>NC_064633.1:352938629-362938629 GCF_023864275.1 Schistocerca cancellata | reverse complement strand
TAAAAAACTCTTGTTTGTGGGATCGAGGTGGGGGGTGGCTGGGGGAGGGGGGGGGAGGGAAGGGGGGGAGAAAATTATATATATATATATATAAACCAAAGATGATGTGACTTACCAAATGAAAGTGCTGGCAGGTCGACAGACACACAAACGAACACAAACATACACACAAAATTCAAGCTTTCGCAACAAACTGTTGCCTCATCAGGAAAGAGGGAAGGAGAGGGAAAGACGAAAGGATGTGGGTTTTAAGGGAGAGGGTAAGCAGTCATTCCAGTCCCGGGAGCGGAAAGACTTACCTTAGGGGGAAAAAAGGACGGGTATACACTCACACACACACACACACACACACACACACACACACACACACATCCATCCACACATATACAGACACAAGCAGACATATTTAAAGACAAAGAGTTTGGGCGATATATATAGAGGGAAACATTCCACGTGGGAAAAATATATCTAAAAAGAAAGATGATGAGACTTACCAAACAAAAGCGCTGGCAGGTCGATAGACACACAAACACACACAAACATACACACAAAATTCTAGCTTTCGCAACCAACGGTTGCCTCGTCAGGAAAGAGGGAAGGAGAGGGAAAGACAAAAACCCAAATCCTTTTGTCTTTCCCTCTCCTTCCCTCTTTCCTGACGAGGCAACCGTTGGTTGCGAAAGCTAGAATTTTGTGTGTATGTTTGTGTGTCTATCGACCTGCCAGCGCTTTTGTTTGGTAAGTCTCATCATCTTTCTTTTTATATATATATATATATATATATATATATATATATATATACACACACACACACACACACAAGTAGTGTAGATTATGATTTAGATGTTGAAGTCAACTACATCATGTGCATAGCTTGCTTTCAGCTCTATGACCTACCTGGCCTTTGGACATTATTTGACAGTGGCCACTCTTGAGATGCTATAACAGAATGCCGTTGAGTAATGGAATAAGAAATGTTGATGCTGACTAAAAGAAAATTTGATGTATGGACATATAGAATACGTGTTATGCTTGTGTCTTCCTCAGATACAAGACCCTTTGGGTAGAGGGTTGAGAGTGACACAGACATACGGACATATGGTGATGATGACGACGACGACATAGGGATTAGCTGAATGTGGAATACCACAAGGTAAGTGAGAAAGACTGCAGGAATGATATTCCTAAATTCAGGGAATGACAAGGGAAATGACACACTGTTAGATTTATTAGTTCAGGTCCTGGGTGGTGCTGAGAGATGAAAGTGGTTCCCCTTTGTGTTTGGTCAGTAAGTATGTGAGTAATGAACGGTTTGTGCACACAGAAATTACTCCCTCAAGCTTTCTCACAAACAGATCTTCTGTCTCCAAAAAACTGTTTACAAGATCTTCAAAAATGTTCAAATGTGTGCGAATTCCTGAGGGACCAAACTGTTGATGTCATCAGTCCCTAGACTTACACACTACTTATACTAGCCCATGCTAAGAACAACACACACACCCATGCCTGAGGGACTACTCAAACCTCCGGCAGGAGGGGCCTCGCAGTCTGTGACACTGTGCCTCAAACCACGCGCCCACGACATCTTCAGCATGTTTTTAGACAAACTGCCAAACACTACAGATGCAGCTGCCTTAGCTAGTTAAGCCTTAAGTGTTCAGAAGGGATTTTAACATTTCCACACACCCTCACAACCTAAATTATACCTTTGTCTGCACCTCAAAGGTTTTGAGGTTTTGAAAAGTAGAAGTTTCTAACCATTACTCTGATGTAAGTGTGAACTCAAATAACTTGCAAATACTCAACCATTTTAAGACATTTCCGATTTCTGCATCCTTTATTTCACTCTGACCACAACATTGTATTCTCTTGACTCCCACACTGTGAAACTCTTCCTTACTGTTTCATACACAGAACAACTCAGTTCATCCAGCCAGTCACTATGTCACATATGCGCACTTGACAGCACAAAAAGTGGCAGGATAAAATCATAGCTAGAATCCTGTAGGGTACTGACATGAATGAAATGCAACATCCTAATTTTCAGAATACACGGATAACACCCAGAAGAGGAATCATCATTTGGAATATTAAACTAACATGATCCTATCTGCAAATAAAATAGATTTATTAACTCAGACACACTAAATAAGCCTGTAACAGGAAAATGTTTGCTGTTCAGCACTCTAGCTGATGGGCAGCCTGTAGGCTTTCTATGTAAAGAGGCAGAGGTTAGATTCCATACAAAGTTGCAAGAGTTTTCTTTCTTTTCTTCCTTGCCAAAAGAGAGATGTCTTATATAGAAAATACATCTCAGTTCTGATGATGTGGAATTCGTTTTTCACAGGCTTTAAATCAACAGTGGCAAGTACACTACTCTTAAAACTGATGGCAATTGCTGTTAGTCAATCCATGTTGACTGGCTCCTACCTCTGAAAAAAAATGTTACAATAATGTAGTAATACTAAATTATTCCCATCCCAGGCTACCAGATGATGGGGGTTACAAAAATTTGATTATTCATTCTACACAGGAGCGCAATCACTGATGTTTTTTCGATGCTTATATTATTGATTTCTGGTAAGGAAAGGCTACACTGACAACCCACAATTTTGATTGTTTTAAAATACTGATTGGGAAGCAACTCTTGTAAAAGGGTCCAGTATCCTTGGTTTTCATTCAGGCAGTCTCTTTCTGAAATTCATTTTGACTATACGTAGAGGGCAATAAATAAATAAATATATAAATAAATAAATAAAGAATCGTCTGCACCATGCATACTGAATAGGAGGCACTTTTGCACATATACCTTTTGCCTAATAGTTAATAGAATACAAGCTTTTATATTATCCATGAAAATGCATCTGTGCACAGCTAACTAATGGTACAGCACTGCCTAAACGATAATATGGAAGATAAACATAATGACTGTAATTGCATACCATGTCAGTCTTACCTGTACTATTATGTTATCCTGTAATTATGGCATGAAGTACAGTTCATATACAGCTTTATTCAATACTTTTATTATTCAATGAAAAATTAACGAAGAAACTTGAGCGTGGGGATTTTAACCCATGATATTGTGGTCAGTAAATAAACGCTCTAATTGTTGTGCCACAGACAAAAGCAGCAAATGCTATAAACTGTGATGATTGCCTACTGAGTTTTTTCGTAAAGTAAAGTCTACTTATCTACACTCTGTATGGACACATTCAGAGAGATAAACTGCTGACCTTTCTTGTAGGATCACCTTACCAAAATCGAAACATCATTATAGAGAAATTTTCCCATGTTGGTCGTTAACAGACGGTTGTGCATCTAGTTATTAACAGACGGTTGTGCATCTAGTTATTAACAGACGGTTGTGCATCTAGTTATTAACAGACGGTTGTGCATCTAGTTATTAACAGACGGTTGTGCATCTAGTTATTAACAGACGGTTGTGCATCTAGTTATTAACAGACGGTTGTGCATCTAGTTATTAACAGACGGTTGTGCATCTAGTTATTAACAGACGGTTGTGCATCTAGTTATTAACAGACGGTTGTGCATCTAGTTATTAACAGACGGTTGTGCATCTAGTTATTAACAGACGGTTGTGCATCTAGTTATTAACAGACGGTTGTGCATCTAGTTATTAACAGACGGTTGTGCATCTAGTTATTAACAGACGGTTGTGCATCTAGTTATTAACAGACGGTTGTGCATCTAGTTATTAACAGACGGTTGTGCATCTAGTTATTAACAGACGGTTGTGCATCTAGTTATTAACAGACGGTTGTGCATCTAGTTATTAACAGACGGTTGTGCATCTAGTTATTAACAGACGGTTGTGCATCTAGTTATTAACAGACGGTTGTGCATCTAGTTATTAACAGACGGTTGTGCATCTAGTTATTAACAGACAGTTGTGCATCTAGTTATTAACAGACGGTTGTGCATCTAGTTAAATCTACCACCGTACGATTTGTTCTATAATATCTCATGACAGTACACAATTCGTGATCAGATACCTGGACCACTTCTGTTTTAGTCCAGGCACATTATCATGAGCCATTCCTCATTATCAACATGTGATGTGCGACTGTGTTACATTCTTGTGGAAGAAGGGTATTTCGTGTCATCAGAAGCTGGGCTACAATATTAAGTTCCTGAATGCACTGAACAGCAATGGATAAAACTATATCATGATACAGAAGAATCTAATACACACACAGGAATTGGATGTTGGCATGTAATAACAACACACAATAATCAACTTGAAAAACAACAGCAGAAAAGTTCTTTTTTAAAGGTGGTTCAATTGAAATATACTACCAAGTTTCCTGGTTTGGTGCTAGTAGCTTTGTGTGGCTGGACATGTAGTCATCAAGGGGAAACTTATCACAATCGACTTTACTGATTAATGTTTATGGACAAAAAAATCTATTGTGACTAGCAGAATTTAGTATTTTCTAATAAATTATTATTTTCTGCAGTGAATTATGTATCAGTACTATTATACAGGGTGTTCAGAAATTCCTGTTTCAAACTTCTAGGACTTTTAGAGGAGAGTAAATACATATACTGATTATGAAGCGATGTCCAGAAATGTACTGTTTCCTTGCTGCAGCTGTTTGAAAACATGCTTTCTAAATAGATTTACAACAGGGTAGTCATAGCGGGCAAAGATTACATCAGATCGGCTGATATCATTTGATGTCTATCCTTCCTCATTGACCTGGTTCGAGCCCCATTCATGTGTCCGAGTGTTAGACCAAAATGGTTGAGTACATGTTTGCAGAAGACACCAATGTGGTCCTTCTGAATGGTGAAACTCATTTAATGGAAGAGCTGCTCGTCGTCTTTATCAAGATCATTCTGCACAATGTCCAACTCCATTGCATACCCTTTCTGCTGCAATTAAGCAATGGCATCAAGAACAAGGTACCTTCACCAACAGCAGGTATGACTGAGGTGCTCTAAGGAGATGCTGTACACCCAAACTGGAAGAGGCCATACTGCATCATGTTGAAGAGAACCAGTCATCGAGTTCAGAAGCAATTTCTTTGGCTATTAATAAGTGGAATTATAAAACAAGTTATATACTGGGTGACACACAATCAATTACTAGTAAAAGTGGTCGCATTTGTTGAATATGGGGGTGTCTAGAAATCTACTTTCTTGAACCACTAGACAACATTCAAACAAATCATATTAATGAGTTTTATTACAAAAAAGTAAATGACAATACTTAACTTTTACTATTACACAGATGTGTCACAAGCAAATGCCAACATGCAAAATTTGCAAGGTTCTCCTGTATAACATTCCTAATACAACCAAAGTAATACAATTGACACTTCTGTTCAGGTTGCTAACTTGAAGTTCCTCCTTGATTGGGCGCAACCAGTCAGGTGCGACACTTATGTCCTCTTTGCATAGAGCCACTGCTGTCGCATTGTTGTCCTGGAGAGGGGTCGGTTAATGTGCAATTGGCTGATTGTCTTGTCACAGCCCTCTCTGCCCTATCATTCCCTCCTGATGTGCCGGCACTTGACTTTACACCATAACAGCATTACCAACATGTTACAGAAAAGTTATGGTTCCAGACATGGGTTGCAATTCAGAATATTATCTACTCATTCCCCTCTACAAGTCCTTGAAGATTGTAACGGAAATTCCCGAACACAGTGTATAGGCCACATATTGTCTATTTTGACAATATATCACCTGCCGTGCACACGTCCATGTCACATGTTCACAGCAAACTCCTATGTTGTCTTTTTACACTGTTTTTGTGATACCTCTGAATTCCACCTGCCAACAGTATCTTTGGAATGGGGAATAATCACTACTGATTGATATTATGTCCACTCTTCCTCTGATAATATGTAAATGATCTGCCATCTGCCAATTATCTTTGCTGATGTTGCATGTACTATAATCAAGCATAATGGAGAAACTTCAATACTTGGAAACATTCATAGAATTTTCTTGAAAATTAAGTTTTCTGTAAACGATTGTCGTTGAACATAGATACAACAATACATGCAATTATGTACTACACAGAGCATGACCACACATTTACAAATAATGTAGCACAGAAAAATCAATAAATGAACCATATTCCAATTCTTAGGTGTTTATGCTTACAAGAAACTTAACTGGAACTCTAATATTACAGATCCTCTTAAATGTCCAAACTCTGCATCATATGTGTGGCAGTTACTATTACAGTTTAGAGATGAACATTTAAAAAAAGTTGACTTTCCAATTTTTATGGCATGGTATGCTGAGAACTTGCTATTGAAGAAGAACGTGTTAGCTGCGCAGAAGTGTGTAATATGTACTATACATAATGTCCACTCTACAGTCTCTTTACGTCAGCTCTTTAAACAGTTTACCATATTAATAACATTATCACAGTAGATTTACTCCCCTATGAAGTTTGTTGCCAACAATCACAATTTGAAAACAACAGTAACATTCATATTATAACACTACAAGAAAAGCCGATTTACATTATCAATTATTCAGACAATTACTCAGCCTTATTTGTGGCAAGGAAAGAGTGAGGCATTCAACCGTAAACTATTTGACCACTTCCACAGTGATATAAAGAATAAATAACAAAATTAACTTCAAACACTAACTAAAATCACGTGTGCTTGTCTGAACATTAGAGCGGGCTTAAGGGGAAGGAAGATAATGTAGAATTAGATTAAATGTAAATCACTTTATAAAACAAAAAAGCAACCACCTTGAGACAAGCAAGTAAGTAATCAGTAAACATGCTGCCACTTCTGTCCCTCAGGAAATTTATAATTTTACAACTGAATTGTTCTACATCATAATGAGGGGTTACATTTAAGACCCATAGAACACACACAGAATTAAACTAAACCATTCTCAATATAACCGCTGCTTCCTTTAATTTGTAATTGCTTTTATTTGTTTAACCTTTTGATGTGTTGGGACAGCAGTCCAAGCTGTGCCATGCCCTGAGTCTGGTCGACTGCTACAACGGTTCAGTGTCTACATGCGTGGAATGTGGTCAACCCCAGGAGGAGTTTAGAGTTTTATGCTTGTTTACCACTTAGTTGTGGTGAAATATGATGTGTCCATTTGATCGCAGTACTACAGTCAGATTCTTGCAATATCTCATTTCTTCTAAACCCAAAAGATGCCACTTCAATGAAAGTTAATGATTTTGTTGTTTGTGTTTTTCACAGAGCTGTACAAAACTCAAATGTGCTGTGAATCCTACAGATGTTTTTGGAACATAAGTTGGGCGATTTGTGTCAATTGTGAATCTCTGCAGTTTTTTTGTGAATGTTGTATTGTTATAGACTGCAGTTAAAAGTGTAAATATTGAAAATAAATACTCTTCTTAACTCTCCCACAGTCAGTTCAAAGCCTAGAAGAAAAACAAAGCTGAAAAACAGGGAGTGCTTCAGAGGTATTCAGAACTCGGTGCACAATGAGATGTGAAAATGCAACACCCAAGGCACAGCTACCTAGTCTTGCACATGGCACTCAAAGTAACCCTTTGCTCTTACAGCATCTAAGATTATTTTTCTTTTCTAATTTCCCTTTCACAGAATCCTTTACTGCTACTATATAATGACAAATGAAGAGAAGATGCTGCTCCATTACCTCATTTCCAGGAGGACCACCCAGTCTCATTTACTGTAACAAGTATTATGAACTTTTACCTAAAAGATGCTGCAGTGAAAAATCATCTTTTCCATGTTCTGCATAACACACAATCACGCGAATATCTGCTGTGTGAGCATCCAGAACCTCTTCTACGGATGTGAGAATGTTCACATGTCCATCAGTACCAGCATCATTGCACAACTGACAATACATCCAACTTGTGTACTTGTGTGACAATTCCCTGAAAGGACCAGTCTGCCACTCAAAAGGCCACAATTTGACCACTTTCAAACTTGAACACTTGGCTGTATGAAGCACAAGTGCATCTCCATAGCATGACCGCCTACATCTTCCAAATGTCTGCACCACACTAAACCTTCTTGCTGCGAGGATTCCCTATTAAAAGGTAGACACAGGTGGCACTCTGGTAGCTTCGCCACTACAATATCTGTTGGTGGACAATGCTGAAATCATTATCAGTACTTCTTCTATCCCCAGGAGGCATATGCTATCATTGGATCAAAATTGCCAACTTCTCTCCAGGTATACTGATTTTTTTTACTGGCCGTGTATATTTATGAAAAAAATTTAAAATAAGAAAGCATATAAATACAATACTAAAGACAGTAAAAGGATTATTAAGCTTGGTTGCATAATGAGTTCTTACCCAAGAAAGTCAAAATCAATAGAGGAATGCTCAGCCTGTATAAGGGACCAGACAGCCCATAAGAAATGTGCTGCAAGAGCAAATTTATTGACATGAACAAGGAGCTGCTCAACTTCATCATTTGTAGGCTCACGATCTTCAAATGCTTCCAGATACACACTAATCCACTGACGCTGGAAGTCCTCACTTGGATATCGGCCGAAGTCCACATCTGACACTCCTGAAAACAAATAGTTTTGTAGGTACACATAACATTCACTGATGAGCCAAAACAAGTACGACCACTGCCCACTACAGGATTGAATGCCACCTTGTGGCATTGTGGCCACTTGACACGGTAAGTAAAGTATACAGTACAAGAGACAAATGAGGAATCATTCTAGTGATGATATGGGCCACAAATGGGGAAATCCAACTCTGATAAAGATCAGATTGTTGTGGCATGGTGTCTGGGGAGGAGCATCTGTGAATGTGTGAAGTTAGTCAGCTGTTTGCATGTTAATCTTATGGAACGTGTAGAAAGTTGTTGAAAGATGGTGGAACCACAAGTAAGCTACAAAGTGTTGGACCACCACAGCTCACAAATGAAAACGGATGTTGGAGGCTTGCCTGCTTTCTAAAGCAGGATTGGCAGTGATATGTGCCAGATCTAACAATGAAGTGCAATGCTGATGCAGGCACAAGTGTTTATGAACATACCCTTCAGCGAACATTGTTGAATATGGGGCTCCACAGCAGGTGACCTAAATATGTTCCCAGGTTGATACAACTACATTGTCAATTATGAGTGCAATGAGCACACGATCATCTAGACTGGACCATGTATAACTAGGAATGTGTCACTTGGTCGGATGAATCGCATTTCTTGTTACACCATATCAAGTCATGTCCAAATACATGGTCATCCAGATGACTGGCTGCTCAAAACCTGTACCATGAAATGGATGCAGGCGAATGTGTCATTATTGTGCTACGAGGAACATAATACTGGGCTTCCACAGATTGGTTGGTTTGGGGTATAAAGGGTCCATACTACTGGGTCATCAGTCCCTTTTTCCTCACGCAAACAAGTCTCAAGGTAAAACAACTCCTAAAATTAGTTTGGGAAAGTAATAGGCATAAAAGTAATTGGGAACCACACTGAATGAGAAAACTAAGGATGTGAACAAAAAATGAGGAAAAGTAGAGGAAGGTATTAAAATAATAGAGCAGATGGCCTGGGCTGGCTGATCACCAGAATAAAAAAAGGATGAGCCAGCCACTCTTCCACACACTAAAATGTCCAGCCTAAAAGTCAAGGTGAGATGAACACACATAGGGGAAAGACTAACACCTTGGCAAACAAAATGCAAAAAAAGAGTGACGAAGAGGTAAAATGGAGGGAGGGTGGAGGCCTCGGATAGAAGGCCAGATGTCCATTATAAAAACCGAGCTACATGAATAAAATGTAAAACTAAATCATCCGCTGACGCATTGTCACCCAGCACCAAAGGTAGGGTGCTGGGAACGTTTAAAGTCTGCTGCAGAGAGGTTAATTTGGGCAGTCCAACTAGATGTTGATGACAATCATAGGGGAGCCACAGTGACACAGAGGTTGATCCTCGCAATGGAGGAGCTAACCATGCTTTAGCTACGTATGGCCGATTTGGAGCTGGCAAAGGACAACATAGTCCCTGTGAGTGGCTCGCATGGATGCCCACCACACATTTGTTCTCTCCTTCATGGTGGAAGACCGATCACAAATCAGGCTCTAGCAGGCCAATCTCCAGATCTGGTTTACCAATAGCATGTTTGGCCAGGCAGTCAGCAAGTTCATTGCCCTGTATCCCGACGTGTCCTGGGGTCCAAATGAAGGTCACTGAATGTCCTTTGTTGCCAAGGGCATAAAGAGACTTTTGGTTAGTCATTACCAAAGGATGTCGAGGGAAGCTCTGGTTGAGAGCTTGTAGGCTGCTTAAGGAGTCACTACAGATGACAAAGGACTCACCGACGCAGGTGCGGATATGCACAAGAGCACGATAGATGGCTACCAACTCGGCAGTGAAAACACTGCAGCCATCCAGCAAGGAGCGCTGTTCAGTATGTCCAATGTGAACTTCAGCAAAGCCAACAAGGCCGTTTACCATTGATCCATTGGTGTAGACTATTTCTGAGCCCTGGAACTCACCGAGAAGAGAGAAAAATTGCTGACAAAAGGCCTCAGGTGGAACTGAGCCAGCTTCCACGACAAGACTGTTCACTGGGCTCTTTCAGAAAGCTCCCATTGCAAGCCAAACTCCACAATGGTGGGCAGGGTCCAGCAGACGCAGTGCGGAAGGCGATGCTGAACCATACAGCAGGCTCCCATAGTCAATACAGGACTCTACAAGGACTTTGTATAGCTGCAGCAGTGTAGGATGATCAGCTCCCCAATCAGTGTGGCTCAGGCATCTAATAATATTAAGATGCTGCTAGCACTTTTCCTTAAGCTGACGAAAGTTGGGGATGCCAAGTTTAGCGGGTGTCTAAGACCAGTCTCAAAAACTGGCAAGTCTCCACTACATAAAGGAATTGGTCATTGAGATAAAGTTCTGGATGGGGGTGGACAGTACAATGACAACAGAAGTGCACAACGCAAATCTTGGTGGCCGAAAACTGAAAGCCGTGACAGTCCATGACTGCACTTTCCATATAGCTCCCTGCAGCCAGTGGTCAGCCACACCAATAGAAGAGGAGCAGAAGGAAATACAAAAGTCATCAGCATATAGGAGGGGAGATACTGAGGACCACACTGCTAAGGCAAGTCCATTGACGGCAATTACAAAAGAGTGGGACACTCAGGACAGAGCCCTGCAGGACCCTATTCTCTTGTATTTTGGGTGCAAACTCTGGAAATGTGAAGTGACAAAAAGTTCTGTATAAAAACTGGGAGCGGGCACCAGAGATCCCACTCATGAAGAGTAGAGAGGATATGTCGTCACCAAGTGGTATCATAGGCCTTCCTCAGGTCGAAAAGGATGGCAATAAGGTGTCGCTGGAAAAATTCCAATCTAATGAGAGACTCCAGGTGGACCATTGCTGTCAGTGGAGCGCCCTTGGCGAGAACCGTCCTGCGACAGAGCCAGAAGACCCCAAGACTCAAGGAGCCAACACAACTGTGGGTTCACCATACATTCGAGCAGCTTGCACAGAATGTTGGTGAGGCTGATAGGATGATAGCTATACACATCTAGTGGGTTCTTCCCAGGCTTTAGCACTGGAACGATGATACTTTCCCGCCATTGCGACAGAAATTGGCAATGACTCTGGATGCAGCTGAAGATGACAAGTAAGTGGTGCTGTAAGTTGCTGACAGATGTTTAAGCATTTGGGAATGGATGCAGTCTGGGCCACAGGATGTGTCAGAACAGTCAGCAAGGGCACTGAGAAATTCCCACTCACTGAATGCAGCATTACATGGCACAGGGTGGCGGGGAGCGAAAGATAGGCGTTTTTGTTCACCCGCTGTTGGAGGAGATAAGATGTAAGGCAGTAATTCTGAGGCACAGAGGTGTGACCATAATACTCGGCAAGATGCTCTGCAATTAGGTCTGGATCAGCAGATATAGCTCCTCATGTAGAAATTTTAGGTACACGCGGAGGGGTCTCATAGCCTTAAAGTCATTTGAGCTCAGTCCAAACCTGGGGCGGAGAGATTCATGTGCCAATGGTGGATACGTAGCACTCTCAACCCTCCTGCTTCCATTATTTGATGTGTAGCTGGACCTAGGCATTGAGCCATTTGAAGGCAATGACATTCTCCAGGGATGGGTGGCACTTACAATGTTGGAGAGCCCACCTACAGTCTCTAATGGCCACAGTGATTTCCAGCGACCACCGATGAACTGACTTCCACTTGGGGGGGGGGGGGGGGGGGGCAACCTGAGGAACAAAGGATTGCCGATTCAGCTGTGCCAACAATGGTGGTAGTGAGGATGTGAAACACCTCATCGATATTGCCCTGCAATGAAGATTCAATAGTGGTAGCGGAGGTGAAAGCATCCCAGTCAGCCTTGGGAAGAGCCCACCTAGGCAAGCGTCGAGGTGAGGGACACTGGGGTAGGGACAGGAAGAGTGGAAAATGGTCATTATCACACAAGTCATCGTGAGCTCTCCAGTTAATAGATGGCAGAAAGTCAGGATTGCAAACAGAGATCAATGGCCAAGTTTGTGCCATGTGCCACACTGAGACATGTGGAGGGACCTGTATTTACGAGGCAAAGTTCGAGTTGAGTTAGTAGGTCCTCAAAATCTTTGCCCCTGCTAGTAAACTTGGTTCCACCCCACAAACAGTTACGGGTGTTAAAATCACCCACAAGGAAAAAGGTGGGGGAGGAGTTGCGAAATGAGTGTAGCCAATACATGGGGCAGTGCGTCTCTATCTGGAGGGAGGGAGATAGATGTTACAGATGGTAATTTCCTGTGTAGTCCTCACCCTGACAGCCACAGCTTCTGAAGATGTTTGAAGGGGCACAGATTCACTACACACAGAGGTAAGGACAAAGATACAAACTCCACCTGACAGTGTCACAGCCAGGGCAGTTTTTGTAGCACCCCTAACAGCCACAAAGGGCAGGGGATCTCATTGTGGGAAACTAGGTTTCCTGAGGGATAATGCAAAAAGCAGGTGTAACACTTAAAAGGTGACATAACTCAACCAAGTGGGAGGAAAAAACCACTGCAGTTCCACTGGAGAGTAACGCTTTCTGTCGTCTGGGATCTATCATCTGGGAAGGCATAAACTGACTAAGGAGGCAAATTGCACCTCAGCATCACCTGCTGCCACTGAATGAGTGTTGGCATCCAGTACCATTGCATCCGAGCTGTCGCCAGGATCTAGGTCCTCAGGGGACACCAGAATCTCCACCTCATTCTCAGATGCAGAGCTGTGGGAGAGTGGTAGTGGGGGGGGGGGGGGGGGGCACTGGAGGCTTCTGTTTCTTAGACTATTTCTTTGATGGTTTGCCCCCTTGTCACTCCTTAGGGGCTAGTTGGAAGGGCTTCGCAGAAGTAGCTTCAGGGATATAGGAAGACCGTGAAACCCTTGAATTAGCAGCCACTGGCTCTTTCAGCCATTGGCTGGTATCCGCTTGATCACAGGGGAGGGGAGGGGAGGGGGGGATCATGGAAGGTAGAGCCCCAAGGAACCCCTTCCACTTGAGAGGAGCCAGAGGAGGCTGTTGCTTCTCTGACTGTGGGGAGGGGACGATGTCCTTGGCTTTTGGGGGACGGGAGGGGGGGGGGAGGGGTGATTCTCCAAAAGTAGAAGCTTTAGAATCAACAGAAGATGTGCCCCCAACCAGCTGGAGGGCCCACTGAAGGAAGTGTAATGAGGGGCATACGTAATGGAGTCATTGATGGCGATGCCGTTCTAGCAGCAGCAGCATAGGTAGATAGCATTTGAACAGGGTTCAACCTTTTTAATTTTAGTTTAGGCTTGCAGTAAGACAGCCTGTGCACGGTCTTTTACTCCATAATTTTCTGCTCCTTTTGGAGTAGTGGACAATCCAGCGAGCAGGCGGAGTGGTGCTCTCCACAGTTGACACAGGTGGAGGAGGTGCACATGGAGTATTAGTATGCAGAAAATGTTAGCAGTCTCTACATGTGGTGCTGGAACTGCACCAGGAGGACATTTGCCTGAATTTCCAGCATTTAAGGCACTGGATAAGGGGAGGGACGTAAGTTTTGACATCATAGCAGTATACCTTCCAAATTGGCACATAGCTCGTCATCGGACTGCAACAGGAAAAAATAAATCCCTGGACTATGTTGAGGCTTTTATGGGGAGTGACCAAAACAGGAATATCACCCAGTTTGTCAAAAGCGAGTAATACCCAGGACTGGGTTGGGGATGCCATCTCAATCAAAACCGATCCACTGTGCACTTTGGACAGAGCTATCACTTCCCGAAACTTATCCTCCAGATGCTCAAAAAGAGAGACTTTGTATCCGGAAAGGAGTTCCCATCAGTTCTGCTGCACACTGAGTATCAAGGTAAATATGAATCTCTGCGTTCTGTAGCCTTATGTTCCTCCCATGGTGTTGCTAGAGTGGGGAACAATTTAGGGTCATACCTGTCAACATTGTAGTCAACCTTCCCTTTCTTAGAGACTGCTTGGGCCACTCGGTACCCAACAAAATATGACTTGGTTCACTTCATTGCACATCATCTACCCTGATGCCACCCACCCCGATCAGGAGCCCTCCGCCACAGGTGGCGCCCAGCCACAGCAAAGACCACCTAGCATGATGGTTGTTGCCAGGAGTCTTGATGTCCCAAGATGGGCATCTACTCTTTGGCATATGTGGGGAGTTTGCAGCTCTGGCATCAGCAGTGCGATCCCTGTGTTGTCAGGGGCCAAACACCAAATGGGTACACGACGGCCCCACCACAATGGGCTGGCTACCATGCTGGATTTTGGGTTCTGAGAAATAAAATTTTGTCTTAGGGCAAAAGAGGGTAATTAACTATGGAGGAGGAGGAGATTACTGTTTAACGTCCCGTTGACAACGAGGTCATTAGAGACTGAGCACAAGTTCGGATTAGGGAAGGATGTGGAAGGAAATCGGCTGTGCCCTTTCTAAGGGACCATCCGCGCATTTGCCTGAAGCGATTTAGGGAAATCACGGAAAACCTAAATCAGGATGGCCGGACACTGGAAGTAATTAACTATGGATGTAGAGAATGTACCCTGTAAGATGACCTTGCCAAGATAACTGGATTGTAGGTGGTGTTGCAGATTCAGGACAATATGAGGTGCAGAAGATCTAACTGCACACTGGATGTATGGCACACCACGTAAGGCATCCATCCCCAAAAGACCAGCACTTTGGATAATTTTGAAAGAGGTGTAGCTCAAACCCTGAAAGGGGACCAGAAGTCAGTCAGCCAAAAAGTGGGAGATTCCTCCTAATCACCTCTTATGACAGGCAGGAATACCTCGAGCCTATTCTAACCCCCGGAGCCACAGGGGGTGGCTTCCATGGAACCTGTGATAGTAACTGAAGGCACCACGATAGGTGTGGACTATGAACATTACTACGAAATACTTGCAGCCGTACAAACTAAGTCTTCCCGATGGTGATAGTGTCCTCCAGTAGGATAACCTTGCGTGTCACAAGTCCAGACTTTTGCTACAATGGCTTGATGGAGTATGACAGTGAACTCTCAATGTCTTTGCCACCAAATTTGGCTGATGTGAAAATGATGGGACACTGTTGGACAGCAGCTATGCACTCAAACAAATAACAATGTTTAATTTACAGAACACAAGTGACTCGTACGGTAGACATTTGGTGCCACATAGTTCTGCAAAGTTACCAAGGCCTCAACAGATATATGCCATGCAGAATCATTGCTCTGTATTGCATTCTAAAGGTGTACCAACAGCTAGTAAGTTAGATGGTCGTAGTGTTCAGGCTTATCAGTGGACATACATGCATACAATCAATAAAAACAAAAGTAAGGACAAACCATGCAGACACTGTTTGTCCTAATGCTGTTGACATATACAATTTACTATAGATAAGAAATTAAAATCTCTGACGTTACAAAATAATGGTATTTCATATTTTGTAATCATGTAATATATGGAAAAAAAAGCTGCAGCTACATTTGCATGACACTGTTTTTAACATACACAATGACCTTTACTTTGGACAAGTATTGGGAAATTATCCTAATGTACTAAAAACTGTCATTTTCTGAATACTTATGGGAAACTTTTTAAAATAATTTTAACCAGTGTAAAGTTGGAGTTTCATATTTATGGCACTTGTTTGGGACAATACCCTCTATCCTTTCTCAAGTATGATGAGAACTACCAAAGCACAACTACCTATCACAATGGTATTGAGAGAATAATTTCTTTCTCCACAATCTTCGACAGTTTTCCATACTACTGTTGGTATATTTAGTCTGTGAGCTTTAACCACTGATTTCAGGGCTCATTATGAATATGCATACAGTTTTCTCAATCCAGTCTGTCTTTTCAAGAATTGCATGATGGTTACAACTGAACTTTCAGTACTTAGCCACTGTAGACAGAAAACTATTTACCGTAACGGGTAGTGATCTTCCAATAAATGATGTTCAAACTGTGTGCTAGTGTTAGTGTTATGACTTACAATTACGCATCGGTGCTGGTACGTTAAAGTAGTGTTGAAACCCAAGTACCAACACGGATCTGGACAAGGTGAGCAGAGCTTCATTCATAAAGCTGTTTTGTAAAACAAAAGCAATAGTGCTGCTGCTCTTCGCACATCTTGACGCATTAAACGAATATGGAAAGATGCACTTTCTGCACTGCAGTTGAAGAACGTGATCCAAAAGTTTGAATTAACTGGTAATTTGGGAATTGCTCCAGGAGAGGCTGATGACCAACTGCGCCACAAATTGTTGATGTTAGTGCTGCCATGTCTGGGAATGGTGGATGCAATGTGCAATCTTCAAGCAGTACATGAGCTGTGCCATGACAGTTTAACATTCCAAGGTCCACCATTCGAAAAGTGCTGCGAACAACTGTGAAATGGTATCCCCAGTACAGTTCCAAGCTACTGAGCAAAATTTGTAACTGGGAGTGTAAACAAGGTACGTAATTCACATAAGCTACCCTCTTTGGAAACTAAAATGGTTTTCTTTCAGTGGTTTATTAATTATTTATATTCCACATGTACTTACAAATGTTTCCACAAAGTTTCATTGTCTTACAATTGCTCATTTTTCATGGTGGCCCTCTCCAGTAGCAAAACTTTAATTACAACCACCCTGTATATGAAGTACAGTAATGAGCAAATACGTAATCACTTCCCTTCCCTTCAATCTTTTTGATGGATTTATCAGTGGCCAAAATTTGTTTTGCGTACTCCTTTTAACATTAACTTCATTCTTACACCACGTCCCTCCAATGTTCAATCAACAAAATCTTCACTTTTGACAATTCCCATTCCTTTCATTCTGAAAACTCTTTTCTTGTAGTCAAGGTATCTATGGTGAACAAATATACTATAGAACAAATTTCTCAACATTTACAATAATACTGTCCATTAAAATAACTACTCTAACCTACTTAAAAAAAAAAAAGATCTCACAAGCAGTCTTCCCACTCAGAACAGCACACTTCATGCTTCTATGCCAACTGGAAGCGTCTCTTTCACTACTCACTACTAACCAAGTTTTTAACATCTCCACAGGTTACAACACCAAGAGTGCAACAGTCAAAGTTGAGTCCTCATACAAGATCATCCCTCCGTATTCCCCTAACTAGTCTGGGTTGCCATGTGTCACCTTCCTAATGTTTGAATCATCATTGTCGAACATATGACATTCCATACCCATCATTTCCAACCAACAACACTGACTCTGCTGTAAAAATTGCCTCTCATGGAATGAGAACCATCACCTACTTCAGTAGCATCACTAGCAAAATTTACAATATTAAATGCAGGGTCAAATGCAAAACTGCTTGCATTATTTATCAAGCATTCACTGGACAACATACAAAATATGAGTGACTTGCTAAGAGCCTGGTAGAACACATGGATGAAGAGAAAAGTTCTACATTTGCAGTAGCCAGTTGGTGAGCATGATCTATAGTGCGGCTCACAAGGCTCGAATTCTGGCTATATCACATGGTGCTTTTGGAATCTCTTACCTAATACCTTCTCCCCAGAACTCCCAAGAATTTACTTCAATACATCTGCTCATCCCCAAAAATAACAGACTCAACCTACACTCTCTTCACACCTCCCCTACCTGTCCTCATTTTACATTTCCATTTACTCTCGTCCCTTCCTCCTTAGGATCCACTGCTTCCTAATAACTTTCCTCTATACAATAGTTATATACAGAAATCTAATATGACTAAAGACATTACAAATGGCTTCACCTGTTTAATTCATTGTGATATATTTGTAAGAATTACTGGGAATGAAAAACCAAGTTCAAATTTTCGGCTGGTGCACAAGCACAGTGATTCCTAAATGAGCCTGCTGCTGATATGTAGTTAAAATTATGCAGTCCCTTTTCCTTCATTGAGCTAAATATTTGCACGAACATTTACCTGGGCATGCTTGAGCAATGCCCAGAGCCACAGCTTGATACAGATTTCATGGACTACACCTTTACATCTTTCAGCAACACAGCGCTCCATGTTGGGATATAGTGGTTCACACAATTTTAAATCTGTATCTTCTAAACCATTGAATCATTCATACTGAATGTGATGACAATTCTGCTCTTGGCACACACATTTCTAGACTTGGCACCCATGGATTTCTTTTTATTGGGTTATGTGAAGGATCCTACGTATGTGCCTCCTTCACTGAACAAAGTTCCATTTGTAATTCAGTCTTATTAGTAACTCCAAAATTGCTTCAGAATGTATGGTATGAAATTAATTATTGGTTAAATCTCTCCAACTGACCTAGGGGAGTCTCTTAGAATACTATACACTACCAGTATGTAAAATTTCTATGAACTTATGTTTACTTTCTCTGTAATTTTTATCAGTGCGTCACAGATGCATTAAGTAGTTATAACTGTTTGCAATCATGATATTCATTTTGAATTGTCTTGCACTTTCATAATAGTTCTCCAACTTATTTTTTCTTTTCTTCTTGTATATTCATCTTTACTTCTCCCTCTCTCAATTATCTTTGAGGTGAAGTTGACACAGATTACCGATTTACTAATTTTGGCCTTCTAACCCCTCTGAGGCTGACTCAGTTTTTGCCTTTTTCTCCCTCATCTCTCATAGGTCTTTCTTGCTTTGAGTTCCAATTCACATGCCCTGTCACTTTCTTTGGAAATTTGTGGTAAGGTCTTATGGGACCAAACTGCTGAGATCATCGGTCCCAAAGCTTACGCGCCAACTTAATCTAACTTAAACTAACTTACGCTAAGGACAAAAACACACACACACACACACACACACACACACACACACACACACACACACACACACACACACACACACACACACGCACACCTGATGAAGTACTCGAACCTCCAATGGGGGCAGCTGCATGGATCATGACAAAGCGCCTCAGACTGCGCAGCCACCCCCACACGGACCCTACCACTGTTTCTTATGAAACATGTCTCACCACCACCTCGTGTGCATGCACATGCGAAGGGTGGGGGCACTTTTAGAAAGTCAGTCACATAACATATCCACAGAATCTATATCATAAAAATGCAACAGACAAGTATTTTATTTTTTTAGAAATACTGTGAAACCTTACCTGCAAATTCTGCGAAATGGTTTCCAATATCAAAGGCTTGATAGTTGTAGCTGGAATACTCATAATCTATGAAGGTAACAGAGTTCTTTTCAGCATTATAGATGACATTTCCAAGCAATAAATCATTGTGACAAAACACAATTGGACTGTTCAGACGTGTCAACTGTAACTTTAAATTTTCAAATTCTTCTTCCAATTTCTTCTTTGGAGGAATGAGCTCTTCAAATCTGGAATGATGTACAAGTCCTCTTCAGTCACAGATTTCTGACAATAAAAGTGAAACACATGTTAACACTTCAGATTACCTACTGACACTGTAATGTTTATTGAGTGTTGAGACATTTATGATAGCTGGCCTTACAATAGGAGTTTGCACATTACATAAACAACAACTTTCTTGATGCATTTCTTTTAACCTGTTTGACAGTATCGGGTGATTATTATTAATTTAAATAATGAGAGTGATCAGGTATCATAGAACTGTGAGATTTATAGCAGTTTAATACTAAGAGCAGCAAACGATCATTTCAAATAACATGCCATTTTTCCTTGTCATTCTTAACTGACAGAACATAAATGCTGAATGTATCAGTGGAGCGCTGCTGTTTTTGAAATTTTCTAGCAAACTAAAACTATGTGCCAGACCGATAGCTGTATCCAGAACCTGCCTTTTTGATGGTATTTTTTACTGACTAGGCTACCCAGGCACAGCTTATGACCTAGCTTCACAGTTTCACTTTTATCACTAACACTCTTCCATTTCCTCTTAATCTTGTTAGACAGGCACTCCTTCAAGAAACAGAACTGGAAAGAAATTCCTTACCCACAGTCTTGCATATTGTTTTCAGAATTAATCTATCATTACAGTTGGGTGGGTACTGTTTTCAAACTGGAAGAAAGGCATGCTACCTAACAAGGTAAGCACGGCAATCTATCGTTTTCGTAATATTGATGTTATTCCATCCTCAACTTTCCACTGTTTGTACTTCTGCATGTCCATATGTATGACTAAGTAAGAATATAACCTTATCCGCATGAATAATTTCTCTTTAATGAGCAAACAATGTTGGCAGCAAAACAAAAATAATTCTGAGTCTATGTTACAAGGATATATTGCCAATGTGGTGTCCAGCCATCAACCTTGTTTGTAATACAATTACTGTAATCAGAATGCCAAAATGCCTGCTTATCATTTCTTGAGACAGGAACAACCACAGATAAAGAAGTAAAGAAAATGCACATTGAAATTTGACAATATAAAAATAATTAGTTGACCAAATGGAAAGAAATTGAAGACATTTTTAAAAACTTAGTTGTTGCATGATGTGATGTCTAGTGCCATCACAAACTGCTATTTTTTGTATGGATACTATGATGTGATTACCCAGTTTTCCGTCATGACAAAAATTCTCGCCCTGCATGCATATGTTTAGAAGGCAGCTGCATGTCGAAAATTTATGCAGTGTTGTGTAAATATCCTGATGCCAGCTAATAAAAAACCTCTCAAGTTAAAAATATGACTAACTGATGATCATAAAATATGGCCTGTTTGAGTATTACTGTTTTCAAAAGACAAATGCTCCTCTATAAGCCTGTAGGGAAATTTAGTTACACAACAGTTTTTATATTTTCAGTAATCTAAATACTTCTTAAATAACGTTATACGAAGTATGTGTACCAGCTGTTCACTGAATCCATTAAATGTGACATTCAACTGTTCCCGAAGAACAACTACACTAATCATATGACACATTTGGTGTTTCTTCACCCTCAGAATACTCTCAAACACAGTCACTGAACAGGTAATTGATGTAGGGACCTACTTTCTTCACTGAAATCATACTTTTCTCTTTTATTGAGATTTCACACAATCTCATAATTAGCTTTAGAGTTTAAGTATCCACACCATGATTTTCACTTAATTATATTTTTAGTCTTTTAGTGTTTCCCCATACTTACACAGGGTGAATTCAAACACCAACAAAATTTTGTAGGTTGTTCAGCGATATTGTTCGCATATTTTTGTACAAGGTGGTCTCCAGAGACTTATTACATAATAACAATGATCCGAAGAAGAGAAACACGTTTCATTACAGGTTTACTTAGCAATTGTGAAAACGTCACTGTGATTCTCAGCGAACTCCAGTAGGAGATGCTAAGAGAGGCATTCTGCATCACAGTACGGCCTACGGTTCAAGTTCAGAGAGTGTACATTCTTAGAAGAGTAAGCCAGTAAATTGCTTCTTCTTGCGTATATCTCATGGAAAGACCATGAAGATAAAATTAGAGAGATTCAAACCCACACAGAAGCTTACCAGCAATTGTCCTTCCCATAAACCATTCACTATTAAAAGGAAATGGGTGAAGTGACAGTGGTATGTAAAGTATCCTCCACCACATACCGTAATGACGCTTGCACAGTATACAACGTCGGTGCAAAAGTAATTGCATCTTCTTTTTTGCTTGTAAATATGTGAGCAGATCACAAACTGCTATTTTTTGTGTGGATACTATGCACGTGTCTTGAATATTCACAATAATAGGTGGCTCTGCGATTTTTGGTAGCAGCACAAAGTGCACTGTGAAATCAATTGTGCATCATGATAGAGGGAAGTAACCCAGGTTGAACAGCATGCACACATCATAACAGCCATTCTCTGAGGGACACATGCAAAAGAATATCAGAGTGAATTGATGGAAGCCCTTGGTAATAAAGCCCTCCAATACCATGCAGTAGCACGGGAGACAGTAAAGTTTCAGCAATAATGTAAGGCAACCAGTCATCAGCAATGCTTGGGATGACCTGTCAGAGTGAGCGCCAACATGATTGACTAATTGAGAGGGGTTATGGGACCAAATGGTGAGGTTATCAATCCTGTGATTCCGAAGTGAATCACAGAAGAAAGAGGGTCTGCTAAAAGTGGACGGATCCAGTCAGGGGGGTCAAATTATAAAATAATGAACATTAAACACACACAGTAAAGGCACAAAAGGTGAGACCAAATCTAAAAACTGGAAAAAAAGGGGGGCAGTCATGGCATCACAGACCACAACCACCCCTGCTCCAAGACTATAGTAGAACCTTATATCTGGAAATAAAAACCACTTTCACGGAGGACACTGAGGACCAGTTCAACCATCCATGGATCATCTGATAATATTAACATGAAGGGCTGAAAGAAGGAGTCATTCCACAAATATGTGAGCCAGGTATGATTAATGTGTAAACGGTATAGAACAGCGAACTCCTCCTGAGAGGAGTAGAAGGAAGAGTGCCAAACTGCAGCAGACTCCTTGAGTGTGCGGAGTTTATTACTAGGAGCAGTAGCGCTCCAGATGGCATTCCACTTTTGGGCAAAGAGAGATTTGACATAGATCCGCATATCCGCAGCTGGAATCATGAACAGAAATGGAGGGGGGGGGGGGGGGGGGGGTAAGTAACTGCTTCTCTAGCCAAACGGTCGGCCAGGTAATTCCCGCTCACATATGACTTGGGACCCAGAGAAAGACAACTGAACAGGCAGCACGCTCAAGGGTGGAGAGAAGGTCATGGATAGCAAAGACCAAAGGGTGGCAAGAGTAGCATCCGTCGATAGCCTGCAGGCTGCTCATGGAGTCTGAACAAATTAAAATACTGTGGATGGAGGCCTGAGAAACAAAAAGGAGGGCCCTATGAATGGCTAGAAGCTCTGCTATGAACACCCTACATGATCCTGGCAATAAATGGTGTCTGAAGCCAGTAGCAGAAGTGAAAGCGTATCCCAACTTATCGATTGTCTTAGAACCATCAGTGTAAAAGATGGTGGCACCCTGGAACTCTGCAAGGATGGCACATACAAGACACCAGAAAACCATAGGAGTGACAGAGACCTTAGGATCCTGGAATAGATTGTTCCTTATCCGTGGTCTATGCACCATCCATGGGGGGAGGGGGCGGGGCAGGGGGGTTATCAAAAATAAGGTGTAAGAAATGGGACTGCTACAACATCATGGAGCTGGTTGCCTAAAAGTTCTGGATTGGGAGGCACTGTGGGTCCACGACAAAAATGCATAACCTGCATTTTGGAGGGAGAAAGCTGGAAGTCACTGGCAGTGGCCCACACAGAGGCCCATCAGATGGCACCTTTGCCACCTTGGAGCTGGTGCTCAGCAGACGCTACCAAGTGGGAGCTGCACCAGATGCAAAAATTGTCAACGTACAATGCTGGGGTAACCAAAGCCCCAACAGATGTCACAAGCACATTGATGGCAATGAGGAAGAGTGTGACACTTGGCACAGGAACCTGTGGGATACCATTCTCCTGAATCTGAGGGGCAGTGAGTGAAGTGGCAAGTGAGGTGCCAACTCTAATTCGGAAGAGCCGGTGAGAGAAAAACTCGTGGATAAAAATTGGAAGGGGGCCACAGAAGCCCGTGTCATGGAGGGTAACTAAAATGTGATGGTGCTAAAAAAGTGCTACATAGCAGTTTGTTTGCATGTTATGATAAATCACTTGCAAACTCCAGGGAAGACGACATCAATAAACCAAGAAGTGTGATATGAACAATGACAAATATTTGCACCATTCCCAAAACTGTTGCAGCTAGTCATTCTTATTCTGAATACGGGCACAGGGACAGTTGGCATCCACACTGGTCCCTATATGATCTATTAGGGACACATCTGGGGATCTTACTGGCCACAGGAGTATCTCATGCAGACAGACCAAAGACATACGTGTCGTATGGACGAGCACGATTCTGTCTAAAAATGTCAGCACAATATTGTGGCACAAGAGGTAGCACATGAGGGGACAGGATGTCTGAATTGCTGTTGTGCCATCAGACTTACCTCAGTTCATACCAGCAGTGACCTTAAGTCTTACCAGATGACACTCCACACCATAATGTCACAAGTAACAACATTGCGCCTCCAAAATACATTGAAAGTGTGGGAACTTTCCCCAGGTCACTGGCATACTCATAATGGTCATCTAGGGTAGTGTGAGCCGAGATTCATAGCTGAAGACAACGTGATGCCACTTGTCAGCAGTCTACACTTCCGAGTCACACCACCACTCCAAAAGCAGTTGCAAGTAGTGGTGTTAATGGCACCGTATGCAGGGGGCAGTAATTCCACAGTCTGGCAGTTGCTAGTCTCCGACTAATGGTGACGTATGGCACAGAAGACTGAAGGTTAGTTTTTAATATACAGTTGATGAAGATGCCATTAGAGACAGAGCACAAGCTCTGCTTTAATGAATGATGGTGAAGGAAGTCGGCTGTGTCCTTTCAAAGGAACCACACCAGCAATTTAGGGAAATATAAGACACACTAAATCAGGATGGTCAGATGTAGATTTAAGCCATCAAATGTATGTTCAGTGAGCTAACCACTGTGCCAACTCACTCAGTAGATGATACAGAATGTTGAAGGCATTCCATACTTGTTCTCAGATGGCAGGCACAGATGTGACGGGTTTACGATGTGCCTGGTGCACAGTACAGCTATCCTACCTTATAATGGTCAACTGGAATCTTGACGATGAGTATGCTTGCCTCACATTCCCATGCAGTTCAACATTGATCCAATGTCACATCCAAATTCCGAACAAATCTAGACATTGTATGATTTGACAAAACAACCAAATGGGGACCCACAATGACGCCCTTTTCAAACACATTTAGATGGTGGCAATTTTGTCTCATGCAAGTATGTGCCATCTGCATGTCCTGAAAGTATCTCAGTTCAAGCAACACTAATGCACTCTGGTGGCTGATGTATCTGTCACAGGGAATTGAAGCTAATTATATACGTACCTGCCGTTGGTGCGTATGTGTACAAAATTACTTTTATATGTCTGACCATCTCTCACGAGTGCCTCACACGTTTATCAGGCAGTGCATATAGACAAAATGGACAGTTTACAATATTTGTAGATGTCAGTAAGTTTATAATCACATACTGTCCTATATTTGAACAAATTAAAATCTAAAAAATTCAGCATAATGTTTGCAGGTACATACACAATCCATACATATTATAAAAATGTATAGACGTATGTTCCAAATCTCCTAACCACTGGACTTCATGGTGTAGCAATTTTAATGGCCAGTAGTGTATGAAAGAATTACAGCTGAAGGTTTAGAAAATTCAGTACCTCTGTAAAAAATAAAAATTCCACTGCATGAAATACTAGAACCTGTTCCAATTGCTGTAGTGGTTATTCATATCAGGATCCCAATATATAATAAATTATTTGTACAAATATACTTATCAGGTGCTGTAAAGCATGCAGTAGTAAAACCACTGTTCATGAAAGGCTGAAAAGAAGATGTAGGGAACAACCAACCAATCAATATTTTCAAAATTGTTTGAAAGAACAGTAATTTCTTAGATCTCCCATAAAAAGCTTTTTATTGCATTAAATTAGTTTGGCTTCCAGGAATGCGAAGTACAATGTGTGCCATCAATGAATTCATCGAGAGAATACATTTGTTTCTGGACTACTCCCAGATGCTACCAGGGATTTTATGTGACTTTGCAAGTGCTTTTAATTGCACCACCCACTCTCAGTGTCTTCATAAATTAGAAAGATATGGAATCGAGGGTAGTCTTTTGTGCTTCTTTCGAATGCTTTGAAATGAGTGAATCATATTTATAATGCATAAGAACAGTATTGACCCTAAAATGCAATATTCTACAACTCCCTGTGAAATAATTTTCCAGTGGAAATCTACTAAATCTGATTTGAACTATTTGAAAGCACTACTCTTGCTTTCACATCTTTCTGATCTCTGAATAAAATATACCATTCAGTTTTATTTGCAGATGACATATCTGTACTTACTGAAAGTGAATCCACAGAGCAAATTTCCTAAAAAGTCATCAATATCCTGAACAGCTTAAAAGATTTGTTTGATCTAAATGGATTAATTAAACATGACAAAGGCATAACTAACACATTTGAGAACAGTCAAAACCCAAATAACTTTGTTTCTCCCAAAAATAAAAATCTTTGTTTGTACATAAAAACTACTTGCGAAACAAGTTTAACAGTCTTTCAGTCACAATGACAATTCTGGCCTATGCAAATGCCATGTTCATCATTTTATTATAATTACTTTGTGTGTTTTGAAATATGATTTTTTTTTGGGAGGGGAGTGGGTGAAAGTAATGTAAAATATTATTTAAAAAAATCTTAGCAATATGTACAATATTCAGCCTAGAAATGCATGTCAACCACTATTTAGGTATCTAAACATATTAACTATTCTGTATATTTACATTTACCAGCTATCTTTCTTTGTATTGGTATGTAACAATCCAGAATTATTTATAGAAAACCCCTTCCTACATTTGTGTGACACTAGAAAAACACTAAATTTATGATATTTTCATACTGCTTCACGCTCTAAAAAATTTCAATCCAGTTAATAATCTGTTGCTTTAATACTGATCTATACCTATTAAAAATACAATTATAGAATTGTGTATGGTTTTAGCTAATCTACAATAATTTAAAAGATTTTTATTTTAAAAAATCAGTAGTTACATGTAAACTTCCACTGCAAAAGTAAGACATGGTTATAACTATGTAAAAAGGCACGAATTACGAAAGGTACCAAGCAATGTGTGTTAATTATATTATGCTATTAACTACTATTATATTAGTCTTACCAACATAAAATAAAGGATTATTTTATATAGCTTGTGCTAATATAATTTTTGGGGTATTGGTTGAAATACCATCCAGTTCATATCACGTACAAAACCAGGAAATAACACAGAGGTCAAGAAGTATTGTTATTGGCAGTTGAAGGGACTGGGATACTGTACTGTTAATGATGATAATGAGTAATACTTACTATGTGATTACTGTATAACATCTTGGAATACAAACAGCACTTGCTACTCTGTGAAATTTAATTTGTTGAGCCTAAATGAAAGCCTTTGTGCTGCCTACAGCCAGAGTTCTATATACGAACAATGTGGCAACGAAACAGTATTTTTTATTATCTGCAAGAGGCTCTTTAAGAAACCCAAGCACCTTACCATCATAAAATTTCCCAATATTTTATAAGATACAATGTGTGTTCTCTCTCTCTCTCTCTCTCTCTCTCTCTCTCTCTCTCTCTCTCTCTCTCTCTCTGTGTGTGTGTGTGTGTGTGTGTGTGTGTGTGTGTGTGTGTGTGTGTGTGTGTGTGTGTGTGTGTTTTTTTTACTCTGATTTTTACATGTTTATCCAGGCTGATGCCCAGCAAGCCATGTGTTTTCTATTTTAGGGGGGTGAGGGTGGGGAATGGGGGAGGGGGGAAGGAGAGGACGGGGGGGAGGGGGGAAGGAGAGGACGGGGGGAGGGGGGAAGGAGAGGACGGGGGGAGGGGGGAAGGAGAGGACGGGGGGGAGGGGGGAAGGAGAGGACGGGGGGGGAGGGGGGCGAGAGAGAGAGAGAGAGAGAGAGAGAGAGAGAGAGATGGGGAAGGGAGGCGGGTTATTTTCTATGTTGATAGAACAGCTAATCAGGTAATCCAGGAAATATAAATTATTCTTACCTAGTTTGCTTTGCAGGATCTTCAAACTTTGTTGGCATGATGTCCATGAACTGCCGCACCTTAGACCATAAGGCAGGGCGCCTAGGTACTCCTGGACCACAATCAAGACGATGCATGTTTGCCATCATACGTGCCACCAAGGGAAAAACAGATATATGATGACAAGTGTCCACTGTAAGGACATCCCCCGACACATACTCATATGCCAGACCATTATCAAATGTGGCATACAATTGCGGGGCATAGCCTGCAGCATGAAGTAGCTGTAGGCACAAGCACGAGCCACCTGTTTAATCAACCCAGTCACTGTACGTTTTTGTTTATCACTAAGATCATGGTCTAATTAATTTTGTTTAATTGTCATTTAGTAGCAAATAAATAGAGTCCCTATTGCCACAAGCAAGCAATAATGTGTACAAAATAATGTATTCTGTACACTAATAAGGTCAAGGAAGACGCTTCACGAGGCAGAAAATAATGTCTACACAAATTGCCAAAATATAAGTATAAAGGTACACACAATTTTAATTTAAGGAAAATAGAATTTCAATTATGAACTTACACATTTGACAAATCCTTCATCAAGAGAAGAAAGCAGTTAGTTAATAGGTTTTCCTAATTTCCAAGTTTTCTATGCATTATCTTTCTAATAAGCAGTTTTAAGTGAATTTTTTTATCTACATCATATTCACTGTTTTCCTTTTATCTCTTCTATTCTCCTAAACCTTTGCTGAATTTAAAGTTACAAAGTATATCACTGTCCGTTCAGCTGCCAGGACAACATGCGTCACTTATTTCTATGGACCTGTTTCTTAATTGTTTATTTCAATATCTGACATGCAGGCACTTCTCTTCAACCCAAAATACTGGCCATCTTATTCCCCCCTCCCTTTTAAAACTGATGGCAGCAAAGAATATGTACAGATGCAAATAGTTTCTTCCCCATGAACATGGTTTTGTTTCAAACTGTTGAAATATATTACATTACCATTACCAGCAATTATACTTTTTGACCTAAAATATCACTAAACTCTTTCATATATACTGTTAAAGCATGTTAAGTATGTGCAAAGACATTTTAGTAATGAGAAAATTTATTACAAAGTGACACAGAAAACAATGATTCACAGGCAATAGTACCATATTACAAAATTACACACAACAGATTGGAACAAATGAAAGAACAGTCAATTACTTTTTGGCAGCTATCTCATTACTTGACACTTTTATGCAAGATGTGAAACATTGCAGCAGAAATAAGACACACTGATTTGGGTTACATATGTCCTATATTGTTTACATTCATGAACACATTTGCAATGGAGATTTATTACGGGTCCAATTCAACTTCAGCATCTTCAGCTGTCTCAATAATTTGCTGCTGATCCCACTAGGAATTTATCAGAAAATTAATGAAGCATAGGTGGTGGTAGGGGGCAACAAATCAATCATGTTATCTTTATTCTCCACATAGGGAAATGGGTTTTAGTTGGTTGTTCTGTTGTCCTCTTCACAAGAGTGTCATGTCTTGAAAAGGGTGGTGAATCCAATGTATCATTTTAGTTCAATACTAGTATCTTTGATAAACTTTAAGCAATTTATGTTTCATCACGGCAATTGATCCACCAACATCAGTTTTCTTCATTGTCAAAGCTTTTTTCAGCAGTTCTAAATACTGGATAAAATCTGATGTTTCATCTGTCCTTATAGCGATAGGGGGGATGCTGAGTCACAGATAGGCTCAACAAAAAAGACACAATAAAGCTTTTGGCCATTACGGCCTTTGTCAACAATAAATGACAGACACGGTGCGTGCATTCGCGCAAGTGCTATGCTGAGATAAAGAGTTTGCCACAGGAGAAGAATTTTTAAGGGCTGCAGCAAACCAGTCAGAAGACTGACGACTAAATAAAATAGATGGAAAAGTAATAGCTCACGTGAGTGAACACCATAGAATGGCTGATGGGGCATACACTTTAAAATCTAGTGATGATGCTGCATCAGCCAATGACATGATGCCTGTGTTGACTTTTCACATGCAGACGTGTGTACTTACCCCTTTCCTGCAATGTTCTGTGATCTTTTATAAATGAGAACTCCAGACCTTTAACTTAACCATGAATTGCTGCGTAGATGGTGGCAGAGGAGCAAACAACGCAGCTTCATGGATAACTTAACTTATTTTCTGAGGTAAAGCATCAGATACCACACACACACACACACACACACACACACACACACACACACACACTTGCTGTGCCTATCTGCGACTCTCTCTGTTATACTGTGAGTAGCAATTCTCCTTTTCATAATATTGTTTCATCTGTGTTACAGTGAAGTGTTTCTTCTTCCATTGGCTTAAATAGTTATATCCACCCATGTATGTGGTAAATCTATATTCTTTCCTGTATCATTTTTCTCTCTGAACATAATTAGTACTACATTTCATTTCATATGAGTGTAACCTGGCACTAAGAGCTTGTGATCTGAAATGTCCAGATTTTTTACAATTCTTTAACACTGCCTTACACATTGCAATCATGTGTGCATTTATATCCTGGCCATCTAAAGTATCTGATGCTTTACCTCAGAAGATAAGATTAGCTATCCATGAAGCTGCATTGTTTGCTCCTCTGCCACCATCTATGCAGCAATTCATGGTTAAGTTAAAGGTCTGGAGTTCTCATTTATAAAAGATCACAGAACATTGCAGGAAAGGGGTAAGTACACAAGTCTGCATGTGAAAAGTCAACACAGGCATCATGTCATTGGCTGATGCAGCATCATCACTAGATTTTAAAGTGTATGCCCCATCAGCCATTCTATGGTGTTCACTCACATGAGCTATTTCTTTTCCATCTATTTTATTTAGTTGTCAGTCTTCTGACTGGTTTGCTGCAGCCCTTAAAAATTCTTCTCCTGTGACAAACTCTTTATCTCAGCTTAGCACTTGCAACCTATGTCCTCAATTTTTTGGATGTATTTCAATATCTTTACCCTCTACAGCTCTCTCAAGTATCATGCAAGTTATTCCCTGATGTCTTAACCAGTGTCTTATCATCCTGTTCTTTCTACTTGTCAACATTTCCCACATGTTCCTTTGTTAACCATTTTTGCAGAGAATCTCATTTTTTACAAGTCCACCGAATTTTCAACATTTTTCTACATCACTACATCTCAAACACTTAAGACCCCCTTCTGTTCTGGTGTTCCCAAAGTGCAAAATTCACTACCACACAATACTGCACTCCAAATGTACATTCCCAGAAATATATTTCTCAATTTAAGGCCCATGTTTGATACCAATAGTGTTTTCTTCACCAGGAATGCCCTTTGCCTGTGCTAGTCTACTTTTTATGTTCTCACTTTAACTGTCAAGGGTTATTTTCCTTCCAAGTTAGCAGAATTCTGTAACTTTGTCTACTTCATGAGCACCAGTGTTGATGTTGAACTTCTCACTATTGTGATTACTGCTACTTCTCATCATTTGCATATTTCTTCGTTTTACTCTCAAACTACTTTCCATATTCCTTAGACTGTTTTTCCACTCAACGGATCTGGTAATTCTTCTTCACTTACACTGACAACAGCAATGTCATTAGCTAATCTTATTACTGATACCCTTTCACCCAGATTTTAATTCCACTCTTTAATCTTTCTTTTGTTTGAGGCCATTGCTTCTTTGATGTATAGACTGAACAGTAGGGGCTAATGACCATCTCCATCTTACACTCTTGTCAATCCAATCACTTTGGTCTTTCAGTCTTATTGTTCATTCTTTGTTTTAGTACATATAGTATATTTCCTGTCTATCCCTATTGTTTATCACTGTTTCTCTCAGAATTTTGAAAATCTGGCACCATTTGACATTGTGGAACACTTTACTCAGGTCAACAAATGCTATGAACATGTCTTGGCTTTTCTTCAGTCTTTCTTTCATTATTAACATCAGAACTGCCTCTCTCGGGTCTTTACTTTTCCTAAAGCCAAACTGATCATTGTCTAACGGATCCTCAATTTTCTTCTCCATTCTTTTTATCAGTATCTTGGATGTATGACCTGTTGTGCCAAATGTACTATAGTTCTCACATTTTTCAGCTCTTGCTATCTTTCAAATTGTGTGGATGATACTTCTATGGAAGCCTCATGGTGTGTCAATCTCAGATTCTACACACCGACATCAACAGTCATTTGATTGCCTCCTAACCCAATAATTTTAGAAATTCTGATGGAATTTTATCTACCCCTTCTCCCTCATTTGATCTCAAGTTTTCTAGAGCCCTTTAAATTCTGACTAATACTGGATCCTCACATCAATTCCAATTTCCCTTTCTATTACATCATTATCAGACAACACCTCCCCTCATAAAGGCATTCAACACGCTCTTTCCACCTATCAACTCGCTCCTCTGCATTTAAAAGAGAAATTCCCACTGCACTGTTAATATTGTTGCCCTTTGTTTTAGTTTCATCAAGGCTTCTTTCGAATTTTGTATATGCTGAATCAGTCATTCCTATCATCATTTCTTTTTTGATTTATTTATTTCATTCCCAACTGATAATACTGCTATATTCATGTCTTTCCCTGAACATTTTTTTTATCAATATATTTAAGTATTTCTTCTGTTGCCCAAGATTCCTTTGCAGTTACATTCCTTATACCTGTTTCTGTCCAACATCCGTGATTGCCATTTTTAGAGATGCCCACTCCTCTCCAACTGAACTGCCTACTATGGCATTCCTTATGACAGCTTCCTTTTCTGCCTTACCCAATAGTAACATTTCACTGCACTGGAACACATGCGTCACAAGTGTCAGATGAAGGACATTTATTTGAAGATTTGTTACTTCATGAGCTTACGGGCTGTATGTCTTTGATCTGTACCTTATGTAGGGTGTACATTTGAGCAAGAGGTTTGTGTGGTAGAGGTATCTTATCCACATGTCTCCTGGCATTTTGAAAATCTAGAAACTGCTCTGAAAGCAGTAGTATCTTTTCATGTCATATGGAACTAATCACTTAGTGGTGCTTGGATCTTAATTATTGCATTTATCACTAGGTTACTACTCTCAATGAATCTTGATAAACACTTTTTACAACCAAGCACCATCGGTCCACTGATGCACAGCTGATACTGATGAGACAACAAATGTTCCTTCTGGGTAAAGGATATTTTTTGGCGTGGTGATAATACTACTCTCCTCGAATGATCTCCCACTACTGAGTATTCTTCCAACATCACACAGTGGTCTTCGTTACTAAATTTTTCTTTGCATGAAGACCTGCAGTCTGTCGATGGTTTACAATCCCTTGACTTAACCACCTGTCCATTTCAGTGACTTAAGTCTCATCTCCCTTTTGTTTTCCCTTTACGATTGCACTGACTCGACTATATTCCTATCATGCTATCTGCTTCCTTTAGTTTCTTCCAGGCTGTTTCTTCAGCATCCATCAATTCAACAGCACTTCTGATTCCTTGCTTTTAACAAAGCTCCTTGCGATGGAGATTTGAAAGACTTCTAACGAGTTTTCTATTTTTGCATTATCTCTCTTCAATAAAACTTCCTTTTCACGCAAGTTATAAGGTTGGTGCACAAGTTTGCAGCATTTTTGTTTTATATGTTCATATTCTGGTAGCTATGGGTTTATTTATTGACTGCCATTTTTTATTTGTTGTCCACTGTTGCTATCGAAGTTTACATACTGTCATTTGGTCATCTGGAGATAGCGCGTGGAGCTGTGGACACTGGAAAATGGAATGAACATTTCTGAAATTCTTCTGTTCGAGTTCAATAGAGTGGTGACAGCAATGGAGGCAGCCAGAAACATTTGCACCGTGAATAGGGATAATGATACTGGACAGAGCACAACAAGAAGATGGTTCTCTCATTTAAGGAGAATCGTTTTGCCACGAGTGACTCTCCACATTCAGGAAGGCCTTTGTGTTTTGAAGAATATAATTTAAACAATTAATCCACAAAAGTCTATGTGAGTGTGTTTGAGAATTGGCAAATGTGATGAACTGATCATTCCACCACTGTGGGATATCTGCATGCAATGGGATGGTTCAAAAGACCAGATGTATGTGTATCAAATGCTGTAAGCCAAAATCACAAAAATCAATGCGTGGCCATATGCGTATCTCTGCTTGCTTGTCATCAATTGGCTCATGAACACCACCAACCATTCCTACCATACATCATTACTGGTGACGAGAAATGGTGTTTTTATGCTAAAATTAAGGAAAAGAAAGGCATAGTTTGGCCAAAAAACATGAACTCCCCACACAAAGACCTGCATGCACCCACAAAAGATAAGGTTACGCTTATGGAGGAACAGCCATAGTGTGGTGTATTACAAATTCCTTACCCAAGGTGTAACCACCACTGAACTGATACTACTTCACAATAACACTAACCCACATCTACTGGACTGACAAAAAGTGCTATACAGGAGCTGTGTTGAGAAGTCGTACTGCACCCGCTTTACTCACCCTATCAAGCACCATAAGATTTTTATCTCTTCTGCTCTCTATCCAACAACCTTGAAGGAACTTCCTTTCCAGGTGAAACTGCACTCCGAACATGGCTTGACAAATTCTTCACCTCAAAACCACGCGATTTTTAGTCGCAGAATCAAAAAGTTATCCCCGTGTTTGTAGACCATTGTAAATAGCGAAGGAAAATATATCATTGTTCATTAAAGTCTCTGTTATGTGTATCTGTTGTGTTTATTTGAGTTATGCACCAACCTAATAGATGCATGCCCTCTAATGAGTGAGGAGTTGTTAGGGAGTCTTCTATTAATACAACCACAGCTGAATTACCATACCATGTGATGACAAGGCACAAATCTTTCATCACAGCAGTGAAGCTAACTGGTTTCTGTATGGAACGAGCCACTTAACTCCATTCTGGCCATTTCCTTACACATACAACACCCCCCCCCCCCCCCACCACACACACACACACACACACACACACACACACACACACAAAACACTTTACATCACATAAGTCTTAAATCCACATTTTCTGCAGGGGATAAAATATTTTTAATTGCATTAATATAAGTTTCTTGACTCATAATGTGTAGATGCCAGGTAATTGTATCAAGTGGCAAACTCATTCAAATACTCTCTAGAGAATTCTAGTTTAGAGGGGCATATACATTACAGCAAGCTTATGGCATGTTCCAGATGAAGCTACAGATCAAAATTTACTATCAATGAAGCAAAAGTTTTTAAGTAAAATGGAACACCAAATGTAAATAACAACAGTTTACCTTACCCATGCATACCATATTAATGTTTCCATATAGGGAACAAGACTTTTTTAATGAACACAAGTTATAGGCTGAGAAGAATAATTTTTTTAGCAGCCTAAGAAGTCATGAGCACCTACCAATCAATCATACAAGGAAGATGATCCCTTTATGTACGATTATCACAACAACAATGTAGTATGTCAATAAAGGAACAGGCAACTACCATGTAGTAAAAGGTACCAGTGATTTGCAATTCTTATCACTGTGGCAGTGAAAATAATTAGAAACATTTTATGCTAACAACTACAATTTTCGTAAGGAAAGTTGAAATTACAAAATTAAATTGAACAGTGTGTCAAATTTCTTACGAAACATTATTATAGCTTTCAATACAAAGTCAGTATTATTCAATTTTGCCTAAATTGTTAATTTGTCTTTTAAAGATTGTATTACTCACCTTCAACTTAATAATTAATCAAGAAAAATGACAATGAGAATATTGTGTCACCAGAACCAGAACATTAAATGGATACTTCAGACTACAGTTTCAGAACACCAGTTCCCATTACCTGAATATTCCGTGTTTCTGCATGTCTGTCTATTAGGAGATCTGTCTTCTGGCCATATACTCTTACAAGAACCACATCATCAGGACAGTCACCATAGAAGCACCCCACCAGTTTGTTGGTAATACCATCAGTAAACACCTGAAACCAATTATATTTCACAGTATTCCACCAGTGATATATGAAATGACTGCTACATTAGAGAACTTAAGATAAATTTTAATACATTAATAATCTGTGTACATAAAATTCATTTTATGATATACAATTGAGGAGCCTGCTTGAAACAGACCTTTGGTAAACAGTATGAATTGGTTTACTACAGAAACTAGTCAGATAAGTGTCTGAATAAACAAAACTAATAGTTACCTCATCAGAAACAGGCAGAAGAGGAGTATCCTACGGAGAAAGAAATCTTATTGCCTCTAACTTCAAAGGTGCTGCGTAACATGTCTACCTTATTAAATGCCATGCCACCAAAATACAAAGTACACATTTAGCACTTATCCTCAAAACATTTCAGGACGACTCAAACTCCCGAAGACAAAACAGTGAACACAGTACTCCAGATTGAATCTACATGTTAGTGGGATTACTGGTAGCACTTTAGAAATCTTGAGTGATTCCTTCTGCTGATTTCATGTGATTTTTTTGCACCCATCTTCCAAATTCTCGACAATCGCTGCCCATCGGTACACGAGGGCTGCCTGACCTTGGTTTAGCTGTGACAATTCCCCAATTTCTACTCCACAATCTAATTACAAACAACTCACTTTGTCAGCTTTAGAAGGGTTGATACGTAGTGAATGGTTGTTTTCATTCACGGGACATCCAGTGACTAGTCCAGTTCGAAGTCACTGAACCCTCCTGACCAACTTATCCTGCTGTTATTACTCCTCTAGCTGAAATGATCGTATGGCAGTATTGGCCGAGAGGGACTGCCTGTGGTTGGCCCGTCACCGAGCGCAAGTCGGTCTATTTGATACCACTTTGTGACTTCTGCGTCAATCAAGGTGAGAGGAAAGGATTAGGACAACACAAACACCCAGTCCTCGCGCTATCATCATCTCCATCTGGTCGGGAATTTAACCTGGGATCTCACAATGCAGGGGCAACAACGTCAACCTCTAGACCACTAACTGTGGACTACTACTATACTAACTGGCGACAAAACAATATTAACCACCACCTTTTACACTGGTTGGTCTCAGCTATATTGACACCCGCCTATGTACAAATTCTCATTTTTATACAAACTGACCACCAACGTGATTTGTGTGTGAGTCACTTTGCCTCTGGTCATAAATTTAGTACAGCCATCTTCTGTCACCATGAGAGACGATAATTATCAATTTGGAAAGGGTTGTATTAGGCACGCAAGTGAATCAGTAACACTAAGGTATTCAGAGTTTGTTCTAAAATCTTTGAAATGTGGACAGCAGTGACTCCCACTGAAACAGGACACACACACACACACACACACACACACACACACACACACACACAGAGAGAGAGAGAGAGAGAGAGAGAGAGAGAGAGAGAGAGAGAGAGAGAGAGAGATGAGGGGGAGGTAGTCGTAACATTTTTATTATTTCGGCTGCACACACTTATATGTAAACAAATAAAAAATAATGTAGCTTTATTTTGTCGCGGTGATAATTAGCGCTTTAAGGTTACCCTTCGTATATCGTCATCTGGGTAGCAGCACGGCCGTTGGAACAGACCTATTAGATTCGACTCGCCCATCTGTCAGCCGCCTCACCCTTGGGCTACAAAAGTAGCCACCTGCAATTATAAAGGCCTCTGGCGTCTACGAATGATTCGTAAACCGAGAAGAAGATGGACTTCTCCGACGCTTGTGTTTCACAGTAAAAATGCGAATACTTGATCCTGGCACAAGTAATTCTTATGAAATCTTACACTCAAGTGCAGCGTTGAAACCGTATATAATTTGTTACGCATTCCCTCGATTTCTGTGCGGAGCAAAAGCCATAACAATAAGAAGGTTTCGATTCGGGCAGTCGAGAGTCAGATTGAGATGACTGCACTCTGACATGCGACGGCAGGATGGAGAGGTTCTCCTGCGAGGACACGCACGATCGTTAACAGGAACGAGTAGCGGGTGCTGCGGAACGATAGCCTGGACAAAGTTCTGTATACCCCCTGCTCTACGTACCATACAATATTGATGTAGAGCAGAGGTCACCTAACTTGTCACGGCGGGCCGGATAACTGACGAAATTACGTGCGCTAGCCGCATCATCATTCTGTATAAAACTTACAAACCAAAACAAAAGCTCTGGGAAAAGAGACGAGAAACCAAGTTCAGTGTTCCGTGTTAATAATGAGTGAGTGGCACAAAAACAAGGACTACCAGTATATTTATTTACTAAAATAGATTACTTAAGGAGACGTTAGCAAAAAGATAGTTATATCAGAGCTTGTGGGAGCATATTCGAATCTCACGAACTAAGCAGTAAAAGAACGTTTGTGAGATTTTTTTAAACTGACTTTCTGCTTTCAAGATACTATCAATGTTTCCTGTATCTAATGAACAGAACTGTTTTCAAATGCTCATTAGTTTATCTCGTTCGATGTGATGAGTTTAAAACACCTCACTGTCGAAAACGTTTGCTCGGACATACTTTGATGTCATATCAGCAGCAAATTTCTTTAGTTTAAGAAACTCGGCTTTAGGTAAGCAGCGGTAAAATTCAGTAGTTTTCCTTCTCTGTTTTTCTCTTTCAATAAATCATTTGTTTGCAAATCAAACAGCTCCAACTATACTTCAACTGCCACACCACCAAGGTTACAATCAAATGGATTTTGCAACAGAAGAACGCCACTCTCACTTCTGTCAAGATCTGAAAATATCTCCAAATAGATGCTTCAAGACGCGCAAGACTTCTTTTTCGAAAAATCTTGGTTGATATCTTTGAGGATTGTAGTACAAAACTTTTTCAAACACTTAACACGAGAAAAGTTTTCTCCTTCCAGTTTTGTTACAATCACAGCTTTCTTCGAAATCCTTCGATGACTCTTTGTAGATCAAAAGACGAGTTTATCCTTTCCCTGAAGTTTCAAATTCAGTACATTCATGTTGCGTGTGACGTCGACCAAAAATGGCAACTGTCAGCTAACTAGAATCTGACAGCTCTAGATCAGCTCTGTTTCTTCCGTGATAATAATACCTGTTTTGTTTCGAAGCACGTAAACTCTAAGCAGGACTTAACCGCAGCTGAGCCACCTCACTACTGTGTGACAAGGAGAGTCACTGATATCTGAATTCATATCTTCAAGGAAAACCTGTAACTGACGGTGGTTGAGTGCATGCCTTCAATGAAGTTCACAGCAGAAAGACTGGTTTCAGTACAAACGAAAAATCTTAATTTTTTCCATGGTACGCTTGCTGATGGACATTGCTACGTACTAACAGATCGCCCGGACTTTGTAAATCCTCCTACTGAGTCCTTATCAACGAACATAGTAGGCCCAAATTTAAGGCACGTAACAAGAGGTCTCCGCATGTATGAAAATCTAGTATTCTAAAGATAATACTCAAATTTAAATTACACAATGTGGCGTGTTCGATACAGAGCAGTGACTTATGAAGTCTATTTAGATATTAAGACACAATTTTGTGAAAAATGCGTTACGTTTAGCAACAGCAAGAATCTGTTACTCTTTTGCAACAAAGGGCGGAAGGAAGATTAGGATTAAATGTCAAAATCATCTTGAAATGTACTTTAAGTGATTTTAGCAAACTGACCAACTCCTACAGCAGGATGATCAGTGGATAAGCCGAAAACCACCCTCTATGACATTCAACGCCCCCCCCCCCCCATTTCAGCCATTTTGCATAATACCTGCCTACACCATAAGCCTAGGCCATATCGAAGACGTTCATGAACGTGTTTGTGTTTTCTCTCTCTCTCTGTCTGTCTGTCTGTCTGTCTGTCTGTGTGTGTGTGTGGGGGGGGGGGGGGGGGGGCGATCTGACTATCTGTATCGAAGCATGCTGTTTAGGCATTAAGAACCACTTACCAGCTCTTATCTATACAGTTAAAGCGACTGCTATGTCACATGCCGAGTATAATTACATAATAAACGGGGCTTTTATCTATGCGATAACACATGACACCTAAGGTATCGGGTACTACAAATTGTTGCATTTTGCTTCATAATTCGCAGCTGTCACCTTCTAGATAACCGGCATTATTTTATGGGGTAAAAACTAAACAAAATATATGTATCCTGTAGATCATCAAAAGGAGGCTAAACACATCGGATATTACAATGAGATCACTATCCCTGCACCAAGTCACAGACAACTGGATTGCTCCTTAAATGGTAACTGTAAGCAGTTACGGGTTCTTGAAAGTTTCGTAAATATCCTTTTACCAGTGAGGTTTCTTTCTTAATCTTTCCCGGTTTAGATTATTCAACTTTTACGTAATTCTACAAAATTGTTTTAAAGATAAAGTGGTCATTTCTAATTATTATTTCTAGTTCGTTCAATGTTCGCAGATTAATGTAACATTGATCAATACTTATCGTCTGGACTGAAGTTTCCCAGTCTGTTACGGATGAAATGAAGAGTCTTGTGTGCCTTATCCAGCAATAAATCTATGCAATCGATTCGTATATCTTCAAGCATGGTAGTACGAGTGCTGGGTAAACATTTATAGGACAGTTAGTGAATAACTACTTTTGAGGACAATCTGTTTTCCATGCATTACGTTCATGTCCCTCGTCCAAAATTTTTCCACTGAAAAATTTATGCCTGCTAAGAATCTGGAAGGCCTGTAAGAATAATTATCTAAAGATGTCAATCTCCCCATTGGACCGAGAACATATTTCAGTTACATTTCGTTAGAAATGGAAGCAGAAGGCCCTAAATCTGATGAACTGCGTGTTTGTTCCAGCAATCAGCACTTAGAATCTCTTAGCTTTGCCACAACCAGAGGGCCAATGTGGTCAGACGTCCTGTCGTTAAGATTTTGGATATGTATGACATCCTTTCTTTAATACATATTTTTGATTTTCTGATCTGGGTCTTGTTTCCGATAAAAACGCTGTATAAGCATCTTCTTATTTTCTCTAGACAAGTGACGGAAATGGATGACCAGTCTCACCTTCTTTAAAGAAACCAACCGAATATTCACCTCAGTCGATTAAGGTAACACGTAAAATCAGAAGACAGAACTGGGATTTGAACCCTGTTTGTCCCGAATGCACGTTTTGTATCTTAATCATCACGCCACCTTCCTCGTTCTGCGCTGGAGCCATGATTGAAACTGGACAGCAACAGCAGCAAGTGTACAGGGACTGTACAAAAATACGGGAAAACCGTGAGAAACGAATGAGTGAACATAAATGCTGATGTTTGCCAAGCCTGCAGTGTGACTTTTTCTTTCTTTTTTTGTGGTTTTAGGGCGCACAACTACAGTGGTCATTAGCGCCCAGACTAGCAGTGTGACGTGGTGTTTTATATTTGATCGCGAGCAGCACCCGTGCAATGTCCCTAATCCGTTGCAAGTGTCATCATGGTCACAATAGCGTTCTGTGTAATTGTGAGTGCTTTATGGCGAAACTAAGTGATTTCGAACTTGGGAATATTGTTGCTGCTCGTGCGGTAGGTGCTTCCGTAACCAACGGAGCCGAAGATTTACACCGCATACAGCGAAAGCGGAAAAATCATCATCCTGTAAGTCACAACGCGGCAGAAAGTGTTGAGCGCTAGTGATAGATGTTTATTTAAGAGGATTGTGACACAAAATAAGAGGACGGAGCTACTAGAGTCACAACAGAACTGAATGTTGCACTCGCCAACTGGAGTTCTAAAAACAACACACCAGTTTTGCAAATGCTCGTAACATGAAAACGAGGTGCCGTAGCCATAAAACCTGGTCTCTGAATCAGTGGAAGAAAGTCATTTTGTCAGATGAGTAACGTTTCACACTGTTTCCAACCTCTGGTCGAATGTACGTCCCAAGAGAGGAATATGGCAGAGGGTCTGTGATGATGGGGGCACCCACAACGTGGTATTCCATGGGCTCCACGGTTACTGGGCAAAGTCGCATTATTGCCCAAGACTGTGTGTCCATTTTGGCTGGTAAATTCGTTACTATATTACACCCTTTGTTTCCCAAATCATGCTGTGTTCCAAGACGACAGTGCTCCTGCTCGCACATCTCGCCTTGTGCAGAACTGGTTTTGTGAGCAGGACGAATTGTCGCACGTCCCCTGGCCACCATAGTTAACATATCTCAATATTATTTTTGAGCCTTTGTCGTCCACTTTGGAGAGAAGTGTACGTGATCGCCATCCACCTCCCTCTTTATTACCCGGACTTGCCACTAGTTCGCGGGAAGAATGGTATAAGATACCCTTTAAAACCAAGCAGGACCAGTGTTCATCCATGTCGAGACGACTGGGAGCTGTTTCAAATGCCAGCTGTGTTCCTACACCGTGTTAAGCATGGTAATGTGTTTTTTGTGTTTCCATACTTTGTCCTACCCCTGTAGGTCTGACCTGTCACATTGTTATCTTGATACACTTTCGTAGCTTCCGAGGCATTAACTCTTATTTATACAGCAAATTCTACTAAGGTATGACATTTGTCGTTTCTTGTATACTCTGAGCTATGCATTTAAGAATCGTTCGTCAGTTTTGTCCTACTTTAGCATTAAAATCCCATCATAATTTCGTGGTTTTTGCAGTCATTTATCACTTTCTGTAACTCTTCATAGACGTCTTCCATCTCAGATGCTAACAACTACGTATCTTAAATGCCTACGCATATAAACTTGGGAAACTTTTTAAAATATTAGGGCCGAAATTTTCATTTATCTTTCACAAATGTTTAATTTTGCCCACGCCGGATTCATGATAAGTATCCAGACTAACACACACACACACACACACACACACACACACACACACACACACACACACACACACACACACACAGAGAGAGAGAGAGAGAGAGAGAGAGAGAGAGAGAGAGAGAGAGGCGCGCAAGACGCCTTTCGTTGATGTGTAGTCGTCATTTCTATTCTGCGTATATTATGTTAGTAACGAACGAGTGAGCTGCTGCAATAAAAAGACATCCTTATTGACAACCAAAAAATTCAGCAGCTTAACAACCTGCGCGAACATACTTTTAGTTCGAAGCTTAAGTTACAATTTACCCTAAGTTGCTATTGTTATTTATCTAGAAGACTGACGTCTTGAAAAATCGGATTAAACTGTTTCAGATCCCCTATACGGATCTAGAGTGTAGCATGTACTGAGGTGAAACATGGACGATGAACAATAGAAAGACGAGAACAGAAGCATTTCAAATGCGGTGCTACAGAAAAATGCTCAAGATCAGATCAGTAGATCGAATGACTACGGAGGTGGCACTGAGTCGAAATACGGAAAAAATTATGACGACCAGACATGAAGAAGGGATCGGTTGATAGGGAATATCCTTTAAAAACCGTAAAGGGCGACGCAAGCATAACTAAAGCAAGCACAGATGAAGACTTACAAGATACATTAGCTTGGAGGGCTGCACCAAGCAAAACTTCAGACTGAAAACAACAACAACATCCCAATAGATTAGTTCTGTATCTTGTCTAGTTAAAGTACAGAGTCTGGATGAATCCTAACTAGTTCAGACTACTTTCTTGTTTCGCAGCAGTTACACGCATTTCCCAAGCCAATTTTAATGTCGTTTCATTCACGTGTTGCAACATCAACCGCTTCTTACATCGGAAGTACGGATATCAATGACTTCCTTAACTGAGTTGGGGAAACAACATCTTTCCCTGCTTCTGCCTTCATCTACTAGCTGAAATTACAAAAAAAAAAAGATGAAACCGAGTTTTAAAGTACCTGTAAGAAACAGAGCTATCAATTATTTTGAAAGTCGTTACACAGAAACAGTCGCTCTTTGTCGTACTACAGCAGGAGCTGTTGCTTTAGACACTAATTCAGCGACTGCAATGCCTTGTATGCTGAAACGGACGAGGGGGAATTACAGGGGGGAACGGCGGGAACAGGACAGTGGCGCAACTTCCTAATTCTGTGCAGCAGGCAGGACGCGGCCGCTGCTTCAGCCAATCTGCATTCGCTTTGCCCCACTGCCGCTGATTATCGAAGCTCGGCATACGCACATACAGGGCTATTACAAATGATTGAAGCGATTTCATAAATTCACTGTAGCTCCATTCATTGACATATGGTCACGACACACTACAGATACGTAGAAAAACTCAAAGTTTTGTTCGGCTGAAGCCGCACTTCAGGTTTCTGCCGCCAGGGCGCTCGAGAGCGCAGTGACTCAGTGAGACAAAATGGAGACAGGAGCCGAGAAAGCGTATGTCGTGCTTGAAATGCACTCACATCAGTCAGTCATAACAGTGCAACGACACTTCAGGACGATGTTCAACAAAGATCCACCAACTGCTAACTCCATTCGGCGATGGTATGCGCAGTTTAAAGCTTCTGGATGCCTCTGTTAAGGGGAAATCAACGGGTCGGCCTGCAGTGAGCGAAGAAACGGTTGAACGCGTGCGGGCAAGTTTCACGCGTAGCCCGCGGAAGTCGACGAATAAAGCAAGCAGGGAGCTAAACGTACCACAGCCGACGGTTCGGAAAATCTTACGGAAAAGGCTAAAGCAGAAGCCTTACCGTTTACAATTGGTACAAGCCCTGACACCCGATGACAAAGTCAAACGCTTTGAATTTTCGGCGCGGTTGCAACAGCTCATGGAAGAGGATGCGTTCAGTGCGAAACTTGTTTTCAGTTATGAAGCAACATTTTTTTCTTAATGGTGAAGTGAACAGACACAATGTGCGAATCTGGGCGGTAGAGAATCTTCACGCATTCGTGCAGAAAATTCGCAATTCACCAAAAGTTAAAGTGTTTTGTGCAATCTCACGGTTTAAAGTTTACGCCCCTTTTTCTTCTGCGAAAAAAACGTTACAGGACACGTGTATCTGGACATGCTGGAAAATTGGCTCATGCCACAACTGGAGACCGACAGCGCCGACTTCATCTTTCAACAGGATGGTGCTCCACCGCACTTCCATCATGATGTTTGGCATTTCTTAACAGGAGATTGGAATACCGATGGATCGGTCGTGGTGGAGATCATAATCAGCAATTCATGTCATTGCCTCCACGCTCTCCCGACGTAACCCCTTGCGATTTCTTTCTGTGGGGCTATGTGAAAGATTCAGTGTTTAAACCTCCTCTACCAAGAAACGTGCCAGAACTGCGAGCTTGCATCAACGATGCTTTCGAACTCATTGATGGGGACATGCTGTGTCGAGTGTGGGAGGAACTTTATTATCTGCTTGATGTCTGCCGAATCACTAAAGGGGCACATATTGAACATTTGTGAATGCCTAAAAAAACTGAGTTTTTGTATGTGTGTGCAAAGCATTGTGAAAATATCTCAAATAATAAAGTTATTGTAGAGCTGTGAAATCGCTTCAATCATTTGTAATAACCCTGTATTTCCCTGCAACTCTGCAAGTTCCTGAACTACGCTCTGGTAGGTTCAGCAATGAGTACTACAAAAAATTAAATCGTGCTATTCTTTGATCACAAGGAAAACAATATAAATTGCAGAATTTTAAAACGTTTACTAAATATCAGTAAACCACCGATTCTTTAAAAAATCCAGCCAGCCCCATGTATATAAACATCTGATTGCTTTACAAATGAGTTAACGTGTTCAATACCTAACGTTAAGCATGTAAGCGAGGAAAAGGTTTGAAATTATGTGTAAAGTTCGTTGGAAGCTGCCAAGTTCTCTGATTATAGAACACTGGATGAGTATAGTCAGGGTAATTTGCGCCACGTTTCAAGAAAAAGCTAGTTTTTCACGCATATATTCGTTTGTAAGGTAATATCTCCAGAACTACATGTTGTTGAATGACGTAATTTTGCACGTACATTGAGTGGTTTATGTGGATACTGTCAGCAAAATATGTTGCTAACAGAAAAGTAATAAATTAAAACGTTATGTCTGATGCTGAAGTTTTACTGTATGCAAAGCGAAAATCTATAACTTTTTTCCCTTCCGTCGTTTTTTTTTTTTGAGGGGTGTCAGAGAAAAAAACTTCGTTGCAAGTCACAAAGTGCTCTCATTTTCAAATACTGGAAGAATATAATATGGATATACGCACGTGGGCACTTATGCTGCCACAAGACATATACACAGTTTCTAACTGGAATACTTGTCTTCTTGTGTTAAGGGTTATAACTCTTAATGAATACATTATGAAATTTTAAATTTGGTCAATAATTACGAAAGAAATATCGAAAATCGAATTTTTGTTGACCCTATAAGCCGTTCACAGGCAACATGCAGCTGGTGCTCTGTTTCTTAGTAATCTCTACATCTGAAAAGCAATGTCCTGACTGACATCGCCCAGCCCAAACCGCTAAGGATACAAACGAAGTTTGGAGATGGTGTGGATCTTATACTGTTGGTATCGTTTAAGACAGGATTGTCCGAAATTCCACTCGTAAGGGGGTGAAATAGGGGATGAAAAGCTTTTTGGGAGTACGTCGTTAGTAAGGGAATTTCAATGGTAAATCTACGAAAACTGGCATTTAGTTTCACACTCAGAAAATAGAAAAATACGAGCATTTTTGGAAATTCAGCCTCTAAGGGAGTAAAATAGTGGGTGACAGTTGTTTTGAAATAACTAATTACTAAAGAAGGAGGAGGAAGAGGAGGAGATTAGTGTTTAACGTCCCGTCGACAACGAGGTCATTAGAGACGGAGCGCAAGCTCGGGTGAGGGAAGGATGGGGAAGGAAATCGGCCGTGCCCTTTCAAAGGAACCATCCCAGCATTTGCCTGAAGCGATTTAGGGAAATCACGGAAAACCTAAATCAGGATGGCCGGAGACGGGATTGAACCGTCGTCCTCCCGAATGCGAGTCCAGTGTGCTAACCACTGCGCCACCTCGCTCGGTAATTACTAAAGAACTTCTAAAGGATTTTTAGTGCTACACCTATGACGATTGGTATTTTACTTCTCGGTTGGAAAAAAAAAGAAATACGTGTTTCAGAGTTTCTGGGAATTCAACCCCTAAGGGAGTGCTATAGGGAATCAAAAATTTTTAAGAAAATAATGCGTTACATTAAAAATTTTTAAAGCTAATTCATAAAAATTGATATTTCGATTCTCGGTTAGATATAAAGAAATATTTGTTAGTGGATGAAAGTTGCTAAGGAAATATCTCCACAAGCAAGCAAAAGGCATGATTAACAAAAACTTTTGACTCCAAGTATCAGAATCGCTTCTTGGTCAGTAGTTCATCCGGAGAAGACCATGCTTATATGGCCTTAATTAGCGTGAAAAGCTTAGAAGGTGTTGCAATTTGTGAACATAACAATTCGATTAAATAAAAACAAAAGGTCATACAGTCTACATGAGCGAAGCAGCAAACGGTCAGCTAATAAGTAAGGAAATATGTTGACGTGCAAGAAATTTAGCTAACATTTAATTTTTATTTAGACTTGGGTGGAGGTCTCTATCTGTGACCAGTCTCGATAAAACTGATCTGATGTAGCACACTCATTTGCGATCGCGCCGCACCAGCGATAAAGCCTGAGTGCAATATGCACAACATTTCTCATACTTCATAAACGGTTGGAGATATCGAAATTACATTTTGGCAAATGATAGCAGGCAAATAGCATTTCGCCATATAGTTAGTATGCAAAACATTATCTACCGTGTTATTCTAGTAACCATAGAACTTATCGATGAAACAATGTAAATTTAAGGGCCGTCAACAGCTAGTGAAATGAGAATTATTATGGGTTTTGGAACAACATAAGTGAAGACTTTACCCGTTTATTTTGTACCGAGGATGCGCTTTTTCGTAAACTGCTGACCTAACTTTTGCCCAGTTCCTCACTTAATAAACCACTGTTTCAGAATTCTCTCGCAATTGGGTCTTCACAACGTGTTAATGAGGCGACATTGTGTTAACTCCGCTGTGTTTTGGGAAGAGAAGCAAATTTTAACACAGCAACAAGAGTAATGTTGGCTTTTCCTCGAAATTCGCCAGGCATGACGCTTCTCTGAAAGTTACAAAGAAACCAGGCAAAAATAAATACCGGCTTCTGTTGCATTTTCAGTGGAAATCTTTTTTTGACACTAACCAAAGCGTAAGCGACAGATCTATCTGAACAGTCACCATGCAAGAGTGGGTGTGAAGGGACTCCAATCAATATTTAGAAAAAACACTTTTCCTCCGGGGCTCACCATTTTCACTACATGATTTGACATACACCGCACTCCCCACAAAAAAGTCACATGCTATCAAATCACACGATCTCGGTGGCCAGTTCTGATCGCCATAGCAAGAGATAAGAAGAGCAGAGCATCTTTCTCTCACAAGGGAATGGTCAGATTTGTCATGTCGAAACCTGTGTTGCTTTTTTTACCACTGTGAGTTAACATTTCAAGAAGTCTGTATGCAGAATTTTAGCTGCTGACATGACCTAGAAGTCTGTAAACAATTTTATGAAGTAAGACATTATTTTCGCATGGTTTCCGCGCTTGTAACTGCCTCTTGTACAACCCTGACCTCTCTCGCTACGTTATACCAACGCCATCTAGGTACAAGGTGGCGTTAGCTACGCGCCGCTCTCTTGCCACAGCAGTGAGAGAGCTGATTCCCCCAGTGAAAGCGATCGTATGATAATGAAACATTCATTGACAAATATGGCTGATATGTTATCTACAACATTCTTTCCAAATAGCTATGAAATAGACACAAATAAATATACGGATTAGAACACGTCCAAATTTTATTTCTTGTAATTACCGCAAAAATTCGAAATATTGATACAATGTTCAAAACATAGGTTTTTTGTGCACCAAGAACATACAAGCAAAGACTACATATGGCAGCCCTGCGAATCACAGACGTTGTTAGATGTCCGTAGACAAAACTGGGCTGGTGTTAGGAATGAATCAGGCCTAGTATCAGTATATTTCGATGAGTGCCACACATATGTAATCAAATTCTGAAACCGTGGGGAGGAAAATTGATAATGTACTACTGACTGCAGCTTGAGAATATTGTCACGGTGATAGACAGGAAATTGCAATGATCTGCACACAATAATTTTCTGTTAGTTTTCTGCAAAATGCCTTCCACTGACGGAAAAATTCTCTGCCTAAAGGTTGAATTACGTTCGTCGTGCCGGGTGGAATCTGAAGTATCTCTACTTCTTTGTCAGGGTGGGCTAGAAGTACAGCTTTTAATGAATCAGACCTTTTATGACCTGACCACGAATCTAGAAGAGATTCGTTCCCGCAGAACGGAAGAAAAGCATGACGCATGAAAAGTGTAACATTTTCATTTCCCATTTTTCCAGACTTCGATGCGTCTACCACAAGATTGTTTGCGTAGAACACTGTTCTTTTGACACGTGGTCCAAAACGTCCATTTGGTTCTTGAAGACAAACATATAGTTTAGGCAGCAATGAACCATCCAGACTAATTATGGGCATTATGGTGTATGAATGGGTGAGTGCAGTCGTGGACTGCGCAATCGGCTCAATATGTTTTTCCCCTCTGAATGACAGTGTTCTTTCCGCACGCATTTCTTTTTGAAAACCTGACTGACCTGCATTGTACACGTACGATTCACTAAAACTAGCGATCTCATTTTTTGCATTCGTAAGAAAAGCTCGATACAAATTTTGCTATTTTTCTTGCCACAATTTTATGTGATCTTTTGAAGCGACTAATCAACTTCGAGAAGCTGTAAATTCTTTAGCACCTATCGCGTTGGCAATCTCTAACGCCCAATCACGCTAAGTTGTATCGCTGACACTAAATGACTGTTGCCTGGCATCGGTAAATAGCTCAAAAAGTCGCGTATTTATCTCCGTCGCAATTTCCGGTCGACTCTTACGTCGTCCAGCGACTTCCTTTTTCCATCTATACAATTCACGTTCAGAACGGACAAAGTGATACTTATTTTGAACAGTACTGACACGTAGGCGTTTCTTACCACTTTCGTTCAACCAATACGTCACCACTTTTTCTTTGTCTGATAAGGTAATTGTAGTTGCTGGTGTTACTTTCGGAGATAATTGATGATGGTACGTGACACTATCACTCGAAGAGTCTTCACGAGTGCAACTTTCGCCGGTGTCTTCGCCATCTGTAGATTCACAGTCTGCAATATCGAGTGTTTCAGTTGTTTATAGCCACATGTCTGCGCCATTTACATGCTCGTCTAGAAGTTTAACAACCATGTCGCACAACACAGTCTTCACGCGTGTTTTCTGTTGATTGCTTCATTTGGCGTCTGTGGTATATTTCCATGGGAAGCAGCAAAACATTTACAGGGTTCGCCGTCACCTGTGAGGGGAGATTGAATGTTCATCGTAAAGTGGCTTGCGGAGTATAGATGAACATGTACAGAACATCTTTCACATCTCTAACCTGTTTCAGGACGGTATGTTTCGAAATACGTACCAGAAATTAAAAGGACGTGCATGCCACAGAAACGAATATTCCTTTCCCCTTTCCATCAAAGTGCAGCGATATTCCTCTTTAGTGAACGCCGCGATAAGACGGCCGCACTTGCCGACCATGCGCACAACGCTCGCGACTCGCCATTTCCAGGGGTGGCCAGCTGTCACTGCAAGCGCCAAGCAGGAAACACAGCCATGTTCGTGATTTTTTTTTGGTGACTTCCAGTTCATGTCAGCAGCTACAATTTTGCATACGGACCTTTTGCACAGTTAAATAACAGTGCTAAAAAAAGCAATACATGTTTCGGCATGATAAGTCTGACCATTCCCTTGTCAGTAACATTGTTGTTTCAACGGCAGTGTGGCAGGTTGCCCCAACCTGTTGGAACCACGTGCGTTCCAAAATTCTTGCAATTGCGGCCATAAAAACTTGTGGCGATAACGATCACCAGTCATTGTTACTGCTTCTCCAGTCCCGTCTTCAAAAAAGTTTGACCCAACTAGTCTGCACAAAAGTGACGCTTTCTGGATAAAGATACTTCTGACGGACCATGCGAGGATTCTCTGTGCCCGAAGTCTGGCAATTTTGTTTATTCACTTAAGTATTAAGGTGGAAGTGTGCCTCATCACTGAAGATTATTTTCTTATGAAAGTCACTACAGAATTCTTGTTTTGTGAAAACCCAGCCGGCAAATGTTCGACGCTTCAGATTGTCCATCGGCTTCAGATTTTGTGTTAGTTGAATCGCGAAAGAATGCAAATTCAGATATTTTGTTGAAATTCGATGCAAACTGCTTCTCGGAATGGCTAACTGTTGAGAACGGCGGCGAATCGACTTTCGTGGACTCTAGGATACGCTCTCATTGTCGAGAGCGACATTCTCTACCGACTGACAAGAACGAGATGGAAGACGTCTATGATTTGATGATCACTGTCGACCCTGTATCATCAAATTTCCTTATTAGTCTGTGCACTGTTGACACATTTGGTGCATTACGCCTATCAAAAATTGCAAGAACACTTCGAACGTTTTCTGCAGAGTATTCACATTACTTGAAATGCACTTTCCAAATCTGGATGCTTTGATCCATCGTGTATCGCTCTGCTGATAATGACAGTAGGTAATCGCAATATCAACAGATGACAGTTGCTTAAATTTCGGGTCCGGCAACCTAACATAGGCGCTAAATTTAAAAATTTCGTTCTTTGTGGGACAACCTTTATTTAAGTTTCCGCGATAACTTATCCAAATGTTTTCAATTTTTTGTTGACGTAGTGTACACCTACAAGAGATCTACACTGGAATACAGCAGTTGCCTACACGCCACAAGCTCTTACTGATGAGTCGTCGAAAGTGGGCCACGTATATTTTACGCTTCTGGTGTGTGGTGCTATACCTGCCCCTGTTAATGTTAACATTATTATACAATTAACAGTGTTTATACACTAAACTAATATCTAGTGTAGCGGAACCCACAACTCGTTAGCTCGCGAGACAGGTTAGCTGAATCAGTATCTCATCCCCCGCTAGGATTAACGACTGATAAGCTGTTACTACCGCAATACTGACTCGTTGTAGGCGACTTCCCACGCTTCCCTGAGCAAATCGCTGACAGCTTCTGTTTATGACAATGGGCAACCACAGAACCAAAATAATTACCAAATCGTGAATGATTGACTCCCTACTACTATCGAACCCTGACGAATGCACGACAAAAACCCCCAAAAAAATAATGAAGCGGATTGGCACGATATCTGTGAACAGCAACAGTCTTATCAATACCTTAATGATAGCCAGACCGTATTTTCCCTTCTAAAAACGCCCATTCCCATAAATGACAAGCTCTAATTTGTGAATGATCTACGGTATTAAGGGGAGGTTTACTATCTTTTGGTTCAAAAAAATCTATTTCTTAATTGCATTTTTGGATCCATAAAAGTGTTTAGAATACACCCCTGAAACGGTTTTTCCGAATACGGAATGGAAATGTTTGTTATTCGCGGTTGAACAAAAAAAATGCAACTGCCTGAAATCGGCCTTTTTCACGCACCAGTTTTTTTGTTTCGGAGGACGAGTTATTGTACCGGTGCTTGGGAGGAAACACACTAAATTCAATTGAAAGTTTGAACGCGAGTGTTTGGCAGTTAGCCCCCAAACATTTGCATTGTGGTGCGAAGACTGTGGAGATTGCGACTTTCCTGGCAGTGAGCAGCTTCGACGAAGGGTATTCAGCAATTCTGAAGACCACGACAACGATGGACGTCACCCTGTGACTAACGCAGTTCGCCAAGCATTCGGAGGACCACCGGATTCGAGCGGCCGAAAACCGCTTGTCACCGGCCGTACGAGCGGCTCTGGAGCAGCGCAGGATGGCCCAGATCGAGCAGAACGCCCTCTATAAGGAAGAGGAAGGATTAGTTTATCGACCCAGAATAGCAGAGTGAACGTACGTTGTATAATATTGCATTTATATGTAGTCAAAACTTCAAACCCGTTTTTTCTCGAAATGACTTTTTATCGCGCGGTATGGTAACTTCAAACCTACTGAACCGTTGGCATGATTCTTTGTTTCCGACGAAGCTAACTAAATTGTCTAGGAGTTGTGCCACTTTTATTCCGCTCCATCAACTATAAATATTATTACTTGGCCAACGAAGTCGCAAAATCGATGAAAAATCCTATTTTTTTCAAATGGCCGCCATTTTGTTTCCTATGGTCCAAATAACTTAAGCGAGGTGCAGCTCCTAAAGAATCTTATGTACTTCGCTAACGTCAACTCAATTTTTATTTCAGACGAGCCGGCTGACCTGTGACATACCGCGCTTGGAGGTCTACATCGAAATTTTGTTTCGTTCCGACGGCACTTCCGCCTTTGCTTTCTACATTTCCGGCCGAAAAAATTCCAGTTTGTAGAGGAAATATCAAACATTTTGACCAAATTTGACACTGATATCTATAACGCATCTCGAGAAAAAGAATTCTCAAAAAACATGCTTTTTTCGGACCAAAGATAGTAAACCTCCCCTTAATTTACTTTGTTCTAAATTAATACTGTAGAACATCCAGAGTTTGGTGCTTTTCATTTCCAGTTATGAAGCTGTTCTACCAAGAAACGACGGAAGACTGCGTTAACATTATGCTTGTTCTGTTTCATAGGAAGTCTAAGACCAATCGTATATCCGTTACGATATTCCCCAGCACGACTTTTATCAACTGTGCTGAAGTTTGTCGAAGGCTTTGTGAAAGCTAAAGATACACACTTAAGTGTCAGAAGGGGTGACCCGGCAGTATGGAAAGCAGTTAACAGCAGTAAGTATCAATCTGGAGAGCTCAGTGACTTCGAATGTGGGTTAATCATTGCATGTCACCTGAGAAATCCATCACAAACATTTAAACCCTTCTGAAGCTGCCCACAGCCACTGTTCCTCAAGTGTTTGTGAAGTGGAAACGCGAAAGAACAACTACAGCTAAATCAAGATCAGACAGACCTCTTGTACTGACAAAAACCAACGAGCATTGCGGAAGGTGGCTGTAAAAAAAAAAAAAAAAAAAACCCCTCATGAAATCAGTGGAAGTATATCTGGTGAGTTCCAAAGTGCTACCAACAGTCCAGCTAGCACCAAGACTGTGCGCGGGAGTTACAGAGACAGGAGTACAAATGCCGAGCAGCTTCTCAAAGCCATGCATTTCTGTAGTCGATGCTGAGCGGCCCTTGAGGTAGTGTAAACAGCGATCCGACTCACCACATACTCTGTGGCTGCAATTGTTTTCAGGGACTGAAAACCAACCATGCAATCAAACGATTTCGGATATTTTCGTCTGTAGATATGCATTATAATACATTTATGGTAGGGTCGGCTGCAAACTTTGCACGAAATGCTTATTATCTGCTCGCGTTTCTGAATTTCGTGACACTTTTCTAACAATGTTGTCACCTACTTGCCACCGAATAGCCACAGAGCTGTAGACATCCATCAGGTTATTTACAAAGGATGATTTTTCTAAACGGGGAATGACTGTAAGAAACTGTACTTGAGAGACAAAGGACCAAAAACTATCATATGGACATATAGCCAGAAATGCCTTCCAAGGGAGATACGGGTACACCCACTTAAAGTTGGAGATACAAAATCTTTGACAGTGACCAAGCAGAAATGAGGAAAGCATGCAAGAGAACACATCAGGTAAGCGGAATTTTCTGTCTGTACTAGTGTGCAGATATGCCTCACCTGTGAGGCGTTCACTGTTCATACGAGGCAGTCATCAACAATCCCCCCCCCCCCCCCCCCACACACACACACACACAAACAAATGATGCCGCGCCGGTGCTGAAAATGTCAGTACAGAGAAAACATTCCCAGTTGCCTTATGTGTTCTCATGTATGCTCTCAGTCAGCGAAACTTACACTGTCAAAGAGATTTTATCTACACTCATGTGCGTGTACCTACATCGAAACGTATGTCCCGCCATATGTTCATATGTTCATTATCTTCTCGGGGTCGATTCCTGCAGTTAGTCCCCGCTTAGCAAAATAGCCCTTTATACGCCGTGAATACTGCCGCCAGTATCACACTACCTCGAGGTACATCATATACTACTTGCCTTTCTGACGATGCCTTTTTACCGAGGACAATACACTTAGTTGTGTTTTCTAGATGGTGTTCACTCGCATTTCTTTCGGATTTTTTTTTTTTTTTTTTTTTTTGTGGTTTTAGGGCGCACAACTTCAATGGTCATTAGCGCCCTGACGACGTTAAGAATGCACCGCGAGGCACAAGTGTAAAACAACAACTAAAAGGGAAAACGCGATAACAGACAGACTGACAGGCATAGGATTAAAAAACAGTATCATCAAATCTCCTTAGTGAGGTTTGTCAAATTGATAAAACGAAGAACACGAGCAGCTGCTCGTCGGTCATCCGCTAAAACGGCATCTAAAGTACATCGCAGGTTAAGATCGAGACGCAGCGCGTTAAAATCCGGGCAGGACATTAAAATGTGGCGGACCGTCAGCAATTGCCCACATGGGCAGAACGGCGCCGGCGCAGCCGTCAGCAGATGGCGATGGCTGAACCGGCAGTGTCCAATTCTTAACCGGACCAAAACTACCTCCTCCCGCCGAGAAGGGCGTGAGGAGGACGTCCAAGCCACGGGAAGAGGTTTCAAGGCCCGAAGCTTGTTGGCTGTAAGGGCAGCCCAATCGGCATGCCACAGCGATAAAATGCGCCGACAAATAACCCTGCTAAAATCTGACGAAGGGACACAACAAGAAGCTGTCCGAGGCTGGAGGACCGCAGCCTTGGCCGCGGCATCTGCAGCTTCGTTCCCAGGGATACCGACATGGCCAGGGACCCACATAAAGCTAACCGGAGAACCGACGTCCACCAGCTGCCGAAGAGAGCGTTGGATCCGGTGCACGAAAGGGTGAACCGGATACGGATCACTGAGGCTCTGGATGGCGCTCAGGGAATCGGTGCAGATGACATAAGCAGAATGTCGGTGGGGGCAGATGTAAAGAACAGCCTGGTAGAGGGCAAAGAGCTCAGCTGTGAAGACCGAACAATGGCCATGGAGCCGGTAATTGAAACTTTGTGCCCCGACAATAAAAGAACACCCGACCCCGTCATTGGTCTTAGAGCCATCTGTATAAATGACAGTCATATTGATGAACTTCGAGCGAAGTTCCACAAAACGGGAGTGGTAGACCGAACCGGGGGTAACCTCTTTTGGGAGCGAGCTGAGGTCAAGGTGAACGCGGACCGGAGCCTGGAGCCAAGGTGGCGTGTGGCTCTCGCCCACTCGAAAGGTTGCAGGGAGTGAAAAATTAAGGTGTTGAAGGAGGCGACGAAAGCGAACTCCAGGGGGTAGCAGGGCAGAGACATACAACCCGTATTGACGGTCGAGAGAGTCGTCAAAAAAGGAACGATAAGACGGATGGTCGGGCATTGACAGTAGCCGACAGGCATACCGACAAAGCAGTATATCGCGCCGGCAGGTGAGCGGCAATACGCCAGCGTCAGCATGAAGACTCTCTATGGGACTAGTATAAAATGCTCCGATCGCAAGTCGTAAACCCCGATGTTGTATGGAGTTGAGGCGGCCTAAGATGGATGGCCGTGCAGAGGAGTATACGAAGCTCCCATAATCCAGCTTGGAGCGGACGATCGACCGATATAGACGAAGTAGGACGGTTCGATCCGCTCCCCACGACATACCACTGAGAACACGGAGGACATTTAAAGAACGGATACAACGGGCGGCCAAATATGACACATGTGGAGACCAGCTAAGTTTCCTGTCAAATGTAAGGCCTAAAAATTTGGTTGTCTCCACGATTGGGAGAGCAACGGGACCGAGTCGTAAGGACGGTGGGAGAAACTCTTTGTAGCGCCAGAAGTTAATACAGACCGTCTTCTCGGCAGAAAAACGGAAGCCATTGGCGACACTCCAGGAGTAAAGACGGTCAAGAGAACGCTGAAGACAGCGCTCCAGGACACGTGTACACTGTGCGCTGCAATAGATGGTAAAATCGTCCACGAAAAGGGAGCCGGATACATCAGCTGGGAGGCAATCCATTATTGGATTGATCGCGATGGCGAAGAGAGCGACGCTCAAAACTGAGCCCTGTGGCACCCCATTCTCCTGGCGAAAGGTGTCTGACAGGACAACCCACACGTACCCTGAACTGTCGATCCATTAAAAAAGAACGAATAAAAAGAGGGAGGCGACCGCGAAGGCCCCATGTATACATGGTGCGGAGAATGCCCGCCCTCCAACAGGTGTCGTAAGCCTTCTCCAAATCAAAGAACACAGCCGCGGTCGGGCGCTTCCGCAAGAAGTTATTCATAATGAAGGTCGACAAGGTAACCAGATGGTCAACAGCAGAGCGGTGCCTACGAAATCCACATTGTACATTGGTAAGTAGGCGTCGAGACTCGAGCAGCCAAACCAATCGACAGTTAACCATTCGCTCCATCACTTTACAGACACAGCTGGTAAGCGAGATAGGTCGATAACTGGAAGGCAAGTGCTTGTCCTTTCCCAGCTTAGGAATCGGGACAACAATAGACTCGCGCCAGCATGCGGGAACAAGTCCCTCAATCCAGATGCGATTGTATGTACGAAGAAGAAAACCTTTACCCGCAGGAGAAAGGTTCTTCAGCATCTGAATATAAATAGAATCAGGCCCTGGAGCAGAGGACCGTGATCGGCCAAGTGCGTTTTCGAGTTCCCGCATGGTGAATGGGGCATTATAACTTTCACGATTCGAGGAGCGGAAGTTAGGTGGCCTAGCCTCCTCTGCCAGTTTGCGGGGGAGGAAGGCAGGGTGGTAATGAGCGGAGCTCGAAACCTCTGCGAAAAGGCGGCCGAAGGCATTGGAGACATCCTCAGGGGCCACAAGGACGTCATTCGCGACCGTCAAGCCAGAAACTGGTGAGTGGACCTTAGTGCCAGATAGCCGGCGCAGGCTACCCCAGACAACAGAAGAAGGAGTAAAACTGTTGAAGGTGCTTGTGAAAGCAGCCCAGCTGGCTTTCTTGCTTTCTTTAATAATACGACGACACTGAGCACGTAATCGTTTATAATTGATACAATTCGCCACTGTAGGGTGGCGTTTAAAGGTGCGTAAAGCACGTCGACGAGCACGTAAAGCGTCTCTACATGCTGCGGTCCACCAGGGGACCGGTACGCGACGTGGAGAAGAAGTAGGGTGAGGGATGGAATATTCAGCAGCAGCGAGAATGACTTCCGTGAGGTGTGCGACCTGACGATCGCAGCTTGTGAAGGTTTGATCCTGAAAGGTCGCCCTGGAAGAGAAGAGCCCCCAGTCTGCCTTGGAGATGGTCCAACTAGAGGAGCACAGAGAGGGGGTATGCTGCAGGAGATGGATAACACACGGGAAGTGGTCGCTCGAATATGTATCAGAAAGGGCATACCACTCAAACCGGCGTGCAAGTTGGGGAGTACATATAGAGAGGTCTAAATGGGAATAGGTGTGAGATGTGTCCGAAAGAAAAGTAGGGGCGCCAGTATTGAGGCAGACAAGATTGAGCTGGTTGAAAAGGTCTGCTAACAGGGAGCCCCTCGGGCAGGATGCTGGAGAGCCCCAAGGGGGATGGTGGGCATTGAAGTCTCCAGTTAACAAAAATGGTGCAGGTAGCTGAGCAATAAGTTGCATCATGTCTGCCCTGGTAACGGCAGATGACGATGGAGTGTAAACGGTACAAATGGAAAATGTAAAAGTGGGGAGAGTAATGCGGATGGCAACTGCCTGCAGGCCGGTGTGCAACGTGATGGGATCGTAGTAAATATCATCCCGGACCAGCAACATAACCCCTCCATGAGCCGGGATACCTACCACAGGGGGTAGGTCAAAACGCACAGAGGTGTAGTGTGCCAAGGCAATTTGATCGCATGGGCGTAGCTTCGTTTCCTGGAGGGCTACGACGAGCGGACGGTGCAAGCGGAGCAGCAACTTCAAGTCCTCTCGGTTGGAGCGAATGCTGCGAATATTCCAGTGAATAAGTGCCATCGTAAGAAAAGGAAGATGAAAGAAGGGGTCACCTCGAAGGTCGCTAAGGGCCTGGCTTCGAGCGAGCACTGCCGCCGCTATCAGTAGGCGGACAGTCATCGTCCATTGGGTCTATAGGTTCATCGGCCATCTTGGGAGGATGGCCGGGAGGGGGAGCTTCCTCCGCCGGTGAACGGCCAGATGTTCGGCTACCAGCGGTGCGGCCAGGCGAAACGGATGACGGCCTGGGACGGCAACCGCTGGGTGGCGCAGGAGAAGAAATGCGCCGTGGCGGAGAAGGAGAACTGTGCTTCCTATGAGCCTTCTTGGAAGGACGTTTGGTGGAAGTACCGGTCGAACGCTGGGAGGTCGAGGTATGTAGGAAGTCTGCACAGGATGGTTCCTTCTTGAAGGCCCGTGCATCGGACTTCTGGGTCTTCGTCTTAGCAGAAGCTGATGAAGGGGCTGGTGTCTGTGGGGTGATGGGAGGAAGAGGAGACGTCGACCGCGCGATCTTAGCACTGGCCGAACGGACGACCGTGGTGCTGAAGGTCAGATCGCATGTCTGGGTTGCCACCTCCCGGGTAGTCCGAGGAGAGGCGAGGACAGTACTGTATTTCCACGCTGGGAGCAGCGTGGGCTTCCTACTAGCCAATAGCTTGCGAGCAGCCGAGGTGGACACTTTCTCTTTGACCCGAATTTCTTGGATACAGCGTTCTTCCTTATAGACAGGACAGTCGCGGGAGGATGCGGCATGGTCACCCTGGCAGTTCACACAACGAGGAGACGGAGATGGACAGTCACCCTCATGGGCGTCCCTGCCACAAGTGACACATTTAGCAGCATTGGAACAAGACTGGCGAGTGTGATTGAAACGCTGACACTGGTAGCAGCGCGTAGGTGTCGGGACATAGGGGCGAACAGAAGTAACCTCGTAGCCCGCCTTGATGCGCGATGGCAGCTTAACACTATCGAAGGTCAAGAAAAGTGTCCGGGTCAGTACAAGGTCATTGTTGACCTTTTTCATGACCCTATGGACAGCCGTCACGCCCTGCTTAGCGAGGAAAGATTGAATCTCCTCGTCAGTCAATCCGTCGAGGGAGCTAGTATAGACTACACCACGAGACGAATTCAAAGTTCGGTGGGCCTCCACCCGGACAGGGAACGTGTACAGGAGTGTGGCCCGAAGCAGTTTTTGTGCCTGAAAGGCGCTCTCAATTTCTAGTAATAAGGTACCGTTACGCAACCTGGTACAAGATTTGACAGATCCGGCTATGGCATCTACGCCCTTCTGGATAACGAAAGGGTTGACAGAGGAAAAATCCTTTCCGTCCTCAGATCGAGAAACGACGAGGAACTGTGGGGCAGGCGGTAGTACTTTTGTCACTGGTGGCTGGTCACGTTTCCGTTTTTGGGCAGAAGTCGAGAGAGATGGAGTGGAATCCATTGCGGAGGAATCCCCCATGATTGCCAGCGTCTCAGATGGCGCGCTCCTTCCTTGTGGGGACCCTCTCAGAGGGCACTCCCGCCTTAGGTGAATGTTTACACCTCAGGTCACACCTCCCGAGAAACAGACGGAGGGACCAATCGGCATGGTCAGAAGGTATCAGCTCAGGCAATCACCCCTCCCCGGGCCTGGCCTTTACCAGGGGGTACGCGCGTGCCTTACATGTCTACCCAGGGCGGGGAATTACGCGTTACCCCGTCACCGGCTACGCGTGCGAACGCGTGGGTCGGCCTTCAGGCACGCACAGGGAGGAAGGAAGAAGAGGAAAAAGAAGAGAGAGGGAGAAAGAGGACAGACTGTCTCAAACGCCGAGGCGGAGACCAGAGAAGGCAATGAGAAGAAGGCAATGAGAAGGCAAGGAAAAGAAGGCAATGAGAAGGCAAGGCAAAGAAGGCAATGAGAAGGCAAGGCAAAGAAGGCAATGAGAAGGCAAGGCAAAGAAGGCAATGAGAAGGCAAGGCAAAGAAGGCAATGAGAAGGCAAGGCAAAGAAGGCAATGAGAAGGCAAGGCAAAGAAGGCAATGAGAAGGCAAGGCAAAGAAGGCAATGAGAAGGCAAGGCAAAGAAGGCAATGAGAAGGCAAGGCAAAGAAGGCAATGAGAAGGCAAGGCAAAGAAGGCAATGAGAAGGCAAGGCAAAGAAGGCAATGAGAAGGCAAGGCAAAGAAGGCAATGAGAAGGCAAGGCAAAGAAGGCAATGAGAAGGCAAGGCAAAGAAGGCAATGAGAAGGCAAGGCAAAGAAGGCAATGAGAAGGCAAGGCAAAGAAGGCAATGAGAAGGCAAGGCAAAGAAGGCAATGAGAAGGCAAGGCAAAGAAGGCAATGAGAACGCAAGGAAAAGAAGGCAATGAGAACGCAAGGAAAAGAAGTCAAGGAAAAGAGTAAGGAAGACAGTGAAGTGGAGAAGAACAAAGAAAGGAACCAACCAAAGGAAGGAAGAAACGAGAAGTGAAAAACCAAAAAGACCACAATTATAGGTCGTGGAACCGTCCGTCTCCGGACGCAGGCGCTAACTACCCCCGTCAGGGGGATGGACTCCTTTTAGTCGCCTCTTACGACAGGCAGGAATACCTCGGGCCTATTCTAATCCCCGGACCCGCAGGGGGGATTTCTTTCGGATATTCCATATGAATGCACATTTTGTTTACGAGGCAGTGGTGCGGAACTGTATCGAATTCTCTCTGAAAGTTAAAAAAAAAAAAAACAGGCCAACATCATAAACTCTGAACTACCGACCCAACAGATACATGTGGCTATGGGAACGCTACCATGATCGTTTGCGAGTCCAGGGTAACCATTTACTCATGCTCCCACACCGGTGATCTTCCGTAACAACAAAAATGGTTCAAAAGGCACTGAGAACTATGGGACTTAACATCTGAGGTCATCAGTCCCCTAGAGCTTAGAACTATTTAAACCTAACTAACCTAAGGACATCACACACATCCATGACCAAGGCAGGATTCGAACCTGCGACCGTAGTGGTCGCGCGGTTCCAGACTGAAGCGCCTAGAACCGCTCGGCCATATCGGCCGGCGTTCCGTAACAACAGTAGTAGTTACATACAACGAAGATGTTTATTACTCCACATCACAAATGACGCAGATACAACTTTTTAATTCCTCAGTGACAATTAACCACAGACTTAGTTACACAGCTGTATTATAAAGATTATGGATTACGACATTTTCATCACATAATACCCGCTCTGGTGTAATTAAGCTGTGGCGTGTGGCATACGTTTTCAAATAGAATATGTACATTAGTTTGAGTCAGTATTATTTTTTGGGTATAAGTTTTGGCAGATCTGTGGAACAGTTCAAAGTCTAGGTTAAGCCAAAAGGCGACAGCTTGATGGTAAGTTCGCGGAGGCAACGAATATGTTGCATGAGAGAAGGTAAAATTATTGTTATGGTTAAGCATGTTACATTCGAAGAGTCATTGACGCCCGCTATTTTGGTGACTGTGGTAACTCGCGGAACGGTGAGCATTTAATCTGAGAAAATTACAGTGACATAACTATTCAAGCTGCAAGTGCAAGACATCAGTATCCCAATCTACACAATTCCTGAGGAGGAAGAATATTCAACACTGCAGTAGCCCGCCACCAGTTACCTATGTGCAGGAAACATAGGACATTACTTTATAAATCCCCACACACAGATCTCGAAACAAAAGCTACCCTCTCAAAACATGTCCCTTGTTACAAATGCAAAATGCATTAATATTTCCATCTATATTTCTTTCTTGCGTTTTAGCATTTCCTTTTACGGTAAAAGCCATATTGTATACCCCTACCTCTTGCATTTTTCGTAGTTTGTGTAGTGTGCATCATAATACTCATCCAAAACTCTGAATTTATTTGCAATTTTAATTTTTATGGCGAAAGGTTCGTCAAATATGGCAGAATGTGATATATAGCGCGAACATAAACATTAGGTAAATGAACAGGACAATTATTACCACAAACTTTACTTAGCATCCATATTCGTTGGCTTCGCCAGCTCTCAACAAAAAGTATCACCTCCCACGCTAGCCCACAATTCGGACTAGGCTACACATCAGTCTGTCACCGCAACCAACTTCAAAGTGGGGTCCAATACCACACGCTTGCCCCTTTCAATTCATCACAGTTTCATTTAAATCGGGAAACTACTGAGTTCGTACGAATCTCATTCTAACACTTGCCTTTCAGCAACGGCATTCATTTGCAGCTGCGAACTTTTCGAGCGTATTTTCAAACTGTATGCATATATATTCAACAGAAAAAGATGCTTCGGAAAACTGAACGGCCTAACGTGTTTTATTGAGATAATGCTTTAATGAATCGGCGAGAGATCACGGTAACGTGACCGTAGCAATATCTATCGGTTAATTCGATAATTCCGCGTTCATAACGATGTTGGCTCCAGACACCCGTGTTAAGAAACATTGTATCAATTTCATAATTTTATCTGCACTATCTACTGCCCTCTGGATCTCATGTTGATACAGAACAAACTGGCTTTCGCACGAAACCATATTATTCCTGCAGAGATGATACTCGATTTAAAAAAGGGGTCACAGACTAATACAATGTTCAGTAATTTACAACAGACGTACTTCATACGTGTCTGGAAAGTAGACCTAATAAAGGTGTGCTTCCAAATGTTGCAGAGTTATTTTTTCAATTTTATGCACAATACTTTTACGACCGATCCAGTCATCCTCAAGTGATGTTAGATTTGTTGCTATTGTGTACTCACTGTTAGTTGTTTGGAGACGTGGTGTCGCACATACTACACTGTGCATAAATGGCTGCGTAATGACCGTTTGCGAGAAACATTTCCCAACAGAAGTGCTAATCACCACTAGCTGCTAGACATTTGGCATGTGTCATCACTACAGTTGTATAAGTACAATCTCATACGCTGTAGTCATCTCCGTAAGTGTCCTTTCCGGATGAAAGAGTACAGCACTGCCACTATTGGGTAGTTCAGAACGCCTTTAAGGCTAATATTGACAATGACGATGGACCCTGTTGAAACAGAACTACATAATAATGTAATGCGTCCGTCAGATGGTGTGAAATGCTATAATAATTTGAATTTGGAGCTCACTACCGAAGTACCGTTCCCAGTCCCAAGTCTGCGTAAATATGCATCCCCTGATTCGAGCCTGCTACGCTGGTGGTTTTGAAGGGGAGATACAGTGGAGCAACTGACGACGGCATGTTGCGGCAGGTCGTACGTTAGCCGCCGCACAATTTGAATAAATGTTTTATTCATAAGCTCGGCGGCCACCACTGCCACGTTTCCTTGACGCCTCGCACACCGAACCCGCACTTCCAAGCCTTTACTGGGCCTTAAGCGCATTACTCTGCGGGAGCCCAACGATCGATGATCGCGGTTCTGCGGACTCTGCCCGAGAGCTTCGCCGGGACAGTATCAACGTTGAGAAATCGTCACGGCAGCTGTAATATCATATCCAAACTTTGCACTAGGCCACTCGCCAATCAATGATATTCCAACGTGGATACTTCTCCGCAACTCTCAAAAAGTTCTGGGCAGCTCTAAAGGAGAACTACAAACTAAACAGTTCACCAGGCCTCAGACACGTGAAACCCGTTAAACAGGCGTCAGCAAAGACACTCTTATCGCTTTTGGTCGCGGCACGTTCTCACTGAACTTCAAGATGACGCAATAGGATTACAGCATACTGTACATTATATCCAAAGTACTCTTCTATTTACTGTGACACTTGCAATACACGCAGTAGAGAAAGCAATGAGAATTAATATCACAATAGCGCACAATACAAGGAAAGGCGGGAAACTTAATAACAAAACTCATCTATCGTCTTTTGAGTAGCGCATTTACTTCGCCAAAGTACATCCCGATGCACAGTGTCTGGGCCTCAACTGCCTATCGCACGGTCTTCACTGCGGTACCAACATGCTAGGAATGCCTATCTGTGTTATCTTCCGATTTCAGTCGTATATATCATCACAAGGAAGTAACTTCCAACACTATGTTTGCACTATTATGTGAACGTACAAAGTCTTGAAATAATAGTGTAAACAACAAATTTAGTTACTTATCGAAGACCTTCACTGCGATGTCAGCATTCCAAAAAACCATTATCTCTGAATTTTACTAATTGCTTTTGTATAAGCCATCGCAATGAAATAAGCTAAAGCGTTAATGATGCTGTGTTTCGAAATATAAATGCCGAAGTAAATAAGCTATTGGAAAGACATAAGGATTCAAGTTATCCATTCATTTCACCGGCTGATTTTTAAAGAACAGATACTAGGGCTACCACGAAACGAAGTAAGATACACAAAAATGAGCAGAGTACGAGTATTTTTCATGCTGATGGTAGGTCTGAACATCAAACTGAGATGCCAGGCGTGGCTGTATTAAAGGGGTACACAGTATACATTCCCTCCGTCGACCTGGAAACGAAATCATCCACTAACCAGGGGATCCACTGTTTACCGGGGGATCCTAAAATGATCATGCATAAACTAACAATTGTAACGAATGTATTCTACAGTATGGTTAACCTAGCTTAAAATTTCGCAAGAAACAGCTTCCAGAGTAAAGTAAATCCTAGTACCGGCAGTAGGATCATTGGCGGGTAAGTAACCAGTAAGTGGCAAATGCCAGCTCTTCCAAACGACATCACTTCCAATGCGGCCACACTTTGGAAATCACAGGTGCTGCATAACAAGTTTAGAATCTCTTATTACACTTGTAGACGTTAGTTCTGAACACATGATACGTGTTACGTTGTACTTTTTTATCGACCACTTTACTTTCGCTTTCCAGTTTCTCGAACACATACAAATTTGAGTAACTAGAGGAATCTTAATTTTCAAAACCAAAAGTAAAAAAAGTAGTGGAGGGCAGGAATTCGACTCTAAACGCAGATCTTTGTGTGACCGATACCTATTTTCACGTCATGACTGCCCCCCAAACAGAGGTATGAAAATCTGTTGAATGCTGTAATAACTACATTGGCTGATTAAAAGAATCCGGGCACCTGTTACGGGGCGTGAAACCCTTCGCCCTTATGGCGGCTTGAAGACTGCTAGAGGTGCTTTCAATGAGGTGTCAATGTTTGAAGGAATGGCAATCCACTCTTCCTGAACAGTAGAAACCAGAGTAGGTAGTTATGTCGGACGCTGGGGTCTGGAGCGAGGTCGACGCTCCAACTTATCCCAGAGATTTTGAAACTTTGGGCGGGTCTGTCCATTACAGAATTGTCCGCAAGACACACATGATGCATTACGACAGGGTGCATTCTTTATGCACAGACTGAAACGGCGAGTGAAAATTTGTACGAAGGCCTGGAATCGAACCCTGGTCTCCTGCTTCCTAGGCAGGTGTGTGAACCAACAATCAACCTTGGCACAGCGGTTCATACAACTGCACGGAGTACCCTGGCACTTCTCCCTCGTCGATCCAAATTCTCAAATTTTCACTACCGCCCCAGTCTACTTCAAATTCCCCTTCACGCACGAACAGAATTGCCGAGCCTCCCCATATTATTGAAGAGCATCTCAGCATCGAACGTCAATGCTTACCGCAGTTGTGTGAACCGCTGTGCCGAGTTAGCTTAGTGGCTAACGCACCTGCCTAGTAAGCTGCCGGCACGGCAGCTCAGTGTGTTCGGTCAGAGAGCTGATTGGCCTCTGTAATAAAAAACTGAGTGGAAGGATCAACAAACGAACTTGACCGGATGTCATGTGACGTCCGCAACGACCAAACAACGATCAACAACGATTAAAAACAGTAAACTGGAGATCGGGGTTCGATTTCCGGCCTTGGTACAAATTTTCACTTGCTGCTTCAGTCTACAGAGGGGTCTAAAAAGATGTATCCACTGTTTAAAAGTCCATAACTGGTAAACTAACTGACGGCGTTGTCTCATCTTTGTTAGTGTAATAGTTTGTAGTTCCGGGAATCGCCACACAAGCGTTGTATTGCGCTATTTTGTTTTGTCAGATGACAGTCGCCAGATAGTGTTTTGTTCTCAGTTGCACCTAGTTACTCGAGTAAACATGGCTGGCGCAAGGCTTACATTCGATGAAAGGAAGTCAATGGTACAGTAAATCACCACAATTGGATCTACTGGGCCGCCGAAAATCCGAACGTCCATACAGACAAAGCCGTGAATTTGCCAGGAGTAAATGTGTGGAGTGGGTTGTCTTACCGGGGCTTGATTGGGCCATTCTTCTTTGATGGCACAGTTACCGGTGAGGTGTACCTTCAGAAGCTTCAGACATCCATTTTACCTGCCATCCAAGACTTGTATGGAGACGGAAGAGTTTACTTTCAACAAGATGGTGCCCCAGCCCACTATCAAAATCGTGTTAGGGCGTATCTCGACGAAAATCTACCAGGAAGATGGATAGGCCGTAGAGGTGCTGTGGAGTATCCACCACGTTCCCCAGACCTAACACCGCTGGACTTTTACCTGTGGAGAACACTAAAGGACGTCGTTTATCGACAAAAGTCACATTGGATGAACTTCGAGAATCCATCTTACATTCATGTGCAAATATCCAACGGAACACGTTGCAGTCAGTAGTTAGTGCTGCATTTCGGCGGCATCGTTGGTGTGTGGATGTTAATGGTGACAATTTCGAACACCTACATTGGTATCTTTAAGTTGGACTTAAAGCTACACTTTCACCAAAAATGAGACAACTCCGTCAATTAGTTTTCAAGTTATGGAGTTTTAAATAGTGGATACAGTTTTTGGACCCCATCTGTATATACATAAAAAGTCACATCTGTAAGAGACTAGTAGTTTCTGAAATTGTGTCATTTTCGTATAAGGGTGCATTCTCATGCCGATAGTCACCGTCTCCGACCATTTCCTCTACTGTATGCAGTACAGTATTTAGCGTTTTCTTAAGCACAATATGAGGACCACATCCTGACTACGAAAAACACAGCCATCCTTAACGCCGTATTTTCATACTTCCGTGGTGCCACTACACATTATGACATGACGTTCTCCAGGAAATTGCCAAACCCAAGCCACTCTATTGGATTGCCACACAGTATAGCGATTAATCACACCATATCACTCGTTTCCAGTGGCGGTGCTCTTTGTACTATCAAACGTCGACAACACTGAATTCAGAAATTTATGGTTTACGAGCTAGTCGACCCTTGTATCCCATCTTTTTAACTCCCCGTGCACAGTTATTGTCACAGTTGGACTGTTGGCAGTACTTAGGAACTTACGAGAGATTGCTTCCGCTGCTTTCATGCCATTTTTCACAGCCAACGTCCACAATGCTCTACGATCCCTGGCTGTCAGTACATGAGGTCTACCTGGTCTTGGTTTAAGCTGTGGTTGTTCCCTCACTTTTACACTTCAGTCACATCAACAGTCGACTTGGGCAGCTTTAGAAGGGTTGAAATGTCCCCGACGAATTTGTCCCTCGGGTGACATCTAATAACTGGCCCAAGTTCGAAGTCACTGAGCTCTGCTGACCAACCTATTCTGGAGTTACTGGGAACAGAGTACTCCTCGCCTCCTCTTATACTTTTCCGTTTTACATTGGGGGTGTCCGGATTTTTTTGATCTATAGTGTGTAAAAGTGCATTTCACTGATGAAGTGCAGAACCTTCAGACTTGTATGGGGGATATACCATTAAGGGTCGTCGATGTACATGAAACATGTAATACCTGCACTGAAGTGTGCTCTGGCGCCATTAAGGAACTTGTCAGTGAGACAAAAGGTACTGTACTCTGGACAACTGGTAATGAAGCATGGGTGGCATTTAAAGTGTTCCTTCCACCGGCAGCACGCTGAACGACGGTACCGGATGTGTGATCGGCCTTGTGTGGCAATACAGGACGCATAGCAACTATTCATTCAGTAGATGTGGCGACGAGGTAACGCCTCCTATTGATGAGCAAACGTCCTCTGGATGTCACCAATTGACCGTGACGGCACTGACAGTGCTGCGATCTTCCAACCTGGCGTATCTTCAAACGGATTTATGTTCAGCAAGTGGCCTGTGTATGTCCCTACAGGCGGGAGGTGGCAGCTGCCGCCTACTCTTAAATCTATTCATTCAAAAAGCGTATGGCACCTTGTATTTATAAAAAGTAAAATGGAATTTTATAGTAGAGGCAATTTCCGTGTCCAGAATGGGTTCCTTACATACAAAAAAATGAAAAATGTAAAAGCTGAACAATAACATTCTTTTAGACTGCGCTGATTGAAGTCTTCGTGTGCATAATTAAAACTGACGAATGTGACGGTGGACACATTCAGAAGAAGATATGTTCATGGCCCTGGTTTACAAACAAATAATAAAAACGAATTAAAGCAGATGAGTCTCTGTATGTCCATCTTTTCAGAGATGGTTCGAGACCTCGGCTGTTCAGTACAGAATACTAAAATGTAGACTTTCACGGCCGGAAATATCATGTCCATTATAATTATCCGGGCTGTTATGCCGTGGTCGGTTGATGAATTCTGTGTCGATTCCCAACGTTTCGTCTCCGACTGCGTAATAATTTCAACCGTAACAGGAGGGTGTGAAATTAATCTGCATATGGATGCCGGTGTTAAGGAAGATGTGTACCACCCGCCCACTACTGTGTGATGGCAACGGCGATCGACGGCGACGGACAGCGGCCAATTGCACTGACGTTGGCAAAATACGTGACGTCACGCCGCGGCGTGGGAGCGCGCGGACACGGGATTTAGCGGCAGTCAGTAGCGAGCCAGTGGGTGTGTTGGCCCTTCCATTGAGCTACGGACCCCCTTGAAGATGTCTCCCGCAGTCAGAGACGAAACGTTGGGAATCGACACAGAATTCATCAACCGACCACGGCATAACAGCCCGGATAACTATAATGGACATCAGTACAGAATGTCAAATCAAACACCTTTCAGCGGTCTAAATTTCAAAATTGTTATTTTATTGAGCTAACAGTGATCGCTGCCCCAAAAATCTACAGACACCAGTCTTGGAATGCTGCCCCCCAGTTTGACCACAACCACACACTTCCTATACGTCGGGCAGCGGGGGCCTGAAGATGGCGAAATATATAGCAGACACTGGTAGCGCAATAAAATAATTCTGAAATTTAGATGGCTGAAAGGTATTTGATTTGACAATCTAAGGCAGAATAGGTGGTTTGCTTTAGAAGTACCTTCTGCTATTTGCATACGGCTGCGAAACCCGCAAAATTAAGTTTTGGACAATAATACTGAGCATTCCAGAGAAGTATAAAACAAGGATTACGTTTTGTGAATGGTGTAACTTCGTTACTGGTAATAAAATGCGACAGTCGAAGTCACACTTTCATAATGCAGATAAAATATTCTACTTTCCAACGTCACTACAGCATATATTCAAGTGCACACACTTCTCGCTATTCAGAAGAACAGGATAAAACTGCTAACGAAAATTTGCAGAGATACGGGTAGGCGTAACAATGGACAATACGTGATGTGGCGTATTACATGCATTTTGTGTGCCTTATACTGAACTCCTCTCTCCCCCCCCCCCCCTCCCCCCCCCACGCCATCCCGAGGATTTAAGGAGCCTTTGACAGCGTTGTGGGGAATATACTCTCTGAAATTCTTAAGTGTAGCAAGCTATGAAGGAAATCAAAGAAAAATCTGGGGAGGAAATTAAAGTATAGGGAGAGAAAATTAAAACTTCGAGGACTTGTCGATGACCCAATTCCCTCATGAACGGCATGGAATGGATAGTGTCTTTCGAAGAAATTCTAAGATCAACATCAAGAAACGTGAAACAAGGGCAGGGAATTCAGTCTAATTAGTCAGGTGATATGGAGGAAGTTAAGATATGAGAGACTAAAAGTAGTCCATGAGAGTTGCTATCCGGGCAGCAAAATATCGATGGATTACGGGAAGAGGATACAAAATGCAGGCTGGCAATAACTAGAGAAGTGTTTCTGTTAAACAGAAATTTTGTTAATATGCAATAAATTTAAATGCTAGGAAGTCTTTCAGGAAAATAGATACTTGGAGTGTAGTTTTGTACGTAATGAGACGCGCAATATAAGCAGTTCGGAAAAGAGAACAGAAGCTTTTGTGATGCGGTGCTATAGAAGAATGCTGAAGACTGGATGGGTAGATAGAACAACAAATGAAATTGTTATTCAATTGAGGCGAAAAATTTATGACAGAACTTTATTAAAGAAGGGATCCGGTTGATAGGACACATCCTAAGACATCAAGAAATCGTCATTTAGGTACTGGAAGGAAGTGTGTTGAGGGGTAAAATTGTAGATACTTGAATATAGCAAATGGATGTAGGCTGCAGTAGTTACACTGTACAGAGATGAAAAGGCTTCCACAGGATGCACTTGCGTGCTGAGCTGCATCAAATCAGTGTAGACCACAAGAAGTTGAACAATGGCCGTTTTATCAGTAGTTCGACGTGTTGTGATCTTCGTGTAGTTCCTATCAACAACACTTCAATCTTTCCACGCGTCAATGTAAACCAGTGAAACGTGGGACCTATCGTGCGTTATCCCGAACAGCTTCACCTGATTGCCAGTAGTGTGACTGACGGACAAGACTGATATGGCGGGGTTTTCTGATTAACCAGAGAGCTCATTGCGATGCACAAACACGCTGCCTGTTCTGCCGTCCTTGGCCTGGTGACAGCTCAAGCGGCTTTCGTGTGGCGCAACAGTCACATTTCGTAATCCACGGAATAACTATCTCGGAACGCAGTAACCGACAAGTCTGTGTCTCAGCCACACAGAAATCCTACACGTGAACTTCAAGTTTTATAAAGTCTATTAAGTGAAAAAATGCCACGAACTTGAAAGTCACGTGACAAATGTTACAACTTGTAGCGCTAACAAATGCCAATGATATCCTTCGATGGCACCACTTTTTACATTACCATATCCGTGGATGAGGCATTAGCAGTAATACAGGAGACCCTGATAATGAAAACTAACAGACATCAAGCTGTATAAGAACCAGTCACCTTGAACTAGCGTTAAAATACAACTACTACTCATTCAATGACAAAATTTACAGGAGACCATTGGCCTTGCAGTGGGTGCCAGTAGATCAGAAACAACTGCGAAAATATTTCTTCATTACTTTGAACATTAAACATTCAAGAGCAGAGGGGAACGAAGACGTCGCAAGCAAAGGTTCTACTGTTGTCGTTAATATCTATCTCTAAACAGAGTATTGCACTAGGCTAATTTGGGACCTCTCTATCGAGTGAGCACGTAAAATTCCGCATTAAAAATCATTTTGTTTGTAATTGGAAACAAACCGGCGCTTTCCAATGACAGTGAGCGTAGCACGAAACATGTAATCGGCAACATTTATTTGGGCCGATCTCATCTATAAACGGCAAAAACAAAATTGAATGTGTGTGCTAAAACAAGAGAGATAAAAATCACCTGACAACACTTTGGAGAGAGACCACACAGTTGCTTCAAGACCATTGATGGTTACTAGAAATAGAGGGACACTCAATACAGAACCCTGTTTGACATCACTCTTAGATAAGGGGAGAACTGTGTGAGGCACTAACGTGGACTCAGAAAATACGATAAGCCAAGAAGTTATGGATAAAAATCAGGAGCAGACCCCCAGAGACCCCATTCGTGTAAGGTAGTGAAGATGTGGTGTCGCCATGTGTTTTCATAAGGCCATTCGCATGTCCAAGAAGATGGCTACAAGGTGCTGACATCAGACAAAAGCTGTTCGGATGGCAGAATCTCCTCCTTGGAGGATTGTTTCTTTTCTTTCCTCTCCTTAGAGGATTTGAATGATTGCGAAGGTTTCTCTGAATCGGTTTCAGGTAATTATGATGATCGTGAAGCCCTGTGACCAGCAGCCTATTACTCCAGTCACTACATGGTGTCGGATTGCAGACCGGCAGAAACCCAGGAAGTAAGTGTCCCAAGGGACCACTTCCTGGGGAAAGATGCTGGAGGAAGTAAGTCTGTCTCCAGCTGGGAAATGGGGACCAATGCCCCAGTGGGTGGGAAGCCAACAATCCTAAAGTAGGCGTGGGGAAAGCAAAAAGAAGAGAGCCACAACCATCAGGGGGGGTAGGCAAGGTCGAGTGGCTGTGAGGGCCCACTGTAGGAGGTGTAACAGGCAGAATTACCGTCGGAAACGACGTCATTGCTGTAGCATATGACACTGTTATAGATACTGGTGCAATCACTCTTACTTCTTTCTCGCCTCTTGGTAAGTTAATTTGTTGAGAGTCATATTCTTGTATTTTCTTCTCTCTCTGGAAAACTGTGCAATCGGGCGAGCAGGGAGAGTGGTGCTTTCGACAGCTAACACATGGGGGAGAGGTACAAGCAGGATTTGTCCAAAGTCTCTACAGATTGGCCTAGCATGGCAATGGGGAAGATGTGCCCAAATTTCAAACATAAGAAGCACCCCCCCCCCCCCCCCCACACACACACAGACACAGACACAGACACAGACACACACACACACACACACACACACACACACACACACACACACACACACACAAGTTTTCACATCACATTGGTTTACCATCACCTTGACCTTTGCAGGCAATGAATCGACTCTTGTCCTTTGTCCCCTACGGACACAATGTGCTAAGTGTACGCCCATCACTCCAAGGTGACACGTAGTTCATCATTGGATTGCAAGAGGTGGTCTCAGTAGAGAACCATGCCCTGAATCATATTTAAAGTATTACGGGAGTGAGGGTCACTGGTATGCCACCAAGCTTGTTACAAGCTAGCAGTGCCTATGGCTGGGCAGCGGATTCTGTTTTGATCAAAACAAACCAATTTTCATTTTAGAGATGGTTGGCACCTACTCAAACTTTCTCTGTTGTCCCCAAGGAATCCCAATCAGTCCTTGTGCAAACCAAGTCCCGGATGGGGGGGGGGGGGTTGGAGTATTTCTCTGCTTGCCGCTTAGCCTTACGTTCCTCCCATGACCATATGCCTTCAGCAGGAGATAACTTCATCCGCTTGATTTGCGGTTCATCTGCCATAGTGTCACCCACTACGAACGGGGGCTCTCCCCATGGGCGCCACCCAGCTTCAGCAACGGCTTTCTGCGCAGTACTCCATTGAGATGGAAAGGCACAAAGGTGGAGCGAACAAACGCTGGGCGACCTTCACTGCACGATCGGCACTTAGGGAGAATTGTGAAAACTGATGGCAGGTCAAATCCTACAATGGGGACTAAGCATATATTTAAAGAATAGTTGCTGAAAACGCCGAAAGTGGAAATTCGAGTTCCAAATCATAATTTAGGTCCAAGCAGGGTCTGCACCAAGAAAACCATTCGATGGAGAGGTAGAATGGGACAGCGGAAGTAAAGCTTGCAGCATGGAAAAGAAGTAGTGCTGCAAAGGCTCGCTGTGGTAGCCAACCATGTACTCACAAAAAGAGAGTTGTGAGCCTCCTGGGGGAGGGGGGAGCGGGATACCGCTGTCTGGAATTCAGAGACAGAGAAGGTTTTGAACGAGTTCCAATAAAATCTGTACCGTCAGCCCTTGAGAAACAAGGCATTCACTCAAATTATGTTTGGTGTGTGTATAATATGTACGTCACGCTATGGCCAGAATTTATCAGGATCGAGACAAATACGAAAGAAAGAAGAAAGAAGATTCCATATCACAAAAACTATTTTCAGCTATCTTCTTTTAATCCATAAACTGGAGAAACAAAGAAGAAATAGGCTACTACAAATTATACTAAACATTCCAGAACCCAACTAATAGAAAAACTGAGAAAATTTGAAGCGGCCGAAAATTATATAGGATTAAAATTACGTAAATTAACATATCAAAAGGAATCTAGTACAAGTTAGCAAAGAAATCATCACCAATTTCTAAGTTGTTATGTTTACTACTGTTGAAGACGACTGTATGGGCAGCAAAAAGGAGTAAAAATAGCCTGGAGTGGTTTCAGGAAAATAAACAGAACTTTCAACAAAGAATCCAGTGTGTACGGAGCCGAACGTTTACTTTTAGTATGAATTACACGTTCTGACTTAAACGGCAGTGAGACACGGTTTTTAAACAATTTTCACATTATTAGTCCGTGGGTCGCTCGGCGGGTTATGAAGTGATGCACGTTGGGTACTACTAGAAAGACAGGAGAGGACAACAAATAGACCTACAAACAAACTAGGGTCAGACATCATTAGGACTGCAAATTTGAATGAAATGAGGGTAAGCGGGTCACGCAGGCGCGCAAATGAACAGTCCAGATAGTTACGTAGCCCCTTTCTACATGCAAAACCTAAGAAAAGATAGTAGCCGATGACCTACTCTAGGAATGGTAGACGACTTTAGAAAATATGCAGGTGCGGCATGGATGCATTAAGCTGAAGTTTGCAATGCGCGAAAGTGTGGAAGAGACCTTTATCTACTAGATGTTGGTGGTGGCTCGAATGCTTTCACGGCTAATATTTCCCACTCGTTTAGTTTCCCATAAAACACTTAGCTCATGACAGTATCGAAATTAATAATGAAACGCCAAGTTTCCAGGAAGTAGTTCAGCAAATCTGACACTTCTTAACGTGTCGTTTTTAATTTGTTATTAATATACAGGGTGAGTCAGGAGGAAAGGTACAGGCTTTGAGGGGTGTAATATAAGTGATTCTGAACCAAAAACTTCCTATGGACATATGCCCTATTGTGAATGGTTTCCGAGATGGAACGTAGGTAATAATACTTAATTATTTTGTGTTAGGCCTATTCAGATATCGTTGTTGTCCACTACGTACGACGGTAGTGTACAGGAAGCTGGGACGTACAGTTTGATACAGGACACTTGTGTTCCATCAGGTCGGGAAACTACTTCAAATTGGGCTACAAAGAGTACCTAAGCTACAGTGAATGCGCGTCGCATCGCATCAGATTTTCAGTATCCTCGCGCTTTCTTTGCACAAACTGTTAAGTCCTAGAGAAACATGAATAGGTTCTTTTTTGGTAGGAAACTGAAAGTAGTTTAAATTTGTACTGCGACATGTTTTCGCTGGAGGGTGCGGCTTTCGAGTGATTCCAGAAATCGTATAAAAGTGATATTAAATGAGTTCTATCTCGGAAACCATTCGAAATAGGGCATATATCGATATAAAGTTTTTTGTTCAGAATCACTTATATTATCACTCCTCAAAGACTGTACGTTTCCTCCTGAAAACCACATATGTAACCTCATACTTTACGGATTTAACTGTTTCGTTTAGTATCACACCGTGTACGATTATCAACTAGTGTGTTTTAGTATAACATATGAGAAGCATTTACGTGTAAATTTTAACGACTTTCACCTCTCCCTAATTTCATAGACCATTACATAAAAAGTAAACTGAATATTGTGATTTTTAAACGTAAGTGGTAAATGTCCGCAGCTCGTGGTCTTGCGGTAGCGTTCTCGCTTCCCGCGCACGGGGTCCTGGGTTCGATTCCCGGCGGAGTCTCTGCCTCGTGATGACTGGGTGTTGTGTGTTCATCATTATTTCATCGTCATTGACTCGCAAATTGCCGAAGTGGCGTCAAAAAGGACTTGCAATACGGCGGCCGAACTTCCCCGCATGGGGCCTCCCGGCCAACAATGCCATACGATCATTTCATTTCACTGTTACAATATAAATATTAATTTTTAGTTATAAGAGGTTATATTGTTTTCGGCAAAAGACAATGATATTCACTGACATGTTATATAGTGAGAGCTTTTTCAAATTAAAACTTTCTTCTGAAACGTGAACTAGATAACCCGCTCTCCACTATAGGGATATTTCAGAAGCTTTGCATCAAACGTCTAGGCGTGACCACGTCATGGGGAAAGGCATTTGAACCAAATATACGCTGTTTCTCCCCTGTGACAATAGATTCCTTTTGTACTGGTTATGTCCCTGAGAGGCGGCAGGGTGTAGGCACTCTGTGGCGTGTATGTTGCTTACAATCCAGTCATCTGCTCCGTATGACAAGGGGCATGGCCCAGCAAAATTAAAGTTCCCGATTCACTTTTAAAATGTCTTTCTCCGCTTGGACATGCGAGGGTTGCTTGATAAGTCTGGTAAAAAAAAAGGAAGAAAAAATTATTTTTAAACACCTTACTTCTCGAGAGTGTCTCCTTTGAGGGATATGCCCTTGGTCCATCGATCCTCCAGGTCTTTCATTCTATCAGAACAATAGTTTCTGTGAAACTCTGCAAAATACTCGTTTACTGTACTATCATTTCCTAATTTCATGAAAATTTCTTCCAAGTAAGCCAAAGTTTCTAGTTGGGGAACAGGAGGAGGTCACTTAGGATTAAGTCTCGTGAATAGGGAGGATGAGGAGCCAATTAAAGCGCAATCCATGCAATTTCGCCACTGTTATCGCTGATGGGTGGGATGGTGTATTCTCCTCGTGAAAGAGCACATTTTTGGGTGCTAACTTTTGTCTTTTTCACCCAACGAATGTTTCAAACCAGCCAACAACGAAGCATAATAGGGTCTAGTTACGGTTTTAACTTCGTGGAAGTAATCTATGAGGATTATTCCCTGGGAATTCCTAAAATCAGCGGCCATCTCCTTGTCAGCTAACAAAATGGTCTTTGCCTATTTCTGTGAATTTTCACCATTGTTTTGACTGCTGTCTTGAGGCTGGTGTGTAATGATGGATCTTGGCTTCAGAAAGTCACAAATCGGCGCAGAAAGTCTTAAGGATTGCAATTAAACATGGTCACACATTGTGTTGGAAAGTTATGACGGACGTGCTTTTGGTCGACTGTTAGTAATCGCGGCACCCACCCGCACACAGATTCTCCATGCAAGATAGTCGCTCAGTTGAGACTGCCTACAGTCTCAGCAGTCTCACGAATTTTTGTCTGGCGGTCTTTCACTACCGCATGATGAGTTTAGTCAATGGCTTCCTTTTTGGTAACCTCAATTTTTTTTTGGGGGGGGGGAGCGCCTGATCTTCGGTGCTTGTCTCATCACGTTAAAATTCATTAATCCAAAAGCAAATTGCCTTCGATGACGGTGCAGAGTCCGCGTGAACTTCATCCAGTTCTGTTTTGAGTTGTGAAGCAGCCAAAACCTTCAAATGAAAATGTTTAACAACAGCGCGAAACCCGCTTTTCTCCATTTTTACATGCAGCCGACACACTGACCAACCGAGACGGCCGTCAACAATGTACTGCACGCTGTGCATTGTTGAAATTCCTTATATGATCATTTGAATAATCATGCTTACTAACAATGAAGACGCAACAAAAATGTTCCATTCTTTCACGGAAATTTATCAGGCTTATCAAACCACTCTCGTATTCAGTTCATTTGGCACACCTGGTTAATAATGCTGTTAGTTCTATGAAATCTCGCAGCTAACAATCTGCCTTTAACAAAAGTAGTGCCGCGCTTTCACCGATAGAAGTTTGATGCACAGATTTTGAAACACCCTGTATATACACTGAGGTGACAAAAGTCATTGGATAACGATATGCACACATATAGGTGGCGGTAGCAGTGCGTACACAAGGCGTAAAATGGCAGAGCATTGGCGGAGCCGTCATTTGTACTCACGTGATTCATGCGGAAAACTTTTCCGGCGTGGTTATGGCCGCACGACGGGAACTAACAGTGCGAAGTGATAGTTGGCGTTAGACGCATGGGACGTCCCATTTCGGTTGTGGTGAGGGAATTCAACATTCCGAAGTCCACGGTGTCAAACGTGTGCCTAGAATACCAAATTTCTGCATTACGTTTCACCGATGACCACGCAATGACCGTCGACCTTCACTCAACGACCGAGAGCAGCATCGTTTGCGTAGAGTTGCGAGTTCTAACAGACAAGCAAAGGCTCCATGAGGGTGCGAGCTGTGTTTACATGAAATGGACTGGGTTCTATGGTCCAGCTGTACCAATCATTGACTGCAAACGGTTATGTTTGGCTAATTTGAGACGATTTGCAGCCGTTCATGGACTTCATGTTCCCAAACAACGATGCGCCGTGTCAGCAGGCCACAATCGTTCTCAATTGGTTCTAAGAACATTCTGGACAGTTCGAGCAAATGTTTTGGCCACCCAGATCGCCCGACGTGAGTCTCATTGAACATTTATGGGATATAATCGATAGGTCAATTTGTGCACAAACTCGTGAATCGACAAACCTTTCCCAATTATGGACGGCCATAGAGGAAGCATGGCTCAATGTTTCTGCATGAGACTTCCAACAACTTGCTGAGTCCATGTCACGTCGAGCTGCTGAAATACGACACGCAAAAGGTGGTCTGACACGATATTAGGAGGTATCCCATAACTTGTGTCACCCCAGTGTAAACCGGATGTCTAGCTGCAGCTGTTTGATGGGCCAGTTAAAGATTCTCGTATTTCGTTGGTACACCACAAAGAACAGAAGGAAGTGTCATTACAGCAGAAAAAGAAATACTTTCCGGCTCTTTGCCCATAAGTATGAATCTATAGTAACGGGTTTCCAGATTTCTAGTGAAGAACCAATTAAACTTATCAAAATTAGTGCAAAAATTTACTATAGTTGTTCGGTATAATTCCAAAACTAGAGTTTGATCCCAGCACTGGCAGGACAACTAGAAAAATCTCTTCTGTTTTAACTTCGCTTGTGTTTTATTCATTCTCTAGCCACGCTACCCACCACCACGAGGTGTAGTAGAAATCTAAGTTCCGCATGACTTTTCGTAAATTAAAGTGTCCCACACGATGACAAAGATTAACATCATTTACTCATGCAATGGTCACACTGGTAATCACAATGACCTATGTAATTACTACTTGAGTAGAGACAGCTTATACGTGCAACGGAACTGACTTCTCAATCTAAAGTTAGATGTTCACATGCTTTGTATCTGAAGTGACACATTGCTTAAATGTAATCATCATCATCATCATCATCATCATCATCATCATCATCATCATCATCATCATCATCATGATAATATCTTAAATGTTGGGTGTCATGATGATTATCTGCACTTTTCGGTATTACACGTAGTCTATTTTGATAACTAAGAATGTTTAAGTAGTACAGACATAACTGGCAGCAAAACAATTTGGCGCAGGTTTAGCTATGGAAGTTTTGCGGGAGAGAATTGTGACTTAACGCAGCTCACGAAATGGAGCGTGTTTGTTCCGCTCTACGCCTCATTATCAGGGACAGAGATTTATGTCTACAGCGTGAGAGGTCGATAGCCGACTTACCTCCATGTCCCCATTATCTGTTATTTTAAAGGTATCTCTGGCCTTCGGTAGCTGCCCGTTCCTTAGTACGTATTTTGTCAATCTGCACGCAATTACAGACGTTTTAGCAGTGACAAATGTATTTTTACACGTGGCACACACACACACACACACACACACACACACACACACACACACAGAGAGAGAGAGAGAGAGAGAGAGAGAGAGAGAGAATCAACTGGAACTGGCCACTGTGTTCTTCGAACCACTCATCACATTCCTGGCACATTATCTTGTTGAAAAATGCCACGGCTGTCTGGAAACATAATCGTATTTAAGAGCTGTACGTGATCTGCAACCAGTGTACGGCACTCCATGACCGTCTGGTGCCTTGCACGAACTCCACTCGACCCACAGATGCCCACGTGAATGTTCCCCAGAGCCGCCGCCAGCTTGTCTCCGTCCCGCAATACAGGTGTCAAGGATCTGTTCCCTCGGAAGACGATAGATTTGCGCCCTCCCATCGGCATGATAAATAATGTATCGGGATTCATCAGTCTATGCAACGCCCTGCCACTGCGCCAACGCCAAGAGCTGAAGGTCACGCGCCCATTTCAGTCATAGTTACCGATGTAGTGGTGTTAACACTGGCACATCCAGAGGCCCACCGTTAGGAGTCTGAAGACACACTTGTGCTCCGCAGAGACATTAAAGTCTGATGTTAGCTGCGCCACAGTGCGCCGTCTGTCCTGTTTTACCAGTCTGCCCAGCTTACGACGTCCGATATCTGTAATGAGGGCTGACTGCCCACCGCCACAACGTCTGGACGAGGTTTCACCTTCGTTTCACCGCATGTAGAAGACACTCACCACAGCACTTCTCGAACACACAAGTCGTGAAGCTCCTGCTGGGTCTCCGGGCCGTCACAATCCATCCTCGGTCAAACTCAGATAGATCGCGCGTCTTCCCCATTCTACACACGAACATGTTCATGTTCACTGATAGTACATGCACTGTGCGTGTGTGTCAGACCAGCAATCATTCCTCGCCACGTGACGATTCTATCGCAAGGAGGGTTTATATCGATAGTAGGCGGGTGGCTGATCAGTGTGTATGTTAGTACTGCAGCTTCTATCAGACTTCAACAGGACAGTGAAAAATTCAGAGCGAAAGAGTTGGGCACTGAGATTCCAGATATTTATATTGTTATTTTTATAGAAACTCAAAATATTAGCTTTGAAGTAGAGCGTAATGATGTAGGTTTACTATAAAGAAATGAAAACACTTCAAATATATTCTTTGTTAACCACACGCCACGCCGTGTGTCGTAATGACAAAGTACTTTTAGTAAATCAATGAGTCTGCTCTGTACAACTCTTAGAGCCCCCTCCCCCCCACCCCCCGCACACGATCGACGAATTGCTGTGATTTGGCGCCAGGGCAGACGATCCAGATTACACCTGCATGGACAAATCGCAAACCACATCAATCGATCGCTCAGACACAATTTGCTCGATTACTATTTGGAATCTTGTGCTGTCTAAGTAGAAGTTAATGGAAAATTCAAGGAAATCAATGATTATTATAAAAATGCGCGTGCGCGCTTTCTCCACATTTCCTCCTTCTAAACCACTCGACCGATTTCAACCAAATATGGTAAAAAAATTCAGTATGTCTGGCAACAATTGCTAACATGAAAACATGTGAAAAAAGAAGCAAAATCGAAACAGTGAACGATTCATGCTTAAGAAAATGACAGGAATGACGGCGTCATGGTTGTGTGTTCACGGTGTTGGACTGCCAAGCGAGGCACCCGTGTTCAGATCTCCCTCATGCCTCATTCTTTTTTCACAAATTTTCGAACTGTTCGTACTGTCGTTGACATTTCTGTCCTCCTCCAGTAGTCTTAGGAATTGTCATGCTATACATTGGTTACAGCACATGAGTCATATGGTGAGAATATGTTACCGTCGCAAGGAAATGTGATGACTAGTGAGAGCAAAGCAACAAATAAACGGGTGTGAACTGCGTGACAGCAAAGGAATTCGAAACTTCCAAAACGGAACGCAAGAGTCATAAAAAGTGGTGCTTGTGCAGAAAAAACAGGAGGTACGTACGTCTGGAGGTTCCTCCGTCACAACTCGCTGCTGCAAACGAACGTTACACCACGTCATAAACACAACTTTGAATATAGAGAAGACACGCGTCAATGACCAGACAGACAACAGTTCATAAGTTTGAAAAAAAATAATAATAAATACGGAGCAAGAGCGAGGTTCGAACACGTATCTTCTCCGCATTCCAACACCGTAATCACATAACCACGACACCGTAGCTATTCAAATTCCGTCGATGTTGCACATTTTGAGTTTGGATCGTACTCCGTTTCTGTTTTGCTTCTTTCATAGTTCAGTATATTTTCCTGTTTTCATGCTTTATCTGTGCTCTGTTTTTGACGGGCTATCCACTGGACCATCTTACCACAAAATCAGAGTGACGTGTGATGAGGAGTTCCCTTGTGAGACACACCTACAGTTGAGATAACTTAAGGTAATCCCAAACACCTGGCAGCGCTTTTAACAGCTTTCAACTGCCAAGCACAAACGGCTGTAGGCGAAAACAGTAACCGTCATTAGGGCTATGAAGAGGTGTTGCCGTAGATATGTTTACAAAATCATGTTGTAGACACGAGCAACTGCGCCTAGTGTACAGAAACCGTCCGGGATCATCTCTCACCGAGTCTACGGCATAATTACAAAGGCGTTTCTCCGAATACATGGAAATGATTTTTTTTATATTACGTCGCAAACAGTTCATTTTTGTTTTCGTTTCTATTAGAAAACTGGCAAAATAAATAGCCGGGCAATTGTGGGTTTCTCAGCTAGTGATAATAATAAAGTGAGCTACAGTCGGTGACAGTTGCTTAGGAAACAATTAGACACATTATGAAACATATTACACTCCTAAACAGAACGAGGTAATAAATAAGTAGGCATTTTAATGTTAATGTTTACGTCATAGTCTACAGCTATACTTAAGTCCCGTTTCATTTTATATAACGTAACTCTCTCTTACAATGTACAACAAGACTAATGGAAACCAGCAGTTATTGGTAACATTTCTATAAGCATATCTAGATTGCAAAACCACAGTGTAAATACTTGCTGTTAAACTGCAAGGAGTCACGTTAAAAAAGGAATTTACGACTTTAAGACGTATTTACGCAATAGAAACTAGCAAGATGAAAACAACACACAGTGTCAGTGAAAACTGGAAGGTATTCTGTAACAGCCAACTGATCCCAGGAAAATAATTTAAAAACAAGTTTAATAATTATCTTTTTATTATAATTATTTTTGCAAGCATCAGTGAACAAATGGAGGTCAATCGTCACTGCCAATATACGCAGCACTTTATTTTGATGGAAACCCAGTTCTAAGCAAAGAAGGGAAAGCAGAAAGGTGGAAGCAGTATATAGAGGGTCTATACAAGGGCGATGTACTTACGGACAATACTATGGAAATGGAAGAGGATGTAGATGAAGATGAAATGGGAGATATGATACTGCGTGAACAGTGTGACAGAGCACTGAAAGACCTGAGTCGAAACAAGGCCCCGGGAGTAGACAACATTCCATTAGTACTACTGACAGCCTTGGGAGAGCCAGTCCTGACAAAACTCTACCATCTGGTGAGCAAGATGTATAAGACAGGCGAAATACCCTCAGAGTTCAAGAGGAATATAATAATTCCAATCCCAAAGAAAGCAGGTGTTGACATGTGTGAAAATTACCGTACTATCAGTTTAATAAATCACAGCTGCAAAATACTAACACGAATTATTTACAGACGAATGGAAAAACTGGTAGAAGCCGACCTAGGGGAAGATCAGTTTGGATTCCCTAGAAATGTTGGGACACGTGAGGCAATACTGACCCTACGACTTATCTTAGAAGAAAGATTAAGGAAAGGCAAAGCTACACTTCTAGCATTTGTAGACTTAGAGAAAGCTTTTGTCAACGTTGATTGGAATACTCTCTTTCAAATTCTGAAGGTGGCAGGGATAAAATACAGGTAGTGAAAGGCTATTTACAATTTGTACAGAAACCAGAGTCGAGGGACATGAAAGGGAAGCAGTGGTTGGGAAGGGAGTGAGACAGGGTTGTTGCCTCTCCCCGATGTTATTCAATCTGTACATTGAGCAAGCAGTAAAGGAAACAAAAGAAAAATTCGGAGTAGGTATTAAAATCCATGGAGAAGAAATAAAAACTTTGAGGTTCGCCGATGACATTGTAATTCTGTCAGAGACAGCAAAGGACTTGGAAGAGCAGTTGAACGGAATGGACAGTGTCTTGAAAGGAGGGTATAAGATGAACATCAACAAAAGCAAAACGAGGGTAATGGAATGTAGTGGAATTAAGTCGGGTGATGCTGACAGAATTAGATTAGGAAATGAGACACTTAAAGTAGCAAAGGAGTTTTGCTATTTGGGGATGAAAATAACTGATGATGGTCGAAGTAGAGAGGATATAAAATGTAGACTGGCAATGGCAAGGAAAGCGCTTCTGAAGAAGAAAAATTTGTTGACATCGAGTACAGATTTAAGTGTCAGGAAGTCGTTTCTGAAAGTATTTGTATGGAGTGTAGCCATGCGTGGAAGTGAAACGCGGACGATAAATAGTTTGGACAAAAAGAGAATAGAAGCTTTCGAAATGTGGTGCTACGGAAGAATGCTGAAGATTACATGGGTTGATCATATACCTAATGAGGAGGTATAGAATAGAATTGGGGAGAAGAGTAGCTTGTGGCACAACTTGACTGGAAGAATGGATCGGTTGGTAGGACATGTTCTGAGACATCGAGGGATCACCAATTTAGTATTGCAGGGCAGCGTGGAGGGTAAAAATCGTAGAGGGTGACCAAGATATGAATACACTAAGCAGATTCAGAGGTATGTAGGTTGCAGTAGATACTGGGTGATGAAGCAGCTTGCACAGGATAGAGTAGCATGGAGAGCTGCATTAAACTAGTCTCAGGACTGAAGACCACAACAACAACAACATTATTTTCCACAGCAGAACTTTATGACACAGTGACGTTCCAAATACTGGTTGAAATGACTGAATTGCACGTGTGTGGTAAAGTCCAAGCGAGCGACGTATTGCAGGCCACATCAACGCCCGTCGCTCGTATGTAGGTTGTTTGCTTCTGTTATACCATGTCCATTTGTCTTTTTTTGCGGACAATTGAACGGTGAAAGATCTCTCAACTAGGTGACTTAAGTTATCGTGGAATTCCGCGGAAAAATTCCTGTCAACAGCGGGTGCTGAGTAAGTATTTGGCTGCCACTGAAACTACTCTCAAGTCGAGCCTCAAACATTTTGCTGACAGCGTTATATTGTTTGTCTGTACTACGAATAAAAATGACCCACTAGCGGAAGAACTTAATAAGCAAGTTAAAACACTTGAAAATAGTAACACACAAACTAAACACAGTTTTCACAGGTAAGCTTTCGATGTATCCAACTTTAAACATTTACAGTCCTTGTGTAAGCGTTAGCGTACAGGCTGGGGTAAAACGTAAATATGATCGTAACGGGAACGGAATAATGTGGGTGGGGCATGTCGTTAGGACAATGTATCGTACACAGACTGAGGGATATTTTTGCTGGATTCGAAGGTATAGGAAAAAGAAAACACGGTTAACGACCTTATGGAAGGGGGGTAGATACCATTAGGAAACCTTCAGGAGCTGTATGACTTCTAAAGCGGAAGACTGAGGTTCACGGAAAACTCTTAAGATGATTCTACCCACAAATCAAGAACGCCGTTAAGAGGATGGGGGAAGTGAAGAGGACGCAAGAAGGGGCACACCTCCCCTTCCTTCCACCTCGCCCCCCCCCCCCCCCCCCCGGAATCTCGAGTTCATAGGTTTTATTCCTTACGGGATTCTCACACTCTTCTAGAAGTGACTGATCAACAATCAATTCTCTGGGATATAATAAGTTTTCCTGTGTCACCTACAAAGTTTAGTTCTTGTTGCATGACGTCTCGAGGAAGGGATTAGTACTTAACGCCCCGTCAACAGAGAGGTCTTTAGAGACGAAGCACAAGCCCGGATTAGGGAAGGATGGAGAAAGAAGTGGCCCGTGCCCTTTCGAAAGAACCATACTGAGATTTGCCTTAAGCGATTTAGGGAAATCACGGAAAACCTAAACCAGGATGGCCGGACTTTGGTTTGAAACGTCGTCGTCGTCGTCCCGAACGCGAGTCCAACATGCGAGTAATGACTCGAAACTGACCGTCGCTTTTATATACGAAATCGCAGTTTTAGAGTCTTTTCGCCTCCTGGCTAAAATTCTGCTGACACCCATGTAAACAATGGATGTCAAATTTAACCGTTTCAATGAATACTTATTTTTTGACCAGTTCTGTGCTCGTTATCTTCCTCTCATAAAAGAAAACGTAGAAGCAGTCGTGAAAGACATTCAAGATCCATTCCAGGCAAACCTTGATTCTAGATCAGCAGCAAGCTGCTGCTTCCAGCTATACGCTACTTTAGGTCTATGACCTACATCAACTTTTGCTACCCTATACTGGAGGCAGTAAATTAAGCCCAATGATTTATACAATTTTCAAAAATGACTTTGGATAAAGGACTCACTAAATTAAAAACTCTAAATGTGTTTCTAGAGATGGAACGAATTACAATTATAGGCAGTGTTGCTTGTTACATTTGTCACTAAAAGTGCAACGATCATCATCATGATCATGATGATGATGATCATCATCATCATCATCATCATCATCATCATGATGATCATCATCATGATGATGATCATCATGATCATGATGATGATCATCATGATCATGATGATCATCATCATGATGGTTGTGGTGGTGGATGAGGAGCGTGATGATGGACGAGGAGGAGCGTGATGGTGATGATGATGGACGAGGAGGAGCGTGATGGTGATGATGATGGACGAGGAGGAGCGTGATGGTGATGATGATGGACGAGGAGGAGCGTGATGGTGATGATGATGGACGAGGAGGAGCGTGATGGTGATGATGATGGACGAGGAGGAGCGTGATGGTGATGATGATGGACGAGGAGGAGCGTGATGGTGATGATGATGGACGAGGAGGAGCGTGATGGTGATGATGATGGACGAGGAGGAGCGTGATGGTGATGATGATGGACGAGGAGGAGCGTGATGGTGATGATGATGGACGAGGAGGAGCGTGATTTAAGTGAATTAAGTCGGGTGATGCTGACAGAATTAGATTAGGAAATGAGACACTTAAAGTAGCAAAGGAGTTTTGCTATTTGGGGATGAAAATAACTGATGATGGTCGAAGTAGAGAGGATATAAAATGTAGACTGGCAATGGCAAGGAAAGCGCTTCTGAAGAAGAAAAATTTGTTGACATCGAGTACAGATTTAAGTGCCAGGAAGTCGTTTCTGAAAGTATTTGTATGGAGTGTAGCCATGCGTGGAAGTGAAACGCGGACGATAAATAGTTTGGACAAAAAGAGAATAGAAGCTTTCGAATGTGGTGCTACGGAAGAATGCTGAAGATTACATGGGTAGATCACATAACTAACGAGGAAGTATTGAATAGGATTGGGGAGAAGAGACGTTTGTGGCACAACTTGACCAGAAGAAGGGATCGGTTGGTAGGAGATGTTCTGAGGCATCAAGGGATCACCAATTTAATATTGGAGGGCAGCGTGGAGGGTAAAAATCGTAGGGGGAGACCAAGAGATGAGTACACTAAGCAGATTCAGAAGGATGTAGGTTGCAGTAGGTACTGGGAGATGATGAAGCTTGCACAGGATAGAGTAGTATGGAGAGCTGCATCAAACCAGTCTCAGGACTGAAGACAACAACAACAACAACAACAGGATACACACTTACAAATACTTGACCTTTTTGTCAGTCATTACGTCTACACTGTTCTTTTTTACGTTATGTGCACAACAAATACTAGCCTGGGGGCCTGATTTACCTTCGTTGGCACGGGCCTCCCACAGGCTTAGCCCGCCACTGCAAGCCACGATACACTGAAGTGACAGAAGTCTGGATAACGATATGCACATACACTGACCAATCACAACACAATGAGCACCTACCTAATAGCAGGGATGTCGACTTTTGGTGCGGATAACAGCGACGAAGCGTCGTGGAATGGAAGCAATGAAGCTTTATGAGGGAGTTGGAACCATATCTGCACCTCCAAGTCACCTAATTCCCGTAAATTCCGGGAAAAGGGGGGGGGGGGGCGAAGAGTTCAGCCGTCACGTTCACTCACACCGCAGAAGTGTTCGATCTGGTTCATATCTGGCTAGTGGAGGATCAGCGCATCGATTGGAATTCACCACAGTGTTCCTCGAACCACTCCATCACACTACTGGCCTTCTGACACGGCGCATTATCTTGTTGAAAGATGCCACTGCTGGAGGGAACATGATCGTCATGAAAGGATGTACGTGGCCTGCAATCAGTGTACGATACTCCTTGGCCGTCATGGTATGATGGTACCTTGCACGAGCTCCATTGGACCCATGAATGCCCACGTGAATGTTCCCAGAGGTGTCAAGAGACTGTTCACCTGGAAGACGACGGATTCGCGCCCTCTTACAGAAATGATGAGGAAGGTATCAGGATACATCAGACCGTACAACGCTCTGCTAGTGCGCCAACGTCCAGTGTCTATAGTCACGTGCCCATTTCAGTCTTAGCTGTCGATATTGTGGTGGTAACACTGGCACATGCGTGGGTCGCCAGCTGCTAAGGCCCATCGTTAGGAGTGTTCGGCGCACTGTGGGTTCAGACAAACTTTTACTCTACCCAGCATTGATATCCGATGTTAGTTCCGTCACAGTCCGCCACCTGCCCGTTTTACTAGTCTTCCCAGCCTATGACGTCCGACATCTCTAACGAGGGGTGGCCTCACAACCCAGAGACGTCTGGACGTGGTTTCACCTAGGTTTCGCCACGTGTTGAAGGCACCACAGCACTCCTCGAACACCAGACAAGTCGTGCTGTTTCCGAAATGCTCGTGCCGAGCCTCTGGGCCACCAAAATCTGCACTCGGTCAAACTCTGATAGATCACGCGTCTTCCCCATTCTATACACAGACGGTACGCTCACTGATACTACGTGCACCGTGTGTCTGACTAGCTGTCATTTCGCGCCAGGTGATGCTGCTATCGCCTGGACGGCTTAATTTCAATGGTAGGCAGTGGTCATAATGTTCAGGCTGATCTGTGTGTACGGAGTGCGGTGGTATCGCGCACAGAAGGTATCAAACGGTAGTGCACTAGCGTGAGCTGTCACTTTTACTCGGGGCATAATCCGTATCACTTCAGGCAGGGGCGTTACCTTCGTAGTCTCTGATGTTATTGAATTTAGCATATGTTAAAACTCAGGAATAAGTAAGAAACGCGTAGTTTTTGATTCGTCCAAAAAAATTCCTGCCCCGAGATATAGACCTCAAAAGATGACACTGCTAACAACATTTGGAAGATGTGAATTTCGGAAAAAAATTTTAAATGCTGTATCTCTAATAGTTCTAGATATTTTGTTAGAGTTTTTTTTATTTGAAAAATAACTGCTTTATGATTACAATGGTATCCTCCGTTTGGACATATCTGTAAGTACTTTTACTGTTGCCTTTTGAATTTTTTAAATAATTTACACAACCTTTTTTTTTAAAAAAGGCCAATCCAGAAAAGTTAGATTTTTTTCTGTTGATTAGTACCATGCAGTACTATATTCTCTGTAAAGGAGAGCTTCCACTTTTGATGGGGGTAGGACGTCAAACAGGCCGACCTGGAGCAGGAGAGTCACCACAGGACAATTTCTACTGTCTATACTTTTACAAATTCATAAAACTTCGTCACCATGACAATGAAGGATTGAGGACTCACACTCATCGCAGTGGAAGTTCAAAAACGTAGCAAAATATTTTTTTTACATATGAAATTTCATCATTTTCTCACTTTTTACTGGCTGCATTTGTTGCTATAGGTACACTTTTCGCCATAAGTAAGAGAGATTCTTCGATGAATTTTTCATAGCATACAAACAGTAGTTACAGATGTATGGAACTCTAGAATTTTCCAAATCTATTAAAAAATTGTGGAAAAAATTGAGATAATTAACTATAAAACTTGAATTTTTTCTAAACATGAAGTTTAAAATGTAACAGTTCATTCATTTTTTCATAAATTAAATAACTTCTAGCGTTTCATACACCCGTAACTATGATTTGTATGCTGTGCAAAAGTCATCGAAGAATCTCTTTTACTTAGGAAGAAAAGTGTACCTATAGCAACAAATGCAGCCAGTAGTAAGCGAAAAAATGATGAAATTTCACATGTAAAAAATGTTTTGTTACGTTTTTGGGCTTCCACTGCAATGAGTATGAATCCTGAATCATTCCTGGTCATGCTGTTAAACTTTTATGAATTTATTTGTAAAATTATAGACAGCGGAAATGAACATGTCCTGTGGTGCCTCTCCTGCTCCAAGTCGGTCCGTTTGACGTCTTGCCCCCCTTAAGTTAGACAGGTTTTACTTTCAAAAATCATTTCCAGGGTAATGTATGTCTTCACTCAAGTTGTTTCTTACTAATTTCTTTGTTACAATGTTTATTTCTATTGTCTTTTTTGCAGTTATTTCTTATCACTTTCTTTGTTGCAAATTTTCTTACTTTTTTGTTGTTTGTCAGTTTCTTTGTCATGGTTATTCATTGCAGATTTCTGTATTGCAGTTGTTCAGTGCTAACTGGTTTACTGAAGAGGCTTCTAAGAAATCTGAGACCATCCAGTGAGTCCTGTGTTTTCGTGAGGAATCTGCCAGTTGATGCAGTTGCAGTGTGCTCTGTGAAAAGGACTGTTTGAAATGCCTTCTGACTGGGTCCACAGGAGAGTGAAGTGTGCTGACTATTTGCATATCCATGAAAGAGTGACATATAAGACAAACAAAAAAGTAGACCTTGTTCAGACTGGGAATAAGTGTTCTCATTTGAAGACACTCTTTCAAAGTGAAGATGTTTCCAGTGAAGACTGTGTTCTAAATGTTTTGACAGAATAACAACAACTGTAGTATCTGAACAAGGAGAAGCCTCCCATGGTGCAGATGATGCAGATTTTGCATTAGTAGAAGAATTAAATACCCTGAATCAGTCAACTACAGAGGTAGGTGTTAGTCCTGTTAAGAAGGTGTGGTCAGTGAAGTCTGAGTCTTGCTCTGTGCAGCAAGAAAGCACAGAGCAATTACTAAAGCTATGGATGAATACACTACACCAAAACTGACCACACTCTTCAAAGTAGAAATTCCATCTTCAGAAGAAAATGAACCAAAGCACTCTTTCATTTCTTGCCAGGAATTTTTCACAAATATCAATTCAGCTGTTGAATATTGTGCATCCTACAGTGAAAATGTGCAATTTTTAACTATTATTCCAGAGACATTTTCAAAGGAAACAATTTTAAATCACGTTCCATCAGTATCAAAGTACGTGGTATACAAATCAAGAAATGTTAGGTCTGTAAAAGGCGTCTTTGGAAGACCAGATTCCTATTATGGTCATCCTGTAGCAGCAGCTCAAGTTCAAACAGTGCAGCCATTTTATCTGGAAGATAAATGGGACTGTTCTTGCCAGAGTGCCTACAAAAAGGACACTATAACTGTAACAGTTTAAGGTCAAAAATTGTGAAAGTGAAGAGGTACATGACTTGTAGTATTAAAGAAACTTTTGAAATTTATAAGAGCAACTATACAACTTCATATGTTGGAAGAGCAAAATTTTATGCACTAGGGTCTAAATGGATAGTTCCACACCAACCAAGAGATGTCTGTTTATGTGTGTACTGTGCTAATTTTGAAGAACTTACTGGAGCACGTGACGTATGACACCTTGGTTGGGCGTGTGAAATCATTTATAGTCTGTGACGTAAAGCGACAGACTTTTTTCAAGACTGTGGTGACTGCCCTGAAAAGGGAGGACTGTCTTTACAGACACGTTGCCTGGAAGACGTAGCAGATAACTCTGCAGCAATTACATATGCGACATGAGAGGAAAATGAACTAAGATAACTGTTGCCTTTGACAGTTTCACTGATGAACTTTGTAAATGATAAGTGATAGCAGTAACACACCAGCATCTGAAGAAATTGCAACAACACATTGCATAAGTGAAAGGGTAGGTACAGGCTGAAGAAGCATGTTTAGTGCCTCACTGTGCTTTTGCTGAGAACTGGTCTGTAATTCTCCCACAAGAAGTACAAGGGTATCATTGGAGTAATTACCAGGTTTCAATTTTTACAGGAGTGACATATTTTCAAACCAAGACCACAAGTGTTGCAGTTATAAGTGATGACACAGGACGTGAATCAGCATATGCTTTGCTAGCACAACTTGAATTTTTCGCTTTGCTAGCAAATTCTTTAACTGCAAACAGGAGCAAAGAAGATGATCATTATTTCTGATGGTGCTCCTAGTAATTTTAAAAATAGTTACCAGTTGTTTGAATTGACTGGGTATACAGTGATAATGGTCACGGGAAGGAGCCTTGTGATGGTGTACGCGGCCTGCTGAGGCATCACGCTACAAAACACAACCTTTCCAGACCAAATACAGCTGCGATTCAGAATGCTGAGGATTTTAAGAGAGATATGAAATATTACACATCCACAGCTCTCATTCATTTGTCCAAGAGGAAATAGAAGAATTCCGTGAGCAGATAATAGAAGAACGGTCCAAACAAACTACTACATTGTGAAAGGAATTCAGGAGAGACATTTCTGGACACAAAGTGATGGGCGAACTCATATTGCACGCACTTTAAAGAGCAAGAAAGGTGAAATTTCTTTCGTTCGGCTAAGACCTCACAAACAGCAGGATAATATTGATTCACAACCTGAGAATGGGGATGTTTGTGGCCTGTGTGTATGACTGACTGGTGGATTGCAGAGAATATAGACGCCAGTTATGGGTTAAACGAAATTGTACTGAACTTTATGCTACAACATGGACCAGCTGCTGGATGTAGGTTTCCAGCTGAAGGACAGCAACAACGCCATCAGTGCTCACTTCCTGTTCACAATGTTTTGAAGATTGTAAGTGCTCCAGTTCCTATTGATTCAACAGGAAGGCATCACTCTATATCAAAGGAAGATACTGAAGAGGTGTAATACATTTTTAGTTCATTGACTGACTAATTTCAGTACAAAACAGAGTGCACAGAAGTTGTATAAATTGAAACCTTTAAGTTTTTGGACCTTTTACATACATTTTGGAGCCATTTAAAATGCTTGAAAAATGAGTCTCTTACTCATCTTTCAAAACTAAAATTATGTTACATAAGGCTAGATTTTTATTTTTATGTGCCTGTTATGTGTAATAAAACAGGTTTTACGTATGGCAAAATTTTCAGTTGTTTATAAAACCTGTTCAGCCTGAAAGTGATAGCTCTCCTTTCCAGGGAATGCAGAACTACATGGTACTACTCAACAGAGAGAGAGAGAGAGAGAGAGAGAGAGAGAGAGAGAGAGAGAGAGAGAGAGAGAGAGAGAACACTTATGGATTGACATTTTTGAAAAAATTTTTCCATAAATTATAAAAACGTTCAACACACTATAGTAACAGAACTCTGACTCAAGTCCAAATGGAGGATTTGTTTGTAATCTTTCAAATAAAAACACAACAAAATTTTTAGTACTGTTCCAGAGATACAGCATTTTCAATTTTTTTCCATAATTTGCATCTTCAAAGTGGTACGCGCAGTGTCATCTTTGGAGAAAACAAAAAAATATTTTTTTTTACTTAGTCCTGCACTTTAACATATGCTAAACTCAATAACATCCGAGACTATGAAGGTAAGATTTTTTTCTAGCCTGCCTGAATTGATGGGGACTATGTTTCAGGTGCTGTGTGTGAAAAGTTTTCAACCGTAACTATTATCACACGACGGAAATTAACAGTCTTTGAACACGGAATGGTAGACGCATGGGGAAATCCCATTTCGGAAATTGTTGGAATTCAAGATTTTGAGAACAACAGTGCCAGGGGTGTGCCGAGAACACCCAATTTCAGGCATTACCTCTCACCACGAACAATGCAGTGGACGACGGTCTTCACTTAACGATCGAGAACAGCCACAATTGTGTAGAGTTGTCGGTGCTAACAGACAAGGAACGCTGTTTGAAATGATTGTAGAAATCAATGTGGGATGTGTGATGAACTTATCCGTCAGGACCGTGCGGCGAAATTTTGCGTTAATAGGTTTATGGCAGCAAACAGACGAGTGCCTTTGCTCACAGTACGACATCGTCTGCAGCGCATCTCCTGGGGTCGTAATCATATCGGTTGGACCGTACATCGGAAAACTGTAGCCAGGTCAGATAAGTCCCGATTTCATTTGGTGAGAGTGCCGCTCAGACCACACGAAGCTATGGATTCAAGTTATCAACAAGGCACTGTGCGAGCTGGTGATAGCTCCATAAGGGTGTAGTCAATATTTATATGGAATAGGATTGATCCTGTGTATACTGTATCTCCTGAGGTGGTCATGAACTTTAAGTGTGTAAATGCCATGTATCGATAATTATTGTATGAATAGCTTGCGGAGGATGCCAGCGAATAAAGAAATGCCTTATATAGAATTCCATGGAAATTCGAGATTCTGTGTCCTCTTCTTCTGTTATTGGACTTTAAGAGAAAAGAACGATTGTCTAAAGTTCAACTTGCTGTAACAATCTACGTAAGTCGAAAACGAAGAAAAATATAGTTTTTCATAACTTGAAATTTGTGTACGGTATTCAATAATGTATGCTCTTCAACCTTACTTGTCCTGAGTAGACGTGGCCTTAACGAAATATTGACCATTGTTAGGCGCCATACTAGAAAATACTTAGTAATTTTCTTTCGGCCATTCTTAGAGGCGTGCCGCCGGTTAGGACACTAAATTTACTTTCTGATTCTACGAGCAATGTGTCGGCTACGAATAATTTAATATATTTCACCTTCAGATTTTCTCAAGTCTGCGAGATAATATACCAGGCAGAAAGGTCTGGTCACAGGATTCTAGTTCTAATAGGTCATCTGCAAAAGATTATGCTTGTTATCTTATACTGGTATTCGAGACGAAACCACGATATGGAGTCACGGGTATTATTACTTCAAATTGAACTGGAATACGAAATATTATCTGGTGCTATAAGCAAATGAGTTAACTCTGTCATGATTCAGGAGAGAGAGAATTATTTATGGTCCCGTAACCACCCTGAGTACTGAGCTAGTTTGCTGATCCGCGTCGGGCTAAATTAAATTACATTACACTGTTCATAGTATTATTAGAGTTATTTCTCTTTTGTTTTGACGTCACTTTATTAAAAGCTATCAAAGCAGATATAATAAATTTAAAATGTTATTAAATTACATCTGGTAAAATTGAACCGATTATTGACCGGAACTGATTAAGTTCGTCTACTTGGAGACGATCTGCAGCCATTCATGGACTTCATGTTCTTAAATAACGATGACATTTTTAAAGATGACAATGTGTCATGGTCACCGGACAAGACTTGTTCGCGACTGGTTTAAGGAACATTCTGGACATTTCGAACGAATGATTTGGCCACCCAGATCGAACGTTTATGAGACATAATCGAGAGGTCGGTTGGTGCACAAAATCCTGCACTGGCTACACTTTCGCAGTTATGGACAGCTATCGAGGCAGCACGGCTCAGTATTTCTGCAGGGGACTGCCAACGACTTATGGAGTCCATGTCATGTCGCTGCCGGGTAAAAGGTGGTCCGACACGATATATTAGGAGGTATCCCATGAATTTGGCCGCCTCAGTGTACTGTGCGTGACCGTAACAGAATGAAATGGCGCTATGGAAAGACACTGAATGGACTGGCGGCATTCAGAAGGGCGGCGGTTCAAATCCCTCATCCGAACATCCAGATCTGTGTTCCCCGTGATTTCTCTAAACAGTTTGTGGTTAATATCAGGATGGTAGCTTTGAAAGGACTGTATTTCCTTCTCATCCTTCCCTAATGCGTGCTTGTGCTCCGTCTCTAAAGGTCTCGTCTAAGGGATATCAATCCTTAATACTCCTCCTTTCCTTCATATTCCGGTTCTCTACATTTGCAGAGTTTCGAAAGCACGTGATCTTTCTCCGGAAGAGTCCTATTTAAGTTTCGCGAGCATCTTTTTATCCTTTCTGAATTCTATCGATGTCCTGTCAGTCTACCTAATAATGACTCTAAAACGTTGGAACAACAGTCTAGAAGCGGACGTATTAGGTTATGGGGAAGAATGTAGTATGAAAAGAAGTCCAAAACAAATGTGATGGCATGTGATAAAAATAAAGTTAGAGACAGAATTTACGTAGGCAACGTGCTACTCGAGCAAGCTGATTCGTTTACTTGCTAAGTAATATTAGTATGGATGGCAGAGAAAAGCGAAAGTCAAAAGCAAAACTGCTCGCGCAGAAACTGTCTTAAAAAAAAAGGGTGAAGTAGTTAAAATCAAAAATAAAATGAAGAAACTAAAGTCTTCAGAGATGTGGTGTTACAGATGAACGGTCAAAATAAAATGGACTCTCATGGTCACAAACGAATGTGTCTTAAGGAGTGGGTGAGAAGAGAAACGCGAAAATCAATTGTAACACAAAGAGTGCAACTTATTGACTACCTGATGAGTTACAAGGGATTCCTGAGCAGAACATAAGGCAGTATTAATGGAAAGACACAAACTAAGACCACGAATGAGGTACGCAAATCATGAAAGATGTTGGATGTACGACCTATGGAGAAATGAAGCGGAAATCGAAAAGATGGAGAGTGGAGTTCTGCTTCCATTCAATCTTCGGACTGATTACCGAAGAAGAAGAATCTTACGTGCGCTTTACTTTATCTATGCACTGCTCTTCCCAGAACCCTTCCAAGAAATCAGTTTTCAATTCCTTTTCCTTATATTTATTTCATGCATCCGATCCATTTCATGCTGTTTATCTCTAAATCTTTAAAAGATGTAATGGGCTCGAAATATTCGCCACGAATCTTTTAACCAGATACTATCGAGTTTTTATTTTTATTTTTATTTATTTTTCTGCAAATTGCATATACTTCGTGTGTGCTTCGGTCAAATGTATGAAGTAGGGTGCAATGTGGCCATAAAAGTCTCTGTTTTGCACTATTCATCAATAGCAGGGATTCAGCTAAGATTGTTCGAGGTATGTAAGGAATGCGCCATATCAACTTTTAGATAAGCCCATATCAACTTTTAGATAAGCTGTGAATTGACTCGTCACCACGCCTAGCTTCGTCGCAATGAGCAGTAAGAACGTAGCTATTTGGGTCACGCTGACGTAGGCAATAACGATCCGATGAGGCTATCTGCGCGACCCAAGACAACGATCCTCTAACGCCTTTTGTTTGATCGAAGTTTACTTCAGTGGTCAGCTCCTGCACAGATGACTAAATGAGATTTAAAGTGTGCCATCAGTTACAGATATTAAACACACCAGTACATTATTACTCCGTGAGCACCCATTGTCTACTGTTGAGGAGCGAACAGATCTGTCTCCTGTTGATACAGGTATTATCAAATCTGAGACATTAATACAAGGGAAAGAAAGTTTTGTTTAAATTGTTCAATCGAGCTACGCAAGTGAAATGTTAGATTTATCAAACTAGAAGTACAGTACATACATTTCTGCGCATGATAAAGGTTATCTTTGTCAAGAAACGTAGAATTTAAGAGAGAAAGCATTAGGTACAACAATACGTTACGCTTTGTTTACTGTACGCAACTTTAAATACTGATGTTCAATTACACAGTATCTCTAGTCAATCTGTGCATAACGTATTCACTGCACGAAACTTGCATTAAATATAATCTGTGCTGTACACCGTATCTCAGGCAACTATTTAGATATCCTACTAACTAATAATCACGATAAACATAATCCATGGATTATTTTAGAGCATTTATCAGAGTGTACCTCGTAACGTTATTTTAACTTTTGGTCCACGCGGGAAAAGAGCACAAGAAACAATGTCTGTCTGCATGCCTCCTTACCCGCCTCAGTGTGACCGAAGACGTACTATAGGGCCACTAGTATCTTGAAACCATGTCTCTGAAGTTGTTTGCACTACTCCGTAACAGCCTCGCGTTACAGTTTCGAGGGGCCAAGTCTCCCGTAGTAAAAAGCCACACAGGACGCACAGCACACAAACACGCGGCGCAGGGCAGAGTGAATGTAGATGTGCAACAATGTTCCAGTGTGCAAACGCATCAATAAATATGGGAAACGAGAAACACCGTCTTAAATCGCGCACGAAGGATTTCTTTTGGCGTATGGAGACTGCGCGGAACATCGTTGTTTCGAAGAGTGGCGCGGTTTAACGTCCACAATATACGCGGCTTACACGTGGTCCACGGCTCGAAATGTGTTGCGCGAGGCTGTATTCTCAGCGAAGCAGACCCCACTCTGTGTTTGGACGCGTTTTCTATTTGCCACGCTTCGCTCGTTTCGAGAAGTGAAACGTCGTTACTTGCTGCATGTGACACATTTAGCAAGATTATAAGTACCTTTCTCATCGAATAGTGCAAAAACCATTCGTTATGTAGAATCGCAAAGATAAATGCCATAACAGTCTGGCAAAAAGGGAGGGCGTACACACGGAAATGAGCGCGATATTTTAGCCAGTCATCTTTCATACAAACGAAAATTGTTGTAATGCAGAAGCGAAAGGTCAAGTGAGAAGAACAAAAGGATTATTGGACTGGGCATGAAATTTCATAATATTTCACAGCTTGAAGTTCTTAATGGTTTTCGTGACTAGAACCACTGTAATTTCGCTTATAAGGGTGTCCGTATTGGTGCCCACCAGAAGCGACATCTGCATCGCAGCCGAGGGTATCCTGTAACACTACTCTCTTCCACTCTCAAACGGAGGAAGGGAGAAACGACTATCTATATGCCTCCGCATGAGCCCTAATCTCTTTGATCTTATCTTCGTGGTGCCTACACGAAATGTACGTTGGCGGCAGCAGACGCTCTGCTGTCTGCCTCAAAATGCCGGTGCTCTACATTTTATCACTAGCGCTCCTCGAAATGAGTCTCTTCCTCCAGGAATTCCCATTTGGCTTCTCGAAGCATCTGCGTAATACTAGCGTGTTGTTCGAACCTACCGATAACAAATCTAATAGCCCACCTCTGAATCGCTTCAATGTCTTCCTTTAATTCGACTGTTGCAGATCCCAAATACTCTACCACTAATCAGCAATGGATCGCAATGGTGTCCTATACGCGGTCTCCTTTACACATGGACCACATTGTCCTAAAATTCTCTCAACAAACCGAAGTCGATCATTCATCTTCCCTATTACAGTCCTTACACGCACATTCCATTTCATATTGCTTTTCAACGTTACGTCTAGATATTCAACTGTATCAAGCAGCACAAAAATTTCTACACTCTAACAGCGAGTTTATTTTTCCCAATCATCTACATTATTTTTTCCACATTTAGAGCTTGCTGCCATTTATCGCAGCAATTAGAAATTTTGTCTAAGTTGCCTTATGTTCCTGCAGTCACTCATGGCGACGCCTTCCCATACACCACAGCAGAAAACCCTCCGATTGCCGCTTCCGTTGTCCGCCAGATCATTTACGAACACACAAAAACAACACCGTTCCTATCACACTTCCCTGGGACACTCTTAACGATACCCTTGTCCCGGATAAATACTCGCCATCGAGGACGAAATACTGGGTTCTATTACTTAAGATGTCTTCGAGCCACTCACATACCTGGGAATCTATTCTGTGTGCTTGTACCTTCGTTAAAAGTCGGCAGTGTGGCACCGTATCAAATGCTTTACGGAAATCTAGGAACGTGGAATCCGCCTGGTGCCCTTCCTGTTCGCAGGATCTCATGTAACAGAACAGCAAGCTGACTTTCGCAGAACGATGCTTCCTAAAAACAGTGCAGATTCGTGGACAGAAGCTTTTCTGTCAAGCAAATTTATTATTCTCGAACTGGATATATTGAATTCTGCTGCAAACCTATTTTAAGGATATTGGCCTGTAATTTTGCGGGTCCCTTCTTTTACCCTTCTTACGTAGAGCAGTCACGTGCGCTTTTTTTCCAGTCTGGGACGTAGTGCTGGGCGAGAGATATGCCGTAGCGTACACTCTGTAAAACCGAATTTGGATTTCATTCAGACCTGGCGACTTACTCGTTTCCAGCCCTCAGCTGTTTCTCTACGCCAGCGATGTTCATTGCTATTCCCTCCATACGGCAGTCTGTGCGATGGTCAAATAATGGTTTGTTTATACAACTCTCCTGAGTGAATTTTTTCTTAAATGCGAAATTTAAGACTCCGGCTTTACTTCTGCTATCGTTTACTGCCGGGATAGGAACTTTCGCCCTGCTTAGCGATTTTACGTAAGACCAGAATTTTATCGGTTCTCGACAAGATCTACTGCTAAGGAACGATGCTTGTTGTACAGCAGTTTTAAGTTTCGGGCATCGATCTTTTTACAGACGCACAAATTTCTATTAACTTTTCCGATCGTCATTTTCGCTTTCTCTTTTGAACCGAGAGTCCAACATCCTTTGTTTCCTCAGCAGTTTTCAAATTTCGTTGATAAAACGCGGTGGGTCTTTTCCGTCCCTAATCCACTTACTCGGCAGATATTTGTGCCGAGTATTATTTACAATCTGTTTAAAGTCTGCCTATAATTCCTCTACGCCCATCGTATTGGAACTAAGCGATGTCCATTCATTGTCTCAGTGGGATGCTAACTATCTGCACTTTCTAGCAGAAATACTCTCTTACATTTCTTCATTGGTTTATTAACGTTAGTAACAAAAGTCTCTATGATGACATCATAGTCACTAATCCCTGTCTTTATAATGACGCCATCGATTATGTCAGGTCTGTTTATAGCTACGGGGTCTAAAATATTTCCATGTTTGTTGTTGTTGTTGTTGTGGTCTTCAGTCCTGAGACTGGTTTGATGCAGCTCTCCATGCTACTCTATCCTGTGCAAGCTTCTTCATCTCCCAGTACCTACTGCAACCTACATCCTTCTGAATCTGCTTAGTGTATTCATCTCTTGGTCTCCCCCTACGATTTTTACCCTCCACGCTGCCCTCCAATACTAAATTGGTGATCCCTTGATGCCTCAGAACATGTCCTACCAACCGATCCCTTCTTCTGGTCAAGTTGTGCCACAAACTTCTCCCCAATCCTATTCAATACTTCCTCATTAGTTATGTGATCTACCTATCTAATCTTCAGCATTCTTCTGTAGCACCACATTTCGAAAGCTTCTATTGTCTTCTTGTCCAAACTATTTACCGTCCATGTTTCACTTCCATACATGGCTACACTCCATACAAATACTTTCAGAAACGACTTCCTGACACTTAAATCTATACTCGATGTTAACAAATTTCTCTTCTTCAGAAACGCTTTCCTTGCCATTGCCAGTCTACATTTTATATCCTCTCTACTTCGACCATCATCAGTTATTTTGCTCCCCAAATAGCAAAACTCCTTTACTACTTTAAGTGTCTCATTTCCTAATCTAATACCCTCAGCATCACCCGACTTAATTCGACTACATTCCATTATCCTCGTTTTGCTTTTGTTGATGTTCATCTTATATCCCCCCTTCAAGACACCATCCATTCCGTTCAACTGCTCTTCCAAGTCCTTTGCTGTCTCTGACAGAATTACAATGTCATCCGCAAACCTCAAAGTTTTTATTTCTTCTCCATGGATTTTAATACCTACTCCGAATTTTTCTTTTGTTTCCTTTACTGCTTGCTCAATATACAGATTGAATAACATCGGGGAGAGGCTACAACCCTGTCTTACTCCCTTCCCAACCACTGCTTCCCTTTCATGTCCCTCGACTCTTATAACTGCCATCTGGTTTCTGTACAAATTGTAAATAGCCTTTCGCTCCCTGTATTTTACCCCTGCCACCTTTAGAATTTGATAGAGTATTCCAGTCAACATTGTCAAAAGCTTTCTCTAAGTCTACAAATGCTAGAAACGTAGGTTTGCCTTTCTTTAATCTTCCTTCTAAGATAAGTCGTAAGGTCACTATTGCCACACGTGTTCCAGTATTTCTACGGAATCCAAACTGATCTTCCCCGAGGTCGGCTTCTACTAGTTTTTCCATTCGTCTGTAAAGAATTCGTGTTAGTATTTTGCAGCTGTGGCTTATTAAACTGATTGTTCGGTAATTTTCACATCTGTCAACACCTGCTTTCTTTGGGATTGGAATTATTATATTCCTCTTGAAGTCTGAGGGTGTTTCACCTGTCTCATACATCTTGCTCACCAGATGGTAGAGTTTTGTCATGACTGGCACTCCCAAGGCAGTCAGTAGTTCTAATGGAATGTTGTCTACTCCCGGTGCCTTGTTTCGACTCAGGTCTTTCAGTGCTCTGTCAAACTCTTCACACAGTATCCTATCTCCCATTTTGTCTTCATCTACATCCTCTTTCATTTCCATAATATTGTCCTCAAGTACATCGCCCTTGTATAGACCCTCTATATACTCCTTCCACCTTTCTGCTTTCCCTTCTTTGCTTAGAACTGGGTTTCCATCTGAGCTCTTTATGTTCATACAAGTGGTTCTCTTATCTCCAAAGGTCTCTTTAATTTTCCTGTAGGCAGTATCTATCTTACCCCTAGTGAGATAAGCCTCTACATCCTTACATTTGTCCTCTAGCCATCCCTGCTTAGCCATTTTGCACTTCCTGTCGATCTCATTTTTGAGACGTTTGTATTCCTTTTTGCCTGCTTAATTTACTGCATTTTTATATTTTCTCCTTTCATCAATTAAATTCAATATTTCTTCTGTTACCCAAGGATTTCTACTAGCCCTCGTCTTTTTACCTACTTTATCATCTGCTGCCTTCACTACTTCATCCCTCAAAGCTACCCATTCTTCTTCTACCGTATTTCTTTCCCCCATTCCTGTCAATTGTTCCCTTATGCTCTCCCTGAAACTCTGTACAACCTCTGGTTCTTTCAGTTTATCCAGGTCCCATCTCCTTAAGTTCCCACCTTTTTGCAGTTTCTTCAGTTTTAATCTACAGGTCATAACCAATAGATTGTGGTCAGAGTCCACATCTGCCCCTGGAAATGTCTTACAATTTAAAACCTGCTTCCTAAATCTCTGTCTTACCATTATATAATCTATTTGATACCTTTTAGTATCTCCAGGGTTCTTCCATGTATACAACCTTCTTTCATGATTCTTAAACCAAGTGTTAGCTATGATTAAGTTGTGCTCTGTGCAAAATTCTACCAGGCGGCTTCCTCTTTCATTTCTTAGCCCCAATCCATATTCACCTACTACGTTTCCTTCTCTCCCTTTTCCTACACCCGAATTCCAGTCACCCATGACTATTAAATTTTCGTCTCCCTTCACTATCTGAATAATTTCTTTTATTTCATCATACATTTCTTCAATTTCTTCGTCATCTGCAGAGCTAGTTGGCATATAAACTTGTACTACTGTAGTAGGTGTGGGCTTCGTATCTATCTTGGCCACAATAATGCGTTCACTATGCTGTTTGTAGTAGCTTACCCGCACTCCTATTTTCCTATTCATTATTAGGCCTACTCCTGCATTACCCCTATTTGACTGTGTTTATAACCCTGTAGTCACCTGACCAGAAGTCTTGTTCCTCCTGCCACCGAACTTCACTAATTCCCACTATATCTAACTTTAACCTATCCATTTCCCTTTTTAAATTTTCTAACCTACCTGCCCGATTAAGGGATCTGACATTCCACGCTCCGATCCATAGAACGCCAGTTTTCTTTCTCCTGATAACGACATCCTCCTGAGTAGTCCCCGCCCGGAGATCCGAATGGGGGACTATTTTACCTCCGGAATATTTTACCCAAGAGGACGCCATTATCATTTAATCATACAGTAAAGCTGCATGCCCTCGGGAAAAATTACGGCCGTAGTTTCCCCTTGCTTTCAGCCGTTCGCAGTACCAGCACAGCAAGGCCATTTTGGTTATTGTTACAAGGCCAGATCAGTCAATCATCCAGACTGTTGCCCTTGCAACTACTGAAAAGGCTGCTGCCCCTCTTCAGGAACCACACGTTTGTCTGGCCTCTCAACATATACCCCTCCGTTGTGGTTGTACCTACGGTACGGCTATCTGTATCGCTGAGGCACGCAAGCCTCCCCACCAACGACAAGGTCCATGGTTCATGGGGTATATTTCCATAGCGTGTTGAATCCATAGGCGTCCCAGTCTATAATCAGTTTTCTTTATCTTTCGCCAAAAAAAAGCACTTCCATGCGGGAGAACGTCGATGCAGCAGTCGAAATGCTCAACAGAGTACGCCGAAATGGTTGTTTCGATCAAAACTTTTTCTGTGCATGTTCCGCACAACATTTCACTCTTTGAAAATGAAAGGGCGATACCGCCGTCTCGGGAGACAGCTTCACAAAAACTATTTTGCAAGGCTAGTCGACATAGAATTTATTTATTTATCGTATGTCCAAACTGCAGACAAATATGACGTGAACAACAGAAAAATAATGTACAAAAACAGATGAAAATTTTAAGTAGCTAATATAAAACTACACCTAGTGAACATTAAAAACACTTAATCCTAGGTCTATGTCCAGCGAGCTTAATCATAGACCAACCTTAGTTCCAGTTGTCTTTAAATCATCTTGTTGGATATTCACGGTATGGTCTACTGTTTGTTCCACTGGACCAGTCACATTCGGACTCTGGGCGATGTTCTATTTATAAAGGCATGTTCTGCATCTTGCATACTTTGTTCTGATGCAGTTGAAGCTCCGTCTTTTTTTCCGGCAGCACGTGTTCAGACTATACTTTTGTATCAATCTGACTCGCCAGCCCTCGCAGTGGAAACAGTGTTGCATTCTATCTTCAGCATTCTTCTAAATGGCACGGAGCAGTTTGGTAATGACTACGACCCACACGGCCTTTCTACATTTAAGGCTGGTATGGGAAGGTGAGTTTCTAGGAAATGTTTCCTTGTATATCTAAACTATTCTCGGTCCACTGTCATTTGTCAGAAATATGGTGGTGCCAAAAGAGGCGAGACATGAAGCCAGAAAATTGGTCTTTATTTTATATTGTCAGTGAAAATTTTTCACTGTCCTCAGGATGGACTTCATGCTGCTGACACGACTGTTTCTAGTCCACACGTGAGCTCAGTAACAGAATAGATATCCTATTGTGCTGTTGTACGCGAAGTGCCTGCTTGTGGTCCCAAGCTTGTTCCAGCCAGCTTTCTAATAATGTTTGTAGTTTTAATTTTTGTGGCCGGTTATTTCAAGATATTTCCATAAAGTCAGAACGATCAAGTATTGCACTCAGATAAGCGGGTTCCGTATAACTGAACTGCGCACAAGTTTAGTAGTTTTGTATGGGCGAGCATTTAATATAGATGGAATGGCGTGTGACGTGCAAACAGCTTTCATAATTGCACACTCCGCTCAAGTTTCTGCTAAAACAGAACGACTGAAAAGTCTACACAAATGGCAGCCGAATTATATTTCGCATCTCTCTCGGCCAGAGAAAATTTACACAAATAGAAGAAAGTGAATGTTGTTCTCAGAACCGAACAATAGAAAGATAAAGGATACCAAATATGTATCTCGCAGTTAAACGTAGAATGAATGAAAAGACAAGGGTTAACATTCGAACAGGTTAGCCGCAAGTCATAACACAGACCTTATCACATTACTATAACCATCTAACACTGGAAAAAACGACTCACTGCCACAGAAATGGTCCCAGGATAATAACTAACAGTTCATATTAAATATACCTGGCCCCCTACTTCCTGCACACCTTAATAGTGAGTCAACTTTGTCAACGGTACTACTAACGCTACTTGAAAACAGTCATTTCGCGCTAGGAAATGTCAAGGGGGAATAATTTTTTATCGAAATAATTTGGTCAGCGTTCCGATCACAGGACTGTGTAAAAAAATCCTCGGTTAACATCAGTTATCCATAGGCTGAACAGTAGGGGCGAAAGACTGCATCCCTATCTTGCTTCGTTCTTGGGCTCCCACCTCATTGTTTCCTCTTGGTTCTTATGCATACGTAAGATCAACCGTCTTTCCAAGCACCTCACTCCTATTTTTCTCAGAATTTTGAACATCTTCACATTGCCGAACGGTTTCTCTACATCGACGAATCCTATGAGAGTATTTCTATTTTTCTTCAGTATTGCTTCAATTATCTAGCGCAACGTCAGAAATGCCTTAAGATGCCTTTGCCATTCCTAAGGCCAAAATAATCATCTAAGAGATTTTTAATTTTCTTTACCATTCTTCTGTGTATTATTCATGTCAGTGGCTTGCATGCGCTAGATGTTACGCTGATTAAGCTGTATTTTCGCACCTATCTGCCCTTGCTATCTTATCTCTAACAAACTACACAAGGATGATATAACGGCCCGCTAAGCCCCCATGGCTGCAATACGGTCCTTAGCGTACTACAAGAAGATCGAAAATCTGATTAGGAAGTCAAATAGAAAGACTTATCGACAATCCCAAAGGGCCCTTTAAACTTTCCGGGAGATTAAAACTGCGATACACGAGCCCTAAATCTTACCTTTCGCGCGGGCAATGCTGTAGCAGCTGGCCAATCCACGCTCACGTAGGCCTGTTTGAATTCAGTACACCACACTGCCAGGGCGGCACTAGGGGCCGGAGAAGCAGACAACCGTGCCACCGCGCAGGGCGGCAGGCTAGTAGGAACGGCAAACAAATTTCAATATGGTTCTGAAAGGATGAATTAAACGAGACAATGAAAGTTTTGCGTGAATGTACAACACGTGTGAATACGTGGGAAATACAAATCAATAATAAGATCCAATGTCTTACTGGAAATTATCCATGGAATTGTGAAACATAACAAAAGAAGCGCTGGGGTTCGTGAACTTTGGTACACGTTTCAAAACAGCAAAGCTAGTGGCAGTGTTACCAGCTAAATTTCTACCATGCACCTACACAATATTTTAAATATACCTGCGTCAACTTGATAACCCCTTCAAAAAATGTCAGCGTATGAAGGCCTAACATGCGCTATACAGTATACAGAACCTTATGCACCTATTGCAACACCGAGGAAAACCACTTTGTAACAAAGAACAAGTAAAATATGATCTGCCCACAACATGCCACATTCTTTTGAATCCAGACTTGACTTTTGAATCTACTTGAAAAGACGCATGACATCCTTCTCCCTACTACTGCCTCTCCTTTGGATCTGCCATTAATAACACATGCTTGCCACGTTCCTCTAATTCTTCCGCTTTTTTTGTGACTTAAGTATTCCCTTATTCCGTATTTTGTCGGTATTGAAGCTATGATAAATAGATTATTAATATTAAGATTGTTCTCAGACAAGCTATTAAACCTTATTTTGGAGCTGAAGCAACTCAACTGAACTGAACTGCACTGCACCAACAGCTTACCCAGTTTCGTCGTTCTCGCACTGTTTGCGTTTACCTACCGTTGAACTGTTACTTTTCTGTACAATTAATGAAAGTGCTTTCAGATCTGCTTCTTTTAAGCCATAAATCGTGGTCACAGCTTGTCGGAAATAACCCTCTCTCGACATCCGAACGTAGCCGTTTTTTCCTTTATTATAACGGACTCACTAAAAAGGCACTGGCGATTTATTTATGTACGTCGTGCATTTTCGTTCATTTAGTGCATCAAGTTCTGTCGTAGAGTAAGACTCCATTAGTTCTGTCTAACGGCGAAATGAGTTGGCAAATGTCGCCCGCCTGTGCAAAGCCATTGTATGTTCTACATACTATAATCCGTTCATCATAAGAATAAACCTGATGTAAACATTACACTATGTATTCTTCCGCATTTGCTGGAATCTCATTCCATTTCCGTTTCACGTGGGACTGTAGCCAAACTGTCTAATACTGTCAAGTACGATAATAAGGGTGCGTTTTGTGCTGTGCGTTCTGTCCACATCGATTTAGCGATAATACGGGACAACAACTTTACCGACGCATTTAACTTACATAGTACTGGCCGGTCAGCTGGTACAGCTAGCCTGCAGTGACGTGGCTAGCTGCAGTTCACAAGTAAAAATAGAGGAGCAGAGGAGCGATACAGCTTCGAATGTCATTTAATTTTTAAGCAGAATGAAATAATACACTGCAAATCTCTCAGAATACGCTCCTTAGACGAAAACCGCAACACGTTATCGTTTTTAGCTGGGTACTATTGTAATTAAAAACAAGAATGACGAAAACTCCTGACTTAACCACAGGGTAATTTCTCTGCATAAGCCGTGTGTGACGTAAGAGTACTGAAGGATTTCACCATACAGTTAAATATTGAAGCCACTGAAGTTATTACTTACAGTCAGTCGTCTGGTAATCTCTTAGCTACTTCCTTATCCGAAACCAAGAAATACATTTCAGTTCTGGTAGTGTCACCTGCTACGTTGATAACGCGCCCATGATCAACAGAATCCACGAAGCCAACCAGGCGCAGCATTTTCTCTTTTATGACGAGCCGTTCTATACCCCGCTAGCGTTCGGCAGTGACGTGTGAAAAAGCTGCGTGCGTTAGTTCCAGTACGTCTGACAGTTTAACAGTCTTGTTTTGTTACTTCTCGGGCCAAACCCGCAGCTTGGCTCCAGATCAGTTCTGCTGTGTTCATATTGTAATGGTACAGTACCAAATGTAAAAATGCAGCATTTGTATGAGGTGCTCGATACTGTGAAAATGATTGATTGTGTTTCTATGATACTTAACTAGGTGGTATAAAACGATGGACATAGTCCAAATAAAGAGGATTTGGTTTTTCATTTCTGCCTTAAAAATTGCATTGCTGTATTTTCTTCATTTAAACAACTTTTATGAACAGTCTTTCATAAAATATCGATAATTAAGAATTTGTATTTGAAATTGAAACAGGAATTTCGCTTCCAATATGTAATTAGGAACAAGACGACGTGCGTTATTCATTAAAAATGATGAGTTTTATAATTACGAGGTGTAGGTGTTTCAAATTGAACGAGAAAAAACTGGATACTGGAGTGATCTGAACCAAGGCACGTGTAACCGCATTTGTTCAACATTTCATTACGCTACCGACAGCGCTACAACTTCAACGTGTTTCAGTACCAACTACATTATATACAACACTTGGAAAACTTCAAAACCGATTATCTCCGTAATTTTATGAAAAACATTAAGAACAGCTATTTCTCGGCAATTTTTAACAGTGTTCCACGCGCGTGTTTTCCTACAGAACAGAAAGCAGCCTCAGCCATTCTCATACTGCGCATTAACAGCGCGACAATCAGACCACAACGCTGCAGAGACTGTGACTGCACACGATTTTTGAAATAAAAACTACGTAACTAAAGCGTGATTAAGAAAAACGTTGATGGCTGTTAATACATTTGAATATTTTAAAGTTTCATTTACCGTAACTTAGTAATAATATATCTATTACATACGTAAGACCTACTTCCAAGAGCGTAACACCACTAGTGCACGTGTGCGACGGCTTCTGATCAATCACCACATTTGTGTTTGTTTACATCAGGTTTATTCTTATGATGAAAGGATTATAGTCTTGTTGCCTGGGACCTATAGTTATGCTCGGACTCGTTGACATAATTCGGAACGTTTCGTCCCTTTTGCAACTTCTGCCAATGTATGCGATCTACCACTATTCGGAGTTGTGAACAGTCAGTGAGTGCGCAGTGAACGGGTGTGCGTTAGTTATTTGACTGTAGTGTGCTGCAGTTGAACGGAATGGACAATATATTGAAAGAAAGACATAAGCAAAACGATGATCGTGGAATGTAGACGAATTAAATCAGGTGATGCTGAGGGAATTATATTAGGAAATGAAACACAAAGTAGAAGAGTTTTGCTATTTGCGCACCTAAATAACAATGAATGTGGCGGTTTTCGCTTAGGCAGTTATTTAAATTACTACTACAGTTCACAACTAGTTTCGGCTTATTAAATCATTACTCACGTTTAGTTAGAAAAAGGGCCATATGCACAAAAATGGCAGCGTATTCACATTTTGTGCTTCCATTGTTTTTCGCTGTAGATATAACTCTTTCTGATGTTTCGAGTGCCAGATTAGTACACCGAAACGAACGGAAGCATATAATGTGAATACACTGCATTCTTATACGTATGGACGCTTTTCTAGCTAAACGCTGATAATGACTTAAAAAGACAAAATTTGTGGCGATATGAAGAACTTTAAACAACCACCTAAGTGAGAAACGCCACTTCGTTTAATCGAAATACTGATGTGAATACTTTTTAGTCGGTGCATCAAAGGAGAATGCTATAGGATAGGCCACGGCAAGGAAATGATTTTCTCGTTTTAACGAGGATCGCTCTGACATTAGTGATTCTCCACGTTCAGGAGACCTTCGGTATATGATGATCGTTTAAACGCGTTAGTCCACAATGATCCATGCCAGTGTATTCGAGAACTGGCAAATTTGATGAACTGTGATCATTCAGTCATTGTGCGAGAATTGAATGCACTGGGGAAAGGTTAAAAAAATCGTATGTGTGGGTAGCGCATGCTCTAAGCCAGAATCACAGAAATCTGCGGGGAGGCACATGTGCGTCGCTGCTTGCTCGTCATCAACTGGCTTTTGAACAACACAGACCACTCCTGTCTATCATTACTGGTGACGAGAAATGGTGTCCTCATGCTAACATAAAGAAAAGAAAGGAAGGGCTCAGCCTAGGCATAGCAACAACTTTCCGTACAAAGATCTGCGCGCATCCACAAAAGAATGTTGTGAATCTGGTGGAACAGCGACGGCGTGGTGTACTACAAATAGCTTTCCAGGGGTGCAACCATCACTACTGACATTCTCTACCAACAACTGAGACGTCTTGTAGACGTAACCCAAGAACAACGACCAGGAAGACCGTGTGACGTGGTGCAATTCCACGCCCGCCTGCATTCTGCTACACTGACAACATTATACCTGATTTTGCGCCCTCATATTTTCACATTTTCCACACTATCAAACAACCTTCAAGTAAATTTCTTGCCTGATGAAAATGCGCTCCAAACATTCATCGACGAGTTTTTACCTCAAAAGCAAGTGATTTCTACTGTCGCGAAATCTGAATGTTACCCCAGTGTTGGCAGACTTCTAAATAGTTACGAAGAATGAATCATATGAATTACTGATGACTAAAGTCTCTAACACATATATATTGTGTTTATTAAACTTATGGAAAAACGCTTCGAGTTTTTACACCAACCCATTGCATAAACTAGTTAGCATTGCTGACTGAAAACGGGTACAAGAAACTCGGACTTATCGTTCCGGCCTCTACCAGAAGAGGAGTTAAAAAATTAACACAGATTGTAATTATAGACTTAATAGCCCCTTTTCCGAAAGACGGTTTTCTCGTTTTTTTAGGGTTGAGAATATCGTCATTTTGTTACGCCACTACTTCCCAAATTGCCGTCCGTATCTTGCAGCCAAGGAAGTAGAAGGCCGTCACTGCATTAACTTGCCAGAAGTTGTAAAGGGGCCGAACCGACACGATATAAGTCTCCAGTCTGGCACTAAAGTTGTGTCCTACGCCGCGGGTCCTCTGTTCGATGCCACGCTTGGGCGCTTCCTGTACCTAGTCCACCACCAGCTGTTTGCCTGTTGGTCCTGCGCTTTTAACGGCGTGTCCGGTTCGTAATAGAGTACGATGCGTTCTGCAAAACATTTTGTTCTGAAAACAAATTTATTCACATTGGTTGAAACAGGAAATAATTGGTTTAGAAGGCGTAAACAGCACCAAGCCTATAAGCAAACGCTATATCGCAAGACAAATTCGCATAATACGGTATTTTGTTAGTACTGAAGGCGATTAAATATGGACAACATATAACATAGCTTTTAATAAGTAATAAAATAATACATATGATTAGTATTTATACACAGTTTTAATTTCTAAATAAAGTATTTTCTTCTTCTTCGTAGCATTATGGTATTCCATCTTATTGCTACAGTTATCATTCACTGAAAACCAAATTACAGGGCGACGTTTTACGTCAAAGATGAGAAGTTCTACGCCGAAATCAATTTTTGCTGTACGAAAGAAGAACAAAAATCTTGGAGTCGTCACAGGCTAACCATGTTATTCATGAAGCGCTAAAAACAACAAACGCAGCACAAGCTAGCGACTCGGTTAATGTTGCTCTCGCAAATTGCAGATTGCAGCCGTGCTTATGGATGCCAGGTGTCCGGCTGCAGCCGGGCATGTCCGACTTTTTACGGTCGTGTCCGGCCAAATATATACACGTCGGCATGTCCGGCTTTTAAGCGATGAAGAAAAGAACGCACAATTAAGGCTGTTCCAGGCTAATGATGTCAGCACGAGGAATACGTATAAGGAGGTATACCGTAAAGACATATAGATATGCCAAACCAGTGTTTTCCTTGTCTGTGTCATGTTTCTCTTCGTAGTGCGAACGAGCCTAACACGCAGATCGAGCGTGGCAAAGTACACTATGCCAATCAGCTGATGATAGGAACAAGAATGGGCAATTAAGGAGACCACGGTAATATTGAGTAAAAATAAATTAAAAATTCTTTATTAAAGAAAATAAACATGTATCTATTCTTCCGGGAGGGTCAGAGAGAAAGTATTCAGTAACTTGTGCCATTTCACTTAGACGTGTATAGACAAAACAATATGTAGTTCAGCATGAATTTTTCTCTTCTGAACTCACTATCTGTTTAGAAGCATACGACCAGGGTCCGAATCCCGGCGCCAGTACGAATTTTAATTCATTCTTTCAGCCTAAGTCACTATCTTAGTTAAAAGGGAGAGTCAATACATCTCAGGAACATCAGCTGTATATGATTAATTTATAAAGAACGTTATTTACCTTTGAAATCATTTCGTGGAATTTTCGACAGTATAATTTTAAATTACACAACAACATCTTTGTGACTGTGTCAGTTTATAATTTATTGCGTTTCTTTGTACATAGGGCAATTATGAAAGGACATCCATTCAATGTTTAGCATTCTGGTGTGGAACTGTAAAATAATATTCTGCCAATTTCAGTAATCCAGAATAAAAACTCTCGTTCGCGCATGTGTGTCAACACAGGTAGGACCGACGCGCGAGCGTGACGGACAGGTTCGTATAAGATATAAATATAATTTTCAAGACTTAAGTGTTCTTTTTTTTTAATTTAAGGACGTCTGAGTTTGAGCTGGCAAAAACAGAGATTAACTGATTATTAATGAACGACTGAAAAGACCCAACTGACTATTTCTATTTAGAAAATCTGGTTCAGCTTTCAGGGCAAAAATGTCGGGCTAAATATAACGTCGAATCCGGCTTTTCTATTTCTGGACCTCGCAACCCTAGTCGCGTTGCTAGATAGAAACTTGCTAAAGTGTCAAACCTGACTTGAGTTGCTGCGACCAGTCGCAGGGACTGGCGGATGCACAGCGGCTCGATGGGTTTAAATCACGGCACCGACGACAGCGAGGCAACGCTTTCTTAGTGTATCATTGTTGACTAGATCATTGGGTCCTGCGTTCGAGTCCCGGCGGGGTTGGAGATTTTATCCGCTCGGACCCTGGATGTTGTGTCATCATCATCGATGCGCAAATCACCGGAGTGGCCTCAAAAATACTTGCATTAGACGGCCAAACAATCTCTCATGTTGACACTCCCGACCAATAATGCCGTATGATGATTTTATGTCACTATTGTATGAAGTCCCACAAACTTCTTGTTATTCTCTCACTGTTGCTATGACTCCACGACGGCCGGCCACTTGCTTCTACGTGTCTGCTATCATGTCAACCTTCATGCAACATCGTCTAGACACCGAGCGATGTGGCGCAGTGGTTAGCACACTGGACTCGCATTCGGGAGGACGACGGTTCAATTCCGCGTCCGGCCATCCTGATTTAGGTTTTCCGTGATTTCCCTACATCACTCCAGGTAAATGCTGGGATGGTTCCTTTGAAAGGGCACGGCCGACTTCCTTTCCAATCCTTCCCTAATCCGAGCTTGTGCTCCGTCTCTAATGACCTAGTTGTCGACGGGACGTTAAACACCAATATCCTCCTCCTCCTTGCTATGAAGCCAAATATTCGAGCCACCCTGACCCCACTGGCTCAGTAATATTGATATTTTATATGTAACAAGTTTCTATATGTCAGCGATAGTCTCCAAGAATTTAAACTATTCACTAAGTGTTCCAGCAAAAAACGTCGTCTTCAGTTTTCGGCAAAGTTCGCAGTTTAACATCTTGTATCCTCTTCAGTTCGGTTTGGCATAATGTCTGTCTCCGAAATTATCACTACACAAGCTTCCGCTTAGACTTTACTTTCACCTGACCTACAGCATCCCTTTATTTGGTCATAGAAGATACCTCGAAGAGAACGGTCTACTGACACGTAATCAATACGGTCTTAGAAAACATCGTTGTTGTGAAACACAACTAGCGCTTTACATACACGAAGTGTTGAGTGCTATTTACAAGAAATTTAAATGGATTCCGTATTTTTAGATTTCCAGAAGGCTTTTGACACGGCACCACACAAGCGACTTTTAGTGAAATTCCGTGCTTATGGAATATAGTCACAGTTATGTGACTGGATTCGTCATTTCCTGCCAGAGAGGTCACAGTTCGTAGTAACTGACGGAAAGTCATTGAGTAAAACACAAGCGATTTCTAGCGCTCCCCAAGGTAGAGTTTTAGGCCCTCTGCTGTTCTTTATCTATATAAATGATTTAGGAGCTAATCTAAGCAGCCGTCTTGGGTTGTCTTGCAGGTGACGCTGCCCGTTTATAGACTAATAAAGTCATCAGAAGATCAAAACAAATTGCAAAACGATTTAGAAAAGATAAAATTGGCAATTGACCCTAAATAAGAAAAAGTGTGAGGTCATCCACATGAGTGCTAAAAGGAATCCGTTAAACTTCCGTTACACGATAACTCAATCAAATCTAGAGGCCGAAAATTCAACTAAAAAAATACCTAGGAATTACAGTTACGAACAACTTAAATTGGAAAGAACACACAGAAAATCTTGTGGGGAAGGCAAAGCAAAGACTGCGTTTTATTGGCAGAACCCTTAGAAAATGCAACAGACCTACTAAAGAGACTGCCTACACTACACTTGCCGTTCTCTTTTGGAGTACCGCTGCGCGATCTGAGATCCTTAAATATAGGACTAATGGAGTGTATCGAGAAAGTTTAACAAAGAAGAGCAGCACGTTTTGTATCATCGCTAAATAGGGGACATAGTATCTGACATTATACAGGTTTTGGGTGGACATTATTAAAGCAAAGGCGTTTTTCGTTGCGGCAGAATCTTATCAAATTTCAATCGCCAACTTTCTTCTCCGAGTGCGAAAATATTTTGTTGACGCCGACTTGCATACGGAGAAACGATCATAATGATAAAATAAAGGAAATCAGAGCTCGCACAGTAAGACGTAGGTGATCATTTTCTCCGCGCGCTGTTCGAGATTGGAATAATAGACAACTATTGTGAAGATGGTTCGATGAACCCTCTCTCGGCACTTTAGTGTGGTTTGCGGAGTATCTATGTAAATGTAGGTAGTCTCATTGCAGACGGTTTGTAAATTATGTGCCTTCCATACAGCCGTGTCCATGATAACGGTCCTCTCTCAGATTTGTTGATCACTGTTATAACAGATGGGTGTATCGGTTGCTTTATCACTTACAATTCTGGGGTTCCAGTAAATTTTGAATTCACTTCCTGCAAAAATAAGTATATTTAATCTGTAAAATGGAGGAAAGTCATTAACTAATAGCGCTGTTCCATCTTGTGATGGCTCATACTGGCGACATCATGTCTTTTCATTTATTCTTTGAGTGCTAGAATCTTATATCCCGATACTGTTATTTCCTTATGATCCCTACACTTCGTGCAGCCGTTGCCTATTTCTTGCTCTTTCAGAATATACTTCCTCGTCGCAACGGCCTAATCTTTTTCAGTTTTTACAAACAGACCTGCGTTCATTAATCACTTGATGCTACTCGATATGATCCTACATGTGGTCATTTCCGTGTTTCCCATAAAAGACTTTAATACAACATACTTCATGTCGATTATTTATGCCTTAGATTTTTGGAATGTTACAAATGTTTTCCCCAGGTTAAGAGCTGTGTGATTCATACCTGCAGTTCATGTTGCTTTATGTAGTGATTAATTGCTGCTGTGAAAGTACTGCTTCAGTTTCATAAGTTGCTTTTCATGCAGCTCCCCAATAAGCGTTGGCTCCTGCCTTGCTTCTTAGAAAAGAAGGCAGGGGGGCTAACATTTATTGAGAGGTGTTCGTGATACTACTGACAAAGTTTTCAGCTTTTTCACATTCAGGGCACGAAAGTTGGGCAACTGTTTGTTACGCTCCACAGCTGCTACTTGGAACTGTCAGCCCGAGAGAATTTTCCAAGCATCAGTTGTCTGAAATTTACTGTTGCGCTGCGTTTATCTCGGTTCTTAGCAGCCATTGACCCTCACTATCTTTCATTGTAACGGCCGTTGACAACGTAATAATAAATGGTAGCAGAGCATCGAAATGTGGGACACTTGCCTTATCCTCATATCGGTACCGTACTTCCCAAAAGTTGTTCTGTCTCAGTGCGGTTGCTATCACAGGGCACAGGAGAATAAATTAGGAGATTCAAGACTACTAGCTCACTTGCTCGTTCTCCTCCCCACGATTATGGAAATTAATTTTAAGGAATAAAAGATTATAGGACTACAACTGCCCAGTGGGCGTAAAGTCGCCAAAGTCATCTGGATGAAGGCGAAAAACCGCCTTCACGGCAAGAAAAAAATGTTAAGCGAATAAACAGGAAATACCTCCACATAAATCAGTTCCTAAACTCAAGTGCCGATCAATCTTTAATTACTAAGAGTTTCTGAATTATTGTTCCGTGAGCGTATGGATTTACTTGGTACGCCGTTTTATGAACAAAAATTAGTTTTTTTCATTCTGCGTGGGACAGTGCACTGAATTGAAATGCATCAGTTTTAAAACTCTTTTTTGTCCTTTGCTGATGCATTTAGAGACAAATTTTACGTTTTTGGACGCATTTTTCAGTTTCCCCCAATATTTCAACCATTTTATTACTGTGGGCTCATCTCAGCCCAATAAATTACTCTATTATCGACGTTCTGGGTAGCACTAAGTTTTTATCAATTTCTACGACTAAATCACTAAGTGAAATTAATGGTTGTGGCTCCGTCACAAGCTGCATTGAGAAGTACTTTATTTCTTGTTGGTGACTAGTATCTGACACCCGTGTCCATTTTCGGACCATCCGTATTATGTGACAATACAGGCGATAGCGTATGTACAAAACTGCCCCTGCAGTGATATCAAAGCGGCACTATGGCCCACTTAACAGTAATCAGACAATATCGGACGAACATTACAGAACTCTAATGGCCGTCTGTGTGATTACTGCTAGTGGCTTTTGAGCAACATGAACGACGCTTTGTTAGACTCTTCCCATTACATCATGAGTGATGAAGTATGGTTTCATTTTTCCGGGCATGTGAATTCACAGAACACGAGGTACTAAACAACAGAGAACCTTAACATTGCCGATTTCTATGTTGAAAAACTCTGCGTTTGGTGCGGTGTAACAGTAACGCACATCACTGCACAGGTATTTGACACTACCGTCAACACGGTTGGATACACGGGAATTTGATACATTTCGTGGTAAAAAATAAAATAAAAAACCGTCAATGAATTTGAAAGATAATACTGCTTCTTGCCGCAAGCTGGGACACGTTGCCGCACGTCTATCGTAAGTCCATGATGTCTTCAATGAGGAACGAACTGTAACCAAAAAATTTAAAGTCACCACGTTCGCCGGATCTTAACAACATGTTATTTTTTCGATGTGGACTCTTTAATAGCAAAGTCAATAAAACAATTCCACAAGCGATACAGGAACTGAAAGACATCAGCCGTGAATTTTCCCTTATCGATTCCGAACTTCACGCCGGATGTTTCTGAATATGCTTACAAGGGAAACTCCCCATCGCACCCCCCTCTGATTCAGTGGTAAAATTGCCCAGTGGATAGCCCGTCAGAAACTAAACACAGATCAAGCATAAAAACAGGAAGGTGTACTGAACTGTGAAAATAAAAAAAAAGCAGAATAGAAACAGTGAACGGTCCACGTTAAGGATGTGCAACATCGAGAGAATTTGAACATCCACGTAATGGTTGCGTGGTCACGGCGTTTAACGCTGGAGGCATATGTCCGTGATCAAGTCTCCCTCGTATCCTTTTTTTCTCCTTCACAAAATTATGAACCGTCCGTCTGGTCACTGACGTGTCTCTTCACACTACTCAAATTTGCGTCTGTGCCGTCGTGTGACGCCTGTTAGCAACAGCCAAGTGTAACGAGGGGACCTTCAGACGAACATACCTCCTATTTATTCTAACACAAGTACCACGTGTTATGGCTCTTCCGTTCGGTCGGAAAGTTCTGACTCTTTAATTCCTTTGTTGTAACGTAGTTCATATCCTTTTATTTACTGTTTTCATTTCTGTGAGGGGTCTATGCGTTAACTGCCCTGCTCTCACTATTCATCATATTTGTGTTATGTTAATATATTCTTAACACGTCTCATTCTGTAACTAATGTATGACAATTGCCAAAATTACAGAAGGAAACCAGACTGGGAATGACCGGACGGAGAGTTCACAATTTTATGAAATATATATATATATATATATATATATATATATATATATATATATATATATATGGCCAGTAATCTCCCCAACTTTGAAGAATTTCAACAGTTACAATCTTAACGCATGATGGAAATGTCTTTCAATAACGAAACTACCCCAGAATCCACCGTCGGCAACGACGCAAGCAGACCCATGGATTCTGGGGAGTCTGCAACACCATGCAAATCCAACAAGATTAAACCCAGAAAAATCTTCAACATAGCAACTCTCAACACAAACTCCCTTCTCAAAGTGGGAAAACTTAAGCACCTTACAGACCAGTTACACACGGAAGACATACAAATAGTGGCGCTACAAGAAACTCGCTTCACTGATGAAAACACATTTGAATCAAACAAATTCAGAATATTTAAAGGAAAACCTGGAAAAATTGTAATGAAGAAATGCCCTCAGCTTGGCGCAGCTTTTGCTGTAAACACAAAAATTCTGAACTCTGTCGAACATTTTTGGTCAACATCATCGAGAACATCTTTCCTCACTTTTCGATGTGCAAATAAAAAATACACATTAATCAATGTTCACGCTCCCACAAATGACAAAAATAATGCTAAAAATAGGGAAGAAACAGATGAATTCTGGGAAAACCTTAAGGATCATATATCAGAAATCCCAGAAAACAATGCAAAAATACTTCGAGATTTTAACGCTCAGATTGGAAAAGAAATTCCGCGATATTGTCGGCAACTTTCCCGCACACAAACAAACCAACAAAAATGGAGAAATGTTAATTATGCTCTGTAAGCAGTTTAAACTCAAGCTAATATCAACACGTTTTAAACATCTTCCCAGAAAACAAAAAACCTGGGTATCTCCGATAAAGAGTATCGGAGAATTTCAAATAGATCACGTTGCCATCTCCTCCAAATGTGAAAAAGAAATATTGAACACACGTGTCCGAAAATCTCTAAACCTCGACTCCGATCACTATCTCACGAAAATAAAAACTAAACTGATCCCACAAAACAAACAGAAAAGCAGAAACGGTGAATATAAAAACAGAAATAAAATAAATTTTGATCTTACAACCCTGAGAAATTACAACCTTAAGCCCAACTCTAACCTCAAGGATTTTCAGAAAAAACTAAAGACATTCTCCCCTTCACAAAACCTCCAAGAATTTCAGAACAACTTGATTGAGGCAACAGAAACAACCTTTCCAAAAAAGAGCAAACCGAGACACCCGTGGTGGGACAGCAACTGTAATGAAGTTCTGCATGAAAGACTTAAAGCCTGGAAAAAGTGGAACTCAAATAAAACTGAAAACAACTTTGATGAATTTAAGCAAGCCAGAAAGAATGCCTCTAAAACTATTCGCAACACCAAGAGACAATATGAAAAACAACAACTGGAGTCAATCGAAGAGAATTTCAAGAAATGCATCACGGCAGCTTGGTACAAAACATTCAACCAGAAACTCCGAGGATACCAGTCCCCTTGCCTAAACCTTATGAGAAATAATAAGACTCTCGCCACCAACAATACAGAAAACTGTGAAATCCTGGCTGAATATTTTGAGACACTCCTAAACTGCCAAACACCCATCCAGACTCTCAGTTTTACGCAACCAGAAACATTACCAACACACCTAACACCTCCGACACGAGAGGAAATCACAAACATAATCAAAAATCTCAAAAACAGGAAAGCATGTGGAGAAGACACAATTACAGCAGAAATGCTCAAGCTTGGGGGAGAAACATCAGTAGAAGCACTACACAAAGAACTTTAACAAGTATGGGAAACCAAGAAAATCCCAAGTCACTGGAAAACTGCCCTAATTCACCCTTTGTTTAAAAAGGTAACAAAAGGGATGTTAACAACTATCGTGGAATATCGCTTCTCCCAGTCCCATACAAAATTCTATCAAAAGCCCTGCTCAATCGTGTATCACCAATTATAGACGGAAAACTTGGAGAATATCAAGCTGGCTTCAGACCAGGAAGATCCTGCGCCGAACAAATTTTTAACCTCAAAACAACAATGAACTATTTATCTACAAGGAGCAAGAAATATTTCATAACATTCATTGATTTCTTAAAAGCTTATGACTCAATCGATAGGGCCACACTCATCAAAACACTTCGAGAATATGAAATAGATGAAACAACAATCACCATAATCAAAGAAACATTAACAAATACAACATCAAAAGTAAAATTCCAAGGAGAAATTTCACGGCATTTCGAGGTCAAAACCGGCGTCAGACAAGGAGATGCGCTGTCCCCGGTACTCTTCAACTGTGTTCTGGATAAAGTCATAGCAGAATGGAGAAAACTCACGCAAAAACATGGAGTTGAGAAAGTCCAAATTGGAGGGAAGTGCTACAAAGCCATTGAAACCAACTGTTTTGCCTTCGCTGACGATCTCGCCTGTTTAGCTTATACACAAAAAGACACAATAAAACAAATAGAATTACTTAAAGAAACTGCTGAAAAAGCAGGCTTGCAAATTTCATTTGAAAAGACAGAAATCATTACAAATATCAAAAATCCACCAAAGAAAATAACTACGAAATATGGGAAAATACAAGTATCTAAACATTTTAAATATCTTGGTGAACTAATTCAGCCTGTGGCAAAAGGTCATCCAGCCTGCAGGGCTAGAATACAAAAACTAGAGACAGCAACTCACTACTGCAGACAAATGTATTCAAAAAAATGTATATCCAAAAACATTAAACTCTGACACTACCAGACTGTCATTAGACCGCAGATACTATATGCAACAGAAACACTGGCAAATTTTACATACGCAGAACAGATAGAAAATCGTGAAAGAAGAATTGTGAGGACAATTCTTGGACACAGGAAAATAACAGATGATCAAGGCAAGCCTGTATACAGACTAAAAAGCAATAAAGAAGTGTATACGAAGTGCAGCAAAATTACAGACGAAATTAGAAAAAGAAGATGCTCCTTTTATGCTCACATCATGAGGATGAACCCAAATAGGCTTACAAAACAAATATTTTCGTACATCGCAAATCTAAAAAATAAAAATTTATGGTTTATCAACACAGAAAGAGATCTAACAGAAATGGACATAGATCAGGAAACAATATTTAACAGAAACCTTTTTAGAAAAAAACTGAATTCATTCACGGGTTTCGGTGTGAAAATTAAGAAGACTTGTGGAACTAAATGGTCTGAAGAGAGAAAAGCCGCCTTCAGCGCAAGAATGAAAGAAGTGTGGACAGAGAAAGAAGACTTCCCAGAAGCGCAAGAAATAACTGTTTTCACGGTCTTTAACGGCCAAATTTGTATAATAATAATAATAATAATAATAATAATAATAATAATGTCATGATGGAGATCTGAACCCAGATCACCCACTTTGCAGTTTAACTCCGTGACCACACACCGTGACACCACAACTGTCACACCGTGGTTCTTGCAATTTACTCTATGCTGCACTTCATGAGCTTGGACCTCTGACTATCTCTATTTTGCTTCTTTTTCACCATTCAGTACACCTCCCTGTTTTCATGCTTGATCTGACTTCAGTTTTTGACAGGTTAGCCACTGGGCCATTTTATCACTAAATCTGAGGGGGGATGGGGAGTTTCTCTACTGATGTTTCAGGGGTCACCATCATCATATATAAATTTATTTTTCACTGTAAATAAATGGTGATTCCATTTCATCTCTTCTTTCTGTAATTTCACTCCATTTCCTTTATACTTACAAGGGCTACTTTTATCTACGCCATCCCGTACCTGTGAAACTGAGACTACAGGAAACATGGGATGATAAATAGTTTGCGTGTTTTGCAACGCTTTTGTGTGTGTTATTGAAACTTTTTCACATTGCGTGAACTATTGGCTTCGTTGTTTCTGATGAACTAAGTTTCCGGGCTTCGAAATCGAAGCAAACTTACATAAGAGTTTGCGACTGGAATTTACAGCTATGTATGGCTTATACAGCAGAATACCACGAAGAAAACAATGGTTAGTCTAATAATGGAACGGGAATCTACCAGCGGAAGAATGCCCCTCTCAAGAGCACATAAAATGCGAGTATGTTACAGTTTATTTAAAAGGCTGGGAAAGTGGGGATCCAGCTGTCTCATTCTACCTTCCTCAGCATCTTCAAAAATTTTCCCAAAAATTTTTGCACGCGAACACAGTCGAACTTTTTGCAACATGCAACTTATCTCCAACGCCCATAAGCTCCGCTAACTGCAACTCACTCTCTCACAATAGTCCATCCCTGTAAGTCGCTCATACCCATCCACTCTTCACTCATTCAGTCCAGCTCATTGTCGTCGTATCTATGTCACTGTCTCCTGTGTCACAGCCACAGTCCCCTTCGTTACCTCCTAGTGCTACAGTCTCCTCTCTCAATAACTGTCACCCTCTTGATCTCTCTCTTACTGCTGATATCCAACTCCTTCCTTCCTACTGGTGCTGTCTCTTCTCACTGTCACTGTCTCCCTCTTCCTCGTTATCATAGTCATATACTCTGTGTCACTATCACTGGCTCTCACACACTTATTACTCTCCCCTACCGGGAAATTTCTCTTTCATTCTTTTCCTAGAACTGTTCTGTCAACCAACTATATTCCATTGCCACTACGTCCCTCCCTTTATCTCACACTGCCATTGTCTCCTTCGCCCTTTTTATAACACAATCACTGTTTATATTTACGCCTGTCACTGCCACTACTTTCTTCTCTCTCAGCAGAAAAAAGCACAATGTGTTCTCCTGCCAAAACTTTTGGGAAATTTTTAAAAGTGCTGTGGAAGGTAGAATGAGGCACCTCTTTTCCGTTAAATTCTTTTAAATAAACAGGAACGTACTCGCGTTTTTGTGCTCCGACAGGAGCATTTTAACGCTGGTTCCTTCTTTTCCCTGTGGCAGCAAGATATGTAACTTATATGAAAAGAAATGTATTGATCAGTAAAATTTAGTTTACTTTTATGAAGTTGAAATAAAAACTAATTTTACATCTCAGAAGGATTTTACAAGTAAAACTTTTTGCACGTGCTTCAGTACAACAAGAACGGGTTTCCGGATGATAACGTACACTTCACAGCATATTTCTCCGTGTTGCTTTGCCTTGTAAACTACGTTTTCGTCTCACATTGTATATTACGTGTACAAGTAGGATAACTTTGTAACTCTCTCACGGAAATGTAGACACATCAAAAATGTTTCGTATCACCTCGGTTCCGAGAATTTCGGAACATGTACAGAAAATTAGAATAGAAATCAACATAAACATCATCTCCGCCCTTTCTATTGCTCATGAAAATCACACATTGCATGTTGTACCACCATACTGCGCGACCTTCAAAGGTGGTGGTCCAGATTGCTGCACACACCGGTACCTCTAATACCCAGTAGCACGTCCTCTGCATTGATGCATCCCTGCATTCGTCGTGGCATACTATCCACAATTTGTCAAGGCACTGTTGGTCCAAATTGCCCCACTCCTCAAGGGCGATTCGCTGTAGATCCCTCAGAGTGGTTGGTGGGTAACTTCGTCTATAAACAGCTCTTTCCAATCTATACAGGCACGTTCGGTAGGGTTGATATCTCGAGAACATGCTGGCCACTCTAGTCGAACAATGAAGAAAGTCATTCGCAAGATGTGCACGGTGGGGGTGCGAACTGTCATCCATGAAGAGGATGATGAGGTCCATACTGCGAGGAGCGTAGGAGACGATGCGGGAGATCCTCACCGCCGACGAATGCCTCGCCAATATGCTGCAGGTATGGTTGCACTATCGGTTGGAGGATGGCATTCACGTATCGTAGACCCGTTACGGCGCCTTCCACGACCACCGCGGCGTACGTCGGCCCCACAAAGTGCAACCCCAAAACAGCAGGGAACCTTCACCTTGCTGCACTCGCTTGACAGAGTGTATAAGGCGTTCAGCCTGACCGGGTTGCCTCCAAACACGTCTCCGACGATTGTCTGGTGGAAGGCATATGCGACACTCATCGGTGAAGAGAACGTGATGCCAATCCTGAGCGGTCCATTCGGCGTGTTGTTGGGCGCATCTGTGCCGCGCTGAATTATGTTGCAAAGATGGACCTCGCACAGGACGTCGGGAGTGAAACTGCGCATCATGCAGGCGCTGCGTACACGTCCTGTGGCTGCACGACAAGCATTATTCAACATGGTGGGGTTACCGTGAGAGTTCCTCCGAGCCATAATTCGTAGGTAGCCGTCGTCCACTGCAGTAGTAGCCCTTGGGCGGTCTGAACGAGGCACGTCATGGACATACAGTTGCTCTCTCCCTGTATCTCCTCCATGTCCGAACAACATCGCTTTGGTTCACTCCGAGACGCCTGGACACTTCCCTTATTGAGAGCCCTCCCTGGCATAAAGTAACAATGCGGACGAGATCGAACCGCAGTACTGACCGTCTAGGCATGGTTGAACTACAGACAACACGATCCGTGTATCTCCTTCCTGGTAGAAAGACCTGGGAGCTGCTCACCCATGGTTGTTTACATCTTTGGGCGGGTTTAGTAACACCTACGAACAGTCAAATGGACTGTGTCAGTGATACAATATCCACAGTCAACGTCTATCTTCAGGAGTCTGGGAACCGGGGTGATGCAAAACTTTTTTTGATGTGTGTATAAATATATGAAGGAAAAATTTTCAAGGCGGTTAGAGATTGGGATTTTAGGAATACACTGCAAAAAGTACAGTCATTTGCTGTGCACAGCCGCCTCTGAATCCGCGACTTTTTTTTAGTACAAAAAAAAAAGATTTTTGGGATTTTCTCGATGACGGATGAAAATGAGGAGATGGCTCTTCTAGATAAATGCCTGGAGAATATACCGTAAAATTTGTGCAATGTAATGTGGGTATTTATTATTTAGATTTCGCCTCACATGGGATTTTAAGTGTAGAAGTAGGGTCACTTTGAACGGATAGAGATAAAGAAAATTTTTGTAGTTGCTCGATACCGAAATATTAGGAGCATGCCATAAAATTTCAACCATTTGCTGAGAATAGCCATCTTTGAATCCTTGGCTAGGTATTCGTCCCCTAATGACAGGGAAAACATTAAAAAACCCTTTTTGCGCTTTTTCCAGGAATTGCCCATGAACTAATGGTGCCTCCGTAAGTCCCATGAAGCCTATCGTCGATCATATCAAATCAAATGCAAAAAGAAGCAACCGGTTTGCTCCATTTGCCTAAGCAGGAGGAAGTTGTCATATTCATACTTTGGCCCTGTTCTGTAGGAAAGTGACACTAAGACGATCCTCCCGTTGGGTAGACAAATGGTCTCTATCCCAAGGCCTATCGTAAGCACTTGATCCTATCTTTTATCACAAATATAACCCGAGGTATGAGCACCGGAAAGTCGTTTTTCAGCGCGGAGTTTAGGAACATAGGTACGCATGCTGTCGCAGAGGAGAAACAGAATCCTGGAATCTGTCCGTAACATTTAGGTGTATCTACTCACTGTTTTCTGTGGCAGGCTGTTAATAGAAAATCATTGAACTGTTAACTTTCATTCCACTCCAGTTTTCTTCCAGAAAGGAAGGGTACTATTGTTGTCCTTAACACAATTTTCTGTAGCCTTTGTAGGCTCTAATTCACAGAGAACGCTACCAACAAATGACTGTTTCCTGATTAATAGTGTTTCGAAGTTATTGCCAAATAGCTTTCACTTCTGTAGCTAGCTAGTTAGCTAGCTATCTGATTACATGTTCCATAGATCATCTGAACCATTTTTTTACTGAAATAATGTGGAACGAGCCAGTTTCAAGATATGCAGACACCATTAGTGTTATCATCGATGAACAGATTATTTTAAATCTAGCCTAAACTCATTTTTCCTGGGCAACTTCTTCCTTGGACGAATTTCTGTTTAAAAATACGCAGTTGTTTACAAACTACCAATTTTTAAACAGAAATTCGTCCAAAGGAGGAGAAGTTGCCCACGAAATACGAGTTTATGCTAGATTTAAAATTTTCTTCGCTACCTTTAAGACCTTTATGTCACTGGGCAAATTATCAAAGATTTTTATTGTTGAATATTGAAATCATTGGTGAGCCACTAACGGCTTTATTAATTGGTAATAAAGGACATTTTCCCCTCTAGTGTTGTACATATGGATCTCACTGTTCTTAAATTGTGACAGATGACTTATGATGAATTTCATTAGCGAATTTACGTATTGTTAGGGCACAGTTAAAATGTCTAGCTCCTTTAACAGCCGTGAGTGAGTACTACTGCTCGTTTTTCTGCAATCAATGCTTTATTTCCAAGTGGTGAGTTACCACAGCAAATTATCCCCTACGACGTTAATGAATTAAAATATGCAAAATATGTCAGGAGTTTAATTAGTTTTTTTTTCTTCAGCATCAGCAGTTACACAATGAGCGAAAGTAGCTCAATTTAATTGTTTGAGAGGCTCACTAATATGATTCTTCCAGTTCAACTTTTCATCAAAATCTACACCTAAAAATTTGGAGCATTCTGCCCTGTTTACTGATTCCTGCTCATGTGCTACATCAATTGTTAGTATGAATCTTTGTTGTATATAACTGGATATAATGTGTTTTCTCCAAAATTTAAGGAAAGTCCATTTTCCGATAACCACTTTATAATTCTTTCGAAAATATTTACAATCTCTTCTACTGCTTTCTCTCTACTGGGATTTACTATAACACTAGTATTGTCAGTGAAATGTACCTATTCGACTTGTTAATTGTTAGGTGGAAGATCATTCACATGTTATAAAAGCGGCAGCAGTGGACCCAAAACTGAATCCTGTGGGACTCGCTTTGTGATTTCTCTCTAGTCACTAAGATTTTCTGCCCTTCCGACATTTGACTTTGTCAGCACAGATTTTTCCATTCTGTCAAATATGATTCGACTAGCTGTGTGTAAAGCCATCAATTCTATAAAACTTGAGTCTAGAGTGTAACATGACCTACAGTTTACAAAATCAAATGCCTCGCAAGATAGCAAAAAATACCAACTGGCTATATTTTATTATTTAAAACTTGTGCGCTATTTGATGAGTAAATATTGTTCAGTCTAACAATTCTTCTAGAATCTAAAATATGATATACTTAGTAAATTGTTTCTACTTAAGTGTGGAGGTTGTACAGAGTTTCAGGGAGAGCATAAGGGAACAATTGACAGGAATGGGGGAAAGAAATACAGTAGAAGAAGAATGGGTAGCTTTGAGGGATGAAGTAGTGAAGGCAGCAGAGGATCAAGTAGGTAAAAAGACGAGGGCTACTAGAAATCCTAGGGTAACAGAAGAAATATTGAATTTAATTGATGAAAGGAGAAAATATAAAAATGCAGCAAATGAAGCAGGCAAAAAGGAATACAAATGTCTCAAAAATGAAATCAACAGGGAATGCAAAATGGCTAAGCAGGGATGGCTAGAGGACAGATGTAAGGATGTGGAGGCTTATCTCACTAGGGGTAAGATAGATACAGCCTACAGGAAAATTAAAGAGGCCTTAGGAGAAAAGAGAGCCACTTGTATGAATATAAAGAGCTCAGATGGAAACCCAGTTCTAAGCAAAGAAGGGAAAGCAGAAAGGTGGAAGGAGTATATAGAGGGTCTATACAGGGGCGATGTTCTTGAGGACAATATTATGGAAATGGAAGAGGATGTAGATGAAGATGCAATGGGAGATATGATACTGCGTGAAGAGTTTGACAGAGCACTGAAAGACCTAAGTCGCAAAAAGCTCCGGGAGTAGACAACATTCCATTAGAACTACTGACACCCTTGGGAGAGCCAGTCCTGACAAAACTCTACCATCTGGTGAGCAAGATGTACGAGACAGGCGAAATACCCTCAGAGTTCAAGAGGAATATAATAATTCCAATCCCAAAGAAGGCAGGTGTTGACAGATGTGAAAATTACCGTACTATCAGTTTAATAAGTCACAGCTGCAAAATACTAACACCAATTATTTACAGACGAAAAGAAAAACTGGTAGATGCCGACCTCGGGGAAGATCAGTTTGGATTCCGTAGAAATGTTGGAACACGTGAGGCAATACTGACCTTACGACTTATCTTAGAAGGAAGATTAAAGAAAGGCAAACCTACGTTTCTAGCATTTGTAGACTTAGAGAAAGCTTTTGACAATGTTGACTGGAATACTCTCTTTCAAATTCTAAAGGTGGCAGGGGTAAAATACAGGGAGCGAAAGGCTATTTACAATTTGTACAGAAACCAGATGGCAGTTATAAGAGTCGAGGGACATGAAAGGGAAGCGGTGGTGGTTTTTTTTTGTGGTTTCAGGGCGCAAAACTTCTATGGTCATTAGCGCCCAGCCCGTGACTTAAGACAGTAAAAAACCGAAATTAAAAACCAGCAGCAATGGGATCAAAGTCAGAAAATTGGAGAAACTAAAAATAGAAGAATGCTGAAAAATCTGCTACAGAAAGGGTGTGGTTGTCCCCAAAAAAGCTTCAAATGACTGACGTCATTTCACTGTCACTAATAAACTGGAGAACGCGGTCGGCTGAGCGCGTGTCATCTGCTAAAATCGACGATAGATCAGGCGATAGCTGTAGACGGGAGCGTAACGGATTAAAATAGGGGCAGTCAATTAAAAGGTGTCTTACCGTCCACAGCTGAGAGCAGTGGGGACAGAGTGGGGGAGGATCGCCGCTTAAAAGATGTCGATGGCTAAAACGACAGTGCCCTATCCGGAGTCTAGCTAAAATAACCTCCTCCCGACGACGCGTTCGGGAGGAAGAGGTCCAAGCGCAAGGAAGGGCTTTCACTTCCCGCAATTTACTACGGGGAAGTGCCGACCAATGCGCATGCCATAAATGAGCAACTTGGCGACATAAACCGCTCCGTAGATCGGTGAAGGGAAGCGACTGAATAGCTGGCTGAGGAAGAGAGACTGCAGCCTTGGCCGCTATATCGGCCGCCTCATTCCCACAGATACCAGCGTGTCCCGGGAGCCAGGGGAACGCCACCGAGACGCCCCCCAGGTGGAGCAAGCGCAGACAGTCCTGAATCCGGTGGACCAGAGGGTGCACAGGGTAAAGAGCTTGGAGACTGAGGAGAGAGCTGAGAGAATCTGAGCAGATAACGTACTGTATCCGCTGATTGCGGCGGATGTAGTGGACAGCCTGGAGAACAGCGTAAAGCTCCGCAGTATAAACCGAACACTGGTCGGGAAGCCGAAAGCGAGTTGGGGTGTCGCCAACAATATAGGCACTCCCTACACCTAACGATGTTTTCGAGCCGTCGGTGTAAATAAATGTGGCGTCCGTCATTTCTGCACATAGAGCAGCAAATGCCCGACGATAAACAAGTGTAGGGGTACCATCCTTGGGAAATTGACAAAGGTCACGGAGCAGGCATATCCGGGGACGGAGCCAAGGCGGTGCTGTACCCCAAGTTGTCAAGAAGGTTTTAGGAAAGCGGAAGGAAAGAGAATGGAGCAGTTGACGGAAGCGGACTCCCGGGGGTAGTAGGGAGGAGGAGCGGCCTGCATACCCTACATCAAAGGAGGCGTCGAAAAAAGGTCGTGGGCTGGATTAGCAGGCATGGAAGACAGATGGCTAGCATAACGACTCAGGAGGACTGCTCGCCGATTGGACAGCGGAGGTTCAGCAGTCTCAGCATAAAGGCTTTCCACAGGGCTAGTGTAAAAAGCTCCAGACACTAAACGTAATCCACGGTGGTGGATAGAATCGAGACGCCGAAGAATAGACGGCCGAGCAGAGGAGTAGACTATGCTTCCATAATCCAATTTCGAGCGCACTAAGGCGCGATAGAGGCGGAGAAGGACCACTCTGTCCGCGCCCCAGGAGGTACCATTCAGGACACGGAGGGTGTTAAGCGATCGCAGACAGCGAGCCGAAAGATAGGAAACGTGGGAGGACCAGCATAGTTTTCTGTCAAACATAAGACCCAAGAATTTAGCGACGTCTGAAAACGGAAGGTTGACAGGACCTAGATGTAAGGAAGGCGGAAGAAATTCCTTACGTCGCCAAAAATTGACACAAACGGTCTTACTGGGTGAGAAACGGAAGCCAGTTTCGATGCTCCACGAGTGGAGGCGATCGAGACATCCTTGAAGACGTCGTTCAAGAAGGCTGGTCCGTTGAGCGCTGTAGTAGATCGCAAAATCGTCCACAAAGAGGGAGCCCGAGACATCAGGAGGGAGACAATCCATAATTGGATTTATGGCGATGGCAAACAGTACAACACTCAGCACGGAACCCTGGGGTACCCCGTTTTCTTGGGAGAAAGTACGGGAGAGAGCAGTGTTCACCCGCACCCTAAAAGTGCGCTCTGCCATAAATTCGCGAAGAAAAAGGGGCAGCCGGCCTCGAAAGCCCCAAGAGAACAGTGTGCGGAGGATGCCTGTCCTCCAACAGGTATCGTATGCTCTCTCCAGATCAAAAAATATTGCTACCGTTTGGCGTTTCCGGAGAAAATTGTTCATGATATAAGTGGAGAGAGCAACAAGATGGTCAACTGCAGAACGATGCTTTCGGAATCCGCATTGGGCTGGTGTTAAAAGACTGCGGGATTCCAGCCACCAAGCTAAACGGTAATTCACCATACGCTCCAAAACCTTACAGACACTACTCGTGAGAGAAATGGGGCGATAGCTAGAGGGGAGATGTTTGTTCTTTCCAGGTTTCGGAACGGGAACGACAATAGCTTCCCGCCACCGTCTGGGAAAGGTACTGTCGGTCCAAATTCGATTATAAAGGCGAAGGAGGTAACGCAGACTATGGGTTGATAAATGCAGCAACATCTGGACATGGATTCCATCCGGTCCTGGGGCGGAGGAGCGAGAAGAAGAGAGGGCATGTTGGAGTTCCCGCATGGAGAAAACAGTATTGTAGCTTTCGTGATTTTGAGAGGAGAAAGCAAGATGTCGCACTTCTGCTGCACGTTTCTTCGGGAGAAACGCTGGCGGGTAATTTGAAGAGCTCGAAATCTCAGCAAAGTGCTGACCCAACGAGTTAGAAATTGCGACGGGGTCCACTAAGGTATCATGCGCGACAGTGAGCCCAGAAACCGGGGAGAAACTAGGCGCGCCTGAGAACCGTCGAAGCCGACTCCAAACTTCCGAGGAGGGAGTGAAGGTGTTAAATTAGCTAATAAAGAATTGCCAGCTTGCCTTCTTGCTATCGCGGATGACGCGACGGCATCGCGCACGGAGCTGCTTATAGCGGATACAGTTGGCCAAAGTAGGATGGTGACGGAAAATGCGAAGAGCACGTCGCCGCTCACGTATTGCGTCACGGCATGCCTCGTTCCACCAAGGAACTGGGGGGCGCCGGGGCAATTCGGAGGTGCGTGGTATTGAACGTTCCGCAGCTGTAAGGATAACGTCGGTAATGTGTGTGACGTCATCGTCGACGCTGGGAAAGCGACGGTCATCGAATGTCGCGAGAGACGAAAAATGTGTCCAATCGGCTTGGGCAAACTTCCAGCGTCGCGGGCGCATATATGGCAGTTGAGGCTGCAGTCTGAGGACACATGGAAAGTGGTCACTCGAGTGTGTATCATCAAGGGCGAACCATTCGAAGCGCCGAGCTAGCGGAACAGTACCGACCGCAAGGTCCAAATGAGATAAGGTTGTCGTGGAGGCAGACAAAAATGTGGGGACCCCAGTGTTGAGGCAAACTAGATCCGCTTGGTGGAAGACGTCTAGCAATACGGAGCCACGTGGACAAGGGTGTGGAGATCCCCAAAGCGGGTGGTGGGCATTGAAGTCCCCAACCAGCAAATAGGGGGGTGGAAGCTGACCAAGAAGATGAAGGAGATCAGCTCGTGCCATTGGTGTGGACGATGGAATGTATACAGTACAAAGAGAGAACGTGTATCCGGAAAGTGAAAGACGGACGGCGACAGCTTGGAAGGAAGTGTTTAAGGGGATTGGGTGATAATGGAGAGTATCACGGAGAAGAATCATGAGTCCTCCATGGGCTGGAGAGCCTTCAACAGAGGGGAGATCATATCGGACAGACTGAAAATGAGGGAGAACAAAGCGGTCATGGGGACGCAGCTTTGTTTCCTGAAGACAGAAGATGACCGGCGAGTAGGAGCGTAAGAGGACCGACAATTCATCCCGATTGGCTCGAATGCCGCGGATATTCCAGTGGATAATGGACATGGGGTGAAAAGAAAATGGAGGAATGTGACCAAAATTGCTGTCAACTCAAAGACTGCTCGGAGCTAGCAACCGACAGCATGGAATGGCATTCAGCCGAAGGCAGAAGATCCTGATCCATAGGTTGGTCAGGAGCAGTCCCTGCCACCAGCGATCGGCCGGTTGACCGGCCACCAGCAGTGCGCCTCGGCGACACAGAAGATGGCCGAGGGCGATTTCCGCCAGGTGGTGCTGTAGAGGGGGCACGCCTTGGCGGAGAAGGAGGGGAACTGGGTTTCTTTGTAGCCTTCTTGGAAGAATGTTGTTTAGATGAAGGAGGAACCGATGGTTGTGAAGTTGCGGTACGTAAAAACTCTTCACGAGTATGCTCTTTTTTCGAAGACTTTGCGTCCGACTTTTGGGCTCGAGATGTAGCAGAGCCCGACGAAGGGTGAGCCATAGAGTGGGCAGGCGAAAGTGGTGAGGTTGAACGAGCGATCTTTGCGCTGGCCTATCTGACGACCGTGGTACTAAAGGTGAGGTCGCAAGTCTGCGTGGCCGCCTCCTTTGTTGGCCGAGGAGAAGCAAGGACAGTGCTGTATTTTCCTGTCTGAGGCACGGTGGGCTTGCGACTGGCGAATAATTTTCGAGCAGCAAAGGTCGACACCTTTTCCTTCACCCTTATTTCCTGGATGAGCTTCTCGTCCTTAAAAACGGGGCAATCTCGAGAGGAAGCAGCGTGGTCACCCATACAGTTGATGCAGCGAGGGGATGGAGGTGGACAAGCACCCTCATGGGCATCCTTGCCACACGTAACACATTTGGCTGGATTGGAACAGGACTGGCTGGTGTGATTGAACCGCTGACATCGATAGCAACGCGTAGGGTTTGGGACGTAAGGGCGAACGGAAATTATCTCATAGCCTGCTTTGATTTTCGATGGGAGTTGAACTGTGTCAAATGTCAAGAAGACAGTGCGGGTTGGAATGATGTTCGTGTCAACCCGTTTCATTACTCTATGAACTGCCGTTACGCCCTGGTCAGACAGATAGTGCTGAATTTCTTCGTCAGCCAATCCATCGAGGGAGCGTGTATAAACGACTCCACGCGAGGAATTCAAGGTACGGTGCGGTTCCACCCGGACAGGGAAGGTGTGGAGCAGAGAAGTACGCAGCAATTTTTGTGCCTGGAGGGCACTGTGTGTTTCTAACAACAGGGTGCCATTCCGTAATCTGGAACAAGACTTTACAGGACCTGCTATTGCGTCGACTCCTTTCTGAATAATGAAAGGGTTGACCGTGGAGAAGTCGTGACCTTCATCAGACCGAGAAACAACAAGGAACTGTGGCAACGATGGAAGAATCGTCTGTGGCTGAGACTCAGTATACTTACGTTTGTGAGCAGACTTAGTGGAAGGTGAGGAAACCATTGCGGAAGAATCCCCCATGATTACCGGCGTCTCCGATGGCGCGCTCCTCCCTTGTGGGGGCCCTCTCTGAGGGCACTCCCGCCTTAGGTGATTGTTCACACCTCAGGTCACACCTCCCGACAAACGGACGGAGGGACCAATCGGCATTTTCGGAAGGTATCAGCTCGGGTAATCACCCCTCCCTGGGCCTCGCCGTTACCAGGGGGTACGTACGTGTCCTACCTGTCTACCCGGGGCGGGGAATTACGCGTTACCCCGTCACCGGCTACGCACGAAGGGCGTGGGTCGGCCTTCAGACACGCACAGGGAGGAAGAAAGAGAAAGGGAAAGGAAGGAAGAGAGGTCTCAAACGCGGTCTCAAACGCCGCAGCGGAGAAAAGAGAAAGAGAAGAGGTAAGGAAAAGAGAAGGACAAAGGAAGGAAGAAGACAGAAGGACAAAGGAAGGAAGAAGACATAAAAGCAAGGAAGGCAAAGAATGCAGTACATTTACGAGCGTCCGTCTCCAGACGTAGGCACAAACCATACTCCCAGATGGGGAGAAAGGGAAGGAAAGAGCTAGAGGTGAGGGGAGGAGGGGCGAAGATAGGGATGGGGAAGGATGCGGAAAGGGAAGGTATGCAGCCCGGAAAGGAAGGAAGGCCACAGTAGCTCGGGGTCCCGTGCTCGCTACGCACGTATCCACAAAAGTGTTGTGGACCCCCTGGGGGGGAAGCAGTGGTTGGGAAGGGAGTAAGACAGGGTTGTAGCCTCTCCCCGATGTTATTCAATCTGTATATTGAGCAAGCAGTAAAGGAAACAAAAGAAAAATTCGGATTAGGAATTAAAATCCATGGAGAAGAAATAAAGATTTTGAGGTTCGCCCATGACATTGTAGTTCTGTCAGATACAGCAAAGGACTTGGAAGAGCAGTTGAACGGAATGGACAGTGTCTTGAAAGGAGGATATAAATGAGCATCAACAAAAGAAAAACGAGGATAATGGAATGTAGTCGAATTAAGTCGGGTGATGCTGAGGGAATTAGGAGACACTTAGGCCTAAGTGTTTTGTATTTGGAGAGCGAAGTAACTCACGATGGTCAAATTAGAGAGGATATAAAATGTAGACTGGCAATGGCAAGGAAAGCGTTTCTGAAGAAGAGAAATTTGTTAACACCGAGTATAGATTTAAGTGTCAGGAAGTCGTTTCTGAAAGTATTTGTATGGAGTGTAGCCATGTATGGAAGTGAAACATTGACGATAAATAGTTTGGACAAGAAGAGAATAGAAGCTTTCGAAATGTGGTGCTACAGAAGAATGCTGAAGATTAGACGGGTAGATCACGTAACTAATGAGGAAGTATTGAATAGGATTGGGGAGAAGAGAAGTTTGTGGCACAACTTGACTAGAAGAAGGGATCGGTTGGTAGGACATGTCCTGAGGCATCAAGGGATCACAAATTTAGCATTGGAGGGCAGCGTGGAGATTGTAAAAATCGTAGAGGGAGATCAAGAGATGAATACACTAAGCAGATTCAGAAGGATGTAGGGTGCAGTAGGTACTGGGAGATGAAGGAGCTTGCACAGGATAGAGTAGCATTTAGAGCTGCATCAAACCAGTCTCAGGACTGAAGACCACAACAACAAACGTTAGACTACTCAAGTGTACTACATTTTGATTGGTTGGTTTGGGGGATGAAAGGGACCAGACTGCTACGGTCATCGGTCCCTTTTTCCAAAGACAAAGAACATCCACAGAGAATAAAAACGAGGAACAGAATAGACACAGACGATACAGAACAAAAGAAACGGAGACAAGGACAAGACAAAACGAACTAAAACCACACAGAGTGTGACAGTGGTTGGCCGACCATAGAAATAAAAAAGGAAAAGCCAACCACTTAGAAACACATTAAAAGATCAGTGTAAAATCATAGGCCAAAGGTCAGAATCAAAACAAAAAATAAAATAAAACAGAAACACTCAGAGGAAAGAATAAAAACTCCCTGCCCGAATAAAACGTAAAACTAAGGCAGCCATAACAGGGTCATCGGATAAAACGGCAGGGAGCGTATCAGGCAGCGCAAATGTCTGCCTGACCACAGCTAAAAGGAGGCAGGCCAACAGAATGTGGGCCACCGTCAAAGCCGCCCCGCAGCGACATACAGGAGGGTCCTCCTGGCGCAGTAAATAACTGTGTGTTAGCCGGGAGTGGCCAATGCGGAGCCGACAAAGGACGACAGAGTCCCTGCGGTTGGCTCGCAGGGATGACCGCCACACAGTCGTCGTCTCCTTAATGGCACGGAGTTTATTGGGTGTAATCCGATCGCGCCATTCAGCGTCCCAAAGCGCAAAAACTTTTCGGCGGAGGACTGCCCGCAAATCAGCCTCTGGGAGGCCAACATCCAGAGACGGTTTATTCGTGGCCTCTTTCGCCAGGCGGTCAACATTTTCATTGCCCGGGATACCGACATGACCGGGGGTCCACACAAAGACCACAGAGCGGCCGCAACGCGCAAGAGTATGCAGGGACTCTTGGATGGCCATCACCAGACGAGAACGAGGAAAACACTGGTCGAGAGCTCGTAAACCGCTCAGGGAATCGCTACAGATAACGAAGGACTCACCTGAGCAGGAGCGGATATACTCTAGGGCTCTAAAGATGGCGACTAGCTCAGCAGTGTAAACGCTGCAGCCAGCCGCCAAGGACCGTTGTTCGGAATGATCCCCTAGAGTTAGCGCATACCCGACACGACCAGCAACCATCGAACCGTCGGTGTAAACAATTCCAGAGCCCTGATACGTGGCCAGGATGGAATAAAAGCGGCGGCGGAAGGCCTCTGGAGGGACCGAGTCCTTCGAGCCCTGTGCCAAGTCGAGCCGAAGGCAAGGGCGAGGAACACACCACGGGGGTGTACGCAGAGGCGCCCGGAAAGGAGGTGGAACAGGGAAAAACCCAAGCCCACAGAGAAGCTCCTTGACGCGTACGGCGATCGGACAACCCGACCGGGGCCGACGGTCTGGCAGATGGACGACTGACTGCGGGAACAGGACACGATAATTTGGATGCCCGGGCAAGCTTAGAACATGGGCAGCATAAGCGGCCAGCAAACGTTGGCGCCGGAACCGCAGTGGGGGTACACCTGCCTCCACTAGCACACTGTCCACAGGGCTGGTGCGGAAAGCACCAGTGGCAAGGCGTATCCCGCTGTGGAGAATTGGGTCCAGCACCCGTAACGCAGATGGGGATGCTGAGCCATAAGCCAGGCTCCCATAATCCAGACGGGACTGGATTAACGCCTGGTAGAGCCGCAACAGGGTAGAGCGGTCGGCGCCCCAGCGGGTGTGGCTCAAGCATCTCACAGCGTTGAGATGCCGCCAACACGTCTGTTTAAGCTGCCGGATATGAGGCAGCCAAGTCAACCGGGCATCGAAAACCACCCCCAAAAACCTGTGGGTTTCCACCACAGCAAGGAGTTCGTCGCCAAGATAAAGCCGCGGCTCAGGATGGACTGTTCGGCGCCGGCAGAAATGCATAACGCGGGTCTTGGCTGCCGAAAACTGAAACCCATGTGCTACAGCCCAAGACTGCGCCGTACGGATAGCGCCCTGTAGCTGACGTTCAACAGCTGCAATGCCAGTAGAGCTGTAATAAAGGCAGAAGTCGTCAGCATACAGGGAAGCAGAGACAGAATTTCCCACGGCCGCAGCGAGCCCGTTAATGGCTATTAAAAACAGACAGACACTTAAAACAGAACCCTGTGGCACACCGTTCTCCTGGACGTGGGTGGAACTATAGGAGGCTGCGACTTGCACGCGGAAGGTACGATACGACAGGAAATTGCGGATAAAGATCGGCAGAGGGCCCCGAAGACCCCATCCATGAAGCGTAGAAAGGATGTGATGACGCCATGTCGTATCGTACGCCTTCCGCATGTCGAAAAAGACAGCGACCAGGTGCTGACGGCGGGCAAAGGCAGTACGGATGGCCGACTCCAGGCTCACCAGATTGTCGGCGGCGGAGCGGCCTTTCCGGAACCCACCCTGAGACGGAGCCAGAAGGCCCCGAGACTCCAGTACCCAATTTAAGCGCCGGCTCACCATCCGTTCGAGAAGCTTACAAAGAACGTTGGTGAGGCTAATGGGGCGGTAGCTGTCCACCTCCAGAGGGTTCGTTCCAGGTTTCAAAATGGGGATGACAATACTTTCCCGCCATTGCGATGGAAACTCACCCTCGACCCAGAGACGGTTGTAAAGGTCGAGGAGGCGTCGCTTGCAGTCCACTGAAAGGTGTTTCAGCATCTGACAGTGGATGCGATCTGGCCCGGGAGCGGTATCAGGGCAAGCGGCAAGGGCACTCTGAAATTCCCACTCACTGAATGGAGTGTTGTAGGGTTCAGAAGCGTTGGTGCGAAAAGAAAGGCTCCGACGTTCCATCCGCTCTTTAATGGAGCGGAAGGCCTGGGGGTAATTCGCAGAAGCGGAACTCATAGCAAAATGCTCTGCTAAGCGGTTTGCAATGACGTCGGAGTCAGTACAAACTGCTCCATTCAGTGAGAGCGCAGGGACGCTGGCAGGGGTCCGATAGCCGAAGACCCGTCGAATCTTGGCCCAGACCTGCGATGGAGTGACATGGAGTCCAATGGTGGACACATACCGCTCCCAGCACTCCTTCTTGCCTTGGCGGATAATGAGGCGGGCCCGCGCACGCAGCCGTTTAAAGGCGATAAGGTGGTCCATGGAGGGATGTCGCTTGTGACGCTGGAGTGCCCGCCGGCGATCCTTAATCGCTTCAGCGATCTCAGGCGACCACCAAGGCACAGCCCTCCGCCGAGGGGACCCAGAAGAACGGGGAATGGCAGACTCGGCGGCAGTGACGATGCCGGCGGTGACCGATGTAACCACCACAGCAATGGCATCAGTTGAGAGAGGCTCAATAGCGGCAGTGGAGGAGAACAAGTCCCAGTCAGCCTTATTCATTGCCCATCTGCTAGAGCGCCCAGAAGAGTGACGCTGTGGTAGTGACAGAAAAATCGGAAAGTGGTCACTACCACACAGGTCGTCATGCACACTCCAGTGGACAGATGGTAAGAGGCGAGGGCTACAGATTGAAAGGTCAATGGCGGAGTAGGTGCCATGCGCCACACTGAAGTGTGTGGAGGCACCATCATTCAAAATCGAGAGATCGAGCTGCGACAATAAATGCTCAACGGTGGCGCCTCGACCTGTTGCCACTGACCCACCCCACAGAGGGTTATGGGCGTTAAAGTCGCCCAGTAATAAAAAAGGTGGCGGCAATTGGGCTATCAGCGCAGCCAGGACATGCTGCGCGACATCACCCTCCGGTGGAAGGTAAAGACTGCAGATGGTAAAAGCCTGCGGCGTCCACACCCTAACAGCGACAGCCTCTAAAGCTGTTTGGAGAGGGACAGACTCGCTGTGAAGTGAGTTAAGGACATAGATGCAGACGCCACCAGACACCCTTTCATAAGCTGCTCGGTTCTTATAATAACCCCGATAGCCACGGAGGGCGGGGGTGCGCATTGCTGGAAACCAAGTTTCCTGCAGAGCAATGCAGAGAAAAGGGTGAAGGCTGATAAGTTGGCGGAGCTCAGCTAGATGGTGGAAGAAACCGCTGCAGTTCCACTGGAGGATGGTTTTGTCCATGGTTGAGAAAGGCGTGCCGGGACTGGGACGGCAGATTACGCCGCTGGGTCACCTGCTGCCTCCGATTGAGCACCCGTGCTAGTGCTATTGCTATTCACGGCGTCTGAGGGACCGGCGAGATCGAGGTCCTCAGCGGACGCCAGAATCTCCACCGCGTCCTCAGACGCAGAGCTAGAAGGTTGCGATGGGGTGGCTACCACCGCGCGTTCCTTGGGCTTAGAGCTGCTCTTCTTTGATTTCTCACGCTGCTCCTTGGGTTTAACTGGCTGGGAGGGCTTCACCGATTCAGTCTCCGGGACTGAGGAGGATCGGGAAGCCCTTCGACCTGCAGATTGTGGGCACTTACGCCACTGTCTATCGTCAGCCTTCCCGCCGGTGGAAACCTGGGAAGGGAGAGACCCAAGGGACCCCTTGCGAGCGTGAGAAGCCGAAGAAGTTGGACACTTCTCCGGCGTAGAAGCGGGGACCGACGTCCCCGATGAGGGGGATGGTGTTGCTCCTGAGGTAGGTGGCACAGGAGCAATCGGGTGGGTAGAGCCCCCCACTGGCAAGGGGGCAGGAGGAGTTGTACCACTCGTCGATCCGGCCGGAATGCGCGAAACTGATGGGGCTAGCACAGGTGTTGTAGCAGCGGCGTAGGAAGTTGTCATTCGCACTGGATGTAATCGGTCGTATTTCCGTTTGGCCTCAGTATAAGTCAGTCGGTCCAGGGTCTTATATTCCATGATTTTGCGCTCTTTCTGGAATATTCTGCAGTCTGGCGAGCAAGGTGAATGGTGCTCCCCGCAGTTGACGCAGATGGGAGGCGGGGCACATGGAGTATCGGGATGAGATGGGCGTCCGCAATCTCGACATGTGAGGCTGGAAGTGCAGCGGGAAGACATATGGCCGAACTTCCAGCACTTGAAGCACCGCATCGGGGGAGGGATATAGGGCTTGACGTCACATCGGTAGACCATCACCTTGACCTTTTCCGGTAACGTATCACCCTCGAAGGCCAAGATGAAGGCACCGGTAGCAACCTGATTGTCCCTCGGACCCCGATGAACGCGCCGGACGAAATGAACACCTCTACGTTCTAAGTTGGCGCGCAGCTCGTCATCAGACTGCAAAAGGAGGTCCCTATGGAAAATAACACCCTGGACCATATTTAAACTCTTATGTGGAGTAATAGTAACGTTAACATCCCCCAACTTGTCACAAGCAAGTAACCTGCGTGACTGGGCGGAGGATGCCGTTTGTATCAGTACTGAGCCAGAGCGCATTTTAGACAAGCCCTCCACCTCCCCAAACTTGTCCTCTAAATGCTCGACGAAGAACTGAGGCTTTGTGGAGAGAAAAGACTCCCCATCAGCTCTCGTGCAAACTAAGAATCGGGGCGAATAACTGTTACCTCCATCCTGGGACTTACGCTCTTCCCACGGCGTGGCCAGGGAGGGGAACGTTTTCGGATCGTACTTCTGAGCATTAAATTGAGCCCGAGAGCGCTTAGAGACTGCTGGCGGCTGGCCGCCAGCGAGAGATGATGTACCACGCTTCATTGCGGGTCATCCGCCCTGATGCCACCTACTCCGACCAAGGGCCCTCCCCACGGGCGCCACCCAGCCACAGCAAAGGCCACCTGGCAGGATGGCCGTTGCCGGGAGTCCCGATACCCCAGGAGGATAGGCATCTACTCCTTGGCATACGTGGGGAGTTAACGGCGCAGGCATCAGTAGAGCGATCCCTGTGTTGTCAGGGGGCTACAACCAAGAGGGTACATGGCGGCCCCACCACAACGGACTGGCTACCGTGCTGGATCTTAGGTGCAAAACTGTCCAAGGTCGTCGCCGCAGTTAAAAGAAACACTGCAGAGGGCAGCGTGGTAATCGCACCCAGAGACGTATCCCCGCCCTAAAGATCGAAAACGAGCGGGACACCATGGCAACGACGTGAAAGCCGGCTAAAGGTCTAATTGCACGACGGATACAGTGCACCACGTAAGGCGCCCTTCCCCAATTGGCTCGCTCTTCGGAATAATTTAGAAAGATGGAGGTCAAACCCGAGAGGGGACCATCACATAAGGCCAAAACATTGAGACTCCTTTTAGTCGCCTCTTACGACAGGCAGGAATACCGCGGGCCTATTCTAACCCCCGAACCCGCAGGGGGGGTACTACATTTTGAGAAACAATTTCATTAAGAAAACTAGACGATAATTCTTTCTTGTACCTTTCTTATAAAGAGCTTTAAAAATTGTATATTTGAACTACATGGCAAAATTCCCCGTGCCAGGGATTCATTACATGTATCACTAAGACCTAAGTTAGTATAACTTCTCGGAATTCTCTTGAAATTCCATGAAAACCACGTGCGCTTTTGCTTGTTAGAATTCAACAGTATCAGTGAAGAATGTTGGTAGTTGCTTGAAGTTCTTTGTCACAGTGATTCCTTATTTAACCAATATTATAAACATGCTTGAGTGATATTGAGCTCTATACGCTATAAAGGGTGCGAGATTGTCGAAGTCTATTTCACTTCTCATATTGTAGCATACAGGACTTTCCTATTGTTGTTACTAAAGACTGCGGGATCCATTCAAGTAACTGCCAAACAACTTTTGTGCTGGGCTCCCTCTAACAAAAGCAATTGGTTTTTGACGCCCTGTCGACAACACGGCAAGCGAGAAGAAAGATCCACAAAAGAAACCGGCCAGTGTTCAATACCGCGCTCTGTCGTTAATATTTATGGGCTTTCAGATAACGCAGTAGCTACACGCCAACAATCGATCAAATATCATGAGTCACCCCGAGAGACGGCTGAAGATGCTACGCTGCTATAAATACAATGTCAAGGAGAAGAAACCGATCACCTGATTCGTATTATGATTTGAGGGCATGTGAAGATTAAAAATCCCTTGCTGACACGTTCGCGTATGATTTCCGCCGGGTTAAAATTGCAGAGGGCAGTTGTAACTGATAAATGTACATATCAATGTAAAATTACGACGTGTGGTTGTCCCCTGGACATAATGTGTAGACGTCCGTAGTTCCATTAGAAACTACTTTTAGCCAACGTTCTCTGCCATAAACACGATGTACCAGGAAACTGTAGAACTCTTTGTCTGCATCTACTACTGTATATACAGGGTGAATCACCTAAAATTTGCACAGCCGACATTGCGGAAATATAAAGTACTACTGATGTGCGGTTTTTACAGAATGGATTGGTTGCCAGGGGCTTGTATGGTAAGCCAAGAAAGTAATTTTTGTGCATATATACACACTTTTTTTAAAACAGAACAATGCCTATTGACATTAAACTAAACGTAGTAAATTAAAGTATCAGCGGTTTTTGTTGCAGGTTTCTGGTGCGAATCATGTAAGAGTATTCTGAAAAGTTTCCACACCGACACCAGTTTGTCCCATTCAGCCTGCGCAGTTGCTATGTACGATGTTATGTTTGCTTACAGTGTGCTTGTATGTTCCGTAAGTGCGTTACGACTTGCTAGTCAGTGTTTTACAGTCCACGCAGTAGGTCGTGAGTGGACGATGGGATTTACACATGCAGAAAAAGCCGACATGCTCGTGGGTTATGGAGGGTGTCAGAAGAATGCAGTTCTTTCTTGTACAGTGTGTGCGTCAAGATATCGCAATAGACGTCACCTATCTCGGCAATTATCAACCTCTTCACTCAGTTACTTGGAAGTTTTAGTGTAACACTCAGACAACGTAACAGAAGTAAACAAGTGACGACAAATCGCACGAGGAAGTGGTACGAGTCAAGCAAGTGTTCTCCATCGACATGGGTTCCGTCTTGCTACAAGAGTTGTATGGAAACTATTGTGAGAGTAGTATTAGCTTCTGTATAAGAGCATTAAGACAGGATACTCTAGATGTGTCACGTATCTGTTATGACTTCCTTTGCACGCTGTGTGGTTCTTTAGTGGATACAGGAACGAGGAACAAATGTCGTTCATGAACAGAGAATTCAGATATTAATTTAGCTTACATCAAATAACAAATAGTAAAAATAATATATAACTTCTGTAATATTACTAATTTTCGCCTCACATACATTAATATATGCTCAATAGTAAACGCCTGGTGGCCTAAAGTTATCGAACAAGTGTAAAGTAAAAGAAATGAACCATCGCATAGCAGCGACAGAATCTATTATTCTTTTATCTTTGCCGTTCTTGCGCGGTGCCTGTAAATCTCTCTGTACATGTATCGATTAATGATATAAAAAAGAATTCCGTTGTTTCAAGACAAATGAGGCATTTGCCGCCTCGCTTTTTACTGTTTGTATTCCATGAAAGGCGGACGCGGACTTGATGCGTTCTGCAACGGTATTTTATATTTCATGTGAAAATATTGAATGAATATGCTAATTGTTATTTTTCCAATCAGAAAACATGTAGTTTCTTGTAACTGGTTACGAACAGATAGCATCAAGAGGACATTTTGACTGTTATGTATAAAGTATTTAACCACAATGGTCATCTATTGTAATTTAATATGAAAAGGTACATAGCACTAAAAAAAGTTTGTTAAAGATAAGTGTGCTTATTTTAGTAAATTAACCTTGATGATTTCCATCTCATTTACTTAATTGATAATTATTTTGTTTTCGTTCATCACCAGAAATTACCATCACGCCGATGGGGCGAACGCAGCATGAGGCAGAAGGAACATTATCGTTTTCCTATTATTTCTGAACCAACTTTTTTCAAATTGTGTAGTGTTGCATTTCTTTTGAAGTCTATAAACCTTCTGGTCCCTTAGTGTTGTTCCGGGTATGACTACATCGCGAATAATGCACAGAAATGATAATGTTTCTCTTATTCAGGTATTTAATGCTCAACGTATGTTATTATAATAGTGTAATCAATCCCTGATTCTGTTGCCTAGTGGCCCACCAAAATATTCATTTAAAAAAAAAACTTTTTCTTTTTGCCCCCCAAGAGCAATGCTGCACTTCGTTACTAAAGTAGCAGTGTAAGTTGCTAACAGTAGCTTTTTAATGAAGAAATATATACAGATACAAAAGATTTATACATCTCTCGCTCTTCAGTACGATGACCGTTCAAAGGACGTCGAGCATTGGCCACTATGTAAGTCTGTACATGTTACTCAACTGGCAGACCAACAAAATTGGGGCAGCGCATGAATGTTCGAACTTAAGCACATCCGCCGCTAAGTACGAAGAGGGGATGTGTTGTGGGTTGGCAGGAGAGCCAACACCGGGTACTAGAGGAAGCCGAAAGGCACGCGCTTTAGCTCACGCAGGCTGGCGTGAGGTCTGGAACAGGACAAGAAATTTAGACTTCAGAAAAACGGACGTAGCTGGTGGAATACTTAACTTTAATCCATTAATGATGAGCGTCGCTCTTGACTGTACACGATTCAGTATCAATAGTAACTGGTAATGGCGCCTTGCTAGGTCGTAGCAAATGACGTAGCTGAAGGCTATGCTAACTAACGTCTCAGCAAATGAAAGCTTATTTTGTCAGTGAACCATCGCTAGCAAAGTCGGTTGTCCAACTGGGGCGAGTGCTAGGAAGTCTCTCTAGACCTGCCGTGTGGAGGCGCTCGGTCTGCAATCACTGATAGTGGCGACACGCGGGTCCGACGTATACTAATGGACCGCGGCCAATTTAAAGGCTACCACCTAGCAAGTGTGGTGTCTGGCGGTGACACCACAGGATGCTTGCATCTCATTGGCAGGAGCGCAATCGTTCGTGACAGCGCCCTCGTGCCGCCGTGGCGGCTGTGGGAAACGCAGCGGCAAAACCCTCGGCGCGCTTATTTGAAAGTGTGCTGCAGAATGTGGTTCAGTGATACGGTACAGTTAGCAGTCATAGCCAGGTGAACCGCCGAAACACGCACCGTTGGTGTGTTGACAATCCTGAATTGGCTTCTTCTGGTGGAACATCAGCATCGATTTAGTGTAACCATGTTGGGTGGGATAGTGAACCATCAGCTCATACGCCCACTTTTCATAGACGGAACGCGGACAAATATCGTAGCCTCCTAATAGACCATCTTCCACAGACGCTAGAAGACGTTTCTCTACATACTAGGAGGAACTTGTGGAACCAACATGATGGCTCTACAGCCCATTGCGCACGGAGTACTCCAACAGGTCTTCACGAATTGTTTCCAAATCGTTGGATTGGACGCAGAAGACCTGTACCTTGGCCGGCCCGTTCCACGTATTTGACGCCTGTAGACACTTTTCCGTGGGGAAAGCTGAAAGACGCCGTGTACAAGGAAATACAAACTACACCCGATGATATGCAACGACGTATTACTACAGCCTGTTCGGACGTCTCCGCTGAAATGCTAGCACGTGTGCAGCAGTCGTTCCGTACCAGATTGGAAGAGCGTACTGCCGCTACCGGTGGTCATTCTAAACACAACCTGTGATGATCAGTTGTCTTTCTACTACTCAAAATCCACTTAACTAGTGCATGCACTTGTGCTGTCCTTTAGTGCGTGCTACTACAGGTGTTGTACAAGTGTTGGAGTGGAAACTTTTCAAAGCACGAAATCTCGTAAACGACTGCCTAGAATCAGGCAACAAACACGACTTACATTCTAATTTACCCTACTTTTAGTCTTAATGTAAATAGGCATTGTTTAATTTAAAAAAAAGCATGTTTGCACAAAAAATACGTGTTAATACAATCTGTTGAATGTCTAACAATACAAGCCCCTGACTGATCAATAGCACGTTCCATTTACGCAATATTCGCGGTGAAAGTTTTGGGTGATTTATCCTGTATGCTCTGGAAACCATCTGAAGTGTGATGGAGGGTATTTTCATGTACCGCCGTCACCATCTTTCCTGTTCCAGTCGCGAATAATGTGCCACTTCCTGATTATTCTTCCACCGGTTCTTAGCTGACATCTGCTTAGTTTTATGCGATTGTTTCGCTTTACTTTCGTACGCATATTCTCAGATATTTAATGAATGCGACTGCTTCCAGTGATTGTTTGAAAATCGTGTAATCATATAGAAACAGGTCTTTCCGACTGTTTACGTGCTGTACGTTACATTTGTTTATGTTAAAGGCCAACCGGCAATCCCTGCACCAAGTGTCGATCCTCTGCAGTTCTTTCTGCAATTCGCTACAATTTTGTAGATCTACATACATACTCCGCAAGCCACAGTGTGCTGCAATGCGGTGCGTACTTCGTATCCTTACAGTCATTTCCTTTCCAGTTTCGCTCGAAAATAGCGCTAAGGAGAGACACCTATCTATATGACTCCGTACAAATCATATCATCGCGGTCCATATACAAACGTACGTTGGCGGCAGTAAAATCGTTCTGCAGTCAACTTCAAATGCCAGTTCTCTAACTTTTACAGATAGTGCTCCTCGAAAAGAATGTTGCCATCCCTCCAGGGATTCACTTTTAAGTTCCCGAAGCATTTACGTAATACCTGCGTGTTGTTCGAACAGATCGGCTACAAATCTAGCAGCTTGCCTCTGAATTGCTTCCTTTTCTTTTTTTAATCTTACTTGGTGCAGATCCCAAACACTTTAACACTACTCAAGAATGGGTCGTACTATTGTCTATATGCGGTTTTCTTTACAGATGAACCACATTTTCCTGAAATTCTCGCAATATCCCGACGTTTACCATTCACCGTCCCTACGGCAGTCCTTCCATTCTTGTACTATTTCATATCCTTTGCAACGTTAAGCCTAGATACTTAACCGATGCGACTGTCAAGCAGCATACTGCTAAATTGTATTCGACCATTACGGGATTGTTTTTCCTACTCATCAGCATTTAACTTACATTTTTCTACATTTTGAGCTAGCTACCATTCATCACACCAACATTTTGTGTTTATCCTCCTACAGTCTCAACTTCGGCATCTTCCCGTACACCACACCATCAGCAGCAAACAGCCGCAGATTACTGCTGATGCTGTCCGCGAGATGATTTATGTATACAGAAAATAACGGCGATCCTTTCACACTTCCCTGTCTCTGAATAACATTAGCCGTCGGATTCAATATACTGGTTTCTGTTACTTAAGAAACATTCGACACCCTCACATATCTGGGAACCTATTGCGTATGGTCGCATCTTTGTTAACAGTCTGCGGTGGGGTATGGTATCAAATGCTTTTCGAAAATCAAGGAATATAGAATCTGCCAGCTGCGTTTCATCCATAGTTGGCACAATATCATGTGAGGAAAGGCCAAGGTGAGTTTCGAACGAGTGACGCTTTCGAAAACCATGCAGATTCGTGGCCACAAGCTTTTGTGCCAAGGAAAATATTCCAACAGAGTATGGTGTTCAATATTTCTGCAGCAAACCGATGTGATTTTGCGGATCAGTTCTTTTACCCTTTTTATACACAAGAGTCACCTGTGCTTTTCCCCAGTCGTTTGGGTCTTGAAGCAGGGCGAGAGATTCGCGATAAAGCAACGTAAGTGAGGGGCCAATGACGTAGACTACTCTGTAAAACCGAACGGGAATTCCTTCCGCACCTGACGACATTTGTTTTGGTTGGTTGGTTTGGGGGGGATTAAAGGGACCAGACTGCGACGGTCATCGGTCCCTTTTTCCAAAAAAAGGGAAACCACCCAAAGAGAATAAAAAACGAACAACAGGAAAGACGCCAGACAACACAGGACAAGAAATACTCCTACAGAGATCAGACGAAACAAATTAAAATCACACAGAGTGTGACAGTGGTTGGCCGACCATAGAGATAAAAAGGAAAAGCCAACCACCGAGAACACATTAAAAACTCAGTGTAAAATCGTAGGCCAATGGCCAGAATCAACACAAAAGAACAGAACAAACACTCAGAGTAAATAATAAAAACCCCCTGCCCGAATAAAACGGAAAACTAAGTCAGCCATACCAGGGTCATCACATAAGAGGGCAGGGAGCGTATCAGGCAGCGCAAATGTCTGCCTGACCACAGCTAAAAGGGGGCAGGCCAACAAAATGTGGGCCACTGTCAAAGCCGCCCCGCAGCGACATACAGGAGGGTCCTCCCGGCGCAGTAAATAACTGTGTGTCAGGTGGGAGTGGCCAATGCGGAGCCGACATAGGACGACAGAGTCCCTGCGGTTGGCTCGCAGGGATGACCGCCACACAGTCGTCGTCTCCTTGATGGCACGGAGTTTATTGGGCATGATCCGATTGCGCCATTCAGCGTCCCAAAGCGCAAAAACTTTTCGGCGGAGGACTGCCCGCAAATCAGTCTCTGGGAGGCCAACGTCCAGAGACTGTTTACTCGTGGCCTCTTTCGCCAGGCGGTCAACATGTTCATTGCCCGGGATACCGACATGACCGGGGGTCCACACAAAGACCACAGAGCGGCCGCAATGCACAAGAGTATGCAGGGACTCATGGATAGCCATCACCAGACGAGAACGAGGAAAACACTGGTCGAGAGCTCGTAAACCGCTCAGGGAATCGCTACAGATAACGAAGGACTCACCTGAGCAGGAGCGGATATACTCTAGGGCACGAAAGATGGCGACTAGCTCAGCAGTGTAAACGCTGCAGCCAGCCGCCAAGGACCGTTGTTCAGAATGGTCCCCTAGAGTTAGCGCATACCCGACACGACCACCAACCATCGAACCGTCGGTGTAAACAATTCCAGAGCCCTGATACGTGGCCAGGATGGAATAAAAGCGGCGGCGGAAGGCCTCTGGAGGGACCGAGTCCTTCGAGCCCTGTGCCAAGTCGAGCCGAAGGCAAGGGCGAGGAACACACCACGGGGGTGTACGCAGAGGCGCCCGGAAAGGAGGTGGAACTGAGAAAAACCCAAGCCCGCAGAGAAGCTCCTTGATGCATATGGCGATCGGACAACCCGACCGGGGCCGACGGTCTGGCAGATGGACGACTGACTGCGGGAACAGGACACGATAATTTGGATGCCCGGGCAAGCTAAAAACATGGGCAGCATAAGCGGCCAGCAAACGTTGGCGTCGGAACCGCAGTGGAGGTACACCTGCCTCCACTAGGACGCTGTCCACAGGGCTGGTGCGGAAAGCACCAGTGGCAAGGCGTATCCCGCTGTGGAGAATTGGGTCCAGCACCCGCAACGCAGATGGGGATGCTGAGCCATAAGCTAGGCACCCATAATCCAGGCGAGACTGGATTAACGCCTGGTAGAGCCGCAACAGGGTAGATCGGTCGGCGCCCCAGCGGGTGTGGCTCAAACAACGCAGGGCGTTGAGATGCCGCCAACACGCTTGTTTAAGCTGCCGGATATGAGGCAGCCAAGTCAACCGGGCATCAAAAAGGACACCCAAAAACCTGTGGGTCTCCACCACAGCAAGAAGTTCGTCGGCAAGGTAAAGCCGCGGCTCAGGATGGACCGTTCGGCGCCGGCAGAAATGCATAACGCGGGTCTTGGCTGCCGAAAACTGAAAACCACGCGCTACAGCCCAAGACTGCGCCTTGCGGATTGCGCCCTGTAGCTGACGTTCAGCTGCTGCAATGCTAATATAACTATAGTAAAGACAGAAGTCGTCAGCATACAGGGAAGCGGAGACAGAATTTCCTACTGCCGCAGCGAGACCGTTTATTGCAATTAAAAACAGGCAGACACTGAGGACAGAGCCCTGGGGTACCCCGTTCTCCTGGACGAGGGAGGAACTATACGAGGCCGCGACTTGCACGCGGAAGGTACGATACGACAGAAAATTTCTGATAAAGATCGGCAGAGGGCCCCGAAGACCCCATCCATGAAGCGCAGAAAGGATGTAATGACGCCATGTCGTATCGTACGCCTTCCGCATGTCGATAAAGACAGCGACCAGGTGCTGACGGCGGGCAAAGGCAGTACGGATGGCCGACTCCAGGCTCACCAGATTGTCGGCGGCGGAGCGGCCTTTCCAGAACCCACCCTGAGACGGAGCCAGAAGGCCCCGAGACTCCAGTACCCAATTCAAGCGCCGGCTCACCATCCGTTCAAGCAACTTGCAAAGAACGTTGGTGAGACTAATGGGACGGTAGCTGTCCACCTCCAGAGGGTTCGTTCCAGGTTTCAAAATGGGGATGACAATACTTTCCCGCCATTGCGACGGAAACTCACCCTCGACCCAGAGACGGTTGTAAAGGTCGAGGAGGCGTCGCTTGCAGTCCACTGAAAGGTGTTTCAGCATCTGACAGTGGATGCGATCTGGCCCGGGAGCGGTATCAGGGCAAGCGGCAAGGGCACTCTGAAATTCCCACTCACTGAATGGAGCGTTGTAGGGTTCAGAAGCGTTGGTGCGAAAAGAAAGGCTCCGACGTTCCATCCGCTCTTTAATGGAGCGGAAGGCCTGGGGGTAATTCGCAGAAGCGGAACTCCTAGCAAAATGCTCTGCTAAGCGGTTTGCAATGACGTCGGAGGCAGTACACACTGCTCCATTCAGTGAGAGCGCAGGGACGCTGGCAGGGGTCCGATAGCCGAAGACCCGTCGAATCTTGGCCCAGACCTGCGATGGAGTGACATGGTGTCCAATGGTGGACACATACCGCTCCCAGCACTCCTTCTTGCCTTGGCGGATAAGGAGGCGGGCCCGCGCACGCAGCCGTTTGAAGGCGATAAGGTGGTCCATGGAGGGATGTCGCTTGTGACGCTGGAGCGCCCGCCGGCGATCTTTAATCGCTTCAGCGATCTCAGGCGACCACCAAGGCACAGCCCTCCGCCGAGGGGACCCAGAAGAACGGGGAATGGCAGACTCGGCGGCAGTGACGATGCCGGCGGTGACCGATGTAACCACCGCATCAATGGCATCAGTTGAGAGAGGCTCAATAGCGGCAGTGGAGGAGAACAAGTCCCAGTCAGCCTTATTCATAGCCCATCTGCTAGGGCGCCCAGAAGAGTGACGCTGTGGTAGTGACAGAAAAATCGGAAAGTGGTCACTACCACACAGGTCGTCATGCACACTCCAGTGGACAGATGGTAAGAGGCTAGGGCTACAGATTGAAAGGTCAGTGGCGGAGTAGGTGCCATGCGCCACACTGAAGTGTGTGGAGGCACCATCATTCAAAATCGAGAGATCGAGCTGCGACAATAAATGCTCAACGGTGGTGCCTCGACCTGTTGCCACTGACCCACCCCACAGAGGGTTATGGGCGGTAAAGTCGCCCAGTAATAAGAAAGGTGGCGGCAATTGGGCTATCAGCGCAGCCAGGACATGCTGCGCGACATCACCCTCCGGTGGAAGGTAAAGACTGCAGACGGTAAGAGCCTGCGGCGTCCACACCCTAACAGCGACAGCCTCTAAAGCTGTTTGTAGAGGGACAGACTCGCTGTGAAGAGAGTTAAGGACATAGATGCAGACGCCACCAGACACCCTTTCATAAGCTGCTCCGATAGCCACGGAGGGCGGGGGTGCGCATTGCTGGAAACCAAGTTTCCTGCAAAGCAATGCAGAGGAAAGGGTGAAGGCTGAGAAGTTGGCGGAGCTCAGCTAGATGGTGGAAGAAACCGCTGCAGTTCCACTGGAGGATGGTTTTGTCCATGGCTGAGAAAGGCGTGCCGGGACTGGGACGGCAGATTACGCCGCTGGGTCACCTGCTGCCTCCGAGTGAGCACCCGTGCTAGTGCTATTGCTATTCACGGCGTCTGAGGGACCGGCGAGATAGAGGTCCTCAGCGGACGCCAGAATCTCCACCTCGTCCGCAGACGCAGAGCTAGAAGGTTGCGATGGGGTGGCTACCACCGCGCGTTCCTTGGGCTTAGAGCTGCTCTTCTTTGATTTCTCACGCTGCTCCTTGGGTTTAACTGGCTGGGAGGACTTCACCGATTCAGTCTCCGGGACTGAGGAGGATCGGGAAGCCCTTCGACCTGCAGATTGTGGGCACTTACGCCACTGTCGATCGTCAGCCTTCCCGCCGGTGGAGACCTGGGAAGGGAGGGACCCAAGGGACCCCTTGCGAGCGTGAGAAGCCGAAGAAGTTGGACACTTCTCCGGCGTAGAAGCGGGGACCGACGTCCCCGATGAGGGGGATGGTGTTGCTCCTGAGGTAGGTGGCACAGGAGCAATCCGGTGGGTAGAGCCCCCCACTGGCAAGGGGGCAGGAGGAGTTGTACCACTCGTCGATCCGGCCGGAATGCGCGAAACTGATGGGGCTAGCACAGGTGTTGTAGCAGCGGCGTAGGAAGTTGTCATTCGCACTGGATGTAATCGGTCGTATTTCCGTTTGGCCTCAGTATAAGTCAGTCGGTCCAGGGTCTTATATTCCATGATTTTGCGCTCTTTCTGGAATATTCTGCAGTCTGGCGAGCAAGGTGAATGGTGCTCCCCGCAGTTGACGCAGATGGGAGGCGGGGCACATGGAGTATCGGGATGAGATGGGCGTCCGCAATCTCGACATGTGAGGCTGGAAGTGCAGCGGGAAGACATATGGCCGAACTTCCAGCACTTGAAGCACCGCATCGGGGGAGGGATATAGGGCTTGACGTCACATCGGTAGACCATCACCTTGACCTTTTCCGGTAACGTATCACCCACGAAGGCCAAGATGAAGGCACCGGTAGCAACCTGATTGTCCCTCGGACCCCGATGAACGCGCCGGACGAAATGAACACCTCTACGTTCTAAGTTGGCGCGAAGCTCGTCATCAGACTGCAAAAGGAGGTCCCTATGGAAAATAACACCCTGGACCATATTTAAACTCTTATGGGGAGTAATAGTAACATTAACATCCCCCAACTTGTCACAAGCAAGTAACCTGCGTGACTGGGCGGAGGATGCCGTTTGTATCAGTACTGAGCCAGAGCGCATTTTAGACAAGCCCTCCACCTCCCCAAACTTGTCCTCTAAATGCTCGACGAAGAACTGAGGCTTTGTGGAGAGAAAAGACTCCCCATCAGCTCTCGTGCAAACTAAGAATCGGGGCGAATAACTGTTACCTCCATCCTGGGACTTACGCTCTTCCCACGGCGTGGCCAGGGAGGGGAACGTTTTCGGATCGTACTTCTGAGCATTAAATTGAGCCCGAGAACGCTTAGAGACTGCTGGCGGCTGGCCGCCAGCGAGAGATGATGTACCACGCTTCATTGCGGGTCATCCGCCCTGATGCCACCTACTCCGACCAAGGGCCCTCCCCACGGACGCCACCCAGCCACAGCAAAGGCCACCTGGCAGGATGGCCGTTGCCGGGAGTCCTGATACCCCAGGAGGATAGGCATCTACTCCTTGGCATACGTGGGGAGTTAACGGCGCAGGCATCAGTAGAGCGATCCCTGTGTTGTCAGGGGGCTACAACCAAGAGGGTACATGGCGGCCCCACCACAACGGACTGGCTACCGTGCTGGATCTTAGGTGCAAAACTGTCCAAGGTCGTCGTCGCAGTTAAAAGAAACACTGCAGAGGGCAGCGTGGTAATCGCACCCAGGGACGTATCCCCGCCCTAAAGATCGAAAACGAGCGGGACACCATTGCAACGACGTGAAAGCCGGCTAAAGGTCTAATTGCACGACGGATACAGCGCACCATGTAAGGCGCCCTTCCCCAATTGGCTCGCTCTTCGGAATAATTTAGAAAGATGGAGGTCAAACCCGAGAGGGGACCATCACATAAGGCCAAAACATGTGAGACTCCTTTTAGTCGCCTCTTACGACAGGTAGGAATACCGCGGGCCTATTCTAACCCCCGAACCCGCAGGGGGGGGGGACATTTATTTTCAGCTCTTTGGTTGTTTCTCTACGGCAGTTATGCCTGCTATTATACCCTCCATAGATGAGTCTGTTCGATGGTCAAACGACGGTATAATAAGTTTGTACGATTCTCCTACGCGAACTACGAGGGCGGTTCAGAAAGTAACCTCCGATCGGTCACAGTGCGGGTTGTGGGGGGAGTAGCGACGCCATCTGTGCGTTCACGCACTCAACAGGTCAGTCGGCATCAAGCCGTGGTCGAGTGAACGTCGTACCTGCGCTAGTTTAGTTTTTGTGGCAGTTTGAAATGTGTGCTGCAATAGAAAACCCCGCCAAATGTGAAGTGCGTGCTGTCATAAGGTTTTTTTACAGCCAAAGGATATTCTGCAGCAGCTATTCATCGTGAGCTTTGTGCCGTGTACGGACCAAGAGTTATGAGTGAAGGAGTTGTCCGTGAATGGGTACGTTTATTTAAAAGTGGACGAGAAAACGTTCATGATGAAGAGAGGAGTGGTAGACCATCATTGGTGACTGACGAACTCGTTCAGACAGTTGATGCTAAAGTTCGTGAAAATCGACGTTTCTCAATGTCGGAGTTGTCTACTGGTTTTCCACAGATTTCTAAGACTCTCTTGTACGAGATAGTGACAGCAAGATTTGGTTACCGTAAGTTCTGTGCACGATGGGTGCCCAAAATTCTTACCGACCACCACAAAACTCAAAGAATGGCCTCTGCATTAGACTTTCTGTCACGTTATGAGGACGAAGGAGAACCATTGTTAAACAGAATCGTGACCGGTGACGAAACCTGGATTAAGTACGTGAACCCTGAGACAAAAGAACAATCAAAGATGTGGGCACATTCAAATTCGCCTACCAAACCAAGAAAAGCCTCGCAAGATTTTTCTGCCAGAAAACTGATGGCAACGGTGTTTTGGGATGCCAAAGGGGTGTTGTTGGTTGAATTCATGGAACGTGGTACGACCATTAATCAAGACGTGTACTGTGAAACAATAAAAAAGTTACGACGGGCTATACAGAACAAACGCCGTGGTATGCTGACTTCCGGTATCGTTTTTTTTTGCACGATAACGCCCGTCCTCACTCTGCTCGCAGAACAACGGCCCTTCTTGAGTCCTTCAAGTGGGACGTTATCAACCATCCACCTTACAGCCCAGACCTGGCGCCAAGTGATTATCACCGCTTCGTGCATTTGAAGAAATGGCTCGGGTCACAGAGGTTTGATGACGACGAAGAGCTCAAAGATGCGGTCACAGGCTGGCTCCAGGCACAAGCGGGTGATTTTTATGCAGAAGGAATTTCAAAGCTTGTGAAGAGATACGATAAGTGCCTCAATCGCTATGGAGACTATGTAGAAAAATAGTGCAAAGATGTAGTTGTAAGATGTATATATTAAAATATTTTTATTTAACTTGGTGTATTTTTTTAAATCAACCGGAGGTTACTTTCTGAACGGCCCTCGTATTTCTTAAACGCGAAATTTAAAAGTTCAGCTTTCCGTTTGCTATCTCCTATTACCACACCAAACTGCTCAAGGAATGGCTCTACTGAAGTTTTTCGACTCGCTCAGCGATTGTACGAAGGACCAGAATTTCCTCGGCAAGATCTTTTGCTCCATCTTTTTAGAGACGCACGAATCTCTGGCAACCTTGCCTTATCATTTGTACGTTCTCTTTCGAAAGGAGAATGCAACAGTCTTTGCTTCCCAGCATTTTCCGAATTTCGCTGTTAACACACAGTGGTTCTTTTCCGTCCTTAATGCCCTTACTCGGTACGTATTTCCTCAGAGCACGGTTTACAATTCGTTTATATTTTGCCCATAATTCCTCATGTCCATCATACTGGAACTAAATGAAGTCAAATCATTGTCTAAGAAGGATGCAATAAATGCTTATCTGCTCTTTCCAGCAGAAATACTCTCCTAGCCTCCTTGCTTGATTTATTAACTTTAGTAACTATAGTCTATGACATCATGGTCACTAATCCCTGTCTCTAGACTGACGCCGTCAGGAAGGTCAGGCCTGTTTGTAGTTAGGACTAAAATATTTATACTGTGTGTGGGCTCTCTGCTCAAGATAGTTTTCGGAAAACTGTGTTCAAAAGTACTACGTAAGACCTGCAATGAATCCGTATACGTTCCAGTCTGATCGGTAGGTTAAAGCCGTCTCCAACCAAAATTACACGATCAGGCTATTTACGTGCTACTGACCGTAAACTTTCTTTGAATGACACACTGCCATGGCGGAAACGGGTGATGGTAAAAGCATCCAACAGCTAACTTTATTTTGCCTAGACCTGGTATACGCAACCAGATGACTTCACAAATTAGATCTCAATAGGGACAACATTTTTGTCATCTGCAATGAACAATTCCCCTCTATGGCGTCTAATCTGCCTTTTCGATGTACTTTCCAGAATCGCTAAATATTTCAGAGCTTCCTCTATTTCGGGTTTCATTCAGCTCTCGGTCCCGAGAAATTCTCTGGAAGGCAGTAAATTCGGGAACCTTCTTACTAATACTTCTACAATTTGCTGACAAAAATTTTGACAGCCTGTGTGTCTTTACCTCGAACGCGGTCTGATTTCGCTATATGCGTGTTGTTTGGCAAGTGTTCATCAGAGTAATTAAAACTACCCTCTAGCCTAAAAACCCCAATTACACTCAGCAAGTACTCCGCTACTGAGCAGCTCTTTCCTTTGTGTAGTGCACCCCTGACCTATCAACGGACGTCCTACAATTCCCCACGCGATAAAGCAGGTCCAGAAATCTGCAGCTAATTCCGTCACAGAGTCGACGACCGTCACAGAGTCGACGAAGCCTTCGATTGAGGCCCTCCACGCGGCTCCGAACGAAAAGACCCCGACCAATGCTGCACAAACTCTGCTTGCACACCGCGCGCGAGACCAAACAGCTTTCACCACTTCCGCCAGCTGCCTGTATGAAATGGGGATGGCCTCAGAACTCAAGCGACAGGCTTCGTTGGTGCCGGCGTGAGCCATAATTTGCAGTCGACTGGTCTTGCACACACTATAGCTGCAGGGAAGGCTGCTCTGATCAGCCCCCCCCCCCCTCCTCCCGGCAGACATACCGAGTGCACATTGGCGGCTTTCTCTCCGGCCCTGAACGCTATCTCCAAGGGACTGCTAATACGTCTGAAGTTGGAGCTCCCTATAACTAGCAAACCCTGCCCCCTCACATGAGGAATAGGCGAGACCAGAGACCCAGCCTTCACACTGGCCCACCGCCTCGAGCAACGCGAACGCTTCACCACCCGCCGCTCCCCCTGCGGTGAAGGGCCGATCCAACGCGTCGGGTGCACTGTAATGTGTCTCGGCAGCAGAGCCTGTGGGCGAAACAAGCGACACGTAACGCCGTCGGCACAAGGGCAGTGCATTCGAACGCTGAGCGCGCCGAGTTTCTGTCGTCACAGCCGTCGATTAGCACGCTAGGGAGTCTTTATAAACGCGTAGAGCAATATCTAGCATGTTAGATATTCTGAACGTGTGTTTAAACGTTGACCAGTGAGATGGCAGAACGCCACCTACGTCCCACGCAAGCCATCTCCTTTCTGTCGAGTCAAAAGGCGCTACGTTGTCTTTCAGATGAACCCCACATGTATGTATGCCGTTTTTGAGCACCAGTAAATTGGATCTCTCGAAAACATGTCGTTAATTGTATGACTCGTCATGATAAAATGACGAGGAAAGATATTCGTGGTTCAAGAAGTATTGTAACTTGCGTGTTACGACAGTATGCCGTTTGAAGGCAACGAACGGTGCATTGACGATCCGTCAAAAGCGCACTGTTCTTGGTACAATTTTTCATAAGTAAATTTAAGTTTGTAACATAGCTACGATTAAAGTTTTCAGGCGATGTAGGATGTTACGTATAATTAAATACTCGTGGTCGGTTTAGCGCATTGAGTAGCGCTACAGATACGCAAGGAAACGTGTGATATGTTGGTGGATCGCGTCCCACTATGGTCTTTTTTTTTACTAGCCCTTGCGCTTTTAATGGCTTTTCATACTTCCTTATTAGTTTAATATAAGACTATACTATAACAATCGATGGTACGTAAATGTAAATGTGCTCTTTTTGAGGAATGTGTGTGTGTGTGTGTGTGTGTGTGTGTGTTTTAATCTATTAGGCAGCTTGCACTACTTGCAGTAAGATATTTCGCTCTTTTATCTTTTAAGTTTTTTTATTTCATACGACGTAAATATTTTGCTACTGAATAGGTACAGAAATCAAGGAAGAATCTTTGGGTTTTACTAAAATGTGAGAATGATCAAATTTTACCTCATATGGAGAACTATTGTAAAGTTGTATCTCACTGTTAGTAAGGGAACTTTTCTAGGCCGATGTCCTTATTGACTGCACATTATAAAATCTTCGACTTTTAACATGTTCACGGATATATACTGTAAGTTTTTATTTGTGTATACTACAAACAGAACGTAGCATATGGACCAGGAAGGAAATGAACGTTTTAATAGAGCTAACATAGGAATTTGACGCTCGCCCATTTCGTAAACATTGTGATTTACGAGCCAGATAGAGCCACAAATGCCGCTGGAGCGCGTTGCGATCGCGTATACCACGTTGCGGCCCACGTACCGTATGCACGAGTAGCATCGTTACTGATCATTCAGCAGCACTTTGAAATCGTCACGCTCAACGTTGACTTTCAAAAGCAACGTCAGTGTGCCAACTGCTTAAGGTGTTCCATGCGACGCGCCTGATTCTCGAACACCGCTATACCCCTAGATAGCATCCTGATGACGGCTGACCGCAGCCGAAAGCGCACTCAGCTGTTCGCGAACTGCGGTCAGATGCTCCGGCGCCCGCACGCAGCACGCGAACACATCCTACCCATCCTAGCAGGGCTAACTACATAAACTATGAATGCACACAGAGAAACCTAGATATGCAACGCGCTACCCTCCTGACGCGTCAGAAACGGAGGCTGCCTCAATTAGCTGCGTAGTTAGCCGTTCAGAAAATATGCCAACTGTGCTATAGACTGCCTGACTACAAATCACAGTTACAAAAACGCTAGATTACACCTCTTAAATAGAAAACCGTGATCGAAATTTAAGAATTATACTACTAAGTAAACTCAGAAAAATGTAAATACTTAACTTGCCGATCTCCAGATGCGTCCCAGGCGACAGCTGGAGACTGAGTGACTGACGCTTACTATGCTGAAACGAACGGTCCCTAACTCTTCAAAACACACAAATAACTATTGCTCTACAGACTGCCTGAATTTGTGCTTACTGTTACAAGACGCGAGATTATATGTGAATACAATCATTGCGCTTCAAACATAATCCACTGGTTAATTTATGTACATTCTCAACAGCAAGGGTCCTGAAACACTGCCTTGGGTTGCACCTGAACTTACGATTTAAGACTGTTCTCCATTAAGAATGATGTGTTCTGTTAGATTTTCCAGAAACTCTTCAACCATAAAGCTGTTGTGTACACTAACCGACAGTGCTCATCCGACTGAAATCATTCCGCAAAGCAAGGAACACGATTATTAAGCTGTTCACTGGTATATGTTGCCCCTGGATCTCATGTTATACGAACAGAATGAGTTGAGTAGCGCGATCTTCGCTTGCAGACCACGTCGATTCCTACAGATGAAATTTCACGACTGCAGAAAGGCCACAAATAAGCAAGCATAAAACGCGTTAAAAACTTCTACAATAGGCACTCCTTTAAACCGTGAATGACCTGCTCATTTTTCCAAACACTTTGAACGCTTCGTTCAACAGCGACCTACGGTAGGGCGCTGCCAGGAGAGGAGCAAGTTCTCTCGCATACGGTACTCTACGTGGTGTGAAATCTTGCACTATCCCACCGGGCCATGTCGCCTGTATTCAGTTTAGCGATTTTCATTTCTTTTCTAACCAGCGGTCACTTATTCCGACGTGACTTTGGCGTTCGTGCGACTATTGGAGCGATAAACCGTGGTACGATCTTGTCATCCTCCGTTTTAATTTGTTATGGTCAATGAGTGCCTGGACAGCTGTCCCTGATCCGTTTATGATTTTTAACACGACCAAAACCTCTTGGGATTTCCTTTCAGATCGGTAAAATTACTTTGGAACTCTCGGAAAGCTTCACGCATGGCTCCTTCGCACTAATTTTAGCTTTGTTGAGTTTTTGTTTGTTTACGTGGCTTTGGTTCAGTTGAAATGCACGGTCGTCGTTTCACAGACAAGAGAAATAAATACGTCACTGACCGACGCTGCGCCTATAGTTATTGCATTAGTAACAATTTTAACTCACCTAGCTTCCACTTCCAAACTACACGCTTATAGCGAACGAAAGGATTAAAACTAACTTTCAGTCGTTTAACCACCATTGTCGTTGTTAAAGAATGTTTTGGTGATATTTAAGAAATACCACCTACGTGCCAGAATACCTAGATTTAAACAGAAAAATAACAATGTTTCTAACAGCTTCACTGGACAGAAAAGGCTTCACAATTACTACTACTACTACTACTACTAATTCCATTGTCACTAAGGTCGATCTAACGGACAACAGTATCACATGCCGTCACTCCATTATTCAAGGAGCCAGTGCCCAGCGTTGAATCCGAAATGTCTCTTCCATTATACAAGAGAGATTTCGGATTCAACTCTAGGCACTGGTTTCTTGTATTCTTTTGAAATTTTTTTCCTGTCATCAGGAATCGAACCGGCTACCTCAGATCCGAGCGACACGGAACGAATATGAGTTTCCGACCTCGGGAACGGAGACGGGCTTTGATACAAGTGAATACTTACAACGAATTCAAAGTACGTATTCTTTCACGGGCAATACGTTACTGCGCCGTATTTCGCGTCTCAGATTACGCTGTACGTGCCCCTACAATAGGCCTGGTGAACCTGTTCTCGGGCCGGAGGAAGCCGCTGGTTCATCCTGGCAGTGTTCACCGAATTTATGACTATCGATGGTTGGATTATGATCTGAACAGTAACGCCATATTATAAAGTAATTAATGTTCTTTATGCCTATGAAAATCATGTTGACGTCATATACAGTCACTTGTTGGACAACAGATCGAAGTTAAGAATGACATGTGCAGTACTCGGCCACCCGCTTAACAGTTGTTAAATGAAGGCCCTTTGCGGCACATAGTCCAACAACACCCACAATTCTATAAATAGCCTACAGGAAATCACGCTTTTTTTGCACCAACCTTCAAGGCAGACATTCGTTTCCAGACAGAAATAGAAAACAAAAATGATAAACTGCTATGCATCGATTATTTTGCTAGTACAATGGTTACAGATCCATCAGCCTTGTCTATTCAGGGCAAGGAAAGTAAGAAAAATTGTTTAATTTCTGGTCGACGATGAGGTCATTAGATACTATGCAAGACCTCTGACTGGGGGAGAACTGGAAAATTAAATCGCCCGTGTGGTTTTCGAAAGAACCATCTCTGCATTCGCCTTGATTTGGAGAACCATGGCAAACTTGAACCTGAATGGTCCGACCGTGAAGGGAACCCAAAACTCAATTCTGGTGTGCTACTACCACAGCAACAACTAGCTCGATCCGAGATAGAAGCCAGGGTTACTCAAAAGAGCTGGTGGAATGAGGTGCTTGATTGACTATTAAAATGATTTCAGATATTTTAAAAACTAGGTATTTGAGAAGCTCAGAGCCTAAAAAAGTGACAGAACATACTTCGCTTTTCCAGACAATCTTCGAGGAAAACCACAACCCAAATGACACTGAAACCGAGTAAGATTATCAGAGACAGTAATAGTCTCTACAAATACTTAAAATATCTACATCCATACTCCGCAAGCTACCTGACTGTGGCGGAGGGTACCTTGAGTACCTCTATCGGTTCTCCCTTCTATTCCAGTCTCGTATTGTTCGTGGAAAGAAGGATTGTCGGTATGCCTCTATGTGGGCTCTAATCTCTCTGATTTTATCCTCATGGTCTCTTCGCGAGATATACGTAGGAGGGAGCAATATACTGCTTGACTCTTCGGTGAAGGTATGTTCTCGAAACTTCAACAAAAGCCCGTACCGAGCTACTGAGCGTCTCTCCTGCAGAGTCTTCCACTGGAGTTTGTTTATCTATCATTTCCGTAACGCTTTCGCAATTACTAAATGATCCTGTAATGAAGCGCGCTGCTCTCCGTTGGATCTTCTCTATCTCTTCTCTTCTATCAACCCTATCTGGTACGGATCCCAATCTGCCGAGCAGTATTCAAGCAGTGGGCGAAAACTGCCACGCACGAACAGTAATAATACAAGGGAAGAGTTTTTAACGAATTCACAGCACACACACCAAAAAGGTTTTCAAACGTACCTCGAAAACTCTTAATAAAAATTCAGAATTGGTGCCACATCGGACAAAAACAAAACGATGAACGAGTAAACTAGGCGGCTACAACACAAGTGCCTCACGGTGAGAGCGGCGACAGAAATTTACTTTCATATCCCGTTTTGAGTATGAAAATGTGTGGTCGAGGGCGGGTGAAGCGCGAAAGGTATGAAAAACAAGGTTCGTAAATTGCGTCCAAAAAAAACAAAACACACCAAAAACGCAGATGTAATATGCATAAACAGGAAGTGGAAAGTCCAATAAATTTGCTTCATCAAATCTTTGCTTTAAAACGTTTACCGGCTATAGTTGCATTCTGGAGAACCAGCATTCAAATTTCCGACCAGCTATCCAGATTTGGGTTTTCCGTGCTTTCCCTGAATCACTTAAGGCATATGCAGAGAGAGTTCCCTATCCGTGCATGTGTTCCGATCGAGTTCGGTGGTGCAGAGGCAAGACAGTGGACTTGCGTCAGGGAGGATGCCGGTTCAAGCCCTCGTTTTCCGTAGTTTCCCCTAATTCGCGCAAGGCACTTGTCTTGATGGTTCCTTTCCAAGGACAAAGCCTATTTCCTCCTTCATCCTCGGCCAATTCGAGTTTGAGCGCCGAAGGGAAGTTGTGACTTAGTCTTCTTGACCTTCCTTGCAACACGTCTCATGTCCTCTTAATAAACTGTCGAAATGCTTATATCGTGATTTTCCTCCGTTCGATACCTTTTGTACAAAGATTGAAGTGTGCGAGCGTGGCAAATGTATCAACGGTGATGCGATCAAAGGCATGATCTTCAGGTTTCAAGTGCTGGATTTTGACCACTGGAGTTGCATATCTGTTTTAAACGTTTTTGGAAGGCGACTATCAACAACAGTCAAGTAATGTATAAAAGTAGTATTCTGTGTACACTTGGTATTATTATGTTTGCTTCTAAAAGTCCTGTATCGTATACTGATCTACAGATTATTAAGTAATGTTGTGGCTTAAACCACTTTAACCCTTATACATGAGGGTGGCCCATGACAAACCGGTCGATATTTGGTTTTAAAATAAAAGCAGCTGATGGTCAAACATGCATTTTATGCATATCTGTTTCATGGCTCATACGAGCTCACCTTAAACAAAAACGCTAAGCAACTGCTATTGTTAATAATTAGTAACGGCCTCTTTGGCGAGGTCTTGACGTCTATGCTGTGAATTCATTTTCTGATCATCTCGTCGCAGTGTGTAGTGATCGTGCCTTCAAGGAAAATTACCCGAAGAGTTCAGATCCATCTATCGTTGGTGTCAAGTTCGGTCTTATTTCTTTCGCACTTTTACACTTACAAAACTTTACAATTTACTGCCTTATCGTATTATTGTCATCATCTTCTGTCTTCGGATATAGGCTAAGATAAGACAGGTCTGAGTTCAACATATTCTGTGTCTACTGATTCTTATTTTTAAAATGTCCGAAGAAACGAAATTCATTCGCAATTCGGGATCTTTCTGAAATTAGCTGCATTAGGTGAGACCATGTTACCTGTGACCCATGAAAATTTGTTACGGACCAGGAGTCGAACCTGGATTTCCTATTTGTCGCGCTCATCTCAACTCTGGCTATTCAAGCACGCTTCCACAACTGTCTACGACCCCATCGCTCGCAACTTTACTTGGATTCCCGCCACACGGTTTCAAGAAGGCAAGCTTATTCAGCGTTAGTATTGCGGTCGTTATTTTGCCCGTTGCTAATACTTATTTTTAAAAATGTCTGAAGCAACAGATGTTGGTGGTGACATTCTTGTTATAAATTTAGTACAGCCGCAAGATCATCAATAAAATACGAGGTTTGTCCGGAAAATACGTATAAAAGTTGAATAATGTCTTTATGTTACAAGTTGCAGTCACCGCCAGGTGGGACTACTGCTGTAATCAATCCCATCAACGCTCATTTCGAGTCAGAGCACTCTGCGTGAAGGTGGGAGTGTGCGGCAGCTTGTTGACAGTTACCCTTTTTCACCTGCCGTCGGCATGGAGCTCTCTGATTGAGGAACAGCGCGTCAACATCAAGTTTCTTGCAAAGCTAGGCAAGAATGGCCGTGAGATTGAGTGTTTGAAACAGGTTTACGGAGACTATTCTCTGAAGGAACCAACCGTGAACAAGTGGTTAAAAAGGTTCCGGGATGGCAGAGAAGTAGTGAGCGATGACCCTCGCCCAGGACGCCCGTCGACATCGAGTTCCGATGCAGATGTTGAACGAATTCGGGCTTGTGTTCTTAAAGACCGTAGATTGACAGACAGAATGATTGCTGACGAGCTGTCAATCTCCAAAACAATCGTTCACGAAATCCTGACACAAAAACTTGAAATGAAGAAATTGTGTGCGAAAATCGTACCGAAGCTCTTGACGCCAGAACAGAAAGGAAAGAGGGTTAAGTGCAGTGAGGCTTGGTTGGAAGCTGAGGAACGAGGGGACTTTCTCCACCGAGTCATCACTGGAGACGAGTCCTGGTTTTACGAATTCGATGTGGAGCTCAAATCTCAAAGCAAAGGTGTGGCCCCAGTTCGGCCGGAGTTGGGGAAAGGGGGAAGGTGGATCCTTCATCACGACAATGCGCCTGCTCTCACGTCGCTCGTTGTGCGCGAGTTTTTGGCCCGAAGCTCAATCACTGTGACAGACCACCCGCCTTATTCACCCGATTTAGCCCCGTGTTACTTCTTCATGTTCCCGAAATGTAAAATGGTGCTTCGGGGGCGGCACTTGGGAGATGTGGAAGCCATCATGGCGGAAACGACACGGCAACTGAACAACATCACAACTGAAGACTTTCAGCAATGTTATCAACAGTGGAAACGGCGTTGGCAGAAGTGTATCGCGTCTCAGGGCGAGTACTTTGAAGGAGACCATATTGTAATACCTGAATAATTGTAAAATTAAGTTATTATTCAACTTTTATACGTATTTTCCGGACAAACTTCGTATGTTTGTCTCCCTGAAACACTGTGGTGGGAATCCAAGTAAAAGTTGGGAGCGATGGGGTCGTAGGCAGTATGACATATGAGCGTTTGGATCGATCCTGGAAGCGCAGTTATGACGCGTGGAACTCTGGGTCGGTCGTGGAAGCGTGCTCGATAGCCGAAGTTGTTAAGGCTCGCGACAAGCGGGAAATTCGGGTTCGATTCCCGGCCTGACACATTTTCATGTGTTACCAATAGGTAACATCCCCATACCAAACGCAGCTGCCGGCCGTTGTGACCGAGCGGTTCTAGGCGATTCAGTCCAAAATCACGCGGCTGCTAAGGTCGCAGGTTCGAATCCTGCCTCGGGCATGGATGTGTGTGATGTCCTTAGGTTAGTAGGTTTTAAGTACTTCTAAGTCTAGGGGATTGATGACCTCAGATGTTAAGTCCCATTGTGCTTAAAGCCATTTGAACCATACCAAACGCAGCTAATGTCAGGAAGATTTCGCAATTACGAATGAATTTCCTGACTGTCTATTGATGTTCTCCTCAAAGCCTTAAAAAGCTTTATTTGAGATTCTAGTCTCCGACACACGCAAACCATGTTACTTCAAATTGTTTTTACAGATATGAGGAACCTCCTTTCCTACGTTTCCAACTGTCTTGGGAGTTCTTACAAATGCTCCACGTATTCTGTGGCATTTTACTTTTTTGTACTTGGCCTTTTCATAGGTTATGTCCCAGCCAAGAGACTGGAAACAAAACACTTGCTCCAATGTTTTACCATCGATAACTCATTTGTTCCTTTCCTACGACAGTCACTAACATAGTTTTGGTTGCTGAAATCTTTATAGCACATGCAAAGCTCAAGACGTGTAGCTTATTTACATTTCTATGAAATTTGTAGCTTTCTAATTTTATTCCCGAAGGAACATAGTCTTCCCGGTTTCTTGCCAAGGTCAAAACGACCTTATTTCATGATCTTATTGAGTTTATGAATGTTTTAAAAATTGACGAGGATATTTTACATCTCTTCCTAACGTCGTAATTCATCATCATCTGACTAAGTGGCTATGACGATTCTGATAATGGTATAAACACACAGGTGCGGAGGATGAAACAACGCTGAACAATCAAACAAGCAATATCGTTGCTGGACTTCACAATACTCGCACATTTTAAATCACGTCATCCCGAGTTGGAAGTCCATTGTTAAACCTAGTTAAGAAGAGCGGTATCTTACCTTTTTATGCCTAACGCAATACCAGCGTCTGTATCATCATCTTGGCGGACTACTACTCATGTTCATAATCTTTATGGTAAACTAATTCCATACACCTTGTCAGGTGTCCGTATCAGATTAGACATGTCAGTTCAGTTTCGTGTCATTCTCTTCACGACCCCCCCCCCCCCCCCCAACCTATCCCACCGTAGTAGAATTATTTGCGCCCGTTTCATGGAGAGATGAAACTCTTTCGCGTCCGCAAGTTCATTACCTCATAGTGGTACGCTACTCTCTTCCTTAGCACTAAAGGGTCTGCCGGGAAAGCAAAGCACAATTTCCTTTCTCGATGCTTCTGTGCTATCGAACATTTTGTTTACAATAGCTTTACTGTTACCGGTTGATAAGGCAGTATCTCAAATACTTTAACAACAATTAATAATAATAGTAGTAGTAGTAGTAGTAGTAGTAGTAATAAAAACGCCAGGGTCATTCCTCCTCTAAATGCGTCTAACTACACGCACACACACAGCCAAATTCTAAATTCACCTTTTTCTCAAATTGCAAACAAACCTTGGTGCATTACCAATACGCTATTTTAACACTCCTTTTGAAGTTAAAGTAGAATTACCGCCGCGAACATGCCCATTCTTTCCATGACAAAGCACCAGAGAAATTAGAAAGGTCCAAGATAAAAAAGGTACAACTTCCCTAAGTAACAAACACAATTTCGCAATTAACAGCCATTTAACTTTCAGGATTTAAATTACGCTAACTACCGTAAAATAATTTGTTCTTAATCTAGCTTGAGGGAGGGCGTGATAGTTTCGCACTAACGAAACAGTTAAGGCATCAGATACAGAAACAACACGGCCAGGATCCAATGTAAAGAGGGAATAACTGTCAACTAGGTAAATTTCACATACCGTATCGCACTCCGGCAGGCACTCAAACATGCAATACGTGGGAAAACTATTTAAAGAATTAATTCTATAAAACTTATACGAAGCAGTATAAGCTCCCTTAAAATTTCATTACATTTTTCGTGCACGTTGGGCCACTCCGCACTCTTAAGTGACGCACTAAAAATTGCCATTTTTCGACTTGTTTCACTTTCATTGCGGGGGTGCGATAGGCAGACCATAAAGTGTACTTCTGTGGCCGTTGGTGGTGAAAGTGCTATATGTTTAGGTTTGTTACTGTGATTGGAAGACCAGTGGCATTAAGACTGTGCGTCGTTCGGATATTAGTTGTTTAATGTGAACTTCTTTCGTCGACTGCTTGAGTAACGAAACGCCAGGATTTGCTATAGCAGTAGCGCACCATTTAGCACGTCATACTAAGTAGTTAGCTAAGTTGCGTCGCGTTCTGTTACCTTGAATTTGATCCTTTCTTCGTTCCAGTGCGGCTTGATGTGTCTAAGCACAGCCGCGCAACCACCTGGAAGGTCATCCTCTTGGATAGTCAGCGGCAAACGGAGCGCGTTGTTTTGCGATCCCATCAGCGCAACAAACGTCACGTCACACTACCAGCTTCCGTGAGCTACTGAGGATCCCTGCAACGGAGTGCCTCTTTATGTAAGCTCTTATGTCGTTTCTGATAAAGTGCTGGTGCTGGTGCTGCTGCTGCCGCCCCCCCCCCCCTCTCTCTCTCTCTCTCTCTCTCTCTCTCTCTCTCTCTCTCTCTCTCTCTTCCCCCCCCCCCCCCCCCTCACTGCCCTACCAACCCATTCACACATCACGCGCAGATTGTATCAACACTACAGCAGCTGTGATGCTGACGCGTAGTACGTCGCCCCTAAAGACCGTTTTTGGTCGCCGACACACAGAATCGAACATCGGAATAAAGCTACTTATAAACTTGACTCTCATGTCACTTAATATGCGGATAATATTTTATGGAGGTCATCCAGGGAAATTGAAGCACTCGAAAGGTAAAGAGGTATAAACGAGTGTATCACGTATGTGTATCATTACGGAAAGAAGATTAGGATTCCACATCCCATCAGCAAGGATATCATTAGATTCAAAGTTGCAACACGGTCGCAGATTAAAACAGTGATCCAGTAAGTGTAGAATGAATTTCTCTCCTTTCCACATATGATCACAAAACTTTTGGTCCTTAGGCTACCAGTTTCGGTCAGCAATGACCATCTTCAGGTCTGCAGCAAAGCATGGAAATGAAATACAACCAGTGAACAGATTACGTCTTAGAATAACAACAAACGCCATAACGAAAAATTATTACTGTCATGGATGTGAAAACATGATATTAAAATGTGACGATGCATAGCCTACCATTTTTATAACATGTCCTAATAAAGCCAGAGTGGCATCGTCACAAAATCAGCTTATCATCGCAAATATTTGAAATACGCTGTAAACTAGACCACAGTTCTGGCACAGTCCATACCGTCTGTAGACATAGCTGCCATTCATAACAAATTGCAGTAAAGTAACGACAACATGTGATTGTGTCATAATCTCGTTAGATGTCGCTACTGCAATTCTACACATATACGTCAATTATAAAATTGTACAGTACGCAACAACTGAAATGTATCCTTCATTTATCGCATACTGTACAATTTTATAATTGACGTATGGGTGTAGACTTATAGTAGCGACACCTATCGAGCTTACAGCACGAAAACGCTGTGGCTACTGCTCTGCAGTTTATGAACAGTAGCGATACTTCAGAGAGGGTACGACTGTGAGAACTGTGGCCTACTTTAACCATATTCTACTCGTAAATACGTGCGACGATGGTAAGCTGACTGTGTGTACATTTTGTGACGCTGCCACTATCGCTTCATTATATTACTGCATGTTATAAAACAGGTATGCTTCATATTTTAATAGCATGTTTTCACATGAAAGAAAGTAATTTTTCGTTATGGCATATTTTATTTGTCTAAGACACTATCTGTTCACTAGTTGTATTTCACTTCCCATGTTTCGCTACAGATACGAGGACAGAAATTGGACGTGCTATACCGAAGCAACCATTTTGGCATTCGCCGATTTAGGGAAATCGCGGAAAAACTGTATTGTATACGGATGGGTGTTTCTCACGCTGTCCTCACCACACTAATCCAGTTTCACGACCGCGCCAGATCGTTATGTGTGTATCATTGCCAGAAGCTTCAAGCTTATCTGGATAATAGCTTGCAATGCAAGCTACCAGAATCATAGTTGAAGTATTAATTAGAATAATGAAATCACAATAAAATTTGTATAGCTAATTATTCCCAAGCAAATAGCGCTAACGTGTTCCAACTTTTTGCCTCTGCAACATGCAACTTAGGACATACTCTAACACTTACTCCGTGAACACAAAATGCATGTGGAATACATCGGTTACAAATTTAACTCCATAAAAAGAGCTACCTGTTGAAGTAGCTAACATTGTAAGAACTACTTTTCCATACCTTGTACACCTGCGCACATTACTAAACGACTATCTCGGAACCCGGAACAGATTGCCGTCGAACTGCTTCCACGGACAATAAAAAATTGATTTCCAACACCTACAAATTTAAAATGCTGTCACAATCTACTCATTAAGAGGTACAACATTACGCTAAAGTATCTCAGCAACTTCCATCAAACTCCACACAATTTCAAACCTCCCGAACTTTTTCTAGCTTACATGCTTAACATCAAATATTTAACTCATTTGTAAAAGAATCAGACGTTTGAAGCTGTTTTACGTATTACAGTTCGGTTCTTTGAAGAATCGCAGGGGTGGAGGGAGGTGGCAACCCTTCAATTTTGCCACATTATACACAGTAAGACTCATCTACGCAATATTAGATATAGAGCCCGCCTCTGTAGCTAAGTGGTAAATATAAATAATGTGTGACGAAGGCCTCCCGTCGGGTAGACCGCTCGCCTGCTGCAAGTCTTTCGATTAGACGCCACTGCGGCGACTTGCGCGTCGGTGGGGATGAGATAATGATGATTAGGACAACACAACACCCAGTCCCTGAGCGGAGAAAACCTCCGACCCTGCCGGGAATCGAACCCGTGCCCTTAGGATAGACAGTCCGCCGCGCTAACCACTCAGCTACCGGGGGCGGACAGCTGAAGTGGTCAGCGTATGTGATTACCGCACAGAAACCTCTTCATCCCCGAGTAACTACTGCAACCTACATCCTTCTGAATATGCTTAGGGTGTTCATCTCTGTCTCCCTCTACCATTTTCACCCTCCACGCTTCCCTCCAGTACTAAATTGATTATCCCTTGATGCGTCAGAACGTGTCCTATCAACCGATCCCTTCCTCTAGTCAAGTTGTGCCACTAATTCCTCTTCTCCCTAATTCTATTCAGTACCTCCTCATTAGTTGCATGATCTACCCATCTAATCTTCAGCATTCCGTAGCACCACATTTCGAAAGCTTCTATTCTCTTCTTGTCCAAACTATTTATCGTCCATGTTTCACTTCCAAACAAGGTTACACTCCATACAAATACTTTCAGAAAAGACTTCCAGACACACAAATCTATACTCAATGTTAACAAATTTCTCTTCAGAAACCCTTTCTTTGCCATAGCTAATCCACAACTTATATCCTCTCTACTTCGACCATCGTCAGTTATTTTGCTCCCAAATAGCAAAACTCCTCTACTACTTAAAGTGTCATCTACTAATCTAATTCCCTCAGCATCACTTGATTTAATTCGATTACATTCCACATCCTCGTTTTATTCTTGTTGATGTTCATCTTATATCCTCCTTTCAATACACTGCCCATTCCGTTCAACTGTAGGAAAATCCACTCCCAGACCCAGATGGAACCTGAAGAAAGCAGATTGGGACAAACTAGCAGCACAGATAGATGGGATGCCAGGTAGATATCTCCATAAAGTATTAACTACGACCGATTTACAAGAGCTGTCATCTCCACAGCAAAGAGATTTGTACCACGTGGCTTCCTTAAGGAATATATTCCTGGTTGCAACAGAGAAACTGAGGAGCTGTATCAGGAGTTCCAGAACAATGGAGACCCTGAGGTAGCAGACGAGCTTCTCAACCGATTAACATGGAACAACGTAAGAAATGGGAAGAAACCACAAGCAATACAGATTTTAAAAGATCTAGCAGGAAAGCTTGGAGCCTCTTCAGGGAACTAGGTAGCACTAATAACCCCATCTGGGAAATACCAGAGGTAACAGCCGACAAAATGTCCGCACGAATTTTAACGCTCTCCAGGGCTCCCAGCATGAAACAGCACACGAAAAGTATCCAAAGACAGCTGAAAACTGTTCGTCGGTCAAAAGGAACAAAGGAGCTCATCCAGAATACTCGAGACCTTCCCCCGTAACAGAAATAAAAAAAGCATTAGATGACACCAAATCTCGCAAGGCCCCTGGGTTTGATGGGATACACCCAGAATTTCTCAAAAACCGCGTAAAACATACAAATAAGTGGCTGGCTAAATTTTAGTCAAACAGCTTATCAACAGGATTTCTCCCACAAAATCTAAAAAGAGCCAAAATTATCTCAGTACTAAAACCAAATAAACCGAAGAACCTGCTAGAGAGCTACCGACCTATTGCACTTCTTAGCGCATGCTACAAATTACTATAGAGGGTGCTTTAACCAGATTAGGTCATGTAATATTGGAAAGTGTCCCAGTGGAACAGGCAGGTTTTAGACCACGGCGCAGCTGTGCTGACCAAGTATTAAGCCTCACAACGCACATAGAAGCTAGATTTGAACGTCAACTATAAACCACCGCTGTTTTTGTCGTCTTAACTGTGGCCTATGATACAGTTTGGAGAGAGGGCCTTCTTTAAAAACTTCTGGGTAGAATACCATGCGTACTCGAATAGTATCCTTAATAAATAACACGCTTTGTGACCGGCCTTTTCAAATAGTCATGGAGAAAGCAAGAGCAAAATAAGCAAACTGAATAATGGCCTACTGCAAGGATCGGTGCTTTCACCTATTCTTTTTCAATCTATATATCTCTGATCTGCCTCAAACAAGATCCAAGATATACGGTTATGCTGACGACCTAGCACTAGCTGCCTGCAGTAAACCCATAGAAGAGGCCAGCAATCCAGCAATTTCTTCCAAGCTGCAGACACAGCACCAGATTGGATCAATGGCCTCGATATTACAATATAATACTAATAGTCAGATGATATAATAAATGCTAAATATGTATATAGTTGTTTGTTTTTAAACTGTAAAGTTATAAATATGTATATGTATATAGTAGTTTGTTTTGTAACTGTACGCCATCATATTAACACTGACTTAGATATCTGTACTTGATTTTATGTTATTATTTGATCCATGTAAGCCATAAATAAATAAATATGTAAGTAGGAAATACTGCAAACCAGCTACAAGTTTTCTTGAAATGATTTTATTATACCATTACTAGCCTGAGTCCTTCATCAGATGGAAGCATTGATTTCTTGCAAGTTTTACATCTGTGTGTCCCTGAAAAGACCTCCTTCAATATTATAAGCCAGAGGTTTGGTTTTCTTTTACAGTCCACACGGGATTGTAAAAGAAAACCAAACCCCTGGCTTATAATATGCGAAAGAGGGCTTTTCAGGAGGACACAAATGTAAAACCTGCAAGTAGTCAATGCTACCATTTGATGATGGGCTAAGACCCAAAACTAGTAATGGTATTATAAAATCATTTCAAGGAAACTTGCGGCTGGTTGCAGTATTTCCTACAGTCTAATGTACGAAAACATCTGCAGTGTTCAAACAAAATGGATGAAATCTCATTGATGATAGTCTTAATAACAGTAAGGGTAGGGGTAGGGAGGGAGTGAAATGTACAAATAATAAAAACGCTTGATACTATTGTCGAATCCATTGTTTTTGGGTTCGTTAGGCTGACTGGTCACATTCCCAGTTTTAGAGACATTTTTCCATGTCTGCGTAATAAGTCATTCATCTCTCTCTACATACATTCGAGTGTATTTACACAGACACTTGAAGAAGGTTGAGGACAGTGCCATTTACAATCAATTGACATGTAAAATGTGTTATTCTATATTTAGCATATTGTGTTTACAATTCAAAAACAAGTAAATAAATAAGAGGTCGCACAGAGAGAGAGGGGGGAGGGGGAACGGGTCGCAGAGATAGAGAGAGAGAGGGGGGGGGGAACGGGTCGCAGAGAGAGAGAGATACTGGGGGGAAGGGGGGGGAAATACGCGGAGGAAGGGGGGGGGGAAATACGGGGAGGAAGGGGGGTTCGGGGAGGAAGGGGGGGAGATACGGGGGGGAGATACAGGGAGGAAGGGGGGATACAGGGAGGAAGGGGGGGAGATACAGGGGGGGAGATACAGGGAGGAAGGGGGGAGATACAGGGGGGGGAGAGAGATACAGGGGGGGGGGAGAGAGATACAGGGGGGGGAGAGAGATACAGGGGGGGGGAGAGAGATACAGGGGGGGGGGAGAGAGATACAGGGGGGGGGGAGAGAGATACAGGGGGGGAGAGAGATACAGGGGGGGAGAGAGATACAGGGGGGGAGAGAGATACAGGGGGGGAGAGAGATACAGGGGGGGAGAGAGATACAGGGGGGGAGAGAGATACAGGGGGGGGAGAGAGATACAGGGGGGGAGAGAGATACAGGGGGGGAGAGAGATACAGGGGGGGAGAGAGATACAGGGGGGGAGAGAGATACAGGGGGGGAGAGAGATACAGGGGGGGAGAGAGATACAGGGGGGGAGAGAGATACAGGGGGGGAGAGAGATACAGGGGGGGGAGAGAGATACAGGGGGGGAGAGAGATACAGGGGGGGAGAGAGATACAGGGGGGGAGAGAGATACAGGGGGGGAGAGAAGGGGGGAGAGATACAGGGGGGGAGAGAGATACAGGGGGGGAGAGAGATACAGGGGGGGAGAGAGATACAGGGGGGGAGAGAGATACAGGGGGGGAGAGAGATACAGGGGGGGAGAGAGATACAGGGGGGGAGAGAGATACAGGGGGGGAGAGAGATACAGGGGGGGAGAGAGATACAGGGGGGGAGAGAGATTACAGGGGGGGAGAGAGATACAGGGGGGGGAGAGAGATACAGGGGGGGAGAGAGATACAGGGGGGGAGAGAGATACAGGGGGGGAGAGAGATACAGGGGGGGAGAGAGATACGGGGGGGGGAGAGAGATACGGGGGGGGGGAGAGAGATACGGGGGGGGGAGAGAGATACGGGGGGGGGAGAGAGATACGGGGGGGGGAGAGAGAGATACGGGGGGGGAGGAGAGATACAGGGGGGGAGAGAGAGATACAGGGGGGGAGAGAGATACAGGGGGGGGGAGAGAGATACAGGGGGGGGGAGAGAGATACAGGGGGGGGAGAGAGATACAGGGGGGGGAGAGAGATACAGGGGGGGGGGAGAGAGATACAGGGGGGGGAGAGAGAGATACAGGGGGGGGAGAGAGAGATACAGGGGGGGGAGAGAGAGATACAGGGGGGGGAGAGAGAGATACAGGGGGGGGAGAGAGAGATACAGGGGGGGGGAGAGAGAGATACAGGGGGGGGAGACGAGAGATACAGGGGGGGGGAGAGAGAGATACAGGGGGGGGGAGAGAGAGATACAGGGGGGGGGGAGAGAGAGATACAGGGGGGGGGAGAGAGATACAGGGGGGGGGAGAGAGAGATACAGGGGGGGGAGAGAGAGATACAGGGGGGGGGAGAGAGAGATACAGGGGGGGGGGAGAGAGAGATACAGGGGGGGGAGAGAGATACAGGGGGGGGAGAGAGATACAGGGGGGGAGAGAGATACAGGGGGGGGAGAGAGATACAGGGGGGGGAGAGAGATACAGGGGGGGAGAGAGATACAGGGGGGGGAGAGAGATACAGGGGGGGGAGAGAGATACAGGGGGGGGAGAGAGATACAGGGGGGGAGAGAGATACAGGGGGGGGAGAGAGATACAGGGGGGGGAGAGAGATACAGGGGGGGGAGAGAGATACAGGGGGGGGAGAGAGATACAGGGGGGGGAGAGAGATACAGGGGGGGGAGAGAGATACAGGGGGGGGAGAGAGATACAGGGGGGGGAGAGAGATACAGGGGGGGGGGGAGAGATACAGGGGGGGGGGAGAGATACAGGGGGGGGGGAGAGATACAGGGGGGGAGATACAGGGGGGGGGGAGATACAGGGGGGGGGAGATACAGGGGGGGGAGATACAGGGGGGGAGATACAGGGGGGGGGAGATACAGGGGGGGAGATACAGGGGGGGGGAGATACAGGGGGGGGGAGATACAGGGGGGGGGAGATACAGGGGGGGGGAGATACAGGGGGGGGGAGATACAGGGGGGGGGAGATACAGGGGGGGGGGAGATACAGGGGGGGGGGAGATACAGGGGGGGGGAGATACAGGGGGGGGGGAGATACAGGGGGGGGGAGATACAGGGGGGGGAGATACAGGGGGGGAGATACAGGGGGGGGAGATACAGGGGGGGAGATACAGGGGGGGGAGATACAGGGGGGGAGATACAGGGGGGGGAGATACAGGGGGGGGGAGATACAGGGGGGGGGAGATACAGGGGGGGGGAGATACAGGGGGGGGGAGATACAGGGGGGGGGGAGATACAGGGGGGGGGAGATACAGGGGGGGGGAGATACAGGGGGGGGGAGATACAGGGGGGGGGAGATACAGGGGGGGGAGATACAGGGGGGGAGATACAGGGGGGGAGATACAGGGGGGGGAGATACAGGGGGGGGGGAGATACAGGGGGGGGGAGATACAGGGGGGGGGGAGATACAGGGGGGGGGAGATACAGGGGGGGGGGAGATACAGGGGGGGGGAGATACAGGGGGGGAGATACAGGGGGGGAGATACAGGGGGGGGAGATACAGGGGGGGGAGATACAGGGGGGGAGATACAGGGGGGGGAGATACAGGGGGGGGAGATACAGGGGGGGGGAGATACAGGGGGGGGGAGATACAGGGGGGGGAGATACAGGGGGGGGAGATACAGGGGGGGAGATACAGGGGGGGGAGATACAGGGGGGGGAGATACAGGGGGGGGAGATACAGGGGGGGGAGATACAGGGGGGGGAGATACAGGGGGGGGAGATACAGGGGGGGGAGATACAGGGGGGGAGATACAGGGGGGGAGATACAGGGGGGGGAGATACAGGGGGGGAGATACAGGGGGGGAGATACAGTGGGGGGAGATACAGGGGGGGAGATACAGGGGGGGAGATACAGGGGGGGAGATACAGGGGGGGAGATACAGGGGGGGGGAGAGAGAGAGAGAGAGAGAGAGAGAGAGAGAGAGAGAGAGAGAGAGAGAGAGAGAGAGAGAGTGGGGGGGGGAGATAGAGATGAGCGCGGAGGGCATAGGAGAGGAGGGTGGTGAGAGAGATGGCGTGAGGAGGGCATTGGAGAGGAGGGGAGCGGGAGGAGGGGAACGAGAGGAGGGGAGCGGAAGGTATTTACTACGGGTTTCTTCACACAGATCCTGACCCAACTCAGCGTCACACACCGTAACCGGGGTCTCACGGAATGACATGAACTAAAGAAATTTCGTGGTCGTCGGTAGATTCACTGTCTATGCTGCACACAATTAGCGAATGATACACAACTGCCATCACTGCCCTACACGAAGTACCCTCCATACCACCGCTTGTTGGCTTGCGGAGTAAGAACGAAGAACATTTACAATCTCCTGTAGCCTACGATAGTAAATTATTTTCTACAAATTAAAAAAATACGTAGGCTTCCTGGTAAAACGATTTATGTCATTTTCGGATGTATCGTAGCCGGACTCTTGATTGTATATTCATAACAAAAATGTTGTCTTTACTCAGAATACGTTTCGCAGTCTCAACAAGGTTACATGAACTGAGAAAGGAGTGACAGTTTAGCATATACGTGCTAGGTTCGGAGGGGCAATTCTTTCGTCACCTTACTGAACGAGCCATCGTTGCATTAGTTTGAAGCGATTTAAGGATTTCACAGAACATCCTAACACAAAAGTCTCAGGGATGTGAATCTAGCAACACAGCCTCGCTTCTTGTTATACCTAGCGATTATCAATCAAACCAATCTTACTAACTATTGCAGTGTAAAGCAAACCAACTTCAATAGAGCTATAAAAACATTACTGCACATAATGAAAAGCAAGAAAGTAGCGTTCAGTCTACACTGAGGTTACTGGAGATAAAGTGCTACATAGTTGTGATTGGCCAATTAATGGGGAAGAAGTGTAGTGTGTGTCCTGCAGCATACATCCAGGCATTCGGCTTGAAGCAATTTCGATGGAAAACCCGAATGTAGATGGTCGGGTGGTGATCAGTATCCAATTCATCTCTAATAGGAGACGAGACTGCTGTCTTCACCTAGGGGCATGGGGATCAGCAAAACGTCTAAGCTTACGAGATGCCTAACAATATGGAATCCGTGTAAAAATGAAAAACAGTACACTAAACGCTTCACAATAAACGTTGCAGCGGTGCGCACGCTGCATTAACTACACTAGCTCTTTCAATTTGAACGGTTACCAATTCGAATAATGGGGGACCGAATGAGAAATATCTAAGGCGATATGAATATCGGAATGTTTTAGTTCAAGAGTTAACATTGAGAAAGTTTTACTGCAGACTGGTCCGGATTTGATAAATGCTGGCCAAAACCATACACATGCCAATTTCTCAATTTTCAGAGTTCTTCAAGAAAGAATCCAACGAATTTTGTGCTTAGATTTGTTCCAATTGACGCCGTAAACTAAATAGCAATTACACAAGCAGTAGGTGCAAACTAGATGACCTGCACAAAAATCAATGTTTAGTGTTACCATTGTGTCATCTGATCACCTCGTAACAAGAAAACTCCTAACTGGTGAATACTATACAAATATTCTGAGCCAAATATGTCGTATGATTAAACCTCTTAAGTGTTTCGTGCTCATCTTCCCCACTCCATATAAAGTGAAAGTAACATTCGCGTTTATAGCTGTCGCCCGTAATCATATGAAGGGTAAGCAGGACGAGAGCTTTAGTTAAACTTACGATGCTTCTAACAAACTGCATGGCCACAGCCAACTACCTACCCGATTGTTTATGTACTGTACACTCCATGAGCTACTTATTTTCATTATATTACGATCACACTCCACATGATTGCAGCATGATCCCTGAATGAATAAAGCCCATACTTCGGGGGACTAGGTACCAACTATTTAAAAAAAAAAACCTTGAAATGTGGGATGTTTTGCTAGGTCGTTCACCGCCAATTTTAGCGATCGAGAAAATATGCATGTTCAATAAAGTAACCTATCTATTTTTCTTCGGCGTATTACAGAACTTTTATCATTTCCCAAGCAACAACTAACGAGGAAGTCTACTATCGCTTCAGTATTTCCGCTGTACGTTGACTGATGTGAGTGAGAGTGAGTTATTTAGAATATACACTTCAGTATTTGAAGGCCGATAATAAGTTTTCGCCCAGAGTAGGTGCTTTAGTTTTTAGATAATAAACGGATCTATTACTGGAAGATTGGTTGATACTGTAGTGCTGCTACTATAATAGATGTGAAACTATCGAGATAGTGTTTCCTGGCCTCGGACTGTCACATCACGTCACACCGACAACTACGGAAGGATGCAATTTGACATTCACACAATTTTGACTTTCTTACCACTGACATACAATAAATCCACGGTTTCCCGTGAAAAAGAAAGCATAATCTCTTCGTAGTGGCCACTGGAAATGTAGTTACGGCCTAGCTATAAGTCCTACTGTCAGAATATTAATTCTCAAGAAGTAATCAGTAAAATTGTGTATCATACGAGGGATCACCAGTTTAGTATTGGAGGCAAGCGTGGAGGGTAAAAATCATAAAAGGAAACCAAGAGATGAATACGCTAGGCAGATTCAGATGGATGGTGGTTGCACTACTTACTCAGAGATGATGAGGATTGCATTGCACAGGATAAAGTAGCATGGTGAGCTGCAGCAAACCAGTCTTTGGACTGAAGACGACAACAAAACAACATGCAGTAGAAAAATTTAATTTAAGAGGTACCCTTCAGCAGTTCAGACATAGTTCACACAGCCTAAATAATAGGTTTCTACAACTGAAATCTAGAGGGGCTTCTGATAAGTCAGCAGTTTGCATTTGGAAATGGCAGTGAAAAGAACGTTATTTTCTGGTAAAAAATGCTAAGTCAGAACAGAAAAAATTATGATTAATGAGCACTTATAGCCATGACGCGCCTTCTAGTATTTGTTTCAGTAACCCAGTGGCTCGTTTCAGTCATGCACACAACAATACTGCAAAATTCAAATACTAGAGTGGCCCATGGCCGTGTAAATAGTGATAGAATGCGATTGCGAAGTAAAACCAAACCGCTCATGTTGTATTTAACGGATTAAACAAAATTTCAAATGTCTTCGTATAGCATTGTACAGTTTGTGAGTTCGGAAGCTCGGCAGGAGCATCATACCCGCAACAGGCGTCGATAATTTCAAACACCAAGAGTATATAGCTCCATCAATCAATTCCGTGATTCATAATGGATCAGATGAAATTAAATATGCGATTGAGAACGAAACAAGATCTTATATGACTCCGAAAATGTATAAATTATGCTATGAAAGGAACTTTGAATAAAAACAGCAATAGTGTAAGTACCTTGAACTTTATTTTGTCTCTGCTCCATGATGAACGAATATGTTGCAGCACGGAGAATGCTCCATCGATGAGATGATCCTCGTCAATCGTGATGGGGATTACCAAGGAATTTTGTTCGAAGGACATCTCGAGCTGTCCCTTCACGCACCGGAAACTTAGTGTAACTGGTGGGGCTCTTGCGCCGATCGCAGCTTATATACTGCAGCACGACCCCCAATAACCACCACTCCTCTTCGTTCGAAGTTGCAACATAAAATATAGAATTAGGGCAGATTTCATTTCTGCACACTTTCAGTTCCCGGTCATAAGAAAACAGAAGACTCGTCGTAAGCTGCTACTGTGAAATTAAACACTTTCAACATTATGTGAAATCAGACGCTGAATTACATGTAATAAGATCTATAATTTCAAGCGTTTCATCCTCACACAGAGATAAACACACGAGCGTTCTAGATACGCCACTGTACGTCAAAAATTCTCTCTCAATACTAAAACAGCTGAACCATCAACCCGGCAATTTCACCGTATTGACTTGACAAGCGGTTGAAGCCGGCGGAAGTTTATGGTCGACGAGGAAGTAATCGATACAAGCCTATCGAAAAATGCTTGGCGATAAATCGGATGAAACTGCCCAAATAATCAAATATCCATATTCTGAATTTCTCAAGCGCAAGCGCAGCTTTGGAATTGTGACAGCGTTTGCTCGAATGTCGGTTATATGGGGTGTTCTCGCTGCGTGGGGGTAAACAACTATTTATTTTACATACTACGAAGACTGTTCTATTTATGTTTGATTCGTTGGTGAATGAAATATATTTTTGGAATAAATATTTGCCCACGAGGACAATTAAACAGCCCGATTCCTTAGTATATTTGGCTGTTCGTCAATGGGCTACTGTGCCATAGAGCCGCTCCCTCTCCCCCTCTACTTCCTTACAGCACTGAAATCTTGGTTATAATCACAAGACTGATCTGATCTGTAGCGTAGCCCATGGTCTGGGTTAGATGGGAAGATGATATTGGTTCCTGGCGAAGCCAACGAATGTGAACGAGAAATAAAGACTGTGGTAAGAGATTGATGTCTAGAATGGCCTGTTGTCTATGTTAGTGTCATAATTAGTGTACTTCGAATATTTCACACTCCTTTTTTTTCTATTAAAACTGGTACCGAAAGGTAAACACAGAAAATCCGAATTGCATATGGACATGTCGTCGACGAATTTTTTGTTGCATTATACCATGAAAATTGCAAGGGGTCACACTAGATAGCTTTTTACATCTCTGACATACCTGTGAATTATTTGTTTAAATGTCTCAAGGATGAAAGTTTTACAAAAAAATGAAATTATTACTACATACAACTCCTACTTCATAGACGAATGCCTTTGTAGAAAGTATATATACAGTTGGTTTGCATGTATTAAATTTTGTGGTAGATTAAGATTTTGTAATCATACAGTTGAGCAAATAGCCAACTTGAAACCATTTGAGAGAAAAATTAATTTATCCCTAAACCTAGTGTTACATTCCTAACCATGTTCCAAAAAAGTTTTTATGAGATATTAAATATATTTATTTCGATGGCACACTTTCTTCAAAAATAAAAATTTATCAGAGTAATGGTAAAAGGGTGCCACATTACAATAAGTAGTTTTGTTTTCACTTTCATTACAGTGACTTATGTAACATTAACAACTTATCATTCCAAAAGTGGGTATATAGTCCATCTTCACTGAAGGAGACCTTTCATATCTTAATTGAGTTTATTCTTGTCACATTACTGATAAAGTCAGATTCTAGCCCCTCTTGTGAGATTTTTGTCAAGACATGAGGCCTGCTTGCTTTAATTACATCATAGAAGTACCTGTGATCTAACAATGATTCTAATCCAATGGGAAAAGAAACAGCTCATATTGATGGTGTATCAGGGGTGAATTAGATTGGCAACACCAAAAGTAGGTCATCAGGTTTCTTAAATCTATATCAAGAAGTCATAACATATGTGAAGATGTTTGCTCTTAAACGCCAATCAATATTTGCAGAAAACATAAAATCAGCAACATAAGCAGCAATGTGGAAGCCAAAAAGATGTTTTAGAGCACAAAAAGAGTTATAAATTCTCCACCAGTCTATTGTGGTAGAAGTAACATAGACACCTTCCAGAATACTTTTGGTAGCGATCACTAATTTGACAAATACTGGTACTTTAAGCTTAATTTTGGCCCAAGATCATGTGGTGTTAAGCAAGATTGACAACCCTCCATTCCACAATATAAGAACTGGGGATTATGTCATAAACATCACTGAGAAGGTGCCCCAAGAATTTTCAACGGTCCAGAGGAAACATTGTTTCGTGTCTCAATCTAATTGTTTCGTGTCTCAATCTAATGTTCAGTAAATAACTGCTGAGAGTGAAATAGTCAACTGTACACATGATATATAATTCTATTAACTTGTCAGTATTACATGCAGGTTCCATGTAAATCACAGAGAAGTACAAAAACGTAGAAAACACATTGTATTGTCACAGAAGTACTGCGTTCTAACCAATGGTACTATGGTCTCCTTGTGTCATTTAAACTTAAATGTGTTCCAGGGTAAAGTCAAGTGCTGGCATACCGTTTGGGAATGCTAGAGCAGAGAGGGCTGTGAAGAACACATCAGCCAACTGCACATGGACCAGCCCCTCTCTAGGATGACAACCTGACAGCAGCAGCCTCAACATGAAGAGGACATAAATGCCACGCCACCTGGCAACGGCCCAGTTAAAGACTAGCCAATTCTATGAGTTCTACAGCAGTGAATTCAAGCATAACATCGAGACTAATCATTTTGCTTCTACTATGCAGCATACTGAAGGGATTTCTATTTTGTCTGTCACTTTTTGCCTCTGACACATCTGTATTTCACAAAGTTAAGTATTTTAATCATTTCCTTTTGTAAAAAACTCCATTAATACAATTTGCTTGAATTGTTGTCTAGCGATTCGAGACAGCAGGTTTCCTAGGAACCCCATATTTGATGAGTGGAAAGGAGACAACAAAATGTAACCTCCAGTTTGAAAGACTAAGTGAGGTGATGCAAAGGTCAGCACACTTGACTCACTTTTGGGAGGTCAATGGTTCAAATCTGCATCTGGCCATCCAAAATCAGGTTTTCCTTGATTACTCTAAATTGCTTTGGGCAAATAGCAGAATGGTTCCTTGGAAAGGGCACTGCTGATTTCCTTTCCTGTCCTTGAAACGGCCGGAGTGTGTGCTCCATCTCCAACAACCTTATGTTGATGGGACTAATTTTCTTTCCTTTGTGTTTGAGAGTAATATGGAGATTGCTGTTGTGAGAGTTTAAAAGCTTCGAAACATGTTATTGTGACACTATTTACCACAGGGCCTGCAATAAGAGGACCATTGGTGAAATGGAGGCAGGTCCTACTAAAAGTGCTATCAAAGATCTTAAATGTGGTTCATGGGCTGTGGCAGAAATTTCCAATAAAAGGTTGTGACGTTCTTCACCTGTCATGATGAATACTTTGGTACATATCGAACTGTGGCAAATAGGAAAAATACAAGAATCTCCATCTGCGTAATGGATGAAGATCCTAATCTTTAGTTCGATAGTGTAAAGCTGGGGTGAAAGTTCACAGGTTAACTTCTTATGTGTTTATTTCATGACCAAATGTCACTGTTGCATTACAAGCCAGCATGAGTAACTAGTTGTCAACCTAAACTTACAAATAAAAATCATCTTGCAGACAGCAATGGCAACCCAGATCTGGTTTATGTGAAAGCTCAGCAACTTTACCAACAGTTATGACACGTAACAATGATTAATGGCTGATGTCATCAATAGGGTTATATCATTGAGTACAGTGTGCTGAAGGCTTAGAAGAGGTGGCACATAAGCAAAGGGTGGCCACATGTGTATGTTGTGTAACAGTAAGCAGCATTTTCTGCAGGAACCCTAATTAATACTTATACAGGACTGTCTATAGTGGAAGACTATCCTTTTTACAGATGAATCCTGGTTTTAGCTTGGGAAAAAAAAGTGTTTCAGATTGAGGAGAAGGCAGAATGCGTTATCAGCCTTCAAACGTCTGTAAAAGATATAACTTGAGATGTGACAGTGTCCATGTCTGGTGTGCTGTATTCGTAGGCAAACATGTTCCAAGTGGTAAAGTAACAGTTATACAGAGATGATGTCCCTGAATTTTATCCCTGTCCTTATGCTGGTGCAAATATGATTACTTACATTATTACAACAGTTGATCTTGCAGGACACATTTTGTGAATGAATATCTTCAGCAGAAAAAGGTTCAATGCATGTAATGGCTGGTTCACTCTCTCAGCCTGAATCCCAGAGAGCATTTCTGGGATACCCCTAGAAAACATGTTTCTACTCAATATCCACATTGTCAGACCATTGATATCCTGGGAACACCTCTGCGAGAAAAATGGCATTCACTTCCTAAGGAGCTCCCTTATATACCCTTAAAGACATCCCACACCACTGGATGTGGTGCACTGCTGCTTGTGATATCTGTACCCTGTTTATGTTAATTTTCAACACCAAAATAACACATTTATGTGCTGTATATGTACTGAGTTACAACATAACTCATCATATAGCATTGGCCAACAAGGCCTTTATCACACACACACACACACACACACACACACACACACACACACACACACACACACACACGAGACCACAGTCTCTGGCAGCTGATGCCAGACTGCCAGTCTGGCTTCAGCTACCAGAGACTGTGATCTTATGTGTGTGAGTTGCATTTGCATAAGAGAGAGAGAGAGTATCTATTCTGTATTTTCCATTTTACAACATAACTCTTTATAGGATAATTGTTTTCATATTTTGTTTAGCCTATATGTGCATTCTGTATTTTGGGTACGTTTTATCGCATGTTCCACAGGATTTGTCAATTATATTTATATTTGTAATTTTTCCTTGATTTATAAAACCCAGTGTTAATATCATTGTTGGGGCCCCAATGAAACAGATAGAAGGCTGCTTAAAAAGCTAATTATTGGAAAACATTAAATGTGACAACATTAAGTACCCTCGAACATCTGCAGTTTTGAACACCTGCATAAAGCTTTCTCTCTGTTAGAAGAAAGGCAAAGTTAAAGTATAAATGTAAGACTGACTACAGTTGACACTTTAGACTACAAAACATAATATTGGTGACTTATCATGCGTCTGTAAATCAACTATACTTTTAGAATATGTTTGCCACTAGCCATTAGAAATGCAACACCAGGAAGGATAGCATATCATGAAATTTTACTTATTCTGTGTATAAGTACAGTAGAAAGAATATATGATTAAATTTGTTGGTAATTTAAGAGTATACAGGTGCAAAATTCAGTAGATAGGCCAGCCACATCTGGAAGCAACAGTGGCTCTGACCTGTCTTTGATGACAGGTATGGGTATGTAATTCCATGCTGCTTCAAATCAATGATGGAATGCATCAACTGTAGTGGGTGGCAGTCATGGCATGCCAGTTTCTTGGCAATCCATACTCAGTTGTCTTCAATGAGTGACAGATTTGGAGTGTGTTGGCTAAAGCAACAGTCAGCCATCCTTTGTATTGACGTAGGCGAGGACATCGTGAGCAACATTTGTTCATGTGTTACCTTGTTGACAGAAAAGATCTCAGAGACCTCAAAAATACATTGCATCCACCATTATTAATGTCATAACTGCAATGGCTGCTGTTAAAACTATTGGCTGTGCAAACAGATATGATCATGTGATTCTTGAAGTTTTCCTGGCATACTTGCCACTGTCTAGCCAAAGTATTGTGGCAAGAAGTCAACATGATCTGGCTTCAATCCCTGAACTTAATAGAATAGAGATGGTTATGTTCTGTAGCCAGTGGCACTTCGTACTGTCATGCACCCAGTGCTGGGCCAGGTCATTGTGACAGTGAGGAATGCAGCCTGGCAACATTCACTCTCCTCAGAGCCTCCCTACACAGATATGACCACTGTGAACTTATCTGAAAGGACAATATGGTGTCACTTCTGTTTCCAGTATAATTGCCATGCTGACAGTCTATGGGCCTCCAGATAGCTGTACAGAAATCTGTCTCTTTGCAAAAAAGTCCATTTTTGGATATAAGACAGATGATGTGGCTGAATGGTCAGCATGGCAAGTGAACAATATGCCTCTCCTCTCAGGTGTTAGTCACTTGGGGATGTTGAGATCGTGCATGGTATTGATTGTGACCCTCCTGAACCCATTGATACAATCTCGTGACAGTTGTTTATCCTAATCAAAGCAAGCAGGAATATTGTGGGATGATAAATCACAGTCATGACAGGCTTATGATCCTGCCATTATTAAATTCTGGTGTGCTGGTAGATGTTTCTCCTTCTTACATAAAATGACACTGCCTTCTAACAAACCAATAGCATTCAAATGCGATTTCTGAATGAGTAACCCATGGCGTAATCTTTCCTTACATACAGAATGTAGAGGTTATTACTCTTACAACATTGTGCAATTGTGGTAAAATGCTTATCATTTGCATATCCAAGCATATTGTACATGTCATGCCATTTCAATATTTGTTGCACATCATCTTCAAGGTATTGCAATTTTAATGGCCAGAAGTTAAATACTGATATTAAAGTCTTAAATAAGTGGAGTAAGTCTCACTTTGTCTCATGAGACATAAATGTGATTTGATAGGTGATTCCACATACATTATTGTACATGTACTTTAACAAGAAAATTAACAGTTATTCTCCAATGCAAGAATGCAGGAACAGTATATAAAGGAAGGTAACAAAAAGCACAAAACTTGCAAGAGAATGGCGAATAGAAAAATATGGATCAGAGAGGTTACATGTGTGTACTGCTAATATCATGAGATATAAGCATAACATATATTACTGCCACTATATCACATAGAAGATTTGCAAATGTAAATGTCATCTTCAGTGAAAACTGCATACAAATTAAAAGACTGCATGTAGAATGTTATAAGCTTTTAGCCCTTGCTTTCACAGAATCAACTTTAAAAAATAACTGTCAAACATATATAATTTATATCCAATACTTTGCTCATTAATGCAATGAATTATGCAAAAAGAATCTGTTTATGGGCATTACAATTTTCAGTGCACTTCTGGAAAACACCACAGTATTCTGTGTGCACACAGAATATTTTAATATTATCCGATAAGGAGTTCTGTACATCAGTTTCAGTTGGTTAATGTCTGATGATTGTCCTGTAATCTGAAAACTGGATCAAAAATAAACAAATATTGAAGAACATGATCAATTTGTTTTTCATTGTTAATACCCTGTCACTTGCAAATAATGCGTATACAAATGATAAAAGAAATCTCTGTAAATCTCTGTTAGATATTTTAGATAATCTGCAACCATACCAGTGAAAGGAAATTTTTCAGTTAAACGAAACATGTCAGAAATTTTGGTTTACTTTGAGGTAACACTATGATATCCATTGCACCTTAAGAGAGACTAAAACCAACACAAGTACAATGAAATAGAGGAATGCGTAACCTTTGGCTGTAAAATGTTATAAGAAGTTGTGTTGTACTAAAAAATAGCAGATCAAATGAAGGACTTATCAATAGTGGTACAAGTCCATTACCTCCACTTTTCTGCCTATAATGCATCTGAAATCAATGATCCAAACAAACAGAAAGAAAAGTTCATCTCTAGCAAGAAGCCGTATGCTTGAATATTTCTGGTATCCCAACTGCAGATTTTTCAGTGCTCTTTTAACTTTAGGACTCTGTATCTCAAAATGAACAAAAATGGACTTGTACCACTATCGAAATAAGCCCTTCAAATAAGAAACTGAAAAAGTTTAGAACATTATAAAAAATGAAATAAAATACACAAAGCCTGCACAGAATATTTATGTATTTGCTCTTTGACCTTTGAGTCCAACAGTACAGGACATCTCAGAGACATTATGTATATAATTTGTAAATACACAAAACATATACAATCTTGGTGCCTACCATAGTGATGACATGTTAAGTTGCAGACAGGCTCAATTAAAAGAATTTACGCGTAAGATTTCAGCCACAGCCTTTGTCACAAAAAGAGAAACACACACCATTCATTCACACAAACAAGTACACATCATGCAAATATGACTGCCAACTCTGGCAGCTTGGGCCAGAATCCTGTGGGATGGAAGCAGCAATCTCGAGGGGGGGGGGGGGGGGCGGGGGGGGGGGGTGAGATAACATTGGGTGGAGAGAGAAGTGATCTGATGGAGTGTGCAGGGATTAGAATGCCAACATGTGTAGCATCAGGAGATTGTGGGACAGGGAAGTGAGGAAAATGGAGCAAAACAGAGGAGTGGGGAAAGAAAGGCTGGTGCATTGGCAGAGTGTGGTAAACAAAGAGGGTGAGAATTGGAAGGAGGTGACAGGACAGAGGGGTGGAAACTGTTGGGTGGGGGGTGTCGGACAGTATGTTACCATAGGCTGAGGCCAGAATAATTACAGAAGTGAAGAATGTATTATAAGGCTAAGGCTCACCTGTGTGGTTCAGAAAAGCTGTTGGTGGAGGGGAGGATCCACATGACTCTGGTAGTGAAGCAGCCATTGAAATCAAGTTCAGCTGCATTTTGTCCCAAAGGGTGGTCTACTTTGCTCTTGGCCAAAGTTTTACAGTGGCCGTTCATCCTGGTGGACATCTGGTTGGTAGTCATACCAATATAAAAAGCTTTGCATTGATTGCAGCAGAGCTGGCAAATGGCATGACTGCTTTCACAGGTGACCCGGCCCTGGATGGGATAGGATAAACCTTTGACAGGACTGGAATATGAACTGCTGGGTGTGTGGAAGGGGCAGGTCTTGTACCAAGGTTTTCCACAGGGATGTGATTCTTGTGGCAAGGCATTGTAATTTGGAGTGGCATAGGGATGGACTAGGATGTTGTGGAGGTTCGATGGGCAATGGAACACCACTTTAGGAGGCGTGGTAAGGATCTCAGGTAGGATGTCCTTCAGTTCAGGGCATGATAACAGGTAACCAAAGCCTTGGTGAAGGACGTGGTTCAGTTGTTCAAGTCCGGGCTGGTAATGGGTGACAATGAGGACATACGCCTTACTAACTTTATTCTAGCACACAACTGCTTCTTCTTTTAGGGGAAGGTATGCAAAAAAATCCACAGCACAGCCATGGGCACCCATATGGCACCCTTCTATGTCAACCTGTTTATGGGCCATCTAGAGGAGACCTTCCTAGCCACCCAAACTGCCAAACACCAAGTCTGGTTCAGATTAGCTGATATCTTCATGATCTTGACTCTGGGCCAAGACACCTTATCTTCATTCCCTCAATATCACAATATCTTCTCTCCCATCCACTTCACATGGTCCTTGTCAGTCCAGTGTGTCACATTCCTAGACATTGACCTTGTTCTCTCTAATGGCTCCATCCGCACCTCTGTCCATATTAGACCCACCAAACACTGGCAGTACCTGCATTTTGACAGCTGTCACCCCTTTCACACCAAAAAAATCCCTCCCACATAGCCTGGCTACCCAGGGATGGTGTATCTGTAGTGACAGAAACTCCCTTGTTCAGTGTGATGAGGGTCTCACCAAGACCTTCACAGACAGGCACTATCCCCCAGACCTGGTGCACAAACAGATCTCTCATGTCATTTCTCCTCTCCCACCACCCCCAAAAACCAGACACAAAGGAGTATCCCTTCGTCACCCAGTACCACCCTGGACTGGAAAAACTGAACTACATCCCTCATCAGTGCTTTGATTACCTGTCATCATGCCTTGAAATGAGGGACATTCTATCTGAGATACTTCCCACCCCTCCTAAAGAGGTTTTCCATTGCCCACCCAACCTCCACACCATCCTAGTTCATCTCTATGCCACTTCCAATCCCAACCCCTTGCCACAAGGATCGTATCCCTGTGGAAGACCCAGGTGCAAAACCTGCCCAATCCACACACCCCCCCTCCCCCCGCCCAGCACTTCCTATTCCAGTCCTGTCACAGGTTTATCCTAGCCCATCAGGGGCCAGACCACCTGTGAAAGCAGCCATGTCATTTACCAGCTCTGCTGTAATCATTGCACAGCTTTTTATATTGGTGGGCCACTTCCAAACTGTGGCCAAGAGCAAGGTAGACCAACATGTGGCACAACATGCGGCTGAACATAACACACTTGATTTCAATGGCAGCTTCCCTACTCCAGCCATATGCATCCTTCGCTCCACCAACAACTTCTCTGAACTGCGCAGATGGGAGTTATCCTTACAATACATTCTCCACTCCCGTAGTTATCCCAGCCTTAACCTATGGTAACATACTGTCCCCGTGCCATCCACCCAACAGTTTCCACCCCTCTGTCTCCCCATCTCATCTCCACCCCTGTTTACTTGTAGCCATTTGCCAATGTATCTGCCCATTTCTCCCCACTCCCCCCCCCCCCCTTTTTGTCCCTCGTTTACCCACCTCTCTGCCCCACAACCTCTTGACACTGTGCCTGTTGGCAGTCTTGTCCCTGCACACTCCACCAGACAGTGTTCGTGTCTCTCCCCAACGGTACACTACTATCTCTTCCCCTTCCCCTCCCCCACCCCCTCCAGATTGCTGCTGGCATTTTTTTAATTTTTTTTTTTTTAACTGATGAAGGCTGTGGCTGGAAGCTATATGTGAGAGTTTTGTAATTGTGCCTGTCTGCAACTTGACCAACTGGACATGTCTTCTTTACAGTAAGTGGCAATCTCTCTTCTCCTACATTGCTGCAACATAAAATTGGTGAGTAATAGAAAAATAGATGAGCAGCTGAAGAAAAAGCTGTTTACAAAAAGTAATGAGCAGCTGAAGAAAAAGCTGTTTACAAAAAGTAATGAGCAGCTGAAGAAAAAGAAAATCAAAATCAACAACTGTGAGCCCAAAACGCATTTACCAGCAAACACAACTTTTTCAGAAAAATTGTGGAGTGATTTTTGTTATGGCATAAAACAAAAGATGAGGGTAACATTGTTTATTCTCCTAGGTTTGCTGGACACCTGTAATCATTCAATGTCCAATTTTGTTTGGTATATGGATAATTTAGAATTTTTTCAGCAACTAATCTTAACAATAGTGAATTTGGTTGGTACAAGATGGCTGACTTTGAATTATAAGAGCATGCAATGGAGCACCACTTCTTTGTTGTTTCAACCAATTAATGCCAGCTTTCCCGAACATTCACACTCAGCAATATTGTTATTTGTATGCTGATATTAAATTAAGATACGTGATTTCAAACAGATGAATTCAGCAACCTTTTATGATATGGTAAAAATATACAGCCCACAAAAGTGGAAACTGAAACACGAGACAAGGCAGAATCGAATGCTGGTGATAATGAATTTGCTGATGTGGGCATTGAGAATGTTGATATTTCAGCAAATGAAATGGGATCTAACGCTGGGAACAAGGAAATTAGTCCAACCTCTAGCCCAACACAAGACTGCTATGCTGTCTTGTGGCATAGGCTAGAGGAAATGTAGAAAGCAATTGCTGAACAATTCTCATTATAGGTAAATAAAGAGCGTGAAGCCAACTGTCAAATGAATTGCATAATGAAATGTCCACTAAACATAATGATCTGTCAGCTAATCCAACAAACTTAACAAATAATGTATCAACTTTAACATTACAACAAAACAAAATGTTAATCAATTATAATAAATATAATACAAATTATTAAATTTATAAATAATGAAATAAATTGTATTATTATAAAATAAATTATAAATAAAATTAAAATAAATTATTAAGTATAATTTAAATTATAATAAATTTAACCTTACAATAAAATGACATGTCATCTAAATTTGACAAATCTGTCAGCACAGCAAAGTACCTTGACAAGTGAAATTACAACATTGAAAACTGCATGTCAAAATATACCTGCTACAATATAAGAATTATTTGATGAACACAAATAAAGGAATCTGCTAGTAATCTAGAAATAAAAGTAATGTAATGGGATAGATAAAAAATCTACTCGCCAAGCAGCAGCAGGAGAACATACATATAAAAAAATAAGTTTTACACGTGCAAGCTTTCAGAGCCAGTATCTCCTTCTTTTGGCAGATGGGATGAAGGGGAAGAAAGAAGGGTGAGAAGAAAGGAACTGGAGAAGTTTAGGAAAAGGGGTAGTGTTTGGAAAAGTCACCCAGAACTCTGGCTCAGGAGAGACTGGCCATATGGGATGAGAAGGAAAGACTGATTGTTAGGGACGGCACCATATCAGATCTGAAATCCTGAGAGCTTAAAGGTGGATGACAGGGTAATGTGCATGAGTTAATAAGGATGAAAAGCTAAGTGCATTGTACATAACATATTTGGGAAGGGGGGCGTGAAAACTAGACAGGTCAGCAAATTAAAGATGTAGAAATCTAAAATGGAGTGAAGGAAGAAGTAGTTACTGTGAGTAAAATCTGAGACAGAAGAAATTAATGTAAATTAAGGCCAGGTGGGTAGCAGAACCAAGCACATGTTGTAGTACTAGCATCTACCTGTGGAGTTCTGAGAATCTGTTGTCTGGAGGAAGAATCCAGACAGCACATGTAGTGAAATAGACACTGAGGTCACAACTGCCATGCTGTAGAGCATGCTCTGCAACAGGATAGTGGGTATCACCAGTATACGCTCTCTACCTATTGATTATTTTCATAATTATAGACATAAAAGTAAATTATTTTGCTATTGAGCAAGGGACAAAGAAAAGTTTTTATAAAGAATTTTACAAATGAGTCTCAAGTAAGAAAACAAATACAAATCAAAGAACAGATTCAAAACTACCATATGTTGTTGAACAAAGTCACTGAGGTGTCATCACAGGGAGGCACTTTGGGAGAAGTATTTAACACAGAATTAAACCAAATTAAAACTGCACTAAGCTAAAATGTACTGCAGTGACTACATACTGTCATGTCACCAGATAGTAACATCCAACAATCAGTGATTAAGCAGGAAGTAAATGTTACACCACCACCTGTTGATGGGAAACGTGATGAAAATAATAGTCCTATATCAGATGAGGGAAGGTATAGTAACGATATAAACTGATATAAATCACACAGGTATGTCACCTAACCATGTATCATGTTGGGTGGGGACAGCACCTCTGTTGCCAACCATTGTGTTAGGTGAGAGCTTATTAAATCACAGACAATTTCAAATTTATTGCCCCTGACAAAAAAGGTATTCATCCTGTCATTTTCATCAACTCATTTAATGGCATGGGCAGATCAGCAAAGGATCCACTTCACTATAGGCTTTGTTCAGAGAGAAGCCACCCTTTGGGCAGCCAAGACCAGTGAAAACTGTCAAACTTAGAAACAGTTTGAGAAGGAATTCTTATCAGTTAACTGGTCCAGTTGTGTGCAGGAAAGGCTCCATTAGGAAATATTTAATGGTAGGCAAGGAAGTCTACACAAGTATTTTGAGAAGTACCTGAATAAGACATGGTGTTAGGATGAGCTCGTAACACATAGGGATATTCAGCAAATGTTAAATACAAAATTGGCCCTGGACCTAAGGGGAAAATTAGTCTATGTTCCAGAAACCAATCTTGAGCACTTCACATTTACATTAGCAATAACAATAACAATGATGAGTTAGCTCAGTCCTGTCCACCACATACACAATCTTGCAATCACAGGAAAGACAAGAGATGATGTGTCAATTTTATGATGCATCCAGTGTCACCCCTGCTGCATAATGCACAGGCAAATTTTAATAGGAAGAGAAGAAACGATAACAGATATCACCGTGGCTACTGTGGTAATGGTACTAGGTACCAGCAGAACAACAACAGTAACAGTCAGTGGAATCCTCAAATGGGGAACCATAGTCAACCAACATGAGTAATAGTAACACTCAGGAAGGACTTGTGCATGATCTTATGACTGAAGTGCTAGTGGTGCAATGTTAATGTTGTTTTAACGAGTGGTGCTGTTTCTCTATGGTTTGTCTTAACTTCCATTTTTCAGATGCTTCTGTTTTTATTTGCATCCTGTGTGTGCATTAATGTTGTATGACATTGAGTGTAAACTATTACATATTTGAATAAACACTCTACAGACTTATAATAGAGCTTCATTTAGTGTGCCTGATTACAGATTGTGGGTACAGGTGCATATGCTAGCTTTTCAGTATACTGGCTGGTGATATTGTGAGTGACAGCAGACTAGACGTTACAGGGAGCAGTGTCTCATGAAATGGCACTTGAACACTGTGTACTGCAGCACTCTGTACTTGGCCCTCTGCTCTTTTTAATATTTGTCAATGACCTAAGTGATGGCCACACCCTGCTCTTTGCAGATGATACAACACTAATGACTAAGGGTAGAAATTCACCTGAGGCATTAAAGGATACTGAAATTTTGTTTGAAGTAGCCAAAAAGTGGTTCAAAGGAAACAAAATGAAATTTCATGAAGATAAAACCCAGACAATAGTATGCAGCCTTGGTGACTGTGGACTTGTATCAATTGTTGATTGTGTCAAACTCCTGGGAATCACAACTGACAATAAGCTGACATGGACCAAACACACTGCACATGCATGTTCTAAGCTCACAAGAGTGATTTATCTCCTCAAGAAGCTCAAATGCCTGATAACAAATCAGTACCTAATCAAAATATATTATACAGTGTTCCACAGCCACATCACATATGGTTGCTGATGTAGGGACACTCTTCAGGAAGTAAAAACTTATTGGTTCTGCAAAAGAATGCTGTAAGAACAATATCTTCCAGCAAGAAATTTGACCACTGTAGACCCATTTTTGAGCTGTTGGAAGTAATGACAATCTGTCCATATAAAAGAAAATCAAGGATTCTTCTGCAAGAGACAAGAGATTTTCAACTACGACATTGATGTTCCAAGCGGTCACACAAGTAAGATGCTGGACAGTTATCCGACAGCGGCCGTGAAGATGTTCAACCACCTACTACTAGATGTTCGAACATTGCCACTGAGGATGATCAGAGCTAGAATGAAGTGCTTGATCTAGCAAAGGCCACTGCATTCTGTAAATGAATTTTTCTCTACAAGTGGAGTTGTAGACTGGTCAACATGATACCATCATATGAGAAACCACAAACTGACTTAGTCTTAGGAGTGATATTAATATGTAATAGCTAAGATGTAATGCAATCTGTCTGGCCACGGCTGGTGAAAGAAGTTGACTTCGTAATAGTTGTATAAATAAAGTAGTAGTAGTATGCATATTTATGCTGATTTGTTTTTGTATTATAATGCTTGTGTAATCTTAACCTGTAATACTGATAAAGTCTATTCAGTCTTGACTGGTGAATAACATAGCTATGGTAATAATTCCAGACTTTAACCCTAAGTCACAACATCTAATGTTTTATTGCAAAACTTCAAGCAATCTATTATGATAAAATGGCTTACCTAAATCTCATAACAAACAAATCAATTCTTTCATATTAATAAACTGTAACTGCTTACCATGAAGCATTCTTTGTGAAAAATTAACATTGAGCCCCAAATGTTGTAACATTGAATGGTGCTTTCAAAATCTGTGACAGACATTATCTGTGTCATTCAAGGGGACAGTGTAAAGAATCATTATACTTTGCTCTGTCAGAGACAGAGCTTGAAACAAAATTTATCTCTATGTAATGATTTAATGCTTTTGATTGTATCATTTTACTTCTTTATTTTAATTTAATTTCTTTTTTTAAGAAAAAGTGAAGAATCATAAGTCGTCTTCTTTCCACTGTTATTGTTCTGACCACCATGCTTTATGTTCTGTAATCTTACTTGAATAATAATGAATACAAGTTTAACTATGTTTTTATTCTCCAGTAATATGATTGATCCTTTTTACTACTATTCCATAAAGATTGTGTAAATGGTTCAACACCATCAGCATGCTATCGTTATGCAGTTTCATTTCTACAAGTCAATCCTGTAATTAAATATTTTTTACAAAGTACAATTATCACTGTTATTTTCATGCAAATCATTTCATTGCATTGAAACTATACTTTAACACTGTCTTGTGTCACCAAACTTTTCTGCTCTCCAACAATGACTTCTGGGTCCAATGGATCATTTATAAGAAGATAATAGCTATTTAATCCATTAACAGGATTAGACATAGCAGAAGAACTTGAATATAGTTCATTAATTCTGAAAGTCATACTTTAGTATGCTATCAATGTGGTGCAGCCTTGTTTCACAAACTTTTTACTTCTAATACCAAAATCTGTTTAAAAAATCCCCATTGGTTGAAACAAAGCCAATGTTGCAAATGCTTTTTTTCTAGTAAACATCTTCTGTCTGGATTTTGGAGCATCCAACATACTTCAAAATACTGGAAGGATGGTCGGAGTCATGGTGATAGCTCAGAGAGGGATATGAATAGTAACTGCATTTGTAATGGTGTGTTGTGGAATGTTGTCAGGATTTTATAGGATGGACTTGTGGCTTTCAATTAGGATACGACTGTGGATCTGGACATCATGAACATTCCAATCTGTGTGGAAATAGTCTGGATTGGTCTGATGTGTAGTATAAAATCTGGAGAAAGACGGGTATTGTGTGTTAAATGTAAGTTTACTGATTTCAGTAAGGTTGAGCAAGGAGCAGAGGAAGCAAGCGTGACCCAATATAGACCACAACTGGGTGAGGATCCATGCGCAGAGAACAAGCCATGCTGCTCGAATCCTAAACTGCATTTCTTGTTCCTGCAAAAGTAGAAGTCACACACGGGAAGAAAAATAGCTTAAATGTTGTTCATAAATGAAACTGTCTCATATATTGACATGTTTAATATAGATCATAATTGCAGCAATTAAAAGCACTTTGGAAGAAAAGGGAACAGTACTAAGTACAGTGAAGTACAACAAAGTAACACCGCAGTCAACACTGACTACCTCACGCAGTACTGTCAGTTAAGTAACTTGGCTGTAGCCAAAAACAATTGCCTACTGGTTGTATCCTTCAGGTGTCTACCAACATCTACTGATTCAGGATGAAGGAGCAGAATGGCCAACTTGTAGCTGATCACTCCCCGTTGGAACCAGGATCTCTACTGTAGTTTGCCTCGCAAGATTTGGGGGAAGCATTAATGGTATCAGGGATTGTATCTGTGTCATATCATGTGAAAGCAGGGTCAAGGACACCCATATGAGATTTTGAAGGGAGAGGGGGCTGGACCTGGTGGTATAGAGTATTTTTGTATTTTAGAAGATGAATGATGGCTTGTAAATAGCCACAAGAAAGTTCCAGTTCTGAATGTTAAAAACATATGTAATACTGACTTTTAAATAATTTTCTTGAAAGAGAAACACTTGTCTATACCATGCTTTCTCCTTTCCCTAGGAGTGGGAGGGGGAGGTATGTGCAGGGGTGCAGATATCATGGCAATTGAGGATGTCAATAAAAATGATGCCACTACTGTTCTGCTGTTTCTCATGCTGGCTGGTTAGAGTGCATGTAGATAGTGGCAAGGATTAAAGTGTGTTCTGGAAAAAAGTTAGTGAAGATGAGGTGCTCAGTTGGATTATTTGGAAGGGGTAGGTGGGTAGAAGAAAGAGTCATTTCAAAGATGACAATAATAGCTCTGTAGAGGCTTTGTGATTGTCAATACAGCGTAAGGTGTAAGGAAAACACGTATGGAATGATGTGATTGGAGGAAGGCATTGCTAAGGAGGAGTTGCCTACACAGATCTCTTCTTTTCTGAGGTTATGAGTAAGGAAGCATTATTTAAGTGGACGGAATCTTTTGGTACAGGATACTATACATCTGCTGCACCATTTCAGTGTGTTAGATGCTAGAGGTTATGTTTGAATGAGTACAGTATTTAGACCGTAAAAGAAGTGGGCTTGACTTTCTCATAGGTGACGTGTGTATTGAGATGGAAGATGTGCAGGCACCAAGAGTTTTTGGTGTAGGAACTGATAGTTTCAAAAGAGTTAATATTTCAGAGTACTAAGGTGACAAAACGGATGATATCTTCAATGGTGAGTAGCTGACACAGACAGTTATGGTATCTAGTAGCTTACCAACAGTTTGTATGGGGTCAGTGAGACCTGGATTTTGTGAGGGCGTGGTTATTGCTGTTGTTGCTTCTTTCAAACAATCAGCTAGTCTCCTAACCTGCCAATCAGGAAATTCAATCATAAATTGTCAAGTGATATGTCGATGTTGTATACTACACTGAAATGCCAAAGAAACTGGTATAGGCATGCATATTCGAATACAGGGATATGTTAACAGGCAGAATATGGCACTGTGATTGGCAGCTACTATATAAGACAACAAGTGTGTGGCACAGTTGTTAAATCGGTTACTGCTGTTACAATGGCAGGCTATCAAGATTTAAGTGAGTTTGAACGTGATATTATAGTCGGCGCATGAGTGCAGAATGTCTGAGGTAGTGACATGGTGCGGACTTTCCCGTACGACCATTTCACAAGTGTAACATGAATATCAGGAATCCGGTAAAACATCAAATCTCTGACATCGCTGTGGCTGGGAAAAGATCCTCCAAGAATGGGACCAATGACAACTGAAGAGAATTGTTCACCATGACCGAAGTGCAAGCCTTCTGCAAATTGCTCCAGATTTCATTGCTGGGCCATCAACAAGTGTCAGCATGCGAACCATTCAATGAAACATCATTGATATGTGCTTTTGGAACTGGACACCCACTTGTGTATCCTTGATGACTGCATGACCGAAAGCTTTATGCTTTGCCTAGGCTCAACTACACCGACATTAGACTGTTAATGACAGGAAACATGTTGCCTGGTCAGAAGAATCTGGTTTTAAATTGTATGGAGCAGATGGACATGTACAAGTGTGGAGACAACCTCACGAATCCATGGACCCTGCATGTCAGCAGGGGACTGTCCAAGCTGGTGGAGGCTCTGTAATGGTAATGGTGTGGGGTGTGTGCATTTGGGGTGATGTTGGACCCCCGATACGCCTAGATACGACTCTGACTGGTGACGTATGTAAGCATCCTGTCTGATCACCTGCATCCTTTCATGTCCATTGTGCATTCCGACGGACTTGGGCAATTCCAGCAGGACAATGCGACACCCTATACGTCCACATTTGCTACAGAGTGGCTCCAGGAACACTCTTCTGAGTTCCAACACTTCTGCTGGCCACCAAACTCCCCAGACGTGAACATTATTTAGCATATCTGGGATCTCTTGTAGCGTGCTGTTCAGAAGCGATCTCCACCCCCTCTTACTCTAACGGATTTATGGGCAGCCTTGCAGAGTTCATGGTGTAAGTTCCCTCCAGCATTACTTCGGCCATTAGTCGAACCCGTGCCACGTCGAGTTACGGCACTTCCGCGTGCTCTCGGGGCCCCATACGATATTTGGCAGGTGTACCAGTTTCTTTGGCTCTTCGGTGTATATTTAGAAAGATTATTGATGCGGACTGCTTCAAATTCTTTTGTTAAAGAGGTCGTGTTGGGGACGGTGACGTGGCGTGGAGCTGGAAATATCTTTAAAATGATGTAGTCTACGGAAAAAGACTGATCCCCTCCACGGATACTAATCGGAAAAGAATGTGTTACTACATGTGCGGAGTTACGAATGCAAGATGTCACTGAATCGATCATTGCAATTAAATTGAAAAAAATTGCATGCTAAGTGATGATATTTCCGTTAAAACGATTCTTTTTTGAAAATAAATTTCAGTTGTATTCAAAGGATAATTTTTCATTCGAATGATGTGAAATCACGGATAACTCATTACGCTGCACGGCTGCCCCACGGCCGTGGTTGCCCACATCTGAAAGCGCTCGTGCAAAGAACTCTGAGTGTATTAACATCCTAGAGTTGGCGATCGTGTCAAAACAAGTGATGACATTTGTTCTGATGTGTGCGTAAACAACTTTCCTGTTGATGTGCAAATGTCAGAGCAATACATGTAAGCTATGTGGAATATGACAGTGGATGTCCAGAAGAGTTGTAATCGTATGTTAAGTGAAAGATTGTAATTTTGCCCTTCGTGGTATTGCAACGCTGTTGTAACGAATGAAATCGGTGATTACGATAAAGTATCTAGGATGGCCTGTTTTCTATTGAACGGTTGCAAAACAACTGTAAAGATCCCGTATGTTGAGCAGACAGAGAATTACACTGTTTACCACATTAATATAAAAGTAGGGGACATTGAGTGGAAAGTTCAACACAGATACAACGATTTTGTGGAATTGCATGAAAAGCTTGTTACTGACAACGGGGTAGCGAAGGACATTTTGCCACCGAAGAAAGTAATTGGGAATAGAGACCCAGCTTTTATAGAAAAGAGGAGAGATGGCCTAGAGAAATACTTGACAACAGTTATTCATTTTCTACAGAAAGCAATGCCCAGGGAACTTGCTTTGTTTCTTGATTTTCATCTTTATGACATTTTATTTCTTCTCCAGAACATGGCCTTACAGTTTTTCATTGAAGGAGACACATTACTGCAGAATTCGAGGCATTACACCTTCTCACCTTTACAGGTAAAAAAATAATGCAACACTCCATTTATTTGAATATAAAGCAGAGGTTTACGAAAATATAAGTTGCGTAATTTAAAGATGGGGAAAAATAGATAGAAATTACGTTTTTAAGAGCTGCAGTGCCGAAACCTCTCAGTACTACTGTCTACTAAGTATTGAATCTGTCTGTTGCTTGCTATAAATCGAATAACCTCATTGTGACGATTAACCCCAAGTATGCTCAAACAGTTCATTTTTGTGTGTTCTCGCCAACTTTACTAATAAAAAGCAGGACAACAATTATTTTTACAAAGACACACTTTTTAGCACTACAGTGGCAAAAATTCCGATAATTTTATATAAAACTAACCTACGTCCAGGTTTTTCCACTGTTTGTCATAGCCCACCTATGATACATTACAGGTATCTTTTCATACATGTACAAAATTTACAAATTGGAGTTGGATTGGACAGGAGTGATGCACGGGAAATCAGCTGTGGACTTTACACTGCAACCGTCCCAACTTGAGCCTTTAGCAATTGAGGAACTATGGAAAACTGATGACTGGATGGATGGACTTAGTTTGGAAACCCATTCCTTTAAAAAAAGAGTCCAGTGCATAATACTGAGCCATCTGACATGGCATTGTTTTTGGAAAAAAAAACAGCAAATGTTGTCACCTATATTAAAAGCCTACAAACAGCCTTCATCATGCACAAGATTTATTTTCCTGGAACACCTTAACTGTATTCTATTGTGCTTCCGAACATATACACATGAACTCCAGACAACAATACTTATGTAATAACACTTTACTACTTTTCTTATATGAGATCCATTTTGTAGTGTTAATGCATATGCAGTTGCATCTGGAAAACACACAACACACACACACACACACACACACACACACACACACACACACACACACAGCGATGTATCTTGATAAGCTGACACATTCGCTTAAACTGAGTAATTTCTGACGTAGAAATATTTTTGTTTGTGGAAGTTGAGTGTGAGCAAGAGCAAGGCAGTGGCAGAGGAGGTGAGTTTGATACCCACACTGTGTGACATCATACTGGAAGGAGAGCAGATTGAATGTGTGAAAAGTTTTAGTTTTCTGGGTATTGTCATATCAAGTCATGGAAGTGCCAAACTAGAAATTTTAAACAGAGTAGCAAAAGAATCCATCTTCTTTCACCAAGTATGAAACCGAATCTGGGACAAGGGAGTCCCTACAAGAGCTAAACAGACCACATATAAAATCTATCTCCTGCCAATGTCATATAGTCTGGAGGCCTGTGTAATAAATAAGAGAGAATAGAGTCAAATACAAGTATGTGAAATGAAGTTCCTTAGATCGGCTCTACGTAAAACCAGGAGAGACGCGTCGGGAATAAGTATGTAGGGAGAGAGTTGCACCTGACTGCGACCATGGAGGAAAGACTGAATGCTGTGAGACTGAAGTGTTTAGGTCATGTGAAGCAAAGGCATCTAACTCAAACTCAACATCAGTATTTGCAGAGGGAGGTACCAGGAAAAAGATCAGTTGGGTGGCCTAGGAAGAGGTGGGCAGACAAAGGTCTCAAAAGGAGGGAAGTAACGTGAAATGCAGTGGAGAGAGGAAAGCTATTCCCTGATAGAAATCAATGGAGGCTTATTGTTCAAAAATTTCTTACCTAGCACATTGGACGAAATCCTGATGATGATGATGATGATGATGATGACGACAACAAACCACATCTCCAAGAGTATAGAAAGAATGGAAAACATGAAAAAAATTACAAAAAATATTAAAAGGTTTTTAACGTTGCTGTAAAGCTTTTTTCCTCCTTCAACCTCTTGATGTATGCTGACAATGCATTATAAAATATGACATTGTGTGGCTCATATGTCATGGGTTTTAGTTGTTCTTGCTTGCTCTGCGTAAGGGGATGCAGTTGTGTGCTGTGTAGTTATGATAGTTGCTGTGATTTTGTAGATCATCTAGTTTAGATCTGATCATATATCATATGATATATATTTGTTTACGTATAGAAATATCTGGTGTGCCCTTGTAGAACTGTGTGACATGACTCAAATAGCACTATGTGTTATGTATAAATTTTGTTGAAGCAACTATTAGTTTTATCCCAGAATACTATTGTATAATGTACGGTGGACTGGAAGTACTCAAACTGTACGGCTTTGCATATCATGAAATGATTGCCATCGCAAAATCTGCTGAATTGGGTATATGGAAAAGTTTCATTACTTGGTCTTAAAATTTATAATTTGATCCCTAACAGCATTGTAGATTGTTTGTTTCTTGTTTCTGTGCCCCCAACACCCCATCATCAGTTTAAGATACTGATATTAATTCATTTTCCATAGAATACAATTTTTTTCCTAGCATTTTCAACTTGTTGCTAGTGTGCTGTGAATGTGTGGACTTGATCAGTAAATATGCACATGAAAGATTCCTTTGCACTGCACACTATAATCCAGGTCATCTGTGAAGTGCATGATCATAGCTGCCACGTCTGAAGTCTGTAGGTAATTTATGTATTGGGATACATGAGAGGACCTACCACACTGCCTTTTGGTGCACCTACTTTGGCTTCCTTTACTTCAGATGCCAGTCTGCCTTTAAATTAAATCAGTTGATGTCAGTCCACAATACGTGCTTTTGTGGCTATGATTTGAACCACATTACTTTTCTACCCATCAAATACTTCCACTTTGTCTAAAAGAATTGTTACTAACAGAATCAAAAACTTCAGAAAGATATAAGGTGATCGGGTTTCAAATTATTAAATCTGTATAAGACACAATTACTGTCTTTGTGCTTCTACTTGTTTGGAAGCCATGTTTTCTACGGAAATGCGGAAGTGTCCGATCCCGCCCGTCTGCTTTGACCCATGACGTCACAAATATGGCGGAAACAAAAACAAACACACACACTTTCCACGAGAAGCCTAATGACACTAACGGGACAAGCGCAGGAAATGGGGTGTTTTGGGTGGGGGGGCAAACTAAATATAAACAAATTTAGACGCCTTGCGTAGCTACAACGTGTAAGTGAAGACAGCCATGCATGAATACCCACCCACCTCCTCAGGGGTTGTAACCCCTGCAACCCATAGAAGATAAAGATGCTTCAGTAGCTGATTAGTGTTTTTTGTCTTTTTTTAAAAAAAAAAAATCTCACGGGATAGAACAAACAGATCAGAAAGATAAATATAATAAACTGAAACAGAAATTGGAGGAAACAGATAATTAAAATAAGTAATAAACGTTTTTAAATTAAAAAAAAAATCTCACAAGATAGAACGAACAGATCAGAAAAGTAAACAAAATAAGATAAAACAGAACTGGAGACAGCCACACTCAAACCAAACTCCGCGCCGTCATGACGTCACACACGACAACACCCTTAGGTCACGGGTCGTCAAAGCCGACGCGTGGGATCAGACGCTTCTGTCGACCCTTTTATACTATTGAGTAATTTGTGACTGTTTATGTTTTGGTGACTTCCTGTTTCATTAATCTCTTAAAGAAGACTTCGAAGCATGATGAGAGGAGTCAGTAGTTTTCAACCGAGTACCTGTTGGTGCTCTTGAATAATGCTGTAACTTTTGAAATATGTAGTCTCTGAGGAAACAGTACATCCATAAACTGTAGATTAGCAATGTGTACCAAAGGTTTTTGTAACCTGTAAAGCAAATTTGGTTCTAAGTGACAGCAGCACTACTTTTAAGCCTGGTGACATTTTACATTTGCACATGTGCTGCTTCCTGTACACTACCTGGAACTACTGCCAAACTACAAACTGGTCTTGAATTTATCTGTGCTATCAACATACTCACTGTGGCCTATTATAATTAGCAGGTTGTCTACATTCTGACCCTTCCAGTAATAAAGATGACATCTACGATGGTTTTTTGCAGCCTCATGCAAATGTAGAGTTCCAATATGATTTCCGTTCAGTGCTAAGTTTCTTTGTTTCATTCTTGGCAGTTTGTTATCTGTGAAACATGGTGATAGTTCGAAAATCTGCTCCAATCAACAAATTTTGTAGGTGGGTTTTGCCTATTTAATCTTGAATTATACATCACACCAAGGAAAGTAAACCTGAAGATTGTCTTGAACACAATAGTTCTTTATAGTGTGTTGGACTATTTAAGTGGGTGTACCATTGTTATCCTCTATAATGAGAAGCTGCTTACACAGACAGTGAAAATGGAAATACTGTTTAACTTTGTGAAGGACAGGCATCATTGTAAACTGCCACACATGTAATCACTTGGAAGGGGCATTGATCACTGTGGCTAACCACATGTTTTTCTCAGTTTACCACACAGGGGCGGTAGTTCTCTCAACTAATCAATTAACTGTTGACTAAAGTTTTACTAGATTGCATGAGCATCACAGTGCAGTACTTTTGCCATGTGTTTACAACACAAGCAGATATTTGATGCATTATTTGTGTTGTTCATGGAAGTGTCATGCATTTCTCTCTGTAGCTCTTCTTCATACAGCTGTTTTTGGAAGTATTTGTTTATATTTATCTGTTGACCTTCCATAAATCTACACATGACATTACTTTTTATTCAAATAGAATTTTCTGTACATCACTGGTGATTTCTGTGTGGTTAGTGACACTAACCATCGCCATTCTTCTCCATCTAGAATGTCTCGCCAAAAAGAATAACAGAGGGAGATTGTTATCCAATTTTATTTGATGAAATTCTTTCTAGTAACAGCAGTGTTGACAGTGATAAAAGTAATGACAAAGACACAACATTCACCTTTGGGTCAATCCATATGAAGTGCTGCAGTGGTTGCTTGACCATTTTTAAATAATTTAATTTTTTTAAAAATATTTGATTGCCCTATATTTGAGAAGTTCAAAACAGTTTTATAAAATAATTTATCTTGCACCTTTACTGGATGGCGGCCATTTTTATTTGTAGGCTCATGACAATTTTTCAGTCTGCAGACATTGGCGAAAATTTGAATATCTCTGCACTGGGTTAAGTTACAACATTGCAATTGACATGATTGTTTTTAGAAAAGCGCCCTCTACAACATTGTCTGCTACGCAAAATACCCTAAATTCACAAATAACCAGTCAAAATGACCTCCAAAGTTTGGTATCCAGATCTTCAAAAATCCACTTTTTAGGCCAAAAATAACAAACAAGGAGTGATTTATGGGAGTCTGTTTTTTTCCTATAGTTAGATATGATACACTACTAGCCTCATATAGAGCAAGAACACTTACAAATGTTTCCTTAATTATTTATGAAATTTGAAAATTTTCATTTTTTCTAAAGTTTGGGGTTAGTTATCTCAGGTGGGACTGAAAAACATGGTTTTTGCACAGTTTGTACACCTATATGACAGCAACATACTGTAAAAATTTCAACATTGATATCTGACTGTGAACAAAAATATGAATTTTTGGATGTGAGGAGACAATGCACATTACTCTAGAACTGATCTTATGGCTGTTGCCTATTCATGTGAGATATTGGCAACATTACTGAAATTAACATTTATATTATTTTGAAATACTCAAAATAAATATTTTCAATTAACATCCTTCGAGATGCGACTGTTCCTAAACCTGGTGGTGAATGTTAAGAACACATTTCTTCAGACAACTTCTGTGATAAATAATAAGACCTCCAGTTGCTGTGGTAAGTTCAAGCACTGAAAGTTTCCTTAAAACATTTTTTATTGGTATCCAAACTTTGTCACTAGTAGATTTCTTGAATGATGTTCCTGGGGCAGCAGGGTAGTAAAAATGCACAAAAACATCATTGTTTTCAAAACATATTTTTTCAACCTCTGCAAACCACCTCTGTGCATCATACACATGCCACTATGTCATTCACCGAGCGAGGTGGCGCAGTGGTTAGACACTGGACTCGCATTCGGGAGGACGACGGTTCAATCCCACGTCCGGCCATCCTGATTTAGGCTTTCCGTGATTTCCCTAAATCGCTCCAGGCAAATGCCGAGATGGTTCCTTTCAAAGGGCACGGCCGACTTCCTTCCCCGTCCTTCCCTAATCCGATGAGACCGATGACCTCGCTGTCTGGTCTCCTTCCCCGAACTAACCAACCACTATGTCATTCAACATTAAAGACAGAAATGTAATTTTACTGACACAATGATCCTCATAAATTTCCATTTCTGATGTTACGTAGCATCAAACTAAGTTTTCTGCAATGCCAAGGAATTTGTGGAAACACCATGTTCCTGTTATTGCTAAACAGTTTTCAAGTGTTTTGAAGAGGTGTTATCATATGCAAAACCACTTCTTCTTTCTTGATCAGAAATTTTATAATTTTTATTCAGTAAATGGGTAAAAGTGACTGGAATGAGGATTTTCTGGTAGGTCGGTCATGGCCTGTTACCTTGTAAGGTGAGTCATCTTCAGATGTAGAAGTAACTTTGGGTATACAACAGGGAAGTGTGTTGGGACTTTTTCTGTTCATGTTGTATATTAGTGACCTTGCTGACAGTATTAATAGTAACCTCAGACAATTTGCAGATGATGCAGTTATCTGTAATGAAGTACGGTCTGAAAGAAGCTGCATAAATATTCAGTTAGAAGTTGATAATATTTCAAAGTGTTGGAAACATTGACAACATGCTGTAAATGTCAGAAATGTAAAATTGCGTACCTCACAAAAAAGAAAAAAAAAAAAAAAAAAAAAAAAAAAAAAAAAAAAAAAACATGGTATCCTATGACATAATATCAACGTGTCATAGTTGGAATTGGCCAACTCATACCTGGGTATAATACTCTGTAGGAATATGAACTGGAATGATCAAATAGTCTCAGGCATGGTAAAAGCATTTGTATGACATAACCTAGAATGTTACTGAAGTGTGTAGGACCGACAGGAGATATTGAACATATACAGAGAAGGCCAGTATGTAAGGTCACAGGTTTGCTTGATGAATGGGAGAGAGTTACAGAGAAGCTGAAGAAAGTGAACTGGCAGACGCTTGAGACATAAATGATTGTGAGAAAGCCTACGTACAAAGTATCAAGAACCTGCTTTAAATAATGACTCAGGAATATACTGCAACCCGCACTTATTGCTCCCATGGGGGTCTTGAAGCCAAGGTTAGGTTACTTACAGCATGCACAAATGCATTTAAACAATAATCCTTTGTTCAGTCCATACATGAATGGAAGAAGCACTTGCAACTGGTACAATGGGACATACCCTCTACCATGCACTTCTTATTGGTTTGCACAGTATAGATGTAGATTTAGAAGTGATTCCAATATATGTGACTGTGTCTGGTCGCAGACCATTTCTTCATGCATGGGGATGGTCTGTTTGACTGATACAGGCACCGCTTCAAACAAAAGAATGACGTAAGCCATTGTGCCAAATTATGAGTTTTGAAAAGACTGTTCGTAGGTATAAAACATTACTAATGTAAAGACTTGAGACTTCTACCAGCTCAAACCTAGGGAATCCACTGGGAAAGAAAAGTTTCCCATTCATCTGTCTGTACTCAAACGATTCCTTTTCACACATTAGTTTTCCTATATTTTTTTAAGTTTAACAGTTTTGTATTCTATTTCAGGGGTTATTGTCATTTCTTTCATAGCCATATGATTGATGTGTTCCAAATGTGTTTTTGAACTTAAGCTTTCTGTTCCTGTGAATTGAATACTTCCTGTTGGTATTCTTTTTCTCTATCTTTAGTGATTGATATATCAGAACTGCTCTCAAACGTCTTCCTTTCTCTATGTTTGTGTAAGAGGTTTTCTCTCTCTCTCTCTCTCTCTCTCTCTCTCTTTTTTAATTCCATATTACATGCTTTTTATTGCTACTTTTACTGCTTGTCAATCATTGCTATATTAGTGAGTATATAAAATAATTATGTTTTAATTTACAAGTATATCTGTACTCCACAAATAATCATATTGTATTCGATAGATGGTATCTGTACTCCACAAATAATCATATTGTATTCGGTAGATGGTACTTTGCATAATACTAAAATTTCCTTGCTCTAGTCACAAATGGCATGTTTCAAGAATGACTATCAGAATGTCTATATATCAGCTCAAATTTCTCCAGTTTTAGTGTTGTCATATTTTCACTAGATATGTGTAGAATAGTTGAACACATGAGGCAATACTAACCCTATGACTTATCTTAGAAAGGAGATTAAGGAAAGGAAAACCTACATTTCTAGCATTTGTAGACTTAGAGAAAGCTTTTGACAATGTTGACTGGAATACTCTCTATCAAATTCTGAAGGTGGCAGGGGTAAAATACAGGGAGCGAAAGGCTATTTACAATTTGTACAGAAACCAGATGGCAGTTATAAGAGTCGAGGGACATGAAAGGGAAGCAGTGGTTGGGAAGGGAGTGAGACAGGGTTGTAGCCTCTCCCCAATGCTATTCAATTTGTATATTGAGCAAGCAGTAAAGGAAACAAAAGAAAATTTTGGAGTAGGCATTAAAATCCATGGAGAAGAAATAAACACTTTGAGGTTCGCCGATGACATTGTAATTCTGTCAGAGACAGCAAAGGACTTGCAAGAGCAGTTGAACGGAATGGATAGCGTCTTGAAAGGAGGGTATAAGATGAACATCAACAAAAGCAAAATGAGGATAATGGAATGTAGTCGAATTACGTCGGGTGATGCTGAGGGAATTAGATTAGGAAATGAGACACTTAAAGTAGTAAAGGAGTTTTGCTATTTGGGGAGCAAAATAACTGATGATGGTCGAAGTAGAGAGGATATAAAATGTAGACTGGCAATGGCAAGGAAAGCGTTTCTGAAGAAGAGAAATTTGTTAACATTGAGTATAGATTTAAATGTCAGGAAGTCGTTTCTGAAAGTATTTGTATGGAGTGTAGCCATGTATGGAAGTGAAACGTGGACGGTAAATATTTTAGACAAGAAGAGAATAGAAGCTTTCGAAATGTGGTGCTACAGAAGAATGCTGAAGATTAGATGGGTAGATCACATAACTAATGAGGAGGTATTGAATAGAATTGGGGAGAAGAGGAGCTTGTGACACAACTTGACTAGAAGAAGGGATCGGTTGTTAGGACATGTTCTGAGACATCGAGGGATCACCAATTTAGTATTGGAGAGCAGCATGGAGGGTAAAAATCGTAGAGGGACACCAAGAGATGAATACACTAAGAAGATTCAGAAGGATGTAGGCTGCAGTAGGTACTGGGAGATGATGAAGCTTGCACTACTGGGAGATGAAGAAGCTTGCACAGGATAGAGTAGCATGGAGAGCTGCATCAAACCAGTCTCAGGACTGAAGGCAACAACAACATGTGTAGGATGACATAATATATTAGTCAGAACATATGTTCTTGAAATTTCAGCAGTGAACCATACTGTGCACCAGGACTGACCTTGTAGCATTTGCTATAAGAATTGAATGAGAGTTTCTTTGATACTCATGCTTATTTGTTGAACCCAACACAAAACACATTCCACTTATTAGTATCTCCTGTATATTCTCTATTAATGCTACCTGGTAAGAGCCCAAGGCTGATGAGAAATACATAGCAAGTTGGTTGAATGAGGTTTTGCAAGCCACTTCCTTCGTGAAAAGAGTTACATTTTCTTGGGATTCTTCTAATAGTTTTCGGTTCGGTGCCTGCCTTTCATATTGCTTGGTTTGTATATAATGCTGTAAGCTTCCTGGCCAGTGTCAAGATGATTAAAATTCTTATGTGTGTTGTAACAAAATATAAAATAGTATAAAATAGAAAATACTTTAAAATATATAATCAATAAAACTGACATTTTGGCCATGTTACAATGATCTTCTTCACAACAGGAATGGTTTTACTGAGGGAAAGGTGCCCCTATTTACTGCAAACTATTGGCGTCAATACACTATATTTCTGGAACTTTACTGGTCTTAGACTATAGTAGACTAGTCACGATGAGAGGGAGGAGGCTGTTCATGGATTGTCTGGCTTGTTGATGATTGACACCGGTATGCAAATCAGCACTTTGCTTCTGATGGGCATACTTTTTCCCTGGTGTAAGCAAAAATGCTCTGACAGTTCCTATATAGCTGTTTGTTTAGGCTGTCGTGTCTGTGCCCGGTGAGGCTTCATCCCTGCACTGCTCACTAAGATAGCTGCCAGCCAGGAACTGAAAGCTTACAGCTGTCCTCTCTATCAGTCTTGTCAGGCTGGTTATTAATGTCAGTTTCCTGATTTGCCGACAGGTGCCAATCATCAACAAGCCAGATAGTCTGTGAATAGCCTTGTTCCTACCCTCTCCCTCTTGTCATGACTAGCCTGTCATAGTCAAGGGCCAATAAAGTTCCAGAAATATGACATACTGACATGGATAGTTTGCAATAAATAAGGGCAACTTTTCTTCAGTAAAACCAGTCTTGCCATGCCGTGAAGGCCATTGCAAATATGGCTGATATATCAGTTTTGTAGTTTAAATATTTTAAAGTGTTTTAAATTTTATACAATGATGTTGTCCTGAAAATCTTCATTGACCTTCTAATGTTATATATCAAGTCAAATGCATGTTCTGTGAACAGTATCTATCTTATAAGACTTACTGGGGTTATTTCTGAGGCTATTTTAGCATTTTAAGAGGAAGAAGTATCATTGAAAGATTTATTGATGGTCAACACCTGCTCCACTGACAAATTTCGCAAAAGAACCAATTGATGTATAATAATATGAGTGTTACATAAAGTCTGATTTTACCACATGTTCAGTGCAATACTTTGATAAATGTAAATAAGCATTATAAAATGATTTTATGTTGGGTATGATGCATGACTACAATAGCCTAAGAATTATTATACAGGGTGGTCCATTGATCGTGACTGGGCCAAATATCTCATGAAATAAGCGTCAAACAAAAAAAACTACAAAGAACGAAACTTGTCTAGCTTGAAGAGTTAAACCAGATGGTGCTATGGTTGGCCCGCTAGATGGTGCTGCCATAGGTCAAATGGATTTCAACTACTTTTTTTAAATAGGAACCCCCATTTTTTATTACATATTTATGTAGTACTTAAAGAAATATGAATGTCAAGATGGACCACTTTTTTTGCTTTGTGATAGATGGCGCTGTAATAGGCACAAGCATATGGCTCACAATTTTAGATGAACAGTTGGTAACAGGTAGGTTTTTTAAATTAAAATACAAAACGTAGGTACATTTGAACATTTTATTTTGGTTTTTCCATTGTGATACATGTACCTTTGTGAACTTATCATTTCTGAGAACGCATGCTGTTACAATGTGATTACCTGTAAATACCACATTAATGCAATAAATGCTCAAAATGATGTCTGTCAACCTCAGTGCATTTGGCAATACGTGTAACGACATTACTCTCAACAGCAAGTAGTTCACCCTGCGAAGTGTTCGCACGTGCATTGACAATGCGCTGACGCATGTTGACAGGCTTTGTCGGTGGATCATGATAGCAAATATCCATCAACTTTCCCCACAGAAAGAAATCCGGGGACGTCAGATCCGGCGAACGTGCGGGCCATGGTGTGGTGCTTCGATGACCAATCCACCTGTCATGAAATATGCTGTTCAATACCGCTTCAATCGCATGCGAGCTATGTGCTAGACATCCACCATGTTGGGGAAGTATATCGCCATTCTGTCATGCACTGAAACATCTTGTAGTAACATTGGTAGAACATTACGTAGGAAATCAACATACATTGCACCATTTAGATTGCCATCGATAAAATGAGGGCCAATTATCCTTCCTCCCATAATGCCACACCATACATTAACCCGCCAAGGTTGCTGATGTTCCACTTGTCATAGCCATCGTGGATTTTCCGTTGCCCAATAGTGCATATTATGCTGGTTTACGTTTCCGCTGTTGGTGAATGACGCTTCGTCACTAAATAGAACACGTGCAAAAAATCTGTCATCGTCCCGTAATTTGTCTTGTGCCCAGTGCCAGAACTGTACATGACGTTCAAAGTCATCGCGATGCAATTCCTGGTGCATAGAAATATGGTACGGGTGCATTCGATGTTGATGTTGCATTCTCAACAACGACGTTTTTGAGATTCCCGAATCTCATGCAGTTTGTCTGTGACTGATGTGGAGATGAGCTGCAACAGCAGCTAAAACACATTCTTGGGCTTCATCATTTGTTGCAGGTTGTGGTTGACGTTTCACATGTGGCTGAACACTTCCTGTTTCCTTAAATAACATAACTATCTGGCGAATGGTCCGGACACTTGGATGATGTCGTCCAGGATACCGAGCAGCATACATAGCACATGCCCGTTGGGGATTTTGATCACAATAGCCACACATCAACACGATATCAACCTTTTCTGCAATTGGTAAATGGTCCATTTTAACATGGGTAATGTATCACGCTGCAAGTACAGTCTGCACAGGCGGAATGTTACGTGATACCACGTACTTATACGTTTGTGACTATTACAGCGCCATCTATCACAAAGCAAAAAAAGTGGTCCAACTAAAACATTCATATTTCTTTATGCACTACACGAATATGTAATAAAAAATGGGGGTTCCTATTTTTAAAAAATGCAGTTGATATCCGTTTGACCTATGGCAGTGCCATCTAATGGGCCAACCATAGCGCCATCTGGTTTCCCCCTTCAAGCTAGACGAGTTTTGTTCTTTGTAGTTTTTTTGTTTGATGCTTATTTTGTGAGATATTTGGCCCGATCACTGTCAATGGACCAACCTGTATAATTATTATATGCACCTCAATGTATTGTACACTTGTACATTTGCTATTTCCTCTTAAATGAAAATATGTTTCAGGTTTTTTGACTTATTCCACATCCATGATGACTATTTCATTTAAGATCTGTGGAACAGATATTAGCATACATAAGTAAACACTGATAAACCACAACATTATGACCACTCCCCACCGTGATGTTGGATGCCACCTGGGGTCATTGTTGGCATGTGATGCTATTACAAAATTATGTAAACTGGGCAGACGTGGACGGGGGATCACCCTAGTGAAGATATGGGCTGCGAATAGGGAAACCCATTGAGATAAGTGACTTTGACAAAGGGCAGATTATTATTATGCAGAGCCTGTAAACGAGTATCTCGAGAATGGTGAAGCTAGTCAAATGTTCACATGCTAATGTGGAAAGAGGTAGAAACACAGTGAAACTACTACTAGGTGCTAACTGGTTGGACATCTACGACTCTTCACTGAATGTGGGGTTCCAGGCTTGTGTGCTCTGTAAAGTAGGATAGATGATGATCTGTGGCATCTGTACCAAATGAGCACAATGCTGGTGCATGCACAAATGTTTTCAGATCACACTGTTCATCTTACATTGTTGAACATGGAGCTCCACAGCAGACCATCACTACATGTTCACATGTTGACCCAACGACATAGTCAGTCAGGATTGCAGTGGGCACAGGACCATGAGGTTTTGAATGTTGATCAATAATTGAGTGAATCACATTTTTGCTACACTAGGTTGATAGTCATTTCCACAAACGGTATCACCAAGGTGAATGGCAGCTCGAAACGTGCAGCGCACCATGGACGTGGACTGGTGGGAGCAGTATTATGGTATGGGAGACATTCTCCTGAGCTTGCATAGGACCTGTGGGGTAGTAATCGAAGACAGGCTGACAGCTGCGAACCAGCTGCATCCCTTCGTGCTTGATGTCTTCCCCAATGGCGATGCCATATTTCAGCCATAAAAATGTCCATGTTTGAGGAGCATTATAGTGAACTCATGTTGATGTTTTGGTGACCAAATTCATCGGATGTAAATCCTACGGAATCCACGCGGATCACTATCAGACGCCACCACTACGGACGCAAATTAGCGGCCCGTTATCACACGAATTACCTGACCTGTCTGTAGACAACTAATGCCACAACTCCCACAAACCTACCAATAAACTGTTGGATCCATGATATGCAGGATCAGTGATGTATTTTGTTCCGATGATGGACAAACAAGTTATTAAGTAGATGTCATAATGTTTTGGCTCGTTGGTGTATGTATTTTCTCAACTGTCTTTGCCCACAGTCTGTGTTTTCAGCCAACACTATGTAACTGCCAATACTGTGACATAACATTGTAAAAGTTATCCACAGATGAATAAAATTACTGCTACCTGTTATACCTTTACTTATAAGTGACATGGGAAAATTGTCACGAGCTACAGTGATGGTTGTAAGTTTGAGCTTAACTGTGCCCTTGTCATAATTTTGGTTTGTTATTATTGTCAAGGACATATTGCCATGAGAGATTTCACATCTGTTCAACTTTTTAAAATATTCAGTGTAAGTGTCTCAAATATTTTTAAAAAATGTTTCACTTGGCAGTATGATTTAAGACATTAGTTACTATCAATTTCAATACTGTGAACGCTAATGTATCTGCACTTTGACAGCTCTTTGCCATCAGTGAAAGACTAAAGCAACCAAGACCCGCACCAGAGCTGTTGGATAGGCGTCTGGATTTCAGCCATGTGCTAGATTTCTGCAGCCAGTTGACAAGCATTAAAGTACTTGGATCACGTGCAGCTGTTGGAACAAGCAACATAGTGCCCAGTAGCCTGCCTTTTGAGCTGTCTGTTTTCCGTTCATTAGAATCTCTTGAACTGGCAGAGGTATGTTTTTTTTAATTATTATTTGTAAGTATTTTTATTTCAGATAACAGGCAATTACCAGATGCTTGCCATTTGGAATTGACTTGTTTATGCCTTCATGGTAAAAGAATCATCTTAATAACCATCAAAAGTGGTGTTTATGATGTTCATCACAGAAAGTTACCTGTGCATGAAATTTTGTGTAACCTCTATGTAAATCTTATATTTTTTGATTCATTTGTTCAGTCATCTTTCAGTTGCACTCTGTCTTCTTCAGGAATGCAGAATGAATATAATAATACATCATTCAGAGGGGCATCACTTTCTTTATGCTAAATTAACTATTATCCTGCTTGTTTATGGGATACTATTAAATGTTACAGTTTATCTTTATTTCAAAATAACAAAAAAGGGTGACACTTTGAGAAGAGCTGCAGTTTTTCCAGTTATGAGTATTAGCTGCTGCATGTTGCACATTTATGAAAGGATGTGTGTTATTGCCCAAGGGGATAAATTACTTCTGTACTGATACATACTGGGGTTATTTTATTGTGACACTAACTGCAACACTAATAAGGTTCTTTAATTCCAGGATAAGGTAATGAGAACTCATTACTGGAGTGTGTAAATAAAATATTATTTTAATTATTTGTAAGGTTTTGAATATTTCCAGAAAACGTAAAAGCTAAACATTTATTAGAGAATTCATATCAGTTGTCAGTACTGCAACACTTGTAAAACCATCTTGATAAGAGTTGTCAGCTTCACTTTAACATGTGACACAAAATAATGACTCGTCTCACAGCAGTGGTAAGAGTCATGTAATCGCCTAATATCACTCTGGAAAATTTCAAATCTGCCCAGTGGATTGGAAAATATACACCAGTAACAGTCAAGGCACCATATCCAGCTTGTTCACTGCAACTTCCACAGAAATCTCTTTAGAGACAAAACTCGATAACAGTTCAAAGCTAAATATGCCAAAATCGAAACAATCAAAGTTTAAACAGAATCAAATACAGTTTATTCACATCATTTAATGCTCACCATGTCCATCTCTTCTCCCATCAACACGTCCAGCTAGCTAATAGCCCCATTATGTATTACAAGGCCTCTACCAACTGACTACATCTGTGCACACTGTCACAATACTCATTAAAAAAAAATTACCACACATGATCACAAACTTACAAATTCTTGTAAACTTTTCATATATGAAGAATAACATTGTCAATTACTAAAAATTACTAATTTCTGGCTTCAGAAACTTGTAATAATTTCACATCACCTCGACCACAGAGGCTAACTCATGTCGTACATGTATGATGGCTGACTGACGGATTCCCAGACTTCATGAGCTTCAAACAAGTCATAAATTGTTTAAACATTGAGACACTTCAGCCAGTCAGCTAGGAGATCCAGAATGGTTGCCTTTTGACATGGACATGAACATTCTCATTGGCCGTCTGTGTTCTCCCTCTAATACCACTACTGTGGCAAATGCTATCTCCTGGCAGGAATTCTTGCATTATTTAGTCCCACTTAATGAGAATGCCTAGCATCAACAAAAAGTTTACTACTGTTAAGCAGATGTACAGCAAAAACAGCAAAAATTCGTGCCAACTCAGTTAGCAGTGTAGGGAAGGCCTATGTATTAATTCCTGGCTGCAAATGAAAGTGAGCCCCCGCAGTTTGCGGAACTCCTGGAAACTTTACCATACTCTGGCTCTTGACCCACGAATAAATAAGACCACATCCCTGTATATGGTTGTCTACTGGTTGGATTCAAATGAATGTAAAATCCTTGCCCCATTTAAAATCCTTTTTGGACTCACATTCTGGCCAAGGATTTGCAATAGTATTCTCCTTGATTACTTTAGCAGCATAAATACTTCATTTTTTTCTGTATTTCCCATCAGATTATACCCCAGGATAGTACTGGCCAAAGTTATGAAAACATATACTAGAATTTTTGCCTGTAGATCAGTATAATTTTAGAGATTTGCAGGTACCATACATAATGGACTAAGATTTAATTTTTGAAGAATTTTTCAGAATATTGATTCAGTTGTAGTTCATTATTTATCTAAACACATCAGCTTTTCATACATGGGCCTATCTTTTCAACTACTCAGCAGTTACTGAAATGGACTTATAGTCCATGTACCTATTGCCAATATCTTCAAACCACTTAGTCCGGGTTTCCTTAATTAAAACTGTCAAAAATTATCTCCATACAAAACAGCAGCTACATAAAAAAGGTTGCACTATGTACTAGCATTTATAGCATGGCAGAGGGAAAATAGGAAAGGGTTAAGGAAGTGAAAATTGAAAAAGATTAGATAAGAAAGTTACCTAGTTGAATTGAATTGAATTGAATTTTATTTCATCCTGTAAGATTACATTGTGTACAGTAAATGTACATGTAATATAGGACATACCAAATTTCCATTCATTATCACTTATTTTTCTACACCTTTAGCTTACATTTTTACATAATTGATAATGAATAACAATATATACAAATTTAATGGCATAAGTATTCTGCAACACTGTAAAACTCTTTTTCAATGAGATAGTCTTTAAATTTCTTTGGAAAGTCATTGTGAAGTACACTATCTTGCAGGTTTTTAGGCAGACTTCTTAGTAGTCTGACACCAGAGTACTGGGGTCCTTTTTCTAGCATTGCCAGTCGATGGGGTATGCTCTGTACTTCATTCTTCCTTCTTGTATTGTGGGTGTGTACACTAGCATTTGTAATCCAGTCCTCACTACCTTTTGTGATGTACATTATTGTTTTGTATATATACAACGATGAAAAAGTTAATATACCTAAATTCTTGAAACAGTTTCTGCATGTTTCAGAGGTCTTTCTTCTTAAAATGGTCCTAATTGCTATTTTTTTGCAATGTGAACACTTGTTTTGTCTCTTGTTTGTTTGAGTTTCCCCACACAGTCACTCCATAGTGTAAGTATGGTTCAAAAAGTCCATGATACACTGTACACAGAAGGTTCTTGTCTGAATACTGTGATAGCTGCATCATTAAGAATATGACAGAGATCAGTTTCTTACAGACATTGTGGGGACCAAGCAGCAATCGGTATTGTAATTGTAAACTGTTGAAGCTGCGTTGGTAAAGTACCGGAACTTCAAGCGCTGATAGAAAGCACCGAAGCTGAAATCGTTATAGGTACAGAAAGCTGGCTGAAGCCAGAGATAAATTCTGCCGAAATTTTTACAAAGGCACAGATGGTGTTTAGAAAGGATAGATTGCATGCAACCGGTGGTGGAGTGTTCGTCGCTGTTAGTAGTAGTTTATCCTGTAGTGAAGTAGAAGTGGATAGTTCCTGTGAATTATTATGGGTGGAGGTTACACTCAACAACCGAGCTAGGTTAATAATTGGCTCCTTTTACCGACCCCCCGACTCAGCAGCATTAGTGGCAGAACAACTGAGAGAAAATTTGGAATACACTTCACATAAATTTTCTCAGCATGTTATGGTCTTAGGTGGAGATTTCAATTTACCAGATATAGACTGGGACACTCAGATGTTTAGGACGGGTGGTAGGGACAGAGCATCGAGTGACATTATACTGAGTGCACTATCCGAAAATTACCTCGAGCAATTAAACAGAGAACCGACTCGTGGAGATAACATCTTGGACCTACTGATTACAAACAGACCCGAACTTTTCGACTCTGTAAGTGCAGAACAGGGAATCAGTGATCATAAGGCCGTTGCAGCATCCCTGAATATGGAAGTTAATAGGAATATAAAAAAAGGGAGGAAGGTTTATCTGTTTAGCAAGAGTAATAGAAGGCAGATTTCAGACTACCTAACAGATCAAAACGAAAATTTCTGTTCCGACACTGACAATGTTGAGTGTTTATGGAAAAAGTTCAAGGCAATCGTAAAATGCGTTTTAGACAGGTACGTGCCGAGTAAAACTGTGAGGGACGGGAAAAACCCACCGTGGTACAACAATAAAGTTAGGAAACTACTGCGAAAGCAAAGAGAGCTTCACTCCAAGTTTAAACGCAGCCAAAACCTCTCAGACAAACAGAAGCTAAACAATGTCAAAGTTAGCGTAAGGAGGGCTATGCGTGAAGCGTTCAGTGAATTCGAAAGTAAAATACTAGGTACCGATTTGACAGAAAATCCTAGGAAGTTCTGGTCTTACGTTAAATCAGTAAGTGGCTCGAAACATCATGTCCAGACACTCCAGGATGATGATGGCATTGAAACAGAGAATGACAAGCGTAAAGCTGAAATACTAAACACCTTTTTCCAAAGCTGTTTCACAGAGGAAGACCGCACTGCAGTTCCTTCTCTAAATCCTCGCACCAACGAAAAAATGGCTGACATCGAAATAAGTGTCCAAGGAATAGAAAAGCAACTGGAATCACTCAACAGAGGAAAGTCCACTGGACCTGACAGGATACCAATTCGATTCTACACAGAGTACGCGAAAGAACTTGCCCCCCTTCTAACAGCCGTGTACCGCAAGTCTCTAGAGGAACAGAAGGTTCCAAATGATTGGAAAAGAGCGCAGGTAGTCCCAGTCTTCAAAAAGGGTCGTCGAGCAGATGCGCAAAACTATAGACCTATATCTCTGACGTCGATCTGTTGTAGAATTTTAGAACATGTGTTTTGTTCGAGTATCATGTCGTTTTTGGAAACTCAGAATCTACTATGTAGGAATCAACATGGATTCCGGAAACAGCGATCGTGTGAAAGCCAACTCGCTTTATTTGTTCATGAGACCCAGAAAATATTAGATACAGGCTCCCAGGTAGATGCTATTTTTCTTGACTTCCGGAAGGCGTTTGATACAGTTCCGCACTGTCGCCTGATAAACAAAGTAAGAGCCTACGGAATATCAGACCAGCTGTGTGGGTGGATTGAAGAGTTTTTATTAAACAGAACACAGCATGTTGTTATCAACGGAGAGACATCTACAGACATTAAAGTAACCTCTGGCGTGCCACAGGGGAGAGTTATGGGACCATTGCTTTTCACAATATATATAAATGACCTAGTAGATAGTGTCGGAAGTTCCATGCGGCTTTTCGCGGATGATGCTGTAGTATACAGAGAAGTTGCAGCATTAGAAAATTGTAGCGAAATGCAGGAAGATCTGCAGCGGATAGGCTCTTGGTGCAGGGAGTGGCAACTGACCCTTAACATAGACAAATGTAATGTATTGCGAATACATAGAAAGAAGGATCCTTTATTGTATTATTATATGATAGCGGAACAAACACTGGTAGCAGTTACTTCTGTAAAATATGTGTGAGTATGCGTGCGGAACGATTTGAAGTGGAATGATCATATAAAATTAATTGTTGGTAAGGCGGGTACCAGGTTGAGATTCATTGGGAGAGTCCTTAGAAAATGTAGTCCATCAACAAAGGAGGTGGCTTACAAAACACTCGTTCGACCTATACTTGAGTGTTGCTCATCAGTGTGGGATCCGTACCAGATCGGGTTGACGGAGGAGATAGAGAAGATCCAAGGAAGAGCGGCGCGTTTCGTCACAGGGTTATTTGGTAACCGTGATAGCGTTACGGAGATGTTTAACAAACTCAAGTGGCAGACTCTGCAAGAGAGGCGCTCTGCATCGCGGTGTAGCTTGCTCGCCAGGTTTCGAGAGGGTGCGTTTCTGGATGAGGTATCGAATATATTGCTTCCCCCTACTTATACCTCCCGAGGAGATCACGAATGTAAAATTAGAGAGATTAGAGCGCGCACAGAGGCTTTCAGACAGTCGTTCTTCCCGCGAACCATACGCGACTGGAACAGGAAAGGGAGATAATGACAGTGGCACGTAAAGTGCCCTCCGCCACACACCGTTGGGTGGCTTGCGGAGTATAAATGTAGATGTAGATGTAGATGTAGAATATGTTTTTTCCATTTCAGTTCATTATTCACAAGAATCTAGCAGATTCTGCTTCTTCCAGCCTTGTTCCATCAACCTATAAATCCATGTCTACAGCCTTTTCCTTTTTAAACACTGTGTACATAGTCTTTTTTAGATTTATAACCAGTTCATTTTCCAACAGCCATTGAGCTGTGACATTTGCAGATGTGTATGCTCTTCTCTCCAGCTTTGCCATATTTTGGTCACTATTTAGTATTGTCATGTCATCAGCATACAATATTTCTTCCTCCTCAACACCTGTATCATTAACAAACACATTAAATAACAATGGCCCCATTACCGAACCCTGCGGCACACCATATTTGATGGGTTTGGTTTCTGATTGGTATGAGTTTCCTAATGATACATAACTGCTTGCGGTTACACAAGTATGATTTTATCCATTCACCTGGTCGCCCTCGAATGCCATAGTTGCTTAATTTTTGTATCAGCATTTCATTGTCAGTGGTGTCAAATGCCTTTGAAAGATCCAGAAACATTGCAGAGACAACCTTTTTCTCATCTAAGGATTGTAAAATGTATCCTGTTAGACTGGCAATTGCTGATTCTGTAGATTTACCCTTTCTGAAACCATGTTGTGAGGGTATGAGAATCTTATGTTTGTCCAAATAGTTAACTAATCTGGTATACATAAGCATTTCTAGGATTTTTGAGAAACCTGATATCAGTGAAACTGGTCTGTAGTTGTTGGGATCATCCTTATACTTATACCCTTTCTTGTACACTGGCACTACATTCGTTATCTTCAGTTCTTCTGGAAAAATCGCATCTCTGAAAGAACAGTTTTCTATGTTCAGCAGTGGTGTTGTTATATCCTCACTTACCAGCTTTATTACATGATTTGATATTTCACCATCACCAGCTGATTTCTTGGACTTCAGTTTCTGTATAGTTTTCCGCAATTCATCTTCCGTGACTGGTCTTAGGAACATAGTACTGCATGTTCTTTTTGGTACCTTAATACTCTTCTGTTTTTGACTATTTATTTCCAATTTTAAGTTTTCTACTACACTAGGGAGAAGATGCAGGATATAATGAGTTGAAAGGTATGTAAAGCAATAAGACATGCTGAAGTCTTTTGCTGGCTGGTGGGAACAAGTCACACTCAGATTCACTTTTCATCTTGACACTGTCAGTTTAGGCTGGTTTTGTGATTTGTGATCATGTCACCAGCAAATATGTTAATTTTTTTACAGGTGCCAAAACTTCCGTACTAGATCTTTTTTTATAACAGAAACGGCCTTGTGGAGTGCTGTTGTTTTATACTTCTCCATTTTAGGTTCTGTTTTGAAGGTTTGATTCAGTCTGTTAATGTGACAGTGTCTCCTATGCTGCAGATAGGAATCCATTTGTATGAGGGGCCTGTTCTTAATACTATAACACTGTAACTTGGCAAATAAAATTTTTTGATCAAGATGTTCAAAGAATTTGGCAAAGCCACAGAAAATTTATGTGCTATTTGTTAAACCAGTGTGCGGTATGTTGTTCTTTCATTCATTCATTCTGTAGTTTTTTCTATTGTGATAGTAAGTCCTAACTGTCCTCACTTCTTTAGACTGATAGCTTGCTGTTTCTGTTTTCTTTATTTCTAATCTTTCTCCAGATCATCAAGGAGCTGATTCCTGTGCCTTCTGGGTTTTCTTATTCTCTTCACATATATCTTTCTAAGAACTAGTTTTATTGTGCTATTTCTTCATAGTGGATCCCCAATCCAGTGATTGCCTTTCTTTTCCCTCTCTTCTTAGCACCTCTCCATTTCTCACCGTTTGTCTTCCCAATTTTTATCACACTCATTCTTCAAAAGCTTTTTCATGTCCACCTTCATTTAGTCCTTTTTTCCATTGGTGGTCTTTTTTGGGTTAACTTCCAGTGACTAAATTCAACTTGACATAATATTTCAGTGGTCCACCAGTCTGTAATCTTCAGGTGAGAGACTCTCGCCGAGTTTCATCTAACTTTTTCAGGTATGTCATATCTTCTTTTCCTTATCAACAGCTCAGTTGTTTTGGACTGTTTTGCCAATTATTTATTTCAGGCAAGCTCAGCTTACCTTTGCAATGTCTTGTCAAGTCTTCTGAGCATTTTTCTTACTTCCTCACTGCTTCTGTGCTTTATTTGCACCTCCATCCTTTGTTTTACTGTGTTAAAAGGCCTAGCGAAGTGATGCAACAGTTAGGACACTGCCCATATGTTCCTCATTGTGGCATCCTGATTTACATTTTCCAGGGTGTCCCCCTATTGCATTTATTGACTGCAAAGATAACTCCGTTAAAAAGGCCATCACCATTTCTTTCCCCTTTCATGTCTGATATTAATGAAGTTATCTGTCTTTTTTGACCTCATTGTCGGCAGGACATGACTCCTCCCTTTCTTCCCACATAAAAAAAAGAGCCATTGCTCTATTTGTATGTCTTTGTTGTCTAAAAATATACAAAAAGTTTTGTTTGTTAGGCTGTTGAAATAACACTCTTTTACTTACTGCAATTACTGTTTTGCATTGGCAGCAATGTATAATGCCATAAATATTGACAGTGTTATGAAAAGGCTTGTCATATAGCGGAGATCTTGAGTCGCAGGCAGGCACAACAAAAAGACTACTAAACATGTAAGCTTGTGGCCAGAAGGTCTTGTTCTGAAATAGACAAAACACACACACACACACACACACACACACACACACACACACACACACACACACACACACACGTACACAAATGCAGCTAACACACATGTTATCACTGTCTCTGGCTGATGAATTATCTCAGAATATGATGCCATATGAAAGCAGTGAAAATAGGCATAGTAAATTAACTTACAGATATCTTTATTGCCAAAATTTGCAATAAACCTAATAGCATAAGTAGCTGAACTCAAACATGTCAGCAGATCATCAATGTGTTTCTTTCTGTTCAGTCTCTCATCAATGCATACACCCAAAAATTAATAATTTTCTGAAAGATGTTATTTACAGTTTCCTCATCTAATTCTTGTTTGTTGAGTGTGAGTACTATGCTTGTATCATTAGCAAAAAGAACTAGCTTTGCATCTTCATGAATATAGAGTGGCAAGTCATTAATATATGATAAGAACAATAGGGACCTAAGAGTGAACCCTATGGAACCCCCATTCTTGATGCCTCCTTAGTTTTAGGAATCTTCAATTTTTTGTCCATTATGTGAACTGTTTATTTCAACCTTCTGCACTCTTCCAGTTAACTGTGAATTAAACCATTTGTGCACTGTACGACTCATATCACAATACTTAAGCTTATCTAGAAGAATTCCATGATTTACATAATCAAAAGCCTTTGAGAGATAACAAAAAATTCCAGTGGGTGATGTTTGGTTATTCAGAGCATTTAATATTTGATCATTGAAAGCATATATAGCATTTTCTGTTGAAAACCTATCTGAAAACCAAATTGACATTATACTAGTACTTTACCAGTACAAATATGTGAATCTACTCTTGAATACATAACTTTTCCAAGAATTTTGGATAAAGCTGTCAGAAGTGAGATTGTGCGGAAGTTGTTGGCATCAGACCTATCCCCCATTTTATGTAGTGGTTTCGACAATAGCGTATTTCAGTCAGTCAGCAAAAGTGTGCTGTCTCAGTGAGCTATTACACATGTTGCTGAGGATCCTATTTATCTGTTAAGAACAAGCTTTTAGTACTCTGTTGAAATGCCATCAACTCTGTGTGATCTTTTACTTTTGAGTGAGTTTATTATTTTCCTAATTTCAGTAGGAGAGGTAGGTAGATTTTCAATTTTATCAGATTTTTCATATAATTTCAACTTCTGACTTTTTGTTAGTAAATTTCTCATTTAGTTTGATGGTAATACAGTCCTCCTGCTTCCTGGGCTCTTGGTTGTCCCGTTTCCCTTTCAACAATATTCCAAATTACTTTAGTTTTACTATCAGAGGTGCTAATACATGTAGTTCTGGACCTATAATAACTTTCCTTAATATAGTACAGCAGTTTTTATAATATTTGACTGTTCCTGGGCCATTACTCATCCTTGCTATTAGATTCATTTTCCTTTTCCAGTTACAAGATATTTTTATTCTTTAGTAAGCCATGGTTTTTACATGGTTTCTTACAATTGTATTTCACTGTTTTCAGATATACTCACAAGTGTATCATGAATAAGTAACATTTAAATTAGCATCAGGTTCCTGGTACAGCTCACCTGTTACAAGCTTTCCTTAAAATTCGCAATTGTTAAATTGTTAATTGAATGGATACTTTCATTTAAACACCATTACCCTTGATATGTTGAAGGATATTGCTAGGCAGCATTTTAAAACTGTGTTGCCTCAAGAGCAGATAAATAGCCATCTCAGGACAGATTTATTGCCTGTTTATAGGATCTGATCATTAGATGCAGCAATATAGATATTGAAAAGATGTGACTTGTCTCACCCCCCCAGCTTTATGAGTGCCTCCAAGGATTTTCTCCTCTTGTTCTTCACACAGATTGTAATGTATAAACTGTTGATGTAGGTAGACCTTTACTGTCATTTCTGGGTCTCAGAATCGTATCAAGTGCCTTTGTATAGTCAATAAATGAAATGTGGGTTTTTAAAGTTGATATCTTATAGGTCAATTGTTGTAATATGAATACACAGTTACTGTAAGAACATACTTTCCTGAAGAAATGCTGCTGTTCTCCTAAAAGGGATGTATTAATTATGTATAGCTAACTTGTAATAATTTTAACTTAGACTTTATATTGTGCTATTAATAAACTTCGAACCAGTGTAATTGCCACATTCTTGGATTAAGTTTCTTCATAGCATGTAAAATACTTGTTTGCAGTTCATTACATGTCTCTCAACACTTAACACCACACACTCCTCACACACTTGCAGATGACTTCAGAGCCATAACTTGCTGACACACCTCCGTTCGTCTCCATGATGAACTGTATTAAGCATTATGTTATTATGTAACGGGAAAGACAGAATAAACAATCTGCTATAAAATCAAAACCTGTTATTATGTAACTGGGAAGACAGCATAAACAATCTGCTATAAAATCAAAACAAGATTAAAAGAATTTATTAGACACATCATTGTAAGTAGATTGAATTAGACCACCACTTTTTGTGGCCATAAATATCTGTATTGTGAGATACATAATCGCAGCATAAAAAGTTTTTAGGTGGTTCAGTTGGTTTTTCATTATGCTTGCAAAGGTTGCTGGTTCTGTCATTAAACTGTGCTGATGGTTTGAGCAGAATTAGAACCTGTTATAAGAATCTCTGGTTGCCAATGGAGTTTGACCGCCCTCGTACTTGATATATTACCTAGTTTTAATCTGTCACAAAGATCCAGTAGCAAAACAAACTAGTTCAATTTATCTACTGGTTCCAGAGAAAGAGGTTTAAAAATATGACTAACAATAGTTAATCACAAATTGTACATGTCTTCGTATAATGCTGCCGTCATAGAACAAAGGTTCCTTCTCGAGATACTTTCTAAGTCTTCAGTATAACACTGACTTTGCTGCCATTGCAGTTTATTGATATTTGTTCTTATGCAGGTACCACCAACAAATGTGTATGGACTTGGTGCTCTGAGATCATCTCTGGAAAATCTGTCGGTGAATTTTTCAGGACTGGAAACTCTCTCCTATGCACTCCTTTGTGATCAGTTGCACCGAGATCCATCTGATGCCCGCGATGATCAGCATGCGTGGAAGGCTGTAAATAGTGCTAATTTTAGCCATAACCTCCTCACTTGTGTGGATGAGTGAGTATTACAAAATTCCAATTTGATTTGTTACATTTGCACCTTAATAAATATTATTACATCCTTCTCTTAAGAAATTTGACTTTTGAGTGGTTTGAAGTTCAGTTTGTCTACTTGTTCAGCACTTGTATTATATTCTTAAGAGAATTCAGCAATGGTGTCAGCAGACAGACACCTTGTATTGGTTTGACCATCACCAAAATTGACACACACGTTTCATTGATGTGTACTCTTATGAAGACATTGAACTAACATTGATATAGACTTCGAGTCTCATCCATGAAATTATTCAGGAGAGCAGGGCTCTAACATATGTGTAAGCATCTTCGTTTAGTTTTACCACGTTTACTCTAAAAACATTTGAGACAAATGCTGAGGTGGTTTTCTTCCCCATTTTACCGAATGCAGAGAATAGAAATTCTGTCTTCATTTTTCTTTACTACCCACAAATAGTCAGTGGCAGTGCATGGTATTGTGGCAGTGTTGCACAACTCCCAATAATTGTGCACTTCACATATCTCCTTTTCTTATAAGTGTAATATATACTATGAAATATGTTACAACTTCCTGTGGTCACCCAACATCCTCATACTGGACTGAAAATCACTGCCAGGCTCGAAGCAAACTCATGTGGTTTTCACTCTTACTTCAGCTCACTGGTGGATGACAGCACGGCCTCTTGTACTTTGAGCAGGGACGTATTAAGGCCTGTCTGTAACATCAGGTCAGGTAGCTTGCTTGCCCATGACATCACGGGGTGTTGCAATCGGCCTGCTGACTGCCTGACTAAAAGCCGTGTCAGATGCACTGATAAGTAGAACCACTCCATGGAGAACACTTCACCCAGCTTTCTCTCTTCCTGCAACATCAATTTCTTATGCAACCTGCTAGGGTATGCCCTTCTGCCATCCGTACAATTACCAATATTGATATTTCAGTGGCAATCATAACAACTTTTTTATTCACAAATTTGTTTTGAGAATAGAAATTAGGAGGAAATGTTTTCTCAGCACTTAACTAAATTTATATTCTTGTCAATTGTAAATAGGGCTTAGATTTAATGCTAACATTGTGTCATTTGGGAAATTGGTTAGAATTGTGCTGTTGTGGGTGTTACTGCAACCTAAATGTTTATAGAGCTTATTGTAGATGACTACCTACAGGTGTTGGATAAGTTAAAAAAAGTGTATTTTTGCCTCAGCTGTACAATTCATGTTTATTCTTTACCAATTTCAATTATTACAACTATCTTCAATGGAGAAACCTGTCATCCACAATAAAGTCGAATATAGAATATACACGAGCATCATAGAAAATGAAGGAATTAAAAAAGGTCACCATAGTATGATTTTAAAAATGATCTTTTTTAATTACTACACTTTCTATGAGGCTTGTGTGTATTCTGTATTCATCTTTTATGTACTGTACAGCTTTCTCCTGTGAAGATGATTGTAATAATCAAAAGTGATAGAGAATAAACATGCAAGTGTACAACTGATGCCACAAAAAGCTTTTTTCAAATGTAATGTTATGTTTATCATGTGTCTGAATACTATTTTTAAGAACCTTCTGCATGGATGGTGTGGTGTTTCAAGATGATTGAGTATTTTGGTTCTTGATACAGCAGTTTTGTATGCCTTGCTGTATCTGATACATTCTGGACAATGAGAACTAGCTTCTCACATAGACTCTAGGTTGTAGTGTGTGAGTGAAAATTATAGTGTAAATAATTTACAATATACAGACTTTTCCCACCTTTCTGATGAGGAGGGTATTTATAAAAACAGTGCTTCGTTATGTGGCTGTGAAGTTAAAAATGAAGTATTTTACTTCCCATGCCTGTCGTTTGGTAGGAAACCCTCATGGGCAAAAGTGAGAGTTACGGCATAAATCATGTGAGTACCAAATGAAGAAGCATGAATCTTCAGTTGTTCATATACAAAATTATTTAAGACTGGCACATTTTGGAACAGTCAACACAGCTGAATAATTGGATAGTGCATATAGAAGGCAACATGATGGAGCCCATGAGCAAGATACATAATGTGTTTTACATTTGTGTTATAATGTTTTAACAGTTTTCCGTCTTAGGCATATAGGGAGCAGCATCACTTAGCAGTAGAAGAACTCTGCTTTTATTTAGATTACTTGGCCACAGAATACCCAAAATATGAGAAGCATTTTCTGAGAAAATGATTTATAAAAACAGAGTCTTAAATGAGAATAAAATAATTATTTGAAATGCTATTCCAGTACAATTTGTGATTAAAACGTATACAATCCATCATCAAAGAAACTAGCAATATGGTATTTGACTGTTTTCTGGAAATTGTCTTAAATGATTAATTCTGTCTTTTTATGCTCCTAACATGCTTTTTCCTCTTGAATTTCAGTATTCTATAAAAACAGAAATTAAATTCAAATAAATTGAAAGGCTGCTAAAATGCTCCATTCGAGTCAAGTGATGCCTGTGTCGTCACTGGCTAGCTCACTGCTCCTACTGCCGTTATGCTAATTCACAGTGCTGTTCTGTTTTGGAATTTACATTTCAGAAAATGGGTTACAAATTGTGTGTAGTAGCATAATGAACAAATACTTCTATAAAAATTCCTGAAAAGTTATTTTTGAGCGTGCCATAGAAAATAGTCATTTTACGCAACTACTCGTCAGTTGTTCGGTAGTTTAGTTTTTAGAGTGGTAGACCATCAAACTTTACAAGTTCATGTCCATTGATGGCTGGTTCGAATCTAACCCGAAAGAACATTTTAACTTATTTGTCAACCAACTCGAAAGTCATCTTGTACGAAAACCAAATCACAATCACAAAACTTCACCATACTGAGCAGAAACAGATTATTATTGTGTTTTCCTTGCTGTTTGCTTGCACTTACATTTGCAGTCACTGTTCACACACATTAAATTCAAAAAGATATTTTCCAATTAATGTGACCACAAACTTTTTACTTTATTGGAAACAATGTTTTTATCTTCTATTGTCCATCTAGGATTCTTATTGCTTAAACTTTTGCAGTTTAGTCATCTTACATAAAGATGAAGTAAGTCTGCTTCAGATACCAACATTATTTTACACTCACAAACATCACAGCCCTTCTGTTTGTGTCACCTGCATGTTATACATGCTTTATATCTCTCCATACAACCTCATCGTCCTACACCTCGTTGTATTGTGGGAATATAGTGATAACTTTACTACTAGGAATGGTTTCCAAAAAAGTGAGCTGTTTATTTGTAAAGTAAATGCATTTACCCTCTGTTGTCCATTAATCATGCTAAGACTAATGTGAAGCTCTATATATAACACCTCCCACAATCGAAACAACTGCTACAATCAGTCCTTGCTAATGCTGTTTATGTATTTCATGTAAAACTTTAAAAATATGAGACCTTTCCAGGATTCTAACAAGTGACCTCTTGATTTTCAGATGTATTGTTATCCATTGTACCACCGAATGCCTACTATAAATAGGTTTCTGCCGAGTGTCTTCTACAAAGAAAATCAACACTAAGTTTTGCCAAGCTCATGACTGATAGTTGACTATCTAGTTTGATATATGGACCCATTTGCAAAAGTTCTACACTTCCTTAGTACTTCGTGAGTTTAATGATATGCAGGGAGCAGGGAAAAGAATGTCCGTCATTGCATATATCATCACTTTACAGGGCTATTACAAATGATTGAAGCGATTTCATAAATTCACTGTAGCTCCATTTATTGACATATGGTCACGACACACTACAGATACATAGAAAAACTCATAAAGTTTTGTTCAGCTGAAGCCGCACTTCAGGTTTCTGCCGCCAGAGTGCTCGAGAGCGCAGTTAGACAAAATGGCGACAGGAGCTGAGAAAGCATATGTCGTGCTTGAAATGCACTCACATCAGTCAGTCATAACAGTGCAACGACACTTCAGGACGAAGTTCATCAAAGATCCACCAACTGCCAACTCCATTCGGCGATGGTATGCGCAGTTTAAAGCTTCTGGATGCCTCTGTAAGGGGAAATCAACGGGTCGGCCTGCAGTGAGCGAAGAAACGGTTGAACATGTGCGGGCAAGTTTCACGCGTAGCCGTCGACGAATAAAGCAAGCAGGGAGCTAAATGTACCACAGCCGACGGTTTCGAAAATCTTACAGAAAAGGCTAAAGCAGAAGCCTTACCGTTTACAATTGCTACAATTGCTATAAGCCCTGACACCCAATGACAAAGTCAAACGCTTTGAATTTTTGGCGCGGTTGCAACAGCTCATAGAAGAGGATGCGTTCAGTGTGAAACTTGTTTTCAGTGATGAAGCAACATTTTTTCTTAATGTTGAAGTGAACAGACACAATGTGCGAATCTGGGCGGTAGAGAATCCTCACGCATTCATGCAGCAAATTCGCAATTCACCAAAAGTTAACGTGTTTTATGCAATCTCACGGTTTAAAGTTTATGGCCCCTTTTTCTTCTGCAAAAAAAACTTTACAGGACACGTGTATCTGGACATGCTGGAAAATTGGCTCATGCCACAACTGGAGACCGACAGCGCCGACTTCATCTTTCAACAGGATGGTGCTCCACTGCACTTCCATCATGATGTTCGGCATTTCTTAAACAGGAGATTGGAAAACCGATGGATCGGTCGTGGTGGAGATCATGATCAGCAATTCATGTCATGGCCTCCATGCTCTCCCGACTTAACCCCATGCGATTTCTTTCTGTGGGGCTATGATGTCTGCTTGATTATCGGCTTGATGTCTGCTGAATCACTAAAGGGGTACATATCGAACATTTGTGAATGCCTAAAAAAACTTTTTGAGTTTTTGTATGTGTGTGCAAAGCATTGTGAAAATATCTGAAATAATAAAGTTACTGTAGAGCTGTGAAATCGCTTCAATCATTTGTAATAACCCTGTATATGGGTGAAGTATAAACACAGCAAATTTTGCAAGGCTCCCACTATCACCATTCACATTATATAGATACACTGTTTGCAAAAAAAAAATACGTAAAAACCTCCTGATTTCAGCTAATGCTCCCATAACACATTTATAGCTTCATCTTACTCCTAGCCTGTGATGTCACCAGAGCATCAGCCAGTAACAGAGCATTTTTGATCACATTACCAGATCTTGATAAGCTTTAATTACATAAAAATAACAGAAATCTTGTGAGAACATTGACTGTAAATGTTATTTAAATGTTGTTATCAGTCAGAATAACAATAATCTGAACAATATTTTAACTTCGGAAAATAGCCTGTTGTGGAATAATTTGCTTGTTCCAGGACTTTACAGAACATGAGATGGGGTTGGCCAGGCCCATTCTCAATTAATTCTCATAGAACTAGGTTAGCAACATAGCAGTCCATTGTATCAGTTGTTTCATCTACAGATGTCCATATGTTTGAAGTCCCCAGGTCTTTGCGAATTTTGTCCAATACCGGGTTAGCAAAACAAGAAGTAATTGTATGTGTGTGAAAATAGTTATTATTTATTTAGCAAGTATGTTATGTTGGCCTACCTGGCTATAAGATGTTTGGAACACAATTTTTCCTCAGTTCTAAGGGATCAGGGACATCTTTTGATGTATACTTCTCCAAAAAGCCCTTAAGAGTGGGGTTTCTGAGGTTTTCAAGTGGTAATTCGCTCCTGCTAAAGCACCACATGTATCCGTGTAAAATTTTATTTATATCCATGTGAAATTCATTTGTCTTAGGCCTGGGAGCAGTATAAACAAATGGATTTAGTGTATTGCAGATTCTTTTGTTTAAAGTATTCTCGCAATACATGACGCAGACGCGATGTGCGGTTCAACTTGAAATTTTCTAGCACATTTTATCTGAAATTATAAAAGATCTTTCCATTATGTGGATGTGATTAAAAAAAAAAAAAAAAGACAATATTGTTTATTCAGTTTTGTAATATTTTACAAAGGACAAGTGCCTCAGAAAATTTTCCAAAACAGAATAGCTTACTGTTCACTACAACAATCCACCTTTCCTTTTATCCATCGTCAAGACGTACACTTCTGGAACTTTTTAATTTATTTTTATTTATGTATTTATTTTCTGTCCATATAACAAAAAGTTTTCAGACATTGTCAGGAAAATTTAAATTACATTACACACATACAGTAAAATATTTACATTCTTAACAACATATGGATCAGACACATGTCTGTACACATTATTTTTCAAAAGGGCACTACAAGTAGATTCCTCTATAGTGTAACACAATTTAGCTTATATTTATAATAGTTCAGTACACATAATAAGTGTATAATTACATTCTTTCATACCACTGATAGATCGGAGACATTGTCTATATACACTGTTTTCCAAGATGGCACTACAACTTAAAGTCCTCTATAGAGTAACAACACTTCTCTATTAATTATTGCTTCAGTCTATTCTTTAGCATATTTAGATTTACTTTCTTGAGTTCACAGGGTAGTGCATTGTAGAAAATTGCTCCCATTCTGTGTGGGCTGTGGTCCGTTGCCTTTTTATTGGTCACAATTCTATGAAAATTTTCCCTTCCCCGTGTGCGAACGGCTGAAAGCAAGGGGAAACTACGGCCGTAATTTTTCCCGAGGGCATGCAGCTTTACTGTGTGATTAAATGATGATGGCGTCCTGTTGGGTAAAATATTCCGGAGGTAAAATAGTCCCCCATTTGGATCTCCGGGCAGGGACTACTCAAGAGGACGTCGTTATCAGGAGAAAGAAAACTGGCGTTCTATGGATCGGACATGGAATGTCAGATCCCCTAATTGGGCAGGTAGGTTAGAAAATTTAAAAAGGGAAATGGATAGGTTAAAGTTAGATATAGTGGGAATTAGTGAAGTTCAGTGGCAGGAGGAACAAGACTTTTGGTCAGGTGAATACAGGGTTATAAATACAAAATCAAATAGGGGTAATGCAGGAGTAGGTTTAATAATAATAATCATCATCATCATTTAAGACTGATTATGCCTTTCAACGTTCAGTCTGGAGCATAGCCCTCCTTATACAGTTCCTCCATGATTCCCTATTCAGTGCTAACATTGGTGCCTCTTCTGATGTTAAACCTATTACTTCAAAATCATTCTTAACCGAATCCAGGTACCTTCTCCTCGGTCTGCCCTGACTCCTCCTACCCTCTACTGTTGAATCCATGAGTCTCTTTGGTAACCTTGCTTCTCCCATGCGTGTAACATGACCCCACCATCTAAGCCTGTTCACCCTGACTGCTACATCTATAGAGTTCATTCCCAGTTTTTCTTTGATTTCCTCATTGTGCACACCCTCCTGCCATTGTTCCCATCTACTAGTACCTGCAATCATCCTAGCTACTTTCATATCCGTAACCTCAACCTTGTTGATAAGGTAACCTGAATCCACCCAGCTTTCGCTCCCATACAACAAAGTTGGTCAAAAGATTGAACGGTGCACAGATAACTTAGTCTTGGTACTGACTTCCTTCTTGCAGAAGAGAGTAGATCGTAGCTGAGCGCTCACTGCATTAGCTTTGCTACACCTCGCTTCCAGTTCTTTCACTATGTTGCCATCCTGTGAGAATATGCATCCTAAGTACTTGAAACCGTCCACCTGTTCTAACTTTGTTCCTTCTATTTGGCACTCAATCCGTTTATATTTCTTTCCCACTGACATTACTTTCGTTTTGGAGATGCTAATCTTCATACCATAGTCCTTACATTTCTGATCTAGCTCTGAAATATTACTTTGCAAACTTTCAATCGAATCTGCCATCACAACTAAGTCATCCGCATATGCAAGACTGCTTATTTTGTGTTCACATATCTTAATCTCACCCAGCCAGTCTATTGTTTTCAACATATGATCCATAAATAATATGAACAACAGTGGAGACAGGTTGCAGCCTTGTCTTACCCCTGAAACTACTCTGAACCATGAACTCAATTTACCGTCAACTCTAACTGCTGCCTGACTATCCATGTAAAGACCTTTAATTGCTTGCAAAAGTTTACCTCCTATTCCATAATCTTGTGGAACAGACAATAACTTCCTCCTAGGAACCCGGTCATATGCCTTTTCTAGATCTATAAAGCATAGATACAATTCCCTGTTCCACTCATAACACTTCTCCATTACTTGCCGTAAGCTAAAGATCTGGTCCTGACAACCTCTAAGAGGCCTAAACCCACACTGATTTTCATCCAATTGGTCCTCAACTAATACTCGCACTTTCCTTTCAACAATACCTGAGAAGATTTTACCCACAACGCTGATTAAAGAGATACCTCTGTAGTTGTTACAATCTTTTCTGTTTCCATGTTTAAAGATTGGTGTGATTACTGCTTTTGTCCAATCTGATGGAACCTGTCCCGACTCCCAGGCCATTTCAATTACCCTGTGTAGCCATTTAAGACCTGACATTCCACTGTATTTGATGAGTTCCGACTTAATTTCATCCACCCCAGCCGCTTTATTGCACTGCAATCTATTGACCATTTTTTCCACTTCCTCAAATGTGATGCTATTTCCATCATCATTCCTATCCCATTCTACCTCGAAATCTGAAACATTACTGATCGCATTTTCACCTACATTGAGCAACTCTTCAAAATATTCCCTCCATTTGCCCAAGGCATCCACAGGATTCACCAGCAGTTTTCCTGACCTGTCCAAAATACATGTCATTTCCTTCTTACCTCTCTTTCGAAGACTGCTAATTACACTCCAGAATGGTTTTCCAGCAGCTTGACCCATAGTCTCCAACCTGTTTCCAAAGTCTTCCCACGATTTCTTCTTGGATGCTGCAATTATCTGTTTGGCATTGTTTCTTACTTAAACATAACTTTCTCTGTCTACCTGGGTTCTGGTATGTAGCCATTTTTGATACGCCTTCGTTTTCCTTTTACAGGCTGCCTTGACTGTATCATTCTACCAAGCTGTTTGCTTCATCCTACTTTTACACACTACTGTTCCAAGACATTCTTTAGCCACTTCGAGTACTGTGTCCCTGTACCTTGTCCATTCCTTTTCCAATGACTGTAATTGACTACATTCAACTAACTGGTACCTTTCTGAGATCGCTGTTATGTACTTGTGCTTGATTTCCTTATCCTGAAGTTTCTCCACTCTTATCCTCCTACATATGGACCTGACCTCCTGCACTTTCGGCCTCATAGGTTTAATAATGAATAAAAAAATAGGAGTGCGGGTAAGCTACTACAAACTGCATAGTGAACGCATTATTGTGGCCAAGATAGACACAAGGCCCATGCCTACTACAGTAGTACAAGTTTATATACCAACTAGCTCTGCAGATGATGAAGAAATTGATAAAATGTATGATGAGATAAAAGAAATTATTTAGGTAGTGAAGGGAGATGAAAATTTAATAGTCATGGGTGACTGGAATTCGAGAGTAGGAAAAGGGAGAGAAGGAAACATTGTAGGTGAATATGGATTGGGGTAAGAAATGAAAGAGGAAGCCGTCTGGTAGAATTTTGCACAGAGCATAACTTAATCATAGCTAACACTTGGTTCAAGAATCATAAAAGAAGGTTGTATACATGGAAGAATCCTGGAGATACTAGAAGGTATCAGGTAGATTATATAATGGTAAGACAGAGATTTAGGAACCAGGTTTTAAATTGTAAGACATTTCCAGGGGCAGATGTGGACTCTGACCACAATCTATTGGTTATGAGCTGTAGATTAAAACTGAAGAAACTACAAAAAGGTGCTAATTTAAGGAGATGGGACCTGGATAAACTGACTAAACCAGAGGTTGTACAGAGTTTCAGGGAGAGGATAAGGGAACAATTGACAGGAATGGGGGAAAGAAATACAGTAGAAGAAGAATGGGTAGCTCTGAGGGATGAAGTAGTGAAGGCAGCAGACGATCAAGTAGGTAAAAAGACGAGGGCTAATAGAAATCCTTGGGTAACAGAAGAAATATTGAATTTAATTGATGAAAGGAGGAAATATAAAAATGCAGTAAATGAAGCAGGCAAAAAGGAATATAAACGTCTCAAAAACGAGATTGACAGGAACTGCAAAATGGCTAAGCAGGGATGGCTAGAGGACAAATGTAAGGATGTAGAGGCTTATCTCACTAGGGGTAAGATAGATACTGCCTACAGGAAAATTAGAGAGACCTTTGGAGAGAAGAGATCCACTTGTATGAATATCAAGAGCTCAGATGGAAACCCAGTTGTAAGCAAAGAAGGGAAGGCAGAAAGGTGGAAGGAGTATATAGAGGGTTTATACAAGGGCGATGTACTTGAGGACAATATTATGGAAATGGAAGAGGATGTAGATGAAGACAAAATGGGAGATAAGATACTGTGTGAAGAGTTTGACAGAGCACTGAAAGACCTGAGTTGAAACAAGGCACCGGGAGTAGGCAACATTCGATTAGAACTACTGACGGCCTTGAGAGAGCCAGTCATGACAAAACTCTATCATCTGGTGAGCAACATGTATGAGACAGGTGAAATACCCTCAGACTTCAAGAAGAATATAATAATTCCAATCCCAAAGAAAGCAGGTGTTGACAGATGTGAAAATTACCAAACTATCAGTTTCGTAAGCCACAGCTGCAAAATACTAACACGAATTCTTTAAAGACGAATGGAAAAACTGGTAGAAGCGGACCTCGGGGAAGATCAGTTTGGATTCCGTAGAAATGTTGGAACATGTGAGGCAATACTAACCTTACGACTTATCTTAGAAGAAAGATTAAGAAAAGGCAAACCTACATTTCTAGCATTTGTAGACTTAGAGAAAGCTTTTGACAATGTTAACTGGAATACTCTCTTTCAAATTCTAATGGTGGCAGCGGGAAAATACAGGGAGCGAAAGGCTATTTACAATTTGTACAGAAACCAGATGGCAGTTATAAGAGTCGAGGGACATGAAAGGGAAGCAGTGGCTGGGAAGGGAGTGAGACAGGGTTGTAGCCTCTCCCCGATGTTATTCGATCTGTATATTGAGCAAGCAGTAAAGGAAACAAAAGAAAAATTCGGAGTAGGTATTAAAAACCATGGAGAAGAAATAAAAACTCTGAGGTTCGCCGATGACATTGTAATTCTGTCAGAGACAGCAAAGGACTTGGAGGAGCAGTTGAACGGAATGGACAGTGTCTTGAAAGGAGGATATAAGATGAACATCAACAAAAGCAAAACGAGGATAATGGAATGTAGTCGAATTAAGTCGGGTGATGCTGAGGGAATTAGATTAAGAAATGAGACACTTAAAGTAGTAGAGTTTTGCTATTTGGGGAGCAAAGTAACTGATGATAGTCGAAGTAGAGAAGATATAAAATGTTGACTGGCAATGGGAAGGAAAGTTTTTCTGAAGAAGAGAAATTTGTTAACATCGAGTATAGATTTAAGTGTCAGGAAGTCGTTTCTGAAAGTATTTGTATGGAGTGTAGCTATGTATGGAAGTGAAACATGGACGATAAATAGTTTGGACAAGAAGAGAATAGAAGCTTTCGAAATGTGGTGCTACAGAAGAATGCTGAAGATTAGATGGGTATATCACATAACTAACGAGGAGGTATTGAATAGAATTGTGGAGAAGAGGAGTTTGTGGCACAACTTGACAAAGAGAAGGGACCGGTTGGTAGGACATGTTTTGAGGCATCAAGGGGTCACAAATTTAGCATTGGAGGGCAGCGTGGAGGGTAAAAATCGTAGAGGGAGACCAAGAGATGAATACACTAAGCAGATTCAGAAGGATGTAGGTTGCAGTAAGTACTGGGAGATGAAGAAGCTTGCACAGGATAGATTAGCATGGAGAACTGCATCAAACCAGTCTCAGGACTGAAGACAACAACAACAACAACAACATTACTGTTTCTCATATTAAATTCAGGATTTTGTTTCACGAACATGACTGTCTGCAGTATATACATGGAGTACACCGTAAGAATTTTTATATTTTCTAAAGATGTCTCTACAAGGCTCTCTCTTCTTTATCTTGGCTACCATTCTTACTGCCTTGTTTTGTAATCTGAAAAGTCTATCTATATGAACTGCTGATACCCCACTCCGTATCTCAATACCATACTGAAGGTGCGGATGAATTAACACAAAATATATTTGCCTTAAAGTATCATGGTCCAAGAAGGCTGAGATCCGTTTCAGTAGATACACATTTCTACTGATTTTCTTGCAAATATTATCTACATAGTCTTTCCATGATAAGTGTTCATCAACAACAATGCCCAAAAATTTCATATGCAAGACCCAATGGGGATGTAAATACAGTATCAGTTATGGCAGCATTATAACTGTGGATGAACTTCATTATTACGGTTTTGTCTTTATTTACAAGAAGCTTGTTTGCTGTAAGGTATGAGGACAGAGTATTGAAACTGATCTCGGTACTGTTAGCTGCAGACTGCAAACTGATCTCGGTACTGTTAGCTGCAGACTGCTTATCACTGCCACAGCTGATGAAGGATTTGTCATCGGCATAGCTTACAACCATGCAGTTTTGGGGTTCAGATTAGTTATTTACATATACAAGGAACAGAAAAGGCCCTAGTATGCTTCCTTGAGGCACGCCTCATTGAAGTGTCCTGAAGTTTGATTTGGTTGTTAGGAGCTGCTCATTATTTTGATAAGTTAGCTTTACACACTGTTTCCTGTCTTTCAAATAGGAGGTAAGTAGTTTCAAGGCTAGGCCTCTCAACCCGTATTCTTCTAGCTTACACAGAAGAATGGTATGATTCACAGTATCAAAGGCTTTACTCATATCTGGGAAAGTGCCTATTACCTTGTCACTTTTGTCCAGCTTATTTGATATTTCATGTATAAAAGATGCTACTGCTGTTGTAGTAGATCTCCCTTTTCTAAATCCATGTTGTAGGTTGTTTAACAGATTGTGTTTGGTGAAATATGATTCAACTTGATTTAGTATTACTCTCTCCTCCAATTAGTCTAGTTCTGAGGTTAATGATATTGGCCTGTAGTTTTTAGTGTCAGTTTTTAATCCCCTTTTATGCACTGGTATAATTTCAGTAATTTTCAAAAGGTCAGGGAATACTCCATTTATGAGGGAGGTATTTATCAAGTGAGTCAGGGGTTTCACTAATTCATCCCTGCATTCCTTTAGCAGTTTAGGTGAAATGTCATCCCAGCCACAAGACATTTTTGGTCGAAGTGCTGATATGATTGCTAGGATCATTGCTAGGATCACTTTAGTTGGAATCACATTAAACGCACAACACACAAACACAATTACACAAACTTACAAGGAGCGTGCGCGCGTGCTGCCCCCCCCCCCCCCCCCCCCCCCCCACACACCCTCTCTGCAAACACAGTTTAGGGGACAATTCCAGTTTTAGAAGAATCAAAATTGCTAGTGAGGTTTGTTCAAATTCCACAATACCATGTTACAGCTTCTTTATTGTCATGTCCGCCATAGTACCTGACTTAAAAGGCTAAATTTCCATTGTCATGAGGTTACAGGCTTCCGGTAGTTGTTGTGGAGAAATAAATCTGTTTATGATACATTTCTCTACTGAGGGCTGTCAATAAAGTTCTGGGAAAGTCATTCTGTTACGAGAATCTTAAATTTCTGTACATGTTGTTCCCCTTTTTTTCATTGATCCTTTTTCCTTAAGCAGAAATAAGAATCATAAAAATAAAAAAAAAACAGTTGTCTGCTCCAAATCATTAAAATATGCATTATACTAAAAATAATATCTATTATATGTATAATTAAACTAAAAATGCCTTATATACACATCATACATGTTTTTATCCCCCAAAATGTTAGAATATCCAAATATACAAGGAAACGTATACATACTTGAAATCAGAAAGTAATGAAATGGATAAGTACTAAGTTTGAGCTATATCCAGTGAGCCTACAAAAACATGCATTTGCATGGGATTCTCATCTTTAGTGATAAACATATCCACAAAGTTTGACAAATATCTAAAGGGTGCTTTGTGGTGTAACGTTTAACAATATAATTGAAGTCATGCTCATGAGATCACCCAGTAATGTTATAGTTTTTCTGTTTCTGCAAAACTGAGTCCTTGCTTGAAAGTAAGTTTTTGCAGCTATGAGAAGGAGCAACTGCTGATGAAGGAGAAAGAAACTGTAAATTATGACTGTCTCATGTATCTTTAATTAGCAAACTTGAAAGATTGTTTTTAATTATCTCATATACATAATTTTTTCTGATTAATGCTAGGGTATGTTAGAAGAGTGGTGCTTTATTTGCATATTTCAATGTAAGGTAACTATTTAGAATAAAAGTATTCTGCCATTTTAACAAATATCATTTAATATTGCCAGTATCTTATGATAGCAGTTAATGTGTCTGCATTTCCTTTTTATATACAGAGTCCTTAAGAGAATTGTTTATGTGCTTCTCAGGTCAGTTTTACAGTCCTCATGCCAATTCTGTGACCGATTGTTTGACAGATTAATATACTGTTGAAAAAAATCACTGTACTACGGCACTGATCAGCTTTTGCTATATCTGCAATACGTTTCATAGTTGGTTCCCATGTGTGTGTGTTTTTGTTGACTAGAATAAATTTTAACTTTGTGTCAGCTTGTGACTTAATCTTACTCTTTTTCTTTTAGGTCTGTACGGTTGCTGCCAGCCCTGGAAAAATTGAATCTTAGTCACAACAGGATCACAGATGTAAACAATCTCACATTGCTGCCTCGCCTTTCTCATCTTGATTTGTCTGTCAACCAGTTATCTGAAACAGGTCCACTGCACATGAAAGTTGGGAACATTGTTCAGCTAAACTTGTCACAGAACTGCATTTCTTCATTGACTGGTTTCTCACGTTTGTATTCCCTTGAGGACCTTGACTTGTCGGACAACAGAATTGAACATATCCATGAGATATCTCACATATGTGCACTTCCATGTCTTGAGAATCTTGTGCTGATAGGTCAGTATATAAATTAGCTATTCATGATCTGTTAACTTTTAAGTATGCAAGTGTTTACACTAATTTATTTTGTAACCTGTTCTGTAGAGTTATTCATGACAAATTTCTCTTAGGTGGACTGACACAAGGGCTATGTGGCTTCTGTAATTATTGTACAGTGTGGGTTACAGGACAAATACATGTAAAACAACATCAATAATCTCTCTTTTCCATTGTTATGTTATGCTACCAGAAGAAAAATGTATGGTCCTTTCATTAATTGATCAAGCAAATATCTGATATCTTCCAACATTAAATAAAGACATGTCTCTCTCAATGCAGGTGTCTTTACAAAACTCACATTTTTTCTATTTGTTTGTGGTATCTCCAGTTTTAAAAATCTGAAGAGCGTGGTATTACAATAAAACACTATTGAATATATGTTCACATAGAGTTTGCATAGAAGTTGATGTTAATCTGTTGTAGAATTATGGATAATATTCCATGCTGAAACATTATTATGTTTTGGAGAGTGAAAAACTCCTGTATAAAAATGAACAAGGATTTTGTAAACAGAGATCTTGGGAATCACAGCTCTTTCTGTTTTCCACAAAATCCAAAACACCATAGATGACACGAAAGTTGATGTCATGTTCTTTGACATGTGTAAGGCATTTGATATTGTTACACATTGTTGTTTAGTGAAAAAATAAGAACTCATCTGGTATCAGATCAAATTTGTGACTGGATATGAGACATATTAGCAGGTAGACCTCAATATGTTGTTGCTGTTGGTGGTGGTCTTTAGTCCAAAGACTGATTTGAAACAGCCCTACATTCGAGTATATCCTGTGCAAGGTTCTTCATCTCTGCATAACAAGTGCCATCTATATCCTTTTGAAACTGCTTACTATATTCAAGGCATGCTCACCTACAATTTTTGCCCTCCAGATTTACTTCCATTCCAAAACTGACAATGCTTTGACACACCAGGATATGTCCTATCAACCAATCACTTCATTTAATCATCAAATTGTGCCACAAATTTCTTTTTGCCCCCAATTTGATTCAGTATTTTCTCAATAGTTATTCAACCTCCCTGTCTAATTTTCAGTATTCTTCTGAACACCACTTTTAAGAATACTCTATTCTCTTAGTGACTGAACTCCTAATTGTCCACATTTTACTTGTGTACAAGACTACACCCCACACAAATATCTTCATAAATGACTTCCTAACAAGGAAATTTATATTCAGTGTAAACAAATTTGTCTCTTTCATAAAAAGATTTCTTGCTGTTGCTGGTCTGTATTTTATTCCCCTTCTACTTTGGCCATTATCAGTTATTTTGCTGCTAAACTAGCAGAACTCATCAACTACTTTTAGTGTCTCATTTCATAATTTAATTCTATGAGGATCACCTGATTCAGTTTGACTACATTCCATTACCCTTGTTTTACCTTTGTTGGTGTTCACAATGCAATCTCTTTTCAAGACTATATCCATTCTGTTCAACTGCTTTTGTAAGCTTTTTTTGCCATCAGTGAGGTCTCTGTAGAAGTTGTAGATAACCTTTCGTTATCTTTATTTTACTGCTGCCAGCTTCAGACTTTCAAAGAGTGTATTCCAACATTGTCAAAAGTGTTCTCTCAATCTGCAAATGCTATAGTTTTAGGTTTACCCTTCTTCAGTCTATCTTCTAAGATGAGTCATAGGGTCAGTATGGCCTCGCATGTTCCTACATTTCTTGGGAACACAAATTGATCTTCCATTATGTTGGCTTCTGCCGGCTTTTCCTTTATTCTGTAAATAATTAGTATCTTTATTTTGCAATCATGATTTATTAAACTGATGATTCATAAGTGTCTGCACCTGTCTCAGATGTAATAAAAAAAATATTGCATTCTTCTTTAAGTCTGGAGGTATTTCACACATCTTATCTATCTTTCATACACTGCGGAATAGTTTAATCTGGCTGGTTCTCCCAAGAATCTCAGTACTTCTGAGGGAATGTGTCTTCTCCAAGGACACTTGTTTTGACATAGGCCTTTCAGAGCTCTCTCAAATTCTTCTCACAGTATCGCACTCCCCCTCTCACCTTCATGTATTATCTTCAAGTTCGTTTTATTTATACAGACCACCTACATATTGCTTCCACCTTTCAGCCTTTCTCCCTTTGCTTTTATGGGCTTGCTGTCTGAGCTCTTAATGTTCATAGAGGTACTTCTCTTTTCTGTAAAGGTCTCTTTAATTTTCCTATAAGCTGCATCTATCTCTCTCCTAGTCGTGCGTACTTCAACATCTATGTAGTTCTCATTTAGCTATTCCTGCTTTGACATTTTGCACTTATTGTCAGTTTCAGTTTCTGTACATCTGTATTCTCTTTTGCATGTTTCATTTTCCGCATTTTTGTACAGGATGTCCATGTCCGTAATATAATACCTTGAGAAGTAATTGAGATATTTATTGATGGTATGATTCCATGAATAAGGTTACTCAGTGTGTCTTTTTACACACACAATACACCTCAATATGTGCACCATTAGTGGTGTGACAGACACCTGATCTGTATTTTATTACTTTCCAAGTGTCTTGCAGTACTGCAAATTTAAAATTTGCAATAGCTGCATGAACATGATGGTACAACCTGATTGTTGATAAACCCTCACAGAAAAAATCTAGTAGTGTGATGTTTGGACTTCTAGGGGCCAAGCAATTCCAGCGATCTGGAAACTCGTGATTCCTCACACAGTCCACAAAATGGCGTAGTGCACCATGTTGTTGAAAGATCATATCATGATGAAGTTGCAGCATAGTGCACAGCTCCAACATGTGTGTGTGAGAGAAAGCACACAGAGCACTTTCTTATGTGGAGTCCACAAGGCTATTGATGTACATTTATGTGAACAAAACAGTTGCACGCATTCACGCTGTAATTCACCTTCTTCATTGTTTTTTAATCTTTCTGATTATTTTGCGAGCTGGTGCAGTAATTTCGAAAATGGGTTTAATTGTAAAGTTGCGTAATAAGTCTCACTGTGAAGCAACATTGCAACAGTAGCAATATACACAAGTAGAAAATAGGCCACTGAATGTTAAGGAAATATAAGTAATCTTCAACACTAGACTGGCTGCAACAATGAGGAAATGCGCGTACTTTCACGAGTGAGTGGGCTGTCTAATAACTATTACATTTGGGGGCGATGGTAATAAATTGCAATTATTATGAAAGTCAATCACATATGACGAATATACGGGAGAGATAGACACACATATTTTTGTAGATTTATCTTTCCTTGTGGCCCAGTTGCGAAGAATATTGGTTATGGTGGAAATAAGAGTCAGACAAAAATTATAACAAAAGGAATCAGACTTCATTAGAAAAAGAGAAAAGATGAAGATTGCATGTATTAGTGTCGCACCCAAATGATCAAATTAGAAAAAGTGAAAATGGCTGTCACAAAGGAAGAAAAGGACATGTTCACCTACCTCGATTTTTGTAATGTGCTGCTGCAAAGTTCGCCACTGCTATCTGTATCCATCTTGTATAAATGATGATAATGTTGGTCCAGGAGAATGTCATATTAGGCTTCCATAAATAATGATAAATGTGGAGATTTTGTTTTTACTTAAACTGGTGATTATTCAAATAAACTTTCATAAATACCAGGTTTTTACATATACATCTACACTTTATGATGAACAGGAACAGAACAGAAGCCTGCTACAAAAGCTAGTAATTGAAGAGCATAATTATGCCATCGTCTCTCAGAGTCTATCAGTGCTCTTACTTACCTTTGATTGGCCGATCAGTATCTGGCAAATATTTTACATTTTGGTTTATCAAGAAATATTGAAAAAGTATCTCCAAACCACGCAATACTAATTGCTTCACACACACACACACACACACACACACACACACACACACACACACACACACACACACACAAACATTTTGAGTCGCCATACTTGCAGAAACAAACTGCAATAAATAGCTCAATTGTGTCTCAAGTTATTACATTTTATGTTATTGGATGTTTAATGCGACCACCCTGTACTTTATTGCTGTTCTCAGTGGGGTGAAATCAACACATGTAAAAGTAATTTCATGGGTATTGTAGAGCTATTACTGTTTACATTATGTATAAATAATCAAATGGATAACATTGGAAGCTTGATGAAGCTTTTTGCAGAGGAATCTGTTGTCAGTAGGAAGGTTGCAGTACCAGAAGACTGTAGTGAAATGCAGGAAGACCTGTAGAGAATTGGTGATTGGTGCAGGGACCGGTACTGACCCTGAAAGTAAATGATGTAATGTGATGTACTTTAGATAAATAGATGGAAAGATCCAAGTGACCACATAAAACAAACTGCAGGAAAAGAACGTGCCAGTCTTAAGCTGATTGTAAGAATGTTAAGGAAATGTAATTCATCCACAAAGGAAGTGACTTACGCAACACTTGTTCGACCAGTTTTGAATATTACTTGTGTGTGGTGCCCTTGCTGGCCGCTGTAGCCGAGCGGTTCGAGGCGCTTCATCCATAACCGCACTGCTGTGGTTGCAGGTTCGAATCCTGCCTCGGGCATAGATGTGTGTGATGTCCTTAGGTTAGTTAGGTTTAAGCAGTTCTAAGTCTAGGGGACTAGTGACCTCAGATGTTAAGTCCCTTAGTGCTTAGAGCCATTTGAACCATTTTTTTGTTGTGTCCTTAACTGGTTGTATTAATAGAAGAGATAGAGCAGATCTGATGAAGAGCAGCACGTTTCATCTAAGGATTGTTTAGTGGGTATGAGAGTGTTACTGAGATGCTCAACAAACTCCAGTGGCAGTCACTGCAAGACAGAGATTGAACTGTAAAGATGAGTGAAATAAATATCATTAAAATGGAACACAGCTTCAAGCCCAGGTGGAATGTATCAGGTTGTATATTGACTTAGCAGCTTAGCTAGCCCCTCTTTTAATCATAATGCACCTAGGATCTCTCGAACAAAAAGTGTGCCCAGTGAATGGAAGAAAGCACACAGGTCTGACATATAGCAAGAAGGGCAGCAGAAGTGGCCCATGAAACTACCATCCAATATCCTTGACATTCATTTGCTGTAGGATAATAGAATTTATTCTGAGCTCACATATAATGAGATATCTTGAACAGAATGACCTCCTCCATACCAGTCACCATGGATTTTGAAAACATCAACTATGTGGAATCCAACTCTCACTTTTTCATATAACATACTGAAAGTCATGAATCAGAGCAACCAGATAGATGCAGTATTTCTTGACTTCTGACAATCCAGTGACTCAGTCCCACACATACTCTTTCTGCCGACAATATGATAATAAAAGGTATCAAGTGAAATTGGTAACAGGATTGAAGATTTCTTGGTAGTGAGGACGTAGCATGTTTCGTGGATGGAGAGCCATCAACAGATATAGAAGTAACTTCAGGTATGCCCCAAGGAAGTGCATTGGGATCCTATTCATGTTGTTTATTGATGACCTTGCAGACAATATTGATATTAACCTCAGATTTTTCACAAATAATTCAGTGATCTATAATAAAATACTATCTGAAAAAAGCAAAGCTGTGGAAATATCCATTCAGATTTAACAGAATTTTGAACTGGTACAAAGATTGGCAGCTAGCGTTAAGTGTTGAGAAATGAAAAATTGTACACTTCACAAAACAAACATAGTACTGTATGGGGTACAGTTGGAATTGGCCAACTTATATAAATACTTGGGTGTAAAAATTTGTAAAGATGTGAAAGGGAACATTCACATAGGCTCAGTCTTAGGTAAAGCTGGCAGTAGACTGCAGTTCATGCAATTAGTTTACAAAGGAGATTGCGAACAAAACTCTCATACAACGCCTTCGAATATTGCTCATAGTGTGAGGCCCTTGCCAGATAAGACTATCAGGGGTATGAACAAGAAGTGCTGGATGGTCACAGGTTTGTTTAAGATGTGAGAGAGTGTGGGGATGATGCTGAAAGAACTGAACTGGCAGAAGTGTGAAGATAGATGCTAACTCTGCTCTGAAAGCCTAGTAGAAAGTCTTGAGAACCAGCTTTAAGTGAGGATTCTAGGAGTATGCTGCAAGCAACTACCTAGGAATGGTTCCCGTGGTGATTGAAAGGACAAAATTAGACTAATTACAGTGTCACAGAGGTGTGTAAGCAATCATTCTCCCCTCACGCCTTATATCGATGGATTGGGAAAAGTTCCTAATAACTGCTAAAAGTGGAACTACTCTCGGCCACGCACTTCACTGTGGTTTGCACAGTACAGATATTGATGCAGATCAAAACATTTGAATGCATATTGTTAGAGAACATGAATTAAAGTTTAGGTTCGCAATGAGACACATTTAATGTACATATAGTTTAATGTCTGCAAAATACAATCAGTAAAGCTAAAAATTTGTTGCTTTTGTATCATATTGTCTTCTGTTACGCAGTGGGCACACACCTTTGAATACCCCAACCAGTGGACAAATGTGTCAGCATACCAACAGACACATTCAGTTGGGCAGCAAGGTGTTTTATTGTAATCCATCAGTCACCTCAAATGAGTGTGTCCGCTCATTCCAACATTGCAGGAGTCACAGCTGTGTGCAGCCGGTTGGCACATAGGAGACCAAAAAGGTTTGCGCAACCTTGTTGCAGTGATGACAAACACCTTGTCCAGTGACGCTTTTGTTCACTGCCAGGTCTCCATAGAAATTTTGCAAGAGCCTATGAATATCTGTGATGCTCTGACCTGTCAAAAGAAACTCAAAATGACACTCTGCTTGGAACATCATTTTGAAGGCTACATATAGTGTCGTCACCTACTGGAATGTCATAAAACTGTAGGGATTGAAACAGGAATATTCCATGATGTCCCACAACAAATTCTGCAATTTTTTCAACTGAAATTAGCTGAAAAAAAAAAAAAAAAATATGTTGCGTTACCTATTGAATTAGTAGAGAAGGTAGTGCTACATATACTGTACTGTAGTAGCCACCTTTGTAGCATAGCAAATTCAGTGTTTTTTTCCCTTCCTTATGAGAACAACTGCTGTAGCAAAATAATAACCTGTTTGTTGTAATTGAACAGTCTGTTCAGTAAACTGAAAAGTAATAACTTGTTTCAGGCAATCCCGTATCTATAGAGGTAGACTACCGAGTTCGGGTGTTCGAGCAGTTTGGTAGCCGAGCGTGTGAATTGTGCCTTGATAATGAGAAAGCAACATCAAAGGAATTGGATACAGCTGCAGTATTACAAGCTCTGCGGATTGTGAAAGAGGGACGCACACCAACACTCTGCATCAGAGAGTTACCTTGTTTCCCAAATTCTCCATAGTGATTCAGACAGTATGATGCAGAATTTTATTGGAAAAAGGTGAGTATTTGCTGATTATGCTTTTGTTGTTGTTGTGGTCTTCAGTTCTAAGACTGGTTTGATGCAGCTGTCCATGCTACCCTATCCTGTGCAAGCCTCTTCATCTCCCAGTACTTATTGCAACCTACATCCTTCTGAATCTGCTTAGTGTATTCATCTCTTGGTCTCCCTCTATGATTTTTACCCTCCACGCTGCCCTCCAATGCTAAATTTGTGATACCTTGATGCCTCAGAACATGTCCTACTAACCGGTCCCTTATTTTTGTCAAGTTGTGCCACAAACTCCTCTTCTCCCCAATTCTGTTCAATACTTCATCATTAGTTATGTGATCTACCCATCTAATCTTCAGCATTCGTCTGTAGCACTACATTTCAAAAGCTTCTATTCTCTTCTTGTCCAAACTATTTATCGTCCATATTTCACTTCCATACATAGCTACACTCCATACAAATACTTTCAGAAACGACTTCCTGGCACTTAAATCTATACTCGATGTTAACAAATTTCTCTTCTTCAGAAACGCTTTCTTTGCCATTGCCAGTCTACATTTTATATCTTCTGTACTTCGACCATCATCAGTTATTTTGCTCCCCAAATAGCAAAACTCCTTTACTACTTTAAGTGTCTCATTTCCTAATCTAATTCCCTCAGCATCACCCGACTTAATTCGACTACATTCCATTATCCTCGTTTTGCTTTTGTTGATGTTCATCTTATATCCTCCTTTCAAGACACTATCCATTCCATTCAACTGCTCTTCCAAGTCCTTTGCTGTCTCTGACAGAATTACAATGTCATCGGCGAACCTCAAAGTTTTTATTTCTTCTCCATGGATTTTAATACCTACTCCGAATTTTTCTTTTGTTTCCTTTACTGCTTGCTCAATATACAGATTGAATAACATCGGGGAGAGGCTACAACCCTGTCTCACTCCCTTCCCAACCACTGCTTCCCTTTCATGTCCCTCGACTCTTATAACTGTCATCTGGTTTCTGTACAAATTGTAAATAGCCTTTCGCTCCATGTATTTTCCCCCTGCCACCTTTAGAATTTGAAAGAGAGTATTCCAGTCAACATTGTCAAAAGCTTTCTCCAAGTCTACAAATGCTAGAAACGTAGGTTTGCCTTTTCTGGGATAAGTTGTAGGGTCAGTATTGCCTCACGTGTCAGTATTGCCTCACGTGTTCCAATATTTCTACGGAATACAAACTGATCTTCCCCGAGGTCGGTTCTACCAGTTTTTCCATTTGTCTGTAAAGAATTCGTGTTAGTATTTTGCAGCTCATCACACTATTGTTCCCAGTGATTATTAACTTTTCTCAAAAACTGTAATCACAGACATAGGCTGTGTGTGTGTGTGTGTGTGTGTGTGTGTGTGTGTGTGTGTGTGTGTGTGTGTGTGTAGGAATGTATTTATTTCCTCTTTTTAGTGATTACTTGATGCTCTCTTTTTAATTTCACAACAGTGGCAAATTACTGTTGAAGAACCCGTAGGCCATTTATTGTGGGATGTTACCATTATTTTGACTTCCAGCTTAAGTTGATGTTGTGGTCAGTTATTTATTTATTTGTGCATCACTTACTATCTTCATGCATTAACATTGTCATTATATATACAAATAAGTACAAGATGTAGTGCATGATACGGTAGCTATGCTAGCAATTTATTAATGTAAATAAGTTATACACAAATGTAATAGACTTGAAATGTCTGATACAAATGGTATAGTACATTGCTCATCAATCCACTCATTAAGGGAAAAAAAAAAGATACTGTACACAACTTGACAAATATTTTGCTTACAGCAGCTTTAATTGATGACAACACTTTTATCACATTTTAAATTCTTCTACAGTGCAAAATGCTCGTTGTTTAAGCTACTTTTGTGTAATGATCTTAAAGACATTTAGTGACACACTGTATGTTTGCATTGGTGGTTGTTCTTTCAAAAGGCTAAGGCTTCTCTTGGACGTCATAGCTTTCTCTCTACAGCTTCTTCTCTACAGCAGTCCTCCTCACCTATATGTATGAAGAACATCCCATCTCACTCATGTTCTTTAAATAATATGTTCTCAGTTGTCCCCTCATTTTCTTTTGTATGATCTTACCTTCAAAAATGTGTGTGTGTGTGTGTGTGTTTGTTTTTACAAAAACATCATGTCTGGTTAAGTGTACAATGAGTTTTGCTTTGTGTTGGCCTGTAACTTTTAGCAGTCCTTTCTCCTCTCCTATTTTCTGTAGAACTATTTCATTCATTTTTCTGTCATTCAAGCTAGTTCTTGTAATTCTCCTCCAGAAACACATTTCTGCAGCCTCAAGGCAAGCTTTCTCCTGCTTTGCTAATGTTCAAGTTTCACACCCATATGTCAGGACACTCCACATGAATGTCTTTTCAAATCTTTTCTTAGTGTGGAAGCTAGTTTGCTTGTTCAGTAGAGTGTTCTTATTTTGGAAGACATTGTTGGACAATATTATTCCTCTCTTGATTTGAAACAATGGAAAATCCGGGCTGGAATAATGACAATATTATTAAAAGGAAAGATTGCTACTCACCATATAGAGATGTTGAGTCACAGACAGGCATAACAAAAAGACTCCCATACATATTGAGCTTTTGGCCAAAAGGCACTTTTTTGGAAGTGTGCGCGTGCGCTCACACGCACACACACACACACACACACACACACACACACACACACACACACACGCACACACACACACACACACACACATAATAGAGGGAAACATTCCACGTGGGAAAAATACATCTAAAAACAAAGATGATGTAACTTACCAAACGAAAGCATTGGTATGTTGATAGAGACACTAACAAACACAAACAGACACACAAAATTCAAGCTTTCGCAACCCACGGTTGCTTCATCAGGAAAGAGGGAAGGAGAGGGAAAGACGAAAGGATGTGGGTTTTAAGGGAGAGGGTAAGGAGTCATTCCAATCCCAGGAGCGGAAAGACTTACCTTAGGGGGGAAAACGGACAGGTATACACTCGCACACACACATATCCATTCGCACATATACAGACACAAGCAGACATATGCAAAGGCAAAGAGTTTGGGCAGAGATGTCAGTCAAGGCGGAAGTACAGAGGCAAAGATGTTATTGAATGACAGGTGAGGTATGAGCAGCGGCAACCCCATTAAGTTTTATTTACATTCCCTCCACAAACATGCCTTTGCCCTAGCCTGATTACGCTCCCATATTTTATTTACTCAGGCTTGTCTGACATTTGGCATTACCCCCAAAGGCCTCACCCTTGAAGTTCCCATCTCTGGCTGTAACCCTTCTTTCCATCAGTCCCTATACCAGTTCCAAACTGAACAATCCATAGCCCTCACCCACCTAATCCTTCACCTACACATCAACTCAGCCAATGAACACACCCATCAACTCCTATTCTTAATAAAAGTCCTCAATCTTTCCTCTCCCAAATCCATACCGGCTGTTCGGAGCATCCTCCTACAGGCCAACCGCAAATTAGAACAGCATGCCACCCTCCACCTCAAAAAACTATCCAATCTCCTGGTTTCTCACCTCCAGAAAGCCAACTCACTCACTCTCCACAACCTTTCCAGCAAACCTCAACCTCCTCTCACTGCACACACACCCAGTCTCTCCCATCTACTCAATCTCCCACTTCCAGCTCCACTCCCCCCAAAACCTCAAAATTCTAATCAACACAATCTGGAACCACAACACCCTAATTCAGTAGTTAACCTTTCCTTCAAATCTCTCTCCCAATCCAAAACCTCTGTACTATCCAAAGGCCTCACCTTCAGCCCTACTCCCAGATTCAACCAAACAGCCCTCGTCAAAGATTTACTGTCCTACACTCATACTCTCTGCTGGAAATATCACTTTGCCACAAAGAAAAATAATCCTAATCCTACTCCTAATGATCCAACTCCCCAAGACACTATCCAAATTGAACCCTGCCTGGAACCGTTCTGGCCTCCGTCACAGCGGGACCCACCTCCTCTTCCTCAAAATCACCCTCTCCAAACCTTCCAGGAATTTCTCACTTCCAGCCTTGCCTCTCAATCCTTCTTGAAAAACCTAAATCCAACTCCCAACATCACCACAGCTGAAGCCCAGGCTATCCGTGATCTGAAGGCTGACCGATCCATCGTCATTCTTCTGGCGGACAAGGTTTCCACGACCGTGGTACTTGATCGTCGGGAGTATGTTGGTGAGGGACTGCGACAGCTTTCAGACAACACTACTTACAAAGTCTGCCAAGGTAATCCCATCCCTGGTGTCCAGGCGGAGCTTCAAGGAATCCTCAGAACCTTAGGCCCCCTACAAAACCTTTCACCTGTCTCCATGAACCTCCTGACCCCACTGATACCCCACACCCCTACCTTCTACCTTCTTCCTAAAATTCTTAAACCCAATCATCCCGGCCGCTCCATTGTAGCTGGTTACCAAGCCCCCACAGAACGTATCTCTGCCTACATAGATCAACACCTTCAACCCATTACATGCAGCCTCCTATCCTTCATCAAAGACACCAACCACTTTCTCGAACGCCTAGAATCCTTACCCAATCTGTTACCCCCGGAAACCATCCTTGTAACCATTGATGCCACTTCCTTATACACAAATATTCTGCACATCCAGGGCCTCACTGTGATGGAGCACTTCCTTTCACGCCGATCACCTGCCACCCTACCTAAAACCTCTTTCCTCATTACCTTAGCCAGCTTCATCCTGACCCACAACTTCTTCACTTTCGAAGGCCAGACATATCAACAATTAAAAGGAACAGCCATGGGTACCAGGATGGCCCCCTCGTACGCCAACCTATTCATGGGTCGCTTAGAGGAAGCCTTCTTGGTTACCCAGGCATGCCAACGCAAAGTTTGGTACAGATTTATTGATGACATCTTCATGATCTGGACTCACAGTGAAGAAGAACTCCAGAATTTCCTCTCCAACCTCATCTCCTTTGGTTCCATCAGATTCACCTGGTCTTACTCCAAATCCCATGCCACTTTCCTTGACGTTGACCTCCATCTGTCCAATGGCCAGCTTCAGACGTCCGTCCACATCAAACCCACCAACAAGCAACAGTACCTCCATTATGACAGCTGCCACCCATTCCACATCAAACGGTCCCTTCCCTACAGCCTAGGTCTCCATGGCAAACGAATCTGCTCGAGCCCGGAATCCCTGAACCATTACACCAACAACCTGAAAACAGCTTTCGCATCCCGCAACTACCCTCCCGACCTGGTACAGAAGCAAATAACCACAGCCACTTCCTCATCCCCTCAAACCCAGAACCTCCCACAGAAGAACCCCAAAAGTGCCTCACTTGTGACAGGATACTTTCCGAGACTGGATCAGACTCTGAATGTGGCTCTCCAGCAGGGATACGACTTCCTCAAATCCTGCCCTGAAATGGGATCCATCCTTCATGAAATCCTCCCCACTCCACCAAGAGTGTCTTTCCACCATCCACCTAACCTTCGTAACCTCTTAGTTCATCCCTATGAAATCCCCAAACCACCTTGTCTACCCTCTGGCTCCTACCCTTGTAACCGCCCTCGGTGTAAAACCTGTCCCATGCACCCTCCCACCACCACCTACTCCAGTCCTGTAACCCGGAAGGTGTACACGATCAAAGGCAAAGCCACGTGTGAAAGCACCCATGTGATTTACCAAATGACCTGCCTACACTGTGAAGCTTTCTATGTGGGAATGACCAGCAACAAACTGTCCATTTGCATGAATGGACACAGGCAGACAGTGTTTGTTGGTAATGAGGATCACCCTGTGGCTAAATATGGCTTGGGGCACGGCCAGCACATCTTGGCACAGTGTTCCACCGTCCGGGTTAACTGGATACTTCCCACTAACACCAATCTGTCAGAACTCCGGAGATGGGAACTTGCCCTTCAGTATATCCTCTCTTCTCGTTACCCACCAGGCCTCAACCTCCGCTAGTTTCAAGTTGCCGCCGCTCATACCCCACCTGTCATTCAACAACATCTTTGCCTCTGTACTTCCGCCTCGGCGGACATCTCTGCCCAAACTCTTTGCCTTTACAAATGTCTGCTTGTGTCTGTGTATGTGCGGATGGATATGTGTGTGTGTGTGTGTGCGCGATTGTGTACCTGTCCTTTTTTCCCCCTAAGGTAAGTCCTTCTGCTCCCGGGATTGGAATGACTCCTTACCCTCTCCCTTAAAACTCACATCCTTTCGTCTTTCCCTCTCCTTCCCTCTTTCCTGATGAAGCAACCATTGGTTGCGAAAGCTTGAATTTTGTGTGTATGTTTGTGTTTGTTTGTGTGTCTGTCAACCTGCCAGCGCTTTCTTTTGGCAAGTCACATCATCTTTGTTTTTCTGCTTGTGTCTGTGTATATGCGGATGGATATGTGTGTGTGTGTGTGTGTGTGTGAGTGTATACCTGTCCTTTTTTCCCCCTAAGGTAAGTCTTTCTGCTCCCGGGATTGGAATGACTTCTTACCCTCTCCCTTAAAACCCAAATCCTTTTGTCTTTCCCTCTCCTTCCCTCTTTCCTGATGAGGCAACCGTTGGTTGCGAAAGCTTGAATTTTGTGTGTATGTTTGTGTTTGTTTGTGTGTCTATTGACCTGCCAGCACTTTTGTTTCGTAAGTCTCATCATCTTTGTTTTTAGATATATTTTTCCCATGTGGAATGTTTCCCTCTATTATATTCATATCATCTTTGTTTATATATATATATATATATATATATATATATATATATAATAGAGGGAAACATTCCACGTGGGAAAAATATATTTAAAAAGAAAGATGATGAGACTTACCAAACAAAAGCGCTGGCAGGTCGATAGACACACAAACAAACACAAACATACACGCAAAAATCTAGCTTTCGCAACCAATGGTTGCCTCGTCAGGAAAGAGGGAAGGAGAAGGAAAGACAAAAGGATATGGGTTTTAAGGGAGAGGGTAAGGAGTCATTCCAATCCCGGGAGCGGAAAGACTTACCTTAGGGGGAAAAAAGGACAGGTATACACTCGCACACACACACATATCCATCCGCATATACACAGACACAAGCAGACATTTTCTTGCTTGTCTGTGTATATGCGGATGGATATGTGTGTGTGTGCGAGTGTATACCTGTCCTTTTTTCCCCCTAAGGTAAGTCTTTCCGCTCCCGGGATTGGAATGACTCCTTACCCTCTCCCTTAAAACCCATATCCTTTTGTCTTTCCTTCTCCTTCCCTCTTTCCTGATGAGGCAACCGTTGGTTGCGAAAGCTAGATTTTTGCGTGTATGTTTGTGTTTGTTTGTGTGTCTATCGACCTGCCAGCGCTTTTGTTTGGTAAGTCTCATCATCTTTCTTTTTATATATATGGTTATAATAGAAGGAAACATTCCACGAAGGAAAAATATACTTAAAAACAAAGATGATGTGACTTACCAAATGAAAGTGCTGGCAGGTCGACAGACACACAAACGAACACAAACATACACACAAAATTCAAGCTTTCGCAACCAACGGTTGCCTCATCAGGAAAGAGGGAAGGAGAGGGAAAGACAAAAGGATTTGGGTTTTAAGGGAGAGGGTAAGAAGTCATTCCAATCCCATACATGTTTGTGTTCGTTTGTGTGTCTGTCGACCTGCCAGCACTTTCATTTGGTAAGTCACATCATCTTTGATTTTAAGTATATATATATATATATATATATATATATATATATATATATATATATATAAAAACAAAGATGATGTGACTTACCAAATGAAACTGCTGGCAGGTCGACAGACACACAAACGAACACATACATACACACAAAATTCAAGCTTTCGCAACAAACTGTTGCCTCATCAGGAAAGAGGGAAGGAGAGGGAAAGACGAAAGGATGTGGGTTTTAAGGGAGAGGGTAAGGAGTCATTCCAGTCCCGGGAGCGGAAAGACTTACCTTAGGGGGAAAAAAGGACGGGTATACACTCGCGCGCACACACACACACATATCCATCCACACATATACAGACACAAGAAGACATATTTAAAGACAAAGAGTTTGGGAAGAGATGTCAGTCGAGGCAGAAGTGCAGAGGCAAAGATGTTGTTGAATGACAGGTGAGGTATGAGTGGCGGCAACTTGAAATTAGCGGAGATTGAGGCCTGGTGGATAACGGGAAGAGAGGATATATTGAAGAGCAAGTTCCCATCTCCAGAGTTCGGATAGGTTGGTGTTAGTAGGAAGTATCCAGATAACCCGGACGGTGTAACACTGCGCCAAGATGTGCTGGTCGTGCACCAAGGCATGTTTAGCCACAGGGTGATCCTCATTACCAACAAACACTGTCTGCCTGTGTCCATTCATGTGAATGGACAGTTTGTTGCTGGTTATTCCCACACAGAATGCATCACAGTGTAGGCAGGTCAGTTGGTAGATCACGTGGGTGCTTTCACACGTGGCTCTGCCTTTGATTGTGTACACCTTCCGGGTTACAGGACTGGAGTAGGTGGTGGTGGGAGGGTGCATGGGACAGGTTTTACACCGGGGGCAGTTATAAGGGTAGGAGCCAGAGGGTAGGGAAGGTGGTTTGGGGATTTCATAGGGATGAACTAAGAGGTTACGAAGGTTAGGTGGACGGCGGAAAGACACTCTTGGTGGAGTGGGGAGGATTTCATGAAGGATGGATGAAATGAGATCACACAAGCAGAAATTTGTAAAGCCTTTACAAATTTCTGCTTCTGCTTGTGTCTGTGTATATGCGGATGGATATGTGTGTGTGTGTGTGCGCGAGTGTATACCTGTCCTTTTTTCCCCCAAAGGTAAGTCTTTCCGGTCCCGGGATTGGAATGACTCCTTACCCTCTCCCTTAAAACCCAAATCCTTTTGTCTTTCCCTCTCCTTCCCTCTTTCCTGATGAGGCAACCGTTGGTTGCGAAAGCTAGAATTTTGTGTGTATGTTTGTGTGTCTATCGACCTGCCAGCACTTTTGTTTGGTAAGTCTCATCATCTTTCTTTTTAGATATATTTTTCCCACGTGGAATGTTTCCCTCTATTTTATATATATATAAGCAGACATATTTAAAGACGTTTAAATATGTCTGCTTGTGTCTGTATATGTGTGGATGGATATGTGTGTGTGTGCGAGTGTATACCCGTCCTTTTTTCCCCATAAGGTAAGTCTTTCTGCTCCCGGGACTGGAATGACTCCGTACCCTCTCCCTTAAAACCCACATCCTTTCGTCTTTCCCTCTCCTTCCCTCTTTCCTGATGAGGCAACAGTTTGTTGCGAAAGCTTGAATTTTGTGTGTATGTTTGTGTTCGTTTGTGTGTCTGTCGACCTGCCAGCACTTTCATTTGGTAAGTCACATCATCTTTGTTTTTTGGTATATTTTTCCTTCATGGATTGTTTCCTTATATATATATATATATATATATATATATATATATATATATATATATATATATATAAACACACACTCACCCAAGCACAACTCACACAGGCATGACCACTGTCTCTGGCCACCGAGGCCAAACTTGATTTCCTTGGTACATCTATTGTTTCCGTCCAAAATGCTACCAAGCTAGTTGAATTCAGCCTCGAGTAGCTCACTGCTTATTTATATGTTTGTCTCGGTTCCACCGCCTTCCTCGTCTGTAACCATGACTTGTGTCTTCTTTGTATTTATTTTTACTTTTAGTTTTGTTATCTCTTGATTTATGACATTAAACATTTTAGTTAGATATTTCTCTTAGCCTGCCACTATTGCAGTTTCATCGGCTAATCTAGTGTTCTATTAATTTGTACAGACCTTTGCATTTGCCGTCTTGGCTAATCCAATAGTTCTAGTTCTTGCAAAGTCAGGTGATGTGATACCTTCTCCATGACATTTGGGTATCACAGTAAATAATTTACTTTTGATGTTGTCACTAATGTTCTGTGGAACTTCAGCAGGGATGTCATATGGACCAATCGCTTTATTTGATTTTAATCTGTTTGATGAGGGCAGGAACTCTTTTTTTGTTATCAGCGGTGCCATATTATTTTCATTAATTAGTTTTTTGTCATCAGTATACTTGTCTAAATTTCCAATTTCAGCACCACTGTACAAATCTTCAGTACACTCATTCCATACCACTTACATCTTCTAGGACAAATAGCAGTTTCTCACTTTTATTATCTTTCACTATGTTACTCTTGGTTCTCTGTGTTGCAACAGTGTAATAATGGAGTAAGCTTCATCTTGTTTTCCATATTTAAAATCATCTTGTATTTTTTTTTATAAATTTTCCCACACATTTTTCTTTCTCTAAATGGCACATTATTGTTATCTTTTTTTCACTTTATATTGATCAGAGCTTTTTTTCTGTTAGTCTATTACTTTTGTCAATAAGTTCCAGTACTTCAGGGGTCATCTGAGGTTGCCTTCTTTTTATGTAATATGTCTGTGGCTGCATTTGTTATATCTGACTTGATAACATCCCAACTGCTTTCATCCCTGTCCAATTCCATTGTTTCATGCTTGAATTCATGTACAAACTCTGCATCCTTCAATTTATGTAGTGCTCATTTCTTTGGATATTTCAGCTGTGTTTCTTACATGTGGTATTGCACTTTTCTGCAACAACTGTATGGTCACTATCTGTATTAGCACCTGGGTAACTATGACTTTGTTTCACTTGGTTCCTGTATATCTGCTTTACTATTACATAAGTGATCATATATCTGCCACTACCATCAGGTGCCTTCCACATGCAGCATCTTCTCTTTGAAGCTTCATAATGTGTGCCTGTTATAACCATTTCATGTTGTTCACAAAATTCTAATAATTTCTCACCTGTTGAGTTCATTCTTCTCAATCTGAACTTACCAGCACATTTGTGGTTCTCTTGTATTCCGTCTGACATATTAAAAGCTCCCATGAGAATAACATTGTCTTTTATGTTTATCATTTCCATTAATTACTTGGTGGAGTCATCAGTTTTTTTCAGTTTCTTCATCATTACCCTTTGTCACTGGTAAATAAACTTGAATTACTATTATGTGAGCTGGGCTAGCTTCTAACTTTATCGTTAATATTCTATCAGTCACATGGTAGCTCCGAAACCCATGACCAGTAAGGATACATATATTTGCTATAGTTGCTACATATGGGATACTCAAATGGATCTCTAATGTAGTAATTTCCTTTGCTTTCCACATCTCCTTGATGAGTCATCTGCCTTCAGGGATAGTTTCTCATTCCAAGGCAAGGGGGTGCTCTACCTCCATCTGCTCCTCTTTGCTCCTTGGAGATCATTGGCCCCTTATTCCAGACGACATTTGGTCCCCACCTTTGTTGGGTGCCTAAAGTGTTGCCCAGTCCCCATCAATAGGAGGTGTAGGTTGGGTTTTTCACTACATTGAGGATGAGACCATAAGGCATTTCTCATTGGTCATTGCATAGTGACATGTTAAGTAATGGTGTTCTTATACGAGGTGTGACATTAAAGTAATGAGACTGATGTGAAAAAAAAAAAAAAATGTTGCTTACCGTTTTAGTCAAATTTAGTGTTGTCTCCTTCGAAGTAGTTTCCCTTCTGATTTCACATACTTTTTCCAGCACTTCTGCCATTGATGGTAACATTTCTGGAACTCATCTTCTGTAATATCCCTCAAGACCCTCGTCACAGCTTTTTGGACATCTTGTGTTGTTTGGAAATGGTGTCCCTTGACCACAGTTTTGACTCTTGGAAATAGAAAAAAGTCGCATGGAGCAATATCTGGTGAATAAGGTGGCTGTGGTAGTACTGAAATCTGTTGTGAGGTTAAAAATTGCTGTACTGACAGAGCAGTAAGGGATGGCGCATTATCGTGATGCAGAATCCAATTATCAGCAGTGTTGGCACTGACACGAAGAACTCTTTTACGATGTCTTTTTAAAATTTCTTTGTAATAATATTGGTTAACTGTTTGTCCAGGAGGCGCCCACTCTTTATGAACAATTCCCTTGGAATCAAAGAAGCACACAAGCATGCATTTCACTTTTGACTTTGACATGCGAGCTTTTTTTGCTCTGGGTGATCCCTTTGAGCACCATTACGAACTTTGGCATTTTGTCTCTGAATCGTACTGAAAAAACCAACTTTCATCACTAGTCATAACACGGCTCAACAATTCTGGATTGATTTCCGTTTGCTCTAACAGATCGGCTGCCACATTTTTCCGTGTTTCTCGCTGTTGTGGTGTGAGATTTCTAGGGACCATTTTTGCACAAATCTTTCTCATACCAAGATCTTCAGTTATTATCAGACGAACTGTTTCTCAATTGATGTTCAGTTCTTCTGAAATCATTTTCACGAATAATCTTCGATCAGATCGTACGATTTCACGCACCCTGGCCAAGTTGACATCCATCTGTGAAGTTGATGGTCGTCCACTGCGGTCTTCATCTTCAACATTTGTTCTGCGTTCACTAAACATTGTATGCCAATGAAGAACTTGAGCTCTTGACATAACCTCCTCTCCAAAAGCCTTTTGAAGCTTACTGTAAGTTGTCGCATTTTCACCCAATTTAACGCAAAAAGAAATGGCATACCGTTGCGCAATATTATGCGGTTCCATTTTTGTGACGAGAGACACAAACTCATGTTAACTGATTACAGCTCAACTCATGACTGGGCTGTTGAATCAATGTGCTGCTTGGACTAGAAGCAGGTTATAGAACAAGGTCAAAGATATTGTGCCTACGCAAGCCTGCAGGACTGTCACATCTTGCAAAGAAAATCAGTCTCATTACTTTATTGTCGCACCTCGTATATGTACAACTATATTGAGTGGTTTATAGTCTTGCAATTAGGAAATAAGTTGCAATTAGGAAATCAGTCATCTTCATTTAATGGGTCATGCTTATGTATTTATCTTCTGTGGGTTGTTATTGAACAAATAACTAATTGTATGAAGGGATGTAATAGTATTTGTAGTTTTGTTAAAATATGGTCTGCAGGATTTGTTGTTTGTCATCTCAGAGACACACCTGACTGCCTCCTCTTCCTCCTCCTCCTCCTCCTCCTCCTTAATAAAAAATTATTTTTGGCCCTTGTGATGGTGCAGTAACAGTACTCCATAGGTTACATGACTGTCTAAGAGAGCTATGATAAGAGTTTAATTTACCTAGTTCCATGTTTGCTTAGCAAATAGGTAAATTGGGCTAAATTCATATAAAATATGTAGTTTATTTGACTTTTCCATGTTGTAATTATTCCCACGTCAGTTTTTGATCAACATGAATGCCAAGAAGTTTAGCTGAGATACTATCATTGTCATTACTGCATAGATTAAAAAGAATATTTATGATTATAGACTGATTAATTTCCAATTTATTTGCTCCTAACCTTATATCAGGCAGTGTGCAGAGTCTTCACTCTTCTTACTGTAGTGCTTCTTTGTCTCTTCTAGAAGGATGGTGACACTTATAATGTTTGGACTGATACTATTAAAATGTTCTATTTGTTTCCTGATGCTTAGATAGCTTTGAAAATGATAGTAAGAGAGCTTTTTTTATAACAGACAGTTGTAAATTTACTGAGGCTCATCAGTGTAGCATTGACAAATAGTTTGGATTTATACAAAGGAAATGTGATGGAAATAATATTTTCAACTCTCCTCAGAGCTGATAACCCAGCTTTGAATCTCAACTGAACATAATTGAGACTCCTATTTACTTGTAAATGATGATAGATTTGGAGGTGCATGTAGTACTGTACCACCTATAGGACTAATATTAAGAAAATGGGGCATCAGTCTCTAGAGCAAGATTTGTCGCCTTTTTGTGTAAATTGTAACCAGTGTCAGCTTTAAACAGAAGAAAAGATTCCATTTGCAAGTACACATAATGAGTGTGCTTTGTGCTACAAGTCCCTCTCTCTCTCTCTCTCTCTCTCTCTCTCTCTCTCTCTCTCTCTTTTTCTCTTTTATTACAGTGTTAGATAGGCCATAAATATCATCTAATTTTGAGGTGCTCTACATTTGCATGTTTTACAAGTGATTTTGTGATATCAGTTCTCTTCATTATATTTCAAAATGTTTTATGGAGTTATTATTATAATTTGTGTCCTGAATATTGTCTTATTTACAGTTTGACTGGCCAGAGTGGCTGGAGACAGTTGTCATGTACTTAAGGTTTGCCTACTTCTGTGAATGTGCGTTTGTTTTACTTTCTTTTCTGAAGAAGGCTTTGGCCAAAAGATCAGTGTGTAACAGTTGTTTTGATGTGCCTGTCTGTGTCATCTTTACAGTGAATAGCAATCTGTCCTTTTCATAATTGATGATATTCCATTGTTTGATTTTGCCTTACAGTTTGAGTTGCACTGGTGCTGCTCATGTAACCAGCACAAATAAGTTGAACATTAAATTCATCAAGTGTTTCATTAACATTTTTTCCTCTTGTTTAAAGCCATTAGAGATCATGACAAATAACAGTGAGACATACATGGAAGCTTTTTGCAGATTAAAAGCATTGCATTCTTTCTCTCTGGTTACCTGGTTTCTCTTTTCTGTCCAGCTACTCTTCTACTTTTGCTCATTGTGGAAGTTCTTAAAGTTATTGATCAGTGACATGTACTTTCAGCAGTCAGAGCTCTGCTCTTAGTTCAGTCCAATGCTCTTGAAATTCTTCCTTACTTTCTCGAACCATTTATAGGATACTTTAGGCCCTTTGTTGAGCAGCATACATCCTCAACATATGTCCATAAAACTCTAGTCATTGTTTCGTTATTGACTCCATCAGCTGTGTATTAACCTGTGCAACTGTTTCTCTTCCTTGCAGTCCATCTATTATCTTAGGACCCATTATTTTCTGAATGATCTTGTGTTCAGACTTCTCAGCTTCTCTCAGTCCAGCCTTTTCTGCCCTTCCGAGGCATTCAGTTGTCTACAGGCATTTGATTTTGAACACTGTATCGTAGTGCCTGAGTTTAGCTCTTCTTGAGATTGCCTTTTTCTCAGACAGAAGATGTGCCTACAAAAATCTGTTTCTGTCTTCCCTTTCTTGCTGTTAGATTTAATTAGATTAACATCATCTGAAACATTTCTACAGTTCTTATTTCTATCCAGTTCAGCCTTACCAACATTCCACACATTAAAACTGTGTACTGGATGAGACTCAAACTTGGGACCTTTGCCTTTCGTAGGCAAGTGCTGTACCAACTGAATTACTCAAGCACAAACCACGACCCATCCTCACAGCTTTACTTCTACCAGTATGTCATCTGTAAAGCTGCAAGGACAGATCATGAGTCATGCTTGCATAGCCCAGTTGATTGACCATTTGCTCACGAAAGGCAAAGATCGCAAGTTCTAGTCTCAGTCTGGCACACAGTTTTAATCTTCCAGGAAGTTACATATCAGTGCACAGTTTGCTGCAGAGTGAAAACTTCATTCTGGAAATATTCCACACAGTTTTAAAGTCCTTGTTGCAGTTGTCCATGCAATCATCACTAGCCTTACACTTAGCTAATCTAATTTCTGCCTTTTTTTTTTAAAAAAAAAAGCTATCAAACAATGGAAAATCCAGGATGGAATGTAATGATATTGTGAAAAGGAAAGTTGCTACTCACCATATAGTGGAGATGCTGAGTTGCAGATAGTCACAACAAAACGACTGTCGCAAGTAAGCTTTTAGCCAACACGACACACACACACACACACACACACACACACACACACACACACAGAGAGAGAGAGAGAGAGAGAGAGAGAGACAGACAGACAGACAGCCAGACACACACACACACACACACACACACACACACACACACACAAATGCACTCATGTAATGCAACCCGCACACACATGGCTGCAGCTGCCAGAGACTGCAGTCGTGTGTGTGAGTTCCGTTTGTTTGAGTGTGTGTGTGTCTGTCATCTATTTCTGACAAAGGCCTTGCTGGCCAAAAGCTTATATGTGACAGTCTTTTTGTTGTGGCTGTTTGCAGCTCAGCATCTCTGCTATATGGTGAGTAGTAACTTTCCTTTACATTATATTGTTACTTTTTAAATCCATGTATTTTGTTTTCCTGCATCACTGTTTTTATATTTGTCACAAGAAATCATACTTAAGATTGTAAATCAATGCAGGGTGGTTGGGATTTATGCATAGGCATGAAGTGACATTTACTGTTGATTGAGGAGCCTTCGTTTCAATACCTTAGGATAACAGATTTTTAAAATGTTTACAAATACATTATTAAATACTGTAAATGCATGCTTAAAATTTGCACTTAAGACAAGATGTCATTCCACTTAATTGTTTGTAACAGAGTTCTGTAATTGTCGATGGTTTGATCAGTCAATACTACACTAATCATTAATAATTTTGGATGTATGTTTGTTAATTTTTATTTCTGACCATGTATCTTCCTAGTCTGGCAGGAAATGACTGTTGAACAACCCTAGCTGATGCTGTTTTCTTTCAATATTGCTAATGACAGTTGGATCAGGATAAATGTCTTGTGGGATTGTTATTATCTCAGTACAGGTTATGTTATATAAACATGATGAACAGGGAAAACTGCTTAGGTGACTGCAGCATAGCCAAAGTTTCTATATTCAAAAATTATTTACTTAATTTTTCACGATTGTGAAATCATTTCTCTATGGCCTGCATAAATAGTTCACTGGCACTATCTGGAGCGCGTTACATTGTAATGTTGAAACCACAATCAAATCTAAATCTGAATGTAGGTTTGTCAGATAAGTGTAATGCTTGGAACTGAAAGTATGTTTATTATCGACACCAGTGTACTCCAGAACAGAACTGAAATCATGGATGTAGAGTACTGCTTTTTATACAAACAGAATGTTGATATTTATATAAATATCAAATATTCCAGAACGTACAAACCTCATAAAATATTTCAAGAACATTCCAGAAATGATAAATATGAAATGACAAATAATTCCTGGTAGTCTGCTTTGAGCTGGTGATCTGTAAAATGCCAGCCAGCTACCTGATGTTTCAGAAATTCTCATTGGAACAAACTACAGCATTGTGGATCTAGGATCTTGTCAGTGTTCCTCTGTATGGCAGGGCTGGCGAATCTTTGCATTTTGATCATGCAATTGCATCTTCTTCACTATGATGAGCACTGAAGGCAGTTGCTTCCATCAAATCTTTGTGCTCGTTGAGATCTTCAGCTTCCTTGAACCTCCCATCATCGATCTGCACCTTTTGACGGCAGTAGGGCTTCATAGAAAGGACATGGACAATCTTTGTGCAACTTTGACTTCATGAAGGTTCATAATTCTTGACTTTATACATGATGTCAGACAAATTAAAGATACAGTGTGACCCAAAGTAGTGCTTTAGTAACTTTTCCGATAGTCCTATTTTTCGCCCAAGTATAAAAATCCAGATCAAGTCATCTGGGCTGTATCTCACTGGTCGATGCATAGCATTGTAGCTCTCTCTGTCTCTCTCCTGGGCACATAGGGTGCTTTTGTGAGCCAGCTGTCTTGCTTCTTCGATCCTGGTAATGAGGTGTTGCAGATAGTCATCTTGAGAATGATCCAGGCAAGACAGAAACAGAGTATTGATTGTCCTTTTGGCCCTGCAACTGTGGAGCTGAAAGAAGAATGTGAAGCCCTTAGTGTCTTGCTTCGCTGTGTTATGTGTGAATGTCATGACAGGATCCTAATCAGTCTGTCTGACAATATACATTGAGATCATATCTGTCAGAGTCTTATTAAATCATTCTGTGAGGCCTTAATTTGTGGGTGATAATCATTTGTCATCCTGTGGGTGATGTCACAATATGAAATTAATTTGGATACTAGTCTTAATTAGAAAATTTTCAACAATGAGAGGTCATTGTGCGGGGGTCTCAGTTCATCAAAAAAATGTCTCCTACAAGAAACTGTGCAATTTCTGGAGCTTCAGCACCCTGCACAGGTAGTCGATTCTTGTTTGTTGACTTTGGGAACCTCCCAAAGATGTCAATTCTAGGACAGTGGAATGATCCTTCTGTAGATAGGATTGGTTTCTGTTGCCACCGAGATAACTGCAGCACATGCTTCTGTCATCATCATTCCTTACAACAGCTCACATAGTGTCAGTGCATCTGTTGAGACATAGCCAGTCATACCCTTGTTTGATTTGGTCTAGAATCTTCACGAATCACAGGTGACTAGGTTTTTGAGTGTAATGGAAATACTTTGGGATTACTGGCTGTAGATGAAATGGCATGAAGAGCAATTATTTCTGCCCCATCATATCATAGTTCCTAATACACAATGTTCTGTTTAGTAAATGGAATTCTCCTTTGGTCAATTCCTCCTCCTCCAAGGCTCCTGTGGTTTTCAGCAATGCTGGATCTTCCCTCTGTTCTACAGCAATGTCATTTAATGCAGTGCTGCCTGAGATTTCATCCACACTGGCGTGTTCTTGCAAAGGAGACCTTGAAAGGCAGTCAATGTACTTGTGCTTATGTCCACTTTTGTATACGATTATAACGTTGTACATCTGAAGCCTCTCTGGTCAATCCAATAAATCTTTCATGTTAGTCATCTACGACAGAGAATGGTGGTCCATCACAATGATGAATGGTTTGCCAAATAAATAATGCTGGCAATTTTTGATAGCCAAAACAACTGCAAGGCACTCTTTCCCATTTCTAGAACAGTTCATCTCAAACATGGAGATTACTCTGGAAGCATAAGCTATTATATTTTCAGCACCTTCCTGAACAGGCACCAGGACTGCCCTTACTCCAAAAGCAGTAGCATCAGTTGGAATCTCTGTATTGGCATTCTTGTCATACCATTATTGGACTGCGGATGATGTAAGCATCTCTTTAAGGACAAGGAAGGATTTGTCTTGTGGCTCATTCTAGGAAAAATTTCTCTCTCCCAGAAGTAGATCGTATGAGGTTCATGCCTTGACACAGAAATCATTTATGAATCACTGGTAGTATGAGCACATTACATGAAAACTTCTCATGTGACAAATGTGTCAAAGTGTTGGAAAATCTGTGACTGCTCTTATTTTCTCTAGTATGAATACATTACAAGAAAACTTCGCACATCACGAGTGTGGCAAGGAATCAGAAAATTTGTGACTGCTCTCATTTTCTCTGAATCGGGATGGACTCCATCGCTATTCACTAAGTGCACCAAGATTTTTAATTCCTGTGTGATGAAGAGGCGTTTTTTTATTTTTTTATTTTATTTTTATTTATTTATTTTTTTTATTCTGGCAGTGACTTGTCCCCCCATGAACCATGGACCTTGCCGTTGGTGGGGAGGCTTGCGTGCCTCAGCGATACAGATGGCCGTACCGTAGGTGCAACCACAACGGAGGGGTATCTGTTGAGAGGCCAGACAAACATGTGGTTCCTGAAGAGGGGCAGCAGCCTTTTCAGTAGTTGCAGGGGCAACAGTCTGGATGATTGACTGATCTGGCCTTGTAACATTAACCAAAATGGCCTTGCTGTGCTGGTACTGCGAACGGCTGAAAGCAAGGGGAAACTACAGCCATAATTTTTCCCGAGGACATGCAGCTCTACTGTACGATTAAATGATGATGGTGTCCTCTTGGGTAAAATATTCCGGAGGTAAAATAGTCCCCCATTCGGATCTCCGGGCAGGGACTACTCAGGAGGACGTCGTTATCAGGAGAAAGAAAACTGGCGTTCTACGGATCGGAGCGTGGAATGTCAGATCCCTTAATCGGGCAGGTAGGTTAGAAAATTTAAAAAGGGAAATGGATAGGTTAAAGTTAGATATTGTGGGAATTAGTGAAGTTCGGTGGCAGGAGGAACAAGACTTTTGGTCAGGTGATTACAGGATTATAAATACAAAATCAAATAGGGGTAATGCAGGAGTAGGTTTAATAATGAATAAAAAAATAGGAGTGCGGGTTAGCTACTACAAACAGCATAGTGAACGCATTATTGTGGCCAAGATAGACACAAAGCCCATGCCTACTACAGTAGTACAAGTTTATATGCCAACTACCTCTGCAGATGATGAAGAAATAGATGAAATGTATGACGAGATAAAAGAAATTATTCAGGTAGTGAAGGGAGACGAAAATTTAATAGTCATGGGTGACTGGAATTCGTCAGTAGGAAAAGGGAGAGAAGGAAACATAGTAGGTGAATATGGATTGGGGGGAAGGAATGAAAGAGGAAGCCGCCTTGTAGAATTTTGCACAGAGCATAACTTAATCTTAGCCAACACTTGGTTCAAGAATCATAAAAGAAGGTTGTATACCTGGAAGAATCCTGGAGATACTAAAAGGTATCAGATAGATTATATAATGGTAAGACAGAGATTTAGGAACCAGGTTTTAAATTGTAAGACATTTCCTGGGGCAGATGTGGATTCTGACCACAATCTATTGGTTATGAACTGCAGATTGAAACTGAAGAAACTGCAAAAAGGTGGGAATTTAAGGAGATGGGACCTGGATAAACTGAAAGAACCAGAGGTTGTAGAGAGTTTCAGGGAGAGCATAAGGGAACAATTGACAGGAATGGGGGAAAGAAATACAGTAGAAGAAGAATGGGTAGCTCTGAGGGATGAAGTAGTGAAGGCAGCAGAGGATCAAGTAGGTAAAAAGACGAGGGCTAATAGAAATCCTTGGGTAACAGAAGAAATATTGAATTTAATTGATGAAAGGAGAAAATATAAAAACGCAGTAAATGAAGCAGGCAAAAAGGAATACAAACGTCTCAAAAATGATATCGACAGGAAGTGCAAAATGGCTAAGCAGGGATGGCTAGAGGACAAATGTAGGGATGTAGAGGCTTGTCTCACTAGGGGTAAGATAGATACTGCCTACAGGAAAATTAAAGAGACCTTTGGAGAGAAGACAACCACTTGTATGAATATCAAGAGCTCAGATGGCAACCCAGTTCTAAGCAAAGAAGGGAAGGCAGAAAGGTGGAAGGAGTATATAGAGGGTTTATACAAGGGCGATGTACTTGAGGACAATATTATGGAAATGGAAGAGGATGTAGATGAAGACGAAATGGGAGATAAGATACTGCATGAAGAGTTTGACAGAGCACTGAAAGACCTGAGTCGAAACAAGGCCCCGGGAGTAGACAACATTCCATTTGAACTACTGATGGCCTCGGGAGAGCCAGTCATGACAAAACTCTACCATCTGGTGAGCACGATGTATGAGACAGGCGAAATACCCTCAGACTTCAAGAAGAATATAATAATTCCAATCCCAAAGAAAGCAGGTGTTGACAGATGTGAAAATTACCGAACTATCAGTTTAATAAGTCACAGCTGCAAAATACTAACGCGAATTCTTTACAGACGAATGGAAAAACTGGTAGAAGCCGACCTCGGGGAAGATCAGTTTGGATTCCGTAGAAATGTTGGAACACGTGAGGCAATACTGACCTTACGACTTATCTTAGAAGAAAGATAAAGAAAAGGCAAATCTACGTTTCTAGCATTTGTAGACTTAGAGAAAGCTTTTGACAATGTTAACTGGAATACTCTCTTTCAAATTCTGAAGGTGGCAGGGGTAAAATACAGGGAGCGAAAGGCTATTTACAGTTTGTACAGAAACCAGATGGCAATTATAAGAGTCGAGGGGCATGAAAGGGAAGCAGTGGTTGGGAAAGGAGTAAGACAGGGTTGTAGCCTCTCCCCGATGTTATTCAATCTGTATATTGAGCAAGCAGTAAAGGAAACAAAAGAAAAATTCGGAGTAGGTATTAAAATTCATGGAGAAGAAGTAAAAACTCTGAGGTTCGCCGATGACATTGTAATTCTGTCAGAGACAGCAAAGGACTTGGAAGAGCAGTTGAACGGAATGGACAGTGTCTTGAAAGGAGGATATAAGATGAACATCAACAAAAGCAAAACGAGGATAATGGAATGTAGTCAAATTAAGTCGGGTGATGCTGAGGGAATTAGATTAGGAAATGAGACACTTAAAGTAGTAAAGGAGTTTTGCTATTTAGGGAGTAAAATAACCGATGATGGTCGAAGTAGAGAGGATATAAAATGTAGACTGGCAATGGGAAGGAAAGCGTTTCTCAAGAAGAGGAATTTGTTAACATCGAGTATTGATTTAAGTGTCAGGAAGTCGTTTCTGAAAGTATTTGTATGGAGTGTAGCCATGTATGGAAGTGAAACATGGACGGTAACTAGCTTGGACAAGAAGAGAATAGAAGCTTTCGAAATGTGGTGCTACAGAAGAATGCTGAAGATAAGGTGGGTAGATCACGTAACTAATGAGGAGGTATTGAATAGGATTGGGGAGAAGAGAAGTTTGTGGCACAACTTGACTAGAAGAAGGGATCGGTTGGTAGGACATGTTTTGAGGCATCAAGGGATCACAAATTTAGCATTGGAGGGCAGTGTGGAGGGTAAAAATCGTAGAGGGAGACCAAGAGATGAATACACTAAGCAGATTCAGAAGGATGTAGGATGCAGTAGATACTGGGAGATGAAGAAGCTTGCACAGGATAGAGTGGCATGGAGAGCTGCATCAAACCAGTCTCAGGACTGAAGACCACAACAACAACAACAACAACAACAGTGACTTGTAGGCTGGACACACTTCAACACCTTTGTCAGTTAGCTTGGATGTTTTAAGAAAGAAAAGGACAATCGTGACAAAATGAAACACCTACAGCTGTCCTTATGATTTTATTTTATTTTGTTGCTACCAGTTTCAACACTTCAGTGTGTCATCTTCAGGCTGTTTTTGATGCGGTACAGGTTGATATGAGCCCCATACGTAACATACCAACACCAGCATTACTGGATATGCAGATAATGTGTCAGCACTCCAACCATGATGGTTGAAGTGGTAGCAACAAAATAAAATAAAATCATAAGGCCAGCTGTAGGTGTTTTATTTTGTCTCGATAGTAAACGGCTGTCGTCCCAGAGACCTCCTGCCAAAAGGATGGACATACAAAAGAAAAGGACAATGTCACCCAGATAGCATAGCTACATTGTCCATTTGAGGTGACTAGCATGTTGTTGATCATATGTTCAAAGGTGGCTGGAGTGTTACACAGCTGAAATGGCATAACTTTAATTTGGAGAGGCCGTCAGGAGTTATGAAGGTAGTCTTTTCCAGGCTGCCTCATTGACTTTGATTTACTAGTAGCCTGTCCATAGCTGAGAAAAACTTTGCTCCTTTCAAGCAGTATGTGGTGTCATCAGCGCATGGCAAGTGGTGGACATTGGTGGTCAATACAGAAATGCCATGTGCCATCGTTCTCTTCCACGATGACCACAGAAGATGACCAAGGAGTCCATGGGGTTCAGTGACATCATCTTGCAGCATCTTCTCCAATTGCTCTTAGATTATCCATTGTTCAGCCAGTGGCACCATTTCTGAGCACTGGTAATTGATGGATGATCCCTAGTGTTGGTATGGTGTTTTACCATGGGCCTCTAGGTCTGTCTTTTCTTCACTCTGTATTTGAAACAATCTGAAAACTGATGCAGATTGACTGTCACTCGTTGACATTGTTTTTTGGTCAGGTCAGATCCTATTGCCAATTTGATATTAGCTTCCTCCCTTGCGTGGTAAGATGGTGGTCTGATGAAAACATTTTCAGTGTGTTTGTCAGAATAGCTTCGTCAGTCTGAAGCTCTGATGTTCCACAGTCTGTGATTGCTTGTGATGGCAGCAAGAAGTCCCATGTGAGAATAACATTATGGTTATATTCTGCTAAACTGACAAATTTGAAAGACTGCATTATGTTATTGATAGTTATTCTTTCAGTCCATATTTCTATCAGCTGGACATATCTTCCATTTGCGATCTTCAGCTCAGTTGCATTTGTATCATGGTACATAGTCCTCTATATCTGATTATGATAAGCATTAAATACCTGTTGTACAGGGTTAATGTTTGAGGCTGCTGTCTCTCTTGTACTCAGTCCAATATTTCTGGGTGCCATAAACGGCTTTATCTCTTCCCTCACTATCTGGCGTATGAGAGATGGGAGGTTGTGGTGGTCTTCCATGACTGCCATAGGGCCCACATTTCAGAAAGTCCAGGCTGGAATAGAATAGTAAGGAAAGGATAGATGCTACTCACCAAGTAAAGGAGGCATTGAGTCAGACAGGCACAGTGAAAACGAATACTAGAAATGTTCAGCTTCCAGACAAAGTCTTTCTTCATACCTAGAAACCACGTATGCATGCGAGTGTGTGTGCGTGCACACACACACACACACACACACACACACACACACACACACATATAAAATACAAAATCTGTGGTGACTGTTGTCCTCAGTGAGCTGACTGATCACAGCGTGTGTGTGTTGTGTAAGTGTTTACATTTGGTTGTTTGTTTTCTAATTGTGACAAAAGACTTTGTCCAACAGCTGAATATTTGTAATATTCTTTTTCATTCTGTCAATATGTGATTCAACATTTCCTCAATGTGATGAGTGAGTAGCATCCATCCCTTCCATATTATTGCATTGAAAACTTATTTGAAGCAGCTGCTATGTACTGCCCACATTAAAACTTACAATAGTATTCATAATATCACAAGCTATGGCACATGCAGTGTGACATAATGGTTAGCATTGCTGGCTGGCATGCTGTGCTTCACCAGTTCAAACCCAACCACTAGTAATTATTTAGTATTTTGTATTTATCATTTCTGTAATGCTAGTATATTCTGGAATATTCATAGTTTGTACAATCAGGTGCAGACTCTATCCTGTAGATCAGTTCAGTTCTGGCTGCACATTATTATTAGTGATAAACCTGGTTTCAGCTCTAAGTGCTAAATTGCACTGATGGCCTTTCCTTGGGATTTGGACTTGATTGTAGTTTCAATATGTCATTGTTTCATGGAGATGCTGTGTACTTTAAAACACGTACACCTCCATGGCTCCAAATGTAATAACCATTGCTTACCCGTACAGAGACTGGAATATGAGCAATACATCATTCTCAGGGTCTGTGTATTCAGGATAACAATGGATTCCAGGTCAGCAGTAAGTCAGCTGCACATCAGGCAGTCATCAGTTTTTTTCTGGAGACACTGGTCAGACCTGACAAAATGTCTGAAAGGATTTGACCAAGTTGTTACATACAACATGTGGGATAACATGATGTGTTTGGCAATTGTGTTCTTTTTCTTGGACAACACAGCCCAGCAATGGTTCAAGAACAGTGAAGACAAGCTCAGTGGCTGTAAAAAATGTCAGGCCAAATTGAAGAGAGACTTTTTGGTGACAATGGACGACAAGTCCGCTTGTTGTTGTTGTGGTCTTCAGTCCTGAGACTGGTTTGATGCAGCTCTCCATTCTACTCTATCCTGTGCAAGCTTCTTCATCTCCCAGTACCTACTGCAACCTACATCCTTCTGAATCTGCTTAGTGTATTCATCTCTTGGTCTCCCTCTATGATTTTTACCCTCCACGCTGCCCTCCAGTACTAAATTGGTGATCCCTTGATGCCTCAGAACATGTCCTACCAATCGGTCCCTTCTTCTAGTCACGTTGTGCCACAAACTCCTGTTCTTCCCAATTCTATTCAATACCTCCTCATCATTTATGTGATCTACCCATCTAATCTTCAGCATTCTTCTGTAGCACCACATTTCGAAAGCTTCTATTCTCTTCTTGTCTAAGCTATTTATCGTCCACGTTTCACTTCCATACATGGCTACACTCCATACAAATACTTTCAGAAACGACTTCCTGACACTTAAATCAGTACTCGATGTTAACAAATTTCTCTTCTTCAGAAACGCTTTCCTTGCCATTGCCAGTCTACATTTTATATCCTCTCTACTTCGACCATCATCTGTTATTTTGCTCCTCAAATAGCAAAACTCCTTTACTACTTTAAGCGTCTCATTTCCTAATCTAATTCCCTCAGCATCACCCGATTTAATTCGACTACATTCCATTATCCTCGTTTTGCTTTTGTTGATGTTCATCTTATACCCTCCTTTCAAGACGCTATCCATTCCATTCAACTGCTCTTCCAAGTCCTTTGCTGTCTCTGACAGAATTACAATGTCATCGGCGAACCTCAAAGTTTTTATTTCTTCTCCATGGATTTTAATACCTACTCCGAATTTTTCTTTTGTTTCCTTTACTGCTTGCTCAATATACAGATTGAATAGCATCGGAGAGAGGCTACAACCCTGTCTCACTCCCTTCCCAACCACTGCTTCCCTTTCATGCCCCTCGACTCTTATAACTGCCATCTGGTTTCTGTACAAATTGTAAAGAGCTTTTCGCTTTCTGTATTTTATCCTTGCCACCTTCAGAGTTTGAAAAAGAGTATTCCAGTCAACATTTTCAAAAGCTTTCTCTAAGTCTACAACTGCTAGAAACGTAGGGTTGCCTTTCCTTAATCTTCCTTCTAAGGTAAGTCGTAGGGTCAGTATTGCCTCACGTGTTCCAACATTTCTGCGGAATCCAAACTGATCTTCCCCGAGGTCAGCTTCTACCATTTTTTCCATTCGTCTGTAAAGATTTGGCGTTAGTATTTTGCAGCTGTGAGTTATTAAACTGATAATGCGGTAATATTCACATCTGTCAACACCTGCTTTCTTTGGGATTGGAATTATTATACTCTTCTTGAAGTCTGAGGGAATTTCGCCTGTCTCATACATCTTACTCACCAGATGGTAGAGTTTTGTCAGGACTGGCTCTCCCAAGGCTCTCAGTAGTTCTAATGGAATGTTGTCTACTCCCGGGTCCTTGTTTCGACTTAGGTCTTTCAGTGCTCTGTTAAACTCTTCACGCAGTATCATATCCCCCATTTCATCTTCATCTACATCCTTTTCAATTTCCATAATATTGTCCTCAAGAACATCGCCCCTGTATAGACCCTCTATATTCTCCTTCCACCTTTCTGCTTTCCCTTCTTGGCTTAGAACTGGGTTTCCATCTGAGCTCTTGATATTCATGCAAGTGGTTCTCTTTTCTCCAAAGGTATCTTTAATTTTCCTGTAGGCAATATCTATCTTACCCCTAGTGATATGCGCCTCTACATCCTTACATTTTTCCTATAGCCATGCCTGCTTTGCCATTTTGCTCTTCCTGTCAATCTCATTTTTGAGACGTTTGTATTGCTTTTTGCCTGCTTCATTTGCTGCATTTTTATAGTGTCTCCTTTCATCAATTAAATTCAATATCTCTTCCGTTACCCAAGGATTTGCTCCCTGCCGCCGTTGGATAAGCAGCTGCAGCAGCAAGTCGTATACTCCTAGCTCACTCATTTGTTACATAGTTTAATTCTTAATTTCTTTGCGTGTTTTTGGTACTTGCATTGTTTAATTCATAAATTTGGGGCGTATTATAGTATTTGAGAGTTGTAGCATCGCGTTTTAGTACCTGAATAGTGTAAATTCGCGTAGTCGTCTGTCTTCTGTTTTTGTTTTGAACGGCCAGTGTCGGTTGGTCACAGTCAGTGTGCTCCCTGCCGCCGTTGGATAAGCAGCTGCAGCAGCAAGTCATATACTCCTAGCTCACTCATTTGTTACATAGTTTAATTCTTAATTTCTTTGCGTGTTTTTGGTACTTGCATTGTTTAATTCATAAATTTCTGGCGTATTATAGTATTTGAGAGTTGTAGCATCGCGTTTTAGTACCTGAATAGTGTAAAATCGCGTAGTCTCCTTCCGCCGCCGAGCAGTGTGTCAGCAGTGCACAAGTGGCAGCATTACTGCATTTACTAGGCACTCTTGTATTTTAATAACCATTTAAATTTTGTGTCGATTTGTTTGCGCTCTCTGTAGATTAGTTCAGACGTTCTTTGCACAACAGTTTTTAGCATGGATAGGGACTGCAACTGCTGTGTTCGGATGCAGGCTGAGTTGGCATCCCTTCGCTCCCAGCTTCAGGCAGTGTTGGCTTCTGTCACACAGCTTGAGGCTGTTGCCAATGGGCACCACTGTGGGGGTCCGGATGGGGGTTTGTCGGGGACGGCCAGCTCGTCCCACGCATCCCCCGATCGGACTATGACTGTGGTTGCCCGGGATACTGCCCACATTGAGGCTGATCCCTCACCTGTGGTAGAGTGGGAGGTCGTCTCAAGGTGTGGCAGGGAGTGAAAGACATTCCGGAGGGCTGAACGGAAGGCCTCTCCAGTTTGTCTGACGAACCAGTTTCAGGCTCTGTCTCAGGCTGATACTGATCTTCGGCATGACATGGCTGCTTGTCCTGTTCCAGAGGTTGCCCCTCAGTCTGCAAGATCTGGGCGGTCCCAGAGAGTGGGCTTACTGGTAGTTGGGAGCTCCAACGTCAGGCGCGTAATGGGGCCCCTTAGGGATATGGCAGCAAGGGAGGGGAAGAAAATCAAAGTGCACTCCGTGTGCATACCGGGGGGAGTCATTCCAGATGTGGAAAGGGTCCTTCCGGATGCCATGAAGGGTACAGGGTGCACCCATCTGCAGGTGGATGCTCATGTCGGCACCAGTGATGTGTATCGCTATGGATCGCAGGAAATCCTCTCTGGCTTCCGGCGGCTATCTGATTTGGTGAAGACTGCCAGTCTCGCTAGCGGGATGAAAGCAGAGCTCACCATCTGCAGCATCGTCGACAGGACTGACTGCGGACCTTTGGTACAGAGCTGAGTGGAGGGTCTGAATTAGAGGCTGAGACGGTTCTGCGACCGTGTGGGCTGCAGATTCCTCGACTTGCGCCATAGGGTGGTGGGGTTTCGGGTTCTGCTGGATAGGTCAGGAGTCCACTACACGCAACAAGCGGCTACACGGGTAGCAGGGGTTGTGTGGCGTGGGCTGGGTGGTTTTTTAGGTTAGATGGCATCGGGCAAGTACAGAAAGGACAACAGCCTCAACGGGTGCGGGGCAAAGTCAGGACATGCGGGGACCAAGCAGCTATCGGTATTGTAATTGTAAACTGTCGAAGCTGCGTTGGTAAAGTACCGGAACTTCAAGCGCTGATAGAAAGCACCGAAGCTGAAATTGTTATAGGTACAGAAAGCCGACTGAAGCCAGAGATAAATTCTGCCGAAATTTTTACAAAGGTACAGACGGTGTTTAGAAAGGATAGATTGCATGCAACCGGTGGTGGAGTGTTCGTCACTGTTAGTAGTAGTTTATCCTGTAGTGAAGTAGAAGTGGATAGTTCCTGTGAATTATTATGGGTGGAGGTTACACTGAACAACCGAGCTAGGTTAATAATTGGCTCCTTTTACCAACCCCCCGACTCAGCAGCATTAGTGGCAGAACAACTGAGAGAAAATTTGGAATACATTTCACATAAATTTTCTCAGCATGTTATAGTCTTAGGTGGAGATTTCAATTTACCAGATATAGACTGGGACACTCAGATGTTTAGGACGGGTGGTAGGGACAGAGCATCGAGTGACATTATACTGAGTGCACTATCCGAAAATTACCTCGAGCAATTAAACAGAGAACCGACTCGTGGACATAACATCTTGGACCTACTGATAACAAACAGACCCGAACTTTTCGACTCTGTAAGTGCAGAACAGGGAATCAGTGATCATAAGGCCATTGCAGCATCCCTGAATATGGAAGTAAATAGGAATATAAAAAAAGGGAGGAAGGTTTATCTGTTTAGCAAGAGTAATAGAAGGCAGATTTCAGACTACCTAACAGATCAAAACGAAAATTTCTGTTCCGACACTGACAATGTTGAGTGTTTATGGAAAAAGTTCAAGGCAATCGTAAAATGCGTTTTAGACAGGTACATGCCGAGTAAAACTGTGAGGGGCGGGAAAAACCCACCGTGGTACAACAACAAAGTTAGGAAACTACTGCGAAAGCAAAGAGAGCTTCACTCCAAGTTTAAACGCAGCCAAAACCTCTCAGACAAACAGAAACTAAACAATGTCAAATTTAGTGTAAGGAGGGCTATGCGTGAAGCGTTCAGTGAATTCGAAAGTAAAATACTAGGTACTGACTTGACAGAAAATCCTAGGAAGTTCTGGTCTTACATTAAATCAGTAAGTGGCTCAAAACAGCATGTCCAGACACTCCGGGATGATGATGGCATTGAAACAGAGGATGACAAGCGTAAAGCTGAAATACTAAACACCTTTTTCCAAAGCTGTTTCACAGAGGAAGACCGCACTGCAGTTCCTTCTCTAAATCCTTGCACAAACGAAAAAATGGCTGACATCGAAATAAGTGCCCAAGGAATAGAAAAGCAACTGGAATCACTCAACAGAGGAAAGTCCACTGGACCTGACGGGATACCAATTCGATTCTACACAGAGTACGCGAAAGAACTTGCCCCCCTTCTAACAGCCGTGTACCGCAAGTCTCTAGAGGAACGGAAGGTTCCAAATTATTGGAAAAGAGCACAGGTAGTCCCAGTCTTCAAGAAGGGTCGTCGAGCAGATGCGCAAAACTATAGACCTATATCTCTGACGTCGATCTGTTGTAGAATTTTAGAACATGTTTTTTGCTCGAGTATCATGTCGTTTTTGGAAACTCAGAATCTACTATGTAGGAATCAACATGGATTCCGGAAACAGCGATCGTGTGAGACCCAACTCGCTTTATTTGTTCATGAGACCCAGAAAATATTAGATACAGGCTCCCAGGTAGATGCTATTTTTCTTGTCTTCCGGAAGGCGTTCGATACAGTTCCGCACTGTCGCTTGATAAACAAAGTAAGAGCCTACGGAATATCAGACCAGCTGTGTGGGTGGATTGAAGAGTTTTTAGCAAACAGAACACAGCATGTTGTTATCAATGGAGAGACGTCTACAGATGTTAAAGTAACCTCTGGCGTGCCACAGGGGAGTGTTATGGGACCATTGCTTTTCACAATATATATATATATATATATAAATGACCTAGTAGATAGTGTCGGAAGTTCCATGCAGCTTTTCGCGGATGATGCTGTAGTATACAGAGAAGTTGCAGCATTAGAAAATTGTAGCGAAATGCAGGAAGATCTGCAGCGGATAGGCACTTGGTGCAGGGAGTGGCAACTGACCCTTAACATAGACAAATGTAATGTATTGCGAATACATAGAAAGAAGGATCCTTTATTGTATGATTATATGATAGCAGAAGTAACTGGTAGCAGTTACTTCTGTAAAATATCTGGGAGTATGCGTGCGGAACGATTTGAAGTGAAATGATCATATAAAATTAATTGTTGGTAAGGCGGGTACCAGGTTGAGATTCATTGGGAGAGTCCTTAGAAAATGTAGTCCATCAACAAAGGAGGTGGCTTACAAAACACTCGTTCGACCTATACTTGAGTATTGCTCATCAGTGTGGGATCCGTATCAGATCGGGTTGACGGAGGAGATAGAGAAGATCCAAAGAAGAGCGGCGCGTTTCGTCACAGGGTTATTTGGTAACCGTGATATCGTTACGGAGATGTTTAACAAACTCAAGTGGCAGACTCTGCAAGAGAGGTGCTCTGCATCGCGGTGTAGCTTGCTCGCCAGGTTTCGAGAGGGTACGTTTCTGGATGAGGTATCGAATATATTGCTTCCCCCTACTTATACCTCCCGAGGAGATCACGAATGTAAAATTAGAGAGATTACAGTGCGCACAGAGCCTTTCAGACAGTCGTTCTTCCCGCGAACCATACGCGACTGGAACAGGAAAGAGAGATAATGACAGTGGCACGTAAAGTGCCCTCCGCCACACACCGTTGGGTGGCTTGCGGAGTATAAATGTAGAAAAAAAAAGTAGATTTCTATTAGCCCTCGTCTTTTTACCTACTTGATCCTTTGCTACCTTCACTATTTCATCTTTCAAAGTTACCCATTCTTCTTCTACTGTATTTCTTTCCCCCATTCCTGTCAATTGTTCCCTTATGCTCTCCCTGAAACTCTGTACAACCTCTGGTTCTTTCAGTTTATCCAGGTCCCATCTCCTTAAATTCCCACCTTTTTGCAGTTTCTTCAGTTTTAATCTACAGTTCATAACCAATAGATTGTGGTCAGAGTCCACATCTGCCCCTGGAAATGTCTTACAATTTAAAACCTGGTTCTTAAATCTCTGTCTTACCATTATATAATCTATCTGATACCTTCTAGTATCTCCAGGGTTCTTCCATGTGTACAACCTTTTTTCATGATTCTTGAACCAAGTGTTAGCTATGATTAAGTTATGCTCTGTCCCCTTAACAGAAGAAAAATTGAAGAACAGGGCCCATTGTCTTGGTGAAATGACACACTCATATGTACAGAATCCTTGGTTCTCTGTGACATTGTGAATCTGAATATGACAGAAGCTGACAAAATCTTACTTTTGGTGAAAGGAGTCTCAAAAGACATGTACCAAGCTCTTCTTATAAAGGATCTCACATTGCCAAGAGAATTCATCATGTGGTGTCAGCACATCGAGGAAGTGCAACAGAAAATAGTTGGCTGTAAGAAGTATGAACACCCTCCAATTTGATCCCTATAGCAATTGCGGAAGACCTATCTCATATGCCAGATAGTAACAGAAGAGATACAGCAGTTTATGGCAACCAGAATGGTTGGACAAAGTACACAAAAGATTGAAACCATGGACGTCAACCCCATATGATAGGAGATATATGACAGGAGGATCATGAAGAAGAGGTATATCAATCTTGGGCATAATCTATGCCACTAGTCAAGTGCACCATATAAACGGACTTGTCCAACTTGAACTTATGCTGCAACAGTCAAACAACAACCCGGCATCCAGCCAAAGCCAGTATAATCAATATCTCTGGCTAGTACAGTGCCCTGCAGGCAAAGAGACATTTGGAGGACACATAGTACACTATTTCAGGGAGAAGACAAGTGTTCGATGACTATTGCATTGCAGAACACCAACCGTCACAAGAGTACATTTCATGCGCCAGCTGTAAATGATTGTAGTTGACATGTGGGATGAAGCTAACTGTTGAACCCTGGATGCGGTTGCTCCACGACAGGTGATAACCATTTCCCATTGACACACCTGCTCACCTAGCTGTTGAATTCAGGAAAACTAAGCAACATGACTACATAAGGAGGTGAGACTGCTACAGATGAAAATCCTCCTTGAATGACATTACCAAGATGACAGGAAATTCTGTCATCATTATCAGTGGCCAGCCAGTCTGGGTGGTAGTTGAATGGGGGCTGCTCATCATCATAAGCTAAAAAGAAGACCAAAGTGATTGCGCTGAAGATTGCAGAGGGAAACATGTCAGCTGACAGGAACATGTATTTCAAGAATAACTGTCAATGACAGAACACTGCCCTTCAGTTTGTGAATTTGTCGTTTCAACAGAATTTAGTCATAAAGTTATTTTCTGGTGTGACTTCTTGTGGGCATCACAAATAAATCATAGACTGTGGATGATCAGGGCTCCAGATTGATGAAGTTATTCCAGCAAGTACACATAACAAAGGTTGCTCTGGGTGGTTGCTTGCCATTGAAGTTGATGATAGGGATAACATCAATGAGACAAGTTCCAATCATCAGTTGGGATGCACATTTAAACTGTGAAGCTTCCTGTTGGCAGCAAAAAGCTGCTCAGGCTCACAAAAGAAAGGTACATGCCAGTGACGATCATAAGCATCGTGGATTGTCAAGGAGAACTTTGTATCACTAGTTGTCACAAGCAGCCACAATTAATCCCTAAAGGAGTATACATAGGGAGGAGCAATGTTAGCAAGTAATAGTCACTCTTCATCAATTTTTGGATGTTTTAACGATGGATTGTCCAGGAGGAACTGAAGAAGCTGCTACAAGATGACATCATTAAAACTTCAGAGAGTCCTTGATTATCTCCTGTGATTGTTGGGGAGGAGGAGGATGGCATGCGGCATTCCTGCATCAATTACCAATGCAGGGTGTATACAACCCGGGACAACCAGGAGATCCAGGAAAAACCCGAGAATTTTTTCATCCAGAAGAAAACCGGAAAAAAACCTAGGAGTTTTTTAGAATTCTGGGAACTTCTCATTGTTTTAGTTTACAGTTAAATTTTTGTAATTTTGACTGGTGAGAACCAGTACTCTTAACAAAGGATATTATTGTATCTCGCTACTGCAGAATAATACTGCAGCAATAAAACATGAACGAGAGGGGGGTGGGGGGACGAAAATAAAACTTTAGTTGCAAAGGAAATGCACCACATACAACAAATCACAGTGCTCATACAAGCATCTGTCAAGAGCAAAATGTGTCAAACGCTCTAGGAAGACTACGCAGTGCTTCATAAAAACAAATTGCCTCCGATGAGTGTGACATCACAATTGTTTACATTAGATTCGTTTGAGCAGTTGCAAGTGAGCTAGTACACGTGCACAGTTGAGTTGCGTGTGAGTAGTACCTTCTCCAGCTTCTGGCTACAAAAGTGTGGATGTTAGCTTTATAAGCAGTAGCAGCAAGTAGCCATACTACCCGTAAAAATTTTACTGGTGCTCCCAAGCTGCCAGATTCATGCATGCACAACAGGCCCAGATTTAGGGGGGTGGGGGGCTAACAGGGGTATCTTCCCCGGGCGGCAATTTCAGGGAAGGGGGGAGCACCAAATTCATATTCTTGAGGGAAAAAACCTACCATCCAGCACATGTTGGTCTATCGATTGTTCATATGATTTTGAAACGCATCCCTGTTGGTTTTTTAACACATTCTAAGTTGATTTCTGAATGAATCATAAGTTGATTTTTGTATGCATGTATAGTGTACATAATGAGTCTGCCAGGGGAATCCCCGTTGCATCTAGAAATAAAATTTCTAGCAGACAAAAGGGGACAGGGCTATACAAGCTGAGCAGAATAAAGCTGAATGGGTTAATGCGAATTGCTGGTTATGTGGTTGGTTGGGTTTGCGAATGATCAGTGGTGTTATAATTACTAGCGAAATCCATAGATTCAGACTATCAGAATAGAAATAAATGACTAACAGGAATAACATGTAAGAAAGTTTACATATTATCTTCTCATTGCATCCAAGAAAATGAAATTTTGACAGAAAATTTTTGGCTACATTAGTAAGGGCCAGTTGTACAGTCCTCGGGTAGCAGCCGCTAAGTTCTATTCAAGGAGCAGCACGGAAAATGCATGATATGAATGTGGAATAGTGCCTAACCGGAGAATAAATGGAGGATAACTAAACTGGTGATTGTGGCAGGCTTAGTAAAGTTAACCTGAGAATAAGTTTTGACACTGGAAGGAATAGTTACAGAATTAGTGATGATAAGATTGTTTATTAGAACAAGGAAGGAGATGAAACGGGGACACACACTAATTGAGGAAGAATATGATGATTCCAAATTTATATAAAAATTTTATACTACTACTTTTCAATCTGATGCTTGAGAAGCTGGAGTGTATGAATGAACTGTGAAACTATTTCCTAACTTAAAGCTTTTTGCTTGTAGTAGGCCTAATAGACATTTCATATTGGTACTTCATGAATTATATTCTGTGGTGTTATAAAAATGATGATTTGTGCCAAAACAGTCTTGTTTATTTGGTGTGTGTTGCAACTGCTGCGATATTAGGCAGGCCTATTTCATTTTATCCAACAGAAAGTGACAAAATACACTTAATCAAATCGAGAAACCATACCTGTCTTGGGTACTATTTGTATTAACAGCTTTTTCAGTATTAGAGAACGACATTTCGTTTTTCCATGTAGCAAAACGTTTGACGAACTTTGATGAGGTAATAGATTCTTTTCCAGAAAGAAAACCATGCCATGTAAAGCTGCAGCAAGATTAGAGAGAAAAAAATGACAGGTCTTAAGGATTGAAGAAATGTGTACTGTCTTGCTTGTCTCATGTCTTTACTGGTTCTGTGTACCCTATACTTAATTTTATGTCACACAAAATAGCAAGTTATTAGCTAATAGGCAATAGAGAGTGCAAATTGTCTGAAGAATTCTTTATCTCCCAGTTACAAATAATCCCATCCAGTATTAATTGCGAGTTTGTTTTAACAGGGGTAGGATGTCAGGCTAGCCGACTGGAAGCAGGAGAGGCACCACAGGACATTTTAATTTCCACTGTCCTGAATATAATTTGATGGCATCCATTAAAAAATATTACATGTTTGAATTCCACAAAGCGAAATACTGTGACGTGTGATAGAACAATGTTGTGTAAAGAGGTGTGGCACTGCACAATGGCACAATTAAGACCAAATAACATGTCTACCATTTCCTCAAATACATATGTTTTATGTGTCAGAGTCTTCAGAAAGATGTGTGCTAAAAAGTGAACATATACATTTTTTTTAAATCGATTTTTTTAAATTTTCGGCATCCTACCTCACTCGGGGGAGGGGGGGGGGGGGGGTAAGCCACTATCTAGTATTGCCCTGGTCCGGAAATGTCGTAGATCCGGGGCTGATGCACAGAGCAGTCTGAGTTGATGTGGGGAGGTGGATAGTCTCCACGTGACCCGTGTTTATGTTTAGTGATTTTGCTGTTTCCTCTTCATTTATTGCGCTCACATCAAATGAAAACAAAATGGATTTCTGTGGCCAGGAGCTATCAAGTGAATTAAAATACATTCACATAATTGTGGAAGACTAAAATATGTTATTAGTTTCAGATTTTATTTTATTTCCAACTTTCTGACAGTCAAGCTATTTTCAACTTTCTGGCAGTCAAGCATTAATTGCCTTGTAGAACAATGAAGTTATTTTTGTCGGTTTGCTAAAGAAATTTGGCTTTTATTAATCTTTTCCACTGAGGCTGTCAATTTATTTGAAACGAAGTGCTTAGTTCCATGCTAGTGGCTAGTTTCAACTGTTCACTGCATTTCAAGTGCACGTTTTCATCTTCTAGAACGTGTGGCATTATGCAATAATAGAGAACCAACACGAGATAATACAGTGCAGGTACTCCAAGAAAATTTACCCCCAAATCTGGACTATGAATTTGCACTTTAAGCCAAATTATGCATTTTAGTATGGTTCACGAAATTCTGATGCTCTTGGAGTATCCTCTAATGTCTTGTTTCTTTTATGACAAAATGTAAGATCTTTAGTGTTTTACAGGTAGCCGGCTGGGATGGCCGAGTGATTTAGGCACTACAGTCTGGAACCGCGCGACCGCTACGGTCGCAGGTTCGAATCCTGCCTCGGGCATGGATGTGTGTGATGTCCTTAGGTTAGTTAGATTTAAGTAGTTCTAAGTTCTAGGGGACCGATGACCTCAGAAGTTAAATCCCATAGCGCTCAGAGCCATTTTTACAGGTATGAACAACAGGCTTCCTGCGTCATTGTAGCTGTGCAAGCGCGGTGATGCCTATTACCTGGCGCGCTCTGGCAACTGCTGAAATGAACCTGTTTCTAACAAGTCGCAGGAAAATATTGTGAATGGTTGTTTGAAAAGCGTTGCTTTCAAAGTAAATTTCCTTTTATGTAAGATGAACTATGTGCAAGAATGTACGATGGATTTCTTAAATCACAGAGCGTTTGACTCTCATTTAAAAATCAACTCTTTGAGGATGACCATTTAGAAGAATTTCAAGCCCAGAAGATCAGACATTTATGTTTTTGTTAAAAAATTTGCTGGTAAATTTGTGATTTATCTTAAATGTAACACACCAAAAAAGATCAACAGTATATGTGAAAGCTTAGCTTCTCTTGCAGCTTATTAATCTTAGAGACCAATATTATATGTGAAACTTTTTTTTCTTGTAGCAGCACTATGTATATTAATTTAAACCATTAAATTTTACTATTTGTGTGTTCGCACTGCTTAACAGTAATGTTGCTATTGGCTGCCTACATCATGTATCCTATGTTTTGAATATCCGCTGTCATCAGCTGGCGAGATCACATGACTTGAGTTATGACTGGCTTAAAAAAGTGCATTGCAGTCTTGATTTCAATGCTTCGGAAAGTAACATGCAGTGTTTGGTGGAATTTGAATTTATAATTTCGTAATACGAAAATATGTAGTGTACATGTTGGTGCACATTAAAGATCTTTCCAAAATGTGTTTTTTTTCTTGAGTTTTGTTTTCTCAAGTGCAAGGAAGTTCTACACCAGTGCATAAAACCATAACCATTCAAAGGATTGAGAAGTTTTACAGTTACGAAGAAAAGTATACTGTCACTTAACATGGAAAAGGTGTATTTTCACGCAGGAGAACATGTATTTTTATCTGGGAAATCAGGGAAAAACCCGGGAATTTTTTTTCCTTGTCCATGTGTAGACCCTGCAATGGCTCAACAGACCATGAAGAAAGACAACTATCCATTGCCATGTATTGATCTCATCCTCGACTGTTCAGAGGTAGCAACATATTTCTCAGCTATGGACATGGAGCAGGTTACTGGCAAATTGAGGCTGACTGGGAGAAGAATACCTCCATAACTACTGCCAACCTTCATGAGTTCAAAGATATGCCATTTGGACTATGTAACACTTCCGCCACCCTTGAATATATGATAGACAGCCTGCTTTGACACATTAAATGGATGACGTGACTGTGCTAACGGAACAACAATATCGTTTTTTTGAAGATGCTTGAAGAGTATCTGAGCCACCTAAGAAATGTGTTGTAGTGTGTTCAGGCTGCAGGCCTCCATCGGAAGTCGGAAATGGGCCTCTCTGCTGCCCAAGAAATAGTGAACTGCATTGAAGTCTGGCCTGATTCAGAGAAAATTAAGCAGTTAACAGATTTTGTGACTTGTTCTATTGGCAATTTATAAAGGATTTCTGTACCGAGGAATGTCTCTTGCAAGAAATACTGCAGAGAGACACCAAATTTTCCTGGAACAAAGCACAAGAGAAATCCTTCATTGTCCTTAAAGAAGTGCCAACATTATCTCCAGATCTAGCATATGAGGTGTTATTTTGCATGCTGTGCTATGTGATATATTCATGGATAAACTTCGAGTCACTGTTAATTAATAATTCAGACTGCTTGTGTTCAAACTGCAATGTTGGAATAACCGTGTACATCTTTGTTAATGTAGCCTTCATCTCTTCCTGCGATTTCTACGCTACTGGAAGCTGAAAAACTCTCTCAGGAGAGTGACATAGAGACCTTCTTCCTTTTATCAGTATATTGAATGATTCACTACAATAGCTGAACACGTCACACAGTACTCTATGACGAATGACTGTATCAGTACATGCACTCAATACAGTTTCAATAGATAGTAATTGACGTTCATTCTCTCTCGACTGACAGCTGACATATTGTTCTGTAAGTCTCTCCTAGATATCAGTGATGTCACTCTGTCACTTACATTGCCCTTCCATGGCAGGATCCAACAACATGGAATAAACCACCAACTGATGGATACTACAAAGTGTAGTAAGAAGAGTGCTGTCATCAACATGGCTTGCAGATACATTGTGTCCATCCAACTCCAGATTACATGCACAGAAAGAAACAAAACTTGTGAATCGCATTTTATGCTGAATTCGGTACTTAAATCAATCTTTTATGGTAGCAATCATCAATCTTCATTGTGGTAAATTCTGTACAACACATCACTTCACCAAAGTGATATGTTACAATCAGGAAGATGCTGAAAGTGTGATATCTTATGCTTCCAGATTACTCTGCAAGTCCAAGATGAACTACTTTACAATTGAGAAAGAATGCCTTGCAGCTGTTTAATCCACCAACAGGTTCTGACTGTATTTATTCACCAAACCATTCCCTATGCTGGCTGACTGGCCTGAAGGATCTGCCAGGTAGACTGGCATGATGGGCACTAAGGCTTCAGGAGTATGACAACACAATGGTATGCAAAAAACAGATGTAAACACAGGGTCCTATGGCAGAAGACAGCAGTGTAGAAGAAATCTGTCATTGCTGCATTAGACGACATTGCTGCTGAAAAAAGTGAAGACCCGGTATTGCTGAAAGCTGTAGAAGCCTTGAAGAATGAAAAACTTACCAAAGAAGGATCTAATTAATAAACAGAACATTGTATAAGAGGAACTACAATTTGATGTGTATAAGAGGAACTATGATTTGGTCGGGTGGAATGGTGATTTGTCATGCCAGCTTATCTATGGCCAGTGCTCCTGAAGTATTTCCTTGATGCGTCCAACATCTGGTCATCTGGGATTTGTGAAGTCTCTAGACCATATCAGACACATGTCTCAAACAATCTGTTGGGCAGGGTAGCCACGCTGTCTGAGGCGTCTTGTAGCGGTTCACATGACTCCCTCCCTCTGTCGGACGTTCGAGTCCTCCCTCGGGAATAGGTGTGTGTGTTGTCCCTAGCATAAGTTAGTTTAAGTTAGATTAATTAGTGTGTAAGTTCAGGGACTGATGACCTCAGCAGTTTGGTCCCATAGAACTTACCACAAATTTCCATTTTTCAACCAATCTGTTAGTGACAGGTGATCCACTGTAAGGAATGCCAATAACTTTGTGTCACCAGGTACCAATCTCATTCCACTGAACTGAAGTTGGCTTCTTTTGAGGGGGGGTGGGAGGCAATTTCCAAAGTTGTCAAAAGAAAATTGATGGATAATGGTCTACATTGGCTAACTCGTATGCTGTACTTTCGCCAAAGCTGTGCCAACTGCTGGAGCTCTGAAAATTGTGAAATGCCTTGTAGAAGATGTGGTTTTGAAGCACGGAGCACCATCTGTTGTGATGTGTAATCATGAAAAAGTTTTCTAGTCAAGAGCAGTATCGGAAGTAATTTCATGTTGGGACATCAGCCACAGAACCACTACTGCCTACCGTCCACAGATGAATGGCCTCACAGAACACTTTAACAAGCCAGTGGTAAATATGCTTTTAATGTATATTGAGGTTGAACAGACAAACTGGAATATGGTACTGCCCATCATGAGATTTGCATTCTACACGGCAAAGCAAAGCACTGCAGATTTCACACAGTTCTTTCTGCTCCAGCGTTGTGAGGCCTGAAAGACTACGGATATTCTGTTCCTGTTTCAACTGTGATGTACTCAGGATGACTCATCACCAGGGCTGAAGAAACAAAGCAGTTGGCTTGCATACGAACCCTGGACACCCTGAGAGACTTGGTCCATACACCTGTGCAGCAAGTGGGACTTTTGAAAATGTTACTAAAGCAGTACTTTTGGCCATATCATATCCTTCATCGCTTGTTGGATTCACATATGAAGGTGAGGATTATGACTATTTACCAGGAAGACAGAACTCCTTATCGTGCCCTACTAGAGTTGAGAAGCACAAATTTAGGTTCAAGAAATTGAAGACCCACTCGACGATCATGAAGCTTTGACAGGCAGGGCTGCCTCAGTGTAGTGAAGAGGATGTAACAACATTACCAGAATGCGAGGATGCATGAGATCCGCCATACAGAGGATCATTGTAAGATCTAGATCCAGGACGTTGTAATGAGCACCAATGAGAACTTCTGAAACAGCTGGTTGTTTTTTCTCCAGAAGACGGAACCAAGAGTTGTTGTACTTACTGTGGAATATAGTTGCTAGCACCACTGGCTGGCATGCTACAGGTTTCCAGTTCAAACTCGACCACCAGGAATTATTTTTTATTTAGTACTTCTTCTGGAAAATTCTTGAAAAATCTCTTGTTTGTAAAATTTGTATATTGTGGAATATTGATGTTTGTATAAATAGCTATACTCTCTGTGTAGGAGATCAGTTGTGTTCTGGGGGTACACTAATGTTTATAATAAATGAGCTTCCAGTTCTAAGTGTTGAACTTCATTAATGACTCTGGCTTTGTACTTGGTTGTGGTTTTGATGTGACAGTACTATTGTCAACAGCAGACTGTAAATTATGTTGTGAACAAAAAACTTAGTGAAATACTTCATGAATAATAATTTCATAATTTTTTATTTGTATAGCATATGTATTATTGTTCATCATCTTCTTCTTCTTGTACAGTTTACAGTCAACTACCAGTCTGTCTGGAATCAAGCGTCTCCATTGTCTTCTGCCTTTCCACCATCACTGTCTCCACCTCAATCCAGTCTTCTCCTCTGTATCAAATGCACTTTTTCACTCCTTTCAACCATTTACCTCTTGGTCTTTTTTCCTTCCTTTTCTCTTTTGGGACATCCTCTTCTCCTCTATTTGCTTAACAAGTCCATAACATCTAATTGTTGGTTCCTCTGTCCTATCCTCCTCCACTAATTTCCTGATCATTAATATGTGCATCTTTGTAATTCCAATACTATTTCTCAAGAATTACATCTCACTATCTTGGACTTTGCTTTTCTCTCTCCCTTTTATTATCTGTATCATTGTGTAATGAAATGAAGGAAGAGAAGCAAAATGCAAGCTATTGAGAAGAAATTTTTAAACAATAGTAATGCATAATATGCATTAACGTATTTCTAATAATAGTAGATCATAAAAGAAGCAAAAATTAATATTAGCATCATGATTGGTATAATAACAAGTTGGATAGTTATGCCTTAGTCTGTTGTAATACACTGAAGTGGCAAAAGTCGTCAGATACCTCCTAATATTGCACTGGACCTCATTTTTCCTAGTGTGGTGCAGAAACTTGACATGGCATAGGCCCAGCAAGTCATCCTGTATAAATACTGAGCCATGCTGCCTATGTAGCCATCCATAATTATGCAAGTATTGCTGGAGCAAGATTCTATGCATGAAATGACCTCTCGATTATGTCCCTTAAATGTTCGTGGGATTCATGTCGGGAGATCTGGGTGGCCAAATCATTCTCTTGAACTGTCCATAATGTTCTTCAAACCAATCATGAATGATTTTGTTATCCATAAAAATTTCATTGTTTGGGAACATGAAGTCCATGAATGGTCGCAGATTGTTTTCAACTAGCCTAACATAACCATTTCTAGTGTATGATTGGTTCAGTGGGAGCTGAGGACCCAGTCCATTCTCTGTAAACACAACTGACACCATTATGGAGACACCACCAGCTTACACAGTACCTTGTGGACAACTTAGATCCATGGTTTTGTGGAGCCTGCACCACACTTAAACCCTAACATCAGCACTTACCAACTGAAATTGTTACTGATCTGACCAGGCCATGCTTTTCCAGTTGTCTAGGGTCCAATCAATACAGTCATGAGCCAAGGAGAGGCACTGCAGTCAATGTCGTTATGTTACCAAAGGCACTCACGTTAGTCATCTGCTGCCATAGCCCTCTTAACACCAAATGCCCCACATTGATTTCTGTGGTTGTTTCACGCAGTGTCACTTGTCTGTTAGCACTGACAACTCTACGCAAATGCCGCTGCTCTTGGTCATTAAGTGAAGGACGTCGGCCACTGCATTGCCTATGGTGAGAGATAATGCCTGAAATTTGGTATTCTCAGCACACTTTGGCACTATGGATGGATCTCAGAATATTGCATTCCCTAGTGATTTCCAAAGTGGAATGTCCAATGTGTGTAGCTGCAATTACCATTCCATGTTCAAAGTCTGTTATTTCCCATCATATGGCCATAATCACATCGGAAACCTTTTCACTTGAATTACCTGAGTACAAACGACATCTCTGCCAAAGCACTACCCTTCTAAACCTTCTTAGGTACTTTGTTCACAGGTTCCGCATTCAGAACATACCAGTGCTTGCTGCTCATCACAGTTTTTACAATTTAAAATTTATATACAACATATCGCTACCCAAGACTTTTGTCATCTTAGTGTAAGCTTACTGTTGTTGGCACTCTTTATCACATTCTAGACAATAACTTTAAGGACTAATGTACATTATGGTGATTTAAAATACACTGAATATGTTAAGAGTTTTAAGATTCACTTTTTATGACAAAATCGCATAAATGCTCACTTAGACTGATGTTGATGTTTCAACTGTATTAGACTTTTCTTTGCTGCAGTTGAATCACTTAGGTTTCTGTGCAATCACCCCACCTGGATATATTTGGCATCCTGATGCTTCGAAATCATCTGAATTCTTGTCATTGTCACTGAAGCTGACAAACCAAATACCAATTCTTTTCCGCTTGTTAATTGGACATCAGTATTTTGTATGTGAAAGGGATTGTTGTTTTTTATGAATTTTCTAGTAACTGTCCTTCAGCATGACAGTTATTGCTGTGTCTTTCATTTGTTCTTGTTTTTTGGTTGATTGTTCTCTTGTTTTGTCTTTTGTATTTATTTTGAAAGCAGTGAAACACTGGGTGCTGATTTCAGTTGGTTCCTCAATTCCTGACTCAGACCATTGACAACTTTCTTCTGTTTTGATTAATCTGACTGCTTTACTGCAGAATGTTTATTTATAGATCAAACTCTTTATAAGCATCAAAACAGTCTGCTCTTTCTTGACATTACCCACGTACAGAGAATGATGCTCCCTTGTTGGAGCTGATTCATTGTATCATCTCAAGACGACCTGAAACCTCATCTAGAAGTCAGCTTTCTTTGTGCTCCTCTGGCAGATTACAAGAACAAATACCAACTAACATGAGTAATGAACTGAAAAGAAATATCTGAAGGAGTGCTAACATACAGTGTATGACTTTATGCCCTGGTTTTATTACAAAACTTACTTTCTTCATATTCACTGAAAAGTTATTTGACACTCCAAGCTGAAATAAACTGTAAAATGTAACTTGATTGTAGTTAAAGTCTGCAAGAAAAATGTTAGCCAGAGCTATTGGCACATGAATATAATTTTTTGTTCACAGGTTCCGCATTCAGAACATACCAGTGCTTGCTGCTCATCACAGTTTTTACAATTTAAAATTGATATTTTCTGTATTGGTTGAAGGCAGCAACAGTGATAGAGGACTGTAAGCTTTCACATTCAAGTGGTTGGATCAGATGTTGGTGACATACTGTTTCTGGTTCATAGAAAAAGTGGTGTTGTTGCATTGTGATTCATTCAATTTTATGGGAAAAAGGTACTGTGTCAATATCAGGATATCATGTGATTAAATTACACAAGCCATGGAAGGCAAATAATTTCCATTAGCACAAAAATCACAAAATATGTCTTACAATTAATGGTGAACCACTGTGAAACCACTTACATTGTAGTTAGAGTTGCAAGTGAGTAGGACACACAAAAGAGGAAGAGATAACTGTAACTTTGGAATTCACTTTTCAGTTGTTTTGTATTAAATGTCAAGATTATAAGGGCACATTTTGTAGTCAGTTATCCTACATAATTTTGTACATTGTATCAATTATTGGATTATGTTGGAATAATACAGAAAGGTGTCTTTCATTATCATGGAATTTGAAAATAGGCTGGGAAGTTCTAAGGCTCCAATGACAATCATCTCTGTCCCAGCACTCATTTGCACTTTACCTTCAGTGTGAGTAATGGTGTAATGTTTTCTTTTAGTAAGTAACTTTTATAAATAATGAGGCCAGTTTTAATGTTTAGAACCAACAGAGCGTTATATTTTGCCGAATGTTATGTGCTTCTGTGTTTATATTGCGATGAATGAATGTATGCTTACATATGTTTATAAAATTTTGTACATTGATACAAAACTTACAGCTTTGCTATGTGATCTGTGTATTAAATATACAGTAAGTTTGGAAAATCAAATTACATATAAAATATTCTGTGATATTTCAACAGTATACTTGTAAATAATAGTGAACAAATGAGAATATATATATAAATATGAGTCAGAGGTGGGGGGAGGACGGGAGGGAGGGGGGGGGGGTGGAGAGAGAGGGACAGAGAGAGAGGGAGAGAGAGAATGAGAGAGAGAAATATTTAAATGAAATGTATTTTGAAAATGTTAATTTTTGTAACTTATTTTGCACATTGTGTGATTCACATTTCCCAATAATCATCAAAATATTAAAGGCAATAATTTTGATGATTTCAAAATTCAATAAAAGAATATAATTGTTCTTGTCTAAGCTTGCTTGCTTCAGTTTTTTCCCCAGCTGAATTATAAAAAATTTGGAAAGACTTAATATTATCCATCATGATAATGGTCAATAAATAAAATTATTTCAGATTATTAAGGGGGAAAAGGTAATGCATATTATAAATGTGGTAATTTGTTCTAAACTGAATTGGTTCATTCTCTTGTGGTTATACAATAGTGTATATACAGAAGAGCAGTAAGGAATATGCAGATATTACATTGGTGTGATTCAGGCTGTAATTGCAAGACTCTAAATCAGAATGTGTGGGGTTGAGTATGCAATTAGTCCAAATATATATATATATATATATATATATATATATATATATATATATATATATATATATATATATTTATTTTTTTTGTCACTTATTGATTTTTTCACCTATGACAGTACTTTATTAAAATGAAAAATAATAAGTTGGATTGTAGTTCATAGTCCTTGTTAAAGCCAGTTCCAAAGTTGGAAGAAGACAAGGACATACCACCTCCACTACGGCCTTGCCTAGTAGAACTCTGTGGTATGCAAACCATTCTTCAGGTTAACTGGCATGTTTCCACTGTTTTCAAGAGCAGAGCTTTGTCAGGTGATGAAGTCATTGCTCCAGTACAAATAGATTAGATTTACTTTCATTCCAATTGATCCGTAGTGAGGAGGTCCTCCAGGATGTGGAACATGTCAGAAAAACAACAATACATGACAGATATTTACAACTAAAACAAATAAGCTAATGTACCATTCCACAGGTCCCAAGTGGAATGATCGTCATTTTTTAATGAACACTAAGTGTCATTTTACAAATACTATTGCACTGAATTTAAAATAAAAAAGTTTTTTATTTATTTATAAGGTAAGAAACATGTAATACAACTACTGTAATACTTATTTACAATGAACACATTACTGCACTGAAATGGTGCAGAAGTTAGATTATACTTACACACTTACACACACACACAAGCACACACACACACACACACACACACACACACACACACACACACACACATTTTCAGTGAACACATTACTGCACTGAAATTGTGCAGAAGTTATGTTGTACTTATATACAAATCAGTTGGTTTTACTAAGAAATTCATCAATGGAGTAGAAGGAGTTGGCCACCAATAAATCCTTTAGGCTTCTCTTAAACTGAATTTCATTGGTTGTTAAGCTTTTTATGGCTGCTGGCAAGTTATTGAAAATGTGTGTTCCTGAATAATGCACACCTTTTTGTACAAGACTAAGTGACTTTAAATCCTTGTGAAGATTATTCTTATTTCTAGTATTGATTCCATGAATTGAGCTGTTGGTTTGAAAAAGTGATATATTTTTAATGACAAATTTCATTAAGGAATAAATATATTGGGAAGCTGTAGTTAGTATCCCTAGTTCCCTAAACAGGCTTCTGCAGGATGTTCTTGAGTTCATACCACATATAATTCTTACTGCACGTTTTTGTGCCCGGAAAACTTTAGCTTGGCTTGATGAATTACCCCAGAAAATAATCCCATATGACATTATGGAATGAAAGTAAGCATAGTATGCCAGCTTTTTCATTTTTATATCCCCTATGTCTGACAAAATTCGCATTGCAAACAGAGATTTGTTAAGACGCTTCAGCAGTTCTGTGGTGTGCTCCTCCCAGTTGAATTTATTATCAAGCTGTAATCCCAAGAATTTAACACTGTCCACTTCTTCTATCTTCTTGTCATCATATGTTAGGCATATACTCTTGGGACACCCCTTACAAGTTCTGAACTGCATGTAGTGTGTTTTTTCAAAGTTTAGTGACAAAGAATTGGCTAGGAACCAGTGATTAATGTCCACAAATATTTTATTGGCTGATCTTTCTAAGACTACACTTGATTTGCTATTTATTGCAATGTTTGTATCATCGGCAAACAAAACAAACTTGGCATCTGGTAATGTTACTGATGAAAGGTCATTGATATACACAAGGAAAAGTAAGGGCCCCAAAATGGAACCTTGTGGGACCCCACATGTAATTAGTTCCCAGTTGGATGATGCCTAATAGCTTGATACATGTCTCTTTCCTAATAACACCCTTTGTTTCCTGCCAGAGATATAAGATTTGAACCATTTTGCAGCATTTCCTGTTACACTATAATATTCTAGTTTACTTAAAAGGATATTGTGATTTACACAGTCAAATGCCTTTGACAGATCACAAAATATACCAGTTGCCTGCAATTTTTTGTCTAATGAATTAAGTACATTTTCACTGTAAGTGTAGATAGCCTTCTCAATATCAGAACCTTTTAGAAATCCAAACTGTGACTTTGACAGTACATTACTTTTTCGAAAATTTTTGAGAATGCTGGCAACAGTGAAATTGGACGGAAATTTGATGCTATTTCTTTATCTCCCTTCTTAAACAGTGGCTTAACTTCAGCATATTTCAGCCATTCAGGAAATATTCCACTGATAAACGACTGGTTACACAGATAGCTTAATATGTTACTTAGCTCAGAATCACATTCTTTAATTAACTTTGTTGATATTTCATCATACCCACTAGATGTTTTTGATTTTAAAGATTTTATGATGGACATTATTTCTGTTGGGGTAGTGAGGGTCAAATTCATATTATGGAAGTTACTTGAAATGTCTGGTCTAAGGTAATCCATAGCAGCATCTACCGAACCTGACAACCCCATCTTTTCAGTAACAGTTATAAAATGTTTGTTAAAAAGTTCTGCAACACTATACACATCTGTCACCAATGCATCATTTACTCTTAATGCTATTTGTTCCTCTTCATGTCTGGTTCTACCGGTCTCCTCCTTCACTATATCCCATATTGTCTTTATTTTGTTATCTGATATGACTATCTTTTCCTTGTAATATATTTGCTTTGACATCCGTATTACAGTCTTTAATATTTTGCAGTATTTCTTATAATGTGCTATAGCATCAACATTGGAAATGTAGCGGTACTATATTTGGTCTTATTTTGATGAATGTTAATTTGATGCCACTGTGGTTGTAGCCTATCCATTACCTGTACAAAAATGCCCACAGTAGTTGTGCCTCCTTCAAATCTGGCTGAAAAGTTGGTAGTTGAAAGTACCGGTAGACTATTTTAAATAATATTATCCACGCCAAGATTACAATTCAGACACCTGAATTGCACTTTTATTGCCAAGTGAGCTAGTGCTTATGACCAGCTTGAGTCTCATTTACTTAAATTATACACAGATAAGCAGGTATCCATGTACTGCATTTGGCTGATGTTTGATAATGTGATTGTTTGAGTACATTAACCTGACATTGAAGTATTATTAATCACAAAAGTACAGTGTGGTAAACTAATATTTAACACCATCACAGAATGATACTCTTAATACACTGTCTTTCAGATCTAACAGTAAAATTAGTACGAACATGATGCACACAGTAATAATTGGGAAATAACACAATTCACAATCTGATCCTATTGTCAAGTGATCAGTAGACATTATTATAAGATTAACACAGTCCATGAACGTAATTACACATTCACAGTCCAATTAATTATTTAAAACAATCCCTGGATTATTGAATAAACCCATGGATGGAAAATCTAAATAAATTCTTGTGCTTTTTGTGACTTGTAATTTATACTACAATAACTACAGCACATTTCCCCGTGTTGACAGATGTAGTTTCTACTCATTTCAGACTCACTGCAGACTGACTTAATATGGCTCCCAACATGCCTTGTTTGTAAGTTTACAATAATTAGAGCAGAATGTAGTTATTGTTGTTTGCTTAATTTTCATAAATTACAAGTAAAGATATACATTACTGCGTAAATGAATGGTGGAAGAAGATTCATTTGAATGTGAACTTTCAGAAACAGAAATAATGTCTATTGAATTATGCTGGCTAATTTGCCTGAATATGAGATCCTATTTCAGCAACATTGTTTTTTTTTTTTTTTAATCAGGGATGTTAATTACTCTGAAACTAAATGGGTGCAAATGTTGCTACCATATTTTCGTCATTGATTGTATAAATACAATAGTTATTCACATAGCTTTGTCATCTACTTTATCAGGAAGTTGGCAATTGGGTGTATGTTTACATAGTTTACATATGAATAATGACGATGAAGTCTGAGATTACTATTATTTTGTAATTAGCATGATTTTTACAGAAACTAGCTAGCTCATTAAATCCTGATAACAAAAAAAAGCAATAGATAATAAAATTTAGTTGGATAAGCCCTGAGTCAATACTCAAATGTATTGAACAGTACTGAAACTATAACAAAATTTGAGAAAAAAAATTTGGTGGGAAGAAAAACACAACAACTGAAAAGGATCCACCTGCTTTTTTTCCACGGTGAGATAGCACTATAGCCTAATGCACTCTGTACCAGTAGTGTAAGCATTGTGGTAGTGCACGTCCCACCAAGTATGGGTGTCCACATGCATGATGTTTATCACTTGTTGTATGCTCATAAAAAGATATTTTATGTAGGCATAATGTGTGTGTGTGTGTGTGTGTGTGTGTGTGTGTGTGTGTGTGTGTGTGTGTGCGTGAGAGAGAGAGAGAGAGAGAGAGAGAGAGACAGAGATGATGAGGGTGCACGTGTGTTTGTATCATACATTAGTCTTAGAAATCATGCAGTCGAGGTTGTTGATATTGTATGGTCTCCTGACTTCGTCTGCAATCTAGGGGGCAGTAATCATTTGTGAGTACATTTCATTTCTTTGGATTTGTGAGGTGAGGTGATATTTCCAGCATATTGTTTGCAACAGCAAATTGTCTAGTATTATGACAGTAAAATCTAGTCTACAGCATGACAGACATGAAAAAAGAAGCAGCTTTATGAACATAAAGATTCGGAGATGGCAATCCTGTATTTAGCAGAGAAGAAAATGCTGAAAAGTGGAAGTAAAACTTAGAAGACCTATACAAAAGAAAGAAACCAAAGGGTAGTAGTCTGTGAACAAAAGAGGAATAGGATGAAATTGAGATAGACACAATACTGTGTGAACAAGTTGACAGAGTAGTGACTTAAACTGATACAATGCTCCAGGATTAGATAACATTTTCTCAGAATTTTTAAGATAGCTGGAATAACCATGACAAACCTGTTCCACTTTGTCTGTAGAAGGTACAAGACAAACATAATACCTATTACTTTTTAAAAAAAGTGTTGTTTTTGTGGTCTTACTAGTGAAGACTGGTTTGATACAGCTTTACATGCTAGCCCATCATATTCAAGTCTCTCCATCTCTACGTAACTACTGCAACCTTCATCTACTTTAAACTGCTAACTGTAGTGAAGCCTTGATCTCCCTTGATAGTGTTTAAGCCCCCCCCCCCCCCCCCACACACACACACACACATACACAAACATACTGTCCTCCATTATCAAATTAACTGTTTATGCCAAAGAATATAAATGCGTAAATCAGACATGTTTCTCTCATCAGCGTACAACACAAAAATAGCAGTACCACAACATACACACTTATGCAGCAATCACAGTCATTTATATTCAACAAATACACTTAAACACAACTCTCAGGCTTTGTGAAGGTATGGTGCCAGTGTTTGAGAAGGAAGAAAAGCTTTTCCAATTAGGAGGGTGAACCCACACCTTTCGGTCTCTCATCCAATCATCCCATATGACTTTACTTTTCTTTTACCTGATTAAATTTGGCTACATTGTATTACCTATGTTCTATATTATTTTGTTGACATTTACCTTATAACTTCTTTTCATGTTACTACCCATCCTTTTCAACTGATCGTCCAAGTCCTGTGTCAACTTTGACAGAATGAAAGGTCATTCACAAACCTTTAAGTTTTGTGTTTTTTTTTTTTTAAGTTCCCAGCGGATCAAATATTCCATCATTTTCCAGGCGTGCATCCACTATCTTTTTTTATTTGTGTTCTGATATTTCTTCTCCCTGGACTTTAATTCACTTTCCAAATTCCTCCCTGGCCACTACTTATTTAGTGTATGGATTGAATAATGTGAGGAATAGTCAGCAACTCTGCCTTACTCCACTCTTAATTACTGCCTCCATTGCAGGGTTTGTGGGTTGTGGGATGTTAGGGTTATGGTGTCAGCAAAGTTTTCTATCCAGCCCATGACTATACCTCTGATTTTATGAGCATACTTCTTGATTTTGAACTTCCTTAACTTTCTGCGGTACATTTATCACATTAGTACCGTGGTTGGTTGGACAAGGTGCAGAATGACTTCCAAGCACTACTAGCTTTGAGAATCATTTGATCCTGACCTCAATGCATTTGTGTTTTAGCTACATTTCCAGTGAACAACTTTCCCTTGGAATTACAGTTACAGTTCTTTCCAGTGAGATGACAGACCATCATGTGCCAAACATTTGATGAGAAAAAGGCTTATTTTTCTCTTTCACACACATTGAATAACCTTCCAATCATGGAAAAACATGAACCTGCAGATGCAGGAAGTTAGATGTCAACTATCCTGTGAAAGCTCTCTTAAAAACTAGTATTAAACATGGAATTTACTCATCACCTCCTGTTGGGACCATGAAGGCAAGATTAGATCAATTATGGTGCACACAGAGTCATTTAAGCAGTCATTCGTCCAGCATTTCATAGACAAAATGAATGAGGAAAAACTCTAATTCGTGGTACAGTGGGAAGCACCATCTGCAGCGCACTTCACAGTGACTTGGAGGACATGGATGCAGACATTAATATAAATGTTCCAATTGCCTGGTACTGCTATCTGGAAAGGGGAAGGGGGGGAATAACTTGTCAATGAGATCAGAAGTGGACAATGATCCAAACACATGCTGTCTTTCAACGCTTCCCAGTTTTAAAAGATCCATTTGGTAGTTTTATATGGGTCACCACAAGCAAACAGAGTACCATTAATTGTTGGTATTTAAATTTTCACGGGTGAATAGGATGGTACAATCTTTTCTTAAATCCAGTATTCTCAGAGTGTGTTACACCAGGAGAACAAAAGTGAGTGTTTAGCTTGAACTATGTCTTTGTAATCAAGATGATGTGTAAATGGTATGCATCATGAGAAGCAGGCTTTCTGTGTTATATCTCCCTTTTTCTGCATTTCTTTGGTAAAGATGAATATTGTTTATGAATGAAACTATTTTGGATGAGTGTCACAGCATTTAGATCCAGCTTGTCAAGGGCAGCTTAATGTATTAGTGCTAAATCAAAATTTCATTCTTATCAATGAGCTCTTGCATTTTATTTTGGACCACATTGTTATCCAATATGTGCGCTTGATCTGTATAATGAGGTGTGGTAGGTTGTGCCATTTTCTGTGTGATTGGTAAGGAGAGGTTTTCGACAGCTGGAAACAACATAAATTGCTAGGAATAGATCAAGTGAATGTTGTGTTGGATGTTACTTGACACCATATTGATCTCCTCTCCTACAGCCGATTCATAAGATTCGCTCATGGCACATGGAAAGGCACACCAGCACAGGTAAATACAAAGTGTAACAGCTGCATTGTTGGGAACGGTGCTGACACTATATGTCTGATGCGACAGTTGATATTTGCCTGTTAGCTGTGATGATCAGAGGAGGTAAGTAAAGTTGAGCACTCATAACTGCTTTAGCGTATGAACAAGTATCCAAGGATCTTCTTGTAATGAGATGTTGTGAATAACATTTAATTCCTGAAATATGTTTCAATTGTACTTGTGATCCAACTGTAGCAAAATGACTATTGCAGTTCACACATTTAACATAAGAGGCCTCTCACGAGTTAACTGCATGGGAACCACCTCATTTAGAACACCTATCTTGGCTCATGCATTGTTCATCAACATTTCTGAAGTGTACACATTAAAAGCACTGCCTTTCAGTGGATGTATATGGTGGTGCTATATCCCGTGCATAATGTAAGACAGATGCCAGGATGGTTCCTTTGTAAATGTTTAACTCAACTAAACTGGTGTGGCTGATTTCAATCCTCATCTCTCAAGCTTGTCTTCCATCTAGAATACCTTGATGTCAGCAGGACATTAAACCCTAACCTTCCTTCCTTCCTTCTCTGAACAATGACAGAAGTTGGCAAATCTTGAGAATGAATGTCAGCAAGCAAGTTTGAAATCAGTAACACAGATTTGTTTATTTTCTGCCATCTTCAATTATGATTATATCGGTCTTCACGATGACTCTTATGACTATGAACCTTGTGCATAGGATTACAGACATCCAGATGGTTTTCCTAATATACACTTGTGTTCAGTAAATATTGGAATTTTTGGCTTATTTCAATTCTTTTTGAAATTTCTTATACTACAATTACAAGTAGTAATGGCATTATTCGCAGATGGTGACTTTGAGCTGTGAAGTAGTTTTCAGATAACTGTAGGGTGAAGTTTTCCTAAATTATTTCCTTCCCCAAAAATCTTAAAACATCCTTTGTCTGCAGCTGTTATGATGCACCTCGCTTAGATGTACCACAATGAATGTTATATTATTTCTTCATTATAACATTGCTACATAATGTCTCTCGTGTTGTGGGTTACTAGTTGGTTGCATTACATTAACCTGAGAAATTGTCCTTAATTTTTTAATATAGGTTCAGCATCTAGGTCTCTGCTTGTGCTGCATAATATTCCACAAAAAGAGGTCCTGGGTGTTACCATTAACTTTGACTGAAGAATTAACAATTTCTGTTCACAATCAGTGTTAATTTGTCTCTTCACACCTGAACAAACATGCTTCATAATTACTACACTTTTTGAAATACACAATGTAGAAAATATTTCTTTATCACATCTTTCAAAACCTTCATCCCAAACTATCTGACAGTAAGCTGCGAGTACCCTGGATCAATTCCATGAAGTACAAAACCAAACTGTAACTCTGCTAATTCAACTCTGCTGCAGTTGGTGCCAAAGAACAGGTAGTCAATCAAATTAACATTAAGACAGCTTTTGTTATTGAAATTGCTTCTCATTTTTAATTTATATATTGCTTTCTGAAAATAACTATTTACTTAAGACGTGTACCCCAGATGGTTAATAACAAAGACTACAAGTTTTGAAAATATGAAAAATAGAAATTTCCTGTTATATTATAAATTTGATTTCATTACCAATAGTAATGTTAATAAAATTATAAATGGAGACAGATAATGCTTGCATATAACATTGAAGAATAAAAATTATTGCTTCTAATGTAGACTTCTTTTCAGATGATATACTTTTAAAATTTTGACCGCTAATTTTCATGGTGTGAGATCCATACCTGAAAATATATTGATTTATAAATAATAAAAAATATTGATGAAAAAATTGTATTTGACAGTCAGAAATCTCTATGGACATCTACAGATAAGACCTACATGATTTATGTAAGAAAATCAACTCAAGCCTGGCTAAACTTTGATGGTATTGAACGATTCAGTAATATAGCAAAAGTTCCAATAGGATTAGATTTATTATGTACATATGCTGCTGGAACACATTCACAGGATCAGTATTTGATATGGGACTAAGCACACTAGTCACTGTCGCATTCGGATTGTTGGGTAAGGTATTGCTGGAAATAATTTGTCAAACCTTTTGTACCTCCAAGTTTCTTGATTCTGCGCTGTGTAGCTCAGCAGCCTCCACATTTGGTCATTTTAGATTTTCACCATTGGTCCTTGGCTGAGTAATGAATATATTCTGTTGCAATCATTGTTGCCATAGGCATCTGTTACATCATGTGCTGGTCACCTATGAGTTGCAGATGATCCTTACTGCCAGTAATGTAACTGTTGTAATATTTTTACACTGTGCACATTTTCTGATCAGCACATTTATTTATGCAACATTATGCCTGAAGATAGCCATGAAAATAAACAGCAAAGCGACATTTCTAACTGAAAATTTTAAGTTGTCTGCTCACTTTTTAAATGATCAGATAGATAAATTTGGATGCTCGGCATGGCAATATTTCAAGAAAGAGAATTCATTTATTTTAAAGTTCCATAGACCCATACATGAGCAGATCAGTGGGTATAGAGTGAGACAGTTTTTACAATTTTTTTTTAGTAAATAAGTGCACTGAACTTATGATAGTACCAAATATAAGCTACCATGCATTACTTTACTAAGAATACACAGAAATATATAAATTTGAGTTTAAGTTACATTGTACATTAGCAACTAATGATGAATCCACCATATAGGCCACAAAAATAGATTTGAGCATACTAAGGAGATATGCACTGTGGTTAAGAAAGAAAGTCTTCTATACTATAAAATGATCCATCTAGAAGTAACTGTCTTAGTTTTCTTCAAACTTGTTCATATTCCCTACCAGATCTTTAATTTGTGATACTTAGGCAGCATGGTGGTGGCTTCTAAAAAAGTCACTTGATGAATCTATGGATGCCTTGAAGAAACGTAGAAATGTGCAATGACAGTGTGCAAAGCAAAAGTTATACAGAGTCAGGAATAATTTGCTCATCTAAGTTAAGGACACCCTATTAAAAAAAAGCAACACAGAATGAGTAACAAACTTGGATACATATCAATAAGAGGCAGTTTTCTGAGGATATAAAAAATAAGAACATCCAACAATTTTTTAAAAAATCAATAAACTGTGTTGTTTTTTATAAGGCCAGATTATTCAGTGGCAGTACAACTTCTCACAAGAAAATTAATGAATGTCAGAGTTACTGTGGAATATGGTGACATCACTGCTTGGTGCTATTGATTTTTAAGACACAATGTTAAAGTACAGTTCTAACCTGTAGCATAGCTGGATGAAATATGGATACAAGTCAGTCATTCTGTGAGGAAAACTGTATGGCTGTGTAATATAATTAGTGTTGTTCTCATGGCAAAGGATGTGCTTTTTGCAGGCTGAAACTACTAGTGGTTCCACGTTGAACTCTCTAGGCATAAAACTCACGGAAAACAAGCAACCATCACCAACAAAATAGTCATGACAGTTTTTGTAATTGGCTCAAGAGAAACTAATGGAAAACATAAACAAGCTGTGTTGGTTATTAAAGGTGGTGGTGATGATGACAAAGAAAAGCTAACATTGTTGACTCTATAAGGGATCACTTTTGCGTTTTCAGTATGATACAGGAAGACTGAACTTGTGGTACTTGTAAAACATAAACCACATTTTTGACATGAAAACAAAAGTGACTACTATTTTTCAAGCATCCTCCACACTGTTGATATTTTAACACGAGTTACATTTTCAGGCAGTGATGGCTCATGCAAAATTATACCAATGTGTTACAATATGGTGGCCTACAGCCTTTTAACTTATGTTGGTAGTAAACATAACTAAGTGCATATAGGCCTATCAATTTTACATATGTAAATTGAACTGTTTAAATATATTTAAATTTTATAATTAATATCTCAACTCTTCAAGGAATAAAATAAAATGAAAAAAAGGTGGTACCAGCAGGACTCAAACTGGGGTCCTCAAATTACCTTTCTGTGCTTTAGGCCACTCAACCATGGAGCCACTGTGACAACCATCCTTTAAAACGTTCTGATACTGTATGTTTGTACTATATGCTACACCCAGTTTTAAAGAAAAGTACTGACCTGGTGCTGTGAACAACGTAGAAGTCATAGTACCGGAAGAGATGGTGTTACATCAAAGCGTGCACAACAGAAAACAGACAACACTGCTCGTACTTGGTTGGTAGTTGTTGCTGCCAAATGTGTAGTAACAAAATGTCAGACACTGTAGTGCTGTTCACTAAAGTACATACGTATCACCAGAAATCTGAGGGGATCTTCTTACCACGTTTCTCATGGTAGTATTTTCATGACTCTGAGATTGGTGGACTTCGTGTTGTGGGATATCAGCTCATCATTCAGTTTGTTGGAAGCTCTGTCTGGTGGAGACTGAACTATAATGCCCGGCACCAATGTTGTGTTTTGTTGGTCCAAATTACATATCACCAAGGTGAATTGTTCTGATCACTTGTTAGTCCCAAAATATGTTCTCCACTAGCAGGAGCCACATTTGTGTCAGGGTGGGCATAAATTGTGGTGCCCATAATTGAAGGCACAGTGTGGATGAACTGCTGGAAATGATGGACAGATCTCTTGTTGCTGTACTTCACAGCTTCATGCTCATATTTGACAGCCCAGCAAGCTCCGAAACCTCTATGTCATCACAACTTTAGAATGTACAGAATACAAGAACATTAGGTACAAGAAATGAAAAGGAAACACACTGAACTTAAATTTTTACAGCAAAGATAACAAAACTAAGCAAGTCAGAAAGTTCATATGTATGTCGTGATATTCTCACAGCACACAAGAACAAAAATGTCGTATGAAAGTGAAGTGTCCATTGTACAACACTTCAGTCCTTTCAAAGAAATGCTTTTATTGTCACCTGACAATGAAACACAATTTGTTAACTGCATCATAAGACTGAATCTGCACCATTTCAGGAATTATGTGACTCGAAGCAGTAGACTGAGAGAAACATGTTGTTACTCTGTATCAAAAAGTGTGATTTGCATAGTACTTTGAACAACATCACACCGAACGAGGTGGTGCAGTCTTTAGCACACTGGACTCGCATTCAGGAGGACAACGATTGAAACCCGAGTCCGGCCATCCAGATTTAGGTTTTCCGTGATTTCCCTAAATCGTTTCAAGCAAATGCCAGGATTGTTTCTTTGAAAGGGCATGGCTGACTTCCTTCCCCATCCTTCCCTAATCTGATGTGACCGATGACCTCAATGTTTAGTCCCTTTCCCCAAATCAAGCAACCAACCAACAATGTCACATGGCACTTCTTCGTATGTCATTGTTCAGGGCAATGTGTCTACAAGTAAGGGCATATGCTACATGTAAACTCAAGGGACTAACAGCAGAGCAGGTGTCTGTCCATCCAACATTGAAGCAATCAAAGCTGGAGCTGGTAGTTGCAAAATAAAATACGTGGTCACACATGTAGGGCAACAAAATGTTTCAGTCATTTAGGTTTGACAGAAGGAGACACATTAGGTGTTGACCTTCCAAACAGAATTCCATTACATGCAATACTCCATAAAATAAGAGACAATTTGTCCAATCCCAAGCTAAAGAAAATCCATATGGTGACAACAAAAAAGATTTACACGACACTGAGCAGCATTAAAAATTTGTTCTGATGTCACAAGACATAAAGACTACGACACCAATTTAGAAGTTTGAATAAGTGAAAATAGTGCTAGCGATGGGCCTCGTGTGTTGTTCTACAGGGTGACTCAAAAAAATGTTTACAAGCTGAAATGGTACATTGGCTGTACAGGGATCAGTAATCACATAGGAACTGAGGGGTTACTAACACGACAAGACGGTGCAATGGGTCACAAGAGGGCATTGCTATACATTCATGGGCAGAGTGCACAGAGACCATCGCCATTCACACCATGGAAGCGTTGAAAGTAACATGGGTAGCTACACGTACTGTGAAATGGCTGAGATGCATTTGATTTATTACATGGCCAACTACAATGGGTGAGAAGCCATGAGAGAGTATCATCTGAAACATCCTTGTAGAAAGTTGCTGTGCCACACATTATTTGCTGCCTTGCGTTGCACATTGTGCAAAACCAGTTCATTCAATGTTTACAAGCCAGATGCTGGTCGCCAATAAATAACAGACAGTTGCGGCAGAAGAAAGCATTCTTGAAAGGGTGCAGCATACTCTGTCAATAAGTACACAATGTGTATCTCACACCACTGATATCCCACAACCACTTGTCTTGTGCATTGTGCCAGTGAATGACTGCATCCATTTCATTTCCAATGTGTACAGGTATTGGAACCGGGGGGACTATAACAAGTGCATGGGATTTATGCAGTGGTTTCTGCAGGAATCCACTGCAGACCAAAGATTCACAGCGATTTTCCTCTTCACTGTTGAGGCTCTGTACTCTCTTCATGGTGTGATGAATGTTCACAACCTACATAAGTGGATGGATGTGAACTCAATTGCTTCATGTAGCCATGCCTCACAATGCAAATTTACCCATAACAGATGGGCTGGCATTGTCAGAGAATGCTTAAATGGACCATACATTCTCCTGGACTGACTTGATGGTCACATGTATCTGTTTTCCTGCAAGAGGTTCTGCTAGATATGCTGAATGATGTTCCCATGCCTATTTGTAGCTGCATTTGATTTCAGTGTGACAATTTCAGCATGACAATTTCAGCAGACAAGTGAGGGCACATATGTAGGCAACCTTTCCTGGTTGCTGGATTGGTCATGGTGGGCCAGTTGTCATGGCCACCATGATCACCCAATCAATTTTTTCCTTTGGGGGTATGAAGCACCTGTTATACCACCGGAGGACCTAGTGGGTAGGATTTGTTGCTAGGATGTCTTCGAGTTACAAGAAGTATTTTTGAGAGGGTGTGCCATTCAATACAGTGTCAGTGTTAGATGTGTCTTGATACCTCTGGCAAAACTTTTAGCAACTTCTGTAGTGGGTGTCCATTAGTAGCATGTGACTAAATAACTGCAACGCCACTACACAGTAGCCCCGAATGGCCTTTGCAGCCATTTGTTCCTATGATATTACAAATCCTTGTTGTATACCTGATGTGCCATGTCACTTTGTAAATGTTCTTTTGAATCACTCTGTACCAGCCACTAGATACAAGCATCCAACGTCATCCACTCCCGAGCAAGGAAGATTTTCCCTTCGTTGTTGTGAATAATGCTCAGTGTGAAATTCGGAAGAAGTAAGGTAGCGACCGTATTTGCATCAATGGAACTCGTGGGACAAATAGTTATGGTTTTGAGTTAATTACACTTCTTTTGTTTTGCAAAATGAGACAAGGTTTCCCTAGTGCTGTTCTTATTACAAACAGAGTTAATCAAAAGATGCTATCATTTTTAATGAAATAAAGGCTGATGTAGAAAAATATGTCCTCAGATGTAGCTGAGCCATTTTATAATGCTGGGCTTTCACAGATGGAAGAACCAGTGAGAAGACTGTAGTTTTCATGGCACACTGAGAGAACACGGGAAAAAATACATGTACTAAAATCAAATTGAAGGAAACATAAGCTGAAGTTTATATGCTAGAGAGAAGTTCGCAAGGAGGAGAAGTTATAGCTTCTGAGCATGTATTTCCTTCAGCACTGGAGTGACTAATTTCAGACTCTGTTCAGCTGAGTTTGGGTACTATCACCAAGAACTGTTATTCTAAAAACAACAGGTTTTGAACATTCTGTAGCAGATCCAGCAGCAATATTAATACAAACATGCATGTTGAAAGAATGCACCGAGCAATAAATTACTTATATTTGCATGCCAAAAAAGTGAAACATCTAGGCAAATCCATCCATAGTAAATAAACAAACAAACAAACAAACATTGTCTGGGCCAACACTTTTTATTTGCTGACTATGAACACAGCTGTTGACAAACTGAACTTTGCAAAGCAGATTGAGACCGGTAGTTGGAAAATAAAAAGTTGTGATCTAGACGTGTTTGTTTTTTATTATAACAAAAGGCTCACAGCTCCAAAGACATGGCGTATGTTATGAAAAATCATGCATGCATAAACACTAATATGACAGATTTTGTGACAGTCCTAAAACAGTGGGAAGGGGTGATTTTGACCCCACATAAAGTATTTTCATATTTGTCTTAAACAAGTATTTTGTTTTAGTGTTCGTTAATCCGGAGCTTTTTTTCTAGTAATCACAGTAAATAGTTAACATGATAATTAATAATTATTTGTTTATTTCAACAACAAAATATCTTATAAATTTATTGTTGTTAATGCTAACATGTTTCCTTAATTGTAGATTTTCATTTTTTAACTACTTGTACAACCTTCTAGACACATTTAGTATGTTTGGCCTATATTACTTTAACATGTGTTCTGCATAAGGTTTTCTCTTGCTTTTCACTCAAGTAATTGGAATCTGCTAGATGCTCTTAGCACAGGTGACTTCTATTCTACGCGCACATTTTCCGCACACAGCTTTGTGGTTATTCATGCAGCTTTTGCTGCTATTGTTGCCTTTGCAGAGGATGAGTTGGCACTTCCTCTGCTTTCTAGGTGATTTCAGTCCCATATCCTCTTCCTTTGCCTGATGTTCTTGCTCTTTCATTCCCTTGAGTTCATTCACCAGCTGAAGAACTTCTCCCTTTCCATTTTCTTGTTCGTTACTATGTTGTACATGACCCTTGCTTTATTGCTGCTGTGTCCAAGATATTGCAGAAGACATGTATTGGCAATCTCCTACATGCAACCTTTGTAGTATATTTACAGTCATTTGATCAACCGTGTCCACCTCATTCATTGTTGCATTGTAGAAATTTTTGATTTCAGGTGTCTTCTTTCCGTCCTTGCTTGTTGCCACTTCAGCATGCAGTGTACTCGGAAGAATGACATTTTTGTTCTTCTTTCCTTTGTACACAGTCATGGTGCAGTCTGCGTTGCCACTGTTGTGCAGGATGGTGGCAGAGCATTGGGCTTCCTTACTTCGGGGATTTCACAATGGATCTTGCTCGTTACAACCAGAAATGAAGTTTTCTTTTCTTTGAGTTTCTTAGAAGGGACATAAAGAAGTTGTGTGTCATCACATTTCTTCCTTGATTTACAGATGGCTCACTGAAATGCAGAGCAAAGTACTCTTAAATGACTGTTCTCACTATATGTATCCTCTTTGCCAAGGCATGAGAAAGCATAATATATGTACTTTGTTGTTATATCGACAGCCAACCAGAATTTCAGATCATATTTGTCTGGTTTGTTGGACATGAACTGAATGAACCTGCATCTTGTTTTGCTTGGTAATAGTTGCTCATCAGTGGTTATTTTTTCTGCAAGGCAATAAGAACAAGTACTGTATTCAATTAACTTTTCCCAAATTTCAGATACAAGAGCGAATTTGTTGGATATTAGATGTTTCGCTCGGGTCGATTTTTCATGGAGATATCTGAGAAGCTTCTGAAATCTGTCCCTTGTCATAATGTCCTTGATAAAACTAGGACCCCAAGAGTGCAACCATAGGTCATCCACAGACTTACCTTTTGTACAAATGACATCCCGAGCATACATTATGCCTATCAGTTTCTCCATTTTGTCAAGTGATACTGTCAAAGTACACATTGTTTTTAGTATTTTTTGAGCATTTGATTCTGTTTTCTCCTAAAGTTCACAGCTGACCTTCTTCCAGGAGATGAGAAATTGACGATCTCCCGCAGGTTCCATCCCTAGCAAATATCTTTGTAGACACATCCAACTGTGTCTGCTGTGATGAAAGACGTGATGTTTGACAAGAATCTATCCTCTTCCACTGATTATTACTCGTTCACAATGTCTTCATCTTCTCATGTCTCAGGTACATAATCATCATCTTCATCAGTGAAGCCAATTTCCAATTCAACTTCAGAATTGTCTAAGAGATTTAACATTTGTTCATCAGAAAGTTCACGCTGACGATAGATTTTTGAAAACTTGTTTCACGGACAAAGACTATTACCTGAATGACACTATAGAAACTGTGATAGATTGGAATTTACACACGTCAAGTTGCAGCAATGAGCAGCAACTGCTCTGCATGGCTGCTGACTGTTGCCCCTTCATGTTATATTAATTTACATGTTTTTGGAACAGAAATTAGAGGCGGGTCAGCTTGACCCCTTCCATCGCTCTAGGTATATACAATGAAATGTCAAAGAAAATATAAATATTTTGTAAATCCTGATACATCATGTAAAGAGAAAAAAATTAGTAAATCAATAATTATTAATAAATAATTAATTTCTTTAATAGAGTATACAAATTGGATATGACAACATAGAAAAAAGTATGACGACAGAGGTCATTTTGATAACTTCCGCTGTTCTGGTGTTAATGAGTCCCGTCAGAGAAATTATATGATACATACATTAATCCTAGTTCCATAGATCATGAATATGACGTTTTGTAATTATGCGGAATGTGTCACTTTAACATAAGTTTTCTTTACACAAAATAATTAATTTGTTTTTTTTACTACTTCATATCTAAGAATTCAACTACTGAGTAGAAGGGGTTGTCATCCAGAAATTCTTTTAATTTGCTTTTAAATGGTGGTTGGCTATCTGTCAGACTTTTAATACTATTTGGCAAATGATCAAAGATTATTGTGGCAGCATAATTCACCTCTTTCTGTGCCAAAGTGAGATTTACTCCAGAATAGTGAGTATCATCCTTTCTACTAGTGTTGTAGTTATGCACTCCCCTGTTATTTTTGAATTTGGATGGGTTATTAATGACAAATTCCATAAGTGAATTTATGTATTCTGAAGGTACTGTGAATATACTGAGTTCCTTAAATAAATGTCTGCAAGGTGATCTTGGGTGGGCTCCAGCTATTATTCTGATTACATGCATTTATGCAATGAATACCTTCTCTCTTGACGAATTGCCCCAAATATGATGCCGTATGGGAGCAGTGAATGAAAATAGGCATAGTAAGCTAATTAACTGATATGTTTATCACCAAAATTTGCAATAACCCTAATAGTATAAGTAGCTGAACCTAACCGTTTCAGCAGATCATTGATGTGTTTCTTCCAGTTCAATTTCTCATCGATGCACACACCCAGAAATTGTGAGTATTCTGCCTTAGCAACAGGCTTCTGTTCATAGTCTGTATTTATCAATTGTGTTATGCCATTTACTGTACAGAATTGTATAAACTGTGTTTTCTCAAAATTTAGTGAGAGTCAATTTGCACAGAACCACTTAATAATTTTCTGAAAGACATTATTTGCAATTTCCTCAGCTGATTCTTGCTTCTTGGGTGTGATTACTATATTTGTATCATGAGTAAAAAGAACTAGCTTTGCATCTTCATGAATATAGAGTGGCAAGTAAACCATTTGTGCACTGTCCCACTCATACCACAATACTTACGTATATCTAGAAGAATTTCAAGATTCACACAATCAAAAGGCTTTGAGAGATCACAAAATATCCCAATGGGTGATGTCCGGTTATTCGATGCATTTAATATTTGATCAGTGAAAGCATACATAGCATTTCCTGTTGAAAAGCCTTTCTGAAAACATTTTGTTAGTAGGCCTACTTCATTTTTACAAATATGTGATGCTACTCTTGAGTACATTACTTTTTCAAGAATTTGGGATAAAGCTGTCAGACGTGAGATTGGGTGGTAGTTGTTAACATCAGATCTATCCCCTTTTTTATGCAATGGTTTAACAATAGCGTATATCAGTCTATCTGGAAAAATGCCCTGCTTCAGTGAGCTGCTACATATGTGGCTGAGAATCCTATGTATTTGTTGGGAACAAGCTTTTAGTACTATGTTGGAAATGCAATCAATTCCATGTGAGCTTTTACTTTTGAGTGAATTTCTTATTTTCCTAATTTCAGTAGGAGAGGTGGGTTGAATTTTATCAAATTGCATAGGTACTGCCTCTTCCATATACTGCCTCACATTTTCTATTGAATAGCTGGATCCTATTTTCTCTACAACACTTAAAAATTATCATTAAAAATGTTTACTATTTCTTATTTCTTGTTAACAAACTTTTCATTGTGTTTGATAGAAAAACAGTCTTCCTGTGCTCTCGGTTGCCCTGTTTCCTTTTTCACAATAGTCCAAATAGTTTTAATTTTATTATCAGATGTGCTAATCTCAGACATAGTGCACATACTTCTGGACTTTTTAATAACTTTTCTTAATACAGTGCAGTAGTTTTTATAATGTTTCACTGTTTTGCTATCATTACTCCTCCCAGCTATAAGATACATTTCCCTTTTCTGTTTACAAGATGGACTATTCTGACAAAGTGAAAACTCACAGGTAAACTCAATGGTATATGCAGAAAGCACAACTTAAGTGCAAAGTTGGCTCATGAACACAGTAGGAGGAGGAAAAGTCTAGTTTGTACTATCTACTTCTGAGATGAATGTAACTTACTTCGTTCAGGAATATTTGCACAGCTTTAGCTGCAAATTGATTTGTACTGCATGTCAAGCCTTATTCCTCAATATACATGCTCCGGCATCAGATGGGACATGTTTAAGAATATTCATTGTGTCTGCCTGCAGAAAATAAGCCAGCCATCCAGTTCAGCATATGTCAATAAGTTTTGTGCTGTTAATGATGACATCCAAAAAGATACATTAGACACGTGTGAAGAAGGGGTATCGGTAAGCCAGAAAGAAACCATGTTGTTCGAACTCAGCAGAGAAAACACGAGTATTGAGCAACAGATTTAAATCGTCAGAAATAGAAAATGAAGCAATAATTTGCTGATGTGATTGACACAATATCTTCTCCAAGGTAAATGGAGGTTTTAAAATGCCATATGTCAAGCCTGAAAATTACATTAACTTTTGTTAACTCAGACATCAAAGAATTGGCCCTTGCATTGTTGCCTTAAGAAGGGGACAAAGTACATAAAAAAGGAGAAAAATAGTGCGCCACAACCATAAGGACTTCAGAAAATCATGTACAGGTGAGGCGCAAGACATTGCTGTTTCTCTGTTATTAGAGTGCCAATGGAACTGACTTTTACACAATGCAGATTTATCTTATATAATTTTTTGTTTATAACGTTTCTTAGTGTTTTACAGTTCATATCGTAATTCTGCTTGTGCTATCACACTTCAGACAATGACATAAAAGATGTGTATTTCCCTTTATAGATTTTAAAAACTAAAATTTTCGCAGTACTGTTTTTTTCCTCTTTATTAAACTTTAATTTCCAGCTATACTCATAATTAAAGCAGTACAAAGCAACTTTAAGAAGTTCGAGTGCCATTGATATGTTAGCAGAAGATACTTTGACTAGGACGATTTTGAATTCATAGGTTGTCTCCAGCAGAGGAGTATATAACACAGTAAGTAAACAATCTCATTTTTACAGTTGTATTTAATTTCAATGTTTTTATATATACTACAAGTAGCATTACAATGTAGTGATAGGATGTACGGATCCGGTCGCCTTCGTGTTGCGCCACGGGTTAATTCCACTTAAGTTCGTACGTCCCGCCAAAGCTTGGCATGCTTCGTGAACTTGGGCCTGTAGATGCTCGTCAGGTACTAGACACAAGTCTGGTGCTGCCAGTAGCGGAGAAAATCGGCACTAGTGGAAAGATATTCATTTGTCTCCAAGCGCTGGTGCGTGTGTCACGTCAGCTATCATATGAGCACAAAACACACGGTTAATGTTGCCAGTACTGCAGAACAGAGTCGACGCTGCCCTCCCCTCACCGCCTCCCTCCACAGATAAACTGCGCGGGCAAGGCGTGCCTCCTATCCCGACAGCCACCGCGCGAACCGTGGACTTACCGTGATCAAACAGTAAGTTCCAACAGTAAGTACCAATAAACCCCTATTCTTCAAATAATCTAACTTTTATAATACCTTCAGACTTGTGATTACTTTACAGATGAGACAGTATGTTACATTTTGACGTTACGCATGCAAACGCAAAAAAATTAGAAAAGATTTGAAATTACCGGTATGTTTAAAGCTTAAAAGTCGCAAACTGCACTCATTGTCAAACACTGTGCGAGTATAGTCTGGAATTTGCGCACTGTTTTAAGCAAAAGTTAGTTTGTTAAGCATCTCAATATTTATGACGTTGTATCTCCTGAGCTATGTCTCGTACAATATTAATTTTGGAGGTATATTCAGTAGTATATGTGGGTATTGCCCGCAAAATGTGTTGCGAGAGTTAGTAGTAAATAAGTAATTAAACTGATGCTAAAGTTTTACTGCATGAAAAACGAAAATGTAGTAATTGAAACTTTTTTTCTTTCTTTCATCATTTTGAATGTGTATGTGTGTGTGTGTGTGGGGGGGGATGTGGGAGAGTGATAGCTAGAAGAAAAAAATCTGGGTGTTTACCCGCAGTGAGTTTATAATTCGCGCAAACGAAGTTGACCCTCCTCGCGGTGGCTGATGAGAGCGACTGTAAACGTGAAATGCCTTTACCGTCGCGGGAGAAACTGTGAATGTGAAATGCCTTTACCGTCGCAACCACCCGCGCCGCGCCAAGTGTCAGCTTGCGCGTGTAGTATCTGTCTCAAGACGCACATACAGTTTCTAACTACAGTGCAGGTATTACTGTGTTAAAACTTCAAGAATAGATTACACCTCTTAATGAGTGTATTATGACATTAGAGAGACCGTCTTCAACTGATACTGGGTGCCATAATACGGGTTAGTCATTTAGAAGTATAGATCCTCTGCAGTTCGCTTCACAGCGCTCTTCTGAGTTCGTATGTAGATGTAGCCATAAAATTCAAATTAAACGTGTGGGCTAATACGTACAGTACATATTACATAGTAATCCGACCTCTGTATGGAATGGAATTTCGCCGCAATCTCTGTGTCGCACGGTGAAACAGCGCGACACAATTTGGGAAAACCTGATCTACGCTAAGTTAAGTGGAAGAAATTAGGAACCTAACACCGCGGCCTTTGGTACTAGGGAATGAGAACACCGGCGTGTCTGAACGTGTTCAGCATTGCAACATGGATGAAAACTTAAAACCAACATCGGTTGATGTGAGGGAAAAACAACAAATGGAAAAATAACGCCCAATCTGATCACCCAAGCAGTAGAGTCCGTGCAGAATACGGTGGCCGATGCACAGTGACCAATTTTCGTCCAAAGAGCAGGGGGAGCTCACTCGTTTGTTTGGAAGGGGAGGCCGAGACTGTTACCTTTCGGCCAATCGGCAGTGACTGAATCGAGGCGCACGCCGTGCAGTCTTTTGCAAACGATTTTATAGGAACTATTTGGTAAAAAAAATCATTCCCATTATTTCATTAATGGTCATGGTTATTTTGATATTTACACAGCAGAAAGACACTGCGTGAAATTCGAAAAAGTTTGCAATGAGAAACAGGGTCACAATGTATTTTGCATTTGGTGCATATTACATAATGTGTTGCTGCATATGACTTGTAGCTAACATACAGAATTTTTCTTTAGACTTGGGTCGACGTCTCTGTCACCAATCTTGATAAAACTGATTTGGCTTAGCACTTAATAAACTTAATAAACCACTGTTTCAGAATTCTCTCGCAACAGCGTCTGCACAGCATTTTATTGAGGTGAGACTGTGTAGACTCCACTGTGTTTTGGCAAAAGAAGCAAATTTTAACATGGCAACAAGAGAAATGTGTAGGTTTTAGTCAAAATTCACCACTCGTGACACTATTCTGAAAGTTGCAAATGGTTAACAATCCAGGCGAAAATAAATCGTTGCATTTTAGGCGGAATTCTTTTTAGTACTAACGAAAGCAGAGGTGACAGACATTTCTGAAAGGTCGCCTTGCAAATGTGAGAGTGGGGGATTTCCACTTAATAGTTACAAAAATTGCTGTAGGCTTCGGTTTCGAACGCCACTTCCCCTCCAGCACTCGGCATTTCCCCTAAAGCACCAGTCCTCAGCCCCCACCACTACCACCCTCTCCACGCAAGCCCTGGTGACTGCGCATCTACTGTCCACGGTATTCTGCGCGGGCTCTACTCATTTATCAAAACCAGTTTCGGTACAAATCAATAGGGAGGGGTTTATAGAGAGCAGAAGATGTATGTGCTGACATCACATTCTGTAGTTCGTTGGTTTCTAAATGATTTTTTTAAGTGTGCTGCTTGAATTCCTCCTAGTCAACAGCAGCCGTGTGTTTAAATGAAAAGAGCTGCATTGAAGACCATCTGAGCCTCTTTTTGGAGACTCCTGGAACTAAAAGCTGTATGATAAATACACTACTGGCCATTAAAATTGCTATACCACGAAGATGACGTGCTACAGACGCGAAATTTAACCGACAGGAAGAAGATGCTGCGATATGCAAATGATTAGCTTTTCAGAGCATTCTCACAAGGCTGGCGCCGGTGGCGACACCTACAACGTGCTGACATGAGGAAACTTTCCAACAGATTTCTCATACACAAACAACAGTTGACCGGCGTTGCCTGGTGAAACGTTGTTGCGATGCCTCGTGTAAGGAGGAGAAATGTGTACCATCACGTTTCCGACTTTGATAAAGCTCGGATTGTAGCCTATCGCGATTGCGGTTTATCGTATCGCGACATTGCTGCTCGCGTTGGTCGAGATCCAATGAGTGTCAGCAGAATATGGAATCGGTGGGTTCAGGAAGGTAATACGGAACGCCGTGATGGATCCCAACGGCCTCGTATCACTAGCAGTGGAGATGACAGGCATCTTATCCGCATGGCTTTAGCAGATCGTGCAGCCACGTCTCGATCCCTGAGTCAACAGATGGGGACGTTTGCAAGACAACAACCATCTGCACGAACAGTTCGACGACGTTTGCAGCAGCATGGACTATCAGCTCGGAGACCATGGCTGCAGTTACCCTTGACGCTGCATCACAGACAGGAGCACCTGCGATGGTGTACTCAACGACGAACCTGGGTGCACGAATGGCAAAACATCATTTTTTTCGGATGAATCCAGGTTCTGTTGTTACAGCATCATGATGGTCGCATCTGTGTTTGGCGGCATGGCGGTGAACGCACATTGGAAGTGTGTATTCGTCATCGCCATACTGGCGTATCACCTGGCGTGATGGTATGGGGTGCTACTGATTAAACGTCTCGGTCACCTCTTGTTCGCAATGACGGCACTTTGCACAGTGGACGTTACATTTCAGATGTGTTACGACCCGTGGCTCTACCCTTCATTCGATCCCTGCCAAACCCTACATTTCAGCAGGTTAATGCACGACCGCATTGTGCAGGTCCTGTACGGGCCTTTCTGGATACAGAAAATGTTCGACTGCTGCTCTGGCCAGCACATTCTCCAGATCTCTCACCAATTGAAAACGTCTGGTCAATGGTGGCCGAGCAACTGGCTCGTCACAATACGTCAGTCACTACTTTTGATGAACTGTGGTATCGTGTTGAAGCTGCATGGGCAGCTGTACCTGTACACGCCATCCAAGCTCTGACTCAATGCCCAGGCGTATCAAGTCCGTTATTACGGCCAGAGGTGGTTGTTTCGGGTATTGATTTCTCAGGATCTATGCACCCAAATTGCGTGAAAATGTAGTCACATGTCAGTTCTAGTATAATATATTTGTCCAATGAATACCCGTTTATCATCTGCATTTCTTCTTGGTATAGCAATTTTAATGGCCAATAGTGTAAGTAATAATCCAAATCTATTCATTAAGACTCATTCATTTCTCAGCTGAGACATTTGTAATGCAGAAAATAATCTTTCCTTCATTGTGAGAAGTGATATGGAAATTGGGAATAGTGTATAGCTGAATAATTCCAGATCATCTGCTACCAAAAATTGCCCTACATTCTCCGTTGAACAGAAATTTCTTTACTCCAAAAACTATCAGTACTAATCACGGAGTCCCAAAAAATTAGCGCTCGTCCTTTCCTGATCAGTTCCTCAACTCAGATCCAGACTGGAAGAAGAGGAGTGTAAAATGATGTTGGAGGGTTAAGAGAGATTAGAACGTCACTGCTTCTTAGTGGTTTGCCGAAATCCACAACAGCCCTCAGTAACGAGATTACATCTCTGATTGGTGAAAACTGCGAGACATTGTCGAATAAATTGGTTTGTCGTTCTTTTGGAATTTTTCGGAATAAACGAGTCTCTTTAAGGTCCCCTTTTGACCAATTCTTGGCTACGTCCTTGTGTGTCCCCGCACTTGTCTCGGATGCGAAATCGGTGCTTTACCACTGCGCCATCTCGGTCAGAGACAGCAGCAATGGTCAACTGTAGCGGTTACCAGACGTGCGCGCGATGCACATATTAGGGATGCGACATCGGAAGAAAAATATAGATATTTGCTTCAAGCTTATATAGCTATACTAATTAACAATATCATATATTAATCGACTCAAAACTAATGATGTTTTGATATATCGAACCGGCCGCTGTGACCAGCGGTTCTAGGCGCTTCAGACTGGAACCGCGCTACCACTACGGTCGCAGGTTCGAATCCTGCCTCGGGCATGGATGTGTGTGACGTTCTTAGGTTAGTTAGGTTTAAGTAGTTCTAAGTTCTAGGGGACTGATGACCTCAGATGTTAAGTCCCATAGCACTCTGAGCCATTCGAACCATTTGATATATGGATGGCAAAAATTTAGTTCTGCAATTATGATTGCAACTTATGATTACACATGTTATTCAAAATTTGAGGATTGCTTTTTATAAACCTAAAAGAAGTTAAGGATTACCAAATTTAATTATACGTTATTTTACGTATAAATAGAGATATCTATGATGTATAATGCAAGCTAGGAATATCTTTCCACCCAATAATTGTGCTTCCCACTTTTACTGTCTTTTGACTTAAAATGCTTCCACACATCACTTTTGAGAGCCACGTTCCTTTTTTTATCTTCACACTCCAAAATCACTAATATGAACATACAGCAATTCACGAACAACACAAAAAGAAGAGGTTTTGAGAATTACATTTCAGACATTTCTACCAACTTTACTTTCGAGTTACAGGAGGTTACGAAAACCCAAAATTCAGTCAAAATTTCTTAAAAAACTTAAAAGTAAAAAAAACTGTAGGTATCGTTCTTATGTCTTAAATATTTCGGTGTTAAAAAGAACTTAGAGTTCAATTTTCTCTATGGTGAGTTAAATGGTGGTGGTGATAATATTATTATCCGATTATATCGCCACAAAATATCGATGTTAGCAATGAACAAATATTCGTAATATCGCATAAGTGAATCCAGTATATCGATACTTCGATATATCACTGATATCCTAGCCCAAGTGCATATGCGCGTCACCAAACGGCGATAATGAATGTATTTTGGAGCGCTTGCCTCTCTTGGCAAGAGGAAGTAATATCCTTTCTTAAAAGCTCTATATTACGCTCACGTGCGACATACACAGTTTGAAATGTACTGTTGTGGACTTGTTCAAAGAAAAAGGAATCACGATAAACACGGGGAAACCGCATCTCACTGGCATCGTTGACAGGTGAAAAAGGGATTTCCGCAATTTCTTGCGGATATTCTACGAGTTACCTAAGGCAGCTGCATGTGTTTATACTTTCATTAGGTGACAATTGCGTCAAATATAACCACAACCGAAAATTTGTGACATGCTGGAATTGTATGCCGGACCGGAACTCCTGTCTTTAACGCGCAGTGCACTGACAAAATTACGACATCTGAGCACGTGTTACGTATAGACTTGAAACTTCATTTTGCCACTGGTCTTCCTTCACACCTTTCAAACTTGTCGCAAACGTTGATCCTCGGGTGTATTAGCAAAGGAGTGAAAATGTGTCTCCACTATTACCCATATGTTTGGAACACAGCTGTATATGGAAGTGAGACATGGACTATGGGAAAACAGGAAAAAAGAGAGAAAAAGGAATTGGTGCTGTAGAAGGATGTAGAAAATTAGGTGAACGGATAAGATAAAAAATGAATAGGTTATCAGCAGATTTGTGCGAAAAGGAACTTTTGAGAATGCTGACAAGGAGGAGGGACAGGATGACAGGACACATGTTAAGACATCTAGGAATAACTTCCACGTTACTAGAGGGAGCTGTAGAGGGTAAAACTTTATACTGGAATACATCCAACAAATAAGTGAGGAAGCTGGGTGCAAATGCTACTCTGAGATGAAGAGGTTGGCGCAGGAGAGGAATCCGTTGTGGGCCGCTTCAGGCAAGACAGACTTCAAGCAAGTCAGAAGTCTGATGACCAGAAAATATCAATAACACGTTTAAAATCTAAGAGAATTTCTGTCAATTTGTATATAAACATTATGTTTAAATTCTTGATGTCTCGCAATGTTACTTGATTTCTTTTCCACTCTTCTTCTTCCTTGTAAGTATAAGGAAAAATGCCCGTTGGCGGCTTTATGTGATATTCCGGTAATTTATCGCCCCAAAGTTTCCACAGGCGCTCCTAATCTCTCCTTCCGACAGATTCTGATGACGACGCTTGGGATATCTCAGAGCCTCCATTCTGTCAGCGTGATGTTTCCATTTCTCTCTGTACTTAGAGACCTCAGTCGTGGAGAAGACGTTCAATTCCCGTTGCAAGTGGTGTTGACACAGTCCAGTCTGTTTACCCCGACCCTTGACAACTGATGACGACGCTTGGGATATCTCAGAGCCTCCATTCTGTCAGCGTGATGTTTCCATTTCTCTCTGTACTTAGAGACCTCAGTCGTGGAGAAGACGTTCAATTCCCGTTGCAAGTGGTGTTGACACAGTCCAGTCTGTTTACCCCGACCCTTGACAAATAGTTTGCTGAGAGAATTCAGTTCTCACTTCCGCGAGGCAGGGAAAGGACTGCCATTATCTTCAGAGGCGAATTCAGAAGGGGGGGTCGAGGAACTATGGATCTTAAAAGAATATCTTTGCAACAGAGCTTTCAGACGTAGCAGGAAAGAAAATTTTCTCGCTGTTCCGGTGGTATTATAATAGGTTAAGAATATACCATCGTGCACTCTAGATAATTTTCCACAGGCGCTCCTAATCTCTCCTCCTCGTTTAAGTCTTCTTCAGATTGATAGCTGATATTACATCCAAATTGTTTGAAATGTGACACTTGGTAAAGATCTCACCCCTTTACACCTGACTGATTGGTTTCCCCCGAAACCAAAGACCCTTGTTTTTCTCTGTCAATAAGTTAACACTGTATTTTCTACACAATTCGATTACAATGTACATTTACTTCTGCAGTTTACCTTTATGATTCTGGATGATTGTCATGTGATTAGCAAAGATACAAGCAGTAAGCGTACTGATCGTGAAAATAATAAGTGGTGTTCAGCTGCAATTATCTTGTAGGACCTCCTCAAGTAGATATTGTTGTGGTCTTCAGTCCAGAGACTGGTTTGATGCAGCTTTCCATAAGCCTCTTCATCTCCGAGTAACTGTTGCAACCTACATCCTTCTGAATCTGTTTAGTGTATTCATCTCTTGGTCTCCCTCTACGATTTTTACGCTCCACGTTTCCCTCCAATACTAAATTGGTGATCCCCTTATGCTTCAGAACATGTCCTACCAACCAACAGATCCCTTCTTCTAGTCAAGTTGTGCCACAAATTCCTCTTCTCCCGTATTCTATTCAGTACCTCTTCATTAATTATGTGATCGACCCATCTAATCTTCAGCATTCTTCTGTAGCACCACATTTCGAAAGTTTCTAATCTCTTCTTGTCTAAACTATTTATCGTCTATTTTTCACTTCCATACATGGCTTCACTCCACACAAATACTTTCAGAAAAGACTTCCTGACACTTAAATCTATACTCGATGTTAACAAATTTCTCTTCTTCAGAAACGCTTTCCTTGTCATAGCTAGTCTACATTTTATATCCTCTCTACTTCAACCATCATCAGTTCTTTTGCTCCCCAGATAGCAGAAATCATTTACTACTTTATGTGCCTCATTTGCTAATCTAATTCCCTCAGCATCGCCCTATTTAATTCAACTACATTCTATTATCCTCGTCATGCTTTTGTCGATGTTCATCTTATATCCTCCTTTCCGTTTAACTGCTCTTGCAGCTCTTTGACAGAATTACAATGTCATCGGCTAACCTCAAAGTTTTTATTTCTTCTCCATAGATTTTAATTCCTACTCCGAATTTTTCTTTTGTTACCTTTACTGCATGCTCAATATACAGATTGAATAACATCGGGGAGAGGCTGCACCCCTGTCTCACTCCCTTCCCAACCACTGCTTCCCTTTCATGTCCCTCGACTCTTATAACTGCCATCTGGTTTCTGTACAAATTGAAAATAGACTTTCGCTCCCTGTATTTTATCCCCGCCACCTTCAGAATTTGAAAGAGAGTATGCCAGTCAATATTGTCAAAAGCTTTCTCTAAGTCTGAAAATGCTAGAAACGTAGGTTTGCCTTTCCTTAATCTATCTTCTAAGGTAATTCGAAGAGTCAGTATTGCCTCACATGTTCCAACGTTTCTACGGAATCCAAACTGATCTTCGCCGAGGTCGGCTTCTACCAGTTTTTCCATTCGTCTGTAAAGAATTCGTGTTACTATTTTGCAGCCGTGGCTTATTAAACTGATAGTTCGGTAATTTTCACACCTTTCAACACCTGCTTTCTTTGGGATTGGAATTATTACGTTCTTCTTTAAGTCTGAGGGTATTTCTCCTCTCCCATACACCTTGCTCACAAAATGGAATACGTTTGTCATGGTTGGCTCACCCAAGGCTATCAGTAGTTCTAATGGAATGTTGTCTACTCCTGGGGCCTTTTTTCGACTTAGGTCTTTCAGTCCTCTGTCAAATTCTTCGCGCAGTATCGTTATCTCCCACCACATGTTCATCTACGTCCTCTCCCATTTCCAAAATACTGCCCTCAAGTACATTGCTCTTGTATTGACCCTGCATATCGTCGATGAAGAAACAATACCGCGTAACTGACAAACTGCCGATTTTTCGTTTTTCAGTCAGATGATGTCGTTGAGCGTACGCGCATCCGCCCTTAACGCCATAATGCCGAATTTTTAATTATTTACCATGAAAAAATTATCTAAAACAATACCGCGTATGTGACACAGCAAATAAATAGATGGCAATACCGCGGAACTGTAGATAATTAAATACCGCATATCCACAATCTATGAATACTGTAAGCAATATCGCATAAATACAAAAGCGCGCGCAGCCACAGCACATTGTTACTGCCTTATTACGTATTTAACAGTGCTTGAAAGTGGTTCCATGCTTGTAGCTTCATTCGTTATAATGGACAGCGATATAGATGACGATCTTTTTACTGAAGTAGAAATTGTTTCTCAGCTGAAATCAGCCCATGAAAGCGGAGAATCGTTTCTCAGAGTGACTGACAGCGGTAAGAAAATTGTTTTATTATTCACCTTTGAATCTTAGTAGCCCGGCAAGTGTCTTATTGTGATATAAATTAGAACGCCCCCACTTCACTCGTTCTGTGCTTTATTCATTTCTGCCAAAGATTTCTAGACTGTCCACTTTCTTGTAGGATCTCCCATAAATGCAGAACAAACAACAGGCGAGAAAAGTCGTAACGCTGAAGTTACATTTACCAAAGAAAAATTAATTTCGTGTATGGGGTTCCTGCAACATCTAATGACGCGGGTAAATTTTCTTGAGATTATTGTTAATAGTATTACTGATGCCGTCGTTCTCATAAATACATGAATTTGAGCTTCATCTTTGTCTGCTTTTCCATCTAGAAACTTCAGTGGCTGTATCCAACAATGCTCAAAATGAAACCACAGCCACAGTTTCCACTAGAGACGACAGCACTTCACATTCATTGCTATGCGATGGTGTTCATTGTTTGCCAAGCACTCTGGACAAATTATCGGACGATCATGGGAGCAATAATGATGCTGACAGTGAAGGCCAAGAATTTTATGATAACGTAAGCAGTGACAGGAAAAGGAAGTCTAAACCACATCCTGAAGATTGGAAGAAAAATGCCAATAAAATGCGTGGACAAGAATTGGATACAAAAGAAGTCGAATTGGTAATATCACTCATGATACTCCGAGAGAGGCACGAAAATTAGGTTCTACATGTACTTCGAAGATGTGTCAGAAATCTGTTCAAAGGAAGTCTCATCAATTTTCTGCTGATGATAGGCAGGCAGTATTTAACATATTTTGGGAAACGATGTCATGGGATCAGAGGAAGCTTTACGTTATCAATCTTGTGGACGTAATTCCAACCAAACGTCCAGGGAAGAACACTGTTGAATCCAGGAGAAAAGGGACACTCATTTATCATTTGGAAAATGAGCTGGGGAAATATAAAGCATGCAAAAAGATGTTTCTCAGTACTCTTGGGATTAAAGGATGGACTGTCCGACATTGGCTGGGTAATTCCACACATGGGATGAGTCCTGATACAGAATCGTCACGACCTCGAATCAAACAGACGAAGAAGAAAGGTGAGAGAACCTTCATGAAAGAATTCCTGGACTCTCTGCCGAAACTTCCATCACACTACTGCAGGAAATACTCCTCGAAGTTATACCTTGAGCCTATTCTACATTCCAAACAACAGCTGTATGGACTCTATGTGGAAAAATGTCATGCAGAGAAGGTTTCACTATCAAGTCGGGCTACCTTTAACTTGATTTTAGAAGATGGCAATATTATCTTATTTTTCCCCAAGAAAGACCGGTGCGACTTGTGTTGTAGTTACAGGCTCGGTAACTTAGGTGAAGATGCGTGGAAGCAACACACAGAACGGAAAGAGCAGGCAAGGATGCAAAAAGATGCTGACAAGAAAGAAGCCCAGCAGAAGCTGGACTTGCAGGCCGTGAAAGGAGCTCCATTTTTAAGTGCAAGTGCAGTTTATTATAAAATAAAGTTGGATGTTCATAACTTTACAATGTATAATTTAGAAAATCGTGAAGCAGTATGCTACTGATTCGATGAAACGCAAGGTGATTTGGTTGCATCATGTTAATCTGTTCTTCCTAAAGATTGTCGTAGTTATTATGACAACATTCCTTATGAATGAAAATTATCGCGGGGGTAACTGTGTGACGAGTACCAGTGCAGTGTAATTCTCTGCTTTGAGGGGTGTTTAGGATTTTTCGTGAAGAAATGTGCAGACATTATCGGTACTATGTAAACAGTATATTTATTTAAAATGTTTCTATGCAATCTTTCAGTAAAAAATGATTAATGCTCCAAAACGTGTTCTTACTAGCTTTCTCAGCACCAAATACCAACTTAAATGTGCTGGGAGACTGACAAACAAATACCGTGTAAGTAACAGATCATAGCATAAATACCGAGACAATTCCGCGTATGTGCCGTAATTAAGCTTTCTGAAGCGATTTTTTTTTTTTTTGCTTCTCAGTTTTATTTGATCCAATATTTCCTTGTACTGTTACGATGCAAATTTAGCGCCGCTGTGAAATGTATTAGGCATTTTAGACAGTTTTTTGTCTCTCGTGTAAAATTCTTATTTTACTACTTACGCGGTATTGTTTCTTCATCGACGATATACTTCTTTCAACTTTATGCTTTCCCTTCTTTGCTTAGCATTGTTTTCCCATCTGAGCTCTTGATATTCATGCAGATGGTTCTCTTTTCTCCAAAGGTCTCTTTAATTTTCCTATAGGCAGTATCTATCTTACATCTAGTATTACATGTCTCTACATCCTTGCATTTGCCCTCTAGTCACCCCTGCTTAGCCATTTTGCACTTCCTGTCGCTCTAGTCTTTGAAACCTTTGTATTCCTTTTCGGCTGCTTCATTTACTCCATTTTTATATTTCGTCCATTCATCAATTAAATTCATTATCTCTTCTGTTACCCAAGGATTTTTCTAGCTCTCGTCTTTTTACTCTCTTGATCCTGTGCCGTCTTCACTATTTCATCTCTCAAAGCTATACATTCTTCTTCTATTGTATCTTCTATTGTATTTCTTTCCCTTGTTCTTGTTCATCGTTCCCTGATGCACTCTCTGAAACTCTCTACAGCCTCCGGTTCTTTCATTTTATTCTAGTCCCATCTTCTTAAATTATTACGTTCTGAAGTTTCTTCAGGTTTAATCTACAGTTCATAACCAATAAATTGTGGTCAGAGTCCACATCTGCCCTTGGAAATGTCTTACAATTTAAAACCTGGTTCCTAAATCTCTGTCTTATCATTATATAATCTATCTGAAACCTACCAGTGTCTCCAAGCCTCTTCCAGGTATACAACCTTCTTTCATAAATATATGTTTAAGAATCATGAAAGAAGGTTGAATATTATATGTAATCGTCATAAATGATCAATTACAATTTGAGAAGAGTAAGTTAAGTGTCCATACCTACAACACTACAAGAAAAAATACTTTTATTATGCGTTATAAAACCTGTCAAAAAGGAGTTCAGTATTCATCAACGAAAATTTTTGATCATTTGTCCAATAACATAAAATATCTGGAAGGTAATGTCGCAAGTTTTAATTGTAACCTAAAAGACTTTGTTCTTTGCAATTCTTTCTATTTTATAGACGAATTTTTGCAAAAAAACTGGTAGACCACAGAAAAACCTGTTTTTAACAAATTGTAGTTGCATGCATGAGTAGCACCGAAGAACATGTTCATTAACGATAAATTTAGGTCACTGTACCATTAGGAACCTGTAAATGGTTCGTGTGTAGCCATTCATTGAAATTAATCACGTGTACGTATTGTGTAAACTGACTCGCTCCCAGGTGCGGATCCAAGAGACTGGGGGTTGTGGTGAGGGTGGAAATTGGGGATTGTAGTGTTATGGAGCCGATGACGACTCCCCACCCAACAAAAACAAGATAACTGTAATAAATACTAATGTAAATAAGTTATTAGATTCCATTAAAAGATTTTATTCATAAACCTCCAGCATGATGCAGGAAAAATGGGTTAGCAACTTACGTTTATTGAAAATCTTATTTGTAATTCTGTCGAAGTTGCAGTGAGAAATATCCTTTATTTGCGGTGACTAGTTTCGGACTTGACGTCCACTATTAAACCATTGCCTCCATCGTAAATATTGAAACATAATGCACTACTGGCCATTAAAATTGCTACACTAAGAAGAAATGCGGATGATAAATGGGTATTCATTCTACAAATATATTATACTAGAACTGACATGTGATTCCATTTTCATGCAATGTGGGTGCTTAGATCCTGAAAAATCAGTACCCAGAACAACCACCACTGGCCGTAATAACGGCCCTGATACGCCTGGGCATTGAGTCAAACAGAGCTTGGATGGTGTGTAAAGGTACAGCTGCCCATACAGCTTCAACACGATACTAAAGTTCATCAAGGGTAGTGACTGGCGTATTGTGACGAGCCAGTTTCTCGACCACCATTGACCAGACGTTTTCAATTAGTGAAATAATTGTTGGAAAATGTGCTGGCCAGGGTGGTGTGTACAGGTACAGCTGCCCCCCCCCAGGGGGTCCACGACTCTTTTGTGGATACGTGCGTAGCGAGCACGGGACCCCGAGCTAATGTGGCCTTCCTTCCTTTCCGGGCTGCATACCTTCCCTTTCTGCATCCTTCCCCATCCCTATCTTCGCCCCTCCTCCCCTCACCTCTGGCTCTTTCCTTCCCTTTCTCCCCATCTGGGAGTATGGTTTGTGCCTACGTCCCGAGACGGACGCTCGTAAATGTAATGCATTCTTCGCCTTCCTTGCTTTTATGTCTTCTTCCTTCCTTTGTCCTTCTCTTTTCCTTACCTCTTCTCTTTACCCTTTTCTCCGCTGCGGCGTTTGAGACCTCTCTTCTTTCCTTTCCCTTTCTCTTTCTTCCTCCCTGTGCGTGTCTGAAGGCCGACCCACGCCTTTTTGTGCGCAGCCGGTGACGGGGTAACGCGTAATTCCCCGCCCTGGGTAGACAGGTAGGACACGTACATACCCCCTGGTAACGGCCAGGCCCAGGGAGGGGTGATTACCCGAGCTGATACCTTCCGAAAGTGCCGACTGGTCCCTCTGTCCGTTTGTCGGGAGGTGTGACCTGAGGTGTGAACAATCACCTAAGGCGGGAGTGCCCTCAGAGAGGGCCCCCACAAGGGAGGAGCGCGCCATCGGAGACGCCGGTAATCATGGAGGATTCTTCCGCAATGGTTTCCTCACCTTCCACTATGTCTGCTCACAAACGTAAGTATACTGAATCTCAGCCACAGACGGTTCTTCCATCGTTGCCACAGTTCCTTGTTGTTTCTCGGTCTGACGAAGGTCACGACTTCTCCACGGTCAACCCTTTCATTATTCAGAAAGGTGTCGACGCAATTGCAGGTCCTGTAAAGTCTTGTTCCAGATTACGGAATGGCACCCTGTTGTTAGAAACAAACAGTGCCCTCCAGGCACAAAAATTGCTGCGTACTTCTCTGCTCCACACCTTCCCTGTCCGGGTGGAACCGCACCGTACCTTAAATTCCTCGCGTGGAGTCGTTTATACACGATCCCTCGATGGATTGTCTGACGAAGAAATTCAGCACTACCTGTCTGACCAGGGCGTAACGGCTGTTCACAGAGTTATGAAACGGGTTGACACGAACATCATTCCAACCCGCACTGTCTTCTTGACATTTGACAAAGTTCAACTCCCATCGAAAATCAAAGCAGGCTATGAGATAATTTCCGTTCGCCCTTACGTCCCAAACCCTACGCGTTGCTATCGATGTCAGCGGTTCAATCACACCAGCCAGTCCTGTTCCAATCCGGCCAAATGTGTTACGTGTGGCAAGGATGCCCATGAGGGTGCTTGTCCACCTCCATCCCCTCGCTGCATCAACTGTATGGGTGACTACCCTGCTTCCTCTCGAGATTGCCCTGTTTTTAAGGACGAAAAGCTCATCCAGGAAATAAGAGTGAAGGAAAAGGTGTCGACCTTTGCTGCTCGAAAATTATTCGCCAGTCGACAGCCCACCGTGCCTCAGACAGGAAAATACAGCACTGTCCTTGCTTCCCCTCGGCCAACAAAGGAGGCGGCCACGCAGACTTGCGACCTCACCTTTAGTACCACGGTCGTCAGATCCGCCAGCGCAAAGATCGCCCGTTCAACCTCACCACTTTCGCCTGCCCACTCTATGGCTCACCCTTCGTCGGGTTCTGCTAAATCTCGAGCCCAAAAGTCGGACGCCAAGTCTTCGAAAAAAGAGCATACTCGTGAAGAGTTTTTACGTACCGCAACTTCACAACCATCGGTTCCTCCTTCATCTAAACATCATACTTCGAAGAAGGCTACAAAGAAACTCAGTTCCTCTCCTTCTCCGCCAAGGCGTGTCCCTTCTACAGCACCACCTGGCGGAAATCGCCCTCGGCCGTCTTCTGTGTCGCCGAGGCGCACTGCTGGTGGCCGGTCAACCGGCCGATCGCTGGTGGCAGGGGCTGCTCCTGACCAACCTATGGATCAGGATCTTCTGCCTTCGGCTGAATGCCATTCCATGCTGTCGGTCGCAAGCTCTGAGCAGTCGTTGAGTTGACAGCACCCTTGGTCACATTCCTCCATTTTCTGTTCACCCTATGTCCATTATCCACTGGAATATCCGTGAATTGTCGGTCCTCTTACGATCCTACTCGCCGGTCATCTTCTGTCTTCAGGAAACAAAGCTGCGTCCCCATGACCGCTTTGTTCTCCCTCTTTTTCAGTCCGTCCGATATGACCTCCCCTCTGTTGAAGGCACTCCAGCCCATGGAGGACTCATGATTCTTCTCCATGATACTCTCCATTATCACCCAATCCCCTTAAACAGTTCCTTCCAAGCTGTCGCCGTCCGTCTTTCCCTTTCTGGATACACGTTCTCTCTTTGTACTGTATACATTCCATCATCCACACCAATGGCACGAGCTGATCTCCTTCATCTTCTTGGTCAGCTTCCACCCCCCTATTTGCTGGTTGGGGACTTCAATGCCGACCACCCGCTTTGGGGATCTCCACATCCTTGTCCACTTGGCTCTCTATTGCTAGACGTCTTCCACCAAGCGGATCTAGTTTGCCTCAACACTGGGGTCCCCACATTTTTGTCTGCCTCCACGACAAATTTATCTCATTTGGACCTTGCGGTCGGTACTGTTCCGCTAGCTCGGCGCTTCGAATGGTTCGCCCTTGATGATACACACTCGAGTGACCACTTTCCATGTGTCCTTAGACTGCAGCCTCCACTGCCATATGTGCGCTCGCGACGCTGGAAATTTGCCCAAGCCGATTGGTCACTTTTTTCGTCTCTAGCGACATTCGATGACCGTCTTTTTCCCAGCGTCGACGATGAGGTCACACATATTACCGACGTTATTCTTACAGCTGCGGAATGTTCAATATCACGCACCTCCGAATTGCCCCGGCGCCCCCCAGTTCCTTGGTGGAACGAGGCATGCCGTGACGCAATACGTGAGCGGCGACGTGCTCTTCGCATTTTCCGTCACCATCCTACTTTGGCCAACTGTATCCGCTATAAGCAGCTCCGTGCGCGATGCCGTCGCGTCATCCGCGATAGCAAGAAGGCAAGCTGGAAATTCTTTATTAGCTCATTTAACACCTTCACTCCCTCTCGGAAGTTTGGAGTCGGCTTCGGCGGTTCTCAGGCGCGCCTAGTTTCTCCCCGGTCTCTGGGCTCACTGTCGCGCATGATACCTTAGTGGACCCCGTCGCAATTTCTAACTCGTTGGGTCAGCACTTTGCTGAGATTTCAAGCTCTTCAAATTACCCGCCAGCGTTTCTCCCGAAGAAACCTGCAGCGGAAGTGCGACATCTTGCTTTCTCCTCTCAAAATCACGAAAGCTACAATACTGTTTTCTCCATGCGGGAACTCCAACATGCACTCTCTTCTTCTCGCTCCTCCGCCCCAGGACCGGATGGTATCCATGTCCAAATGTTGCTGCATTTATCAACCCATAGTCTGCGTTACCTCCTTCGCCTTTATAATCGAATTTGGACCGACAGTACCTTTCCCAGACGGTGGCGGGAAGCTGTTGTCGTTCCCGTTCCGAAACCTGGAAAGGACAAACATCTCCCCTCTAGCTATCGCCCCATTTCTCTCACGAGTAGTATCTGTAAGGTTTTGGAGAGTATGGTGAATTACCGTTTAGCTTGGTGGCTGGAATCCCGCAGTCTTTTAACACCAGCCCAATGCGGATTTCGGAAGCATCGTTCTGCAGTTGACCATCTTGTTGCTCTCTCCACTTATATCATGAACAATTTTCTCCGGAAACGCCAAACGGTAGCAATATTTTTTGATCTGGAGAGAGCATACGATACCTGTTGGAGGACAGGCATCCTCCGCACACTGTTCTCTTGGGGCTTTCGAGGCCGGCTGCCCCTTTTTCTTCGCGAATTTATGGCAGAGCGCACTTTTAGGGTGCGGGTGAACACTACTCTCTCCCGTACTTTCTCCCAAGAAAACGGGGTACCCCAGGGATCCGTGCTGAGTGTTGTACTGTTTGCCATCGCCATAAATCCAATTATGGATTGTCTCCTTCCTGATGTCTCGGGCTCCCTCTTTGTGGACGATTTTGCGATCTACTACAGCTCTCAACGGACCAGCCTTCTTGAACGACGTCTTCATGGATGTCTCGATCGCCTCCACTCGTGGAGCATCGAAACCGGCTTCCGTTTCTCACCCAGTAAGACCGTTTGTGTCAATTTTTGGCGACGTAAGGAGTTTCTTCCGCCCTCCTTACATCTAGGTCCTGTCAACCTTCCGTTTTCAGATGTCGCTAAATTCTTGGGTCTTATGTTTGACAGAAAACTGTGCTGGTCCTCCCACGTTTCCTATCTTTCGGCTCGCTGTCTGCGATCGCTTAACACCCTCCGTGTCCTGAATGGTACCTCCTGGGGAGCGGACCGAGTGGTCCTTCTCCGCCTCTATCGCGCCTTAGTGCGCTCGAAATTGGATTATGGAAGCATAGTCTACTCCTCTGCTCGGCCGTCTATTCTTCGGCGTCTCGACTCTATCCACCACCGTGGATTACTTTTAGTGTCTGGAGCTTTTTACACTAGCCCTGTGGAAAGCCTTTATGCTGAGACTGCTGAACCTCCGCTGTCCAATCGGCGAGCAGTCCTCCTGAGTCGTTATGCTAACCATCTGTCTTCCATGCCTGCTAATCCAGCCCATGACCTTTTTTTCGACGCCTCCCTTGATGTAGGGTATGCAGGCCGCTCCTCCTCCCTACTACCCCCGGGAGTCCGCTTCCGTCAACTGCTCCATTCTCTTTCCTTCCGCTTTCCTAAAACCTTCTTGACAACTTGGGGTACAGCACCGCCTTAGCTCCGTCCCCGGATCTGCCTGCTCTGTGACCTTTGTCAATTTCCCAAGGATGGTACCCCTACACTTGTTTATCGTCGGGCATTTGCTGCTCTATGTGCACAAATGACGGACGCCATATTTATTTACACCGACGGCTCGAAAACATCGTTAGGTGTAGGGAGTGCCTATATTGTTGGCGACACCCCAAATCGCTTTCGGCTTCCCGATCAGTGTTCGGTTTATACTGCGGAGCTTTACGCTGTTCTCCAGGCTGTTCACTACATCCGCCGCCATCAGCGGATACAGTACGTTATCTGCTCAGATTCTCTCAGCTCTCTCCTCAGTCTCCAAGCTCTTTACCCTGTGCACCCTCTGGTCCACCGGATTCAGGACTGTCTGCGCTTGCTCCACCTGGGGGGCGCCTCGGTGGCGTTCCTCTGGCTCCCGGGACACGCTGGTATCTGTGGGAATGAGGCGGCCGATATAGCGGCCAAGGCTGCAGTCTCTCTTCCTCGGCCAGCTATTCAGTCGCTTCCCTTCACCGATCTACGGAGCGGTTTATGTCGCAAAGTTGCTCATTTATGGAATGCGCATTGGTCAACACTTCTCCGTAATAAATTGCGGGAAGTGAAAGCCCTTCCTTGCGCTTGGACCTCTTCCTCCCGAACGCGTCGTCGGGAGGAGGTAATTTTAGCTAGACTCCGGATAGGGCACTGTCTTTTTAGCCATCGACATCTTTTAAGCGGCGATCCTCCCCCACTCTGTCCCCACTGCTCTCAGTTGTGGACGGTAAGACACCTTTTAATTGAATGCCCCTATTTTAATCCGTTACGCTCCCGTCTACAGCTATTGCCTGTTCTATCGTCGACTTTAGCAGATGACACGCGCTCAGCCCTCCGCGTTCTCCAGTTTATTAGTGACAGTGAAATGACGTCAGTCATTTGAAGCTTTTTTTGGGGACAACCACCCCCTTTCTGTAGTGGATTTTTAAGCATTCCTTCTGTTTTTAGTTTCTCCAATTTTATGACTTTGTTCCCATTGCTGCTGGGTTTCAATTTCGGTTTTTTACTGTCTTAAGTCACGGGCTGGGCGCTAATGACCATAGAAGTTTTGCGCCCTAAAACAAAAAAAAAAAAAAAACAAAAAAAGGTACAGCTGCCCATACAGCATCAACACGATACCACAGTTCATCAAGAGTAGTGACTGGCGTATTGTGACGAGCCAGTTTCTCGGCCACCATTGACCAGACGTTTTCAATTAGTGAGATAATTGGAAAATGTGCTGGCCAGGCCAGCAGTCGAACATTTTCTGTATCCAGAAAGGCCCGTACAGGATCTGCAACATGCGGTCGTGCATTATTCTGCTGAAATGTAGGCTTTCGCAGGGATCGAATGAAGGGTAGAGCCACGGGTCGTAATACATCTGAAATGTAACGTACACTGTTCAAAGTGCCGTCAATGCGAACAAGAGGTGACCGAGACGTGTAACCAATGGCACCCCATACCATCACGCCGGGTGTTACGCCAGTATGGCGATGACGAATACACGCTTCCAATATGCGTTCACAGCGATGTTGCCAAACACGGAGGCGACCATCATGATGCTGTAAACAGAACCTGGATTCATCCGAAAAAAATGACATTTTGTCATTCGTGCACCTAGGTTCGCCGTCGAGTACACCATCACAGGCGCTCCTGTCTGTGATGCAGGGTCAAGGGTAACTGCAGCCATGGTCTCCGAGCTGATAGTCCATGCTGCTGCAAACGTCGTCGAACTGTTAGTGCAGATGGTTGTTGTCTTGCAACGTCCCCATCTGTTGACTCAGGGACCGAGACGTGGGTGCACGATCCGTGACAGCCATGCGGATAAGGTGCCTGTCATCTCCACTGCTAGTGATACGAGGGCGTTGGGATCCAGCACGGCGTTCCGTATTACCTTCCTGAACCCACCGATTCCATATTTTGCTGACAGCCATTGGATCTCGACCAAAGCGAGATCCGACCTTTCTCAAAATCGGAAACGTGATGGTACGCATTTCTCCTCCTTACACGAGGCATCACAACAACGTTTCACCAGGCAACGCGGGTCAATTGCTGTTTGTGTATGAGAAATCGGTTGAAACTTTCCTCATGTCAGCACGTTGTAGGTGTCGCCACCGGCGCCAAGCATGTGTGAATGCTCTGAAAAAGCTAATCATTTGCATATCACACCATCTTCTTCCTGTCGGTTAAATTTCGTGTCCGTAGCACGTCATCTTCGTGGTGTATCAACTTTAATGGCCAGTAGTGTACAACCAAAGCATCTTCAAATAGCCACAGTCGGCTATCATGAGTAACATGTAGAAAATCATCAACAGCGCATTGTCAGTGCTTCTTGCTAAATTGCACCAGGTCATGGTCGACAAATAACAGTTCTTGTAAAAGATTTTATATATTGTATTGTTTTTTTTCTTTTCCATGTTGTATTCCTGTTGCTATGGGTTTATTTATCGATTGTCGCTTGTTATTTGTTGTTTACTGTTGCTTTCCGAGTTTCAGTATTATCAAACGGAGCTAGAGAGTGGAGCCGTGGACGCCAAAATATAGAGTATCAAGTGGAGAAATCGGCACATTTCCGACATATTCATCTGTTTGAGTTCAGTAGAGGGCTGACAGCAGCGGAGGCAGCCAGAAACATTTGCATACTGTATGGCGATGATGCCAGTGCACAGAGCACGGCAAAAAATGGTTTTCTTGTTTTAAGAAGGATCGTTTTGACCTTAGTGACTCTCCACATTCAGGAAGACCTTCGGGGTTTGATGAAATCGTTTAAATGCGTTAATCCACAATGATCCGCAGCAGTGTCTCTAAAACTGGCAGATGTGGTGAATTGTGATCATTCCACCATCATGCGATATTTGCATGCATTGGGGAAGGTTCAAAAATCGGATGTGTGGGTTCCGCATGCTCTGGGCCAAAATCACAAAAATCAGCTGGTGGCCATATGCGCGTCTCAGCTTGTTCATCAACTGGCTCGTGAACAACATCGGCCATTCCTATCTTGTGTCATTACTGGGGACAAGAAGTGGTGTCTTCATGCTAACGTAAATGAAAGAAAGGAATGCTTGGGCCCAAACAAAGCAGCAACTCACCGTTCAAAGACCTGCGCGCATCCACAAAAGTTAATGTTATGCACCTGGTGGAACAACGAAGGTGTGGTGTCTTACGAATTGCTTCCCCGAGGTGTAACAATCACTGGTAACGTTTACTGTCAACAACTGAGACGTCTTACAGACGCAGTCCAAGAACAAAGACCAAGAGGACTACGTGAAGTGTTGCTGTTCCATGATAATGCCCGCCCGCATCCTGCAAGTTCAGTACTATACAGGAGTTGGGTACGGAAGTCATTCCGCACAGACCCTATTCACCTGATGTTGCGCTCTCGGATTTTCACCTTTTCCGCTCTCTATCAAACAATCTTCAAAGAACTTCCTTTCCGGATGAAAATGCGCTCCAAACATGGATCGACGAGTTCTTCGCCACAAAACCACGTGACTTCTACAGTCGTGGAATCGAAAACTTACCCCAGCTTTGGGAGATGTATATAGTGAATGATAATGTATTATTGATGACTAAAGTTTCTGTTATGTGTGCATGTCGTGCTTTTTAAACTTATGGAAAGAGGCTGCGAGGTTATGCACCAACCCAGTAATTGTCTTCAGTTAAAAAAATACCTATGTGAAGACAGTATTTGTACTCTCGTATCTAGAAAGGTTAAGGAGTGGAATTAAAATGAAAGGTGAAAGGATATCAATGATAAGATTCGCTGATGACATTGCTATCCTGAGTGAAAGTGAAGAGCCGGCCGGTGTGGCCGTGCGATTCTGGCGCTTCAGTCTGGAACCGCGTGACCGCTCCGGTCGCAGGTTCGAATCCTGCCTCGGGCATGGATGTGTGTGATGTCCTTAGGTTAGTTAGGTTTAAGTAATTCTAAGTTCTAGGGGACTGATGACCACAGATGTTAAGTCCCATAGTGCTCAGAGCCATTTGAACCATTTTTTTGAAAGTGAATATGATCTGCTGAACGGAATGGACAGTGTAATGAGGACAGAATATGCATTGAAAATCGAAGAAAGACGAAAGTAATGAGAAGTAGCAGAAATGAGCACAGCGAGAAACTTATAACTATTGGTGGTCACGAATTCGATGAAGTTAAGGAATTCTGCTACCTAGGTAGCAAAAGAACCAGTGACGGACGGAGCAAGGAGGACATCAAAAGCAGACTGGCACCGACAGAAAGGGCATCCTGCCCAAGAGAAGTGTACCAGTATCAAATGTAGGCCTTAATTTGAGGAAAAATGGTTCTGCGCAGAATCGGAAAGGAATATGTGGAAAACACTGACAAGGAGAAGGGACAGGACGATAGGACATCTGTTAAGACACCAGGGAATGACTTCTATGGTACTAGAGGGAGCTACAAAGGGCAAAAACTGTAGAGTAAGACTGAGATAGGAATACATGTAGCAGATAATTCGGAACGTACGGTGCAAGTGCTACTCTGAGATGAAGAGGTTGGCACAAGAGAGAAATTCGTGACGGGCCACACCAAACTAGTCAGAAGACTGAAGACTAAAAGGCAATTTATCCAAATACATGTAAAATAACGAAGGTGTCAAAGTACAACCATGTATTATTCGCCTCGTTTGTCTGGATTCTCAGGCAATGTTTTGTGCTAGTCGTATGAGATGCTGAAGAGAATCCAGCTACTTTCAAAGCATTGCCATAAGAATTCTGTTTTCAATAGTGTTGAAAATTTACGAAAAATAGCTACAGAGACAACGTCAGTTTTTCCGTTGAATTCTCCGTATTTCTCCATTTATTGTTTAAGAGTAAGCACGTTGTCCGAGCAGGAGCATACTGTCCATAAACAGATTCGATCTTCACAGAGGATTTACTGCGTTATTTTTTACAGCCGATTGGTGACTACTTTGCCGTAGACATTCAGTTCAAATATGAGATGAATTTTGTATGGTCATCACGTGAGACTGATCCTAAATGACTGTCACAATGTCACACGAAATGTCAAACGGTATGCAAGTTTCACGCACGCTGCACTGCCCCACACTGCTCGTGGCTTGAAGTGCGATTTGTGAAGTTGAGTCATGTAAACAGCAACCAGACATCGTACAGACAAAGCGAGAAGATAAAATCCCTTCCCCCATCCTGCCTCCACCCCCCCCCCCCTCCCCATCCCGAAAAAAAGAAGAATCGGTGCATTGACATGTCACGTACTTAACGCCTCACAACAGCTTCAGTTACTCCCATTAGTTTTTGTGCCGAATCACTGTACAAACTCCATGTCGTCTGATTCCTTTTATCATCCCGGCGTGAGACAGCGTTTCTCAATTTAGGATCTCGCTATATAACAGTCCACAAATCAGCGGCGATAGCAGCACATGCCAGCGGCCTAGGCGTGTCTGCAGTGCTCCAATCTCTGTCTGACTGCCTGCTAGACAAACGGCAGCGCACGCAACTGCAAGAAGTGTCCCTGCAGCTGTGAACAACTTGGAACGTAAGTCACTCAAATATCTCCGTTAACAGTGTGTTCGTCCTTTATAATGTAACTGGAAAAATTTCATTGTCCGTTGTAGGATGCATATTTAAATCATTTATTCTCTTTGCTGTTCTTTCGCGCATGGTATGAGGTAGGCCTGGAGTGAAAAGACGGAATCTTCGTCCTGGAGTTTCACTGTTTACTAATCTTCTACATATTTTACTGCTTTTTGGTTTGTATTCGATACAGGGCATACTATTATTTAGCAAATAAACAATATAAATATACAGCCTACAACAGACAATGTTCTCCTTCACGAAATATTTGGAAGATGTGGTCCCGCACATCAACAAGATTATACTGTAAACCTGCTGCGTCCCGCGGTGTTACCTGCGGTTAAACAGTTGTTTATAAAGAAATGTTAGTGCCTAAAATCACTTTCCACGCGTATTCAGCACGACAAAAATTATCGCGTGGAGGTACTTGAGGCCACTTGCGGCCCAGCAAACCGCGCTACATAAAAAAATCACCAAATTTTGAGACGATGTGAGCTGGCAGAATATGTATCGCTCACAACTCATTCTTTATTTAAGGGAAAATACTAATCTCTACGCTAAACTTAGAGCATTCATTTGAAAGGTAGCTTTCATGGATGACTTTTAATCACGTTACCGATCCGACGGGAACAGTATTCACGTTGATCATCCCACGAGAACAGCGATTATTTTTTTCGGAATAAAAGGTAGGTAGACTATGTGTTAATTCAGGATATTGGCTACCTCCATTTCAAAGTTCACCCAAATCTCACCAACCGTTTCAGCGTCAAGGGGTAACAAACATACTAACTCGACGAAGAAAGAAAAAAAAGCAATTTCTAGTTCGGTGTAGAGCAAAATTTTATAACATTTGCACGTGCCTGTTACCATCGAATAGGGTCGCAAATCATAATAAAGTCGAGCCCTAATGAAAGCCTACAACGCTCTACGTGTAAAGTCACGACTTCTCTCTCTCGTACAGCATTTACAAGACACCGTCACTGTGAGTCTTAAAGCGACTCAGAAGCTGTAAGATACGCCTGACGCTCAGCGGCTAAAATGCAACGGGCTTGTTGGAAGTATGGATTAAACAGTTGGAGGATTGTACGAGGATTGGAACTTAAATAGTGGCAACTGTTTATTCACAACCGATACAAAGAGTTATATGTTTGCACCTGTTACTGTCCTTCAAAGTAGTCACCAGCGTTGTGTGTAGAACCCGTTGTCAGCAATGTGGAAGGCGTAGTATACCGTTAGCAGAGCCTGTTTTGTTGACGACACGAATGGAGCGGTCTAAAGTTATTTTCGTGTACGACTGTGATGGTGTTATCCTAACGCATTACGTTCCTCCACGGCAGACCGTCAATGCACGGTATTACTGTTCGTTTTTGGAGCATCACCTGCGACCAGCTTTGCGAAAGAAGCGGCGACACTTGCACGACAATGCGCGGGCGCATACAGCGCAAGCTGTGGATGCTCTGTTCGGTCGATGGGACTGGGAAGTACTGCACCGTCCACTATACTTCCCGGACTTAAGTCCTTGTGACTTTGATTTGATTCCGAAGATGAAGGAACCACTTCGTCGCATTCGCTTCAGAACTGTTTCATAGATTCAACAAGCAGTAGACCGCTCCATTCGCACCATCAACAGAACAGGCTCTGCTAACGGTGTTGTACGCCTTCCACATCGCTGGCAACGGGTTCTTCATAACGCTGGTGACTACTTTGAAGGACAGTAACAGGTGCAAACATATAACTCTTTGTATCGGTTGTGAATAAATAGTTGCCACTATTTAAGTTCCAACCCACGTGTTAGCATTGTATCCATTACGTTGATTCGTGTTATGTAGGACATGTTCAACAATAAAAGCATTTTCGCAAATACGATACAGATGTGGCTGCCACCATCGCGAGTCTTGCTTAGAGATTATGAGACTAAAGTTAAGAGAGATGAGGGCATGTACAGAGACATGTAGACAGTCATTTTCCCTCGCTCAATATGCGAATTTAACAGGAAAGAGGAGAGATAATCTTGCTAATCTCGGTGCGATGCATCCTCCGCCATGCACTGCGGATATAGATGTAGCTGTAGAACTAGAAGCCACATTTTGCCTTACACGTTACTTAACGTCAATGAAACTGCATGGGGTTTCGTGGGAAACAACATCCGAATGTGTTATCAAAAGGGCATGTCAATGCGTATAAATTTTCAGTAACTATGGTTTGAATTTGGCTGTTGCAGAGCCACCGTGAAGGAGACCCAAGTTAGGTAGAGGTTAATTATTGATTTAATCTTACAGACACAAGTAAGACAATTCTTAGCTTTTGTTGCGTACTAGACATGACATGGGTTTGATTTACAGTGATGGTTCCTTCGAAAGGGCACGGCCGACTTTCTTCCCCATCCTTCCCTAATCCTATGGGACCGATGACCTTGCTGTATGGTCGCCTACCCCAAATTAACCAGCCAGCCAACCAATCCAATCTCAGAGGTAACTAACGCTCACGGGCGTTACAGCGTGTATTTAAAGCAAACGTGATTTGCATCCTCATAGTGCCGCTACTAGCGCCAGTCATGTTACTGGCAAAAGAGTTGAATAGGCAGCACCTGTTAGATGTAGAAACACGCCTACCAATGTTTGTTTATGTCGCACAGCTCCTTGGTGTTGCGCTTTTTCTTTCCGTCATTGTCTTTAGGTACTTATCCAAATTACAATCCTTGACATATTTGTGGACAATTACGCTCTTCGTGTGACAGGAATCGAAAAATGACGTCGTTGGAGACAACGCAACCTATATTGTATTAATGACGAAAGTTATTAGTGCTAGGGTTGCCGGAATAAATTGAGAAAATTACCAAACATTGCCTGGCGAAAGGATTTGCTGACCTATATTTACTAAAGCTATTTACAGCTTTCAATAAATTTTTGTTACCTTTAATTTTGTGCTAAAAGTCGTTGCATATTGTAACCGTCAAATTACAACGAATTCCTAATTCTGATTTTATCGTATCGACACTCAATTATTGACTTGATCTTGCAAATCAGTAAAAAAATTCGCGAAGTGAATGGAATTCAAAAAATTCCGTACCGCTCATACTTTGCTATCGAACACAGGGGTGAAATGCCGAACAGTTTCGTAAAAATCCGAACACCTGTCAACCCAGACTAGAGCTCATAAACTGTTGTCGAAGAGAAAATGCATAATGTCAAATTGTTGTCGAACAGAAAATGTGTAATGTCGCCGAACTGTGGAGGGAATTTTTGAGTGCATTCATTATCTGGTTTATCGACCGCACGATATGAATTAGTAAAGAAGAGTTACGACATCTGTTGCACAACAGATAACAGAGTGCCTCGAAAGGTGTTGCTATCTGAACAGACTATCAGACATGGATTGTTGCTTAGTAGTCCAGTGAAACTCTCAGAAAAAAAGCCTGTACCTTGCAAAAGGTGGAGTAGAAGATTTTATTTTGTTAACTCGTTCATATTGTTGGAAAGGTTAGAAAACCAAGTTTTGCCAACAAAGTTTCTCTTGTGAAAACTTTCTGCAGTCAAAAAACTTCGAAAATTTCGGACGTTAATCAGTTTTTTCAAAATAAATCAGCTTCATTTGCTCCTATCGCTTTGACGTCTATTTTCTTTTTTGAAGAGCACAAAATTCTCTACAAATTTGATTCTTGCCATTTTTTTCTACTCCCAGTATCTAAGGCGCTACAGCGCCTCAAAAAATACCAATTTTTCAAATTTTGAGCATAGTGGCAAGATACCTTATTTTTGAACACTATTTTTTCAGTTTCTGTTTGTGTAGTTTAAATACATTATACATCATGTTATATGTTGGAATTTACCACCTCACTTTCAAGTATTCAATTTCTCTGTAGCTTTATTACAATTAAAATGCATTGTCAGTTACTAAAAAATGTTGACAGTTCTGGGTGTGTAATACTTGTAATATCGCAAATTAGCGCACTTGAGACAGATATGAGCATCACTTCCAACGTTTTGATGGGCCAGGTTCCTCAGTGTCACCAGAAATACCTTGAGTTACGGATTCAGGGTCTGTACCTAGAGTTGATCCCAGATTGACCTCTTCTTTAAACAGCGGGTCAGCCTCAGCAAGTTCGTTGATTTCGTCAGCGGTTTCCTCAACATCCTCCATAACATCATCTTCACTGTCTTCATATAAAAATTTTGGCACGTTTTCACAGTTGACCCCAATACATTTCTTGCAAATTGAAGAACATTTCAAACCCGCTTTTCTGCAGGAGCACGCTCCGCCACAGTTCAGCTTGCATGAGCATGAAACAACGTGAAGAAGTGCTTCAGGTGCTGCATCTTGGCTCATTATAACGGGTATTGGACCGTGGTCACTGTTATTCCCGCCCCATTTCTCAGGAGTTTCAAGTTTCCCATCCAACTTTGGACTTGTTGGTAAGTCCGCAATGAATGATGTTGTGCAGCAGCTAGTGTAGGTGGCAACCGTGCAAGATTCAGTTTGTTTTTTGTAGCAGAATTGGCGAATAGCTGGTACCGCAAATGGTCTAGTGTGTGGGTACTGCTGACACCTCTACTATACAATGCGATAGTAACCTGTTTTGTTGCTGCTATTATTACTTCACGGGTAGCATGTGGTTTATTGAACATGTAAAGCGCTGAGGTTAGGTGTTCATTTTTCGCAACAATATTGCAGCACTTAATTTTTCCTTGACCAAAAAAAGCGGATGTTGTATCACATCCGCTAAAGGCGTGAGCGAACAGAATATATTCACTGTCAAACTTGTAAGATGCAGTGGAAAACCACTTGTCTTCTGCATTTCCTCTTCCTGGCTTTAAGAAAAACAAGTTTTCAATGCCTTGCCCCAAACCGGTCATGAGCACAAGCAGGTCAACACTTCTCCTACAATGACAACACTTCCAAAATCTTTGGTTCTTGAAATGACAGATGTTACAATCATAACGTCAGCATCTTCTTGTGCCTGGTGCACTTCAATGCTACATTCCAGAAATTCCTTTTTAAGAAGTGTGATCAAACGCATCTTGTTTCGTTCGTTGTACAAGAACTTGTTCTGAGGGACTTGGTTCACCATCTCTGATTCAACCACAACGTCAACCGAAGAATGTTGTTTGGCCCTACGAATCCTCTCAGCACGCTTTGTGCTACATTTGTCTCCCTCACATGGATACCCATCAAATACAATAGCAAATTGAGATACAAGTTGACGTTGCAGGTAAGAAACATAGCATTGGGCTATTGACTTGAAGCAAACATTTCGAGTCCAAGTCACTTTGTGGATAAGGTACCCTCCATCAAAATTTCGTTTGGCATATGGCAGTCTTAACTGCTTGGTTAAAAAGTCGTCAGAACTCCCTTTTGTACATAAGAAGCATTTCTCTTTGAACTTGAACTGACCTTTTTCCTGCGACCGACGTAGCACGCCTGTTGGTTCCTGAGGATGTCGAAGGCTAGCTGCTATCATTCTCTCATTAATGTACTTCTTGTAGCATGCGTCATGCACCATCACTTCACTGAGCGTTTTCAAAAAACGGGTGTGAGCAGACTCCCTGCGTTTAGCACTACAATCGATAAGTGTGCTCAGTCCTTTCTTTTTCATATTGCATCCACCACCCAGCACAGATTTTTCGCAAATGAAACACAAATTCATGTCAGACATACTCATTTTCAGCACCACAACATATACTGAATGGAAGCGACTTCAAATTGTAGGACCCTTATTGTTGTGTGCTAATAGCTGTCAGCGCGCTGTGAACAATCACTAGAGATAATTGCCTTCCGCCCGCCAAAGAACAAATACACTTTTGTCCGCTAAAGAACAATTCCTACATACTTTTTCTTATAACTGATCATTAACGTCAATCAACTGTAGAAAATGTACGGCACCTGCATGCAATCGTATTACATATTGTAAAACAAATAAACTTCACGCAATCCGACGTGAATGTATTCGTAGTTACTGAATATGATGCTGTTTGTCCTGGCCCTGCAGCAGAGAGATGGTAAATTCCAATGAATAACATGATGAGTAATATGTTTATACCACACAAATAGAAACTGAAATAACAGTGTTCAAAAATTATGTAATTTGCCACTTTGCTCAAAATTTGAAACATTGGTATTTTTTGAGGCGCTGTAGCGCCTTAGATACTGGGAGAAGAAAAAAATGGCAAGAATGAAATTTGTAGAGAATTTTGTGCTCTTTAAAAAAAAGTAGACGTTAAAGGGATAGGAACAAATGAAACTGAGATATTTTGAAAAACGGGAAAAAGGCCGAAATTTTTCAAGTTTTTTGATTGCAGAAAGTTTTCCCAAGCGAAATTTTGTTGGCAAAACTCCGTTTTCTAATATTTCCAACCATATGAACGAGTTGAAAAAATAAACTCTTCTGCCGGCCAGTGTGGCACGCGGTTAAAGGCGCTTCAGTCTGGAACCGCGCGACCGCTACGGTCGCAGGTTCGAATCCTGCCTCGGGCAGGGATGTGTGTGATGTCCTTAGGTTAGTTAGGTTTAAGTAGTTCTAAGTTCTAGGGGACTGATGACCTCAGATGTTAAGTCCCATAGTGCTCAGAGCCATTTTTTTTGAAACTCTTCTACCCCACCTTTTGCAAGGTATTTCTGCAATTTGACTGGTCTACAGTAGAAAGCGGCAACAGTGGTTCAGAGGTGGAAACGGCCAGGCATCAGGGGAATATTTTCACGAGGGACTAGGCGTCCGTAGGACGTTGAATTTTAAGAAGCGCCATATTAAGCCACGTCCACAATGGCTATGCTGTGCTGCGCAAAACCAAGAAATAAGGATTGGCAAAGCGCGGTGCGTCCGGTGAGTAGCGACGGGTATGCCGAACCGAATTAACCGAGTTGAAAGTTAGTATAGAAGGAACCCTCTATACAGTCCGGACCTCTCTCCCTGTGATTACGCCATTTTTGGTCCCCTTAAAAAAGGCTCTGAGTGGCAAACGATTCTCCTCGGACGACGACGTCCAGCTGTACGTGCGGGACTGGTTAACATCGCAGCCCTGGGAATTATATGAGACAGCCATTCACCGCCTTGTGTCACAATGGGACAAGTGCCTCAGCAGTCAGGGTCAATACTTCTAACATACAGGTACTGGTTTATGTAATTATGCCTCCTGCTCGTTTCTTTTTGAGCGCCCCATTTGAAACTTTTAAAATATACTTGTGAATCGTCCGAAATTCACACTATAAATTTTGAGAGCCAGTGGTTGATTGTAAACCAAAAGTCTGTTCAAGGGCATGACTGCATACAACGCTACAGGCAGCAATTTTGGATATCTTGTTTTGAAATTTGGAAAACAGACTTGCGAATCTCCGAAATTTGCTGTAGAGATTTTGACAGTTATCGGGCGAAAGTAAGTCAGCCAAATTCCAGTTCACGAGCATTTTCTAGTCTTTTGACATGAAATTCTGAAGATGATACACTGGAATTTGCTGTAATGGCTTGTCGGCGATCTGGCAATCTTATGGCAGCGAAGTGCCTCATCTTGAACATTAAAGGACGCCACATTACAGGCTGAAATTTGAATATACACCAGTAACACATTCTGAATTTGTTTTAAGATTTGGATGGTTATCGGACGATCTTAAGACGGCCAGATGCCTCGTCGTTTGCATGAATGGTGGTCGTGCTATAGGCTGCATTTCGAAAATATACTCATGAGACACCTAGAGTTTGCTGTAAGGATTTTGACGACGATCAGGCTATTTTAAGGTAGCCAAATGCCACTGATTGACCATGAACGGTGTAAAGTTACCGTTACATCTTCGATTTCCTCAGTCACTCATAAATTTCCGATTTATCATGAAGCTTACGTTGTGTATAGACCCACTTGCAAAAAACACCAAACGCTTCACGAATTTCGAACAAACAAAATAAATCATAAGTTACTGCACTTTTAAAGATCACGGTGAGTGACGATCCGTTCTGTAGCCACAGACTCGACTCGGCCTCGGTCGGTGCGACGGCGATGAACTCCGACCTCGCGCGGAACCGTCATCGATAGCGGCTGCCGCCGCATATTGCGTGAACACAACTCTAGTTTGTAACAGTCTAGCTGTTTGACTTGTAATCCCCAAAACTATGGTTGCCATATCTAGCTGGGACCTCGTTGGGACGGATTTGTACATCAACGAAATGTCTTGCCAGTAACGCTGTAATATGGAATGTCCTGCCCCTGCTCGTTCCTTGGCATGGCCGCACATTTCAGTAAGCAGACATCAGCAGTCTCGCATGTAAACGGCTGTGAGTCGTGCAACGGCCTTGCCTGTAATCAACGCTGTCAATGGTGCTTTGCGAGCCATTCCTTCAGCAACGTTTGAATCACAGCATCGGAGTCTAGGTGCCTTGCCAAATTATACTCAGCTGCCAAGATCCCCGAAACAATGAGAAGCTGTTGATGCATAGTTGATCTGAGACAGTTTTTAACACGAACCTTTCTGCTTCAAGTACGATCACAGGAAACATAAAGGATGCGCAAAGCTACACATACATTCAGCAACAAGATTGAAATTTTAACCTTGTACATTTTATTCTAGAGGTCTAATGTTTCCAAAGCAATGTATTCTAAGTTTTAAGTATTAATTGTTGTCAAATATTTAATTTCTTCTTCTGTTATGTTGTAACATCATTACGATATTCATTGATAAGTGACTCACATGCCTGAGCGACCTGATCGTCAGTCACCTTAGACTATTTTCCATACAGTCCAAATGTTTCATGTAAAATCTTCGCAATTTCATATCGGATTTTCAAGTTAGACACTAAATTGTCAATAATAATATAAAATATGTTTATCTTGAATAAATCTTCTATCATTTCATTCCTGGTTTCATCATGAAATCATTTCCTCACCTTAGTGCGCAGCTCCAGAAATTCAGGATCGATATTAATTGCACTGGCAACAACTTTAGATCAGGGAGAATGGCGTCCCAGTTTTCACGGAGATATTTTACGTCATTTAATAAGTTCTCAAAGAGTCTTACCTCATTGTCAGTTGTAATATTTCGAGCTTGTAGTACTTTGCTTCTGTAGTCAATTGGTATCAATAACTTTGCTAAACTGTTTCCATGATGAAACACTTAAATGATTTCAAACAAGCAAAATACGCGGTACCACAGAACGTCTTTCAGTTGACAAATTTAACGTAGTGAGAGTTTCAGCAGCAATAGCAATCTTATCCAAGTGAGCTGAAATTGGTATTGCAGAGTCAACCCAAGCACTCCAACGGGTATCAGACATGGAATACATACTGTTTCAGAATTTCCCATCGCTGTGGACTGCTACTGAACAAGTTGTAAAGAAATTGAATCACACCGAAAAAATATCTTCTTCATGACAAGTCCCAACCACATGTACTTCGAATAATGATATGACAACCACACAGAGAGAACTTTACAAGACGGTTTCACGAATAGAAGTGTCTGGGCTCCTTTATAAGAACCCCTAATATTACTTCCGTTATAATAACCTTGTCCGCAGCATTCACTAATAGGAACTGAGTATTTCATAAGTGTTGATCGAATCAAACGAGCAATAGCAATTCTCATTTTCTGATTACAATTTACAAATTCCAAAAACCGTTCATTTATTTCATACTTATCAATTTCCTTCTTGAAATAAATATAACGCAAGTTAAATGATGTTCTTTCAGTATGACTTCAGTCAGGAGTTGCATCAACAATTATTTTCTCTCGGTTCCAAGATGACGCCCGTGACGTGATGGGCACAACTGCAAATAAATTCATTCTGAAAATCACTTGACAGTTAATGCGCTTGTAATCGCTTGTCGGTATCAGATCTTCCTAATGTGTTTTGTAAGAAATAGATCATAGTGACTCTAATATTCCGAAGAAACTTCCATTATTTGGATCTCCAATTTTCTGAGCGGAACCTCTGAAGGTTAAGCATCTTTGACCAAGAAATAACGTCACATCAAGTAACAAAAGAGTTCTCATGTAAGTTGGCTATTCTACGGACGAACAAATAAGAAAATTATCTCTTTACTTCCGAGCACCAGTATGTCATTTCATTTCTTCACTTTTACACTTCTTCCAGGACAAATATACACAAATAGAAATATTTTACTTTGTGTTAACTGGTGACTGCAAAATACTTTCTATATATTCGTCTTTCATGTAAAATCAACCTTCGATGGAATCAGAAGTGCCTTATCTTTGAATGTTGTTGGCAAACTTATCAGATTATAACAAAGTTTCACAACTGTTGATGTGTACATTTGTTGGAATTTCCAACATTTAACGAAAGCGCATTTTGGACTCCATCACAAGGTGGTTTTAGTGCACGATGGCTATGAAAATATTGAGCGTTCATGGTTGCCGCCTGCTGTGACCGAGCGGTTCTAGGCGCTTCAGTCCGGAACCGCGCTGCTGCTACGGTCGCAGGTTCGAATCCTGCCTCGGGCATAAGATCTGTGTGATGTCCGTGGTTAGTTAGGTTTAAGTAGTTCGAAGTCTAGGGGACTGATGACCTCAGATGTTAAGCCCCATAGTGCTTAGAGCCATTTCAACCATTCGTGGTTAAACACGAAATAGAATTGTATGCAATTGTCGTGTATGACTCATAAAGCTGAAGAACAGAAGTCTAAAGGAAGAGCTAGTTTATTTACAGTGGAACTGGGGTAATGTTATTTTATGTATTGTATGATATAAAGTTTGTTTTATAATAGCAGTCTGATATTCGCCAACTTAGCACCCTGGAGGATACGAATCTTGATAGACTGGGCCTCAATTAGGCTTTGGCCTGGGATTTTAACACCCTCTCCTCACCCTGCCATTCCCTCTCGTCGGGCCTGGCTGTGTAAGAGATATAGGAGGACGAGTCGCGCGAGTCACTTGTCGTCCTATGCTCGAATGGAGACAAGTCTGGCGTCGTGGTGGCCAGAAGAGCCGCTGCACGTCTTGTAGAGTATACTGAATTTCGCGCGCAGTGTGTGAGAGAGTGCTATGCGTTTGTGATAGCACATCATCTTACTGTTGCAAGAAGGGCAGCAGAACTGGTCGAACAGCATTCCGCATGTATCTAGCGCCGGTTGGCGTTTACACCACAAACACCAACAATGGTTGTATCTTATCGCAACCCAGATCGCGGGGCCTGAGGTGGGACCACTGTGTCTCTGACGAACGCGCTGTTCGAGACAGCATTCACCAGGTCTACGTCGTATGCGAAAACGACCACCACTTGCATGGAGGCAGCATCTTCTTTCATCACTGAATACCACAACGCGCCATTTCGCTCTCCAGGTGATTCTCTGACGGCACCAATCACGCAGCGCAAAATGGTCCCCACTGCTAGTAACTGATTCGCAACAGATCATGTTGATTCTTACGTGGTCATGTTTGATCATATATGTGCTGTGGAAGCTGCCATTGCTGCCCTTAATTATACAACGGTCTCGGTGGGCGCCTGTACTGTAGGGACGTCCACTATCTCGTCTACGAATGTGGGAACGCGCACGTGTTCGCTGTTGCCGGCATCACGGCACACCCGACGTGGCGTGTAGAACTTGTGTGACAATTCTACGAAACGACGATCCCACCATTCGAAAGGCCACCATTCGACCTCTCTCAAACTCGCTAACTTGCCAGTAGAAAGCACGAGTGCGTTTTCGTGGCACGGTGCCCACTTACTCTACACGTCTGCACCATACCGAGCTTTACTGCCAGGTTCATTCCCCTTTAAAGGGTAGACACAAGTAGCGCTTTGGTAGCCATCCCATTAAGCCATCTGCTGATGGCGTTCAATCCACGATCAGTACATCTACCATCACCCAGGTGTCACCGGATCAAAATCTTGAAATACGATGTTCAACATCCATTTGGAGTTCATTCCTATTCGTGTCGATGTTTACTAGAAGAAAGAAAAAAATACTTTGCGTCTGCTTATAACTTGTCATTCCATGTCAGGACAAAGTATGCCTTGACACCCTTCTTGCTTTAGATCCTGCGATGTCGTGAGATGCATTGAAACTGAGGGTAAGTAAGTGCACGTCGTGCGATGCGTCCTTTGCAATGTGGTCCAAGCACTCATAATACTGGAGACCTCAGTTAGTCGGTATCTCTAACAATTTCACCGTAGTTCCACATCGTTGTAGGTCAAGCACCATTTGTATTGTGTTTAGAAGATCAGTCGTTATTGCTGTGATGCTGAGACCGACAGTAGTACAGTCAACGAATCAGACATGATTATTTTCAGTCCAAGCGGCCTAATGAAGTGGAGAGCTTATATGATAACTGCCACTCCAGAAACGATGACCTCTTCTGAGACAGGGCTAATGATCGTTCAGCCTGCAAACCAGGGTGAAAGAAGCCGCTACCAATATATGTCTCATGAGTTCATTCGGCCGTAAGTGAGTACTTAAATCACCTCTGGTCGCTGTACTTTCACGGTTGTCAAATATTTCAACATTCAATGATTTAAGTTTAATGGGCAGATGGATGTGGCACGAAGTGAGGAACTTAGAAAAACGCATTTTGAAGTGCTGGTTCGTCCCGTCATCTCGGTAGCAAGATTATTATCCGGTTAAGAGAGCTACTATCCAGCAACGCTTTTTATGTTTCAGAGCAAAGTAAAGACCAACAATGTAACAAGTTTTTATACAACCTGTGTCAGTCAATACCTTCACTTACACGCCAAATCATTACGACCATCTGCTTAATACCGTGTTGGTCCACCTTTGTAAGCAATTCCCGTAAATTACTCGTCGATGGGTACGAAACTGATGTCCCATAGGACCCCAGATATTTTCCGTCGGTTCATGTCTGCCTAACTGGGTGCCCAAGGAGACTACGTGAATACGCTACCATGGTCCTGAAACCACAGTAGCACGATTCTGGCCCTCTCTCGCGAACACGTAACCTGTTGGAAGATACCACCGCCGTTGGGAACGCATAAGTCACGAAGGGGTGGAGATGTCCACAACATTATTCACGTAGTCCACAGCTTTCATGGTGCCTTCGATGACTATCATAAATCCTATGGAAGCTCTAGCTTATTCATTGCACAGTGTCCGTATATATTAATGTGATCACCTGTCAGAAGCCTGAATAACCACCTGTTGGTGCGCGGACCGCTGCGAGACGTACAGGAAGAGTGTCAGTGAGGTTCTGGAAAGTACCAACAGGGATGTGCAACCATCCAACTTGAGTGCCATGGCCAGCTTCTCGGCTGAGGATCCATGAGGCGAACAGCCCAGTCGTGGTGGTCCCACAGATTCTCGAATGGGATTAAATCCGGAGAGTTTGATAGCTAGAATAGCGCTGTAAACTCATGCTGGTGCTCTTCGAAAAATTGGAAATTTGTGGTAAGCTCTTATGGGACCAAACTGCTGAGGTCATCGGTCCCTAAGCCTACAGACTACTTTTAATCTAACTTAAACTAACTTACGCTAAGGACAACACACACACCCATGCCCGAGGGAGGACTCAAACTCGAACCTCTGACGGGGAGAGGGGGCGGGGGGAGCAGGACGGACCGTGACAAGGAGCCTCAGACCGCGACACCGCGCGGCATGTGCTCTTCGTACCACGCACGTTCTCTGAGAGCTGAGTAACATCTTGCATTGCCCTGCTGGTAGATGCCACCGTCCCGAGAAAAACCAAACATCATGTACGGATGCAAACCTGTGTTGGTCCATTGTGCCTTCCAGAATGACGAGATCATCCAGCGAATGTTCTCCTGTCTGGACCCATCTGACGATTGTTGCAGGGTGTTTGCTTTCAGATGTATTTCACCGTGCACGCCAACGACCATCTGTCCGATGGGGCACAGAACGTGATTCATTTGAAACGACCACCTGTCGCCACTCAATGAACATCCAGTTCCAGTATTGGCGTGCAAATTCCAGCGTTCACCTGCTGCAGCATCGTTCGCTGAACAGCCGCTGAGGAGACGCTGTTGGTAGCTCCTTGGTTAATCTGGGAGGTCAGCTGCTTAACGGTTGCACGTCTATTCGTCCGAACACATTTCCGAAGCCGTCGTTCCCGCCTGCGTCAGGATAACTGCGTAAGTGGGCCCAACCATCGGCCTGATGTAACAAGAAACGTGATTCACCCGACCCGCCGACACGCTTCCACTAATCCACGTTTCGGTCTCTATAATATTGTGCCCAGTGTAAACGTATATGCCGATATAGTTGGGTGAACATGGGAACAAGTACGGAACGTTTGCTGTGGGTTAAAATTCAAATGGCTCTGATCACTATGGGGCTTAACTTCTGAGGTCAGCAGTCCCCTAGAACTTAGAACCACTTAAACGTAACTAACCTAAGGACATCACACACATCCATGCCCGAGGCAGGATTCGAACCTGCGACCGTAGCGGTCGCACGGTTCCAGACTGTAGCGCCTAGAACCGCTCCGCCACCTCGACCGACGTTAGCTGTGGGGCCCCACGTTCAACAATGTGCGCTGAAAGGTGGGCTCCGAAACACTTGTGCCCTTAACAACAAAGTACTCTGCCGTCAGTTCTGTCACAGATCGCCGCCGGGCCGTAACAAGGCGCCCGTCTTTAACAATGTGCCTTATATCAAAGCCTATTATGTCAACGGATTTCCCTTCTACGTTTATGTAGTGTATTCTATTTTTTGGTGATTGTCAAAGAGGCATAGGAATTTTTTTCTCGTCTTGATTTATGTGAAAACACAAAAATTTTTACTTTGTTTTCGAGACCGTTAATATTATTCTATTCTGTACTAAGTGGGTTTGTCAAGTTGCCTTTATTTACTATGTTTGGAATTTCAGATGTTTGAATTTCGCTATTACCAACTCTCTGAGTCTGCAGAAGGGTTCTCTCTGACGCCAGTAATACGACTATCTTTAAGAACGATACAAACCTTTTGTAGAAGATAATCCCCCTCCCCAAAGGAACGTAGACGTGTTTACAAAATTTCTGCAGCTGCCATGGTTGCTAAGGCAAGAAGAAACTGTATTAAGCAGTAAAGTTAAGACAACGCACAGGCGCAGCCCTGGGAAAGCACGATGCGTGTGAGACAGGGCCACCAGAAACTGGGACAAACGTAACGGTGTCCACAAGCAGAGGCGAAAGTGGTGCGTTTACATCCACAGCCACTGCAGGGCAATAACATGTCCGCCGGCCGTTTTGACCGAGCGTTTCTAGGCGCTTCAGTCCGGAGCCGCGCTGCTGCTACGGTCGCAGGTTCGAATCCTGCCTCGGGCATGGATGTGTGTGATGTCCGTAGGTTAGTTAGGTTTAAGTAGTTCTAAGTCTAGGGGACTGATGACCTCAGATGTTAAGTCCTATAGTGCTTAGAGCCATTTCCATTTCAATAACATGTCCGCATGCAATAGCTGTTACAGTGGACAGACAGCCGAGGCAAACACGGGAATGATATCATGGTAGTTCGTGTTTAAGAATCATTTCAACCGAGGTTGGACACTTCCAGAAATTAGCAGAGGTGTACAAATTCTCCTTGCGGCCTACCTGTCTCTGTCTCCGCCGCAGCCATTGAAGGAGCTCAACCAGCCGCAACGGAGACTCGAGAGTACATGTGCACTGAAGCACAGTGATTGGAGCAGGACAACTTGGATTTCCGCATGCTTGGCAAGCTTCGCGGGATCCGCTCAGTGTGGTGCTCCTGACTTCAGGTTGCGGTATCAGACCAAATAGATAGTGTCAATGCACCTCATTTTTCATAACGATGGGAGCAGCAAAGTGAACAAACCAGGCTTAGGGAGACTGAGGAAAAATTAAGAATTGGAGAGTACATAGCAGTCACGAGACAGAGCCCAAGTCCAGCAGAGGGAAAGTTTTCATGAGTTTATGAGGCAGCTTCAAATTAATAGGTATGTGTTTCCCAATGCAAACTGTTTTAAAGGCTACCAACTACTCATTCGGGACTCTCGAGTATGTTACGACATGTTTGTAAATTTGACCAGCAGTCTCCTCACTCCATCAATATTTTGAAAAAGGAAAAGTGTGTGCAAATGTGTGCTAAGGACTGCAGGCTACTCAGGCAAACTGTGATTGAAATAGGAAAAAAATATGGTTCAGTGTATATAAAAAATCACATTCTCGGAGTATGCAACATAGTGTGAAGAAAGCTTAGCATGAAAGAGACACTGCATTCGTATAAAGGAAAGCATCTTCTTTCAGACATTTACTCTTTAGCTTAACATAACATGAACAATGAACTTCATGTTTACTAAAATGCATTTGGGGTATTTAGAGTGAACTACTTCTGCCACTTAGAATAAATTCAGCGAACTCCCACTACAAATACTGGAAAAAATAATTAAAATTGGTGTAATTTGGGTCATATTTTGCTGGAACACTCTAAGGTTATAGAAACTAGATTGTCAAAATTTTACTTTAGTTGGCATTGAAGATAATGGATATCTCCAGGTTCTTAGATGCAAAGGATTTTGACTTTCAGAGATGGCTCTGCCTACTACAGAACACATATATTAAAAGTGACCTGATGATGGTTCGTATTGAGAAGAACCAGTACTAATAGAAAGAGGGTGAAGTTGCAGAGGAAACCGCTCTTATCGAAATATGCCGAGAAGGGACAAAAGGATAAGAACAATTTACTATTTTCTGCTTTTGAATGACCCGAAGTGAGTGTATATTTCATTGAGCCTCGTCTTTTGACACTTAGGTAAAAAAAGGCTTTTCAACAACTTCCGAACCCTACTCGTAACACTACACTAAAAGCGTGCAGGATAAACTGGCACGTAGTCTAGCACAGCGGGAAGACCAACAAGCAGGCGGGCAAGTCTCCTTTAGCCTGCTTGGGTTGGGCACAGCTTTGCTTGGACGGGAGTAAAGCAGCCTACTCGTTCTGCTGATAACGTGCGGCGCCACCTTGCCTGCCAGGCTAACAGGCGAGCAGGTCAAAAGCGGAATGAGTACTCCTCTGGAAAGTAGGGAAGAGTCAGGGGAAAGCAATGCTACGAGAGAAACTCGCCCAAGAGCCCTGAAAAAACTGTATATAAGTGTCTAGCGCACAGGGCCAAGGTAGTCAGTACTACAACTGAGATGTAGAAAGTCATATCACAACTGATTCTCAAAGTGACAGTAGAGAGACTCGTTGCAATAAAAGTACATGAAGTCTGTACGCATCTAAGCGAGGACAACATACACTCCTGGAAATTGAAATAAGAACACCATGAATTCATTGTCCCAGGAAGGGGAAACTTTATTGACACATTCCTGGGGTCAGATACATCACATGATCACACTGACAGAACCACAGGCACATAGACACAGGCAACAGAGCATGCACAATGTCGGCACTAGTACAGTGTATATCCACCTTTCGCAGCAATGCAGGCTGCTATTCTCCCATGGAGACGATCGTAGAGATGCTCGATGTAGTCCTGTGGAACGGCTTGCCATGCCATTTCCACCTGGCGCCTCAGTTGGACCAGCGTTCGTGCTGGACGTGCAGACCGCGTGAGACGACGCTTCATCCAGTCCCAAACATGCTCAATGGGGGACAGATCCGGAGATCTTGCTGGCCAGGGTAGTTGACTTACACCTTCTAGAGCACGTTGGGTGGCACGGGATACATGCGGACGTGCATTGTCCTGTTCGAACAGCAAGTTCCCTTGCCGGTCTCGGAATGGTAGAACGATGGGTTCGATGACGGTTTGGATGTACCGTGCACTATTCAGTGTCCCCTCGACGATCACCAGTGGTGTACGGCCAGTGTAGGAGATCGCTCCCCACACCATGATGCCGGGTGTTGGCCCTGTGTGCCTCGGTCGTATGCAGTCCTGATTGTGGCGCTCACCTGCACGGCGCCAAACACGCATACGACCATCATTGGCACCAAGGCAGAAGCGACTCTCATCGCTGAAGACGACACGTCTCCATTCGTCCCTCCATTCACGCCTGTCGCGACACCACTGGAGGCGGGCTGCACGATGTTGGGGCGTGAGCGGAAGACGGCCTAACGGTGTGCGGGACCGTAGCCCAGCTTCATGGAGACGGTTGCGAATGGTCCTCGCCGATACCCCAGGAGCAACAGTGTCCCTAATTTGCTGGGAAGTGGCGGTGCGGTCCCCTACGGCACTGCGTAGGATCCTACGGTCTTGGCGTGCATCCGTGCGTCGCTGCGGTCCGGTCCCAGGTCGACGGGCACGTGCACCTTCCGCCGACCACTGGCGACAACATCGATGTACTGTGGAGACCTCACGCCCCACGTGTTGAGCAATTCGGCGGTACGTCCACCCGGCCTCCCGCATGCCCACTATACGCCCTCGCTCAAAGTCCGTCAACTGCACATACGGTTCACGTCCACGCTGTCGCGGCGTGCTACCAGTGTTAAAGACTGCGATGGAGCTCCGTATGCCACGGCAAACTGGCTGACACTGACGGCGGCGGTGCACAAATACTGCGCAGCTAGCGCCATTCGACGGCCAACACCGCGGTTCCTGGTGTGTCCGCTGTGCCGTGCGTGTGATCATTGCTTGTACAGCCCTCTCGCAGTGTCCGGAGCAAGTATGGTGGGTCTGACACACCGGTGTCAATGTGTTCTTTTTTCCATTTTCGGGAGTGTAGTTTCCAGTGAGTATTCAACAACAGTTATTATCTGGAGGTCTCTGCCTGCTAAAGAAGAATAAAACGTTAGAGCTTGTCTCTGGTAGCAAAGAATAGTGTTTGGTATTTTCTGTTTGTCAGACTGTAGGGAAGAACAAGCGCTGTCTCTCGCTTGCCTCTCAGTTTGATTAAGGTATCACATTGTGGACAATCGCAACGAGTAATCCTATATAAAAGGGTCAGTTAGAACATTATGACTACCTACCTAATAGCCGTTATGGCCACCTTTGGCACGGATAACAGCGGTGTGGCATGGAAGAAATGAGGCCTTGGTAGGTCGTTGAAAAGATTTGACACCATATCTGCACACACAAGTCACAAATTCCCGTAAATTCTGGGGAGGGGACGGGAGGGGGGGGGGGGGGGCGATGAGCTCTGACGCCACGTTCATTGGCATCCCAGATGTGTTCGATCGGTTTCAGGTCAGGCGAGTTGGGGGGACAGCACATCAACTCGAACTCGCCGCTGTGTTCCTCGGACCACTCCAGCACACTCCTGGCCTCATGGAATGGTGCATTATCTTGTTGGAAAGTGCCTTTGCCGTCGGGAAACATGATCGTTATGAAGGGGTGTACGTGGTCTGCAACCAGTGTGCGATACTCCTTGGTCGTCGTGGTGCCTTGCACGAGCTCCACTGGACCATGGATGCCCAGAACAGAATGGAGCCGCCGTTTGTTTGTCTCCGTCTCCCAGTGCAGGTGTCAAAGGGGCTGTTCCGTTGGAAGACGACGGATTCACGCCATTCCATCGGCATGATGAAGAAGGCATCAGGATTCGTGAGACGATGTGGTGTTAACATTGGCGGGGTCATCGTTAGGGGTGTTCGGTGCATTGTGTGTTCAGACACACTTGTGCTCTGCCCAGCATTAAAGTCTGATGTTAGTCCAGCCACAGTTCACCGCCTATCCTGTTTTACCAGTCTGCCCAGCCTACGATGTCTGACATCTGTGATGGTGGTTTGCCGCCCAACCCCACGACGTGTGGACATGGTTTCACATTGGTTTCGCAACGTGTTGAAGACACTGACCGCAGCACTCCGCGCACATCCGTGGAGTCGTGCAGTTTCGGAAATGGTCGTCCCAAGCCTCTAGGCCATCACGATCCGTCCTCGGTAAAACTCAAATGGATTGCGCGCCGTCCCCATTATACACACGGACAGCACGCCCACTTGCACAACATGCGCTGTGCATGTGTCTGACTAGCAGCCATTCCTCGTCAGGTAACGCTGCTGTCGCCTGGACGGGTTTGTATCGATAATAGGTCGGTGGTCATAATGTTCTGGTTAATGAGTGTATATTGTAAATGGGAAAGTTTGTGAATGTGTTTGTGTTAATACATTTGTTAGTCCCCCATGCTCAAACGGCTGGGCAGATTTGGTTAATATTTGAAATGGAGATAATTTACATCTTGAATTAACACAAAGGCTACCTTTTATACTCCTGGGGTGAAACAGAAATGTAGCCCACGACGCGCGAATACCCATACTTTATTCTTCCAGTGTTTGAGAATGAGAGCGCTTAGTGCCTTCTAACAAATTTTACAGATTATACCAAACCTTTACGAAACTTCTTCTCGCTGACAGCCCCCACAAAATGATGGAAGGAAAAAGGTTTATCGCTTGTGCAGTGTCACTGTTCGTGCAGGAATCTGCTGCATGAAACACAATGTTTTAATTTCTTATTTTTCTATCCTGTATTCAAGAGACATTTTGCATACAGTATTCACATATACCACTGAATCCAGCAAAATTATACTTCCGTACGACAGATAGTTCCGGAGATTTTACGTCATAAACACTGTAATGCGTGAAAACTGCTGCATCATACATGACGTTTTAATGTACTACTTCTTCACTACGAACTCTATTCACAGAACGCTTTGCGCAGACACTAAACGGATGTACCACTGGATGTACCAGAGAAATTATATCGTTGTACGACACATTGTTCAGGAGATATGACGTCATAAACATTGACCTACCTGAAAATCAGATTGCACGGCAAAATTCGCTAGATATACGGATGAAATATGAATTATTTGTACAAATACGTGTGAAATATATTAAATATACTCCTACATGAAACAGATTTACCTAGTGCATATGTGGGCAAAACCACAGATAGAATGTCATTCTAAACCCCCAGAACGATTTCAACCAAATTTGGTAGACAGCTACGAAATGGAAAGATGTCCTGTGAAGATAAGAACCGCCAGCCCCTTATTGGGGTGTGATGATAACGTGGAGACAAATGGGAGCAGGAAGAGATGGACACAGAGAGGGGGCAGAAGATGATGGACAGACAAATGCGGCAGGAGGATATGAACAAGAGAGGGAGATGAGGAAAAGAACAGAGAAAGATGAGTAGATATACAGGGGTGGGGACAGAAGAATATGGGCAGAGAAAGGAAAGAAGGAGAGATGGGCAGGGAGTGAGGGGTGGAGGAGAAGGACAGCGGGGTAGATGGAGGAGATGGACAGAGAGATATGAGAGAGGGAGATGGACCGAGAGAGGGAGGAGGAAAAGATGGACAGAGAGTGGGCAGGAGGAGATCGATGGAGAGTGGGGGTGGAGGAGATGAACAGAGAGGGGGGGGGGAAGGAGGAGATGGACTGATAGAAGACTGGAAAAATATAGGGTGTACATAAAGTCCGGGAACACGTTCAATTACTTATTGCACAGGAACTAAACGTTGTACAGATGTACATATTGCATTTTGAAGAGAAACTCTGAAAGTTTTTTTTTACAAACGTTCGATGTACGGACCATGAGTGACCCGGCAGACGTCAATATGTTAATCGAATTCTTGCCACACCCGTCCCAGCATGGCATCGTCGACTGTGGCAGTCGCTTCCGGTATTCTCTCCTGGAGCTCTGCTGCATCATGTGGTAGAGGCGGTACATAAACCAGATCTTCAATGTGTCCCCACAGAAAAAGGTCACACATAGTGAGATCTGGTGATCGGGGAGGCCATTTCATGAAACAGCTGTCCCCTTCTGTAGCACGGCTGATCCATCGATGCGGCAGCTCGGTGTTCAGGTACCCACGAACTTCATGATGAAAATGGGGTGGAGCCCCATCCTGCTGAAAGATGAACGGAGAGTCCGATTGCATTTTAGGCATCAGCCATTGCAGCAACATGTCCAAGTGACAGTGCTCTCGGCGAAGAAGAATGGTCCATACAGTTTTCGACGTGACAAGGCACAAAAAACATTTACCTTTGGGGAATCACGCTCAAATTCAGTGCATTCGTGTGGATGCTTTATACCCAAGATTCGACAATTATGCCTGTTCACTTTCCCATTAGTCTGAAAAGTGGCTTCGTCGCTAAAAATTAAGCGATGAACAATGCCATCTCCATCCTCATTCAGTTTTTGCAACTGCGGACAAAACTCAAAATACTTGTGTTTGTCGTCGTCATTGACCTCTTGCACTAACTCCAATTTTAATGGTTTCAAGAGAGCTTCTGTCACAGGACTTTCCACACTGTCATTGGAACCATTTCGAGTTCACGGGATGCACGACGCACCGATTTCTTTGGACTCCTTATGAATGTCTCTTGTACGCGCTCCACATTCACTTCACTCACACTGGAATGTTCGTTTCTCTTTGTCGGGCCAAAGCAACCCGTCGTAACGAATTTGTTGTGCCAGTGGTAAATGGCCTTCCTTGTTGGTGGCTTCTTACGGTACAAACATCTGTTAAACAGCTGTAGCACACGTGTTTTTCTCGAACTCCAACACACAGAAAGCTTGCTCCGCACCTGAACTCGCCGTGTTTGCGACTAGCGCTGACTGTCGGCAAATTACCAAACTACGTTGTGGGGGTATACATGATAAAAACTTTCAGGGTTTCTCTTCAAAATGACATATGTATGATATCTGTACAATGTTTGGTTCTTGTGCAATAAATAATTGAAAGTGTTCCCGGTCTTTATGTACACTCTGTATATACCTTGACATACTCAGCTTTCTCTACATATATACGGAGAAAAACAAGTTTCGGAAAGTTGCTCACAGCGACGTATTGCAGTATATTTGTGGCTCTCCATGCACACCCAGACAATTATGAGGTTTCCCGTGCTAAGCATATCGCAAACAGTTTTGAAATTAGTTACACCTGTTTCTGGGACATATTATAAATCGCTACACGGTCGCATAAAAATGTTTTCCATGAAGTAAACTAGTGAGCTGCGAATGATATTAGCTGTCAGGTTTTCCCATTATTCCAAAATTTAGAAGATTTTTTTTGGTGTCGCGCGGTTTGCTGGGTCGCAAATGATTTGCGCCGCAAGACTTCCAAGACATAACTTTTGTGATGGCGCATATGCTTGGATAGTGAGTTTCGGGAGTAACAGTTTATTACAAATTGCTGATTAACCTCGGATAACACCGCGGCGCGGAGCTAGTAGATGATATTTTATGTCAGTATATGAAGAGGGACAAACGCTGTTTCGCACTTGTCTCCAATTGTAGTTAAGGTAGTTGACTGGGTATTTTCGGAACGAGCTGCAAGCGGAGTGTTTGTCTCCGATATCGTAAGGTAGAACTCATGAACCTTGGGTTACTGGAAGGGCCTAACATAATAGTGGGAAAATAAATTGTTCTTAAATTGTGTTTGCACTTCCCATGAATCAAATTTTCTCCTCTCCGCTCCAGAATCACCTGTACTAAGCATCCTAGGAGACTTTCTCCCTCAGACTCGCTTAAGGCTGACTTAGTAGACCTCAACCAAATTGTCCTCAACGTACTGATTGAACTGCTTAGAACACATCTTCACCCAAGCTGATGATAAGACCTGGGGCGGAACGCTACACGGTGGCCTTGATTTTATTGTAATAACGGTTTCTGTAAATGTTAATATCGCCCAATCAGCGTTATGTTTCTGACGAAGTGAAACGATTTTGGAATAAGTTCTCCAAATGAAAACGGGTAAACCAGGCTGTGCCAGTACATGAAGGTCTCAAAGAGATGACCTACATGAGAGTAAAGAAAAATGAAGAAGTACACTGTTTGGCCTGTAATGCTGGTACTAGTACCTTACCCATATAAAGGTGACTTCCGTACACTCAAATATATTGCCATTTGATAAAATACACTTTGAGTTTTGTATTTATACAATAATTAATTTGTTTGGAGTTAGTTAATGCTGAAGGGGTTAAGTTAATTCTATGACCTGGACGCTGAATTGGTTACTAAAAGCCAATTAAAACGTGCTACAACCCTGAAAGAGAATTATGGGACGTCTGGTGGATTAAGCTCTGACGTCTGCTATTACATCGACTCAACCACTGGAAATAAGCATAAACAAAATGAAGAAAAAAATAATTTCAAAGTGAGCATTTTAGGTTTGGTTTGACCATGACCGTTATGAATATGAATGGAAACCACAATTTAGTCTAATGAGTCACATTTTTTATATTATACTTTCCAGTACATATTTCGGAGGATTATACCTCCACCATGAAGTGAATTTATATCAGTTTATAAGGCATGGATATATTGTAAGTACGAGTTTTGTGTGAGGGTATAGGTCGTAGGTAAATGGAAATGAGCGTTTGGAGTCGTTGGCCGGGAGGCCCCTTGCGGGGCAGGTCCGGCCGCCTTGGTGCAGGTCTCATTACATTCGACGCCGCATTGGGCGACCTGCACGCCGGATGGGGATGAGATGATGATGAAGGCAGCACAACACCCAGTCCCTTAGCGGAGAAAATCCCCGACCCAGCCGGGAATCGAACCCGGGCCCTTAGGACGGGAACCCGTCTCGTTGTCCTTCAGCTACCGGGGCGGACTAGGTCGTAGGTAAGATTGTAAAAGCAACCTGTGATCATTGAAAGACACTGGCAAATCTGCACATAAGTTGTAGTTACAAGACACACATGCCATATTAAATGACTTAAATCGACCTGACGATGTAGATATAACGGTCTGAAGAACGTAGTAGAAAGAATCATAAATGTGTCAGGTCAAAACCTTCACAGTGAGAGAATGGCTGAGAAAAACAAATACTCGCTGGCTGTTCAGAGAATAAAATTTCCTCAGAGCGTTTTCGCCTGTGTGACAATTGAGCGTTTTCGCCTGTGTGACAACTGAATCACACCTTATACGGGATTACATATTATGGGCTATGGAGGTGTACGAGGGGTTAGCATAACTCTGTAACGCGTAGAATAATTTCAACGAAATTTCGCACAAATATGACTTACTACCTGTAAAAAATACCATCGAACCAGGGCTACCCCACGCGTCTAGGAATGGGGGTGGACATAAAGAATGAAAAAGGATGAAATTTAAGCATAACTCTGGAACTCCTGGAGGAACTACTTTACGCTTTGTATACTGTATTTTATTCTAAAAGAAGTAAATAAAATCAATTTTATTTACATTATTATTATTATTATTATTATTATTATTATGTAGTGTTATGCTAGTGGAAGGTCCGTGTCTTCGTATGTCAAACTTCTGATGCCAATGTTCCCTGTCTTCAGCTTCTTCCTTCAGTCTGTTGTATCTCCTTCCATCGTCGATGTCATCCACCTGTTAAATACTACTTCTTGCTCGTCACGGAATATTCGCGCGTCAGCCTCTATAGTTTGGTGAAGTTCCAGTATGTGGCAGCGCTATATGTAGCCTTGAAAACGGCGTCTGTAAAGGGGGTGCGTTCCAAGCAGAGAGCTGTCACGTAGTTTCTTTTGGCAAAAAATCAGAGCATCGCAGGTATTCATAGGCACTTGTAGAATGTCTACTGAGATCTGGCAGTGAACCAACAGCACGGTGAGTCGATGGGTGAGGCGTTTGTCATCATCGTAGCAAGGTCGCACAAATCTGTCCGATCTCTCGCGTGCCGGCCGCACACAGCGGTGACTCGTGCAATGTTGGAACGTCGGACACTCTCATTCGAGGTGATCGAGGGATCACAATCGAACATCTCACTTGACAGCTGGTTGTCTCTGTTGGTAGTACAGACACACTCGCCGTCCAATTGGGGTATTGTATTGTATGTTGACTGGGGACCTAGAAACGACGGAGAGGCTCCGTCCCCGCCGCAGCCGCAGTGGTCCACAACACCAAGACGACTACCGCAGTCCACTTCACCCCTCCGCCGCCCCACAACGAAACCCAGGGTTATTGTGCAATTCGGCTCCTTGTGAGACCCCCCCCCCCCCCCCGCCCCAGGGAACGCATGTACGTGTATGTGGAGAATTTGTTTGCGCAGCAATCGCCGACATAGTGTAGCTGAGGCGGAATAAGGGGAACTAGCCTGCATTCGCCGAGGCAGTTGGAAAACCGCCTAAAAACTATCCACAGAGTGGCCGCTCACCGGACCTCGACACAAGTCCTCTGGGCGGATTCGTGCCGGGGACCAGGCGCTCCTTCCCACTCCAGAAAGCCCTGTGTTAGACTGCTCGACTAATCGGGCGGGCACCAATTAGGGTACACAAAGGTGTGTGCCAGCTGGGTTTCTCGCTGCCTAACAGAAGAACATGAAGAGCAACAAAAGACCATTTGTGCGGAATTGTTTGCGTTTTACGAGGCTGACCGCGACAGTTTTGTGTCGAGCATTGTCAGAAGCAATGAGACATGGGGTCATCACATCGAATCAGACAAAATCGACAACTGTGGAGTGGCGTCACACCATCTCTCTTCGAGAGAAATGGTTCAAAGCCGCACCATTAGCCGGTCAAGTCGTGGTCACTGTGTCACTGTCTTCTGGGACTCTGAAGGGGTTAGGTAATGTTCAACTCTGAAGTTTATTGTGATGCTCTCGGGAAACTGAAGGAACAAATTCTGCGTTTCGTTGCCACAAAAACGGAAACGAACTTTTCCTTCTGCTGGACGACACATGGCCTCACACAAGTTATCGCACCCCGGAGGAGCTCACAAAACCCCAATGGACTGTTCTTCCTCATCCACCCTGCAGCCCGTATCTCGCACATTCCAGTTTCCATCTGTTTGGCCCAATGAAGGATGCACTCTGCTGGAAGTAGATGATGGGGAGGTTACTGATGCATCAAGACATTGGCTCTGACGTCGACCAGTATCATGTACCGTGTGGACATACATGCCTTCCCAGTAAAGTGGATTAAGGCCGTCGCATTGAACGGAGATTATGCTGGAAAATAGGGTTTTTTAGTCACGAGAGTGGGGAGTAATATGGCGCATTGGGACCCTGAATAAAACCAACTTACTTTCAGAAAAAAAGTGTCCCCTTACTTATTGAGCTTCCCTCGTAAGTAAACTAAGTAAAAGTTAATCACCCCAAAGGGCCATCAGGGTAAGACCTTCTCTTTCCTTGATAGTAGCCGCAATTCAGCGAGGAAGAGAGTCCACAAGTTTCTTTGCAATATGCAGCTCAAGCCACTCATTGATGATTAGATTCTGTAGCACAGTCGCGTCAGGTGATATCCATGAACTTTCGGGCGAAAGCACCTCGCCTAAGTAGTGACCACTTGACAACGGCCAATGAACACTTGTCCGACATCTCTTGGATACTTAACCGCTTGACATAGCTGGAAGCTAGACCGGTCGGTGTGGTCGATCGGTTCTAGGCGCTTCAGTCTGGAACCGCGCGACCGCTACGGTCGCAGGTTCGAATCCTGCTTCGGGCATGGATGTGTGTGCTGTCCTTAGGTTAGTTAGGTTTAAGTAGTTCTAAGTTCTAGGGAACTGATGACCTCAGATGTTAAGTCCCATAGTGCTCAGAGCCATTTTTTTGGAAGCTAGAGAAAATTCCATTCGTTAAAATCACTGTGAGACCAGGCATTCGTGCAGTCCGAGAAATTTTCTTTGGGATTAAGTTCGGCTGATGTAGCGGGTAATTCGAGATGTGGTATGTTACCTGAGTGATCATCAAACAAGGAACGCGTGCGTGCAGCCCTGCGAACATGGCTGTCGTCATCTTGGAAGGCGCGGCTGTCCGCAGCATACTCATCATGATGATGTGGAAGGAAGGTCAACGCTTGATTACCGAAATGCTGAAGTTAGCTTCCTGGTTTAGGTTCACTGTAATCTGAATTTATCTGCCCAGGTCACGGTACAAGAAAACAGCCGGACAACATTCCAGACAATCTCTGGCCCGGGCTACACCCTTTATGCACACACAGGTTTAAACGATTTTTTACACGATTGGTACCCTTGACTCCTTACTTTATTTGAAAAGAGGCTAAATTATGAATCATCGAATCACAACACATGCATCAGTCAGCTATTATCTAGTTTTATAATTTTATTCATAGCATTTATTTTCTCGGAAACTGTGGTATGTAATTCAGAATAAAATAGTCACGAGTTGCACAGTTACTTTTTTGCGCATTACGGCTTTCAATAGATTAATCCGTCATCCTCAGAAGCCTCCAGAGTTTGGGATATTGTAAACCATTAGAATTTGGCCATAGAATTATGTAAAGTATAAGAAATTAATTACAAAAACTTACTTAATATTTTTTAGCAGATGTCAGTATCTTCTTCACAAAAGCCTAATGTCATGGCATGTCCAAAATTGTGCACACAGTATTGTATGTGATAATTATGAAGATAGATTGATAATCTACAGTAAATGAATCACATTTATTTATGTAGTGGAAATGTTGACATAGCAGCAACTAACGTGTGTAAAAGCGTGTAAAATCATAAAATATATGAAGGATGTTATATATAATACATTTGGAAAACTTGGCACATTGTTCGACATAAGCTATTGCTGATATTAATATCTCAAAGAATGGGCTAGTTTTCTCCATTTTATAAGAGCTGATATAAAATGAAAATAGCGTTTATTTTTCAATGCAAGCTGATCGTTCAACAAATGTTTGGAATTTAGGTAGGAATGTTTATATATTTCAGTCTCTTCCAAGAGGTTCATTCTGTAACCCATTCCTTACAGATATTAAAGTCAGCAATAGCTTATTTGGAACTATGTGCCAAGTTTTTCAAATATACTATGTACAAGGTAGCCCGCCCGGTTAGCCGTGCGGTCTAACGCACGGATTTCCGGATTGGGACGGAGCGTCTGGTCCCCAGCACGAATCCGCCCGGCGGACTTCTGTCGAGGTCCGGTGAGCTGGCCAGTCTGTGGATGGTTTTTAGGCGGTTTTCCACCTGCCTCGGCGAATGCGGGCTGGTTCCCCTTATTCCGCCTCAGCTACACTATGTCGGCGATTGGTGCGCAAACAAGTACTCAACGTACGCGTACACCACCATTACTCTACCACGCAAGCATAGGGATTACACTTGTCTGGTGTGAGGAGTTCCCTGGGGGCCGTCCACCGGGGGCCGAACCGCACAATAACCCTGAAAGAGTGGTTCGGTGTGAGGCGGCGGAGGGGTGAAGTGGACCGCGGTAGTCGTGGTGGGTTTGTGGACCACTGCAGCTGTGGCGGGGGCGGAGCCTCTCCGTCGTTTCTAGGCCCCCAGTTCACATACAATACAATACAATACAATACAATGTACAAGGTGGTCAGAAACAGTCTGAAGAATTTGTAAAGGTGTCGGAGGAGAGGCTGTACTGAGAAATAACTAAGAGAAAAATTCTATATGTTGTGCCGTTTCAGAGTTAGTATTTAGCATTGAGGTTAGCGAATCGGGTCGTCGCGCACAAATTTAAGCAGCCCGTCGGAAAAAGTATTGCGAAACGTGTTCTCCGTTTTGTTTCTTCAAACTGTACAAACGTAGCTGTTGCTCACCTAGCTTAAATTTATCACTTCCGAAAAAGGCAAATTTGAAATGGTAATGAGCATTTGAGCAAGTAGTAACTCACGGACCCACCGATATCTGTGCCTGATCGCAGTTTAGCGCGTGCAAGCTTGAATTTGCGCGCGAAACGACCTGATTAGCTAAATTCAATGCTAAATAACTCGGAAATGGACAACGGATCGAATTTCTTTCGTAACAATTATTTCTCAGCATAGCTTCCCCTGAAACACCCTTACAAGCTTTTTCAGACTGTTTCTGACCATCCTGCATAAACTGCCTCTATATACCTTACTTACAATTTTTATAGTATTTATAATTATCATATACAATATGTGCATTTTTGGGTGTGTCATGGATTTATGTGTGTGTGAAGAAAACATTGACATCTGCGAAACAAATTTAATATTAAGCAAGCTTTACAAATGGCTGTGAGCACTATGGGACTTAACATCTATGGTCATCAGTCCCCTAGAACTTAGAACTACTTAAACCTAACTAACCTAAGGACGGCACACAACACCCAGCCATCACGAGGCAGAGAAAATCCCTGATCCCGCCGGGAATCGAACCCGGGAACCCGGGCGTGGGAAGCGAGAACGCTACCGCACGACCACGAGATGCGGGCAAGCAAGCTTTACATAAGTGTATGGCCAAGTTCTAATGATTTATAACATCCCAGGTTTTGTAGGCTTCTAAAGATGGTAGATTAATCTGTTCAAAAAGTGAAATAAAAATAATTGTGCAAATGATGACTGAATTTTATTCTCAAATACTATAAAGTTTCTGTGTTGTTGAAGACCCGTCGCTGTATGCACCGCTGTGAGCAGTGGCCCTTTGCAAGGTACCTGATTCCCTAATGGCTAGTGCATGCAGTTCCCTTCACGATGTTCTTTCGCAAGCTGGTTGAGAAGGGCTCGAATTCACCGACCACAGCAATTTCTGTCGGTTTCATAACTGGTTCTCATTGACAAGGCGTGACGCCCGCCTCTGGTCCCTGTTCGCTTTTTGACTGCTCTTCTTATCATTTCTCGTAGACAAATTGGGGATTCTGCATTGATACACAATTAAATCTGGCAGCTTCATTCACGGTGTGATCATAAGCGCCTCCAAACACGTCAGCTCCTTTCTGATATTATTTCACATCTCGACGTCGACCTGTCTTACTGTGTAAATTTCATACAATTCATTGGGCACATACACATCACTTCAGTGTCAAGATTTGCGCTAGTTGTTGTGGGTCACATGTCCACCTGTTAATAGTTCTGTGACATCCACAGTGTTCCAAAGCCACCGGTGACCTTTTATTTTTTTCTTTAAGGAAGTGACTGATTTTTTTTGTCCGGTGAGCTCGTAATGCCTGTGTTGCCTGGAAAAATGTTAACTTTCGTGATTTTTTTTTAATTGGAAGGTTAGTCTCTCATGTAAGCAGTAACAACGCACCTGAAATGTAACCCTTGGGACACCCTTCACGGCGTCTTTGCTGTCACCAAAATGTTGTTTCCTTGCCGGCCGGGGTGGCCGAGCGGTTCTAGGCGCTACAGTCTGGAACCGCGCGACCGTTACGGTCGCAGGTTCGAGTCCTGCCTCGGGCATGGATGTGTGTGATGTCCTTAGGTTAGTTAGGTTTAAGTATTTCTAAGTTCTAGGGGACTGATGACCTCAGAAGTTAAGTCCCATAGTGCTCAGAACCATTTTGTTGTTTCCTTCTAGCGGTGTTATAAGTATTCTGCACAACTTTTTGCTTACTTATTCAAACTAGTTGTTCACAACATCATATATTTCATAAAATATGAGCTCTTGTTGCGAGGTAAAATGTCTTGGCAAGATCATAAAAGAATCAAATATATCAAGCTTGCAATATACTCCAAGAAAAAAAAGACGCACCACGAAGGAATTGTCTGAATGGGGTGGATATCAGTAGATGTGATGTACACGTACAGACAAACAATTTCAGAAAAATTGGATGATTTATTCAGGAGAAAGAGCTTCACAAATGGACCAAGTAAATAATGCATTGGTCCGCCCAGGGTCCTTATACAAGCGATTATTCGGCTTGGCATTGATTAATAGAGTTTTTGGATGTCCTCCTGAAGGATATCCAGCCAAACTCTGTCCAACTGACGCGATAGATCGTAAAAATCCCGAAATGGTTAAGAGACCACTGTTCATAATGTTCCAAACATTCTCAATTGAGAGATCTGACGACCTTGCTGGTCAAGGTAAGGTTTTGCGAGCACGAAGATAAGCAGTAGAAACTCTTTCCATGTGCGGGCGGGCATTATCTTGTCGGAGTGTAACCCTTGCATGATTTACCACGAAGAGCAACAAAAGGGAGTGTAGAATACTGTTGACGTGTCGCTATGCTGCAAGTGTGCCGCCGATGACAACCAAAGAGGTCCTGCTATAAAAAGAAATGGCACCCCAGACCACGACTCCTGCTTATCGGGCCATATGGCGGACGAGAGTCTGGTTCGTATCCCAACGTTGTCTGGGACGTCTCCAGACTTGTCTTCACTGGTCATCGGGGCTCATCACTAGAGACAATCCTACTTCAGACAAGGAGATTCCAGACTGAAGACGTGTATGGAGATGCCCTGGACAATGGTGGGATGCCACCTGACTGTCGCCCGCTATACGGTACGACAATTACACTGCTGGCCATTAAAATTGCTACGCCAAGAAGAAATGCAAATGATAAACGGATACTCATTGGAGAAATATATTATGCTAGAACTGACATGTGATTACATATTCACGCAATTTGGGTGCATAGATCCTGAGAAATCAGTACCCAGAACAACCACCTCTGGCCGTAATAACGGCCTTGATACGCCTGGGCATTGAGTCAAACAGAGCATGGATGGCGTGTACAGGTACAGCTGCCCATGCAGCTTCAACACGATACCACAGTTCATCAAGAGTAGTGACTGACGTATTGTGACGAGCCAGTTGCTCGGCCACCATTGACCAGACGTTTTCAATTGGTGAGAGATCTGGAGAATGTGCTGGCCAGGGCAGCAGTCGAACATTTTCTGTATCCAGAAAGACCCGTACATGACCTGCAACATAAGGTCGTGCGTTATCCTTCCGAAACGTAGGGTTTCGCAGGGATCGAATAAAGGGTAGACCTACGGGTCGTAACACATCTGAAATGTAACGTCCACTGTTCAAAGTGCCGTCAATGCGAACAAGAGGTGACCGAGGCGTGTAACGAATGGCACCCCATACCATCACGCCGGGTGATACTCCAGTATGGCGATGACAAATACGCACTTCCAATGTGCGTTCACCGCCATGTCGCCAAACACGGATGCGACCATCATGATGCTGTAAACAGAACCCGGATTCGTCAAAAAAATGACGTTTTGCCATTCGTGCACCCAGGTTCGTCGTTGAGTACACCATCGCAGGCGCTCCTGTCTGTGATGCAGCGTCAAGGGTAACCGCAGCCATGGTCTCCGAGCTGATAGTCCATGCTGCTGCAAACGTCGTCGAACTGTTCGTGCAGATGGTTGTTGTCTTGCAAACGTCCCCATCTGTTGACTCAGGGATCGAGACGTGGCTGCACGATCCGTTACAGCCTTGCGGATAAGATGCCCGTCATCTCGACTGCTAGTGATACGAGGCCGTTGGGATCCAGCACGGCGTTCCGTATTACCTTCCTGAACCCACCGATTCCATATTCTGCTGACAGCCATTGGATCTCGACCAACGCGAGCAGCAATGTCGCAATACGATAAACCGCAATCGCGATAGGCTACAATCCGACCTTTATCAAAGTCGGAAACGTGATGGTAGGCATTTCTCCTCCTTACACGAGGCATCGCAACAACGTTTCACCAGGCAACGTCGGTCAACTGCTGTTTGTGTATGAGAAATCGGTTGAAACTTTCCTCATGTCAGCACGTTGTAGGTGTCGCCACCGTCGCCAACCTTGTGTGAATGCTCTGAAAAGCTAATCATTTGCATATCACAACATCTTCTTCCTGTCGGTTAAATTTCTCGTCTGTAGCACATCATCTTCGTGGTGTAGTAATTTTAATGGCCAGTAGTGTACATCACTTCTACCGATTTCCTCCCATTCGGATAATTCCGCCGTAGTGCGTTTTTTTTTTCTTTTTCGTTGTGTTCAGTGTGTACTTGGTGAGTAAATGTAGAAATGCCGTTCTCAGTTGAGCAATCCTGTTAAAGTCGCAACTGTGACTCCATAAATAAATTGTCTGTACTTCAGTGTTATACCTCTCTTGAGCACATTACCTTCTGAAATATTATGGACAAAGTTGTTGCAGAGAAATTATGTGATAGTTACTTAGAAATTTCCTGTCACCTTTCTTATAAAGGGATAATATATTTTGCTTGTTTTCAGACGACCCGTGAATCATGCCTGTAGTTCTGTATCACTTTTCTCCCAGCCCACCGTCCAGAGTAGCCTTGACTGTTGCTAAGGCTCTTGGGATCGATGTCACCGTCAAAATCATCGATCTGTTCAAGAATGAGCACTTACAAGAGGAGTATCTTAAGGTAAGACACTGGTAGTGTAGTAAATATTCGTTGTGTCCTTCAAGACTCCTAAACACCAGATCCGTATTAAGTGGCTCATTCATTCTCTTATGGTTGTGTGCTATTTATTTACAGTAACGTGTCGTATTTATATAAATTTCAAAATTAGTTCTGCGTTTTTGAAGCGCACACACACACACACACACACACACACACACACACACACACACACACACACACATACGTGTTTACATGTTTACTTATTCTCCCATGGAGAAAGTAGAAAGATGGAAATGACTGTAATTTATTAAAATTTGCTTTGTTCGTGCATCATTTTTAATTCAACTGGAAGGCTATAAATGTATTTTAGTAAAGTAATTAAATAGTCGATGACTGATGTATTTCCTCCTAGTTATTATTTATAAATCTCATTGTTTTCGTACTACGTCACGTAACTCAGTTTGTTGTCACCATGACTTCTTTTTAAAGAGTTGCGTACGAGACAGCTTGAGGATGTACAACTCATATCATCGCGTTTTACACATACTTCATTATTTCTTTAGAAATAATTATGATTACCATTTCACAGTACCTAAATGAATGAATCACATGAAGTATGCTAAATTTGAAACATTATTGACAGTATCAGTAATGTTATAAAATACGACGTGAGTGACGTCGACCATCAGTTCCTTGAAGAATCTTAGTGAAAACATTAGTCAAATGTGGTCTGGAGAATGTACAGGCAAAGCTGTGGGGCCTCTCCGACCAATCGAAACTGTCTTGGACGGCATTTTCAAATGCACATGCACGTTGCTGCGAAAATGTTCTGGTGCATCATCGTGTATGAGCCACATATACAGTGTTCAATATGAGTTCGGGTTTGCAGCCGGTCGTCGTAAACTTCATTGCACGATATTTCGGCTGGACAACTGCCAGCCATCTTCAGGTGAGCCGAATGAGGACTCACGAAGGCGTTCTCCGCTGCGTCTTACATAATGAGCTGATAGTACTGCCGCGCATGCGTTGCAGTTGCGGACACAGGAGGACCACACCACCCAGCGATAGCGCCCTCGCTGGCGGAACTGCAATACTCAGGAGCCGTCGGTATTGTCTCTGGCCGCAGCTATCGAGGTCTTCTGGCGTCTTCGTCTCGAGAAAATTTAGGAGATGACGGGATTCCATGCGTTGTTCAATTGGTAACCACTGTCACGGTTCATTAGATTTCCCGCAATGCTTATTTCAACAGATTCTTTGATAATGGAGTCCCAAAAAGATGTTGCTGTGGCCAAAATCGAAGTTTTATCGTCCTCCATTGAATGTCCGTTAGAAATACAATATTCCGCAACTGCAGGCTTACTGGGTTGCAGTAGGCGCGTGCAGCGTTGATGTTCTGTACAACGCTCTTCCACTGTACGCGTTGTCTGTCCTACTACACTACTGGCCATTAAAATTGCTGCACCAAGAATAAATGCAGATGATAAACGGGTATTCATTGGACAAATATATTATACTAGAACTGACATGTGACTACATTTTCACGCAATTTGGGTGCATAGATCCTGAGAAGTCAGTACCCAGAACAACCACCTCTGGCCGTAATAACGGCCTTGATACGCCTGGGCATTGAGTCAAACAGAGCTTGGATGGCGCGTACAGATACAGCTAGCTGCCCATGCAGCTTCAACACGATACCACAGTGCATCAAGAGTAGTGACTGGCGTATTGTGACGAGCCAGTTGCACGGCCACCATTGACCAGACGTTTTCAATTGGTGAGAGATCTGGAGAATGTGCCGGCCAGGGCAGCAGTCGAACATTTTCTGTATCCAGAAACGCCCGTACAAGACCTGCAACACGCGGTCGTGCATTATCCTGCTGAAATGTAGGGTTTCGCAGGGATCGAATGAAGGGTAGAGTCACGGGTCGTAACACATCTGAAATGTAACGTCCATTGTTCAAAGTGCCGTCAATGCGAACAAGAGGTGACCGAGACGTGTAACCAATGGCACCCCATACCATCACGCCGGGTGGTACGCCAGTATGGCGATGACGAATACACGCTTCCAATGTGCGTTCACCGCGATATCGCCAAACACGGATGCAACATCATGGAGCTATAAACAGAATCTGGATTCGTCCGAAAAAATGACGTTTTCCATTCGTGCACCCAGGTTCGTCGTTGAGTACACCATCGCAGGCGCTCCTGTCTGTGATGCAGCGTCAAGGGTAACCGCAGCCATGGTCTCCGAGCTGATAGTCCATGCTGCTGCAAACGTCGTCGAACTGTTCGTGCAGATGGTTGTTGTCTTGCAAACGTCCCCATCTGTTGGCTCAGTGATCGAGACGTGGCTGCATGATCCGTTACAGCCATGCGGATAAGATGCCTGTCATCACGACTGCTAGTGATGCGAGGCCTTTGGGATCCAGCACGGCGTTCCGTGTTACCCTCCTGAACCTACCGATTCCATATTCTGCTAACAGTCACTGTATGTCGACCAACGCGAACTGCAATGTCGCTATATGATAAACCGCAATCGCGATAGGCTACAATCCGACCTTTATCAAAGTCGGAAACGTGATGGTACACATTTCTCCTCCTTACACGAGGCATCATGTCAGCACGTTGTAGGTGTCGCCACCGGCGCCAGCCTTTTGTGAATGCTCTGAATGATTTGCATATCACAACATCTTCTTCCTATCGGTTAAATTTCTCGTCTGTAGCACGTCATCTTCGTGTTGCACCAATGTTACTGGCCAGTAGTGTATATAAGCCATACCACATTGACACGGTATTTTGTAAATTGCCACCTCCCGCAGTAGCAAATCATCCTTCACCGATCCCAGCAAATCCTAAATCTTCGAAGGTGGACGAAAAAGCACTTTCACATGAAAGTTATTAAGAATCCTCGTTATCTTGAAGGAGATATTTCCAACGAAGGCAAGAAAAGCTAGGGACTTGGCTGGCGCGTTCTCCTCTGTATCTACTTCCCGGTTCCTGGCTCTAGTGGAGAAGGCCCTGTTAATTTGCCGGGTCGAGTATCCATTGCCTCTGAACACCGCCCTTAAATGTGCAAGTTCTTTAGGCAAATTCTCTGCATCCGACACCGAATGTGCCCTATGCACAAGGGTTTTAAGTACACTGATGGTCTGGGATGGATGATGGAAACTAGAAGAATGCAAGTACAAATCAGTGTGAGTGGGCTTACGATAGACAGAATGTCGCACCGAGCCGTCACCTTTCCGTTTAACATCCAGGAATGGAAGGCAGCCATCTTTCTCTATTTAACTAGAATACAAGTACAAATCAGTGTGAGTGGGCTTACGATAGACAGAATGTCCCACCGAGCCGTCACCTTTCCGTTTAACCAAAACATCCAGGAATGGAAGGTAGCCATCTTTCTCTAGCACCAGCCTTCGACTGCTGCCTGACTGGGTGTGTGGGCAGCTCTGCACTCTGCCACCTTCAAAGGTCTGCGATGCTGGGATCCATGCATCTCTGAATGTGCCAAGGTCCAAACCGAGGACTCCTCTGCTCTGTGACATTGGGGCAAGATGCTGTCTGCCGCTTTCCCGGTGACGGCAGCCGACTCTTGGCCATCGTGCTACAGGTGGGAAATTCGACACATACTCGGATACAGTAGTAACGGCAGCACGCGGCCTGCGCCACTGCTGGCCAGAGCAGATTGAAAGCTAATCACACCGAGAGATAAGGTGTTGGTGTATCTGTCGTGCTCGCCAGGGATCAACACTAGCACCATCGAAGACTGAATGACCGTAAATAAACAGCAATAAAGAGTTTCTTGCAGCCACGAGCTGCGTTCTTCTTCTGCAGCTACATCCATGTCTGGTAGTGAATCACTGTCGACACCAAGCTGTCGTAGCCATGCTATGAGATTTCCGCCAGTCACTAGTGAAACAACCGGCCGCTGTGGCCGATCGGTTCTAGACGCTTCAGACCGGAACCGTGCGACTACTACGGTCGCTGGTTCGAATCCTGCCTCGGGCATGGGTGTGTGTGATGTCCTTAGGTTATTTAGGTTTAAGTGGTTCTAAGTTCTAGGGGACTGATGACCTCAGATGTTAAGTCCCATAGTGCTCAGAGCCATTTGAACCAGTGGAACAGTCTAGTATTTTAGTATTCATTTGACTTTGTTAGTCCCCAAAGCTCTGATTTTTACTAAATACTGCCTCTTCTATTTCAGATAAATCCAGAACACACGGTACCAGCCATGGACGACAATGGTTTGATTCTTCACGACAGGTATGTCCAGCGGTGATTTTCTGTGTCGTCTCATATACTCCATTATTCCATTCTCATAATCTCTGTAACACTGTAATAACGTTCCGCTTGTGGCAGCCACGTAATCGCCACTTACCTGGTGTCACGCTACGGAAAGGATGAATCTCTCTATCCGAAGGATGTGAAGCAGAGGGCGCTGGTCGACCAGAGACTGTATTTCGAAGCGACAATACTTTTGCCTCGTCTAAGGGCTACAACAGTAAGTGTGTTTATATAGATTTTGCAAGGTTTTGTTACAAAACATGTTATGAACGAAGCGAACAGTTATTTGAATGAATCTTGCTAAAATTTCAAAGTGATGCGAACATTGGAATCTGCCTGTAAAAGTTCAAGAGTATAAAGTATCAAACTTTTCACTTTCGAAAGCAAAAACGTGGAATTATCATGCTAAAAGTAGTGAGCAACAAAGCAACAATTTTTAAATCTCTTAATTTTTTTAAAAGAAGCCAAGTGCATCATCGTAATCTAGAGATATTTCTCTCACTTTTCAACATAATCTCCATTTCTTTGCACACGGTTTCGCCAATGTTCTGCAAGTCTGAACATACCCTTCCGACAGAACTATGTTCCAACTGCATGAAGACAGTGATGCCCTGCTTTCTGAATATCCTTCGCCGTCTCGTAGTGTTAGCTTCCCATCCTTACAGCTTTCGTCGCCTATCACAATACTCGTCCAAAAATCATCACCTTCATTTTGAAATCTCTGAAGATTTTGGCCGATGGTTCTTCTCTGTAGGTTACCGTCTTCGGACAATAATCGTGGAGCCCATCGGACACAAACTTGCAATAACTTAAGCTTTGTATCGTTTTGCGCATGCACTGTGTCCTAATGCACGCTTAGCAGCGATTTCGTTCACTGTGACACGCGTGTCTTCCGTAATGAGCTCACCAGTTCTTTCCTGGTTGCGTTCCGTGGAGGGGTCACCAGCGACGGTCACAGGCAGAGATACAATAGTTTGAACTGGAGCGTTCACACCGGGACACTACACTGCCTCACCGAGCCACTGTGACCCAGCAGTGACTCAGCCTCGCCACATGTGACGGACAGGGTCACTGTGATCACAGCAGTCACCGCCGGACATGCATTAGTTTGAACTGGAGTCACTGGGACACAGATCACAGACACTGCGCTGCAGATTTGCCAAACGACAGGCAGTAATTTCTGAGACAGTGACGCGAAACATTCATTGTACATCATACTGTACACACTGTAGCCATGAGTTTAGATTTGATTAACACAGAAGATTTTATAAGTGAAGTAGAAAACCGTCCTGCTATTTGGGATGCGAAAAGCGTTGACTATAGCGACAAAGTGATGAAGACGAGTGCATGGCAAGAAATTATAACGAAGTTTGTGCCTGATTTCAGTGAGAAGAGCATGGGTGAGAAAAACAAAATTGGTAAGTAGTATGTTCTTTTTTTAAATTTAGCACCTATTTTTCGGACCATAAAACTCTAGCGAAATTTAGTTGCCACCCCTGTACGAGTCCATTTCACTAACTAATCAGCTAGCAATACCTGCGGTGTCGGGCACCAGTGATCCGACAGTGTTCATCACAGTCACTGGTGACCATCACTGGCGACCGTCACCAGTATCCCAGTGGGAAACGGGCCTAATAGCAATGAGTCACTATTGGAATCAACACTGACACAAATATCAGAGACTAACGCTTGATAGGGATATGAAATGGAATAATCGTATTAGAGCAAACCGAAGACTGCGATTCATTCGCAGAACACTTAGAAGGCGTAACAGGTCTACTAAAGAGACTGCTTACACCACACTTGTCCGCCCTATTCTGGAGTATTGCTGTGCGGTGTGGGATCCGCATCAGGTGGGACTGACGGATGACATCGAAAAAGTACAAAGAAGCGCAGCTCGTTTTGTACTATCGCGAAATAGGGGAGATAGTGTAACAGACATGTACGTGAATTGGAGTGGCAATCATTAAAAAAAAAGGCGTTTTTCGTTGCGACGGGATCTTTTCATGAAAGTTCAATCACCAATTTTCTCTTCCGATGGCGAAAACATTCTGTTAGCACCCACCTACATAGGGAGAAATGATCATCACGATAAAATAAGAAATCAGGGCTCGCACAGAAAAATTTCAGTGCTCGTTTTTCCCGCGTGCCGTTCGGGAGTGGAACGGTAGAGAGACAGCTTGAAGGTCGTTCATTGAACCCTCTGCCAGGCACTTTATTGTGAATAGCAGAGTAATCACGTAGATGTAGATGTAGCTCAGTCGTTTATAATGCAAGCAATCAGCCGACTTCGTTTCATTGGCAGGATACTTGGAAAATGCAGTCAGTCTACAAAATAGATCGCTTACAAAACACTGTTGTATTCTGCTCAAGTGTGCAGGGACCATATCAGATAGTACTAATAGGGGATACAGAATTTATACAAAAAAAAAAGGCAGCACAAATGGTCAAGTTTATGTGAACCGTGGAAGAGAGTCTTTGAAATACTATCGCATAAGAGGTAACACAGGCAAAGCCAAGATGTTCGCGATTTACCGTTAGTTTCCTTAATCACCAACTCTGTGACGCCACGAGGGATACCACTGTGTCTCGCCAAAGCATTGGAGGTGTGGGACTTCTTCCCAGGTCGCCGCCGTAACTGCCGACGATGATCGTCCTGGGTACTGCAGAAACACGATTCATCGCTGAACACAGTGCGATGCCATTCATCAACAGTCCATGTTTCCTGGCCACGGAACCTCTCCAGGGTCCGCAGCTCGTGGTCGTGCGGTAGCGTTCTCGCTTCCCGCTCCCCGGTTCCCGGGTTCGATTCCCGGCGGGGTCAGGGATTTTCTCTGCCTCGTGATGACTGGGTGTTGTGTGATGTCCTTAGGTTAGTTAGGTTTAAGTAGTTCTAAGTTCTAGGGGACTGATGACCATAGATGTTAAGTCCCATAGTGCTCAGAGCCATTTGAACCATTTTTGAACCTCTCCAGACGCAGCTGTCTGTGTTGTGGTATTAACGGCATCCTTCGCTTGGGACAGTAACTGCCCAGTCCGGCTGCTGGTAGTTTCTGACCAATGGTGCGGGATGACACAGACTGTAACTTGTTTTACGATGGCAACTGCATATGTGAAGAGGCTACTGTTAGCTTGTTACACAGTACGGTGATCCACCCACGTGGTGGTCAGCCGTGGCCGACCGGAGCCTTGACGACGAGAATGCAGCCCTCACGTTCCGATGCAGACCAGCAATGGGCCACTGTCACATTCTAATCTCCCACAAATGTGGATGTTGCACTATTCGACCAACTGGGACCTACGGTGCGGATCCTTTCAAACTATGGCAAGTGCTGATAACGCTGTCTAATATGAGTTCATGGCACATCTGTGTACCTCAATATCTGAGGCTGTTGACGTCGCTATGTACCCTACCAGGACTGGTAACAGCACTAATGCAGTCGGGCGCCCGCTCTACCTGTCAAATACCCGACAATGACGTCTACATATACGACGTTAAAGACATCCGACCATGTCTTTTGGGGCACATCTGTGTACCTCAATACCTGAAGCTGCTGACGCCGCTATGTACCCTACCAGGACTGATAACAGCACTAAAGCACTCTGGCGCCCTCTCTACCTGTCAGCCGGCCGGAGTGGACGAGCGGTTCCAGGTGCTACAGTCTGGAACCGTGCGACCGCTACGGTCGCAGGTTCGAATCCTGCCTCGGGCATGGATGTGTGTTATGTCCTTAGGTTAGTTAGGTTTAAGTAGTTCTAAGTTCTAGGGGACTGATGACCTCAGAAGTTAAGTCCCATAGTACCCCAAGCCGTCTACCTGTCAAATACCCGACGATGACGTCTACATATACCACGTTAAAGACATCCGACCATGTCTTATGGGGCACATCTGTGTACCTGTACCTCAATATCTGAAGCTGTTGACGCCACTATGTACCCTACCGGGACTGGTAACAACACTAATGCAGTCTGGCGCCCGCTCTACCTATCAAATACCAGCCGATGACGTCTACATATACGAAGCTAAAGACATCCGACCATGTCTTTTGGGTGCTTCACATATTTTGTTATGCAGTGTATTATGATCGCAGCATCATTATAGCTCAGTCTTCTGCAAATAAATCTTCTCTGAATTCATTAAACAGTGTTTCGCTAGAGCTATGACGTCATTCTTTCTTTTAAGTTCCCCGACCCTTTCTGTTACACTTGGGTACGGGCCTACCGACCTTATTACGATACAGACAACGCATGTCTGGATTTGTTACATGTCTGTTGTCACGCATACTCCAAATACGGCTCGAGTACACTAGAACTGGTCGGACTACCGCCTGTTATGTAATACTGCACCAGTACACTAGAACTGGTCGGACTACTGCCTATTATGTGATTTCCTTTACACATGCATTGCATTTTAACCTTGTAATCGGATAATATCGGATTCGTTATCTTTATTGAGGCTATTATCTCACACGTGTCCAGCTTTAATGAGCGCTGCTATCTGTGCAAGTGCTTGAAGATTTGGCCGGTAGGATGGACTTCAGAAGCGGTTGGGCTTCCGCTGTTTAGGAAATGGCTGCAGGGTGTGGAACCAGAAATGCCAAAGTTTACTACTGAAACTGAATCACATGAAGTCCGAAATCTTTTGTACAAGGTGGGGCCCTCATGGCTGGAGAGGAGCGGAAGGAAGGTCTGAACTGTCTGCGAACAGGGAACTTCACTTGGCCACACTCCTCAGGCCGCCCCCAGGACCCCACGTGACCGATTCTGTTCCTGTGATTGGTTTCGTCCTGTATAGTTGATTGACAGCGTTAGCGATGTTTGTCCATGGCGTTACTTTGTCAGCACAAGTTCACATATCACGTGAATAGAGCGTGAAGCGGCTGGCATCCGGCTAATATCCGGTGTCAACCAAGGCAGACCTTGTTGAAGCTTAGGAACGACTTAGCGAGTTACCCATTAATGAAAATTTAAAGAAATAAATCGATTTGTTGAGCATTATACGTATCCACCTTGTACACATTAATTATACCAAGTGGAAATCTTGTTCAGATTTTTCTGAAATTTGCTACGGTTGTCCAGCGATGATACTTTTCTGTACTACCTTATAGTGCTGCTGATCCTAGCTGGTAAGTAGTTCATTTATTCAACAGTTCATGTAGATTGAAAGCATCGGAGGTCCTATTACGCTTTCACCGGGCACACGTGATGTTACTTTTGTTTCTGTAGAACTTTCACAGTCCAGTATAACATACTGGACTCCATTAGTCAAATATTCTTGGAGGAAATCACATGTCTATGAAGATACTCCGTACGATCGAATCTTTATTAGCAGTTGACGATGCTGCACTGTGTCAGCGCCTTTCAGCATTCTGGAAATGCAGAATCTGTCTCAATAAAACAATCTCTTTTCCGAGCGTGTTTAATATGATGTAAATGGGTCTAAAAAAAAGTAGATATTACCAGTGACAACAATAGGGCGCTTATGATTCTCAGTGTTACACTTATAATGAACAAACAGACTAGATTAAAAAGATGTTCTTGTACTCTTGTATAATCTATGGATAGGAGTGATAATTTATCTTGTACGAGACGCGAAACCGACTTCTGTCCAGCTTTTTTCTCCCGATTTTAGCGTAGTTAGTCTACTTCCAGCTGTTACTCGGAGCTAACATTTGACCCCATCCCCCTACGTCCTTCCCAAGATATAAGGAAATACTAGACTCACAGTTCTTACTATCGTATTCATCTGCAGATTGTTCAGTTTCACTATCATGATCGCTTTCCATTAGTTGACCATCTTCATTTGAATTAGATTCTTCAGAATCAAATACGTCATTTTCATCATTCTCTGCATCTTCTTCGAGCACCTCATCCACACTTCAGGGTCGGAAGGCACATCCCCTCTTCTTTTCTTCGGATCTGACATCACTAAAATAAAAACATATTTATGAGTATCAGTTTCTGTAAATTATAGGCATGTTGAAGACCGCGTAAGTAATCACTTTAGTTAACATAGTTATTTTATTCAGATTAATAAAAATTGTAAATATTGTATTTACAACGAATTTACTTTGAAAAATGTTAAAAAAAGGAAAACACCTACCTTAAAAAATTGTTACGTAGATAGGCGCGTGGTGGACAGTTGTACCCCAATTCACTTCAACGTCCTGGTGTCTGTGTTTAGCTGTTCAACTGACGTTAACTGCAAACGGAACTTCAACAATGCACCAATTTGAAAGGTACTGAGCGTGGGAACGCTGCAACTTTAAATGTAACGGAAATAATCACAGTGTAAAACCGCTGGCTGACAGGTGTACCCCATGCGCCCACTCCTGGGTTAATGCAGATGAGTAGGACAACGATCCTGTAATGTTACAGTATAAACTCTGTCAGGTCGATTAATCTCTTGGTGTAACGTTCCGTGATACGGAAAAAGCACGTCAGGTCGGCTGTAGGGAAGGCAAACGGTCGATTTCGGTTTATTTGGAGAATTACGGGAAAATGTTGCTCATTTATAAAGGAGAACGCCTACAGATCACTTATACGACGAACTGCTGAGTACTGCTCGTCTGTTTGGATCCCCACCAGGTCAGATTCAAGCAAGACTTAGTAGCTGTTACGAGGCGTCCTCCCAGATTTGTTACCGATATTTGCGATCAGCTCACGAGTATTGTGGAAATGCTCCGTATGCTCAACTGAAAATCACTGGAAAGAAGTCTGTCTTTTCACGGAACACTACCAGGAAAGTTTAGAGAACAGGCATTTGGGACAGACGGAAGAACGTTTCTACTGCCATACGTACATCTCGAACAAGAGTCACGAAGGCAAGATAAGAGAAATTAGAGCTGTTATGAAACATACAGACAGTCGTTTTTCCCTCGCTCCATTTGCAAGTCAAAATGGTTCAAATGGCTCTGAGCACTATGGGACTCAACTGCTGAGGTCATTAGTCCCCTAGAACTTAGAACTAGTTAAACCTAACTAACCTAAGGACATCACAAACATCCATGCCCGAGGCAGGATTCGAACTTGCGACCGTAGCGGGCTTGCGGTTCCAGACTGCAGCGCCTTTAACCGCACGGCCACTTCGGCCGGCATTTGCAAGTCGAATAGCACTTACTAGCAGTGGTACAAAGTGCTCTCTGCCAGGCACCATATTGCTGCGGAATATGTATGTATACTCCATTCACCGAAACAAGAAACGTATTGTAAACACAGCAAGGCGCGTGACCACAGCGCTCCCGTCGAGGGGTGTACAAGGCAGTGAGGTCAGAAATTAAAAAATGAAAGTCGTGTTTTTTATAATTTGGCACCTGAGCATGATAAAATGATCCGAGAACTACCTACCGACCCCTTTTTTACATTACATTAAAATTTATTGTCACTGAAAAAGAGAAATATTTAAGCTTTCAGGAAAAGTTGTTTTTTCGCGTTACTCTATATTCATCACGCCATATCTCCTAAACTGTGTGTCGCACAGCAAAATAATTTTATAATTGCCTTCAGTACTATATGTTGATGACGTCCGCAAATTTTCTGCGCAATAGAGTCAGTAATTGTGAAGTAATAAATTAAAATCTCACGTCTGATGCAGAACTTTTACCAAATCATCATCCGAAATATAGTACGCGACAAACTTTTCCCCTTTAAATTTTTTTGTTGGGGTGTAAGCGAGAAAAGTTTCAGAAAGGTTTGAATTTAATTTTGTAGTTTTTTCGAATGCGATGGGTGCAACCGTTTGTCCTTTACGAGTGGAAACTCAAATGTGGAAATTAGACTGCATTATAGAGGAGAGAGAGAAGAGCGGTTTGTTATAAACCTCAATGAAAACAGTTCAAGTTCGACTGAGTGAACCTTGTTTCGTCCTTTCTCATTATTATTACTGGTATTGTTATTAAAATTAACAATTGTGTGTGAATGGAGCGTTTCGTTAGCAACCTGAATGAAAATAAATCTGCTTCGACAGAATGAACTCAGTTTAACATTATTTTAACATTATTGTTAAGTTTATTTCGTACATTGTTGCCCAGGTTTCTCACGGTCCGCTGTAACATCTCGGCAGCCAGCTGAACGCCGCCAGCCGCAAAGCGTGCGCCAAGGATTTTCCACACCCCTATGTATCACGTGAACACCGAATGCTTTCTCTGGAAACTAGCGTAGTCACTCACGTGACACTGTTTATGTTTCGTCCCAGCTCTCGGTGAATAGACTTGTAGTCATAGTTGTAAACTCACTGGTTGGTGGGAGCTTGTGCAGTGCATTGTTGTTGTCGTTGTTGTTGTGGGTAAGTGCGTGGTCATGGGAAGACAGAGTGCGAATCTCACAGTGGTGGCGCATGGGTCACTTATTTTTCGCCACGAGTTGCTTGGTACGCATTGGAATTCAGTCACGTCTTATGTGTGTGTAGCCACATTTCCTTTGAGAAGCAGTATGGTATAAAATGCAAGGTGAAAGGCTCACTTTCTAAAAACAAGCCTGAAACTGTCTGCCATGTGGTTACAACTGCATGTATGGCAGTGAGAAGTGGAAATTACATTATTTTTTCGAATGCTTTAAAGGCCACGCTACACGCTTAATATGACGTGGCACTATTATGACGAGGAAAAACATTCACTGGATCGTCATTACAGCACCAGCCAGAAAGAGGATATGACTCATTTGCCTTCTCATGAACGACAGTGAATGCAGCCTGAACTGAAAGCGGCAATTAGGGAAAAAAAACTGAGTTTACAGTGAGAAGAGTGGTGACAAAGTCTTTTATGATCGACGTCACTAATTACACTGTGTGATCAAAAGTATCCGGACAGCCCCAAAAACATAAGTTTTTCATATTAGGTGCATTGTGCTGCCACCTACTGCCAGGTACTCCAAATCAGCGACGTCAGTAGTCATTACACATCCTGAGAGAGCCGAATGGGGCGCTCCGCGGAACTCACGGACTTCGAACGTGGTCAGGTGACTGGGTGTCAGTTGTGTCATACGTCTGTACGTGAGATTTCCACACTCCTAAACATCCCTAGTCCACTGTTTCCGATGTGAAAGTGAAGTGGAAACGTGAAGGGACACGTACAGCACAAAAGCGTACAGACCGACCTTGACTGTCGACTGACAGAGACCGCCTAGAGTTGAAGAGGGTCGTAATGTGTAACAGGCAGACATCTCTCTAGGAATTCCAAAGTGCATCCGGATCCAGTGCAAGTACTATGACAGTTAGGTGGGAGGTGATAAAACTTGGATTTCATGGTAGAGCGGCTGCTTATAAACCACACGACACGCCAGTAAATGCCAAACGACGCCTCGCTTGGTGTTAGGAGTGTAAACATTGGACGATAAAACAGTGGAAAAATGTTGTGTGGAATGACGAATCACTCACGGTACACAATATGGCGATCCGATGGCAGCGTGTGGGTGAACGTCATCTGCCAGCGTGCGTAGTGTCAACAGTAAAATTCGGAGGCGGTGGTGTTATGGTGTGGTCGTGTTTTTCATGGCCTCTTGCACCCATTGTTTTGCGTGGCACTATCACAGCACAGGTTTACATTGATGTTTTAAGCACCGTCTTGCGTCCCACTGTTGAAGAGCAATTCGGCGATGGCGATTACATCTTTCAACACGATCGAGCACCTGTTCATAATGCACGGCCTGTGGCGGAATGGTTACACGACAATAACATCCCTGTAATGGACTGGCCTGCACAGAGTTCTGACCTGAATCCTATACAACACCTTCGGGATGTTTTGGAACGGCGACTTCGTGCCACGCCTCACCGACCGACAACGTTCCTCAGTGCAGCACTCCGTGAAGAATGGGCTGACATTCCCCAAGAAACCTTCCAGCACCTCATTGAACGTATGACTGCTAGAGCGGAAGCTGTCATCAAGGCTATGGGTGGGCCAACACAATATTGAATTCCCGCATTACCGACGGAGGGCGCCACGAACTTATAAGTCATTTTCAGCCAGGTGTCCGGATACTTTTGATTACATAACGTATATGAATTCATTGAGTGTCTTAATGCAAGGGAAGAATCATTTGGTAAGAGAAATGGCGGACAAGATTAGTGATATCAATAAAAAGCAATCCTGTGGAAATGTCAACTTCAAGTTCATGAAGTGAAACATTTCCTGTAACTCGAGGCAGTCATTCAAAATGTTCAGATGTGTATGAGTTCTTAAGGGACCAAACTGCAGAGGGCATCGGTCCCTAGACTTACACAGTACTTAAACTAACTTAAACTAACCTATGCTAAGAACAACATACACACGCGTGCCCGAGGGAGGACTCGACCCTCTGGCGAGAGTCGCCGCGCATTCAGTGACATGTCGCCTCTAACCGCGCGGGCACTCCGCGCGACAGGCAGTCATTCGTGGACCAGACATGATGACTACGTTTTAGTAATTGAAAATTTCACTATGACTTCTCAAAGAGAATCCAAGAAATTGCACAAATGTAGATGGATTTCGATTTATTTGTCAGGCCACTTTCGCTTTTCACTGTTGATGTACCTCATTACTTCCGACGTGGGGTGATAGATGTACAGTGAAGCACCCAGATCAGCAACCTGTTTGTCCAATCCAGAAATTTACAACGCTTTTATAAAGTGTTACCCCAAAATCAGTATCCTCAACTGCACAGACAAGCCGCTAAACTTATTTTGAGGTTCGGTTCAACAATCAGTGTGAACTTTTTTCTTTTCTTATGAAAGTGACTAAGTCCCGCCAGCGTTCACGTCATAATAGGTCATAACTGCGTAACTCCGTGTGTTTGACTGTACCACGAACCATACTTCCAGAATTATTATATGTTCTAAAGTTAAAACTTGTGTAGATTTACAAACATTACTACGTAACTATCATATTAGATTTTGAGTTCCGTTCGCGTGCTTGCGTGCTCGCGTGCTTGGGTCCACCTTTTTGCAATTACATAAATTATTGTTTTGTCTTATGAGCCATATATGTTTCACAACAGTTGTGGGGTCCTCAGTGGCTTTTTAAATTTTATTTTACTTTTATTTTAGAATGTGTGTCTCCTGTGGCTGCCAACCAAAATCAGCCACAGGTCTACGTTAGTACACCATGTCGTCACTGTAGTGTCTGGATAGTCCTGTGCTGTGACCTCCTGCATCTTGCTAATTTGCTATGGCTAGGACACATGTGTTCAAGCCACAGCAACATAGTGAGACTCAGTGTTTACAAACTAGCAGGAGAAAACGTTCAGCTCAACTACACAAAAATGTATTTGGAACAAACAAACTTGTGACAGCTCAGGACTATCCAAATACTACAATGATGACATGGTGTGCTAATTTACACCTGTGGCTCATTTTGGTCGGCAGGTACAGGACACACACAATGTAAAGCAAAAGGAAAATAAAATACGAAAAAAGCCATTGAGAATGCCACAACCGGCGAAACATGTTTGGGTGATAAAACAATAATTTGTGTACTTGCAAAAAGGTGGACCCATTTGTAATTCATTATCGCAACGTAAAGATAAATGCCTTTATATAATGCTTTTTGTATATATGGTCACCTTAATAGCATTAGATAACAGTTATTTAATCCAGTAATAAAAGTAAGCCGGCCGGAGTGGCCGAGCGGTTCTAGGCGCTTCAGTCTGGAACCGCGAGACCTCCAAGGTCGCAGGAACGAATCCTGCCTCGGGCATGTTTATGTGTGATATCCTTTGGTTAGTTAGGTTTAAGTATTTCTAAGTTCTAGGGGACTGATCACCTCAGCTGTTAAGTCCCATAGCGCTCAGAGCCATATTTGAATAAAAGTAATTGCTTTGGCAGAAAAATAAAAAGTTAAAAATACACACACAGCATAAATGCCTGCTTATAAAAGCATGCTGCAATATTCTTCTCTTAGAGGTAGCTACACTTTGCTGCAAACACGCCTTCCTAAGTTTCCTGCATGTGTAGCCTTTAGTAGTATAGCCGTCTCACTCACAGCTGCTCAGAATAGCAAAGCGGTGGGGTAAGCTGTGTAAGTAGGCTGTTTAGGTTTTCTTATTGGTAACGCCACGTAGCGCTCTATATGAAAAATCACTGGCTGTGCTGTGTGCAGTCTGTGGCTAGTTTGCATTGTTGTCTGCCATTGTAGTGTTGCCAGCAGTGGTGGATGTGGGGAGAGAGATGGCGGAGTTTTGAAATTTGTAAGACTGGATGTCATGAACTGCTATGTATATTATGATTTTTCAACACTATTGAGGTAAATACATTGTTTGTTCTCTATCAAAATCTTTCATTTGCTAACTATGCCTATTAGTAGTTAGTGCCTTCAGTAGTTTGTATCTTTTATTTAGCTGGCAGTAGTGGCGCTCGCTGCATTGCAGTAGTTCGAGTAACGAAGATTTTTGGTGAGGTAAGTGATTTGTGAAAGGTATAGGTTAATGTTAGTCAGGGCCATTCTTTTGTCGGGATTTTTGAAAGTCAGATTGTGTTGCGCTAAAAATATTGTGTGTCAGTTTAAGCAGTCATTTATAATTTTTCTAAGGGGACGTTTCAGCTGGAGCGCTCAGCAGACTCAAGCGCGCTCGTGCAACTGAGCGCCCTCTGAGAGTGCAAATGTTGGCCAGGTCTGATCTGTGTGAAACAGCACTGTAAGTTCTCTTAGTTGGAGGGGTTGTCATGAGGTTTAAATTAGTACCTCGAAAAGAAAATAAAGTTAAATGATTAATTTTTTGTTTGTTTGTAGGTACATTTCTGCATTCGTGGTACACATTGAAATTCCTACACCACAGTCCGGCAGCACATCACTAGTGGAGCCAATAAAAACTGCCATGACTGATCTCCATTTTATCAGTGGGCTGCGTTATTTTGTTTAGGCACCTCTAGCAGCACGCTACGGTACTGTGGTTCCGGAAATGGTACTAGGATCGCAATAAAAAAAAATGGAAATGAGCGTTTGGCGTCATTGGCCGGGAGGTCCCTTGCGGGACATGTCCGGCCGCCTTGGTGCAGGTCTACATTCGACGCCACATTGGACGACCTGCGCGCCGGATGGGGATGAAATGATGATGAAGAGAACATAACGCCCAGAAAATCTCCGACCCAGCCGGGAATCGAACCCGGGCCCGTAGGACGGCAATCCGTCACGCTGACCACTCAACTATATTTTTTTTAATCTCATTTTTGCTCTTTATTGTTCGTTGAATTTGTTCGGGGCGAACGTCCGATGACACCCGTTCAGGTTCTTCGTTGATCCGATCACTCAGTTTTTTATTACAGAGGGTATCGGGGCGAATTTGTGACTACTCAGAAATTATTTGACGGTACTAGTAACTAAGATTGTGGGAAAGACGATTACAACGTTGGGAGATTGTGGTCAGACGTTGACCGAGGTGGCTGCATGTAGAGCGTTGTCTTAAGCTTTCCCTTGTAGGGCGAGTTTTTTGTGGACGTCTTTTTCGTTCGAGTATGTCGTGGAGCATAAGTGATTTTTAACATTGGTTGCTGTCGGAACTGCGAACAGAAGCATTACGCAGAATTTATGTTCACACATTGTCGTAGGATTTGTCGACCTGGAAAAAGCGTTCGACATTGTAAAATGGTGCAAGATGTTAGAAATTATGAGAAAATTAGGGGTAATTTATGGAGAAAGATGGGTAATACATAGCTTAGAAATTGTGAGAAAAATAGGGGTAAGTTATGGGGAAAGATGGGTTATACATAGCGTGTAGCCGGCCGGGGTGGTCGAGCGGTTCTAGGCGCTACTGCCTGGAACCGCGTTACCACTACGGTCGCAGGTTCGAATCCTGCCTCGGGCATGGATGTGTGTGATGTCCTTAGGTTAGTTACGTTTAAGTAGTTCTAAGTTCTAGGGGACTGATGACCTCAGAAGTTGAGTTCTATAGTGCTCAGAGCCTTTTGAACCATAGCGTGTACAAGAACCAAGAGGGAACAATAAAAGACCAAGAACGAAGTGTTCACGCTAAAAAGGCCTAAGTCAGCGATTTTGTCATTCGCCCCTACTGTTGAATCTGTAAATTGATGGACCAATGACGAAAATAAAAGAAAGGCTCAAGAGTGGAATTAAAATTCAAGGTGGAAACATGTCAGTGATAAGATTTGCAGATGATATTGCTACCCTCAGTGAAAGTGTAGAATAATCTTTTGAATGGAATGAACAGTCTAATCAGAACAGAAGATGGTTTTAGAGTAAATTGAAGAAAGACGAAAGGAATGAGAAGTAGCAGAAATGAAAACAGCGAGAAACTTAACATCAGAATTGGTGATTACGAAGCAGTTGAAGTAAGGAATTCTGCTACCTAGGCAGCGAAATAACCAATAACGGACGGAGCAAGGAGGGCATAAAAAGCAGACTAGTACTGGCAAAGAGGGCATTTTTGGGCAAGAGAAGTGTGCTAGTATCAAACATAGGCCTTATTTTGAGGGGAAAAAAATCTGATGATGTCCGTTTGGAGCAAAGCATTGTATGATAGTGAAACATTGATTGAGGAAAAAGGGAAACAGAAGAGAATCGAAGCATTTGAGATGTGTTGCTACAGAAGAATGTTGAAAATAAGATGGACTGATAAGCTAAGGAATGAGGAGATACAGTGCAGAAACGGTGAGAAAAGGAATACATGGAAAACACTGACAAGAATGTAGGGTGCCATGACATGGGCACTTACACGTTAGCTTACCAACATTTTAATAATAGGGGGACTGGCAAGGGCATCAGATGGTGACTCTATTGAATTATGGTAAATATGAGGCACTCTCGAGCAGTATTCCCTGCATGTCTACATGATTAAGTCACTAACTTAAAGCGTTGGTGAAAAGTGTCGGAAGTGGAGAATTGTGGAATATTAAGTCTGCAGCTAGCCGTAGCTCGCCGGGCCGCCGTGGGCGGCAGGTAGCGGTCACGGGAAACGCGGAACAATACGGCGCTTTTGGGGATAGCCCGGCATCCGGAGCCACCTGTGCTGGGCAACACGTGGCGAAGACGGGAATTTCGTTTGCCTAGGGGCAATATGACCTACTCGATCATTGGGTAGATCTCAGAAATGCCGTTGGAAGGATTTCGGCGATGATAGAGCAAAAAATGTTCAAATGTGTGTGAAATCTTATGGGACTTAACTGCTAAGGTCATCAGTCCCTAAGCTTACACACTACTTAACCTAAATTATCCTAAGGACAAACACACGCACCCATTCCCGAGAGAGGACTCGAAACTCCGCTGGGACCAGCCACACAGTCCATGACTGCAGCGCCTCAGACCGCTCGGCTAATCCCGCGCGGCGATGATAGAGCGTTCGACATTGGCCGAAACGGGTTATTCTTCCTCCGTGTTTTATTACGCGTGTGAGACGGGTGAATTGTGGGGAGAGAGGACTTTGCCTTCAACCATCGAGCGGTAAGGGCTTGGAGACGGCGTCTTGGCCATCCTCTTATACGGTCTGTATCGCAGCACTGCACCAACGCGTGTTCCGTGCAGAGTTCTGCGGTTAGAGCTCTTTGTGTGCTCAGAAGCGAGATTTTCACCAACGGTTAACCACTTCCATCAACTTACCTAATATTCTTGATCTGGTAGTTATCCTTGCGAGGTGCCGAGTATTTATGAACGGAGCTGCCAGTGAAACGGGCGTGTAATTGCAAATTGTTAATGTGTCATTCTCAGGAGTGTGTGGGTGGACAAAGAAATTCACATTTTTTGTGTAAGTTTTGTCAGTTGTGGGGAATATCAAATTAAAATGCCAGTATTATAATCGAATTATCGACCTCATTGTAGCTGGCATTTACCCTGTCCCAGTAAGCTTTACATGTACTCTACTCACTGCACAGCTTGCCCAGACGAGAAGGAAAGAAGGTTTTCGGTCTTCTATGTCAGCGACGGACAAATGAGCTTACAAGAAGAAAGGCCGGGTGGTAGGATTTCTGTTAAGAAATCAGGGAATAACTTACACGATACTAGAGGGAGCTGTAGACGGTAAAAGCTGTACAGGCAGACAGAGATTGGACTATATACAACAAATAACTTTTGGCTTTGGTTGCAAGTGCTGCTCTGAGACGAAAAGGTTGGCACAGTAGAGAAATTTTTTGTGGGCCGCATCAAACCAGTCATAAAAGACTAATGTCTCATTTAACATCCCCAAAAATGGAACAAAGGGACATTGCGTCCTGTCTCCGTTTTCCCTCCCTTTACACACACACACACACACACACACACACACACACACACACACTCCGTCTTCAGGTCACAAGTGGCCCATCGGGACAATCCGACCGCCGTATCTTCCTCAGCTGAGGATGCGGATAGGAGGGGCGTGTGGTCAGCACACCGCTCTCCCGGTCGTTATGACAGTTTTCTTTGACCGGAGCCGCTACTATTCGGTCGTGTAGCTCCTCAATTGGCATTACGAGGCTGAGTGCACCCCGAAAAATGTCAACAGCGCATGGCGGCTGGATGTTCACAGCGCTTAACTTCGGTGATGTCACGGGAATAGGTGTATCCACTATGGCAAGGCCGTTGCCTTCCCTCCTTTTAGAACAGAGACAAATTCAGTAACACATGGAACAATTTTTTTCTTGGCAAATTTCAGGTGCTGAAGAAATGTAGAATTTGTTGTGGAACATCAACTTCGCCCCTACAGTTTAATGAAGTTCCGATAGGTGACGGCGCTGTACGTAGCCTTCATAATGGCTTTTCTAACGGAGGTGTATTCCAAGCAGAGACCTGTCATTGAGTTTCCTTTAGCAGAAAACCAGAGCATCGCAGATATTCATAGGCGCTTTCAGGATGACTACGGACCTGTCAGTGAACAAAAGCTTGGTGAATCTTTGGCGAGGCATCTGCCGTCTATCACAGTAAGGTCATGCAAGATTGTCTGACCTCCCGCGCGCTGCCCGGCCGCACACAGCTGTGACCCCTGCAATGTTGGGATGTGCGACCACTCTCATTCGAGGTGATCGATGAATCACAATCAAACAGCTCGCCTCTCAAATGAACTCATCCAACAGTTGGAGTACTGAAAGGTGTGTGTCCGCTGGGCTACTCGCAGCCCAACAGAAGGTCATAAAAGACCACGAAGGGCCATCTTGGATGTAACGAGGCTGATCGTGGCAATCGTTTGTCGAACATCGTCACAAGCTCGGACGTCGACCATTAGCGCAGTACTGTGCGGGCGTGCAGGCCCTCCCTGTAAGGTAGCGTAAGACCGTCATATTGAAAGGAGTTTATGTTAAAAAATAGGGTTTTGTAACCAAAAGAGAAGGTAATAACATGGCGTGTGCCAATTCTGAATACAACCAACCTACTTCCAGAAAAAAGTGTTGCATTACTTATTGAGCGCCCCTCACATGTTAGGCTAAAATGTAAATGTAGTGTGACTAGGGCCTCCCATCGGGTAGACCGTTCGCTGGGTGCAAGACTTTCAAATTGGCGCCACTTCGGCGACTTGCGCGTCGATGGGCATGGAATGGTAATGATTAGAAAAACACAACACCCAGTCGCTGAGCGGAGAAAATCTCCGATCCAGCCGGGAATCGAAATCAGGCCCTGAGGATTGACATTCTGTCGCGCTGACCACTCAGCTACCAGGGGCGGACGTATGTTAGGCTGATTAGAGGAATTAATCAATTTCTCATTCAGGTACCTGCTCATGTAACCGGTCCCGGCTCTACTTATTTTGGTGCCGTAGACAAATGATGACGATAATTCTGGCGCAGCAGTCTGGTGGAAGTCTTTCAATTGCTCGTCACTTCGGCGTCATGTGTGGAACTATAGTTTAACGTGGAATCGGAATCACCTGTCGTTACTGCTGAAACTTCACATCACTGAGAGGTTATGGGTATGTTAAAGGGAGTCTGAAGTATTCTGTAGTCCAACTGGGATTCGATTTCGAGACCTCACGGTTTCCAGGCACGCGACTTACCGTTAGACAACCAAACCTGAGAGGCAAGTAATATAAGTGGCATTTTCTTCTCCTCAGACAATACCGTTTGAAGCCGAAAATCGGTTCACGAAATACATTAATGCCGTAGAACGTTCACACTTTGTTCCTCTCAGAATTTCTTACTTACCTGATCCATCCATCTTAATTTGGGCTATATAATATTCGGTATTATCTGAGGATGCCCTTTTAAGCAGAAAAATTGTTCACGAAATAAATCAATATAGGCGAATATCCACTATTTATGTTTTTCATTGACAAATATGAACTTATTGTGCCAACAGCGAAGGTTGAATCCCGATTACTCTTTAAAACAGTAGCTTTGACATTTCCCACTGTATATGCATTGTTACTGTTATTCTCTTTTAAAAAGTTCACAGATCCAACAACAAATTTTGTAAGGGAGCGTATGTTCTGTGATGTCAGCGCTAGAACATCGAGATTGTTAAACAGTCCTACATGAGTCCGGTTAATTAACATCATATATGATCTGTGACCTAAAATATTTTTGTCATGGGATAATCTACCTAAAGTATTCTAGTATGTTACATCAAGAAATGATAGTGTGAAAAATAGTTTCTGCGTATCACTGGTGCTAATAACCTTACAGTTAAGGCAGCTGCATTCGCCTTTTGCAAGAAGTCGTGAATACAATCCTTCCACCAGAGTTAAGAATCGGGTATACTGTATTATACTTCAATTAAAACTCAGTTTTTCAATTGTGAATCAATATCTGTTTCTCTGAAGGACATTATTAATTACAGAATACAGATCATATTTGAATCATCCTCAGTTATATTTGTGTTATTCACAAACAAAACAGCCCCAGCGTTAGCAGTTGCAAGTTACAGTTTAAGACAGATAACTATTGTATATCTGGAAAAGAAGCAGCACTAGCGTGGAACCCTGAGGAACACTCCATGTTTCATTACTCGAGGGAGATGCGAGCTCATTTCCAGTGACTTAAAAAGCTAAGGCTGTGGTCTGTATTCTATTATCCATTTAAGAAAGACTGAAACAGCTGAATGTCTTTACCTAATTATGTTCAAATGTATGATATACATAGTCAAAATCCTCTTTTTGCTTCATAGAAGATACTCAATATTCATAGCTTTTTCTATCCATCCCTTTCACATAAGGAGGAATATAACGTCCCATATGGTCACCCCGAAACCAACAGCCTGACATTAGCAACGATATATGTGCTCACGTGGCCAGCTTAGTTACTTGTATCGGAGGGTGTAGTTATAAAGTAATAAGTAAATCAGTAAAGTAGATTATGAATAAATTACGATGAGAACAGACACACTGTGCAAATGTAGAATCTGAAGTTTCCTATTTTCTGATTTCGTGTGAATGTCTGTATTTTTATCGACAGTGTCCAGTCATTATAAATATCCATTACTGTGTGTTCCGAAGTTTGTGTACCTGTACATTATATTGCTGACGCTTTCATCAATTGCAGTATCCGGTTTTCTTCCTGGGGAAAAGAAATGTGGATGCGGACGCGAGAGATGCCATATACGAGGCTCTTGGAAACCTGGAGAAGTACCTGGAGCCAACTGGATGGGTAGCTGGAGACCATGCGACCGTGGCCGACATATCCTGCTCGGTTACAGTTGCCAGTCTGGAGGTAAGCTGCACCACAATGACAACTCAGTGGCGTTACTCTGTTATTATCTTGAAGAGCAGTACTTCTGTTAGAAAAATGGAAATACGAGCTGTTATGAAAAAGTTTCCGATGTATTTGTATGTTGATTAAAATTATTATGTCTTACCTAGACCTTATTGTACATCTTTATGCTCAATACCAATTTATCTGCCACTTTTGAAATGCGTCCTGGATGCCTGTCTTTATTAGCATGTTTAGTACCCTCTGCGGTTCTGCTTAAGCCTCCTCCACTAAACAAAATCACTGCCCATTCAGTTTGATTTTCATTTTGGGAAAGTGTAAGATGTCTTACGGAGCAAAGTCTGGAGATTAAGACACGTAGAGAACAACTGTTACCTTCTTTTTAGTGAAAAATTGCTGAATTACGTAGGCTGTATGCGGTCGTGCTTGTTTTGATGGAGAACCTAGTCCTTCGTACACCACATATATGGATGTTTTCTGTTTATCTCCCTCCTCAATCATCTTAGAACGTCGCGGTAGAACACTTTATTCACCACCTAGTCGGAGGAACGAATTCTTTATGAAGGTTCTCGTCAATATACCACATCACCAAAGAATTAAATTTACTGTCGACTAGTCTAGTTTTTTTTGGCCATGATTAAGGAGCACTTCTACACTACATCTGCTGTTTTTTTTTTATTCGGAGTCATAGCCATTAACAAAACTTCTGTCGCTGATAATGACCTTTGAAAGAAAGTTTGAGTCGTCTCCAAGGAGCTGTTTACGTTCCCTTCTACAGACTTCCACGCGTTGTGTTCTGGTCAGCTTGTCTCCATCGTGCCACAAACTGCGCCGCAATTCTTCTCATGTCAGTTCTACTAACAGAATACACTCAAACGTACACTACCTCAGGTCCCAGATGTTAAAGAGGTCTTAGACAGCCTGTCTACAATCTGGCAGTACCACACCTTCACTTCCGTGGATGGCGATTGCAGAAGTATCGAAGGGATCGTCATCATTGGGCGATATTCTCCCGTTTTTGTAATGCTTGTGCCAGTCACAAAACTATTTCTGGCCTAAGGCGCTGTTTCCAAATGTTTTGACCCGTTTCTGTAGTGATTTTTATAATTTTAAAAACAAAAATTTGTACAGACAAGTTGCACTTTCAGATCAGCCGTCGCAAACCACAATGAAAATCCTATCGCCAACAACTACCTAAACCAACCTGCTCGCAGTCGCTGATGATACTGATTCAAGAAAGATGTATGAAGAGAAACAGAGTGGTATTTCTGCGTACTCGTAACCATTTCAAAATTCAAATTTTGAGTACGTTTGGATACCATCTTATAACTCCGGAACGTGTCGAACAATTTTAACCAATCTTAATACGCAAGAGGTTTACTGTCTGGAAAAATATACTGTGGGGATGAGATTCGCTAGATCAGTACTAGTAGAGGTTGTGGGTAACGGTAGAGGAGTTACATGCCTGGATCAATTTCACCCAAACACATGTACATGAACTGGAAATAACTATCAGTTAGGTAAGACATGTCTGTCTCCTCTATGGGTGAGGAGGAGATGGTAAGGGTATCACAAATAGAAATAATCGGAAGTATTTAGATTAGTATCAGGTCCACATATTTAAGGATCCGTAGTATTATTGGTGAGAGCCACAATGACATTTTAATTGATCTCAGTCGAACAGAACTATGCAAAATGTTTTGGAAATTTCTTGGGTTGGATGAAGCAGGAGAAGGTCGGAAACAGGAATTTAAATGTTTGATGTCCAGTCGATGTTAAGGTTATTAGAAACAGGCCACAAACTCGGACAGGAGATGGATGAGAAGGGAAATCATGCCATGTTTCTATGGGAACCATCCTGAAATTGGCATTAATTAATTGCGGGAAATCACGGAAAACCTAAATCATTGTGGCTGGATTCAGATTTTAACTATCATGCTCCTGAATGTAAGCCTAATTTCTGAACAACAACCACTGTGCCAGCTACATATTGAGGAGATCAGAACTATAATTGTTAATTGCTCCAAGATAATGTTACAGAGCTATTCTCTCTCTTCCTCCCCCCACCCGCCCCCTTTCTCTCTCTCTCACTCACTCACTCACACACACACACACATACACACACACACACACACACACACACACACACAAATCTGTTAGGTACCCACAAATGAGCTTCATAAGAAGCTTGTGTATGTTGAGGAGTTTGTCTCAGTTCATTAAAGTTTCTCTGGATGAATAGATTTGGAATGTTTCTTCGAAGAAGGGTGCCTTTTTAGAATCTTTATGTACTCGTATGTGGTAAGTCTGCACCTATACGAATAACTTCTTATGGTAACCGCTAACCATGAGTGTACTATATGCGACCAAACTGTAATCATTGGTGCTATTCAAAATGCATAGCGTTAGTTATGTAGTTGTAAAAACTGTAGATGACAAATGTGGAAAGAAAATTACATTAAACAGTTCGGACAAGCGCAGAACTAGGACTGGTCTCATGTTACAAGATATACTATGAAGCCTCAATGAAAATGATTAACAATTCAGTTACCGCAGTTGAATATATGGCCAAAGTTAAAAGCGAAACCATAAAATCAGTTAAGGAATGTGAGAATTTATTTACTACAAAGAAAGCTACGGAATAATGTGAAGGCACTCAGATGTGCTACATATGAATTAATCATGTCCTAGAAGTACTGCGGAAGATTAATTTGGACAGTTCAAAGGATACAGCGACAGAATACGTACCAGAAGCCATGGCCAATACCATATACATACAACAAATGGCTCTGAGCACTATGGGACTTAACATCTGAGGTCATCAGTCCCCTAGAACTTAGAACTACTTTAACCTATCTAACCTAAGGACATCACACACATCCATGCCCGAGGCAGGATTCGAACCTGCGACCGTAGCGGTCGCGCGGTTCCAGACTTAAGCGCCTAGAACCGCTCGGCCACACCGGCCGGCTCGTACAATATCTTACAGTTACTCGATTCTCTACTAATAAAAAGTAAAAAATATAATTAACTCTCTCAAAAGCAAAAACCCACATTTGTTGAAGGTTTTTCATGTGTATTACTAAAATTATTCTCTACAAATACACAAAATATGCAATACATCGCTATCACAGATAGACTGAGGCATACTGTTGTCAAATCTCCTGAAAAAAAGTGCTAAGATAAATGTAAATAATACTAGGCCAGGCTCATTGCTTGCGTTCTCCTCAAAGTTACTGGAAACAAGAACGCACTTTTGATGGTTTGACGGGAGGGGGGAAGGGGGGAGGAGTAGACCAGGGATATGGAGTCTTTTTAATATTTTGGAAGACGAATGGGGACTTTTAAGTAGCTATGCAAACGTCCCAGTTCCGACCCTATCAAAAATCTGTGTACTACTGACTTTTAAATGATTTTCTTGAAAGAAAAACACCCAAGTACGCTATATTTTTTCTTTTCATCGTCCTACGTGCAGAAGGTCGCATTAATAAAGGCAAGGACTGGTCGCAGTGGAACATTATTTTCAGAATGGGTTGGCTGATTTGGGGGAGGGGACCTAACAGCAATGTCTTCGGTCGCATCGGATTAGGAGAGGATGGGGGAGGAAGTCGGCCATGCCCTTTCAAAGGAACTATCCCGGCATTTGCTGGAAGCGATTTAGGGAGATCACGGAAAACCTAAATCAGGATGGCCGGACGCAGGTTTCAACCGTCGTCCCCCCGAATGGGAGTCCAGTGTGCTAACCACTTCGCCACCTCGGTCTGTCAGGATGAGGAACAAAGAAACCACTGTAGGGGCGCCACAGGACGATACCGGAACAATTCTTGTTACATCTTATTGATCTTCCATTATGTATCCAAGAAGCGGAAATAATTTTTTTTGCCGAGTACTATAATCAGGCTTAATGGAGAAATCTTGGTACCTGGAAATTGAAATACAATGTTCTTAAAAATTAGTAATTGTTTTTCTGTAAGTGGACTAACATTGTATTTATACAAGGTGTTTCACAATTCATGTTACACACTTCTAGGTGTTGTCGAGGGGACAGAGTGACAAAATTACAGGCTCCGGCGCCTGTAAATGTATATGCAGGGTAACAATTATTGAACTATATGAAAAAAACTTAAATTAGTTACAAACTACGGCGTCCACACACTTTATTCAACGCATAAACTTCATTACAGATATTTACATTTAAGTAATGACATGTTCGATATGCCTGTCATGATAGGCAATGATGTGGCGCAGACGAATAGCGTTCTGCATGATCCGCTGAAATGTCGGAACATCGATACCGTCGATGACTTCCTGAATGACTGTTTTCAGCTCAGCAATGGTTTTTGGGGTTATTGCTGTACACCTTGTCTTTAATATAACCCCACAAAAAGGGGTTGCATGTGTTCAGATCGGGAGAATATGGCGGTCAATCGAGGCAGATGCCAGTGGCTTCTGTGTACCCCAGAGCCAGAATCCCGTCCCCAGAGTGTTCCTTCAGGACATAAAATACTCTCCTGCTTCGATGGGGTCAAGCTCCTTCTTGCATGAACCACAACTTGTAGATATCAGTGTCACTTTGGATTACAGGTATGAAATCATCTTCCAAAACCTTCACGTACCGTTCGGTAGTCACTGTGCCACCAAGTAATATCGCACAAGTTATTCCGTTACTGGACATTGCACACCACACAGTCACCTGTTGAGGGTGAAGAGACTTCTCGATCGCGCAGTGCGGATTTTCTGTCCCCCAAATGCGCCAATTTTGCATCCAAATGAAAGTGGGCTTCGTCGCTAAACCAAACCATACAGCGCGTACTGATTCTCACCATTCCCCGCGGCCATCCGTCCAGTTTGAACTCCTAACGTAAACGGTTCAGAATTTACGACGATTTTATTTATTGTTCTTCAATAATTGTTACCCTGTATATACCGGGTGGTTCCGTGATGATGTTAGAGACGTTCAAGGATGATGGAGAAGGATAAATGTGTTAATTTCAGGTAAGGACCACTGCACTGGTAATGAACGAGCCGAAAGTTATCAGTGAAAACCGTTCTGATATTTCTGACGCTGGAATACATGTACCAGTATTTGATTTTGGAGAGGATAAAGTAATAACAAAAGTAATTGAAGGTCACCTCAAATCAGCAGTACATCTGCTAAACCATATATGTACAGAATATAGTCTTGAAACATCGTTACATAAGAATAAAGTTACAGTGTTTCACGGTATATTCCCAGTATGGTCGGAAATAGAATTACCAACGAAATACGTCTCTGCTGTTATGATTTTGTTAATGATATACATGCAAAGATGCCCAGATTTCAGGAAATACGTGGTGCAATAAACGTAACACTTAGCTACAAGACCGGGAACTTTATAAAAATTAAACTTCATAAAACTATGTTTATGGAAGCGAGAGTTGCCTAAATAAAAATAAAGATGAGAGCAAAGCATAGGAAGCAGAGATTTGATTATCGAGGAGAGAGAAGTGCTGCAGAAGTAGAAATTTAATAAAGAATGAAAACACCTGAAATGAACTGAAGTAACTGGCTAATAACAATGATATAACTGATTGAACTGCAACCTAAAAGGAAGGTGGAACATTGGTTTTCCATGGAAATGATGAACATAAACTTTGTGAAGACCAATCAGACGGGTATGTGAATCCTATATGTGAGGTGAAGCTAAACATGGTGAAAATCTTCCCCAGAGATTGAATGTTTCAGTAACAGCAAAAGGGAGTCATGTAAAATATTAATTACATAGCTGGAGTGTTTGGAACTAAAACTAATGGGTAACTGTCGATATTCAGACATGTGGAGGATGTCTCATTGTTCATAGTACGTCACGCATAGACTTACACTGGCTTCTTCCTACATCCATCAAGGGTATATTTTGTGTACTTTGTCGCACCTGCATGGGTGGCATATCCTAACCAACAGGAAGTTTTAGTGAATTTCGAAAATTATTTTTTATACAATTTCAAATGACATGGCGACTATATACATACAAATATTGTAATCTTGATTTAAATAAACCTACTAATAAAGGATACCACGGGAGCTGGATGAATTCCACCGCAGAGAGAACAAATTATTACAGTATCTGACTGGTTGTGTGAGTTTTTAATACTGACGTACCGGGTGGTTATAACTAAAGTGCAGCTACTCGTGGAGATCCAGTGTGGGCAATCATTATCGTATAGCGGCGAAATTTGGTATATATGCTAATGCATTTATGTGGAACCGATTTACACTGGGAAATAATTAGTTCAAATTTTGGTCACCAGGTGCAGATCTGACGCTGTGCACTGCTTGTATGACGGTGTGACATCCACGCTGTCATTTGACAAGCCATAACGTGAGTGAACATTATGCTATCGAGAAGAGGGACTGCGTACTGTCAGTGACACTCTTTTGTGTGAACGGCAGCAATTACAGTGCTACTTCGAGAAAGTGTCGCCGTCTGAAATCTCTGAGGAAAGGACCGATGTAGTTAAGTGGTTTAAAAAAGATTGCAATGAAATTCGAAAACTCGGGCGAGCATGGTGTGGCACCTGGAAGAGGAAGGTGCCATCTATCCCAGTTTAAGTTATTGACGAGGTTGGTGTTGCTGTAACTGACCACACCACATGTGCCCCAAGCAGTGCTAGTGCTCGTGCAGTATCACGAAATCGTCAACAGTATGGAACGTTCTGCGGTCTATATCACACTGGTAAGAAGATCCACGTGGTCTAGCAATTGAAACGTTATGATCCACGACAACGTTCTGATTTTGCTCTCCGGCTTCTGGCACGGATCGAGGTTGATGGTATGTGGCCAGGCACATTTTAAACTACAGGCTGCAGTGAACACACAGAACTGCTGAATTTGGGGTACTGTTAAAGCCTTTGTTGTGCACAAGAGCCATTGCACTTGCCGTAGGTGACTATCTGGTGTGAATTCAGAAGCACGTTTAATCTCAGTCCGTTCCCCTTTGAAGGGAATACACCTAGAAGACGTGTCAGGTCGACCATGACATCTGCACGTTATCATGAGAGCGTGTGATTTCTGCTTTCGAAGAGCGCTGCTGTGTTTAAATCACGGTTTGCAAACAAGATGGGGCAACACCTTATGTAACTCACCCATTCAAGGACGTAGCTAAAGGAGGGGGGCGGGGGAGGGTCCAGAATGTCAGGACACCCATCCCCTCCATCACCTAAATGAAATTACACATGGCCTAGTCCCCAAGTATTGGAACTGAAAAATATTTTTGTTTTTAATCGTACAACGAAAAAGCGATATGCACTATTGATAGTCAGCAAGACCAACGATAAATTTAAACTATCTGTGCATCCATAGCACTATTTCTTCAAAGTCAGTACCGCCATTACACTGTTGTTTATTTGCAGTGTTCAAAAATGGTTCAAATGGCTCTGAGCACTATGGAACTTAACTTCTGAGGTCATCAGTCCCATAGGACTTGGAATTACTTAAACCCAACTAACCTAAGGACATCACACACATCCATGCCCGAGGCAGGATTCGAACCTGCGCCGTAGCGGTCGAGCGGTTCCAGACTGTAGCGCCTAGAACCGCACGGCCACTCCGGCCGGCTTGCAGTGTTACATTTACACTTACACAATTATGATTTCGGCTTCAAAGTGCCATTATCAAGTGTTTTAAGTGTTATATTGCCTGCGATGGCATACTGTCGTATTAAAATACACTATTAGACGCATTGTCTAAGAGTCGATATTTCTTGACTGCAGTCAAGATGGTGTACACAGTAATGAAACAAAACAGTAGGCTCTGCCAGAAATATCGACTCTTAGACAATGTGTCTAACAGCATTCTTTTAATATGACAGTACGCCACCCCAGGCAATTTATAACACTTAAAACACTTGATAATGGCACTTTGAAGCCGAAATAATGATTGTGTAAGTGTGAATATAACACTGTAAATAAACAACACTCTAATGGCGGTACTGACTTTAAAGAAACATATTATGACTGTGGCCCCGCATTATGAAAAAAAAAATCATGGAACTATTCGCTATCGCCCATACCCGTTTTAAACCAGACAAACTGCTGGCCTTGCTTGAGCTCAGCTATTGTTTTATTAATCAATTCAGCTCTTACTTGCAGTTGAATTTAATGTACGTGCTACAGTTTCTGCTTTGGAAGAGAGCAGCTGCGTCTAAGCCACTGTAATCATAGAAGATGAGGTAACACCCCATGTTACTCTCCCAGTCAAGTACGTAGCTAAAGGGGAGGAGGGTCCAGTGCGTCCGGAACCCCTCCTCCCCAAATGAGCTAAATGAAATTGCACATGGCCTATTTGCCATGTAGTGAAACTGAAAGATATTTTGATTTTTAATCATACAACTATCGATAGTCAGCAAGGCCAACTAAAGATTCAAACTACCTATACATCCGTAGCAGTATTGGCTATCGCCCAGCCCCATTTTAGTCAAGACCTATTGATGGTCTTGTTTGATCTCAGTTGTTTTGCTAATCAGTTCAGTTCTTACTTGCTGTTGAATTTAATGTATGCGATACCGTTTATAGTTTTTGTACTGTGTGCTGTTGTGATGGTTTCTAATTATGGATATGTTTGTAACAAGATAGAAGAGGAAAACCGCTTTTGATTCGTCTGCTGGCGTTATGCTGAGTCAAAAATAAGTACACACTACTGTAATAGCCTAATTACCTATCTACGACAATTTAATGTTAGTACTGGAGTCGTTATGTGGTGGCTGGTAGAACTTTGAGACTGCGGTATTTCAGTATTTCACAAAGCAGTGGAGTGGTACATAAAATTAAAAATAACATATAATTAAAATCATTGCATGAAAACATTTCGATTTTTCTCTGTTGCTCAAAAATCACGTTAATCAATAAAAACTTCGCCCAAAAGGCGATAGTTGCATTTCTTTAAAAAATTTACTCAGTATTCTATCATGCCCAAATGGCAAAATATCGCCTAATCTGGTCACATGGGCGGTATTCAGTTATGGAAACCAGTTCCGGTACGGAAAGATGGGGTGAAATTTGCGGAGAGCAAAAGGGGCATGTGATGAGAACACATTCTGTCGATTAGCTCCTAAAATATTTTTTCACCGGGCTGCCCGAATCCGTCCGCGCCAACTGCCACTGCAATCCTCCCTCCCCCATTCGTCCAAAATTATTTATGCTCTTGTAATAATCCACACATATTATAAAAATGTGTGTGTGTTTGTGTTTTCTTAAGGGACTTAACTGCTAAGGTAATCAGTTCCTAAGCTTACACACTACTTAACCTAAATTATCCTAAGGACAAACACACACACCCATGCCCGAGGGAGGACTCGAACCTCCGCCGGGACCAGTCGCTCACTCCAGGACTGCAGCGCCTCAGACCGCTCGGCTAATTCCGCGCGGCGCAGCATTGTGTATGACTTTTAAATTTATTACTTCTTTGCTTCTAACTCAATGCGCAACACATTCTGTCGACAGTATCCACTTATGCCACTGAATGTACATATTTTTTCTCACTTTATCTCACGTAGATCAGGAGATATGACATCATAAACACCGAGATTCCGCATTAACACATTAGTATATCTAAGTTTCGCTGTCATACGTTGCTTACAGCCCAAACTGGACATCTGTGAGCACCTGCACTTTAATTATAACCACATGATATAGTAATTTCACCGAGTAAATGGCAAGTAATGACTTCAGACACACAGCCTAATGGAATGCAACTGTGTATTTACTAATTGTCTCTTATGTTAAGAAACACATCAAAACGTAAAACTTTACACCTAAAGTTTCTCTGTTATTTTAATTGTCATTACTTCACACTACATGTGCAACAGCAGTGATAACTGTTCATCAATTTAATGAGCAGAATTGTCATTACATATTTCTCTGTTCAACAGGCGATAGGAGTGGACATGAGTGCTTATCCGAAGATTCGTGACTGGCTGAAACGCTGCAGAAGCACATTCCGGGGCTACGAGGAAGCAAACGCGGAGGGCGAAAAACTTATCGGAGACGGCATCAAGAGCCTCGTGGGGCCCAAGGCATACTTGAGATAGGTGTAACAGATTGTAACACATCTGACTTTTAACAAAAGGAACTTCCTGAATTGCTACGGCAGTGCTGTCAGTGCTTTATTCTCGCAGAAAAATTTAGTTAAAAAATCTTTAGAATGTGCTGACAGCAGCGCTGTCCCTGTTTTAAATGAATGAAAATATGTCTACAGTGACTCAAAGATGTAAGTGAGATTTGTTAATAAAGGAAAACAATTCCTGTTTGTGCCCATGGTCATTGTGAATATTTTGTGGATAAAACCGTCTGAATCCCTTAATAAATTTGTTTATGTCTTCATTCTTTTGGCTACTGTTCTCATCATATGTCTGTATTTAAGACTAAAGAAACATGAAGAGCAACAGATATTTATTGAACAACATCAGCCTACAAAACAGGAACAATTAAAAATATTTTTAAAAATGTTCACTCAGCAAAGATAACGTAGAACTTGCTAAACAAGGTTCAGTGACAGTATTATAAATGTATGCCTAATGCAGATGTCAACTAACAATTTGGTTCACAACATTATATGAAGGTATAAGGTCTAGCCGACAGGTGGCGGTAGTTTGGGGGACGTTGCTTTCGAATTTTATTAATTTTTTGTTCATACTTATCAAAAGACAAAAATTTTTACATTACAAATATTCTAAGTCAAATTAATCGTGTTGTCGTATTTATATTGAATATTTGGAATACGGTGAAATAATGTCACAAGACCTGCTCTCTGGGCAAGAGGGTCGTGGAGTTTCAAGCATGTCACATTGATGATGCGCGATGGCGTCACCCGCTTGGGAAGAATGTCTTTGTTTGCTGTTGGTCAAACAAGGTTCTACTATACCCTGTATGTAGTTGCATGTGAAAACCTTTGCTGTGATTGGCTAAAACACTTGCCCCAGAAGCTCTCATGTGATGACAGAAACTCTGATGACATTCCTTGTAGGGAGCCACAACATAAAGTAGCGTCGGTTATTAATTATTTCCCTAGATAAAAAAATCTTAGTCGATAGCCAGTGATTAGTGTGGATGTGTACGTGAGCCTGGACTGATTAAAGATTTAATTTGAGAGTGAGTTCCGAATTTTAGGATTAAACATATTGTGCACCACACCATGTGTGGTATTGACGGTGCTATGATAAAAAACTGCAGGAATTAATAAAAGGCATACCTTGAAAAAGAAAAAATATTGTGCTCCTTACTGCAAAGTATTTAAAGACTTCCTATGATTACTACAATTACAGCACCATTTCTATACGAGGTCATGACTGAGTGCCTCCACCACAGTGAATGGACAACATTAGAAGAAGTAAGGAGAGTGGTTTACAGGGAATAATCGCGAGATGTGACAGACTTTCAAATTTCCGAATAACCCTCAGGTGTACACATCTTCTGTTAGCACCTGAGACCAGAGTACGTACTGAACAGTGATTTTATGACAGTAATAACCCTTTGAACAGCGAAGAGCTGCAAATATTTAGCTCAATGATAAAATTCGAGACTACAGAAGAAAATGGAACGAACATCTAAAAGAATGGAGAATGAGAGACTTCCCTTAAAGGCAAGAAATTTTAAGTGTCATGGGAAAAGAGACAGAGGGAGACCCCGACAGAGATTGGTACCGTAACAGGCAATTCCTGCCTAATACCTGAAGAGAAGATGAAGATGAACAGCGTCAGAGATCGTATGTAAAGGGATGATTAGTAGTACTGTCAAACGGGGTGAAGTTAATTGATTTTGGACTTTAAACTTCAATATTCCTGAAACCAATAAAATTAATGTGATGGTTTTTCTTTGGTATTCAGCAATGGTATGGAGCTGCAGTAATATGTTTTTGAACTTTGATACTTTTTGCTCTAACAGATATTACAGTTAAAACAGCTGTATCATTCCTTTTCAGTCCCAACTGGGAGTGACGTTGTCTGTTATGTAATAATTGCGGATTATTTGTGACTCTAGGGTGACTGTGACTGTTCTGAAACTTTGTCAATAATTGAAAAATAACTGTGGCTTAATAATTAAATTTTAATACAATTTGAAAGTAACATACAAATAAATTTTAAGGACAAGAAAATGTGATCAAAAATTTGCTTTACGAACTTCTGTAAAAACATTTTTCTTCTTTAGCACTAAAAACTAATTGATCACCTTGTATTTTACTATGACGACCATAAATCCTGTGTATCTGGGTTCCTTCAGGAATTTCTGTGAGATGGTTCTAAAACATCCTGGCTATATTTCTTCTTTTCCTCCGCTTAGTAATATGCTTAAATTCAGTGAGTAACACTTCCAGCTAATGTCAAAGTGACCAGTGAGAATTTGGCTTTATTTACGTGAACGGAGGGGAACCCTATAGAAATATACCATTTTTGGCTTAGTAGCAGACTGCCTTCAAAGAAGAAAGCCATAAGCGTTTGCCAACGAACCACGGAGTAAGGGTTTACTGAACTTGACTTTCGCAAACAACAGTCCCCTGGTGAGCCACATCTCTTCTCTAAAGACCTCCAGTGTTCAAATCAAACCGCACCCTGAACACGTAGCCCAAATCGTTTCTAACAATAAATTATGAGACATTCTTCCTGAGTTGGCAAGCCATATACTCTCCTGAAAACTAGTCAAGAAATAAGCTGAAAAATAATCAAATATCACACGGCGATACATGACTGTCGTGCCACAACGTACAGGATGGTCAGAAACAGTATGCCAAGCTTGTAGGGGTGTTGCAGGGTAGGTTGTGCTGAAAAATAATTATTAAGAAAAAATAATTGTTAAGAAAAAATTCGATATGTTGTACCGTTTCCGAGCCAATTAGGATTGCAGTTAGCCAATCAGGCTGTTGCAGACGCAAATTCAAGTGACCTGGCAGAGACGGTGTCGCCAAACGAGTACTTGATTTGATTTCCTAAAACTTGACAAGTGAGCGAATCAAAAACTGAACATGAGACGGTAGTAAGAACTGAACATGGGTCAAAGGCTGAGCAGTCACGTGCGCTACCACCTACGCTACTGAGGGCAACTGAAACCAACTGTAACTGGCGGGCAGCTTGAATTTGGGCGCCTAAGCCTAATTGGCTAACTTCATTGTTAATTAACTCAGAAACGATTTTTAACAATTATTTCACAGCACAGCCTAACCTGCATTAGCCTTGCAAGCTTTTCCTACTGTATCCGACCATCCTGTTAATATCCTAGAGTTGTGGCACAAGCAGTATAATGTATTGTAGTGGTTAGGGGTTGCCAGTTCAAACCAGAATGCCCATTTCAATGTTTGTATATTTTGGAATATTTAATGTTTGTATAAGTAACAACATTATAGAATATTTGATCTTTGAATAAACATCAACACTCTCTGCCCAGGAGATTAGTTCTGTTCCGGCTCTCATTAATGAACATGCTTTCAGTTCTAAGTGTTGTCTTCACTCAAGACTTTGGACTCCATTTTGCTTTTCACCTGACATTGTTCGGTATAGATGCTTCGTGTTTAAAAATGTCTACATAAACGTGACTCCAATTAACTAAAAATCATCCCTTACATGTACAGGCACCGGAATACTAGCAATACATTATTCCTCAGACTCGTGTGTTCAGCAGGCAGTTAGGTTCCAAAACAGCAGTAAGTCAGCTGGGCATCAGGCATCCATCTGTTTTCTGGAGATACTGGTTAGGACCCGACGAAATAGTTGAAAAGATTCAATCGTCACCAAATACGACAGGTGGGATGATATGATGTGCCTGGCAAATGTATACTTTTATTTGGACATCACAGCTCAACAGTGTTTCGAAGGCAACGAGGATAAGTTCGATAGCTGGGATAAATTCCAGGCAAAACAGAATAAAACATTGGTGGCAATCAACAGTAAATCCATTTAGTAGAAGAACAACTGAAGAACATACCCCAACGTCATGGCGAAACGACACAGTTTTACATACTGAATGTTTTGGCCCTTTGCAACATTGAGAATCTTATTATGACAGAAGCCAACGAAATCTCGCAACTGATAAAAGGAGTTGCAAAGGACATGTACGAAGCCCTTGTGGTAACTGTCACAGTAATTAGAAATAATAAAAATAATTCATCTAGTGGTGCCAATGCGTCAAAGAAATGCAACAAAAAAAGAGTCAGACGAAAGAAGTGTGACTGATCCCTAATGCGGTATCTATGACATTTGTGTAATATCACCATGATCTCGCCTCTTTCATATGCTGCATTGTACAGAAAGAGATACAACATTTTATGGGAACAAGAACTGTCGGAACGAGTACACAAGAGATAGCGGCTATAAACGTCGACCCCATCTGTCAAGAGTTAGATGTGTACGGATCTTTGGCAGCAGTCTTGCCCGCCAGTTACAAGCGAAATGAAGAATGGACTCGACCAACTCTGGCTTATGCTGGCGAAGCCAAACGACAACCCAGCATCTAATCAAGCCAAGTACAACCAACGCCCCACAGAAGACCAGACGTACGAAGGACGGAGAACAACATGCGAATCTGTACTCAGTTGGGTGCCCTAGACACATCGTGCATTAGTGCAGAGAAAGAAGACAAGTGTTCGACTACTGTTACTCCGCAAGATGTCAACCGTCATAAGAGTCCTATCTATACCAGTTAACTGCAGATGAGGCTAGTAGAAGTCCTTGGGTAACAGAAGAAATATTGAATTTAATTGATGAAAGGAGAAAATATAAAAATGCAGCAAATGAAGCAGGCAGAAAGGAATATAAACGACTCAAAAATTAGATCGTCAGGACGTGCAAAATGGATAAGCAGGGATGGCTAGAGGACAAATGTAAGGATGTAGAGGCATATATCACTAGGGGTAAGATAGATACTGCCTATAGGAAAATTAAGAAGACCTTTGGAGAAAAGAGAACCACTTGTATGAATATCAAGAGCTCAGATGGAAACACAGTTCTAAGCAAAGAAGGGAAAACAGAATGGTGGAAGGAGTATATAGAGGGTCTATACATGGGCGATGTACTTGAGGACAATATTATGGAAATGGAAGAGCATGTAGATGAAGATGAAATGGGAGATATGATACTGCGTGAAGAGTTTGACAGATCACTGAAAGACCTAAGTCGAAACAAGGCCCCAGGAGTAGACAATATTGCATTAGAATTACTGACAGTCTTGGGAGAGGCAGCCCTGACAAAACTCTACCATCTGGTGAGTAAGATGTATGAGACAGGCGAAATACCCTCAGACTTCAAGAAGAATATAATAATTCCAAACCCAAAGAAAACAGGTGTTGGCAGATGTGAAAATTACCGGACTGTCAGTTTAATAAGTCACGACTGCAAAATACTAACACGAATTCTCTTCAGACGAATGGAAAAACTGGTAGAAGCCGATCTCGGGGAAGATCAGTTTGGATTCCGTAGAAATGTTGGAACACATGAGGCAAAACTGACCCTACGACTTATCTTAGAAGATAGACTAAGGAAAGGCAAACCTACGTTTCTAGCATTTGTAGATTTACAGAAAGCTTTTGAGAATGTTGACTGGAATACTCTCTTTCAAATTCTTAAGGTGACAGGGGTAAAATACTGGAAGCGAAAGGCTATTTACAATTTGTACAGAAACCAGATGGCAGTTATAATAGTCGAGGGGCAAGAAAGGGAAGGAGTGGTTGGGAAGGGAGTGAGACAGGGTTGTAGCCTTTCCCCAATGTTATTCAATCTGTATATTTATCAAGCAGCAAAGGAAACAAAAGAAAAATTTGGAGTAGGAATTAAAATCCATGGAGAAGAAATAAAAACTTTGAGGTTCGCACATGGCACTGTACTTCTGTCAGACACAGCAAAGGACTGGATGATCAATTGAACGGAATGGACAATGTCTTGAAAGGAGGATATAAGAAAAACATTAACAAAAGCAAAACAAGGATAATGGAATGTAGTCGATTTAAATCAGGTTATGCTGAGGGAATTAGATTAGACACTTAAAGTAGTAGATGAGTTTTGCTATTTGGGGAGCAAAATAGCTGATGATGATCAGAGTAGAGAGGATATAAAATGTAGACTGGCAATGGCAAGGAAAGCATTTTTGAAGAAGAGATATTGGTTAACATCGAGTATAGATATAATGTCAGGAAGTCGTTTCTGAAAGTATTTGTGTGGAGTGTAGCCATGTATGAAAGTGAAATATGGACGGTAAATAGTGTAGACAAGAAGAGAATAGAAGCTTTCGAAATGTGGTGCTACAGAAGAATGCTGAAGATCAGATGGGTGGACCACATAACTAATGAGGAAGTATTGAATAGAATTGGGGAGAAGAGAAACTTGTGGCACAACTTGACCAGAAGAAGGAATCGGTTGGCAGGACATGTTCGGAGGCATCAAGGGATCACCAATATGGTATTGGAGGGCAGCGTGGAGGGTAAAAATTATAGGGGGAGACCAAGAGATGAATACACTAAGCAGATTCAGAAGGATGTAGGTTGCAGTAGGTACTGGGAAATGAAGGCACGTGCACAGGATAGAGTAGCATGGAGAGCTGCATCAATCCAGTCTCTGGACTGAAGACTACAACAACAAACAACTTCAGACGATAATAGTCAACTGGCCAAAGCTCGTCACCAAATCCTGGACGAGGTTGCTCCTCAATACATCAAAACCATTCCCCCTTTCTGTACAGAGGTACATTTCCGTGCATAGGTAATCAGCCAAATTCATTAAGTGAAACGACCATCTGTTGAGATAAGGCCACTACAGATGAAAATCCTCCATTTACGACAGTTACCATGATGATGTGAAATCTCATTGACATCATCATCGACAGTCATGAAGTCCAGGTGCTAATTGGGTCAGGAGCTTCTTTTTTCTAATGTAGAATGCATATCATCGCCAGCTAAAGAAGACTTCGTTTCGCGATATGAAAGTGATCGTGCTGAAGGTCATAAATGGGAAACACGTCTGGCCGACAGGAACATTTATTGCGAGAATAACTATTATGGCAGAACAAAACCCTCCGAATTTGTCGTTTTAACAGAATGTTGTCATGTAACTCTTGGATTGGACTTCTTGCATCACAAGCAATCAGACAATGGAAGATCAGAGCTACTGTTGACGAAGCTACTCCAACAAGCACATATAACAAAGATAGCTTTGGATGTGTATCTGCTGGTGAATGCATTGTCACCTCACCATCATCAGCGAGACAAGTTCCAGTCGTTAGTGGAGATGCACAGTTAAAATGTGATGCTTTTGTAGATTGTAATAAGCTACTCAGGCTCACAAAAGAAATTTACATTCTAGCGATGATCATAAGCACTGTACATGATCAAAGAGAACACTGGATCACTAAATGTCAGGAGCAGCTAAAGCTTACCCCATATGGTACTTGTGTAGGGACAGCTGAACTAGACCAGGAAGGGCAGCTTAGCGCCATCAACAAAGAATTGCTGTCTACTCGCCTCATATAAGGTGCCTAAAGGATGCTGTGTTCTCGGAATGCTATACAACAATTCAAGCAAATTACATTAATAGTACCCTGATTCCTTAGCTTCAGTTTGCATGAGATAATATAATGCATTTTTATGTTGATTTCAGATCTGACATTGAAAACATGTATTTGCTAAAGTTGGCTGTGAAAACACCTTGTAAACACTTACTAAATGTTATATTAAAAATGATATTTTCACCTTACATTTCTTGTATCAATCCAAATGTGAGAATTAAATTTAATCACTGGAGCATATTAACTTTATGAAAACCATTATATAACTATACACTTGTTAAACTTCAAACAATATTGTAATGCAAATCTCCATTACCCCTTGTCTGCACATTGGTGCCAGCAGTGGTCATTATTTACAGTACAACGCCCACATATTCAGGCTGCCTTTCAATTGAATTCATATAGAGCCAATGTAAATATGTATGATGCAATGATCGTGGCCAATGCACTTTTAGTTTTGAGTGTGAATAATTACATCTCATCACTGCAAGACAAAAAGGTAGGAAAACATATGAAAGAAGTTGGTAGGCTATAACACTTCATATCGAATTCTGTAAGTTGTAAATAAGATATAAAATCGTAGCCAAATACATCCTTACATCTATTTCTTGGTGATAAAGTTCCAAAAGCTCAGAAACTTGCATGTTACTCCACTGTTCCAGAGATATCGTGGTTTGAGGAAATCAAGCCTCGAGTTTCAAAATGAGAACCAAAAGAACTTTGGCGACAATGTATAGTCTTCGTATCTACACTGGCCCAAATGTTCTTTGATGTTAGGTCGAAATACCGACAAAAACGGAGTCGTACCAAGATTAGGGCCAATGTTAATTAGCCCTCACATTGGACCAACATTTTTAGTGCCAACGTTTTCACCCCGTCTTACACCTGATTAATTTGTTTGGAATAATATTCATATGAATAATACGATATTGTAACAACAATGACGCTGTACTATTGTACATATAAGTAAATTTTTTTCCATCTGATTTTTCGATAAACTAGTGTAATTGATGTCCTGATTTCATTTCTTTTTTGTTTCATGTCATTGTGTTAAGAAAACTGTAAACAAGTTTCAATGTGAATATTAATGTTTATGTCAAATGTCAAGCAATATTGTAATAGAATTGAAATGTAACAAATGTTGAGACTGCTGTAAGATGTTTAAAATTGTAAATATGCGTCTGGTCCATAGGTAGGCAATGTGTTAGAATGTGTAGAATGCAAAACCTTGGGTGAATACCCGGCCCGTCAGGGAGCGGTAAAAGGTGGCTGGCAGGCGAGCGCGGGAAAATGCGCACGGGCACTGCATGGCACAATGGGCTCAGCAGTAGTAGTTGGAGTTTGGCATTGGTCTGAGCAACACCTTCTGGAGCGAGGAGTCTCTCCTGGAAGACGTAGTTTCACTGAGCCTCGGGTATGCTGTTCCAACGCCCTCACAGCTTGGCAAAATTCCATAGGCACTAAATGGAAAAGTATTGCGACACTAAGAAGAATTAAAGTGCCAATACGTCAAGAGCCATAGCTGTGGTTGTATGTGTGCTCTGTGCCTCGCCATCTCGCCGCCCACCAACCGCCGCATCGATACAAGCAGGTTGAAACTTTTAGTACTGTATTCGTATGGACCATAAAGTGGACTGTTCAATAATAACCTAAATTTTACCAGAACTTTCCTATCATTTAATTATCTTCACAACTAACTTAGACAGGGTCCTTTCCAAATGTTGTGCAGTCCGAGTGTCCTGAAATGAAAAATTAAATTTTGTGTTAAGAATAATTACTTGCAGACCTAGTTATGTTAGAATGGTGTTTAAAGAACTGTTTTGTTAATGAACCAGTAAATGAATAACGAAGGTCTAACGAAGTTGAAAGGTAACTTTAATATTGATATAGTAATTAAGTTTAATTATTTCGAGACAGATATAAAGGTATTTAAATGAGAAGTAAATAAGATAAAAAGAGTAGTAACTCATATACTGGAAATATTGAACGCATGATAATTTCAGTAATCAATTTTTTTAATATAGTGATCATAACAGTTTCAGGGTCCCCCCCCCTTTATTCATTTGAATTCTGAAGTGTTCCACATTGGTTTGACCAGCAAAAGTTAAAGTCAATATATAAGTCAAAATTTATTAATGTTTTATCTTTATCAAGATTGACATTTAATGTGTGGCTCGAAAGTACTATTTCTAGGGTAACCTATGCCCAATTTTAATCAGATCAATAGACAGTACGAAGCTTTGTAGTATACATTATAGTATAGTGTTATGTATTCATGGTTTTTCCATATCAGTACAGTACGTGAAACTATCAGTTCAATAGATTTTCTGGTTCTAAAATTTTACTATATTATGCAGTGTTACTACGTGTTGTTTTGCATGAATATACATCAACTTGTACAGGGGAGAAACTCAGTTAATGCCTAATTAGGCTGGCTACCGTATTATTATCAAATTGGCAGCATCTTCAGTGTTGCTTTTGGTACATACTGGCGTGTAATTGCATTTTGAACTTACTTGACGGATCATTGTTATTACAGAGTGGGTGTAAGTCTGATTTGCCACCATTCAGGTACACACGGTCAATATCTATATGAAAATCCTGTCTCGTAAGGTGAACCCCGCTCACTTACCATAGTACAGGCTTTAATGAGTATTGTGTGCCCCACGCGCACGTTAGAAGTGGCTCCCAGTGACAGGACATCCACTTGTTGTCGCTCAAAAATTAAAGTGAATACCAAACAGTGGATGTTCAGTGGCACGAATTGCAATATTATTCAGTAAAGTAAATAGCAGTGAACGTCAAGTACGGTAGTGAGGTGTAATTTGCGTTCAGTATGGACAAGAACGTAGACACAGTAGATGTGCCGAGCGTAATGAAAGATGCGGTTGGCAATGACAGGAGTTTACGCGGCCAGATAACAGATGGCGTTAGCGGTTGACAATTGGCGTACATACAATACCACGAACATGTTAACCAACAGATTGAAATGTCGAGATTGCCTAGAACACAGCAAGGAATAAAACAGGAAGTAGAGGATGACGTTGTAGATGATAGTGGGTATGTGAACGAATCCACTGACATGTTTGATTCACCACAGATAAAGAAAGAACCGAAAGAAAATTTTGATGTAGGATTGGAACACACCGATTTCGTAGAACAAAACAGTGTGAAAATTTTAAGCATGAACGATTTATTTGAACAATTAACCAAAGAAATTGCAGGACAGAGTGAGCAACTCAAAACACAGAATGATCAACACACGTTGATGAGCAGCTTAAAACACAAGTTGGTCAGCTTAAAGCACAGGTCGAAGAACAAGGAATTAAAATTAGTAAACAAATAGAACAGTTAGAACAAAAAGTGGGTAATTTAAGTTCTGCAGTAAATACTATGAAGTCTGAAATTGACGCAATTAATAAAAATATGAATACTATGCAGGGGGAAATTGACGACATTAACAGTAGGTTTGATGTTGAAATTCTCAACATCCAAGAGAAAGTGGAGCCTCTAGTTGAAACAAAAGTAGACGAAAAAGTTTTCGGTCTTAAAACTGAGATCGTAAACGAATGCCAACATGGAATCTCAGGAAGTGGTCAAAATTAATAATGCATCTACGAATTTGGAAATAAAATTTGAGGAAAATGGGAAGGTGGTCGATTCAGAAATTGGTTCTTTATTGTTGGAGATCGACCAAGGGAATGATGGTTTGACAAACATGTATGAAATGTACCATGTCAACAGGTTAATAGATGAGAGTGACAGGCAGGGGCATGACTTTAAAGAAATTGTGGAAAATTTGAAGGAGATATCTCCTGATCAGAAAATAGAATTGCTTGATCTTTTAGAAAGTAATAGCACCGTGTTTTCGGACAAACCTGGCCTAGTTAAGAACTTTGAATACCAGACTGAGACATTAGAGCATAAACCTTTCTTTGTAAGACCGTTTTCGGTACCCATGTCAAAGAGGCAGGCTGTTCAAGTGGAAATAGATAAAATGATAGAATGGGGTGTAATCGAACGGAGTAGCAGCGAGTATAATAGTCCCCTTATCATCGTGAATAAAAGGGATGGGGGAGTAAGAGTAGTCATTGACGCCAGGACTTTGAACAAAATTGCAAAGAAGGAAATAGACAGACCTGAAATTCTGGACGAAATGCTCCAAAAGTTTTATAATGTGAAGTATTTAACCAGTCTGGACATGACCGCCAGATACTGGCAAATCCCATTGAGCAAAGAATCCCGGAAATATACCGCTTTTCTATTCGCCGGGAAATGCTATCAGTATAAAGTAATGCCATTTGGGCTTAGCACTTCTGTGGCGGTATTTATTAGGGAACTGGACTTTGTATTAGGGAGAGAATTGAGTTCCCGGCTAACCATTTATGTAGATGACTTACTGATTGCTACTGAGGAATGGCAAGAGCATTGTGAATTATTGCAGAAAGTTTTTGTTGCTCTACAAGCAGGGGGCATGACACTTAAGTGGAAGAAATATGAATTCGTGAAGTCGGAAATAAAGTTTTTGGGGCACATTATTACTACAACCGGTATTGGCAAGGACCTGGAAAAGTTAAGTGCAATAGCAGGGTGTCCATCTCCTAGAAATAGAAAACAGTTGAAAGCCTTTTTAGGTTTATGTGGGTTCTATAAAAAATTCGTTAAGGGGCAAGTTTTTAATAATCCTCATTTGAATAATTTACTTAAGAAAATAGTGCTTTTGTGTGGACTGAAGGGTGCATGAGAGATTTTGAAAATTTAAAAAGTGAACTTTTGAATGACAATATTTTGCATCACCCCATACTGTCAGAACCTTTCCACACGAGTACTGACAGTAGTGCTTATGGGATTGGTATAGAAGTTTTCCAAGAAATCTGTGATGGCAAAGAAATTAAACACAGGACTATCACGTTAGCAAGTCGAACTCTAACAAAATACGAGAGAAACTACACTATATCGGAAAAGGAGGCTTTAGCCATTATATGGGAATTAAAGAAATTCAGGAGTTATCTGTGGGGCCATAAGCTCATCATACATACTGACCACAAAGCTTTAACTTTTCTTAAAGATTGTCGTTTACTTAATGGCAGGCTAACTCGTTGGGCTTTGTACCTGTAGCAGTTTGATTACGAGATTTGCTATGTTAAGGGTACTGAAAATTACGTGGCAGATGCTTTATCTCGATTGCCTAATGGTATGAGTGAAGTGCCCGATGAAAATGGTGAAGAGGATACTTTTCAGGTAAGGTATATGAAAGAGGTTTCAGGAAAAAGGAAAATTGAGCAAATATGTAAAAACATGAGGTACCATCAGAATGAGGATCCGACATGGAAGTCTGTGAAGGTAAATTTTGACTGTGTGCAGTATCCTCAAATTAAGGAATACTACAAAATCTTTAAAGGCATTTTATATAGGAGGAAAGATTTAGTCACTGAGGAATGGAGAGTATGTTGGCCACACCAGTTTTATACTGATGTCATAGACTATTTTCATTTAGCATTGGGGCATAGTGGGCCAAAGAAATGATTGGATAAACTGAATAATGTAATAGTGATTGCTGGTAGTGTCAGTAAGAAGGTAAATGAAAGAATTAAGTCGTGTGATATTTGTCAAAGGGCCAAAGTACCGAACAGAACTAGTAGAGGTCCAATGCAAAGTACATTACCTGAGGACACCCTAGAATTATTATCAGTAGATTTGTATGGTCCCCTGCCAAAGACTTCGGGAAATTGTGCATATATTTTAGTAATTTTGGAAGTATTCTCAAAGTTTGTAAAATTATACCCCTTAAAAAAGGCAACAGCAAAAGCTGTATTTAATAGGATGGTCAAATACTTCAGAACCATCGGGAAACCCAAGGCAGTACTATCTGACAATGGACCCCAGTTCATATCGAAAATTTGGAAAGAAGGAATGGAGCAAAATGGTGTGGAGGTTAAATATATCTCAGCCTACCACCCAGCTAGCAACCCGGTTGAAAGGTACATGTGAGAAATCGTAAGATTGTGTAGAACGTACTGCAGTCATAACCATAGAGCCTGGGGCAGGTTTATATCGGACTTTGAGAATGTCATGAACACATTACATCATGAAACTACTAGGTTCCCACCGGAAGAAATTTTGTTAGGCAGCAAAAGTAAAAGTTTAATTGAGAAAAAACTAGAGTTTGCACCTTGTACAAGCTTGGGGTTGAGTCAAACGAAAGAATTAGTCAGAAAAAGGGCAAAGCAAAAAGCTGAATCTAGATCTAAAAGACATGATAAAAACCTGAAAGTTTCAGAATTTAAAATTGGGGATTATGTTCTTTTAAAAACCCACGAAAAATCTAGTGAACTGAACCATGAAATTTTCAAATTTAAATATATTTGTAATGGACCGTATATAATACAGAACATTCCACACGATAATGCTTACTACCTGATCTACCCAAAATCCAAGAGACCATTAGGTGTAAGAAACATTGTGGACCTGAAACTGTATGTTCCTAGGAGTGAGTGACGTTTCAGATTACCAATGTACTATAAATGTAAAGATGTATGGAGAAAAGGGCTGAAAAGAAAGGGTAAATGCTGCAAGCCAAATAAAAGATGGTACTGCCAAAAATCAAAATAGGCAGTACGTGAGTCATTATATAAGGGACTGCCAAACACCAAAGAGGGCAGATAAATAGTCAAAGGAGAATTGTAAGTGTGTTATAGGTGATGTGATGAAATGATGCGAAATGGACTGACCAAATATGAATAATAGGCAGCAAATATATGTAGTGATTTTTCTAAATAGTATTTTGTGTTTATTAGTAAATAAGGAAATGGACTGCCATTTAATGCAAGCAGCAACAAATTGTTTTATAGTGTATATAGGTATTTGTCTATGCTTTGTAGTTAAGTGTTTGTGTTTCAGATTTTGAATTTATTTCTCTGAGAAATTTAATAATAAGTAATTTGCTATTTAAATCATGTTGTGATAGGAGGTTGGACTGTGCCAAAGGCACTTGAGCAAATTATAGGTAAATGTTCTTCATATGTTAAAAATTATAGACCTATATAATGTGAGTGAAAGGAAGTTTTGTGATATAAAATTTTATGATGGCACTTAACACAAAGATTCAGAACCCCTGTTTAAATACAAAGTTCAGTGTTCCCATCAAATTTGCACTTAGTGAAATTTACTGGAAGCAGGGGCATGTGTAACAACAATGATGCTGTACTATTGTACATATAAGTAAATTTTTTTTCCATCTGATTTTTCGATAAACTAGTGTAATTGATGTCCTGATTTCATTTCTTTTTTGTTTCATGTCATTGTGTTAAGAAAACTGTAAACAAGTTTCAATGTGAATATTAATGTTTATGTCAAATGTCAAGCAATATTGTAATAGAATTGAAATGTAACAAATGTTGAGACTGCTGTAAGATGTTTAAAATTGTAAATATGCGTCTGGTCCATAGGTAGGCAATGTGTTAGGATGTGTAGAATGCAAAACCTTGGGTGAATACCCGGCCCGTCAGGGAGCGGTAAAAGGTGGCTGGCAGGCGAGCGCGGGAAAATGCGCACGGGCACTGCATGGCACAATGGGCTCAGCAGTAGTAGTTGGAGTTTGGCATTGGTCTGAGCAACACCTTCTGGAGCGAGGAGGCTCTCCTGGAAGACGTAATTTCACTGAGCCTCGGGTAAGCTGTTCCAACGCCCTCACAGCATGGCAAAATTCCATAGGCACTAAACGGAAAAGTATTGCGATGCTAAGAAGAATTAAAGTGCCGATACATCAAGAGCCATAGCTGTGGTTGTATGTGTGCTCTGTGCCTCGCCATCTCGCCGCCCGCCAACCGCCGCATCGATACAAGCAGGTTGAAACTTTTAGTACTGTATTCGTATGGACCATAAAGTGGACTGTTCAATAATAACCTAAATTTTACCAGAACTTTCCTATCATTTAATTATCCTCACAACTAACTTAGACAGGGTCCTTTCCAAATGTTGTGCAATCCGAGTGTCCTGAAATGAAAAATTAAATTTTGTGTTAAGAATAATTACTTGCAGACCTAGTTATGTTAGAATGGTGTTTAAAGAACTGTTTTGTTAATGAACCAGTAAATGAATAACGAAGGTCTAACGAAGTTGAAAGGTAACTTTAATATTGATATAGTAATTAAGTTTAATTATTTCGAGACAGATATAAAGGTATTTAAATGAGAAGTAAATAAGATAAAAAGAGTAGTAACTCATATACTGGAAATATTGAACGCATGATAATTTCAGTAATCAATTTTTTTAATATAGTGATCATAACAGTTTCAGGGTCCCCCCCCTCTTTATTCATTTGAATTCTGAAGTGTTCCACATTGGTTTGACCAGCAAAAGTTAAAGTCAATATATAAGTCAAAATTTATTAGTGTTTTATCTTTATCAAGATTGGCATTTTATGTGTGGCTCGAAAGTGCTATTTCTAGGGTAACCTATGCCCGATTTTAATCAGATCAATAGACAGTACGAAGCTTTGTAGTATATATTATAGTGTAGTGTTATGTATTCATGGTTTTCCCATATCAGTACAGAACGTGAAACTATCAGTTCAATAGATTTTCTGGTTCTAAAATTTTACTATATTATGCAGTGTTACTACGTGTTGTTTTGCATGAATATACATCAACTTGTACAGGGGAGAAACTCAGTTAATGCCTAATTAGGCTGGCTACCGTATTATTATCAAATTGGCAGCATCTTCAGTGTTGCTTTTGGTACATACTGACGTGTAATTGCATTTTGAACTTACTTGACGGATCATTGTTATTACAGAGTGGGTGTAAGTCTGATTTGCCACCATTCAGGTACACACGGTCAATATCTATACGAAAATCCTGTCTCGTAAGGTGAACCCCGCTCACTTACCATAGTACAGGCTTTAATGAGTATTGTGTGCCCCATGCGCACGTTACAGTATGAAATATTAGGTATTTTAAATTTTGTGGTTTACAAAGCTCAATAAAATTAAAATACTTTGCTGAGTTAAAAACACAGAATTCCCTGAGATTTTATGAAATTCCTAATATCCCTGAGATTTTCCTGATTTTTGCAGGTAAAATTTATTTCCCTGAGAATTCCAGGTTTTCCAGAAGACTCGCCACCCTGACAGTGTTTTTACCTGCGTTACAGTTCCCTCAACCCATGCCGACTACTCGTTTGACTGATGTATTGATCCATAGACTGTGCACATCTGCTTTATTACAGAAATAAAATATGCGTATACTTCTTAGAAACATGCCACAACTGATAGCTGAAATGCTTATCGCTATAATCGCGTGCTGACGATTTTCTTGAAAATTTTGAACATATTATAACATCTCCTCCATTTAAACTTTTCCCCTGCTGTCACTCGATAAATTTGTCTAAAGAATGCATAACTTCAGGTTTGAGGGTGGCATTGAAGTAAGCTAAATTTTGGGTGGCTAGTGCTTTAATGACCCTTCTGGCCAATACTACGTATTCCGCTTCAATGAGATGACAGTCGTGCCAGTGTGTGTAGCAGGAAGGAGGAAAACCATCCCGAATATCTCATAAACTGCACTGTTAACGATAACACAGCTTCTGTGTAACTCTAATTTCCTCAACTCCTCAGCTCTCCCTTGATCACAGCAATCTGTCAACACAACAAGACCGAGTACAGCCAGTGCATCTTCCAATCTCCGAATTTAATTCCTGATTTCCCCACACCTGTTGATTTAAGTGTGCACTGATGGCTCGTAAGCAACGCATTCGATTGTTTAGAGAACAATACACTTGATTCCAACGGCTGAACGGGAGTTAAACGTTCTGTTCGTCTCACAATGAAGCACGGCCAAACTAGGACCGTTTGCATTAGACAGGATGTCCTCAAGATCTCATCACCTGAGCAAAGTAACTGTCCATCCCGCCCCTCCTTCGAAACGAGTGACTAATGATGAGCAGGAAACAAGAAACTACAGCAAAGAAACCTGATAATAAACTCACAACAATAAAAGAAAAACACATATGGCAATGACTTCAAAACTGTAAATCCGTCCAAACACGAAGTAAGGCATATCTACAAAATAAAATATAGGGAATAAATGTGACAACATCAAAACATTGCAAATAATCTAACAACATAATTCATTACACGACCTCAAAACATTAGGAATGTCATATGCCTGGCGCTGTCTACCCGCTAGAGGTTTCCTTTCTCTTCTTGCGGCGTCTTTGCGTACTTGGTTGGTCACAGATAACTGTGGTAAGGCATCCATCATATCTTTAAATGGTTTTATCCAACTGAAGTGAACAACAGAAGTTTTGTTAGGAAACTGTTCTTTTACATTAACAGGTGAGGTCACCTCCATGATCTTATATGGTCCATGATGTTTCGTCAAGAACTTCATCTTTCCCGTCATTGGATCGGGATCAGTGATCAGTACTCACTGCGCTACATGATACTGTGGTAGTTTGTCCATGCACCTGTTCGTCTGTTCCTGGCGTCCCAGAGCCTTTGTGTTTGCCTTTTGTGCGTTTCTCCATACTTCCTGTACTCTTACTGCAAACTCCTTTACTGAGTCGCAATCCAGTCGCAATGTAGGATGTCAAAGGGGGATGGCGTCTTCGTCCCATACAACATCTCAGGTGTTGACGTACCTGTTCCCATATGAGACTTCGAGTTGTACACAAAAACCACATATAGAAGATAGATATCCCAGTCATCGTGTGTAGCATTCAAAATGGCCTTATGTTCGTGCACCATCCTGCTGTCTATTTGTGGGTGGAACGGGCTTGTTTGCAACTTCCAAATACGTAACACATGACATAACTATTTCTTAATATCTTGACCGAAGCATGTGTCTGATCTGTGACTAAGGTATCACGCACAGCAAAATTCAGTGTCAACTTGTTAACTAATTCCTGTGCCACAGTACTGGCCTGTTGGTCTGGAATTGCACCAATAATAGAAATGGTAAAAAATGGTCGATGATCGTAAGCACATACCTATTCTCTGCACGTGTTTTGTTGAATGGTCCATAATTGTCGAGACCAAGCATTTGAAATGGCTTCGACGCCTCTGGCAATGCGATTTTCTGATGCAAAATATCCACTCTTTGCGTCCCTGGTACACAATTTCTGACAAACCGCTCCACGTCGCGTTTCTTCCATCAAAACCATTCTGAAACATGCTTGTCTATGCCTGTCAGCCACCAGACCTGACAATACATGGTCATGAGTCTGTTGTAGTACTTCCTTTTGAAAAACTGCAGGGACCCTGAGTTGTGGTCCATTTTCTGTGCCTCTGCACGATAAATCCTCATGTACCATAAAGCGCAGCTGTGACTTGAAACCCTGACAGTCTTTGTTCTCTGCCTGTGGTTGTTGCCAATCGAATGTGCTGTACATCGTCACTTTTCAACTTAATGTGCTGGCATTCATGTGTTTGCTACATGGCTTATGGATGAATTTTACAATCAAATTCATTAAGCTTGAGAGCCCAGCTTGTTGGATGACTAGACAGACCTTTCAGACCAAGTAATAATCTGAATGATGCATGATCAGTCACAATCCTAAGTTTTCTACCATAGAAGTAACAACAGAAATACGTAATGCCATATACGACCACTAGCCTTTCCTTCTCAGTTGTCAAGCAGGTGTGTTACACCTTATTTAACTGCTTGGAAGCATATGCCACTAGATGCCCCTGTCCATTAACAATTTAACCCAGAATACAGCCATGACTGCTTCGTTACAAGTGTCGCACGAGAGAATGAATTCCTTTTTAAAATGGGGAAAATCCAATACTGGGAACGAAATCACTGCCTCCTTCAATTTCTCAACGCAAGTTGGCACTCCTATGCCCGCTGAAACCTCACGCCTGTTTTTGAGTAATCTCTTCAAAGTTTCAGCTAATTCTGCAAAATCATTTACGAATTTACAGTAATTGTTACACAAACTGACGAGTGTATCTGTCAGGTTGTTTGTTGAGTTGGAAAATGGTGAATTTCTTCTGTCAAATGGGGATAAGTTTGCACATCAAATTCATTAATTACATGTCCAAGATAGTTAACACAAGTTTGAGCAAAATGACACTTATCCAAGCTCAGTGTCAAACGTGGCGACTGTAATCTACTAAACACTTCCTTCAGCTATCTCACACGCTCTGGTATAGCTTTTTGATAAACCATTATGTAATCTAAATAAACGATATAGGCTTTAGACTTTAACTCTCTTAAAACTCCGTCTAGTAATCGCCGAAAAGTAGTTGATGCTCTTTTTAAACTGAATGGCATGCGCTTAAATTGATTTTGTACACAAGGTTACATAAAAGCTGTCTTTGGTCTACTCTCAAGTGCTACTTCTAACTAAAGATAACCACTTTTGAGATCCATTGTAGTAAAGTAATGACACTGACCTAAATTATCCAAGGATTTCATCATATTAGGAACTGGTTAAACACCTGTAACGGTCTGTGCACTCAGAAACGTATAATCATAGTAAAAGCTATATGTCTTCATTCCATTCAATGATTTATTAGGGACAGTAACTATATTTGTGCTCCAGAGGCTGTCACTAGACTCCATGATCCCATTTCGTAGTTGATGTTCATTGAACTCTATTAACAACTGCAAATGTCTTGCTATGTAATACCATTTCCTATAAACAGGTGTACTATTCCATGTTGGTATACGGTGCTGAGTTAACAGAGTTGATGGTAACAGCTCATAGGCACAAAACAAGTCACTAAACTTCAGCAGTACTTTTTACATAGCTGTGCAATCACTAACTCCCCCTCCCCCCCACCTCTCATAACGTTGTTGTGTTGAAAATTTGCTTTTGGCTTATATCCAGACTCGACCTATCGAAGTCTTCTTCCCCTGTTACTTCTAGAGCGGCTAAAACTACACCCTTCAATGCACTACGTTCAACTCTGCCATAGTTATCCATGCTAATTGGAACCTTGTATTCCCTATTAACATTATTCATGTGTGCTATGCTTCTGCACACAAAAGAGTGTGGAGCATCCAACTCATCATTGCTCGCGGGTGGCTCAACCACGTACAAAACCCCACAAGACAAATCAGTACACTTTAAAACCTACACTACCTTTCCCATACCAGCTGGTATTTTATCCTGCTTATCAGTCTTTAACAAACTCGTTTGTCTTCATGGTAGGTGAGCCTTGCGGCATGGCTTTGTTTGCAACTGCATCAACCAACAGAAATAATGTTCCACTGGGTTCAACTACGCATTGCCGAAGATCAATCCTAGCACGATTTTTGACGAGATAATCTAGCCCAAGGATCAATGAATGTCCTTCACCCACATGTGCTAGTTTTAGCAATACCAGACGCAACATTGTTATTGCGTACATTTCATGGAAGCCAAAGTCTCCTACTGCTCACTAGGCCCACACTAGTAATGGACACATGCACACCCATATCCACAAAAAGCCTTTGTTTCCGTCTGTGTACTGACTCCTGCAGTTTTATGGGGCACTACGACTGCTTTCCTACAGTCAAAGCATTGCTGTTTGAGTTTAATGTCCTCTTGCCCCTACGGCGCTTCCCATTCTTCCTATTGTGACAATCCAATTCTCGGTGGCCCACTTCCCCACATGAATACGGTTGGCTACACTATTCCTGCATGTGGCCCTCGCAACCACACCTGAAACATTTGACCCCTGAATACTTAGTGATTAACCGCTGGCCGGCCGCTGTGGCCGAGCGGTTCTAGGTGCTTCAGTCCGGAACCGCGAACCTGCTACGGTCACAGGTTCGAGTCCTGCCTCGAGCATGGATGTGTGTAATGTCCTTAGGTTAGTTAGGTTTAAGTAGTTTCTAAGTCTAGAGGAGTGATGACCTCAGATGTTAAATCCCATAGTGCTTAGCGCCATTTGAACCATTAAGCGCTGCTTCGTGGTAAAATCTGTTGTTGTTGTGGCTTTCAGTCCTGAGACCGGTTTGATGCAGATCTCCATGCTACTCTATCCAATGCAAGCTTCTTCATCTCCAAGTACCTACTGCAACCTACATCCTTCTGTATCTGTTCAGTGTATTCATCTCTTGGTCTCCCTCTACGAGTTTTCCCCTCCACGCTGCCCCCCAATACTATATTGTTGATCCCTTGATGCCTCAGAACATGTCCTACCAACCGATCCCTTCAAGTTGTGGCACAAACTCCTTTTCTCCCCAATTCTATTCAATACCTCCTCATTAGTTATGTGATCTACCCATCTAATCTTCAGCATTCTTCTGTAGCACCACATTTCGAAAGCTTCTATTCCCTTCTTGTCCAAACTAGTTATTGTCCATGTTTCACTTCCATACATGGCTACACTCCATACAAATACTTTGAGAAACGACTTCCTCACACTTAAATCAATACTCGATGTTAACAAATTTCTCTTCTTCAGAAACGCTGTCCTTGCCATTGCCAGCCTACATTTTATATCCTCTCTACTTCGACCATCATCAGTTATTTGGCTCCCCAAATAGCAAAACTCCTTTACTACTTTAAGTGTCTCATTTCCTAATCTAATTCCCCCAGCATCACCCGAATTGATTCGACTACATTCCATTATCCTCGTTTTGCTTTTGTTGATGTTCATATTATATCCTCCTTTCAAGACACTGTCCATTCCGTTCAACTGCTCTTCCAAGTCCTTTGCTGTCTCTGACAGAATTACAATGTCATCGGCGAACCACAAAGTTTTTATTTCTTCTCCATGGATTTTAATTCCTACTCCGAATTATTCTTTTGTTTCCTACACTGCTTGCTCAATATACAGATTGAATAACATCGGAGAGAGGCTACAACCCTGTCTCACTCCCTTCCCAACCGCTGCTTCCCTTTCATGCCCCTCGACTCTTATAACTGCCATCTGCTTTCTGTACAAATCGTAAATAGCCTTTCGCTCCCTGCATTTTACACCTGCCACCTTCAGAATTTGAAAGAGAGTATTCCAGTCAACATTGTCAAAAGCTTTCTCTAAGTCTACAAATGCTAGAAACGTAGGTTTGCCTTTCCTTAATCTAGCTTCTAAGATAAGTCGTAGGGTCAGCTTTGCCTCACGTGTTCCAACATTTCTACGGAATCCAAACTGATCTTCCCAGACATCGGCTTCTACCAGTTTTTTCATTCGTCTGTAAAGAATTTTGCAGCCGTGACTTAATTAAACTGATTGTTTGGTAATTTTCACATCTGTCAACACCTCCTTTCTTTGGGATTGGAATTATTATATTCTTCTTGAAGTCTGAGGGTATTTTGCCTGTCTCGTACATCTTGCTCACCAGATGGTAGAGTTTTGTCATGACTGGCTCTCCCAAGGCCGTCAGTAGTTCTAATGGAATGTTGTCTACTCCCGGGGCTTTGTTTCGACTCAGGTCTTTCATTGCACTGTCAAACTCTTCACGCAGTATCATAGCTCCCATTTTATCTTCATTTACATCCTCTTCCATTTCCATAATATTGTCCGCAAGAACATCGCCCTTGTATAGACCCTCTATATACTCCTTCCACCTTTCTGCTTTCCATCTGAGCTCTTGATGTTCATACAAGTGGTTCTCTTTTCTCCAAAGGTCTCTTTAATTTTCCTGTAGGCAGTATCTATCTTACCCTAGTGAGATAAGTGTCTACCACCTTACATTTGTCCTCTAGCCATGCCTGCTTAGCCATTTTGCACTTCCTGTCGATCTCATTTTTGAGACGTTTGTATTCCTTTTTGCCTGCTTCATTTACTGCATTTTTATATTTTCTCCTTTCATCAATTAAATTCAATATTTCTTCTGTTACCCAAGGATTTCTACTAGCCCTCGTCTTATTACCTACTTGGTCCTCTGCTGCCTTCACTACTTCATCTCTCAAAGCTACCCATTCTTCTTCTACTGTATTTCTTTCCCCCACTCCTGTCAATTGTTCCCTTATGCTCTCCCTGAAACTCTGTACAGCCTCTGGTTCTTTCAGTTTATCCAGGTTCCATCTCCTTAAATTCCCACCTTTTTGCAGTTTCTACAGTTTTAATCTACAGTTCATAACCAATAGATTGTGGTCAGAGTCCACATCTGTCCCTGGAAATGTCTTACAAATTAAAACCTGTTTCGTAAATCTCTGTCTTACCATTATATAATCTATCTGAAACCTATCTCCTTCAATTCCGCTGCAATTCTAATAGATGGTTTTAAATCACTAGGATTCCCAATGTCAACTCTTCATGGCATTTTCGCGGATATTCTGCGCGAAAGAAAAGACTAATGTTTTGTTTTTTGCTTCCAGCAGTAATAACTCACGGGCATTTACTTTCTGGTTTGACTCATATGCCTGCGCAATGACTTTGCGAATTTTCTCTGAAAATATCTCCACTGACTCTGTACTTTTCAAGGACAAAGTAATGAGCTCCTCGAGAGAGAACCGTGTGTTATTCAGTTTTATGTAACGCTGAAGCGAATGTGCTTTACTGAGGGTCTCATGATGCAGCACATGTGTCAAGGCTTCCACTGTTAAACGCAAGTTAGCCGGACTAAGAGTTACTTCGTTTGTCCAACCTTTCATTGCACAATAGCTGTAACATCATTAACGAATATTAACACATCTCGCGTTGTTTTACCCGAAAAGGGATTTATAAGTGTGGCTACAGCCGGATTAAAAGAAGAAGCCACTCCCGACACTCCCTTATTTTCTCGTGACTCAGTCTGACTGAGCCCGAGCCGTTTCCAAAGCCTGAAATCTACGAAGGAATTCCTTATTCCCCTATTTCTGGAGAGAACTTTCATTTGTTAACACACGAACTTTCTGTGTCAGTGGAGCTTTAGTCTCTGTACTATTAGCAGCACTTGTTTCTACCATTTCACGTACTTTACCTCTACTGTAGTTGATACCAGAAACACAAATAACTCGCCAAAACACTAAAAAGAACCTTGCAAATTACTTTTTCCTGCATATCAACACCCATCTACACTCTGAACAATCTCGAGCCAAATGATGACCTCACCTATAAATAAAAGATGTGGCCTCTGTGCGTGGAAATTAGTGCGCTGTAAGGCAGTAAACCTGTCTTCTTACTGGTGCTGTATTATCAGGTCTACCATTATCCTTAAACAGTGGTAAGTTCATGGGTTCACATGGCTTCAAAACGTAGCTCTAAACATAACGCATGTATGCATACAAATTAAATCTAATACCTGTGAACAGATGCTGAATCGAACAAAGTGAGACTCGCTACACTCCACTGTGCTGAGCCAATCTTGCTGGACTGGAGATATGCCAAGTACCAGTCCTTGCATGTAATTACCGAAATGCCCAATCCTTCTACTCACTACCAAACCACGGCGTTCTGGCGTCGAAAGCTACCCAAATCGTAGCATTTGGTTAAACACTTCTCGACGACACGTCGTTTCGCGAACACTCGGCCTATTCTACGTTTGATGATGGGCGAGAGAAATGGCGATGGAGAGGTCAGATTCACGCCAGGATGTGCAGTTAAACAGTGGTAGTATCGAAACGTGTTTATTCAGGCACCCTTATTCGGCGTTCTGGCTGGTCTCAGGGCCACACTGCGTGTGTGGAAATGCAGCTGATTGCGGAATGTGCTGACGCCCCGATGACGTCAGTGGAATCCATTGTCCTGGTTTGGGCCTGGCAGCTACCACGGTGCTGTGTGTGTCGGCAGAAGTGAAGTATGAGCGTGATCTGCTCAGGTTCTCTGGAGTTATGCCAGTGAGGCACCCCTGTGCATACTCATGGTCCCCATGTCATGCACTTCGTTGTGATAGCTGACGCTAGTATTTTGTTGCTGAGCAGCAATTCCCCAGTCACCCCCTCCCCCCCCCCCCCTATTCATCCGTCTCAGGGGTCGCCCCGACAATGGATGATGACGTCTAGGCAGCTAGAAGGCCATGAGGGTGTGCCTCCCCCAGCCAGATCATAGACAGCTTGCATCCCTCGTCCAAAGTCCCTCAGAAGGTAGAAGGTCGACGCACACCAGCTTCGCAAATCAGAGAAATTCCCTGAAATGTCACAGCCACCTTGCCGCAGATATGGCGAGTCTCTTGCCAAAACTTGATGAGTTAATCAGTATGGAGGTAGCCAGCAGATTATCACAAGGATTTGCTGTGGTTTCTCTGATACTCAAAAACCTGTCATTCTCTCCAGTTCAAGATGCAGGCAGAATGGCAACACAACTGAATGGCTTGAGCCCCTAAGCTCTAATATCTATACCCTTACATCTACGCTTCTGACATAATCCTACAGGGGGGAGGGGGGTGGGGGTGCAACAAGTAGATTTGTCATATACTTGCCCTGTCAGTTTTTCCCAGCTTGCTCTGCCTCGAGCACAGGTCGATAGGTCTGGTTAAATATGCAACATGTGAGTTTCTTGGTATCAGGCAAGTACTCTGGGTTATAAACTTTCGCTTCACTCTTGGCCACATGGTGTTGCGGTGTCAGTGGTTCTGCACACCTCGGTCTTCATCAATGTTGCAAACCCACCTGCCAGGATGTTTTGATGTAATGTCAACAATAGTGCACATCAACTGAGCTGGCCTCAACTAGTTGGTGACAGCTGCAAGAAACTTTAAAATAATTACAATTTGCATGCTGAATTTCTTTTGTGCACAGCAATATGGAGGATCATTGACAAGAACTAGATCCAGCGTGCTTTGCTTGAGGCGACGAGAACTTTGGAAATAACAGGCCAATGTCTCTCCAGGAAAAGGAGTAATGCCTCTCTAGCTGTGGCACATGCAATGAAGCGTAATGGTTGGTACCACTGCCTGGCCTGCTGTGCGTCACTAGCTCAAATCTGACGCCAGCAGTTATTTAGAACTTAACTGTACTGAAACATTCTTGAAATGGCTTATTTGTTTTGTTTATATATTATGGAATACTCATTGCTGTATAAATGCCAGCATTCTGGAATATTCGGCGTCTGCATAAACAGCTGTGCTCCAGGAGGTAAATTCTGTACTGGCTGTACTTTGGTGTCAGTAATTAACGCACTTTTAATTCAAAGCATTGTACTTCATTGACAAACCTGCCTTCGGATTTGACTGTGGTTTCGATATGACAATATAAATTGTATTTCTATGATCTCTACCTTGGTACAAAATGTGTGATCTACACAACCTAGGCAATTAGGTGGAATGATAATGGTCATTTTTTTGTACGAGAATGAATTACCTTCTTGACTGGGCTATAACATCATATCTTTATAAACTTCACAGTTCCATCAAATTCAGTTTTAAATATTTCTGTAGGGAAACTGCAGTCCTCCAATGTATCACAGCACCCGTTGACATTTAAACATAGTTTCAGGAATAGATCGAAATATTTTTGGAAGAAAACATTTCGTTTGAGGGCACCAGTATTGTTTAGTTATGCACTTTTATTTATTTTTGACAAATTCACTTTCTCAGAACAACTGTAACTGGTATCGACCCACACTGGCCGTCTTAAAATGCCACATTAGGAAAAATCAGAAGGCCTATATTAAGACATTAAAACAATTAAAATATTTCTTTGCTAGATCTACTTCTGAGTTTAGTAATGTACAACTGAAGTGTGCTTGGTACAGACCTATGGGTCATGGGCAGCATTTGGTGAACAAACATTCATGCATTGTCAGGCTCAACACAATACCAACAATTAAGGAAATACATTGGCACAGCTGGGTGTACTTTCATTTCCCTGCTCATTGCACTGGATGTACACATTCTCCATAAGACAAATATTTACTTGTGAAAACAATAAAATAGGTCAAAGTTAGAACAAAAGTTTAATCAGTTATTTGCAAGAAATAAAAATAGAGTGCAGGTCGTTAAACTAATAAAACATTATATAAAACAGAATAAAGTCTTTCTAATAAGCAGAACAAAGGAGCGATAATTATGGTACATATTTCTTATGGTTATGGTCCTGCAGTGTGAACAGTTAGTTGTGCACAACACTGGCCATAAGCTCAGAAGCGGGAGGACGCGGCTCAGACGACAAGGGTGGCATTCTGCTGCAGGTAGCAGGCACTCCTTTTCCAGCTGTGAGGTGATTACGTTAGGAGGGCAGATGACCGGGAGTGAATATGGGCCCAGTTAAGCACTTAGACACAGAGAGGCCCCATAACCACCTGAACAGTGCATGCAGGGCTAATGACTACCTCAGCTGAAAAGACTGTCATAAATATTAAAATATGCATCTCTTGCAAACTCGCCGGCCGTTGTTGCCGTGCGGTTCTAGGCGCTTCAGTCTGGAACCGCGTGACCGCTACGGTCGCAGGTTCGAATTCTGCCTCGGGCATGGATGTGTGTGATGTCCTTAGGTTAGTTAGGTTTAAGTAGTTCTAAGTTCTAGGGGACTGATGACCTCAGAAGTTAAGTCCCATAGTGCTCAGAGCCATTTGAACCATTTTTTCCTTGCAAAAAATAAACAATTTTTTCAGCCTTCAGTTGCAAGGTAATTTTTACTCGTTTACCTAGGTTTCGATTCCAGTAATGGAATCTTCTTCAGAACAAAAAATTAAATTATTTTGAGAGCCAAACACTGGCCATGTCACAGATTAAAAATTAAAACAATAAAGACGCATAATCTTATGATTATACGTCTTTATTGTTTTAATTTTTAATCTGTGACATGGCCAGTGTTTGGCTCTCAAAATAATTTAATTTTTTGTTCTGAAGAAGATTCCATTACTGGAATCGAAACCTAGGTAAACGAGTAAAAATTACCTTGCAACTGGAGGCTGAAAAAATTGTTTTATTTTCTGTACATTTCACAGTTGCTGACGCGCCGCATTATGTTAAAGATTTTTCTTGCAAACTCATTCTGCTGAATGAGGAGTTTATCGGATTTCTCTTCTGTTTCATAACCTCCACTTCTTTTAAAATCTAATCGTTGATTTTTTTCAGCTTTGCGCAAAATATGCAATTATTCGTCAATGTGTCTCCTTCGGTATGTAAGCTCTATGCTGTTTTATTGCTGGCATAGTTCCTTAAAACTCCAGTCCAAAGACCTGTATGTCTGGCCAATACAGCTTTTTCTGTAGTTACACTGTGTTATTTTATGGGGGCCCAGATTATCCATATTTATCATTCTTACTCAAGTTATGACATAGTGATGTCCTGAAGGCAGTTTTAACCCAATTTCTCCGGAATGTTTGCTCAATGTCATTTGATGTTTTGCCTACATATCTCATAGCAACGCACTTTACCTTATTTAAAACAGGCTGTACGTGTTGTTTATTTCTCTTCCTTACATTCTTTTAAATTTTGTTACATATGTCGAACAGATATTTTAATATTTACGACGATCTATTCAGTTCAGGTAGTCGCCACACCCTGCATGTAATGTCCAGCTGAAAATGGGACCTACCTGAGACTGACAAGGGGAAGGCCTCAGACACGGTCAACCGATTCAGCTCAGATTTGACAGGTTGCTTGTGTACAACCTAAAACGAAGGAATCTAAGATATTTTGAGTCAACACCCCCGCAATTTTGAGCAAATCACCCCTAAAGGTTATGACGAGCAATCGACTCAAAATTGGCGGGATCGATAGATAATTGTAAATAGGGCATTTTTCATCATCAGGCAGAGGGTCTGAAAATGCATACTTTTCCAGAAATCGAGGAAAGAAACTTCTACAACTGCCGCTTCTGTACCCACATGGTAAACGCTTTTCGCCGACAGCACCTATAGCTCACCGGCACGGTAGCTCAGCGTGTTCGGTCAGAGGGTTAGTCGCCCTCTGTAACAAAAAACTGAGTTAATAGATCAACGATGAACCTGAATGGTTGTCATAGGACGTCCACCTCGAACAAATGGAACGAACAATAAAGAACGAACTGAGATAAAAATTTAAAAAAATAGCGCAACGGCCAAGGTAACTGGCTGGGAATCGGAGAATCTCGAAGAAGCGTAGCGGATGTTGTTCTTTTCGTTTATATTTTTCCATATCTCAATTAATAGGGATAGAAGGGTTAATAAGGTAAGTATTATTACCATTCCTTATTGATTTACTTACCTTACTAACGCTCCTATCCCAGCAACTGAGATATGGAAAAATACAAACGAAAAGAATAACATCCGCTACGTTCCTTCGAGATTCGAACCCGGGTTTTCCGATTCCGAGCCAATTACCTTGGCCATTGCGCTATCGGCGCTGTCGGCAAAAGGCGTTTACCATGTGGGTACAGAAGCGGCAGTTGTAAAAGTTTCTTTCCTCGATTTCTGGAAACTTTTGCGTTTGTGGACCCTATACCTGATGATGAAAAATTCTCTATTTACAATTATCTACCGATCCCTCCAATTTTGAGTCGATTGCTCGTCATAACCTTTAGGGGTGATTTTCTCAAACTTGCGGGAGTGTTGACCCAAAATATCTTAAAATCCTTCGTTTTAGGTTGTACGCAAGCGACCTGCCAAATTTGAGACGAATCGGTTGGCCGTGTCTGAGGCCTTCCCCTTGTGAGTGCTGCATTGAGCCATCCGGGCCACAAATTCACTTCTGAGCATCTTCCCAGGTAATGCAAACACCTCACAGCAAGAATAGCAATGCCTCTAGATTGCAGCAGAATGCCGTGATTGTCATCCAGGCCACGTTGACTCTTCTGAGCTAATGGCCAATGGTGTAAACATCTAACACCTTGAAGTGCAGCGCCCTCGGCCATCTGAAATATTTATTATAATTATCGAACCTTTGTTTCTCTTGTGTCAAAACTTTGCTCTACTTTAAATATAATTTTACTACTTTAAGAACTTGTACTCTGTTTTTGTATTTTATGAGTAACTGACCGAACTTATATTGCAACTCTGATATATTTTATTGTTTCCAAAATTAAAGGACGCGTGTATTAACGCAAAGAGGGAGGAAAGAAAACGTGCATTTGATTGTTTCAGCATAATTCCTTGATTCTTGGTATTGTGTTCAGTTTGACAATGCATCAACGTTTCTTCACGAACTGCCACCCATGGACTATAGGTACGATCAATATGCATTTTAATTACTCATTACTTAATTCACAAGTAGAGCTAGAAAAATATTTTTTTTAATATCTCAATATAGGCTTTTTACTTTCTTCCTTTTGTAGTACCTGAAGATGGCCAGTATGTGTCGAAACCGACTATGGTTCTTGATTAAGTCCAAACTGGAGATAGAAACATGTTAATGCGTACTATCCAACAGGCACATATACAAGCTGAGTGCATTTGTTCGAGGCATCAGAAAGAGATCGTAGGTTGTTTGTGCATCATGTCAGGCAGGTGAAGGTGTACACCCTCGTGGTCTAGAGTATATTTATGTAGTCTCAGAAACGCTTGTGTTAGATCTATTGAGATAGCAAGTGATTACTTCCCTGAAGTGTAGACGCAAACATTGGTGGGGCTGATGCCAGGGCACGCTCGATGGGTCTTTCGACAGTTTGCGTGCAACCTCTGAGCTGGGCAGAGCCCTCTGGTGTCAGCTAGTAGCCAGCCAACACCTCTTGTGGAGCCCCGTGTGAGATAAACGTAGTGCATAGTGACCATGCGGCATTGTGTGCAGTGATTGTTAGCTACTAGGAAGTGTTAGCGCCCCGCAGACGTCTGTGTAAATGTTTAAACGCGGAGTAAACCATTCCTAATCGTTATATCAAATAAAACACCTCCGCTCTAATCCTGATAATGTTGCACACATATCTGACGAAGGTGGTGGCAGGGAAGGTGTAGCCCCGTTGCACTATATTGTCTTAAAGCATTAAACACAGAGCCTTTACACACAAATGTACATCTCCAAATTGTGCATCATAGCTGCCTAGGGTATGGGGAAGGAGAACGGATGGGAAAACCCGGTCAAAGTAGGTCAGGGGAGTGGGGAGGGGGGAGGAAATCGTTTGTCCTGAGACTTCTCCTCATCCACTACACTGTAGATACTCAGTCCTAATATCGGTTGAATTTTGTATGATTATCACGCGTGGCTGATTCTAAGTGACTGTCACAGTGTCATACGAAATGCTAAATTGTCTTGAAATTTCAGACACTGTACACTGCAGAAAAATGTTCAGTGTTCGTGGCTGGAAATCTGAGGTATTAGGTTTAGTCATGTGTGCAGAGGTCATACATCAAACATGCAATGCGAGAAGATCACTCCCTGCCGCCTTCCTGCCGAAAATAAATTGGCGTCTTGCGGCGGCGCGGTACGATTCTGCTGCGTAAAAAGTTCCACTCACCTTATGGTGAATCTCTTCTCACACTCACGCCTCCTTGAAGTTACTGAAATGTAGTTCAAAAAAATGGTTCAAATGGCTCTGAGCACTATGGGACTCAACTGCTGAGGTCATTAGTCCCCTAGAACTTAGAACTAGTTAAACCTAACTAACCTAAGGACATCACAAACATCCATGCCCGAGGCAGGATTCGAACCTGCGACCGTAGCGGTCTTGCGGTTCCAGACTGCAGCGCCTTTAACCGCACGCTGAAATGTAGTTCTCAGCCGGAAAAAGCTGTAGAAGAAACAGCTGTACACCTAGTAACCATAAGTCGCACTAAAATTGGTTTTGTCGGTGGAATGTTAATAACGGTTAAATAAAATGAATCTGGCATACAGCAGTTACTGACAAGCCTTAATGTAAGCTATATAAAGTCTGAAAGTCCAAACGCACACATCATTCACAATCTTGGCCAGTTTATGGTAATTACCATCTTCCACCGAAAGTTTACAAACGGATTATTTCTTTCAGAACAGCCCGCTCAAATGTTACTATAATCAGTCTCACGTAACAAAATATTCAAGTTCGTGAGTAAGCAACACGGCAGGCGGAATTCACTTATTTAAAATGTCACCAAAAGTTATAAATTTCAACGCACATTAAATTCAACTATATTCCACACTTTACGGCACTTCTAAAATATTTTGGTACCGAAACATCACCATATTAATAATTTTCATCGGAGCACCTATGAAAAGGTCTGATCACAATGAGATCGCCGCGCGGGATTAGCCAAGCGGTCTTAGGCGCTGCAGTCAAGGACTGTGCGGCTGGTCCCGGCGGAGGTTCGGGTCCTCCCTAGGGCATGGGTGTGTGTGTTTGTCCTTAGGATAATTTAGGTTAAGTAGTGTGTAAGCTTAGGGACTGATGACCTTGGCAGTTAAGTCCCATAAGATTTCACACACACACACACACACACACACACACACACCATGAGATCCAAGCCCCGGCCCTGCTCATCTCTCTACTCAAAAGAAGTTTCTAGTTCCCAAAATGCGCACGAATTTGCTAATTTATGATTGGGAGAGAAACATCATAGCCAATGAATGGGAAAGCAGCATCAAACCCGCTTAATGCCTCGCATATGTACGGAAAGAATCAAAATTGTCACTGAATCAGAACAGTAAATTAACATAAATAAATTCTGAAAATCCACAAATAAAAAATTAATTCCCTCTTAACAAAACTACTTTAACGAAATCGTGATCATATTTCCTCAGCACCATAAACTGACGAAACAGTTTATAACCAATTCACCAGTACGAATGATACACACACACATATCATTCTCGAACAATCCTCACGAGACCAGCTACTTCAATTTATAGTATAAGAGCTTCACATAAAACATTATTTCACATTCACACCTCCATTCACTCATAACTGTGCACAATTATAATAGTAATTAATAAACAATACAGGGTTATTACAAATGATTGAAGCGATTTCACAGCTCTACAATAACTTTATTATTTGAGATATTTTCACAATGCTTTGCACACACATACAAAAACTCAAAACGTTTTTTTAGGCATTCACAAATGTTCGATATGTGCCCCTTTAGTGATTCGGCAGACATCAAGCCGATAATCAAGTTCCTCCCACACTCGGCGCAGCATGTCCCCATCAATGAGTTCGAAAGCATCGTTGATGCGAGCTCGCAGTTCTGGCACGTTTCTTGGTAGAGGAGGTTTAAACACTGAATCTTTCACATAGCCCCACAGAAAGAAATCGCATGGGGTTAAGTCAGGAGAGCGTGGAGGCCATGACATGAATTGCTGATCATGATCTCCACCACGACCGATCCATCGGTTTTCCAATCTCCTGTTTAAGAAATGCCGAACATCATGATGGAAGTGCGATAAAGCACCATCCTGTTGAAAGATGAAGTCGGCGCTGTCGGTCTCCAGTTGTGGCATGAGCCAATTTTCCAGCATGTCCAGACACACGTGTCCTGTAACGTTTTTTTCGAAGAAGAAAAAGGGGCCGTAAACTTTAAACTGTGAGATTGCACAAAACACATTAACTTTTGGTAAATTGCGAATTTGCTGCATGAATGCGTGAGGATTCTCTACCGCCCAGATTCGCACATTGTATCTGTTCACTTCACCATTAAGAAAAAATGTTGCTTCATCACTGAAAACAAGTTTCGCACTGAACGCATCCTCTTCCATGAGCTGTTGCAACCGCGCCGAAAATTCAAAGCGTTTGACTTTGTCATCGGATGTCAGGGCTTGTAGCAATTGTAAACGGTAAGGCTTCTGCTTTAGCCTTTTCCGTAAGATTTTCCAAACCGTCGGCTGTGGTACGTTTAGCTCCGTGCTTGTTTTATTCGTCGACTTCCGCGGGCTACGCGTGAAACTTGCCCGCACGCGTTCAACCGTTTCTTCGCTCACTGCAGGCTGACCCATTGATTTTCCCTTACAGAGGCATCCAGAAGCTTTAAACTGCGTATACCATCGGCGAATGGAGTTAGCAGTTGGTGGATCTTTGTTGAACTTCGTCCTGAAGTGTCGTTGCACTGTTATGACTGACTGATGTGAGTGCATTTCAAGCACGACATAAGCTTTCTCGGCTCCTGTCGCCATTTTGTCTCACTGCGCTCTCGAGCGCTCTGGTGGCAGAAACCTGAAGTGCGGCTTCAGCCGAACAAAACTTTATGAGTTTTTCTACGTATCTGTAGTGTGTCGTGACCATATGTCAATGAATGGAGCTGCAGTGAATTTATGAAATCGCTTCAATCATTTGTAATAGCCCTGTAGTAAGGTGGCTATAATTTCACACCTTACAAGCACTCATCCACATACTTTGCCGTGAACTACAACACAATTAAATATCATTTGATAGGTTGTACATCGTGTATATGAGTATTTAAAGGAGACTGACATTGTCACGTACGCCTCATAAGTAATTGTTAACGCTTATTGCCGGAGTGTCTTTATTATCATACTAGTAGAGGTTGGAACAGCAGTGGAAATGAAACGGCAGGCGGAACTCAAGCCCTGGGTGGAAGGCAGACACAGGTGTGTTTGTTCTGCTTAAACACAGGAAGTAGCAAGAGGGACGTTGTGACACCTGAGTGCTGGGGCAGAATAGAGTCACGACCGGCTGGTAGTGTAGCCGGACGGGAAGGATTATACTTTGGAAACTACGAAAATCTTGGAAAGGAACGAGGAAGCGTCACCTCGTAAACCATGCCGGCTGGGCTATTTTCCAAGGATTTTTATTCAGAAGCATACCTATGTACGAGTATAGGTTTTTCCTCGCAAGCTTTCCGCGCTGGACGACAAAAGACTAAAATATGGTTGGTCGGCGTTCAGAAGAATCTGTAGAGAGGGAGAATAGTTCGTGGTTTCGAGAATATGATTCGTTTACGAGGGTGGGGAGTCGAGTCTTGTTGGGAGGCCAGTGGTGGAGAGACGAGGTCTTCCGTTGTGAGCGCTGTGTGTGATGATCGCTCGGTATCATCTTTGTTGGTACAGACGGTCTTGCTGTCCCTGCTCTCAGGAGAGTTTATAGTTAGATCAGTTAGGCACTGTACTGATGCGAACCTATACGATTCTGGACTTCAACTCCGGGTTGGAAGTCGTCGTTGAGGACGCAGCATTCAGTAATTGAGAGCACTTCCTCGGCCTATTGTAACATTGTCTGAAATCCGTGCTTGTGGCTGGGAGTTCGCGTTTCTCGTCTGTAGAACTCAGAGAGGAGAAGACAGTATTAGAGTATATTTGTCAGAGAACCGTCTTCTGCCGTCCTTGTGTTTGAAAGAGTTTATTTGTGGCTGGAGTTCTTCTATCGCCGGCCGCGGTGGTCTAGCGATTCTAGGCGCTCAGTCCGCGCGACTGCTACGGTCGCAGGTTCGAATCCTGCCTTGGGCTTGGATGTGTGTGATGTCCTTAGGTTAGTTAGGTTTAAGTAGTTCTAAATTCTAGGGGACTGATGACCACAGATGTTAAGTCCCATAGTGCTCAGAGCCATTTTTGAGTTCTTCCATCGTCGCAGACGAGTACGAGAAACATCACTTCGACGCACCGGACGCAGTAAATACGGTGATGTCGCAAATTGCTTCAGTTTATTAGGGCTATAAAAGCTAACCAGCTGTGATCACGTTAGTCTATTTCCACTGAAGTTCCATACCACCACAAATCATCTTTGCAATTAGTGTCTTGTAGTGTTTGGTACATAGACGATGTCAATCATTTCGCGTTATTGATATTAGACCGCGCAGTCATAATAAGGAGCAGAGTTGGGCAATTGATTAGTAATTTTACTTAGGAAATGTAGACTTTGTAATATATATATATATAGTAGGATTAGTTGCCTTCATCATTCATTTGTGTTTAGATTATAATTTATAGAATTAAGAGATCCTAAGATCTGGTTCAGGGGGTAGTCAGACAGGGCCAAATCTTCATTTCAGAGTTTATTATTTTCCGTTGCGCACATTCATTTTACATCCGCCTGGAGTCGCATCTTGGACAATTAGACATTAAACAAACAGAACCGCAAGTATACTCTACGGTATTCTGACTGCAGCTCAAACAGTGCCAGTCAGCTAGTGACCTCTACTAGACCACACAGCAACTACATACTCCCGGGTATCTGATGCCACCTGACCTGCGCGTCACTCATAACTCATATTACGTGTCTGTTACGATGTGAACAGGCACGAAGTAAGGTTCTGCGCCTCAGTGTCAGCTTGTCAGATGCAGCTTACGTCGCAATATGTGCATGAAACTACGGCTTTACTTATGTACATTTGTACTTGTGCCGAGTCTCTGTAAAAAGCTTCCATTTTTTTTCTTTATTGTTATTTTTAAACCTGTTTACAGGCAGGCTAGCAGCAGCATACTACGCCGCTCTTTGGCCTCAGAGAAACACAAAAGAGACAAATGAAGACAGTGTGAGATAAAAATATGGTGGTAGGTGCACAAAACGAATAACACTGAACCACTTAAGCACAAAACGACGGCACACACAGAAACACGAGACGTTGATCTCCGGCGCGCGAAAGTTCACTAACTGTGTACGAGTCCGGGGATCTGCCAAGAGAGGAGGAGGGGGGTGGGAGAGGGAGAGGGGAGAGCAGATGCTATGGGCAGGGGAGATAGGGGGAAAAGGAAAGAGAAGGGAGGGAGGGTGCCTAAAGGAAAGGACACAGGAAAGGGGGAGGATCAAAGTTAATAGGAGGGGTAGATGGAGGGGAGGAGGACATCATCAGGGAGGGGGAGCTGTCGGAAGCCACCTTGGGAGAGGGTAAGGAGGGTGGAGAGATGGAGACCGGGTGGGACGTGGGAATACAGGCACAGCAGCGGGCGGGGGTGGGAGAGGATGGGCGAGACAAGTGGGTGAGGAGGATCGAGTTTGCGGGAGGTGTACAGGATTTGTATCCTTTCAAGGAAAAGGAGGAGGTGGGGGAACGGAATGAGATCGTACAGGATCCGCGTGGGGGAGGGGAGACAGATGCGATAGGCGAGGCGGAGAGCATGGCGTTCAAGGATTTGAAGGGATTTATAAAAGGTGGGGGGGGGGGGGGGCGGAGATCCAGGCCAGATGGGCGTAACAAAGGATAGGGCGGATGAGGGATTTATTGGTGTGGAGGATGGTGGAGGGGTCCAGACTCCATATACGACTGGAAAGGAGCTTGAGGAGACGTAGTCGGGAGCGTGTCTTGGCTTGGATTGTCTGGAGATGGGGGGTTCAGGAGAGGCGACGGTCGAGGGTGACGCTAAGGTACTTGAGGGTGGGGGTGAGGGCGATAGGACGGCCATAGATGGTGAGATAGAAATCAAGGAGGCGGAAGGAAGGGGTGGTTTTGCGTACAATGATCGCCTGGGTTTTGGAGGGATTGACCTTGAGCAACCACTGGTTGCACCAAGCGGTGAAACGGTCAAGATGGGATTGGAGAAAGTGTTGGGAGGGCTGCAGGGTGGGGGCAAGGGCAAGGAAGGAGGTGTCATCGGCAAACTGGAGAAGGTGGACGGGGGGTGACAGCGGCGGCATGTCCGCCATATACAAAAGGTACAGAAGGGGGGAGAGGACGGAGCCTTGGGGCACACTGGCGGAGGGAAAAAAGGTGTAGGAATTCGTGTTATTGATGGTGGCGTAGGAAGGACGGTGGGAGAGATAGGAGCCGATCAGACGGACGTAGTTAATGGGAAGGGCGAAGCTTTGGAGCTTGAAGAGGAGACCGGAATGCCATACATGGTCATAAGCTCATTAGAGGTCCAAGGGAGAGGAAGATTGAGGAGCGACGGGAATTAAGCTGGTTGGAAAGGAGATGAGTGAGGTGAAGGAGAATGTTGTCGGAAGAGAAGGACGGCCGAAAGCCACACTGGGCAACGGGAAGGAGGCGGTGCTGGCGGAGATGCTGGTGGATGCGTCGGGTGAGGATAGATTCCAGGACCTTGCTGAAGACCGAGGTAAGGCTGATGGGACGGTAGGAGGAGACGGCGGACGGTAGTTTGCCAGGTTTAAGGAACATCAGGATATGGGAGGTATTCCACAGGTCGGGGTAGTAACCGGTCGACAGGACTACATTGTAGAGCCTGGCCAGGGTGGAGAGGAAAGAGACAGGAGCTTCACGAAGGTGACGGTAGGTGACACGATCGTGACCAGGAGCGGTGTTGCGTTTTGTGCGGAGTGTAGCAATGAGATCCTCTGTAGTGATAGGAGCATTGAGTTCCGTGTGTGCAATGTTGTCCAAGTACTGGAAACCAGGTGCGAGGGGAGGGACAGAGGTGTCAGTTCGATCGCGGACATCCAGGAAGAGGGAGTAATCGAACTGGGGATCATCAGGGATGGAAAATACATCAGAGAGATAGGAGGCAAAGTGATTGGCCTTACTAAGGGTGTCAGGGAAGGGGTGATCATCATGGAGAAGAGGCTAGTAGGGGGAGGGTTTAGTTCCGGTAAGGCAACGGAAGGCTGACCAGAACTTGGACGAGTTGATAGGTAGGGTAGCATTTAAACGGGTGCATGTCTGTCGCCAGTTCCGGCGTTTCATAGCCGCGAGCAAATTACGAATGTGTCACTGGAGTTGCCGGTGGCGTCGTAGTGAGTCCGGGTCACGCGTGCGGAGGAAGGCATGGTAGAGACGGCGGGATTCACGGAGGAGGAGGGCGGCCTGTGAGGGTAAGGTAGGACGGTGGGGGTGGATGGCGACAGTAGGGACATGGGCCTCCACGGCCTCAGACAAGGTCTGCTGGAGAAAGGAGGCGGCATGGGTGACATCGTCAGGGTGGTGGTAGGTGAAGGGGTGGCTATCGACCTGGGTGGAGAGGGTATCCCAGTAGGCATTCCAGTTGGCACGGGAATAGTTATGGATGTACTTAGGGGGAGGGTCATTACGAGGATCGGGGCGGGGGCGACGACCGTCTGAAACGGTGAGGAGGACAGGGAGATGGTCGCTACCAATAGGCTCCAGGACATCCACCGTTATGCGGCCAAGGAGGTTGGGGGAGGAAAGGATAACATCGGGAGTGGAGTTGGATTCGGGATGGGTGTGCTGGGGGATGGGGATGAGGTCGCCTTGAAGGGAGGAGAGGAACCGATGCCACCGCCATAACTGGGCAGCGGAACGACTATGGATGTTGAGGTCGGCGGCGATCACGTAGGAGGAGAAGGTATGGTCAATGTGGGAGAGGAAGTCGAAGGGAATAGGGGCGTTAGGGCGGACATAGGTGGTGGAGCAGGTAACGGTAAGGCCGGGGACGAAGAGACTAAGGATCAGGTGTTTGGTGGGGTCGGGAAGAAGAGGTTGGAGCCGAACGGGGATCTGGCGGTGGTGACCAATGGCAACTCCGCCACGCGCAATCGGTAGGGGATTATCGGGGCGGTGGAGGAGGTAGGGCGAAGTGTGGACGGTTTGGTGGGGTTGGAGGAAGGTTTCATTGAGGGGGAAGGCATCCACGCGGTGCAGGAAGAGGTTCTTGTTGGCGGGAAGGGAGCGGATATTGTTGAAAAGGATACGATGCTGTCGCGCCATGACAGGGATTTAGACGAGGGTGTCAAGACGGGAGAAGGTGAAATGGGCCTGGTTGTTGGAGTAGGTGGAGTACGTTTTTAGTTGGAAAACGGAACGGGCGGCGAGGGATATCTGTTGGAGGGTAAAAAGCTTCCAGTTGTTCGACTGCTTTTATCGCCTCGGCGTTACACAGCGCTTCCCCCTCTCGGGATCTCGCGATATCACAGCCCGTAAACAAGCGGCGATAGCGGCACGTGCCAACAGCTCACACTCGTCTGCAGTGCTCCGTTATCTGCCAGGCGAACGGTAGCGCACGCTTCAGGGCCAAGTCTTCCTACAGTTGTCAACAACTTCAACGTAAGTCACTCACATACCACCGGCAACATTGTGTTTATGCTTCATATTATAAATGCTACAAGATCCAATTAGGTCCCACGAGTACAAACGTTATATTCATTCACTGCGACCTCCATGAGAGTTTCGTCTTTTTATGATCGTAAGGAACTGCACAAAGACATGGACAAAATGTATACTTGTTGTAATCATTGGCCGCTCTCTTTAAATGTGGGTAAATGTAAGATACTGCCTATAACGAAGAGAAAGAACGGTACCGTATCTGATTACGAGGTTAATGGTGAAGATCTTGAGCACCTTACACGATACACGTATATAGGGCTAGATACTAAGAAGTGGTGCGTTATGAAACGATCACATACAATCAGTATGACGGAAGGCGAATGACAGACTTAGACTTGTTGGAAGGGATGATCTGTATTCCAAGAAAACTCCGTGATCCTTATTGCGCCCGCCATCATCGAATATCATGCTTAGAGAGAGTGAGATTAAGATAAGAGAGATTGGGGCATATACACGTTTAGGCATATAGACATTTTCCATCACACAATATGCAAATGTACACTACTGGCCATTAAAATTGCTACACCACGAAGATCACGTGCTACAGACTCGAAATTTAACCGACAGGAAGAAGATGCTGTGATATTCAAATGGTTAGCTTTTCAGAGCATTTACACAAGGTTGGCGCCGGTGGCGACACCTACAACGTGCTGACATGAGGAAAGTTTCCAACCGATTTCTCATACACAAACAGCAGTTGACCGGCGTTGCCTGGTGAAACGTTGTTGTGATGCCTCGTGTAAGGAGGAGAAATGCGTACCATCACGTTTCCGACTTTGATAAAGGTCGGATTTAGCCTATCTCGACATTGCTGCTCGCATTGGTCGAGATACAATGACTGTTAGCAAAATATGGAATCGGTGAGTTCAGGAGGGTAATACGGAACGCCGTGCTGGATCCCAACGGCCTCGTATCACTAGCAGTCGAGATGACAGGCATCTTATCCGCATGGCTGTAACGGATCGTGCAGCCACGTCTCGATCCCTGAGTCAACAGATGGGGACGTCTGCAAGACAACAACCATCTGCACAAACAGTTCGACGACGTTTGCAGCAGCATGGACTATCAGCTCGGAGACCATGGCTGCGGTTACCCCTGATGCTGCATCACAGAGAGGAGCGCCTGCGATGGTATACTCAACGATGAACCTGGGTGCATGAATGGGAAAACGTCATTTTTTCGGATGAAGGCTGGTTCTGTTTACAGCATCATGATGGTCGCATCCGTTTTTGGTGACATCGCGGTGAACGTACATTAGAAGCGTGTATTCGTCATCGCCATACTGGCGTATCACCCGGCGTGATGGTATGGGGTGCCACTGGTTACACGTCTCGGTCACCTCTTGTTCGCATTGACGGCACTTTGAACAGTGGACGTTACATTTCAGATGTGTTACGACCCGTGGCTCTACCCTTCATTCGATCCCTGCGAAACCCTACATTTCAGCAGATTAATCCACGGCCGCATGTTGCAGGTCCTGTACGGGCCTTTCTGGATACAGAAGATGTTCGACTGCTGCCCTAGCCAGCACATTCTCCAGATCTCTCACCAACTGAAAACGTCTGGTCAATAGTGGCCGAGCAACTGGCTCGTCACAATACGCCAGTCACTACTCTTGATGAACTGTGGTATTGTGTTGAAGTTGCATGGGCAGCTGTACCTGTACACGCCATTCAAGCTCTGTTTTACGCAATGTGCGGACGTATCAAGGCCGTTATTACGGCCAGAGGTGGTTGTTCTGCGTACTGATTTCTCAGGATCTATGCACCCAAATTGCTTGAACATTTAATGACATGTCAGTTCTAGTATAATATATTTGTCCAATGAATACCCGTTTATTATCTGCATTTCTTCTTTGTGTAGCAATTTTAATGGCCAGTAGTGTAAGAGGAAAGAAAGTAGGTCCTCTTGGTGTGACGTATTCTCCGTGTCCTCAATACAATGTTATACGGTATAAACGGGATGATTCAAAGTCATGTCCCATCGGACAAGGCTACATCAGTGATTCAGTAGTCGTATTCAGGGATACGACAGGGACGATCATCCGAAAGTCAAGAGACCATGGGTTCTAAAATGCATACCTTAAGAGCTATGAACACATATTTACGTTCCATTCTGTGAAACGAATCTTTTCTAGTGCAAGGTCTTTGCTTTCCATACTTTCGGAGGAAGTAGTGAGGACCAAAACAAGAAAAAAATGTCTAGTAACCATAGACTCTAAAATGCTTAACTCATTTAGTAGAACTTATTTAGTAGAACAATTATGTTTCGTAGTAGCGAAGATGAAGAAGTGTTCCTAGCATTTTAAAACCTATGTTTACTGCACTTTTTCCTTATTTTGGTCCATATTACCATTTCTCAAAATATGGAAAGCAAAGAGATTTCAATAAAAGAGACTTACTTCTCAGTATCGAAGATGAACAAGCGCTCGTATCACCTAAGGCATCCAGCTGGCCGCGGTGGTCTCGCGGTTCTAGGCGCGCAGTCCGGAACCGCGCGACTGCTACGGTCGCAGGTTCGAATCCTGCCTCGGGCATGGATGTGTGTGATGTCCTTAGGTTACTTAGGTTTAAGTAGTTCTAAGTTCTAGGGGACTGATGACCACAGCTGTTAAGTCCCATAGTACTCAGAGCCATAAAAAAAAAACCTAAGGCATCCATTTTAGAGCCCATGTTGACTAGATTTTGTGCTTCGAATGATCGTTCTCTCATATCCCTGAATACCATTTCGTCCTGTGGAGCAAGACAATTAAATCACCAAAATAGATTTGAAATTAGAATTTAATATTAATACCTTCAGCTGCTGAAGGGCGTTGATATATATCAACGGAGACAGGTGAAAATGTGTGGCCCGACCGGGACTCGAACCCGGGATCTCCTGCTTACATGGCAGACGCTCTATCCATCTGAGCCACTGAGGGCGCAGAGGACAGTGCGACTGCAGGGACTATCTCGCGCACGCCTCCCGCGAGACCCACATTCTTACCTTGTATGTCCACACACTACGTTCGTAATGTCCTACCCATCAGATGGATAGAGCGTCTGCCATGTAAGCAGGAGATCCCGGGTTCGAGTCCCGGTCGGGACACACATATTCTCCTGTCTCCGTTGATATATATCAACGCCCTTCAGCAGCTAAAAGTATTAATATATTAGTTGCAGTTCATCAATGGTGTCTGTCCTTTCGGACATACCCGAAAGAATACACACCATATCCATATAAGAAATTAGATTTAGTCCTATGGGACATGGGTTCTGAAGCACCCTGTACACTAAGGTTACCAAAGTCATGGGATACCGCCTAAAATTGTGTCGGACCTCATTTTGCCTGGCATACTGCAGCAGCTCGATGTCGCATGAACTCAGAAAGTTGGGAGCGTCTGCAGAAATAATGAGCCATGAGGCCTCCGTAGCTGTCCACATTTGTGAAAGTGTTGCCGGTGCAGGACACTGTGCACGAACTGACCTCTCACTTGCCACCATAAATATTGATTGGGATTCATGTTGGGCGAACTGCGTGGCCAAACCATTGTCTCAAATAACCCAGAATGTTCTTCAAACCAATCGCAACCAATTGTGGACCTGTGATATTACATCGTTGTTTTGGAACATAAAGTCCATGAATGGCTGCAAATGATCTCCAAGTAGCCGAACCTAACCATTTACAGTCAAAGATCGGCTCAGTTGGATCAGAGGACCCAGTCCAATCCACGTACGTACAACCCACACCCCTATGGAGTCACCACCAGTACACACACTAGCTTGTTGTCATTTTGGGTCCATGGCTTCGTGGGGTATGCGCCTCGCTCAAATCCTACCGTCATCTCACAGCAGCTGAAACCGAGTCTCATCTGACCAGGCCACCGTTTTCCAGTCATCTAGGGTCCAACTCATATCGTCACGAGTCCAGGAGGGGCAGTGCAGGCGTTATCATGCTGTTAACAAAGGCACTCTTGTCGGTCGTCTGCAACCATAGCCCAATAGCCTCAAATTTCGCCACACTGTCCATACGGATACGTTCGTCGTACGTCCCACACTGATGTTTGGGTTATTTCTCGCCTTATTGCTTCCCTGTTAACACTGACAACTCCACGCAAACGCCGCTGCTGTCAGTAGTTAACTGAAGGCCGTCAGCCACTGCGTTGTCCTTGTTGAGAGGTAATGTCTGAAATTCTTGGCGCGTGCTTGATACTGGATCTTGGAATATTGATTTCCCTAACGATTTACGAAACTGAATGTCCCATGCGCCTACTCCAACTACCACTTCGCGGTCAAAGTCTGTTAATTGTTGTCATGCGGCCATAATCACGTCGGAAACCTATTCACATGAATTGCCTGAGTGCAAATGACAGATCCGCCACTGCATTGCCCTTTTACACCTTGTGTACGCGATACTACTGCCAGCCGCACATGTGCATATTGCTGTACCATGACTTCTGTCACAGTATATATGCAGCTGTAGAACTAGAAGTCACATTTTGTCTTACACATTACCTAACGCCCAATGAAACTATAAGGGATGTCCGGAAGAACAATATCCGAATATATTTTTAATAGGGCATGTGTAGGAGTAACAGTTTATCAGTAACTATACTCTGAATTATGCGGTAGCAGCGGCAACCCTGTAGACGATAGAAATTAGGTTGACCTGCGACTGCAAGTAGTGGCTAAACACCGATTTAGTCTTCCGGGCCCGCAGCTCGTGGTCGTGCGGTAGCGTTCTCGCTTCCCGCGCCTGGGTTCCCGGGTTCGATTCCCGCTGGGGTCAGGGATTTTCTCTGCCTCGTGATGGCTGGGTGTTGAGTGATGTCCTTAGGTTAGTTAGGTTTAAGTAGTTCTAAGTTCTAGGGGACTGATGACCATAGATGTTAAGTCCCATAGTGCTCAGAGCCATTTGAACCATTTTGAAGTCTTCCGGACACAGGCAATATAATTCTTAGTCTTTGTTGCGTACTTGGTGTAACGCACGTTTGCTATTGAGTGGAACACACTCAGCAAGAATTTGTTTAGATACGCCTATTCATGCAATTACAGTTCTTGACATATTTATGGACAATTGAGTGGAACCGCGCGACCGCTTCGGTCGCAGGTTCGAATCCTGCCTCGGGCATGGATGTGTGCGATGTCCTTAGGTTACTTAGGTTTAAGTAGTTCTAAGTTCTAGGGGACTGATGACCTCAGATGTTAAGTCCCATAGTGCTCAGAGCCATTTGAACCATTTTGTGGACAATTAGCCTCTTCATATAAATGAAAGCGAAAAATGGCGTCGTTGGAGACATCCAGCCTATATTCTAGTAGTGTTGAAAATAGAAGAATTCACAAACTGTTCTATAACAGAAATGCTGTCACTCTACTGAAGTGAGAATTCTTGAGCGCATTCGTTACCTAGTTTACCAGCCGCACGCGACAGCTAACTAAACAGAGAGCTACGACATCTGTTTGCGCAACGACTTTCGTTTCTGGTTCAAATGGCTCTGAGCACTATGGGACTTAACTTCTGAGGTCATCAATCCCCTCGAACTTAGAACTACTTAAACCTAACTAACCTAAGGACATCACACACATCCATGCCCGAGGCAGGATTCGAACCTGCGACCGTAGCGGTCACGCGGTTCCAGACTGAAGCGCCTAGAACCGCACGGCCACACAGGCCGGCTTTCGTTTCTGTGTACGTTTAGTTGTAAGAGCCATCGATCTGTTTATACCATGCACAGTAAATTTTAACAAAAAATTTGCGTCGCAAACCAATTGTCAAAATATGCATTATTGCTCACTAGAAAACACCAGCAACAGTTGGGATGTGGAAACGGCTGGGCATACGATTCATTTGTTTCGAACCTGGATTTGCAAGTGCCGTATGGTATTAAGCAACATTCCATCATTGTGCATATAAAATGTGATCCGCATGCTCGCGCTGATATACTAATTTTTAAACAGTTTCTTATTACTGCATCAGATGGTGCTGCTAGGTCAACGACGGTCGCATTCGGCATCTGACCTAGGTTAACGAAAGTCGCATTCGGCATCTAATGTCTCTGAAATCTCTTTGGAAATTTGTGGTAAGAACTGTGGGACCAGGTCATCGGTCCCTAGGCTTACACACTACTTTATCTAACTTAAACTAACTTACGCTAAGGACAGCACTCACGCCCATGGCCTAGGGAGGACTCGATCCTCCGCAGGGGGGGGGGGGGGGGGGGGGGAGCCGCCAGAACTGTGAAAGTCGCCTGAGACCGGCAGGCTACCCCGTGCGGCTTTGAAATCTGTCATTGAAATTCTGCATCATGTTCTGATTAGAGCATCACCACACTAAAACGAATTTTCGCACTACTCCTCTGTGTGAATACCACGTTAGAGGGTACTGTTATGAATCATTTGTTCCAATTCTTTAAAGACATGGCAGAGGAGTGAACTTTTTTTTTGTGCTTTCGGCGTTTTATTAAAATTGCAACTAGACCTTTGCGCCACATTTTCAATATAGTCAATTGTCCTGCCTGCGGTGGCCCTGTAGGCGTAAAACTTTTTGTTTTCTTACCTGTTGAGAATCCTCTCACAGTTACAACAGTAAGCTGTTTATGTTAAGTTGCCCCAACATACGACGCAAGCAACCGTGGATAGTGCAGCTTCATTCACTTCCACAATTTATACATAAATGTTGAACAATAATCATAAATATTGGACGAATTAATTTCGAGTATGGGCATTAGCATCGGAAAACCTGTGGTAACACTAAGGAGCAATGAAAATTAATCGCTACCTAATAATACTCAACCTAAAACACAAGAGCAATGAGAATTAATCGGTACCTTATAATATTCGAGCTGAAAAACAATTTTGAAATATAGAAATCAATACTAAGAATTGTGAATGATACAAATTTTGAAAACATTAGAAAAACGATAAAAATAAAGAAAAAATGGAATATATCAGAAAGAAAAATACTGAGAATGAAGCTTGGATATGGCTTTGAAGAACAAAATTATTATGGATTTGCAAAAAGAAAAAAGTAACAAGAGAAAGTGCTGTTTTCCTGAGTAACGTTGAACTACTCCCGTTGTTGTTGTACGTGCTGATGTATGTCCCAGTGGACGCTGGATTACGCTACAGGCCTTGAGAGTATCGCTTATCTCTGACCGCAAAACCTTATCTGCAACAGGAAATGTTATATTTTAATTGATCGTCAATAATAACATTATCAGACTACATCGAGGCTGTCAGATGTGGCGGTCGACACAGTACAGTAATCCAGCTGGACCATGCTCGTTCCATTATCTCTTCGATAGTCCAAGAAACCATAATATCTGCGAAGTCCCCACGTTCAACCCGACATATCGTTGATTGAAAATGTATGGAACTTGGTTTCGGTGCGAATTACGAACTCAAACTCGAGAGTGGGCTCCTTAATTTTACTATCAAATTATCTTTTATTAAATAATTTCTTCTCTGCTGGGCTCGCAACCTGTATAGAGTCTTCGATGGTCGTCGCGGCTCTGTTCTAAGCGGTACTCATCTCTGAAGACAATTCTACTCCAGTGAATGAGATTCCAGGCCGAAGATGTATATGGAGACGTCTCGGACAGCGACAGGCCACCAACCTGACTGTTGCCCACCATAACTTCCGTCAACCAGGAGTGACGGACTGGGGTGCCAATTCTTTTTATAGCATGCACAGTGGTACGTCGACAATATTCTACGCCTGGTTTTGTTGCCCTTCATGATAAGCCATCCTGAATTTACATTCCAGCAAGAAAATGCCCGCCTGCACATAGTGGCCAGCAAGATCACAGGGTCTCTCCCCAGTTGAGAACAGTGGGCAGGGCCCTCTAACCTGTTCATGATTTTGACAATATAACGCATCAGTTGGACAGAACGTGGCACAAAATCCTTTAGGAGGACGTCTAACAACTCAGTCAATGAATGCCAAGCCGAATAACTGCTTGCCTGGCCTGCCTGGGGCAGACCACAGCGTTACTGATTTCTTCTATTTGTGAAGCTCTTTTATTGAATAAATCTTCTAGCATTTTTGAAACTGCAATCAGTTGTTTGCCTGTACATGTGCTTCCCAGCCCATTCGCATAATTTCTTCGTTGTGCGTAGAAGTTTTATCTCATATTGTTACTTACGTCTAGACGGAGTGACGTCCATAAATCATCTTGGAAGGTTAAGTTCTTTTATGTACTGTGCACACACCAATAAATATCCGAATGACATCCTAAACGAATAGACGGACCTCAGGCATGAAAATTATCTGGGAAACTTTACTGACATAATATAAAAAGGAAAGGGATAAATAAACACGATAAAAAACACGATAGATAACATTAAGATTGCACATCTACATAATGCACAATATCTCCGACAAAAAACATCTCTACCTTCGAAATAATTTACTTGCAAACGTAAAGCGTCATTGGAACGATCGATCATTTTATAACTGTCAACAAATAACACGAAATTTCCCTACTTTTTTGAAAGGAAGTACGTGACCTATTTTAAGAACATAGTACCTAAAAGAACTTACGTTCTAAGATGATTTATGGCCGTCACTCCATAGGTGTAAGTTTAAGATAAAATCTCACAGTACTATTACATAAACGAAGAATGAAATGATATGTATAGATGGAATGTCAAGAGTAACAATGGCAAATATACCGAAACAAGCTAGTCGTGACATTGCGTAATCAACACAAAGTACACAATTTGCAGCTAATTTTGTCAAAAGTATAAAGAAGATATAATCTTTTCTAAGTGTCTTTGTCGCAGTACTGATAATGTTACGCACCACTTACCGAAAATGCGTTTTTTTTTTTACCACAGCATGCTTCGGGACTTTATTATCCTATTATCAAGTTCTTAAAGCTACTACGCCACTCATGGTATAATATAATTCCTAACCATGTTGTGGCTAACAAAATTATACATTTTCAGCACTGATTCATCGTACAGTTCTACGATGACGTCACATTAGACTACCTTTGTCGCGTAAAATACAACCTACAGCGCTTATCGTTAAAACTGCAACACCAATAACAATAGAAGATGATGAAATTTGGTTTATTGTGGCGTTCGCAGCACAGTATAAAGAACACTCGATTAAAAATACACAGCAATTCGAGCGGGATGGGGGGATGCTATAAAAAGCGCGAAATTTAGTACGTAGAGCAGCCACCTCTGGCAACAACAATGGTTCAAACACGGTTGGACGTCGAGTCGAACTGAACTTTGATGACAGATTCGCGTACCCGTGCGTAGCTGTACGCTGCGTCAACTCTCTGTCACAATTTGTTAATTGTAGTGGCTTGTGAATGGTGGCGTCCGAATCTCTCAGGAACCAATGACCAGATCGTTTCATTGGCTGAGGGATCTGGAGAATGTGGTCGCTAGGACAACAGTAGAACATCATTTGTGTATAGGTATTTTAGTAGTTCAAGGGCAACCTGAGGTCTTGCATTATCATGCTGGAAGGTAATGTCACGGATATCTCGAAAGGGCACGTCACAGGCTTTAACACGTCCGAAATGTTACATTTCCCGACCAAATTACTGGCCTTGCGAACCAGAGATGGTCGTGTTGTGTATTCAAAGACACTTTATACGATCATGCCAGTTGATGAGCTCATATGGCTATTACTAATAGAAAGTGGCACAGATACGCCTACGGTGATGTTATATTCAAAACCGGGACTAATTTGAAAAGACGAAGTTGTGTCATTTTACGTGCAGTGTTGTTGGGCACACCACTTTCAGCATGCCTCCTCCTGCTGCCACATCAAGGGAAACTGTTAACAACGTTCGTTGTGCTGACGGTGAGTGGTACTCCAGCTCTCATTGCATTGTCCGTGTGGATACTTCTCTTGCTGAATGAATCACGTCTCATAACACATGGCATTTTTCGTAACTGTACGATCCTCCACGCCCAAGCTAACAATATGCTTGCCGTCTTGGACGCTAATCACGTGGGGCTGTTGCGATCCTCACGGCGTTGAATATGACCGTCCTCAACCCGTATGTGACAGATGCCAGTTTCAGAACACAAACTTGGAAAAATAACACAGATGAAGTTCGGAGCATGATTAAGAACTAATACCATACATGGCCCAAAGTTTCCAAATACCGACTGAAAGCATGTGGACTTTAAGAGCCACTCCCATAAATGGGGCTGTGCTAAAGAGGATGAAAGCAAACAATTTACGGCTCAGTTATGATAACGAAGGAAAGAGTACACTAAAATCTAGACGGCGGGGTATCGGAAACACACGTGACCTCTGCCAGTCAACAGTGGTCACGTCTGGACGCAACATGGAGAATCAGTTTGGAGTAGATTCTCAAAAGTTCTCAGTAGAAGAGACTTCTGCTTTGCCGAACTCATCCTCAGAGTTTCTGACGGTGACGTGAAGAGTGCATTCCTGGGTGGAACCATGAGCTCAACCGGCGGCTATACAATAAATTCAAGGAAAGTAGAGGCCAGGAAACAGCTACAAATTTGATGAATTTCTTGAATGAACGAAGGAGAGGAAAACAACACAAAGAAACAAGGGAACCTGACTTCACACATTCCAATAGAAAAGCTTGGTCACTGATTTGAAAGCTGGGGGAAGACCCTTCCCACAACACAAAGCAGTCAATCGTCTCCTGCGACACAAACGTTCAGTCACTTAGTGACTATTTCCAAGATTCCAGCACCTAAAGAAAATGTTCGGCAAGTAAAGAAAGAATTTAGTGAGGTTAAATAATTTCTAGAATCAAACTAAAATTCTCTTCTGCATTAAGATTACTGAACTGGAGGCAGCCTTTAAGCATACGACATGTAGAAAAGCTGCACGTGTAGATGGGCTCTACTTTGAATTTTAGGTATGCAGTGGTTGAACAACGCGAGTGGGGCTAGTGTGGCTTTTTACCGAAATTCTTCGTGCAGGAACATTACCAGCAAAATTTAAGAGCTAAAAATGTTTCTATTAAAAAGTCAGGCGAAGAAGGAACAGCTATAGAAAATTTTCACCCAAACACTAATTAACTGTGCTAACAAACTCTTGGAAAGAACGACCTTAGATCGAATACAAGAACAAATTAATTTTGTGATACCGTCTACACAAGCTGAATTTAGACCTTTTAGAAGCTGCTGTAACCAAGTGCTCTCATTGACTAGTCGCACAACACCTGACTGCCAGAACTAAATCAAAACTGAGGTGGTTTTCGTTGACATGTCAGCAGCTAATGAGGTGGTATGATGCAAGGATCTGATATTGAAATTTCTAAAAACGAAACCTTGTAAGAGTTTAGGTCATCTTAAGCCACATATTGAGCACTCAGCAGTTTAAAGTACACCAAGGGTAATAGGTAACCAGGTGGCATGTACTCAAAGCCGAACTTAAGCTGCCTGAAATTCATCTATGCAGATGACCTTGCAATTTCATATCAGAGTGAAGATCTTCCTGAATGTGAAGAACACCTAATAAACAGCCTCATTGAACTTTATGAATATTTTAAGACATGGCGTCTTAAACCTGATGTCTCTAAAACAGACATATGTCTTTTTCACCTCTCAAATTGTCCAGCATCAGTGAAGTTAAGCCCACGATTTTGCCCTCTTGGTATAGTCGAATACAAAGAGAAGCCAAAATACCTTTTCTAACATTAGACAAAATGCTAATATACCATAAACACCTTTCCAACACAGCTAAGAAGGCGCAGACATGAGGGAACCTGGCGAGAAAGCTGGCAGACAGTGCATGGGGGGCAAATACACTCCTGGAAATTGAAATAAGAACACCGTGAATTCATTGTCCCAGGAAGGGGAAACTTTATTGACACATTCCTGGGGTCAGATACATCACATGATCACACTGACAGAACCACAGGCACATAGACACAGGCAACAGAGCATGCACAATGTCGGCACTAGTACAGTGTATATCCACCTTTCGCAGCAATGCAGGCTGCTATTCTCCCATGGAGACGATCGTAGAGATGCTGGATGTAGTCCTGTGGAACGGCTTGCCATGCCATTTCCACCTGGCGCCTCAGTTGGACCAGCGTTCGTGCTGGACGTGCAGACCGCGTGAGACGACGCTTCATCCAGTCCCAAACATGCTCAATGGGGGACAGATCCGGAGATCTTGCTGGCCAGGGTAGTTGACTTACACCTTCTAGAGCACGTTGGGTGGCACGGGATACATGCGGACGTGCATTGTCCTGTTGGAACAGCAAGTTCCCTTGCCGGTCTAGGAATGGTAGAACGATGGGTTCGATGACGGTTTGGATGTACCGTGCACTATTCAGTGTCCCCTCGACGATCACCAGTGGTGTACGGCCAGTGTAGGAGATCGCTCCCCACACCATGATGCCGGGTGTTGGCCCTGTGTGCCTCGGTCGTATGCAGTCCTGATTGTGGCGCTCACCTGCACGGCGCCAAACACGCATACGACCATCATTGGCACCAAGGCAGAAGCGACTCTCATCGCTGAAGACGACACGTCTCCATTCGTCCCTCCATTCACGCCTGTCGCGACACCACTGGAGGCGGGCTGCACGATGTTGGGGCGTGAGCGGAAGACGGCCTAACAGTGTGCGGGACCGTAGCCCAGCTTCATGGAGACGGTTGCGAATGGTCCTCGCCGATACCCCAGGAGCAACAGTGTCCCTAATTTGCTGGGAAGTGGCGGTGCGGTCCCCTACGGCACTGCGTAGGATCCTACGGTCTTGGCGTGCATCCGTGCGTCGCTGCGGTCCGGTCCCACGTCGACGGGCATGTGAACATTCCGCCGACCACTGGCGACAACAGCGATGTACTGTGGAGACCTCACGCCCCACGTGTTGAGCAATTCGGCGGTACGTCCACCCGGCCTCCCGCATGCCCACTATACGCCCTCGCTCAAAGTCCGTCAACTGCACATACGGTTCACGTCCACGCTGTCGCGGCATGCTACCAGTGTTAAAGACTGCGATGGAGCTCCGTATGCCACGGCAAACTGGCTGACACTGACGGCGGCGGTGCACAAATGCTGCGCAGCTAGCGCCATTCGACGGCCAACACCGTGGTTCCTGGTGTGTCCGCTGTGTCGTGCGTGTGATCATTGCTTTTACAGCCCTCTCGCAGTGTCCGGAGCAAGTATGGTGGGTCTGACACACCGGTGTCAATGTGTTCTTTTTTCCATTTCCAGGAGTGTACATCAGTTCTCCACAGAGCATCCCCTGCGTTAGTATACCCTGCGGCAGAATGTTGTGCACCAGTTTGGCATTGCAGCGCTCTTGTGAAGGAAGTTGAAGTATATTTAAATGCAGCTATGAGGACCATCACTAGCACTATCGGCTCAACACCTACATGCTGTCTACCAACTTAGGTCGAACTGTCAATTTCACACTTGTCTAATGGTAGCTCTCTACAACTGATGCCAACAAGTTTCTAAAAGTGAAACAATCCCTCTTCACAAAGATTTAAATGTGGAAAAGCCAGAATACCAGCACCAAGCGAGGTGGTGCCCTGGTTAGACACTGGACTCGCATTTGGGAGGACGACGGTTCAATCCCGCGTCCGGCCATCCTGATTTAGGTTTTCCGTGATTTCCCTAAATCGCTCCAGGAAATGCTGGGATGGTTCCTTTCAAAGGGCACGGCCGAATTCCTTTCCCATCCTTCCCTAATCCGATGAGACTGATGACCTCGCTGTCTGGTCTCCTTCCCCAAACAAACCAACCAACCAGAGGACCAGCATATTAAGAAGGAGTACAGAAGATCTTCACAGGGTTCAACTGGGATGCTGAATGAACATGCAAATGGCAAGCCACAAACACCCATAACCATGAACTTACTGATAACCCAGCTGTCAAAGTTTCAGGCATTCATCATTCTAGGGGTGTGTGGGTACAGGATAATAGATTACAGACTGGAAAAAGTATGTGCAAGTATAACATGTACAATTGAGGCTTTAGTGCTGACAGTATGTGAGGCTGTGGTGCATTCAGACAATGAGCCATATTGTAAATGAGTGTCCTTACAGGCGAACCCCTGGTGGTTTTAACAGTCTGCTTGAAGGATCTGATGAGGTGCTCTACTAGGTAGTGTCATCTGAAATCTATGTACAGTCTTGGCCATTGAATGTTTATATTTATTCAAAACGATAGCAGTAATAATAGATGCAATTGTACCTTCTGTAAATTCTGCATATATTGACTTCTTGTTTGCAGGAGCAATGCTAGCAGATTTAGGTATAGTACATGTACTCACATTGGCCAGCAAACCCATCCACTGCCCCCCTCCACACACACCCACCCACCCACCCACACACACACACATACAAATATGCAAACACAACATGCATAGTTTTGTTCTCGAAATGCATTGCACACTGACGCTGTCAACCACCACTGTTGTAACATGTCATTTTTCTTGTCACCTTCATTTAGAATATATACAATTCTGCAATGCCTGTGTTCTTCAGAAGTATGATGCAATGTTCCTTTGGACATGCATGCCTGTATAAAGGAACAGACACAGTGACGACTACAGCCATTATGAAATACATCAATTGTATTTACAGTTGCTAATATGGACAACCATCAACTATATAATGGAATGACAACAATGAAAATTTGTGCTGGAATGGGACTCGAACCTGAATTTTCCGCTTATCATGAGCGATCGCCTTACCTTTAGGCTATCTATGTACACTGTACAGCCAGACCCTAACTTCCATATGATGTCTACCATGTGTCTACAACCATCACTCATACATCCATTGTGTATATCCCAATACAGGGCATACAATTTAATTGAAAGTCGCTTGCCTGGTGTCAGCGGATAAATTCAGTATTGTAGTGCCTGTGTTGTTCAGAAATACAATGCAACGTTCCTTCAGACATGCATGCATATCCAAAGGTACATTACATTGTAAATATGATACTGTATTGCCTGCATTGTTCAGAAGTATGATGCAACGTTCCTTCAGACACGTATGCATGTCCTAAGGAACACTGCATCGTACTTCACAGGCACTACAGTATCGTGGTAGACGATATATGGAAGTTCGGGTCTGGCTGTGAAGTGTGCTTGGACAGCCTGATGGTAAGGCGATCACTCACGATAAGTGGGAAATTCAGGCAAGCGACTTTCAATTAAAACGTCTCCCCTGTATGAGAATATGCATAATGGATGTATGAGTTCAAGCTGTAGACACATGGCAGATGACATGGAAGTTTTGGTTTTGCCATGAAGTGTGCTCGGAGAGTCTAATGGTAAGGTGACAACTCACGATAAGCGGGAAATTCGTGTTCAAGTCCTGGTCCCGAACAAACTTTCATTGTTGTCATTCCATTATACAGCTGATGGTTGTCCATATTCGCAACTGCGAATACATTTCCTGTATTTATTTGGGATGTTTTTGATGTTTGTTATTCACCTTGTCGCTTCATATCACCATGTGTTGCTCCCAAATGTAGAGGGCACGTCCTGTGTGTATATAACTTTCGTGTGTTTTTGGAATAGTGACTTCCAAATGTAGCTGTAACTGGTTATGGCGGTAATTGTTTAAACACCAACACAGGTAACTGTTTAAATGCCATAAGTTTTTCAATAAAAACGACACAGTCTTATAATGTCTGATGATATGCACAAGTGGGCTAGTTTCACACTGATGGTTGTGGTTGTGGTGGAGCCTTTGTCTGGTCCAACTGTTTCTAGGGGAGGGGAATTCTTTGCCTGTGTCACAGTTGGCCATCAACCCATTTGCATATACACATCACTTCATTGCCATGACTTACATCACCCATGTAGGGTCACATGATCATCAATTATCAGCTCTTCATAAGATATAATGCTCCAAAGCCAGCAGTGACCTCTTCTATGGGCATGACTGTTGTTTTATCCTGTGAGCTTATAGCACTTCTGTTACATCCAAAGGTATTCATTTTATGACAGCTGTCAAATGCAAGATTATTTTCATATGTAAAGAATTGGAGCGGACCTAAAATTTAACCCTGTGGGTCAGGCTTCATGATATCTCCCCAGTCAATAAAGTTTCTCTTCTCACAGCACCGTTATAATTAATTATTGAACACGAATTTTCGTGTTCGTTATGATTAAGAATGATTCACACCAGTTGTTTATAAACTAATCACGAATTCCATACAATACAAGCCGTTCTTAGTGGGTATCCACGCAATAAAATATCAAATATATAAGACCCCCAGCTGAGCAACCCTGCTGAAGTCCAAACTGTGACATGCTAAGGACGTTGTTTCTATTTCGATGTTACACATCTCTCGAGTTCAGTTGTCGCTGGAATATTGTGGACAAAGAGGTCAGAAAGGAAATTACACAATAATTATTTAGATTTTTCTGCTCCTTTTCTTATAAAGAGTCACATTTTCTTTTTTTTCAGACGACGTGTGAATCATGCCTCTAATTTTGTATCACTGGCTTCCCAGCCCACCATCGAGGGCAGTTTTGACTACTGCTAAGGCCATTGGGGTCTCTGTCACTGTGAAAATCATCGATCTTTTTAAGAAGCAACACTTAACAGACGAGTATCTTAAGGTAAGATGCAAGTAGTGAATTAAATATTCGTTATAGCCCCCAAGAGCCATAAACACCATATCTGTGTTAAATGGCTCATTGACATTGTGGTTGTGTGCAATCCATTTACACAAATGTGTCCTGTATACATTTGTTTACAATTCCAAATTAGTTGTACAGTTTTGAAACACAACACACACACACGTTTACTAATTCCTGTATGAAGAAAGAAGAGCCTCAAAATAGAAACGACAGTAATTTATTAAAATTTTCTTTGTTCATACATCAAGTTTGATTTTCACAATGGTGGTTGTGCACTATAATTGTGGTATTAGTAAGGTTCTTAAATAGCCGATAGTGAATATATTCCTCGTAATTAATCAGTATAAATGTCATTATTATTATTATTATTACTATTATTAACATTATTAGACTATGAACACATGACTATGTTTATTGTCAGCATGACAGCTTCCTTAAAGAGTTGACTACTTGAGAAGGTAAAAGAACGGACCAATTACAGACCAATATCCGTAACATCGGTTAGCTGCAGAATTCTAGAGTATATTCTGCGTTCGAATATAATAATTTTCCTTGAGACCGAAAAGCTCATGTCCACCAATCAGCACAGCTTTAGAAAGGATCGCCGTGCGAAACCCAGCTTGATCTTCTCCCTCGTAAAATACCGTGAACTATGGATGAAGGGCAACAAGATTTCAGAAGAGCATTCGATACTGTACCCCACAGCAGACTGTTAACGAAGATATGTGCATACGGAATAGGCTCCCAGGTAGGTAACTGGCTCGAAGACTTCTTAAGTAACAGAACCCAGCATGTTGTCCTCGACGGCGACTATTCATCGGACACAGGGGTAACATCGACAGTGTCCCAGGGAAGTGTGATAGCACCGTTCCTATTTTCTATATACATATATGATCTGGCAGTCATGGCGGGCAGTTGTTCGCTGACGATGCCGTAGTGTACAGGAAGGTTGATACAACATGAGTGAGTAGCAAAAACAAAACTGTAATGTTCGGATACCGTGGTCGTGCGGTAGCGTTCTCGCTTCCCACGCCCGGGTTCCCGGGTTCGATTCCCGGCGGGGTCAGGGATTTTCTCTGCCTCGTGATGGCTGGGTGTTGTGTGCTGTCCTTAGGTTAGTTAGGTTTAAGTAGTTCTAAGTTCTAGGGGACTGATGACCATAGCTGTTAAGTCCCATAGTGCTCAGAGCCATTTGAACCATTTGTTCGGATACAGCATTAGTAGTGTTCGGCTTGACACAGTCGCGTCGTTCAAATATCTGGGCATAAGGTTGCGAAGCGATATGAAATAGAAAGAGCATGTGAGGATTGTGGTAGAGAAGGCAAATGGTCGACTTCGGTTTATTAGGTGAATTTTAGGAAAGTGTAACTCATCTGTAAGTAGTCGTATGGTATTCTGCCTTACGGTAGGTCTTGTCATGGGTTAAGTCTCTTCCACTTTTGTCTGTCCATAGCCAGTCTTTTCATTTCTGAATATTTATCTCCTTTGATATTGTCCAGCATCACCTTCTTTTTCCTCTTCCCCTTTTTCCCTCCACCATTCCTTCTATTCCTTCCTTAAATAAACAGCCCCTCCTCAAACAATGTCCAATACAGTGCCGTTTTCTCTTTCTGATGACTTTCAGCATGTTTCTTCCTTCTCCAACTCTTATTAATACTTCTTCGTTCCTTACATGGTCTTCCCATTTCACTTTTTCCATTCTTCTCCCTATCCACATCTCTAGTGCCTCCAATATTCTTTCATCTTCCTTCCTCAATGTCCAGATCTCCGCACCATATAGTGCACCGCTCCAGATGTAAAGGAGGTCGCATATACGATGGGATCCGCACCGGGTCGGATTGAAAGAAGACATCAAAGCAATTCAGAAGCGAGCTGCTAGATTTGTTACTGGTAGGTTCTATCAGCATTCAAGTGTTATTGATATGTGTCGAGAGATCAAGTGGGAATCTCTGGAGGAAAGAAGACGCTCATTTCGTAAAAGACTTCTGAAAAAGTAGTTTGAGGCTCACTACTTCTGCAAACATACATTCCGCGTAGGGACCACAAAGATAAGATACGAGAAATTAGGGCTCATACGGAGGCACAGAGACAGTCGTTTTTCCATCGCTCTATTTTCAGGTGTAGCAGAAAAGGAAACCACTAGTTGTGGTATGGGGCATCCTCCGCCACGCACTGTACGGTGGCTTATGGAGTATGTGCGTAGATGTAGATATATCCCACATAGGCTTTGTAGTAGCACTTATGACTCTCAGACTATTGCAAAGAAAATCTACCCATAGGCTGATCGAGAAACTGATCTGATTGTTTCTTTTTACAGTAAATTGGGGATTTTCATCAGCTCACGCATTCAGAATATGAATTCTCTTGTGAGATGTGACGCTAGGAGTAGCTTGCCAGTGAGACGAAAGACGGGGACAGTAGTATTTTGACCACATGGCCACCTGAAGTGTCGCTAGTTAGCTAGGTTGGAGAAGCCAGGCACTAGGTGCAGGTGTGCTTGTAAGCTACGACTCACCACAGATGACGTGGGTGAAATCCCTAGCGTGGGTGTGGGGCTGCTCTGTCGTTAGACAGCAGCAAGATGGAAGTTTCGATACGGTGGAATAAAGAGATACCTAAAAACATATTTATGAAAAAATGTAACATGCCTTACAGGTGTGCTATCAGAAAACCAGACACACCAAAAAATTGTAGTGATCAGATGAGCCGATTGCTACTTTGATCTTGACTCTAAACTATATACTTTAAAACTTACAAATGTTTTAATTATAACAGGTGATAAAAATTAATAATAAATGAACCGATCATGGATTTATGCATTCATGTTATGTCATACGATAGCTAACAATCTCAGTAATAGCTACAACACATTACTTTTATTCACATGCATATACAGGGTGTTACAAAAAGGTACGGCCAAACTTTCAGGAAACATTCCTCACTCACAAATAAAGAAAAGATGTTATGTGGACATGTGTCCGGAAATGCTTAATTTCCATGTTAGAGCTCATTTTAGTTTCGTCAGTTGGCCCAATTCAAGTAAGGTAATTTTTCACTTCGGTGCTTGTGTTGACATGGGACTCATTGCTCTACAGTGCCACAATCAAGCACATCAGTACGTAGCATCAACAGGTTAGTGTTCACCACGAACGTGGTTTTGCAGTCAGTGCAATGTTTACAAACGCGGAGTTGGCAGATGCCCATTTGATGTATGGATTAGCACGGGGCAATAGCCGTGGCGCGGTACGTTTGTATCGAGACAGATTTCCAGAACGAAGGTGTCCCGACAGGAAGACGTTCGAAGCAATTGATCGGCGTCTTAGGGAGCACGGAACATTCCACCCTATTACTCGCGACTGGGGAAGACCTAGAACGACGAGGACACCTGCAATGGACGAGGCAATTCTTCGTGCAGTTGACGATAACCCTAATGTCAGCGTCAGAGAAGTTGCTGCTGTACAAGGTAACGTTGACCACGTCACTGTATGGAGAGTGCTACGGGAGAACCAGTTGTTTCCGTACCATGTACAGCGTGTGCAGGCACTATCAGCAGCTGATTGGCCTCCACGGGTACACTTCTGCGAATGGTTCAGCCAACAATGTGTCAATCCTCATTTCAGTGCAAATGTTCTCTTTACGGATGAGGCTTCATTCCAACGTGATCAAATTGTAAATTTTCACAATCAACATGTGTGGGCTGACGAGAATCCGCACGCAATTGTGCAATCACGTCATCAACACAGATTTTCTGTGAACGTTTGGGCAGACATTGTTGGTGATGTCTTGATTGGGCCCCATGTTCTTCCACCTACGCTCAATGGAGCACATTATCATGATTTCATACGGGATACTCTACCTGTGCTGCTAGAACATGTGCCTTTACAAGTAGGCCACAACATGTGGTTCATGGACGATGGAGCTCCTGCACATTTCAGTCGAAGTGTTCGTACGCTTCTCAACAACAGATTCGTTGATCGATGGATTGGTAGAGGCGGACCAATTCCATGGCCTCCACGCTCTCCTGACCTCAACCCTCTTGACTTTCGTTTATGGGGGCATTTGAAAGCTCTTGTCTACGCAATCCCGGTACCAAATGTAGAGACTCTTCGTGCTCGTATTGTGGACGGCTGTGATACAATACGCCATTCTCCAGGGCTGCATCAGCGCATCAGGGATTCCATGCGACGGAGGGTGGATGCATGTATCCTCGCTAACGGAGGACATTTTGAACATTTCTCGTAACAAAGTGTTTGAAGTCACGCTGGTACGTTCTGTTGCTGTGTGTTTCCATTCCATGATTAATGTGATTTGAAGAGAAGTAATAAAATGAGCTGTAGCATTGAAAATAAGCGTTTCCGGACACATGTCCACATAACATATTTTCTTTCTTTGTGTGTGAGGAATGTTTCCTGAAAGTTTGTCCGTACCTTTTTGTAACACCCTGTATAGGCATGACAGATACTCATAGGCGCTTGCAGAAAGTCTATGGGGACCTGGCACTGAAGAAAGCATAGTTAGTCGTTGGGTGAGACATCTATCATCATCGCTACAAGGTCGCACAGAACTGTCTGATCTCTCTGATGCAGGATGTGACTCCTGCGGTTGGAACTTGCGGACACTCTCATCCAAGGTGATCGAGGTATCACAATCAAACACCTCACTGCATAGCTATATGTCTCTATTGGCTGGGCTGACACACTCTTACACCAGTTGAGGTACTCGAAGGTGTGTGCCTCCTGGGTTCCTCGCCACGAAAAAGATGACCATAAGGGCAACAGAGGACCTTCTGTGGGAATTTCTTCTTCCCCATGAGACCACAATGCACAAGTCTGCACACCCGAGAAGAACTCTCAAAACCTCATTGGACTATTCTTCCTCACCTTACAGCCCAGATATCACACCCTCTGACTTCGCCCAATGAAGGACGCACTCTGCAGGAAGCAGTAGGTGGGCAGTGGGGAGCTCACTGATGCAGCAAGACATTGGCTCCAACGTCGACCAGCAGAGTCGTGCTATGCGAGCATACAGGCCCTTCCAGTAAGGTGGTGTAAGACCGTCGCATTGAACGAAGATTATGTTGAGAAATAGAGTTTTGTAGCCAATCTGATGTATTGGAATCCTGAGTAAAACCAACATGCTTTCAGAAAAAAATGTGTTGCATTACTAAGTGAACGCCCCTAGTATAAGCAACCATAGTTTGATGACTTAAGTTGTATTTGCAATTTTAGACACATATGAACATACAGAACACGTCACAGACCAACTGGTTTTGTTCATACTACATAGGTGGTAGTGTTCGTTGTATTGACTCCCCGGGATAGGACTACTTTTGCCGTTTCGGGATACGACTGCTTTTGCCACTTCACTCAGATTTTATTTCGGTGTTGGTTGCCCCAATACAATTTCAAACTCAGAGCGTTTGGGCACAAGAGCTCTTTGGAATGTAGCAGCAGCGGCAACAGCAGTGGTGTGTACAGTAGATTGCAGTAGTAAGGCACGGAAGCACATGTTAGTAGCTTTGTCAGTTGACGGTATCACATACTGGTACAGAAGCAGTCCGCTTCCATTTGTTGCGTTAGCAGCGCAGCAGGGAGCAGCGGCAGGCAGGAGTGTACACTTGCTCATTCACGTGAAACTGGTTGCAAACACCACCTCATTTCTTGTCGATTGGAGCGATTCATAAGGTGTGGGATTACATCACAGAGTGGCAGCTGATGGCAGTTACCCATCAACTTTGCAGTGCAGCAGTAGTGGACATGGGCATCATATCGTAGCCTGGCTTTGGGCCGTGTCCCTAGTAGAGTTGTAAAACTACCGTAGGCTATCATAAGTAAGCGTAGACTAGGGTAGTTTTCCTAGTAGCTTTGGTAAGTTAAGAGCGTAACCGCGTTACTTGTGTATTAGGTGTCCTGCATACCTATCAGGCATTACTTCCTTTCGATCACTTTGTCTGCAAGTTCGAACAGTGTCTTACTAGATTCCCCTAAGAACTAGAAGCGGTCGACCGTCTATAAACTGAATGACAATATATAAACTGTCACATAACTTATGGAACATTTTTGTTTTATGTAGTTCTCCTCTCGTCTGTTACTTAAAAATAAACAGTATTTATAGCGAAACTGAAGTTGTCAATGTTTAATTCAGGTTTTATTCGAAAACTGATGGTTTGTGACATGAAACAGAGGGAACTGTAGAAAGATTTTAAAAATTCGGATTTATTATATAGCGTTAGAAAACGCAATTTCCTCAAGAAAGATAAAAGCAAACAAAATGGCAAACACATCAAACATCGCTTCAATACAGCTTTCGCACTTATCAGTAATAAGATGAAACTTCTGCCTTAGATCATGATGAAGAACGCTCTTGAGTACAAAATAACAACAATAATTATATAGGTTTTTTATGTCTATGCATGTAAACTGTATTTGCATCAAAGTAACTGGTTTGGTACATAAAAGCGCAAAAGTTCCGCTACCAACTAATTTTTATTACTTATAAAATGCAATTTATATTTTCTAAGGATACAAAAATACACAACAGACTAACACTGAAAGATGTGCGGGGTTTTAATTATGTACAAAGCAAACAAATAAAAAACAAAGACAAGTCTCCGGCTTCCATTTTCTCTCAACAATCTTTTATGTTTCTCTCCCTACCAACACTACTGGTGGTCGTACCATTTAATTTGTCATTTATGTGCTGTACCAAAACTACCGAACCGTGGATTTGGTAGAACGCAACTCTAGTCCTAACACAGCAGGCGACTGTCCGTACAACTAACACTGGCTTCCGTCATCGTAGGCAGTGTCTAATCATCACAGGCAGTGTCCGAGCATCAGACAGCGATCCATGTCGGGAGCATCATCTTGTCACTTCACTGGCGTTAGCGTCACAGCGCTAGTCGACGACAGCACCAACATCGACATCACGTGGCACCGGGTGCAGAGCACCAAGAAATAAATTTGCATTAATTATGAATACGTTTCCAGAATGAGATTTTCACTCTGCAGTGGAGTGTGCGCTGATATGAAACTTCCTGGCAGATTAAAACTGTGTGCCCGACCGAGACTCGAACTCGGGACCTTTGCCTTTCGCGGGCAAGTGCTCTACCAACTGAGCTACCGAAGCACGAGTCACGCCCGCTACTCACAGCTTTACTTCTGCCAATACTGAATGTGGTAGCAACTTTGGGGAAATAAAATCTAGCTTTAGTAAATGAACTTGAGGAGATGAAGTCAAACTATGGGAATATAGAATCAAAAATTGGGGAAATATCTACATCTGCGTGAATACCCTGCAATTCACAATTAAGTGCCTGGCAGAGGGTTTGTCGACCACCCTCTAGCTACTTTTTTACCGTTCCACACTCGAAAGGTGCGCGGGAAAAACGAGCGCTTAAACCTTTCCGAGCGATCTCTAATTTCACTTATTTGATCATGGTGATCATTTCTACTTATATAGGTAGTATTTTCACAATCGAAGGACAAAGTTGGTGTTTGAAATTACACAAGAAGATACTGTCGGAGCGATAAACGCCTTTGTTTTATTGATAGACATGCTAATACACATATAATGTCTGTGAAACTATCTCTCCTATTTCGCGATAATACAAAACTAGCTGCCCTTCTTTGAACATTTTCGATGTTCACCGTTAGTCCCGTTCGACGCAGATGCTACACCGCACAGCAACACTCCAGAAGACGTCGGGCAAGAGTGATGTAAGCAGTCTCTTCAGTAGAAGTGCAGCCTTTTCTAAGGATTCTGCCAATAAATCACAGTCTTTGGTTTCCTTTCCCCACAATATTATCTACGCGACCGTTCGAATTTAAGTTATTCGTAATTGTAATCCGTAAGTGTCTAGCTGAATTGCTCGGATAGGCGCGCCGGCCCCGGATCGAATCCTCCCGGCGGATTAACAACGAAGGCAGGTGTGCCGGCCAGCCTGGATGTGGTTTTTAGACGGTTTTCCACATCCTGATAGGTGACTATCGCTCTAGTCCCCACGTCTCCACTCAGTTACACGACTTGCAGACATTTGAAATATGTTCACACTATTTCATGGTTTACACTAGACGCAGACAGCTGGGGTACACTGATTCTGTCCTGGGGAGTACAGGGTGGTGGCAGTTGAATTGCAGTCTTTAGATTTATGTGATTTATTGTGTTACCGGAGTTTAGCGGATCTCTTTTAGTACTAATGTGGATGAATTCACAGTTTTCATTATTTAGAGTCAGTTGTCACTTTTAGCACGAAACATATATCTTGTCTAAATCTTTTCAATTGGTTTTGATCATCTGATGACTTTACAAGACGGTAAATGACAGCATCATCTGCAGACAATCTAAGGGGACTGCTCAGATTGTCTCCTATGTTGTTTACGTAGATCAGGAACAGTAGATGGCTTATAACACTTCCTTCGGGAACGCCAGATATTTCGATTACTTTCCGTCAGTTACTATAAACTGTGGTCTTTCTGAGCGGACGACACGAATCCAGATACAGTCACACAACTGAGGCGATACTCCTTAGACACACAATCTGATTAGAAGTCTCTTGTGAGGAACGGTATCGAAAGCCTTCTAAAATCTAATAATGTGGAATTAATTTGACATCCCCTGTCGATAACATTCATTACTTCGTGAGAATAAGGAGCTAATTGTGTCTCACAAGTATGATATTTTCTAAATTTCTCAATAAATCGTTTTCTTCGAGGTAATTTATAATATTCGACTACAGTATATGTTCTAAAATCCTACTGAATCCAAATTTGACGAGTCCTTCCGCTGTTTAATTTTTCGGACGCTGGAGAACCTCTGTCCGTAACACGTTAGAAAAGTCAACCAAACAGTTTGTCAAATGGTACTCTACGAGATACAAAATTACTCGCAGAGAGGGCATTAGCTCGCTGGATGCATTATTTGATAAATCATAGCAGAAAATCATATTCACCATATATCTTATCATGTAGTAGGCTTCCATTTCTAGCAGGCTAGACACAACGATACATAAGCGGAGTTGCGAGTAGTTTAGTCTAACACATTACCACTGAAACTGCAGCGCAATACAGCTCGAATCACACAAAACTGACTGCTTAGCCTAAAGTCGTGTTCACACCGAACGGGTCGCGTCACGCAGCGCAGAACGGCGCAGAACCGCGCACGACTGAGCAGACTGTTTGTAGGTGCGGAACATGGTTCCGATGTAAGCCAGCGCTCGTCAGTGAAAAAGGAGGACGAAACTTTGGAAACTCTAAATGTTGGTTTCGTAGACGTCTATCACCAGCTTATGGGAGGAAAAGTATGTTGTGAGAGGTTATAATAAATGAATTGGGTTCGGAACAGGTGATAAATGACATGATTATTGCCAGCATAAAATATGTTGTTGTGGTCTTCAGTCCTGAGAACTGAAATATATTTGCAGTCAAAGCGAACACTTATGTTTTGTCACATAGCTTTTTCTTTGCTGTGACTATGTGCCAGAGAGCAGGTATATTTATACACATTGCTAGAACCAGTCTAACACTTGTGATCAATTAGACTGTCGTTGGTAATATAACCCGAAGCAGTAATAACTCCTTCTTGTAGCACTGTTCCTACAGTAAGGAATTGATGGCATTACTATCCCCAGTGATAACACGAGGAAGACTTACAGGATGTACAAGGTGCATTCAAGTTCTAAGGCCTCTGATTTTTTTTCTCCGGACTTGAAAGAGATAGAAACATGCGCATTGTTTTAAAATGAGGCCGCATCCATTATCAATACGTCCCAGAGATGGCAGCACCGTACGGCAGATGGAATTTTACCGCCAGCGGCGAGAATGAGAACTGTTTTAAATACTTAAAATGGCGACCTTTTCCTTACTTGAACAGCGTGCAATCATTCGTTTTCTGAATTTGCGTGGGGTGAAACCAATTGAAGTTCATCGACAGTTGAAGGAGACATGTGGTGATGGAGTTATGGATGTGTCGAAAGTGCATCCGTGGGTGCGACAGTTTAATGAAGGCAGAACATCATGTGACAACAAACCGAAACAACCTCGGGCTCGCACAAGCCGGTCTGACGACATGATCGAGAAAGTGGAGAGAATTGTTTTGGGGGATCGCCGAATGACTGTTGAACAGATCGCCTCCAGAGTTGACATTTCTGTGGGTTCTGTGCACACAATCCTGCATGAAGACCTGAAAATGCGAGAAGAGTCATCCAGGTGGGTGCCACGAATGCTGACGGACGACCACATGACTGCCCGTGTGGCATGTTGCCAAGCAATGTTGATGCGCAATGACAGCATGAATGGGACTTTCTTTTCGTCGGTTGTGACAATGGATGAGACGTGGATGCCATTTTTCAATCCAGAAACAAAGCGCCAGTCAGCTCAATGGAAGCACACAGATTCACCGCCAGCAAAAAAATTTCGAGTAACCGCCAGTGCTGAAAAAATGATGGTGTCCATGTTCTGGGACAGCGAGGGCGTAATCCTTATCCATTGCGTTCCAAAGGTCACTACGGTAACAGGTGCATCCTACGAAAATGTTTTGAAGAACAAATTCCTTCCTGCACTGCAACAAAAACGTCCGGGAAGGGCTGCGCGTGTGCTGTTTCACCAAGACAACACACCCGCACATCGAGCTAACGTTACGCAACAGTTTCTTCGTGATAACAACTTTGAAGTGATTCCTCATGCTCCCTACTTACCTGACCTGGCTCCTAGTGACTTTTGGCTTTTTCCAACAATGAAAGACACTCTCCGTGGCCGCACATTCACCAGCCGTGCTGCTATTGCCTCAGCGGTTTTTCAGTGGTCAAAACAGACTCCTAAAGAAGCCTTCGCCGCTGCCATGGAATCATGGCGTCAGCGTTGTGAAAAATGTGTACGTCTGCAGGGCGATTACGTCGAGAAGTAACGCCAGTTTCATCGATTTCGGGTGAGTAGTTAATTAGAAAAAAAATCGGAGGCCTTAGAACTTGAATGCACCTCGCAATGAAGAGAATGAAGAGTCTACTGACCACAGGATACGGAAACCTAGGGAAGACGAAAGTAATGAGGAGTAACAGAAATCAGAGTAGGTGAGAAACCTACCATCGAAACCACGAAGTAGACGAAGTGAAATAATTCTGCTGTCTTGGAAGCAAAACAACATGTGACCGAAAAAGCAAGGACATAAAAGGCACGTCTTATGGGAGTGAATAATGGACTGTGGGGAAACCTAAAAAGAAAAGGATCAAAGTGTTTGAGATGTGTTGATACAGAACTAAATTCCAAATTAGATGAACTGACAAAGTAAGACGTGCAGAGGTTTTCCTCAGAATCGGTGAGAGCAGAAACATGTAGAACAAATTGACAACAACACGGGAGACGATGATAGGACATGCGTTAAGAAATCAGGGAATATCTGCGATTGAACTAGAGGAAGCAGGAGGAAGTAAACACAGTAGCATAAGAGAGAAGTTGGGATATATCCAACAAATAACTTAATGAGGATGTTGAGTACCAGTGCCTCACGCCCCCCCCCCCCCCACCCTGGAAAAAAGAGTATAGGAAGTTTGTATCCAGAGTACTTTGAACACTTGGTCTGTTTTACTGAAGCCGTAGGCGTCCGCAAGAGGGGGCAATTGCGTCCACTCTTCCACCTCCGTAATCTGGGCTATTGAATTATTCTTCATTACAGAATTCTCCTACACCAAGGACAACCATAAAATCTCTAGGGTGTAAGTTTTTTGGTCACCTATAAAATTTAGTTCTTGTAGCCTGACACGTCTCGAAACGGATCAGCTCATTTCTATAACAAATTGCAGTTTTAGAGTCTTGTCCTCCGCCATCACTCCTGGATAAATTTCAGTAGAGGGCCGTCATTCAACCAATGGTAATGAAACAGTACACTAATTATACAAATGCAGTGAATAATAGAGAGAGAATGGCAATAACACTGCGGTTTTTCAATTCCTGTAAATTTTCGGTGTACTTCTCCAAAGTAGCCACGCAAAGCATCTCAGTGACTGCTCCTGAAAAGTGCGGCGCTTTTAACGATGCACTGGAAAAGAATATATTCTTTATTTCAAATTTCCCTTACTACCAGTAAAACATAGGAGGCAAAATTATGAAGTGTGTTCAATAATTAATGCAACACGTTTTTACTGAAAGCAGGTTGGTTTTATTCAGTATTCCAATACACGATACCATACCCGAATCTTCTGGCTCCAAAACGCTATTTTTCAACATAATCTCCAGACAATGCGTCGGCTTTGCGCCACCTTACTGGGAAGGCCTGTATCCCCGCATGGTACCACCCTACTGGTCGACGTAGGAGCCAACGTCTTGTTGCATCAGTAATCTGCCCAATCCACCTACTGTTCCCACTTAGTACGTCCTTCATTGAGCCAAACAGATGGAAGTCAGAAGGTGCGAGATCCGGACCGTATGGTGGATGAGGAAGAACAGTCGGATGAAGTTCTGTGAGCTATTCTCGGCTGCTCAGACTTGTGTGAGGCTTGCGTTGTCATAGAGAAGGAGAAGTAAGGTTTTTTTTATGGCGATGAACATGTTGAAGTCGTTTATTCAATTTTCTGAGGGTAGTACAGTACACATGAGTTGATCGCTGCACCACGAGCGAGAATTAAACAGAAAAACCCCTTCAGGTTCCGTGAAGACCATTGCCATGATTTCACTAGTTGAGAGTGCGGCTTACCTTTTTTGGATTTCCGTTTTGTCCTCGATTCGAAGTGCTGAGCCCATGTTTCATCGCCTGTGACGATGTTCGAAAAAAAAAAAATTGTCACGAGCCTTATAATGCGCAAGCAGTTCCGGCACAGTTGGCCTGTTGTTACTCCTTATGGTCTTCTGTTAGGCTGTGAAGAACCCAACCCAATGGCACACAGCTTTGAGTGGTGGCAATAGAAGGAAAGCTGAAGTTTTAAATTTCACGTTTAAGAAATCATTCACACACGAGTACCGAACAAACATACTGTTACTTGACTGTCGTACAGACTCCCACATGCAGTAATAGAAATAGGCATCCATGGTGCGGGGAAGCAACTGAAAGAGCCGTAAACAAATAAGTCGCCAGCTCCAGACGGAATCCCAGTTCAGTTTTACACAGACTACTGCGTCGAATTGGCCCCTTACTTAGCTTTCATTTATCGCGAATCTCTCACTCAAAGTCGCAGGTGACCGGAAAAAAGCGCAGGTGACTCCTGTATATAACAGAGGTAAAAGAGTGGCACCCTTATGATTACAGACCAGTATCATCGGTTTGCTGCAGAATTCTTGAACGCACTGTGAGTTCGAATATAACAAATTTCCTCGAGACAGGATAGCTTCTGACCACAAATCAGAGCGGATTTAGAAAGCATCGCTCATGCGAAACTCAACTTGCTCTTCCCTCACATAAGCTACAAACCATCAATGGAGGGCAACAGGCAGATTACACATCCCTAGATTTCCGGAAAGCGTTTGGCACGGTGTCCCGCTGCAGATTGTTAACGAAGGTACGAGCATGCGGAATAGTCCCTACGTTAACCTCGACGACGAGTGTTCATCAGATGAAAGGGAATTGTCAGGAGTGCCACAGGGAAGTGTGACAGGACCGCTTTTATTCTCTGTACACATATATGACCTGACGGACAGGGTGAAGCAATTTACGGTTGTTTGGCTATGACGCTGTGGCGTATTCGAAGGTGTGGTCGTTGAGTGGCTGTAGGAATATACAAGGTGACTTAGACAGTATTCCTAGTCAGCGTGTTGAACGGTTGCTTTATATAACTGTAGAAAAATGTAAGTTCGAGCACAATCCCGTAATGGTAAATACAGCGTTAGTACGAAGCAGCTTGACACAGTCATGGAAGCGGAACGGGCACGTAAGGATTGTAGTAGAGAAGGCGAATGGTCTGCTTCGATTTATTGGAATAATTTTAGGAAAGTGTGATTCATCTGTAAAGGAGACCCAAATAGAATACTAGTGCCAACCATTTTCTGGTACTGCTTGGGTGTTTTGTATCCCCAACATGTAGGATTAAAGGAACATACAGAAACAATCCAGAGTTGGGCTACTATATTAGTTACCGGTAGTTCCGAACAACACAAGTATTACAGAGGTGCTTCTAGGACTCAAATTGGTGTCCAGGGTGGGAAGGTGACTTTCTTTTCAAGGAACGCTACTGACAAAATTTAGAGAACCGGCGTTTGGAGTTGACTGCAGAATGATTCTACTGCCACTAACGAACATTTCGTGTAATGATCAGAAAGATAAAGTAAGAGAAATTAGGGCTATGTGGAGGCATACAGAGAGTCGCCTTCCTCTCGCTCTGTTTGCAATTGGAACAGGAAATAAAATGATTAGTAGTGGTATGTGGTGCCCTCCATCATACAACCTAGAGTGGTTTGTGGAGTTTATATGTAGATGTACACTCCTGGAAATGGAAAAAAGAGCACATTGACACCGGTGTGTCAGACCCACCATACTTGCTCCGGACACTGCGAGAGGGCTGTACAAGCAATGATCACACGCACGGCACAGCGGACACACCAGGAACCGCGGTGTTGGCCATCGAATGGCGCTAGCTGCGCAGCATTTGTGCACCGCCGCCGTCAGTGTCAGCCAGTTTGCCGTGGCATACGGAGCTCCATCGCAGTCTTTAACACTGGTAGCATGCCGCGACAGCGTGGACGTGAACCGTATGTGCAGTTGACGGACTTTGAGCGAGGGCGTATAGTGGGCATGCGGGAGGCCGGGTTGACGTACCGCCGAATTGCTCAACACGTGGGGCGTGAGGTCTCCACAGTACATCGATGTTGTCGCCAGTGGTCGGCGGAAGGTGCACGTGCCCGTCGACCTGGGACCGGACCGCAGCGACGCACGGATGCACGCCAAGACCGTAGGATCCTACGCAGTGCCGTAGGGGACCGCACCGCCACTTCCCAGCAAATTAGGGACACTGTTGCTCCTGGGGTATCGGCGAGGACCATTCGCAACCGTCTCCATGAAGCTGGGCTACGGTCCTGCACACCGTTAGGCCGTGTTCCGCTCACGCCCCAACATCGTGCAGCCCGCCTCCAGTGGTGTCGCGACAGGCGTGAATGGAGGGACGGTTGGAGACGTGTCGTCTTCAGCGATGAGAGTCGCTTCTGCCTTGGTGCCAATGATGGTCGTATGCGTGTTTGGCGCCGTGCAGGTGAGCGCCACAATCAGGACTGCATACGACCGAGGCACACAGGGCCAACACCCAGCATCATGGTGTGGGGAGCGATCTCCTACACTGGCCGTACACCACTGGTGATCGTCGAGGGGACACTGAATAGTGCACGGTACATCCAAACCGTCATCGAACCCATCGTTCTACCATTCCTAGACCGGCAAGGGAACTTGCTGTTCCAACAGGACAATGCACGTCCGCATGTATCCCGTGCCACCCAACGTGCTCTAGAAGGTGTAAGTCAACTACCCTGGCCAGCAAGATCTCCGGATCTGTCCCCCATTGAGCATGTTTGGGACTGGATGAAGTGTCGTCTCACGCGGTCTGCACGTCCAGCACGAACGCTGGTCCAACTGAGGCGCCAGGTGGAAATGGCATGGCAAGCCGTTCAACAGGACTACATCCAGCATCTCTACGATCGTCTCCATGGGAGAATAGCAGCCTGCATTGCTGCGAAAGGTGGATATACACTGTACTAGTGCCGACATTGTGCATGCTCTGTTGCCTGTGTCTATGTGCCTGTGGTTCTGTCAGTGTGATCATGTGATGTATCTGACCCCGGGAATGTGTCAATAAAGTTTCCCCTTCCTGGGACAATGAATTCACGGTGTTCTTATTTCAATTTCTAGGAGTGTATATTATCTGAAAAGTTTACTTTCACACCATTCAACTTTCGTGTAGATTTATTGCTCCAATAGACAAACTGTAGAAGGCTGTTAAACACAATACAGCTGCTGTTCTGTAAACTATCTGATAGTTTACAACACTTAAAGGAATTTGGGACAGAGTTCGAGTATTGTAAACACACTTTGTTGGCATTTAATACACTTAGCCTGTCTTCCATACGATGAAAAACACTGTAGCTATAAACCAAGGTTCCAATCCAGTAACAGCATATTCTTTAGCCAAGGAAGACATAAAAGTTTCTCACAGATATTGTAAGGCTTTTGTGAGTGTGACGAAGTGAACTACTTCCATGAGCAGTCAAATGAAGTCCTAAACTGTTAAGCTATGCAGTAATATATGAACCTTTATGCCACAGAAAACAAACTGGAAATGCTATCTGACCATGAATGTTTAACATAATAGTCATGTACAATATCATAGTTGTAACTAAAATGAATTTTACATAGCTACCTGTTACAGTATTAAATAATAAGTAATATTTCATCGAGAAACTGTCATAAAATCGAATAGTATGTCTGCAGTTGGCTTATAGCTCCAACCACTGCGGTTGAGGATGTTCCCTCTGATATATAATGATTGATTATAGATTTGAAAGACTAATTAAAAATACTTTTCTGGACCATTCGAATCAGAATAGAAGTTGAGAATATGCTTTTCACCCTTGCTATCATATATTCCATATTATATCTCAATAACATAACAGCTAACTCTGCACTATATTTCGAAAATGATCATGCATAACAGCAGCTGCTGACTTGCCTTGCCCCACTTTACACCTTATTTCATGCTAAGAAATAGTGATTGTTATTAGTGGTTTGCAATTGAAAAACATAAATAATTCACTTAACTGTTCGTGTCATCTCAGAGCATTTATGTTCCACAGTCGATATCAACAAGTCTGTAAAGTACAATGGCGTCACAGCAGAGAAGAAATGAAGTGTCTCAGTTTGATTAAAACAGTTTGAAGAAGAATATACATACATTTAAAGCAGGTTTTTAAAGCAGATTATATATATGATATTTTCTCAAATCCATGGATTAATTTCAACAAAATTTGTCACACAAACCAAACGTCGAGAGTATCAGCACTGTTCAGTTCAGAACTTGCTGGCGTCAATACAAGTGGAGATATTGGCAGAAGTGTGTTTTTACAGCTCCTGCCATATAGTGCTTGCCCACCACAACAGGCATATCGTTTAGTAATAGTATCAGTCTGCTTCATCGACATGTTTTGGAGGGCAACTTAAAAGTCAGGGGAAAAACTGTTTTCCAGTCCCATATCTATAGGCTGCCTTGCATGATGTGTGTTGTGTTGTAGTAGTATCAGCCCCAGTTTATCGACCTCATTTGCATGGTAGCCTGTATGTCAGGAATAGAATACGGTCTTCAAGCCTCTGATGTGTAGGCTGCCCTTCAAAATGGGCGTGTTGTGGAAACAGTGCTAGGCTGCTTTATCAAAGCGTTTTATAGGAGGTACAAGTGCAGATGAGCATATCTCAGGGAAAGTTGAGATGTATGTAGGAGGCGATGGACAGATGGATGGATGGATACGGAGAGAGGGATGGGAGGTGATGGACAGAGAGAGGGGGCAAGAGGGAATGGACAGGGAGAGGGGGAAGAGGAGATAGATAGGAAGGAGTAGGAGGAGGGGGAAGTGGTCATAGGGAGGGTTATAGGAGATAGACAAAGAGTGGCATGAGGATAGCATGGACATAGAAAAGGAGAGAAGGAGATGTACAGCTAGAGGCGCTAGAAGGAGATGGTTAGAGAGAGGGAGATGCAGAAGGCAGTTAAAAGGCTTAGTGCGGTAGAAGGCAGGTGGGAAAGGACGAGGAGGGAGTAGGAGATAAACAGAGGGGAGTATATAGACAGAGAGATGGGGAGGAGGATATAGTTAGGGATGTGTGTATGATTAGATGGACAAAGAGAGGGGAGGAGGAGATTTAGAGACAGAGAGAATGGGGAGGAAGACAGATAGAGGTGGGATAATGAGGTGGACACAGAGACGGAGGGAGAGGTGGACACAGAAAGGGGGAGGGGGAGGTGAGCGAAGATACAGGGAAGAGAGTAGTGTGTACATGTACAGCCAGTGTTCCTCCCAAAACAGAACAAAACTCCATGCAGAACGGAAATAGGGAAGATAATGACGATCGGTCATTCAAACCAAGAGCATATCGCAAAAACTGTCCATTGACTGGTGGCCAAACCAAATACCACAGATGGCCAACCTAAATACCACAGATGCGAATGCAACAGTGGGGTTACAACTGCTTTACTCAAAGAGCTTATTTCGACAAATCGAAGCTGACTATAGAAGAAACACGCAGAGCATTGCAAAGATTATGTCGCGAATTAAGTGAAGCATAATTATGGTGAGCAAAAAATGAAATTGAAAATGAACGGGCAACATTCAGTGTGTATCAGGGCGTTTTATAAAACTGCTTTGTTGCCAGTAGCATTGTTCACTGCTGGGCTTGTCGTTTGACATATAAATTTTTTACAGGTACAGCTGAAGCTCATCCATCTTAAATTGTCTATTTCAACTGTCTTATCGTTGACACAACCACTTTGTTGGTTCCTTGGCTATCTTCTTTTACACAGAAGTCTTGGTTTGATTTTAGGTAACCACACATTTCTATTTTATTAAAATCTCAGAAAAATCTTGCAGCATATTGAGACCCCTAAGATAATAGTATCGTGCACGGAGTTACTGCATTATCCCAGGCAGCTCATCATGGAGAATTTATTATGTTGCTAATTGTGAAAGGCACGGCAGGTTTTCTTCTTTAACATTAAAGATGTCCATTCTCTAACTGTTCTTGTAGTGCACTAGTACATAGCTGCGCCCTCTGGTGGCAATCACATACAGGTGCAGTCATGTCTCTGGAATATGAGAAATAAGACATGTGCAGGTTTGAAAACGTCAGCAAGTCTCAATTTGTTTGAGATATTTAAGACTACGCGTGTGCACGCATATGGCAAGGAGAGTGGGGGAGAGATTGGACGCAGCCATTTGTGGAGTTTAAAACTGATAGAATAACGACATTTAACGATCATAAGTTTGCCAAAGTGGTACACTTTTCCGCAAATTCGCTAGAATATGGATAATGGTTGTCGTCTTCCACTACAGACGATGTGGAATTTCTTAGCAACATAACTATGCAAGAAATAACAGGCAATATTAACATTTTCTCAGCGAGAAGAAGTGTTGTACGAAAGTGCAGTGTCTGATGTTGTACATGTTCCAGTGCCACGGAGGCAGCCTCTGGTCGCTGCATAACCCGCGTCCTGATCACTGGGTTCTGGCAGATGGTGTAGCAGTTTTAGATAAACTATGACGACTTTTTAAAAATGATACAGATTATTTAGACATGGAAATAACGTAGTGGCTCTTAATTTGTGGGCCATTTGGCCTAGAACAAAAAGATCGGACCATAGACGTCGCTAGTCTTTCAAATTACATCACATTAGGTTACAGTTGTTGCACTTTGACCGTTAGCAGAATAAATATAACCTCGATGAGCTTGACAATGCTTAGCTACACGTCTGTCGGAACAACAATCAGATATTACATTGATCGTTTATGGGTTCGCAGCAAGGCGGTACGAATTGTCGTGGGGTCGGCTGGGGCCGTTCTCGGCAGAAAGATGAGCAGGAAGTCGTTAAGAGCCGACGTTAAACTTTTGCCATAATGTGTGTTCGTTGTGGTGTATGGAGAATATTTAACATTGACTGAAGTTCAAGGAATGTCGTTCAGGATTGAATCATTTATGAACGTGTTATTAGAATCTCGTGGCATGATTTTATTATCCTGATGCAATAACTACTATTGACAAAAGGATATAATAAGTGAATGGTAGCTTCTTAGTCTGCTTTGCATTCTGAACTTTGTCCAATGATATTAATTAAGGGACAATTGATCATCAAAAAGGACAGATGTATTTTTCAACATGGTGAAGCAAATGACGCCTCACATCAGTAGTGTCAATGTGTTCTGTACTGCAATAGAAGAAATGTTTGTATATTTTGATTAATAATACAGTCATCTCCTGGTTTCTTTTGAATGCTATTTTACTTTGTTACAAAAATAGAACTACAGCCATTGTCAAGTGCACCTTAAACTGCAAGTTAGATCACTAGTGCCAATAAGTGAGCCATGTGTGTTTTGTAAGGCTACAGAAGAAATATTTACGTTTGGTTTCTTTAATATGCTTTTTTTACTTTTGTACGAAGATAGAACCACGGTCGTCGCCAAGTGTATATTAAATCTGTGAGTTAGACCAGTAGTGCCATTAGGTGAGCCATAAGTGTTTTTTACTATTCTAGAACACGGATAAAGACAATTTTGGTGTGAGAATAACATTGTGACAGTTAATTTGAGGGTTCATTGTGCCTTGCAACAAGTGGGTACAGAGACAGAAGAACAGTCATGTTTATTCGCCAAGTGAGGTACAAAGAACAAGATGTTCAACTTTGGGGTACATACTGACTGGCTGTTTTATTTTAATGCCCAGTAAAATAATAGGTTGTGACTGGGAGATCTAAATATCTGTGTGCTTACCCAGAAGCTATACGACTGGCTTATTCGGGATACGAAGATGGAACCACAGTCGGACTTAGGGATCAAGTGTAAATTAACCAGTAACTTAGATCAGTAGTTGCAATCAGTGAGGCATATTTGTTTTGTACTCTTGTAGCAGGAATCCGTACGTATTTTGTTGAGTAATATAGACAATTTTTGGTCTCTCTAAAATTCTATTTCATTTTGGTATAAAAATCGAATTCGGAGACATATCTCCAAAGCCTTTCTTCTCTACTTTTGAATATGACTCTGCCATGATTACATATATAACCTCAGTAATAGTGGAATTGAAGTAAACGCACCTATTTTTTCGCTAAGTTCAGTTGAAAAGTTATTGGAGGTTTTGAACTCCACAATCTTAAAGGAAAGAATAAAATTAAGGACACTTGTATTCCATTACTTATCACTTGCAGTGTTTTGTTGTGGTCACTTCGCAAAACGCCCATAAACATTCTGAAAGTACATCTGAGAAGAACTTGCCCTGGTGCTTAATTATTTGTGTCCCAACGAAAATAACGAGGTAATCATCTGTGCAGATGACTACTGGTGAAGGATTGTATGGTTCTGATAAGAAATGGACTTCGACTAGTTCCCTTGTAATCAGCACCTTTCAAAAAAAAAATGTTATTGCTATTTAGGAAACCATGGCCGTCACTGCCTGCGAATATTACAACAAACGAATCTTACGCACTCTTCTGGTGTGTTGTATGATTTTTCTGTTAGTAGTTAGTGAAAAATTGGGGCATTTTAGTCTTCACTTGACTCTGTTAGTGTATAAAGGGTATGACTTGCTGAAAACAAGCTTCTTTTGTTTCAGATAAATCCCGAACACACAGTGCCATCCTTGGACGACAATGGTTTTATTCTTCACGACAGGTACGTTCAGAGACGAATTTCTGTGCCATCTCATACATTTCATTCTCACAACCACTGTAACGCTGTAAGAGTGATATTCCACTTGTGGTAGCCACGCAATCGCCACTTACCTTGTATCGAAGTACGGCAAAGATGACTCCCTCTATCCGAAGGATGTGAAGCAGAGGGCGCTGGTCGACCAGAGGCTATTTTTCCATGGGACGAAACTCTTCCCTCGTCTAAGGGCTACGGCAGTAAGTGTATTTGTATAGATTTTTTGCAAAGTTTTGTTTTAAACCTTACAAATTGTTAGAAGAACGTCTAATTTTGAAATAATATGAAAATTAATGAAGCGAGCAGTTATTTAAATGAATCTTGATAAAATTTCAAAGCGGTGCAAAGACTGACATATTACTTCAAATGTTCAGAGTGGACTTATGCACTTCACAAAAAGCTAAAATGTAGTATTCTATGACTATAATGTCCCTGAGTTACAATGGAATCAGTCACCTGCACAATCACCAGACTGCAACACTTTGTAGGGATATGAACAGGAATAATCGTGTAAGCTCTGCCGTAAATATAGCAGCTGACTGACTACGTTTCATTGGTAGGATGCTGGGAAAATGTAGTTAGTCCATAAAAGAGACTGCTTACAAAATCCTTGTGCCACTCACACTAGTTTAATGCTCAAGTCTATGGGACTCATACCAGATAGTACTAACTGGGAATACTGAAAGTACACGAAGAAGGGCAGCACAAACGCTCAAAAGTTTGTTTTAATAACGAAAGAGTATCAGGGAAATGCTGTAGAACCTGAAATCGCACAGGGTTTAGAGAGGCCAACCCTCTGACTAGTTACTGACCGTACAGACACATGTAAGTTGCCACGCATCTCTTGCTACAGATTCATTGAAAGAAAACCGTAAGACATTATACAACAGGGCATTCCCTTTACCATTAACTGCACAGTATATATGTAAGTGTAGAGAATTCTGTATTGGGATAAGTAGCTATTTTAATTAATAATTTGGCACCCGCGAAGTCTCTATACAATTTATACCAGAATATTTACCAGCTTTCACTGTAAGATAGCCCACCACGCTCGTTTCATCAAGAAATATGTATATGCGGAGCCACAACTGCATGAGCCTGTAAGTTACATTATACTTCACAGACTGTCTTTGTAAAAGGATTGCTACATTTGAAACGTTTATCTTGCCACTGTTGTTATTAATCATAGGCAAACAGTATACCCTTGACCTGAGTTATGATAAAACCTTGCTATAAAATGTTGACTGCTCTACCTGAACAGTGCAAGGTTGTTAATCAAAATTTCCATGAAAAACACAAAACAAAGATTTAGGCCTTGGGGAGATGATAATATCTCTCACAGTTTAATAAAACAAATTATTGCCGTATTAGACAAGCGAGTGCAATGCTAGTTACCTTGTCTGAACACTAAACAGCTGATTTTTATGTTTGGTTTGGCCACTGTGTACAATGGATACACCGTCACAATGAGGACAACAACTTAGGTACACACAAGGTTATATTTGTTGTTGTGTTAACCACGGGAGTAGTGTAAGATCGCCAAGGGATTTCGAAATCTAATATTGAGCACAACAAATTTTTACTTAGCTCCACCAAAGAGTTAGAACACACGTAAAAATTGGTAGAGAGCGAAGTTATCTAAAACTGCAGAAAATGACGCTAACATTGTGTGAGGTACCAAATTGTGTGGAAGACTGCATAGAAAAAGAGCAACAAGATTTCCTCATCTGGGCAGCTCGAAAATGCAAAGATAACGAAACAAAAAGACCAAAAAATTTGTAATCAATTAGGCAACACAAGCTGTTTGCGGAACAACTAAGTTGTCTCCAGAATGAGATTTTCACTCTGCAGCGGAGTGTGCGCTGATATGAAACTTCCTGGCAGATTAAAACTGTGTGCCCGACCGAGACCCGAACTCGGGACCTTTGCCTTTCGCGGGCAAGTGCTCTACCATCTGAGCTACCCAAGCAAGACTCACGCCCCGTCCTCACAGCTTTACTTCTGCCAATATCTCGTCTCCTACCTTCCAAACTTTACAGTAGCTCTCCTGCGAACCTTGCAGAACTAGTACTCCTGAAGGAAAGTATATTGGGTTAGCTCAGGATATTTTGGGTAGCTCAGATGATAGAGCAATTGCCCGCGAAAGGCAAAGGTCTCGAGTTCGAGTCTCGGTCCGGCACACAGTTTTAATCTGCCAGGAAGTTTTAGCTAAGTTGTCGGCTGCTCAGAATACGAATCAGGCTACCGCAATTGCGACATTTTATATTTTCCTAAAATCAGTAGCGTGCGCCACTCAGCACCAGGCGGCTGCGTAAAATCTTAGTTCACAGCCCTCAACTGCCCACTCTCATGAAACTCCACATGGAGGGTGCAACTTAATACTGTTGTCAATATGACAAATGAGAATATCGCTTATTTCACACAAAAACTGTGGGATGCAGCAGACACTTATCACTTTAGGCTTGCAAAACGCACAAAGCAAAGTACCACCAATTGGACAGCCTCTTTGCGCCACGCGTGGTGGCAGGAGTGACCTAGTCAATTGAATACACCACATTTCGGAGGAAAGTAACAGATTTTGTGAGGCTGGTCGGACGGCGCCACAGAGGCCTATCATTTGATGTCCGTTCAGAAAAGGCAAAGCATCGTGCTTAACTACTCTCTGGGGACAGCAGTAGCGGCTCGGCGCCCCTTACACCCAGCGAGTATGGGTGCCGCCGCCCGCCAGAAAAAGAACAGAATGGGCCGCAGCCCAACTTCTACAAAACTGCTCAACTCCCTGGGGACCTTTGCTCCTACTGCTGAGACTCACTGACCGTCTTCTGGTGTCAAATAGGAACTTGAGACCAGAACGGCAGCGCACCTTCCCAGAGAAAAAGATGCAAAACTTGACTCCCAAGCAAACATGCCCAGTACGGTACTGCCGGTGGTTCGTGTCTTCCAAACTCGATGTTGAAACACCTGATGAAGACGCCGATTTACGACATCAAAATATTGTGCTGGAAAGACGCCGCCCGCTGGCATCACATCCGATTCTACGACATGACAACGAATCGTAGAGAAAGTCTGAGAAATTGTAATGTCCAGTACTTGTCTGGGAAGGACAAACCCTTTAAATTTGTTATATTACTAGAATGAGGCAAACGCTGCTATCTGTGGAGGGTGACAGAGATCGGGAGCTTTTAGACCATTCCTCATTTTGATAAACACTCCATCCATAAACTGGAATTACGCAGAGGGCAATCACGTTTGGCCAGACTGCAGCTGGTGGTGGTAGAAGTGATGCAGTCGTTACAGCCATTACTAATCGCGCTGGTAGTGTGGGCCACTCGACGTTCTCCTCTTGCCAAGGTTCTAGTTGAAAGGGTTTGCCATTACATGATGTGAAGTAGCAATTGGGGTATCTGTATCGTGTGTCTGACTTTCAAGTATCTGTTTTTTGGTTTTATGAACGCTGCAGAATTTGCTTCTATTTTGACTTTACTTTTCGCAAACGACTGTCGAAGTGAGGTGCTGATTTTATATTGATCTGCAGTTATCCTATCAAGAGAGGGTACAATTTCTGTCTTGCATCACCTAACAGAGAATCAGAGACTACATAGCAGGAATGAGAGCAGAACAACTGCTAATGATACGCACCGACAGCAAGCTACACAAAAATGGGTCAGAAAAAGAAATGAAAAGGTGCTATATAACTTGGACTGCAATCGATATTGAACTACATAAATATGAGGAAAAACGGATTCCTAACACAAGAACCCCAAAAGAAACCGTAACCACAGGTCCATCAGCAGAGCAAATCTGAGACGTCATTCAAGACTGCTAAGGAAAAGTTTAATCACAGGCTGTAGAGCTCGGTAAAAAAAAAAAAAAAAAAAAAAAGCTGGCATGCTCGCAGCAGAGCACATCTGAGACGTCATTCAAGACTGCTAAGGAAAAGTTTAATCACAGGCTGTAGAGCTCGGTAAAAAAAAGCTTGCATGTTCGCAGATATGCATTCTCTTTCTCAGCCTTGGGCGAACCACTGCTTTGTTCCGAAGTTATGTCCGCCGTAGTTTGCTGCCGTCTGCTGAGCTGTGCGCTTCCTGTGTTAGGAGCTGTAATCTCAGTCGTTTATGCGCTGCTTTTCTTATTCTGTACTGTAGTGAGACACTTAATTTCTCGAATTATTGATCCCACTGGCATAACCTGTTACTACGATCGTTTGCAGACTCTCTGACCGTAGCTTAGAAGTTCTGCTTGTGAGAAGGCTGTTTAACTGCCCCTATCGCTACTGCACTGTAGTCACGTTTATAGGAGACCCCACCTCTGCCACTGTCCATTTATTTACCATTCTATCTGCTTAGATGTGGGCTAAGTTATTTTCTGTACTCTCTAACAATTCTCCTTGGATTTACACATGCCAGTATGATGATGATGATAATGATGGTGATGAAAAAACTGGAATAAATAAAGAATGTTTTGATTTGCAATCAAGGAACAAACTACACAGTTTTTGTCAATGCTCAGTTTGAATTTTTGCAGTATACATGAACGAAGGAAGATAAGTGTTTAACGTCCAGTCGATAGCACGGCCATTAGAGTTAGAACACAAGCTCGGATTACGAAAGGATGGGGAAGAAATTCGGTCATGCCTTTTTCAAAAGGAACCATCCTGGCGTTCGTCTGTAACAATTTATGGGAAATCAGGGTTACGTAAATCTGGGTGGCCGGACAGGGATTGGAACTGTCGTCCTCCCGAAAACATTAATTAGTCTATTCAGATGATATTCCAAAACTTGTGAGACGATTCTAGACGTCTTTAGTAAGTTATGGTCAGCACAGTTCACCCTGAGCATGGAGTGCCATTTTGCTCACTCTCGAGGTAATTGTCTGGGACACGTAATTAGTGAGCGCTGTGTGCAGACAGATCCTCGTCTTAAAGAAGCAATTCAGAATTTTCCTGTACTGCAGACGACCATACAGACATGAGTACAGTCGTTCGTCAGTTGTGCAGCTACTACCGTAAATTCGTGAATGATTTCGCAAAAACAATCGGTGTGACTGAACATATTACGCAAAATGGAGGTGAAGTTTCAGTGGACACAGGAGTGTCAACTAGAATTCGAGATGTTGAGGGAGGCTTTGCTAGCGGATCCAGTACTGTTTTTTTCAGATTTTGAAAAAGAGTTCATCCTGTAACGAAGCAGTCAGCTGTCTTTTGGGGCAAAAAATGGTTCAAATGGCTCAGAGCACTATGGGACTCAACTGCTGTGGTCATAAGTCCCCTAGAACTTAGAACTACTTAAACCTAACTAAGCTAAGGACATCACACACATCCATGCCCGAGGCAGGATTCGAACCTGCGGTCGTAGCGGTCGTGCGGTTCCAGACTGTAGCGCCTTTAACCGCTCGGCCACTCCGGCCGGCCTTTTGGGGCAGATGTACAGCAGCATCCAGTAGCGTTTTCTTCGAGACGGCTGAATAAGGCGGAACGTAACAACTGAAAAGGAAGCGTTAGTGGTCATGTACTCATTGAAATGGTTGCTTGGCCTAAAAGACCCTTCTAGCCGTCTAACGCGTTGGGCTGTCAAGCTTAGTGAGTTTGATTGCGAGGCTGTATAGAACCTGCTAGAAAACATGCAAATGCGGACATGTTATTCGCATAGCCATACTGGGTACATTGGCAAGAATGTGTTGGGTTGGTATCAGGCACAAGCAGAAGATAAAGATCGCCAGGCTTTTGAGTCACAGCCGAACTTTATCATACATGAGAATCTGTTGAGAGGAGTCACGAAACGCAGACCACGTTTTTCAAAAGGAAGTGCTACAACGGCCTCATTGCCTTATGTTGTAAGGTCAAGGTGGCCCACGAGCAACAGATAGGCGTGCTGCGGATCGGGTTTGGTGGAGGTATAAAAAGTACAACCTGGAGCAGTATGTCAGAGACTGTGCACCATGCGTACAGAGAGCAGGTATTTCTAGGCATAAAATCCGTTTACAGAGGTTACCAGAGGTGTCGAAGCCATTTCAAATTTGACGTTTACGGACCATCTAACAGAACGCCTACAGCGAATAGGTATGCGCTTACGATCATCGATCATTTCTCATTGTTTCTAGTAATGGTAGCAATTCCAGACCAACATGTCAGAACTGCTGTACAGCCATTAGTTAGCGGTTGCATAATTAAGTTTGGAGCGCCTGATACCTTAGTCATGGATCAGGCTATGAACCTTGTTTCAGAATTTATGAAACACCTATGCTGGTACATATCTTCGAAGAAAGATTAAGGAAAGGCAAACCTAAGTTTCTAGCATTTGTAGACTTAGAGAAAGCTTTTGACAATGTTGACTGGAATACTCTCTTTCAAATTCTAAAGGCGGCAGGGGTAAAATACAGGGAGCGAAAGGCTATTTACAATTTGTACAGAAACCAGATGGCAGTTATAAGAGTCGAGGGCATGAAAGGGAAGCAGTGGTTGGGAAGGGAGTGAGACAGGGTTGTAGCCTTTCCCCAATGTTATTCAATCTGTATATTGAGCAAGCAGTAAAGGAAACAAAAGAAAAATTCGGAGTTGGTATTGAAATCCATGGAGAAGAAATAAAAACTTTGCGGTTCGCCGATGACATTGTAATTCTGTCAGAGACAGCAAAGGACTTGGAAGAGCAGTTGAACGGAATGGACAGTGTCTTGAAAGGAGGATATAAGATGAACATCAACAAAAGCAAAACGAGGATAATGGAATGTGGTCGAATTATGTCGGGTGATGCTGAGGGAATTAGATTAGGAAATGAGACACTTAAAGTAGTAAAAGAGTTTTGCTATTTGGGGAGCAAAATAACTGATGATGGTCGAAGTAGAGAAGATATAAAATGTAGACTGGCAATGGCAAGGAAAGCGTTTCTGAAGAAGAGAAATTTGTTAACATCGAGTATAGATTTAAGTGTGAGGAAGTCGTTTCTGAAAGTATTTGTATGGAGTGTAGCCATGTATGGAAGTGAAACATGGACGATAAATAGTTTGGACAAGGAGTGAATAGAAGCTTTCGAAATGTGGTGCTACAGAAGAATGCTGAAGATTAGATGGGTAGATCACATAACTAATGATGAAGAGTTGAATAGAATTGGGGAGCACAACTTGACAACTTGACAAAAAGGAGGGACCGGTTAGTAGGACTATTCTGAGGCATCAAGGGATCACAAATTTAGCATTGGAGGGCAGCGCGGAGGGTAGAAATCGTAGTGGGAGACCAAGAGATGAATACACTAAGCAGATTCAGAAGGATGTAGGTTGCAGTAGGTACTGGGAGATGAAGAAGCTTGCACAGGATAGGGTAGCATGGAGAGCTGCATCAAACCAGTCTCAGGACTGAAGACCACAACAACAACAACATCCTGGTACAAATCTGGAAATTATGAACGAGCCCGGTCCACCTTCAAACTACTGGTAGGGCGGAATGTGTCCATAAGACCATTTCAAAAATGTTAAGTTTTTACGTTAATTCTAGATTCTACAACTGGGATACCTGTTTTCTATGTGTGGTTTCTGCGTACCACTCGAAGGTTCCATACGGGAACAGGCTTGTTAGCACCTGAGGTAGTGTACGGGACAGAGATGGCGGCCCCCTAAATTAGGACCGATTTGCGAATCAATGAAGAAGATTGAGAGAAGAACACGAGAGGTATGGAGAAACTTACAAAAGACGAACACGAAGTTTCTGGAATGCCAGGAACTGCCGAATAAGTGCATGGGCAAACTACCGCAGTATCGCAAAGGTTAGTGTGTGTTGGTCACAGATCCCTGTAAACGGTAGGCAAACACAAAGAAGCTATTGAGCAAATATCATGGACTATATCGGGTCGTGGAGATGACCTGACCAGTTATCGTAAAAGTACAGTTTCCTGCTGAAACGTCTATTGTTCACATCAGTCGGGTAAAACCTTTTACGAGTTTGGTGGATGCGGTACCACAATTAACTGCTACCGACCTGGCATGCAGAGCTGCATTAGGCAGGAAGAAAGAACCTCTAGCAGTTAGACAGCGCAAGGTACAAGGCATGCCTTATGCTTTGAGGCCACGTAATCAGTTATGTTCTCAGTTTCCTGGCTATTTATGGTCGTGTTGGATTTATTCTTGACGTTTATGTTATGAGTATGTTTTGCATTGTGTTCCGTTCCGTTGGATTTAGTGTTTTTATGTCGTTACCACGTGTTTTTTTATCATTGTAGGATTATTGTTAGGTTTCTTTGCTATTGGTTAGTCGTCTTGGAAGGAGGGAGGGAATGATGAGCAATTTCTTTTCTCAGGTGGCGACTTTGTGTGTAATAGAGAAATGGGTGATAATAAGGGCGCACGAGGCACTGTTTACTTCGGATAACAGAGAACCTCATGTGGGTATCTTGTTTGCGACTTTAGAGAAGTGTGCACAAGCGAGTATTGTTCAGAAAGACCGATACAGGCGGATATGAGGACATCTGAGGCGAGTATGATTTTAGGGAAAACGAATGAACGAGTTGCGAAAAGGACATCTTGTCCACACGGTATTAGTTTCAGAAGGAAGGGAGCCACTTACTATACGCTCTCTTCTCGCCAGAAACTGTATTGGCAATTTGCTATGGAGAAGGTAAACAGGTTGAAGAGTTGCAAGGAAGCGGTATTATCGTAAACGAAATGGCTTGTGAGATTGTCGGGAAGGATTTCTGTATTCTGACGGTTCTCATTGATAGGATTGTCATGAAATTGACACGAAATACGTTCTATTGGGCGGAAGGTTCGCCGGCCGGTGTGGCCGTGCGGTTCTAGGCGCTTCAGTCTGGAACTGCGTGACCGCTACGGTCGCAGGTTCGAATCCTGCCTCGGGCATGGATGTGTGTGATGTCCTTAGGTTAGTTAGGTTTAAGTAGTTCTAAGTTCTAGGGGACTGATGACCACAGATGTTAAGTCCCATAGTGCTCAGAGCCATTTGAACCATTTGAACTGGAAGGTTCACTAAGGGTATTACCGACCCAAATTTAACTTACCTTAATGCTACCCTCAACCCTGAACTTATGCATACAGTAGAAAAATTTATTGAATCACAGCAGAGGTAAATTTCAGTGGAGCGGGTGTTACAACATGTCCAAAGTTTACAAGAAAATCGTCAGCATAAGATTATATCGATAAGTATTTCAGCTACCAGTTGCGGCGTTTTTCTACTTGGTATTTGCAATTTTATTTCTACAATAATCACATATAGACACAGTCAACAGGTCAACCGATGCATCAACTGCCAGTCGAGTGGTTAGTCAACATAGGCCATGGGAACAGTTCATTGAAGTAGAACCTCTGTATGAAGTAGTATAAGCAGTAGATTAAGGGCTGTTTGGTAATAAGGCCCTGGAGACGCATTTTGAGAGTGAGCTCATGTTAGTGGTTGATAAGGGAGGAACCAATGTCGGACAGCTGAGTTGGAGCTGGGTATTGCAATCACGGAATTTTTTAGTAAAGAGTAATTTTAATTAAATACGCATCTTCCAAGATTCGGTACGAATCTTTCGAAAGAAGGGAGGCGTGCTGTGCCCCAAAAAAGTTCGGAGCACGAATTATGATTTTTTTAAAAGTTTAATTCCTATGCGCGCCCAAGCAGTAGAGACCTGCCCAACCCATGTGTTAATCGAGTAAGCCTCTGAACAGTATTTTAACATTACGACAAAACACTTCGGGCAGACGGGAGTTTGTGACGCCTGTCAAAGTCGAGTGCATGGAACAGCTAACGCGGTATGACCGAGAGTGAAGTAATATTCTATAACTGGGGCCCTTGCATGCTACCGAGAAACTCACATGTTGCAAATTTAAGTGGGCCTAGCTCCCTGTGCTTGGGGCAGAGCGAGCTAGGAAAAGCTGAAAGGACACGTGCGACGAAGTAAACTTACTAGTTCCCACCTGGTAGGACGACGACAGAAGAGTAGCTGTGAGGGTATAAATAATGAAGCTTAGGGGTCCAAGGGATACAGCCGTGCTGCCATTCTGTCTGTATGTTGAATCGGAGAGAATGACGGGCTTTTGGGTTTCAGAAAAGCCATAACCTGCCCTTTGTGATGAAATCGGTTGACAATCTACTGGTGATTAACTCATCGAGTTCCGGCACGCCATACCTGTTGTGTGGCTGCTGTGGGACTTTTGGGAAGTTTCACCAATGCGGGGAGTTAGGGTAAAATCAGCCTCCGCCCTCAGAGCGACTTCGGCTGATGAACTGCAAACTGTCTACGATCCGGCTGGAGGAAGCGCGTGACCGCATGGCCTCCTAGCCACCTAGACGACTTCGGCCACCGTCCTGGTCTACCCCTGTGGGCTGACCGGGGCACTGCTCCGCATCAGGACATCCAGCATCGGCTAACGCACTCAAGTGCATGACATAGGGACAACTAGTAAACGCGGAGGTTCTTAGCCGACACTACTCCGGAGGGCGTGAGTGGTCCGCACTCGCCTTTGCTGTTGTGGCAGCAACCACCTTGAGCCAGGACAACAGACGCCACCACACATGATCGGGACGCGTCAGCGTATTTTGCGCTTGACTGGGTTTGCACGCACATAGTGCAGCTCGGAGGCGGGCCGGAGTGCTGTACAAGGTTGCTTGAATAAATATCTGTCATTGCTACCACAGTTTCACTGCACACTCCGGCTTGAATCTGTCCGCTTCCCCACCATTTCTCTCGCCCATCCTGACGGGTAGCCCTGAATAGGCCGTCTCATTACGCTCGCCTAAATCACAAGGGGAGACTGTGACACTGCTCCAGAGTCCTATTGCTGCGGAAACATTCCAAAGTTCGTCAGTGTTAAAATCGAAAATATTGCCAGTCTGTGATGTCTACAAATGCACCAAGCTTTAGACGCAGTGAAATATTACTCCTCGTGATTTAGAATTAACAAAACTGCGATATGATTTAGGCCAATCCTGCGCCACAGGAACCTGACTTAGGCGCCACCCTAGAACGTTGCTTATCATGTATGTTCACACGTGTCGTTATTGCTTCAGTCCTTAGTGCGATGTGATCGTCCCAGTAATTACGCTCGTGTCCTAACTATTAGCGAAGTTTTATCTCTAAAGTGAAGATAATAAATGTACACGTACATTTTCCTGTAAAATTTACACCTTTACTATAGTTTCTTCGTACTTCTAAATAAAAAAAGACACTCTAATTACTTGGAGCATTTGTCCAGTCTCACAACACCCTCCACAAAAATCCTTAGGGTTGGTGTATATACACGGTGTTTCAGATTAGGTGCTTTTGCCTGTAATTTACAAAATAATAAGTGAAAGAAATATTTGTTTAAAAGGTTAAAATAAGATATGTGTATCTGCAGAGTTATCTATGTAGTTTATTTACTTTAAATGTGATTATTTCTGGTTAGTCTTTACTGTGGCTGTTACTGGTGTCGAATGAAACAAGTCTACCGTTACCAGCTACAATTTATTTCCACGAGAAGTTTCAGAGATTTAAACACAGATCGTCAGGTGGATTTATCTGAATTAATACATGTTATTCATTGTGCTACGGCTTTGCCACTGTCTAGTAGAAGAAGACGAAAACGTAACATTACTTCACTAGATGGCTCATAGTTCTGAAGTGATATTTATTTGAAAGGTTAAACGAAAATGTAAACGTCAAAGTTAAAAAGAAAAATGCTTCCAGCAGTCACAGACTCCTTTTTCTGTTGTGTTTACACCACAAGGCATCTACACTCCTGGAAATGGAAAAAAGAACACATTGACACCGGTGTGTCAGACCCACCATACTTGCTCCGGACACTGCGAGAGGGCTGTACAAGCAATGATCACACGCACGGCACAGCGGACACACCAGGAACCGCGGTGTTGGCCGTCGAATGGCGCTAGCTGCGCAGCATTTGTGCACCGCCGCCGTCAGTGTCAGCCAGTTTGCAGTTTGCCGTGGCATACGGAGCTTTATCGCAGTCTTTAACACTGGTAGCATGCCGCGACAGTGTGGACGTGAACCGTATGTGCAGTTGACGGACTTTGAGCGAGGGCGTATAGTGGGCATGCGTGAGGCCGGGTGTACGTACCGCCGAATTGCTCAACACGTGGGGCGTGAGGTCTCCACAGTACATCGATGTTGTCGCCAGTGGTCGGCGGAAGGTGCACGTGCCCGTCGACCTGGGACCGGACCGTAGGATCCTACGCAGTGCCGTAGGGGACCGCACCGCCACTTCCCAGCAAATTAGGGACACTGTTGCTCCTGGGGTATCGGCGAGGACCATTCGCAACCGTCTCCATGAAGCTGGGCTACGGTCCCGCACACCGTTAGGCCGTCTTCCGCTCACGCCCCAACATCGTGCAGCCCGCCTCCAGTGGTGTCGCGACAGGCGTGAATGGAGGGACGAATGGAGACGTGTCGTCTTCAGCGATGAGAGTCGCTTCTGCCTTGGTGCCAATGATGGTCGTATGCGTGTTTGGCGCCGTGCAGGTGAGCGCCACAATCAGGACTGCATACGACCGAGGCACACAGGGCCAACACCCGGCATCATGGTGTGGGGAGCGATCTCCTACACTGGCCGTACACCACTGGTGATCGTCGAGGGGACACTGAATAGTGCACGGTACATCCAAACCGTCATCGAACCCATCGTTCTACCATTCCTAGACCGGCAAGGGAACTTGCTGTTCCAACAGGACAATGCACGTCCGCATGTATCCCGTGCCACCCAACGTGCTCTAGAAGATGTAAGTCAACTACCCTGGCCAGCAAGATCTCCGGATCTGTCCCCCATTGAGCATGTTTGGGACTGGATGAAGCGTCGTCTCACGCGGTCTGCACGTCCAGCACGAACGCTGGTCCAACTGAGGCGCCAGGTGGAAATGGCATGGCAAGCCGTTCCACAGGACTACATCCAGCATCTCTACGATCGTCTCCATGGGAGAATAGCAGCCTGCATTGCTGCGAAAGGTGGATATACACTGTACTAGTGCCGACATTGTGCATGCTCTGTTGCCTGTGTCTATGTGCCTGTGGATCTGTCAGTGTGATCATGTGATGTATCTGACCCCAGGAATGTGTCAATAAAGTTTCCCCTTCCTGGGACAATGAATTCACGGTGTTCTTATTTCAATTTCCAGGAGTGTAGAATCTAATAAGTACAAAGAACATACAATAAAACATAACACTATTTTGTAGAAAACGTTGTGGAGCTCTTTGGTTGCATAAATGAACAGAAATATAAGTATAAATATCTCCAATTGCCACAGATTCATTTTTGCCATTTTTACACAACTTAATACTTTGTACACATTTAGGTAACCTATATGGCATGTTGGTAACATTAAGTATAAAGGTAATTTGAAATAATTATGTTTCCAGCAGTGGCAAAATGAATAAGTATAACAATTCACTTTTTAATACTACACACATCAAAAAAAGTTTTGCATCACACCGATTCCCAGAACTCCTGAAGGTAGACGTTGACTGTGGATATCGTATCACAGACACAGACCCTTTGACTGTCCAGAGATGTCGCTAAACCCGCCCAAAGATATAAACAACCATGCACGAGCAGCGCCTATTAGATGGAGGGGGTCAGACAACCGATCAGTTCCAGGAATTCCACCAGGAAGGAGGTGCACGGCTTGTGTTGTCTGTAGTTCAAGCAAGCCTAGACGGTCCATTTCGCGATTCTATTGGGTCCGCATTGTTACTTTGTGCCGGGAAGTGCTCTTAACAAGAGACGTGTCCAGGCGTCTCGGAGTGAATCAAAGCGATGTTGTTCGAACATGAAGGAGATTCAGAGAGACAGGAACTGTCGATGACAAGCCTCGCTCAGGCCGCCCAAGGTCTACAACTGCAGTAGATGACCGGCTCGGAGGAACCCTGACAGCAATACCACCAAGTTGAATAATGCTTTTCGTGCAGCCACAGGACGTCGTGTTGCATCTCAAAAGGTGCGCAATAGGCTGCATGATGAGCAGCTTCACCTTAGATGTCCATGGCTAGATTCATCTTTGCAACCACGACACCATGCAGCGGGGTACAGATGGGCCCAACAACATGCCGAACGGAACGCTCAGGATTGGCATCACGTTGTCTTCATCGATGAGTGTCGCATATGCCTTCCACCAGACAATCATCGGAGACGTGTTTGGAGGCAACCCGGTCAGGCTGAACGCCTTAAGCACACTGTCCAGCGAATGCAGCAAGGTGGAGGTTCCCTGATGTTTTGGGGTGGCATTATGTGGGGCCGACGAACGGCGCTGGTGGTCGTGGAAGGCGCCGTAACGGCTGTACGATACGTGAATGCCATCCTCCGACCGACAGTGCAACCATATCGGCAGCAAATTGGCGAGGCATTCGTCTTCATGGACGAGAATTCGCGCCCCCATCGTGCACATCTTGTGAATGAGTTCCTTCAGGATAACGACATCACTCGACTAGAGTGGACAGCATGTTCTCCAGACATGAACCCTATCGAACATGCCTGGGATAGATTGAAAAGGGCTGTTCATGGACGACGTGACCCACCAACCACTCTGAGGGATCTACGCCGAATCGCAGTTGAGGTGTGGGGCAATCTGGACCAACAGTGCCTTGATGAACTTGTAGATAGTATTCCATGATGAATACAGGCGTGCATCAATGCAGGAGGACGTGCTACTGGGTATTGCAGGTACCGGTGGGTACATCAATCTGGGCCACCACCTCTGAAGGTCTCGCTGTTTGCTGGTACAAAATGCAATGTGTGGTATTCATGAAGAATAAAAAGGGCAGAAATGTTGTTTATGTTGATCTCTATTCCAATTTTCTGTACAGGTACCGGAATTCTCGGAACCGAGGTGATGCAAAAGTTTTTTTGATGTGTGTACATTTCCGTGATGGACAGTTACAAAGTTACCCTACTTGTACACGTAAAATACAATGTGAGGCGAAATGTGTGTATGACTCATTACTAATGTCGTAACACAACACGCATTTGTCGCGGCAATTCATGTAAATCCATCTGATGATGGAGGTTTAAACTTCTGATACGCGTCGTAGAAATAAATTGTGACAGGTAACAGTAAACTTGTTTCATTAGACAGTTTTTTAGTTATATCTTAGAGAATTGCAGCAACGATTTATATTTTTTTAAAGTAGAAAAGTTTTTTTCTGTCATGTTATTGATGTATTTAAACCACTTACAATGTAATTTAAAGCAAATTTCCATCAGTTTTAGTTATGGAGCTAGAAACTTTTTTTGGTGGATGCAATACAGTTTGACATACATAGGCAGATCCTTGCACTGCCGCATACAAGGCAGTTTGAAATGCACAAACAAACGAGCTTCGATGATGAAGTTCTCTTGGGTTATCAGCCAAGTCAAGTTTCATTACATATTCCTGAAATGGTAAAAAAATGTAAATGTCGTGTGACTATGGCCTCCCATCGGGTAGACCGTTCGCCGGGTGCAGTTCTTTCAATTTGACACTACTTCGGCTACTGGCGCTTCGATGGGGATGAAATGATGATGATTAGGACAACACAACACCCAGTCCCTGAGCGCAGAATATTTCCGAACCGGGCCCTTCGGATTGACATTTTGTCGCGCTGATCACTCAGCTACCAGAGCGGTCTCCTGATTAGAGATGGGGGACCCTCTCCTGAACTGATTCATAGAGCTGAATCTTTCAAAGGAGTGAACAATCAGTGATTCAGAAAAAAAGAACGGTAGCTCCAAACATTACCCACAGCAGAGAGAGAGAGAGAGAGAGAGAGAGAGAGATAGATAGAGAGAGAGAGAGAGAGTCAGAGCAGATCAGCGGGGCCTCTGCTGGTCAGAGCACACTGCACACCACACAACACAGCCAGCGCCGGCCTCTGCCCTGCTTCTGCCTTGGCTGCCTGCATTGTGCAGCGCCCCATTGGATTTTGTGTTTCACATATGCCGTACGATCTCTGTGCTTCCTCTGCCACGTGCAGTGTCTGGCGCACCTTAACTTAGCATTGCACTCCGTCGGCGCTCATTTCAGTCGCACGTCCTGCCCTCTGGGCAGTTGATGCAAGCAACAGGACAGAGAGCCTCCTAGCGGAGAACATAAGAACTACTTGCAACAACCTGCTCGTAAGAGAACCGACAATTTGTCTCGGAGCGGGTGACTGGTGGCCGTTCACCGCTCCCCCCACCCTCGGAACTCGCCTGCTCAACGCTCACCCCACCGTTCTCGACTCTAGCCAGAGTGTTGAGCAAAGCAACTCAGGTGTCACTCTGGTCTCTGCGGTCTTAGCTCACGCAGTAATACAGCTCGCGGCTCGACCTGCTTGACTCAGCGCCTCTACATTGGAGTTCGTCTCTACTGGATATTGTTCTTCGTAGTAATACCGGTATGTATATTACGTAATTATGTTATGTATACATCATTTGTTTTTATTTTATTTTTATTTGTTTAAACTGATCAGATTAGGTTCCTGACGACTCCTCTTACTATAGGATTTTTTTATTATGGACACTCGAGTTTACGTTTTAATTGCGAGCGAACCGATAAACGTATCGCAAAATGTGTCAGAGCGATTTGGGGTCATCTCCAGCAATGAAGTGGTTGCACAAGCAACTTTATTGGACTCCCGGTTCAAAAAACAAGGATTTGCTGATGAGTCGACGTTCCATGACTGCTACACGAGTGTAATAGCAAAAATGAAATCACTGCTAGCTCAACAAGAAGAAACACATCAACGATCTGAACCAGTTACCACCATAACAGGCGAGAGCTCTTGAATTTGGGAGGACTTCGATGAAACAATAAATCAGCTCCAAGGAAGTCATGACCCGGGATGTGCAGCAATTGTCGAACTAGACAAATATTTGTCTGAGACATATTTGTGTAGAAACAGCGATCCATTAAACTGGTGGGGCACTAGAAGGTTGCTGTACCCAACACTGTATGAACTAGTCCTGCAAATATTATGCATCCCGGCTACATCAGTTCCCTGTGAGCGTATCTTCTCAAAAGCAGGACAAATATGCAACAACAGAAGGAACAGACTCACTTCTAGTAAAATTGAACAAATTTTATTTATAAACCAGAACATTGATTAGTTTTTCCTATAAAATATACCCATTGTGTGTGTCGACTGTGCATACTAAAATATATTACAGTTTTTGTATGTTACTTTTTATGCAATTAAAGTTTGTTTACATAATATGAATCAGTATTATTTTCAAAATTTCCCTACCTGATAGAAATACTTAGAATTTTATTGTAATATTTTTATTTTTTCCACCGGATGAAATGTATAACTTTTCTATCTCAAAGTGATGCAGGATGTAATATAAACCTATCAGTGATATTTCCTTCATTGCGGGCTACAGTCATACTGTACTTTATGAATGAAAATGCAACAATTTGATTAAGTTTTATTATTACTTCATTTCACACTATCACTATTTAGATGTGGAGGTTTGTTTTGCGGGGCACTCAAAAGTGTCGTTATCAGCATGCTATTTTAGCTTTGTAGCCATTATCACGTGCAAAGGTGAAATATTTATTACATATCTGACATGTCTGAATGATTGTTGTCACAATATTACAATCATTCAGATATGTAATAAATATTTCACCTTTGCACATGATAATGGCTACAAAGCCAAAACCACGATAGTGGAAAATAAATCAACAATCAAAAACTTTGTCATATCATGGAAATTTCAATAAACAATACAAAATTCTTACTCATTATCTGTGTTACTTCAAAATAGGATCAAATAAGATCAAAATACAGGTATAGTACTGGAATAAACCAAGTTTAAAGGGCAATGTGCCTTCCATTTATTTTCTATTGTGAATGAGTGGTGAGTCATGAAAAAGAGCTAGTTCATTTCAGGGAGTGAACAGCTCTGATCCAATCTCTGAAAAGAACAGTTTTCCCCTTCTCTATCATGGAGATGTTCAGCCAATTTGAGTGGCAGACACTGCGAGAGACACGTTTTGGACCACTGAGTGATTTACTGTTAAAGTTCTGGGATTGTCAATCTCTACAAGAGTCATCCAATATGTGCTGCCTCCAACGTATACCTTGCAAAACGTCCATGAATGTAAAATTAGAGGGATTGGAAGTCACATGGAGATTTACTAGCATTGATTCTTCCCATAAACTATTTGTGGCTGGAGCAGGAAAAGTGACAAGTGGCATTAGCATTCGAAGTAACCTGCGCCAAATACTATAAAGTGGCTTGCAGAGTGTAGACGTAGATGTAGTTGAACTTGTATCATTCATAAACAGAACAGTACTAGAGTGTCCAGTTGCATCTAAGGTAGACAATTTGTGTATGTCTGGAAAAGAAGCCGCCCTAGTAGAGAACCCTGAGGAACACTTCACGTTTCGTTACTCCAGTCAGATGCTACCTCATTTCTAGTTACTTGAGAATCTAAGGATACATACTATTTTCTATACCTAGTTAAGACTGAAGAGTACCTTATTTAATTATGTTCAGATTTATTTAGCCACATACTACAATTTACGTAGTCGAGTGCCGTTTTTTGCATGATAGATAATACGGTAATGGTCACAGTTTTTTTTAATCAATATCTTCCACTATTTCAGGTAAGAAGGAGTATGTGATAAGCCAAAGACTAGTAACCAGACATGAATCACGATTTTTGTGCTTACACGGACTGTTTAATTACCTGTGTGGAAGATGTAGAGATGTAGCTGTAAAATGAAGAAACAGGAACTTAAGTTTCCTATTTTATGATTTTTTATTAAGTTATGTATTTTCGTCGATAGTGTCCAGTCATTTTAAGTATCCATCACCCTGAATTCCAGATTAAAGTAGCAGACGGTATCTTACTGACGCTCTTACATAATTGCAGTTTCCTGTTTTCTTCCTGGGGAAAAGAAATGTGGATGCGGACGCTAGAGACGCCATATATGATGCTCTTGGAAACCTGGAGAAGTACCTGGAGCCAACTGGATGGGTAGCTGGACACCACGCGACTGTGGCAGACATCTCCTGTGGGGTTACAGCCAGCACTCTGCAGGTAAGCTCCTCTCAGGGACGTCTAATTAGCATTATCTTCACATTGTCTTCTGTAGAGAAGTGGAAATAAGAGGTGGTATCCAAAAGTTCCCGAATATATTAGTTAAAATTATTACGACTTATTTAGATCTTACTCAGAATCTTCCCGTTCAAAACAGTTACCTTGGGAGAGGAATCACCGATCACAACGTTTCTGCTATTCTGGAAATACATCCTGGAAGTCTGTCTTTGTTAGGGTGTTAAGTAACCTCTGCAGTTCACTTGAATTTCCTCCTCAGTATCAAATCATTGTCTCTTCAATTGAACTTTCATCTTGGGGAAGTAGAAAAATTCATACGAAACTAAGTCTGGTGAGTAAGGCGGACAGGGGACAACTGGTATCTTGTTTTTATTGAAAAATTCCTAAATAATAAAGAATGAATTCGGTCGTGCTTTGTCTTGGTGGCGAACCCGGTCGTTCGTACGCCACTTCTGTGGATGTTTTCTCCTTATATTCTCCTACAAACGCCTTAGAACATCGTGGTGGAATACTTTGAGGAAAGCCCGTGGCAGAGGAACGAGTTATTTATGTAGATGCTCATCAATATGACATATCATCAAGGCATTAGCGTTACTCTTCACTAGTCTAGCGTTTTTTGTCAAGGTAACGTAGGAATCTCTCATAGCGACGATTGTTGCTTTCTTGCGGGGTCACAGCCATAAACACAACGTGCATCATCAGTGACAATGTTGGGAAGGAAGTATAGATAGTCTTGAAGCAACTGTTCAAGTTCCCTACAGAACTCCATGTGATGTTGCTGCTGATCATTAAGCAGTCGTGGCATAAGATTCGCAGTAATCCCTCTCATGTTCATTTCTTCAAACAGAATACGTTCTAGTGGTCGTAAATGTGATGCAATTACAATATGTATTAACTAGCACTTGTGTGCGGCATTTGTGTATTAAATAATAATAAAAAAAACCGGCAATGCTTGGTATGTTTTGCGCGAAGGTAAACTGATGGGCTTCTGAGCAGGAACCCTATTTGGAAACGACTGGCTTGGGCGCTGGAAAGCGTTGGAATCTGAGAACGAAAGATTGTGACGGTCTGTTCCGATTCGTTTTGGTGTCAGAACAGTGAAGGTATGCAACCATTCAGCCATCTGTGTACTGCGTATGGTCGATCTGAGCCTAATAACATTCCTGGGTGTGCGCTACATTGCTCTGCACAACCCTTGCGCGCATCCTATTGCAGACCTTGTCTGGGCTAGTAGTAGTAGTAGTAGTAGTAGTAGCTGTATGCATCCATAGATCTCTTTTTACAAGGATATAGGACATGTCAAAGTATTTCCAAGTTTAGACCAATTTAAAATAAGCTAATTCGTATACACATACATTTACAGACTTCTAGTTAGAGGCAATCATTAGATTTACCCCTGGTGAACAACACTTTTTTTACAAATAACTCATTAAATAATGTAATGCCACACTGTTCACTCATATCTCACTATAAGTCACTGCACACACTATACACACATCGTTTCTTAACACTTCACTCACTATACACACACACACACACACACACACACACACACACACACACACACACACACACACACACGCTGACACGCTGGTGTTCTCTGGGCCATTTTCTGTACCACAGTTTCCCGTTTGCTATTCTGAAAAACCGAGTCAGCATCCCTCTATAATAAGTGAGATGAGCTAAGAAAGAGGTGTTAGTATTGTGCTATGCATAGCTTGGGGGTAAGTTTTTCTAGAAAAGGAAAAAAGAAGGAAAGAAACATAGTGTGAAGGTATTATGTGGAATGTTGGATGTTTATAATCATTATTATTATTTATTTGTATAACATTTTTTTACCACATCCCTACTCTGTTTTATCTAATTAATCCTTCAATGTATAAAATGTATTGCGTAACAGGTACTTTTTAGCTCGCTTTTTATGTAAGTGTATTTTTGCAATTTCTTTAATCTCTTTTGGTAATTTATTGAACAGTTTCATTCCTTGGTAGAAAACGTTGTTTTGAGTTTTATGTTTATTTTTTCTTGGTAAACGTAAGTTGAGTCTAGCTCTTGTTCCATGGTCATGGACAGAGCTGCTTGTGCAGTAATAACCAGCAGGTAAAGTCCCTAGTGTTTTGAACAGACCTTTACAATGAGCTCGAGTACTATTTTTGGTTATTATTCTTATGGCTCTTTTCCGAAGTTTGAAAATTATGTTCGTACTTTGTGCATTTGTTCCCAAAAAAAGAATGCCATAGCTAAGAATTGAGTGTACATATAAATAGTATGTAACTAAAAGACACTGCATGTTACACACTGATGACAGGATTCAAACGGCATAACATGCTGATGACATTCTGCTTGCAAGTATCTTTGTGTGTTCACACCACTTCAACTGAGAATCAACATTCATTCCTAGAAAGTTTGCATTCGTTACACAGTCTGTAGAGGTGCCATCTACATTTAATTTAACAATGTCATTTTCCTTCTTCAAACTGAAATTCATGGCATTAGTTTTCATATACCCAGGCTCAAAAGATGGGAGATGAGGTAATGGCAGGAGTAAAGCTGTGAGGACCGTTTGAGAGTTATGCTTGGATAGCCTTTCAGTAGTACACTTGTCCACGAAAGAAAAAAGTACCGAGTTCAAATCTCAGCATGTCACACAGTTTAAATCTGGCAGGAAGTTTCTTACCAGATCGCACTCCTCTGCACAGTGAAAAATTCATTTTTGCATTATTTTCTGCCTTATATAGGTGCCTAGAAGCCTAAGGTATTCGATGCTCTGCTCCATCTATTTCGTGACTCAGTATGCACCCTAAGGTGTGGCTGTGGGCATCAGAAGATAATGCGAATAGTTTCTGATAATCTGGGAAATTGAAGGCAGGACCAGTAGCTAGTACGTCCTTTAATCGAGCAAAAGCTTCTTGTACCCTTCTTTAACAAAAATACAAAGGGTCTCGCTATTTTCGTAAATTTCGGCACAAACTTCCCGTAATAATTAACCAAGTTTAAGAAGGACTATGGCGCTTTTTCCAGACTAGGAGTAGGAAATTCCTGGATCGCTTGCATGAGCTGGGGGCTTAGGTTCAAATAATGAAATTCTTTCAACACAAAATGATACTTTTCAGAACTAAGTGTTAGTTCTATCATTTGTAATCGAATAAAGATGTCCCTTAAATAAAGATGTCCCTTAAACATACCAAATGCACTTGGAAATAATTGTAATGTCATGTAACTGTACCGTGTATTACTTTGGTTTCAGGCCTCATTGTACTCCATCTAATAGGTGATGAAATGTCACCAGCGCATTCTTCAGTCTGAATGGCATTCAGTGACTGGGTGGAATGGTGAATGCAGGGTTGGGTCGATCCTCTGATGTTCCCTCCAGCTGACGGCAACCAATTCACAATTCCTTGGTTGTGAAATAACGGCATTACCGCAAATCATCTAAAGTTTCTGTGATGTTTGTCACTGGGTACACACCTGTGACAAAATCTTGATCTAAATACCGATAGACACAACAGAATCTGTGTGCCTTGGTCCCAACTGAGCTTTATTTTGCTACAATTATTACTGGTGTCCTCCATGGGCTGGCACTCTCTTCTATTATCCCACTGCGATGTACCTCTCGCTGTACGCTAATTAACTTTTGCAAATCGTCTTCTTGTAAAGCAAACCAATCTCAACTGAATGACTGACACTCTGTCCAATTAATTTATGTAATTTGTAGTGGACTGCACTGCAAACCAACTGGCGAATGTTAGGAAATTAATAATTCAAGTAATCAATCTACTTTCACTTGAGTTAATTTTCTTTCGCTCTCCACATGAACCAATAAGTTATTTGCAGCCTGGCCAGCATCCTCAGGCAGGCCCGTCACTGCACATGGCCGCCTTACAGTTTTATTGCTGGCCAAAGCTTTCCCTCTTGGTGAGCTGATACCTCGTTGTCACGATGCTACTGCATGCATATGTGGCTGTTTTTGTCTGCTTCCTGTGACCAACCTTAAGTCTGTCTGCTAGGCTTGGTTGTCTAAGTGTTGGCCTGTCGACAGTTAATAAGCCCCTACAATAGGATGGCACGCAGATTCTGTTGCGTCTATCGGTATTTAGATCAAGATTTGGTCACAGGTGTGTACCCAGTGACATGCTCGCCCATGTATGTGAACTAACGTTAGAAGCCACAATGCTGGAAGTTGATTCCAAGATTGGAGATTTTGGGCCCACAGTTACGCAACTACACACATAAAAAAAGTTTTGCATCACCTCGGTCCCGAGAGTTTCGGAGCCTGTACAGAAAATTGGAATAGAAATCAACATAAACATCATTTCCGCCCTTTTTATTGCTCATGAAAACCACACATTGCATGTTGTACCACCATACAGAGAGACCTTAAGAGGTAGTGGTCCAGATTGCTGTACACATCGGTACCTCGAATACCCAGTAGCACGTCCTCTTGCTTTGATGCATGCCTGTATTCGTAGTGGCATACTATCCACAAGTTCATCAAGGCACTATTGGTCCAGATTGTCCCACTCCTCAACGGCGATTCGGCATAGGTCCCGCAGAGTGGTTGGTGGGTCATGTCGTCCATAAACAGCCATTACCAATCTATCCCAGGCATGTTTTATGGGATTCGTGTCTGGAGAACATGCTTGCCATTCTAGTCGAGCAATGTCGTTATCCTGAAGGAACTCATTCACGAGATGTGCACGATGGGGGTGAATGGCCGAGCGGTTCTAGGCGCTACAGTTTGGAACCGCGCGAACGCTACGGTCGCAGGTTCGAATCCTGCCTCGCGCATGGTTGTGTGTGATGTCCTTAGGTTAGTTAGGTTTAAGTAGTTCTAAGTTCTAGGGGACTGATGACCAAAGAAGTTAAGTCCCATAGTGCTCAGAGCCATTTGAACCATTCATTCACAAGATGTGCACGATGGGGGCGTGAATTGTCGTCCTTGAAGACGAATGCCTTGCCAATATGCTGCCGATATGGTTGCACTATCGATCGTAGGCTGGCGTTCAAGTATCGTATAGCCTTTACGGCGCCTTCCATGACCACCAGCGGCGTTCGTCGGCCCCACATAATGCCACCCCAAAACAGCAGGGAACCTTCACCTTGCTGCACTCCTAGCACAGTGTGTCTAAGACGCTCAGGCTGACCGAGTTGCCTCCATACACGTCTCCAACGATTGTCTGGTTGAAGGCATATGCGACACTCATCGGTGAAGAGAACATGATGCCAATCCTGAGCAGTCCACTCAGCATGTTGTTGGGCCCATCTGTGCCGCGCTGCATAGTGTCGTGGTTGCAAAGATGGACCTCGCCATGGACGTCGGAAGTCAAGTTGCGCATTATGCAGCCCATTGCGCACAGTTTGAGTGGCAACACGGCATCCTGTGGCTGCACTAAAAGCATTATTCAACATGGTAGCGTTGCTGTCAGGGTTCCTCCGAGCCATAATCCGTAGGTAGAGGTCATCCACTGCAATAGTAGCCCTGTAGCCCTTGGGCGGCCTGAGCAAGGCATGTCATCGACAGTTCCTGTCTCTCTGTGTCTCCTCCATGTCCGACCAACAATTCTTTGGTTCACTCCGAGACGTCTGGACACGTCCCTTGTTGAGGAGGAGGAGGAGGAGGAGGAGGAGATTAGTGTTTAACGTCCCGTCGACAACGAGGTCATTAGAGACAGAGCGCAAGCTCGGGTGAGGAAAGGATGGGGAAGGAAATCGGCCGTGCCCTTTCAGAGGAACCATCCCGGCATTTGCCTGAAGCGATTTAGGGAAAGCACGGAAAACTTAAATCAGGATGGCCGGAGACGGGATCGAACCGTCGTCCTCCCTAATTCCCTTGTTGAGAGCTCTTCCTGGCGCGATCTATCCGCGGCATTGACCGTCTAGGCATGGTTGAACTACAGACAACACGAGCCGTGTACCTCCTTCCTGGTGGAATAACTGAAACTGATCATCTGTCGGACCCCCTCCGTCTAATAGGCACTGCTCATGCATGGTTGTTTACATCTTTTGGGGGGTTTAGTGACATCTCTGAACAGTCAAAGCGAGTATGTCTGTGATACAATAGCCACAGTCTGCGTCTGTCTTCAGGAGATCTGGGAACTGGGGTGATGGAAAACTTTTTTTGATGTGTGTATAATAAATTTTCTGTGCTAAAACTAACTGCATAATGTCTCAGTGGTAAAGACTTTTCAAAACGAACAGAATTAGTGGATATCGTTTATGATGGACCTTGCATGAAAGTCAGCGAACTACTAATCTGTTAGTTTACCTAAACTGGAATATAACTTGAACTGCAGTTTTAAATGTTAAGTCAATAAAAGTTTACTATTTGTCTTCCAGGAGTTGATGCTTTCTGTATAGTATCACTGGACACTCTATAGGTATTAGGAGGTTACTAACAGTGAGAAGACATCAGAGGCTATCTCTTCTCAATGTCTGTAGCGACAGCAGACAGCTTCAGTTGGAATTCCTTTCTTTCGTCCTAATATGTGTACTGGAAATGTGCTTTAGACGTTTTGAGGAACTGAAAAACATTTAGATATTCACTGACTACATGGAGTAATATTTGTGACAAGGAAAAAAATAGTTTCATCTTCTTGAATCAATTATATTGATGACTTTGTATGGTCGCCGTCAGGTCAGGAAATCTATCTGTCACATGATGTGATGAAATGAACTTCACATTGTTTTCATCAAATATTTTCAGTTAAATGTTAGCTACCTAACATGATTGCGATACCAGACACAGTTAACATCGAATTCCATTGTTCTCTGTTAGGATAATCATTCTTCTCATTTTTGCCACACTGTATCAGCGTGCACATTACCGACTTACAGGTGTCATTTGTTGGTCAAACTCCGTGATTTACCGCCTTTTTACAAACTTAAGAAAGTCTGTTGCATACATTTTCTAGAATTACTGTTGGCTCGTGGCACTTCTCGTATCAGGTTTCCGTAAAAAAATTAATCAAGTTTCTGCCCTGACGTTATTTTGTTAATTCGCAAGGCGCGATGTCTGATCCTTACCAGACCTCTTTCTCTGCTACCGTCCGTGACATCACACGACATTCAGCTGTTTGCCCTCCTTTTAAACGTCCGTCGTTCGTTGCTGCATCTTTACTTCAATAGATTTCGTTCTTTACTGTTTGGAATCATCTTTACACGTGCAATTCGCCTAATTTAATAGGCTCTTTGTAACTGGCTTTAAGGTTTGATTCCTTTAAGTCCTTACTATAATTTACATAAATTTCTTTTTTAAATTTTGAATTGACCTCCTCGTTGCTGCCACCAGTCACCGAGCTCACTTGAAACGTTCTCTCACTTGTACCTCCCACCGACAGCACTGCAAAGACTGACCTATATGCCACCATATTGTACAATCATTCATCATCCATAAAAGATTCACAAAGATTTCCATCACGTCTTAAATGAAGCATTATCGTTACTATTTATGAATTTCTTCATCACCAGTTGGAGGTGATGTAGATCTCACTACGGTTTCCTACATACCTGTGGTTCATTCCCAGTGGGAATCGTATGCTGTGTTATCAGTGTATCTGCCAATGATCTAGAAGGATTAAACAAATCTATGTAGTCTACTAACAATTTTTCTATCTCCTCCCTGTCACTTCATTGCACAGTGTGACTAAATTTGCAGACTTTCCTAGCTTAGAGCAATTTACTTTGAGACTCCTATCCAATACTTCTTTCTCCAGGACTTCTAGGTTGGCTATAAATGCGTCTCGTGATAGATGCAGACTGATGCTGATGGACACTGCCTCTTTCACATATGATACACTACGGTATACAAAATGCTGTCATATCCCGTTCCTTGTTTTCCGTCAAGAGTTCACCTACACACAAAATATTAACTAAAATCTGTTCCTACGTCCACCCAGACTAACTACCCTATACCTTTCGGTATTTTGTCTGGTGAATTGTTTCTAAGGGATTGTGGACGCAACTTCCCTGAAGTCTGGGAAGGCATTTCAGTTTTTCTGGAGTAAAACCCAAACTGAACAGCGACCCATCCATCTCGACTATGTGTTGTTCCACATCGACTTTCACGTGATGTTTAAACAGAAAATACGGTCCAACTATGACATCGCAGCTGTTGCAAAGTCGAGGAAGTACTTCCAAGCGAAGCCAGAATTTTTCGCGTCTCACACAGAAGTTCATAAATGACGAACCAAGCGAATGAGTACTATCCCACCTACATCACTTAGTTTGCAATACGATAAGGTATGTTCAAATTCCTTACACCACGTACTCCATAACTTGCTATGGATACTTGCATACCTGTCTCTAGTAGAAATTTACGCATCCTTCCTCCTACATAGCTGATCAAACAATAACCTGCCACTGATTATGTACACATGTCTCCAGTGCTCTCATATACTGAGAACGCTGCCCATTGGCCAAACCGGTCTTCTTCTTCTCGCTTAATGCCAGGGAGAATGCTCTAATTCTAGACCTACTTTCCCGTGCCTGTGAAAACCTGCGCTGACATTGCCGAGTGTCCCATTCTTTTATATCTCCCACAATAAGATATCCAATAATTTCGCAGAATGTGATTGGCTGACCACTGTCTTAGTGCTGGTAACTGCATAAGTTTGTGATAAAGTCATTGCAGTCAACACAGTTCCGTTTAAGGAGGAGGTGGCGCAGTGGTTAGCACATTGGACTTCATTCGGGAGGACGACGGTTCAATCCCGCGTCCGGCCATCCTGATTTAGGTTTTCCGTGATTTCCCTAAGTCGCTTCAGGCAAATGCCGGGATGGTTCCTTTGAAAGGGCACGGCCGACTTCCTTCCCCATCCTTCCCTAATCCGATGTGACCGATGATCTCGCAGTTTGGTCTGCTCCCCCCAAATCAACCAACCAATAATCACTCACAGACGACAGTTGATAACACTAGCAATGGAGGTTATATGAAGCATGTCGGAGGGACCTGGAAACAGTGCAGTCGTTGCGGGAACGGAGCGATGTATCTGACATCCAAAAAGGGCAAATCGTTAGCGTTCGGGCCAAGGGTGAAGGCATTTCCGAAACGGCTGAGTTTGTGAACTGTTCGCCGACCGCCGTGGTTAAGTTGTAAGGTGCCAGGCCATGGGCACTTACACGTTAGCTTACCAACATTAGTATTAATAATAAAGCGACTGGCAAGGGCATCAGATCATCACTCTATTGAATTATGATAAATATGAGGCACTCTCGAGCAGTATTCCCTGCATGTCTGCATGATTGAGCCACTAACTTAAGCGTCGGTGAAAAGTCTCGGGAGTTGAGAATTGTAGAATGTAAAGTCTGCAGATGGTCGTAGCTCTCCGGGCCGCCGTGGGCGGCAGGTTGCGGTCACCGGAAACGCGTAACAATACGGCGCTTTTCGGGATAGCCCGACATACGGAGCCACCTGTGCTGGGCAACACGTGGCGAAGACGGGAATTTCGTTTGCCTAGGGGCGTTATGACCTACTCGATCATTGGGTAGATCTCAGAAATGCCGTTGGAGGGATTTCGGCGATGGTAGAGCGTTCGACATTGGCCGAAACTGAGTATTCTTCCGCCGCGTTTTCGTACGTGTGGGAGACGAGAGAATTGTAGAGAGAGAGGACTTCGCCTTCAACCATCGAGCGGTACAGACTTGGAGACGCCGTCTTGGCCATCGTCTTATACGGTCTGTATCGCAGCACTACACCAACGCGTGTTCCGTGCAGAGTTCTGCGGTTAGAGCTCTTTGTGTGCTCAGAAGCGAGATTTTCACCAACGGTTAACCACTTCCATCGACTTACCTAATATTCCTGATCTGGTAGTTATCCATCCGAGGTGCCGAGTATTTATCAACGCAGCTGCCAGTAAAACGGGCGCGTAATTGCAAATTGTTAATGTGCCATTCTCAGGAGTGTGTGGGTGGACAAAGAAATTCAGTTTTTTTTGTAAATTTTGTCAGTTGTGTGGGATAGCAAATTAAAATGCCAATATTACACTCGAATTATCGACTTCATTGTAGCTAGCATTTACCCTGTCCCAGTAAGTTACATGTACTCTAGTCACTGCACAGCTTGCCCAGACGGGAAGGAAAGAAGGTTTGCGGTCTACTATGTCAGCGACGGACAAATAAATTTATGAAGTGTACCGTGCATGATAAAATAGCGCTAACCAAAGCTGGCGCCAAGCCAACTGTGGTGCATCACAGGCCAGACGCCTGGGATGAGCGGGTCTGCGGAGATGTATACGAGGGAATAGACGTGCAACTGTTGAGCTACGAGCGCCAGATAAACAAAGGCTACCAACAACGTCTGCTCAGTGACAGCGAACGTTGCTCCGTGAGGGCCTCCTCAGTAGACACCTGTTCCACGCACCCATGCTGACTGCTGTTCAATGGCGACGAAGGCTGGAGTTCTCTGGCCGATACCACAACTGAGTGGCGACAGGCAGATTTTTCAAGAATCACGTTTTATGCTCCATCAGGCAGATGGTCAATGGCATGTACAGCGTGAAACGTCTGGAAGTGAATACCTGCCAACAATAGTCGGAGGGGCCCACGACAGAGGGAATTCCTTGGGTGATCTCGTCATTCTGGGATCAACACAACCACCTCTGCAAACAGGTTATTCTTCCTCGGTGCGATGGCATTTATCAGCAGGACAACGCAACATGTCACATAGATAGTGAAGTATGTGCGTGATTGGAAGAGTACCAGGATGAGTTTACTGGGCTCCTCTACATCTACATCCACATCCATACTCCGCAAGCCACCCGACGGTGTGTGGCGGAGGGTACCCTGAGTACCGCTATCTATTCCAGTCTCGTATTGTTCGTGGAAAGAAGGATTGTCGGTATGCTTCTGTGTGGGCTCTAATCTCACTGATTTTATCTTCATGGTCTCTTCGCGAGATATACGTAGGAGGGAGCAATATACTGCTTAACTCTTCGGTGAAGGTATGTTCTCGAAACTTTAACAAAAGCCCGTACCGAGCTACTGAGCGTCTCTCCTGCAGAGTCTTCCACTGGAGTTTATCTATCATCTCCGTAACGCTTTCGCGATTACTAAACGATCCTGTAACGAAGCGCGCTGCTCTCCGGTGGATCTTCTCTATCTCTTCTATCAACCCTATCTGGTAAGGATCCCACACTGCTGAGCAGTATTCAAGCAGTGGGCGAACAAGCGTACTGTAACCTACTTCCTTTGTTTTCGGGTTGCATTTCCTTAGGACTCTTCCAATGAATCTCAGTCTGGCATCTGCTTTACCGACGATCAACTTTATATGATCATTCCATTTTAAATCACTCCTAATGCGTACTCCCAGATAATTTATGGAATTAACTGCTTCCAGATGCTGACCTGCTATATTGTAGCTAAATGATAAGGGATCTTTCTTTCTATGTATTCGCAGCACATTACACTTGTCTACATTGATATTCAATTGCCATTCCCTGCACCATGCGTCAATTCGCTGCAGATCCTCCTGCATTTCAGTACAATTTTCCATTGTTACAACCTCTCGATACACCACGGCATCATCTGCAAAAAGCCTCAGTGAACTTTCGATGTCATCCACAAGGTCATTTATGTATATTGTGAATAGCAACGGTCCTATGACACTCCCCTGCGGCACACCTGAAGTCACTCATACTTCGGAAGACTTCTCTCCATTGACAATGACATGCTTCTCTTACTTTGTTCATTAAACGACTATGGTGAACTGTATCGAACGCCTTGCGGAAGTCAAGAAACACGGCATCTACCTGTGAACCCGTGTCTATGGCCGTCTGAGTCTCGTGGATGAATAGCGCGAGCTGGGTTTCACACGACCGTCTTTTTCGAAATCCATGCTGATTCCTACAGAGTAGATTTCTAGTCTCCAGAAAAGTAATTATACTCGAATTGTGTTCCAAAATTCTACAACTGATCGACGTTAGAGATATAGGTCTATAGCTCTGCACATCTGTTCGACGTCCCTTCTTGAAAACGAGGATGACCTGTGCCATTTTCCAATCCTTTGGAACGCTACGCTCTCCTAGAGACCTACGGTACACCGCTGCAAGAAGGGGGGGCAAGTTCCTTCGCGTACTCTGTGTAAAATCGAACTGGTATCCCATCAGGTCCAGAGGCCTTTCCTCTTTTGAGCGATTTTAATTGTTTCTCTATCCCTCTGTCGTCTATTTCGATATCTACCATCCTGTCATCTGTGCGACAATCTAGAGAAGGAACTACAGTACAGTCTTCCTCTGTGAAACAGCTTTGGAAAAAGAATTTAGTATTTCGGCCTTTAGTCTGTCATCCTCTGTTTCAGTACCATTTCGGTCACAGAGTGTCTGGACATTTTTTTTTGATCCACCTACCGCTTTGACATAAGACCAAAATTTCTTAGGATTTTCTGCCAAGTCAGTACATAGAATATTACTTTCGAATTCATTGAACGCCTCTCGCATAGCCCTCCTCACACTACATTTCGCTTCGCGTAATTTGTGTTTGTCTGCAAGGCTTTGGCTATGTTTATGTTTGCTGTGAAGTTCCCTTTGCTTCCGCAGCAGTTTCCTAACTCGGTTGTTGTACCACGGTGGCTCTTTTCAATCTCTTACGATCTTGCTTGGCACATACTCATCTAACGCATATTTTACGATGGTTTTGAACTTTGTCCACTGATCCTCAACACTATCTGTACTTGGGACAAAACTTTTGTGTTGAGCCGTCAGGTACTCTGTAATCTGCTTTTTGTCACTTTCGCTAAACAGAAAAACCTTCCTAACTCTTTTAATATTTCTATTTACCGCTGAAATCATCGATGCAGTAACCGCTTTATGATCGCTGATTCCCTGTTCTGCGTTAACTGTTTCAAATAGTTGGGGTCTGTTTGTCACCAGAAGGTCTAATATGTTATCGCCACGAGTCGGTTCTCTGTTTAACTGCTCAAGGTAGTTTTCAGATAAAGCACTTAAAAAAATTTCACTGGATTCTTTGTCCCTGCCACCCGTTATGAACGTTTGAGTCTCCCAGTCTATATCCGGCAAATTAAAATCTCCACCCACAACTATAACATGGTGGGGAAATCTACTCGAAATATTTTCCAAATTATCCTTCAGGTGCTCAGCCACAACAGCTGCTGAGCCAGGGGGCCTATAGAGACATCCAATTACCATGTCTGAGCCTGCTTTAACCGTGACCTTCACCCAAATTATTTCACATTTCGGATCTCCGTCAATTTCCTTCGATACTATTGCACTTCTTATCGCTATAAACACGCCTTCCCCTTCACTGTCCAGCCTGTCTCTGCGGTATACATTCCAATCTGAGTTTAGGATTTCGTTACTGTTTACGTCTAGTTTCAGCCAACTTTCTGTCCCTAGTACTATATGGGGGTTGTGACCGTTTATTAATGAGAGCAGTTCTGGGACCTTTCTATAGACGCTCCTGCAGTTTACTATTAGCACATTAATATTGTTATTCCCTGTTGCATTATGCCTACTCCTACCTTGCCGCGGCTCTGGAGGCGTCTTGTCGGGCCTAGGGAGGGAATTCTCTAACCTAAAAAACCCCCATGTGCACTCCACACGTACTCCGCTACACTTGTAGCCGCTTCCGGCGTGTAGTGCACGCCTGACCTATTCAGGGGGACCCTACATTTCTCTACCCGATAGCGGAGGTCGAGAAATTTGCACCCCAGATCTCCGCAGAATCGTCTGAGCCTCTGGTTTAAGGCTTACACTCAGCTCCAAACCAGAGGACCGCGATCGGTTCTGGGAGCGATACTACAAATAGTTAGCTCTGATTCCACCCCGCGAGCGAGGCTTTCCGCCTTCAGCAATTCCGCCAACCGCCTGTACGAACTGAGGATGACGTCTGACGGCAGGAGTCATTGGTGCCGACATGAGCAACAATTTGCAGTCGGGTGCACCCAATGCTCTCTATCGCCGCCGGCAGGGCCTCCTCCATATCTCGGATGAGACCCCCCGGCAAGCAGACAGAGTGAACACTGGCCTTCTTCCCCGACCTTTCCGCTATTTCCCTAAGGGGCTCCATCACCCGCCTAACGTTGGAGCTCCCAATAACTAATAAACCCCTCCCCCCGTGTGCCTGCTCGGACCTTGCTGAAGGAGCGGCCACATGTCCACTCACAGGCAGAGCGGGCGACGCCACACGGCCAGCCTTCACATTGACCCTCCGCCTGGTGCGCCGAGAACGCCGCTGAACCCGCCACTCCCCGTGCCCGGTACCCGCGAAGATGTCTCGACAGCAGGGACAGTGGGTGAAGCATGTAACACCTGGGGTGTACCATGCGACGCTGACCATCAAACTCCCCGTATTTAAAACCAATCGCGAATCTATGGAATCAGTTAGATCGGGCTGTTGGCGCCAAGGAATCTCAACCGAGAAACGTAGCGCAGCTGACCACTGCATTGGAGTCGGCATGGCTCCACATCATGGTAGGTATTTTCCAGGACCTCACTGACTCTCTTCCTGCACATCTCACAGTTGTTCGCACTGCAAAAGGTGGTTATTCAGGCTTTTGACAGGTGGTCACATTAATGTGACTGGACAGCACTGAATTGAGCTACTAACGAAAATACTTATGCGTGGTTTTCCTCCTTCATGAGCAAGACCATTAGACTCAAAACACCATTTTCTACTAAGAAAAAAAACTCTACAATAAATCACCGAAGGATCTTAAAGAAATTACTGAAACAAATTTCTTTAAAAACGCAGTTAAATAGTATTTATCAACGCAAATATTCTTTACACTGAAAGATTATTTACATAACACAGAATAGAGGGTTTGTAAAAAATGTAATATAAATAATAATAACGATAATAAAACATCTAACACTTCATTTTCACATTACGTTTTTTCCTTCATTTTTTCATTTTCTGGGAAAAATTGTTCGCAAAGCTACGCAATAAAATACTAACACTTATACTCTTTCTGAGTTCAACATGTCACTCGTTATAGAGGGAAGCTGACTCGGTTTTCCCGGCTAGCAGGTGGGAAGCTGTGATGCTCAAAGTGGTGCAGACATCAGCTGTTAGTCTGTGCAGTGCTATGAACCAATGTGTGTATAGTGTGTGCAGTGACTGAGAGTGAGAAATGAACGAACAGTGCAGCATTAGCCTTTTTACTATTAAATAACTTATTTGTAAAACAGTGTTGTATACCAGGGGTGAACCGAATGAGGTAGCGCTGTTTGAAACGGAGTGGGCCAGTATTCAGGAAGGTGGAGGCTCCAGTCTTCATCCGGTCATTCTTGTTTGGGTTTTCCGTTGCTTCCCTTAATTATTTCAGATAAATGGCCGGTTGGTTTCTGCTATACGGCCACGATTGATTATTTATTCCATCCTTGTCGTACAAGACCTGTAAGTCTGTATATATGAATTACTTTACTTTTGTTGTTCTTAAATTGTAATACTAGGATATATTCAGCATCCTGTAGAAGATCTACCGTACTACTACTACTACTAATACTACTACCACACCATTCCACCTCTCCTTCCTCCAGGTCCTCGAAAGATCGTGCATTTTGTAAATTCTCGTAGGTCATCACTTATGTCCTGGCATCCCTTGTCAATTTTAACCGTGTCATACTGCTCGTCACTCCATCCCCTCAAATTTGCAGCTGTAAATAAACTATCTACAAGCGTGAAAACATACTCCCCTGAACCTTCTACAATATCACAGGCAGTTCACCCATTAGTACAGCCTTTTTAGTGTCAGCCAGTTCCAATTCATATAGTATAATCAAGGATTTTTATATTTTCTCTAAATCGATCCAGTGCTTCCCCGCTGATTTTTTTTTCAGTATTAGATGCCGCATTGTCGTTCTCGTGTAGGAGAAATGGTAGTTTTGCCTCAACGACATATCTCTCGAGATTAAATTGGAGAATTTACCGTGTAGATGCATCATATATTTCCTTCTTTAACATAACATGCTGCCTCTTCTCTAATTGTTCTTCGCATAATAATGTTATCATAAAACATTTCTGCAGTTGGTATAGCAACATTTAAATTTTTCTTGCTACGGAGAGTCTGATTTTCAGTGCAATTTATATTACTTACTTCAGTAACAAATTTTCCGTGTTCTCTAATAATAATCACAAACCAAAGCCCGGAATGAAATTTTCACTCTGCAGCGAAGTGAGCGCTGATATGAATCGAGTCTCGGTCCGGCACGTAGTTTTAATCTGCGAGAAAGTTTCACAAACCACAGTGTTCATGTTTGTCTTATCTTCGTCTTCCTTAAATCCAAGAGATGTTAAGCACTCTAGAGGAACCATTATTGATATCTCGAAGTACAGAACAAATGTAGCTATCAAAATTTCTTATATCATCTAAAGATAAAAGATTACGATACTTTCAGTCACATTATCATGATGTCACTTCCTGTTATGCCTCTTAAATTTGGAAGGCTGCTGGTTGCTGCCCGTCAAGTGCCACTCCGAATTCTGCGTTGCAAATCCGGAAATCCATATATGGAACAATAAACAGAACACTTAGATACAAAGCCCGAAAAAATATAAAAACTAATTTCATAAAACAATGGCGATTCAGTGACCGTTTTATGGAAGCGAGAGTCTGCTAAATAAAAATAAAGATGGCAACAAAATACAAGAAGCACAGATTAGAATCATGAGGGGGAGAGAGGTTGCACAAGGAAAAACTTAATAAAAAGTGAAAACATTCGAAATGAACTGAATGTACAGGGTGGCGCACGCAATGTGTTACCACTTTGTTTTTGAGTAGAAACTTTATTGTCAATACAATCTGAAAGGAACATATACTACAATGAAGAGCCGTCCATGGTGATTTGTTCTAACTCAGCACATGCTCAATGTATCCACCATTTCGTTTCCAAACTTCCTTCAAACGAACACTGAAGTTAGTATTTACCCTACGACACATGTCTTCCGTAATTGCACTGCAAGCTTGAAGAATAAGTCTTCTGAACTCCATTAAATCAAGTGGACATTTTGGGAATTTTTTTTCCTTTAGGTACCCCCAAAGAAAAAAGTCACATTGATTTAGGTCTGGACTATTGGGGGGGGGGGGGGGGGGGCAATTTTGTCCGTCATTGAAGCGACCTGGAAACCTGAATGAAATGATCCACATGTCGAAATGTTCGTGTAAAAACTCCAACACAGTGTTTGCAGTATGTGGCCTTGCTCCATCTTGCATGAACCACTGCGTGTTGAAGGGCAAGGCAGTAGCAAGAAGCTGTGGAATGAAGCTATTGCGAAGCATGCTCAAATAACGCTCGCTGTTCGTAGATCTTCGAAGACAAAGGGTCCAATAAGTCCATGACTGTAAATTGCTGCCCACGCTGTAATCCTCGGAGCATAATGTTGTCGTTCATGAAGCACTTGTGGTTTTCAGTGGCCCAAAAGCGTAAATTTTGTTTGTTAACCACACCGTCTAAATGAAAATGCGCCTCGTCTGAAAACCAAACGTTGTTGAGAGTTTTTTCCCTATCCTCCGCCCACTGAGCAAACAGTAGTCTCCGCTGCTTGTGTTCTTCAATGAGCTTTTGCGCACAGGTCATCTTCTATGGGTACATATGGAGGTCACTTTTAAGAATGCGTTGAACGGAGCGTCTGGATATTCCCAGTTGCCTGCTGCCTTTCTACACGATTTCCCGGGACTTCTCTGTACAGCAACTCGTACCGCTTCAGTATTCTCCGGCGAACAAACAGGCTTACGCCGAAGTCGCTTCGCTTCCAATACTGTTCCTTCCTGTACAAATTTATCGTAAAACCTGTGGATGGTCTTCTTGCAAGGGACCCATCGTGTGTTAAACTGTTGTCGAAAACGCCTCTGAGTCACAACAAGGCTTTTTGTTTCACGAAAAAGTAACACAATTGCCGATCGTTGCTGTGTCGTCAGTCTTCCATTGTCAGCATACTAGTCTCCTAGTGGATCGTGAATTACACGTCATTTCGTAACTCATTTGTTTTTCCAAGCTTTGCTGGTACTGCTGTAGAGATGCCAGCGGGATACTCTAATGTGCGTCGTAAATTGTGAAAGAAACAATTGGTAACACATTTCGTGCGCCACCCTTCACATGCTATTAATGGCGAAATAACTGAACACATTGATAGGAGGAAACATCAAATGGAATGAGAGATGAAACTCGTACCAGGAAAATTCTGAACTACAACTCGAAAGAAAGGACGGACTAAGGTCCACCAAGGAAACGATGGAAACAAATGTTGTGAAGACCGACAGGCATATACCTAATTCCGAAGACGGACTTGCTGAAAATCTTCCCCAGAGATTGCACGCTGAGGAAACAGCAAATGGAAGCCACGTGTGGTGATAATTACATGGCTGGGGTATCGGGAACTAAAAGCAATGAGTTACTGTCGATATTCAGTCACGTGGTGAATGTCTATCACTATTCGTAATACAACACCCATAGACCTGTACAGGCTTCCTGCTTCTGTCATCGAATGTGGTGTATTTTGTGTGGTTTGTCCCTAAGCTAATGGATGGACATCTTAATATTTTTTACTAAGTGTAACTATTTATAAATGGTTCAAATGGCTCTGAGCACTATGGGACTCAACTGCTGAGGTCATTAGTCCCCTAGAACTTAGAACTAGTTAAACCTAACTAACCTAAGGACATCACAAACATCCATGCCCGAGGCAGGATTCGAACCTGCGACCGTAGCGGTCTTGCGGTTCCAGACTGCAGCGCCTTTAACCGCACGGCTAACTATTTATAAAGAACTAATTAACTATAGAATGAATACTCTGATCAACGAACTTTCAATTCAGTGGTGTGTATTACTTCCAGGCACAAAACCTAATATACTAAAATTCTGTCTCAAGTATCCCTTATGTGTAGAAACCCATTACAAAAATTAGAAGTTCTGTTAGTTTATTCGTGATTACTTCACACTAGAAGTATAATAGCAAGTTAAATGTTCAGCATTTAATCAGCAGAGTATTTAAAAATACTTTTCTTTTTAACAGGCGATGGGAGTGGACTTTAGTGCTTATCCGAAAATTCGGGACTGGTTGAAAAACTGTAGAAGCACTTTTAGCGGCTACGAGGAAGCGAATCAAGAGGGCGAGAAAATGTTTGGAGATGGCATCAAAAGCCTTGTGGGACCCAAGGCGTACTTAAGATAGGTGTGAAAGATTGTAACACATCTGATTTTTAATTAAAAGAACTTGATGAATTGCTGTGTGATATACTTTAATCTTGGAGAACAATAAAATTTAAGAAAACTTTACACTGCGCCGATTGCGATGCTGTCCGTGGATCACACGAATGTAAACGATCTACAGCGACTCAGAGGCATAGGTAAGATACCATAGGATTAATCAGGTACACATAACTGGCGTATAAACTACCCTTTCATAACCACCCTGTAACATATTGAAATACCTGGAGTGATTTTATGGATGATTGTCGGACGCAAGTTCTAGCTGTCGATACGCTCGACACCTACTTATGGGGGCTAATATGCAGATCGGATGTCGAGTGGTTGACCACATCACAAAAGAGATTTACTAACAATTAACCTGAACACTGGAACATCTCAGCGTAACCGAAAATACTAGTGTTGGAACTTTAATAGTGGCAACTATTTATTTACAGCTCGTACAAAATAGATACGTGTTTCAAAGTTTTACTGACCTTCAAAGTAGTCACCATCATTATGTATAACCAATTTCCAGAAATGTGGAAGTCGTAGGATGTTCTTAGCAGTGCCAGTTGTGTTGACAGTTCGAGCGGCGTAGTCTATTGCCCTACAAATTTGTAGCAGTTCTGATGCGAATGCCATGAAGTGTTTCCTTCAGTTTATAAATCGTTCTGAACTCAGGAGGGCTTAAATCAGAGGAGGGCAGTAGGTGGTATAGCACTTAGCAGCCTCATCAGTCAAACAAATCAGTAACAGATTGCCTGTACGTGCTTGAGCATTATCCTGCAAAATGATGGTCAGGTCCTGCAGAAAGTGTCATCACTTCTGTCTCTAAGCAGGGCAGTAGGTGGTATAGCACTTAGCAGCCTCATCAGTCAAACAAATCAGTAACAGATTGCCTGTACGTGCTTGAGCATTATCCTGCAAAATGATGGTCAGGTCCTGCAGAAAGTGTCATCACTTCTGTCTCTAAGCTGGTCGTAGGTTGTGTCCCAAAAATTAACAGCATAGAGACAGAAGTGATGACACTTTCTGCAGGATATGACCATCATTTTGCAGGACAATGCTCAAGCACGTGTAATGCAAGCTGTTACTGATTCGTTTGACTGATAGGGCTGCTAAGTGCTATCCACCTACTGCACTCCCCTGACGTAACCCCTCGTGAGTTGAATTCGATTTCTAAACTGAAGGAAACACTTCACGGCATTCGCTTCAGAACTGCTACAAATTCGTCGGGCAATAGACCGCGCCGCTCGAACTGTCAACACAACTGGCACTACTAAGAGTATCCTACGACTTCCACATCGCTGGCAACACGTTATACACAATGATGCTGACTACTTTGAAGGTCAGTAAAACTTTGAAACACCTATCTATTTTGTACGAGCTCTAAATAGATAGTTGCCACTATTAACGCTCCAACCCCGTATATATCTGTGGCTAAGGTCTCTGCTGTCTCTCCTCTTAAGAGCCTGAATTAATACAGATTATCGAAAGATGGAAAAAATGGCCTTCGGAGATGTACCATCTGTCATAGTCCCCAAGCAGATCACTTGCCTGCTGATCTTCTCTCCCTGGCGTCGAACTTCGTTTCTTACAGCAGGTGTTCCGTCGCCTAGGAAAGAACTGATTAACAGAAAGGGACAGCAGGAAAGCTACACGCTAATGAAATTCAGTGTAGTCTGGCAGTACATCTATTTAGAAAAGGACAAATAATGAGAGATAGCTCTGATACAAGTTTCTTAAACTATCAATCACAGTAATACAACCATTGGGCGAGCAATGGACATGCTGTAGGGAAAATCAAAAGAATAAAACTTCACACAAACTATAACGTCTTCAGAATAAAGACCAGTCTCTAGAGAGCGGAGGAAATGAATTAACATGACTAACTTTCACAATAGAAACTAGTCATGAGTCAGGAATACGATTACAGCAACAGGGCCCAAATAATAAAGCTTACCACGCTGCTTGCAGCGCCGGTATCTCACGGTGCAAATGTAGCGACAGCATAGTCGCAATCATCACAGGTGCGGCGTGCTTCATAAGTATAAACATCACGAACAGCTCGCGGATACGTACGCAATGCTGCTCCCAAGATAATCGAGGAAAACGCTTGCCACAAAATGGCGGTAACCGCTGCACGCTGAACCTCGCAGTGTCGACACCTTCAGAAACTGCAACGGAGTAGGTGAGCTGAGCTCCGGGCTACTTAAGGATTCGGTCGATGAACTACAGGGCACCTCCGTGGAGTACGGAAAGGTCCTTGTAGCCAGCCCAATAGATGTTCTAGATGTAACTGTTCCTGCTGTTCTGGCTGGCCTGAGCGGCCAGGTTCATTCCTTCAAGTTGGGTGGCCCGAACTTGAGCAGATTCCCAGAGTGCGGAAGACTTTGTATATCTCCGCCAACGCGTGGCTTCAACGGTCATTCGAAATAACGGCCAGCAAACCAAGCTAGAGTTCACCATCTTGGGTGTTATCTACATTAAATAAATGGGGAATGCCAAAATTATCCTAGCCCCCACCAACCGATTATCCTCTATGTAGGATACCTCGATAGTGTCTGCGGACTTGGGGAAATTAGTTTAGTAGTATTAAATGTGCAATTAAGGCACGAATTGTAAATTAATTTACTGACCACTCTGAGTATAGTATCAATTTACACGACATTTGTTGGGAGTTCAAGGATGATGATGATATTTGGTTTGTGGGGCGCTCAACTGCGCGGTTGAAAGAGTCCGTGGGAGTTCGAATCTGTGATCAGAATTAAAGGATTAACTTTATTACCCTCCTTCCTTTGCGGTGAGGACTGGCCTGACAAACGCAGTAGCCTTACCACGTGCATTATGTATTTGACAAAGTCACTGTTTTACAATATCCTAAATACTGGCACTGGGATGGAATTGGTGCCTAGCTGGTCCCATGGTCCCACACATGTTCCAGCAGGGACTTACCTGGAGGACTTGCTGGAGATGGTAGTACGTTAACGTGATGCAGACAGTTCATAGAGGCACTTGCCATGTGTGAACGAGCGTTGCCTTGTTGAATGATGGCTCTACGTTACTGTCGCATGAGAATTAATACCCGGGGAAGCAGGACGTCCACCAGAGTTTCCTCAAGTTGTTGCTGGATTAAAATCTAGCTGTCAGTACGTTCTACACCTCCCTATGGAAGCAGATGTCCAGATCTGGCGTTGAGCGGCTGACCACACCACGAGAGTACTACCGACAACTGACAACACCAAAACATCAACTGGGACTTGAAGTCATACCAGATGGCTCCCCTCACCATGACATCAAGAGTAACACCACCGTGCCTCTACAAAACATTGAAAGAATGAGACCTCTCCCAAGGTCGCTGCCATGCTCGACAATGATGGTCATCTAGGGTCGTGGCGTACCACGATTCACTGTTGATCAAAATGTGACGTCGTTTATCAGCAATCCATGCTTTCTGGTCACGGCAGCACTCCAAATGCAGCCGTGGTGCTAACGGCAGCCTAAGAATGGTGTGCTAATGCCCTAGTCCGGCTACTATTAGTCTCTGACCAATGCTTCGGGATGATACAGAATCTTGCACGGAGTTCATTACTTCCTCTCTGATGGCAAGCAAAAATTTGATGGGTTTAGACGTGCTTTGTGCAAAATGCGATTCTTCTTTGTGGTAGTCAGAGATGGTCGAACAGTACCTTGACGATGAATATGCCTACGCTCATCTTGCCATACAGTCCAACACTGGGGGACTGTTTCATGAATCTGGATAATTGACGATTCGACCTGCCGCCCAAATGGAGACCCAAAATGAGTGCCCTTTTAATCTCTGACAGGTGCTGACAACGCTGTCTCACACGAAGACGCGGTATCTCTGTGTCCTTCACAGTGATCACTCAACATCTGACGCTGTTCACACCCATCATATACCCTCCCACGCCTGGTAACAATACTAAACACAAAAAACGCTAATGTCTTCTGGTGGTTGTCCTACCTGTCACACACAATTGAAGCTCTAATCGCTAACACACCTTCCCCTGGTGTGAACGTCTATGAAGTTATGTTTACATACGACCATGTCTTCTCGGTGTTTCACCTTCTTGTAAGTGTTCATATAAATTTATTTGAAGAATAATAAGAAGTATTAATACTGCTCTGTGTCATAAATTTTTTAAAATACCTTGTAAAATGTTGTTTGAAGTCGCCTACAAAAAAATGTTCAAAGTGAATTTTGTTTGTTTTGGCCCTTTTCATAACAAGTGTCTTGTTCAATACGTCTCGTTTCTTCCCTATACCTCTCACTTCTATGACTCCTCTACCTTTGCTTCCAAGATTTTTGTTTTGATCCTGTGGCCTCCCATTGCGTTCTTATAGCTGCGCCGATCCTAAACTGCTGTTTGAGGTGTCCTTGTTAGCGTGCCTGGTCCTATTTCTGTTTATGTAAAATGACAGTGTGATCTTCCATTCCTCGGTCGCATGATCAGTTAACTCAGTCCCATGAAAGGGAGTTTTCAGTCTGACTGCTGACGCCAGAGACACACATATATGTTGGCACTGAGGTGCAGAAGCTCTTTGCACGCGCTGAGAAAGCAGGTGAAAATTCGTGTAGGTCATGCACTCTTTGGCAAGACGGTATACTGGGTTTAGTGGTCCACCGTGTGTAATACCACTGATCGTTTCATAACACTTTTTCATAAAAGGGTCATGCTTCATACTTCGTGTAATATGGGTTATTAAAGACAGGCTAGAAAGAGATGTGTTATAATATTTAGCTGCATGATTTCATTTTTCTGCCGAAGTAGCCTCTTTGAATATATTTGGGTGTGTGGGTATGTCGCACCACGCAGTCACACAAATAACTTATCTTGTAGATACCTCAGTAAAAGCGCTTCGTAATAAATACCCAAGCTCTGGCAAACTGTCTTTCAATTCTCAGGTACTTTTACAGGGACCGGCGGCGCTACCTCAATCAAGACAATTGGTAAGGAATTTCTGAATGAGTGCTTCATTCATGTAGCGTTTCTGCACAGGAGACAGGCACTTAACACTGTGTACATACTTTATTTCTCTTATTCTAATTGCTTCCCAATCCTGTATCACTTCTTTCGTCCGAGTGGTTCTAGGTGCTACAGTCTGGAACCGCGCGACCGCTACGGTCGCAGGTTCGAATCCTGCCTCGGGCATGGATCTGTGTGATGTCCTTAGGTTGGTTAGGATTAAGTAGTTCTCAGTTCTAGTGGACTGATGAACTCAGAAGTTAAGTCCCATAGTACTCAGAGCCATTTGAACCATTATCTATCGTTCAGTTGTTTTCTATTAAGCATGTTGCGTTCCATATCTTCTCAGTCAAGATGCTGCCGTCCATCTTCTTCATCGGCGAATCTGAAACCTCTGTGTCATGCGTGGGGTTGGTTCTACACTCTTATCTTGACCTATATGTCCGTTCGATTTTCGTGCCCCTGATGTCTTTCAAGATCTTTTGTTCTTCTCTCTATGTCCGCTACAGGCTCCGTTACCCAGGGTAGTCGTCCCCGTTGCAATAACGCAGTATTTTTATACATAAATTCCATTTGCCAATACTTCCCTCTTTCATAGCGAGGGGAACGGTAACTGAAGGAAATGAATGAGATAATCCAGACTCAATTTTCGCTCTCCAGTGCAGTGTGCGCTGATTCGTGAGCTATGAGATATTTTCGGATAGTTCAGTCAGTAGGGCAACTGTCTGCGAAAATCAGGGTTCCAGGTTTCTGGCACAAAGTTTTAATCTGCTAGGAAGTTTGAAATAAGTGGGCGTCTTGTGTCCATTGGTATATGTACGTTGGCCTAGGCACCAATATTTCTGGAAACTCTTTTCATATTGTGATCGTCAGGGTACCGATCTGTGTGATTGATTGATGTTACATTTTCGGGGTTTCAGCCAAACTAATGATACCATTTCTGTGCACTATGTTCGGATGACTGACTTCTTACAAGGGAATATTCCTAAGTGTCAATAAACGATCTTGATGAAACTTGGTCGGTGTGTAAAGGGGGCAAAATAGTGCAACATGTCGTTTTGTGTTTGTGCCTAGTTTCACTTTTAAGGGCATTTTAGATTTAGAGGGAATGTCCTCGAAGAGATGATATATAAAACTTTTTTTGTGTATAATTAATGTTCTCTAAAAGTGTGTAATCAACTTTTGTAATAATTTGAAATTTTGTTAAGTATCCCACCACAATAAATTATTTTGAAAGATGAAAACGTTTGTGACAACATAAATTAAAGAAGCTTCCGAGCCATGTAGGTCCCTGTGTAATAAAACTGGTTTCTGAAAAATCATTTTTGGAAAATAAGGTGTACACATTGTGCTGTCAGGTTATATTCGACATACATAATTAAAATGACTAAACATTCATTACTATTATAATTCTTTATTTTACTTATATTTGTTTTGTTTTAAATTGTTATTACACTTTCAACGTTCATGGTTTTTGTTTTGTTTTTTAGTTTAACGTTTCATATATGTGTGTTTTGTTAACTGAAAGCAATAAGTAACTCATTACTATGATAGAAAATAATGAAAATAATGATAATGTTTAAGGCAATGCTTAAAACATAATTATTTCATCATGCACATAAGATGAACGAAATTTCTTCCCGTGATACATACGAGGCAGAAGATAATATAAAACAAAATTTCTAAAACAAAATTTAGGAGGATTTCAAGTTGTTGCCACTGATCCTCTAAATATCCAGATTTGTATCAGGTATATTTCACTACATTGGTAAGACCTGGCGAAAAGAATTGATATGTACTAATAACTGCAGCTTGATTGCATCTTCTCTCAGGTGGAAACTGACATCATAATCATTCAACAGAACTAGATATGAAAGTCTCCTCACAAAGGTCTTCCAGCATCAAAAGCTGTACGTGTGCCGTTGAACCCTTTGAGATCACCAGATGTTTCTTGTCCTAGGGTACGACGATCAAAACCGTTTTTTTTTCACGCTGACCACCCACATTTTCATAGTTTTAAAAGAAACTAATGGTGAGTTACATACTTTCAATTAACAAAATGTATGTATGTGAAACAAAAAACTAAAAAACAAAAAAAAACATGAATGTAAAATAATAATTTAAAATGTAAAATAAATATAAATAAGATAAGTAATTAGAATAGTAATAAATGTTTAGATAATTTAATTACGTATTTTAAAAATAACCTGGAAGCTCATTGTGTTCAGCTTATTTTCCAAAAATGGTTTTTTAGGAACCATCTTCATTACACAGCGATGTATGTGGCTTGAAAGCATCTTTAATTTATGTTATAACAAAAGTTTTCATTTTTCAAATTAATAAATGATGATGCAGTCTTTGCAAAATTTAAAATTATTACAAAACTTGATTATAGAGTTTCTAAGAACATTAATTACATATCAACTTCTATATGGAAAACACTTTTTATACATCACAATTTCAAAGACATATCCTCTGAACCTAAAATGCTACATTACCTCACAGAGTGTGTTTTACCCCTAAAAGGGGAACTGAGCACAAACAAACAAAAAAATGCATTGCACTAGTATTCCCGCTCTAAACACCCGCTAAGTTTCGTCATGTTCATTTACTGACACTTGGGAATGTTCACTTGTTAGTCGTGTTCCTCTGGCGCCTCAAGTGATTTTCTACTTTGTAATTTTAAGGAAGAGCCAGGCCCTAGGAAACCTAGTGTATGGCGCATTCCGTGTCAATTTGAGATGTTTATGGGGCAGACCATCAGAACTGTCGAAGTGACGTGCGAAGAAGGCATGCACTTGGAACACTAAATCAAAGCACCTGATGTCTAGCACTATCTGTAATATATTCGTGGAATGAAATACGATAAAATTAGTATCATGCTTTAGTTTCTCGAAGTTTCCAAGGAAACGTAATTTTATATTTGTCAGCTTGCTTGCTACGACCAGATTAAGGCTATCTCTTACATGAGGCCAAACGCCTCACAATTTAAAATGAGAGCATAGTTAATTTTAAGTGGCTATGACAGTCATGATAATATATAACTGTTTTATAAAATGCATATTCGAAAAATAAAGGCCATTTACTTATATCCAATGTCGGCAACTAAGATCACAATTGCATAAATGAAGATCTATTGGGTCTACATAATTTTTTTTCCTTCGCTATTTTGTTTTTTTTATAATGGTTTATGTACTATGTATCATTACATACATTACTAGACTGGCTATACTGTATACAGTATCACTGGTAATCAAAATATCCACGGGTGTACTGCCGGTCTACAGTGTCCAACGGGCACAATATTTCGGTGATCATACATGTCGCCATCATCAGGTGAACTGACGGACTGAAATCCTGTGAACGTGCCGGCACGGAGATCCGTACGCTATGGCTGCTCAGAGGGAACTGGGTTCGGTCGCGGTGGCGGCCGATTTAAATACCCTCCGCCCGCGGCGCGCTCCCTCCGCTGTCCGCGCCCCGCGCCGCGGTCGCGCGGTGGAACAGACGTCGGTGTGATGGCTCTGTCCGCCGTGGTCGTCACAACTATACGTTTGCTCGATTTACTCTTGATTAACCCAATCGCTGGTTTCCAAGCCTTGCTAAGATTATAGCCACAGTCACAGCTTATGAGGTCGTCATTGGTGCGAATTTCGATGGCCTCTCTAACAACGCTGTCCCAGTATCTAGACGTCTGTACCAGAATCCTCGTGTGCTCATACTCCATAGCGTGATTTTCCGACAAACAATGTTCAGCGACCGCCGACTTGCTCGGATACATCAGTCGAGTGTGCCTCTGGTGTTCACGGCATCGATCCTCGACGGTACGCATCGTCTGACCAATATACGACTTGCCACATTGACACGGAATCTGGTACACGCCGGCCTTACTCAAACCGAGGTCATCTTTGGCGCTCCCCAGCAGTGCACGAGTTTTATTCGGAGGACAAAACATAGTTCCGACCCGGTGTTTCTTCAAAATGCGGTCGATTTTCCCCGAGAGTGCGCCTGTATATGGAATAAACGCAGTGCCTACCTCCTCCCTCGTGATTTCATCCATCTCCACAGGTTGTGCTGTAGTGGTTGGGCGGAGAGCACGTTGAATCTGCCACTCTGAGTACCCATTTTTTCGAAATACAGTTCTTAGATGTTTCACTTCCTGGGGTAGACTCTCTGCGTCAGAGATAGTGCGCGCCCTATGTACTAGAGTTTTAAGTACCCCATTCCTCTGTGAAGGGTGGTGGCAGCTGTCTGCGTGCAAATACAGATCAGTGTGCGTTGTTTTCCGATGCACCCCATGACCTAGGGTGCCGTCAGCCCTTTTCTTGACCAAGACGTCAAGGAAAGGTAATTTACCCTCCGTTTCAGTCTCCATAGTGATTTTGATGTTGGGGTGTATGGAGTTCAGATGTGTAAGGAAGTCAAGGAGTTTATCCATACCATGTGGCCAGATTGCGAATGTGTCGTCCACGTAACGGAAAAAGCAAGTAGGTTTCCATTCGGATGACGACAGGGCTTCCTCCTCGAAGTTCTCCATGTACAAATTCGCTACCACCGGTAAGAGTGGGCTACCCATGGCGACTCCCTCCGTTTGTTCGTAGTATTCTCCATTGTACTAGCGTATAAATATTTGCTTAACTGCAGAAATTCTTTAAGCACCTCGTAAAGCTCACAATGGCAGATTGCGTTAGTACTAGGCACACACACTTCCTGACGTCGCCATATTACCTCACTTCAGACTTCAGTAAAAGCTACATATTTACCAGTCCAGTAATGTATGTCTATGGTTTCAATATATTTGTTAATACCTTTGCTATAAAAACGCCGGTTTTGACTGTCGACAATTGACAATCGAATGGCAATGTGGTGATTAATAAGAATGGTGGTTGTTGACGTGCAGCGTGACTGGTGTATCGTTTTGGCTACAATCTGTCCTAGATATGGTAATTTACACCATTTCTTGCAGACGGTAGATGGGGAAGCAGATGGGACATAGAGGAGAGGTATAATTTTCCATTTTTGTTTCCTATGCAAGATGTGGTCAATATGAACTAGACTGTAGCCATTGACTGTGGCAATAAATTTTATTGTATCTAAGCTTTAAAATCATCTCTGGACATGGGGATAGATATGAGACGGTATACCATTGAGTGGAAAGCTGCTTGTCTGTGAGCTATGGGGTGTTGTGAGCAAGAAGGTATTTATGTGTCTGTAGTTGTAGTTTTCCTATAAATTTTGAAATAATGTGTGTGTGTGTACTGATGTCAATGATGAAATCTAAGAAGTTTATAGATTTGTTGCTAATCTCCATTGTGAACTGAATTTTTTTATGTTTTCCAAAAATGTGTTGAGTTGTCTTGTAGTACCAGTTCACATACACATGAAATCCTCCACATATCTAAACCAGTGTTTGATATTTGCACTAAAAGGTTCTCTTTTAAGAAAAGTATGTTCAAAATGATCCATAAATATTTCAACCAACATTAGAGGACCGAATAACATCCCCAGCTCCAGAAGACAATTAATGTCATATCTGCTGAAGCAACAATATTGATTACCATTGTCCCTGTATGCAGTCGTTACCCTTGTACATCCTTCTTTTCAACCAGATCTTCCTCAGTTTCCAGTATTCTTAGGTGATGCAGACTCCTTAAATTTTCATTCACCAGAACTCATTATATAAAAAAACAGCTGTTCTGTACACCTTTAAATTCACTTTATATCTGCCACTATCATTATTGTTATTACTGTTGTTATTATTGCCATTTAATTATTATTATTGCTATTATCACAATTAGTAACAGCAGCATAGCAAAAGTACTGCCAGTACTTTATTAGTTCATAGTCAGTATTTACTTGCATTGTTCACAATAGACACTCAAATCATTTTAATACTATTTCTCACATTGAAATTGTCATTTATTAGGTAACTATGTAATAAAAAACGGCACTGTGTAGGTGAAACACTGGTCCGATGTAAGAGAGGTTAAATAAATAAATAAAATAAATATATAGGTAGTTCATCTATAGGTTTTGATAAGTGCGATAGCGAATATGAAATATGTAAGATAAATGCCCGTATCTTTTCATTGCACTGACTTAGAAGCTTCCATGTTGTACATGACCAAGGGACTGTAGACTCTAGTATGACATACGGAACCCTAAAATCGGGGTACACGTTAACGAAAATAAAAAGGACAACGAAACTCTCCTCTATAACAATTAGCATGGACTCCATAAACAAGATATTGCGTAATTTTGGTCGTTGTGTTCGTTCATAAGGTCGAGAGCGCAGCAGAGACGCCCACAGCGATGTGTTCCTTGATTTTCAGAAGGGATTCAGTATGGTTCCGCTGTGTTGTTTAGTGACTAAAATAGGAGCTCACCGAGTATCAGGCCATATTTGCGATTCCATTCAGCATTTCTTTGCAGATAGAATTGAAAACATCGCTCTTAATGGAACGAAATTGACAGTCAGAACGGTAATTTAGGGTGAACTCCAAAACATTTGCAGGGTCACTAGTGTCTTCAAGTTTTATTAAATATCTACTGGATAACTGGATAATGTTGGAGGCTCTGTGATGCTGTTAGTAGGTGCTATAGGAAACAAGCAACACCAGAAGACAGCAGTAAAATGAAGGAGGGCATGTACAGGATTGAGTATTGATGCAAGGACACTATGTTTAGATTACACTACTGGTAAAAAACCGTTGTGTACCAAGCAAGAGGTACACAACAGGTACTGCAAGAGGCTTCCACCATACATGTACAACCACTCACCTGGCAACAGCCTGCAGATGGCGCTCACAAACGTGGACTTCTTCCTGCTCCTGCACCAGTTCCTTCGGCACGCTGTACAACTGAGTATAGTGGCGACAGTCAATAGAGAACGCTGTCAACTGCAGACCGCTGGGAGTCACAAAAACACCATGCATCGTAGATACTCGCACAGTTCCGCAACAGCAATAAACAGTTCTGCACGAGCAGTTAGACAGTTAACTTCAACGATGATGGTGATGTTTGGTTTGTGGGGCGCTCAACTGCACGGTCGTCAGCGCCCGTAAAAAGGTCCCAATTTTTACACAGTCCAATTTTTACACAATCCAGTCTAGCCATTGTCATTAATTATGATGATGAAATGATCAGGACAACACAAACACCCAGTCTCCGGGCAGAGAAAATCCCAACCTGGCTGGGAATCGAACCTGGGATCCCGTGATTCACAGGCAGCAACGCTTGCCAACTTCAGCGACTGTAGTGAGGTTAGGGTGTGCTTTGAAGACTACCTTCCGCATTAGCAGTCGCTATTTAAGGAGAACTTGAATCAATAACAGAGTGTCTGCAGACATTACTATCACTGATACTTATAATATCATAGATACAAAGAGACAGCAAAGTTAGTTGTATTACTGTATTTGCTTTACGACATCAAGTGCCATACAACAAACTGTACCAAAATACCATTTGTAACATACTCTTAATTAATATTATTTGTTATATTTTACTGTGTTGCCAAATCTTTGTTATAGTGCACTCCTATCACAGAGGTGTTTATAATTAGAACATGCAACAGCCACCACTAAGGAACTGGAACAGGGAAACGTTATTCTGCTACCGTGGATGTTGGAGATGGATTAGGAGTAGATTCAGTTACTACATTCACAACAAGTAACTACTGTAAAATACCTAGTAGCGCCATAAAGTGAAATGACCGTATGAAACAAATAAATGAAAAAACAAGTGCCAGGATGAGACCCACTGGGAGAATCTTCAGGAGATGTAATTCATCCACGAAAGAAGTAGTTTACAGAATACTTTTAAGATCGATTCTTCAGTAATGTTCAGCAGTCTGGGAACCTTAACTAACTGAAATAATAGAAGAGGCAGAGGAGACCCAACGAAGAGTGGCACGTTGCGTCGAGTAAAGAGTGTTACAGAGATGCGCTCAAAGCTACAGAGGCAGACGCTGCAAGAGAGGCATTGTGTACCACGAAGATGTTTGCTGTTGAAATTGCGAGAGCGTATGTTTCAAGAGGAACAGGGCAATATATTTACACGCCCAACACACTTCTCGAGAAATGACCAAGACGAGAAAATCAGAGATCTTGTTGTTGTGGTCTTCAGTCCAGAGACTGGTTTGATGCAGCTCTCCATGCTACTCTATCCTGTGCAGGCTTCTTCATCTCCCAGTACCTACTGCAACCTACATCCTTCTGAATCTGTTTAGTGTATTCCTCTCTTGGTCTCCCTCTACGATTTTTTCCCCCGCACTACCCTCCAATACTAAATTGGTGATCCCTTGGTGCCTCAGAACATATCCTACCAACCGATCTCTTCTTCTAGTCAAGTTGTGCCACAAATTACTCTTCTCCCCAATTCTAGTCAATACCTCTTCATTAGTTATGTGATCTACCCATCAAATCTTCAGCATTCTTCTGTAGCACCACATTTCGAAAGCTTCTATTCTCTTTTTGTCTAAACTATTTATCGTCCACGTTTCACTTCCATACATGGCTACACTCCATAGAAATACTTTCAGAAAAGACTTCCCGACACTTAAATCTATACTCGGCGTTAACAAATTTCTCTTCTTCAGAAACGCTTTCCTTGCCATTGCCAGTCCACATTTTATACCCTCTCTACTGCGACCGTCATCAGTTATTTTGCTCCCCAAATAGCAAAACTCCTTTACTACTTTAAGTGTCTTATTTCCTAATCTAATTCCCGCAGCATCACCCGATTTAATTCAACTACATTCCTCGTTTTGCTTTTGTTGATGTTCATCTTATATCCTCCTTTCAAGACACTGTCCATTCCGCTCAGCTGCTCTTCCAGGTCCTTTGCTGTCTCTGACAGAATTACAATGTCATCAGAAAACCTCAAAGTTTTTATTTTTCTCCATGGATTTTAATTCCTACTCCGAATTTTTCTTTTGTTTCCTTTACTGCTTGCTCAATATACAGATTGTTAACATCGGGGGTAGGCTACAAATCTGTTTCACTCGCTTCCTAACCACTGCTTCCCTTTCATGCCCCTCGACTCATAACTGCCATCTGGTTTCTGTACAAATTATAAATAGCCCTTCGCTCCCTGTATTTTACTCCTGGCACCTTCAGAATTTGAAAGGGAGTATTCCAGTCTACATCGCCAAACTTTCTCTAAGTCTACAAATGCTAGAAACGTAGGTTTGCCTTTCCTTAATCTATTTTCTAAAATAAGTCGTAGGGTCAGTATTGCCTCACGTGTTCCAACATTTCTGCGGAAGCCAAACCGCCGCGCCGGATTAGCCGAGCGGTCTCAGGCGCTGCAGTCATAGACTGTGGGGCTGTTCGCGGCGGAGGTTCGAGTCCTCCCTCGGGCATGGGTGTGTGTGTTTGTCCATAGGATAATTTAGGTTAAGTAGTGTGTAAGCTTAGAGACTGATTACCTTAGTACGTCAGTCCCATAAGATCTCACACACATTTGAACATTTGGGGAGTGAGTACATAATATTTTGAACAGGAACCCATGTTCAGAAACGTACCATATCCGTGCTACAATCATTTGAAAACGTGTTGCTAATGCTACCATTTTTACAAGTAGTTGACTGGGCGTGATCCCGTAAATCACTTGTTTTATAGTTCCACTCATTAGTAGACAATGAGACTGCTCGTCTACTTATTGACGGCTTCTCATCAACGTGATGCTCTAACGCCTCTTCCAGTTCGGGCGTGTGGGGCTTCCCTGGAGCGCCACAGTCACGCCTGCTGCTGGTGAAGATACCCTTTCTCGAAACCGCTGCGTCATTGTGGCGAAAAGGGTACGCGATGTAGTCTGAAGTTGTGGAGAACTATCTTGATAAAGGCGACGGGCAGCTCTTCCATTGCAGTGAGATTCGGAATTGAGGAAGATCAAGTCGGTGTTTTCTGCAACACTGTTGCACTGTTGCAACAGTGTTGCTCCAACACTGAAAGATGCGTGAATGAGGTTCAACCAGGTCAATGAGGTAGAATAGGATGTCAAATGACATCAGCTGATCTGACGTAAGGACCCATTACTATGACTATCCTGTTGCTAACCTACCTAGCAAACATGTTTTCAAACGGTTGTAGCACGTAAACTGTACGTTTCCGGAAATGTGTTCCTTTTCAAAATATTACGTACTCACTCCCCTCTAGAAGTCCTAGAAGCTTGTAACGGGAATTTCCGACCACCCTGTATAAAATAAGTGCCGGAAGAAGTATTTGCCAAACAGGAGATATTTGCTGTTATTACATGAATGACGGAACCACTGTAATTATACCGCTACCACAACGAGCCGCCCCTGACTTCACTTCGCACGACCGCGAACATACACTAAAGTGCCAAAGGAACTAGTTCAAAATGGTTCAAATGGCTCTAAGCACTATGGGACTTAACATCTGTGGTCATCAGTCCCCTAGAACTTAGAACTACTTAAACTTAACTAACCGAAGGACATCACACACATCCATGCCTGAGGCAGGATTCGAACCTGCGACCGTAGCGGTCACGCGGTTCCAGACTGAAGCGCCTAGAACCGCACGGCCACACGGGCCGGCAAAGGAACTAGTTTAGGCATGCGTATTCACATACGGAGATACGTAAACAGACAGAACACGGCGCTGCGGTCGGCAACGCCTATGCGAGACAAGTGTCTGGCGCAGTCGTTAGATCGGTGACTGCTGCTACAATGCCATGTTATCAAGATTTAACGCGTTCGCTGCCATTGGTGCACCAGCGCGCCCTGCCGATACTGGTGCACATGCCGCGGACGCGCCTGCGCGGCGAGTGACTCAGCTGTTGCGAGGCACCACGGTTTAGTCGGGCACAGCCATTCGGTGTGGTTTATTGCGCAGGCGCTCTAAGAACGTATTGTTTTCAATTCTTACGGGTGCGGTTCGCGTTTTTTCCCTACAGTTTTTCTCTGTTGTGGGACTGAAAATGGAAAACAATCGTGACACGGCGGGCCCTTCAGAACCTAAGAAACGTAAATTACGCGACACAATAAACGTACAAAAAACTAACGGATGCGGAATTATTACGAATATTAGAAGAAAGCGATTCGGAAACGGAATTGACCAGTGGGGCGGATGGGTGTGAATCCAGTGAAGAGTCTGACAGAGCCGAGTTTTCTTTAGATGGGACTGTAGAAATGGCTGTGAATCCAAGAGACAGGGAAAGGGCAGAAGGAGTGGTAACAAGTTATAACGTACCTGATACAAGTGTTGCATGGGAAAGAGAGCCAGCTGGAATGGTAAATTGCACGTTTATAAAAAAATGAAGGACTGCTAATTCAACCAACGGGAAACACTCCCTTAGATTATTTTCGTCTTTTGCTGACGGACTAATTTCTATTGAAGGTTGTAGAAGGAACAAATCGAAACACAATTGAATTATTCGTTTCTGTGGGAACCAAAGAACAATCACGAACAAATTGTTGGAAAGATGTGACGGTTGGCGAATTGTAGGTGTTCTTGGGAGTTTTCCTGTACGTGGGAAACGTAAAGATGAGGAAGTTGCAGGACTATTGGAAAAAGGACCCTTTATTTCACGTGAAAGGAATTGCCGATAGTATTTCACGAAATCGTTTTCTTCTAATGCTAAGTGCATTGAATTTTTCTGAAAATCCAAAACAGAGCGAACCAAAATCATCCCACAGGTTGTATATAATACGTCCAGTTATCAATTTTTTCAATGAAGGGATGTGCCAAGTGTACTACCCTGGACGGGAACTGTCACTGGACGAATCAATGATCCTTTGGCGTGGAAGATCACTTTTCCGCCAATACATAAAAAAGGCACAAATATGGCATAAAGTTATATATTTTGACAACTCCCCCTGGAATGGTACTAAAATTCGCGTTATACGCTGGCATGCTGGACGATTTCGGAGAAAGAGGCCATGCGCAAAAAAATTTTCTTCATTTACTGGATGAAAAGTTGAATGCTGATCATCACTTGTACACGGACAATTACTATAATGGTTTCGCATTGGCTAAGTTGCTCCTGGGTAAGAAGACTCACTGTACGGGAACTCTGAGGGCGAACAGGAAGTATACACCCAAGGAAATACAGAAGGCAAAATTACGAAAAGGTGAAGCCGTTGCCAGATTTGCGGAAGGAGTTATGGTAGGTAAGTGGCGTGATAAGAGGGAGATTTGCTACTTTTATAATGTATTTACAAATGAAATGTTTGAGGTTAAAAACAAAACAAAGGAGAAGAAATCTAAGCCCTTGGCCATTGTAAACTACAATAAGTTTATGTTGAGAGTTGATCGGCACGATCAGATGTTATCTTATTACCTCTCGGAACGAAAAACCATACGCTAGTACAAGAAACTTTTTATCCACGTTATGGAAATGATACTGACAAACGCACAGTAAATATTCTGGCACAAAAATGCCCCTCCAAGAATAGCACTTTCGTTGTTCTTTCATTTTTCGACAGTTATGTGTAGGTACTATTCTTGAACTTTGTATTTATTTTATTTGTTTGAATGCAATCGGTAAAGTTCTTGATCGTATCTTTTCTCAGATTTGAGGGTTGGGTTCTTTGGAGGAGGAGACCAGACAGCGAGGTCGTCGGTCTCATCGGATTAGGGAAGGACGGGGAAGGAAGCCGGCTGTGCCCTTTCAAAGGAACCATCCCGGCATTTGCCTGGAGCGATTTAGGGAAATCACGGAAAACCTAAATCAGGATGGCTGAATGTGGGATTGAAGCGTCGTCCTCCCGAATGCGTCTGATATTTGACATACATTGTTTTTCAGAAGTTTCTTCAAGATCTTGTGTTTGATTTTGAATACTGTTTCTACTATATTTTTTGTTTAATAAATATGTCGTTTGTCAGTAAGATGTTTCGTTTTATTTTTGAATATAAAATAAAAATGTAGTACTCTAAAGTGTCACAATTTTCAGGACAAATAAACGAGACGCACTAGCGTGTCCATGGCCACCCGCTACAGAATGTGGTCTGATAAGCCACAGACGCCTTAGTGCGCACCGAAAAAAAATTTGATTCACGAGAGTAAATTTTATCTTTTACTTATAAAATAAATACATTTTAAACTACTTTTACCAGTACAGTTTGAGATTCTATTAAAAACATAATTGGTTACGTGGCAACGCAAGGCCAATTACAGAGGCAGCGAACGTGTTAAGAGAATTTGAACGTGGTTTATAGCTGACGCACGGGCGATGGGACATAGCATCTCCAAGGCAGCGATGAAGTGGGGATTTTCCCGTACGATCATTTCACGAGTGTACCGTGAATATCAGGAATCCTAAAACATCAAATCTCCGACATCGCTGCGGCCAGAAAATGATCCTGCAAGAACGGGACCAACGACGACTGAAGAGAATCGTTCGTCGTGATAGAAGTGCAATCCTTCCGCAAATTGCTGCAGATTTCAGTGTTGGGCCAACAAAAAATGTCAGCGTGCAAACCATTCAAAGAAACATCATCGATGTGGGCTTTCGGAGCCGGAGGCCCAATCGTGTACCATTGATGGCTGCACGACACAAAGCTTTAAGCCTCGCCTGGGCCCGTCAACACTGACATTGGACTGTTGATGACTGAAAACATATTGCCTGGTCCGACGAGTCTCGTTTCAATTTGTATCGAGCGGATGGACGTGTACGGGTATGTTGACAAAAATGGTTCAAATGGCTCTGAGCACTATGGGACTTAACATCTATGGTCATCAGTCCCTTAGAACTTAGAACTACTTAAACCTAACTAACTTAAGGCCATCACACAACACGTATGGTGACAACCTCATGAATCCATGGACTCTGCATGTCAGCAGGGGACTGTTCAAGCTGGTGGAGGCTCTGTGATGGTATGGGGCGTGTGCAGCTGGAGTGATATGGGACCCCTTAATACGTCTAGATATGACTCTGACAGGTGACACGTATGTAAGCAACCTGTCTGATCACCTGCATCCATTCATGTCCACTGTGCATTCCAACGGACTTGGGTAATTCCAACAGGACAATGTGACGTCCCATACGTCCATAATTGCTACATAGTGGCTCCAGGAACATTATTCTGAGTTTAAACACTTTCGCTGGCCACCAAACACCCCAGGCATGAACATTATTGAGCATATCTGGGATGCCTTGCAACGTGGTGTTCAGAAGAGAACTCCACCCCCTCGTACTCTTACGGATTTATGGACAGCCCTGTAGGATTCATGGTGTCATTTCCCTCCAGCACTACTTCAGATATCAGTCGAGTCCTTGCCAAGTCTTGTTGCGGCACTTCTGCGTGCTCGCGGAGGCTACACGATATTAGGCAGGTGTTCCTGTTTCTTTGGTTCTTCAGTGTATAAGCTGCAACGTAAAACTCTCACTATCTCTCACACTGAGTCCGTATAGACAAGCAGCTCCAATTGTAATTTCTTTTATTTCGTGACAAGTTTTTCAATATTTCTTTTTCTTAAATAAATATAGTTTCAGTGATGTGTGTCACAATCTGTGTTGACGTTACTTATTTCAGCATTAAAAGCTGTCACTGTTATTCATCATTTCCGTTTTTCTCTTTTAATTTATTTTCGCGGTTTCTGCAAGTGTTTCACATTTCTTTTGGACATATATGTTGCTTTATATGTGTGCAGTGTTTCTGTTACGCACATATACGTGATTTGTTGTGGTATATGGTAACCTATATAAGCTGTGACGTCCGCCATAAGATTCCGAGCACTGACCAATCATAGTGTAGCTGCTTTTTTGTTATTGGTGCAAGACACGCAATCGATGGAGAGTATAAATACGACAACTGTCCAACTGCACGAAGTGTGTTTATATTCAGTAGAACATCATATTACCACATAGTAATGACCAAGTGCGAGATGATGGGTTTTAAAAGCTATAAATGAACAATTACAGCCGGTACCAGCAGTATTTGTGACTATAGTTCACAAGTGCAGTGGGTTCTTTTGACTATAAGTAACTAAAATTTACTTCATCAACCTTTTCCAGATTAAGTTGTCATATGAATTCACGGTCAAAATTACGTAGAGAAGATCTCTTAGAACCGTTTTCTTCTCACGCGGTTAAATTTTGTGACGGCATTGGCTCACATATTTCACAAGCTCATCAGCCAAACTGGTTACAGAATCATAGGCAGTAATACGACCTTGCAGAGTACACATGGGGCCAGTTGAATACGATGATATTGCTGCCAAAGTCGCCAAGAGATCTTAGCCATGTTTCAGTCTCGGGATGTAAACTCAGTCATAAGTTGGAAACAATGAAACAAAAGTCACTTGACCAAATGACTTCCTTTCATTGCTCTATAGCCCAGGTTTTATCGCTTCTGCGCCACGTTTTCCCACTATGTGCATTTCCTTCACTGGTGAGTGGACGATGTCCACCCGTACACGCTGCTTGTTTTTTCTCAGTACAATGACATCTACAAGCAGGATACAGCAACGTGTCAAACACCTCGCAATGTACGAGCGTGCGTGGTTCGAATTCAGCACACTACCCTGTCCACAAATCTCCCCAGATTTAAGTACAATCGAGAATCAGTGGGACCATCTCCATCGGACTTTTCGCACCATGGGTCCTTAACCGGCCTCAGCGCTGGAGTTGGCATGGCTCCACATCCCTGTCGGTACCTCCAGAACATCGTTGACGCTCTTCCTGCACGCCTCGTCTCGAAAAAGTTGGTTGTTCTGGCTTCTGACAGGTGTTCACATTATTGTGACTAGGCAGGACTGGACGGTGTATCCGCATCGTGGACGATCCACATTCAATGTGGCCATCCATACCTCTTCTTCTTGTCGTTGTCAGTAACCGCATTTTTTGGCGTGAACGAACAGCTGTTGTTGTCGTCAGACGATGCGTAGAACGTGGTTTTTGCTTCGGACACTGCAAGTAATTCACTCAACTAGCGACGTGAAAAGCCGCAGGGTAAATGTTCCTGGCCGGAAAGCGAGATGCTGTGTGACCAGCGAGCAGTGATGCGCTAGCAGCGAGGCTGTGGCGTTTATACGAGGGCAGTTCAATAAGTAATGCAACACATTTTTTTTCTCGGCCAATTTTGGTTGAAAAAACCGGAAATTTCTTGTGGAATATTTTCAAACATTCCCGCTTCGTCTCGTATAGTTTCATTGACTTCCGACAGGTGGCAGCGCTGTACGGAGCTGTTAAAATGGCGTCTGTAACGGATGTGCGTTGCGAACAACGGGCAGTGATCGAGTTTCTTTTGGCGGAAAACCAGGGCATCTCAGATATTTATACGCGCTTGCAGAATGTCTACGGTGATCTGGCAGTGGACAAAGGCACGGTGAGTCGCTGGGCAAAGCGTGTGTCATCATCGCCGCAAGGTCAAGCAAGACTGTCTGATCTCCCGCGTGCGGGCCGGCCGTGCACAGCTGTGACTCCTGCAATGGCGGAGCGTGCGAACACACTCGTTCGAGATGATCGACGGATCACCATCAAACAACTCAGTGCTCAACTTGACATCTCTGTTGGTAGTGCTGTCACAATTGTTCACCAGTTGGGATATTCAAAGGTTTGTTCCCGCTGGGTCCCTCGTTGTCTAACCGAACACCATAAAGAGCAAAGGAGAACCATCTGTGCGGAATTGCTTGCTCGTCATGTGGCTGAGGGTGAGAATTTCTTGTCAAAGATTGTTACAGGCGATGAAACATGGGTTCATCACTTCGAACCTGAAACAAAACGGCAATCAATGGAGTGGCGCCACACCCACTCCCCTACCAAGAAAAAGTGTAAAGCCATACCCTCAGCCGGTAAAGTCATGGTTACAGTCTTCTGGGACGCTGAAGGGGTTATTCTGTTCGATGTCCTTCCCCATGGTCAAACGATCAACTCTGAAGTGTATTGTGCTACTCTTCAGAAATTGAAGAAACGACTTCAGCGTGTTCGTAGGCACAAAAATCTGAACGAACTTCTCCTTCTTCATGACTACGCAAGACCTCACACAAGTCTTCGCACCCGAGAGGAGCTGTTCTTCCTCATGCACCCTACAGCCCCGATCTCGCACCGTCGGATTTCCATATGTTTGGCCCAATGAAGGACGCAATCCGTGGGAGGCACTACGCGGATGATGAAGAAGTTATTGATGCAGTACGACGTTGGCTCCGACCTCGACCAGTGGAATGGTACCGTGCAGGCATACAGGCCCTCATTTCAAGGTGGCGTAAGGCCGTAGCATTGAATGGAGATTACGTTGAAAAATAGTGTTGTGTAGCTAAAAGATTGGGGAATAACCTGGTGTATTTCAATGCTGAATAAAACAACCCCTGTTTCAGAAAAAAAATGTGTTGCATTACTTATTGAACTGCCCTCGTACAATAAGACTCCCAGGGAGCGCTGGGATGCGATAAGCCAGCAGCGAGCAGCGAAGCTCCAGGATACACGTACCAGTCAAAGAGTGTTGTGGGCCCTGTGGATCAACAGAGTTGCCGTACCTGTTCAGGAAAGCTTGGAAAGATTATGATAGTGCCTTGCAGTGCACGGGAATGAGATTCAGCTGGGTCATTTGCTGGTTTTGTAGATGAGTGCTACAGTTTAAAAGGTGTACAGCTATCTGGTAGGAAACGGCCACGTAGAACATCATGAAGCCATTGATTAGCTGGAGATTTTGGTTGATGACCAAGGTAGAATTCATGAGTTCTAACACAAGACAATAAATTTCGGTTGTTCCTGTCAAAAGTTTGGTGCTTCTGTGTGTGTCCTTCTCACGTTTTACCGTAAACTATTACCTTGTTTCGTTCGTGGAGGAGATTTTTGGCAAGAATTGCTAGAAACTACACTGCTGGAAGAAAATTGCAACACCCTCAAGGACAAGGTCGTTTTATTGACAAGTGAGGCGACAGGTGGTTAATCATTGTAGGACTAAGTTAAATTTCAAACAAATGAAACACACATGTCACGGTAAAGTGCGGTAAAAAATCGCATCAACAGAGTACCCCCCTCTGGCTGAACGCGGGCTTGTATTTGCGCACGCAAACGATCATAAAGGTGCCGAATGATATACTGCAATAGACCGTCCCAAACATCTTGGGCCTTTTGTTGCAATTCGGCAATGATTCATGCAGGTTTCGGAGAATGAGTAAGATACCGCTACATCATGTTCAATATGTGTTCAGCTGGCGAGAGATATGGTGATCCTGCTGACCAGGGCAGTTGTACATCACAAAGAGCACATTGTGTCACGGCAGTCATATGTGGTTGTGCATTGCCCTGCTGAAAAAACACAGCACTCTCCTGTCGAAGAAAATGCAGTATCACAGGGATAACAACCTGTGCAATGTAGCGGGCACTGGTTACTTTAGTAAGAAGTGACACCAGATAAGACCGCGGATTGTAGCTTATGGCTCCCAACACCATGAAGCCTGGGATGGGACCTGTGCCTTGTGGGCAAATTAACTCTGGAATAAGCAGTTCACCTGATTTACGCCGTATACGTGCATGTACGTCCTACACTCTCACAAAGACAGAAACTACTCTCATCACTGAAGACAAGAGAGCGCCATTCCATTCTTGTTGTCAACTCTTTTACGACACCAGAGTAACCGTACTTTGCGGTATCGTGGTATCAGTGTTAGCCTGGCCGAAGGCACACGTGATCCTAATCGTGCGGCAAGCGGACGGTTCTAAAAATGGTTCAAATGGCTCTGAGCACTATGGGACTTAACATCTGAGGTCATCAGTCGCCTTGAACTTAGAACTACTTAAACCTAACTAAACTAAGGACATCACACACATCTATGCCCGAGGCAGGATTCGAACCTGCTGAAGTGCCTAGAACCGCTTGGCCACTACGGCCGGCGCGGACGGTTCTCAGTGGTTCCCGATGACACGGCAGGTGTAACATGTGCCCAGATTTCGTCCCTGCTCCCACAATACGTAGATCTTGACGTGTGCCTATACTACTTGTACGTCCAGAACAACGACCGCAGGTGTGGGAACGTTCCACAGACCGCTGCTGAAGGCAGCGACAGAGCTCCAATTCGTTGTGCCCAGCATGTGCAGCAATCCGGCGATACATGCATCCAGATTCCGACAGACCCCCATTGTCACGCCGTTGAAATAGCTGAAGCTATTCAATAGGAGTCCGTACTTGGCGGTGGGGCATGGTTGTACCATCGAATGATTGTTTCAAACCCTGTCCACCTCTAAACTCAGCACGTCCTGCATAGGCACGACAACTCAGCCACTGGACACAGTTTTTGAGGGCGCTGGATTTTATTTCCCGGCAGTGTTGTTGGAGGCGGTGCAGTGAAGGCGAAGCTCGTTTTCCTATCACGTGCAAGCATCTCAGATTATTTTGAAAGTAGTTTGATTGCTACAGGCCATTTATCAGTGATATAGGAGTTGCGACCATTTCAGCCGTGTCTGACGGGACAAAGCTACGCTTATTTACAAGGTTTTAGTGGTGTAGGAGAGCTGACGGTTCATCCGGGTCCTTCAATAAACTTTTCTTAGTAAATCTGGGGAATAATTTGTTTCCCCTGCTGCACATCTCTAGCAGTGCGTGCATACGAGTGTGACTTCTGTTTGAATGCCACTGAGCGCATTGAAATTAATGTAATTTTGTCTCCACGAACCCTACCAGAGCGATAAGTAGTAGAAGTTGTAGTGTATTCCTAGAGTCATCTTTCAAAGTCGGTCATTGATATTTAGTAGTTACACTTTCTCGGAATAGTTTACATCTGTTTTCAAGAATTTCTTCGGCGTCTCCGTGACACTCTCCCACGAGTCACACAAATCTGACCATTCACGCTGCTCTTCTCTGCATACGTTCAGTGTTCCTTTTAATCCTATTTGGTATGGGTCCCACACCCTTGAATAATATTCTAAGATGGGTCGCGCGAGTGATTTGTAAGCAATCTCCTATATAGACTGATAACGTTTCCCTAGTATCGAAACATACTATAAAAACTGTGTGTGTGTGTGTGTGTGTGTGTGTGTGTGTGTATTTTCCACATATCTTCCTAAACTAATGCAACCATGTCAACCAAACTTGGTATACATATTCCTTTCTGTCAGATAACAATCGCTCTGGGGTAAGAACTACTTACCTGTAATAGTTCACGATATATAACGCCGTAAGCACCGAGATGCGTCTAAAACTGCCGCATCATGCATGTTATATAGATTTATTACTTTGTCGTTGTTGTTGTCTTCAGTCCGAAGATTAGTTTGATGCAACTCTCCACGCTACTCTATTCTGTGCAAGCCTCTTCATCTACTACGAACACCTACTGCAACTTACATTCTTCTGAATCTGCTTACTATATTCATCTCTTGGTTTCCCTCTATAACTTTTAGCCCCCCCCCCCCAAAAAAAAACCACACACACACTTTTCTCCAGTACTAAGCTGGTGATCCGTTGATATCTCAGAATGTGTCTTATTAACTGATCCCTTCCTCTAGTCAAATTGTTCCACAAATTTCTTCCACAAATTTCTCCATTCCTATTCAGTATCTTCTTATCAGTTACGTGATCTTCACGTTTAATCTTCAGCATTCTTGTGTAGCACCACATTTCAAAAGCTATTATTCTCTCTTGTCTAAACTATTTATCGACCACGTTTCACTACCACACATGGCTGCACTCCAAGCAAATGCTTCCAGAAAAACTTCCCAACCCTTAAAACTATATTCGATGTTAACAAATATCTTACTGAGCGAGTTGACGCAGTGGTTAGCACACTGGACTCACATTAGGGAGAACGACGGTTCAGATCCGCGTCCGCCCATCCTGATTTAGGTTTTCTGTGATTTCCCTAAATCGCTTCAGGAAAACGCCGGGATGGCTCCTTTGAGAGGTCACGGCCGACTTCCTTCCCCATCCTTCGCTAATCCGATGGGACCGATGACCTCCCTGTTTGGTCCCTTCCGCCAAATCAACCAACAAATTTCCTTTCTTGAGAAACGTCTTTCTTGCCATTACCAGTCTATATTTTATATCTTCTCTGCTTCGGCCATCACGGCCCTAAGAACAAAATTCATCAACTACTTTAAGTTCTCGTTGCCTAAACTAATTCTCTTAGCATCATATTATTTAAATCGAGTTCATTCCATTATATGCCTTTGTTACTGGCTCTATTCGCAACATATTTCGCTGACAGTATCCACACATGCCGCTGAATGTAAATACACAAATATATCACTGTACAACGCATAATTCAAGAAATATGACGCCATAAAAACTGAGATGCGTAAAAAATGCCACATCATGCACGAAGTTTTACTACACCTACAGCTTTACTGCTAAGACACTCTTGCAGTGCTGTGAAAGTAAGGAAATCCCTAACATCTGGCAGCGCTTTTGGCAGCTTTGAACTGCGAAGCGCAAGCGGCTGTGGGTGAAAACTAGCCGTCTGTAGAGCTGCGAAGAGACGTTGCCATTGAGCCGTTTACAAAATCGTATTGTAGGCACGCGAAGCAGCTGTGTCCAGCGTTAGGGATAGTGTCACACTGAGTCTACTGGAGGAGTACATATAAGGTTTCGTTTCTAATAGACAAGTGGCAAAATGAATAACCGTGCAAAGCCGGGTTTGTCAGCTAGCTCTACCATTAAACTGCACGCTGCCTCCTGCTTCGCTGACTGAGCCTACGTGATCGTTTAATTTCGTATCGCTACAAAATGTTACACCCAAGTGTTTGTATGAATTGGCCGATTCCAACCGTGACTCATTGATATTATAGTCATGGGTGACCCACTGATATTATTGATTTCTCGTTTGGTGAAGCGGACAGTTTTACGTTTATGAGCATTTAAAGCTAGTTGACAATCTTTGCACCACATTCAAATCTTATCCAGATCTGACTGAATAACGAAATGGAATTCAGAGGTCGTGCTTAATAACGGGCAGTGACGTTGCAAAGCTTTAAGGAACCACAATGTGGTTCTGGAGTTCCTCTCTTGCAACACAGCATTTGTTACTGTGCTGCTGTAGAGCACAAGGAAATTTTAGTCTGTGGCTCTCGGTGTTGAAACTTAGTGCCACTGGCTTCGGTTGACAGAGTTCTAAAACTACCGCTACGTGCTTTCTGCAACGTCGGTTCCAGGAAAAAGTGATCTCACACTGTCTGTGGTTTTCCTCAATCGCCACCAGACTAGTTATTCCCCACTTACAGCCGGAAAAAGCACATTAGGCAGCTGACTTGACAATTCTGAGTTTAGCAAGCAAATACGGCAGCACAAGAATGTTACCAGGAAACGCGTTGCTTCCCGGTTCAAATGGTTCAAATGGCTCTGAGCACTATGGGACTTAACATCTAAGGTCATCAGTTCCCTAGAATTTAGAACTACTTCAACCTAACTAACCTAAGGGCAGCACACACATCCACGCCTGAGGCAGGATTCGAACCTTCGACCGTAGCGGTTGCGCGATTCCAGCTGAAGCGCATAGAACCGCTCGGTCACACAGGCCGGCTTGCTTCCCGGTTAGATTCAAACAAAATGCAGTACGGTACACTATGCAACGACAGAAACATGAGCACTGCATATCTTCCTCAATTTCAAGCGCAATTCCGCAAATACACTGACTCATCACAAAATTGATACCACTGTTCCAGCCTAAAACCTGCCCGCTACGCCCAAATGCTAGTTGTGAAGGTTCGTAAAACCGCGTAGTGCACAGCACAAGGTCTAGTCGGTCAGTAAGTGTGATGGAATATCGTCCCTAGCGTTTATAATGTTAATTGCATTTGTTTATTGCAATACATATTCCACAGTTTCATTTTTGTTTTGTAACCCATGGATGTAGAATGAGCCAAAATATTTAATTTATTATTATGTTCGTATCATTAAGGGCCACAAACAAAGATCAAGAAGACAAATATAAAAATAATAGTAAAAATGCAACCAATAAGGCGTAATTACACTCACAAACGGAGTTTAACGTACAATTTTCAGATATTATTCAAACAGTTACTTGTACAGCAAAAAAGAGCATGCTCTTGACTTACAGTACGCAAATTATTGCAATTAAAGCAACAAGTTACACTGAAACAGGAATACACAGAAATACACGGGAAATAATCTTATCTACCTATGCTAAGGAATTCATTTAGATAATAGAAACTTTTCTACAAGCAGAATTCCTTTAGTTTACTTTTAAATAGTGTATTATTACCTCGTAGATATTTAATATTACTTGGAAGTGTGCTGAAGATTTTTGTGCTTGGGTATTTTACGCCTCTTTGCACCAGACTTAGCGACCGAAACGTATTGAGAAAAAGCGCTGATACCAGTGCATTCTTCTGCGCCCTTTCTGGTCTGAATTTATATACAAGTAATACAATAGTCCACTTAGGTATACCAATAATACTTTATTACATCAGGAATATTAATTTGTTAAAACCAAAAGATTGTAAATGGCTATGCTAGAGTGGCAACGTAAAAGTGAAGTGGAGCGAATGAATTTCGGACACTTTAATCTGGTTCTACAAGAATTTTAAGAGTTTAGAGAGGTTTTCCTTAAATATGTTCGCTTGGAGACTGTGGAAATATAGTCCCTAACTTGCGTTGTACTGTCGTTCTCTGTTGCGTGTAATAATTGTCACGTTTGGTTCGTTTGTATGCAGCTGAATAACTTCAGTTTTGTCACCTCATACGTGTTTCGTCTTTATTTTTCGAAAGGCATCTTCAGTGGGAAGGTTTCTAGCTGATGTTCTACGTAAGTGCTCGCTTTGCTGGTTTTAAAGTTGATGTTCTGCTAACAGTCTGTAGAATTATTACTACTATAGCACTGATAATAAGAACACATGTTTCCTTCATCGTTTGTTTTGAAATAGAGCTATCTTTGAAACATCTGAAAAAGGACTAACTTGATTTTGTGCGTTGATTTGATACTAGGTATGAAAGATAAGGCTATCATTTCAAGATAACAAAGAAATATCATCAAATCAGTGGTTAAAAGCTGGCAGCCTTGCACCACGGAAGACGAAGTCGATTTTACCTGCCGGGTAAAGTTTTTCGTGTATAGTTAACTGGAACAGAATTCAGGTGGCGATTCTTGACGGAAAATGAATAACAGAGTTCATATCAACGTATGTACGGGAATAGACGGCGAGTCTGCAATAAATAGATTAGTATTGGTACATCGCAAAACGCATTACATGGTATTAATTTATTATTAATTTGACGTGAACTTACAAACGTAGAGAACAGTGATGAAAGACACTATTGGAGACAACGTAGTTTTTCGCGGCGATATTTCTGAAGAAATACTTCGTGATATCCCCATAATATAATTCGACCTACTTAATTAGACCTGAAATCTTCTCGCAATGACATGAAGGAAGTCATCGAAAGCTTGGGTCTGACAAATCTGTTGAGGTAAGATCTCCGTAAAACATTTATTCAACATCAATCTCGGAAAGATTTTGGCAACACATTGAAACTTCAGCGCCTTTTGGGTTTATATAAGAATAAATAGTAACAGTCTAAATTGTAATATTTTTACATTTTTATTGGTGACGAACGGTTTCGGTTCTCATAACCATCATCAAGCCACAATTAATTTACGCTGTTTTATAGCATAAGATAGTTTACCGAGCAATGACGGCTATATTTGGACGACTCCTCAAGTGGTCTGCGTACATAAACTGTGGTACAATGTTGGTTATGATAAATGAAACCAGACACCACCAATATAAATAAAAAATATTTCGATTTAGACTGTTACTACTTATATATCAAAATCAAACAGGGGTAATGCAGGAGTACGTTTAATAATGAATAAAAAAATTGGAACGCGGGTCAGCTACTACGAGCAGCATAGTGAACGCATCATTGTAACCAATATGGACACGAAGCCCACACCTGCCACAGTAGTACAAGTTTATAGGCCAACTAGTTCCGCAGATGACAAGGAGATTGAAGAAATGTATGATGGGATAAAAGAAATTATTGAGATGGTGAAGGAGACGAAAATTTAATAGTCATGGGGGACTGGAATTCGATAGTAGGGAAAGGAAGAGAAGGAAAAGTAATAGGTGAATGTTGACTGGGGGTAAGGAATAAAAGAGGAAACCGCCTGGTAGAATTCTGCGAAGAGCGTAGCTTCATCATAGCTAACACTTAATTTAAGAATCATGAAATAAGGTTATATACGTGGAAGAGGCCTGGACACACTGGAAGGCTTCAGATAGATTATATAATGGTAAGACAGAGATTTAGGAAACAGGTTTTAAATTGTGACATTTCCAGGGGGAAATGTGGACTCTGACCACAATCTATTGGTTATGAAATGTAGATTAAAACTGTAGAAACTGCAAAAAGGTGGGAATTTAAGGAGACGGAACCTGGATAAACTGAAAGACCAGAGGTTGTAGAGAGTTTCTGGGAGAGCATTAGGAAACAATTTACAAGAACAGGGGAAAGAAATACAGTAGAAGAAGAATGGGTAGCTTTGAGAGATGAAATAGAAAAGGCAGCAGAAGATCAAGTATGTAAAAAGACAAAGGCTAGTAGAAATCCTTGGGTAACAGAAGAGATACTGAATTTAATTGATGAAAGGAGGAAATAAAAACCCGTAATAAATGAAGTCGGGTGATGCTGAGAGAATTAGATTAGGAAATGAGGCACTTAAAGTAGTAAAGGAGTTTTGCTATTTGGGGAGCAAAATAACTGATGATGGTCGAAGTAGAGAAGATATAAAATTTAGACTGGCAATGGCAAGGAAAGCTTTTCTGAAGAAGAGAAATTTGTTAACGTCGAGTATAGATTAAAATGTCAGGAAGTTGTTTCTGAAAGTATTTGTATGGAGTGCAGCCATGTATGGAAGTGAAACATGGACGATAAATAGTTTGGACAAGAAGAGAATAGAAGCTTTCGAAATGTGGTGCTACAGAAGAATGCTGAAGATTAGATGGGTAGATCACATAACTAATGATGAAGTATTGAATAGAATTGGGGAGAAGAGGAGTTTGTGGCACAACTCGACAAAAAGAAGGGATCGGGTGGTAGGACATGTTCTGAGGCATCAAGGGATCACAAATTTAGCATTGGAGGGCAGCGTGGAGGGTAAAAATCGTATAGGGAGACCAAGACATGAATACACTAAGCAGATTCAGAAGGATTTAGGTTGCAGTAAGTACTGGGAGATAAAGAAGCTTGCACAGGATAGGGTAGCATGGAGAACTGCATCAAACCAGTCTCAGGACTGAAGACCACAACAACAACAACAATAAATGAAGCAGGCAAAAAGGAGAACAAACGTCTCAAGAATAAGATCGAGAGGAAGTGAAAAATGGCTAAGCAGGAATGGCTAAAGGACAAGTGTAAGGATGTAGAGGCATATATCACTAGGGGTAAGATAGATGCTGCCTACAGGAAGATTAAATAGACCTTTGGAGAAAAGAGAACCACTTGAATGAATATTAAGAGCTCGGATGGAAAACCAGTTCCAAGCAAAGAAGTGAAGACAGAAAGATGGAAGGAGTATATGGAAGGTCTATACAGGGGAGATGTACTTGAGGGCAATATTATGGAAATGGAAAAGGACGTGAGTGAAGATGAACTAGGAGATATGATACTGCGTAAAGAATTTTACAGAGCACTGAAAGACCTAAGTCGAAACAAGGACCCGGAAGTAGACAACATTCCATTAGAACTACTGACAGCCTTGGGAGAGCCAGGCCTCACAAAACTCTACCATCTGATAAGCAAAATGTATGAGACTAGGCGAAATACCCTCAGACTTCAAGAAGAATATAATAATTCCAATTCCAAAGAAATCAGGTGTTGACGGTGTGAAAATTTCCGAACTATCAGTTTAATATGTCACGGCTGCAAAATACTGACACGAAATCTTTACAGACCAAAGGAAAAACTAGTAGCAGCGGACCTCGGGGAAGATCAATTCGGATTCTGTAGAAATGTTGGAATATGTGAAGCAATACTGACCCTACGACTTATCTTGGAAGATAGGTTAAGGAAAGCCAAACTTACGTTTCCAGCATTTGTAGACTTAGAGAAAGCTTTTGACAATGTTGACTCGAATACTCTCTTTCAAATTCTGAAGGTGGCAGGGATAAAACACAGGGAGCGAAAGGCTATTTACAATTTGTACAGAAACCAAATGGCAGTTAGAAGAGTCGAAAGGCATGAAAGGGAAAACAGTGGTTGAGAAGGGAGTGAGACAGGTTTGTAGCCTATCCCCGATGTCATTCAATCTGTATATTGAGCAAGCAGTAAAGAAAGCGAAAGAAAAATTTGGAGTAGGAATTAAAATCCATGAAGAAAAAATAAAAACGTTGAGGTAATTCTGTCAGAGACAGCAAAGGACCTGGAAGAGCAGTTGAACGGAATGAACAGCGTCTTGAAAGAAGGATATAAAATGAACATCAACAAAAGAAAAACGAGAATAATTGAATGTAGTTCAATTAAATCAGGTGACGCTGAGGGAAATAGATTAGGAAATGAGACACTTAAAGTAGTAGAAGAGTTTTGCTATTTGGGCAGCAAAATAACTGATGATGGTCGAAGGAGAAAGGATATAAAATGTAGGCTGGCTATGGCAAGAAAAGCGTTTCTGAAGAAGAGAAATTCGTTAACATCGAGTATAGATTTAAGTCTCAGGAAGTCTTTTCTAAAAGTATTTATATGAAGTGTTGCCATGTATGGATGTAAAACATTGACGATAAATGGTTTAGACAAGAAGAGAATAGATTAGATGGGTAGATCACGTAACTAATGAGGAGGTACTGCATAGAATTGGAGAGAAGAGGAGTTTGTGGCGCAACTTGAGTAGAGGAAGGGATCGGTTGGTAGGACATGTTTTGAGGCATCAAGAGATCACCAATTTAGTATTGGAGGGCAGCGTCGAGGGTAAAAATCGTGGAGGGAGACCAGGGAATGAATACACTAAGCAGATCTAGAAGGATGTACGGTGCAGTAGTTACTTGGAGATAAAGAAGCTTGCACAGGATAGAGTAGCATGGAGAGGTGCATCAAACCAGTCTCTGGACTGAAGACCACAACAACAACACTACTTATTCTTATTATTCTCTGTTTATCTGATAATTTATAACTTCACGATCGGTTAGACGTATAAAAAAATATTCACTTTACCGGTTACAGCAAGTTGTTGCCATCTGGTTAATACGCTAAAAAGCTCCACACAAATATATAAATAAATACAGTTGCGCCTTCATCGTAAGTCATTTAGCTTTTCAATGAATGTACATCATATCGTCACATGACAAAAGACTCAAATTGGAATACTGTCCTGCGTTATTATACAGAGGTATGGCGACGGTGACATACTCACTGGCAAGACGCAACACCATACAAACCGGATAAACAAATTTGTCCCATGACAAAATGTAATACAGCTAAAGACCAATAATGCCAAAAGTTGCTGCTAACACGGAGTTTTCCATTAAATGCGAGAAAATACGTAAAACGGATGGGTACAAAGAGAAAGTAGAATAGGAGCATCATACTTACACGAATTCGTCGGCAGGAACAAGTAGCCACAGAGTACTACACAACGAAACCAGCTTCTGTTTGATACGCAGAAAAAATGTGGAATCACTCTACCCAAGGTTGACTCACAATGCAATTCGGAGAGTGCAACGCACACATGAATTCATAATCAGGAACACAAAGCTATGAAACTAGCTTTTGTTTGGAACGAAACCAAAACATGTGATCGGAGGCTTTCCCGGCGTTCGTGTTGTTTCCAGGGCTCTTAGGTGTCCAGCCGGATGCGATCGTTGAAGTCCCACGATATTTCGGCGAATAACCTTTCCGCCATCATTGACTTTTACTCCACATGTAATGCTTGCGTGTGCGTGATTATTATCTTTGATAGTTTTGGCTGTCTGTATATAGTGTTCTGGTTGTGTCTTGTACTTGCATGAGGTTGGAAAGATGTTGGGTTTTTTAAGATTTAAGTATTGGTATTAGGACTTGGAAATTTTGGGATTTTTCTCTTCGACTCACTCGTCGAAGATCGTCATAGGGTGTTTGTGCTTGTCGCGCGACATGTCATACTGACCTAGGGAGTGAATGTGGTTATTTCCAGGTGTGGAAGAGCTCTCATAGAAAGTCCTTGCCAGATATTGGAATCTTTCTTTGAGGAGAGGGATTTCAGCAGCGGCGTGCAACTCGTCTGCATGGGTAGATGCAGAGCCCTCCTGAGGGCGCCGTTCTGCAACCTCTGGAGCTTGTCCAGGTGCTGCTTCGCCTCATACCCCCAGGCAGGACACGCATATTCCGTTATTGTACGTATGAGTGATTGGTATACATTGACCCCTATCGAGGGGAGGGAGCTGGTTGTGATGAGGATTGGGTATAGGATAGACATTCTGGCACAGACCTTCCTATGGACCTCGTCTATATGGGGCTCCCACATTAGTCTCGAGTCAAAGGTTACACCGAGATACTTGGCGGATCTGCGCCAGGGGAGTCGGAATCCATGTAGGTGTAGGTGAAGTGGGGGGCAGGGGAGTTTGAGAGGGGGGGGGGGGGGGGGTTCCGCGTCTCCCTTGCCTCTGGGTGATAAGCATAGCCTGTGTCTTTTCAGGGTTGATGGTGATGCGCCAGCAACGGGCACAGGTTTCTGTGTCATCTAAAACCCTTTGTAACCTACGAATGACCAGGTCCTTATTTCTATTACGAGTGTAAAAGGCTGTGACATCAGTATACTGTGCGGTGTGCACCAGGGGGGCTGTGGGGATGTCTGCAGTGTACAGACTGTACAAAACAGGCCCCACGACCGATCCCTGTGGCACCCCAGCACGAATACGTCTATGTCTGTCTGCTCTCTCCTTGCTCTCTATGAAAGACAGCCTCCCAGAGGTTGCCTAAAACATGGAGTCTTTGTAATTTTGACATTCACTCCAAAAATTATGGGGTGGAGATTATAACTGAGACAAGGGGAAAGACTGGACTTGCCTGAGGAAGGCAGGATTAAATAACTGGTATATGCTAGTAAGTCTAGCGGCTTTTCTTCTTAGTCCTCGCTTTTGACACCACATCTATGATGAATTACCAATCACAGGGCGTGAAGATGGGATGAGAATTGATCAGGGCTAGGTCTTTCTTGGAGACGATGTTGTGCAGGTTTGCGGCTGCCCAACCAAAGTCATATGGTTGGTGGGGAAGAGGGGGTTTGGGAACATCGGGAGGGGTAAACGGGTATGGATGGAAGAGGTACGGATATATACCATCTCGCAGCGAGTCCGCTAGCATGTCCATCACCACCTTAGCGGCTCGCGGGTTGTCCGGCAGTGGCAGGTGGTCGTGTTTGGCAGCCTTTTCTTGAACCGTAGCACGTACTCCACATTTTAGCTAGCCTCTGGGAGGCTGTCATTCATAGAGAGCAAGGAGAGACAGACAGACCATTTCATGAGAACTACCTGATGATGGCGGAAGGTTTATTCGCCGAAATATCGTGGGACTTCAACGATCACATCCGGCTGGACACCCAAGAGCCCTGGAAACGAAACCAAAACAAATAATTTCCGGGAATGCAGCCAGGTGACGTTGACAACCGCCGATATTTCGAGGAGAACCACTGCCATTTTTCAAGGCGAAACTGCAGCAAGTAAGAGCTGTCCAAGGGAATTTAAAACCACGGTTTTCAGAGAAACTCCGGTAAGATAACTCTCACACACACTGTAAACAATAGCGTCACCAAAAACCAAACATGACCGACGTGAGAAGCTATCGATAGTGAAATTAATAATGAAAGGATGAGATAGCATAAACTGTGTCCCTCTGTTTTTTGACAAGGAAGAGAGCAGGATTCGAAGCAGAATTTAAACAAAAAATACTATCTCTATTTATAAGGTTACTTGCCAATTTATTTTCAACTACTTCCTTAATAACATTATCACCATAGCTGGGAGTGCATGTCAGAATCTCCGTGTTGTATTCCATAGGATGACCAGTACCAAGACGATCTTCTGCAGTGACGGATTTCCTCGGTTACTGTAAGCGTGTGCTCCACTTATGCTCAGTACACCGGTCGTCCACAGTGCAGACAGTCTCACCAATATATGACGTGCCACAACTGCAAGAAATACGGTAGACATCCGCCTAACGCAAATCGAGATCGTCCTTTACGGAACATAAAAGGAACCTCATCATAGATGGTGGTCGAAAATCAAATTTCATATCATATTTCTGCAAAATACGATCAATCTTGTTCGAAATGCTAAGTGCGTAAGGCAAAAAGATCGTAGGCTTTGGTGCTACCTCAATATTATCAACACTTACTCGATGCACAGTTGGTCAATAGCGCAACGCACTTCTGATCTGTCTCTCACTGTAACCATTCTAACTAAAGGTGACTTCGAGATGGGCTACCTCAGCTGACACTCTCAGGATCCGAGATGACACGGGCCCTGTGAAACAAGGCACGCTGAGGCGGATGGTGACAGCTATCAGTCTGCAGATACAAGTCGGTGTGAGCAGGCTTCCCATAAAAGGCACGTCCCAACGTACCATACACCTTCCTCCTCACCAACAGATCAAGAGAGGAAAGACAGAAATCATTTTCCAACTTCGTCCGATTGTAACATTGGTGCTCCGACATACCGTGTAGCAAAGCACCTAGTTGCTCTGTTGAGCCAAATAGAAGATCTGTGTGAGCGCTACATTAAGAAATCGGGAATGTCTTACGTCGATTAGATGGAATGCGTTTCAATGACTCTGATGTTCTAATAAGTTTTGATGTGATCTCTCTCGTCACATGTGTTCCTCTGTCTGATCCATTACGGTTGACTGAGGCTCGGTTTAGTGCTGTATTAACGAACCTATTTCGACACGTGTTGGCTTCCATTTACTTTTAATTCAATGACCAGTACTACGAACAGACAGATGGAGTTGCGATGGAAAGTCCGTTGTCACCTATTATTGACAATTTGTTTATGGAAGATTTCGAGGAACTTGCCTTGGAGTATACGCCGGGAGAAATTAAGGTCTCACAAATTTGGAAGACTTTAAATCACTCAATTAAATACCGAGGTGATATGCTGATAAACTTTCAGTGTTACAAGTGGCCTGGCAACGAACCAAAGTCGTGTTACTGAGAGTCCCCATACGAGGTTTCACACCCCTGCTGACGTGGATGCGGTGGTAGAGCGAAACAATCACCAGCGATTACACCCATATCCCACCAGTTAATATTTTCTTTAGAAGAAACAAGTTTTGGTTCTATAATGATCGGTCCTCATTTTGTATTCATCTTCCTAGACTGGCGAGTTGTGATTATGAGCCAGTCTAGGGATACTACTGTTGTTACAAATGCAAGAGGTTCAAAATATGAAACCTGCAATATTATTGAAAAACAATACTATATTTGGTCCACAATAACCAACTATTTCCTTTACAAAATGAACTGACACGGAAATGTCCTCCATTTATTTCCAAATATATTTGCTTAATTTTGCGATTTTTAAATCATGCGCTGAGCTACAGTCATTTACTTCTCGGATTAGCATTTTGTGTTCAGTTGTGTAAAGGGAGGTGGTACATTTTTATTGCAGTTACATGCTAATTTAGAGCAGAAATGAAGATTTAACAGTGGCAAAATAATTTCCAGTAGATTTATGAGAAAGTCCCCTAATGTGTCGCTTCACTCGAGCCAATTATGGGAAAAAACAAATTTTTTCTGAACTTTAACGCTTGGTTTTAAGGCTATCAAACAGCTTTTCACACCAGAAATACAATTTGTCATTGCCGAACCGAGAATGTTTTACGCTGCTCACATAACTTATGAGTGTGCGCAGTATTATTTTCGAAAAACAGTGAGCAATACCCACTTTCCCATGGTTGAGAAACGCGGCTTGCTACAGCGCCCAGTCGGCATTTGACGCGGTGATCTGCTGCGGTAACACTGCATACGCTTAAGTTGATGATTAAACGAATGAAACAATGAAGCATAGGAATGAAGAAAATTAATTAGTTGTAAAATCTGTTAATTTGTGCAGTATTTTATTACACTAAGAATGATGAAAACAGTTTAACAGTATGACCGTATACAGTGGCGGTACTTCAGTTGTAATTTAGTAAGCTTAGCAGTATTTGGTCGCAAGTTAGGCGTTTCAACTATATAAGTCGTATTTGAGTGAAACGTACACACTGGGCTCTTTGCTTGTCGCTGAGTGTCGTTGTGGTAGTCCCTTGTAGAGCAAATGATAAATTTTCGATTGATGAAGATATATGATTTGCGAATTATTTTTCTTTGTTACACGCAACTACACCACTGCGCTGTGGGCTGTATGGTACTCTGAGAAGTAGCAACATTCAATACGTTGTAGTGCACAAGGAACTAACCGTAGTGCAGTACTGCGTATTACCACAAACTAGGCCATTCTGTTTCCATACTATTAAATATGTAGGTATTTTAAAGTATAACAGCGATGTATTTACAACCAACTGTTAATACTATTATCATTCTAATTTTCGCATTGACATTATAAACTTTTCTGTTTCAGCCAGCATGCATCACATCAGTGCAATTCATGTAGTGGATGTTTTATGAAACTATGCGGCAGTCAACAGTGTATCTTAATGTGATAAGATGGAACTGAAGACCTTACTTTTGAAAATAAACTATTAGAACTCATTAACGATAAGTAGTGGTTGGCGTTCTTACCATGCGGATGCCCAGCGACGGACAGTTCTCATACACCTGAAGACGGGACTTTAAAATATCGAAACCGGTCGTGGTTTAAATAAATACTAGTTCAACTGAAGCGGATCTCTCTAAATTAATTGTCATGCCTCTCAGTTGCGGATGCCCTACATACCGTATCTCTTGCAACGAAAAGTTCTTTGGAGAAATATCTCCGACTATAAACGATACATTAAATATTGGCGATGGAATACTTTTCTGAATGAGTGTGTTTGTGAGGTCACATCAATTAAAAGTGGGTAAGTCGCAGTATTTCTGCAATCCAGTGAGGACCTATCATCTAAGACAGAGCTTAGTGAAATCAACAGACATAAACAGCTACAGAGGGCTATTAGAAATTGTCCATGTACTGAAAAATTAAAAAAGAAGCTTAATAGAAAGTGTGTATGCGTGAGTGCAAATAAGTTTAATTGTAAGACGAATGCAGTTCAAAAATTCCAGCAGTATTCTTTAATGAAACAGGAATTGTTAGAAAAATTTAGAGAATACAGGGGTCTGATTGACCGTGATTACAGTCCATGAAATTGGGAAATATTTCTGAAAGAAACGAGATTTTTTAAATACCTTTCTTCGAAAACTTTTATGGACAGATTTACAGGGATAAATCACATTGGTTCCTGAAAAATAACAACATTTGTTTTTACGCAAGAAATGAAGGACGAAGAAGACATAATGTAGTCTGATGCTGCATTTTGCACAAGGTCAACGCCTTAATGGCAGGCGAAGAGTGCAATGGAAGCTGTGTTTTAATACAGACCAATCACAGTTTGAATATGAAATGGCAAGTGAACGAACTTCATCAAATGTATGAGCAAAGCATACTTATGCTGTGGTGAGATCTATTTCATCTGTGCCGTACTCTTATACTGTCCAACTTCATAAGTCATATAATGGATTTCTCGGTACAAAGATGATCACTTAGTTTCAAGAACAAAATGGACAACGCGAACCAAGTGTGGTTAACTACTTTTAACATAGGTGTTATTGCTAGCACCTCTGGTAAATCATGTTATCGGTTGGTTAAAATGTTTTCATTCCAGATGTAAAAGACAACAGGATACTGTTGCTGGAGTCTTGGATTGGGTAAACCGGAGCTTTACTTCCAGAACCTGCACAGACACAATCCTCCACAAACCACTGAATACATCCGGGCATTACGTCTACTCTTTCAAGCAATGTAAAGTTGTTGTCCGCAGCTATTAAGATTACATTAGAAATAAATTTACATTGAAGACATCGCAAGATACATTACATGACCGAACGAAACTTCAGATGTGTGTTAAATGGTTCAAATGGCTCTGAGCACTATGGGACTTAACTTCTGAGGTCATCAGTCCCCTAGAACTTAGAACTACTTAAACTTAACTAACCTAAGGACATAACACACATCCATGCCCGAGGCAGGATTCGAACCTGCGACCGTAGCGGTAGTGTGGTTCCAGACTGTAGCGCCTAGAACCGCTCGGCCACTCCGGCCGGCTGTGTGTGAAATCTTATGGGAATTAACTGCTAAGGTCATCAGTCCCTAAGCTTACACACTTCTTAACCTAAATTATCCTAAGGACAAACACATACACCCATGCCCGAGGGAGGACTCGAACCTCCGCCGGGACCAGCCGCACAGTCCATGACTGCAGCGCCTTAGACCGCTCGACTAATCCCGCGAGGCAATGAAACTTCATTCGGTTGTTTATCGCCTGATGTCTTCGCCAGCTCTGAAGGACATGATTATTCATGCCTAGCAGAACTGTGGGTATGTGACGGAGGAAACTGCAGTGAATTTCAATAGTGTCCTAGAATCGATGTTACGAGTAGTAAATAGTGTCTGTGGTATCAAACACTGTGAAGACTATGCTTTCATTAATTGTTTGTACTTTTCTCAAAATTCCTGCCCAGAGCCTTTTGTTATAATGTCTCATTTTCACATAGAAATATTATCTTATGGTGCAGCAAAATATATCAGTATAGAAATGCCATTTTGCAATAAAAAAGTACAAGACCGCATTTGTTGAGGTGTGTATCCTATACTGATTGTGAATGGATATAATCTTTACATGAATAATTATGCGTGTATGTCTCTATATATGTACACTGAGTTGAAAATAGTCATGGGATACCTTCTGATATGGTTTCGGACATTCTTTTGCCCGGAGTAGTGCAGCAACTAGACGTTCCATGGATTCAACAAATCGTTGGAAGTCCCCTGCAGAAATATTGAGCCATACTGCCTGTATAGCCGTTCATAATTGCGAAAGCGTTGCGGGTGCAGGATTTTGTGCACGAACTGACCTCTCGATTATTTTCCATAAATGTTCGATGAGATTCATGTCGGACGATCTGGATGGTCAGATCTTTCACTGGAATTGTCCAGAATCTTCTTCAGACCAATCACGAATAATTGTGACCCAATGACATGGCGCTTTGTCATCCAAAAAAACCAAATCGTTGTTTTGGAACACTGAATCCATAAATTACTGTAGATGGTTCCATTTCCAGTCAATAAGCGGTTCAGTTGGATCAGAGGACCCTATTCATTCCATGTCAAAACAACCTACAAAATTATAGAGCCACCACCAGCTTGCACATTGCCTTGCTGACGACTTGAGACTATGGCTTCGTGGAGTCTGTAGCACGCTCAAACCCTACCATCAGCTCTTACGAACTGAAATCGGGACTCATGATACCACGCCACGGTTTTCCAGTAGTCTAGAGTCCAATCGACATGGTCACAAACCCAGTATAGACCCTACCGGCGACGTCGTGCTTTTAGCAAAGGCAGTCGAGTCGGTAGTCTGGTGCCATAGCCCATTAACGCCGAATTTCGCTGCACTGTGCTAACGGATACTTTCGTCGTACGCCCGACATAGATTTCTGCAGGTATTTCACACCGTGCTGCCTGTTTGTTAGCACCGACAACTCTACACACCTGTTCCCGGTCGTTATGTGAAGGCCCTCGGCGGTAGTGTTTTCCAAGGTAAGAGGTAATGTCTGAAGTTTGGTATCCACGGCACTCTTGACACTGTGGGTCTCGAATATTGAATTCCCTAACGATTTCCGAAATAGAATGTCCCACGCGTCTAGCTCCAACAACCATTCCTCTTTGAAAGACTTTTAATAGGGTATTTGACTGTAAATTGTCTCAAATGATTAATTATGTCATTTTATGCTCTTAACATGCTTTTTTTCTTCTTGAATTTCAGTATTCTTCTATAAAAATGGAAATGAAATTCAAGTAATTTGAAAGACAGCTAAAACGCTCCATTCGAGTCGTATGATGCCTGTGAGAATTTCTTAATTCTGAGCAAGTTCAGTGATGTTGCAGATTGTCCGTCGTCCGCCTTAAATGGGTGGAGCAGAGACAAATTAACTTTAGCAAGGATTCCACTATCAGTGTTCACAAAATTCCTTTCTATTATTAGTTAAAAGCTGTAATCGCGCTTTCCATCACTAAATAGTTAAACTGTTTGCAGAAAAAGTACGTAACAACCTCACAACTTCGGTTAACGCTCCTGTAACACTCCTAGCCTGTGACGTCACCAGAGCATCAGTCAATAACAGAGCTTTCTCGATCACGTGACCAGATCTTGATATTTAATGATTTTTAAGCTTTAATTACGTAAAAATTACAGATATTTTGTGAGAACATTGACCGTAAATTCTATTTAATTGTTGTAATCAATCAGAATAACTACAATCCGAACAATATTTTTAACACAAGAAGATAATCTATTCTCGTCGTGCGGCCATAATCACGTCGGAAACGTTTTCACATGAATCACCTGTGTAAAAATGACAGCTCCGCCCGTGTACTGCTATTTTATACCTTGTGTACGCGATACTGTTGCCATCTGTAAATGTGCATGTCGCTATCCCATCTCTGTCGCCTCAGTGTACGTACGTATGCATATTAAACGACGAAAACAGGCGTTCCGTTAGTGTTTTAACGGGCTTTTCCGCTGTGTATTGTACAGTAATCTGGGGAATTTGTTTATGTTAGGGATTAGCACTGCCATTGGCCTGCAAAACGGAAATATGGCTCATGAATGCAAGATCTTATTGCACGAAAACTAGGCATTTCCTGAACAGGGGATCTTCACCTCTGCGTTCACAGGCTCGAAATAAGTCTGATATATGAGTTTCATTCAAATACGACCCATACAGCAGAAACACCTAGTTGTCAGTTTCGGCTGGCGCGAGAAGGCCAGCTGCCACCTTCGCAGGCAGGCGCGGCCAGTGGCTCCTAAATACTGCCAGTGGGCATGACGGGATAAGCCAAAAATGGTTCAAATGGTTCTGAGCACTATGGGACTCAACTGCTGAGGTCATCAGTCCCCTAGAACTTAGAACTACTTAAACCTAACTAACCTAAGGACACATCCATGCCCGAGGCAGGATTCGAACCTGCGACTGTTCGCCTGTAGCGCCTAGAACCGCTCGGCCATTCTGGCCGGCCAGGATAAGCCAGCAGGATCTGTTAACTGCAAGCACATGCGCAAGGATACTTAAAAAGAATACGAAGTAAAAGTTAAGATGTAGCTTCCAGAGGCAGGCACCCCTTCACTTTGGTCCTTGTGGACCAGCCCATCAGAAGACACAACCCAAGTGAAAAATAGTCTACCTTAAACTGTATTGTGGCGGACAGTAGAGAGTTCGAAATATTAATTAAACTAACATTTAGAATTTGTCTCCAGGTCGATATATCGTAGGGAATGATATAAGCAAAGTTAATATTTGGTAAACTGTATTGTCCGGCATCACTGCCACAAAGAATCGGGAACAGTGGGCAGAGTCGCCATTGTTACGAGACAGACGGTTTGGAAGTTGAACCAGACAGGCGTATGACTAGTGATACTCCTTCGGGATTGCACAATAGGCTTCGCTAATGGTCGTGCTATTGACGTTATGTAAGTAAAATCGCACAGACAGTGAACTTTATGAATATGTTTTAAGTACATCTGTGCCGGTGGAAAACGGCAGCGGTTTACAGCAAGTAGGTAACGAGGGAAGCTAATGTTGTGTGCGCCGCATCACTCCCGTGTATGAAGGTAAGTTGGGCGCGACGTACTAGCATGCTGTTGACTACTGAAGTGCTGTGGCCTTTCGGTCGCGACTCAAAATTTAGTGGAATTTTTTGCTTGAAGAATATATAATGAATTATTCTGGCTTTCCAGACTATCCTAGCGAGTTGTCATATGTACAGGGTGGCAATAATTGCATCTTCCCAACAAAAATTTGCTGTGTTGTGGCACACACGATTGAAGTTTCGTGTGTGGCCTTTGTACCACTGGCATCAGCACTCTCATTTGAGCAAGTTTTGTGATGTCTAAGTGTCTGAATTTTCTCATTTTGAGAGTACTGAAGGGTGATCTGTTTTAATTGTTAAAACCCATTCAACAGCTAAGATCGCATAAAATATTTCTTTATTTAAGACAACCGATTTCAACAGAGATTGCTGTCATCTTCAGGTTTTAATATTTTTGTTGTAAAATATGTTCGTTTCACTCTGAACCTCATGCACAAGATCTTAGATAGATAAAAATCAGCATGTTTTATAATGTGCTGATTTTTATCCACTTGACATCTCGTGCATGATGTGCAGCGTAAAATGAACATGTTTTACAACAAAAAGATTTCTAAGATCTGAAGTTGAGACCAATTGTTATAAATAAATAAATATTTTATGCGATGTTGGCTTTTGAATGCTTTTTAATTGATAAGTGTCATCTTTGATTTTGCTTTGATGTAATTACGAAAGTACAACCACTTATTTTGAGGACATTGGGCCTCGACAGTACTGGTAAATTTTACCAGAATCAGTTTCTCTTTAATATTATAGGTGCAGTAAAATCCACATATGTGCTTGTGTTGAAAACTTAATTAAACAGAACTCATGCGTTGAAACGCAGCATACTGATAACTGGGCTGGAGGTAAGGTCATGTAAGTCTGACAGGCAGTTGACCTAGGACACCCTACTGGCAGATAGGTCAAAATCAATAGAGGGGCACGAAACCATGTGTACTGCAGCTAACTGGAACAGCGCATTATGTAAAACATATGTTGTCAATTACGATTTGATGTCACAAGTTCTTTGAAAAAATGTATTGTGTTCATTCACACAATTGTTAAATTTAGTTTAAGAACTAAACTGATTAGGAGAGGATATTATAAATGTTTCAGGCACATCGTACTATTCTTTTCATCTACAAACAATCCACATTGTAACCTCCCAACAGTTTATTTGTGTAACTTCGGAATAAAAACGTGTGACTAAGTTCTCAATAAAATTGTGACTCACATATAACCTTCTTTAGCGTTTTACAAGAACTGAACACACTGAGAAATGAAATAAAGTGCGCACGCACTGTAAAAGTCTTTAGCATTTTTACAAGAACTGAACATATTAAGAAGTGAAATAAAGTGCACACGCACCGTAAAAGTCTTTACCATGTTTAGGAGAACTGATCATATTAACAAATGAAATGCACACACACTGTAAAAGTCTCTAGCATTTTTACAAGAACTAGGAAAGGAATGGGAAGGATAGCATCGTGGTTGCAGCACAGTGGGTTGCACAAAGCTGCACTAAAAGTTCGTATCTTTCTACAGAAGCACAACACCAAGTGAGACAATCTCAAGTTCTCTTCCCTGAAGTATCTATCAGTGTAGCCAAGACACTGAGATGTCGTATAATATTGTATGTTATCATTTTGGTAGTACATTAGATACACCAAACAGTAGGACCATAATGACATCTCCTTCGGTCAGAGTGGTGGATAGTTTGATGTCAACACCACATTCTTGTAGAATCCATACTCTTACATCAACGAATAATCAGTGCAAAAACCAAATATAGTGCTCCTTGATCATGAGGATGGACAGGACATAACAGATATCGCAGTAATTGGTGGTAATTAGGTCGGAAGGTGAAGGATATATTAAGTCTTATGCTATTCATCATTCAGAACTACACTAGTGTATCATCCAATTTGAATAACTATTGGCACTCATTGGCTAGTTACAAAGCATTTATGTAGTATTTTACAATATTATTAAGAAGTCATCTCATTGCAGTAAATATTGGCACTCGTTGGCTAGTTACAAAATATTTATGTTGTAATATAGAATATTGAAAGGTCTCTGTTGGATTCCTTTCACGTTAATTTCTTAAATCTGTTGTCATTTACGGCATAAATTCCTCTTCTAAATTTACTGTGGTGTTTCTGACTATCTGGGAGGGGACTGAGCAGTGAAACGGGTGACTTTTACACATAAACAAGAACGATCTGTCACACTACTACACTTTAAAACACAGTTTATATGTGATTCATGTCACACAGTCTCATACGGAATCTTCATCCGTTTTCTTTTATATGCTGTATATGATAAGATACTGTCATCCCCCTTCCCTTCTGTGTGGCAAATGTATTTCTAGTTGCATGCTTGATGGTAGCAGACAAGCCTGTCTGCTAGAGAACAGTAGGACCAACGTCGGAACAGGTAGCTACGCTTTCTAAAAGCAGAGAGGTTTCTATTCTTAGTATGGTCCTGTCCGTCCCTTGTCATGTTGGTATAGGAACCTGCCTCTCTGGTCACTTCCGTTTGTATCTGTGAGGCACCCTCAGAAAGGGACCACGGCAGCCTGTCCGCGGCGAGCGTCTGAAGTGGTAAGATCTCCGGCTAAGCGTGTGTCTGCTAAGTCCGTAGGACAATGGATTTCTTAAGTTCAGCCTAAAGGAAAATTTAATCACCTTTATTTCAGGTTTAGCTCTAAAATATCTAATGTTATCTTAAATTGCAACGCAGTGTAATTCAAGTGTGAAGTTCAGAATATCTTCCGGTAGTTGCTTTGTCACTACTTTGTGAGTAAAGTGGAACCACGTGTTGATTAGTAACTCTAACTAAGATCATCAATCTTAAATGTGAATGTGCGTGAGATTATAACATCTCGTCTTGACAATATTTTTCAATATAGCAACTTTTCTTTATGTTCAACCCACAAGGGTGTACGAGGTGCATTCAAGTTCTAAGACCTCCGATTTTTTTTCTCCGGACTGGAAAGAGATAGAAACATGTGCATTGTTTTAAAATGAGGTCGCGTTCATTGTCAATACATCCCAGAGATGGCAGCACCGTACGGCAGATGGAATTTTACCGCCAGTGGCGAGAATGAGAACTGTTTTAAATACTTAAAATGGCGACGTTTTCCTTACTTGAACAGCGTGCAATCATTCGTTTTCTGAATTTGCGTGGTGTGAAACCAATTGAAATTCATTGACAGTTGAAGGAGACACGTGGTGATGGAGTTATGGACGTGTGGAAAGTGCGTTCATGGGTGCGACAGTTTAATGAAGGCAGAACATCGTGTGACAACAAACCGAAACAACCTCGGGCTCGCACAAGCCGGTCTGACGACATGATCGAGAAAGTGGAGAGAATTGTTTTGGGGGATCGCCGAATGACTGTTGAACAGATCGCCTCTAGAGTTGGCATTTCTGTGGGTTCTGTGCACACAATCCTGCATGACGACCTGAAAATGCGAAAAGTGTCATCCAGGTGGGTGCCACGAATGCTGACGGGCAACCACATGCCTACCCATGTGGCATGTTGCCAAGCAATGTTGACGCGCAACGACAGCATGAATGGGACTTTCTTTTCGTCGGTTGTGACAGTGGATGAGACGTGGGTGCCATTTTTCAATCCGGAAACAAAGAGCCAGTCAGCTCAATGGAAGCACACAGATTCACCGCCACCGTAAAAATTTCGGGTAACCGCCAGTGCTGAAAAAATGATGTTGTCCATGTTCTGGGACAGCGAGGGCGTAATCCTTACCCATTGCGTTCCAAAGGGCACTACGGTAACAGGTGCATCCTACGAAAATGTTTTGAAGAACAAATTCCTTCCTGCACCGCAACAAAAACGTCCGGGAAGGGCTGCGCGTCTGCTGTTTCACCAAGACAACACACCCGCACATCGAGCTAACGTTACGCAACAGTTTCTTCGTGATAACAACTTTGAAGTGATTCCTCATGCTCCCTACTCACCTGACCTGGCTCCTAGTGACTTTTGGCTTTTTCCAACAATGAAAGACACTCTCCGTGGTCACACATTCACCAGCCGTGCTGCTATTGCCTCAGCGATTTTCCAGTGGTCAAAACAGACTCCTAAAGAAGCCTTCGCCGCTGCCATGGAATCATGGCGTCAGCGTTGTGAAAAATGTGTACGTCTGCAGGGCGATTACGTCGAGAAGTAACGCCAGTTTCATCGATTTTGGGTGAGTAGTTAATTAGAAAAAAAATCGGAGGCCTTAGAACTTGAATGCACCTCGTACTTTGTGAGACCAGTACCACATGCTTATACAATTGTTTGACCCATCAGGTTAATAGTAAGACGATAGTAACCAGTTCGAAGTTTTTCTTTTGTAAATTGCGTTTCGATGTAATTTATTTTAATTATCAAAAATTATTGTGGAGTTACACTCCTTGTGTAAACCATGTTGACCACGTGAAGCATGTGGTGTAAGCATCAAAGTAGCCCTCAGCTCCTCTTTTCGGGAAGATTTCACAGAGAGTTGGTATGAATTTAGTATACCAGTATGTGGTAATTTCATGACGGACAGGATTGCACTACGAACGAAACTTCTTTGGGTGAAAATTGAATCGGTTGGTTGTGGTTGATTTCCTCTTGGATATGTTTCAATGTTCTTCGTGTGTTATTTTATGAATGCAGTGTTGTATGTAGTCTCCCAATCTTGGCTCCGTATTTGATGTGTTCCGTAAGATTACAAACTCACATTTTCACAATCCTAAATAAGGTTCAAATGGTTCAAATGGCTCTGAGCACTATGGGACTCAACATCTTAGGTCATAAGTCCCCTAGAACTTAGAACTACTTAAACCTAACTAACCTAAGGACATCACACACACCCATGCCCGAGGCAGGATTCGAACCTGCGACCGTAGCAGTCCCGCGGTTCCGCACTGCAGCGCCAGAACCGCTAGACCACCGCGGCCGGCTCCTAAATAAGGCACCAGTTTAGTTATGAATCAAGTTTGATATGCTGAAATTTTAACGAAACAATGATCAATGTTAAAATAAATGTCTAAATATATACTGATTTATTTCTTTTATTTAAATTGTCTTTATATATATATATATATATATATATATATATATATATATATATATATATATATCACCGGTTATCGTAAGATGAGTACTAAAAGATTATAATTAATGTTAGTCTGGTTGGGAATTTGGTAAGGTAGACTGGATACCTGGTGAAACAGTTGGAAACAGTTGCGCAGTAATGCAAGGTTAACTTCCTCACATAGCTCACAGCTTTTAACCCACTTTTATGGTCTTGAATATCAGCACCGCTTACACCACAAATTAATGCAACAACATTACACATGGCAACCCTGTTCTGTGACTCCGCTAGACTCTGGAATCTCTGAAACGTTAGATTGCGAGCGTTGTATAATCTTAATTTTTTTCCCTGCAGCGTTCAAACAACTTCTGCGTTGTTTCTGAGCAGACTTTCAAAAGATTCACGGCGTTGTGTTGTTTGTCTTGTTTTGTTTTCTATATTTGGGTGTTTTATATGTATGTGTTTTTTTTCTCGCTCGTAAATTGCACTGCCTTCGATCAAAGATATAAATTTGTTTTGCGTGCGAAAAAGTGCGTACTAGGTTGGGTACCTTTCGTGTGACTGTCGCAATTTTTGGGGGATACATTTATTCTGATTAGTGTGTTGCGTTCCGGGTATAAATTGAACTAATGCAGACACGTAACCAAGCTAAAAGTAGGCCGTCCAACAACTTAAGCAACATGGACGAAGGGGATAATTTGATTTCGAATATTAACACGTCGGACGGTTCCGAAAATGCAACGGCGAATACTTCAGAGGAAATGCAAAACAGGACGAACGGGCTCACAACAGAGCCAGAAATTAATTTGCCTCCAACTAACCAAATTGATTTGGCAGAACTCATAAAAGCCTTATTGCATCAAAATAAAGAAAACGCAGAAATATCAGAAAAATCTTTCCGAGAACAAAAATAATCATCCGAAAAATCGATCCGCAAGCTAGGCGAACAAATAAACGAAAAACTAATCCAGCAGACAAATAAAGTCGACAAGTCGATGCAGAGAGTGTCCGATGATATCTCACAAAGAATAAACAATCTGGCAAGTAAAATAAAAAGTGATATTATGAAAGAATTAGGCCGTACATTTGAACAAATCGATGATCGTCTGCAAGCCTTAGAACAGGGCAAGCGGAGTAGCGATGCGGAATCGAAAGAGAGCGAGGCAGCATTTCAAAAATGCGAAGGGACTGGGACTTGCCCCGTTTTTCAAGTGCGAGGAATAAAGGTGAAGGGCGCAATCTACAGTAAGAGCGTAGAAATCCGAAGGCAGACTCGGCTTAATTTAATGTGCCTCCAGTTCCTTAGCTAATACTGACCCTCAACTCCATAGAACAGGATACTGAACACATAGTATCGAGGTAGTAGAGTGAAAAGCGTAATACTTATGGCATGGCTACTCAGAAGTTTCTTCATTATCTGGAAGCACTTCTGGCCTGCTCAATTCTGCAGCAATTTCTTGAGAGAATTCCCGGTTATCACTGATTTGACACTCCAAATATTTATATGGTGAAACGCTTTACATCTTATCATTACTGAGTGTAAGAGTGTCTTGAATATCATCTCCATTTTGTCTCTTGACGTTTATACGTTGCCAAATGGTGCACCTCCCTGAAATAATAGTGTTTGTTAGGTCTTGCAGTTCTTCCAGTCTCGCTGCAAGTAAGGTATTATCATCAGCATATTTGACGTTACTGATCATAAATCCATTAACCAGCACTCCTTGATACTTTCCATCAAGAATGTCGGGGAAACTGTTTCCAGAATAGCGTGTGGCTGCAAGGAAGGTTTTATAATTTCTTTAATACATTTTCAGAGTAGATGTTGAAAAGTAATAGGGAGATAATGCAGTTCTGTGGAACTCCTTTTGGAATCGATACATCTTCTGATAGCTGACTATCGATACGCACACCGCCACTTTGGTCCCAGTAGAGATTTCCAATCAGTCGGATGTCAGAACTATCCAAATCCTTTAAAACATTTCGGTAATCTTTAATGGAGCAATGATGAAACTTACATTTCGATGACAATGGTAAGACACAACCAAAAGAGACATAATTAATCTAGCAGAGAAACGTCTTTAAAAACCAATGTTTACAGGTAAAACACACCTCTGATACTTCGTGGATTATAAAAGAAGAACCTTACATGAATTGCACTCATTTCAATAGGTATCACGAGCCAATATTTTGTTATACGAAGTGAAATGGACTCTCGTTCTCTTCTATCAGCAGAGTATTGGCGGGAGTTCATCTCCCTGCGCCCATACAGCCACTGAACATAAATTGTATTTCTGAGGCCAAACGTTCACGTTGTATTTGTTGTTGCCAAATTCATGTGCCTGCAGTGTGACACTGCATGGATCTAAGGCCTGGATCCGGGGATGGAGGAAAAGTAAAGACTAAATTCTTTTGAAATGTGGTGTTAAACGTGAATTCTGAAAATCAGATGGACACGTGACATTACGAATGCGGAACTCCTTCAATGAGTGGGATAGAACAAGAGATAATGGGTCACCTGCTGTGACATGAGGGGTTTCTAACATCTGTTGTTGTTGTGGTCTTCAGTCCACAGACTGGTTTGATGCAGCTCTCCATGCTACTCTATCCTGTGCAAGCTTCTTCATCTCCCAGTACCTACTGCAGCCTACATCTTTCTGAATCTATTTAGTGTATTCATCACTTGGTCTCCCTCTACGAATTTTACCCTCCACGCGGCCCTTCAATACTAAATTGGTGATCCCTTGATGCCTCAGAATATGCCCTACCAACCGATCACTTCTTCTAGTCAAGTTGTGCCACAAGCTCCTCTTATCCCCAATTCTATTCAGTACCTCCTCATTAGTTATGTGATCTACCCATCTAATCTTCAGCATTCTTGTGTAGCACCACATTTCTAAAGCTTCTATTCTCTTCTTGTCCAAACATTTTATCGTCCACGATTCACTTCCATACACGGCTACACTCCATACAAATACTTTCAGAGACGACTCCTGACACTTAACTCTATACTCGGTGTTAACTAATTTCTCTTCTTTAGAAACGCCTTCCTTGCCATTACCAATCTACATTTTATATCCTCTCTACTTCGACCATCATCAGTTATTTTGCTTCCGAAATAGCAAAACTCATTTATTACTTTAAGCGTCTCATTTCCTAACATAATTCCCGCAGCATCACCCGATTTAATTCGACTACATTCCATTATCCTCGTTTTGCTTTTGTTGATGTTCATCTTATATCTTCCTTTCAAGACACTGTCCATTCCGTTCAGCTGCTCTTCCAGGTCCTTTGCTGTCTCTGACAGAATTACAGTGTCATCGGCGAACGTCAAAGTTTTTATTTCTTCTCCATGGATTTTAATTCCTACTCCGAATTTTTCTTTTGTTTCCTTTACTGCTTGCTCAGTATATAGATTGAATAACATCGGGGATAGGCTACAACCCTGTCTCACTCCCTTCCCAACTACTGCTTCCCTTTCATGCCCCTCGACTCTTATAACTGCCATCTGGTTTCTGTACAAATTGTAAATAGCCCTTCGCTCCCTGTATTTTACCCCTGTCACCTTCAGAATTTGAAAGAGAGTATTCCAGCCAACATTGTCAAAAGCTTTCTCTGAGTCTACAAATGCTAGAAATGTAGGTTTGCCTTTCCTTAATCTATTTTCTAAGATAATTCGTACGGTCAGTACTGCCTCACGTGCTCCAACATTTCTACGGAATCCAAACTGATCTTCACCGAGGTCGGTCTCTACCACTTTTCCATTCGTCTGTACAGAATTCATGCTAGTATTTTGCAGCCGTGGCTTATTAAACTGATAGTTCGGTAATTTTCACATCTGTCAACACCTGCTTTCTTTGGGATTGGCATTATTATATTCTTCTTGAAGTCGGAGGGTATTTCGCGTGCCTCATACATCTTGCTCAATAGATTGTAGAGTTTTGTTAGGCCTGGCTCTCCCAAGATTGTCAGTAGTTCTAATGGAACGTTGTCTACTCCCGGCGCCTTGTTTCGACTTAGGTCTTTCAGTGCTCTGTCAAACTCTTCACGCAGTATCATATCTCCTATTTCATCTTCATCTACATTCTCTTCCATTTCTATAATATTGTCCTCAAGAACATCGCCCTTGTATAGACCCTCTATATACTCCTTCCACTTCCTGCTTTCCCTTCTTTGCTTAGAACTGGGTTTCCATCTGAGCTCTTCATATTCATGCAAATGGTTCTCTTTTTTCCAGAGGTCTCTTTAACTTTCCTGTAGGCAATATCTATCTTACCCCTAGCGATATGCGCCTCTACATCCTTACATTTGTCGTCTAGCCATCCCTGCTTAGCCATTTTGCACTTCCTGTCGATATCATTTTTGAGACGGTTGTTTTCTTTTTTGCCTGCTTCATTTACTGCATTTTTGTGTTTTCTCCTTTCATCAATTAAATTCAGTGTCTCTTCTTTTACCCAACGCTTTCTACTAGCCCTCGTCTTTTTACCTACTTGATCCTCTGCTACCTTCACTATTTCATCTCTCAAAGCTTCCCATTCTTCTTCTACTGTATTTCTTTCCCCCATTCTTTTCAATCGTTCCCTAATGCTCTCCCTGAAGCTCTCTACAACCTCTGGTTCTTTCAGTTTATCCAGGTCCCATCTCCTCAAATTCCCATCTTTTTGTAGTTTCTTCAGTTTTAATCTACAGTTCATAACCAATAGATTGTGGTCAGAGTCCACATCTGCCCCTGGAAATGTCTTAGAATTTGAACCCTGTTTCCTGAATCTCCGTCTTACCATTATATAATCCATCTGATACCTTCTAGTATCTCAAAGCTTCTTCCATGTTTACAACCTACTTTTATGATTCTTGAACCATGTGTTAGCTATGATTAAGCTATGCTCTGTGCAAAATTCTAACAGGCAGCTTCCTCTTTCATTCCTTACTCCCATTCCATATTCACCTACTACGTTTACTTCTCTTCCTTTTCCTACTATCGAGTTCCAGTCACCCATGACTATTAAATTTTCGACTCCCTTCACTATCTGAATAATTTCTTTTATCTCATCATACATTTCATCAATCTGTTCGTCATCTGAGGAGCTAGTTGGCAGATAAACTTGTACTACTGTGGTAGGCATGGGCTTCGTATCTATCTTGGCCACAATAATGCGTTCACTATGCTGTTTGTAGTAGCTTACCCGCATTCCTATTTTCCTATTCATTATTAAACCTACTCCTGCATTACTCCTATTTGATTTTGTATTTATAACCCTGTATTCACCAGACCAGAAGTCTTGTTCCTCCTGCCACCGATCTTCACTAATTCCTACCATATCTAAATTTAGCCTATCCAGTTCCCTTTTTAAATTTCTAACCTACCTGCCCGATTAAGGGATCCGACATTCCACGCTCCGACCCGTAGAACGCCAATTTTCATTCTCCTGATAACAACGTCCTCCTGAGTAGTCCGCGCCCAGAGATACGAATGGGGGACTACTTTACCTCCGGAACATTTTACCCAAGAGGACGCCATCATCATTTAATCATACAGTAAAGCTGCATGTCATTGGGAAAAATTACGGCTGTAGTTTCCCCTTGCTTTCAGCCGTTCGCAGTACCAGCACAGCAACGCCATTTTGGTTAGCGTTACAAGTCCAGATCAATCAATCATGCAGACTGTTGCCCCTGCAACTACTTCCTCAAGCTTTCTTTTCCATTGACGCATTTCTACCATCTATAATACAGGAATGTGTCAATGGAAAAGAAAGCTTGATGAAGAGAACGACTGAAGTAACACAAATTATAAAATATATTGGCTGTACCTACTACACAGAAATGAAGGACGCAAAAGCATGTGAAGACTTAGACATCTTCTGCGAGCCAGATTGCTGGCAACCAGTTCTCAGATTAAGCACTAAAGAAACGGATATGTATCATTTCATGTGTTCCCAAATTCTGATTTTTTGGGGGAGATTTGGACCTTTAAAACAGCAAGTTAATTTGATGTATTATGTGTGGCATCCGCTTAATGGCTCTTTCGAGTCACTGTATTTCTTTAAACAGCGTCGCGTTTCGAGAACTGACTGGGTGATGTCATGTTACTCCACAATACGCAACTCGTCAGCAATATTTATCTGACAGTGTTCATTCCTGGAACGACTGAAGTCGCCTTGTACAATAAGAGAGAGAGAGAGAGAGAGAGAGAGAGCCAGAGAGAGGTGGAGCCGCCGCCACCGGACGGCAGCACCATCGACAACCAGGACGTGACCTTGGCTGGAGCTCGGTCTGGACGCTCTTCTATTTGCAGTTGCCGACCTGCCACGTCAGTACCCATCCGGCAGGCGGAGCGAGCGGTTCTGTGCGAGGTACGACCACCTAAACGGACAGATACATACTACAGGTTAGTTCTCTTCGAAGCCTGCACATACTCTTCGAAGCCTGCACATACTCTTCGAAGCCTGCACATTTTCGTTCCGTTCGCTATTTTAACTAGAACTGTTAGAGAAAAAGTGGTATAAACTGGAAGAAAAAAAAACACAACCAGTTATTTTACAACTCCTCAGTTATATGCCGCACCACAAACTGTGCTGAAATGGTTATGCTGTTTACAGTACTGCAACACGCTCCACATCACTTCGTAACTTTGGCAGAATATAACTGTGAGCTAGCTATTATATGTGTGTTGGCATTGCGTGCGATTTCCGCAGGATACATTGTTGTAAACACAGTTCTTAACACGGGAGGTGCGAGCAAAGTACGTACAAGTTCATTAATTTGTATAGCCGCGCGGGATTAGCCGAGCGGTCTCAGGCGTGCAGTCATGGACTGTGCGGCTGGTCCCGGCGGAGGTTCGAGTCCTCCCTCGGGCATGGGTGTGTGTGTTTGTCAAAAAAATGGTTCAAATGGCTCTGTGCACTACGGGACTTAACTTCTGAGGTCATCAGTCCCCTAGAACTTAGAACTACTTAAACCTAACTAACCTAAGGACATCACACTCATCCATGCCCAAGGAAGGATTCGAACCAGCGACCGTAGCGGTCGCGCGGTTCCAGACTGTAGCGCCTAGAACCGCTCGGACACCCCGACTGGCTTGTGTTTGTCCTTAGGATAATTTAGGTTAAGTAATGTGTAAGCTTAGGGACTGATGACGTTAGTAGTTAAGTCCCATAAGATTTCACACACACACAAAAAAAAAAATAATAATAATAATTTGTATGTGGCGGAGCATTTAGCGCGTTCAAACACACACACACAAATTTTATAGAAAAGCTAGAAACAGTAAAACGTGTAAAGGATAGGGTACGCAGCACAGGAAAGAAATGACGAGACAGGCTCACGTTACGGAAAAACTGGTCGATGGAAACAAACCGTTTTGGCAGCGAGACGCTGGCGGCTTCATAGCCTCGCTGTTCAAAATTTTCTGTTGAGCAGATGTCCCCCCAACCAGCTTTACCCAGGGTGTCCAGAGAACTGCAGCCAGTGAAATTTGCTCCCAGGAAAGGCAGAGAAAAGTTTCACTAAGTTGCGCGTCCGATCTCCGCAACTGGTACAGCAGGTAGAAGAACTACGACTCTAGGCGCGTTGACACGGGCCACATTTTACGGCAATGTGGAGCCACAATAGTGTCGCCGGTAACACTGCAGCAAGGTGCCTTCTATACGTAAGAGTATTGCTACACGGCGGGCTATATTGCTGATGGAACAGGCTCTTGCATGTGTTTGCCGACGTACTTCTGAGGTTTTGCCCGTCTTATCCACCGAGGTTGCAGACAGTTATTCATATGTCCGGGCTGTATCTACTTCTGTCCTTTGTTGTACACTCCTCCCTTTCACTTTAAGCCTTGCCTGCTCTTTCTCATGCCAACAGCGCTGCAGTGCCGAGTAATGTGAAACAATATTATTTCGCTTAACATCGAAAGTTGGTGCGCGTACGTAGAGCTACTCTGTGTTTGTTGTCTACGGGAATGTAGAAGTGGGCGAATGAGACAACCGATAAATCCATGAATCTGATACGTACATCTACGACCAGAGCTATAGAACTCAGGAAATAATATGTACAAAGATCGAAATCTCAAACAAAAAAAAAATTCTTATTTCTACCATCTTTGTAGATCTGCAGCACTGAATCATAATTTCATCCTACACAGATTCTTGGCCCAAGACATTTTTTAATTTTTTCATTTTATTTTTAATTTAATTTATTTTTTTTTTGAGTCCTCGGTCTTGTGACTGGTTTCATTCGGCTGGTCACGAATTCCTGCGCCAACCTCTTCATCTCAGAATAGCTCTTGCAACCTACGTCCTCAGTTATTTGCTTGATGTATTCTGGTCTCTGTCATCCCCTACAGTTTTTACCGTCTATAGCTCCTTCTAGTACCATGCAGGCTATTCCCTGATGTTTTAACACATGTCCTATCTTGTCAGTGTTTTCCATGTGTCCCTTTCTTCGCCGATTCTGTGGAGAACCTCCTAATATCTTGCCTTATAAGTCCACCTAATTTTCAACGTTTATCTGTAGCACCACTTCTCATATGCTTGTATTCTCTTCTATTCCGATTTTCCCACTGTGCGTGTCTCACTGACATACAGTGCTGTGCTCCAGACGTACATTCTTAGAAATTGCTGCCTGAAATGAAGGCCTACGTTTGATACTAGTTGACATTTCTTGGTCAGGAATGCCCCTTCTACCAGTGCTGGTCTGCTTTTTACTTCCTCCTAGCTTCCTCTATCATGGATTATTTTGCTGCCTATGTAGCAGAAATCCTTAACTTCGTCTTCTTTGTGATCCCTAATTATTATGTTAAGCATTTAGCTGTTCTCATTTCTGCTACTTCTCATTATTTTCATCTTTCTTTGAAACATTTTCAGTCCATACTCTGTACTAATTACACTGTTCATTCCGAGAAACATGTCCTGTAATTCCTCTTCATTTTCACTAATGACAGCAATGTCATCAGTGGATCTTATCATTGATATCCTTTCACCCTGAATTTTAATCTCACTGTTCACCTCTCCTTTTGTTTCCGTTACTGCTTCTTCTATGTATAGACTGAATAGTGTGGGCGAAAGACTATCTCCCTCTCCTACACCCTTTTCAATACGAACAATTCGTTCTTCGTCTTCTAGTCTTCTTGTTCTCTCTTGGGAGCAGTACATACTGTACATTATCTGTCTTGCACTATAGCTTACCCCTATTTTTCTCAGACTTTCGAACATCTTGCTCTATGTTACATTGTCTAACGCTTTTTCCATATCGACTAATCCTGTGAACATGTCTTGGGTTTTCTTCAGTATTGTTTCCATTACTAACGACAATGTCAGATCTGCCTCTCATGTGCCTTTACGTTTCCTAAAGCCAAAGTGTTCGTCATTTAACACATAGTTTTCTTTTCCGTTCTTCTGTATATTATTCTTGTCAACAACATGGATGCATGAGCTGTTAAGCTGATTGTTCGGCAGTTCGCACACTTATCGGAAATTGCTCGCTTTTATGTGGACGATATTTCTCCGAAAGTCTGATGTTATATGAGTCCCACATACTCTATACACCAGTGTCAACAGACATTTTGTTAACACTCCCCTTAATGATTTTAAAAATAGTGTTGTCTATCCCTTCTGCCTTCAAAGCTTTTTAAAACTCTAATTTTTATACTGCATCCTCTATCTCTTCCCTATAGACTCCTGTTCCTTCTTCTGTCACGTCATCAGACAAGTCGTTCCCCCTCATAAAGGCCTTCAACGTACTCATCCCACCCATCCGCTCTCTCCTCTGCATTTAACAGTGGAATTCCCACTGCACTCTTAATGTTGCTGCCTTTGCTTAATTTCACAGAATGTTACTTTGGCTTTTCTATATACTGAGTCAGTCCTTCCGACAATCATTCCTTTTTCGATTTCTTCACATTTTTCATGCAGCCATTTCGCCTTAGGTTCTTTGCACTTCCTATTTATTTCATTCCTGTGACTTGTATTTCTGTATTTTTGAATTTCCCTGAACATTTTTGTACTTTCTTCTTTCGTCGAACAGGTGACGCATTTCTTCTGTTACCTATGGTTTCTTCTTAGTAACTTTCCTGGTGTCTATGTATTTCTTTCCAACTTCTGTGATTGCCCTTTTTAAAGACATTCTCTCCACTTCAGCTGACCTGCCCACTGAGCTACTCATTATCGTTGTAACTATAGTCTTAGAGAACTTCAAGTGTGTGTCTTCATTCCTTAGTACTTCCGAATCCTACTTCTTTGCCATTGATACTTCCTGACTGGTCTCTAAACTTCAGTATGAGTCTATATCTGCCTCTTCGGTGCACATTATAATCCAATATCTGATTTTGGAGTCTCTGCCTGATCATCTGATCTTCCTGTGTCTACCGCCATTTTCCAAGTACACCTCGCCCACTTATGATTCTTGAACAGAGATTCGCCGTTACAAGCTGAAATTTAGTGCAGAACTCAATTAGTCTTCCTCATCTCTCATTCCTACTACCAAGCCCATATTCTCCCATAATCTTTTCTTCTATTCCTTCCCCTATAACCGCATTCCAGTCCGTCACGAGTATTAGATTTTCATCTTCCCTTATTAGATTTTCATTTCCCCTTATGTACTGAATTATCTGTTCATTATGTTCATATACATTCTCTCTCTCTTCATCGTCTACCTGTGACGATGGCATGTGTAGCTGAACTATTTTTGTCGGTATTGAATTACTATCGATTCTGATGAGAACATTCCTGTCACTTAACTGTTCACATTCTGCTCTACCTTCCTATTCATAACGAATTCTACTCCTGTTATACCAATTCTTGCTGCTGTTGGTATTACCCTAAACTCATTTGACCAGAAGTCCTTGTCTTCTTTCCATTTCACTTCACTGACATCCACTATACCTAGATTGAGCTTTAGCATTTCCGTTTTCAGACTTCCTAGCTTCGCTGCCACGTTGAAACTTCTGATATTCCACAGATGTTAGCCTTTCGTTTGTTATTCAATATTTTTCTCATGATCACCTTATCCTTGGCAGTTCCCTCCCGGATAGTAGTCCGAATTTTTTTGCCAATGGAGACATCATCGTGACACTTTTTCAGTTACAGGCCACATGTCCTGTGCATACACATCATGTGTCTTTAATGCAGTGATTTCCACTGCCTTCTGCATCCTCATGTCGTTGATGAATATTGATTCTTCCGCCTTTTAGGGGCAATTTCCCACGCACAAGGGCAAGAGAGTGCCTTGAACCTGTGTCTGCTCCCCCACCATCTTTGACAAACCCATTGGCAGGGGAAGGGTTACTTCTTCGGCTGCAATTACTGATGAGTTTAATTCAAAACTTAAGTAGCGGCGAGGTTCCAACCTGGGACCCAAGACGTTTTGATTACTAGTCAAAGACGCTACCCCTGAAACACTAAACAATCGTAAAGTTTATTACTCTGTATTTTATTCAAAGGGAGTCATAATTTGTAGGTTATGCATTAGTTAATTACAATTATTAGATCACTGATGGTGTGCTATATACCAAATTAAGTACGAGATGTTCTGTTTTATACCCTGTTGCAGTCGTAAATTTTAGGAGGGTTTAGTAGAAGTATAAACTTCTTTGAAGCTTCATCACGTGTTATGTTTGTTTGCATGGCTGTCTTCCGCAGCTGCTGTTATAATCCGTCTTTTTCCGTCTTTAGTTCACTGCAATATTGTTCGCGTGTCGCTGTGGTTAAGGTATGCTGTGATGGAAATATGGCGCTATCCATAACTGACGCCGAGGCAACTGTGACCCATGGCCCATAGATGACAGGGATGAACGACGGCTCCACAGATGTGTATGTGCGAATAGAGGTGCAACTGTTGAGCAACTGAGCATCCAGATGAACCAGTGAACGCAGTTGCGTATGGGCCTCCTCAGCAAGTACCTGGTTGAAGCACCTGTCCTGACTATCGTTCATCGGCAAGGAAGGCTAGTATTTTCTCATCAGTATCGCGACCTTGTAAACCCTTAACTGCAGTTTGGTTTTGCTCAGCACGATGGCATCTACTGGCAGGACAATGCAACGTGCCTCACAACTCTGTGTGTGTGAATTCCTAAGGGACCAAACTGCTGAGGTCATCGGCCGTTAGACTTACACACTACTTAAACTAACTTATGCTAAGAACAGCACAGAGACCCATGCCCGAGGGAGGACTCGAGCTTCCGACGGGAGGGGCCGCACAGTCTGTGACATGGCGCCTCAAACCGCACGGCCACTCCACGCAGCTCTCAGCTTGTTTGCATGGTTCGAAGAGCATTAGGATGAGTTTATCATACCTTCTTGGTCACCAAACTTCCCCGATTTAATCTCAATAGGGAGTCTGTAGGACCACGTCGATCGGGCTCTTCGCGCCCCTCCTCAACGGAAAATCTAGAACAAAAAATTTGTTCAAATGTTAAGTCCCATAATGCTCAGAGCCATTTTTTTGGTTCAAATGGCTCTGAGCACTATGGGACTCAATTGCTGAGGTCATCAGTCACCTAGAACTTAGAACTACTTAAACCTAACTAACTAACCTAAGGACATCACACACATCCATGTCCGAGGCAGGATTCGAACCTGCCACCGTAGCGGTCTCGCGGTTCCAGACTGTAGCGCCTAGAACCGCACGGCCACTCCTGCCGGCAAAATCTAGAACAGATGGCCACGGCGCTAGAGGTGGCATGACTTCACATCCATGTTGGTACCTTCTTCCAAAGCCTCACTGAATCTCTTGTTGCACATCTCCGTGCTGCAAAAGGTGGTATGTCAGGCTTTTAAACAGTTGGTTACGTTAATGTGACTAGACATTGTAAATGTATTGGGAAACTGGGTGCACCATTTACGTTCTGCATCTATATGTATACTCCGCAAGCTACCTAGCGGTGTGTGACGGAGGGTACTTTGCGTACCAGTGTCATTTCCCCTCTTTCTGTTCCAGTCGCGACTGTTTCGTGGGAAGAATGATTGCTGGTAAGACTCCGTGTGGGCTCGAATTTCTGTAACTTTACCTTCATGGTCTTGTCACCAGAAATGTGTGGGAGAAAGCAATACAATTGTTGACACTTCTAGGAATGTATATTCTCAGAACTAACAGCAAATCACGCCGTGATGCAGAAACCCACTCGTGCCGTGTCTGACACTGGAGTTGATTCGGGGCCAGGGATTTTCTCTGCCTCGTGATGACTGGGTGTTGTGTGATGTCCTTAGGTTAGTTAGGTTTAAGTAGTTCTAAGTTCTAGGGGACTGATGACCATAGATGTTAAGTCCCATAGTGCTCAGAGCCATTTGAACCATTTGGAGTTGATTCAACAACTCCGTGATACTTTCGTGCTTACTAAATGAACTTGTAACGGAACGTGCTGCTCTTCTTTGGATCTTCCCTATTTCCTCGAGAAATCGTATTTGATACTGATCACGTACTGACGAGCAGTATTCAAGTTTTGGCCAGTAATTAACAAATCCCGCACTCATCTTTCAGAAAGATGCCACATAGGTGACTGTCTCGCCAATCATTCTGCGAGTATATCAGATCGTGTAGTATCTCGAAGACTGTCTTTTTTTCCGTGATGTCCTTCAGTTCTATCCTTGTCAACGAAAGTGACCCGACGTTCCCGTTCACGTGCCTCGATCTTGTTTGTTGGAAAGGGGCCCATTCGTTATAAGTCTTCTACAGTTTTGTATGATCTATGTTGACAAAAAGGGTCCAAACTAAACGATATTACCACAAAATTCTATTACAGCCGTACTCCTAGCGTATACACCAGTTCTTGCAAGGAGGGGAGCAGGAGGAGAAAGATACTTTAGCAGGTAGCCTCATGTGACCTTGGTTTTAAAGGTGTGAATTGGTACTTTGGTTAATCAAGGTTATTTATGAGAATGTGGATGAAAAGAAAGGGCCATACTACAATTGTAACACCGAGCAGAGCCCATATTCAACAAGAGTATTGAAATATATTTCGCAATACATTTACGTAAGCACAGCTGACGAATACACTACCTGATATACAGTATCCGGGCGCCTCTATGAAATGTGAAATTGACCTCCAGATGTCATGGGAGGCGGGCCCGTCAGTATAAAACGGGGTGGGGAGTGTTGCGTTATCAGCAGACAAGCAGTAGCAGCAGAACTGGTCGATCGGGAGAGATCAGTGATTTTGAACGTGGACTTGTAATTGGATGTCAGCTGCGTAACAAATCTACCACAGCTTTCAACCCTCCTAAAGTTGCCTAAATCGACTGCTGGTGAACGGACAGAGACCGCTGATCATTGCAGTGTGGTTGTAAAAAATAATGTGAAATCACAGAAGAAATCTCTCGTGGGGTACGAAGTTCTATCAGTAGTCCAGCTAGCACAGTGCTGCGTGTCTGGAGTCAAAACGAATAGGACACAATGATCGACCAGCTACTCATAAGCCAGACATTTCTGTTGTCAGTGCTAAGCGACGTGGTGTACAGATCGGCACCACTGGGCAGTGTGTCAATGGAAAATGAGGAATTTGGAGTGATGAGTCACGCAGCATCCTGTGACAGTCCATTGTAGTGCCAACAATGAAATATGAAGAGGGTGATATTACGGTAAGGGGGTGTTTATCATGGTTTTACTGTGGTTCTCGCGCTTCATTCGGATTGACGTGGACACAAAAAAATGGCTCTGAGCACTATGGGACTTAACATCTGAGGTCATCAGTCCCCTAGAACCTAGAAGTACTTCAACTTAACTAACTTAAGGACATCACACACATCCATGCCCAAAGCAGGATTCGAACCTGCGACCGTAGCGGTCGCGCGGTTCCAGACTGAAACGCCTAGAACCGCTCGGCCACAGCGGCTGGCCGATGTGGACGCATTTTACAGCACTGTGTTCTTTGTACAATAGAGAAAAAGTTCGGAGATGATGATTGTGTGATATGCTATATTGTTATGTATTGATTATTCCTTGCTGCTGTAGTGTTATCTTGAAGCTGTGAGGAAGGAGGACAGGCGCTCCAAGGCGTGGAACCAGAGACGATGCTTGAGCACAGACGAAACTAGGAGAGATATTGTTACATGAAGTAAACCGTAAGGGGAGAGCCTTGCGAAAATGCAGACGCCTCTAGATGCGGCCCCAAGGCGCTAGTTACCCTTCAAGGAATTAAGATGTAACTTCATGTCGTCTAGATGCTGTGTTAGGTTGCCACCGTAGAACTTTGTAACCAACAGGCAGGTACTAGCGTATAAAGCCAGCTTGATACCAGCCCCGAGAACAGTAACGTCAGTAGGCTCACAAGAGTTAGAAAGAGAGCGAAAACGCCATAAGCTGTTGACCTAGCAGTCCCTACTCCGGGGAGCCCGAGGGGCGGGGCTAAATGACGCATAACAATAATGTTACAAGCCTTATTTGGCAGGGCAGCTACGTTTAGCTTTCAGCTGAACAATGTTGATACCAAATACGGACTTAGTTAGTGCAACTGCATTAACATCCCCGCCTTAGGAGCAGTAGAGGGGACCTAACTAAACCGTGATTGGCAGGCGCCTGCAAGAGACCTGAGAGATTGACTGGGTGGCTTTAAGTGGGTAAAACAGTGCCCCCACGCGACTCCTTAAAACCCTTGATTCCGCATTTTGGCGGAGTTCTCAGTCAGAAGATCTGGTCGCCGAATCTGCGTCCGTCGGCTCCAGCCTCGGTGCAGCTCCGCGTCAGTCTGCTCTCTCACTTGGAGTGCTTCAGTGAACAGTGTCACATTCAGTACGGTTTGTTTTGCAACTAAGTTGTTGCCTTAAGATGCTGCTAGTGTTTGCTACTGTGGTTAGCATCCACTCCTAGGACTTCTGCACTGGCTTCTGTTGTAAAAGTGTTATTCGTGCTTTTTCTAACCCTATAACTAGCCTCCAGTGTATTAGTTAGTCGTGTCTGGAATAAACAACTATTTCAAAACCTTGTTTGTCCAAGAGTCTCCACAACGAGTTCCCTACCGAGTCTCACCACCCGTATTTCTAGTAAATGCCTGTACCAGTGTTGGCTCATATAGAAGAAAACAATCAAATGCCTTCACTGTCAGTTGTCGTTCTGCCTTCTGCTCGGTACCGCTTGGCAGCGCTGACTGACCTGTAACCCCTTCTCTCCCACCTATGCCAGGACACGACAATATCAGTGCACCCTGTCATAAAGCAGCTCCTCTGAGCCGATGGTCTGGGGACAATAACTTTCCTGAAATGGACTGGCCTGCTGAGAGCCTTGACCCGAATCCATTGCAACACCTTTGGTATGAGTTGGAATGTCGACTTCGCTCCAGATTCCAGTGTCCAGCATCACTGTCTTCTCTGGTTTTGGTTGTTAAGGAGAAATTAGCCGCCATTCCTCCACAGACATCCAGACGTCTTCTTGAAAGTAACTCCAGCAGAGTTCGAACCATCGCAAAGAGAAGGCTGGATGCACCCCATATTAATGTCCGTCAATAAACGCCTAGATGGTTTTGATCAGATAGTGTATTTGGCACTCCAAACAGAAGAAGAAGTCACATTCATTGATCATCAGGTTTCATAGAATAACAAATGCAGGAATGGTTGTAAACTGAATATTTTCAGATACGTAGAGCTTTGGCTTTGAGACAAACAAGAGAGAGAACTGTGAGCAGTGGGAAGTGTCGGTGGGAGCGTGACAGTGCTACCTAGCCGTAGACGATAACACCTCTGAGTGTAACTGCAAACTTGTGGCCGGTGCTTACCAGTCATTTACACCTCGCGAAGGGTAAACGTCACAGTATGCTGGGGTGTTTCATGTAAGATGCAAGCATTGCCTCCACACTGCGCAGGTACCAATAGCTCCATACGCCACAGGCTGCAGTCTCCATACGTCGCTGTGGCCATTGCTCGGACAGCATGTCAGGTGGCATATCGGTTTCTTTTTTTTATTTTTGCTCGTCCGACCTGTAAAGTGTACTTGAGTTGCTTTATTACACGGACGATGCATTTTTAAACAATGGAAAGAGTCAGAGTGACTTTGGAAGAGAGAACATTAAAAAAAAAAAATAGACATGCAATATAAACGAGGTGTAATTTGTAATTTATGTAATTATGTATATTGCATTTCATGATTGAGAAGCCGTGATATTTGCAATGGTCTTGTTAACCTACAGGCTAGGTATTATGTTGTTTTATGTCTGGAGGTACCTTGATGACACACCAGTAGGCAGTTCTTACTACTCTTCCCTTTCTGTGATGACAGCAATTATTACTTTATATTTAAATAAAATAGATATGGAATATATACATAGCTGGTCTATGAGAGATTGTAATTTCTATAATGGTGTATATTACATTTCCTTGCCGATGTTCCACAGTAAAGATATTCTTGCAGATGGTTATGATAACGGAACTTTTATAGTAATAATGAAGCTGCTGATAATTGTATGTAGCTTCATTACTGTAAGATTTTATTTGACAGAGTTATAAATGTGTGCTTAGTAAAGACATCCAAATGATGTTCAGACTGAGAGTCAAATCTGAATTTTTGAATTGTTGTAAGGCTTGGTGGATTTGGGATGATGGATATAAAATGATCCACATGCCTTAGGTTTATTGAAGATACACTCTTTAACTTTTTTATATGGTTAAAATTTCATGTTTTTCTGTTTGTAGTTTCCAGTCTTCAGATAGTTCTAGCGTCTATGAATGTTCTTATGCTAGTACGACACCCATGAATAAATATTGTCTTCAATTATGTGAATGTGAATCTTATACTTTACAAACACAAAATCACGTAACACATTTGTACGATGTGTGCTACAAAACTAACGCGAATTTTTGTTTTTCTTAAAGAATTTTTACTTATTCATCAACATCAACTTTTGTCTCCTTCAACGTAATCCCCCTCAGATATAATACAGTTGTGCCAGCGCGTTCTCCATCCTTGGAGGCACGTACGGAATTCACCTTTCGTTGCAGTGTTCAGATCTTTCAGCAGTTTTGTTTTTATCTCATCAATTAGGCAAAATGATATCCTTTTATGGTTTGTTTCAGCTTCGATAACAGATAGAAATTGTAGGGGTCATGTCCTGCGAATATGGTGTCTGAGGCAAAACAACAGTTTTGTTTTTTGCCAAAAAATCACGCACGAGCATTGAGGAGTGAGCGGGAGCATTATCCTAATGAAATTTCGAAAAGTGGTGTCACCACAATTCTGGTCGTTTTTTTCGGATTGCTTCACGTAAACGGGGCATAACTTCCAGGAAGTATTCCTTATTGATCGTGCGGCCACAAGGCAGAAACTCATCAGGCAGTATCTCATTGAAATCGACGGTAACAGTGAGAAGAACCTCCACATGTGATCGAATTTCTCGAACTTTTTTTGGTATTGGCTCTTCAGGCTCTTTCCATTGGAACGGTTGGGCCTTGGTTTCGACATCATACCCGTATACCCTTGTTTCGTTGCCTGTTATAATCTTTTTTTCCAGAAGTTCTGGATCATTGTTGACATCATTCAGCAATTCCTAAGCGATATGTACGTGACATCACTTTAGGTAGAAATTCAACCGTTTCGGAAGAAACGTGCTGTTTGCACGTTTCATGCCCAAAACATCTTAAAAAATCATTTGGCATGAGCCAAAGGATATGTCAGTATCATCAGCAACCTCTCTGATGGTGGTTAGGCGATTTTCCAGAACCATTTTCTTCACTTCTTCCACATTGTCGTCAGTAATTGATGTGCTCGGATATCTGTATCGGTTGTTGTCATCAACGTCTTCTCGACCATCTTTCAAACTTTTATACTTGTCTTACTCATAGTATATTCGCCAAAAGCCACAGTCATTTCGAATGTGGTGTTGCACTTTATTCCATTTTTCAAACAAAATTTAATACAAAATCTTTGATCCATCTTTTCGAAAGGAAAAATTTGCCGAGCACTCGAAAACACGTATGACCTTTTCGACTGTCATCAATAAACTAAATATTCATAACAGCTGAAAGTGCGAACAGACATCAGGAACATGTGTACCAACAAGATAAATAAATTGAAAATCGTGTATATAAAGCCCGCGAAATTAAAAAATTCCCGTTACTTTTTGATGACAACTCGTAAAGTGTTTACAAAAGTTGTGTGGTTTGAGAATATGGCATATCGAGTCTCCTTAACGTTTTATTTTAGTTAATGACATAATTTAAGATGACCGTAAGTTGAATGCAAGTTTTGTTTGATTTCACAAAACAGTATGTTCAGCCTTCAGTTGGTCAATGTCTTTGTGACTGAAAATCACGTATCACTTTAGTCTTGCCATGCAGTTCGCCACATTACCAGCTGTGCGCTTCATGTATTGAAACATTATAAATGGATTTATAGCATGACGCTTCTTACTAGTCATGATTATTCATGCATCTGATTAATGATGTCACATTGTAAGTATACAACAGGTCAAGAACGGTGTGTGGTATATTATAAGTGTTTTCGTATTAACTGTAGCTTTTTGTTTGTCTTTTTTCGTGGTGTGTTGATACATGAGAACGATCCATTTCTGACCGAAACGGGCTGTTTAAGAAAGTGACAATACAGCTAAATGCTAAGCCCAACTTTCCAAAACGGAGTAAGTCGTTGCACCATTTATCGTTTCAGTCAACTGTGACTAAAGCATGTGCTCATCGAGCAAGGTAGTTCTTACCACCAAAAATACACGTTGGTACTGTCACAGACCCCATTGGCGGTGTTTGCTCTGGCTTTTTCCTGCAAGAAATACCCGTAAGTATTTTTTCAGTGATTAATTCTCTGCAAAAAGGTTGCAGTATATGTATTGTTCACATATGGTCTACTGGGAAAAGGTCGGTCCAATAATTCGTTGTGCGCTAACTATAAGCCATAATACTGTTTCCATACTACGCAGAGATTCTCAGTATAACTGATCATAATACTAACGACTACAAGTTCACGAAGCTCGATAAAAACAGCCACTCTTCTTCGAAAAAAGAGCTTTTCGGGATCTACTTCTTCATCGTATACTGACTACGATAGCTGCTTGCAGTACAATATCTTGGAAAATGTAGTCAGTCTGCAGAGGAGACAGTTTACAAAACACCTGTGCATCCCATCTTATAATATCGCTCAAGTGGGCTCTTCAATGTAAGCAAAACGTATACAGACATCTTACTCGCGTAAACAAATGTTGCGAGCTTCATTGTAACCAAATAAGTACCTTAATCAAGAAAAGTAGTGCCAAAACAAGCCCTACCACAGCCCGACATCTCCTTCACAGATAAAAAAAAATATTCAAAGAAGGGCAGCACGAACGGTCACAGATTTGACTGACTCACGCAGAGTGTCACGGGAAGAATCCGAATTGCCAGGTTCTGCGAAAATACACGCGTGGGAAAAGCTTAAGGACGGAAGTAACTATCGCATGATGTGTCGCTGTCAAGTACGAGGGTGAGTCAAATGAAAACCTAAAATTTGTAATAACAAATCGAAATTTCGCGCCGTTATCCTGTAAGTTGGTAAGTGTACTACAAACAGCGTGCAGAATGGCCTGTAGATGACAGTATAGTGCAGATGCACACATACTGTCGCAGTATCAGTATAAAGATGGCCGCCCCACTTGCGGCTTGCACCAGGGAAGAACAGCGTTCTGTTAATCGGTTTCTGCGTAGTGACGCTGTGAAACCTATTGAAATTCATCAACGAATGAAAAGTCTACGAATGGAGTATGAAGTTCGCAAATGGTGTGACTTCAGTGGAAGATGCTCCTCGTCCATGTGAGGCACGAGTTGTGACTCGCCGAGTGTCGGAAAACCGCCGAGTGACACTGAATGACATTGCAGTATGTTTACAGATTAGTCATGGGTCAGCACACCACATTGTGCATGATGTGCTCCAGTTTCACAAAGTGTCTGCAAGATGGGTGCCACGGCAGCTGGCTCCTGAAATCAGAGAACGACGTGTTGATGCTTGTAAAGAACTTCTTCGGCGCTTTGAACGAGAAGGTGATGGCTTCCTTGCAAGAATCGTTACTGTGGACGAAACCTGGGTTCACTTCCACCAACCGGAAACGAAGAGAGCGAGCAAGGAATGTCGCCATTCCTCATCACCAAAACCAAAGAAGTTTCGAACAGAACCATTAGCAGGGAAGGTTATGCTGTCTCTCTTTTGGGACGAAAAAGGCGTAATTTTGGAGCATTACATGCCTAGAGGGACCATTGCCACCAGAGCATCATACACAGATCTAAAAAATCATCTGCAGCCTGCAATAAAATCAAAGCGGGTGGATTGCTGTCAGTAGGTGTCCTTTTGCAACATAACAATGCAAGGCCCCACACTGCCCGTACAACAGTTGCAACAATCAACAGACCTGCATTTTGAGTGTCTTCCTCACCCACCATACTCACCAGACCTTGCCCCCAGTGATTTCCGTATGTTTGGACCACTCAAAGACGCAATGGGAGGACAGAAGTTCCGTTCTGATGAAGAGGTACGCCACGCGGTGCATGAGTGGTTGCGTGGACTACCAAAAGAATTTTTTTCTAAAGGAATTGATGCACTTTGTAAGCGCTGGAGGACTTGCATTGAGCGTGGGGGAGATTATGTTGAAAAGTAATACAACTTTGTACCACTTCTGCACAATAAATAATATTTTTTAAAAATACACTTCTGGACATTAAAATTACTACACCACGAAGACGACGTGCTACAGACGCGAAATTTAACCGACAGGAAGAAGATGCTGTGATATGCAAATGATTAGCTCTTCAGAGCATTCACACAAGGTCGGCGCCGGTGGCGACACCTACAACGTGCTGACATGAGGAAAGTTTCCAACTGATTTCTCATACACAAACAGCAGCTGACCGGCGTTGCCTGGTGAAACGTTGTTGTGATGCCTCATGTAAGGAGGAGAAATACGTACCATCACATTTCCGACTCCGATAAAGGTCGGATTGTAGCCTATCGCGATTACGGTTTATCGTATCTCGGAATTGCTGCTCGCGTTGGTCGAGATCCAATGACTGTTAGCAGAATATAGAATCGGTGAGCTCAGGAGGGTAATATGGAACGCCGTGCTGAATCCCAACGGCCTCGTATCACTAGCAGTCGAGATGACAGGCATCTTATCCGCATGGCTGTAACGGATCGTGCAGCCACGTCTCGATCCCTGTGTCAACAGATGGGGACGTTTGCAAGACAACAACCATCTGCACGAACAGTTCGACGACGTTTGCAGCAGCATGGACTATCAGCTCGGAGACCATAGCTGCGGTTACCCTTGACGCTGCGTCACAGACAGGAGCGCCTGCGATGGTGTACTCAACGACGAACCTGGGTGCACGAATGGCAAAACGTCATTTTTTCGGATGAATGCAGGTTCTGTTTGCAGCATCATTATGGTCGCATCCGTGTTTGGCGACATCGCGGTGAACGCACATTGGAAGCGTGTATTCGTCATCGCCATACTGGCGTTATCACCGAGCGTGATGGTATAGGGTGCCATTGGTTACACGCGTCGGTCACCTCTTGTTCGCATTGACGGCACTTTAAACAGTGGACGTTACATTTCATATGTGTTACGACCCGTGGCTCTACCCTTCATTCGATCCCTGCGAAACCCTACATTTCTGCAGGATATTGCACGATCGCATGTTGCAGGTCCTGTACGGGCCTTTCTGGATATAGAAAATGTTCGACTGCTGCCCTGGCCAGCACATTCTCCAGATCTCTCACCAATTGAAAACGTCTGGTCAATGGGGGCCGAGCAACTGGCTCGTCACAATACGCCAGTCACTCCTCTTGATGAACTGTGGTATCGTGTTGAAGCTGCATGGGCAGCTGTACCTGTATACGCCATCCAAGCTCTGTTTGACTCAATGCCCAAGCGTATCAAAACCGTTATAACGGCCAGAGGGGGTTGTAATATAATGTATTTGTCCAATGAATACCCGTTTATCATCTGAATTTCTTCTTGGTGTAACAATTTTAATGGCCAGTAGTGTATTTAAGGTTCCATTTGACTTACCCTCGTAACAGAGCCTGATGAAACTTGGACCAAAGCTAGAAGGGTGGCACAGTACAGAATAGAAGGTAACTGAAAGAAGTAAGCAATGAGACAAACAGAAACGACACTGTTATTTTAAGACAACAACTCCATTGAAGTCACCACGATTCATGACGTTCACTTGGACCATTAAAGACGGCCGAAAAGGTTCTTAATGCGGTGCATGAGCACCCGGACGGCAGTGCATTGTCTGCAACGTAATGCCATGCTGGCCACAATATTGACAAAGCAGTTCTTGTTGTAGGGCGTTGCTTTACTCCACCAGTGCGCTTGACAGCTGATGGATGGTTGTTGGTGCATGTGGACGTGCTGTAATATGTCTTCCCAACCCACTTACTCGATGGGGTCTAAGTCAGGGGGACGGGCAGATCAGTCCATTTGCCGACTACCCTCTCGTTGCAAAAGCTCTTCCACCTGTCCTGTTCAATGCGGTCGCGTATTATCATCCTTTCTGGATGATAATACGCAATGAGAGCCAAACGCTCTCCAGAAAAGAGGCACATGGGGTAGGAGTGCATTGTCACAATAACCTCAAATCGTGAGTGTTCCGTGTTCAAAGGTTTGGAGGCCAGTACGTCCATGCAAGGTTATGCCTCCCCACTCTGTTACATCTGGACCACGAATATTATCATATTCGACATGCTGGACGTACCCACATACGACGAGAGATGAGAACACGTAATGCACCCCGGAACACTGTCGCACATGTTCAGAAGAAGAAAGGAAATTTTGTAGGCAATGATATCGGATAATCTCGGCAGTAGTTGAGTTTTAAGTAGACATACGTCATTATAGCGGTTAAAAATGTCATAAACGTACCTTGTGGAGTGCTGCCCATTTCATTTTATCCTGACAACTAGACCGCTGTCATATAATTAACAGGTCACACAAACTATATCTGAGAAATGTATCGTTGTCCGATTCAATGTTTACCGTTAATTGTCATGGGACTTATCCCATCGACTTCAGACTGGAATGATAGCGCTGCATTGGAAAAGTATGTATCGGTGCAGTTTACGCAAGATTTCGCGAGACTGAAGTCGGAACGCGCACTTTTCTACTACGTCCAGGTTTTGAAGTGAGATGGCCCACTGTGTGGTGGTACGCGAACGGTTTAAAACCAGTCGTCTCGGAAATGATTCCACCTTTGGCCAGAAAGCCAATGATCGTCTCGCTTTGGACGTTAGACGAAGCGCTCAGTTTCCGCATTACGACGACGGCTGCGCTGTTTTCTGCGTCCCACAGACACGCTTTATACACTATGTGATCAAAGGTATCCGGACACCTGGCTGAAAATGACTTAAAAGTTCGTGGCGCCCTGCATTGGTAATGCTAGAATTCAGTATGGTGTTGCCCCACCCTTAGCCATGATGACAGCTTCCACTCGCGCAGGCACACTTTCAGTCAGATGGTTGGGTGATGGCAGCCCATTCTTCGCGGAGCGCTGCACTGAGGAGAGGTGTCGATATCGGTTGGTGAGGCCTGGCACGAAGTCGGCGTTCCAAAACATCCCAAAGGTGTTCTATAGGATTCCGGTTATGACTCTGTGCAGGCCAGTCCATTACAGGGATGTTATTGTCGTGTAACCATTCCGCCACGGGCCGTGCATTATGAACCGGTGCTCGATCGTGTTGAAAGATGCAATCGCCATCCCCGAATTGCTCTTCAATAGTGGGAAGCAAGAAGGTGCTTAAAACATCGCTGTAGGCCATCGTTGTGATAGTGCCACGCAAGACAACAAGGGGTGCAAGTCCCTCCATCAAAAACACCACCGCCTCCGAATTTTACTGTTGGCACTACACAGGCTGGCAGATAACGTTCACTGGGCATTCGCCATACCCACACCCTGTCACCGGATCTCCATATTGTGTACCGTGATTCGTCACTCCACACAACGTTTCTACACTGTTCAGTAGTCCAACGTTTACACTCCTGTCACCAAGCGAGGCGTCGTTTGGAATTTACCGGCGTGATTGGTTTATGACCACCCGCTCGACCATTAAATCCAAGTTTTCTTACCTCCCGCCTAACTGTCATAGTACTTACAGTGGATCCTGATGCAGTTTGGAATTCCTGTATGATGGTCTGGATAAATGTCTGCCTATTACGCATTACGATCCTCTTCAACTGTCGGCGGTCTCTGTCAGTCAACAGACGAGGTCGGCCTTTACCCTTTTGTGCTGTACGTGTCCCTTCATGTTTCCACTTCACTGTCATATCGACCTAGGACCTAGGGATGTTTAGGAGTGTGGAAATGTTGTCTATCACTTCTGCCTTATTAGATCTTAAGTTCTCCAAAGCACTCTTAAATTCTAGCTCTAATACTGGATCCCCTATTTCTTCTAAATCGATTCGTGTTTCTTCTTCCATCACATCAGACAACTCTTTCCACTGATTTAGCTTTCAATGTACCTTTTCCACCTATCCGCTCGCTCCGCCGCATTTAGCAGTGGCATTCCTGTTACGCTCTTAATATTACCACCCTACCTTTTAATTTCACCTGAGGTTGGTTTGACTTTCGTATATGCTGAGTCAGTCCTCCCGCCAATCATTTCTTTTTCGATTTCTTCACATTTTTCGTACAACTATTCAAGTTGGTGTGGAGAAGGTATGAGTCTGGCGACATATTATCTGACTTTCGAAAAAATATCATCCACACACTTCCGAAGACTGTAAGCGCTGACAAGTGCGAGAATTATCGTACAATCATCTTAACGGATCATGTGTAACCTCACCCTCACTTATCGAACTTAATGACATTGAAAAATTAAACCGCGTGTACCTAATGGAAATTTGGGAAAAGCAATCATCACCGAAGTTAATCTGTCGGTAAAGAGGGAGGAAAGGGTTACATCTAAATGAAAGGAAAAATGCAAATGAAACTGGCGGAAATTAATTTTGAAAATGGGTAAAGTTAATAAAGAAAGTAAATGTGCGGTCATCATGTTAACAATTAATTGGCGTTAATTAGATATTTGAGATTTGGGGAAAATTACAGTCGCCAGTCCTATGGACAACTACTATAATAACTGAAAAAGAAAGGTTATTGCACATATAATTAGCACTAAAAGCGTGGCAACTGAAGGTTGACACGTGTTGTGTGAAAACTGAAAGATTGTCAGAAGTAATAAATTTCGCTAGACTCTGACTTAATTTAGCAAAAGAATTAATAAAACAGGAAAATTCAAAGTTAATTTAATGACTGAAATTAATAGTGAGATTTGTTTCTGAAGCACTACGAAATTCAATAAAATAAGGTTAGTCTTAGGCTACCTCAATAATCATTTCAAAAGCTACTTGAATCTACGCAATTTAGAAATAAGAGATTTAACTTTGAACTTGAATTAAATGATTCTGGACAATTAACAATAGTAACATTTAGTACATACCAAGCTGAGCTGCAGTCACAGGTAAGCTAAAATATGCTAACAAAACTCGCACTCTTAATTTGTGCTTGTGTAATCTAAATATTGTAACCAGCTATGAATACCTTAACTGAACTTTGAAATTAAAGCAGTGAAATGGAACGATATTACTTTAATGCTGGCGTCTGAATTTCAACGACACTCGGGTTCATTTCGGAAAAAGAAGGGACCCTGCTTGGTAATGCAATTGGGACAATGAGCAACAAAGGTTCATGCTAAGTTGCTGTAATTTTGGGATGCAACAATTTTAAAAGCTGAGGTCTGCCATACAGTTCTAAAACTTTACGTGCTACCAGTCTTCCTTGTTGGTTGATTGAAGGTTTGAAGCCGTCGATCGAGGAGGTGGCGACAGTCACTCATTGTCGGCCGTCGCTGTTGCAGAAGCTGGATGTTGGCGCGCCTTCTTCTTGACACGGTCTCCAGCCGAAACGGGCTCTTGATGTGTGCCAGCTAACGCTTCTCGTCCGCGACACCATGTCAGAAACTAACATAGCAAGTCGAGCGCAGTTACATGCTGCCAAACCCGAAAGCGCTGCAACTCGCGGGAGCGGCACTCAACACACCTGCTCCACCGCTCTACTCCAGCCAGACTCCCCTCTGCCCGCGCCCCACGCAACTGAGTTAACACTACCAAAGATCCTAAACACTTGGGTTCTCCATACGACCTATCGATGTATTCATTCGATAGCATAGTTTTCCCTAGGCCAGACCCAGCGTATAATTACAAATAATATTCACAAAACAAACCAATTATACATCGACATAAATGCATATATATACAGATAGTAAAACAATTACAATATACAAAGACACAGAAATGTTATATCTTCAGGTAACAAAATAAGGAAAAAAAATTGCAGTGCAATAGATGGAAATAGGAGGATATGCATTTCCGGCGTTACACGTGCCCCACATTGTCTGAGGATGTTCGTGTAACCTAAACAGACTCAGAAAATGTCCCAAAAAGGAAAAAAAAAACAACAGAAATGCATATGCTCAAAACATCAAGAAAATTTAGCATTAGGCTAATTAACCATAAACCAATTTTTAGACCATAATAATTGAGTGGAGACACTCCTAATCTTATTCCACTCTGTCATCTTACACAAAAGAAAACTGGTTGACAACATATTAAAATTCATAGAAAACATAGAAAATGGTTTAGCTATCCAAAAAATCAAAATTCCTAACAGTATCAAGAAATGGAATACTATTTACAAAATTAGTCAGAGTACATGGTCATAAAAAACAGGTATATCAAAATATGCAAATTAATAATTAATTACATAGAATACACATTTTATATAATCTTTTCATAATTAATACTCTCGCCATGAGAGTCCACTTAACGCTAAACAAGAAAATAATATACAGCAGATCGACAAAAACATAAATATTGACAGCAGAATTCTTTCACATCAGCTGTCCGGGAAGAAAAACAACTCCGCCTTCCTTACCCGCAAGTACAAAGAATGCCGACAACGTTACAAGAGCCGACAGCGGCTCCGCCTCGCCAGTATTGTTGCGCCCGCCTGTGCGGCATGCTTGATCTCACTCGCCTGTGTAACGGCATTTCCAGAACGTCCGCTTCACTGAATTCTTTTGGGAAAACTCACTCCCGAGTAATCTCAAGGAGTCCATTAATACTATCACAGTGGATAACTCAACACTGTCCATCATAACACGCATGTACTAGCCTGAAACTGAAAACAGCGTCTAAGTACATCGGCAATGACCAGTAAAACACTCATTCATGAAATCTTACAGCTAGTTACAAAATCATATTTACATTCCTTAACCTACTGTTATTCAGCTGAAAACTTAAACTAGCAGCTTGGATTTTTCAATTGATTAATAATCAGTTAGTCTTAAATCATTTAATCAAAATTAATTACTTATTAATTACAACTTCTTTAATGTCCTCTAGGTCAGGCAAAAGCATGGCAATCTAGCAAATCCTTAAATCTTACACTCTATATTTACATACTGTACAAATTACCCGTTCTGTGGTACTAATCAATCCTTGGTTGGTACAATTTCAAGTCTACAATGTTTCGTATACCTAATAGTTTTCCAGAGCGTGGATACTCTAAGCAATAAGCATTTGTGTGAGGTATACCAATGACTTTATATGGTCCATTATAAACAAACTTAAATTTAGGGATTTCATTGTCTATCTCACTCGATTTTTCATGAGCAAACTTAGCAAAACGCGCATTAGCGTCATGACGACGTATGCGAGCATCGGCTTTTAGCTTCATTACTTCTCGCAAATGATCTTTTTCCACACCAATATTAATGTCAATCCGTGGAGGGAATTTGATTATCTCTTCCACAAGTCCCGGTTTGTCTCAAAACACACTCTTATTCCTCATTATTACTTCATACAGGCCTCGTCTTTGTTCGTGTGTTACGTTTAACACACCGTCTACAATACTTTCCAATTCACTTTCTACACTATTGTCAATGCCGAGATTCCTCACGTTACAGTAGTTCAAATTCATACCTACGTCAGTGGCATCCGGCCAGTTAACAATGTGTATATGCTGGTATTACCTATGCACACCGTCTCCTGCCTCGTCAAAACTAACTACTATTGTTTTATCTTGTGACGTACATCTCAAAGATTTGCTTTCGCAATTAATCACTGCACGGTACTTTAATAGCCAATCTAGCCCGATAATTACTTATGTAGTTAAGTCTGGCACGACGACAAACTCTTGTTCAAATCGTGCCCCACATATCTCGAAGTTGACAAAAATCTGTTTTGTGACCGGTTTACTGGCCTTCCCAGTAGCACCGATAATTTTCAGTCCTGTTACTGGCATAACTACGATGCCAGGTCTGTCTTTCAGTAACTCAAATATTTTCCCAGATACAGCACTCAATTCTGCACCGGTGTCAATCAACACGTTTAGTTGTAGGTCGTGCATGTTAACAGACACTACTATCTGTCTACACTTGTCCTCGACTGTTTCTTTATTTTCCCACAGTAAATCCTCGTCTGTATCCAGGTCATTCCAGAAAAAACCATCCGGCTTTGATCATAAATCCGGCTTATCTGGCGGCTTTTTCAGCCTCTGTTCACATACAGTGTTAATTTCAACACGTTTGTCCTGAGGCTTAGTCTGTAGCTTCGCCTCCAATACCGAAACCTTTCCCTGCAACTCGTCAACTAGTGAGTGTTGCTTTGCTATCAATTCACTAATTGTCATCTTCGTTGATTCCTCTTTGGCTAGATTGATCTCATCTGCCAATCTACCTGGAGGAATGTGCCCAGTAGTATCTGCAATTATTTCCTCTGGATCTGCGCAACCCATACTGCTATCGTCCGACCGTATAACGTCAGCTCTAACCTCATATACGCTGTAACCTGCGTGCTTTTCTACCACTCGTGTCCAGCTATCACTAAAACTCTCGTAATCTTTCTCCTTAATACTTTCGCAATGTTTAAACTGGAGTTTTGCGTCGGATGGTTCGGCCACTTCTACCACTATAACTTTCGGTAAAGTCTGCCGGTCAGGTCCAGAACTTTCCGTTACTACTTCAACATCCAACTCTTGCGGGACGAAACACGACGAATCTTGCTCGTGCTCCCCATTAACATCAACTATTTCTGGTAAAGTCTGCCAGTTAGGGCCAGAACTTTCTATCACTTCACAATCACCACCTTCCTGCGGGACGAGACGCGGCAAATCCTGCCCGCGCTCCCCATGGACACTTCTCCCGTACAGGCTCCTATAATCTCTTAGTTCATCGTATAAGCGACCGAACTGCCTTAACCAGACCTCGTCCCTCTCTGCACCCCCTCGCTCGATGACGGACGTGTTATCCGACATCTGATCTTCTCTCAACAATTGCGAATCATTCTTAAACTCAATCTCCATTTCCGCTGTGGGTGTTACAGCTGCCACTTTATAATCGATTTCCGGAACACCACTTAAATTATTCTCACTGACAGTGAATGTACACTCCTGGAAATTGAAATAAGAACACCGTGAATTCATTGTCCCAGGAAGGGGAAACTTTGTTGACACATTCCTGGGGTCAGATACATCACATGATCACACTGACAGAACCACAGGCACATAGACACAGGCAACAGAGCATGCACAATGTCGGCACTAGTACAGTGTATATCCACCTTTCGCAGCAATGCAGGCTGCTATTCTCCCATGGAGACGATCGTAGAGATGCTGGATGTAGTCCTGTGGAACGGCTTGCCATGCCATTTCCACCTGGCGCCTCAGCTGGACCAGCGTTCGTGCTGGACGTGCAGACCGCGTGAGACGACGCTTCATCCAGTCCCAAACATGCTCAATGGGGGACAGATCCGGAGATCTTGCTGGCCAGGGTAGTTGACTTACACCTTCTAGAGCACGTTGGGTGGCACGGGATACATGCGGACGTGCATTGTCCTGTTGGAACAGCAAGTTCCCTTGCCGGTCTAGGAATGGTAGAACGATGGGTTCGATGACGGTTTGGATGTACCTTGCACTATTCAGTGTCCCCTCAACGATCACCAGTGGTGTACGGCCAGTGTAGGAGATCGCTCCCCACACCATGATGCCGGGTGTTGGCCCTGTGTGCCTCGGTTGTATGCAGTCCTGATTGTGGCGCTCACCTGCACGGCGCCAAACACGCATACAACCATCATTGGCACCAAGGCAGAAGCGACTCTCATCGCTGAAGACGACACGTCTCCATTCGTCCCTCCATTCACGCCTGTCGCGACACCACTGGAGGCGGGCTGCACGATGTTGGGGCGTGAGCGGAAGACGGCCTAACGGTGTGCGGGACCGTAGCCCAGCTTCATGGAGACGGTTGCGAATGGTCCTCGCCAATACCCCAGGAGCAACAGTGTCCCTAATTTGCTGGGAAGTGGCGGTGCGGTCCCCTACGGCACTGCGTAGGATCCTACGGTCTTGGCGTGCATCCGTGCGTCGCTGCGGTCCGGTCCCAGGTCGACGGGCACGTGCACCTTCCGCCGACCACTGGCGACAACATCGATGTACTGTGGAGACCTCACACCCCACATGTTGAGCAATTCGGCGGTACGTCCACCCGGCCTCCCGCATGCCCACTATACGACCCTCGCTCAAAGTCCGTCAACTGCACATACGGTTCACGTCCACGCTGTCGCGGCATGCTACCAGTGTTAAAGACTGCGATGGAGCTCCGTATGACGATGACGTCTTCCATTGGCTTGACTGTTGCTTTGACATTTGACAGAAAATCTGGATCAGTTTCAAGTTGTTGTTTCAAAGCATGACATTTTTCAGCTCGACGTTCCTTATGACTGTCAGAGCCCGAGGGACAAACTAAGCAGAAAGACTTTTCATTCCCAATTTTTTTTTAATTCGCTGCACCGAGCTCCAAGATAACCCACTAATCGTTGACCAGTTGTCTGTCGACGGTCTGTGAGCACAAGCTCTCGAATGTTTTCAATATTTTCGTCGGCGGCTTGATGGACGTCCTGAACGAGTTTTGTCTTCGACCGACATGTCGCCAATTTTAAATCGGATAAACCATTCGTACACTATAGTTTTTTCCCGTAGCGTTATCTTGATAAGCTGTTTTCAACATTAAAACAGTTTCAGAAGCATTTTTACCGAGTGGAAAACAGTTTCACAGCTGCACATTGTTAACTTAAACTTGCCACCATAAAAAACGAAACAAGAACAAAACAGCTCTAGCAAAAACAATCGTGCAGATGAACACAAGAAGACAGGTCGACAACACAGGCGGCACTGTAGCAATGAGTTGCGCTATATACGCCAAGCGGCAGAAATGCGTACTACACAAGCTCCACCCACAACAACGTTATTCCGTTTTTTTTCGGTATCCTCTCGTATAACGAATATTTTTTTGAGAAATTTGGGCTAAAAGCGGAGGGCCTCGCTAGCGACAGTATTAAGACACTACGTCCACAATAATACCAGCGATACCAACCGGACCTTGGTAACGTTTATCTATCTGAGCATGGGAATTCCTACTCGTCGTTCGCCGCCGCCGCAAGTTGGTCATCACGGTCATCCTGTGGTGGAGAGAATGACTTGAAGCGCCAATAATCATGATGTTGAGAGACCGAAACAAATTTACAAACAAGGAAGGAAGTAATATTATTTTTGGCTGCGTGTATCGGACGGGCTCGCTAAGAGCACTACTGTGAAATACTAGCCGTCTGAAACATTACTTGTCGCCGTCAGCCCCTGCGCTGTTGGCATCAAGAGAACAATACATAAAACGTTACATACCTTCTCAGTCGAAGCGAAATTAACTGCATAACAGATATTTGTGGACTATAAAGCAATGTTTTTAATGTTCAATCCTGACTGAAAGCGAACTTGTGACACAGGGTGATCACAAAAGAACTTCACACTTCCAAAAATTCATAGAAGCGAAACGGTACGACTTCCTCGTTTCAAACCTTGATGTGGTAATACAGTGTCTCTGGAAGGCACTTTAGGTATGAACGCAGTTCTTTTGTTGCAGGATGCCACAGCTAGGGAGTGCTAGTGTAGAAACTAGCAAATACACCACACAGGAAATATAGTGTCTGTAGGATTTTGGAAATGGGTGTTCGTGGGACCATAAGATGTCGCCTTTCTCGACATGTTGATTTCTGTGGGCTGCCTGAACATGATAAATCATGAGACCGACTACGATGCAGCCCTTCTCCTTACACTGTTTATAGCAGGCATAAATGAAGACCGCTTTATGGCTCCTGGTGAATGTGTGTAAGAAATGCTCGTTGAACAGCTGTTACCGAGTCCCTTTTTGCTAACTGAGGGACACGCCAGACCTTCTGTTGTGCCGTACTTCCAATTTTCTACACTAGCACTCCACAACAATAGAATTGTGTGCATACGTAAAACCATCTTCCTAATCTACCTATTAACAGGTAAAAGGTTGAAGCGAATACTTTTTAACGTTTCGTTTCTATGATTTTTTAAAAGTGTAAAGTACTTTTGTGCTCACTCTGTATGTGTATGTTAACCTCAAGATACTATAATTGTCTCTGTTTATTCTGTATGGTATTAATGAAATACCTTCAGGATTACTATGTATGTAAAGGTCTTAGGGAAGCCGAAAAGCTACAAAAACGGACCACCTGATGTCTTGGCTGAAGTAGTTTTGGGCCGAAGGTTTCCGGAAGTTAATTCTCACAGTTAAGACGTCGTTCACAGAAGTGATGGAGTACTGATGAGCTTATTGCACAACGGCCATTCCTACTCATTCTGTCAGTCGTTTAGATGATTGGAGTCGCCTCACGCCCATCCAGAAGGTCAGAAGGTCATGATGCAGTCATGGATCGAGCTTTAGTAGCAGGAGCACTACGCCACCGCCACACCGCCTGCCTGACTCCAGCCCAATATTGCTCTGCGCACCATCTATGCTCTGCGAAAACCCATGCATTTTGAAAGAGTGGAAGAGTACCTTTGAAGTAGTCTTTGTGCACTTTACCCTTGCAGTAGACAGAAATGGAGCGAAAATCTGTGAGTGGATGGATATAGATACTAAGACGAAAATTAAGACCATATGCCACTCATATCCTTATTGATTCCTGTAGCGATACAGATTTCTTCCGCCTGTATTTGTAAGTAAAATTTGAATTGTCTTAGGCAACATCCAACAATGTAGGTTCATTTTATGCAGCCATCTTGAAAACAATATCTGCTACAGACTCGAGAGCCGATTTTACATTTTTCTGAGTAATTTTTAATTATAACGTCTCGCAGTAGTAAAACATTCTCTTTACTATTCAGTCAATGCCAGCCCACAACGTCTAATAGGTCAGCATTATGACTGTTTTACGTCACTCAGTTGCTGTACTTCGCGAGTGAGCGGATGATACAATCATTAACGTAGCCGGCCGGTGTGGCCGTGCGGTTCTAGGCGCTTCAGTCTGGAACCGCGTGACCGCTACGGTCGCAGGTTCGAATGCTGCCTCGGGCATGGATATGTGTGATGTCTTTAGGTTAGTTAGGTTTAAGTAGTTCTAAGTTCTAGGGGACTGATGACCACCGATGTTAAGACCCATAGTGCTCAGAGCCATTTGAACCATTAACGTGCTGGACTGGCATTCGAATGGATCTTCTAATTTAGGTCTTGCAAGGTTTCATTAGATGGCATAACCCTAAACGAGATTCGATGGATTCACTGCTCCACCCAATTCGACGATGTAGAACACCTGAAGAGTAAAATCACCATCTTAAAGTCCAACCAAGTGGAAAATTTAGTGGTAAGTAATGCAGTTAATTTTTGTTCTAATGATCTAGTGGCTGACTTTACTTCTCTCTTCAGAATGGAAAACTTAATCCTTTCATGATAACTGACGGTGTATATTACAAAAAAATGTCAGTGCTTTTTTAAATATAGAATAAACACTGCCTTTGCAAGTGGTGAGTCAATCCAATAATATTGTGCTGTAATGCTGTGATACAAAATTATTGGAGCTGTATATTATATGTTAAAGTGTTAATTTATTCCTTATTTGTACTTGCATTGAAGCGAAGAGCAAAAGTTATTTAACTTAAATGCATGAGAAACTCAAAAATTTGACTGTACCGCATTTTCATTGATATGTACCCTGTACATCCCGACACATCCTGTAATTCGTTTCCAATCATATGCTTGTATTTGGGCCCTGAAAAACAGTAGGTTGAAGTATGACCATGTATAGACTGTTATCTGGCAAGAAATGAAATAACTTCTATTCAGTAGGTGTCCTACAGGTGGCAGGAACCCTCAAGTCAATAAGACAGCAATATCTGCAAAGGCAGCGCCGTAACCCGTTGTCAAATTTTGTAAAAATTTACGGCCGCTTAGAGTAAATATTGTTTTAAGTTCTCGAAAACTCGTGCCACAGGCTGTCATGTAAATTAAAATACATTTGCTCCTTTTTGTCTTCCTAATTTATTGACTCGTTCTTTCCAATGACCATAATATTCCAGGTGAACAATAATTTAGTGATGCGTTTAGGGTTAACGTGGAATTATTTTAGATTAGTGGTTAAATGACTATGAAACTAATGATAAATTATCTACGTCTACATCTACATGATTACTCCGCAATTCGCATTTAAGTGCTTGGCAGAGGGTTCATCGAACCACAATCATACTATCTCTCTACCATTCCACTCCCGAACAGCGCGCGGGAAAAACGAACACCTAAACCTTTCTGTTCGAGCTCTGATTTCTCTTATTTTATTTTGATGATCATTCCTACCTGTGTAGGTTGTGCTCAACAAAATATTTTCGCATTCGGAAGAGAAAGTTGGTGACTGAAATTTCGTAAATAGATCTCGCCGCAACGAAAAACGTCTTTGCTTTAATGACTTCCATCCCAACTCACGTGTCATATCTGCCACACTCTCTCCCCTATTACGTGATAATACAAAACGAGCTGCCCTTTTTTGCACCCTTTCGATGTCCTCCGTCAATCCCACCTGGTAAGGATCCCACACCGCGCAGCAATATTCTAACAGAGAACGAACGAGTGTAGTGTAAGCTGTCTCTTTAGTGGACTTGTTGCATCTTCCAAATGTCCTGACAATGAAACGCAACCTTTGGCTCGCCTTCCCCACAATGTTATCTATGTGGTCTTCCCAACTGAAGTTGTTCGTAATTTTAACACCCAGGTACTTAGTTGAATTGACAGCCTTGAGAATTGTACTATTTATCGAGTAATCGAATTCCAACGGATTTCTTTTGGAACTCTTGTGGATCACCTCACACTTTTCGTTATTTAGCGTCAACTGCCACCTGCCACACCATACAGCAATCTTTTCTAAATCGCTTTGCAACTGATCTGGTCTTCGGATGACCTTACTAGACGGTAAATTACAGCATCATCTGCGAACAACCTAAGAGAACTGCTCAGATTGTCACCCAGGTCATTTATATAGATGAGGAACAGTAGAGGTCCCAGGACGCTTCCCTGGGGAACACTTGATATCACTTCAGTTTTACTCGATGATTTGCCGTCTATTACTACGAACTGCGACCTTCCTGACAGGAAATCACGAATCCAGTCGCACGACTGAGACGATACCCCATAGGCCCGCAGCTTGATTAGAAGTCGCTTGTGAGGAACGGTGTCAAAAGCTTTCCGGAAATCTAGAAATACGGAATCAACTTGAGATCCTCTGTCGATAGCGGCCATTACTTCGTGCGAATAAAGAGCTAGCTGCGTTGCACAAGAGCGATGTTTTCTGAAACCATGCTGATTACGTATCAATAGATCGTTCCCTTCGAGGTGATTCATAATGTTTGAATACAGTATATGCTCCAAAACCCTACTGTAAACCGACGTCAATGATATAGGTCTGTAGTTGTATGGATTACTCCTACTACCCTTCTTAAACACTGGTGCGACCTGCGCAATTTTCCAATCTGTAGGCACAGATCTATCGGTGAGCGAGCGGCTGTATATGATTGCTAAGTAGGGAGCTATTGTATCAGTGTAATCTGAAAGGAACCTAATCGGTATACAATCTGGACCTGAAGACTTGCCCGTATCAAGCGATTTGAGTTGCTTCGCAACCCCTAAAGTATCTACTTCTAAGAAACTCATGCTAGCAGCTGTTAGTGTTTCAAATTCTGGAATATTCCATTCGTCTTTCCTGGTGAAGGAATTTCGGAAAACTGCGTTCAATAACTCCGCCTTAGCGGCACAGTCGTCGGTAACACTACCATCGGCACTGCGCAGCGAAGGTATTGACTGCGTCTTGCCGCTTGTGTATTTTACATACGACCAGAATTTCTTCGGATTTTCCACCAAATTTCGAGACAATGTTTCGTTGTGGAACCTATTAAAGGCATCTCGCAGTGAAGTCCGTGCCAAATGTCGCGCGTCTGTAAATTTTAGCCAATCTTCGAGATTTCGCGTTCTTCTGAACTTCACATGCTTATGTATTAAATATGCATGTCCCAGATGGAAGTAGTCTGAGAAGCCCAGTGGAGTGTGTGATTAATAGCTACACGTGCGAGACCTCTCACTTACCTTGTGCTGGTCTGCTTTCAGGGAGAGCAGCCACGATGCCCGTCGTTCTCTACCACTTCCCGGCCAGCCCGCCCTCCAGGATAGCTCTGGCGGCAGCTAAGGTTGTCGGGGTCGACGTCAACATCAAAATCGTCGATCTGTTTGCAAAGGAGCAACTCAAAGAAGAATTTGTCAAGGTACGTTGTGTAAAAGACAGACCTAACCAAGACCAGTCACAGCTCTTTCTTACGAGAATTATGTCATGTGCGTTGAAGCACTTTTATTTGGGCTATGAAGTCGTATAGAAACAAGCTGTGATGATGTGGAGCATCAATGGACAATACATTATTACGATACTGCACTGCCTGTGTGATTCTGATTACGATGCGAAGTTCATTTGGAGATGCACGCATGTCCAAAGGAACAGGCACTGTGGCGACTACAGCCGGTATGAAATACATTAAATGTATTCGCATTTGTGAATAATGACAATCATCAGCCGTAGGATGAAATGACGACAGTGAAAATCTGTGCCGGACCAGGGCTGGAAGCCAGATTTTCCGTTTATCGTGAGCGGTCGCCTTACCGTTTGGCTATTCGTGCACGACTCACTGTCAGACCCATGCGTTTACGACCTGGAATCGTACATTCATTTTGTACATTCCCGTACAGGTCAGACGCTGTACTTGAAAGTCGTCTGCCCGGTATCGGCAGAGAAATACTGCAGTGCCTATGTTACTGTGATTACAATGCCAACTTCCTGCACTGCAGTATCGTATTTCTCTGCCGATACCGGGCAAGACACTTTTAAGTAGAACGTCTGACCCGTAAGGGAATATACATAATGGATGTACGAGTTCAGGTCGTAAACGCATGGTTGATAACATATAAAAGTTTGGGTCTCGCCGTGCACGGATAGCCAAGTGGTAAGGCGAACGCTCGCGATAAGCGGAAAATCCGTGTTCGAGTCCCGGGTATCTACATCTACATCTACATGGATACTCTGCAAATCACATTTAAGCGCCTGGCAGAGGGTTCATCGAACCACCTTCACAACTCTTTATTATTCCAATCTCGTATAGCGCGCGGAAAGAATGAAAACGTGTATCTTTCCGTACGAGCTCTGATTTCCCGTATTTTATCTTTGTGATCGTTCCTCCCTATGTAAGTCGGTGTCAACAAAATATTTTCGCATTCGGAGAAAAAAGTTGGTGATTTTCATTGTCGTCATTCCATTCTACAGAAGACGGTTGTCCTCATTCCCAATTGCGAATACTTTAGTGTATTTCAGTGGACAATGTTCAAGAGTACTCTACGATACACTTTAGACAGGTATGCGCCGAAGAAAGTTGCGACGGAAAATGCGGCGCCGTGGTTCGACAGTCCTGCTTGACAGGAAATTTAAACGTAGCCAGAGTTTCACAGAAAAACAAAAACTGAACTAAAGCAAAATTAGGGCAAGGACATCCGTGCGTAAAGCTTTCAACTAATTCGAAAGTAAAAATTCTGTCGACCGACTTGAGAGAAAGCGCTAAGTTTTGGACTTACTTTATGTCAGTAAACAGGTCAGTCATCTGTCCAAACACTGTGTGCGTAATAGCATCGAAACGAAGGGTGTGGCCTGAGTGGCCGAGCGTTCTAGGTGCTACAGTCTGGAGAAGCGCTACCGCTACGGTCGCAGGTTCGAACCCTGCCTCGGGCATGGATGTGTGTGATGTCCTTAGGTTAGTTAGGTTTAAGTAGTTCTAAGTTATAGGGGACTAATGACCTCAGCAGTTAAGTCCCATAGTGCTCAGAGCCATTTGAACAAAGGGTGTTCACACCCGGGGGCAAAGGAGGGCCGCGACTACTCCTCCTCACCCCCCCCCCCCTCCCGCCCTTCCCCAGCTCTTAAGGAAAGGAAACGTATACTGTACTCTGCTGTTTTTCTTTCAAGAAAATGATTTAAAAGGCATTGTTACATAGATTTTTAACCGGGTCGGAACTGGAACTTTTTTATGGCTACTTGGAAGTCGCCATTCGTCTCCCATAATAGTAAAAGTAGTCCATACCCCCAGGTATGTCCACCCACCCCACTCCCACCTACAAACTATCGTATGGGCGCCCTTGATAGAAACGGAGGGAGGGTGACACAGAGGACGCCGAATAGTCAAACATCTTTATTCAAAACTGTTTCACTGAGTAAGATCACACTGCAATTCCTCCTTTAAATTGTCGCAAGAGGTTCAATATGATAGGTATTGGAATAAGTCAGCACGGAATAGTAAAGCAACTGAAGTCGCTCTACAGAGGAAAGGCCGCCGGACCTGATGGGAAACCAATAGGATTCACTCTCTTCTAGCAACAGTGTGCTGTAGGTCGCTGGAGGAGCGAAGCGTTCCTAAAAGGCGCCAGACATTCCCGTTTACAAGAAGGGTCATCGAACAGACACACAAAACTATAGGACTATATCTCTGACGTCGGTCGGTTGTAAAAGTGTGGAACATGTTTCATGCTCGATTTTATGACATTGTTGGAGACCCAAAACCTCCTCTGTAGGAATAATCAACCTAGGCTCCGAAAACACAGAACCTGTGAAACCCAGCTCACTCTATTCGTCGACGAGACCCAGAAAGGAGCGTAACAGATATTGACACTCAATTCGATGCAGTGTTCCTTGACGTGCGTGGGCGTTCCGTACAGTTCCGCACTGCCACCTAATGAACAAAATTCGAGCTTACGGAATATCAGACGGGTTGTGTGACTGGAGTCAAGTCTCTTCAAACAGAACATGTCGTTCTCGATGGGCAGATTTCTTCAGACGTAAAATTAACCTCTGGCGTACCCCAAGGCAGTGTCGTACGACCACTACTTTTCACAGTGTAACACAAATAACGTAATGTAATATAAATGAACTAGTAGACAACATCGGAAGTTCCATAAGGTTTTTCGCGGATGATGCTGTTGTCCACAGTGAAGTCCAGACGTAGCGAAATGCAAGAAGACCTGCCGAGGTTCAACGTTTGGAGCAGGGAGTGGCAATTGAACCTGAACATAAGAAATGTAAGGTACTCAAAGATCCATTGCTGAATGATTACACGATTGCAGAACAATCACATCCACAAAATACACTGACGGAAAAAAAAATTGCAACACCAAGAAGGAGCTGTGCGACACAAACGAAAGTTGGTAGGCGTGTTTCTACATATGGGGATGCAAATCAGTTTTGCTTTAAATAGAGGCTTTAACGGTCGTGAGCATATTGGCCTTTGAGATAGGATGTGGCGCAATGACACAACAAATTGTTACAAATCGGCTACTTCAAGGACAGCCCCGAGCCAGACGCCCTGTTGCGTGCACTCCACTGACCCCAAACCACCGCCATTTGCGACTTCAGTGGTGTCAAGCGAGAGCTCATTGGTGGGCAGAGAGGAGGTCTGTTGTGTTTTCTAATGAAAGCTGCATCTGTCCTGCTCCAGTGATGGCCATGTATTGGTTAGGAGACCAGTTCACGGCCTTCAACGAGCCGGTCTGTGTGCTAGACACACTGGACCTACACATAGAGTTATGGTCTGGTGTATGTTTATGACAGCAGGAGCACTCTCTTGGTTATCCCCCGCAAATTGACTGCAAATTTGTAAGTCAGTATAGTGATTTGACATGTTGTGATGCCATTCCCGAACAACGTTCCAAGAGATGTTTTCCAGCTAGATAACGCTCGCGCACATACCGCTGTTGTAACCCAGCATATTCTACAGCGTTTCGACATGTTCCCTTGGCCTAATCGAGCACCAGATCTGTCTCCAATCGAGAACAGATGAGACATAATCAGACGACAACTCCAGCGTATCCACAACAGCATTAACCGTCCTTGCATTGACCGAACAAGTGCAACAGACACGGAACTCCATCCAATAAACTGACATCCGGCACCTGCACAACATAATGCGTGTACGTTTGCATTCTTGCGTTCAACGTTCTGGCAGTTACACCGGTTATTGATGTACCACGTTTTCACATTTGCAGTGGATTGCCTCGCACTTACATTAAGCTACGTTTGTGTAATATTAATCACTTAAATATGTTACCTAGACAAATGTGTTCTCGAAAATTCATTACTGTACCTTAATTATTGTTTGGCGTTGCGATTTTTTCCGTCACTGTATCCATGAGTACGCGTACAGAGCGATATGAAGTAGAACGAACACACACAACTTATCACCGTTGAAGCAGATGCCACACTCAGATTCCCTGGAAGAACCCTCAGGAAATACAACCCACCCACAAAACGGGTAGCTTACAAAACCTCCGTTCAACCAATACTTGAATATCGCTCGTCAGTCTCGGATCCGTATCAGATAGTACCGACAGTGACAATAGAAAAAATTCAAAGAACAACAACTCGTTTCGTTACAGGTTCATTTAGGAAGCGCGAAAGCGTCACTGAGGTGCCCAGCTATCTCCAGTGGCAGACGCTGCAAGAGAGGCGCTTTGCATCACGATGCATTTATTGTTTGAGTTCTGAGAGCATACATTCCTAGAAGAGTCAACCCAGGGTTAATGGCTATCTTTCTTCCCTCGAACCATTCCATAGCGGTATAGGAAAAGCTGGAAGAGACAGTGGTATGCAAAGTATCCTCTGCTGAACACCGTAAGATGCCAAGCGGAGTATAGATGTAGATGTAGATGTCGATATTATTAGACAACTCAATGTATATTAGTGCTTGACAATTCCATTATTTGTGATGGGCGTTCAATAATTAAAATGCAACACTTTTTTTGTCCAGTTTGGTTCAAAACATGCAGAATTTGCTGTGAGACATCGTAGAATATTCCTGCTGCAGCCCTTATAGTTTGATGAAGTTCCGATAGGTGACGCCGCAATACGTAGCCTTCAAAATGGCGTCTGTAACAGAGGTGTGTTCCAAACAGAGAGTTGTCATTGAGTTTCTTTCGGCGGAAAACCAGAGAATCGCAGTTACTCATATGCAGTTGCAGAATGTCTACGGAGACCTGATAGTTAACAAAAGCACGGTGAGTCGTTGGGCGAGGGATCTGTTGTTATCACAGCAAGGTCGTGCAAACCTGTCGGTTCTCCCACGTGCACGTCGGCTGTGACTCCAGCAGTGTTGCAATGCGCGTATACTCTAATTCGAGGTGATAGGTGGATCACATGTCGCTGCTCAACTGGATGCCTTTGTCAGCCTGCACACCTGAGAGGAGCTCACAAAATTTCATTGGACTGTTCTACCTCATTCACCCTACAGACTGGATCTCGCATCGTCCAGCTTCCATCTTTTTGGTCCAATGAAGGATGCACTCCGTGGGAAACAGTACGCGGATGATAGGGAGGTAACTGATGGAGCAAGCCGATGGCTTCGACGTTGCCCAGTACTGGTTCCATGCAGGCATACAGGCCCCTCTAGTAAGGTGGAGTAAGGCCGTCGCATTGAACGGAGCTTATGTTGAAAAATAGTGGTTTTTAGCCAGTAGAATGCGGAATAGTATGGTGTGTTGGAATCCTGATAAAACTAACCTGCTTTTGCAAAAAGAAAATGTGTTGCATTACTTATTGAACGCCACTTGTCAGACCCCTCCTTTCAAACCAAATTACTGACTATGAAACTTATCACTTAGCTCTGATCAAATTGATAATTTTCTACGAACAGTAACACGATGGTGTTCGAGGTGATGGTTTTCAAGTTTCTATTGGGTTGGCATCGTCTGTCTATTAATAAAACAACTGTGCTATTGCTGATACAAGCACCATTTTATTTTTCTTGCTATAGATATTATTATATCTATTATTTTTGTGAAAAGGTGGATATCACCAATCTTGCGATTTCATTAACTGCGTCACCCAGTCCAGATTTCTATTTTGAGTCTTCCTGTGTTGTTCAAGACATTACATTGTCATATTTTTGTGTGTGTTTGGATGGAGCTGTATTGGCGCAAGTACTGGCTGGCGTTCCACCGGACGGTTGTGGCCAACCGTACGACTCCCTCCGTTCGACGTTGCGGTTCTGCTGTCTTCAGGCTCTGCTGAAGGTCTGATGCTGGTGAACTGTTGCAGTTGTCATGAGTTTGATTTAAGAGCTTGCTGCCTGCATCGAGACATAGGTTTTTAGGGTTCCATACCTAAATCGATAGAAACAAAAGCTTTACAGTATCGCTTTGTCGTCCGTCTTTCCGTCCATCTGTCCGACTGTTAAAAACCCTTTCTCTCAGAATTGTCTAGATGTACGAATCCTATTCACCACATGTGACGCAACTGGCTGCCCTGTGGCAGTACCTGTCGCAAAGTCGAGGCACTGTGAAGCTGCTTCCTGTTCATAGTTTTCCAGTATGTACAGTAGGTACTGTTCGCTTTACAATTTCTCTGATTTTTCACATCTGGGTAGCAAATCCCTGGAGATCACAACGGGTATCAAGTCTCCAGTCTTAGAGTCTGTATTTTTGTACTGATGAATGTCAGTTACCTGATATACTCTGTTTTTTAGTTAGTTCCAACATAGCTACCCTTTTCTATTGTGCGCAGTGGTCCATCGATGGTTTCTTTGAGCATTTTGTGCAGATGTGTGAAGTTCATCGTATGGTATGGAACCAATGACGGATTGGTTGGCCTGTTCTCTTGCATCACTGCTGTGTTTGGTATTGTGTGGGTTCAAGAGCACCCATATGCTACTTTGTAGGGGGTGGGGGGTGTAGACTGGGGATATGGAATATTTTTATTGTAATGCTTTGGAAGATGAATGACGACTTGTAAGCAGCCATAAAAATTGATGAAGTTTTCTCGGGTCTCCAGCGTTGATATTTCGCGATGCTTCGGGAAGTGTCATACTACCCATCTTCGCCGAAACATCGTGAGATATCAACGCTACCACCCGGCTGGAGACCCGAGAAACCTTCATCAATACTTTACGCCGGGAAAGCCTACAGTCAGCCATAAAAGTGTGCCAGTTCTGATCATATTAAAAACCAGGAAAATACTGTCTTTTAAATAATTTTCTTGAAAGGAAAAAACCTGACTACACTATTTTTTCCTTTCGCTAGGAGCTGGGGGGAGGGGGGTCTTTGCCCCCCGGGTATGGGCGCCCTGCTTGGGATTCTGTTCACTTTTCCATTTCACATCTTGTAGAAAGGCTTAGAAAACAGCTTGATCTGGGAACATCGTAGGTTGGGTGTTATTGGTGCTTTCTGTGGGCATGAGATTCTTCTCTGGAATTCAAGAACTGTAAAAGATGTTTAAGTGTTGTCTGGTTTGTGCTTAGTTGAGGTAGTTGATTGGTTAAATGCTTCCATTTTGTTTCCACTTGAATCTCATCCGTCACTTCAGGCAATGACTAGTTGACACCCACTCATCTTCGGAATAGTTGTTGCTTCCACCTTAGCTTGTGGACTCCATCTCTAGATGACCGAATCACTCTGTTTTTGTATAGATACATATCAGTAACCCCCCAATCTTTAAAGAATCCAACTGCCATGCACAAAACAGCTTCAAACTTCTGATTACATTACAAACGATAAAATATATTAAACATTTGATGTTATTCATGTAAGCAAGAAAAAGTTTAGAAAGTGTTTGAAATTGTGTTTGAAGTTGTTGGGTGTGGCTTAGTGCTCTTATTATAAACCGTTGGATTAATACTGTCTGGATAATTTGCTCTTCATTTTGAGCAAAAGCTAGTTTCTCATGCATCTCAATATTTGTGATGTTCTACTCCCTGATCTATGTGTCATACAATGATATAATTCTGCAGATACATTCAGTGTTACATTCAGCTCCCATCTGTGAAATGTGTTGCAAATAGAGTTAGTAGTTCAGAAATAGTACTTTAAAATGTGGTGCCTGACACTGAAGTTTTACTACAAGAACAGCGAAAATGTAATAAGCGCTAACTTTTTCTTTTACTCATTTTGTGTGTGCATGTGCGTGTGGGGGGGGGGGGGAATTGAGTGACAGAGAGTTCTTAAAGGTTTGAAATTGTATTTAAAGTTTGTCAGAAGTCACACTCATTCTCAAATACTGGACGAATATAGTCATAATTTACGAGTAGTATGTTAAGTGCCTCAGGGCATCTTCTAATCAGAATGCTTGTCTTACTGTGTTAAGCCTTCAGTATAAGATTATACTTCTTAATATTTAGATTATTACAGCATTTTAAATTCTTAAATCCAGACAATAATATTGTGAAATTCTGAAAATCTAAGTTTTATTGCTCCTGTAACTGGGATGTGAACCATGAAACTTGCACTGGGTTAATCAGTAATATAGATTCTTCATTGCTGATGGTTAGGTTAGGTTAGGTTAAATGTCAGATGCTGACTTTGTTTGGACTATCATTCGTTTTGCTGATTTTTGATGCATCTGCATTGCATCTGCCACAGGGACTTGTCTCTTACTTGTGGAGAAGAGGGCATACTGCTGCCATATCCACAAATTCATATTAAACATTTTAAATATTTTATAGTAATAACACAATTTTATCATAATTGTATTAAAATATTTTGTACATTTTACTGTTATTATAATATTATTATTAAAACCTATGAATATGTAGGACATAAAAAAACTGGGAGTTACAGCAAGTTACTGGGGGGCGGGGGATTGGGGAGTGGGAGTGCTTAGTCAGTTTAATACTTATTAGCTTTCACTGCTTCGTACCACCACAAGTGTTTGAAGCTTACTGAGTTTGGTGGGGACTCACTACGCCCTCCACTCTGTGTGCCAGAAGCATCAATACTTCCCTACATCATGTTACAAGACCTCATTCAAAGCATAATGGTATTTTACACTCAGGGGAGTATAATCTTATACAGAATTTTGGTAACCAGTTAGATAACATACAGTTTCATAACAACTTTCAGAACATTTCCTTTACAGCATACAAACTGTAACTATAAATATAATTTGATAGAAGTAAACAATTATGTGAGCTCGATGTTTACATAGAATAAGTTGTTGTTGCTGTTGTTGTAGACTTCAGTTCGGCAATAGTTTGATGCAGCACTCCATGCTAATTCATCCTGTGCAAGCCTCTTCATCTCTGCATAACTGCAGCAACACACATCTGTTTGAGACTGCATATTGTATTCAAGCCTTGGTCTCCCTCTACAATTTTTGCTCTCCCTGAAGCCCCCCCCCCCCCCCCCCCCCCCCCTACACACACGCACACACACACACACACACTTCATTCCATTACCAAACTGAAAATTTTTTTATGACTCAGAATGTTTCCTATCAACCGATCCCTTCTTTTAAATGAGTTGTGCCATAATTTTTTCCCCTAATTTTTTAGTACCTCCTCAAGTATTACTTGGTCTCCCAACAAATGGTTAGCATTCTTCTATAGCACCAAAATTCAAAAGTTTCCATTCTCTTCTCCTGTGAGTTCCTTACTGTCTACATTTCACTTTCATACAAAGCTACACTCTAGATAAATATACTCAAAAAAGACCTCCTAACACTTACGCTGATATTATATGCTAACAAATACATCTTATTGAGAAAGGCTTTTGCTATAGCTGTTGTGTACATAGTTCTGCGTAGTCAGCACGTACACAACTTTCCCACTAGAGCGCGCCCCGCTAAGCACAACAGTGCAGGCGCAGCGCTCGTCCGTCTCCGCACTACGAGATGGCGCTGTCTTAGAGACGGACCAAATTCTGCTTCCGCCGATCCACATATTAATATGTAACGCAGCCAATGAGATTGCTGCTAACGTAGAACCTTTTTTCCTCATGGATCACACTCGTGCAGTGATACCTGAATGCACGAGGTATTATAACGAGTGTACAGACCTCCGATTAGTCAGACTGCATCAGTCTGCATTAGTCTGTAGCAGTCTATAGTCAAGTTTCAGTCTGCACCTAATAAGATTATCATATTCCTGTACGTAACCATGAAGAGAAATGTATAGACACTTTGTCAAGTATCAGAGATGTGAGAATAAGATTAACGTACCAAGACCAAAGGAACTTCAGATTGTCAATTGTAAACAGCATCCAGAATCAAGTTATGTAACGTCTATGATTTTTATTATTTTAATAAATGTGTGTGAAAATTAATAAAGTTCTGTTTAAAGTTGGTCACTGTCAATCTGCTACTCTAAGCATGCAAGTGGCATTTCTATCATCTGACCTAATGGCAGAAGATAAACATGCCACGATAAGACCACGAGACATATTGCTGACACTCGCCTACTTCGTTAGAGCAACAAGTCAAATAATCTGATGGTGTGTGTACCAAAGGTCTTACAGTATGCACATCACAATAGCCAATTTGTTTCTTATATCCTGTCTACTTCTGCCATTAACTATTTTACTCCCAAATAGAAAATCTCTTATATTAACCCACGGTTAAGGGCGACTTTGCTGAAACCTAATCCTTTTCCTAGACCTCTCCAGTCCTCTTCCATCATCCCTCTTCCTTCTCCTTCAACCCTGCTGGCTGAAGAAGGAGCCATGGGCTCTGAAAGCAAGCCTAATTGTAACTTTCTTTTACGTGTATGTTTTGCTGCTGCTAGATTTTTTAATTTATTCAATTAAACTATTTTGTCAAAAATTGATTATTTTCGTTGTTATTTGGCCCATGTGGCCATCATTCCTTCTTATGTATTCCTTCTTATGTAACCCTCTTATCAGTCTTTGACATCGTCTGTCTTGTTCAAACTGTCATCTGTTTTCTACCTTATGTGCTAATCCGTTCGTTTATCTGTATCACCATATTAACCAACACTTTGCACTTACATCTTTTCTAGTATGTAGATGGGTCCATTTTTATTAACATATAACAATTCTGTTGTTGTTTACAAATTCCCATAGCTATTTTCTTTCCCACCCTCCACTTATATTGTTTATGCATAATTCTTTCACATTTTATTCATTTTTTTTTCCAAACCGCTCTCATTGGCTTCTACTGCTGTCTCCTACATCACTAATTGCCAAGCTAAGCAGTTTACATTTTCTCCTATGACTTCCTCTTTCTGTTTACTCAGTTTTTAAAATTTTGTCTGCTTTAATGACTTTCCCAATCTATTTTTTTTCCCTGCCATTTTTTCGTATCATATAGATCGCCCACTCATTACTTCTTATTAACCATTGTGTATTCTCATGATTTTCGTATGAATTTTTCTGATTTTTCCAAATTTTTCCTTGCTTTTCTACCAGTTTTCTATCTTTTAGCCACTCTCTACTTATTTTTTGCCACTCCCATGATTTATAACTCTCCAAACTGTCCTCTCTTGCCATGATGAATCCCATTTCATATTACATCCATTCTTTTTGAAAACATGCTTTTGCACTATCAAAACTAAGGTCCCACAGTCTGTTTCTTGAAACCTGCTTGTCCCATAAGACTTCCTCCAAAAGGACTAACACTGAAAATCCCTGTTTCTGGAAGTAATCCTACTTTACACTGGGCTCTTTTACAGTTTCAAATGCAGCAACATCTTGCTCTAACCCAGATAATCTGTACCTACATGTCTCATCAGCTAATTTCTACATCTACATCTACATCCATACTCCACAAGCAACCTGACGTTGTGTGGCGGAGGGTACCTTGAGTACCTCTATCGGTTCTCCCTTCTATTCCAGTCTCGTATTGTTCATAGAAAGAAGGATTGTCGGTATGCCTCTGTGTGGGCTCTAATCACTCTGATTTTATCCTCATGGTCTCTTCGCGAGATATACGTAGGAGGGAGCAATATACTGCTTGACTCCTCGGTGAAGGTATGTTCTCGAAACTTCAACAAAAGCCCGTACCGAGCTACTGAGTGTCTCTCCTGCAGGATCTTCCACTGGAGTTTATCTACCATCTCCGTAACACTTTCGCTATTACTAAATGATCCTGTAACGAAGCGCGCTGCTCTCCGTTGGATCTTCTCTATCACTTGTATCAACCCTATCTGGTACGTATCTCCATTGAGAATGACATGCTGCGTTCTGTTGTGTAGGAACTCTTCAATCCAATCACACAATTGGTCTGATAGTCCATATGCTCTTACTTTGTTCATTAAACGACTGTGGGGAACTGTATCAAATGCCTCGAGGAAGTCAAGAAACATGGCATCTACCTGGGAACCTGTGTCTATGGCCCTCTGAGTCTTGTGGACAAATAGCACGAGCTGGTTTTCACATGATGGTCTTTTTCGAAACCCATGCTGATTCCTACAGAGTAGATTTCTAATCTCCAGAAAAGTCATTATACTCTAACATAATACGTGTTCCAAAATTCTACAACTGATAGACGTTAGAGATGTAGGTCTGTAGTTCTGCACATCTGTTCAACGTCACTTCTTGAAAACGGGGATGACCTGTGCCCTTTTCCAATCCTTTGGAACGTTACGCTGTTCTAGAGACCTACGGTACACCGCTGCAAGAAGGGGGGCAAGTTCCTTCGCATACTCTGTGTAAAATCGAACTGCTATCCCATCAGGTATAGCGGCCTTTCCTCTTTTGAGCGATTTTAATTGTTTCTCTATACCTCTGTCGTCTATTTCGATATCAACCATTTTGTCATCTGTGCGACAATCTAGAAAAGGAACTACAGTGCAGTCTTCCTCTGTGTAACAGCTTTGGAAAAAGACATTTAGTATTTTGGCCTTTAGTCTGCCATCCTCTGTTTCAGTACCATTTTGGTCCCGTAGTGTCTGGACATTTTGTTTTGATCCACCTACCGCTTTGACATAAGACCAAAATTTCTTAGGATTTTCTGCCAAGTCAGTACATAGAACCTTACTTTCGAATTCATTGAACGCTTCTCACATAGCCCTCCTCACACAACATTTCACTTCATGTAGTTTTTGTTTGTCTGCAAGGCTTTGGCTACGTTTATGTTTGCTGTGAAGTTCCCTTTGCTTCTGCAGCAGTTTTCTAACTCGGTTGTTGTACCAAGGTGGCTCTTTTCCATCTCTTATGATCTTGCTAGGCACATACTCATCTAACGCATATTGTACTGTGGTTTTGAACTTTGTCCACTGATCCTCAACACTATCTGTACTTGAGACAAAACTTTTGTGTTGAGCCATCAGGTGCTCTGAAATCTGCTTTTTGTAGCTTTTGCTAAACAGAAAAATCTTCCTACCTTTTTTAATATTTCTATTTATGGCTGAAATCATCGATGCAGTAACCGCTTTATGATTGCTGATTCCCTATTTCCACTCCACCAGACTTCTCTCCTTCTACAAAATCATATCTGCCCCTCATATTTCCTTGGATGGTATCATCCGTCAAGCCAACTTCAAACTGCAGCAACATGCCAAGATTCACCTCAAAAAACTATCTCACCTTCTCCTAAACTACCTGAACAGTAATGTTTCCCTTCATGTCCCTCTGCAGCTTTCTAAACAGCCACACCATCATCCACCACTCCTCTCCTACAAACCGAGCATGGCCAATCTCCTTAACATCCCACAGCCTTCACCACTGCCTCCCAGACCAAGAATAAGCCATAATCACCAGAACCAGTCACAACAGTACAGTGTCCTCAACCTCTTGTCTAAAGCACTCTCCCCTCCTGATTTATCTGTATTTTCTAAGGATCTCACTTTCATCCCTAAACCTGCATTTGATCATGTTTTCCTTCACACATAATGTCAACTGGAAACATCACTTTGCAACCTAACTCCAAAACATTTCCAACACCAAATTTGACATTCAGCCCTGCCTTGAACAGTTCCTGCAATCCATAGTGCAAAGACTTCCCTCCTGAATCAAAGATACCAACAATTTCCTAGACTGTATGAAGTCTGTGCCTGTCTCACTACCACCACACACCTTGCTTGTCAGCATTGATGCCATCTCCCTCTATGCCAGCATCCCCCACATACATGGTCTGTCTGCTGCTAAACATTTCCTTAGTCAATGCCCTCCTGATTACAAACCTATGATATCCTTCCTGCCAACAACTACTTCACCTTTGAGGGGTAGACATAGAGACAGATCAGGGGTATGGCCATGGGAACCAGGACGGGTTCGTCCTACGCCAACCTTTCAATGGATCGCTTGGAGGGGGCTTTTCTGGGATCCATAAGTCATCAGCCCCTGGTTTGGTTTAGATACATTGATGACATCTTTACCATGTGGACTCACGGTGAGGCTGACCCGTTAAAATTCCTGGAATCTCTGAATACCTATCCCAGTTAAATTTCTCATGGGGCCATTCCGAATCCCATGCCACTTTCCTTGATGCTGATCTTTTCCTTGCCGAAGGGCATCTACATACCTCTGTCCATATTAAATCTACTAACAAACAACAGTATTTACATTTTGACAGTTGTCATCCTTTCCATGTCATACGCTCCCTCCCATACAGCCTTGGCATTCGAGGCAAATGTATTTGTTCGGATGTGGACTCTTTACAGCAATACACCACCATTGTCACCTCAGCCTTCACTGGATGTAGTTACCCCACCAGCCTAATTCAAAAGCAGATTTCCTGAGCCATCACATTCAATTCCGGTGTTGCTAATCCCTCCAAAAAAACAACTTTGGAGCACACCACTGGTCACTCAATATTATCGTGGGCCGCCATGTATTAATCAGCAACTTCAACAAGACCATGACTTCCTAAAATCATACCCTGAAATGAGATTCATTCTGTCTGAGATTTTACCCACTGCCCCTAGAACGGCTTTCCGTCACCCTCCCAGTCTCCACAGTATTCTTGTCAGATCTGTGCTCCTTCTGCACCCATCTACCTGCCCTATGGTGCCTACCCTGTGACCGTCTCTGCTGCAAAATTTGCCCTATGCATCCTCGTGCTGCCCCCTATACCAACCCTGTAACTGGCAAAACATATTCTATGAAAGGCAGAGCCGCCTGTGAAATTACAATTCATATACCAGTTGTTACATAAACACTGTTTTATGTTTTATGCCAGCATGGCTACCACCAGATTATCAGTTAGGATGAATGTGCATAAGCAGAGGGTGTATACTGGCAACACGCAATATCCTGTTGCAGAGCATGGTCTACTACATGACAATCGTGACCTCGGAGCCTGTTTTACCACATGTACCATCTAGATTCTTTCCCCAGATGCCAATTTCTCAGAACCCCGTAGGTGGGAACTAGTGCTACAACATGTCCTTGGTTCTTGTCACCCACCTGGCCTTAATTTACCTTAATTTCTTCAGTCTCAGTATTTCTTCACAGTAACTATTCTTTTCTTCACTCCATTTTAGTTTTCTATATCTTTAATTGTCATACCCGTCTATTTTTCACTCCCCATCTCGCCTCTGTTACCTCCCACCTCTGTTAGGTACAACGCACTTAGCCTTTCACTCTTATTAACTCATGCATGATGCTTAAGTCATAATCTGTCTTGCATAATACCCTGTATTCCACCTTTATGCTCTCAGGTTTTCAAATCTTGCCCAATAGAATACCCAAACAATCAGTCTTATCTTCTTATTCCGTCCAATAAGTCTCACCTAACTCGCAGTTCTGGTTGACTTTCCTGATATCGACCTCTTTTCCTAGACCTCTTCAGTCCTTTTCCTTCGCCCCTCTTCCTTCCCCTTCAGCCCTTCTGCCTGAAGGAGGAGCCAAAGACTCCAAAAACTTGCCTAATTGTAACTTTCTTTTATGTGTGTGTTCAGCCACTGCTTGGTGAATAGATTTTTAATCTATATAATTAAATTATTTTGTCAAAAATTGATTGTTTTTGTTGTTATACTACCTATAGTTTGTCAGATTCTAATCTAAATCTCTCAACATCACCTGACTTAATTCGGATGCATTCCATTACCCTTTCTGATATCAATCTTGAATCTCTCTATCCATGCCGTGCAACTGCTCTTCCAAGTACTTTTCTATTTCTGCCAGAATAACAGTGTCCTCACCGAATCTCAGAGTTTTTATTTTTCCTCAAAGAACTTCAATTTCATCTTGGCTGCTATAATGTGGCCACGATGCTGTTAACAATAGCTTACCTGCATTCAAATTTTGTTATTCATTGTTAGACCTATCTTGCTCTACCACAATTTGATTTTCAACCTAGTCATTCCACTTTTTAAATTCTCTGGCCATCCTACACATTTAAGGGATTGAAGATTTCATGCTCCAACCCACAGAATTCCAGTTCTATTTTTGTAGTTATGACGTTCCTATGAGTAGTCCCCACCCAGAGATTCAAACGGGTGATTATCTTAACTCCAGAATATATTACCCAAGATGATACAATTATCGTTAACACAGTAAAGCTGCATGCTCTTGAGGAAAAAAAAGAAGTCTGTGATTTCATCTTGCCTTCAGCCATTCGCAGTACCAGCACGGGAAGGCCATTTGACCCATGTTACAAGATTAGATCAGTCACCCAAATGGTTGCCCCTGGAGCCACTGGAAATGGTGCTACTCCTCTTCGTGAAGCTCTAGTTATTCTGGCCTCTCCAAAGATACTCTTCCATTCTGGTTGCACCTACTGTACAGTTATCTGTGTCTGTGTGGCATCCAAGCCACTCTCGGCAAGGTCCATAGGTTATGGAGGGCTGATGATGATGAGGTCCCATACTCCGAGGAGCACAGGGGACGACGAGGGAAACCCGCACCGTCTACTAGGCAAAGTCCTAGCGGAGGTGGTTTGCCATTGCCTTCCTCCGACCATAATGGAGATGAATGATGATGATTAAGACGACACAACACCCAGTCATCTTGGGGCAGGGAAAATCCCTGAGCCCGCTGGGAATCAAACCCAGGACCCTGTGCATGGTAAGCGAGAATGCTACTGCAAGAACACGAGCTGCAGACATGGGGGACTATAGAGTGTAATGGCAGCAACAGAAGACGTAAGAAATATACATTTGGCTAGTGTTGTTACGCTAGACTGCTTGAAATGAAGACTGCTGGGATGACACAGCTGATGGCAGGGTTGTTCGTTGGACTCTGTCCTACAAAATGTCCGTTCACCAACGAAGAGCCCCGAATGTTGCACCTTAATTTTGTTTGTGTGTAATATGGAGTTTAATACCATGGTTGTCGTTTTATGTGTGATAAATACGAAAATATTCTGTTATAGGTTGGAATTCGATTGATTAGCGAAAGCCTTCACCCTGGCCTATTCGGGATACTGATTGTCACTGTTTGTTCCAGATAAATCCACAGCACACGATACCGACTATCGACGACAATGGTTTCGTCCTGTGGGACAGGTAAGGCTATGCTATTGATATTAATGGGCTTCAATTCATCCTCAGCAACATCAGTTTGGTTGACAGCGTTGTATGTTTATTCGCAGCCATGCAATCGCCACGTACTTCGTGTCGCAGTATGGGAAGGATGACTCCTTATATCCGAAGGAGCCAAAGAAGAGGGCGTTAGTCGATCAGAGAATTTACTTTGAGGCAGGGACCCTTTTCCCTCGCATGAGGGCAATTGTCGTAAGTATCCTGCTTCCATTGATGTTTGAAAGTTTCTTGGTGTGTACATTGTTCCCTGAAATGTACAGCCAAGTACCTGATGTCAGTATTTCCTGTCACAATATTTTGGCAGCAAAGTCTCCACGCCAAAATATCGTGACGAGACCTAATGACACCCAGCAGCCCACCTGAAATGTCATGGGCCATTCTGATTCTTGTTTACTGTGGTCTCTTTTTCTAATATCTGAAAAGTTGACATATTTATGTGTATTGTTTAGTTTGTAGTTAAACACTTTTTACAGACGTATTAAGAAGACACTGACACAACTAACAAGGTGACGTTCTCTAATTTAATAGAATGAGTGACAGTTCATATTTGCTAATAATGGTTTGTATTGGAAGTCAGTATTATTGAAATAAGCCACTGAAAATAGTGTCTGAAGATGGTCGCATATTATTTGGACGGATTTTATGATGTATGAGGTGCAGGCCATAGGATTTCTCACTTGATTACCATGCTGATAATACTGTCAGTCATCTGTTGTAGTTAATTAAATAAACTGTTAGAAACACAATTCCATTCCATCTCTTGCACTCTCCTATTACTGTTATTATTTCTGACGCCTGTGTGAGTAACAAAAATTGCAGCCTCCACTTATTGCTGGTGCATTAATGCACATCACTCAATGACATCCATATGATGTATATTCAAAAAATATTGGAGATTTTTGATTTTTGGAAAGAATTTTGTCTCTTTGTGTGATTGAATGCTATCCACTTTGAAACTGAACCCACTAGGTATTACACACTTGTGCCAAGACTTTTTCAAAACCCGAAACACTTATGGAACTCTTTCTCTCAGCGATATGTTTTTAATCACATCTATGTTCGCAGAATGAAGTCACTTATCATCAAATCAACTGTCACACTTCATTATTATTGCTCAAATATCTTGAAATGACCAATGGGAACAACATACTACTAGGAAAAAATAACTTCAAGTTTTCCTTCAACTGTTTATACATGTGTAATGTGCCTTGTATACCATAACCATCCTCAAATATTCAGTTTATTTTTACATTTAATTCAGTAAATAATCTGGCCTGGCGCTACACAAAATCATTACATCATTTAGCTACAGGGTTGGACAAAAATGTGGAAACATGCAAGAAATGCGTGCCTGAATATACATGCAGATGCTAGCCAAGACGGCAGGTTGCTTTGTTGTATTTGACATGGAACGGCACTCGTGCAGTGTCTTTTCACTGAAAGTGTCAGCCATGGTCAGAACAGAGTTCTGTATAGTTGTGAGCTCATTGTGTTGGAAGTACGTGAACTCAAAGGTGGCCAAATTTTTGGTGCTTGTATGGTAGGTATCCCAAGAGTCTGGTTTTTCAAGAGGCGCCATTCCAGGATTTATACAACATGCAGAAAAAGCGGCAGAACTTCATCTGCTAAGTCATAACCAAATGAAAGTGTGTATTGAGTAATCATGATGGACGGTCATTGAAGAGAATTGTGACGAAGAATAAGAGGATAACAGATACAAAAGTCACTGCAGAACTGAATGTTGCACTCGTGAACCCTGTCAGCATTAAGACAACATGCATGAGGCTAATGTTAGACACTTCTTTCCCTAGCATTTCAGACTACTGTGTGGCAGGCTATTACTCGTACAACAACAGTTTTCAAGATGATTAATACAATGTTAATCCCCCACTTGTAATAATTCTGGCACTTAGACACTTTTCTTCACACCTTCCTAGCTTTATTACTGTGTAAAGAAAATAAAACAGTCATATGAATGGCCAACATAGTCAGAGGTAGCAAGGAGGCTGGGTCATCATTACAGTCATCAATACTGTCACCGATAATACCGCAAACAACCGAGTGTGAGCTGGTACATTATCAAGCTCAAAAAGCCACAAATCCGGCCTTTTTTTCCCCAAATTCATTCATGCAAATGCCATTGAAAACACTGATAGAGTTTGTGGCAAAGACACATGGTGCACTATGCCATTGAAATCGAAGAGCACAGTGCCCATAAACTTCACATTTGACAGCACTTCTGGGGCTTTTTTTGGTCTTGTGGATGGGGACGATTGAGCCTTAGTGTCAATGTCTTATCCGTAAACCCATGTTTCATGAGTTCTGCATCTTTTTTGACTTCGTCTAATCATTCCTGATTGACTTCCATTTGCTGCTTTGTATTTTTGAAACTGAAAAATTTTGGAAAATTTTGCTATTACACACTTCACACCAAAATCAGAAAAAATTCATAGCATGAGCCAAATATTACATTCGATTCATGTTGAGGGATCTGGGTGACCAATTAATTTGCTGTAATTGTTCAGAATGTTCTTCAAACCAATCACGAATAATTATGGCCTTGTGACATGGCACATTGTCATCCCTAAAAATTCCGTAATTGAACGGCAACAAATGGTCTCCAAGTAGCTGAACATAATCTTTTCCAGTCAGTGATCGGTTCAGTTGGACCAGCGGACCGAATCAGTTCCATGTAAACACAACCCTCACCAGTATGGAGTCACCACTGGCATGCACAGTGTCTTGTTGACTTGGATCCATGGCTTCGTGGGGTCTGTGCCATACTCTAATCCTACCATCAGCAACTGAAGTCGGGACTCATGTGACAAGTCCATGGTTTTCCACTCGTCTAAGGCCAACCGGGGTACTGTCACGAGCCCCCGAGAGGTGCTGCAGGCCATGCTGTTGGCAAAGGCACTGGCATCTGTCGTCTGCTCTCATAGCCCATTAACGCCAAACTTCACTGCATGTTTGTCATACATCCCACACTGGCTTCTGCTGTTGTTTCATGCAGTGTTGATTGTCTGTTAGCACTGACAACTCTATGCAAACACCAGTGCTCTCTGTTGTTAAGTGAAGGCTGTTGGCCACTGCATTGTCTGTGGTGAGAGGTAATGCCAGAAATTTGGTATTATCGGCGCACTCTTGACACTGTGGCTCTTGAAATAATAAAGTCTCTCAATATTACCGAAATGGAATGTCCCATGCATGTAGCTCCAAGCTTTCAAAGTGTGTTAATTCCCATCACATGACCATTATCATGTCAGAAACCTTTTCATGTGAATTACCTTAATACAAAATGACAGCTCCGTCAATGTACCTCCCTTTGATTCCTAGTGTACGCGATACACCTATTCAAATGAAACAAATCGGTGGCCACGAATGATGAATGTCTTTCCTCAGGAAAATCGGCTGGCGAGAGATTGGGACAATATACAATATGTGTAAGAGCCTCCCAGTGAAACTTGTGCAGTGTAGTCGAAACAGCCTTGGCATTATGTGGGCTCACGTGGGAATCCCTTATACATCCTCCATAGAGCCTCGAATTCTCCCCACATGATTTCGATATTTTTGGACCCCTGGAGAAAGTCATTCATGGCCGTCGATTTGCTTCCTGTGAAGAAGTGTACATCTGGGTGCAGACACAATGGATCTATAGCCAATCACACACTTTCCATGAAGGTATTGACCACCTTGTGGGATAAATGTTTTAACATTTATGGTGATTACTTTAGAAGTAATAAACAATTGACTTACTTTTTTCCATCTATCTCATTTTCATTTTACTGTCCTTTATATTTTGGGTTCTTCGAATTTCTTATCGAAAGAACTATGATTTTGTTCACAATTTTGCCGAGTTTTTTGTCGGAGTGTTTAGTAAAAAATGGATGAAATGGCAATGAGTCAATGACTGCACTTTCTCTTTTACAGTTTCCTGTGATCTTTCTGGGCAACAAGAGTGTGGAAGCATCAGTCAAAGCAGCAGCGTATGAGGCCATTGGGTTCCTGGAGAAGTTCCTGGAAGCGACACGCTGGGTGGCCGGTGACCATCTCACCATAGCAGACGTGGTGTGCGCTGTCACAGCCACCAGCATGCAGGTTGGTGCCTCTCATTGCCTTGCACTATTCTATTTATTGGTGTATTGTGTGTGTGTTAAATCTTTGCTCTAGAATCTATAGACTGGTTACAAATACAGTTTCACTGTAGCATTTCATAAACATGTCATCCACATCAAAATTACATCATGAAGAGTGCAGCAAATAACAAAGTTTTACTTGTGTATAGAGGGTGGAAATTGTTTTAACTGATAAATTCTGGGAAACTTAAACAAATATTTTTCTCTAATGTGATAATTTCAAATTCAAATGGCTCCAAGCACTATGGGACTTAACATCTGAGGTCATCAGTCCACTAGACTTAGAATTACTTAAACCTAACTAAGCTAAGGCCATCACACAAATCCATGCCCGAGGCAGGATTCAAACCTGCAACCATAGCAACAGCGTGGTTCTGGACTGAAGTGCCTAGAACCGCTCCGCCACAGTGGCCGGCTGTGATAATTTCCTGTGAGCATTATTTAATCCGGCAGAAGATGTACTCACTGTTTAGTTGTAATGACTGATTTGTTCTTCTAACAGTTCCTATTGCACTGGAAGAGGGCATACTTTGCTCTTCAGTTGTAGTAGCTGTTTCACATTTGCATTTAGTTGGACGTCTTGACCCAGCACAGTACTTGTTTACTAATGGAGCGATACACCTGTACAGAACACACTAATGTAGTTGGTGATTACTGCATCGTGAAGGTGTTTTCTAGAGCAAGCAATATATTTGACCTCTAGGACGCTAGTTGTGTTGGGCCGTTGAGATTTTACAGGGCATAGAGTACAGCCTTCCTCAACTCATTGATTCCATATTCAGACGACAATCGTGTTATCAGGACCAGTGTAAGTGACAATTTCGTGAAATAATGAACCTTAATATTGATAGGCCGTGCTCAAGCTCTTGTTAAATTCTGACACTTGCCGGTAGGCTGTTTTCCTTCGTGTACAAGGCAGAAGAGATGGATATCATTCCATCAGAGTTTCTAAAATAATTGGGGAAAGTGTCAACAAAACAAATATTCACATTGGTGTGTAGAATGTATGAGACTGGCGATATACCATCAGACTTGTGGAGAAACATCATTCACACAATTCCAAAGACTGCAAGAGCCGACAAGTGTGAGAATTATCGTACAATCAGGTTAACAGCTCATGCGTCCAAGATGCTGACAATAATAATATACAGAAAAATGGAAAAGAAAATTGTGGATGAGTTAGATGACAACCTGTTTGACTTTAGTAAAGGTAACAGCACCAAAAAGGCAATTCTGACGTTGTGGTTGATAATGGAAGCACGCATAAAGAAAAATCAAGACACATTCATTGGATTTGTAGACCTGGACAAAAGTATTCGACAATGTGGAATGGGACAAGATGTTCAAAATTCTGAGAAAAGTAGGGGTAAGCTGTAGGGAAAGATGGATAATATATAACATCTACAAGAACCAAGAGGGAACAATAAGACTGGAAGACCAAGAGCGAAATCCTCGGATTAAAAAGGGTGTAAGACAGGGTTGTAGTCTTTCGTCACTACTGTTCAATCAATACATAGAAGAAGCAATACTGAAAAATAAAAAAAAAATAAAAATAAAAAAAGGTTTAAGAGTGGAATTAAAATTAAAGGTGAAACACTATCAATGATCAGATTCTCTGATGACATTGGTGTCAAGAATAACAGGATCTGCTGAATATTATGAACACTCTAAAGGGCACAGAATATGGGTCAAGAATAAATCAAATAAAGATTAAAGTAATGAGAATTAACAGAAATGAGAACAACAAGAAACTTGACATCAGAACTGGTGACCAAAAAATAGATGAAGTTAAGAAATTCTGCTACCAACACAGCAACATAATCCATGATGGAGCGAGGAGGACATAAAAAGTAGACTATCACTGACAAAGAGAAGTGTACTAGTATCAAACGTAGACCTTAATTTGGGGAAGAAATTTCTGAGGAGGAATGGTTGGAGCACAGCATTGTATGGTAGTGAAACATGAACTGTGGGAAAACTGGAAAGGATGAGAAGCGAAGCATTTGAGATGTGGTGCCACAGAAGAATGTTGAAGATCAGGTGCACTGTTAAGGTAAGGAATGAGGTGGTTCTCTGGAGAAGCGGCAAGGAAAGGAATGTATAGAAAATGCTGAAAAAAAGAAGGGACAGGATGGTAGGACATCTGTTAAGACGTTACGGAGAAACTTCCATGGTACTAAAGGGAGCTGTAGAGGCTAAAAACTGTACAGAAAGACATAGATTGGAATACATCCAGTGCATAATACAAGACATAGCTGCAAGCACTACTTTGATATGAAGTGGTTAACGTAGGAGAGGAATTTGTTGCATTTTGATGGGTTTCATCAAAACACCCAGAAGACTGCAGACATAATGAAAAGAAGCACCACATGATCCCCTCACTTACTACCAAGATTCTGTTGTGATTAATGAATGAGAACTCCATTTTCTTATATACAGAATGTATATTGTGTTAATCTGTTTACTCTGTACAGGGATTGTGAAATGCTTATTTGCATAGGCATACATGTAGTACACTTCATGCCAGTTTGACATTTGTTGAATGCCACATTCTTGAAGAATGTCTACATGTACTACACATTATGATGAAGTTACTACATAAAAATTAAACATTATTAAGCTGAAATTTTTTTCTGTACATTAGTCTCACCTTGTTTTATGGGTATTTACCTATCTAAACGTTTCATCTGTTGTGTTTTCCTTATATGTTAAAAGACTCTAGCATTTCATTAATTTTTTTGGATAGAAATGTGTAATAAATGAGTGCATTAGCTATTCCATCAGACTTACAAATGCCAAAATAGTGGACTCACTGCTTTCACAATAAAAAAACCATTTGTCAAATGCAACTCCTGTTTATTCAGAGTAATTATGCCTAGCACCCACAGTATACCACAGCATAATCCACGCCACATTTAGAAGTCAATAGATAGCTTAACTTCTGTTATCAACACACACACACACACACACACACACACACACACACATCTGATTTTCAATAAATTCATAGCTACATACAGCTGTAATGAAAATCATTGCTACCTCTAATTCCTTAATTGCGAGCTTGAGCTGGGAGACACATAATTTCAAATTTTTTAAAAATTCTTGAGAAATAATAGCATTAAATAAAATCACCTTCTATTGTGAGTGATAGCTGTTATTGTACTGCACCCTATTTGCTTGATTTTTGTTCAGTAGTTCATCACGTTTTCCCATTACAAAAGATCATCTAATGCAGTCATAGACACTTTGTGTAAGATGTATGGAACGCTACCATATTTATAGCAATATATTTCTATGCTTTTGCTGTTATATCTTGAAAATTCATTCACGTTGTGTTTTTCTGGGTTATCACTTTCCAATTGTCTTTAAATTATGTTTCCTTTTCTTCTGCTGTCACAAAGACCTTTTCATATACATAATCTTGCGAACTACACTGGCTCTGCTGTTGACAAGTGGTGTAGTAAATCATTTATGAATATCAAAAATAACAAAAGGTGTTATATAAAGCCTCAAGTAACTCCGTAACTAACTTTCCTATACCTGAAAAGTAACTTTTATTTCTAAGATGTGTGTCTACCATCCATTGCCTTCCAAAAAGATATAGCTGAAACCACATCATATTCCATATACAATATTTCCAGCAGTTCAATCAAAATATTTCTTGCTCACTTCTTTGTAGGAGTAAAAACACCACTTATGTTTAGGTTGACTGTTGTTGTTATGGTGGCGGCGGTGGTGGTGGTGGTGGTGGTGGTGGTGGTGGTATTGGTGGTATTGGTATTGGTGGTGTTCCATCTAAAGATTGGTTTGATGGAGCATTCCATGCTACTCTATCCTGTGCAAGCTCCACTGATCTAAGAATAATTATTGCAATCTCACCCATTTGAACCTGGTTAGTCTACCAGCCCCTGACTCTCCCTCTGTATTTTTTATTCCCCTGCATACTTCCCTCCAGTACTAAACTGATAATTCCTTGATGTTTCAGAATGTCTCCTATCAACTGATCCCCTCTTGTAGTGTAGACTGACAATTCACCAGAAATGTTATACAGTGAAACTTTTTGTAACATATTGGATTCGTCATGATCCTTTCCCATATCTTAAGGACTAACACACCTAATTAACTCAGGCAAGCACAATAAAGGACAAGAGGAAATTTGTTGATAGAGATGTCAGAAAGTTGCAGAAAAATGTTACGTATAATCACACAATCAAGTGCATGCCTAGAATGGAAGCAACAGTTCATGTTGATTTTGTGGTGGATGATGAATTAGTTTTCAGATTTCATGGCAAATGACTGCGGGTACAGTTGCAGCTAGTCTCTATGCATTGTGTTATGGCTTTCTTCAAACTAATACTGAAATGTTACATCCATTTTGTTGGGTGGGGCAAAGTGAGAGTTTGGTTTGGGAAGATTTTTTTCAGCGTTTCATTCTTGGTGTCCAAAACATAATTGAAATAGTTCTCCAACAGGACAATAAAAAATACAAAAATGCTAAGCATTGTTATAGTGTAGCATTGGAACTAAGGACAATGATTTTGGTCAAATACCAGTAAGTGACCTTTGGAGTGATGTATTACCAAAGTTTCCTTCATAATGGGAAAGGCAGATGGTGAGTGCAGTTTATTAGGACTCCACAGATTTTGCACTTTTATAGAAGAATAAACCTACAAAAGACTTGTATTGCCAATCACTGAGTATAGGTAACAACTTCTGGATCATCTATGAATGTAGAAACTTAAAAATATCTGAGAATCCCATAATTCATCTTTGGTGTGCTTTTTAATGACTGTAACTTTTATCTAACAGTGCCCATTAACATCATTTGGAAATAAATCAGTAATTATTTGTTTCCAGGCGATTGGGTTGGATTTCAGTGGCTACCCGAAGACACAAGACTGGATAGAGCGTTGTAAGAAGATCCCAGGATTCCAGGAGGCCAATGAAGAAGGTGTAAAGGCTTTTGGAGAAAAAGTCAGAAGCTCTCTACCACCAAACCATCTGGCTCCATAGGAGAACACTGAAAAGACTGTATAATAGATCAAGAATAATAAATCATTCTTTATTCAGTAGTGATACAGATCATTGTTTTCTGTCTCTCATTTATGAACTGTCTTAATTTACCTTGGTCATTGACCAAGAGTTGTTATTAATTTTGTTCCTTTATATAAAACTGCTGTCTTAATTGCCATATACATACACAGAAACATTGTTTCTAACACTTCCTTCATGTGTCAGTTAGGACATACAGTTTGAGAATCAGCCTGGGGCTAGGTTAAAATTGGGCTTTCTTCTCTTAAAACAGCATTCTGAGCTTTATCATCATTTTGATGTCACTACTTTTAAGTTACTGACATACTAAAAATACACTACACCTGGAAAGATGATGTCTGATTACGGCATATGCCACCTGGGGATAGTATAAGTACTGATAATGGTTTTGATGTCATCTGCCAATCGATAATGTAGTAGCATAGCTACCAGGGCACCACCTTTGTGTACACTTTAATAGGGAATGCTTACAACTAGAAGGCTCAATGTGGTACATTCATATGAAGCAAGTAGGCAACCATGCCATGGATATATTCTTACAATCAACTGAGTGAGTTTGAATGGAGCCAAATTGAGACCTTCCGAGTTGTGGGATAGTCCTTTTGCAGAATTACCACATAAGTTGGATGTGCCGCATCAGTTGTGCAATGAGGCAGGTATCACTGGTGTGGTATGCGGTGGCATTGTGGTATTTTACAAATCATTGGCAGGATGACAGCAAAACCAATTACTTATTAGCGTAACATGAGGTTTCATTTAATCGCTGCTGCTCCTGGCTAAAGATAGTTATTCTGCTAAGGAAATCTCCACCTGTGATTGTGTAGCAATGTTGTCTGTCAAGCAGTGTAAGTTGCACTAAGTTCATGCACAAGAGTGATCTCATACAATTTACTGAACTGTTATTCAAGGTGGCATCACTTTTCCTTAAGCAAAATGAACTGTTTTTACACACAATATCACATATGCACAACACTAATGTATTCTTACCTGTCAAAAATATTTCATAAAAGTTCTTACAAAATAATCATGGTCCATACTTTAGCAGAGAATAGTTTTATTGAGTAAGGTGCTGTTTGCACAACATTTAAAGATTATTCACAACCTAAGTCGAATTTATTATTTCTGAGTGGGTTCTGGGCCACCAATACACAATTATTATCATAAAAATTGACCATCAAGATTTATGTCTGTTTAAAACTTTGATTTAAATCTGCCACTGAAATATTTCACTAAGATGGCACCTAACATAAGACAACCACTTATGGAATCTGGTTCAGGTATTGTTTTACTATCAACAAATAATATATATTAAATCTTTTCTGTACCTTTAGTTTATGCATTAACATTTAAAAATATTTCTCAAATTTAATCACTTATTATTCAGCATTTACCAATAATTTGCCCTGTAGATCAATAGCGTAATGGCTGCACTCCTTTGTAGCTGATCAGAAAACTTAACATTTATACATGACGAAACTCGCAATGAAATAAGACTCCAACAAAGTAGATTCTTGAATGAGATTTTCACTCTGCAGTGGAGTGTGCGCTGATATGAAACTTCCTGGCAGATTAAAACTGTGTGCCCGACCGAGACTCGAACTCGGGACCTTTGCCTTTCGCGGGCAAGCGCTCTACCATCTGAGCTACCGAAGCACGACTCACGCCTGGTACTCACAGCTTTACTTCTGCCAGTATCTCGTCTCCTACCTTCCAAATTCTCATTCTGGAAACATCCCCCAGGCTGTGGCTAAGCCATGTCTCCGCTATATCCTTTCTTTCAGGAGTGCTAGTTCTGCAAGGTTCGCAGGAGAGCTTCTGTAAAGTTTGGAAGGTAGGAGACGAGATACTGGCAGAAGTAAAGCTGTGAGTACCGGCCGTGAGTCGTGCTTCGGTAGATCAGATGGTAGAGCGCTTGCCTGCGAACGGCAAAGGTCCCGAGTTCGAGTCTCGGTCGGGCACACAGTTTTAATCTGCCAGGAAGTTTCAAAGTAGATTCTTGTCAATGACACATAAAAATTATTTTTAAAATATTAAATTAGCAACAAAATACAGTTTTTACCAACCTCAGTACTACAAGACATCAATCACGTCCAATTGTTACAACAGTTCAAACAAGGAGGATTATTCTAGAAGAATCATAGATAACGAAAGACGGAGATTTTCGTTATGTTTTTTCCATAGAATTTCTGAGGTAAAGGTTTTCACAGAATATTAAATTATGTTACTGAAAATAATTATTTACTATTTTAGTAATGGTGAAGTCCTTTTTTTTATTAAATCATGAGAATGTTCACTCAGATTCCCCACACTATTATGTCATATTTTCTGATAAATACATGCGTGGATATTACACCACTGGGATCACTGTACTGGAATTGCAGCAGTGGCAGATTGTACATCTACCACAGCACAGATAAGAGACATGGTGAGCCCACATGTGTCAACAATAACTGTTGCAAACTAGTTATTAGCAGTGGAACTATAGGCATGTACACCCACTCACGCCACAGCATCAAGGTGCATGGCTTGACTGGTTCCTTCAGACTATAACATGGAAGATGAAATGGTGCACCATGGTCTTCAGAGATGAATGCAGATTCTTTTGTACAAAAAGTGATGGTCGTTTGCAGGTGCGTACTTGTAGACCTGGTGAGAACTGTGTCGTACGGTGCATTTTCCCAAGACACATTAGCCTAACCAAAGGGGTGCGATAAGCTACAACTCTCGCTCACCTTTTGTGTTTCTGGAGGGGACCCTAACCAGCACTTGGTACATTGCTAGATCCGTTCTTTTGCCCTTCTTGCAACAGGATAGTGATGTGTTGTTCCATTAGGATAATGCTTGCCCGCACACTGCCTGTGAAACTCAATGTGGTCTGAAAGATGTGCATTAATTTCCCTGGGTAGCTCTATCTCTGGATTTGTCTCCAGTCGAACATGTGTGGGATATGATGGGATGAGAAGAGACTCCTGTGACTTGTCGGGCAACACCTCTTACAGAAGTACATGAACAGATCGAGCATGAGTGGCGTAACGTATCCCAGGACATTATTTATCTTCTGTATAGTCAGCTGGATGCCTGAGTCAGTGCCTGCATTGTTGCCCATGGCAGTTACACCATGTACTAATAAGGGAGTTTCAGCATGGATCGATACCTGGTACCTCAGAGCCGCTTCTGCTATTGATCTTTTAAATGCAATCATTTCATATACTCCATATGCATTGTTGCAAACACAAATCTTGAGCGGATTGGATGATGATGATGATGATGATGTTTGGTTTGTGAGGCGCTCAACTGCATGGTTATCAGTGCCCGTACAATTACCCAATCTTTGCTCAGTCCAATTTCGCTACTTTCCTGGATGATGATGAAATGATGAGGACAACACAAACACCCAGTCATCTCGAGGCAGGTGAAAATCCCTGACCCCGCCGGGAATTGAACCTGGGACCCCGTGCTCGGGAAGCGAGAACGCTACCGCGAGACCACGAGCGGCGGACGCGGATTGGAAACCTCGTATTGGCTCTCATTTCTCCGATTTTCTCCCCATGGTCAATACGTGAGATGTATGTGAGGGGAAGTAATATGTTGTCCGACTCGTCCTGAAATCTGCTGTCCTGAAATTTCAATAATAAATCTCTGTCTTGCACAATGCCTGTCTTGTAATGCCTGCCAGTGGAGTTTGTTTAGCATGTCCGTAACGCTCTCTTGCCAACTAAATGATCCCATGACAAAACGCGCTGCTCTTTGTTGAATCTTCTCTATCTCCTCTATCATTCCTACCTGATAGGGGTCCCAGACATTAATGTGTCAAGTGTTGTGAGCCATGATACTCAGAAATTATTTTGTTGCACACACATGTTCATGTTACCCCATTTGACCATCTACTTGTTGAAAGACACATATAGCCGTCCAAAACATAGTATAATTTGCTTGTCTTTCAACTTCATTTCTTCATATGGAGTTTGGTTTCCGGTGAAAATTCATACAAGTATTGAGTTACAATGATATACATAACATAATAACTTATAACTATAGCTGACATTGCATCCACCACTTACACTACGAGCATAAATTTCTTAAGTTTTGAAAATCATATAATCAACTGGGTTCTGTTACTGCAGTTTGTTTTTAGCTTCAACTTATCTTCGTTCACATCACATATACAAATTAATTACATGCACATTATCATGATACAATACAATCACATGATACATTTATACTTCATTTTATAGACACGCTATTATCATTTATGGGAGCTCATTTCTTCCTTAGATAGAGGAGGGAGAAAAACATTGGAATGAGGAATAAAACATTATTCATTGCTGGCCTAACTACACTTGGCGCCGCCTCCTTTGTTTGGGAGGTAAGAAGGAAATTACACACCTACTGGTTCAAAGATTTATGAGGAAATGTTACTTGTGCAGTCATTGACTAGTCACCAAGGAACTTATAATGTGTACTGACTAATCATTCACATAGTATCATGTTGTTTCTTCATGTGCTAGTGTTATTTACTTCAATTCCCATGTAGCTTAGTGTGAAATGTGACGTTTTAACCATCGTAGACTTGTTGTTGTTGTTGTTGTGGTCTTCAGTCCTGAGACTGGTTTGATGCAGCTCTCCATGCTACTCTATCCTGTGCAAGCTTCTTCATCTCCCAGTACCTACTGCAACCTACATCCTTCTGAATCTGCTTAGTGTATTCATCTCTTGGTCTCCCCCTACGATTTTTACCCTCCACGCTGCCCTCCAATACTAAATTGGTGATCCCTTGATGCCTCAGAACATGTCCTACCAACCGATCCCTTCTTCTGGTCAAGTTGTGCCACAAACTTCTCTTCTCCCCAATCCTATTCAATACTTCCTCATTAGTTACGTGATCTACCCATCTAATCTTCAGCATTCTTCTGTAGCACCACATTTCAAAAGCTTCTATTCTCTTCTTGTCCAAACTATTTACCGTCCATGTTTCACTTCCATACATGGCTACACTCCATACAAATACTTTCAGAAATGACTTCCTGACACTTAAATCTATACTCGATGTTAACAAATTTCTCTTCTTCAGAAACGCTTTCCTTGCCATTGCCAGTCTACATTTTATATCCTCTCTACTTCGACCATCATCAGTTATTTTGCTCCCCAAATAGCAAAACTCCTTTACTACTTTAAGTGTCTCATTTTCCAATCTAATTCCCTCAGCATCACCCGACTTAATTCGACTACATTCCATTATCCTCGTTTTGCTTTTGTTGATATTCATCTTATATCCTCCCTTCAAGACACTATCCATTCCGTTCAACTGCTCTTCCAAGGCTTTGCTGTCTCTGACAGAATTACAATGTCATCGGCGAACCTCAAAGTTTTTACTTCTTCTCCATGGATTTTAATACCTACTCCAAATTTTTCTTTTGTTTCCTTTACTGCTTGCTCAATATACAGATTGAATAACATCGGGGAGAGGCTACAACCCTGTCTTACTCCCTTCCCAACCACTGCTTCCCTTTCATGTCCCTCGACTCTTATAACTGCCATCTGGTTTCTGTACAAATTGTAAATAGCCTTTTGCTCCCTGTATTTTACCCCTGCCACCTTTAGAATTCGAAAGAGAGTATTCCAGTCAACATTGTCAAAAGCTTTCTCTAAGTCTACAAATGCTAGAAACGTAGGTTTGCCTTTCCTTAATCTTTCTTCTAAGATAAGTCGTAAGGTCAGTATTGCCTCACGTGTTCCAGTATTTCTACGGAATCCAAACTGATCTTCCCCGAGGTCGGCTTCTACCAGTTTTTCCATTCGTCTGTAAAGAATTTGTGTTAGTACTTTGCAGCTGTGGCTTATTAAGCTGATTGTTCTGTAATTTTCACATCTGTCAACACCTGCTTTCTTTGGGATTGGAATTATTATATTCTTCTTGAAGTCTGAGGGTATTTCGCCTGTTTCATACATCTTGCTCACCAGATGGTAGAGTTTTGTCAGGACTGGCTCTCCCAAGGCCGTCAGTAGTTCCAATGGAATGTTGTCTACTCCGGGGGCCTTGTTTCGACTCAGGTCTTTCAGTGCTTTGTCAAACTCTTCACGCAGTATCGTATCTCCCATTTCATCTTCATCTACATCCTCGTCCATTTCCATAATATTGTCCTCAAGTGCATCTCCCCTGTATAGACCCTCTATATACTCCTTCCACCTTTCTGCTTTCCCTTCTTTGCTTAGAACTGGGTTTCCATCTGAGCTCTTGATGTTCATACAAGTGGTTCTCTTATCTCCAAAGGTCTCTTTAATTTTCCTGTAGGCAGTATCTATCTTACCCCTAGTGAGATAAGCCTCTACATCCTTACATTTGTCCTCTAGCCATCCCTGCTTAGCCATTTTGCACTTCCTGTCGATCTCATTTTTGAGACGTTTGTATTCTTTTTTGCCTGCTTCATTTACTGCATTTTTATATTTTCTCCTTTCATCAATTAAATTCAATATTTCTTCTGTTACCCAAGGATTTCTACTAGCCCTCGTCTTTTTACCTACTTGATCCTCTGCTGCCTTCACTACTTCATCCCTCAAAGCTACCCATTCTTCTTCTACTGTATTTCTTTCCCCCATTCCTGTCAATTGTTCCCTTATGCTCTCCCTGAAACTCTGTACAACCTCTGGTTATCGTAGACTTACCTTTCTCAAATACCTAGAAATGACATTATTCAAGCTTTCATGTGACGTGATAAAAATTAATTGGTTGTTGTGACATCTCATTCTTAAATGTTTATGTGTACTCTGCAGTGAATAGGTAATGATAATTGTCATGGAGATATACTGTGACGATGCATATTTCATTTTTCATTTTCCTTATGACCTTTGTATAAATATCCTTATAACTAAATTGCTTACTCGAGGTGTGGCTTGTTTCTTCATTTGGTATCTGCTACTCTCGACGCAATTCTCTTCTTCTGCACCGTGATGATGCACTGGTTGCTGAAAGAAAAAAATTTGAAACTAACTTAAAACTAATTGTATTACGTAGCTCGGTGTCCATTAACACATTTGGTCATTGCATATGTCCACATATATTTCCATACTTTGTTTAAATATGTAGACATTCATTTATTCTGTAACCCATTATGCTCATTTACTCCACAAAGAAAATATTTGACATTTTTTATGGTATTTTGTCATTTGCCCTTAGCTTACAAGTTTCGTATAATTTTTCATAATGCTTCCTTTTGGTTGTAAAATATGTTGTATAAAGATTAGTATGTAATTAAATCTCTGTGCACATATATCAATAGGTTCCTTAGTTCTTAGTAGTAGATGTATTTGTGAAGTATTTCCGTTTACTTTGTATTTAAGTTAAGTACTTGTACATGTTGCATTCCTGTTTGGTTGCGCCTTCTGCCCGTCTGTTGCGCATGTGCACAGGTCAATGCCTCCTCTCGTGCTTAAGGCTTTGCATGACTTTACTCCATCTGCAATCTTGCTGTTGTATAATTTTCATTTGCTTAGAAAGCTTATGGTAATGAGATTGTTGTTTTGTACCTTGTATCAATAACTTTCTGAGTTCTGTATCTTGCTCTCTTAATTCACAAAATTGCTCTAAGCCTTGTGGTAACCTAGACAAGGCATTTGCAATAACAGCCTGACTTCCTTTAATATAAATGATCTCAAAATTGAATTCTTGTGAATATAGACACCACCTAGCTAATCTACTGTGTAACAGTTTACATGTTAAAAGAAATTACAGTGACTGATGGTCACAGCAAACTTAGGCATTCTTGCCCCACACAAAATATTCAAACTTTTTAAATGCCCATATTATAGCTAAACTTTACAATTCTGACACAGAATAAGATATTTCTGCTTCTGATAAATGCGATTAGAAAAACTGGTGACCTTGGGTACTTTTTTACTTCCTTATGCTTGCATCTGGAACAAGCATGCATCCAGCCCCTGAGATGAGGCATCTGTGCATAGACAAAAATCCTGGGACATATCAGGATGGTTAAGAATGTTTGCATTGAATAGTGCCTTCTTAATGTTATTCAAGTCCTCTTGACACTTATCAACCCATAACCAATGCCTACTTTTTCGTAACAAGTTGAGCAATGCATCACTTTCATCAGTTGCTGTGGTACAAATTTATGAAAAAAAGATGCTAGTCCTAAAAAAGCTTTTAGTTGTTTTCCATTCCTTGGAGATGGACAGCTGCGTATGGCATCAAGCGTTTTTGGATCAGGTAATATACCTTGTTCTGGCACAACATGTCCTGAAAATTTGACTTGCTCCCTACCAAAACTAGACCTTTTTAAAATGGCCGTTACTCCATAACCTGCAAATCGTTGAAACACCTGTTCAGTGAGCCTGATGTTCTAACCAAGTGGGTGTGACTATTAACAGGTCATCTACATAGGCAGTGACTTTGCTAAGCAATTCTGGTCCTAAAACCTTGTTCAATGCCATTATAAACACTCCTGTGCTAATGTTCAGTCCAGCAGGTTAGCCACAAAATTTGTAACTTCTGCCACCAGAGACAAATGCTGTATATTTTTTACTTTCTTCATGGAGCTTTATTTACCAGTAGGACCATCTTGAGGTCGAGTATACTGAATATTTTGTATTGTAAAACTTTAGAAGCTGTTTGTCCAAGTTGTCTGGTCTTATGCTTACTGGTACTATAATTTTATTGATACCTTTAGCACTGAGAACTAATCTTACGGATCCATCTGGCTTATGTACTGGTAATATAGGACTACACTAGGGTGAAAATGAAGGTTATATAATTCCCCCATTTAATCATATGATTGATCTCTTCCCTTATTGACTCTCATTTTATCCATGGAATAGGATATGACATTACACAATGTTTTATGTGGATAAACTTCAAATTTATATTCACAGTCTTCAATTACTCCTGGCTCCTTACTGAAAACATTTGCATACTTAAATAACAAGTCAGAAAGTTCTTGTTGTTGCATATCATTTAGTATCTGCGATTCTCTTAGTTTCTGCTCTACCATTTCATAAATAAACTCAGTGTTTGCTTCTTGTCCAGTATCAAATTTTTTGTGAAATATACAACCGGAAAGGAATATTGTACAGTTACATTTGACTCTGGCTTGTTTTTGTTACTTTCATCAGGTGTTTTGACTAAATCAATAGAAAAAATCTGAGCCTTTACATAAAAGTGGCATTTACCATTACCTATGTCAATCTGTGTTTTTATGTTCTAAACGCATCCATGCCAACAAGATTATTGACTATAAGTTTGTCAATTATAAGAAAATTGTACCTCACTGTAAAACGTTCAATTTGTAATGGAATAAATGCCTGAATTTAACCAGTTTAGTCTTACTGCCTGTAGCAGTTTGAACCTTGCAATTAGGACAGGAAATGTTGGGTATTTGCCTCTCTTCTTCAATTCACATAAAAATGCATTTGACATTAGGTTGGTAGTTGAACCTGTATCCAAAATTTACTGTGTGTCAATATTAAATATTTTCACCTAAATGAATGCTTGTATTTGTTCTTCCTGGGTTTTATCTGTTGTATCTAACTCATGCTGATACAAATCCTTGATGTCACTTTGTTTGTCAAACTTTATAAAACATGTTTGTAGTTTTTCATTGCCCACACTCCCAGAGAGGTCAATAGCCTTGGGCTTAACTACGACCAGTTGGTGTTTTCCGACGGCATAGTGTGACTTAATTCATTACCTGGAGTAATTTCAGTTAGCTGCACTGTATGGGTACTTCACCAGTAATTTTGCTGCCCAAAAGTCGGCTGTGGTGCAGCATAAGGCATGGCATTGTTGCCGCGCGTCGGCCACCACTGCGGCTGACTGTTTCTGCTCATGTTCGGCATAGGGCCTCGTGATGGTGGACTGTAATTCGCTCGGGCATTGAAATTGCTCCTGTTGTCTTGAAACTTTCTTTTAAATCGTTTGTTTTTTCTGTACCTGTACTCGTTACCTCTGGGTATGTAACATTGCTGTTGTGTGTACCATCTTTACTGCATGTTTGGATCATGTTTTGTTGACTGATTTACATAACTATGTTGTTGTTGTTGTGCCTGGTTTTCTGTTGTCTATTGAGTACAGGTCTTTCCTCATAGATTAAGTCGATAGAATCAAGCATTGACAGAAAATATTCGGTGTTGTGACAAATTTTTCTGTAATGTGTGATGGTAAATGACTTTTCAAAATTTTTGACACATCTTGATGAAAAACACTCATAAATACTACTGAATTCTTTCTTTTATCTTCGGTAGTGAATATAGGAAACTGTCTATGTCCAAGCAAACCTTCTTCTGCAAAAATAGTTGATAGATACATGACATTTTTGGTGGTATTTATGTTATTATTGTAGTTACCTGTAATTGCGGTTGGTAATTGTTCAGGTGTTGGAGTTGTGGGTATGTTTAGATTTTGCACTCTATAACTGTCACTGGTACCTGCTGTGGGACTTGTGACAATTTGTGGATAAATACCTATAGGTTGTGGTTTGATCACTGTAGCCTGCGCATTATTTACCTGCATATTTTGAGGTCCAGTAATATTTTTCGTGGCTTGTAGGTTAATGTTTACCTTGTTCACGATTTCATTTACTTTTTCTGAATAGCCTTTTCTATTAAATCTCTGTATGACTTACAATCCGTTACTAACTTCTCTGCTATGGTATTATCCTCATCTAACGTACCTGCTTCAGCTTGATTAATGATATCACTTAGATTTTCATTGATCTTCTCTCTCTCCTCCTTAGCACATGCTGAGTCAACTTCTAATGTTGCTACCCTTAAAGTAAGCTCTTCTACAGCTAGAGGTACACCTCCCTAATCTTCATTTAGTTTGTTAACGACAGTGGTTACCTTTTTTACTGTTGAACACAACTGGTTTTATGTGGCTTTACTATTTGTGTTTGCATCTGTGATTTTCTTTATCCGTTGCTCTACTAGATCATGATGGTCATTAAAAGAATTGATCTTCTGTGCCCGCATCCCGTGGTCGTGCGGTAGCGTTCTCGCTTCCCACGCCCGGGTTCCCGGGTTCGATTCCCGGCGGGGTCAGGGATTTTCTCTGCCTCGTGATGGCTGGGTGTTGTGTGCTGTCCTTAGGTTAGTTAGGTTTAAGTAGTTCTAAGTTCTAGGGGACTTATGACCACAGCAGTTGAGTCCCATAGTGCTCAGAGCCATTTGAACCATTTTTTGATCTTCTATTTTAACTCCATAATGTTACTGTTAACTTCAGAAAGTACTTCATGCTTTACTTGTTTTTTCATATCATTCAATTTTTTGTCGATTTCAGTGAGAAAGTTTTTGGATAAGTCATCAAACTTCTGTGAGACTGTGTCTTGCAAATCCTTGAACACTTGTTTTTGTTCTTGTTTCATTGTATTTAGATGTTGTGTAACAGTGTTTTGTTGCTGGTTTACCATGTTCATGACTTGTTTCATATCACTGAAAATTGTATTGATACTATCTAACTTTATGTTTATGTTAGTTGATAACTACCATAGCAGTGCATTGGTTGTACTGCTGTGGTTGCTGTCAGCTGTACCTTCCAAGTTAATATTTGTGTTCTGACCAAGTGTTGTTTGTAACGCATTGTCAAAATTCATATAATCGCTCTCCAATGTTTCATTCATGAGCAGTATGTTGCTCTGGAAGATGCGTGACATTGTCATGGCGCCTGAACTTCAATTGTTCGATCACGCAGTTCTACGCCATCTTGGTTGATTGCGTTTTTGCTATCGCTATCAGCAATGGGCATATATTTTTCGGCCATGGTATATGAAAATACGAAAAATAAAAATTTCCCAAAAAATTAAAATTTCATATGCTAATTATTACAGTTTATAATTTTAATTTAAGTGGTGTCAAAGCCTGTTTTACGTCTATTATGATGTGCAAACTATTGTATTGCAATTCTTTATGTTTAACTGGTAATATGGATCACACTGAACAATTTCCTGTAATTTTTTCGCAAATAAAGTTCGAGGAAGGAAATAATGAGGAAAAGGTTTCTATCTACATCAAGAGAGGCGCTGCCAAGCGCAACCATGCAAGTAACTTGCGTAGCCGTCCTACCTATGCTGTGCCGACCAAAACAGCTTACTATGGAAAATTTTACTTAACCTGCATCCAATTCTTATTACTTTCCAAAATCTCTCCTCAAATTTTGCCTTTTTGCTTTACTTGCTCCCCATAATGACTCATGCAAACAGAAAATACAGACAATTAGTTTTTATGATGCATAACAATCTCAGACATTCTAACCTAACCTAACCTGTTCTAACCTAACCTACTATAACAATAGTTAACAAACCCTACTCATAACCGGTGCCCTAAAGATGTGGCACACAGGTCGACAGTTGAGTTGTAAATAAAAAATTAAATAAAATAATATACATGTACATATGAAAAACATTTAAAAGGATAATACAATTGCGTTATTAGAAATGTTCTTGTACGAACTTTTAGACTATCGGACTTATTTTACATTTCAATTGTAGATGCAGGCAGCGGACTCTAAGTACACTAGTGCGTGTCATAATTAAGAAAATCCTCCTTACTTAGTTTATTTCACTTGAATAAAAAATACTTAATACTGGTATCAACTTTCTTCTTATTTCGAAACATGTATGATACAAAAACTCGTAGCCCGTCATTCTCTGAACGGCACACCCTACAAACAGCTTACATCAAACAGAAGCAGATGGCAATAATTCAGTAATTTATATACCAAAACAGATTTTAACAGAATCCCAAGATAGCTGTTTCTTAGATAAAAAGATTGAGTGCTGATCATGTAAGTTGCATCATTTCAATGAATGTAAAAAAATGGAGTCTGATGCAGTCTTTTTATTTGAGCAATGCGTGAAGAAACCAATTTCGGCATAGATCGAAGCCATATAAGAGCAGTGCTGTAAAATTAATAGTTTAGCTTCTGAAAGATAGGAAAAAATTGACTTACCAGTTCGGAACACTTGTATCTGAACAGCTTCCTACTCCTGCCGGGCAGGGATGACATATGTAACCTTTTTGAAAATTATATAGGGCATTTGATATCTATACGGTCAAAATTAGGTAGTGGCGGTACGAACTCTTGAATGAGTAACTTAATGTATGTGAGACACAAGTTGACAAATCTATTTTCTTGTGTATTGCTTATTTAGCCTGACCAGATGAGGCCCTTAAGGCCCTCTCTTAAATCTGACCAGGTATAAGACATACAAAATCAATTACATTCAATCACAGTAATTTGTATTATTAATAAAAATAATAACTGGCAATAGTAAGAACAATAGTAACTGTTATAATGATGAGTATAAAATAATAGCGGAATTAAGAATGATATTAATTAGTTATTACTAGAGACCCGATTATATGCATTTGCATGTTGCAAATGCATTTGCATATTTGGCTCCTTTTCACTAGTTATTGCATATTTTAACCGAAAACTAGTGATGATGAATATTTTCACCCTATGTTTACAATATTTTAAAAAATTTAGATGGGCGACCTCTAGCTCGACCTAGTTTTGATGTCTCACATATTGACTGCGACCTAGAACTGCATGCAATCGGTAAACGAGAGTCCACTGCCTCGCGAAATCATTACAGAAGAGGAACAGGAGCAGGAAGACACAGTCAATGCTCCTGCACCCGTGCCCCCTTTTAATCCCCTCCGCTGTCATGCCGTCCGCTCCGGCAACAATAAACTTAAGCAAGCTTTCAGTCGCACGTCCATTGATTCAGTTTAACTTTCTATTTACTTGTACACACTTGAAGAGGTTTACGACGTGTAGTGTGTAATGTGTTGTGCTCCATGCTGCCTGAAAAAAGAAACGCCGTTTCGTGAATAGCTGACCATCTTGGAACATTTACATATGACAGCATTGTTTTATATTGTTGAGTTTGCGAGAAAAACGTTTGGTGCAAAAAAAAGTTTCAAATGGACCAGCATGTCAAGACAAGTCTTCATATCGCAGGACTGCAGAAGAAAGGGCCACGACAACATCTTCTGACAACAGCCAGTTGCAATAGCAGGGATTTGTCCACAGGTAACCAAAAAAGTCGGTTTAACATGGATCCATATAAAGCATTCATTGCAAGCAATCTTCCTCTTCACAAACTTACCAATCCTATCCTCAAAGGCTTCCTGCGCAAATATTGTTTAAATCAAAATACGAGGGTTGGAACTTAAGTAGTGGCAACTATTTATTCACAACTGATACAAAAGAGTTACATGTTTGCACCTGTTACTATCCTCCAAAGTAGGCACCAGCGTTGTGTAGAACCCGTTGCCAGCGATGTGGAAGGCGTAGTATACCATTAGCGGAAGATTCTGTTGATCGTGCGAATGGAGCGGTGTGCTGCCTGTCGAATCACTGGAACAGTTCTGAAGCGAATGCCACGAAGTGGTTTCTTCATTTTCTGAATCATATCAAAGTCACAAGGAATGAAGTCCGGGAAGTATGGTGGATGGTACAGTACTTCCCAGTCCCATTGACCGAACAGAGCAGTCACAGCTTGCGCTGTATGCGCCCGTGCATTGTCGTGCAAAATGATGGATAGGTTGCTCAGAGAGGGTCGCTGCTTTTTCGCAATGCTGGTCGCATGTGATGGTGACTTTGATTCGATTCCGAAGATGAAGAAACCACCTCGTGGCATTCGCTTCAGAACTGTTCCAGAGATTCGGAAGGCAGTGGGTCGAAGGTGTGCTGTTTTACAATGAATATTTCGAGGTCATTAGAGGGGTAGTTAACGACTTCGGTACTGCAGACGCTGTGGCTGTTTGCCAGCACAAGGAATCTTGTAATGATTCCAGTATTAAAAAAGACATTGCTGTGATCAGCACTCATTTTTCCCATATACCTGAAAGTATTAAAAAGCTTGAAACTCTAGGTTTGGCGTTCAATGAATCTATTCATTTAATGAAAAAAATTATTCTAGTGAACTCCTCATTGCCGGAGGTATTCCCAAGAAAACTTAAAGAAAAGTTTGAAAATATTTTAAACAATAACCCAGACTTTGAACCCTTGTACCAAATAGATATCGTAGGTTAATTAATGGGATGAGTGAACTTTTACCATAAACATTAAGTGCCAACATAATCCCATATTCAAATACTGCCCAGTTATCTCAGTTGTTGTAGAACGATCCTTTTCTGCTTATAAAAATGTTTTGAGTGATCGAAGACACAATCTTACTATCAAACATTTGTAACAGTACTTGATCATTTATGTTTACAATAGTAGAAAAATGCAAAATAAAATATAAATGATGCTTTGATTCAATAGTAGTAATTAAAAGTTACTGCTGTTCAAAAATTTCAATATTTTATGTTTTTTTTTAAATAAAAAAAAATGACGGAGTTTTTGAGCATGTCCCTCTCCTTTCGATATATCTCGAAGTTAGTCCTGTATATATATCGATTGTTTCGCTGAGACTCAATCGCAATGTATCCGCTTGTTACCGACGACAATAGCAAAGAAGAACACGGTATGTGTCATCATTTTGCAAATTTTTGGAAAATAATCCCAGAAAGGCCCCCTTCCTAACCTCTACCAGAAAGTATTTAGAAAATGATACCAGCGTTGTAAATGTACCGTTTATCGCATGGCCGGCACTCTTCCTCGTAAATGAGATGCACAGGTTCGACTTTCAGATATAATGCACGCAGTAACTACCATTTTTTTATTATTTGATCTTGCTTATTTCGATACTGTTCATTCATTTTCTAAGCATTTTTCATGGATATTTACAAGCATATTTTAAGGTTTTTATGATGCATATAATCTCGTCTATAGTTATTATATAACAAACTCAATAATAATAATAATAATAATAGTAATAGTAATAATTTACGTTATTAACCAAATGCACAATAATAATGATGATAATAAAAGGTAATAGAGGCATTAAGAATGAAATCTATTAGTTCAGCACTTTTCAAGCCTTGTTTGGTATTAGAAGAAGTGGAAGGGATAATGATAGAGGAGAGGATTGAAAGGGAAGTAACAATGGCTGTTAGAAAAATGACAATTTCAATATAGAACTCTGTAGACAAGGGGAGGGAAAAGTTGCGGGGGAGGGAGGGTTGACGAGAGTGAGCTGTAGAAGAGGTAGCTATTGTGATAGTAGCGGCCCTTCGAAGTTTGAAAGGATGTCTCTAATATTTTGAGGGAGATTAGGCCAAAGTCGGCTTACTGATACAGAAAATGATTTAGTGAACATGCCAGTGTTGTGCAGACATACAGAGAGTATTATATTTCGTTGTGAATGAGTATTTCCGCCATGTTGTTCAGATAGTAGTGTATGGATTGAAGATAAATGGAGAGGTGTGTAATTATTCACAAGACGATACAGAAACCACAGCGTGTGATAAGATATGTGGTTATCGGCATGTAGCCATGGTAATTGTTTACAGGCAAGGGTACATCAGAAATGTATCACACACAAGCACTCATCGCCAGTTCCAGCTGATGTGAGCTCTCTTTTGAAAACCCTTGGAGAATAGGATCACCATAATCAAGACTGGGGAGTATTAGTGACTCTACAAGTTTCTTTTCAAGCTCGAGAGAAAATAGTTTTACATTTGTATAGTTAATGAAGTGATACTGCATCTTCTTACGGATTGCAGCTGTGCGATCAGTCCAGTCTAGGTGATGGGCCAGAATTAGCCTCCAATTCTTTGGAAGAAGAAACGGTGTTTTCTGTGCTGTTTAGGATTGAGGGTGGAAGAGATTCTGAACTGAGGAGTAATGAGTCTTTTGTGAGAGAGTAAGAGAGCTTGGCTTTTAGATGGGTCAAGTTTCAAACCTATGTTCTGCACCCATTCTGATAAAGCAAGTAACTCAGCAGTTACGATCTGAATGACTGCATGCAGATTTGTTGGGCTTGCCCTTAGGTACAACTGAAAGTGATCAGCGTATAGATGATATGAGTTGTGTTTGATATCAAGTGCTGCAGACTTTGATTGTAATAAATTTCCTTGAGAGATAAAGGCTTCTATCCACAAATCTAAAAGAATTTAGAAAGCATCGTAAATACGAAACTTAGCTTGCACTCTTGTTGCATAATGTCCTGCGAACTACGAATAAAGGGCAACGGGTAGATACCATATTTCCAAATTTCTCAGATATTCGAGTGGATTGAAAACCTTTTAAGTAATGGAACCCAGTTGTACAATGTCCTGGAAGTCGAGTGTTCATCAGAGACAAAGGTGTCATCAGAAGCGCCCCAGCGATGTGTGATAGGACCGTTCTTGTCTTCTATATACATATCTGCGACTGCCTGCTACTGATGTTAGTGTGAAGGAAACATTTATCTTCGAATGATTGTAGGAGGATACAGGATGATTGTAAAGAATTTCTATTTCGTGTAACTGATGGTAACTGGGTCTAAGTGTGGGAAAATGTAAGATAATGCAGTTTAATTAATTATCTATGTGTATATTAAATATCTATGTGTAACATTAGAAAGTGAAAAAAGCTATGTAAAGGGCATTTAACGTCAGTTATAGGGAAAGCGAAAGGCGACTTCCGTTTATTGGGAGTCAATAACTCATCTATGAAGGAGATGAGAGTCTAGAAACACTTGTGCCATCCATTCTCGAGTACTGCTCGTGTGTTTGGGATCACCACTACGTCAGATTAAAGGAAGACACCTAAGCAGTTCAGAGGCGTGCTGCTGGATTTGTTATCGGTAGATTCGATCATCACACCAGTGCTGTGAGATGCTTCGTGAACTCAAATAGCAATCCCTGCAAGGAACATGACGTTCTTTCCGTGAAACACTATTGAGAAAATTTAGGGAACCTGCATTTGCAGCAGACTGCAGAACGATACCACTACCACTAACATATATTTATATATTTAGCATAAGGACCTCAAAGAGAAGTAAGGGAAATCATAGCTCGTACGGAAGCAAACGAACAGTCCTTTTCTCCTCGCTCCATTTGCTAGTGAAACAGGAAGAGGAACGGTCAGCAACAGTACAATGTACACTTCACTATGCACCATACAGTGGCTTGTGGAGTGTAGATGTAGATGCAGATGCATAAGTCGCCTGTAATGTATCGATGTTGGTATTTACCGCCATGTATAGTACATGAATGGCTGTCAAAGACGGAGCATTACTAATTACATTACATGACATATCTATATTCTGCACTCCGGTGCAACAGGATGAAGTGCCTGGAAGGTCGACCAAATGAACTAAGGGAAATTTTCGCAAAGTGAGTCGTCTTAGATGGAAGAAACCTTTCGCCGTGGATAGATACTGAACGAGAATCTAGGTTGTAAAGCTACAGTAGATACATGGGTAAGTTTCTAGAGAGATGGCGTGATAGAAGATGAGATGGTTTGGTAGAAGATCCAGCAATAAGCATGTATCAAGTTGCTGCGACATACTTTCGATGCGTGTAATGTGGTACGTACTGGTGAAGCAGAAGTTACATCCCAATTATGAACACGGTGTGCAAGCAACAGAGAACAATACTTTTGAACCCAGAGTTGAGTTCCATCAACGGTCTACGTTGTGATAAACTGCCTGAGCAAAAAGGTAAAGCATCCGAGAGAGGAGGGAACGAAACTAAACGAAATGCAATTTCGTGGGTTGAGAGGGTATGTGATGTGATTTCAGGGACTGCAAAGGAATCAAATTTACAAATAATATGTAAGTATGAGCCAGCCTATCAGTATGACGTTTCAGCCTCCTATCGTCTTGATGTGTACAATAGTTAGGTTCGGAAGGCTGTCATAAGACCATTGTTTCCTCTTCTGAGGGAAGTTGGCCCATAACTTTTGTAACTGGACCTCGATATCACGGATACTGTCACTGGGACAGTGTTCACGTCCAAGCTGTTCTTTGGAGACAGATGTGTGGATCTTGGTGGTCACCTAAGTACCTCAACATCACGCAGACGTCTCATAGAGACACGTGCAATGTTTGGACGAGCACTGTCCTGCCGAAGAAAGGAACTACGATAATGTTGCGAGGGAGATAACACGTAAGGAGGCAGAATGTTCGTGAAAGACACTTGTGCTGTCAGATTTCCCTCAGTCACTAACAGCCGTGACTTGATATATATCCGATGACTCCCCGCACCAAAGCACCGGAAGTAACACCGTTGTGCCTTTCCAAAACGGTGGAAAAATGGGACCTATCCCAAGGCTGCCTCCATACTCGCCAACGACGATCGTCTGAGTTAGAGCAGAGCTGCGATTCGTAGCTGAACACAGTGTGACGCTGTTCATCAGCAGTCAATGCTTCCCGGTCACGGCCCACTCGAAACGCAGCCGTTTGTGGTGCGCATGGGACAATAGTTCCCCAGTCCGGCTGCCGCTAGTCTGCCACCAATTAAACGGAATCACACAGTATGTTGTAGGGAGTCCAGTATTTGTTATTGGATTGTACACAACTAGCCATTAAAACTGCTACACCAAGAAGAAATGCAGATGATTAACGGGTATTCATTGGACAAATATATTGTACTAGAACTGACATGTGATTACATTTTCACGCGATTTGGGTGCGTAGATCCTGAGAAACCAGTACCCAGAACAACCACCTCTGGCCGTAATAACGGCCTTGATACGCCTGGACATTGAGTCAAACAGAGCTTGGATGGCGTTTACAGGTACAGCTGCCCATGCAGCTTCAACACGATACCACAGTTCATTAAGAATAGTGACTGGTGTATTGTGACGAGCCAGTTGCTCGGCCACCATTGACCAGACGTTTTCAGTTGGTGAGAGATCTGGAGAATGTGCTGGCCGGGGTAGCAGTCGAACATTTTCTGTATCCAGAAAGGCCCGTGCAGGACCTGTAACATGCGGTTGTGCATTATCCTGCTGAAATGTAGAGTTTCGCAGGAATCGAATGAAGGGTAGAGCCACGGGTCGTAACACATCTGAAATGTAACGTCCACTGTTCAAAGTACCGTCAATGCGAACAAGAGGTGACCGAGACGTGTAACCAACGGCACCCCATACCATCACGCCGGGTGATACGCCAGTATGGCGATGACGAATACACGCTTCCAATGAGCGTTCACCGCAATGTCACCAAACACGGATGCGACCATCATGATGCTGTAAACAGAACCTGTATTCATCCGAAAAAATGACGTTTTGCCATTCGTGCACCCAGGTTCGTCGTTGAGTACATCATCGCAGGCACTCCTGTCTGTGATGCAGCGTCAAGGGTAACCGCAGCCATGGTCTCCGAGCTGATAGTCCATGCTGCTGCAAACGTCGTCGAACTGTTCGTGCAGGTGGTTGTTATCTTGCAAACGTCCCCATCTGTTGGCTCAGGGATCGAGACGTGGTTGCACGATCTGTTACAGCCATGCAACTGCTTGTGATACGAGGCTGTTGGGATCCAGCACGGCGTTCCGTATTACCCTCCTGAACCCACCGATTCCATATTCTGCTAACAGTCATTGGATCTCGACCAACGCGAGCAGCAATGTCGCGATACGATAAACCGCAATCGCGGTAGGCTATAATCCTACGTTTATCAAAGTCGGAAACGTGATGGTACGCATTTCTCCTCCTTGGTGTAGCAATTTTAATGGCCAGTAGTGATACGAGGCCGTTGGAATGCCATATTCTGCTAACAGTCATTGGATCTCGACCAACGCGAGCAGCAAAGTCGCGATACGATAAACCGCAATCGCGATAGGCTACAATCCGACCTTTATCAAAGTCGGTAACGTGACTGTACGCATTTCTCCTTCTTACACGAGGCATCACAACAGCGTTTCACCAGGCAATGCCGGTCAATTGCTGTTTGTGTATGAGAAATCGGTTGGAAACTTTCCTCTCGTCGGCACGTTGTAGATGTTGCCACCGGCGCCAACCTTGTGTGAATGCTCTGAAAAGCTAATCATTTGCATATCACAGCATCTTCTTCCCGTCGGTTGAATTTTGCGTCTGTAGCACGTCATCTTCGTGGTGTAGTAGTTTTAATGGCCAGTAGTGTAGGTGCAGATGTAAAGAGGTCATCATGTAGGTGATTCAGAATACAGCGGTATGTCCTGTGGTGGTCAGATGTGGTCGATCAGACCCTTGATGAAGAGTATGCCTGTCCCCACATTCCCAAGCAGTCTAACATCGAGGTACTGTCACACCTTAATGACCCACAAGATTTTGCCCCTGGTAAACTTTTCGGGGTATAAGATCGTTTTCCACGAAACTTATGTTCCTAACGTTTCGTCCAGAACTGCGCTGAACACCTTCAGAGGAGGAGGAGCAACATCTCTGCAGATGTCGAGCTCAGTTCTGGACGAAACGTTAGCAACATAAGAGTTTCGTAGACCACGACCTCATACCTCGAAAGGTTTACCAGCAGCAAAGTCATCCGCTTGTGGAAGCCTTCATTCTATCACCAGACAATATTGCGCTACTCGACTAGCCGCCCTACTGGAGACCCACAATGAGGCCCTTTTCAAAGTCTGTTAGGAGCTGATAACGTTGCCTCATAGGAGTACGCTGCATCTCCGTGTCCTTCACAGTGATCACTCGACATCTGACGCCGTTCACGTTTCGTATATACCTTGCCAGACCTGGTAACAACACTAAACACGACCAATACTAATGTACTCCGGCGGCCGTTCTGTCACAGACTAGTACAACTCTAATCATTTTTATACCCACCGATGGTGTGCCTGTGTACGAAGTTACACCTACATCCACTTGATTACTCCGCTATTCACAATAAAGTGCCAGGCAGAGGGTTCAATGAACCACCTTCAAGCTGCCCCTCTACCGTTCCACTCTCGAACGGCGCGCGAGAAAAACGAGCACTTAAATTTTTCTGTGCGAGCACAGATTTCTCTTATTTTATCGTGATCATCATTTCTCCCTATGTAGCTGGGTGCCAATAGAATGTTTTCGCAATCGGAGGAGAAAACTGGTGATTGAAATTTCAAGAGAAGGTCCCGTCGCAACGAAAAACGCCTTTGTTTTAATGATTGCCACTCCAGTTCACGTATCATATCTGTGACACTATCTCCCCTATTACGCGATAATGCAAAACGAGCCTCCTTCCTTTGAACTTTTTCGATGTCATCCATCAGTCCCACCTGATGCGGATCCCACACCGCACAGGAATACTCCAGAATAAGGCGGAAAAATGTTGTAAGCAATCTCTTTAGTAGACCTGTTGCGCCTTCTAAGTGTTCTGCCAATGAATCGCAGTCTTTGGTTTGCCCTACCCACAACATTATCTATGTGATCGTTCCAATTTAGGTTATTCGTAATTACGTAGAGTCTCGATTATCCGACCTTCTGTGTTATCCGACCCTTTCACCGCGCCGGCCGTGCGCCAGCCGACGGCAGGTCAGTGACTAACGTGTTGTTTGTTGATACTCAGTTCATTGTCGCCGTCTGCTACTCCTCACTCCTCAGTGCTAACTTAGATCTGTAGTGGAGCGGACGTGTTGAACTTTGTTTATTGTAAAAATTTGTGGTGATGGCTTCAAAATTGAAAAATGTTGTCGTTTCAATGGAAGAAAAACTTAAAGCTTTAAAAAGAATAGACAATGGTGAAACTTATTAAAAGTGGTGCAAGATTGTAACTTTGGGAAAATAACAGTTGGAGACTGGAAAAGGAACCGCAGTGAAATTGAGAAGTGGTGTTTTCAGCACTGTTGCTTGTAGACAATGCCACTTGTCATCCTAATGAAGATGAACTTCGAGATCAAGATATAAAGGCTGTGTTTTTGCCTCCAAATGTCACATCCTTATACCATCCTATGGACCAAGGGACCTTAGAGGCACTGAAGAGAATCTACCGCAGAAACTTGCTTTCCTCTTTAATTAATGCTATGGCCAAGGGAGAGGACATGCTAGAGCAGTTGCGCCGTATTAATTTGAAAGACGTAGCCTATGACGTGGCCCAATCTTGGGAGAGTGTTGGAGCAAATACAATTGCAAAATCCTGGAAAATTTTTCTACAGGAAAATCAAGGAAATTCTCCAGGTGATGAAAATCTACAGCAGCTGACCGAACCAGAAGATACTACCCTGATTTCATTGTTACGAAGTCCGCCCCGGAAGCTGCGTGGTCAGCGCGACAGAATGTCAGTCCTAACGGTCCAGGTTCGATTCCCGGCTGGGTCGGAGATTTTCGCCGCCCTGGGACTGGGTGTTGTGTTGTCCTAATCATCATCATTTCATCCCATCGACGCGCAATTCGCCGAAGTGGCGTCAAATGGAAAGACTTGCACCCGGCGAACGGCCTACCCGATGGGAGGCCCTAGTCACACGACATTTATTTATTGTTACGAAAAGTTCCGGGATGTGCTGACGCCACAGAAGATGACATAAATGAATGGATTGTCCAAGATGAAGAATTTGAAGTGACAGATGAAGAAATAGTCAACATGGTAAACGAAAAAGAAGAAGCGGATGTAATGGAGGAAAGTGCGCCCAAGATTTCTCACAACGAAGGACACAAGGCCTTAGAAACTGCTTCAAAATATGTAGAGCAGCTGGAGGAAACATCGTCTACCGAGGTTTTACTTCTTAAGAGACTACGTGATTTAGCGGCAAAAAAACGGCAAACAGCAGGCAAACAAAAGACAATTACTAACTTCTTCACACAGTGAATATCTATTCAGTATAATTTGATTTGTATTGTATTAAATGTTTAACTCATTTGGCCTACTTTAGTTTAATTTTTGTGTTTTTTTGTATTATTTTCCGTGTTATCCGACCTTCCCGCTTATCCGACCTTGCCGCGGCCGGTTTAGGTCGGATAATCGAGACTCTACTGTATAATCCCCGAGTATTTAGTTGGATTTGCAGTCTTCAGATTTGTGTGACTTATCGCGTAATCGAAATTAAGCGGATTTCTTTTAGTACTCATGTGAATAACTTCACGCTTTTCTTTATTCAGGGTCAATTTCCACTTTTTGTACCATACAGCTATCTTATCTAAATCATTTTGCAATTCATTTTGGTCATCTGATGACTTTAAAAGACGGTAAACGACAGCATCAACTGCAAACAATCTAAGAGGGCTACTCAGATTGTCTCCTATGCCGTTAATATAGATCAGGAACAATACAGGGCCTGTAACACTCCCTTGGGGAACGCCGGATATTACTTCTGTTTTACTCGATGAATTTCCGTCTATTACTACGACCTGTGACCTTTCTCACAGGAAATCACGAATCCAGTCGCACAACTCAGGCGCTATTCCATAGGCACGCAGTTTGGTTAGGAGACGCTTGTGAGGAACGGTGTCGAAAGCCTTCTGGAAATCTAAAAATATTGAATCAATTTGAGATCCCCTGTCGATGGCACCCATTACTTCACGAGTATAAAGAGCTTGTTTCATTGACACTCAACCATTTCATCTGGCTGCTTCACTTTTTCTGTCAGGCAGTGTAAATGCAGTGAGACTGGCGATCGACAGTTTGAACAGCGTCTATGAGTTAATTAGTTATGGCAAGTTTATGTCAATACAAAACCAAATATTCACTTCCACGTATTGGTTTTAATCTCACACCACTCAGTTTAAAGGGGGTCGTATGAGAAAATAAACGGGTACATACAGGGTGTTTCAAAAATGACCGGTATATTTGAAACGGCAATAAAAACTAAACGAGCAGCGATAGAAATACACCGTTTGTTGCAATATGCTTGGGACAACAGTACATTTTCAGGCAGACAACTTTCGAAATTACAGTAGTTACAATCAACAACAACATATGGCGCTGCGGTCTGGGAAACTCTATAGTACGATATTTTCCACATATCCACCATGCGTAGCAATAATATGGCGTAGTCTCTGAATGAAATTACCCGAAACCTTTGACAACGTGTCTGGCGGAATGGCTTCACATGCAGATGAGATGTACTGCTTCAGCTGTTCAATTGTTTCTGGATTCTGGCGGTACACCTGGTCTTTCAAGTGTCCCCACAGAAAGAAGTCACAGGGGTTCATGTCTGGCGAATAGGGAGGCCAATCCACGCCGCCTCCTGTATGTTTCGGATAGCCCAAAGCAATCACACGATCATCGAAATATTCATTCAGGAAATTAAAGACGTCGGCCGTGCGATGTGGCCGGGCACCATCTTGCATAAACCACGAGGTGTTCGCAGTGTCGTCTAAGGCAGTTTGTACCGCCACAAATTCACGAAGAATGTCCAGATAGCGTGATGCAGTAATCGTTTCGGATCTGAAAAATGGGCCAATGATTCCTTTGGAAGAAATGGCGGCCCAGACCAGTACTTTTTGAGGTTACAGGGACGATGGGACTGCAACATGGGGCTTTTCGGTTCCCCATATGCGCCAGTTCTGTTTATTGACGAAGCCGTCCAGTTAAAAATAAGCTTCGTCAGTAAACCAAATGCTGCCCACATGCATATCGCCGTCATCAATCCTGTGCACTATATCGTTAGCGAATGTCTCTCGTGCAGCAATGGTAGCGGCACTGAGGGGTTGCCGCGTTTGAATTTTGTATGGATAGAGGTGTAAACTCTGGCGCATGAGACGATACGTGGACGTTGGCGTCATTTGGACCACAGCTGCAACACGGCGAACGGAAACCCGAGGCCGCTGTTGGATCACCTGCTGCACTAGCTGCGCGTTGCCCTCTGTGGTTGCCGTACGGGGTCGCCCTACCTTTCCAGCACATTCATCCGTCACGTTCCCAGTCCGTTGAAATTTTTCAAACAGATCCTTTATTGTATCGCTTTTCGGTCCTTTGGTTACATTAAACCTCCGTTGAAAACTTCGTCTTGTTGCAACAACACTGTGTTCTAGGCGGTGGAATTCCAACACCAGAAAAATCCTCTGTTCTAAGGAATAAACCATGTTGTCTACAGCACACTTGCACGTTGTGAACAGCACACGCTTACAGCAGAAAGACGACGTACAGAATGGCGCACCCACAGACTGTGTTGTCTTCTATATCTTTCACATCACTTGCAGCGCCATCTGTTGTTGAAAATTGTAACTACTGTAATTTCGAAAGTTTGTCCGTCTGAAAATGTACTGTTGTCCCAAGCATATTGCAACAAACGGTGTATTTCTATCGCTGCTCGTTTAGTTTTTATTGCCGTTTCAAATATACCGGTCATTTTTGAAACACCCTGTATAATCTAGTGTAACTTTTACTGTTTGAGAGCTAATTGAACCAAATTTTGTACATGTTACCATTATATTATTGGCTATAAACTGGACTTTTTTCAATTTTTTTGTCAAATAATTTGATCATGACTTTGTTGGATATTTTTACAACACATTACATCATATGAACACTTTCTCAGTGGTTTCTTTGCTTATCACTTTCAAAATGTGGTAGGTTTTTCTTAGTAATTAGGTAAACGAATCTATGTACCAGTTTCTTGATACCAGTGTTATAACTCTCTCAACATTTTTTTAAAATTCATGTGTATGATACGTACCAATTTTTTCTTCACAAAAATTTAAATAAATTTCTCTGTGAAGCACATTTGAAAACTTTTGCGCCACAGAAAGATGTCGTATAGTATGTACAAAATCTGTAGCAAATTTCACCTTTTTATCTGCAATGGTTCAACAGAAAATGTTTCTTATATACTGAAAAATGAAAGTTGCGAGAAATGCACAAAAAAGATTTTCTTAGCATTAATGCCGGAAACAGGTACCGTAATGCTGGCTGTGAGAATACATTTGCTCATTTTTCTTCTAGTCTGATCCTTCTGACATGACCTTTTGGAAATATGCTAACTGACGTTTGAGAACTGGCACCAGGCACATCATCAGCCTTCTTCAATAGGACTTCAGTGAGGCAAACTAAATCATATTCACATAAGGGTCCTGATTCTTCCAGCGATCCCATCACTGAATACCAGGCAAGCATCATATGAGGAAGTTTTAACAATAGCAGAGGACCAAAATGTTGTCTTTGTGCGTCTCTGCTAAATGAGGTTATTAATCTTTCGTTCAGATTTTGTGTTCCACCATGCGTACATTCCTGTTATAAATCGTAATTAAGCGCATCGTAATTGGGCTCACAGCTTTTAATACTCTACCGTGTCTTCGGATGGTAGGAGATAATAAAATATCACAAGATTGGTTTAAATGGCTCTGAGCACTATGGGACTCAACTTCTGAGGTCATCAGTCCCCTAGAACTTAAAAATACTTAAACCTAACTAACCTAAGGACATCACACACATCCATACCCGAGGCAGGATACGAACCTGCGACCGTAACGGTCGCGCGGTTCCAGACTGAAGCGCCTAGAACCGCTCGGCCACTTCGGCTATCACAAGGGCACAGCTGTGTAGAAAAGGGAGCAAGGTACTGCGTATTGATTGAAATAAGATCGTTTTTACATCATATGTAACACTAATAAAGCTCTGAACACTACAGGTGATCTTTTCAACGTACTACAGAATCATCTGATGGAAGGAAATTCAACATTTTTGAAGAATTATGCATACATCCACCATTAAAAGCCTTTGCCATTTATATAATTTTGCACTAAATGGGTGGGACGCCTTGTAGACTATGCGGTTTGGTTCGTGGGAGCTGACAAAGTATACTGACATAGGATCCCACAAGCTGTTTCTTCTGCTTTTCTGTAGGACGCACATGGCTTACTTCGCAAATACTTTTGAAATGCATCCTGGAAGTACCCCTGCGATTCGGTTTGAATCTCCTCCACAGTATCAAATCTTTGCTCTTCAAATTATCATTTTTGATGAGTGAGAAGAATCATCCGGAGGTAAGTTTGATGAGCAGGGCAGCTCGGGAATAACGTCACCTCGTTTTTAATAGAAAACTGCTCCAGCTTCGCACGGACGACTTGACTCGGGTACCGGTGATTAATTATCTACACAGACCTTCCTCGTGGATCAGGCTATCTATCAATGAAAACTGCATCAAAATCCCTACAGTAGTTCGTGAGTTAAGCCTTCACATACAGAATATATAGTGATAGATTCCTCAGTAACGTAGGGTCATGAATTGCCACGGTGGAGCACCCAGTAGCTCGTACAACAGTTCTGTGGGCATTTTCTCCCCGTGTTCTCCCACAAACATCTTAGAACAACGAGACAGAACTCTTTATTGAGCGTTTGACCAGAACGGTAGAACTCTTCTTGAAGACTTCCATTAACTTAAAAAGGATAAAGAAGGACTTGAAATGTTACTTCTGACTTGTCGAGTTTTCTTCAGCTTACAAGTGGGAGCCATGACGTTTGGATCACGGATTTACTTCAGAATTTGTACATTTTTAATAGTCCATTAGAACAACATAATGAGCAAGTAGTAAGACGTCCTATAGTAAGTCGTCCTACTATAGAGAAAATCACAAGAGAAGTTTTACGTGTCTGAGATGGCGGCGGTCATGGACTCCTTAATCAGTAGATCGCTGGATCGAGGTACGCTCATCTTTTTCTTTATTTATATTATTTCGTATATATTATATCTGAAAGGCAATGTGATGAAAAGGCACGTCTATTAGCATGAACTTTTATAGAATTTCCAAAGTTATTTAGCTGTTTTCTGATTTTTATTATTACAAAAATATTACGCGACTTTCATTTCTATATGCAAGTTAAAAACTTTATCCAGCGCCTTCAAACTTGTTCATATTTCAACGGACCAGAAATTTCTTCTCGTAAAGAAGCTGTTAAAATACACCCAATCGCATATCGCCAATTTTCGGCACCGATATTTGCGAACATGTTGCTTTATGCACGGTTTGCATCCAGATTGTAGGAGGAAAAAGAATTTTTCAAAATATCAATGAGCTTTGTATTTTCCTTAGAAACTCTGAAGATCCCTCATGCACGCGGGGAAACTGCATTCATTCGTTGCGGTAGATGCCGTTTCAATTTATGTTTTACGTGTTTGTTTGAAAAATATCGCCCTGCAACTTGAAATGTGGAAATCATATCTAACGATTAATCGTACATTACCCTCATATTGCATCATATTATAACTCAGCGTATTATTGAATAAAGTTATTTACAGCTTTATTTATCGATGACTGAGTTGGGCTTTCCAATACAGATATGTGTCAGCAAATCGAAGCGTCCAGGGCCGGCCGAGGTGGCCGAGCGGTTCTAGGCGCTACAGTCTGGAACCGCGAGACCGCTACAGTCGCAGGTTCGAATCCTGCCACGGGCATGGAGGTGTATGACGTCCTTAGGTTAGTTAGGTTTAAGTAGTTCTAAGTTCTAGGGACTGATGACCTCAGAAGTTAAGTCCCATAGTGCTCAGAGCCATTTGAAGCGTCCAGGTGCGAAGCAGTTCTCGGTACTGTACCCGACTGCAGGCATAAAGAATTTCGGAAATCACGACAGTCATAGATTTCCAGGAAAACTTTTTGCATTTGGTCGTTTGCTTGTCCATATTTGTAAACATTTTTTGGATAGTAAAATTAGCAGACAACCAAATGACACTGGAAATTCAATAAAAGATTATGTAGGTTTTTATAATATTACCTTTCACATGTAATATATATAAAGTACCATGACTGGCGCTGCAAAAAGAAAAAAAAATGCCAGCGAACCACAGCTTATGGAGCCTGAACGCCAACCCCCTGACGCCGTCATCTCGTGCTCAGCGTCGCAGCGCACCGGCACACACTGACGCATAAAACTTCTCTTGTCATTGGCTCGAAATCGCCTAAGCAGTACGCGTTACTGTCTGCAGATTATATTGCCCCAATGTACTTCTAAAAGTGGACAAAGTCTGAAGTAAATTCGTGATCCGAGCGCCATGACCTCCTCTTGTTCTTTCAGTGTCGTTGCCAGAAACATTGCTTTCATCACCTGTGACAGTCTTTGAAAGGAAGCATGAGTCGTCCCGAAATTATTCGAGTTCTTTGAAGAAACCACACGGCATTCCCTTTACCCCATTCACTCTAATGCTCAACTCTTCTGAAAGATCACCTAAGGGCGTACCATAATGCATTCCGCAGGGCGTTGCAGAGGTCTTTATAGGCCTGTTTACTGTCTTGCAGGTCCCTCACATTCTGTGCATTTTTGATACAATACCAGTTAACGATCGACCGGAACAGTCATCATCAGTCGGTGTTCGTCAGTTTTGAAACGCTTATACCAGTTGTAAGTCTATGTCTAGCATAGTGCGTTGTGTCAAGAGGCTTTCTTCAACACTTGTTGCGTTTCTATAGTGATTTTTCCTAGTTTGAAACGAAACTTTATACAGACAATACAGACACGCTGCTCTTTCAAGTGGGTCATGGCAAAATCGTAATATCACGGAAAAACAAAAGTAGTAGATCAAGGTAATCTTTGGCACATCCCTAACTTTGGGTTTGGGTCTAGAGATCCTGAGCTTAGGGTCCGGTGACGACATCTTTGCCATTATTTGCGGGTAGCCTAGATCAGGGGCCAAGACGTCACAATCCGAGATGACGCTGGTGGGAAATTTAAAAATATACATAAATGATCTGACGCAAAGGGTGGCAGCTATCTGTGGTGGTTGATGATGATACTGTGGTGTACGATGAAGTGTCGAGGTTGAGTGACTACAAGATTATTCAGACAAAATTTCTAACTGGTGTGATGAATGGCAGTTAGTTCTGAATGCAGAAGAAGCAAGATAATGTGGATGAGTAGGGAAAACAAATCCGTAACTTCGGTTACAGTATTAGTAGAGTCCTGCTTGGCACAGTCATGTCGTTTAAATGTTTGGGCTTAACGCTGCAAAGCGATAAGGAATGGAACGTGCATCTGAGGATTGTGGTAGGGAAGGGGAATGGTCGACTTTGGTTTATTGGGAAAGTTTGGTTCATCTAGAAAGGAAACCGCATACAGGACTCTAGTGTGACCTATTCCTGAGTGCTGCTCACCTGTTTGGGATCCGCACAAGGTCGAGTTAAAGGAAGACATTGAAGCAATTGAGAGGTGAGTTACTAGATTTGTTACCGTTAGGTTCAAACAACATGCAAATATTGCAGAGATACTTCGGGAACTCAAATGGGAATCCCTGGAGGGAAGGCGACGGTATTTTCGACAAAATTTAGAGAACCGTCATCTGAAGCTGACTGCAGAACGGTTCTACTGCCGCCAACGTATATTTCGCATAAGAACCAAGAAGATAAGGCATGAGAAATTAGAGCTCATACACAGATATATAGACAGTCATTTCTCCCTCTCTCTATTTGCAAGTGGAACAGGAAAGGAAATGACTAGCAGTGGTGCAGTTTACCCTCTGCCACGCACCGTACGGTGGCTTGCCGAGTATGTGAGTAGATGTAGAAATACGCATGATGGCATTGGGGGGAAATTTATAAAAATCTAATTAAACAGCCAATCACAGCTCAGTATATTAAAAACTAAACTCCGTCCGAACAGGCCTTAAAGGCGAAACGGTATCGACCGACCGCCGTGTCATCCTCAGACCATAGGCGTCACCGGATGCGGATGTGGAGGAACGTGTGATCAGCAGACCCCTCTCCCGGCCGTTGTCACTTTTCGTGAGCGGAGCCGCTACTTCCTAATCAAGTAGCTCCTCAATTGGCCTCCCAAGGACTGTGAGCAAGCCACTTGCCAACAGCGCTCGGCAGACCGGACGATCACGCACCCAAGTCCTAGCCAAGGCCGATAGCGCTTAACGGCGGTGATCTGACGGGAACAGGTGTTACGGCTGCTGCAAGGCCGTTGGCAGCTCAGTATTTTACCAGTCATTAAAACAAACAGCCAATCTGAGCCCAATATTTTACCAGCCGTTAAAATGAAATAGTCAATCACAGCGTATTTTACCGAACATTAAAACAAAACAAGCAGTCTGTATATAGCTGCCATGTTGAAAAGTATCCGAACGATTTGAATTTTGCGCTGTGTTCACAAATATTCCAACGATCTAAATTATTATCAGAATATGTAAAGATATTTACAATACTACAGTTTTTCCACATCAAAAAACAACCAAATGTAATATGTCATCAGTAAATTCCATCTTCATCTCTGTCTCTCACTCACTCTCTCTCTCACTCTCACTCTTTCTTTCTTTCTGTGAGTTTCACTTTAATTTATGAAAACAGAGTGGCACACTCTGTATGAGATCAGGACGCTGACTGATTGATCAGATAATGCCATGAGATAGAAAACCTTTAAGTGCATACATTGTCATTTCACAAGGGTTAGCTCAAGTGTGACAAACGCTATAAGGTGCGAGGTTAATGATTCACATATTAAACTGAAGAAAATTTGGTTCGCTGGCGTTAGGCTAAGGGCGACTTGCAGTCTTCTTGTTTCTTGTTTCGTGTTATGAAATACTGGTCGTCTATTGACGTGCAAACATCTTACTTGCCCTTTGATCGACGTTCATACTCTGTATGTAGGACACTCCCGGCATTACTACCACAGCCATTGTGGCTTAATAGAACGAAGTACTGATGGCAGAGAAAACGTCTGGCTCGTTGTTTGCTCATTTTCAGTATGCATTATTTAAGGTACTTTTTCACGTATAAGGCTAATATAACGTTACGCGCTATACCCTGCTATGTTTCCTGTAGCACAAAGTATGGCTTCCTTTCTTGTTACTGTATTTCGTTAAATTATAAAGGGTGATAGGTTATTAAACGAACAAGACGTAGGTGTGTGCAATGCTTCGCTACGATTCTGCTTTCCCACTATTTCAAGGCACTACCAGGTTAGCTAAAGGAAAGTATTGTCTCCCCGACCCAACCTGTACTATTCGGTTACATAGTTTTTACTAAAGGATCTTTACTCTGTTGTGTGGAAAGTAGTACGCCTTTGCCAACAGTATATGGCGACTCTCTGTGTTTAACTGGCGATCTATCATATATTAAACCTTCATTGACTCGTACATTAACGTCATTTTTTTATTTTATAAGGTAATATCTTAATGTTGTACGAATTAATAATTATTTTCTTTGGTGGCTGTAGATTCTTTGTTTCATGGCACACCAGAAGACACGGTAACATAATATATTCCAAGGAAAAAAGAACAAAAGAAAATGACGCATCACGAAGGAATTATCCGAATGGGACGAAAATCGGTAGATGTGGCGTACATGTACAGGCAAACAAACGATTACAGTTTCAGAAAAACTGGATGATTTATTCAAGAGAACGAGTTTCACAAACTGAGCAAGTCAATAACGCGTTGGTCCATCTCTGGCCCTCATGCAAGCTGTTATTCGGCTTGGCACTGATTGATTGAGTTGTTGGATGTCCTACTGAGGGAAATGTTGCCAAATTCTGTCCAACTGGCGCGTTAGATCGCCAATATCCCGAGCTAGTTTGAGAGCTCTGCCCATAATGCTGTAAACGTTCTCAATCGTGGAGAGCCCGGCGACCTTGTTGGTCAAGTTACGATTAGCAAGCACGAATACATGCTGCAGAATCTCTTGCCGTGTGCGGGCCGGCATCATCTTGCTGAAAGGTAAGCCCAGGATGGCCTTCCACGAATGGCAACAAGACGGGGCGTCGTATATCGTCGATGTACCACTGTAAGGGTGCCTCGAATAACATCCAAAAGGTTCTGCTGGGAAAAGAAATGGTACCCAAGACCATCATTCCTGGTGGTGAGGTCGTTCGGCAGTCGACAGTCAGGGTGGTGTCCCACCACTCGCTGGTCGTCGGGGCTCATTTCGAAGCAAGACTCACCAATGCTACTCCAGTCAATGAGATTCCAGGCCGAAGACGTGTATGGAGTCGTCCCTGACTGTCGCCAACCACACGACCTGACAGCCAGGAGTGAAGGTCCTGAGTCTCATTTCTTTTCACAGGAGGACTCCTCTGGTTGTTATCTACGACACCCTTACAGCATAGTGGTCCGTCAACAATATTCTACGCTCTGTTAGGGTGTCCTTCATGGCAAGCCATCCTGGGCTTACCTTTCAGCAAGATAATGCCCGCTCGCACATGGCGAGAGTTTCTACTGCGTGTCTTCGTGCTTGCCAAACCTTACTTTGGCCAGCAAGGTCGCCAGATCTGTTCCGAATTGAGAACTTTCGGAGCGTTCTGGGCTCTAATCCAGCTCGGGGTTTTGACGATCTAATGCGCCAGTTGGACAGAATTTGGCACGATATCCCTCAGAAGGACATCCAACAAGACTATCAGTCAGTGCCAAGTCGAATAACTGCTTGCAAAAGGCTTGCTCAATTTGTGAAGTTCTTTCTCTTGAATAAATCGTTAAATTTTATCAGAAATGTCTGTATATGTGTATCACAGCTACCAATTTCCGTGCCATTCGGACAATTCCTTCGTGGTGCGTCTTATTTTTCCTTACGGTTTATTTCGATAGTGTGTAGTACAATAGTGTGTATTGCGATAAGTTGAATTTCTATTCCATTTATAATGAACACGCGAAACAAGTTTCTACCATCTTCTTTGATTTGTATGTTCACAACTGTAATAAATGAAGTCAGTTAGTTGCTGGTGGATCAATGCGGCCACGATATCCGGCGGCTTGCCGCCTCGGTGTTACGGCCGGTGAAACGTACCAGGCTGAAAAACAGACTTAAAATGAATTGCATGTTGGTAAGCTTTCACCACAAAAGGAAGTGTACAATTGATGAAGTTTTGTATTAACTGAGGGGCTCTTACTTGGATGATTTCGGTCTACAACGAGATGTTTGTTTTCAGCGAGCTAATGTGTACCTATTGCGATCATCAGGATTTTTTCGGCTAGAAACTCGAGCCTTATGGAGAGCGGCAGTGACGTCATCTCCTGTGTCCGGACCACCGACCCACCATTAGCCGCGGCTAGACAGTCATGCTGCCTTTCACATACATCTGTTACTCGCTGATAAATACAGACCGAATTTTTATGTAATACCAGTACGCAAAACTTTGACATTTATGTAATAAAATGTATCAGATATGTAAAATGGTTGGTTTGTGGGATTGAAGGGACCAGACTGTCAGATAAGTACGAAAATATTTAATAGCACTTAAATGTTTTATTAAACTTTTAACATAATTTCAACTGAAATAAGCTTCTGATTACCTTAACATGTATTACCTTAACAAGCACCTGAACGTACTAAAAACACGAAAAAAACATCAAAACGGTACACATTATATTACCTTAGTTTTATTTTGAAAGTCTATACTGCACTACTAAGCGAAAATTATTTTCGATCACATCACCTTTCCCTTAATTATGAAGGTACCCACCCTTATTTTTAAATCTGAAGCACAATGAACAATCAGGAGCTTCTAATTTTGTGCATTCGTATGAAGTCGACAGTCAGGAAGAGAATTTTTAAAGGAGAAAAGTGATCTCTCCACATCACAAGACGTTGAAGAAGCAAGTTTTAGGACTCAACCACTGAGTATATTGCAGAAAGTAATAAAAGTTCAGTATCTTGGATTTCTTGCCAAAACAGCGGCGAACTTATTGACTCGTCTTTGCCCAGTATCACCTCTAATAGCAGTCAGCTTGCATTTGACATTCCGAAACTGAAATGCGGTAGGGAGCTAGTGTTGTGTGGAATCGTACTGAGCCACAGAGGAAGACGGCATTGCAGTTCCTTCTCTAAATCCTCGCTCAAACGAAAAAATGGCTGACATCGAAATAAGTGTCCAAGGAATAGAAAAGCAACTGAAATCACTCAACAGAGGAAAGTCCACAGGACCTGACGGGATACCAATTCGATTCGACACAGAGTACGCGAAAGAACTTGCCCGTCTTCTAACAGCCGTGTACCGCAAGTCTCTAGAGGAACGGAAGGTTCCAAATGATTGGAAAAGAGCACAGGTAGTCCCAGTCTTCAAGAAGGGTCGTCGAGCAGATGCGCAAAAATATAGACCTATATCTGTCGATCTGTTGTAGAATTTTAGAACATGTTTTTTGCTCGAGTATCATGTCGTTTCTGGAAACCCAGATTCTACTCTGTAGGAATCAACATGGATTCCGGAAACAGCGATCGTGTGAGACCCAACTCGCTTTATTTGTTCATGAGACCCAGAAAATATTAGATACAGGCTCCCAGGTAGATGCCATTTTCCTTGACTTCCCGAAGGCGTTCGATGCAGTTCCGCACTGTCGCCTGATAAACAAAGTAAGAGCCTACGAAATATCAGACCAGCTGTGTGGCTGGATTGAAGAGTTTTTAGCAAACAGAACACAGCATGTTGTTATCAGTGGAAAGACGTCTACAGACGTTAAAGTAACCTCTGGCGTGCCACAGGGGAGTGTTATAGGACCATTGCTTTTCACAATATATATAAATGACCTAGTAGATAGTGTCGGAAGTTCCATGCGGCTTTTCGCGGATGATGCTGTAGTATACAGAGAAGTTGCAGCATTAGAAAATTGCAGCGAAATGCAGGAAGATCTGCAGCGGATAGGCACTTGGTGCAGGGAGTGGCAACTGACTCTTAACATAGACAAATGTAATGTATTGCGAATACATAGAAAGAAGGATCCTTTATTGTATGATTATATGATAGCAGAACTAACACTAGTAGCAGTTACTTCTGTAAAATATCTGGGAGTATGCGTACGGAACGATCTGAAGTGCAATGATCATATAAAGTTAATTGTTGGTAAGGCGGGTACCAGGTTGAGATTCATTGGGAGAGTCCTTAGAAAATGTAGTCCATCAACAAAGGAGGTGGCTTACAAAACACTCGTTCGACCTATACTTGAGTATTGCTCATCAGTGTGGGATCCGTACCAGGTCGGGTTGACGGAGGAGATAGAGAAGATCCAAAGAAGAGCGGCGCGTTTCGTCATAGGGTTATTTGGTAAGCGCAGATGTTTAGCAAACTCAAGTGGCAGACTCTGGAAGAGAGGCGCTCTGCATCGCGGTGTAGCTTGCTGTCCAGGTTTCGAGAGGGTGCGTTTCTGGATGAGGTATCGAATTTATTTCTTCCCCCTACTTATACCTCCCGAGGAGATCACGAATGTAAAATTAGAGAGATTAGAGCGCGCACGGAGGCTTTCCGGCAGTCGTTCTTCCCGCGAACCATACGCGACTGGAACAGGAAAGGGAGGTAATGACAGTGGTACGTAAAGTGCGGAGTATAAATGCAGATGTAGATGTATTTATTAACGTTTCGAAAAACACTAATGAACTTATTTTTAAAAAGCAAAAATCCAAGAATAACATTAACAAATTGCCTCCAGTATTGAAAAGACTAAATTTCAATAACACAACTGACAGCAAACACCTCAAAACGGCAACAGTACAAAATCACTTTCTTTTAGTAAGGAATATTAAATTAAGTAAAAATACATTTACACTTCAAACAGCAAAACATATGATCAAATGAATATGTCAGAAATATTAATTATCAGCTATTGCCAGTAATTATCGAAACGCCATTGCCTTCGAAGTAACCAAAATGACTGGCAAATGTGGTTCAAATTTATGATGATAGATGAGGTGGCAGAGGCAACGGCATAGCAATAATTCCCGCTTCTCTACTAACATAGGACGGCGGTTGCCGCTAGCACAATACTAGAAACCTTCATTAAAAATTTCAGTCATGGTACACAGGCATCTTTAACTAGACCACAGTTAACATGAGGTACAATCACTTATCCTGTAAAACAGAGACAACTCGTTAATTATTTAGTAAAAAACAGGAAATGTAGGAAAGTACGAAAGCTATACAGGAAACTGACTTGACTACTGAGCCATAAAATTTTTCTGTAGTTCTTTTTTGGTAGATGCAAACAATTTAGTAAACATTTCGAGCTCTTGATACTAGCCAACAGGTAAATATAGACATGCCTCAGAAATAAGGTAGTTAGATTAAACGATTTTCACTGACTAGAAAGTACAATTCGTAAATCAGAAGAATTACATCTGCATTCTATACCCTTTGATTCTAAAATCAGTTTGGAATAGTGACAACCACAAGCCCCCATAGATTTAGCAAGTAGTACCTGGGAAAACTTTCATAAATAACACATTTATATGTATTACAACTTGCAACCAGGATACGGTGTCAAAATAGCCACCACGCGACACCAAGTGGCGTGCACACTAATCGGATGCTCACCGTGATTTCTCATAAAATCCAGCGCTCATTGACAAATAAATGCTTGTTCAGAGAGCACTGAGAGAACGATGTAACGAAGATTACTCGCAGTCGGAAACCCACGAGTATCATCCAACAGACGCCACCGCTTCCACTACTTGCAAAGGGCAGACCGGAGTCCAACCCAGCACCACAATGGACACAAACTGCTTGCAATTTGAATTGCAGAGGACACGCCGAATTCTGTGCGTCCAGCCGAAGTAGCTTTTAACGAGCAATGTTCACGGCTATGACCAACATTCGGCCCCACCAAACCAGCAGTAAGCAAAAGCACCACTCTTGCCAAGGGGCCATGGCAGACGCTTGGCCACAAAAGCATGCCGCCTCACTTGCGCTCTTCGCCGCCCGTGTCACTCTCCTTTTTCTCCAGGACGCCGCAGCCCTTAACTACCCCCTCCCCCGACCTGCCCGCTACCAGCGACAGTAACGCTCCATGTGCTCTTGTGGCCAATGGGATTCCAAATCCGCGGGAATTACGCGAAATTAAAAGCGAGCTCACGGCACAGAAACATTTCTAATGTTTCCTGCAAAGGCAGCCTGACACATCCTGACTCCTTAAAGCTACTGCCAAGGAAGCCAAAGTTGCTGTGGATGTACGCCAGAGCGTTTTCGATTTTATATTCAATGAAAGCACTTTTTCCTCTAGTGCTAAAACTACAGATTCTCTCACAAATGAATCAGTCACACATTTCACGGCTTGAAAAACCGACAACTTGAATCCATGTACTCCGATTCATTAGGACAGACTAAGTCTGATCGTGTGGTCTGTGAAGTCCCTAGGTATTACAATTACGAACAATTTAAATTGGAAGGAACACATAGAAAATGTTGTGGGGAAGGCTAACCAAAGACTGCGTTTTATTGGCAGTACACTTAGAAAATGTAACAGACCTCCTGGCCGTCTGAGGTGGCCGAGCGGTTCTAGGCGCTACAGACTAGGACAGCGCGACCGCTACGGTCGCAGGTTCGAATCCTGTCTCGGGCATGGATGTGTGTGATGTCCTTAGGTTAGTTAGGTTTAAGTACTTCTAAGTTATAGGGGACTGATGACCCAAGTCTCATAGTGCTTAGAGCCATTTCAACCATTTTTAACAGACCTACTGCCTACACTACGCTTGTCCGCCCTCTTTTAGAATACTGCTGCTCGGTGTGGGATCCTTACCAGATAGGACTGACGGAGTATATCGAAAAAGTTCAAAGAAAGGCAGCACGTTTTGTATTATCGCGAAACATGGGAGAGAGTGTCACAGAAATGATACAGGATTTGGGCTGGCAATCGTTAAAAGAAAGGCGTTTTTCGTTGCAACGGAATCTTCTCTCGAAATTCCAATCGCCAACTTTCTCCTCCGAATGCGAAAATATTTTGTTGACACCGACCTACACAGGGAGGAACGATCACCACGACAAAATAAGGGAAATCAGGGCTCGTACTGAAAGATATAGGTGTTCATTCTTTCCACGTGCTATACGAGATTGGAATAACAGAGAATTGTGAAGGTGGTCGATGAACCCTCTGCCAACACTTAAAGGTGATTTGCAGAGTATCCGTGTAGATGTAGATGTAGATGTAAGTGGCAATACTAGGTTCGGCAGCAGTTCCTTATAGAGTGACACACAATTTGGGGTTTTGAGAAAAACATTCTTGGTCTATTAAATTATTTCATTCACTTTTGGCTACCATGCACTACTTCGGTGACAGTTGCAGTGCATGGGCCAGGCAAGTGAAGGGGATTATATGCGGATAGAACAAGCAAAGGGCCGTCTGCACGCATGCCACATCATCTGAGTACATAAGAGAACTTTTTCTTTTTGAATTCTCTCAGGAAACTGCACTTTAAGACAGTCTTTCACAAGAAGAGCTACTGTTGAATGACTTGTATGCTCCAGCACTTTGCAGGAAATTAGTAATGGCATTGAGGGTTCTTCTCCGCCGAATTTGACAATAACGAAATTGACAATGAAACGTTCACATGCATCGATTTTTCCCCGATGGCCATCCATTTGTACCGTAAAGCGCCGCACACTTTCCAGAGTTCCTGGTAACAAAAATAGAAATAGTTTTTCATTAACATTTCTAGAAACGCGTGAAATTCAGGCGCTTGAAGTCTGAACCATCGAATGTTCGCAGCAATAATAGCAGAGCTAATGTCATGAAAAAAAAAAAAAACATTTATGGAGTTTGAAGTCCTTTGGATCTGCGTCGGTAACACTTTCTTTATAGTCAATCGCACTATTTTGTTCTTTGCGCTACAAATCAGTATGTATTGCTAAGATGGGACTTCACAGACCACACGATCAGATTATTGGACACTCGTCTTAGAACAATCTCCCCACAAGAAGGGAAAGTGTCGTCCATCGTAATCCAAGATCTTACTTAAGATGATAATTTTGAAGCAACAGAAGACATCATGAACATAAACAATCATGAACTCTGAAGTAGTACCATTTTGCAAACTTTTCTTGGTGCATACAATACGTAGTTCTTCTTCTTCAGTATAAGTTGCTAGTAGTCGGCAAACTTCAGGCTGTTAGTCTTATTTGACTCACTGGCAATCTCGACAGCACACAAAACCCTATACTACACACAATAATGGCTGAGACAATGCTACACACACTGTTGTTATCATATCGGATTTGCTTCTGAAAAATGAAAAGTCAGATCTTAGATAATTAACTTGGCGCACGTCCTGTGTAATCCAGATCAAAGTACAATTAACTATGTTTTATTCCACTATCATGTATTTTTAAAGGTAATTTACTTCCTGTCTTCAACTTTTATGGTAGATCTGATTTAGATATCTCACTAACAAGCGGCTTACTGAAGTTAATTAGAGTGAAAAAGCAGTAATACTTAATTTTATTTAGCATAAAGTTATAATGTATAAAACATACACTCCTGGAAATTGAAATAAGAACACCGTGAATTCATTGTCCCAGGAAGGGGAAACTTTATTGACACATTCCTGGGGTCAGATACATCACATGATCACACTGACAGAACCACAGGCACATAGACACAGGCAACAGAGCATGCACAATGTCGGCACTAGTACAGTGTATATCCACCTTTCGCAGCAATGCAGGCTGCTATTCTCCCATGGAGACGATCGTAGAGATGCTGGATGTAGTCCTGTGGGACGGCTTGCCATGCCATTTCCACTTGGCGCCTCAGTTGGACCAGCGTTCGTGCTGGACGTGCAGACCGCGTGAGACGACGCTTCATCCAGTCCCAAACATGCTCAATGGGGGACAGATCCGGAGATCTTGCTGGCCAGGGTAGTTGACTTACACCTTCTAGAGCACGTTGGGTGGCACGGGATACATGCGGACGTGCATTGTCCTGTTGGAACAGCAAGTTCCCTTGCTGGTCTAGGAATGGTAGAACGATGGGTTCGATGACGGTTTGGATGTACCGTGCACTATTCAGTGTCCCCTCGACGATCACCAGCGGTGTACGGCCAGTGTAGATCGCTCCCCACACCATGATGCCGGGTGTTAGCCCTGTGTGCCTCGGTCGTATGCAGTCCTGATTGTGGCGCTCACCTGCACGGCGCCAAACACGCATACGACCATCATTGGCACCAAGGCAGAAGCGACTCTCATCGCTGAAGACGACACGTCTCCATTCGTCCCTCCATTCACGCCTGTCGCGACACCACTGGAGGCGGGCTGCACGATGTTGGGGCGTGAGCGGAAGACGGCCTAACGGTGTGCGGGACCGTAGCTCAGCTTCATGGAGACGGTTGCGAATGGTCCTCGCCGATACCCCAGGAGCAACAGTGTCCCTAATTTGCTGGGAAGTGGCGGTGCGGTCCCCTACGGCACTGCGTAGGATCCTACGGTCTTGGCGTGCATCCGTGCGTTGCTGCGGTCCGGTCCCAGGTCGACGGGCACGTGCACCTTCCGCCGACCACTGGCGACAACATCGATGTACTGTGGAGACCTCACGCCCCACGCGTTGAGCAATTCGGCGGTACGTCCACCCGGCCTCCCGCATGCCCACTATACGCCCTCGCTCAAAGTCCGTCAACTGCACATACGGTTCACGTCCACGCTGTCGCGGCATGCTACCAGTGTTAAAGACTGCGATGGAGCTCCGTATGCCACGGCAAACTGGCTGACACTGACGGCGGCGGTGCACAAATGCTGCGCAGCTAGCGCCATTCGACGGCCAACACCGCGGTTCCTGGTGTGTCCGCTGTGCCGTGCGTGTGATCATTGCTTGTACAGCCCTCTCGCAGTGTCCGGAGCAAGTATGTTGGGTCTGACACACCGGTGTCAATGTGTTCTTTTTTCCATTTCCAGGAGTGTATAATTATAGTTAAATACGTAAAAATTGTAACCATAAAATATACCAATGCTGCCAACATAATTCGTGGACACCAGCACTTTTCACCCACAGAGGAATAAAGAAAAGAAATGTGTAAACACAAACTGATTATTTTCACACTCAGTAATAGTGACATTTGGTACTATGAGAAAATGCTTGTAGCTTGCTGTGCCCACACTATCTACAAGTATACCAAACGAGATGGAGATGATTCTTGTAGAAGTTTGATTCTGTGTTGAACAGTAGGGCTTTCCCTGCAATTCGTCTATACATAGCTGCGACACACTACACCCAATAGCACATGGTAATGTAGCAGGTGGCACCACTGCCATGGCTGCATGTATTAGACTACCGTCACAGTGAACTATGTATGCCATCAAGCTTATGTGGCATGATTCAGCCCTTGTATCACAGACACCTATGCTGAAGACATGCTATAAGATAATAGCCAGACACATATGCTTGATTTTATGAGGCTACTCTGAAATGTTTCAGAAGAAATTTGGACTTTGAGTATTTCATAAGATATGGGAATATCGATGGAAATTGAAGAAATTATGTACTGCACAGTGAAGAATACATAACACTTCACAGTGTATATCTACAAGTTTCAGCAAAAATTGTTGCTAAATGCCCCCAAAACTGTAACAAATTGCTCAAAAATTGCAACAACTTGCCCCAAACAGAAACATGATGACAAGCCCTAACGCAGTCTGCTTGATAAACAATCCAAGATGACGATCATGAAGGTATTTGTGCCGTCACCATGGTTATAAATTTAGAATTCAAGATGGTAATCCATAACGTCGTCGATGAATTCAGAATCCAAGATGGCTATGCAGAATTATGGACCTTGGGTTATGGAACAGTGTTAGCAGTCCAAATTAGTAGTCCCAACTTCCATGGCACTACCCTTACCACTCATCTTCAGCGTCCAGGCTTACTAACCATCAAGTGTTTCCACCAATTGTGCTGCGTAGACCATAGTTAAAGGATGATCACCATCATGAAGTATCAGCAGAGAACTGCCATTTCCACACAGAAAAAAAATTACTAACATAGTTGGAAGGACTAACCCATTCGTCTCTCTCAATGGTCATTGTTATTATACATTATGTATATCCATGTATATGTGATTTAATGGTTTTCTTCTACTTCTCCCACAGCCCAACCAATTCCTCATGTGGGTGTCTGATACATTTGAGCAACAGCAGAAGTCAAGCCAGCATGCAGATAGGGAGTACTGATGCAGCATCTGAGACGCTGGAGTAGAAATCAATTCAGCATGTAGAACCGTTTCCAGACTTTGAGTTTCCACTATATCCTGTGTCAGCACTACTCGTCGAGCTTCAGAAAGTCGTTTAAGAATAGTGTGTGTTTAGTATGTGTGTGTGTGTGTTTTGGCTTTACAGGCACTAAACGGAAAGTTTATCAACGCCCTGACATGTTAAAAGAGACCAATGTGGATAAAATCGCTGAAATTGTTGGACGCATTGAGGATGAAACCTAAAAGAACGTCATTTACGCACTTACTACCACCTCACTGGCGTTGACTCACATAGTCACTCTACTTCATACCTCAGCTCTACGGAGAAAGTGTGAAAGCTTCTAATCCAGGGAATAAAACACAAACAAAACGAAGTAAGAGCTAAAACAATGGCACAGGCAAATACGACCGGCAGACCATTTATCAAAAACATGGGTGAGCCAGTCAGCTTGCTAACACACTGAGACTGTCTCCCTATAATCTTGGGAATAATGTTGTACAATTCACAAAACTTCAAAACTCTGACCATATTCCGTGTAAAGTCACTTAAAATAGAGGGCAGGTCTGTCGGCAAATCTGTCGCTACTCGCTGGTCTGAAAATAAAAGTCTATCTATATCCGGATCCCGCTCCAGCTACTGCCGGGTCTGGGTGCTGACGAGTCCTCTCCATTTGGCTCGGTCCTCCCACCACTTTTCTTCCTCCACTTGCTGCCAGGTCACACTTCTCCTTTCCACAGATATTCTCACTCCCATTTTCCACCGTGTTCTTGGGCGCCCTCTAGGTCTTTTTCCATCCATCTTTAGTTCTTCCACAATTTTGGGGAGTCTCTGCCCATGCATCCTCTTAACATGCCCATACCATCTTAATTTTTTTTTTCAATTTCTTCTCTCATACTTTCTTGTTTAAGGTCCTTTCTAATGTCTACATTCCTTACTCTGTCTATTCTTGGTTTTGCCTTAACTGCTCTGAGAAATTTCATTTCCCCTGCTTGCAGTCTGCTCCAATCCCTTTCTGTCATTGTCCACGTTTCTCCACCACAGGTGACACTAGGGAAGTAATAATTCTTGTACATAAGGAGTTTTGCTTTTTCTGAAACTTCCTTATTCCAAATCAGGTGTTTTATCGTTTGCTAGAAATTGCCTCCCTTCTGTAACCTCCTATTAATTTCGTTGGTTATTCTTCCAACCATAGATATTTCACTTCCTAAATAAGTGAAGCTTTATACCACTTTGAGGGGTTCTCCATTCAAGGTAATATTCCCGTTGATTCCTTTCTCTCTTCCAAATACCATTACTTCACTTTTATCTGTATTTATTTTTAATCCATACCTTTTCATTATTTCCTTCCACGCATCAAGTAGTAACTGTACATATACCTCTTTATATATTAACATATCATCTGCAAAAATCAGCTTTTTGTCTTTTTCTTTTACTATATCTTTAACTGACCTATTCATTTCCTCCATCACAACACTAAAAAATGCAGAAGATAGAATACTTCCTTTCTTAAGTCCTTGTCTTATTTCGAAGTATTCAGAGTTCCCCAATGGTGTTCTAATTCTACAATTGTGTCCTCTGAACATTGTCTTTATTACATTAATGTATCCATCTTCTATATCTATCCTTTTGTTTCTTCCCAGAGTCTTTCCCTGTTAACTGAGTCATATGCCTTTTCTATGTCTATGAAAACCATTATCACCCTTTTGTTATATTTCCAACTTTTTTCCAACATTTGACGGATAGAAAATATCAGGTCGATCGTGCTTCTTCCTTCCCTAAACCCATGCTGTTCTTCACTCATTTCCTTTTCTATCTTTTCACTTATTAGATTTAGCAAAATTCTTTCAAAAATCTTGGCTGTATGTCTCATAAGGGTTATTCCTCTGTAGTTTTTACAAAGTCTTTTATTGCCTTTTTTGAAGATGGGAACAATGTCTCCTCTTCTCTAATCGTCAGGTATTGTACTATTTCTCAACACACTTGATAGTACTCTATACAGCGACTGCATTCCCACTGGACCTGCTGCTCTTATCATGTTCACTGATACTTCATCCGGCCCTGGGGCTTTCCCCCCATTCATCTTCTTCACAGCTATTTCCATTTCTTACAGTGTAATTTGTCTTAATGCTGCTTCCCAACTTCTCTCAATTTCTCCATTATTTGTTGTTTCCTCGTGTACCTGCTCCTCAGCGTTTAACAGTTTCTTAAAATGTTCTTTCCAGAGATATTTTCTATTCCCTGGATCTTCAACCATGGTACCGTCCACCGTCCTTTGTCTCCATCTTTACTGGTACTTGAGAACCTTCCTTTTATTTTTCATCATTTTATAGAACATTTTCTTATTGCTCTTCACATCAAATAAAACGTAATATAATAAAATGTAACGCACAGCGATCTATACACCACATGCACCACTTGTTGCAGGGTCCTCTGCAAAGCAAGAAGACGTGCATCATAGGGCTGTGGCGTATGGGAGGACGAGTAAGGAGAAGCTCGTCCCGTCGACATGGCTGGAAGGAGGTACGCCATGGCTGCCTTGTCGGTTTTGCTAGACGGAGCTTATTGTCTATCACTTCCGGCCACTCACCCAACCATCAACGCAAGATTCTGTATGTCAACAGCGAGGCTATAGCTTGCAGCGGGATAACACAGCGAACTATCTACCGATCACGACATGCCTCCCTAGCGGCTACATCCGCTCTTTCATTCCTCGCAAAACACATGTGCCCTGGGACCCTCAGAAAGACACCTTCCTCCCCAACCATTGCAGTTGGAGGCGGGCGTCCTGGACAGTCTGGACTACTTTATCTGCTGGATACTAGCAATGTAGACAGTGAATGGCACTCAGAGAATCGGAACAGACAAGGAATTAAGCGCTTGAATCACATTTCATCTGATCCAGTGCCCACAAGATAGTAAATAATTCTGTGTCGAAGATAGTGAAGTCTTGAGGTAGTCGGACCTTGAGGACACGATCAAGGAAAACAACAGAGCCACCTACAGAGTCCCCCTGTTTCAACCCGTCTGTAAAGACAGCTGTGGAGTCGTGCTGCTCATTTAAAATGTCATAAAATAATGTACTGAAAACATATATAGGAGTGCCCCTGCAGTAACCAGGGGGCAGATGGTCAGAATCTTGGATTAGGGGTTGTACTTGCTCCACGCTGGGTGACTGCAGCGCATGCTGCATGCAGATCCCAAATGGCCTTGCTGCTCGTGGACAATTGGAGAAAAGGCGTTCCAGAGGCAGAGCTGTGAGGCTTACATGTCTGACGCACCATGAGGAATTGCCGTCGGATTGTAAGTGAGAATTCACCAGCCTTAGAACAGAGACTAGTTTGCAGTTGGTCCTGTAAGCTCCCATGGCCAGTCTAATTCCCTCATGACGGATAGCGTCAATGATCTTCACATAAGACTGCCTCGTCGATCCACATGCTTTGCACCCATAGCCTAGCCATTAACGCACAAAAGCCCTAAAAAATCGGAGCAGGCGCCCACTTTCTGCTCCCCAAGACCTGTAGCTCAGGCACTGCATAATATTCAATGCCTACAGGGTTCTGGTTTTTTGGTTTCTCAGCTGTGGAAGCCATGATAATTTGGAGACAAAAACGAAGCCCAGAAACCTCACTGTCTTCAAAATGTAGAATTGTATCCCTCATATGCAATTAGGTAAATTAAAAATGAGAGCTATTAACATACACATACTTATCTGCAGAAAACTGAAAACCTGTCTTTTCAGCCCACTCCTCTTACGTCCTCACTGTAAGATGCAACTGATGAGTTGATGCTGCAACACAAGAGGAGGAACAGAAAACAGCAAGCTCGCCCTCAAATAAGGAGCATTATACAGGGCCCCTTACTGTACATGTGATACTGTTTATGGCCATGGCAAAGAGGGTAACACTTAAAACACTGCCCTGAGGGGCACCATTCTCTTGCTCAAAATGGTCCGACAGCGTGTCACCAACGCGGGATCTAAAATACCGCTTAGACAGGAAAGGCCATGTGAAGATGGGGAGGTCGCCACGAAATCCCCATTGATGAAGTTGCGTCAGAATACGGTGTATCTAAGTGGCATCGTGCAACTTACTGATGTCAAAGAAGATACTTATCCAGCGATGTTTACAAAGGCAAGCTTGCTGAATGACTGTCTCTAGCAGGGTCAGGTTGTCGACTATAGACCGGAATTTCTGGAATTCACGACTAAGGAGTTGCCTGATCGCTAACAATCAGATCAGATGGCAGTTAACCATTCGCTCCAATGTTTTCTGATACAGCTTGTTAAGGCGATACTCCAGTAACTACTGGGATATATGTGGTCCTTTTCTGGGTTGAAGGTAAGGATCAACATTGCCTCTCTTCAAGAGTTGAGAAAGTAACCTGTCTGCCATATCAAATGAAAACATTCGAGCAGGATTTCCTTTGACGCTGTAAGCAAATGTCGAAGCATGCAGTACTGGATTTGCTCGTGGTCAAGTGCAGTATCATGTCTCTTAAAAAGTGCCGATTCCAGGTCCCACATGGAGAAAGGGTAGTTGTAAGACTTAGAATTATTGGATCTTAAGTCCAATTTGTTCCTCTCTACATTCGCAAAGTGATAGTCAAACGCCAGATTCTGGCTGGCACTGGTGGTAGTCTTTGAAAAATGCTTTGGCATGATGTGCAGAAAGAGAGGTTGATGGCTGAGAAAGTAGCAGCACAGAAATGGGTGGAAGTACTTGTGTTGAGGAGCACAGCTCATGAGATGTTAGGAGGCTCTCCAGAATCTCACCCTAAGGGCAAGTTGAGGTCGAGCTACAAAGAAATGATGTGGATTGAATCTTCCCAGCAGGAGAAGTAGTCAGGCTAGTTGTTCCATAAGACCTGTGAGAGCCTCAGAGTCTGTTACATGCTGCTGAGATAAATACAGCGAGCAAACTGTGATCTTCTGACATACGAATCTCAGCTGCAAATATTTGCAGGTCAGTAGCCAGGTGAAGAACAGAAGAGTGGAGTACATTATCGACAAACACAGCGACCCCTCCCTTGGTCCTTTCTCCAGTCAGGTCATCTTTGCTGTAGAGTGTATAGCCCCACACTATAGGGGCATCAGACGCTTTATAATTGGTTCCCTGCAAACAGAAGCAAATGGGGTGCTCCTGTACTAGGAGTTTCAATTCCACCACGTGTGCCCTGACCTATTAATGTTCTGTAGGATGGGAGCCATCTGTGACAGGGGTAGCGCTTCCAACTTGACTCTCTGCTGGAGAGGGGAACCTGCTGTGGGAGGCTCAGTCTTGGGGCGAGTCGATTGTCCCAGTCCAACATCTAGGCCCATCGCCTCTGGATAAGATTCGAGAGAGACATTAGAGAGGATGACATCGACATCGTCGGACCGTGTACTTTCTGTCTCCATTGGTGGCGATTCCTTGCATTTGGCTTTAATTTTTGGTCTGAGGCGGCTTCAAAGACAACCGAGAAGTGGGAGTAACAGCACTGGACGGTGGATGAGACTGAATCTTTGGAGGGGCAAGGATCTCTCAATGTCAGCAACCATGGCCTCTTTTGAAGTTCTGGGAGAATGGCCAGGATTCGAAATAACTGCAGCAGCTCAAGTGCAGTGACAAACGCAGGTACTAGTGCTGACGCCAGCAACCTCCGTTTGTGTAGTAGCATCAGCTTTCAGCACAGGCTGTTTAAGGACTGAAGCAAAGGAGGTAGCGAACGTTGGGGACAGTAAGGCCTTATACATCTTTTTAGACTCTCCATGCGAGATGTGCTTTGTAGTCTTAAGCTCTTGTGTCTTCCATCATTCATGATACATGCTGCAGTTCCGACTCTTGGCAGGATGAGCCCCAGAGAACTTCACACCTCAAAGATGATGAACAAGAGATTCCTTCATCGGTCGCCTTTCCACATTTGACACGAGGCCCTTCTCTGTGACACCCAAGAGTAGTATGACCAAAGTACTGGCCTTTCAAAGAGCGCATTGGCTTGAAGGCATAAGGCTGCATGCTTAGGCGAAGGAAACCTGCTTTAACGTGCTCAGGAAGTTTTGTGCAACTGAACGACAGGATAAATAAGTCGGTTTTTACAAGATCCCCATTACCCTCTTCATGATGTTTTGCACAGCGATAATCGTACTGGAGCACACTCGTTCTTCAGTTCCTCCTTGGGAATGTCCACCAGATCCCTGCACATCACAACACCTCTGCTGTAATTCAAGGTGAGGTGTAGTTGAGTTTCGACAGCATATTCTCCAAGGCACTAAGTTTTCTGGAGGTTCTTAACTTGTTGGGAACTAGATGTTGCTTCCAACAGTGACCGATTACACATCACTTGACTGATTTCATAATGCCATTAATGCCCTCGAAGCGTATTTGAATATAGGAAGGCGAAACTTTCTCGAAACTATCTTCTTTCCTTTTAGCTACTAAAAATATTAACTACCAGTATGTTTTCTGTTACTACAGACAAAACTTTCGGAAGGAACTCATGAGTCAGAAGAACTGGCTTCACAAGTGCTCTTTTTTTATTGGGTGTTAGTGCCTACCAGCGGCCCACCCTTACTGCTGGGAGGGGAAGCAGATAATTTCGAGGGTTCCATCTCGGACCCACGAGCAGCTAGTTGAATAAAAGTCCACCTAGACAGAGCCCCGTGTGCCTCGGTAAGTCTTGCACAACTGAGGTGCGGTAGGATCCCCAGAGGCTCTCTGATAATGAAGCCGTGCATCTCATCGGCACGCAGCACATTTTGGGACTGAGGGTTTTTTTATTCGTGTTCCAGGCAAATCTCCCTGTAACACACAACGATCCACCACTGCCCCTCACAGTGGTTGCTGAAGCATTCCCAGAGCTTACGGTGGCAGAGGACTGGTGGCACTTGCCAGTCACCAGCTCAGGAGCCCTGGGGTCGCCAATCCCATACCAGCAAATGAATGCTAAGCCCACGAGGGCAAGAATGCTGTTGTGAAGCACTACCTATCAATTGACTGCCAGTGGAGTGAAGTGCGTTGGTTTAGCATTTGACTTAGACTTCGAAGTTGTTTTAGAAATAGATAATGTTTGGCGAGATACAAAAGGTGTAGTTCAGTGGTAAGGAGTGGGATCAACTGTGCAATAAGCTGAAATACATAGAGGACTGCGTGATAACAGAACAGAATTCGCTCCATTGAGACATCAATATTTTCATCAGCAACAATGAATCCATCGTTAATATCTTTGAGAGTGATACGATGAGGTTAACATCAGAAGACCCAACACAGTTTTTTTTATTTATGGAGAGTTGGAACGCCCATCTCGACAATGTTAATTTTAGTGACCTGGCTTCCCTGTATTTCAGAAACCACTGTAGCTGTTGACATGACACTTTTAGAGTACATTAAACTGTATGTTCTGAATCTACTGAACTTCAATAATTGCATTTCAGCCACTGCTTTGGGAAATACAGTTAAAATTTTGTGTATTTTTTGTACAGTATCCTAAATAATTTTATTTATACATAACATTATGTTGTTCTTTTACTTCAGTAGACTCAGGATATGTATGTTATTACTGCCCGAAGATTTAAATACTCTACTCGAAGTGGTTTCTGAGGTTTAGGGAAAAATGCAATAGAAAATGTAAATTTTCAGGAACTGCTTCTAAAGTTTCAAAAGACTGTAAATCACTTAATATTGCTTAATTTTTTTTATTTTTAGACACTCAGAGGCACCCTGCACCATACCGTATATCATCCTCTTGATCTTTTTCCAAGTTTTTTGTTCTGGACTCCTTAGTGACCAACTTTGCTGCATACTCTTCTTTATCAATGCAAACTTTGTCCATCCGATCAAGTTCTCTGATATAGTTTGCTCCAGGGTAGTTCCCCTATGGTGTAGCATTTTCACCCTACCAATGTTTCCAATATTAAAAGCAATAACAGCATCACTGACCCCCCACTTCAGTGTCTTCATTTCAAGAGAAACATTTTTGGAAAGCGATTATTGATTATTGAATGACTCATTGGGATTTTGAGTCTGACCATGCAGACACTTCTCCAGCAATTCAGGATTTGTCAGATCTCTGTAAATAGGTTTTATGATATTCATGACTGCTGCTGTGATTGGATGTTTATGACTGTATGAACTGTTTGAGTACTGGGCATTGTGGTAATTGCACCGTGAATCAGGTCCAGGAGGGCAAAGGCAGTGAACTGGTTTTTTATTAGTTGCCAGTGTGTGGAACAATGTAGCCCATATTGCCTGATTCATTTTCAACAAATCCTTAGTATTATGTCTAATGGCCATCCCATAATACTGCTGTAGCCCATCAATCATTTTGTCTGTCAGCCTGCCTCTTATTGTTTCAAGCAAACTTTGTTTCAACTTCCTCAACCTAGTACCCATCCTCTTCTGGACATGGCCAATACATTCCAGTTTTGTGATAATCTTTCCACCATAAGGTTGAGCGGCTATTATAATGTTATATGCTTTTGAGTCTCCATCACCTAAGAACTTAGTGTAACACTCCCCTTTCGTTCACAGATCGACTAAAAATTTCAGTAGCTGCAGAGGCCTACTTCATATCTTCTGTCATAGATATGCCTTTCTTCATTCCCTGATTTACACTTATAACAGTGTTTGACTGAAATCTGGAAATCTATTACCTTTTCAGTATCCACAATGGTCACCATTGCAACAGAATTCTTAAAACAGTAGCTGCGCTTCTGCCAAGTGCTATCAAAAGCTACTGGTATGTAGTCATACCAGCATTTATTTCAACAGCTTCGTTTGTGATACCCTTCACTGTCTCACATGCAACGGATTCCACAGCAGCTCCAACAAATCCTGCATACTTTTCGGTTTTACAAGGTGGGCGTGGCATGTTCATCACGGCATACATTGTTTCTGCTGCAGTGTATACTTTGCCAATAGCTTTCCATCCATAAAACCACCCAACATTTACTTCAAAATAATTATCTTTACACTTATCAGAATTCCAAAATGAATGAGTATATTTACAACTGGCACAATTAATAATAAGTTCCCTAGCTAGTTCATTTGGCGCCTCACTGTCTGCATGTAAACTAACTGGCACTCCACATATTTTACAACACACACATTCACATAACACACTTGTTAGGATGTGTAAATCTATCAGAATATAACCTAACCTACCATTTACATCACTTTCGTTTTGAGAAAACTGTGTATCACAACGTTTAATTTTAATCTTCGAAGCACTAATGGGCGTTTATCTAGATACTGACGAATTTTCTTGTATTTCATTGTCTGTAACTTCACACGCCATATGTTGAACACAATGTTTCCCTTTATTCGAAAATCTACTACCATGAAACCCACGTTTCTTAAAAACACTTCGTTTCGGCGTCATGCTTTGCTTTTTGAGAGACTCGTCGCTTTCCCTCGGAAAAATGTTAAAATTTCGACGTACTGCGCGTGTTTATACTATGAAACGATACGATACTGTTTTTGACAGTGCTACCAATACAAACACGTAGCTTAACCTTTATTACCGAGCAATCTACAGCCTTCTATATAAAAAATTTACCGATTTTATTAGATTCTGAAGTAATGCACGTAAAATTTTTAACATTTTCAATCAATTTAGATTATATTTAAAAAAATAAAATAAACTACTTCCCATGTGAGTTTATAAGTGATAATTCGGAAAATTGCAAATTTCATAATGAGATAAAAATGTGAAAAAATGTTTTTTTCGGTTCTAACTCCCCTTAAAGCGTCCAAGTGTCATGCACATGCGTGGCTTGTATGCTGCAGTATGGATCGCTATACAGAGACTAAGTCTACGGCGACCATACACTATGTGATCAAAAGCATCCGGACACCTGGCTGAAAATGACAAGTTCGTGGCGCCCAACATCGGTAAAGCAAGAATTCAATATGATTTTGGCCCACTCTTAGCCTTGATGACAGCTTCTACTCTCGCAGGCCTATGTTCAATGAGGTGCTGGAAGGTTTCTTGGGGAAAGGGAACCTATTCTTCACAGAGTGCTGCACAGAAGAGCGGTATCGATGTCGGTCGGTGAGGCCTGTCACGAAGTCGGTGTTCCAAAACATCCCAAAGGTGTTCTGTAGGATTCAGGTTAGGTCTCGGTGCAGGGCATTCCATTACAGAGATGTTATTGTCGTGTAACGACTACGCCACAGGCCGTGATGATGAACACGTACTCGATTGTGTTGAAAGAAGCAATCGCCATCCCCGAATTGCTCTTCAACAGTGGGAAGCAAGAAGGTGCTGAAAACATCAATGTAGGCCTGTGCTGTGATAGTGCCACGCAAAACAACAAGGGGTGCAAGCCCCCTCCATGAAAACACGACCACACCATAACACCACCACCACACTACACACGCTGGCAGATGACGTTCACCGGGTATACGCCTTACCCACACCCTGCCATCGGATCGCCACATTGTGTACCGAGATACGTTACTCCATATAACGTTATTCCAAAGTTCAGCCGTCCAATGTTTACACTCCTTACGCCATGCGAGGCGTCGTTTGGCATTTACTGGCGTGATGTGTGGTTTATGAGCACCCACTCGACCATGAAATATAGTTTTCTCACTTCCTGCCTAACTGTCATAGTACTTGCAGTGGATCCTGATGCAGTTTCGAATTCTTGTATGATAGTCTGGTTAAATGTCTGCCTATTACACATTACGACCGTCTTCAACTGTCGGCGGTGTCTGTCAGTCGACAGGCGAGGTCGGCCTGTACTCTTTTGTGCTGTACGTGTCCCTTCACGTTTCCATTTCACTATCACATCGGAAACAGTGGATCTAGGGATGTTTAAGAGTTTGGAAAACTCGCGTACAGACATATGGCACAAGTGACACCCAATCACCTGAGGACGTGCGAAGTCCGTGAGTTCTGCGGAGCGCCCCATTCTGCTCTCTCACGATGTCTAATGACTATTGAGGTTGCTGATATGGAGTACCTGGCAGTAGGTGGCAGCACAATGCCCTCATATGAAAAACGTATGTTTTGGGGGGTGTCCGGATATTTTTGATTACATAGTGTACGTTAAGCCTCTATACTATGATGTTGGCAAGTATGTCAGCCAGTGGTACTCCTACAAACAGAAATGTCGTAACAGCTGAGTTTACAGATGGCATACCTGAATCTGTTAGGGCTCCAGTTGGTCTGCGTGCAACGCAAGTTGAATTCAAAGCGTATAAGAATAGTTATATGGAAAATATTGTCAAGTCATGGATAGGGCTGATGTAGTAAAAAGAGACTGACAAAATTTTAACAAAAGTTGTTTATTTTCCACAGTCCTCAAAGTACAGAAAACTATATTAACAATGTATACAACTTTTATCAAAATATTTAAAATAATGAATCCTATATTTTACCGGTATTAACATGTTTTACTCCAGCAAACATATATCCGGTGAGACTAAAAAGCTCAGCTATCAGAGAGGTTGCCTTAGTAATTCACACATTTTCAATGTCAGAGAGACTTCACAATCCAGTTGTTGCTTTGTCGAAGAGACTTAGCACGTTTTTACAAGAGATGAAACTTAACAGTTCAGATGTTGCATTCATTGATACTGAATTTATTAGGTGGAAAAATGCAGTCGCGATGGGAAAGAGGGAGGACTCTCTCCCTTCCATAAACGTCTTGCACGGTTCACATTTTGTATGTAACACTGTTTTCGGTGTGTGATAGACAGTGCTGCAACTGGTAAAAATGGAGTTCAAAAACTTTATTAACTCGAGAAAAATGCATTAGATAAAAAAATCCAGATATGTTCAGTAATTGCGAGAAAAGGTTGAAAGAAGTTTGTCCTCTCACCTTTCACTAACGAAATGCCTATTTGCAAGAATTATTTCACAGCAAGTGCTCAAAAATGTCACTGCTCCACTTCTATGTACTCTTTTATCCGCACATGGAATGATTTGATACAAGTATTTCCAATGTAATCTTCTAATACGCATTGAGTCACGTTTTCATGCATTGTTGGCATGTCATGATTTCACTCTTCAGGTACCCCCACAAAAAAAGTAAGAAGAAGAAAGATTGGCGATCTTGCCGGTCAAAACACTGGATTGCCTCTTCTGATCCACCAATGATCGTACAAGATATCTAATACTTCCCATGCATCTACAGAATAATGTGCTGGACAGCCATCATGTTGAAATCAGTTTGTGTCGCAAGTCCTAGGTAAGGTCTGTAGGTATACTCGAAGATCGTCCTACAAGAATGTTCGACATTTATCGACAATTAAGGTGGCATCGATAACGAATGGACCAATGAGTCTGTCACAAATTATTCCTCACCAGTCATTCACATTTCACGGACCCTGATGTTCGATGTAGGTTTTCCACATTCTATTAATGTATGTTGTATCGAATAAGCGTACTATCGTTTGTGAAGGTAGATTTGTCGGAGAACAATACTCGAGCAAAGAAATTGGGCTCTCTCTGTATTTGCTGAACTGAACAAAGGCAAAATGTGACCCAGTTCTGGAAATCATTGCCATGAACTTATTTATGGAGAGAAGTAAGAAACGGATGATGTTTTCTACGGTTCAGAATTCAGCAAACGGTAGTCTGACTTATGCCCGATTCGCGACATAATTGCCGCGTCCTAATTATGAGTCACTGCGACTAATATCGAAATTTCGTTATTTTCTCAAGAAACTGTTCTTCAACGGTTCCTTTTCCATGGCAGTGTCGAGCTACTGAGCGTCTCTCCTGCAGAGTCTTCCACTGGAGTTTGTCTATCATCTCCGTAACGCTTTCGCGATTACTAAATGATCCTGTAGCGAAGCGCGCTGCTCTCCGTTGGGTCTTCTCTGTCTCTTCTATCAACCCTATCTGGTACGGATCCCACACTGGTGAGCAGTATTCAAGCAGTGGGCGAACAAGTGTACTGTAACCTAATTCCTTTGTTTTCGGATTGCATTTCCTTAGGATTCTTCCAATGAATCTCAGTCTGGCATGTGCTTTACCGACGATCAATTTTATATGATCATTCCATTTTAAATCAGTCCTAATGCGTACTCCCAAATAATTTATGGAATTAACTGCTTCCAGTTGTTGACCTACTATACTGTAGCTAAATGATAAGGGATCATTCTTTCTATGTATTCGCAGCACATTACACTTGTCTACATTGAGATTCAATTGCCATTCCCCGCACCATGCGTCAATTCGTTGCAGATCCTCCTGCATTTCAGTACAATTTTCCATTGTTACAACCTCTCGATATACCACAGCGTGATTCGAAACAAGCCTCAGTGAACTTCCGATGTTATCCACAAGGTCATTTATGTATATTGTGAATAGCAACGGTCCTACGACACTCCCCTGCGGCACACCTGAAATCACTCTTACTTCGGAAGAGCTCCATTGAGAATGACATGCTGAGTTCTGTTATCTAAGAACTCTTCAATCCAATCACACAATTGTTTTGATAGTCCATATGCACTTACTTTGTTCATTAAACGACCGGGGGGGACTGTATCGAACGCCTTGCGGAAGTCAAGAAACATGGCGTCTGCCTGGGAACCTGTGTCTATAGCCCTCTGAGTCTCGTGGACGAATAGCGCGAGCTGGGTTTCACACGATAGTCTTTTTCGAAACCCATGCTGATTCCTACAGAGTAGATTTCTAGTCTCCAGAAAAATCATTATACTCGAATTGTGTTCCAAAATTCTACAACTGATCGACGTTAGAGATATAGGTCTATAGCTCTGCACATCTGTTCGACGTCCCTTCTTGAAAACGAGGATGACCTGTGCCCTTTTCCAATCCTTTGGAACGCTACGCTCTTCTAGAGACCTACGGTACACCGCTGCAAGAAGGGGGGCAAGTTCCTTCGCGTACTCTGTGTAAAATCGAACTGATATCCCATCAGGTATAGCGGCCTTTCCTCTTTTGAGCGATTTTAATTGTTTCTCTATCCCTCTGTCGGCTATTTCGATATCTACCATTTTGTCATCTGTGCGACAATCTAGAGATGGAACTACAATGCAGTGTTCCTCTGTGAAACAGCTTTGGAAAAAGACATTTAGTTTTTCGACCTTTAGTCTGTCATCCTCTGTTTCAGTACCATTTTGGTCACAGAGTGTCTGGACATTTTGTTTTGATCCACCTACCGCTTTGACATAAGTCCAAAATTTCTCAGGATTATCTGCCAAGTCAGTACATAGAACTTTACTTTCGAATTCACTGAACGCCTCTCGCATAGCCTTCCTCACACTACATTTCGCTTCGCGTAATTTTTGTTTGTCTGCAAGGCTTTGGCTATATTTATGTTTTCTGTGAAATTCCCTTTGCATCCGCAGAAGTCTTCTAACTCGGTTGTTGTACCACGGTGGCTCTTTTCCATCTCTTACGATCTTGCTTGGCACTTACTCATCTAAAGCATATTGTACGATGGTTTTGAACTTTGTCCATTGATCCTCAACACTATCTGTACTTAAGACAAAACTTTTGTGTTGAGCCGTCAAGTACTCTGAAATCTGCTGTTTGTCACTTTTGCTAAACAGAAAAATCTTCCTACCTTTTTTAATATTTCTATTTACCGCTGAAATCATCAATGCAGTAACCGCTTTATGATCGCTGATTCCCTGTTCTGCGTTAACTGTTTCAAATAGTTTGGGTCTGTTTGTCACCAGAAGGTCTAATACGTTATCGCCACGAGTCGGTACTCTGTTTAACTGCTCAAGGTAGTTTTCAGATAAAGCACTTTAAAAAAATTCACTGGATTCTTTGTACCTGCCACCCGTTATAAACGTTTGAGTCTCCCAGTCTATATTTGGCAAAATAAAATCTCCACCCAGAACTATAACATGGTTGGGAAATCTACTCGAAATATTTTCCAAATTTTCCTTCAGGTGCTCTGCCACAACAGCTGCTGAGCCAGGGGGCCTATAGTGACATCCAATTACCATGTTTGAGCCTGCTTTAACCGTGACCTTCACCCAAATTATTTCACATTCCGTATCTCCGTCTATTTCCTTCGATACTATTTCACTTTTTATCGCTATAAACACGCCTCCCCCTTCACTATCCAACCTATCTCTGCGGTATACAATCCAATCTGAGTTTAGAATTTCATTACTGTTTACATCTGGTTTCAGCCAACTTTCTGTCCCTAGTACTATGTGAGCATTGTGACCGTTTATTAATGAGAGCAGTTCTGGGACCTTTCTATAGACGCTCCTGCAGTTAACTATTACCACAGTAATATAGTTATTCCCTGTTGCGTTTTGCCTACTACTACCTTGCCGCGTCTCAGGAGGCGTCTCGTCGGGCCTAGGGTGGGAATTCTCTAACCTAAAAAAAACCACATGTGCACTCCACGCTGACTCCGCTACCCTTGTAGCCGCTTTCTGCGTGTAGTGCACGCCTGACCTATTCAGGGGGACCCTACATTTCTCCACCCGATAACGGAGGTCGAGAAATTTGTACCCCAGATCTCCGCAGAATCGCCTGAGCCTCTGGTTTAAGCCTTCCACTCGGCTCCTAACCAGAGGACCGCGATCAGTTCTAAGAACGAAACTACAAATAGTCAGCTCAGATTCCACCCCGCGAGCGAGGCTTTCCCCCTTCACCAATTCCGCCAACCGCCTGTACGAACTGAGGATGACCTCTGAACCCAGGCGGCAGGAGTCATTGGTGCCGACATGAGCAACAATTTGCAGTCGGGTGCACCCAGTGCTCTCTATCGCCGCCGGCAGGGCCTCTTCCACATCTCGGATGAGACCCCCCCGGCAAGCAGACGAGTGAACACTGGCCTTCTTCCCCGACCTTTCCGCTATTTCCCTAAGGGACTCCATCACCCGCCTCACGTTGGAGCTCTCAATAACTAATAAACACCTCCCCCCGTGTGCCTGCTCTGACCTTGCTGAAGGAGCGGCCACATGTCCACTCACAGGCAGAGCGGGCGATGCCACAAGGCCAGCCTCCACATTGACCCTCCCTCGGTGGAGAACTGTCGAATAACCCGACAAAAAGAAGTGCGTGTCGCACACTGTTTGGAGAATGTCGAGCATGAAGAGTTACGACAGTATCGACATTCCTGCCACTTTCTCCATAAATGTAAACATTTTCAGTTTTCTCTTCTATCGTAATAGCTCGCACTTTAGCTAATAATGCACTCAGGATATTAATAAAAGTATTGAAGAAATCAAGAACAACGTGCACATAATGATATCAAGTCAAACAATGAATGAATGAATGTTCCAAAACTGCGAAAACTGAGTCGTTTGCCACAGACGTCTGTGTTTATGTTTTTTTAATTTTTCTCGAGATAATACCGTTTTGGAAATAAGTATGTTATTTGTCGATTACAGTGCTATACATTACGCAATGACAGAAGTTTTACATACAAAAGTGACGTACACTCATGTTCAGAAAAAAACAGAACACCTTGAACGACTAGAGATATGAAATTCATATTTACAGGACATGTGCACTAGTATGTTTTGCAGAAATTATGAGAATTTGAACCTTGTCGGACGGTGGGTACAAGGTCAACAGTGTGATTTAAGTAGATGTGCAGGATGCGTCACAGACATATGCGCGAACCGTACCGTCAAATCAGTGAGTTTGAAAGAGGGCGCATTATTGGCATGATAAAGTGTAATGCATATATTCGGAAAATTGCTGCTCACAGAAAAATTGCATGGGATTTTTCCTATTGTGCTGTTGGTCCTGGTCTATGAGAACAGGCAGCCCTTGACCTTACTCTCTTCCGAAAACATATCAAAGACCAGAGCAGTGTTTTGACACACGTACTGTAGGAATCCCACATGTGGCATAAATTTGATGAAAAAACTATTTTGTAGGTAATGTATGTCGGAACAAAGACGTATTAGTTACAGCAAGGGGTGCAGCTAATACTGAACTTTAGGAAGCTGCAACAGCTGTTGGTCTTAAAACACCAAGTGCATAGGCATTTGAAAAGCATTAAACTTTGAGAGTCTTCGACAACGCTCACAAGTATAAAAATGTGTATCGTTGAAGAGCTGAAGCGTTATTTTTTCCACGCAGACACGTCAAAATCGTAAGTGAACAACAGAGACATAAAAAAGTATATCACACGATTATCACACCATAACAACTGATACAAAACTATCTGCTCCCTGCGCAGCTTTGACATCAGTCACACCAATGAGGCACAGCAAACTGACAATTAACTCACTGTACATTTTCAGAATAGGTGCCTGCCTGCTACAATGCTACGTTGGTTTGAAGGTATGAATAGTTCACTGTAATGATAATCTAATACATAGCGTCATGGCACTGCTAGTATCTGCTAAGTTAACTGTGTCGTATCGGGTATAGTATACTGCAGTTATCTATAGATTAATTGCAGGCAATGTCCTACTTTGAAATGCTGTGTGAAACTTCTCAAGGAACGGTCTCCGTCAAATCTGGTATACTTGTAGATAGTTTGGACGTAAGAATCGTTCAGTTTCATAGGTGTAGGAATTCTGAGTCAATGACAGGAATTGGTGAAATTCTAGCACCACTATGCACAAATTTCTGTAACCATATGCTTGACAGTTATAGTGAGAGAGAAATCAGAGTGAGATAGTTTTCTTTTCTGTTAGTAAAATATCAGTAGCATACTGTTACGTTCAAGCTTCAAATGCTGAAGTCCTGCACATCTCTACTACTATCAAGGAGTTCGCTTTCATTGCATTGCCCAGTGAGACGGATATTTATAACAGTCATTTTTTTTAAAGTGGAAACGATGATCAGCTGTGACAAATAACAAGGTGACAGCTTACCATAGGCATTGCTTGAACCAAATGCATGTTTGAAATACACTGTGTACAGGATAATTCTCGAGATTTCCAGAGAACTGAAATGTACATCATCAGTTACAGAGATAAACGTAATGTACTTGAGAGATTCAGTATCACAAACATGTGAAATTGCTTGAAACATATCAAACCGTTACGATTACGTTCCTGAAAACCTTCTGCAGCTGCAGTGGAATCATTGTTTGAGCTTGAAAAGTACAGGAGAGAGAGATGGAAGACTTAGATTTGTTGTAACAGTTCTTGGAAAATATCATGTACTGTAAAGGAAATGATATAGGAGACACTACTAAGATGAATTAAAGAGATTTGTTTGGAGTACCTATGAAGTAAGCATGACAACGGATATGGAACAAAATCAGAAATGCTTTGCTAGGATCTTAACAGCTATGCATCGTCCAGATGAAAATACAACAATGTCGATTCACCTATTTAGCCATAAATTTCAATGGTTTTGAAGCAATTTTTGTTGATATCAGCATAAAACTGGCGTGAAAATTAGATAATTTGTTGTATATATGTCGGCTCTTTCTCTTTACACATACTAAGGAGACGACTGATGGCATGTGTGGAAAAAAAAAGCGCAGTGAAGCAGGAACTTAGGGATGTAAAAGTTCTGTGATATGGTTGTTATGTGGCCTTCGCCGAGCGAGTAACTAGATTTGACTCTTCAGTATACATGTTCACTGGTAAGGGAATAGATCTGAAGCAGGAATTCTCTGGTTTACTTAAAAAAATGATTGATTTCGGTACTATGTTCACTGATTTCAACACAAAATTCGGTGTTGTCGGTTCTATTCCACTCATAAATGGGTCTTCACTGGCCTTACGCGAAATGCACGTTCACAGCGGTATGTCGTTCTGCAGTCTCCTCTTAAGTGTACTTCTGTACACTCCTGCACGCCCCAACACGCTGGAGAAAGACATTGCGACGGCACTGCACCGAGTGTGCCTGGTAGTGCCGGCTCCTGTCTCAGTTCTCTGTGTGGACACCCATCAAGCCAAATTCTAAATTTAGAGTTCTAAAATTAGAGTGCGGACTTACATAACTGGTTACGTCGAGGTATACAGCCATGATCGATCATAAACTGATGACACGGTACCAACCTTTGTAGATTTGTACCATGTAGGAGGAAGCGGCCAGTCTGGGACAGGAAGCCGTCGCTGACGTCGGACTGCGTCAAGCCATTCAGTGTGCAGCGCGCTCGAAGCATATTGGGACTGAGTTATGTGAGGGCAGCCGACCTGGGCTGACACCTGTGGAGCATGCACAACATTATACCATCTTGTGGCGGGCACATGGCTCAGCAAAGTGCTGCAGTCGAATCCCTATCCATCTGGCGGCTGGAGACTCAGCAGCACTGTGCTTGTTATTGGTGCATCTAGAGACTGCAGAAGGGAGATGTTTGTTTGAATAAAGACGTAAGTGTTCCTATCATATTTATACTGCACGTAATAGTGACAACCATACTCGTTGCATAGTTTTAAGATTGGCACAAATGCTCTAGTTCTGACAACCAGCAGAATTTATCACCATTTTAAACTTGAGGCAAGTGATTTGTTTTGATTTTTCCCATCATTTTAAACCCTTGTGTCTAAAATTTAAGGTAACTGGGATGGGTTAAACTGTTTAAATTGTGACCTCATAGGAGCAATTGTTTAAACTGTTGACAAGTGGGCTAGCAACATTTGCATTTAGGGCAAGTGAATTGTAATGTTAGCAGTTGGTTCACCTCGTGGAGTGTTTGTTCAAATCAAGACATAAACATGCCTACCCTTTCTCAGCAGTTGTTTAAGCACAGTACAAGTGGGCTTCGGACATGTCAGATCGAAACTTTGCGTGACAATGGTTTAAACCTCAGCCTAAGAGGAGAAGTTTTTAAACATAGCACTAACGGACTGCAAATTGCAGCAAGTGATATGTGTGAGGTCAGGGGACAACTCAGAGGCCATATTGAATTCTGTACTTAGAACAAGTGAACTGACAGTCGTGAGTGCTATAAATAGTTCTGCAGGTTCCTACGCATCTGCGTAAATAATAGCTTTCTACCAAGTGGTTGTAACTGAAGTGCGACTACTCACAGAGGTCTAGTGTGGGCAGTAGTTATCATACGACAGTGAAACTTGGAAGATACGCTAACATTTTAATAGGGACCCGATTTACGCTTCAAAAAATTACTTCCAATTTTGGCCATCAGGTGCTAATCTGGCGCTATAGCTGCAAGAAAGACGTATCGAAATGTTTGTGTTTGTGATGAATTAGAACGAAATTTTTCTACATGTGATGAATTAGGAACGAGACATGGGTATAAAAGGTCCAACAAGTGATAAAGGTATTATATTGATTTTATTGTTAACTGCCGCTTACACAGTTTGTTCATTATGAGCACCATAGACGTCGACGATATGCTGCATCCATAAAACGACGTGATGAACAGTTCCTCGCAGCAGCTCCGGTGGAATCTGAGCTATGTGTTCCTGTATAGTAGTCATCAGATCAGTTAGGCGCTGGAAGAGTCCTTGGTAAATGTGTTCTTTCAGATATCTCCAGAGCCCTCAGATCAGGTGATCCCGCTGGCCATGCAACTGGAAAACATCTGGTGAAGGATGCATTAAGCGTATCTTTCACTGGGCGAGTGACAAAGGGTGTTGCTTCATTTTGCTTCAACACAATGGTTTCCTCGCAGTTGCGCTCTTCCAACGTAGGAATCAAGGTGGCACAGCCTACAGGCCCTCTGGGTGTATTCTCTTCTTAGAAGAACGGACTGAGACTAAATATGCTTGTGACTCCACTCCACACAGTCACATACGACGAGTGCAATTGCTCTTTGTGCACAACACGTGGATTAACAGGACCCAAATTTCGGCAGTTCTGTGTATTTGCTGCACCTTGTAGTGTAAAATGTGCCTCGTCACTCCATAGAATACTGCCTGGTCACATGTCGTCAACATTGATCCGTGCCAGAAAACGAAGAGCAGATTGAGAATGTTACTAGAGATCGTAAGGTTTCAGTTACTGTGCTGTGTGGATCTTGTGCAGGTCCCAGTAAATATAGACCGCGAAACTTACCGTACTGTTGACCGTGGTATGGATAACTCTCGGGCACCTGCTGCACTGTCAGTTACAACAACAGAAGCATCGTCAATATCTTTACTAGGTTTCCCATCAAGTTCACACATGTTTTTAGATTTCAATATCGTCTTCATTGAACCATTTGATGACATTGGGCCTCTCCACAAAACTTTCATAAGGTGATACTCTCTCAATGCAGCACTGTAATTGCTGCCGTTCACATAATACAGTTCTACTAACAGCACGCAGTCTTTCTTCGTGATAGTCGTCAATCATGTTATGGCTTGTCAGATGACTGTGTGGATGTCGTACTGTCATACAGTGCTAGATTTGATCCTAGTGGCCAAAATTGGGACTAACTTTTTTCCAGCAGAAATCGGTAGATATGCATTAGCACATCTACCAGGTTTCGCTGCCATGCGATTATTGCAGCTCACAGTGGAGTTCCGTAAGTAACTGCCCTTAATTATTAGGTTGGTGCATATGTTCATGGCGTTTTTCCATAAATTTAATAAACAGAACAGATACACATAATAGTGACTTTAGTAATCAATAATACATACGCCTTCACTTCACTTTACGGTAGAAATCACATGGTTTTGAGGCAAAGAACTCGTTGAGCCATATTCGGAGCGCATTTTACACCTCAGGGAAGCAACACGGTACGCTACACCTTCGCTGTTCCACCGGATGCATAAGATTATGTTTTGTGAATGCATGCAGGTCATTGTACAGTGAGTTGCTGCTCAACCATTCCTTTCTTTTCCTTGTGTTAGCATAAAGACCCCATTTCTCGTCACCAGTAATGACGCTTGGTGGGAATGGTCGGTGTTGTTCAAGAGCCAATTGATGACGAACAAGGTAACTTTTGCGATTTTTGCTTAGGGCATGCGATACCCATACACTCGAGCCGAGCGGTCTTAAGTTACGTTGTGCAAGACGCGACAGTTGGCTGCGACTGCGACGCTGCCCCCTCCTCTTTTCCCACCCTGGCAGACGGTGGCACGGCCGCAAGACGACTGGAGTCGTCGCTGTTTCCCAAGCTGCGGCCGGCGGCGGCGGATTCAAATACATAAGAAAAATAAGAATTCCGATTTTCTTGCTGTAAAAAATACTGTATGTTAATGCAACAAAGTTACATCGGCTCCCAGAGTTAGTTTTTCGATACAGGTTCTCCTTTTACTTTAAAAAATTGAAAAGTATCTCTTCCGGTTTTGCGTGTTTTTTTCGCTGTATATTACTTCTCTATCAATTGTGAGGAAAGTAAAAGGCACAAAAAATTGATGTTTGCGTGTCTTACAGTTTCACATCACAGCTTGATAATGAGGTGTCTATTTTTCCGATATTCGTCACAGTTATCCCGATACTTAATTTACAAGTAACCTACTGCATAAAATTTGAATTGTGTACAGTGAAAAATGTGGTCGCTGGCTACTTTACGTATGGTTTACGTTAGGTCATACATCGTTGCCGATGAAAAGAAGCTAACATATTGAAATTATTTTTAAAGTTGAGAGCAGAATGATATCGAACTTCGTTACCGAGATTTGGGCTCATATATCTCCGGGAGCGTCGCGACTAGCCGCCAGTTCTATCGACGCGCAACGAGAATCGTGTGGTCATCACACGATAGAGAATGCATTTGTTTTGTTTCGCTGACACATTTGGACCTAATGAAACCATTTTATGTCATATTTCTCCGGTATGAGTTACTAATATTTCTCCATATGCTCTTGACAATTTCATTTAAAATGCCACGAAATGTAGGTTTCTTAAACCCAAGTGATCAAGCAGAACCCATTTTCGTGGTTTTGCTGAGGCATCTGAACCTGTTCCAAGCTTTCTTTCTCGTTTATTTCTCTGATACGAGTCCCGAATGTTCCTCCATCTGTTTTTGCACATTTCACCTAAAATTCCAATGAAAGATAAGTTTATTAACAATAACCGCACGCTTGTGTCATTGCATTGTTTCAAGTTCCTGACAACAAGATAGGGTTACACCTTAAACATCTCTAGAATTTTCATTCTGAACGTCTACAGTATACACTGGCAGAAATGTGGAAGAAATAATTACCGTGCTTGTTCACAAAATTTCCCCAAATTATACTTGTCAGTTTCTCCCATGCAGAAACTTTTGGAACAAGCTAAGGCAACTTTCATAGCCGACTGAGTCTTTATTCCCATCCAAATGAACTTCCATATTCTTATATTCTGACAGCATACATCGTTATGGATGACATGAACATTTAATCTTGCCAAGCTGCACTCAAAAGATGACTCCAGGATTTACAAAAGACGAATTTCAATTGTGAACTGTGTCAGACCAGAAGGGCCTTGTAAAACAGTAGTGCACTTTTGGCACAATTTTTTTGAGCACCATCTTCTACCAATGAATTGAAGCGAATGTGACAAATTACTTATTGCAGCATACTGTTTGCGCAATCTGTTGAGAAACGCCTTCCTCAAAAACGAGCATCTATTGATTACAGAAAGCTGTACAACAATCTGGTGGTGGTTTTTCACAACTAGAAGGTATCATCAAGACACCAATCTACCGTTTACTTTCAAAGTGAAGGTATTGTAAAATGTAACTTTCTCGTTGTTCTTTAGATTGTTCATTTTATAATGTACTTGACGTTTTCAATTTTTATCGTCACAAAAAAGAGTAATGCGAAAATTGACCTTCAAGTTCACTTTCATCATTCTAATTCTACATCTGCATGGATTATACTGATTTTCATAACAGGCCTGAAAAATTTGCATTAATGGGAAAATATTATATATTTCACTCACCTGCCAGTTTCAACTGTGCACCAATTTCTTCGCAAATTCTGTCTCTGAACATAGTGTCTCTATATTTAGGGTTCTTCAAATCGTAAAGGCAAGGATGTCGCGAGACCAGCTCACAGAGCATCACATCCTGTGGGTGGCTCATTTCAGTTTTCCTTGACTGGCTCGACATCTTTCTGGCAGCTGTACGTCTTTGTGTCGTGCGACTCCCGTCGCAACACTGCTCACTGGTGCAGTGCTGCGGCAGCTGTCGCAGCAGCCGCAAACACAACACAAAGACGTACGGCTGCCAGAAAGATGTCGAGCCAGTCAAGGAAAACTGAAATGAGTCACCCACAGGATGTGATGCTCTGTGAGCTGGTCTCGCGACATCCTTGCCTTTACGATTTGAAGAACCCTAAATATAGAGACACTATGTTCAGAGACAGAATTTGCGAAGAAATTGGTGCACAGTTGAAACTGGCAGGTGAGTGAAATATATAATATTTTCCCATTAATGCAAATTTTTCAGGCCTGTTATGAAAATCAGTATAATCCATGCAGATGTAGAATTAGAATGGTGAAAGTGAACTTGAAGGTCAATTTTCGCATTACTCTTTTTTGTGACGATAAAAATTGAAAACGTCAAGTACATTATAAAATGAACAATCTAAAGAACAACGAGAAAGTTACATTTTACAATACCTTCACTTTGAAAGTAAACGGTAGATTGGTGTCTTGATGATACCTTCTAGTTGTGAAAAACCACCACCAGATTGTTGTACAGCTTTCTGTAATCAATAGATGCTCGTTTTTGAGGAAGGCGTTTCTCAACAGATTGCGCAAACAGTATGCTGCAATAAGTAATTTGTCACATTCGCTTCAATTCATTGGTAGAAGATGGTGCTCAAAAAAATTGTGCCAAAAGTGCACTACTGTTTTACAAGGCCCTTCTGGTCTGACACAGTTCACAATTGAAATTCGTCTTTTGTAAATCCTGGAGTCATCTTTTGAGTGCAGCTTGGCAAGATTAAATGTTCATGTCATCCATAACGATGTATGCTGTCAGAATATAAGAATATGGAAGTTCATTTGGATGGGAATAAAGACTCAGTCGGCTATGAAAGTTGCCTTAGCTTGTTCCAAAAGTTTCTGCATGGGAGAAACTGACAAGTATAATTTGGGGAAATTTTGTGAACAAGCATAGACATTATTTCTTCCACATTTCTGCCAGTGTATACTGTAGACGTTCAGAATGAAAATTCTAGAGATGTTTAAGGTGTAACCCTATCTTGTTGTCAGGAACTTGAAACAATGCAATGACGCAAGCGTGCGGTTATTGTTAATAAACTTATCTTTCATTGGAATTTTAGGTGAAATGTGCAAAAACAGATGGAGGAATATTCGGGACTCGTATCAGAGAAATAAACGAAAAAGAAAGCTTGGAACAGGTTCAGATGCCTCAGCAAAACCACGAAAATGGGTTCTGCTTGATCGCTTGGGTTTAAGAAACCTACATTTCGTAGCATTTTAAATGAAATTGTCAAGAGCATATGGAGAAATATTAGTAACTCATACCGGAGAAATATGACATAAAATGGTTTCATTAGGTCCAAATGTGTCAGCGAAACAAAACAAATGCATTCTCTATCGTGTGATGACCACACGATTCTCGTTGCGCGTCGATAGAACTGGCGGCTAGTCGCGACGCTCCCGGAGATATATGAGCCCAAATCTCGGTAACGAAGTTCGATATCATTCTGATCTCAACTTTAAAAATAATTTCAATATGTTAGCTTCTTTTCATCGGCAACGATGTATGACCTAACGTAAACCATACGTAAAGTAGCCAGCGACCACATTTTTCACTGTACACAATTCAAATTTTATGCAGTAGGTTACTTGTAAATTAAGTATCGGGATAACTGTGACGAATATCGGAAAAATAGACACCTCATTATCAAGCTGTGATGTGAAACTGTAAGATACGCAAACATCAATTTTTTGTGCCTTTTACTTTCCTCACAATTGATAGAGAAGTAATATACAGCGAAAAAAACACGCAAAACCGGAAGAGATACTTTTCAATTTTTTAAAGTAAAAGGAGAACCTGTATCGAAAAACTAACTCTGGGAGCCGATGTAACTTTGTTGCATTAACATACAGTATTTTTTACAGCAAGAAAATCGGAATTCTTATTTTTCTTATGTATTTGAATCCGCCGCCGCCGGCCGCAGCTTGGGAAACAGCGACGACTCCAGTCGTCTTGCGGCCGTGCCGCCGTCTGCCAGGGTGGGAAAAGAGGAGGGGGCAGCGTCGCAGTCGCAGCCAACTGTCGCGTCTTGCACAACGTAACTAAGGCGCTGCAGTCGTAGACTGTGCGGCTGGTCCCGGTGGAGGTTCGAGTCCTCCCTCGGGCATGGGTGTGTGTGTTTGTCCTTAAGATAATTTAGGTTAAGTAATGTGTAAGCTTAGGGACTGATGACCTTAGCAGTAAAGTCCCATAAGGTTTCACACACATTTGAACATTTATGAATTTCTACACTCGATTTTTTAACCTTCCCCACTGCATGCAAATGTCGCACTTTGGTGAAATGGTCTCATTTCATCGCATTTGCCAGTTCTCGAGTACACTGATGTGGATTGTTGTGGATTAATGCGTTTAAACAATCTTCATCTAATCCCAAAGGTCTTCCTGAATGTGGATGGCCATTAATATCAAAACAATCCTCCTTAAAATGAGAAAACCGTTTGCTTTCTGTGTTCTGTCCAATGAAATTATCCCCATACATGACACAATTGTTTCTGGTTGCCTCTGCTGCTGTTAACCTTCTACTGAACTCAAACAGAAGAACATGTCGGAAGTGTTCCGATTTCTCCTCTTGGCACTCCATTTTCTAGGGTCCATTGTGAACTACAAATAAAAAATAGCAATCAATTAATAAACCCATAGCAAAGGAAATATGAACATGCAAAAAAAAAAAACAAAAAACAAAAAAAAAAAACCCTATGAACTTATCCACCAACCTAATATAATCACCTGGTACCTGCATAAGGAAACCATGTTAAGTAGTTTTCGATGTCGCTGAAAGGAAGTCAGTTATAAATAGCAGTCAAGTTCAGAGTGGTTACTTCCCCTTTGTCCTAGCAAACAGAGACCGCCATCTTGATTTCTGACGTCATAGAGCTGTGTCAGTATCCTTGGTCAGCCATCTCAAATTTTTTGTATTTTACACCAATAGGACATTACACCATCTTGTATATCCAGCTAATTTGTACTTAGGACAAGAATCCTACTTCAGTAGTTAAAACAGAGGAGTTGGGAGAAACCTCTAGCACTTTTGGCTGTTCTGAATCTCGCACCACGTTTTGATTCTCCTGCCTTTTTTACATAGGGGCAAATGGCCTATTAGGAGGAATCTGACAACAGCACATGATATCATGAGAGGGTGGGGGGGGGGGGTGAAATGCAATGATGTCGTCAATGACGTCATAGGGGGGGGGGATGCGATGACGTTGTCGGTGATTTCGTAGGGAAAGGGGGAGGGTGTGCGACATCCTTTATTCGAGAACCGACTCAGGCTGCTTGGGACCAGATGTGTAACCAGTGCGTTGCCTTGATTTTAAGACTCTTTTTGTGTACGTAATTACTCCCATTCACATGGATGTGACTGCCCTTGTTGCACATCATGACAAGAAACAGAATGTCGCTCAGAGGAAACTGAACACCAGGTATAAACTGATTTCATCACGCCTTTATAAAATGTGATATTTCCGTGAAACAGTCGTCTGTTGTGCATAACTCAGAAGTAAAAGTGTTACCATTCGTTTCTCAAAGTTTTAAAACGAGGTCTTAAAGTCTTAAGCACTGATATTAAATGTGCGCATGATGAACTGAATGACTTTAAATGATAAATTTCCATATTTTAAAGTGATTTGTATTGTGTTACAACAGACAGTAGGTTCAAAATGGTTCAAATGGCTCTGAGCACTGTGGGACTTAACTTCTGAGGTCATCAGTCCCCTAGAACTTAGAAGTACTTAAACCGAACTAACCTAAGGACATCACACACATCCACGCCCGAGGCAGGATTCGAACCTGCGACCGTAGCGGTCACACGGTTCCAGACTGTAGCGCCTAGAACCGCTCGGCCACCCCAGCCGACCAGACAGTAGGTTTCTGTAATTAACATACAGCAAAATTTTTATCCGATAACGTATTATTACTTGTCGATAACCCCGTTTTGGCATCTTGATCTCTTTATCAAGTATCACATTGTACACACAGACACCCATTACATACAAGTAACAAAGCAATTCAGAGTGTGCATTCAGCCAACAAATGCTCTTGCGCTTGTTAATTCTTAACCTTTGGATCTCAAACAGCTTTGAATGTCCTATGACATTCTTCCTTCATTTCCCAAAGGGTAAAGAATACAATTTCGTTGTTTAGGTATCAAAGTGATCTACCTTGAACATAATAAGTGGATAACTGTCAACGACTGAGATGCAACAGATGTTGTGTGCTGCATTAGAATCTTGTTGTTGGCTCATGACACATTTTGAAGCTCACAAAATGAGTAGTACCAAAAACTGCAATTTTAGAATCTTACCCGCTATTAGAAAAATTGGGGACACTCACGTCCCAGCGTCTAACGTATTTCGCACGCTTCTTCAAGTAACATTAGACGATTAGCTTACTGTAATTTACCAGGACCTTGGCAGTAGGACTGGCATACAGTGATGAGGAGTCTTACATAAGCGCTGCTTCAGGACACGTTGTTCAACGGACGTACGCGGTTCGTTGTAACCGAGGCAAATTTTTGTCCAACTGGCGGTCGACAGCGGCAGGCGCTGTTCGTGTTATGTCGGCAAGGCTCGGGAATTTCCGCCAGTTTGATCATTGACCTTCCCGGCGCCTTCGCTGCTGCTGCCAGACGGCCGTACCCAGACACGTGCGCTCCACGCTGTTACATTGTTCGGAGTCATTTACGTGTCACGTAAGTCATTTGTACGCTTTTCAGTTGATGTGGAATATTCTTCTTCTTCTTTTCCCTTTACCCGTTTGCCTTTTGGGTCGGCATTGTTATATTATTAAAGTACTTGGGGTACCGGGCTTCGCTCAGGGAGTTGATATGAGATTGTTTGGTAGTTGAAAAAAAAGGATAAGCTTTAAAGTGTAAGAGGTAAAAAAATTTATTGGAAACATTATAAGTATTTACAATACTTGTTTATAAACAACATTTTTCATTTTATTATCCTGGGGATGTATGCACAAAATTTTCTGATTTCCTACTCTACGCAATATTTTAAAGTTTGTCCTTGCGCTTTGTTAGTTGTAAATCTGTAGGCTAATTTGATTGGAAATTGCAGTGTCTTAAATTGGAATGGCAGTTCAGTAGAGACTAGTGGTGTTCTGGGGATAAGTAGTTTATGCCCCTTGTTCTTTCCAGTCATAAGTTCGGCTTCGATGATGTTATTCGATAGCTGTTTGACGATCACCCGGTTCCATTACTTGTCCGCGTCTGCGCTTCTCGTGGGGTGATATTTACGTGGCTAGCTTGAGTTCGCAGTCTTTTATTATAAGATTGTGTCGCAGTTCTTGATTCTTCAATCCCTTCATTTCGTTATTCTTCGGTTTCTCTACTTCTCGCGGTGCTCATTCTCGTTCGTTGGGAAATTAAATGTGCGCTGCGCTTTTCGTGTGTTTCGTTTCTTCGTTGTTCTTTTTGTTTTCGCCGTTTTGCTTCAGACCTGGCAAGATCTCCTCTTTTACATTTGGGCATTGTCATTCACTCACTGCACCACTTTGTCGGTTCATCCCTTCTTCACTGATAAGAAACTGACGTTCGAACTCACGACGGGTCTTGCTATATATATCCTTGCTACTGACCAATGGGTATGTTCCACAATGATGTAAGATGTTCCGGGATGTTTCCAAACATTCTGGAATCTTTCCAAATATTTCAGACTATTCCCATACATTCCAGAACAACCCGTGTCATTGTGGAACATTCCGGAACATTCTGGAATGTTCTACAAATATCTAGAGGGCGAAACTTCCCAGCCCTTATATCTTCAAAAGCACGCCCTTCAGATAAAAATGGGAACCTTCTCCATGGAGGGGGTAGAGGGCTACCACACTATATAACTCCCTTGATCGTACCGGCTCTCTTTTCTGAGTTTTAGCGGCAGGCACATTGTATACTTACTTTTATAGTGTATATTGATATTCCCCGGGACGAAGTTTGTGTACCCCATCTTCCTGTATCTAGAGTAATCTCATGTTGAAGTGTTACAATTGTTTGCGCAGCGCGTATCGAAAGCGGGACGTGGGGACTGGCCCACTGTTTCCCTAGACTGGTGTGGGAGACCGCTGAAAAAACACAAGATAATGTCATCGCCCAAAACGGTGTTTATTCCTTCATGCCATATTTCTTATATTATCATTATAATATTCTTTGAACTTCCTTTCTGTCACAACGTGTCAGTTTTAAAGGTGATATCAACAAATACGGGTTCAGACACTATTGTAAATTTCCGGACACAACCACTCGTGTGAGTAAAGCCGCTTCGCAACTGAGGTTACATTACGTGCATAGTAACACATCCAATTGTTGTCATCCCGTTTTCATTGCTTCTGAAAACTCGAAAATGTAGTAAGTTCAAATGGCTCTGAGCACTATGGGACTTAACATCTGTGGTCATCAGTCCCCTAGAACTTAGACCTACTTAAACCTAACTAACCTAAGGACATCACACAACACCCAGTCATCACGAGGCAGAGAAAATCCCTGACCCCGCCGGGAATCGAACCCGGGAAACCGGGCGCGGGAAGCGAGAACGCTACTGCACGACCACGAGCTGCGGACCGAAAATGTAGTAAGAAAAGCAATAACAACAACAACGACGACGACAGAAACAACAACAAAACGTATTTCATCACAATGTGTTTATTATCTCCCATGAAACCTGGGGAAAACGACGAATGTTCGTAAGTTGCTGTCATGACATTTGCAATTCATTCTTCTATCTTCACGTATGAAATAGTTTACACCTGTGCTGTAAGCTGGTCAAAAACTATGGAGCGAAATATTCTGGCAATAAATTTTGGACAAGCAGTGGGTTTCCCAAAATCTTATGGGTCGAACAATTCAACAGGAATATTTTGGGTGTAATAATCGTTTTACAGTGACAGAATATGTAATACTAGTATTTAGTGCTAGAGTTTACAGGCATCATCTGCACCAAGCACTTATGTGTGCTATGAAGCAAATAGCCGTTGTACGCATAGATTCAATTTGGAGGAAACAAAAAATAGAAGGACAGTACGAGCTACAGAACGTGTTTCCCACGAGCAAAGAAACTGGTGATAGGCACAAACTTTGAACTGCTGTAATTATGATAAGATTGTTTATATATGAAGCTGATATCTGTCCAGATATCATTGGTGGTCTTACAGCTCTCGACGAATGAAGTTATAATGAAATATAGACCTTTCGCTGCTTACAGGCGTTGATAAATATCAACGGGGACAGTTGAAAAATGTGCGCCCCGACCGGGACTCGAACCGGGACACATTTTTCAACTGTCCCCGTTGATATTTATCAACACGTGTAAGCAGCGAAAGGTCTAGATTTCATTATAACTTCATAGGTTGGTTATAGGTTGTGGTGACGTTGGAATGTGATAGCTTCTTTTTCTGCAAATGGGTCGAGCGGTGCGATCAAGCTGACAGAAGACTAGCGCCTATTAATGCGTAGGCTTCCATGTCCGGTGTTAACATCGTTAAAATTCTTGCCTCAGAGGACCGCTACAACTCGGGTGAAACATCGATTTATTTTAAAATTTTGTAACACGACTCGGCGGTACACCGAGAAGGATTTTAATGAGGAGTAGTTCTTTACGTCTGCTATTCACAATAAAGTGCCTGGCAGAGGGTTCAATGAACCACATTCAAGCTGTCTCTCTGCCGTTCCACTCTCGAACGGCACGCGGGAAAAACGAGCACTTAAATTTTTCTGTGCGAGCCCCGATTTCTCTCATTTTAACGTGATGATCATTTCTCCCTATGTAGGTGGGTGCCAAAAGAATGTTTTCGCAATCGGAGGAGAAAACTAGTGATTGAAATTTCATGAGAAGATCCCGTCGCAACGAAAAACGTCTTTGTTTTAATGATTGCCACTCCAATTCACGTATCATGTCTGTGACACTATCTCCCCTATTTCGCGATAATACAAAACGAGCTGCCCTTCTTTGTACTTTTTCGATATCATCCGTCAGTCCCAACTGATGCGGATTTCACACCGCACAGCAATACTCCAGAATAGGGCGGACAAGCGTGGTGTAAGCAGTCTCTTAAGTAGACCTGTTGCACCTTCTAAGTGTTCTGCCAATGAATCACAGTCTTTGGTTTGCTCTACCCACAATATTATCTAAGTGATCCTTCCAATTTAGGTAATCCCTAAGTATTTACTTGAATTTACAGCCTTCAGATTTGTGTGACTTATCGCGTAATCGAAATTTTGCTGATTTCTTTCAGTACTCATGTGAATAACTTCACACTTTTCCTTATTCAGGGTCAATTGTCATTTTTCGCACCATACAGATATCTTATCTAAATCATTTTGCAAGTCGTTTTGGTCATCTGATGACGTTACAAGACGGTAAATGACAGCATCATCTGCAAACAATCTAAGACGGCTACTCAGATTGTCTCCTGTGTCGTTAGTATAGATAAGGAACAATAGAGGGTCTATAACACTTCCTTGGGAACGCCGGATATTACTTCTGTTTTACTCGATGACTTTCCGTCTATTACTACGAACTGTGACCCTTCTCACAGGAAATCACGAATCCAGTCGCACAACTGAGGCGATACTCCGTAGGCACGCAGTTTGATCAGAAGACGCTTGTGAGGAACGGTGTTGAAAGCCTTCTGGAAATAAAAAAAAATATGGAATCAATTTGACATCCTCTGTCGATAGCACTTATTACTTCAGGAGTATAAAGAGCTAGCTGTGTTTCACAAGAACGATATTTTCTGAAACCGTGCTGACTATGTGTCAATAAATTGTTTTCTTCCAGGTACTTCATAATGTTCGAATACAGTATATGTTCCAAAACCCTACTGGAAATCGACGTTAGTGACATAGGCCTGTAATTCAGCGGATTACTCCTACTTCCCTTTTTGGGTATTGGTATGACTTGAGCAATTTTTCAGTCTTTAGGTACGGATCGTTCTGTGAGCGACTGATTGTATGTAATTGCTAAATACGAAGCTATTTTATCAGCATACTCCGAGAGGAACCTGACTGGTATACAATATTGGATCAGAGGCCTTGTCTTTATTGAGTGATTTAAGCTGCTTTGTTACGCCGAGGATATCTACTTCTATGTTTCTCATCTTGGCAGTTGGTCTTGACTGATCTCGTTTCGATGTTGTGGTTAGCAGCGGATAAACCAAACGTCTGAACAAGCTGAAAACCCCAACTGATAGAATTCTCATTTACGCGTGTTTGTCTATTTGTCCCAGCAACTGTGTTCTTCACCGAAAATAAAATTTAGTAGCACTCTGGGCTCTGTTATTTAAAATTTGTTTGCTTAAAAGTAAGGTTTACTTGCTAAGATCGAGAAAAATCATCTCATCGTTATGTAGTGGCTCCTCTGCCGCTGTTACTCTGGCATCTCAGCTCCCCCTGACCGCTTGTAGCGGTTGATACCAATACACACAGCTTGGATGAGCCCTCAAACTATTACCACGATTTAGTTTTTGTCATTTATTTAAAGTATTCAGCATGGCAAACACACTTATTCAGTTTGTATTATTATATGTATATTCAACTGAAGGATTATGATGATTAAATCTCTATCACCCGACTTTCGATCATTCTACTTTAGCTTCTTCTAAAAACCTTTCGTCTGGTGAACTTCTGTCTTAACTGCTTCGAACTACATTGTTCACTGTAAGGAAGTATCTTGTTACAGATTTTTTTTTAAAAAAACACGTGAACTCATTTTTTTGTAATGCGATTGTTAGGGACTTTTTCTCTGTTCTATGATACTACAATACCGATCACAAGGCAGATGTGTGGCTACTACAAGGGCACTTGTGACTGATTTAGGAATGGGAAACGTTTTATGTGAAGGGTATATGCAACTGAAACGGCCCTCTCGTACAGTACCTTACCTATAGCTAGATAGTCCACCCAAGGATGTGACTGAAAGAAACACTACGGCACAGGATTTTTCATTAGCTGGAGAGCTTTTGCCCTAACTTCTCCCTACTTCAGCCAAATATGAATGAAATTGTATTTCGTGCCCTATCTAGTGCATTCAGCTTTCCTTAAATTCTTTCCTAGTGAAAGCTGTATTTACTCAAGTTGTTTCTTAAGAACGAATTTGTAACTTGTGGCACAATGGCTGGATGAAATCAAAATGAGGATTAGAGAGCAAAGCGAGATGCATTCAGTGAATTTCAAAATTAAAATCATCTGATTAAAAATTCTAAAAAGTTTTAGCCTTAGATAAAGTTAGTAAGCAGATCGATATCACCTGCTGCAGGGGCGACCAAGAATTCAGCTCACGCGCTCAGCCTGCCTCCACGCTTCCCCCACCAGCAGATCATCTGAGCGATATTTAAATGGCAATACAGTCGCACTGCATGCAACTTGGTTTCATATTTTATTTGTCAACGACATAGAGCACAAACGAAACTAATTTTCAGTATCATTAATTTTTTGCGTAATGAAGACATAATTTTTATGTAATACAAAATGTCGGCATATGGACAGACGCAGACAGTTTAACAGATTTTCGCGCTCAGGTTGCCACGTATTTCTGATTTATTTAGTTTCACAATCATAAATGGTTTTTCACACAATTAGGTTTATCAAAATATTGTAGTACTTTTACAACGTAATTATGGAGACGTGGAAACTCTACCTGAGGAGAACAATGTAGATGTCCCGGACAGTTTTAATGTAAATGGGAATTACATTGTAGATTACTCAGTTCCAGCTCTAGATGGACAGGAGCCTTTCAACTCAAATGGCAAACTGTCTCGAAAACAGTTCGAAAAAATGTAAGATTGGCAGTGTCTTCAAAATGTTTAAGAAAGAATGCCTGTAATTCTTTCAAGGCGACAATTAATTATTCAAACGTCGAATTTTCTTTAACGCCAGTGACCTTCGGGAACTGCACTGTATTTTTTGTCAGAAATTGTCCCTTCAGTCTTCAATGCAATTTTCTTTTTAAATGCGTACCTCATCAAATTAAAAGATTTTTTTGACCTTGAAATGTCTTATTGTTAGCAGTGTGAAGTCAAGCCCCTTAAAATTCAAGGTCTGCAATCCATTCCAGCCGGCCGGAGTGACCGCGCGGTTAAAGGCCCTACAGTCTGGAACCGCGCGACCGCTACGGTCGCAGGTTCGAATCCTGCCTCGGGCATGGATGTGTGTGATGTCCTTAGGTTAGTTAGGTTTAAGTAGTTCTAAGTTCTAGGGGACTTATGACCACAGCAGTTGAGTCCCATAGTGCTCAGAGCCATTTGAACTATTTTTGAATCCATTCCAGATGTTCTAATTTTCATTCCTGCTCTCCTCTTTCCTTCATAAATTCAGAAATAGCGGATTTTAAATCGAAAAATCGTACCAGGCATGCCCTTTAACTTTACCAACGTACTTCGCGATAACATATAAAGTCTCCATACTCTTCGTTGATTTCCATCGAAAACTGTTGCAGCTGCCGGTGGACTATTGTAAGCGACTTCAGAAATTTTACTGCTCGTTCCAGCAATTCCTTCACGTGCTCCATGTCTGAAAATGTAGCAGAAAGCGCTTCTTGATGTACTGGACAATAAATTCCGTGGGGTATCATATAAGTTTTTGCACTTTCGTTGTCAGCTAATTCATGAAATTCTTTATGCGTGGTGCTGTAATATCATTTCATAGCAAATCTGCGGTACCCGTTATTTATACAACTGTATAAAATATAATGGGAATTCTCATCCGTCTTTCTGTCATTTCCATTCATTTTTTGTGACAATAGATCGCTAGACTGCCTCTTTTTATGCAAACAGCCACTGAACCTGTGAATGTCCTTCGTACGACGAACAAATAGCGAAGGGTAAATGGCGTTGACACCATTATTCTCCCAAACTGAAGAGAGTTGTGCCGATAAAAAGTCCCATACCACAATACTCAAGGAAATGTCGCACTGTTCCGGGTACTCCCCAGAAGGACCAAGCAAAGCTGAGACAGGTCAGGTCTCGGCCGCACATGGTCTGCACAACGTGCATGTGTAAAGTTTGCCATGCCGTGGCAGGCCCTCCTCTATGGTCACTGCCCTTCAGTGTGTGATGTTCACCCGGTCTGTCTAGCTGTGATTGTTCCTTCGCGTTTCCACTTTACTTTCATACCTCCATCAGCCTATTTGGGCTGCTTTAGAAAGGTGAAGTGTCCCTGATGAATTTGTTATCCAGGTGATATTCAACGACAAGTCAACATTCGAAGTTACTGAGCTTCCCTGTCTGAACCATTCTGCTGTTACTGCTTCCATAATGACAACCACAACACTCCCCGTCTTCTTTTATACTGAGGTGTTCACCTCACGTCACATGTAGAGGTCAATTACACATTACGTAGGGGTTTCCGGATACTTTTGATCAGACAGTATCTATCCAGTGTATCCATATCACGCGATCTTGAGTCAGATAACTGTAGTAGTGATCGTATGGTACATCTGGCTGTCCATGACTGTCATGCTGATCGCCACTACAATGTCTGGCTTCAGATTTTTTAGGAGGACTATACTTTAGGAGATGCTAGTGTAGAATAATTCGAATACAACATTCTATATAAGATGTGTCCTATTTTTATTGTTACAGACATACAGTTGGTTACTGAGATCGGTTTCCATTTTGCGTTTTGATGCTCCTCTGTTTTTTCTACAGTGGTGTGAAAAAAGTGTGCTGTCTAAAAGATAAAAAATGCGTGTTTTACAGAGCAACTAAAAGTGAGACTACAACTGTCAGTGTCTAAACAAGAAAAACGTCAACGATGTGCTAGCAGAGGGTATTTCCCGATGTAGGAAAAACATCAAGTGAAAATCACCATCACTGACGATGCTTTACCTCAATAAAGCGAAACGCATCTAGTGAAAAAAAACACGTATTTTTTATAGTTGCAACGACAGAACGAAAATACCCTCAAGAAATCAAAAACTAAAACTGTGCACTTCACAAAACGAAAAAGCGTTGTATCCTATGACTATATCATTAGTGAGTCACAGTTGGAATCGGACAACTCATACAAATATCCGGGTGTAAGAGTTTGTACATATATGGAAAGCAATGATCACATAGCCTCAGTCGTGGGTTAGCAGGTGGTAGACTTCGGGTTATTGGTAGAATACTGGGAAAATGCAGTCAGTCTACAAAGGCGACTGTTAAAGAATCACTCTTGCGACCCATATTGCTCAAGTATGTGGGACCTGTGCCGAATAGGACTAGCTTGGGATACTGAACATATACAGGAAGGGTAGCATAAATAGTCATACGTTTAATTTACGGATGTCCATCTTATTGCACGGACGAGTGACTTCAGCTAATGATATATATGAGAAAAAGTACCACCACAATGTATCTTGAGAATGTCTTTATTCTATCACACGAATAGTTTCGGCGGCACATTACCGCCATGCTCAGGTTCACCACTGCCAAAAGAGTAATTTCCTTGGTGGTAATGCGCCGCCGAAACTAGTCGTGTGATACAATAAAGACATTCGCAAGACACAGCTGTGTCTTAGGTTTGTTTGTCCCGCGTTGAAGTGTTTACAGAGATGCAGAAGAAACTGAAATAACAGGCTCTTGAAGATAAAGGTAAATTATCTCGAGAAAGCCTACCTGCAAAGCGCCGAGGAATATACTGCAACCTCCTACTTATCGCTCACATAGGGATCGTGAGGACAAGAGTAGATTAATTAAAAGCACGCAAAGAGGAATTTAAACCATCATTCTTTCCATGCTCGATACGTGAATGGAACGGGAAGAAACCCTAACTGGCACAATGGAATGTACCCTCCGTCATGCACTACACATTGGTTTGCAAAGTATAGATGTAGACGTAGAGCATAATTCACTGTGTCGAGACGTTGAATTTGAACCCTGCTCCTGCCATAACACGAGTACAGCCACACAAAACTTTGCCACCTCACCCGGTGGCTTTATTAGATACTAGAAATCATTTGCAACAATTGTCGAAAGAGTATAACACTCTCTTTTCTTCTGCCTGTGTCCCGCACGTTCGCAGGGTCGGCATGGTTATCGTCTGATTTGGCAAGGTTAATTTAAGGGGTGAGCCGATGCCCTTCCTGTCGCCACCCCTGTGGGTGATATGATGATGAAGACAACACAACACGATGGCAAGGACAACACAACACCAGTCCCTGAGCGGAGAAAATCCCCGACCCAGTCGGGAATCGAACCCGGGTCCCCTGGCGCGGCATTCTGTCGCGCTGACCACTCATCTATCGGGGTGGACTCGAAAGAGTATATCAAAATTGACGATTAGGTCACTGTTGCTTTAAAGAGCAGTTATTAACTGTGTAATTATTGTGACTGTTTCCATGGCACAGTGCACGCTTACCAGCATTAACTTTAGAGATAACTGTCGTGTTCGCCTGTGTCGCCGGGCTCCACTCGTAGGTAAGCTATTTAGATTCTTGGCGGTGGATGAAATTTTCACTGCCAGTATTTGTCCAGCAAAGGTAATGTAGGTGGTATCGTGAAGATCCAGATCACCAGTCTTTGCGCGTTGTACTGAGTTAAATTCCAAATCTCTCCGCACTGTCATGAAGTGAGGAAATGTGAAACTGTTGATTGTGGTTAGTCCGCGGGATGGGGACGCTTGTCTTGGCTGCTCCATTTGTGTTGTTCGAGAGGAATAGGTACATGCCAGCACTAGGTTTCCTCGTCTCCCATCTCCCAATACCATCATTGCGCAGTACAAACATAACACTACACTACACAGGGTGTCCCAGGAAGGTTGCGACAAACTTCGAGGAGTTGCAGAGGGTGTCTTGAGGGACAAATCGAGGATAGGAATCTGTGTCCAGAAACGTCATCCAACGACGCTGCGGAGCGTCGAAGTTATTGGCAGCGGCGCGTGCCGGTAGGTCATCCCTGCGGCAACAAACGTGACTTTGTACGCTGACGGACCACAAGCGGAACGTCTCGCAATGTTGTTTTTCAGTGATCGTGACTGACTGACACGATCGCCAGTGGAGAAGATGGAGCCAGCTGCTGCATAGATTGGCCTCGTCTCCTATGAATGAGATGCTCTGTTGCCTTGGTGGATGACGGTTTTGGATATGGGTTTCCATTTGCAGTTTATTTCTCTCCTTTATACCGAAAACCATTGGATATTTTAGAGGGTTTCAGGAGAAAGATAAACTGCAGGTCGAAACCCATGTCCGAAACCGTCATCCACAGAAGCAACAGAGTATCTCATTCACAGAAGACAAGGCCTTTGTATAGAGCAGTTAGGTCCATCTTCCCCATTGGCGATCGTAGCAATCAGTCACGATGACTGAATAACAAACAACGTTGCGAGACGTACCGCGTATGGTCCGTCAGTGTTACAGGGCCGCCGGTGCCTGTAACTTCGACGCCCTGTAGCGTCGTTGGATGCCGTTTCAAGTCACGGGTTCCTATCCTCGATTTGTTTCTCAAGACACGATCACACGCTCAACAACTCCTCGATGTTTGTTGCAACACTTCTGGGACAGCTTTTATACGCATCGATTACATTTATTTACACTCCAGAAAATACGCATTTTTGGACATTTGTGGTAAGTTCCTATAAGACCAAACTGCTGAGGTCACAGGCCCCTAGGCTTATATACTACTTAATCTAACTTAAATAACTTACGCTAGGGACAACACACACACCCTTGCCCAAGAGAGAACTCAAACCTCCGACGGGGAGAGCCGTCCGAACCATGGCAAGGCACCTCAGACCGCGCAGTTACCCCGTGCGGCAAAAAATACGCACATGACAACTCTCACATATCTAGTTTTCGCAAGGAGCCAATGTGTGGGGGAAAAACACCTTCCAGACTGCTGAACCGATCCGGGTGGTGGTGGCGGTGGGGGGGCGGGGGGGGGGGGGAGAGGAGAGGGGGTAGGGGGGATATTCCTGTCAAATGCCATATAAGCCAGTACAATTAGCTCCAAAAATGTGGTTGCGTTTCAAAAATTACTGGAATACTTGAAGCTGTTTTAATCACTCAGGTAGGCCTCTGACATGAGTAATCTAAGTTTGACCCGATTTCCGATCGGAGCTTCAGCCATGATTCAAAGAAAACCACCAAAATTTAGGACATTTTTTAAAATTCCTGCGAAACTAAGCGTTTAATCGGAAATTCCAAGGTTACCAAAACTGAAAAGCAATAAATTCTGCATCGACTGAGGTTAGTTACAAAAGCTTCGTGAGGAAACTTATTTTCGGTTTTCAAAAAACACTCGTTTGGTGCAATAAAACGTGTAGCATCTGAGAATTAGCCAATTCACGCAAAATTTTGTAGGACAAAAGTTGTGGACCATCAAATTATGTTTTCAATAAATCAGAGAAACTGACAAAAACCTAACTCGTAAGTAAATATCACCATTATTCAATTATTTATGTAAATCTCATAGTTAACGACCAACATCAGTTTTTTTTTTTACTTTTAATTCAGTGATTTCTTCCAGTGTCCACTGTTCTTCGTTTATTAATCAGATACTTATTCTCTACATTTAGTTGCTCCATTAGTGTCGCAAATATGTACTTTTGCCGGGACGCGTATTGTTGATGCTCCTTGCAGGCACCAGTCGTCAGCTGGCCGTTGTTTCGTTCTTATTATGTAATCCTGAAGGCGGAGGGGTGGAAAGGAAAGGGAAGGGAAGGAACTACTGATGTCAGCTGTATCGGGACTTTGTACAGAATTAGCGGCGACGAGTGAAAATGTGTGTCGGACCAGGATTCAAACCCAGGATCTCCTGCTTACTAGGCAGTCGCGTTAACCACTGCACCGCCCGGACACAGTGTTTATCGCAGTTGCTCAGACTACCTTGGCGCACCTCTCGGCCGACCTACACTCCCACCAATGCCACCTATCCGCAGTCCCCGCCATGTCTTCCATGCTAGCAATTTGAAAATCCCACAGTAGGTCGAACGTAATTGTGCAACTGCACGGTAAGTGGTGGATTCATTGCCCATCGAGGCCAATCAGTCGGACGTGTCCGAAAGAACAGACACCACGCATTCATATAATTAGTTACGTTTGTTAATGGAGGTCAGTGCAATGTCTGAGTGTTTTATTTGCGATGAAGTGTTGTCAATGAGGAGGACGTCATCACAGTGAAGGAGAAAGGAATAAAATATTGCATCAAATTTGCAAATTGAGATGCTGCACGTTTTATAACGACGAAACGACTGTTTTTTTTTTTTAAAAGCGTGAAAAATTACCGTTTTCTTTCTGTCGTATTACGGGCGGGCATTATCATGGGCCGGCCCGGCTGGCCGAGCGGTTCTGGGTGCTACAGTCTGGAACCGCGCGACCACTACGGTCGCAGGTTCGAATCCTGCCTCGGGCATGGATGTGTGTGATGTCCTTAGGTTAGTTAGGTTTAAGTAGTTCTAAGTTCTAGGGGATTGATGACCTCAGAAGTTAAGTCCCATAGTTCTCAGAGCCATTTGAACCATTATCAAGGAAAGCATCACTTCACGTAGTCCTCCTGGTCTGTTCTTGGACTGCGTCTGTAAGACGTCTCAGTTGTCAACAGTAAACGTTATCAGTGATTGTTACAGCTCAGGGAAGCAATTCGTAGCACACCACACCGTCGCTGTTCCACCAGGTGCATAACTATCTTTTATGGATGCGCGCAGGTCTTTATATGGGGGGTTTCTGCTTTGTTTGGGCCCAACCATTCCTTTCTTTTAGTTACGTTAGCATGAAGACACCACTTCTTGTCCCCAGTAATGACACAAGATAGGAATAGTGGATGTTGTTCACGAACCAATTGATGACGAGCAAGCAGAGATGCACGTATGGCAACCTGCTGATTTTTGTGATTTTTGGCCTAGAGCATGTGGTATCCATACACCAGATTTTTGAATATTCATTCCCCACTGCATGCAAATGTCGCACAATGGTGGAATTATCACAGTTCATAACATTTGCCAGTTCTAGAATACACTGGCATGAATTATTGTGGATTAATGCGTTTAAACGCTCTTCATCAAACACCCAAGATCTTGAAACTTCCTGGCAGATTAAAACTGTGTGCCGGACTGAGACTCGAACTCGGGACCTTTGCCTTTCGCCGGCAAGCGCTCTACCAACTGAGCCACCCAAGCACGACTCACGCCCCGTCCTCACAGCTTTACTTCTGCCAGTACCTCGTCTCCTACCTTCCAAACTTTACAGAAGCTCTCCTGCGAACCTTGCAGAACTAGCACTCCTGAAAGAAAGGATATTGCGGAGACATGGCTTAGCCACAGCCTGGGGGATGTTTCCAGAATGAGATTGCGCTGCAGAGTGCAAATCTCATTCTGGACCCAAGATCTTTCTGAATGTGGAGTCACTAATGTCAAAACGATCCTCCTTAAAACAAGAAAACCATTTTCCTGCCGTGACCTGTCCAATGACATTATCCCCCTACACGGCGAAAATGCATTTGGCTGCCTCCGCTGCTGTCACCCCTCTACTGAACTCAAACAGAAGAATATGTCGGAAATGTTCAGATTTCTCAAGTTGGCACTCCATTTTCTAGCGTCTACACTTCCACTCACTATCTCCAAATGACAAATGATGATATGTAAACTCAGACAGCAACAATGAACCACAAATAAAAAACGACAATCGATAAATAAACCTATAGCAACCAGAATACCAGCATATAAAACATAACGCAACGAAGTTACGCACCAACAACTTTTTTCTCCCGTTAGCTAAAGTAGTCGCCATTTTTAGCCGTTTGGCCAGAGGAAGTGAGATTTAAAGGCAGTATGGTGGCCGAATACTGAGCTAGCAGGTCGTCACTCACGTTTAATCTGGTATGAGATGTAATCTCGAAGCCTTGCATTTGACCCGTCTTTTTTTTTGCTTTGCTTTCGTGTTCACCTGCCAACACACTGCCTCCGGGATTTGTCGTCTCACCTGCGGACGTAAGTGGTTTGAGTCTCAATGATAGCGCAGTTTCTTGTGGCGATGAGAAGGTCGGGGACTGAAAATCAGAAACTGGTTGCGTAAGTAAGAGTGCAAGACGAAAAATATAGAGAAGGTGTTCGTCAGGGGCATTTTAACCTTGTACTGGCACATGTTACGCAATAATGTAGGTATCAAATTAATATGTGAAGAAGTTTTGTTTATGGCGCTTTTCGAACAGCCGTGTGTGTGTGTGTGTGTGTGTGTGTGTGTGTTTGATGATGTTGTTTGGTTTGTTGGGCGCTCAACTGCGCGGTCATCAGCGCCCGTATAAATTCCCAATTTTGCACAGTCCAATTTGTTCACAATCCAGTATAGCCACTGTCACGAAAGATGATGATGAAATGAGTATAAATTCCCAATTTTGCACAGTCCAATTTGTTCACAATCCAGTATAGCCACTGTCACGAAAGATGATGATGAAATGATGAGGACAACACAAACACCCAGGCCCCGGGCAGAGGAAAATCTCCAACCCGGCCTGGAATCTAATGTGTGTGTGCGTGTAATTGAAATTAACGAACAAGAGTATCTACTGGCATCAAGTACAGTGTGTTGGACATTTACAACCAATGGAATTCATCCAAAAATGGTGAGGGTTCATAAAGAGCCTGCTTCTTCATTTTCAGCCCTTCAGGAATCGGAAACTTCTTTAAGATAACGGGCAACCCAAAATTTAGTCACGCCCAAAAATTTAGAGAAAATGCGAGGAACTGTCATGATGCATTTATTATTATCTCGAAAATAATTTTTTTGTTCTGAAGTTTCATATCTGCTGTAATGGTACACACTGGAATGGCCGCATCACAGTACCGTAGCACGCCGATACAGGAACGAAAACAGATCGGCGCAGCATGAAGCATCGTGCTGTAATTCGTTTTGAGCAGCAGTGGAATTGTTGCAGCTGTGTCGAGCCAATCAAGACGGCAAACCTTACGAATTGGCCTACCATAGATGCAACATTATCGACGGTGCCAAAAACAAATTACCACATGATGCTCTGTCGAATGTCGACGAAATGTACCGCACGACCGCTACGGTAGCAGGTTCGAATCCTGCCTCGGGCATGGATGTGTGTGATGTCCTTAGGTTAGTTAGGTTTAAGTAGTTCTAAGTTCTAGGGGACTTATGACCACAGCAGTTGAGTCCCATAGTGCTCAGAGCCATTTTTGACGAAATGTAAACACGAAAACAGATTCCTGAGCGACACTTGGATCTTTCTAGGACGTTGTTACGGGCATATTTGTTACTGAGGAAAAGCTGTGGTCACGCTAGAAACGGAACAGCAGTCAAAGTGCTTGTCAGAAGCAGGTGAGCATGTTTGTGGCAACAATTTACTTGCGCTAGCCTAGTAGTCCCATAATAACTGACGAATAGTACCCAAGTATTCTGTTTTAACTGGATGAAAAACTCCTTTGTGGGAGTTCTAGTCTGCAGAAGATTAGAATCATCTTTCTTCTGGACAATGCGCTGCGTAATAAAGCTAATTTGTTTCGATGGGAAGAGAGGGACTGGAAGCACCCATGGTCGGGCAGCCGATCTCCACATCTGATTTCCACCTGTTCTCATACCTACCTGTAAAGGAATTCACAAGAGGAGTGTCGAAGTGCTTGAGATGTGGTGTTACAAAAAAATGCTGAAAATTAAGTGAACCGATTAGAAGTGAAGTTCTCCGCGGAAACGACGACGAAACAGGTGTGAAAAACCCTAACTAGAAGAAGTTATAGGAACCCTAACTAGAAGAAGGTATAGGATAACAGGACATTTTTAAGATGTTAGCAATAACTTCCTTGCCACAAGATGGAGCCGTAGAAGGCAAAAATTGCAGGGAAGACAAATTAGATATACACTAAATAGCTGAGGACACTGTGTACGCGTTGTTCTAATCCGACACGTCGAAAGACACCCTGAATTATTTATGCGGAAAGAATACAACGAATGAAATGCACTGTCAGAATTTTAGCTGCTAAGACGCACTGCAAGTGTTGTTTAAAAATTGTTAAAGTTGCTCGTTTTTTCCGCATGCACCTAAACTATAAAAAAATGCCACAGGTAATTTTTTGAATTAGAGGCAGTTCATACTGACAGCTAAACTGTTGCAGACGTAATTCTGACGAAGATATATTATGGCAGTGTTTGATGTTACGTTACAGACGTCCATCAACGGGAAGTTTGAAATATTTCTTAAATACATATAATTTTATAATATTTCCTGTAGCCCAATTCGTATGATAATTTTTGAATAATGTATAGTTTGCCAACAACGAAACAATTCCTTCTTTCCAGAATGAGATTTTCACTCTGCAGCGGAGTGTGCGCTGATATGAAACTTTCTGGCAGATTAAAACTGTGTGCCCGACCGAGACTCGAGTTCGAGTCTCGGTCGGGCACACAGTTTTAATCTGCCAGGAAGTTTCAATTCCTTCTTTATTACCGGTAGTCCTCACAAACAGTTTCCTTACACCAGGCACACCTGACGAAAGAAAATCAATGCATTCAGGCACCTCAAATACTTGGTAATCTTATTTAGAAAGAATTGTGGCGGAGTAAGATATGGTTGTGGTCGTTGCTCTGCTTATTGTGTTGCATGGCAAGTATACTTAACGAAAATTGCAAAACGTACCAATGTAAACTAATAATGCACAAATAAGTGCAATTTAAGAATATTGTTCCCTAATAAACCTCAAATGCCACGAACCTATCCTAAATTATATTGTTTGACAATTTCGTTAAAAATAATGTTCATTCGAAAGAAGAATTTTGCCACTAAACAGTCTTATTCTTGTTCTTAATTTGCCTTGGGGTTCTGAAGACGGATATAAAGCTGCAGAAACAGTAATCCACTCTTATGTATCACTGGCATTGTTGTATACGAATGTGTCAGAACATTAACCACTTGCACAACAGACTGTCTTTTTTCGGCTCGAGATGATAAAGTGCGGTTTGCTCACAGTTCTTTCACGAAACCTTACGTTCGGTATAGACACAGCAGACGTGGAGATAACAGCACACCTCATCTTCACATCAGCTACGAATTAGTGGCATTTCCTTTACACGTATCTTTAAGAAAATTCGTAGTCTAGCGACTTTCCATACTGTATGATTTCTTGAATCTGCTTAACTAGTCCGAATAAGCCTTGAAATCAGCAATATTCATTTCACTTGCGATTCGGAGGATCTGGTCTCGTAATTCTCCATCAGTAATGGTGCACTACCTCTCACGAGCAGTTCTGTAGTAAATCTTTAGAAAATTGTTGTTTTTCTCTCACACTTCTGCGTATTTTATTTTGCCGCATACTTATTACTTCGTGTAATTTTTCTTCCATTTACACTGTTTTCAGTTAGATTTTACGAAGCAAAAGCTGGCACACTGCTTAACATTAAGCATTATCACAATGAATATTGATTTGATGTAACCAAGTAATATTATGTACATCTGAAGAAGATACTCAAAGTAAGATAAAGCTGGGACTCAATACGTCTCCAGGAAAATGTAATTACATCAGATCAATATTAATTCAGTTTATCTCCATTGTTAACACTTCCGATACCACAAACACAGCTGGTAATTATTATAGATATTAAATGAGGCGCAAATTTGAGGAACAGTGACTGTGGCCAATTGATTCAGAGCAACCATCACTGGAAACTGAAATTCACTTTACAAATTAGTCGCTCCGCGTCGTGTTACCTGCTTACCGATGCGCCATTAGCCAAGGATATGCGCCTGCCATATCGCGCATGCGCTGCCCGCTACAACTCCAGTAGCGGGAGTACATTTCTCCAGCCGCCGGGCGAGCTATGAATTTGGCAATTCTCAACATTTTCTAAAATACTTAGCAGCTAAAATTCTGACACTGTCTTTCCTTCAGTGTATTCTTCTCACATAAAAAATTTCAGAGCATTTTTCAACATGCCGGTTTGGATCATTTCCTTGTAAGACGAATAGATTGACACAAGATGGAAATACACTGAAGCTCCAAGGAAACTGGTATAGGCATGCGTATTCAAATACAGAGGTATATGAAATGCGGTCCGCAATGCCTACATAAGGCAAGTGTCTGACGCAGTTGTGAGATCGGGTACTGCTGCTACAATGGCAGGTTATCAAGTTTTAAGTGAGTTTGAACGTGGTGTTATAGACGGCGCACAAGCGATGGGATACAACATCTCCGAGGTAGCGATGAAGTGGGGATTTTCCCGTACGACCGTTCCACGAATTTATCGTGTGTATCAGGAATCCGGTAAAACATCAAATCTCTCGCATCACTGCGGCCGGAAACAGATCCTGCAAGAATGGGACGAACGACGACTGAACAGAATCGTTCAACGTGACAGAAGTGCAACCCATCCGCAAATTGCTGCAGATTTCAATGCTGGGCCATCAAAAAGTGTCAGCGTGCGAACCATTCAACGAAACATCATCGGCAAGGCCCACTCGTGTACCCTTGATGGCTGCACGACACAAAGCATTACGCCTCGTATGGGTCCGTCAACACCGATATTGGACTGTTGATGACTGGAAACATGTTGCCTGGTCGGACGACTCTCGTTGCAAATCGTATCGAGCGGATGGGCGTGTACGGGTATGGAGACGATCTCATGAATCCGTGGACCCTTCCCGTCAGCAGGGAACTGTTCAAGCTGGTGGAGGCTCTGTATTGGCGTGGGGCGTGTGCAGTTGGAGTGACACGAGAGCCTGATATGTCTACATACGACTCTGACACGTACGTAAGCATCCTGTCCGTTCGCCTGCACCCATTCATGTCTGTTGTGCATTCCGAAGGGCTCTGACAGTTCCAGCAGGACAGTGCGACACCCCACACCTCCAGGAACACTCTTCTGAGTTTAAACACTTCCTCTGGCCACCAAACTCCGAAGACATGAACATTATTGAGGATATCTGGGATGCCTTGGCCGGCCGTGGTGGCCAAGCGGTTAAAGGCACTACAGTCTGGAACCGCGCAACCGCTACGGTCGCAGGTTCGAATCCTGCCTCGGGCATGGATGTGTGTGATGTCCTTAGGTTAGTTAGGTTTAATTAGTTCTAAGTTCTAGGCGACTGATGACCTTAGAAGTTAAGTCGCATAGTGCTCAGAGCCATTTGAACCATTTTTTGGGATGCCTTGCAATGTGCTCTTCAGAAGAGATCTCCACCACCTCCTACTCTTACGGATTTATGGACAGCCCTGTAGGATTCGTGGTGTCAGTTCCCTCCAGCACTACTTCAGACATTAGTCGAGTCCATGCCACGTCCTGTTGCGGCACATCTGCGTTCTCGCGGGGGCCGTACGCAATATTAGGCAAGTGTACCAGTTTCTTTCGCTCATCAGTGTAGATTCGGGTTGCATCAGATCAATGAAACTGACGGAAGAAACAACATTGGTGTCTGGTAAATGATTGTTGTTCAACAGCCCAATGAATTTTATCCTCGTTGTGTTAAAGGACATTTAATTTGAATTACTGGAAGTGACTTGAGCTGGTTAGCTCGTGATTCATGTAACATGTTTTAATCAATGTAACCAGTAACACGTAATTCTGAAGAAGATACGCATAGTAACATTGAAGCCTAGGTCAAGTTCAAATGAACAAACTTCCGGTGGCTGTTTCCTTTATTAATCGATAACTACTGACAGTTGCTGTTAGCAGCCATGTTCAAGATTGTTTGAAGTACCATATGGAGTATTTAGTACATTTTCTACAGACATTTTGCAGGGAACGATTACCAAAAGTGAAAACATTTGACTGTGTGTATTGATAGGAGAAAAACGTGCATCTTTCTTATCTTAGAGCAGTGGTTCGCTGAAGAGCTGAGAAATTAACTTTCCTCTCGTAGACAGTGACGTTGATAGTCTAGACGCCAAAGACACCCTAAATAAAAAGGCTTGCGCCTGGTTGGAACCACCAACAATGTTCTACAGAAATACTTCTAATATCGCCAAAACGCGGTTAGCAACAGTACACTCAAAACAGGTCACACACAGAACAAGATGCACTGGCTCAGATTAACGAATGAAGCCTCACCAGATGAAATAAAATCGTGTTGTGCAGATAAGATTGCAGTAAATCAACAGTAACTATGCCTCAGTCGCCTTGAGCCAAATTTAAACCTTGTCTGGCAGAAATCTTCAATGCAAGTGGCAAACAAGCTGACAGACGACACTGATCGACAAAACTCTCCATCATGGTACACCACATTCTTGGAAACAGCGGGTACAACCTGTACATTGCAAGGTATGTTTCCTCTGCACTCTTCCACGTCATGTCACGCACGAAACAAAAGCTTTAGCGCACGACCTCTTCTCTTTCTCCTTCCGCCATGCGGCGTAAAATCCTCACTTTCCTCTGTTGTATGCCTCCTATCTGCCCGCGCCGAAGACCATTGCGACGCAGTGCAGCAACACTGCCTTTGACCTTTCTCATCAGGTATCGATAAGAATTGGCGCATGGTTCAACCTTACAGCCCTAATTTGAGGGCTGGGGGGAGGGAGGGGGGTAGGAGGCCTTCTGGGAATGAGCTCTTTACGTCTTTCATCTGCCTTAAATGATTCCTTGCTAACTTGCCTATTGTTGTACTTAGTACCCAAAAGGTGACTATCCAATAACCTCCACAACTTCATAGGGACCGACAGAAGGCCGCAATAGATTTTCAGTAAGTTTTTCGGCATCCTAAATTTTGGGATGAAGATTTTTGACTTTACCTAAAACCCCAACTTTCACTGAGGCAGGGAACCTCCTCTCAGTTTTCTCCCGCAGCTAATCATCGTATTCCACTAATCTGCTAATGGTGAATTAAGCAGATACGTGAACATCAACCTTGCTGGCATGGTTTTATGCGACCGCCTCATTTAGGGAAAAGCTGAGCCAGCACAGAGGTCTCTCCCAAGCAGTTTGCGACTTGTCATGCAAAATTATTAAGGCAGATTTTGAATTACGGTTGATCCTCTGAATAAAATAGGAGTGCAGGTGACAGGGAACGATGGTGACGTGGGATATCGCATTGCCAAAATAAAGCTACGAAACTCCCTAGATGTAAGAAGAGGCGTTATCACTCACCAGCACCTTCAGACCTCCCAGATGTTTAACGGAGATACTAGTGGTTATTCACCTGCTAGGGGACAAGCAGAGAAAACGACTAAAGAGATCTACCATGACCAAGGTATATATTCCCACTGCTGATCCAAGAAAGTGACCCCAATCTGTTTCTACTTAGAACACAAAAAATCTCTACGGTTATTCGGATTCGACTTTGCCTCTGTGCTTTCCGGACATTGTTACTTTATCATACCGAAATCCAACGTGGGCAATGTCGGATTCTCCTTAATTTTTGGAATAGTTTTGTAGGTCCCTCAGTGTCCCCCCACACAATGTCTAATGGACATTGCAAGCTGCATGGGTAAACAATTCTTTCGTCTCCCGTCATGGCGGGTACAATAGCACAAGAATCCTTTATTGATTTGGAATCCACTTATTGACGAACTTTCAGCATACTGCTGCGCTGCGGTGTAAATGTTCGTTGCACATTTTCGACATGGTTTTCACATCTTCGAAAATACCATTTTTGAGTATGTTACAATGATTTGAAAATGGGTTGCGGTCCAAAGCTAGTCATCGAGTGAATAAAAAAAGCAAAAATTGCAATTCTGGCCAGGATTTTCACTGTATGCCTCACTTATTGAGTCTCCTTCCCTAAACTGCCTCTTAATACCCCATAAGATCTCATCCCCATTCTGCTCTTCCTGTAAATTTTCGAATGGAGAAAGGCTCTCTGTTAAATTGCAGCATTCGGTAAAACCTGTTCTCCGGTTCCTTGTACCTCAGCGACACTTTGCTAAAATGCAAATGGATCTAAGCACTATGGGACTTAACATCTGAGGTCATCTGTCCCCTAGACTTAGAACTACTTAAACCTAACTAACCTAAGGACATCACACAGAGCCATGCCCGAGGCAGGATTCGTACCTGCGACCGTAGCAGCAGCGCGGCTCCGGACTGAAGCGCCTAGAACAGCTCGGCCACAGCGGCCGGTGACAATTTGCTCAGACAGACTCGAAAATACGACTTGAGGTATCCGCCACTTGATTATCAGAGTCTTTTACATTCCTAATTGGAAACTTAAATGCAGGCATGTAGAATGCCCAAAGTGCTATCCTCCCGGTTTTTGGGGTCTCGTTAAAACCCAGCTGAGGGCTTGGTTATCGGTCTTCAATATGAAACATTTATGCTCGAGATACAATCGAAACTTCACTAACCCAAATAACGCAGCGAGAGCCTACAGTTCGTAAACTGAATGTTTCATTTCCAGAACAGATGAAGACCAAGAGGTTTAACCAATAAGCCGCTGCTGTCCTTCTTGCTCCTGAAACAAAACTGCTGCGACCACAGCATTAGACTCCCAAAATCTGAGATGGCTAGAACAGGTGTGTTACTTAAAATCAGCTTTAAAGCATCAAACGGCGCCTGTTAGCTTTCAGACCAGCAAAAAATTTCACTTTTCCTATGGAGCTGATTAACGGCGTAGCTAGTGTGCATACCTGGGGATGAATTTGTGAAGAAATTAACCATTCTTCGCACCACGCTAATGTCTTATCTAAATCGTTTTAGAATTGGTTTTGATCTTCTGATGACTTTATTAGACGACAGACGACGTCATCATCTGCAAACAACCTAAGACGGCTGTTGAGATTGTCTCCTAAATCGTTTATATTGATAAGGAACAGCAGAGGGACTATAACACTACCTTGGGGAACACCAGAAATCACTTATGTTTTTCTCGACGACTTTCCGTCAGTCATTAAGAACTGTGACCTCTCTGACAGGTAATCACGAATTCAGTCGCATAACTGAGACGATATTCCAAAAGCAGGCAGTGTGATTACAAGTCGCTTGTGAGGTACGGTGTCAAAGCGTCCCGTAAAGCTAGAAATACGGAACCAATTTGAAATCCCTTTCGGTAGCACTCAACACTTCGTGTGAGTAAAGAGCTACAGTAATTGTATTTCACAAGAACGATGATTCCTAAATCTGTGTCGACTGTGTGTCAACAGACCTTCTCGAGGTAATTCATAATATTGAAACACAATATACGTAGGTTGGAACTTAAATAGTGACAACACTGCTGTGAAGACACTATGCAATGGGATCTGCTATTGCCGCTTATAGCACACGTTTTGACATACCTACCTAACCGCCGAGCAAATGGACTCTCCCGTTCTATGTCATCGGCGGACGCACAATCGAGGGAAACACAGTCGCTTGTGAGCAAGCCATCTAACGTAATGGTGTCACCATGTTTTCGAAACAGGAACAACGGAGTTGGATCAGGATTGAATGTGCCAGAGATCGTACAGCAGAACAGTGTCATATCAAGGTCTTCATAAGGCGTGCGGGGAATCAGCATTGACGTACAGAACTGTGGCACGTTGGGTAAAGATTCAACGAATGTCGGCAAACTGTGGCAGACATGAATCGGGCAGGTCGTCCTAGCATGTACGAAGAAGAAGTGCATGCTGTTGCCGCATTAGTGGACAGTGACCGGCGCCATACGATTCGCGAGCTCGCCCACGAAACCGGATTAGCTCTACGACTGTGTTCGCATCCTGAAGGATCGCCTAGGCGTGCGAAAATTTGCATCACGATTGACGGAAGAAACGGATGCGTTACGACGCTGCTCAGACGCACTTGGACCGCTGTGAGCGCGAAGAAGGGGCTTTCTTAGGCCGTATCGTAACACTGAATGGGACAGGGGTCACATCGTACGTGCCAAAACTGAAACGCCAATCCAACGGATGCCCTCATTATAGGTCGCCGCGCAAGTCGAATGTGCGTCAAAGCCCCAGTTTGGTGAAAGTTATGGTGATTATCGTTTACGACTGTGATGTTGTTATCCTAACACACTACGTTCCTCCACGGCAGTCATCAGTGCACAATATTACTGTTCGTTTTTTAGGCATCACCTAAGACCATATTTGCGAAAGAAGAGGTGACACTTTCTGAGCAACCCTCCCATCATTTTGCACGACAATGCGCGGGCGCATACGGCGCAAGCTGTGGCTGCTCTGTTCGGTCGATGGGACTGGGAAGCACTGTACCATCCGCTATACTCCCGGGACTTAAATCCTTGTGACTTTGATTTGATTCCGAAGATGGAGGAACCACTTCGTAGCATTCGCTTCAGAACTGTTCCAGAGATTCGACAGGTAGTAGAACGTTCCATTCGCACCACCAACAGAAGAGGGTCTGCTAACGGTATACTACACCATCGACATCGCTGGCAACGGTTTCTACGCAACGCTCTTGACTACTTTGGAGGTTAGTAACAGCTGCAAACATTTAACTCCTTTGTATCGGTTGTGAATAAATAGTTGCCACTGTTTACGTTCCAATCCTCGTATAATTCATAGTCTCCCTCGTGCACCAGCTTTTTTTTTCACAAAATTATGTACTTTCCGTTTGGTCATTGACGTGTCTGTTCTCCTAGTGTAGTCTTGGCAGTGGCAGTGGCAGTACATACAGTGGTTATACAATGAAGCACCAAAGAAACTGGTAGAGGCATGCGTATTCACATAGATATGTAAACAGGTAGAATACGGCGCTGCGGTCGGCAACGGGTATATAAGACAATTGTCTGGCGCAGTTGTTAGATCGGTGACTGCTGCTACAATGGCAGGTTATCAAGATTTAAGTGAGTTTGAACGTGGTGTTATAGTCGGCGCAAGAGCGATGGGACACGGCATCTCCGAGGTAGCGATGAAGTGGTGATTTTCCCGTACGACTATGTCACGAGTGTGCCGTGAATATCAGGAATCCGGTGAAACATCAAATTTCCGACATCGCTGCGATCCGAAAAGTATCCTGCAAGAACGGGACCAACGACGCCTGAAGAGAATCGTTCAGTGTGACAAAAGTGCAACCCTTCCGCAAATTGCTGCAAATTTCAATGCTGGGCCATCAAAAAGTGTCAGCGTCAACGAAACATCACCGATACGGGCTTTCGGAACCGAAGGCTCACTCGTGTACCCTTGATAACTGCACGACACACAGTTTTATACCTCGCCTGAGCCTGTCAAGACCGACATTGGACTGTTGAGGACAGGAAACATGTTGCCTGGTCGGACGAGTCTCGCTTCAAATTGTATCGTGCGGGTGGGGGAATATGGTTTGGAATGATACAGAAAGATATTGAGATAACTTACAGAATCGGTATTATGCGGACTGTATATCGTGGCATCCGGTCGCGGCAGGAAACAAACGTGAACTTAGTTGTCCAAGGGGAGAGGAGCGGTGTGGGGGAATAAGCCCCCCCCCTCGAACGGCTGCCATCCTACGTCCGCATTCCGTGCTTCCACAAAATCAAAACTGACAAAGTTCATACGGATTGCTCTGATTCCTTTTGTTGTCGTGAGAGTCTCATTCGCATCGCTTTACGCACCGGGACTAGTCTTTTTACTTGAAACAAAAAGCAATCCACAGCAGAAAGCAAATTTGAGTACACAATGCATTTGGAAGTGGCTACAGCACAATTGTTTGCTGCGGTTGACAGTTGTGATGCAGGGCCGACCTCTACCGGTATCTTACGCGAACATAATTCAAAACACTCCACATTTAAAACTGCCACGTTATGATTTCCTCACAATAGATGTGTCATTTTGTAGCAAACACCGTCAAGTTTGATTCACGTAGCTCATCAGTGCCCCATTCCGCCACGAGTAGCGGCAGCGCAGTGCACCGTTAAAATGTCTGCTTTCACTGGTGACAAGAGTGCTCGCTGTATGCTTTCTTTGAGGTTTCATTAAAGATCGGGTATATGTCCTCCCCCCCCCCCCCCCCCCAAATCGGATAATTTAGCCGGAATGAAAAATCGAATGTACGCTGCTATTGCACAAGTTACCCCCATTTGCTACAACGAATGTGGGAAGAAACAGATAACCGGTGGAATTTCGCATCACAGATGCTAGCGACATCGAATAACACTTGACACTTTTGTGTGATAGTTGAGGCTGTTTGCTACAAAATGACACATCCACCGATTCTACAAGTTCTCAATAAATTTCTGCATCATTACAAAGCTGTTAAGTCCTTTTTGAGTCACCTTGTATATAGGAGAGGCAGTGCAGTTCGAAAATTTTAAACAATTAATTGCCAAGGGAAATATGTTGGTAATCAAGGGAGAAAAAGTATTGCTGTGAGAGCATTAGTTTTTGAGATATGACGTGACACATTTGAAGCTGTTTACAAATGCGAAAATTGTACCTAATTAATGTAACTCTCTCTCTAACTGAAATTAGTTTTTTACTTGATTTTTGTGGAAGGTAGAGCCTTTTACCATCGTCGCGGAAAGCGGTGCGCTGTGGCGCCTGCCTGCAGAGTCTACTCGGCGAGACAACGCCGCAACTTCGGAGCTTAAACGTCAAGTGACAACTAGTTTAAATCAGACTATAAATATCACGTTAACCAGCTACAAGCCGTGTGCCGACGGCGCGGTGTCTTGTAACGTTGGGTACCCCGCTTGCCTACAGCTGTTGCGTCCCCTGTGTCGTCGCCTTGAGAATCATCACGTCTCCTCCCTTCCTGAATGTGCATTATCTCGTTGCGTGTCATCCAAAAATCAAATTTGTTAACAGCTTATCGTTCATCAAATTATCCAGAAAATCTTTAGAAAAGGCTAATATAACTGCATCGGCCCTAAACGACACTAATGAAAGTTATCTAATGAGTAACAGAACGAAATGCGATTATTTTTGTTTTACGCAGACAGTGTTGAGAGTAATATAAATTTTCGAGTATACATCTGTGGATGAGGTGGCGCCGAGAATGTACCGAAGCCTTCAATCTAAAAATCTGCAAAGTCGAAGCAAGACTGCTCAAGTGAATTAGTCTTCTCTCAACATAAAAAATGGCAGTTTCATATTTAATGTTTCAGAACAATACTAAAATTATGAAGATAGGAAGGAAGTTTAGAGTCAGTGAGTAAGGATAATAATGGAGGATACCCCATTCAGTAGGAGGAGCACATCTTTCTACAGTAATTAATCTCTAAAATAATGGTGTTACTTCTTAGCCGTGCAGGATTAGCCGAGCGGTCTGATCAGCTGCACTCTTGGACTCTGCGGCTGATCCCGGCGGCGGTTCGAGTCCTCCCTCGGGCATGTGTGTGTGTGTTTGTCCATAGGATAATTTAAGTTAAGTATTGTGTAAGCTTAGGGACTGATGACCTTAGCAGGTAAGTCCCATAAGATTTCACACACATTTGAACATTTTTATGTTACTTCTTACATCTGTTTTCAGACGCAGCTTGAAAAGATGCCGATAGTTCTGTACCATTTTCCTCTCAGCCCGCCTTGCAGAACGGCTCTGTGCACCGCTAAGGCCCTTGGGCTTGACGTCACCATCAAAATCGTCAACCTCATGAAATGGGAACACCGCAATGAGGACTACGTTAAGGTAATGTGGCGGCTAATAAATCTGGACTGCGTGCACTGTCATGGTTAGTAACGCAGATGGGCACTTAAGCGTTTTTTTAAGAACGTTTAATGCAGTTCTGTAATTGTGCTATATGAGGCTACGAATAAGATGTTATATATATATATATATATATATATATATATGCAACTATGCTTTGTAAACAATATTACATGCATTAGATTTCGGAAACGAAGCATGTGGCTATGCCTGTTTCCTACCCCATGAATAGAGAAGTATGTTTAATGTATGTGAGCTATGAGGTACACATTATCAATAGCTATCAATACACATTGATAAAATGTACACATTATCAATATAAATGTGTAGTGTAATAAAGTCGTTGGTAGTGTCTTCGCTATAGGTAGGGACAATTGTTATGTATGTTCTTCAGAGGAGTCGGAATGTCGCAAGGTGGTAAAAAATAGCATTTTCAGTTGTTAAACCTATAAAATAATTTGAAATTTTCTGTTTAAAGTACTGCAAAATTTGTTAAGAAATTCTAGTTAGTAATATTTTTATTTCATTTTTCAAATTTGTATGTGTTCTCAGGAAAATTACCGAACTTACGGTTACATACAGAAGGCTGTGGATTTCACTCTTCTGTTATAGAAACTCTGACCTCTCGGTCGATATCACTGTCGTAGCAACCAGCTGTGTTTACAGTTCAGGTTTTGATCTGTGAGTTAGTGTTTTGAGTCTTGAGTTTTGTTTGTGCGTTATTCGGAGTTTATCCGTCTTGTTGTTACTTTTAGTGCTGAGTCTCATAAACACATCAAAAAAAAGTTTTGCATCACCTCGGTTCTTAGAGTTCAAGAACCTGTACAGAAAATTGGAATGTGATCAACACAAGCATCATTTCCGCCCTTTTCATTGCCCATGACAACCACACACTGCATTGTGTACTACCACACAGCGAGACCTTCAGATGTGGTGGTCCAGATTGCTGTACACACCGGTACCTCTAATACCCAGTAGCACGTCCTCTTGCATTGATGCATGCCTATATTCATCGTGGCATACTATCCACAAGTTCATCAAGGCACCGTTGGTCCAGATTGTTCCACTCCTCAACGACGATACGGCGTAAATCCCTCAGAGTGGTTGGTCGGTCATGTCGTCCATAAACAGTCCTTTCCAGTCTACCCCAGGCATGTTCGATAGGGTTCATGTCTGAAGAACATGGTGGCCACTCTAGTCGATCGATGTCGTTATCCTGAAGGAAGTCATTCACAAGATGTACACGATAGGGACTTGAATTGTCGTCCTTGAAGACGAATGCCTTGCCAATATGCTGCCGATATGGTTGCACTATCGGTCGGAGGATGGCGTTCCATGACCACTAGTGGCGTACGTCGGCCCCACATAATGCCACCCTAAAACAATAGAGAACCTCCACCTTGCTGCACTCTCTGAACAGTGTGTCTTAGGCGTTCAGCCTGACCGGGTTACCTCTAAACACGTCTCCGACGATTTGCTGGTTGAAGGCATATGCGACACTCATCTGTGAAGGGAACGTGATGTTAATCCTTAGCGGTCCGTTCCGCATTTTGTTGGGCCTATCTGTTCCGTGCTGCCTGGTGTCGTGGTTGCAAAGACGGACCTCGCGATTAACGTCGGGAGTGAAGTTACGCATCACGCAGCCTATTGCGCACAGTTTGAGTCGTTAACACGACGTCATGTGGCTGCAAAAAAAGGAGTTATTCAACACGGTAGCGTTGCTGCCAGGATTCCTCCGAGCTATAATCCGTAGGTGGAGGTCATCCACTGCAGTAGTAGCCCTTGGGCGGCTTGAGCGAGGCATGTCATCGACAGTTCCTGTCCGAACAACATCGCTTTGGATCACTCAAAGACGCCTGGAAATTTTTCATGTTGAGAGCCCTTCCTGGCACTAAGTGACATTGCGGACGCGATTGAAACGCGGTATTGAGCGTCTAGGCATGGTTGAACTACAGACAACACGTGCTGTGTACATCCTTCCTGGTGGAACGACGAACTGATCGGCTGTCGGACCCCCTCCTTCTAATAGGCGTTGCTCATGCATGGTTGTTTACATGTTTGAGCGGGTTTTGTGACATCTCTGAACAGTCAAAGTGACTGTGTCTGTGATACGATATCCACGGTCAAGGTTTTCAGGAGTTCTGAGAACTGGGGTGACGAAAAACTTTTTTTGATGTGTGTAGTAAGAAATCTAGCAGCCTGCCTCTGGAATGAGATTTTCACTCTGCAGCGGAGTGTGCGCTGATATGAAACTTCCTGGCAGATTAAAACTGTGTGTCCGACCGAGACTCGAACTCGGGACCTTTGCCTTTCGCGGGCAAGTGCTCTACCATCTGAGCTACCGAAGCACGAGTCATGCCCGGTACCCACAGCTTTACTTCTGCCAGTATCTCGTCTCCTACCTTCCAAACTTTACAGAAGCTCTCCTGCGAACCTTGCAGAACTAGCACTCCTGAAAGAAAGGATATTGCGGAGACATGGCTTAGTCTCGGTCGGGCACACAGTTTTAATCTGCCAGGAAGTTTCATATCAGCGCACACTCCGCTGCAGAGTGAATATCTCATTCTGGAAACATCCCTCAGGCTGTGGCTAAACCATGTCTCCGCAATATCCTTTCTTTCAGGAGTGCTAGTTCTGTAAGGTTCGCAGGAGAGCTTCTGTAAAGTTTGGAAGGTAGGAGACGAGATACTGGCAGAAGTAAAGCTGTGGGTACCGGGCGTGACTCGTGCTTCGGCAGCTCAGATGGTAGAGCACTTGCCCGCGAAAGGCAAAGGTCCCGAGTTCGAGTCTCGGTCGGGCACACAGTTTTAATCTGCCAGGAAGTTTCAGCTGCCTCTGAATTGATTCAAAGTCTTTCTTTAATCCGATCTGGTACTGATCCCAAACACTCGAGTAGTACTCTAGAATAGGTCGCACTAGCTTTCTACATCCGGTCTACTTTACAGATGAGCACACTTCCTTAGAATTCTCCAATAAACCGAAATCGACCACTCGCCTTTCCTACCACAACCCTCACATACTCGTTCCATTTCATATCACTCTGCAACATTACGCCTCTGGAGGTTCAGCTACTTGGAGACCATTCGCAGTCTTTCATTGATGCCACGTTCCAAAACAACGATGTAATTTTTATGGCCGAGAATGCTCCATATCACCGGCCACAGGTGTTTGCGATTGGTTTGAAGAACATTCTGGACAATTCGAGGGAATGATTTGGCCATCCAGATCACCCGTCATGGATTCCATCGAACATTTATGGAACACAATCGTGAGGTTGCTTCAAGCACAAAATCCTGCACCGTTAACATTTTCGCAATTATGGACGGCTATAGAGGCAGCATGGCTCAATATTTCTGCAGAACTTCCTGCGACTTGTTGAGTCCATGCCAATTCGTGTTCCTGCTCTACGCCGGGCAAAAGGAGATTTGGCACGATGTTAGGAGATATCCTTGAGTTTTGTCACCTAAGTGCAAGTTTGTTTAACTAAGAACTGTGTGACTAGCGAATGGTAAAATTATCGGTACTATTTTGCGGGTGAGAAATTTTAATGTGTACGGGGATCGCCAAAGTTCGCCAAAAAATTTCGAGAAAGTGTACTCTCTTAATCTGAATAATTAACGAACTAATGTGTTATCTTGGTGAAAGTATGCGTTCTTGGAAACCAAAAATTTGGTGCTACAAAACTATGGCACTAGATTTTTGAAATAATTTCACATTAAGATTGGAATATTCTGGAACATAAAAATTTTCAACATAAATAATTTCTGAAACGTAAAGGTTTGGAAAAAGTGTAACCTACGTTGCAAAGCGAAGAATAAGGACTTAAATAAAATAACAAATCTGGCATAATTGAATTTTGACGTGCACATGGTTCCTAGTTATCTTAAATTACGAATATTTGTTTAAATAAAATATTTCCAGATGAATTAAATATGTCATGCTCATCGGCAGTAGACAATTTATGCAGTGAAAAATGAATTGTCACTTGAATAGGAAATTAGTTCGTGTAACTATTGCATGTGTACTGCTAATGGGAAAAAAGGTGTGAAAAGAAAATGATAATATTGGCTTCATGAGTAGTATAACAACAACGAGGATACTTCCACCTTGATCTGTTACAAGCAACAGTTAGATTCTGAATGTTAGAACAACTCTACAGAATACAGGAACTAGTACACGAGGCAAAAACAGCAAGCCGAGTAACGATTTGCCATAAATTCCGACTTAAGTTGGTTAGTCATTCGAAATTAAAATAGCCATAATGTGTCTTGTATTTACATTTGTCCTTATGTCTATTAAAATGTGAGCGTATTTATTCTGTCTCTTGAGCAATTTTGCCATGCATTGCAGAGATTATTTACACGAACAAATCAAATACTGTATTCTAAACCATTGGCAACTCGCAGATCTGAGAATGATTAAATTTTGTAATATAGCCAACATTGTTAAGTTCAGGAAATGACTAATCTAAAACTTTTTAGTGTAATCTGTATATTCTGCTTCACGGATGAAATGTCTAGTTTCGCATAATGTAAGACTAATGTGACTGCGAGTTGTGACCAAATCCTTTCGTTTCAGATGAATCCAGAGCATACAATACCGTCTCTGGACGATAATGGTTTGTTCATATGGCACAGGTAAGCATATTTTGTTCAGTTATAATTTCTGTTCCGAAATATAATGCCGAGTCGCATTATTATAACAGCCAGCTAGTGTCCAGGGTAAATGCTGTTAGCAACAGAGTGAAGAGATATGAAGCAGACGTGCTCAGTCTTGAGTAGTTAGGCCTCGACAGTATCTGCAGCCATGCTGTGTGCTGTGTTCCACACACCTACTGAAATGCATATGAATAAAGACACAGTCTTCGACACTTGGTGTGGTTTATTGTGCTAAACGGTTTCGGCCTTCGTTGCAGGTCTTCCTCAGGTCCGTACATCTATTCACTGCGAAGCTCAGCTAGTCGACGTGGAAAAGATTCAGTTAAACTGAATAAAATATATCAAGTGACCCAGTCCGTGTCTTTCTTCATTAGCAATTCCGATATCCTGGTTAAACTGTTTAATTCTTCACTGTTGTCGTCGTTGTCGTCGTCGTCGTCATTGTCGTCAGATGTTTATTGAAGCCGCCATGGATGATGCTCAAACGTATTTAAAAACCTCGCGGAACTGTCATAGCAGTGTCGCACTGCAAGCAAAGCGCATATTTGTGCGTAAGCTTCCCTGACTCTTCGTAAAAAATAGCTGAAATTACGCTGTAGTTATATTCATTATCGCGGCTAACGAACTAAAACATTAACTTTGTTTCCCTTAATGCCGCAATATCCCTTTATCCACCTGGGACCTACCTCCTCAGACAGTGTGGAATATCATCTGTTCCTGTACGTAGTCCAAGGAGGTGATTATTTTCTCCGTTACATAAGTGCCTGTGGAATTTAAGTGGTAATATGCTATCTAATATTATGATTATCAGTTCTTGCACTTGGTAGCGGAAATGAAGGTTGCTCATTGCGTCTATGGCATTCAACAAGCCGTAGGTGTATTGTGGATCGCACCAAATGATGAGCAAATTAGGAAGCTCGGTTTCGTTACTGGGTACGGGCTAGGACAATCTGGAGTTGTTGAGCAGCGGGTCGCTGAGCGCTGCCAGTCCTTTGTAACCGTACATTCTGGGCGGGCTTCAGCGAGCACTCTTGAGACGCGACAGTGGAACGTTGCGTGTCACAGAGGACGGAAACCTTGGCTTAACCGCCTGTATCGCGAAGATAGTACAGATTTCTAGAAGAAACTCCTCAACCTCTGGGTGTGCTACGTGTTGATGTGATGGATGGCTGCTGAGCCGAAAAAGTAGTTAGTGGACATCCTGTAATTAACCTGCCGCACCTCAGTTATGTAAGGATTATACAACAAAACGGGGCTCTATCTGGGTGGACACCTATTTCCATGGCTACTAGTGTCACAGCAGAATGTCGTACAGAAGAATCAACAACTAAGAAAAATGTGCACAATGACAGGATTCATTTATAACAAAATGTACTTACATTTATTGAAAAGGAAGAAGGGATATTCGAAACTGTGTGTCGATATATTCAGAAGGTGTTAGAATTTGTAACTAAACCGCTAAAATCAGTGAAACGGCCTTTAAGTAGGCTGTTTAGGTTTTTTTTTATTGGTAACGCCACGTAGCGCTCTATATGAAAATCACTGACTGTGCTGCGTGCAGTCTGAGGCTGGTCGGCATTGTTGCAATAGTCGCTATTGTAGTGTTGGGCAGTTGGCTGTTAACAGCGCGTAGCGTTGCGCAGTGGTGGATGTGGTTGGTTGGTTGGTTGGTTTAAGGATTAAAGGGACCAAACTGCGGTGGATGTGGGGAGTGAGGTGACGGATTTTTGAGAGCGTATGATCTGGACGTGTGTCCATCAGAGACAGTAAATTTGTAATATTGGCTATCATGGACTGATATATATATATATATATATATATATATATATATATATATATATATATATATATATATATATATATATATATAAAATGACTTTCGAACACTATAAAGGTAAATACATTTACATTGTTTGTTCTCTATCAAAATCTTTCTTTTGCTAACTATGCCTATCAGTAGTTAGTGCCTTCAGTAGTTTGAATCTTTTATTTAGCTGGCAGTAGTGGCGCTCACTGTATTGCAGTAGTTCGAGTAACGAAGATTTTTGTGAGGTAAGTGATTTGTGAAACGTATAGGTTAATTTAGTCAGGGCCATTCTCTTGTAGGGATTATTGAAAGTCAGATTACGTTGCGCTAAAAATATTGTGTGTCAGTTTAAGCACAGTCATGTATAATTTTTCTAAGGCGACGTTTCAGGCTTACAATCCGACCAGCTGCTTAAATGAAACATCTACATCTAAATCTACGTCTACATTCACATGACCGCAGTTCACATTTAACAGCTTGGCAGAGAGTTCATCGAATCAGTTTAATACTATTTATCTACTGTTCCACTCTCAAAACTGATCAGGAGAAAAACGTATTCTTAAACCGTTTCGTGAGAGCACTGATTTCTCTTATTTTATTACGATGCTCATTTATAACACTTGTGGGTGTACAGAGCCAATTGCCACTTTTCGCAATATGCAGATATCTTGTCTACATCATTTTGCAGTTGGCTCCCATCTCCTGATGACTTTACTAGACCCTAAACGACAGAATCATCTGCAAACAATTTGAGTGTTGCTGAGATTGTCTCGTAAATGGTTTATGTAGATCAGGAACAGCAAAAGCCTATAACACTTCATTGGAGAACGCCAGATATTGTTCTGTCTTCCTCGATGATTTTCCGTCACTTACGGTGGTTGCCTCTGTCCCTCAGCCAAATGCAGTCGCTTGTCCTGTTTGAGAGTAAACCTCTCAGAATGCAAGATCCGGGCAGTCACAGAGGGTGTGGTTATTGTGGTTGGGAGCTCCAATTTTAGATGCATTATGGGGCCCCTTAGGAACATGGCTGCCAAGCAGGGGAAGAGAGCCAATGTGCACTTCGTGTGCATGCCGGGTGGAGTCACTTAAGACGTGGAACAAATCATTCTGGATGCCATGAAGAGCACAGGATGCAGCCAACTGCAGATGATGGCTCACTTCTGTGCCAATGATGTGTGTCGCTTTGGATCGGAAGAAGTACTCTCTGGTTTTGAAAGGCTATCAAGAAGTGACTTTTTTTTTTTTTTTTTTTTATCTTATGGGACTTAGCTGCTAAGGTCATCAGTCCCTAAGCTTACACACTACTTAACCTGAATTATCCTAAGAACAAACACACACACCCATGCCCGAGGGAGGACTCGGACCTCCGCCGGTACCAGCCGCACAGTCCACGACAGCAGCGCTCCAGACCGCTCGGCTAATCCCGCGCGGCTCCAGAAGAGATAAAGGCTACCAGTCTTGGTCGCGAGATGGACAGGACCGACTGCGGACTTCTGGTACAGAGTCCACTGCGCGCAGGAGGCGGCTAGCAGGGCTGTATGGTGTGGACTGGGCGGTTTGTTAGGTTAGAGGGTCTCGCGAAACTCAAAAAGGGCTTCAGTCTCAAACGGAGCATGTAGAATTCAGGAAGAACGTAGATCTAGGAACCATCGGTATAACAGTTGTAAATTGTCATAGTTGTGTTGGCAAAGTAACAGAGCTCCAAGCGCTGTTAGAAAGCACTGATGCTCAAATCGTTATAGACTCCGAAAGCTGGATAAAACTGAAGACAAGTTCAGCCGAAATTTTTGCGTTGGATCTAACGGTGTTCAGAAATGATAGCCTAAATACAGTTGGTGGTGGGTTCCCTGCTGGTGGTAGAAGTAGTTTATCTTGTAGCGAAATTTAAGTGGATAATTCCCGTGAATTAAAAGCCATTTTTGGCAACCGGAAGAACAATAATAATTGGATCTCTTTACCGAAATCCCAACTCAGATGATTCAGTTGCTGAAATGTTGAAAGAAAACTTGAATCTTATTTCAAACACCTACCCGACTCATGAATTGGTGGTGATGTAAATTTACCCTTGATATGTTGGCCAAAATACATGTTTAAATCCGGAGGTACGCATATAACATCATCCAAAATTATACTAAACACATTCTCTGAAAGCCCGCATCTCGTGGTCGTGCGGTAGCGTTCTCGCTTCCCACGCCCGGGTTCCCGGGTTCGATTCCCGGCGGGATCAGGGATTTTCTCTGCCTCGTGATGGCTGGGTGTTGTGTGCTGTCCTTAGGTTAGTTAGGTTTAAGTAGTTCTAAGTTCTAGGGGACTGATGACCATAGATGTTAAGTCCCATAGTGCTCAGAGCCATTTGAACCATTCTCTGAAAATTATTTGGAACCCACTCAAATAGTGAACAGTTGTGAAAACACACTTGGGCTCTTAGCAACAAATAACCCTGAGCTAATAACGAGCATGAAAACGGATACAGGAATTAGTGAACACAGAGTTGCCGTAGGGAGACTGACTCCCGTAACTCCCAAACCCTCCAAAAATAAACTAAAATATATCTATTGAATAAAGCGGATAAAAATTCGCTTGATGTCTTCCTGAGAGACAATCTCCACTTCTTCCAAATTACCAGTGTCAGTGTAGATCAGATGTGGCTTGAATTCAGAGAAATAGAGACGACAGCAATTGATAGATTTATACCGAATAGATTAACAGATTACGGAGTTTATCCACCATGCCACACAAAACAAATCAGAACACTGTTGCAGAAACAAATAAGAAAGCATGCCAAATTTAAATTAACGCATAATCATCAAGACTGGTGATCTTTCACAGACGCTCAAAATTTATTGCGGACTTCAATGCGAGATGTTTACACTATCTTCCACAATGGAACTTCGTCTCGAAACCTGGCAGAAAATTCGAAGATATTCTGGTCGTATGTAAAACATGCTAGTGGCAAGACACAATCAGTGCCTTCTCTGCACGATAGCAAAGGACATAGTGTCAATGACTGTGCTGCTAAAACTATTGTGTTACTAAACACATCCTTCCAAAATTCCTTCACCAAAGAATACGAAGTAGATGTTCGAGAATTCGAATCAAGAACAGCTGCCAACATGAGTAGCTTAGAAAGTGATACCCTCGGAGAAGTGAAGCAACTTAAACCACTTAATAAAAGCAAGTCTTCCGGTTCAGGCTGTATACCAATTAGGTTCCTTTCAGAGTATGCTGATGAGATACCTCTGTATTTTGCAATCATATACAACCGCTCGCTCAACGAAAGATCCTTATCCAAAGACTGGAAAGTTGCACAGGTCACACCAATATTCAAGAAAGGCAATAGCAGTAATCCACTTAATTACCGGCCTTTATCATGAACGTCAGTATCCAGTACGATTCTGGAACATATATTGTGTTCGAACATTATGAATTATTTGAAGAGAACGATCTATTGACACATTGCCAACACGGATTTAGAAAACACAAGACAACTAACTCTTTATTCACACCAAGTGTTGAGTGCTATCGACAAGAGATTTCAAGTTGTTTCCATATTTCTAGATTTCCAGAAGGCTTTTGACACCGTACCTCCCAAGCTGTTATGGAACAGTGTTATGGAATACAGTCTCAGGTGTGCGACTGGATTCCTGATTTCCTGTCAGAGAGATAACAGTTCGAAGTGATTGACGGAAAGTCATCGGGTAAAAAAGAAGTGATTTCGGTGTCTTCTGCTATTCCTTTTCTGCATAAACGATTTAGGAGACTATCTGAGGAGCCGTCTTAGGTTGTTTGCAGATGATGCAGCCGTCTATCGTCTAGTAGAGTCATCAGGAGATCAAAAGCAATTGCAAAACGATTTAGATAAGATATCTGTATAGTGCGAAAATAGGCAATTGATCCTAAATAATGAAAAGTGTGTGGTCATACACATGAGTGCTAAAAGGAATCCGTTTAACTTCGGTTACACGATAAATCAGTCATATATAAAGGCCGTAAATTCAGCTAAACACCTAGGGGTAAAATCTGTAGAAAAAGACAGATTGCACTACATCCTGCAAATAACTGAGGACGTAGGTTGCGAGTGCTACTCTGAGATGAAAAGGTTGGCACAGGAACGGAATTCGCGGCCGGCCGCATCAAGCCAGTCAGAAGGTGATGACTCAAAAAGAAAAGGAGGGAGTAGAGTAGAGACTGCACTCCTGCTTTTGTTTTTAATTCGATTATTAATGAAATTTTAACTGAAGTCCACAACCACATACCTGTATTTAGAGACAGGTCTAAGCAGGGGGACACTCTTGACTGTTCAACGATTTACCCTTATCACGTCCTCGAGATTCGCTTCCCAATACAATTTACCACTTTAACGCAGCGTTACATGCAATCTTAAGCGTACTGAATCAAGAGGAATGACCGAGCGAGGTGGCGCAGTGGTTAGACACTGGACTCGCATTCGGAAGGACGACGGTTCAATCCCGCGTCCGGCCATCCTGATTTAGGTTTTCCGTGATTTCCCTAAATCACTCCAGGCAAATGCCGGGATGGTTCCTCTGAAAGGGCACGGCCGACTTCCTTCCACATCCTTCCCATATCCAATGAGACCGATGACCACGCTGTCTGGTCTCCTTCCCCAAACCAACCAACCAACCAACCAAGAGGAATGTGTTAATACCTGCAAATTTCAAGTTTGTTCCGACTCCCCGAGTGCCCTTAAATGTATTTAACGAATGTACTCAGGAGACAAATAAGTCCGTAACACTCAGGTCTGTTCTTCACCTGCGAAGAATGGGGCTATCATTCTCATGAATAGCAGGGCGCAAGCGGATTCATGATAATGAACTGGCGGGTTTTGCATCCATGGACGCGTGTATTCTAAATCAAGTGGGTCAGTGTGCTGCCCCTATGTGCTATGCCCTCGCATTGTAAGCACGGAGATGTGGCCACACGAAGAAGAGTGGCTGGAAGCGGTGGACAAAATTGCGACTGGTGGAACCAACTACTAGGCTGTGTTGTAACTGCTTCCGGCTACTAAGGGGACATGGAAGAACTTCTCACGCCACTTCGAGTAGGGCATAGTCTGATGACGTATCGATTCCTGTTCTGGAAAGAGAATCCTCAAATAGGCGATGTTGGTGACGTGCCGATTTCAGCACACCACATAGTAAATAAAAGTACTCTCTGACAAAAAAAAAAAAAAAAAAAACTACCTACCACGAAGGAATTATCCGAATGGGAAAGGAAACTGGTAGATGTGATGTACATGTGCAGATAAACAAATGATTACAATTTCTGAAAAGTTGGATGATTTATTCATGAAAAAGGACTTCCCAAAATCAGCAGGCCAGTAACGCGTTGGTCTATTTCTATCCGTTATCCAAGCAGTTACTCGGCCTGGAATTGATTGATAAAGTCGTTGGATGTTCACCTGAGGGATATCGTGCCAAATTCTGTCCAATTGGCGCTTTAGATCGTCAAAATGGCGAGCTGGTTGGAGGACCCTGCCCATAATTATCCAAAGGTTCCCAATTGACGAGAGATCCGGCGACCTCGCGGTCCAAGGTAGGGTTTGGTAAGCACGAGACTAACAGCAGAAACTCTCGCCATGTATGCACGTGCATTACCTTGCTGAAATGTAAGCCCAGGTTAGCTTGTCGTGAAGAACAACAAAACGGGACGTAGAACATCATCGAGGTATCACTGTGTTGTAACGGTGTCGCGGATGACAATCAAAGGGTCCTGCTATAGCCCCTAAGACTACGAAATCACTACCAATATCAATCATCGTCGCTAGAGCGTACGTAGAATGAGTATCTGTAGCTAGCAAAATCGCCTTATTAACTGCGTCTTCAGTTGACTTGCGTCTTGTAAACCCGTATTGGTGAGGGCTCATTCCGTGTAACAGTGTGTCATCTTGTAACCTTTTCAAATATCTTGCCGAGAACCTACAAAAGACAAATTGGTCTGTAGGACTTGGGTATAATTGGATCCTTATCTTGCCATTTACTGATTATGACCATTTGAGCGTTCTTCCACGGTGCAGCGGCTGTTCCTTGCAAGATACACTCATTGCACAGCTCGCACAAGTAACTGTCTAATTGGTCACATAAGGCTTGTATTACTTCGGGAGGGACCCCGTCCAGTCCTAGAGATTTTTTTCTTTTTCATTCTTAAAATTATATGCCTAATTTCTTCTTGTGAGAAAGGATAGACAAGTTTATTGTTCTGTATTCTTCCCATAACATTTCCTGTAACCTACGCTGATTATCCGTCTCGCCTTCTTCTCCAAGGTCAGGAAGTAGTGTTTCCATTAGCACGGCTGACTCTTCCCAATTTTCTGTCACCGTCCCATCATTCCTTCTGATCGTGGGTAACTGTTGGTGTTAGTATTTTCCCGCAGACTATTTTATGTGGTACACGCCAGGGATCGGTTTCTAAGTTAGCCTCCACGAATTGCTTCCATCGTCCCATTTCCGTTTTCCCCAACTCTTCCTTAAAACGTTGTTTAAAATACCTGTATCTACGCAAGCTTCGGGCTCTTTCTTCTTCAACGATGCTGCTCTGGCACAGCTCCCTGGCTCTTCTTGTTCTGCATCTTAATTTCTGCAGAGCCTCTGTCCAGACGCAAAGTACTTTCTTAGAATGACCTTCGCTGATAGGTACCGATGCATCCATTGCTCTATGTATAGCCACTGTTAGTTCTTGCGCTTTAACGTCTACATTATCACCCAGCGATTGACTTCCTGGACACTGAAACACTCTTCTTAGTTCTTCCCACTTAGCGTCCTTGATCTCATAATTGGACCTTATGCGCGCGTTTTCTGTGTCGTCTTGGATCTCCCAGCCAGTGATGGTATAGTGTACGATATTGTGGTCACTCGATGCCATTCCACTCGTAACCTTCCAGCCTTTCACACGGCGTGCCCCTGCCGTATCTGCTAAAATGATGTCAATATTTAACGTTGCTCCGACCCTCCCTTCGAAGGTTGGCGGATTGTAAGGTGCATTCAGTACCTACAGGTTCAGTTCCATAATGGCCTCTTCTAGTTGTCTTCCACGGCCATCTGTCAGGCAGACATGTCACAATACTGACTTCGCATTTGCATCAGTGGAGTACACAAGAGGCTTAGTTCGTCCTAGGTGACTGATATCCTTTAGTCTTAGGAGATACTCGTCGCTCTCATCACTAAATTGAAAATACATGGAAACCAGGATGCAATCGTCCCTTCCGGTTGACGTTTCCACACAAATTACGTCTTCTGAACAGTACTGCGATATTTTTGTCACTGTTATGGCCTTATTAAGTACTTTTATTACTGCCATGGTGCGTTTCCCTTGTGTGACTATCTGGTCAGTTATTGGCATACAGGGGATATTTCCTACCTTCGTGTACTGTTCTTGGAGGCACACTACATCTAACTGCAACTCTTCTGCCACTCTTCTAGCCCCATGCAATACACTGACACTTCTCATGGCATTAAGGTATCCTATCTTTATCTCCATTAGGGGTGACGGGTATATATTCGCCAGTCTTGTCCTACTCGCCTGTAATCGCATGCTGTACGACCATGCGTCATCACAAAATGCTTGTACAAAGTATCTAAGGAGAATGATTCATTTCTTCTGACAGAAACCTGCTTCAGTAACTTCTACAGCTTTTCCACTTCTATTGGCAGATTGTTCACTCTGAGATGAGCTCTTTCTACGAAATCTGGTACAGGAAAAGTAATATACCCCCCCTCTGGACGCATATACCGTACTAGATGTCTTAACGCTGTAATAAGTGTCATCGGCTCTTCCAGTCTAGTGAGTTGCATAACGTTTTCTATGGTTTCAGAAGTCTGTCGCGGACCTGTTCTGGTCAGTGTTTATTGTTTACTCCTTTGTAGAAGATGTTTGTTTCCTGTACGAGCTGGCTCTGAGTCTCGTACTGTTTTTGTTGCAGATTCACTTTTTGCATCGGAGAATCTTGTTTTACTTTTGTAGGTAGCGTAGTGTATTCCTCAGGATATGTGCTGTCGCATTCTACGTACAGCTACCAGTTTGTGTCACCAAATCCTGTTCGCCTATATCATGTCACTCCTGCATCCGTCTCCGACCTTGCTTCTCTGTTGTACCACATAGATCTGAATTTTCGCCCAAAACTTTGCATGGGGGCTTAGTTAAATAAAAATGAAAATATTTTTAGTAGCTGTAAGTCCGATTACGCAAGTCTCGTAAACGGCTGGCCCTGACTAGTTGTAGTACGCAATCTGACTGCTTAGAATGACAACAAAGAATGTAAGAAAATTTCTGTTAGCACAATTAATTAATTAAGTCCCCAGCAACTATAAAACCTACGAAACCAACAAAGCACAAGTGTAGCTGTTCTGTATGTGGTAGTATGACTCAACGCACATCTGGCACGGTTCTTCTTCAACAAGACAAGAATTTTTAAATACCAATTATACTGACATGATAAAAGAAAATTACAAGTACTATAATTGTGCAAGAAAACCAAAATTCCACTCTAATACAAGAACACACGCCAGATGCTTTGTTGACTGAACCTGTAATGACACATTATTCAGGTCACTGAAAGAATAAAAGAATAAAAGAAAATACCTCCATATATATTGACGAAATTCACTCTGACCATTACAATATCTCCATTAGAACAACATCTGCTATCTCTCCCATCAAACCACTGCATAAAACATGGAACAACACTCTCCACTACCACATCTCACTCTGACTTCACGACAAGCAGTGTCCACCACAACTTCTCGGTAAGAACTGCCTGCCGCTACGTCTCAATAAGCACTGCCAGTGGAGGCGGCGGAACAATACTCTCTGGCGCGATCTCTGGCGCTGTGGCTCAGTGTAGCCACCTTTCATATGCCCCTCCTCCACGGGCTGGAATTTGATGGTATTTTTGCCAGCATTGGTGGTGAAATACCACCAAATTCGTCAAAAAAATACAGACAAAAATAAAAGATAATTGTTGTTGTTGTTGTGGTCTTCAGTCCTGAGACTGATTTGATGCAGCTCTCCATGCTACTCTATCCTGTGCAAGCTTCTTCATCTCCCAGTACCAACTGCAGCCTACATCCTTCTGAATCTGCTTAGTGTATTCATCTCTTGGTCTCGCTCTACGACCTTTACCCTCCACACTGCCCTCCAATGCAAAATTTGTGATCCCCTGATGCCCTAGAACATGTCCTACCAACCGGTCCCTTCTTCTTGTCAAATTGTGCCACAAACTCCTTTTCTTCCCAATTCTATTCAATACCTCCTCATTAGTTATGTGCTCCACCCATCCAATCTTCAGCATTCCTCCGCAGCGCCACATTTCAAAAGCTTCTATTCTCTTCTTGTCCAAACTATTTATTGTCCACGTTTCACTTCTATACATGGCTACACTCAATACAAATACTTTCAGAAACGACTTCTTGACACTTAAATCTATACACGATGTTAACAAATTTCTCTTCTTCAGAAACGCTTTCCTTGCCATTGCCAGTCTACATTTTATATCCTCTCTACTTCGACCATCATCAGTTATTTTGCTCCCCAAATAACAAAACTCCTTTTACTACTTCAAGTGTCTCATTTCCTAATCTAATTACCTCAGCATCACCCGACTTAATTCGACTACATTCCATTATCCTAGTTTTGCTTCTGTTGATGTTCATCTTATACCCTCCTTTCAAGACACTGTCCATTCCGTTCAACTGCTCTTCCAAGTCCTTTGCTGTCTCCGACAGAATTACGTCATTGGCGAACCTCAAAGTTTTTATTTCCCCTGCATGGATTTTAATACCTACTCCGAACTTTTCCTTTGCCTCCCTCACCGCCTGCTCAATAAACAGATTGAATAACATCGGGGAGAGGCCACAACCCTGTCTCACTCCCCTTCCAACCACTGCTTCCCTTTCGTACCCCTCGACTCTTACAACTGCCATCTGCCTTCTGTACAAATTGTAAATAGCCTTTTGCTCCCTGTATTTCACCCCTGCAACCTTCAGAATTTGAAAGAGAGTATTCCAGTTAACATTGACAAAAGCTTTCTCTAAGTCTACAAATGCTAGAAAAGTAGGTTTGCCTTTTCTTAATCTTTCTTCTAAGAAAAGTCATAAGGTCAGTATTGCCTCACGTGTTCCAACATTTCTACGGAATACAAACTGATCTTCCCCGAGGTTGGCTTCTACCAGTTTTTCCATTCGTCTGTAAAGAATTCGCGTTAGTATTTTGCAGCTGTGACTTATTAAACTGATAGTTCGGTAATTTTCACATCTGTCAACACCTGCTTTCTTTGGGATTGGAATTATTATATTCTTCCTGAAGTCTGAGGGTATTTCGCCTGTCTCATACATCGTGCTCACCAGATGGTAGAGTTTTGTCATGACTGGCTCTCCCGAGGCCATCAGTAGTTCAAATGGAATGTTGTCTACTCCCGGGGCCTTGTTTCGACTCAGGTCTTTCAGTGCTCTGTCAAACTCTTCACGCAGTATCTTATCTCCCATTTCGTCTTCATCTACATCCTCTTCCATTTCCATAATATTGTCCTCAAGTACATCGCCCTTGTATAAACCCTCTATATACTCCTTCCACCTTTCTGCCTTCCCTTCTTTGCTTAGAATTGGGTTGCCATCTGAGCTCTTGATATTCATACAAGTGGTTCTCTTCTTTCCAAAGGTTTCTTTAATTTTCCTGTAGGCAGTATCTATCTTACCCCTAGTGAGACAAGCCTCTACATCCTTACATTTGTCCTCTAGCCATCCCTGCTTAGCCATTTTGCACTTCCTGTCGATATCATTTTTGAGACGTTTGTATTCCTTTTTGCCTGCTTCATTTACTGCATTTTTATATTTTCTCCTTTCATCAATTAAATTCAATATTTCTTCTGTTACCCAAGGATTTCTATTAGCCCTCGTCTTTTTACCTACTTGATCCTCTGCTGCCTTCACTACTTCATCCCTCAGAGCTACCCATTCTTCTTCTACTGTATTTCTTTCCCCCATTCCTGTCAATTGTTCCCTTATGCTCTCCCTGAAACTCTCTACAACCTTTAGTTCTTTCAGTTTATCCAGGTCCCATCTCCTTAAATTCCCACCTTTTTGCAGTTTCTTCAGTTTCAATCGGCAGTTCATAACCAATAGATTGTGGTCAGAATCCACATCTGCCCCAGGAAGTGTCTTACAATTTAAAACCTGGTTCCTAAATCTCTGTCTTACCATTATATAATCTATCTGATACCTTTTAGTATCTCCAGGATTCTTCCAGGTATACAAACTTCTTTTATGATTCTTGAACCAAGTGTTGGCTATGATTAAGTTATGCTCTGTGCAAAATTCTACAAGGCGGCTTCCTCTTTCATTCCTTCCCCCCAATCCATATTCACCTACTATGTTTCCTTCTCTCCCTTTTCCTACTGACGAATTCCAGTCACCCATGACTATTAAATTTTCGTCTCCCTTTACTACCTGAATAATTTCATTTATCTCGTCATACATTTCATCTATTTCTTCATCATCTGCAGAGGTAGTTGGCATATAAACTTGCACTACTGTAGTAGGCATGGGCCTCGTGTCCATCTTGGCCACAATAATGCGTTCACTATGCTGTTTGTAGTAGCTAACCCGCACTCCTATTTTTTTATTCATTATTAAACCTACTCCTGCATTACCCCTATTTGATTTTGTATTTATAACCCTGTAATCGCCTGACCAAAAGTCTTGTTCCTCCTGCCACCGAACTTCACTAATTCCCACAATATCTAACTTTAACATATCCATTTCCCTTTTTAAGTTTTCTAACCTACCTGTTAGATTAAGGGATCTGACATTCCACGCTCCGATCCGTAGAACGCCAGTTTTCTTTCTCCTGATAACGACGTCCTCCTGAGTAGTCCCCGCCTGGAGATCCGAATGGGGGACTATTTTACCTCCGGAATATTTTACCCAAGAGGACGCCATCATCATTTAATCATACAGTAGAGCTGCATGTCCTCGGGAAAAATTACGGCTGTAGTTTCCCCTTGCTTTCAGCCGTTCGCAGTACCAGCACAGCAAGGCCGCTTTGGTTAATGTTACAAGACCAGATCAGTCAATCATCCAGACCGTTGCCCCTGCAACTACTGAAAAGGCTGCTGCCCCTCTTCAGGAACCACATGTTTGTCTGGCCTCTCAACAGATACCCCTCCGCTGTGGTTGCACCTACGGTACGGCCATCTGTATCGCTGAGGCACGCAAGCCTCCCCACCAATGGCAAGGTCCATGGTTCATGGGGGGGAAAAGATAATATTAATACGTAAATATCATATAACTAGATAAAATTTTGGCTTTGCACTGACCTTTCAATAGCCTAATATATAAAATACACTAAGCAATACAAATTCTTTCATACATGTGACTTTACATAACAGTTTACACAAGTATTATGTGGTTAAACAGTTCAATCAATAGCGTCAGCAATGACGAATATGTACAGGTAAGAGTCTCATAACTTTTCACAAACAGTAATACACAAAAAATCAGTTTATACAAATATTCACATAAAATGTTTTCACAACAAGTGGTTGACAGTTCCAGCAGTAGCACCCAGCAATGTTGAGTAGGTGCAGACACCATCAGGCGACATCATTTCAGTAGAAGCATTCCATCAGTGGCACCCAGCATTGTGGAACAGGTGCAGACTCCAACAGGTGACATCATTTCAGTAGAAGCAGTCCATCAGTGGCACCCAGCATTGTGGAACAGGTGCAGACTCCAACAGGTGACATCATTTCAGTAGAAGCAGTCCATCAGTAGCACCCAGCAATGTTGAGTAGGTGCAGACTCCAACAGATGACATCATTTCAGTAGAAGCAGTCCATCAGTAGCACCCAGCAATGTCGAGTGGGTGCAGACACCATCAGGTGACATCATTTCAGTAGAAGCAGTCCATCAGTGGCACCCAGCAATGTTGAGTAGGTGCAGACACCATCAGGTGACATCATTTCAGTAGAAGCAGTCCATCAGTGGCACCCAGCATTGTGGAGTAGGTGCAGACACCAACAGGTGACATTTCAGTAGAAGCAGTCCATCAGTGGCACCCAGCAATGTTGAGTAGGTGCAGACACCATCAGGTGACATCATTTCAGTAGAAGCAGTCCATCAGTGGCACCCAGCAATGTTGAGTAGGTGCAGACACCATCAGGTGACATCATTTCAGTAGAAGCAGTCCATCAGTGGCACCCAGCATTGTGGAACAGGTGCAGACTCCAACAGGTGACATCATTTCAGTAGAAGCAGTCCATCAGTGGCACCCAGCAATGTTGAGTAGGTGCAGACACCATCAGGTGACATCATTTCAGTAGAAGCAGTTCATCAGTGGCACCCAGCATTGTGGAGCAGGTGCAGACAGCAGTCCATAATATTCACTATCACTGATCACACTGTTCATCAGCAGAAATTAAACATGTCCTAGTGGCACCAATCATGTAGAAAAAGTACAAGTAACAGTCCATAATATTTACTATCACTGACCACACAGTTCATCAGCAGAAATTAAACAACTATCACTGATCACACTGTTCCTCAGCAGAAATTAAACAACTATCACTGATCACACTGTTCCTCAGCAGAAATTAAACATGTCCTAGTGGCACCAATCATGTAGAAAAAGTACAAGTAACAGTCCATAATATTTACTATCACTGATCACACAGTTCATCAGCAGAAATTAAACATTTCTAAGTGTCACACATCATGTTGAAAAGTGCAGGTAACAGTTCATAATATTCACCATCACTACTCAGACAGTTCAAGCATGAACAATAGTTTGAATACACATACAAATGCTTTTACAATGCTCTTACACTAAACATACAAATTCTAATAAACACACAAATGATATCAGATAATTGTCGTATTACTATTACAAATATACAAACATCAGTAAACCTATAATATTTATGGGTGTCAGTGCAAGCCACTACAAACAAATAAAATAATATTTAGGAGATAGGTGGGTAGGGTTAGGAAAGGAAAACACACAAAACACACTCACTCATCTTTCATCCACATTAAGTACTACTGTGTAATTGAATAGTGTTAATTGTGTACATGCACTTCTGTCAAAATTTCATGTTCATCATGTGTATCAAGTAATAGTGGCAGCAATGTATAACAGTCAATAATAGTTAAGTCAACGTCATAGTCATCATGTCAAGACCAATGATTGCCAAGCCAGATCAAAATGTACAGTTGCTGAACAACTGTCAGTGTGCCAAGATATGCAACTTCCTCTCTCCAAAAAAAAAAAAAAAAAAAAAAAAAAAAAAAAAAAAAAAAAAAAAAAAAAAAAAAAAAAAAGTACATACTGCTTAGTGATTTAACAAGGTGTGTGTTGACAATCTTCCTTCCATTTTAGTGTTCTAGTCTGCTATCTTCATCCTCCTTGTTCCATACAGACCAACAAAAAAAAAAAAATATGCACCTCACTTATTTTACCTCTTATACACTAAAACTCCAATCAACTTCATATAATCTCAATACCTCAATAATACCTCTTCAATACGTCGATACATATAAACTTTATTGCCAGTATCATTTCACTTCCATAACAACTCTTTCCTCTAGTCAGTCTCCTCGAACAAGTACAGATAAAATCCTAATGCAAACCTCCTCATCCCATACAATCCGAAGACACACTGTCAACACACAACCTCTGTGTAATCCATCTGACCAAAATCTTCTACTCATTATGAATTATAAACAAAGAATGCATACATGACCTCTAACAGACTTAGTTCGAATAACTCTCAGTAATTAAGTACGATTACGGAGTGTGAATGATCCTAATATTTCACAGTGTGTACACCACTTCAAGAATTATGGCAAACAGAAGCAAACATGTGGAGTATTTCTTGTGTCAAGTGTCACTTCCTATTTCAATTGCTCACGAAAAATGCAGTGTAATAACTGTGTTGGTATGTCATGTCGTTAGCTTCCTTCCTATTGGCATACATTTATACAGCTTTCATAAAACCTCCAGCTCATGTGACTTCTATGAAATTTCTTGTACTAATGTCATTCGTCGAATTATAGCAGTTCATTTTCTTATCTTAAAAATATAAAGCACTGAGCGTAAGCAAAACAAGCAATAGCGAGTAAATATACCAGTAGAGAACAGAATGTCAACAAGTGGATGCAGCACAAATCTTACAACGAGGCTCTGCCAAATAAACAATCTATAATTAATACAATAGTGTGACCTAAACTCTATGTTTGTACACAGTATATCAGCATTTCTATATCCCAAATTAAAGAGTAGTTGTGACGACAAACAGAGATGTATAAATATGCTATCCATACGCATAGCAGCAAACATATATCTTACGTACTAAACAGGTCATTAGCATCATATCATCATAAGCAAATAATGTTCATATGTAATCTTAATAAGTAAACATGAAGGCGCAAGCAAATAAGTAAACATGAAGGCGCAAGCAGATAAATCACAAAGTATAACTTACATACCTAACCACATCAGCACAATTAATCAGGTGACAATTATAATTTAAATAAATAAGCACAGCAGGCACATAATAAAAAAAATATGACATCAGTGAAAAAGCATAGCAGCCAAGCGATGCATAATATACACAAGTTACAACTCAGTTCATTAATAATCATTGTCAAAATCAGTTAACGTACGCAAGCACGTCGCTTCACAAGTAATTTCATAGAACATGTAATTAGCACAAAGTATGAATCACGTAATCGCGAGCAGTAAATTACGTCTAAAGTACGTACCTAAGTGGAAATATGTTACCTGAAAAATAAACTCAATTAATAATTACCTTTTTAGTTTATTACTTTCTTCTTCGAAATGACATTTTTCCTGAAATTTTCTCGATAGCAAGTCGTCTTAACGTCGGACACGCACAGAATTTACCTGAAGTTCTTAAATATTTTATAGAACCGTATCCTGAAAAATACTGAATGTTAATAACATAATTCATCACGTTATTATAGCTTTATACTGAATTTAGTCGGAGAAATTAGACTATGTATTTATTTACGGCTGTCAGTGCATTCGCACTGAGCGCTCGATCAGCTGTAGGCGCGTGACGTAGGAAGTGATTGTTTGCAGTCAACGACTGCCCTGTGCGGCGCGCAGACTTGACTGTTGCTTTGAGTATATGCCGCCGCCAAAACACAGCGCGGTATCCTTGTACTCTCCGCATGTTTACATGTAGCTGTTAGTTTCTCACAAGTATGTCATTGTACAAAAATTTTTCAAAAGTATATCATTCCACAAAAATTTTAACGTTAGATATATGATGTATTACCTTAGAACGTCGTGATTTAAGAGTTTCTACTTTGACAGTGTTATCATGAATAATTTTGCGAATTCTATATGGACCGTTATAAAGCAGAAAAAATTTCCGACACAAGCCTTTTCCTTTGTGAGACAAACGATGAGACTTAATTAACACTTTCTGACCAACTGACAAAATTTTTAAACGACCAGGATGTTTAGCTGATTTCTCTCTTCTAGCAGCAGCAGATGCAATATTTTGCAAAGCCAGGTTCACAACTTCAGAATGCCGCAGTTTCCGTGTAGGCGGAAAAGGAACCATTTCGGAAATGCGATTTGTCGGTGCTTTGTTTTTTAATATCAGTAAAGGCGGTAAAGAAGTTGAATCATTAGGGAGTTCATTCAGAATGTTTTGAAAAATGTGAAGATACTGATCCCAAGTTCTGTGATTCTGATGACAATAAAGACGACACAATTTATTGATTTCCTTCATCCATCTCTCTGAAGCGTTAGATTGGGGGTGAAAAAGTGAAATGAAAATTGGTTTAATTTTACGACGCTGTAGAGTACGAAGCCAAATTTTAGAACGAAACTGTGATCCATTATCTGATATAACCTTATCAACATGACCCACTTCTTTAAGAAAATGTTTGATGAAAGCGTTAGATACTGAACGAGCTGTTGCTTTGCGTAACGGTGTAAAACACACATATTTTGATGTCAACTCCACTGCTACGAAAATGTAAGCAAAACCATTAGTAGAACGAACCACTGGACCGAACAAATCAACTGCAGCCATGTCCTTTAATTTCGCTGGAATGATAGGAAACAACGGTGCTCTGTGAGAAACTGTTGGCGGCTTAGCCTTTTGACATAATTTGCATTTGGCCAGAACAGATCGAATGCGTTTTTCCATATTACTGAAGTAGCAATTTTCCCGTAATTTACGAAAACATTTTCTGGGACCAAAGTGTGCATAACTGAAATGCGTATACCAAATCAGTTTATTAACCCACTCATCAGGAATACAAACTAACCAAACAGAGTTGTCGACCGATTTTCGTTTAAAAAGAACTTTCCAGATAGTTCGCAAAAACGAGGTGTGACCAAATTGTCCAATCTAACAAAGCGTCTAAGAAAATTACAGACACCAAGGAAACTACGAACATCACGTTTTGTGGTAGGAACAGCATAATTACGAATAGCGTCTAATTTTTCTGGATCAGGAAGAATACCTTCTGTAGAAATAATGTGACCGAGAAATTTCACCTGAGAACGACCAAATTCAGATTTTTCCAAGTTTACTGTAATGCCAACTCTTGCAAAGATACATAACAATGAATCCAAAATTTTGTTGTGCTCACTCCAAGACGTTTAGCAATAAGAATGTCGTCAACATATGAAGTAATATTGTTACGAAGATAAATTGGTAAAATTTCATTTAAGCTACAAATGAATGCTGCTGAAGGTAAAGTCCAAACGGTAATTTACGAAGTCGCTTTTAGGTAAAATAGTCATATCAGGTTATTGTTTACTTACTCTCTAGATAGACTGATAGTTGAAGAGTTGTTTCGATAGATGCAAAGAATAGTAAAAGAGTAGGCAGTGGTACAGAAAACTAAAAGAGAAAAAGCACCACTACAGCTCGGGGCCCTATGCTCGCTACGGCACATATTCACTTAAAGTAGTGAATCCCCTGAGGACCTTAATAGCTGCACATAAATTTCAGTTTGTGACTTAGTGGCAAATTTGGCGGAAAAGCATACGTAAATTGATCTAACCATGCACATGGATGTATGTCATTCTTAGAATTGCGGAAGATCTTAAATTTCCGAACAGTCAAAAAGTGTTTATAGTCAAAGTTTTCGCCTCGTGGCGACAAAGACCTACCGCGTCTGTCCCAGTCCGAATGTCGATTATTGTTAAATTCACGCGCCTGGCGCTCTCTTGTTGCATCCCATAAATGAAACAAATTATTTTCTTCAAAGCCCTCTGCCATCTGTGATTCTAGATTTCTTCTGCTGTCCTTTCCTACGATTTCGCCTTCAATTTGTTTGACTTGCTTTCGTAATGCCTCAACTTCCCTTTTAACGCTTTCATTAAATTTTCCCTGATTTTCAACATGTTTACTTATGCTCTGGTACTCTTCGGTTTCTACAAATGGCAATGGTGCTGTATCATCTGAATCTCTGTCCCCATTCAGACTAAGATTTGTCAATTTATCTGAAATCTCCTCAACTCTTTCCGATAAATCACCTATTTGTTCTTTCTGTTTATTTACGTCTTCCGTAAGTGTCGCGACTCGGGTTTCAGTATTAACACATTTAGTAGTTAACTGTTCATACTGTTGTGTTAGGTTATTTAATCTGTCATCTGGTACGGATTCCTCGATTCTCTCAAATATTTCTTCCTTATCTTTTGCACATTGTAAATTTAACTCTGAAAATTTCTGTACTATCACGTGATCTCTTTCTTCCTGTTCTCTATCCTGTTCCCTTTGTCTAATCTCTACTGCAACTAATCTATTATTTTGAGCATTCAAAATCGGTTGTACTTCTTCTCTGATTTCTTTCTTTAATTCATCTTTCATATTTTTGAAACATGTCCCTATTGGTGAATCTAACCGTGTTTCCAAAGTTCCCATCTCTGTTTTAATTATTCCAATCTCTGTTTTAAATTCAGATCCTAACCGAGTTTCCATTGTTCCCATCCGTGTTTCCATTGTTCCCATTTGTGAGTCTAACCGAGATCCCAAATTTAATATTGCACCCATCAACTGCTCCATATTAAATGGTTCAGAATTCTTTTCGCCCCTAACATTTCCCGCAAAACTAGCTTCCTTCGTCATAGCTGTAAGGCTATCTGTGTTCGATACTATTTCAGAATCTTCTGTCGTTATTCTCGTATTCTGTGAATTTTCTGATTGAGAAAAATTTTGAAATGGTTCCGGACTATTTTCCCGACTTATTACATCGTTTTCCACTTCATTATTCATCACACTGTTCTCCTGTGTTGGCGAGTTCGCCATGTTAACAATTTCGTCATTCTCACTATCCATCATTTTTGCCTTTTTCATCGATCGCGTAATCATTTACAAAACATACAAAACTCGTCACTATATGAAAATTACACACAATGACTCTTTATCTCCAACAATACCATTTACATGAAATGTTTCCCTCAAACACGATTAACGAACAATTGAAATAATTGCACTAGATTGTCAAACGCGTATACAAGAGAACAAAATTAAATTATGAAATACCATTAGAAGAATGACAATTACCAAATCTACACATGCAATCTAGACTACAATTACTAAACTACAAATTACTACAACAATACTACTGTCTACTATTTTTACAATCAGAAGATTCCAAGGGACGATCCGAAGCAGCGGTCGCCACGTGCATGGGGGCTTAGTTAAATAAAAATGAAAATATTTTTAGTAGCTGTAAGTCCGATTACGCAAGTCTCGTAAACGGCTGGCCCTGACTAGTTGTAGTACGCAATCTGACTGCTTAGAATGACAACAAAGAATGTAAGAAAATTTCTGTTAGCACAATTAATTAATTAAGTCCCCAGCAACTATAAAACCTACGAAACCAACAAAGCACAAGTGTAGCTGTTCTGTATGTGGTAGTATGACTCAACGCACATCTGGCACGGTTCTTCTTCAACAAGACAAGAATTTTTAAATACCAATTATACTGACATGATAAAAGAAAATTACAAGTACTATAATTGTGCAAGAAAACCAAAATTCCACTCTAATACAAGAACACACGCCAGATGCTTTGTTGACTGAACCTGTAATGACACATTATTCAGGTCACTGAAAGAATAAAGGAATAAAAGAAAATACCTCCATATATATTGACGAAATGCACTCTGACCATTACAATATCTCCATTAGAACAACATCTGCTATCTCTCCCATCAAACCACTGCATAAAACGTGGAACAACACTCTCCACTACCACATCTCACTCTGACTTCACGACAAGCAGTGTCCACCACAACTTCTCGGTAAGAACTGCCTGCCGCTACGTCTCAATAAGCACTGCCAGTGGAGGCGGCAGAACAATACTCTCTGGCGCGATCTCTGGCGCGATCTCTGGCGCTGTGGCTCAGTGTAGCCACCTTTCAACTTCTTTTCTGCTTATTTGTAGATGTACGATGCTCTACTTCAGTTTGTGTCGCATGCTATATTCTATGGTACTTACCGCTTACTTTTGCCAGAAATTCCTCGCTCTTTCGGTGTCTCTCCTCCTCGATGGTGATTTATGTGTCTTACATAGACGGCACTTCATGGTGTCATTGTTTTCTTCTGTTATGAGACGCCTACTCATAATCCGTTCTTAAAATCTACCTTGTTAGGATGGTTTGATACGTGTGCCGTTCGTTTCTGATCCCAGTGCATTTTTTCCCATCATATTTATATGGCACACACACTGCCTCTCGTTTGATTTTATTTCAGTCTTTTCTGATATGGTCTTGTTCCCCACAATGTCCACATATTACTACTTGTTTATCGCAATGTCTTGCCGAATGACCAAGGCCTTGGCAGTGAACACACCACCTCACTACTACGTAGTCTTTCACTGTAACCGAACGAAGCCCAAATATACTTTTTGTCGCTACATGAGAGCTGTTCTAAACTCAGGACTCACTTTAATAACTTGACGGACCACTTTTCTTCCTCCTTGGTCCTGTCCTGAATCGTACTGTAAAGCCGCTTGCGAAACTTTCCTTAGTCAGTTCATCTTCAAGGTTCTACATGTATATTGTATCTTTTAGTGCCTTTGCATCTGTGACCTATGGCTCTCGCACTTTTTTGTTGTTCACTATCTTTTCCGTGTCCATCCCAAACCGCAAAGCATTTCTAGTTGCCAGCTTTAACCTCAAGTTGCTAATGACGCCTTTACTTGTGGCAGCCACGCAATCGCCACGTACCTGGTGTCCAAGTACGGGAAAGATGACTCGCTGTACCCGAAGGATCCAGCCAAGAGGGTGGTCGTGGACCAACGACTCTACTTCGATGCCACCACGCTGTTCCCTCGTCTGAAAGCCACTACTGTGAGTATTCTTGCAATCACTTCCAATACACAATTACACAGCTATAAACGTTTCGAATTATGTCATTGTAATTATTTCACTTAAAACTTCCCGGCTGATAGGCGTTGGTCGACGAACCAGTGGACTGGTTTATTTTGGTACCACGGTTCAAAATGGTTCAAATGGCTCTGAGCACTATGGGACTCAACTGCTGAGGTCATCAGTCCCCTAGAACTTAGAACTACTTAAACCTAATTAACCTAAGGACATCACACACATCCATGCCCGCGGCAGGATTCGAACCTGCGACCGTAGCGTTGGTACCACGAAAAGAAGTGTTAACACCCGTCTGGTTGAACACGGTAGGAATTGCCGCCTGGGACATGCGGACAAATCAGCCATGTCGGAATATGTTTACCAAGCGGGTGATCATGAAATAAAATTCACTGAGACGAGCATCATATAGAAAACATCGCATTATCATGCGCGCATTTATAGAGGGGCTATGGAGATTTACAAAAACCGTAATAATTTTAACAGAAAAGAGGAAAGCGATAAATTAAATAAAATTTGGATGTCAACGTTACAACTGTAAGAAGGACGATCGATTACTTTCAATTGAGAATGTTGGCAATACCAGAGACAATCTCTTAGCCGACGTCATGTGATGGGCTGTGGTGCCTTCTACACAGGTACTATACATTCGGTGCTCCCTCCGATTCTGGTTGCAGTTCGCCGCTTTACCTCTGAAGATGTCTCCTCAAGTCGGAGATGAAACGTTAGGAGCAAGTTTTATACATCGACCACGGGCTGGAAGTTTCAAGTGAAGTCAGTAACAGCCGTGAAAGCCTACATTAAATGATTGTAACAACTGTATCATGAGCATGAGCAACAGAATTAGCTGGCGGAGGTGGATAGATTGGTAGATGAATGGTGGAGAGAGGGAGGGAGAGAGACTGGAGCAGCTGAGCGTGGGACGTGGCTGGATGTTGCCAGGCCGTCTTCTGGCAGTCGGCCCGGCAGTCGAGCACAACATTAACAACATGCGCTCTTCCTGAGCATTTGTTCGCAAGACCAACGCGTTCAGCTGATGCATGGACCACTATACTGTGTTCAGTATGCGTTAGTTGATGGGCTGTCTAAGCGTGAATTGGCTGAAGTCGTTTGTTGATTACCTTGCAGTATTGTGGGAAGTAGCCGTTTTTGTCTGCTTTGTTACTGTTTTGCCGGCCGGGGTGGCCGAGCGGTTCTAGGCGCTACAGTCTGGAACAGCGCGCCCGCTACGGTCGCAGGTTCGAATCCTGCCTCGGGCATGGATGTGTGTGATGTCCTTAGGTTAGTTAGGTTTAAGCAGTTCTAAGTTCAAGGGGACTGATGACCTCAGAAGTTAAGTCCCATAGTGCTCAGAGCCATTTGAACCATTTGTTACTGTTTTGTAGTTCACTCCGTACTGCTTCTGTTTCTTGTCACAAGAACGTAGTTGTTGCAGTTAGGATCTTTATTAATAAGACTCTTTCAGTTTAGATTGCGAGCAACATTTAAGTGATCTTTACGTTCGTGCAAGCCGGACGTCCTCATAATCAAGATGCTAATACCTTGTACCGTTCTAGTCTTGATAATGGCTTCATTTCGGGGAGGAAGAGAAATCACAAGTTTATTATGGTGTTCCATATCCAAGTGAAACCTCTCCCTCGTGGTGAAAAACCTCCTTAAAAGTTTCTCAGTTTGGCCACGAGTCATTACAAAACGGTATAGGTGACGTATTGTATAATTGGTCATGCCATCACACTCAAGCCTGTCCAATTTAACCCTTTCCTGGATTCCTTTAATGCGTCGGCGCGTGGGATTTCTTCCAACCTGTTTTCTGTGAATCTCTCATAACGTGTTCCTCGAAGCAGTTCTTGTACCACACTGGATTTTTAGAAAATGAAAGTAAGTCCCGGGGTACCACTACGGTGCATTTTTTTAGGAAACACAGTAAAGAAAATTACAGTAGTCCAAAAGAAAAACGCCTTTTGCGTGCTGCACGTTAAGGTTCTTTTTTTTTTTGTTTTTTTTTGTTTTTTTTTTTTTTTCGAGGGCTATGTCTCTAAATGGAAACCACTGTGGAAATCCGATGAAGTTTTCCATAGATGTGTTGGGCAGTTTCGCTAGTACTCCCGTCGATCGCATCATGTCACTCTTTTCAGTTCCAAGTGCACAGTGAGTGCGTAAAGATGCCTACAACTACAGTGTCTCCCGCCAAGTACGAGGGCCCAGTGAGTATTTTCGCCTGAAGCTATGCTGCCCGCATACCATAACTATGATGCATTTCCTTCTTCAAGACAATTTTCAGCCGCATTCTGCAGGGGCAATGAAGATGCACCTGCAGCGTTCCCAATGGGAAGTGTTTCATCGCCACAATACAACCCGTAATTGGTTCCCTCTGATTTTCATCTAAGCTATGAAGACAAAATTTTGACACAGTCAACGAGCTGCAGACCAGCGTAGGGAATTGGCGGACAGCACTGGGGGCTGAATTCTATGGTGAGGGTATTGGAAAGTTCGTACAACGCACCGACAAATGTCTAAATCAGAGTGGCGTTTATGAAGATAAGTAGCTCGAAGTTGTAGATAACTGTTACAGATAAATCATTTTTGATTTTCAGTGGTTTCCATTTTGTGACAGTTGGGTCATATAAAGACACTAAACGCTTAAGACCCCTTAAGATGGATATTTTGCTTTAACATGTATGTGAGTAACTTTTCAGTAATGATGTCCTAACCTGCACAAAATGTAGGCTTTTCTTTCCAACAGTAGTTTATTTGCTTCTTTTTCCAGAATATTTATCATCAGTAATTGTCAGTTTTTCAGGAAAAACCAAACAGAGCACAATTTGAATGTACATCTACTTTGATCATCTGCTCGATTGTACTTTTGAATTTCATTTTGAGGTTTTCAAAGTATATAAGTGATACACCAATTGTCAATTACTTAGTTTCATGTTCCATGTAACATTTTCATGATAAATCATAATGATATGGAATGAGTCATTATAATTATATTGACATCAATTTTTTTTTTGTAAGTATGGCTCCATGCTGATTATTTATTAGTTTTTACCTTCTTCAGTTAAAGATAGGCAGATGTCAATCAGTAATTCCTACCCATCACCACTTACATATTACAGTAACAGATAATCTTCCGCGTAATATATGTTATCAAATAGAAACGTTTTCAGTTTAGTTTTAAATTTTGCGTGGCTGTGTGTCAGGCATGTTATATCAATGCGTCAGTAATCAAAACTTTTGGTTGCAGCATTGTAAACCCCTGTTCGTGCTGCAGACTAACTTAATGTGGCGCAATTAATATCATTTTTTCTTTTAGTATTGTAATTATGTACATCATTGTTCCTCTTGAAGTGCAGTAGATTCTTTACAACAAACTTCACGAGTGAATAAATATACTATAAAACGGATAGATTGTTATTCACACGCCTAGCACAACACAGGCACGACGAGAAGTGTGTTCACATAAATCAGCCAAAGCCTTCTTCAGAAAGGAAGCACAGCACACATACACATTCACAAAAGCTGCCACTCTCTTTTTGAAGGGAAAGAAAATGTGAACAGCTATAATAATGTGAATAATAATAGGCGACAGGAATTTTGGGCATCAGATGCTGCCCCAACAATCAGCGCGATTACGTAGCCGTGTGTTGTGCGGGATCGAGACCATTGAGACAGTGTGGCTTGGATGTCGGAGCATTTGCGAGTTGCAAGGCAATAAAAAACACAGAAAAGAAAAGAACGGACACAAAATAAAGTAAGGCAAATCTGAAGTCAGATGGTAAAAATAAAACCACTACAGTAAAAGTAAACATTTCAACAATAATTCATGTATACAAAAGAAATTATTGCTTGAATTGCTCCAGTTATGAATGAAATGTGATTCCTTAAATCTTTAGATTACGATCTGATCGATTAGTACATCCGTAAACAATACAAGCTGGCATTTTTGATGAAACAACTACGTCTCTACACAATCAACACACCCAACACTGTCGAAATTGGGCATGGGCGCGCCTGAGTGACGTCACGGGGAAGTATTAGCGCAGTGAACCTTATGTTTTGGGCTGGTTAAGATGGCGGACATCGGCTTAAAGTTCCTGACATAATGACACCCCCCTTCTGATTTCACCGCCATTTTTCAGCCGCTCACGATTCTAGGTAACGAATGATGAGCAACATTAAAGTTTCTGAGAGGTAACACTTGATTCGTAACAATTTACGCAAACGTGACGTCATTTTGATGTCACACACAAAACGATTGGCTATCTACGTTTCTTAGCATTCCGCCTCTCTCAGGATCTCATGCGCACGTATCAGAGATTTATAAAAACACGTAATTCTTGGAAGGATTAGTTACAATTATTGCGATAATATAATGTCACGTAATGATTTATCAACGGTTAATGCCTTCATATAAGAGTGTTGCCATGTTGTTGTTGTTGTTGTTGTTGTGGTCTTCAGTCCTGAGACTTGTTTGATGCAGCTCTCCATGCTACTCTATCCTGTGCAAGCTTCTTCATCTCCCAGTACTTACTGCAACCTACATCCTTCTGAATCTGCATAGTGAATTCATCTCTTGGTCTCCCTCTACGATTTTTACCCTCACGCTGCCCTCCAATGATAAATTGATGATCCCTTGATGCCTCAGAACATGTCTACCAACAGGTCCCTTCTTCTTGTCAAGTTGTGCCACAAACTCCCCCCCAATTATATTCAATACCTCCTCATTAGTTAGGTGATCTACCTATCTAATCTTCAGCATTCTTCCGTAGCACCACATTTCGAAAGCTTCTATTCTCTTCTTGTCCAAACTATTTATTGTCCATGTTTCACTTCCATACATGGCTACACTCCATACAAATACTTTCAGAAATGACTTCCTAACACTTAAATCTATACTCGATGTTAACAAATTTCTCTTCTTCAGAAACGCTTTCCTTGCCATTGCCGGTCTACATTTTATATCCTCTCTACTTCGACCATCATCAGTTATTTTGCTCCTCAAATAGCAAAACTCATTTACTACTTTAAGTGTCTCATTTCCTAATCTAATTCCCTCAGCATCACCCGACTTAATTCGACTACATTCCATTATCCTCATTTTGCTTTTGTTGATGTTCATCTTATATCCTCCTTTCAAGACAATGCCCATTCCATTCAACTGCTCTTACAGGTCCTTTGCTGTCTCTGACAGAATTACAATGTCATCGGCGAACCTCAAAGTTTTATTTCTTCTCCATGGATTTTAATACCTACTCCGAATTTTTCTTTTGTTCCCTTCACTGCTTGCTCAGTATACAGTTTGAATAACAAGCCTGTCTCACTCCCTTCCGAACCACTGCTTCCCTTTCATTCCCCTCGTCTCTTATAACTGCCATCTTGTTTCGTACAAATTGTAAATAGCCTTTCGCTCCCTGTATTTTACCCCTGCCACCTTCAGAACTCGAAAGAGTGTATTCCAGTCAACATTGTCAAAAGCTTTCTCTAAGTCTACAAATGCTAGAAACGTAGGTTTGCCTTTCCTTAATCTTTCTTCTAAGATAAGTCGTAAGGTCAGTATTGCCTCACGTGTTCCTACATTTCTACGGAATCCAAACTGATCTTCCCCGAGGTCGGCTTCTACCAGTTTTTCCATTCGTCTATAAAGAATTCGCGTTAGTATTTTACAGCTGTGACTTATTAAACTGATATTTCGGTAATTTTCACATCTGTCAACACCTGCTTTCTTTGGGATTGGAATTATTATAGTCTTCTTGAAGTCTGAGGGTATTTCACCTGTCTCATACATCTTGCTCACCACATGGTAGAGTTTTGTCAGGACTGTCTCTCCCAAGGCCGTCAGTAGTTCTAATGGAATGTTGTCTGCTCCCGGGGCCTTGTTTCGACTCAGGTCTTTCAGTGCTCTGTCAAACTCTCCACACAGTATCGTATCTCCCATTTCATCTTCATCTACATCCTCTTCCATTTCCATAATATTGTCCTCAAGTACATTTGCCCTTGTATAGACCCTCTATACACTCCCACCTTTGTGCTTTCCCTTCATTGCTTAGAACTGGGTTTCCATCTGAGCTCTTGATATTCATACAAGTGGCTCTCTTTTCTCCAAAGCTCTCTTTATTTTTCCTGTAGGTAGTATCTATCTTACCCCTAGCAAGATAAGCCTCTACATCCTTAAACTTGTCCTCTAGCCATCCATGCTTAGCCATTTTGCACACCTGTCGATATCATTTTTGAGACGTTTGTATTCCTTTTTGCCTGCTTCATTTACTGCATTTTTATATTTTCTCCTTTCATCAATTAAATTCAATATTTCTTCTGTTATCCAAGGATTTCTATTAGCCCTCGTCTTTTTACCTACTTGATCGTCTGCTGCCTTCACTACTTCATCCCTCAGAGCTACCCATTCTTCATCTACTGTATTTCTTTCCCCCATTTCTGTCAATTGTTTCCTTATGCTCTCCCTGAAACTCTGTACAACCTTTGGATTAGTCAGTTGATCCAGGTCCCATCTCCTTAAATTCCCACCTTTTTGCAGTTTCTTCAGTTTTAATCTACAGTTCTTAACCAATAGATTGTGGTCAGAGTCCACATCTGCCCCTGGAAATGTCTTACAATTTAAAACCTGGTTCCTAAATCTCTGTCTTACCATTATATAATTTATCTGATACCTTCTAGTATCTCCAGGATTCTTCCATGTATACAGCCTTCTTTTATGATTCTTGAACCAAGTGTTAGTTATGATTAAGTTATGCTCTGTACAAAATTCTACCAGACCGCTTCCTTTTTCATTTCTTACCCCCAATCCATATTCATCTACTATGTTTCCTTCTCTCCCTTTTCCTACTCTTGAATTCCAGTCACCCATGACTATTAAATTTTCGTCTCCCTTCACTACCTGAATAATTGCTGTCATCGGAGTGAGTTAATATCGTCAATAATTTACAAATTAAGAATGAAACACACTTCTTTTATAATTTGCAATATGCTGCTTCAACGTAATGGAGCATTAACAATTTATCACAAACACATCACAACTATAATTAAATGTCACTTTATAACGTATCAACGAGACAAGCATTCAAGACAGAATATGATAACCACGACGGGAATTAAACATCGCATGGTTAAGTGTTAGGATGATTAATAATGTCGTGGTTGCTGGAATCGAAAGTTGTTGGTTCGCATCCCGTTGCATGCATTTTTTTTCGTGTTAGCGTTCTTAACATGCTCTGATTCTTTCTTTTGAATCTAATACATTTATGTTTTGCAATATTGGATACTATTTACACTCAGCCTCATCTGAGAACGGATGAAATAAATATTTAGCGATTAGGCAGGAACCTAAGAGGACAGATTAAATTGCTGCGACTGAATCGAGCAACTATGAAATTCATGTTCTTCCTTCCACAAATATTTGGCTGTATATTTCCGAATATGTGCCGCCTCTAGAGTGTGTGGATAGGCAGAAACCTAAGAAGAAAGTTTAAACTGCTGCGAGTGAAACGAGGAACATTAACATTCATAGTCTTCCTCCTCCTCATCATCATCATCATTTAAGACTGATTATGCCTTTCAGCGATCAGTCTAGAGCATAGTCCCCCTTATAAAGTTCCTCCATGATCCCCTATTCAGTGCTAACATTGGTGCCTCTTCTGATTTTAAGCCTATTACTTCAAAATCATTCTTAACCGAATCCATGTACCTTCTCCTTGGTCTACCCCGACTCCTCCTACACTCTACTGCTGAACCCATGAGTCTCTGCCGGCCTCGGTGGCCGTGCGGTTCTAGGCACTTCAGTCCGGAACCGCGTGACTGCTACGGTCGCAGGTTCGAATCCTGCCTCGGGCATGGATGTTTGTGATGTCCTTAGGTTAGTTAGGTTTAAGTAGTTCTAAGTTCTAGGGGACTGATGACCTCAGATGTTGAGTCCTATAATGCTCAGAGCCATTTGAACCATTTGAGCCATGAGTCTCTTGGGTAACCTTGCTTCTCCCATGCGTGTAACATGACCCCACCATCTAAGCCTGTTCGCCGTGACTGCTACATCTATAGAGTTCATTCCCAGTTTTTCTTTGATTTTCTCATTGTGGGTACCCTGCTTCCATTGTTCCCATCTACTAGCACCTGCAATCATCCTAGCTACTTTCATATCCGTAACCTCGACCTTATTGATAAGGTAACCTGAATCCACCCAGCTTTCGCTCCCATATAACAAAGCTGGTCGAAAGATTGAATGGTGCACAGATAACTTAGTCTTGGTACTGACTTCCTTCTTGCAGAAGAGGATAGATCGTTGCTGAGCGCTCACTACATTAGCTTTGCTACACCTCGCTTCCAATTCTTTCACTATCTTGCCATCCTGTGAGCATATGTATCGTAAGTGCTTGAAACCGTCCACCTGTTCTAACTTTGTTCCTCCTATGTGGCACTCAATCCGTTTATATCTCTTTCCCACTGGCATTACTTTCGTTTTGGAGATGCTAATCTTCATACCACAGTCCTTACATTTCTGATCTAGCTCTGAAATATTACTTTGCAAACTTTCAATCGAATCTGCCATCACATATGCGAGACTAATGGCTCTGAGCACTATGGGACTTAACATCTATGGTCATCAGTCCCCTAGAACTTAGAACTACTTACACCTAACTAACCTAAGGACAGCACACAACACCCAGCCATCACGAGGCAGAGAAAATCCCTGACCCCGCCGGGAATCGAACCCGGGAACCCGTGCGTGGGAAGCGAGAACGCTACCGCACGACCACGAGATGCGGGCTATGGGAGACTGCTTATTTTGTGTTCACATATCTTAATCTCACCCAGCCAATCTATTGTTTTCAACATATGATCCATAAATAATATGAACAACAGTGGAGACAAGTTACAGCCTTGTCTTATCCCTGAAACTACTCTGAACCATGAACTCAATTTACCGTCAACTCTAACTGCTGCCTAACTATCTATGTAAAGACCTTTAATTGCTTGCAAAAGTTTGCCTCCTATTCCAGAATCTCGTAGAACAGACAATAACTTCCTCCTAGGAACCCGGTCATATGCCTTTTCTAGATCTATAAAGCATAGATACAATTCCCTGTTCCACTCGTAACACTTCTCCATTATTTGCCTAAGCTAAAGATCTGGTCCTGACAACCTCTAAGAGGCCTAAACCCACACTGATTTTCGTCCAATTTGTCCTCAACTAATACTCGCAATTTCCTTTCAACAATACTTGAGAAGATTTTACCCACAACGCTGATTAAAGAGATACCTCTGTAGTTGTTACAATCTTTTCTGTTTCCATGTTTAAAGATTGGTGTGATTACTGCTTTCGTCCAGTCTAATGGAACCTGTCCCGACTCCCACGCCATTTCAATTATCCTGTGTAGCCATTTAAGACCTGACATTCCACTGGATTTGATGAGTTCCGACTTAATTTCATCCAACCCAGCCGCTTTATTGCACTGCAATCTACTGACCATTTTCTCCACTTCCTCAAATGTGACCCTTTTCCATCATCATTCCTGTCCCATTGTACATCGAAATCTGAAACATTACTGATCGTATTTTCACCTACATTGAGCAACTCTTCAAAATATTCTCTCCATCTGCCAAAGGCATCAACAGGATTCACCAGCAGTTTTCCTGACCTGTCCAAAATACTTGTCATTTCCTTCTTATCTCCCTTTCGAAGACTGCTAATTACACTCCAATATGGTTTTCCAGCAGCTTGACCCAAAGACTCGAAAGTATTTCCAAGATTTCTTCTTGGATGCTGTAATTATCTGTTTGGCTTTGTTTCTTTCTTCTAACATAACTTTCTCTGTCTACCTGAGTTCTAGGATGTAGCCATTTTTGATATGCCTTCTTTTTCCTTTTACAGGCTGCCTTGACTGTGTCATTCCACCAAGCTGTTTGCTTCATCCTACCTTTACACACTACTATTCCAAGACATTATTTAGCCACTTCTAGTACTGTGTCCCTGTAACTTGTCCATTCCTTTTCCAATGACTGTACTTGACTGCATTCAACTAACTGGTACCTGTTATGTACTTGTGCCTGATTTCCTTATCCTGAAGTTTCTCCACTCTTATCCTCCTACATATGGACCTGACCTCCTGCACTTTCGGCCTCACAATACCAATTTCACTGCAGATTAAATAGTGATCAGTGTCATCAAAGAATCCCCTGAATACACGTGTGTCCTTCACAGCGTTCCTGAATTCCTGATCTGTTATTATATAGTCAATGACAGATCTGGTTCCCCTGCCTTCCCAAGTATACCGGTAATGTTCATATGTTTAAAAAAGGAGTTTGTGATTACTAAGCCCATACTGGCACAGAAATACAAGAGTTGTTTCCCGTTCCTGTTGGCCTCCATATCCTCTCCAAATTTACCCATAACCTTTTCATACCCTTCTGTTCGATTTCCAATCCTGGTATTAAAATCACCCATGAGCAGAACACTGCCCTTGTCCTTAACTCTAACAACTACATCACAGAGTGCGTCATAAAAACTATCCATCTTATCTTGATCTGTCCCTTCACAATGCGAATATACTGACACAATCCTAATTTTCTTGCTAGACACTGTCAAATCTATCCACATCAGTCGTTCGTTTACATACCTTATTGCAACTACGCTGGGTTCCATTTCTTTCCTGATGTAAAGCCCTACACCCCATTGTGCTATTCCTGCTTTGACTCCTGACAGGTAGACCTTGTGTTCTCCCACTTCCTCTTTTTTTCTCACCCCTTACCTGAATGTCACTAACAGCTAAAACGTCCAACCCCATCTTACTTGCAGCCTCTGCCAGCTCTACCTTCTTCCCAGAGTAGCCCCCATTGATATTAATAGCTCCCCATCTCGTTACCATTCGTTTGCCGAGTCGTATCTTAGGAGTCCCTGGTTTGTCAATTAGAGGTGAGACTCCGTCACCTCCAAAGGTCCGAGGCATTTTGCTCTGATTGTTGCCAGCATCATATTTAAAGTACCAGGGAAGCAGGTTGCTAGCCTTTCTTGCCCCGGGTCCCATTGAGTTTTACCCCTAACGGTTCAGGGACTAACCGGTGGATTAGGTAGTCTTTGCCGTCTGAGAACAAAGTCTTCCTTATCACAAATATTTCGCTGTTTATTTACGGATGTGTGGCGTTTTCCGAGGGTGTGATTAGGCAGGGAATAAAGAGTACAGCATTAAATGCTGCGGCTAAAACGAGCTGCAATAAAATTTGTACTTTTTCTTCTCACAAATATCTGTCTCTTTATTTACGAATATGTAGCGACTTGCGAGTGTGCGGTTAGGGAGGAACCTAAGAGGACAGCTTAAATTGCTGTGAATGAATGGAGGAGCAATAATATTCATATTCTTCTTTGTCACAATGTCGATAGCCGATCATGCGGTCGTCAATACTGCACGTGACGTCAAAATGAAGTAAAGTTTCTACATCTACATCTACATTTATACTCCGCAAGCCACCCAACGGTGTGTGGCGGAGGGCACTTTACGTGCCACTGTCATTATCTCCCTTTCCTGTTCCAGTCGCGTATGGTTCGCGGGAAGAACGACTGTCTGAAAGCCTCTGTGCGCGCTCTAATCTCTCTAATTTTACATTCGTGATCTCCTCGGGAGGTATAAGTAGGGGGAAGCAATATATTCGATAGCTCATCCAGAAACGCACCCTCTCGAAACCTGGCGAGCAAGCTACACCGCGATGCAGAGCGCCTCTCTTGCAGAGTCTGCCACTTGAGTTTGTTAAACATCTCCGTAACGCTATCACGGTTACCAAATAACCCTGTGACGAAACGCGCCGCTCTTCTTTGGATCTTCTCTATCTCCTCCGTCAACCCGATCTGGTACGGATCCCACACTGATGAGCAATACTAAAGTATAGGTCGAACGAGTGTTTTGTAAGCCACCTCCTTTGTTGATGGACTACATTTTCTAAGGACTCTCCCAATGAATCTCAACCTGGTACCCGCCTTACCAACAATTAATTTTATATGATCATTCCACTTCAAATCGTTCCGCACGCATACTCCCAGATATTTTACAGAAGTAACTGCTACCAGTGTTTGTTCCGCTATCATATAATCATACAATAAAGGATCCTTCTTTCTATGTATTCGCAATACATTACATTTGTCTATATTAAGGGTCAGTTGCCACTCCCTGCAACAAGTGCCTATCCGCTGCAGATCTTCCTGCATTTCGCTACAATTTCCTAATGCTGCAACTTCTCTGTATACTACAGCATCATCCGCGAAAAGCCGCATGGAACTTCCGACACTATCTACTAGGTCATTTATATATATTGTGAAAAGCAATGGTCCCATAACACTCCCCTGTGGCACGCCAGAGGTTACTTTAATGTCTGTAGACGTCTCTCCGTTGATAACAACATGCTGTGTTCTGTTTGCTAAAAACTCTTCAATCCAGCCACACAGCTGGTCTGATATTCCGTAGGCTCTTACTTTGTTTATCAGGCGACAGTGCGGAACTGTATCGAACGCCTTCCGGAAGTCAAGAAAAATAGCACCTACCTGGGAGCCCGTATCTAATATTTTCTGGGTCTCATGAACAAATAAAGCGAGTTGGGTTTCACACGATCGCTGTTTCCGGAATCCATGTTGATTCCTACATAGTAGATTCTGAGTTTCCAAAAACGACATGATACTCGAGCAAAAGACATGTTCTAAAATTCTACAACAGATCGACGTCAGAGATATAGGTCTATAGTTTTGCGCATCTGCTCGACGACCCTTTTTGAAGACTGGGACTACCTGTGCTCTTTTCCAATCATTTGGAACCTTCTGTTCCTCTAGAGACTTGCGGTACACGGCTGTTAGAAGGGGGGCAAGTTCTTTCGCGTACTCTGTGTAGAATCGAATTGGTATCCCGTCAGGTCCAGTGGACTTTCCTCTGTTGAGTGATTCCAGTTGCTTTTCTATTCCTTGGACACTTATTTCGATGTCAGCCATTTTTTCGTTTGTGCGAGGATTTAGAGAAGGAACTGCAGTGCGGTCTTCCTCTGTGAAACAGCTTTGGAAAAAGGTGTTTAGTATTTCAGCTTTACGCTTGTCATCCTCTGTTTCAATGCCATCATCATCCCGGAGTGTCTGGACATGATGTTTCGAGCCACTTACTGATTTAACGTAAGACCAGAACTTCCTAGGATTTTCTGTCAAGTCGGTACCTAGTATTTTACTTTCGAATTCACTGAACGCTTCACGCATAGCCCTCCTTACGCTAACTTTGACATCGTTTAGCTTCTGTTTGTCTGAGAGGTTTTGGCTGCGTTTAAACTTGGAGTGAAGCTCTCTTTGCTTTCGCAGTAGTTTCCTAACTTTGTTGTTGTACCACGGTGGGTTTTTCCCGTCCCTCACAGTTTTACTCGGCACGTACCTGTCTAAAACGCATTTTACGATTGCCTTGAACTTTTTCCATAAACACTCAACATTGTCAGTGTCGGAACAGAAATTTTCGTTTTGATCTGTTAGGTAGTCTGAAATCTGCCTTCTATTACTCTTGCTAAACAGATAAACCTTCCTCCCTTTTTTTATATTCCTATTAACTTCCATATTCAGGGATGCTGCAACGGCCTTATGATCACTGATTCCCTGCTCTGCACTTACAGAGTCGAAAAGTTCGGGTCTGTTTGTTATCAGTAGGTCCAAGATGTTATCTCCACGAGTCGGTTCTCTTTTTAATTGCTCGAGGTAATTTTCGGATAGTGCACTCAGAATAATGTCACTCGATGCTCTGTCCCTACCACCCGTCCTAAACATCTGAGGGTCCCAGTCTATATCTGATAAATTGAAATCTCCACCTAAGACCATAACATGCTGAGAAAATTTATGTGAAATGTATTCCAAATTTTCTCTCAGTTGTTCTGCCACTAATGCTGCTGAGTCGGGGGGTCGGTAAAAGGAGCCAATTATTAACCTAGCTCGGTTGTTGAGTGTAACCTCCACCCATAATAATTCACAGGAACTATCCACTTCTACTTCACTACAGGATAAACTACTACTAACAGCGACGAATACTCCACCACCGGTTGCATGTAATCTATTCTTTCTAAACACCGTCTGTGCCTTTGTAAAAATTTCGGCAGAATTTATCTCTGGCTTCAGCCAGCTTTCTGTACCTATAACGATTTCAGCTTGGGTGCTTTCTATCAGCGCTTGAAGTTCCGGTACTTTACCAACGCAGCTTCGACAGTTTACAATTACAATACCGATTGCTGCTTGGTCCCCGCATGTCCTGACTTTGCCCCGCACCCGTTGAGGCTGTTGCTCTTTCTGCACTTGCCTGAGGCCATCTAACCTAAAAAACCGCCCAGCCCACGCCACACAACCCCTGCTACCCGTGTAGCCGCTTGTTGCGTGTAGTGGACTCCTGACCTATCCAGCGGAACCCGAAACCCCACCACCCTATGGCGCAAGTCGAGGGATCTGCAGCCCACATGGTCGCAGAACTGTCTCAGCCTCTGATTCAGACCCTCCACTCGGCTCTGTACCAAAGGTCCGCAGTCAGTCCTGTCGACGATGCTGCAGATGGTGAGCTCTGCTTTCATCCCGCTAGCGAGACTGGCAGTCTTCACCAAATCAGATAGCCGCCGGAAGCCAGAGAGGATTTCCTCCGATCCATAGCGACACACATCATTGGTGCCGACATGAGCGACCACCTGCAGATGGGTGCACCCTGTACCCTTCATGGCATCCGGAAGGACCCTTTCCACATCTGGAATGACTCCCCCCGGTATGCACACGGAGTGCACTTTGGTTTTCTTCCCCTCCCTTGCTGCCATATCCCTAAGGCGCCCCATTACGCGCCTGACGTTGGAGCTCCCAACTACCAGTAAGCCCACCCTCTGCGACTGCCCGGATCTTGCAGACTGAGGGGCAACCTCTGGAACAGGCCAAGCAGCCATGTCAGGCCGAAGATCAGTATCAGCCTGAGACAGAGCCTGAAACCGGTTCGTCAGACAAACTGGAGAGGAAGTTTGGGGGTATTGTTGTGTAAAGAGCATTACCCGACTCCGAACGGTATCAGGGATAATATAAAGCAGGAAGAGATGTATATGACTCACTCACAAAGAAACTGCTCCAGAAAATTCACAACCGTAGCCTCTAAGTATTGGAGAGAGCGACGTTCAGTGCAAGAGAAAACATATTGTATCACTCTACCCTTACAATAAATAACTGCCAAGGCGAAATTCCTCATCGTTTATGTCAAAAAACTTTGGTCCAATATATGTGTATGTTTTTGTGTAGCTTGGTGTTAGTTTCAACGCAAACTTTATATGTTTATGAATATTCTTTCTCCATAACTTGACGATAATTTAACCAGCTTAGGTGCTCTTGCATTTTAAACTATTTAAAATTTCTCTAAAAAAATTCCACACTTCCGAGATGATAGGCAGGCATGATAAGAAAGTATTTCAGTTATCTCGGTATAGAGTCTTTCGAATGACTTTGGCAGTTAACTCTGGGCATGGCAGCTTACAAATACAAACATTTCATACAAAACATTTTAGGTTTGTACAAACTAATAAAACGTTTGCAGAGATTTGCAACATTACGACATGCGTCAAAACAGGAGCATGAATTAAAATACATCTCACCTGCACGGTAGGCTGAGATAAAAAAATTATCATAAAATAATTATGTTCTTAAGGAAGTAAGTTTACGCAAGATGTAAACTAATGTGCCCATAAAAATTAACACAGTTTTTTTTCCAACTAAAGATATCTTCTAGTGCCAAAATTTTCCCCAGATTTTGGAGGAAAATTCTGAAACTGTAACTTTTGTGAACAGGAGTGCGTTGTACTACAACGTAGAAATTACGGCAACACGAAAAGAAGAAAGTAATACAGTATGAAATAAACCAGGTTAAATATATTGTTGGGAACCTTCGGCATATTAGAAATACACAGAAAAGTTACACGCGTAGAGGAATTGCAAAGGGCGTAAAAGCAGACTGTTATGCTGTAAGCATAAGGGGAGCGCTCAGTTTCAGTAACACGTTTACACATAAAACTGTTATATAACGAAGAAAACTTCAAGTGGAAAGACATAACTAGCTGTTTGATGCACGAAAGTTTTAAGACACGTTATTGCAAAATGATTTACCGAGCAAAAGTGGCACTAGACATCGTAGTTATCAAGTCTATAGTTCAGTTGTCAGAAATGCATTCACATTAACCTGTTTGTAGATTTTTGATGTTACGGCAAAGAAAAGACTGACTTCTCCCCTGTTTTGCCAGGCGCAGTATTCTGTATTTCTTAATGTGTCTAGCAGTTAACGAGATTAATTCAAATGTCATCATGTCGTGTTTTGCAGTTCCCTTTGATGTTCCTGGGAAAATCTGACGTGGAACCGGACAAGAAAGCTGCCATATACGATGCACTGGGTATTCTGGAGAAGTTCCTGGAGCCCACTGGATGGGTGGCTGGAGAGCACGCCACGGTGGCAGACATCGCCTGCGCCGTGACTACGGCCACTCTGCAGGTGAGTTGCTTCTGGTTTCCTAGTGCCTTGACCTATGGTGATAAAATCCCGGCCATGCACCCGGAAAGCCGACACATTAGCGAATGATTTGTACGGGGCGTCCTTTTGCAAGAGCGCAATTTTGTTTGTTTCAACCCAAATATGTTTCACCACTGTGGTAGCGTTATCAGTGAGCCTACGTTTATGTCTTTTGAAAGTATAATGATACAAAATATGAGGTTTGTGAGAGAAATAACTAGATATACAACACCGCGAGCGAGCTGGCGACACTGTATTGTTCTAGTTGTGTACACCCCTGTGTTCATCCCTCCAGTTGCTCAGGCCAAGTTTCAGCTCACGTGATTCTTGATAGCGCCGTCAGTGAAGTTGTTTTTTACGAAAATGGAGCGGGGGAATTTAGAGAAACGTTATTCTATCAAGTTTTGTGTTAAACTTGGGAATCCGCGAGTGTGACCTTTGAATAGTTGAAACTGGCCTATGGGGAACATTTCTTACCAAGAGCACAAGTTTTTCGCTGGCACAAATCAATTTGGAGGGCCGAGGACACACCATAGATCTCATGGAGACCTTCAACCTCAAAAAGCGACGAAAACGTAGAACGTGTGTTTGCTCTTGTGGGATCAGACCGACGTTTAAGAATAAGGATGATGGGTGACCTGTTAGACACTTTCACCGTACATCAAATTTTGATGTCAGTTCTGCACATACGAAAGAATTATGCGAAAACGGTACAGATAAACCTCACTGAGCAGATGGACAATGGAAGAAACGTGTACGTTGATCTTCTTGTGAGGATTGTCATTGACCATGAATGGTTCAGTCGTGTGATCACAGGTAATGAATCCTCGATTTTTGAATATGGTGCTGAGACAAAGTGGCTAGGTGAGGAATGGCATACTGAGGCATCTATTTTACTGAAAAAAGCTCGAATGAGCAAATCAAAGACCAAAACAATTATTTGCATGCTTTTTTGATATTAGGGGTATTGTGGATACAGAATTTGTTTCTACAGGGCAAACTGTCAACCAAATGATTTACAAAAATGTCTTCGATAGGCTCAGGAAAAGGGTGAATTGAGGACATTACAGGCAAGCGTATACTGCATCATAAGTGTCGCATTTTGACATCAAAAGGCACTGCTGTTGTTCCACTGCCCCCCTGTTCGCCTGATCTGAGTCCTTGTGACGATTTTCTTTTCCCGAAATTGAAAAATTTTAAAAGGACGTCATTTTGCAACTCTGTAGAGCAACCACAAGATATGACCAAGACGGGGAACAACTACTTTCCTGGTGTATAGTTGCCGAAGGGGACAGTATTGTTGATTGAAAAAAATTAAAACTTTGGTAGATAAAAAATCAGACTAATAATTTTTCTCATACACCTCGTATGTGACTCTAGAATTCGTAGGCGCTAAATTTATAGCTATTGTTACCGTTATACTCTAGTTTGCAGTAACTTACTTGTAGCATACACTGTTGTTTCTTTGCAACTCTCCAATTACTACGAGGTCGTGCTGAAAAGTAATGCCTCTGATTTTTTATGTAATATCTCATAATGTTTTTTAAATAACACAAACTTCGTTAACGTTCTATATCCTCATTCTTCATGTCTACGTATTTATTTCTCAATATAGTCATCCTGGAGGCAAAGACTTTTCTCCGAACAAGAGACTAGTTCGTTGATTCCGTCACAGTAGAATGTTTGACTTTGTCGACGAAACCACACCCTCGCCTCTGCTTGTACTGCTTCATCACTGTCAAAATGAAGTCCTCGAAGGTGTTTTGTAAATTTTGAAAGCACGTGAAAATCGGATGGGACCAAGTCGTGATTGCTTCGAGAATGGTCGATGACAGTGAACCCAACGCATCGGATTGTTGTAGATGAGCTGATCAGCAAAAAAAAAGGATAATTAAACATATCGCCAGCTTACTAGTGCAATGAATATACAAAATCCTAAGAAAGCTAATGACAAAACAAATTAAGCATATAATCACTGGCGTGACGACAGAAAGTTGTTACGCTTTTCCACAACACAACAGTTCGCGACAAAATAAACGAACCAGAAAGCACTGAGTTTGTAGTTACTTATTCTGAAATACTAAATTTTGGAAGTAAAGTTAAATGATGTTGCTGATTAAATTAATGACTGGCCGTAACTGAAACTTCGTTACATAAAGAATGACTTCCAGCAACCTCAGCGTAACGTAATGCAACATTTGTAAAAAGACAAGCAATTTACTTTTAATTATTGAATGAACTTTAAGCAAATGAACAACTGATTTTACTTTTAACGTAAGAACAATAAAGTACGTATGAAGCCAGCAGAAGACACTCGATAAGCTTAATACGGAATAAATGAAATTGCGCAATCTTAATTTGTGCTGTGTCTTTAGTTATTAGTTTTGCCAGCGAAATTTTACGTTACTGTAAGTGATTGAATTGCAAACTCGTTAAGCCTCTATTATGCAATACAAGAAGGAACAGTTACTGAGGCAGGTGAAGTTAGACTGAAACTGGTAATTAGCAAAAAAAAAAAAAAAAAAAAAAAAAAAAAAACTGGAAGTAAGTAGTTAATCAGTTTTCATATTTTTACGACACTCGGTGATTGCATGGAAAGGAAAGGGACCCTGCTTCATAATAATGTCTGAGGACAACGACAACACAGGTGCCCTACAAGTTTTAACTATTGTACGTTATTATTCGTGAAAGTTAATCGATGTTTGTGAAAGAAATGTCACTGGGTAATGGCCGTACAATATTATTTACACTCTCAGCTAACAGTCTTAACAATGTTGTTGCTGTGCGAGCGATGAAGAACGTAGCCGACGACAATGCTGAGCTGCTGCTGTTGCTGGCTGAGAACCACGAGTCGTCTCCAGAGCCACGGATAATCATGGGACAGGCAGTTGTGGGAACTGCAGCTTCCTCCGTCTGTTCACGCCTACCGGGCTCTCAGTAATCGCGGGTCAACGAAGTAGTTGCGCCCACGCCGGCACGATCATAGCCGCACACCGCATCTGCGGGAGCGCCTAACTTTTTCATGCCTCAAGTTGCTCTGCTTCCTCTCTGCTCGCAGCGCGACTGATACTCTCCATACCCAAAGATAAACAACGGCACATCTACTGCCATTTCGTCGTTCCTATCGACACATTAAAAGTAAGTTCCCTTAGCTATTATCCACCAATTTATGATATTTGCATTATAATTACAATCAGTTATATACATTCACAAATAAATCCACTATTATTTCCATTACATATTAAGTACAGTGGTGTAAAACAGCTTAGAGATTGAAAATTAAAAATGTGGTACAATTTATGAGCGGATATTAAATGTCAAAAGATTTTGGATGGTGCAAAAGGTATTTTATTTACATTTTTAGTGTTACAACTCCACTACTGGTTTCAGGCTTTATTTTAAGCCATTATCAAGTGGTTATAAAAACTGCCAGAAATATGATAAATATATAAATATTGTATGTAATAGAAGATGAAAAAAACAAGACTTATATATGTACAATATAAGTACAGAAGGAGTTTAAAATTCACAGAGTGCTGTAGAGAAGCAATGCCAAGTGATAAAGTACATGTCAGCTAGATTTAAAAATTTACGTGACCAATGAAATCGTGAGAAAAAAGAACACGTCAAACTAATAAAAATTGTACAATTCAATACGTTCATACTTTAAGACAATGTTATCTTGTTATTCGTCTTAATCACAGACAACTTTCTCTCTAAAACCAGCTGTGCTGATATAGCCATGACAGTCGTACTAAAGTTATATTTTACAGCTTAGAGTGGGCATCTTACTCCCAAGGAACAAAATGGGACAATGCGCTTACTGGTACATGCCTTATCAAAGTCACCATACTTGCCATTAAAAATCTTTATACTCTGTTATTTCTAATAGATATGAAAAAGATTCGAATGGAGACATGGCTTTATAAAACTGCAAGTTTTATTGTCTCTAGTGCAAGGCACGGAATACGTTCCTAATGTTTCTAAGCACACTCACTGATGTTCAGTCTTATTTCAGCTTATTATTACTATCCTGAGATAACCATTGCTTCTACCGGTCTTTGCTAACAATTTGCTTCTAATTTTGATGGGTTCTCAATCCCATCCACGAACACTGTAACATTCAATTGCCTTCCTCACTACACGGTCGGCGCCAAACCGAGCTTCTGAATCACTGAGGGTTCCGCTAGTCGTACTGCTGATGCGCTGGGCCACTTCGTGTAAGGTACAAATATCGATACTCACTGACTAACCTTACACTGTTCACTTATGTCATTATAACGGGTCACCAAACGATACTGTATTTTTATCAATTTATTTTTCTCTTCTGAACTGTTCGTTAACTCAGTTCGTCATGTTTTATCTGGTTGTAAGAGAAATAGTTTTACTTCACTTTTTTATCAAAATAATTCTTCTCAATTTAATATTATATTGAACTTTAAAAATTGTTATCTTTGACAGGCAGCTGAGAGTCTCTTTGGCTGCATCTTGTTTAAAACCTTTGATCTCACAAAAATTCACACACACAAACATACTTATTCTTGGAAGTATGGTTCGTCTAATGCAACACAATGAAAGATTCTGAGTATTGAGCCATAAAGATTTCACTTCTTTTTATTTGTGAAGAATGTTCAGTGGCTTTTAAAGGGACTGAGCAACAATATAAGGCATAAAAAAATGACATATATTAACCTTGGTAACTATTGATGACTAATAGCCCATATCCAATTAGTTAAGTAATGTAGAATGTTGAACAAATACCTTGTGTTTTTTATACATAAGTTATAAAATATTATACCAAGAATCAGCAAAACAACCAGTTAACACAAGGAATATTATTGTCTTTACATTGTAGTCTGCACTGGTAAGATATTAGCTTACTTGGTATAAAATCTTTGAGCACTTTATTAAATACTTGTGTATAGGGTAACATATTTAACAGTGGAACAGAAATGAATAATTTATTTATAAATTAGAGCAATTATGGTTTGTTTTAATAACATTTCTCTAATCGGTGCACCTTTTCCTTTAATAATGTTATTGATTGTAATAGCAGCATTCGAATGCATTATGTTAATTAGTCTGTCTGTCTGCGATTTCCATCACTTATGTAGAAAATTTATAAAGAACAAATGCAATTAATATACATTATATCCTTAAGCTGCACAGCATAACAAATCCGCCACTGTGTACAAGGCTTCCCGAAAATATGCATCATGATCCCACCAACGTCTTTCGGCTTCCACGAGACACATCTCAAAAGCAAATGAACGAATTAACTGCTCTGAAATAAATGATATAACATCCTACACTACTGGCCATTAAAATGGCTACACCACGAAGATGACGTGCTACAGACGCGAAATTTAACCGACAGGAGGAAGATGCTGTGATATGCAATTGATTTTCTTTTCAGAGCATTCACACAAGGTTGGCGCCGGTGGCGACACCTACAACGTGCTGACATGAGGAAAGTTCCCAACCGATTTCTCATACACAAACAGCAGTTGACCGGCGTTGCCTGGTGAAACGTTGTTGTGATGCCTTGTGTAAGGAGGAGAAATGCGAACCATCACGTTTCCGACTTTGATAAAGGTCGGATTGCAGCCTATCGCGATTGCGGTTTATCGCATCGCGACATTGCTGCTCGCGTTGGTCGAGATCCAATGACTGTTAGCAGAATATGGAATCGGTGGGTTCAGGAGGGTAATACGGAACGCCGTGCTGGATCCCAACGGCCTCGTATCACTAGCAGTTGAGAAGACAGGCATCTTATCCGCATGGCTGTAATGGATCGTGCAGCCACGTCTCGATCGCTGAGTCAACAGATGGGGACGTTTGCAAGGCAACAAGCATCTGCACGAACAGTTCGACGACGTGTGCAGCAGCATGGACTATCAGCTCGGAGACCATGGCTGCGGTTACCCTTGACGCTGCATCACAGACAGGAGCGCCTGCGATGGTGTACTCAACGACGAACCTGGGTGCACGAATGGCAAAACGTCATTTTTTCCGATGAATCCAGGTTCTGTTTACAGCATCAAGATGGTCGCATCCGTGTTTGGCGACATCGCGGTGAACGGACATTTGAAGCGCGTATTCGTCATCGCCATACTGGCGTATCACCTTGCGTGATGGTATGGGGTGCCATTGGTTACACGTCTCGGTCACCTCTTGTTAGCATTGACGGCACTTTGAACAGTGGTCGTTACATTTCAGATGTGTTACGACCCGTGGCCCCACCCTTCATTCGATCCCTGCGAAACCCTACATTTCAGCAGGATAATGCAGGACCTCATGTTGCAGGTCCTGTACGGGCCTTTCTGGATACAGAAAATGTTCGACTGCTGCCCTGGCCAGCACATTCTCCAGATCTCTCACCAATTGAAAACGTCTGGTCAATGGTGGCCGAGCAACTGGCTCGTCACAATACGCCAGTCACTACTCTTGATGAACTGTGGTATCGTGTTGAAGCTGCATGGGCAGCTGTACTTGTACACGCCATCCAAGCTCTGTTTGACTCAATGCCCAGGCGTATCAAGGCCGTTATTACGGCCAGAGGTGATTGTTCTGGGTACTGATTTCTCTGGATCTACGCACCCAAATTTGCGTGAAAATATAATCACATGTCAGTTCTAGTATACTATATCTGTCCAATGAATACCCGTTTATCATCTGCATTTCTTATTGGTGTAACAATTTTAATGGCCAGTAGTGTAGGTATAAAAATGTGAGAGTAAGACCTGGTACAGGCAAAGTCTCACAAGCTAGACGTCATGGATGTATCTATGAAACTACTCATTTGGGATACAGCATCAATTGAAGAATGTGGCTTTCGGTAAGCTCTGCAAAGGATTCAGAAGAATTTCAAATGTGATGTTAGGAAATGTGGCCAATGAATAGAAAACTACTTTCTGAAACGAAAAGACAGTAGAGAAGTACAGTATATTCAAACCTTTATTAGTAGGAGAGTCACAATGGTTATGAAGAAGTTAGCCATCTAGAATTGGGTACTGGAGAAACGACGCAAACAGTAAATAGGAGGGGAATTATTTTGGACAGCAAAAATCATTGTTTATAGCATAGATTTCCGACGTCATTGCGTGCAGCAACAAACTTCTACAGGTTATAAACAGGAGGAAAGGAGAACAAATCAGTTGAATGACTATGAAAGAGGTGTTTGTAATTAGCTTTTGAAATATAACACAGCTCTACAAAATAAAATTTTTTTTTCGTTGCCAGGGAAGTTTGAACGAAAATGGGATATTGTTATGATACTCATTCCGAGTATATTTGTACTTTTTCCAAATTGGCTCTGGTTTTTGAGATATAGGTTATTTGTGGAAATGAGAGTTTCACGTGGATAATATCGACTGCAGGGTCCATATATGGTGTAATGTATTTGCTACCTGTTTTTTAATTAGTGATATTGTACTATCTTTATTAAACAATTGTGCTCAGGGAGTGCATCTGTGTGGTTGAGGATTACATCATGCAAACATCACACTGTCAGCATGTGTTCAGTCCTGTTGTGCGGTGCGTGTGTTGAAGATATTGAGGGTTGTGCAGATTTGAATTCGGCGGTACTCGACATTCATTTGTTGACCGAGGTAATCCCCGCAACAGCCGATAGGTAGCGTTCAGTGTAAACAAGAAAAATGGCGATGGTCGAAAGTCACACACATGTGCAGTGCAGCTTCAAGGAGATAGAACCTTTTCATCGTGACGTAGCAAATAAGAGGTGAGTATTCATTTCACACAAAACAATTAATGATGTTTGTTGGATGTGATTGACATGCAAATACAAGAAAGTTCTGCATAATATGTAGTATTTGTGCAATTTTGTTTTAGGAAAACATGAGTTCTTCACGCCGTCTTTGCGTGAACCATCCAGATGAGTTCTGCTACATTTGTGGTGAATACGTTCTTCAAAAGAACAGGAAGAATATCACTCCTTTTGTGAAGGAAGCGTATCTGGCATATTTCGGAATTAAACTTGGAGATGAAGACAAGGCGTGGGCACCCCATAAAGTTTGTAAATGCTGTGTGGAGTGCTTACGGCAGTGGACAAAACGAAAAAGGAAAAGCTTAAACTTCGGAGTGCCTATGGTATGGCGAGAGCAGAAGAACGATACAGATGATTGCTATTTTTGCATTGTTAATGTGAAAGGTTTTAATAGGTTCAAAAAACGAAAGTGGGAATATCCCGATTTGGAGTCAGCAAGAAGACCGGTGGTGCACAGCAACGATGTTCCTGTACCAACCTTCACAACATTACCCACGCTAACATCATCAGATGACGAGGTGCACGGCGAGGAATGTACAAGTAGTGGTTCGGAATACGAAGGACGTGAGACACAACCCCAGCAGTTCGACCAGAAGGAGCTCAGTGACTTGATACGACAACTCAATCTTTCAAAGCAAGCATCAGAACTCTTAGCATCCAGGCTTAAGGAAAAGAACTGTCTTCATCCAAGTGTTAAAATAACAGCTTACCGGACGAGAGAAGAAAACATTCTTCCATACTTCAACCAAGAAGAGGTTATAGTGTATTGCAGCAATATACCTGGACTTTTACTTGAATTGGGGCTGCCGGAATATAGACCAGAGGACTGGCGTCTCTTCATAGACAGTTCCACTAGAAGTTTAAAATGTGTTCTCCTACACAATGGCAATCGTTACGCATCTATTCGAATTGCCCACTCAACAAAACTTTGTGAAGCATATGCTAACATCAAGATGGTTCTGCAGAAAATTCAGTATATGCAGCACCAGTGGTTGATTTGTGTTGATTTGAAAATGGTGAACTTCTTGCTTGGACAACAAAGTGGATACACAAAGCACCCATGTTTTATCTGCATGTGGGATAGTAGGGCAAAGCACGAACATTGGAAGCAGAAAACATGGCCTCCAAGGGAACATATGGCTGTTGGTGAAGCAAACATCATTAATGAACCTCTGGTTAGTAGGGACAAGATTGTTCTTCCACCATTACATATTAAGTTAGGACTAATGAAGCAATTCACCAAAGCTTTAGACAGAAATGGTAATTGCTTCACATACATCTGCAATACGTCCCCTGGACTCAGTAGTGAAAAACTTAAGGCAAGAATATTTGATGGTCCTCAAATTCGCAGGCTCATAAACGATACCAATTTTACAAGTGTCATGACTGTCACTGAAGCATCGGCCTGGAACAGTTTTGTCGCTGTTGTAAAATGATTTTTGGGCAATCATAAAGCTCCCAATTACGAGGAACTGGTCAAAAAAATGCTTACTAACTTTCAAAACTTAGGAGCTAACATGAGCATAAAATTGCACTTCCTTCACAGCCACTTGGATCGATTTCCTCGTAATCTAGGTGATTTCAGTGAGGAACAAGGAGAGCGGTTCCATCAAGATATGAAAGGAATAGAGGAAAGATATAAAGGAAGATGGGACAGGCATATGATGGCAGATTATTGCTGGAATCTGCAACGTGACTGTTCTGAAGAGACCTATAAAAGGAAAGCGTGCAGGAAGCGGTTCGTCATGGACGGAAAATGATATACTTATAGAGAAACTTTTCAATTATGTTTTATACGTGGACAAATGCCTATCAGGTTTTCATAGAAGCTATTTATAAAGATTATTTTCTTTTTTCATTGTAGTTTGTAGCGCTCGAGTTCAGTATTAGCAATTTTTTCTAATTTTTTGAATAAATCATGCATTATCTCAAAAACTAGAGCCAAACTGCATAAATGGTTGCTATATTCGTCCTCAGCACCACTAACCCATCCTAAAGCCACTCAAATATCCTTGGCAAGAAAATGAGTGTTGACCAGTGATAATACATCCACCTGTCCGATAAGTTGTTAAACACACATTCGATATAAGTAGTAAATATTCGACGAAGTCATGTGACTGTTTATCTTAGCGTACGTGCAGATAAATTTTTTTTCCCAAAAGACGGATAAATGTACTTTAATAAAAGAAGTTACATCTGTACGTTTCCAACAATTTCATACCGAATTACAATTCTGAGTTATGTGACAGTTTAATACAGCGAAATCTGCATCTCTTTCGTCTCACAGCACATCTATTCAAATACATTGAAATCATGTAAATTTCATTTTGTTTCAAAAACCAAATGGTGGAACTTGTTGCCATCAATGTATTAGCTCCACTGTTTGTTAAGCTACTTTATGTCGTGATGGATGCATTATAACCACCCACTACACTTTTGGCTAATTAGGACTGAAATGGACCGTGTACTTCAAGTTTCCTGTTGCTCATGGCAGGCATCTATCCGAAGAATAAATGAAATCCGTGAAATGTTGGTGCAGTTATAACCGAATCACCGTTGCTCTGTATTTGGAGCAATGACGACAAGAAGTAAAAACTATGTTAACGTTAAATGAATATAAAATTTGGCTGCATGGAATTACAGTAATTAGCTAAATTTGAATAGTGATATAAGTTTAATTGATGAATTAAAGAAAATTAATGGTTCATAATCACTGACCGCTAATGGTGAAAAACTTGGTAAAAAGGTTTGGTTTTGTCGTAAGGCGAAAACAGTAAAAAATTGGTAAATATTGCTCCAGCGTGATTTAAAAAGGATATGTCACAGAGAAAAAGCTCTTTCAGTTACATACTAGCTCTTGGAAATCAATTAGTAGTAATCAAAGAACAAAAAAATTCATTACCAATAAAAAATTAGGAAATGCAAAAATTCGTGAGGTCTTTCACTGTAACGCATACTGTCTTTCATTTTACTCAAAAGTTATTTGTGTTTTGTTCATTATTGAATGCTGTCATTTAGCTTATAATTTATCATACTGATAGCGTCATTCAACAATCACTTTCCTGTGAGTCACAGTTACGTAATTTGCGAAGTTAAAAGTTTGATTGTGAAAGAATGGCAAAGTTCGTGGTATGATTTTACTGACTCATTGGTTTCTAGTAACGTCAGCTTTTATTACTATTCATTAACAAGTACTGCTAATTACTTTGTGCAATTACTACTATTATTTGCTCAAGACTTTAGCACACATTTCTTATTGATTGCACTTGCGTAAAAATTAAAACCTCCTTATTCATGAAAAAGTACAATAAGAAACTGTCTTTTACTGAATTTTACTTTCTTAAGAAATGTCTTTCAAATTACGTTTTACTGGAGTGAAACACTTGAGTAATTAATAATTGTTTTGCATATTATTGAATTTTTAATTTCTGTTATTTCTTTAAAAAAAACTGCATAATAGTTCCTCAATCATCAGAAACTCTCAGATCATTAGTAATGGATAGAACGGATCCTCCGTAGGTATTTTGTCTTAAGTAAAAGTGAAGATCATCACTGTGGTGTAATTCGGTATTACTGAAACACAAAATGAATAAGTGGTTGGATCTTAATTCAGGATGACATGTCGTTAGTGCAATGTAAGGTACTGTTGGTTGACAATGTGAAGCACAGGCTGATCTTCCTGTAACTCGTAACAAATGATATTGGGCCAATAGTACTCTTCATGTTAACTTGCATCCTCTTGCAGTAATTGTACTGTTCCCAGTTACTGCCATATACTCCGCCAACCCTCACCAAATGTGTGCTGTGCCATTGCATACTTTAGAACCGCTGCTTTCGACCATTTTCGAACAAAAAAAAAATGGAATGAGAGTCACAGCTTCACTCAACCCGACTGTCTCTCTCAACATTCCCTCTCCCCCCCTCCACCCCCCCCCCCCCCCCCCCCGCCTACTCCTGTGCATGGTATTGAACTGCTGGCGCACAGCGATAATGCAACTGCCAGTTCGCTAGAATCTGTGACAATATTGCATCGCTCTGACTAAACCCAGCGTATCTACTTACAACTAGCTTACAACTAGTACTTATTTATCTTTACTATGAGAAAACATTCCATTTCATCGGACATGTCCAAAAGAATAGACACCGCACATTCATATAACTGATTCGTCTAGAAGGGCAAAGGACCACCTCCTTTAGTGCGGATGCACAAGTACGTCCCGCACTCGCAGAGTAGCGAGCACGGAGGAAATGGACAAGGACTGCAGATAGGTGGTGCTTGGTGGGAATGTGGGTCTGCTACGAGACGTGCTGAGTTAGTCCCTGCAGTTACAATAACACTGTGCCCCGGATGGCGCAGTGGTTAACGCACCTCCCTAGTAAGCAGGAGATGCTGGGTTCGAAACCCGATCTAGTAGACATTTTCATTTGTTGCCTCTGGTTCCGCATAATGTCCCAATGCAGCTGACATCAGTAATACCATTCCTTTCTTTCCCAATCTCCCACCTTGACCTTCAATTTACGTATTAGTACACTTATTTACAAACTTTGATTCATAGAAAAAGTACATCGCAAAGTAAAACTGCAAGGAAAAAATTTGATAGTCCACAGAGTTTTTCTGTTACATTACTACATACTTAATTAATGATAAAAATGAACTACAATGGGTCACTTTAATCAGTAAAAAATAAAAGTATTAGATGTAATTAAAGTGCATTATAATTATTTGTTATTTCCATGAAAATGGTCTATTTTGGGCCACAGTTAAATAGATTGAGGTTACCCTTGACAAGATTTAATCTCAAACATTTAATGCCTTTTTATCAGACACTAAGATTAAAGAAAACGTTAATATACCCATCACACTAATGACGAACTCCAGTGATCCGCCTGTTAATGGTGTTGGGTATTACACCCAGAAGAAGAAGGAGACTGAGCAGTTTGCTGTTTTTGTGTTAAGACGATAGAATAAAACTGGATCAGGCATATAATGGCAAAAACTCTGACTGATAACCACTGGGTCCATTCAGAAATAGTCTTGAGCGACTTTCCAGTAGAAACAGAAAAGAAATAGAAGTGTCTCCCGTAATAGCCGGAAAAAGGGCTACATGTCTGTCTCCTCACTGTCCCGGCGTTCTGCAGACTTTGCTGTAGGTGTTTCCTAAAGTTTTATTCGAGAGCTCTGATTATTTATCTTTGCCATTTGAATTGCATTTTAGCAGCTTTCAGAAATCTTAGGTAATGCCCTCTTTTTCCATGTTAAAGGAAACAAAAATTATAAATGTAACTAAAAGCAGAAAAATGACCGTTTAAAAAAAACTCTTGTGTTTCTAGCTACTTTGAGTATTTAGCACTAACTGATACTGCTTAATTAAAAATTTATTTTTATGGACATGTCATGAGGTACCTGAGGATCTGTTTGTCCAGTGTATTGTCATCTGAAATGTATTGTGAGTTACAGAGGGTTGACAATCAAGCAGCTTTTTTTTAAAGCAGTCTGGATGTATCTAGTTTGAACTACTACCAAGTAGCAAGAGCTCCTGAAAGTGTGCCAAAGCAATCTGGAGTTCTAACGACACAACGTGAAAGTGTCTAATGGTACGTTACAGTTACGAAAATATTAACTGAACTACATAAAGGATGGTCAGTTGACGAGTTGCTATTTGTTTCAAATATAAGTGTCTAAGTTGCCAATAAATGCAAGTGTATCGTCACATATTCCTGTAAAAGCTTTTCTCATTTATTCACTAAATTGATGCAAATACCAGGAAAAGAAATTTTGTGCCAAACGAGCGCCTAAGCCCGCCTGTTTTCATCGTCACTGAGGATAACTCTTACTTTTGAACACTACTACCAGATGTTCTCCCACGGTGTATGCACATCGGAGTATCACACTTTGTGAACTTACTCTGCCACCAGAAAATAAATAAACAAATAAATATAAATAAAATTTGAAATAGATTCACTTAAATGTAACGATGTCTTCAGTATACCACTGATTTTCATTTCTCACAACACACTCACATTTTGCAGGCTAAAAATTTCTGAATCCATTTCACCTCTGTTGTCTCATGTACTCACAGTTCACTGATTTAATCCAAATTTATTCCACTGATTTCATTTTACTAACCTAATTCAGTTGAGAAGGAAACGAAATTTTAGTTTATTCTCTAAATGATTTATTGGTCAGTGCATCAGAAATAATAAACCATTGAAGTACCTCGGAAATATATTGTAAAGATTTTCTGTAACATAAAGCACTGTACTATTATTGTTTTAGATTTACTAATATCATAACAATATGCTAGTGGTCAAGGCATAGTGACACAGCTAATTTTTGTTTTACAGGCAATGGGAGTGGTCCTTGATGCATACCCAAAGATAAGGGAGTGGCTGCAACGATGTAACAGCACCATCCCCCACTTTGAAGAGGAAAATAAGGAAGGACTGAAGGATGTCACTGAAGTCATTCAAAGCAGAGTGACTCATAATGTATATGCGCCGTAACCATGAGGCTTCAAATACCTGTATTTGAAAGTCAGTTACTTATCTGTATGACTGGTGTATTCTTTTGATTATAAATTGCTTACTACCTTTTTTACTATATATTTACTGCTGTCTTTGCTTCCAAGTTTTGGTTTCATTGTTTCAACTTCTCATGTTTATTAAAAGAAAACAAATCATTGGCACCTAAATAATTATCAATGACATATTTTCAATGAAATTCTATAGCACTAAAATCTATGTATGTAAAAAGTAGATTTATCATTCTTACCATTACCGTACAAAAATAAAACAAGTTTGAAGTGACACACAAAACTGACAATGTCGAATTTGTGATATTCATTCGTATCATTGGATGTGTCAATTTATTTAATGAAGTATGTCCTGAGAATAATTCTTTTCCAGTTGTTGAATAATTCCTCTAAGTTACACCATTCTTTAATTTTGCATTCAGTGGTTTTCCAATCTCTGCAAACACCTGGACAAATTTTCGGTAATAATTGCTCAACCCAATAAATTACTGCAATTGTATAGCTGTGTGTGGAGTTGCAAAGTCATGTACAGCAGAAGTGAGATGAGGATTGGTCCTCATTCTGTCCTAGCAGATAATATGCTCTGTGTAATTCACCTGTGTGTGAGCAAAATGACAGGTGTTAATGGTAAGTGTGAGACGTGCAGATTGTAACCTGTCAAACGCTTTTTCTAGTCATTCTGCATCCTCGAACAAAACTTTAGAAAACGCTATATCTTGGAAATAGACTATGTACTTTTTGGGTTTTTGACTCTGGAGAACACCACTGGAAAGTAACAGGCACAATCTTCAATTCAAAAGACATTCTACAAGACTTGCAGTAGTAGTATATGGGCAGGCTGAGCCTTTTCCATGAACAATCTTTTGACTAATTCAGTTTAAAGTTTATGCACTCACTCACTACTTTTATACAGCATTGTTTTCTGGTTACACTTAACGCAGTCAAATTAAGAAGTGCTAAACGTTTTCTATCGAACATCTTCCACTCGTTTCTAAGTTTCAGGCTTCTGATGCTATCTATAAGATGCTTAACGTAGACTACATTCAGAATTAACTGAATCGATCCATTTTTTTAGGTTGTTGGTTGGTTGTTTGGGTTGGAGGAGGGGACCAAACAGCAAGGACACCTGTCATCCTCTGGTTATTAAGTACGCAGGCGAGGAAATAAAATCCTTTGTCAAATTGCTAGCCAACCCCACATTTGACACACTTAAGACTTCGTCAGCTCTATGGCCACATTCCTTCAGTCGACACACTCATGCAGAGTTTGACAGAGAGTAAACGTCGACAGTTTGTGTATATAGTTCATATTCGAGAGACAGAGTTGATTCTAATTTATTCTTTTTCATCCGTTTATTTAGGATAAGAAATAAATTATTTTCCTTCAAATTATCACTTTTTTTGAAGAAACAAATTCTAAACAACATGTAAATGTCAATGACAATACTGAAATGAGTGTCAAAAAAGGTTAATTTACGTTTGAAAGGAAATATGTTCCTGTATTAATGTAAATGGAACTTACATCAGAGCCATTTGTTGTTCAGTATACAAACGACACATGAGTAAGATGGAAAGAGGGAAACAGGCACAGCCTGCAGGAAGATGTGGTTTGATAGCAAGGGGTGCGACCTTTAGACTCAGACAAAATTCAGTGCTCACAGCTGGAGCATTTAGTCAGCCTGGAGGCTTCATACAGACAGAAATTATACAATAGCCCTTGTCTGTGGGCATCCAGAAGGAGATTAATAGATCAATTTTCGATTATTTTTCAACCGATTTTAAAAATTCAAAATGTTATCATAATCCATTAAAAATTCTCAGTTAAAATTCTGTGCTGTGTGTCGTGTCAAATTCTTTTTACCATACATTACAATATATGTTGTTGTTGTTGTGGTCTTCAGTCCTGAGACTGGTTTGATGCAGCTCTCCATGCTACTCTATCCTGTGCAAGCTTCTTCATCTCCCAGTACCTACTGCAACCTACATCCTTCTGAATTTGCTTAGTGTATTCATCTCTTGGTCTCCCTCTACGATTTTTACCCTCCACACTGCCCTCCAATACTAAATTGGTGATCCCTTGATGCCTCAACACATGTCCTACCAACCGATCCCTTCTTCTAGTCAAGTTGTGTCACAAACGTCTCTTCTCCCCAATCCTATACAATACTTCCTCATTAGTTATGTGGTCTACCCATCTAATCTTCAGCATTCTTCTGTAGCACCACATTTCAAAAGCTTCTATTCTCTTCTTGTCCAAACTATTTATCGTCCATGTTTCACTTCCATACATGGCTACACTGCATACAAATACTTTCAGAAATGACTTCCTGACACTTAAATCTATACTCGATGTTAACAAATTTCTCTTCTTCAGAAACGCTTTCCTTGCCATTGCTAGTCTACATTTTATATCCTCTCTACTTTGACCATTATCAGTTATTTTGCTCCCGAAACAGCAAAACTCTTTTACTACTTTAAGTGTCTCATTTCCTACTCTAATTCCCTCATCATCACCCGACTTAATTCGACTACATTCCATTACCCTCGTTTTGCTTTTCTTGATGTTCATCTTATACCCTCCTTTCAAGACACTGTCCATTCCATTCAACTGATCTTCCAAGTCCTTTGCTGTATCTGACAGAATTACAATGTCATCGGCAAAACTCAAAGTTTTTATTTCTTCTCCATGGATTTTAATACCTACTCCGAATTTTTCTTTTGTTTCCTTCACTGCTTGCTCAATATACAGATTGAATAACATCGGGGAGTGGCTACACCCCTGTCTCACTCCCTTCCCAACCACTGCTTTCCTTTCATGTCCCTCAACTCTTATAACTGCCATCTGGTTTCTGTACAAATTGTAAATAGCCTTTCGCTCCCTGTATTTTACCCCTGCCACCTTCAGAATTTGAAAGAGCGTATTCCAGTCAACATTGTCAAAAGCTTTCTCTAAGTCTACAAATGTTAGAAACGTAGGTTTGCCTTTTCTTAATCTAGCTTCTAAGATAAGTCGTAGGGTCAGTATTGCCTCACGTGTTCCAACATTTGTACGGAATCCAAACTGATCTTCCCCGAGGTCGGCTTCTACCAGTTTTTCCATTCGTCTGTAAAGAATCCGCGTTAGTATTTTGCAGCCGTGACTTATTAAACTGAGAGTTCGGTAATTTTCACATTTGTCAACACCTGCTTTCTTTGGGATTGGAATTATTATATTCTTCTTGAAGTCTGAGGGTATTTCGCCTGTTTCATACATCTTGTTCACCAGATGATAGAGTTTCGTCAGTACTGGCTCTCCCAAGGCTGTCAGTAGTTCTAATGGATTGTTGTCTACTCCTGGGGCCTTGTTTCGACTCAGGTCTTTCAGTGCTCTGTCAAACTCTTCACACGGTATCCTATCTCCCATTTCATCTTCATCTACATCCTCTTCCATTTCCATAATATTGTCCTCAAGTACATCGCCCTTGTATAGACCCTCTATATACTCCTTCCACCTTTCTGCTTTCCCTTATTTGGTTAAAACTGGGTTTCCATCTGAGCTCTTGATATTGATACAAGTGGCTCTCTTTTCTCCAAAGGTCTCTTTAATTTTCCTGTAGGCTGTATCTATCTTACCCCTAGTGAGATAAGCCTCTACGTCCTTACATTTGTCCTCTAGCCATGCCTGTTTAGCCATTTTGCACTTCCTGTCGATCTCATTTTTGAGACGTTTGTATTCCTTTCTGCATGCTTCATTTACAGCATTTTTATATTTTCTCCTTTCATCAATTAAAGTCAGTATTTCTTCTGTCACCCTCGTCTTTTTACCTACTTGATCCTACTACTTTATCCCTCAAAGCTACCCATTCTTCTTCTACTGTATTTCTTTCCCTCATTTCTGTCAATTGTTCCCTTATGCTCTCCTTGAAACTCTGTACAACCTCTGGTTTAGTCAGTTTATACAGGTCTCATCTCCTTAAATTCCCACCTTTTTGCAGTTTCTTCAATTTTAATCTACAGATTGTGGTCAGAATCCACATCTGCCCCGGGAAATGTCTTACAATTTAACACCTGGTTCCTAAATCTCTGTCTTACCATTATATAATCTATCTGAAACCTGTCAGTATCTCCAGTCTTCTTCCATGTATACAACCTTCTTTCATTATTCTTGAACCAAGTGTTAGCTATGATTAAGTTTTGCTCTGTGCAAAATTCTACCAGGCGGATTCCTCTTTCATTTCTTAGCCCCAATCCATATTCACCTACTACGTTTCCTTCTCTCCCTTTTCCTACTACCGAATTCCAGTCACCCATGACGATTAAATTTTTGTCTCCCTTCACAATCTGAATAATTTCTTTTATTTCATCATACAATTCTTCAATTTCTTCGTCATCTGCAGAGCTAGTTGGCATATAAACTTGTACTACTATAGTAGGCGTGGACGTCGTATCTATCTTGGCCACAATAATGCGTTCACTATGCTGTTTGTAGTAGCTTACCCGCATTCCTATTTTCCTGTTCATTATTACACCCACTCCTGCATTACCCCTATTTGATTTTGTATTTATAACCCTGTAATCACCTGACCAAAAGTCTTGTTCCTCATGCCACCGAACTTCACTAATTCCCACTATATCTAACTTTAACCTATCCATTTCCCTTTTTAAATTTTCTTACCTACCTGTCCGATTAAGGGATCTGACATTCCACGCTCCGATCCGTAGAACGCCAGTTTTCTTTCTCCTGATAACGACATCCTCTTGAGTTGTCCCCGCCCGGAGATCCGAATGGGAGACTATTTTACCTCCGGAATATTTTACCCAAGAGGACGCCATCATCATTTAACCATACAGTAAAGCTGCATGCCCTCGGTAAAAATTACGGCCGTAGTTTCCCCTTGCTTTCAGCCGTTCGCAGTACCAGCAAAGCAAGGCCGTTTTGGTTAGTGTTACATGGCCAGATCAGTCAATCATCCAGACTGTTGCCCCTGCAACTACTGAAGAGGCTGCTGCCCCTCTTCAGGAACCACACGTTTGTCTGGCCTCTCAACAGGTACCCCTCCGTTGTGGTTGCATCTACGGTACGGCTATATGTATCTCTGAGGCATGCAAACCTCCCCACCAACGGCAAGGTCATTACAATTTATGCAAGTGTGTAATTAGGAATTTTATCATTAAAAGTGGCACACAGTTTCATTGTTGTTTTCTGAGCAGTTAACACATTCATTCTTCTAGACATACTTATGACGTATATAAAAAAGTTCCAATAAAATTGAAGGATGTTACATTAACATCAATATTCAATTGTCTGACTCTTTTCAAATGTAGGAAAACATTATATGCGTTTATACAATTATTTGGCGGATCTAGATTCCACATTTTTTGAGGAAAAACTATGTTTTGCTAATTTTTAAAGTATATATTCTGCAGCGGTCGAATAAAGAAGAATCAATCAACTGATTATTTTTTCCCTTAATTTGGAAAACAACGAAAATAAAGTAAGGTGTATCAAATTCAACAGTATTGTAGTAACTGGTGATATCTAACTCAGAATTTCTCTTTCCACTTAATCCAGCAACCTCTAAGATTTGTGGTTCAGAGAAAGAAATGAGAATTTTCGGTTTTTCAGTCTTTCTTGTTCTAGCTGGAGTGAATATTCCAATTAATTTTAAACGACTGGCACACGAATTTCCATTGATTCCACAAAAAAGTTTCCTTATTGATGTAGTAGTATTAGTCTAGTCGTAGGAAAGGGGAATTTTGTTAAAATTCAGTAAAGGCGCGGTTGGGTGATGAAGTCTGGGGCCACTGACAGTGTGTGGTAATAGCAGCCAGTAGGCCAGAGAGGGTAAACGTGGCGCGGAGCTGCAGTGGCGTATTGCAGGTACTATTTGTTTGGAGTGGAGCAACAGCCAAGCAGGGAACAACAGCACTGCTTTAAATTATTCTGATGTATGAGGCGAGGGAGTAGGCCAGAGCCAAGAGCGGCCATGTGTAAGTGGCTGACGTATGGGAATTTACCCCTGCCATAGTTTCTGTCCCTCTCTGACACTACGTCAGAAGCAAAGGGAAAAGCAGTATAAATAGTCAGGCACTTTTAGCTTGACGGGTGTACTAGGTCAGTCTAGAGTCGGATCGGACCTGTGCTGATCTGTGCTTATAAAGGCCAGACTGGCAGCAATGTTGTAAATATTCTGTGTAAACCTGTACTTTGTTTGTATGTACTTGTTCGGGCTGTATTCCGCCTCCGAGGACACAACGCCGGGGTGGGTCAGAATGGCAGCCAGGTATTTGGAGATTGCACGGTCTGCCTAATGGAGGGCAGTGACAGAAGTCTGCAGCGGGTCCAGGGCGGGCTATGTTTGCTTCCCACCTGGCGTACGGGGGTCCAGGCAAGGCGTACGCTGTGAGAGGCGCAGCAGAACTGATACTGTATTAGGGACGGCAGCGGGTGTTGCCATCCGGCAAGCACCACTAGCAGCAAGTTGCGGCGCGGCGTCCAGGAGAGTGCGGGTTCGAGGCCGTCCCTGTCCTGAGAGCAGCAGCGGCTGAGGGCCACAGGTGACCAGTACAACCACCTTCGTCCCACGATCGGACAGAGCAGAACAAATGGAGCGTCCGCCGCTCGTGGTCTCGCGGTAGCGTTCTCGCTTCCCGAGCACGGGGTCCCGGGTTCGATTCCCGGCGGGGTCAGGGATTTTCACCTGCCTCGAGATGACTGGGTGTTTGTGTTGTCCTCATCATTTCATCATCATCAAGGAAAGTGGCGAAATTGGACTGAGCAAAGATTGGGTAATTGTACGGGCGCTGATAACCACGCAGTTGAGCGCCCCACAAACCAAACATCATCATAAAAAAAAAATGGTTCAAATGGCTCTGAGCACTATGGGACTCAACATCTTAGGTCATAAGTCCCCTAGAACTTAGAACTACTTAAACCTAACTAACCTAAGGACAATCACACACACCCATGCCCGAGGCAGGATTCGAACCTGCGACCGTAGCAGTCCCGCGGTTCCGGACTGCAGCGCCAGAACCGCTAGACCACCGCGGCCGGCTCATCATCATCATCATCACCAAATGGAGCGGAGGGTGGCGGGGACCAGGGACTGTAACAGTCTCCGGAATCACGGACGGTAGAGCGGCGCCAGTCTGTATGCCTCGGCGGGTGGCGACCTGGTGAGGGCGGCTGGCTCCCATTGTTGGGCGGCCGTGATGACAGCAGCAGCGGTGTCGGCAGTCCAGAAGTGCTGAGACGGCCGGACTCGCGGAACAGCGCGCAGGCGGCGCGCCGACATTATGCTTCTGTAAACTAGCTGAATAAAGGAATACTTCTGAATACTGCTGTATCACTCTGCACTGCCCCTTGACACTATTGAACTTGCTCGGCCTCGTGACGAAATATGGCGTGGTGGGTCCTGACTTCAGCTCTTCCAACTGGAGTCCCAGGTTCGACCATCGACAGGCTGTAACAGTGGTGTCAGAAGTGGTGCCGGTTACAACGCTGGTACTGGATTTCCACTCCACATCTTATCTCGAGCAAGTAGTGTAGAGATGTGCCAGTCTGGAGGGGTAGTTGAGGTGTTTGGTTGCATTCATGACGGGTGGTCGTACACTTCTAGTTACGTCTTGTCGTTGGGGAAGTGTTCGTCCATACCAGTATGGGGAGGAAAGCAGGACTGTCACCTGTGCACGAGCACGATGGGGATGGGTGAGTGACGTTTGATTTATTGTTTATGTGTCATTCTTTTGTGTTTTCAGGGGATAAGTGTCAGTTAGTATGGACTTTTTGAAGGTGCCTTTTGTAAGGCCAGAGGATCCTGTCGTTTTACCTGAATTCAAGGGAAATGGGGGACATGACGACATAGCGCCCAAGCGATGTAATTTTTGTAACCTGTCAGGTCACAGATTACCGTGTACAAAGTGGGTGCCAGAGAGTTGTTTTACACTCCTGGAAATTGAAATAAGAACACCGTGAATTCATTGTCCCAGGAAGGGGAAACTTTATTGACACATTCCTGGGGTCAGATACATCACATGATCACACTGACAGAACCACAGGCACATAGACACAGGCAACAGAGCATGCACAATGTCGGCACTAGTACAGTGTATATCCACCTTTCGCAGCAATGCAGGCTGCTATTCTCCCATGGAGACGATCGTAGAGATGCTGGATGTAGTCCTGTGGAACGGCTTGCCATGCCATTTCCACCTGGCGCCTCAGTTGGACCAGCGTTCGTGCTGGACGTGCAGACCGCGTGAGACGATGCTTCATCCAGTCCCAAACATGCTCAATGGGGGACAGATCCGGAGATCTTGCTGGCCAGGGTAGTTGACTTACACCTTCTAGAGCACGTTGGGTGGCACGGGATACATGCGGACGTGCATTGTCCTGTTGGAACAGCAAGTTCCCTTGCCGGTCTAGGAATGGTAGAACGATGGGTTCGATGACGGTTTGGATGTACCGTGCACTATTCAGTGTCCCCTCGACGATCACCAGTGGTGTACGGCCAGTTTAGGAGATCGCTCCCCACACCATGATGCCGGGTGTTGGCCCTGTGTGCCTCGGTCGTATGCAGTCCTGATTGTGGCGCTCACCTGCACGGCGCCAAACACGCATACGACCATCATTGGCACCAAGGCAGAAGCGACTCTCATCGCTGAAGACGACACGTCTCCATTCGTCCCTCCATTCACGCCTGTCGCGACACCACTGGAGGCGGGCTGCACGATGTTGGGGCGTGAGCGGAAGACGGCCTAACGGTGTGCGGGACCGTAGCCCAGCTTCATGGAGACGGTTGCGAATGGTCTTCGCCGATACCCCAGGAGCAACAGTGTCCCTAATTTGCTGGGAAGTGGCGGTGCGGTCCCCTACGGCACTGCGTAGGATCCTACGGTCTTGGCGTGCATCCGTGCGTCGCTGCGGTCCGGTCCCAGGTCGACGGGCACGTGCACCTTCCGCCGACCACTGGCGACAACATCGATGTACTGTGGAGACCTCACGCCCCACGTGTTGAGCAATTCGGCGGTACGTCCACCCGGCCTCCCGCATGCCCACTATACGCCCTCGCTCAAAGTCCGTCAACTGCACATATGGTTCACGTCCACGCTGTCGCGGCATGCTACCAGTGTTAAAGACTGCGATGGAGCTCCGTATGCCACGGCAAACTGGCTGACACTGACGGCGGCGGTGCACAAATGCTGCGCAGCTAGCGCCATTCGACGGCCAACACCGCGGTTCCTGGTGTGTCCGCTGTGCCGTGCGTGTGATCATTGCTTGTACAGCCCTCTCGCAGTGTCCGGAGCAAGTATGGTGGGTTTGACACACCGGTGTCAATGTGTTCTTTTTTCCATTTCCAGGAGTGTATTTGTAACAGAGTCGGACATTTGACGCTTAATTGTTCAGAATGTAGATGGGTGGTGTTTCGCCGCAAGAATTAAGTTTTAGGAGTAGCAGAGTGGAATTAATACTAACAGTAGAACTATAAGTAAGAATGGAGGAAACACGGCAAGCAATGGGGGTCTGTAGCAGTGACTACAGCAGAAGCTATAGCCGCTCTAACTGAGCAAATTCGGGTGTTGTCGGAGGCACAGATAAGGGACAAAGAAAAATATAAAGAATAAGCGGGGAGATCTGAGGCATTGCAAGTAGGGGAAGGAACATTGGGTGAAAGTAAACTGCAGGTCGGGGAGCGTCATTGACCGTTTGACCTGTCAGTCATGGCATTGATTAACTCCAGGTAAAACAATGGAGGATGTCTTGGTATTCCTTAATGACATTATCACAATGGCTGAGGCCAGTGGTTGGTCGGATGTTGCAATGTTGAGAGTGGCGAAGTTACACTTGATAGGGGTTGTCAAGTCGCAAGTACTGTACCATGAAACGTTGAACAATGTGGGGACGTTTGCAGAGCTTGAGGCTGGGCTACGCCAGAGGTACCAAAAACAAAATAGTACCATGTTTTTTCTGGAAAAATTAAGTCCATTAGCTATGGGAAGTAGGTTTTCTCAGGCAGGATTCGAAAGCTGAATGCACACACGTTCAAACTGTCAACGAATGCGGAGACGAATAGAGTGTTGTTACAGGAGGCCGAGAACAGGGCGTTAGATGTGTTTTTGCGGGAAGTACCGCCAGAGATGACACGTCGGGTGCGAATGGAGAATCCCAGTGTTCTTACGGCGGCTCTAAGGATTGTCACATACTTATAGGAGGTATATTATACGACGAAGCAAAGGGTGGAGCATAAAGTTCTGGCAGTGGAAATTAAGTGTTTTGGCTGTTGCCAGGTAGGGCATATTATTCTTTTTTATTTATTTATTGTTCCGTGGGACCACATTAAGGAGAAGTCTCCATGGTCATGGAACGAGTCAATACATGAAATTATAACACGATTGTAGAAACAGATAAAATGAAATATAAGAAACATATTCAGGCGACACGTCATTAGTTTAAATAAAGAAAATCAAGAATGTAACACTGGAATTTGCTTAAATTTTTAGCTCTTCCAGGAGCTCCTCGACAGAATAGAAGGAGTGAGCCATGAGGAAACTCTTCAGTTTAGACTTGAAAGCGTTTGGGCTACTGCTAAGATTTTTGAGTTCTTGTGGTAGCTTATTGAAAATGGATGCAGCAGAATACTGCACTCCTTTCTGCACAAGAGTCAAGGAAGTGCATTCCACATGCAGATTTGATTTCTGCCTAGTATTAACTGAGTGAAAGCTGCTAACTCTTGGGAATAAGCTAATATTGCTAACAGCAAACGACATTAAAGAAAATATATACTGTGAGGGCAATGTCAGAATTCCCAGACTATTGAATAGGGGTCGACAAGAGGTTCTAGAACTTACACCACACATAGCTCGAACAGTCAGTTTTTGAGCCAAAAATACCCTTTTTGAATCAGAAGAATTACCCCAAAAAATAATACTATATGACGTAAGCGTATGAAAATATGCGAAGTAGACTACTTTTCGTGTTGAAATGTCACTTATTTCAGATACTGTTCTAATGGTAAATAAAGCGGCATTTAGTTTCTGAACAAGATCCTGAACATGGGCTTTCCACAACAGCTTACTATCTATCCGTACGCCTAGGAACTTGAACTGTTCCGCCTCGCTTATAACATGCCCATTCTGTCTGATTAAAATATCGGTTCTCGTTGAATTGTGAGTTAGAAACTGTAAAAACTGAGTCTTACTGTGATTTAGCATCAAATTATTTTCCACAAGCCACGAACTTATTTATGAACTACATTATTTGATAATGTTTCAATATTACACACAAGATCCTTCACTACCAAGCTGGTGTCATCAGCAAACAGAAATATTTTTGAATCACCTGTAATACTAGAAGGCATATCATTTATATAAATAAGAAACAGCAGTTGCCCCAGCACCGATCCTTGGGGAACGCCCCATTTAACAGTGCCCCATTGGGACTGAACATCATTACCACTCTCAATATTGCGGAGAATTACCTTCTGCTTTCTGTTCTTAAAGTAAGAGGCGAACCAATTGTAAGCTACTCCCCTTACTCCATAATGTTCCAACTTCTGCAGTAATATTTTGTGGTCAACACAGTCGAAAGCCTTCGTTGAATCAAAGAAAACACCTAACGTTCGCTACCTTTTATTTAATCCGTCCAAAACCTCACAGAGAAAAGAGACTATAGCATATTCAGTTGTTAAGCCATTTATAAAACCAAACTGTACATTTGACAGCAAATTATGTGAATTTAAATGCTGCAGTAACCTTGTATATACAACCCTCTCGATAACTTTAGCAAACACCGATGGCATAGAAAGAGGTCTATAATTATCAACATTATCCCTGTCTCCCTTTTTATAAAGTGGCTTCACTACCGAGTACTTTAATCGGTCAAGAAACCGACCACTCCTAAAGGAAAAGTTACAGATATGGCTAAGTACTGGGCTAACATACATGGAACAAGACTTCAGTATTCTGCTAGATACCCCGTCATATCCATGAGAGTTCTTGGTCTTTAGTGATTTAATTATTAACTCAATCTCCCTCTTGTCAGTATCATGAAGGAGCATTTCAGGTAACAGTCTCGGAACACTTTTTTCTACGAGCGCTATATGATTCCCTGTTGGGACTAGGTTTCTATTTAGTTCACCTGCTATATTCAGAAAGTGATTATTAAATACTGTACATATATGCGACTTATCAGTAACACGGACATTCCCACTACGCACTGATTCTATATTCTCGACCTGTCTCTGCAGACCAGCCACTTCCTTTACGACTGACCATATGGTTTTAATTTTATCCCGAGACTTAGCTATTCTATCTGCATACCACATACTTTTTGCCTTCCTAATAACTTTTTTAAGCACCTTACAATACTGTTTGTAATGGGCTACTGCATTTAGATTGTGACTGTTTCTAACGTTTTGATATAATTGCCACTTGGTTCTACAAGATATTCTTATACCTTTAGTCAGCCACCCAGGCTGCCTGTTTGTGCTAGTACCCTGTTTTGAACGTTCTAACGGAAAGCAACTTTCAATGAGCACGAGAAAAGTCTTGAGGAAAGCATTATATTTATCGTCTACTGTATCAGCACTATAAACATCTTGCCACTCTTGTTCCTTGATAAGGTTTACAAAAGTCTCCACAGCAACTGGATCAGCTTTCCTAAAACGTTGGTAACTATATTTAACCTGCGTTGCAGCACAAAAATCTTTTAGACTTAAAATTTGTGCATCATGATCTGAAAGGCCATTCACCATTCTGCTAACAGAATGCCCTTCTAGTAATGACGAATGAACAAAAATATTGTCTATGGTTGTTCTACTGTTCCCTTGCACTCTCGTTGGAAAGAATACGGTTTGCATAAGATTATATGAATTAAGGAGGTCTACCAGCATCCTTTTCCTTGCACAATCACTTATACAATTTATATTGAAGTCACCACATATAACTAACTTTTTGTATTTCCCATAAAGTGAACCAAGAACCTCCTCTAGCTTTAGCAAAAACGTTATGAAATCGGAGTCTGGGGATCTATAAATAACAACAGTAAGAAGTTTAGCTCCACTAAATTTAACCACACCTGCACAACATTCAAACAACTTTTCAGTGCAGTACTTTGAAACATCAATTGACTCAAATGGGATACCGTTTTTCACATACATGGCTACTCCCCCACACCGCAAAGAGCTCCTAGAAAAGCTGCCAGCCAACCTGTATCCTGGTAAAGGAAGCCTCTGAATTATCTCCTTATTTAAGAAGTGTTCAGATATACCAATAATTTCAGAGTCAACATCTATAAGTAATTCACTAACTTTATCTCTAATGCCTTGTATGTTTTGATGAAATATACTAATTCCCTTATTAATCGGATACCTAAGCTTTGTCGAAAGTGGTTTCTTTGTTAGAGAGACTTCCCTTAAGCAGGAATACCTGTCAGCTGACTTCAATCTAAAAAAGGTACAGCTCTAACACCCACAACTACCGGAATTTTCCCATGAGTGATCCCACCACCCCCACCTATGCTGTCACCTATAAGCTTTGCCAACCTCCCCTTTCCATACCTGTTGAGGTGCAGGCCATGTCTAGTGAAACCCGTCCTGCTGATAGACTCCACCGACACCACTGAAATGTGACTCATGCCTTCTGTCATTAGCGCACCCCCCAAGTCTCATGTTATTACGCCTGACGGCTGTATTAAGATGAGGCCGATCGTGACGCTGAAACAGTTCCACGAAATGCACATTCGTGTTGCCAGTCTGAGTGGCTATCTTTTCCAGGTCACCATCTATGTCATACTCCCCATCCCTATCAATACTATTACCAGCCCCACCCACAATCACTACCTGATCCTCTTTTGTAAAATCCCTACATAACCCCCCTATGTTAAAAGTCACCTGAGCCAATCCTGCATTAGGCTTCACAATGCTGGTGACCTGGTACTCACTCCCCAAAACTTCCTGCAACTGCTGGACTACACCTCTACCATGAGAACTACCTAACAGCAGAACCTTCTTCTTTCTCTTAGACTTTGCAACTGTCCTAGCCACCGTAACTAATGAGGTCTGCTGCATACTTCCTACATCTACAGGTACTAGAGATCCCTCTCCACTAGACTCTGACAGTTGGTCAAATCTATTACAAACACCAATAGTAAAACTATCTGAAAATCTCCTTCTCCTAGCAGATCTCTTGCCAACAGCCAGCTCCCATTCCCCAACCCCCTTCTCCCTCCTCATCCTATCTAGCTCCTCCTGTGCGTTTTTCAACCGCACCTGAAGGGCACAGATCTTACGCTCCTGCTCCTCTATCAACTTACTCTTGCTACATAACCTGCAGTTCCAGGAGAGGATCTCACCAGAATGCCCACTGGCTTCCCCACTGCATTCCCCCCAGTGAAAATACTTCGAACAAGTCTCACACCGCAACCCACTACTCACGAACCTACGGCAAAGCCCACATTTCTCGCTCATGGTAAAATTTTACAGTTATTGAAACAAGAAAACAACTTTATCTAAGTTCCGCTACTACAATAAGAAGATGTTAAAAACTGATTACAATAATCACAAACTTGCTCCACAAGGAAAGTAACTACTATTATTGACAGTATTAATCAACAACAAATGAGAATATAACAAAATACTAACACAGAAACAAAATCAAACGTCTAATGACAGTAATGACACTGAAAGCAGTTCGCAAAAATTTCTTCTGAGGCAGTGTCAGCGTCAGTTGCGGTGTTGCTCATGTGAGAAAATTGATCACTGGGCAGTGAACTGCAGGAGTAAAAGTAGGGGGGAACCTCGGCGACAGCTGCCGTTAAACGAGAACGGGACTGCTTCAACCGTCGGAGGGCGGTCCCAGTGAAATTAGGTAATGCGCTTGTAGGTGCACAGACGGAATGCTGCTGTTAGGCTTGGTGAACGGAAGGGAACAGAGGTTTCTGGTTGACACGGGGGCACACGTGTCTGTTATTAGTCCTGGTTAGCAGGAGAAGGCTTGAGCCACCACGTCATAGGTTACTTGGGTTGGGGCATAATAAAGTGGAGTCATTGGGTACGACGGTACTTCAATTAGTGATCGCAGGAACTAAGTTTAGTGAGCAGGTAGAGGTGTTACCATGTGTGGGTGAGGGGTATTCGGTGATTCTCGGTCTGGACTTCCTTGACAAACACCGTGCTAATATAGATCTTTGGCAACAAACAGTGGAACGATGTTTTGCATGGGAGAAACGGTTGCAAATGGACGAATGTCGCAAGGCGCACTTAACGCGATGGTGACGCCGGCTAAACTGCGAACGGATTCATTAAAAGTTGATCGGCAGGATAACACACCGACAGGTACAGGGAAGGTAGTCTGGGTTTCCGATAAATACGGACTTGCCAAAGGAGACGTTGTACATGGTGCAGCCACTCTCGAGTAATGAGGAGTTGGATAATGCGCACTGTTTTGTGCGGAGGAATTTAGCTCACGCAAGTTATGTGGGAGGAGATAAGGTTCCTGTAAGTATAGATAACTTCGGCAGAGTGGATTTTAGCTTGTGGAGAGGGTTGTTATTGGCCACATTGGGGTTTTTTGATGAAGATGACCTCGATAGGGAGGATTTAGAGGCGAGTCATAAGAAAAACGTCGATGCAGCGCAGTTGAGGGAGAAATTACGGCATTTGCAGGGAGATGACAGGGTCGCGTTGGAGGAATTGTTATAGACATTTAGCTAATTATTCGGAGCGGAGGGTAGGTTACTGGCAACACCGATTACGAAGCATCACATACCAACGGAGGATAATACACCAGTGTTTAGGAGACCATATAGGGTAGCACGTCACATGCAACCGCTACTAGAGGCGTTTATAGAACAACTACTACGGGATTGAATCATAGAGCATAGCGATAGTCCGTATTCAAGCAATGTAGTTCTCGTATCTAAGGAATCGTTGGATGATACAAGTGCCCGCATCTCGTGGTCGTGCGGTAGCGTTCTCGCTTCCCACGCCCGGGTTCCCGGGTTCGATTCCCGGCGGGGTCAGGGATTTTCTCTGCCTCGTGATGGCTGGGTGTTGTGTGCTGTCCTTAGGTTAGTTAGGTTTAAGTAGTTCTAAGTTCTAGGGGACTTATAACCACAGCAGTTGAGTCCCATAGTGCTCAGAGCCATTTGAACCATTTTTGATGATACAAGTGAATATAGGTTTTGTTGTGATTATAGGTTTCTGAATGAGAAAACCATTTCGGACGCATATCCGGTTCCGATTATCACGGACACATTGGATAATCTGGGAAAATGTAAGCATTTTACGACGATGAATTTACGAAGTGGATACCACCAGTTGTAAATGGCGCCAGAGGATAGGGCAAAGGCAGCCTTTACTACTCCTGGAGGACACTATCAGTATATACGTATGCCGTTCGGGTTGAAAAATGCACCGGCCACTTTTCAGCGAATATTAAATGGCATTTTAGAGGGATTGAAACCAAAGACACGTATGGTTTACCTAGATGACATTATAGTATTTTCGAAGGATATACCAGAAGATGTATCGCGTTTAAGAGAAGTCCTTAGGAGATTGCGGTCGGCATGGTTAACATTAAGATCAGAAAAATGTAACTTTGCGCAGATGCAGGTCAAATATTTAGGTCATGCAGTCAGTGAACAAGGGGTCCAAACCGATCCTCGGTTAACAGAGGCAGTTCAAAATTTTCCGACACCACGTACAACGAAGTAATTACAATCTTATATTGGGTTATGCTCATATCATCGTGAATTTGTAAAAGATTTTTCTAAAATAGCCGAGCCGTTAACAAAGCTTTTAAAGAAAGGGGTTAAATTTCAATGGACGGAGGAATGCCAGCAATCATTTGATGAATTAAAAATTAGATTAGTTTCTGGTCCGGTGTTAGTGTTTCCCAATTTTGAAGACGACTTCATCTTACCATGTGACGCTTCAAATGGCGCAGTAGGATGTGTTCTCGGGTAAATGGTAAAGGGACAGGAGCATCCGGCGGTGTATGCTTCCAGACAGTTAAATAGGGCAGAGCGGAATTATTCCACAACGGAAAAGGAGATGTTGGCTGTAATATATGGAGTAACGTATTTTCGTTGTTACCTTTATGGTAGGAAGTTTAAGGTCGTGACAGATCATGCGGCGTTGAGATGGTTACTGAAACTCAAGGATCCTTCTAGTCGGTTAACGCGGTGGGCTCTAAAATTGAGTTTGGCTTTGAAGTAATTCATAAACCAGAGAAGAAACACGGGAATGCAGATGCATTAAGTCGCAAGTTAGACGCATTAGAAGTAATGAGTAAGAGTGTCGCGGAATGGCATAGGACACAAGAAGAGAATGAGGAGTGCCAGGATTTTAGAACTCAACCACATTTCATTGTGGAGGGAAATTTGTTGTGTAGAGTTACCAGGTGTGGACCACGATTAGTGGTACCAAAGAGTTTGAGACAGGAAGTCTTAAAGCAGGCCCATGATCATGTGGTTTCAGGGCATTGGGGTCGTCGAGCAACCGAAAGACGAGTAGCAGAACGATTTTGGTGGTGCACACGGAGAAGGAATGTGGAACAATACGTAGCAAATTGTGTACCGTGTGCACAGCGAGCAAATGTGACACGCGCAAGAATTCCATTGCAACGGTTACCAGAGGCTTCGAAACTTTCGAGTTTATCGAGCTAGATATCTGCAGGCCATACGACAAAACACCGGCAGTGAATGCTTCGTTTTAACTATAATTGATAACTTCTCGCGGTTTCTAGTAATGGTCGCAATACCAGACCAACAGGCAAGTACGGTAGCACAAGCTTTAGTCAGTAACTAGTTATTGAAGTTTGGGGTGCCTGATACTATAATTACGGATCAGGGAACGAACTTCATGTCCGAATTAATGACACAGTTGTGTCGGTTATTGAGAATTAAAAAATTATGGACCAGTCCATTTCATTCACAGGCGAATGGGAGAACGGAGCGAGTACATAAGACAATTTCAAAAATGCTAAGTTATTATGTGAATGGAAACTGAGACGTTTATCTTCCGTACATGGTATCGAGTTATAGCACCAAATACATTCGGGGGTCGGAATATCACCGTTCGAGGTGGTCTGTGGAAGAAAGATGACATCACTGTTTGAAGTTCTATGTCCCAAATCGGAAGAACACGGGAAGTCTGGAAGAGGGTACAGAAGGCCAATACGAAAGTGTTGGAAAGGCAGGAAGAACAGAATAAGCGGTTGGGACCTTTACCACAGTAGAGGGTAGGTCAATGGGTACTGACCACGAATCCATATACACCTAAGGGAAAGACGAGGACCATACCAAGTCGTGGAGATGACTTCGCCTGTAAATGTTAAAGTGCAACTGCCAACAAAAACATCCGTTATCCACGTAAGTAGAGTAAATCCTTTTAAAGGAATGGTGGAAGGAATACCTCAGTTACAAGAAAGTGACCCAATTGCAGAGGCTAGGCAAAGCAAACAGAAGAAGAAGGTCGTGGCGGAGGGACAACAGCGGATGCATAACGTTCCGTATGCGTTACGGGCACGGAGGGAGTAAATTATTATATGTCTAATATTGTATGAAGTGTTTACATTTTGTGTTTTTTGTATCAAGGGATAATTTGAGTTTTTTGTGTTTTGGTGGGTCAGATAGTAGTTGCGTTTTTCTTGTTTGTTGTTTCAGTTTTGTCATTGTATGGGGGGAGATTATTTTCAGAGAATTCGTTAGGGACGGAGTGTGCTATCGGGAATTTTTGAGGATGTCGTACGATGTTGTAGCAACTTGTAGTGGAAAAGAGGTGGTGCAAGCATGTTCGTTCCTTTCCTTCACAGGTCAGTACGTACGTGGACGTGCTGGATGATAGCCATGGGGATGCTGATCTGTGGTCACAGCGGCGGAGCCGGACATCAACGGATAACGATCAGACCTTGCAGTCGGGAGTACTGTATTCACTGCATCCAGATGTATTAGTAACAAGTCATAAGTGGTCGCTGTGAACAACAATAGAGGTGTGTAAGATCAGGAATGAGGTACGGAAATTACAGGAATCATTCTCGGAATTGTATACCGAGGCGGAAGGAAATCACATATTAAAAGAAGTGCAAGGGGAATATCAAGAATTACAGTTGACTTATGGTAAACTGAGGGAGCAGTTGTCTCGTTTTGCGGAAAATGTGCCACAGGCGGTAACTAGGCGCAAGAGGGGATGGATAAAAGCAGGGGGAAAGACAATGAAAACGGTGTTCAGAACAGCGGATGACGATGATGTCTGCCGGCCGGGGTGGCCGTGCGGTTCTAGGCGCTACAGTCTGGAACCGCGTGACCGCTACGGTCGCAGGTTCGAATCCTGCCTCGGGCATGGATGTGTGTGAGGTCCTTAGGTTAGTTAGGTTTAGGTAGTTCTAAGTTCTAGGGGACTGATGACCTTAGAAGTTAAGTCCCATAGTGCTCAGAGCCATTTGAACCATTTGACGATGATGTCTGAGCATTGAACGAATCAGTAATGCAGGTTGAGCAAGCAGTCAGTGATTTTAGAGGAACCGTAGAGTAGCACGCAACACGCTTGTCAAGTCTTGAAACGAGGGTCTTGAATAACACCAAGCTCATACGAACCTTAGCAGAGAAGTTGACTCGATACGCGGGAGAGACATGGAATATTACAAAAAGCGACTTAGAGATGCTGCAGAAACGATTAAACATATTGGATGGTAAGCTGGCTGTTGCCAGGTTGCTCAGGACATTAGCAGATCGATTAAGTGACACATATACAGAAGTCAGGATGTTACAGGAAACAGCATATCATGCGGTAAACGGGCATCTTAGTCCAGTGTTAATCTCGTCAGCCGATCTTTTCAGATAATTACAATTCGGGAAGAGGCAATTTCACCACATATAGAACATGTAGTGGAGGTAACACGGGCCACTATACCAATATTCTTTCATGTGTCATTGGTACAGGTGAGGACGGATGGGGCGTGAATTGACATCGATGTCAATTTTCCAGTAGTCGGAGTTGATTCACGTTATGAGTGTTACACTATCCATCCATACCCAGCGAAATGGAAGGAGATCGAGAAATGGATGCAGATTAGGACGCAAGACAGCACTTTTTATTTCGGCGAACAGAGAAGCTCACGGAGTACTACCATTGGCGGAGTTGGAGCATTGTATGCAAGGACGACTGATGATTTTCCCTAATCGACCAGTTTTTTCGGGTAGTAGTATGTGCGAAGTTGGATTGTTCCTGGGGATTACGAATGGCTCAGATTGTGAGAAAGAGGTGTTATCGACTCATTCCTACTTCCAGAAGGTAGGGAGGCACTCGTTATATTCGGTATTTATGCCGATATGGGTGTTGGTCCCTTGCTATACCAATCAGAGAGCGGATAAAACAACGAGGTTGCAACTGTGGGAGAGTGGAATAATTATAAATGGTACGGTTTGTGAAATTGTGGGGAAGCATTTCCGCCTTCCAGCATCACGTAAGGGTGAAGTAGCTATAACTTTGTCACAGGGAATGTTGTTTTATCCAGAAGGGGTTTTTTAGATATTACCAATGCAGAATATGGCATATTTAAACTCCACGTTAAATCCAGAGTTTTTGGAAACGTTGCATTCCTTTTTTAATGCACAGGAAGGATCTATGGCGTTAATAAAGTATTAGAACACTTTCGAACGTTACAACAGCATCGAAGCAACAGGATAATGACAGTGATCATTCCAGCCACAGGGTGTGCCGTTTTATCCATTTTTCTTGAGTATAGCTTTGTGGAGAATGTGGGAAAGTGCACCAGTAGTGGAGGTGCCAACACATCAGTTGCCTACAGCATGGGTAACCGGTGTAAACAGTGTATAAGTGTGCAATCAATGTTTTGATGTTCTCGTTAGTTTCAGTCTGTAGAATAAGTTTTGTCAACAAGGTATGTTACGCAGTCACAGGCCACGTTGTTATATTTCGATTCGGGACGAATCTTGTTGAAAGTAGGGAGGTGTGGTGCACTAGTCGTGCACTAGTCGTAGGAAAGAGGAAATTTTATCAAAAGTTAATGAACGCGCGGCTGGACGATGGAATCTGGGGCCGCCGGCAGAGTGTTGAAACAGCCGACAGCTAGTAGGCCAGGAAATGCAAAATGGCACTCGCGAGTGCAGTGCTGCGAGGGCGCTATTGCGCGCACGAATTGCTTTGTGTGAAGCAACAACGAGGCAGCAAACCGCAGCGTTGTTTGAAATTATTGCGATATGAGGCGAGGAAGTAGGCCAGAGCCAAGTGGAGAGTTGTAGATGGCTGACGTTTCGGAATTTATCCTTGCCATAGTTTCTGTTTCTCTCTGACACTACGTCAGAAGCAAGGGGAAAGGCAGTTTAAATAGTGAGGTACTTTTACCTTGGAACAGAGTGTGCCAGATCAGTGGAGCGTTGGGACGGGCCTGTGCTGGTCTGTGCTTCTTGGGGCCAGTTTGGCAGCGATGTTGTAAATATTCTATGTAAATCTCATCTTTATTTCTATGTACTTGTTAGGGCTGTATTCTGCCTCTGGGGATGCAACACCGGGGCGGGACGGAATGGCAGTGGGGTACTTGGAGACTGCACGATCTGCCTGAAGGATGGCAGTGACAGCGGTCTGCAGTGGATCCAGGACGGGCCACAATCGCATCCCACCTGGCGCACCAGAGTCCGAGTGAGGCTTACGCTGCGGGAGATGGCAGAGAGTGTTGCCAACCGGTAAGCACCACTAGCGGCAAGTTACGGCACAGCATCCAGGAGGGCGCGGGTTCGAGCCCGGTCCTGTCCTGGGCGCAGCAGTGGCCGAGGGCCACTGGTGACCAGTACGACCACCTTCATCCCACGGTCAGACAGAGCAGGCCAAATGGGGCGGAAGGCAGGAGGACTGGGGACTGTAGCAGTCTTCGAAACAGCGGCAGCGGCGCGGCGACCGGGAGAGTGGCGGCCGACTTGCGGTGAGTGGCCTTGCTGACACCAGCAGTGCCGCCGGCATAGCGTCTGCATACCAGGAGTTGCTGAGCCAGCTGGACTCGCAGGACAGCATACAGGCAGCACACCGACGCTCCACTGCACTCTCCGAAGCACTGTAAATTATGAAAATAAAGTAATGCCACCAAATATCGCTGTATCACTCTGCACTGCCCCGTGACGATCTTGAACTTGCTCGGCCTCCTGACGAAAGATGGCAGTGGGTCCCCGCTTCAGCTCAGCCATCTGGAGTCCCGGGTTCGACCATACCAACAACCCCACAACACTGTGATTCGAGGTGGGGTGTAGCTGAGTTTCGACAGCATATTCTCCAAGGCACTCAGTTTTCTGCAGGTTCTTAACTAGTTGGGAACTAGATTTTCCTTTCAACTGTGACCGATTACACAATCACTTGACTGATTTCAAAGAGTCAGCAATGCCCTCAAAGCGTTGTTGAATACAAAAAGGCGAAACTTTCTCGAAACTATCCTCATACCTTTTGGCCACTAAAAACACTGACTACCATTATGCTTTCTGTTACTACAGACAAAACTTTTGGAAGGAACTCCTGAATCAGAAGAACTGGCTTCACAAGCCCTTTTTTTGATTGGGTGTTATTGCCTTCCAGCGGCCCACCCTTACCGCTGGGAGGGGAAGGAGATAATTTCGAGGGTTCCATCTCGGACGCACGAGCAGGTAGGGGAATAAAAGTCCACCTAGACAGAGCTCTATGTACCTAGGTAAGTCTTCCACAACTGATGTGCGGCAAGATCCCCAGAGGCTGTCTGCTAACGACTGTTCCACCTCAACAGCGGTGCATCTCATCGGCACGCAGCACATTTTGGGACTGAGTTTTTTTTATAGACGTGTTTACCATCCTCGTGATTCGGGCAAAGCTCCCAATAACACACAACGATCTACTGTTGCCCCACACAGTGGTCGCTGAAGTATGCCCAGAGCTTACGGTGACAGAAGGTTGGTGGCGCTTGAAAGTACCCACCTCAGGAGCCCTGGGGTAACCAAGCCCGTACCAGCAAACCAATGCTGAGCCCAAGAGGGCAAGAATGCTGTTGTTCAGCACTACCTATCAACTGACTGCCAGTGGAATGAAGTGCGTTGGTTTAGCATTTGACTTAGACTTCGAAGTTATAGTAGAAGTAAGTAATGTTTGGCGAGGTACAAAAGGTGTAGTTCCGTGATAAGGAGTGAGATCAACAGTGCAACAAGCTGAAATACGTGGATAACATACATAATACATGATAACCGAATAGAATTTGCTCCATTGAGATATCAATATTTTCATCAGCAACAATGAATCCATCGCTAATATCTTTGAGAGTGATACGATGAGGTTAAGCATCTGAAGATCCAAAACAGTTCTTATATTTAAGGGGAGTTGCAACGCCTATCCCGACAATGTAAAATTTAGTGACTTGGCTTCTCTGTATTTCAGAAACCACTGTAGCCATTGACATGACACTTTTACAGGACAGTAAACTGTATGTTCTGAGTCTAGTGAACTCTAATAATTGCATTTCAGCCACTGCTTTCGGAAATATAATTTTTTAATTATATGGTTAAAATTTTGTGTATTTTTTGTATGTTATCCTAAATAATTTCAATTATACATAACATTATGTTCTTCTCTGAGCTCAGTAGACTCAGGATATGTATGTTATTACTCCCTGAAAATTTAAGACCTCTACTCGAAGTGGTTTCTGAGATTTAGGGAAAAAAGCAATGGAAAATGTAAATTTTCAGGAACGGCTTCTACGGTTTTAAAGACTGTAACTCACTTAATATATACTTAATTTTTTATTTTTAGTCACTCAGAAGCACCCTGAACCATGCTGTATATCATCCTCTTGATACTCTGCTTCATCAATGCGAACCTTGTCCATCCGACCAAGTTCTCTGTTGCAGTTTGCTCCAGGATAATTCCCATATGCTGTAGCACTTTCACCCTACCAATGTTGTCATCATTAAAAGCAGTAACAGCATCACTGACACTCTCCCCCACTCACTTTAGTGTCTTCATTCCGACAGAAACATTTTTTGGTAAGCGAGTCGATATAACATTATTGAACGACTCATTGGGATTTTGAGTCTGACAATGCAGAAACTTCTTCAGTAATTCAGGATTTGCCAGGTCTCTGTAAATAGGTTTTATGATATTCATGGCTGCTGCTGGCTGTATGAACTGTTTGAGTACTGGGCGTCGCGGTAATTGCAACATGAATCAGGTCCATGAGGGCAAAGGCGGTGTGCTGGTTTTTCATCAGCTGACGGTCTGTGAAAGAAGGTAGCCCATACTGCCAGCGTCATTTTCAACAAATCCTAAGTATTATTTCTAATGAGCATGCCATAATACTGCTGTAGTTCATCAATCATTTTGTCTGTCAGCCTGCCTCTTATTGTTTTACCATCAGAAAGTGTCTTGCCTCTCAAACTTTTGTTTCAACTTCCTCAGCCCGGTGCCCACTCTCTTCTGGACATGACCAACACATTCCAGTTTTGTGATAATCTTCCCACCAGGTCATTCCAAAGGATTAAAATATGCTAAATCTCGTGTTAGTAAACTGTCGAAGTGTCTGTAGCAAGATCCTCGAGTCACTCTCCGAAATAAACAGTAGTAATCCGAATATTGTATTAGGTACCAAAAACTGGTTGAAACCAGACATAAACAGCAGTGAAATTTTGAACTCGGACTGGCCAATGTTTAGGAAGGATAGGACTGATGCTATGGGAGGTGGTGTGTTCATTGCAGTTAAAAGCTGTTTTCACGCAGCTGAGATCGATACTGGGTCGGACTGTGAAATAGTCTGGATAAAGCTGTCAATCAGATAAAGAGTGACGATTGTAATACTATTTTTTATAGACCACCAGCATCAGCAACAAACGTCATAGAACGTTTCAGGGAAAGTCTTGAGCACATAGGAAATAAGTATCCAAATTATCCATTAGTTATGGTGGAGACTTTAATCTGGCGTCCATTGACTGGGAAAATTACACGATTATCACAGGGGGCAGAAGCAAAGACTCGTGTGAAATTATTCTAGGCGCTCTCTCAACATACAACATTGAGCAATTGGTTATAAAACCAACTCGAGATGGGAATATAATAGATATCTTGGCGTCAGACAGACCTGATCTTTTCGAGGACGTTAATCTAGAAGAAGGTATTAGCGACCATAACGTTGTTGTGGCTTCTATGTCAGTGGAAGCTGCAAAAAAGCCAAAGAAACAGCGTAGAGTTTTCTTGTTTGGGAAAGCAAATAAAAGTGTCATTAATGAATATCTTCATAGTCAGCTCCAGGCATTCACCGCGGGACCCAAAGATATTGAGCATCTTTGGTCGGAATTTAAAGGTATTGTCCAGCACGTGCTAGAGAAATATGTGCCTAGCAAAAATATAGGGGAGGGAAAGGATCCAACTTGGTTCAACAAACATATTAGGAAGTTACTGAGAAAGCAGAGAATTTTGCACAGTCGTTTTAAAGGTAGCCACTGCCCCGCTGGCAAACAGAAATTATGCAGAATGAAAGCAGCTGTCAAAAGGTCAATGAGAGATTCTTTTAACAAATTTGAAAGCAGTATTTTATCTGCAGATTCTAAAAATAACCCTAAAATTTTGGTCGTAAGTAAAACCTATGAACGCTACAAATAATTAAATACCTTCTCTTGCTGACAGTACGGATAATGTAACCTATGATGATAAACAGAAGGCCGAAATTCTAAACCTAGCTTTCAAAAACTCGTTTATGGTGGAGGACTGCAGCACCATTCCCCCTTAGAACAAACGCAAGGATGGGTGACGCAGTGTTTAGTGTATCTAGGATTGTAAAACAGTTAAGAGACGCCAGGAAGGCATGTGGCCCAGACGGTATCTCCATAAAAAACAAATGTAGCACCATTCTTATCCAGCATTTATCAGAGACCATTGGAACAGCGGAAAGTTCCACGGGACTGAAAGAAGGCCCAGGTCATAGCAATCTATAAAAAGGGTAGAAAATCGGATGCACATAATTACTGGCCAATTTCATTGGCATCGATTTGTTGTAGAGTCATGGAACATATTTTGTGTTCAGGCATAATGACCTTTCTAGATTCCGAGAAGGGCATCTGCAGAAACCACCACGGTTTTAGGAAACAGCGGTATGGGAGACACAGCTGGCCATCTTTGTGCATGATCTAAAACGGGCTCTAGATGCCGGCTCCCTGGTTGATGTCATATTCCTGGACTTTCGAAAGGCGTTCGACTCAGTTCCGCACTGACGCTTGCTCCTAAAAATGCGCTCTTACAGTCTATCCGGCGACATATGTGGTTGGATACAAAGTTTTCTAACAGACAGCAGTATGTCGTCCTGAATGGGGAGACTTCAACAGAAACAAGCGTAACATCAGGTGTGCCCCAGGGCAGCGTAATAGGTCTGCTGATTTTTACGATTTACATAAAGGATCTAGTTGATGGTATTGACAGCGGCATTAGACTGTTCGCCGATGATGCTGTAGTGTGCAGGAAATTAGTATCACACGAAAGTTGTGAAGAAATCAATGAGGATTTGAAGAAAATAAATGCGTGGTGTAATGATTGGAAGTTATCTCTCAATATTAGTAAGTGTAACGTACTGCGTATAACAAGGCGAAAATCCCCATTAATGTACGAGTACAAAATAAATGCCCAGTCTTTGGAAGCGGTAACATCCGTCAAGTACCTGGGTATGACTATTCGAATTGATCTCATATAGAACTATCAGATTACGCAAGTAACGGGTAAGGCGAACTCTAGATTGCGGTTTGTTGGTAGAATCCTGATCGATGCAGTCCTTCAACACAGGAAATTGCTTACAATATTTTATTTCGTCCAGTCTTAGAGCATTGTTCGTCTCTATGGGACCCTTACCAGTTGGGTCTCATTCAAGAGATTGAGAAGGTCCAAAGAAGGTCATAGAAAGTTTGAAGTGGGACGCACTTGCAGATAGACGGCGCGCTAAACCGAAGGGGCTGCTCACTAAATTCCAAAATCCTATCTTCGCCGAGGATGTAGAGCATATATTATTACCACCAACTTTCAGATCGCGCAATGATCATCATTCAAAGATAAGGGAAATTAGAGCTCGTACTGAGGCGTTTTTCCCTCGCGCTGTCCACTAGTGGAACAGAGTGGGGAGAGGGGGGGGGGGGATTATGACTTCGGTGCGAATAGTGCCCTCCGCCACACACCACTAGGTGGCTAGCGGAGTATATATGTATATGTAGATAAGGTTGAGCGGCTATTAGGCTTACGTGCTTTTGAGTGTCCATCTCCTAAGAACTTAGTGTCACACGTTCCCCTTTCGTTCACAGATCGACTAAAAATTTCAATAGCTGCAGAGGCCTCCATACGACCACTTGTTCCTTCATAATTTCTGTCATAGATATGCCCATCTTCATTTCCTGATTTACACTTATCAATGTTTGGTTAAAATCTGGAAATCTGTTACCTTTTCAGTATCCACACTGGTCACCGTGGCAAAAGAATTCTTAGAACTGTAGCTGCGCTTCTACCAAGTGCCATCGAAAGCTACTGGTATGTCAATCATACTATTATTTATTTCAACTGTTTCGTTTGCAGCACAAGTCATTGACTCACATGCAACAGTTTCCAGAGCAGCTCCCATAAATCCTGCATACTTGTTGGTTTTACAAGAAGGGCGTGGCATATTCATCAAGGCTCACATTGTTTCTGCTGCAGTGTGTCGTTTGCCAATAGCTCTCCATCCATAAATCCACCTAATATTTACTTCAAAATAATTATCCTTACAATTATCAGAATTCCAAAATGATTGAGTATATTTACAACTGGCACAATTAATGATAAGTTTTCTGGCTAGTCCATTTGATACTTCACTGTTTTCATGTAAACTAACTGGCCCTCCAAATACTTTACAACACACATGATTTACCTAACACCCTTGTGAGGATGTGTATGTCTATCAGAATATAATATAACCTACCATTTACATCACTTTCGTTTTGAGAAAACTGTTTATCAGCACGTTTTATTTTAATCTTCGAAGCACTAATGAGTGTTTCTCTAGATACTGACGAGTTTGCCTGTATTTCATTGTCTGTAACTTCACACGCCACATGTTGAACACAAAGTTTCCCTTTATTCGAAATTCTCCTATCATGAAACCCACGTTTTTTAAAAAACATTTCGTTTTGGCGTCATAATTTTGAGAGATTTACCAATCTATTCGTCAGTTTTCCTCGGAGAAACGTTAGCACTTCGATATACAAATCGTGTTTATCCTATGAAATGACACGATAATGTTTTTGACAGTGTTACTAATATAAACAGGTTATATATATATATATATATATATATATATATATATATATATATATATATATATATATATATATATATATATAAAATTTTAAATACTTTTAACCGGAAAATTGCAAATTTTATAATGAGATAAAAATACGAAAATGAAAAAAGGGCGGGCCGGGGTGGCCGAGCGGTTCTAGGCGCTACAGTCTAGAACTGCGCGACCGCTACGGCCTCAGGTTCGAATCCTGCCTCGGGCATGGATGTGTGTGATGTCCTTAGGTTAGTTAGGTTTAAGTAGTTCTAAGTTCTAGGGGACTGATGACCTCAGATGTTAAGTCCCATAGTGCTCAGAGCCATTTGAACCATTTTTTGTGAAAAAAAATTTCCGCTCTAACTCCACTTAAAGCATCCAAGTGTCACGCAGATGCGTGGCTTGTATGCTGCAGTATGGATGGCTATACAGAGACTAAGTCTATGGCGAACGTACACTATGTGATCAAAAGTATCCGAACACCTGGCTGAAAATGACTTATAAGTTCGTGGCGCTCTTCGTCGGTAATGCTGGAATTCAATATGGTATCTACCGGCCATTAGCCTTGATGACAGCTTCCACTCTCACAGACATACGTTCAGTCAGGTGCTGGGAGGTTTCTTGGGGAATGGCAGCCCATTATTCATGGAGTGCTGCACTGAGAAGAGGTATCGATGTTAGTCGGTGAGGCCTGGCACGAAGTCGGCGTTCCAAAACATCCCAAAGGTGTTCTGTAGGATTCGGGTCAGGAATCTGTGCAGCCCAGTCCATTACAGAGATGTCGTGTAACCACTACGCCACATCACTTGCATTATGAACAGGTGCTCGATGGTGTTGAAAGATGCAATCATCATCCCCGAATTGCTCTTCAAGAGTGGGAAGCAAGAAGGTGCTTAAAACATCAGTGTAGGCCTGTGTTGTGATAGTGCCACGCAAAACAACAAGGGGTGCAAGCCCCATCCATTGAAAACACGACTACACCATAACACCACCATCTCCGAATTTTACTGTTTGCACTATACGCGCTGGCAGATGGAGTTCGCCGGGAATTCGCCTTACCCACACCCTGCCATCGGATCGCCACATTGTGTACCGTGATTCGTCACTCCACACAACGTTATTCCACTGTTCAATCGTCTAATGTTTACGCTCCTTACACCAAGCGAGACGTCGTTTTGCGTGATGTGCGGCTTATGAGCAGCCGCTCGATCATGAAATTTTCTCACCTCCCGCCTAACTAACATAGTACTTGCAGTGGATCTGATGCAGTCTGGAATTCCTGTGTGATGGTCTGGATCGATGTCAGCCTATTACACATTACGACCCTCTTCAACTGTCGGAGGTCTCTGTCAGTCAACAGACGAGGTCGGCCTGTAGACTTTTGTTGCCGGCCGCGGTGGTCTTCCGGTTCTAGGCGCTGCAGTCCGGAACCGCGGGACTGCTACGGTCGCAGGTTCGAATCCTGCCTCGGGCATGGATGTGTGTGATGTCCTTAGGTTAGTTAGGTTTAAGTAGTTCTGAGTTCTAGGGCACTGATGACCTACGATGTTAAGTCCCATAGTGCTCAGAGCCATTTGAACCATTTGAACCAGCCAAGACTTTTGTTCTGTACGTGTTCAAATGGCTCTAAGCACTATGAGACTTGACATCTGTGGTCATCAGTCCCTCAGACTTAGAACAACTTAAACGTAACCAACCTAAGGACATCACACACATCCATGCCTGAAGCAGGATTCGAACCTGCGACCGTAGCAGCAGCTCGGTTCTGGACCGAAGACCCTAGAACCGCTCGGCCACAGCGGCCGGCTGCTGTGCGTGTCCCTTCACGTTTTCTGTTGTGGGTTGGCAGGAGAGCCAACACCGTGATTTTAGAGAAAGCCGAAAGGCACGCGTTTTAGCTCACGCAGACTGGTGTGAGGTCTGGAACAGGACAAGGAAATTAGAATTTAGAAAAAACGGACGTAGCTGGTGGAATACTTAACTTTAATCCATTAATGATGAGCGTCGCTCTTGACTGTACATGATTCATAATATCAATAGTAACTGGTAATGGAGCCTTGCTAGGTCGTAGCAAATGACGTAGCTGAAGGCTATGCTAACTTATCGTCTCGGCAAATGAGAGCGTATTTTGTCAGTGAACCATCGCTAGCAAAGTCGGTTGTACAACTGGGACGAGTGCTAGGAAGTCTCTCTCGACCTGCCGTGTGGCGGCGCTCGGTCTGCAATCACTGATAGTGGTGACACGCGGGTCCGACGCATACTAACGGACCGCGGCCGATTTAAAGGCTACCACCTAGCAAGTGTAGTGTCTGGCGGTAACACCACATTTTCCACTTCACTATCACATCGGAAACAATGGTCCTAGGGACGTGGAGGAGTGTGGAAATCTCGCGTACAGACGTATGACACAAGTGACACCCAATCACCTTACCACGTTCGAAGACCGTAAGTTCCACGGAGCGCCCCATTCTGCTCTCTCACTATATTTAATGACTACTGATGTCGCTGACATGGATTACCTGGCAGCAAGTGGCAGCACAATGCCATAATATGAAAAACGTATGTTTTTGGGTGTGTCCGGATATTTTTGATCACATAGTGTACGTTAAGCCTCTATATGATGATGTTGCCAAGTATGTCATCAAACAGAAATGCAATAACAGCTGAGTTTACAGATGGCATACCTGAATCTGTTAGGGCTCCAGTTGGTCTGCGTGCAACAAAAGCTGAATTCAAAGCGTATAAGGATAGTTATATGGAAAATATTACCGAGTCATGGATAGGGCTGATGTAGTAAAAAGAGACTGACAAAATTTTAACAAAAATTGTTTATTGTCCACAGTTCTCAAAATACAAAAAACTATAATAACAATGTATACAACTTTATAAAAAATTTAAAATAATAAATCACATATTTTACAAGTATTAACATGTTTTACTCCAGCAAACATATATCCAGTGAGACAAAACAGTTCAGCTGTCAGAGAGGTTGCCTTAGTAATCCACACATTTTCAATGTCAGAGAGACTTCACAATCCAGTTGTTGCTTTGTCGAAGAGACTTAGCACGTTTTTACACTAGATGAAACTTAACAGTTCAGATGTTGCATTCATTGATACTGAATTTATTAGGTGGAAAAACGCAGTCGCGATGGGAGAGAGGGAGGACTCTCTCCCTTCCATAAACGTGTTGCACGGTTCACCTTTTGTATGTATCCAGAATTGTTCAGTTAATTGCGAGAAAAAAGTTGCCTGAAGTTTGTCCTCTCACCTTTGACCAACGAGGTGCTTATTTGCAACAATTATTTCACAGTAAGTGGCTTACAAATATCCCTACCCACTTTTATGCACTCATTTATCCGCACATGGAATGATTTGATACAGCTGAGAAGTATTTCCAGTGTAATCTTCTAACACGCATTGAATGACGTTTTCACGCATTGTTGGCATGTCATGATTTCACTCTTCAGGTAACCCCACAAACAGAAGTAAGGCGAAGTAAGATTGGCGATCTTGCTGTCAAAACACTGGATTGTCTCTTCTGATCCACCAACTATCGCACACACTATCTAATACATCCCGAGACACTATAGAATATTGCGTTGGACAGCCATCATGTTGAAATCAGTTTGTCTGTCGCAAGTCCTAGGTAAGGTCTGCAGGTATACTCGAAGATCGTCCTCCAAGAATGTTCGACATTTATCGACAATTAAGGTGGCATCGATAATGAATGGACCAAATTATTCCTCACCAGTCATTCACATTCCACGGACCCTGATGTTCGATGTAGGTTTTCCACATTCTATTAATGTATGTTGTATCGAATAAGCGTACTATCGTTTGTGAAGGTCGATTTGTCGGAGAACAATACTCGAGCAAAGAAATTGGGCTCTCTCTGTATTTGCTGAACTGATCAAAGGCAAAATGTGACCCAGTTCTGGAAATCATTGCCATGAACTTATTTATGGAGAGAAGTAAGAAACGGATGATGTTTTCTACGGTTCAGAATTCAGCAAACGGTAGTCTGACTTATGCCCGATTCGCGACATAATTGCCGCGTCCTAATTATGAGTCACTGCGACTAATATCGAAATTTCGTTATTTTCTCAAGAAACTGTTCTTCAACGGTTCCTTTTCCATGGCAGTGTCGAGCTACTGAGCGTCTCTCCTGCAGAGTCTTCCACTGGAGTTTGTCTATCATCTCCGTAACGCTTTCGCGATTACTAAATGATCCTGTAGCGAAGCGCGCTGCTCTCCGTTGGATCTTCTCTGCCTCTTCTATCAACCCTATCTGGTACGGATCCCACACTGGTGAGCAGTATTCAAGCAGTGGGGGAACAAGTGTACTGTAACCTACTTCCTTTCTTTTCGGATTGCATTTCCTTAGGATTCTTCCAATGAATCTCAGTCTGGCATCTGCTTTACCGACGATCAATTTTATATGATCATTCCATTTTAAATCAGTCCTCATGCGTACTCCCAGATAATTTATGGAATTAACTGCTTCCAGTTGCTGACCTGCTATATTGTAGCTAAATGATAAGGGATCTTTCTTTCTATGTATTCGCAGCACATTACACTTGTCTACACTGAGATTCAATTGCCATTCCCTGCACCATGCGTCAATTCGCTGCAGATCCTCCTGCATTTCAGTACAATTTTCCATTGTTACAACCTCTCGATATACCACAGCATCATCCGAAACAAGCCTCAGTGAACTTCCGATGTTATCCACAAGGTCATTTATGTATATTGTGAATAGCAACGGTCCTACGACACTCCCCTGCGGCACACCTGAAATCACTCTTACTTCGGAAGACCTCTCTCCATTGAGAATGACATGCTGTGTTCTGTTATCTAAGAACTCTTCAATCCAATCACACATTTGTCTGATAGTCCATATGCTCTTACTTTGTTCAATAAACGACTGTGGGGAACTGTATCGAACGCCTTGCGGAAGTCAAGAAACATGGCGTCTGCCTGGGAACCCGTGTCTATGACCCTCTGAGTCTCGTGGACGAATAGCGCGAGCTCGGTTTCACACGATCGTCTTTTTCGAAACCCATGCTGATTCCTACAGAGTAGATTTCTAGTCTCCAGAAAAATCATTATACTCGAATTGTGTTCCAAAATCCTACAACTGATCGACGTTAGAGATATAGGTCTATAGCTCTGCACATCTGTTCGACGTCCCTTCTTGAAAACGAGGTTGACCTGTGCTCTTTTCCAATTCTTTGGAACGCTACGCTCTTCTAAAGACCTACGGTACACCGCTGCAAGAAGGGGGGCAAGTTCCTTCGCGTACTCTGTGTAAAATCGAACTGGTATCCCATCAGGTATAGCGGCCTTTCCTCTTTTGAGCGATTTTAATTGTTTCTCTATCCCTCTGTCGGCTATTTCGATATCTATCATTTTGTCATCTGTGGGACAATCTAGAGATGGAACTACAGTGCAGTCTTCCTCTGTGAAACAGCTTTGGAGAAAGACATTTAGTTTTTCGACCTTTAGTCTGTCATCCTCTGTTCCAGTACCATTTTGGTCACAGAGTATCTGGACATTTTGTTTTGATCCACCTACCGCTTTGACGTAAGACCAAAATTTCTTAGGATTTTCTGCCAAGTCAGTACATAGAACTTTACTTTCGAATTCACTGAACGCCTCTCGCATAGCCTTCCTCACACTACATTTCGCTTCGCGTAATTTTTGTTTGTCTGCAAGGCTTTGGCTATATTTATGTTTGCTGTGAAATTCCCTTTGCTTCCGCAGCAGTCTTCTAACTCGGTTGTTGTACCACGGTGGCACTTTTTTATCTCTTACGATCTTGCTTGGCACTTACTCATCTAAAGCATATTGTACGATGGTTTTGAACTTTGTCCATTGATCCTCAACACTATCTGTACTTAAGACAAAACTTCTGTGTTGAGCCGTCAGGTACTCTGAAATCTGCTGTTTGTCACTTTTGCTAAACAGAAAAATCTTCCTACCTTTTTTAATATTTCCATTTACGGCTGAAATAATCGATGCAGTTACCGCTTTGTGATCGCTGATTCCCTGTACTGCGTTAACTGTTTCAAATAGTTTGGGTCTGTTTGTCAACAGAAGGTCTAATATGTTATCGCCAGGAGTCGGTTCTCTGTTTAACTGCTCAAGGTAGTTTTCAGATAAAGAACTTAAAAAAATTTCACTGGGTTCTTTGTCCCTGCCACCCGTTATAAACGTTTGAGTCTCCCAGTCTATATTCGGCAAATTAAAATCTCCACCCACAACTATAACATGGTCGGGAAATCTACTCGAAATATTTTCCAAATTTTCCTTCAGTTGCTCTGCCACAACAGCTGCTGAGCCAGGGGGCCTATAGTGACATCCAATTACCATCTTTGAGCCTGCTTTAACCGTGACCTTCACCCAAATTATTTCACATTCCGTATCTCCGTCTATTTCCTTCGATACTATTTCACTTTTTATCGCTATAAACACGCCTCCCTCTTCACTGTCCAGCCTATCTCTGCGGTATACATTCCAATCTGAGTTTAGAATTTCATTACTGTTTACATCTGGTTTCAGCCAACTTTCTGTTCCAAGTACTATGTGAGCATTGTGACCGTTTATTAATGAGAGCAGTTCTGGGACCTTTCTATAGACGCTCCTGCAGTTTACTATTACCACATTAATATTGCTATTCCCTGTTGCGTTTTGCCTACTACTACCTTGCCGCGTCTCAGGAGGCGTCTCGTTGGGCCTAGGGAGGGAATTCTCTAACCTAAAAAAAACCACATGTGCACTCCACGCTTACTCCGCTACCCTTGTAGCCGCTTTCTGCGTCTAGTGCACGCCTGACCTATTCAGGGGACCCTACATTTCTCGACCCGATAACGGAGGTCGAGAAATTTGTACCCCAGATCTCCGCAGAATCGCCTGAGCCTTTGGTTTAAGCCTTCCACTCGGCTCCTAACCAGAGGACCGCGATCAGTTCTAAGAACGAAACTACAAATAGTCAGCTCAGATTCCACCCCGCGAGCGAGGCTTTCCCCCTTCACCAACTCCGCCAACTGCCTGTACGAACTGAGGATGACCTCTGAACCCAGACGGCAGGAGTCATTGGTGATGACATGAGCAACAATTTGCAGTCAGGTGCACCCAGTGCTCTCTATCGCCGCCGGCAGGGCCTCCTCCACATCTCGGATGAGACCCCCCGGCAAGCAGACGAGTGAACACTGGCCTTCTTCCCCGACCTTTCCGTTATTTCCCTAAGGGGCACCATCACCCGCCTAACATTGGAGCTCCCAAGAACTAATAAAACCCTCCCCCCCCCCCTTGTGCCTGCTCGGACCTTGCTGAAGGAGTGGCCACATGTACACTCACAGGCAGAGCGGGCAATGACACATGGCCACCCTCCACATTGACCCTCCCTCGGTGGAGAACTGTCGAATAACCCCATAACCTTGCCACAAAAATATTAATTAAATGAATTTTAAACATTGTAACCTCTGAACAAAATTGGCTCCCATTTATAATCTCTGTGCAGAAATGCATTCACATTTAATGTTCCCACAAAATTCTTTTCTCATTTAATGTTAAATTCGAAACAGAAAAATTCCTAAACACCAAAATAATAAAAAAATTCTGTAAACTGGTGAATTTTATGACGACAGCAATGCTGCGCCTCGGCCCTGTATTCTGAATAAAAAAAGCAAAAATTCTTACCTCAATAAAAACTGCGAATATGTCTGCTCTTACCTAAAAAAATTTCGGCACAGCTCCGTACAATGCTGGTCTATGTTTTGTGACTCGTGAAAGGAATTAATTATTCATTGGATAAAATCTTTAATTGAAATGAATGCTTTTTTTTTAAAAAATACTTTATATTATAAAAATTATTATTGGGGCATTTTTTGAAAGAAATTGGATGACAGTTAACATACATTACTAGATATGCGCAAGGCTGCTTCTTTACCTTCTACAATAACACTCATCCTCCAGAGTCCCGACCAGAGCAGACTGCAGACAAGCACAGACACGCGCCGACTACCGCCGACTCACGCAGACTACTGTTGACTACTGCCTACTCACGCAGACTACTCAAGACTAATGCCGACTAGCGACAAGCAACAACTAACTACATACTGCTCTCTGGTCAGAGACTCTCCTATGCCTTGCCTATTGCAGGCAGCGCATATAGCACATACCTCTTACATAACCCTCCACTTGGGGGGGGGCAAAAATTTGGCAGCGATGGTGAGTCAATTGGACTTGCCATGAGCAACAAATTTTTCTTAATCAACTAAGTTTACAATCACAGAATATATACATATATATAAGTGCAGAACATGAAATAAAATATAGTACAGATGCATTGAGTACAGAACATATCAAGCAATGACAAAATGTATACGCAATGAGTACAAAACATAACAAAAGTGCACACGCACTGTAGTACAGAACATATCAGGAAATCACAAAATGTATACGCAATGAGTACAAATCATATTAACAAATGAATAAAGTGCACACGCACTGTAGTTTTTTTTACTATTTTACAAGAACTAGGATAGGAAAGGGAAGGATTGCATCATGGTTGTAGCACATTAGGTTGCACGCAGCTGCACTGAAAGTCCATATCTTTCTACAGAAGCACAACACCAAGTGAGGCAATCTGAAGTTCTTTTCCCTGAAGTATTAATCAGTGTAGCCAAGACACAGAAATGTCGTAGTAATATTCCATGTTATCATTTTGGTAGTACATTAGGTACACCAAACAGTGGGACCATAATAACATCTCCATCGCTCAAGGTGGTGGACAGCATGTCGTGTCAACACCACGTTCTTGTAAGGTACACCATCGTAGAATTAGTGCAAAAACCAAATATAGTGCTCCATGAGCATGAGGGTAGACAGGACAAACGGATATTACAGTAATTTCTGGTAATTAGATCAGAAGGTGAAAGACATTAAATCTTATGCCAGTCATCATTGATAATTACTAGTCTATCAACTGATTTGATTAATTGGAGGCACTCATCGCCCAGTTACTGAACATTTCTGTACCATGTATGAAGTATTACAGAATAATGTTCATAAGTTATCTATTTACAGAGAACATTGGCATTCATTGACCAGTTACAAACCATCAGAAGTTATCATTCAAAACAGGAGCTAATGAGTGTAGCATCAAGCTACTGGTAATCATATATATAGCATGTAAGTGACATAATATAAATTTAAAATATGAGAAACAGTGGCATTTGTTGGCCAGCAAGTATTGAATATTACAAAACATTTTTCATCATTCAAGTGACATATGACATATTTAAAAATAATTATTGGCACTCAGTGGCCAGTTACAAACCATCAGAAGTCATCAGTCAAAACAGGAGCTAATGAGTGTAGCATCAAGCTACTGGTATTCATATATATAGCATGAAAGTGACATAATACAAAAATATAAGAAGCAGTGGCATTTGTTGGCCAGCAAGTATTGAATATTACAAAACATTTTTCATCATTCAAGTGACATGTGACATATTTAAAAATAATTATTGGCACTCAGTGGCCAGTTACAAAACAGCAGAAGTCATCATTCAAAACAGGAGTTAAAGAGTGTAGAGCATAAATGTATTATTACAAAATATCATTCACTATTACTCAGAACTCATCATTTAAGTGACATATGACATATTTAAAAATGTAACATACTGTAGCTATTACTCAAAGTCTATGATTAGAAAACATCATTCAGTATTAGTCATAAATCTTTTAAATTGGTAGCATTATTTAGGATGTATACATTTTTTTGTGCTAGCAATGCATTGCGTTGGGATCGATAATTAATTGCTGGGGCATAATAATATTTGCATTTGACTCATTGCTGCAAATGAAGATGTGTAACGTCATTCGTCATGAGTCAGCTGTAGCAAGGTTATGAAACAAATAGAGTATATGTGATCACATTCATGAATGACACAGGTTTAATGACCAACTGCTTATAGCACATTAATTTCATGAATAATTTCTCCTGCAAAAAATACAAAATGGATTATTAAACTGAAAGAAGAAACGCATATCATGCTGAAAAGTAGTGAACTTCGAATTAACAGGTAATGAAATGTGTATTAAATATATATGTTCTCTAGCTGTCCTTTCCAAAACCTTCAGTCATCATACCATGCAACATAAGACATACTGTCAAAACGAACTGCAACAAATACCTAAATAACTACATAGCATTTCTTAACTAACAGTAAATATATAAACTTCATCATTATTTTCATCTGCAAAAAAAACTTCATTATCATTACTATCATCACCTGCAAAGAAAAGCTTCATTATCCATATTAGCATATTCTGCATCATTATTCATCACCATTCATTATCATCTGCATAAAAGTCACTTCATTATTCATTATACAACTATTCATAGTATAGAGTTCCTTATTACTCGCATATTTCATCACTAAAACTAAGACGTGTAGTTCTGTCTGACAGTCTGCATCAATCGCCTCGTATTCTGAAAGAAAAAATTAGTTAAGACTGCTATCATACGATGTGTATAGTATGCTCTTGTTAATGCTTGTTAATTCTGATCCATTTACTCTTCTTGACGACGTATTGTATCTTCTTTCGTTCATTGCGAAGGTGAAATTCCCATAATTTATTTCTTTTACACGTTATTTCTTTCCGAAAATGATGAACAATGATTAATGTCTTGCATTTAAATCATATACCCATTAAATAAAAGCTGGTTTCTAGTGATATAATTGAGCATACAGCATAGCATGACAGAAAACGTAATATGTCAAAAACATAGACAGTGTGCAGGTGCAAAAATGTACACAGAGTATCACAATGTAGCAGGAAAAAAAAAATGTAAAGCAGTCACGATGTTGAGATATCATAAGGAAAATGTCAAAATCAACTGGTGTTTGTTACATTTTAAATATTTCATAGTGCATACAAACAAAACAGTAAAACAATCATACATACATGAAAAAATGGAAAATGTGCACGGTCTGATGTGTAACGACAAGAAAAACGACCTGTTAACCTTACCTTGCCGGGCACTTGCCAAGAAAAAATACGATAATCATCAGTAAGTAATCACATAAATATAATTGCATAAGTGACCATAAAATGTGTAAGTTCACCTGGAAAATGTGCACGGTCTGATGTGTAACGACAAGAAAAGCGACCTGCTAACCTTACCTTGCCGGGCACCTGCCAAGAAAAAATACGATGATCATAAGTAAGTGTTCATGTGAATATAATTGCATAAGTGGTCATAAAAAATCAGGAAATAGCATTACAGTGTGATAAATCATAAAATATGTTCATTCAATAAAGGGTTTAATGTTGGAGATATGGTGATTCCCTTTGGTTTTTCTGGTTCTCAGAGTTTCGACGTGTACTACATTGGGGTGAGGAATGCTGCGAATTCGATATGGACGTGCGTATAAAAGCTCAAATTTACTACATCTACTTTTTCCTCTATTAGATAAATAATGTGTGCTTACTAATATCTTCTGCCCAATGTGAAAGTCACGGCGTGTACTAACCTGTTTTTGCTGTCTTATCCGGCGCTCAGCGGCACGTTTGATGTTGTTCAGCGCAATGTCAATTATTTCATGGTGTCGTAGTCGACGAGATGTAGGAAAGGTTACTAATTCTTTAATTTTGTTAGGTGGTTCAACATTTTTCAGTATAACAGTCGGAGATAGCATAGTAGATTCATTTGGTATGGAATTAATTACATCCTGGAATGAGAGTATGTGTGTGTCCCAATCAATATGTTTTTTATGGCAGTATATTCTACACAGTTTACGAATTTCTTTCATTAATCGTTCACAAGGGTTCGAAGAAGCATGGTACCTGGATATAAAGATCGGAGAAATGTTTCTAGCTCGTAACATACGTCTCCATATAGCAGATCGAAACTGTGATCCATTGTCGGAAATTACTTTCAATACATGCCCTACATGAAATAGAAAATGTTTTACAAATGCTTTCGAAACAGTTTTAGCAGTAGCTTTGCGTAACGGAGTGAAGGTAACAAATTTTGAAGTGAGTTCAACAGTGACAAAGATGTAGCAAAAACCTCTATTAGTTCTGGGAATCGGACCAAAAATGTCTACAGCGGCCATGTGTCTCAATTTAACAGGTACAATGGGATGTAATGTAGGAATATGTGAAGTCGTATCTGACTTAGCTTTCTGGCAGATTTTACATGACTCTAAAACTCGTCGAATACGTTTCTCCATGTTGGTAAAATAACAGTTCTGTCTCAGTATAAGAAAACATTTTCTGGCTCCGTAATGTGCGTAACTTAAATGAGTATACCAGATTAATTTGTTAACGAGCTGGTCAGGAATGCATAATAACCAATTGTTGCTGTCAGGGTGAGAGCGGCGAAACAGAATGTCATTGCGTACAGTGTAATGGTTTCTAATGGTAACATTATTCCTATCTTGCCAAAGGTGTTTAATTTCTTTCCATACGTTGTCTTTACTCTGCTCTTGTGCTATGTCTTGTAATGACGAGGAAATGAAATTTTCAAATGCAACTTGTTGAATGTACATGACGCTGAAATTTGCTTTGAGAAGTTGGTTGCGATGTCTTGCTGATTGTTGCTGAGAGAACGGGATAGTGCGTCTACTACAATATTTTGTGTACCGGGAATGTGAACAATTGTAAAATTAAATTCTTGTAAATAAAGTTTCCATCTGCTTAATCTGTCGTGTGTAAATTTAGCGAAAAGTAAAAACTGTATCGCTCTATGGTCTGTGTAAACGGTCGTATGTCTTCCATAAAGGAAATGCCGAAATCTCATAAATGCCCATACAACACATAATGTTTCAAGTTCTGTAACAGAATAATTGCGTTCAGCAGGTGACAGAATGCGACTCGCAAAGGCTATGTTTTTAATTACTGTACAACCATCTTCTTCAATTTCCTGAAAAATGTGTACACCTAAAGCGGTGTTAGAACTGTCGGTGGCAATGGAAAAATTTCTAGTAAGATCTAGATGTGATAAAAGTGGTGCATTCAACAAAGCTTGTTTCAAATAACATTTTCGTGAACAAGATTCTATGTATTTGAAGTATTGCTTACGTTGCTGGAAGATGCAGCCTGTTCTGTATTTAGTCAAATTCTATCTGACCTGCTATTATTTTCGGGAGGATGCTGTGGCATTTCCACTATTTGAACTGTTCTGTTATTTCTTCCTGACGTATTACGTTCGGGATGATATCTACTGTCTGGTTCATTCATGATAATATGTTGTTGCGGATGATTTTGCTGCTGATAAGACCGACTGTTATTAAACGTACGCTGAAAATTGTGCTCATTACTTTTACGTCTGTCATGATAGTCATTTCTATACGGTGCATTGCGATAGGAATTGAAATAGTGTATTTTCTGTACATACTGATTCCCTTGTTGCTGTGCATTACTATTTGTTGGGGCCGACGCTATGCACGTACGCGGCGAAACATTAAAGCTTGATCGACCTTGTACATTACATTGTTGGTTAGGTATGCTAACCGGTTGGTTTTGTTGCTATTGCGGTGAAAAACCTCTATTGTTACCAAAATGCGTTCACTGTTGCTAATAATTTTACACATACTGATGATTAAACTTTTGTCTGTTATTAAAGTTCTCGTGGTTGTCATTTTGGGAGCATCTAATGAAAGCTGTCACTTTCGGTGAAACTTGTCTTATCGGGTTTTCTTTACTCATTCATAATTATAGATAGATCGATAGTTGAAGAGCTGTTTTGATAGATATAAAGGATAGTAGAAGAGAAGGCAGCAGTGCAGAAAACTGAAGATGAAATAGCACTACTACGGCTCGGGGCCCTGTGCACGCTACGGCACATATTCATCGAAGCGTAATGAATCCCCTGAGGTGTATTACGCGCTGCAAATAAATTTTAGTTTCTGCGTTACAGGCAATGCCGGTGAAAATTCAAAAACAAATTGTTGTATCCAATCCATTTCTAGTTTCTGCATTCCAGGCAATGCTGTTGAAAATACAAAAGCAAATTGTCGTATCCAGTTCAAAGCGTGTACCTGTGCTCTGCCATCTTTAAATACCTTAGATTTTCTTACGGATAAAAATTGCTCGTAATCAACGTTATCGTCTCTGAATGTGTGAATAGGTTCAGGATTGTATGAGAATCTATTTGTCTGTGATTGTTCGGAATCTAAGTCACGTACTCTCTGTAAATTACCTAAATTATACTGGCTGTGTGAGTGTGACAAATGTTCGGAATGTGCCGTATGCTGTGAAGTGTTATTGACCGAAACATTTATAATCTCTGTCACTTCTTGCTGTAAAGTTGACAATTTTCTACGTAATGTATTATTGGACGAATCTATCTCACTGATCGTCTGCTGTAAATTTTGTAATTCAGGTGTTTGATTAAACGAAATCGGTGAAGTATCGTCTGATTTGCTGTCATTATTACTTTCGATAACATCAATACGATTGGCCAATTCATCATATTTTTCAGTCAGTATTTTTACCTGATCATCGTTTTTAGTGACACAAGCATTAATTTGTTTTTGTATTTTACGTGTGGTTTCGCTCAATTTTTTAACGTCTGCTTTGATGACATCGGAATCCTGTATTAGTTCTAATTGTTCAAGTCTGTCGGTCACTGTCTGAAAGTCTACTGAGTGTGTATCCGTTTTTGATTTAAGATCGGAAATTTCATCACGCAATTCGGTGTTCAACTGTTTGATAGTATTAATTTCGTCTGATACTGTAGCAATATTGTTGTCTACGTATGTTTTTGCTTTCGTAAACAATTTACGTTTACCTTCCTGTCTCTGTGCAGTAGTTGTTTCCATGACTTGTCGTTTCACTTTATTTTGTTCCTGTATGAATTTACGGTAACGCGTTTCACTGTTTTGTAGGTGGTGATTAAAACGTTCGTCAATTTGACTGTTCTGTTGGTCAAATTTCGCGTCTACTTTTGCAACCAGTGTGCGTGAAAGTTTTGCTGACATTAATTTAAACTCGTCGCGTAACGGTGTTGCGTTTTCAGAGCATTGTTTAGCGACTGCACTAATTTCGTCTCTAAGTGATTCTGTTGTAGCTGTTTTCGTATTCCTTAATTCTTGAGCAACAGATCTAATTTCTTCACTACTTTTCGTAGCACAAGCCTTAATTTCCTCACGTAATTGTTCTTTAGTATCATGACATTGCACGGCAACGTCTGTAATCTGCTCACTAAGCTGTTTGGAATTGTTATCTAGTTTTTCATTAAGTTGTTTGTAATTTTCACTAAGGTTGTCTTGTTTTTCATTAAGTTGTTTGAAATTTTCATTAAGATGTTTGAGATTTTCACTAAGTTGTTTGTGATTGTTGTCTTGTTCTTTTTTCGACTGTTTAAGACTTCCATTAATTTGTTTATAATTGTTGTCTTGTTTTTCATTCTGTTGTAGCAATATTGCCATAATTTGATCCAAGCCAATATTACATACTCTATTCTCTGTGCTGTTTGATGGCGTACCTGCAGTTGTCACGTTTTGTGTAACCATTTGGTCATTCTGTGATTCTCGAAAAGGTTTCCCAATCGGTTGTGCACTGTTAGTCACTACCTCGGAATCAAATAAATCTGCCGTACTTTGAGTACACTGTTCATTTTCGTTAGAAAACTTTATCTGTTCACAATTCAAATTTTGCAAATCGGGTGTGTTAAACTGGGCAGCGTTCATTGTAACAGAACGTCCCGCGTCATCAATTGTCGTTAAATTAACAGAGGACACAACTGAATTTGTTTGCTCATCATTAGCATTAAAATCATTACTAGTGGTCGGTACGCATTGATTGTCTGTAAATGGAGGATTGTCATCATTAGACTGAGTGTCGCAAATATTATCGGTCAAATTATTCGAGTCGGCTATTTCACTCATTGCACATCGCGATGTACTGTTAACAGTTTTTCGCGGCATTTTCACTAATCAAAATTAAGCACAAGTGAAACAAGGACGATGCAAAAATGCAACAAACACAATTACAACAGAGAGCAACAAATTGCCGATGATCTGTGAAAGAAAGAGTGACAAATTAGTAAATGCGTTGCGCCAGATGCAAACTACATTTAAGTAAATAGGAGCAGATATATGACTACTTCTCAGAAGATTCACAAAGAAATACGATCCTGGCCGGATGTCGCCAAGTCTAACCTTCCCACAAAAACATTAATTAAATGAATTTTAAATATTGTAACCTCTGAACAAAATTGGCTCCCATTTATAATCTCTGTGCAGAAATGCATTCACATTGACTGTTCCCACAAAATTCTTTTCTCATTTAATGTTAAATTCGAAACAGAAAAATTCCTAAACACCAAAATAATAAAAAAACTCAGCAACCTGGTAAATTTTATGACGACAGCAACGCTGCGCCTCGGCCCTGTATTCTGAATAAAAAAAGGAAAAATTCTTACCTCAATAAAAACTGCGAGTATATCTGCTCTTACCTCTGCGCAATGCTGGCCTATGCTTTGTGACTCGTGAAAGGAATTAATTATTCATTGGATAAAATCTTTAAATTGAAATGAATGCTTTTTTTTTTAAAAAAAAGCACTTTATATTATAAAAATTATTATTGGAGCATTTTTTGAAATAAATTGGATGACAGTTAACATACATTACTAGATATGCGCAAGGCTGCTTCTTTACCTTCTACAATAATACTCATCCTCCCGAGTCCCGACCAGAGCAGACTGCAGACAAGCACAGACACGCGCCAACTACCGCACACTACCGCCGACTCACGCAGACTACTGGCAGACTACTGTCGATTACTGCCTACTCACGCAGACTACTCAAGACTAATGCCGACTAGCGACAAGCAACAACTAACTACATACTGCTCTCTGGTCAGAGACTCTCCTATGCCTTGCCTATTGCAGGCAGCGCATATAGCGCATACCTCTTACAACCCGACAAAAAGAAGTGCTTGTCGCACACTGTTTGGAGAATGTCGAGCATGAAGCGTTACGACAGTATCGACATTCCTGCCACTTTCTCAATAAATGTAAACATTTTCAGTTTTCTCTTCTATCGTAATAGCCCGCACTTTAGCTAATAATGCACTCAGGTTATTAATAAAAGTATTGAAGAAATCAGGAACAACGTGCACGTAATGATATCAAGTCAAACAATGAATGAATGAATGTTCCAAAACTGCGAAAACTGAGTCGTTTGCCACAGACGTCTGTGTTTATGTTTTTCGTAATTTTTCTCGAGATAATACCGTTTTGGAAATAAGTATGTTATTTGTCGATTACAGTGCTATACATTACGCAATGACAGAAGTTTTACACACAAAAGTGACGTACACTCACGTTCAGAAAAAAAACAGAACACTTTGAACGACTAGAGATATGAAATTCATATTTACAGGACATGTGCACTAGTATGTTTTGAAGAAATTATGAGCATTTGAACCTTGTCGGACGGCGGGTACAAGGTCAACAGTGTGATTTAAGTAGATGTGCAGGATGCGTCACAGACATATGCGCGAACCGTAACGTCAAATCAGTGAGTTTGAAAGAGGGCGCATTATTGGCATGATAAAGTGTAATGCATATATTCGGAAAATTGCTGCTCACAGAAAAATTGCATGGGATTTTTCCTATTGTGCTGTTGGTACTGGTCTATGAGAACAGGCAGCCCTTGACCTTACTCTCTTCCGAAAACATATCAAAGACCAGAGCAGTGTTTTGACACACGTACTGTAGGAATCCCACATGTGGCGTAAATTTGATGAAAAAAGTATTTTGTAGGTAATGTATGTCGGAACAAAGACGTATTAGTTACAGCAAGGGGTGCAGCTAATACTGAACTTTAGGAAGCTGCAACAGCTGTTGGTCCTAAAACACCAAGTGCATAGGCATTTGAAAAGGATTAAACTTTGAGAGTCTTCGACAACGCTCAAAAGTGTAAAAATGTGTATCGTTGAAGAGCTGAAGCGTTATTTTTTCTATGCAGACACATTTTGACGTCAAAATCGTAAATGGACAACAGAGACATAAAAAAGTATATCACACGATTATCACACCATAACAACTGATACAAAACTATCTGCTCCCTGCGCAGCTTTGACGTCAGTCACACCAATGAGGCACAGCAAACTGACAATTAACTCACTGTACATTTTCAGAATAGGTGTCTGCCTGCTACAATGCTACGTTGGTTTGAAGGTATGAATAGTTCACTGTAATGATAGTCTAATACATAGCGTCATGGCACTGCTAGTATCTGCTAAGTTAACTGTGTCGTATTGGGTGTAGTATACTGCAGTTATCTATAGATTAATTGCAGGCAATGCCCTACTTTGAAATGCTGTGTGAAACTTCTCAAGGAACGGTCTCCGTCACATCCGGTATACTTGTAGATAGTTTGGACGTAAGAATCATTCAGTTTCATAGGTGTAGGAATTCTGAGTCAATGACAGGAATTGGTGAAATTCTAGCACCACTATGCACAAATTTCTGTAACCATATGCTTGACAGTTATAGTGAGAGAGAGATCAGAGTGAGATAGTTTTCTTTGCTGCTAGTAAAATATCAGTAGCATACTGTTACGTTCAAGCTTCAAATGCTGAAGGCCTGCACATCTCTGCTTCTATCAAGGAGTTCGCTTTAACTGCATTGCCCAGTGAGACGGATATTTATAACAGTCATTTTTGTAAGTGGAAACGATGATCAGCTGTGACAAATAACAAGGTGACAGCTTACCATAGGCATTGCTTGAACCAAATGCATGTTTGAAATACGCTGTGTACAAGATGATTCTCGAGATTTCCAGAGAACTGAAATGTACATCACCAGTTACAGAGATAAACGTAATGTACTTGAGAGATTCAGTATCACAAACATGTGAAATTGCTTGAAACATATCAAACCGTTACGATTATGTTCCTGAAAACCTTCTGCAGCTGCAGTGGAATCATTGTTTGAGTTTAAAAAGTACAGGAGAGAGAGATGGAAGATTTAGATTTGTTGTAACAGTTCTTGGAAAATATCATGTACTGTAAAGGAAATGACATAGGAGATACTACTAAGATGAATTAAAGAGATTTGTTTGGAGTACCTATGAAGTAAGCATGACAACGGATATGGAACAAAATCAGAAATGCTTTGCTAGGATCTAAACAGCTATGCATCGTCCAGATGAAAATACAACAGTGTCGATTCACCTATTTAGCCATAAATCTCAATGGTTTTGAAGCAATTTTTGTTGATATCAGCATAAAACTGGTGTGAAAATTAGATGATTTGTTGTATATATGTCGGCTCTTTCTCATTACACATACTAAGCAGACGACTGATGGTATGTGTGGAAAAAAAAGCGCAGTGAAGCAGGAACTTAGGAATGTAAAAGTTCTGTGATATGGTTGTTATGTGGCCTTCGCCGAGCGAGTAACTAGATTTGACTCTTCAGTATACATGTTCACTGGTAAGGGAATAGATCTGAAGCAGGAATTCTCTGGTTTACTTCAAAAAATGATTGATTTCGGTACTATGTTCACTGATTTAAACATAAAATTCGGTGTTGTCGGTTCTATTCCACTCATAAATGGGTCTTCACTGGCCTTACGCGAAATGCACGTTCACAGCGGTATATCGTTCTGCAGTCTCCTCTTAAGTGTACTTCTGTACACTCCTGCATGCCCCAACACGCTGGAGAAAGACATTGCGACGGCACTGCACCGAGTGTGCCTGGTAGTGCCGGCTCCTGTCTCAGTTCTCTGTGTGGACACCCATCAAGCCAAATTCTAAATTTAGAGTTCTAAAATTAGAGTGCGGACTTACATAACTAGTTACGTCGAGGTATACAGCCATGATCGGAGAACACATCTAATCGTATCATAAACTGATGACACGGTACCAGTCTTTGTAGATTTGTACCACGTAGGAGGAAGCGGCCAGTCTGGGACAGGAAGCCGTCGCTGACGTGGGACTGCGTCAAGCCATTCAGTGTGCAGCGCGCTCGAAGCATATTGGGACTGAGTTATGTGAGGGCAGCCGACCTGGGCTGACACCTGTGGAGCATGCACAACATAATACCATCTTGTGGCGGGCACACGGCTGAGCAAAGTGCTGCAGTCGAATCCCTATCCATCTGGCGGTTGGAGACTCAGCAGCACTGTGCTTGTTATTGATGCATCTAGAGACTGCAGAAGGGAGGTGTTTGTTTGAATAAAGACGTAAGTGTTCCTGTCATATTTATACTGCACATAATAGTGACAACCATACTCGTTGCATAGTTTTAAGGTTGGCACAAATGCTCTAGTTCTGACAACCAGCAGAGTTTATCACCATTTTAAACTTGAGGCAAGTGATTTGTTTTGATTTTTCCCATCATTTTACACCCTTGTGTCTAAAATTTAAGGTAACTGGGATGGGTTAAACTGTTTAAATTGTGACCTCATAGGAGCAATTGTGTAAACTGTTGACAAGTGGGCTAGCAACAATTGCATTTATGGCAAGTGAATTGTAATGTTAGCAGTTGGTTCACCTCGTGGAGTGTTTGTTCAAATCAAGACATAAACATACCTATCCTTTCTCAGCAGTTGTTTAAGCACAGTACAAGTGGGCTTCGGACATGTCAGATCGAAACTTTGCGTGACAATGGTTTAAACCTCAGCCTAAGAGGAGAAGTTTTTAAACATAGCACTAACGGACTGCAAATTGCAGCAAGTGACATGTGTGAGGTCAGGGGACAACTCAGAGGCCATATTGAATTCTGTACTTAGAACAAGTGAACTGACAGTCGTGAGTGCTATAAATAGTTCTGCAGGTTCCTACGCATCTGCGTAAATAATAGCATTCTACCAAGTGGTTGTAACTGAAGTGCGACTACTCACAGAGGTCTAGTGTGGGCAGTAGTTATCATACGACAGTGAAACTTGGAAGATACGCTAACGTTTTAATAGGGACCCGATTTACGCTTCAAAAAATTACTTCCAATTTTGGCCATCAGGTGCTAATCTGGCGCTATAGCTGCAAGAAAGACGTATCGAAATGTTTGTGTTTGTGATGAATTAGAACGAAATTTTTCGACATGTGATGAATTAGGAACGAGACATGGGTATAAAAGGTCCAACAAGTGATAAAGGTATTATATTGATTTTATTATTAACTGCCGCTTACACAGTTCGTTCATTATGAGCACCAGCGACGTCGACGATATACTGCATCCATAAAACGACGTGATCAACAGTTCCTCGCGGCAGCTCCAGTGGAATCTGAGCAATATGTTACCGTATAGTGGTCTTCAGATCAGTTAGACGCTGAAAGAGTCCCTGGTAAATATCCCCCAGAGCCCCCAGATCAGGTGATCCCGCTGGCCATGCATCTGGAAAACATCTGGAGAAGGATGCGTTAAGTATATCTTTCACTGCGCGAGTGACAAAAGATGTTGCTTCATTTTGCTTGAGCACAATGGTTTCCTCGCAGTTGTGCTCTTCCAAAGCAGAAATCACGTCATGTACAAAGAGGACTCAGTGATGTGCAAACATCATGGTACACCTGACAGGTCCTTTCAGTGTATTTTCTTCAAAGAAGAATGGAAAGAGAATAAGGATGCATGTGAATTCACTCCACACAGTTACATAGGACGAGTACAGTTGTTCTTTGTACACAACACGCGGTTTAACATTACCCTAAATTCGGCAGTTCTGCGTATTCGCTGCATTCTGTAGTGTAAACTGTGCCTCGTCACCCCTTAGAATACTGCTCGGTCACATTTCATCATTGTTGATCCGTGCCAGAAAACGAAGAGCAAATACAGAATGTTGCTGCGGGCCGTAAGGTTTCAGTTGCTGCACTGTGTGCATTTTGTGCAGGTCCTAGTGTAATATAGACCGCAAAGCTTTCTGTACCGTTGACCATGGGATGGACAATTCTCCTGAAGCTGCTCGAGCACTAGCATTACCTGGGGCACACGCTGCGTAAGTCAGTTACAACAGCAACCCCGTCAGTAACGTTCGCCAGGATAGGATCCTTCCTCTACCAGGTGTCACGTGAAGCTCACCAATGATTTAGAATTTAATTTTAATTTTCTTTAAACCATTTGATGACATCAGACCTCTGATCAGACCTTTCAGTCGGCGATACTCTCTCAATGCGGCATTGTACTTGTTGCCGTCCACATAAAACAGTTCCACTAACAGCACACCGTCTTTCTTCGTGATAGTCATACTGTTCAGTCATGTTATGGCCTGACAGATGGCTGTGTGGATGTGGTGCTGTCATACGAACTGTGCACAGTGCTAGATTTGATGCTGTTGGCCAAAACTGGAACTAACTTTTCTCGATCAGAAATCAGTTCCGCGTTAATGCATCGGCGTATCTATCAAGTTTCGCTGCCATACGATTATTACAGCACATACTGTAGTTCTGTGAGTAACTGCACTTTAATTGTTAGGTTAGTTCATAAGTTCGCAGCGTCCATAAGTTTAATAAACACATCAGATACACCTGACAGAGACTTTAGTTCATAATAATCCCGGGTGATCAAAAAGTCAGTATAAATTTGAAAACTTAATAAACCATTGAATAATGTAGACAGAGAGGTAAAAATTGACACACAAGCTTGGAATGACATGGGGTTTTATTAGAACAAAAAAAAAACAAAGTTCACAAAATGTCCGACATACGGCGCTGGACAGCAAAACTTCAGTGACTGCGCATGATAATCATGTATAAAGGGAGCTGTAATGAGAGAGAGGATCAGATGCGCCAGCAGTCGCAGCATGTTGACGTTACCTTTTAGTGAAGCTGTATTATCAGATTGGGGAATGTGATAGTTCAGTGTTACGATCCTATCGCCATAGGAAGGGGATTCGAACGGGTAAAGGTCCGTTGACAAATGCAGCTGTGGCGAGAATGATTTCGAAGTTCGAAGCCACGGGTTGTTTAGACGATAGATCCAGTAGTGGCCGACCGAGCACAAGGTATAATGCTGCTGAGACAGTTCAGGAAGAAATGGAGACTAGCGGGTTCGTCTATGCACGGGGAAGTCAGCGCTCGTGCAGTCGCACGTCGCACCGGCATTCAATACACTGCTGTTTGGTTGGCACTTCGGCGTACCCTCCGATGCTACCCGTACAAAATCCATCGGCATCATGTACTGTTTCCTGGCGATTTAGTAAAGCGGAGGGCATTTGCGGTGTGGGCGTTTCAAACGATGACGGAAAATGACGATTAGTTGAGTAACGTGTTGTGGACCGACGAAGCTCATTTCACGCTCCGAGGGTCTGTCAACGCCCACAACTGCAGAATTTGGGCTACCGAAAATCCTAGAACTGTCGTGAAAACTCCATTCCACGACGAGAAAGTCACGGTATGGGTTGAATTTACCACATCTACAGTTATCGGGCGTTTTTTCTTCGAGGAAATGCGTGATTCTGGTTTTGTAACTGCTACCGTGACGGGTGAGAGGTACGCCGATATGTTACAGAGTCGTATCATCCCCAGCCTCGCCGATAAACACCTGCTGGAACGTACGATGTTTATGCAGGATGACGCGTGAAAGATCTCTTGCGCGCGTCGTTTGGTGATGATCGTGTGCTCAGCCGCCACTTTCGTCATGCTTGGCCTCCCAGGTCCCCAGACCTCAGTCCGTGCGATTACTGGCTTTGGGGTTACCTGAAGTCGCAAGTATATCGTGATCGACAGACATCTCTAGGGATGCTGAAAGACAACATCCGACGCCAATGCCTCACCATAACTCCGCACATGCTTTACAGTGCTGTTCACAACATTATTCCTCGACTACAGCTATTGTTGAAGAACGATGGTGGACATATTGAGCATTTCCTGTAAAGAACATCATCTTTGCTTTGTCTTACTTTGTTATGCTAATTATTGCTATTCTGATCAGATGAAGCGGCATCTGTCGGACATTTTTTGAACGTTTGTATTTTTTGGTTCTAATAAAACCCCATGTCATTCCAAGCATGTGTGTCAATTTGTACCTCTCTATCTTCATTATTCCTCGATTTATTCAGTTTTCCAATTTATACTGACTTTTTGATCACCCAGTATATACTCCTTCACTATTTACAAGTCTGCCAACGCTGGGGTAACCTTTCGATTCCGCGATTGTAGGAATCACATGGTTTTGAGGCGAAGAACGAGATGAGCCACGTTCGGAGATTATTTTCATCTGGAAAGGCAGTTGGATAGGGAGAGCAAAAGGTGAAAATTTGAGTCGGCAACATCAGGTGACTCGCTGGGTGCAGACTGACTACACAACCCAACTCTTGTATAGTACGTATTTTTTTGTCAGACTAGTAGAATGGGAGTGGGTGTCATCGTGAAATAGTGTCTATTCACGCAGTCTTCCTGGTCTGCTTCAACAAGGCGTCTCAGGGTCTGACAATAAACGTCACCAGTGGTGGTTACACCTCGGGGAAGAATTCGTAGGACACAACACCGTCGCTGTTCCACCAGATGCATAACATTATCTTTTGTGGGTGCGCGCAGGTCTTTTTACAGGGAGTTGTTGCTTTGTTTGCGCTCCTTTGTTTTCCTTGTGTTAGCATAAAGACACCATTTCTCGTCACCAGCACTGATACGGGGTAGGAATGGTCGGTGTTGTTCACGAGCCAGCTGATGACGAGCAAGAAGAGATGCACATATGGCCACACTGCTGATATTTGTGAGTTTCACTTAACAGCATGCGATACTCATGCAACCGATTTTTTAACCTTCGCATGGCGTGCAAATGTCGCACGATGATGGAATGATCTCACTTCACCTCATTTGCCAATTCTCGAGTATACTGATGTGGATTGCTGTGGATTAATGCGTTTAAGCGATCGTCATCAAAACCCAAAGGTGTTCCTGAACGTGGTCACTAATGTGTCCTTAAAACGAGAAAACCAATTCTTGCTGTACCGTGTCCAGTGGCATTACCCTCATACTTGACGCAAATGCTTCTGGCTACCTCTGCTGCTGTTACCCTTATACTGAATCCAAACAGCAGAATATGTTTGAAGTGTTCCAGTTTCTCCTCTTGGTACTTCACTTTCTAGCGTCCATAGTTCCACTCACTATCTCCAAATGACAAAATAACAGTTTGTAAACTGAAACAGCAACAATACAAATAAAAATAACATTCGATTAATAAAACCATAGCAACGGGAATGTCAACACGCAGAGTAAAAACGCTACGACTTTATGCACCAGCCTAATATAATCACCTGGTACCTGCATGAGGAAACCATGTTAAGTGGTTATCCATGCCGCTGAAAGTAGGTCAGCTGTAAATAGCAGGCAAGCTCAGAGAGGTTGCTTCTGCTTTGACTAACACGCAGAGGTCGCCATCTAGGATTCTGGTGTCACAGCTGTATCCTTGGTCAGCTGTCAAACTTTTTGCATTTCACATCAATATTACATTGCACTATCTTGTATATCCTGCTAATTTATACTTAGGACGAGAACATACTTAAATAGAGAAATCATAGGAGTTTTGAATTTCCCACCCTTTTTAGATTGTCCTGCCATTTTTTACGGAGGGATATTGGCCTATTATGAGAAATCTGACAATAGCACGTGATATCAAGGGAGGGTGGGAGGCGGAATGCAATAATGTCGTCAATGACGTCATAGGGGAGGGAGATGCGATGACGTCGTCGACGATTTCATAGGAGAGGGGGAGGGTATGGCGGCGTCCTTTATTCGAGAACCGGCTCAAGCATTCTATGCCTGTTTCTGTGAAACGTTGGCTGTTGTGCATAACTCATAAGTAAAAGTGTTGCTATGGTGCCTCCAAAGTAATACAGCGAGGTCTTAAAGTCTTAAGCATTTGATAGTAACTGTGCTCATTTCAAGATGAACTGAATGACGTTAAAAAGTACAGTGCCTTATTTTAAAAACTATTTGTATTGTGTTACAACAGACAGTAGGTTTCTGTAATAAACAAACAGCAAAATTTTTATCCGTTAACTTATTATTACTTGTCGATAGCCCTTTTTTGACAACTTTAACTATTTATCAAGTATCACGTTGAACGCACTGACACCCATTACATACAATTAACAAAGCAATGCAAAGTATGCATCCTGCGAACAAATGCTCTTGCGCTTGTTAATTCTAAACCTTTGGATCTCAAACAGCTTTGAATGTCCCACGACCCGCACAGCAACATTCTGCCTTTCATCGTTTAGGTATCAACGTAATCTACCTTCAACATTATAAGTGGGTAAGTATCAACGACTGAGATGCAACAGCTGTTGTATGCTGCTTTCGAATTTTGTTTTTGGCGCACGACATATTTTGAAGCTCACAAAATGAGTAACACCAAAACTTGAATTTCAGAATCTTATCCATTATTTGAAAAATTGGGGACACCCACGACTCAGTGTCTAGTGTACGCTTACACAAGTAACATTAGACGATTAACTTACTGTAATTTACGAGGGCCTTGGCAGTAGGGATAGCAGACAGTGACAACGAGTTCGTTGGAGCCGGGGCAATTTGTCCAAAGGGTGGTCGCCAGCGCAGGCGCTGTTCGTGTTATGTCGGCAAGACACGGGAGTTTCCGCCAAGCGGACCAGAAACCTTCCCGGCTCCTTCGCCGCTGCTGCCAGACGGCCGCTTGGACACCTCCGCGCTGTTACATCCTTCGTAGTTATTTACGTGTCACGTAAGTCATTTGTACCCTTTCAATTAATGTGGAATATTCTTCTTCTTATTTTTTGCCTTTACCCGTTTCTCTTTCGGAGCGGCATTGTTATATAATTATACTAGTTGGGGTACCCGGCTTCGCTCAGGGATGTGATATCAGATTAGTTGGAATAAAAAGATAAACTTTAAAGTATAAGAGGTAAAAAAAATTATTGGAAACATATTCTAGCTATTTAGGATTCTTGTTTATGAACAACATTTTTCATTTTGTTACCCTGGGAATGTATGTACAAGTTTTTCGAATTTCCTACTCGAGAGGAAGTTACGAATAGTTGGGCGTGAGAGATGCAAGAGTCTTTCAGGTTGTGCCGCAATATTTTACAGTTTGTCGTTCTGCTTTGTTAATTGTAAAAGTGTAGGATAATTTGACTGGAAATTGCAGTCTTTTAAATTAGAATGGCAGCTCAGTAGAGATCAGTGGTATTCTGGGTGTAAACAGTGTGTGTCCTTTGTACTTTCCAGTTATAAGTTCGGCTTCTGACAATCATCGTTGTTCAATTACTTGTCCGCATCCACGCTTCTCATAGGGTGATATTTTTATGGGTGGCTTGAGTTCAAAGTCTTATTATAAGATTGTGTCGTGGTTCTTGATTCTTCAGTCTTTCATTTCGTTGTCCTTAGGTTTCTGTTGTTCTCACAGTGCTCATTCTCGTTCGTTGGGAACTTAAATGTGCTTCGCAGTATTCGTCTGTTTCGTTTTTTCGCTGTTCTTTTTGTTTTCGCCGTTTTGCTCCAGACCAGGCAAGATCTATTTTACGTTTGGGCGTTGCCATTCACTCACTGCACTACTTTTTTGGTTCCTCCCTTCTTCACTGATAAGAAACTGACGTTCGAACCCACGATGGGTCTTGCTTTATGTATCAACACCAAAGGGTAGTCACACAAGTGGTGAATTCCAGAATGTACCAAAAAGGCTTCGAATGGTCCATAATGTTCCAGAACATTCCACAAAATTCTAGAGTGTTCTGGAATGTTCCACAATGATCTGGGATGTTTCTAAACACTCTGGAACATTCTGGAGTGTTGTGGAATGCTCTAGAATACCCTCCAATGTACCGGAATGTTCTAGAAATTTCTAGAGGGGAAACTTCCCAGCCCTTATGTCTTCAAAAGCACGTCATTCAGGTAAAAACGGGCTAGCACACCATATAACTCCCTTGATCGTACCGGGCCTCATTTCTGAGTTTTAGCGGCACGCACAATGTATACTTACTTTCATAGTATAAATTGGTATTGATGACACCACCACTCTCCCCGGGACGAAATCTGTGTACCCCATCTGTCTGTGTCTAGAGGAATCTCATGTTCAAATGTTACAAATGTTTGTGTCGCGTGTATCGAAAGCTGGGCATCGGGAATGGCCCAGAATTTCCCTACATTAATGTGGGAGACTGCGGAAAAACCACGAGATATAGTAAAATGTCATCGTACAAAACTGTGTTTATCCCTTCATGCTAATCTTGTTATATTAACATTATAATATTTTTTGAATTTCCTTTCTGTCACAACGTGTTAGTTTTAAACGTGATATAAACGAACACGAATTCAGATACTATTGTAAATTTCCGGTCACAACTACTCTTGTCTTATGGATCGAACAATTCAACAGGAATATCTTGGGTATAGTACTCGTTTCACAATGATAGAATATGTAATTTTATCTTCAGTGCTAAAGTTTGCAGAGGTCATCTACACCAAACGCTTGAAGCTGATACCAGCTGTATGCATAGCGTCAGTTTGGAGGAAACAAAAAATGGTAGGAGAGTACGAGCTACAGCGTGTTTCCAACGAGCAAACCGACTGCTGATAAACAGAAAATTTGGACTGCTGTAATTGTGATAAGATTATTTATTGATTGTGCCGACGTTAGGATATGATTGCTCCGTTTTAAGCTAGCGGGTCGAGCGGTGCGATCAAGCTGACAGCAGACTTGCGCTTATTAATATGTAGGCTTCCAAGTCCGGTGTAAAGGTCGTTAAAATCCTTGCACTCAGAGGACCGCTGTAGTTCTAGCGAAACTTTGATTTATTTTAGTGTTTTATAACATGACGGATCAGAACGCTGTAAATTCAGCTAAATACTTAGGCATTACAATTACAAATAACCTAAATTGCAACGATCACATAGATAATATTGTGGGTAGAGCAAACCAAAGACTGCGATTCACTGGCAGAACGCTTAGAAGGTGCAACAGGTCTACTAAAGAGACTGCTTACACCACGCTTGTCCGCCCTAGTACAAAGAAGGGCAGCTCGTTTTGTATTATCGCGAAAGAGGGGCGATAGTGCCACAGACTTGAAACGGAGTGGCAATCATTAAAACAAAGGCGTTTTTCGTTGCGACGGGATCTTCTCATGAAATTTCAATCACCAGTTTTCTCCACCGATTGCGAAAACATTTTGTTGGCACCCACCTACAAAGGGAGAAATGATCATCACGATAAAATAAGAGAAATCAGGGCTCGCACAGAAAAATTTAAGTGCTCGTTTTTCCCGCGTGCCGTTCGAGAGTGGAACGGTAGAGAGACAGCTTGAAGGTGGTTCATTGAACCCTCTGCCAGGCACTTGATTGTGAATAGCAGAGTAATCACGTAGATGTAGATGTAGAATGCCCAGAAGGATTTTAATGGGGAAGACTTGATCTCGTTTCGAGCTTGTGGTTAGCAGCGATTACTGCGAGTTTATCTATTTTCCCCAGCTGACCGTAAATAAGACTTACTAGCACTCTGGCCTCTGTTATTTGAAGTTCGTTTGCTTAAAAGCAACCTGTATTTGCTGCGATCGAGAAGAATCATCTCATCGTTAAGTAGTTGGCTTCTCAGCCGCTGTTACTGTAGCATCTTAGCTTCCCCTGACCGCTTGTAGCCGATGTTACTAATACACACTGCTTAGATGAACCCTCATAACTATTACCACGATTTACACTACTGGCCATTAAAAAAGAAATGCAGATCATAAACGGGTATTCGTTTGACAAATATATTATACTAGAACCGACATGTGATTACATTTTCACGCAATTTGGGTGCATAGATCCTGAGAAATCAGTACCCAGAACAACCACCTCTGGCCGTAATAAAGACCTTGATACGCCAGGGCATTGAGTCAAACAGAGCTTGGATGGCGTGTACAGGTACAGCTGCCCGTGCAGCTTCAACACGATACCACAGTTCATCAAGAGTAGTGACTGGCGTATTGTGACGAGCCAGTTGCTCGGCCACCACTGACCAGACGTTTTCAATTGGTGAGAGATCTGGAGAATCTGCTGGCCAGGGCAGCAGTCCAACATTTTCTGTATCCAAAAAGGCCCGTACAGGACCTGCAACATGCGGTCGTGCATTATCCTGCTGAAATGTAGGGTTTCTCAGAGATCGAATGAAGGGTAGAGCCACGGGTTGTAACACATCTGAAATGTAACGTCCACTCTTCAAAGTGCCGTCAATACGAACAAGAGGTGACCGAGACGTGTGACCAATAGCACCCCATACCATCACGTCGGGTGATACGCCAGTGTGACGCTGACGAATACACGCTTCCAACGTGCGTTCACTGCGATGTCGCCAAACATGGATGCGACCATCATGATGCTATAAACAGAACCTGGATTCATCCGAAAAAATGACGTATTGCCATTCGTGCACCCGGGTTCGTCGTTGAGTACACCATCGCAGGCGCTCCTGTCTGTGACGCAGCGTCAAGGCTAACCGCAGCCATGGTCTCCGAGCTGATAGTCCATGCTGCTGCAAACGTCGTCGAACTGTCCGTGCAGATGGTTGTCGTCTTGCAAACGTCCCCATCTGTTGACTCAGGGATCGAGACGTGGCTGCACGATCCGTTACAGCCATGCGGATAAGATGCCTGTCATCTCGACCGCTAGTGATACGAGGCCGTTGGAATGCCATATTCTGCTAACAGGCATTGGATCTCGACCAACGCGAGCAGCAATGTCGCGATACGATAAACCGCAATCGCGATAGGCTACAATCCGCCCTTTATCAAAGTCGGAAACGTGATGGTACGCATTTCTCCTCCTTACACGAGGCATCACAACAACTTTTCACCAGGCAACGCCAGTCAACTGCTGTTTGTGTATGAGGAATCGGTTGGAAACTTTCCTCATGTCAGCACGTTGTAGGTGTCGCCACCGGCGCCAACCTTGTGTGAATGCTCTGAAAAGTTAATCATTTGCATATCACAGCATCTTCTTCCTGTCGGTTAAATTTCGCGTCTGTAGCACATAATCTTCGTGGTGTAGCAATTTAAATGGCCCTAAGTGTAGTTTTTGTCAAGATGAATGCACTTATTCAATTTGTGTTATTATACGCGTATTCAGCTGAAGGATTATGATGATTAAATCTCTGTCACCTGACTTTCGATCATTCTGCTTTAGCTTCTTCTGAAACCTTTCGTCTGGTGTACTGTCATAACTGCTTCAAACTATACTATTCACTGTAATGAAGTATCTTGTTACAGATATTTTTTTAACATGTGAACCTATTTTTTGTATCACGACTCTTTGGCCCTTTCTATGATGCTACAATACCGATCACAAGACAGATGTGTGACTACTAGAAAGGCACGTGTTACTGATTTAGGAATGGGAAATGTTTTATACGATGCCTATATGGAACTGAAGCGGCCCTCTCATACAATACCTATCCCCTACCGAAAGGTATTACTGAAAGCAACACTAAGATACAGGATTTTCACTAGCTGGAAAGCATTTACCAAAACTTATCCCTATTTCAACTTAACAAGAATAAAACCCTATTTCATACCTTATCTCGCGCATTTAGCTTTCCTTGTGTTTTTTTCCCAGTGAAAGCTGTATTTGCTCAAGTTGTTTCTGAAGTACCAATTTTTAACTTTGGCACAAGGGCTGAATGAAGTCAAAATGAAGATGAGAGAGCAAAGTGAGGATGAGAGAGCAAAATGACATGCAGTTAATGAATTTCAAAGTTAAATTTCACCAAACCATATGATTAAAAATTCTAAAAAGTTAGCAAGCAGACCGAAATCACCTGTTGCAGGGGCGGCCAAGAATTCAGTTCACAAGTCATACCCTGGCTTGTGTGCCACAGCGCTCAGCCTGTCTGCACACTTCCCCCCCACCTCCACACCATGATGTCTGAGCAATATCTAGACGGCAATACAGTCACAATTTATTTCTCAACAATATAGAGCACAAACGAAGCTAATTATACTCATGCTCATAAATTAAGAATAATTGCAGAACGTGGTGCCACAAAAAAAAATTGGTTCAAATGGCTCTGAGCACTATGGGACTTAACATCTTAGGTCATCAGTCCCCTAGAACTTAGAAATACTTAAACCCAACTAACCTAAGGACATCACACACATCCATGCCCGAGGCAGGATTCGAACCTGCGACCGTAGCAGTCCCGCAGTTCCGGACTGCAGCGCCTAGAACCGCACGGCCACCGCGGCCGGCGTAATGTGGTGTCACACAACGTGGCACTACACAAAACTGGCGCTAATAGCAAAGGAACATAGGGAACACACACGACACAGATCTGTAAGACCACGGTATTGGTGATAGGTTGAGAAAACCGTCCCGAAACACATGTGCTACAAAACACCACTGTTTCCTGCGCATGTACCCCGACTTCAATATGGGACATGATCACCATGCACACGTACACAGGCCGCAAAACGGGTTGGCATACTCTGGACCAGGTGGTTGAGCAGCTTCTGGGGTATAGCCTCCCATTCTTGCACCAGTGCCTGTTGGAGCTCCTGAAGTGTTCTATGGATGTGAAGACGTGCAGCGATACGTCAACCGAGAGCATCCCAGACGTGTTCGTTGGGGTTTAGGTCTGGAGAATGGGCAGGCCCCTCCATTCGTCTGGTATCTTCTGTTTCAAGGTACTCCTCCACGATGGCAGCTCGGTCGCGCCGTGTGTTATCATCCATCAGGAAGAAGGTGGGACCCACTGCACTCCTGAAAAGGCGGACATACTGGCGCAAAATGACGTCTCGACACACCTGACCTGTTACAGTTTCTCTGTCAAAGACATGCAGGGGTGTACGTGCACCAATGATAATCCCACCCCACACCATCAAACCATGACCTCCATACAGGTCCATTTCAACGACATTAAGGGCTTGGTGTCTGTTTCCTGGTTCACGCCAGATGAAAACCCGGCGAGAATCACTGTTCAGACTATATCTGGACTCGTCCATGAACATAACCTGGGACCACTGTTCCAATGCCGATGTACTGTGTTCTTGACACAGGCTTTATGGGCTCTCCTGTGACCAGGGGTCAGTGGAATGCACCTTGCAGGTCTCCGGGCGAATAAACCATGTCTGTTCAGTCGTCTGTAGAGTGTGTCTGGAGACAACTGTTCCAGTGGCTGCGGTAAGGTCCCGAACAAAGCTACCTGCAGTGCTTCATGGCCGTCTGCGAGCACTGATGGTGAGATATCGGTCTTCTTGTGGCGTTGCACACTGTGGACGTCCCGTACTGTAGCGTCTGGACACATTTCCTGTCTGCTGGAATCGTTACCATAATCTTGAGATCACACTTTGTGGCACACGGAGGGCCTTTGCTACAACCTGCTGTGTTTGACCAGCCTCCAGTCGCCCTAGTATTCTACCCCTCATAACGTCATCAATATGTGTTCTTTGAGCTATTTCCAACACACAGTCACCATTAGCACGTCTGAAAATGTCTGCGCACTTACTCGCTGCACCGTACTCTGACACGCACCAATACACCTCTGCATATGTGGACTGCTGCCAGCGCCACCGGGCGACGACCGCAGGTCAAATGCACCGCATGGTCAAACCCCGAGGTGAATTAAAGACGCGAACCGCTCACCACAGCGTTGTTTCACCACGTATCAGCATTATACTTAATTTATGAGCATGAGTGTATTTTCAGTGTTATTTATTATTTGCATGGTGAAGACTTAATTTTTATGTGGTACAAACAGTCCGCATATGGACAGACGCAGACAGTTCAACAGATTTGCGCACTCAGGTTACCACGTAATTTGTGATTTATTTAGTTCCATAATCATAAAAGCTTTTTCAAACAATTGAGTTGATCAAAATATTGAAGTACTTTTGCAACCTAATTATAGAGACGTAGGAACTCTACCTACAGGAACAATGTAGATGTCCTGAACAGTTTTAATGTAAAAGCTTTGGCTTTAAAAAGGGAATAACATTGCAGGTCATTCAGTTCCATCGAGAGATGCACAGGAGCCTTTCAGTTCAAACTGCGAACGGCCTCGAAAACAGTTCGGAAGAAGATTAGATTGGCAGTGTTTTCAAAACGTTTAAGAAAAAATCATTGTAATTCTTTCAAGGCGACAGTGAATTATCGAAGTCTCATATTTTTTGTATTTGCAACCACAGAACGAAAATACCCTCAAGAAATCCAAAACTAAAACTGTTCACTCCACAAAACGAAAAATCGTTGTATCCTATATAATCAGTGAGTCAGTCGGAGTTGGCCAACTCATACAAATACCTGGGTGTAAGAGTTTGTACATATATGAAAAGCAATGATCACATAGGCACAGTCATGGGTAAAGGAGGTGGTAGACTTCGGTTTATTGGTAGAATACTGGGAAAATGCAGTCAGTCTACAAAGGGAATAGCTTACGAACCGCTCGTGCGACCCATATTGCTCAAGTGTGTTGGGACATGCACCAGTTGTGACTAATGGGGGGTATTGAACATATCCAGAGAAGGGTAGCTCAAACGGTCGTAGGTTTAATTTATGGATGTCCATCTTTTTGCATGGAGGAGGGACATCAGCTAATGACTTATATGAGAAAAAGTACCACCACAGCTGTATCTTGAGAATGTCTTTATTCTGTCACACGAATAGTTTCAGCGTCACATTACCGCCATCCTCAGATCTTATAACTGCCAAAAGAGTATTTGATTTCCTTGTGCGCCAAGGAAATCAAGTACTTTTTTGGCAGTGGTGGGCCTGAGGACGGTGGTAATGTGCCGCCGAAACTAGTCGTCTGATAGAATGAAGATATTCTCAAGATGCAGCTACGGTGCTACTTTTTCTCATATTACGGACATAGGTTTGTTTGACCCTCGTGGGAGTGTTCGCAGAGATGCTGAAGAAACAGAACTGACAGACTCTTGAAGATAAACGTAAATTGTGTCGAGAAAGCCTACCTGCAAAGCATCAAGAAGTGCTATGTGGGATGATTCACTGCAGCCTCCTACTTATCGATCACATGGGGATCGTGAGGAAAAAGATTAATTACATCACACTAAGAGGAATTTAAACGATCATTCTTTCCGTGCTTGATACGTGAATGAACGGGAAGAAACCTTAACTAGTACAATGGAATGTACCCTCCGCTATGCACTTCACATTGGTTTGCAGATTGTAGATGTAGCTCTAGAATATAAACTAGTGTTCCGAGACGCTGAATTTGAACCCTGCTCCTGGCCTAACACGAGTGCGGTCACATAAAACTTTGTTACTTCGCTCTGTGGCTTTATTAGATACTAGAAATCATTCGCAACAATTGTCGAAAAATGGTTCAAATGGCTCTAAGCATTATGGGACTTAACATCTGAGGTCATCAGTCCCCTAGAAGTTAGAACTACTTAAACCGTAGCGGTCGGGCGGTTCCAGACTGAAGCGCCTAGGAACCGCTTGGTCACAGCGGCCGGCCAACAATTGTCGAAAGAGTATACTACTGAGCAAATAAAAAATGCAAAACAGACCAAAATTGACGACTAGGTCATTGTTGCTTTATAGGACAATTATTAACTGTGCAATTATCGTCGAAGTTATTGGCGGCGGCACATGCCTGTAGGTCACCCCTACGGCAGCAAACGTGAGTTTGTACGATGACGAACCGTAGGCGGGACGTCTCGCAATGTTGTTTTGCAATGATCGTGACAATTTGCCGTGATCGCCAGTGGAGAAGATGGAGCTAGCTGCTGCATAGATAGGCCTCATCTCCTATGAATGTAGATTTTAGAGTGTTTCAGGAGAAAATAAACTGCAGGTGGAATCCCAAGGCCGAGAACGTCATCCACAGAAGCAACAGAGTATCTCATTCACAGAAGATAAGGCCTTTCTAAACAGCAGCTAGCTCCATCTTCTCCATTGGTGATCGTAGCAATTAATTGCGATCACTGAATACCAAACAACCTTGCGAGACGTACCCCCTATGGTCCGTCAGTGTACAAAGCCACGTTTATTACCGAAGTGGTTGCCCAGTGGAGCGCCGGCGCCTGTAATTTGGACACCCTGTAGCGTCGCTGGACGACGTTTCCAGTCATGAGTTCCTATCCTCGATTTGTTCCTCAAGATACACTCTACAACCTCTCGAAGTTTGTTGCAACATTTCTGGGACACCCTGCATACGCACCCATTACATTTATTTACCCACCACAAATACGTATATGACACAACTCTCACATATCTCGTTTTCGCAAAGAAAGAGACCAATGTGTACGAAGAAAAAACACCTTACAGGCAGCTGAACCGACCCTTGGGGATGGCGGGGGTTGGGGGGTGGAGGTGGGGGTGGGGGGTGAGGGTCTATTACAGTCAACAATGCCATATAAGTTAGTACAATTACCTCGAAAAATGGAGTTGCGTTCCAAAAGATACTGGAATCCTAGAAACTGTTTTAATCACTCAGGTAGGCTTCTGATATGAGTAATCTGAGTTTGCCCCGATTTTTGATCGGAACTTCAGCCATGATTGAAAGAAAACCACCAAAATTTAGGATAATTTTTTAAAATTCCTGCGAAACTAAACGCTAAATCGGAAATTCCAAGGTTACTAGGACTGAAGAGCAATAAATTCTGCATCGACTGAGGTTAGTTACAAAAGCTTCGTGAGGAAACTGTTATTTTCAGTTTTCGAAAGACAGTCGTTTGCTGCAATAAAACGTGCGACACCTGAGAACTAGCCAGTTTGATGCAAAATTTTGTAGGAGAAAACTTGTGGAGCATCGAATTATGTTTCCAATAAATCAAAGAAACTAACATAAAACCTAACTAGTAAGTAAATATCACCATTATTCAATTATTTACGTTAATCACTTAGTTAACGACAAATATTTTTTTTTTTACTTTCAGTTCAGTGATTTCTTCCAGTGTTCACTGTTTTTCGTTTACGTATCAGATACTCATTCTCTACAATTTGTTGCTCCATTAGTGTCGCAAACACGTACATTTGCAAAATGTTCAAATGTGTGTGAAATCTTATGGGACTTAACTGCCAAGATCATCAGTCCCTAAGCTTACACACTACTTAACTTAAATTATCATAAGGACGAACACACACAGCCATGCCCAAGGTAGGACTCGAAGCTCCGCCAGGACCAGCCGCACAGTCCATGACTGCAGCGCCTTAAATCGCTCGGCTAATCCCGCGCGGCGTACTTTTGCCGGGACGCGTATTGTTGATGCTCCTTGCAGGCACCAATAGTCAGCTGACCGTTGTTTCGTTCTTTTTATGTAAAGTGAAGGCGGAGGGGTGGAAAGGAAATGGAAGGGAAGGAACTACTGATGTCAGCTGTATCGGGACTTCGTGCAGAATTAGCGGCGACGAGTGAAACTGTAAGTCTGACCAAGATTCAAATCCAGGATCTCCTGCTTACTAGGCAGTCGCGTTAACCACTGCGCCACTCGGACACAGTGTCCATCGCAGTTGCTCAGACTACCTTGGCGCACCTCTCAGCCGGCCTACACTCCCACCAATGCCACCTATCCGCAGTCCCTGCCGTGTCTTCCATGCTCGCGGTTTGAAATTCCCGCAGTAGATCGAAAGTAATTGTGCAACAGCACGGTGTGTGGTGGATTCATTGCCCATCGAGGCCAATCAGTCGGACGTGTCCGAAAGAACAGACACCACGCATTCATATAATTAGTTACGTTTGTTAATGGAGGTCAGTGCAATGTCTGGATGAAGCGTTGTGGATGAGGTGGACGTCATCACAGTGAAGGAGAAAGGAATAGAATGTTGCGTCAAATTTGCCAGTTCTCAGATGCTGCATGTTTTATAACGACGAAACGACTGTTTTTCGAAAAGCGTGAAAAATTACTTTTTCTGTCGTAGCTTTCTACAGGAGTTTCGGGTACTCCCTCGGGCGTGTGTGTGTGTGTGTGTTTTGTCCTTAGCGTAAGTTAGTTTAAGTTAGATTAAGTAGTGTGTAAGCCTGGAAACCAATGAACTCAGCAGTTTGGTCCCATAGGAACTTACCACAAATTACCAAATTTTCCTTTCGATTAATAGTTTCGCTGGAATGCGAAAGAAGAAATAGAAAAAAGTCCGAAATATCGGTCGTTTTCTTTTCATCACGACATTTTCCATTCAGAAATCTGGACAAAAAAAGCAACTTCAGAATTCCTCTCGTTTTTGGAAGGCAGAACTCTAATTTTCTTGGCGTGATACGACATTTACGTTTTACTGTTCTACTAGTCGACACACCGTCGTGTCACGTAACTCGCATTTCGTCAGACCTCATACGAACCGTCATTAGCACAGACAAGCTATGTGCGATACCAGCGTACTTTAGTGCGGCCAGATAACTGGTTGCTTGAAGCATGCAACACTGGATTGAACTGGAACGTGGTTCTAACAACGAAGTTAGCTCTCGCAACGAATAGGAGCATAGTTCGGCTTTTTCTAACTAGTGAAAAGGAAGAAACGGCATACTGTAGCTACAGGGCGACAATTATTGAAATATATGAAGAAAACGTAAATTAGTTACAAACTACGGCATGCACACATTTTATTCAACATGTAAACGTCAGTACAGGTACTCGGATTTATGTTATGACACGTTCGATATGCCTGCCATCATTCGCGATGATGTGTCGCAGATCAACAGCGAAATTCTGCATGGCCCGCTGAAGTGTTGGAACATCGATGCTGTCGATGACCTCCAGAATGGGTGATTTCAGCTCACCAATGGTTTCAATGGTTTTGGGGTTATTGCTGTACACCTTGTCTTTAACACTCGGGGGGACGGGGGGGAGTACTTTATCCCTACCTTCTGAAAATATTGAATCTACTCAGGTACTTTACTTTTCAAAATGTTGTAAAAAATGTTTATTGTCTTTATTGAAGTCTTCTTTCAAATGCTATGATTGTTTTACATTTTTCGTTTAAGCTTAATCAGAAAATTTAATTTTATGGGAGGTGGTCATAAAGTCTTCACACCCCCCCCCCCCCCCCCCCCCCCTTGTTGGTAGATGCGACTTTCCACAACTGTCGTCTTACTCCATAAATAATAGCATGGACATTATATTTCTCTGGGTTGGCAGCAACAGTGGCCTCAAGAATGATTCATTTTCCTTTGGTTCTTTTTTGCTTCCCGTTCAGTGGCACTTAGTCCAGTGTTAGACACAACTGTGATTGATAATGTATCGACAGTCACTTACTGACAGAGAACTGTCACATATTTTAGAAGAATCTACAGATTCTCAAATAGAATTTGATGAAACTGACGATGTAGAGAGTGAACGTGAAGAGGAATGCGTTGTGCGCGAGGATGTGGACAATGACAGAGTACATACAGACACTGAAGATGACCCCTGGGCGCCTGAAACTGATGACGACGCAGCCTCTGAGGTTAGTGACAAGAATATTACAAGCACTGGAAAAATTTATAGCTCCAAACCTCCTCACATTAGAAGACGAGCAGCACAAAACATAGTGACATAAAGAGAAGGCATAAGAGACGAAGGCAAAGTAAAAACAATAAGAGAATCATTTGAATAGTTTTTGTTTCCAGAAATTGTCAACATCATAATAAAGCATACGAATGAAGAGGCATTGAGGCAGAAAATACCCAAGACAGACAGACTTGGTTTCATGGCATATATAGGGCTACTTATTACAATGGGGAAGGAAAACGATAGTGAGTTATCTTTCACAGGTTTTTGGTCCTATACTTCAGGAAATTTATTTACAGTGCTACCATGAGCCCAACCAGATTCCAGCAGCTTACTAAGATAGTAAGATTTGGTGACAGGGTCGCGAAGCGATCGCAGAAAACTTCATAAGTTTGCTGCAATACCAGAAGTTTTTGATAAGATGAATGAATTATTGCTAAAATATTATTCTGTTGGGATGCACACTGTTTTTGATGAAATGTTGTCATCGTTCCGTGGCAGGTGTCCCTTCCAGGTTAAAATGGTTCAAATGGCTCTGAGCACTATGGGACTTAACTTCTGAGGTTATCAGTCCCCTAGAACTTAGAACTACTTAAACCTAACTAACCTAAGGACATCACACACATCCATGCCCGAGGCAGGATTCGAACCTGCGACTGTAGCGGTCGCGCGGTTCCAGACTGTAGCGCCTAGAAACGCTCGGCCACTCTTCATGAAGGAAAAACCTGGTAAATGCGGTATAATTATACGCATACTCACAGACGCTAAAACCAGATATGTTATCAGTATGGAGCCTTATGCTGGGAAAAGAAATGGTGGTACACAACAATCAAATTTCGCTGCAGCTGTGGTCAAACGCTTGGTGGTTCCTATACATAATCCAGGGCCGAATGTCACCATAGACAGATGTTACACTTCAACTGGTAAGGCCGAAGATCTATGGAGGAATCACAAGCTAACTCTCGTGGGAACATTACAAGCTAATAGGAAACATATGCCTCAAGAACTGAAAGATATCTCAAGACGAGAATTATAATCTAGTAAATTTGGTTTCAGTGGTACTAGTACTGGAAATATACCAATCACAATTGTTTTCGATATCCCCCGTGAAAAACCCAAAAGAAATCTGCTGTTTTATCATCTCAAAATTATGACGCCGCAATTGGTTCACCTATTGACACTAAGAGGAAAAGAGTTATAAATTAATATTATAATGAGACTAAAGGTGACGTTGACACGATAGGTCAAATGGTGAGGAAACATTCAACTAAGTGGGCTGCAAGAAGGTGGCCGCTGTATGTTTTCTATACTCTTGTGGACATAGCAGCGGTAAATAGTTAGCCGGCCGGAGTGGCCGAGCGGTTCTAGGCGCTACAGTCTGGAACCGCGCGACCGCTACGGTCACAGGTTCGAATCCTGCCTCGGGCATGGATGTGTGTGATGTCCTTAGGTTAGTTAGGTTTAAGTAATTTTAAGTTTTACGGGACTGATGACCTCAGAAGTTCAGTCCTATAGTGCTCAGAGCCATTTGGTAAATAGTTATACACTATTTTTGTTAAACTTCCCGGTTTGGGATAAGAAAAAATCTAATGAGCGACGACTTTTTCTTCAAGAACTGGGGCTACAGCCACGAAACCATACATTGAAGAAAGGGCTACAAATATTGCAGGACTGCCAAAGCCTGTAGTTTCAAGTATGGAGGGTATTCTCGGACGGAAAATCAAGCAGAACTAAGGTACAAAGGAAGCTCATGGAGGTAAAGATAGATGTCATTTTGTGTTAGTGAAAGCCGTTCAAAAGGAGAAAAGTACAACAAAGTGAACAAAACAACAATAAACTGCAACAATTGCAAGAGATACACATGTGGTAAACACAGCAAAAGAACTGTTATATGTTCCAAGTGTGAAGGATTCCGAAGAAAGTAGTGAATAATCTTTCTCACATAACTATGTTATGTACCTAAGCTCTTTGTATATTACCTCAAGTTTTTGTAATATTTTTTAATTATAATGAAGTGTACCTCAATAGTACTATAACGACTTTTACTACTAATATTTCTCAAGACAATTAGACTTAGTAAACTTTAATGACGAAGTAAGTGAAAGATGTAAAATGCATTTCTGAAAACTTTTAAACGAAATATTCGGGTTCTGGATCCTGATCATGCATCAATAGATCTTCCAAAATTATGCCCACCCTCTTATTTTTGTGATTTGGGCTTTTTATTAAACCCCCAAGATCATCTTGAATGTGGAGTCACCAATATCAAAACGATCCTCCTTGAAACTGGAAACCATTTTCTTGCTGTGCTCTGCCCAATGGCATTACCCCATTCACGACAGAAACTTTTCTTGCTGCCTCCGCTGCTGTCAACCATCTGCTGAATTCAAGCAGAAGAATACGTCGGAAATGTTCCTATTTCTCCACTTGCCACTCCATTTTCTAGCGTCCACAGCTCTATTCACTGTCTCAAAATGGCACATGATAATACGTAAATTCAAACAGCAACAGTAATTACAAACAAAAAATTACAGTCGATAAATAAACCCATAGCAACCGGAATACTAGTATACGAAACATAATGCAAAGAAGTTATACACCAACAAAATATTCTCTCCCGTTAGCTAAAGCAGTCATTTTTAGCCGTTTGGCCAGAGAAAGTGTGATTTAAAGGCAGTGTGGTGGCCGAATGCTGAGTTTGCGGGCCGTCATTCACGTTTCATCTGACTTGAGATGTAATCTCAAAGGCCTTGTATTTGATACTTGTTTTTTTCCCCCTTTGCATTCGTGTTCACTTGCCAACACAACGCCTCCGGGTTCGAGATCTCAGCTGCGGACGTATCAAGTTCGAGTCTCAATGACAACCACAGGTTCTTGTGGCGGTGGGAGGGTCGCAGACTGAAAATGAGAAACCGGTTGCGTAAGTAAGAGGACAAGACAAAAAATATAGAGAAGGTGTTCATCGGGGACATTTTAACCTTGTACTGGCGCATGTTACCTAATAATGTAGGTATCAAATTAATATGTGAAGAAGTTTTGTCTACGGCGCTTTTCTGTGTGTGTGTGTGCGTGTGTGCGTGTGTGTGTGTGTGTGTGTGTGTGTGTGTGTGTGTGTGTGTGTAATTGGAATTAATGAACAGGAATATCTACTGGCATAAAGTACTGTGTGTCGGACATTTACAACCAATGGGAATTCATCCAAAAACGGTGAGGGTTCATAAAGAATCTGCTTCTTCATTTTTAGTAGTTAAGAAATGGGAAGGCGAACCAAAACGTGTCGGCATTTTTCTTTAAAATAACATAAAGGGCAACCCAAAATGTAGTCACGCGCAGAAATTTGGAGAAAATGCGAGGAACTGTAATGAAGTATTTATTGTTATCTCGAAAAAATACATTTTTTGTTTTGCAATCTGCAGTCCTGGTACACACTGAAATGGCCGCGCCGCAGTACATTAGCACACCGATAGAGGAACGAAAACAGATCGGTGCAGCACCCAAGTTTTCTGTTTTAACTGTATGAAAAACTTATTCAGATGAGTTCTAGTCTGCAGAAGATTAGAATTGTCTTTCTTCTGGACAGTGCGCCTGCATAATAAAGCTAATTTGTTACGATGGGAAGAGAGAGATTTGAAGTACACATGGTGGAGGAGCCGAGCTGATTTAACACTCACTGACTTCTACTTGTTCTCACACCTACAAGTAAAGAAACGGACCAGAGGCATGTCAAAGTGCTTGAGATGTGGTGTTGCAAAAGTATGCTGAAAATTAAGTGGACCGATGAGAAATGAAGTTCTCCGCGGAAACTGCGTCAAAACAGGTGTGAAAAACCCTAACTAGAAGAAGGTATAGGATAAAAGGACATTTTAAAGACGTTAACAATAACTTTCTTGCCCCAAGATGGAGCCGTAGAAGGCAAAAATTGTAGGGAAGACAAATTATAATTTATACACTAAATAGCCGAGGATCCTGAGTAAGCGCTATACTAACAAGGGAATTGTCTAATCCGACACCTCGAAACGAACCCTGATCTTTTTATGCCGAAAGAATACAACGAATGAAATGCCCTGTCAAAATTTTAGCTGCTATTACGCACTGCAAGAATTTTAAAAATAGTAAAAGCTACTCGTTTTTGCTGCATGAGGAACTGCTTTTGACAGCGGTTTGTACAGTCCTTCCCGCACGATTGGCCGCAACTAGAGCGCAGCTCAAATATCCAAGGTGACACACGCGACTTTGATGCACCTAAACCATACAAAAAATGCTACGTGTCATTTTTTGAGTAAGAGGCTGTTCATACTGCCAGCTAAACTGTTGCAGATGTAATTCTCACGAAGGTATCTAACAGACGAAAATAAATCGTGGCAGTTTGATGTTACGTTACAGACGTCCATCAACGGGAAATTTGAAAGATTCCTTAAATACACATAATTTTATAAAATTTCCTGTAGCGCAGTTCGTATGATAATTTTCGAATAATGTACAGTTTGCCACCAACGAAACAATTCCTTCTTTATTAACCGGAGTCGTCACAAAAAAGCGAAGTGCCATTTGAATGATGAAAACAGTTTCCTTACACCAGGCACACCTTCCTTCTTTATTACCCGTAGTCCTCACAAACAGTTTCCTTACACCAGGCACACCTGACGAAAAAAAATCAATGCATCCAGGCACCTCAAATACTTGCTAATCTTATTTAGACAGAATTGTGGCCGAGTAAGAAATGGTTCTGTTCGTTGCTCCGCTTATTGTGTTGCATCGCAAGTATACGAAATTTGTAAAATGTGCCGTTGTAAACTGCTTATGAACAAATAACTGAAATTTAAGAATATTGTTCCCTACTAAACCTCAAATGACACGAACCTATCCTAAGTTATTTTGTCCAACAATTTCGTTAAAAATAATGTTCAGACGAAAATATTTTTGCCACTAAACAGTCTTATCTTTGGTCCTAGCTTGCGTTGGGGCTCTGAAGACGGATATAAAGCTGCAGAAACAGTAATCCACTCTTACTTATCACTGGCATTGTTGTACGCGAATGTGTCAGAGCATTAACCAGTTGCACGACAGACTTTTTCGGCTCGAGATGATAAAGTGCGGTTTGCTCACAGTTCTTTCACGAAACCTGGAAACGTGGAGATACGCACACTTCATCTTCCCCTCAGCTACGAATTAATGCCATTTCCTCCACACGTTTACTTTCACTAAAATTAATAGTTTTGGTACCTGCCATACTGTATGATTTCTTGAGTCTGCGTAACTAGTTCGAATAAGCCTTGAAATCAGCAATATTCATTTCACTTGCGATTCGGGGGACTTGGTCTCGTAATTCTCCATCAGTAGTGATGCACTGCCTCTCACGAGCAGTTCTACAGTAAATCTTACGAATATTGTAGTTTTTTCTCTCACACTTCTGCGAATTTCATTTTGGCGCATATTTTAACTTCGTGTAACTTTTCTTCCATTTACACTGTTTTCAGTCAGATTTTACGAAGCAAAAGTTGGCACACTGCGTAACATTAAGCATTATCACAATTAATATTGATTCAATAATGTTTGTTCAACAGCCATATGTATTTTACCCTCGTCGTGTTAATGCATATTTAATTTAATTACTGCCTGCGAGTTGGACAGGTTAGCTCATGATTAATATAACATTTTGTAATTGATGTAACCAAGTAACGTTATGTACTTCTGAAGATGACACTCAAAGTAAGATAAGGCTGAGAATCAATACGTCTCCAGGAAAATGTAATTACATCAGATCAATATTAATTCAGTTTATCTCCATTGTTAGCACCTACGAGACCACAAACACAGCTTGTAATTATTATAGATATTAAATGATGCGCAAATTTGAATGAACATTGACTGTGACCAATTGATTCAGAGCAACCATCAAGGGAAACAAATTTGCTTTACAAATAAGTCTCCCTGTCGTGTTATCTGCTTACCAGCCGGCCGCGGTGGTCTAGCGGTTCTGGCGCTGCAGTCCGGAACCGCGGGATTGCTACGGTCGCAGGTTCGAATCCTGCCTCGGGCATGGGTGTGTGTAATGTCCTTAGGTTAGTTAGGTTTAAGTAGTTCTAAGTTCTGGGGGACTTATGACCTAAGATGTTGAGTCCCATAGTGCTCAGAGCCATTTGAACCATTTATCTGCTTACCGTTCGGCATTAGCCAAGGATATGCGCCTGCCATATCGCGCAGGCGCTGGCCGCTACAACTATAGTAGCGGGAGTATATTTCTCCAGCCGCCGGGCGAGCTATGGATATGGCAATTCTCAACATTTTCTAAAATACTTAGCAGCTAAAATTCTGACACTGTATTTCCTTCAGTGTATTCTTTTCACATAAAAAATTTCAGGGCATTTTTCAACATGCCGGATTAGACCATTTCCTTGTAAAACGAAGAGATTGACACAGGATGCAAATACACTGAAGCTCCAAAGAAACTGGTATAGGCATGCGTCTTAAAATACAGAGACAGGTTATCAAGATTTAAGTGAGTTTGAACGTGGTATTATAGACGGCGCACGAGCGATGGGACACGGCATCTCCGAGGTAGCGATGAAGTGGGGATTTTCCCGTACGATCATTTCACGAATGTACCGTGAATATCAGGAATCCGGTAAAACATCAAATCTCCGACATCACTGCGGCCGGAAAAAGATCCTGCAAGAAAGGGGCCAACGACGATTGAAGAGAATCGTTCAACGTAACAGAAGTGCAACCCATCCGGAAATTGCAGATTTCAATGCTGGTTCATCAACAAATGTCAGCGTGCGAACCATTCAACGAAACTTCATCGATATGGGCTTCCAGAGCCGAAGGCCCACTCGTTTACCCTTCATGACTGCACGACACAAAGCATTATGCCTCGTCTGGGCCCGTCAACACCCATAACTGTAAACATGTTGCCTGGTCGGAGGAGTCTCGCAAATCGTATCGAGCGGATGGACGTGTAGGGGTATGGAGAATCAGTGGACCCCGCACGTCAGCAGGGAACTGTTCAAGCTGGTGGAGGCTCTATATTGGCATGGGGCGTGTGCAGCTGGAGTGATATGAGACCCTGATACGTCTACATACTACTCTGACAGGTGACACGTACGTAAGCATCCTGTCTGGTCACCTGCATCCATTCATGTCTGTTGTGCATTCCGAAAGACTCTGACGATTCCAGCAGGACAATGCGACACCCCACAAATCCAGCATTGCTACAGAGTGGCTCCAGGAACACTCTTCTGAGTTTAAACAGTTCCGCTGGTCATCAAACTCCAAAGACATGAACATTGCTGAGCATATCTGGGATGCATTGCAACGCGCACTTCAGAAGAGATCTCCACGTCCTTGTACTCTTACGGGTTGATGGACAGTCCTGTAGGATTCATGGTGTCAGTTCCCTCCAGCAGTACTTCAGACATTAGTCGAGTCCATGTCACATTGTGTCGCAACGCTTTTGCGTGCTCGCTGGGGCTGTACACGATATTAGGCAGGTGTACCAGATTCTTTCACTCTTCAGTGTAGATTCGGGTCCCATCAGATCAATCAAATTGACGGAAAAAATGTTTATGGTGGCTGGGAAAAGATTGTTGTTCAACAGCCCTATGTATTTTATCCTCGTAGTGTTACAGGACATTTAATTTGAAATACTGGAAGTGACTTGAGCTGGTTAGCTCGTGATCCATGTAATATGTTTTAATCAATGTAACCAGTAATACGTAATTCTGAAGAAGATACGCATAGTAACATCGAAGCATAGGTAAAGTTTAAATAAACAAACTTGCGGTGGCTGATTGGCTGTTTCCTTCACTAATCGATTATTAGTGACAGTTGCCGTTAGCAGCCATGTTCAAGATTGTTTGGTGTACCATATGGAGTATTTTGTACATCCACTTTGCAGGGAACGATTACCAAAAGTGAAAACATTTGACTATGTGTATTAATCGAAGAAAAACGTGCATCTTTCTTATCTTAGAACAGTGGTTCGCTGAAGAGCTGAGAAATTAACTTTCCTCTCGTAGACAGTGACGTTGATAGTCTAGACGCCAAAGACACGTTAAATAAAATGGATTGCACCTGGTTGGAACCACCAACAGTGTTATACAGAAATACTTCTAATATCGCCAAAACAGGTAACACACAGAACTAGATGCACTGGATCAGATTATCGAATGAAGCCTCATCAAGTGAAATACAATCGTGTCGTGCAGGTAAGATTGCAGTAAATCAGCAGTAACTATGCCTCAGTCGCCTTGAGCCAAGTTTAAACCTTATCTGGCAGAAATCTTCAATGCAAGTGGCAAACAAGCTGACAGACGACACTGATCGACAAAACTCTCCATCATGGTACACCGTATTCTTGTAAACAGCGGGTACAACCTGTACATTGCAAGGTATGTTTCCTCTGCACTCTTCCACGTCATGTCACGCACGAAACAAAAGCTTTAGCGCACGACCTCTTCTCTTTCTCCTTCCGCCAAGCGGTGTAAAATCCTCACTTTCCTCTGTTGTATGCCTCCTACCTGCCCGCGCCGAAGAACATTGCGACGCAGTGCAGCAACACTGACTTTGACCTTTCTCATCAGGTATAGATAAGAGTAGGCGCACGGTTCAACCTTCCAGCCCTAATCTGAGGGCTGGGGGTGGGAGGGAGGCCATCTGTGTCTGAGCTCTTTACGTCTTTCATCTGGCTTAAATGATTCCTTGCTAAATTGCTTATTGTTGTACTTACTACCCAAAACGTGACTAGTCCAAGGACTTCTACAACTTCATAGGGACCGACAGAATGCCGCAATAGATTCTCAGTAATTTTTTCGGCATCCTTAATTTTGGGTTGAAGATTTTTGACTCTACCTAAAACCCCAACTTTCACTGAGGCAGGGCACCTCCCCTTAGTTTTCTCCAGCAGCTAATAATCGTATTCCACTAATTTCCTAATGGTAAATTAAGCATATATGTGAACATCAACCTTGCTGGCATGGTCTTATGCGACCGCCGCATTCAGGGAAAAGTTGAGCCAGCACTGAGGTCTCTCCCAAGCAGTTTTCGATTTGTCATGAAATATTATTAGGGCAGATTTTGAATTACGGTTGATCATCTGAATAAATGAGGACTGCAGGTAACAGGGAAAGATGGTGACATGAGATATCGCATTGCCAAAATAAAGCTGCGAAACTCCCTAGATGTAAGATGAGCCGTTATCACTCACCAGCACCTTCAGTGGACCAAAGCAAGAAAATAGACCTCCCAGATGTTTAATGGAGATACTAGTGGTCATTCACCTGCTAGGGGACAAGCAGAGAAAACGGCTAAAGATCCAAGAAAATGGCCCCATATAGCCGACGAACAAGTTTTTCATGTGCTTCTGTTTTCACTTGGAACTAAAAATATCTCTTCGGTTATTCGAATTCGACTTCGGCTCTGTACTTTCCGGACATTGTTACCTTATCATGTCAAAATCCAACGTGGGCAATGTCGGATGCTCCTTAATTTTTGGAATAGTTTTGTAGGTCCCTCAGTGTCCCCCCACACAATGTCTAATGGACATTGCAAGCTGCATGGGTAAACAATTCTTTGGGCCCGTCATGGCGGGTACAATAGCACAAGAATCTTTTAATGATTTGGAATCCACTTGTTGACGAACTTCCAGCATACTGCTGCGCTGCTGTGTAAATGTTCGTTGCACATTTTCGACATGGTTTTCACATCTTCGGAAATACCATTTTTGACTATGTTACAATGATTTGAAAATGGGTTTCGGCCCAAAGCTAGTCATCGAATGAATAAAAAAATCAAAAATTGCAACTCTGGCCTGGATTTTCATTGTATGACTCACTTATTGAATCTCCTTCCCTAAAGTGCCTCTTAATACCCCATAAGATCTCAACCCCATTCTGCTCTTGCTGTAAATTTTCGAATGGAGAAAGGCTCTCTGTTAAATTGCAGCATTCGATAAAACCTGTTCTCCGGTTCCTTGTACCTCAGCGACACTTTGCTAAAATGCAAATGGATCTAAGCACTATGGGACTTAACATCTGTGGTCATCAGTCGCCTAGACTTAGAACTACTTAAAAGCTAACTAACCTAAGGACATCACACACAGCAATGCCCGAGGCAGGATTCGTACCTGCGACCGTAGCAGCAGCGCGGCTCCGCAGTGAAGCGCCTAGAACACCTCGGCCACAGCGGCCGGTGACCGTTTGCTCAGACTCTAAAATACGACTTTGAGGTATCCGCCACTTGATTATCAGTCTTTTACATGCCTCATTGGAAACATAAATGCAGACATGTAGGATGCCCAAAGGGCTATCCTCCCGGTTTTTGGGGTCTCGTCAAAACCCAGCTGAGGGCTTGGTTATCGGTCTTCAATATGAAACATTTATGTTCGAGATAACAATCGAAACTTCATTAAGCCAAACAACGCAGCGGGAGTCTACAGTTAGTTTCATTTCGAGAACAGATGAAGACCAAGAGGTTTAACCAATAAACCGCTGCTATCCCTCTTGCTCCTGAAACAAAACTGCTGTGACCCCAGCATTATAGTCCCAAAATCTGAGATGGCTAGAACAGGTGTGTTACTTAAAATCAGCTTTAAAGCATCAAACGGCGCCTGTTAGCTTTCAGACCAGCAAAAAATTTCACTTTTCCTATGGAACTGATTAACGGCGTAGCTAGTGTACATATTGGGGATGAATTTGTGAAGACATTAACCATTCTTCGCACCACGCTAATGTCTTATCTAAATCGTTTTAGAATTGGTTCTGATCTTCTGATGACTTACCAGAAATCACTTATGTTTTGTTCGATGACTTTCCGTCAGTTACTAAGAACTGTGACCTCTCTGACAGGTAATCACGAATTCAGTCCCATAACTGAGACGATATTCCAAAAGCAAGCGGTGTGATTACAAGCTGCTTGTGAGGTACGATGTCAAAGCCTTCCGCAAAGTTGGAAATACGGAATCAATTTGAAATCCCTTTGGGTAGCACTCAACACTTCGTGCGAGTAAAGAGCTACAGTAATGGTGTTTCACAAGAACGATGATTCCTAAATCTGTGTCGACTGTGTGTCAACAGACATCCTCGAGGTAATTGATAATATTGAAACACAATATACGTAGTTGGAACCCTACTGTGGAGACACTATGCAATGGGATCTACTATTGCCGCTTATAGCACACGTTGTTGACATACCTACCTAACCTCCGAGCAAATGGACTCTCCCGTTCCATTTCATCGGCGTGCGCACAATCGAGGGAAACAGTCACTTGTGAGCAAGCTGTATAACGTAATGGTGTCACCATGTTTTCGAAACAGAAACAACGGAGTTGGATCAGGATTGAATGTGCCAGAGGTCGTACAGCACGACAGTGTCATCAAGGTCTTCATAAGGCGTGCGGGGAACAGTATTGCCGTACAGAACAGTGGCACGTTGGATAAAGATTCAACGAATGTCGGCAAACTGTGGCAGACATGAATCGGGCAGGTCGTCCTAGCATGTATGAAGAAGAAGTGCATGCTGTTGCCACATTATTGGACATTGATCGGCGCCATATGATTCGTGAGCTCGCCCACGAAACCAGATTAGCGCTACGACTGTGTTTCGCATCCTGAAGGATCGCCTGGGCATGCGAAAATTTGCATCACGATTGACGGAAGAAACGGATGCGTTACGACGCTGCTCACACGCACTTGGACCGCTGTGAGCGCGAAGGAGAGGCTTTCTTACAAGGGAACCTTCCCATCGCACCCCCCTCAGATTTAGTTATAAGTTGGCTCAGTGGATAGGCCTTGAAAAACTGGACACAGATAAATCGAGAAAACAGGAAGAAGTTGTGTGGAACTATGAAAAAATAAGCAAAATATACAAACTGAGTAGTCCATGGCCAAATAGGCAACATCAAGGACAAAATGAGCTAAGGAGCGCCGTGGTCCCGTGGTTAGCGTGAGCAGCTACGGAGCGAGAGGTCCTGTGTTCAAGTCTTCTCAAGAGTGAGAAGTTTACTTTTTTTTATTTTCGCAAAGTTATGATATGTCCGTTCGTTCATTGACGTCTCTGTTCACTGTAATAAGTTTAGTGTCTGTGTTTTGCGACCGCACCGCAAAACCGTGCGATTAATAGACGAAAGGACGTGGAACCGAAAACATTTGATGGCAAGGTCATAGGTCAACCGATTCCTCCACAGGTAAACACGTCTGATATATTCTATATGACACTGGTGACGGCATGTGCGTCACATGACGGGAGTATGTTGTCGACCCACCAAACTTGTACACTTGGCGAATGGGTAAAAAGATTCTTCTACCTTGCCTGATTTAGGTTTTCTTGTGGATGTGATAATCACTCCCAAAAAAGTGATTAAAACATAAGAGTTTCATATAATAATTGAAAATAAAAAATTAAACTTTTCACTCGAGGGAAGACTTGAACCAAGGACCTCTCGTTTCGTAGCTGCTCACGCTAACCACGTGACCACGGCGCTCCTTATCCCAATTTGTCCTTGATGTTGCCTATCTGACCATGGACTACTCAGTTTGTAAATTTTGCTTATTTTTTTCATAGTTCCACACAACTTCTTCCTGTTTTCTCGATTGATCTGTGTTCAGTTTTTCAAGGCCTATTCACTGTGCCAACTTATAACTACATCTACATCTACATCTACATTTATACTCCGCAAGCCACCCAACGGTGTGTGGCGGAGGGCACTTTACGTGCCACTGTCATTACCTCCCTTTCCTGTTCCAGTCGCGTATGGTTCGCGGGAAAAACGACTGTCTGAAAGCCTCCGTGCGCGCTCTAATCTCTCTAATTTTACATTCGTGATCTCCTCGGGAGGTATAAGTAGGGGGAAGCAATATATTCGATACCTCATCCAGAAACGCACCCTCTCGAAACCTGGCGAGCAAGCTACACCGCGATGCAGAGCGCCTCTCTTGCAGAGTCTGCCACTTGAGTTTGTTAAACATCTCCGTAACGCTATCACGGTTACCAAATAACCCTGTGACGAAACGCGCCGCTCTTCTTTGGATCTTCTCTATCTCCTCCGTCAACCCGATCTGGTACGGATCCCACACTGATGAGCAATACTCAAGTATATGTCGAACGAGTGTTTTGTAAGCCACCTCCTTTGTTGATGGACTACATTTTCTAAGGACTCTCCCAATGAATCTCAACCTGGTACCCGCCTTACCAACAATTAATTTTATATGATCATTCCACTTCAAATCGTTCCGCACGCATACTCCCAGATATTTTACAGATGTAACTGCTACCAGTGTTTGTTCCGCTATCATATAATCATACAATAAATGATCCTTCTTTCTATGTATTCGCAATACATTACATTTGTCTATGTTAAGGGTCAGTTGCCACTCCCTGCACCAAGTGCCTATCCGCTGCAGATCTTCCTGCATTTCGCTACAATTTTCTAATGCTGCAACTTCTCTGTATATTGCAGCATCATCCGCGAAAAGCCGCATGGAACTTCCGACACTATCTACTAGGTCATTTATATATATTATGAAAAGCAATGGTCCCATAACACTCCCCTGTGGCACGCCAGAGGTTACTTTAACGTCTGTAGACGTCTTTCCATTGATAACAACATGCTGTGTTCTGTTTGCTAAAAACTCTTCAATCCACCCACACAGCTGGTCTGATATTCCGTAGGCTCTTACTTTGTTTATCAAGCGACAGTGCGGAACTGTATCGAACGCCTTCTGGAAGTCAAGAAAAATAGCATCTACCTGGGAGCCTGTATCTAATATTTTCTGGGTCTCATGAACAAATAGAGCGAGTTGGGTCTCACATGATCGCTGTTTCCGGAATCCATGTTGATTCCTACATAGCAGATTCTGAGTTTCCAAAAACGACATGATACTCGAGCAAAAAACATGTTCTAAAATTCTACAACAGATCGACGTCAGAGATATAGGTCTATAGTTTTGCGCATCTGCTCGACGACCCTTCTTGAAGACTGGGACTACCTGTGCTCTTTTCCAATCATTTGTAACCTTCCGTTCCTCTAGAGACTTGCTGTACACGGCTGTTAGAAGGGGGGCAAGTTCTTTCGCGTACTCTGTGTAGAATCGAATTGGTATCCCGTCAGGTCCAGTGGACTTTCCTCTGTTGAGTGATTCCAGTTGCTTTTCTATTCCTTGGACACTTATTTCGATGTCAGCCACTTTTTCGTTTGTGCGAGGATTTAGAGAAGGAACTGCAGTGCGGTCCTCCTCTGTGAAACAGCTTTGGAAAAAGGTGTTTAGTATTTCAGCTTTACGCGTGTCATCCTCTGTTTCAATGCCTTCATCATCCCGGAGTGTCTGGACATGCTGTTTCGAGCCACTTGCTGATTTAACGTAAGACCAGAACTTCCTAGGATTTTCTGTCAAGTCGGTACATAGAATTTTACTTTCGAATTCACTGAACGCTTCACGCATAGCCCTCCTTATGCTAACTTTGACATCGTTTAGCTTCTGTTTGTCTGAGAGGTTTTGGCTGCGTTTAAACTTGCAGTGAAGCTCTCTTTGCTCTCGCAGTACTTTCCTAACTTTGTTGTTGTACCACGGTGGGTTTTTCCCGTCCCTCACAGTTTTACTCGGCACGTACCTGTCTAAAACGCATTTTACGATTGCCTTGAACTTTTTCCATAAACACTCAACATTGTCAGTGTCGGAACAGAAATTTTCGTTTTGATCTGTTAGGTAGTCTGAAATCTGCCTTCTATTACTCTTGCTAAACAGATAAACCTTCCTCCCTTTTTTTATATTCCTATTAATTTCCATATTCAGGGATGCTGCAACGGCCTTATGATCACTGATTCCCTGTTCTGCACATACAGAGTCGAAAAGTTCGGGTCTGTTTGTTATCAGTAGGTCCAAGATGTTATCTCCACGAGTCGGTTCTCTGTTTAATTGCTCGAGGTAATTTTCGGATAGTGCACTCAGTATAATGTCACTCGATGCTCTGTCCCTACCACCCGCCCTAAACATCTGAGTGTCCCATTCTATATCTGGTAAATTGAAATCTCCACCTAAGACTATAACATGCTGAGAAAATTTATGTGAAATGTATTCCAAATTTTCTCTCAGTTGTTCTGCCACTAACGCTGCTGAGTCGGGAGGTCGGTAAAAGGATCCAATTATTAACCTAGCTCGGTTGTTGAGTGTAACCTCCACCGATAGTAATTCACAGGAACTATCCACTTCTACTTCACTACAGGATAAACTACTACTAACAGTGACGAACACTCCACCACCGGTTGCATGCAATCTATCCTTTCTAAACACCGTCTGTGCCTTTGTAAAAATTTCAGCAGAATTTATCTCTGGCTTCAGCCAGCTTTCTGTACCTATAACGATTTCAGCTTCGGTGCTTTCTATCAGCGCTTGAAGTTCCGGTACTTTACCAACGCAGCTTCGTCAGTTTACAATTACAATACTGATTGCTGCTTGGTCCCCGCATGTCCTGACTTTGCCGCGCATCCGTTGAGGCTGTTGCCCTTTCTGTACTTGCCCAAGGCCATCTAACCTAAAAAACCGCCCAGCCCACGCCACACAACCCCTGCTACCCGTGTAGCTGCTTGTTGCGTGTAGTGGACTCCTGACCTATCCAGCGGAACCCGAAACCCCATCACCCTATGGCGCAAGTCGAGGAATCTGCAGCCCACACGGTCGCAGAACCGTCTCAGCCTCTGATTCAGACCCTCCACTCGGCTCTGTACCAAAGGTCCGCAGTCAGTCCTGTCGACGATGCTGCAGATGGTGAGCTCTGCTTTCATCCCGCTAGCGAGACTGGCAGTCTTCACCAAATCAGATATCCGCCGGAAGCCAGAGAGGATTTCCTCCGATCCATAGCGACACACATCATTGGTGCCGACATGAGCGACCACCTGCAGATGGGTGCACCCTGTACCCTTCATGGCATCCGGAAGGACTCTTTCCACATCTGGAATGACTCCCCCCGGTATACACACGGAGTGCACATTGGTTTTCTTCCCCTCTCTTGCTGCCGTATCCCTAAGGGGCCCCATTACGCGCCTGACGTTGGAGCTCCCAACTACTAGTAAGCGCACCCTCTGCGACCGCCCAGATCTTGCAGACTGAGGGGCAACCTCTGGAACAGGACAAGCAGCCATGTCAGGCCGAAGATCAGTATCAGCCTGAGACAGAGCCTGGAACCGGTTCGTCAGACAAACTGGAGAGGCCTTCCGTTCAGCCCTCTGGAATGTCTTTCGCCCCCTGCCACATCTTGAGACGACCTCCCACTCTACCACAGGTGAGGGATCAGCCTCAATGCGGGCAGTATTTTGGGCAACCACATTCGTAGTCCGATCGGGGGATGCGTGGGACGAGCTGGCTGTCCCCGACAAACCCCCATCCGGACCCCCACAGTGATGCCCATTGCCAACAGCCTCAAGCTGCGTGACCGAAGCCAACACTGCCTGAAGCTGGGAGCGAAGGGATGCCAACTCAGCCTGCATCCGAACACAGCAGTTGCAGTCCCTATCCATGCTAAAAACTGTTGTGCAAAGAATGTCTGAACTAATCTACAGAGAGCGCAAACAAATCGACACAAAAATTAAACGGTTATTAAAATACAAGATTGCCTAGTAAATGCAGTAATGCTGCTACTTGCACACTGCTGACACACTGCTCGGCAGCGGAAGGAGACTGCGCGATTTTACACTATTCAGGTACTAAAACGCGATGCTACAACTCTCAAATACTATAATACGCCCGAAATTTATGAATTAAACAAAGCAAGTACCAAAAACACGCAAAGAAATTAAGAATTAAACTATGTAACAAATGAGTGAGCTAGGAGTATACGACTTGCTGCAGCAGCTGCTTATCCAACGGCGACAGGGAGCACACTGACTGTGACCAACCGACACTGGCCGTTCAAAACAAAAACAGAAGACAGGCGACTACACGATTTTACACTATTCAGGTACTAAAACGCGATGCTACAACTCTCAAATACTATAATACGCCCGAAATTTATGAATTGAACAATGCAAGTACCAAAAACACGCAAAGAAATTAAGAATTAAACTATGTAACAAATGAGTGAGCTAGGAGTATACGACTTGCTGCAGCAGCTGCTTATCCAACGGCGACAGGGAGCACACTAAATCTGAGGGGGGTGCGATGAGGAGGTTCCCTTGTTAGGCCGTATCGTAACACTGGATGAGACATGGGCCACATCGTACGAGCCAAAACTGAAACGCCAATCCAACGAATGGGGTCATTATAGGTCGCCGCGAAAGTGTAAAGTGCGTCAAAGCCCCAGTATGGTGAAAGTTATGGTGATTCTTGTGTACGACTGTGATGGTGTTATCGTAAGGCATTATGTTCGTTCACGGCAGACCGTCAGTGCCCAGTATTACTGCTCGTTTTTGGAGCATCACCTGCGACCACCTTTGCGAAAGAAGCGGCGACACTTTCTGCACAACCCTCCCATCATTTTGCACGACAATGCGCGGGCGCATACAGCACAAGCCGTGGCTGCTCTGTTCGGTCGATGGGACTGGGAAGTACTGTAACGTCCACCATACTCCCCGGATTTAAGTCCTTGTGACTTTGACTTGATTCCAAAGATGAAGGAAACACTTCGTGGAATTCGCTGCAGAACTGTTCCAGAGATTAGACAGGCAGTAGACTGCTCCATTTCCACCATCAACAGAACAGTCTCTGCTAACGGAATACTACGCCTTCCACATCGCTGGCAACGGTTTCTACGCAACGCTGTTGACTACTTTGGTGGTTAGTAACAGGTGCAAACATTTAACTCTTTTTATCGGTCGTGAATAAATAGTTGCCACTGTTTAAGTTACAATCCTCGTATTATTCATAGTCTCCCTCGTGCACCAGTTTTTTTATCACAAAAAAACTTTCCATTCGCACCACCAACAGAAGAGGCTCTGCTAACGGTATACTACGCCTTCCATATCGCTGGCAACGGGTTGTACACAACGCTGGTGATTACTTCGGAGGATAGTAAGAGGTGCAAACGTGTAACTCTTTTGTATCGGTTGTGAATAAATAGTTGCCACTATTTAAGTTCCAAACCTCGTATTATTCATAGTCATTACTACTTAGGCTTCCACAGCCGGTGTAGTGATGATTAGAATTCTTGTGGTTACTGTACCAAATCACTGTGTAAAATACTTTCATTATAAACTGTAAAAACAACAGTCTCCCTCACGGCAAGACCGGTTTTCTTAGAGGAAAGGTTGTTCCATCGCAGGTGATAGGTGTCAACACATGATATCTGTGAAATTTATTGGTCCTAGAATATATCGTAATAGGCTAGTCATGACGAAAGAGAAGAGGGTTAAAAAAGAAGCTATTGATGTTTGGTTGGATGGTTAGAAAGGGGGGGGGGAGGATTAAACTGTGAGGTTATTCTTCCCTTGTTCCCCGTAGAACAATTATCCAAGGGAAAGAAGAAAACAAAGAAGAGGTATGGCACAGTAACAGGAGAAAGAGAGAATAAGAAGAACGACAGAAGGAGAACAAACACTACAATGGACAAAACAGGACAAGAAAACCACAGAGAGACAAAAGAAACAGGGAGAGGAGATTAAAAACAAGAAACCAGATTACCATGGCTGACTGACCAGGGCAAAAAAAAGCAGAAGCCAGCCACTCTGCAAGACATTAAAACTTCCAGCTTAAAAGCTCTAGGGTGGAGGACACAGAGAACAAAGGACATGCGCTAAAACTCAGCTAAAATGATAAAACCCATCCTCACGAATAAAACGTAAAACTAAAGCTGCTGTTGAGGCGTTGTAGCCCAGCACCGAAGGTAGAGTGCTGCGAACGTTAAAAGTCCGCCTCAGAGTGACTAAAAGTGGGCAGTCCAGCAAGAGGCGGACGACTGTCATTTGGGAGCCACAGCGATACTGACGTGGGTCCTTGCGACGGAGGAGGTAACTATGTGAGAGCCACGTATGGCCAACGCAGAGTCGACAAAGGACAACTGATTCCCTGTGAGAAACCTGCAGGGAAGGCCTCCACACGTTCGCAGTCTCCTTAATGACATACAGTTAGTTGTGCATACTGTTATGCCACTCCGTCTCCCAAACCCGAAAAACCTTGCTGCGTAAGACAGAGCATAAGTCAGTTTCAAAGATGCCCATCTCCTGGAGCGGTTTCCGCATAGCCTGTTTGGTCATCCTGTCAGCAAGTTCGTTGCCTGCGATTACGACGTGTCGTGGGGTCCACACAAACACCAATGAACGACTGGAATGTTCCAGGGCAGAGATGAACTCCTGGATGTTCGCTACCAAGGGATGTCGAGGGTAGCACTGGTCGATAGCTTGTAAGCTGCTTAGTGAATCAGAACAGAGAAGAAACGACTCACCAGAACAGGAGCAGTTGTGCACATCGGATCCACAATGGAGGGACTCTGGCTTCCTCCAGGACACTGGTCACCAGACTCGTACTAAAAGCTCTCGTCACTAGGCGAATGCCACAGTGGTGCACTGAGTCGAGGAAATGCAACGCTGAGGGCGCCGTTGAACCGTAAACCAGACTCCCATAGTCAAGGCAGGATTGAATGAGGGCTCTGTAGAGCTGCAGCAACGTAGAACGATTTGCACCCCAGTTGGTGTTGCTCAGGCAGCAGAGCATTGAGGTGCTGCCAGCACTCCCACTTAAGCTGACGAAGAAGAGGTAGCCAAGTCGATCAGGCAGCGAAAACCAGTCCCAAAATCGATAAGCTCCACTACAGTGAGTGTATTGTGATTAAGATAAAGTTCAGCTTCCAGATGAACGATACGATGCTGACAGAAACGCATGACACGTGAATTCATGGCTTGGAACTGGAAGCTGTGGGCTAGAGCTCATGACTGCACCTTGTGAATGGCTACCTGTAGGTGGTGTTCAGCAACACAAGTACTGGAGGAGCAATATGAAATGCAGAAGTCATCCGCAAACAGAGAAGGGGAGACCGACGGCTCTACAGCTGCTGCTAGGCCGTTGATGGCTACAAAATTTAGAGATACACTCAATATGGAACCCTGTGGAACGCCATTTTCCTGAATATGGAGGGAACCATGGGAGGCACAAATTTGGACATGGAAAGTACAGAGTGACAGGAAGTTTTGGATAAAAATCGGGAGTGGGCCTTAGAGACCCCATTCATACAATGTGGCAAGGATATTTCACCAGGTCGTGTCGTATGCTTCACGTAAGTCAAAAATACAGAAACCAGATGTTGACGTTGGATGGCAGACTTGAGGGACACAAGATTATCAGTGGTTGAGCGACCCTGGTGGAAGCCACCCTGACATGGAGCCAGTGGGCCACGTGACTACAGAGCCCAACCCAACCACCAACACACCATAAATTCCAGCAGCTTACAGAGAACGATGGTGAGGCTGATGGGCCGGTAGCTATCCACATCAAGCGGATTTTTAGCGGGTTTGAGGACCGAAGTGATGGTGCTCTCGCGCCATTGCGATGGAAAGACGCCATCGCACCAGATCCGGTTGAAGATGACGAGGAGAGATTGCTTGTAATCAGACGAGAGATGTTTAATCATCTGACTGTGGATCCGATCTGGTAAAGGAGCTGTGTTGGGGCATGTGCAAGTGTGCTGAGGAGCTCCTACTCTGTAAATGGGGCGTTATAGGGTTCATTGTGGTGTGTAGTGAACGAGAGGACTTTCCTTTCCATCCGCCGTTTGAGGGTGCGAAAGGCTGAGGGGTAGTTCTCTGACACAGAGGCTCGAGTGTGGTGCTCAGCAAAGTGATTGGCAATCGCGTTTGCGTCGTTAGAGAGCACGCCATTGATGTTAACACCAGGGACACCTATTGGGTCAGGTACCCAAAAAGGTGTCTGATCTTCGTCCAGATTTGGGAAGGTTTTTTTTTTTTTTTTTTTTTTGTGGTTTTAGGGCGCACAACTTCAATGGTCATTAGCGCCCTGACTACTCTAAAAATGCACCGCGAGCCACAAGTTGACAACAACAACTAAAAGGAAAAACACAATAAAAGACAGACTGACAGGCATAGGATTAAAAAACTTCATCAAATGTCCTTAGCAAGGTGTGTCAAATTGATAAAACAAAGAACACGAGCAGCTGCTCGTGGGTCATCCGCTAAAACGGCATCGAAAGTAATAGGCAGGTTAAGATCGAGGCGCAGTTGGTTAAGATCGGGACAGGACATTAAAATGTGTCTAATCGTCAGCAAGTGCCCACATGGGCAGAACGGCGCCGGCGCAGCCGTCAGCAGATGGCGATGGCTGAACCGGCAGTGTCCAATCCTTAACCTTGCTAAAACGACCTCCTCCCGCCGAGAAGGGCGTGAGGAGGACGTCCAAGCCACGGGAAGAGGTTTTAAGGCCCGAAGCTTGTTGTCGGTAAGTGCAGCCCAATCGGCATGCCACAGCGACACAACGCGCCGACAAATGACCCTGCTAAGATCGGACGAAGGGACACAACAAGAAGCTGTCCGAGGCTGGAGGACCGCAGCCTTGGCCGCGGCATCTGCAGCTTCGTTCCCAGGGATACCGACATGGCCGGGAACCCACATAAAGCTAACCGGCGGACCGACGTCCACCAGCCGCTGAAGGGAGCGTTGGATCCGGTGTACGAAAGGGTGAACCGGGTACGGATCACTGAGGCTCTGGATGGCGCTCAGGGAATCTGAGCAGATGACATAAGCAGAATGTCGGTGGCGGCAGATGTAAAGAACAGCCTGGTAGAGGGCAAAGAGCTCAGCTGTGAAGACCGAACAATGGTCATGGAGCCGGTATTGGAAACTTTGTGCCCCGACTATAAAGGAACACCCAACCCCGTCATTGGTCTTATTTGGGAAGGTGACGTATGACACCCAATGGTCGACAAATACCACTCCCAACACTCCTGTTTCCGTCGTTTTATAAGCAGGTGAACACGGGCACAGAGCTGCTTAAAGGCTATTAGGTGCTCTAGGTAAGGGTGCTGCTTATGTCACTCAAGAGGTCGCCGACGCTTTTTAATTGCCTCAGCGACTTCCGGCGACCACCAAGGGACTGTCTTTCGCCAGGGGTACCCTAGAGAACGAGGGATCGCGTTTTCTGCTGCAGAAATTACCTGCTCAATCACAACATCGATGGCATCACGTGGGGGGATTCATTGGTGACAGCAGAGGTGAAGGCTACCCAGTCTGCCTTGTTTGAAGCCCATCTGGGTAGGCGTCCGTGGGCCTGACGCCAGGGGAGTGACAATAAGATGGGGAAGAGGTCACTACCATGCAGGTCGTCATGTGCTCTGTATTGGATAGATGGGAGGAGTCCTGCGCTGCAAATTCATAAATCAATGGCCGAATAACTACCATGAGCCCCACTGAAATGTGTGGTGGCCCATCATTTAAGAGGCAGAGGTCGAGTTGGGACATTAAATTTTCGACATCTCTGCCACAACCAGTAAGCATGGTGCTACCCCACAAGGGGTTATGGGCATCAAAATCTCCCAAAAGTAGGAAAGGTTTAGGGAGATGATCAATCAGTGCAGCCAATACGCTCAGGGGTACCGCACCATCTGGAAGGAGGTATATGTTGCAGACAGTTATTTCCTGTGTCATCCGTATCCTGACTGCCACAGCTTCAAGAGGAGTTTGAAGGGGGCCATGTTCAATACATACTAAGTTCAGGACATAAACTCAAACTCTACTTGACACACTATTATATTCGCTATGGTTCTTGTAATATCCCCTGTAGCTGTGAAGGGCAGGGGTCCACATTGCCAGGAACCAGGTGTCCTGCAGGGCAATGCAGAAAGCAGGTGTAAAGCTTAACTGTTGGCGTACCTCAGCCAGGTGGTGGAAAAAACCGCTGAAATTCCGCTTGAGGATGATGTCATCGTGAGACTAGGAAGGCATGAAACACTCAGTGAGGTAATCTACGCCTCAGGGTCACCTGCTGCCACTGACTTGTTTCCTGAACAATCTATATCCTTTGTGTCTGAGAGTCTGGCGAGATCTAGATCCTCAGCAGACGCCAGAGTCTTCACCTCATTCTCAGACACAGAGCTTGTAGGCAGTGGTGGTGTGGGTGCCACCGCAATTCCCTTGGTCTTGGGGATCTTCTTTCTGGATTTCTCTTTCTATCCTTGGGTTTCTCTAGCTGGGAGAGCTTCACTGATTCAGTCTCCGTGACTGAGGATGATCGTAAAGCTCTATGACCAGCTGCTTTTGGGCACTTCAGTCACTGGCGGGTGTCATCTTTCCCACTAGCAGAAACCTGGGAAGGGAGTGACCCAAGGGTTCGCCTTCCTAGAGAGAGGAACCGAAGAAGACTTATGCTTCTCTGGCTGAGAAGTGGGGACTGGTGTCCATGATGGTTGGGGGGACAATGCTGCTGAGTTAGGTAGTGTAGGAGCAACAGGGAGGCAAGTGCCCCCACCATCAAGGGGGAAGGTGTAGTCTTCTGGTTCAGAGCCGACTGGAACTCATGGAACTGATGGGGCTACAACTGATCTCATAGCGGCGGCATAAGAGGAGATCATAGCCACAGGATGTAGACACTCAGATTTCCTCTTGGCCTCAGTGTAGGTTAGTTGGTCCAGGGTCTTGTATTCCATGATTTTCCTTTCTCGCTGTAAAATCCTGCAGTCTAATGAGCAAGGGGAATGATGCTCTCCACAGTTGACACAGATGGGAGGCGGGGCACATGGGGTACTGGGATGGGATGGACATCCACAATCTCAACATGTGATGCTGGATGACATATGGCTGAACTTCCAGCACTTAAAGCACTGCATTGAGGGAGGTATATATGGCTTGACATCGCAGCAGTAGACTGTCACCTTGGCCTTCTCGGTAATGCGTCAGCCTTGGAGGCCAAGATGAAGGCACCGGTGGCAACCTTATTATCCCTCGGGCCCCGATGGATGCGGTAGATGAAATGAACTCCTTGTCGCTCTAAGTTGGCGTGCAGCTCGCTGCAAAATAAGGTCTCTGTGGAATATAATACCCTGAAACGTATTTAAGCTATTACGAGGCGTGATGGTAACGGAAACATCCCTCAGCTTGTCACAAGTGAGTAATGCCCGTGACTGGGCAGAGGATGCCATTTTTATCAAGAATGACCCTGACCGCATTTGGGACAAGCCCTCCGCCTCCCCTAACTTGTCCTCTAAATGCTCTACAAAAAACTGAGGCTTCATCTAGACAAAGGAGTCCCCATCAGCTCTCGTACATTAGAGGTACTGGGATGAATAGGGTTCGCTGCCATCCTTATCCTGGCGTTCCTCTGGTGGTGTGGCCAGGGTGGGCAATGATTTAGGATCATACTTCCTTGCATTGTACTGAGACTTGGATCTCTTAGAGACTGGTGGCGTTGGATCACCATCAAGTGATGTGATTCGCTTCATCGCACATCATCCGCCCTGATACCGTCCACTCCGACCAGAGGCGCCACCCAGCCATAGGAAAGGCCATCTGGCAGGATGGCCATTGCCGGGAGAACCGATGCCCCAGGGTGACGGGCGTCTACTCCTTGGCATACATGGGGAGTTAAGGGCGCAGGCTTCAGCACAGCGATCCCTGTGTAGTCAGGGGGCTACAACCAACAGGGTACATGACGGCCACACCACAATGGACTGGCTACCGTGCTGCGTACGAGGTGCAAAGAATTCCACGGTCCTCGTCGGCACAGAAAACGACACAGCATAGTGGGTGGAGGAAAACGCACCCAGGAAGGTGTCCTCGCTCAAGAGATGGAGGATGAGCGGGACTGAAATGCCACGAACGTGAACGTGGGCTAAATATCTCATTGCACGATGGACACGATGCATCACGTAAGGCGCCCTTCCCCAATAGGCTCGCTCTTCGGGAAAATTTTGAAAAATGGAGGTCAAACGCTACAAGAGACCATCACATAAAGGCCGAAAGCTGTGAGACTCCTTTTAGTCACCTCTTACGACAGACAGGAATACCTCAGGCCTATTGTAACCCCTGGGCCCGCAGGGGGAAGGGGGGGGGGGGAGTTATTGATGGGCTAGCCAGCTTGCAGTGATTGGCGACAGTCTGCAAATCAGCGCTTGGCTTCTAGTAAGCACATTTTCTTCCTGATGTGGGCAGAAGTGATGTGTCAGTTCCCCTGTAGCTGTTTGTCTAGGTTGTAGCGTCCGTGCCGGTGAGGCTTCTGACCCGCGGTCGCTCTCGTCACACATCGCAAGGCACGAAAGGGGACGAATGCAGTCCAAAGAGGGGTAGACGGAGGCAGCGCACGCCTAGAAAACTTTCAGTAAATGTCGGAGATGGTGTAATTATGTCGGTCAATCGTGTGAATTCGTGTGTTTCTTGAGGGAGTATTTTCAGACAGAGGGATGCAGGATCGCCTCTACTTCTTTTGGATAAAGTGGTGGAGCAAACTGCAGCTGCTCTAGAAAGCGGACGATCAGTGATAAGAATGTGCAAGGAGAAATTCGCGAAAGAAGAGTCTGGCGAATCTTTTTCAGCAAGACGTCTGCCGAGTCTTTTTCAGCAAGATGCGGTTCATAATCAGATTTACGCGTATTATTCAAGTAAGGAGGATCCGACCCTCAAGAAGTTGCATGCTACCGTTGTAGTAGCGGACCTATTTCAAGGTAGGAAATGTTCCTTGTTACAAGTCGTGAAAAAGTTAGGATTCCGCTATAAATCCATTTCTGGCCACAAGGTATTAATGGAACGCCAAGATGTTGCACCTGGCGATGATGCTTTCTTAGAGAATTAGTGGGAAAAATTTTGAAGATATCGTTTGACTTAATGAAACATGTATGAATGTGGGACATAATTTAAAAAAAGGTTGGACAGATACCATCAGCGGTAGTAAGGCAGCTACGATCGGCAGAGGCAAAATTATAATTTTAGCGCATGCCGAAAATTCAAAACGTTTCACTTCTAATTGTCTGTTGTTGTTCATTTCAAAGACTTCCGACTACCACAAAGAAATGAACCACAATAGTGTTGCGAAATGGTTTGAGGACACTGAGTTTCGAAACCTAACGAAAAACTCAGTACGCTCCATTTCATACGCTTGTACAAGATATGGCGCCCACGTAGTCAACGAAGAAAAATGAGTTCGCTTGTTGGCTCGAGAAACGTAAGTTATAGCTTGACAGTAACTTGATAAGGGCAGAATTATTAGAACCTGTATCACATAACGAAAGGAACCCATCTTACATCACATTTCGGCGCAATAGAACTACTGTGGGCTCAGTCATACTGCTGCAGAACATAAAAAAATTACGGTGACCAAAAATGGAACGCCTGTTGAAGGAGACAATTGAAAAGTGACACCAGACGACTGGCGAAAGGTAGTGGATCATGTGAAACGTATGATACAGAGCGTGCGTCGAAGACCTAATAATATCTGCCACTAGGAGCAGCGACACAGTTCTGCTGAATATGACTGAATGAAGCAGTGTCTTCCATTTGTCTGATAATATATGAGGTAAAGCGTACTTTAAAGAACGTCTTAATTCCGTTATATTTGTGTTTGTGACTTTTTCCAACAGTTTCTATTTGCTATTGTGAGACTAACAAGGGAAAGTCCCCATCAAAAACTGAACACGGATCATACCGAACTGTGAAAAAAGAAGTTAAATAGAAAGCGAGCGGTCCAAGTCTAAGATGTGCCATATAGAGTGAATTGCTCGCATCACGGAGTCGTGGTTGTATGGTCATGGTGTTGGCCCTCCAAGTGGAAGATACGGGTTCAAATCTCCCTCTTGCACCAGCTTTATTTCACAAAATTATTTATTTTCCGTTTGATCATTGACGTGTCTGTTCTCCTACTGTAGTCTTGGCAGTGGCAGTACATACAGTGGTTATACCCTCAAGCATCAAAGAAACTGGAAGAGGCATGTGTATTCACATACAGAGATATGTAAACAGGCAGTTGTTAGATCGGATACTGCTGCTACAATGGCAGGTTATCAAGATTTAAAATGGTTCAAATGGCTCTGAGCACTATGGGACTTAACTTCTAAGGTCATCAGTCCCCTAAAACTTAGCACTACTTAAACCTAACTAACCTAAGGACATCACACACATCCATGCCCGAGACAGCATTCGAACCTGCGACCGTAGCGGTCGCGCGGTTCCAGACTGTAGCGCTTAGAACCGCTCGGCCACCCCGGCCGGCATCAGGTTTAACTGAGTTTGAACATGGTGTTACAGTCGGCGCACGAGCGATGGTAGACAGTATCTCCGAGGTAGCGATGAAGTGGGGATTTTCCCGTACGACCATTTCACGAGTGTACCGTGAATATTAGGAATCCGGGAAAACATTAAATCTCCGACACCGCTGCGATCTGAAAAGGATCCTACAATAAACGGGACCAACGACGCCTGAAGAGAATCTTACAGTGTGTCAGAAGTGCAACCCTTCCGCAAATTGTTACAGATTTCAATGCTGGACCATCAAAAAGTGTCAACGTGGGAATCATTCAACGAAACATCACCGATATGGGCTTTCGGAGCCGAAGGCCCACTCGTGTACCCTTGATGACTGCACGACACACAGCTTTACACCTCGCCTGGGCCTGCCAAGACCGACATAGGACTATTGATGATTGGAAACATGTTGCCTGGTCGGACGAGTCTCGCTTCAAATTGTATCGAGCGGATGGGGGTATATGGTTATGGAGACAACCTCATGAATCCATAGACCCTGTATGACAGCAGTGGACTGTTCAAGCTGATGGAGTCAGTGTAATGGTGTTGGGCGTGTACAATTGGAGAGATATGGTACTCCTGATACGTCTAGATACGACTGACAGGTGACACGTATGTAAGCATCCTGCTTGATCACCTGCATCCATTCATGTCCATTTTGCATTACGACGGACTCGGGCAATTCCAATACGGCAATACGGCATCCCAGTAGGTCCAGAATTGCTACAGAGTGGCCTCAGGAACACTCTTCTGAGTTTAAACACACAATGGCCACCAAACTCCCCAGACATGAACATTATTGAGCATATCTGGGATGCCTTACAACGTGTTTTTCAGAAGAGATCTCAACCTCCTCGTACTCTTACGGATTTAGGGACAGCCCTGCGGGATTCACGGTGTCTATTCCATCAGCACTACTTCAGACATTAGTTGAGTCCATGCCACGACCTGCTGCGGCACTTCTGCGTGCTCGCGGGGACCGAACACGACGTTAGGCAGGTGTACCAGTTTCTTTGGCTCTTCAGTGTAGAATACGAGTCATGTGATAAGAATGTATTATCGTCGCAAGTAAGTGTGTGAATAGTGAGAGCTGGCGAGATGCCGAATAGACCTCACAGCAATGAAAACAACAAATAAAATGGTGCTATATGTTACACGAAAGGAATTCAGGAATCTAAACTTCCAGAACGGAATGCAAGGGTCATAACTTGTGCAGTACAAATAGGAGGTACGTACCTCTGGAGGTCATTTCCTTACCAGTAGCTGTGGCAAATGGACACTGCAGCACGACGCAAACACGAATTTAAATACAGCGAACAGGCACTTCAATGACCGGACGGACAGTTCATCATGTTGTGAAAAAAATATGTGGCATGACTGAGATGTGAACGCGGAGCTCCCCCGGCGCGGTCCAACACCGTGACCACATAAGTATGACACCGTGGCCATTTAAGTGCGCTCAATGTTGCAGATCTTGAGCTTGGACCGTTCACCGTTTCGATTTTGCTTCTTTTTTCAGTTCGGTTCACCTTCTTCCTGTTTTCGTGCTTAATCTGCGACCAGTTTTTGACGGGCCATCCAATGGGTCGTCTTGCCACCGTATCTGACGGGGATGCGATGCGGCGGAGTTTCCCTTTTAAGCGATACTGTTCAGCCACCTCCCATCACCTCCTTATGGTAGTTATACTGCATTTTAAATATATTTCATTTTGTCTAAACACTAAACGTTATTTCATCTGTGAAATAGTTACCGAGATTGCAGAGATAAGAAGGGAACCTTCCTCGACGCGAAAACTATTTCAATAATCAACGTAACACGCTCCCTAATTAAAATAAAGAAAAGATTTTGGATGTGCATAGAGATACTACTGAAAGCGATACTATACGTAAACTTCAAAGTTTTTACATTATTTTTTTAGGAGATAGCGACTTTAAACTTCATACGAGTTATAAGTTAAATACCGACACAGTTCCAAGAAAACGCTATTTTCAGAAGGTTAATAGACTGGGTGAGTCTAGAAGACTTTGAAACTTTGGACTGATACAGAAAGATATTGAGATAACGTACAGAATCGATATTATGCGGACAGTATATCGTGGCATTCGGTCGCAGCAGGAAACAAACGTGAACTTAGCTGTCGAAGGGAAGATGAGCGGTGTGGGGGAATAAGCCCCGCCCCCTCTTGAAGAGCTGCCATCCTACGCCCGCATTCCGTGCTTACACGAAATCAAAACTGACAAAGTTCGTAGGGATTGCTCTGATTCCTTTTGTTGTGAGAGTCGCATTCGAATCGCTGTATGCACCGGGATAATTCTTTTCACTTGAAGCAAAAAGCAATCCACAGCAGAAAGCAAATTGGAGTACACAATGCATTTGGAAGTGGCTACAGCACAAATGTTTGCTGCGGTTGGCAGTGGTGATTCAGACCCGACCTCTACCGGTATCTTACGCAAACATAGTTCAAAACACTCCACATTTAAAACTGCCACGTTATGATGTCCTCACAATAGACGTGTCATTTTGTAGCAAACAACCTCAAGTTTGAAACTTCCTGGAAGATTAAAACTGTGTGCCGGACCGAGACTCGAACTCGGGACTGGTAGAAGTAAAGCTGTGAGGACGGGGCGTGAGTCGTGCTTGGGTAGCTCAGTTGGTAGAACACTTGCCCGCGAAAGGCAAAGGTCCCGAGTTCGAGTCTCGGTCCGGCACACAGTTTTAATCTGCCAGGAAGTTTCATATCAGCGCACACTCCGCTGCAGACTGAAAATCTCAACCTCAAGTTTGATTCACGTAGCTCATCAGTGCCCCATTCCTCCACCAGTAGCGGCAGTGCAGTGCACCGTTAAAATGTCTGCTTCCACTGGTGACGAGAGCGCTCGCTGTGTGCTTTCTTTGAGGTTTCATTAAGGACCGTGTATATGTCCCCCCCCCCCTCCACTCACCCACCATCCATCAGACAATTTAACCAAAATGAAAAATCGAATGTACGCTGCTATTGCACAAGTTACCTCCATTTGCTACAACGAATGTGGGGGAGAAGCAGATAACCGGTGGAATTTCGCTGCATCACAGATGCTACTCACATCGAATGACACTTGATACTTATGTGACAGCTGAGGCTGTTTGCTACAAAACGACATATCCACCGATTCTGCAAGTTCTCAATAAATTTCTGTATCATTCCAAAGATATAAAGTCCTTTTTGAGTCACCTTGTATATAGGAGAGGCAGTGCTGTTCGAAAATTTTAAAAAATTATTGCCAAGGGAGATATTTTGGTAAAAAGGAAAAAAGTATTGCTGTGAGAGCTTTAGTCTTTGATATATGACGTGACCCATTTGAAGCTGTTTACGAATGCGAAAATTGTACCTAATTAATGTAACTCTTTCTCTAACCGAAATTAGTTTTTTACTTGATTTTTGTGGAAGGTAGAGGCTTTTACCATCGCCGCGGAAAGCGGTGCGCTGTGGCGCCTGCCTGCAGAGTCTACTCGGCGAGACAACGCCGCAACTTCGGAGCTTAAACGTCAAGTGACAACTAGTTTAAATCAGACTATAAATATCACGTTAACCAGCTACAAGCCGTGTGCCGACGGCGCGGTGTCTTGTAACGTTGGGTACCCCACTTGCCTACAGCTGTTGCGTCCCCTGTGTCGTCGCCTTGAGAATCTCACGACTCCTCCCTTCCTGAATGTGCATTATCTCGTTGCGTGTCATCCAAAAATCAAATTTGTTAAGCGATACTGTTCAGCCACCTCCCATCACCTCCTTATGGTAGTTATACTGCATTTTAAATATATTTCATTTTGTCTAAACACTAAACGTTATTTCATCTGTGAAATAGTTACCGAGATTGCAGAGATAAGAAGGGAACCTTCCTCGACGCGAAAACTATTTCAATAATCAACGTAACACGCTCCCTAATTAAAATAAAGAAAAGATTTTGGATGTGCATAGAGATACTACTGAAAGCGATACTATACGTAAACTTCAAAGTTTTTACATTATTTTTTTAGGAGATAGCGACTTTAAACTTCATACGAGTTATAAGTTAAATACCGACACAGTTCCAAGAAAACGCTATTTTCAGAAGGTTAATAGACTGGGTGAGTCTAGAAGACTTTGAAACTTTGGACTGATACAGAAAGATATTGAGATAACGTACAGAATCGATATTATGCGGACAGTATATCGTGGCATTCGGTCGCAGCAGGAAACAAACGTGAACTTAGCTGTCGAAGGGAAGATGAGCGGTGTGGGGGAATAAGCCCCGCCCCCTCTTGAAGAGCTGCCATCCTACGCCCGCATTCCGTGCTTACACGAAATCAAAACTGACAAAGTTCGTAGGGATTGCTCTGATTCCTTTTGTTGTGAGAGTCGCATTCGAATCGCTGTATGCACAGGGATAATTCTTTTCACTTGAAGCAAAAAGCAATCCACAGCAGAAAGCAAATTGGAGTACACAATGCATTTGGAAGTGGCTACAGCACAAATGTTTGCTGCGGTTGGCAGTGGTGATTCAGACCCGACCTCTACCGGTATCTTACGCAAACATAGTTCAAAACACTCCACATTTAAAACTGCCACGTTATGATGTCCTCACAATAGACGTGTCATTTTGTAGCAAACAACCTCAAGTTTGAAACTTCCTGGAAGATTAAAACTGTGTGCCGGACCGAGACTCGAACTCGGGACTGGTAGAAGTAAAGCTGTGAGGACGGGGCGTGAGTCGTGCTTGGGTAGCTCAGTTGGTAGAGCACTTGCCCGCGAAAGGCAAAGGTCCCGAGTTCGAGTCTCGGTCCGGCACACAGTTTTAATCTGCCAGGAAGTTTCATATCAGCGCACACTCCGCTGCAGACTGAAAATCTCAACCTCAAGTTTGATTCACGTAGCTCATCAGTGCCCCATTCCTCCACCAGTAGCGGCAGTGCAGTGCACCGTTAAAATGTCTGCTTCCACTGGTGACGAGAGCGCTCGCTGTGTGCTTTCTTTGAGGTTTCATTAAGGACCGTGTATATGTCCCCCCCCCCCCCCTCCACTCACCCACCATCCATCAGACAATTTAACCAAAATGAAAAATCGAATGTACGCTGCTATTGCACAAGTTACCTCCATTTGCTACAACGAATGTGGGGGAGAAGCAGATAACCGGTGGAATTTCGCTGCATCACAGATGCTACTCACATCGAATGACACTTGATACTTATGTGACAGCTGAGGCTGTTTGCTACAAAACGACATATCCACCGATTCTGCAAGTTCTCAATAAATTTCTGTATCATTCCAAAGATATAAAGTCCTTTTTGAGTCACCTTGTATATAGGAGAGGCAGTGCTGTTCGAAAATTTTAAAAAATTATTGCCAAGGGAGATATTTTGGTAAAAAGGAAAAAAGTATTGCTGTGAGAGCTTTAGTCTTTGATATATGACGTGACCCATTTGAAGCTGTTTACGAATGCGAAAATTGTACCTAATTAATGTAACTCTTTCTCTAACCGAAATTAGTTTTTTACTTGATTTTTGTGGAAGGTAGAGGCTTTTACCATCGCCGCGGAAAGCGGTGCGCTGTGGCGCCTGCCTGCAGAGTCTACTCGGCGAGACAACGCCGCAACTTCGGAGCTTAAACGTCAAGTGACAACTAGTTTAAATCAGACTATAAATATCACGTTAACCAGCTACAAGCCGTGTGCCGACGGCGCGGTGTCTTGTAACGTTGGGTACCCCACTTGCCTACAGCTGTTGCGTCCCCTGTGTCGTCGCCTTGAGAATCTCACGACTCCTCCCTTCCTGAATGTGCATTATCTCGTTGCGTGTCATCCAAAAATCAAATTTGTTAATAGCTTATCGTTCATCAAATTATCCAGAAAATCTATGAAAAGGGCTAATATAGCTGCATCGTCCCTAAATGACACTAATGAAAGTTGTCAAATGAGTAGCGGAAAGATATGCGATTATTTTTATTTGTTTTACGCAGAGAGTGTTGAGAGTAATATAAGTTTTCGGGTACACTTCTGTGGATTAGATGGCGCCGAGAATTGTAGAAATCTGCAAAGTCGAAGCAAGATTGCTCACGTGAATTAGTCTTTTCTCAACATAAAAAATCCCCAGGTCTACCACTAAGATTAAGACAGAAATTTAAGAAACGGCTCATTAGCAGTGTCTCGCTATTTTGGTTCGAAAGAAAAGATGAAATGGCTGTTCCATATTTAATGTTTCAGAACAATACTAAAATTACGAAGATAGGAAGGAAGTTTAGAGTCAGTGAGCGAGGATAATACTGGAGGATACCCCGTTCAGTTGGAGGAGTACATCTTTCTACAGTAATTAATATTTAAAATAATGGTGTTACTTCTTACATCTGTTTTCAGACGCAGCTTGAGAAGATGCCGATAGTTCTGTACCATTTTCCTGTCAGCCCGCCTTGCAGAACAGCTCTGTGCACCGCTAAGGCTCTTGGGCTCGACGTCACCATCAAAATCGTCAACCTCTTCGCGAAGGAACACCTCAGTGAAGACTTTATTAAGGTAAGGTGGCGGCCAGTATAACCTGGACTGGGTTCACTTTCATGTTTGTAACGCAGATGCGCGCTTAAGTATTTTTTTAGACACGTTTCATGCAGTTCTATAATTGTACAATATGAAGCTACAAGCAAGGTTTTAAATGTGGATTCTATATCTCTTGCGATACGCAATATGAAATTGTTGACATTACTGTTATTAGGCACACGCAACTAAGCTCTGCAAAAAATATTACATGTATTAGACTTCGGAAATGAAGCATGTGGGTATTCCTGTTCCTTACCCCATGAACAGAAAAGTATGTCTGATGCATGCCAGCTGTGAGGTTCACATTGCTATAATGTATACATTACCAATATAAATGGGTAGTGTAATAAAGTTGTTGGTAGTATCTTTGCTATACGTGGGGACAAATGTTATGTATGTACTTCAGAGGAGTCAATGTCGCAAAAATGGTAAAAAATCGCATTTACAGTTGTTAAACCTATAAAATAATTTGAAATTTTCTAGTTAAAATACTCCAAAATTTGTTAAGAAATTCTGGTTCGAAATATTTTTATTTAATTTCTGAAAATTGTGTGTGTGCTCAGGAAAACTACTCAACTTATGGTGTGTTCATATTCATCCCTTCGCATTTTTGGAAACGTTACATATAGGAGGCTGTGGATTTCACTCTTCTGTTGTAGAAACTCTTACCTTTCGCTTGGTATCATTGTCATAGCAACCAGCTGTGTTTACAGTTTAGTTTTTGATCTGTGAGTTAGTGTTTTGAGTCTTGAGTATCGTTTGTGCCTTATTCGGAGTTTATCTGTCTTGTTACTTTTAGTGCTGAGTGTCATAGTTTCTACGATGCCTAGGTGTGCAGCATTAGTTAAAGAGCGTAAGTTCGCTGGGAATCAGTTTACAGACACCTTTTGTGTAAGTGGTTCCTTTTGATCAGCTGCTGACAGTGAAAGTTCTGACATTTGTAGTGTTGGAAAGAGTGAAATGGACACACCCTCTAGTGCATAAAAAAAGTAATCAAACAATGTAAGTGAAGCTACAGATGATGCTTCTAATCAACAATCAGTTTTAGCGGAATTTTCTAATTTCGGGATTTGTGTCAAGAACCAAATGGTTCAAATGGCTCTGAGCACTATGGGACTCAACTGCTGTGGTCATTAGTCCCCTAGAACTTAGAACTACTTAAACCTAACTAACCTAAGGACAGCACACAACACCCAGCCATCACGAGGCAGAGAAAATCCCTGACCCCACCGGGAATCGAACCCGGGAACCCGGGCGTGGGAAGCGAGAACGCTACCGCACGACCACGAGATGCGGGCTGTCAAGAACCGTTTGTGTTGTAATCCTTATGGAGGTTCTGTTGACTTGAAAATAAAATCTGTTGGACTTCCTGCAACATAGCTATTATTTGTGCCAGTTGTGAGATGAGACCTTTATATACGGTGAAGAAAAAAAAATGCCGCACCTGGAGGTCGGCTTACGATTCCTCAAACATACTGGAAACAAAAGTTTATCTAGAAAAAGAAGATCAGGTGCATTTTGAAAACACATTTATGTAAACGAGGAACTTGCAACAGTGTCAAATCGTGCAGCACATTTTAATGTACAGAGGAACCTGTATCACTGCACATTGCCTTACTGGTCACCTTAGCTTTCCGGCATGGTAGCTCAGCGTGTTCGGTCAGAGGGTTACGTGCCCTCTGTAACAAAAAAACTGAGTTAATCGATAATCAACGAACTTAAACGGATGTCTTACGACGTCCGCCCCGAGCAGACACAACGAATAAAAGCGAACAAAATGAGATTAAAAAAAAATAGCTCATACATTAGACTGTTGGGACATCCTACATACATCCACAATGGAGTTTTGGTTCGAATCCTGGTCAAGTTCCTTTTTTATTTTTAGATACCTGATCACTAGGTCTCGTAGTTTATAAGCAGGTCATCATTTTGTCTCATGACAATAGCCTATCAAATGACAGTGGGATCCATTAAACTGCATGTATGTGTGTACTAACCGCGCAGTGCACAAACATAAGTGGTGCCGCCAAGTTCATATAGCGGATTCCAAATGGAGTACACAAACGATGAATAAGTCAATAAGCTTTAATGCTGAATGCGTTTGATAACCAAACTGTTACTTCTGCTGCTCGAGTGTACGCTGCACAGTACCCTAAAAGGCGCTTTCCTGCTACGTAAATTTTTCGTGATCTGGAGCAACACCTTCGGTGAACTGGTAATCTTCATCCATAAATAATGGACAGAGGTAGTCCAAGTACTAGTCGTATTTCACGAACAGAGGACGCGATTCTTGACACAGTTCACCAGTCACCTCGGCGAAGCACACACCGTACTGCAAGACAGTTCCGGATATCTCAAAGACTGGTCCTTGAAGTGATACGCGACGAAGAACTGCATTCGTATTATTACACGTTAACTCAACATCAGTGGCCATAAGATCACATTCGAGGAGTAGTTTTGTGAACGGCTCTTGCACCAAGTGGAAGATAATGAGCCGGCCGCGGTGGTCTAGCGGTTCTGGCGCTGCAGTCCGGAACCGCGGTACTGCTACGGTCGCAGGTTCGAATCCTGCCTCGGGCATGGGTGTGTGTGATGTCCTTAGGTTAGTTAGGTTTAAGTAGTTCTAAGTTCTATGGGACTTATGACCTAAGATGTTGAGTCCCATAGTGCTCAGAGCCATTTGAACCATTTTGAAGATAATGAACATTTTATAAATGACGTAATTTGGATTGACAAAACTAGCTTCACCTTAAAGATATTTTCAACATTCACAAGAGCCGTTATTGGTTGGAACAAAACCCGAATGCCACCTGTGAGCGTGGCTTTCAAGCACACTTTGGCATAAACCTGTGGACTGGAATCTTAGGAGGCGTGCTTTTGGGTCCTCACCTAATGATGGACAAGTTGAATGGACCCTGTATCGTACGTTTCTTTGCAATACTTTGCCTGACATATTAGCAAACGTTCCACGTGGCTTTAGCCGATAGCTATAGTTTCAACATGATGGTGCAGCACCACACTTTGGAATGGACATGCATAACTAATTAAATGAAGCGTTACCATGGAAATTTATTGGTGATGGAGGTCCAATGTTCTGGCCACCACGTTCCCCAGACCTTAATCTACTAGATTTTCATTTGTGGGGATAGTCAAAGGAACACGTTTATAGTACTCCACCCATAGATGTACAACACCTAATAGCTCGCGTGCATGCCTCTTCGGCGATGGTGGATGCATGTATGTTGCAGAGGGTTCAGAGGTGATTGGAATTTCGTGTGAAGATTCCGTCGCAACGAAAAACGCTTTTCTTTTAATTATGTCCAGCCCAAATCCTGTATCATTCCTGTGACACTCTCTCATATTTCGCGATAATACAAAACGTGCTGACTTTATTTGAACTTTTTCGGTGTACTCCGTCAGTCCTATCTGGTAAGGATCCCACACCGCGCAGCAGTATTCTAAAAGAGGACGGACAAGGGTAGCGCAGCAGTCTCCTTAGTAGATCTGTTACATTTTCTAAGTGTCCTGCCAATGAAACGCAGTCTTTGGTTAGCCTTCCCCACGACATTTTCTATGCGTTCCTTCCAATTTAAGTTGTTCGTAATTGTAATTCCTAATTATTTAATTGAATTTACGGCCTTTAGATTTGACTGATTTATCGTCTAACCGAAGTTTAACGAGTTCCGTTTAGCACTCATGTGGATGACCTCTCACTTTTCGTTATTTAGGGTCAACTGCCAATTTTCGCACCATTCACATATCTTATCTAAATCGTTTTGCAATTTGTTTTGATCTTCTGATGACTTAATTAGTCGATAAACGACAGCGTCATCTGCAAACAACCTAAGACGGCTGCTCAGAGTGTCTCCCAAATCGTTTATATAGATAAAGAACAGCAAAGGGCATATAACACTACCTTGGGGAACGCCAGAAATCACTTCTGTTTTACTCGATGACTTACCGTCACCGAGCGAGGTGGCGCAGTGGTTAGCACCCTGGACTCGCATTCGGGAGGACGACGGTTCAATCCCGTCTCCGGCCATCCTGATTTAGGTTTTCCGTGATTTCCCTAAATCATTTCAGGCAAATGCCGAGATGGTTCCTTTGAAAGGGCACGGCCGATTTCCTTCCCAATCCTTCCCTAACCCGAGCTTGCGCTCCGTCTCTAATGACCTCGTTGTCGACGGGACGTTCAAACACTAACCTAACTAACTTACCGTCAGTTACTACGAACTGTGACTTCTCTGACAGGAAATCACAAATCCAGTCACATAACTGAGACGATATTCCATAACCATGTAATTTCACTACAAGCCGCTTGTGTGGTACGGTGCCAAAAGCCTTCCGGAAATTCAGAAATCCCTTGTCAGTAACACTCAACACTTCATGTGAATAAAGAGCCAGTTGTGTTTCACAGGAACGATGTTTTCTTAACCCATGTTGATTGTGTGTCAATAGACCGTTTTCTTCGAGGTAATTAATAATATTTGAATACAATATATGTTCCAAAATCTTGCTGCATATTGACATTAACGATATGGGCCTGTAATTTAGTGGATTACTCCTACTACCTTTCTTGAATATTGGCGTAACCTGTGCAACGTTCGAGTCTTTGGGTATGGGTCTTCCGTCGAGCGAACGGTTGTATATGATCGTTAAATATGGAGCTAATGCATCAGCATACTCCGAAAGGAACCTGATTGGTATACAGTCTGGATCAGAAGACTTGCTTTTATTAAGTGATTTAAGTTGCTTCACTACTCTGAGGATATTGACTTCTGTTCTTGATTCGAATTCTGGAATATTGGAATATTTACTTCGTGTTCTTTTGTGAATGCATTTCGGAAGGCTGTATTTAGTAACTTTGGCAGCACTGTATTCAATAGTATCTCCATTGCTATCGCGCAGAGAAGGCATTGATTGTTTCTTGCCACTAACATACTTCACATATGACCAGAATCTCTTTGGATTTTCTGCCAGGTTTCCAGACAGTTTCGTTGTGGAAACTGTTATAAGCATCTCGCATTGAAGTCCGCGCTAAATTTCGAGCTTCTGTAAAAGATCGCCAACCTTGGTGATTTTGCGTCTGTTTAAATTTGGCATGTTTGTTTCGTTGTTTCTGCAACAGTGTTCTAACCCGTTTTGTGTACCAAGGAGGATCAGCTCCGTCGTTTGTTAATTTATTTAGTGTAAATCTCTCAATTGCTGCCCATACTATTTCTCTGAATTCAAGCCGCATCTGGTCTACACTTATATTATTAATTTGCAATGAGTGTAGATTGACTCTCAGGAAGGCATCAAGTGGATTTTTATCTGCTTTTTTGAATAGGCATATTTTTCGCTTATTTTTGGAGGATTTGGGGATTATAATATTCAGTCTCGCTACGACAACCCTGTGTTCACTAATCCCTGATCGGTTTTGATGCTCGTTATTAAATCAGGATTAATTGTTGCTAATATATACTTCATATTCATTCTTGCTGTCCTTTACAATAAAACTTTCTTCCACCATCACAAGGTAACAATACGACTGAATATCTCCAACTCGCATTTGGGAGGACGACGGTTCAAACCCGCTTCCGACCATCCTGATTTAGGTTTTCCGTGATTTCCCTAAATCGCTTCAGGTAAATGCCGGGATGGTTCCTTTGAAAGGGCACGGCCGACTTCCTTTCTCATCCTCCCCTAATCCGCTGGGACCGATGACCACGCTGTTTGGTCCCCTCCCCCAAACCAATCAACCAACCAACGTCCATCATCTACAACACTTCAACTAAGACCGATTCAAGCTGCGCAGAGACAAAGCCTGTGCCACAACAAGACCAAAGATTGTTTAACAGTAATATAACTAGCTCTCTGTCTCTGACGTTCACATCGATAACTTACAAAAATCAAAATGACATCTCCATCTCTAGAAGATCGTTATTATCATTGGTCATTTGAGGCGGAAGAAATGGGAACTTGCTACGGTGGGGGGAGTGGGGATTAGCTGATGTCAATTGCTTCTTGCATTGTTTGCTATGTCTGGTGCTCATCAGCGAGGGCTCGTGTTTTCCTTCTGCTGGACGCAGGAGGCAGTTACTCGCCGGTAGCCCTCGCGTCACGTGTTGTTTGTGCGGTCTCTTGGACACTGAAGGCTGGCAGCCAGGATGGAGCAAGCTTGTATCCAACAGCATGAAAAGAGAGGACGGATACAGGCTTGTCCCATCCTGGCTGCCAACCCTAGGCATCCACAAGGCCGCACCAACACCACGTGACGCTAGCGCTACCGGCGAGTAACCTCCTCCTGCGGCCAACAGATGGAATACACGGGGCCTCGCCTCATTCGCCAATGAGCACCAGTCACAGCAAACAATGCAAAAAGCAACTTATTCCATTCCCTCCACAATAGCAACCTAAGTTCCTGCTCCTTCCGACTCAAATGACCAATGTAACTACCACCTTTTAAAGCTACGACGTAACGTCATGCTCAGAGAGTGGCAATGACAAAATATAAGCGCCTCTTCACGGCTAAAGCACATCGGTTTCTTCACTGTAGTTTCTTTCATTATGACGCGGTACGATACACGGAAAACTTTTATGTGAAGTTACACAAACTCGAAAAATGTTGAGTCCTTTCAGAGGTGGCACAGCAACGTCAGCAGAATAAGTGTACACGTTGGATACTCACTCTGAAATGTACCAAACTGACACATAGTAGCAATGCATTTTAAACACGGACGTCACCAGACATTCATCTTTTGACCAGTGGACATGAACTGATATACACTTTCTGCGCGACGCCAATTTATAGACGCGCGTATTATTACAGAAATTATTAATTAGTGAAATACGAAGTCATTACATTTTGAATATTAACGTAAGAAACATAAAAATTAAAAGGGTCAAAGATACAATAGGTACAGAAGTACCGGGTGATCAAAAAGTCAGTATAAATTTGAAAACTGAATAAATCACGCAATAATATAGATAGAGAGGTACAAATTGACACACATGCTTGGAATGACATGGGGTTTTATTAGAACCAAAAAAATACAAAAGTTCATAAAATGTGTCCGACAGATGGCGCTTCATCTGATCAGAATAGCAATAATTAGCATAACAAAGTAAGACAAAGCAAAGATGATGTTCTTTACAGGAAATGCTCAATATGTCCAACATCATAATGTTATTAACAGCACTATAAAGCATGTCCGGAGTTATGGTGAGGCATTGGCGTCGGATGTTGTCTTTCAGCATCCCTAGAGATGTCGGTCGATCACGATACACTTGCGACTTCAGGTAACCCCAAAGTCAATAATCGCACGGACTGAGGTCTGGGGACCTGGGAGGCCAAGCATGACGAAAGTGGCGGCTGAGTACACGATCATCACCAAACGACGCTCGCAAGACATCTGTCGGACATTTTGTGAACCTCGTTTTCCTCTCTATCTACATTATTCCGTGGTTTATTAAGTTTTCAAATTTATACTGACTTTTTGATCACCCGGTATACTGAGGTGACAAGCCATGGGATAGCGACATGGCCGGCCGGGGTGGCCGAGTGGTTCTAGGCGCTACAGTCCGGAACCGCGCGACCGCTACGGTCGCAGGTTCGAATCCTGCCCCGGGCATGGATGTGTGTGATGTCCTTAGGTTAGTTAGGTTTAAGTAGTTCTAAGTTATAGGGGACTGGTGACCTCAGAAGTTAAGTCCCATACTGCTCAGAGCCATTTGATAGCGACATGCACATGTACAGCCGGCGGTAGTATCGCGTATACGAGCTATAAAAGGACAGTGCATTGGCGGAGCTGTTGTTTGCACTTGGGTGATTCATGTAAAAAGGTTTACGAAGTGATTGAGACAGCACGACAGGAATTAACAGACTCTGAACGCAGAATTGTGGTCGGAGCTAGACGCATGGGGCATTCATTTCGCAAATGGTTAGGGAATTCAGTATTCCGAGGTCTACGGTGTCAAGAATGTGCCGCGAATACTAAATTTCAGTCACTACTTCCATTTACTTACTTACAACGCAGTGGCCGACGGCCTTTACTTAACGGCTGACAACAGTGGTGTTTGCATAGAGTTGTCAGTGTTAACAGACAAGCAACACTACGTGAAATCACCGCAGAGGCGAATTTGGACGTACTGTACGAATAATGTATCCGTTAGGACAGTGCGGCGAAATTTGACGTTAATGGTCCATGGTAGCAGACGACCGATGCAAGTGTCTACCTACATCGCCTGCAGTGCCTCTCCTGGGCTAGTGACCATATCGATTGGACCCTAGATGACTGGAAAACCGTGGCCTGATCAGATGAGTCCCGTTTTAAGTTGATAAGTGCTGAAGCTAAGGTTCGAGTGTAGCGCAGACCCCACGATGTTACGGATCCAAGATGTCAACAAAAAATGGTTCAAATGGCTCTGAGCACTATGAGACTTAACTTCTAAGGTCATCAGTCCCCTAGAACTTAAAACTACTTAAACCTAACTAACCTAAGGACATCACACACATCCATGCCCGAGGCATGATTCGAACCTGTGACCGTAGCGGTCGCGCGGTCCCAGACTGTAGCGCCTAGAACCGCTCGGCCACTCTGGCCGGCTATTCGTCAACAAGGCACAGTGCAAGCTGGTAGTGGCTCCATGATAGTATGGGCTGTGTTTACGTGGAACGGACTGGGCCAACGTGTACACATACATAGATACTCCTCACTCCACTTTACGGCTAGTAGTGGAGGGTATCCCGTACCACTTTTAGTCATTTCCTCTCCCAGATAGAGCGAGGGAAAAACGACTGCCTATATGCCTCCGTATGAGCCCTAATTTCGCCTATCTTTCTCAGTGGTCCTTAGGCATGGTGTATGCTGGAGGCGACAGATCTGCTCTGCAGTGAGCTTAAATGCCGGTTCTCTAAATTTTCTCAGTGGTGACCCCACGAAAAGAACGTCGCCTTCCCTCCAGAGATTCGCTTTTGAGTTCCTGAAGCATCTCCGTAACTAGTAACAAAAGTAGCAGCCAGCCTCTGAATTGCTTCAGTGTCTATCTTTAAGCCGATATGGTACTCATCCTACACACTCGAGCAGTACTCAAGAATAGGTCGCACTAGAGACCTATATCTGTCTACTTTACAGATGAATCACACTTCCCTATAATTCTCCAGGAAACAGAAATCGACCATTCGCCTTTCCTACCAAAATCCTCACATGCTCGTTCCATTTCATATCACTCTGCAACGTTACACGTCTGGAGGTTCAGTTACTTGGAGACCATTCGCAGTCATTCATGGATGCCATGTTCAAAAACGACGATGTAATTTTTATAGATGACAATGCTCCATATCATCGGGCCACAGATGTTCACAATTGGTCTGAAGAAGATTGTGTACAATTCGAGGTAATGATTTGGCAATCCAGATCGCCCGACATGGATCCCATCGGACATTTATGGGACACAACGGAGAGGCCACTTCAAGCACGAAATGCTGCACCGGCAACAATTTCGCAACTATGGACGGCTATAGAGGCAGCTCTGCAGAGCGTCCAACGACTTGTTGTGTCCATGCCACTTCGAGGTTCTGCTCTATGCCGGACAAAAGGAGCTCCGACACGAAATCAGGAGGTATCCTTGAGTTTTGTAACCTCAGTGCAAGTTTGTTTAACTAAGAGCTCTTTGACTAACGAATAGCTAAAATTATCGGTACTATTTTGCGGGTGAGAAATTTTAATGTGCATAGGGATCGCCAAAGTTCGCCAAAAAGTGTCTAAAAATGTACCTCTTAATCTGAATAATTAACGAACTAATATGTTATCTTGGTGAAAGTAAACATTCTTGGAAACACAAAATTTGGCGCTACAAAACTTTGGCACTAGATTTTGGAAAGAATTTCACATGAAGATTGGAATATTCTGGAACACGGAAATTTTCAACATAAAGAATTTCTGAAACAAAGTTTTGGAAAAAGTATAACCTATGATGCAAAGTGGGGAATAAGGGCTTAAATAAAATAACTCTAGCATCAATGAATTTTGACGTGCACATGGTTCCTAGTTATCTTAAATTACGAATATTTGTTTAAATAAAATATTTCCAGATGAATTAAATATGTTATGCTCATCGGCAATAGACAATTTATGCAGTGAAAAATGAAATGTCGCTTGAATAGGAAATTACTTCGTGTAACTATTGCATGTGTACTGCTAATGGCTGGGTGTTGTGTGCTGTCCTTAGGTTAGTTAGGTTTAAATAGTTCTAAGTTCTAGGGGACTTATGACCACAGCAGTTGAGTCCCATAGTGCTCAGAGCCATTTGAACCATTTTTGCTGCTAATGGGAAAAAAGGCGTGAAAAGAAAATGATAATATTGGCTTCAATAGTAGTATAAGAACAACGAGGATAATTCCACCTTGATCTGTTACAAGCAACAGTTTGATTCTGAATGTTAGAACAACTCTACAGAATTCAGGAACTAGTAAGCTGGACAAAACTCTATCCAGCCGAGAAATGATTTGCCATATATTGCTACTTAAGTTGGTTATGTCATTCCAAATTGACATAACCATCATGTGTCTTGATATTTACATTTGTCTTTATGTCTATTAAAATGTGAGCGTATATTCTGTCTCCGAGTAATTTTTCCATGCATTGCAGAGATTACTCACACGAACAAAACAAATACTGTATTGTAAACCACTGATAGCTCAGAGCTCTGAGAATGAGTAAATTTTATAATGTAGCGAATAATATATGTTCAGGAATGACTAATTTAAATTTTTTTTGGTATAATCTGTATCTCCTACTGCACGGATGAAATATCTAATTTCGTATTATGTAAGAGTAACTGTGACTGCGAGTTGTAACCAAATCCCTTCGTTTCAGATGAATCCAGAGCACATAATACCGTCTCTGGACGACAATGGTTTAATCATATGGCATAGGTAAGCATATTTTGTTCAATGATGATTTCTATAGTGAATAAGATTCTTTCTATTCTGAAATTATAATGCCGAGTCGCATTATTATAACAGTCAGCTAGAGTCCAGGATAAATGCTGTAAACAACAGAGTGAAGGGATATGAAGCAGACGTGCTCAGTTCCTCAGGTCCGTACAGCGAAGCTCAGCTAGTCGACGTGGCAAAGATTCAGTTAAACTGAATAAAATATATCAAGTGACCCAGTCCGTGTCTTTTTTCATTAGCAATTCCGATATCCTGGTTAAACTGTTTAATTCTTCACTGTCGTCGTCGTTGTCGTCGTCGTCGTCGTCGTCATTGTTGTCAGATGTTTATGGAAGCCGCCACGAATGCTCAAACGTATTTCAAAAACTCGTGGAAGATGAAAAACTGTCATAGATGTGTCACGCTGCAAGCAAAGCGTATATTTGTGCTTAAGCTTCCCTTCGTAAAAAATAGCTGAAATTGCGGTGTAGCCTTTTTTCATTATCGACGCTAACGAACTCAACTAAAATATCAACTTAGTTTCCCTTAATGCCGCAGTATCCCTTAATCGAGCTGGAACCTACCTCCTCAGACAGTGTGGAATATCATCAGTTCCTGTACATAGTCCAGTGGGGTGATATTTCCTCCGTTACGTAAGGGCTTGTGTAATGTAAGTGGTAAAATGCCATCTAATAATATGATTATCGGTTCTTGCACTTGTTCGTAGGAGAAATGGAGGTTGCTCATTGCGTCTATGGTATTCGACAAGCCGTACGTGTATTGTGAATCGCGCCAAATGATCAAATTAGGAAGCTCGGTTACGTTGCTTGGTACGGGTTTGGAAAATCTGGAGTTTAGCAGTGGACTGGCGAGCGCTGCCAGTCCTTTATAACCGTACATTCTGGGCAGCCTTCAGCGAGCACTCTGCGACGCGACAGTGGAACGTTGCGTGTCACAGAGGACGGAAACCTTGGCTTAACCGCCTGTATCGCGAAGATAGTACAGATTTCTAGAAGAAACTCCTCAACCTCTGGGTGTGCTACGTGTCGATGTGATGGATGGCTGCTGAGACGAAAGAGCAGTTAGTGGGCATCCTGTAATTAACCTGCCGCACCTCAGTTATATAAGGCTTATACAGCAAAACGGGGCTTTGCCTTGGTGGACACCTATTTCCATGGCTACTAGTGTCACATCCACTGGTTGTATCTACCACCCAGCCACCAAAGACAGCGCGGCAGGGTAGTCATCCAGACCAGCCAACAATAATTACAAAAAATATGCACAATGACAGGATTCATTTATATCAAAATCTATTTACAGTTATTGAAAAGAAGAAGGGATATTCGAAATTGTGTGTCAATATATTCAGAAAACTCTAGAATGTATAACTACACCGCTAAAATCAGTGAAACGGCTTACAATCCGACCAGCTGCTTATATGAAACATCTACATCTAAACCTACGTCTACACCCAAATGGTTCATACTTAAGAGCTTGGCAGAGGGTTTATCGAATCAGTTTACTACTATTCTTCTACTGTTCCACTCTCAAAATTGCACAGGGGAAAACAAATACTTAAAGCGTTTCGCGAGAGCACTGATTTCTCTTATTTTATTACGATGCTTCTTTATAACACTTATTTGGTGTTTGGGGTCAGTTGGCACTTTTCGTACCATGCAGATATCTTGTCTAAATCATTTTGCAATTGGTTTTCATCTTCTCATGACTTTACTCGACCCTAAACGACAGAATCATCTGCAAACAATTTGAGTGCTGCTGAGATTGTCTCGTAAATCGTTTATGTGGATTAGGAACAGGAAAGGCCGATAACACGATATTTGAGAACGCCAAATATTGCTTCTGTTTTACCCGATGATTTTCCGTCACTTACTGTGGCTGCCTCTGTCCCCCAGCCAGATGCAGTCGTTTGTCTTGTTTGAGAGTAAACTTCTCAGAATGCAAGATCCGGGCGGTCACAGAGGGTGCGATTTTTCGTAGTTGGGAGCTCCAATTTTAGGTGCATTATGGGGCCCCTTAGGGACGTCTCTGCCAAGGAGGGGAAGAAGAAGAAAGCCAATGTGCATGCCGGGTGGAGTCATTCCAGACGTGGAACGAATCCTCCTAGATGCCATGAAGTGCACAAGCTGCAGCCATCTGCAGGTGGTGGCTGACTTTGGTACCAATGACGTGTGTCGCTTTGGATCGGAAGAGATACTCTCTGGTTTTGAGCGGCTATCCAGAAGTGATAAAGGCTGCCAGGCTTGCTTGCGAGATGGACAGGACCGAATGCGGACCTCTGGTACAGAGCCGAATGGACGGTCTGAATCAGAGGCTCAGACGGTTCTGCGACCGCGTAGGCTGCAGATTCCGCGACTTGTGACATATGGTGGTGGGGTTTCGAGTACCGCTAAAGAGGTCATGAGTCCATTATACGCAGGAGGCGGCTAGCGAGAGCTGTGTGGTGTGGACTAGGCGGTTTGTTAGGTTAGAGAGTCTCGCGAAACTCAACAAGGGCTTCAATCTCAAACGGAGCAAGTAGAACTCAGTAAGAACATAGATCTAGGAACCACCGGTATAACAGTTGTAAATTGTCATAGTTGTGTTGGCAAAGTACTAGAGCTCCAAGCGTTGGTAGAAAGCACTGAGGCTCAGATCTGGAGACAAGTTCAGCCGAAATTTTTGCGTTGGATCTAACGGTGTTCGGAAAGGTAGACTAAACACAGTTGGCGATGGCGTCCTTGCTGATATTAGTAGTAGTTTATCTTGTAGCGAAATTTAAGTAGATAGTTCCTGTGAGTTATAAGCCATTCTTGGCAACCGGAAAAAAATAATAATTGGATCCTTTTACCGAAATCCTAACTCAGATGATTCAATTGCTGAAATATTGAAAGAAAGTATGTATCTTATTTCAAACACCTACCCGACTCATACAATTGGCGGTGACGTCAATTTACCCTTGATATGTTGGCCAAAATACATGTTTAAATCCGGAGGTACGCATCAAACAGCATCCAAAATTGTACTAAACTTATTCTCTTACAATTATTTCGAACCATTAGTTCATGAGCCCTCTCAAATAGTAAATAGTTGAGAAAACACACTTGGCTCCTTAGCAACAAATAATCTACATCAACATCTACATAGTTACTCTACAATTCACACTTAAGTGCCTGGCAGCAGGTTCATCGAACCATTTTCATACTACTTCTCTACCATTCCACTCTCGAATGGCGCGTGGGAAAAAGGAACACCTAAATATTTCCGCTCGAGCTCTGATTTCTCTTATTTTATTATGATGATCATTTCTCCCTACGTATGTGTCAACAAAATATTTTCGCATTCGAAAGAGAAAGTTGGTGATTGAAATTTTGTAAATAGATCTCGCCGCAAAGAAAACCGCCTTTGTTTAAGTGACTGCCATCCCAACTCGCTTATATCAGTGACACACTCACCCCTATTGCGCGATAACACGTAACGGGCGTCCTTCTTTGCAATTTTTCGATGTCCTCCGTCAATCCTACCTGGTAAGGATTCCACCCCGCGCAGTAATATTCCAACAGAGGACGGACGAGTGTAATGCAGGCTGTCTCCTTAGTGGGTTTGTCGCATCTTCTAAGTGTTCTCCCAACAAAGCGCAGTCTTTGTTTCGCCCTTCCCACAATATTGTATATGTGGTCTTTACAATTTAAGTTGCTCGTAATTGTAATTCCTAGGTATTTAGTCGAATTGACAGCCCTTAGATTTGTGCGATTTATCTTATACCAAAAATCTATCGGATTTCTTTTAGCACCCATGTGGATGACCTTGCACTTTTCTTTGTTTAGTGTTAATTGCCACTTTTCGCACCATACAGAAATTCTCTCTAGATCATTTTTTAATTGGATTTGATCGTCTGATGATTTTACTAGACGGTAAATTACAGCGTTATCTGCAAACAGTCTAAGGGGGCTGCTCAGATTATCACCTAGATCGTTTATGCAAATCAGGAACAGCAGAGGGCATATGACACTAACTTGCAGAACGTCAGATATCACTTCCGTTCTACTCCATGATTTACCTTCTATCACTACGAACTGTGACCTCTCTGAGAGGAAATCACGTATCCAGTCACACAACTGAGACGATACTTCATATGCATGCAATTTGATTAATAGTCGCTTGTGAGGAACGGTATCAAAAGCCTTCTGGAAATCTAGGAATATGGAATCGATCTGTGGTCCCTTTTCGACTGCACTTATTGCTTCATCCTGAGCTAATAACGAGCATCAAAACGGATATACGAATTAGTGAACACACAGTGTCGTAGCGAGACTAAATACCGCAACTCTCAAACCCTCCAAAAATAAACTAAAAATATATCTATTGTACAAAGCGGATAAAAATTACCTTGGCGCCTTCCTGAGGGACAATCTCCACACCTTCAAAATTACCAATGTCAGCGTAGACCAGATGTGGTTTGAATTCAGCGAAATAGTATTGACAGCAATTGAGAGATTTATACTGAATAAATTAACAGATGACGGAGTTGATCCGTCATGGTACAGATAACAAGTAAGAACACTGTTGCAGAAACAAACAAAAAAGCATGTCAAATTTAAATGAACGCAAAATCACCAAGATTGGTGATCTTTCAGGCAAGCTCGATATTTAGCGCGGACTTCAATGCGAGATGCTTACAATAGTTTCTACAATGAATCTTCGTCTCGAAACCTGGCAGAAAATTCGAAGAGACTCTGGCCGTATGTAAAGTATACAAGTGACAAGACACAATGCCTTCTCTGCGCGATAGCAATGGAAAAAAATATAACGACAGTGCTACTAAAACAGAGTTATTAAACACTGTGTTCCAAAATTCCTTCACCAAAGAAGACGAAGTAGATTTTGCAGAATTCGAATCAAGAGTATCTGCCAACATCAGTAGCTTAGAAGCAGATATCCTCAGAGTAGTGAAGAAACATAAATAACTTAATAAAAGCAAACCTTCCGGTCCAGACTATATACCAACTAGGTTCCTTTCAGAGTATGCTGATGCAATAGCTCTGTACTTCATCCGTACTGGAAAGCCGCACAGGTCACACCAATATTTAGGAAAGGCAATAGCAGTAATCCACTAAATTACAGGCCCATATCATAAACGTCAACATGCAGCACGATTCTGGAATATATATTGTGTTCGAACATTATGAATTAATTGAAGAGAACGGTCCATTGGCACATTGTTAACACGGATTTTGAAAACACAATACAACTAGCTCTTTACTCACACCAAGTGTTGAGTTCTATAGACAAGGGATTTCAAGTTGGTCCGTATTTATAGATTCCCAGGAGGCTTTTGACACCGTACCTCACAAGCGGCTTGTAATCAAATTACACGTTTATGTAATATCGTGTCAGGTATGCGACCGGATTCGTGATTTCCTGTCAGAGAGATCACAGTCCGAAATAATTGACGGAAAGTCATCGGGTAAAAAAAAGTGATTTCTGGTTTTCCCCAAGGTAGCACTATAGGCCTTCTGCTGTTCTACATAAACGATTTAGGAGAATCTGAGCAGCTGTCTTAGGTTGCCTGCAGATGATGCTGCCGTCTATCGTCTAGTAGAGTCATCAGGAGATCAAAACGAATTTCAGAACGATTTGGATAAGATATCTGTATAGTGCGAAAATAGGCAATTGACCCTAAATAATGGAAAGTGTGAGGCCATACACATGAGTGATAAAAGGAATCCGTTTAACTTCGGTCACACGATAAATCAATCACATACAAATGCCGTAAATTCTGCTAAATACCTAGGAATTACAATTACGAATAACTTAAATTGGAAAGAAGACAGAAAATACTGTCGACAAAGCGAACCAATGACTACATTGTCTTGTCAGACACTTAGAAGATGCCACAGATCTGCTAAAGAGACTGCCTGCACTACACTTGTCCTTTCTCTTTTAGAATACTGCTGCGCAGTGTGGGATCCTTACCAGGTGGGACTAACGGAGTATATCGAGAAAGTTCAAAGAAGAGCACCATGTTTTGTATTATCGAGAAATAGGGGAGAGAATTTCATGGACATGACACGTGATTTGGGGTGGACCCCATTAAAACAAAGGTGCTACTCGTTGCCATGGTATCTTCTCACGAATTTTCCATCTCCAGCTTTTTCCTCTGAATGCAAAAATATTTTGTTGCCACCGACCTTCGCAGGGAGAGACGATCATCATAATAAAATAAGGGAAATTAGATCTTGCATGGAAAGATATGGGTATTCGGTTTTTCCGCGGGCTGTACGAGAGTGGAATAACTGAGAATTATTGTGATGGTGGTTCGATGAACTCTCTGCCAGGCACTTAAGTATGATTTGCAGAGTGTCGATATAGATGTAGATGTATTACAAACTGTGACATTTTCGACAGGAAATCACGAATTCAGTCGCGCAACTGCCATACTCCACAGCTACGTGATTTGATTAGAAGCGTCCTGTGAGGAACTGTGTCAAAACTGTTTTGGAAATCTAGAAATATGCACTGAATGTGAGGTCCCCTGTCGGTAGCGCTCCTCTGACCTAATTGCTATGCTGACTGTGCCGAAAGACCTGCCTTTATAAAGTGATTTAAGCTGCTTCGCTACACCGAGGATATCCACTTCTAAGTTACATATGTTGGTAGCTGTTCTTCATTCAGATACTAAAATATTTACTTCGTATTTTTTAGTGATGGTATTTCGGAAACCTGTGCTTCTTTAACTCCACTTTCGTGGTACTGTCATCGATAATACACTACTGGCCATTAAAATTGCTACACCAAGGAGGAGAAATGCGTACCATCACGTTTCCGACTTTGATAAACGTCGGATTGTAGCCTACCGCAATTGCGGTTTATCGTATCACGACATTGCTGCTCGCGTTGGTCGAGATCCAATGAATTTTAGCAGAATATGGAATCGGTGGGTCGAGGAGGGTAATACGGAATGCCGTGATGGATCCCAACGGCCTCGTATCACTAGCAGTCGAGATGACAGGCATCTTATCCGCATGGCTGTAACGGATCGTGCAGCCACGTCTCGATCCCTGAGGCAACAGATGGGGACGTTTGCAAGACAATAACCATCTGCACGATCGGTTCGACGACGTTTGCAGCAGCATTGACTATCAGCTCGGAGACCATGGCTGCGGTTACCCTTGACGCTGCATCACAGACAGGAGAGCCCACTGTGGTGTACTCAACGACGAACCTGGGTGCACGAATGGCAAAACGTCATTTTTTCAGATGAATCCAGGTTCTGTTTACTGCATCACGATGGTCGCATCCGTATTTGGCGACATCGCGGTGAACGCACATTGGAAGCGTTTATTCGTACTAGCGTATAACCCGGCGTGATGGTACGGGGTGCCATTGGTTACACGTCTCGGTCACCTCTTGTTCGCATTGACGACACTTTGAACAGTGGACGTTACATTTCAGATATGTTACGACCCGTGGCTCTACCCTTCATTAGATCCCTGCGGGACCCTACATTTCAGCAGGATAATGCACGACCGCATGTTGCAGGTCCTGTACGGGCCTTTCTGGATACAGAAGATGTTCGACTGCTGCCCTGGCCAGCGCATTCTCCAGATCTCTCACCAACTGAAAACGTCTGGTCAATGGTGGCCGAACAACTGGCTCGTCACAATACACCAGTCACTACTCTTGATGAACTGTGGTATCGTGTTGAAGCTGCATGAGCAGCTGTACCTGTACACGTCATCCAAGCTCTGTTTGACTCAATGCCCAGGCGTATCGAGGCCGTTATTACGGCCAGAGGCGGTTGTTCTGGGTACTGATTTCTCAGGATCTATGAACCCAAAGTGCGTGAAAATGTAATCACATGTCAGTTCTAGTATAATATATTTGTCCAATGAATACCCGTTTATCATCTGCATTTCTTCTTGGTGTAGCAATTTTAATGGCCAGTATTGTATTACCAATCCTGACTAGCGTAAAGGTACTGATTGTGTCATGCCACTTGTGTACTTTATACACGACCAGACCTTTAACATTACCTGCCCTTACCAAATTGGTAATTGCCGATCAAGTAACCTTCTGTGAAGGGTGCCTGCCGGCCGTGTTGGCCGAGCGGTTCTAGGCGCTACAGTCTGGAACCGCGCGACCGCTACGGTCGCAGGTTCGAATCCTGCCTCGGGCATGGACCTGCGTGATGTCCTTAGGTCAATTAGGTTTAAGTAGTTCTAAGTTCAAAATGGTTCAAATGGCTCTGAGCAGTATGCGACTTAACTTCTGAGGTCGTCGCCTAGAACTTAGAACTAATTAAACCTAACTAACCTAAGGACGTCAGACACATCCATGCCCGAGGCAGGATTCGAACCTGCGACCGTAGCGGTCGCTCGGTTCCAGACTGTAGCGCCTAGAACCGCACGGCCACTCCGGCCGGCTAGTTCTAAGTTCTCGGGGACTGATGATCTCAGAAGTTAAGTTCCATAGTGCTCAGAACCATTTGAACCATTTGAAGGATACCTAATGACAAGGAATCAGACCAAAATTTCGAAATGGAGACGTAAGTAAAACAGTAGAATCTGCAAAGCTAAAGAGTTTTGAACTGACGTTCTACTGATTCTAAAGTAAACTGTGAACATGTATACATATAATTAGCCTAATTAGGCAATACGGTGTCAAGTTTTATGGCAAAGCGGAAATAAACTTCACCTAAGAAAACTAACCGTACTTGATACCAATCTCTTCTAACACAGTTACTGTCAATATCATACTGCAACTTGCCCTAGGGAACAACACAAGAGCTAACCCATACGCAGAACACAGAGTGGCTAACAAATGCAGCAGTACTCACTATCTCACAATAACACTTGCTATTGGCCAAAATTACTATGCAGCGTAATGAATACATGCAGAAGGGCATATGAACCTACTAACATAGTCTGACGGGCAATAACATGAACTACTACTCTTTTAATTAACTATCACAAATAAGATAATGATTTTGAAACAGTGCTGATTACTGGGGGCTTAAGAAATTTGCACATGAATCTCCTCTATACAAATAGGGAGTACTGTTATTATTTTTTTTAAATGTTTTGGTGTAGAATAAATGATTGTGCTGGTTGCTGCACTTGCTCAGAAAGAGCCTTTACTTCAATTCATCACATAAGTTAAGTAGCTTATGAGGTCCCTTAAAATTGTATGGTTTGAAGAACTACCATCAACTGTAAACGGTAACACACAAAATTAAGAAAATGGTAAACATCTTTAGAAACAACGTTAATACAATGAATAATGCAACATTAGTTGGAAAGGGACATAGCAGCTACTGACTCACTCGACTCCAAGTGAAACTGGCTTTGTAAAAGTCTACACAACTTGAAAAACTACTTTGAAACGATACATACAAAGAAACAAACGATTACAAATTTACAAACCTATTCAAAGTGAAATAATACTACTGTCTTTTTATGACTTTCACCTGCAAACAGCTATAAGTACTTCACATTTTTGGCATTTATTATTTTGATGGCAGCTTTTTATTTAGTGAAAAGCTTTCTCTATGAACACACTTTGGGAAACTTTAAGATGAAAAATTATGTGGAGTGAATCATTTACTACTATACAGAAAACTAAGCACATAAAACTAAAAAAGGTTTCAGTTTAATAAAAAAAGGGTACCCGGAATTAACACTTGGAAAGCACTCTGTCTGAGAATGTGACTGGGGTTAATCACGGGTGTGTACACGTAATTTAGAAGTTTCACGTAAACTCGCTATTGAATACATACCTGGTCCATTTAGATAGCAATTCTGCTGAAGATGGTAGCGCTTGTGCCAAATTACCATGGCTATAAAATTTATGGTAAAGCCACTGTGGTTCTTGATGTTAGCCACACTCTGATATAACTCTTCTTGGCGTCGTAAATTTAACCAAACAGGGCCAATAATGATACCATGATCGATAGGCCACTTTACATCCCATCCGAGGATAATTTTCATGTTCGCAAGCTCTGCTCGTCTCAATTTATACATCCAAATTAACCACGGATAAACTCTAGTGTCCGATTCAACTCGTCGGCTTTGACCAATGACGTCATATGTAAGGCAAAGATGCTGCATACCCGCAATCTATGAAGGGAACGGATCATACTCGTAAACAAACAAATATAGCATGCGATAAAATAATACATTTAACGCGATTATTATTTACGCACGAATTACATGCAAACGAGTTGAAGATAACCGAAATAAATAATAGGAGTGTAAAACATATTTGTCTAATTAGAATTATTATCATAATTTAAGCAAGTGGAGGGGCACAGAGAACCATAAACTGTGTGGGTGTTAGAGAAAACAATTCCTTTATTCCCACATATTTTTAGCAATAACTTAACACTACACACATGAATGAATTGTGTAGACATGAACAGCACGGAATAACTAACAAAAGTTTTGTCAGAAATAGGTCACTACATGACTCCCCCCTTTAATGCTAACCATACCGCAGATTAAATTTCACACGCCGTCCAGCTCTTGTGACTACTTCTTTCTTGAAACCGGGCGGTGCGTCACGTGTGTCAGTGGTTGTGTCAGGGAGTGGTGTAGTAGTCCTCGACGTCGGTCTTGGTGTTGCAGTGACTGGTGTTCGCTGAGCGTTGTGGTGTTCATGGGGTACAGGAACACATCTTGTAGCTTCTCCTGTCTTCTCTGGTTTGTGTTCAGTGGTAGCTGTGGTGTCTGTTGCGTCCAGAAATGCAGGCTTGATACGGTCCACTGCAACTGTGCTGGGTGTACCGTTAATCATTATGCGGAAAGTATTGGTATCCCTACTGACTACCAGATATGGTCCGTCATATGGTGGCTGCAGTGGTTTACGCACAGTATCATTGCGTAAGAATACATGCGTGCAATTGTCTAGCTCCGCAAAAACGAACGAGTGTCTTCCAACCTGGTTTCTAGGCATTGTTGGTCTCAATTGGCGTATATGCTCTCTTAATCTTGTGGCGAATTCTGAGGCTGTGATTGTATCATCTGCCATGCTGTGCAGAAATTCTCCAAGTAGGCGTAACGTTTGTCCATACACCAGTTCTGCTACTGCTGCTTTCAGATCACTTTTGAATGACGTTCGTAGACCCAAAAGTACGATAGGTAGTGTCTCTGTCCAATTCGGTGTTGCGTGACATCTCAGTGCTGCCTTTAACTGTCGATGAAGACGCTCAACCATGCCATTTGATGCGGGGTGGTATGCCGTGGTGCATATGCGTTTCGTACCTAATAACGTAGCCAATGCTTTGAAAACGTAGGCTTCAAATTGACGTCCTTGATCAGTTGTAATTCTCAGTGGAACTCCAAACCGGGCAATCCAACCACAAAAAAATGTTTGAGCTATAGTTTCTGCAGTGATGTCCTTCATTGGAAATGTCTCAGGCCACCTAGTAAATCTGTCAATCACCGTGAGGCAATAATTGTAGCCTTCCGATGTCGAGAGTGGGCCGATGATGTCAACATGCACATGGTCAAAACGCTGATTTGGTGGAAGAAATGTGCCTAATGGTGCCCTGACGTGCTGTGTGATTTTATTCCTCTGGCACGCCAAGCATTGCTTCACAAATGTTTTACAGTCTGTGTGCATACACGGCCATACAAATTTTTGTTTGACCAATCTGAGTGTGGCTCTTACTCCTGGGTATGACAAATTGTGCATTGATGCAATTGTCTGTGTTCTGAATTGCTGTGGAACAAATGGACGTATCTTTCCTCTTGCTACGTCACAGTACAACTCAATGCTTGCTTCAGGAAACGTCACGAGCTGTAGCTTCAATCCTTTCTCTTGTTGCAATAGATCACGCAACTCACTATCACATTGTTGCACATGCGCGAGGGCGTCGTAATCAATGGCCTTTGTCACTGCTTCCACCTGTGCGATGTCATCTGCTACTGTGGACACTGCTTCTATGCGAGAATGTGCATCAGCTGGAACATTTAGCTTCCCTTCCACATACACAATGCTGGTCGTGAACTGCCTGATATAATCTAAGTGACGCAGCTGCCTGGGCGATGCTTTCTCTGGCTTTACCTTAAAGGCATAGGTAAGCGGTTTATGATCTGTGTAAATCGTGAACTGTCGCCCTTCTAATGCGTGTCTGAAATTTTTTACTGCCGCATAAGTGGCGTACAGCTCACGGTCATATGTTGCCCAACGTTGCTCAGATGGTGACAACTTATGACTATAGAATGCAATGGGCTGCCATAACTGATCAAGTTGTTGCTGAAGAACGGCACCAATGGCAGTGGCCGAAGCATCAACCATGAGAGCGAGTGGAGCATGCGCGACCGGGTTTGCTAACTGCGCGGCCTCTGCTATAGCTTTTTTTATAGCGTGAAACGCGGTGTACGCCTCGATAGTACAATGCACACTGTGGTTAGGTTTAGGTGCGCCTTTAAGTAGTTCATTCAATGGTGCAGTTATCAGTGCATGATTGCGAATGAAGCGTTGGTAGAAATTCACTACTCCAATGAATCGTCGTAATTCTCTGACTGTGACAGGGCGGGGGTATTTGTTTATGGCCTCTACTTTACTGTGTGGCGGTCGAATACCCTGTGCATTCACCAAATGTCGTAGAAAGTGGACCTCTTTCTCACCAAAAACACACTTGGCAGGATTAATTACTAGTCGATGGGTGCGTAGGCGGTCAAATACTTGTGCCAAATGCTGTAAGTGCTCCTCTTCCGATGCAGACATCACCAATAAATCATCTATATACAGATAACAAAAATCTAAATCTCTTGTAACCTCATCCATAAAACGTTGGAAGGTGTGGGCGGTATAACATAGTCCGAATAGCATTCGGGTGAATTCAAATAGACCGAATGGTGTTGTCACTGCTGTTTTAGGAATGTCTTCTGCAGCTATAGGGATCTGATAGTAAGCTCGAACTAGATAAATGGTAGAAAATATAGTCTTACCATGAAAATTTGCAGGAAAGTCTTCTATAAGTGGAACTGGGTACCGGTCTGGAATGGTCCATGCATTGAGTTGGCGATAGTCACCGCAGGGGCGCCATCCATTCTTCTTTTTAGGCACGATGTGAATTGGGGATGCCCAACTGCTACTAGAAACTCTGCACATACCTTGTGACAGCATGCTGCGAAATTCCTGCTTTACCACCTTTAGCTTTTCGGCCGTTAAACGTCTAGGCCGAGCGTGAGTTGGCGGCCCTGGCGTGGTCAAAATGTGGTGGACGATTGTATGCTTGACTGGTGGGAGAGTAGGCGATTGCTGTGTGATCTCGGGGTATCCTTTCAGTAATCGTATATATGGTGTGTCGCCTGTGACTGTGCGTACCTCTAGTGGTGTGATACAACGGACTTTTCCTGTTGTATGCAGACTAGTAGTCAAATCTATTAGTCGCTGACGTCGCAGATATGGCAGTAAGTCGTAGAAGGACAAAACATCTGCTCCGATAATAGGCTGTGATATATCTGCCACTGAAAATTGCCTTTCAAACACACGGCGTAGCCCCAAGCTAAGGAATAATGTTACTCGACCGTATGTTCTAATTTTGGAGTCATTGGCGGCGAATAGATAACTGTCGTCGCAGCTCCGGCGTGATAGGCGGTTTGCTGGATATACGGACACTTCTGCGTCTGTATCGACGAGAAACTGTAGTTTTATTTCGCGGTCTGTCACAAAAAGTCGGCGAATGTTTGCACTGGAAGTTATCGCTGCTACGGTGTCTGCTTCATGTTTCCACTTGCAAGGTGGCGTACACTTTCGTGCATCATTACCAAATGTCTTGTGGTACCAGCGTAAGTTCTGTAGTGATGGTGATCGATTGCGACTTCGTGACCGTCGGCGGCGTGGCCGTTGGCGGTTGTGCGTTGTTTGTAATGCAGCTATCTGTGCGGTTAACTCTGCCAGTTGTGATTGTAGGGAGACTAGCGTCACTGTGGGCGAATTTTCTTGTTGTGGCGTTAATGTTGAGACACTTGATGTGGGATACATTTCAATTAACCTGTCGCCCGTTTGTGCCAGTGCGTTTAAATCGCCTGCACATACCGTGAGAATTTTTTGAGTATCTGACGGCAACCGAGACAACCATATATTTCGTAGCACATCATCAGTTACAGTGTTACTTGCCAGTGTGCGCAAACGTCGTAAGAGTTGTGATGGAGTGCGATCTCCGAGTTGTTCAGTGCGCAGTAGCTTCTCTAGCCGTTTTTCCTCTGATTGTGACAAACGCGTTATTAATGCGTTTTTAATGGATGCATAACGATCGGTTTCCGGTGGTGCGGCTAGGATATCTTGTATTTCTGCTGCTAGATCTTCTGTAAGTGCTGCAACCACATAGCTGTACTTAGTTTCGTTCGCCGATATTTGTGCGAGGATGAACTGGCTTTCTAACTGGGCAAACCACAATAGAGGATTATGTAACCAGAATGGTGGAGATTTTATCGTCACCCTGTTAATTGCACTGCTGGCTTCAGGTTGAATTGAGACTGGCGAATCGGTCATTATCGTGCTGAAACGAGCGCGACGCGGCTGGCGCGGAAGCTACAAATGTGAACATTGCGGAACTTCGTTAAACGCTGAAGCCGACGCGGATGTTAACGTAGTTCGTCGGGGTCACCAAATGTGGGTGTTGGAGAAAACAGTTCCTTTATTCCCACGTATATTTAGCAGTAACTTAACACTACACACTTGAATGAATTGTGTAGACATGAACAGCACGGAATAACTAACAAAAGTTAAGTCAAAGAATAACTATATCACTGCACGTAAATTAACACTTCACAGAATGTTTATGAAGCACTGTACACTTGTAGGGATCGATTGTCAGAAATAGGTCACTACAACTGTATTACAGTATAGAGGATGGTGAAGTCATCCTATTGCAAAATTACGTTAATTTTATTATTGATTATTGATTCAAACAGGAGAAGCGCAGCGAAGTTGGGGTTTCGGGCGGGGAGGAATTAAACCTATATAAGAGGTCAATTCTAGTTACCGGTTCCAATACTGTTAACTTTACTGTAGGAGTTCAGAGAGTACATCTACATGTACATCTACATTTATACTCCGCAAGCCACCCAACGGTGTGTGGCGGAGGGCACTTTACGTGCCACTGTCATTATCTCCCTTTCCTGTTCCAGTCGCGTATGGTTCGCGGGAAGAACGACTGTCTGAAAGCCTCTGTGCTCGCTCTAATCTCTCTAATTTTACATTCGTGACCTCCTCGGGAGGTATAAGTAGGGGGAAGCAATATATTCGATACCTCATCCAGTAACGCACCCTCTCGAAACCTGGCGAGCAAGCTACACCGCGATGCAGAGCGCCTCTCTTGCAGAGTCTGCCACTTGAGTTTGTTAAACATCTCCGTAACGCTATCACGGTTACCAAATAACCCTGTGACGAAACGCGCCGCTCTCCTTTGGATCTTCTCTATCTCCTCCGTCAACCCGATCTGGTACGGATCCCACACTGATGAGCAATACTCAAGTATAGGTCGAACGAGTGTTTTGTAAGCCACCTCCTTTGATGATGAAACTACATTTTCTAAGGACTCTCCCAATGAATCTCAACCTGGTACCTACCTTACCAACAATTAATTTTATATGATCATTCCACTTCAAATCGTTCCGCACGCATACTCCCAGATATTTTACAGAAGTAACTGCTACTAGTGTTTGTTCCGCTATCATATAATCATACAATAAAGGATCCTTCTTTCTATGTATTCGCAATACATTACATTTGTCTATGTTAAGGGTCAGTTGCCACTCCCTGCACCAAGTGCCTATCCGCTGCAGATCTTCCCGCATTTCGCTACAATTTTCTAATGCTGCAACTTCTCTGTATACTACAGCATCATCCGCGAAAAGCCGCATGGAACTTCCGACACTATCTACTAGGTCATTTATATATATTGTGAAAAGCAATGGTCCCATAACACTCCCCTGTGGCATGCCAGAGGTTACTTTAATGTCTGTAGACGTCTCTCCGTTGATAACAACATGCTGTGTTCTGTTTGCTAAAAACTCTTCAATCCAGCCACACAGCTAGTCTGATATTCCGTAGGCTCTTACTTTGTTTATCAGGCGACAGTGCGGAACTGTATCGAACGCCTTCCGGAAGTCAAGAAAAATAGCATCTACCTGGGAGCCAGTATCTAATATTGCGAGTGCAGAAATGGTATTATATTTAACACAGAACCTGGAAAAACGATCTAATTAATGAAACCGCGACAGGTTGAACGTTTGTAACTGTTTTGCAGTAAATCAGAGAACAACTACTAGCAGAAAAATCTTATTACATTTGATACACCTGCTAGAAAAAAAACGGGTCTAGTGAAGCACGGGATACAAATCGTCGGCTTTGACCAGTAACGGAAACAAAGAAATACGAGAGACGAAAAAGATAGTTGACATATATATATATAGGCAAGTAGTATTTTCACGTTAAGGATATCGCGTGTTTGTATCGTATTATTTCTGTGGAAAATGAAGGGGAAGAAATGGATGGAAATATTGATAGCATAGAATACCTCGCGTCACATATACATGGACTGTATCTCGAACCTCATTCGAACTTCATTCGTTGACTGCAGTACGGGATACAAGTTTAGCGTACGTCGATTTCTTCGTTTTCGTTAGCATTAATATCCTGTTGTTCAGTTGAACTATATAGGTCAACTGAAGCACGGGATACAGATTTTACATGTGTTGTTTCTTTCGCCTACGCTACCACTAATAGTCTGTTCTTACGTAGATAGTAGTACTACCGCTGGCAGAAGGAGCTACGTACAAAATATTGTATCCCATACTTCCGTTGACCTATATATATGTACACTGCTAACGAAAACGTGGAAATAGACGTACGTTACATTTGCAACCTGTACCTCAGTTGAACTACGCGAAGAGCCAATAAGACAACTCATATAAAATTTGTATCTCGTACTTCACTATGGGGTAAAGCTTTTTCGCCTTAGATGCTAATAGTATCGACTGAAAGTTATAGTTTTGATCACAGCAGTGACAATAGTATCCCATTCCTTAGTTGAGCTATATAGCTATACACAACATTTGTATTCTGCTCTCCAGTTGACATATATAGGTAAATCTCATCAATGTTACGTATGTCGTTCTTTTCGAGTAGGTAGAGGCAGTGTAAAGATCAGCTGAAGGACGGGATACAAATTTTAATTGTGTCGGGCGTTTTGCCTATAATATTGCTAGTACAGATTGGAAAAAATTTACTGGTACTAGTGCTGGGAAACGAAAGAAGAAGGACAGCTGCGAAATTTCTATTACTTACTGGAGTACACGAAAACATACGTAATGGTGTAATACAACAATAAAATACGCCAAAATAGTCAAATGCAGTAAAAGAAAAAAAAATGGAAAACTGAACTTAACACACGAGAACATCTTAAAAGAAACGAAGCTCGCCTAGAAAGACATCAACAAAAATCACATAACCACATACACAACAAACAAAACATTACGAAAACACAAACACACACACACACACACACACACACACACACACACACACACACACATACAGGCAGAGACACACACATTCACCCCCCCCCCCCCCACCTCAATCCTAATGTGAAATTAGCTAACATATTTCGGACGGTACATTTGCCCAACACGTTTAACAAAACATTTAAACGGGCAATATGTTTGGGGAATACCACGCCTCCATGAATATTCGTCTAAGTGACTTTGAAGTGTGGAAATCCGGCGTTTCCCCTTCCCTACAAGAGATTTCACAGCTGACCAATAACCCTCTATGCTACTGGTGCAAGCCCCTGTGGATAATGATCTGAACTCAATATTGTGATTAACTACGAGATGCTAATAACCCATTTCCCCTAAATCCCTATATGAAGAAAAACCATCTGAAATTACAATGGAGCCCTCTCCAACGCGATCTCCAATTAAGCTGACCAAAACTTCCTTCCTTCGATTGGGTACGACTTTAAATACTACATAGTCATACTCTTGACCTGAAACTGCAGCCCCCCCCCCCCCCCAAATCCATAATCCCGCCGGAGGTTCGCGCCTGTTGTACTTCCTTTCGCCAAAATGCGGCTCGTCAATTCCGACCACAACAGCCCCCCCCCCCCCCAACGGCCCCCTATATTTCATGTCTTCCCCACAAACTTCCCTACAAAAAGAGTACCACTCCACAACTGTAAGCTTACTCGAAAGACACTCATGGACACACAGCCACACAGGATATATCAAACACCAACAGTACGTGATTTTCATAGTGTCTCTCAAGACGAGCTTAGATTTTTCGAACTACGTCCCTCTTCTAATGGACCGCCACAACCGATCTTTGCTGCAGCGCCATACGAATAAGTAGTGAGTACAGCGACGAGATACACTTGTGAGGCGCCTATGTCCGCCGCACTCACGACATTGAACATGCTCAGCAACGAGACGACACATTTAAGAAAAACAAATCGTTGCCAACATGTCTACGCCCATAGCCTCTTTCATATCATCTAGGTTCATCGCAACAGATAAATCCATACCCACAAACGAAAATGAGATGCTAAAAATTGTCCTAAATTAAGACACTAATAGTCCAAATTACCTCAATATCGCTAAGAATGGAATTAAGTACCGAATGAATTGCAAACAACCAATTATTTAAATAAATTCTCACGAAGAATATTTTGAACAACATGTAGCGATCTCTTTTAAAAATCACATTCAATTATTTTGATGTACTATGATAGCGCTTATCCGGAACACAGAACTGTTTTATTATCTGTGGCTGAAAGTGAAGACATCATTATCTATGAGTAATGTATGACGTCATTGGTCAAAGCCGACGGATTGTATCGCTTGCTTCACTAGACCAAAAAAAAAAAAAAACGATCCAGTTTATGAACCATCGAATAGAAAAAAAAGATCTAATGAATGAACTATCGAACAGTTTGAATCGGTAGCTGGAATGGACCTCATATACAGGTCAATTCTAGTTACCGATTCCAATATTACTAAGTCTTGCGCACAACTTCAGAGAGCAATTACGAGTGCAGAAAAAAGGATCTAAGTAATGAACCATCGAATAGTTGAAAACGGTAACTAGAAGTAACCTATAGAGGAGGTCACTTCTAGTTACCGATTCAAATATTGCTGTTTCGCGGTGGTACAAAGAGCAATTACAGGCGCAAGACTCTTATAACAAATGAGAAACCTGCTTAAAAAACGATCTTGTTAGAGAACTACAGAATACGGCTAGACTTTGAAAAAATAAAAATCTTTACAAACATTACTGCACACTCAAAAAATAAAATAAAATAAAATAAAATAAAACGCAAAAATGAGCAAACCTTGGAACCGATAACTGTATTACACGAAAGTCACATCAGCTGCAGTAGCTCCAAAACAACACTCAGTGAAACTGATACATGATGAATGAAAGTAAAATTAAGAACAGTATAGCAAAAGCATCGAAAATGAAAACATAAAAGTGGCTACATTAAACGAAACTTACCACATATGAACTTCCAAAGGAGTGAGAAATCGAGGCTGCCAAAAACAGAGAATAAGGACATAACGAGAAATAATGATGTTAGGAGGTGAAACTATAACGAAATACGCAAAATCCAATCAAAGAATTAATAAGAAACACAAACTACCCTGCACGAAAGAGACACCACCCAAATCAGTTCTCCCCTACCACGCGCCCTCACCCACAAGCAAAATTTTAAAATAATAATAATAAAAAAAATGATATCACAAGTCAATCACATGAGACCAACGGCACAAGACACAGCAACCGTTAGGAATACTCTTCCTCCAACAGTATTCATCCAAATGGCTTTGCAACACTGGAATCTTTCTCTTTGCCCGCCCGACAACAGATTTTATAGCCCCTCAATGCCCCCTCAATAGAATTGGTACATGCCCCCGTCTTGTACTCCTTAAACTGAATGCTATGATTCGGACCAATTGATGACAACCCCTTTCACCCAACCCCTTGTACGAAGCAAACCCACCCGACATGACTACGGTACCTACTTCAACATATTCTTCTATTAAAGATGTCAACACTTCCTTTGTACGATTTGGTACGACATTTACTACATCAGCACAGTCCCCTCCAGAAACTACTACTCCAAAAACCCAAAGCGCAGCAGCCTTATTCCCCCTTTCGTACTTTCTCTGTCCAAAATGTGACTCGTCTACTTCAACTGTAACCCATGCCCCCCCTCCCCCCCTCCCCCCTCCCCCCCAGCCATCAATGATCCCCTATACCTTATAAATTCTCCCCAGACTTCTCTACAAAATGAAAACCAGTCAACTACAGTGCCACACGAAACCCCTGCTTCGTGGATGACAGATTTTCAAGAGTATTGATAGCAAAAATAGTAGGTTAACATGACTCTATTACTTCTAAATTCAACCTCGATCTTTCGAACCAGGTCCCCCTGCGTATAGATCTCTATGTATTATTTTTTCTCCACCTCCACATGTATTCGTCGGAAGTTCGTGATGATGGAACCTTTGTCAAAACCATATAATTTCCACAAACACTGCACTTGCAGAATTCTGCAATAATGCCCAATGATTGCAATAATCTTATAGTTGAGCTACGGTCAGTCGTTTCCTCAAGGAGAATTTTCGCTATAAACACAACTGACTCATCCATAATGAATAGCAGTTGCGTGGGAAATCCAGATCTTATAACTCACGACTACTTTCATCAACAAAAAATACTAAAAACAAATTACTATATGAAAACAAAACAATATACATCGAATTTTTAATATACGCACGTAACGAGGAAATCCAGAGAAAGCATTTAACGTTCGTAACTACAGTCGATGGCACAAACAAAATAACATCACACATTACATCATTGGTCAAAGACGACGGGTGGAATCGGACACTAGAATTGCCCCCAGTCCAGCCAAACTACTGCTGTAACGGCGGGGCTTTACTAAAGGTTTTACATGCAGCTGCCCTACGTATGGTCCAGTAAAATAAACAGTTTTTAAAAATTACTTCATTCACAAAATTGGAGGTACAGTTACAATACAATTCTTAAAACGGTAAAATAATAACATAATTATTACATATTACATAAGGAAAGATCTTGACTATGCAGATACACTAGTGTACAACGTCAGCAGGGAACTTACACGGAATACACATAAATCTATCGAGTATTGGTGTTACAGACTCTGGATTTTTTGCCGCATTTCGGGACAAACTTTCGTTATGGAATCTATCAAATGGATTCTCTGTTGTGACAGAACAGTATGCTTCCCTTCACCGAAGGAAAGGTTTGTCTCCTTCCATGATATTAAGAAAATAACGATGAAGGAAATGTTGGTGGAATTGTATGGGGAGTAACAGATAAACAAAATATGGTTAACCACAGCAATGGCGACGTTCCAAAGAATGATGGTTGTATTACAATTTTTTACTCGCCGAATATGCCTGAGTATATTAAGGCAGAATTCTTTCGACTGAAAGTGGGGCCATATTTTATAACCCGTATGTTGTTTTAAGTGTCAACGATATGGGCACACAACTGTTGCCATGCAGTGGGCAGGCAAGGTGTGGCAAATGTGACAAAGCAACCAACGAAGCCAGAATCACTTGCTTCATTCCAGAATTCTGCGACAGTTGCTCTGGTGATCATGCATCATGGAATCGATACTGCACAATAATTAATGAGAAGAAGAAACTACAAGCGATAAAAATAATACATTGTGCTGTGGTATAAAAATTGTACAAGTCGCTGAAGCTGCCTACACTGGCGAAATTCTTTGCCTCTGTGGTTAATAAACCAATTCAAGACATAAAGAAATTAATGGCATTAATTAAGAATTCTACCTTAATATACTCAGGCATATTCGGACACAGGGGTCACTACAACTCAACGGACTACGCTAGCACGTCTCCCTTCAGGCCAAAATTCTCAGCTTATTCACAAACTACAAATGTAGTGGTCCTTGCTCATTATCCTCATTAGTCACAACATTACTCCGATTCCCATAAGAGTTAGAGAGTGGTGTACATCTGCACAGAAGTGATCAATGGTCGTCTGCGTCTTAATTATTTATCTGGTGTTTGTTCTTTTGGACATGTTTAAAATAACAGACAGTACATATATAAATAAGCAAGTTGTCACGGTCTCCATGCTCACTCAGACAGACCAGCAGCAAAGCATAGATACATGCCCCTATGAGTGTACTTGCGAGACAACTGTGGTATCATGCATCGGCAGCACCCCACGGCCATCAGTTTGCAATGGAATTGCAAGTTTCCGTTTGATGCTGATAGAGGCCAGGCAGAATCTGACAGACCCAATGGCGCACTCCCGCTGCGCTACGCCGCTAGCGGCTCCATCTCACTAGTGCTCTCTGTCACTGTGTTATAGGACAGCCAGCAACTCTCCCCACTTGCTGTTGGAGCCTCATCACTATGACACCATCATCTACGGTTAGTATAGCGAGTCTCCTCCTTGTTGACATTGTGACAGGTAGACTCTATTTCTTGCTACATTATTTGTAATGAGTCCTTGTACACTTGAAGAAATAAAAGTAAATCTTCTGTTTGTTGTGTTAACTTGTTCGCTAATTATTTGTACTTCTGTCCAGCTTTCCTACGACAACAGTTGCCACAACATTCTGTAGCCTACATTTCCATACCGTTGTGTATAAAGTCATACAAAACATCAACCACTACTTCCTCTCAGGTAAAAAGGAAAAAAGTTACTCAAAATACAGAGGCCATCAAAACATACCTCCACCATAAGAAAAGTAGAAGAAAGTAAAGGCATTATCAACCGAAGGCTGGTACGAACACCATAGTGCTTTACTGAGCATGGTCCTATTGGAAGTGGTAAGGGTTGCCTTTATTCAGGCCTTTCAAGTGACTGGTCAAACCGATTATAGGGGGACCTGAAGCTTAACGTTTATTCTGGAAAACAGTGCAACTCGCCATTTTTCACATTAGCAAACATTGCCAGATCACAAAACAAGGATAGATACGCATTAGATGAAAATCCTGTGACTGACTGCAAATCGAATAGGAGGCCTTTGGTTTCATAGTCTGCCATATGACCACTAAAGCTCTGAGAAACAAAATATGTCACAACATACAACAACCAGCATGCCAAATTCCTCTCACTACCAACATCGCCGCTGGAAGCCGAACGCAACAAGAATGAACAAATACTTAAAACGATAAATGAAAAGCCACCAGAATATCTGATACGAGTGTTGAATGATGATTCCAATGGGGAATCATCCTGTCGGTGGGAATCAATGAGTCCCTCTTCTCCACTGTTGCGTCTGAAATCGTGGCAACGAGAATAAAGGCAGACGTAAAAAGACAGGATAAAATAGCTCTCACACTGCAGTGGTATCGTAAAGGATTCAGGATTCAGGGTTCATGTGAAGGAATTTAGTTTTGACACAGGGCGGACCCCTGTGCATGTGTCTGCAAGAAACTGGTTTTAAGCTTAGTAAATCAAAGGAGCGCAATAGGAATTCCACAGTTAAATACAGAGGAGAGAGCGGAGAGATAGAAACAGCATATTGAAGGCCTCTACGAGAGAAAGACTTGTCTGGTGACGTGAAGAAGAAGAAACAGGAGTCGACAGGAAACAGGCAGGGGATCCAGTACTAGAATCAGTATTTGAAAGAACTTTAGGAGGCTTAAGATCGAATAATGCAGAAGGGATAGATAACATCCCATCAGAATTTATAAAATAGTTGGGGGAAGAGGCAACAAAACAACAACTTATGTTGGTGTGTAGAATATCTGAGACCCGCTGTACTAAACAGGGACTATGCTGAATTAGCGAAGGGGCTCCAACTGCAAGTGCGTTGAGTTGCTGCCGTCGGCCCTGCTATACCGCAGTGACAGAGAGCATTCGTGGTACGGAGCCGCTAGCGGGTGATGGAAATTATGGACTGATAAGATAAAGAATGTAAATGTTATCCTGATAATCTGCGAGGAAAGGAATATATGGAGAACACCGAGAAGAAGAAGGGATAGGAAGATAAGACATCTGTTAAGACATCAGAAAATAGCTTCCAGGGTATCAGAAGGAGCTGTAGAGGGTAAAATCGCTAGAAAAAGACAGATTAGACTACATCCAGCAAATTATTGAGGACGTAGGTTGCGAGTGCTGCTCTGAGATGAAAAGGTTGGCACAGGAAAGGAATTCGTGGCCGGCGCATCAAGCCAGTCAGAAGGTGATGACTCAAAAAGAAAAGGAGGGAGTAGAGGAGAGACTGCACTACTGCTTACGTTTTTAATTCGATTCTTGATTAAATTTTAAGGGAAGTCCACAACCACGTACCTGTATTCAGAGACAGGACTAAGCAGGGGATTCTCTTGGCTGTTCAACGATTTACCCTTATCACGTCCTCGAGATTCGCTTCCCAAAACAATTTACCACTTTAACGCAGAGTTACATGCAATCTTAACCCTACTGGATCAATAGGAATGTGTTAATACCAGCAAATTTCAAGTTTGTTCCGACTCCCCGAGTGCCCTTAAATGTACACTCCTGGAAATTGAAATAAGAACACCGTGAATTCATTGTCCCAGGAAGGGGAAACTTTATTGACACATTCCTGGGGTCAGATACATCACATGATCACACTGACAGAACCACAGGCACATAGACACAGGCAACAGAGCATGCACAATGTCGGCACTAGTACAGTGTATATCCACCTTTCGCAGCAATGCAGGCTGCTATTCTCCCATGGAGACGATCGTAGAGATGCTGGATGTAGTCCTGTGGAACGGCTTGCCATGCCATTTCCACCTGGCGCCTCAGTTGGACCAGCGTTCGTGCTGGACGTGCAGACCGCGTGAGACGACGCTTCATCCAGTCCCAAACATGCTCAATGGGGGACAGATCCGGAGATCTTGCTGGCCAGGGTAGTTGACTTACACCTTCTAGAGCACGTTGGGTGGCACGGGATACATGCGGACGTGCATTGTCCTGTTGGAACAGCAAGTTCCCTTGCCGGTCTAGGAATGGTAGAACGATGGGTTCGATGACGGTTTGGATGTACCGTGCACTATTCAGTGTCCCCTCGACGATCACCAGTGGTGTACGGCCAGTGTAGGAGATCGCTCCCCACACCATGATGCCGGGTGTTGGCCCTGTGTGCCTCGGTCGTATGCTGTCCTGATTGTGGCACTCACCTGCACGGCGCCAAACACGCATACGACCATCATTGGCACCAAGGCAGAAGCGACTCTCATCGCTGAAGACGACACGTCTCCATTCGTCCCTCCATTCACGCCTGTCGCGACACCACTGGAGGCGGGCTGCACGATGTTGGGGCGTGAGCGGAAGACGGCCTAACGGTGTGCGGGACCGTAGCCCAGCTTCATGGAGACGGTTGCGAATGGTCCTCGCCGATACCTCAGGAGCAACAGTGTCCCTAATTTGCTGGGAAGTGGCGGTGCGGTCCCCTACGGCACTGTGTAGGATCCTACGGTCTTGGCGTGCATCCGTGCGTCGCTGCGGTCCGGTCCCAGGTCGACGGGCACGTGCACCTTCCGCCGACCACTGGCGACAACATCGATGTACTGTGGAGACCTCACGCCCCACGTGTTGAGCAATTCGGCGGTACGTCCACCCGGCCTCCCGCATGCCCACTATACGCCCTCGCTCAAAGTCCGTCAACTGCACATACGGTTCACGTCCACGCTGTCGCGGCATGCTACCAGTGTTAAAGACTGCGATGGAGCTCCGTATGCCACGGCAAACTGACTGACACTGACGGCGGCGGTGCACAAATGCTGCGCAGCTAGCGCCATTCGACGGCCAACACCGCGGTTCCTGGTGTGTCCGCTGTGCCGTGCGTGTGATCATTGCTTGTACAGCCCTCTCGCAGTGTCCGGGGCAAGTATGGTGGGTCTGACACACCGGTGTCAATGTGTTCTTTTTTCGATTTCCAGGAGTGTATTTAACGAATGTACTCAGGAGACAAATAAGCCCGTAACACCCAGGTCTGTTCATCGCCTGCAAAGGACGGGGCTGTCATTCTCACGGGTAGCAGAGCACAAGCAGATTGACAAAAATGAACTGGCGGATGTTGCATCCATGGACACGTCCAATCTAAATCAAGTGGATCATTGTGCTGCCCCCTACGTGCTATGCCCTCGTATTTTAAGCAGGGGTATGTATCCATGCGAAGAAGAGTGACTGGAAGTGAGGGACAATAATTTGCTACTGGTGAAACCAACTACTAGGCTGCGGAGTAACTCCTTCCGGCCACTAAGGGACATGAAGTACTTCTCACTCCACTTCGGATAGGGCATAGTCTGATGACACATGGATTCCTGTTCCGGACGGAGAACTCTCCAACATGCGTTGATGGTGACGTACAGATTTCAGTACACATCATAGATAAACGTACACTCTCAGGCAAAAAAAAAAAAAAAAAAAAAAAAAGTACTTACCACGAAGGAATTACCCGAATGGAAAGGAAACTGGTAGATGTGATGTACATGCGCAGCAAACAAATGATTACAATTTCTGAAAAATTGGTTGATTTAATCAAGAGACAGAGCTTCTCAAATTGAGCAGGTCAACAACGCGTTAGTCCATTCCAGGCCCTTTGCAAGCAGTTATTCGGCCTGGCATTGATTCGTAGAGTTGTTGGATGTCCTCCTGAGGGATATCGTGCCAAATTCCGTCCAAGTTGCGTGTTAGGTCGTCAGCATCTCGAGCAGGCAGTTATTCGACTGGGCATTGATTGGTAGAATTTTTGGAAGTCCTCCTCAGGGATATGTTCCAAATTCTGTCCAATTGGCACGTTATATCGTCAGAATCCCGAGCTGGTTGGAGGACTTGCCCATAATTCTCCAAACATTCCCAGTTAACCTTGCTGGCCAAGGTAGGATTTGGCAAGCATGAAGACTAGCAGCAGAAACTCTCACCGTATGTGGCCATGCACTATTTTGTTGGAATGTAAGCCCAGGTCCGCTAGCCATGAAGGGCAGCAGAAAGAGACGTAGAATATCATCGACGTATCGCTGTGCTGTAACGGTGCCGCGGATGACGGAGGGGTCCTGCTATGACCCCTAAGACAACCACTCCTAGTTATCAGGCCGTATGGCGCACCACAGCTAGGTTGGTGTCCCGCTTCTCTCCGCTGTCCGTCTCCAGGCGCGTTATCGCTGATCATTGGGGCTCAGTTCGAAGAGGGGCTCATCACTGAAGACAATTATATTCCAGTCAATGAGATTTCAGGCCGAACATATTTTTCGAGACGCTCCTGGACAGTGGTGGAATAACCTGACTGTTGTCCACCACACGGTCTGACAACCAGTACTCCTCTCGTTGTCATCCGCGGCACCATCACAGCATGACGATACGCCCTTCATCGCAAGTCATCCTGGGCTTACCATTTCAGCAAGATAATGTACGTCCATAAACGGTGAGGGTTTCTACTCTCTAACGCGTCAGTTGGCCAGAATTTTGCACGATATCCCACAGGAGGACATCCAACAACTCTGTCAATCAATACCAAGCCGAATAACTGCTTGCATAACGGCCAAAGGTGGACCAACGCATTACTGACTTAATCAGTTAGGGAAGCTCTTCTTCTTCAATATATCATCGAACTTTTCTGAAATTTTAAACGTTTGTTTCCTTTTTGTTTTTAGGCAGGATGAGTGTAACGTTGCTGTCAATTAACACACTGCCACACTAGCTGTCAGAAATGAATTACTGTAATGATGTTTTATTAATGTATTCTAAATAAAGCAAGAAAAATACATATATGTGCTTAAATTGGCAAGACCATTAAAAATTTCATCAATGATAGAATAGTATGTGCTTCAGCTACGCCTGATTAAATTAAATTTTAAAAAAGTATCCTTCTGTATCAGTTTAGGGACAGTTCCGAAATTTTCCCAACATTCATACTCTATGCCGAACCGCAATGCATTTCTACTTGCCAGCTTTAACCTCAAGTTGCTGATGACGCCTTTACTTGCGGCAGCCACGCAATCGCCACGTACCTGGTGTCCAAGTACGGGAAGGACGACTCTCTGTACCCGAAGGATCCTGCCAAGAGGGTGTTGGTGGACCAACGACTTTACTTCGACGCGACCACGCTTTTCCCTCGTCTGAGAGCCACTACTGTGAGTATCTTTGCAACCACTTCCAACACGCAATTACACAACTATAAACGTTTCGAATTATGTCATTGTAACAACTCCACTTGAAACTTTCCGGCTTATAGGCCTTGGTCGACGTACTTGTGGACTGGCTTATTTTGGTATCACGAAAAGAAGTGTTAACTCCAGTCTGATTGAACACAAAAGGAATTGCCGCCTGGGAGATACGGATAAATCAGCCGTAGCGAAACATGTTTACCAAGAGGGTGATCATGAAATAAAATTCTTTGAGACGAGCATCATATAGAAAACATCGCATTATCATGCACGCATTTGTAGAAGAGCTATAGAGATTTATAAACACCGTAATAATTTTAACAGAAAAGAGGAAAGTGGTAAATTAAATAAAATTAGGATTTCAACGTTACAACCGTAAGAATGACGATCGATTACTTTCAATCGAAAAAGTTGGCAATACCAGATATATTGTCTTAGCCGACGTCATGTGATGGACTGTGGTGCCCTCTACACAGCGTATATATTCGGCGCTCCCTCGAATTCTGGTCGCAGAATTCGCCGCTTTACGTCTGAAGACGTCTCCCGCTGTTGGAGATGAAACGTTAGGAGAAAGTTTTGTACATCGACCACGGCCCGGAAGTTTCAAGTGAAGCCAGTACCGGCCGTCAAAGCCTACATTGTATGATTGTAATAACTGATTATACATCGTGAGCAATAAAATTAGCTGGGGGCGGAGGGGGGGGGATGAATGGATGAATAGAGAGAGAGAGAGAGAGAGACTGGAACTGTTGGGCGTGGGACATAAATGGAATGTTGTCAGACCTTCTTTTGGCCGTTGGCGTGGCAGTCGACCACAACATTAACAACATGCGCTCTTCCTGAGAATTTCCTCGGAAGCTCATCACTGTCAACTGATGCATGGGCTCCTGAGTTAACTATAAGTTAGTTCATGGGCTGTCTAAACGTGAATTGGCTGAAATCGTTCGTTAATTAGCCGACAGTACTGCGTGAAGTAGATATTTTTGTCAGCTTTGTTACTGTTTTGACGTAGTTGCTGCAGTCAGGATAATTATTTATAGGACTCTTTCAGTCTCGATTACGAGCAACATTTAACTGATCTTTACCTTCGTGCATAGCGGACATCCTCTGAGTCTCGATGCTAATACCTTGCACCACCACCTCTAGCCTTGATAGCTGCCTCATTTCGGAGACGAAGAGAACCCACGAGTTTCTTATGGTGTGCCATATCCATCTGAAACCCCTCACTGGTGATTAGAACCCTGCAAAGATATCCTCGTGGTGCAAAATCTCCGTGAAAGTTTCTCATTTTAGCGACGAGTCCTTACAAAACGGTATAGATGACGTACTGTATAATTGGTCATGCCATATCACTCAAAATTGTGCAATTTAATCCCTTCCTGGATTATTTTAATGCGCCGGCGAGTGGGATTTCCTCAAACCTGTTTCTGTGATTCTCTCGTTAACGTGTCCCTCGAACCTGTTCAAGCAGCACATTAGATTTTTGGAAGACGAAAACAGGCAACCTCTGATTATAAGACGAAGTTCGAGTAGCCAATCTATTTGAAATATAAGTCTCAGAATGCCACTAAGGTGCACTTATTAGAAACACAGTAAAGCAAATTACAGTAGTTCAAAAGAAAAGCGCCTTTTGCATGCTGCATGTTTTTTTTTTGAAGAGGGCTATTAGGAAAGCAATTTCCGATCGGTCGTGAAATGGAAACCACTGTGAAAACACAACACTTTTCACAGATGTGTTGGGCAGTGTCTCTAGTACGCCCACCGATCGCGTTGCGTCGCTCTTTTCATTTCTGAGCACATAAAGGTGCCTAGAAAATAGTGTCATACGAGGGCCCAGAGAGAAATTTTGCCTGAAGCTATGCAGCCCACGTAACATAACTGTCTAGCATTTTCTTCTTCAAGACAGTTTTCAGCAGCATACTGCAGGGGCAATGAAGATGCTCTTGCAGCGTTTCTGATGGAAAGTGTTTGATCACCACAGTACAACCTTTAATTGGCTCTCTCTGAGTTTCATCTCTGCTCACATAAACCGCTGGCTGTGAAGACAACATTTAGGTACAGACAACGAGCTGCAGACCAGTATAGAGAATTGGTGGACAGCACTAGCGGTTGCCTTGTATGATGATGGTATTGGAAAGTTCCTACAACGCAACGACAGATATCTAAGTCGGAGCGGCGACTATGTAGATAAGAGCTGGAAGTTGTAGCTAACTGTTGCAAATAAAACATTTTTGATTTTCAGTGGTTTCCATTTTGTGGAAGATGGGTCATATAAAGACCATAAATGCTTAAGACCTCTTAAAATAGATATTTTGCTTTAACATGTATGTGACATCATTAGTAATGATAGCCTAACCTGTATAAGATGTAGGGCCTACCTTTCCAACAGTAGCCTATTTGCTTCTCCCAGAATATTTCTCGCCAGTAACTGTCAGTTTTTCAGGACTAACCAGACATAGCACAATTTGAATGTACGTCTACTTTGATCAACTGCTCGCTTTTACTTTTGAATTTCATTTTGTGGTTTTCAAAGAATATGTGTCTATACATGCTTTGTGATATACAAATCGTTAGTTAATTAGTTTTATGTTCCATGTATCATTTGCACGATAAATCATAATTATATGGAACGAGTCATTATAATTATATTGACATCAATTTTTTTTTGTAAGTATGTCTCATGCTACTCTGCTATGTATCAGGCGTGTTATATCAATGGGTGAGTAATCAAAACTTTTGGTTGACTCATTGTGAACCCCTGTTCGTGCTACAGACTACCTTAATGTGGCGTAATGAATGTCATTTTTTCTTCTAGTATTGTAATTATTTACATCATTGTTCCCGTTGAAGTGCAGTAGATTTACAGCAACCTTCATGAGTGAAAAATAACCTGTGAAAAAACTCACGCACACATGACAGCTGTTTCCGGCTGTTCTAGTCAGAATCCTTTTTGAAAGGAGAGGAAATATGAACAATTTGAATAATTATAGGCGACAGGGATTTAGGGCAGCAGATGGTGCCCCAACAATCCGCGGCTACGTATCCCTGTGTTTTGCGGGGACGGGGCCGTTGATTCTGTGTGGCTCGGATGTAGGAGCATTTGTGATTTGGAAGGCAAATAAAAACTCAGGAAAGAAAAGAATGGACACTGAGTAAAGTAAGGCAAATCTAAAGTCAGATGACAGAAATAAAACCACTACAATAAAAGTAAATAGTTAAACAATAATTCATGTATACAAAAGAAAATATTGCTTGAATTGCTCCACTTAAGAATGAAATGTGATTCCTTTAAGCTTTAGATTACGATAGGATCGATTGGTACACGCGTAAACAACGCAAGCTGGCATTTTTGATGAAACAGCCACGTCCTCACACAATCAATGCACCCAGCACTGTCGAAACTTCGCATGGGCACGTCTCAGTGACGTCATGGAGAAGGTTCACCGCTGTGAACCTGATGTTTTGGGCTAGTTAAGATACTGGACATCAGCTTCAAGCTCGTGACGTACAGACACCCTTCCTATTTTACCTCCATGTTTCAGCCGTTCACGATTCTAGGTAACAAAATAATGAGCAACGTTAACGACTCTGAAGGGTAACACTCCTTTCGCAACAATTCCCGCAAATGTGACGTCATTTTGACGGCACACACAATATGACGACGGCATGATCGGCTATCTGCTTTCCTTAGCATTCGATACCCACCTCTCTCAAGATCTCATGCGCGCGTACTGGAGATTTATAAAAACACATCATCCTTGAAACGATATCTTACAATTATTGCTACAATAAAATGTCACATAATGATTTACCGACGATTAACGCCCTCATATCAGAGTGCTCTCTTAGGAGTGAGTTATTGTCATCAATAATTTACAAATTAATAATGAAACACACCTGTTTTATAATTTGCAGTATGCCGTTTCAATGTAACGGAGCATTGAAAATTTATCGGAAACACAAGATCATTAAATGTCACTTTATAACGTATCAACGATACAAGCCTTCAAGATAAAATATGATAACCAAGACGGGGATAAACATCGCGTGGTTAAGTGCAAGGGGAACGAATACCGTTGTGGTTGCTGGAATCGAAAGTTGTTGGTTCGCATCCCATTGCATGCATTCATTTCTTTTTTTTCATGTTAGCGTTCTCCACATGCTCTGTTACTTTCTTATGAGCGTAATACAAGTATGTTCTGCAATGTTGGATGTTATTTACATTCAGTCTGATCTGAGAACGAAGGTGAAATAAATACACTCCTGGAAATTGAAATAAGAACACCGTTAATTGATTGTCCCAGGAAGGGGAAACTTTATTGACGCATTCCTGGGGTCAGATACATCACATGATCACACTGACAGAACCACAGGCACATAGACACAGGCAACAGAGCATGCACAATGTCGGCACTAGTACAGTGTATATCCACCTTTCGCAGCAGTGCAAGCTGCTATTCTCCCATGGAGACGATCGTAGAGATGCTGGATGTAGTCCTGTGGAACGGCTTGCCATGCCATTTCCACCTGGCGCCTCAGTTGGACCAGCGTTCGTGCTGGACGTGCAGACCGCGTGAGACGACGCTTCATCCAGTCCCAAACATGCTCAATGGGGGACAGATCCGGAGATCTTGCTGGCCAGGGTAGTTGACTTACACCTTCTAGAGCACGTTGGGTGGCACGGGATACATGCGGACGTGCATTGTCCTGTTGGAACAGCAAGTTCCCTTGCCGGTCTAGGAATGGTAGAACGATGGGTTCGATGGCGGTTTGGATGTACCGTGCACTATTCAGTGTCCCCTCGACGATCACCAGTGGTGTACGGCCAGTGTAGGAGATCGCTCCCCACACCATGATGCCGGGTGTTGGCCCTGTGTGCCTCGGTCGTATGCTGTCCTGATTGTGGCGCTCACCTGCACGGCGCCAAACACGCATACGACCATCATTGGCACCAAGGCAGAAGCGACTCTCATCGCTGAAGACGACACGTCTCCATTCGTCCCTCCATTCACGCCTGTCGCGACACCACTGGAGGCGGGCTGCACGATGTTGGGGCGTGAGCGGAAGACGGCCTAACGGTGTGCGGGACCGTAGCCCAGCTTCATGGAGACGGTTGCGAATGGTCCTCGCCAATACCCCAGGAGCAACAGTGTCCCTAATTTGCTGGGAAGTGGCGGTGCGGTCCCCTACGGCACTGCGTAGGATCCTACGGTCTTGGCGTGCATCCGTGCGTCGCTGCGGTCCGGTCCCAGGTCGACGGGCACGTGCACCTTCCGCCGACCACTGGCGACAACATCGATGTACTGTGGAGACCTCACGCCCCACGTGTTGAGCAATTCGGCGGTACGTCCACCCGGCCTCCCGCATGCCCACTATACGCCCTCGCTCAAAGTCCGTCAACTGCACATACGTTTCACGTCCACGCTGTCGCGGCATGCTACCAATGTTAAAGACTGCGATGGAGCTCCGTATGCCACGGCAAACTGGCTGACACTGACGGCAGCGGTGCACAAATGCTGCGCAGCTAGCGCCATTCGACGGCCAACACCGCGGTTCCTGGTGTGTCCGCTGTGCCGTGCGTGTGATCATTGCTTGTACAGCCCTCTCGCAGTGTCCGGAGCAAGTATGGTGGGTCTGACACACCGGTGTCAATGTGTTCTTTTTTCTATTTACAGGAGTGTATAAATAAGAAAACTTCAAGTGGAATGACATAACTAGTCGTTTGATGCGCGAAGTTTTTAAGACACGTTATTTCAAAATGATTTACCGTGCAAACGTATCACCAGACATCGTAGTTATCAAGTCAATAGTTCAGTTGTCAGAAATGGATTCACAATAACCTGTCGGTAAATTTTTGATGTTACGGCAAAGAAATTACTAACTGTTCCCCCGTTTTGCCTAACGCAGTATTCTGTATTTCTTAACGCATCTTACAGTTAACAAGTTTTCCTCAAATGTCATCATGTCATGTTATGCAGGCCCCTTTGATGTTCCTGGGAAAAACTGACGTGGAACCGGACAAGAAAGCTGCAATATACGAGGCACTGGGTATCCTGGAGAAGTACCTGGAGCCCACTGGATGGGTGGCTGGAGACCACGTCACGGTGGCCGACATCGCGTGCGCTGTGACTACGGCCACTCTGCAGGTGAGCTGATTCTGGTTTCCTACGGGCGTTGATCAGTGGTGATAAAACCATTAGCGGAGAAAGATAACTAATGATCTGGAGGGACCGTTCTTTTGAAAGAACACAATTTTGTTTGTTGGAACCCAAATATGTTTCACCACTGTAGTAGCATTATCAGTGAGCTTGCATTTATTTCTTTTGCAAGTACGAGGGTCGCCCAGAAAGTAATGCACAGCATTTTTTTTCCTTCAACAATCTTTATTGAACATAATGGGAATTATACACACGAAAAAATTATGCTTTGTCTACACACCCTATTTTTCCACGTAATCTCCATCTCGTTCTATGGCCTTCCTCCAGCGCGAAACAAGGGCATGTATGCCGTGACGGTGCCAATCCTTGTCCTGGTGGCGGAGCCAGTGCTTCACTGAGTGAATCACCTCCTCATCGTCCTCAAGATATCTTCAAGGAATGGCGTCCCTTAATGGCGAATGACAACATCATCTCGCTGCAACATCTCAGGTGCGAGAGCCCCGGATGGTCTCCCCGACTGCTGCAAACCGTGGAGGTCCGCCGAACCGCCTTCTGATGATCTCACCCGCCGTGCCCAGCGACTAACTGTACTTCTGTCGACAGCAGACGCTCCATAGACTTTGCACCAGCGTTTGTGAATATTCCCCACAGTTTCTTTCTCTGCAGTGAGAGATTCAATGATGGCACGTTGCTTGTAACGCACATCACCTACAGACACCATTTAGAAACTGTCCTGCAGCTACTCTATCTGTCGGAAGTGACGGAAACTTGGCGCGCTCACTCAGGAGACTTCAAATGATACCTACGTGATGTTTCGCATTCGTAGCATTGTTTTCAGCTGAGAAAAAAAAATGCAATGCCTTACCTTCAGGGCAACCCTCGTATAATGATACAAAACAAGAGGTGTGTGAGAGAAGTAATGAGATTCAGAACCACTGCGAGCGATCTGGCAACACTGTGTTGATCTACTTGCTTACATCTGTGTTCAGTCCGAGTTTCAGCTCTGTATAGCCATCACGTGATTTTTGAGAGCGCCATCAGTGAAGCTGTGTTTTTGTTGTGTGTTACGAAAAAGGGACAGCGGAATGTAGAGCAACGTTATGCTATCACGTTTTGTGTTAAACTTGGGGAATCCGCGAGTGCGACCTTTGAAATCAATTTGGAAGGCCGAGAACACGATGAAGATGAACCTCTCTCAGGGAGACCTTCAACTTCAAAAAGCGACGAAAACGTCGAATGTATGCGAGCTCTTGTGAGATCAGACCGACGTTTAAGAAAAAGGATGATGGGTGACCAGTTAAACACTTTCGCCGTACATTAAATTTTGTTGGAAGTTTCGCACATACGAAAGGTTTATGCCAAGAAGCTGCCGTAAAACCTCACTGAGCAGATGGACAGTTGAAGAAATGTGTACGTTGATCTTCTTGAGAGGAGTACCAATGACCATGAATGCTTCAGTCGTGTGATCAAAAGTGATGAAACCTGGATTTTTGAATACGATCCTGAGACAAAGTGGTGAATTGAGGATTTGCTCGAATGAGTAAATCAAAGATGAAAGCAAATATTCATTTGCTGTTTTGACTGTAGGGGTATCGAGCATACATAATTCGTTCCTCCAGGACAACCTGTCAACCAAATGTTTTACAAAAATGTCCTTCATAGGCTCAAGAAAAGGATGAAATGAGTACATTACAGGCAAGTGGGTGCTGTATCAAGAGAACGCCCATTGTCACAGGGCCCTTCCATCAAGGAATTTTTGGCGTCAAAAGGCACTGCTGTTGTACCACTGCCCCCCTATTCACGTGATCTGAGTCCTTGTGACGTTCTTCTTTTCCAGAAATTGAAAAAGTCTTAAAAGGATATCATTGTGGGACTCTGGAGAACATTTAAAAGACTATGACCTGCATGTCAAAGGCTGTACCAGCTGAAGCCTTTCAGTGCTGCTACCAAGACGGGGAAAGACGACTCCACCGGCGTGTAGCTGCCGAAATGAGCTTCTTTGAGGGAACAACATTGTTGTTTGCAAAAATAAAAACTTTGGTAGAAAAGAGATCAGTCTAATAATTTTTCCTATACACCTCGTATGTGACTCTAGAATTCGTGGACACTAAATTTATCGCTATTGTTATCTTTAGCAGTAACTTGTTGTTTCTGTGCAACTCCCCAATTACTACGAGGTCGTGTTAAACAGTAATGCTTCTGAATTTTTTATGTGAAACCTCTGAATGCTTTTTAAATAAAACAAACTTTATTGACGTTCTATATCCTCGTTCTTCATGTCTACGTATTTATTTCTCAACATAGTCATCCTGGAGGCGAAAACATTTCATGTGCGTCGGTGATCCTTTATGGAGGAGCTCTCTTGTTTGCGGGGTCAAAATGGTGAATTCAGCTTTCATCATCTGTCACATTCTTGTCAGAGAACCCATCAACCTCACGCTAAAAATTCAGAAGAGATTCATGAAATGTATTTGCAGTTGCAAATACGAACAACCATCTGCTATATAAGGGAATGACAACAACGAAAATTTGTGCCCTACCGGGTTTCGGACCCGCATTTCCCGCTTTACGCAAGCTGTCACCCTAACCGCTTTGGCTATCCACACACGACTCACGGCCCGACTCAAAAGTGCCATATGTCGTCGTTCCTGCAACATCTCCTGCACTCCTACACTCGTTATGTAACTCCCGTACAGGGTAGGACGTTTTAATTCAAAGTCGCTGCCTGGAATCGGCGGATAAATACGACATTGCAGTGCCTATGTTGTTAAGGAAAACAATGCAATGTCCGGATATCCATGCGTGTATGTTTTGTGTACCGCAGTTCTGTACATGGTCTCGTGATATGCCACACTTCCCTGAGAACTCTATCTGTGTTATTCGATGATTTTCTCTGATTAGTTCATCAACCTGATTCCGAAGAGCCTCGCTAATTGCCGTACGCGGTCGTCTATTATTACTCCGAGCTCTGTCACAGACATTGCGGTTAGCTCCACCGGTTCCTTCATTACAAGCATGAAAGAACCGAACATCACACATCACTAATGTCGATACAATCACCGCCTTGCACTGATTCCATCCTTCTCAGTCAGAGACCCGTTTTCTGCGGATAGCAACTCGGTTACAGCACGCTCTTTCTTACGCACCGTCTTTGTTCGTCACGCACCGCCATGTTACATGCTACAGTTCGTATCCCCCTTGCGGCAGAAAGCTGAAATTTGGGGCAGCGAAGCGGTAAAGTTGACCAAGCATGATACGTAATATCTCAACCGAATTGAGAGACGAATAAGAAATAAGGAGGCATTGCTTTTCAGCACACCCTTGTACACTTTCAATTAGCGACACGAAATCGAGTGGAGTGAAGTGAATCTGAAAGCCAAAAAAATGGTTCAAATGGCTCTGAGCACTATGGGACTTAACTGCTGAGGTCATCAGTCCCCGTAGAACTTAGAACTACTTAAACCTAACTAACCTAAGGACATCACACACATCCATGTCTAAGGCAGGATTCGAACCTGCGACCGAAGCGGTCGCGCGGTTCCAGACTGTAGCGCCTAGAACCGCTCGGCCACCCAGGCTGGCTCTGAAAGTCAGTCACATTACGTAATTCACAATCAATATTGCTGTGAAAGATTTTGAGCACAATGTTACAGAACACTGCTGCAGTTCCACAGAAAGCGCTAGAACTAAAAAAATTAAGTTCAGTGTTAGTTTCTCCTTTTTCAGAGGATGTGTTGATTCTGTAATTGTTTGTTTACTTAATGAAAATTGCCCCAGTTGCTGCTGAGAACACTGCGTCTGTAACCTCGCCCTTCCTAATTGGCTTCTCGGATTGCAATATAATTGACCCTGATCGCATATGCCTAATGACATTTCACAATGAGTGAGGCTATCGTTACCGAAGGAAAGTAACGCCGATTAGTAGGAGGAAGGCGTACAACAGATCCTATTGAAGGAAGAATGTATTCTAAACCTAATTTAACTACTGATAATTTTGCAATTGCTCACCGACCACACAGAGGGGAAAAATGGGTACAACATAATATTTAATATAAAAAATTCTGATTAACAGAAGCAAGGATAATGAAATGATCGCCAACCCACTAGGGCAATGACTATCCAAAATCCTAGGAAAGGTAGTGGCAAACAAAATTAAGCAAATAATCACCCATGTGGCAGCCAAAGGTATTCATGATTTTCCACAACACTACAGTTCATGACAAAAAAATCTGAAATACAAAATTTAGAAATTAAATTCAAATTAAGTTGCTAGTTAAACAAATGACTGGCTGTAAATAAAACTTGGTTACTTAAGAAATGACTTTCAGCAACCTCAGTGTAACATAAAGCAAAATTTGGAAAAAGGAAAGCAATTTATTTTTAATTACTGAAAGATTTCTGAATCTATTTCACTGCTATTGTCTCATGTACTCACAATTCACTGATTTCATCTCCATTGATTTCATTTAGTAAATCTAATTCAGTTGAGAAAAAAATGAAATTTTAGTTTCTTCTCTAAATGAATTACTAGTCAGTGCATCGGAATTAATTAACCATTGCAACAGCTTGGAAATATATTGTAAAGATTTTCTGCAACAAAAAACCACTGTAACATTTTTGTTTCAATTTTACAAATATTATAACAATATGTTGGTTGTTAAGGCATAGTGACATAGCTACTTTTTGTTTTTCAGGCAATGGGAGTAGTACTTGATGCATACCCAAAGATAAAGGAGTGGTTGCAACGATGTAACAGTAACATACCCCACTTTGAAGAGGAAAATAAGGAAGGATTGAAGGAAATCGCTGAAGCCATTAAAAGCAAAGTGACTCATAACATATATGCCCCATGACCATGAGGCTTCAAATATCAGAATTTGAAAATCAGCTACTTAACTGTATAACTGGTGTATTTCTTTGATTACAAATTGCTTACTGCCTTTTTCTAGTGCATATTTTCTTGCTTCCAAGTTTTGTTTTCATTGTTCCATTTTCTCATGCTTATTAAAAGAAAACAGATCACTGGGACCAAAATGATTAGCATAAACATATTTTTAATGAAACTCTGTGACACTAAAATCTATGTATGACGAATAAAAAGTAGATTTATCATTCTTACCATACTATACAAAAATAAAGCAAGGCTGGGATGACACATGAAACTGATAATGCTAAATTTATTATTGTTATTAGTAATCATTGGATGTATAAGCTCATTTAATGAGGTATTTTCTGATAGTAATTCCTTCTCAGTTGCTGAATAATTTCTCTAAGTTACACCTTTCTTTAATTATGCAGTGAGTGGTTTTTCACTATCCACAAACCCCTGGACAAATTTTTGGTAATAATTAACCAACCCAATTAATGAGTGCAATTGTTTAACTGTCTGTGGAGCTGCAAAGTCATGTAAAGCAGAAGTGAGATGATGATTGGTCCTCAATCTCTCCTGGCAGATAATATGCTCCATGCAATTCAACTGTGTGTGAGCAAAATGACACCTGTTGATGCTAAGTGTGAGGCATGCAGCTTTTAACCTGTCAAACGCTTTTTCTAGTCATTCTGCATCCTTAATCCAGTCTTTAGAAAACACTATATCTTGGAAACAGACTATATACTTTTTGGGTTTTAGACTCTGGAGAACTCCATTGAATAACCACTGGAGAGTGGCAGGTGCAATATTCAGTCCAAAAGGCATTGTACAACACTCATAGTAGTAGTATACGGGCAGGTTGATCGCACTAGGAGTCTTTTCCATGAACAACCATGAACAAGCATTTGAAGAACTCAGTTTAATATTTACACACTCACTCACAACTTTTATACAGCATTCTTTTCTGGTTAGAATTAACACAGTCAAATTAAAATGTGCAAAACGTCTCCTATCGAACACCTTCCGGTCGTTTCCGAATTTCAGGCCTCTGACCCTGTCTACACAACGCATCACAAAGATTAAGTTAAGAATTAACTGAACCTCTTAATTTTTTTGGTCGTTGGATGGTTGGTTGTTTGATCTGGGGGAGGTGACCAAACAGCAAGATCATCGGTATTTTTCAGGTCGTTATTAAGTACACAGGCCAGGAAAGAAAACGCTTTGTCAAATGACTAGCCCTTTCCACATTTGACTTGTTTAAGACTTCATCACATCTATGGCCACAGTCCTTCAGTCGACTTACTCATGCAGAGTTTCAGAGAGTAAAGATCAACAGTTTGTATATATGGTCAGTTTTCGAGAGACAAAGTTGATTCTAATTTCCTCATTTTCATCTGTTTATTTTGGATGAAACATAAATTATTTTCTTTCAGAATATCTCTTTTTTGGAACACACGAATTGCAAACAACATGTAAATGTCAGTGACAATACTGAAATTAGTATTAAAAAAGAAATTTGAAATGAAGTATGTTCCTGTATTAACATAAATGGAACTTACATCAGAGGTTTCTGTTGTCCAGTACACAAAATACACATGAATAAGATGGAGAGAGAGATAACAGGCACGTTCTGCAGGAAGGTGCGGTTTGATAGCAAGGAGTGCAACCTTCAAACTTAGATGAAACTCGATGCTCACAGCTCGAGCATTCAGTCAGCCTTGAGGCTTCATACAGAGTGGAGTTAAGCAACAACTCTCGCTTGTGGGCATCGAGAAGCAGTTTAATAGATCGTTTTTTGTTTATTTTTCAACTGATTTTAAAAATTCAAAATGCTATTACAAATCCTCAGTTAAAATTCTGCACTGTACATCGAATGTCAAATTCTTTTTACCATACATTACAATATATGCAAGTGTGTCATTCGGAATTTTATTATTAAAAGTGATAGACAGTTTTTTGTTGTTTTCTGAGTGGTTAACACAGTCTTTCTTGTAGACATATTTACGACATATATAGAATAATTTTCAATGAAATTGAAGAGTGTTACATTACCACTAATATTCAATTGTGTGAGTCCTAAAATTTAGGAAAGCGCCTTATGCATTTTGGTAATTAATTAGTGGATCTAGATTCCACATTTCTTGAGGAAAAACGTCGTTATGCCCATTTTTTAAAGTATATATTCTGTAGTTTTACATGATCAGATAAAGAAGAATCAATCAACTGACTATTATTTCGTTTAGTTTGGAAAACAACGAAAATAAAGTAAGGCATATCAAATTCAGCAGAATTGTAGTAATTAGTTAAGAGCATTGGTTATGATTTATTATGATAAATATAAAAATCATGATGCAGACAAAGCTAGTTATATTAAGTTAAAGACTAAATTCAGATCAGAAATCAGGTTAGCAAAGTGTGAGGCAAATGACAATTACATTAATAATTCTGACAACAAATGTAAAGCTGCATGGAACGTTGTAAAGACTGAACTGGAGAGAAGTAAGAACTGTAAAAGTGATTACTGTAATGTGAATATCACACCAGATGAATTCAATGCCTATTTCGTTAAAGCTTGTGACATAAGTTCCTCTGCTGCAGCTGAGTCAAAAATAAACATCAACAGGAACTAAAGGAAGCTGTATCTTTCCTACAACACATGGAACACATTTCTCCTGCATGTGAATGGAAAGAGGTCCAGTTCAGTGATATCATGAGATCAATTGCAAAATTAAGAAGTTCAAGAGCAGAAGACTTTGCCTTTTTTCATATCCACCTCACGTATGGAGTGCTGTTATTGGGCAACGCCTCTGGGGCAAAAATAATTTTTCTTTGGCAGAAAAAGGCCATTAGGTGTATTGCTGAAATGAGAAAACATGTATCATGTAGAGACTATTTCAAAGAGTTAAAAATACTGACACTTACATCACTGTTTATTCTCAGTTGCTTAGTGCACATAAAGGAAAACCAAGAGAGCCATAAACTGCACAAGTCTGTACATAGCCATGACACACACCAAAGGCAGATGATGGACATCCCAGTTACTAGGCTTAAAAAAACCAAAACAGTTACACATACACAGGCATACAATTATTTAAGATGCTACCACCTATAGCACACAGTGTATCACTGAATGTCTTCAAAAATATTACGACAAGGTGGCTTCGACAAAAAGCATTCTATACAATAGAAGAAGTTAAAGTATGTAATAAAAGTGATCTAATCTATCAAACCTGCTGTATGACATGACCACTATATTACATGAAGACTTCTGAAAATGTTATTGTATCATTCGGTTGTGCTTTATTTACATAATGTACTGTATGACATGACCACCCTATTACATAAGTTCTTCTGAAAATGTTATTGTACCATGCTGTTGTGCTTTATTTACATAATGCATTTTCCCCAATGGTTAACATTATTAAGCCTGTCTCATTTATATTTGTTAAAATGTTTTTCTTAGCATGTGTATTGTGTTACACATACAGTATCTCCTTTTGTCATTCTGCACAACACATGTATGTTTAATGACTACTAAACATGTGAAGTATAAAACATGAAACTTCCTGGCAGATTAAAACTGTGTGCCCGACAGAGACTCGAACTCGGAACCTTTGCCATTCACGGGCAAGTGCTCTAGAGCACTTGCCCGCAAAGGCAAAGCTCCTGAGTTCGAGTCTCGGTTGGGCTGTTGTTGTTGTTGTAGTCTTCAGTCCTGAGACTGGTTTGATGCAGCTCTCCATGCTACTCTATCCTGCGCAAGCTTCTTCATCTCCCAGTACCTAATGCAACCTACATCCTTCTGAATCTGCTTAGTGTATTCATCTCGGGGTCTCCCCCTACGATTTTTACCCTCCATGCTGCCCTTCAATACTAAATTGGTGATCCCTTGATGCCTCAGAACATGTCCTGTCAACCGATCCCTTCTTCTGGTCAAGTTGTGCCACAAACTTCTCTTCTCCCCAATCCTATTCAATACTTCCTCATTAGTTATGTGATCTACCCATCTAATCTTCAGCATTCTTCTGTAGCACCACATTTCGAAAGCTTCTATTCTCTTCTTGTCCAAACTATTTATCGTCCATGTTTCACTTCCATACGTGGCTACACTCCATACAAATACTTTCAGAAATGACTTCCTGACACTTAAACCTATACTCGATGTTAACAAATTTCTCTTCTTCAGAAACGCTTGCCTTGCCATTGCCAGTCTACATTTTATATCCTCTCTACTTCGACCATCATCAGTTATTTTGCTCCCCAAATAGCAAAACTCCTTTACTACTTTAAGTGTCTCATTTCCTAATCTAATACCCTCAACATCACCCGACTTAATTCGACTACATTCCATTATCCTCGTTTTGCTTTTGTTGATGTTCATCTTATATCCTCTCTTCAAGACACCATCCATTCCGTTCAACTGCTCTTCCAAGTCCTTTGTTGTCTCTGACAGAATTACAATGTCATCAGCGAACCTCAAAGTTTTTATTTCTTCTCCATGGATTTTAATACCTACTCCGAATTTTTCTTTTGTTTCCTTTACTGCTTGCTCAATATACAGATTGAATAACATCGGCGAGAGGCTACAACCCTGTATTACTCCCTTCCCAACTACTGCTTCCCTTTCATGTCCCTCGACTTGACTCGGTTGGGCACACAATTTTAATCTGCCAGGAAGTTTCATATCAACGCACACTCCGCTGCAGAGTGAAAATCTCATTCTGGAGTATGAAACATACTGTATTTACTCATTCAGAATGTTAAAAATGTATGACTTATTTTGAAATTATATAATGTATGTAAAATGACAATGTCAATTGCATGAAAAATGTTTATAGGTGGATCAATAAATCAATCAAAGAAATCAATCAATAAATCAATGATATATAACTGAAAATTTTTTTCCACTTAATCCAGCAACCTCTATGGTTTGTAGTTCAAAGAAAGAAATGGGAATTTTCGGATTTTCACTCTTTCTTGCTCTATTTCAAGTAAAGATTCTAGTTTTAATTTAACGACTGGAACATGAGCTTCCATCTATTCTACAACAGTTTTTCCTTCCTTAGGAAGTGTGGTTGCATCTTCAACTCTAGCTTGATTACGATCAGCCCATCTAAAAATAGCAACTCCAGCACTCGATGACCACATATATATTATAGTCCAATCTCCTTCCCCCAGTACTTATTTGCAATCTTTAAAAATTCCACTTAATAATTCTAATGGATAAAGTATTTTGTTCTTTTTTACTTCTTTTTTTTCCAGTATTAAAAATATGTGCTACCACAGTTAATTCATTTGCTAGAGTGAAAGTTAACTGCATAACAGGTGAGGAAGAAATAAATCGATGTTCCATTGTAGATAAAATATTGTTTCCTTTCTTTATGGAGACAACTTCAAACAGCTTCGTTACAAAGTTGTCAATTAACTTTTTATTGTATATTCCATCACAAGTTGGATAATCTGAACTGTCATTTCCAATAATACTAAAGCTCATGTGCAGTTGAGCATGATTAGCATGCATCCAACCATCTCTGACATCTATATTAATCTCCATGTTCTTGTTGGGGAGATTTAAGTTATTTCTAGTCTTTTCATTCACAAAGAATGATTAAAACTAAAGACTCTCGATTTTGTTCATGATTTATTAAGCAAAAAAATGATTAAGGCATTTATAAAACAATGGTCACAGTAGCTCCATTGCAGTGAATCAGACTATCATTTTCATCAGTTCTAAATCCTGTATAGCATCAAAAATTGGTGTGTGTACAGGATAATGTGGTTCATGAATTAGTGGTCCAGCAAATTCTGCATTAGGCTTGAATGAAGAAATGATAATTCTTTCTAGATGAAAATGATCAGTATGTTTTACTGGCATTAAATCAGCTGTGCTATAAGTTGATTAATTCGAATAGAATAATTTTGCAAACATCATTAGTGACACTTTTTATTAGATTCAGCAATTTGATCATTAAATTCAAAAATGTTTCTAATACTATCGTTTATATCCACATATAATTTTACATCACACTAATTAATTATTCTGTTCAAAATTTCATCTGCTTTAATGTTTATATTAGCCTTTTAGAATGAATTAATTTTTCCAAGTTTTTCAAGCTATATTGACCAATAGGAATTTATATTATTTCTCCAGAGCACTAAAGTTTATTATTAATTTTATGTAATATTTGGAGTTTATGAAGCTGTATAAAAACTGACTAGTGTTACATTATTATAGCTGTCTCATATAGATACAGTAAATCTTTTTTTGAGAACAAATGGCTTACCACTTAACTGAAATGGGCGACTCATTTATACTAATAAAAATTTATATAAATAAATGAAAATCGATTGGGAACCAAAACTAAGACTTCCTGGGAAGTCAAAATATAATCGCAGTATATTTTTCCAAATTCTATTCAATGTGAAATCATAGGACCAAACAGTTGTGGAAAAAGACATTAATTATTGACTGTTATATTAAGATGGTTAAACTGGGATAAAATAAATCATTTGTATGTTTATTCAAAAAGTTTAGATCAAGTGAAACATCGAGGATTTATAAAAAAATCTGTAAAACATTGAGGATACACATAATGAGATTGCTACTTTTATTGAAAATAATGATGAATGTGAAGATAATTCTGTGGTTATTTTTGACGATTTTATTCTTGGAAATTAAGAAATAACAAATGAATATTTTACTACATGTAGACATAAAGGAATAGGTTGTTTTTACTTAGCTCAGACTTGTTTAAAGATACTACAACAGTTAGTCAGAGGTAATATCAATTTTTTAAATATTTTCAGACAGGATGACATTTTTCAATCATATTTAACACGAGGTTGTTAGCGATTTAAGGAAGTTTGATGATTTTAAGATAATGAGTAGTAAATGCAGGAATGAATAGTTTGCATTTTTTGGAATAGATGTGACTAGGAAACCAAATGAAGGGAAGTTCAAAAATAAAATGCAGAATTTCATAAGTGTTAAACAATAATAGTGAACATAATTCTTGAACATGAAAATCAAAGTTTTAAATGTAATTGGTTAATGTTTTTTTGTCTTTAATAAATGTTTGCAAAGTGCAACCCAGAGGTTGTAAAACAATGGGACCACATGGGAAATGAAATGAGCAATGAAAAGAAGAATTTAAAAAATGGGAAAAACAACCAAGAACAGAATATGAAAAAAATTGAAAAATAAAAACCAACCCATTAGTACTGCAATCGAAAAAGTATAAAAAAGAATTGCAGAATTAGGTGATAATGTGTTAAAAGTGATTGATGAAAACAGAGAAGTTGAAGAACAAATGGTTCCTTATCAGCATTATTTAGCAGAATTTAATGATATTCCTTCTACTAAACAATATGAAAATCCACACTATGACTATACTTTAAGTGAATCAGAAATACAAGATTTATTCAAGAACTACGAAAAAGGAGTTAAAAGTTGAGTGAAACAAAGCACTAAACAAGTAAACATAAGTGAAGGAATGCTAGAATATATCAATAACAGTGAAGATAAAGTTTTTGAATTAAGACATGCCGGTTGGTAAATTGCCGTTAACATTTGATGGGAATGAAACAACAGTTTCTGATAGGATGTCTGAAGATACAGATAGATTAATGTATCGTTTAAGTAAAAACTAATAACTGTGGATGACATGAAAAAAAATTTACCAGTTCTGATTTAGCAAATTATGCAGATATATCATACCATTAAGGACCATTATAGTTTGGTAATGATTCAAATAAAATAAAATCAAATTATAGTAATAAATGTAAATATTTAATAAAAGAAATCGTTGATAACTTTTTTCTGCCATTGAGAAAAAATTTAGATAATTTTCATCAAAGTGAGGCTGAATAAACAGGTGAAGACTACGTAAAAAGTATATAGAAAAACTAACTGAATATGTTTGGATGAATGATGTCCATCAATGAATGGGCAGATTAGCAATAATTTATGGAGAATATTTAGCTGGAAATAAAAATTATCATAATGTTAGTGATTTTATCAACAACAATTTGAAAGGAATTTCTTTTTGATAAGATTTTTGAATAATCTTCCTCACACATTTTGGAAAAGGGAAAAATATGGAAAACGATTAGTAAATACTTTGATTAACAAATTACTATTTGAAACGCATGTTCCTGGTTATTATTATTGTTGTCCTGGAACAAGATTAGAAGAAAGATTTTCTAGAGGTGATAAAGGAAATAATCGATTAGCAAAAGCTTGTGAAAGACATAATATTGCCTGTAGAGATAATAAAGATGTGGGAAAAAGACACCAAGCAGATAAAAAACTTGCTGCAAAAGAAAGAATGACTGCTTCAGATGTTTCAGTAGGAGAAAAATTAGTGGCAACTGCCATTAGAGGAATAATGTAACGAATAGGAAAATTAGGGATGGGTTTAGATGTTGATGAAAATAGATGGGGTTTATAACAATATTAATAAAGTTTATCTATATAAATGAAAAACTTCAGCACTGAATACAAAGTGCTACTTAGTGGCAAGACTAAACCAAAATCAAGTAAGATTAAACTAAATGATGATCATCTAGATAGTGTTGATCAGTTTTTAACTGATGTACAAAAAAGAGACAGAAATAAAACTAGTGGTAGTCTATTCATTACACTAGGTATTCCTGTAGTGAAAATTTTTTTTGAATATGTAACAAAACAGAAAGAATGTTCTGGGCTAACAAAATGTGAAGGTGCATTTCTTCCTTTAGTGTTGATGGCATTAACATACGTAACAACTATTTGTTCACTAGTTGGTGGTTCTGCAGCTATTGCAAAAGCAGTGATAAATAAAATGGAAGCTGTTAAAGAATTAAAAGAGCGGAAAAGACATAATTTAGTCATGGAAAAGAAAGCTGGCACTGGAATGAAAAAAGTAAAAACAAAATGCAATAATAATTAGTTTCCATCCAGACCCATTAAGCAGTTTTGATATAGAGAAATTCCCTAAGGAATTATAAATAAAACACATTCATTGAGTATTCATGATGAATTACCCACTAATTAAAAAATTCCTGAATGTAAATAGTTAATTTAGGAACATCTGATCATGATGGTACTCATTGGATTGCTTATTACAAATTGCTGATATTGAATTTGTTTTGGATTCATTTGGTGGAATTTACCGAAAGAATTAGTAAATTATGTGAGAAAAAATGACTTACAATCTAACATTGAAAGAACACTGAATTTAACAGACATCATTTGCAGTCATTTATGTTTACTTTTTTAAAACTGTTGTCAAATAAGTAAAACTGTATTATACTTAAAATTTAATAACTGGACATTTTTGGAAGTAAGCTGAAGCCGCAGTCTCAAGACAGCTACAGTATCAATAAGCAAATAAACCTAGAAAAAATGTAAAAAATTGTAATCAAAAACTGAAATTTTCAATCAAATATCAGAAAAGAAATTAATTCAAAACAGACAAATTAAATACTACAGCAAGAATCTAACTGATGTTTATAATAATGACGTGTGATGACGGCCTCCCATCAGGTAGACTGCTCACATGGTGCAAGTCTTTCTATTTGACGGCACTTCGGTGACTTGCGCGTCGACGGGGATGAAATGATGATGATTAGGAATTTTCTCCTGAGCGGAGAAAATCTCCGACCCAGCCAAGAATCGAACCCAGACCCTTAGGATTGACAGCCTGTCGCGGTGACCACTCAGCTACCGGGGGCGGACACTGATGTTTATAATCCATATGCAGGATTAAAATCATTAGTATATGGAATAATAGAGAGTGTAATCACACAATTTCAAAATGAAATCTGTTATCTTTTTCAGAGTATCTAAAGATTATTTAAGAGTATTTAAAGATAGAACACTGCTAGGTACAAAATATCCTGGAAATGGTTATGATGCAGTTAGCAAACAAAATTTAAAAATCGAATAAAACATATTTCCGCAAAGACTGAATACATAATATTTTAACACAAATCAGTAACCATGTCAACAAAGAAGATCTAAAAAAGTTGAATAGAGAAATATTCTAATGCAATTCGACAAAACAAATATAATTTATGGAGATTCTATAGAAGGTAACCATAATAAGATGCACAACATGAATACAATTCTTAATTATGCGCTATATCGATATGGTGCATGGAAAAGAAGGGTATATGATAAACAATTAATTGGTTTTGCTTTTAGGACTGCTGATGAAAAAAACACATAATATTCGGTATGTATTTATCCTTTAAAGTTTTTGTTATTGGTAATAACATGGAAAATGGTTTATCATTTAATGTTTCCATTTTTCATAAAGTGTGTTTGATAATTGTATGAAATAACTACTGCTAACCAGTCAATAAAAATATGGCATAAACAAATATTCTAACTGTAGGTTTGAAAGATAAAGTTAAAACTAATCATGTAGGTGTAAAAATATTTATGCTTCACAGAATAAATTAAATCTTGTTAAATTTTTATTGTGTACAAATGGATAGTAACATCTAATTTTGAAGTGTAAAAAAATTTATTGAAACACATAATCCTCAGAGATTGATAACTAAAAATGGAAGACAGAGAATTGAAGATCTATGTACAAACTGTAAGAGTAAAGGAGTAAATTCGTTTAAAATTGTTGAGAGAGACTGTTAATATTCATGAAAAATTATTAACAAAACCTGGAAACTGATGAGAAAATTTTTTAAAAGGATATATGTTCTTTCTTTCAGAATTGAAAATGATAGCAATCAGATTTAGTCGAAACGGTGTCAGGCAATTTAATTTAAAAGAATTTCAAAAATAAATAAATGATAGAAATAGTTATTAACTGTATTATGTTGTATTTCAAAATTTGCACAGGCTATTCCATTTAAAGATAGAACAGATAATGCTAAAGTATTCTCGAATAAAGATTTCAAAGAACATATGAAAAAATTTAATATTAATCATTACTAAATTTTTACAAAACTAAAATCACCTGTTGATGAAAGAGTTAACAGAACATTAAAGGAAAAGATCTTACAAATCACGTTGATTAATATAAGAAGACAAAATGCCAATAATAAAAATAAAACCAACAAAACTTAACGAAAAAGTTGTAAATGGACTACTATTGTATCTAATGGTGAAGCTAATTTAAAAATGGAGATAAAGTGAGAATTAGCAAATTAAAAGGAATATTCGAGAGAGCATATGCTGCCAATTGGTCAATGGAAATTTTCGGAAATGAATATGTTATTCATTCTCATTGAATTACATATAAATTGAAAGACATAAAGGAAATTTTTAAGAACAAGAAATACAACATGCTAATTATCCTGATGTTGATCAAAGTATTGAAAATGAGAGGTAATAAATTAACTGGTAAATGGTTGGAATCTGATCATTCACACCAAAATTGGATAAATAAAATGACTGTCATATTATAAAATACTAACAAAACTTTTTATCTGTAAATATAGAGCATTATTGTTAATCCAAATCGGTTTGGTACTGATTATAATATTCCATTCTGATAATAGTTTTATTAAACAAGACTGAGTATATTTTGATATTAAAATGAAGGTTAAAAATGTTTTAAGATCAGAACTATTTGAGAATATTAAATTTGAGCTGACTGAATCAGATGATTGATTTAGTGTGTTTGGCTTATTAGATGTACATAAAAATGGTTATGAATGTTATATAAAATATAATTATGATAAAGTACTTGAAAATCTACTTTTATGGAGAAGTAATTAATATTTCATTGCAATTTTAATTTCATTACATATTACTGGTTCTGCACTACTTTTCCATTGTTTTTGTTCTTTAAAAGAACTCCATACTTTTGTATTAAAACATGATCTGTTCCCACTTTGTCTAATAATTGATTTTAGATAGACTTAAATTAATTTTATTTATACAGTTATTTCAATCTGTGTTTATTCTATTTCATTAGGTGTAATTGGATTCATTTATGTAATTCTGTCAAGTAATTCTAGTTAATGTGATCAAAATGTTCGTTTATATTCTTAATCGTAAGTTTAACAATCTCAAGTTAAGTTGTGAAATGTGATACAAAAATATCTATATTCCTCTTATCTCTAAAATCTTCAAAGAATTCACAGCTTAATTTTATTGCTATATTTACATTATGTACTTTATCATAGTAACATTTATAAAATTGATATTGTTCATTGTATGGAGAAAATAAATTAGAATTTCTAATAGACAAATTGTCTGTCTTTCCTATTTTAAAATTACGGATTAAAGGATATATTTTTGATGTAGCTATGGTAATATACCCATTTTTCGTTATTTGTTTAACCTTGTCAATAAAGGTTTTCATGTTTGAATCGAATTTTTGTAGTGTTTTATTTTTATTTTCTACATCGTATTTTCTTCATATTTGACTGTTGGTTTACCTTGAAATTTTATTGCGAGTTGTTATATTTTTGTTGAATTTGAACAGTTTCACATTAGTTTGTGTATTTAAGATAATCAAAAAATATTTCTTCAAGACTGATATAACAATCTTTAATTTCATTAGCAACTTCAGTTCTTAAACTTATTTCAAACTTGCTGAACTTTTTAATGGATAATGATATCTAAATTTGCTCATCTAAATTATTAGGAGTATGTGTTTTTACTTCATTCTCACCATATTCATAGTCAAACGGAAGAGGTTTATCAAATTTCATTTCAGCATATCCGAGATTATAATTTTGTAAGGATTTAATGAAATTTGCTTTAATTTCATTATTTATTTCATGCATACCACTTGGAAGTCCTGCAATTCCATAATGAACAAAACACAAAATATCACTAGTAATTAATATATTTTTCCATTTCCACAATCAGATCCAATTTATACGGAATATACATAAATGACTTCACTAAGAGTGATAATACTTGTATTTTCATTCATTTGAGCCATATGTTACCCAAATAAAGAAACATCTACATTTGTAAATCAATCACCTAATTAAAATGTGCCACCATCACCATGAACCATGGACCTTGCCATTGGTGGGGAGGTTTGCGTGCCTCAGCCATACAGATGGCTGTACCATAGGTGCAACTACAATGGAGGGGTATCTGTTGAGAGGCCAGACAAACGTGTGACTCTTGAAGAGGGCCAGCAGCCTTTTCAGTAGTTCCAGGGGCAACAGTCTGGATGATTGACTGATCTGGCTTTGTAACACTAACCAAAACGGCCTTGCTGTGCTGGTACTACGAATGGCTGAAGGCAAGGTGACACCACAGCTGTATTTTTTCCCAAGGGCATTCAGCTTTGCTGTATGGTTAAAGGAAGATGGCATCCTCTTGGGTAAAATACTCCAGAGGTAAAATATTCCCCCATTTGGATCTCCGGGTGGGGACTACTATGAGGACATCATTATCAAGGGAAAGAAAACTGGCATTCTATGGATTGGAGCGTGGAATGTCAGATCCCTTAATCGGGCAGATAGGTTAGAAATTAAAAAAAGGGAAATGGATAGGTTAAAGTTAGATATAGTGGGAATTAGTGAAGTTCGGTGGCAGGATGAACAAGGCTTTTGGTTACTCAAATACAGGATTATAGATACAAAATCAAATAGGGGTAATGCAGGAATATGTTTAATAATGCATAAAAAATAGGAGTGCAGGTAAGCTACTACAAACAACATAGTGAATGCATTATTGTGGCCATAAAGCCCACACCTACTACAGTAGTACAAGTTTATATGCCAAACAGCTCTGTAGGTGACGAAGAAATTGAAAAAATGTATGATGAAATCAAAGAAATTATTCAGACAGTGAAAGGAGACGAAAATTTAATAGTCATGGGTGACTGGAATTCGGTAGTAGGAAAGAGGAGAGAAGGAAACATAGAAGGTGAATACGGATTGGGGCTAAGAAATGAAATTTGCACAGAGCACAACTCAATCATCGCTAACACTTGGTTCAAGAATCAAGAAAGAAGGCTGTATACATGGAAGAATCCTGGGGATACTGACAGGTTTCAAATAGATTATACAATGGTAAGGCAGAGATTTAGGAACCAGGTTTTAAATTGTAAGACATTTCCAAGGACAGATGTGGACTCTCACCACAATCTGTTGGTTATGAACTGTAGATTGAAACTAAAGAAACTGCAAAGAAGGTGGGATTTTAAGGAGATGGGACCTGGATAAAATGAGTAATCCAGAGGTTGTACAGAGTTTCAGGGTGAGCATAAGGGAACAACTGACAGAAATGAGGGAAAGAAATACAGTAGAAAAAGAATGGGTAGCTTTGAGGGATCAAGTAGTGAAGGCAGCAGAGGATCAAGTAGGCAAAAAGATGAGGGCTATTAGAACTCCTTGGGTAACAGAACAAATATTGATTTAATTGATGCAAGGAGAAAAAATAAAAATGCAGTAAATGAAGCAGGCAAAAAGGAATAAAAATGTCTCAAAAATGAGATCGACAGGAAGTGCAAAATGTCTAAGCAGGGATGGCTAGAGGACAAATGTAAGGATGTAGAGGATTATCTCATGAGGGGTAAGATAAATACAGCCTACAGGAAAATTAAAGAGACCTTTGGTGAAAAGAGAACCACTTACATGAATATCAAGAGCTCAGATGGAAACCTAGTTTTAAGCATAGAAGGGAAAACAGAAAGGTGGAAGGAGTATATAGAGGGTCTATACAAAGGCGATGTACTTGAGGATGTAGATGAAGATGAAATGGAAGATACGATACTGCGTGAAGAGTTTGATAGAGCACTGAGAGACCTGAGTCGGAACAAGGCCCCCGGAGCAGATAACATTCCATTAGAACTACTGACGGCCTTGGGAGAGCCAGTCCTGATAAAACTCTACCATCTGGTGAGCAAGATGTATGAGACAGGCGAAATACCCTCAGACTTTAAGACGAATATAATAATTCCAATCCCAAAGAAAGCAGGTGTTGACTGATGTGAAAATTACTGAACTATCAGTTTAATAAGCCACAGCTGCAAAATACTAACGTGATTTCTTTACAGACGAATGGAGAAACTAGTAGAAGCCGACCTCGGGGAAGATCAGTTTGGAATCCATAGAAATATTGGAACACGTGAGGCAATACTGACCCTATGACTTATCTTAGAAGAAAGATTAAGGAAAGACAAACCTACGTTTCTAGCATTTGTAGACTTAGAGAAAGCTTTTGACAATGTTGACTGGAATACTCTCTTTCAAATTCTTAAGTTGGCAGGGGTAAAATACAGGGAGCGAAAGGCTATTTACAATTTGTACAGAAACCAGACGGCAGTTATAAGAGTCGAGGGGCTTGAAAGGGAAGCAGTGGTTGGGAATGGAGTGAGACAGTGTTGTAGTCTTCCCTGAAGTTATTCAATCTGTTATGAGCAAGCAGTGAAGGAAACAAAAGAAAAGTTTGGAGTTGGTATTAAAATCCATGCAGAACAAATAAAAACTTTGAGGTTCGCCGATGATATTGTAATTCTGTCAGAGACAACAAAGGACTTGGAAGAGCAGTTGAACGGGATGGATAGTGTCTTGAAAGGGGGATATAAGATGAACACCAACAAAAGCAAAACGAGGATAATGGAATGTAGTCGAATTAAGTCGGGTGATGCTGAGGGAATTAGATTAGGAAATGAGACACTTAAAGTAGTAAAGGAGTTTTGCTATTTGAGGAGAAAAATAACTGATGATGGTAGAAGTAGAGAGGATATAAAATGTAGACTGGCAATGGCAAGGAAAGCGTTTCTGAAGAAGAGAAATATATTAGCATGGAGTACAGATTTAAGCGTCAGGAAGTCGTTTCTGAAAGTATTTGTATGGAGTGTGGCCATGTATGGAAGTGAAACATGAACGGTAAATAGTTTAGACAAGAAGAGAATAGAAGCTTTCGAAATGTGTTACAGAAGAATGCTGAAGATTAGATGGGTAGATCACATAACTAATGAGGAGATATTGAATAGGATTGGGGAGAAGAGAAGTTTGTGGCACGACTTGAGTAGAAGAAAGAATCGGTTGGTAGGACATGTTCTGAGGCATCAAAGGATCACCAATTTAGTATTGGAGGGCAGCGTGGAGGGTAAAAATCGTAGCAGGAGGCCAAGAGATGAATACACTAAGCACATTCAAAAGGATGTAGGTTGAACTAGGTACTGGGAGATGAAGAAGCTTGCAGAGGATAGAGTAGCATGGAGAGCTGCATCAAACGAGTCTCAGGACTAAAGACCACAACAACAACAACAACAACAACTAAACTGTGAAGTTTTATTCAGGCTCAATGGAGATGAAATTTTTATTGTCTATGAAGTATATAGAAAACAATCAATATTACGATAGGGGTCAAAATAATTTTATTAAGCTACAGCAAAAATTGTCTTTGTAAATTGAAGTCAAGAAGTGTACATAATATGAAGTGGGGTAGTGGATTGACAACTTTAACTAACTTAAACATGCAAAGAACGTACATTTGTATATTCGAAGAGATGATGATGGAAATTGCAAAAAAAAAAACAATAAAATAACATCGTTTTGAATATTGTATATCCAATTGTATGATTCATTTGAAACGAATTTCGAGTGAATATTATTCGAAAATATTATTGTCAGTAGAAAATGATGAAGACCAACAGACTGAAGCTTCCTCAAAAAATGTATTGAGTGTCAAGAAGTCAAAGCTTTTGATAGGTTTTACTGAAATCTAGAGGCAAGCACTCAAGCAGATGCAGGAGTTGTCTTAAGGACTTTCATAAACACAGATGGATTAAAAAGTCTTATGTATCTCATTTCTCAAAAGTCTAATTTTTCTCATTTTTCAAAAGCCTGATTTTAATATCTGTTTGAATAGAAGATCAAAATGTAGAAGATTTTGAGAAATTTTACAGCTGCCCAACGGTATGCAACAGACTGAAAAAATTTGATTGAATTAATTTAATGACTTGATCAAGGCTGTAAGCATGCCCAAATATAAATTATTTTTACGGATTTGACATTGACATCTATGAAAAAATTGACTACCAAGAGTATACAATATAGTGAGAATAGATCATACTTATTTATTGAATAATCAATTACTTGAGGAAGAAGAAAAGAAGAATCCACTGAAGAATGATTTATTTGATATTAAGGAAATGAGAGGTAGATTTAATGAAAAGTTTTGATCTTGATTTGTTGACTATAAACTTGTTTTTTTCGATGACAGTATTAGTACACTCGTTACAGCTACTGAGAAATAGATTATATAACTCCATGGTATAAGTAACTAAACAAAGAACTAACTTCAGAAAAAGAGCTATGATAAATACAACAATTTCAAATTATCCAATTACAACAGGCTATAAAGCATCAAATAATACTAAACAATATGTTCAAGTTTTGTGTCATAAACTTAGAGATCTATTAACACCTGTTGAATCTATTGATTTAGGAAACAATTCATTTAATATTCAAATGTTGGCAAATTTGGCGAGGTGGTCCAAAAAATAAATTTATAAATTTAACTATGGATAAAGACATCAAAACGTTTACTACAAGATTTAATAATCATGATAATCAATGCTGTTACAGTTGCATTAACATTTCGCACAAATATTGTCTTAATCAGAGAACTAACTGATGCTGAAGTTAAGAAAATCAGAGAATGTGAAAAATACAAATTACAAAAAGGACTAACAACGCTTTTATATAATCAGTTAGGTGAATAGAACGATGAGTGGTTTACTCTAGACGATATTAAAAATGTTGCAAAATTATTGGATATTCAAATAAATGTCGTATATGTTGAAAATTTTAAATTGGTTACTACAATGATCCTGTATAAAAATCACAACCATTTCGATATAATTAACTGTATGAAAGCATTTTAGGCTCATCATATTTCTGTAATAAATGTAACAAACCATATAACAACAAAGACAAACATAAATGTAAAATAGAAGAGACATATGGATATTATGCAAATGACCTGAGCACAAAACTGCAGTAAATAAAACACATTGCGAAAAGTGTGATGGATACTGTTGTAATGAAGAATGTTTAAAGAATCATCAAGACGATTGTGATTCGGGTTACGAATGTGAAGAATGTAAAATGATATGTTTGAGGTCAGAAAAACATATATGTGGCTTCAAGCTATGCAGAAACTGTAAACGAGAAGCAGAAATTAAAAATAATCAATGTTACATGCAATACAAGTTACAAACAGGTGGAATTTTTTAAAAAAATTGAAGAATGTAAGGTCAAAGGTTGTCCAAAATGGAGTAAAAATGCTTGTCATGTCAATGAAGAATTTAAAATTCACTATGTTCTTGAATGTTCTGAAAGCAGTAATATAACTGGACGAAACAAAGCTATGTGTTGTAAAGATGGAAAGCCAAAGAAAATTTAATGTACATATACTGAAAAATACATGTTTTTTGATTATGAAACTCAACAGGAACAGGAATACATATTCCAAATCTTATAATTGTTTGCTATTTTAGTGGAGGTACTGTTTACAGATTTAAGAGGAATTATTCACTGGTGATATCTAAAGAAAACAAAAATTATACATTCATAGCTCGTGGTTCTGATTCAAAATTTGTTCTTAAGTATTGTGCTGAATATGCAATAAAACTGTATATTACCTACTCAGGAAGTAAATTAATGTTACTGGAGATAGAAAACAGATTGGTCTCAAAATGATAGACACTATCAGTTTTGTACAAGCACCACTTGTTTTGAAAGATATTTTGGAAAAAGAATATTCTGCACGTTTATTAAAAAAATGTGGAATTGAAAATTACGTATGACCAACTCCTGATATCAAATGTTAGTGTGTTGACAGTATAATACCAAAAGCAAGAGAAGAATTTCTCAAATGGCATAGTGAAAAAGTTAAAGAAAATTATATATTCTATACGAAAAAAGAAATTGGTTAATATTGTAATTCTGGGATAGATATTTTGAGAAGAGGTTGTTTAGAACTGAGAAAACAATTTCTAGAAATAGCTAATATCGATTCATTCTGTTATTTAACAATTTCTGGAGTTTGTATGGCTATTTACTGATCTAAATATTTACTTGGAAACACAAATATTGTATTGGACAAAGAACAAAGTGAAAATTCCTGTAAAGAATCTATACATTGGTTAAATAGTTGAAACAATAAAAACCTTCAACATGCACTTACTGGTGGAGAAGTAAAAATAAATAGAACAAAAGTAAATGGGTTTGATAAAGAAACAAATACTGTTTATCAATACTATAGTATGTTTCTGACATGGTTGTAAAAGATGTTTTAAAACTGAAATGATTAACAACAAAATTAAAGAAACAGTGGATGATTTATGTGTACAGACATTAAGAAGAAGTGCAGAAATACGAAATGCTGGATATGATTTGGCTGAAATGTGGGATTGTGCTTGGATTAACTTACCTATGTATAAAAACTTAAGAAACTAAACCAGTTACCTGAAACTGTTGGACTATTGGATCCAAGAGATGCTTTTTTCAGTGGTCATACAAATACAATAAAATTCAGAGCTAAAGCAGATCGTGTTAACCCAAAAATAAAATATATCAATGTACGCAGTCTTTATCCTAGTATACAATGTTATGATTTATAGCCTATACATCCACCAATACAATATATAAAATAGATTGTTATAACAGTGAATGGTATAGTTTAATAAAATTGAAGTATTAGCAACTAAGTGCTTGTATCATCGAAGTTTTAGCAGTATAAATAAAGATGGATAAAAATGAAAAACTGTTGTTTCCATTGTGTCTGAAATGTGGAGAAGAAAAAAATAAAAAATGTTTCATAGCATTGAAAAAAGAAGTTTTATTGAAGTTTGTCCACCTTATGACATGTTGAAAGCTATAGAAAGATCTATAGGAATATCTAAATAGAGGGGAATTTTGAGGAAAAATGAGAAATGTTGTTTAAAAATTATGAGCAAGATAAAAAAATATATCAAAGAAAAATTGGTATTGACTTAGATGGTGACCAAAGAAAAGTAAGTCCTGGAAAACGAGCTGTTGCAAAGATATGTCAGAATTCATTATGAGCGAAATTTGGACAATGTCAAAATATGAGTAAAAACTGAGTATGTAACAAATTTACAAAGATTTTATGAAATATTGTTGGATGAGCGATTAAATAATATTGACATAGACTTTATTAGTGAACCAATGGTTCAAATGAAGTACAATTCGAAGGATTATTATATTGAAAATGATACATGCACTAATATTTTTACTGCCTCATTTATTACATCAAATAGGAGACTCAGTTTATGTGATATTATAGATAAACTAGGAGAAGCTGTTACATATTTTGATATAGACACTGTAGTGTGTACTGATAATGGCAAAAATACCATAGAAACTGGTTGTATGTAAGGTGAATGAACTGAGATATTAGAAGATAATAAATGGATTAAAAATTGGACTTTGTCTGGACTAAAACGTTATTATTGAGAGAAAATGATAAAAAAAGAAATGGAGGTAAAGGGAATCATGTTAAATTATTACAAAATTCGAAAGCTGAATGATAACTCATCGATGAAATTAACTAAAGATGAGGTAAAGGCAAAAATACAATTAGAGTACAGTCAAATAATTAGATCTGTGAATAGTAAAAATTTAGTGAATGAGGAAGCTAAGAAAGAATTATCATTTCAGTAAGATAAAAAAATTGTTCTAGGAAATTATGATACAATACCATAACATTTTTAAAATCATTAATAAATTTTAATTCTATATAAATGGGGGGGGGGGGTTTTGAAGAGTCTCAATGACATTAATAATCTAATTCATTTAAGAAGATCAGTGAGTTAAAAGTATTTGCTTAATATATTATTACTGATTGTGAATATTTACATACCAGATGTAGTGAAAAAGTTTGTATTGATGTTAACAATGAGATAAAGATTATTTTTCCACACAGATACTCCAAATTAATTAGCAAATGGGATTTTCATTATTTTGGAAAAAGGTAATATTAAACTAAGATACGAAGGTATGAAGAGACTTAAAAGTAACAATAATGAATTTCATGATTTGGAACTCATGATGTGAATTACCTCTATTTAAAATTTCGTCTAGTCTTCTCCATTTCGAGTTTAATTGATTTATCTTTGCTTGGAATTAATTCGATTGGTCGCAAATTGTCTAGATTGTCAGATGGGTAAGTTTTTACCTACCTATATTTATATGAAGACCATTCCTGGAAAAATACAGATTTTTTAAATTAGTTCAACTGCATTCAGTGTGATGAGGAAAAATGCTACACAAAAACAATAAGTGAGTACATAATATTAAATTAAGTCGTCAAATGCTTGTTCATGGAAAACCCTCCTAGTGCACTCAAATGCCCATATACTACTGATAGTGATCCGAATTGGTCGTAAATGCATTCTTTGGTTTATCTTCTGGATGTATCTCAATCTGATGGTACCCACTCTTCAAATCCACCATTGAGAAAAACCTACACTGCCCCAAGTTCTCCAACGTTTCTGTTATATTCGGAAATGAATAATGCATCTGCCACTGTTCATACATTCAAATACCTGTAATCACAACAAAAACGGTACTTCCTGAGTCTACCAGTGATTTCTTCCGCATCTGTAACCTCTGCTATGGAAACTACGACTCCCCTTGGAAGATCCACTTTCTCCTGCCCAAAGGTGTTCAAGCTTATCTGTACCATTACTTGCCCATTTATATTCCTCACATTTACTATACTACCCGAATAAAGCAATGTTTCTCATCTAATACATTGTCTGCCCCCAGTAGCTGAGTGGTCAGTGCGACAGAACGTCAATCCTAAGGGCCTGAGTTCGATTCCCAGTTTCATATCTTGCAATAGCTCATAGTAGCAGTCAGTATTCGCTGCTTGACCCTGGAGTCTAACGAACCAGCAGTGGACTTTTCAGATCCCAAACCAGTGTCATCACCAACTTCACTGCAGTAGTATCCGCCCCTGGTAGCTGAGTGGTCAGCGCGATGGAATGTAACACCTAATAGCCCGGGTCCGATTCCCGGCTAGGTCGGAGATTTTCCCCGCTCAGGGACTGGGTGTTGTGTTGTCTTAATCATCATCATTTCATCCCCATCGACGCTTAAGTCGCCAAAGTGGAGTCAAATCGAAAGACTTGCATCTAGCGAACGGTCTACCCGACGGAAGGCACTAGTCACACAGCATTTATTTATTTTATCTAATACATTGTTACTTAGCAATGGCTCTACCAACGATAAAGGCTGTTGTGGGAAATCAGTACCCACCTATATTATGATTAACTTTCGTGTACCTGCCGGTGCTCTGTCATGCAAAACCGTCTTTAACGTATTTGTATGCTTTTAACTGTCACTACCTTAGCAATTGGTGTACCTTTGCAAATGCTGTAGCCATCATGAAATAGTTCCCATTGAGCTCAAGCGAGTGTTGCAAAGTGTCACTCGTGCCTAACGTGAAAGCCTGACCCAAGTACTGCATAAAACCTTTGCCCCACAATCTGCAACACTTCCAGCTACTTGCAGAATCATACATTCCATATTAAACTTGAGCTATATTGTCCCTACTAAATCTAACTTGTTATTCCTTATTGAATGCAATCTATACATCACAATTAGCAGTCCCTTCTTTTCAACGAGGCTCAGACTGACAACCAGTACATCCAGAATGAGATTTTCACTCTGCAGCTGAGTGTGTGCTGATATGAAACTTCCTGGCAGATTAAAACTACGTGCCGGACCAGCAAGTGCTCTACCAACAGAGCCACCCAAGCACGACTCACGCCCCGACCTGACAGCCTTACTTCCGCCAGTACCTCGTCTCCTACCTTCCAAACTTTACAAAAGCTCTCCTACAAACCTTGCAGAACTAGCACTCCTGAAAGAAAGAATATTGTGGAGACATGGCTTAGCACTTACCCGCGAAAGGCATAGGTCCCGAGTTCGAGTCTCGGTCTGGCACACAGTTTTAATCTGCCAGGAAGTTTCATATCAGCGCACACTCCGCTGCAGAGTGGAAATCTCGTTTTGGAAACATCCCCCAGGCTGTGGCTAAGCCATACCTCCGCAATATCCTTTCTTTCAGGAGTGCTAGTTCTGCAAGGTTCGCAGGAGAGCTTCTGTAAAATTCGGAAGGTAGGATACGAGGTACTGGCGGAAGTAAAGCTGTGAGGAGGGAGCGTGAGTCGTGCTTGGGTAGCTCAGTTGGTAGAGCACTTGCCCGCAAAAGGCAAAGGTCCCGAGTTCGAGTCTCGGTCCGGCACACAGTTTTAATCTGCCAGGAAGTTTCAACCAATACATGTCCTTCAGTGTTTACTAATAGACTGAATTTCTTATTTTTTGTCCAAACCATCAGGCTACAACACACCTCTGCGTGCACTACTTCAGCAACATCATTTTCTGGGAATGCCTCCCGATGGCAGTAACATCCCCTTTACCGTTTAACGTTTTCTTCCTATCTACTCATTTCTCCTGTATTTTAACCCTATGCTCCTGAACCTTATGACCTTTAAGTGCTAGGGACCGATGACCGTCGCAGTCTGGTCCCTTTAATCCCCCCCAAACCAACCAACCAACCAACCTTTAAGTGCTGGCAATTAAAACACTGTGGTTGGCGATACTGTACCTTTAGATGCCCCGGTTTTACACATCGGTAGCACTCCTTACCTGACGCGAATACTTTCCTATCCCTTCGTGTCCTAATCACACTGTCTATTTCTTGTAAGTGTGTCACAGCCTGAAGTGCTGCGACTAGATCCTCACGGTTTTCAGTTCGCACCTGTCACGAAATATCAGACGGGGCTCCACGCAGGAACACATACAAAGCTCTGCTCTCTGTCTCCTCTCCGCCGCTGGATTTCGAGGTAATTCGTAAGTCTGTATGTTTATCTTCCGAATTCTGTCAGAAAACTCCTCTACTATTTCATTTGCTTTCTGCATCAACCTGTTCCTCTTCTCGTTAAGGAATCAGAAACCATTCTGTCTCCTTGATCTCTGCTGTAGAGCCTAAGCTAATTCCGAAAATGTGAACACTTTGCTTAAACACTCATGATACAAAACGTAAGTTTTCGCATCACTCGTGAGACATAGCTTGGCCATCCGCAAACACACCTCCTCTGACCAATTACAAAACTTTACAGTAACCTGGACATCAAATGTAAAAGCATTCAGGTCCTTTGGTGTTTAACAAGAGAAAGGAGTTATCAGATTTGAGGCAGAGGGACCCAGAGGGATAGGAGAAACAGTTACCTCAGATTTCCCTTCGTCATCTCTTGACCCCAGTTGCTGTAACGACTTCAGCTGCTGCTAGACATGTGAAATAAATGCTTTCTGATGCTCATTTTCTGCTGTCAAGACGCTAATTTCTTGGCTAGTTCTGGATGAGCGTGTTTCCGGCATCTTTCCCATGCAGCTATCCATTAACAGCGAATCACAAATAGGATCTAATTGAATTGTGCCATCTAATCACAGCCCACCGACAATCTGAACAGTCTTGTGCTACAAGGCCATATACCCTACAGACGGTACACGTAGGAGATATGAACTTATCATAGGGAGCAGTGTGACCTGTCAAATTACAAACCACGCATCTATTTGGTAACAAATAATCTTGATATCCGTTTTCCCTAAACTGAGATAGGTCTACTGCCTCATTTGTTCTCTCTAATGAAACTTTCCAACCTCTAAGCCTTGTCCTAGACATGATATACAAACACGCCCCCCAATAAGCACTAGTGATTGTCACTTACTCACCTAGCAACTGCTGCAGGCGTTTGCTGCTGGTGCGCTCCTCCAGGCTAGGTTCTCCAACGTTGGCAACAGCTGATGTCAGCACTTCACAAACTATAGGGGCCAGCATGCCTCGCTGGTGCCCCTATTGTGTTCAGGATTCTCGTGGTAGGTCCACAGACACATCTGCACACTCAGTAACAGGAGAATCAATTATAAGACACCACTATTCAATAATGTTACAATACAGACGGTGTTTTCTGCTCTCTGCTAGGCCATGGGGATAGGTCCTCACGTCTATCTACTGCTGTAGTCCTCTCACCAGGCCTATGAGCGGATTGGGACTGCTTGGTCCTTCCCAGGACTCCTCTCCCCTTCCCTCACCGCATTGTGGAGTTATCAGGTGCCGTGACGCCTGACACTAGTGCCCTACCAGGCACTGCATGTTGCCATGTTGTCGCTTATCATGGTGGCTGTCACTGCTGCCCATTAGGTGACTGCATTTTAGAGATGTTGTACTGTTTGCTGATCTGACACACCCTTCAGAAAGGCAATGCTGGGTTGGAGGCTGCAATGTTAGAGCACCTCATGACCCAATGGGGATGTACCAGTGAACTGGAACAATCCTACACAAACTGTTATCTAACAGCAATCAGAGTGTCAAGTGTGAATGAGGTGACCACCATTGATCCTTCTCATTGAGGGTGTACTGGCATGTCAGCTGGCGTATTTATTACAGTTGGGGAAGCGGTTTTGCTATTACAAGTCATTCATAATGACCAAATCTCTCTAGTCGTCAGCAATCTCTTCCACTGCTAACTTCGCTTAGAGTTAGTGCTGTTACATTAGCCCTCTTGACAAATCCACAGTTAATGAAGTTTCAAAGCAAATCGTGTTTCATGCATAACGTTACATAGGCACACCGAGGCTCGCCTAGTTGTGCCTCCGTTACAAACTTCCTGCTGAATTGCTCGCAACCATACACTGCCTTACTGAGCTTGCCCTTCCTCCCAGTCTGCTTGCCAAGTGTACTCACGGTGCACACCATGACTGTTGGTACACTGGCCTCACTGCAGATGCAATGTGCGCCTTGTGAACTGCTTTGCAGTATCACTATACAATCCAGTTTTGCCAATTGAAGTAAATCCCACTCCAACTAGTCCACCCTTGTAAAAAAGTGAATCGCATAGAACAGTATGCTAGTGATTGTAAGAAACACTGTTGTCTCCTACTAACTAGATTTTTTATCAAAATATTGTATACAATTGTTAAGTGCAACTGGCACATACACAAAACATACATCCTCTCTCTCAATCATACTACACAATAAGATATCCAAATAACCTAGCACATTTTTAAAGTAACAGATAGATAAAATTACTGTCGCAAACAATGTGGAAAATGTTGTGTTTCACTGAAAACAAGCTTACATGTAGGACTTGATTATGCACAACGCTACGTGCTGTTCACATCCAACTGACCAACACTACACAAGCGAATATACCAACAATGAGTCCAACTAGCCACAGACTGCACACATCACAGTCACGTGCTGTTACCAACATAAAAACCTGAACAGCCTACTTAGATAGCCCCCACGCTCCCCACAAAAAATTTTACAAATTATTTTGGACAGTGCCCAATACTGATTCGAATAAATTTTTCATAATTAGAATAACAAAGATATCAAATGTACACACTTATTGATACAATGTTGGTCAAAAGCAAAAATTGTTCTGATCATTCATCACAGTCGTAATTGCAGTTTGTTTTTCAAAGTCTGAGCAGTAAAAGAGAATGCACACAGAAGTAGTGGATTTCCAAGCAGTCTTGAAGAAGTAGTGTTCTTCTTCCACTGGAAAGACAAAGCTGACTCTTGACATGCAGACAGGTAATGGGCCACAACAGAGCAAACCCACAGCAGAGTCAGTCGAAGTTTTGAAGAATATTGGTAGGTAGGTCATCACAGAGCAGACCCACAGTATTTCTTGTAGAGATTATGGTATTGGTGGGCCACCAGAGGTGCAGACCCACTGCAGTCCTTGTAGAAATAATGGTATTGGTGGGCCAACAAAGGTTCAGACCCACTGTAGTGCTTATAGGGATAATGGTATTCAGGGCCACCAAAGGTACAGGGCAATGGTAGTTCTTATAGAGATGGCCAGCAGTCATCCGTTACGACTGTGTGGGTGCACAATCACCATCAAAGAGTCTTGTGGATAATATAGCAAGTCCATGAACCACCACTTGTCCACTCACAAACTTTTTGGATTGTCCTTAGAACCAGCAGTGCTGTTAACCAGTCCCTTGTTATTGCGAGCACTAACAGACACCCCCCCCCCCTTTTTATAACTTCTCACATATTACATATTGTGCATATACTATGACCAACAGAAACGTGTGCAGTGAAATGAAACTTAATTTGAAGAACTGGTGTCTATACAATCACAAATTTACAACATGAGCCTACAATTACAAAGGTACAGAAAACATCATTAAAGAACATAATAACACAGATAACATTGGTAGTAATATGGGCCTTACAAAAGAATAGCAAGAAACATATACATCAGTGCTACAGGAATTATGACATAAGTAAATAAATAAAAAAAGAGAAGAGCTTTCGAAACATTAACTTCACACATGAGCATTAACACAGAACAGAATAAATAACGTCTACACATCTTTACATAGTAAATAACATATTATTAATGCAAATTATATTTGAGGATAGCACTATCCCTCATCATAGTGAATGTAGCTTAGAATTAGAAAAATTCTACAACATAACTCTCATCTCTCGCAGTTCTAGGCGCTCAGTCCGGAACCGCGTGACTGCTACGGTCGCAGGTTCGAATCCTGCCTCGGGCATGGATGTGTGTGATGTCCTTAGGTTAGTTAGGTTTAAGTAGTTCTAAGTTCTAGGGGACTGATGACCACAGATGTTAAGTCCCAAAGTGCTCAGAGCCATTTGAACCATAACTCTCATCAGATAAACACATAAAGACAGGAAGAACACATAGCAGAATAACACAAAATGACATGACCGGGTTTGTTTTCAGTGTAACATTTGGTACTGCAGTCCAACCTGAAACTTCATTCCATAGATTTTCCCTCTTATTTCAACATTTGTTGCCGCCCCCCCCCAAATCCTATCTAACATGTTGTCCCTAAACCCTACTGTTTTGTTCATATCCTCATTCAAAATAATTATTCTTCATTGTACAATACATTTTTGGCCAAACTATTTTCTTATAGCTTCTCAATACATTTCTTCCAATTCATCGCAACTCATTCTCTAATATAGCCTATCCCACCTTAAGCTAACTTAAATCTGCTGAGCTCAGATGCATAAACTAAGGGATGAGGCAATGCAGCAGCACAAAACCATTGACACAAACAGCAATGACAAAAAAAAATGCAAACTGGCAAAGCAAGTAGCAGCATATCTAAATCAGCAAAGCAAAGACAACATTAAAACTAATATGAGCCAATGCGCAGCAACAAGAAAAATAAATCAGTAGTAAAACTGGCTTAATACGATGTAAAATTCAGTAGGACAATGCCTGACAAGCAGCAGCAGCAAATGCAATAATTTATACATAAACATAACAAAGTTCACGCAGAAAAAATGTTACAGTGAAGATAGGAAATGTTCAATACCTCTGTCACATCTTAACACTAGAGTGATAAATCATGATATTACTCTACCAAACAAGTTACCAAGTCGTTGAAAAGATTATGTATGCAATTCCTGTGAAGGGAAATGTCTATTTGTGCTCCCTTTTTAAAGAAAGTAGATCATAAAATTATTATTTAATCCATCTGTTGACAGAAAATAGTGATATTAATACATCTATTATATTTTATTTTGACCAATGCTGCAGTGCAACTAGAAACTAGATATTAAACGAAATGAGCAAATATATACATAAACCAAAGCATGAAACATCATTCACTAGGCATATGGCATTTAAGCAAATAGCAGCAATCGCAAGCTCCAAAGTGTTATTATACACTCCTGGAAATGGAAAAAAGAACACATTGACACCGGTGTGTCAGACCCACCATACTTGCTCCGGACACTGCGAGAGGGCTGTACAAGCAATGATCACACGCACGGCACAGCGGACACACCAGGAACCGCGGTGTTGGCCGTTGAATGGCGCTAGCTGCGCAGCATTTGTGCACCGCCGCCGTCAGTGTCAGCCAGTTTGCCGTGGCATACGGAGCTCCATCGCAGTCTTTAACACTGGTAGCATGCCGCGACAGCGTGGACGTGAATCGTATGTGCAGTTGACGGACTTTGAGCGAGGGCGTATAGTGGGCATGCGGGAGGCCGGGTGGACGTACCGCCGAATTGCTCAACACGTGGGGCGTGAGGTCTCCACAGTACATCGAATGTTGTCGCCAGTGGTCGGCGGAAGGTGCACGTGCCCGTCGACCTGGGACCGGACCGCAGCGACGCATGGATGCACGCCAAGACCGTAGGATCCTACGCAGTGCCGTAGGGGACCGCACCGCCACTTCCCAGCAAATTAGGGACACTGTTGCTCCTGGGGTATCGGCGAGGACCATTCGCAACCGTCTCCATGAAGCTGGGCTATGGTCCCGCACACCGTTAGGCCGTCTTCCGCTCACGCCCCAACATCGTGCAGCCCGCCTCCAGTGGTGTCGCGACAAGCGTGAATGGAGGGACGAATGGAGACGTGTCGTCTTCAGCGATGAGAGTCGCTTCTACCTTGGTGCCAATGATGGTCGTATGCGTGTTTGGCGTCGTGCAGGTGAGCGCCACAATCAGGACTGCATACGACCAAGGCACACAGGGCCAACACCCGGCATCATGGTGTGGGGAGCGATCTCCTACACTGGCCGTACACCACTGGTGATCGTCGAGGGGACACTGAATAGTGCACGGTACATCCAAACCGTCATCGAACCCATCGTTCTACCATTCCTAGACCGGCAAGGGAACTTGCTGTTCCAACAGGACAATGCACGTCCGCATGTATCCCGTGCCACCCAACGTGCTCTAGAAGGTGTAAGTCAACTACCCTGGCCAGCAAGATCTCCGGATCTGTCCCCCATTGAGCATGTTTGGGACTGGATGAAGCGTCGTCTCACGCAGTCTGCACGTCCAGCACGAACGCTGGTCCAACTGAGGCGCCAGGTGGAAATGGCATGGCAAGCCGTTCCACAGGACTACATCCAGCATCTCTACGATCGTCTCCATGGGAGAATAGCAGCCTGCATTGCTGCGAAAGGTGGATATACACTGTACTAGTGCCGACATTGTGCATGCTCTGTTGCCTGTGTCTATGTGCCTGTGGTTCTGTCAGTGTGATCATGTGATGTATCTGACCCCAGGAATGTGTCAATAAAGTTTCCCCTTTCTGGGACAATGAATTCACGGTGTTCTTATTTCAATTTCCAGGAGTGTATATCTTCAAGTATGAGCGTGTCGTATTTGCAATGCTTTCTACAAAGAAATTTCAATAGCGAGGTTAATGGCCTCTTTTTTCTCCACCTAATGACTTTTTTCCAGGCGACAGTAGCGCAGCTGGGCGCCCACAGCACATTACATTAAGGTCACTTATCTTCCTTACCGAAATATTTACGACAGCACTTTCCACTACAGTGACAGTCTGATACCAATTAAATTTCACAGGTCGAAAAATTACAGTAGAAATGTGTAGAAACGAAATCTCATGAATAGCAGTATTGTGATGCTCGCATTCATGCATGTACATACGTTTCATAACGATTCTTGGTTTCCAACATCCTTTTCACAAATCAGAGTCCCTAACCATTACTCATTATTCGTATACATATAAACACATAATCACATTCCTTGTATAGCATCATCTTATTGATCATAAACATATCTCAGCAGCATAAAACACATCATCATCGCAATAATAACATCATAACACCTCAGTCAAATCTAAAAAAAGTCGTAGATTTATTCAACAATTGCAAAACCTAAAAAAAATTCTCTCTGTTCGCTTCAATAGTGTCATCTACCTCAAACATACTTCAAAAATCATGATCCCATACCAAATACATCATTCAAATCTCTCATAGTATCACAATGGTTCCCAAAAAATATGAACAGTTCACAAAGTACAGACAAAATACAATTTCATAAGTGTGAATTAATTTAACTGTGTAATTTCGTAAATACTTGTCACTGATGTAGTAAAAAAATGGTTGTCTCTCTTAAATTATCAGATAGCTGTGTAATTCTGTGTTAGAGAAATATAGTACCGATGTGTAAAGTTGTATAAGCAAATAACATATTAGCTAGGGCTCCTAGCGCTTGCTACACGCTTAGTACACAAAGTAGGCGTTTACCCTTTGAGGATAAATGTAATTATACCCTCAGATGTTACAGATTACAGCAATCGAATGAAATGTATCACCGAAAACCTTCTTTGTATCTTTGTAATTCAAAAATCTATAAAAATAAATGTTTTAAGTACAAAAATTAATGACTCAAATGCTGTTCCTGTAGCGTTAAACTGTGCGTCTTGCTGTAAGATAATTTCTGTCATTACTTGACGGTAAAAATGTGCCCAAGTGTCGTAGTTATCGCCCTCCATGAGCAAAGTTCTGAAGAAGTCAATGTACTTACCTCGCCATAAACAAAAGTGAAATGCTTTGCATATAGATATCGTACTATTACGCTTGTTACCGTGATCAAGATAGTACTATACTGTAACATGTTGTTGTGCTATGGAAAAGGCTGTTTTGTTGTAGCTATACCAGAAAATTTACTACTAAAACATGTTTTACTTTCCAGAAGAATTCAGAAAAACTGTGCAGATATAAAACAAATACAGCACAAAAGCAACATTGTAAAGTGTGTCACTCATTAGTAGCATCATGATACAATCGTGTAGCTGTCAAATAAACTAACCATGTCATCTGTTATCTCTCAGAAATTACTTTAAATCCAGACTGTCTTTTCAAGTAAACCAAAATGTTGCATTAAAATCTCATTATTAGTATATGTTCTAAGTATGTATGCCTTATAGTCGTTACGTAATCGTGCAACGAACAAGCAAGAATGTACACACAATAACACTGTGTTGTCTGTTCTCTACAAAAATGCATTCGTAATTACTGTCTAAATAAGTTGCCTAGGTTCTCGCCTGGATAGTTGACATCAAAACATTGTTGCATGTTAACAGTTTCTAAGTGTGACAAAGCGTGCTAGTAACAGTGAAGTGAAAAATTTTATGACAAAGACTAATTTAAAAAGCATATTATCTCTCAAAAAACGGTTTTACATGTGAAATGTGGTGTAAAATTTTACTCTTCCTAGTATACAGAATTTCAACTTCAACACAATTATTACGGTGTATATGTTGGATTCCCCTCCATGAACCATGGACCTTGCTTTTGCTGGGGAGGCTTGCATGCCTCAACAATACAGATAGCCATACCGTAGGTGCAACCACAATGGAGGGGTGTCTGTTGAGAGGCCAGACAAACGTGTGGTTCCTGAAGAGGATCAGCAGCCTTTTCAGTAGTTGCAGGGGCAAGTCTGGGTTATTGACTGATCTGGCCTTGTAACACTAACCAAATCGGCCTTGCTGTGCTGGTACTACAAACGGCTGAAAGCAAGGGGAAACTACAGCCGTAATTTTTCCCGAGGGCATGCAGCTTTGCTGTATGGTTAAATGATGATGGCGTCCTGTTGGGTAAAATATTTCGGAAGTAAAATAGTCCCTCATTCGGATCTCCGGGTGGGGACTACTCAAGAGGACGTCGTTATCAGGAGAAAGAAAACTTGCGTTTTATGGATCGGAGGGGGGAATGTCAGATCCCTTAATCGGGCAGGTAGGTCAGAAAACTTAAAAATGGAAATGGATAGGTTAAAGTTAGATATAGTGGGAATTAGCGAAGTTCGGTAGCAGGAGGAAAAGACTTTTGGTAAGGCAAATACAGGGTTATAAATACAAAATCAAATAGGGGTAATGCAGGAGTAGGTTTAATAATGAATTAAAAATAGGAGTGTGGGTAAGCTACTACAAACAGCATAGTGAACGCATTATTGTGGCCAAGATAGACATGAAGCCCACACCTACTACAGTAGTACATGTTTATATGCCAAATAGCCCTGCAGATGACGAAGAAATTGAAGAAATGTATGATGAAATAAAAGAAATTATTCAGATAGTGAAGGGAGAGGAGAATTTAATAGTCATGGGTAACTGGAATTCAATAGTAGGAAAAGGGAGAGAAGGAAACGTAGAAGGTGAATATGGATTTGGGGTAAGAAATGAAAGAGGAAGCCGCCTGGTAGAATTTTGCACAGAGCACAACTTAATCATAGCTAACACTTGATTCAAAAATCGTAAAAGAAGGTTGCATACATGGAAGAACCCTGGAGATACTAGAAGTTTCAGATAGATTATATAATGGTGAGACAGAGATTTAGGAACCGGGTTTTAAATTGTAAGACATTTCCAGGGGCAGATGCGGACTCTGATCACAATCTATTAGTTATGAACTGTAGATTAAAACTGAAGAAAATGCAAAAAGATGGGAATTTAAAGAGATGGGACCTGGATAAACTGACTAAACCAGAGGTTGTACAGAGTTTCAGGGAGAGCATAAGGGAACAATTGGCAGGAATGGGGGAAAGAAATAAAGTAGAAGAAGAATGGGTAGATTTGAGGGATAAGTAGTGAAGGCAGCAGAGGATCAAGTGGCTAAAAAGACGAGGGCTAGTAGAAATCCTTGGGTAACAGAAGAAATATTGAATTTGATTGATGAAAGGAGAAAATATAAAAATGCAGGAAATGAAGCAGGCAAAAAGGAATACAAACGTCTCAAAAATGAGATCGACAGGAAGTGAAAAATGGCTAAGCATACATGGCTAGAGGACAAATGTAAGGATGTAGAGGTGTATATCACTAGGGGTAAATTAAAGAGTCCTTTGGAGAAAAGAGAACCACTTGTATGAATATCAAGAGCTAGGATGGAAACCCAGTTCTAAGCAAAGAAGGCTCTCTGAGCACTATGGGACTTAACATCTGAGGTCATCAGTCCCCTAGAACTTAGAACTACTTAAACCTAACTACCCTAAGGACATCACACACATCCATGCCCGAGGCAGGATTCGAACCTGCGACCGTAGCGGTTGTGCGGTTCCAGACTGAAGCGCCTAGAACCGATCGGCCACAAAGGCCAGCAAGCAAAGAAGGGAAAGCAGAAAGGTGGAAGGAGTAAATAGAAGGTCTATACAATGGCGATGTACTTGAGGACAATATTATGGAAATGGAAGAGGATGTAGATGAAGATGAAATGGGAGATATGATACTGCGTGAAGAGTTTGGCAGAGCACTGAAAGACCTGAGTCGAAACAAGGCCCCGGGAGTAGACAACATTCCATTAGAACTACTGACAGCCTTGGGATAGCCAATCCTGACAAAACTCTACCATCTGGTGAACAAGATGTATGAGACAGGCGAAATACCCTCAGACTTCAAGAAGAATATAATAATTCCAATCCCAAAGAAAGCAGGTGTTGCCAGATGTGAAAACTGCCGAACTATCAGTTTAATAAGTCACAGCTGCAAAATACTAACGCAAATTCTTTAAAGACGAATGGAAAAACTAGTAGAAGCCGACCTCGGGGAAGATCTGTTTGGATTCCGTAGATATATTGGAACACGTGAGGCAGTACTGACCCTACAATTTATCTTAGAAGCTAGATTAAGGAAAGGCAAACCTACGTTTCTAGAATTTGTAGACTTAGAGAAAGCTTTTGACAATGTTGACTGGAATACTCTCTTTCAACTCTGAAGGTGGCAGGGGTAAAATACAGGGAGCGAAAGGCTATTTACAATTTGTACATAAACCAGATGGCAGTTATAAGAGTCGAGGGACATGAAAGGGAAGGAGATTCTCTCTACAATTACGCACTGGCAATAAACAGTAACTACACTAATTACACAAAGTACAAGAAAAAAATCAGAAGATTCTGGTGAGGTATCCTCGACTAAGGGTCGACATATGAAACGTCCTCTAAGAAAAATTGTGTATGACTGTGCTGGTAAAAGTCTTACGTTATTTGACTTTCAAACAGCTGAACAAAACTGAACGTACTCAGACATTTCTCTCTTTACTTATTCTGTTCATCACTAAACTAACACACAATATTTTTTTAGGGCAACGCAATCTGACTTTCAATACTCCGTACAAAAGAATGGCCCTCACTAACAATAACCTATACCTTTCATGAATCACTTACCTCGCAACAATCTTCGTTATTCGAACTACTGCAATACAGCGAGCGCCAATATTGCTACCTAAGTAAAAGATTCTAACTACTGAAGGCACTAACTACTGATAGGCATAGTTAGCAAATGAAAGATTTTGATAGAGAACAAACAATGTATTTACCTTAATAATGTTCAATAGTCATCATATATATATATCTATCAGTTCATGACATCCATCTTTACAAATTTCGTTTTTCTGGCGGACACACGTCCAGGTCGTCCGCTTATAGCTACCTCTCAGAACTCTGGCACATCTCTCTCCACATCCACCACTGCTGGCGGCTCACCTCCAACTACCCAACACTACGTGCTGTTCACATACAACTGCCCAACACTACACAAGCGAATATTCCAACCAGCCACAGACTGCACACAGCACAGTCAGTGATTTTCATACAGAGCGGTATGTGGCGTTAGCAACATAAAAACTCAAACAGCCTACTTACACCTGTTGTTGAAAATGATAATTACAGGAATTGTCCATAGCTTTTGATGAAGGTTGGCAGAAGAGATCCCACACATCTCTAAATGGTGCTGTAATAGCTGCAAGTGTGGACACTGCCAAGATATAGATCTTATAATGAAATTTCCTCAAGACATTTAAGTCTCATCTTTATGTTTGATAATAGTGGAAGCTGAATAAGTAAATCAAAATTTGTGCCACAGTTGGGACTTAAACCCTGGTCTCCTCGCTTACTAGGAAGGAATACTAACTGTTACACCACTACAGCACCACAATCGCCTGAAGCACAGGATTTCCCCATTACTTCCAAAGCTGGGGTGCTATTCCAATGCCAGAGAGCTCTGGCAATAGTGACAGTTTAGGGGAAAAGAAGCTAAGGATATGAATTGAAGTTTGTGTTGGGGAGAGCACTGAACTTGGGTAGTCCGTGCAGTGCTGTTACCCATAGTGCTGCGGTGGTGTAAGCAAGGAGACCCAGATTCAAGTGTCTGCCGTGGTACAGATTTCAATTCACTTATTCAGCTTCCACCGTTATCACTGACTAGGTAGTCGATATGGCTATACTTTTCAACTATTGCAGATGCAAGGAAAAATGGGAAATAAACATGAAAAAGAGTGCATAGCAAGTTATTATGCTTCAAATGGTAGTATACAAGTTGCTGGAGTACAACATTAGATACAAACATTATCTTGGATATGGTTGCTCCAAGATATTCAAAGAAATTTAGGGACTGAGGTCATATGGAAACAATATGGACATTTGAAGTCCAGAGTGTGTTTGCCATGTTCAGAAAGGGATGGGATCAAGATATCGATGGCTCAAGATTAGCATGAAAGGCAAAAAACAGAGGGATAGAAAAACTTTAGAGGGGAAAAAATTCTAACAGTTGGTACTAAAGGCCTTATTCAAAAGTGCTACGGTCTAGTAATTAGACAGTATACTGTAATTTATACTGTATAACAGCAATGGTGATGATACAACAAAGTCACTGACCTCAGAAAGTTAGATTTACATTGCAAAATTCATTACAATTGATACCTGAGTCACTTTTGGAATTCATGTATTTCATTAAAGGTATGTGCAGTTTAGGGAGATGGGACTTGGATAAACTGAAGGAGCCAGAGGTTGTACAGAGTTTCAGACTAGGGAACGATTGACAAACACAGGAGAAAGAAATACGGAAGAAGAATTGGTGGCTTTGAGAGATGAAATAGTGAAGGCACCAGAGGATCAAGTAGACAAAAAGACGAGAGCTAGTAGAAATCCTTGGGTAACACAAGAGATACTGAATTTAACTGGTGAAAGAAGAAAATATAAAAAGCACTAAACGAAGCCGGCGAAAAGGAATACAAACGCCTCAAAAATGAGATAGACAGGAAGTGCAATATGGCTAACCAGGGATGGCTAGACGACAAATTTAAGGATGTAGAGGTATAAGTCACTAGGGGTAAGATAGCTACTGCCTACAGGAAAATAAAAAGAGACCTTTTGAGAAAACATAACCACCTGTATGAATATAAAGAGCTCAGATGGATAATCAGACCTAAGCAAAGAAAGGAGAGCAGACAGGTGGAAGGAGTATATAGAGGGTCTATACAAGGGCGATGTACTTGAGGACATTATTATGGAAATAGAAGAGGGCATAGATGAAGATGGAAAAAGTGATATGAGAATGCGCGAAGAATTTGACAGAGTACTGAAAGATCTAAGTCAAAACAAGGCTCTGGGAATAGACCACATTCCATTAGAACTACTGATAGGCTTGGGAGAGCCAGCCATGACAAAACTCTACCACCTGGTGAGCAAGATGTATAAGATATCGAAATACCCTCAGACTTCAAGAAGAAGGTGTTGACAGGTGCGAAAATTACCGAACTATCAGTTTAATAAGTCATGGCTGCAAAATACTAGAATTCTTTACAGACGAATGGAAAAACTTGTAGAAGCCGGCCTCGGGGAAGATCAGTTTGAATTCCATAAAAATGTTGGAATATGTGAGGCAATACTGACTCTACTACTTATCTTAGAAGGAAGATTAAGGAAAGACAAATCTACGTTTCTAGCATTTGTAGACTTAGAGAAAGGTTTCGACAATGTTGGCTGGAATACTCGCTTTCAAATTCTGAAGGTGGCATGGGTCAAATAAAGGGAGCGAAAAGCTATTTATAGTATGCACAGAAACCAGATGGCAGTTAAAAGAGTCGAGGGGCACGAAAGGGAAGCAGTGGTTGTGAAGGGAGTGAGACAAGGTTGTAGCCTATCCTCGATGTTTTGCAGTCTGTATATTGAGCAAGCAGTAAAGAAACAAAAGAAAAATTTGGAGTAGGAATTAAAATCCATGGAGAAGAAATAAAAACTTTGAGGCCCGCCGCTTACACTGTAATTCTGTCAGAGATAGTAAAGGACTTGGAAGAGAAGTTGAACAGAACGGACAGTGTCTTGAAAGGAGGATATAAGATGAACATCGACAAAAGCAAAACGAGAATAATGGAATGTAGTCGAATTAAGTCGGGTGATGCTGAAGGAATTAGATTAGGAAATGAGACACTTCAAAAATGGCTCTGAGCACTATGGGACTCAACATCTTAGGTCATAAGTCCCCTAGAACTTAGAACTACTTAAACCTAACTAACCTAAGGACATCACACACACCCATGCCCGAGGCAGGATTCGAACCTGCGACCGTAGCAGTCCCGCGGTTCCGGACTGCAGCGCCAGAACCGCCAGACCACCGCGGCCGGCTGAGACACTTCATGTAGTAGATGAGTTTGCTATTAGGACAATGGTCGAAGTAGACGGGATATAAGATGTAGACTGGCAATGGCAAGGAAAGCGTTTCTGAAGAAGAGAAATTTGTTAACATCGAGTATAGATTTAAGTGTCCGGAAGTCATTTCTGAAAGTATTTGTATGGAGTGTAGCCATGTATGGAAGTGAAACATGGACGATAAATAGTTTGGACAAGAAGAGAATAGAAGCTTTCGAAATGTGGTGCTACAGAAGAATGCTGAGGATTAGATGTGTACATCACATGACTAATGAAGAGGTATTGAATAGAATTGGGGAGAAGAGGGATTTGTGGCATAACTTGACAAGAAGAAGCGATCTGTTGGTAGAACACGTTCTGAGGCATGAAGGGATTCATCAATTTTGTATTGGAGGGAAGCACAGAGGGTAAAAATGGTAGAGGGAGACTAAGGCGTGAATACACTAAGCAGACTGAGAAGGATGTAGGTTGCAGTAGTTACTCAGTGACGAAGAGCCTTGCACAGGTCACAGCAGCATGGAGAGCTGCATCAAACCAGTCGTGGATGGAATACCAGAACAACAACAACATGTAGAGTTTCTTGTATTTTCTTACCAAGTCCTTGTACAGAGATTTTATTTTGTGCTTAAGGAAAATTCCTCCAACATCTTTTATAGCCACGATGTTGTGTCTCTTCTTTGATGGTGTTGCCTAGATTTGGAAATAGTGAACTTTTGTTCTCAGCATTGCTTGTTGAGAAGGACCAAACTTAATTTTCTTTCCTTTGTAACTGTATTCTTGATATATGTACAGCAAACTTCTTCAGACCTGTAATAAATTAACTAGTATTTATCATTCATAAAAAAGCTGTTTTATGTAGCAATCTCCATAATGTTCATGAGAAAAAGCTACTTCATATGATACCATATATAAATGTAGAATTATAGTATTCTTTTTACGTGTCTGTTCCTAAATGTGAACTGTCTGTGTAATTGCGTTGAAAATATTATTTTGATTGTAAGCTGTAGTTTATTCCACACTAATTCTAATAATAATTATTCCATGACAAAGAATGTTTATGAGCAAAAAACTTATAATATTTTTCAGTTTCAATAAAAGTAATGATTAAAATAGCACCATTTGTTTTTCTTTCCTTGCATACTTGTTACTGCTTGACCTTTTAGTGTTTGTCAAAAAGAAACTTATAATTTTAGATGAATGTCTTCAGCAGGTGTTGTACGAGTGAACAATACACTATTTTCGTCCCCAACGTCTGCCGTAAGAAATACTGGCGTTTTTATTTATTATGACAGACAAGTGTGTCTGTTATCCTTACATTAGGTTTTAGACAAAGAATAAAGCTACTGAGTTTTTACGTATTTTGAAAATATATCTGAAATTTCCATTTCATCTGGTCCAGGGAAAGAGATCTCCTTTATTACTGACCATTTCGTTTCTTTGAAAGTACATGTCTGTTCAAAATCTCTTATTAATAACTAGAACGAAAAGTTAAAAATGAAGTAAAATACAGATAGTGTGACTGGTGATTCTGACCATGATCAAGTGTCCGTTAACATTTCCGGAAGTTTTCAAGTCCAAATATACATCCCATACAGTCTATATAGGGTGTTTAATACAATGTTTACCTAATGCAAATCTGTTTATTCAAATCTGTGAAAGCATTTTGTGGTTATTGTTGTTCGTGCGACGTTCCAAGTTCTGTTGTTGAGTGCGGTCTCTCCACCCTCAGTGGTGGTTGCCTCGGCGATGCAACGTCGGCATTTCTTAAGTCTTGGTACCCTATCAGCGTCGGCTGAAAATATTCCGTCCTAAGACCTACGACGGCTTGTGTGGGGTTACAAAGCTGAAGAGTACCCAATGCACAGCATACCAGCCGCAAAAATCTGTCTGGTAAGTATCCAGATCATCCTCTTCTTGTTTAATCATTGTCTTCTGTGTTCATGAAGTTTCTTAAAATGCGCATCCATTTGTCGTTGATGCGATGATCACCAATTTTTTTCTAATGACACCACTCTTATCACTTGACGTAGGACTATGGAATTTTCATGTAGACCCTTTCACTTAGCATTTGCATATAGCTTTTGATTACTCACACTTTTCCAGTCTCTTGAACATTTATTTCTTACGAGTACATCACAATATTTTCAACCCAATACACATAGGTTTACATTTAGGAACAGGCTTGTAAAAAGAATACTATAATTCTACTTTTCCATCTTACAGGCAAGGATAAGTTTCCCCATCCTGATGGTCATATCTCTGCACCATCTCAACATCGTGTAACTCTCAGAAAAATTAAGACTCATTTGCGTCCAGTCTATTTAACTGCAGAGCATACACTTTCTACAAAGTTCAGTATAAGAAACTATATACAACAGAGATTAAAAAGAATAGGAAGAATTATTCTCCACATAGGAGAATAAAATTATTTCAACATGAAGTTGCTTCACATCATCAACCAGGGCTTTCCTAATTGTCAACACTTTGCTCATGCAGACTATTCAACATCTCGCCACACCCTTCCAAACGCATTATTTCGTCCGGGTTTTCATTGATATTATTCACTTCTATAATCAAATTCTATCAGTGACGTTTGTATTTGCTATTAGTGTGTCTTTCGCGGAAAGACCACAAAGATAAGAGAGATTAGGGCTCGTACAGAAGCATATAGGCAGTCATTTTCCCTCGTTCTGTTTGGGAGTGGAACAGGGAGAGAAGATTCTAGTTGTGGTACGAGGTACCCTCCGCCACACACCGTATAGTGGATTGCAGAGTATCGTTCCCAGAGTGGATCAGGGTCCTTTGGCTTGGAGCCGAGTGGAGAGTCTCTCAAACAGAGGCTTCGTCGACTCTGTGACGGTCTTGGCTGCAGATTCATAGACTTTGCGCTACTGGGTGGACAATTGTAGGACGCCCCTAAATAGGTCAGGGGTGCACTACACAGAGGAAGTGGCTACTCGAGTAGCAGAGTACTTGTGGCGTGCACATGGGGTTTTTTTAGGCTAGGCAGTAGTGTGAGGTGTCCTGATGAACACTCACCAGTCGACGTGCAGGCAGGGAAATCAGGGAGCGCTCAGTGTAAAGACACTTCAGCTATCAAGATATTAGCAGTAAATTTTCAGAGTGTTCGGAATAAAGTTCCTGAATTTACTGCCCACCAGGGAGCGTGTGGAGCGCAAATTATTCTCGGGACTGAGACCTGGCTGAACCCTGAGATAGGAAGTTCTGAAATATTTAGTGAGGGTTGGAACGCGTATCGGAAAGACAGATTAGACACCGTGGTTTGTTGCAGGATTCTCGAACATATCCTCAGTTCGAATATAATGAATTTCCTTGAGACAGAGAAGTTGCTGTCCTTGCATCAGCACGGATTTAGAAAGCATCGCTCCAGCGAAACGCAACTCGCCCTTTTTTCACATGATATCTTGCGAACCATGGATGAAGGGTATCAGACGGGTGCCATATTCCTTGACTTCCGGAAAGCGTTTGACTCGGTGCCCCACTGCAGAGTCCTAACTAAGGTACGAGCATATGGGATTGGTTCCCAAGTATGTGAGTGGCTCGAAGACTTCTTAAATAATAGAACCCAGTACGTTGTCCTCGATGGTGAGTGATCATCGGAGGTGAGGGTATCATCTGGAATGCCCCAGGGAAGTGTGGTAGGTCCGCTGTTGTTTTCTATTTACATAAATGATCTTTTGGATAGGGTGGATAACAATGTGCGGCTGTTTGCTGATGATCCTATGGTGTACGGGAAGGTGTCGTCGTTGAGTGACTGTGGGAGGATACAAGATGACGTGGACAGGATTTGTGATTGGTGTAAAGAATGGCAGCTAACTCTAAATATAGTTAAATGTAAATTAATGCAGATGAATAGGAAAAAGAATCCAGTATTGTTGGAATACTCCATTAGTAGTGTAGCGCTTGACACAGTCACATCGATTAAATATTTGGGCATAACATTGCAGAGCGATATGAAGTGGGACAAGCATGTAATGGCAGTTGTGGGGAAGGCGGATAGTCGTCTTCGGTTCACTGGTAGAATTTTGGGAAGATGTGGTTCATCCGCTTATAAAACACTAATACGACCTATTCTTGAGTACTGCTCGAGCGTTTGGGATCCCTATCAGGTCGGATTGAGGGAGGATATGGAAGCAATTCAGAGGCGGGCTGCTAGATTTGTTACTGGTAGGTTTGATCATCACGTGAGTGTTACGGAAATGCTTCAGGAAATCGGGTGGGAGTCTCTAGAGGAAAGGAGGTGTTCTTTTCGTGAATCGCTACTGAGGAAATTTAGAGAACCAGCATTTGAGGCTGACTGCAGTACAGTTTTACTGCCGCCAACTTACATTTCGCGGAAAGACCACAAAGATAAGATAAGAGAGATTAGGTCTCGTACAGAGGCATATAGGCAGTCATTTTTCCCTCGTTCTGTTTGGGAGTGGAACAGGGAGAGAAGATGCTAGTTGTGGTACGAGGTATCCTCCGCCACGCACCGTATGGTGGATTGCGGAGTATGTATGTAGATGTTTGCTGACAAAACGGTTTCTGTCTGCAGAATGAAACAACAATACAAACAGCTAGCCATCTAACACTACATGTAATATATTATTCTAATAAGTGAAATTATCTGCACAAAAAAAAGAAAAAACTATTTTCGTAGAAGTCCTAAGAATAGAGTTCCAAAAGAGTTGTACAAGTGAATAGGAACATACCCAGTATGATGCAGCTGATATTATTCACTGAATTTTTCTCACATATTCGAAAGACGAGCAGTTTCATAAATGTAGTTAACTGTAAACTTATGCCTTCTTAGATTATTACATTCCTTAGTAATTGGTACTTTTCCAAGATTCTTCTTATCACATGAATACATTCCACTTATATATTGGAAAGCATTTTTCATTAAATGGAAAACGATAGGCATTAGTACATTTACATTCAAACAATTCTGGAAATTATATTCACACAATGTTAATGCTTCCATCTTTACGAGGTTAAAATTGTCACGTGTTTCGATTAATAGCAAATATTTATCGTTTTATAAAGGTTCTGTCATGCACAGGTACCATCATACTGTAATTTATACGGTACAGTGGAATTGGTGATTATAGAACGGTGTGACTGACCTCATAAAGTTAGATGTATGTTACAAAATTCGTTACAGTTGATTCCTGAGTCAATTTTGGAATCCGCATATTTCATTATAAGTGTGTACAGTTTCTTGCATTTTCTTGCCAAGCCATCGCACTGGTTTTATTTTATGTTGCATCTCTTCTTTCTTGAAAATATCACCTGGATTTTGAAATAATGAACGTTTGTCCTCAGCACTGCTTAATGAGGAGGACCAAACGTAATTTTCCTTTCCTCTGCAACTGTATTCTTCGTATACACGCAGCAGCAGTACATTAGAACTGAAACTTTTTCGCATCTGTGATCAATTAATTTCTACTCGTTTTTCATAAGAAAGCTTTTGTGTATAGCAGTTCCATAATCTTCATGAGAAGAAACTGAAAGTAGAATCTAATGTTCGTAATACTTCATATGATATTACATCTTTAATGTGAAGTCAGCTAAAATGTAATCTAACTCTATAATAATCATTCCATGACGTAGAACGTTTATGATCAATGCACTTACAACATTTTTCAGATTTCATAAAAGTAATGTTTAAAATATTATTTTTTTGTTTTTATTTTCTTGTATACTTATTACTGATTGACCTTTTAGTGTTCGTCCAACTAAACTCATATGATTTTAGACGTTAGCCTTCAACAGGTGTTTCTCACACAGTTTCAATCATGAGAATCCCCAACTTGGGCTATGTCCAAAAGGAGAAGACAGTTGGTGCGATTACAACAGAGGCAAAGTAACTAAACAACAATGCCATCATATTCATCATTTGCCATATGCCATAACGATCTAAATAAAACCAATATTCCATGATCTCACAGATATCAGTCTACTAAAGAAACGTCTTCACAGCCGGACTCAAAAACTCTTTCTTTGTCTATAAAGAACGTCCTTACATACCTGGTAATATTCAGTTAACTTTGGAAAATCAGGGTGACCTATCCTGCTTTTTACCAATTTCAGATTATCATCCTGGTTTTGTTCCTGTCTGCGATTCTTACAGATGCGCTTAATTGGTCCCTCTTCCTGCAGTTGAATGACTGCCAGTAAAATTTCATCACAATCCCTGCTCCTTAATGGATCTACCCTCTGCTCTTTTCCCATTATGCTTCTAATGCATCTGCCATAATGTTTTCAGAACCCTTTTGTGGTGTGCATACTGTAAGACCTTCGGTACACACACCATCAGATTATTTGACTTGTCGCTCTAGCAAAGTAGGCGAGTGTCAGCAATATGTCTCGTGGTCTTATTGTGACGTGTTTATCTTCTGCCGTTAGGTCAGATGATAGAAATGCCACTTGCACACTTAGAGTAGCAGACTGACGGTGACCAACTTTAAACAGAACTTGATTAATTTTCACACACGTTTATTAAAATAATAACAAGCATAAACATCACTTAACTTGATTCTGGATGCTATTTACAATTGACAATCTGAAGTTCCTTTGGTATTGGTACGTTAATCCTATTCTCACATATCTCTGATACTTGACAAAGTGTCTATACATTTATCTTCATGGCTATGTACAGGAATATGATAATCTTATTAGGCACAGACTGAAACTTGACTATAGACTGGTACAGACTAATGTAGACTGGTACAGACAGGTGCAGATAAATGTAGACTGACTAATCGGAGGTCTTTACACTCATTATAATACCTCACACGTTCATGTATCACTGCACGAGTGTGATCTGCAAGGAGAAAAGGTTCTACGTTAGCAGCAATCTCATTGGCTGCATTACATATTAATATGCGGATCGGCGGAAGCAGAATTTGGTCTGTCTCTAAGGCAGCGCCATCTCATAGTGCGGAGATGGACGAGCACTGCACCTGCGCTCTTGTGCTTAGCGGGATGCGCTCTAGTGTACGCGCTAACTACGTGGAACTATGTAAACATCACCTTTATATACTTCATCTCATAATCAAATTGCTGTAAATACATAGACCATCACCTCAGTCTACCGTGTTTGAGTTGACAAGTTGAGAAGTATCTAAATATATTAAAGCACTATGGTCAGTAAAAATTATAACTTTATATCCCAAGAGGTATTGCTCAAATCTTTTTTATCCGAAAATAACGGCTAAGGCTTCCAATTCAGAAATGCTTAAATTTTTCTCTGCTTGCTACAACGATCGACTTACAAATGCGATCGTTTTGTGGACCTGTTCTTCGCCAACTATTTGGATCTGGAATAATTCCACTCCCAGACCGTAACCACATGCATCTAATCCAAGAGAAAAAGTTTTTGAAAAATCAGGATGGTTCAAAATCTGACTGTTCACTAGTGCTTATTTAAGTTTTTCGAAAGCTGTTTGACACTCCTGGCTCCACTTATAGGGAATATTTTTCTTTAAAATTTGCCTCAGACAAGGTGCATTAAATAACTGACCAGGTACAAATTTTCTGTAAAATCCGAAAAGTTTAAACATTGCTTTTAACTCTTTATGTGCGGTTGGCGTTGCATAATCTCTGATGGCTTTTATCTTTCCTGGATCGGGCACAATCCCTTCACCACTAACTATATGTTCCAGGAATTTAATTTCCTTCTTAACAAATTCTGTTTTGTCCTATTTCATTCCCCCCATTTTAAATGCTTCTAACACCTTGTCTAACAACAGGCAGTGCTCTTCCCAAGTGGGAGTCGAAATTAATACATCGTCCTCATAAACCGTAATTCTCCTTAACAAATGGTCACACAGAACATGGGACATCGCTCTAACAAATGCACAAACACTGATATTTAAACCAAAAGGCACTACCATATACTGTAACATCTACCCTCAAATAGGAAAGCTGTGTACTTTCGAGATTCTTTAGCCAACAGGAGGTCGCAGTAACCACACGTTACATCCATGGATGTGAAAAATTTTGCACCTTTAAATTTTTGTAGTAATTCTTCTATGTTTTCAGGCCTATCAATCTCTGGTAATATAATATTATTTAACGCTCTGGCATCCAAAACAAGCCTAATGGAACCATCCTTCTTAGGGACAACAACCAATGGGTTTTATATATACTAATCGCTTTTTCTATTATTCTCCCTTCGAGCATTTTCTGTATCACGTCTCCAACTGCTTATGCACTTCTGGAACGCCAAATGGTTTTCGGAAAAAATGTGCATCCTCTTTCACAGTTAAACAGCACTCATAATTCCGAACTAATCCGGGTTGGTCTGAAAACACTTCACAATGGTTGTTCAAAATTCATCTTAAATCATCTCTTTGTACGTCAGTCAAATCCTTTAATTCTTCCAATTTTTCATCGATCCTAATTCTGATATTTTCTATTTCAGAAGGATCTACTTCCTTTCTTTTGCCATATTCATTATAGCCCTCGATTACATCTGTGGTCCTACAGTATCTTATTGGAATAGCACTTGGTTCATTATTTACACAATGTCTTTTTACCTATGATCGGAATAACTACCGGTTTTTCATGAACTCTAATAATCACATCATTTGTCCCAAAATTAGCCCACCCTTCATATTTGTGTAAGATATCGACACCTATAAACATTTCAACATTGAGTCCATTAAAAATCAAAAAAATTATTTCTGTTTGTATTCCACGTACTATGATTGGTAACAATATTTCCTGTTCAACCACTTTCGTGCTTTTCCCAGTGGCCTCCACAGTTTTCAGCCCACTCACGGGAATTATCACTATTTGCTTACTTTTGGCGAGAGCATTTACAAAATTCTGGATCACTGCACAAACTTCAAAACCAATATCTATTAAACCAGGAACCTTTTCTTTAAACATAGTGACTTCAGTGATACGTTGTCCAACATATTCTCTTCTAACTACAGACTCAGATTCTTCGAACAAATCCTGCACTACTTAGCGCCTGTCAAAACCTACCCCTTCTGTGGAAAGTACATTTAGTTTAAATGGATCCGCTTTCACTTCATTAGTAGTGTGCGGCTTTTACTATCCGGTCCACTATATACAAATCAAAACATCTCTCTAACTTCTCACCCACCATAATAATCTTTGTTTCTGCAACCCGATCCAAGGTGTTGTCAGAATTACTTAAATCATTTACTTCTTCTTCCTCTTCCGACCCTTCTTCCTCCTCTAATAGTACTTTCTTTAATCTATCCACTACTTTTTTCACTCTATTATTTTCTTCCTTCTGCACTTCTGATGCTACCTCACCAGTTATTGTAATAGTTCCATAGTTTACAGGTAGCTTTGTGTCTGTTTTGCAGTGCTGATTCACGCCCTCCTGATCTGAGTCCTCCCTTTCAGTATTTAGTTCTTTCTTAACACGGTATTTGTGGTCTTTATTTGGCCTTTCACTTTCACGAAATGCTACTTCATTTTCTAAATAAATAAATTGCTTTTCAGTGTCACTCTCCTCTGCCTTCCTAATTTCATTAACATTACTTTCAAAAAGCTGTTTCGTACGTGCCTTCTTTACAAAGGGCGTCGCTAGCGGGTTTAATCTGTACGGTTGCAGTCTGCTAATCGTTTCCCTGCTGTGTGACATCATTGCCTCTGACGTTTCTGTCACCTGTTGGGCTGCGCCTACCCGTTACGTCGTCAGACTGCAGCTGATGGCAATCAAAATATTGTACTCTGTCTATGAACCTGCTTCCAGCAGTACCTCATCTTCCTCTGCATCTACCCCGGTAACCATTACCTCTTTGCACGCCTATTCTATTTACATTGACTTCCGCTCTACTGTCATTGGGTCTAGCGGGAGGCCTAAAAGCTCTCTTAGTATTCTCTTCCTCTTTTCAAATATTTTTAGCTCTTTCCAACTAATGCACAAACCGGTCAATGTCATCCCTGGGTGCAGAAATTATCTTATATCACCAGTACAACGGCAATTCATTTTCAATCCCCATAATAATTTCCTCTGTTTGTACTTTGGCATTCAAGTAGGACAAAGTCGTAAGCCACTTCTGTACAAACACTTTCATGCTATCTCCCTTGGGATTGTAATTTTCCCCTGACCAGAATTTATTTAAAAACTCCATTTGCTTTCTCTTACCCCAATATTCATCGAAAAGAGCCTGTTTAAACTTCACTAATTGGTCATATTTATCGGAGGGCAAGTTTCGCCAAATTTTTTCCTCTCCCATCAAATTTGAAGTAATGAATCCAATCTTCTTCTTATCACTCCACACTTTTGGCAAAACCTAATCAAAATCACTCCAAAATTCTTCAGGGTGAACATTTTTACTGGGATCAAATTTCAAAAATTGCCTTTGATGTAAATACGCAATTTCAGATGACTTCACGACACCATTAGATACCACACAACCATTACTGCTGTTAACATCCTGCTCTACTTTGGTTAGTCTATTTTCATGGTTACACAATTGCTCATTCACACTGGCACTGAATTGCTGGATGTTAGTTTCTATGTTAGTAATCTTACTAGCAACTTGCATACCAAACTTTGCACACACATCTTTTCCTTCTTTAATTTTATTTGCGAATACAGTGTGACTTTCCTCACAGTGCTTTTCTACATTACGTACATATTCATTACCTTCATATGATTCTAAATGTAACTGTTGCTTTGACTGTTGGTTGTCCTCAGCAACTTGCTCAATCTGTGTAGTTAGTTCACTTTTCACCTTTACAATACTAGTATTACATTCTTGCCTGACCTGATTAATGTCACTTTTAACACTGTTACTGAACACAGTCATATCATTCTTCAAGGAATCCCTGAAATTCGAAATTTTATTTTCCATTTTGGATTCAATCTCAGCTGACAAATTATTGAACCCTTGGTTAACCTTCGACATTAACCCATCTACTTCAGTGTGTAACTCATTTATTTCGAAACTTAATTTAATCATTTTAGTATTAATGTTAGTACACTTTTATTAATTTTGGAATCCATCTCAACACCCAATTTATTTATTTTATCGTCAACATCAGGACTTAATGACGTTTTAATTTCGCAGCCCAATCCATTCATTTTTGTCATAATATTCATTACATTTCCGACACACTATCACTTGATTCCCCCACAACCGATGTTGGTCCCTGTTTCGTTTTAGGAACAGCTATTTAACATCGGTTTCCACCATGCTTAGTTCATTATCTACCCCATAGTTAGATGGCATTGACGCACGTAAACCACTGTCCTCTGTTCGCAATATATCAGAACTGAAATTACCAATCATGGAATCATCTTCGTAATTTACATTACCTAAATCTACCTTCAGTTTCTCGTCAACTATTTCCTCATTGTTTTCAGCCATTCTGCAAAGTTTCCTGGCACACACACACACAAAACTTTAAGTACAAGGTGCATTCAAGTTCTAAGGCCTCCGATTTTTTTTTCTAGTTAACTACTCACCCGAAATCGATGAAACTGGCGTTACTTCTCGACGTAATCGCCCTGCACATTTTTCACAACGCTGACGCCATGATTCCATGGCAGCGGCGAAGGCTTCTTTAGGAGTCTGTTTTGACCACTGGAAAATCGCTGAGGCAATAGCAGCACAGCTGGTGAATGTGCGGTCATGGAGAGTGTCTTTCATTGTTGGAAAAAGCCAAAAGTCACTAGGAGCTAGGTCAGGTGAGTAGGGAGCATGAGGAATCACTTCAAAGTTGTTATCACGAAGAAACTGTTGTGTAACGTTAGCTCGATGTGCGGGTGCGTTGTCTTGGTGAATGAGCACACGCGCAGCCCTTCCCGGACGTTTTTGTTGCAGTGCAGGAAGGAATTTGTTCTTCAAAACATTTTCGTAGGATGCACCTGTTACTGTAGTGCCCTTTGGAACGCAATGGGTAAGGATTACGCCCGCGCTGTCCCAGAACATGGACACCATCATTTTTTCAGCACTGGCGGTTACTCGAAATTTTTTTGGTGGCGGTGAATCTGTGTTCTTCCATTGAGCTGACTGGCGCTTTGTTTCTGGATTGAAAAATGGCATCCACATCTCATCCATTGTCACAACCGTCGAAAAGAAAGTCGCATTCATGCTGTCGTTGCGCGTCAACATTGCTTGGCGACATGCCACACGGGCAGCCATGTGGTCGTCCGTCAGCGTTCGTGGCACCCACCTGGATGACACTATTCGCATTTTCAGGTCGTCATGCAGGATTGTGTGTACAGAACCCACAGAAATGCCAACTCTGGAGGCGATCTGTTCAACTGTCATTCTGCGACATTCGGCGATCCCCCAAAACAATTCTCTCCACTTTCTCGATCATGTCGTCAGACCGGCTTCTGCGAGCCCGAGGTTGTTTCGGTTTGTTGTCACACGATGTTCTGCCTTCATTAAACTGTCGCACCCACGAATGCACTTTCGACACATCCATAACTCCATCACCACATGTCTCCTTCAACTGTCGATGAATTTCAATTGGTTTCACACCACGCAAATTCAGAAAACGAATGATTGCACGCTGTTCAAGTAAGGAAAACGTCACCATTTTAAGTATTTAAAACAGTACTCATTCTCGCCGCTGGCGGTAAAATTCCATCTGCCGTACGGTGCTGCCATCTCTGGGACATATTGACAATGAATGCGACCTCATTTTAAAACAATGCGCATGTTTCTATCTCTTTCCAGTCCATTCATTCATTATTCATTCATCATCATTTAAGACTGATTATGCCTTTCAGCGTTCAGTCTGGAGCATAGCCCCCCTTATACAGTTCCTCCATGATCCCCTATTCAAAGCTAACATTGGTGCCTCTTCTGATGTTAAACCGATTACTTCAAAAAGTTTTTCTTTGATTTCCTCATTGTGGACACCCTCCTGCCATTGTTCTCATCTACTAGTACCTGCAATCATCCTAGCTACTTTCATATCCGTAACCTCAACCTTGTTGATAAGGTAACCTGAATCCACCCAGCTTTCGCTCCCATACAACAAGGTTGGGCGAAAGATTGAACGGTGCACAGATAACTTAGTCTTGGTACTGACTTCCTTCTTGCAGAAGAGAGTAGATCGTAGCTGAGCGCTCACTGCATTAGCTTTGCTACACCTCGCTTCCAGTTCTTTCACTATGTTGCCATTCTGTGAGAATATGCATCCTAAGTACTTGAAACCGTCCACCTGTTCTAACTTTGTTCCTCCTATTTGGCACTCAATCCGTATATATTTCTTTCCCACTGACATTACTTTCGTTTTGGAGATGCTAATCTTCATACCATAGTCCTTACATTTCTGATCTAGCTCTGAAATATTACTTTGCAAACTTTCAATCGAATCTGCCATCACATATCCGAGACTGCCTATTTTGTGTTCACATATCTTAATCTCACCCAGCCAGTCTATTGTTTTCAACATATGATCCATAAATAATATGAACAACAGTGGAGACAGGTTGCAGCCTTGTCTTACCCCTGCAACTACTCTGAACCATGAACTCAATTTACCGTCAACTCTAACTGCTGCCTGACTATCCATGTAAAGACCTTTAATTGCTTGCAAAAATTTGCCTCCTATTCCATAATCTTGTAGAACAGACAATAACTTCCTCCTAGGAACCCGGTCATATGCCTTTTCTAGATCTATAAAGCATAGATACAATTCCCTGTTCCACTCATAACACTTCTCCATTATTTGCTGTAAGCTAAAGATCTGGTCCTGACAGCCTCTAAGAGGCCTAAACCCACACTGATTTTCATCCAGTTGGTCCTCAACTAGTACTCGCACTTTCCTTTCAACAATACCTGAGAAGATTTTACCCACAACGCTGATTAAAGAGATACCTCTGTAGTTGTTACAATCTTTTCTGTTTCCATGTTTAAAGATTGGTGTGATTACTGCTTTTGTCCAGTCTGATGGAACCTGTCCCGACTCCCAGGCCATTTCAATTATCCTGTGTAGCCTTTTAAGACCTGACATTCCACTGTATTTGATGAGTTCATACTTAATTTCATCCACCCCAGCCGCTTTATTTTACTGCAATCTATTGACCATTTTTTCCACTTCCTCAAATGTGATCCTATTTCCATCATCATTCCTATCCCATTCTAACTCGAAATCTGAAACATTACTGATCGCATTTTCACCTACATTGAGCAACTCTTCAAAATATTCCCTCCATCTGCCCAAGGCATCCACAGGATTCACCAGCAGTTTTCCTGACCTGTCCAAAATACTTGTCATTTCCTTCTTACCTCCCTTTCGAAGACTGCTAATTACACCCCAGAATGGTTTTCCAGCAGCTTGACCCATAGTCTCCAACCTGTTTCCAAAGTCTTCCCACGATTTCTTCTTGGATGCTGCAATTATCTGTTTGGCTTTGTTTCTTTCTTCAACATAACTTTCTCTGTCTACCTGGGTTCTGGTATGTAGCCATTTTGATACGCCTTCTTTTTCCTTTTACAGGCTGCCTTGACTGTATCATTCCACCAAGCTGTTTGCTTCATCCTACTTTTACACACTACTGTTCCAAGACATTCTTTAGCAACTTCTAGTATGTGTCGCTGTACCTTGTCCATTCCTTTTCCAATGACTGTAATTGACTACATTCAACTAACTGGTACCTTTCTGAGATCGCTGTTATGTACTTGTGCCTGATTTCCTTATCCTGAAGTTTCTCCACTCTTATCCTCCTACATATGGACCTGACCTCCTGCACTTTCGGCATCACAATCCCAATTTCACTGCAGATTAATTAGTGATCAGTGTCATCAATGAATCCCCTGAATACACGTGTGTCCCTCACAGCCTTCCTGAATTCCTGATCTGTTGTTATATAGTCAATGACAGATCTGGTTCCCCTGCCTTCCCAAGTATACTGGTGAATGTTCATATGTTTAAAAAAGGAGTTTGTGATTACTAAGCCCATACTGGCACAGAAATCCAAGAGTTGTTTCCCGTTCCTGTTGGCCTCCATATCCTCTCCAAATTTACCCATAATCTTTTCATACCCTTCTGTTCGATTTCCAATCCTGGCGTTAAAATCACCCATGAGCAGAACACTGTCCTTGTCCTTTACTCTAACAACTACATCACTGAGTGCCTCATAAAAACTATCCATCTTATCTTGATCTGTCCCTTCACAATGCGAAAATACTGACACAATCCTAATTTTCTTGCTAGACACTGTCAAATCTATCCACATCAGTCGTTCGTTTACATACCTTATTGCAACTACGCTGGGTTCCATTTCTTTCCTGATGTAAAGCCCTACACCCCATTGTGCTATTCCTGCTTTGACTCCTGACAGGTAGACCTTGTATTCTCCCACTTCCTCTTCTTTCTCACCCCTTACCCGGATGTCACTAACAGCTAAAACGTCCAGCCCCATCTTACTTGCAGCCTCTGCCAGCTCTACCTTCTTCCCAGAGTAGCCCCCACTGATATTAATAGCTCCCCATCTCATTACCATTTGCTTGCCAAGTCGTATCTTAGGAGTCCCTGGTTTGTCAGTTAGAGGTGGGACTCCGTCACCTCCAAAGGTCCAAGCATTTTGTTCTGATTGTTGCCAGCATCATATTTAAAGTACCAGGGAAGCAGGTTGCTAGCCTTACTTGCCCCGAGTCCCATTGGGTTTTACCCCTAACGGCTGAGGGACTAACCGGTGGATTTGGTAGTCTTTGCCGTATGAGCACAAAGGTGACCACGACTCAGAATATGTCCGAGATGCCCAGCCTTATTCCAAAGTAACTGGTATCCCGACTGTCGGGACCACTTACTTGGCCACTCATACGTTGCCCGTGGCTCATGATCTAGGACATGACTACAGGAACCCACACCATGAACCAGAGTCTTGAGAAAAAAAAATCGGAGGCCTTAGAACTTGAGTGCACCTCGTAGAACACTACTTATTTTGACCTTGTCCGGTTGACTGCACTGCGAGATGAAACTGCGGGTCCGTCCACCAAGCTCTGCCTATGTTTGACCAGAATACGGGCCACTGCTTCCGCCACGGCTACCATCTGCTCCAGATGCCGGTCCACTGCAGTAGAAACGCCGTCTCTCGTAGTCCAGCGGTCACTGACGTAGTCTGCCACGTCGTTCCACTGGGTGCCGATTCTTGACGAAAGTTCATTTGCACACGTGTCTATTGTCCTACTATAGTTCCTTTTTACACCTGCGTGTGACTACTTCCTGAGTTCACTTAACACTGCTGCTTGTATAAAGTTCCGACACATCCGAACTTAATTATCGTTTTTAACGGCCGATAAAGCACCAATTGCGTCGGGGTTGGTTAAAAGTCGCTTTTCCTCGTAGATGTTTGATCACTGTCTCTCGTTATACTGTTCACTACTAAAGTTCCACCTACCTCAGTACGGCATCAGATCACCAGCCCGTTTCTCTGCATATGTACATACTGTTCAGTCGATGTTAAAAACAGCATTGCAGAAAAACACTGTCAATACTTACGTTTGCAAAGTCCGCGTAAACTCTGCCGCCGAGGTATCCTGTAATATCTTATAACACAATTTTCGGGTGGAGGGCGACTGCTTCATCTCTTTACAAAAATTACAAAATTCTGCAACGAGTTCTTTTATTTAAAGAAATAAATTAAACACTTGCATCAGCCAGAATTTAACTAACGAATAATATCACTGTCCTCAGCTCACAGTTCATACAATCCAGTACACACGCAAGGCAGCCAGGAAAGTACTTAAGTCCGACACGAATTATTACGCGATTTACTGTCATTACTCTGCTACAATATACGAGTTTCACATTCGGTCCTTTTTCAGTGGATTGCTAATAAAGAAATTGCTCACCAAATATTCCATAGACGAATATGATACTTGGCACGCGGAATTTTACAAAGGCCTAAAGTTCACACGCCTTTATCTCTCTATCAAATCACTTCACCAAGCTCAAATTTTCACAGTCTGTCCGTAAATGCAACTGCTTTTTTACGGCAATACAAACAGGACGCGAAAAACCAATAACTTCTTCATTTTACTCATAATGTAGATGGACACGTCCAACATGACCTGCACGTCCGATAACTAGCCAGCGACTCCCTGAATGCTGCGCCTCTCACAGCCTATAACTACTTGCAATGCGTGGGACATGATTAACCCTGATTGGTTGTTCAAAATGACCAGCCAATCAAAACAATCTTTCGAGATCAATTTCGCGCTAAAACTGTCCTATGCCAATCATTATTCACAGATGAATTTACGCCACTTCATCATGCAAATCGTAATGAAATGTTTAACAAAACTAAACGAAAAGAAAACTAATCTTGATATGACTTTAGAAAATCGTTACTCTGCAAAGGGATATTCTGGCTGCCTTCTTACAAAAGCAAGTACCCTTGGACATACGTCATCAGCACAGTGGGGAAATTACATTTTTCATTGCAACTTGCTTGCTTAACACTTTCTCATGACATACTTATGTAATGTTTAACATGAGATAACACTGAATTTTTTCGTTTGTCCCACATACACACTCCCACTCATTCTCATTTACACACACAACACATGAAATAAATAATGATCTTTCCTGATTTTTATATCATGAAAATGAAAAATAGTTAACGTTTTTAAATATGAAAATTCAAACAAATTAACCTAACATTTTTTGAACTTCAGTAATGATTCCAAATGATACAAACTGTGATGAATCTTAACTGATTTTAATCTTACAAGTGTCAGTTAGGGTGTTTTAGGCAATTTTCTCTAACTCTGAAAGTATGCCAGCTAGTAAGCTGAGATTTTTACACAATCTTCTTTCTTTTTAACTAAATTGAATAATATTTAATATAGTTTATTTAGATTATTAGGGGCTTGAATATTCTGTCGCTCGAATTGACACAGGTACCGCTACCCACGGCTTGGCTACCGACATGTGCGAATGAGTCACGCTAAGCGGCTGTTCCTATCACCGCCAACGGCTCTAAAGCTACGAGCCATACTGCAAAGTAATGCAATAAATGCTATTGCGTATTGATTCGTGACGTTACGTCGTGACCAAAAACCGGGCCGTTATGTATCCTTATGATAATAGGTACTGAACTTACACATTATTCGAAGTTAAATTTACAGAAGTTACAATTAAAACTTACTTCATATGATTAACTGAATACATCGAAAAATTGGTTCTTTTTAACAGTTTCTTTTACTGCGAGGGTTAAGCCGAATTATTTGTTTACATCATAAAATTTATGTACATAGTTACGTAAACAATACTTTTGACAAAACTGTTAATTACTTTGGAATTAATTAAAGGCTGGTTTTGCTAAAATGTATTCAAATAGAGCCAAATAGATCCTTTAAGAATACTTTTAGTTGTTTCCCCAAATGTTTATAATTAGTACAGAATTTATATTTGTTTACACATCAACAATAGAATTAAAGTTACGAAACAATTACTAATTTTGCCCTATATTGAAAGATACTAACTAGTAATATTCAAAATAAATTATAAAAGCAATTACATACATAAAACTAAGCACAAAATTAGATCTGGTGTTATACTCTTTTATGAAAATTCAGATTAGACTCATGTATGTTAATGGTAATCAGTTAAATTGAAAAAACGAATTTAAGCAAGCGGATGGCAAAACAAGAGGGGAATTAAAAATATCCCAGCTTGCTTCGTCACAACTGTTCCTAAACTGTTACAATGGTTATCAGAAATATCTATTAAACTGCAATCATATGGTCCTGCGTGGCTCAGCAGCATTTGGGTTCCTTTGACTAATTTGTCATGCAATGCAAACAATTGTACACTCTAACTGAACACATTGAATTGACTACGCATCCAGCTGGCGCCACGTAGGGGCATAATTGTGTGTGTGTATGTGCATGTGTGTTTTCTGTTTGTATTTGTACTCTAGCTCGAGAAATGATTACCCTAAAAGCTGGCAAGTTCTTTTTCTAATTTCTGTGTGCCTGTCGACTATTTCCGCTTTTCGGTGAATGATCCCCTTTATGCCTAAAGTATTAAAAGTTCATCATTAATTATCCTAGTTGTTAACACCTCATTACACCTCATCATCATTTTGTGTTGAGAAAGTCTGATGAGTTTTCCTCCTCACTGTTCCTTTATTGAACTACTTCTTGACGTTGTCCTGTTTTTCTGTTCTTATTGTACACATATACCTAAAACGTCTTTGATCTTGACCCATGTGGTTACCGGGTATATTAGCCCACAATTCGTAATCAGTGCCCCTACACACTGCAACAAAAGACATGGGATTCCTCCTAATATGGTGTCAGACCTCCTTCTGCCAGCGTAGTGCGGCAGCTCGACGTGGTATGGACTCCACAAGTCTTTGGAAGTCCCCTGCAGAAATAATGAGCCATGTTACGTCTATAGCCATCCACAATTGCGAAAGTGTTGCTGGTGCAGGATTTTGTGAGCGGACTCACCTCTCGATCATGTTCAATAAGTATTTGATGGGATTCTTGTAAGACGATCTGGGTGGCCAAATCACTCGTTCGAATCGTGCAGAATTTTCTTCAAACCAATCTCTGACAATTGTGGCGCAGTGACATGGTGCATTGCCATCTACAAAAATTCCATCTTTGTTTGGGAAAGTAAAGTCCTTGAACGGCTGTAAATGGTCTCCAGGTAGCCAAACATAACCATTTCCTGTCAATGATCGGTTCAGTTTGACCAGAGGACCCAGTAAATTCCACGTAAACACAGCACACACCACTATGGAGCCACCACCAGGTTCTACGCTGCCTTGTTGACAACTTGGGTCCATGGTTTCGTGGGGTCCACACCATACTCAAACCCTACCATTAGCTCTTACCAAACGAAATACGGACTCATGTAACCAGACCATGGTTTTACAGACTTCTAGGGTCCAACTGACACCTTTACGAGCCCAGGAGAAATACTGCCGCCAATTTCGTGTTGTTAGCAAAGGCTCTTGCGTTGATCATCGGCTGCCGTAGTCCCTTAACGTCAAATTTCGCCGCACTTTACTAATGGGTATGTTCATAATACATCCCACATTGATTTCTGCGGTAATTTCACGAGGTGTTGCTCGTCTGTTGGCACTGACAACTCTGTGGAAACGTCTCTCGATCGTTAAGTGAAGGCCGTCGGCCATTGCATTGTCCATGGTGGGAGGTAATGCCTGAAAAGTGGTATTCTTGGCACACTCTCGACACTGCTCAGGCGACCAGATACTTTTCCACCTGTTAAATACGCTGTCCCACGCATTCGACAGGGAGGTGAGTCAGTCAGTTTTTCTGGCAGTATCAGGTCAGATGTCGAACACCTCTACTGCTATCGAGGAGAAGTTAGAGTGCTGCGTAGTAATGGGACAGGAACTTCGAATCCACTCACACACTTGATGTCTTTAGGAGGGCCGACGCTGAAGTGCAGGACATGCATGAGTAGCAAACACTCTGCTACCTTGTGGCAGCTGCCAGGGAGAATCCAACATGTTGATACGTATGGTCTGGAGCAACAAATAAATTTTTTTAAAAGACATCATATTCCCCATTGACTCTAGAAAGTTTTTATATTCACAGATTCCATTTCGGCCTTAATGCCATTATTAAGTGGTGTACTGCGAAAGACTAGGCTCCAGCAGACGTCAAACATAAAAATCCTCTGACATGTGTTACATGTCATCGTCGTATTTGAGCTTTATGACTGCAAGAATACAGAAACATTATGTGTGTGCAAGGCTGCTTATCCCATGAAAATGAAACAAATTACATAAAACATTAGGATTGTCGATATCCTTAACACGAATACCAATGAAGCATGTTGTTGTACACTGTTTGCAGATGACGTTTTCATCTGTATTTGGCGAGCCTAGAGTTCAATACATATACAGTTAATGTGATTTTTATAAATTGTTCCGAACTGGCAGTTGCGTTCCACAATGGGCTACGATTAATTTGATCTGTAATTCTTTTATAGCTGAGCTATTGCTCCATCTTACTATTTTGAAGTCGAAAAGTTTTAGCCTGACTCGCAAACACTTGAAATTTTGTAGTACTATACTGGGTGCATCAAAGAGAATCATCCGATTTGGCACGTCTATATTTCTGAAACTAACAGACATACACAATGAATTTTGTTTTTTGATGAATAGTAAACTCAAAAAGTTTTTTCATACCTTTTCATACGTGTTCAATACGCCCCCCCCCCCCCACCCTTGAATTGCATGCCATATGTGAATGCGGTATTCAGATTGTTACCACACTGCAGCGAGCATGTCTTGAATAACAGATTCCACAGCTGCTGTTTTGCGATGTCTCAGTTCATTCATTGTTGTTGGTAACAGAGGCACATAATCACAGTCTTCTATAAACCCCCACAAGAAATAATCACATACAGTCAAGTCTGATGTCCTTGGAGGCCAATAATGTAAGGCTGAATCATTTGGCCCAGTAATACTTTGATTGAAAAATTCTCGCACTTCTAGATGCCAGTGTGGCGATGCCCCATCCTATTGGTAAAAGAAGTCGTTCGAATCAGTCTCCCACTGTGGGAAAAGAAGGTTCTCAAGGATATCGAAATATGTGCTTCTTGTAACAGTGTTTTTGACAAAGAAAAATCAGCCATACACTTTTTCCCGTGAAACTGCACAAAACACATTAAATTTTGGAGAGTCCCTCTCATGTTGTACAGCTTCATGTTGTTGTTCTGTACCTCATATTCTCACATTATGACGGATCGCCTTTCCATTTAAATGGAATGTTGCCTCGTCACTACAGACTACGAGTGGAAAAAAACTGACAAGAAAGAAACTACAGAATTCCACATGTTGTTGTTTGTCATCTTCACGAAGAGCTCGCAGTAGCTTAATTTTGCTTGGTTTCACGGGTAAACGTCGACGCAACACATTCCAGACGGACATCGAGGGCATGTTGAGCTGTCAAGCTGCACGGCGAACAAATTTCTGCGGACTCCATGTGAAACTGTGCCGGATGGTTCGACGTTTGTGTCACACGCTTGGGGTCCACCCAGCGATTTGCCTTTACACAATATGTTTCTCGGAATCGTTCGTGCCATCGTCTAATGCTCTGTGCTGTAGGAGGATCCACACCATACCTCGTACGAAAGCCACGCTGAATAGTTATTACTGACCCGCACTGAGCAGAACATAGAACACAAAACGCTTTCTCTTATGCCAACACCATTTTTATTATAACTGAAGTGGGCGCACAGTGCTGCTACCTAGCGGGAACCATGTATAACACCAAAGTTTGCTCTTTGCAGCAGTACTTTTCTCACGCGCATATCTCAAATAACATAATAATCAAGATTTTTTTTTAATCGGATGATTCTTTTTGATACACCCTTTTTTTCTGAATCAGTCAATAAAGTTTTCTGTAATCTGGATTCTACATCGACTCAGAGCTTTATAAATTTTGTATGCGTTTCCAAGTTGCGTATAGGTGTATAATTAACTTCTTAATTCAAGACCACGGCGACAGTGTCAGGGAGTGCTATATCAGACTGAGCTGAGAACGACACAAGTGCCTTTCCAAAGCACACAGTCCGTGTTCGTCGCGGCAGTTTGTCAAACCACTCGAGGTATGCAGCTGGGGCGTTAGTTGATGTCGCATCGGCATTGCTCGGGAAGGTCCGTCGCGCGGACTTCAGTCCCTGCCTGCTGCCGCCGCCTCTGCTACCAGGCGGCTGTATCGCCCGAGTGAGCCGGCTGGGCTACGCGCTTTCGATTCGTCCCGCCATTGCCTGCACCATCTTGTAAATACTCAGTACGCTCTGCTGTTGATCTCAAATCTGACTAGCAGATTTTCTGTAGGTAAGAGTAACTGAAGCTGTGAAAGCATTTGTAACACAGCCCTCTTACAGAATAGAAACATCGTAGAATTTCAGTGGCAACAAATTGTTTTCCTCACATACAGCAAACAATAATGCTTAGATTTTTATAGCAACTTTTTAATATTCTTTAAAGGTTGTTTCTGTGCACTGAGCATTATTTTCAACCATGAGTGAGTAGAGCAGCCGTCTGACAACGTGTTCGCAACAACAAGTGTCATATATTGTCATCAATACATAAAAATGTAATGCGTGTTGTACTAAAAAACAGTGACCTTACCCACCATAGATAACAAAATAATAACAATATCAATGAAAGTAATTCTGTTGCATGTACAATCACAATGCTAAATAATCTACACAACTATACAGGTTGAGTCACCTAACGTTACCGCTGGATATATTTCGTAAACCACATCAAGTACTGACGAATCGATTCCACAGACCGAACGTGAGGAGAGGGGCTAGTGTAATTGGTTAATACAAACCATACAAAAATGTACGGAAGTATGTTTTTTAACACAAACCTACGTTTTTTTAAATGGAACCCCGTTAGTTTTGTTAGCACATTTGAACATATAAACAAATACGTAATCAGTACCGTTTGTTGCATTGTAAAATGTTAATTACATCCGGAGATATTGTAACCTAAAGTTGACGCTTGAGTACCACTCCTCCGCTGTTCGATCGTGTTGTAAGTAGGCTGTTTATGTTTTCTTTATGTAAGTTTGCTGTTTATGTTTTCTTATTGGCAACGTTACGTAGCGCTCTCTGTATGAAAATCACTGGCTGTGCTGTGTGCAGTATGTCGCTAGTTTGCATTGTTGCCTGCCATTGTTGTCATGAACTGCTATAGCTGGATGTGAACAGCAGATAGCGTTGGGCAGTTGGAGGTGAGCCGCCAGCAGTGGTGGACGTGGGGAGAGAGATGGCGGAGTTTTGATAATCTGTAAGACTGAATGTCAATTATGAATATTAAGGTAAATACATTGTTTGTTCTCTATTAATATCTTTCATTTGCTAACTATCCCTATCAGTAGTTAGTACCTTCAGTAGTTTGAATCTTTTATTTAGCTGGCAGTAGTGGCACTCGCTGTATTGCAGTAGTTCGAGCAGCGAAGATTTTTGTGAGGTAAGTGATTTGTAAAAGGTATAGGTTAAAGTTAGTCAGGGCCATTGTTTTGTAGGGGTTATTGAAAGTCAGATTGCGTTGCGCTAAAAAATTATTGTGTGCCAGGTTAAGCACAGTCTTGTATAATTGTTCTAAGTGGGCGTTTCACAAGTAAAATTGTTCAAAGGGGACGTTTCATATGTCGACCCTTAGCCTAGGATACCTCACTGGAATCTTCTGATTTTTTTCTTGTAGTTTGTGTATTTAGTGTAGCTTTTGTTTATTGCTAGCGCGTAATTGTAGAGAGAATCTCCTTTGTAGTTGCAGTCTTTCATTGTTGTACAGTAAAACAGTTGTGGCATGCATGTAGCTTTGCGCCAAGTATTTCGCTGCTGCAATTAACTAGATATTATTTTCAGTGCTATGTTAATGTGTTCTCTTGTTTTTGCTATTCAAGTTGTGCTTTTCTGTGTTGTCGTGTGAAATATTGTGACAATAATGGCGTGTGAAAAACGTAACACTAGGCTCCAAACTAAATTGAGAAATAATAGTGACGACGAGCGTAGCTTATCAGCACCACTGGGTAGTGAATTAACTAATATTCAAAGTAGTAATTTGGTAATTGTGCATAGGGAAATGGAGCGGGCGTCAGACAATGGCGTAGGCAGTGAAACAGGTAGTGAACAGGGAAGCATTGTCGATCGATCGGTCGGCAACAGCTCGCCTCAGGAATCCGAAATGATAGGACACAATTTTGCAAATACTGTAGATTCAGGTTTTGCGTCCTCACCGTTTTCTCAAATGAGTCAAGACACATTTTCCGCTTGTCAAAATGTGAATGTTGCCGGTGCAAATTCACTGCCGAAAAGCACTGAGGAACATGTTTCAGACACCAATGCATTGTTATTACAATTAATGCAACAAATGGGACAAAATCTCCTAAAGTTAGACACAATGGAACAAAATCTTAAAAAGTTAGACACAGTGGAACAAAATCTTAAAAAGTTAGACACAATGGAACAAAATCAGAGACAAACACAGCAAAAGCTTCAAAAGTTAGACACCACACTTGAACAAACACGTGAAGATTTAACTACTGAGTTACATAACATTGAATCGAAATGTCAAAAAGTCTGTAATGACGTAAAAACACAAATTTGTGAGCATTTTCAGCCTATTTTTTCGCGGCATGAAAATGCATTACAGAATCACGAAGCAGCCATAAAAGAACTGCAAACTATTGTTCATGAAAATCATGAGACCTTGCAAGCTAAAATGGACTCAGTTGCATCTACCGATTCGGTTACGCAACTTGCAAAAACTCAGGAAAACTTAAAGGACACAGTAGAAAGACACATGGGGGAAATTAGTTCATTATCAGAGAAAGTAGCCGAACTTTCGGATCAGGTCACTAACTTATCTACAAAGGTAGATGATGATCTGAATGACACAAGACCCGTAGCCTTCACTGACACAGAAGAGTATGAACAAATAAGAAAATTCAAACAAAATCAGAATCAAATTAATACGCAATACAAAAGAGAAATGCGGGAAGTACAAGATCAGCTGACACAGGTAATACAAGAATTACGTATTTCAGAGGACACTCGCGCCCCAATAAGGGAAGAGGGACATAGAAATACGGAACAGCCACAAAATAATAACACAGAGCATTTCGGTAATTATGAAAGGAATTGGCAAGGTGCACCGAATTTTGATATGGAACCGCCGACACGACGTAACAACGACCGATATGTGACTCGCCGACATGATGATTTTGACTATAAGCTGTTCATTACTACACGTAAATTCAAAACATTTAAGAATTCTGGCAACGACATTCATCCACAAGCATGGCTCCATCAATTCTCTCATTGTTTTCCTCCCAACTGGTCATTGGAGCACAGATTAGAATTTATGTGTGGCTACTTGGAGAATGAACCAGCTGTAAGAATGCGATCGGTCATTCACGATTGCCACAGTGAAGGAGAATTTTACCATGCCTTCCTCTCAGCATATTGGTCTCAAGCCACACAAGACCGCGTAAAAGATAGCATCATAATGATGAAACACTTCGAGCAATCTGAATTTTCCAGTGTTGTGAAATATTTTGAAGACATGTTGCACAAGAATCAGTACCTGTCAAACCCATACAGCCCCTCAGAACTCATCCGCATTTGCTTAATCAAACTGCCTGAACATTTGAGACATATTATTTTAGCAGGACGTTGCAAAGACGACATTGAAGCTTTTCAGGGACTGTTACAAGAACTGGAAATTGACACAGACAGTCGCGGGATGCGAAAACAGGAAAACAATCACTATAGGTCACATCCGTCACAATTCCGTGACGACAGAAACAATAAATGGCCACGACAAACCTATTCTTACAACGTAAATCGTGACCAAAACAGACACCACCCATATGACAACCACTGGCAGAGTAATAGTTACAGGGAAAGATCACCTTTCCGTGGTAATGACTATCACAGAGACAATCAGAGAAACAGACAATATGGGAACCAAAATAACTATTATCAAGGGAGACAGAATAACTTCAGACGTAACGGTCCAGCACACAGTTACGACTCAGGCAGAAATTCTCCACCACGTAACAGACAAGAAAGAAACTATGTAAACTACCGACAAGACGACAGACGATGTGATCGTAACGACAGACGTGAATTTCATCAGAACTGGCGGGTTTCTGACAGAGCTGGGCCCTCTCGGCAAGGCGAATTTGTGGAAGTTAGGCCTCCTAATCCCAGTAACGGCGCGCGCCAACAATGAAACAGACAATGACTGGCACCTCAGGCAGCCACCTGCGGCGGCTGGCTCCGAGAAAAATAACATTGACGCTAACCTTGAGCAAAATTCCTGTATTCTTTACGGACTAATACTGCATGATAATTGCATTCAAGTTGAAACTCAGCGTACTGAGAAGAGCAAAGGGTAAAAGATTGCACCACATTTCTCATGTAAAACCATTTATTGAGAGATAAACTGCTTTTAACTTAGTCTTTGCAATTTTCACTTCACGCTACTTGTACAATTTGTCCCACTGAGAAACTGTTACCATGCAACAATGTTTGAAGTTAAATATCCAGTCGAGAACCAAGAGAACTTATTTAAACAGAAATTACGAATGCATTGTTATTGCGAACAGACGACACAGTGTTGTTATTTATACATTCCTCCTTGTTAGTTGGACGATTACGTAACGAATATACGGCTTACATACTTAGAACATATACCAGCACTGCTAATGAAATTTTCATGCAACATTTTGGTTTGCTTACGAGTGGATTCTGGATTTGAGGTGCTTTCTGTGAAATGCCAGATGACACAGTGGTTAGTTTATGTGACAGCTACACGATTTTATCACGACGCTGCTAATGCGTGACAATTTACAATGTTGCTTTTGCGGTGTATCTGTTTTATATCTGCACAGTTTTTTCTGAATTCTTCTATAAAGTGAGACATGTTTTAGTAGTAACTTTTGTGGTATAGCTACAATGAGACAGCCTTTTCCGTAGCACAACAATACGTTACAGCACAGTACTTTCTTCATCACGGCAATAAGCGTAATAACTAAGTTATCTATACGCAAAGCATTTCACTTTTGTGTATCATGAGGTAAGTACATTGACTTCTGCAGAACTTAGCTTTCGGAGGACAATAACTAAGACACTTCCCAGAGATTATCTTACAGCAAGACGCATATTTAGCGCTAAAGGACACGTATTTGAGTGATTAATTTTGTACTTAAAACATTTATTTTTAAAGATTTTTGAATTACAAAGAAGGTTTTTCGTGATACATTTCATTCCATAGCTGTAATCTGTAACACCTGAGGGTGTAATTACAATAAACCTCAGGGGGGTACACGCCTACTTTGTGTACCATGTGTTTGGCAAGCACAAGGAGCCCTAGCTAATATGGTATTTGCTTATACAATTTAACACATCGGTACCATATTTCTCTAACACATAAATTACACAGCTATCTGATCATTTAACAGAGAAACAAACATCTTTTTACTACGTCAGTGACACATGTTTACGCAATTACAGAGTTGGATTACTTCACACTTAAGAAATTGTACTTTGTCTGTACTTTGTGAACTGTTCCTATTTTTTCGGAACCATTGTGATATTATGAGAGCTTTGAATGATGTATTTGGTATGAGATCATGATTTTTAAAGTACGTTTGAGGTAGATGACACTACTGAAATGAGCAGAGAATTTTCTTTAGGTTTTGAAACAATTGCAGAAAGCTACGACGTTTTTGAGATTTGACTGAGGTGTTATGATGTTATTATTACGACGACGATGTGTATTATGCTGTTGAGGTATGTTTATGTCAATAAGATGATGCTACCATATATGAGGAAGGTGATTACCTGTTTATATGTATATGAATAATGAATAGAAGATAGGGACTCTTGACTTGTGAAAAAGGTTGTTGGAAACCAAGAATCGTACTTTAAGAGTTATGAAATGTGTGTGTAAATGCGTGAATGAGACTGTCACTGCAGCGGAAATGCTGTCGTAAATATTTCCGTAAGAAAGTGACCACCTGCACGTGCGTCGTCGGCACACAGCTGTGTCAGACACCTGGAGAACAAGCCATTAGAGTGAGGGCCTTTCCGGAAGCACAGGTAGAAAAACAAAAAAGGGGTTAACCATGCTATTGACAATCCTTTGTAGAGGGCATCGCTAATGCGACACGCTCGTTACTTGAAAACATATGATTTTTGTAATGCGTTGTGGGCACACAGCTGCGTCAAACACCTGGAGAACAAGCCATTAGGGTGTGCCTTTCATCGCTAATGCGACACCCTCGTTACTTAAAAACATATGATTACTCGCACTTTGTGCTAATTATTGAAATGCTTATGAATTGATGGGAAATATTCGTACATCTGCTCACCTGATTATGACAAGTGTCTTTCTACGAGAGTTGAGTGCTACTGACTTACGAAATGCCACATGACTATTGAATGATATTTTTATGCTTTGCTTTTCATAGTTGCTTATTTCATTTAATATCTGGTTTCCAGCTGTGTTGCAGCATTAGTTTTATAAAATAAACTGAGATGCATTTGCTAATGTGAACTCTTTCTGTCAACAGATCTATTAAATGATAATTTTGTAATCCACATTCTTTAAAAAAGGAGCACTTGGAAAGGAAAGAACAATAAGAAGTAACTAGTAGCAGTAACACTTAAATTTCTTTTCAGGTACATGGTAATATTTTTTTACAATCAGTTGTTATGGTGCACCACTTTAATTACATAGACATTAAGATGTGAATATGCATTTCCCTTGTCTGCATTGTTGTTTCCTGTAATATTTTTTCTGCTTGAGCTATGTCATGTTTAGGTATAAGTTGCTGCTGTTTGTCAGGCATAGTGTTACTGAATTTGACTTTGTGTTACTCTTCTAAGCTAGTTTTTCTTGTTTCCTGCATTGCCTTATATTAGTTGTAATATTGCACTTGCTTTGCTAATTTATGCTGCTTGCTTTGCCATTTCTATATTTTGTCATTGATGTTTGTGTTAATTATTTTTTTTTTTTTGCTGCATTGCCTCGTCCCTTGGTATATATATCTGAGCTCAGTAGATTTAAGTTAGCTTAAGAGGGGGTAGACTATATAAGAAACTGACTATGGAGAATAGGTAAAGAATGCAATGCGAAGTGATATGAAAAAGATTGGGCCCAAATGAGTATTGTACAATCAGAAATAATATGAATAGAATACAGGAAGGAGGTATAGATAGGACTTTTTGGGAATAATGATGAATGAAGGGAGATCTCCGAGAAGTAAAGAAAGTTTTGAAAATACTGCAGTAAAACAAACCCTGTCCTTTCCTTCTATTATTCCGCTATATGTTTGTGTACCCTTGTGTATTTGTGTTTTTCCTGTCTTTATGTGTTTAGCTGATGAGAGCTATGTTGTAGAATTTTTCTAATACTCTGTTATTTTCTTTGTAATGATGCTTAGACATTATTTATTCTGTTTTGTTTTAATGCTCATGTGTGAAATTGATGTTTCGAAAGTGATTCTGATCTTTTATTTTTGTACTCATGTCATCATTCCTGTAACACTGATGTATATGTTTATTTCTATTCTTTTGTAAAGCCCCTATTACTACAAATGTTATCTGTATTGTTATGTTTTTAATGATGTATTTTGTACCTTTGTAATTGTATTCTTACGTCATAAAATTGTAATTGACACCAGTTCATCTTATTATTAACTTGTAAGCATTCATTTCACTGCACACTTTTCTGTTGGTCATAGTATATGGACAATATGTGAGAAGTAGGGACTGATAGTGTTTGCACGTGTGTTACTAATTCAGCAAGGGACTGGATAACAGCATTGCTGGTTCTAAGGACAATTCCCAAAAACTTTGTGAATGCACAAGTGGTGGTTATGGACTTGCTCTATTATCCGCAAGACTCTTCAATGGTGATTGTGCACCTGCACAGTCACAACAGATGGCTGCTGGCCATCTCTACAAGGACTACAGTGGGTCTGCATCTTTGATGGCCCACCAATACAATACTCTCTACCAGGACTACAGTGGGTCTACTCTGTGATGACCTACCTACCAATATTCTTCGAAACGTCGACTGACTCTGCTGTGGGTTTGCTCTGTTGTGGCCCATTACCTATCAGCATGTCAAGAGTCAGCACTGTCTTTCCGTTGGAAGGACAACACTACTTCTTCAAGACTGCATGGAAATCCACTACTTCTGTGTGCAATTTCTTTTACTAATGAGACTTTGTGAAAAAAACTGTAATTACTATTATGATGAACGATCAGGACTGTCTTTATGGACTGTGAGAAAATTTTAGCTGTTGACCAACATTGTATCAATAAGTGTGTGCATTTGATATCTTTGTTATTGTAATTATGAAAAAATTTTTCAAATCTGTATTGGCCACTGGCCAAAAACATTTTGTAAAATTTTTTGTGGGGAGCATGGGGGCTATGTAAGTAGGCTGTTTATGTTTTCTTTATGTAAGTTTGCTGTTTATGTTTTCTTATTGGCAACGTTACGTAGCGCTCTCTGTATGAAAATCACTGGCTGTGCTGTGTGCAGTATGTCGCTAGTTTGCATTGTTGCCTGCCATTGTTGTCATGAACTGCTATAGCTGGATGTGAACAGCAGATAGCGTTGGGCAGTTGGAGGTGAGCCGCCAGCAGTGGTGGACGTGGGGAGAGAGATGGCGGAGTTTTGATAATCTGTAAGACTGAATGTCAATTATGAATATTAAGGTAAATACATTGTTTGTTCTCTATTAATATCTTTCATTTGCTAACTATCCCTATCAGTAGTTAGTACCTTCAGTAGTTTGAATCTTTTATTTAGCTGGCAGTAGTGGCACTCACTGTATTGCAGTAGTTCGAGCAGCGAAGATTTTTGTGAGGTAAGTGATTTGTAAAAGGTATAGGTTAAAGTTAGTCAGGGCCATTGTTTTGTAGGGGTTATTGAAAGTCAGATTGCGTTGCGCTAAAAAATTATTGTGTGCCAGGTTAAGCACAGTCTTGTATAATTGTTCTAAGTGGACGTTTCACAAGTAAAATTGTTCAAAGGGGACGTTTCAGTGTGTATCGGAGAGCACCGAATTACGTAGGGATCCAAAGGGAACGGTGATGGACCTTAGGTACAGAAGAGACTGGAACAGCACATTACGTCCACATGATAACACCTTTTTATTGGTCTTTTCCACTGACGCACATGTACATTACCATGAGGAGTGAGGTACACGTTCGACGGGCGTTTCGTAGGACAGCTGGAGTCACAGGGCCTACTCCTCTAAAATGACACCAAGGGGGCACCGAGATTAGAAAATTGGTGTCACACGGACAGCAATCTAGCTTATTACGTAATCTGACCTTGTAACATCAAACTAGAATGTCCCTGCTGTGTTGGCATTCTGTCACGGTTGTAAGCAAGGGGAAACTACAGCTGTTATAGTCCCCTTACGCACACGGCTCTACCACATAGTTTAATGATGATTGTATCCTCTTGTGTAAATACACTTCGGTCCAGAATTAAAGCAACAAACAGCTATTTCCGCATCCTGCGTCTGATTCACAATATAATAGTACAAACAGTCATCAGGTGTCCGTACGATCGTGCTCTGCACGGAATATGGCACTTCCGTCAACGGAAAAACCACGCCAACAATGATGTCAGGGCACCTATCAAACGGAGCAGTATTTGCTGGGTAGTCCCATATCCACAATCGCTGTATACACAGTCGCAGACGGTGAAGTATGACACAGAGAAGACGTCTACCAGACTCTCTGTGGTGGAGGGCCATAGGAAGAACGTAAGCAGGACTGCAAACTCATATGGTTCGATGGCTTAACATGAATCGTTGTGTTGTTTCTCGGACGTGGTGACAGTTTATAGAGACCAAAACCGTCTCCTGCAGACCAGGGCAGGGCCGAGCACGAGTGACATCATAAAGAGAGAATCGTTATTTGGCTGTAAGGGCACGATGTTACCGCCTTAGTACTGCGCAGCAACTGGCGTCTGATCTCGCAGCATCTACTGGATGTGTTGTAACGGTGTAGAGAAGGCTTCGACAGAAGGGCCTTTACTGCCGGAGACCTGCTGTAAGCGTGCCTCTGACGCGTCTTCACAGAATGGAACGTCTGGAGTGGTGTCTTCATGCCACCTGTACAGTCGAACAGTGGGCCAATGTTCTTTTCACAGATGAGTCTCGATTTGGTCTGGAGTGTGATTTTCGACGGATTCGCATCTGAAGGGAATGTGAAACACGATTTCGAGACCCGAACATTGTGTAAGAGACCGATATCTAGGACGATCTCTAATAGTGTGGGCGGGGATTATGTTGACCACTCGATGAGCTCTTCATGAAACTGTACGGGTGAAACGGAGAGGTTTAACGTGTCATGTATCGTGACGATGTCCTGGGATTTCATGTACGGTTATTGCGAGGTGCTGTGCGCCCAGACGTCGTACTGATGGACGATAATGCTCGACTTCACAGAGCATGAGTAGCTGATGTTTTCTTGGAAACGGAAGATACCGCACGCGCTGAGTGGCCTGCTCACTCTCGCTATTTGAATGCCATGGAGCATGTCTGGGATGCACTGGGGATACGAGATGCATCACGCCGGCATCCACCAACCACTCTCTAGGATTTACTAGCAGCTCCGCGGGCGTTATTGTCTCAGCATGACATTGATGACGTTATTCACAGCATTCTCTGTAGTTGTCAGGCCTATATTGCTGCCAGAGGTGGTCATACCCCATTGTGAGCACAATAACCAGTTGTCGGAATTTGTGCGCAAATCTGTTGAGTCGGAAAAAACGAAGAATATTTTCGTCTAGTGTTATGTATATTGCAGTTGTTTACATTCTGTATTCTTTACATTGTTTCTACTTTGGTATCACCCGTTTATACTGTTTTGAGGCAAAATAAATGCAACGTTGCAAAACTTCCGTTTGTTGCTTTAAATTTGGACACCAGTGTATTTAGGAAGTATCAAAGGCAATCGTATCTACAGGCGAAATTATACACGGTAATGTTTCCAGAAAAAAGAAATCTGTGTTCTGCGGGTTGGAGCGTGGAATGTTTAATGCCTCAGTCGTGTTGGTAGGTGAGAGAACTTGAAAATAAAAGTGTAAAGGCTGAAGTTAGATACACTGGGAACTAATGAAGTGTGATGGCAGGAAGAACAGGATTTATGGTTGGGTCAATACAAAGTTATCAACACAAACTAACCCATGGATAATCTAAGAGTGAGTTTAATAATGGACAATGAGACTGGAATGTGGGTTAACTACTATGAACAGCATAGTGACCAGTTTATCATAGCCAAAACAGACAACGCAACGGAACACCACAGCAATAGAAATGCACCAGCGTAATACCTGCACAGGTGATGAAGAGATGGGAAAAATGTGTGATGGGATCAAATAAATTATTCAGTAAGTTGAATGAAAATAGCAAGTTACTTAACTGTATCTGGACGGCGGAGGGTGGGGGGGGGGGAGGTGGAAGTGGAATTCGTTAATAGGACGACAAAGAAAAATAGTAAGAGAACATGGACTGGGGGTAAGTAATGAGAGGGCAAGTCACCTGGTAGAACTTTATACAGAGCAAAATTTAAACATTTGCAAACATTTGCTTTAAAAGTAGGGAAATAAAGATGAATAAGTGGAACAGATGTGGAGCCACAGAAAAGTTTCCGATCGATTATTTGACAGTAAGTCATAGATTTCGAAACCAGTTTCTAAACAGCATAACATTACCAATAGCAGATGCAGACTCTAGTCGTTATTTATTAGTTTAGAAATGTGGAAAAAGGCTGATGAAATTTGAGAAAGGTATGGCAGTTAGGGAGTGACACTTCGCTAAGTTGTAAGTTTCAAATGTGACTATTAGAATAACTGAAAAAAATGGGATGGTGTACAGTAGAAGAAGAATGACTATCTGAATGACCAGATAGTGAAGGGGGTAGACAATAAAGTAGAAGAAAAGTCAAGACCCGGCAGAAATAAGTGAATAACAATGAGTTTTGTATAAAATAATTTTGGATATTGGGCCACGTCATTGTAACTACTAAAACAGCTAAATTGCCGACGTTTCGACGACTTGCAGCATTCCTCTTCAGGGTGGTTTCCTGATGTATACCGGTGGATACTTTCCTTTATACACTATCATTTTCGGTTATCTGTTGGCCACCAACGTGTGTATCTGATATGTCATTGGAAAATTTGTGGAGGTTGTTATGGAAAGGTGACTGAACGGTAGTATAACCTGGTGGTTGACTGGAAGGCAGCTCTATTAGACGACTGGTAGAAGGTAGTGTGTAGCCCGTCTATTACCTGTGCCTCTTACTTTATAGTCGTTGGAAAATACGAAAACTGAAAGAAATTACAAGCTAGTAACACAGAGACTGTAAGTGGCATACAGTAAGAGAGCACGTGATAGTAACACACACACACACACACACACACACACACATACACACACAAAGACAGAGAGAGAGAGAGAGAGTGGGGGGGAGGGGGGAGAGAGAGAGATGGACGAACAGATAAAAGGAGCAGATGGAGGGAGGTACAGTCGTTTCTCATGATGGTGCACAGCAATGAAAATTTTCAGTTCCTTACCACCAGTGCTATAGTTTGAAGAAGTAATAAATTTAAATATCTAGCAAAGTGATCGTGGAGGAATGCATCAATTTTGGCTGTGGTTGGAAGCCAAGCTAACAGAGTCACGCAAGTGTCGCAATCGTAGCAGAGAGACCACTGCGAACAATACGAGCTTGTTACTAAATGATATAAGGCCTCTTTTATCGGTCAGACCGCAAGGGACTGAATAACAAATTACATTCGATAATGATAACGTCCGAAGGTGTAGGGGTGCACCATAACATCATCCTAAGCCTGACTGGTGCTTGCGGAAAAACTCTTGGAGACGCATGGTTTTGGTAGGCTACGGACAACAATAGCAAAGTGAGATCTTCTATACAACGTCGACGTAGAGAGATTCCTCTCAGGTTCTAGGTCATTGCTTCCCAAACTGCAGGGAAATTACCGCTTGAGAAGTCTTCTGAGATGTGAAAACCAGAAAAGTTTGATTGTGTTTCAGTCATGTAACTAAATTATTTTTTAAAGATAATTTCTGTTATCAGTGTAATATTGATTATGTAAGTTGTCAATAATTACCCTTTTTTCCAATTAACGACACTACGTGGCAGAGGTTACAGGTACACTGTACACATACTTTGTGCTTTGTGCGACACATCGATGGTGGTAAAAGTGAAACATATACGTAACAGATGCTAAATACCCTTGGAAATATCTTCTCCAGATTGTAGATAGCTCCTACATTGCTTGATTACTCACTTCAAAACAGGTAAATGAACTAATTTACAGAACGACACAGGAGTAACTACATAAGGGCTACTATATTATTATTATTATTATTATCTTTTCTCAGACGTTATGTCTGGTTAAAAATGGAAAGTGACGCAGACTTTGATCAAGCGTCACTTCCTTTTAACTGTACAGTATATGTTACATTGCATTTAGGAACTTTCGGGTAGTTGAACATGTATCAATAATTACAGATTTCTGTAGTTTTATATATACGTTTGGATGTAGCTGTATTGTGTTGATGTACTGGTGGATATTGTGTGGTATGACTCCTGTAGTTGATACTATAATTGGTATGATGTCAACTTTATCCTGATGCCACATGTCTTCGACTTCCTCAGCCAGTTGGATGTATTTTTCAATTTTTTCTCCTGTTTTCTTCTGTATATTTGTTGTATTGGGTATGGATATTTAGATTAGTTGTGTTAATTTCTTCTTTTTATTGGTGAGTATGATGTCAGGTTTGTTATGTGGTGTTGTTTTATCTGTTATAATGGTTCTGTTCCAGTATAATTTGTATTCATCATTCTCCAGTACAATTTGTGGTGCATACTTGTATGTGGGAACGTGTTGTTTTATTAGTTTATGTTGTATGGCAAGTTGTTGATGTATTATTTTTGCTACATTGTCATGTCTTCTGGGGTATTCTGTATTTGCTAGTATTGTAAATCCGCTTGTGATGTGATCTACTGTTTATATTTGTTGTTTGCAAAGTCTGCATTTATCTGTTGTGGTATTGGGATCTTTAATAATATGCTTGCTGTAATATCTGGTGTTTATTGTTTGATCCTGTATTGCAATCATGAATCCTTCCGTCTCACTGTATATATTGCCTTTTCTTAGCCATGTGTTGGATGCGTCTTGATCGATGTGTGGCTGTGTTAGATGATACAGGTGCTTGCCATGTAGTGTTTTCTTTCTCCAATTTACTTTCTTCATATCTGTTGATGTTATGTGATCTAAAGGGTTGTAGGAGTGGTTATGAAATTGCAATGGTGTAGCCAATGTATTTATATGAGTGATTACGTTGTGTATTTTGCTAGTTTATGCTCGTTCTAGAAAAAATTTTCTTAAATTGTCTACCTGTCCATAATGTAGGTTTTTTATGTCGATAAATCCCCTTCCTCCTTCCTTTCTGCTTAATGTTAATCTTTCTGTTGCTGAATGTATGTGATGTATTCTATATTTGTGCCACTGTGATCGTGTAAGTGTATTGAGTGCTTCTAGGTCTGTGTTACTCCATTTCACTACTCCAAATGAGTAGGTCAATATTGGTATAGCATAAGTATTTATAGCTTTTGTCTTGTTTCTTGCTGTCAATTCTGTTTTCAGTATTTTTGTTAGTCTTTGTCTATATTTTTCTTTTAGTTCTTCTTTAATATTTGCATTATCTATTCCTATTTTTTGTCTGTATCCTACATATTTATAGGCATCTGTTTTTTCCATCGCTTCTATGCAGTCGCTGTGGTTATCCAATATGTAATCTTCTTGTTTAGTGTGTTTTCCCTTGACTATGCTATTTTTCTTATATTTGTCTGTCCCAAAAGCCATATTTATATCATTGCTGAATATTTCTGTTATCTTTAGTAATTGGTTGAGTTGTTGATTTGTTGCTGCCAGGAGTTTTAGATCATCCATGTATAACAAATGTGTGATTTTGTTTTGGTATGTTCCAGTAATATTGTATCCATAATTTGTATTATTTAGCATGTTGGATAGTGGGTTCAAAGCAAGGCAGAACCAGAAAGGACTTACTGAGTCTCCTTGGTATATTCCACACTTAATCTCTATTGGCTGTGATGTGATATTATTTGAATTTGTTTGGATATTAAGTGTGGTTTTACAATTTTTCATTACTATGTTTAGGAACTGTATAAATTTAGGATCTACTTTGTATATTTCCAATATTTGTAGTAACCATGAGTGGGGTACACTATCAAAAGCTTTTTGGTAATCAATTTATGCGTAGTGTAGCGACCTTTGTTTAGTTTTAGCTTGATATGTCACCTCTGCATCTATTATCAGTTGCTCTTTACATCCTCATGCTCCTTTGCAACAGCCTTTTTGTTCTTCATTTATAATTTTGTTCTGTGTTGTATGTGTCATTAATTTCTGTGTAATGACTGAAGTTAATATTTTGTATATTGTTGGTAGGCATGTTATGGGGCGATATTTTGCTGGGTTTGCTGTGTCTGCTTGATCTTTAGGTTGCAGATAAGTTATTCCATGTGTAAGTGTATCAGGGAATGTGTATGGGTCTGCAATGTAACTGTTAAATAATTTAGTTAGATGTGAACGTCTTGAGGTGAACTTCTTTAGCCAGAAATTTGCTATTTTATCTTTTCCAGGGGCTTTCGTATTGTGTGTAGAATTAATTGCTCGGGTGACTTCATGTTGCAAAATTATCACTTTGGGCATTTGTGGTATCATCTTGTATGTGTGTGTTTCTGCTTGTATCCACCGTGCATGCCTGTTATGTTGTGCTGGGTTTGACTATATGTTGCTCCAGAAGTGTTCCATGTCTGTTATGTTTGGTGGGTTGTCTATTTTAATGTGTGTGTTATCTATTGTCTGGTAAAATTTCTTTTGGTTTGTGTTGAATGTTTGGTTTTGTTTCCTTCTATTTTCACTTTTTTTGTATCTTCTAAGTCGTTTGGCCAATACTTGTAATTTCTGCTTCTTTTCATCTAATTGCTCTATCGCTTCTTGTTGTGAGATTTTACCTAACCTTTTTCGTTTTTTGTGTGATATTTCATTTTTTATAAATTGTGTTAGCTGTCCGATGTCTTTATCAGTTTTTCTATTCTGATCTGTAGCCTGTGTTGCCATGCTGGTTTTGTGGGTTTCTTCTGTGTGTTGGTTTGTTCTGATCTCTGCCTAGTGTGTATATTTAGTGTAGTGAGTGCTCCTATATAAACCAGTAGTTTTAACTCTTCCATAGTTGTATTTTCATTTTTTCGTTGTGTATGATTGTGTTGATAGTTGTTATTGTTGTTACAACTTGTGGGTTATTTGGTGGTCTATGCAAGAATGGTCTAATGTCTGTATTTGTGTCTTTGTATTCTATATATGTCAGCTGAAATTTTTCTTCTATATCTAACATGTGCGTCACCTCGTGTTCTATTTGTGCTTGTTCTGGTGGCTGTCTTAAGATTTCGTTTTTCTCTGATTGTTTAACTGATGCATGTTGTTCTTTGTTTGTTTGCTCTGAGATGTTTGAGTCCATTACTGTATTTTCTTCTTCTTCTGATTGCACATTATTTTGTTCCAGTATTTGTTGTACTTTTTGTTTGATGTTTTCTAATTCTGGCTGGGGTATCCTGTTATTTTTTATTATTACACGAATCTGATCAGCTAGTCGTTGTTCTGTTAAAAATTTTAATTCTGGGTATCTGGTAATAAATTTTGTATATACTTGTGATCTGTATCCAGTTGTGTTGGTTCCTAAGTTTGTTGCTTGGTAATAACAGAACATAAGGCGTCAGTTAACTGCATCTGACCATCTCATCCTCTTTCTTTGTTTTCCTTCTAGGGTGGTTGCAGGAAGCATATCCTGCAAAACACCTCTATTTGGATTTAAATCATTTTCCGTGTGGCTAGCAATGTCGTTACCATTGTAGACGGGCATAGGGTTCAAGCGTCGTCCCCGACCATGACAGCGCTTGTCCAAGGCTTCATTAGTTCTGTCCTGAACCAAGTAATCACACTAAAAGGGGGTTAGCCCTATTAGTGGTTTGTTCTTTTCGTCGCCTTTTACGACTGGCAGAACATACTAGAGGCCTATTCTTTTCCCGGGCCTCCACGGGTTATTATTATTATTATTATTATTGTAATTATTATTAGAATAGTGAGACACAGCCGCCGGCCGCGATGGTCATGCGGTTCTAGGCGCTTCAGTCTGGAACCGCGCGACTGCTACGGTCGCAGGTTCGAATCCTGCTTCGGGCATGGATGTGTGTGATGTCCTTAGGTTAGTTAGGTTTAAGTAGTTCTAGGTGACTGATGACCTGAGATGTTAAGTCCCATAGTGCTCAGAGCCATTTTCAGACACAGCCTGAAGTCTTCCAATTTCTGTCAGTACAGAGGTAAGGAGTCTAGCAATCAAATGATTTACGATCAGTAAGTGTAGTGCACACACTTTGACTCGGTTGATGTTAAATGTGGGTGCAGGATGGAGGGTACATGTGAAGCAAGTGCCACTAGAGAGAACAATACTGCAGTGGAAGCATATTTTGTAACACATGTCTACCTCACTGTGGATATTAGCTTTGTTATTCCAACACACACACACACACACACACACACACACACACACACACACACACACACAATACCCAACACGGGGAAATGTGGTGTGCAGGATTTATAGAAGTCACAGATATTTGATTATGATAACAGTGCAAATAGATACAAGAAAATGAATGGATTTTGAGCATGTCTTATGATGCACACTGACTGAGTACCACGACAATTTAAAAAAGTTTGGCAATCTTTCCTTCCTATAATAATGTTTAAATGAATGTTCCACCATTGAACTGTGCAGACTGTCTATGCTACTGTACAATCATGATTTTGCCCTTTGGCCATTTTCAAGTACCACAATGTTAAACCTGATCACACTTCTTTAAAGAAGTCATCACGGAAGTATATTAAATATAATTATATACTACAGGTGTCACAGAATATAAATGGTAACATATTCGAAAAGTATCTGGCAGAAACAGAACTAACATGCCTGACATACATTTAGGAACTGTGTCATAAAATTTGTTTAATATATCAGACAGTGTGCCTTTAGACAATGGTGCCTGCACATGTAATGAACGTTTTTGATGACCGTAGCATAGTTACTAAATGTGTGTTAGACATCTTTGTTCTATTTCTGCCACACATTGTGAATATGTTCTCATTTATATGCTGTGACACCTACGTCATATGACCAAGTTTAATATATTTCGACAACGACCTCGACTACAGAAGTCTGGTCATGGTTAACACTGTGGTACGTAAAAAGTCCAAAGGCTGAAATCATGATTGTACAATAGAATGAATAGTCTATACAGTTAAATGGCGGAACTTTCATTTAAATACAAAAAGTTTGTTAGGCATAAGGAGTACCAGTTGTCTCATTGACTCACTAGTTCGTGGCATAAAGAAGCACCTACCACAACTAAATATCACTTATCATTCATCATTTTAAAAATAAATGTTCAGAGAAAATCGTTTTTCATTTTAAGTTTAGTTAGGCGCTGGCGGTGGTGGTGGCGGTGGGGGGGGGGGGGGGGGGAGCGGCAAGAAGTGTGGCGGGGTTGGGAGTGGGGTTACTAGCTAATCCAGCTCATATCTGACTGCACACAGGGGTAATGGTCCATAAACGTTTTTTTCAATGATTTCTTAAAGCCTTCAGCTGCCATTCTCTTTATTTCCTGGGATTTCGGCCTTAGGCCTTTCCAAGTATTTTATGGATGACTTTTTAGTAGCAGATTATGTCGTATTCGTGTTGCAACAACTGCTCGAAAGTAACGTGCTCCTAAAATAGCGTGAACACCTCGAATTATTTTATGAGCATAGCATGATGTCATAGGAGCAATGACGTATACGACACAATCTGCTACTAAAAAATCATCCATAAAATACTTGAAAATGGCCTAAGGCCGAAATTGTACAATCGTACAGGAAATAAAGAGAATGACAGATGAAGGCTTTAAGAAATAATTCAAAAAATTCATCGCAACTGCGAACAATATCGCATTGAAAATTATAAGTCCATTAATGGTTGAGAACTACTGTTCCAAGTGAATCAAAAAAGTAAGCCAACGCCTTAAATTACTTTCATTTAGTACGAGTATTTGTACTGAATCACTGTACAAGACTCATAGTTGTTTGTTTCGCCTTATCGCCTCAGCGTGAGAGTGCTTACTCGTTGGCGATCTCACGAGGTCACGGCCAGTATGAAAGCAGAGATAGCAGCACAAGTCGGCGGTCTGCGGAATAATTAAATGTAGGCGGCTACTGTGAGTGGCTGTGTGCCAAAGTAGCCGCACCAGCACCGCGGCGCTGGTCTCCACCCGATCGACAGCAGTTTGGACGTAAGTGTCCGACATAGCTTCTGTAGCAGCCTTTTAATGTTTCTTATTGTAAATGCCACTAAATGCAATTGCATCGCTTTTGGTTAATCGCCTCAGCAGGAATACGGTGACTCATATTGAGTGGTATAAACAGAAGCTATAGTCTTCACGTCTCGCACGCTGGTATAATGGGCATTTTTTGAGACAACTAAATATCTCGAAATCACACATCGTACAAAAAAAGTTATAACCCAGAAGTTCATATTAGTAAAGGAGACATTCATCTAAGCTGCAACTGGCCGCCTCCTAACCATCCCTCTTGCGTGGGCGGGAACAACTTTGTATTTTCAGTTGGACCGTCGCCCCCCCACCTCCCCCACCCCTGGCTCGGGCATGTATTTATTCCAGTCTTCTGACAACCCATAACCTCCTTCCCCCTCTCTGTCCACCTACTCCACCCCCACTCTCTGGCCATCTCCTCTTGCCCCTCTGTACTTCTCCCCTCTCGCCCTCTGTCCATCTCTCCCTCCCTCTCTTTCTGTGAACATGCTCCTCCCCCTCTACCCTCCTGCTCCTTCCCCCTCTGTCTGTCTCCTACTTACCCCTCTAATTCCATGTCCTCCTCCCCCTCTCTCACTAAAGTCTTCTCCTCCACCCTGTCCATCTGTCCATCTTCTCTCCACTCTCTTTGCCCACCTCCCTTTCCTTTCTGGGTCCATCTCCTCCTCTACCCTCTCTCTGTCCATTTCCTCTTCCTCCTCTGTTTATTTATCTCCTCTTCATCTATCTCTCTGCTATCTCTCCCACCCCCAACTCTCTTCCTCTTTCTTTCCCCTATCCATCACTTACTCTCCCCTCTCTCTGCCCATTTTAATCTCCCTTATCTCCAACTCTTTTCTCCTCCTCCTACCTGTGCCTATCTGCTCCTTGTTTCTCGCTATCTGCCCGTCTCCTCGCCCTCCGTTCTCTTTCCTCGCTATCATACTCACCCCAATAGGAAGCTGGTGTTTCTTACCCCTACAGTATTTCTTTCCAGATTATAATTAATATTTGCATCAAATTTGATTTAAATCGTTCGAGGGGTTTAAGACAGGCTTTTTAACCGTGGCTTTGACAGCATACTCACATGTCAAATGTCAATATGTTGAATATGTCACACATATTCAACGTATTTCACTTATATTTGCGCACGTATTTCACCTCTGTATCTAGCGAATTTCGCCCTGCAGTTTCATTTTCGCACAGCCCAATGTCTATGACGTCTTATCTCTTGAACTATGTGGTATACAACGATGTAATTGTGCAGGTACATCCATTGATATTCAACCCGCCAGGGTAGACGAGAGCGCTAACGCATTGCTTCCTGGACTCGGATAGGCACGCCGACCCCGGATCGAATCCGCCCGGGGGATTAACGACGACGGCCGGTGTGCTGGCCAGCCTGGATGTGGTTTTTAGGCGGTTTTCCACGTCCTCCTAGGCGAATACCAGGCTGATCCCCATGTCCCGCCTCAGTTACACACCTCGCAGACATTTGCAACACAATCACACTGTTTCACGATTTTCTCTAGATTAAGACAGCTGGGGTACAGTAACTCCGTCATGGGAGATATGGCGTGGCGGCAGGAAGGGCATCCGGCCACCCCTTAAAATTAAACATGCCAAATCCGTACTTTACCCTGCGCACAATGCGGGATAAAGGCAGTAGCAAAAGAAAGAAAGACGATCCAGTGATATTCACTGATCAGCTAAAACATTATGACCACCTGCATAATAGCCAGTATGTGCACCTTTGGCATGGACAACAGCGGAGACGCATCGTGGCATGGAGGCAGTGAGGCCTTGGTAGGTCTCTGGATGGAGTTGGTTCTACATCTGCACACACAAGTCACCTAATTCCCATAAATTCTAGGGAGGGGACCGATGAGCCAAATCCAATCACATCTCAGGTATGTTCGATCGGGTTCAGATCTGGGGAGCTGAGTAGCCAGTAGATCAGCTGAAACTCGCCCCTGTGTTCCTCAAACCACTCCACCACGCTCCTGGCCTTGTGACATGGCGCATTATCTTCATGAAAAATACCATAGCTGTCGGTAAGCACGATCGACATGAAGCGGTGTAAATGATTTGCAACCAGTGGATGATACTTTTTGGTGCCTTGTACGAGCTCCACTGAACCCGTGGATGCCCACTTGAATGTTCCCCAGAACATAATGGAGCCACTGTGTTTGAAGAGTATCAGGATTCGTCAGACCTTGCAACACTCTACCACTGCACCAACGTACAGTGCCGATGGCCACGTTCTCATTGCAGTCGCAGCTGCCGACGTCGTGATGTTAACACTGGTACATGCACCGGTCGTCAATTGCGGAGGCCGACCGTTAGGAGTGTTTGGTGTACTGTGTGTTGCCGCCCGGAGTGGCCGAGCGGTTGTACGCGCTTCAGTCTAGAACCGCGCGACCGCTACGGTCGCAGGTTCGAATCCTGCCTCGGGCATGGATTTGTGTGATGTCCTTAGGTTAGTTAGCTTTAATTAGTTCTGAGTTCTAGGCGATTGATGCCATCAGAAGTTAAGTCGCTTAGTGCTCAGAGCCATTTGAACCATTTTTTTGTACACTGCCTAGCATTAAAGTCTGATGTTAGTCAGTTCGCTACGTATCCTGTTTTTCCAATTTGCTCAGCCTGTGACATCGGACCTCTGTAATGAGAGGTGGCCGGCCAACCCCACGATGTCTGGACGTGGTTTCACTCTGGTTTCGTCACGTTTTGAAGACACTCACCACAGCAAGCCTCAAACATCCCACAAGTCGTGCAGTTTCCGAAACGCTCGTGCTGAGCCTCTGGGCCATCACTGTCTGCCCTCGGTCAAAGTCAGATAGATCGCGCGCCTTCCCCACATACACACGGACAGCACTCTTATTAATACTACGTGCACCGCGTGTGTGTCTGACTAGCAGTCATTCCTCGCCAGGACGGTTTATATCGACACTAGGTCGGTGGCCATAATGTTCTGGCTGATCAGTGTATGTGTCTACTGTCTACGAAATGTGTTGTGAATCGAGTTAGTAGTAAAGAAGTAGTAAATTAAAACGTCATTCATGATGCCGGAGTTTCTCACGCACCTCAGTGTTTATGGCGTCATATCTCCTAAACTACGTGTCATACGATGATATACTTTTTGTAGGTACATTCAGCGGCGTATGTGGATGCTGTCCGAAAAATGTGTCACGAATACAGTTAGTAGCGAAGAATTAACAAATTAAAACGTCATGCTTCATATGGCAGTTTTACTGCATGAACAGCAGAAAAGTAGTAAGCGAAAACTTCTTTCCTTCGATCATGTTTTGGCGGTCGTCAGCGAGAAAAAGTTTCGTAGTGGTTTGAAATGATGTGTAAAGTTTCTTGCAAGTCTCTACGTTCTCCTCATTGTCAAATACTGGGTGACCTAAGAATGGGTATTCTCGCATCGTAGACTACACTGCTTTTTCATTCCCACCTCCACCTTTTTGTTAGGTGGGTGGTTCTTATTACCGCAGTGATTCTATTCAGACAGTAAGTGATATATGTAGCAAGTTTTGTTGATATCGGCCCTGTGGTTTAGGATATGAGGAAGATAAATACATACACACGTATATACACTGATGAGGCAGAACATTATGACAACCTACCTGATAGCCACTATGTCCACCTTTGGCATTCATAACAGAGGCGACAGTCGCGGCGTGCAAGCAATGATGCACTGATAGGTCGCTGGAGGGAGTTGGCACATCTGCGCACACGAGTCACCCAATTCCTGTAAATTCCGGGGACGGTGGCGATAATAGGCCGTTGGTTATAATATTCTGTCTGATCAGTGTACATACATACATACATGCATACGTACATCGTTTTTATAAGTTGTATGGATTCAGAGTCTACGTTTGCTCAAACCATTGCTTTCATTTCGCGGTAGATGTTCCTGCAATCGCCAAATAACACTGGCCTGATTTTTGCAATTAAGAGGTGATACATTTTACTCTACATTTCATTTACGATGACAATAAAGACCCCGAAAGCATTCAGAGCATTTGGGGACTGACCACCATCAACGACGTAGGTAAAAGAAAACTACCTTACCTTACAAGTAGCTTGTTGTTGTTGTGATCTTCAGTCCATAGACTGGTTTGATGCAGCTCTCCATGCTACTCTATCCTGTGCAAGCTTCTTCATCTCCCAGTACCTACTGCAACCTACACCCTTCTCAATCTGTTTAGTATATTCATCTCTTGGTCTCCCTCTACGATTTTTACCCTCCACGTTGCCCTCCAATACTAAATTTGTGATCCCTCGATGCCTCAGAACATGTCCTACCAACCGATCCCATCTTCTAGTCAAGTTGTGCCACAAATTTCTCATCTCTCCAATTCTATTCAATACCTCTCCATTAGTTATGTGATTTACCCATCTAATCTTCAGCACTCTTCTGTAGCACCACATTTCGAAAGCTTATATTCTCTTCTTGTCTAAACTACTTCTTTGCCATTGCCAGTCTACATTTTATATCCTCTCTACTTCGTCCATCATCAGTTATTTTGCTCCCCAAATAGCAAAACTCCTTTACTACTTTAAGTGTCTCATTTCCTAATCTAATTCCCTCAGCATCACCCGACTTAATTCGACTACATTCCATTATCCTCGTTTTGCTTTTGTTGGTGTTCATTTTATATCCTCCTTTCAAGACACTATCCATTCCGTTCAACTGCTATTCCAAGTCCTTTGCTGTCTCTGACAGAATTACAATGTCATCGGCGAACCTCAAAGTTTTTATTTCTTCTCCATGGATTTTAATTCCTACCCCAAATTTTTCTTTTGTTTCCTTTATTGCTTGCTCAATATACAGATTGAATAACATCAGGGATAGGCTACAACCCTGTCTCACTCCCTTCCCAACCACTGCTTCCCTTTCATGCCCCTCGACTCTTATAACTGCCATCTGGTTTCTGTACAAATTGTAAATAGCCTTTCGCTCCCTGTATTTTACCCCTGCCACTTTCAGAATTTGAAAGAGAGTATTCCAGTTAACATTGTCAAAAGCTTTCTCTAAGTCTACAAATGCTAGAAACGTAGGTTTGCCTTTCCTTAATCTTTCTTCTAAGATAATTCGTAGGGTCAGTATTGCCTCAGGTGTTCCAACATTTCTACGGAATCGAAACTGATCTTCCCCAAGGTCAGCTTCTTCCAGTTTTTCCATTCGTCTGTAAAGAATTCATGTTAGTATTTTGAAGCCGTGGTTTAGTAAACTGATAGTTCGGTAATTTTCACTTCTGTCAACACCTGTTTTCTTTGGGATTGGAATTATTATATTCTTCTTGAAGTCTGAGGGTATTTCGCCTGTCTCATACATCTTGTTCACTAGATGGTAGAGTTTTGTTAGGCCTGGCTCTTCCAAGGCTGTCATTAGTCCTAATGGAATGTTGTCTGCTCCTTGGGCCTTGTTTCGACTTAGGTCTTTCAGTGTTCTGTCAAACTCTTCACGCAGTAGCTTATTTGCCACAAATATCTATGCCTACTCGTATTATGTGTGCTGTATAATCACATGTTGAACACTCAAGTAACGTTTGAACACAGTGGTTTACATTTACGTCGTAAATGAAATGTACAATCAAATGCGCCAGTTCTTAATAGCAGAAACAGGCACATATGATATTTCACTATTACAGCGCCATCTACCACGAATGGGACCCAATCGTTTGAGGAACCCGTACACATTTTTTGGCGTACAATCTGAATATCAAAATGGTTCAAATGGCTCTGAGCACTATGGGACTTAACTTCTGAGGTCATCACTCCCCTAGAACTTAGAACTACTTAAGCCTAACTAACCTAAGGACATCACACACATCCATGCCCGAGGCAGGATTCGAACCTGCGACCGTTGCGGTCTCGCGGTTCCAGACTGAAGCGCCTTGAACCGCTCGGCCACACTGGCCGGAAATCTGAATATCTTTAAAATCCATTTGAAAATACAAAGTTGACCCCACCCACGCAGCAGGGGTGGTTAGAAGGTGGCCAGTTGTTGCATGGACAGAGACCCTCTTTACTAGCATCAACTTTTCACCTACAACGTTTTTTATCGTACGATGTGTCGTTTCCGAGGTATTTAGTTGTCTCAAGTTAAAACAGACACTCGTATAACGTTTCTCCAAACTTCCTGTACGGCAAATCTTATTTCAAATTTGTGTATTTCACTCCAATAGGTTTGGCTGTCAAATTTTATTTTGCTTCCGAGAATTCCTTCTATAAATTCTACGTCCCAGCGTCTTATACACCATGTGCTGCTTGCTACTTCTCATCATCATTGTATTGAAAGTTAGTGAGTGTAGTGTAATAATGTGAACTTTTTTTAAATTTTCAGAAGTTTAGAAGGGCAGCGGATATTTTTATTTGTTCATACGTTCCCACCAAGTCGTTGTTTTCCTACTATTTTGATGCTGCCCCCAAACATTTCATGTAATGCTGGCCTTCTCAGAGCAGCACTCAGCCATTTGTGTAATATATTCCAGGCTCTGCCTTTCCCTACAACATTCGTCTTCTAGAGTTCTCTCTAATATCGTTGAAGCTATTCTCTGTTATCTGAAAAAAGAATTCCTATCACACCTTTAGTGTGTGACTTATTCTGTGTAGAACATCCCACTTTTTTATCTGATTGGTTAACTTCATTTTCAGCATCCTTGTGTAACACCAAATCTCAAACGCTACGATTCACTTCCTTTTAGGTTTTCTAATAGTTCATGATCACTTTCATACAGCGATGTACTTCATCCGTAATTTCCCAGATTTTTTTTCTCACATTAAGAATATTTCTTGATACTTGTTGACGTCTTTTAGCATGGAATGTGACCGATGTTATTTCTGTTTTACGTGAGGTCTTAGTGGAAATTATTGACTACAATATCAGGCTTTTCGCAGATGGTGCAGTTGTCTATAAGGACATTGTGTCGGCCTAAGTTGCTGTAGCATCAAGTCAGATCTAGACACCACGAGACTTATACAATACAAAGACTGGCAGTTTTCCTTAATGTACAAGAATGCGTAGTTGTGCATAATGCACAGGAATGCGTAGTTGTTCACCTCACGTAACGTGAAAAGTGTGATGTACTCCGACTAGAGGATTATTGAGTCTCATCTAGAGTCGGTAGTCTCATACACATGTTTGGAAGTAACTAATGTAGAAATACACAGCCTGACAAAAATGTGAAACACCCAGAAGACATGATGGGCGGTCACAATAACTTCATACATGTTCACCCCGTCGGCAGGTATGTAAATGATTACAACTGCAATTCTCTGTGGCAAGTAGAACGGCCACCATCAGATTGCATTAGTGTTCGTCTTCAGTTTTGTTACCAGGCGTAGAAGCTGCAGTTGGTAGCACCAATTGTTGCGTGATCATTATAAGTAAGATAAATAGAAAAGCCGTGTAATCGTGTAAAAAAGCGTTATCAGCACGCTGACGTGTGAAAGGGACCGAATTGTACTTCTCCATTTAGCCGGCAGGTCGAATAGTGCAATATCCAGGATTGATTTGTGGGGTATTTGGATGTAACAGTGGCGCAACTTTGGACTGCACGGTAACGAAGTGTTCACGCCTTGTCCTACAAAAACATACGGTTTGCAGTAGTAGCTTTTATCTCTTCGTGTTCTCTAGATGTCAGTGAGAACGAATTCTGTATCTATGACATATACCATTCACTGTTCCAATAGACAACAGATGCAGCACGTCGAACGGTACGGCTATCTAAACAGGCTTCCGAATTCGTGGTAAAGGAGCAACAATGGTCGAGAAGTTGAAACGGGTAGGTGTACAATTCGGTGCTTTTGTACGTGGAATTGCAACCCCAACAATGACCATCCCACTGTCGTGTAAGTGGGCTGTTACTTGAATGTCTGTCGAGTGTGAGCAGCTTGGTAATTTACGATAATGTGACTCGAAAACTGAACTTAAAAATGTGAATCAAATGAAGTCTATAAGAATGATTCAACATCGAGCACATTTAAGAACAAGGCAGAGAAGGAAACTTACAATTCTGCTATCTTAGGGTCTCACTTTATGTTACTTACTCGATACTTTTATTTAAATCTTCTTGTACTAGCCCACAAATCTCCCATGGCATGGCAGGTTTCCGGGTAAATTTATATCGGATCGATTGAGGGATACCAACTTTATACAGCAGTTCAAATGGTTCAAATGGCTCTAAGCACTATGGGAGTTAACTTCTGAGGTCATCAGTCCCCTAGAACGTAGAACCACTTAAACCTAACTAACCTAAGGATATGACACACACCCATGCCCGAGGCACGATTCGAACCTGCGACGGTAGCGGTCGCGCGGTTCCAGACTGTAGCGCCTAGAACCGCTCGGCCAACCCGGCCGGCTATACAGCAGTATTTCATCCGACATATGCGGCTACATGTGATAGAATCCCAGATCTACTGTGTCAGCTCCTCTTCTCGAAATCTGTAGGTGAGATTTTTTTCTGATATAGGAGGATATAGGCAAACCATTAAGAACGAATTCTGTAGTGAACCTCACACTGTGCGGAATCAACTGGAAGCTAGAGGAAAAGTATGAGATCTATCTTTGACTAATATTTTAGGTTAAGCGTCGAGCCCCATTTCAGAGTTTCTGAAATCCAAAACTGTCATGGATATACTTCTCTTGCGTCGCGAATTTTTCCAGGATTGCAGGTTCAAAGCTTCATTTGGTGTTTGAAGTAATGTAGAAGATTGGAGAAAACATTGCGTAATGTATTCCATTATCATTCCCCTCAAAATAAATATTGATTGTGTCATCTGAAACAGACAGTACCAACTATCGAAACTCAGCTAAAAATACGCTGATTCCCTGACAGGTTGAAAAATTCTGCCTCTGGCTGCGTAAATGAGGCAAAGGAGGTCGATGCCTGTCAGTGACTGTCCTTTCCTTCAGACTAGCAAAACTAATGTGTGGCAATAATGTTGGACGTTGCAAAGTTTGCTTACGGTGTGGGTTCAGCCGCCTGTCGGAAATGGTGTTCTCCCTCCGCGCACACTGGCCCCTTTTCTTCCGAATATGTGAGTGTTGTGTCACTGGTATTTTTAGAGTGTAGATGAGTGTTATGGACGCCCGTACATGTAGTGTTATGTTTGTGTATGATGATGGGAGAGGTTGAAATCCGGCGCCAGTACTTAGCCTACTCCTACACACCTATCGAATAGCATCAGGGGGCAGCCGAACTAAATGTCCCCATCCGACAGATAGATCACCATCGGCAATGTCACATGCCCTCATTTCATGAGAACCTGCAATGAGGTTTGGTATACACACATCAAAAAACGTTTTGCATCACCCCCGTTCCCAGAACTCTTGAAGGTAGACGTTGACTGGATATGTATCACAGACACAGTCCATTTGACTGTTCAGAGATGTCACTAAACCCGCCCAAAGATGTAAACAACCATCCATGAGCAGCGCCTATTAGACGGAGGGGGTCCGACAGCCGATCAGTTCGAGTCATTCCACCAGGAAGGAGATACACGGCTCGTGTTGTCCGTAGTTCAACCAGGCCTAGACGGTCAATACCGTGGTTCGACCGCGTCCGCGTTGTTACTTTGTGCCAGGAAGGGCTCTCAATAAGGGAAGTGTCTAGGCGTCTCGGAGTGAACCAGTGGGATGTTGTTGGACATGGAGGAGATACAGAGTGACAGGAATGGTCGACGAAATGCCTCGCTCAGGCCGCCCAAGGGCTACTACTGCAGTGGATGACCGCTACCTACGTATTATGGCTCGGAAGAACAGTAACATCAACGCCACCATGTCGAATAATGCTTTTCGTGCAGCCACAGGACGTCGTGTTACGACTCAAACTGTGCCCAATAGGCTGCATGATGCACAACTTCACTCCCGACGTCCATGGCGAGGTCCATCTTTGTAACTACGACACCATGCAGCACGGTACAGATGAGCCCAACAACATGGCGAATGGTCCGTTAAGAATTGGCATCACGTTCTCTTCACTGATGAGTATAGCATACGCCTTCAACCAGACGATCGCCGTAATTGTGTTTGGAGGCAACCTGGTCAGGCTGAACGCCTTAGTCACACTGTCCAGCGAGTGTAGCAAGGTGGAGGTTCCCTGCTGTTTCAGTGTGGGATTATGTGGGGCCGACGCACGTCGCTGGTGCTCATCGAGGGCGCTGTAACGGCTGTACGATACGTGAATGCCATCCACCTCTGAAGATCTCGCTGTATAATGGTATAACATGCAATGTGTGGTTTTCATGAGCAATAAAAATACCGGAAATGATGTTTATGTTGATCTCTATTCCAATTTTCTGTACAGGTTCCGGAACTCTCGGAACCGAGATGATAGAAAACTTTTTTTTTATGTGTGTATAAACCAGGACATTGGCACGGACATTGGTGACCACCCACTACAATAAAAAATCGCTGAGTGAACAGATCATCTCGAAATACCAGAGGAATTAAATATTTTACTTTCGACAATGGAGGGGAGATGGCGAATGGAGTGTTGTTAAGCTGCATAGAAAGAATGATTTATTTTCGTTTTTTAAGTGCCGCTGCGAAAATCCACGGGTCTCACAAATTTCACAATTTTTCTTATTAATTCGACAAGTATTAAATATATATACATGGTAATTTAAAATATGCCACTTTGCGGGTTACCCTCTTCCCGGACATAGGCTAAAGAATAGATTCAGAAGGAAATGATGAAAGATTGCGATGTAACGCGATTGCTGAATTATCTGAGCTGTTGACTAAACTCGTAACTGTTTCCCTCTGCTTTCAGACGGTCCTCTGAACCATGTCCGTCGTTCTGTACCACTGGCCTATTAGCCCACCATCGAGAACAGTTTTAGCTGTTTCTAAGGCCATTGGGATTGACGTCACGGTGAAACACGTCGAGCTGTATAAGAAAGAACGGTTGTCGGAGGAATAGCGTAAGGTGAGACGCAAGTACTGATTTCAATAATCTTAATTTCTTACAGTATTCAGAAATCCCTTACATCAGACATATGCTAAAAGGCTCATTTCTTGTTTTATAGATCATGATACGCAAAACCGGTATGAGGCTGTCTGTGGTAGGAAGGACAGGGCCAAAGGGAGATTGAACATTACGCGTATTGTATACTTTGTCTTTATTTTAACACAACATATTAAGTTAGATTTATAAAACATATATTGGAGAGGCACCTCCAGTTGTATTGACTACTAAGAAACAGAATAATTTACAATCAATCTGTACCAGACAGATTAATAGCAAAGAGATTAAATACAATATTAAAAAATGTAGCAGTAGAATAAAAGCGGTAAAAATCCTTTCTCGAAAGAAACTTTAAGATTTACAATCCTAAATAGAAGTACGCTCCGCGAAAAAGCTCCATATAAGAAAATTACTATACCACCGCACAGCGGAGATGCAAAAGGCACGCTAAAGAAATAAACACACAATTGGTGTTAAACATTGCGTCCTGGTTGGTTGGTTGGTTGTTTCGGGGAAGGAGACCAGACAGCGAGGTCATCGGTCTCATCGGATTAGGGAAGGACGGGGAAGGAAGTCGGCCGTGCCCTTTGAAAGGAACCATCCCGGCATTTGCCTGGAGCGATTTAGGGAAATCACAGAAAACCTAAATCAGGATGGCCGGACGCGGGATTGAACCGTCGTCCTCCCGAATGCGAGTCCAGTGTCATTGCGTCCTGATTCGTATAAATAGTCAGTGAGAACCTTCATGAAATCAATAGATCATAAATCTCCTAGTATTTGGCCAGCTCGAAAGCCAACAGTGCATAATTCCTACTCAGTTGGCCGAACCACTCTTGTATTAAAACAGTTAAGTAAATGAATCTAGTAATTACTCAGTTGGAAAATTAGCCGGTTAACACTTCAACAGCACAGATGAGGTAGAAATAAAATAAAAATTAAAAGGAGAGCTGCAGTAGGCACGGAATGATTGAGAGACAAATAAATACATCGATTTGCTATACAACGCCGTCTTGGCAAGATGTAGTGGGATCGTAAAGCCCACCTGCATCCGGTTGGTCGTTCGGTCGGGCGCAACTAGGCTCCGCTTTCGGACGCTGCGCCTGCTCTATCAACTTGGTAGATTTAACGTAAGTCCCACCGAAAGAAACACAAATGGTAACCTAATTAACAGAGAGATACAAAACCTAGTACAGAAATTGGGTCAGGCCTCTACTATAGACCGAACCCGCCGCACGACAGTCAAAATTAAATAAAAATAAATAAATAAAATAAAAGTTGATAATTTTTCAGTGAGTTAACGGAGTCAAATCAACGGAACCTCTGAGGCGGCCAAAATCTAAATACAGTTACCAAGCAGGAAGTTCGAGTGCCACCCGCAAATTGTACCAAACTGGCCCTACGTGGGCGAGAGGTAAACAAGTAACCGCCACGCGGAACGGACCACTAAGCCACATGCTACCGCATTCGTTTGGCTTACGCACCACTGACTAAAAGCAGACAGAACACAACATTTTGAATGACATTACAGCCGCGTGTAATATAGTAGTAACAGGCGCAAAATAAAGTTCTCACTGAAAGAGACTTGATAAATAATATTAAGAGGCCCCACCCTTACAAACAATTAAAGAAACACAGTCAAACTTGGTAGTATAAACACCCAATAAGACAACAGGTCAAGTTGTGCGCATCAGTAGGACGTGGCACATGGCATGAACCCACTCAAAATATAAATGCGCGCCGCCATAAATCCGAAGCCTTACAGCAAATAACACTATTGGAGCACTAATAAAGAAACATATTCAGTAGTTTTATAGGAGTGTTCACACAATTTTCCTGTCTAGAGACAGAAGCGGGATCACTAACCAGATGTTGATATGGAATCGGACGTGAACCTCGAAAAACAACCAGAAAACTACCGAACTAGATGCTAGACTCACTCGCATCCGATAAACCAAATCGGCAACTCACCAGACGCATCCGTACAACGGTAAAGGAAGGACAATGTGCAGCAGACGCACACCTTGAACACAGCTGCGGTCCGCCGTCCGTCTCGATGACCGGTCGGTCGCTGGAGCACACAACACGCCCCTGCCCTCGGTACGCACCCCACCTTTTCAAAGATATGCAGCCGGCCGCAGCCGAGGCAATCCAGGAGCCCGCCTGAGCGTCTCTTCCTGGTATCGTGCTACGCTCAGAGTCTGTGACTGTTATCCTCCGAACTTGTACTGTCGATCAACTGCCGTCACACTACTGGCCTCGCCGCCTGGTTCCAACTCTGCCGCCTCACCCCGAGCGAACGGTTTCAACTTCCTGGTCTCAGTCACTGCCCTAGCGCCTCCGATCTCCGCGCAAACCACGCCCCCCCCCCCTCCACTAAGACGAAAATGCTATCCTAGCAACCGTAGCGCGACCTATCGATCACCAACGGTTCAGATCACGTGCACGAAAACGTAATATGATGTACACGGTGTTCAGAAAAGCTTGTAAGAGCGTTGCAGGGTACGTTGTGCTGACAAAAAATTGTTAACAAAAAATTCGATGCGTTGCGCCGACTCAGAGTTAATTAGCGTTGAAGATAGCCACTCAGGCCTTTGCGCGCACAAATTCAAGCGGCCCGCCAGATGTCTTACTCGGTGGGCCACATCGTGATTGTGACTGGTTGGCAAAAGCCTGTATTCCCGGATCAATCTTAAGGTACTGTTGTTGCATTCGAAAAACAAAAGTACTCATGGAACATAATACATTTTTTCACTTGAGCTTGTTAGTCTACATAGTGAAACTAACTACTCTGTTTTGACATTCACTTTTTGTTCCAGATAAATCCAGAACACACGGTACCAGCAATCGACGACAATGGTTTTATTCTTCATGGGAGGTAAATCCAGTGGTGAACGTCCACGCCGTCTCATATAATTCGTTCTTAACCTCTGTAACACTGTGACAGTAGTGTTTGAATATCGGTGGCCACGTGATCGCTACGTACCTGGTGTCTCCTTATGGAAAGGATGACTCCCTCTGTCCGAAGGATTTGAAGATGAGGGCACTGGTCGACCAGAGGCTGTATTTCAACGCGACAGTACTCTTTCCTCGTATAAAGAATACGACCGTAAGTGTCTTTACATTAAATTTTTGCAATATTTTGATTCAAAACCAAAAATTTAACGAATAACGTATGGTTATGAGTTAAGTAATATCAATGTGAAAATGGAAGAAACACATCAGCGAGCTTGAATAATGGCATTACCACTCCTGGAATGTTTACACGATACTTAGAATATACTGCGCAGAAAATAACCATCATGTTTATGTCATAACGCAGCTATGGAGACCAAATCGGTACAAGTGTGTAAGCTGTTCATACGGTACAAATGGCTCTAAGCACTACGGGACTTAACATTGTGCAAGCTGTATCATGTTTCCCGGTTTGCCTATCGAAATTAGCATTATATTGTCTGATAAGCTCATGTTTTTCAAAAATAGTTTTAGTACGAGAATGAGAATAGTGAACAATGAGAAGGGTTTAAGGAGGACCTCGTAACCAACTGAGATTGCTTTCTCCTGGAAAACATGCCAGCCAAAAACTGGAGCGATGCTAAAGGCGGTTACTCTTAGCTTGTATCCACTCTGTTCAAATGGTTCAAATGCCTCTGAGCACTATGGGACTTAACATCTATAGTCATCAGTCGTATCGACTCTGTCGCTGTCTGTATCCATGTATGAACTATTGATAATGGCGGCAAAGTGGGACATTCTACGTTGTTTTGTAGGAAAGGTCTTAGTCGGGGCAATTTGTTGTTGCCAGTTATGAAGGCATGTGTATCGTGCAGATGACATGTGAAAGCAGGGCCACTTCGAGACCATTCTCGTAGCATTAAGAATCTTGAAGTAATAATTAAAAAAGCAATCCCATGGACCGCGCACGCAACGTTAACTTTTATTCTCATATCGCTTCAGCACTTCCTATTCCTCAGTTACCGATATTACTTTCATTGTAACGGAAAATTTGATTTTGCGGCATCAGATATTATAGTTCAATTAAAGTTCAAAAGCTGTTCAAAAACAGTTCAAAGACTACTTAACGCACTTCTCATGCAGTTCTCTGGTCATTCACAGTTCACCCGTATTACACAGTTGGCTGGTCGGTTATAGTTCACAGTTATCGCTAGTAAAATCTAGCCTCATAATTCCAAAGCACTTCGAATTCAACGATTATTCCCACCAGGGATGCCATGTATGGCAAGTTGAACGAGAGAGTGAGAGAGAGATAGATGGAGTTACATACGTGTGGTAAACCCTTTCCCTCGAAAACTTCTCTTCTTCATACCTCCTCTGTGTTACTACTGCTGACGTATCACTAATCTCATTTGTACTAAGACTGCAATACATGCGAGATGCTTATTTGTTTCCACCGTCCTGTGTGGAATGCATAAGTTCTAATTAATGTTCAGCAACCTGCAGTCTTCTGTAGTTTTTCCATGCGCAGAAAACAACACGTAGGCTGTTAATCCATTATTACATGACCACATAACCATAAATTACTGATAAAGTATTGACCTGATGCCGATCGCGGCAAAGAACGTGTCTGTTCTCCAAGACTGTCAGTCCAGCTCTCATTTACAGACTAAGACATTGCTATTTAAGTCTTAACCGATATCGACCACGGCAGACAACATGTCTGTCTTCCTAGACTGCCGAACCGCTCTGATCTTGCAGCCGAACCACTTCGCCCGCCACTCAAGTTAGGCGCGATCCGAAGATCTCCGAAGTGCTACGTCTGCCTTTTCGTTTCGCTACTGTTTTATTATTCTGCAGGTTACTATTACTTGTGAAATAATGAAATGATAGCACGCTATTGAGAGACGCATTAATAAGAAATGGAAGTAAATACGTTGTTCAGTTTTGTTAATATTAAAAATAGAAGATTATCGTTTTAGCGCGCAACATCCGAACGCTGCAGCCAATCACGGAGAAGGACCAAAATTTTGGCGGTTTGTCTCAAGATACCGGTACCGAACAAATTATTTTTCATCCGTACCTCACACATTACGTCATCTTCCCACTGCTGCCTTCTGAACTGCTCTAAGAAGAGCTTCTTGTACCTGAATATGATGGCTGTCAAACCAGAAATATCAGAAAGCGACATACTATTTGACACCCCACCCCTTACCTCCCTACTTCCCCCTCCCCCCCTCCCCCCTCCCCCCCTCCCCCCTCCCCCCTCCCCCCTCCCCCCTCCCCCCTCCCCCCTCCCCCCCCCTCAGACATTAGTTGCCCCTCCTTGAGCTCTTGCTAAGACCTTTAAAGCGAAATCTAAATCTAGTGAGCCACTAACTCTGATATTCCTGTGCACAAATTTTTCGCTTTGGCGTCTCTGGTGGCCCTCTCACCTTGACGCCCCAAGCGACCATGTCTCTCTTGGGCCTTTAACCGGGCTTGGGTGAATCTTGAGCAATGTATTATTATTTGTGTATTGAGGGTGAGTATGGAAGGAAGACAGAGTTGGAAATGCTTATAACAATGAAAAGAGTAATAATAACAAAATTACAGCAGGAAAATTTACTACATGTTTTACTAGTTTGAGAAAGAAAGAAGGATTTGATAGCCATGGGTAATTAGCAGGAACCATGCTAAATACGAATTAAGGTTTATGGTTTAGACTAAGGAAACAATGCCTCATTATATCATAACAGCTTTTGTGCTTACCATTTCATTTTAGTGATTTACTGTAGTCTTTTATAAAATATTATGTAATGGGACATTCATTTAAGCGAATAAGATTCTAAGTACACAATTGATTGTATATGATGTAATCAGGGAAAATAGTGAGTTTTGCAGGAGATAAGTTTTGAAATTGAGGCTGAAAATCTGGTTTATTACACTCTAAGACAAAAAAAAAAACAGCCGGCCGATCACGAAGAAATAATGGGACGAAAACCAGTAGATGTGATGTACATGTGCAGACAGAAAAAAATAACAGGTTCAGAACAATTGGATAATTTCTTCAAGAGCAAGTGCTTCACAAATTGAGCAAGTCAGTACGCACAGGTACTCTTCTGACCCTTATGCATGAAGTTATTCGGCTTGGCATTGATTGACAGAGTTGTTGCACGTCCTCCTTAGGGACATCGTGCCGAATTCTGTCCTACTGGGGGCTAGAACGTCAACATTACGACGTGGTTGGATGATCCTTCCCAAAATGTTGCAAACGGTTTCAATTGGCGAGAGATCTGGCGACCTTCTGGCTAAGGTGTGGTTTGGCAAGCACGAAGACTAGCAACGGAAACCATCGCAGTGTGCGGACGGGCATTACTTTGCTGAAATGTAAGTCCGGATGGCTTGCCACAAAGGGCAACAAAACGGGGGGTAGAATGTCGTCGACGTAGCGTTGTGCTTTAAGGGTGACGCGGATGACAACCAAAGGGATCCAGCTATGAAAAGAAATAGCACCCTGGCTATCATTCCAGTGTGTTGTGCCTTATGGCGAGCGACAATCTGGCTAGCACCCCACCACTGTCCGGTGCTTCATCACACAAGTCATCGCTGGTCATCGGAGCTCAGTTCGAAGCTGAATACAATGCTGCTTTATTCAATGAGAGTGATGGTCTGGGTGCTATTCTTTTCACAGCAAGACCCCTTTGATTGTTATCCGCGGCACAGCAGTACGTAGACTACAGTCTACGCCCCGTTTGGAATTATGTTGCAGTAAGATAACGTCCGTCCGCACACGGTGAATGTTTCTGCTCCTTGCCTTCGTGCTTGTCAAGCCCCAACTTGGCCAATAAAGTCTATCTCGCCACAATTAAGAAAGTTTGGAGTAATATAGGCAGGGCCCTCCAACTACCTCGGGATTCTGAGATCTAACAGCTAATTGGACAGAATTTGGCACGATATGCCTCATGAGTACATCCAAGAACTCGATCAGTGTCAAACCGAATAACTACTTGCATAAGGGCCAGCGCTGGACGAAAGCGTTATTCACTAGTTCAATTTGTGAAGCTCTCTTTCTTGACTAAATCTCCAACTGTTTTTGTAATCATTTGTTTGACTGTATATGTACATAACATGTAACGATTTCTGTCCCATTCGGACAATTCCTTCTTAGTTCGTCTTTTTTTTTTTGTCTGAGAGTATACTAACAGCCTTCAGTTACTGAGAGGGCCAAATAATAAAATATGTTGTAGCTTGCTGAATAGTCTTTTTTAATAGTAGTTAATGATGGCTTCGCAACATGAAACTAAATGTTCTAGGTTTTATTGCAACTAGGACTTAGTTTATTAGACGTGAACCGAAATACTCGTTTCTCCTGGAACCCTCTAAAATCTCCAGTGTTTTTCGGTAAAAGGGAGAAAAATACAATGCAAATGGAAACGCGTGTCTGTAGCTGCCATCCACCAAGGCAAGAGGGCATCATATTCATAGGAGATAAGGCCTGAGTACGCAGTAGCTAGCTCCTTCTTGTGTGTGTGAATTCCTAAGGGACCAAACAGCTGAGGTCATCGGCCCCTCGACTTACACACTACTTAAACTATAGTAAACTAACTTATGCTAAGAACGACACACACACAATCTGTGACACGGCGCCTTTGACCGCGCGGCCACTCCGCGCGGCTAGCTCCTTCTTCACTTCTGGCGATCGTGGCAATCAATAGTGATAACTGAATAGTAAACAACATTGCGAGACGTTCCGCTTACAGTTCGTCAGTGTACAAAATAACATTTGCTGCCGAAGGGGCGGCCTAATAGCAGGCGCCGCCGCCTATAACTGTAGCGTCGTTGGATAACACTTCCGGACACTGGTTCCTATGCTCGGTTTGTTCCTCTGTACACTCTCTACAACCCATCAAAATTTGTCGCAACACTTCTGGGACATTACATAAGAAAGTGGTTTTGGTCCCAATCTCTGAAGAAAAGTCCATATTGCAGTATCCATGTAGGACGTCAGTTCATTTCTATTTACGAGAAAATATAAAGCAACGTTCTGTTTCACACTGCTCAGATGAGACGGAAACAAGCGTAACGTCTTACTGCATTAGATTATAATTTATTAAGCAACATAAATTCGTGTACTTGAAGGCATCACTGTAGATCACAATAGCAGCATTTTTATCAGTACTTCGCAGTACGGTATCTAGTCCACGTTCTCTTTAATCTGTTTACCATTTTCTTCGGAATTTTGATCCAATGCTAAGAATATAGGAGTTTTATTGACGACAATAACCCAGTGCAAAGCATTTCACAGTTATCAGCTTCTAAATATTCCAGATTCATGCTGCACTGAATTACTCTGCGCACTCGTTGTACTAGCTGAAGAGCCTGAGATCAGTTCTCCGCACGAAATGGGAAGTCCGTGTTCCGAACACTGAGGTTTTGCGTCGCGTGAAACTGCCTGGCACTGAAGCTCTCTTAATGAAACACCAACTGAGATGGAGTGGCCATATTGAAACGTCCCCTTAGAAAAATTTATGAATGACTGTGCTGGTAAACCTCTTACATTATTTGATTTTCAAACAGCTGAGCAGAACTGAATGTACTCAGACATTACTCTCTTTACTTATTCTGATCAACACTAAACTGACACACAATATTTTTAGCGCAACACAATCTGACTTTCAAAAATCCCTACAAAAGAATGGCCCTGACTAACAATAACCTATACCTTTCATGAATAACTTACCTCACAAAAATCTTCGTTACTCAAACTACTGCAATACAGCGAGCGCCACTAGTGCCAGCTAAATAAAAGATCCTAACCACTGAAGGCACTAACTACTGATAGGCATAGTTAGCAAATGAAAGATTTTGATAGAGAACAAACAATGTATTTACCTTAATAATATTCCAAAGTCATCATATATATATCAGTTCATGATATCCAATATTACAAATTTACTCTTTCTGATGGACACACGTCCAGATCATCCGCTCTCAACACTGCCATTTCTCACCCCACATCCACCACTGCTGGCGGCTCACCTCCAACTGCGCAACGCTATGCGCTGTTCACATCCAACTGCCCAACACTACAATAGAGAATATTTCAACAATGCCAACCAGCCACAGACTGCACACAGCACAGCCAGTGATTTTCATACAGAGCGCTACGTGGCGTTACCAATATAAACACCTAAACAGCATACTTACAATATCATACGCATGGACGACAGTAGACTTCCAAAGTGGTGCTCTACTCAGAGATATCGTGTGGAAAGTGGCGGCAAGGTGGCCAACACCTGCGATATAAAGACACCAGCAAACCCAACCTCACAGCCTGTGTCATTCCGAGCAAACGATGGGAGGAGATTGCATTGCACCGATCAGTGTGTCGCTCAATTGTACACAAGAGTGTGGAACAATTCGAGCATATCCGTCTAAAGAACGTGGACGATAAACGATAGCTCCGCAAATCTAAGCCCAAGCCTAATTACATCTATACGTAGAACTCCACTGGGCAACTGTATTGCACTCCGTGCGACCGGATCTTCAAAGCAAAGCTCGGCTTTGCAAGCCACATCCGAGCCCGCCACAATACGAACTAAATGACTGACGGAGTCGCTGTCACAGGACACGGCGAGGAGGATATGATTGACTGATTAGCAGAAGGGTAAAACTTACGTTTTATTCAGTGTAAGTGTCTGTTTCATATAGGTTACTGTATTAGGCCGTATCGGTTCAAATGGTTCTGAGTACTAAGGGACTCAACTTCTGAGGTCATCAGTCCCCTAGAACTTAGAACTACTTAAACCTAACTAACCTAAGGACATCACATATATCCATGCCCGAGGCAGGATTCGAACCTGCGACTGTAGAGGTCACGCGGTTCCAGACTGTAGCGCCTAGAACCGCTCGGCAACCCTGGCCGGCTGCCATATCGGCTCGTACATCACAGCTAATGTGTTCTTAAGGAACATAAGGTGTAATACAGTGTAATAAAACAAAATGTACTTTTAATTATATGTTTCTAGAAACAATTTTAATTAATAATTCTCAATTTTTAATTTGTTGGCCTCTCTACTGGTGTAAAAGTCGCGAGACTGGTTCGTTAGATGATTACTGGTAGCTACAGGAAGGCAATCTCAAAATTTCATTCAACTCTTGTGAACAGATTTTGGGGAAATGGACCTAAGAAAGTAAAAATTTGAGATGCAGAAAAAGTCAAAATACACAAAGTTGTTTAAATGTACACATAATCTGCCCACCACATTTTTGTTCATGTAACATAAAGGCTGCGTAGAGTTGTAATGCACGATAAGCATGTTCCCTCATCTACTCCCTCGAGAAATAATTTTGAAGATACATAAACATCACTGAAATCAGAAACTGCGTCCTATACACGAATATACATTCAATATTTTTGGAACAGAATCTGGTTTTATGGCACCTGTCTGATGTAACAGTAATGGGTACCGAAGTAATTCACACTATAAATACAAAGAAATTTGTGGAGAATCCAAATTATGCCATTAGAATTTCGAAATCGAACATTATTCATTCTGAGAATCCGGAGAAGTTAAACATCTAATCTGTCGTAATTTAAAAAACGAAAAATGTATTTGCTTGAAGCAATATTCTTCAACCAAAAACGCAAAAAACTGGTATTAAATTTTTCATCATTAACAACAATTTAACGTCCCATCAAGTGGAAGGCACAGAACTGACGTTTTCAGTGATTTGGGTTTCAGCTAGGTAGTTTGTACTGTGGAGTTTTATCAATGCTTCCGTTAATTTTCTTTCTACATCCATAAATATTTATCTCGTCGTTGGAATGGGACGATCTCCCGTATGTACGATTCACTTCCATCTGGTACCTGCTGTGGGAGCTGGGAACTGAGAGCACATGTCGCGAGAAACTTCTTCTCAAGCCTGTCTCTTGAGGGTAACGGAAACATAAGCTGCTTCTGACGTTACTCTGTCTGTGTGCAACAATAGGTTCAGACGAACTTGTAAAATGGGCCATCAAGCTAAAATAAACAAAGTGTTGGGGTTGGGTTGTTTGGGGGAAGAGACCAAACAGCGAGGTCATTGGTCTCATCGGATTAGGGAAGCACGGGGAAGGACGTCGGCCGTGCCCTTTCAAAGGAACCATCCCGGCATTTACCTGGAGCGATTTAGGGAAATCACGGAAAACCTAAACGAAGTGTGATTTTAGCTTCACAAGCAATAGAATTCGTGCAGTCTGGTAGACTTGTAGGCCAAACACACTAGGAATATTCGATCATTCCATCCGACGCATATTATTCATTTGGCTTGAATAGGAAGGAGTTGTACTAAACGCTGTTGACTGCAAAGAGGAGAAAATCTGAAGCCAAAATTCGCGTATGTCCCAGAACATACTGTGCAATTTTGGTTTTGTTTCCGGTACATTATTTTAGACATCCGAACTAGAACGGGCAGCAGCTAGTAGCTCTTCTTCTTTGAAGGTTCCTAGTTTATGTATAACTAATAAAGACGGCATGTTACACTTTTTCTAGGGAGAAAAGATAATTCTGTATGTACATCAAGGATTAAATCATTTTGCTGTCGCCATAAATATTTCGGTATGTATTTGATCGATTTTCTTTATAGTAGTTTTATTTAATAACTTCTTTTACTTACCTCTGTTCAATCTTCACGTACTGTACTTTTAAAATATGTTCAAACCATCGATTTTGGTCTCTGGAGCGTATTTAGAGGACGAATCACTCTGATGATGGTCGCGCCCGCCACAGATTGTAGTTGTTGTGGTATTTATTTTACATCTGAAGCAAGCAAAATAATTCCATCGAGTAAAATAATACTTAAGGCAGGTGTCATTTCAGACGACCGACTGGTATCTGGATACTTACTGTTAGGGTTTTCTTTTTTTTTGTTGTTACTATACTCAAATTCAAGTGCTAAAATGGAACGAAAGTATCTGGAAAATTAAACAGTCTTCTGTTCTAGCAGGAAGACAGTTTGTCCTTGAAGGTTTGTGTGTGTGCGTGTGCGTGTATGTGTGTGTGTGTGTGTGTGTATGTGTGTGTGTGTGTGAGGCACAGGTAACTAAAAAAGTACACGTATTGTGTCAGACAAAGCGCTATTGTAAACAAATATTTTGTTTCTTTTGTGTCTATGCTCTTTGGAAACGTAATTAATTCTATCAGTTTAGATGACTCAGTTGATCATATTTTGCCCCGAGACTTCTGGTAGTGGCTTCATCTAACTGCTTTTATTTGTAGAATGGTTGGTTTTATTAAATGATTCAGTATTATTCACAAATTTGCAACTTATCAGATCAGAAGACTGTACATTGTCGTCAGCACTTTCAGAATTTTGTGCACGGACCACATTGTTGTCTGCTTAGTAGGACTGTCGTGTCTACTTCCGTATATTATAACCCACAATACGATGTGCGGCCGAGGGTATTTCATGTACCATCGTTTCCAATTCAAACCTAGTTTTTCCGCTATCATACACGTCTGCCTTCAGCACACCAATACATAATGTTGCCCATTATTCCTTCAATGAAATGCAGATTCCAACTTCAGTCCAGGTATTTAGCACGAACTGACTCACCACCGCACTGTAAGGTTGGAATTACTCTACAGACATGGGCTACTGCTCTGTATCAATGAACAAAATAATAACTTTGATATAGATAACTGTTTACTGTTTTCGTTAAGAGCTGAAGAAACTATATTCTTACGTATTTTATTTGGTCTTACTGACCAGATAGCAAAACTTGGTAGTCTTCGTCTTTTTTCTGAGTATGTGCGATTCTGAATGTAAAGTTCAGAACAAAGACTAAGTCAATGCAAGACAAAATAGAACTTTATTCAGTGCAAAACAATAAAATACGTTTGATTCTGAACATCAACCAAACTGATTTTTGTTCGTAGTCTTATCTCTTTTAAAATATTATTTTCATATTGTCTTAGATCACATATTCCATCAGATCAGCAGGAAATGCATCCGTGTAAATTCGCTTAGCGGCTGTGGACAGCTGCTAAGCGACGTTATTGGTTTTGTGTTAGCCGCCGTAACGTCTGCGACCTCAACCGCTGATTAGCGGAGTCAGCCTTCCTAGGAAATACACTTAAATGGATATGGTGTCTGTTCTTTCGGACATGAACTTCAGCTGTCTACAACGAAATTAGAATTATATTAATACCTTCAGCTGCTGACGGGGGTTGATATATATCAACGGGGACAGGTGAAAATGTGTGCTCCAGCCGGGACCCGAACCCGGGATCTCCTGCTTACAAGGCAGACGCTCTATCCATCTGAGCCACCGAGGGCACGGAGGACAGTGCGACTGCAGGGACTGTCTCGTGCACGCCTCCCGCGAGACCCACATTCTCACCTTGTATGTCCACACACTACATTCGTAGTGTCCCACCCCAACACACTCCCGTAAGAGTTCGGGGACTATGTGTAAATCCGCACAGAAGAAGAAGGTCATGGCCGGTATTGCCAGAACTATATACTCATATGGATATGGTGTCTGTTCTTTCGAACATGTCTTCCACGAGTAATGAATGTGTTGGGGTGGGACACTACGAATGTAGTGTGTGGACATACAAGGTGAGAATGTGGGTCTCGCGAGAGGCGTGCACGAGATAGTCCCTGCAGTCGCACTGTTCTCCGTGCCCTCGGTGACTCAGATGGATAGAGCGTCTGCCATGTAAGCAGAAGATCTCGGGTTCGAGTCCCGGTCGGAGCACACATTTTCACCTCTTCCCGTTGACATATATCAACGCCCGTCGGCAGCTGACGGTATTAATATAATTCTAATTTCTTCCTAGGAAATAGTGGTTCTTACACAGGTAGTGTGTTGATACCTCCCGAGGAGATCACGAATGTAAAATTAGAGAGATTAGAGCGCGCACGGAGTCTTTCAGACAGTCGTTTTTCCCGCGAACCATACGCGACTGGAACAGGAAAGGGAGGTAATGACAGTGGCACGTAAAGTGCCCTCCGCCACACACCGTTGGGTGGCTTGCGGAGTATAAATGTAGATGTAGATGTAGATTTGGATACCCAGTCAAAAGAGGGAAGCACAGTGTGACATGTCTTGAGACATTTTAAGAGGTTCTCGGAAAAGTAGCAATTTTTCTCGATACTCTCGAGCTAGATTTATTTCAATCCCCACTAAATGGTCATTTGTGTAAATTATGAGCTGGATGGGGGGCACTTTGATGTCCTTTTCATTTCGATTTCACTTAGCTTGCGGTGATTTGCTGTCTTATACACTTTTCTTGAAAGGCCAATAGTATCAAATGCAATACTTGCAGGATTTGTGAAATGTAAACCAGTTTCATCACAGAAGTTGTTCATTTACTTCTGTTAGTCTTAAAATTATACGCTCTGCTATTTTTAAGAGTTTTCACAGCATAGAGACGAGTCTGTACTTTTACAGATCACTTTGTTCTTTCCCCATGTTACGGATTACTATAACTTTGCTTTTCTTCCATATGTTATGCATCTTGCAAAAGTAAATTGTGATGTTAAGTTAAATTGGCAAGCCTCCTCTACGTGTTGTTTAGGTCCCCATAGAACCATTGAAATAACAGTCACTGTGACTCTGATACGAACCATCGCAGTAAGCAGGTTCAATACTATGTAGCTTGAAATAGTTATGCAAGGATGAGACGATCTGCACAGGGCATACAAGCGTCGAGTACCGCATCAAAAGAATCTTAGAACTTAAGACTACAACAACAACAAGAGCCTTCACATGCAAGTCTGGCTCAGTGTAATGTAATCGTTTGTGACAAAATGGTTCAAATGGCTCTTAGCACTATGGGACTTAACATCTGAGGTCATCAGTCCCTAGAACTTAGAACTACTTAAACCTAACCAACCTAAGGACATCACACACATCCATACCCGAGGCAGGATTCGAACCTGCGACCGTAGCGGTCGCGCGGTTCCAGACTGAAGCGCCTAGAACCGCTCGGCCACAGCGGTCAGCCGTTTGTGACAGCCCTTAAACAGAAATGTACCACCGTTGCCCAAACGGCTCTCTTCATTGTTGTTGTTGTAGTCTTCAGTCCAGAGACTGGTTTGATGCAGCTTTCCATGTTAGCTTATCCTGCGCAAGTTTCTTCATCTCGATGTACCTACTGCAACCTACATCCTTCTCAATCTGCTTAGTGTATTCATCTCTTGGTCTCCCTCTACGATTTTTTCCCTCTTCGCTGCCCTCCAATACTAAACTGGTGATCCCTTGATGCTTCAGAATGTGTCCTACCAACCGATCTCTTCTTCTAATCAAGTTGTGCCACAAATTCCTCTTCTCCCAAATTCTGTTCATTACCTCCTATCCATCTCATCCTCAGCATTCTTCTGTAGCACCACACTTCGAAAGCCTATGTTCTCTTCTTGTCTAAAATATTAATCGTCCATGTTTCACTTCCATATATGACTACACTCCATACAAATACTTTCAGAAAAGGCTTCCTGACGCTTAAATCTATACTCGATGTTAACAAATTTCTCTTCTTCAGAAACGCTTTCCTTGCCATTGCTAGTTTACATTTTACATCCTCTCTACTTCGACCATCATCAGTTATTTTGCTCCCAAAATAGCAAAACTCATCTACTACTTTAAGTGTCTCATGTCGTAATCTGATGCCCTCAGCATCCACTGATTTAATTCGACTGCATTCCGTTGTCCTCGTTTTGCTTTTGTTGATGTTCATCTTATGTCCTCCTTTCAAGACGCTGTCCATTCCGTTCAACTGCTCTTCCAGGTCCTTTCCTGTCTCTGACATAATGAAAATGTCATCGGCAAACCTCAAAATTTTAATTTCTTCTCCATGGATTTTAATTCCTATCCTAAATTTTCTTTTGTTTCCTTTACTGCATGCTCAATTTACAGACTGAATAACATTGGGGATAAGCTACAACTCTGAGTCCCTTTGCCTTTCATGCTCCTCGACTTTTGTAACTACCATGTGGTTTCTGTACAAATTGTAAATAGCCTTTCGTTTCCTGTAATTGACCTTTGCCACCTTCTGAATTTGAAAGAGAATATTCGAGTCAACATTGTATCCTCTTCATACTGTTTAGATCCGCGTACTATTTTGATCCGTATGTTCTCTTCATACAGATCTAAATAGTTTTAAAAATATTCTTTTGTGTATCAATATCTACATTCTCATTAATAGCGACAAATTTTGCAAATATAGCCCCCAGTCGATTACCCAGACTTTAGATTTCAAATTTTATATTTATTTCTGTTGACAAACTATGTGATCCAAATTATACAATAGTTCATTGTAAGAAACTAAAATATTAATACAGCATTTGTTTCAAAAAACATCTTCTTCGTGAAAAAGTGCTCTGTATAACATTAATTTTATACTAACAACAAATGAAGGGAAATAGTCAGAGGGTATCACCAACATACGAGGAACGTTCAATAAGTAATACAACACATTTTTTTCTCGGTCGATTTCTGTTGAAAGAAAAGCGGAATGCCCCTACAGTTTCATGGAGTTCCGATAGATGCGGCGCTATACGTAGCCTTCAAAACAACGGCTGTAACGGAGTTGCGTTCCAAGCAAAGCGATGTCAATGAGTTTCTTCTAGCGGAAAACTGGAGCGTCGCAGGTGTACAGCACGCAGCTGTGACTCCTTCAATGTTGGAACGTGCGGATTCTCTTATTGTAGGTGATCGATGGATTACGATCAAACACGTCGCTGCACAGCCGGACGTCTGTATTGGTAGTGCTGACACACTCGTCCATCAGTTGGGGTACTTAAAGGTGTGTGCCCGCTGGGTTCCTTACCGCCTAAAAGAAGACCATAAAGAGCAACGAAGGACCATCTGTGCGAAGTCGCCCGAGCGTTACGAGGCCGATGTGACAGTTTTTGTCTAACATCGTCTTAGGCTATGAAACAGGGGCTTATCACTTCGAACTGGAAACAGAACGGCAATCCATGAAGTGGCACTGCACCGCCTCTCCTTCGAATAAAAAATTCAAAGCCGCACCCTCAGCCGGTAGAGTCACGGAGTCGGTAATCTGAGATTATGAGGGCATTATTGTACTTGATGTCCCTCTCATGATGAAACGATCAATTCTGAAGTGTAGTGTGCTACAAAAATGCAAACGAACGTCTCCTTTTCCATGATAATGCAAGGCCTCACACAAATGTGCGCAGCCTAGAGGGACTCATAAACTTCACTGGACTGTTCTTCCTCATCCACCATACAGCTCAGATCTCGCACCTTCCGACTTCAAGCTGTTTGGCCCAATGAATGATGCACTAAGCGGGAAGCAGTTCATGGACGACGGGGAGGTTAATGATGCAGCAAGACGTTGGCAGCGACATCGACCTGTAGAGTAGTATCATGCGTGCTGGCATACAGTTTCTCCCAGTAAAGTGGCGTAAGGCAATCGCAAGGAACGGAAAATGGAGTTCTGTTGCCAAAAGAGCGGGGAATAATATAGTGTAATGAAATTCTGAATAAAAACAAAACCTGTTAAAATTATTGATACAGGATATTGTTGTTAGAAACTCATACAAATGTACGTGAGAGGTTAATCTTATGTTGACGAATCGCTTCGTTACATTGCTGATACTCTTGGCTTTTTGCAGACCCCAATCATTTTCTTTGGGAAAAGAAGTGTGGACGCAGCCATATACAAGGCTTTGGGAATCCTGGAGAAGTACCTGGAGCCCACTGGATGGGTGGCTGGAGACCAGCCGACCGTGGCCGACATCTCCTGTTCTGTTGCAACTGGTAGAATGAAGGTAAGGGATACTTAAAGGAGATGTCGGTAGAAATGGATAACACATTGGGCATAAATCGTGGGTTAAGGGGAGCCAACACAAAGGTGACGAGGAGCAGTAGAAAGAAGAGTAACTAATTGTTTGATAACAGCTTTGGGAACTGTATAGATACTGGCAGAAGCGGAAGAAATTTCCTATCTAGGAAGCAAGATTACAGAGAATAGCCAGACAAAGGACGGTGTCAGAAGTAGGTTAGCACACTCACTTATTACACTGTAGATAAGATGAGGTTAGGTCCCGCATTCTGACTCCAGGCAGACCAAGTAGCCCCATTGACGACCGTGTCATCCTCTGCCTATGGCGTTATTGGAAGTGGGTCTCACGTTCACACCACCCAACTGCGGAGGCGGACTATTACATTGCAGCCTTTTACGTGTAATTTAAACACCTACAATTTAAATTATTCCACACAAATTATTACTATCAACAGCAACCTTAGTGTTTACATCAACAACTAATGATACAAACGGGAGGCCCGTGAGAAACTTTCGCGCTTTTATAGTTTTAAATAAGTGTAGTCGTTGGGATAAGAGTAGACGGACTTAAGAAGAAAAATCTTTAGAGATGAACCGAATGATAAGAAATAATAATCATGTATTTATTATACATCTTTCTGTATAGAATTCCATACACTTTTGCTTGTAATATCTAACTTTCGACTTTAATATCTATATTTACATGTTGTTGAAGAGAAGTTTAACGAGAAAAACGAACAAAAATCAATGTGAAGTGTATGTGTTGGAATGTAGTGTTTGCTTCTTCCCTCTTATATAACTAAGGCCACAATAACCTCTAACCGTACGTTCAGACGTATGTTGAGATTTTAATAACTCATCGTACTTTCTGTAAGCACGTTAGGTCGTAGTATCAATAGGTAAATCGCAATTCAAGGAGACGTTGACAAATATATTTGTCGTTTCGGAAAGTATATTCATTTAGAAAAGTCAGCTTGTACGACGGGCGGAGATAAGGACCTACCGCAGTGGTCACTGTTGTTATCTATGACAATGCTGCATACAAATTATCCAGTTCATAACTACTTTAAAACAAATAAAATGGTATTAATAATAAGAGAATATGAAAAGCGACTCTCGTATTAGTGATTAATTAGTTAGTTTCGTAAAATACGGGTACCAAGCTAGGCATCCAAGATGCTCTTTCGCCTGTGATAGTTTAAAGTCTCTTTTATGTTAAAATTTTCTACAAACAACATGTTTTGGTGCAAAATCGGTTTTCAGTGTCAGAAGACGCTTAAGACACCTTACCAGCGAGACCTCATTCATCGCAGGACGATTAGTATGAGATGAAAAACAGGGATGTTGTGAAGTAATTATATGATATGCATTATTACATCCAACTCAACACTACTCCCCATTATCTGTTTCTACAATTAATAAAGACTGTACCTACTATCATATCTTTGTAACCGATTATTATTGTGGCATAACTTGTTTCCCACCTATCTGTCACTAGCATACACCAACTAATTGAAACAGATTATAAACGGACATAATCTCTGTTTATGAATGCCACATTTCACAATGCACTCTGTCGTTCCCTGCCGCCTCCTTGGATGCTGCGGAGGCCGTTGTCGTTGCATCCGCCTGCTTGTTCCGTTGTCTGTTGTTGTCGACTCACTGGTAGCAGGCGACAACTTCCTTCAGTAGCACAGGCAAAGGACGCGTTCCTCAATGGAACGGCTCTGCTGATGTCAGGTGTTGACATTGAACTCAGGAGTAAGGGTAATTTGGTAGGTGCCATGGGTATCGAAGTTGTGTGTGCACGACGAGCGATATGTATGAAACGCCTCAATATCGAACCTCACTGGTGAGGCGGCGAATTTCGATGTTGTTTGCTGCGTTGCCAAGGCAATACCATATTACCGTGTGAACAGTAATGACGGAATATGTCTTGATATCTAGCAAAAGTACACATTCGTAGCGGACATTAATTCCTCGAATATGGCTCTGACACTATGGGACTTAACATATTTGGTCATCAGTCCCCTAGAACTTAGAACTACTGAAACCTAACTAACCTAAGGACGTCACACACATCCATGCCTGAGGCAAGATTCGAACCTGCGACCGTAGCGGTCACGCGGTTCCAGACTGAAGCGCCTAGAACCGCACGGCCACACCGGCCGGCCAATTCCTTGAATATGTACATTGGAAAGGCGCTTAGAGTTTTGTTGGGAGTATAGCTTGAGTACAGCTTGTGCCAAATGCGGAACAAAAAAATAAAAAAATAAAAAAATTCGTCGAATAACACGGTCAGACAAGCGTTAAACTTTACAATTAAACCTGTGATGTCGAGAGCCCTTTAGAGCTGTATCGCGCAAAATGTAAGAAGTGGACGTCAATAAGGAAGAATACTTGGTTTGACGCGTCAAAATTGTGATTTGAAAAGATTGTTGTTTTCGTTTCATGCTTGGGTGAGAAGTTATACATTAGAAGCCACTGCTTCTGAAAGTGAAGTCTCTGTGTGTCACTAGTAAAGATTCTGTCGTAAAGTGTTTTATATAATTGTCACAGACGAAAGTGTCCCCCGGGGTAGTCAAAACAAAATCGTAGAAATTGACGAGTTGTACGTCGCGGCTCGTAAGTACAACAGATGTCTCCTGAAAAACGTTATCAAACACATTTGGGTCTTTGGTGACATAGAGAAGGAGAATCGAGGAAGTTCTTTATCCCTCGTGCGTACTCTCGGGGTAAAGCAACTTTAGTGCCCTTGATAAAGTACTTTTTTGCCTGGTACGAGAGTCGAACCGATGGGTACAAGTTGTATCGCAGTTTGCGAAAAGAAGGTATCGACCACGATTTCATCTACCACTGTATAGAGTTCGTTTCACCGTATGATTCATCGGTTCACTCGCAAAACACTTGAGTATTCATGGAAATCCTTGAAGTTATCTATTAAGAGCGAACGTCGACAGTGGGAAAGAGTATATTTCTATATCTTACGCCTATCACGGAAATACCTTCCGATCTGAAACTCTCCTCATATTTCTCAGAGATATAGGCCGAGTTTACCCTGGCTACGCAAAACAAGGAATGCTGCAACTGGCTGTCTATACCACGTTGAGAATGTCGCTGCCGAGTGAAGTTAAGTAAAACTACCCCTTTTCTTTACCGCATCGTTATATCGACGCAACTTGAAGAGTGATATTATGCTTCCATTGATCATTTCCTTCAGTTCACAATGCGTTCGTCTTTTGTCGTTTTTATTGGTAACGGTACGACGCTGAGACATTCATTATAAATCGCTCATAGTGCTTACGCCACTTGGATACCCATGGTGTTTTCCATTTACCGGAGTAACTTAGTAAAAGTGTGTGCATGGAATATAGTATTATATGGACGTCAAACGTGAACCATCTGAAGTGTGGATGAGAAGAAACTAGAACCATATGAACAGTGTTGCTACCAATGATTGCTAAGAAATTAAGCGGACAGATAAACTGCCAAATGAGTAGGCACCATAAAGAGGAAAGGAGTCTGTGGATGACCCCAGAGGAGGGGCGTGTTAATGGTCTTTCATGTCTGCATCCAGAAACAATAAAATTGGCGATGGCTCTGAGCACTATTGGACTTAACATCTATGGTCATCAGTCCCTTAGAACTTAGAACTACTTAAACCTGACTAACCTAAGGACATCACACAACACCCAGCCATCACGAGGCAGAGAAAATCCCTGACCCCGCCGGGAATCGAACCCGGGAACCCGGGCGTGGGAAGCGAGAACGCTACCGCACGACCACGAGCTGCGGGCATAAAATTGGCGAGGGAAGAGGCATTATGGAGAGATAATACACTCCTGGAAATTGAAATAAGAACACCGTGAATTCATTGTCCCAGGAAGGGGAAACTTTATTGACACATTCCTGGGGTCAGATGCATCACATGATCACACTGACAGAACCACAGGCACATAGACACAGGCAACAGAGCATGCACAATGTCGGCACTAGTACAGTGTATATCCACCTTTCGCAGCAATGCAGGCTGCTATTCTCCCATGGAGACGATCGTAGAGATGCTGGATGTAGTCCTGTGGAACGGCTTGCCATGCCATTTCCACCTGGCGCCTCAGTTGGACCAGCGTTCGTGCTGGACGTGCAGACCGCGTGAGACGACGCTTCATCCAGTCCCAAAAATGCTCAATGGAGGACAGATCCGGAGATCTTGCTGGCCAGGGTAGTTGACTTACACCTTCTAGGTCTAGGAATGGTAGAACGATGGGTTCGATGACGGTTTGGATGTACCGTGCACTATTCAGTGTCCCCTCGACGATCACCAGTGGTGTACGGCCAGTGTAGGAGATCGCTCCCCACACCATGATGCCGGGTGTTGGCCCTGTGTGCCTCGGTCGTATGCAGTCCTGATTGTGGCGCTCACCTGCAAGGCGCCAAACACGCATACGACCATCATTGGCACCAAGGCAGAAGCGACTCTCATCGCTGAAGACGACACGTCTCCATTCGTCCCTCCATTCACGCTTGTCGCGACACCACTGGAGGCGGGCTGCACGATGTTGGGGCGTGAGCGGAAGACGGCCTAACGGTGTGCGGGACCGTAGCCCAGCTTCATGGAGACGGTTGCGAATGGTCCTCACCGATACCCCAGGAGCAACAGTGTCCCTAATTTGCTGGGAAGTGGCGGTGCGGTCCCCTACGGCACTGCGTAGGATCCTACGGTCTTGGCGTGCATCCATGCGTCGCTGCGGTCCGGTCCCAGGTCGACGGGCACGTGCACCTTCCGCCGACCACTGGCGACAACATCGATGTACTGTGGAGACCTCACGCCCCACGTGTTGAGCAATTCGGCGGTACGTCCACCCGGCCTCCCGCATGCCCACTATACGCCCTCGCTCAAAGTCCGTCAACTGCACATACGGTTCACGTCCACGCTGTCGCGGCATGCTACCAGTGTTAAAGACTGCGATGGAGCTCCGTATGCCACGGCAAACTGGCTGACACTGACGGCGGCGGTGCACAAATGCTGCGCAGCTAGCGCCATTCGACGGCCAACACCGCGGTTCCTGGTGTGTCCGCTGTGCCGTGCGTGTGATCATTGCTTGTACAGCCCTCTCGCAGTGTCCGGAGCAAGTATGGTGGGTCTGACACACCGGTGTCAATGTGTTCTTTTTTCCATTTCCAGGAGTGTAGTAGTGGCAGATAGGACTAGAATTTGGAAAACAAATTGTAGGGAATGTTTGTTGTAGAGATTAAGTAGGCTTGAGAGGACTGGGGTCGAGGTAGGATAAGATGGACAGCATAAAAGACGTTGAGAAACTGATTACATAAAGAAAATGAACTGAGGAATCCTCCGGTAGAAACGTGGAAATCTGGTAGCTCTCTGCTTCTTCGTCTCTTGTAATGCTGGATAGTTTTACAATAAACGAAAATTTAAACTGACAGGTCGTGCTCCACGACTCGTTCCACTTGCACTGTATTTGATGAGGTGCCATACGACATATAAATTGAAAAAGATATTCAGAGGCAGCCTCAGTGAGAAATATTTTTTTTCCAAGGAGCATAAGTGATTTCGTTGATGATCTCTGATAAACATGATTTAGAATTTTTCTGTGGAGTGTAACGCGCTGTCAGAATGAAGTTTCTTTTTCTTTATTTATTTATTTACTTTTTTTATTGCAACCCTCAAGTCAGCTACATAACACAAGTTGTCCCAGGAAGAATGGTTAATATTCAGGTATATGGTAGGGACGGTCATTCCAAGCAGAAAAGTCTAGTAAAATGTTTCGGGATTGGCGGTAGCGTCGCGACAAGAGGCGGTCACGAGGTCCGAGCGGCCATGCCACGAGCTGCCCAAGGAGGGGCTGCGCAGAGGAAAGATACCAGGGTACTTCACCGGGGTCAGCGTCGACTACAAGCAGCAGGCCGACATCCCGTCGGTTGGTTGGCAACATTCGTGCCGGACGACCGCTCAAGCTTGACTGCCCCCTTCTACCTGGCTGTCATCGGCACCGCTCAATAATCGGCGCGGCGCACCTCGGACCCATGCAACGGCTTGCCGATAAAGGGAAGTAACATTCTGTAATCCTCGTGGTGACTGGTACCAGTGTCTACCCGACCCCCTAATTATCTCTGGTTTGTATCCGACACTCAGAGTGTTACTCAGTCGGCTCTTTGGTCGTAAATATAGACCGCAGTATTGTACTAGACACTAGTAGTCGTTTGAAAATTTATTCTGATGTTATATTGCCCTTCCGTTTTATTTTATATCCGATCATTAATGTTTTAATGAATCTGCCCCTGGTCAGAAATACAGTCGGAATAATTCTACTAAGGCACGGGTTGCCGTAAAACAAACAGGGGTCTTGTGGTCAGATATAGATGTTAACCGGTTCAATTCCTTGATTGTAATTGCATTTGAGATAATCTGAACTACCTGTTGTATTAAGCTTTTTGAAAGAACGGGTCATTATTGGTGAATTTTTAACTGGATCTTGTGGTTCCGCCGAGTGATTTCTCTAGTAATAAGTGCTCATACGTAATGTTTTAAAACGTTCCTTCAGAGCGGCCCTCATAGCTGATAAGCAGTTTAACTTTTGACATATTAACAGCCAACTGTCACCAGGGCTGTAATTAGAATAAGATTGTCAAAAGGGATGGGTTGGGATCCAGTCGCACTTTGGTTGCTGATTGAAATGAAAAAGTTGCTCGCTAATTTGTTTAACCTTTAAGCATAGATGCGAATCTTAACCCCGAATCTTTCGACATGCAGTTTCTAAATTAAAACAAAAAATTTTACGTCATCTGTCTGAGAAATTAAAACACTCTTGTCATGAGTATTACCTATATGTTTTCATGTGTTGCAGAGTCTTTGGTGTGACGTCATAAGCGAGTGACTGCGTGTGAGATCGCTCTCCAAGTTTTTATATATTTTTAGGTTTCAGATATATATTTTAACGGTTTTTGTGATAATATTTACTATATAAGTGACTTATTAGTGGTTTCTTCATTCACCTCTGCCTTTCTTGTGTTGTGACCTGATATTTGTGAGTGTTTAGCATCGAGCAACGTAACCTCTTACCTGTGTTGACATTCCGCGCTGACCAGTTACAGCTGTAGCGGCGCATTGAAAGCTAAGTACTAATTAATTGTTTGTGTATAGTGGTTTATTTAGGAACTATAGTAGTCTTCAACCGGAGTTTTCGTGTTTTCTGGTGAAATAATTTCAGAAGTACCTTTTGGGAACTGTTTTCAGCTTCGTTACTGTCTCAATCGACGTTTGATTCTCTTTCTGTATTAGACTTTTGTTTTATTCACATTTGTTGTTTATTAATACTGTTAATAATAGTACTTACTTCCCTTGTAGAGTAAGTTTGTGTTTATTGTAGTCAGGTTTTTAACATCTTATTGTAGTAGCGGAACTTAGAAAAAGTAAAATTTTACCATGAGTGAGAAGTGTGGGCTTTGCCGTAGGTTCGTGAGTAGTGGATTGCGGTGTGAGACTTGTTCGAAGTATTTTCACTGGGGGGGAATGCAGTGGGGAAGCCAGTGGGCATTCTGGTGAGATCCTCTCCTGGAACTGCAGGTTATGTAGCAAGAGTAAGTTGATAGAGGAGCAGGAGCGTAAGATCTGTGCCCTTCAGGTGCAGTTGAAAAACGCACAGGAGGAGCTAGATAGGATGAGGAGGGAGAAGGGGGTTGGGGAATGGGAGCTGGCTGTTGGCAAGAGATCTGCTAGGAGAAGAAGATTTTCAGATAGTTTTACTATTGGTGTTTACAATAGATATGACCAACTGCCAGAGTCTAGTGGAGAGGAATCTCTAGTAGCTGTAGGTGTAGGAAGTATGCAGCAGACCTCAGTAGTTACGGTGACTAGAACAGTTACAGGAAGAAGAAGGTTCTGCTGTTAGGTAGTTCTCATGGCAGAGGTGTAGGCCAGCAGTTGCGGGAAGTGCTGGGGAATGAGTACCAGGTCACCAGCATTGTGAAGCCTAATGCAGGATTGGCTCAGGTGACTGTTAACATAGGGGGGTTATGTAGGGATTTTACTAAAGAGGATCAGGTAGTGATTGTGGGTGGGGTTGGTAACAATATTGATAGGGATGGGGAGTATGACATAGATGGTGACCTGGAAAAGATAGCCACTCAGACTGGCAACACGAATGTGCATTTCGTGGAACTGTTTCAGCGTCACGATCGGCCTCATCTTAATACAGCCGTCAGGCGTAATAACACGAGACTTGGGGGTGCGCTGATGACAGAAAGCATGGGTCACATTTCAGTGGTGTCGGTGGAGTCTATCAGCAGGACGGGTTTCACTAGACATGGCCTGCACCTCAACAGGTATGGGAAGGGGAGGTTGGCAAAGCTTATAGGTGACAGCATAGGTGGGGTTGGTGGGATCACTCATGGGAAAATTCCTACAGTAGTGGGTGTTAGAGCTGCACCTTTTTTAGATTGAAGTCAGCTGATATGTATTCCTGCTTAAGGGAAGTCTCTCTAACAAAGGAACCACTTTTGACAAAGCTTAGGTATCCGAGTAATGAGGGAATTAGTATATTTCATCAAAATATACAAGGTATTAGAGATAAAGTTAGTGAACTGCTTATAGATGTTGACTCTGAAATTATTGGTATATCTGAACACTTCTTAAATAAGGAGATGATTCAGAGGCTTCCTTTACCAGGATACAGGTTGGCTGGCAGCTTTTCGAGGAGCTCTTTGCGGTGTGGGGGAGCAGCCATGTATGTGAAAAACGGCATCCCATTTGAGTCAATTGATGTTTCAAAGAACTGCACTGAAAAGGTGTTTGAATGTTGTGCAGGTGTGGTTAAATTTAACGGAGCTAAACTTCTAACTCTTGTTATTTATAGATCCTCAGACTCCGATTTCACAAAATTTTTGCTAAAGCTAGAGGAGGTTCTTGGTTCACTTTATAGGAAATACAAAAAGTTATATGTGGTGACTTCAATATTAATTGTATAAGTGATTGTGCAAGGAAGAGGATGCTGGTAGACCTCCTTAATTCATATAATCTTATTCAAACCGTATTCTTTCCAACGAGAGTGCAAGGGAACAGTAGAACAACCATAGACAACATTTTTGTTCATTCCTCATTACTAGAAGGGCATTCTGTTAGCAAAAAGGTGAATGGCCTTTCAGATCATGATGCACAAATTTTAACTCTAAAAGATTTTTGTGCTGCAACACGTGTTAAATATAGTCATCAGCTGTTTAGGAAAGCTGATCCAGTTGCTGAAGAGACCTTTGTAAACCTTATCAAGGAACAAGAGTGGCAAGATGTTTATAGCGCTGATACAGTAGACAATAAATATAATGGTTTTCTCAAGACTTTTCTCGTGCTCTTTGAAAGTTGCCTTCCGTTAGAACGTTCAAAACAGGGTACTAGCACAAACAGGCAGCCTGGCTGGCTGACTAGAGGGATAAGAATATCTTGTAGAACAAAGAGGCAATTATATCAAAACGTTAGAAACAGTCAGAATCTAAATGCAGCAGCCCATTACAAACAGTATTATAAGGTGCTTAAAAATGTTATTAGGAAGGCAAAAAGTATGTGGTATGCAGATAGAATAAAAAAGTCTCAGGATAAAATTAAAACCATATGGTCAGTCGTAAAGGAAGTGGCTGGTCTGCAGAGACAGGTCGAGGATATAGAATCAGTGCGTAGTGGGAATGTCCGTGTTACTGATAAGTCGCATATATGTACAGTATTTAATAATCACTTTCTGAATATAGCAGGTGAACTAAATAGAAACCTAGTCCCAACAGGGAATCATATAGCGCTCTTACAAAAAAGTGTTCCGAGACTGTTACCTGATATGCTCCTCCATGATACTGACAAGAGGGAGATTGAGTTAATAATTAAATCACTAAAGACCAAGAACTCTCATGGATATGACGGGGTATCTAGCAGAATACTGAAATATTGTTCTATGTATGTTAGCCCAGTACTTAGCCATATACACTCCTGGAAATGGAAAAAAGAACACATTGACACCGGTGTGTCAGACCCACCATACTTGCTCCGGACACTGCGAGAGGGCTGTACAAGCAATGATCACACGCACGGCACAGCGGACACACCAGGAACCGCGGTGTTGGCCGTCGAATGGCGCTAGCTGCGCAGCATTTGTGCACCGCCGCCGTCAGTGTCAGCCAGTTTGCCGTGGCATACGGAGCTCCATCGCAGTCTTTAACACTGGTAGCATGCCGCGACAGCGTGGACGTGAACCGTATGTGCAGTTGACGGACTTTGAGCGAGGGCGTATAGTGGGCATGCGGGAGGCCGGGTGGACGTACGGCCGAATTGCTCAACACGTGGGGCGTGAGGTCTCCACAGTACATCGATGTTGTCGCCAGTGGTCGGCGGAAGGTGCACGTGCCCGTCGACCTGGGACCGGACCGCAGCGACGCACGGATGCACGCCAAGACCGTAGGATCCTACGCAGTGCCGTAGGGGACCGCACCGCCACTTCCCAGCAAATTAGGGACACTGTTGCTCCTGGGGTATTGGCGAGGACCATTCGCAACCGTCTCCATGAAGCTGGGCTACGGTCCCGCACACCGTTAGGCCGTCTTCCGCTCACGCCCCAACATCGTGCAGCCCGCCTCCAGTGGTGTCGCGACAGGCGTGAATGGAGGGACGAATGGAGACGTGTCGTCTTCAGCGATGAGAGTCGCTTCTGCCTTGGTGCCAATGATGGTCGTATGCGTGTTTGGCGCCGTGCAGGTGAGCGCCACAATCAGGACTGCATACGACCGAGGCACAAAGGGCCAACAACCGGCATCATGGTGTGGGGAGCGATCTCCTACACTGGCCGTACACCACTGGTGATCGTCGAGGGGACACTGAATAGTGCACGGTACATCCAAACCGTCATCGAACCCACCGTTCTACCATTCCTAGACCGGCAAGGGAACTTGCTGTTCCAACAGGACAATGCACGTCCGCATGTATCCCGTGCCACCCAACGTGCTCTAGAAGGTGTAAGTCAACTACCCTGGCCAGCAAGATCTCCGGATCTGTCCCCCATTGAGCATGTTTGGGACTGGATGAAGCGTCGTCTCACGCGGTCTGCACGTCCAGCACGAACGCTGGTCCAACTGAGGCGCCAGGTGGAAATGGCATGGCAAGCCGTTCCACAGGACTACATCCAGCATCTCTACGATCGTCTCCATGGGAGAATAGCAGCCTGCATTGCTGCGAAAGGTGGATATACACTGTACTAGTGCCGACATTGTGCATGCTCTGTTGCCTGTGTCTATGTGCCTGTGGTTCTGTCAGTGTGATCATGTGATGTATCTGACCCCAGGAATGTGTCAATAAAATTTCCCCTTCCTGGGACAATGAATTCACGGTGTTCTTATTTCAGTTTCCAGGAGTGTATGTAACTTTTCCTTTAGGAGTGGTGGGGTTCCTGACCAATTAAAGTACTCGGTAGTGAAGCCACTTTATAAAAAGGGAGACAGGGATAATGTTGACAATTATAGACCTATTTCTATGCCATCGGTGTTTGCTAAAGTTATCGAGAAGGTTGTATATGCAAGGTTACTGGAGCATTTAAATTCACATAATTTGCTGTCAAATGTTCAGTTTGGTTTTAGAAATGGTTTAACAACTGAAAATGCTATATTCTCTTTTCTCTGTGAGGTTTTGGACGGATTTAATAAAAGTTTGCGAACGCTAGGTGTTTTCTTTGATTTAACGAAGGCTTTTGACTGTGTTGACCACAAAATGTTACTGCAGAAGTTGGACCATTATGGAGTAAGGGGAGTAGCTTACAATTGGTTCGCCTCTTACCTTAAGAACAGAAAGCAGAAGGTAATTCTCCGCAATATTGAGAGTGGTAGTGATGTTGAGTCCCAATGGGGCACTGTTAAGTGGGGCGTTCCCCAAGGGTCGGTGCTGGGGCCACTGCTGTTTCTTATTTATATAAATGATATGCATTCTAGTATTACAGGTGATTCAAAAATATTTCTGTTTGCTGATGACACCAGCTTGATAGTGAAGGATCTTGTGTGTAATATTGAAACAGTATCAAATAACATGGTTCATGAAATAAGTTGGTGGCTTGTGGAAAATAATTTGATGCTAAATCACGGTAAGACTCAGTTTTTACAGTTTCTGACACACAATTCAACAAGAACCGATATTTTGATCAGACAGAATGGTCATATTATAAGCGAGACGGAACAGTTCAAGTTCCTAGGAGTTCGGATAGATAGTAAGCTGTTGTGGAAAGCCCATGTTCAGGATCTTGTTCAGAAACTAAATGCTGCTTTATTTACCATTAGAACAGTATCTGAAATAAGTGACACTTCAACACGAAAAGTAGTCTACTTCGCATATTTCCATACGCTTATGCCGTATGGTATTATTTTTTGGGGTAATTCTTCTGATTCAAAAAGGGTATTTTTGGTTCAAAAACGGGCTGTTCGAGCTATATGTGGTGTAAGTTCGAGAACCTCTTGTCGACCCCTATTCAATAGTCTGGGAATTCTGACATTGCCCGCACAGTATATACACTCCTGGAAATTGAAATAAGAACACCGTGAATTCATTGTCCCAGGATGGGGAAACTTTATTGACACATTCCTGGGGTCAGATACATCACATGATCACACTGACAGAACCACAGGCACATAGTCACAGGCAACAGAGCATGCACAATGTCGGCACTAGTACAGTGTATATCCACCTTTCGCAGCAATGCAGGCTGCTATTCTCCCATGGAGACGATCGTAGAGATGCTGGATGTAGTCCTGTGGAACGGCTTGCCATGCCATTTCCACCTGGCGCCTCAGTTGGACCAGCGTTCGTGCTGGACGTGCAGACCGCGTGAGACGACGCTTCATCCAGTCCCAAACATGCTCAATGGGGGACAGATCCGGAGATCTTGCTGGCCAGGGTAGTTGACTTACACCTTCTAGAGCACGTTGGGTGGCACGGGATACATGCGGACGTGCATTGTCCTGTTGGAACAGCAAGTTCCCTTGCCGGTCTAGGAATGGTAGAACGATGGGTTCGATGACGGTTTGGATGTACCGTGCACTATTCAGTGTCCCCTCGACGATCACCAGTGGTGTACGGCCAGTGTAGGAGATCGCTCCCCACACCATGATGCCGGGTGTTGGCCCTGTGTGCCTCGGTCGTATGCAGTCCTGATTGTGGCGCTCACCTGCACGGCGCCAAACACGCATACGACCATCATTGGCACCAAGGCAGAAGCGACTCTCATCGCTGAAGACGACACGTTCTATTCGTCCCTCCATTCACGCCTGTCGCGACACCACTGGAGGCGGGCTGCACGATGTTGGGGCGTGAGCGGAAGACGGCCTAACGGTGTGCGGGACCGTAGCCCAGCTTCATGGAGGCGGTTGCGAATGGTCCTCGCCGATACCCCAGGAGCAACAGTGTCCCTAATTTGCTGGGAAGTGGCGGTGCGGTCACCTACGGCACTGCGTAGGATCCTACGGTCTTGGCGTGCATCCGTGCGTCGCTGCGGTCCGGTCCCAGGTCGACGGGCACGTGTACCTTCCGCCGACCACTGGCGACAACACCGATGTACTGTGGAGACCTCACGCCCCACGTGTTGAGCAATTCGGCGGTACGTCCACCCGGCCTCCCGCATGCCCACTAAACGCCCTCGCTCAAAGTCCGTCAACTGCACATACGGTTCACGTCCACGCTGTCGCGGCATGCTACCAGTGTTAAAGACTGCGATGGAGCTCCGTATGCCACGGCAAACTGGCTGACACTGACGGCGGCGGTGCACAAATGCTGCGCAGCTAGCGCCATTCGACGGCCAACACCGCGGTTCCTGGTGTGTCCGCTGTGCCGTGCGTGTGATCATTGCTTGTACAGCCCTCTCGCAGTGTCCAGAGCAAGTATGGTGGGTCTGACACACCGGTGTCAATGTGTTCTTTTTTCCATTTCCAGGAGTGTATTTTCTTTAATGTCGTTTGTTGTTAGCAATATTAGCCTATTCCCAAGAGTTAGCAGCTTTCACTCAGTTAATATTACACAGAAATCCAATCTGCATGTGGAATGCACTTCCTTGACTCTTGTGCAGAAATGAGTGCAGTATTCTGCTGCATCCATTTTCAATAAGCTACCACAAGAACTCAAAAATCTTAGCAGTAGCCCAAACGCTTTTAAGTCTAAACTGAAGAGTTTCCTCATGGCTCACTCCTTTTATTCTGTCGAGGAGCTCCTGGAAGAGCTAAAAAATTAAGCAAATTCCGGTGTTATATTGTTGATTTTCTTTATTTAAATTTACGACTTGTCACCTGAATATGTTTTTTTATATTTCATTTTATCTGTTTCTAATATCGTGTTATAATTTCATGTATTGACTCGTTCCATGACCATGGAGACTTCTCCTTAATTTGGTCCCACGGAACAATAAATAAATAAATAAATAAATAGGAAGGGCATTTAATAAGAGAAGCTGTGTCCAGCGCGGCAGTAACACCGCTGTTACACCCGATAACGGGCGGGCAGCAGGTCCGGGCCCTTATGATTATTAGCACGTTATTCTTGTTTTGATTTCTCTGGTAAAAACTCATTCGTTTCACAAACTCGTTAATTTGTAAAGAAAACAAATTTATGATTATACAGGGTGTTACAAAAAGGTACGGCCAAACTTTCAGGAAACATTCCTCACACACAAATAAAGAAAAGATGTTATGTGGACATGTGACCGGAAACGCTTAATTTCCATGTTAGAGCTCATTTTAGTTTCGTCAGTATGTACCGTACTTCCTCGATTCACCGCCAGTTGGCCCAATTGAAGGAAGGTAATGTTGACTTCGGTGCTTGTGTTGACATGCGACTCATTGCTCTACAGTACTAGCATCAAGCACGTCAGTACGTAGCATCAACAGGTTAGTGTTCACCACGAACGTGGTTTTGCAGTCAGTGCAATGTTTACAAATGCGGAGTTGGCAGATGCCCATTTGATGTATGGATTAGCACGGGGCAATAGCCGAGGCGCGGTACGTTTGTATCGAGACAGATTTCCAGAACCAAGCTGTCCCGACAGGAAGACGTTCGAATCAATTGATCGGCGTCTTAGGGAGCACGGAACATTCCAGCCTATGACTCGTGCCTGGGGAAGACCTAGAACGACGAGGACACCTGCAATGGACGAGGCAATTCTTCGTGCAGTTGACGATAACCCTAATGTCAGCGTCAGAGAAGTTGCTGCTGTACAAGGTAACGTTGACGACTGTGTGGAGAGTGCTACGGGAGAACCAGTTGTTTCCGTACCATGTACAGCATGTGCAGGCACTATCAGCAGCTGATTGGCCTCCACGGGTACATTTCTGCGAATGGTTCATCCAACAATGTGTCAATCCTCATTTCAGTGCAAATGTTCTCTTTACGGATGAGGCTTCATTCCAACGTGATCAAATTGTAAATTTTCACAATCAACATGTGTGGGCTGACGAGAATACGCACGCAATTGTGCAATCACGTCATCAACACAGATTTTCTGTGAACTTTTGGGCACGCATTGTTGGTGATGTCTTGATTGGGCTCCATGTTCTTCCACCTACGCTCAATGGAGCACGTTATCATGATTTCATACGGGATACTCTACCTGTGCTGCTAGAACATATGCCTTTACAAGTACGACACAACATGTGGTTCATGCACGATGCAGCTCCTGCACATTTCAGCCGAAGTGTTCGTACGCTTCTCAACGATAGATTCGGTGGCCGATGGATTGGTAGAGGGGACCAATTCCATGGCCTCCACGCTCTCCTGACCTCAACCCTCTTGACTTTCATTTATGGTGGCATTTGAAAGCTCTTGTCTACGCAACCCCGGTTCCAAATGTAGAGACTCTTCGTGCTCGTATTGTGGACGGCTGCGATACAATACGCCATTCTCCAGGGTTGCATCAGCGCATCAGGGATCCCATGTGACGGAGGGTGGAAGCATGTATCCTCGCTAACGGAGGACCTTTTGAACATTTCCTGTAACAAAGTGTTTGAAGTCACGCTGGTACGTTCTGTTGCTGTATGTTTCCATTCCATGATTAATGTGATTTGAAGAGAAGTAATAAAATGAGCTCTAACATGGAAAGTAAGCGTTTCTGGACACATGTCCACATCCCCCCTGCGGGTCCGGGGATTAGAATAGGCCCGAGGTATTCCTGCCTGTCGTAAGAGGCGACTAAAAGGAGTCCATCCCCCTCACGGGGGTAGTTAGCGCCTGCGTCCGGAGACGGACGGTTCCACGACCTATAATTGTGGTCTTTTTGGTTTTTCACTTCTCGTTTCTTCCTTCCTTTGGTTGGTTCCTTTCTTTGCTCTTCTCCACCTCACTGTCATCCTTACTCTTTCCCTTGACTTCTCCTTGCCTCCTCATTGCCTTCTTCTCCTTGCCTCCTCATTGCCTTCTTCTCCTTGCCTTCTCATTGCCTTCTTCTCCTTGCCTTCTCATTGCCTTCTTCTCCTTGCCTTCTCATTGCCTTCTTCTCCTTGCCTTCTCTGGTCTCCGCCTCGGCGTTTGAGACAGTCTGTCCTCTTTCTCCCTCTCTCTTCTTTTTCCTCTTCTTCCTTCCTCCATGTGCGTGCCTGAAGGCCGACCCACGCGTTCGTACGCGTAGCCGGTGACGGGGTAACGCGTAATTCCCCGCCCTGGGTAGACATGTAAGGCACGCGCGTACCCCCTGGTAAAGGCCAGGCCCGGGGAGGGGTGATTGCCTGAGCTGATACCTTCTGACCATGCTGATTGGTCCCTCCGTCTGTTTCTCGGGAGGTGTGACCTGAGGTGTAAACATTCACCTAAGGCGGGAGTGCCCTCTGAGAGGGTCCCCACAAGGTAGGAGCGCGCCATCGGAGACGCTGGCAATCATGGGGGATTCCTCCGCAATGGATTCTACTCCATCTCTCTCGACTTCTGCCCAAAAACGGAAACGTGACCAGCCACCAGTGACAAAAGTACTACCGACTGCCCCACAGTTCCTCGTCGTTTCTCGATCTGAGGACGGAAAGGATTTTTCCTCTGTCAACCCTTTCGTTATCCAGAAGGGCGTAGATGCCATAGCCGGATCTGTCAAATCTTGTACCAGGTTGCGTAACGGTACCTTATTACTAGAAACTGAGAGTGCCTTTCAGGCACAAAAACTGCTTCGGGCCACACTCCTGTACACGTTCCCTGTCCGGGTGGAGGCCCACCGAACTTTGAATTCGTCTCGTGGTGTAGTCTATACTAGCTCCCTCGACGGATTGACTGACGAGGAGATTCAATCTTTCCTCGCTGAGCAGGGCGTGACGGCTGTCCATAGGGTCATGAAAAAGGTCAACAATGACCTTGTACCGACCCGGACACTTTTCTTGACCTTCGATAGTGTTAAGCTGCCATCGCGCATCAAGGCGGGCTACGAGGTTATTTCTGTTCGCCCCTATGTCCCGACACCTACGCGCTGCTACCAGTGTCAGCGTTTCAATCACACTCGACAGTCTTGTTCCAATGCGGCTAAATGTGTCACTTGTGGCATGGATGCCCATGAGGGTGACTGTCCACCTCCGTCTCCTCGTTGTGTGAACTGTCAGGGTGACCATGCCGCATCCTCCCGCGACTGTCCTGTCTACAAGGAAGAACGCTGTATCCAAGAAATTCGGGTCAAAGAGAAAGTGTCCACCTCGGCTGCTCGCAAGCTATTGGCTAGTAGGAAGCCCGCGCTGCTCCTAGCGGGGAAATACAGTACTGTCCTCGCCTCTCCTCGGACTACCAGGGAGGTAGCAACCCAGACATGCGATCTGACCTTCAGCACCACGGTCGTCCGTTCGGCCAGTGCTAAGATCGCGCGGTCGACGTCTCCTCTTCCTCCCATCACCCCACAGACACCAGCCCCTTCATCAGCTTCTGCTAAGACGAAGACCCCGAAGTCAGATGCACGGGCCTTCAAGAAGGAACCATCCCGTACAGACTTCCTACGTACCTCGACCTCCCAGCTTCGACCGGTACTTCCACCAAACGTGCTTCCAAAAAGGCTCATAGGAAGCACAGTTCTCCTTCTCTGCCACGGCGCATTTCTTCTCCTGCACCACCCAGCGGTTGCCGCCCCAGGCCGTCATCCGTTTCGCCTGGCCGCACCGCTGTTAGCCGTACATCTGGCCGTTCACCGGCGGAGGAAGCTCCCCCTCCCGGCCATCCTCCCGAGATGGCCGATGAACCTATAGACCCAATGGACGATGACTGTCCGCCTACTGATAGCGGCGGCAGTGCTCGCTCGAAGCCAGGCCCTCAGCGGCCTTCGAGGTGACCCCTTCTTTCATCTTCCTTTTCTTACGATGGCACTTATTCACTGGAATATTCGCAGCATTCGCTCCAACCGAGAGGACTTGAAGTTGCTGCTCCGCTTGCACCGTCCGCTCGTCGTAGCCCTCCAGGAAACGATGCTACGCCCATGCGATCAAATTGCCTTGGCACACTACACCTCTGTGCGTTTTGACCTACCCCCTGTGGTAGGTATCCCAGCTCATGGAGGGGTTATGTTGCTGGTCCGGGATGATATTTACTACGATCCCATCACGTTGCACACCGGCCTGCAGGCAGTTGCCATCCGCATTACTCTCCCCACTTTTACGTTTTCCTTTTGTACCGTTTACACTCCATCGTCATCTGCCGTTACCAGGGCAGACATGATGCAACTTATTGCTCAGCTACCTGCACCATTTTTGTGAACTGGAGACTTCAATGCCCACCATCCCCTTTGGGGCTCTCCAGCATCCTGCCCGAGGGGCTCCTTGTTAGCAGACCTTTTCAACCAGCTCAATCTTGTCTGCCTCAATACTGGCGCCCCTACTTTTCTTTCGGACACATCTCACACCTATTCCCATTTAGACCTCTCTATATGTACTCCCCAACTTGCACGCCGGTTTGAGTGGTATGCACTTTCTGATACATATTCGAGCGACCACTTCCCGTGTGTTATCCATCTCCTGCAGCATACCCCCTCTCCGTGCTCCTCTAGTTGGACCATCTCCAAGGCAGACTGGGGGCTCTTCTCTTCCAGGGCGACCTTTCAGGATCAAACCTTCACAAGCTGCGATCGTCAGGTCGCACACCTCACGGAAGTCATTCTCGCTGCTGCTGAATATTCCATCCCTCACCCTACTTCTTCTCCACGTCGCGTACCGGTCCCCTGGTGGACCGCAGCATGTAGAGACGCTTTACGTACTCGTCGACGTGCTTTACGCACATTTAAACGCCACCCTACAGTGGCGAATTGTATCAGTTATAAACGATTACGTGCTCAGTGTCGTCGTATTATCAAAGAAAGCAAGAAAGCCAGCTGGGCTGCTTTCACAAGCACCTTCAACAGTTTTACTCCTTCTTCTGCTGTCTGGGGTAGCCTGCGCCGGCTATCTGGCACTAAGGTCCACTCACCAGTTTCTGGCTTGAAGGTCGCGAATGACGTCCTTGTGGCCCCTGAGGCTGTCTCCAATGCCTTCGGCCGCTTTTTCGCAGAGGTTTCGAGCTCCGCTCATTACCACCCTGCCTTCCTCCCCCGCAAACAGGCAGAGGAGGCTAGGCCACCTAACTTCCGCTCCTCGAATTGTGAAAGTTACACTCCTGGAAATTGAAATAAGAACACCGTGAATTCATTGTCCCAGGATGGGGAAACTTTATTGACACATTCCTGGGGTCAAATACATCACATGATCACACTGACAGAACCACAGGCACATAGACACAGGCAACAGAGCATGCGCAATGTCGGCACTAGTACAGTGTATATCCACCTTTCGCAGCAATGCAGGCTGCTATTCTCCCATGGAGACGATCGTAGAGATGCTGGATGTAGTCCTGTGGAACGGCTTGCCATGCCATTTCCACCTGGCGCCTCAGTTGGACCAGCGTTCGTGCTGGGCGTACAGACCGCGTGAGACGACGCTTCATCCAGTCCCAAACATGCTCAATGGGGGACAGATCCGGAGATCTTGCTGGCCAGGGTAGTTGACTTACACCTTCTAGAGCACGTTGGGTGGCACGGGATACATGCGGACGTGCATTGTCCTGTTGGAACAGCAAGTTCCCTTGCCGGTCTAGGCATGGTAGAACGATGGGTTCGATGACGGTTTGGATGTACCGTGCACTATTCAGTGTCCCCTCGACGATCACCAGTGGTGTACGGCCAGTGTAGGAGATCGCTCCCCACACCATGATGCCGGTTATTGGCCCTGTGTGCCTCGGTCGTATGCAGTCCTGATTGTGGCGCTCACCTGCACGGCGCCAAACACGCATACGACCATCATTGGCACCAAGGCAGAAGCGACTCTCATCGCTGACGACGACACGTCTCCATTCGTCCCTCCATTCACGCCTGTCGCGACACCACTGGAGGCGGGCTGCACGATGTTGGGGCGTGAGCGGAAGACGGCCTAACGGTGTGCGGGACCGTAGCCCAGCTTCATGGAGACGGTTGCGAATGGTCCTCGCCGATACCCCAGGAGCAACAGTGTCCCTAATTTGCTGGGAAGTGGCGGTGCGGTCCCCTACGGCACTGCGTAGGATCCTACGTTCTTGGCGTGCATCCGTGCGTCGCTGCGGTCCGGTCCCAGGTCGACGGGCACGTGCACCTTCCGCCGACCACTGGCGACAACATCGATGTACTGTGGAGACCTCACGCCCCACGTGTTGAGCAATTCGGCGGTACGTCCACCCGGCCTCCCGCATGCCCACTATACGCCCTCGCTCAAAGTCCGTCAACTGCACATACGGTTCACGTCCACGCTGTCGCGGCATGCTACCAGTGTTAAAGACTGCGATGGAGCTCCGTATGCCACGGCAAACTGGCTGACACTGACGGCGGCGGTGCACAAATGCTGCGCAGCTAGCGCCATTCGACGGCCAACACCGCGGTTCCTGGTGTGTCCGCTGTGCCGTGCGTGTGATCATTGCTTGTACAGCCCTCTCGCAGTGTCCGGAGCAAGTATGGTGGGTCTGACACACCAGTGTCAATGTGTTCTTTTTTCTATTTCCAGGAGTGTATAATGCCCCATTCACCATGCGGGAACTCGAAAACGCACTTGGCCGATCACGGTCCTCCGCTCCAGGGCCTGATTCTATTCATATTCAAATGCTGAAGAACCTTTCTCCTGCGGGTAAAGGTTTTCTTCTTCGTACATACAATCGCATCTGGATTGAGGGACATGTTCCCGCATGCTGGCGCGAGTCTATTGTTGTCCCGATTCCTAAGCCGGGGAAGGACAAGCACTTGCCTTCCAGTTATCGACCTATCTCGCTTACCAGGTGTGTCTGTAAAGTGATGGAGCGAATGGTTAACTCTCGATTGGTTTGGCTGCTCGAGTCTCGACGCCTACTTACCAATGTACAATGTGGATTTCGTAGGCGCCGCTCTGCTGTTGACCATCTGGTTACCTTGTCGACCTTCATTATGAATAACTTCTTGCGGAAGCGCCCGACCGCGGCTGTGTTCTTTGATTTGGAGATGGCTTACGACACCTGTTGGAGGGCGGGCATTCTCCGCACCATGCATACATGGGGCCTTCGCGGTCGCCTCCCTCTTTTTATTCGTTCCTTTTTAATGGATCGACAGTTCAGGGTACGTGTGGGTTCTGTCCTGTCCGACACCTTTCGACAGGAGAATGGGGTGCCACAGGGCTCAGTTTTGAGCGTCGCTCTCTTCGCCATCGCGATCAATCCAATAATGGATTGCCTCCCAGCTGATGTATCAGGCTCCCTTTTCGTGGACGATTTTACCATCTATTGCAGCGCGCAGTGTACACGTGTCCTGGAGCGCTGTCTTCAGCGTTCTCTTGACCGTCTTTCCTCCCGGAGTGTCGCCAATGGCTTCCGTTTTTCTGCCGAGAAGACGGTCTGTATTAACTTCTGGCGCTACAAAGAGTTTCTCCCACCGTCCTTACGACTCGGTCCCAATCGTGGAGACAACCAAATTTTTAGGCCTTACATTTGACAGGAAACTTAGCTGGTCTCCACATGTGTCATATTTGGCCGCCCGTTGTACCCGTTCTTTAAATGTCCTCCGTGTTCTCAGTGGTATGTCGTGGGGAGCGGATCGAACCGTCCTACTTCGTCTATATCGGTCGATCGTCCGCTCCAAGCTGGATTATGGGAGCTTCGTATACTCCTCTGCACGGCCATCCATCTTACGCCGCCTCAACTCCATACAACATCGGGGTTTACGACTTGCGATCGGAGCATTTTATACTAGTCCCGTAGAGAGTCTTCATGCTGACGCTGGCGAATTGCCACTCACCTACCGGAGCGATATACTGCTTTGTCGGTATGCCTGTCGGCTACTGTCAATGCCCGACCATCCGTCTTATCGTTCCTTTTTTGACGACTCTCTCGACCGTCAATACGGGTTGTATGTCTCTGCCCTGCTACCCCCTGGAGTTCGCTTTCGTCGCCTCCTTCAACACCTTAATTTTTCACTCCCTGCAACCTTTCGAGTGGGCGAGAGCCACACGCCACCTTGGCTCAGGTCCGCGTTCACCTTGACCTCCCAAAAGAGGTTACCCCCGGTTCGGTCTACCACTCCCGTTTTTTGGAACTTCGTTCGAAGTTCCTCAACATGACTTTCATTTATACAGATGGTTCTAAGACCAATGACGGGGTCGGGTGTTCCTTTATTGTCGGGGCACAAAGTTTCAAATACCGGCTCCGTGGCCATTGTTCGGTCTTCACAGCTGAGCTCCTTGCCCTCTACCAGGCTGTTCTTTACATCTGCCGCCACCGACATTCTGCTTATGTCATCTGCTCCGACTCCCTGAGCGCCATCCAGAGCCTCAGTGATCCGTACCCGGTTCGCCCTTTCGTACACCGGATGCAACGCTCTCTTCAGCAGCTGGTGGACGTCGGTTCTCCGGTTAGCTTTATGTGGGTTCCTGGCCATGTCGGTATCCCTGGGAACGAAGCTGCAGATGCCGCGGCCAAGGCTGCGGTCCTCCAGCCTCGGACAGCTTCTTGTTGTGTCCCTTCGTCCGATTTTAGCAGGGTCTTTTGTCGGCGCATTTTATCGCTGTGGCATGCCGATTGGGCTGCACTTACAGACAACAAGCTTCGGGCCTTCAAACCTCTTCCCGTGGCTTGGACGTCCTCCTCACGCCCTTCTCGGCGGGAGGAGGTAGTTTTGGCCCGGTTAAGAATTGGACACTGCCGGTCCAGCCATCGCCATCTGCTGACGGCTGCGCCGGCGCCGTTCTGCCCATGTGGGCACTTGCTGACGGTTCGACACATTTTAATGTCCTGTCCAGATTTTAACACACTGCGTCTAGATCTTAACCTGCCAAGTACTTTCGATGCCATTTTAGCGGATGACCCACGAGCAGTTGCTCGTGTTCTTCGTTTTATCAATTTGACAAACCTCTCTAAGGACATTTGATGATGCTGTTTTTTAATCCTATGCCTGTCAGTCTGTCTTTTATCGTGTTTTCCCTTTTAGTTGTTGTTGTCAACTTGTGCCTCCCGGTGCATTCTTAGAGTAGTCAGGGCGCTAATGACCATTGAAGTTGTGCGCCCTAAAACCACACACACAAAAAAAAAAAAACGTGTCCACATAACATATTTTCTTTCTTTGTGTGTGAGGAATGTTTCCTGACAGTTTGGCCGTACCTTTTCGTAACACCCTGTATATCGTTAAATAAACAGGTTGTGCGAAAAGAAAGTTTCATTGGTGGGTCCTCCCTTCCACGTTTGCCTTAATACCAGTAAATACCACGTCTCAATGTACTTCATAGTAGATAAAATGAAAAAGTGATCATAGCTGTCGAGATATGCAATGTAGAGCCCATCTTTAGCTGGACATTTTATTCTTGCTTTGGTCCGTTCTATCACCTCTCAAAATTTGATAAGCAAAGAGCTTGTAGCAGAAGGGATTTCTTCTACGATATAGAAGTTGAAGAAGTGCTCATAGCTACTAAGATACGCATTTTACACTGAAGAGCCAAAGAAACTGGTACACCTGCCTATTTCGTGTAGGGACCCACGACACGACGCAGCATGGAATCGACTAATGTCTGAAGTAGTGCTGGAGGGAGTTGACACTATGAATCCTGCAGGGCTGTCCATAAATCCGTACGAGTACGAGGGGGTGGAGATCTCTTCTGAACAGCACGTTGCAAAGCATCCCTAGCTTTGGACGTGTGGGGTGTCGCATTGTCCTGCTGGTATTGTCCAAGTCCTTCGAATTCCACAATGGACCTGAATGGATGCAGATGATCAGACAGGATGCTTCCGTACGTGTCACCTCTAGAGTCGTATCTAGACGCATCAGGGGTCCCATACCATACCAACTGCACACGCCCCACACCATTACAGAGCCTCCACCAGCTTGAACAGTCCCCTACTGACATGCAGGGTCCATGGACTCATGAGGTTGTCTCCACACCCGTACACGTCCATCTGCTCGATACAATTTGAATCGAGACTCATCCGACCAGGCAACATATTTCCAGTCATCAACAGTCCATTGTCGGTGTTGACGGGCTAAGGCGAGGCGTAAAGCTTTGCGACTTGCATTCATCAAAGGTACACGAGTGGGCCTTCAGCTCCGAAAATCCATATCCACGATGTTTAATTGAATGGTTTGCACACTGACTCTTTTTGATGGCCCAGCATTGAAATTGCAGCAATTTGCGGAAGTGTTGCACTTCCGTCACGTTGAACGATTCTCTTCAGTCGTCGTTGGTCGTGTTTTTGCAGGATTTTTTTCCGGCCACAGTGATGTCGGAAATTTGATGTTTTACCGGATTCCTCATACTCACGGTACACTCGTGCAATGGTCATACGGGAAAATCCCTACTTCCTCGCTACCTAGGGGATGCTGTGTCCCATCGCTCGTGCGCCGACTATAACACCACGTTCAAACTCACTTAAATCTTGATAACCTGCCATTGTAGCGGAAGTATCCGATCTAACAATGCGCCAGACACTGGTCTTATAAAGGCGTTGCCGACCGCAGCGCCGTATTCTGCCTGTTTTCATACCTGTATTTGAAAAGGCATGCTTATATCAGTTTCCTTGGCGCTTCAGTGTAGAGCCTATGTTTACCAGACTTTCTTGGTGCGAGTAATCGTTCGTGTCACATCTCTCAATAATGAGCATTCCTCCTTTGACACCCTGTATAAGGACTTACTGCTATTATTTCTAGTAAGATTCCACTAGGAATCCAGGGACATATTGCCTCGTAGCAAGTTGTGACGCGCGTATCAGTCAGGAAGTGTTTGCGGCACCAGTATTAAATTTTATGCAGTTTAGTTACGTATTTACTAAGTTTATCTTTGTTATATTGTTATATATATATATATATAATTCTATACCATTACTTATTTTTATTGGGCTACTGATAACGACTGCTCAGTGGAGACTGGATACCCATAAAAAAAATTTATTTGAGCATTTGGTCCCTAAATGCAAGTGGGAACAAAAAATCTAGATTTCTAACGAGTAAGAATTGTGATTAACTAAAATAATTTTTGTTTACATAGAGAATATGTATCAAAAGAGATGGCTTACCAATTTAATACGAGTTATATAACGCACATAACAAGCACAAAAAAGAAACGTACTAATAAACCATAACAACAGTCTGTATTCCACGTAGTGGGGAACACCAAATTGTTATGTTTTTCTTGTTAGTCGAGCAATTCACACTTACATTTTACAATTCCACTGAACGTATCGATCAATGAGTTCTTATCTCTTCAGGGCACTGGATTTTCACATACAAAGATGGATATGTTGCACTATTATTTCTTCCTAAATGTGCGCTTTGTGTAGAACTTTTATTATTAAAATTAAACTAAATGTACTACCAATATTTTCTCTTTTTAACAGGCGCTAGGAATCGACTTCAGTGACTATCCGAAGATTCGTGACTGGCTGAAACGCTGCCGAAACACGTTTCGCGGGTACGAGGAGGCTGTTGCACAGGGCGGGAGGGAATACGCATAAGCTATCGAGAAACTCCTACCCCCATGATCCATGGACCTTGCCGCTGGTGGGGAGACTTGCGTGCCTCAGCGATACAGATGGCCGTACCGTAGGGGTATCTGTTGAGAGGCCAGACAAACGTGTGGTTGCTGAAGAGGGGCAGCGACCTTTTCAGTAGTTGCAGGGGCAACAGTCTGGATGATTGACTGATCTGGCCTTGCAGCACTAACCAAAACGACCTTGCTGTGCTGGTACTGCGAACGGCTGAAATCAAGGGGAAACTACAGCCGTAACTTTTCCCGAGGGCATGCAGCTTTACTGTATGGTTAAATGATGATGGCGTCCTCTTGGGTAAAATATTCCGGAGGTAAAATAGTCCCCATTCGGATCTCCGGGAGGGGACTACTCAAGAGGGCGTCGTTATCAGGAGAAAGAAAACTGGCGTTCTACAGATCGGAGCGTGGAATGTCAGATCCCTTAATCGGGCAGGTAGGTTAGAAAATTTAAAAAGGGAAATGGATAGGTTGAAGTTAGATATAGTGGGAATTAGTGAAGTTCGGTGGCAGGAGGAAAAAGACTTTTGGTCAGGTGAATACAGGGTTATAAATACAAAATCAAATATGGGTAATGCAGGACTAGGTTTAATAATGAATAAAAAAATAGGAGTGCGGGTAAGCTACTACCAACAGCATAGTGAACGCATTATTGTGGCCAAGATAGACACGATGGCCATGCCTACTACAGTAGTACAAGTTTATATGCCAACTAGCTCTGCAGATGATGAAGAAATTGATGAAACGTATGATGAGATAAAAGAAATTATTAAGGTAGTGAAGGGAGACGAAAATTTAATAGTCATGGGTGACTGGAATTCGAAAGTAGGAAAAGGGAGAGAAGGAAACACAGTGGGTGAATATGGATTTGGGGAGAGAAATGAAAGAGGAAGTCGTCTGGTAGAATTTTGCACAGAGCATAACTTAATAATAGATAACACTTGGTTTAAGAATCATGAAAGAAGGTTGTATACCTGGAAGAACCTTGGAGATACTAGAAGATATCAGATAGATTATATAATGGTAAGACAGAGATTCAGGAACCAGGTTTTAAATTGTAAGACTTTTCCAGGGGCAGATGTGGACTCTGACCACAATTTATTGGTCATCAACTGTAGATTAAAACTGAAGAAACTGCAAAAAGGTGGCAATTTGAGGAGTTGGGACCTGGATAAACTGAAAGAAACAGAGGTTGTACAGAGTTTCAGGGAGACTATAAGGGAACAATTGACAGGAATGGGGGAAGGAAATACAGTAGAAGAAGAATGGGTAGCTTTGAGGAATGAAATAGTGAAGGCAGCAGAGGATCAAGTAGGTAAAAAGATGAGGGCTAGTAGAAATCCTTGGGTAACAGAAAAAATATTGAATTTAATTGATGAAAGGAGAAAATAAAAAAATGCAGCAAGTGAAGCAGGCAAAAAGGAATACAAACATCCCAAAAATGAGATCGACAGGAAGAGCAAAATGGCTAAGCAGGGATGGCTAGAGGACAAATGTAAGAATGTAGAAGCTTATCTCACTAGGGGTAAGATAGATACTGCCTACAGGAAAATTAAAGAGACCTTTGGAGAAAAGAGAGCCACTTGTATGAATATCAAGAGCTCAGATGGAAACCCAGTTATAACCAAAGAAGGGAAAGCAGAAAGATGGAAGGAGTATATAGAGGGTCTATACAAGGGCGATGTACTTGAGGCCAATATTATGGAAATGGAAGAGGATGTAGATGAAGATGAAATGGGAGATATGATACTGCATGAAGAGTTTGACAGAGCACTGAAAGACCTGAGTCGAAACATGGCCCTGGGAGTAGACAACATTCGATTGGAACTACTGACGGCCTTGGGAGAGCCAGTCCTGATAAAACTCTGCCATATGGTGAGCAAAATGTATGAGACAGGCGAAATACCCTCAGACTTCAAGAAGAATATAATAATTCCAATCCCAAAGAAAGAAGGTGTTGACAGATGTGAAAACTACCGAACTATCAGTTTAATAAGTCACAGCTGCAAAATACTAACGCGAATTCTTTACAGACAAATGGAAAAAATAGTAGAAGCCGACCTCGGCGAAGATCAGTTTGGATTCCGCAGAAATGTTGGAACACGTGAGGCAATAGTCACCCTACGACTTATCTTAGAAAATAGATTAAGGAAAGGTAAACCTACATTTCTAGCATTTGTAAACTTAGAGAAAGCTTTTGACAATGTTGACTGGAATACTCTCTTTCAAATTCTAAGGTGGCAGGGGTAAAATACAGGGAGCGAAAGGCTATTTACAATTTGTACAGAAACCAGATGACAGTTATAAGAGTCGAAGGGCATGAAAGGGAAGCAGTGGTTGGGAAGGGAGTAAGACAGGGTTGTAGTCTGTGCCCGATGTTATTCAATCTGTATATTGAGCAAGCAGTAAAGGAAACAAAAGAAAAATTCAGTGTAGGTATTATAATCCACGGAGAAGAAATAAAAACTTTGAGGTTCGCCGATGACATTGTAATTCTGTCAGAGACAGCAAAGGACTTGGAAGAGCAGTTGAATGGAATGGACAGTGTCTTGAAAGGAGGATATAAGATGAACATCAACAAAAGCAAACCGAAGATAATGGAATGTTGTCGAATTAAGTCGGGTGATGCTGAGGGAATTAGATTAGGAATTGAGACACTTAAAGTAGTAAAGGAGTTTTGCTATTTGGGGAGCAAAACAACTGATGATGATCGAGGTAGAGAGGATATAAAATGAAGACTGGTAATGGCAAGGAAAGCGTTTCTGAAGAAGAGAAATTTGTTAACATCGAGTATAGATTTAAATGTCAGGAAGTCGTTTCTGAAAGTATTTGTATGGAGTGTAGCCATGTATGGAAGTGAAACATGGACGATAAATAGTTTGGACAAGAAGAGAATAGAAGCTTTCGAAATGTGGTGCTACAGAAGAATGCTGAAGATTAGATGGGTAGATCACATAACTAATGAGGAAGTATTGAATAGGATTGGGGAGAAGAGGAGTTTGTGGCACAACTTGACTAGAAGAAGGGATCGGTTCGTAGGACATGTTCTGAGGCATCAAGGGATCACAAATTTAGCATTGGAGGGCAGCGTAGAGGGTAAAAATCGTAGAGGGAGACCATGAGATGAATACACTAAGCAGATTTAGAAGGATGTAAGTTGCAGTAAGTACTGGGAGATGAAGAAGCTTGCACAGGATAGAGTAGCATGGAGAGCTGCATCAAGAACAACAACATCGAGAAACTGTTGGGGCCCAATGTTTACAAGCGATAGATGAAACACATTACAATGCACTTCAACAGTAATGCATCGAACTAGGCAGGTTGCTGCTAAGTGGTATAAGTCAGGCTTTGGATACAATAAAGCTTTTTAAAAGAATCGTTTTTTTATTTCTGTTCTTGAACAGTAGCTTAACAATATTGTACGATACGATACCACACGATATTGCAGTGCCCGTGTTATTCTAAATTACAATACAATGTTCCTTCAGACATGAATGGTTGTGGACACAAGGCTGATGACATTTGGAATTTGAGTCTAGCAAGCGGGAAATTCGTGTTCGAGTCCCGGTCCAGTGCAAATTTTCATTGTCGTCATTCCATTACACAGCTGATGGTTGTCCATATTCGTAACTGAGAACACATTCCATGTATAACAATATCTTGTCCCTTGACGAGACATATACAAACTCTTATTTTTTTACTTTATTTTTAGCATCTCGAACGGTACAACAATTGGAGACATGGCTAGCGAGATAGAGAAGAGGTGATGATGTAAATCGAATCCGAAATGAAGACCTGTTGTCTGTTTCTCCAGCTTGTATGAATGCGGTATAAAACTTTTCGCCTCAAAAACATAGCACACAAACCATTAAAATGAACTATCCACATCCACATACGGTGTCTTCTGGAGCATAGATGTACACGATTTGCAGACGGGTGACGTACCCAGTTTCTCCTTCCATCTTAAGACAACACTGTGCCAACAAAGGAATGAAACCATTACAAATCTAGGACAAATTAAGGACCATTTCATACCTACTTTCAAGGAGAAGGATAATAACTGGAGTTGTTTTGTTTAATTGTGGCCAATAGAGAAGAAATACTCGACAAAATACGCGATGATTCTGGCCGTAGCAACAACTAAACTTGATGACATGGCTCGACATGGTTACATTCCTGTGGGAACTAGCGTAGGTTTTGACATTAGACTGCAGCATAAATGACCATAGTCATAATAATTTTGCTTCGTAAGCTAAGCCTGTAGCTTTCTTATTTAATTTTTAGCCTATTATTCAACTTGGGGTTTTCGAACAATACAACCAATAACTTGGTACAAATATTAAAAGAATCTGTATGGATATATCATGATAGAATTAAACCACACAATAAATTAATGTAATTCTACAACCACAAATCTTGAAATGGTACCAACTGTAGCTAGAACGGAACACAAAAACAGACAGCTCGACAGAGTATGGAGAATACACAGGGGGAATAAAAAAAGTAGCTATTGCTAACATAGAAGGATTTCTAGAAAAAAACGTTATTGTCCCACTCAAAACTTGAAAGGGGTTTATAAATTTGGATATCTGTATGAAGCAGTAGGATTGGCTCATTTGTGTGGATGAGCACTTTCATTTTATTAAGATTTCGGGATAAAGTTTTCGCTGAGCTACGAAAAAACTGCAGAAAAGCAACAAATGTTGACGTCTCATTGTTCTTTCTTCTTGTGATATTCCCAGAGAGGATTATCCCTGATGCCTATCTAGTGAAAGTGGGAAGGAGTTTAACCATAACTGGTAGGCATTCTTACCAAGGTAATAATGATATCTTACCGAAATGTTCGAACCCAAGAAGAGCTTTTAAGTTCGAGGTGACCTTTAAGACGTAAAAAGGCGCCATTCCACTGTTCGTCCCACTTCGAACATTTTCCGCAATCATGTCCATGAGGTTGGATGTTCATTACAGACTCCTTCACCAGGTGGTACACCTTGTTGTTGTAAGCCAGACCTACATTAGTTGGATGTCATGGAAAGTATTTTGCCGTATCTGTTCTTTTATTCTCCAATATTGCTCGCAAAATGTTCAGATTTTCTGAAAGTTTGTTACACCGTCTCATTTCAACTTTTCGATGGATTTAACTATTTCTTTTTAGTCCGACAGTAAAAGTAGATCAGAAATCTCTAGACAGTGGCAAATTAGAGTTGCTGTCGTATCTCTATCGTATCACAGTAAAAATAAAACAATGTGATGGCGGCGGGGTGGGGGTTGTCGGGGGTGGGGGGGGGGGACAGTCGATTACTTGTAATACGTTAAAGAATGCATCCGCTACTGCTGAAGTGTTTTGTTATTGACAGCTGTCAGTACGTCGTCTTTGTAGTACAGAGTGCAAGCCAAATAATACCGTGTCGTGACAAAATTATCTAGTAGACGGGCAAGAAGTATCTAAATGGAATAAGTAAGCAGGTATTGACGGTAGTTATTGCAGGAGTTGGCTTTCTAAACCAAACAGATATTTTAACATATGTCAGTAACGCACGGTACCTGTTTGTCGAAGTACGTACATGAAACTCCTGTTTTGTGAACGTAGTATTCTCACCACCGTGGAAATAGCTGATTATGATACTAAAACGTGCAGCTCACGTTTAATTCTGATTTACTGTAACTAATCGTCGTTCTTGCAGAGGCGAAAGTATTGGTTGATGTGATCTTCAGTTCTAAAACTAGTTTAATACAATTCTCCATGGCAGTCTATTCTATGCAGACCAATTTATCTGTGCATGGTTACTGCAGCCTACATCAACTTGAACCTTTGTACTGTAGCCGTCTTTGCCTCCCTCTACAATAATTTCTCTTCACCGTGCCCACCGATACCAATACTGACGATTCCTTGATGCATCAGAGTGTGTGCTACCAACCGATTCGATCTGCTAATCAAGTTGTGCCATAAATTCATTGTCTCCGCAATGATATTCGATACCTCTTCATTAGTTATACAACTTACCCAACTAATCTTCAGCATTCTTCTGTAGCACCATATTTCAAAAAATCTATTCTCTTGTTATTTACACTGGATAGCTTTTAATAATATTGACGTAAGTTCCAGAGGATCATTCATGCCATAGCATTGTGCTTGTAATCAGTCTGAGCGATCTTCCTCCAACAGCTCAAGGTATAAGACATTGTTTCTTCACCTTCTTTGCAGATTGTGCATTTGGGGCCATCTGATGGTTTACCAATTCTGGCTTTGATAATATTAGCTCCGACGGCTTCTTCCAGGGCAACAAAAGTTATTCCTTCAGTTTCGTTCTTCAGGGTTCCGCTGATCAGCCAAGACCAGGTCTTTTCTTTATCTATTTTGCATTCGATCTTCAGCCAAAACCGCTCATGCAATGATTTACTGCGCAGATTGTCTGCCATTGGAGCAAAACTTTCCAGTATTGAGAAACATCTGTTGATGACTTCATTCAAGGGTGATTCTTGGTTCTCTTTCACATAGCCTGCCAATGCAAGGTTCTCTTCGTCCACTGTCGCATCTTATCCAAGAACCCTCTACCATCTGATTTTCTGTCTATCCACGTCATTGTGAAGGTGAGTTCTCATGAGGTTTCTTGTTGTCCTGTCCAAATTACCCAGCTCTAGTTCACGATGGCTGCATTGTATCTGTCGACTGGTATGTCTTAGCTATACTGACCATACAAACCGCCTCACTCAGTCCAGCCTTCCTCACGTGCCTGTCAGCTGCATCTTCTTCTCCCAGATCCAATATCAGCATGTCTCTCACGATATTATTCTTCCATCTCGTTCTCGGCCGCCATAGTGATCTTATTCCTTCGACTTCTCCATCTGTCATTGCCTTTATTACCGTGTTCTCTCCTCTCCTTGTCATATGTCCGTACCACCTGAGTCATTTAATTTTCACACTCACTACGATGTCGGGTAGTATGTATAATTGTCTGCGTTCTCTGTTTCTCCTTATTCTCCACTCGTCATTTTCTTGGACTGGTCCATATATTTTGTCTCGCTAGCACAGCGCAATATTGGTTTGATGGTGGTCTGATATATTCTTATTTTTGCCCGTGTGGCAAGTAACTTAGATCTTACGATTTATGCATAGCTCCTAGATACCACCCCCCTCCCCCCCCCCCCCCCCCCGGCTTGAATTGTCGTTACGATCTCTTGCTCTTTAAGGTTTTGTTGGTTGATGTTGACAGCGAGGTAAGAGAATGTGTCTGTCTTCTGTATTGTCAGGTTTCTGATTGCTAAATTGTTTGGTCCTAACTGAGCTCTTCTTCCTATTACCATGAATTTTGTTTTATTTTCATTTTTACTTACAAGGGGAGGTCGCCAATTGTGAAATTCAGATTCGATTCATACTGCGCATAATAAAAGCTCATGGCCAGAGGTGTAATGTGGCAAAGCACCAAGATGCACTTCTCAGCCGTTGTCGAGAAAATCGACAGTTAAAAGAAACGTTTGCGGTGAAATACTCTCTACGCTTAATGATTTTCTACAGCGTCGTGCAGCAGCGGTAAGCGCTGGAGTTCGTAATCCGAAGGTCGCCGGATCGAATCTCGCGCCATGCAATTTATTTTTATTATTATTTTTTTTGTAATTCAAATATATATATATATATATATATATATATATATATATATTTATTGTTGTTGTTGTTGTTGTGGTCTTCAGTCCTGAGACTGGTTTGATGCAGCTCTCCATGCTACTCTATCCTGTGCAGGCTTCTTCATCTCCCAGTACCTACTGCAACCTACATCCTTCTGAATCTGCTTAGTGCATTCATCTCTTGGTCTCCCCCTATGATTTTTACCCTCCACGCTGCCCTCCAATACTAAATTGGTGATCTCTTGACGCCTCAGAACATGTCCTACCAACCGATCCCTTCTTCTGGTCAAGTTGTGCCACAAACTTCTCTTCTCCCCAATCCTATTCAATACTTCCTCATTAGTTATGTGATCTACCCATCTAATCTTCAGCATTCTCCTGTAGCACCACATTTCGAAAGCTTCTATTCTCTTCTTGTCCAAACTATTAACCGTCCATGTTTCACTTCCATACATGGCAACACTCCATACAAATACTTTCAGAAATGACTTCCTGACACTTAAATCTATACTCGATGTTAACAAATTTCTCTTCTTCAGAAACGCTTTCCTTGCCATTGCCAGTCTACATTTTATATCCTCTCTAATTCGACCATCATCAGTTATTTTGCTCCCATATATATATATATATATATATATATATATATATATATATATATATATATATATACTATTAATGAATTGCTTATGCATGTTGGTGAAGGCGGATCGCTCTCCAATTGTACCGCCTCCATTTTTCCGTTTGTTTAACAGGGTGTACCAAAGCTCTCCCGTCCGCACTGATTTTCCACGATGTTATAAGTTGCGCTAGGGACCGCATCTACCTTCTTTCGAAGTTAGCACGCAACTACGCTGTTATGCGGCGGCTCGTTTCGGCCCATTCAACATCTGTCCTTCAAGTGTAACGAGCGAGTAACGGAGTTTATATTTCATAACTGCCACAGCAAGTTTGTGTTCGTGGGGTCTCTATTCTAATTCGAACGTTTGACTTACGCTATACGTATTCGTTTCGGAATATCGTTTCTACGTCTTCCGTTAACTATACGTGGTTAACATTATGAAGATAATTAATAACCTTTGTGAAATACAACTTTGTTTGGGGAAAACATAATGATGTTCGAAGTCGCCAGTTTTTCCACGCCAATATATATATATATATATATATATATATATATATATATATATATATATATATATACTCCTGGAAATGGAAAAAAGAACACATTGACACCGGTGTGTCAGACCCACCATACTTGCTCCGGACACTGCGAGAGGGCTGTACAAGCAATGATCACACGCACGGCACAGCGGACACACCAGGAACCGCGGTGTTGGCCGTCGAATGGCGCTAGCTGCGCAGCATTTGTGCACCGCCGCCGTCAGTGTCAGCCAGTTTGCCGTGGCATACGGAGCTCCATCGTAGTCTTTAACACTGGTAGCATGCCGCGACAGCGTGGACGTGAACCGTATGTGCAGTTGACGGACTTTGAGCGAGGGCGTATAGTGGGCATGCGGGAGGCCGGGTGGACGTACCGCCGAATTGCTCAACACGTGGGGCGTGAGGTCTCCACAGTACATCGATGTTGTCGCCAGTGGTCGGCGGAAGGTGCACGTGCCCGTCGACCTGGGACCGGACCGCAGCGACGCACGGATGCACGCCAAGACCGTAGGATCCTACGCAGTGCCGTAGGGGACCGCACCGCCACTTCCCAGCAAATTAGGGACACTGTTGCTCCTGGGGTATCGGCGAGGACCATTCGCAACCGTCTCCATGAAGCTGGGCTACGGTCCCGCACACCGTTAGGCCGTCTTCCGCTCACGCCCCAACATCGTGCAGCCCGCCTCCAGTGGTGTCGCGACAGGCGTGAATGGAGGGACGAATGGAGATGTGTCGTCTTCAGCGATGAGAGTCGCTTCTGCCTTGGTGCCAATGATGGTCGTATGCGTGTTTGGCGCCGTGCAGGTGAGCGCCACAATCAGGACTGCATACGACCGAGGCACACAGGGCCAACACCCGGCATCATGGTGTGGGGAGCGATCTCCTACACTGGCCGTACACCACTGGTGATCGTCGAGGGGACACTGAATAGTGCACGGTACATCCAAACCGTCATCGAACCCATCGTTCTACCATTCCTAGACCGGCAAGGGAACTTGCTGTTCCAACAGGACAATGCACGTCCGCATGTATCCCGTGCCACCCAACGTGCTCTAGAAGGTGTAAGTCAACTACCCTGGCCAGCAAGATCTCCGGATCTGTCCCCCACTGAGCATGTTTGGGACTGGATGAAGCGTCGTCTCACGCGGTCTGCACGTCCAGCACGAACGCTGGTCCAACTGAGGCGCCAGGTGGAAATGGCATGGCAAGCCGTTCCACAGGACTACATCCAGCATCTCTACGATCGTCTCCATGGGAGAATAGCAGCCTGCATTGCTGCGAAAGATGGATATACACTGTACTAGTGCCGACATTGTGCATGCTCTGTTGCCTGTGTCTATGTGCCTGTGGTTCTGTCAGTGTGATCATGTGATGTATTTGACCCCAGGAATGTGTCAATAAAGTTTCCCCTTCCTGGGACAATGAATTCACGGTGTTCTTATTTCAATTTCCAGGAGTGTATATATATTTGAATTACAAAAAACAAATACTAAAAAAAATGGTTGAATTATTCGGGATTCGATCCGTCGACCTTCGGATTACGAACCCGAGCGCTTACCGCTGCACCACGACGCTACAGAAAATTTCTGCTCTTAGAGAGTATTTCACCGCAACGGTTTCTTTTAACTGTCGATTTTCTCGACAACGGCTGAGAAGTGCATCTTGGTGCTTTGCCACATTACACCTCTGGCCATGAGCTTTTATTATGCGCAGTATGAATCGAATCTGAATTTCACAATTGCCGGCCTCCCCTTGTTAGACCTACTTTCTTATCTTCTTCTCTGAGTACAGTTACCATTTTCTCCAGGTCTTCCTTACTCTTTCCTATCACCACAATATCATCTGCGAAAGTCAGAACATTTATCTTTTTACCTATGGTGACTCCTGCAGATTCTTATGTTACTCTCCTCTGGGTGTTGTTGAACAGGGTTGGCGGTATAATATCTCCCTGTCTCACTACTGTTTTTATCTCAAATGTTTCCGAGAACTCCCCCTGTACTTTCACTCTACAGTTTAATTCCATCACACACATTTTAGTTAGCTTTATCAGCTTGTCCGATATCCCACACTCGGCCATTATCCTCCACGTCTCCTCTCTCACTATGCTGTCATATGCTTTGTTCCAGTCTATAAACATACAGAAAGTATCCTGATTGTGCTCCCAGTTCTTATCTTAGAGTGAATATTCGGTCAGTTGTTGACTTACCTTTCTATACCCCACTTGTGTTGTGTCTAATGTTTTTTCAGTGTATGGATTGAGCCTGTTCAGTATAATTATTGACGTTGTTTTATAGCATGTGCATAGTAGAGATATCCCTCTATAGTTTTGTGTCAACATTTTGTCTCGATTCTTGCATATGGGACATATGGGAGCAGTTTTCCATTCCTTTCACACCTCTTTTATCATTTCGGCTAAACACTCATATGTCTTGTTTCCCCCTTCTTTGATGAGCGTTGCTGATATCATGTCTATGCCTGGGTCCGTCTTCTTATTACCTCCTTCACCTCTCTCAGAGTTGGTTCTTCGAGTAATGGTTGTACCTTCTGGTTGCTTTCTGTGCCTTTTTCGTTTTCGTAGATGTCTACCGGGTTGTTCAGCAGTTCTTTGAAGTTCTCCGCCAGTTATCTAGATTCCCTTCATTTGTAGTGATCAGTTTTCCGTTCTAATGCTTCATTATCATAGGCTTACCACTGTACTCCTTTCTATAGCTTCTCTTAGTCCTGTAAAACTGTTTACTGTTATTCTGGCTATAGTCCTCCTCTGCCTTCCTTGTCTGTTTATTTATAAATGATCTTTCCTCTCACCTGATTCTTCTTTTCATTTCTCTCGCGGCTATCCTGTATTTTATTTTGTTTTCATATTTGTTATTGCTCGTCACTGCCTGTCTGGCTGTCCCCCTGGCCTGAACTGCTTTCCTAGATGTTTCATTGAACCATGGTTTGCACTTGATATCGCTGTTGTTATCTCCTCATAGTTCCTGTGCTGTCTTCTTTATAACTGTTGCTATCTTGTCCCATTTTGTATTGATATCTTTATCTTCTTTCCTATTGCTTTCATTCTCTAATTCAGTGAATTTATTTCTATTGTTAATCTTGAACTGTTTATTCACCTCCTCTTCTTTTAGCCTACTCACATCTACTCTTTGAGTCATTTTGCCACAGTTTCTTATACTTGGTTTCTTTGGTAATGGGTGCTTAATTTATATTAGGACAAGAGGATGGTCCGATCCTATCTCAGCCTCTCTCATTCTCCTAAAACCTTGCCTTTTCATGTTTTTTATCTGTCAACACATGGTCTAAGGTGATTCCTAGTTAGCCCATCTGGTGATGTCCATGTTGCTTTACATATGTCTTTGCGGGGTAATGTTGAAATGACTTTTTTAATGTATTTAGCTGAGGCGAAGTAGATGTGCCTTGTACTATTATCATTTGATTTAGAGTATATGCTGAATATCCCAATGTATATTTCCATTGGTTTTCTTGTCCTATTTTGGCATGTAAGTCTCCCAGCACAATTTTTAAGTCATACTGTGGTAATCTGGAGAATATCTGGTTTAATGTGTCATAGAATTCGTCTTTTGTGTTTATCTTCTGCCCTTAGTTGTGGCATGAACACTTACTAATGATACGTTCCCGTATTTATCTTTGATTCTGATGCAGCATATCCTTGCATTGACAAGTTCGAGTGTCATCACATTGACCATAATTTTATCATGTACCGCACTCCTGTCCTAAATACAATATGCCCATGTTGTGGTATATAATAGTATAGTTTCTCTCTCTGCGCATGCCCTGCCCAGGCCATCTTATCTCCTGCAGAGCTGTGATATCCATCTTGTACTCTGTTAGTCCTTCAACAAGTATCTTTGTCTGTCCTGCAACGTATAGTGTTCCTACATTCCATGTTCCTATTTGTAGTTCTTTATTCGTAAGCTTAGGTCGTTTTGCGTAACATCCATTCCAATCTGAGGCTGGCGGGGGAGTATACAGGAACCTTCCAGTTTTTTACTATGTTGAATGGTTAGTCGAAAGCTGTCTTGGATATTGAGTACCTTATAGGAATCGCCGCCATTCAGATTCCTTTTTAAAAATTTTCTCACCATATTTTTTACTTGCCCATGGTAGATGTTGTCCAACTGCGTAATACATAGGTATTTGTAGGTTTCTGGCTCGCAGCACTTGACAGCTTGTCCATGTGGCCTTTGGATGCCTTCACTTACGAAATTTTCCCTTTTCCTTAATGCCAGTGTGGCGCACTTCTCTATAATTATTATTATTATTATTATTATTATGTACTGCAGAATGTACTACATACATTGTCACCTCAACTTACTAAGGACGTCTGAATTTGCTTGAGAGAGGACTAGAATAACCTAACTTGCGAGGTGAAACAAATAAACCACTGATGCGTTATCATCACTATCTGCGGTCGAACTGACAGAAAACTGATCCATTGTCATTACTAACGAACATCGTTATATCGTCTGGGAAATAAATTGTACATATACCGTTAGCCAAATAGCGTGATCAGCAGAGAACGTAGCAACCGTTCTGATTTTTAATAACAGTATGAAAGTAGCCGGAGTGATTCAGCTGCCCCTAGCGATGTCGTTTTATGCAACCTTCAAGATCCATGCGCGAGATATACATGTTCTCTCGATCGTTACGCTGAAACTATTGGTCCTATAGAAGAATAACCATTTTGTAGTTAAATTCTGTAGTGGGATACGTTTTTTTCTGGAGGCCACGGTTTTCGAGTTATTCAATAAAAACGATTAAAGGTGACCTTCAAACGGCCCTCCAGCTCCACACTCATCCCTCCCCAGTCAGGACTTCTGGTATGTTGCTCCTGCGACGCCCTCCTACCAATGTACAAAAATTGGCGACTACACGAACTGTTTTCGATGTTCGACTTTTTTTTTTATTTCTAATGACTGGGCTATTACACCAACAGCGTAATCTGCTATTTCGTTAAAATTATTAATTTTAACGTTATCAAATCTAATTACGTTGTCTATTTGATTCAAAGTTAACCCTTACAGGCACAGTACTTCCGTTGTTAGAAGGCCAGAGGTATACAAAGACATAAATTTTTATTTGATGCTGTTAAAATTCACAGAATTGTTAGGTAAAATTTATTCAAACGTCAGTTTTGTCTGTTAGTGTTCGGCTACGCCGGTAGCATAATAAGGCCAGTCAAAGTAGACCTAAAAAGGTTGAATGAGGATTAGTGCAGTCCCAAATTTTAGTACAGTGGTAGGACGGAGTGCCATAAACAACAGAATAGAAAACCTCACAGGTGGGGGCTGAGTGCGAGAATGGGGGTGCGTTTGTGTTGAGTAACTCTAGAAACGGGGCCTGTAGGGTAAACGTTTCCCAATAAAAAATTTAAGTACACTACAGGCCATTAAAATTGCTACACCACTAAGATGACGGGCTACAGACGTGAAATTTAACCGACAGGAAGAAGATGCTGTGATATGCAAATGATTAGCTTTTCAGAGCATTCACACAAGGTTGGCGCCCGTGGCGACACCTACAACGTGCTGACATGAGGAAAGTTTCCAACCGATTTCTCATACACAAACAGCACTTGACCTGCGTTGCCTGGTGAAGCGTTGTTGTGACGCCTCGTGTAAGGAGGAGAAACGCGTTCCATCACGTTTCCGACTTTGATAAAGGTCGGATTGTAGCCTATCGCGATTGTAGTTTATCGCATCGCGACATTGCTGCTCGCGTTGCTCGAGATCCAATGACTGTTAGCAGAATATGGGATCGGTGGGTTCAGGAGGGTAATACGGAACGCCGTGCTGGATCCCAACGGCCTCATATCACTAGCAGTCGAGATGACAGGCATCTTATCCGCATGGCTGTAACGGATCGTGCAGCCACGTCTCGATCCCTGAGTCAACAGATGGGGATGTTGGCAAGACAACAACCATCTGCACGAACAGTTCGACGACGTTTACAGCAACATGGCCTATCAGCTCGGAGACCATGGCTGCTGTTACCCTTGACGCTGCATCACAGCCAGGAGCGCCTGCGATGGTGTACTCAACGACGAACCTGGATGCACGAATGGCAAGACGTCATTTTTTCGGATGAATCCAGGTTCTGTTTACAGCATCATGACGGTCGCATCCGTGTTTGGCGACATAGCGGTGAACGTACATTGGAAGCGTGTATTCGTCATCGCCATAGTGGCGTATCACCCGGCGTGATGGTATGGGGTGCCATTGGTTACACGTCTCGGTCACCTCTTGTTCTCTCACCAATTGAAAACGTCTGGTCAATGGTAGCCGAGCAACTGGCTCGTCACAATACCCCAGGCACTACTCTTGATGAACTGTGGTATCGTGTTGAAGCTGCATGGACAGCTGTACCTGTACACGTCATCCAAGCTCTGTTTGACTCAATGCCCAGGTGTATCAAAGCCGTTATTACGGCCAGGGGTGGTTGTTCTGGATACTGATTTCTCAGGATCTAAGCACCCAAATTGCATGAAAATGTAATCACATGTCAGTTATAGTAAATACATTTGTCCAATGAATACCCGTTTATCATCTGCATTTCTTCTTGGTGTAGCAATTTTAGTGGCCAGTAGTGTACATTAAATTTCATACACAAAGGCCCTGTTCATTTTTTCTGAAGACTAATAATCGGCTCGTAGAGAGTGAGAGAATATGAAAATTTTGCGTGTGGTCATTGAAGGCCAGACATAACATTGCGGGCTGCATAAAACTTCATCGGCAATGACAGCTGTATCTCTCTGTACGTCCGCTCCACTTTCTCAGACGCAGATACGTCGATGCTGCCACTCTGGACAGGACAACTGCTTGTCCTGTCTGGTAACACCAAAGAGAGGAAATCATTTTACAGGCAGAGAAACTACTACCAACTGTATAGAGAAGAAAACAGTTGATAGGAAATGAACGGATATTTATTTTGAATAATGGCAGTTACAACAGTGAGTGAGCAGATGGAAGATGTTGGGGCAGTGATCTGGCTGCCCAGCTAGCGGTCCAGCTGGTGCGGCTGCAGGCGGCCGCGGATGGTCTCCCCCAGGAAGCGGGCGCCCTCGTCGTCCGCCTCGCGGAACCCGCGGATGCTCTTCCTGCAGCGCCCCAGCCAGTCCCGGGTCTTCGGGAAGCCGCTCAGGTCTGCTCCTATAGCCTGAAGACAGGATGCGTATCCTCGCTTAACCTGTTTCTTGATGATTTTCGTAAAAGTTTTGCTATCTAGGAAGTCCGATAGAAACGTTATGACTTATGCTACCTGCCAAAAATAAATAAATAAATAAATAAAAATAAAAATAAAATTAAGCAGCCAGAAGACATGATCGGATGTCAGTGTACACGTACAATTCAAGGGGTGGGGTGTGGGGGGAGGGGTTGTACTAACTGATAAAGAGTTGCAATTCTCTGTAGCAGGTGAAACAGCCACCTGAGTGCGTTAGTGAAGTTCGTGATTAGTGTTGTTGCTGGGGCTGGGCCTGGCAGGCTATATGAACGGGATTGACAGCGACAGACGTTGACTGATCACTGTGAAGAACACAGAGATGTCGCGCACTCATATGAGACAGATTTATCAGCCCCTGATAGAATCTGAAAGTGGCCCCATTCTGGGTCTCCATCTGGCTGGCTGGGCACTGGGATGCAATATTCAAGCTTGTGACGCATTCAGATACGATTGCGTCCTGATGCTGCACGGCGTGGGGACGTGAGGGGAGGTATAATAGCCATCTATCCATGTCTGACCACCACCAAGGAGGATCGCCATTCTGTGCAGCAACCACATCCTAACACCTTGACATCTGCACCTGCCATCCGAGAACAAGGAATGGACTCCCTGCAACATTCCGTGTTATTCCACACCATATTGGTCGGAGATTGGCAGCAGCCAGGACTGGCTACCGTTAACGCCACAACACAAACTGCTACGTTTAAAGTGGTGCCCTCACGGGGAAGCATGGCGTCGCACTGTGGTTAGTGATGACTGCCACAGATAGCATCATGGGCTGTAGACAGTTCCAATTCTTCCAATGGTCATGGTTTAGGGAGCTACCAGGTATAACTTAAGGTCACGACTGGTAGTGTCTAATTCTAATAGCATAACAGTAGGCCGAGGCATGTCGCGTTACATCTTACGCGAAAGTATCAAAAAATGGTTCAAATGGCTCTGAGCACTATGCGACTTAACTTCTGAGGTCATCAGTCGCCTAGAACTTAGAACTAATTAAACCTAACTAACCTAAGGACATCACACACATCCATGCCCGAGGCATGCTCGGCTCCAGACTGTAGCGCCTAGAACCGCACGGCCACTCCGACCGGCGCGAAAGTATCGTGGCGCCATATTTCAGCAGGACGATGTTCGTCCACACATGCGACGTGTCTTTATGAACTGTCTGAACGTTACGGAGGCACTCCGTTGCCAGCAAGATTCCCAAATGCGTCCCTGACAGAACATGTATCAGACCAGTTCAGAAGTCAACTCTGTGCCAGCGGCAGTATCCAGGATATGAAGGAGTTGTTACAACAGTTGTGGCCAACTTGGTGATGACACCCTTCCAAACAGCCGTGGCCAGCTTGCCTCAGGAGAGCATAGAACGGCTTCATGACACTCCTCCCAACTCAATCAGTGCATGAATCCAGTCCAGTGGATGTTCATCGTCATACTGATAATTGGGGAAATGTCAAGCACATTGTAAATTTGACTAGAGACTGTAATCACTGAAATAACGTCAGACATTCTCTCAACCTATGAAATTTCGTTTCGTTTCCTCCTCCCTTTCTGGATGCTTCATTTTTCTTTGTCAGGCAGTGTACATACAACAAGAACGCCACGAGCCAAATCAGGACACGGATACCAACATCACAAAGTAAACTGCTAAGAAGAAGCTGTCTTTTTAATTATTGTAAACTTGTTTCTCAATGGCCTTTTGACCGCACAGAATCTCTATATAGCGGTATCTGCGCAATGGAAGTGAATGTATACATAGATCTGTACAGTCTGTCAAGATGACTCGAGGGACCATTTCAACCTTGGACTATGCATATATTATCACTTTCCCTCAAAAAGAGTTGTCAGCACGGGAATTTGCTTGACGAATTGGTGTCGCTCATAACGATGTCATTCGAACATTCAGCTATTATCATGATAAACAAAAAATTTAATTTCTGCATCATAGTGATCGCCCCCGTCATTATCATCAGATGACCACGACCTACAAGTTATGGATCTTAGGTTCGAACATGGATTATGTAGAAGAACTTACGCTGCCTTCTTGGAGGCATCTGGGATCCATGCGGTGCTCCGCCGTTCCCATGCAATCGAATTGGTCCCAAGGCATCCACTATGAGGAACAGTACAAACTCCACAGCACCGTGGTGCGCGAAAAAGATGGGCAAGGGAACGCCAGGAACAGCTTCAATAATGAGTTCGCAACTTGTGTGACACCTGATGATAGTCATAGAGGAGTGTGGAGGCAGACAGGTAGCAACACACACATGTGAGTGTTCCGTCCAACAGGTTTAGATGGGAGATTGATTAGTCATGTATTGGGACCAATATACGGCGTACAGATGTCGGACGCCTCCAATCTCTACTCAAGCCAATTTCAGTGCAGTACAATATAGAAGCAGGATCCTCCTACCGGTTGTCCGGTCGTATTTCAGGAAGGTAATACACACGGCACCCGCTTTGTGAATACCCTCCTCCAGGAGGCACTAATCAACCAACTGGAACGGTTCGCGGTTTCAGCTTACATGAACACTACTGAACATGCTTGGAGCCACTTGAAACTCGCAGTGTGTCATTTCAGGTACAGTGATCACACACTGTATGACCTCAGAAGGGCCACCGTCGAACAATGGATCGGTGTTGAGCAGAAATATCTGGACCACAATGTGGACAGCATGACAGTGCATCACAATACTGAATGTCACCCAGCAGCAGGTTACGGTTTCATCATTGTGATGTGTGATCTTTCTGACAGTCAGCCTTTACTTTTTATTGTTTTAAAGTGAAGTTACCTTTTAGTTACATAAATCTTACGCATCTGCATACGACAGAATTAAACGAGCAGACCTCTGGAAGACAGTGCAAGATTTCAGCATACCAATGAAGTACATTAAGCTGATTGCAGCTCATTACAACCGATTAAGTTGTCAAGTACGCTTTACAAATCAGTTGTCGGCACCCTTCACAGTTATGGATGGGTTGAGACGGGGCGGTCGTCTGTCGCCAGTTCTGTTCAACATTGCGCTAGAAAAAATGAGACATGCAGTTGGCCGTAATAGGGTTATGGAGATGGTTGAAAGTGAGGCTAGCATTGTATTTGCAGAAGATGTGGTGTTTGTGGGCAAAACTCAGAATGAATCGAGATACATCACGATTTATGCTAGAAATAAACAAATTAGGGTTACGGGTCAATGATGAAAAAGCATAATATTAGTCTCCAGCCGACAAAAAATAAATAGACTCCATCAGTTTAGACGGTCGCAATTTTGAAACAGTCGAAACATTCAAGTACCTGGGGTCAATATGGTCGAATAAAAGTGAGATAGAGACGGAAATTCAACGATGAATAACAACTGTAAACCGGTATACTACAGTTTAAATCACCTATACATGTCACGCATCGTATCCCAGGAAAGCAAGATACAGCTACAGCTGCACATGCCACTAGGGCGGCCGGCTATATTGTATGGTTATGAGACGTGGGCCAGGGCACGATGGAAAAGCGGATCAATGCATTTGAGATTTTAAGGAAAATTTATGGTGAGGTACACAATGCAGAAACTGGAAGACCGGAAAGAAGACACGATGAAGATCTGTACCGCCGAATATAGGGTGCTCTCCCTAACAAAGTATTAATACAGGATTAATACAGCAGCAAACTGGTAGCCTTCCAAGCGGTTGTTCGCGAACGGGGTGGAAAGATAGAACTTCGGTAAGCCTGGAAGAAGCAGATCCAACAACCGGCAATGGGTAAAAATACGTGATTGTATTTAGTCATGATTTGTGGACTAGAAGTGTTGATCATTTCCTTATGTGTTATGTTTCTAGCATTGGCCTAAATTCCTGTTTATGCAAATATATGATGATGATGATAAGTCTTATTGCTTCATTCCTTGGTCCCTTTGCATCTAAGCCCTCAAACGTTCGCAGATATTAAGCTGGTGCAGAAATTTTTTTGAGGAATTTATGGAAGATATAGCTGAATTACTTTTTATTTCTTGTCTCGTACACTGCAAATAAAGCTCCATATTTCTAACACGAAACGGTACCGAGCTACAATTTTATAAGTATTACCTCAGATGGTGCCTTAAAGTTTAGCGAGTCGTCGATATAAAAGTGATCATAGACAAACTAGGAGCTTGGCTGAAACGTGATGAGAGCTGCACTTTTGTTGAACGAAAGTCCCGCTCTTCTCCAGAAAGTATTTAGGTAAACGACGAATGACCTCAATCAGGATTCAACCTCTGTGTTTCCAAACAAGTCCACTATCAAAGCCATTCCATGACGCTGTTGGTTTTAATTTTACCATCGGTTTAGAAATATTATTTTAAGCAATTTATTGCGGTCATAAATTCTGATTAACACAGTTATGTAATATTTGTTCTCATCTGTCTTGTAATATTGTCATAATGGGAGATTCTACATGCATCTAAGAGTAGTTAATCCAATTGATTTCACCAATTTGCCAATTCAAAGCCTCTAAAGTTTATGCTTCGTAACAGGTATAAGAATTATAAATGGAATAATAAAATATTTATCAAAACGTCTGTACACGCATCAAGATCATGTTGGTTTTTGCGTGTCTGTTAAACATACTACACAGTAATTCTTGCCAGGATATAAGTGGTCAGTTTCCTACAGAAAAGTCTCATAATTTCAAAATAAATGAAAAAGTAGCAATCCTCGTTGCATAGGCCCTTACCTCTATGCTGGAGGCGGTTACAGCGCATGCGATGTCTGCGATAGTGGCGTGGTCTCCAGCCACCCAGCCAGTGCGCTCCAGGAACTTCTCCAGAAAGTCGAGTGCCTCATACAGGGCGTCCTTTTTGTCCCTGTCCACTGTTGTTTTCAGCCCAAAGTATAAAGGAGTCTGCAAAGTAACAGAATGTGTCACGTAGAATCAACATTTGATGAGTCACAGGAAATACACGAGTACAAAATACTCTAAAATTGGTGGAAATCCAACACCTATAAGCAATGGTCAGAATTGATCCTAACTCGGAGGACGCGCAGTGCAGTGTAGGCCTACCTGCAGGAATAATTGTTGTTGTCGTGGTCTTCAGTCCTATGACTGGCTTGTTGCAGCTATCCACGCTAATCTGTCCTTTGTACGCCTCTTCATCTCCGAGTAACTACTGCCGACTACATGCGTCTGAACCTGCTTTCTGCAGTACAGCCTTGGTCTTCCTCTACAGTGTTTAACCCCAACACTATTTCCATTGTCAGACTGACTATTTCTTTGATACTTCATTAAGTGTTCTATCAAACGACCCGTTCTTTTACTTCAGTTGTGTGATAAATTTGATTTCTTCCCAATCGTGTTCAGTACTTTCTTATCAATTATTTTCCGATCTGCCCATATAACCTTCAGCATCTTGCAGTAGCACCACATTTCAGAAGCTTCAGTATTCTTTTTTTCTGAACGGTTTATCGTCAACGTTTCACTTCCATACATGACTATATTCCAAACAAACACCTGCAGAAATATTTCCTAGTATTTCGTTTATATTCAGTATTAACAAATTTCCCTGTTAAGAAGTATTTACCTTCCTATTTCAAGTCCGCATTTTATATCGTCACCATTTCGGCCATAGTCACTTTTATACTGCTAAGAAGCAGAATTTAGGTATTACTTTCAGTGTCTCATTTCCTAATTTAATTCCCTTGGCATCACCCGATTTAAATAGGCTGTAATCCAATACCCTTTTTTTTTTTTTACTTTTGTTAGCGTTCATTTCACAATCTCTTTTATAAACGCTGGCCATTCCCTTTAGTCTTTTTTTTTTTTTTAAGTTTTAATTTCTTCTCCCTGAAGTATAAATCCCTCTACAAATTCCTCATGTGTTTCCTTCACAACTCGCTCAGTGTACAGATTGAGAGTAATACCTAGAAATACAAATTTATCTCCATCGAGAAAAATAGGCAAATTCTCTAGAGGCTCATAAAGCTTCTAGATAGGAAGACACGCATGTAGCACTCTTTTGAGAACATCAGAGAATCAGAACGTGCTGTAACTGAATAAATTCCTCTCTATGAGTGCGCTAATTGAGTTGATTCTAATGAACGCATATTCTACTGTGGCACACTCGAAATCTTCATTTGTATTTCATGCGTACAATTTGAACAGGAATGACATACTGCCCATCCGAAATAAAATGATGTTCAAAAACGAATTAAATGTATCATTTTCATTGAATAAACGTTTGTGTTGCTCTCTCATTACATTATCAAACGGTTCAAATGGCTCTGAGCACTATGGGAGTAAACTTCTGAGGTCATTAGTCCCCTAGAACTTAGAACTACTTAAACCTAACTAACCTGAGGACATCACACACATCCATGTCCGAGGTAGGATTCGAACCTGTGATCGTAGTGGTAGCGCGGTTCCAGACTGTAGCGCCTAGAACCGCTCGGCCACTCCGGCCGGCTACATTATCACCTCTGTACTGTACATGTTATGTATAGAACTAAATCAGTTACTAAAACAAGCGGAGAGTACATAAGTTTACACTAAACTTCTTAATGAAAACGATAAGTCTACATTACTATCGCTTGGGTAATGAATCTGAGTTCTTTACCACAATTCACTTGTTCTTCTGGAGCATACTCAAGGGCCTCCTGGTAGCTATTAACATGTACTAAAAGTATGCTATTCAATCAGAATAAATACTGTAAATATGTGGCTTCTAACCTTCTTATTTGTCACCTCTTCAGCAAACTGTGTTCAGTTTCACATATTACTTTGTCAAGAATGGCTTTGCAGGACAATTGAATTAAGTAATGTGCTACGAACTACAACCACATGAACTACTACGATGGCTATTTGTCAACCGATGATGGTGCAACATTAGTGAATGCAAGGGCACGAAAAGTAGAACAGCCGCCAGATTGGTTCCGACTGTTGGTGTGATTTGACACCAAGCGTGTCGCTTCACACAGGTGATCGTGTAATGATGACAACAGAGAAAGCTACGGTTGTATTTTTCTAAGAGATTGTTTAGTATCACATTTAAAGCAGTGCTGGGTACAGGATTGGGTAATGTCGTAGAACAGAATGTAGTGCGGTACCAGATGATGGCCTTCAAGTAACAAAGGTATTAAATGTGAATGAAACTAAAATATATGAGCTTTTATATATTACAATACGTCTCATCTATCTATAAAATTTAATTACTTTATATTTATTCGTCTTGATGTTGTAGTTTCCACGAACGTTGTGTATAGAAAGAAGTTCTTAACATTGTATACCTAATGTCGACAAGTGTCTTCAGATTTTACAACATTTTCCACATGTTATGCAGGGACATGCATTGTTTTCAATTCAGAAACACCTGCCTCAGTACTAGAGATAACTGTTGTACGATAGTGAATCTTCACTCGGACCGAAGCTGACTTCAGTTACACTCTACCGGTGGGGAATAATTTCATGGAAACTACAGTATTTACCAGCAACTAGGGCGGGAGCGAAAGGGGTGGATGAATTTAGTTCCTGAGTACTGACTGCCGGATTTAACAACTATACACTGCATTACTTTCAAACTTGTCTACAGGGTCTCGTGGAGAGAAGACACGTGACGATTTCGGTTGTCGCCTATCTAATTATGAAGTGTAGCTCGGCGACCTCCTTTGAAGCTATGCGAGTGGAATAAACTATGTGTCGGCAGTGAGTTTTCCTCCCTGCCTGCTCTCTCGCTGTCATCTGCGTCACCAAGTAGATGCGAAGCGCGCCCACCTCATAGTTTCTTGAACTGAACAGCCATTTTGAGCACAAGACTGAAAGAAGAGAAAAGTTTGGCAATCAGGCCAGTGATTCTTGCCCGTAATCAAAGTTGCGCGAATTTACTTTTGTGGCATGAGGGATACCCGTATCTGAACCGAATATTTCTTATTTAATTTATTTTTTGTCACAAAGTCTAGGTGAAGGCTTTCTCTACAGCTGGTTCTATAAAAATTAATGCATTTCACCAATCACTTATGCTGAAAGACTTTTCACTCTCTTTGAGACATGAACTCAGATCACACTATTGTAGTGTCGATAGAATAAAATTTAACTCTTTTAACTTTGTAAAGACATTTAATACTCAGTTTCACAGTGTCTCAGGTTCACGGCTAGCAGCAGTGTACACAAATCACTGAGGACATAAAATTATAAGAGAAGACATTACACTGTTATTTTCTAGGATGTCTCAAAGATGTCCCCCGGCAAATGTCAATAAAAATACTTACGCCAACAGCTCTTAGGCGAGAATACAGGACTCCTTCGTTGAAAAACAGTCTCTGGATGACGACCGCTCGCTTCTTTGGGTCTTTTGGGTAGAGGGAATCGTCTTTGCCATACTGTGAAGCGAGGTACGTTGCTATTGCGTGGCTGTCAGGAAATAAGCAGTGTCATTAGCAAAGCTAAGTTCCGTTTCGGTGGACAGAAGAATATTTTCTTAACCATGATACTTATCTGTATTTACCTGTCCCAAAGGATGAAATCATTGTCGATAAGCGTTGGTACCGTATGTTGTGGATTTAACTGCAACAAAAGAAAATGATTTTTTGCCTTATCTGACACGGTAGCGACAAAAATTTGCTGTAAATGTTAATTCACATGGTATAATAAAAGTGAAATGCAATAAATTAGAAAATGGAAAATGGTAAGTGCGCCTGAAAATAGTAGTTACATTATGTTTCCATCTTGTAAAGCAGAAGTCTTCCCGAAGAGTTGGTTTTACACATAGTGTTAATTTGTGCGCATTACACAGCTAATGTATTCGAAAAAATAAAATGTAGGTGTTGTGTACATAGTTCCGCGTAGTCAGCGTGTACACAACTTTCCTACTAGAGCGCGCCCCGCTATGCACAACAGTGCAGGCGCAGCACTCGTCCGTCTCCACACTACGAGATGGCGCTGCCTTAGAGACGGACCAAATTCTGCTTCCGCCGATCCGCGTATTAATATGTAACACAGCCAATGAGATTGCTGCTAACATAGAACCTTTTCTCCTTGCAGATCACACTCGCGCAGTGATACATGAACGCGCAAGGTATTATAACGAGTGTACAGACTTCCGACTAGTCAGTCTACATTTGTCTGCACCAGGCTGTACCAGTCTACATTAGTCTGTACCAGTCTATAGTCAAGTTTCAGTCTGCATCTAATAAGATTATCATATTCCTGTACATAGCCATGAAGAGAAATGTATAGACACTTTGTCAAGTATCAGAGATATGTGAGAATAAGATTAACGTACCAAGACCAAAGGAACTTCAGATTGTCAATTGTAAATAGCATCCAGAATCAAGTTACGTAAGGTTTATGCTTGTTACTATTTTAATAAATGTTTGTGAAAATTAATCAAGTTCTATTTAAAGTTGGTCACTGTCAATCTGCTACTCTAAGCGTGCAAGTGGCATTTCTATCATCTGACCTAACGGCAGAAGATAAATACGCCACGATAAGACCACGAGACATATTGCTGACACTCGCCTACTTCATTAGAGCGACAAGTCAAATAATCTGATCGTGTGTGTACCGAAGGTCTTACAGTACGCACACCACAGTTTATCAACCACAATAGTATATTCACTTTATTTTTTCGTGGCCAGAGATCAAAGTTTTTCACTTCAAAATTATGGTACGTCCAGTGCTTAATTGCTTCCCCACCATAATTAATCGAGGGAACGTTTACTGGGCAAATGGCCTTGTCACAGTGGTAAAACTAGTTCCCATCAGATCACCGAAGTTAAGCGCTGTCGGGCGTGGCTAGCACTAACATGGGTGACGTACGAATCTGCCGAGCAATGTTGGCAAGCGGGGTCCATTCAGCCCTTGTGTGGCCAACTAAGGAGCGACTTGACTGAGAAGTAGCGGCTCGGGTCACGAAGACTGGCATCGGCCGGAAGAGTGGTGTGCTGACCACATGACTCTCCATATCCACTTCCAATAATGCCTATCTGCTGAAGATGACACGGTGGACGGTCGGTAGCTGGGCCTTCCGAGGCCTGTTTGGATGGGATGCAATTTAGCTTATGTTCCCTGGAACAGTTAGGACAGGTCAGGAGATGTTCCACACTTCACATTCGCCACAGTCCCATCTGTCATCATATTTGTCTACGAGACCCCACTCCATCATGTTTGCATTCACTGGTGCTACATCGGTTCATATGCTGTTCAGGCTCCTCCAAATTTTTCAACCCAAGTTCTCGCCACTGGGTATCTCCTGTAGCTGAGGGTAATCGTCTGGGAACTCGCTAAGTTCATTGTTCAAGACTGTCTTGCTGGATTTAAGTCTTCTAAGCCCACAGAAAGCGTCAAATGAGGTGTGGCGTTCATCGAAGGAATGCTTCACCTTCTCAGTGCTCTTCAGGAGCATGAGTCTGTACATCTGGGGACCATATATGGTTTATCGAGGGGCATAGGTTTCATGCCAGTTATCGATCAGTATATTTCATTTAAGTTTAAGCTGATCTTTTTGGCTTGTATGGATCTGAACCACACCAGGCAAACCTATTCTGGCGTGGAGAATCGCTGTGCCTAGGCTGTTGTTCTCAGTACGTTTGGTCTAGCTCCGCCTTTGCTATTGACCAGTTTCCTAAGTATGTTATTTCTGGCTGCGACTTTCTGACGTGCCCTATTGCAGTGATGTGTATACGTTAGTGATTGGTCTAATACGACAACCAGGTATCTGTGAATTCAAGGGTGATGCTATTCCAGTTTACTTTCAGCTGTCGGTTTGCTCGTTATGGGTTAAGATGGAAGGCGCTGACTTTTGACTTTGAGGGGTTTCATTCGGAGAAATTTTCCTGGTCGTTTTCTGATACTGCAGCTAGAGCGCGTTCCAGATTTTTTTGTATCACCTCAATATTCTTTCGTTGACCTGTGATGGCCAGATCGTCAGCGTTCAAAAAGTGGGACACGTTATTTGATGTTGGGTGGTCATTGGTATAGAGGTTGAATAGAACATGGGCCAACAACTAACCTCGGCAAGCCTATTGTTCTGCCATTGTCAACTGCTCCTTCTGCCCTATTGTGACATAGACCATTCGGTTTTTGAGCAGTGATTCAGTGATTTTTAGAAGCTGGTAATACATAAGGGTGTCACACAGTTTTGTCATTTTGTACCATGCAGAGCGTAGGTCAACCAAGGCTAGCCCTGGTATTTGATTATTTTGCACCCTTCCGCTGTCTGTTCAATAAGACTCAAGATTTCGCTGGTGTAAGATTTCCCTGCTCTGGAACTGTCCTGTTGAAGGATGAGCTTTGGGCCCACGATGCCTGCAATGAGGGTCAGTATCAGTTGTTTATAGAGTTTGCATGCTTGACATATGAGCGATATAGATCGACAGTTCTTTGGGGAATTTGGGTCTTTCCCAGTGTTACTACCTTTTCTTTTCTCCGCATCTTTAGGTTCCATTGTTGGTCTCCAGGGCCGAAGTGTTTCATCCAATCCATACAAAAATCGCCCATAACAGCTGCTCTTTCTCTTTTTATTGAGGGTAGTTGGATTATTTAGGGGCAAATGGCACAATGAAGTTATTTGATTCTGGTTCTGACTATATATTGATTTTCCATTTAGAGTTGAGTTGGTGGCCAACTTGGTTGGGTTTTACTTTGTACGTTTGTTTAACTACCTAACGCTCACAGCTGAGGGTTCTGACTAAGTTCCAGGACAATTTGCTACAATCGGTCGTGTCATTTCCTTTAGTATTCAGTCCCTTTCCTCTCACTTAGCTTTTCCATTAATTCAGTTCCGAATGAAGACTTGCTAGTACAGTGATTTTGTTTGTTCAGGATGCCATCTGACTGAGCTGTGAAGCCTGGAATAAATTATTGCTTGCAGCCTCGTGTAATAGGTCTCTCGGAAGATTATTGGAAAATGTCTAAGAAGTTTTTGTAGTTTTACAGAATTGGGCTGAGTTTCTGCATTGAAATCTTCTGCATACTCCATCCATTAGCCTTTTAAAAATTGAACGTTGTGCGGAATACTATTTTTATTGTTCTAACGGCAGCACATGTCTGGATTCCAATTGGCCTATGTTACACAAACAAGGATTGAAGAGAAAATCGTAAAAATCAACAATGAAGCCATAAAACCAGTGGATGAGTTTTTATTTTTTGACGGTGGTTTAAGGTAGTGAATGTATGGGTACCAAAATAAACGAACAAAAGAGTGAAAATGGAGAGGAATGAGTTTGGTAAACTCAACAGGATTTTCAGAAGTAAGCTTCCGATGCGTCTGAAAAGGGAAGTTTACAACCAGAGTGTATTATCAGTCGAGTTTTACGGCGATGAGACAGGGACATTTAATGCAAAAACCAAATAAAACATTAGGATTGTGAGCAGTAAAGGCATGCATGTTCGTAACCACTGGGAAAATAGGAAAACAAACAAATGGATCAGGAAGACACTGGATTGGAAGGCATTTTCATGACGCTAAGGAAGATGAGAAGGAAGCGGGAGGAACCTGTTGCCAAGACATTCGTGTTCATCGGTTTGTTGCGAACGAAGACGCGCACGCCTGGGTAGAATAATGGTTCCGTACGCAACTGTAGATGTTTTTCCATGTCAGCATTGTCCGTCTTGTCTCACAGTCGGATAAATGCATATACAATTATGGCGACTACTTTTGAAAAAATAAACAATTTACATATTTTTCCATCTGTCTCGTTTTCATATGACTGCCACTTACAGCCAATTTTATTTTGGAGTGTCCTAAGCCCGACAATTCTGGTTGTACTTTAAGGTGCCGCACTTTCTACTACTCTTTTAGTTAATACTATGGGAAAGGAACTGAAGGCAAACAATTCGTTCAAAAGGTTTTCCGAAAAGGCAACTGTGTTCAAACAGTTCTACGTGAAACTATAAGAAGTTCTTAGAAACAAAATTGTATACAGTAAAGTCGAGTATGTGAGCAGTTAACCTGAGCTCTAGGGAACTAAATTTCACGGTCGCTGATGACTTCGCTGTTGAGTGCCCATAAACGGCAAAGAAACACCACACGCACACACACAAACACACACACACACACACACACACACACACACAGAGAGAGAGAGAGAGAGAGAGAGAGAGAGAGAGAGAGAGAGACATTCTTTACTTCACATAGTTTCCCAGTTTGCGCCACCCGTGCTGGTAGACTAAACTCCTGCAGTGTTGCAGCATACCTTGAGATAATCTTCCCTGAGGTGTTCCTTCGAAGCCAAGTCTATTTTTTTGACTATGACGTCTACTCCAACAGCCTTTGCTACTGCCAGAGCTATCCTCGAAGAGGGGGCAGCTCCGTCGAAGTACAGTGTGATGGGCATGACGTCAGTATCTCCTCGCTGAATAGAGAAATAAAAACAAAGGCGTCAGTTCACAAAGGGATGCTGTGGTGCTGCAGTAAAGATGCAAGGTGCCATTAGCGAATAAATGTACGTGAGTGAACTGCAGATAGATATGGTTACTTTATATATTAAGTAATTTTTATATTTTCCATCAGCAGAAAAAGTAGAAATTACAGGTGATATGGTATAAGCTCTGTTGTAATATATACTTGTTTTGCGATACATATGGATTTTATTTTACATTGTAAAGAATTATAGCTACATGAGTTATTCTGGTAGTTTAATACCGTGCTATCTACGTAGCTCAGTTCAGTGGTTTATACGGTATACATATAGTGCGGCGCAATGTTAGAATGCAACAGCTATACTGCTCTTAGCAGCTAAACTCAAATCCCCAATCAATCGTTTATTATTACAGAAAATAAACAATTTTTTCAGCCTTCAGTTGCAAGGTAATTTTTACTCGTTTACTTAGGTTTCGATTCCAGTAATGGAATCTTCTTCAGAACAAAAAATTAAATTATTTTGAGAGCCAAACACTGGCCATGTCACAGATTACAAATTAAAACAATAAAGACGCATAATCATAACATTATGTCAGCCCGGGTTCCCGGGTTCGATTCCCGGCGGGGTCAGGGATTTTCTCTGCCTCGTGATGACTGGGTGTTGTGTGATGTCCTTAGGTTAGTTAGGTTTAAGTTGTTCTAAGTTCTAGGGGACTGATGACCATAGCTGTTAAGTCCCATAGTGCTCAGATCCATTTGAACCATTATGTCAGTCAACTAGTTTTCGAGCCGCTCACGTGTGGTCCTTATTTCTGGCCGGCGTAGCTCCGTCTACGTTCGCCTTAATGGTTTTAATTTTGACTGACATAATCTTATGATTATGCGTCTTTATTATTTTAATTTTTAATCTGTGACATGGCCAGTGTTTGGCTCTCAAAAGAATTTAATTTTTTGTTCTGAAGAAGATTCCATTACTGGAATCTAAACCTAGGTAAACGAGTAAAAATTACCTTGCAATTGAAGGCTGAAAAAATTGTTTATTTTGTGTACATTTCACAGCTGCTGACACGCTGCAATATGTTAAAGATTTGTAAAGTTTATTATTACACAACCACAAGTCTAAATGTAAAGGCAGCTATTTGAAAAGAAACTTTTTATTGGACAAACAACATAGTAAATAATATCGTCTCCCTCTATAATGTCCCACAACCACAATGCAATTCGGGTTCCCGGGTTCGATTCCCGGTGGGGTCAGGGATTTTCTCTGCCTCGTGATGACTGGGTGTTGTGTGATGTCCTTAGGTTAGTTAGGTTTAAGTAGTTCTAAGTTCTAGGGGACTGATGACCATAGATGTTAAGTCCCATAGTTCTCAGAGCCATCTGAACCACAATGCAATTCCTAACTGCATCCTGAAGAAGTTTCCTGGCATCGTGCACATTCACTCTAGCAACGCTTGCACAGTCTTGTCTTCCAATAAAAACTAGGATTGATGCAAGTGCTCCTAAATCAGGTCAAAACGATGAAAATTACTTGCGGTTAAGTCATGACAGTGTGGTGGGGCCCCCAGCACTGAAAACCAAGATTCTGAATGCACAGGACTGTTACGCAGCTGTAAGAAGGCGCGCATTATCCTGAAGTAAAGTCACACATTCTCAATGTTTCTCTTTTCTCTTAATTTTCATATGGTGTTTCATATCTTGCAATAGCTCGTAGAAGCTGCACTATTTGCTGTTTGACCCTGGAGTCTAATGAACCAGCAGTGGACCTTTCATATCCCAAACCAAAGTCATCATCAACTTCCCTGCAGGAGTTTGGCTTTCCAAATTTTTTAGACGAAGACGTAGGTCTGCTCTGCGCCTCATAGACCATCATCTGGTAAGCAGGTACTGTGCTCCTGAGAATGCATTCTCGTTCCTCTTCAAAACGGATTTAAATATGATTTCGATACACCCAAACGTTTCTGTTCGCGTGACAAACAAGTCATGTGACAACGTATCCAACGAACACAAACCTGACAGTAGTTCAAAGATTCCCGGACGACTGAAAATTCTGAACCGTGGCTACTGTTCAGTTTGAGGTACCGTTGCCTTCGTCGATCATACATGGCTCTGGCTCTGGCCCAGAGCTCGGAAGACTCGCGGTCAAATTAGATCAGCAGGCGACTAAGAGCTGGACTAATAACCAAAATTCTACACTGTAACGGACCGTGACACAGTGGAACAATTACATCCAGGGTTAACTCAGTTGAGTATAAAATTATTAATCTTGTGAACAGTGTAAATAAATATGCTTCTGTCTGTGTAATCTTCTTCTCATACAGGTACAACATCTCATGTACAATAACATCAGTTCTAGCACGACGATCATCACGAATCATTCGCTCAGGTGTCACGATATGCCTGTCCAATTTAGAAATGGACGGCTTATCCAAAGCACTTCGTGGCTCACACATATCCATCCTCTTCAACGTCATTTAACCGCTGCACTGTAGACATATCCTGCGAAAAATGTTCGAAGTTCCACTCCCTTCAAAGTAGCGAAAACTAATCACTCCCCTAGTTTCTTAGTTGGTGCATCCGGGCAACAGCGGGCTCTTAAAGAAATGCTATGAATATAAAGAGCTATTCATTGAAGAAACACAGCTATAGAGCGATCCACAAAAGATGGCGGTTAGCCCAGGTCGGGAATCGGACGGGGAATGCATTGCTGCCGGTTCCAAGCGACAGTTGTGGTACGTGCATACATGTGCTTTGCGCTTGATGTAAGCGTGTATCACGCAAATTATGTTTCTCACTTGCTTGTGTAGAATTAGTCGCTTAACCACCGCTATCAGCCACAGGACAACTTGCAACAATTGGAATACAAATTCACCAGATAACTCGCTACGATCACGTTTAATGCTCGCATTGGATACGATATTCACAGCAGAACGCTCGGAACACCACTGAAAGCTAACTGGCTACCGGAGAATGCGTGACGTAGTTGCACAGAACGAGCCTAAACTCACCACCAACGTTTGTGTCCAACTATAACGCACAAGAATAACAGTGAGGTTAAGGCAGTTCATTGTTGAGTAGTGTTGTCAATCTATGGAGCGGAACAAATTGCTTTTATTTATTGACATGTCCTCGTACAAATGGTTCAAATGGCTCTGAGCACTATGGGACTTAACTTCTAAGGTCATCAGTCCCCTAGAACTTAGAACTACTTAAACCTAACTAACCTAAGGACATCACACACATCCATGCCCGAGGCAGGATTCGAACCTGCGACCGTAGCGGTCGCGCGGTTCCAGACTGGAGCGCCTTTAACCGCTTGGCCACCACGGCCGGCTGTCCTCGTACATTAGCAAGTCAAAGTCAAGTGATGTTTGCGCATAGTATAAAGGAAGAACGTCAAAAATGCTCGAATGCATCAATGCGACATGGGTGGCGAGGTCCAGTAATGTTGTGTACCAAATGAAAGGCTGCCACTCATCTTGGCTGTTGCCAATTCCATAATTAGCAGATTTTATAATTTTTGTTTTGTCAAATTCGATTTAACGTAATTTCATCTTTCAGCTTAGTTTTGCACCTTAGATGATATATACGTAGAAACTGGGCTTTCTTACCGAAGTAATTGGTGGAAATTTCATTAGGAGGAAGATATTTACTCTATTTCATCTTTTCCAACCGCTTAGCAATTAATTAAAAAATTTTCTGCTGGTGTAATAGGACACACAGTAGAACAGGCGCTTCGGAAGTGTTTTATTATTATTATTATTATTATTATTATTATTATTATTATTACAGACCAGACGAGTAAATGTGATAAATAAAAGAGCTTTTAGGATGTATAATATATACAGCAGATGATAACATATCATTGTAATACATTATAGTAACTGACAACAAGTACAATTCTTGAAAGTCAATGTAGAGGAAAGTGGTGATGGAATTCCGTTCAAGAAAGAACACGTACAATTAAAAAAGCCTTATCTATTATTGCAAAATTGAGGCCTAACAGTGTGATGGTTAAAATCAAGTGTCTATAAGCATCAGATGGCATAGCTATAAACACTGCAAAACGGTTAAGTAGTTTGGATAGGAAAGAAGAATAATTCGAAAAATTTTTGGTCCGAAGTATGAGCATGGGATTTTGAAATTAAGACGCAACAAGGAGGTTTATGAAGAAACTGAAAATTTAACAGACACAGTGAGAAAGGGGCGGATCACAATTTATGGTCACCTCTAAAGAATGGGCAAGAAGTGGACGAAAACATTTCATTTCCTTTGACAAAAATATGAAAACTTCAATTTCGAGGTGTACAGAAGTTAGGCAAGATTTACAGGAGTTGTGAATTAGAGACAAAGACTTAGAAAACAGACATAGATTCATGGAAAATGATATAGTAAGTCAAGGGTTTACAGTAGAAAACACAGACTTGTAGAAGTCAATCGTTCTAGTACATATGCAACAGCGGTTGATGATACAAATAAAGAAAACGAACCACTGCAGCCATGTCATCAAAGAAATTTATTTCAAAGGACTAGTTTCGGGGCAACATTTACGCCATCTTCAGGCCCATTGTAAACCAATAGAGTATTTTCATTCCTTGGCCTAGGTGTTGTCGAACACATGAAATACTAGTTTGATTACATACATCACGAGTATATACTCTACAAGATGTTGTCACTACTGTTGGACATCGACACAACAAAGGAGAGAACAGTGCAGATCAAAATGAAGAAGTATTGGAAAGCCAAATGAGACGTCATAAATCAGCTGTTTCACATGGTCCTAAGTTGGCCAACTTCGAATAATAATAGTAATAATAAAAGAGAAATAATAATAATTTTAAAACAATAATAACATAAAATCTTACATGAGCCGGAATGAAACAAGTTTCTAATTATAAAACTTGAAATGAGGAAAGAAATACAAAAATGGAGAATGATTCAATCCTACATGTTGTGTTGGCTTAAAAATATGGTTAAAAACGAAGCAATAAAAGACAAAGGATATTTTCTAAAAGAACCGTTGACTTAGTTGGATGTGCATAAAAATAATTACTTGAAACGGAAAGAGGTTCTCTTCTACACTCTTCGGTGATTAAAAATATCCAAGAAGTGAAAAGTGACCCATTTGCTACGGCAGGAGAGATACCGCCAATGACCTTTCGAATTTCTGTGTGTGTGTGTCTTGTCCATTATAATACCAACAAAAAGTCTTACGGGCTTATTAGAGAGGGAAGAATACGAACAAGTGAAACAAAAGATTAGACACTTTGACTAGCAGAGGAGAGTCACCTTCGGAAAAAAAGAAGATTAGAATTTAATGTCTCGTCGACAACGAGGTGGTGAGAGACGGAGTGCAAAACCGCATTGGACAAGGCCGAAATGGGCCGCGTCCTTTCAAGGAAACCATCCCAGCATTTGCCTGAAGTGATTTAGGGAAATCACGGAAAACCAAAATCTGGATGGACGAACGAGGATTTGAGTAGTCGTCCACCCGAATGCGACTGCAGTGTGCTAACTACTGAGCTACCTTATTCGGTCGTGTCATTTCCTTTAGTATTCAGTCCCTTTCCTCTCACTTAGCATTTCCATTAATTCAGTTCCGAATGAAGACTTGCTAGTACAGTGATTTTGTTTGTTCAGGATGCCATCTGACTGAGCTGTGAAGCCTGGAATAAATTATTGCTTGCAGCCTCGTGTAATAGGTCTCTCGGAAGATTGTTGGAAAATGTCTAAGAAGTTTTTGTAGTTTTACAGAATTGGGCTGAGTTTCTGCATTGAAATCTTCTGCATACTCCATCCATTAGCCTTTTAAAAATTGAACGTTGTGCGGAATACTATTTTTATTGTTCTAACGGCAGCACATGTCTGGATTCCAATTGGCCTATGTTACACAAACAAGGATTGAAGAGAAAATCGTAAAAATCAACAATGAAGCCATAAAACCAGTGGATGAGTTTTTATTTTTTGACGGTGGTTTAAGGTAGTGAATGTATGGGTACCAAAATAAACGAACAAAAGAGTGAAAATGGAGAGGAATGAGTTTGGTAAACTCAACAGGATTTTCAGAAGTAAGCTTCCGATGCGTCTGAAAAGGGAAGTTTACAACCAGAGTGTATTATCAGTCGAGTTTTACGGCGATGAGACAGGGACATTTAATGCAAAAACCAATTAAAACATTAGGATTGTGAGCAGTAAAGGCATGCATGTTCGTAACCACTGGGAAAATAGGAAAACAAACAAATGGATCAGGAAGACACTGGATTGGAAGGCATTTTCATGACGCTAAGGAAGATGAGAAGGAAGCGGGAGGAACCTGTTGCCAAGACATTCGTGTTCATCGCAAGAGAAGTTTAGATATCCGGAAAAGTACCTAGTCTAGAAACTGCAGACTACACGATGCAGATACGACAAAAACAGAAATTACGATAGGAACACTAGGTGGAAACGCGTTATGAAAATAAAATACGACGCAAATGCAGTAGAGAGACTGGCGAATAAAAAAAAATGAAGTATTTCAAGTAAAATACATTAATAATAAAACAGTTTACTCAATAGTCGCAGCGAGCACTAGACATATCTTTCGAAATGATTTTCTTTCAGCTTATATCAAATAACCATTAGCCGAAGAACACTGAAGTTCCTGTAACTTACCTGGGAATGTGAATGAAGAAGCAATTTGCTGCGTGGCAATGCACTCCAGGAAGAGGAATTTGTCTGTAACCTCGCAGGCAGCTCACTATATACCGCGAGTCAACTTGTCCATTCATGCCAGCCTAGTCAATGCATGGATTCCATCTCTCTCTCTTTCTCTCTTTCTCCCTCTCTGTTTTTTCTCTGTGTCTTGTCATGCGGCAGTGCTGCATCACGCCGCTAAGATAAGAAATACTTCCGCTGGTGATGCAGCGCTAAACACCTCGACCTAAGGACAGAGTAAGCGTTAAAGAATGCTGAGTCAAGATTATCTTATATTATGAGGCAGTACGACAATCCTAACTCTACAGCGGAAATTGTGTTTTGTAATGCTAGTCCCAATCACAGGAAAAGCACGAAGTTAATTTTATTGGTATACTTAATTTTTAGTTTGGTATTTTAACCACCCTTCATCGTCAGTTCAAAAACATTTGTTGTTGTTGTGGTCTTCAGTCCAGAGACTGGTTTGATGCAGCTCTCCATGCTACTCCATCCTGTGCAAGCTGCTTCATTTCCCTGTACCTGCTGCAACGTACATCCTTCTAAATTTGTTTAGTGTATTCGTCTGGTGGTCTCCCTCTACGATTTTTACTCTCCGCGCTGCCCTCCAATGCTAAATTGGTGATCCCTTGATGCCTCAGAACATGTCCTACCAATCGATCCCTTCTTCTAGTCAAGTTGTGCCACAAACTTCTCTTCTCCCCAAACCTCCTCATTAGTTATGTGATCTACCCATCTAATCTTCAGCATTCTTCTGTAGCACCACATTTCGAAAGCTTCTATTCTCTTCTTGTCTGAACTATTTATCATCCACGTTTGACTTCCATACATGGCTACACTCCGTACAAATACTTTCAGAAACGACTTCCTGACATTTAAATATATACTCGATGTTAACAAATTTCTCTTCTTCAGAAACGCTTTCCTTGCCATTGCCAGTCTACATTTTATATCCTCTCTACTTCGACCATCATCAGTTATTTTGCTCCCCAAATAGCAAAACTTATTTACCACTTTAAGCGTCTCATTTCCTAATCTAATACCCTCTGCATCACTCGATTTAATTCGACCACATTCCATTATCCTCGTTTTGCTTTTGTTGATGTTCATCTTATATCCTCCTTTCAAGACACTGTCCATTCCGTTCAACTGCTCTTCCAGGTCCTTTGCTGTCTCTGACAGAATTACAATGTCATCGGCGAACCTCAAAGTTTTTATTTCTTCTCCATGGATTTTAATACCTACTCCGAATTTTTCTTTTGTTTCCTTTACTGCTTTCTCAATATACAGATTGAATAACATCGGGGATAGGCTACAACCCTGTCTCACTCCCTTCCCAACCACTGCTTCCCTTTCATGTGCGTCAACTCTTATAACTGCCATCTGGTTTCTGTACAAATTGTAAATAGCCTTTCGCTCCCTGTATTTTACCCCTGTCACCTTCAGAATTTGAAATAGAGTATTCCAGTCAACACTGTCAAAAGCTTTCTCTAAGCTTTATACGCCGCTATGCTATTTCGGGAATATGGTGCAGTCATATAAGGGTGAACATTAATAAAACCGAAAAATTCCTAACTGGAAATGGAGGAGAAAAGGTACTATGAACATGTGTTCGATATGCATCTTTGCTAAGATAGATGGCGCTGACGAGTGAAAGTTCCTCTGACCACGTGCCGTGTATTCTTTGGGTGTTGCAGGCTGTGTGACTGGTGCAGCGTACTGTAAGCAGCAGAATGGTTCGGTCGGTATTCATGTCGGGAACAAGCCGACCGAGATGGTGTTTGTGTACCGCGGAGCGGGTGGAAACTGCCGAGAGGCAGCACGGCTATACCAAAGCAAATACCCTCACGGACACCAATCACATTATACAGCCTTTCAAGGTCTTTTTGGGCGTTTGCGTGATCATGGGTCCTTTCGGACAGACTAAAGTGCAGGGATGCGGCGGACCGTGCGTACACCAGATTTGGAAAATCGGGTTCTACAGAATATTGAAACGAATCCTAGTACAAGCCCAGGCAGGTGGCCTACCAACACTGTGAAAGCGAAAGAGTGCGGCAGTCCATGATGCGACGTGTGAAAGCGTGCACTGCATCCCATGGTGGTCACTTGGAACATCTGCTGTGACGCGGATGCAATGCAACTCTGTACTGTGTTCCGGGACATTTTTTGTGATTGCACGCACACCGTCCGTTTCCAGACACACGTTCGTTGGACCTTTTTCTCTTCACTTCCGGTCAGGAAACCAGTCCATCCCTGCACTTTTTCGGTTTTATTAATATTCACCCTGTATAGTGATGCAGTCTGAATGATCGTCTGATGATAGATTCAGAGCTACACATGTAGCGACAACAAACCTAGTAAAGAACGAAAGAATGCACATAGCATAAACGTATGCAGGATTCTTCACTGGTTATCAAACACAAATGTATTCGTATGACTGGATAAACAACTGACTACCATTTACTTACTGACTGTGAAAGGTCCCCTTAGAAAAATTAATGAATTACTGTGCTGATGAACCTCTTACATTATTTGATTTTCAAACAGCTGAGCAGAACTGAGCATACTCAGACATTTCGCTCTTTACCTATTCTGATCAACACTAAACTGACACACAATATATTTAGCGCAACGCAATCTGACTTTCAATAATCGCTACAAAAGTATGGCCCTGACTAACAATAACCTTTACATTTCATGAATCACTTACCTCACAAAAATCTTCGTTACTCGAACTACTGCAATACAGCGAGCTCCAATACTGCCAGCTAAATAAAAGATTCAAACTACTGAAGGCACTAACTACTGACAGGCATAGTTAGCAAATGAATGATTTTGATAGAGAACAAACAATGTATTTACATTAATAGTGTTCAAAAGTCATAATATATATAGTAGTTCATGACATCCAGTCTTGCAAATTCACTGTCTCTGATGGACACACGTCCAGATCATCCGCTCTCAAAACTCCGCCATTTCTCTCCCCACATGCACCACTGCTGGCGGCTCACCTCCAACTGCGCAACGCTACGAGCTGTTAACAGCCAACTGCCCAACACTACAATAGCAAATACTCCAACAATGCCACCCAGCCACTGACTGCACACAGCACAGCCAGTGATTTTCATACAGAGCGCTACGTGGCGTTACCAACATAAAAACCAAAACAGCCTACTTATAACTGCAAGCTACCATGTCATTCGGCCAGCTCAACACACACGCTGATGGAAAAAAAATCGCAGCAACAAGGAGTTTTGCGACATAAACGAAAGTTGGTAGGCGTATTTCTACATCTGAAAGATGATGTCTACTCAAACTTCGCTTCACTATCGTGAGACTGGCGCTAGTAGCGCCGCTCTGAGTATGCAAATCATGGTTGCCTTAATTATGGATGTAGTGAGTTGGTGTCAGTCAAGAATGCCTTTAAAGCGACGAGGACGCAACTGCCAACACGTCACTGAGTTTGACCGAGGTCGTGTAATAAAGCTACGAAAAGATAGATGTTCCTGCTGCAATACTGCAGAAAGACTTGGCAGGAATGTAGCCACTATGCATGATTGCTGGCAGCGATGGTCACGGAAATTTAAGGTACAAGAAGAACGGACTCCGTACGACCTCGTGTATGGCTCTGATGCATCTTACTACATCTACAGCAGCAATATGAGCAACAGTTGGCACCACAGTGGCACAACGAACTGTTACAAATCTGTTACTTTAACGACAGCTCCGAGCCAGATGCTTGAATTCCTCTGACCTCAAACCACCGCCATTTGCGACTTCAGAGGTGTCAAGCGAGAGCTTGCTGGAGGGCAAGATGGAAGTCTGTTGTGCTTCCTGATGAAAGCTGGTTCAGGCTCGGTGCCTGTGATGGCCGCGTGTTGGCCAGAAGAAGGCCAGTTGGGGGCCTGCAACCAACCTGTCTGCATTCTAGACACAGCGGACCTACACACGGGGTTATGATCTGGGATGCGTTTCGTATGACAGCGAGAACACATTCATGGTTATCACACGTACCTTGAAATCAATTCTGTACGACAATATGGTGATTGCTGCCATTCATGATGAGCATCCCAGTGAGTTTAATAATTTTTTCATAATGTGGGGCCACAATCATAACGTATTTCTTTAAAGTCAGTACCGCCATTATACTGTTTTTTATTTGCAGTGTTACATTTACACTATTATGATTTCGGCTTTAAATTGCCATTATCAAGTGTTTTATTGCTATACAGTGTCTAAGATGGCATACTGTCGTATTTAAAATACACTATTAGACGCATTGTCTAAGGGTCAATATTTCTGGTAAAAGCCTACTGCTTTGTTTTATCACTGAGTATGGTATAGGCAGTATAAAACAAAGCAGTAGGCTTTTACCAGAAATATTGACCCTTAGACAATGCGTCTAATAGTGTATTTTAAATACGACAGTATGCCATCTTAGGCACTGTATAACATTAAAACACTTGATAATGGCACTTTAAAGCCGAAATCACGATCGTAGAAATGTAACACTGCAGATAAAAGACAATCTAATGGCAGTACTAACTTTAAAGAGATCCCAGTGAGTGTTTTGTAACAGGATAACGCTCGTTCGCATACCGCTGTTGTAGCCCAACATGCTCTACAGAATGTCGACATGTTGCGCTGTCCTGCTCGATCACTAGATATGTCTCCAGTTGAGCACATATGGGACATTATCGGATGACAACTCCAGCATTAACCATACCAACATTGATCGATCAAGTACAACAGGCATAGAAATCCATCCCACAAACTGACATCCGGCATCTGTAAAACACAATGCATGCAAGTTTTCATGCTAGCATGCAACATTCTGGTGGTTACACTGGTTATTAATGTACCAGTATTCCACATTTCCAGTTGCTTATCTCCGCTTACTTTAAGCTGTGATCCTGCAATGTTAATCACTTAAATGTGTTACCTAGGCAAATGTATTCCAAAAATTTTATTACTTCGCGTTAATTACGCTCCTGGAAATGGAAAAAAGAACACATTGACACCGGTGTGTCAGACCCACCATACGTGCTCCGGACACTGCGAGAGGGCTGTACAAGCAATGATCACACGCACGGCACAGCGGACACACCAGGAACCGCGGTGTTGGCCGTCGAATGGCGCTAGCTGCGCAGCATTTGTGCACCGCCGCCGTCAGTGTCAGCCAGTTTGCCGTGGCATACGGAGCTCCATCGCAGTCTTTAACACTGGTAGCATGCCGCGACAGCGTGGACATGAACCGTATGTGCAGTTGACGGACTTTGAGCGAGGGCGTATAGTGGGCATGCGGGAGGCCGGGTGGACGTACCGCCGAATTGCTCAACACGTGGGGCGTGAGGTCTCCACAGTACATCGATGTTGTCGCCAGTGGTCGGCGGAAGGTGCACGTGCCCGTCGACCTGGGACCGGACCGCAGCGACGCACGGATGCACGCCAAGACCGTAGGATCCTACGCAGTGCCGTAGGGGACCGCACCGCCACTTCCCAGCAAATTAGGGACACTGTTGCTCCTGGGGTATCGGCGAGGACCATTCGCAACCGTCTCCATGATGCTGGGCTACGGTCCCGCACACCGTTAGGCCGTCTTCCGCTCACGCCCCAACATCGTGCAGCCCGCCTCCAGTGGTGTCGCGACAGACGTGAATGGAGGGACGAATGGAGACGTGTCGTCTTCAGCGATGAGAGTCGCTTCTGCCTTGGTGCCAATGATGGTCGTATTCGTGTTTGGCGCCGTGCAGGTGAGCGCCACAATCAGGACTGCATACGACCGAGGCACACAGGGCCAACACCCGGCATCATGGTGTGGGGAGCGATCTCCTACACTGGCCGTACACCACTGGTGATCGTCGAGGGGACACTGAATAGTGCACGGTACATCCAAACCGTCATCGAACCCATCGTTCTACCATTCCTAGACCGGCAAGTGAACTTGCTGTTCCAACAGGACAATGCACGTCCGCATGTATCCCGTGCCACCCAACGTGCTCTAGAAGGTGTAAGTCAACTACCCTGGCCAGCAAGATCTCCGGATCTTTCCCCCATTGAGCATGTTTGGGACTGGATGAAGCGCCGTCACACGCGGTCTGCACGTCCAGCACGAACGCTGGTCCAACTGAGGCGCCAGGTGGAAATGGCATGGCAAGCCTTTCCACAGGACTACATCCAGCATCTCTACGATCGTCTCCATGGGAGAATAGCAGCCTGCATTGCTGCGAAAGGTGGATATACACCGTACTAGTGCCGACATTGTGCATGCTCTGTTGCCTGTGTCTATGTGTCTGTGGTTCTGTCAGTGTGATCATGTGATGTATCTGACCCCAGGAATGTGTCAATAAAGTTTCCCCTTCCTGGGACAATGAATTCACGGTGTTCTTATTTCAATTTCCAGGAGTGTATTTTTTGTGTTCCGACTTTTTTCCGCCATTGCAGTTTGAGGACGACTGATTTCAATAGTTACGCTGTTTGATCAGTAGAAAGCAATTGCTCATGCATTTATCCTCCTTTCGACCATTGTATTTTCTGTCTCGGTATGGTCGTCTAACAAACCCGTTCTCACTTGAGGCACGGACGTGAACGACAACTTACTTTTCGGCGTGTTGGTCAGCAATCACCCGTGAACACATGGACTGCGAGCTTGACAACACGATTTTTAGGCGATCGCGACGCACTCCAGTGGCAGTTGTCGATATTTGGTTTCCGAAAACGTTCACGCTTGAAATAGTTTCCTTAATTTTACTATCTATTGTAGAAAGTGGTTTCAAAAAATCCTGAAGAAAATTTTGAAGAAATAATAGACTTAACGCCACTTAACATAAACAGGGAACTTTAAGACGTTGTTCCATCCTAGCAAAAATGTCATTGACTACATATCGTAACAAACGAAGATATTTAGAACACTTGTGAGGATTTACGATTACATGGCCGTCCAGGAACCATACAAACGTGGGAAAACTAAAAATTCATTGTCACATATATTACGCATGTATGGTGTCCAAGCATCATCGAAGTTTGTATTTTAAATGTGTATTGCTTCTTCCAGGCTCTTCTCAACTAATTTTCAAATAGGGCAAAAAATGGACGCACCACGGAGTTAATCCGAATGGGACGGAAGTCTGTAGATGTGTTATACATCTAAAGACAAACAAATGATTACAGTTTCACGAAAAATGGATGATGTATTCAAGAGAAAGAGCGTCACAATTTGAGCGAGTCAATGATGCGTTGTGTGTTGGTCCGCCTCTGACCCTTACGCAAGCAGCTATTCGTCTTTGCATTGACTGACAGAGTTGTTGGATCATCTCCTGAGGGGTATTGTGCTAAATTCTGTCCAATTGTCGCGTTAGATCGTCAAAATCCTGAATTCTCAATTATAAAGCGGTAGGTTTCGGCAAGCACGAAGACAAGCAGTAGAAACTCTCGCTGTGCTTGGGCGGGCATTATCTTGCTGAAATGCAAGTTCAGGATGGCTTGCGAGAAGGGCAACAAAATGGGGCATAGAATATCGTCCCTGTGCTGTAAGGGTGCCGTGGATGACAACAAAAGGGGCCATGCTATAAAAAAATTGGCACCCGGACCAATACTCTTGGTTATCGCACCGTATGGCGGGCGAAACTCAGGCTAGAGGCTGTGAGGACGAGTCGTGAGTCGTGCTTGGATAGTCCAGTGGTAGAGCACTCGCTAGCGAAGGGCAAAGATCCCGAGTTCGAGTCTCGGTCCGGCACACAGTTTTAATCTGCCAGGAAGTTTCACATCAGCGCACAATCCGCTGCAGAGTGTAAATTTTACTCTGGAAACATCCCCCAGGCTGTGGCTAAGTCATGTTTCCGCAATATACTTTTTTCCAGGGGTGCTAGTATTGCAAGGTCCGCAGAAGAGCTTCTCTTAAGGTTGGAAGGTAGGAGTGGAGGTACTGGCGGAATTGAGGCTGTGAGGACGGGTCGTGAGTCGTGATGAAAGGTGGCTACACTGAGTCACAGCGCCAGAGACTGCGCCAAAGATTATTATTCCGCCGCCTCCACTGGTGCAGTAGTAGCTCAGAGGACGTCGAGGGCAGTTGTTCTGTTGGGCGAGAGAGTAGATGCTGTTCGGTTGGTGTAATGTATAGATGGAAGAAGTTGCAATTGTCAGAGTGTATTTAAGAAAGGAGATGGGCTTTGATTTATGATGCTGGTGTAATGGAAAATTTTCGTCAATATATAATGAGGTAAAAAGGTATTACAGTTTTCTTTAATTACAATCCCTCTTGCTCACAGGTACAGTCAACAAAGCATCTGGCTCGTGTTCATTTATTGTAATTCTGGTTTCTATGTGCAATTATAGTATTTCTGGTTTTTCAATTAGTTCATTGTAAATGGTGTTTAAAATATTTTGTCGTATTGAGAAAGAACCGAGCCAGATACATGTACGTTGAGTCACACGTTGCTTGGAGAGCATGGCAATGATAAGAGTACTTGTCCGCGAAAGGCAAAGATCCCCAGTTCGAGTCCCCGTCCGACACTCAGTTTTAATCTGACACGAAGTTTCACTCAGGCTGAGTGTTCCACTGCGTCTCCACACATGTCTTCGCCGGTCATCGGGACTCAGTTGGAAGCGGGACTCATCAATGAAGACACTTCGACTCGATTCGATGAGATTCCAGGCTTAAGTGAGGGAATATTTGTTATTAATGTTAATATATAAATTAAATTTGGCTTTTATTAACTGTCAGAAGATTGTTACCTTGTTTAAGGGGAACTGTGGATGACCAGAAATCTTTCTTCTAAAGCTGTTGTATGGGGAGTGGATTGCAATGCTTGATTCAGATATTACACTACTGGGCATTAAAATTGCTACACCACGAAAATGACGTGCTACAGACGCGAAATGTAACCGACAGGAAGAAGATGCAGTGACCTGCAAATGATTAGCTTCTCAGAGTATTCACACAAGGTGGGCGCCGGTGGCGACACCTACAACGAGCTGACATGAGGAAAGTTTCCAGCCGATTTCTCATACACAAACAGCAGTTGTCCGGTGTTGCCTGGTGAAACGTCGTTGTGATGCCTCGTGTAAGGAGGAGAAATGCGTACCATCACGTTCCCGACTTTGATAAAGGTCGGATTGCAACCTACCGCGATTACGGTTTATCGTATAGCGACATTGCTATTCGCGTTGGTGAGATCCAATGACTGTTAGCAGAATATGGAATCGGTGGGTTTAGGAGGGCAACACGGAACGCCGTGCTGGATCCCAACGGCCTCGTAGCACTAGCAGTCGAGATGACAGGCATCTTATCCGCATGGCTGTAACGGATCGTGCAGCCACGTCTCGATCCCTGAGTCAACAGATGGGGACGTTTGCAAGACAACAACCATCTGCACAAACAGTTCGACGACGTTTGCAGCAGCATGGACTATCAGCTCGATCATGGCTGCGGTTACCCTTGACGCTGCATCACAGACAGGAGCACCTGCGATGGTGTACTCAACGGCGAACCTGGGTGCACGAATGGCAAAACGTCACTTTTTGGGATGAATCCAGGTTCCGTTTACAGCATCATGGTGGTCGCATCCGTGTTTGCGGACATCGCAGTGAACGCACATTGGAAGCGTGTATTCATCATCGCCATACTGGCGTATCATCCGGCGTGATGGTATGGGGTGCCATTGGTTACACATCTCGGTCACCTCTTGTTCGCACTGATGGCTCTTTGAACCGTAGATGTTACATTTCAGATGTGTTACGACCCGTGGCTCTACCCTTCATTCGATCCCTGCGAAACCCTGCATTTCAGCAGGGTAATGCACGACCGCATGTTGCAGGTCCTGTACGGGCCTTTCTGGATACAGAAAATGTTCGACTGTTGCCCTGGCCAGCACATTCTCCAGATCTCTCAGCAATTGAAAATGTCTGGTCAATGGTGGCCGAACAACTGGCTCGTCACAATACGCCAGTCACTACTCTTGATGAACTGTGGTATCGTGTATAAACTGCATGGGCAGCTGTACCTGTACACGCAATCCAAGCTCTGTTTGACTCAATGCCCAGGAGTATCAAGGCCGTTATTACAGCCAGGGGTGGTTGTTCTAGGTACTGATTTCTCTTTATCATTTGCATTTCTTCTTGGTGTGGCAATTTTAATGGCCAGTAGTGTATTAAAACTTTATTTACTTTACAACATTTTCTTACGTTCAATAAATATTTTGTAATCGATTCTTTTATTTATGACCTGATTCTGCACATTAATCCTGGTCTGGTATTTGTGCTTTCTTGAATGAATTGGCTAAGATAAGCAACGAATTAACTAAGCACGCAAAGATATACTTTGGATTATATATATTACTTGGGACTGAAGTTCTTCTTGCGTCCATTGTCTGTTTTTTAGTTGCTCACTATATTTTTTTGTTAAATACCCCTAGTGGCTACTCAGTTACCTAGCTACTCCGGAAATTTCGAGTTGTGTGTAGAGATGTCTGGAAACTGAACCTGAATTGAATTCCGAAATTGTTATCATATTAATAGTCGATAATGGTACAGTCGCCTTACTAGAGTTACACACACACACACACACACACACGCACACACAGTTGTTCATAGCTGTTCTATCTGTAAGCTTTCCATTGGTTGTGTTTTTTTATCGACTGTCAACGTTTATTTACAAACGATATTCAAGTATAATATTCAAAATATTGAAGCGTTTCAGCTATTAGAAAATGTGAGATTGTGGATGCAATGTGAAGCGACTTTTAACACTGACGGACAACATATTGAAAACATTTTAAAACATGAGATCCGATGATGACAACTTAGCCCTGTCTAAACCGGTCATCCAACAAATCGTTTTTTTTTTTTTTTTTTTTTTTTTTTGGCGAGCTTGGCATGTGAAGTTTTCTTCAGTTATCATAAACTGCAGATCGGCCCCAGGCTAACAATGCCAGGTATACAAATGGTACGAGGTACTCAGCTGGTCTTACCCTTAACTATCTGCCACAGCACCGAGGTGCTTTGGCTCAAAAGCGAGATGACAGCCTGCAGAGGATTGCATCACGCTGTGCCACCTATAGGCTCCCTTCTCCGTTCTGTCTGCTTGACCATTTCCCCATATCTCATGGTACCAAGCAGAATGATATATGCGTTTGCTCCGCTGTTGAAAATTGAGCAATTGGTGCTGTACTGTTTGTACAATTTCCGCGCCTGGGTGCATTTGTTCCATTGCTTGTAGGACAGGGAAACAGAGCGCATAAAAACCGTTCGCTTTTATGACGCCTCATTTGATCCAGTGCCTTTCAGATGGCAAACAGTTCTAACTGCAGTTCATTCTAGATCTACATCTACGTAGTTATTCTTTATTTCACAATTAAGTGCCTGGTAGAGGGTTCATCGAACCACCTTCAAACTATTTCTCTACCGTTTCAGTCTCTCACGGCGAGCGGGAAAAACGAGCAATCAAAGCTCTCTGAGCAAGATCTGATTTCTCGTATTTTATCATAATGATCATTTATCCCTATGTATGTGGGCGCCAACAGAATATTTTCGTGATCGGAGGTGAAAGCTGGTGATTGAAAATTCACAAGAACATCCTACCGTAACGAAAAACGCCTTTGTTTTAAAGGTTGCTTCCCCAATTCATGAGTCATGACCGTGGCACTCTCTACCCTATTTCGTTATAATACAGAACGAACTGCCATTCTTTGAACTTTTCGATGTCCTCCTTCAGCCGCACTGAAACGGATCCCACACCTCTGCAATCCTCCAGGAGAGGGCGGACGAGCGTGGTGTAAACAATCTCTTTAGTAGACCTGTTGCGCTTTCTGTGTGTTCTGCCAATATATCGCAGTCTTTGGTTTGCCTTACCCACAGATTTATCTGTGTGATCTTTCGAATTTAAGTTGTTCTAAGTGTAACCCCTTACAGCTATCTTGTCTAAATGATTTTGCAATTGGTTTTGATCAGCCGATGACTTTGCAATACGGTAAATGACAACTTCATCTGCAAACAGTCTGAGAGGACTGCTCATATTGTCTCCTTTGCCGTTTATGTAGACCAGGAACAGCAGAGGGTCTATAACACCTCCTTGGGGAAAGCCAGATATTACTTTTACTCGATCACTTTCCGTCAGTTACTAGGAACTCACACCTTTCTGACGAGAAATCACGAATTCAGCCACGCAACGAAGAAGATGTTCTATAGACACGCAGTTGGATTAGAAGATATTTTTGAGGAACGGTGTTGAAGTCTACTGGAAATCTAAAAATACGGAATCAATTTGACATCACCTGTCGATAACACTCATTATTTCGTGAGAATAAGGAGCTAATTGTGTTTCATAAGAACGACATTTTCTGAATCCGTGCTGCTTGTTTGTCAATAAGACATTTTCTTTGAGATGATTCATGATGTTCGAACACAGTATATGTTCCAAAACTGGAGCAGAGAGGGTCGTTCTACTCCCTAGAACTATGACTGGCACATTTAAAAATAATTAGAGCTATAAGGGATCGTGCTTTCAATTCTCTAACATGTAGCAATCAACTAAGCTTTAAAACACATGCAAGGCCTAGCAAGCGCACTGTTTCTTATAATTAACGAGTGTCCCTCAATCCCAGTTGAAGAAAATTAAAAACACAAGGGGAACGGTGAGAAAGGATACACAAAGCCTTCTCAGCTGAAAAATTAAAACCTTTCCTCACCACGAAATTGTATCTCTCTTCCGGAATTGGAACTAGTGACGCCGACATCAAACAAAGCGTCCCTGCTATTTGTTGACATCTAATCTAATCTAATCTAAAGACGTGCTATCGGCTTGGCTTCGACACACACATCTCCCAAAGCGCGCATCGCAGATCGATAGCCGGCCGCGGTGGTCGTGCGGTTCTGGCGCTGCAGTGCGGAACCGCGGGACTGCTACGGTCGTAGGTTCGAATCCTGCCTCGGGCATGGGTGTGTGTGATGTCCTTAGGTTAGTTAGGTTTAAGTAGTTCTAGGGGACTTATGACCTAAGATGTTGAGTCCCATAGTGCTCAGAGCCATTTGAACCATTTTTTTAGCAGATCGATAATTGCCTATTCAGCGACCTTCGTCGCGAACTAAATGTTGGCAGTGCAGCATGACTAGCACTTTTAGTAGTTACCGCGCTTTTTATCGCTGACAACACGTTTTGTCACTTAACGGCGGAAAATGACACCCAAACGCTATATGCCCTTGTTATATTAAAAATATTTATCATCGTCGTCTTTATCAGGAGAACGGTGCTTTGTAACAGGCGGAACGATCTCTAGTCCGACTAATTCATTTGCAAACTGCCGAGGTGATTTTCTACTAACAGCTATATTTCAAACAGATCATTACTTTTTCCCATCACGTTTTCTAACATCTACGTATTAGTCCTTATGTCTGTAAGTTCTTCAACAATAACTTTAATTCCTTTTCTGTGATAAATTTTTCAAACTTTAACCTTTCAACATTTTTTAAAATTTTTTTTAAGTCAACAGCAAACAAAATCACTTGGCTATATATTAGCACACAAGCAGTAACAAATTATATTACTTTTAGTAATAGTCGGTAACCTTATCAATTGTACTTGCAGACTTTATCATTGAGCCGACTTATTCACTCGTAATTTTGAGGCGTTTCTGTCCCAAATAAACGATTAATTAGCTGAATATGTGGTAATGTTAAATCTGTAACTTTACTTGTGTAACACCTATTTTGTATATCCATTGTGATATACTCTGTTCCTAGAAATGTACAAAACTGGCGTGGTTAATAGTGATGGTTAATGACGAATTTTTCGCTGGAATCGTGGATCTGCTACGCAACACTTCTATCGTCATCTATTGAAAATAGGCTTTACGATGCTAATGGAGGTTCGGAAACCTTGTAACCTATATCACATTTCTTTTGTTTCATTTAGTACGAAAAGAATTGCTAGAATATTTGTCTTTATTTTCTGGCATTTCGACTATCTCATAAGAATGGTACATATTTAATAGTTCAAACATAACATTTCAGTAACTGTTAGGCTTGTGGTCTATTTCAATGTGTCCTTCCCGGTTTCGTTCGACAACGCACTACATTTTGCAAAAATTGTAAAACCTAGATGCAATAAAAATGAGCAAAATTCAATTTCAAATTACCCATGGTAAAACAAAGAAACGATGAGTTTCGCTTACTTGAAAGTGTTACTTGGTGAAGTTACCACAGACCTCTCCATACCGTGACGCTGAATCGAACACCATTTCATTGATAAAGCTTCCGCCCAGAGTCAAAAGTTCAGTTTTATTAACAGAAACTTCCTTGCTGATGAGAAGTGTTGTCGGACTGAGACTCGAACTCGAAACCTTTGCCTTACTCGGGCAGATGCTCTACCGACTGAGCTACCCAAGCACTTCTCACGACACCCCCTCGCAGCTTTTCTTTCGCCGCTATCTCGTCATCTACCTTCCCAACCCCACGGAAGTTCTCCTTCTGTGTACTGGCTACTGGAGTAGCGGAAAGAGAGTCGCCAATCAGTGAAATTCAAAGAATTTATCAGCGTCGCCATTTCTTAGACACATTGCAATGATGTGTAAAGAGATTATGCAGATGCGTGCATGACATCCTTGGCACGTTGTTACCGAAGGGGCTTGCTAGCATCAGTGTGGAGAGTTAGAGATACGTTTCACTTAGGGCGTGAGAGTGCACCAGAGGGCCGAACATAACTGGAAGGTTACGGCCTAGCTTGTGGAGTTCAAACGTCAGCTATTCCACCGTTATAGGAAGCAAGTAGCTCGGGGAACCGTTGCGTGAAGTAACTTTGCTCTTAACTGAAGCCCGCATCTCGTGGTCGTGCGGTAGCGTTATCGCTTCCCACGCCCGGGTTCCCGGGTTCGATTCCCGGCGGGGTCAGGGATTTTCTCTGCCTCGTGATGACTGGGTGTTGTGTGCTGTCCTTAGGTTAGTTAGGTTTAAGTAGTTCTAAGTTCTAGGGGACTGATGACCATAGATGTTAAGTCCCATAGTGCTCAGAGCCATTTGAACCATTTTGAATCTTAGCTGAAGTGTCTCCCACTGCATCCCCGTTCCTTCCAGATCTAGCTGATATTTGTGGTCTTCCTTCCGATATTCTGTTGTGAGCTAAGGCACTCATTTGTGTTTTTCTACCACGCTGCGTTCGGCAGATTTTCTGGACACATATTCACGATCTTTGGCGAACGTGGATTGCGATTTGGATGTTGGTGTATACTTACAACGCTACTGGGTAGTGTCGTTTGGTCGACTGTGTAAGCCAGCCACACCTTACTGTTAAAATTTTTCTGTACTCTACTTGTATGGCATCCTACCTATTCAGTGTTTGCCAGCCTTGTTTTATTTATTGGTATTTTGCATTTTATTAGAGAACAGGCGCGTGGTATAAGGGCGCCGGCACGGTGGCTCAGCGTGTTCGGTCAGAGGACTAACTGCCCTCTGTCATAAAAAAAAAAAAAAAACCAGAGTAACTTGATGAACGATGAACTCGAATATGTGTCATGTCCGCCTCGAACACGTACAACAACCAGTAACGAACAAAAAGTGAGATTAAAAAAGGGGTAGTGTCGTTGACTAATAATAAACACGTCCTCTGTCCTGGGTTCGAATCTTGCCATTGCTTAAATTTTGATAAAAAATCATAAGTGTAACTGAACACTTCAGTCGTAAGAAGTCATACTCATTTTGCCAAAGGCTTGTCAAAGAGAGCGGAGGAGTGGACAGAGGTTCAGGGCACTTTCTAGCTCCTGGGGTGGGAAACTGCCCCTAAAAGGCGGAAGAATCAGCAGTGATCAACGGAATGAGGTTGCGGAAGGCAATAGAAACCACTGCATTAAAAACACGTGGCCTGAAACATGTGGCCTGAAACTGGGAAAGTGTCATGGTGATCTCTCCACTGACAAAAGATTCCGGACAAGTTAACTGGAATTCATCGTTTCTTTGTTTTAGAATTGGTAATCTGAAGATTGAATTTTGCTCTTTCATTGGATCTACAGGAGGGGATTACCAAGGGGGTGGTAACAATGCATGAAAGGGCTTCGCCATGGTAGGCATTTATGATGGGGCCTTAAGCAGACTGTGCAGTAGTTATTTGTTTCATCGATTGAAGTTCTTGACCTGTAATTGTCGACGAGCAACCCTGTATGGCAATTAATCTTTAGTCCTTTAAATTATTTTGATAATAAAAGGAAGCAAATTAAACAGATTTTATTTTGGGTCCGTCAATTATGACCTTGCACCTATGCATTTTGAGAATTGTATTTTTTTTTTTTTATGTGGTGGGCCTTGGGTTTAACTGCCATATTTGGTAGTCATCAGTGCTCCCACTATAAAATTGTGTATTTTACTAATTGTAAACTATTCAGTTTTTTTATAATTTTTATAAGTTTTGTTAACACAGCAGCTTAACGCTATATATTTATGTACATGAGTTCATGTAACCAGCTTAAGTAACGGTGGGGAAACAGCAGTTAGTATGGGATGGCGGGTAGTATGCATGGACCACTTGCTGTTTCTCGGCTTTGCCGCAAAACACCGGCCGCATGCAGTGCCTGCAATAAAGTGTCATATGTATGAACTTCAGTGATGTAGCTGTTGAGTTTGTGTCACAAATAATTTTGTTTCTGAGAGTCGAAGCTGATGAACAGTGTAATTTCCGGCGAAGGTTAATACTTTTAAAGAGAAGAAGTATTGTCAGACTAATATTAATATTTAAACAGTCTAACGTACATTCTATCGTAATAATGAAATTCCGCTGTCTGTAGCCGGTCTTCTTTCCGCCATGTTTTAATGTAAATTGTCATTCAGGTAATATGGGCCATGCCAAAGCTGGTTAGTACAGATTTTTAGGATAAATTACTAAGGTTGAAAAGAAGCGTCCCAGAGATGCTGTGAAACTGCAGTGAAGCAAGCGAAATAATCAAAAGGGCTGCTGCCAGTCGTTTTACTGTTCTTAGAGCTGCACTGCTAAGGAGATTAAAATAACTGTAGGTAATCACCAGACATTTATGAAATCTCAGATGGGATTTTTCAAACCAATATTTTAAGAAAATTGCGAAGAAATTCTTTTAGCTCACATGAGAGATTTAGATTCCAGGTTAATGCTGTTAGCTAAGATTGAGTTTAAAATGTCGGTCTACAATTTGGTAGAAAATTTGAAAGTGCCTCACAGATTAAACAGAGAAAAGAAATTAGTAGGTAAAGATTTCTATTAAAATTTTATGACCAAGCACCCAGAACTCTCTTAAAGAAAACCTCAGCTCACAAATTTAATTCGTTGTTAGATTCAATAGACCACAAATTGAAAGGTTTTTAACTAACAGTTTTTTTATTAGTGTGCATTTTTATATATAAACAGATTAATTTGTTTGTGAACAACAAAAACACATTTTTATTTAAAAAGCCTTGTTTTGTTTTACTACCCATACTGCTAGGAAATTTTCTTAACATCTCGAACTGTAAGTCTTAGAAAATCTCTTTTTTTACTATGGAGCCTGCAGCACATATTGCTGCAGTTGGACATCATTCAAAGAATTGGTAGACAGTATGCTGCTTGATGTTTTTTTTTTTTTGTGGTAAGTAAGCTTATTGCGGCTTTATTGTCTTCAGAGTACGTGACCTGGCGTAGACGGACGTATGTCAACTTTGAGTAAACTATTACTGCTGTCCATAATTTTTGGATGTGGTAATGTTTTAAAGTTTTTCGATGATTTGATGTTGCCCGTATAATACTTTTTTATTATTTTGGCAGTCGTTGAAATTAACATTCGACATCAAGTTGTTTACTACGGACAGCAGTAATAGTTCAGTCAAAGTTGACATATGTCCGTCTAAACCGTCAGGACGCGTACTGATGAAGGCAATAAAGCAGAAATAAGCTTATGCACTAAAACAAAATATCAAGCTCCATACTGTCTACTAATTCTCTAAATCACTTCTTGCTGTGTGTCGCTTCACTTAGAAATATTTATTTCACCATTTGTACAAAAACAAATGTTCAAGTAAACGTTTTATACGGTTATATCTTATTTCAAGAAAACAAAAGATTTATACAAATTTCGGCTTAAGTGGTACACTTAGTCGCCTGTCCCAAAATACCAACGTTCAGCACGAGTTGCCCGAAATAATCCAAATGTCGGAGAACGTGTACCATACTTCCAAGGAGTAATTGAAGGTATACATAGAAACTTATTTATTGACCGGGAAAAGCATTATTATACCAATCTTACTCATTTGTGAGTGATAAAATGATCTGTAAACAAAGCAACTGGTACTATGTTTAAACGATGCGAAAGGGAACACTATGGCACCAAGCAATTGAATTCAAAGGGACAGAGCGATAGGTCTTATGGAAAGGGATTTGTTATGCTGTCACATTTGAGTTGGTGCAGGGTATGTTATTACGACAATTATGCATATGAGAAACAAATGGATAGAAATGTGTGGTATGTAGCAATGAGTTGAGAGTAGACCTCGTTATATGACAAGAGTTTTACAAGGTTTCTATCTTGTTTGCAAGGCCGTTAAGGGGTACATAGCTTCATATGCACCTGTAGTGACTCCGTACACGAGCAAGGCAGACGGTGTACACCTAAATGAGTAGGTGATTAGGAGAGGCCTTACAGGGAAGACCGATAAAATAGTTACGTCTTTTATCATTTCAGACTAGAGATCAGGAGCATCTCCCACACAGCTGTGAACGAATTCTCATTGAAATATTACAAAATAATAGTAATATCGCTGATCAATTACGATCTGTTGCTCCACATCATTACTGCAGCCGGCTATTGCACATTATGCTCGATGTGGAGGTTGATCCTGAAAGTCCCTTTTTGTGATTAAGTATGATCTCACAGAACAGTCGACGATGGAGTTCATAAATTTCCCACCCGTGACATCAGGTCTCTTCATGAAGTGAAAATAAACTCCCAGACAAAAAGTGAACACCCGGAAGTGGATCAGAAAAAAAAAAAAAATGAAACTTCAAAGGTTGAGATTGTATGTGATGTTATTTCAGTGATTACAACATAGAGCCAAATTTAAAAAAAAAACTGCACGGTATGGGACCACTTACCACTATGATAATGCACCCCCTTTGGTCTGGAGAGATACACTGATTCGTTTGGGAATAGTTTCATAAAGCCGTTGAATCTTCTCTTGAGCTGGTCCACAACTGTGGTAACTGGAAATGGGACAGAGTTGACGTCCGAGCTGGTCCCACATACATTCTGTCTAGGACAGACCGGGGTATCTTACTGCATACAGGAGTAACTCGACACAACGTATAGTTCATAGACGCACGCAGTGTGGATGATCATTTTCCTGTGTAAAAGAGACACCGCGATACTTTCACATGAATGGCAACACATGAGGACGCAGGATATACTGCCTGCTTTTCCGTTAGAGTTCCCTCATTGACTACCAGCCGTGATCTAAAGTCGTACTCCATGTCTCCCCTCAGGAGTAACATCGCCGTGCCTCTCGGAAACACTGGAAGAATGGGACATCTCCCAGTTCATTCCCATATGCGCCGACGACGGTCATCCAGTTTAGTGCAGAACCGTGATTCAATGCTGAAAACAGTGCGATGCCCTTCACGAGTAGTCCATGGCAGCCTTTCACGCCACCACTACCACTCCAAATGTTGACGTTTGTTTTGCGGTGATAATGGCAGACCGTGCATGGGACGATAATTCCCTAGTCCCAGTGTTCTAGTCTCCAACCAATGGGCGGGATGACTCACAGTGTAGCAGGAAGTGGATTAATTGTTCTCGGATTGCAGTCGGAGATGTGAAGCAGTGCAAAGTTGCTTTGTGTACGTACGGCGATCTTCCTTTGTGGTGGACAGAAGTTGCCCACTGGAACCACGACGGCGAATATGCCTGCCCTCACGCTTGCATGTTGTCCTACATCGCGCCACTCTCACATCTGAATGCCCCACGAAACTGGATACAGCAGCTCGCCATTTGGAGACCTATAGTGACGCCCCTTTCAAACTACCTCAACGTGATGATAACGCTGTCTCACACGCTTACGTGACATCTTCATGCACTTTAATGATCTCTCAACGTCTGACGCTGTCCACGCATCTTATAGTCTCCAGGCTTGGTAAAACCACTAAGACTAACAACACTAATGCTCCCTGGTGGCCGTTCTATTTGTTCCAGAAATTGCAACTCCAATCCTTTACATATTCGGCGATGGGGCTAATTTTATTCATATTTTAAGTTGATTTAATTGGTCACATTAGTACCGATTGTATTCTTAGGTGCAAAATTTTTATTTAACATTTCTGTACACGGACAAGTGCGAGAATTATCGCACAACCAGCATAACAGCTAATGCATCCAAATTTTTGACAATAATAATATAATACACAAGAATAGAAAAGGAAATTGAGAATTTGTTGGATGACAGTCAGTTTGGCCTTAGGAAAGGTAAAGACACCAGAGAGGCAGTCCTGGCGTTACGCTTGATAATGGAAGCAAACAGAAGAAAACACCAGACACTTTCATCGGATATGAGCACTCATAAAAAGAGTTCGACAATGTAAAATGGTGCAAGACGTTCTAAATTCCAAGAAAAATAGGATTACGTTATATGGAAAGATGAATAATGTACAGTATGTACAAGAATCAAGAGGGCACAATACGACCGGAAGACCAAAAACGAAGTGCTCAGATTACACAGGGTGTAACACAGGGATGTAGTCCTTCACCCCTGCTGTTCAAGAGTGCGATTAAAAATGAAGGGGAAGGATATCAATGTTAAGATTCGCTGATGACATTGCTATCCTCAGTGACAGTGAAGATTTACAAGCTCTGTTGTATGGAATGAAGTCTAATGATTTCACAATATGGATTGCAAGTAAATCGAGGAAAGACGAAGGTAATGAGAAGTAACAGGAATGACAACAGCGGGAAACTTAACATCATAATTTGTGATCACAAAGTAGATGAAGTTAAGGGATTCTGGTACATAGGCAGCAAAATAATCTATGATGGAGGGAGCTAGGAGGACATAAGAAACAGACTAGCACTGGCAGAAAAAATGGTTCAAATGGCTCTTTGCACTATGGGACATAACTTCTGAGGTCATCAGTCCCCTAGAACTTAGAACTACTTAAACCTAACTAACCTAAGGACATCACATACATCCATGCCCGAGGCATGATTCGAACCTGCGACTGTGGCGGTCGAGCGGTTTCAGACTGTAGCGCCTGGAACCGCTCGGCCACTAGGGCCGGCCGCACTGTCAGAAAGGACATTCCTGACCAAGAGAAGTCTGATAGTATCAAACATAGGTCATAACTTCAGGAAGAAATTTCTGGAAATGTACGTCTGTAGCACAGCATTGGATGGCAGCGAGACAGTGGGAAAACAGGAACAGAAGAGAATAGAAGCATCTGAGATGTGCTTCAGAAGAATGTTAAAAATTAGGTGGACTGATAAGGTAAGGAATGAGGTGGTTTTCGGCAGAATAGGCGAGGAAAGGGGTATAAGGAAAACACCATTAAGAAAGGAAAGGATGGTAGGGCATCTGTTAAGAAATCACGGCAATAACCTCCACTGTACTAGAGGGAGCTGTAGAGGGTAAAAATTGCAGAAGAAGACAGACACTGGAATATATCCAGCAAATAATTGAGAACGTGGATTGCATGTGCTAGTCTTAGATAAAGAGATCGGCGCAGGAGAGGAATTCGTGGCGGGCCGCATCAAACCAGTCAGAAGACTGATGATTCAAAAGAACGATACATTGATATCCACCAAAGTTTGCTTTTTCGAATAAAATTAGAACTCACATTAGCAGTTTGTCAAACCCACAAATCCGCTGTATGTAGTTACATTTGTCTTGTAGTTTTGTACAGAGTTGCAGATACGTGGCTTCATGATGTCTGAGCTGATTTTAAAATTATGAAAAACAAGCAGAAACTTCTGCGTAAAGATTCATTCTTGTTATGAACGTCAAGCAAAAAATAAAATATCTGTTCCACTTCACTTTGGTCACCATCGATGTTCCCGCCACAGCACTACTCCCGACTGAATATAGACTGTGTCATTTGAAACTATGAATACAGTCCACAACTGTCCCTCCCATCAGTATGACAATTATACAGTTTCAAATCATAGTGAAGGTCAATTTTAAGCAGAGTTAGTGACTCAAAATCGAATTCAGGAGTCCTTAGCAGATTGCTAGTTCTGTTCACAGGCAGATCATACTTATAATAACTTGAGTGACCCGAACTGACAAGAGGATGGAATGCCTAAAACATACAAAAACCAAAATCATTACAAAAATGCCAAAATAATAGTAGAATGATGTGGTAAATGTCTGTATCTAATGAATGTATGTTACTAGTCGATTATAAATTTAGGATCGGATTTTGTCAAGGAAAATTCTGTAGCCTGGTGCATGAACCTGATAACACACATCTAAGTAAAATGCCACTACTGGTAATGTGTACTTGTAACTAATAATTCTCTAGTGCAAGAACCTGACAATCTTTAGGAAATGGCCAAACAAAAGAAGAGATTTTCTGCTGCAAGAAAGCCTGACTTTCCAAGTTTAGTGGTGTCTAATAATTCACTGGATTTAAAATATTGAAATATTTTGTTGATTGGATAAACATATGAATAACATGTTAACAATTTCATCATATTCAATTATTGTTGAAGGCGATGATGATAACTGCTCTGTTGAAACCTTTAATAATTTGCGTGACTGTACAGAGTTTGATAATGAACCAAAGGAAAATATTAAATATAAGGTAGGTATAACATACTTACAACTTGTAATACTCAGCTACTTATAAACACACTTAAATTTAATTAACAGAATACCAGACTACAGTATTCATTACAGAAGGAGACATAATCCTAATAGAAAATACATGTCTGTGTAACTCTCTGAAAGGAAGCTGTATGACTTACGTATGGAGAGTTGAGCTGATAATGCACAAGAACGCTCAACATTCAACTTCTTCACATACATATTCAGTACTGAATGTAATTTACGTTTTGACGAACACAGCTGTGTGACTGGCTAGCAATGTCTCCAGGAATAACTAAATCAGAAATACATCAAAGGAGTATTTTAAGAGACAAAGAGCTGCATCTTCACAAAGCTGAACAAGACCGAACACAAAAGAAAAATGGTATTGATAACGCCGCTGGAAGTGAAACACTTTTCACAACAGTATTTGATAAGTAACAAAGCCTACCACTTTCCCACATGCATGCCAGTGTCCCATTTTATTCAATGCGATTGTGGACGCAAACCCTTGGAGTCCATGACTCTAAAAGAGAATCCCACATGCATTTGTGGTCAGAGGGTACTGCTGGATGTGGATCACAGGGAGTATTATCAAGTTTATATGCATGCCTCAAATATTAGATGGGTCAAAAGAAGCAAAACACTTGATCAATTTGTCATGCTGATGTGGAAGCCAAAATAAAAATGTGACTTTGGTATCCTTCTGGTACTAAGTTGTTGATGTATGCAAATTACTTCATGCAGTGGGACATAAATTTCCTATACCTCGGCATACATTCTTATCTTGTGACGTGACTTCGCTGTTATAGAAAACAAGGAAATAAAAATCTCTTTTGTATATACATCAGAAGGTTGGTATAAATTACTAGAAACACGAAAGAAGACACAGCCTTTTCGTGTGAAACAGATGGCCTAGTAGACTTAGTGTCGGTTGAAAATATAAAGAACTATCTAATATTTAGGAAGAAAGACGCTGATAACAGCACTGTGAGACTACAGAAGGCTGCAAGCATCATCGTTACCCAACGGTTTCCAGGAAAATAACGCATTGCATATTCAGGAAAATAGTGCTTTGCATATGCACACAAACCAGATATGGAGCAATACAAAGAAGTAAATACTGCAAAGAAAGGTAAGATACCAAGAACATGCCTAAGAGCTCTCCAACAACACCGCCTACTTTATTAAATATTCGGAAGTAACATTCTGCTGATTATCAAGTTCATGAACCAGGCCACAGCTTTTTATTAATAGTTACAGGTGCAATTTTGTCGATGTTAATTAATAGTAATTAAAGCTCCTCTTGTATATGCATAATGTTACCTATATCGAGGTATTTTGAGCTTCTACTTTGGCTCAAATACCGCAGTTGCTTCTAAATAACAAGTTCAGCAGTCCACTCCTAACAGATGCATGGTATTTGTTCTTGGAAAATACCAATTACGTCACTAAGAATAAGTGGTAATTTTCACTTTGATGAAATGTTAATAATATTGGAGATAATTTCTAACGCGGAAACCAAATGTGAAACTATGTAATTTGACTTTTTTGTTATGAACTGAACTAAACTGTACTGGTTTTCTATTCTTTGACTTTCGTGTATGTCTGTGTTGTAATCCTGAACAATGCAATTGATGTGGTTACGTAAACGCTATCTGATGAAATGAGTCGCCAAAATTTATTTAATATTGTATAGCTGTATCTGAATTAGCGTTTACCAAAAGAATTAGAAAATTCAAAACAATATGCTAAAGAAACTGTTACGAAATTTTGTATTGTGCGATGCAGTGAACAGTGCTACAATGCTTGACGTCACAGTATGTGACTTGCAGCTCCAACACAGAAAGCTAACACAATAAAAATTCTACATAAAATTCCAAATAGAATATTGAAAGAATGACTGTCGAAAATGCTTATATGAAAATTCCATGTGAATTTACTTATGCAAACTGACTAAATAAAATTCTAAAGATTAAATGACATACACGCGAATGTAACACAACACTGTAAGAATTAGACAGGCTGATAAAGTAAATGAAATCTGAACTGATCTTTGCTTAACTAAATCTGCTAATGATTCTGAAATTCAATGCTTTTTGTCGGTGCTTTTTCTGTGTCCTAACTACAACTTTAAACTGGTCCTAACAAATTTTCATAACTTACCTTGTCTCAATATGAACTTGGTACTGTTTGGAAGTGATCAACATTAAAATACAGCGCACCAGAAAACCAGCTAAACAAAAGAAGGCCTCGCACGAGTGCAATGCAAGGACGTAGAGCTATGCCAAACAGCTTAAGCTTTACTTAGAGTGTCAGTGTTCCACCTCAGTGCAATGCAGCGACACACGATTAGATAATAAAACTCCGTAAGACGGTGGTAAAAACTCGACTTACTATATGATTGAAAGAGACTAGAGTTCAAAAACTGTATTGCGGAACTCTGTTTACTCAAAAATGACAACCATTTTTACAAAAAAAGTACTTCTTATTAAAAAAATAGTACTCTGTCATGAGATTAGTTACTGAAATGGTAAGTGAGTGGTGCATCAACATCGCTGAGTGCAAGCTATATCAGGAGATCGTTTAATCATTTATGAACAATCAAACTGTTGTTATTGTTGTGGTCTTCAGTCCTGAGACTGGTTTGATGCAGCTCTCCATGCTACCCTATCCTTTGCAAGTCCTCATCTCCCAGTACCTACTGCAACTTACATCCTTCTGAATCTGCTTAGTGTATTCATCTCTTGGTCTCCCTCTACGATTTTTACCCTCCAGGCTGCCCTCCAATGCTAAATTTGTGATCCCTTGATGCCTCAGAACATGTCCTACCAACCGGTCTTTTCTTCTCGTCAAGTTGTGCCACAAACTCCTCTTCTCCCCAATTCTATTCAATACCTCCTCATTAGTTATGTGATCTACCCAACGAATCTTCAGCATTCTTCTGTAGCAACATATTTCGAAAGCTTCTATTCTCTTCTTGTCCAAACTATTTATCGTCCATGTTTCACTTCCATACATAGCTACACTCCATACAAATACTTTCAGAAACGATTTCCTGACACTTAAATCTATACTCGATGTTAACAAATTTCTCTTCTTCAGAAACGCTTTCCTTGCCATTTGCCAGTCTACATTCTATATCATCTCTACTTCGATCATCATCAGTTATTTTGCTCCCCAAATAGCAAAACACCTTTACTACTTTAAGTGTCTCATTTCCTAATCGAATTCCCTCAGCATCACCCGACTTAATTCGACTACATTGAATTATCCTCGTTTTGCTTTTGTTGATGTTCATCTTATATCCTCCTTTCAAGACACTGTCCATTCCGTTCAACTGCTCTTCCAAGTCCTTTGCTGTCTCTGACAGAATTACAATGTCATCGGCGAACCTCAAAGTTTTTATTTCTTCTCCATGGATTTTAATACCTACTCCGAATTTTTCTTTTGTTTGTTTTACTGCTTGCTCAATATACAGATTGAATAACATTGGGGAGAGGCTACAACCCTGTCTCACTCCCTTCCCAACCACTGCTTCCCTTTCATGCCCCTCGACTCTTATAACTGCCATCTGGTTTCTGTACAAACTGTAAATAGCCTTTCGCTCCCTGTATTTTACCCCTGCCACCTTTAGAATTTGAAAGAGAGTATTCCAGTCAACATTGTCAAAAGCTTTCTCTAAGCCTACAAATGCTAGAAACGTAGGTTTGCCTTTCCTTAATCTTTCTTCTAACATAAGTTGTAAGGTCAGTATTGCCTCACGTGTTCCAATATTTCTACGGAATCCAAACTGATCTTCCCCGATATCGGCTTCTACCAGTTTTTCCATTCGTCTGTAAAGAATTCGTGTTAGTATTTTGCAGCTATGACTTATTAAACTGATAGTTCGGTAATTTTCACATCTGTCAACACCTGCTTTCTTTGGGATTGGAATTATTATATTCTTCTTGAAGTCTGAGGGTACTTCGCCTGTCTCATACATCTTGCTCACCAGATGGTAGAGTTTTGTCAGGACTGGCTCTCCCAAGGCCGTCAGTAATTCTAATGAAATGTTGTCTACTCCCGGGGCCTTGTTTCGGCTCAGGTCTTTCAGTGCTCTGTCAAACTCTTCACGCAGTATCGTATCTCCCATTTCCTCTTCATCTACATTCTGTTCCATTTCTATAATATTGTCCTCAAGTACATCGCCCTTGTATAGACCCTCTATATTCTCCTTCCATCTTTCTGCTTTCCCTTCTTTGGTTAGAACTGGGTTTCCATCAAAGCTCTTGATATTCATACAAGTGGTTCTCTTTTCTCCAAAGGTCTCTCTAATTTTCCTGTAGGCAGTATCTATCTTACCCCTAGTGAGATAAGCCTCTACATCCTTACATTTGTCCTCTAGCCATCCCTGCTTAGCCTGTCGATCTCATTTTTGAGACGTTTGTATTCCTTTTTGCCTGCTTCATTTACTGCATTTTTATATTTTCTCCTTTCATCAATTAAATTCAATATTTCTTCTGTTACCCAAGGATTTCTACTAGCCCTCGTCTTTTTACCTACTTGATCCTCTGCTGCCTTCACTACTTCATCCCTCAGAGCTACCCATTCTTCTTCTACTGTATTTCTTTCCCCCACTGCTGTCAATTGTTCCCTTATGCTCTCCCTGAAACTCTGTACAACCTCTGGTTCTTTCAGTTTATCCAGGTCCCATCTCCTTAAATTCCCACCTTTTTGCAGTTTCTTCAATTTTAATCTGCAGTTCATAACCAATAGATTGTGGTCAGAGTCCACATCTGCCCATGGAAATGTCTTACAATTTAAAACCTGGTTCCTAAATCTCTGTCTTACCATTATATAATCAATCTGATACCTTTTAGTATCTCCGGGATTCTTCCATGTATACAACAAATCAAACTAACGAGCCCGAAACAGCAACGAAAAATCCCTCTAAAACTTTCCTTTTCTTAATATACACTCCTGTAAATTGAAATAAGAACACCGTGAATTCATTGTCCCAGGAAGGGGAAACTTTATTGACACATTCCTGGGGTCAGATACATCACATGATCACACTAACAGAACCACAGGCACATAGACACAGGCAACAGAGCATGCACAATGTCGGCACTAGTACAGTGTATATCCACCTTTCGCAGCAATGCAGGCTGCTATTCTCCCATGGAGACGATCGTAGAGATGCTGGATGTAGTCCTGTGGAACGGCTTGCCATGCCATTTCCACCTGGCGCCTCAGTTGGATCAGCGTTCGTGCTGGACGTGCAGACCGCGTGAGACGACGCTTCATCCAGTCCCAAACATGCTCAATGGGGGACAGATCCGGAGATCTTGCTGGCCAGGGTAGTTGACTTACACCTTCTAGAGCACGTTGGGTGGCACGGGATACATGCGGACGTGCATTGTCCTGTTGGAACAGCAAGTTCCCTTGCCGGTCTAGGAATGGTAGAACGATGGGTTCGATGACGGTTTGGATGTACCGTGCACTATTAAGTGTCCCCTCGACGATCACCAGTGGTGTACAGCCAGTGTAGGAAATCGCTCCCCACACCATGATGCCGGGTGTTGGCCCTGTGTGCCTCGGTCGTATGCAGTCCTGATTGTGGCGCTCACCTGCACGGCGCCAAACACGCATACGACCATCATTGGCACCAAGGCAGAAGCGACTCTCATCGCTGAAGACGACACGTCTCCATTCGTCCCTCCATTCACGCCTGTCGCGACACCACTGGAGGCGGGCTGCACGATGTTGGGGCGTGAGCGGAAGACGGCCTAACGGTGTGCGGGACCGTAGCCCAGCTTCATGGAGACGGTTGCGAATGGTCCTCGCCGATACCCCAGGAGCAATAGGGTCCCTAATTTGCTGGGAAGTGGCGGTGCGGTCCCCTACGGCACTGCGTAGGATCCTACGGTCTTGGCGTGCATCCGTGCGTCGCTGCGGTCCGGTCCCAGGTCGACGGGCACGTGCACCTTCCGCCGACCACTGGCGACAACATCGATGTACTGTGGAGACCTCACGCCCCACGTGTTGAGCAATTCGGCGGTACGTCCACCCGGCCTCCCGCATGCCCACTATACGCCCTCGCTCAAAGTCCGTCAACTGCACATACGGTTCACGTCCACGCTGTCGCGGCATGCTACCAGTGTTAAAGACTGCGATGGAGCTCCGTATGCCACGGCAAACTGGCTGACACTGACGGCGGCGGTGCACAAATGCTGCGCAGCTAGCGCCATTCGACGGCCAACACCGCGGTTCCTGGTGTGTCCGCTGTGCCGTGCGTGTGCTCATTGCTTGTACAGCCCTCTCGCAGTGTCCGGAGCAAGTATGGTGGGTCTGACACACCGGTGTCAATGTGTTCTTTTTTCCATTTCCAGGAGTGTATAATAAAATTACGCACAAAGAAGCAGTGCAGCGACAACATTACCCGAATATCTTCATTCTTCTCAAATCAATCTTTGCAAAATCATGTTGCCAAAATTCAACATCCTCTCCATTTGCATCTCTGTGTTCTGCTAGCTGTTTCCAGACCAATCAGTAGCGGAACCAACACGCGACTCCTCTCACTGAACTTCTCAGTGAATGCTATTGGCAATGACAATGTGCAGTGGAATTTGCGCTGATATGAAACTATCTGGTACATGAAAACTGTGTGCCGGACAAAGACTCGAACTCAGGACCTTCATCTTTCGCGGGAAAGTGCAAGGTCACGAGCTCGAGTCTCGGTCTGGCACACAGTTTTAATCTGTCAGAAAGTTTCATAGATCACGTTGCTTGAACTTAAAACTTCTGTGGAGTAACATATCGACTATTGAACACTTCTGTTTGAATTGTGTCCAGAGTACAGACATGAAGAATGACACATCGAATAAAAATAGAGCTCACATCACTTTCAATGAATATCAAAAAATAAGCTGGTAACTTTACAAATGCAAAAAGAGACAGATATTATATTAATTTTGTGATATAGCCAGAAGTGCCTTTTATGTTACATCACAACCAACTTTTACTGCTAGAAAATTTAGTGTATGATGAATAAAGAGTCTTTGATCTGCAGCAGTGGATTAGATGTAGATTGACGAAAACGTGGAGTACGTAATGGAACTATATGACAACGCATCCAGATTTTTTCACACTAAACGCTTAAGAGTAGTGTCCAACGTTATATTTACTAACGATTTCTAGAAAATGATTAAAGGGCGAAAAGAGGTGTGCGACAAGCGTTTTGTCCTTGTCTCGCATTTGCTTATCTTTGGTAACATGTTGAGTGTGAACTTATCAGCTGCCTCGTTCAGCATTACGTGTTCATTATATACGCTTGGTAATGGTGCAGTGTCGGTTGCTAATAAGATAACTTGTTATGAAAGCAACGCTTCTGACGTAATCTTTCAGAGGGTGTGTGTTATCTCTCTCAAGTCACTGATGCCCGGCACCGCTTCTCAAGTGCACCTAATTGCATGTCTAAATACGTAGCAAGAAGTAGGAGCCCTGTTTTAAGATATAAGGAGTCTTTAATCGTATTATTTTTGGTAAAGTAAGCAAAAATTATAAGAGAAACGAACTTAAGGACAATATTGTAGAAAGAGAAGAGGAAGTAGGTGAAGGTGAATTGGGAGATATGATACTGCGAGACGCAGTGAAAGCACTGCAGGGCCTAAGTCGAAACAACGACTTCGGGGTGGGCCACATTCACAACAACTGAGAGTCGGGAGAGCCAGCCACGACAGAATTATTCCACCTGGTGTACAAGGAAAAATGTAATGATTCTAATTCCAAACGAGGTATGTCTTGACTTGTGCGAACAAAAGTTTGATTAGTCATGGCTGCAAAATATTGACAAGATTTATTTACTGAGGAATGGAGAAACTGATACAATCACATCTCGAGGAAGATCAGTTTGGGTATCAGAGAAAGGAAGAAATACGCGAAGCAATACTGATCTTGCAATTTGGAACATCGTTAATTCCTCTCGTGTATGAAGATAACTGTATTTAGCCTTTTTGGTGGTAATTGGAACAAAATACATCGGTTAACATACAGAGCAAATAACTTCCCAAACCCCAACCAACAACGTACTACGGAACAAACTGCCTGTATCAGGCAGCGGAAGTCTAACAGGGATGCATTACTCAGTTTCAAAGAAGACCTACCTCTTGGTAGTGCCTCCTCGAAGTGCATTCTCACATTCCCGTTCTGTAAACTTATCTGTAGTACAGTTGCTACTACGCTGCACTCGAAATATGAACTCCGATGAACTTCGTTGCCACTGTAGTGTCCTCGTCGACACTGTAGAGTCTTGCATCATAGAAATAAGGGAGAGAATGTTGTTTGGTGGCCGGAATCCCCTTTCTACAACACAACTGCACACAGGGTTCTTGATTAACATGAACATGAAGCTACTTAACTTTAAGAGTCATGTGTTGTAGTACAAGCTCTTCAACATTATTCCAGGTTAGCCTCACTGTTGTTGAAGTACAAGTCCCATTACGCGATGAATGACAGATGCCAAACTAAATTGCGAATTAGTGGGCCAGTGACTGAGCGACTGCGCTATTGACTGAGACTGAACTAGGAACTGAGACTGAGCCCTCTGGTCAGGAGCGGCGATCTAAATTAACTATGTGAACAAAAGTATCCGGACACCCCCAAAAACATAAGTTTTTCATATTAGGTGCATTGTGCTGCCACCTACTGCCAGGTACTCCATATCAGCGACCTCAATAGTCATTAGACATCGTGAGAGAACAGAATGGGGCGCTCTGCGGAACTCATGGACTTCGAACGTGGTCAGGTGCCTGGGTGTCACTTGTGTCATACGTCTGTGCGCGAGATTTCCACACTCCTAAACATCCCTACGCCCACTGTTTCCGATGTGATAGTGAAGTGGAAATGTGAAGGGACACGTACAGCACAAAAGCTGTCGGCCTCGTCTGATGACCGACAGAGACCGCCGACAGTTAAAGATGGTCGTAATGTGTAATAGGCAGGCATCTGCCCAGACTATAACACAGGAATTCCAAACTGCATCAGGATCCAGTGCAAATTCTATGACAGTTAGGCGGGAGGTGAGAAAACTTGGATTTCATGGTCGAGCAGCTGCTCATAAGTCACACTCACGCCGGTAAATACCAAACGACGCCTCGCTTGGTGTAAGGAGCGTAAACATTGGACAATTGAACGGTGTAAAAACGTTGTGTGGAGTGACGAATCACGATACACAATGTGGCGATCCGATTCCAGGGTGTGGACATGGCGAATGCTCGGTGAACGTTATCTGCCAGCGTGTGTAGTGCCAACAGTAAAATTCGGAGGGGGTGGTGTTATGATGTGACCGTGTTTTTCATGGATGGGGCTTGCACCCCTTGTTATTTTGCGCGGCACTATGACAGTGCAGGCCTACATTGATGTTTTAAGCCCCTTCTTGCTTTCCCTGTACGTAAATGAAGGATGGCCTCGGCTATATGTTTACGAATTCTGTTATAATATACAGAATATACAGTATCTCACTGTTAAATTCGTAAGCTTTCCATGTAATTTATCTCTATGTGAAATACGGAATATTCTTTTTTCAAAAACTTTCTCCACGTGTGACGTGCGCAATGGATATCGTATTCGAATTCTGAGAAAACTGACTGTTGATTGGCCCTGTGTTGCGCATGTGAACAATGTTGTCAAATAAAACTTAAAATCTTAATGAAATACTGAATTCGAAATAATTTCAATGAATCTAATTAAATGACAAAAGAAAATAGTTATGTCGTTAGTAAAAACTATTTAACTGACACTCGATACTGAAGTATATTATAAAAGTTACGTAATACCGAGTGCAATGTCTGACTCGAAATATTCACGAAATAAAATATTGCTCAACACGGAAGAAAATAACTTTTTAATATTACCTTCACTGTTCACTATAAATTATTTTGCTTACTTAGTACAAAACCTGAACATTCTGACGGCGTAGTGCTTGCTCACAAGAATGTAAAGTGAGATCTCTCTAGGAAGAAAAGTAACTTACCTCTTGCTCAGGATGGTACTTTATGTCTGGTGTACCGATGTTCTCAAAGCAAATTGAAACTAGCAAAATGCAGTAGCTAAGAAAAAATAATCTACTCTAAATTTTTCTTTGCTTTTCAGAAACAAAATTTTCACGACAAAATATACAAAACTTTACTATGAATGATGGAGGAGAGTTTTACTTTAAAGGAAAGTGCTCTTGAATATTTAAACTCTGATTATTGTAAAAAAAGACCGCGGGGGGTCCTACATGATATTACACAGATTTACCAGTTTATTTAGCTCTTCAGTGTAAAAATAAAGGAGCTATGAAATCAGCAGCAATCATTTAATATTTTTTGGAGAAATTGGATAATTTTTTATTTCGTCCGTCTCGATATCAGTCATATAAAATTCTGCTGTATTGATTACAGGATTCGTGCTCACACATCCATTCTGAAACCACACATCTAAAATTGCAAAATACTTGTCTTACAGTAATGTGTTCAAACAGTATGTATGTCCATATTATTGGTAGTCATTTGCTTTTAGACATACCTTGCTATTAACCGTTATTATTCGTACAATATGGTGTCAGAACGCTACATTAGCTTCTGTACAGCAAAGTATACAGCGGGCAACAAGTACCCTCATTCATATTAGTTGCAACTGAGTGACACAACCAGATTGGCAAATGTTACCTACAGCAGTCAACAGGACATTTTCATAGATGTCGTCCTCATTCATATGCGCAAGCACATATGGCTGCGTGTTAGTTTTCAGTGGTGCTGAGGCAACCATTGTTATTTATTGATAAGTTTCTTAGAAGTAAAGAAATATGAAATTTACATTACATAAGAAGTTGACAATTCTCTTTTTACAAAATATTGTAACATACAAATGAAAATATAAGTATTACATTACTGGAAATTTAACTTTTTTTTTTTACAAAATAACGTTGCCTCCAAATGCAACATACAAAGCCAGGAGGCGATGACATTCCGCGGGCCTCGGTATTCAACCTTGTATTTTTATAGCAGGGTATAGTAGCAACCATTACTACCTTGCACATTGGGAGTCAACGCTAAAACCTAGAATATGCTGCTCATTATTGCATGTTAGCCGCATATTGTCTAAAAATAAGTAAAGCCGAAAGACACAAAACAGTTACAGCTTTACAAATTACGTTATTAGTGTAACCTTTGGTACCAAATCCACAGTAATGCATTAAAAAAACATTACACAGCATCAATTGCACATCATCCGACGACTCATCATACATGGCGCGAAATAAAAAATCGTCCAATTTTCTTAGTACCAAACAGTTGCGGATATACCACCCTGCGGCAGCATGCCTCGAATAAGTAATATTTTTTGCACCACAAGATAATTTACCTGTCGTAAATAGTATAGCTCCCACATTACACTGACTCATTTCTCCTCTCTGTCCCATTCTTTTTCCCTGTTCATGACATTCACCACTTACTTTGTCCATATTACGTAGCAGTCTGTGCTAAGACTCATCATGTACCATGTCTGGTCTGTACCTTCTTATACTTTAAATCTTTGAGTGTAGAATAATATATATTCATTATGCTTGTGTTTTTGTGCAGACCTAATATATACATGGTAACATATACATGGAAAAACAATCTTTGTACTGATATAAACTATAGTTGAGTGCACTAGTTGTATAGTTTCAATTTGTCTGAGAGCGGCCTAGAAGATCGAGAGCTGATTTACAACGAACTATTAAATAATATTATTGTGGAACATAAATACTGTGTATTGCAGTTTTTCTTATGTCTATGCACCTACAAGTAGCGACGGAATATCCAGCAAATGTGGAAATATTTTCACATACGTGTACAGCAGACACACAAACGTGGAAAGAATGACTCTTCACTGAGAATGAACATCACACATTCACAAACAGTGGCTACGTTCAGTGAAAATGACAACAACCACTGTGGGAATGTCAAGGTCCTTTAGCATGTCCCGCCTGTGAACTACTTTGTCACCCACAGCCGTCCAGCTAAGGTCGCTGAGTCATAGCTTGACAGTTGCTGCAGTGAGAGATACTACGGTATAGTCATAGTGACAGAAGAAAGGAAATACTGGGTACCCTAAAATATAACTGGGCACACATTGTGAAAGCCGTAAGGTCGAAACAGAAGTAGTCATTTTATACATCCATGGATCGCATTTACGAGGATACTGAACATGTCGTTGCACTGAAGTTTAAGGAGAAAAAAATTCATACTCACAAAATTTTACATACTTGTCAGTTCAGTTCGATGAAGATATGACAGCTGGCCAATTGCAGCTATTATTTCTGACAAGTTCGAAACTAGGTCTGTGGTGAAGTTTCTGCGTACATGCACATACAAGTGAAAGCGATCGAAATTCATTGCCAGCTCCGTCCACTGCAGGAGCAAGCTGACGCTGCATTGTATAGCAGGCAGGTTTCCCGTAGTCTTCAAGATGTCGAAGACGCCAACCGCTGCCGACCATCATTAACAGTGACCTTGTGGAACAGGCATGGCAGCGCAGTATCATGTCGAATCAAGATTACTGAAAACACCGGCCGCTTTCTGAATACATCGATACTCCGTGAACTTCAACTGAACATTCAAGTAACCTGAACCCTGACGCACGGCCTAGAGCACAGGACATTTTCTCACAGCATGTGGAGAAATACCGGTGCTGTCAGCATCTGCACACCAGCGATAAGCTGCAGTCAGTCCTAGGAGACAGCTGTCACTACAGGATTGCAAAATATATAACACAGTATGAAAAACCTCAACGAAACCGAGTAGCCAAAAGTTTCGTGAACGAATCCCTCATTTGAACACGCTCTGTGTGTAGGTGATTCACTGATGGGATTACAAACTTTCAAGGATGATGGAGAAAGGTAAATATATCAGTTTGATGTAAGGGACTCTGGTCTAGAAAAGACCGAGTCGAAAGTTTTTAGCGTAAATCATTTGATACATCTGACAGTGGAATACATTTACTGGCACTGTTGCTAAGACTGTATGGCAGGTAATCCTGAACAGCACTTAGGTGTAGAGGATGGGATAAAAACTCCACTAATTACATGAACAGTCCTGCTGCACAATGCCTGTACTGTAGGGGACTGCAGTCTATATATATATATATATATATATATATATATATATATATATATAAGCTGAGGTACTAACATCGATCAGCCCCTACCAAATAGAGTTGTATTTGGTGACGGAACTTGCAGAGATGATTTTCCTATAGGGGCAAGCAAATGGAAGAAGCAGAGAAGCGGAATTGTTATACAGGACCAAATATCCGCGTAGAAGACATCCGGCTCACACCATGTTTCCAAAACTGTTCCAAAGATTAGAGAAACAGGGAAATTTGTATCACAATACAATGACAATGAGAGAGGAGAGACAACTAGTAATAGCGAATACTCTGTTCAAGAATCACAAGAGGAGGAGGTATACTTGGAAAAGGCCTGGTGATACTGGAAAATTGCAGTTACAATACATTATGGTCAGACAGAGATTCGGAAATCAGATACTGGATTGTAAGGCATACCTGGGAGCAGATATCACAATGTAGACTCACATCACAATGTAGTAGTGATAAAGAGTACGCTGAAGTTTGAGAGATTAGTATTGACGCAAAGAATTGGATACAGAAGTACTAAGGAATGACGAGATACGCTTGATGTTCTCTAAGCCTATAGATACAGCAATAAGGAACCGCTCAGTACGTAATACAGCTGAAGCGGAATGGACATGTCTAAAGATGCCAATCGCAGAAGCTGGAAAGAAAAACAAGGTACAAAGAAAATAACTGCGTAGAAAGGGGGGTAACAGAAGAAATACTTCAGTTGATCGATGAAAGAAAGAAGCACAAAAATGTTCAGAAAAAGCAGGAATACAGAAATACAAGTCGCTGAGGACTGAAATAAATAGGAAACACAGGGAAACTAAGACCAAATGGGCACATAAAAAAATGTTGTGTGACTAGGGCCTGCCGTCGGGTAGACCGTTCGCCTGGCGCAAGTAATTCGATTTGACGCCACTTCGGCGACTTGCTCGTCGATGAGTATGAAATGATGATGGTTAGGACAACACAACACCCAGTCCCTGAGCGGAGAAAATCTCGGACCCAGCCGGGAATCGAACCCAGGCTCTTAGGATTGACATTCTGTCGCGCTGACAACTCGGCTACCGGGGGCGGACAATGTGCACATGAAAAACGTAAAGAAATCGAAAACGAAATTATTGTCGGAAGGACTGACTCAACGGAAAGGAAAGTCAAAACAACCTTCGGTGAAATTAAAAGGAAGGGTGGTGAGATGAAGGGTGCAGCGGGAATTCCACTTTTAAATTGAGAGACGAGAGCGAGTAGGTGGAAAGAGTACTTTGAAGGACTCTTAGATTTGTATGATGTGACAGAAGAAGAAACAGGAGTCGATTTAGAAGAAATATGGGATCCAGTATTAGAATCAGAATTTAAAAGAGCTTTGGAGAACTTATGATCAAATAAGGCAGAAGGGATGGATAACGTTACATTAGAATTTCTAAAATCACTAGGGGAAGAGGCAACAAAACGACTCTTCACATTGGTGTGTAAAATGTATGAGTCTGACGACCTACGCCGGCCGGGGTGGCCGAGCAGTGCTAGGCGCTACAGTCTGGAACCGCGCGACCGCTACGGTCGCAGGTTCGAATCCTACCGCGGCTATGGATGAGTGTGATGTCCTTAAGTTAGTTAGGTTTAAGTAGTTCTAAGTTCTATGGGACTGATGACCTCAGAAGTTTAAGTCCCATAGTGCTCAGAGCCATTTTCTGACGACATACCATCCGACTTTAGGATATAAAAATTCAACCTATTTCGACGACTGCAAGAGCTGACAAGTGCGAGAATTATCGCACAATCAGCTTGATACTTCATGCATCCAACTTTCTGACAAGAATAATATACAGAACAATAGAAAATAAAACTGAGGATATGTTAGACGACTATCAGTTTGGCTTTAAGAAATGTAAAGGCAGCTGAGAGACAATTCTGACACTGCAGCTGATAAAGGAAGCAAGACTAAAGAAAAATCAAGACACGTTCATAGAAATTTGTCGATCTGGAAAAAGCTTTCAAAATGTAAAATGGTACAATATGTTCGAAATTCTAAGAAAAATAGTGTAAGCTACAGGGAGAGACGGGTAACATACAATAAATGCAAGAGCCAAGAGGGAACAAGAGTGGACGGCCAAGAATGAAGTGCTCGGATTAAAAAGGGTGTAAGATAAGGATGTAGTCTTTCGTCCTACTGTTCAGTCTATACACCGAAGAAGCAATGCTGGAAATAAAAGAAAGGTTCAGGAATAGCATTAAACCTCAAGGCGAAAGCGTATCAATGACACGATTTGCTAAAGAATTTGCTCTCTTGAGCGAAGGTGAAGAAGAATTATATGATCTGCTGAACGGAATAAATAGTCTAATCAGTACAGAATATGGACTGAGAGTAAATCGAAGAAAGACGAAAGTAATGAGAAGTTTCAGAAATGAGAACAGCGAAAACCTTAACATCAGGATTGATGTCACGAAGTAGATAAAGTGAAGGAATTCTGCTACCTAGGCATCAATCAGTATTCATTACTAATTACGTACTTAATGATCTATGGTCGGAAACTGCGGCCTCCGCTGGAGCGCTGCCGAGGCTAACGCGGAACTTCAGAGGATTTTCGCTTGCACTTTTCGGTTCGGTCATTTCCGCACTAGGCTCCCTTACCTCACATTGGTACATTTACCCTTGTCTGTCATCCCCTAAATATTGTAACATCATCACGTAATCACCCAGTCCAAAGACCGAAGGTTGGGGCTACATATGGCGTTGGCGTGAGGGCAGTCTCTTATAGACAAGTACTTAGTGAACATAGCAGCACGTGGCAAGTTGAATGACTTGTACGTGAGATGATAATCGGTGCAAGGTGCATGGCTCAAAAATTACCGGAGGTCAAACAAGTATTCGCGTTTCAGAGGTCAACAGTGTCCAGGGTGGATCTTGGATATCGCAGAGGGACCGCACACATAAACCGCCGGAAGTGATGACTGCCAGTGTCTGACGAACAGAAGTCACGTCGTACTCGTGCAGAAAGTGAGGCTTGATGAAGCCATTTCTGTCAGATTGTAAGGAGACAAATTCACCGCACGGGCCTCAGCAGTCTGCGACCAAGATCACAGCAAGCGCCTACCCATTACTTTTGGGCATTGACGAGGAGAACACGGCAAGTGCCATAACGTGATTTCCCAGAAATCAGTGAAACAGGAGCCAAAACTGAAGTTTGTTGTAAATAATCAACTACAGTTCAAAAGGATCAATAATGTACACAATTACAATACCAGAAGGAAAAATGACATTCATTGCTCCACATTGAGGTTGTCTTTAGCATAAAAAGGGGGCACAGTGCTGTAACAATAATTTTTGGTCACTTACCCAGTGATATAAAATGTCAGACAGACAGCAAAATAAAATTTGAAAACAAACTGAGAAAGTTTCTCGCTGACGACTCCTAATAAAAAAAAAAAAAAAAAAAAATGTCAAATTTGTGTGAAATCTTATGGGACTTGACTGCTAAGGTCATTAGTCCCTAAGCTTACACACTACTTAACCTAAATTATCCTAAGCACAAACACACACACCCATGTCCGAGGGAGGACTCGAACCTCCGCCGGGACCAGCCACACAGGACTCCTAATCCGTAGAAGAATTTCTATTATTGTAATGTGTAAAAGGTGGCGGGTATGAGATAACAGCTCACATTTGTAAGTCTTTTTTTCTTAAAAAAAAAAAAAGTGTACGAGACGCGAGCTGAAGACATTCTCCCCCCTCAGACGTATTTAGCATCCAATCATAAGCACAAATTCATTTGCGGTGTCAACGTTAATTTACGATTTACGTGCAAAATGATTCGTGGAACATGAAACTAACTGTCTGAAGTAAGACGCAGCGTCGCTGAGACAGCTGCCTGGAAAGTTTTCAGACGAGGAGTGTTACAGCTCGGTGATTGGCCGAAAGCGAAGTACGCGTAAACAACGTGCCAGCTGTTTGACGGCAGCCCAGACAGCTGGCTGTGTTTAGCTCGGCATGCCGACCAGCTGATCCGCCTAGTCAGGCCGACACGCGGGTTCGCCTGCCCCCGCTTGTGGCTTCCCCTCTTGAGACGGCCAGCGGTCACTACGCCCTTGCCACGTAACGCTGCTTCAGCGTCGTAAGGTGACGCAGCTCCCGCTACTGTGCAGACGCGCGGCTCTTGAGATAGTGAAGGAATTTAAATGATGCTGAGCGTGCAGGATGCAAAACTGAACTCAAGTGAACGATTACATACAGATAACGTATCAGGCAGATTATAAACACTGCTACTTTGTCTCCGCTATCCGCCGTATTTCTTCTGGACGACTTTAGATTTCATTTCCTTAATGGAGTACTAACGTTCCTGCATGAAAAACGCTGGAGAGGATATGAATAACCAAATGAGATGACATAACAGGCAGCTTATAAGGACAATCTGCCTTTTAAATTAACAGTGAAGATTTCCCTAATGGGTCCGATATCTCTCTATTTGTTTGTTAGGTTCCTTCAGTTATGCGAGCCAAAGCCTTTTTGTCATGGTACAAGTGAATATACGGTTTACGGAATGCTGATTAGAAAGTTAGAGGAAGTTTCTGAACTATTGCGGGAACTCTTGTACAGAATACAAGGAGTGTCATATAGAAACATTTTAACTGCATTTGAAGACTTGCTGTTTCTCACTCAGTTTTTTTTCAGTTCTACTTGAAGTGTACTGAAAATAAAACCTGCTGAATAGTTCACACCTTTCTATACAATGCTTAATGCTAAAACTCTAAAGGGGGAAAAATTTCGTTGTTGCTAAACCATCGTAAGGTTTGCTACTACAAATTTTATTCAAAGGAAGTCACAAGGTACAGGTTCTGCATTAATGAATTACAATTATTAGATCTTCAGTGGTATGTTACATACCAAACTAAGTACAGAATATCCTGTTTCACATCCTAGTGCAATTGTAGATTTTACGAGGGTTTAGTAAAGTGTGGTTAAGAAAGTTTTCTCCCAGAGCATATCGTTTTTCCATCTAATGTTCCCTGAATGCATGATGTAGTTTCTTCTCAGTGAGTCAATACCGTAAACAACAAATCCCACAGTGGAATATGTGCAGAGAGTTACAATTCCGAGGTACCTGAACACTGGGCCACACGATGTTCGCGAACTGAAATGCGGATCAGTCTCACCATTTTTATTGTACTGTAAAATGAAATTAAAATTATAAAACAAAATGAGACATTTTGACCAATTTGCAGTAGAGCTGATCAGGACGGCTAAATTGCTGGTTTCTGCTGTGCGAATGACGTTATCGGCAACGCAACATACTATTTTTCTCGTCCAATTTCGGTTAAAAATGCGGACTTTATTGTGTAACGTCGTGGAATAGTCCCCCTTCAGCCCCTACAGTTTCATGAAGCTCCCATAGGTGCTGGCACTACACTTAGCCCTCAAAACGGCGTCTGTAACGGAGGTACGTTCGAAGCGGCGAACTGTCATTGAGTTTCATTTGGTGCGAAACCAGAACACCGGAGGTATTTATAGGCTCTTGCAGAATGTTTACGGAGACCTAACAGTGAACAAAAGTTTGCTAAGTCGTTGGGAGACGCCTCTGTCATCATTGCAACAAGGTTGCGCAAACATGTCCGCTCTCCCGCGTGCAGCTGTGACTCCTCAGGATACTGAAGAAACGACTGCGGTTACCACAAAAATACAAACGAACTTCTCCGTCTCCATGACAACGCCTCACTCGTCTGCGCACCCGACAGGAGCACGCAAAACTTGATCGAACTGTTCTTCCTCATCCGCCTACAGCCCAGATGTCGCATCTTCCGGCGTCTTCTGTTTAGCCCAGTGAAGGACGCACTCCTGGGAAGCAGTGTGTGGACGATGGGGAGGTTATTGATGCAGCAGGGCGTTGGCTCCAACATCCACCAATAGTGTGGTACCATGCGGGCATACAGGCTCAACCAGTAAGGTGGTGTAAGGCCGTCGCATTGAACGGAGATTATGCTGAAAAGTAGGGTTTCGTAACTGAAAGACTGGGGAATAACATGGTGTTATGGAATCCTGAATGAGACCAACCTGCTTTCAGACAAAAAAGTGTTGCATTACGCATTGAATGCCCCTCATATAGTCCTCAATGAAGTAAGTTATAAATGCAGTAACTAACTATAAACAGAGAATTTTACAGGCATTACAAGCCTTCTTTGAGCGTTTGTATAGTTAAGTGAACTCGAGGCAGATGTTTAATAATGAAATCAATGACATTCTTGGTGTGAAGAAATGGAAGGCGTCATGAGATGTTATGGTAGAAAGGACAAAAACCTTGCAAAATTATTTACAAATTGACTCAGAAATAACTGTGTTTCCTCAAAACCGAGATAATGCTGTAAGCATTCTATTTCACAAGAAGGACCACACGCAAAAGACAAAAGAAGCTAGAACCATCAGCCTCCTCTCCGTAATGTACAAGATTTTTGAAACTTCCTGGCAGATTAAGACTATGTGCCGGACCGAGCACCTGCCCGAGAAAGGCAAAGCGGAGTGTGCGTTGAAATAAAATTTTCTGGCTGATTAAAGCTGTGTGCCGGACCGAGACTCGAACTCAGGACCTTTGCCTTTCGCGGGCAAGTGCTCGGTCTGGCACACAATTTTAATCAGCCAGGAAGTTTCATATCAACGCACACTCCACTGCAGAGTAAAATTTCAATCTGGATACAAGATTTTTACCAGCATTACAGAAAAAAGCTCGTATACTCAACTAACAAAGGAATCAAATGGTTTCCTAATTGTAGAACAATGGACCCCTTGCAAGCCGGAGGAAAATGGCGAGATAGTTCTTTTAAAAACGACACAGTCACATTAAGTACCTGTCCCTGACCAATTTAAGCTTCCGTATATGATACTGTCATGTCGACATGGAGTTAAATCGCACTGTTTCTTTTTTACCACCAAAACGTTCTGGTACAACATACTCAAGTACATTGTTTAAAACTGCAATACTGAAAATGACAGCAAATAACGCATTTCTGTTTGCTGTTCGTATAGTAGGAAGAATACATGACTAAATTTGTGGTTGATTTTATGGTGTGAATATCGCGAAATTTAGTGCACAGAGCTGCCACCTGTCTGTGTAACGAGTCAAACTGAGGTTGGATGACGTATAATTACATTATTGCATGTTGCTTCAGCTCTATGCTGGAATTCATCAATTGTAGTAGGTGGCGAGTGGTAGAATACCATCCTCCCTGTCACCCACTATGAAATGATTTCCCAGGGTGAGAGATATGGAGAGCGTGCTGCCCGACGCAATAGTCGAATTCGCTCTGTATCGAGGTAGGTCAGGACGGTACTGAAACTTCTTGTCTCGTGTTGTTGAATGAGATTTTGAAGCTAGGGCAGAGCAACCAGCCTCAAGAAGGCACAAATACAGCAGCTGCTGCCCAAATTACCGGCAATATGAACTAGAGGACATCGTGTTGTGTCCCCAGTGGAACGCCATCCAACCACACCCGAGCTTATGAGACGACGGTGAGTGCAATATGGTATCATTTGTCCTCATTAGAGCCCCCAAACACGGCCACGAGGGTAGTTTGATAAGTGTAGGAAATTTCCACGAAAGACTGGAACATTTTTGTTTCCCCATCACAATTTGTAAGACTGATTGTCTCAAGAATCCTACAAATAATTTCAACAATGTACAGCGTACCTATCGTTGACAGCCGTCTGAACTGGTCTGTATTGGTGAAGGGGAGGAAACAGAGTTGCATGCTGTTATGAAACATTTCAGTTGAAGGGCTGGACTGCCATACAAATCAAAACAAAATGTGCGAGGACACGGCACCATCATTGGAGACCATTTATTTTTGGGCTAATGAATTTAAACATGGGTGAGCAAGCACCAAAGACGAAGCACGCTTCATCCGTCCAACTGAGGTCACAGGAAGAAAAGAACTGACAAAATCCATGACATGACAATGCAAGACCGTCAGACAAAAATTCGTGGGATTGCTGAGACTGTAGGCAACTCAACTGAGCGAGTGCATAACATCCTGCACGGAGAATTGACAGTGAAGAAGTTGCGTGCGAGTTGGGTGCCGCGATTGCTCACAATCGACAAAAAGCGCATCCGACACGACATTTCAACACAACGTCTGGCGATCTTTAACCGCAAGGCTTTTTGCACCGATTAGTGAATTCATAAAACCTTGATGAATCATTGCACATCAGAGTCAAAACGGCAGTCAAAACAATGGACGAAGGTTGATGAAAGTGCACGGAAGAACGCAAAGACTATTTTCTCAGCTGGTAAGGTGAGGGGCACTGTTTTTGGTATTCCCAAGAATAATTTTCATAGATTACTTGGGAAAAACTGTTGACGCGCCCATTTCCTGGCACTACGTGCGTGACAAGTCTGTTCGATCCTTGGTGGCGCATTGGTTAGACACTGGACTCGCATTCGGGAGGACGACGGTTCAATCCCGCGTCCGGCCATCCTGATTTAGGTTTTCCGTGATTTCCCTAAATCACTCCAGGCAAATGCCGGGATGGTTCCTCTGAAAGGGCTCGGCCGACTTCCTTCCCCATCCTTCCCTAATTCGATGAGACCGATGACCACGCTGTCTGGTCTCCTTCCCCAAACAACCAACCAATGTTCGATCCTTCACGGCCGAGCGAACAGTATACCTGTCCTGTCGGGCGCTGGTCACATGGAGCCGTTGAGATCTTGCATGACGGTGGGTATGGTCATCTCGAACAAATATCTTGGATATTACATTTACAGTTTTGGCCTCGACCAACGCGAGCAGCAATAAAGAAATAAACTGCTGTTTCAATAGGCCACGATCCCACTGTTGTTGAATCCTGACATGTGCTGTTACACGTCCCTCTGTCTTACATGAAGCGTAACGCGATCTTCTCACGAACAATATCCAAATACAGCTTACGAATGAGAAACCCGTTGTAAAATTCCTCCTTAACTCTTTCGCCCTGAAAGAATGTTTTAACCGTTATCTGAAATGTACCAATTTCCATTCATTATAATCTGTAGAATGGGTAAAAAAACTGAAAAAAATTACCATGGTGACCGTTTATTCCAAATATCTCTAGCATGATCGTGCTACTCAAAGTACAGACAAGTGTAACACCCAAATGGCACTTCATGCATTTGCTGAAATATCTTACATATGTTAAGTAAAACCTTACCAGCCTAAAATTATGCAGGAATTCCCTTAAACTAACGAAATATGCGAAAATATGTTGTATTTACCTCGGAGACACATGCCTCTGTCTTGTTTAAGTTTTAAGTGGTCTGTTGCCCTCCGGTAGTCACAAAACGGAACAAAAAAGCTGGCAAAACCGGGAACTCGCACAATCGTTGCAGTCCGGAGTGACACAGAAAAGTGATGTAGTTGACCCGCGGCAAATTAAAAACCAAACCAAAACAATCGTGCGGGCCAAAGTGGAAAGAGCAACATATAGACTGTAAATGGCGTTACTCCCAACTACTTCGAGCTGTTGCATGAAATACTGTTCATTTGTATATCCAGGCATGAAGTACACTTCATGCCAAATTGATATCTGTTGCATTCTATGTGCATGGTGTTGCAATTTCAATGACCAGCAGCGTGTGTAAGAGTAACTTTCGTTCTGAAACTCTGTTCACTTAATAATAGATCCAGATCTTTTCGATGTTTAGTGCATATCTCCTCTTCAACTTTTACTGGCCTGCTGACGTAGTGGACTCAGTCGGGAGTACAAAGTCAGATTCCCCGTTCGTCCATCGAGGTGTGTATTTCCCACGGTTTCCCTGGATCGCTGAAGGCAAATACCGGAATGGCTCTTTTGAGGAGGACACGGTCGATTACCTTCCCATCTCTGTCCAACTGGAGAATGTGCTCTGCCGCTTAATGAACAAGATACGAGCATAGACCAACTGTGTGATTGGACTGAACAGTGTCTAGCAAACAGAACACAGCATGACATTCTCAATGGGTAGAAGTCTACAGACATAAAAGTGACTTCGGGCGTACCACAAGGGACTGTTAGGCCCATTTTTCACAGTACACGCAGGGTGTTTCACAACTACACCGAGAAACTTCGAGGATGTAGAAGGTGCCTCCAGAACAAAATGAGGATAGGAACCGTGTCAGGAAACGTCATCAAACCACGCTAAGGAGCGTCGAACTCGCAGACGGACGACGCCTGTGTACCTATAGATAGAGGGCGATTCCGGTAATATGGACCACAACATAAAAAAGGTAAACAAGGGCCGTAAAGTGCATACCGTGAGAGTTATGAGCAATTGTTCAACAGAGATGTGTTTCCCAGTAGTGAAGATGAACAAGTGGTTGTAGTTCCTCAGCTATGCATCTTATAACTCATGCGAACTGGGCATTCCTTCTTGTATTGGTCAATACTACTTCCTTTGAAAATTTCCTACCCTAAAATCTTAGCAACAACAGTATCGGTACACGTATTCCACTGCCCGAGGTATCAGAACGATTTTCGATTGTAACTACAGAGTCAGTCGTTTCCAGACCAGATCCCTTACCTCAAATTGATACATTTATATTTGTCCATCATCCCTGAATGATTGTAACTTCACGGATTCATCCTGTGTATACGTACATATAAGGGGCCGACGCATATAACTTCAGCGCTTTGTAGCTTCGTTGGATGAGACTTTTCGCAGATGATGTTGTTGCATACAAAGAAGTCGCAACGCTAGAAAATTGTAACGAAATGCAGAAAGACCTGCAGAGGATAGACACTAGGTGCAGGGAGTGAAAATCGACCCTGTTCGTAAACGAATGTAAGATACTGGTTACACACAAACAGAACGATCCGTCAGTGTAGGATTACACGATTGCACAAAAATCACTGGGAACAGTTACTTCCATAAAATATCGGGGTATATGCGTAAGCGGAATTCACAGCGAACCATGCAAAACTAATCGCAGAAAGGGCTGATGACAGACAGATTCATCGGCCGAATCCTCAGGAAAAGTAATCTGTCAACAAATGAAGTAGCTTGCAAAACCCTCGTTCGCCCAGTACCTGAATGTTGCTCCTCAGTATGGATCCTTACCAGATACTGTTGATAGAGGAAATAGGGAAGATCAAAAGAAGAGCAGCGCAATTAGTTACAAGTTCACTTAGTAAGCACGAAAGCGACACAGACATCACCAACCATCTCCAGTGGCAGCTGCTGCAAGATAAACTTTCTGCATCACGATGTAGTTCATTGTTAAACTTACGAGGGGTACGCTCCTCGAAGAGTCGACAAATATACTGCTTCCTCCTGTGCGTATCTCGCGGAAATACCATGAAGATAAAATTACAGAGGGTCGAGCATACAGGGAGAATAACTGTCAGTTGTTCTTCCCTCAAACTACTCGCGACTGGAGCAGGAAAAGGGGGAAGTGATAGAGGTTCACAAAATACCCTAAGCCACGCACCGCAAGGTAGCGTGCGGAGAGTACATGTAGATGCAGATGAATCGAAATGTTCCTTTCTTCTCTCCAAAATTTTCAGGTACTGACTTTTTGGGGATCCACGCAGTTCCCACCAGTATTCACAAATATTTTTGAATTCATGCCTCTTGCAAATCAAATGCAACCCAAAGGCCATCTTTTCACTCGTTTTTGCGTGCTTCTTGAAAAAACTTCAAAACTCCTGTTTGTTTCTCCAACACAGAACGTATCACAGTTTCCATAGTTAAATGCTGATCTCTCTGTCTTTCACGCACTTTTCCCCGTCACCTTCACGAGGGATATAACTTTAATAATAGTTCTCACGTGTGCTGCGTTGAAACTGGAATTGCTTAACTTGAGAAAAATTCCACTACTGTTACATTGCTGGACTGGCCCTCCGATTTCATCGGAAAAAATCTGAGACCAGCTCGAACACCCATCATGACATAGACTTAAATGGCCTAACTGTTAAACGTGTCAGAATGGTTGAGAGGTCACGTATCCTACGTCTAAAATCTTCCACAGTCAACTGGAGCTCTCATTAGAGCTCCTGAAGGTGTTATAGTCTATTAGAACCATTGTTGCAAATACTTTGGAATTAGCGGCCTCGATAACTGGAGAGCGGGGATGGGGGGGGGGGGGGGGGGGGGGAGTGGTGATGGGTGATAAATGAACGAATCATTACACAGTCAAAAACAGAGCGCTGACAATATTTCTTTAGTTTTCTGAAAATAGGTTGTGGTGACATATTGATCTGTAGCGTAGCCCGAGGTCTTGGTTTGGTGTGAACGGTGAATTGGTGGCGAAGCGGTATCAAACGCTTCAGTTAATAAATTTTTGTTACCCAATAGGCACTTTCTTCATAACAAAATGATCACACACTCACATATGTACAGGCTGAATTAGGAAAACCGCAATCATTTACATGAGTTAGAGGAGCTATCTTTCTTTAACAGTGGACTGATTGCGCTCTTGTCTTGCTCATTTCTTGATAGTTTACATTCAGTACGGATGCCTTGTGCGAATGATGCACATTTTAATTGCACCACATGCCCAATTAACTTGGTAAGTTACTGGTTTCCGATAAAGGTGTCATGATTTGTACCAGCTCATTTAGCGTGAAAGCAGACTCGGTCTGTTTTAGTGCAAAGACGACAAAGTGTGAAACTTCCTGGAAGAGTAAAACTGTGTGCCAGATCGAGACTCGAACTCGGGACCTTTGCCTTTCGCGGGCAAGTGCTCTACCATCTGAGCTACCCAAGCACGACTCACACCCTGTCCACACAGCTTTACTTTTGCCAGTACCTTGTCTCCTACTTTCCAAACTTTACCGAAGCTCTCCTGCGAAACTTGCAGAACTAGCACTCCTGAAGGAAAGGATATTGCGGAGACATGGCTAGGCATTATGAACGACAAAGTGTGCTACGTTTGTTCATATTGAGATGGTATTGGTAATTTAAAAGGCTTGTCTGTTTTAAGACTGCAAACATGAATAAAAACGATCTTCTGCTCATCTCAGAAATGTCACTTGGGTGGGAATCATGCAGAGGAAATAAAATAACCCACATAAATCTCCTGTTCTGAAATGGATGAAAATAATTACACTAGTTACTAGCAACGGTTAAATGCTTCACATACAGTGACCTTAAAATTCTATAGGTCCTTTTCTTTTCCTAAGTTTTATCCCCATCTCTGGGTCGCTTTTCCAGAATTTAGTAAAATTTATTTCAATCCTTAACTTTGTGGCTAGATGCTCTTTTAATACCACAATCTTCAATGTAACGTAAGGAAGAGAATATCATTTATGGCGACAGTGTATGTGTTTATGCAGCAAAAGCATTTACTACAGTGGAAAGTAAGAAATGCAAGTACTGCGTAAACAGGACACTGTCAACATTCATGATAAACACTGAAAAGAAAAAAAAAGTCATGGGATAGCGATATGCATATATTCAGATGGCGGTAGCATCGCGTACACAAGGTACAAAAGGGCAGTGCATTGGCGGAGCTGTCATTTGTACTCACGTGATTCATGTGAAAAGGTTTCCGACGTGATTTTGGTCGCACGACGGGAATTAACGCAGAATGGTAGACTGGAGCTAGACACATGGGACATTCCATTTCGGAAATCGTTAGGGAAATCAATATTACGAAATCCACAGTGTCAAGAGTATGCCGAGAATATCAAATTTCAGACATTATCTCTCATCACGAACGAGGCAGCATTCACTTAACGACCGAGAGCAGCGGCTTTTGCATAGAGCTGTCAGTGCTAACAGTCAAGCAACAGTTCGTGAAATAACAGCAGAAATCAGTGTGGGACATAACGATGAACATTTCCGTTAGGGGTGTGGCGAAATTTGGAGTTAACGGGCTAAGGCAGACGGCGAAGGACGCGAGTGCCTTTGCTGTTAGCAAAATATCGCCTGCAGGGCCTCCTCTGGGCTCGTGACCATATCGGTTGGATCCTAGATGACTGGAAAACTGTGGCCTGGCCAGATGATCCCGATTTCAGTTGGTAGGAGCTGATGGCAGGATCTGAGTGTGGCACAAGCCCCACGAAACCATGGACCCAAGTTGTCTACAAAGCACTGTGCAAATTGGAGGTGGCCCCATAACGACGTGGGGTGTGTTTACATAGAGTGGTCTGGGTCCTCTGGTTCGACTGAATCGATCATTGAATGGAAAAGCTTATGTTCAGCTACTTGGAGACCATTTTCAGCCACTCATGAACCTCATGGTCGCAAACGAGGATGTCATATAAGAGTCGACAGTTGCTCGCGATTGGTTGAAGAACATACTGGACAATTCGAACGAATGATTTGGCCATCCGATCGCCCGACATGAATCCGACAGCCGGCCGGGGTGACCGAGCGGTTCTAGGCGCTACAGTCTGGAACCGCGCGACCGCAAAGGTCGCAGGTTCGAATCCTGCCTCGGGCGTGGATGTGTGTGACGTCCTTAAGTTAGTTAGGTTTAATTAGTTCTAAGTTCTAAGGGACTGATGACCTCAGAAGTTAAGTCCCATAGCGCTCAGAACAATTTGAACCATTGTTTTTTAATCCGACATTTGTGGGACATAATCGAGAGGTCAGTTCGCGCACAGCATCCTTTACTGGCAACAGTTTCGCAGATATGGACGGCTATAGAAGCAGCGAGGTTCAACATTTCTGCAGGGGACTTCCATCAACTTGAGTCCATACCACGTCGAGTCGCTCCACTACGCCGGGCGAAAGGAGATCCGACACGCTATTAGGAGGAGCCCCATGACTTTTGTCACTTCAGTGTGATCGCGCTAGAAGTGAATAAGATGACGTCACAAAAACATCGCACTTCCTGTGCTTAGTTTCAAAAATGTGCGAGCATTTGTATTGTGGCTACGTGACATACGGAGGTTTGGACCGCCAATGGGGGCGTGGTCGGATGACCGAATTGATTAAGGTGACTGCTCATGACAGGTGGGAAATAAGTGTTCGAGTCCCAGTCCGACATTTATTTTCATTTGTCAGTAGTGCTACTCGACGATGATATTATTGCACTTGGGCTCCCATGGCTGATATCGGAAACATGCGGTGGCGTTACAGTAACGAAATACAGTGGTGATTGAGGAAAACATATCGCACTGTGAATGATTTCAGGACACTTGTGCATACAGTATCAAATGGTTCACCGTGTCCTCTTGAAGTATCACGATAAAAACTCACGATAAGCTGACCGAAGTGCGCTCACCCTCAGGTGCAATAATATTGTGCTCGACTCTTAGCTGACGCTAATACATATTCGAAATACGTGAATTTTCATAAGGGAAAGAAACCGTGTGGGCACCTGTTGTGAATCGTGTATGTTTTGTTATCGAACTTTAACTGTTTGAGTATCGTATTAACTGAGACGTAAAGCCATCATTTGCTTAAAACAGCGTGGAAAGCTGCCTAAAAGAATGGTTGAGGCTGACCGTTGCGCCAGCACACGATTGTTAAGTCGCAGCGCGCATTCGATCCATGCCCGGTCTACCTCCCTGTCCCGGAAACAAGCGTTCTGCGCGTTACGCTAGGCGAGCACGCCGTTGTGACCTTGACGGCAGCGGCGTTAAATAGCAAAATGACTAGACGAATTTCCTTGATCAGTGGCAGGAGAGGAAGTAAAGACTTCAGTGTTTTAAACGACGCGGCCCGGTTGCTTCGTCAGGAACACCCACGTCTAGGTGATTCAGCGTTTCGAGCCGGGCAGTATATAGGGCACTGCCAAATCGACGGGAGGCAGACCTGTCGTGTGCATCAAGGAGCTCACCTCGTTACTGCTGAAGTCTCACTTCTCATGTAAGTCTCCCATTTCAGAATTCTGTCAGTGTAGACCAATGCATGTTGTTCGTTGCCTAACGTCAAAGCCACCTTCCGTGTTATACAAATGACGGGTATAAATGTCAAACTTTCTGACTTTTTAACAAAACGTGTTTCCAGTGCTATTGTGTTCTCGGTTCTCTGTTTCATGCCCCTAGACTTGTTACAAGTGCCAAATAATGGAGAGGAAATGTTCCAAACAAACATTACGAGAAGGCGTGTGATTTGTGTGCCTAGCAGTGATTCCCTCGGGAGTTCGAAGTACCGGTCTCTTCCATTTAGTTGATGAATTATATGTGTATGTGGCCGAAATTTTATTGCCAGGACACTTAGAAATGAAACAGGTCTATTAAACCAACTGCCTACACGACACTAGTTCGTCCTCTGCTAGAGTATCGCTGTGCTGTGTGGGATGCTTACCAGATAGGATCGACAGGGCATTGAAAAAGTTCAAAGAAGGGCAGCACGTTTTGTATTATCGTGAAATAAGGGAAAGAGTGTCACAGATACGATATGCGATTTGCGGTGACAACCATGAAAACAAAGGAGTTTACGTGGCGGCGAGATCTTTTCAAGAAATTTCAGCCACCAACTTACTCCTCTGGGATGTGAAAATATTTTATTCTCGCCATTCTACATAGAGAGAAATGGTCATCATAATGAAATATGGGCAATCAGAGCTCGTATAGAAAGATTTAAGAGTTCATTTTTCTGCACGTGCTGTTAGAAATTGGAACGGTAGAGAAATAGACTGAAGGTGGTTCGAAGAACCCTCTGCCAAGCACTTAATGGTGAACAGCAGAGTAGTCATGTAGATGCAGTAGATCTTGCTGCACGAAGTAGTTCTCAGGTTTCTTCATGCTTGTTTAAAATAGCCCGTTTGGGGCTGGTTACACGTAAGACACTTGTCATCTGGTCAGACCAATGTGTTGACCAAAATAAGAGCACAGCTGTGTTTTCTATGGTGTTTCTGCTAAGCCTGTTATAGATTGAAGAGGTAACACACAAGTTTTTGTTTAGTTTTTGTGGCACAGTTTTTTGAGCTGCGGCACAGATTTTGCAATTATAATGAAACCATTAGATGGGTAGATCATATAACTTATGAGGAGGTATTGAATAGGATTGGGGAGAAGAGAAGTTTGTGGCACAACTTGACTAGAAGAAGGGATCGGTTGGTAGGACATGTTCTGAGGCATCAAGGGATCACCAATTTCGTATTGGAAGCTAGCGTGGAGGGTATAAAAATCGTAGAGGGAGACCAAGAGATGAATACACTAAACAGATACAGAAGGATGTAGGTTGCAGTAGGTACTTGGAGATGAAGAAGCTTGCACAGGTTAGAGTAGCATGGAGAGCTGCATCAAACCAGTCTCAGGACTGAAGACCACAACAATAACAACAGTGAAAGGAAGGAACGTAAACACGGCCTTGTTTCGCAAGATTTAAACAAGATTGTAGACTCAGCTAAAGCTGTGAACACACTCCATATAATTGCAATGCATGCAGATGAAGTCTTTGATTTGAAAGATGCTGCTAAAACATGGTCAATGCAAGCATGTAACATCACGAACCAAATGTAGTTTACACGTTGTCAACTTAAATTAAAGGATTAAGTAACCACTAGTAGGAAAGTTAGTTAACACATTCAGTTGAGTAGTGTAATTTACAAGGTACCTCGGTAGCCAAGGGCGCTTGAAACTAAGCTAGGCGATGTTTTGCGCGGAACTGAAGGTGTGGTAGTTATGTAAAATGTCCTGGATTAAATTCCAAACCACCCCGCGGTATCTCGTGAAGTGAAAGACTGTAAAAGAAAATTTTTTCAGGTTCCTTACGTGTGTTCCATGCTAGTCTTGGTCACAAGGACAACATCGAAACGGTAGTCTTTCACGCCATACATTCTCAACTTTAAGTGGGTCGTCAAATCGAGAGCATTGGAAATGCGAGTTTTGTGTTTTAGAAATTTTTTCGGCAAAGGAGATATATTTGCAGGGTCTTTCACATAAACTCGTCAAAAAAAAGTGTGAGGTCCGGGTATCTAGGTGGCCGAGTACAGATTGCAGAATGCAGCAAGTACGACCGATCCAAAGTATCTACTTCACTGTGCTTGCTCAAAGGTCGAAATTTTGAGCTTTCTTTTACATTCTGTGTAACTGTTACGACGTGTCATTATGCATTAAATTGTTACACCCGTTTGTAATTTCTGTGTTCGTTTTGTGTTGCCCTGTCCATACACACAAAGGCTAATACCCTCTCATTGGGTTTTGTACTATTCCATATGCACTCGGATGTGCTAGAGTCTCACTATAAATATTTCCCAAACTGTTTAGAAATCGAACCTCTGATAGATTTCACCATGGGCGTACTTATTGTCATTGTGTATACAAAACATGCGCCACTATTTCATACACGAAAGCGGCGTAAGAAACTAGCTACAATATAAATTTGCTCTCGTCGCAGTGTGTGGCATAGGTAAGCCATTCGTTGCCGGAGCGGAAGATGGCGTCGAATTTGTCCTAATAATTATTCTTAGTTCAGCAGACACAGTAAGGAAGGAACAGGAAGTAAGACAGCATCTACAGAGGAATGCACCAAAAGATTAGAACCCTACTGTGGAGAGTGCTCGTAGAACTAGGCGTACCGCTGATAAGCGTTCGAAGTGTCAAATCGGAATGACGTTCCGTAAGCACTGACTCCCAATAAAATAGCAGAAAAAACGCGACCTGCCAAATATAAATTTTACAGTCACAAGAACAAATTGCCGACCGTCAGTGAAATGGTACTCCAGCACTTGAGTTTATTAACAGCAATGCTTGACGTTCTAACAGCAATGTCCATACTGATTTAGGTTGATATCGGTCTGTTTTCAGACTGTACGCAAGCATGCCTATTACGCTGTACTATTACCCAGCAAGTCCGGGCCCGAGACTGGTCCTGGCCACTGCTAAAGCAATCGGCCTAGATGTCGACGTCAGACTTGTCGATCTGCTCGCGAAGGAGCACCTAAAGGAGGAATATCTCAAGGTATGTTGCACAGGATTTTTCCAGACAAGCTGAACTTAGAGTTACTACCTTCGTTTAATCTTTCTCTTACTTCAAACAACCATTTTCAGAACTCATGTTCATTAGTTCTCTTAATGTCTGTTGCAAAGGGATTGCCGGCTGGGGTGGCCGAGCGGTTCTAGGCGCTACAGTCTGGAGCCGCGCGACCGCTACGGTCGCAGGTTCGAATCCTGCCTCGGGCATGGACGTTTGTGATATCCTTAGGTTAGTTAGGTTTAAGTAGTTCTAAGTTCTAGGAGACTGATGACCTCAGAAGTTAAGTCTCACAGTGCTCAGAGCCGTTTGAACCATTTTGCAAAGGGATTAAGAAGTCACCCTGAGAGTACTTGGCACAATTTTACGAGGGCTACTTGGAAAGGAAGATTCGATCGGTCACTAATGGAAAGCACAGTGAAAATCAAAAATGTTGTATTTGGAGCACCTTCCAGCTACTTCTCTACATAGTTGCCGCTCCGACTTAGACATTGGTCGTAGCGTTGTACCAACTTCCCAACACTCTCGCCATAGAAGGCAGCCGCCTTTGCTTTCCGCCACTTCTCTACGCTGGTCTGCAGTTCTTTGGCTGTGGCAAAATGCTGTCTTCATAGTCAGCGTTTCGTGTGAGCAGAGATGACTGTCAGAAGGGGAGCTAAGTCTGAACAGTATGGTGGGTGATCAAACACTTCCCATAAAAAATGGTGTCCTCAATACCCCTGCAGTGTGCGGCCGAGAACTGTCATGAGGAAGGAAATGCATGACAGGTACGTCCGCAGCTCGTGGTCGTGCTGTAGCGTTCTCGCTTCCCACGCCCGGGTTCCCGGGTTCGATTCCCGGCGGGGTCAGGGATTTTGTCTGCCTCGTGATGACTGGGTGTTGTGTGATGTCCTTAGGTTAGTTCGGTTTAAGTAGTTCTAAGTTCTATGGGACTCATGACCATAGATGTTAAGTCCCATAGTGCTCAGAGCCATTTGAACCAATATATATATATGAACCATGACAGGTACGTTACGTGAGGGTTGCGTGAAATCAGGCGAAACCTCGCTGCGGGCAGCAATACTTGGCGGGAGGCACTATTGTCGAAGGCATCTTTACGTGCTCACTGTGCGCTCAGAACTGAAAAGAGCGACACGATGTGATCGACAGGCATACTAGAGACACTGTCCAACACATCTGTGCAAAGCTTCATCGGATTTTCACTGTTTCGCGACGTATCGTACCTTACTTTCTGAGTAGCCCTCCTATACTGGATAGACAAAACGACGCTAACATTTTCATGGCCAGAACATTCAACGTTAACCACACATGTGGAAGATTGGTTTGATGCAGCTCTCCACGTTTTCTGTGCGAGCTTCTTCATCTCTACATAACTACTGCAACCAACATCAAGTTCAAATTGCATAACATTATTTAAGCCTCGGTCGCCCTCTTCAATTCTTAATCCCCACATTTCCCTCCGTTACCAATCTGAGAATTATTGATGCCTCAGGATGTTTCCTATCAACCGATCCCTTCTTTTAGTAGAGCTGTGGTACAGATTTCTGTTTTCCCCAACTCGCTTCAGTACTTCGTCATCAGTTATCATATCCACCCATCTAATCGTTACAATTCTTCTGTAGCACTTCACTGCAAAACTTTTATTCTCTTCTTTTGTGAACTGTTTATTGTCAATGTGTCATTTTTGTACAAAGCTACCCTCGACACACAGTCTTTCAGAAAGGACTTATTAACATTTACATTTATATTCAATATTATCAAATCATCTTTTCCAGAACTGGTTTTCTTTCTCTAGCCAGTCTACATTTTACATCCTCTCTAGTTCGACTGGAGAGAAATTCTCTCTTAGCAGGACATCGTTTTATAGTTTTTTAATCATCCATATATGATCAGCATTGAAAAATTATTCTATGTTATCCTCTTGCGTAGCTTATATGAACTGCTGTCTCAAAGATATTTATATATACCAAGGACTATTATTGGGCGTCAAATATTTTAGATTTGTCTACATATGGCATCTAGTAAAAACACGTTTCACTGAGTTGAGACATTATATGTTGTTCGCTTAAGCTATGATTAAAATTTAAAATATGACCCCATAGCCAAAGATCCAAACGATTCAGGTCCAATGAACGGGGACGCCACTCTAACAGACCTCCTCAACCAATCCACCGCCCCTGAAACGCTGTGCTGAGGTACTGCCCCATGGTCCTTAGAAAATCGGGTGCTCCTCTCCTGTGGGTCGGACATTCTGATACTATTTTTCTGGACTAGTTTCTGGTGTGGTGTGTGGATATGGTAGATGGTAATCACCATTGACTATTGACTATCGACAGGCTGACTGACCGTCGCCAAACAACGATTTTTGTCTAGGCGCTTTTACATCTAAGTATGTCAGGACAAATCAAGCTCCAACAGGAAACTTAAAATGAAACTAACATCAAAGAGCTGCTAAATTTTATCGTCGTTCTCTTTTTCCCATTGCTAGATTTCCTAGATTCGAGGGTTTATCATATTTCCTATTCGTCGTTCTTCGAATACGACTTTAACGAGGCTTGTTACGAGTAGTTTGTATCCCTTGTTTGTTTTGTAGTTAATCTGTTCACTTAATTTTTACATCTTCCTGTAGCGCGACATTTCTAATGCTACAAGTTCCTTCTCCTACGGCTGTGCTGCTGTTTTTCGTTTTCAAAAACATTGTTTCGTTCCAAACATACAATTTTAGAAACGTTTTGTGCAATTCTAGCGTAATATTTGACACCAGTGAATTTCTGCTTCAATTTGATCGCTAAATTGTTGGTATTATTGTTTACATCATTCCTCATTAGTGCGTATTTAATTTGTTCATGCTCGACTAGACTGTTGGGTGTCCTGAACATATACTATTTTTTTCTACTTTCAGTCGGAAGAGTAATACGTAATCGAACAGTAGCTCTGATTCATATCCTCTATGCTCATTCACATTTCTTTTGAAATCTGTGATAACCGCCGAGTATCACGAACCAGAGCACTGAATGACTCTTTTTGTTTCAGATTAATCCAGAACATACGATACCAACTTTAGACGACAACGGCTTCATTATATGGGACAGGTAAGCTACATTTATTTACAGTTGTTTTCTTATGTAGTGGAAATGGGTTTCTCTGTAACGTATGACATGCCTGATAATACTGTGCACTTCGGCAGCCATGCGATCGCCACGTACCTCGTGTCGCAGTACGGAAAAGACGACTCTCTGTATCCGAAGGAGCCAAAGAAGAGGGCGCGAGTTGATCAACGGTTGTATTTCGAAGCAACAACGCTTTTCCCACGGTTGAAGGCCATTACAGTGAGTACAGAGATTCACGACTATTGCGGATTACCAATTCTATCCTTACTCAATTCTGGGCTAGAACACATATTAACTGAATTAAATACACTGAAATGAAATTAAGGGAAGCGCTGGGGGTACAGTTACAAAAAATGCGATGACGTGAAATATCAGAGAAATGCTGTTGGTAACACATCGGAATTCTACGTCAGATCACCTGCTTATCATGGACAGGTCATCTGAGCACTGAAATCAGCTCAGCTGATGTATGTTCCTACGGCAGGTTAAGCCGCGCACTTTCGTCAAACAGGGTGTGTTATTTTCCACTGGGAGAGCTTCAGGTTGTTGATTCTGGAAAACTGGAGGAAAATATGACATTGAATGTTTGGTTTGGTCATGAAAGTGTGCTCGAATACAATGATCTCCTCCGTAAGAACTAGCAAGGATTACAAAAATATCGGTAATGTGAAACCCAAATGAAATGGTACGCCACTTCGGAGTCAACATAAATAGCTGTTCGGTGGGAGGGTCATATTAATAATATTTCAAACACGATTCACAATTAAATAACAAAGGTCAATAAACATTTATTTTCAAAGGTTACATTACACACTACTTATAATGAAATTATTTAGATCTTGATTGCAGCCGCGCGGCGTAGACGCGTGGTCTTGGGCGCCTTGCCACGGTTCGCGCGGCTCCGCCCCCCCCCCCCCCCCCCCCCCGGAGGTTCGAGTCCTGATTGGGGAATGGGTCTGTGTGTAACCGCAGCAGTTTGGTCCCATAGGAACTTACCACAAATTTGCAGTTTTCTTGATTGTAAACTTTTTCCAAAAGAATACAAAATCAAATATAGAATTAGTATTTTTAAAATTGGCGCCATTGCAGACAGTCACAGCCTGGCGGATTCAGTGGCCATAACAGATCACCCAACAGGACCCACAGGCATGGGTAGAGGGTAGTTACATTGAAATCACTACAACAGACTTACAGTCCGCGGCTCATGGTCTTGCGGTAGCGTTGTCGCTTCCCGCGCACGCAGTCCCGGGTTCGATTCCTGGTGGGGTCAGGAATTTTCTCTGCTCCGAGATTACTGGGTGTCGTGTATATTTCATCCTCATTCACTCGCAAGTCGCCGTAGTGACGTTGAAGAACTTGGGCAGCGACGGCCACCAATGCCATAGGCTCGTTATTATTAACGGACTAACAGCTAAGATTACGTTTTAGATATAAACAGCGCACCAATAAAAATTTTTTGAAGCAGAATACTAAAACATTTTAAAATCTTAAAACAAGGCACGGTAGAAAAGGCCTGTAAATATCAAAATATTTTGAATACTGGTCTTGGATTGGCATTAACGGCCACAAACAGAATGACGTAAAAAAATCGCAACAACAAGAAGGAGTTGTGCGACATAAACGAAAGTTGGTGGATGTGTGTCTACAGCTCAGGGATGACGTCTACTCATATTTCGAAGCAGTCGCACAAAGTGCCCTTATTAGTGCCACTACGAGGAAGCAAATTAGGTTTGCTTTAAATACACACTGAAACGGTTGTGAGCGTTAGTTACCTTTGAGACAGGACGTGGTGAGCTGATGTTAGTCAACAATGCCTTAAAGGCGACAGAGACGCTATTATCAACACATTATCAGCACCTCACTGAGTTTGACCGATGTCGTGTTATACGGCTACGAGAAACTGGATGTTCCTTCTGCGATACTGCAGAGAGAGACAGGGCAGGGATGTAGCCACTGTGCATGACTGATAGCAGCGGTCGTCACGACAACGTGGGGTCGCAAGAAGACCAGGTTCCGGACGGCACGCAACATTACCGAGAGGGAAGACCACCGTGTTCGGCGTATGGCTGTGTCGCATCGTAACTGCACCTGCAGCAGCACTTTGAGCAACAGTTGGCACCAGTGACACAACGAACTGTTAGAAATCGGTTACTTCGACAGCAAGCGCCCTGTAGCGTGCACTCCACTGACCCCAAACCATCACCATTTACCGCATCAGTGGTGTTAAGCTAGAGCTCACTGGAGGGCAGGATGGAGATCTGTTGCGTTTTCCGATGAAAGCTGATTTTGCCACAGCACTATTGGTAGCCGTGTGTTGGTTAGAAAAAGGCCAGGTGAAGACCTGCACAATCTGTCTATGTGCTGGACAAACTGGACCTAAGCTTTGAGTTATGGTCTGGAGTGCAATGTCGCAGTAGCATTCTCGTGATTATCCCACGCACCCCGACTGCAAAACTGTACTTCAGTCTGGTGATTCGACCTGTTCTGCTGCCATTCATAGAGAGCATTCCAGGAGGTGTTTTCCAACAGAATAACGCTCATCCACATAACGCTGTTGTAACCCAACGTGCTCTACAGAGTGTCGACATTTTGCCTTGGCTTGCTCGACCACTAGATGAGTCCATTCGAGCACATATTGGACATCATCTAACTACAAATTCAGCGTTTGTTGGTACCGTCCTCACATTGACTGACCAAGTGCAACAGCCGTGGAACTCCATCCTACAAACTGAAGTCCTGCACCTGTACAGCACAATGCATTCAACATTCTGGCGGTTACATCGGTTATTAATGAACCAGCATTTCATATTTGCAATGGCTCATCTCGCACCTACATTAACCTGTGATCTTGCAGTGTTAATTACATAAATATGTTACCTAGAGACATGTTCTACATTACTTATGTTTTGATGTTGCGATTTCTTCCGTCAGTGTAATTTAAATCTTGAATTATTTTTTTTTAAATTCAATCTCTTTAAGAACATTCCAATATGGTTCCGGAAGACCTCTACTTTAAACAGCTCTGATCATAATAAATGATATTAAAAAGGTTAACCTAAAAACAAGTACCTTCTTGGGGTTTAATAACTACAAGAAATTCGGAACGGTAACGACCAGCTATGCAGTAAAATTTATACTGATTTCCTTAACTACAATTAAACGGAAAATGCCGTATAACAGCCCTTCAATAGCAGCTGCTGTTTCTGAATCCAACTGTTTAATGGAACGAGTATTACACCCACTGCTGAATGCGCTGCAATGATTCCAAAATCTCATTCAGACTGCACAGCAGCTTTGCAACATAACAAACACAAACTTTTCTACGCTATAAAGGTGTTCTAATCAATTTGGCCAATATTGGGAAGTCACATAATTCTCAAGATTACGATAACCAAAGAATGGAACAGCGTTGCTCTCCAAAATGCTCTAAGAGAATACATTTTAACTACTCTCATTAATCACAATGCAACCTGAAAACAAGCGCTAAGAAAGTTCCCTCAACAGCTTGGTGTCAACTAACGTTCAAATGTTAGTTACAAAATACCAGACGCACAAAGGTTGTCATGCGTATGCATTGCGTTACATTCCCCCTAACTGACAAATTACGACATAATACAGACACCAGCGGAATCAATTACCATTTAAATTTGTAATGTTTCCTATAATGCAAGAGAGCAGGTTATACAGTTCTATAGTCAATCTAAAAATGAGTCACACGCTGGTAAACCACATAAAAACTGCAACACTTCGTTACACGAAGATCAGCCATGTCGATTGATACGTGCACATTCCCGGTACAGACAGTTAACATCAAAGTGCATGAAATCCAGAGCAAGGAGTTTCACTGACGAGGGCCACACAGTATATCCCAGAACCGTGCAGGTGACCTGGTATACTATCCCGGGAGGCCAGGCGCCTGAAACCCACTCCCATAGCCACGTCACAACAAGTGGTCCCGGCTCGCCGCGCTTGCACTCGGTGCTGGTGCTGACTTCCTGGTGCCTGGCTGAACCATCACTCCACCACTGCCTCTCGCCGGTCTGATCACTGCCCGCATGCACCCTCTTCCACTCTCCGCGCCCTCTACTCCACCCCAGTGTGGCTCTGTCAAAGATAGCGACAACCGTCTGGAAATAAGTTCAATAGGAGCCCATATGTCTCGGCAATCAACTCTTCTTTTACATGTCAAGCTGAAAGCCATGGACTGAGGTAGTCTGCTAGACACAGTATTTCTTGACTTCCGAAAATCATTTGACTCAGTAACGCACCTACGCTTACTTATCGAAAGCACCGTCGTAAGAGATATCGAGCCGAGTTTCAGACTGGGGTGAGCATTTTTGGTAGGGAGGACGAAGCGTGTTATCAGAGATACAGAATGGAAGCAACTTCGTGTGTGCTCCAGGAAAGTATATTGTGTCCCTTGCTGTGTATGTTCTACATTAATCTTGCGGTCGATATTAATAGTAACCTCATCCTTCTCGCAGATGATGAAGTTTTCTACAATGAAATGTAATATGAGAAGAGCTGCACAAGTATTCAGTCAGATACTGACAAGTTTTCACAGCGGTACTAAGATTGACAACTCGCTTTAAGTGTTCAGAAACGTACAACTTCGCGCTTCACAGAACGAATATACGTAGTATCCTACAATTGCAACTAGCTGCAGCTAGAATCGGTCAACTCATGCAAATATTTGGAGGTATAAATTTGTAGTGGTGTAAAATGGAACAACCATATAGCCTCAGTCGTAGGTATAGCAGGAGGCAGAAACCTAGGAGAGTGCAATCGGTGTACAAAGGAGATTGCTTACAAATCACTCATGTGATCCATCCTAGAATACTGCTCAAGTGTGTGGTACACGTACCAAATCGAACCAACAGGGGATATTGAACGTGTACAAAGAAGTGCAGCACGAATGGTCACAGGCTTTTCATGCACGCTAGAGTCCTACGGAGTTAATGATATAACTGAACCGGCATAGATATGAAGACAGACTCATTACCAGAACCGGCTTTAAATGGTGATGCTAGGATTGTACTACAACCCCACGCGTATCGTTCCTATAGGGATCGCGAGGATAAGATTAGTCCAATTCTACACCAGATGTTCATTTCCATTTCCCTTACATGGTTATACATTACTCCGTAAGCTTTTAGGACTCTGAAAAGTAAGTTGGTAGCATGTTGCTAGTTGGAAATTCGAGTAAAAGAGCGCTGAATGACGATTATTTGTTGCAACCAAGCAAGACGTATTAAGTATCTTCTTCTTTGCCCCAGAAGAAGTTGTTTGCCCACCTTGCGTGTGTGGAACAAATGTTACTTGAAGCTTGCATGATTTGATTCCCATTAAAAAATAGTCACAGAAAATTTGCGGAGTTTAGTAGCAATCTCACATACATTTCTCTTGTACTCAGTGGCGATCACTGCTGTGACCGTATCATAATACATTCCATGTCCAAACATTTTATCAGTAAATTCAACCTGCTGACACTTGTCTGGCATTTCAACACGTATGGCACCAAGCCTAGCAAACTAGTAGGTATCCTCACATACGTGCTTCTAGTCAAGGTGTATACATTGAGTAAGTTTGCATACTATCTCGATGCAGTTAACCAACTGTAACTCTTCTTGCGCCGTGCCGTAAAATTTTGTGTACGAAAAGGTATGATATAAAACAAATGAAACTGATGACGCTAATTTGTATTCTATTAGATACTTTTTATAAACGATGGCACGCCGGCCGGAGTGGCCAAGCGGTTCTAGGCGCTACAGTCTTGTGATGTCCTTAGGTTAGTTAGGTTTAAGTAGTTCTAAGTTCTAGGGGACTGATGACCCCATAGTGCTCAGAGCCATTTGAACCATTTGTTTGAAATGATGGCATCCTTCAAAAACAGGGCCCATTTTATTCCACATAATTCTCCATTCGTTCATTTCATTGTTCAAAACATATGTGCATGTTGTAATTCTTCAGGCTTTCCCAGTGAACTAATGACATCGTGGGATATGTGCATATTGTTTTGCGTGTATCTGAAATTTTTGTCTTTGAGTGGAGCGCAGACACACGTCTGTGGTAAACTGTCTCTGTGTCGACTTCGATAAATTTTATCATAGTATCAACACAGCTAAGTGTCAGGAAAATGTCGTGTATTAATAAGCCACGACAAACATTTATTTAGAATGGCTCTCTTGTATCGGTGTTGTATTGCACACATTATACATATATATTGTCTTCTTCGCAGTTTCCACTGCTGTTCCTGGGTAAAACCGAAGTAGAGCCAGATAAGAAGACAGCCCTCTATGACGCCCTGGGACTCCTTGAGAAGTACCTGGAGCCGACGGGCTGGGTGGCTGGAGACGGCGCCACCATCGCCGACATCGCCTGCGCCGCCACGGCTTCCAGCATTCTGGTGAGTTCACACAGCGCCTCTGCATCCAGATCCACTCCTTCACGAGAGAAGTGCCACAAATCGCAATGTTTCCGCGGCTATGGGTCTCGTTATTCTATATTTTATCAGGCTTCCCAAAAGAAGAGTGAGAAGTGAAAACCGTCTAAAAATACACTGCCTAAGAAAAAAGGAGAGAGAGAGAGAGAAAAAGGAGCACCCAGAAACAATGTAGGAAATGAAACAAAATTTCACGGGTTTAGAGGGTATGCGATATTATTTCAGGAATTGCAATGTCGAGTCAAATTCACAGAGAACTTGACAATATGAGACTACTTATCGTACTGCAAAGGCTGTAGCCTGGATGCATCCACTGGTTCGGCTGGGAAGGGTGTCACAAAGCTGTTTTACCTTCTGAGGCTAGTTGGCTCACAACTGTTGTGGCTGGACCTTGATACTGACACTGGGTCACAACTGACATCCGAGGTGGTGTCACACATGTTCTATCAGAGATAGACCTGGGGACCTTGCTGACCGTTGTTTCATCATATTTGCTTCAATCACTACCAGCCCTGACCTGAAGTCATATTCGACATTAGGTAAATAAACTTGTATCACCTGATGATACAACTAAATTTTGGAATCGTGTTGTAATCAATAAAATGTGTAAGGCAATCTCTGGTGAATTTGAACACATTGCTGCCCTGTTTGTAGCGATAAAATATTACTTTTTTTATATTTACAAGAATAAAGTGCAAATAAATTCCTATAAAAATGGTGGGCTTCTAACTTATCTAAGATCGATTTTGAATTAAATTTTTTCGACATTCCTCCTGAGATATTATAAATGCATATAAGTGAACATCGTAAGATCAAAAGTACGTAAATTCGTTATAACAGCTCGTTAAAGGTGTTGCTAAAATGTCCAGAGAACACAAACTAGCTACTAAACGAATTTAATTGGTATAACGGAAGATACTAGCCTTTCCTGTTAGAGATGTTACAACTGTCACTGAACTAATCGACGAATTTTATTGCGTTAGCCGTCAACAGTTCTTAAACAAAACAAAACAAAGTGATTTTTAAAAGCAGAGTCAAAATGAAATACATTTTTCCGTTTGAAGTAACGAAAACAGAGTAAAAATAATACTTACTCTAGACCAAGCCCCAGTTATGAGACTGGTATTGCTTGAATACATATTTTGTTTTGTAATGATGCCGTTAGTTATAGGGCGGAATAAGCGATAGCAAAAACGTATCTTTTGAAATCGGAGTAATTCGGCGCCGTTAAAAAAGAAGTGGTCAGATAAAAATTTAAACGTTCCATTGTGTATATGAGAAAATACATCTGGAAAACCTGGACATAGACACATTGTTGAGCCCTGCAAGAGACACGACGGGAATTAACTTATTACTGGAGTAACTATGGAACGTTAGATGTTAAATGTTGCATGGGAAAGAGTACGCGACATACGAGAGGGGGTAGCGAAGATTATACAGAATCATGGTTTAACAGGTATGCAGGGATGACGTCACCGACTTGAGGGGCCAAGAAATTAATAGCATCAAATGAATGACAAGAATGATGAGCAGTTTCAAAAACGTTTGACTGTAAGACACTGTTTCAGTCACTTAGGACAAAGGGCTCAGAAGACCGCAGGGAGTCACGGGAAAGGCGATTTAAGATACAGTACAGTCCAATAAAGTGAATAATAAAAATTACCATGGCAAACCATACAGAGTATACCTCTATGTTGTGAAAATTAGTTTGTTATGCAGGTACAAGTTACAATTAAAATATAATTATAAAAGCGACATATGAAGTTCTTCGAGCTGCTGGTGATGTGTACGTAACAAGATCATAATGCTACCTTCTGCTTACAGACCCTGGTGCATTGAAATTTAGATTACACGCATAACTATTCAAATGGTAGGGTCCTTAGAATGGATATACGACGAGTTGAAGTTCGAAACGCGTTATCAGTATATCACAGTATATAATTATTCAGAACGTATGCGTTTATTACTTTCATATATATGCATAACGAACCCATTTTCAGAAATATTGCTTCTAGAAATGTATACATTTTATTAATGTATAAGTTTGCTGTGTTGTGAACTCTGAACTTACAATTGACACAATTTTTTCCCGAAATCTATAATAAAACTTAATTTCATCTACAATCAGTCGTTGCAACAGCTGATTTAAAATGGGTGTTGTAAGCTACTAGAACAGCTAGTGGCGATCCTTACCTTTACAGTGCGGAATAGGACCAGAGCAGCAACTGTAAACCTTCAATTGCTTCCACTCATACGCGCTGACTTAACAGCTCCGAAAACGGCTTTACAACTGTACGACTCACACGCTGGTCTTTCTGTTTTACAGGAAAGCGGCGTAGATTTTACTGGGTTTCCGAGGACTCGGAGCTGGCTGGAGCGCTGCAGTCGCGACATTCCTGGCTTCGAGGCAGCCAACGCTGAGGGGGCGAAGCAGGTCGGCCAAGTTATCAGCAGCCGGCTTCCGCCAAACGCTCTGGCTCTCTGAGCAGAACAGCAGGCGGAAGACGTCTCAGCACACAAAGAAAACTAATTAAACAATTTCCTTTGACCTTGTGTAATTTATTTATTTATTATCGAACAATAAATTTCGTCCAGTATGTCTTCGCATCCCTTGGTGTTTATTCATGCATCCGTCCAGAGATAGCCACAAAAGTTTTGTCATCATTGAACTTGCTAATGGCGTTCTGTACCTAATCGCCCTTCAGTGCGCCCCTTTCTTGCAGCGATTGATTTGGTTGTAAAAGTTGGCATTTTTGCTGCTGAGGGAATGTTCCATCTCGTCTTTGATAGATCTACCAACGATGCAGTATAACGTTGAAACATCTCTCTTCTCTTAAGATACCCGGCTCTTCACAGAGAGTCGGTCTGCTGTTTCTTCGACATTTAGACTTTTTTGAACGCACTGAAAGTATCTGTACCATCTGAGAACTGTGCCATATTGTGGCGGTTTCCCAAGTCTATCTCAAAGGAATAGATGGCCTCCATCCCAAGCACTAACGTTCGGAATAAAATTTACAACTGTATAACTATGTTCATATAAACTATCGCTTTTAAGGAGCCCAACTAAAAATTCTCTGGAAAAACTATATTCACCAGAACATAATACATTCATTACTGGCATCATAAATAAGAGTCTGATTGCATAATGGTAATATCACAGTCCAATATACACAATCAAGACACTCACTGCTGTGAAAAATGTTATCGTCTTACAGTTGGAACGACACTAGCGCCCCTAGCAGGACGAAGATTAATGGTTTTTTAAAATTATTTTTGTACTTAATTAACGTAGAAGTTGCTATATGTTTCCCTTCGAAGCGTTAATAAATGATCAAGAGACATGAATGATCGTGAAAGAAATACAAAGACAGGCGAATCTCCCTGATCCAGTGACAACAGCTACAACTTATTTGTGAAAAAATGCTACCGAATATGCGTATAACTGCAGCTTACTCCGCTGAAATCAGTAGAATACAAACACATATTCCATACTAGAATTTGATGGTATTTTTGCCAGCATTGGTGGTGAAAATACCACTAAATTCGTTCAAAAAATACAGACAAAAATAAAAGATGATATTAATAAGTAAATATCACATAACTAAATAAATTTTGGCTTTGCACTGACCCTTCAATAACCTAATATATAACATACAGTAAGGAATACAAATGCTTGCATACATGTGATTTTACATAATGGTTTACACAAGTATCATTTGTCAGAGTGGTTAAACAATTCAATCAATGGCACCAGCAATGACGAATAGGTACAGGTAGGAGTCTCATAACATTTCATAAACAGTAAATACACAAAAAATCAGTTTACACAAATATTCACATAAAATATTTTCAGTAGTTCAATAAACAAGTAGCACTCCTCAGAGTGGTTGACAGTTCCAACAGTAGCACCCAGCAATGGTCAACAGGTGCAAATAGCAGTCCCATAACATTTCATCAGCAGTATTTAAACAGCTCCAACAGTGGCACCCAGCAATGGAGAGCAGGTGCAGACACCAACAAGTGACATTATCTCAGTAGCAGCAGTTCCATCAGTGGCACCCAGCAATGTTGACAGGTGCAGACAGCAACAAGTGACATCATTTCAGTAGAATCAGTTCCATCAGTGGCACCCAGTAATGATGAACAGTTGCAGACACCAACAAATGACATGATTTCAGTAGAAGCAGTTCCATCAGTGGCACCCAGCAATGTTAATCAGGTGCAGATAGCAACAAGTGACATTATCACAGTAGAAGCAGTTCCATCAGTGGCACCCAGCAATGTTGAGCAGGTGCAGGTAACAGTCCATAATATTCACTATCAATAACTAAACAGTTCATCAGAGTTCATCAGCAGAAATTAAACATTTCCAAGTGGCACCCATCAATGTTGAACAAGTGCAGGTAACAGTCCATAATATTCACTATCAATAATTAAACAGTTCATCAGAGTTCATCAGCAGAAATTAAACATTTCCAAGTGGCACCCATCAATGATAATAGGTGCAAGCACGAACAAGAGTTTGAATGCACACACAATTGCTTTTACAAAATTATTATCAATGCTCTTACACTAAGCATACAAATTATAATAAACACACAAATGATATCAGATAATTGTCATATTAACTATTACAAATACACAAATATCAGTAAACCTATAATATTTATGGGTGTCAGTGCAAGCCACAACAAACAAGTAAAATAATATTTAGGAGGTAGGTCGATACCAATTATTTGGGATTAGGAAAGGAAAACGCACAAAACACACTCACTCATCTTTGTAATTGAATAGTGTTAACTGTGTAAAAGCAATTCTGTCAAAATTTGATGTTCAGCATGTGTATCAAGTAATAGTGGCAACAGTATATAACAGTCAATAATAGTTAGTCAATGTCATAGTCATCATGTCAAGAACAATGTTTGCCAAGCCAAATCAAAATGTATGGTTGCTGAACAACTGTCAGTGTGCCAAGATATGCAAATCCTTCCTCTCTCCAAAAAAAAAGTATATACTGCTTATTGATTTAACAAAGTGTGTGTGTAGACAATCTTCCTTCCACTTGAGTGTTCTAGTCTGCCATCTTCATCCTCCTTGTTCCATATAAACCAACAAAAAAAAATGCTCCTCACTTACTTTACCTCTTATCCACCAAAACTCCAACAATCATCAGCATCACATAATCTTAATACTTCAATAATACCTCTTACATTGATACATATAAACCTTATCATCAATATCATTTACCTTACCTCCTGTCCACCAAAACTCCAATTATCATCAACATCACACAATCTCAATACCTCAATAATACCTCTCCAATACATCGATACACATAAACCTTACCACCAATATCATTTCACTTCTGTAACAACTCTTTCCTCTAGTCAGACTCCTCGAACAAGTACAGATAAAATCCTAGTGCAAACTTCAATTCATCGTCCCATACAATCCGAAGACACAATGTCAAAAGCTTTCTCTAAGTCTACAAATGCTAGAAACATAGGTTTGCCTTTCTTTAATCTTTCTTCTAAGATAAGTCGTAAGGTCAGTATTGCCTCACGTGTTCCAGTGTTTCTACGGAATCCAAACTGATCTTCCCCGAGGTCGGCTTCTACTAGGTTTTCCATTCGTCTGTAAAGAATACGTGTTAGTATTTTGCACCTGTGGCTTATTAAACTGATTGTTCGGTAATTTTCACATCTGTCAACAACTGCTTTCTTTGGGATTGGAATTATTATATGCTTCTTGAAGTCTGAGGGTACTTCACCTGTTTCATACATGTTGCTCACCAGATGGTAGAGTTTTGACAGGACTGGCTCTCCCAAAGCCGTCAGTATGTCCAATGGAATGTTGTCTACTCCGGGGGCCTTGTTCCGACTCAGGTCTTTCAGTGCTCTGTCAAACTCTTCACGCAGTATCATATCTCCCATTTCTTCTTCATCTACATCCTCTCCCATTTCCATAATATTGTCCTCAAGTACATCGCCCTTGTATAGACCCTCTATATACTCCTTCCACCTTTCTACTTTCCCTTCTTTGCTTAGAACTGGGTTTCCATCTGAGCTCTTGATGTTCATACAAGTGGTTCTATTATCTCCAAAGGTCTCTTTAATTTTCCTGTAGGCAGTATCTACCATACCCCTAGTGAGATAAGCCTCTACATCCTTACATTTGTCCTCTAGCCATCCCTGCTTAGCCATTTTGCACTTCCTGTCGACCTCATTTTTGAGACGTTTGTATTCCTTTTTGCCTGCTTCATTTACTGCATTTTTATATTTTCTCCTTTCATCAATTAAATTCAATATTTCTTCTGTTACCCAAGTATTTCTACTAACCCTCGTCTTTTTACCTACTTGATCCTCTGCTGCCTTCACTACTTCATCCCTCAAAGCTACCCATTCGTCTGCTACTGTATTTCTCTCCCCCATTCCTGTCAATTGTTCCCTTATGCTCTCCCTGAAACTCTGTACAACCTCTGGTTCTGTCAGTTTATCCAGGTCCCATCTCCTTAAATTCCCACCTTTTTGCAGTTTCTTCAGTTTTAATCTACAGGTCATAACTTATAGATTGTGGTCAGAGTCCACATCTGCCCCTGGAAATGTCTTACAATTTAAAACCTGATTCCTAAATCTCTGTATTACCATTATATAACCTATCTGATACCTTTTAGTATCTCCAGGGCTATTCTATGTATACAACCTTCTTTCATGATTCTTAAACCAAGTCTTAGCTATGATTATGTTGTGCTCTGTGCAAAATTCTACCAGGCGGCTTCCTCTTTCATTTCTTAGACCCAATCCATATTCACCTACTACGTTTCCTTCTCTCCCTTTTCCTACACTCGAATTCCAGTCACTCATGACTATTAAATTTTCGTCTCCTTTCACTATCTGAATAATGTCTTTTATTTCATCATACATTTCTTCAATTTCTTCGTTATCTGCAGAGCTAGTTGGCATATAAACTTGTATTACTGTAGCAGGTGTGGGCTTCGTATCTCTCTTGGCCACAACAATGCGTTCGCTGTGCTGTTTGTAGTAGCTTACCCGCATTCCTATTTTCCTATTCATTATTAAACCTACTCCTGCATTACCCCTATTTGATTTTGTGTTTATATCTCTGTAGTTACCTGACCAGAAGTCTTGTTCCTCCTGCCACCGAACTTCACTAATTCCCACTATATCTAACTTTAACCTATCCTTTTCCCTTTTTAAATTTTCTAACCTACCTGCCCGATTAAGGTATCTGACATTCCACGCTCCGATCCGTAGAACGCCAGTTTTCTTTCTCCTGATAATGACATCCTCTTGAGTAGTCCCCGCCCGGAGATCCGAATGGGGGACTATTTTACCTCCGGAATATTTTACCCAAGAGGACGCCATCATCATTTAATCATACAGTAAAGCTGCATGCCCTCGGGAAAAATTACGGCTGTAGTTTCCCCTTGCTTTCAGCCGTTCGCAGTACCAGCACAGCAAGGTCGTTTTGGTTATTGTTACAAGGCCAGATCAGTCAATCATCCAGACTGTTGCCCCTGCAACTACTGAAAAGGCTGCTGCCCCTCTTCAGGAACCACCCGTTTGTCTGGCCGCTCAACAGATACCCCTCCGTTGTGGTTGTACCTACGGTACGGCTATCTGTATCGCTGAGGCACGCAAGCCTCCCCACCAACGGCAAGGTCCATGGTTCACGGTGCGGGGCGGGGGGCAAATAAGCACAGCAGGCACATAATAAAAAAATATGACATCAGTGAAAAAGAAGATCAGCCAAGTGATGCATAATATACATAAGTAACAACCCTGTTCATTAATCAATCATTGTCAAAATCAGTTAACACAAAGTATAAATCACGTAATCCCAAGCAGCAAATTACGTATAAAGTACATACCTAAGTAGAAATATGTTACCTGAAAAATAAAGAAAATTAGTAGTTACCTTTTTAGTTTATTACTTTCTTCTTCGAAATTACATTCTTCATGAAATTTTCTCGATAGCAAGTTCTCTTAACGTCGGACACACACAGAATTTACCGGAAGTTCTTAAATAGTATATACAACTGTATCTTGAAAAAAACTGAACGTTAATAACATAATTTATCAAGTCATTATAGCTTTATACTGAATTTACGGCTGTCAGTGCATTCGCACTGAGCGCTCGATCAGCTGTAGGTACGCGTGATGTAGGAAGTAATTGTTTGCGGTCAACGACTGCCTTGTGCAGCGCGCAGACTTGACTGTTGCTTTGAGTATGTGCCGCCGCCAGAACACGGCGCGGTATGCTGGTATTCTCTGCGTGTTTACGTGTAACTGTTAATTTCTCAAAAGTATGTCATTCCACAAAAATTTTAACGTTCGATATATGATGTATTCCCTTAGAGCGCTGAGATTTAAGAGTTTCTACTTCAACAGTGTTATCATGAATAATTTTGCGAACTCTATATGGACCGCTATAAAGCAGAAAAAATTTACGACACAAGCCTTTTCCTTTGTGGGACAAACGATGAGACTTAATTAACACCTTTTGACCAACTGACAAGGTTTTTAAACGACCAGGACGTTTAGCTGATTTTTCTCTTCTAGCAGCCGCAGATGCAATATTTTGTAGAGCCAGGTTCACAACTTCAGAATGCCGCAGTTTCCGTCTAGGCGGAAAAGGAACGATTTCAGAAATGCGATTTGTCGGTGCTTTATTTTTTAATATCAGTATAGGCGGTAAAGAAGTTGAATCATTAGGGAGTACTTTCAGAATGTTTTGGAAAATATGAAGATACTGATCCCACGTTCTGTGATTCTAATGACAATAAAGACGACACAATTTATTGATTTCCTTCATCCATCTCTCTGAAGCGTTAGATTGAGGGTGAAAAGTGAAATGAAAACTGGTTTAATCTTACGACGCCGTAGAGTACGAAGCCAAATTTTAGAGTGAAACTGTGATTCATTATCTGATATAACTTTATCAACATGACCCACTTCTTTAAGAAAATGTTTGATGAATGCATTAGATACTGAACGAGCTGTTGCTTTGCGTAAAGGTGTAAGACACACATATTTTGATGTCAATTCCACTGCTACCAAAATGTACGCAAAACCATTAGTAGAACGAACCACTAGACTGAACACATCGACAGCAGCCATCTCCTTTAATTTCGCTGGAATGATAGGAAACAACGGTGCTCTGTGAGAAATAGTTGGTGGCTTAGCGTTTTGACATAATTTGCATTTGGCAAGAACAAATCGAATACTTTTTCCATATTACTGAAGTAGCAATTTTCTCGTAATTTATGAAAGCATTTTCTGGGACCAAAGTGTGCATAACTGAATGTGTATACAAAATCAATTTATCAACCCACTCATCAGGAATGCACACTAACCAAACAGAGTTGTCAACCGATTTTCGATTAAAAAGAATATCATTGCAAACTAAATAATACTGTCTAATCGCTACGCTTTCCTTTGTCATAAGGCCGGTATCTATTGTCCTGTCTGTTTCGTCTGTCGTATTCAAAATTACCGTTATAGCGTCCGTTCCGATCATTATCCCTTATCTCTGAAAATCTATTGTGATTACCGTTACTGAAAAAATTACAAGAAGTTCCGTCGTCGTTGTCATACTCAAGTTCTTGTAGCAAAGTCTTAAAAGTTTCAATGTCGTCTTTACATCTTCCGGCTAAAGCAATGTGTCTTATCGATTGTGGCAGCTTTGTTAAACAAATGCGAATTAATTCAGTCGGGCTATAAGGGTTGGAAAGGAATTGATTCTTTCGAAACATATCTTCAAAGTATTCTGCCGGCGTGCGGAACTCAGACTGTTTAAAATTACGCTGTATAATAAGACTATGTTTGACTCTGTCTTGCGTTTTTCGGACCATTATGCTGATAGAAATGCATGATAAAAATCATTTAAACTATTACAATTTCTAATAAGTGTGCTCATGCGCGTCGCCAGTTCGTTTTTCATCAATATCCTGAAAACTGTCACTTTTGGGTAAATAGTCATATCCGGTTAGTCTTTACTGACTGATTTTCTAGATAGATTGATAGTTGAAGAGTTGTTTTGATAGATACAAAGAATAGTAAAAGAGTAGGCAGCAGTGCAGAAAACTAAAAGGGAAATAGCACCACTACAGCTCGGGGCCCTGTGCACGCTACGGCACATATTCACTTAGTGTAGTGAATCCCCTGAGGACCTAAATAGCCACACATAAATTCCAGTTTGTGACTTAGTGGCCATTTGGTGGAAGTGCATACATAAATTGATCTAACCATGAACATGGTGTATGTCATTATTAGAATTGCGAAAGATCTTAAATTTCCAAACAGTTAAAAAGTGTTTATAGTCAAAATTTTCGCCCGCGTACCGACAAAGACCTACCGCGTCTGTCCCAGTCCGAATATCGATTATTGTCAAGTTCGCGCGCCTGGAGCTCTCTTGTTGCATCTCGTACATGAAATAAATTATTTTCTTCAAAACCCGCTGCTATCGGTGATTCTAAATTTCTTCTACTGTCTTTCCCTAAGATTTCGCTTTCAATTTCTTTAACTTGCTTTCGTAACGCCTCAAATTCCCTTTTAACGCGTTCATTAAATTTTCCCTGATTTTCAACATGTTTATTTATATTCTGGTACTCTTCTGTTTCTGCAAATGGCAATGGAGCTGTATCATCTGAATCTCTGTCCCCATTTAAACTAAGATTTGTCAATTTATCTGAAATCTCCTCAACTCTTTCCGATAAGTCACCTATTTGTTCTGTTTATTTACGTCTTCCGCAAGTGTCGCGACTCGGGTTTCAGTATTGACACATTTAATAGTTAACTGTTCATACTGTTGTGTTAGGTTATTTATTCTGACATTTGGTACGGATTCCTCGATTCTTTCAAATATTTCTTCCTTATCGTGTGCATGTTGAAGATTTAACTCTGAAAATTTTTGTACTATCACGCGATCTCTTTCTTCCTGTTCTCTATCCTGTTCCTTTTGTCTAATTTCTATTGAAATTAATCTATTATTGTGAGCATTCAAAATCGGTTGTACTTCTTCTCTAATTTCTTTCTTTAATTCATCTTTCATTTTTTTTAAAACATGTCGCTATTCGTGAGTCTAACCGTGTTTCAATTGTTCCCATCTCTGTTTTTAATTGAGATCCTAACTGTGATCCCAAATTTAATATTGCACTCATCAACTGCTCCATATTAACTGGTTCAAAATTCTTTTCGCTCATAACATTTCCCGTAAAACTAACTTCCTTCGTCGTAGCTGTAAAGCTATCTGTGTTCGATACTATTCCAGAATCTTCTGTCGTTAATCTCGTATTCTGTGAATTTTTTGATTGTGAAAAATTTTGAACTGGTTCCGGACTATTTTCCCGGCTTATTAAATTGTTTTCTACTTCATTATTCATCATACTGTTCTCCTGTGTTGGCGAGTTCGCCATATTAACAATTTCGTTATTCTGATTATCCATCATTTTTGCCTTTTTCATCGATCACGTAATCATTTACAAAACATACAAAACTCGTCACTATACGAAAATTACACACAATATAACACTTTATCACCAACAATACCATTCACACGAAATGCTTCCCGACAAACACGACTAACGAACAATTAAAATCTACATAATTGCACCAAATTGTCAACCCGTATACGAGACATCAGAAATTAAATTCTGCAAAAATACCATTGGAAGAATGAAAAGACAACTACAAATGTTCAATTACCAAAGCTACACATGCATTATAGACTACAATTACTAAACTAAAAATTACTACAACAATACTACTGTCTGCTATTTTTACTGTCAAAAGAATTCCAAGGGACGATCCGAAGCAGTGGTCGCCACATGCATGGGGGCTTAATTATAATGCAATAATTTTAGTAGCTGTGTATCCGGTTACAAAGTCTCGTAACCGGTTGGCCCTGAGTCGTATTAGTACGCAATCTGACTGCATAAAATAACAATAAAGAATGAAGGGAAATTTCCGTTAACACAATTGATTAATTAAGTCCCCTGCAACTATAAAAGCTACGAAGCAACAAAGCACAAGTGTAACTGTTCTGAGTGTGGTAGTGTGATTCAACTTACATGTATCTGGCACGGTTCTTCCTCAATACGACAAGATATTTTAAACACCATTTACAATGAACTCATTGAAAAACCGGAAATACTATAATTGCACATAGTAAACAGAATTACAAGTCTAACACATGAGCCAGATGCTTTGTTGACTGAACCTGTGACCAAGAGGCATTGTCATTAAGGAAATGTGAAATATTTTTTTTTTACCTCCATATATATTGATGAAAAATACACTGTGATCATTGCAACATCTTCCGTCTATACATTACACCAACCGAACAGCATCTACTGTCTCGCCCTTTTATACCTTGTGTACGCGATACTACCGCCATCTGTATATGCGCATATAGCTATCCTATGAGTTTTGTCGCCTCAGTGGATCTCTCTATGTTGTCCATTCACACAGTATTATGGTTGGCACTTTTTTGACACGTAACAGTTTTGTAAGTAGTTTAATGATTCGCAAATTATTACTGTCCGATCGATTTTATAAGAAACGAATATTTTTGCAAAAGTAATTACTTATGCTTCGAAAGTGAATGTGTTTAAGATTGCTGCCGTTTGTGGCTCAGATGTAGCAACAATTGTGCAACTGATTTCTTCTGTGTTTGGAAACAGTTTCATTGCTTTTGACATGTTATTATGACGCCGATGTGGTTTTCCATTCAGTTACAGCTGTGATGTCTTATCTGGTACGTCAGATAGCTTAGGTATTGCATTCCACACAAGTCACCCACGTTCCACATTGAGTCATTTGACTGGAAGTACAGTGAAAAACACTTTTCGTTGCTGAATAGATACACGACGGCCTTCTGCAATTGGTCAGGTCTTGTGCTGTTTACTAGCCATTATCTTATTCTTAAAAGAAAACAGCATTCTTCATTTAATTTCTGTAGGTTACAAGAGAATCGTAAATAAACTGCCCCTTAACGTGTCTTTTCATAGCTCCCAGGGTTCTTACGAAACCAAGGAAGAAAAATGTGGTGTAATTTTATAGCCGTTGCCAATTTTTATGGCACTAGATACAATCCTATTGTAAACTGTTGCCGGCCGTGGTGGCCGAGCGGTTCTAGACGCTTCAGTCTGGAACCGCGCGACCGCTACGGTCGCAGGTTCGAATCCTGTCTCGGGCATGGTTGTGTGTGATGTCCTTAGGTTAGTTAGGTTTAAGTAGTTCTAAGGTCTACGGGACTGATGACCACAGATGTGAAGTCCCATAGTGCTCAGAGCCATTGGAACCATTTTTTTTTTTTTTAACTGTTACGAATCGGCATAAACGATACTGTTCGTACTCATTCCGTATTGTATTCAGAAGTGTAGCTCTCTGTCCGCTTGGATCGTTGATGTCACAGTGCATAACAAAAATTATCAGGAGTGTCGTGACCGCATGTGTTGTGATTGTGCTAATGTTCTGCCTCTGCGCAGTGTCTCTCCAAACAAATTTGGAATCCCGAAGGATAGACAACTGTCCTAGCTTAAAATGTCGATCATAAATAAAATTCTATAATATTACAATACTCTCTTTAAGATAACGTAAATGTTGCAAATAAACTTTTCTCATCAGTTCACTTATATTTCATGAAATACAGGAAGGTCAAGAAGTGGAATTTTCTTCATAAACCGCCCTAACACTACGTACACTTAATTTTTTTCCATAATATTCTGAACATGGAGCAATAAAATCTAGAGTCCTAGCCTGGCACAACCAAAGATTCTGTTCAAATACAAAGCAATTTCTAATTTTAATACAATATAAAGTTAATTGTTTATTAAAAACAATTATCGGCTGTGAAGGTTCTCTCATGGCATTCCTCGCTCTCTCTTAACGGCCTCCGCAGCATCCATATCAGTTTTCCAAATATTTAGTTCCTCAGTACGCGATGCTGGATGACACTGCCCGCGTGCAGCCGCGGTTAAAATATATCTGCATGGCAATATGGCGCTATCCAGCTACCAACAGTGTGTTCAGTGAACGTCGCTGCGTATGGGCCCTCGCAGGAGGCTCCTGGTTCGTGCTGACTGCTGTTCATTGCCGACAAAGTCTAGAATTTGCACGCCAATACCGCAACTGATGTCCACTGAGTGGCCGCAGGTGGCCTTCGCTTTGTGTTCCATTGGACAGATGGCCTTTGACCTGTACGGAAGGATACGTCTGAAAACACCCTTCAACAATCACGAGAGCGTTATGTGTTGGAGAATGTTTTCGTGGCCGTCCGTGGACGATGGTGTCCACCAGCAGGACAATGCAACTTGTCACACAGTTGGCAGTGTACGTGTGTGCTTCGAAGAGCCCCAAGATGAGTGCCGAAGTGCCATACTTCCCTGGCCACGAACCCCCTCCCCCCCCCCCCCCCCCCCCCGCATTTAAACCCAATCGACAATCTGTGGAACGATCGGCTTGTTCGCGCCATGAATCGATCCTCAACCGTGAAACCTGGCGCAGCTGACCTCGGCACTGAAGTCGACATGGTTCCACAACCCTGTCGGTACCTTCCAGAACCTCACTCACTTCCCACGCGTCTCTCAGCGGTCCTCGCTATAAAAGGTGTGTTGTTCAGGCTTTTGATAGGTGATCACATTAATGGAACTGGACAGTGAAGCAATATGATAGTGCTTTGATCCATCAACACAGTATGGATTTGTGAACCGTTGTTCTGTTGAGTCTCATTAAATGAATCATCGCGTGATAACCACTTTATCATCGGGCTACACCATTTCGCTTTGTCTGATCTAATAGCTTGCTACAGTACTATGCACAGGGACTTCAGTACGTACCAGAGCTGCAGACACATACCTGAAACAAACAGAAAATAAAAAACCTAAACCTATTTTTTTCGAAGTGTTCGTTAGAACTTCGACTGCTCGTCGTGTGGTTTCGTCAACAATACAGCACCTACAATTGTATGTTCCCTTTCTCAGCACAATGTATAGCTTCTAAGAGAATTCTCACGCCCTCTTAGCTCAACAATTGTAGACTCGTATTTCGCACATCATTTGACTTTAGAAAAGTCTTTGGCTATATAAGCCGTTGAAAAATGTGGTCTGTTGTTTGAAATGGGTGACTAATGCGGTATAATGATCTTCTGTTTATCGTCTTTCCTTCTCAGACAGGAAGTTACACTCACCTGCTGTTCTGCTGTCCCTGAACCGTAAAGTTGTAGGGATTCTTCTCTCAGCAGGTATTTTGCCGCCTAACTGATAGCTTCAGTTAAAGACAAAGAGACAGTCGGGAATTTACGAGACATGGTAGGCAGTAAATACGATAAAAATTGGTATATGTATTGCAGTAAAACACACGAACCGATCTGTCTTCTGTAGTAGTGGCAGGTGTCAACATGGGTTCCTCCAAAGTTCCAAACATGCAGCACCAGCTATTAGGGGAGAGGAGGAACCCAACCCAAGAATGCTTTGGTTTTTGATTATTACTGGAGCACATCGACAATCTTGTTGCTTATACTGGTGACATAAGTTACACTGAGAATGACATGCTCCATAGCAAGGTGGTTTTAAATGTCCAGTACAGGACCGTTTTGCAACAAAATTATTGTGTCTAAAATCTGTGGCCAAGTGGACTGTCAGGAGCAATTAGAGAAGGGCAGATCTGTAATATTAAAGAAAAATATGTTTCGTTCTTTTAATTATTATTTACGCGGTAAATTCTCGAAGTGCATCTCTACAAGCCATGACATTGAGGCAAAGCTTCCATTTCTGCTGAACGGGAATGACAGATTTACAGCAGATGAATAATGGGAAATGTTGTCAAAGAAGGACTGGAAACCATACCGAGGTAAAATCCTGTTGTTATACCATAAAGAGAAATTGGCTGACACTAAAATGTGTGTACCAATGGAAGACCTGCCTGGAATATTGCAGCAGCATCTTGTAGGTGTAATGTAAATCCTACATGTAATGTAAGATTTCCCTGGGATTTTTACAAAATGGAGATGTGACTACCTAATATGAAATCAAAACTTCTGTATGCAAGGAGGCTACCAAGGAAATAGCAGTGTGGTTGTGGATGACAAGTTTTAAATTTCGCAACAATTAGACAATTGCTATAAACTGTTTTATGTGAATAAGCTCCAATTGCAGAATAAACTTACATAACAAATTTACATGTCAAATCATAAGCACAGGAATGAACAAAGATATTCGTAACCAACTTATTGATTTTATGAAGTGTCAAAACATGCGTCTACGATAAACTTTGTTGGTTAAAGTTGTAAGTAGGCTGTTTATGTTTTCTTATTGGCAAAGTTACGTAGCGCTCTATATGAAAATCACTGGCTGTGCTGTGTGCAGTCTGTGGCTAGTTTGCATTGTTGTCTGCCATTGTAGTGTTGGGCAGCGGCAGCTGGATGTGAACAGCGCGTAGCGTTGGGCAGTGGGAGGTGAGCCGCCAGCAGTGGTGGATGTAAGGAGAGAGATGGCGGAGTTTTGTAATTTGTCATGAACTGCTATATATGTTATGACTGTTAACGTAAATACATTGTTTGTTCTCTATTAACATCTTTCATTTGCTAACTATCCCTATCAGTAGTTAGTGCCTGCTGTAGTTTGAACCTTTTAATTAGCTGGCAGTAGTGGCGCTCGCTGTATTGCAGTAGTTCGAGTAATGAAGATTTTTGTGAGGTAAGTGATTTCTGAAAGGTATAGTTTAATGTTACTCAGGGCCATTCTTTTGCAGGGATCTCTGATAGTCAGACTGCGTTGCGCTAAATAATATTGTGTGTCAAGTTAAGCACAGTCGTGTATAAATTCTTCTAAGGGGACGTTTCATATGTCGACCCTTAGCCTAGGATACCTCACTGGAATCTTCTGATTTTTTCTTGTAGTTTGTGTATTTAGTGTAGCTTTTGTTTATTGCTAGCGCGTAATTATAGAGAGAATTTCCTTGGTAGTTGTGGTTTTTCATTGTTGCACAGTAAAACAGTTGTGGCATGCATGTAGATTTGCACCAAGTATTTCGCAGCTGCGCTTGCAATTAACTAGATATTATTTTCAGTTCTATGTTAATGTGTTCTCTTATTTTTGCTCTTCAAATTGTGTTTTTTTGTGTTGTCGTGTGAAATATTGTGACAATAATGGCGTGTGAAAAACGTAATACTAGGCTCCAAAGTAAACTGAGAAATGACAGTGAAGACGAAAGCAGTGTGTTAGCGCCACCGAGTAATGAATTAACCAATGTTGAAAGTAGTAATTTGGTAATTGTACATAGGGAAATGGAGCGGGCTGCAAACAATGGTGTAGACAGTGAAACAGGTAGTAAACAGGGAAGCATTATCGATCGATCGGTCGGCAACAGCTCGCCTCAGGAATTAGGAATGACAGGACACAATTTTACAAATACTGTAGATTCAGGTTTTGCATCCTCACCGTTTTCTCAAATAAGTCAAGACACATTTTCAGCTTGTCAAAATGTGAATGTTGCCGGTGCAAATGCACTGCCGAAAAGCGTAGAGGAACAGATTCCAGACACTAATGCATTGTTATTACAACTAATGCAACAAATGGAACAAAATCAGAGACAAACACAGCAACAGTTAGACACAATGGGACAAAATCTTCAAAAGTTAGACACAATGGGACAAAATCTTCAAAAGTTAGACACAATGGAACAAAATCAGAGACAAACACAGCAAAAGCTTCAAAAGTTAGACACAATGGAACAAAATCAGAGACAAACACAGCAACAGCTTCAAAAGTTAGACTCATTGGAACAAACTCTCGAACAAACACGTAAAGATTTAACTGCTGAGTTACATAACATTGAATCGAAATGTCAGAAAGTCTGTAATGATGTAAAAACACAAATTTGTGAGCATTTCCAACCTATTTTTTCGCGTCATGAAAATGCATTACAGAATCATGAAGCAGCCATAAAAGAACTGCAAACTATTGTTCATGAAAATCACGACACCTTGCAAGCTAAAATTGGCTCAGTTGCATCTACCGATTCGGTTACACAACTTGCAAAAACTCAAGAAAACTTAAAGGACACAGTAGATACGATTTCAACACAAATGGACACTCTGAAACTTGGTTCAGAAAAACACACTGAGGAAATAAGTACACTATCGGAGAAAGTAGCCGAACTTTCGGATCAGGTCACTAACTTATCTACAAAGGTAGATGATGATCTGAATGACACAAGACCCGTAGCCTTCACTGACACTGAAGAGTATGAACAAATAAGAAAATTCAAACAAAATCAAAATCAAATCAATACACAGTACAAAAGAGAAATCCGGGAAGTATAAGATCAGTTGACGCAGGTAATACAAGAATTACATATTTCAGAGGACACTCGCGCTCCAACACGGGAAGAGGGACATAGAAATACGGAACAGCCACAAAATAATAATTCAGGGCACTTCGGAAATTATGAAAGAAATTGGCAAGGTACACCGAATTTTGAGATGGAACCGCCGACACGACGTAACAATGACCGATATGCTACTCGCCGACACGATGATTTGGACTATAAGCTGTTCATTACTACACGTAAATTCAAAACGTTTAAGAATTCTGCCAACGACATTCATCCACAAGCGTGGCTCCATCAATTCTCTCATTGTTTTCCTCCCAACTGGTCATTGGAGCACAGGTTAGAATTTATGTGTGGCTACTTGGAGAATGAACCAGCTGTAAGAATGCGATCGGTCATTCACGATTGTCACAGTGAAGGAGAATTTTACCATGCGTTCCTCTCAGCATATTGGTCACAAGCTACACAAGACCGAGTAAAACATAGCATCATAATGATGAAACATTTCGAACAATCTGAATTTTCCAGTCTTGTGAAATATTTTGAAGACATGTTGCACAAGAATCAGTACCTGTCAAACCCATACAGCCCCTCAGAACTCATTCGCATTTGCTTAATCAAATAACCTGAACATTTACGGCATGTTATTTTGGCAGGACGTTGCAAAGACGACATTGAAGCTTTTCAGGGACTCTTACAAGAATTAGAAATTGACACAGACAGTCGCGGGATGCGAAAACAGGAACACAACAACTACAGGTCACATCCGTCGCAATTCCGCGATGAAAGAAATAATAACTGGACACGACAAGGCTATTCTCATAACGTAAATCGTGACCAAAACAGACACCACCCGTATGACAACCGTTGGCAGAGTAGTAATAATTACAGGGAAAGATCACCTCTCCGCGATAATGACTATCATAGAGACAATCAGAGAAACAGACAATATGGGAACCAAAACAATTATTGTCAAGGGAGACAGAATAACTTTAGACGCAACGGTCCAGCGCGCAGTTACGACTCAGGGAGAAATTCTCCACCACGTGACTGACAAGAAAGAAACTATGGAATCTACCGACATGACGACAGACGATATGATCGTAATGACAGACCTGAACTGCATCAGAACTGGCGGGATTCTTGTCACGGTGAATTTGTAGAAGTTAGGTCTCCAAATCCCAATAACGACGCGCGCCAACAAAGAGACAATAGGCAATGACTCACACCGCTGGCAGCCACAAGACGTACTTATGAAACTGACGACGCAGCTGCCGTAGCTAGTAATTACGTAAAAATGGAAGACATTAGGGACATCTTACTCCAGGAACACGATGTAACACGTAACAACATTGCATATCCTGTGATTCACATTACTGTAAATGACGTAAAATTTACGGCAGTACTTGACTCTGGCAGTCCCATTTCAGTAATTAGTGAAACAGCTTTTAGCAAATGCAACAAATCGAACGATTGCCCCACATTATTTTAAACATAGCTGCGTAACAGCAACGGTTCCACGTAATAAGATGAAAAACAGCCGACCAGTTGCAAAGGATAAAGTAATCTATACCTAGGTTTCGATAGGTTTAAACCTATCTTCTTCAGAAGACGGCAGTATTACATTGCCCCACACTTCCGTTACGTAAGATTAAATTACAAGGTGCAATCTTTGGAAAAAGTGTAGATGTACGCCAACAAACCCATTTAGAATTCTTTTGCCAAAGCCACAGCTTCTCTATGAACTTTCTTATTGTTCCATTATTGTCGACGGAAATTATACTGGGAGTAGACTTTTTGAATGAATACAAAGCAATCTTAAGCTTTCACGATGCTGAAATAAGTTTAGAGAAAGAAAGTAAGTCAATAGCTTTGAAATTTGAAGACTGGCTCTCAAACCATGATGAGGAAATTAATCGGCTTTACGTTCTGTTAGACAACAGTTCGGAATTTTCTACGGAACTAGACACTAACAATCACTCTGCAAGTACTGACAGGGATGACATCGACGACATATTTGAAATTAATGAGTTAATTCAGAATAAAATTCAAACAATTGAGAATTGTGATGACACTGATAGGCAGGACCTTTTTGAGATTTTACAAGCACATTCCACAGTTTTTACTCGCAAAACAGGAACAATCAAGGGATTTCAATACCAATTTCGTGTTCGTGAGCATACTAAATTTTGTGTTAGACCATACGTAATTCCGGCGCATTATAGGGACCGTGTTAGAACAGAAATACAATCTATGCTTAATGAGGGCATTATTGAGCCTGCAGTAAGCTCATACAACAACCCATTACATGTTGTTGAGAAGAAAAATGGATCGATCAGGCTTGTTTTAGATTCGAGACAAATCAATACTACCATCATTCCTGAAACAGACAGGCCGCAGACAATGGAAGAACTTCTTCAAAATTTTAATGGTGTAAAAGTGTTGTCTTCCATTGATCTCAGATCCAGCTTTTATCAGATCGAACTTCATCCAGAATGTAGAAAATACACAGCTTTCCTTTGCTTCGGCGTTTGTTATCAGTTTCGGAAACTTCCTTTTGGTTTGAACATTTCTTCGGCAGCATTCATTCGTGGGTTGAATTCCATATTACCTGAGTTCTTAAAACGTCACATCACCTTATATGTGGACGATATTCTAATAGCAGAAGCTTCATGGGAACAACATAACTGCATCCTCAACAGTTTATTACGTATTTTTGCAGAATCTGGAATTACAGTTAACTTGGAAAAGACTGAATTCGGTAGGTCAAAGGTGAGGTTTCTGGGACATATTATTTCTTCTGAAGGCATTCAGCCGGATCCTGATAAGTTAGAAGCAATCAGAGCCATTCCAGTTCCATCCACAAAAAAACAAGTCCGCAGTTTTCTAGGTCTCGTAAATTTTTACCGTCGTTTTCTGAATATGCAAATTCTTGTTACACCAAAACTTTGTTCTCTCACTGGAAAAAATACTATTTGGAACTGGGACGAACAAGCACAGTTGGAATTCAATTCTTTGAAAGAATCGCTACTTAACGCGCCAATACTAGCTCATCCAGATCTGTCACAAGATTTCTGCCTTAGCACGGATTCTTCTAAAGTCGGTCTTGGTGCTCATTTATTTCAAGAAGCCACAGAAAATGACACTACTGTTCAGAAAACCATTGCTTTTGCTAGCCGAGTTCTAACAAAATCTGAAAAAAAATTATTCCGTTACTGAATTAGAAGCTTTAGCTATCGTTTGGGCATTTAACAAATTCCGTTTCTTTCTTTCTGGTAAGCAAGTAAAAGTATACAGTGATCATCGTGCATTATAATTTCTTATGTCTTCAAAATTAAATCATGACAGGTTAAAACGTTGGGCATTGTTTCTGCAAGAATTCCGCTTTACAATAGTCTACATTCCCAGCAAGGAGAACATTGTTGCGGACGCACTGTCACGCGCACCGGCTGGGCTTGAGAAAAGTAACACAGAAGGCAACCTCGAGAAAAATTTCAGTATTCTTTACATTCAGAAAGTCGCCTTTGAAAACTTCATCACCACATCTTTAAAGGACATTGCTCATGAACAAGATGAAGATCCGATTTGGAAAGACATCAAAAGTAAATGGCATGAAAAGACACACACTCAGATTCGGCATTATTACCTGGTTAGAAACAACATACTCTTCAAACGCTGCACTGTTTATGACAAGCTATGGGTACTTTGCATTCCAGACGATTTTGTTAATAAGCTCATTTGGTACATTCATCTCAGCTACGCACATTTTGGTCCACGAAAATGTTATCATATTCTTCGAACGACTTGTTATTTTAACAATATGGAAAAGCGAATTCGAAGAGTCTTGTCTATTTGTAAACTTTGTCAAAAGGTGAAACCATCTACTATCTCACATCGTGCTCCATTGTTTCCTATTATTCCTTCTAAATTAAAAGAATTTGCTGCTGTTGATCTCTTGGGACCTCTTGTCAGAACATCGAATGGATTTTCGTACGTTCTAGTCGCTGTTGAACTTACTTCAAAATTTGTTTCTTTCACTCCGTTACGTAAAGCCACTGGACGGTCTGTATCCAACGCCTTTGTTAAAAATTTCATACGTGAAGTTGGACACGTTAGTAAAGTCATTTCAGATAACGGACCGCAATTCAGATCTGCTGTTTGGTCACGCATGCTTCGGAACCATAAAATCAAACCTGTTTTTATTTCATTGTATTCACCACATTGTAACCCCTCCGAACGGATTATGAAAGAAATCAATAAGCTTTGCAGACTTTATTGTCACAGAAAGCATCAGCATTGGGACAGATATTTACACTTATTTCAAAATGTGCTGAATGAAATGCCTCATGATTCCACTGCTTTACCACCTACTCTTGTACTGAAGAATGAAGAACCACCGAACAGAATCAGAGAGCTTGTACCTTTCCCGAATACACGTAAACTTCGACACAAAGACATAATTGATTTGGCTCTTAAAAATATAAAATCTGCAGCAGACAAAAGGAGAAAACTACACGGTAAAGCAAATGCAAAGAAATTGTATATTGGTCAGAAAGTTCTCATTAAAGCTCATTCATTGTCACATAAGAAGAAACACTTGAGTCACAAATTCTTTCTAGTTTACAATGGACCTTACAGAATCCGATGTATACCATATGATAATTGCGTTGAAGTTGAAACTCTGCGTACTAGGAAGAGTAAAGGTTTACACCACATTTCACATGTAAAAACGTTTATTGAAAGATAATCTGCTTTTTAACTTTGTCTTTGCCATAAAACGTTTCACTTCACGTTACTAGTATGCTTTAGAAACTGTTACCATGCAACAATGTTTGAAGTTAAATATCCAGTCAAGAACCAAGAGAACTTATTTAAACAGAAATCACGAATGCATTGTTATTGCGAACAGACGACACAGTGTAATTGTGTGTGTACATTCTTGCTTGTTAGTTGCACGATTAGAACATTTAGCAGTACTGCTAATGAGATTTTAATGCAACATTTTGGTTTACTGGAAAATACATTTGGGATTTAAAGTACTTTCTGTGAGATTAAAGATGACTTAGTATTTGGTTTCTTTGACAGCTACACAGTTATATTACGACACTACTAATGTGTGACATAATTTACATTGTTGCTTTTGCGGTGTATCTGTTTTATATCTGCACAGTTTTTCTGAATTCTTCTGGAAAGCAAAACATGTTTTATTAGTAACTTTTGTGGTATAGCTACAAGGAGACAGCCTTTTCCATAGCACAACAATACGTTACAGCACAGTACTTTTATCATCACAACAATAAGCGTAATAACTAAGAAATCTATACGCAAAGCATTTCACTTTTGTTTATCATGAGGTAAGTACATTGGCTTCTGCAGAACTTAGCTTTCGGAGGAAAATAACTACGACACTTCCACAGAGATTATCTTACAACAAGATGCACCTTTAGCGCTACAGGACACGCATTTCAGTGATTAATTTCGTACTTAAAACATTTATTTTTAAAGATTTTTAATTACAAAGAAAGTTTTCCGTGATACATTTCATTCCATTGCTGTAATCTGTAACACCTGAGGATATAATTACATTAATCCTCAGGGGGTTACATGCTTACTTTGTGTACCATGTGTTTGGCAAGCACAAGGAACCCTAGCTAATATGGTATTTGCTTATACAACTTTACACATCGGTACCATATTTCTCTAAAACATAAATTACACAGCTATCTGATCATTTAACTGAGAGATAAACATGTTTTTTTCTACGTCAGTGACACATGTTTACGTAATTACACCGTTGGGTAACTTCACACTTACGAAATTGTATTTTGTCTGTACCGTGTGAATTCTTCATATTTTTTCGGAACCATTGTGATACTATGAGAGCTTTGAATGATGTATTTGGTATGAGATCATGATTTTTAAAGTACGTTTGAGCCAGATGACACTATTGAAATGAGCAGAGAATATTTTTTATGGTTTGAAATTATTGCAGAAAGCTACGACTTTTTTGAGATTTGACTGAAGTGTTATGATGTTATTTTTATGATGACGATGTGTATTATGCTGTTGAGTTATGTTTATGTCAATAAGATGATGCTACCAAATATGAGGAATGTGATTACGTGTTTATATGTATATGAATAATGAATAGAAGTTAGGGACTCTTGACTTGTGAAAAAGGATGTTGGAAACCAAGAATCGTACTTTAAGAGTTATGAAATGTGTGTAAATGCGTGAATGTATCATAATGCCGGCGAAATTTTTTTTGGACACTGTTATATTCATAGGATTTTGTTTCTACACATTTGCAACGTAAATTCTCGACCTGTGAAATTTTTATATGAGACTGTCACTGTAGCGGAAACTGCTGTCGTAAATATTTCCGTAAGAAAGTTTAGTGACCACCTGCACGTGCGTCGTCGGCACACAGCTGTGTCAGACACCTGGAGAACAAGCCATTAGGGTGTGCCTTTCCGGAAGCACAGGTAAAAACAAAAGGGGGAGGCCATTATCCTCGCTATTGACATTTCCTTGTTGAAAGCATACTGTGGAGCTCGTAATTTATGATATTTACTGAAATGCCTAATGAAATGACGAGAAATATTTTTACATCTGCACACCTGATTACGACAAGCGTCTTTCTACGAGAGTTGAGAGAATTTCTACTAACTTATGAAATATCACATGACTATTGAATGATATTTTTATGCTTTGCTTTTCGTAGTTGCTTATTTCACTTGATATCTGGTTTCCAGCTGTGTTGCAGCATTGCTTTTATAAAATAAAATGCATTTGCTACTGTGAACACTTTCTGTCAACAGATCTATTAAGTAATAATTTTGTAATCCACATTCTTTAAAAAAGGAGCACTTGGAAAGGAAAGAAGAATAAGAAGGGACTAGTAACAGTAACTGGACACATAATTTCTTTTCAAGTACATGGTAATATTTTTTTTACAATAAGTTGTTGTGGTGCACCACTTTAATTACATAGACATTAAGATGTGAATAGACATTTCCCTTTTCTGCATTGTTGTTTTTACTGTAATATTTTTTTCTGCTTGAGCTATGTCATGTTTAGGTATAAGTTGCTGCTGTTTGCCAGGCATAGTGTTATTGAATTTGACTTTGTATTATTCTGTTAAGCCAGTTTTACTAATGATTTATTTTTATTGTTTGCTGCACATTGCCTTAGATTAGTTGTAATATTACAATTGCTTTGCTAATTTCTTACTGCTGCTTGCTTCGCAAATCTGCATTTTTTTTCATTGCTGTTTATATTAATGGTTTTATGTGATGCTGCATTGCCTCATCCCTTGGTATATATATCTGAGCTCAGTAGATTTAAGTTAGCTTAAGAGGGGTAGACTATACATATAAGAAACTAACTATGATGAATTTATCAGAAATGCATTGAGAATCTATCAGAAAATGGTTTGGCAAAAAAAAGGATACTGTACAATGGAGAAAAACTATTTTTGACAGAGGATGTGAACAGAATACAGAAAGCAGGCTTAGATAGGACTTTTGGGAATAATGATGAACGAAGGGAGATCTCCATGCAAAATACTGCAGTAAAACAAACCCTGTCCTTTCCTTTTGTGCCATCCCTCTATATGTCTGTGTACCCTTGTGTATTTGTGTTTTTCCTGTCTTTATGTGTTTAGCTGATGAGAGCTATGTTGTAGAATTTTTCTAATACTATGTTATTTACTTTGTGAAGATGTTGAGACATTATTTATTCTGTTTTGTTGCTCATATGTAAAGTTGATGTTTCAAAAGTTATTCTGATCTTTTATGTATTTACTTATGTCATAACTCCTGTAACACTGATGTATATGTTTATTTCTATTCTGTTGTAAAGCCTGTACTACAAATGTTATCTGTATTGTTATGTATTTAATGATGTATTTTGTACCTTTGTTATTGTATTCTTCTGCTATAAAATTGTAACTGACAGCAGTTCATAAAATTGTGTAACTTGTAAGCATTCATTTCACTGCACACATTTCTGTTGGTCATAGTATATGGACAATATGTGAGAAGTAGGGACTGTTAGTGTTTGCACGTGTGTTAATAATTCAGCAACGGACTGGATAACAGCATTGCTGGTTCTAAGGACACTTCCAAAAAACTTTGTGAGTGCACAAGTGGTGGTTCATGGACTTGCTATATTGTCCACAAGACTCTTCGATGGTGACTGTGGCACCTGCACAGTCGCAACAGATGGCTGCTGGCCATCTCTACAAGGACTACAGTGGGTCTACAGCTTTGCTGACCCACCAATACCATTATTTCTACAAGGACTGCAGTGGGTCTGCACCTCTGGTGGCCCACCAATACCATACTCTCTACCAGGACTACAGTGGGTCTGCTCTGTGATGACCTACCTACCAATCCTCTTCAAAACGTCGAACGACTCTGCTGTGGGTTTGCTCTGTTGTGGCCCATTACCTGTCTGCATGTCAAGAGTCAGCACTGTCTTTCCGTTGGAAGGACAACACTACTTCTTCAAGACTGCATGAAAATCCACTACTTCCGTGTACATTGTTTTTTACTGCTCAGACTTTGAGAAAAGAAACGGCAGTTTCACTGTGATGAATGATCAGGACTGTCTTTATGGACTGTGAGAAAATTTTAGCTTTTGACCAACATTGTATAAATAAGTGTGTGCATTTGATATCTTTATTATTGTAATTATGAAAAAATTTTTCAAATCATTATTGGCCACTGCCCAAAATTATTTTGTAAAATTTTTTGTGGGGAGCATGGGGGCTATGTAAGTAGGCTGTTTATGTTTTCTTATTGGCAAAGTTACGTAGCGCTCTATATGAAAATCACTGGCTGTGCTATGTGCAGTCTGTGGCTAGTTTGCATTGTTGTCTGCCATTGTAGTGTTGGGCAGCGGCAGCTGGATGTGAACAGCGCGTAGCGTTGGGCAGTGGGAGGTGAGCCGCCAGCAGTGGTGGATATAAGGAGAGAGATGGCGGAGTTTTGTAATTTGTCATGAACTGCTATATATATTATGACTGTTAAGGTAAATACATTGTTTGTTCTCTATTAACATCTTTCATTTGCTAACTATCCCTATCAATAGTTAGTGCCTGCTGTAGTTTGTGAATCTTTTATTTAGCTGTCAGTAGTGGCGCTCGCTGTATTGCAGTAATTCGAGTAATGAAGATTGTTGTGAGGTAAGTGATTTCTGAAAGGTATAGTTTAATGTTACTCAGGGCCTTTCTTTTGCAGGGATCTTTGATAGTCAGATTGCGTTGCGCTAAAAAATATTGTGTCAGTTTAAGCACAGTCTTGTATAAATTGTTCTAAGGGGACGTTTCAAAGTACGTGGTATTACGTGGCTGGAGGATGCAATACACAGCTACAGAATGACGTAGTTACGTAGGCTTCTGCAGCCATTGCCAAAATGATCAAAAACCTTGCAAGTATTGTATCATATCTTGTTTTAAAATAGTTTAAAATATAAAGTATTAAACCGCCACTTCGGCCATGCCCTAAGGAAGGACATTGTAATATGGCCGAAACGTCGGTTTAAATTTTGAAGTATTTTGCACAATTACGCAATACAACATCCAGAAGAATCTCAGTCAACTACAGAATGGGTCTTTGTTTGACCCTGTGCTAGACTATACCTAAGTATATGAAATACCAACAAACAGAATTTTCAATGAGCTCCACTACATGCTGTGCCAATCTTCCATGTGGTGTCAACTAACCAATAAGTTACAGAGTAACTGCTATGTGCTGCATCAAGACCAAGAAGAGATTATAAGCTATGTTCTGTCTCCCTATAGTTTATTGGCCTGCAAACCTTAATTCAGATTTCAACAAAAACAACGTATTTCACTGAAGTGCTACATTAAAGCAGTATAAACATATTTTTAGCACTCCAGAACATTGTAAAATTAGTGCTCCCAGGGCTGGAAACGTCACAATTAATAAAATATCTGGGGGGGGGGGGTTATGCCTTAGTCGAATGGATTTCACGTTAAAACCCAACGTTTCATACCCATTTGCATAGGATATTTTCAGGGGGGATCGTAGCTTCTTTGAATGTCCGATTCACACCCTGGCTCGCCACTGACTACAGTAAACTTCCGTTTATGCTGTCTTCCGCACAGTGCTATGACGTCACACGCTTTGAATACCCGAGTGCAATTGGCCGTTGTTGGCAGGGAAGCGGTGATGCACAGTGAGGAGAGGAGGAGGGGATGAATAGAGAGAGAGGGGGGAGTTTAGGATGTACATCCAATTCCCATGCATATTTATCAATTGCGATGCATTGTATGGATCTATAGTAACATATATTTACAATTTCTACAATCTGCACAGTACCAAATGTACTAGTCACATCAGAACCGATCGGATGAAGACAATAGCGATTGAATCGAGGCGCACACCCTGCATTCTTTCTCAAACGATGTTACAGAAACTATTCAATAAAAAATGATTTTTGATTTATTTGTAGCTTTTGTAGCTTTATATGTCAGTTTCATTATGATGTGCCCATCATTTCGTTAATGGTAATAATTGTGATATTTACATGGAAGTAACACACTGCACGAAATTCAATAAATTTGCAATGAAAAATAGAGATCGCAATGATTTTGCGTTTTGTGCAAATTCCATAATATGTTGCTGCGTATGAAATTTAGTAAATATAATGAATTTTACTTTAGACTTACGTAGAGGTGTCTGTCACTGCTCTCGATAAAACTGATCTGACGTAGCACATTCATTTACAATCACGCAGCGCCAGCAATGAAGCCAGAGTGAAATATCCACAAAATTCCTCATATTTCGTAAACTGTTTCAGATATCGATATGACATTTTGGTAAACAATGGCAAGCAAAGAGGAGAGTATTTTTCCATATCGTTATTATGCCAAACGCCATTTTCTATTGTGTTATTACAATAGCTACAGAATTTTTCAACGAAAGAATGTAATTTTTGAAGGCCATAGATGGCTGGTGAAATGGAACAACATAAGTGAAGACATTACACTTTTTTTGTAGCGAGAAAGTGCTTTTTCATAAGCTACTGGCCTTACTTTTCCTCAGTTCCTCGCTTAAGAAACTTAATAAACCACTATCTCAGAATTGTCTCGCAACTGTGTCTGCACAACTTGTTAGAGAGGTAAGATTATGTAAACTTGCAGTGTTTTGGAAAAAGAAGCAAATTTTTACGTGACAGCCAGAGAAAGGTGTAGATTTTACTCAAAATTCGCCAATCAGACGTTTCCCTGAAAGTTACATATGGTTAAAAAGCGAGGCAAAAATATATCGCTGCATTTTTGGCGGAATTCTTTTTATATACTAACCAAAACAGATATGACAGATCTTTTTGAATGGTCACCATACAAGTGTGGGCGTAGAGGTGCTCCACTTAATATTTACAAAAAATGTGAGCATAGGCTTCGGTTTAGAATTGCACTTCCCCTCCAGCGCTTCGCATTTTCCCTACAACCCTGCATCGTGACAAAGCCCCATCTCACACAACCACACCTGTCACGTAAGCTTCGATCTCAAAAGGGATTCCTTTTCTCCCACAGCCTCCATATTCACCTGATCTAAGATCTTGTCTCCTTTTTCTTCTCTAGAAATTGAAAATTGTATTAAAAGGACGTAATTTTGGTACTCTGGAGAACATTCAAAAGAATGTGACCGAAATGTTAAAAGCCCTACCACTTGGAGCCTTCCAGCGTTGCTACCAAGACTGAGCATTACGACACCACCAGTGTATGCCTGCTGAAGGAAACTACTTTGAAGAGGACAATGTTTTGGACAATACTGTTATTTGAAAAGAAAAACTCCAGTAGATAAAAAGCCAGCCTCATTACTTTTCTCACACAGCCTGAACGACACATTTGACAATATGAATCTGGTTCACGCTCAGGTGTATCAGAGCACACCATCTAACGCACGTTGTTCAACAAGATGCTCTATGGTAGATCAATCCTAAGTGTTCACATGTTGACCCAAGGACATCATCAACTGTGATCGCAGTGGGCTCTTGGGCGTCGAAATTGGACAGTAGATCAATGAAAACGTGTTGCCTCGTCGGATGAATCACATTTCTTGTTACACTATGTCATTGGAAGTGAGGGGATACGCAGTTATCCAGACTAACTGCTGCTTGAAACATGCACTGTACCGCAGTCACGGATTGCCGGGAGCAGTATCATTCTTCGGGGGTAATTTTCCTGCTATTCCCTGGGGCCTGTGGTAGTAACAGAAAGCATCGTGATAGCTGTAATTTACATTGTATTACTGTGGACCATGCGTGATGTCTTCCCCGATGGCGTCAGCATCTTCCAGCAAGATGATTGTCGGTGTCACAAGGTCAGAATCGTGCCTCGATGATTTGAGAAGCATGATAGTGGACTCATGGGGATGTCTTGGTCACCAAATTTGTCTTGTCTGGACCCAGCGAACACATCTGGAACACTACCGGGTGTGAGCTCCTCGTGTAAAACCACCAGCCCGTAATTTGCGAGCATTTCGCTACTCGTACATCTGGAGCCACATTCCCCTGGAAACCTACCAAGGACTTCTCGAATTAATATCACGGAGCCTCAGGGCGAAAAGGTTCCAAAGATCGACCAACGCTATTAAGCAGCACGAAATAGCAGTGCCTATGTCATTACGAAGTACGATGCTTCGGACATGTATGCTTGCCCGAAGGAACTTTACATCGTACTTCTTAATAACACAGACTTATCCGAAGGACATTACATCGTACTTCTTGATAACACAGGCACTGCTATTGCGTATTTATTCGTCAATACGAAGCCCTCGACTCAAAATCAATATGTCCTTCCTGAGCGGGAATACGAGGGGCGTTTGAAAAGTCCGTGCAAAGTCCGAGAGATGGTACCATCGGCGCGTATCGAGATCATGTTTAGTTAGTAGCATCTTTGGAAAGAACGCACACCAAGTTTCAACCACATTGATCTATTTCTTTGTGTTTGGCATCCGTGTGAATCAAGGAAGTCGAGTGATTGTCAAAAAATGGACGAAAAAGAATTTCGTGTGGTGATTAAACATTACTTTATGAAAGGCAAAACTCCTCAGGAGACTAAAGAGAAGATTGATAAACATTACGGTGAGTCTGCACCTTCGATTAGAACAGTTTATAAGTGGTTTGAAAATTTTCGGTGTGGCCATATGGGCACAAATGATGCTGACGTTCTGGACGCCCTGTGGAGGTTACGACTCCAGAAATCATTGATAATATCCATGATATGGTGATGGATAACTGAAGACTTAAGGTGCGTGAGATTGCTAGTGCTGTGGGCATCTCGAATGAATGGGTACATAATATTTTGCATAAACATTTGGACATCAGAAAGCTATCCGCAAGGTGGGTTCCGTGATTGCTCACACTTGACCAAAAACGGAATCGTGTGAAGTGTTGCAAGGATTGTTTGCAGCTGTTCACGAAGAATCCGCAGGACTTTAAGCGTCGTTTCGTCTCTGTGGATGAAACATGGATACATTACTATACTCCTTAGACCAAACAACAATCTAAACAATGGGTTACCAAGGGAGAATCTGAACCAAAAAAGGCGAAGACCATTCCTTCGGCCGGAAAGGTTATGGCGACGGGTTACCAAGGGAGAATCTGCACCAAAAAAGGCGAAGACCATTCCTTCGGCCGGAAAGGTTATGGCGACTGTCTTTTGGGATTCGCAAGGGATAATATTCATCGACTCTCTGAAAAATTGTAAAAATATTTCAGGTGCATATTATTCATCGCTATTGGACCGTTTGAAAACCAAGCTGCAAGAAAAACGCCAGCGATTGGACCGCAAAAAAGTCCTTTTTCATCACGGCAATTCACCAGCACACATCTCAGAAGTTGTGGTCACAAAATTAATGGAAATCCTCCTATTCTCCAGACTTGGCTCCCTCGAACTACTATTTGTTTCCCGATTTGAAGAAACGGCTGGCAGGACAAAGATTTTATTCAAAGGAGGAGGTGATTGCAGCAACTAATAGCTATTTTGCAGACTTGGACAATTCCTATTATTCGGAAGGGATCAACAAATTACAACAGTGTTGGACAAAGTGTATAAGTCTAAAAGGAGACTATGTCGAAAAATAAGAAAGGTTTACATCAAACTCGTAAGTAGTTTTTACTTTTGCACGGACTTTTCAAACACCCCTCGTCTACGTAACATACGAGTGCAGGTTGTGACACCTGGATGACAGCGAATGGAAGTTTGAGTCTGAGGCACAAGTTTTTACTGTCGTCATTTCAATATACAACAGATGGTGGTTCACATTCGCAATTACGAATACATTTCCCGCTATGAAGCAGGCTGTCATAATGTTTGGGCTCATCAGTGTATTTGCAATATTTATGTTGACACATGGCTCGTTCTGTACATATTTTTCGACAAAGCAAACTGTAAATTTGGTATTATGTTGAGCTGTAGCACGACGAAGCACATCCACATTACAAATCAAAATTGTGTGTGATTTCACCTCGATGAGCAATCAGATAAGTGATTACAGAAAATACACTCCTGGAAATTGAAATAAGAACACCATGAATTCATTGTCCCAGGAAGGGGAAACTTTATTGACACATTCCTGGGGTCAGATACATCACATGATCACACTGACAGAACCACAGGCACATAGACACAGGCAACAGAGCATGCACAATGTCGGCACTAGTACAGTGTATATCCACCTTTCGCAGCAATGCAGGCTGCTATTCTCCCATGGAGACGATCGTAGAGATGCTGGATGTAGTCCTGTGGAACGGCTTGCCATGCCATTTCCACCTGGCGCCTCAGTTGGACCAGCGTTCGTGCTGGACGTGCAGACCGCGTGAGACGACGCTTCATCCAGTCCCAAACATGCTCAATGGGGGACAGATCCGGAGATCTTGCTGGCCAGGGTAGTTGACTTACACCTTCTAGAGCACGTTGGGTGGCACGGGATACATGCGGACGTGCATTGTCCTGTTGGAACAGCAAGTTCCCTTGCCGGTCTAGGAATGGTAGACAGCAAGTTCCCTTGCCGGTCTAGGAATGGTAGAACGATGGGTTCGATGACGGTTTGGATGTACCGTGCACTATTCAGTGTCCCCTCGACGATCACCAGTGGTGTACGGCCAGTGTAGGAGATCGCTCCCCACACCATGATGCCGGGTGTTGGCCCTGTGTGCCTCGGTCGTATGCAGTCCTGATTGTGGCGCTCACCTGCACGGCGCCAAACACGCATACGACCATCATTGGCACCAAGGCAGAAGCGACTCTCATCGCTGAAGACGACACGTCTCCATTCGTCCCTCCATTCACGCCTGTCGTGACACCACTGGAGGCGGGCTGCACGATGTTGGGGCGTGAGCGGAAGATGGCCTAACGGTGTGCGGGACCGTAGCCCAGCTTCATGGAGACGGTTGCGAATGGTCCTCGCCGATACCCCAGGAGCAACAGTGTCCCTAATTTGCTGGGAAGTGGCGGTGCGGTCCCCTACGGCACTGCATAGGATCCTACGGTCTTGGCGTGCATCCGTGCGTCGCTGCGGTCCGGTCCCAGGTCGACGGGCACGTGCACCTTCCGCCGACCACTGGCGACAACATCGATGTACTGTGGAGACCTCACGCCCCACGTGTTGAGCAATTCGGCGGTACGTCCACCCGGCCTCCCGCATGCCCACTATACGCCCTCGCTCAAAGTCCGTCAACTGCACATACGGTTCACGTCCACGCTGTCGCGGCATGCTACCAGTGTTAAAGACTGCGATGGAGCTCCATATGCCACAGCAAACTGGCTTACACTGACGGCGGCGGTGCACAAATGCTGCGCAGCTAGCGCCATTCGACGGCCAACACCGCGGTTCCTGGTGTGTCCGCTGTGCCGTGCGTGTGATCATTGCTTGTACAGCCCTCTCGCAGTGTCCGGAGCAAGTATGGTGGGTCTGACACACCGGTGTCAATGTGTTCTTTTTTCCATTTCCAGGAGTGTATTTTTTCAGTCAAGCGTAATGGCTTGTTGTTGAAGTAATTGAATTTATCGATCTAAAGGGGAAAAGAATGAGAGTCCCAACAAAGATAATGGGGCAGCATGCTCTTAAGACAATGCTGTGCAAATGAAGGAAGCTTGGATAGGTTACAAGAGCAAAATGGAATCTGACGAGGCGAACACGCCAAGGGCTGTACCCGATTTCCCAGAAACTTAGCTCAGTGGAAGATGGGTGAAAATAAGCGAACCCGTGTCTCGACTTATCCGTAAATATTCAACAAACCTGAGAAAACGACGGCCAGAATTTTCAACGTAATTTATGTGCCTTTTAGCGAGTAAGCAACTCAATTGTAGTGGTGGCACAGTTGCTGGCGTCGGTGCTTCACATTTTCTGCGTCCCGTGTCTGAAAGCCGATTACTACTTCTATTTTTGTTTTTCACTTATCTACCCATTTCCCTTGAAGTTTACAATACCAATGTCTTCAAATATATATCGAAATAACGGTGCCCCTATGCGTCCACTAATTGTATGTCTGGTGAATGAATTACAGAGAAACAAACAATAAATGAACGTAAAAATCATTTGAAATCGTTGTCGGTGAAATTCCTGTAGTGTACATTGATTCATAATCAACTGCAAGTGCCAGTTTCGGGAAAGGTCATCCACTAGATCCATATGAGTGGTTTGTTGTGAGAATACTGCCGGAGCGTGAAATCTTCAACAATGTTAACGACGTTTCTTTCCCGAGTAAGATTCATATGAAAAAATGTCGCTGCGGCAAACCGACCTCCAAGTGGAACTCGTGGTGTTCGGAATTTCTGTGTTTCGAATGTTTCTTCGATCGTTTTCATCCAAGGTTCCGCATCAAATCTTAACGAAGAATAAATATATCAATAAAATATTAAAATTGTGAATTCACGAAAGAACGAAATATAAGACTACAGGAATCTGAGATGATTGTAACCCCTATAAATACGATACACACATGTATTATATAATAAATGTATGACACTTATTTTCAAATCCATTTGTGATTTTACAAATAATTTAACGCCCTCCTATCACCTAATTTGCTGTGACACATTGGTCTAGTAATCTTCTACGGGCATGGGCAAATAAATGAAAAACAATAATAAAAATAATAATCGGGTTTCGAACACAGGGCGTAAAAAGGGAGGGGCACAACGTTAACTGCTAAGCGACAGATTAGGATGAACTTACTGCGCGCTAAAAAGTACCTATATTACTCTGAAAACTTTTTCGGTCGTTTTCTCAGAAACAATAGAGTAGCTATAGATAAGCAGAAACGTGTGTTAGCTTATTTTGGCTCCTCTTCCACTGAACGAAGTTTCTGGGAAATCGGGTTATGGCAGTTGCCGTGCTCTTCTCTTGAATATATAGCCATAAGAGGAGGAGTAACGTACTCAGATTAATATTGTACTTACAATACACAGCACTTTATACTATAGCACTAAGAATGAACGGAATATTAACTCAGTGATATATATATATATTGCATAGAACGAGAGTTCAGTGTCAGCATAGAAACTGAAAACTCTTATACTATGTAGGTGATTTGGTAGAAATTGTCGCCAGAGGAAATGAGTGATTAAGCTTACTACAAGGAAAGCACTTTTCGTTTTCAATAATAATTTTGTGTTCTATAAACTTTGTGTTGAGCCACAGTGTTTGATCCTTAGTCATTTACCAGGACAGGATCCTATGTAGATACAAATCGAGCATCCAGTTTGTTCACTGAAACGTGGACCTGCACACGAAGCAGTGCGAATAAATGAAGGCAATGTGAGTGGGTGAGGAGTATATCAAATGGAAAAGCCGAGCAGTTGTAGCAGAAGTTTACGTATGTGTCACTTCTCCGCCTCGCTTTTCTCGGTTATGTCACAAGGACTGTAAGCAGAGGTTTGGATTTCTGTGTTCGTTGTGGAGCTGGCATATTCGGCCTAAATCAGAAGACACGGTGCTATGTAGCTAAGAGAAAAAGTGGTCACTTTCTGATACAATTATCGATATCAACTATAGTGGTCTCATCTAAATTATTTTTCTGTTTTTACCTAATGTGACTTCTGTCTAACTGTCCTCTTTGCTATAACATTCCTTATTTATGATAATTTATGTAATTTTAATTAGTCTATGAATATAATCTCAGAAGTAATGTGCTGTGAAAGAACGTAAAAGCTAAAAATTTAATTGTAATACTTTTTCATGCACACGAAAAGTAGGTTTGTAATCACGTAAAACTTGGAGGGAAGTCCCTCCGCAACGGAACTAGCTAGGCGGGAATAGAAAAGGTGGATCCTGTCATCGAACTGCAAGGCTCCTGTGTGGCATGAGTCAGTCGTTGGCTAGCAGGCAATGGGTGCGAATCTTGTGATCTGAAAGAGGCGAGAACAACTGCCAGATTATGTAATACTGCGTCGGATGTGGAAGTAATGCAGCGTATTAGTCATGGCATACTTTGGTTAGCTCTGAAAATCTGACGCTAAGAAGAGAATTTTCAGAGGTGGTCACATAGGAAGAGCCACAGATACTTTTTCCGCCTTTTTTGAATACCTCAGGAGATCGACGTTGCCAAAACCATCATCTCACATTAACAGTTGATCACTGTGTAACTGCATGGACCAGTTATGTGGTTTCTTTTTCAGTAATAATTTTGTATTCTGTAAACTTTGTGCTGAGGCACAGTATTTGATCCTTGTCATTTTCCTATACAGGTTTCTATCCCAAGTGCAACGATGACTCCGAGTATCCTGTTTTACTGAACTGAAAAGCAATTATTTTCCTTAACAAAAGTTAACAGACTTTGTAGAGTTGGAAAGTACATAATTATTTAGTGAGCATAAGTTTTGAAATACTCCACCTAGTTTTCATGAATGCATAGTTACAGCAGTCAATTCAAAGATTATTTTAATTGAACTAATGGTATTTACAATTTCTTGTGTAATGTTGTTAACAGTGTTTGCCATTTTGTGTTGTGATTAAAGTGCTCAGCCACAATCTGAATCTACAGATAAATTAGTTTCCGGGTTCCCATGCTGGCCGTTGAGCCAAGTTTAAATTTCATATTACAATAACAGCAATAAAAAATAAGTAACTGGCTACAATTACTCAAACAATACTAGATCAGGCACCATATATTCCATTTTAGCTAAATAATACAAGGTAGTGATGTACCTTAAAAATACAAATAATGATCAGTACAAAAGATACTATTAATTCGTAATTATTTCAGTATTAATAATTTCCTATAATTAAATTGACAAAAGAACTTCTCGTCCATGTCAATAGTGCTCTTCCATTATTAATCATTTACCTACAATTATCATGTTCTTTCTGATGTAATGTACAGATACTAAGTGTTATTGAGAGTCAGCTGTTGCCTAAAGACATTAATACTTCTCCAGTGTAGTTGAAGTCAGTTGCCTGGAACGTTACTTATTAAATTGTGCTACTGTCCTATATCCTATGAGCAAAACAATAGCTTAGTATCAAGTAAAGGCGACCCACATAGTTAAATTTCTTTATGAATCATACTAGTACTGAGTACAACTATGCCTAATTTGCGTAATTACTGTTTCCTTGATTACTAATAGAACCTTGGTTAGACTCCCGTTAGTTTTGCTATTGTTTCCTCTCAATAACAATCTTTCTAGAATCAAAAAATAGTTCTATACGTTTCCATTACATAGTCATAATCATAAAAATCCTTTCACAGGAATAACATTATCGGTATAGCACTAATATAATAGCAGCCGGTAGTGTTATAACTTCCGGCAAAAGTATCGTTTTAGAAATATGCTTTAATCTGAAGCAGTATTTTTATGTTTGAAAATAAATTGTGTGTGGCATATACTAGGACGATGTTACCCACACATGCTGCCGTTTCGTGGAAAATATTGCAGCAACAGCGCCAGCAAGCTGCGGGTCACATGTCTGCTGCAATTGCACGTGCACTAAGTGTATCACATATGATGCATATTAGTAGTGCTACATTTATATACATTATTTTGTCTACTCTTCATCGTAATTATTGTCTTTGAATAAAGGTGCCATTTTTGTTCGTCTCATTGCGTATTTCTTTAAGTTACCTTCTGTGCTATACTGTAGCAGTTCGTTCTATATATAGCCCTAGTTTCATCGAACTATGTTGTTTGGCAGTGACATATCATGAGAACGCTGTTTCTGTCCTTCCGTTTTGCACGCCCCTGCATAAAGCCTTTTGTTGTATACACCCTTGGGAAAAACAGGTCTGATATCAGAAATATGTTAATGCAATTGCCAAGAAATTTGATTTTGTACATATGGTAAAATTTACTTGTGATACCTTCAGCAACAACATAAATATATTTCAATAAGAGAGATAATTATCACAATCTACTGTTTTTTATTTTGCTTTTCACTACTTCAAATCAGTATTCCAACCACCAGAGAAGTGGGAAAGTTACAACCTAAAGCCTCACAGAGAGCTAAATTCCCCATAACACGGGATTTTACAGTGTCGACAAGAATCAGTCGGGAGAAGGGCACAAATGTACAAAAACTGCAGATACAACTCTTTATTGCACAGAACCATACTTTCTTAAAAAGTTGTGCATTGTTAATGAAAAAATGAAGTTACAAAATCAAGCAAGCTCAATACAGTTCCTGGGAATAAGCTGGGCCTTTTTGAAGAGATGCTGCAACAATTCGGTGTGGTTCACGATTCGCCTTCGACGCCACAAACGCGTTCTCAAGCGGCAGGCATTCTAACAAACACTTTCAGCATCAGTCACTTACCGCACAATAATGACTGCAGTGACGTAGGATCATGTGACGAGCCTGCTGGGTAGAGACCTTGGGGCGGGAACACGACGGTGGTGCTTCTCCGATCGGCAGGTATGGTACTTCAGTTCGAATTATCAGACTATACCAGGACCACCCAAATCCACTTCGTTAGGTTAATTACGTATTACTTTTGTAGCTGGGTTCTTTAATTCGAAGACTGGTTCGATGTAACTCACTATGCTAGTTTACCGAACAAAGTGTCTATATCTCTACACAACTATTACAGGCTACATCCATTTGTACTTGCTTACTGCAGTCAACTCTTGGCCTCCCTCTTTAGTTTTACCTCTCACTCCCTCCCCCCACCCCCCTCCCACTCACCAGACACACACTTTATTCCAGAACTAAATTGACGATTGCTTGATGCTTCTGAACGTGTTCTCTGAACCAGTCCTTTCTCTCCGTCAAGTTATGACACAAAATTCTTTTCACCAGAGTTCCGTTCAGTACCTCGACATTAGTTACGCGATCGACCTATCTAACTGCAGCATTCTCCTGTAGTACCACATTTCCAAAATTTCTATTCTCTTCTTGTCTTAACTGCTTATCGCCCACTTTTCATTTCTATAGAGGGCTACACTCCAGACAAATGTCTTCCAAAAGAACTTCTAACACTTAAACTTATATTCCACGTTAACAAATTTCTCTTCTTCAGACACAGTTATCTTGCCATTAGCAGTCTACATTTTATATCCTTTCTACTTAGGCCATAATCGGTTGTTTTGCTTCCTAAATATCAAAACTCACCCATTGCTTTTAATGCCTCGTTTCCTAACCTGATTCCCTCGGCATTGCCTGATTTAATTACCCTTGTTTCTTAAGCTACATCTTATACCCTCTTTTCAAGAGACTATTCATTCCATTCAATTGCACTTTCAAGTCCTTTATTGTCTGATAGAATTATAATATCATCGACAAACCGAAAGAATTTATTTCTTTTCGCTGAACTTTAATTATTTTTCCGTATTTCTCGTTCTTTTCCTTTACAGCCTGCTCAGCGTACAGATTGAATAACCTCGGCTACAACGCTGTCTCATTCCATTCTCAAGCACTACTTCCCTTTCACGACCATCGACTCTTATAACTGCCGTCTGGTTCCTGTACAAGTTGTAAATAGCCTTTCGCTTCCTCTATTTTGCCCCTGCTACTTTCAAAAATTTAAAGACTGTATTCCAGTGAACACTGTCAAAAGCTGTCTCCAGATCTACGAAAGATACAAATGTAGGTTTGCTTTCCTTTAACCTATCTTCTAACATACGTTATAGTGTAAGTACTACCTCTCATGTTCCAACTTTTTTCCAGAACGTAAACTGGTCTTTCCCAAGGTCGGCTTCTACCAATTTTTTTCATTGTTGTGTATTCGTATTCGCATTCGTATTAGTATTTTATTAACATGACTTATTAGTCTGATAGTTCAGTACTTTTCACACCTGTCAGCCCTTTCTTTCTTTGAAATTGGAATTATTACATTCTTCTTTAAGTTTAAGTTTATTTCGTCTCTGTCATAGATCTTGCACATCATGTGGAATAGTTTAGTAATGACTGACTCTCCCAAATATCAACTGTTCTGAGGGAATGTCGTCTACTCCAGGGGCCTTGTTTCGGCTTAGGACTTGCAGCGCTCTTGCAAATTCTTCTCGCATTCTTCTCCCGTCTGGTCTTCATCTACTTTCTCTTCCCTTTCTACAATATTGCCTTTAAGTTCATCTCCCTTTCACGACACTTCCATACACTGAGGTAACAAAATTCATGAAATAGCGATGTGCGCATATACAGGTGGCATTAGTATCACGTACACAAGGTATAAAATGGCAGTGCTGTGGTGGAGCTCTCATTTGTACTCAGGTGATTCATGTGGAAAGGTCTCCGATGTGATTATGGCTGTACGACGGGATTTAACGGACTTTGATCGCAGTGTGGTAGTTGGAGCTAGACACGTGGGTCATTCCATTCCGGAAATCGTTAGGGGATTCAATATTCCGAGATCCGCAGTGTCAAGAGAGTGCCGAGAACATCAAATTTCAGGCATTACCTCTCACCTCGGACAACGCAGTGGCCGACGGCATTCACTTAGCGATCGAAGGCAGCGACGTTTGCGAAGAGATGTCAGTGCTATCAGACAAATAGTGCTACGTGAAATAACCACAGAAATCAATGTGGGACGTACGAAGAACTTCTCCGTTAGGACAGTGTGGTGAAACTTGGAGGTAATGGACTATGGCGACAGATGAACGACGCAGTGCGTTTTGCTAACAGATGACATCGCCTGTAGCCTCTCTTGGGCTTGTGACCATGTTGGTTGGGCTATAGACAACTGGAAAACCGTTGTCTGGTCAGATGAGTCGAGATTTCAATTGGTAAGAGCTGTTGATAGGATCTGAGTGTGACACAGACCCTACGAAACCATGGACCCAAGTTGTCACCAAGGAGCTGTACAAGCTGATGGGGACTTCATAATGGTGTGGGCTGTGTTTGCATGGAATGAACTGGGTCCTGTGGTCCAACTGAACCGATCATTGACTGGAAATGATGATGTTCGGTTACTTGGAGATCATTTGGAGTCGGTCATGGATTACATGTTCTCAATGTCGTGTCACCAGGCCACGATTGTTCGCTATTGGTTTGAAGAACATTCTGGACGATCCGAGGGAATAATTTGGCCTCTCAGATCACCCGACGTGAATCGCATCGAACATTTATCGGACATAATCGAGTGGACAGTTCGTACACAATATCCTTCATCGGCAACACTTCTGCATTTATGGACAACTGTAAAGGCAGCATGGCTCAATATTTCTACAAGGGACTTACAGAGATCTGTTGAGTCCCTGCCACGTTCAGCTGTTCACTGAGCGAGGTGGCGCAGTGATTAGCACACTGGACTCGCATTCGGGAGGACGACGGTTCAATCCCGTCTCCAGCCATCCTGATTTAGGTTTTCCGTGATTTCCCTAAATCGTTTCAGGCAAATGCCGGGATGGTTCCTTTGAAAGGGCACGGCCGATTTCCTTCCCAATCCTTCCCTAACCCGAGCTTGCGCTCTGTCTCTAATGACCTCGTTGTCGACGGGACGTTAAACACTAACCACCCCCCCCCCCCCCCACGTCCAGCTGCTGCACTACGTCAGGCAAATGGAGGCCAGACACTACATTAGGAGGTGCTCCACAACTTTTGTCTGCTCAGTGTATGTTCCTTCAACATTTGAGTTTTCCCTTCTTTGCTTGGTGCTGGTTTTCCATCTGAGCTATTTATATTCGTACAGCTGCTTCTCGTTCTCCAAAGGCTTCTTTAATTTTCGCGTGGAAGTCATCTTTTTGCCCCTAGTTATACATGCTCCTATAAACTTACAATTGTTCTCTAGCCATTCCTGATTAGCCATTTTGCACTCCCTATCAGTCTCATTTATAAACGCTTGTATTTACTTTCGCCTGCTTCATTTTTATATATTCTTCTTTCATCAGTTAATTTCAGTATCTCCTGTGTTGTCTAAGGATTTTACTAGACCTTGCCTTTTAACTTATTTTAGCCTTTGCTGCCTTCAGTATTTCATTTATCAAAGCTGTCCATTCATCTTCTACTGTATTCCTTTCCCCCCCTTTCAGTCAATCGTTGCCTAATGTTCCCTTTGAAAGTTTCAACAACCTCTGGTTCTTTCAGGTCCCATCTCCTTCGTATCCTGCCCTTTTGCAAACTCTTTAAGTTTTAATCTACAGATCATAATCAATAAATTATGGTCGAAGTCCTCATCTGCCCCTGGAAATGTTTTACAGTTCAAAATCTGCTTCCGAAATCTTTGTCTCACCATTATATCACCAATCTGAATCTCTGTATTACCATTACACAGTCAATCTGAAATCTCTGTCTCAACATTATGTAATCGGTCTAAAACCTACCAGTGTCTCTTCCTCGTATACAACCTTCTTTCATGATTCTTAAGCCAAGTGTTAGCCATGATTAAATTATGCTCTGTGCAGAATTCTACCAGGCAATTTCCTCTTTCACTGCTTTCCCCCAATCCATATACCTATGTTATTTTTTCTTTTCTTCCTCTTCCTACTACCGAATTTCAGTAGCCCATCACAATTAAGTTTCCTTCTCCCGTAATTATCTGAAAACGTTGTTTTCTGTTTTTTTTTTATTCTCATCATACATGTCTTCAAAGTCTTCATCATCTGCGGAGCTAGTTGGCATATGAACTCTTACTACCATGATGTACTTTGACTTATCTTGGCTACGATGATGCGTCCACTTTGTTGCTCAAAGCAGCTTACCCACTTCTCTAATTTCCTGTTCATTATTAGACCTACTGCTACATTATCTCAATTTAATATTATATTTATAACCCTGGAACTTCCATATTTGGCCTAAATCCGAAGACACGGTAGTAGGAAGCTAAGGGAAAAGTGGTCACTTTCGACAGTAACTATCGTTTTAGAAGTAGGTTTTAAATTGAAACAGTATTTTTATGTTTGAAAATGAATTGTATATAGCACTTACGAGAACGATTTTGTTGACACATGAAACCTGTTCATGGAAACACTCAGCAACAGAACCAACAAGGCGCAGTTGTCACCTTGCTGTACCTGCACCCGAACTAACTGATTCATATGTGATGCATATTGGTGTTGCTATCTTTATGTAGATTATTTTGTCTGCTCTTCATTGTAATTATTGTCTTTAAATAAAAGTGTGATTTTCGTTCGTGTCATTACGTATTTGTTTCAGTCACTTTCTGTACTTGTGGTTGTGCGTTCCTTCCTCCAGCAGCGTGTTTAACAAGTGCTGGATCGTCGCTGGTGCACGTGGCCGGGCTGTAATACGTCTCCTCAACGCACCCCACGCGTGTTCGGTGGGATTCAAGTCGAGAAGGGGCGGGTCAGTCCATTCGCCGAATGTCCTCTCGTTCCAAGAGCTGCTCCACCTGTTCTGTTCGACGCAGTTGCGCTTTGTCATCCATGAAAATAAAGTGAGGGCTGAATGCACCCGAGGAAAGACAGTACAATGCTACAATAGCGCTGACCGGTGACTGTACCGTGTTCAAAGATTTGGAGATAAGCACGCACGTGTAATATTGTGCCTCCCCACATCATAATACCTGGCCTTCAGAGACACCTTTTTCGACAATGTTCTTGTGTGCATTACATGTTACCAACTCTCACCAGATGTATGTTCAGCATCTAATCTTCCCCTTCTTCTGTAGCATCACATTGGAAATGCTTCTATTCTCTTCTCGTCTGAAATACTTATCGTCCAAATTTCACTTCTGATCAAGGCTACAGTCCAGACAAATACTTCAGAAAGGCTTCCTTACAAGTAAATGGTTTAGGAAAGCTTTTCTTGCTACTTGATGTCTGCATTTTATATCTTCTACTTCAGCCATCATCAGCTATTTTGCTACCTAAATAGCAAATCCCATGTAAATCTTTTACTGTCTCATTTCCTAATCGATTTTCGCCGGCCCGGGTGGCCGAGCGGTTCTAGGCGCTGCAGTCTGGAACCGCGCGACCGCTACTCTCGCAGGTTCGATTCCTGCCTCGGGCATGGATGTGTGTGATGTCCTTAGGTTAGTTAGGTTTAAGTAGTTCTAAGTTCTAGGGGACTGATGACCTCAGAAGTTAAGTCCAATAGTTCTCAGAGCCATTTTTTTAATCGATTTTCAAGGCACTCATTTCTGTTTAGATGTTTTTTCCAAGTGCTTTGCCGTCTCTTACAATGTCGTCGGCATAGTTAAATTTTTTTGCTTATTCTCCCTGAACTTTAATTCCCTTTCCTATTTTCTCTCTGGTTTCCTTTAGTGCTTGGTTAATTAGCATCCTGAATAACACTGAGGATAGGTTACAACCACTGTCGTACTCCCTTCTCAACTACTGAACGTTTCCTGTCGTTCGTCTCTCATAACCGCAGTCTGATTTGTGTACAAGTTGCAATGAACTTTCCACTCCGCTTTTCAGCCTTTTTGCGTTCAGAATTACAAAAAATGTCTTTCAGTCAAAATTGCCAAGAGCTGTCTCTAAATATGCTAATTGACATAATACTCCAAGTTTAAAAGCATTTATTAGAATCAAATGATGTATAACTCATGCCACATTTGTATATAAAAATTTTCGAATACATTCAAATTAATCCACTTACAAGGCGTCATTGTCAACAGAAACTACAAGAGAACAGCGTGTAATCATGCAATGAAGGCTTTCACGACCGGATGGTACTGTTGTTGATAATTCTTCCGGGTTATATGGCCGTGGTCCATGGAATACTTCTGTTCCTAACGTTTCATCCAATACTACGTTGGTCATCCTCAGAGGTATAGCTGGTCCTGTTGAGTCCTGCCGACTGACGAGTCGGGCGTCGGTGAGCGGCCTAAATACCGAGGAAAGTGGGCGTGGTCTAGCCTGCACATAGTAGCAGAGAGAAAACTAGTCAAAGATAAAATGTAACTATCGATAATAGACCGTCATAGATAAAAATCACTTATCGATTCTGTAACGCCACTGTCCATATCTCGCTTAATTTCAAGACCTTGAAACGTTAGGAATAGAAGAATTCCATGGACCACGGCCATATAATCCGGAAGGATTATCAACAACAGAACAGCGTGTAGCTGCTTTTTTACCTCGGACTTATATGAGGGACATTATTATCACTGATTTATCAGTAGATTACCTTCAGCAAAATTAACAGGTCTTGCTAATGAGCTGACGCAACGATTAGTTGCTTACGCTGTTCAGCTGAAACATCACCTTGTTTCTGTATGATATCGTGACGTGCCACAGAGCTTTCACAAAATGGCACGCTAGTTGTTATCGTAGCATTCTTAATTAGCGAGTTACCCGTATTTACTTTGCCTTTTCGCTGATGTTAGTGTAATAATGCTTGAAAATTCGAATTCCAAAAGGGTATCGCTCATTGACACCTGTCAACGGTGTCGCACTTTGCTATAAATGTGTGAGTCGCAAGAAGGGAAAGCGTCTACAGGTAACATATCACTACAGCCGGATAGCCAGAAAAGGGTAATATGACGCTGAAATTATGGCTTTTCTGGAAGTTCGAAAAAATTGTGTAGTCTCTCTCTTGTACATATCATGTGGTACCGGTGTTTTGTGAATAGAAATCCTAGCATAAAGACTTTAAGAAACTGTAATGGTCTTCATCTTCCAAAAATAATCATAATAAAGAAATGTCATTTTGTAAATATTTTGTAGAATTCTTCTAGGAAACAGCAGAATTAACATGTTAACAAATAACTTGAGTGCTCTCACAGATGACCGTTTTTAGCATGACTGAAATACGCATATTTCATGGGTTAAGAACCAGGCGACCAAAAATATAGTGAAGTTATAGGACATTAGAAATGTGTTCAAGTGACATGATCTGCTCCCGAACCACATATCATAGAATCATTTACATAAAATTTGTTAATTTTTCCTTGTGTGCTTATATTTGTCATTCATTTACAGCGGCTAAGAAAGCTTTTGAGCACCTTGTAGCTGTACAATCATTCGCTACGATTATTATAATTTTTGGCCTGATACATGATAATGTTGTATAGGCCTTTTCTAGAAAGTTCTTTGCTTGTTAAGTGTTGCTTTCAAATCTGGGCATTGTCACAAGCGGCGTTGCGCCGATTAGCTACGAGTTTGTGATCCATTACCGACATTCACTCTAAGAAAAAAAACAGAAACAAAAGAAAAGCAATTAACCGAATGGGACTGAAATCGGTAGATGTAATGCACATGTGCAGACAAGCAAATGATTAAAATTCCAGATAAATTGGATGACTGATACAAGAGAAAGAGCTTCATAAATTGAGGAAGTCAATAACGTGTTGGTCGGTCCTTACGTAAGCCGTAATTCGGCTTGGCATTATTGAAGGAGTTGTTGGATTTCCTTCAGAGGGATATCGTGCCAGACCCTGTCCAATTTTCGCGTTAGATCGTCAAAATATCGAGATGATTGGAAGGCCCTGTTCATAACGCTCCAAACATCCTCAAGTGGGCCGACATTTGGCGACCTTGCTTATCAAGGAAGGTACCGCGTAGCACGCAGACAAGCAGTACAAACTCTTGACATTTGCGGCCGAGCATTATCTAGCTGAAATATTAGGCTATGATAGCTTGCCATGAAGGAATAAAACGGGGCGTAGAATATTGTCAACGTACTGCTGTGCTGTAAGGACGCCTCGGATGACAACCAAAGGCTTTCTGTTATGGAGTAAAATGACACGCTAGGTTATCGGTCGCGTCTGTCTAGTTGTATGGCGGGTGATACGCTAGTGTACCAGCGCTATCTGGGGCGTCTCATGACACGTTTTAAGCCTGGAATCTCATTGACTGGGAAATAATTTCTTTCAAGTGATGAGTCCCGCTTCGAACTGATCCCTGATAACTAGTGAAGATGTGTCTGGAGACGCCCTAGACATTGATGGAGTACCAACCTGACTGTCGGCAGCCTTGCGGCCCGAGAATCGTCAGTGATGGTCTGGGTTGCCATTTCTTTTCATAGCAGGACCCCTCTGGTTTTCATTCGCGGTATACTTACATCACAGCGGTACTCAACGACATTCTACGCCCCGTTTTCATGCCCTTTATTGCAAGCCATCCTGGGATTAGATTTCAGCAAAATAATGCCCACCCACACATGCCGAGAGTTTCTGTTGTTTGTCTTCGTGCTTGCCAAAACCTGTCTTGGCCATCAAGGTCACCAGATCTGTCCCCAGAGCATTTGGAGCATTATGGGCAGGGCCCTCCCACTACTTCGGGATTTTGGCGATCTAACACGAAAATTGGACAGAATTTGGCACTATACCCCTAAGGAGGACATCCAACAACTGTATCAATCAATGCCAAGCTGAATAAATGGTTGCATAAGCGCCAGAATGGGACCAACATTTCATTGACAAGATTTTAAACATAGCTGAAGCAGCAACTGTTGAAAATTTTTCACGGTAAATGATAACAGCCAAACAGCTGCAAGATAAAGATTTATTAAAATCCTTGACCACGGTTTGGGTATATCTAAATATACCTTCATCAGAAGCAAAATACACTGAAATCATATCCTGCAGTGGAGGTACATAAACTACTGGCGACGCCTTTGGCACGATTGTTTTATGTATCTGCACTGCACGATGTGATTTTAGTGTATTTTACTTCTGATGAAGGTATATTTAGATACACCGAAACCGTGGTCAAGGATTTTAATAAATCTTTATCCTGCAACTGTTTGTCTGTTATCATTTACCGTAAAAAATTTTATTGACAATTGGTCACACGCTTTCTCTTAAATAAATCATCCAATTTTTCTGAAATTGTGATATCATTGGTTTGTCTGTAAGTCACATCTACCGGTTTCCGTCCCATTCGGATAACTCCTTCGTAGTGCGTCGTCATTTTTCATCCCTGAGTTGATTTTGTAGTTGTGAACCGACATTCGGCTTTTTAAGAAACCTTCAGACAACATAAGACTATACATACAGTCGCCACACCATGAGCATCAGTTTATAACTGGACAGAGATTCTTATAGATACACTCCTGGAAATGGAAAAAAGAACACATTGACACCGGTGTGTCAGACCCACCATACTTGCTCCGGACACTGCGAGAGGGCTGTACAAGCAATGATCACACGCACGGCACAGCGGACACACCAGGAACCGCGGTGTTGGCCGTCGAATGGCGCTAGCTGCGCAGCATTTGTGCACCGCCGCCGTCAGTGTCAGCTAGTTTGCCGTGGCATACGGTGCTCCATCGCAGTCTTTAACACTGGTAGCATGCCGCGACAGCGTGGACGTGAACCGTATGTGCAGTTGACGGACTTTGAGCGAGGGCGTATAGTGGGCATGCGGGAGGCCGGGTGGACGTACCGCCGAATTGCTCAACACGTGGGGCGTGAGGTCTCCACAGTACATCGATGTTGTCGCCAGTGGTCGGCGGAAGGTGCACGTGCCCGTCGACCTGGGACCGGACCGCAGCGACGCACGGATGCACGCCAAGACCGTAGGATCCTACGCAGTGCCGTAGGGGACCGCACCGCCACTTCCCAGCAAATTAGGGACACTGTTGCTACTGGGGTATCGGCGAGGACCATTCGCAACCGTCTCCATGAAGCTGGGCTACGGTCCCGCACACCCATAGGCCGTCTTCCGCTCACGCCCCAACATCATGCAGCCCGCGACAGGCGTGAATGGAGGGACGAATGGAGACGTGTCGTCTTCAGCGATGAGAGTCGCTTCTGCCTTGGTGCCAATGATGGTCGTATGCGTGTTTGGCGCCGTGCAGGTGAGCGCCACAATCAGGACTGCATACGACCGAGGCACACAGGGCCAACACCCGGCATCATGGTGTGGGGAGCGATCTCCTACACTGGCCGTACACCACTGGTGATCGTCGAGGGGACACTGAATAGTGGACGGTACATCCAAACCGTCATCGAACCCATCGTTCTACCATTCCTAGACCGGCAAGGGAACTTGCTGTTCCAACAGGACAATGCACGTCCGCATGTATCCCGTGCCACCCAACGTGCTCTAGAAGGTGTAAGTCAATTACCCTGGCCAGCAAGATCTCCGGTTCTGTCCCCCATTGAGCATGTTTGGGACTGGATGAAGCGTCGTCTCATGCGGTCTGCACGTCCAGCACGAACGCTGGTCCAACTGAGGCGCCAGGTGGAAATGGCATGGCAAGCCGTTCCACAGGACTACATCCAGCATCTCTACGATCGTCTCCATGGGAGAATAGCAGCCTGCATTGCTGCGAAAGGTGGATATACACTGTACTAGTGCCGACATTGTGCATGCTCTGTTGCCTGTGTCTATGTGCCTGTGGTTCTGTCAGTGTGATCATGTGATGTATCTGACCCCAGGAATGTGTCAATAAAGTTTCCCCTTCCTGGGACAATGAATTCACGGTGTTCGTATTTCAATTTCCAGGAGTGTATATATATCTATGTCGATATTCTCTGTACTTATTTCGTGTAACTTCTTTGTCTGCCTTTACTTAATGTGGCGTGTGTACAACCATGTACTTTGATGTGACATCTATATAGAAGTCTGATTCATTATTTATGTCCATTTACATCTCTATAATTTATCTACAGATTTAATTTTAAAGTAATGTTCTGGAAAGTTATTGAAATGTGAAGACAACACTTCTATCTCTGGTTCATTCATAGGGCAACTAGGTTTGTAATCATGTAAAACGTTGTGGGAAGTCCCCTCCCCTACACACCCAACGTGACAGGGAGATACGGTGGATTTAGCAGTCGAACAGCAAGCTTCTGTGGTAGGAATTAGTCGGTGGCTAGTAGACAATGTGTTCGCATCTTGGTTGCCGTACAATAGCTACAGTATCTCTGTGCTACGAAAATCCGACGCTAAGTACAGAATTTTCAAAGCATGTTGCACAGTAAGAACAATGGGTACTTTCCAGAATGAGATTTTCACTCTGCAGCGGAGTGTGCGCTGATACGAAACTTTCTTGCAGATTAAAACTGTGTGCCGGACCGTGACCCGAACTCGGGACCTTTGCCTTACGCGCGCAAATGCACTTGCCCGCGAAGGCAAAGGTCCCGAGTTCGAGTCTCCGCCCGGCACATGGTTTTAATCTGCCAGAAAGTTTCAATGGGTACTTTCGTCGCCTTTCGAGTAGTCACGTCAAATCACCACAGCCACCACCTTCATTTCAAATTATCAGTTGAGTACAGTATATCATATTAATAATAAAGCTATTTTGTTTAATCTTTGTGTCGAAGACTCGTATTTAATCGCTAGTCATTTACGCGTCAGGATCGTTTCCCATATGCTGCAATGTTTTCGAGTATCCTGTTTTATTAAACTGGAATGTAATTATCGTTTATAACAAAATTTAATAACTTTTGTGAAGTAGGAAAGCTAATAATCATTCAGAGAGTCTAGTTTTTGATGTACTCCATGTGCTTTTTCATAAAAGGATAGTTTCATCAACGAACAGTTCCAAAGAGATGATTTAAAATGTTTTGCCTAGATGCCGTCCTTATCGAAATCCCAGATCAGTATTAAAGTTGCATGAATAAAACTGGGTTCGTTCAGAGCAGTTTACTAGCTAACAAACTTGAAAGGCCACCACAAGGAATAATTATTGTACAGGTTTGTAAATAGCAGTTTCATAATATTTTTAAATACACACAGTTAAAAGCAGTGTTTGATATATATATATATATATATATATATATATATATATATATATATATATATATATATATAAAGAGAGGTTCTGGTACTATGATCGTCCGGGGGCTGTTTCAGAAATTTAAGTTTCTTTAAACGTTATTTTAACTCCTTTTAAACATGTAATTACAACATTTGTACTGTTAAAAGATGAACCTTCCATGTGGACCATCAGTCTTTTACTGCATGTTTTATTAACTAAGTCAAATATTATTTCTCAGTTTACAATTTGATACAAAAAGAAATTAAACTGAGGTGAACACACGTACATTTGAACAACAGGAGATTGAAAATTGGAAACACAGTTAAATGTTTTAACTTATAGTTTATAAAATATCCAAAGCTTTGAAAGGTTTTTGTTGTGCGTCCCTTCTCTCTCTCCTTCTTTGCTGCTGGTGCCTGTAGCACCCATCCATCCACGGAGTAGCCAAGACTCTACGCACTTTGAAGGGTCAAAACGGTCAGTGCTGCGCCATTCAACTTAAGAAAAAGTAGCGAAGAAATAATTTTGTTAACACAAAGGCTCTACCGCCAGGAAAGATCAAATTCATTTGGAAAAACGTTCTTTCATATTCACTATGTGGCAGTGGAATTTTTTTGATGCTAGTGTTCAACGGAAACAAATTTTTTCGTTTGTTTACTTTTCACAGTTTCCGCCCAGGTGCTCACAATTATCATAAACATACTCACAAAATGCTTTAATTGTATGTCGTTTGTTCAACTGAAAGTTAACTGAACTGCAAGTGACTCAACATCCTTTTGCCCTAAACCATTATCTTTGGACCAGCTGATTGTGTCAACCAAGCGAACTGAATTGGCCAAAGCTGCGTCTTCCACACTCAAAATTTTCTTTTCAGTCGCTTGTGGAAGGTTTCATAAAAGGCAACAGTATTAATGGGCAGTTCTTTAGTTCGTCAAGATGAAGTACACATATCGTGTATTAACTAAAATGATCAGTTTTGATCTGACGTAAGTCAGGTTATAGAATAGTTTCTGGGTCCCCATGCCAGTTTTGAGCAGTTTTACAGTACATGTTACAAGAAAAGTACTAAAAAAGCGGACCTTTCATTTTTGTAATGTGTGTATGACATAACAAGTAACTGGCTACCACTGTACAAACTGTGACAGACCTAGGGGCCACACGTTTCATTTGAGCTACACACACTGAAGCATCAAAGAAAATAGTGTAGGCATGCGTATTCAAATACAGAGATATGTTAACAGGTAGAATGCGACTCTGAGGTCGGCAGCGCCTATATATGACAACATGTGTCTGCGCTGTTGTTAGACCGGTTATTGCTGCTACAATGACAGGTTATCAGGATTTAAGTGCATTTCAACGTGGTATTATAGTCAGCGCACGAGCGATGGGACACAGCATCTCCGAGGTAGCGATGAAGAGGGGATTTTCCCGTACAACCATTTCACTAGTGTACTGTGAATATCAGGAATCCGGTAAATATGAAATCTCTGACATTGTTGCGACCGGAAAGTGATCCTGCAAGAACGGAACCAACGATGACTGAAGAGAATCTTTCAACGTGACAGAAGTGCTGCCCTTCCCCAGACTACTGCAATTTCAAAGCTGGGCTATCAACAAGTGTCAGCATTTGAACCATTCAATGAAACATCATCAATATGGGCTTTCGGAGCCGATGGCCCACTCGTGTGCCCTTGATGACTGCACGACACAAAGCTTTACGCTTCGCCTGTGAACGTCAACACCAAAATTGGACTGTTGATCACTGGAAACATGTTGCCTGGTCGGACGAGTCTCGTTACAAATTGTATCGAGCGGGTGGACGTGTACGGGTGTGGAGACAACCTCATGAACCCATGGACTTTCAACCTGGTGGAGCCCTGTAATGGTATGGGGCGCGTGCAGTTGGAGTGATATGGGACCCCTGATACGTCTAGGTACGACTCTGACAGGTGACGCTTACGTAAGCATCCTGTCTGATCACCTGCATCCATTTATGTCAATTGTGCGTTCTGACGAACTTGGGTATTTCCAGCAGGACAATACGACACCCCACATATCCAAAATTGCTACAGAGTGGCTCCAGGAACACTCTTCTGAGTGTAAACACTTCCGCCGGCCACCAAACTCCCCAGACATGAACATTATTGAGCATGTCTGCGATGCCTTGCAACGAGCTGTTTAGAAGAGATCTCCACCCCCTCGTACTCTTACGGTTTTATGGACAGCCCTGCAGGGTTCATGGTGTGAACTACCTCCAGCACTACTTCCGACATTAATCGAGTGCGTGCCACGTTGTGTTGCCGCACTTCTGCGTGTTCGGGAGGGCCCTACACGATATTAGACTGGTGTGCCAGTTTCTTTGGCTCTTCAGTGTACTATGAAGAAGTGAATGCTCCTCAAGAAAACTAATAGTCGTTCAAATGGCTCTGAGCACTATGCGACTTAACTTCTGAGATCATCAGTCGCCTAGAACTTAGAACTAATTAAACCTAACTAACCTGAGGACATCACACACATCCATGCCCGAGGCAGGATTCGAACCTGCGACCGTAGCGGTTACAGGGTTCCAGACTGATGCGCCTAGAACCGCACGGCCACACCGGCCCGCAAAACTAACAGGAATCACAATTATATAATAAAATAATTACCTGAAAACCGTTTCAATGACAGATTTTTCACTAATTAAGCCCATAATAGAACCTATTTTTCAAGTCAGTATTGCTGCACCATTAGTAATCATTTACCTATAACACTCATTAGCTTCCTACTGTAATACACAGGTAGTAAGTGTTACTGAGAACCAGTTGTTGGCTTCTGTGTTGTTCATGCCAAACCCTGTTACATTGCTTGCTAAATTGCGCTACTGTATTGTATATCATCTGCAAAAACAAAATTTCATTATCAAGCAAAGTGAACAGCAATAGTTAAATTTCTTTATGAACAGTGCGAGTACTGGCTAAGGCTTTACCTGATTAGACTGGAGACCGTTCCCTTTTATGTAATTGCAGTTCACTTATAACTATAGAACCTTTGTTCGAATCCTGTTTGTTATGCTGTTGCTTCCTTTCAGTAGTTTCGAGAAACAAAAATAGTGGGATACTTTACCACTACACACAGTCACGGTCAAATACAAAATCCTTTCACAGTAGAACAAAATCGGTATGTTGTTGATTTATTTTTTGATTAATTTTACTGGACTTTTGTAACAAACTTTTGTAACAGACAATAGTAATTTATTGAGAACCGATAGTGTTATAAGGTCATATCTTTAGAGAAACAATCTTTGTACCGCTATAGACCGTCACATATGTTGTGTGGAGAATGGCCTAAAAAGTCGAAAACCAGTTCACAATGACTTGTAAAATAAATGGTATTGTGGAGCGCCAATACCGAGTAGTTCAGTTTTTAAGAAGTTTCATTTCAGTTGGTGTACGGAAATGCCGTGACTCTTGTTTTAAAGAACCGAAGAGTAAGTTAATGGTGAATCGTTCGCAAAAATTAGTTTTCCACAAAAAACAATGTCACATTATTTTGCATCATCGTATTACCACAGCACGTCAAATTAATGTCTCATTGCCTGTATTCGGTCGACGTATCGCCTAGTGACTTCTTTTTGCTTTCTTATTTCAAACAAAAAGCATTAGGACAACGAGTTTCATCTCCTGAGAAAGCCGCAGAATCCTGACAAAACCACGAGTCTGAATGGAAAAAGAATTTCGGAATCGGTTCGTTCACGTGCGAAAGTTTAGTGGTTTCTAAAGGTGAATATTCTGAGAAACAAATAACGATTTGTACCAAAACAACTTTACCTTTATTGTTTTCGTAGAAATGTAAAAACAGCGGCCCTCTTATGAGACAAGCGGTTCACTGTTAGCAGTATCCTTTATTTGCTCTCAGTATAGTATTGTCACGTACGTTGCTGTTCGTGAACTATATTCTCCCGCTCCCTCAACACCCTGTTTTTTTAATGAAATTTCTTTCACTGCAAGCAGCCCCGAATCTACGACATTCCCGAACCCCCCCCCCCCCACCCCCAATCACTCGAACGTTTCAGATAGGACCACAAAAATTTTAAAAAAATGATTTTTCATAAATATGTTCATTTTGTATCACACATCTTTCTGATACATGACACGTATGTGCTCAAGGAAATGTAAGACGGGTTATTTGGTCTAAAGTGTGCCAAAGTACAGTACCACACCTTTTCATACATCATTCTTCTATCGCACGTCACTGTACTTCGCTCTGCGGAATTCAAACATATATATTTTGTAATGGAAGCCATCAAACCTATATTCAGGACAGTGGAAATTAAAATGTCCTGTGGTGCCTCTCCCGCTCCCAGTTGGCTGGTTTACCATCCTATCCCCCTTTAAAAAAAATCAAAATTAATACGGGGTGGGATTATTTGTGACTGGGAATACGAAATCTTCAGAAAATTTGCCCTCTTAATTGCCTGTTAGCTAATAACTTTCTCTTTTGTGTGACATAGCATTAAATATACGAAACATAAAGGCAATAAAGACAAGGATAAGCAAGACAGTACATATTTCTTCAATCCATAGGTCCCAGCACTTTTTTCTCGTGCTTTCATATCTGCCAAAGAATCTATTGCCTCATCAAAGTCGCCATACGTTTTCCTACACGAAAAATCAAAATGTCGTTGTCTAATAACGAATAAGCTGTGAATACGAATAGTACCCACGACTCGTGTTTCTCGGTTTGATTACTTCTATTTTGTCACTGTGTGCTAGATAAAACGGAATAGACCTTTCTAATATTTCAGCAGTTGTAACACATGCCAAATAAGCTAGAGTGTTTTGGCACAAATGGTCATTTTTATCCACCTGATTTACACAAATAACACGACAGAATACAATTCACAAAGTATCAATATGCCTATTACGCCTATTACAATCAAAAAGTCCTACGTTAGGAAATAGTTTCACACTTTGTTCATGCGCTCCAGTTTCCTAAGCATGAGATCGAAAATTAGTGGTAGGATGAAACTTTTAAATAAATTTGGAATCGTTATATTCTTCCATATAACTTGTGTTATGCCCCTGTTCCTTTTCCTTCCTTGTTCTAGCAAACAATCTTGTCATCACTAATTCTGTAACTATTCCTGCTACTGTCTAAACTTATTCTCCAGTTAACTTCACTGTCCTTGCCAGAATCATCGGTTCAGTCATCCCGCGTTTATTCTCCGGTTACGCGTTATTATGTGTTCGTTGAACGCATTTTCCGCGCTTTCCGAAAATAAAAATTTGAGCGGCTGCTAACCGGGGACTGTACAATTGGCCCTTAGTAGTGTAGCGATCTGGCAAAAATTTTCTGTCAAAATTTCATGTTCTTGGATTTCTCTCCTGTTATTCATTTCAGTCGTTTATCTCCACAGTGCTAGTCCGAATCCATGGATTTCGCTAATAATTATAACAACGCCGATCAATCGCACACCCAGTCAACCACATAAACAGCGATTGGCATTCACCCGTTCAGGTTTATTCAGCTCAGCTCGCATAGCCACGTCCCCTTTTGTCTGCGGAAAAGGTTTTTATTTCTTGATGCGGCAGGGATTCCCCTGGAAGAGACATCACATACACTAAGCACTTATTCAAAAATCAATGTATCATTTGCTGAGAAACAAAATTAGAATGTGTTCAAGAATGTTCAAAATATCCAACAGGGGTGCGTTTCAGAATAATATGAATAATAGATAGACTAACATACGCTGGATGTTAGACGCTGTGTGAAAAAACATTTCCCGTTTCCGGGCCTGACTACGAGTTCCAAATCTCCTACAATCACCATATTAACACAATGCACAAACATTGCTGTCCAAGGTACGTAGATACCACTGTTTTCTTGCGGTCGCTTTTACATTGCCATATCGAGTTTCTGACCTGTGTAAGGCTCTCAACTGTCAACTTAGCGAAAACGAGCGGAAATTCCGCCACTGTCTCGTAGAACCTTTGAAGTTCCGCATTAACACCTCAGTCTCCTTGGCTGTTTTCTGCAACATGATCCTCGAAACCAAGCGAAGCAAAATATTCAAGTCTCTTCACTATACTACAGTCATCGTTACACCTCATGCCTATTCACTGTCCTTGAAATATCTGCCAGAAGTTCTGTGTTGCTTCTCTGCATGACTCAGCGCTCTAGCTACTGCCAGTTACACACACACACACACACACATGGGAAGAGAGAGAGAGAGAGAGAGAGAGAGAGAGAGAGAGAGGGAGGGAGAGGGAGAGGGAGAGAGAGACTTAAAAACAAAGACGCTCAACTGCAGACACTGGGCGGACAAGTTGGGATGAGTCGGTATCTCAGGCCTGACATTAAGGAAATCGTTGCCTGAATGTCTACCAGTACATAGTAAATAGCAGCGCCCCCATTGTATAGCTGACAGTTCGGTACCGACGATAGCAACAGATCTTTCTATGTGAGATACGTCATTTCAGCTGCATTATGTGACCGGCTACAGATTATACTTTTCGTATTTTTCATTCGCTTCGCTACCAATCGACAGATGGATACAAAAACGCACTGATTTCGATCAAATTTGCTGTTCTTTACTCCAATAAGTCCTTTATTGTTTTTATATCAAGTTGTGTGTATGTGTGTGTGTGTGTGTGTGTGTGTGTGTGTGCGTGCGTGTGCGTGCGTGTTCAAATGGCTCTGAGCACTATAGGACTTAACTTCCATGGTCATCAGTCCCCTAGAACTTAGAACTACTTAAACCTAACTAACCTATGGACAGCACACAACACCCAGCCATCACGAGGCACAGAAATTCCCCGACCCCGCCGGGAATCGAACCCGGGAACCCGGGCGTGGGAAGCGAGAACGCTACCGCACGACCACAGATGCGGGCGTGCGTGCGTGTGTGTGTGGGTGTGAGCGTGACTGGAATATTTTTGTACAGATTGTGTGAGCAACAATTGATTATTTCTTTACACACACACACACACACACACACACACACACACACACACACAAACACCCAAATGGCCGCGGTCGCGTGCACGCATAGGGCCACAAAAAAAGTCTCGATACTTCTTTCATCTCAACACCGATACATTTTTACTTTCCTTTTATGTATATGAGAATTTTGTAGCAGGTATCTCATCGAATGATCCTAATACAATTATTACATTCTCATAATTCATGAAAGGTTTTAGTAGTCTTGGTCGCAATAAAATATAATTACAACCTGATCAATATCTGCTTTGGATGACAAGCAGCCACCCTCAGAGCAATGAAAAAAAAAAAACAGAAAAATTGTCTTTCGATTAATATTTTATCAGTCTTAAGACATAAAAAACAGTAAAAAATACGTACCACGTTTACTGAAGAATCGGTAGCACCTAAATACGATGTTAGGCACTTCACTGTTACTATGTGTAGTTTGTCAATACTAAAGGTTAGTCAACACATGACTGTTAGTGTACACCATCAGAAGACTGTGTGTGCTTGCGTTTGCCCACTATGGTTTGCAAGTTATAGCTGACATGTGGCACATACGTGTGCAAAGTTATAATTTTAAGGAAAAACAGATATAATTATTAGCGTTATGATAACACTTATAAAATAACTGAGACAAGGTCGAGAACGTATGTGAATATGGTAATCACAGTGTATGGTATTCACAATGTACACTGATCAACCAGAACATTACAACCTGGCCGGTCGGAGTGGCCATGCGGTTCTAGGCGCTACAGTCTGGAACCGAGCGACCGCTACGGTCGCAGGTTCGAATCCTGCCTCGGGCATGGATGTGTGTGATGTCCTTAGGTTAGTTAGGTTTAATTAGTTTTAAGTTCTAGGCGACTGATGATCTCAGAAGTTAAGTCGCATAGTGCTCAGAGCCATCTGAACATTACAACCACCGGCATCTACCGACATAAACCCGCCCCGGCGATAGCAGCACCACCTGGCGAGGAATGACTGCTAATCAGGCACACACACTGAGCGTGATGTCCATGTGTGGAGGGGGGAAGGCGTGGAATCTACCTGAGTTTGAGCGAGAGCAGATTGTGGTGGCCTGGAGACTCGTTATGAGTATTTCGAAAACTGCACGGCTTGTCGAGTGTTCTACATCTACATCTACATTTACATCTACATTTATACTCCGAAAGCCACCCAACGGTGTGTGGTGGAGGGTACTTTACGTGCCATTGTCATGACCTCCCTTTCCTGTTCCAGTCGCGTGTGGTTCGTGGGAAGAACGACTCCCGGAAAGCCTCCGTGTGCGCTCGAATCTCTCTAATTTCACATTCGTGATCTCCTCGGTGGGTATAAGTAGGAGGAAGCAATATATTCGATACCTCAACCAGAAACGCACGGCCGGCCGGAGTCGCCGAGCGCTTCTAGGCGCTACAGTCTGGAATCGCGCGACCGCTACAGTCGCAGGTTCGAATCCTGCCTCGGGCATGGATGTGTGTGATGTCCTTAGGTTAGTTAGGTTTAAGTAGTTCTAAGCCTAGGGGACTGATGACCTCAGAAGTTAAGTCCCATAGTGCTCAGAGCCATTTTTTTGAACCAGAAACGCACTCTCTCGAAACCTGGACAGCAAGCTACACCGCGATGCAGAGCGCCTCTCTTGCAGAGTCTGCCACTTGAGTTTGCTAAACATCTCTGTAATGCCATCACGCTTACTAAATAACCCTGTCACGAAACGCGCCGCTCTTCTTTGGGCCTTCTCTATCTCCTCTGTCAACCCGACCTGGTACGGATCCCACACTGATGAGCAATACTCAAGTACAAGTCGAACGAGTGTTTTGTAAGCCACCTCCTTTGTTGATGGACTACATTTTCTAAGGACTCTCCCAATGAATCTCAACCTGGCATCCGCCTTACCAACAATTAATTTTATATGATCATTCCACTTCAAATCGTTCGGTACACATAGTCCCAGATATTTTACAGAAGTAACTGCTATCAGTGTTTGTTCCGCTATCATATAACCATACATCAAAGGATCCTTCTTTCTATGTATTCGCAATACATTACATTTGTCTACGTTAAGGGTCAGTTGCCACTCCCTGCACCAAGTGCTTATCCGCTGCAGATCTTCCTGCATTTCGCTGCAATTTTCTAATGCTGCAAAATCTCTGTAAACTACAACATCATCCGCGAAAAGCCGCATGGAACTTCCGACACAATCTACTGGGTCATTTACATATATTGTGAAAAGCAATGGTCCCACAACACTCCCCTGTGGCACACCAGAGGTTACTCTAACGTCTGTAGACCTCTCCATTGAGAACAACATGCTGTGTTCTGTTAGCTAAAAACTCTTCAATCCAGCCACACAGCTGGTCTGATATTCCATAGGCTCTTACTTTGTTGCGGAACTGTATCGAACGCCTTACGGAAGTCAAGGAAAATGGCATTCACCTGGGAGCCTGTATCTAATATGTTCTGGGTTTCATGAACAAATAAAACGAGTTGGGTCTCACACGATCGCTGTTTCCGGAATCCATGTTGGTTCTTACAGAGTAGATTCTGGGTTTTCAGAAATGACATGATACGCGAGCAAAAAACATGTTCTAAAATTCTAGAACTGGTCGATGTCAGAGATATAGGTCTATAGTTTTGCGCATCTGCTCGACGACCCGTCTTGAAAACTGGAACTACCTATGCTCTTTTCCAATCGTTTGGAACCTTCCGTTCCTTTAGAGACTTGCGGTACACGGCTGTTAGAAGGAGGGCAAGTTCTTTCGCATACTCTGTGTAGAATCGAACTGGTATCCCGTCAGGTCCGGTGGACTTTTCTCTGTTGAGTGATTTCAGTTGCTGTTCTATTCCTTGGACACTTATTTCGATGTCAGCCTTTTTTTCGTTCGTGCGTGTATTTAGAGAAGGAACTGCAGTGCGGTCTTCCTCTGTGAAACAGCTTTGGTAAACGGTGTTTAGTATTTAAGCTTTACGCGTGTCATCCTCTGTTTCAATGCCATTATCGTCCCAGAGTGTCTGGATTTGCCGTTTAGATTCACTTACTGATTTAACGTAAGACCTGAACTTCCTAGGATTTTCTGTCAAGTCGGTACATAGAATTTTACTTTCTAATTCACTGAACACTTCAAGCATAGCTCTCCTTATGCTAACTTTGACATCGTTTAGCTTCTGTTTGTCTGAGAGGTTTTGGCTGCGTTTAAATTTGCAGTAAAGCTCTCTTTGCTTTCGCAGTAGTTTCCTAACTTTGTTGTTGAACCACGGTGGGTTTTTCCTGTCCCTCACAGTTTTACTCGGCACGTACCTGTCTAAAACGCATTTTACCATTGCCTTGAACTTTTTCCGTAAACACTCAACAATTTCAGTGTCGGAACAGAAATTTTCGATTTGATCTGTTGCTAAACAGATCTCTTGCTAAACAGATAAAACTTCCTCCCTTTTTTTATATTCCTATTTACTTCCATATTCAGGGATGCTGCAACAGCTTATGATCACTGATTCCCTGTTCTGCACTTACAGAGTCGAAAAGATCAGGTGTGTTTGTTATCAGTTGGTCCAAGATATTATCTCCACGAGTCGGTTCTCTGTTTAATTGCTCGAAGTAATTTTCGGATAGTGCACTCAGTATACTGTCACTCGATGCTCTGTCCCTACCACCCGTCCTAAACATCTGAGTGTCCCAGTCTATATCTGGTAAATTGAAATCTCCACCTAAGACTATAACATGCTGAGAAAATTTATGTGAAATGTATTCCAGATTTTCTCTCAGTTGTTCTGCCACTAATGCTGCTGAGTCGGGAGGTCGGTAAAGGTAGTATAACCTCCACCCATAATAATTCACAGGAACTATCCAGTTCTGTTTCACTACAGAATAACCTACTACTAACAGCGACAAACACGCCACCACCGGTTGCATGCAATCTATCCTTTCTAAACGCCATCTGTGCCTTTGTAAAAATTTCAGCAGAATTTATCTCTGGCTTCAGCAGCTTTCCGTACCTATAACGACTTCAGCTTCGGTGCTTTCTATCAGTGCTTGAAGTTCTGGTACTTTACCAACGCAGTTTCGACAGTTTACAATTACAATAGCGATTGCTACTTGGTCCCCACATGTCCTGACTTTGCCCCGCACCCTTTGAGGCTGTTGTCCTTCCTGTACTTGCCCGAGGCCATCTAACCTAAAAAAACCGCCCAGTCCACGCCACACAACCCCCGCTACCCGTGTAGCCGCTTGCTGTGTGTAGTGGACTCCTCACCTATTCAGCGGAACCCGAAACCTCACCACCCTATGGCGCAAGTCGCGGAATCTGCAGCCCACACGGGCGCAGAACCGTCTCAGCCTCTGATTCAGACCCTCCACTCGGCTCTGTACCAAATGTCCGCAGTCAGTCCTGTCGACGACGTTGAAGATGGTGAGCTCTGCTTTCATCCCACTAGCGAGACTGGTAGTCTTCACCAAATCAGATAGCCACCGGAAGCCAGAGAGGATTTCCTGCGATCCATAGCGATACACATCACTGGTGCCGACATGAGCATCCACCTGCAGATGGGTGCACCCTGTACCCTTCATTGCATCCGGAAGGACCATTTCCACATCTGGAATGACTCCCCCCAGTATGCACACGGAGTGCACATTGGTTTTTTTCCCCTCCCTTGCAGCCATATCCCTAAGGGGCCCCATTACATGCCTGACGTTGGAGCTCCCAACTACCAGTAAGCCCACCCTCTGCGGCAGCGCAGAACTTGCAGACTGAAGGGCACCCTCTGGAACAGGACAAGCAGCCATGTCCGGCTGAAGATCGGAATATCTTTCGCCCCCTGCCACACCTCGAGACGACCTCCCACTCTACCACAGGTGAGGGATCACCCTCAATGAGGGCAGTATTACGGGCAGCAACAGCCGTAGTCCGATCGGGGGATGCGTGGGACGAGCTGGCCGTCCCCGACAAACCCCCGTCTGTACCTCAACAGTGATGCCCATTGGCAACAGCCTCAAGCTGTGTGACCGAAGCCAACACTGCTTGAGGCTGGGAGCGAAGGGATGCCAACTCAGCCCACATCCGAACACAGTAGTCACAGTCCCTATCCATCCTAAATACTGTTGCGCAAAGAACGTCTGAACTAATATGCAGAGAGCACAAACAAATAGACACAAAATTTAAACGGTTATTAATATACAAGACTGCCTAGTAAATGTAGTAATGTTGCTACTTGCGGACTGCTGACACACTGCTCGGTGGCAGAACGCTAACTGTATTGTCACTAACGTACAAAGACTATTTGAAAGAAATAAACAAATGACAGACGACTACGCGACTTCAAACGTCACAGATGTAGTGTTGTGGTGAGTTTCTTCAACACATGGTGAAATCAGAGTGAAACCACATCCGGACGTCGTGGGGTTCGGTGGTCATGCCTCGTTACAGATGTCAGATGTCACAGGTTGGGTAGATTGATAAAGCAGGACAGGTGGCGAACTGTGGCAGAACTAATATTAGACTTTCATGTTGGGCACCGTACAATTGTGTCTGAACACACAGAGCACTGACCAATCCTAAAGATGGGCCTCCACAGCCGACGATTCATGAATGTGCCAATGTTAACACCACGAAATCGACTACTAAGACTGAAATGGGCACATGACTGTCGACACTGGACATGGCAGAGTGTTGTCTGGTCTAATGAATCCTGTTACTTTCTTCATCATAACGATGGATTGGAGCGAATTCGTCGTCTTCCAGAGAAACAGCTGCCTGACATCTGTATCATGGGATGGAGACAAATTGTCAGTGGCACCATACATTATGCTCAGAGGAACATTCATGTGGACATCAACAGGTCCAGTGGTTCTCGTTCAAGACACCATGACAATCAAGGAGTATCGTACATTGAGTTGTAGACCACATACACCCCTTCATGATGGCCATGTTTTCTGACAGCAGTGGCGTTTTCAGCAAGATAATGCGCCATGTCACAAGACAAGGAGTGTGATGGAGTGGTTCCAGGAACACAGTGGCGAGTTATAATTGATTCACTGGCCCCCATCTCACCAGATCTATACCCGATCAAACACATCGGGGATGTGACTGAATGTGGCATCATAGCTCATTGGCCCCCTTCCCAGAATTGACAAGAATTAGGTGACGTGTGTGCAGATGTAGTACCAACTCCCTCCCGTAACCCACAAGGTGTCATTGCTTCCATGCCACCACGTGCTGCTGCTGTTATCCATGCCAAAGGTGGACTTACTGCCTATTAGATCGATGCTCATAATGTTCTTGTTGATCAGTGTAAATATAAAATTCACAATAACAGTGTCAAGATTACATAAGAACAAAAATTAATTATCAGATGGCAGCTATTAAAACAAAGGGTAAAAGCAAGAATTGTAATTTCTAAATTTTAAGTAAATGAATAATAATGATAAGAGAGCTTCAATTTAATATTAAAATTGTTCTTAAAAGTCAATGGTTGTCCAACATCACTGAGGCATCACTTTACCAAAACTTTTGCCTAAATTTTGGGCTTAGCTCCAACTATTTGAACAACTGAAAGTGAAAGCACGGATAGGCCAACAGTTAAATGAGGAGTATACATGCAAGCAACAGAGTAAGTGTACAAAGACATTTGCAGTGCTTCTCAAACCTTTCCAATTTTTCGTTCACAGTGCTTTCACTTAGACTCCTCTTGTTTACACCATTCAGCTTTCTTGTTGCTTATGTACCTATGTTTTCGACAGTTCAAATACAAGAGTTATTGAATTTACACAGAACTGCGCTTAACAAAAGTTAAACTTGTCAGTATTTTGATAAACTGAACACCAATGAAGTGAGGTACAAAATCCATTCAAAAAATTTGAAGTTCGGATGAAATACTTCAAACGCAAAAATCATTTGAGAAAACAGCAGACTCTGACAGCAAAATGACATTATTTACTCAAGAAGATCAAACGAGAGTGAATAGAACGTTATAAATTTGTTAGCACAGAAGGATTACAACTTGGTTGTAATATGAGTGTGAAGTAAAAAACTTAGTTTTGGGGTAACTGAGTTAAGGGAATCACAGATTTGCAAGTTTTTGGGTATTATATTGTTGTTTCTCCGATAATCTCTTCTGTAATTTCATATCCCAAGTACCAATCTTTTTAAATGGTAATCTGCAAATTCACACACAATCCAGATAGATGCAGGACTATTTGATAACAGGTTCTAGAAGGCGGTGAAACTATAAGATTACTGTATTTTCCAGTTTCTTTACACATATCGATTGTTTGTTTACATTTGATGTTGTGTGAAAGTTCGAACATTTTCATAACATTTATACTGTGAAGCCTACTTCTTCTAGTATGCTTTGTACTATGTATATGATTTTTAAAACAATAAAAAATAGTCAATTTCTCACATTATGAAATGAGGTTGTACATCGAATAGACAAAGTACTTCAAACAAAAAATTTTATTGAGGCTTTTCTCTCAATGACTTCAAGGCAGAAGATGAAATCTTGAGTGTATTTAGAGTTACAAGTTTCAGTATTCTGTGTAAAGTGATTGATCGGCTCATACTTCTGCTAATTGTGGTGGCCATGCTTTGAGGCTCTATGTTGGCCTCAAAAAAATGGGGGGGGGTGAGATTTTGAATTTATTTTGTGAGAGCTGTCGATCTGGTATTAGTTTCAAAACTTTTGAGGTGAATAACTGGACATATGAAGCAAACTCTAGATTGTGTACTGGGATGAGGCGTTTTGGTATTAGCAAGGACATTGTGAACTTTGTAACCACCCTCTGTCGATATGATGTCATCGACTTGTCTGACGTACGATAGTTTGTTGTTGTTATCTACTGTATATGCCAGACTGTTCGTTATATCTGTACCTAAGATGGGGCAACCACAAACATCTTCACTTTAATGGCGACTAATTTCAGGTTTTCATGATAATTAACATTAAGTTTTTGCTCAGTCAACCACAATTCATTTTTTGCTGCATTAACGAAGACAACACTTTACTTTTTTATTAACAACATTCAATAATAATTAAATGACTATGGATGATTGCATTTTATATTGAGAGAAAAGAAAGGTTGATCCTACAAATACTCTCAACTATTACGGCAACTAAAATGTTCACGATTCTTATAGTTCATCACTAAAAGATATTATAGCAAGGACTATGATCCATTACTATACTTCGATCGTTCAAACTTTGTACACTTTTATTTTCACAAAGCTGTGTCCAGTTCCATTATTATATTCAGTTCAACATCCCTTTTTATAGTCCACAATGCCTATTTTCAGTTAGCCGGCATGCCATAGAATTTAATACTGGGCGATACTTGTCTCATGCACACAATACCTCAGATATTCTCAGTCCGTGACATATGGCAAAAGTCTGTCCCATGGAAATTAGCTATACTCAATCTTCTTGCAGTTTAACAAAATTGCCCTGATCCCTTCCATAGCATATCACACAGAAATGCCCACTATGTCGCACGCTGCAGCTATGTAGATTTATTCAGGTTTGAAATCTTTTGAACACTTCAAAACATTAAAAGCATTATTTACAAGCTACAGTTTTAAACCAGAAAAACAATTCTTAAAGGTAGAAGACATGCATGCTCATACATAGCAGCCTTCCGCAGTCATAGACTACTCAGTTGTACTGGTCGCACGCCAACACATTAGGTGCAGCCCAGCCATCTTACAAAACAACACGCTCCTTCTAAAAACACTAACACAAACGGCCCATTTTAAGGCAACTGCGAATTTAGCCAACCTTTTTCATGCAAGATGTTAAATTAGATATTAACATATAGCCCTGCAAACAGTCAGTAATCCTGAAGGTCATAAAGCAAATTGCAACACTTTAAAGCACACAAGACATTTGCATTGCAACTTTAACCAACAAATAGTTTAAGTAGGAGGCTTACTGAAATACTCTAGCTGTGTGCAAAGCACTAAAAGCACAGATCATTAAATGTGTAAAATAAAATTACCCCTTTAAGATTACATTTTAAATGGCACTGCGTAATTTGACCTGTTTGTGCACACAGTTGAGCAGAGGTAATCAGAATGTAGTCAAGTAATGCAAGAGCAACTGTCATCAGTAATTTGACTGACTCCCACGACTAAAAACACTGCTATTCAATATCACATACTTCAAACAACATAACAGACTTTACCAATGTCATGCTTATAGAACTTGCCAGGCATCTGGGTTTAAAAAAAAAACAGATATTACTCCGCATTAAATATGCTGGAGTAATATCTGTTTATTTAAACAAGTTTTCATAAGTTAGACCCAGTGAATAATGCAGTAGACACAGGTAGTACTTGTAAGCAAAACGGTACCTACAGGGTAAAGAACTCCCACACACAAAATGTGACACTACATTTGAGGTACCACAGCTCAAAACGAGAGTCGTAAAGGGTCACACAATAGTTAATCATACAGGAACAATCCTGGATGAGAATACAACTTAGACACCAGAATTAATGCAACTGAAGGTGGCAGCGGTAGACAGAAGTCTTGGAATGGTGATAGGATGCAGGTGGTTGTATTCAGGCCTCAGCATAGCTACACTGTCCTCCAGAAGTAGCAAGGCCCCAGTTCCGCTATTAGCTAGAAATTTCACGCCACGGTGCCCACTAACGAGAGTTGCATCCATACTCGGCCTAAACATACTCCAGGCTTGCACGGCCCACCACTGACCATAGCACGACCAGCACTGCCACAATGACAACTGACATGGCCACTGCCCTCTCTCGGTAACCAGCATAGCTTCCGCTATGTCTCACTGCTGCTTCGACTCTCCTTTGAATCGTTCTGCACGCATCTAAATTGGCGATTGTGATGGTAATCGACTGCATTGGGGCAAAGCGCAGGCACAAGAAAGAGCCAACACATTCACCATCCCAGAGATAAGTTACAGCTTAAACTCAAAACTCCAAAGAAAGTTGCAGTTCCCTTACATGGAAGAGATGTCCATAAACATAATTCGTTTCATCAAATGTAGAAAAAATAGCTGCCTATGATGTGTGTTCAGTAGAGTCAAGTAAGTTATTTGGATATAAGGAAACAACAGCCTTGTCACAGTGGTAACACCGGTTCCCATCAGATCACAGAAGTTTAGGGATGTTGAGCTTCTCTAACACTTGCATGAGTGACCATCTAGGTTTTCTGAGAGCTCATGGCAAGCAGGTTGCACTCAGCTCTTGTGAGACCAACTGAGCACCTACTTGACTGAGAAGTAGCAGCTCTGGTCACGAAAACTGACAATGATTGGGAGAGCTGTGCACCGGCCACATGGCCCTCCATATCCACATCCAGTCACACTTATTGCCTGAGGGTGCCATGGCACTCGGTTGTTACCATTTGGTCTTCCGAGATCTGTTCAAATGGAGAGAGTTTAACTAAGTTTATCAGAATTATATTTCAGACACATGTAATGTACGAATATTTGACTTGACTTTATTCGTTGTTAACAGTGTTTCTGCTGAGAATGTATTATTTTTGTAAAATAAAGAACAATTGCCTACAACCACCATTGTGACTTCATTTCAATTCACAGTGCAGTTCGAGCCCTGGGGTATCATCTTCAGGTGATGTGCCACTCTACATCTACTATTTTTCCAGATTTAGGTTAATTTTGGCTGTGGGTAAATAACAGTGGAATACACAATGTGGGCACATTGTGAATATAAGTTTACAAAACTAATACAAATCGAAAAGTAACTTACTGTTTCGAGTGGTAGATACATGATTTTGAAGCACAGTGGGAGTAAACATCTTCATTCACATATATACATTTTTATTCTACACCACATTTTGTAAACACAGGTCAAAAAAGTCAAAGAATTTCAAATATACAGCTCATGCATTACTACAAATACACAAGCATCATTGTTTCAAAGAAGCTAAATTATTAATTATACACGATATCATTTCCAAAACAAATATTTGTGAATATGTCAAATGTGGATTATGTTATCAAATTGTTGTACTATTAAATACTTGTTTCTTCAGGAAAAAATAAACATTTAAATTTGCTGAAGAAACTGTGGCTGCAGAACACTGTCTGTTAAATCTACATGTTTTCAAAAGATTTTTCTTTTTGTATAGCATCATTTCTAACTGTTCTAAAAGATCATGTTTTTTTACTATAGATTTCTCTGTGGAGTACAGTTAGTCTGTTTTGGATGTCACTTAGTCTGAGTGTATTAAGGTGCATGTCCTTGGCTTTTGTGGATTTTTTTAAAGTGGTTAAGAGTAAAAGCATCAGTGTGTTCTTTCTAATTTGTGTGGAAAGTTTGTCCTGTTTTGGCTACATAAAATGAAGGACAGCTGTTACCCTATAATTTATATATTCCACTATGGTCCATTAATGGGGTGTTCGTGCTTACTGAGTGAGGTAAATAGTGTCACTGTTCATACTTTGTGGCGAATGATATTTTAATATTGGTGTTCCTAATAAGTTAGTAATTTTTTGTGATTCTGTTCCTAAATAGGGAATGCTTGTGAAAAAATGTGTTATCAGTCGTTCTTCATGCAGTACTTCTGTTACTGATGTTGGCCTGTATTTTGTTGGATAGTTTGTCAACTGATTTTTCTGAATACCCAAAATTTATTGCAATTGCTTTGACTGTATCAATTTCTTGTGCAAATGCTTCGGTGTTTCAAAGGTAATGTGTGTGCCCTTATTAACGTGGATCTAAATGCAGTATAGATGAGTGTATTGTATCGTATTGTTTTTTTTATTCATCCTGTGAATTGCGATTAAGTACATAGTTACTTCATATGATATAGGATAAGTCAGGTTTGATATACAATGCACAAGTTTATACATACTGTGATTTAGAAAACAACAGTCACTACAAATTGAATACTTGTAAGTATTTAAAATTAATTACAGAAGATACAAAGGATTAACAGTTTCTGACCAAACACACTGTGGACAGGGTTACCAGTTATTACATATTACAAATTTCAGTGTACTCTTAGCTGACAGTAAATTATGTTTTAAGTGTAGCACTAGTGAATAACAATGAGTACAATATACATAAAATATGGCCATTACCAGCAGAAATTGATAAAACTAGTAGAATGTTTCCTATATTACTCTGGAAATAGATTTCTCACTAAATGATGAAGCCAAGTGGCAGTATGTGCAACTGTCTCTTGAACAATACAACGTAAAAATTTTAAGGTTATGCATTAGGTATGTAAACAGAATTTTGTGCTCATCTCTACCTATTATCATGAAAGATGCAAAGCGCAAATTCTGCAGCTGGTTGGAGAGGTGCTAAGGATTTCAATCTAAAGTATATTGTGTTTGACAGAAGTATCTCAACAAAGGTATGAGACAATGAATGGTTATTCACAGCTCCATTCACAGTTCCATTTAATGAGTTACCACTGATTGATGTCATACTATACGATACTGGGAAAGTGCAGCAATCCTGGCGCTTGGATCGTGTTATGGTCAGAACGTATGAGACATGCCAATATAAGTAGAAATAGCACCTGCTTTAAGCCCCAAATACACGATGTGAGCAAACTGTACACCTATGCTCCAGCACCCCAAGCATGCAAATCTGTAACTAGACGCTGGTTCACGTAGACCTATTACACCATCCACATGGGATACACCTGGCACACATGTTCAGTAGATAAACAGAAACAGAAACACAAACATAAACAGAACTGTCTAATCTATATAGAGGTTGGTCCATTGATAGTGACCGGGCCAAATTTCTCCCAAAATAAGCATCAAACGAAAAAACTACAAAGAACGAAACTTGTCTAGCTTGAAGGGGGAAACCAGATGGCGCTATGATTGGCCCGCTAGATGGCCCTGCCGTAGGTCAAACGGATATCAACTGCGTTTTTTTTTTAAATAGGAACCCCCATTTTTTATTCCATATTCGTGTAGGACGTAAAGAAATATGAATGTTAGTTGGACCACTTTCTTCGCTTTGTGATAGATAGCGCTGTAATAGTCACAAACGCATAAGTACGTGGTATCACGTAACATTCCGCCAGTGCGGACGGTATTTGCTTCATGAGACATTACCCGTGTTAAAGTGGACCGTTTACCAATTGCGGGAAAAGTCGATATCGTGTTGATGTATGGCTATTGTGATCAAAATGCCCAACAGGCGTGTGCTATGTATGCTGATCGGATCCTGGACGACATCATCCAAGTGTTCGGACCGTTCACCGGATAGTTACGTTATTTAAGGAAACAGGAAGTGTTCAACCACACGTGAAACGTCAACCACGACTGGCAATAAATGATGATGCCCAAGTAGGTGTTTTAGCTGCTGTCGCGGCTAATCCGCACATCAGTAGCAGAAAAATTGCTCAAGAATCGGGAATCTCAATAACGTCGGTGTTGAGAATGCTACATCAACATCGATTGCACCCGTACCATATTTCTGTGCACCAGGAATTGCATGGCGACGACTTTGAACGTCGTGTACAGTTCTGCCACTGGGCACAAGAGAAATTACGGGACGATGACAGATTTTTGCACGCATTCTATTTAGCGACGAAGCGTCATTCACCAACAGCGGTAACGTAAACCGGCATAACATGCACTATTGGGCAACGGAAAATCCACGATGGCTGCCACAAGTGGAACATCAGCGACCTTGGTGAGTTAATGTGTGGTGCAGCATTATGGGAGGAAGGATAATTGGCCCACATTTTATCTATGGCAATCTGAACGGTGCAATGTATGCTGATTTCCTACGCAATGTTCTACCGATGTTACTACAAGATGTTTCACTGCATGACAGAATGGCGATGTACTTCCAACATGATGGATGTCCGACACAGCTCGCTTGCGGTTGAAGCGGTATTGAATAGCATATTTCACGACAGATTGATTGGTCGTCGAAGCACCATACCATGGCCCGCACATTCACCGGATTTGTCGTCCCCGGATTTCTTTCTGTGGGAAAAGTTGAAGGATACTTGCTATCGTGATCCACCGACAATGCCTGACAACATGCGTCAGCGCATTGTCAATGCATGAGCAAACATTACGGAAGGCGAGCTACTCGCTGTTGAGAGGAATGTCGTTCTACGTATTGCCAAATGCATTGAGGTTGACGGATATCATTTTTTGAGCGTTTATTGCATTAATGTGGTATTTACCGGTAATCACGCTGTAACAGCATGCGTTCTTAGAAATGATAAGTTCACAAAGATACATGTATCACATTGGAACAACCGAAATAAAATGTTCAAACAAACCTACGTTGTGTATTTTAATTTTAAAAACCTACCTGTTACCAACTGTTCGTCTAAAATTGTGAGCCATATGTTTGTGACTATTACAGTGCCGTCTATTACAAAGCGAAAAAAAGTGGCCCAACGAAAACATTCATATTTCTTTACGTACTACACGAATATGTAATAAAAAATGGTGGTTCCTATTTAAAAAAACGCAGTTGATTTCCGTTTGACCTACGGCAGCGCTATCTAGCGGGCCAACCATAGCGCCATCTCGTTTCCCTATTCAAGCTAGAAAAGTTTCGTTCTTTGTAGTTTTTTCGTTTGACGCTTATTTTGTGAGATATTTGGCCCAGTCGCGATCAATGGACCACCCTGTGTATAAAAGAAAGTCATGTTAGTTACACTATTTATAACTCAAGAATGGCTGGACCGGTTTGGCTGAAATTTTGTGGGAGATAGCTTAAAACCAGGAGATGGACATAGGATACTTTTTATCCCGTTCGACCGCTATAAAACGAGGTATAACAAAAACGCATCAGGCATGGAATAACAAAACGCAAATCACAGATATTGTCAAGTATCAGTATATGTCATTAACTAGCTGACTTGGCGAGCTCTGTTCCGCCTTAAAGCGAATAAATAATCAGATTTTGGATGTTAAGTTCAATTTTTTATGAGGAAATACAAATAAAAAAATTAAGTATTGTAATGATTCTTTATGTTTTGTGTTTTTTGGTGCATAGCTTCCACTCTTCAATTAAGTACCTTATTTATTTATTGGAGATACACGATGCTGGATGTATTCAATCGAATGCCAAAAACAAGGCCTGCCACACACACACATTCTTATTTGGTTAGTGGAAAGAATTCAACCAGACCAAACAGACGATATCATAAGTGCCAAGATTCCCTATCACCAAGCCGATCCAGACCTACATGATGTAATTACAAATATGATTCATGGACCGTGTGGCGCCAGCAATCCCCAATCACCTTGTATGGTCGATGGAAAGCGTTCAAAATGATATCCACGGAAATTAACTGTCACTGGCAACAATGGTTATCCACTGTATTTGCGTCGATCACCATATGATAATGGCCGACCTATCACAACAAAAGTGAAAAGAATGGATTTCATTGCCGACAACAGTTGGATTGTTCCATATTCGCCACTTATTTCCAAAACGTACAAGACACATTGCAACGATGAGTATTGCAATTCAGTAAAGTCCATAACATACATTTGCAAATATGTCACGAAAGGCAGCGATACGGCGATTTTTGGCATCCAATCCTCCAGTACCAACGATGAAATTCAGCGATATCAAGTTGGTCGTTATGTGAACTGCAATGAGGCGATTTGGCGTATATTCACATTTCCTATTCACTAACGTCATCTTACTGCCGTGCATTTGGCGGCGCATCTGGAGAATGGCCAATGAGTATATTTCACTGCTTCGAATGTTGTTCAATGTGCTGAAACACCTGCAGCGACAACATTGACCAGTTTCTTTGCAATCTGCTAAAGCGGTCCTTTTGCACGAACTGTGCTTTACTCGGAGATGCCACATTATTACACATGGAATGCTTCATCGAAGAATTTTCAATGACGGAAGCAAGGCCATGCTGTTCCTAGTTATCCAGATGGGTGTTCTACTGTTGCTCTTGGTCGTATGTATACAGTTCATCCAAAGCATGATGAATGCTTCTATTTGCGGTTGTTAATGGTAAATGTGAATGAGCCAACGCCATTTGAGACACTACAGACTGTTAATGGTATAATATTGCCAACATATCATGCTGCATATGAAGAACTCAATTTACTAGAAAACGATAGCCATTGGGATACAACAATTGGTGAAGCCATTATCTTTGCATCTCCAAGTCAGATACGCACACTATTTACTATCATCATTTCAACATGCTTTCCATCGAACCCACCTAACCTGTGGCACAAATACAAGAATAATATGTCAGAAGATATTTTACATCAAATTCGTATCAGTTCCAGAAATCAAGATCTTGAAATGAATGAGGAGAAACTTAATCTTGATCGAAGACGTGTTACCTTATGTGCGGAAGTTTATTACTCAGGTTAGGAATTCCAGCGCCAAATTGTGAAATAAATGACGCATTTAATCGAGAATTGGAACGGGAACTTGAATATGACCACCAGCAACTAGATTTAGTAGTTTGAATGAAAGTACACAATGTGAACCCCAAACAAAAAGAAGTTTATGATACATTAATGAGGCAGTTGGTAATGGTAATGGTGGTTTATATTTCCTGGATGCCCCTGGTGGCACTGGCAAGACATTCCTCATGTCAGTAGTTTTAGCCAATGTTCATGCGAGATCCAACATTGCGATTGCAGTTGCTTCTTCTGGAATAGCAGCTACATTGTTAGAAGGATGCCGTACACCTCATTCAGCATTAAAATTACCATTAAATCTTCAAACTATTGAAGAACCAACATCTAATATTACAAAAACTCAGCAATGGACAAAGTTTTACCAGCACCCAAGATCATCATCTGGGACGAATACACAATGACGAATAAACGTGCATTAGAGGCACTTAACCGAACATTGAAAGATCTACACAATGACTTGAGATGTTTTGGAGGAGCAATGATTTTACTGTCTGGCGATATCCGCCAACCACTACCAGTACTTCCAAGATCAATGGTTGCAGACGAAATAAATGCCTGCCTAAAACCATCGAATCTATGGCGCTATGTGAAGAAACTTCAGCTCACAAAAAACATGAGAGTTGTATTGCTGAACGCTACATCTGCTGAAGATTTCTCTGAGCAATTGCTGACTATCGGTAATGCTCGAGTACCTGTCGAAGAATCAAGCGGTTGATTTCATTTCCTCATAATTTCTGTAACTTTGTCTCATCGAAAGACAAACTTATCAACAAAGTATTCCCAAACATCATTACTAACTACAAAAGTAATGAATGGTTGAGTGAAGGAGCAATTATAGTGGCTAAGAATAAAGATGTAGATGACCTAAACTACATAATTCAGAATGAGATTACTGGTAAAATGCATTCATTCAAATCTATTGACTGTGTAACAAATGAAGATGAAGCCACCAACTATCGAATTGAATTTTTAAACTCCTTGGCTGTGCCTGGCTTACCACTGCACAATTTATGCCTAAAAGTTGGCTCCATAGTAATCATGCTTTGAAACATAAACCAACCAAAACTATGCAACAGTACCCATTTGGTGTTAAGTAAATTTATGAACAATGTTATTTATGTGACGATACTCAAAGGAAAATTCGAAGGTGAGGAAGCTCTCATTCTGAGGATCCTGATGATCCCAACTGAAATGCTGTTTGAGTTTAAAAGACTTCAATTTCCGATCTGTCTTGCATTCGCTATGACCATTAACAAATGACAAGGCCAATCCTTCAAATTTTGTGGTTTAAATCTGGAATATCCATGTTTTTCACATGGTCAGTTATATGTGGCATGTTCATGCATCGGAAGGCCATCTGTGTTGTTTGTTCTTGCGCCTAATAATAAAACAAAAAATGTCGTGTTTTACAAGGTACATAATAGAAGAGTGGAAGCTATGCACCAAGAAACATAAAGAATAAAGAATCATTAAAATACTTCATTTCTTTATTTGTATTTCCTAATAAAATGTTGAACTTAACAACTAAAATCTGATTATTTATTGGCTTTAAGGTGGAACAGAGTTCGTCGGGTCAGCTAGTCTCTTATAAAGTCATTCGTACCACAGTGTGAAACACAAGATCGACTGCGTGCCATATTGGAATGTCATTCATTTAAATTATATATATGATTCAAGGTTCCTATATAATAAGAAATTGTTTTTATCATTATTTATTAAGTAACTGTTACTCTCCTAGGTAAATTACTACTGTTCTGAATTACAGACCCAACATTTAGTTTTATATCATGACTCTTGGTTACACAGGTACCTGTAGTTTAGAATTACTCTCTATTCTGGCGCACAGATAATGTGTCTGCTAATTTTCGTAGTTTCACCCGTTCTACCACTAGATGGCTGTTGTGCTAGACCAGTACCATTTGCAGTAGGTCATCATGTAATACTCATTTTAAATATATAAATAGACAATGGATTAAAGTTGGATCCACCTTTTTGGAAGTACACAAATTTTTGTTTTGTTTTATCACCCAAATCAATGCACACCTGCATATCAACTGAAGAAGCATCTACATCTACATCTACATTTATACTCCGCAAGCCACCCAACGGTGTGTGGCGGAGGGCACTTTACGTGCCACTGTCATTACCTCCCTTTCCTGTTCCAGTCGCGTATGGTTCGCGGGAAGAACGACTATCTGAAAGCCTCTGTGCGCGCTCTAATCCCTCTAATTTTACATTCGTGATCTCCTCGGAAGGTGTAAGTAGGGGGAAGCAATATATTCGATACCTCATCCAGAAACGCACCCTCTCGAAACCTGGCGAGCAAGCTACACCGCGATGCAGAGCGCCTCTCTTGCAGAGTCTGCCACTTGAGTTTGTTAAACTTCTCCGTAACGCTATCACGGTTACCAAATAACCCTGTGACGAAACGCGCTGCTCTTCTTTGGATCTTCTCTATCTCCTCCGTCAACCCGATCTGGTGCGGATCCCACACTGATGAGCAATACTCAAGTATAGGTCGAACGAGTGTTTTGTAAGCCACCTCCTTTGTTGATCGACTACATTTTCTAAGAACTCTCCCAATGAATCTCAACCTGGTACCCGCCTTACCAACAATTAATTTTATATGATCATTCCACTTCAAATCGTTCCGCACGCATACTCCCAGATATTTTACAGAAGTAACTGCTACCAGTGTTTGTTCCGCTATCATATAATCATACAATAAAGGATCCTTCTTTCTATGTATTCTCAATACATTACATTTGTCTATGTTAAGAGTCGGTTGCCACTCCCTGCACCAAGTGCCTATCCGCTGCAGATCTTCCTGCATTTCGCTACAATTTTCTAATGCTGCAACTTCTCTGTATACTACAGCATCATCCGCGGAAAGCCACATGGAACTTCTGACACTATCTACTAGGTCATTTATATATATTGTGAAAAGCAATGGTCCCATAACACTCCCCTGTGGCACGCCAGAGGTTACTTTAACGTCTGTAGACGTCTCTCCGTTGATAACAACATGCTGTGTTCTGTTTGCTAAAAACTCTTCAATCCAGCCACACAGCTGGTCTGATATTCCGTAGGCTCTTACTTTGTTTATCAGGCGACAGTGCGGAACTGTATCGAACGCCTTCCGGAAGTCAAGAAAAATAGCATCTACCTGGGAGCCTGTATCTAATATTTTCTGGGTCTCATGAACAAATAGAGCGAGTTGGGTCTCACACGATCGCTGTTTCCGGAATCCATGTTGATTCCTACATAGTAGATTCTGAGTTTCCAAAAACGACATGATACTCGAGCAAAAAACATGTTCTAAAATTCTACAACAGATCGACGTCAGAGATATAGGTCTATAGTTTTGCGCATCTGCTCGACTACCCTTCTTGAAGACTGGGACTACCTGTGCTCTTTTCCAATCATTAGGAACCTTCCGTTCCTCTAGAGACTTGCGGTACACGGCTGTTAGAAGGGGGGCAAGTTCTTTCGCGTACTCTGTGTAGAATCGAATTGGTATCCCGTCAGGTCCAGTGGACTTTCCTCTGTTGAGTGATTCCAGTTGCTTTTCTATTCCTTGGACACTTATTTCGATGTCAGCCATTTTTTCGTTTGTGCGAGGATTTAGAGAAGGAACTGCAGTGCGGTCTTCCTCTGTGAAACAGCTTTGGAAAAAGGTGTTTAGTATTTCAGCTTTACGCTTGTCATCCTCTGTTTCAATGCCATCATCATCCCGGAGTTTCTGGACATGCTGTTTCGAGCCACTTACTGATTTAACGTAAGACCTGAACTTCCTAGGATTTTCTGTCAAGTCGGTACCTAGTATTTTACTTTCGAATTCACTAAACGCTTCACGCATAGCCCTCCTTACGCTAACTTTGACATCGTTTAGCTTCTGTTTGTCTGAGAGGTTTTGGCTGCGTTTAAATTTGGAGTGAAGCTCTCTTTGCTTTCGCAGTAATTTCCTAACTTTGTTGTTGTACCACGGTGGGTTTTTCCCGTCCCTCACAGTTTTACTCGGCACGTACCTGTCTAAAACGCATTTTACGATTGCCTTGAACTTTTTCCATAAACACTCAACATTGTCAGTGTCGGAACAGAAATTTTCGTTTTGATCTGTTAGGTAGCCTGAAATCTGCCTTCTATTACTCTTGCTAAACAGATAAACAATCAAAGTAATTGAAAGACAACTACAGTGGAAAACCTTATCCCAAAAACACATACACAGGAAGTCTCAACTATTTTGAAGGTGATTACAGGTCAAAATTATTTTAGAGTTAAAGATGAATTCTACATCCTACACACAGGATTCTCCATGGGGTCATCGATAAGTGACCTGCTGGCCATCATCATCCTTAACCACCTTGAAAACAAAATCTTTGAAGAATCAATAAAAACAAAACAGAGCAAAGTAATATACTGGTACAGTTATGTTGATGACATTATTTGCTCAACAAATGAAACACATGATTGGACACTACAGAATACACAGAGCCATCAATACTGGTCACCCAAAAATACCCTTCACCCTTGAAACTGAAGATACAAATGTATAGATTTACTAGACATCACAATAGAAACCAAGAAACATGAACACTGGTTTTCAGTGGATAGAAAACCAACAACAAACAGTACAATTATTCGCAGCACAGCACAGCACCCAACAAGCCACAAGCAGGCCAGCCTAAGACACATCCTACATTATACATAAGTTAAGTACATACATACATACATACTTGTTCCATACATCATGGAAATGACAACTCATAATGATGTGAACATGTCACTTTAACGTAAGTTTTCTTTACACAATTTATTTTACTGCTTCATATCTAATAATTCATCTGTTGAGTAGAAGGAGTTGTCATTCAGAACTTTTTTTGTTTGTTTTTAAATGTTGGTTGGCAATATGTCAGACTTTTAATGCTATTGAAATGATCAATGATTTTTGTGGTAGCATAGCAAACCCTTTTCTGTGCCAACATCAGATTTAACCAAAAATAGTGAGGATCATCCTTTATTCTAGTGTTCTACTTCATTGTTATTTTTTAATTGGGATAGGTTATTAATAACAAATTTAATAAGTAAATATATGTATTGTGAAGGTATTGTAAATAATCTGAGTTAAATAAATGTCTGCAAGGTGATTTTGGGTGGGATCCAGCTATCATTCTCATTACATGCTTTTGTGCAATGAATACTTTTTCTCTTAATGAAGAATTACCCCAAAATATGACGCCATATGGAAGCAACGAATGAAAATAGTCATAGTAAGCTAATTTACTGATACGTCTGTCACCAAAATTTGCAATAACTCTAATAGCAGAAGTAGCTGAACCTAACTGTTCCAGCAGATCATCGATGTGTTTCTCCCAGTTCAATTTACCATCAATGCACACACCCACAAATTTTGAATTAGCAACAGACTTCCGTTCATAGTCTATATTTATAAATGGTTTTATGCCATTTACTTTAGTGTACCGAATTGTATATACTGTGTTTTCTCAAAATTTAGTGATAGTTCACTTGCAGACACTTTCTGAAGTACATTATTCACAATTTCCTCAGCTGATTCTTGTTTGTTGGGTGTGGTTACTATACTTATATGATCAGCAAAAAGAACTAGCTTTGCATCTTCATGAATATAAAGTGGCAAGTTTTTAATATATATTATGAACAATAAGAACCCGAGACTGAAACCTGTGGGGCACCATTCTTGATACCTCCCCAGTTAGAGGACTGCTGATTTTTATGACTATCTTTACTGTTAATTTCAACTTTCTGCATTCTTCCAGTTAAATATGAAGTCATACCACAAGACTTACGCTTATCTAGAAGAATTTCATGATCACACAATGAAAAGTCTTTGGAAGATTAGAAAATATCCCAGTGGATGATGTTTGGTTATTCAGTGAAGTTAATATTTGATCAGTAGAAGCATATATAACATTTCCTGTTGAAAAACATTTCTGAAAACCAAACTGACATTTTATTAGTGCCGTACTTCATTTTTACTAATATGTCATGTTACTTTTCAATACATTATTTTTTCAAAAATTTTCGATAAAGCTATCAGAGGTGAGATTGGTCAGTAGTTGTTAGTAACAGATGTATTCCCTTTTTTATACAACAGTTTAACAATATCATATTTTAGTCCATCTGGAAAAATACCCTGTTTCAGTGAGCTGCTGCATATGTGGCTGAGAATCCTACTAATCTGTTGAGAACAAGCTTTTAGTGGTCTGTTGAAAATGCCATCAGTTCCGTGTGAGCTTTTACTTTTGAGTCAGTTTGTTATTTTCCTCATTTTAGTAGGATAGGTGGGTTGAATTTGTTTTATCATACTGCATAGTTATTGCCTCTTCCCCATACAGCCTTGCATTTTCTAGTGAATAGCTGGATCCTATTTTCTCTAAAACACTTAAAAAATGATTGTTAAAAATGTTTTCTGCTTCTGACTTCTTGTTGACAGACGTTCAACTGAGTTTGACAGAAATACACTCTTCCTGTGCTCTCAGTTACCCTGTTTCCCTTTTAACAATATTCCAAATTGTTTCATTTTTATTATCAGGTGCACTAATCCCAGACATAATGCATGTTCTTCTGGACTTTTCAGTAACTTTTCTTTAAACAGTGCAGTTTGCATAATGTTTCATTTTGCACCAATATGGCGCCGATAGAAAAGTGTAGTGACGCTTATCTCTCGTTAAAAAGGCTAAAATGAACAGTTCTGCGTGTAGATAATATGAAAAGGGTGTGATGAAGGGTATTCTGTGTATCAAATGCCACTACTGGTCCACGAAAAGTGCGCTAAATTATATAGAAAATTCGTCAGCGTTGATTTTCCGTGGACATGTCACGGTTGTTTACGTGACGAAACGGCCGATCTTGTAAGTGCAGTTGATACAAAAAACAATGAATCAGAAGACAGTGATTGTGGTGCTGACAATGATGTGTTTGTCGGTAAAGACGGAACAGCATGAAACTCACGTGCTCCGCCAAAGAACTCCCGCACACGTTGTCATAACACCATAACTCATTTCCCAGGGGTGAAAGGTGCTGCGAAAAGTGCTACAAATCCTCTACAGTGCTGGTAACTGTTTTTTGATGAAAACATTATATACATACTCGTTGACTGCACTAATATGTACATTCAAAGTATCCAGGGAAACTTTTCAAGGGAAAGAGATGCACAACAAACTAATAAAGCTGAAATAAAGGACTTTGGGATTATTGTACAACGCTGGTGTAGTGCGTGCCCATCGACTAAGTCTACAAGATTTGTGGTGAACAGATGGCACAGGAGTTGAAATATTTCATCTCACAATGGGCATAAACAGATTTCGTTTTCTCCTTCGATGCCTCAGATTCGACTATTAACAAACGAGAATGGAAAGGGAGAAAACATATCACATGGCGGCAATAAGACAGGTGTTCAGTCTAATTGATGAAAACTCTCGGAAGGCTTATACAGTTTCTGAATACATGACAGCTGATGAAGAATTAAAAGCATTCCGTGAAAGATGCAGATTCCGACAGTACATGCCAAATAAGCAGACAAGTATGGAGTAAAGATTTTTGCAGCAGTGGATGCCAGAATGTTTTACACATTCAACATGGAGGTGTATGTTGCGCAACAGCGTGAAGGCCCTTAAGCCCGGTCCACACGCAACGATCTGTCTGCGCAGACATCGGCGCAGATGTCTGTACATGCAAAAGATAGCTCCAATTGTGATGTGTTCACACCACACAAACCCCAATCTACTACTCGCCTGCCATCTGTCGGTGTAGAAAAGGAATAGCAGTAGCAAGCGACTACGCTCCCCGTAAACGTCAAAAATTTAATTCAGTTATTTTGAAATATAGAAGTGAAGGAAGTTCTGTTGTGGTCTGTGTTCGCAACTTGTGATGCAAAAAACATTCAGACCAACCGCAGGAAACAGAAAGCGGTCAAAATGGTGTAGACAGTGGCTGCTAAAGCGAAAGCAGTTTTCTCACGTAAATTTACTGCGAGAGTTGCAGGGCGAACCTAACGACTGGCGAAATTATTTGCTGATGGATGTCGAAACTTATAATTATCTCTTAAATTTTTTAACCCCTCATATTATGAGAAAAAATACTTGTATGAGAAGGGCAATTTCTCCTTATGAACGGCTGGGGGTAACATTAAAATTCCTAGCAACAGGAAGGGGCTACAAGGATTTGGAATTTTCAACTGCAATATCGAAACAAGCGTTAAGTGAAATAATACACAACACATGTGAAGCTATTTACGCTGTCCTGAAGGACGAGTTCATGAAAGCAAGTCAAGTAAATTAAGTCTGTCAAATTACAGATTATATTTTTGGTGTTGTAGGCGTGTTTAAAACACAGTAGGCCTGTATTATTAGAGATTATATACCTACATGGCCAATGAGCTATGGTTTACTTTGTTTCTGAGTAGGCATTTTCAGTTCGCTACTGTGTAGAAGCAACCTGTTACAAACTTTTGTTCCAGTATATAAAACTCATACACCAGATCTTCTAGATTTCTGAACTTTGGATAACTCTTTTCGGTAAACAGTTCGCAACGAATTTATTTTTTTATTACTGTTTCTCTGTTGGCCGAGGCGTCAACTGTCCGCAATTTTTCAATTAGAGCATTGTATGCTGCTGTCTTTTTGTCTCGGTCACTATATTCTTTACTGTTAATCTTCCACAAACATGGATGGTTTCTATATATTTCAATGAATTCACTTACAAACTTACAAACTGACGAGTATCAGCTATTTTAATGCCCTGTGCGCATAAATACAAACACTAGACTGAGCAAACAGCTGTTTCGCGCCAGATTTGTGGCGATCTCCGTTCCACATGCTCCAACTTGTCTGCACAGATGTGGTTTGAACCCACAGGTTTGAGAGGTTTTGCTCAAACCTCCAACTCCAATTTCCAGGTTTGCACACACCTCACGTTGGTGCAAATCTTCTGTTCACACGCAACGATCTGTCTGCGCAGATGTTATGTGCGCAGACAGATCGTTGCGTGTGGACGGGCCTTTACAGACAGGACAACAGACCAGTGGAACTTGTTCAGAGACTTTGTCAACCTATCCTAAATACTGGCCGCAACCTAACTTGCAACAATTATTTTACAAGTTACGAGCTTGCAAACACATTGATTACGAAGAAGACGACCATCGTTGGTACCCTGAGGAAGAACAAGAGATAATTCCCAAGGGGATTTATGAACACTAAAAATCGACAAGAAAAGTCATCTATGTTTGGGTTTCAGAAAAATTGCACCTGAGTCTCTTATGTGCCGAAACGAAATAGAGTGGCATTACTACTGTCAACGATGCACCACAATGGAAATATTGACGAAAATACAGGGAATGATAAAAAACCAGAAATTATCACTTTCTATAACCTTACTACGGGTGGAATTGACGTTGTAGACGGAATGAGTGCAACATACAATGTAGTTAGAAACACAAGAAGATGTCCAATGGTTGTTTTTTATCGCATCATGAACACACAGCTGCGATAAATGCTGCTATTATTTTCAACTCAGAAAGAACAACTGAGAAGAAGAGGGTTTTTGAGGCAGTTTTATTTGCGCTTCTGCATGATCGTCTTCAGCAAAGAGTAATGTCACAAACATTGCCAAGGAAGATAATTGAGAGAATTGGAGAGTTTTGCAGTGTGAAAATTTCTGAAGTGGAATCAACTGCGACTTCAGGACGATGGTGTGTGGACTGCAGAAGCGAAAACAGAAAAACAAGATATATTTGTAAGAACTGCAAGAAATACATTTGCCTTGAACATTCTGTTACTGTGTGCCAAGACTGTATCGACAAAATATCTGACTGAATACATGCATTATTTTGATAACACCTAAATTTTATGTATTTTAAATATTTTTGACCAAAATATTAAATTTATTCTTTAAATATATTTACTAAACTGATTTTTAATTATATTACTTCATTTAATAACGCTTTCCTCCATAACATACAGCTAAATGCAAAGTCAGAAAGATAGAAACTGCAAGGTTCTGTGAGACCAGCTGCGTATACTGAAGGATGACATTTCAAAGTTCGCGGCGTCAGCGAGAGAGAGAGAGAGAGACAATAGATTAAACAAACGAGAAACGACAGTCGAAGCGCATCAGAGACGTAACTTTGTGCAGGAAAATGGGTGTGTCCAAGCTACTGCGAAGTAACTGGACGTAGTATTTGCAAACGAACAGGAGAAAACGTGAGTAAATACTATCACAATGCAAAACAGAATCCATGAATATACAAACCACACGAAATAGTTCGCCTTACCAAAGATTCACAAAATCCTTGTCTATGTCCACAGGTACAGATCAATTACACGAAATCGCGTTTGATATATAAAACAAACTTGTCGCTCCTAAGAACTAGGAAAATACTACAACGGTAAGGACGGAAACGAAAATATTTAATTAATTTCTCCAAAATATACAAATTAATGCAGACGGTTTTCTAACATGCCTCCTATATGCAGATGTCTTGTGTTCTGATTTAGACTTGTGGCTTATTTTGCTGTGCAGGCACAGGACACGCACAGTGAAAAATATAAGCTAAAGTGCACATATGATTTAAATGACAACATAATCTGATGCATCATATCCATAATCTAAAAAGAACCTGTATGTATGTATTTTCAGGAAAATAATAAGATACCCACTGAGGATGCTACAACTGAGGTGAACCATGTTTGGGTGATGAAGTAAAACAATAATTTGTGTGCTTACAAAAAGGTGGACTCATCCTTAATTCATTAACATTTTTCTGCAAACACTGGAACTGAGTCCAAACTCAAATAGGCATATGATGTAAATAAACTGTTGTATTATAGAAGCTGAGAAGCTGAAACTCTCAGGAATACCTGTAATACTACCTTTACGACATAGTTCTCCAGTTGGCCAACTCTTAAAAGTTGCTGGGCATATAACTGATGAACTGCAAGAGGAAATTATCAACAAATGAAGCCTTCAAAGGATGGTCTATGGGCAAGTATTCCACAGGGGATACTCAGGATCCACTATTTTATGTGTATTAATGATCTTGTGTTGCATATATATTTATTGTAAATGGTGTTGAAATAGCAGTAAGAAAATGTGTCTAATAGCAAGTATAGACTGTTGGGGTCAGGAGAACTAAGGACACTGAATCCCTTTCTTCAAAACCAGATTTCACACAATTTTGCCCAAAGTGATACAATGTAGTGGTAAAATATTGACATATTTTGTGAAAATATGTATAATACTGTTGAAAATAAAGAATGATAGCAGTCATAATTTTGTGAGATGTGGTCAGAGGTAAAAATGTAAAATGAGTTTTATGGTGTATATTTCTGTTGACAATGCAGAAAGATACCAGCCTTAACTTTGTGAGGTGTAGTCACTTGAAAATTTAAAGTGAATGTAAATAAATGGACATAATAATCCGTTAGCACTACTGACGAGATGACATACAAATTTTATAGTCTCCGAGGTCTGTGTCAATAATATTTTACCAACGAGATGGGAGGTGTCACAGAATCCTATACTAAGACATGACATATTACATTAAGTGTACTTTGTATCTATGAGCCGTCTTGGGAAGACAGCAGAAGCATTTGTGCAATTATTTATTCAAGCAGCATCAGTATGGGACTGGCTTTCGTTGGCCCTAAGTATCCTTGAGAATAACATTGAGTTCTGTGTTGGAGCACCCTTTTAGCTTGTAGGTTCTTTACGGGTTTGAGTCCTGCAACTCCTGCATGAAAGTCGCTCTTCAGTTGTGTCGATCGAGGTAAGCCCTTGTCAGTCAAACATATGATCCTTACTCGCTCTCAGGACATGACAATATTATTTCTTTATGGCTATCCATCCCATCTTATGGCATTGTTTTGCAGAAAAAAGAGTATAGCATTGAAGATAATTCATGAGAAATAATTTACTGATAGACGTGTGTGTGTGTATGTGTGTGTGTGTGTGTGTGTGTGTGTGTGTGTGTTTGTTTGTTTGTTTGTTGATGATGATGGTAAGAAGCTGTGTTGGGTTTCTACTGACAAATCATCTCTCTGCTCTAATGCCCCTGCATTAGGCAACATGCATATGCAGCGTCACAGTGCAGTGTTAAGTGCAGTACAGTACTAAGCATACCTACTGTGGAGGGAAAGCCCCATTGCTATAGTAGTATTAAGTATTTGAATGTTGTTAATTTTATCACATTATGACACATGTATCTTGAAATACATGCTGTTCCAAGTCACATTTCATGACACTGTCACAAAGAGTGGGGACATTATTTCATTTTTGCAATAATGTCAAGAATAAAACAGAGCTCCTAAAATGTGAATACATATTAGCAGCTACATGTGACAGTGGATCAAGGACACCATTCATCGATATTACCAGGTAACTTCTATGTTAAGTGTTAATTGGCACCGGCCAGGATGGCCAAGTGGTTCTAGGCGCTACAGGCTGGAACCGCGCGATCGCTATGGTTGCAGGTTTGAATCCTGCCTCGGGCATGGATGTGTGTGATGTCCTTAGGTTAGTTAAGTTTAGGTAGTTCTAAGTTCTAGGGGACTGATGACCTCAGAATTTAAGTCCCATAGTGCTCAGAGCCATTTGAACCACTTTGCTAATTGGCAGTGGGAACGAGCATGGGTATCAAATCATCATCAGCTGATTGAAATACACGGCTATTCAAAATCAAGAAACAGATTTCAGACATTTATATCTTCCAAATTACAAACGGTAGCACCACAATTCCAAGGTTTCTGGACACGCAACAGTTTAAATTTTAAATTCTAGAACTAGACTTGCTTCAAAACTTTATTTCCTCAACATGAAGGTGATTCAGATGACTTCATCTTCATGCAAGATGGTACCCCGGCTCATTTCTCTAAGTGCATCCAATGTTACCTGAACGACGCCATTCCAGCTGTTGGACTGGAAGAAGAAGAACAGAAGATGAACTTCATCACCAGTGACCTCCCAGGTCTCCAGATCTGACTTCTATGTCTGAGATTATGTAAAAGATCACATTTTTTATTCCTACCCCCCCGCCCCATGTCTGACACTCTTGAAAGTCTGTGACATCACATTGTTGAAGCTGTGAATTTGATAACAAGAGACCAGCTGCTTTGTGTGTGGCAGGCAATGGGCCACCATTTTGATATTTGTCGTGTAACACATGGTGCTCACATTGAATACATAGAAATTTGAATTTTCTCTTTCCAGGAATGTTGGAGTCATGTTCCTATATTTTGTAGTGTTAAATCTCTTCCATCTTTTTGAATAAACCTGTAAAATTGCTATTTTATTCATTAAAAACATGAAAATAACACACACAAGAATTTTGATGCAAGATCCATTTTTTTCGACAGAAACAGAAGAACTAGAATAACACCAAAGATTTTCTATGTAATCAGTTTACATATTGAAACATTGTTAGGATATAATACTATTAATCTCACAAATACTTTCGTATTCTCTCCCAATATTTTATATTATGTCAATGATTATTTTCATCACATGTAACTTAGCATATAGTAACTATTTTGTAAGAATACTAGCTGCCTGTCAGTTTTTACCTCATCCATAAATACCTAACCCACATATAAATCTCATAGCACATCGTTTGTTTGTTTGTTGCTGTCTTCAGTCTGATGACTGCTTTGATGCAGCTCGCCACACTAGCGAAACCTTCAGATGCCTCTTGATCTTCACCTAATGACTATAACGTACATTCATTTGAACTGCGTGCTGTAGTCCAGTCTTACTGTGCATCTACAATTTTTATTCACCAGGCCTCCCTCCATTAATGAAACTAATGATTCTACAACTGCACACACACTCTGCAAGTCACTGTACAGTGCACGGCAGAAGGTACAAAGTTCTGTTACAAGTCATTTCCTTTCCTGTTCCACTCGCAAATCGTGTGACAGAAAAACAGCTGTCTATAAGCCTCTGTAGAAGCCCCAATTTCCAGATGCAAAAAGTACATTGATGGCTATAGAACTGATCTGGAGTCAGCCTCAAATGCTGGTTCTCTAAATTTCCACAACACTGCTTAGTGAAAAGAAGATCGACTTCCATCCAGGGATTCTCATTTGGGTTTTAAGAAGCATCTCTTTAATACTTGTGTGCTGATTAAACTTACTGGTAGCAAATCTAACCAACATGTCTCTGAATTGCTTTAATGTCTTCCTTTATTCTGACCTGGTGGGGATACCAAGCAATTGAGCAATACGAAAGAATGGGTGACACTAGCATTTTATACTGTCTCCTTTATAGGTGAGCTACACTTTCCCAAAAATTTTTCCAGTAAAACAAAGTTGAGTACTTGCCTTCCCTACTACCAACCTGGTATGCTCATTCATGCCTAGATATTTGAATGATGTGATTATGTCAAGCAACACACTACTAATGGTGTATTTGAATGTTGCAGTATTGCTTTTCCTAGTCACCTGTATTAACCTACATTTTTCTGCACTTAGAGCAAGTTGCAGTTCATCACACCACCTAGAAATTCTGTCCAGGTCACATTGTCTCCTCCTACAGTCACTCAATGACAACACTTTCCCATAGAGCAAAACATCATCAGGTAACAGCAATAAACTGCTGTGCAGCCTGCCTGTCAGATCATTTATGTGAATATAGGGTAACAGTGATCCTATCACACTTCTGTGTGGCACTTGTGGTGATACACTTGTCTCTGATGAACACCCACTGTCAATGACAACACACTGGCATCTATTATCTAAGAAGTCTTCAAGTCACTTACATGTCCAGGAACCTTATCCACATGCTCTGACCTTTGTCAACAGTGTGCAGTGGACACTTTCTCGAAAGCTAGGAATATGGAATCTTCTTGTTGTCCTCCACCATGATACTGTCCTAAATATATTTGTATTTGATTGTTTAATGAGGAAGGTCAGTAGCAGTTACTGATGAGAAAAACATCTCTCTGGGTAATTTTCAGTTTTTTCTGGTACAATTTATGATTGAGAGTAGATATTCTGTGTAAAACTACAGACTGCAAACTACTGTTAGTCTTGGAAACTATTCGGCTTAACAAGTTACGGATCCAGTTTCAGTGAACTGTTCTTGGCAAACCTTCTTCTAAACTGTGTGTAGTACAGTTAAGTGTTAAAAAGAAAAAGTTTAAGCATGCTAGAAAATACAGTTGCAAGTTGATGTTAAAGTGTCAACAAATGGGTTTAGAGCACTGTCAGTTGAATTTTGAGGTTAGAAACATTAACAGCTGAGTTTTAGGTTAAAAGATTTGCATTCAGAAAGTAACCTGTGATCATATAGTGTACACTTAGATCAAGGTCTGCAGAAATGGGTACATTGCTTTATAAGGTACATAAATCATTACTCCAAGAATTTGACTGGTGAGGCTGGAAAAGGAAGGTATTCAAGTACCATGAAGGTGTTTTGAATGTCATTGGCAAAACATTACTGAAGCTCCAGCCACTCAAAGAAGGTGCTGTAGAAATACAAATCAAAAAGCTCAAGGAATTGTTTGATTTGTTTCCTAAGGCAAACATTTACACAGTATGCATGACAACAAGTGCTGTTGTTTATGAAGTGTATCAGTTGTAATGAAAAAGGAAACAGCTAGTGATACATGAGCTGCCTTAAAGCAGCAATTTAATGCCACATTCAAGGATCAGTTGTTTAAAATTTGTACAGTCATTTTCACCATTAGTTGGAGATTGGCTGGTGGTTCAGATGTGTTCTACACCGATCCCCTCTTTTGGTCAAATTGTGCCACAAATTTCTTTTTCCCTCATTTTGATTCAAGGCCTCATTATTTACTTGATCTATTCACCTAGTGTCCAGCATCCTTCTGTAACAACTCATTTCAAAAGCTTCTGTTCTTTCCTTGTTTGAAATGTTTATCATCTATATTTCACTTCCACACAAGGCTGTACTCTAGACAAATATCTTCAGAAAATGCTTCATAACACTTAAGTTTATGTTGGATATTAACAAATTTCTCTTTCTCAGAAATGCTTTTCTTCCTATTTCCAGTTTGCATTTTGCATCTTCCATACTTATGCAATCATGAATTATTTTTCTGCCCAAATAGCAAAACTCACCAACTACTTGTAATGCATAATCTCCAATCTAATTTCTTCAGCATTACTTGATATAATTGGACTGCATGCCATTACCCTTATTTTGCTAATATTGATGTTAATATTACAACCTCTTTCCAAATCACTGTCTATTCCATTCAACTGCTCTTCTATTTCCTTTGCTGTCTTTACAGTGTTGTTAGCAGGCCTCAAAAAGTTTTTATTTCTTCTCCTTGAAGTTTAATGTCATATGTGAATATCTCCTTGGTTTCCTGTACAGCTTGCTTGATGTGAATATTGAAAAAAATTGGGGAGAGGGTAACACTTTCTCATTACTATCTCAGCTACTACTTTCCTTTGATGCCCTTGAACATTTATAACTACAGTCTGATCTCAATATTAGTTGTAGATAACCAACTGCTTCCTGTATTCACCTCTGCTGCCTTATAACACAGTATGATTCCTGTATTTGTATTCCAGTCAACATTGTCAAAAGATTTCTCTATATATACAAATGTTTTAACCTAAAATTAATGATACAGTATTTACTGCCCTCTATGTTCCTGCATTTCCCTGGAACCCAAACTGATTAATTTCCACAATTTTCCATAATTCTGTCAATAATTTGTGTACTTATTTTGCAGCCATGACTTAATAATACTAGCTCAGTAATATACCAGTTCAATAATATTCACACTGATCAGCAACTGCTTTCTTTGGAATATGAATGATACATTATTCTTAAAGTCCAGCAGTAACAGTAATTTGTCTCTCTCTTGTATCTTGGTGTACCAGGTAGAATGAGTTTTGTAATGACTGATTCCCTCAAGGACCTCAGTAATTCTGAGTGGCCTTGTTTCAATGTTTTCAGTGTTTTGTCAAATTCACTCACAGAATCGTATCTCCCACCTCATCTTCATCTATTTGTGCTTCTCTTTATATAAGTTCTTCTGTCTTTCCCTTAGTCTACATATACATTTCAACTTTCAATATTCCATTCTTTGTTTAGTATGTTCTTGCCACCTGTGCTCTAAATTTGCTAACAGTAATTCCATTTTCTATTAAGAACTCTTTACTTTTCCTATAGGCAGTGTCTATGTTTCCCATAGCCATGCAGGCTTCTATAACATTGCATTTCTCATCCAGCCATTGGTTTTTTGGCAATTTGCACTTCCTGTCAATCTCATTTTTTAGATATCTGTAATTCCTTTTGTCTGATTCATTTGTTGTATTTTTACATTTGGTCCTTGTGTTACTTATCTTCAATAACTAATACATTACCCAAGGATTTCTATTGAACTTTGTCTTTTTGCTTATTTGATTCTCTGTTATCTCGCTGTTTCATCTTTAAAAGCTACCCATTTGTCTTGCATTTCTTTCCCCTGTTTTAGTCAACCATTGCCTGCTTATGCTACCTTTGAAATTGTCAGTAACTCTAAAACCAGATTTGCCCCTGGAAATCTTTTACAATTGAAAATTTCGTTTTGAAAGCTCTGTCTTACTATTACATTATAAATCTGAAGGTTTATGGTGTGTACTTTGTACAACTAATTGTAAGTTAAGAACAGAAGGCCCATCAATGGCTCTAAGTTCTCTCAGAAGCCAATGTAACCACAGAAATGATTTGAAAGCATCACATGCATCTATATATTGAGCCCCAGTTGGCAGAAGAATGACACACTACCATAGTTTACTTTTTCATACAACTGCATCACCTTGAAACTCAGGAAGAGCATCATTAGTCTACTTTTCCTCCGCATGATTGATATTACTGTAAGCTTCAATACTGCGTTCATCGGTTTCCTCAGCATTAATTCCTTCTGTAATTGTCGTTTTAATACACCAAACAGTGGAAAATCTGGGATGGATTAATGACAGAATTATGAAAAATACAGATTGCTACTCACCATACAGTGCAGATGTTGAGCTGCAGATAGGGAGGACAAAAAGACTGCCAAACATTTAAGCTTTCAGCCAAAAAGGCCATCGTAATTGTGCTAGAGTGGGAGGAGGGTGGAGGACAATGGCTAATGAAGGCTGAGGTCAGGAAGGTCAGTGGAACATAGGCTATACTGCAGACAGAGTTCTCATCTGCGCAATTCAGAAAAACTGATGTTTGTAGGAAGTATTGTGACACAGGCTGTGAAGCAGTCATTAAAATAAAGAATGTTGTGTTGGGTACTGGCTCAGCAACTGGGTGGCCCAGCTGTCTCAATTGGGCACTGTTTGCTGGTGACCATTCACATTCAGACGGACAGATTGTTGGATGCTAGGCCCACATAGAACACAGCACAGTGGTTGCAGCTTAGCTTGTAGATAACATGACTTGTTTCACAGGTTGCTCTGCCTGTGATGGGATAGGTGAGGCTTGTGACCGGTCTGGAGTAGATGGTGGCAGGAGGATGTATGGGACAGGTCTTTGCATCTGGGTCTATTACAGTGATATGTGCCCTGAGGCAAGAAGTTGCAAGCAGGCGTTGTGTATGGATGGATGAGGATATTGTGTAGTTTTGGTAAATGGCAGAATACCACTATGGGAGGGGTGGAAAGGATAGTGGTTAGGACAGCCCTCATTTCAGGGCATGACAAGAGGTAGTTGAAACTGTGGCAGAGCATGTGATTCAGTTGCTCCAGTCCTGGGTGGTACTGAGTCACAAGAGGAATAGTCCTCTGTGGTAAGATGGTGAGACTTTGGTACATGGAGAGATAAGGCATGGGAGATATTTTTGTGTATGAAGGTGCAAATGTAATTACAGTCTGTGAAGATATCAGTGAGACCTGTGGTATATTTCAAGTGGGACTGCTCATCATGACATTTGCAGTGGCTACGAGTGACTAGGCTGTATGAAATGGGTGGTAGCTGTTGAAGTGGAGGTATTTCTCGCAGTTGGAAGAGTTGATATGGATGGAGGTACAGACATAGCCATCTTTGAGTGGAGGTCAATATCAAAGAAGGTGCCTTGTTGGGTTGAGGAGGACCAGATGAAGTGAGTGCGAGAGGAGGTGTTGAGGTTCCAGAGGAATGTGGATAGGGCACAGCACCCTCACAACATGATCCAGATCACAAAGATGTCATAAATGAATGTGAACCAGGTAAGGTTTTTTGTATTCTATGTGGTTAAAAAGGGTTCCTCCACATGGCTTGTGAGTATGTTGGCATAGGATGCTGCCATGCGGGTGCCCACTGCCATACCCTGTATTTGTTTGCTGGTGATGCCTTCAAAGGAGAAGTAATTGTGGGTGAGGATATAGTTGGTCATTGTGACTAGGAAGTAGGTTGTAGGCGTGAAATCCATTGGGCATTACGAAACACAGAGTTCAATAGTGGCAAGACCACGGGCATTAGGAATATTAGTGTAAATGGATGTGGCATCAATAGTGACAAGCGGGATACCATGTGGTCAACCAAAGCAAACACAATCTTTTTACTTCTCTTGTTATCCCTACCCTTGGTCTAACCTCCTGACTTCACCTAGCCACCCTTCCCTCTCTCTACCATGTCCATGTATGCTCCCATAAGCAGCACTTTACCGTCCTCCACTCCTGCCCTGCTACCTCTCCCCTTCCTCACCCCAGCCCCCTCCTTACCACTACCACCCAGATTGCTTCTCTCATCATGCACTGCTGCTCACAGTCTGGCCTGAGCAGTCAGAGACTGTGGTCATGTGTGTGTGAGTTGTGTTTGCATGTGTGTGTTGTCTAATTCTGATGAAGGCCTTTTAGACCAAAAGCTTACTTGTTTGATAGTCTTTTTGTTCTGCGTATCCTCTACTCAACATCTGTGCTATATGGTGAGTAGCAGTTTGATGCTTGCTTCAAACCATAGTTTTCAACACTTTGCTTACAGGTCCCTTTTTACTGTCGTAGCATACTGGCTGATGCATTAAAATTCCTTCTTAAAAATACCATTTAGAAATGCAGTCCTTACATAAAATTGTTTCATGTCCCAGATCTTGCTGCAGGACTAAATATGTCAGTATAACCTATTCCAAATCGCTATACATACCCTTTTGACTTTATCTAACCACTTTACCATTTGCATTTGATTTTATATTGGAAAGACAGTTTGCACTCACCTTACTTATTTAAGATAATTCTCATTTGCCTCCTTATGTATAATTCCTTGCAGGTTCATGAAGGAGCATCATCCTTGGCTGATGGTGTGAATCTTTACTGTAACTTACTTCTGAGTTGCTACGTAGCTGTACTTCACTAACATGCAAGTAATTGCTAACACAGTCATTAGATACATCTCTGTTGAAACGATCTTGTTGACTAATCTCTTCAAATTTAACTGTTTCATGTCAGATTCCTGAAACCTCATCATCTTTCTCAATACGTGATGTACAAACAGCTGTTTTAACATGATTCAGTGGATAGGTACAAATCTCTGCATATGAGACATACCATTTTTCAGGAAAGTAAACATGGTACTCACAATCTACTTAACCAACCACATATTTTTTAGTAGATTAATCACCAAATTTCTTCTGTTTTCATGTTGGGATCCAAGCATAATGCTTTGTTCCAAATAGTACAAAATTATTGAACTGACCTCCCTTCTTGAAAATTATTTGAAATGGAGACGTGCCTTAATTTTCATGAGGCCAATTTGATTCAAGGTACAGGCTGCAGCCAAAATTGCTTCATCCCACAATGCTTTAAGTAGATGTGCAGCAGGGCAGAGCCAAGAATGTACCATTTCACACAGGATTTTGTGTTCAAACTCAGCAACTCCATTTTACTGGGAAGCATGTTTTTCAGTAATTGAAAGTTTTTGCATAATTGAGCCAGCAAAAGGATTCATATCATTGTTACTAAACTCCTCACCACCATCTATATGTAATTCTCCCACTGTAAAATCAGATTTTTTCTTTTCTTTTTTTTTTAAACAGTGGTAATTTTTCTTTTATTTCATCTGTATGTGGCAGAAACTATGAGACAATGAAACTCGTAAAATCATCTTTAAATAAAGGAAAGTACTGATGATCCCGAAAATCACTTTTCTCCTTCAATCCACAAATATCTGTGTGAACTAAATTTCTGGTTTTTGTGAATTCTACTCTATCACTAAAAGCCAACCTATGCTGATGTTTTCCTTAGTCATACCAACCACAAATCTGCTATCAGCTGATGTTTCTTTACTGTGATGGTCAAAAAATGCTGCACATAGCATTGGCTTTGATAGCTGATTTTATCTTCTCATGCTTCTTTTAGGCAGAACAAAACATCAGAAATTATTTTGTCAATTTCTGTTTGCTCAACAGCCACAGATCAATTTGACACATCCAAAATGCTTCATTTTGTAGCACTCTTCATCCATCCTGGTGTTTCAGTTGGATGCTAAGTAGTATATCTGTCATAATGATTTGTAACATGTTACAGCATTCATCACAGTCCAGTTTATATGTACCATATTTATAAAAGAATTATAGCTCCTCATCATAAAATCTTCCATTTAGTTTTATTAATATGTATATTATTTTCATTCCTTGAAGTTTCCATGTTTCTACATCTGTGCTCAGTACGAGATAGTGTGCATCTGTCTTCAAGCACCTGCTAGTTAGTTTTCTCAGCATCTCTGTAACACTCTCCTGTGGCTCAAACAAACCTATGACTGTTTGTGCTTCCCTTCTTTGCATGGCTTCAGTATCCACAATTAGTCCTATTAGATATGGGTCGCTCACACTTGAGCAACATAGTACGGTGAGTTGCACAAGAATTTTATAAGCAGTCTCCTTTGTAGACTGATTGTATTTCCATAGTATTCCCCAGCAAACTGATTTGCCCCTTACTTTACATATTACTGAAACTATATGACTGTTCCAGTTCATATACATACAGTTTGTTACACGCAGATGATTGTATGCATTCACTGATTCCAACTGTGACTTATGGATGTTATAGTAATAGTATCCTGTGTTTTTTCATTTCTTTAGCTGTAGAATTTTACATATATGAATATATAAAGCAAGTTTCCAAACTTTGTACCACTTTGGAATGTTGTCAGTAATGTGACAGAATATTTGTGCAACTTTTTTTCAGACAGTACCTTATTGCAAAATACAGCAGGTGAAAAAATTCTGAGGTTGCTGTTAGTATTTTCTGCAAAGTCATAAATATATAATATGAACAGCAAGAATCATTACACACTTCTCGGTGTCTGCCGCTCGTGGTCTCGCGGTAGCGTTCTCGCTTCCCGAGCACGGGGTCCCGGGTTCAATTCCCGGCGGGGTCAGGGATTTTCACCTGCCTCGAGATGACTGGGTGTTTGTGTTGTCCTCATCATTTCATCATCATCCAGGAAAGTGGCGAAATTGGACTGAGCAAAGATTGGGTAATTGTACGGGCGCTGATAACCACGCAGTTGAGCGCCCCACAAACCAAACATCATCATCAAACACTTCTCGGCAGCACAACTGAAGTTACTTCTGCATCTATTTCTACGTCTATACTCTCCAAACCACCGTGAGATGCAGGGCAAAGGGTACATCCCATTGTACCAATTATTCCATTCATGTACGGAGTGCAGGAAGAATGGTTGTTTGAATGGCTCTGTGTGTGCAGTAATTATTGTACTCGTATCTACACAATCCCTATGTGGGCAATATATAGGGGTTTGTAGTATATTCCTACAGTAATCATTTAAAGCCAGTTCTTGAAACTCTGTTAATGGACATTTTCAGGGTAGTTTATATATATATATATATCTTGTAGTGTCTTTCAGTTCAGTTCCTTCAGTATCTCTGTGACACTCACCCATGGGTTAAAAAAACCTGTGACCATTCATGCTGCCCATATCTGTATACATTCAATATACCGCTAGACCTAGCTGGTACGGCCCCCACACACTTGAGCATTATTCAAGAACCGGTAGCACGGCTGATTTTTAAGCAATCTCCTTTGTAGCTGGCTTGCATTTCGCCAGTATTCTGCCAACAAACCAACCACCTGCTGTACCCCTGACTTGGCCTATGTGATCATTTTGTTTCATACCTCTGCAAAGTGTTATACCCAGGTTTTTGTATGAGTTATCAAATTCCAGCAGTGACTCATTTATATTATAGTCACTTTTATATTATAGTCAGTTTTTTTCACTTTGTGAAGTGAAGAATTTCATTTTTCTGAAGATTTGAAGCAAGTTGCCAGTCTTTTCACCACATTGAATTCTTATCAAGGTCTGACTGAGTATTTCTGCAGCTTCTTTCAGATAAGTACTTCATTACAGGTAACTACATCATGTGCAAAAACCCTGATTTTACTATTAGTATTGTCTGCGACATCATTAATATACAACATGAACAGAAGGGGTCCCAATACACTTCACTGAGGCACACCTGAAGTTGCTTCTACATCTGATGATGATTCCCCATCCTAGATGATGCACTGCTTCCTCCCTGCCAAAACCTCCTCTGTCTAGTCAGAAATATCACTTGATACCCCATATGATTGTACTTTTGACAATTAGTGTAGATGTGGTACTGAGTCAAGTGTTTTCAGACACCAAGATATACGGCACCTACCTGAATTCCTTGATCCAATGCTTTCAGTATATTATAGGAGAAAAGTGTGAGTTGGGTTTCACATGATCAATGTTTTCGAAATCCATGCTAGTTGGCATTGAAGAGGTCATTTTGTTCAAGGTGCATCATTATATTTAAACTCAGAATATGTTCTAAGATTCTACAGCAAATCAAGGTCAAGGATACTGAACGGTAGTTTTGTGGATCACTTCTATTGCACTTCGTGTAGGTGGGTGTGACCTGCGCCTTTTGCGAGAACTTTTTTTTTGAGGGGTCTGTGATGATATAGTTAGAAGAGTTTGTAACTGACAGGAAATTCAGTATAGAGTCTATTGGAATCCCATTGGGCCCGGGAGCTTGGTTCAGTTTTAATGATTTCATCTGTTTCTCAACAACACTGACACCAATACTTATTTCTTTCATCTTTTCCATGGTACAAGGATTAAATAGGGGCAATTCTTCTGTGTTTTAATATGTGTGGGAACATTTGAAAATGAAGTTACGTAATTCAGTTTTTGCTTTGCTACTCTCAGTTTTAGTTCCTGTCTCATTCAGTAGGGGCTAGACACTAACTTTGGTGCCACTATCAACCTTAACATATGATCAGAATTTCTTTGGGTTCTGTGAGAGATCAGTTGACATTATTCTGCTACAGAAGCCATTGAAGGCATCACACATTGCCCTCTTGACAGCCAAACAAGTTTCATTTAACATCTCTCAATTTATAGGCCTACCCTTTGTTTTACATCCATTATGCAGTAATCTATGTTTAGTAGTTTCTTTACTGTGACTATGTATCATGGAGGTTCCTTTCCATTATGAACTGTCCTACTAGGTACACATATATACAGTGCATGGTCAACTATTCTTTTAAACTTGAGCCAGAGTTCCTCTACATGTTCCTGCCCTGTGCTGAAAGTTTCAAGTTCCTCACTGAGATATGGCACTACTGATTTTTGTATCTAGTTTACTCAAGATGTTTATCATCCTGCTTGTCTTAGTTGTCCTTTGTACTTTGGTAATCATTGCTGCCACAATCATATCATGGTCACTGATACCAGACTCAATGTGAAAATCATCAGAGAGGTCTGATCTGTTTGTTGCCATTAGATCAAATGTATTTCCATCATGTGTGTGGTTCCTAGATACCTGTTCTAGATAGTTGTTAAAGAAGGCATTTAGTAAAGTTACACAGGATGTGTTATGACCACCACTAACAAAACATAAATCTCCTGTTCTGCAATGGATAATTACACAAGTTACCAGCAACGGTTAAACAATTCGTATACATTTAGGGATCTTAAAACACTATAGGTCCTTTTCTTTTCCTAAGATTTATCCCCATCTCAGGGTTCGCTTTTCCAGAATTTAGTAAAATTTATCTCAGTCCATAACTTCGTGCCCATATGGTCTTTCTAACACCACAATCGTCAAGTTAACATGAGGAAGAGAATATCAGTAATGGTGACTGTCCGTGTTTATGCAGGAAAAGCATTTACTACAGTGTAGCGTAATAAATGAAATTACTGCTTTATTAGAACACTGTCACCATTCGTGATAAAAACTGAAAAGAAAAAAATAAGTCGTGGGATAGTGAAATGCTCATATACAGATGGCGGTAGCATCGCGTACACAAGGTACAAAAGGGCAGTGTGCATTGGCGGAGCTGTCATTTGTATTCACGTGATTCTTGTCAAAAGGTTTCCGACGTGAATTTGGTCGCTCAACAGGAATTAACGTAGAATGGTAGATTGGAGCTAGACACATGGGACATTCCATTTCGGAAATAGTTAAGGAAATCAATATTACAAAATCCACAGTGTCAAGAGTGCGCCGAGAATACCAAATTTCAGGCATTATCTCTCATCATGAATGAAGCAGTATTCACTTAACGCCCGAGAGCAGCGGCTTTTGCGTAGAGTTGTCAGTGCTAACAGTCAAGCAACAGTTCGTGAAATAACAGCAGAAATCAGTGTGGGACATAACGATGAACATTTCCTGGCGATATTTGGAGTTAACGGGCTAAGGCAGACGACGACAGACGCGAGTGCCTTTGCTATTAGCAAAATACCGCCTGCAGGGCCTCTCCTGGGCTCGTAACCATATCGGTTGGACCATAGATGACTGGAAAACTGTGGCCTGGCCAGATGATCACGATTTCAGTTGGTAGGAGTTGATGGTAGGATTTGAGTGTGGCACAAGCCCCACGAAACTATGGACCCAAGTTGTCTACAAAGCACTGTGCGAATTGGTGGTGGCTCCTCATAGAGTGGTCTGTGTCCTCTGGTTCGACTGAGTCGATCATTGAATGGAAAAACTTATGTTCAGCTACTTGGAGACCATTTTCAGCCACTCTTGGTCGCAAAAGAGGATGTCAAATCAGAGTCGACAGTTGTTCGCTGTTGGTTGAAGAACATTCTGGACAATTCGAACGAGTGATTTGGCCATGTGATCGCCCTACATGAGTCCTACATTTGTGGGACGTAATCGAGAGGTCAGTTCATGCACAACATCGTGCATTGACAACAGTTTCGCAAATATGGATGGCTATAGAAGCAGCGTAGTTCAACATTTCTACAGGGGACTTCCATCAGCCAGCCGGTGTGGCTGTGTGGTTCTGGGCGCTTCAGTTTGGAACCGCATGACCGCTACAGTCGCAAGTTCGAATCCTGCCTCGGGCATGGATGTGTGTGATGTCCTGAGGTTAGTTAGGTTTAAGTAGTTCTAAGTTCTAGGGGACTGATGACCACAGATGTTAAGTCCCATAGCGCTCAGAGCCATTTGAACCTCCCATCAACTTCAGTCGATGCCACGTCTAGTTGCTGCAATACGCCGGGGGAAAGGAGATGCCACACGCCATTAGGAGGTGTCCCATGACTTTTGTCGCTGCAGGGTGATCTACACAAAAAACATCGCTCTTCCTGTGCGTAGTTTCAAAAACGTGCCAGCATTTGTATTGTGGCTACGTGACATACGGAGGTTTTGACCGCGAATGGAGGCGTGCTTGGATAGCCGAATTGGTCAAGGTGACTTCTCATGACAAGTGGGAAATAAGTGTTCGAGCCCCAGTCCAACATTTATCTTCATTTGTCAGTAGTGCTACTCGAAGACAATATTATTGCACTTGGTCTCCCATGGCCGCTATTGTAAACATGCGGTGGCGTTACAGTAAAGAAATACAGTGGTGATTAAGGATAACATATCGTACTGTGAATGATTTCAGGACACTTGTGCATACAGTATCAAATGGTTCACCGTGCCATCTTGAAATACCACGATAAAAACTCACGATAAGCTAACCGAAGTGTGCTCACTCTCAGGTGCAACAATGTTGTGCTCGACTCTTAGCTGACGCTAATACATATTCGCAATACGTGAATATATTTCATAAGGGAAAGAAACCGTGTGAGCACCTGTGGGTGAATCGTGTACGCTTTGCCTTATTTAATTGAACTTTAACTGTTTGATTATCGTATTACCTGAGACGTAAATCCATAATTTGCTTACAACAGCGGGGAAAACCGCCTAAAAGGAGAATTGAGGCTGGCCGTTGCGCCAGCACACGACTGTTAAGTCGCAGCGCGGATTCGATCTGTGCCTGGCCTACCTTACCTGTCCCGGGAACTACCGCTCTGCGCGTTATGCTAGGCGAGCACGCCGTTCTGACCTTGACGGCAACGGCGTTAAATAGCAAAATAGCACAGTTTTTTGAGCTGCGGCAGAGATACTGCAATTATAAAGAAACGAAGAAACGCAATTACGGCCATGTTTGGCAAGATTCAAACAAGATTGTGGAGTCAGCTAAAGCTGTGAACACATTCCATATAATTGCAATGCATGCAGATGAAGTCTTTGATTTGAAAGGTGCTTCTAAAACATGGTCAATGCAAGCGTGTAACATCACCAACCAAATGCAGTATGATGAAAGTGTCTCATACTAATCCATCTCAAGTAACTATTAAAAATTCTTGCTCTGAAACAGAAGAAACGTTACTAAAATAAGACGGTCTCTGTGGTGTTATTGGAGTTTACAGGTTGTCAACTTGAATTAAAGGATTAAGTAAGCTCAAGTAGGAAAGTTAGTTAATACGTACAGGTGAGCAGTGTAATTTACAAGGTACGTCGGTAGCCGAGGGCGCTTGAAACTATGCTTGGCGGTGTTTAGCGCGGAACTGAAGGAGGAGTAGTTGTGTAAAAATTCTGAACCATCCCGCAGTATCTTGTGAAGTGAAAGACCGTAAAAAAAAGTTCAATTTTTTTTCAGGTTCCTTACAGGTGTGCCATGCTAGTCTTAGTCACAAGGACAACATCGAAACGATAATCTTTCACGCCATACATTCTGAACTTCAAGCGGGTCGTCAAATCGAGAGTGTTGGAGGAGGAGGAGATTTAGTGTTTAACGTCCCGTCGGCGACGGAGCGCAAGCTCGGGTTAGGGAAGGATGGGGAAGGAAATCGGCCGTGCCCTTTCAAAGGATCCATCCCGGCATTTTCCTGAAGCGATTTAGGGAAATCACGGAAAACCTAAATCAGGATGGCCGGAGACGGGATTGAACCGTCGTCCTCCCGAATGCGAGTCCAGTGTGCTAACCACTGCGCCACCTCGCTCGGTAAGAGCGTTGGAAACACGCAGTTTGTGTTTTTTAAGAGAGACAAATACGCAAGGTCTTTCACATAAACCCGTCAAAAACAAAAAAACAAAAAAACAAAAAACAAAAATTGTGTGATGTCCGGGTATCTAGGTGGCCGAGGACAGAATGCAACAAGTACGACCGATCCAACGGATCTACTTCACTGTGCTTGCTCAACGATCGAAATTTTGAACTTTCTCTTACATTCTGTGCAACTCGACGTGTCACTGTGCATTAAATCGTTACAGCCGTTTGCAATTTCTGTATTCTTTTTGTGTTGCCCTGTCCATGTACATAACCGCTAATACTACTTCAGTGGGTTTTGTACTGTTCAATATGCGCTCAGATGTGTTAGATTCTCACTATAAATATTTCCCAAACTGTTTAGAAATCGAACGTCTGATCGTTTTCACCATGGGCGTACTTATTGACATTGTGTATACAATACTTGCCCCACTATTTCATACACGAAAGTGGCGTAAGAAACTAGCTACAATATAAATTTGCTCTCGTGGCAGTGTGGGGCAGAGGTAAGCCATTCGCTGCCGGAGCGGAAGATGGCGTCGAATTTGTCCTAATAATTATTCTTAGTTCAGCAGACACAGTAAGGAAGGAAAAGGAAGTAAGACATTATCTTCTACAGAGGAATGCACCAAAAGATTAGGACCCTACTGTGAAATGTACTCGTAGAATTAGGCATACTGCTGATAAGCGTTCGAAGTGCCAAATCGGAATGAGATTCCGTAAGCATCGACTCCCAATAAAATAGCAGAAAACACGAAACCTGTCAAATATAAATTTTACAGTCACAAAAACAAGTTATCGACTGTCAGTGAAATAAGTCATGGTACTGCAGCACTTGAGTTTATTGACAGCACTGCTTGACGTTCTAACAGCAATGTCCATAATGATTTAGGTTGATTTCGGTCTGTTTTCAGACTGTACGCAAGCATGCCTATTACGCTGTACTATTACCCAGCGAGTCCGGTGTCCTAGGCATGGTTACGTGCTCACTGTGCGCTCAGAACTGAAAAGAGCGACGTGACGTGATCTACTGACATACTAGAGACACTGCCCAACACATCTGTGCAAAGCTTCATCGGATTTTCACTGTTTCGCGACCTATCGTACCTTACTTTCTGAGTAGCCCTCCTATACTGGATAGATAAAATGGCTTTAATATTTTCATGGCCGCGACATTCAATGTTAACTACATATGTGGAAGATTGGTTTGATGCAGCTCTCCACGTGGCCTGTGCGAGCCTCTTCAGTTCTACATAACTACTGCAACCCACATCCAATTAAACCTGCATAACAGCTTTCAAGCCTTGGTCTCCCTCTACGCTTCTTAATCCCCGCACTTTCCTCCGTTGCTAAGCTGAGAATTATTGATGCCTCAGGATGTTTTCTATCAACAGATCCCTTCTTTTAGTCGAGCTGTGAACCAGATTTCTGTTTTCCCCAACTCGCTTCAGTACTTCCTCATCAGTTATCATGTCTAACCATCTAATCGTTACAATTCTTCTGTAGCCTTTCACTGCAAAACTTTTATTATCTCCTTTTGTGAACTCTTTATTCTCAATGCTTCTATTTAGTACAAAGCTACCCTCCAAGCACAGTCTTTCAGAAAGGACTTATTAACGTTTACATTTATATACAATATTAACATATCCTCTTTTCCATAACTGGTATTCTTTCTCTAGCCAGTCTACATTTTACACTCTATAGTTTGACTGGAGAGAAATTCTGTCTTACGCAGGACATCGTTTTAAATTTTTGTAATCATCCATACATGTTTCAGCACTATGTGCTATATTCAGTGGAGTTCTAGTTTTCTTCTGAAAAATTATTCGATGTTATCCTCTTGTGTAGCTTATATGAACTGCTGTCTCAAAGATATTTACATACATCAAGGACGATTATTGGGTGTCAAATATTTTAGATATGTCTACATATGGCATCTAGTGAAAACACGTTTCACTGAGTTGAGACAATATATGTTGTTCACTCTAGCTGTGTTTAAAATTTAAAATATGACACCATAGACAAAGATCCAACAGATAGTAGTTTGTATCCCTTGTTTGTTTCTTAGTTAATCTGTGCACTTAATTTTCACATCTTCCTATAGCGCGACATTTCAAATGCTGCAAGTTCCTTGTCCTATGACTGTGCTCCTGTTTTTCGTTTTCAAAAACATTGTTTCGTTCCAAACCTAGAATTTGAGAAACGTTTTGTGCAGTTCTAGCCTAATTTTCGACACCAGCGAATTTCTGCTTCAATTTGATGGCTAAAATGTTGTTATAATGGTTTACACCATTCTTCATTAGTACGTATTTAATTTGTTCGTCCTTGACTAGACTGTTGAGTATCCTGCACATATACTATTTTTTCCTACTTTCAGTCGGAAGGGTAATGACGTAATCTAACAGTGGCGCTGATTCATATCCTCTATGCTCATCACATTTATTTTGAAATCTGTAATAATCGCCGAGTATCACGAACCAGAGCACTGAATGACTCTTTTTGTTTCAGATTAATCCAGAACATACTATACCAACTCTAGACGACAACGGCTTTATTATATGGGACAGGTAAGCTACATATATTTACAGTTGTTTTCTTATATAGTGGAAATGGGTTTCTCTGTAACGTGTCACATGCCTGATAATACTGTACACTTTGGCATCCATGCGTTCGCCACGTACCTCGTGTCGCAGTACCGAAAAGACGACTCCGTATCCGAAGGACCCAAAGAAGAGGGCGCGAGTTGATCAACGGTTGTATTTCGAAGCTACAACGCTTTTCCCACGGTTGAAAGCCATTACAATGAGTTCAGAGATTCACAATTATTGCGGATTACCAGATTTATCCTTATTCAATTCTGGGCTAGAACACATATTAACTGAATTAAACACACTGAAATGAAATTAAGGGAAGCACTGGGGATACAGTTACAAAAATACAATGACGTAAAGTGTCATAGAAATGCTGGTGGTAACTTCTGAAGCTGTTATACATCGCAATTCTAAGTCAGATCGCCTGCTTATCATGGACAGGTCATCTGAGCAGTGAAATCAGTTCAGTTCATGTATATTCCTACGGCAGGTTAAGCCGCGCACTTTCGTCAAACAGGTGGTGCAATTTCCCACTGGGAGAGCTTCAGGTTGTTGATTCTGAAAAATAGGAGGAAAACATGACATTGATATTTGGTTTGGTCATGGAAGTGGACTCGAATATAATAATCTCCTCCATAAGAACCAGCAAGGATTACAAAAATATCGGTCATGTGAAACCCAACTAAAATGGTACGCCACTTTGGCGTCAACATAATTAGCTTTTCGGTGGGACGGTCAGGCCACAACAAGTAAACGGAAAGTAATATTTCAAACACCAACTACAATTAAATAACAAAGGTCAATAAACATTTATTTCCAAAGGCTACATTACACACTACTTATAATGAAATTATTTAGATCTTGATTTGCATCCGCGCGGGGTAGTCGCGCGGTCTCGGCACGTTGCCACGGTTCGCGCGGCTGATCCCATCCGAGGTTCGATTCCTGCCTGCGGAATGGGTGTGTGTGTGTGTTGTCCTTAGCTGAAGTTACTTTAAGTAGTGCCTAAGTCTACGGATCGATGGCGGCAGCAGTTTGGTCCCATAGGAGCTTACCACAAATTTACAGTTTTCTTGATTGTAAACTTTTTCCAAAGGAATACAAAATCAAATATAGAGCAAGTTCGTTCAAATGGCTCGGAGCACTATGGGACCTAACTGCTAAGGTCATCAGTCCCCTAGAACTTAAAACTACTTAAACCTAACTAACCTAAGGACATCACACACATCCATGCCCGAGGCAGGATTCGAACCTGCGACCGTAGCGGTCACGCGGTTCCAAACTGAAGCGCTTAGAACCGCACGGCCACACCGGCCGGCCATATAGAGCAAGTATTTTTAAATAGGCGTCATCGCAGACAGTCACAACCTGGTGGATTCAGTGGCCATAACATATCGCCCAACAGGACCCACTGGCATGGGTAGAAGGGCAGTTACATTGAAATCACTACAACAGACTAACAACTAAGATTAGTTTCAAACATAAACAGTGCACCAACAACAATTTTTTGAAGCAGAAAGCTAAAACATTTTAAAATCTTAAACCATGGCACGGTAGAAAAGGCTTGTAAATATTAAAATATTGTGTCTACAGCTCAGAGATGACGTCTAATCATATTTCGAAGCAGTCGCACGAAGTTCCGCTACTATAGTTCAATTCTTTTATCTTGGCGGCTCGCGCATGGCCGCCCAGACGTGGGAGATTGCTGCGTTGCCAGTTGCACACGACGCATGCGCCAATAGAAGCAGCGCCATAGTATAGTATAGCATAGTTCGCAAGCTTACGTTTAGGGGGGAGCGCGCAGTTCATGAAGTAAAGCCACCACGGCCGCATTAACCCTTTCGCTGCTACAAAGCATTCCGCTGTGCGCGATTTTGTCACTGCACTGCTCGCCTGTGCAGACACATCGTGTTCCGACTGCTTTGACACTCTTATCAATCGATTCCACAAAAAATATTTGGCCCAAAAATTAGGTTTTTACACGTCTTCTTGACTGATACCTTCCCCCCATAAATGACTTAATTTTGTTTCGATGTTCAACGCAGTTATTATGCAGCATTAAATATAGTAAACCATTGCACGAAATTTTGAAGAGTTTGCAGAGGTAAAAGTCCATAGAGTATACTTTCCGTATGGTCGATTTTAGTTGCCACAATGTTGAGAATGAAATGTGGACAAGATACCTGAATTTCATATAAAATTTACTGTATAACAATAGCTCATTTAAGTACCACATAGGTGTCGTATGTAATATTGAGAAATATTCCGTCTTTCGCGACTGTAACAAAAATTTTATTTACACTGAGCACGTTTGGCTTTATTTTAAAGCACTTCAATCAATCAAAAGGAAGTACACAAAATACATTAAACAGAACTGTGTACTTACAAAAACATTAGGACTTGAATATACCGTCTATCAGTGAAGTGCTCTGAGCTATGTCAAATATAATTTTTGTGTGTGGCACACACAAACATCATTTATTTGCTAAAACACTGATCTGCCAACACAAACGTTGAATATTGTATTACCGCAGCACAAAACTACGAAAGGTGACTTGGCAATGGAGGAGACAAAATACTGGTCCACTGAAGATGCTTCAAAAGAGAGAAACGCGTCTGGTCTAAATAAGCCCCTTATTACAGTTGCAGAAGAGGAATATATTTCAGTACCATTGGTAAAAATGCGACTGTGGAACAAAAACAAGAAAGAGAACATGAGTACCATTGTGTATGTGCCGTACCTTTCCTTGATTGAAGTGCTTTAAAATAAAGCCAAACGCGTCCGGTGTAAATAATACTTTTATTACAGTCGCGAAAGACGGAATATTTCTCAATATTACATACGACATCTATGTCGTACTTAAATTAAATGAGATATTGTTATACAGTAAATTTTATATGAAATTTAGGTATCTTGTCCACATTTTATTCTCAACATTGTGGCAACTAAAATCGACCATACGGAAAGTATACGCCATGGACTTTTACCTCTGCAAACTCTTCAAAATTTCATGCAATGGTTTACTACATTTAACGCCGCATAATAACTGCGTTGAACATCGAAACAAAATTAAGTCATTTATGGGGGGAAGGTATCAGTCAAGAAGACGTGTAAAAATCAAATTTTTGGGCCAAATAGTTTTTGTGAAATCGAATGATAAGTGTGTCAAAGCAGTGGGAACACCATGTGTCTGCACAGGCGAGCAGTGCAGTGATGACAAAATCGCGCACAGCGCGGAATGCGGCGAGCACGTGTCTACAGCAGCGAAAGGGTTAATGAACAGACAAAGCACTAGAAATTTCAAAAAATTGCATTCAAACGAATATAATTCGTGAAGTAAGGCACTTCGATATTGTTTTTAAATAATGAAAATACTAAGCACCCCATAAGGTTAGAACACATAACCTTTCGCGTACTTTTTTTTTTTTTTAGTTCGTTTCATCTGCTCGGGGCGGACGTCGTAAGACACTCGTTTCAGGTCGTCGTTTATACCTTAACTCAGTTTTTTTATTACAGAGGGCTGCTAACTCTCTGGCTGAACACGCTGAGCTACCGTGCCGGCACTAAACAAACATTACTAAAAATCTCATTTTGGTCTATATTGTTCGTTGTATATGTTCGAGGCGGACGTCGCATGACATCCGTTCAGGTTGTTCGTTGAGCTGTTCACTCAGTTTTTTTGTTACAGAGGGTAGCTAAACCCTCCGACCGAACACGCTGAGCTACCGTGCCAGCTAACACTTTAAGGCTCGTTTCACACTGGGACGCTTGTGACGGTCACCGGTGACTGTGGCGAACACTCCTGGGTCACTGGTGTCCCACACTGCAGCTGTTGCCAACTGATTAGTTGGTGAAATGGACTCGAGCGAGGAGGAACTGTTGTAAGTACTTGTAATGAGGAGGAGGAGGAGGAGGAGGAGGAGGAGGAGGAGAATGAAGACAAAACGTTCATTACACACACATCCACTGCTACGTGATCGGCTGGAGACAGGATTATATTACACCCTTTATGACGATCTGAGACAATCTGAGAAGAAGTTTTTTCAGTATTTTCGAATGTCAAAAACTTCATTTGATGAACTACTAGAAAATGTGAAAGAAGCAATCACAGGAAAAGACACTACACTAAGGAAGGCTATCCCACCAGAGGAAAAACTTGCTCTTACATTAAGGTAGGTACTGTAGTATTATTTTATTTTATTGAAAGCACATTTTACAGATTTTAACTGGTATTAATATACATTACAAAATATTGTAAAACTTTCACTAATAGTTTTAAGTTCATTGTTTCTCTGCCTGCGCTGTTGAAAAGTATATTAAGGACTCGTCACTGTACTCGGAGGCCGCTGGCGAGCACACAGCTGGTAACTGATCGGACAACCTCGACTGTCCTCCAGTGTAGCCTTGAACTGTTCCATGATATGCACGGTCGTGATGCGGATCCCCCGTAGCGTAATTTGGTACCGGCGCAAATCCTATTTGGGACGAAGAGGAAGCAGAAGCGCTGTAATATTGTTGGGCATTAATAATGACATTCATCAAATCTGATTTCACTTTCAATCTTGCATGACTGGGTAATTTTTTTAATTCAGGTACTAAAGACTGCATAAAAAAGCTATCTTCGTCGCCTTGCTGTGATGAATTGTCTTTTCTGGCGTACTTTTCCTTCAAAATGTTCTATAGGATATCTTCTTCAAAAAACTTCTTTTCACGTGGCCTTTTTTACCGTCGCTCAGCAGTTTTTTCACGTGCCTCCTGCTCTAAATTTTCTCCTTCATCAAACTCATTTCTGTCTTCATCATCATCATTGTCAATACTAGAAGTAGTGTTCTTACAGTCAGTTGTTAGGAATCGCAGCTGATCGAAGTAGATATACTTCTTCCTACCAGTTGCTGCAGAACCACTCTTTTCTGTTTTTTGCTTTAATAACTCTCTGGTATAACTGGTCCTTAAGCTCTTCCATTTCCTTTGAAGGATTGTCCCTGCAACAAACAAAAACCACCATAGTATTGTTGTTTGGTTTTGTTCGTATTTTATACGCAGCCGTACCGTTCATCCGATTGCGATGAAACTTTGTCGCTTGCGCGAAAGTTATAGGCATAGTACAATTATTAACATTTATTAAAATTATAGTTGCCGGGTGTTTCAGCTAGTTATCTATAATGTCCACGTGTGCGTGCGTGTGTATGCTTGTGTGTAAGCTGCAAAATTTTGTAGTTTTGCTCCATACGCTTTATCTTTTTTTTTTACAGGTACTTGGAGGCCGGATCATCCATGATGGACTTACATTTTCAGTACAGAATTGGAGTATCAACTATCTAGTATATTATACGAGACGTTTGCTCTGCCATATGGCGTAAAATGAAGTCAAAATGTTTTCGCGACCTCTCGAAAGATCTATGGCTTGCCTCAGCTGAACGATTCCATAAGAGGGCCAACTTTCCTCATTGTGTGGGTGCAGTGAACGGGAAGCACATCAGAATTGTAAAACCCACTTCCAGTGGTTCACTCTACTATAATTATAAGAACTATTTTTCCATTCTGTTGTTAGCTGTTTGTGATTCGACATACAAATTCTTATTTATAGACGTTGGAGCATATGGAAAATCGTCTGACTCAATTGTGTTTCGTAATACAGTGTTAAATAATAAACTACAAGATGGTACGCTAGATTTACCTGCACCAAAACAACTGTCATTATCGTTTGAAAGACCTACGCCATTCATGTTAGTAGGAGATGAAGGTTTCGGAATGTCAAAATTCATTTTGCGCCCTTATGGTGGAAAGTATTTAGACATTAAAAAACGTGTGTTCAACTATAGACTGTGCAGAGCTAGAAGGTACATCGAGTGTACTTTTGGAATTCTTGCAAACAAGTGGCGCATTTTCTATCGACCACTGGATGTTAAATTAGATGTGGCAGAGTCTATTGTGAAGACATGTTGCCTCCTCCATAACTTTGTGCGTGATCGTGATGGAATACAGTTTGAGGATACGGTAACTATTCAGGGATTGCAGGACATGTCACCTTGCTTGGTCCGTGGAGGAAATATTGCGAACGGTATCAGAGAAGATTTCGCATACTACTTCATCAGCCCTGAAGGCGAAGTGCCATGGCAGCTGCAAAAAATGTAAGTGCTAGAAATGTTATGTGAACATTAATGTCGTTAGGCCTAAATGTTCATTGGAATTGTATTTGAAATGTGCAGTGTTCAATTATTACCATGTTAACTGTAACAAACCATACTGTTGCGTTCACTGAACTGATTAAAACTTGCAATTAAAATTATAATTACAATGCACTTTTTTGTATTACAGTTGTGTGTACCTAATTGAACAGAACCCAAGCACGAGCACTGTTCTCATTCGGGTGTCAAAAACTTGTAAGTCAATAGTATTATGGTAAATAAATAAAATTCATCATTATAGTAACAACATATGCGTAAATTTCTGTTGTTTTGATTAATATTTTAACTGTATTTTTCGGACCATAAGGCGGAGCGCCTTATTAGACTACGAAAAGACGTACCCTTAATTTTGTTGTGAAAATGTTGAAATAAAACTATTTATTTTATTTTACTTTCATTCGCCCTGTAGGGGTGAGTACATGGTTTCTGCGCTCATCCATTTTGTCAATTCTTCTCGCATAGAGACTTCATAACAGTACACTTGCTATTGGTAATGCAAAAGAAAAGGGGTGAGGGATAGCATTCTCCTTGTAGGTTATTAACCTCCTAGCCTCGTACAGGGGTAGAAAATATATTTCGCTATTCTTGTGGTCCGAAAAATACCGTATTAAAGTGTAGAAAGAATATAGAACTTACCAATTTTGTTTCTTTCATCTATGCTCTTTTCATCGAAATGAGGCACAAATTTCGTAATAATTTCTTGCCACACTTTCATTTTCATGACTTTGTTACTGTAGTCATCGCTTTTCATATCCCAAATAACGGGACGACTTTCCACTTCACTTATAAAATCTTCTGTGTTGATGAACTCTAAACTCATGGCTGCACTGTGTGGAGAACCACTGGCCTTAGCAACGGCTGCCTGTCTATTGGCAACTCTGCACTGCTGTGTCTGTGATCGGTGTCCCAGTGTGAACACTCCAATACAAGCTAATGCATGTCCGGCGGTGAGCGCAGCGAACACAGTGTCGGTGTCCGTCACATGTGGCGAGGGTGAGTCACTGCTGGGTCACCGTGACTCGGTGACTCAGTGCAGTGTCCCGGTGTGAATGCCCCAATTCATACGACTGTATCTCTATCAGTGACCGTCACCGGTGACCGTCACCGGTGACCGTCACAAGTGTCCCAGTGTGAAACGAGCCTAACCTTTACGCTAACGCACCTCGTCTGACTACATAACGCAATGAGGACTATAACACCGCACGCAAAATACTGACAAACACTGTTGGTATGACTATGAATACTCACGCTTCGTCCAAGTACAATAGGAAATAAACAATTACCGCTGTTCTTTATTGCGAAAAAGCGGTTCGTGAGAGTGATACAAACACCTTTCCTTGCTATCGCCTGAATTAGGAGTCTTATTGCTTGTTTGGTTTAATTAATTAATAGAATATGAAGCAATTGGTATAAAGAATGCTTTTTCCAAACTTTCTATAAAATAATGTCTGTTATCAAGACATTGTTTTTGTTCTATTACTTTATTTATGACCGAACGTTTCTAAAACTAAAGACACTCGTCCATGCTCTGCACTGCAGTCGAGATGTGGCAACGTCGTTCACTGTTCATTGGCTGACTGTGTTTTGTGACGTCAGATACGCAGAACGAACCTAAACTTGGCCACCAACATAAGTGACGCGCACTTTAGTGCCACTACGAGGAAGCAAATTAGGTTTGCTTTAAATACACGCTGAAACTGCTGTGTGCGTTAGTTACCTTTGATACAGAACAAGGTGAGCTGATGTTAGTCAAGAATGCATTAAAGGCGACAGAAACGTTATTGTCGACACCTTGTCAACACCCCACTGAGTCTGAACGATGTCGTGTTATACGGCTGCGAGAAACTGGATGTTCCTTCTGCGATATTGCAGAGAGACAGGGCAGGGATGTAGCCACGGTGCATGACTGATAGCAGCGGTCGTCACGACAACGTGTGGTCGCAAGAAGACCAGGGTCCGAACGGCATGTAACATTACCGAGAGGGAAGACCATCGTGTTCGGCGTATGGCTGTGTCACATCGTAACTGCACCTGCAGCAGCACTCTGAGCAACAGTTGGCACCACAGTGTAGCGTGCACTCCACTGAACCCAACCCACCACCATTTACGACATCAGTGGTGTTAACCGAGAGTTCACTGGAGGGCAGGATGGAAATCTGTTGTGTTTTCTGATGAAAGCTGATTTTGCCTCAGCGCCATGGCTGGCCGTGTGTTGGTTAGAAGAAGGCCAGCTGACGACCTGCACAATCTATGTGCTGGACAAACTGGACTTAAGCTTTGAGTTATGGTCTGGAGTGCAATGTCGCAAGAGCATTCTCGTGATTATCCCATGCACCCCGACTGAAAAACTGTACTTCAGTCTGGTGATTCGACCTGTTATGTTGCCATTCATGGAGAGCATACCATGAGGTGTTTTCCAACAGAATAACGTTAGTCTACACACCACTGTTGTAACGCAATGTGCTCTACAGAGTGTCGACATTTTGTCCTGGGTTGCTCGATCACCAGATGCGTCCAGTCGAACACCTATTGGATATCATCGGACTACAAATCCAGCGTTTGTGGATACCATCCCTACATTGACTGACCAAGTGCAACAGGCATGGAACTCCATCCTACAAACTGAAGTCCTGCACCTGTACAACACAATGCATTCAGCATTCTGGCGGCTACATCGGTTATTAATGCACCAGCATTTCACATTTGCAGTGGCTCATTTCGCACTTATATTAACCTGTAATCTTGCAGTGTTAATTACATAAATATGTTACCTAAAGACATGTTCTACATTAATTATTTTTTGGTGTTGCGATTTTTTCCGTCAGTGTAATTTAAACCGTGAATTCCAGAATGAGATTTTCACTTTGCAGCGGAGTGTGCGCTGATATGAAACTTCCTGGCAGATTAAAACTTTCTGCCCGACCGAGACTCGAACTCGGGACTTTTGCCTTTTGTGGGCAAGTGCTCTACCATCTGAGCTACCGAAGCACGACTCACGCCCTGTACTCACAGCTTTACTTCTGCCAGTACCTCGTCTCCTACCTTCCAAACTTTACAGAAGCTCTCCTGCGAACCTTGCAGAACTAGCACTCCCGAGTTCGAGTCTCGGTCGGGCACACAGTTTTAATCTGCCAGGAAGTTTCATATCAGCGCACACTCCGCTGCAGAGTGAAAATCTCATTCTGGAAACATCCCCCAGGCTGTGGCTAATCCATGTCTCCACAATATCCTTTCTTTCAGGAGTGCTAGTTCTGCAAGGTTCGCAGGAGAGCTTCTGAAAAGTTTGGAAGGTAGGAGACGAGGTACTGGCAGAAGTAAAGCTGTGAGAACCGGGCGTGAGTCGTGCTTCGGTCGCTCAGATGATAGAGCACTTGCCCGCGAAAGGCAAAGGTCCCGAGTTCGAGTCTCAGTCGGGCACACAGTTTTAATCTTGCCAGGAAGTTTTTTTAAACCTTGTATTATTTTTTAAATTCAGTGTCTTTAAGGAAATTCCAATATGGTTATGCAATTTAAAATGGTTAACCTAAAAACAAGTATCTTCTTGAGATTTAATAACTATAAGAAATTTAGGACGGTAGCTACCAGCTATGCAGTAAAATTTATAATGATTTGGTTAACTACAATTAAACGGAAAATGCCGTATAACAGCCCGTCGCCAACTGCTGTTTGTGAATCAATCTGTTTAATGGAATGGGTATTAAACCTACAGCATTGTGCGCTGTAATGATTCCAAAATCTGATTCAATCTGCACAGCAGCTTTACAACACAAACTTTTCTACACTGTAAAGGTGTTCTAATCAATTTGGCCAATATTGGGAAGTCACATAATTCTCAAGATTACGATAACCGAAGAATGGAACAGCTTTGCTCTCCAAAATGCTCTAAGAGAATACATTATAACTACTCTCATTAATCACAATGCAACAGGAACACAGACGCTAAGAAATTTCACTCAATAGCTTGGTGTCAATTCACGTTCATAAGTTAGTTACAAAATACCGGACACACAAAGGCTGTCATGCATATGCATTGCATTACATTCCCCCTAACTGACAGCGTACGACATAATACAGACACCACCGGAATCAATTACCATTTAAATTTATATTGTTTCCTATAGTGGAAGAGAGCTGCTTATACAGTTCTATAGTCAATCTACAAATGAGTCACACGCTGGTAAACCACATAAAAACCGCAGCACTTCGTTACACGAATATCAGTTTTAGTCCTGACAAGTATCCATGTCGATTAATACGTGCACACTCCCGGTACAGACAGTTAACATCAAAGTGCTTGAAATCCAGCGATAGGTGTTCCACTGACGAGGGCCACACAGTACATCCCAGAACCTGCAGGTGACCTGGTATACTATCCCAGGTGGCCAGGCGCCTGAAACCCACTCCCATAGCCACGTCACAAGTGGTCCCGGCTCGCCGCGCTTGCACTCAGTGCTGGTGCTGACTTCCTGGTGCCTGGCTGAAACACCACTCCACGACAGCCTCTCGCCGGTCTGATCACTGCCCGCATGCACCCTCTACCACTCTCTGCACCCTCTACTCCATCCCGGCGTGGCTCTGTCAAAGATAGCGACAACCGTCTGGAAATAAGTTCAATAGGAACCCACATGTCTCAGCAGCCAACCCTCCATTTACACGTCAAGCTGAAAGCCATGGACCGAGGCAGTCTGATAGACGCAGTATTTCTTGACTTCCGAAAATCATTTGACTCTGTATCGCACCTACGCTTACTTATCGAAAGCACCGTCATAAGAGATATTGAGCGGAATTGAAGACTGGGGTGAGAAATTTTGGTAGGGAGAACGAAGCATGTTATCAGAGATGCAGAGTAGCTTTAACTCCGTGTGTGCTCCAGGAAAGTATATTGGGTCTCTTGCTGACCAAGTTCTACATTGACATTGCAGACGATATTAATAGTAACCTCAGTCTCCTCGCAGATGATGAAGTTTTCTACAATGAAATGTAATATGAGAATAGCTGCGCAAGTATTCAGTCAGACATTGATAAGTTTCCACAGCTGTACTAAGATTGGAAACTCGCTTTAAGTGTTCAGAAACAAGCAACTGCGCGCTTCACAGAACGAATAAACTTAGTATCCTACAATTGAAACAAGCTGCAGCTGGAATCGGTCAAATCATGCAAATATTTGGAGGTATCAATTTGTATTTTATCATGCTTTCCAAAACAAGAGTGGGTAGTGAAAACCGACTAATAATACACTGGCTGAAAATTCACAGAGAACTTGACAATATGAGACTGCTTATAGGACTGTAAACGCTGTGACTTGGATGCATCCACTGGTTCGGCTGGGAAGGCTGTCATAAGCTGTTTTATCTTCTGAGGCTAGTTGGCTCACAACTGTTGTAACTGGACCTTGATACTGACACTGGGTCACAACTGACATCCGAGGGGGTATTACACATGTTCCATGAGAGACAGATCTGGGGATCTTGGTGGCCATGGGAGTACCTCAATATTACACAGGCAGTTCATAGACACACGTGCCATATGTGGACGAGCAATGTACTGCCGGAAAAATGAGAGGTAACACGTGATGACCGTCACGCACTGTTGTGTCATCAGATTTGCCTCCGTCACTACCAGCCCTGACCTGAAGTCGTACTCGACATTAGGTAAATAAACTTGTCACCTGATGATACAACTAACTTTCGGAAACGTGTTGTAATCAATAAAATGTGTAAGGCATTCTATGGTGAATTTAAACAAATTGCTGCTCTGTTTGTAGCCATAAAATATTACAAAATTTGCATAAAGCGCAAATAAATTCCTGTAAAGATCGTGGGCTTCTAACTTACCTAAGATCGATTTTGAATTAAACTTTTTCTACATTCCTCCTGAGATATAAGTGTATATAAGTGAATATCGTAAGATCAAAAGTACGTAAATACGTTATAACAGCTCATTAAAGGTGTTGCTAGATAGTCCACAGTACACAAACTAGCTGCTAAACGAAGTTAATTGATATAACGGAAGATACTAGTTTTTGCTTATAGAGATGATACAGCTGTCACTGAACGAATCAACGAATTTTATTGCGTTACCCCTCAAAACAAAAAAAAGTAATTTTTAAATGCAGAGTCAAAATGAAATACAATTTTCCGTTTAAGTTACTAAAACAGAGAAAAAATTATACTTACTTTAGGCCAAGCCTCAGTTATAAGACTATTATTACTGGAATACATATTTTATTTTGTAATGATGCTATTAGTTATAGGGAGGAATAAGCGATAGCGTAGAGGCATCTTTTGAAATTGGAATTATTGAGCGCTGTTAAAAAAGAAGTGGTCAGATAAAATTTTAAATATATAAGAAACTATCAACCTCGATTGCGGTAATGCAACCAACCTTTACCTAGGTTTCAGTCCAAGTAATTGAGCCTTCTTCAGAAGATATGTCTGATTCTTTAATATGTCGAAGAGGGCGTGGTCTAGAAATAAAACTAAAACAGACTGTTTTAGTTTTATTTCTAGACCACGCTCTCGTAGATATTTTATAGAATCAGGTAAATCTTCTGAAGAAGGCTCAATTACTTGGGCTGAAACCTAGATAACGGTTGGTTTCATTACCACAGTCGAGGCTGATAGTTTCCCATAAATTAGATTATCACTATTGCTGACTGGGCTGTTGAAAGTAATAAAATTTTACCGTTTCATTCTGTATATGAGAAAACACATCTGGAAAACCTGGACAGATAGACACATTGTTGAGCGCTGCAAGAGACACGACGGAAGTGAACTTAATACTCGAGTAACTATGGAACGGTAGATGTTAAATGTTGCATGGAAAAGAGTACGCGACATATGAGAGGGGGTGGCAAAGATTTTCCAAAATAATGGTTTAACAGGTATGCAGGGACGACGTCATCAGCGCGAGCGCCCAAGAAATTAATAGCATCAAATGAATGACAGGAATGATGAGCAGTTTCAACAAAAACATCGGGCTTAAGATACTGTTTCAGTCACTTAAGACAAAGGGCTCATATGACCGCAGGGAAAGGCGATTTAAGATACAGTCCAGTCCAGTAAAGTGCATAATAAAAATTACCATGGTAAACCATACAATTTATACGTCTTTGTTGTGAAAGTTAGTTCGTTATGCAGGTACAAGTCACAATAAATTATCTTTTGAATGCTGTGTGCTCTTTATTATTTTCTTTAAGATACAGATATATCATTAGCTCAGTTCTACATCTACACTTAACAGAATATAATGATACAAAAAAGAAAACAATTTCCTCATGTTCTGCAGAATATTTCCTTTTTGATATATCTGTATACATTTAAAACTTAACTTATCGTTACAGCATTGTTGTGCACAGCAATGCTAAACCGCATTATGCTTAAAATATAATTAGAAAAGTTCTTAGAGCTGCTGGTGATACGTACGTACCAAGATCACAGTGCTACCTTCCGCTTACAGACACTTAATACTATAACTGTTCAAATGGTAGGATCCTTAGAATGGATATGCGATGAGTTGAAGTTCGAAACGCTTTATCAGTATATCACAGTCTATGATTATTTCATATATATGTATAACTAACCCATTCTGAGAAACATTGCTTCTAGAAATGTTTACATTTTATTAATGTGTGAATTTGCTGTATTGTTAACTCTAAACTTACAGTTGCTACAATTTTTTCCTGAAATCTGTATAATTAATTTCATGTACAATGAGTTGATGCGACAGATGATTTAAAATGGGTGTTGTAAGCTACTAGAACAGCTAATGGCGATCCTTACCTTTACAGTGCGGAATAGGACCAGAGCAGCAACTGTAAACCTTGAATTGCTTCCAATCATACGCGCTAACTTAATTGCTCCGTAAACGACTTTACAACTATACGACTCACACCCTGGTATTTCTGTTTTGCAGAAAAACGGCGTAGATTTTATTGGGTTTCCGAGGACTCGGGGTTGGCTGGAGCGCTGCAGTCGCGACATTCCTGGCTTCGAGGCAGCCAACGCCGAGGGGGCGAAGCAACTCGGCCAAGTTATCAGCAGCCGGCTTCCGCCAAACGCCCTGGCTCTCTGAGCAGAACAGCAGGCGGAAGACGTCTCAGCACTCAAAGAAAACTAACTAAACAATTTCCTTTGACCTTGTGTAATTTATTTATTTATTATCGAACAATAAATTTCGTCCAGTATGTCTTCGCATTCCTTGGTGTTTATTCACGCACCCGTCCAGAGATAGCCACAAAAGCTTTGTCATCATTAAGTCCGCAGCTCGTGGTCGTGCGGTAGCGTTCTCGCTTTCCACGCCCGGGTTCCCGGGTTCGATTCCCGGCGGAATCAGGGATTTTCTCTGCCTCGTGATGACTGGGTGTTGTGTGTTGTTGTCCTTAGGTTAGTTAGGTTTAAGTAGTTCTAAGTTCTAGGGGACTGATGACCATAGATGTTAAGTCCCATAGTGCTCAGAACCATTTGAACCATTTTTGTCATCATTAAACTTGGCGTTCTGTACCTAATCGCCCTTCAGTGCGCCCCTTCCTTGCAGTGATGGATTTGGTTGCAAAAGTTGTCATTTTGGCTGCTGAGGGAACGTTCCACCTCAGCTCTGATAGATCTACCAACGACGCAGTATAACGTTGAAACATCTCTCTGCTCTTAAGATACGCAGCTCTTCACAGAGAGTCAGTCTGCCGATTCTTCGACATTTAGACTTTTTAACGCACTGAAAGTATCTGTACCATCTGAGAACTTTGCCATATTTTGGCGGTTTCCCAAGTCTATCACAAAGGAATAGATGGCCTCCATCCAAAGCATTAACGTTCAGAATAAAATTTAGAACAGTCTGTATAACTATGTTTGTATGAACCACCGGTTTTAAGGAGTCCGACTAAAAATTCTCTGGAAAAACTATTTTCACCAGAACACAATACATTCATTACTGGGATCCTAAACAAGCATCTGACTGCGTAATGGTAATATCACAGTCCAACACACACAATCTCGCCACTCACTGTTGTGTTATCGTCTTACAGTTGGAACAGCACTAGCGCCCCTAACAGGATGAAGGTTAATGGTTTTTTAAATTATTTTTCTACTTAATTAAAGTAGAAGTTGCTATATTTTTGCTTTCGAAGCGTTAATAAATGATCAAGAGACATGAATGACCGTGAAAGAAACAAAAACAGGCTAATCTCCCTCATTCAGTGACAATAACTACAACTTATTTGTGAATTAATTGCTACCAAATATGTGTATAACAGCAGCTTAGTCCGCTGAAATCAATAGAATACAAACATATATTTTATACTTGAGAAGCATACACTGTGGTGAAAAAAGTCACGGGATACTTCCCAATATAGTGTCGGACCTCCTTTCACCGCACTTACTGAAACGTATTGACGTGTCATGGACTCAGTAAGTCGTCGGAAGTCCCCTGCAGAAATATTGAGCCATGCTGCCTCTATAGCTGTCGATAATTGCGAACATGTTCCAACTCTTTTCGTAACTGGTCTTTCCGAAGGTCGACTTCTACCAATTTTTTGCATTGTTCTCTAGGTAATTCGTGTTAGTATTTTATTAACATGACTTAGTAGTCTGATAGTTCAGTAATTCTCACACCTGTCAGCCATTGTTTTCTTTGGAATTGAAATTATTACATTCTTCTTTAAGTGTAAGGGTATTTCACCTCTGTCATAGATCTTGCACGTCATGTGGAATAGCTTAGTAATGACTGACTCTCCCAAGTACGTCAACTGTTCTGAGGGGGTGTCGTCTGCTCCAAGGGCCTTGTTTCGGCTTAGGACTTACAGTGCTCTGTCAAATTCTTCTCGCATTCTTCTCCCGTCTGTTCTTCATCTACTTGCTCTTCCCTTTCTACAATATTGCCTTCAAGTTCATTTCCCTTTCACGATGCTTCTATACACTAAGGTAACAAAATTCACGGAATAGCGATGTGCACATATACAGGTGGCGTTAGTATCACGTTCACAAGGTATAAAATATCAGTGCATTTGTGGAGCTGTCATTTGTACTCAGGTGATTCATGTGAAAAGGTCTCCGATGTGGTTATGGCTGCACGACGGGAATTAACAGACTTTGATCGCAGAATTGTAGTTGGAGCTAGACACGTGGGTCATTCCATTTCGGAAATAGTTAGGGAATTCAATATTTCGAGATCCACAATGTCAAGACAATACCGATAGTATCAAATTTCAAACGGACAACGCGGTGGTCGACCGCCTTCACTTTGCGACCGAAGGCAGTGATGTTTGCGAAGAGATGTCAGTGCTAACAGACAAACAGTGCTGCTTGAAATAACCGCAGAAATCAATGTGGCGCTTTCGAAGAACTTACCCTTTAGGACAGTGTGGCGAAATTTGGAGGTAATGGGCTATGGCGACAGACGACCGACGCAGTGCATTTGCTAACAATATGACATCGCCTGTAGCCTCTCTTGGGCTTGTGACCATATTGGTTGGGCTATAGACAACTGGAAAACCGTTGTCTGGTCAGATGAATCCGGATTTCAGTTGGTAAGAGCTGTTGATAGGATTTGAGTGTGGCACAGACCCTACGAAACCATGGACCCAATTTGTCTAGAAGGCGCTGTACAAGCTGATGGTGACTTCATAATGGTGTGGGCTATGTTTGCATGGAATTAACTGGGTCCTCTGGTCCAGCTGAACTGATCATTGACTGGAAATGATGATTTACGGCTACTTGGAGACCATTTGGAGCCGTCAATGGACTACATGTTCTCAATCAATGATGTCGTGTCACCAAGCCACAATTGTTCGCACTTTGTTTGAAAAACATTCCGGACGATCCTAGCGAAAAATTTGGCCTCCCAGGTCGCCCGACATGAATCGCATCGAACATGTATGGGACATAAACGAGTGGTCAGTTCGTACACAACATCCTTCATCTGCAACACTTCCGCATTTGTGGACAATTGTATAGACAGCATGGCTCAATACTTTTGCAAGGGACTTACAGAGATCTGTTGAGTCCCTGCCACGTTCAGCTGCTGCACTACGTCAGGCAAATGGACATTTGGACATTTGGAGGTATCCCATAATTTTTGTCTGCTCAGTGTATATTCCTTCAACATTTGAGTTTTCTCTTCTTTGCTTAGTGCTGGTTTTCCATCTGAGCTATTTATATTCGTACAGCTGCTTCTCGTTTTTCCAAAGGCTTCATTAATTTTCGTGTAGAAGTCAACTTTTTCCCCTAGTGATACATGCTTCTATAAACTTACAATTGCTCTCTAGCCATTCCTGCTTAGCCATTTTGCATCTCATATTTGACACTTGATTTCCACTAGACCGTGCCTTTTAACTTATTTTAGCCTCTGCTGCCTTCAGTATTTCATTTCTAAAAGCTGTTGATTCATCTTCTACTGTATTCCTTTTACTCCCTTTCAGTCAATCGTTGCCTAATGCTCCCTTTGAAACACTCAACAACCTCTGGTTCTTTCAGGTCCCATCTCCTTCGTATTCTACCCTTTTGCAAACTCTTAAGTTTTAATCTACAGTTCATAATCAATAAATTATAGTCGAAGTCCATATCTGCCCCTAGAAATGTTTCACAGTTTAACAGTTTAAAATCTGGTTCTCAAATCTCTGTCTCACTAGTACATAACCAATCTGAATCTCTGTATTACCATTAGGTAGGCAATCTGAAATCTCTGTCTTAACATTACGTAATCAGATTGAAACCTACCAGTGTCTCTTCCTCGTATACAACCTTCTTTCATGATTCTTAAACCAAGTGTTAGCCATGATTAAATTATGCTCTGTGCAGAATTCTACAAGGCAGTTTCCTCTTTCACTGCTTTCCCGTAATCCATATTTTTCTATTATTTTTCCTTTTCTTCCTTTTCCTACTATCGAATTCCAGTCGCCCATCACAATTAAGTTTCCTTCTCCTGTAACTATCTGAAACCTTCTTTTATCTCATCAGACATGTCTTCAATCACTTCATCATCTGTGGAGCTAGTTGGCATATAAACTTTTATTACCGTGGTGTATGTTTGCTTTTTGCCTATCTTGGCTACGATAATGTGTTCACTATGTTGCTCAAAGCAGCTTAAAAATGGTTCAAATGGCTCTGAGCACTATGGGACTTAACTGCGGAGGTCATCAGTCCCCTAGAACTTAGAACTACTTAAACCTAACTAACCTAAGGACATCACACACATCCATGCCCGAGGCAGAATTCGAACCTGCGACCGTAGTGGTCGCGCGGTTCCAGACTGAAGCGCCTAGAACCGCTCGGCCACTCCGGCTGGCAAAGCAGCTTACCCACTTCTCTGATTTCCTATTCATTATTAGACCTACTGCTACATTATCTCTATTTAATATTGTATATATAACCCTGGAACTTCCATAATTTATAAGCCTGGAACTTCCATATTAGGCCTAAATAAGAAGACACAGTACTAGGAAGCTAAGAGAAAAGTGGTCACTTTCGAAAGTAATTATCGTTTTAGAAGTAGGTTCTAAATTGAAACAGCATTTTTATGTTTGAAAATAAATTGTTTGTAGCATATACGACGACGATTTTGTTCACACGTCCTACCTGTCCCAGAAACACGCAGCAACAGAACCAACAAGTATCGGGTGTCACTTTCCTGTACCTGCACCCGGACTAACTGATTCACATGTTACGCATATTAGTATTGCTATCTTTATGTAGATTATTTTGTCTGCTCTTCATTGTAATTATTGTTTTTGAACAAAAGTGTCATTTGCGTTCGTCTCATTGCGTATTTCTCTCAGTCCCTTTCTGTACTTGTGGTAGGGCGTTCCTTCCTCCACCAGCGTGTTTAACAAGTGCTGGATCGTCGCTGGTGCACGAGGCTGGGGTGTAATACGTCTCCTCAACGCACCCCACACGTGTTCGATGGGATTCAAGCCGGGAAGGGGTGGGTCAGTCCATTCGCCGAATGTCCTCTCGTTCCAAGAGCTCCCCCACCTGCTCTCTGTTCGACGCAGTTGCGCTTTGTCATCCATAAAAATAAAGTGAGGGCTGAATGCACCCGAGAAAAGACAGTACAATGCTACAATAGTGTTGACCGGTGACTGTACCGTGTTCAAAGATTTGGAGATAAGGACGCCCATGTGACGTTATGCCTCCCACGTTATAACACCTGGCCATCAAAGCGACCTACTTCGACAATGTTCCTGGGAGCATTACATGTTCCCATCTCTCACCACATGTGGGTATGTTCAGTATCTAATCTCACACTTATTCTGTACCATCACATTGGAAATACTTCTGTTCTCTTCTTGTCTGAAACACTTATCGTCCAAATTTCACTTCTGAACAAGGCTACAGTCCAGACAAATACTTCAGAAAGGCTTCCTTACAATTAAATGGTTTAAGAAAGCTTTTCTTGCTATTGCAAGTCTGCATTTTATATCCTCTCTACTTTGGTCATCATCAGCTATTTTGCTACCTAAATAGCAAATCCCATATAAATTTTTTATTGCCTCGTTTCCTAATCTAATTCCTCGGCTTCGCCTGACTTAATGCGACTATGTTTATTAACTTCTTTTTACTCTTGTCGATATTCATCTTATAGTCGATTTTCAAGACACTCATTTATGTTCAGATGTTTTTTCCAAGTGCTTTGCCGTCTCTTGCAATGTCTTCGGCATAGTTAAAGATTTTGTATCTCTTCTCCCTGAACTTTAATTCCCTTTCCTATTTTGTCTCTGAATTCCTTTAGCGCTTGTTTAATTGGCATACTGAATACCGCTGAGTATAGGCTACAGCCATTGTCTTACTCACTTCTGAATCACTGAACGTTTCCTGTCGTTCGACTCTCATAACCGCAGTCTGATTTGTGTACAAGTTACAGTTAACTTTTTACTCCATGTTGAAACACGTATGTAACATAGCAGCGATGGCGAGGCATTGTAGCATCTGTGACCAGAGAGTATGCGCTTGACCGCGCGTGTTGCGAGCGGTTCTCAGTCTGTCAGTCAGTCGTTGCGAGTCTGTAGCTCTGTCTAGTTGAGGGCAGTACTCAGTCAGTTGTCGTTGAGAGCAGTTCTGTAGTAGCCGTCATGCAGAGCAGTCGGTCAGTAGTAGCAGCCCAGTGCGGTTGTGTGATGTAGTCTGTCGGCAACACTGGTCAAGATGCTGAATAAGGTATATTGTTAATTAAGGTAATCATCAGATAATTTAAAGTTCATTTATTGTAATTAATTTCCAACAAGTGCCCCAATAATAATTTGATTTCAAGCTAAGCATTTTTAATAAACAATTCTCTTTTTTAATAATATTTCCGTTGCATTTCCTTAAAGAAAAAATTTCCCTTAAAGTAACAAAAAATATATATATATAAAAATTATATTTGCGATGCATTTCCTCCAAGCTGTGCGCAACAATAAGAGCAGAAATTTGACTAGCAGTTACAATGAGGTAAGAATTTAATTCTGATTTTTGCACAGGGCCAAAGACCGATATTTCGGTTTAATTGAATTATCATTATCACTGAAGTTTCATTAGTACTGAATTGTTTTTCATTATTTTGCGGAAGCTTACACCAGAGTCAGATTGCGAATTTCACATTTTTATTGCCTTTGTCAGCACATTTCATTGCAAGGAGGTTATTCTTGGGTCCCATTTATTATTATATTTTATTTAAATATTTCTGTGGGGACGATATTGCTTCTTGGCTCCATTTCTATATAACATTGTCATACGAAATTTTTGTGGGGAGGTTACACTTGGCGACACCCAGTCCAGGATCGTATTTCGTTGAGAGTCTTTTGAACAACAGTCAGATATCTGCTCTTATTTGCTTAGATATAATTAGGATTTGGCGCAACGCTTTTATTAACTTGTGACTTTCTTTCTACAGGTCAACGGCAATTCGTTGCTCTGTTGTATTTGTGTGTTGTTTTTGCATTTGTGTTTATTGTTTTGTGAATAATTGTGACCACTGTAAAAATGCCGCGAAAGACTATGAATAGTGTATCGCGAGGTATTATGAATGAATTTACCGACTTAAACAACGTGACCGATAGTAATTGTGACACGCAGTGTAATGATGACAATCCTGTGTTCATTAACAATCAGTGCATTACAACCACTAATGATGACTTTTATCTTAATGAGGAACAAACGAACTCAATTGTCTCCTCTGTGAATTTGACGACAATTGATGACGCGGAACGCTCTATTGTAATGAGCGCTGCCCAGCTTAATATACCCGATTTGGAAAATTCAAGTAACGTACAGACAAATTTGTCTAATGAAAATGAACAGGATACTCAAAGTACGACGGATTTATTTAATTCCGAAATAGTGAGTGACAGTGTAGGTCCGAATGATAATCCCTTTTGTAAATTGCAGAATGACCAAATGGTCACACAAAGCGCGACAATTCCAGGTACACAATCAAACAGCACAGATAATGGAGTAGGTAATGTTACTCTGGAACAATTTATGGCAATAATGCTACAGTTTAAGAACGAACAGAACGAAAAACAAGACAAACTTAGTGCGGATATCAGACAACAGAGTGAAAATTCCAGACAACTTAGTGAACAGGTCAAACAACAGAACGAAAAACAAGACAAGTTAAATGAAAAATTAGACGACAATTCCAGACAGCTTAGTGAACAAATTAGAGCCGTTGCCGCGCAGTGCCATGACACTAAGGAACAGTTGCGCGCAGAAATTGAGGCTTGTTCAAGAAAAAATAGCGAAGAAATTAAGTCTGTTGCGCAGGAATTAAGGGAAATGCAAACTGCCGCGACAGAAACACTCAGAGACGAAATTAGCGGAGTCGCTAAACAATGCTCTGAAAAAGCTACACAATTACGCGACGAGTTTAAAGCAATGACAGCAGAACTTTCGCGCACAGTGGACGCAAAGATAGACGCGAAATTCGAACAGCAGAACACTCAGATTAACGAACGCTTTAATCAGCACATACAGAACAGTGATACGCGTTTCCGCAAATTTATTCAAGATCAAAACAAAGTAAAACGTCAGGTCATGGAAACAATCACTGCACAAAGACAAGAAGACAAACGTAAAATGTTCGCGAAAGCGAAGACGTATGTAGACAACAATATTGCGTCAGTGTCCGACGAAATTAATTCCATCAAACAGTCGAACACAGAATTACGGGATGAAATTTCTGATCTTAAATCAAAAACAGATACACACACAGTAAATATTCAAACAGTGACAGACAGATTCGAACAATTAGAACTAACACAGGATTGCGATGTCATCAAAGCTGATGTTAAAAAACTGAGCGAAACTACGCGTAAGTTGCAAAAACAGATTAATGCGTCCGATTCTAAAACCGATGATCAGGCAAAAATACTGACTGAAAAATATGAAGAATTGGCCAGTCGTATTGATGCTATTGAAAGTAGTAATGATAATAAATCAGACGATACTGCACCGGTTTCATTTAACCAAACACCTGAATTTCAAAATTTGCAGCAGACAATTAATGAGATCGACTCGTCTAACAACACGTTGCGTAGAAAACTGTCAAGTTTACAGCAAGAAGTAACAGAGATGAAAAATATTTCAGTTAATAATACAGCACAGCAGACGCCACTTTGCGAACATTTTTCCGACTCACGCAGCGCATATAATTTGGGTAATCTACAAAGAGTACGCGATTTAAAATCTGAAAAGCTACACAACTTGAAATCCGAACTGACACAGAAAAACAGATTCTCGCACAAACCTGAACGTGTTCACAAATTCAGAGACGATAACGTTGATTACGAGCAGTTTTTATCAGTAAGAAAAACTAAGGAATTTAATAATGACAGAGCACAGATACACGATTTGAACTGGATACGTCGATTTATTTTTGTACTTTCACCACTATTACCTGTAACACAGAAACTAGCTTTGAACTGGATACGACAATTTGCTCTTGAATTTTTACCAACATTTCGTGTAATGCAAAAACTTGAATTAGTATGGATACAGCAATTTATTTCTGAATTTTTACCGGCATTGCCTGTAAGGCAAAAGCTGAAAAGTATTTGCAGTGCGTAATTGACCTCAGGGGATTCATTACACTTTAATGAATATGTGCCGTAGCGAGCATAGGGCCCCGAGCTGTAGTAGTGCTGTTTCATCTTTAGTTTTCTGCACTGCTGCCTTCTCTTCTACTATCCTTTATATCTATCAAAACCGCTCTTTAACTATTGCTCTATTTAGAATTAAGAAACGTAGTAATAAGAAAACCGGATTTGACAAGTTATACCGAAAGTGATAATTTTTATTAGGCACTCCACAACTACCAGCGTAATTTTAATAACTGACAAAATTTTAATCATCAGTACGTGTAAAATTATCAGTAACAGTAAGCACATTTTGGTAACAATAGAAGTTTTCCACCGCAACAGCATGAAAGTCAACCGGTTAGCATACCTAACCAACAATGCAGTCTACAAGGTCAACCAAGCTTTAATGTTTCGCCGCGTGCACGTATAGTCCCAGCTACAACAAATAGTAACGCACGGCAGCAAGGAAATAACTACGTACAGAAAAAACAGTATTTCAATCTCTATCGCAATGCGCCGTATGGAAATGACTATCACGACAGACGTAAAATGAATTAGCACAATTTTCAGCGTACATTCAATAACACGTCAGATAGAATATGATTAAATACAGTACAGATTGCATATTCCAGTAACGCAAGCAATACTTTTGACACGCAGAATTTTGTTCATGAGAATGTTATTTGAAACATGCATTGTTGAATGCTCCACTTTTATCGCACCCAGATCTTACCAGAAATTTTTCCATTGCTACAGACAGTTCTAACACCGCTTTAGGCGTACACATTTTCCAGGAAATTGAAGAAGATGGTTCGATAGTAATTAAAAACATCGCATTTGCAAGCCGCATTCTGTCACCTGCTGAACGAAATTATTCCGTTACTGAACTTGAAACATTATGTGTTGTTTGGGCTTTTACGAGATTTCGGCACTTTCTTTATGGAAGACACACTACAGTTTACACAGACCACAGAGCGATACAATTTTTACTTTCAGCTAAATTCACTCACGACAGGTTAAGCAGATGGAAACTTTACTTGCAGGAATTTAATTTCACAATTGTTCACATTCCCGGCACACAAAATGTTGTAGCAGACGCATTATCCCGTTCTCTTTGCAACAATCAGCAAGACATCGCAACCAACTTCTGTAAAGCAAATTTCAGCGTAATGTACATCCAACAAGTAGCATTTGAAAATTTTATTTCATCGTCATTACAGGACATAGCACAAGAACAAAGTAAAGACAACGTGTGGAAAGAAATTAAACGGCTTTGGCAAGATAAGAATAATGTTACGATTAGACACCACTACACTGTACGCAATGACATTCTGTTTCGCCGCTCTCACCCTGACAACAACAACTGGTTATTATGCATCCCTGACGAACTCGTTAACAAATTAATCTGGTACACTCATTTAAGTTACGCACATTACGGAGCACGAAAATGTTTTCTTATACTGAGACAGAACTGTTATTTTAACAACATGGAGAAACGTATACGACGAGTTTTAGCGTCTTGTAAAATTTGCCAGAAAGCTAAATCAGACACCACTTCACATATTCCTCCTTTATATCCCATTGTACCTGTTAAATTAAGACACATGGCCGCAGTAGATATTTTTGGTCCGATTCCCAGAACTAATAGAGGTTTTTGCTACATCTTTGTCGCTGTTGAGCTCACTTCAAAATTTGTTACTTTCACTCCGTTACGCAAAGCTACTGCTAAAACTGTTTCAAAAGCATTTGTAAAGCATTTTTTATTTCATGTAGGGCATGTGATGAAAGTAATTTCCGACAATGGACCACAGTTTCGATCTGCAATATGGACACGTATGTTACGAGCTAGAAACATTTCTCCGATCTATATATCCAAGTACCATGCTTCTTCGAATCCTTGTGAACGGTTAATGAAAGAAATTGGTAAGCTGTGCCGAATATACTGCCACAAAAGACATATTGATTGGGATACACACATACTCTCATTCCAAGATGTAATTAATTCCATTCCAAATGAATCCACTATGCTATCTCCGTCTGTTATACTGAAAAACGTTGAACCACCAAACAAAATTAAAGAATTAATAAATTTCCCTACATCTCGTCGCTTACGACACCACGAAATAATTGACATTGCGCTGAACAACATCAAACGTGCCGCAGAGCGCCGGAGAAGACAGCAAAAACAGGTTTGTACACGCCGCGACTTTCACGTTGGACAGAAAATATTAGTACGTACACACTATTTATCCAGCAAATTAAAAGGTAAGTGCAGTAAATTTGAACTTCTATACGCAGGTCCATATCGGATTCGCAGCATCCCTCACCCCAATGTTGTACACGTCGAAACTTTGAGAACCAGAAAATCGAAAGGCAATCACCATATCTCAAACATTAAACCGTTTATTGAATGAAATCACTTTATAATGTAACATGCTATGATGCCATTTACTAATGCAATTATTTCACCTGACTACCTACTGATGACTGTCGTATTTTTCTTGGCAAGTGCTCGGCAAGATAAGGTTAGCAGGTCGCTTTTCTTGTCGTTACACGTCAGACCGTGCACATTTTCCATTTTTTATGTATATATGATTATTTTCCTGTTTTGTTTGTATGCACTGTGAATTAGTTAAGATATAGCAAACACCAGTTGACTTTGACATTTTTGCCATATGATGTTTCAACATCGTGACTATTTTACGTTTTTCCTTTTTTTGCTGCTGCATTGTGATATTCCGTGTACATTTTTTGCGTTTGAACACTGTCTATGCTTTTGACATATTACGTTTTCTGTCATGTTATGCTGTATGCTTGATTCTGTTACCGTTAATCAGTAATTATTTAGTGGGTATATGATTTGAATGCAAGACATTAATCTTTGTTCTTCATTTTCAGAAAGAAATAACGTGTAAAGAAAATAAATTAAACAGAAATGGGAATTTCAACTACGGAATAGACGAAAGAGGATACAAAAACCTTATGAGGAAGAGTAAATGGATCAGGATTAACAAGCATTAACAAGAATATACTATACACATCGCAGAATAGCAGTCTTAACTAATTTTTTCTTTCAGAATACAAGGTGATTGATGCAGGCTGTCAGACAGAACTACACATCTTAGTTTTAGTGATGAAATATGTTAGAGATAAGGAATAGTTGTATAATGAGTAATGAAGTGATATTTTTGCAGATGATAATGAATACTGATGAATAATGATGAAGAATATGCTACTATGGATAATGAAATTTTTCTTTACAGGTGATGATAATAATGAAGTTATGATAATATGGATAATGAAGTGATTGATAATGAAGTTTTTTCTTTACAAATGAGGATAATGTTGAAGTTATGTATTTATGCTACGTAGTTATTTAAGTATTTGTTGCAGTTTGTCTTGACAGCAGGTGTTATATTGCATAGTAGGATGTTGGAAAGTTTTGGAAAGGACAGCTATGGAACACATGTTTATACACATTTCACTACTTGTTAATTCGAAGTTCACTACTTTTCAGCATAGTGTGTGTTTCTTCTTTCAGGTCAATAATCCATTTTGTATTTCTTCCAGGAGAAGTTTTTCATGATACATACTAAACCTGTTACTTATTATACCTGTTCTAGTACTTGCATTTTTTTTAACCCATTTGTGTTTATCATTTATAAATGTGATCACATATACTGCCTTGTTACATAATCTTGCTACAGCTGACTCATGACGAATGACGTTACACATTTTTGATTTACAGTAACAACCCAGAACCAATTTTTTTTCTCTTTTTTCTCTTCTTGCTTTCTCTTATAATTACCTAACGCAATGCATTGCTAACAAAAAAAAATGTATTACCAGTCCCAAATAGTGATACCAGTTTGAGAAAGTTCTGAATAATACTGATCAACTCTGAATAGTATGTCACTTCAGTAATGATACAAAAAAAAATATATGTATAAAATAATGCTTTGTAACTGGCTAATAACTGCCACTGTTTATTGTAATGAGACTACTTATAATGTGTATGATTATTAATGCTATGACTGTAATTAGCTGATTTTTAATAATGACTTCGTAATGATCTGAATGTCACTCAATGAATTGTTATTACTTCTTAATGATCTGAATAATATTGAATGAGGAACAATGTTTTATACCATTCGATATTTGCTGGGCCACTGAGTGCCAATGATGAGTGTAATGTTCTGTAATATTCAATACTTGCTGGCCACTGAGTGCCAATAATTAACATTATTCTGTCATACTAAATATGCTTTGTAACCGTCCAAGGACTGCCACTGTTTATTGTAATACGATTACCCATGATGCCAATAATTTAATTTTGTGAACATTTTTCTGTAATACTACATTCATGGTACAGAAATGTTCAACACTGGGCTATGAATGCCCCAAATGAAAACTGTAATTGTCAATATTATGTGACTTAATGTCCTTCACCTCATGAGCTAACTACCCTGAATTACTGCAATGTCCATTTGTCCTGTCTATCCTAGTGATCATGGAGCACTACCTTTGGGTTTGCACTACTTCTACGTTGGTGTGCCTTGTAAAAGCGTGGTGTTGACACAACATGCTGTCCACCACCATGAGCGATGAAGACGTTATTATGGTCCCACTGTTTGGTGTACCTAATGTACTGCCAAAATGAGAACATGAAATATTACTACGAGAGTTCAGTGTCTTGGCTACACTGATGGATTCTGATGGGAAAAGAACTGCAAATTGTGTCACTTGGTGTTGTACTTCTGTGGAAAGATATGGACTTTCAGAACAGCTGTGTGCAATCTAAAGTGCTACAACCATGATGCAATCCTTCCCTTTCCTATCCTAATTCTTGTCACATAGTGAAGATCATTTTTTGCTAACATTATTTATGTTCATGACTATACATTTTTTTTTTGATTCGCTGAACTCCAGTGCGAGTACAGTTATGTCACTTGTCGATATGATTTTTGCCATTATGTTTATTTATTGCAAAAATACCTAAGACATTTTTCCGATTTGTTCTCAAGTACAGTATGTGCACTCTTGTCTTTTATATTGTATATACATTTTTTTTAGTATTTTATTTTAATGATGTTCTGAACTACAGTGCATGTGCACTTATGTTGTGTATTAATATGTTTTCTACTGAACTCCAGTGCCTGTGCACTTTTCTCATTTTTCAATATGATTTGTACTATTCTGTATATTCAATACTTCAATGTGTATGCACTTATGTCATTTGTTACTAATTGTATATACATTTCATCATTTACTGATATGTTCTCAACTGCAGTGCCTGTGCACTTTGTTATCTGTCAAATAATTTGTATATACATTTTTCTGATTTGCTACTATGTTTTGTACTCACATTTTGTCTTTGTCTGATATATTTTGTACTTTGTGCGTGTGCACAACATTTAATTCATGTACTACATCTAAATATTCTGTAAGTTGTAGAAGTTTGTTAGTTAAAGAAAAATTTTGCCGCGCTTGGCAAGTCCAAATGACTCACCATCGCTGCCAAATTTTTGCCCCCCCAGTGGAGGGTTATGAAACACGTATGTAACATAGCAGCGATGGCGAGGCATTGTAGCATCTGTGACCAGAGAGTATGCGCTTGACCGCGCGTGTTGCGAGCGGTTCTCAGTCTGTCAGTCAGTCGTTGCGAGTCTGTAGCTCTGTCTAGTTGAGGGCAGTACTCAGTCAGTTGTCGTTGAGAGCAGTTCTGTAGTAGCCGTCATGCAGAGCAGTCGGTCAGTAGTAGCAGCCCAGTGCGGTTGTGTGATGTAGTCTGTCGGCAACACTGGTCAAGATGCTGAATAAGGTATATTGTTAATTAAGGTAATCATCAGATAATTTAAAGTTCATTTATTGTAATTAATTTCCAACAAGTGCCCCAATAATAATTTGATTTCAAGCTAAGCATTTTTAATAAACAATTCTCTTTTTTAATAATATTTCCGTTGCATTTCCTTAAAGAAAAAATTTCCCTTAAAGTAACAAAAAATATATATATATAAAAATTATATTTGCGATGCATTTCCTCCAAGCTGTGCGCAACAATAAGAGCAGAAATTTGACTAGCAGTTACAATGAGGTAAGAATTTAATTCTGATTTTTGCACAGGGCCAAAGACCGATATTTCGGTTTAATTGAATTATCATTATCACTGAAGTTTCATTAGTACTGAATTGTTTTTCATTATTTTGCGGAAGCTTACACCAGAGTCAGATTGCGAATTTCACATTTTTATTGCCTTTGTCAGCACATTTCATTGCAAGGAGGTTATTCTTGGGTCCCATTTATTATTATATTTTATTTAAATATTTCTGTGGGGACGATATTGCTTCTTGGCTCCATTTCTATATAACATTGTCATACGAAATTTTTGTGGGGAGGTTACAATGTTTTCAGCTGTTTTGCGTTCGGAATTACAAAGAATCTCTTTCAGTCAAAATGGTCAAGAGCTGTCCCTAAATCTGCTAACTGACATAATACTCCAAGTTTAAAAGCAGTTATCGAGTCAAATGATGTATAACTCATGTCACATTTGCATATAAAAATTTTCGAATACATTCAAATTAATCCACTAACAAGGCGTCATGGTCAACAGAAACTACAAGAAAACACTGCGTAGCTGCTTTTGGACCTCGGATATACGAGGGACACTGAAAAGTCTACATTCTTACCACCAGCTAATCAGTACATTACTTCAGCAAAATTAACGAGTCTTGCCAATGAGTTGACGCAACGGGTAGTTGCTTACACCGTTCAGCTGCAACATCACCTTGTTTCTATAAGATATCGTGACGTGCCACAGAGCTTTCACAAAATCACACACTACTTGTTGTCGTAGCATTCTTAATTACCGAGTTATCAGTACTGACTTTGCCTTTTCGCTGATGTTGGTGTAATAATACTTGACAACTCGAATTCCAAAAGGATATCGGTCATTGACACCTGCCAACAGTGTCGCACTTTGTTATAAATGTGTGAGTCGCAAGAAGAGGAAGTGTCTTCAGCTAACGTATCACTGCAGCCGGATAGCCAGAAAAGGGTAATACGAATTTGAAATTATGGCTTTTCTGGAAGTTAGAAAAAATTGTGTAGTCTCTCTCTTGTACATCATGTGGTACTGGTGTTTTGTGAATAGAAAGCCTAGCATAAAGACTTTAAGAAACTGTAATGGTCTTCATCTTCCAAAAATTATCATAATAAATAAATGTACTTTAGTAAATATTTTGTAGAATTCTTCGAGGTAACAGCAGAATTAACATGTTAACAAATAACTTGAGTGCTCTCACAGATGGCTTTATTAGCATCACTGAAATACACATATTTCATGGGTTAAGAACCAGGAGACCAATAATATAGTGAAGTTACAGGACATTAGAAATTTGTTCAAGTGACATGATCTGCAACTGAAAAGTAATCCGATGTTCCAGAACCACAAATCATAGAATCATTTACATAACATTTGTTAATTTTTCCTTATGCACTTTATACTTGTCATTCACTTACAGCGGTAAGAATTCTTTTGAGCACCTTGTAAGTGTACAATCATTTGCTACAATTATTATAATTTTTGGCCTGATACATGATAAAGTTTTTTTTTGTTTTGGTTTTAGGGCGCAAAACTGCTATGGTCATCAGCGCCCGGTCCGTGGCTTAGGAAACAGTAAAAAACCGAAAATGGAAACCAGCAGCAATGGGAACGAAACTCAAAAAATTGGAGAAACTAAAAGCAGAAGGAAGGCTTAAAAATCCACTACAGAAAGGGGTTGGTTGTCCCCAAAAAAAGCTTCAAATGACTGACGTCATTTCACTGGCACTAATAAACTCGAGAACGCGATCGGCCGAGCGCGTGTCATCTGCTAAAATTGACGATTTATCAGGCGACAGCTGTAGACGGGCGCGTAACGGAGTAAAATAGGGGCACTCAATTAAAAAGTGTCTTACCGTCCAAAACTGAGAGCAGTGGGGACAGAGTGGGGAGGATCGCCGCTTAAAAGATGTCGATGGCTAAAAAGACAGTGCTCTATCCGGAGTCTAGTTAAAATTACCTCCTCCCGACGACGCGTTCGGGAGGAAGAGGTCCAAGCAGAAGGAAGAGCTTTCACGTCCCGCAATTTATTATGGGGAAGTGTCGACCAATGTGCGTGCCATAAAAGAACAACACGACGACATAAAACGCTCCTCAGATCGGCGAAGGGAATCGATTGAATAGCTGGCCGAAGAAGAGAGACTGCAGCCTTGGCCGCTATATCGGCCGCCTCATTTCCACAGATACCAACGTGTCCTGGGAGCCAGAGGAACGCCACCGAGACGCCCCCCGGGTGGAGCAAGCGCAGACAGTCCTGAATCCGGTGGTTCAAATGGTTCAAATGGCTCTGAGCACTATGGTACTCAACTGCTGTGGTCATAAGTCCCCTAGAACTTAGAACTACTTCAACCTCCTAACCTAAGGACATCACACACATCCATGCCCGAGGCAGGATTCGAACCTGCGACCGTAGCGGTCGTGCGGTTCCAGACTGTAGCGCCTTTAACCGCTCGGCCACTCCGGCCGGCTGAATCCGGTGGACCAGAGGGTGGACAGGGTAAAGAGCTTGGAGACTGAGGAGAGAGCTGAGAGAATCTGAACAGATAACATACTGTATCCGCTGATGGCGGCGGATGTAGTGGGCAGCCTGGAGAACAGTGTAAAGCTCCGCAGTATAAACCGAACACTGGTCGGGAAGCCGAAATTGATTTGGGGTGTCGCCAACAATATAGGCACTCCCTACACCAAACGATGTTTTTGAGCCATCAGTGTAAATAAATGTGGCTTCCTTCATTTGTGCAAGTGAAGGGGTACCATCCTTGGGAAACTGACAAAGGTCACGGAGCAGGCAGATCCGGGGACGGAGCCAAGGCGGTGCTGTACCCCAAGTTGTCAAGAAGGTTTTAGGAAAGCGGAAGGAAAGAGAATAGAGCAATTGACGGAAGCGGACTCCGGGTGGTAGTAGGGAGGAAGGGCGGCCAGCATACCCTAAATCCAAGGAGGCGTCGAAAAAAATGTCATGGGCCGGATTAGCAGGCATGGAAGACAGATGGGTAGCATATCGACTCAGAAGGACAGCTCGACGACTGGACAGCGGAGGATCGGCAGTCTCAACATAAAGGCTTTCCACAGGGCTGGTGTAAAAAGCTCCAGACACTAAACGTAATCCACGGTGGTGGATAGAGTCGAGACGCCGAAGAATAGACGGCCGAGCAGAGGAGTAGACTATGCTTCCATAATCCAATTTCGAGCGCACTAAGGCGCGATAGAGGCGGAGAAGGACCACTCAGTCCGCTCCCCAGGAGGTACCATTCAGGACACGGAGGGTGTTCAGGGATCGCAGACACCGAGCCGAAAGATAGGAAACGTGGGAGGACCAGCACAGTTTTCTGTCAAACATAAGACCCAAGAATTTAGCGACGTCCGAAAACGGAAGGTTGACAGGTCCTAGATGTAAGGAGGGTGGAAGAAACACCTAACGTTGCCAAAAATTAACACAAACGGTCTTACTGGGAGAAAAACGGAAGCCGGTTTCGATGCTCCAAGAGTGGAGGCGATCGAGACATCCTTGAAGACGTCGTTCAAGAAGGCTGGTCCGTTGAGAGCTGTAGTAGATTGCAAAATCGTCCACAAAGAGGGAGCCCGAGACATCAGGAAGGAGACAATCCATAATTGGATTTATGGCAATGGCAAACAGTACAACACTTAGCACGGAGCCCTGGGGTACATCGTTTTCTTGGGAGAAAGTACGGGAGAGAGTAGTGTTCACCCGCACTCTAAATGTGCGCTCTGCCAGAAATTCGCGAAGAAAAAGGGGCAACCGACCGCGAAAGCCCCAAGAGAACAGTGTGTGGAGGATGCCTGTCCTACAACAGGTATCGTGTGCTCTCTCCAGATCAAAAAATATTGCTACTGTTTGGCGTTTCCGGAGAAAATTGTTCATGATATAACTGGAGAGAGCAACAAGATGGTCAAGTGAAGAACGATGCTTTCGGAATCCGCATTGGGCAGGTGTTAAAAGACTGCGGGCTCCAGCCACCAAGCTAAACGGCAATTCACCATACGCTCCAAAACCTTACATACACTACTCGTGAGAGAAATGGGGCGATAGCTAGAGGGGAGATGTTTGTCCTTTCCAGGTTTCGGAACAGGAACGACGATAGCTTCCCGCCATTGTCAGGGAAAAGTACTGTCGGTCCAAATTCGATTATAAAGGTTAAAGAGGTAACGCAGACTATGGGTTGATAAATGCAGTAACATTTGGACGTGGATACCATCCGGTCCTGGGGCGGAGGAGCGAGAAGAAGAGAGTGCATGTTGGAGTTCCCGCATGGAGAAAACAGTATTGTAGCTTTCGCGATTTTGAGAGGAGAAAGCAAGAGGTCGCACTTCCGCTGCACGTTTCTTCGGGGGAAACGCTGGCGGGTAATTTGAAGAGCTCTAAATCTCAGCAAAGTGCTGACCCAATGAGTTAGAAATTGCGACGGGGTCCACTAATGTATCATGCGCGACAGTGAGCCCAGAGACCGGGGAGAAACTAGACGCGCCTGATAACCGTCGAATCCGACTCCAAACTTCCGAGGAGGGAGTGAAGGTGTTAAATGAGCTAATAAAGAATTTCCAGCTTGCCTTCTTGCTATCGCTGATGACGCGACGGCATCGCGCACGGAACTGCTTATAGCGGATACAGTTGGCCAAAGTAGGATGGTGGCGGAAAACGCGAAGAGCACGTCGCCGCTCACGTATTGCGTCACGGCACGCCTCGTTCCACCAAGGAACTGGGGGGCGCCGGGGCAATTCGGAGGTGCGTGGTATTGAACGTTCCGCAGCTGTAAGAATAACGTCGGTAATATGTGTGACCTCATCGTCGACGCTGGGAAAGTGACGGTCATCGAATGTCGCTAGAGACGAAAAAAGTGTCCAGTCCGCTTCGGCAAACTTCCAGCGTCGCGGGCGCATATATGGCAGTTGAGGCTGCAGTCTAAGAACACATGGAAAGTGGTCACTCGAGTGTGTATCATCAAGGGCGAACCATTCGAAGCGCCGAGTTAGCGGAACAGTACCGACCGAAAGGTCCAAATGAGACAAATTTGTCGCTGAGGCAGACAAAAATGTAGGGACCTCAGTGTTGAGGCAAACTAGATCCGCTTGGTGGAAGACGTCTAGCAATAGTGAGCCACGTGGACAAAGATGTGGAGATCCCCAAAGCAGGTGGTGGTCATTGAAGTCCCCAACCAGCAAATAGGGGGGTGGAAGCTGACCAAGAAGATGAAGGAGATCAGCTCGTGCCATTGGTGTGGACGATGTAATGTATACAGTACAAAGAGAAAAGGTATATCCAGAGAGGGAAAGACGGACAGCGACAGGTTGGAAGGAAGTGTTTAAGTGGATTGGGTGATAATGGAGAGTATCATGGAGAAAAATCATGAGTCCTCCATGGGCTGTAGTGCCTTCAACAGAGGGGAGATCAAATCAGACGGACTGAAAATGGGGGAAAACAAAGGGGTCATGGGGACGCAGCTTTGTTTCCTGAAGACAGAAGATGACCGGCGAGTAGGATCGTAAGAGGAACGACAATTCATCCCGATTGGCTCGTATGCCGCGGATATTCCAGTGGATAATGGACATAGGGTGAACAGAAAATGCAGGAATGTGACCAAGGTTGCCGTCAACTCAACGACTGCTCAGAGCTTGCGACCGACAGCATGGAATGGCATTCAGCCGAAGGCAGAAGATCCTGATCCATAGGTTGTTCAGGAGCAGCTCCTGCCACCAGCGATCGGCCGGTTGATCGGCCGCCAGCAGTGCGCCTCGGCGACACAGAAGACGGCCGAGGGTGATTTCCGCCAGGTGGTGCTGTAGATGGGACACGCCTTGGCGGAGAAGGAGATGAACTGGGTTTCTTAGTAGCCTTCTTGGAAATATGATGTTTAGATGAAGGAGGAACTGATGGTTGTGAAGTTGGGGTACGTAAAAAATCTTCACGAGTATGCCCTTTTTTCGAAGTCTTTGTGTCTGACTTTTGGGCTCGAGATTTGGCAGAACCCAATGAAGGGTGAGCCATAGAGTGGGCAGGCGAAAATGGTGAGGTTGAACGGGTGATATTTGCACTGGCCGATCTGACGACCGTGGCACTAAAGGTGAGGTCGCAAGTCTGCGTGGCCGCCTCCTTTGTTGGCCGAGGAGAAGCAAGGACAGTGCTGTATTTTCCTGTCTGAGGCACGGTGGGCTGTCGACTGGCGAATAATTTTCGAGCAGCAAAGGTCGACACCTTTTCCTTCACTCTGATTTCCTGGATGAGCTTTTCGTCTTTAAAAATGGGGCAATCTCGAGACGAAGCAGCGTGGTCACCCATACAGTTGATGCAGCGAGGGGATGGAGGTGGACAAGCACCCTCATGGGCATCCTTGCCACACATAACTCATTTGGCCGGATTGGAACAGGACTGGCTGGTCTGATTGAACCGCTGACACCGATAGCAACGCGTAGGGCTTGGGACGTAAGGGCGAACGGAAATTATCTCATAGCCTGTGTTGATTTTCGATGGGAGTTGAACTGTGTCAAATGTCAAGAAGACAGTGGGGGTTGGAATGATTTTCGTGTCAACCCTTTTCATATTTCTATGAACAGCCGTTACGCCCTGGTCAGACAGGTAGTGCTGAATTTCCTCGTCAGACAATCCATCGAGGGAGCGTGTATAAACGACTCCACGCGAGGAATTTAAAGTGCGGTGCACTTCAACCCGGACAAGGAAGGAGTGCAGCAGTGAAGTACGCAGCAATTTTTGTGCCTGGAGGGCACTGACTGTTTCTAACAACAAGGTGCCATTGCGTAATCTGGAACAAGACTTCACAGGATCTGCAATTGCGTCGACACCTTTCTGAATAATGAAAGGTTTGACCGTGGAGAAGTCGTGACCTTCGTCAGACCGAGAAACAACAAGGAACTGTGGCAACGATGGAAGGACTGTCTGTGGCTGAGACTCATTGAACTTACGCTTGTTAGCAGACATAGTAGAAGAAGAGGAGACCATTTCAGAAGAATCCCCCATGATTACCGGCGTCTCCGATGGCGCGCTCCTCCCTTGCGGGGGCTCTCTCTGAGGGCACTCCCGCCTTAGGTGATTGTTCACACCTCAGGTCACACCTCCCGACAAACGGACGGAGGGACCAATCGGCACTTTCGGAAGGTATCAGCTCGGGTAATCACCCCTCCCTGGGCCTGGCCGTTACCAGGGGGTACGTACGTGTCCTACCTGTCTATCCGGGGCGGGGAACTACGCGTTACCCCGTCACCGGCTACGCACGAAAATGCGTGGGTCTGCCTTCAGACACGCACAGGGAGGAAGAAAGAGAAAGGGAAAGGAAAGAAGAGAGGTCTCAAACGCCACAGCGGAGAAAAGGGTAAAAAGAAGAGGTAAGGAAAAGAGAAGGACAAAGGAAGGATGAAGACATGCAAGCAGAGAAGGCGAAGAATGCATTAAATTTACGAGCGTCCGCCTCCTGACGTAGGCACAAACCATACTCCCAGAGGGGGAGAAAGGGAAGGAAAGAGCCAGAGGTGCGGTGAGGGGGGGGGGCGAAGATGGGGGATAGGGAAGGATGCGGAAAGGGAAGGTATGCAGCCCGGAGAGGAAGGAGGGCCACATTAGCTCGGAGTCCCGTGCTCGCTACGCACGTATCCACAAAAGAGTTGTGAACCCCCTGGGGGGGCTGATAATGTTGTGTAGGCCTTTTCTAGAAATTTCTTTGCTGGTGATTGGTCGCTTTCAAATCTGGGCATTGTCACAAGCGGCGTTTCGGCGGTTAGCTACGAGTTTGTGATCCATTACCGACATACTCTCTAAGAAAAAAACAGAATAAAAAGAAAAGGAATTAACCGAATGGGACTGAAATCGGTAGACTGATGTACATGTGCAGAACAGCAAATGATTAAAATTTCAGATAAATTGGATGACTGATTCAAGAGGAAGAGCATCATAAATTGAGCAAATCAATAACGTGTTGGTCCATCTTCGGTCCTTATGTAAACCGTAATTCGGCATTGACGGAGTTGTTGTATATCCTTCAGGGGGATATTGCCCCAAACCCTGTCCAATTTTCGCGTTAGATCGTCAAAATATGGAGATGATTGGAAGTTCCTGTTCATAACGCTCCGAACATTCTCAACTAGGCCGACATTCAGCAACCTTGCTTGTCAAGGAAGGTAGCGGGTAGCACGCGGACAAGCAGTACAAACTCTTGACGTTTGCGGGCGAGCATTATCTAGCTCAAATATTACGCTATGATGGCTTGCCATAAAGGAATGAAACGGAGCATAGGATATTGTCGACGTAATACTGCTGTAAGGATGCCTCGGATGACAACCAAAGGCATTCTGTTATGAAATGAAACGGTACGCCAAAGCATCACTCGTTGCTATCTAGTTGCATGGCAGGTGATTCGCTGGTATACACGCGCTCTCTGGGGCGTCTCATGACACATTTTAAGCCTGGAATCTCATTGACTGGGAAATAATTTCTTTCAAGTGATGAGTCCCACTTCGGACTGATCCCTGATAACCAGTGAAGATGTGTCTTGAGACGCCCTAGACAATAATGGGATACCAACCTGACTGTCGCCAGCCTTGCGGCCAAGAATCATCAGTGACGGTCTGCGTTGCCATTTCTTTTCATAGCAGGACTCCTCCGGTTTTCATTCGCAGTACCCTTACATCACAGCGGTACTCAACGATATTCTACACCCCGTTTTCATGCCCTTCATTGCAAGCCATCCTGGGATTAGATTTCAGCAAAATAATGCCCACCCACACATGCCGAGAGTTTCTGTTGTTTGTCTTCGTGCTTGCCAAACCCTGTCTTGGCCAGCAAGGTCACCAGATCTGTCCCCAGAACATTTGGAGCATTATGGGTAGGGCCCTCCCACTACTTCGGGATTTTGACGATCTAACACGAAAATTGGACATAATTTGGCACTATACCCCTCAGGAGGACATCCAACAACTCTATCAATCAATGCAAGGTTGAATAACTGGTTGCATATGCGCCAGAATGGGACCAACATTTTATTGACAAGATTTTAAACATAGGTGAAACAGCAACTGCTGAAATTTTTCACGGTAAATGATAACAACCAAACAGTTGCAGGATAAAGATTTATTAAAATCCTTGACCACAGTTTGGGTATATCTAAATATACCTTCATCAGGAGCAAAATACACTAAAATCACATCCTGCAGTTGATGTACATAAACTACTGACGACGCCTTTGGCACAATTATTTTATGTATCTTCACTGCACGATGTGATTTTAATGTATTTTACTTTTGATGAAGGTATATTTAGATATACTGAAACTGTGGTGAAGGATTTTCATAAATCTGTATCCTGCAACTGTTTGGCAGTTATCATTTACCGCGAAAAATTTTATTGACAATTGGTCAAGCTCTTCCTCTTCAATAAATCATCCAATTTTTTTGAAACTGTAATATCATTGGTTCTGTACGTCACATCTACCGATTTCCGTCCCATTCGGGTAACTCCTTCGTGGTGCGTCGATTTTTTCATCTCTGAGTTGATTTTGTAATTATGAACCGGCTTTCGGCTTTTTACGCAACCTTCAGACAACTTAAGACTGTACATATAGTCGCCACAACATGATAAACATGTAATATTGCGGAAATAAAAGGTTCGCGAATTTTTCGCTCTGTAAATTATGCCAATAACGAAAATGTTCTGTGTGAAGAATATGTAAAAGTTAGTTTAGAGAATCCTGGAATGTGCCACCGTTGTTATTTGAAACTTAAAAATGCCATCGAAATCGTAACTAGGTCAAAAACGAAAAGCAAAACTGTCACAGATGCAAACACGCGAGTTTTTCATCCTTGTGACCAATGTGTCGATTATCGCCGCATGTTAACGGTAAAAAGCAGTGAAAACAACGGACTAAAAAGTTAGTTGCCGCTTTAAGAAGTCAACTGCAAGAACTGCGACAGAAAGAAGTCATAAATGGGACATGCTAAGACCGTAACCTCAAGCAACGTGCCAACTTCAACGTAAACAACGATCAGAAGAACAGAGTCCACATAGGGAAAACGAGTTCAAAATCTAACCTGAACGTAAGTCTTGCACAAAACTACATTTCCCAAGCTAAGACCGCAAATATTATAACTAAAAAACGTTCACTTTGTTCAAGCAGTAAAGAACAGTCAGTGTTGTGTAGTGAAAACTGTCCAGATCCCGGTATGTCAATAAATAGCATCACCCAAAAATGCCCATCTGTTTCAAACAATAAAAAATATACAGAAACATGCATTTCGGGTACCGCTATTATAAACAACACAGAACAAAACAATATAGACCAGCTGAGACTGTGCAAAAAAGATCGACAGGTCCTTATACTCGCCGACAGTCATGGTCGTCAAATTGCAGAAAGAGTGTCAAGCCTTTTACCAAGCTACGTCACGGGTTTCGTGAAACCAGGAGCTCGTTTTTCGGAAGTAACAAAACCAGTTGATAACTCTTGTAAAATCTTTGGACCATCAGACTACGTCGTAATTTTTGGAGGTGCGAACGTTGTTGCCAACTAAATCAAAGTAGCTCTTAAATGTGTACTGCGGCAGACAATCCACACGAATGTGTTAGTTATTAACCAACCACAGAGGCATGACCTACCTTCCTGGTCATGTGTGAATCAATTAGTGATTAAGATAAACTCTGACATAAGTGATGTTTGTGGAAAATTTGAGCATGCAAATGTAATAGATGCAAGCACTCTTGAAAAATCCATGCACACCAGAAACAGACTTCATCTACACTATACTGATAAACAATACCTAACAGAGAAAATATGTAATTTTGTAAAGCACTACACTAGTAAACTTACCAGTACGTTGCATAATTGGCTCATAACAGGCAACGAAAGCCCAAAAAACAAAGCAGAACATGTTAAAGGGGTCCAAATTGACTCACAAGGAAGGATGAAACCCAAGGAAAGAACGAATAACACAAAAATGGTCCAAAACACATTGGATAAATGGCTGGGTAGAAACACACACCAAGGGACAGGTAGACGTTTTATAGAGTAGCTGAGGGTGCCACAGTGGAATGTGTTACAGAACAAACTTATACACACACTTTAAAAGTCGTTCACCAAAACGTGCAGTCCCTACCAAACAAACTTAATGAAATAAATGTGCTTCTTAGCAATGAGTGGAAGGAGGTATCAGTGTTATCTTTTTGTGAGCACTGGCTAGAGAAGGACTATTTACAGTATTCTAACATAACCGGTTTCACATTGGCAAACTACTTTTGTAGATCAATATCAAAGCTTGGAGGAAGCTGCATTTATGTAAAAGAAATCATACACTATAAGATAATAAACTGTGTAAATCACTTAGGAAGCGAAAAACACTTAGAAGACTCAGCTATTGAAATAACATCAGGAAAAGTTATAATAATGTGTGTTTACAGATCACCCAACAGCAATGTAAACATTTTCTTTAAAAAACTTGACCTTGCACTAGGGAAACTTAAAAATACTTGCAGAACTATAGTTCTGTGTGGCGATTTTAATATTGACCTCTTAACACACAGCTTCCAAAGAGATAAATTGCTTAATATTATTCAAGAATATAACCTGTGCACTAAAATAAACTCCCCTACACACATAACAAAAACTAGTGCTACACTTATTGATCAGATCTTTGTAAACACTGACATGGACCCCTCAGAAAACTTTAATACCGGCTACAGTGACCACAACGCACAGCTAATTGCCGTATGCAGACGTATTGATTTGTCTAGGAATGGAAGTGTTATGTACAAGAGAAAATTCAGCATGGAAGATACTGAGCACTTCAAACATATGATAAGTACCCACTCGTGGAATTAAATCTACAGAAGTTGCAACACAGATGAAAAGCTCGAAAATTTCATGGAAATTTTCAGGCATTGTTTTGAAATTGCATTTCCAAAAAAGAAATTAATTTGTAAAGGCCCCAGCAAACACAAAACATGGATTACATCAGGGATCAAAGTATCATGTAGAAGAAAAAGAGAACTTTTTGCACTATCAAAAACAGATAGAAGCCCTGAATTTGCTCACTACTTCAAAAAATACAAGTTAACTCTCAGTCGTGTAATAAGGGAAGCAAAATCGACGGAAAATGACAAACTTGTTATGGAATCATCAAACAAAGCTATGACAATGTGGAACACGTTACAGAGACTTACTGGAAAGGTGGAAACACGCAAAAATATTGTATTGTCACAGGCGGGCAGCAAGATGACTGATCGAAAAGTAATTGCTAATCACTTCAACACTTACTACACCAATATTGCTGGTGAGCTAGTGAAGGAACAAATGGGAAAAACATCAAACAAAATATTACAGGAAATTTTTGGAAATAATGTAACAAATACATCCATGTTCCTTCGAGCAATAAGTAGGGAAGAACTGTTAAATACCATAGTCATTAAAAATAAATATTCAGCCAGAGTTGTCGATGTGTCAGACTATATTATAAAAGTATCAGCTGAACAGATACTCGCACCACTGCTAGATATATGCAATTCTTCACTATCAAGTGGTATTTTCCCACAACAGTTAAAAACTGCAAAAGTTGTACCCCTTTATAAAAAGGGCGATCGGCAGCTGATGGTCAACTACAGGCCTGTGTCACTCCTCTCAGATTTTTCAAAAATCATTGAAAAACTAGTTCTGCCACAATTAACTGATTTCTTTAACAAAGAAATATGATCTCAGGATATCAACATAGCTTCAGGCCTCAGTGCAGTACTGAAACTGCCACTTTTAGCCTCGTAAATCGTATTTTAAATTCTGTGGATAATCACAAAAATGATTCAGGGTTTTCCTGGATTTAACAAAAGCATCTGATTTAATAGACCATGAAATTCGCCTAAGAAACTTAGAGTGGTATGGCGTAAGAGGCCTGCCACACAAGTGGCTGAAATCCTAGAAAATCGTTCTCAGATAACAGAGGTAAAACACATGGGAAAAAACGAACACCAAGCTTATCAATCGAAACCTTCCACATTAACCCACGGTGTACCACAAGGCTCAATTGTAGGTCCCTTTCTCTTCTTAATTTTCATAAACGACTTTCCCCTACACGTTCAACAATCCGACCCAGTGCTATTTGCAGATGACAAGTATATTAATTGAAGGTGAAAACGAAATGGCTCTAAGTTAAAACGATAAAATCACAAATGAAAATGTCACAGAGTGGTTTATGAGGAATAAATTACTGTTAAACCCTCAAAAAACAGTCGTCTTACACTTCCATACACAACAAAATAAAAACCCATTAAAACCATACATGTCCGTGGAAAACCAAAGAATTAACAGTGCCACTGAAACAAAATTTCTTGGCATCTACTTACAATACAATCTTAAATGGAATTCCCACATCATATCATTAAATTCTAAACTATCGAAAACGACTTATGTGATGAGGATTATATGGAACAACACAAGTCCTGAAACAGAGTGGTGTGTTACGCTTGCATACACTCCCTATTGATATATGGCACCATATTCTGGGGAAATTCTCCTCATAGCATAACAACATTCTGGAAACAAAAAAAGATTGTGAGGATAATGAAAAAACCTAACAGCCCAAAATCATGCAAACCATTCTTTAAAGAACTGGGGATTCTACCCCCACCATGTATCTATATACTTGAAGTTGTCATGTATCTAAACAAAGCATGCTAGAAAAATGGAAATGTATTTATTCAAAATAAATCTGTACATGAACACCATACAAGGGCAATTAGTGACATACACAGGCATCATTGTTAGACCACACTGTGCAAGAAAGGTGTATATCACTCAGGTTCACATTTGTTTAATAAGTTGCCAAGTAATTTAAAGGCCATAAACAAAATCCATACCTTTAAAGCATCTGTAACTTCATATCTCTTGGAAAACTGTATTTACTCAGTAACACAGTATCTTGAAAAATAAGTTAATTTCGGTTGTAACAATATAAAAATGTAATGTAACAATACAGGAATATAACAATGTAACAATTTATAAATGTAATGTATACAATCAATGTAACAGTATATTAATGTAATGTCATTTTGTCCAACATCCAAGGTATGGTATATGTACCTCAAAGATCCAGGACGTAAATAAATAAATAAATAAATAAATAAATAATCATCTGATGGAGCTGGACAGAGATTCTTATAGATATGTATCTATATCGATATTATCTATACTTATCTCTTGTAACTTCTTTGTCTGCCTTTACTTAAGGTGACGTCTGTACAACCATGAACTTTCATGTGACATCTATGTAAAAGTTTGATTCATTATTTATGACCATTTACGTCTTTATAATTAATCTATAGATGTAATTTTAAAGCAATGTTCTGGAAAGTTATTGAAATGTGAAGACAATACTTGTATCTCATTCATAGGGCAATTAGGTTTTTAATCATGTAAAACCTGGAGGGAAGTCCCCTCCCCTATGCAACCAACATGACAGGGAGATAAAAGGTGGATTTAGCAGTCACACAAGCCTCCTTAGTGGTAGGAGCTAGTCGATGGTTGGTAGGCAATGTGTTTGCATCTTGTTTACCATACAATACCTACAGTATCTCTATACTACGAAAATCCTACGCTAAGTATAAAATTTTCAGAGTGTGTCACACAGCAATAACAATGGGTACTTTCGTCAGCTTTCGAGTGCCCACAGCAAATCGCCACAGCCACCACCTTCATTTCAAATTATGAGTTGAGTACTGTATGACCGCAGGGAGTAGTTGGTTTATCATATAAATAATAAAGCTATTTTCTTTAAACTTTGTGTTGAAGACTCGTATTTAATCACTAGTCATTTACCTTGGCAGGATCGTTTCCCACGTGCTTCAGCGTTTCCGAGTATCCTACTTTATTAATCAAAAAGACAATTATTATTGTCTATAAACAATTTAATTACTTTTGTGAAGAAGGACAGCACGTAATCATTCAGAGAGTCTAGTTTTTGAAGTCTTCCATGTGCTTTTTCATAAAAGGATAGCTAAAGTTTCATCAACAAACAATTCCAAAGACATAATTTAAAATGTTTTGCCTAGATGCCGTTCTTATCTAAATCCCAGACCAGTATTAAAGTTACATGAATAAAACTAGAATCGTTCAGAATAGTTTACTAGCTAATAAACTTCAAGGGCCACCACAAGAAATAATTATTGTACAGGATTGTAAATAACAGTTTCATAATATTTTTAAATATACATAGTTAAAAGCAGTGCTTGATTTGTAAAAAAAAAAAACAAAAAAAAAAAAAAAAGATAGAGGTTCTGGTTCTGGTACTGTTATCGTCTGGGGGTATTTCAGAAATTTAAGCTTCTTAAAACGTTGTTTTAACTCTTTTTAAGCATTTAATTACAACAATTGTAGTGTTAAAAAATGTAACTCCCATGTGGATCAGCAGTCTTTTACTGCATGTTTTATTAAGTAACTTAAATATTGTTCTCAGTTTACAATCTGTTACAGAAAGAAATTAAACTGAGGTGAACATATGTAGATTTGAACAACAGGATACTGAATAAGGGAAATACAGTTAAATGTTTTAACTTGCAGTTTATAAAACTATATAAAGCTTTGAAAGGTTTTTTTTATATCCCTTCTCTCTCTACTTCTTTGCTGTTGGTGCCCGTAGCAGAGTCCCATCTACGAAGCAGCCAAGACTCTATGCACATTGAAGTGTCAGTGGTGCGCCATTCAACTTAAGAAAATGTAGCGAAGTAACAATTTTGTTAACAGAGAGGCTCTACCGCCAGGAATGATCAAATTCATTTGGGAAAACGTTGTTTCATATTCACAATGTGGCGGTGGAATTGTTTTGATGCCAGTTTTCAACAGAAGCAAATTTTTGCGGTTATTTGTTTTCTTTTCACAATTTCCGCCAAAGTTCTCACAATTATCATAAACATACTAACAAAATGCTTTAATCATGCTGTTTGTTCAACTGAAAGTGAACTGCAAGGGACTCAACATCTTTTTGCCCTAAAGCATTGTCTTTGCACCAGCTGTTTGTGTCAACCAAGCGGACTGCATTCCGATTAACTTGGGCAATTCCAGCATGACAGTGCGACACCCCACATGTCCAGAACAGCTACGGAGTGGCTCCAAGAACACTCTTCTGAGTGTTAACACTTCCGCTGGTCACCAAACTCCCCAGACATGAACATTATGGAGCATATCTGGGATGCCTTGCAATTAGCTGTTCAGAAGAGATCTCCACCCCCTCGTACTCTTACGGATTTATGGACAGCCCTGCAGGATTCATGTTGCCAGTTCCCTCCATCCCTACTTCAGACATTAATCGAATACGTGCCACGTTGTATTGCAGCACTTCCTCATGCCCGCAAGGGGCCCTACACGATACTGTATTCGCTCGACTTATCGCCTAGTGACTTCATATTGCTTTCTGTTTTCAAACAAAAAAGTGTGGACAACGAGTTCCATCAACTGTGAAAGGCGCAGAATCCTGATAAAACCATGAGTCTGAATGGAAAAACAATCCAGAATCGGTTCGTTCAAGTGCGAAAGTGTAGTGGTTTCTAAAGGTGAATATACTGAGAAACAGAAATTATTTGTACTAAAACAATTTTACTTTTATTGTTTTCGTAAAAATCTAAGAACAGCGGTCCTCTTGTAAGACAAGCGGTTCACTGTTTGAAGTATTCTTTATTTGCTCTCAGTATAGTGTTGTCACGTAGCTTGCTGTTCGTGAACTATATTCCCTCGCTCCCTCAACACCCTGATTTCTAAACGAAAATTTCTTTCGCTACAAGCAGCCCCGGATCTACGATATTCCCCAACCGGGGCAATAACTTTGATAATCGATTTTTCAAAAATATGTTCATTTTGTAGTGCACATCTTTCTGAAGAGGTTGATGCATGAAACCTATATGCTTGAGGAAATGTAAGACAGGTTATTTGGTCTAAAGTGTGCCAAAGCGCATTGCCACCCCTCTTCACACAGCATTCTTCTATCGCACGTCACTGTTCTGTGGAATTCAAATACATTTTATAATGAAAGCCATCAAATCTGTATTCAGGACAGTTGAAATTAAAATGTCCTCTGATGTCCCTGCTGATCCTAGTTGGCTGGTTTTCATCCTATCCCCCTTTAGAAAAAAAAATTACCACGGGGTGGGATTATTTGTGATTGGGAATAAGAAGTCTTCAGAATATATGCACTCTTGATTGCCTGTTAGATAATAACTTTCTCTTTTGTGTGACATAAAATTAAATATGTTGTTGTTGTTGTGGTCTTCAGTCCTGAGACTGGTTTGATGCAGCTCTCCATGCTACTCTATCCTGTGCAAGCTTCTTCATCTCCCAGTACCTACTGCAACCTACATCCTTCTGAATCTGCTTAGTGTATTCATCTCTTGGTCTCCCTCTACGATTTTTACCCTCCACGCCGCCATCCAATACTAAATTGGTGATCCCTTCATGCCTCAAAACATGTCATATCAACCGATCCCTTCTTCTAGTCATTGTGTGCCACAAATTTCTCTTCCCCCTAATTCTATTCAATACCTCCTCATTAGTTATGTGATCTACCCATCTAATCTTCAGCATCCTTCTGTAGCACTACATTTCGAAAGCTTCTATTCTCTTCTTGTCTAAACTATTTATCGCCCACGTTTCACTTCCGTACATGGCCACACTCCATACAAATACGTATCCTGACACTTAAATCTACATTCGATGTTAAGAAATTTCTCTTCTTCTGAAACGCTTTCCTTGCCATTGCCAGTCTACATTTTATATCCTCTCTACTTCGACCATCATCAGTTATTTTGCTCCCCAAATAGCAAAACTCCTTTACTACTTTAAGTGTCTCATTTCCTAATCTAATTCCCTCAGCATCACCCGATTTAATTCGACTACATTCCATTATCCTCGTTTGGCTTTTGTTGATGTTCATCTTATATCCTCCTTTCAAGACACTATCCATTCCGTTCAATTGTTCTTCCAAGTCCTTTGCTGTCTCTGACAGAATTACAATGTCATCGGCGAACCTCAAAGTTTTTATTTCTTCTCCATGGATTTTAATACCTACTCCGAATTTTTCTTTTGTTTCCTTTATGCTTGCTCAATATACAGATTAAATAACATCGGGGATAGGCTACAACCCTGTCTCACTCCTCAACCACTGCTTCCCTTTCATGCCCTTCGACCCTTGTAACTGCCATCTGGTTTCTGAACAAATTGTAAATAGCCTTTTGCTTCCTGTATTTTACTCCTGCCACCTTGAAATTTGAAAGAGAGTATTTATTTTATTTATTTATTGGAGATACAGGGTGTTGGATGTATTCAATCGAATGGCAAGAACGAGGCCTATCACCGCACACATTCTTATTTGGTTAGCAGAAAGAATTCAACGAGACCAAACAGATGATATCATGTGCCAAGATTCCCGATCACGATGCCGATCCAGACCTACATGATGTGATTACAAATACGATTCATGGACTGTGTGGCGCCAGCAATGCCCAATCACCTTTCACAGTCGACGGAAAGTGTTCCAAACTATATCCATGGAAATTAATGGCCGAGTCTGTCACTGGCAACAATGGTTATCCACTGTATCAGCGTTGATCACCCGTTGATATCGGTCGAACTATCACAACAAAAGTGAAAAGAATGGATTTCATTGTCGACAACAGTTGGATTGTTCCATATTCGCCACTTATTTCCAAAACGTACAAGACACATTGCAACGATGAGTATTGCAATTCAGTAAAGTCCATAACATACATTTGCAAATATGTCACGAAAGGCAGCGATACGGCGATTTTTGGCATCCAATCCTCCAGTACCAACGATGAAATTCAGCGATATCAAGTTGGTCGTTATGTGAACTGCAATGAGGCGATTTGGCGTATATTCACATTTCCTATTCACTAACGTCATCTTACTGCCGTGCATTTGGCGGCGCATCTGGAGAATGGCCAATGAGTATATTTCACTGCTTCGAATGTTGTTCAATGTGCTGAAACACCTGCAGCGACAACATTGACCAGTTTCTTTGCAATCTGCTAAAGCGGTCCTTTTGCACGAACTGTGCTTTACTCGGAGATGCCACATTATTACACATGGAATGCTTCATCGAAGAATTTTCAATGACGGAAGCAAGGCCATGCTGTTCCTAGTTATCCAGATGGGTGTTCTACTGTTGCTCTTGGTCGTATGTATACAGTTCATCCAAAGCATGATGAATGCTTCTATTTGCGGTTGTTAATGGTAAATGTGAATGAGCCAACGCCATTTGAGACACTACAGACTGTTAATGGTATAATATTCCCAACATACCGTGCTACATATGAAGAACTCAGTTTACTAGAAAACGATAGCCATTGGGATACAACAATCGGTGAAGCCATTATCTTTGCATCTCCAAGTCAGATATGCACATTATTTAGTATCATCATTTCAATATGCTTTCCATCGAACACATCTAACCTGTGGCACAAATGCAAGGATAATATGTCAGAAGATATTGTACATCAAATTCGTGTCAGTTCCAGAAATCAAGATCTTGAAATGAATGAGGAGATACATAATCGGGCTTTACTCTTGATCGAAGACACGTGTTACCTCATGTGCGGAAGTTTATTAGTCAGGTTAGCAATGCCAGCACCAGATTATGAAATGAATGACGCATTTAATCGAGAACTGGAACGGGAACGTGAATATGACCATCAGCAATTAGATTTAGTAATTCAAACGAAAGTAGCCCTGTTGAACCCCCAACATTAATGAAGGCAATTGGTGATGGAAATGGTGGTTTATGTTTCCTGGATGCCCCTGGTGGAACTGGCAAGACATTCCTCATGTCAGTGGTTTTAGCCACTGTTCATGAGAGCTCCAACATTGAGGTTGCCGTTGCTTCTTCTGGAATAGCAGCCACATTGTTAGAAGGATGCCACACGGCTCATTCAGCATTAAAATTACCGTTAACTCTTCGAGCTATTGAAGACCCAACATCTAATATTACAAAAAAGCTCAGCAATGGACAGCACCCAACAAGCCACAAGTAGGCCAGCCTAAGAGACATCCTACTTACATACATAAGTATGTTCATACATACATACATACCTGCTCCATAAATCACGAAAACCACAATTTGTAATGTTGTGGAACATATCACTTTAACGCAAATTTTCTTTACGCCATTTTTTTTTACTCCTTCATATCCAAAAATTCATCTGTTGAGTAGGAGTTGTCATTCAGAAATTTTTTTATTTGTTTTTAAATGTTGGCCATAAGTCAGACTTTTAATGCTATTGACAAATGACCAAAGATTTTTGTGGCAGCATAGTTCACCCTTTTCTGTGCCAATGTCAGATTTAACCCAGAATAGTGACGATCATGCTTTCTTCTAGTGTTGTACTTACGCACTATACCTTAATTTTTGAATTGGAACGGGTTATTAATAACAAATTTCATAAGTAAATGTATGTATTGCGAAGGTACTGTGAATATCCTGAGTTCCTTAAACGTCTGCAAGGTGATTTTGGGTGGGATGCAGCTATCATTCTGATTACATGGTTTTGCGCAATGAATACTTTTTCTCTTAATGAAGAATTACCCCAAAATATGACGCCAGATGAAAGCAATGAATGAAAATAGGCATAGTAAGCTACTTTACTGATATGTCTGTCACCACAATTTGCAATAACCCTAATTGCATAAGTAGCTAAACCTAACTCTTCCAGCAGATCATCGATGTGTTTCTCCCAATTCATTTTACCATCAATGCACACACCCACAAATTTTGAATTAGCAACAGACTTCCGTTCATAGTCTATATTTATAAATGGTTTTATGCCATTTACTTTAGTGTACATAACTGTACATACTGTGTTTTCTCAAAATTTAGTGATAGGTCATTTGCAGACAACCACTTAATAATTTTCTAAAATACATTATTCACAATTTCCTCAGCTGATTCTTGTTTGTTGGGTGCAGTTACTATACTTGTATGATCAGCAAAAATAACTAGCTTTTCATCTTCATGAATACAGAGTGGTAAGTCCAGCTATGTGCCGTCCGAGGTTCTGCAACCAAGTTTCCACGGAATATCGAAAACAAACTGCATATGGACCAATTACTCGATGGGTCACGTCCGATCTGTAATAAACAATGCTTTTTGTTACGACGAACTGCATCACAACGACTATAATGGAAATAGGAAATGGACATGCTTATGTATCAATTACGTTGTTATACAGCGATGTTACTGTGATCAAAAAACTTTACCACGACGACACTAACCTGTGAAACATTACTGTGCAGCAGATGAATATAAACTGTAATAACGACACGAAGTGTATAGGTCAACGCACCTAAAACAAAAAGACATTTTTCTTTGAAGCATTTCAATGCAATACTATGTAACTAAGAAAATTCAACAATCTAAAGTTGTATTATAACAAATATTGTACTTTTAAAATTAAGTTACCTGTCATAGAATGTACTCTTCATATGTAATCTTGGTGGAATATTTTCTAAGAAACGCGCGCGCAACGAACAATATGAACTGTAATACTGTGCCGCGTGATGTAAATTTACGATATAACGGCAGTGCCGGAATCACATAGACGCTTCTGCGCATGCGCGCACTCTATTTTGCCAACATAAGAAATTCTACGGCGCACATGCATCATTCAAATTTTGTATATAATGTACTGTATAATGTATGTCATGTAAATAGTTGTAGATAACTTAGATTTTTTGTGCCATTAGGTGAATTGCTCGCCTGGAGGTGTGTCCTTTCGCCTTGCAGTTCAGGGGGCAAAATAAAGGCACATCTCCATGCCGTGCGTGAGTTTCCTCGGAAACGTGAAATCTTAATTAAATAATTAATATCTGACAAATAAATAAAGCCTATGGCACAGAACTGCAGCGCTATGCCGCTGATAAAACAAAATACAATTATGACACTCTTATGTTTCACGAAGGAGGAGGTCTTGTAGAATAGCTGAGGCTAGCACGTATATTTTATTAACTGGCACACGGCCATTTTTGATGTTATATAAGAACACTGCGAGTTGCAGTCTTACTAGGCACTCGATTCTGTAAAGAATTTATATTTATGAAAGTAAGTTGAATTATTTAACTGTAGGCTTATTCGTTGAATATATCTGATTTAACTAACTGTGTATACTTTTTTATGTTTAGTAGACAGTCACCTCTGTATGACGTATTGACATGGCTGGCAAATTATTCTAATATTTAGATTTTGACTCCGCACCTACCGCAGCAGTCTTTGGAAATTATTTAAATATGAAGTCCGGATATTTGAGTCTTATTTCATGGTAAACTACGAATAACATTGCACTTACGAAAAAGCCATTGTCAAGCGTCTGATACCAAATAATTAAACGTCCACGTTCCAGATAAGCAAATATTAATTACAGCCAATCACTATGATACATAATTAATAATTAATATTTTATTTATTTATTTATTTTATAATTAGTAAAAATGAAGTATGGCACTAATAATATGTCAGTTTGGTTTTCAGAACTGATTTTCAACAGGAAATGTTATATATGCTTCTACTGACCAAATATTTACGTTACTGAATAACCAAACATCATCCATTGGGATATTTTCTAATCTTTCAAAGGCTTTTCAGTGTGCGATTACGAAATTCTTCTAGATAAGCGTAAGTCTTATGGTATGACTTCATATTTAACTGGAAGAATGCAGAAGGTTGAAATCAACAGTACAGATAGTCTGTAAAAATCAGCAGAGTCCTCTAACTGGGGAGGTATCAAGAATGGTGTCCCACAGGTTTCAGTCTTAGGTTCTTATTGTTCTTAAGAGATGTGCGTCTAATCTATTTCTCGAAGTAAAAGGTCCCTTTACAGATGACGTCTTTCGGTTCGTCAGGTGTCATACCAAGTCAGTGGTACCTACAGTCACAGATTCCTCGCGTTTTGTGCGTGTGTGTATAGTGTCTGTGTGGCCTTGACTACTGGTAGATGCTTTTCTTGCAGAGAGATGTGCGTCTAATCTATTTCTCGAAGTAAAAGGTCCCTTCACAGATGACGTCTGTCAGTTCGTCAGGTGTCATACCAAGTCAGTGGTACCTACAGTCACAAATGTTCCGTGAAAAATTAATATATCATTCACTGCTACGTAATCATAAATTTTACCTTAATATTCAGTCTTCTTGGTAGTGCCGCGGTGTTGAAAGAAAAGTTCTTCTGTCTTCAACTGCGTCACTGGTACAGCTGAAATGAAAATTTCTATAGTACTTATTATCTGTGTTGTAGCAAACAGAGTTTTGCAAGTTGCTTAGCAATGTTTTCATGGATATGACTTGACATTATTTAGCATGAAATGCTCTAAGATCTCAGTGTGCGTATAGCCCAATAATTTTGTTAGTTTTAGGATGTTGTAACAGATATGCACCAGGATGCGGTATGTTAACAATAATATAAGGTCCTTCATATAGCAGACGTCACTTAACATTGCGTCAGGGTGCTACAGATTTATGGTGAGTATGAAGTAGTACAAGAATTCTTGCCTTGAATTTTTGTTTTCTTTTTATTATGTTTGTGTGATGTTTGTTTCGTATCTGTGCATCATGTGTCAGTGTAGTCAATACTTCTTTTATTTTCTGTTCAGGTGTGATTTCCTTGTCTGACAACTTAGGTAATGGTTCTATCCATTGATCGTTCTGTTTGAAATTGAACATGATTTCGTTAGGTGTGTAATTTGTATTGTAAATATTTAAGTTGTTGTGTACGTCTTCGAAAAGACTTAGGTAGGACACGCAATTAGTATGTTTTGATGAAATATAAGTCCTCATGAATCGGTTTAGTTCTCGGAAAAGTCTCTCAGTGGACTAAACCTTGAAATAAATATACTTTTAATGTTATTGTCCCTCAAGAAATTTCTCCACTTGTACCCAGAGTAGTATGCTGCATTATCTGACAGAATTGCTTTAGGTTTTCCCACGTGTGTCAGGTAATCACTTGAGAATCTTCGTATTATACCATTTTTAGTGGCAGTTTTTAAAGCATAAAGTTTTACATGTTTAGAAAATATATCGTAAAAAGCTAAGATATATTTGACGCCTCCAGAGCTTGCTGGATGCAGTCCACTGATGTCAGTACACAGAATTTCCAGAGGTTTACTCGGTATAATAGAATGTAAATCTGTGACATATGACATGTTTTAGGTTCCCTGTAAATTTTTCTTCTCGTATTGCTAAAATAACAGTATGTGCTGAGCTATGCCAAAGACTTTTTCGTCCCACAATGACCCCAAACTAAGTGTGTGTGCCAAATCAAATTACGTTCAGACTCTTTGGGAATGCATACACACCAGTTAGTAGCATTTGGATGTCGGCGATAAAATAACACATCATTGTGCAACTTGTAATACTTAGTCAAAGGGTGATTGTGTTTTTCTGCCAGTAATGTTATTAACTTATACCAGTGAGGGTCAGATTTTTGTAATTTAGTCATGTTTCTGCACATATCAATATAATATTGGTGATACTGCTTGTCTTGCATTAAGAGAATCCTGTAGGCATTTATATTTTGTAAGTCACTGTTGGTTGCATTCATACCTTGTGGAAGTCTAGACAAAGCGTTGGCAATGGTGTTGTCCTTACCTTTTATGTACTTAATTTCAAAAGAGTAGTTCTGAAGAGTAACTGCCCATCGTGATAATCTAGGATGTACAAGTTTACAAGTTAACAAAAATGTCAGGGCCTGGTGATCGGTATAAATTACTGTATGTTTGCCAAATAAATAATAATTGAATTTCTTGAATGCCCAGACTATGGGAAGTGTTTCTAACTCAGTAGTGGAGTATGTACGCTCACATTCAGTTAGAGTACGACTTGCAAACCCCATAATTCTTATCTGTTCCTTTTCTTTATTCTTTACAACTTGAAATAAGCAACAGCCCAAACCAGAACGTGAAGCGTCACAAGTCATACAAAAATCTAAATTGAAATCTGGATGGCTCAATATGTTTGCATTCACTAAAGCATATTTAATTGTATTAAAGTCATTCTGGCACTGTTCCGGCCAGATCCAAACTTGATTCTTTCTGAGTAGATTTAACAGATGTTTACTGTTCAAAAGTGGTTGTGGTAAAAAACGTCTGAAAAATGAACATAGCCCAAGGAATGATTTTAACTGCGTTTTTGATCGAGGGCTAGGAAAGTTTCTGATAGCATCTAATTTACTGGGATCAGGACGTATGCCCTGTGAATTAATGATATGTCCTAAATATTTTATCTCACTGCAACCAAATTTTGATTTTCTAAGATTGGCTGCGACTCCAGCTTGTGGAAATTTTTCTAAAATTCTTTGAAGTGTGTCAACGTGTTCATTCCAAGACTGTGTAGCTATCAGTATATCATCTACATAGTGTGTGACTTTCTCAACTAAATCATCGCCAAGCACAGTATCCAAGGCTGTAATGAATACCCCAGAACTGACATTCAATCCGAAGGGTAGAACAGAAAACTGGACGGATTGCGACCAGAATTTGTTCAGAAAGGCACGCTCAAACTCACTGTACGTGGTACATACGTCAGCTTGACTGTATGCCCAGACAGATGCATTGCCTTGGGTGTAACCGACAATATATGAAATCTTTTTCCGGTCACTCCAAGTGCGTGGAAATGCGTTACTAAAAGATTTAAGAAAAATCACCGGATGAATGGTTCGTTTTTCTGGGATAAAAGTCTGAAATTGCCTGTGTTTTATTAAGCTTTCTTCTTCCTTTGCATTATGATATGGATTTGTCCCACTGTAATTACTGTAATGTTCAGATGGCGAGTAATTACGATAATGTTGCTGTGGTTTACCATGATAATAGCTTGTGTTTGTGTTTGCACGTCGATGTGTTTTGTTCTTGTGTGTTTGTCATGTGCGGTATGTGTGCATCATACTCGTATGTATATTGGTTTCTGAACTGTACATTTTGACAGATATTTTCGCTACATTCAGACTGTGGTTGATCAGTGGATTGTCTCATGGGTGCAGTGACAGATTGTACTGCGTCACTAATCAGCTGTTTGTTATTAGTGATGTATTCCGCTATGGAGTCGTGCACAATTGTTGGTAAATTTTCACGTATGCATCTATCAAAATGTTTGTCTTTGTTCTCTACCCAATCATGAAATTCTTTATTAATATTTTGAAAATGAGCTGTGGCATCAGATTGTAAGATGTCAGTCAGGTGTTGTTCAACATCATCAAATTTATTCTGCACATCAGTAATTCGTTTTTCAAGGTTGTCGTGTACTGAAGGATATGTTTGAATTTGTTCAGTAAGAGCTTCACATGTGACGTTAAGGTTTTTTACTTGTGTCTGTAAAAGTGCTACGTCATTTGTAGTCTTTTCTTGTATCGTATTAAGCTTGGAAAATTTCGTACTGAGTTCAGTCATCTGTTTGGTCAGTGTGGCGTCTATAAGTTCCACACGTTTACATAAAGTGTCATTACCTGTCTTGATTGCTATGAGATCAGATTTAATTTCGTCATTTTGTGTCTTTAACTGTTCATTTTGTGTCTTTAAGGTTGCCATATTTTCTGTGTTCTGTTTCATTAGCATTTGTAACATGTTGGCAATGTTTGCTGTTTGCAAGGTATCTGCCCCGCCGCGTTATAAGACGTGACGTCATGTATTAACATGGGCTCTGACTGAGACTTTGAAATTTTTGTGGTGGACGGACTATTGTCAAAATTTCCGTTAACACTTGCGTCAATACCTGATGAATCGTCACTACCGGTTGCTGTCGTAAAGTCATTTTCAAACATTTGTCTCTCGTCCGAGTCGGATTGCGTGTGAATAGTATGTCTTTGCTGTTCCATCTTTGCGTATTGTTTTCTGGTTATGACCATGCCACACGTAAGATATGCCTCGAGAAAATAAGGTTTGACACTGGTTTTAAAATAAAACACAGTTGAACATGAATCGCTCGTAGCAACAATAGCTGTTTGTTAATTTAAAAATGTAAACTGAATATGGGATTATTGTTAATGGCTGCTGGCCATGTTACAACGTATCGTACAGAAGTCGGCCATATTGTACACTCGTGTATAGGTATTGTTGCAGAAGTTATTGTTTAAGGAAAAGCACCGAGAATGAAATTTATCACTGAAAACTGCTATGCGCGAAAGAAATACTACAGAATCTACCGAAGAGATAATACACTGAATTATGCGTCTGGTCAAGCCTGCCAATGCACAGATGCTGCATCTTACCTTATTTTGCTGGAAGCTTCATTGCGTCTTCCCGCAAAATTTTAGAATTGGAAAATATCTTCGGATTTTTATTATTTCTCATATATTCAAGTCCAGGTCCAGAAAGTTGAATTTTCACATGAAACAAAGAGAACAATATAACAAATGACAAAATAACAAGTCCAACACGCAGTCGCCAATATAAAATAAATAAAATACAGTGTTAATTATTAATTATGTATCATAGTGATTGGCTGTAATTAATATTTGCTTATCTGGAACGTGGACGTTTAATTATTTGGTATCAGACGCTTGACAATGGCTTTTTCGTAAGTGCAATGTTATTCGTAGTTTACCATGAAATAAGACTCAAATATCCGGACTTCATATTTAAATAATTTCCAAAGACTGCTGCGGTAGGTGCGGAGTCAAAATCTAAATATTAGAATAATTTGCCAGCCATGTCAATACGTCATACAGAGGTGACTGTCTACTAAACATAAAAAAGTATACACAGTTAGTTAAATCAGATATATTCAACGAATAAGCCTACAGTTAAATAATTCAACTTACTTTCATAAATATAAATTCTTTACAGAATCGAGTGCCTAGTAAGACTGCAATTCGCAGTGTTCTTATATAACATCAAAAATGGCCGTGTGCCAGTTACAGCTATTCTACAAGACCTCCTCCTTCGTGAAACATAAGAGTGTCATAATTGTATTTTGTTTTATCAGCGGCATAGCGCTGCAGTTCTGTGCCATAGGCTTTATTTATTTGCCAGAGATTAATTATTTAATTAAGATTTCGCGTTTCCGAGGAAACTCACACACAGCATGCAAATGTGCCTATATATTATATATCATTTTACTCTTCAATACATTATTTTTTCAAAAATTTTTGATAAAGCTATCAGAAGTGAGATTGGGCAGTAGTTTTTAGTAATAGATGTATCCCTTTTTTTATACAATGGTTTAACAATATCATTTTAGTCCATCTGGAAAAATGCCGTTTCAGTGAGCTGCAACATATGTGGCTGAGAATCCTTCTAATCTGTTGAGAACAAGCTTTTAGTACTATGTTGAAAACACCATCAACTCCATGTGAGCTATTACTTTTGAGTCAGTTTATTATTTTCCTCATTTTAGTAGGGTAGTTGGGTTGAATTTGTTTTATCATACTGCATAGTTATTGCCTCTTCCCCATACAGCCTTGCATTTTCTAATGAATAGCTGGATCCTATTTTCTCTAAAACACTTAAAAAATGATTGTTAAAAATGTTTTCTGCTTCTGACTTCTTGTTGACAGACTTTCAACTGACTTTGACAGAAATACAGTCTTCCTGTGCTCTCAGTTGACCTGTTTCCCTTTTAATAATATTCCAAATTGTTTTAATTTTATTATCAGGTGAACTAATCCCAGAAATAATGCATATTCTTCTGGACTTTTCAATAACTTTTCTTTAAACGGTGCAGTAGTTTGTATAATGTTTCATTTTGCAGCAATATGACGCTGATAGAAAAGTGTAGTGACGCTTATCTCTCGTTAAAAAGGCAAAAAATGAACAGTTCTGCGTGTAGAGAACGTAAAAAGGTTGTGATGAAGGGTATTCTGTGTATCAAATGCAACTACTGGTCCACAAAAAGTGCGCGAAAGCATATTTAAAATTCATCAGCAATGTTTTTCCGTGGACATGTCACGGTTGTTTACGTGACGAAACGGCCGATCTTGTAAGTGCAGTTGATACTAAAAACAATGAATCAGAAGACAGTGATTGTGGTGCTGACAATGATGTGTTTGTCGGTAGAGACGGAACAGTGTGAAACTCACGTGCTCCGCCACAGAACTCCCGCACACGTTGTCATAACATCATAACTCACTTCCCTGGTGTGAAAGGTGCTGCGAAAAGTGCTACAAATCCTCTACAGTGCTGGTAACTGTTTTTTGATGAAAACATTATATACATACTCGTTGACTGCATTAATATGTACATTCAAAGTATCCAGGGGAACTTTTCAAGGGAAAGAGATGCACAAAAAACTAATAAAGCTGAAATAAAGGCCTTATTGGGATTATTGTATTACCCTGGTGTAATGTGTGCCCATCGACTAAGTCTACAAGATTCGTGGCGAACAGATGGCACAGGAGTTGAAATATTTCATCTCTCAATGGACATAAACAGATTTCGTTTTCTCCTTCGATGCCTCAGTTTCGACTATAAACAATCGAGAACGGAAAGGGAGAAAACAGATCACATGGCGGCGATAAGACAGGTGTTCAGTCTAATTGTTGAAAACTTACGGAATGCTTATACAGTTGCTGAATACATGACAGCTGCTGAAAAACTAGAAGCATTCCTTGGAAGATGCAGACTCCGACTTTACATGCCAAATAAGCCAAACAAGTATGGAGTAAAGATTTTAGCAGCAGTGGCTGCCAGAATGCTTTACACATTCAACATGGAGGTGTATGTTGCACAACAGCGTGAAAGCCCTTACAGACAGGACAACAGACCAGTTGAACTTGTTCCACGACCATCGTTGGTACCCTGATGAAGAAAAAGAGATAATTCCCAAGGGGATTTATTAACACTAAAAACCGACAAGAAAAGTCATCTATGTTTGTGTTTCAGAAAAATTGCACCTTAGTCCCTTATGTGCCAAAAAGAAATAGAGTGGCATTACTACTTTCACCGATGCACCACAATGGAAATATTGACGAAAATCCAGGGAATGATAAAAAACCAGAAATTATCTCTTTCTGTAACCTTACTAAGGGTGGAGTTGACGTTGTAGACGGAATGAGTGCATCATATAATGTAGCTAGAGACACAAGATGATGTCCAATGGTGGTTTTTTATCGCATCATGAACACACAGCTGCGATAAATGCTGCTATTATTTTCAACTCAAATCAGAATGAACAACTGAGAAGAAGAGAGTTTCTGACGCAGCTTTATTTGTGCTTCTGCATGATCATCTTCAGCAAAGAGTAATGTCACAAACATTGCCAAGGAAGATAACTGAAAGAATTGGAGAGCTTTGCAGTGTGAAAATTTCTGAAGTACAATCAACTGCGACTTCACAAGGACGGTGTGTGGACTGCGGAAGCAAAACCAGAAAAACAAGATATATTTGTAAGAACTGCAAGGAAAGACTGTATCGACAAAATATCTGATTGAATACATCCATTATTTTGATAACAGCTAAATTTTATGTATCTCCATTTGTGTAAATATTTTTGACCAAAATATTAAATTTATCCTTTAAATATATTTACTGAACAGATTTTTAATGATATTACTTCATTTAATAACGCTTTCCTCCATAATATACAACTACATGCAAATTCAGAAAGATAGGAACTGCAAGGGTGTGTGAGACAAGCTGCGTGTTCTGAAGGACGACATTTCAAAGTTCGCGGCGTAAAAGAAAAAGAATACAATAAACAAACGAGAAACGACAGTCGTAAGCGCAACAGAGACGTCACGTTGTGCAGGGAAATGTCAAATGGGTGTGTCCAAGCTACATTGATGTAACAGAACGTAGTATTTGCAAACTAACAGGAGAAAACGTGAGTAAATACTATCAAATTGCAAAACAGAATCCATGAATATACAAACCACACGAAATAGTTCGCCTTACCAAAGCTTCACAAAATCGCTCTCGATGTCCACAGGTCCAGATCAATTACACGAAATCGCATTTGATATATGAAACAAACTTGTCACAGCTAAGAACTTGGAATATACGACAACGGTAAGGACGGAAACGAACATATGCCATTAATTTCACAAAAATAAACAACTTAAAAATCGGGCGATAAAATTAATGCATTCGTATTTCTAACATACCTCGTGTATGCAGATGTCTTGTGTTCTGATTTAGACTTGTGGCTTATTTTGCTGTGCAGGTACAGGACACACTCAGTGTAAAATAAAGGCTAAAGTGCATATATGATTTAAATGACAACATAATCTGATGCATCATATTCCATATCCTAAAAAGAACTTGTATGTGTGTATTTTCAGGAAAATAATAAGATACTCACTGAGGATGCTACAACTGTGGTGAACCGTGTTTGGGTGATAAAGTAAAACAATAATTTGTGTACTTTCCAAAAGGTGGACTCATCCTTAATTCATTAACATTTTTCTGTAAGCACTGGAACTGAGTCCAAACTCAAATATGCCTATGATGTAAATAGACTGTTGTATTATAGAAGATGAGAAGCTGAAACTCTCAGGAATACCTGTAATACTACCTTTACGACATAGTTCTTCAGTTGGCCAACTCTTAAAGGTGGTTGGCATAAAACCAATGAACTACAAGAAGAAATTATCAGCAAATGAAGCCTTCAAAGGATGGTCTATGGGCAAGTATTCCACAGGGGATACTCAGGATCCACTATTTTATGTGTATTAATAATCTTGTGTTGCATATATGTTTATTGTAAATGGTGTCTACATAGCGGTAAGAAAATGTTTCAAGTAGCAAGTATAGACTGTTGGGTCAGGAGAACTAAGGACACTGAATCCCTTTCTCCAAAACCAGATATCACACAATTATGCGCAAAGTGATCAATGTAGTGGTAGAATATTGACATATTTTGTGAAAATATGTATAAAACTGTTGAAAATAAAGAATGATAGCAGCCATAATTTTGTGAGATGTGATCAGAGGTAAAAATGTAAAATGAGTGTTATGTTGTATATTTCTGTTGACAATGAAGAAAGATACCAGCCTTAACTTTGTGAGTTGTAGTTACATGAAAATGTAAATAAATGGACATAATAATCCGTTGGCAGTACTGATGAGATGACAAGAAAAATTTTATAGTCTCTGAGGTCAGTGTCTATAATATTTTACCAACGAGATGGGAGGTGTCCGAGAATCTAATATTAAGACATGAAATATCACATTAAGTGTACTTTGTATCTAAGAGCTGTCTTGAGAATTCCACTGAGTTCTGTCTTGGAGCACCCTTTTAGCTTGTTGGTTCTTTAAACTGCAACTGCCCACATGAAGGTCGCTCTTCAGTTGCATCAATCCAGGTAGGCCCTTGGCAGTCAAACATGTAATCCTTACTCCCTCTCAGGACAAGACAATATTATTTCTTTATGGCTGTCCATCCTGTCTTATGGCATTGTTTTGCACAAAAATGAGTATAGCACTGAAGATAATACATGAGAAATTATGTACTGATATACTGTTGTGTGTGTGTGTGTGTGTGTGTGTGTGTGTGTGTGTGTGTGTGTGTGTATTTGTTTGTTTTGCTGCTGTTGATCATGGTAAGAAGCTGTGTTGGGTTTCTACCGACATCTCTCTGCTCTAATGCACCTGCGTTAGGCAACATGCATATGCAACGTCACGGTTGCAGAATTAAGTGCAGTGCGGTACTAAGCATACGTACTGTGGGGTGAAAGCCCCATAGCCATAGTAATATTAAGTATTTGAATGTTGTTAATTTTACCACATTAGTACACATGAATCTTAAAATACATGCTGTTCAAAGTCACATTTCACGGCCACTGTTACAAGGAGTGGGGACATTATTTCATTTTTGCAATAATGTCAAGAATAAAACAGAGCTCCTAAAATGTGAATATATATTAGCAGCTGCATGTGACAGTGGATCAAGGACACCATTCATTGGTATTACCAGGTAACTTCAATGTTAAGTGTTAATTGGTGCCGGCCGTGGTGACCAAGCGGTTCTAGGTGCTACAGTTGTAGGTTTGAATCCTGCCTCGGGCATGGATGTGTGTGATGTCCTTAGGTTATGTTTAAGTGGTTCTAAGTTCTAGGGGACAGATGACCTCAGAAGTTAAGTCCCATAGTGCTCATAGCCATTTGAACCATTTTGCTAATTGGCAGTGGGAACAACCATGGGTGTTAAATCATCATCATCAGCTGATTGAAATACAGGGCTATTCAAAATCAAGAAACAGATTTCAGACATTTATATCTTCCAAATTACATAATTCCAACATTTCTGGACATACAATAGTTTAAATTTTGAATTCTAGAACTAGGCTTGCTTCAAAGCTGTTTATTTCCTCAACATGAAGGTGATTCAAATGACTTCATCTTCAAGCAAAATGGTACCCCGGCTCATTTCTCTAAGTGCATCCAATGTTACCTGAATGACGTAATTCCAGGTGTTGGACTGGAAGAAGAGGAGCAGAAGATGAACTTGATCACCAGTGACCTCCCAGGTCTCCAGATCTGACTTCTATGTCTGAGGTTATGTAAAAGACCACATTTTTATCCCCCCCCCCTTTTGTCTGACACCCTTGAAAGTCCGTGACATCACATTGTTGAAGCTGTGAATTTGGTAACAAGAGACCAGCTGCTTTGTGTGTGGCAGGCAATGGGCCGTCATTTTGATATTTGTTGTGTGACACATAGTGCTCACATTGAATACATAAAAATTTGAATTTTCTCTTTCCAGGAACATTGGAATCATGTTCCTATATTTTGTAGTTTTAAATCTCTTCCATCTTTGTGAATAAACCTGTAAAATTGCTATTTTATTCATTAAAAACATGAAAATAACTCGCACAAGAATTTTGATGCTAGATCCTTTTTTTCGACAGAAACAGAAGAACTATAATAACACCAAAGACTTTCTACATAATGTTGAAGCATTGTTAAGATATAATACTATTAATCTCACAAATACTTTCATATTCCGTCCCCATATTTTATATTATGTCAACGATTATTTCCATCACTTGTAACTTAGCATATAGTAACTATCTTGTAAGAATGCTAGCTGCCTGTCAGCTTTTACCTAATCCACATATAAATCTCATGGCACTTGATTGTTTGTTTGTTGCTGTCTTCAGTCTGATGACTGCTTTGATGCAGCTCGCCACACTAGTGAAACCTTCAGAAGCCTCTTGATCTTCACCTAATGACTATAACCGACATTCATTTGAAATGCTTGCTGTAGTCTAGTCCTACTGTGCATCTACAATTTTTATCCGCCACGCCTCCCTCCATTAATGAAACTAATGATTCTACAACTGCACACACACTCTGCAAGTCACTGTACAGTGCACGGCAGAAGGTACCATGTTCTGTTACTCGTCATATCCTTTCTGTTCCACTCGCAAATAGTGTGACAGAAAAACAGCTGTTTATAAGCCTCTGTAGAAGCCCCAATTTCCAGATGCAAAATGTACATTGATGGCAGTAGAACAGATCTGGAGTCAGCCTCAAATGCTGGTTCTCTAAATTTCCACAACACTGATTTGTGAAAAGATGATCGACTTCCCTCCAGGGATTCTCATTTGAGTTTTAAGAAGCATCTCTTTAATACTTGTGCGCTGATCGAACTTACCGGTAGCAAATCTGGCTGCATGCCTCTGAATTGCTTTTATGTCTTCCTTTATTCTGACCTGGTGGGGATCCCAAACATTGAGCAGTTCAAAAGAATGGTGACACTATTCTATATGCTATCTACTTTATAGGTGAGCTACACTTTCCTAAAAATTTTCCAATTGAAAAATGTTGAGCATTTGCCTTCCCTACTGCCAGTCTGGTACGCCCATTCCATTTCATATCACTTTCCAATGTTATGCCTAGATATTTGAGTGATGTGATTATGTCAAGCAGCACACTACTAATGGTGTATTTGACTGTTGCAGTACTGCTTTTCCTAGTCACCTGTATTAACCTACATATTTCTGCAATTAGAGCAAGTTGCAGTTCATCACACCACCTAGAAATTCTGTCCAGGTCACATTGTCTCCTCCTACAGTCACTCAACGACAACACTTTCCCATAGAGCAAAACATCATCACGTAACGGCAATTACTTGCTCTTCAGCCTATCAGTCAGCTCATTTATGTGAATATAGAGTAACAGTGGTCGTATCACACTTCCGTGTGGCACTCATGGTGATACACTTGTCTCTGATGAGCATCCACTGTGAATGACGACACTCTGGCATCTATTACCTAAGAAGTCTTCAAACCACTTACATGTCTAGCGAACTTATCCACATGCTCTGACCTTTGTCAACAGTGTGCAGTGGACACTTTCAGGAATGTTAGGAATATGGATTCTGCCTGTTGTCCTCCACCTATGGTTTGTATGATATCGTGCAAAAAAGGCGAGCTGAGTTAGGCTTGAGTGATGCTTTCTAAATATGTACTGATTTGTGGTTACAAGCTTTTCTTTAGAGATTTATTATATTTATTTAAGAGAGAGATTTATTATAGAGATTTATTATATTTAAAGAGATTTATTATATTTATTTTAAAGAAATTTCTTATATTCAGACTCAGAATGTGTTCAAAACTTCTGCGGCAAACAATTGTTATGGATGTTGGCCTGTAATTATAACATACTGACAAATTTTACCAACAGAATAACAATATAAAAATATGTATTTTTTTTAAGAATTCAGTACCATGTCATGGGAATACTCACATGACAAGGGAACTATCAGAACTTACCAATGGTGCGTTTTTCTTTCTTTCTACCACACTATTGTAACTGAACTTGTAATTTTTAAATACTATTCTTCTTTATGACACAACACACACCATTAAAAAATTAAATTATGAATACAGTCAAACACATGAACAAAATAGTAGCACTAAAATAATAGTGACCAATAAATGCAAGTCTTTTTCATCTGCAGAAAAGTGTTATTACACATGAAGAAGTTACCTCATAATTGTTACTGTCATAAATATACTTGTATTTGATTGTTTAATGAGGAAGGTCAATAGCAGCTACTGATGAGAAAAGCATCTCTGTGTAATTTTCGGTGTTTCGTCGTACAATTTATGATTTGAGAATAAACATTCTGTGTAAAACTACAGACTGTTGGTCTGGAAACTATTCAGCTTAACAGGTTACGGGTCCAGTTTCAGTGAACTGTTGTTGGCAAATCGTCTTCTAAACTGTATTTAGTACAGTTGAGTGTTAAAAAGAAAAAAATTAAGCATGCTAGAAAATACAGATGCAAGTTGATGTTAAAGTGTCGACAAATGAGTTTAGAGAACTGTCAGTTGAATTTTGAGGTTAGAAACATTAACAGCTGAGTTTTAGGTTAAAAGATTTGCATTCAGAAAGTAACTTGTGATCATATAGTGTACATTTAGATCAAGGACTGCAGAAATGGTTACGTTGGTTTATAAGGTACTGGTGAGGCTGGAAAAGGAAGGTATTCAGGTACCATGAAGGTGTTTTGAATGTCATTGACAAAACATTACTGAAGCTCCAGCCACTCAAAGAAGGTGGTGCAGAAATAAAAATCAAAAAACTCAAGGAACTGTTTGATTTGTTTCCTAAGGCAAACATTTATACAGTGTGTATGAGAACAAGTGCTGTTGTTTATGAAGTGTATCAGTGGTAATGAAAAAGGAAACAGCTAGTGATACATGAGATGCCGTAAAGCAGCAATTTCATGCCACATTCAAGGAAGAGTTGTTTAAAATTTGTACTGTCATTTTCACCATTAGTTGGAGATTGGCTGGTGGTTCAGATGTGTTCTACACCAATCCTTTCTATTGGTCAAATTGTGCCACAAATTTCTTTTTCCCCCCATTTTGATTCACTACTTCATTATTTAGTTGATCTATTCACCTAGTGTCCAGCATCCTTCTGTAACAACTCATTTCAAAAGCTTCTGTTCTTTCCTTGTTTGAAATGTTTATCATCTATATTTCACATCCACACAAGGCTATACTCTAGACAAATATCTTCAGAAAATGCTTCATAACACAAGTTTATGTTGGATATTAACAAATTTCTCTTTCTCAGAAATGCTTTTCTTCCTGTTGTCAGTTTGCATTTTGCCTCTTCCATACTTATGCAATCATGAATTATTTTTTTGCCCAAATAGCAAAACTCACCAACTACTTTTAATGCATAATCTCCTAATCTAATTTCTTCAGTATTACTTGATTTAATTGGACTGCATGCCATTATCCTTATATTGCTACTGTTGATATTAATGTTATAACCTCTTTCCAAATCACTGTCTATTCCATTCAACTGCTCTTCTGATTCCTTTGCTGTCTTTACAATGTTCTTAGCAGGCCTTTTCCTTGAAGTTTAATGTGTTGTGTGAATATCTCCTTGGTTTCCTGTACAGCTTGCTTGATGTGCATATTGAAAAACATTGGGGAGAGGCTAACACTTTCTCACTACTATCTCGGCTACTGCTTTCCTTTGATGCCCTTCAACATTTATAACTACAGTCTGATGTCAATATTAGATGTAGATAACCAACTGCTCCCTGTATTTCACTTCTGCTGTCTTATAACTACATTCTGATTCCTGTATTCATATTCCAGTCAACATTGTCAAAAACTTTCTCTAAATATACAAATGTATTAACCTAAAATTAATGATATAGTATTTACTGCCCTGTATGTCCCCGGATTTCCCTGGAACCCAAACTGTTTAATTTCTACCATTTCCCATGATTCTGTAAATAATTTGTGTACTTATTTTGCAGAAATGACTTAATAATACTAGTTCAGTAATATGCTATTTCAATAATATTCACATCAATCAGCAACTGCTTTCTTTGGTATTTGAATGATTACATTATTCTTAAAGTCCAGCAGTAACAGTAATTTGTCTCTCTCTTATATCTTGCTGTACCAGGTAGAGTGAGTTTTGTCATGACAGGTTCCCTCAAGTACCTCAGTAATTCTGAGTGACCTTGTGTCAACGTTTTCAGTTTTCTTTTTTCAAATTCACTCGTAAAATTGTATCTCCCACCTAATCTTCATCTATTTGTGCTTCTCTTTATACAGGGTGTTACAAAAAGGTACGGCCAAACTTTCAGGAAACATTCCTCACACACAAAGATAGAAAATATGTTATGTGGACATGTGTCCGGAAATGCTTACTTTTCATGTTAGAGCTCATTTTATTACTTCTCTTCAAATCACATTAATCGTGGAATGGAAACACACAGCGACAGAATGTACCAGCGTGACTTCAAACACTTTGTTACGGGAAATGTTCAAAATGTCCTCCGTTAGCGAGGATACATGCACCCACCTTCCATCGCATGGAATCCCTGATATGCTGATTCAACCCTGGAGAATGGCGTATTGTATCATAGCCGTCCACAATATGAGCACGAAGAGTCTCTACATTTGGTACCGTGGTTGGGTAGACAAGAGCTTTCAAATGCCACCATAAATGAAAGTCGAGAGGGTTGAGGTCAGGAGAGCGTGGAGGCCATGGAATTGGTCCGCCTCTACCAATCCATCGGTCACCAAATCTGTTGTTGAGAAGCGTAAGAACACTTCGACTGAAATGTGCAGGAGCTCCATCGTGCATGAACCACATGTTGTGTCGTACTTGTAAAGGCACATGTTCTAGCAGCACAGGTAGAGTATCCCATATGAAATCATGATAACGTGCTCCACTGAGCGTAGGTGGAAAAACATGGGGCCCAATCAAGACATCACCAACAAGGCCTCCCCAAACGTATACAGAAAATCTGTGTTGATGACTTGATTGCACAATTGCGTGCAGATTCTCATCAGCCCACACATGTTGATTGTGAAAATTTTCAATTTGATCACATTGGAATGAAGCCTCATCCGTAAAGAGAACATTTGCACTTATGGGGCGGTGGGTTGAATTTAATTGTTAATATAAATAGAATGTTATGTAGAAAAGATGCATTTCCTGCCCGATGCACCATATGTGGGGCGGCGGGTGGAATTTAATTGTGAATAAAATGTTTTGTTATTTCCTGGCTGATGCACCGTATGTGGGGTGGCGGGTGGAATTAAATTGTTAATATAGATAGAATGTTATGTAGAAAAGATGCATTTCCTGGTCGATGCACCATATGTGGGGCGGCGGGTGGAATTTAATTGTGAATAAAATGTTTTGTTATTTCCCGGCCGATGCACCATATGTGGGGCGGCGGGTGGAATTAAATTGTTAATATAAATAGAATTTTATGTAGAAAAGATGCATTTCCTGGCCGATGCACCATATGTGGGGCGGTGGGTGGAATTTAATTGGTTTATATATAAATAGAATGTTATGTAGAAAAGATGCAATGCTAAACTCCTTAAACCTGTAGGACACCATGAGCTGCTCTGTCTCATCTAACATAAGGGTACCTATGGTCGCATTCACGCACGCCTCCAACTCATAACCTCAATACGTGTAGGTGTGTCCTGTCACACACTACACCAAATAACGGCCAGCTCCAACCTTATAAATATTTCAAAGATGTGTCCTTCACGTCTCAACCACAAACACTGTTCAATTCTATTACACTGCCATTGCTTGCTACACAAGGTGAGTTTATTCTTACAACTTATCCGCATATTTTTCATAACACTAAGCACTCTCTCTTACTATTAATTAGTTAGCTCTAATGCATACACTAGGTCTCACTGCCACTTCAGATCCTGCTTGTACATGAATTAGTATATCTTTTTTAAATATTAGTGTGGGAACATCTCCAATAAAACAACACTTTGTACTTACAATATTACCATGGTTCTATACATACTTGTTACTCAAATACATTTGTACCTTAATTACATCATACTTCTCTATTGTTTATGTCACTGTTAGGTTTGTTACATTAGGTATTTTCTTCACTAATCGGTGGATAGTATGGTTACAGAACTCATGGCTTGATAGCCATGACGGAAAATATTTGTATTGCAAAGTAGGAGTCAAAACTATGGTAGATAGGAAATATGAAGAATGAGTGAGACCTGAAAAGGAAAGAAGATCTCGCACAGCTGGGACTGCACAGCTGCCACACTGTGTAGAGGTTACAGAACAACCTCCTCCCTACAGAATTCATTCATAACCTTTGACCACGCCAGGTTGATTTGAAAATACCTTATTATGCCTTTTCACAACCTGTCTCAGTTCTTCCTTCTGATTAGCTGAAATTTTATCGATTTCCTGCAATTTAGCTTCTATTTTGTCCAAAATAATTGCTGCTTCTTCTGTGTTTAGCTTACTTTTACTAAGATTAACACCTTCGTCCCAGTATCTCCTATTTTTCAGAACTCTTATAGGCAGCTCCCAAGTTTCATCATTAGTTACTACATGTTTATCAATAAAAGGTACCGTAATTACTCCAGTTATCGGCAAGACCATTTTTAACTGGCTTCTTTCAAAGTCAACAACACACTGATATTTCGACAAGAAATATATGCCAATTAAAACCCCAATACTGAGATTGTTTACAATTAAGCATGGATGATCAATTATATTACCATTAATATCAAAGGGCAGCAAAGCTTCTTGCTTTACCGTTTTTGACACCTTGCCAGTAGTACCAATTATTCTTAGTCCTCATACCCTCATTACTGTAAGCTTGTCTTTACCAGGTAATGCATAAAAGAAGGACTGAGATATCGCACTCACCTCACTTCCACTGTCTAAGAGACAACATACATTGATACCCAACATATTCACTATTATTATAGGGTGGCGTATTCCAGTTTGTACAGGTGGTTCCTCAAACTCGTCCAATAGTTCCTTTTTGATTTGTCTCCAACTAAAGTGATCGACATCTGTCTTCATTACATTTAGGTCAAAGTGTGTAGGGGTTTCCTGAATTACATTTTCAGCTGCCTTTTCCAGTCGGTCTATTAATTTCAAATCGAAACACCGCATGACTTCATTACATTTAGTTTGCTGAACATGACCCAAATTACTGTAGTCTGAGCGATTCTGCACCTCCAGACCGGGCATAACACTAGTTACAGCTAAACCACTTTCATTATTATAGTCTGGTTCCTTCTCAAGTGACAACTGGTCGCAGCTACTGGGTTCATTGACCCCCAACAGGCTATCCTCTACATTCTCACTTACCTCCTGTCCTAAATCTATTAGTACAGTATCAACATCCTGCATAGGCACTTTATATAAGAGAACATCATCCTCATTGTAAACATAAGCATGAATTTCTTCTGCTTCTTCACCTGACAATCAGTATTTTGTAGCTCTTCCCTACCGTTACACTGCTGCGCCTTCTCTTTCTCTTCCCACTTAGAAAGCATCTCTAACACGGTATCTATCAAATACTGTGAGTGATCTAATATTTCTGCTGTATCCTTAGATGCTACCGACCCTTCATCCACATGTTCAGTTTGAGTATTCTGATCTGTCTTACCAATTACTGTAATTACTGGCTTAGGAAAAGTAACCGCCTGGTGAGCGCCAGTGTCCTCATAGACGGGAACTAGTTTTCCTGCCTCGGCCTACTACTGTTTCCTTTATTTGCATTATAGTTAACTGGCACCGCATTGCTTTCCGCACTGTTGTTTACCTGCATAAATTTGTTCGAAAAAAAAAATACTATCATTTGGATGCCATTGTTGGTTCTGATAATTATTTCTCCAATTCCACCTCTCTCAGGATGGCGAACACCTACTGTTCTGATGTTTACATTGCCATTCTGCTCGTTCTTAAAATTACTACTAGTGTTATTAGTATTTCTGTTATTACGTGCTTGCTCCTCATTGGCAGCAATATGCTCTACACGTTCCAAATATTCAATGAAACGATCCAGATTATCTCTAGGGGCAGATATAATTCTAGTTTGCCAATACCATGGCAGTTTGCCTTCAAGACCTAGTATTATCATTTCAGGTTTTAGCTTTTCGGTCAAATGTGACAAACGTGAGATCCATGACCTGGCAAACTCTTTAATAGATTCCTTGCCTACATTGAAGCATTTTCCACTCCAAAATTCTCTCAACACTTCATTTTGCTTATTACTAGACCAATACTCATTAATGAAAGCTGTTTTAAATTCCGCTAATGTTTTACACTTCAACATAACATCAGCTGACCAACGCATGGCGTCACCTTTTAAATGGCTTCTAATAAATGAGATTTTCTCTCGTTTAGACCAAGTTGGTGGAATCACATCTTCAAAATCGTTCCAGAAATCTAGCGGGTGGATATTTTTATCTGGATCGAACCGCAAAAACTGCCGACACCCGATAAAAGCGACGTTTGCAGCTACAATTTGTTGCATACTACCATTACCAGAAGTTACTGAAGCTACTTTACTCACAATGTTAGCAATGTTAGTACTAATATTTTCTACTCTCATTTCAACATTATCTACTCTTTGCACAATATTAGTATCAGTTTTGATTGCGTCTACTTCTGCTTGACATATATGTTTACTTTTATATTAATATCTTTAAACCTATCTGACCACAGTTCAGACTCCGCCTCGATCTTTTCTGTTAACTTGTGCTCCAGCTTCGCATCTTCCATTTGGAAGTCTTTGCGAACCTCAGCAACTTCGGATTTTACTGTTTTATACATTTCAGAAAATTGTTGAGCAACCTTTTTCTTAATATCCTCATGGTTGTAATCAATTTTATAATTTAAGCTGTCCAGATCCTCTTTCAACTTATTGCAACCAGCCTTGAAGGTATTGTCCATTACCTCCAATTGTTTATTAAAATTAGTTTGGCTGGCCACAATCTCATATTTTAATTCAGTATTACTGCTTTTGACCTCAGTTATTTCAGACTTTAATTCAGCATTGCTGGTAGCTATTGCTTGTAATATAACATTTAAATCAATAGCCCCAGTATCTTTGTGTTGCTCACTAGCTGCCTTTTTATCACACTCAGGTGACGAAAAACTAGCTCCAACACCAGAATCATCAAAACTAAATGAAACTTCTGATTGATCAGTCATATCTAACTTATCCTTTTTGAACTCTACCACCTTTGATGACTGTTTCGTTTTTAACTCATCAGATAAACTATCATCCAATAAATTAACAATTTCTGATTTCTGCTTTACTACAGGGGTCTCTATTGTTGAATCATTGCGCCTTTTTACACTACTGTCAGGAGATAATACTTCATATTTCATTTTAACATTACTATATTCATGCATATTTACACTTGAACTGTTGTCTAGATTTACAGTTCCCTCAACACACATAGGTTCTGATTTAAGTTTAACCTCAGTTTCTTCTGGTTAGTAAAATTTTTAACAGCTTTTCACTTAACTTAGTTCCTCCTGCACGACGTGTGGCATTGCCGGCGCGGTGTACCAGGATTACTGATGCGACGCGGTGCGTTGAACTGCAGACGGCACTCCCGACAGCTGCTGTGTTGCCTGCAACTGCTGGCGCGGCTCCGTTTGCTCCGGCGGACAACTGCGGTGAGGCGAAACTGGCTTCTCGCGATGCCGGCAGCGCCGCTAGACTCAGTGCCAGCTCCGTCAATCCAGATGCGTTGTTAATCCAATTGCGTCGTGCACATGCACACGTAACACTATCACTGTTCCATTACTCAATTGCGTGTCGCATTCCACTCCCGAATCCGAATATTTAAAAAATCACTTTCACTTTTACTCAGTTTCTTTCCCGGCCGATTAGCAACATATATGGGGCGGCGGGTTGAATTAAATTGTTAATATAAATAGAATGTTATGTAGAAAAGATGCATTTCCCGGCCGATGCACCATATGTGGGGCGGCAGGTGGAATTAATTGTTGTTAAATGTTCCTATTATTTATGCAGTCTTTTGCCGTTCTCAACACTGGCTCTCTAACTACAATATTAGCAACCGGAAAGTGATTAACAAAACGTGAAGCCTGTAATTAGAATTCCTAGTGCCCACTTCATCTGAGAAATACATTTATAGCTACAGCTTATAGCTCTGAGGAATTAGGAGATTGTCTGGGATTCATAATCAAAAACGATTCACTCTATAATGTTCACTATATTCTGAAAGTCACAGACCAAAAAGAATCCACACAATCCAACTACCAGAGCAGTTCAGAGTCTAATGCGCTGATGCAACTATAACTGTTCAAATTAAATGTTTAAGTGAATGCTCGCCATAATTTGATGATAATGTTCATCAAACGCCACGCTAAATAATGGTAGAATGTCTGTCCCGCGGCGGCTCGTGAAAATACGACATACGAAAACTGAAGATAGATCATTAAAGTCATCCCAGAATTAACACTTCACTCGAAAACGATTTCATGGTTACGTGTATCCCGAGTAACTTATTACGGCATCCGAGGCTCTTTATAGCAATGATACCGACGCGACGCGACTCCCGGCGCAGGTGGTGTGCTATTCAGCGTCTGGAGAGAACTGGGGCCTTTTTCTCTCTCGCATGGATCTGCACGGAGATAACTTGTCCTCCGATGTGTGATGGAGTTCGCAGTAGTTATTGCTTTGCCTCCCATGCATGCTGATGTAATGCGTCTTCATATGTGGATTGTCTTCTTGAGTGTCTCCTCAGCACAGTTCTGCAGAGCTAGCTATGTAGCGAGCAGGTGTGGCCAGCGGGTGGCGATGCTGCGCGGCAGTTTGCGGCCCAGCGTCCGGATTGGGGCGTTGTGCGACCAGCCAGCACGTTCGTAAAAGGTGCGGGCGGTCATCCGGAAGAGGTCATGGAGCAGAGGTACTTCCGCGACGTCGTGAAGATGAGCGGTGGGAAAATCGTAAGGCAGGTGTAAGGCCAGCCGAAGGATGTGATTCTGCAGTGTCTCCAGCTTCTTCAGGTTCATGTCAGCAGCGTTCCCCCAGACAACGGCGGCTTATTGGAGTACAGGGCGGAGCAGCACCTTGTACAGGGTGATGCCCAGCCGCAGTGGTAGTTGCGATTCGGGGTTCAGCACCGGGTACAGGATGCGGAACCTGTTCCGCACTTTGGTCTTCACTTCGCGGATGTGCGGAACCCACGTGAGTCGGCGGTCGATGGTGACGCTGAGGTAATGCGCCGTTGGACGCCACGGAACAGAGCTTCCACCGATGGTGAGTGGTTGCAGACCTGCAGGAACGAGTCGCCTGGTGACGATCAGGAACTGGGTCTTGGCACCATTGAATTGTAGATGCCACTTGACTGCCCAGGCTGCCAGGGTGTCAACGGCGAGCTGCAGATGGCAGCGCATGACAGCGGCATTGAGGCTCCTTGCATATAGAGCCGTGTCATCTGCGTATAGGGCGAGCCGCACACGGTCGATCTTTGGCGCATCAGACGTGTACAGCGAGTACAGGAGTGGCCCCAAGACCGAGCCCTGTGGCACACCGGCGTTGATGCGGCGGACGGAGGACAAGCCATGCGCGGCCCGCACATGGAACGTCCTATCAGCAAGATAGGAATGGATGAGATGGACGTGCGACGTCGAAACCCCAAGTTCAAAAAGTTTGAATAAGAGGCTGCGGTGCCACACACTGTCGAAAGCACGCGACACGTCCAGGAACACCGCGCCGAAGAACTCGCGCTGCTAGAGGGCGACGAACGCATCTTCCACTAGCCGAAGGAGTTGGTGAACGGCTGAGTGGCCCCTGCGAAAGCTGAACTGCTCTTCAGGCAAGAGGCCTTTCTCGTCAACGTGGCGCTGCAGCCGCCTGATGTACACCCTTTCAAAGACCTTGGAGATGGCCAGCAGTAAACTAATAGGTCTGTAGTTCACAGGCTGACGCAGTTCCTTCCCCATTTTCGGAATCGCCACGACCTCTGCATGCTTCCAGGACTGAGGAAAACTACAGGACCGGAGGATTACATTAAAGACGTCGGCGAGATGAGTGACAGCCACCGGCGGCAACTTCTGGAGTAGGGCGTTGGAAACTTCGTCTGGGCCCGCAGCTTTCCTGGGGTGCAGGGCACGCAGGATGGACGACACCTCCTCCGCCGTTGTCTCTTCAATGACGTCATCGTCGTCGCATGCCTCCAAGTAGCATGGGAGCCGGTCAGCAACCAGGTCGTCGTGGACAGCGTCGGTCGGGTCTTCGATCGGCGTAAACGTAGCCTCAAAGACGTCTGCGAGGGCATCAGCCTTCACAGCTGGTTCGCAGACAGCCTGACCATGGACCAGCAGCGGAGGGATACGTTGCATGCGGCGTAGGAAACGCTTCGTCATCTGCCAGGCCATGCCGTCGTCAAGACAGAGTGTGGCGACCTTGTTATTCCAGTCGCGATTGCGATGGTTGTCAATGGCGGCCCGGATGTCCCGACGCATCCTCTTGAGGAGACGCTTGGTGTCAGCATTTCTTGTCCTCTGCCACTCCCGGTAGACCCGGTTCTTCTCAGTGATGGCCGCAAGGATGTCCGGCGGCAGCTGTCGGGAGTAGTCAGGCGGAGGGCGAGGTCGGGGCGGCGTTGCTATAGTGGCAGCGTCGATCGTGGTTGCCACGAAGTGCAAAAGTGCTTCGTCCGCTCCAGCTTCCACAGGGGGCGGCGCAGCGGCGAGTGAGTGGGTCACGGCTGCTTGAAACCTGTCCCAGTCGATGCCAGCAAGTGAGATGCCTCTCCTGGGCTGTTGGAGGGCGTCTAGGTCGGTATCAAAAACCACTTGGACATGATCAGAAGAGAGTGCCGTCCTCGTCATGGCGGTGATCTGATGAGGGATGCCCTTGATGACCGCGATGTTGATTATACCCGGGAGGCCATGGGCAGGGAAGATTGTCGGGTCATACGGCCCCACCACAAGCGCATGGTGACGTTCCGCTACCCAGAGCAGGCAGCGGCCAGCGGCATTGGTGATCCTGGAGTTCCAGGAGACATGTTTACTATTGCAGTCCCCGGCGACAAACACCTGCTCCCTCAAGGAGAGCAGAGCATTGATGTCAGCAGGGTCCAGGGGACGAGATGGCGGCCGATAGGGCGACGAACGTGATGGCGCCCACTGAGATGTGAACGACGACACCAGTGACCTCCAGTGTTGCCAGTGGTGGAATTTGTATCACGTGATGACGAATGCCATAGCGGTCATAAACGGCTGTCCCACCACCCGCTGTCAGTCGATCGGTGCAATAGCTGGAGTAGTTTGCCGCCCTGACGTCGACCCCAGGCTTCAGGTGGGTTTCGTTGATAAGGCAGACGTTGACGGCTTCATCTCGAAGAAATTGGCGAAGTTCGCCAGCTTGAGTGCGGACGCCGTTGCCATTCCACGCGACGACCGTGAGCCCTCTAACGCTGCCCATGGTGCAGCTGGTGAGTGTTGACAGCAGTTGGGGCCGGAGAGGCCATCGGCTCTGCAGCGGTGAGTTGCTGCGACAGGACTTCAATCAACTTCGTAGCACGGGTCACCAGGGCAGTGAGCTGCGCGACGAGGGTGGCCAGGTCAGCGCTGGAGGCAGCCGGTGCGGCCCCGCGCTGGAAGGGGGAGGCGTGGCTGCTTCACTGTGAGAGTCCACCTGGGGCTGCTCGACTGATGGTGCTGAGCGCTGGGTACCCACAGGGCGGTGACCCCCGCGCCGGCGGTTGGCGGGGCGCGGTCCAGCCGACGTCCCGTGAGAGGCAGTACCCGGTTCCGCCACTAGCTGCTGTGGTGGAGGCGCAGGAGCCTCAGGTGTCGGCACGGCCTCGGATGTGGCAGGAGCAGGAGCAGCCGACGCAGCTGGGATGGCGGAGGGCGCCCCTGACGTTGCCGCCGCAAAAGAGACGCCTGGCCGTCTTGTTGCTGGTTTCTTCGGACGTGGCGCTGGTGTTTGGCCACGTTGGCGAGCGATGGCACGCTTCCACACCTCACACCCACGATAACTGGCCACAGAGCACCGCCACAGAGTGCACATGTCGGCTTCTCAGTGGGCGGACGGGGGCACGCACGTCCTGCGTGGGCGCCGGCGCATTTAACACATCTGTCTGGTATAGAGCAGTGGTGCGTGACGTGATTGATCCCCTGGCAGTGAAAGCACTGCACAGGGTCTCTCCGGCAGCGAAGATCTTCGGTCTGAACCGGAACGTCGGTGACCCGCGTCAATTGGTAGAGTTTGCAGTTCTCCACGGTGTCAGATCAGACGACCAGGAAGAGCGGCATATCATCGCGTGATTTTGGCGACTTCATCTTCACGACTGCCCGGATGTAGAAGCCCAGGTCAGCGAGTCCACGATGCAGGTGATTGGCTTCCATGTTGAACGGGAGGTCACGGATTACAATTTTCAAGACCTTGTCAGGTGCGGAAGTGTGGGTATAGAACGGGATACCACGCGCAGACGCCTCCTGAGTGACCCGGCAATAATCTTCAGCAGTGCGGAGTGTGACCCTGTACAGGTCACGCCCTGCAGGCTTCACGGTGTACACGGCCGTTGCCCAGCTGCGCAACAACTTCTGCAGTTCCCCATAGGGCGGCCGAAACTGGAGGACCACCGGTGGAAGATGGGAGTCTTTCTTCGGGGCAGGATCGCGCGGCAGCTGGTCCGGCGCGTCAGCGAGCGCGTCGAATGAGTTGGCGACGGCAGTTATAAGTCTCGTCGATGACTGCATGCGTCTTGCAGTTCGCCGGGCCGGGACAAAACTGTCGGCATCAGGGGCAAAATCTTGCTTGGTCCTCTTCTCGATCGGCGAGCTGCGAACAGTGGACGTCGTGGCTGTCGCCCTCCTCTTCTGTTTCCCGCTTCGTCCGCGTGGCTGAGGGGCGGTAGAGCTCTCATCTTCAGAATCGAGGAGCGGAGCAGACAGCGCCGTCTTCAAGGTTTCCGGAGCTGTGTCCATCAAATCCATACCCGTAGCACCGGTCGTCATAAGTGGGGGGGCCAGATGGGGCCGCCGACGGCGCAAGCGCGGCCGGACGGCTATCTGCCACACACTTCGCGTCGCTAGCAAGCGCAGGTACGTCCTTCTCGCGGCTGCACATCTCAGCGACTCGTGTGTGTGTCCTTCCCTTTTTCTCTCGCGCCGCGTTCTTATATATAAAGCCGCGGTGCGGACGGCTAAGGGAACACCTGATCAATTCCGCTCTCCCGACTAGCCGCTGGGCTAGTAATGCACCACGTTAAGTTATTGAATAAATCATCGCTTCCTTTGCTGATGGCCGATGAAGCTCTCAATTTAAATGTGCAATCAGCACACAGGTAAGTAATCATAATAAAAGTCTGACGTGGCTAAGTCAAATATTTTGGGCAAGAGAATTAATTTAATCACACTACACGCAGTAGACGAGCTCTGAACTTGCTCTTTGGAGATACGCTATTGCTATAGTTTTATAGTTATTCAATTGAAACTTCTCACATCTTTATTATTATAGCGGATCTCCCTTCTACTTAAATTTAAACATCCTAGCCTTATTTATTCGCCTACTTAATCTATCTTGCTTCCTTAATTTCTAAGACAAAAACCAGAAAATCATGATTTCAACAAAAATTTCAATTTGTGAGATCCAGAATACTGTTTCTACTAAATTATTATGCAAAAGGAATCTAAATATAAATTTTTAAGTTTCTAGCTCTTTTCTGTTGCGCCAATGATTTTTACAGAACAACGTCCAAATTTCGAAAATGGTTAAAGTTATTGAACTGATATTCAACACATATTGAGTTAGTATTACTCCTGACATGCTAGAAATCTTTCAGGTTATTTACTTGATTTTTAAAATATTGCACAACATTTATGACGTCAGAGCTAGTTACAGCGGACTAGGCTGGCACCCAATGGAAAGACTGATGTGAATTTTATACGGCGTGAGTAGGCTGCTTCCCTACACACTGAAATGAGGATTCTACATCTACATCTACATTTATACTCCGCAAGCCACCCAACGGTGTGTGGCGGAGGGCACTTTACGTGCCACTGTCATTATCTCCCTTTCCTGTTCCAGTCGCATATGGTTCGCGGGAAGAACGACTGTCTGAAAGCCTCTGTGCGCGCTCTAATCTCTCTAATTTTACATTCGTGATCTCCTCGGGAGGTATAAGTAGGGGGAAGCAATATATTCGATACCTCATCCAGAAACGCACCCTCTCGAAACCTGGCGAGCAAGTTACACTGCGATGCAGAGCGCCTCTCTTGCAGAGTCTGCCACTTGAGTTTGTTAAACATCTCCGTAACGCTATCACGGTTACCAAATAACCCTGTGACGAAACGCGCCGCTCTTCTTTGGATCTTCTCTATCTCCTCCGTCAACCCGATCTGGTACGGGTCCCACACTGATGAGCAATACTCAAGTATAGGTCGAACGAGTGTTTTGTAAGCCACCTCCTTTGTTGATGGACTACATTTTCTAAGGACTCTCCCAATGAATCTCAACCTGGTACCCGCCTTACCAACAATTAATTTTATATGATCATTCCACTTCAAATCGTTCCGCACGCATACTCCCAGATATTTTACAGAAGTAACTGCTACCAGTGTTTGTTCCGCTATCATATAATCATACAATAAAGGATCCTTCTTTCTATGTATTCGCAATACATTACATTTGTCTATGTTAAGGGTCAGTTGCCACTCCCTGCACCAAGTGCCTATCCGCTGCAGATCTTCCTGCATTTCGCTACAATTTTCTAATGCTGTAACTTCTCTGTATACTACAGTATCATCCGCGAAAAGCCGCATGGAACTTCCGACACTATCTACTAGGTCATTTATATATATTGTGAAAAGCAATGGTCCCATAACACTCCCCTGTGGCACGCCAGAGGTTACTTTAATGTCTGTAGACGTCTCTCTGTTGATAACAACATGCTGTGTTCTGTTTGCTAAAAACTCTTCAATCCAGCCACACAGCTGGTCTGATATTCCGCAGGCTCTTACTTTGTTTATTAGGCGACAGTGCGGAACTGTATCGAACGCCTTCCGGAAGTCAAGAAAAATAGCATCTACCTGGGAGCCTGTATCTAATATTTTCTGGGTCTCATGAACAAATAAAGCGAGTTGGGTTTCACACGATCGCTGTTTCCGGAATCCATGTTGATTCCTACATAGTAGATTCTGAGTTTCCAAAAACGACATGATACTCGAGCAAAACACATGTTCTAAAATTCTACAACAGATCGACGTCAGAGATATAGGTCTATAGTTTTGCGCATCTGCTCGACGACCCTTCTTGAAGACTGGGACTACCTGTGCTCTTTTCCAATCATTTGGAACCTTCTGTTCCTCTAGAGACTTGCGGTACACGGCTGTTAGAAGGGGGGCAAGTTCTTTCGCGTACTCTGTGTAGAATCGAGTTGGTATCCCGTCAGGTCCAGTGGACTTTCCTCTGTTGAGTGATTCCAGTTGCTTTTCTATTCCTTGGACACTTATTTCGAGGTCAGCCATTTTTTCGTTGGTGCGAGGATTTAGAGAAGGAACTGCAGTGCGGTCTTCCTCTGTGAAACAGCTTTGGAAAAAGGTGTTTAGTATTTCAGCTTTACGCTTGTCATCCTCTGTTTCAATGCCATCATCATCCCGGAGTGTCTGGACATGATGTTTCGAGCCACTTACTGATTTAACGTAAGACCAGAACTTCCTAGGATTTTCTGTCAAGTCGGTACCTAGTATTTTACTTTCGAATTCACTGAACGCTTCACGCATAGCCCTCCTTACGCTAACTTTGACATCGTTTAGCTTCTGTTTGTCTGAGAGGTTTTGGCTGCGTTTAAACTTGGAGTGAAGTTCTCTTTGCTTTCGCAGTAGTTTCCTAACTTTGTTGTTGTACCACGGTGGGTTTTTCCCGTCCCTCACAGTTTTACTCGGCACGTACCTGTCTAAAACGCATTTTACGATTGCCTTGAACTTTTTCCATAAACACTCAACATTGTCAGTGTCGGAACAGAAATTTTCGTTTTGATCTGTTAGGTAGTCTGAAATCTGCCTTCTATTACTCTTGCTAAACAGATAAACCTTCCTCCCTTTTTTTATATTCCTATTAACTTCCATATTCAGGGATGCTGCAACGGCCTTATGATCACTGATTCCCTGTTCTGCACTTACAGAGTCGAAAAGTTCGGGTCTGTTTGTTATCAGTAGGTCCAAGATGTTATCTCCACGAGTCGGTTTTCTGTTTAATTGCTCGAGGTAATTTTCGGATAGTGCACTCAGTATAATGTCACTCGATGCTCTGTCCCTACCACCCGTCCTAAACATCTGAGTGTCCCAGTCTATATCTGGTAAATTGAAATCTCCACCTAAGGATTGACACATTGTTGGATGAATCATTCGCAGAAGTGTACCCGTGGAGGCCAATCAGCTGCTGATAGTGCCTGCAGACGCTGTACATGGTACGAAAACAACTGGTTCTCCCGTAGCACTCTCCATATAGTGACGTCGTCAACATTACCTTGTACAGCAGCAACTTCTCTGACGCTGACATTAGGGTTATCGTCAACTGCACGAAGAATTTCCTCGTCCATTGCAGGTGTCCTCGTCGTTCTAGGTCTTCCCCAGTCGCGAATCAGAGGCTGGAATGTTCCGTGCTCCCTAAGGCGCCGATCAATTGCTTCGAACGTCTTTCTGTCGGGACACCCTCGTTCTGGAAATCTGGCTCAATACAAACGTACCGCACCACAGCTATTGCCCCGTGCTAATCCATACATCAAATGGGCATCTGCCAACTCTGCATTTGTAAACATTGCACTGACTGCAAAACCATGTTTGTGATGCACACTAACCTGTTGATGCTACGTACTGATATGCTTGATGCTAGTACTGTAGAGCAATGAGTCGCATGTCAACACAAGCACCGGAGTCAACATTATGTTCCTTCAATTGGGCCAACTGGCGGTGAATCGAGGAGGTACAGTACATATTGACGAAACTAAAATGAGCTCTAACATGGAAATTTAGCGTTTCTGGACACATGTCCACATAACATCTTTTCTTTATTTGTATGTGAGGAATGTTTCCTGAAAGTTTGACAGTACCTTTTTGTAACACTCTGTATAAATTATTCTGTCTTCGAGATTCTTTCCCTTAGTCTACATATACATTTCAACTTTCAATATTCCATTCTTTGTTTAGTATGTTCTTGCCACCTGAGCTCTAAATTTGCTAACAGTGATTCCCTTTTCTATGAAGATCTCTTTACTTTTCCTATAGACAGTATCTGTGTTTCCCATAGTCATGCATGCTTCTATAACGTTGCATTTCTCATCTAGCCATTGGTGTTTCGGCAATTTGCACTTCATGTCACTCTCATTTTTTAGATATCTGCAATTCCTTTTGTCTGATTCATTTGTTGCATTTTTACATTTTCTCCTTGTGTTACTTATCTTCAATAACTAATACATTACCCAAGGATTTCTATTGAACTTTGTCTTTTTGCTTATTTGATTCTCTGTTATCTCACTATTTCATCTTTAAAAGATACCCATTTGTCTTGCATTTCTTTCACCTGTTTTAGTCAACCATTGCCTACTTATGCTACCTTTGAAATTGTCAGCAACTCTAAAACCAGATTTGCCCCTGGAAATCTTTTACAATTGAAAATTTCATTTTGAAATCAGTGTCTTACTATTACAAGTCTTGAACTTTCTAGTATGTACTTTGTACAACTAATTGTAAGTTAAGAACAGAAGACCCATCAACAGCTCTAAGTTCTCTTAGAAGCCAATGTAACCACAAAAATGATTTGAAAGCATCACATGCATCTATATATTGAGCCCAGTTGGCAGAAGAATGACACACTACCATAGTTTACTCTTTCATACAACTGCATCACCTTGAAACTCAGGAAGAGCATCATTAGTCTACTTTTCTCCAGCATGATTGATACTACTGTAAGCTTCAATACTGCGTTCATCAGTTTCCTCAGCATTAATTCCTTCTGTAATTGTCATTTTAATATACCAAACAGTGGAAAATCTGGGATGGATTAATGACAGAATTATGAAAAATACAGATTGTTACTCACCATACAGAGCAGATGTTGAGCTGCAGATAGGCAGGACAAAAAGACTGCCAAACATTTAAGCTTTCAGCCAAAAAGGCCATCATCAATGTGCTGGAGTGGGAGCAGGGAAGGGGGTAGGAGGGTGGAGGGCACTGGCTAATGAGGATGAGGTCAGGACGGTTACAGAAACATAGGATATACTGCAGAGGGAGTTCTCATCTGCGTTGGCCACTGTTCGTTGGTGACCATGCACAAGCAGACGGACTGATTGTTGGATGCTAGGCCCAAATAGAACACAGCACAGTGGTTGCAGCTTAGCTTGGAGATAACATGACTGGTTTCACAGGTTGCTCTGCCTGTGATGGGATAGGTGAGGCTTGTGACCGGTCTGGAGTAGGTGGTGGCAGGGTGATGTATGGGAAAGGTCTTGCGTCTAGGTATATTACAGTGATATGTGCCCTGAGGCAAGAAGTTGCGAGCAGGTGTTGTGTATGGATGGATGAGGATGTTGTGTAGTTTTGGTAAATGGCAGAATACCACTGTGGGAGGGGACGAAAGGATAGTGGTTAGGACAGCCCTCATTTCAGGGCATGACAAGTGGTAGTTGAAACTGTGGCAGAGCATGTGATTCAATTGCTCCAGTCCTGGGTGGAACTGAGTCACAAGTGGAATACTCCTCTGTGGTAAGATGGTGGGAATTCGGTACATGGAGAGATAAGGCATGGAAGGTCTGTTTGTGTAAGAAGGTAGGAATGTAATTACAGTCTGTGAAGACGTCAACGAGACCTGTGGTATATTTCAAGTGGGACTGCTCACCATTACAGATGCAGTGGCTATGGGTGACTAGGCTGTATGAAATGGGTGGTAGCTGTTGAAGTGGAGGTATTTCTGGTGGTTGGAAGAGTTGATATGGATGGAGGTACAGACACAGCCATCTTTGAGTGGAGGTCATTATCAAGGAAGGTGCCTTGTTGGGTTAAGGAGGACCTGATGAAGTGAGGGCGAGAGGACGTGTTGAGGTTCCGGAGGAATGTGGATAGGGCACAGCACCCTCACAACACGATCCAGATCACAAAGATGTAATAAATGAATGTGAACCAGGTAAGGTTTTTCGTATTCTAGGTGGTTAGAAAGGATTCCTCCACATGTCCTGTGAGTATGTTGACATAGCATCCTGCCATGCAGGTGCCCATTGCCAAACCCTGTATTTATTTGCTGGCAGTGCCTTCAACGGGAAGTAATTGTGAGTGAGGGTATAGGTGGTCATCGTGACTAGGAAGTAGGTTGTAGGCGTGAAATCCATTGGTCATTGTGAACGTAGAGTTCAATAGTGGCAAGGCAAAGGGCATTAGGAATATTGGTGTAAACGGATGTGGCATCAATAGTGATAAGCGGGATACCATGTGGTATCACCAACACAGTCACAATCTTTTTACTTCTCTCGTTAACCCTACCCTCTGTCTAACCTCCTGACTTCACCTAGCTGCCCTTCCCTCTCTCTGCCTTGTCCATGTATGCTCCCATAAGCAGCACTTTACCATTCCCCACTCCTGCCCTGCTACCTCTCCCCTTCCTCACCTCAGCCCCCTCCTTACCACTACCTCGCAGATTGCTTCTCTCATCATGCACTGCTGCTCACAGTCTGGCTTGAGCAGTCAGAGACTGTGGTCATGTGTGTGTGAGTTGTGTTTGCATGTGTGTGTTGTCTAATTCTGATTAAGGCCTTTTAGACCAAAAGCTTACTTGTTCGATACTCTTCTTTGTTCTGTGTATCCTCTACTCAACATCTGTGCTATATGGTGAGTAGCAATCTTTGCTTTTCATAATTTTGTCATTTTAGTATGCCTAAGTATTCGTTTCAGCAGTTCATGATGCACCTGTGTTTTTGCAACTTGAACTATCAAAGCTAGATTACGTACATTAAATTTTGTGTTGTGGGCTGTGTCAAGTTCATCAGATTTTCAACTATGCTGAAATAGAGTTCAGCTTTATTGAAAGCTAGTGACCTACATGCTATCCATCTTGTTTCTGTTGGAAAAGATAATGATATTGATCCATCTGCCACATTTCTGTAAATTCCTCATCTTAAATGCAGACTGATTTATTTGAATCCAATTGTCTACGTTCTTGATTTATAAACCTAGCTAGTAATCAAGATTGTCTACAGTGATGTGGAAGCAATTAGCCAACTGCTGTTCAATAAATTTACTCTCTCGATCAGCAGAGCTCATTGTAGCAGATTAGCATCAAATGTCCACTACCAATGGGTGGAAAGGTGTTCTCCAGGGTGTCAGGATGGCATCGAGCTCGCTCCACCAGAGTGTTGGGGGAATGATGGGTAGATGAACACTATATGAGTCTGTCAGATGTGAAAAGTGGCCATAGAAAGACAGGTGGCATGCATACAAATTCTTTATCATTTCAACAATTTTATTGCAGCTGCAGTTGTGCACTCTCATCATGTGGCGAGTGTGACAGTGATCTACAGCTCCATGTTCCATGGTGTGGTCAGGTTTTGATCTCATAGTGGAGAAGAATTGTTGTAGAGATGGCACTTGGCATGTCCCAAGCACAGAGCAGCCTTGCGTAGTAAACATTCTGCAGCAGCATTGTGTCATGTTCTGATGTAGCTAACTGATTTTGTTTCGCTGCTAGTAAGGCAGCTGCAGTTGTTCAGCTGAGGCAACTGACATCTGGCTATGTGATCCCAGTGGCCTAGAGGCAGGAAGGGCCTCAATTTGACCCCCAGCTCATCATTTGGTCTGTGGACATCAGCTGGGGTTGACGCAATGATTGTTGACTACTCAATGACTTGCAGATTGGAGTAACGCTGTGGTGATGTGCTTGGCTGGACAGCTAGTATTTATATGTGACAAAGTGCACCTGTTTTGGTGTTGTACCTGCTAAAGACATGTACTCTCCATACTGACCTGCTTTATGGTGTTGAGCCCATCTGCCTACACATACGACGTCAGTCCATCATCAACAGGAAAAAGCAGTAATGGTATTGTATTTTCATTGTGGAATATGTAAAGATCAATGCATATCTCCCAGATATTCCATGCACTGTGAAATTTAACAGCACATGTATATTAGCATTTTGATGCTTGCTTCACACCATAGTTTTCAACACTTTGCTTACAGGTCCCTTATTACTGTCGTAGCATTCCGACTGATGCATTAAAATTCCTTCAAAAATACCATTTAGAAATGCAGTCCTTATATAAAATTGTTTCATGTCTCAGATCTTGCTGCGGGACTAAATGTGCCAGTATAACCTAATCCAAATTACTATACACACACATTTGACTTTATCATTTGCATTTAATGCACTCATCACAGTCGACTTTATTTGTACCATATTTATAAAAGAATTATAGCTCATCATTAAAATCTTCCTCTTAGTTTTATACATATTTATATTATTTTCATTTATGGAAGTTTCCATGCTTCTACATTTGTGCTCAGCAACCACAGTGACGTGCATAGTGGATGGTATTGTGCATTGCACCAATTATTAAGGCTTCTTGCTGTTACATTCATATTTGGAATGTGGAAGAATCATTGCTTGAACATCTCGGTGCACACTGTAATCCTGTCTTTGTGATCTCAGTGGAAGCAATATTTTGGGGCTTACAATATACACTCCTGGAAATTGAAATAAGAACACCGTGAATTCGTTGTCCCAGGAAGGGGAAACTTTATTGACACATTCCTGGGGTCAGATACATCACATGATCACACTGACAGAACCACAGGCACATAGACACAGGCAACAGACCATGCACAATGTCGGCACTAATACAGTGTATATCCACATTTCGCAGCAATGGAGGCTGCTATTCTCCCATGGAGACGATCGTAGAGATGCTGGATGTAGTCCTGTGGAACGGCTTGCCACGCCATTTCCACCTGGCGCCTCAGTTGGACCAGCGTTCGTGCTGGACGTGCAGACCGTGTGAGACGACGCTTCATCCAGTCCCAAACATGCTCAATGGGGGACAGATCCGGAGATCTTGCTGGCCAGGGTAGTTGACTTACACCTTCTAGAGCACGTTGGGTGGCACGGGATACATGCGGACGTGCATTGTCCTGTTGGAACAGCAAGTTCCCTTGCCGGTCTAGGAATGGTAGAACGATGGGTTCGATGATGGTTTGGATGTACCGTGCACTATTCAGTGCCCCTCGACGATCACCAGTGGTGTACGGCCAGTGTAGGAGATCGCTCCCCACACCATGATGCCGGGTGTTGGCCCTGTGTGCCTCGGTCGTATGCAGTCCTGATTGTGGCGCTCACCTGCACGGCGCCAAACATGCATACAACCATCATTGGCACCAAGGCAGAAGCGACTCTCATCGCTGAAGACGACACGTCTCTATTCGTACCTCCATTCACGCCTGTCGCGACACCACTGGAGGCGGGCTGCTTGATGTTGGGGCGTGAGCGGAAGACGGCCTAACGGTGTGCGGGACCGTAGCCCAGCTTCATGGAGACGGTTGCGAATGGTCCTCGCCGATACCCCAGGAGCAACAGTGTCCCTAATTTGCTGGGAAGTGGCGGTGCGGTCCCCTACGGCACTGCGTAGGATCCTACGGTCTTGGCGTGCATCCGTGCGTCGCTGCGGTCCGGTCCCAGGTCGACGGGCACGTGCACCTTCCGCCGACCACTGGCGACAACATCGATGTACTGTGGAGACCTCACGCCCCACGTGTTGAGCAATTCGGCGGTACGTCCACCCGGCCTCCCGCATGCCCACTATACGCCCTCGCTCAAAGTCCGTCAACTGCACATACGGTTCACGTCCACGCTGTCGCGGCATGCTACCAGTGTTAAAGACTGCGATGGAGCGCCGTATGCCACGGCAAACTGGCTGACACTGACGGCGGCGGTGCACAAATGCTGCGCAGCTAGCGCCATTCGACGGCCAACACCGCGGTTCCTGGTGTGTCCGCTGTGCCGTGCGTGTGATCATTGCTTGTACAGCCCTCTCGCAGTGTCCAGAGCAAGTATGGTGGGTCTGACACACCGGTGTCAATGTGTTCTTTTTTCCATTTCCAGGAGTGTATTTCTACATTTATCAAACTTGCTTCTTGAAATTTTCTGAGCAGCCTTTTACACAATAGTGTGCATCTGTCTTCAAGCAATTGCTAGTTAGTTTTCAAAGCATCTCTGTAACACTACCCTGTGGGCCAAAGAAACCTGTGACCATTTGTGCTTCCCTTCTTTGCATGGGTTCAGTATCCACAGTTAGTCCTATTTGATATGAGTCACTCATACTTACGCAATATTGTACGGTGAGTTGCACAAGGATTTTACAAGCTGTCTCCTTTGTAGACTGATTGCATTGCCATAGTATTCCCCAGCGAACTGTTTAGCCCCCTACTTTACATATTATTGAACCCATATGACCATTCCAGTTCATATACATACAGTCTGCTACATCCAAATGATTGTATGCATTCACTGATTCCCACTGTGACTTATGTGTATTGTAGTCATAGTACCCTATGTTTTTTTTTCATTTTTTTTAGCTGTAGAATTTTACATATATGAACATTTAAAGCAAGTTTCCAATCTTTGTACCACTTTGGATTGTTATCAGTAATGTGACAGAATATTTGTGCAACTTTTTTTTCAGACAATACCTTATTGCAAGCTACAGCATGTGAAAAAATTCTGAGGTTACTGTTAGTATTTTCTGCAAAGTCATAAATATATAATATGAACAGCAAGAATCATTACACACCTCTCAGCAGCACAACTGAAGTTACTTCTGCATCTATATCTACATATTTTCTGCAAAGTCTTAAATATATAATATGAACAGCAAGAATCATTACACACCTCTCGGCAGCACAACTGAAGTTACTTCTGCATCTATATCTACGTCTATACTCTCCAAACCACACTGAGATGCATGCCAGAGCGTACATCCCATTGTAGTACCCCCCCCTACCCCCCCCCCTCCCCAGGCAGTCCACAACTCTTTTGTGGATACGTGCGTAGCGAGTGGGGGACCCCGAGCTAATGTGGCCCTCCTTCCTCTCCGGGCTGCATACCTTCCTTTTCAGCATCCTCCCCTATCCCCCATCTTCGCTCCCCCCCCCCCCCCTCACCTCACCTCTGGCTCTTTCCTTCCCTTTCTCCCCCTCAGGGAGTATGGTTTGTGCCTACGTCAGGAGACGGACGCTCGCAAATGTAATGCATTCTTCGCCTTCTCTGTTTGCATGTCTTCATCCTTCCTTTGTCCTTCTCTTTTCCTTACCTCTTCTTTTTACCCTTTTCTCCGCTGTGGCGTTTGAGACCTCTCTTCTTTCCTTTACCTTTCATTGTTTTTTTCCCTTTCTCTTTCTTTCAATCTTCGAGATTGCCCCATTTTTAAAGACGAAAAGCTCATTCAGGAAATTAGAGTGAAGGAAAAGGTGTCGACCTTTGCTGCTCGAAAATTATTCGCAAGTCGAAAGCCCACTGTGCCTCAGACAGGAAAATACAGCACTGTCCTTGCCTCTCCTCGGCCAACAAGGGAGGCAGCCACGCAGATTTGTGATCTCACCTTTAGTGACACGGTCGTCAGATCGGCCAGCGCTAAGATCGCCCGTTCAACCTCCCCACTTTCGCCTGCTCAATCTATGGCTCACCCTTCATCGGGTTCTGCTAAATCTCGGGCCCAAAAGTCAGACACCCGGACTTCCAAAAAAGAGCATACTCATGAAGATTTTTTACGTACCCCAACTTCACAACCATCGGTTCCTCCTTCATCTAAACATCATTGTTTCCAAGAAGGCTAATACGAAACCCAGTTCCTCTCCTTCTCCGCCACGGCGTGTCTCATCTACAGCACCACCTGGCGGTAACCGCCCTCGGCCGTCTTCTGTGTCGCCGAGGCGCACTGCTGGCGGCCGATCAACCGGCCTATCGCTGGTGGCAGGAGCTGCTCCTGAACGACCTATGGATCAGGACATTTTGCCTTCGGCTGAGTGCTATTCCACGCTGTCGGTCGCAAGCTCTGAGCAGTCGTTGAGTTGATGGCAACCTTGGTCACATTCTTCAATTTTCTGTCCACCCTATGTCCATTATCCATTGGAATATCCGCGGCATTCGGGCCAATCGGGATGAATTGACGATCCTCCTACGATCCTACTCGCAGGTCATCTTCTGTCTTCAGGAAACAAAGCTGCGTCCCCACGACCGCTTTGTCTTCCCCCATTTTCAGTCAGTCTGATTTGATCTCCCCTCTGTTGAAGGCACTCCAGCACATGGAGGATTCATGATTCTTCTCCATAATACTCTCCATTATCACCCAATCCCCTTAAACACTTCCTTCCAAGCAGTCGCTGTCCGTCTTTCCCTTTCTGGATACATCTTCTCTCTTTGTACTGTATACATTCCATTGTCCACATCATTGGCACGAGCTGATCTCCTTCATCTTCTTGGTCAGCTTCCACCCCCCTATTTGCTGGTTGGGGACTTCAATGACCACCACCCGCTTTGGGGATCTCCACATCCATGTCCGCGTGGCTCACTATTGCTAGACGTCATCCACCAAGCGGATCTTGTTTGCCTCAACACTGGGGACCCAACATTTTTGTCTGCCTCCACGACAAATTTCTCTCATTTGGACCTTTCGGTCGGTACTGTTTCTCTAGCTCGGCGCTTCGAATGGTTCGCCCTTGCTGATACACACTCGAGTGACCACTTTCCATGTGTCCTTCGATTGCAGCCACAACTGCCATATATACGCCCGAGACGCTGGAAGTTTGCCCAAGCCGATTGGACACTTTTTTCGTCTCTAGCGCCATTCGATGACCGTCACTTTCCTAGCGTCGACAATGAGGTCACTCATATTACAGACGTTATTCTTACAGCTGCGGAACGTTCATTACCTCGCTCCTCCGAATTGCCCCGGCGCCCCCCAGTTCCTTGGTGGAACGAGGCATGCCGTGACGCAATACGTGAGCGGCGACGTGCTCTTCGTGTTTTCAGACACCATCCTATATTGGCCAACTATATCCGCTATAAGCAATTCCGCGCGCGGTGTCGTCGCGTCATCCGCGAAAGCAAGAAGGCAAGCTGGGACTTCTTTACTAGCTCATTTAAACCTTCACTCCCTTCTCGGAAGTTTGTAGTCGGATTCGACGGTTATCAGGCGCGCCTAGTTTCTCCCCGGTCTCTGGGCTCACTGTCGCGCATGATACATTAGTGGACCCCGTCGCAATTTCTAACTCATTGGGTCAACACTTTGCTGAGATTTCGAGCTCTTCAAATTACCCGCCAGCGTTTCCCCCGAAGAAACGCGCAGCGGAAGTGTGACTTCTTGCTTTCTCCTCTCAAAATCGCGAAAGCTACAATACTGTTTTCTCCATGCGGGAACTCCAACATGCACTCTCTTCTTCTCACTCCTCCGCCCCAGGACCGGATGGTATCCACATCCAAATGTTGCTGCATTTATCATACCATAGTCTGCGTTACCACCTTCGCCTTTATAATCGATGGCGGGAAGCTATCCTCGTTCCTGTTCCGAAACCTGGAAAGGACAAACATCTCCCCTCTAGCTATCGCCCCATTTCTCTCACGAGTAGTGTATGTAAGGTTTTGGAGCGTATGGTGAATTGCCGTTTCGCTTGGTGGCTAGAGTCCCGCAGTCTTTTAACACCTACCCAATGCGGTTTCCCAAAGCATTGTTCTGCACTTGACCATCTTGTTGCTCTCTCCACTTATATCATGAACAATTTTCTCCGGAAACGCCAAACAGTAGCAATATTTTTTGATCTGGAGAGAGCATACGATACCTGTTGGAGGACAGGCATCCTCCACACACAGTTCTCTTGGGGCTTTCGCGGTCGGTTGCCCCTTTTTCTTCGCGAATTTATGTCAGAGCGCACATTTAAAGTGCGGGTGAACACTACTCTCTCCCGTACTTTCTCCCAAGAAAACGGGGTACCCCAGGGCTCCGTGCTAAGTGTTGTACTGTTTGCCATTGCCATAAATCCAATTATGGATTGTCTCCTTCCTGATGTCTCGGGCTCCCTCTTTGTGGACGATTTTGCGATCTACTACAGCTCTCAACGGACCAGCCTTCTTGAACGACGTCTTCAAGTCTGTCTCGATCGCCTCCACTCTTGGAGCATCGAAACAGGCTTCCGCTTTTCTCCCAGTAAGACCGTTTGTGTTAATTTTTGGCGTCGTCGGAGTTTCTTCCATCTTCCTTATATCCAGGACCTGTCAACCTTCCGTTTTCGGACGTTGCGAAATTCTTGGGTCTTATGTTTGACAGAAAACTGTGCTGGTCTTCCCACGTTTCCTATCTTTCGGCTCGGTGCCTGTGATCCCTAAACACCCTCCGTGTCCTGAATGGTACCTCCTGGGGAGCGGACCGAGTGGTCCTTCTCCGCCTCTATCGCGCCTTAGTGTGCTCGAAATTGGACTATGGCAGCATAGTTTACTCCTCTGCTCGGCCGTCTATTCTTCGGCGTCTCGACTCTATCCACCACCGTGAATTACGTTTAGTGCCTGGAGCTTTTTACACCAGCCCTATGGAAAGCCTTTATGTTGAGACTGCTGAACCTCCGCTGTCCAATCGGCGAGCTGTCCTCCTAAGTCGTTATGCTAGCCATCTGTCTTCCATGCCTGCTAATCCGGCCCATGACATTTTTTTTGACGCCTCCTTGGATTTAGGGTATGCAGGCCGCCCTTCCTCCCTACTACCACCGGGAGTCCGCTTCCGTCAACTTCTCCATTCTCTTTCCTTCCGCTTTCCTAAAACTTTCTTGACAACTTGGGGTACAGCACCACCTTGGCTCCGTCCCCGGACCTGCCTGCTCCGTGACCTTTGTCAGTTTCCCAAGGATGGTACCCCTACACTTGTTTATCGTCGGGCATTTTTTGCTCTATGTGAACAAATGTAGGAAGCCACATTTATTTACGCTGACGGCTCAAAAACATCGTTTGGTGTAGGCTGTGCCTATATTGTTGGCGACACCCCAAATCGATTTCGGCTTCCCGACCAGTGTTTGGTTTATACTGCGGAGCTTTACGCTGTTCTCCAGGCTGTCCAAGACATCCGTCGCCATCAGCGGATACAGTATGTTATCTGCTCAGATTCTCTCAGCTCTCTCCTCAGTCTCCGAGCTCTCTACCCTGTCCACCCTCTGGTCCACCGGATTCAGGACTGTCTGCGCTTGCTCCACTTGGGGGGCGTCTCGGTGACGTTCCTCTGGATCCCAGGGCATATTGGTATCTGTGGAAATGAGGCGGCCAAGGCTGCAGTCTCTCTTCTTCTGCCAGCTATTCGCACGATTCCTTTCGCCGATCTACGGAGTATTTTATGTCGTCGTGTTGTTCTTTTATGGCAGGCACATTGGTGGACACTTCCCCATAATAAATTGCGGGACGTGAAAGCTCTTCCCTGTGCTTGGACCTCTTCCTCCCGAACGCGTCGTCGGGAGGAGGTAATTTTAACTAGACTCCGGATAGGGCACTGTCTTTTTAGCCATCGACATCATTTAAGCGGCGATCCTCCCCCACTTTGTCCCCACTGCTCTCAGCTGTGGATGGTAACACACCTTTTACTTGAGTGCCCCTATTTTACTCCGTTACGGGCCCGTCTACAGCTGTCGCCTGAAATATCGTCCATTTTAGCAGATGACACGCGCTCAGCCGATCGCGTTCTCGAGTTTATTAGTGCCAGTGAGATGACGTCAGTCATTTGAAGCTCTTTTTGGGGACAACCAACCCCTTTCTGTAGTGGTTTTTTAAGCCTTCCTTCTTGTGGTGTCACCGCCAGACACCACACTTGCTAGGTGGTAGCCTTTAAATCGGCCGCGGTCCGTTAGTATACGTCGGACCCGCGTGTCGCCACTATCAGTGATTGCAGACCGAGCGCCGCCACACGGCAGGTCTAGAGAGACTTCCTAGCACTCGCCCCAGTTGTACAGCCGACTTTGCTAGCGATGGTTCACTGATAAAATACGCTCTCATTTGCCGAGACGATAGTTAGCATAGCCTTCAGCTACGTCATTTGCTACGACCTAGCAAGGCGCCATTACTAGTTACTATTGATGCTGTAAAACATGTACCGTCAAGAGCGATGTTCACCAATTATGGATTAAAGTTAAGTATTCCAGCAGCTACGTACGTTTTTTGTTAGTCTCGTTTCCTTGACCTGTTCCAGACCTCACGCCAGCCTGCGTGAGCTAAAACGCGTGCCTTTCTGCTTCCTCTCATAGTGGGTTGGCTGTCTTGCCGATTCACAACACTTCTACTTTTAGTTTCTCCAATTTTTTGAGTTTCGTTCCCATTGCTGCTGGTTTCCATTTTCGTTTTTTACCTTTTCATAAGTCGCAGACTGGGCGCTAATGACCGTAACAGTTTTGCGCCCTATAACCAAAACCGAAACAAACAAAACCCATTGTACCAATTATTCCATTCATGTACAGAGTGCAGGAAGAATGGTTGTTTGAATGGCTCTGTGTGTGCAGTTATTATTGTACTCTTATCTTCACAATCCCTATGTGAACAATATATAGGGGTTTGTAGTATATTCCTACAGTAATCATTTAAAGGCAGTTCTTGAAACTTAGTTAATGGACATTTTCAGGGTAGTTTATATATATCTTGTAGTGTCTTTCGGTTCAGTTCCCTCAGTATCTCTGTGACACTCTCCCATGGATTAAAAAAACCTGTGACCATTCATGCTGCCCATATCTGTATACGTTCAATATCCCATTAGGCCTAGTTGGTACGGCCCCCACGCACTTGAGCATTATTCCAGAACCGGTAGCACGGCTGATTTGTAAGCAATCTCCTTTGTAGCTGGCTTGCACTTCGCCAGTATTCTACCAACAAACCAACCACCTGCTTTACCCCTGACTGAGCCTATGTGATCATTTTGTTTCATACCCCTGCAAAGTGTTATACCCGGGTTTTTGTATGAGTTAGCAAATTACAACAGTGACTCATTTGTATTATAGTCACAGGATACTATGTTTTTTCACTTTGTGAAGTGAAGAATTTCATTTTTCTGAAGATTTGAAGCAAGTTGCCAGTCTTTTCACCACTTTGAAATCTTATCAAGGTGTAACTGCCTGTTTCTGCAGCATCTTTCAGATAAGTACTTCATTACAGGTAACTACATTATCTGCAAAAACCCTGATTTTACTATTAGTATTGTCTGCGACATCATTAATATACAACATGAACAGCAAGGGTCCCAACATACTCTGCTGAGGCACGCCTGAAGTTACTTCTACATCTGATGATGAATCTCCATCCTAGATGATGCACTGCTTCCTCCGTGCCAAAATGTTCTCAATCTAGTCAGAAATTTCACTTGATACCCCATATGATTGTACTTTTGACAATTAGTGTAGATGTGGTACTGAGTCAAGTGTTTTCAGAAACCAAGATATACAGCACCTACCTGAATGCCTTGATCCAATGCTTTCAGTATATTATAGGAGAAAAGTGTGAGTTGGGTTTCACATGATCAATGTTTTCGAAATCCATGCTAGTTGGCATTGAAGAGGTCATTTTGTTCAAGGTGCGTCATTATATTTAAACTCAGAATATGTTCTAAGATTCTACAGCAAATCAATGTCAAGGATACTGAACGGTAGTTTTGTGGATCATTCTATTGCACTTCGTGTAGGTGGGTGTGACCTGTGCCTTTTTTGAGAACTTTTTTTTGAGGGGTCTGTGATGATATAGTTAGAAGAGTTTTTAACTGACAGGAAATTCAGTATAGAGTATACTGGAATCCCATTGGACCCGGGAGCTTTGTTCAGTTTTAATGATTTCAGCTGTTTCTCAACAACACTGACACTAATACTTGTTTCTTTCATCTTTTCCATGGTACAAGCTTTAAATAGGGGCATTTCTCCTGTGTTTTAATATGTGTGGGAACATTTGAAAAGTAAGTTAAGTAATTCAGCTTTTGCATTGCTGCTCTCAGTTTCAGTTCCTGTCTCATTCGGTAGGCGCTGGACACTAACTTCGGTGCCACTATCAACCTTAACATATGACCAGAAATTCTTTAGGTTCTGTGAGAGATCAGTTGACATTATTCTGCTACAGTAGCCATTGAAGGTATCACACATTGCCCTCTTGACAGTCGAACAAGTTTCATTTATCATCTCTCTATTTGTAGGCCTACCCTTTGTTTTACATCCATTATGCGGTAATCTCTGTTTAGAATTTTCTTTACTGTGACTGTGTATCATGGAGGTTCCTTCCCATGAAGGTCCTACTAGGTATGTATCTATACAGTGCATGGTCAACTATTCTTTTAAACTTGTGCCAGAGTTCCTCTACATGTTCCTGCCCTGTGCTGAAAGTTTCAAGTTCCTCACTGAGATATGGCACTACTGATTTATTTATCTAGTTTACTGAAGATGTGTGTCATCCTGCTTGTCTTAGTTGTACTTTGGTAATCATCGCTGCCACAATGATATCATGGTCACTGAGACCAGTTTCGATGTGGAAATCCTCAAAGAGGTCTGATCCATTTGTTGCCATTCGATCAAATATATTTCCATCATGAGTGTGGTACTAGGAGACGAGGTACTAGCGGAACTAAAGCTTCGAGGACTTGGCGTGAGTCGCGCTTGGGTAGCTCAGTCGGTAGAGCACTTGCACACGAAAGGCAGAGGTCCCGAGTTCGAGTCTCGGTCCGGCACACAGTTTTAATCTGCCAGGAAGTTTCATATCAGCACACAGTCCGCTGCAGAATGAAAATCTCATTCTGGAAACAATTATTCCGATACCTCTGTGAATTGAATTCATGTGCCTTTACTGTTGTTGCTAAGATTGTAGCATACGCAATTTACAGAGGCGGTAATATGGACCAAAACAAAGAAAGTCCAACAAACAAGGGCCCTAAAATGTATACCGTGAGAGTTATAAGCAATTGTTCAACAGAGATGTGTTTCCCAGTAGTGAAGATGAATAAGTGGTCATAGTTCCTCAGCTATGCATCTTGTAACTCATGCAAACTGGACATTTTTCTTGTTTCGGTCCATACTACCTCCTTTGAAGATTGCCTACCTTAAAATCGTAGCAACAACAGTATCGGTACATATATTCCATTGCCCGAAGTATCAGAACGATATTCGCTTATAACTACAGACTCGGTCGTTTCCAGACCAGAGTCCCTTACCTCAAATTGATACATCTATACTTCTCCATCATCCCTGAAAGATTGTAACTTCATGGAATCATCCTGTGTATACATACGTACATATAAAGGGCCGGCACATATAACTTAAGCGCTTTGTAACGTCGTTGGATGAGACTTTTCGCAGATGATGTTGTATACAAAGAAGTCGCAACGCTAGAAAATTGTAACGAAATGCAGAAAGACCTGCAGAGGATAGACACTTGGCGCAGGGAGTGGAAATCGCCCCTGTTCATTAACAAATGTGAGGTACCGGATGCACACAGACAGAAAGATCCGTTGGTGTATGATTATACGATTGCACAAAAATCACTGGGAGCAGTTACTTCCATAAAATATCTGGGTGTATGCTTAAGCGGGGTTCACAGCAAGCCACACAAAACTAATAGCAGGGAGGGCTGAAGACAGGTTGAGATTCATTGGCCGAATCCTCAGTAAATGTAATCTGTCAAAAAATGAAGTAGCTTGCAAAACCCTCGTTCGGCCAATACCTGAATGTTGCTCCTCAGTGTGGAACCGTACCAGATACGATTGATAGAGGAAATATGGAAGTTCAAAAGAAGAGCAGCGCATTTTGTTACAAGTTCACTTAGTAAGCACGAAAGCGTCGCAGACAGCACCAACCATCTCCTGTGGCAGCTGCTGCAAGAGAAGCTTTCTGCATCACGCTGTAGTTCATTGTTAAACTTACAAGGGCGTACGCTCCTCGAAGAGTCGACAAATATACTGCTTCCTCCTGCGCGTGTTTCGCGAAAAGACCATGGAGATAAAATTAGAGAGGGTCAAGCACACAGGGAGAATAACTGTCAGTTGTTCTTCCCTCGAACTACTCGCGACTGGAGCAGGAAAAGGGGGAAGTGATAGTGGTTCACAAAGTACCCTAAGCCACGCACCGCATGGTAGCTTGCGGAGAGTAGATGTAGATACAGATGAATCGAAATGTTCCTTACTTCTCTCCAAAATTTTCGGGTACTGACTTTTTGAGGACAAATGCAGTTCCCACCAGTATTCACAAACTTTTTTGAATTCATGCCTCTTGCAATCCAAATGCAACCCGAAGGCCATCTTTTCACTCGTTTTTGCGTGCTTCTTGTAAGGAGCTTCAAAACTGTTTGTTTCTCCAACACTGAACGTATAACAGTTTCCACAGTAATAGCCGATCACTCTGTCTTTCACGCACTTTCTCCCGTCGCCTTCACGAGGGATATAACTTTATCAAACCTGATAATAGTTCTCATGTCTGCTGGGCTGAAACTGTAATTGCTTGGCTTGAGAAAAATTCCACTACTGTTACATTGCTGGACTGGACCTCCGAGTTCATCGAAAAAAAAAACCATGAGACCAGCTCTTAACATCCATAGTAACATAGACTTAAACGGCCTAATTGTTAAATGTGTCAGGAATGGTTGAGCGTTCACGTATCCTATGTCCGGAATCTTACCCAATACATTCCACAGTCAATTGGAGCTCTCATTAGAGCTCCTGAAGGTGTTCTAGTCTATTGGAACCATTGTTACAAATACTTCGTTGGAATTAGCGCCTCGATAACTGGGGGAGGGGGGAGGGTTGGCGTGGCGTGGGGGTGGTGAGTGGTGACGGTTGGCAAATGAACGTATCATTACACGGTCTGTTTCGTCCCATTACGTAATGATAAGGGGGCTAGTGATGTCATACGTGCCCAAACAGAAAAAAATCAGAGTGCTGAAAATATTTCTTTAGTTTTCTGAAAATAGATTGTGGTAACATAATGATCTGTAGCGTAGCCAGAGGTCTTGCTTATGTGTGAACGGTGAATTGTCGAAGCGGTATCGAATGTTTCAGTTAAAAAAAATTTGTTTCCCGATAGGCACTTTCTTCATAACAAAATGATCACACACTCATGTACGTACAGGCCGAATTAGGAAAACAGCAATCATTTACGTGAGTTAATACTGGACTGATTGCGAGCTTGTCTTGCTCATTTCTTGATAGTTTACATTCAGTACGGATGCCTAATGCGAATGATGCACACTTTGATTGCAACAGATGCCCGATTAACTTGGTAAGTTCCAGGTTTCCGATAAAGGTGTCATGTTTTGTACTAGTTCCTTTAGTGTGAAAGCAGACTCGGTCTGTTTTATTGCAAAGACGACAAAGCGTGCTACGTTTGTTCCTATTGAGATGATATTCGTAATTTAAAAGGCTTGTCTGTTTTAAGACTGCAAATATGAATAAAAACTATCTTCTGTCCATCCCAGAAATGCCATTACGGCGGGAACCATACAGAGGATATAAAATAACCCACATAAATCTCCTGTCCTGCACTGGATGAAAAAAATTACAGAAGTTACCAGCAACAGTTAAACGCTTCATATACATTCAGGGATCTTAAAATACTATAGGTCCTTTTCTTTTCCTCAGATTTATCCCCACCTCTGGGTCCGCTTTTCCAGAATTTAGTAAAATTTATCTCAGTCCATAACTTGTGGCCGGATGTTCTTTCTAACACCACAATCGTCAAGTTAACATAAGGAAGAGAATATCATTAATGGTGACTGTCCGTGTTTATGCAGGAAAAGCATTTACTACAGTGTAGTGTAATAAATGAAATTACTGCATTATCACAACACTGTCACCATTCATAACAAACACTGAAAGGAAAAAAAAAAGTCATGGGATAGCGATATGCACATACACAGATGGCGGTAGCATCGCGTACACAAGGTACAAAATGGCAGTGCATTGGTGGGGCTGTCATTTGTATTCACGTGATTCATGTGAAAAGGTTTCCGACGTGAATTTGGTTGCACAACAGGAATTAATGTAGAATGGTAGATTGGAACTAGACACATGGGACATTCCATTTCGGAAATAGTTAAGGAAATCAATATTACAAAATCCACAGTGTCAAGAGTGTGCCGAGAATACCAAATTTCAGGCATTATCTCTCATCACGAATGAAGCAGCATTCACTTAACGCCCGAGAGCAGCCTCTTTTGCGTAGAGTTGTCAGTGCTAATAGTCAAGCAACAGTTCGTGAAATAACGGCAGAGATCAGTGTGGGACATAACGATGAACATTTCCGTTAGGAGCGTGGCGATAATTGGAGTTAGTGGGCTACGGCAGACGACGACAGACGCGAGTGCATTTGCTATTAGCAAAATTCGCCTGCAGGGCCTCTCCTGGACTCGTGACCGTATCGGTTGGACCATAGATGACTGGAAAACTGTGGCCTGGCCAGATGACCCCGATTTCAGTTAGTAGGAGCTGATGTCAGGATTTGAGTGTGGCACAAGCCCCACGAAACCATGGACCCAAGTTGTCTACAAAGCACTGTTGAAATTGGAGGTGGCTCCATAACGACGTGGGGTGTGTTTACATAGAGTGGTCTGGCTCCTCTGGTTCGACTGAATCGATCATTGAATGGAAAAGCTTATGTTCAGCTACTTGGAGACCATTTTCAGCAACTCATGGACTTCATGGCTCAAACAAGGATGTCGTATCAGAGTCGACAACTGTTCGCGATTGGTTGAAGAACATACTGGACAATTCGAAGGAATGATTTGGCCATCTGATCGCCCGACATGAATCCTACATTTGTGGGACATAATCGGGAGGTCAGTTCGTGCACAACATCCTGCACTGACGACAGTTTCGCAAATATGGACGGCTATAGAAGCAGCTTGGTTTACCACATCTGCAGGGGACTTCCATCAACTGGAGTCCATGCCACGTAGAGTTGCTGCACTACGCAGGGCGAAAGGAGATCCGACACGCTGTGTCCCATGACTTTTGTCACTAAAGTGCAATCGCGTCGGACGTGAATAACATGACGACAGAAAAAACATCGCTCTTCCTGTACTTAGTTTCAAAAATGTGCGAGCATTTGTATTGTGGCTACGTGACATACGGAGGTTTGGACCGCCAATGGGGGCGTGCTCAGATGGCCGAACTGGTTAAAGCGACTGCTCATGACAAGCAGGAAATAACTGTTTGAGTCCCAGTCTGACATTTATTTTCCTTTGTTAGTAGTGCTACTCGACGACGATGTTATTGCACTTGAGCTCTGATGGCCGCTCTCGGAAACATGCTGTGGCGTTACAGTAAAGAAATACAGTGGTAATTAAGGAAAACATATCGCACTGTGAATGAATTCAGGACACTTGCGCATACAGTATCAAATGGTTCACCTTGTCCTCTTGAAAACTTTCACTGTTTGAGTATCGTATTACCTGAGACGTAAAGCCATCATTTGTTTAAAACAGCGTGGAAAACCGCCTAAAAGGAGGGTTGAGACTGGCCGTTGCGCCAGCACACGATAGTTAAGTCGCAGCGAGGATTCGATCCGTGGCTGGCCTACCTCTCTGTCCCGAGCACGCCGTTGTAACCTTGACGGCAACGGCGTTAAATAGCAAAATGACTAGACGAATTTCCTTGGTCAGTGGCAGGAGAGGAAGTAAAGACTCCAGTGTATTAAACGACGCGGGCCGGTTGCTTCGTCAGGAACACCCACGTCTAGGGGACTCAGCGTTTCGAGCCGGACAGTACGTAGGGCAGTGCCAAAACGGTGGGAAGCAGACCTGCTGTGTGCATCAAGGAGCTCACCTCGTTTCTACTGAAGTCTCGCTTCTCATGTAAGTCTCCCATTTCAAAATTCTGTCAGTGTAGACCAATGCATGTTGTTCGTTACCTAACGTCAAAACTACCTCCTGTGTTAAACAAAACAAGGGTACAAATGCCAAACTTGCTGATTTTTTAGCAAAACACGTTTTTAGTGCTATTGTGTTCACGGTACTTTGTTGCATGCCCCTAGACTTGTTACAAGCCAAATAATGGAGAGGAAATGTTCCGAACAAACATTACGAGAAGGCGTGTGATTTTTGTGCCTAGCAGTGATTCCCTCGGGAGTTCCATGTGCCATGCGTGACCGTCTCTTCCATTTAGTTGATGAATAGTGTGTGTATGCGGCCGAAATTTTATTGCCAGGACACTTAGAAACGAAACAGGTCTATTAAAGAAACTGCCTACACTACACTTGTTCATCCTCTGCTAGAGTACCGTTGAGATGTGTGGGATGCTTACCAGATAGGATCGACGGGGCATCGAAAAATTCAAAGAAGGGCTGCTCGTTTTGTATTATCGTGAAATAAGGGAGAAAGTGTCACGGATACGATAAGCGAGTTGCGGTGACAACCAAGAAAACAAAGGAGTGTACGTTGCGGCGAGATCTTTTCAAGAAATTTCTGCCACCAACTTACTCCTCTGAATGTGAAAATGTTTTATTGTCGCCATTGTACATAGAGAAAAATGGTCGTCATAATAAAATATGGGCAATCAGAGCTCATATAGAAAGATTTAAGAGTTCATTTTTCTACACGTGCTGTTAGAAATTGGAACGGTAGAGAAATAGTCTGAAGGTCGTTCGAAGAACCCTCTGGCAAGCACTTAATGGTGAAGTGCAGAGTATTCGTGTAGATGCAGGAGATCTTGCTGCACGAAGTAGTTCTCATGCTTGTTTAAAATCGCCCATTTGGGATTGGTTACACGTAAGACACTTGTTAGCTGGTCAGACAACTGTGTTGACCAAAATAAAAAGAGCACAGCTGCGTTTTATATGGAGTTTCTGCTAGGCCTGGTACAGTTGGTAGAGGTAATACACAAATTTTTGTTTAATTATTACTTTTTCTTTTTGCACAGTTTTCTGAGCTGTGGAAGAGATTTTGCAATTATAATGAAAAGAAGAAACGTAAGCATGGCCTATGTTTTGCAAGATTTAAACAAGATTGTAGAGTCAGCTAAGGCTGTGGACACATTCCATATAACTGCAATGCATGCAGATGTCTTTGATTTGAAAGATGCTGCTAAAAGATGGTCAATGCAAGCGTGTATGATCACCAAATGCAGTATTATGAAAGTGTCTCATACTACTCCATCTCAAGGAACTATTAAAAATTCTTGCTCTGAAACGGAAGAAAGGAAAAGCGTCAAAGTATTCAAAAGAGGAAAGATCACAACTGACTATATATACATGCTGTACTTCATCTGAATGTCAAGCCATGCTTATCAGTTGCAAAACGTAGACTTGTTGATGTTGCCATCTCTTTCTCAACAGAACAAAGAGTTTTATAATAAACTTAAACATCTGATCCAAAGAATAGAATTGTGTAGAAGACAGAAGTCAATACTGAGATTTTGTTATTGAACTTAAAAAAATTAAGAAAAACGAGAAATGGTTTTTGTTGACTACAGATCTATCAGTTAAAGCATTTAGATGTAATTCTGTACTTGTTTTATCATAAACATAACGTAACGCCTTACCATTAATGGCACTCGAAACAAAAACTTTTATTGGCACTTGGAACCAGCCAGTGCCCTCGTATGGGACCTACATCGTGCTTCATAATTTTTTTATTCTCTTATTTGTAGTTTTTTTTGTTTTGTTTTTGTAGTGATCTGGTGAGCAGCATAATTCTGTAGTATCGGAATACCTTCTCAAGTTCTTGGTTACAAATAAGTTATGTACAAAAGTAAATGCTTTTTTTCTTTGACCTCTTGAAAAACTAGATTTGCCACTTACGTTTGATATTTCCACTCTTCAGATGAAAAATTACTAAAATAAGACGTTCTCTGTGGTGTCACTGGAGTTTACACGTTGTCGACTTAAATATAAAGGATAAAGTAAGCTCTAGTAGGAAGGTTAATACGTACAGGTGAGCAGTGTAATTGACAACGTACGTCGCTAGTCGAGGGCTCCTGAAACTAGGCTAGGCGGTGTTTGGCGCGGAACTGGAGGAGGAGTAGTTGTGTAAAAATTGTAAACCACTCCACAGTATCTCGTGAAGTGAAGGACTGTAAAAGAAAGTTCAATTTTTTTCAGATTCTTTACAGGTGTTCCATGCTAATCTTGGTCACAAGGACAACATCGAAACGATAGTCTTTCACGCCATACATTCTGAACTTTTAGTGGGTCGTCAAATCGAGAGCATTGGAAATGCGCATTTTGTGTTTTAGAAATTTTTCCGCAAAGGAGACACATTTGCAAGGTCTTTTATATAAACCCGTCAAAAAAAAAAAAGGGTGTGATGTCCGGGTACCTAGGTGGCTGAGGACAGAATGCAGCAAGTACGACCGATCCGACGGATCTACTTCACTGTGCTTGCTCAACGATCGAAATTTTGAACTTTCTTTTACATTGTGTGCAAGTGTTATCGACGTGTCAGTATGCATTAAATCGTTACATCCGTTTGTAATTTCTGTATTCGTTTTGTGTTGCCCTGTCCATATACATACAGTCTAATACCCTTTCACTGGGTTAGTACTGTTCAATATGCACTCAGATGTGCTAGATTCTCACTATAAATATTTCCCAAACTGTTTAGAAATCGAACGTCTGATCGATTTCACCATAGGCGTACTTATTGGCGTTGTATATACAAAACATGCGCCACTATTTCATATACGAAAACGGCGTAAGAAACTAACTACGATATAAATTTTCTCTCATCGTAGTGTGGGGCGGAGGTTAGCCATTCTCTCCTGGAGCAGAAGATGGCGTCGAATTTGTCCTAATAGTAATTCCTAATTCAGCTAAAACAGTACGGAAGGAAAAGGAAGTAAGACATTATCTGCAGAGGAATGCACCAAAATCTTAGGACGCTACTGTGCAATATATTCGTAGACTTAGGCATACCGCTGATAAGAGTTCGATGTGTCAAATCGGAATGAGGTTCCGTAAGCACCGACTCCCAATAAAATAGCAGAAAGCACGAAACGTGCCAAATATAAATTTTACAGTCACAAGAACAAGTTGCCGACTGTCAGTGAAATGGTACTCCAGCACTTGACTTTATTAACAGCAATGCTTGACGTTCTAACAGCAATGTCCATACTGATTTAGGTTGATTTCGGTCTGTTTTCAGACTGTACGCAAGCATGCCTATTACGCTGTACTATTACCCAGCAAGTCCGGGTCCGAGACTGATCCTGGCCACAGCTAAAGCAATCGGCCTAGATGTCGACGTCAGACTTGTTGATGTGCTCGCGAGGCAGCACCTAAAGGAGGAATATCTCAAGATACGTTGCACAGGATATTTTCCAGACAAGCTGAACTTAGAGGTACTATCTTCGTTTAATCTTTCTATGACTTCAAACAACCATTTTAAGAACTCATGTCCATCAATCCTCTTAATGTTTGTTTCACAGGGGTAAAGAAACCACCCTAAGAGTACTTGGCACAATTTTACGAGGGCTATTTGGAAAGTAAGATTCGATCGGTCACGAAATGGAAACCACAGTGAAAATCAAAAATGTTTTGTTTGGTACACCTTCCAGCTACTTCTCTACATAGTTGCCGCTCCGACTTAGACATTTGTCGTAGTGTTGTACCAACTTCCCAACACTTTCGCCATAGAGGGCAGCCGCCTTTGCTTTCCGCCACTTCTCTACGCTGGTCTGCAGTTCTTTGTCTGTGGCAAATCCCGTCTTCAGAGCCAGCGTTCCGTGTGAGCAGAGATGACTGTCAGAAGAGGGAGCTAAGTCGGGACAGAATGGTGGATGATCGAACACTTCCCATCAAAAATGGTCTCCTACAGTGTGCGGCCGAGAACTGTCATGAGGAAGGAAATGCATGACAGGTACGTTATGTAGGGGTTGCGTGAAATCAGGCGAAACCTCGCTGCGGGCAGCAATAGTTGGCGGGAGACACTATTGTCCTATGCATCTTTACGTGCTCACTGTGCGCTCAGAACTGAAAAGAGCGACGTGAGGTGATCGACAGTCATACTAGAGACACTGCCCAACACATCTGTGCAAAGCGTCATCGAATTTTCACTGTTTAGCGACAAATCGTACCTTACTTTCTGAATAGCGCTCCTATACTGTATAGACAAAACGACGTTAATATTTTCGTGGCCGGGACATTCAATGTTAACTACACATGTGGAAGATTGGTTTGATGCAGCTCTCCACGTGGCCTGTGCGAGCCTCTTCGGCTCTACATAACTACTGCAACCCACATCCAGTTAAACTTGCATAACAATATTCAAGCCTTGGTCTCCCTCTACACTTCTTAATCCCCACACTTCTCTCCGTTACCAAGCTGAGAATTATTGATGCGTCAGGATGTTTCCTATCAACCGAGCCCTTCTTTTAGTTAGGCTGTGGTACATATTTCTGTTTTCTCCAATTCGCTTCGGTACTTCCTCATCAATTATCATATCTACCCATCTAATCGTTACAATTCTTCTGTAGCACTTCACTGCAAAACTTCTATTCTCTTCTTTTGTGAACTGTTTATTGTCAATGTTTCACTTTAGTACAAAGCTACCCTCCATGCTCAGTCTTTCAGAAAGGATTTATTAGCATTCACATTTATATTCAATATTAACAAATCCTCTTTTCCAGACCTGGTTTTCTTTCTCTAGCCAGTCTACATTTTGTATCCTCTCTAATTCGACTGGAGAGAAATTCTGTCTTACGCAGGACATCGTTTTATAATTTTGTAATCATCCACACATGCTTCAACACTGTGTGCTATCTTCAGTGGAGTGCTTTTAGTTTCTTTCTGAAAAATTATTCTATGTTATCTTCTTGTGTAGCTTATATGAACTGCTCTGTCAAAGATATTTACACATACCAAGGACTATTATTGGGCGTCAAATATTTTAGATTTGTCTACATATGGCATCTAGTAAAAACACGTTCCACTGAGTTGAGACATTATATGTTGTTCGCTTAAGCTATGATTAAAATTTAAAATATGACCCCATAGCCAAAGATGCAACGGATTGAGGCCCAATGAACGGGAACGCCACGCTAACAGACCTCCTCCACTAATTCACCGCCCCTGAAACGCTGTGCTGAGGTACTGCCCCATGGTCCTTAGAAAATCGGGTGCTCCTCATCTGTGGGTCGGACATTTTGATACTTTTTTTTCAGGACTAGTTTCTGGTGTGGTGTGTGAATATGGTAGAGGGTAATCACCACTGACTATTGACTACCGACAGGCTGACTGACCATCGCCAAACGACGATTTTAGACTAGGCGCTTTTACATCTACCTACGTATGTCATGACAAATCAAGCTCCAACAGTAAACTTAAAATGAAATTAACATCAAAGAGCTGCTAAATTCTATCATCCTTCTCTTCTTTCCATTGCTAGATTTTCTAGATTCGAGGGTTTATCATATTTCCTATTCGTCCTTCTTCGAATACGGCTTTAACGAGGCTTGTTTCGAGTAGTTTGTATCCCTGGTTTGTTTTGTAATTAATCTCTTCACTTAATTTCTATATCTTCCTGTAGCGCGACATTTCAAATGCTACAAGTTCCTTATCCTACGGCTGTGCTGCTGCTTTTCGTTCTCAAAAACATTGATTCGTTCCAAACATACAATTTTGGAAACGTTTTGTGCAATTCTAGCCTAATATTTGACACCAGCGAATTTCTGCTTAATTTGATCGCTCAATTGTTACTATTATGGTTTACACCATTCTTCATTAATCTGTATTTAATTTGTTCATCCTTGACTAGACTGTTGGGTGTCCTGAACATATACTGTTTTTTCCTACTTTCAGTCTGAAGGGTAATACGTAACCGAACAGTGACTCTGATTCATATCCTCTATGCTCATTCACATTTCTCTTGAAATCTGTAATAACCGCAGAGTATCACGAACCAGAGCACTGAATGACTCTTTTTGTTTCAGATTAATCCAGAACATACGATAACAACTCTAGACGACAACGGCTTTATTGTATGGGACAGGTAAGCTACATATATTTACAGTTGTTTTCCTATATAGTGGAAATGGGTTTCTCTGTAACGTGTGACATGCCTGATAATACTGTGCACTTTGGCATCCATGCTATCGCCACGTACCTCGTGTCGCAGTACCGAAAAAGACGACTCTCTCTATCCGAAGGACCCAAAGAAGAGGGCGCGAGTTGATCAACGGTTGTACTTCGAAGCAACAACGCTTTTCCCACGTTTGAAGGCCGTTACAGTGAGTACAGAGATTCACGATTATTGCGGATTACCAGTTCTATCCTTACTCAGTTCTGGGCTAGAACACACATTAACTGAATTAAATACACTGATATGAAATTAATGGAAGCACTGGGGATACAGTTACAAAAATTCAATGACGTAAAATATCATAGAAATGCTGTTGGTAGCTGCTGAAGCTGTTATATATCTTACTACCTGAACACTTGTACCACATCGTAATTCTAAGTCAGATCACCTGCTTATCATGGACAGTTCATCTGAGCAGTGAAATCAGATCAGTTCATGTACATTCCTACAGCAGGTTAAGCCGCGCACTTTCGTCAAACGGGTGGTGCTATTTCCCACCGGGAGGGCTTCAGGTTGTTGATGCTGAAAAATAGGAGGAAAATATGCCATTGAATGTTTGGTTTGGTCATGGAAGTGTGCTCGAATGTTATGATCTCCTCAATAAGAAGTAGCAAGGATTACAAAAATATCGGTCATGTGAAACCCAACTGAAATGGTATGCCTCTTCTGCGTCAACATAATAAGCTGCTCGGTGCGAGGGTCAGGCCACAACAAGTAAACGGAATAATATTTCAAACACCATTTACAATTAAATAACAACGTTCAATAAATATTATTTTCAAAGGTTACATTACACACTACTTATAATGAAATTATTTAGATCTTGACTGCAGCCGCGCGGTCTGGGGCCCTTGCCACGATTCGCGCGGCTACCCCCGTCGGAGGTTCGAGTCCTACCCGGGGAATGTGTGTGTGTGTTGTCCTTAGCTGAAGTTAAATTAAGAAGTGTGTAAGTCTACGGACCGATGGCCGCGACAGCTTCGTCCCATAGGAACTTACCACAAATTTCCAGTTTTCTTAATTGTAAACCTTTTCCAAAAGAATAGAAAATCAAATATAGAACAAGTATTTTTAAATAGGCGTCATCGCAAACAGTCACAACTTGGCGGATTCAGTGGCCATACAGATCACCCAACAGGACCCACAGGCATGGGTAGAAGGGCTGTTATATTGAAATCACTACAACAGACTGACAACTAACATTACGTTTCAAACATAAACAGCGCACCAACGAAAATTATTTGAAGCAGAAAGCTAAAACATTTTAAAATCTTAAACCATGGCACGCTAGAAAAGGCCTGTAAATATTAAAATATTTTAAATACTGGTCTTGGATTGGCATTAACGGCGACAAATACAATCACGTAAAAAAATCGCAACAACATGAAGGAGTTGTGCGACATAAACGAAAGTTGGTGGATGCGTGCCTACAGGTCAGAGATGATGTCTATTCATATTTCGAAGCAGTCGCACAAAGTGCCGCTACTAGTGCCACTACGAGTACGCAAATTAGGTTTGCTTTAAATACACGCTGAAACGGTTGTGAGCGTTAGTTACCTTTGAGACAGGACTTGGTGAGTTGATGTTAGTCAAGAATGCCTTAAAGGCGACAAAGAGCTATTATCAACACCTCACTGAGTTTGAACGATGTCGTGTTATACGGCTACGAGAAGGTGGATGTTCATTCTGCGATACTGCAGAGAGAGACAGGGCAAGGATGTAGCCACGGTGCATGACTGATGGCAGCGGTCGTCACGACAACGTGTGGTCGCAAGAAGACCAGGGTCCGAACGGCACGTAACATTACCGAGAGGGAAGACCATCGTGTTCGGCGTATGGCTGTGTCGCATCGTAACTGCACCTGCAGCAGCACTCCGAGCAACAGTTGGCACCACAGTGTAGCGTGCACTCCACTGAACCCAACCCACCACCATTTACGACATCAGTGGTGTTCGGCGAGAGCTCACTGGAGGGCAGGATGGAGATCTGTTGTGTTTTCTGATGAAAGCTGATTTTGCCTCAGCGCCATGGATGGCCGTGTGTTGGTTAGAAGAAGGTCAGCTGACGACCTGCACAATCTATGTGCTGGACAAACTGGACCTAAGCTTTGAGTTGTGGTCTGGAGTGCAATGTCGCAGGAGCATTCTCGTGATTATTCCACGCACCCCGACTGCAAAACTGTCTGGTGATTCGACCTGTTCTGCTGCCATTCATGGAAATCATTCCAGGAGGTATTTTCCAACAGAATAATGTTCGTCCACATGCTGCTGTTGTAACCCAACGTACTCTACAGAGTTTCGACATTTTGCCTTGGCTTGGTCGATCACCAGATCAGTCCAGTCGAGCACATATCGGACATCATCAGACTACAAATCCAGCCTTTGTGGATACGATCCCTACATTGACCGACCAAGTCCAACAGGCATGGAACTCCATCCTACAAACTGAAGTTCTGCACCTGTGCAACACAATGCATTCAACATTCTGGCGGTTACATCGGTTATTAATGCACCAGCATTTCGCATTTGCAATGACTCATGTCGCACTTACATTAACCCCTGATCTTGCACTGTTAATTACATAAATAGGTTACCTAGAGACATGTTCTACATTAATTATTTTTTTGATGTTGCCATTTTTTCCGTCAGTGTAATTTAAACATTGAATTATTTTTTAAATTCAGTGTCTTCAAGAAAATTCCAATATGGTTACAGAAGACCTCTACTTTAAACAGCACTGATCATAATAAATGCAATTAAAAAGGTTAACTTAAAAATAAGTATCTTCTTGAGATTTAATAACTACAAGAAATTCAGCTACCAGCTATGCAGTAAAATTTACACTGATTTGTTTAACTACAATTAAACGGAAAATGCCGTATAACAGCCCTTCGGCAACAGCCGTTTGTGAATCAAACTGTTTAATGAAACTGGTATTAAACCTACAGCATTGTGCGCTGCAATGATTCCAAAATCTGATTCAGTCTGCACAGCAGCTTTACAACACAAACTTTTCTACACTTTAAAGGTGTTCTAATCAATTTGGCCAATATTGGGAAGTCACACAATTCTCAAGATTACGATAACCGGAGAATGGAACAGCTTTGCTCTCCAAAATGCTCTAAGAGAATACATTTTAACTACTCTCATTAATCACAATGCAACTTGAAAACAAACGCTAAGAAAGTTCCCTCAACAGCTTGGTGTCAACTAACGTTCAAATGTTAGTTACAAAATACCAGACGCACAAAGGTTGTCATGCGTATGCATTGCGTTACATTCCCCCTAACTGACAACTTACGACATAATACAGACACCAGCGGAATCAATTACCATTTAAATGTATAATGTTTCCTATGATGCAAGAGAGCTAGTAATACAGTTCTATAATCAATCTACAAACTGCAGTACTTCGTTACGCGAACATCAGTGACATCTTGACAAGTAGCCATGTCGATTAATACGTACACATTCCCGGTACAGACAATTGACATCAAAGTGCATGAAGTCCAGAGCAAGGCGTTCCACTGACGAGGGCCACACAGTACATCCCAGAACCATGCAGGTGACCTGGTATACTATCCCGGGAGGCCAGGCGCCTGAAACCCACTCCCATAGCCACGTCACAAGTGGTCCCGGCTCGCAGCGCTTGCACTCGGTGCTGGTGCTGACTTCCAGGTGCCTCGCTATACCATCTCTCCAAGACAGCCTCTCGCCGGTCTGATCACTGCCCGAATGCACGCTCTTCCACTCTCTGCGTCCTCTACTCCACCCCGGCGTGGCTCTGTCAAAGATAGCGACAACCGTCTGGAAATAAGTTCAATAGGAGCCCACATGTCTCAGCAACCAACCCTTCTTTTACGTGTCAAGCTGAAAGCCATGGACCGAGGCAGTCTGGTAGACGCAATATTTCTACTCTTCCGAAAATCATTTGATTCAGTACCGCACCTACGCTTACTTATCGAAAGCACCGTCGTAAGAGATATCGAGCGGAATGTCAGACTGGGGTGAGCATTTTTGGTAGGGAGGACGAAGCATGTTATCAGAGATGTACAGTAAAAGTAACTTCGTGTGTGCTCCAGGAAAGTATATTGGGTCTCTTGCTGTCCAAGTTCTACATTGACCTTGCGGACGATATTAATAATAACCTCAGTCTCCTCGCAGATGATGAAGTTTTCTACAATGAAATGTAATATGAGAATAGCTGCGCAAGTATTCAGTCAGACATTGATAAGTTTCCACAGCTGTACTAAGATTGGCAACTCGCTTTAAGTGTTCAGAAACGTGCAACTGTGCGCTTCACAGAACGAATAAACGTAGTATCCTACAATTGAAACAAGCTGCAGCTGGAATCGGTCAATTCATGCAAATATTTAGAGGTATCAATTTGTATTTTATCATGCTTGCCAAAACAAGAGTGGGTAGTGAAAACCGACTAAAAATACACTGGCTGGAAATTCACAGAGAACTTGACAATATGAGATTACTTATAGGACTGTAAACGCTGTGGCCTGGATGCATCCACTGGTTCGGCTGGGAAGGCTGTCATAAAGCTGTTTTATCTTCTGAGGCTAGTTGGCTCACAACTGTTGTAACTGGACCTTGATACTGACACTGGGTCACAACTGACATCCGAGGTGGTATTACACATGTTCCATGAGAGACAGATCTGGGGACCTTGGTGGCCATGGGAGTACCTCAACATTACACAGGCAGTTCATAGACACGCGTGCCATATGTGGACGAGCAAAGTACTGACGGAAAAATGAGAGGTAGCACATGATGAGCGTTGTGTCATCAGATTTGCCTCAGTCACTACCAGCCCTGACCTGAAGTCATACTCGACATTAGGTAAATAAACTTGTCACCTGATGATACAACTAACTTTTGGAAACGTGTTGTAATCAATAAAATGTGTAAGGCATTCTATGGTGAATTTAAACAAATTGCTGCTCTGTTTGTAGCGGTAAAATATTACAAAATTTGATATATTTAGAAGCATAAAGTGCAAATAAATTCCTGTGAAGATGGTGGGCTTCTAACTTACCTAAGATCGATTTTGAATTAAACATTTTCTACATTCCTCCTGAGATATTATAAGTGTATATAAGTGAACATCGTAAGATCAAAAGTACGTAAATACGTTATAACAGCTCATTAAAGGTGTTGCTAGATTGTCCAGAGTACACAAACTAGCTGCTAAACGAAGTTAATTGATATAACGGAAGATACTAGTTTTTGCTGATAGAGATGTTACAGCTGTCACTGAACGAATCAACGAATTTTATTGCGTTACCCCTCAACAGTTCTTAAACAAAACAAAAAAAGTAATTTTTAAATGCAGAGTCAAAATGAAATATAATTTTCCGTTTAAGTTACGAAAACAGAGAAAAAATTATACTTACTTTAGGCCAAGACCCAGTTATAAGACTGGTATTACTGGAATACATACTTTATTTTGTAATGATGTCATTAGTTATAGGGAGGAATAAGCGATAGCACAGAGGCATCTCTTGAAATTGCCCTTTTATACCTTGTGTTCGCGATCCAACCGCCATCGCTATCCCATGACTTTTGTCACCGATGTTGTCCATTCATACAGTATTATGATTGGCTCTTTTCTTGGCACGTAACTGTTTTGTAAGGAGTTTCATGATTAGCAAATTATTACTCTCCGATCGTATCATATTCGTCGACGTCAGTAACAGGTGTGACGTTGATTCTGTCCTTGATATAGCCCCAGAAAAAAAAGTCAAGGGGCGTAATATCTGGAGAGCGAGGTGGCTAGCATGTTGGACCATTCCTTCCTTCCAATCTACCGACCCGGAAGTGTTTCATCCAGGAAATCACGCACTATCAAAGCGCAGTTGGTGGGGGGGGTTGGGGGTTGCTCCATCTTGCTGGAACACCAGTTGCTGATGTTGACGAACTGAAGGCTAGGATACAAACTGCTGTGGGTACTGTGACAGAACACATGTTATGAAACACCTGGCGGGAACTGGAATACCGCCTCGACATTCTCCGAGCTACCAAGGGAGCACACGTTGAGGTTTACTAACGTAAGTGGCCTTAAAAAAAACTAGTAACACTAAACTATTTAACTGCATCAAATGTAACTTATTATGTCAAACGGTTATTCTGTTATAAATTTTTATAATCAGGGCACGACTTTGTGCTCACCCTGTATAATGAATGTATGACACCTATTGTCAAATCCAATTGTAATTTTACAAATAATTTAACGCCCTTCTATCACCTAATTTGATGCGAAACATTCGTCTAGTAATCTACTACGGGCATGGGCAAATAAATGAAAAACAATAATAAAAATAATAATCTGGTTTCGAACACGGGACGTAAAAAGGGAGGGGCACAACATTGGCTACTAAGCGACGAATTAGGCTGAGCTTACTGAGCGCTAAAATGTATCTAAATTACGTTGAAAACTTTTTCGGTCGTTTTCTCAGAAACAATGGAGCAGCTACAGATAAGCTGAAACATGTGTTCGCTTATTTTGGCTCCTCTTCCATTGAACGAAGTTTCTGGGAAATCGGGTTATAGCGGTTTCCGTGTTCTTCTCTTGAATAAATAGACTTATGAGAAGAAGTAATGTACTCACAATTAATATTGTACGTACAATACACAGCACTTTTTACTACAGCACTGAGAAAGAACGGAATATTAACTCAGTGAAAATTATACTTCTTTCGCATAGAACGAGAGTTCTACTGGTTTATACACAGGAAAATTAGGTTTGTAATCATGTAAAACTTGGAGGGAAGTCCCTCCTCATCGGAACTGGCTAGGCGGGAATAGAACAGGTGGATCCCGTGATCGAACTGCGGGGCTCCTGTGTGGCATACGTCAGTCGTTGGTTAGCAGGCAATGGATGCGAATCATGTGATCTGAAAGAGGCGAGAAGAACTGCGAGATTATGTAATACTGCATCGGATGTGGAAGTAATGCGGATTATTATTCATGGCATACTTTGGTTAGCTCTGAAAATCTGACGCAGAGAATTTTCAGAGCTCGTCACATAGGATGAGCCATGGATACTTTTCGAATAGCTCTGCCGATCGACGTTGTCACCACCTTCATCTCACATTAGCAGTTGAGTACTACAACGATGGATCCAAGTATCCTGTTTTTCTGAATTGAAAAGCAATTACTTGCCTTAACAAAAGTTAACAGACCTTGTAGAGTTGTAAAGTACATAACTATTTAGTGAGCATAAGTTTTGAAATACTCCACCTAGTTTTCATGAATGGACAGTTAAAACACTCAACTCAAAAAGATTATTTTAGTTGAAATAATGGTATTTACAGTTTCATGTGTAATATTGTTAACACTGTTTCCCATTTTGTGTCGTGACTAAAGTGTTCAGCCACAATCTAAATCTACCGATAAATTAGTTTCCGGGTTCCCATACTAGCTGTTGAGCTAAGTTTAAATCTCATATTACAATAACAGCAATAAAAAATTAGCAACTGGCTACATTTATTCAAACTATACTAGATCAAGGCACTACATATTCCATTTGAGCTAAATAATACTAGGTAGTGATTTACCTTAAAAATACAAATAATATTCAGTACAAAAGATACTATTAATTCATAACTATTTCAGTAATAATAATTTCCTATAATTAAACTGACAAAAGAACTTCTTGTCCATGTCAATAATGCTCTTCCATTAGTAACCATTTACCTATAACTATCATCATCTTTCTGATGTAATGTACAGATACTAAGTGTTATTGAGAGTCAGTTGTTGCCTAAAGACATTATCACTTTTCCAGTGTAGTTGAAGTCAGTTCACTGGAACATTACTTACTAAATTGTGCTACTGTCCTGTATCTTATGCTCAAAACAAAAGTTTAGTATGAAATAAAGGCGACTCACTTTATGAATCATACTAGTACTGAGTACAACTTTGCCTAATTAGGCTGGCGACCGTTTCCTTTTGCGTAATTACTGTTTGCTTGATTGCTATAGAACCTTGGTTAGATTCCCGTTAGTTTCGCTATTGTTTCCTCTCAACAACAATCTTTCTAGAATCAAAATATAGTCCGATACGTTTCCATTACACACAGTCATAGTCATAAAAATCCTTTCACAAGAATAACATTATCGGTATAGTACTAATATAATAGCAGCCGGTAGTGTTATAACTTCCGGCGAAAGTATCGTTTAAAAGTATGCTTTAATCTGAAGCAGTATTTTTATGTCCGAAAATAAATTGTGGTTAGCATATACTAGGACGATGTTACCCACACATGCTGCTGTTTCGTGGAAAATATTGCAGCAACAGCGCCAGCAAGCTGCGGGTCACATGTCTGCTGCAATTGCAAGTGAACTAACTGTATCACATATGATGCATATTGGTAGCGCAATATTTATATAGATTACTTTGTCTACTCTCCATCGTAATTACTGTCTTTTAATAAAGGTGCCATTTTTGTTCGTCTCATTGCGTATTTCTTCAAGTTACCTTCTGTACAATACTTTAGCAGTTCGGTCTATATACAGTCCTAGTTTCATCGAACTATGTGGTCGCGCAATGACATATCATGCGAACGTTATTTCTGTCCTTACGTTTTGCACACCCCTGCATAAAGCCTTTTGTTGCATACACCCTTGGGAAAAACAGGTCTGCTATCAGAAATTTGTTAATGCAATCGCCAATAATTATGATTTTTGTACATATGGTAAAATTTACTTGTGATACCTTCAGCAACAACACAGATATATTTCAACAAGAGAGAAAATTATCACAATCTAGTGTTTTTTATTTTGCTTTTAACTATTTCAAATCAGTATTTCAAATACCAGAGCAGTAGTAAAATTAGAAACTAAAGCCTCGCAGAGAGTTAAATTCCCAATAATATGGGATTTGTCAGCGTCGACAAGAATCATTCAGGAGAAGGGCACTGTACAAAAACTGCAGATACGACTCTTTATTGCACAGAACCATATTTTCATAAATAATTATGATTTGTTAATGAAAAATTAAGTTACAAAATCAAACAAGCTAAATACAACTGATGGGAGTAGCCTGTGCCATTTTGAAGAGATGCTGCAACAATTCGGTGTGGTTCACGATTCGCTATCGACGCCACAAACGCGTGTTTAAGCGGCAGACATTCTAACAGACACTGTCAGCATCACTCACTTACCGCACAATAATGACTGCAGTGACGTAGGATCATGTGACGAGCCTGCTGGGTAGAGACCTTGGGGCGAGAACACGACGGTGGTGCCTCTCCGATCGGCAGGTTTGGTACTTCAGTTCGAATCATCAGATTATACCAGGACCACCCAAATGCACTTCGTTAGGTTAATTGCGTTATTACTGGGTTCTTTAATTCGAAGAATGGTTCGATGAAACTCATTATGCACGTTTACCGAACAAAGCGTCTATATCTCTATACACAACTATTACAGGCTACATCCATCTGTGATTGCTTACAGTAGTCAACTCTTGACCTCCCTCTGTAATTTTACCTCTCCCTCCCTCCCCCTCCCACAACACATACACACATATTCGACGTTAACAAATTTCTCTACTTCAGACACGGTTTTCCAGCCATTACCAGTCTACATTTTATATCCTCTCTACTTAGGCCATCATCAGTTGTTTTGCTTCCCAAATATCAAAACTCATCCACTGCTTTTAATGTCTCGTTTCCTAACCTGATTCCCTCAGCATTGCCTGATTTAATTACCCTGTTTTTCTTTCGATAAGCTACATCTTATATCCCCCTTTCAAGGGACTATCCATTCCATTCAGTTGCACTTTCTAGTCCTTTATTGTCTCTGACAGAATCTGCTCAGCGTACAGATTGAATAACCTCAGCTACAACCCTGTCTCATTCCCTTCTCAACAATTAGTTCCGTTTTACGACCATCGACTCTTTATAACTGCCGTCTGGTTCCTGTACAAGTTGTAAATAGCCTTTCGCTTCCTCCACTTTGCCGCTGCTACTTTCAAAAATTTAAAGAGTGTATTCCAGTCAACAACGTCAAAAGCTCTCTCCCTATCTACAAAAGATAGAAATGTAGGCTTGTTTTCCTTTAACCTATCTTCTAAGATACGTTGTAGTCTAAGTGCTACCTCACATGTTCCAACTTTTTTCCAGAACGTAAACTGGTCTTCCCAAAGGTCGACTTCTACCAATTCTTGCATTGTTCTCTAGGTAATTCGTGTTAGTATTTTATTAACATGACTTAGTAGTCTGATAGTTCAGTAATTCTCACACCTGTCAGCCCTTGTTTTTTTGGAATTGGAATTATTAAATTCTTCTTTAAGTGTAAGGGTATTTCAACTCTGTCATAGACCTTCCACGTCATGTGGAATAGTTTAGTAATGACTGACTCTCACAAGTATGTCAACTGTTCTGAGGGAGTGTCGTCTACTCCAGGGGCCTTGTTTCGGCTTAGGACTTACAGTGCTCTGTCAAATTGCTCTCGCATTCTTCTCCCGTCTGCTCTTCATCTACTTGCTCTTCCCTTTCTACGATTTTGCCTTCAAGTTCATTTCCCTTTCACGACACTTCTATACACTGAGGTAACAAAATTAACGGAATAGCGATGTGCACATATACAGGTGGCATTAGTATCACGTTCAAAAGGTATAAAATGGCAATGCATTTGTGGAGCTGTCATTTGTACTCAGGTGATTCATGTGAAAAGGTCTCCGATGCCATTATGGCTACACGACGGGAATTAATAGACTTTGATTGCAGAATGGTAGTTGGAACTAGACACATGGGACATTCCATTTCGGAAATCGTTAGGGAATTAAATATTCCGAGATCTACAGTGTCAAGACAATGCCGAGAATATCATATTTCAAACGGACAACGCGGTGGCCGACCGCCTTCACTTAGCAAACGAAGGCAGTGAAGTTTGCGAAGAAATGTCATTGCTAATAGGCAAACAATGCTGCTTGAAATAACCACAGAAATCAATGTGGTGCGTTCAAAGAACTTATCCTTTAGGACAGTGTGGCGAAATTTGGAGGTAATGGGCTATGGCGACAGACGACCGACGCAGTGCGTTTTGCTAACAATATGACATCGCCTGTTGCCTCTCTTGGGCTTGTGACCATATTGGTTGGGCTATAGACAACTGGAAAACCGTTGTCTGGTCAGATGAATCCGGATTTCAGTTGTTAAGAGCTGTTGATAGGATTTGAGTGTGGCACAGACCCTACGAAACCATGGACCCAAGTTGTCAAAAGGCGCTGTACAAGCTGACGGTAACTTCATAATGGTGTGGGCATGGAATGAACTGGGTCCTCTGGTCCAACTGAACTGATCATTGACTGGAAATGATGATTTACGGCTACTTGGAGACCACTGGGAGCCGTCCATGGACTACATGTTCTCAATCAATGATGTCGTGTCACCAGGCCACAACTGTTCGCACTTTGTTTGAAGAACATTCTGGACGATCCTAGCGAAAAATTTGGCCTCCCAGATCGCCCGACATGAATAGCTCAAAATGGCTCTGAGCACTATGGGACTCAACATCTTAGGTCATAAGTCCCCTAAACTTAGAACTACTTAAACCTAACTAACCTAAGGACATCACACACATCCATGCCCGAGACAGGATTCGAACCTGCGACCGTAGCAGTCCCGCGGTTGCGGACTGCAACGCCAGAACCGCTAGACCACCGCGGCCGGCGACATGAATAGCACCGAACATTTATGGGACATAATCGAGTGGTCCGTTCGTACACAACATCCTTCATCCGCCACACTTCCGCATTTGTGGACAATTGTAAAGGCAGCATGGCTCAATATTTCTGCAAGGGACTTACAGAGATCTGTTGAGTCCCTGCCACGTTCAGCTGCTGCACTACATCAGGCAAATGGAGGCCAGACACGACATTTGGAGCTATCCCATAATTTTTGTCTGCTCAGTGTATATTCCTTCAACATTTGAGTTTTCCCTTCTTTGCTTAGTGCTGGTTTTCCATCTGAGCTATTTATATTCGTACAGATGCTTCTCGTTTCTCCAAAGGCTTCTTTAATTTTCGTGTAGAAGTCATCTTTTTACCCCTAGTTATAAATGCTTCTATAAACTTACAATTGTTCTCTAGCCATTCCTGTTTAGCCATTTTGCACTTCCTATCAGTCTCATTTTTAGACAGTTGTATTTCCTTTCACCTGTTTCATTTTTATATATTCTTCTTTCATCAGTTAATTTCAGTATCTCCTGTGTTATCCAAGGATTTCTACGAGACCGTGCCTTTTAACTTATTTTAGCCTCTACTGCCTTCACTATTTCATTTCTCAGAGCTGTCGATTCATCTTCTACTGTATTCCTTTCCCCCTTTCAGTCAATCGCTGCCAAATGCTCCCTTTGAAACTCTCAACTTCTGGTGCTTTCAGGTCCCATCTTATTCGTACTATACTCTTTTGCAAACTCTTAAGTTTTAGCCTACAGTTCATAATCAATAAATTATGGTCGAAATCCATATCTGCACCTGGAAATGTTTTACAGTTTAAAATATGGTTCTCAAACCTCTGTCTCACCAGTATATAACCAATCTGAATCTCTGTATTACCATTATGTAGTCAATCTGAAATCTCTGTCTTAACATTATGTAATCAATCTAAAACCTACCAGTGTCTCTTCTTCATATATAACCTTCTTTCATGATTCTTAAACCAAGTGTTAGCCATGATTAAATTATGCTCCATGCAGAATTCTACCAGGCACTTTCCTCTTTGACTGCTTTCCTCCAATCCATATTCTTCTATTATTTTTCCTTTTCTTCCTCTTCCTACTATCGAATTCCAATCCTCCATCACAATTAAGCTTCCATCTCCCATAACTACCTGAAAACCTTTTTCTATCTCATCAGAAATGTCTTCAATCTCTTCATCATCTGCGGAGCTAGTTGGCATATAAACTTTTACTACCATGGTGTATGTTGGCTTTTTGCCTATCTTGGCTACAATAATGCTTTCACTATGTTGCTCAAAGCAGCTTAAAAATGGCTCAAGAGGCTCTGAAGACCATGTGACTTAACAGCGAAGGTCATCAGGCCACTAAAACTTAGAACTACTTAAACCTAACTAACCTAAGGAGATACCTGCGACCGTAGCTGTCGTGCGGTTCCAGACTGAAGCGCCTAGAACCGCTCGGCCACAACAGCCGGGAAAGCAGCTTACCCACTTCTCTGATTTCCAGTTCATTATTAGACCTACTGCTACATTATCTCTATCTAATATTATGTTTATAACCCTGGAACTTCCATTATTTATAAGCCTGGAACTTCCATATTTGGCCTAAATCAGAAGACAGTACTAAGAACCTAAGAGAAAAGTGGTCACTTTCGACAGTAATTATCGTTTCAAAAGTAGTTTCTAAATTGAAACAGTATTTTTATGCTTGAAAATAAATTGTTTGTAGCATATACGAGGACGATTTTGCTCACACGTCCTACCTGTTCCAGAAACACGCAGCAACAGAATCAACAAGGATCGGGTGTCACCTTGCTGTACCTGCACCCGTACTAACTGATTCATATGTGACGCATATTAGTATTGCTATCTTTATGTAGATTATTTTGTCTGCTCTTCATTGTAATTATTGTCTTTGAACAAAAGTGTCATTTGCGTTCGTCTCATTGCGTATTTCTTTCAGTCACTTTCTGGTAGGGCGTTCCTTTCTCCACCAGCATGTTTAACACGTGCTGGATCGTCGCTGGTGCACGTGGCCGGGCTGTAATACGTCTCCTCAACGCACCCCACACGTGTTCGGTGGGATTCAAGTCGAGAATAGGCGAGTCAGTCCATTCGCTGAATGTCCTCTCGTTCCAAGAGCTCCCCCACCTGCTCTGTTCGACGCAGTTGCGCTTTGTCATCCATGAAAATAAAGTGAGGGCTGAATGCACCCGAGAAAAGACAGTACAATGCTACAATAGCGTTGACCGGTGACTGTACCGTGTTCAAAGATTTGGAGATAAGCACGCCCATGTGACGTTATGCCTCCCACGTCGTAACACCTGGCCATCAAAGCGACCTACTTCGACAATGTTCCTGGGCGCATTACATGTTCCCACATCTCACCACATGTGGAAATGTTCAGTATCTAATCTACACTTATTCTGTAGCATCACATTGGAAATGCTTCTGTTCTCTTCTTGTCTGAAATACTTATCGTCCAAATTTCACTTCTGAACAAGGCTACAGTCCAGACAAATACTTCAGAAAGGCTTCCTTACAATTAAATGGTTTAAGAAAGCTTTTCTTGCTATTGCAAGTCTGCATTTTATATCCTCTCTACTTTGGCCATCATCAGCTATTTTGCTACCTAAATAGCAAATCCCATGTAAATTTTTTATTGTCTCGTTTCCTAATCTAATTCCTCGGCATCGCCTGACTTAATGCGACTATGTTTATTACCTTCGTTTTACTCTTGTCGATATTCATCTTATAGTCGATTTTCAAGACACTCATTTATGTTCAGATGTTTTTTTCCAAGTGCTTTGCCGTCTCTTGCAATGTCGTCGGCATAGTTAAAGATTTTGTATTTCTTCTTCCTGAACTTTAATTCCCTTTCCTATTTTGTCTCTGAATTCCTTTAGCGCTTGTTTAATTGGCATACTGAATACCGCTGAATATAGGCTACAGCCATTGTCTTACTTCTGAATCACTGAACGTTTCCTGTCGTTCGACTCTCATAACCGCAGTCTGATTTGTGTACAAGTTACAGTTAACTTTTCACTCCATGTTTTCAGCTTTTTTGCGTTCGGAATTACAAAGAATTTCTTTCAGTCAAAATTGTCAAGAGCTGTCCCTTAATCTGCTAATTGACATAATACTCCAAGTTTAAAAGTAGTTATTCGAATCAAATGATGTATAACTCATGCCACATTTGCATATAAAAATTTTCGAATCCATTCAAATTAATCCACTAACAAGGCATCATGGTCAACAGAAACTATACAAGAGAGCAGCGTGTAGTTGCTTTTGGACCTTGGACATACGAGGGACACATAAAAGGCTACATTCTTACCACCAGCTAATCAGTACATTACTACATTAAAATTAACAAGTCTTGCCAATGAGTTGACGCAACGGGTAGTTGCTTACACTGTTCAGCTGCAACATCACCTTGTTTCTATAAGATATCGTGGCGTGCCACAGAGCTTTCACAAAATCACACACTACTTGTTATCGTAGCATTCTTAATTACCGAGTTATCAGTATCGACTTTGCCTTTTCGCTGATGTTGGTGCAATAATGCTTGACAAAAAGGGTATCGGTCATTGACACTTCCCAACAGTGTCGCACTTTGTTATAAATGTGTGAGTCGCAAGAAGGGGAGGTGTCTTCAGCTAACGTATCACTGCAGCCGGACAGCCAGAAAAGGGTAATACGAATTTGAAATTATGGCTTTTCTGGAAGTTCGAAAAAATTGTGTAATCTCTCTCTTGTACATATCATGTGGTACCGGTGTTTTGTGAATAGAAATCCTAGCATAAGGACTATAAGAAACCGTAATGGTCTTCATCTTCCAAAAATAATCATAAGGAAATGTACTTTCGTAAATATTTTGTAGAATTCTTCGAGGTAGCAGCAGAATTAACATGTTAACAAATAACTTGAGTGCTCTCACAGATGGCTTTATTAGCATGACTGAAATACACATATTTCAAGGGTTAAGAACCAGGAGACCAAAAATATAGTGAAGTTATAGGACATTAGAAATGTGTTCAAGAGACATGATCTGCGACTGAAAAGTATTCCAATTTCCAGAACCACAAATCATAGAAGTATTTACATAACATTTGTTAATTTTTTCTTATACATTTTATACTTGTCATTCATTTACAGCGGTAAGAATTCTTTTGAGCTCCTTGTACAATCATTTGCTACAATTATTATAATTTTTGGCCTGATACATGATAATGTTGTGTAGGCGTTTTCTAGAAAGTTCTTTCCTGGTTATGGGTCGCTTTCAAATCTGGGCATTGTCACAAGCGGCGTTGCGGCGGTTAGCTACGAGTTTGATTGGTCCATCTTCGGTCCTTATGTAAACTGTAATTCGGCTTGGCATTGATTGACGGAGTTGTTGGATATCCTTCAGGGGGATATCGTGCCAAACCCTGTCCAATTTTGGCGTTAGATCGTCAAAATATCGAGATGATTGAAAGGCCCTGTTCATAACGCTCCGAACATTCTCAACTGGGCCGACATTCGGCGACCTTGCTTGTCAAGGAAGGTAGCGGGTACCACGCATACAAGCAGTAGAAACTCTTGACGTTTGCGGGCGAGCATTATCTTGCTGAAATATTACGCTATGATGGCTTCCCATGAAGGAATGAAACGGGGCATACAACATTGTCGACGTACTGCTGTACTGTAAGGATGCCTCGGATGACAACCAAAGGCGTTCTGTTATGAAATGAAACGGCACGCCAAAGCATCACTCGCGGCTGTCTAGTTATATGGCGGGTGATACGCTGGTATACCAGCGCTGTTTGGGGCGTCTCATGACACGTTTTAAGCCTGGAGTCTCATTGACTGGGAAATAATTTCTTTCAAGTGATGAGTCCCACTTCGAACTGATCCCCGATTACCAGCGAAGATGTGTCTGGAGACCCCCTAGACAGTGATGGCGTACCAACCTGACCGTCGCCAGCCTTGCGGCCCGAGAATCATCAGTGACGGTCTGGGTTGCCATTTCTTTTCAAAGCAGGACCCCTCTGGTTTTCAATCGCGGTACCCTTGCATCACAGCGGTACTCAACGATATTCTACGCCCCATTTTCATGCCCTTCATTGCAAGCCATTCTGGGATTAGATTTCAGCAAAATAATGCCCAGCCACACATGCCGAGAGTTTCTGTTGTTTGTCTTCGTGCTTGCCAAACCCTGTCTTGGCCAGCAAGGTCACCAGATCTGTCCCCATAACATTTGGAGCATTATGGGCGGGGCCCTCCCACTACTTCGGAATTTTGACGATCTAACACGAAAATTGGACAGAATTTGGGACTATACCCCTCAGGAGGACATCCAACAACTCTATCAATCAATGCCAAGCTGAATAACTGGTTGCATAAGCGCCAGACCATCATTTTATTGACAAGACTTTAAACATAGGTGAAACAGCAACTGCTGAAATTTTTCGCGGTAAATGATAACAGCCAAACAGTTGCAGGATAAAGATTTATTAAAATCCTTGACCACGGTTTCGGTATATCTAAATATACCTTCATCAGAAGCAAAATACATCACATCCTGCAGTGGAGGTACATAAACTACTGACGACGCCTTTGGCACAATTGTTTTATGTATCTTCACTGCACGATGTGATTTTAATGTATTTTACTTCTGATGAAGGTATATTTAGATATACTGAAACTGTGGCGAAGGATTTTCATAAATCTGTATCCTGCAACTGTTTGGCAGTTATCATTTACCGCGAAAAATTTTATTGACAATTGGTCAAGCTCTTCCTCTTCAATAAATCATCCAATTTTTTTGAAACTGTAATATCATTGGTTTGTCTGTACGTCACATCTACCGATTTCCGTCCCATTCGGGTAACTCCTTCGTGGTGCGTCGTTTTTTTCATCTCTGAGTAGATTTTGTAATTATGAACCGGCTTTCGGCTTTTTACGCAACCTTCAGACAACTTAAGACTTACATATTGTCGCCACAACATGATAAACATGTAATATAGCGGAAATAAAAGGTTCGCGAATTTTTCGCTCTGTAAATTATGCCAATAACGAAAATGTTCTGTGTGAAGAATATGTAAAAGTTAGTTTAGAGAATCCTGGAATGTGCCACCCTTGTTATTTGAAAGTTAAAAATGCCAACGAAATCGTCAATAGGTCAAAATCGAAAAGCAAAACTGTCACAGATGCAAACACGCGAGTTTTTCATTCTTGTGACCAATGTGTCGATTATCGCCGCATGTTAACGGTAAAAAGCAGTAAAACAACGGACTAAAAAGTTAGTTGCCGCTTTAAGAAGTCAACTGCAAGAACTGCGACAGAAAGAAGTCATAAATGGGACATGCTAAGACCATAACCTCAAGCAACCTGCCAACTTCAACATAAACAACGATCAGAAGAACAGAGTCCACATAGGGAAAAGAGTTCAAAATCTAACCTGATCGTACGTCTTGCACAAAACTACATTTCCCAAGCTAAGACCGCAAATATTATAACTAAAAAATGTTCACTTTGTTCAAGCAGTAAAGAACAGTCAGTGTTGTGTAGTGAGAACTGTCCAGATCCCGGTATGTCAATAAATAGCATCACCCAAAAATGCCCATCTGTTTCAAACATTAAAAAGTGTACAGAAACATGCATGTCGGGTACCGCTATTATAAACAACACAGAACAAAACATTATAGACCAGCTGAGACTGTGCAAAAAAGATCGACAGGTCCTTATATTCGCCGACAGTCATGGTCGTCAAATTGCAGAAAGAGTGTCAAGCCTTTTACCAAGCTACAATATCATGGGTAAAAACTTTAGACCATCAGACTACGTGGTAATTTTTGGAGATGCGAACGATGTTGCAAGGGATCAAGCCAACGAAATAAAAATAGCTCTTAAATGTGTACTGCAGCAGACTATCCACACGAATGTGTTAGTTATTAACCAAACACAGAGGCATGACCTACCTTCCTGGTCATGTGTGAATCAATTAGTGATTAAGGTAAACTCTGACATAAGGGATGTTTGTGGAAAATTTGAGCACGCAAATGTAATAGATGTAAGCACTCTTGAAAAATCCATGCGCACCAGACACAGACTTCATCTAAACTATGTTCGTAAATAATACCTAACAGAAAAAATATATAATTTTGTAAAGCACTACACTAGTAAACTTACCAGTACGTTGGATAATTGGTTCATAACAGGCAACGAAAGCCCAAAAAAACAAACGAGAACATGTTAAAGGGGTCCAAATTGACTCACAAGGAAGGATGAAACCCAAGGAAAGAACGAATAACACAAAATGGTCCAAAACACATTGGATAAATGGCTGGGTAGGAACACACACCAAGGGCAGGCAGACGTTTTTAGAGTAGCTGAGGGTGCCACAGGGGAATGTGTTACAGAAGAAACTTATACACACACTTTAAAAGTCGTTCACCAAAACGTACAGTCCCTACCAAACAAACTTGATGAAATAAATGTGCTTCTTAGCAATGAGTGGAAGGGGGTATCAGTTTTATCTTTTTGTGAGCACTGACTAGAGAAGGACCATTTACAGTATTCAAACATAACCGGTTTCACTCTGGCAAACTACTTTTGCAGATCAATATCAAAGCTTGGAGGAAGCTGCATTTATGTAAAAGAAATCATACACTATAAGATAATAGACTGTGTAAATCAATTAGGAAGCGAAAAACTCTTTGAAGCCTCAGCTATTGTAATAACATCAGGAAAAGCTATAATAATGTGTGTTTACAGATCACTCAACTCAGTGTAAATATTTTCTTTAAAAAACTTGACCTTGCACTAGGGAAACTTAAAAATACTTGCAAAACTATAGTTCTGTGTGGCGATTTTAATATTGACCTCTTAACACACAGCTCCCAGAGAGAAAAATTGCTTAATATTATTCAAGAATATAACCTGTGCATTAAAATAAACTCCCCTACACACATACCAAAAACTAGTGCTACACTTATTGATCAGATCTTTGTAAACACTGACATGCACCCCTCAGAAAACTTTAATACCGGCTACACTGACCACAATGCACAGCTAATTGCCATATGCACAAGTATTGATTTGTCTAGGAATGGAAATGTTATCTGCAAGAGGAAATTCAGCATGCAAAATATTGAGCACTTCAAACATATGATAAGTAGCCACTCGTGGAATAAAATCTACAAAAGTTACAACACAGATGAAAAGCTGGATAATTTTATGGAAATTTTCAGGCATTGTTTCGAAATCGCATTTTCAAAACAGAAAATAATTTGTAAAGGCCCCAGCAAACCCAAAACTTGGATTACATCAGGGATCAAAGTATCATGTAGAAGAAAAAGAGAACTTTTTGCACTATCAAAAACAGATAGCAGCCCTGAATTTGCTCACTACTTCAAAAAATACAAGTTAACTCTGAGTTATGTAATAAGGGAAGCAAAATTAAGGGAAAATGACAAACTTGTTATGGAATCATCAAACAAAGCTAAGACAATGTGGAACACGTTACAGAGAGGAAAGGTGGAAACACACAAAAATATTGTATTGTCACAGGCAGGCAGCAAGATCACTGATCCAAAATTAATTGCTATCCACTTCAGAACTTACTACACCAATATTGCTGGTGAGCTAGTGAAGGAACAAATGGGAAAAACATCAAACAAAATATTAGAGGAACTTTCTGGAAATAGTGTAACAAATATATCCATGTTCCTTCGACCAATAAGTAGGGAAGAACTGTTAAACACCATAGTCATTAAAAATAAATGTTCAGCTGGAGTTGTCGATGTGCCAGAATATATGCAATTATTCACTATCAAGTGGTATTTTCCCACAACAGTTAAGAACTGCAAAAGTTGTACCCCTTTACAAAAAGGGCGATCGGCAGCAGATGGTCAACTGTGTCACTCCTCTCAGGTTTTTCAAAAATGATTGGAAAACTAGTTCTGCCACAATTAACTGATTTCTTTACCCAAAAATATGATCTCAGGATGTCAGCATGGCTTCAGGCCTCAGTGCAGTACTGAAATAGCCACTTTTAGCCTCATAAATCGTATTTTCAATTCAGTGGATAATCACAAAAATGTTTCGGGGATTTTCCTGGATTTATCAAAAGCATTTGATTTAATAGACCATGAAATTCGCCTAAGAAAGTTAGAGTGGTATGGTGTAAGAGGCCTGTCACACGAGTGGCTGAAATCCTACCTAGAAAATCGCTCTCAGACTGAGAGGCACCCACATGCCTTTCTCATACTGTGGCATCAAGCAGTCAGGCCTGCAAGATAAGTGGTCTGCCAAGCATGTGGATTCATTCTTATTTATCGAGTAACGTGAACTCTCGTACTCACAATTAAGTTACAAATTATCATCCTGTATGAATATTACGCAACGGAAACGCACATCTGACTGTTAGTAATTTACACAACTCTGACTGTTCACTACGCACTGGCAATACCACATCTTCTTTCTTATTTAACGGCTTTGGTCGACACATAGCTATCGCACTGAATATGAATGGCGCATACATTATAAATTCTGGATATCACGACAACATGCAATTCGAAGGAAAAGGCCACCAATCTTTTTTCTTTTCACTATCTTATTTATTCCGATGAATTCTATAACCTAAACACACAAATTCTACAACCTACAACAATAACACATGAGAAATTCCGCCCAGTGGGCATGGCTTTACATTGGTGATTCTCTATCTTATGGTCTCGTAATTATTTAACGCTACAGTGCACTTTCTGGATAGGATGATGGATCTTTTGCTATATCTCACACTTCGACTCTCACACCCATCATCAGGAAACTTTCCTCCAGACCGAGTGGTACAAAAAGGAACATGCATTACCCACTGCCTCTGAAACTATCTTGTTACTCTCCCATGCCAACCACACATACTTAAATTTCATGAAATACATCACACTGGCAACATACAGTACAAAACAAGGAATAGTCACAACGTTATAATCACATCACTTTCAGCTTTCCCACTTCAATTAAAATTCATCCAAGTTTCACACGAGACTGCCCCATTTCGTAACTTTTCTTTCCTACTACGAACTCTGGAGGATATATGCACGTCTTCCTGTGCGATGCAAGCCATGTGGCGTTGCTGGATAGACGGCTGACTCACCTTGCTTCACTCTCAGAGTATTATAGTTTGAATCAAGCGTCACAGGGAAACATAACACGGAAAGTAATATTAAGAAGATATTCATCATACACGCGAGTCCTCAACTGATACCATGGATGAGTACTTCTCTTTATCCTTTGTCTCATACACAGATTGAGACTCACACAGTACTCAGCACGTGGAAGTACTCGTCTCTAATTTCAAGTCCTGCAAGCGCCATTTCTTAAATATTTCCAACTTATAGTACACACACTAGTAATTCAGCTTAACTTAAGCACTCGGAAGTATTTCAACTTATTGCTACAAGTGGTTTCATTGTGACCATTGGTCACTTCCGAAGATTACTGCGATCCCCTTAATATTACCTGCCTGACATTTAATTCTCCCCACAACAGTTCCTGAAATAGAGAAATTATTATTCCAAACTACTCTTAAGTATTTCACATGCATACCATGTCTCCACTCTTTTGTCTTTACGGAGCACACCTAAGACAGGTCTTACTAACACTAGATCCAGCAGCAGAGTGCTGAAACATGGCCGTTCTTCAGATCCTCTCGCACCTCTGCCGAAGTGGGGGAGCACCTTGCTACCGTATTGGTCAGCCACATTTCAGGCGCTCAAAGCTCCAGTAAATTTCATCTCTTTGGTTCCACCAAAGGTGGCCAAAGGATCGTCTCAAAGATGATCATATATTCACATTCACTATCTGCGGTTAGCAGACGACCATACATTCATTCATTTCACAGATCTCACCAAACTGGATGCAGGGATTTATTTTGTGGGAGTGCACATGTGATCAGTTAAATAAATAGTCATTCTTTCCCACACTGGTATCCGGCTTCGCTGTATTAATTGAAATTGAGTTATTATTAGAAAAAATATGTTGTACTGACAAGAATAACGAAGAATGTTGTACTTATTTTCAATGTCGGGCGGTACTGTACCCTTTGAAGATAACAGAGGTAAAACACATGGGAAAAAACGAACTCCAAGCTTATCAATCGAAACCTTCCATATTAACCCACGGTGTACCACAAGGCTCAATTTTAGGTCCCTTTCTCTTCTTAATTTTCATAAACGACTTCCTACTACACATTCAACAATCCAAACCAGTGCTATTTGCAGATGACACAAGCATATTAATTGAAGGTAAAAACGAAATGGCTCTAAGTTTAAATGCTAAAGTCACAAATGAAAATGTCACAGAGTGGTTTATGAGGAATAAATTACTGATAAACCCTCAAAAAACAGTCGTCTTATACTTCCATACACAACAAAATAAAAACTCATTAAAACCAAACATGTCCGTGGGAAAGCAAAGAATTAACAGTGTCACTGAAACAAAATTTCTTGGCATCTACTTACAAGACAATCTTAAAAGGAATTCCCACATCACACCATTAAATTTTAAAACTATCGAAAATGACTTATGCGATGAGGATTATATGGAACAACACAAGTCCTGAAACAGTTAGAGTGGTGTATTATGCTTGCATACACTCCCTGTTGAGATATGGCACCATATTCTGGGGAAATTCTCCTCATAGCATAACAACATTCGGGAAACAAAAAAAGATTGTGAAGATAATGAAAAATGCTAACAACCGAAAATCATGCAAACCATTCTTTAAAGAACTGGGGATTCTACCCCTACCATGTATCTATATACTAGAATCAAAATATCCGCGGGTGTGCTGCCGATCTATAGTGTCCAACGGGCACAATATTTCGGCGATCATACAGACCGGCAGCACACCCGTTGATATTTTGATTGTCAAATATGCCGGGAGAAACTCAAGAATCATATATACTAGAAGTTGTCATGTACCTAAAAAAAGCATGCTAAAAAATAGAAATGTATTTATTCAAAATAAATCTGAACATGAACACCATACAAGGGCAAATAGTGACATACACAGACATCATTGTTGTACCACACTGTGCAAGAAAGGTGTATATCACTCAGGTTCACATTTGTTTAATAAGCTGCCAAGTAACTTAAAGGCCATAAACAAAATCCATACCTTTAAAACATCTGTAACTTCATATCTCTTGGAAAACTGTATTTACTCAGTAACACAGTATCTTGAAAAATAAGTTAATTTCGGTTGTAACAATATAAAAACGTAATGCAACAATATAGCAATATAACAATGTAACAATTTATAAATGTAATGTATACAATCAATGTAACAGTATATTAATGTCATTTTGTCCAACATCTAAGGTATGGCACATGTACCTCAAAGATCCAGGACATAAAAAGATAAATAAGCATCTGTTTGTAGCTGGACAGAGATTCGTATAGACATGTATCTTTATAGATAGTATCTATACTTATCTCTTGTAACTTCTTTGTCTGCCTTTACTTAATGTGATGTCTGTACAACCATGAACTTTGATGTGATATCTATGTAATAGTTTGATTCATTATTTATGTCCATTTATGTCTTTATAATTAATCTATAGATGTAATTTTTAAGTAATGTTCTGGAAACTTATTGAAATGTGAAGACAATACTTGTATCTCTGGTTCATTCATAGGGCAATTAGGTTTTTAATCATGCAAAACCTGGAGGGAAGTCCACTCCCCTACACAACCAACATGACAGGGAGATAAAAGGTCGATTTAGCAGTCACGCAAGCCTCCTTTGTGGTAGGAGTTAGTTGATGGTTGGTAGGCAATGTGTTTGCATCTTCTTTGCCGTATAATAGCTACAGTATCTCTGTACTACGAAAATCCTATGCTAAGTACAAAATTTTCAGAGCGTGTTACACAGCAGTAACAATGGGTACTTTCGTCGCCTTTCGAGTGGCCACGGCAAATCGCCACAGCCACCACCTTCATTTCGAGTTATCAGTTGAGTACTGTATGACCGCAGGGAGTAGTTGGTTTATAATTTAAATAATAAAGCTATTTTCTTTAAACTTTAAGTCGAAGACTCGTATTTAATCGCTAGTCATTTACCGCGGCAGGATCGTTTCCCATGTGCTTCAGTGTTTCCGAGTATCCTAATTTATTAAACTAAAAGACAATTATTACTGTCTATAAACAATTTAATAACTTTTGTGAAGTAGGAAAGCACGTAATCATTCAGAGAGTCTAGTTTTTGAAGTATTCCATGTGCTTTTTCATAAAAGGATAGTTAAAGTCATCAACGAACAATTCCAAAGACATGATTTAAAATGTTTTGCCTAGATGCCGTTCTTATCGAAATCCCAGACCAGTATTAAAGTTACATGAATGAAACTGGAATCGTTCAGAATAGTTTACTAGCTAATAAACTTGAAGGGCCACCACAAGGAATAATTATTGTACAGGATTGTAAATAACAGTTTCATAATATTTTTAAATACACTCCTGGAAATTGAAATAAGAACACCATGAATTCATTGTCCCAGGAAGGGGAAACTTTATTGACACACTCCTGGGGTCGGATACATCACATGATCACACTGACAGAACCACAGGCACATAGACACAGGCAACAGAGCATGCACAATGTCGGCACTAGTACAGTGTATATCCACCTTTCGCAGCAATGCAGGCTGCTATTCTCCCATGGAGACGATTGTAGAGATGCTGGATGTAGTCCTGTGGAACGGCTTGCCATGCCATTTCCACCTGGCGCCTCAGTTGGACCAGCGTTCGTGCTGGACGTGCAGACCGCGTGAGACGACGCTTCATCCAGTCCCAAACATGCTCAATGGGGGACAGATCCGGAGATCTTGCTGGCCAGGGTAGTTGACTTACACCTTCTAGAGCACGTTGGGTGGCACGGGATACATGCGGACGTGCATTGTCCTGTTGGAACAGCAAGTTCCCTTGCCGGTCTAGGAATGGTAGAACGATGGGTTCGATGACGGTTTGGATGTACCGTGCACTATTCAGTGTCCCCTCGACGATCACCAGTGGTGTACGGCCAGTGTAGGAGATCGCCCCCCACACCATGATGCCGGGTGTTGGCCCTGTGTGCCTCGGTCGTATGCAGTCCTGATTGTGGCGCTCACCTGCACGGCGCCAAACACGCATACGACCATCATTGGCACCAAGGCAGAAGCGACTCTCATCGCTGAAGACGACACGTCTCCATTCGTCCCTCCATTCACGCCTGTCGCGACACCACTGGAGGCGGGCTGCACGATGTTGGGGCGTGAGCGGAAGACGGCCTAACGGTGTGCGGGACCGTAGCCCAGCTTCATGGAGTCGGTTGCGAATGGTCCTCGCCGATACCCCAGGAGCAACAGTGTCCCTAATTTGCTGGGAAGTGGCGGTGCGGTCCCCTACGGCACTGCGTAGGATCCTACGGTCTTGGCGTGTATCCGTGAGTCGCTGCTGTCCGGTCCCAGGTCGACGGGCACGTGCACCGGTACGTCCACCCGGCCTCCCGCATGCCCACTATACGCCCTCGCTCAAAGTCCGTCAACTGCACATACAGTTCACGTCCACGCTGTCGCGGCATGCTACCAGTGTTAAAGACTGCGATGGAGCTCCGTATGCCACGGCAAACTGGCTCACACTGACGGCGGCGGTGCACAAATGCTACGCAGCTAGCGCCATTCGACAGCCAACACCGCGGTTCCTGGTGTGTCCGCTGTGCCGTGCGTGTGATCGTTGCTTGTACAGTCCTCTCGCAGTGTCCGGAGCAAGTATGGTGGGTCTGACACACCGGTGTCAATGTGTTCTTTTTTCCATTTCCAGGAGTGTATAAATAGTTAAAAGCAGAGCTTGATTTGTAAAAGAAAAAAAAAAGAGAAGTTCTGGTACTGTGATTGTCCAAGGGTTTTCAGAATTTTAAGCTTCTTAAAACGTTATTTTAACTCTTTTTAAACATTTAATTACAACACTTGTACTGTTAAAAAATGAAACTTCCATGTGGACCATCAGCCTTTTACCACATGTTTTATTAACTAAGTTAAATATTATTCTCAGTTTACAGTCTGTTACAAAAAGAAATTAAACTGAGGTGAACACACGTAGATTTGAACAACAGGATGCTGAAAAAGGGAAATGCAGTTAAATGTTTTAACTTACTATTTATAAAACTATCCAAAGCTTTGAAAGGTTTTTGTTGTACTACTCTCGCTCCTTCTTTGCTGTTGGTGCCCGTAGCAGAGTCCCATCCACGAAGCAGCCAAGACTCTATGCACACTGAAGGGTCAGTGGTGCGCCACTCAACTTAAGAAAAAGTAGCGAAGAAACAATTTTGTTAACAGAGAGGCTCTACCGCCAGGAATGATCAAATTCATTTGGGAAAACGTTCTTTCATATTCACTATGTGGCAGTGGAATTGTTTTGATGCTAGTTTTCAATGGAAGCAAATTTTTGCGATACTTTGTTTTCTTCTCAGGATTTCCGCCAAAGTTCTCACAATTATCATAAACATACTAACGAAATGCTTTAATCATGCCGTTTGTTCAACTGAAAGTGAACTGCAAGTGACTCAACATCCTTTTGCCCTAAAGCATTGTCTTTGGACCAGCTGTTTGTGTCAACCAAGCGGACTGACTTGGCCAAAGCTGCTTCTTCCCCACTCGAAAATCTCTTTTCAGTCACCTGTGCAAGGTTTCATAGGCAACAGGGTTAATGGGCTGTTCTTTAGTTCGTCAAGATAAAGTACCAAATAGGCGTAGTTTTATATGTCTTGAATCGCAGCAAAAGCTGTGTTGTACCACATCTCAAAATTTGCGGATCTGATAATCTTTGTTAGAGGTACCGGTATGGGGTACCGGTGTCTACCGCCAAAAATCACTACCTTAATTAAAAGTGTTTCTCATATCATGTATTAACTAAAATGATCAGTTTTGATTTGATGTATTTCATATATAGAATAGTTTCTGGGTCCCCATGCCAGTTGTTGAGCAGTTTTGCAGTACATGTTACAAGAAAAGTACTAAAAATAGGGGAACATTCATTTTTGTAATTAGTGTATGATATAATAAGTAACGGGCTACCACTGTTTTATTTAATAAGAAATGCTGCATGTTTTCTCGAATTGTAAAAGTGCATTCTTGCATTTAAAATGTTTATTAAAAGCAGTTTTCACTGGTTGTAACCTCCCAGCAAAATGTGACAACAAAAAATGTAAATGGAAATGTCCCAGAATGTTAACTTCCCTACAAAATTTAAGAATGATGATTAATCATAAACCCACAATAATATTAATTAAATAATGAATCATAAACTGAATGTAACATCTGAACAGAAATAATTAAACCTGATAAATTTTATAAGGGCAGCAGAGCTGACCTTCGGCCCTGTATTCAGAATAAAAAAAAAAGCAAAAAATTGTTACCTCAATAAAAACAACTGCATCTATATCTGCTCTTATCTATCCATACAGCTTCGTGCAAAGCTGGCGTATATTAAATTTTGATTCTTGGAGGAAATGCATCGGAAATATTCTTTAAATTGAAATGAATGTTTTTCTTTAAGAGAGTCACTTTATAAAAAAAAATTATTATTGGGGCATTTTTTGAACAAATTAATTACAATTAACATACATTATTAGATTTGCGCAATGCTGCTTCATTACCTTCAATAACAATATACATCGTCCCGAACCGTGACCAGAGTCGCGAGAAGAGCACGCCGCCGATGCATGCCGACGCCCATTCAGTACAATCGTCCACCCGCTACTACTGTCGACTGACTACTACCTCTCCCGACTCGCTACATACAACAACTGTTCCTGCCGACTCGCTACATGCTACTACTGTCGTCTCGCACGGTCAAGTGCAGACTAGCAACGATAAATAACTCTCTGGTCACAGATTCTGTCATGCCTTGCCATCGCTGGTAATGAATACATACGCGTTTCATAACCCTCCACTGGGGGGGGCAAAATTTGGCAATGATGGTGAGTCATTTGGACTTGTCATGAGCAACAAATTTTCTTAACTAACTAACTTTACAATCACAGAATATACAGATGTAGAACATGAAGTAAATATAGTGCACATGCACAGAGTACAGAACATATCAGGTAATGACAAAATATATATACAATGAGTACAAAACATATTAACAAATGTCATAAGTGCACACGTACTGAAAAACTCTTTAGCATTTTCACAACAAATAAACATAATGAGTACAAAATATATTAACAAATGACAGAAGTGCACATGATTGCATCATGGTTGTAGCACTTTAGGTTGCATGCAGCTGCACTGAAAGTCCATATCTTTCTACAGAAGCACAACACCAAGTGAGACAATCTCAAGTTCTTTTCCCAGAAGTATTAATCAGCGTAGCCAAGACACTGAAATGTCGTAGTAATATTCCATGTTATCATTTTGGTAGTACATTAGGTACACCAAACAGTGGGACCATAATAACATCTCCATCGCTCATGGTGGTGGACAGCATGTCATGTCAACACCACGTTCTTGTAAGGTACACCAATGTAGAATTAGTGCAATAACCAAATATAGTACTCCATGATCATGAGGATACACAGGACAAATGGGTATTGCAGTAATTTCTGGTAATTAGGTCAGAAGGTGAAGGACATTGAGTCACATACTACTCTTCATTGAGAATTACACTAGTCTAACAACTGATTTGACTAATTAGTGGCACTCATCGCCCAGTTACTGAACATTTCTGTACCATGTATGTAGTATTACAGAATAATGTTCATAAATCGTTTGTTTACAGAGAACATTGGCACTCATTGCCCAGTTACAAACCATCAGAAGTCATCATTCAAAACAGGAGCTAATTATGGCATAGTATTACATAATAATATTCATGAATTGTTTTTACAAAGAATATTGGCACTCATTGCCTAATTATAAATCATGAGAAGTCATCATTGAAAACAGGAGCTAATAAATGACATAGTATTACATAATAATGTTCATGAATTGTTTTTACAGAGAACATTGGCACTCATTGCCTAATTATAAACCATCAGAAGTCATCATTGAAAACAGGAGCTAATAAATGACATAGTATTACATAATAATGTTCATGAATTGCTTTTACAGAGAACATTGGCACTCATTGCCTAATTATAAATCATCAAAAGTCATCATTGAAAACAAGAGGTAATAAATGACATAGTATTACAGAATAATGTTCATAATTAATCCAATTATAGTAATCATTGGCATTCATTGCCCAGTTACAAAGCATTATATATATATATATATATATATATATATATATATATATATATATATATATATATATATATATATGTATATTGCTAGCAATGCATTGCGTTGGGTAATTACTGGAGAATGAAAATATTTGCTTTTGAGTTGTTGCTGCAAATAAAGATGTGAAACGTCATTCATCATGAGTTAGCTGTAGCAAGATTATGAAACAAGTAGAGTATATGTGATCACATTCATAAATGACATAGGTTTAATGAACAACTGCTTATAGCACATCAATTTCATAAATAATTTCTCCTGCAAAAATATACAAAAATGGATTATTAAACTGAAAGAAGTAACGCATTTTATGCTGAAAAGTAGTGAACTACAAATTAACAGGTAGTAAAATGTGTATAAAAAATGTGTTCCCTAGCTGTCCTTTCCAAAACCTTCAGTCATCATACTATGCAATATAACACATACTGTCAAAATGAACTGCAACAAATACTAAAATAACTACATAGCATAAATACATAAACTTTAACATTATCCTCATCTGTATAGAAAAAAACCTCATTATCCATCACTTCATTATCTATATTATCATAACTCCATTATTATCATCACCTGTAAAGAAAAACTTCATTATCCATAGTAGCATATTCTTCATCATTATTCATCACCATTCATTATCATCTGCAAAAAAAAAATCACTTCATTACTCATTACACAACTATTCCTTATTTCTAGCATATTTCATCACTAAAACTAAGATGTATAGTTCTGTCTGACAGCCTGCGTCAATCGCCTTGTATTCTGAAAGAAAAAATTAGTTAAGACTGCTATTCTACGATGTGTATAGTATATTCTTGTCAATGCTTGTTAATCCTGATCCATTTACTCTTCGTCATAAGGTTTTTGCATCTTCTTTCATTCATTCCGAAGGTGAAATTCCCATTTCTGTTTAATTTATTTCTTTTAGACGTCATTTCTTTCTGAAATTGATGAACAAAGATTAATGTCTTGCATTTAAATCATATACTCACTAAATAAATATTGGTTTATAGTAACATAATTGAGCATACAGCATAGCATGACAGAAAACGTAATATGTGAGAAACATACATAGTGATCAGAGGCAAAAATGTACCCAGTGTATCACAATGTAGCAGCAAAAAAAAAAAAAAAAAAAAAAAAAAAAGGTAAAGTAGTCACAATGTTGAGATATCATAAGGCAAAATGTCAAAGTCAACTGGTGTTTGCTATATCTTAACTATTTCATAATGCATACAAACAAAACAGGAAAACAATCGTACATACATAAAAAAATGATGACAAGAAATGTGACTTTCTTTGTGTTCAGCTTGTATGTTGTGTAGTTAATAGAGGCGAGAATTAAAGACTTTAATGGAGAGAGAATTTAATAAAATTAATGTCACTAGATAAAATTGCATAATTATTCATAAGATACGTAAGTTTATCTGAAAAAATGTGCACGGTCTGATGTGTAACGACAAGAAAAGCGACCTGCTAACCTTACCTTGCCGGGCACTTGCCAAGAAAAAAATGCGACAATCATCAGTAAGTAGTCACATAAATATAATTGCATAAGTGGTCATAAAATGTGTAAGTTCATCTGGAAAAATATGCATGGTCTGATGTGTAACGACAAGAAAAGCGACCTGCTAACCTTACCTTGCCGGGCACTTGCCAAGTAAAAATACGACAATCATCAGTAAGTACTCATGTGAGTATAATTGCGAAAGTGGTCATAAAAATTAGCAAATGGCATTACAGCATGTTAAATCATAAAGTATCTTCATTCAATAAAAGGTTTGATATTCGATATGTGGTGTTTCCTTTGGTTTTTCTGGTTCTCAAAGTTTCACGTGTACAACATTGGGGTGAGGAATGCTGCGAATCCGATATGGACCTGCGTATAGAAGTTCAAATTTACTGCACCTACATTTTGCTCTGTTGGATAAATAGTGTGTATGTACTAATATCTTCTGTCCAACGTAAAAGTCACGGCGTGTACAAACCTGTTTTTGCTGTCTTCTCCGGCGCTCTGCCGCACGTTTGATGTTGTTCAGCGCAATGTCAATTATTTCATGGTGTCGTAGTCGACGAGATGTAGGATAGGTTACTAATTCTTTAATTTTGTTAGGTGGTTCAACATTTTTTAGTATAACAGACGGAGATAGCATAGTAGATTCATTTGGTATGGAATTAATTACATCTTGGAATGAGAGTATGAGTGTCTCAATCAATATGTTTTTATGGCAGTTTATTCTACACAGTTTACCAATTTCTTTCATTAATCGTTCACAAGGGTTCGAAGAAGCATGGTACCTGGATATATAGATCGGAGAAATGTTTCTAGCTCGTAACATACGTGTCCATACAGCAGATCGAAACTGTGATCCATTGTCGGAAATTACTTTCAATACATGCCCTACATGAAATAAAAAATGTTTTACAAATGCTTTCGAAACAGTTTTAGCAATAGCTTTGCGTAACGGAGTGAAGGTAACAAATTTTGAAGTGAGTTCAACAGCGAAAAAGATGTAGCAAAAACCTCTATTAGTTCTGGGAATCGGACCAAAAATGTCTACTGCGGCCATGTGTCTCAATTTAACAGGTACAATGGGATGTAATGGAGGAATATGTGAAGTTGTGTCTGACTTAGCTTTCTGGCAGATTTTACATGACGCTAAAACTCGTCGTATACGTTTCTCCATGTTGGTAAAATAACAGTTCTGTCTCAGTATAAGAAAACATTTTCTGGCTCCGTAATGTGCGTAACTTAAATGAGTATACCAGATTAATTTGTTAACAAGTTCGTCAGGAATGCATAATAACCAATTGTTGCTGTCAGGATGTGAGCGGCGAAACAGAATGTCATGGCGTACAGTGTAATGGTTTCTAATCGTAACATTTTTCCTATCTTGCCAGAGATGTTTAATCTCTTTCCATACGTTGTCTTTACTTTGCTCTTGTGCTATGTCCTGTAATGACGACGAAATGAAATTTTTAAATGCAACTTGTTGAATGTACATGACGCTGAAATTTGCTTTGCAGAAGTTGGTTGCGATGTTTTGCTGATTGTTGCTGAGAGAACGAGATAGTGCGTCTGCTACAACATTTTGTATACCGGGAATGTGAACAATTGTAAAATTAAATTCCTAAAGTTTCCATCTGCTTAATCTGTCGTGAGTAAATTTAGCCGAAAGTAAAAATTGTATCGCTCTGTGGTCTGTGTAAACGGTGGTATGTCTTCCATAAAGGAAATGCCGAAATCTCGTGAAAGTCCAAACAACACGTAATGTTTCCAGTTCTGTAACAGAATAATTTCGTTCAGCAGGTGGCAGAATGCGACTTGCAAATGCGATGTTTTTAATTACTGTAGAGCCATCTTCTTCAATTTCCAGAAAAATATGTACGCCTAAAGCGGTGTTAGAACTGTCGGTGGCAATGGAAAAATTTCTAGTAAGATCTGGGTGCGATAAAAGTGGTGCGTTCAACAAAGCATGTTTCAAATAACATTCTCGTGAACAAGATTCTGTGTGTCAAAAGTATTGCTTGCGTTACTGGAAAATGCAACCTGTACTGTATCTAGTCAAATTCTATCAGACGTGTTATTATTTTCAGGAGGATGCTGTGGCATTTCAACTATTTGTACTGTTCTGTTATTTCTTCCTGATGTATTACGTTCTGGATGATACCTACTGTCTGGTTCATTCATGATAATATGTTGTTACTGATCTGCCGACCGTGGTGGCCACGCGGTTTAGGCGCTGCAGTCCGGAACCGCGCGACTGCTACGGTCGCAGGTTCGAATCCTGCCTCGGGCATGGATGTGTGTGATGTCCTTAGGTTAGTTAGGTTTAAGTAGTTCTAAGTTCTAGGGGACTGATGACCTCAGATGTTAAGTCCCATAGTGCTCAGAGCCATTTGAACCATTTGTTACTGATCTTCTTGCTGCTGATAAGATCGACTGTTATTAAATGTACGCTGAAAATTGTGCTCATTGTTTTTACGTCTGTCGTGATAATCATTTCTATATGGTGCATTGCGATAGGAATTGAAATAGTGTGTTTTCTGTACGTACTGATTCCCTTGTTGCTGTGATTTACTATTTGTTGGAGCTGAGACTATACGTGCACACGGCGAAACATTAAAGCTTGGTTGACCTTGTGGACTGCATTGTTGGTTAGGTATGCTAACCGGCTGACTTTCCTGCTGTTGCGGAGAAAAACCTCTATTGTTACTAAAATGTGTTTGCGACTGTTGCTGATAATTTTGACTATTGCTGAAAATGCTATACATACTGATGATTACAATTTTACCTGTTATTAAAATTACGGCGATAGTTGTCATTTCGGGAGTGTCTAAAGAGAACTGTCACTTTCGGTAAAATTTGTCATATCGGGTTTTCTTTACACGTTTCTTAATTCTAGATAGAGCGATTGTTGAAGAGCTGTTTTGATGGATATAAAGGATAGTAGAGGAGAAGGCAGCAGTGCAGAAAACTAAAGATGAAACAGCACTACTACGGCTCGGGGCCCTGTGCACGCTATGGCACATATTCATTAAAGCATAATGAATCAGGTCTATTACGTGCTGCAAATAAATTTTAGCTTTTGCGTTACAGGCAATGGCGGTAAAAATCCAAAAGCAAATTGTTGTATTCATGCTAATTCCGGCTTCTGCGCTACAGGCCAAGCTGGTGAAAGTACAAAAATAAATCGGCGTATCCAGTTCAAAACGTGTACCTGTGCTCCGTCATTATTAAATTCCTTAGATTTTCTTACGGATAAAAATTGCTCGTAATCAACGTTATCATCTCTGAATTTGAGAACATGTTCAGGTTTGTGTGAGAATCTGTTTGTCTGTGTCATTTCGGATTTCAAGTTGCGTAGCTTTTCAGATTTGCGTAGCTTTTCGGATTTTAAGTCGCATAGTCTCTGTAAATTGCTTAAGTTACAGTGGCTGTGTGAGTGTGACAAATGCTCGCAACATAGCGTATTCTGGGACATGTTATTAACTGAAATAATTTTAATTTCCGCTACTTTAATACTTTCGTCAATTTGACTGATCTGTTGTTCAAATTTCTTATCGATTTCCGTATCCAGAGTGTGTAAAACTTCTGGTGACTTTAAATGAAACTCGTCGCGTATCTGTACTGCGTTTTTAGGACATTGTTCAGTGACTGCATTAATTTCATCTTTAAGTGATTCTGTTGTGCCTACACGTGTATTACTTAATTCTTGTACAACAAATTCCATTAATCCGTATTGTGATAAATCACAAGGATGTGGAATGAGTCATGATTACATACAACAGATATAATACACATATATAAAATGACAAAAATGTACCATAAGATTATGAATAAGTTTGTAGGTTAAAATCAAATCAAAGGTATAGCTCAAGTAATATAAAACAATACCTAAAAAGGAAATATAGTACATTTTCCAAATTAAACAAATAACTTTGCACGGTAACAGCTGTAATCTGTTCACTAACATGTTTGTTCTGTTCGTTAAGGTTGTCTTGTTTTTCGTTCATCAGTTTGAAACTTTCATCAATCATTTCGCTAAGTTGTTTGAAGTGGTTGTCGAAACTTTCATTAAGCTGTTGTTTGAGATTTTCGTTATTTTCACTAAGTTGTTGTTTGAGATTCTCGTTTTGTTTTTCATTCTGTTGTTTGGTATTTTCATTAAGTAGTTGTTCGAAATTCTCATTTTGTTGTTGTAGCAATCTTGCCATAATTTGATCCAAGTCAATACTACCAGCTCTATTCTCTGTGCTATTTGATGACGTACCTGCAATTGTCACGTTTTGTGTAACCATTTGGTTATTCTGTGATTCTTGAAAATGTTTGCCAATCGGATGTGCTCTGTTAGTCACTACCTCGGAATTAAATAAATCCGACGCATTCTGATTACACTGTTCGTTTTCATTAAAAAAATCTGTCAGTTCGTCACGTAAATCCTGCAAACAAGGTGTGTTAAGCTGGGCAGCGCTCATTGGAACATAACGCCCCGCGTCATCAATTGTCGTCAAATTAACAGAGGACACAATTGAATTCGTTTGCTCAACGTTGGGATCAAAATCATTAGTGGTCGGTACATACTGATTGTCTGCAAATGGAGGATTGTCATCATTATACTGCATGTCGCAAGTACTATCGGTCAAGTTGTTTAAGTCGGTTATTTCACTCATTATACCTCGCGATGTACTATTAACAGTTTTTCGCGGCATTTTTACACAAATCACAATTATTCACAAATGAAATAAGCACAATGCAAAATCCAACAAACAAAAATACAACAATGAGCAACGAATTGCCGATGATCTGTGGAAGAAAGTGACAAAATTAGTAAATGCGTTGCACCAAATCCTAATTATATTTAAGTAAATAAGAGCAGATATATGACTACTTCTCAGAAGATTCACAAAGAAATACGAACCTGGTCCAGATGTCGCCAAGTGTAACCTCCCAGCAAAATGTGACAACAAAAAATGTAAATGGAAATGTCCCAGAATGTTAACTTCCCTACAAAATTTAAGAATGATGATTAATCATAAACCCACAATAATATTAATTAAATAATGAATCATGAACTGAATGTAACATCTGAACAGAAATAATTAAACCTGATAAATTTTATAAGGGCAGCAGAGCTGACCTTCGGCCCTGTATTCAGAATAAAAAAAGCAAAAAATTGTTACCTCAATAAAAACAACTGCATCTATATCTGCTCTTATCTATCCACACTGCTTTGTGCAATGCTGGCGTATATTAAATTTTGATTCTTGGAGGAAATGCATAGGAAATATTCTTTAAATTGAAATGAATATTTTTCTTTAAGAGAGTCACTTTATAAAAAAATTATTATTGGGGCATTTTTTGAACAAATTAATTACAATTAACATACATTATTAGATTTGCGCAATGCTGCTTCATTACCTTCAATAACAATATACATCGTCCCGAACTGTGACCAGAGTCGCGAGAAGAGCACGCCGCCGACGCATGCCGACGCCCGCTCAGTACAATCGTCCACCCGCTACTACTGTCGACTGACTACTACCTCTCCCGACTCGCTACATACAACAACTGTTCCTGCCGACTCGCTACGTGCTACTGTTCCTGCCGACTCACTACATGCTACTACTGTCGTCTCGCGCGGTCAAGCACAGACTAGCAACGATAAATAACTCTCTGGTCAGAGATTCTGTCATGCCTCGCCATCGCTGGTAATACATACGCGTTTCACGGTTTACTGTTTTATTTAATAAGAAGTACTGTATGTTGTCTCGAGTCGTTGTTTCCTGAGACTAGTATGACTTGCGCCCCCCCCCCCCCTAGTTCAGATCCTGGCTACGCCTTTGCCTTGGGGGCCACACATTACATTTGAGCTACACACACTTAAGCATCAAAGAAAATGGTGTAGGCATGCATATTCAAATAAAATATATGTTAACAGGTAGAATACAGCGCTGCGGTTAGCAACGCCTATATATGACAACAAGTGTCTGGCGCGTTTGTTCGATCGGTACTGCCGCTACAATGGCAGGTTATCAATATTTAGGTGAGTTTCAACGTGGTATTATAGTCGGCGTTCGAGCGATGGGACACAGCATCTCCGAGCTAGCAATGAAGTGGGGATTTTCCCGTAAAACCATTTCACTAGTGTACTGTGAATATCAGGAAGCCAGTAAAACATCAAACCTCCAACGTCAATGCGGCTGGAAAAAGATCCTTCAATGATGGGACCAACGGCGAATGAAGATTCCAGAATGAGATTTTCACTCTGCTGCGGAGTGTGCGCTGATATGAAACTTCCTGGCAGATTAAAACTGTGTGCCCAACCGAGACTCGAACTCGGGACATTTGCCTTTCGAGGGTAGGTGCTCTACCATCTGAGCTACCGAAGCATGACTCACGCCCGGTCCTCACAGCTTTACTTCTGCCAGTATCTCGTATCCTACCTTCCAAACTTTACAGAAGCTCTCCTGCAAACCTTGCAGTACTAGCACTCCTGAAAGAAAGGATACTGCGGAGACATGGCTTAGCCACAGCCTGGGGGATGTTTCCAGAATGAGATTTTCACTCTGCAGCGGAGTGTGCGCTGATATGAAGATAATCGTTCAACGTGACAGAAGTGCAACTCATCCGCAAATTGCTGCAGATTTCAAGGCTGGGCCATCAACAAGTGTCAGCTTGAGAACCATTCAATGAGACATCATCGATATGGACTTTCGGAGCCGATGGTCCACTAGTGTGCCCTTGATGACTGCACGACACAAAGCTTTACGCTTCGCCTGGGACCGCCATCACCGACATTGGACTGTTAATAACTGGAAACATGTTGCCTGGTCGGACGAGTCTCGTTTCAAATTGTATCGAGCTGATAGACGTGCACGGGTATGGAGACGACCTCATGAATGCAAGGATCCTGAATGTCAGCAGGGAACTGTTCAAGCTGGTGGAGGCTTTGTAAAGATGTGGGGCGTGTGTAGTTGGTGTGATATGGGACCCCTGATACGTCTAGGTCCGACTCTGACAGGTGACTCGTACGTAAGCATCCTGTGTTATCACCTGCAACCATTCATGTCAATTGTGCATTCCAATTAACTTGGGCAATTCCAGCAGGACAGTGCGACACCCCACATGTCTAGCTACAGAGTGGCTGCAGGAACACTATTCTGAGTGTTAACACTTCCGCTGGTCACTAAACTCCCGAGACATGAACATTATCGAGCATATCTGGGATGCCTTGCAACTAGCTGTTCAGAAGATATCTCCACCCCCTCATACTCTTACGGATTAATGGACAGCCCTGCAGGATTCATGGTGCCAGTTCCCTCCAGCCCTACTTCAGACATTAATAGAGTACATGCCACGTCGTATTGCAGGACTTTCTCGTGCTTGGGAGGGGCCCTACACGATACTGTATTCGCTCGACTTATCGCCTAGTGACTTAATTTTGCTTCTTTTTTTCAAACAAAAAAAGTGTGGACAACGAGTTCCATCTACTACGAAAGCCACAGAATCCTGACAAAACCATGAGTCTGAATGGAAAACAATTCAGAATCGGTTCGTTCACGTGCGAAAGTGTTGTTGTTGTTGTTGTGGTCTTCAGTCCTGAGACTGGTTTGATGCAGCTCTCCATGCTACTCTATCCTGTGCAAGCTTCTTCATCTCCCAGTATCTACTGCAACCTACATCCTTCTGAATCTGCTTAGTGTATTCATCTCTTGGTCTCCCTCTACGATTTTTACCCTCCACACTGCCCTCCAACGCTAAATTTGTGATCCCTTGATGCCTCAAAACATGTCCTACCAACCGATCCCTTCTTCTAGTCAAGTTGTGCCACAAACTTCTCTTCTCCCCAATCCTATTCAATACCTCCTCATTAGTTACGTGATCTACCCATCTAATCTTCAGCATTCTTCTGTAGCACCACATTTCGAAAGCTTCTATTCTCGTCTTGTCCAAACTAGTTATCGTCCATGTTTCACTTCCATACATGGCTACACTCCATACAAATACTTTCAGAAACGACTTCCTGACGCTTAAATCTATACTCGATGTTATCAAATTCCTCTTCTTGAGAAACGCTTTCCTTGCCATTGCCAGTCTACATTTTATATCCTCTCTACTTCGACCATCATCAGTTATTTTACTCCCTAAATAGCAAAACTCCTTTACTACTTTAAGTGTCTCATTTCCTAATCTAATTCCCTCAGTATCACCCGACTTAATTTGACTACATTCCATTATCCTCGTTTTGCTTTTGTTGATGTTCATCTTATATCCTCCTTTCAAGACACTGTCCATTCCGTTCAACTGCTCTTCCAAGTCCTTTGCTGTCTCTGACAGAAAGTGTAGTGGTTCCTAAAGGTGAATAATCTGAGAAACAGAAAACGATTCGTACTAAAGCAATTTTACTTTTATTGTTTTCGTAAAAATCTAAGAACAGCGGCCCTCTTGTAAGACAAGCGGTTCACTGTTTGCAGTATTCTTTATTTGTTCTCAGTATAGTATTGTCACGTAGCTTGCTGTTCGTGTACTATATTCCCTCGCACACTCAACACCCTGATTTTTAAATGAAAGTTTCTTTCGCTACATGCAGCCCCGCATCTACGATATTTCCCAACCGGGGCACTAACTTTGATAATCGATTTTCCAAAAATATGTTCATTTTGTAGCGCACATCTTTCTGAAGAGGTTGATGCATGAAAAGTATATGCTTGAGGAAATGTAAGACAGGTTATTTGGCCTAAGTGTGCCAAAGGGCATTGCCATGCCTCTTCACACAGCATTCTTCTAAGGCACGTCACTGTTCTGCGGAATTCAAATACATTTTGTAATGAAAGCCATCAAACCTGTATTGAGGAAAGTTGAAATTAAAATGTCCTGTGGTGTCCCTGCTGATCCTAGTTGGCTGGTATTCCATCCTATCCCCCTTTAAAAAAAATTTAAAAAAGCAATTAACACGGGATGGGATTATTTGTGACTGGGAATAAGAAATCTTCAGAAAATATGCACTCTTGATTGCCTGTTAGATTATAACTTTCTCTTTTGTGTGACATAAAATTAAATATGTTGTTGTTGTTGTGGTCTTCAGTCCTGAGACTGGTTTGATGCAGCTCTCCATGCTACTATCATTTGCAAGCTTCTTCAGCTCCCAGTACCTACTGCAACCTACATCCTTCTGAATCTGCTTAGAGTATTCATCTCTTGGTCTCCCTCTACGATTTCTACCCTCCATGCCGCCGTCCAATACTAAATTGATGATCCCTTGATGCCTCAGAACATGTCCTACCAACCGATCCCTTCTTCTAGTCAAGGTGTGCACAAATTTCTCTTCTCCCTAATTCTATTCAATACCTCCTCATTATTTATGTGATCTACCCATCTAATCTTCAGCATTCTTCTGTAGCACTACATTTCGAAAGCTTCTATTCTCTTCTTGTCTAAACTATTTATCATCCACGTTTCACTTCCGTACATGGCCACACTCCATACAAATACTTTCATAAACGACTTCCTGACACTTAAATCTACATTCGATGTTAAGAAATTTCTCTTCTTCTGAAATGCTTTCCTTGCCATTGCCAGTCTACATTTTATATCCCCTCTACTTCGACCATCATCAGTTATTTTGCTCCCCAAATAGCAAAACTCCTTTACTACTTTAAGTGTCTCATTTCCTAATCTAATTCCCTCAGCATCACCCATAGTTAACTCGACTACATTCCATTATCCTCATTTTGCTTTTGTTGTTGTTCATCTTATATCCTCCTTTCAAGACACTGTCCACTCCGTTCAACTGCTATTCCAAGTCCTTCGCTGTCTCTGACATAATTACAATGGCATCGGCAAACCTCAAAGTTTTTATTTCTTCTCCATGGATTTTAATACCTACCTACTCCGAATTTTTCTTTTGTTTCCTTTACTGCTTGCTCAATATACAGATTGAATGACATTGGGAATAGGCTACAACTTTTTCTCACTCCCTTCGCAACCACTGCATCCCTTTCATGCCCCTCGACTCATAACTGCCATCTGGTTTCTGTACAAATTGTAAATAGCCTTTTGCTGCCTGTATTTTACCCCTGCTACCTTTAGAATATGAAAGAGAGTATTCCAGTCAACATTGTCAAAAGCTTTCTCTAAGCCTACAAATGCTAGAAACATAGGTTTGCCTTTCCTTAATCTTTCTTCTAAGATAAGTCGTAAGGTCAGTATTGCCTCACATGTTCCAATGTTTCTACGGAATCCAAACTGATTTTCCCAGAGGTCGCCTTCTACCAGTTTTTCCATTTGTCTGTAAAGAATTCGCGTTAGTATTTTGCAGCTGTGCCTTATTAAACTGATAGTTCGGTAATTTTCAGATCTGTCAACACCTGCTTTCTTTGGGATTGGAATTATTATATTCTTCTTGAAGTCTTAGGGTATTTCGCCTGTCTCATACATCTTGTTCACCAGATGGTAGAGTTTTCTCAGGGCTGGCTCTCCCAAGGCTATCAGTAGTTCTAATGGAATGTTGTCTACTCCCGGAGCCTTGTTTTGGCTTAGGTCTTTCAGTGCTACGTCAAACTCTTCACACAGTATAATATCTCCCATTTCATCATTATCTAAATCCTCTTCCATTTCCATAATATTGTCCTCAAGCATATCACCCTTGTACAGATCCTCTATATACTCCTTTCACCTTTCTGCTTTCTCTTCTTTGCTTAGAACTGGGTTTCCATTGGAGCTCTTGATATTCATACAAGTGGTTCTCTATTCTCCAAAACTCTCTTTAATTTTCCTGTAAGCAGTAGGAAACATAAAGCCAATAAAGACAAGGACAGGGAACACAGTACATATTTCTTCAATCCATAGGTCCCTGCATTTTTCCTCGTATTTTCCTTTCTGTCAAATAATCTGTTGCCTCATCAAAGTCGTCAAACGTTTTGCTACACGAAAAATCAAAATGTCGTTGTCTAATAATGAAAAAGCTGTTAGAACGAATACTACCCAAGACTGGCTTTCCTCGGTTTGATTACATCTAATTTGTCACTGGCTTCTAGATAAAACGGAACAGGCCTTTCTAATGTAGCAGCAGTTGTAAGAAACTCCAAATAAACTAGACTGTTTTGGCACAAATGGTTATTTTTATCCACCTGATTTCTATAAATAACGCGACAAAATACAATTGATGAAGTATCAATATCGAATGCCTATGAAGCCTACTACAAGCAAAAAGTCTTACGTTAAGAAATAGTTTCACATTTCGTTCATACACTCCAGTTTCCCCAGCATGAGATCAAAAATTTGTAGTGGTGTGAAATTTTTAAATAAATTAGGACTCGTCAAATTCTTCCATATAATTTGTGTGATGTCTACATTTCTTTTCCTTCCTCGTTCTGTCATCACTAATTCTGTAACTATTCCTGCTACTGTCAAAACTTATTCTCTGGTTAACTTCACTATCCCAGACAGTATCACCGGTTCAGTCAGTGCGCGTTTATTTTCCGGTTAGGCGTTATTACGTGTTCGTTCAACGCGTTTTCCGCGCTATTCCGAGGATAAAAACTTAAGCGCCGCTAACCGTGGCCTGTACAGTTTGCCTTTAGTAGTGGATCAATCTAGGAGAAATTTTCTGTCAAAATTTCATATTCTTGGATTTCTCTCCTGATATTCGTTTCAGTCGTTTATTTCCAAATTGCTAGTCCGAATCTATTGATTTCGCTAATAATTATAGCAGCGCTGATCATTCGCACACCCAGTAAACCACATAAACAGAGATTGGCACTCACCTGTTCAGGTTTATTCAGCTCAGCTCGCATGGCCAAGTCCCCTTTTGACTGCGGAAAAGGTTTTCATTTCTTGATGCAGCAGGGATTCCCCTGGAAGAGACATCACGTACACTAAACACTTATTCAAAAATCGTTGTGTCATTTGTTGAGAAATAAAATTAGAATGTGTTCAAATATGTAACATGAATAATAGAGAAACTAACATACGCTGGATGCTAGACGCTTTGTGAAACAACATTTCCCTGATCCGTGCCTGGCTACCAGTTCCAAACCTCCTACAATCACCATATTAACACGATGTACAGACGTTGCTACCCAAGGTACATAGATACCACTGTTTTCTTGCGATCTCTTTTACATTGCCAAATCGAGTTTCTGACCTGTGTAAGGCTGTCAACTGTCAACTTGTTGAAAACGAGAGGAAATTCCGCCACTGTCTTTTAGAACCTTTGAAGTTCTGCCCTAACACCTCAGTCTCCTTGGCTATTTTCTGCAACCCAAGCAAACCAAAATATTCGAGTCTCTTCAATATACTACAGTCATTGTAATGTCTCGTGCCTATTCAGTGTCCTTGAAATATCTGCCAGAAGTTCTGTGTTGCTTCTCTGCATGACTCAGCGCTCTATCTACTGCCAGTTGGAGACACACACACACACACACACACACACGGGAAGAAAGAGAGAGAGAGAGAACAAAGACAATGTTCACACAGGGAGAGAGAGAGGGGGACAGAAACAGACAGAGAGAGTTGAGAACAAAGACGCTGAACAGCAGACACTGGGCGGACAATTTGGGATGAGTCGGTATCTCAGGCCGGACGCTAAGGAAATCTTTGCCTGCATGCCTACAAGTACGTAATAAATAGCAGCGCCCCCATTGTATAGTTGACAGTTCGGTACCGACGATAGCAACAGATTTTCCTATGTGAGATACGTCTTTTCAGCTGTACTATGTCACCAGCTGCCGATTATACTTTTCGTATTTTTTATTTGCTTCACTACCAATCGACATATGGGTACAAAAACGCACTAATTTCGATCAAATTTGCTGTTCTTTACTCCAATAAGGCCTTTATTGTTTTCTTATCAGGTTGTGTGTGTGTGTGTGTGTGTGTGTGTGTGTGTGTTTGTATGCGCGCGCGCACACGCACGCCATGCTAGATGTGTTGTGTGAGCGTGATTGGAATATTTTTGTACAGATTATGTGAGCAACAGTTGATTATTTCTTTACACACACACACACACACACACACACACACACACACACACTCACAAGCGGGCGCGCGGGCGCGCACGCGTAGGGCCGCGAAAAAAGTATCAATACTTCTTTCATCTCAATATTGATACTTTTATACTTTGCTTCTATGCATTTGAGTATTTTATAGCAGGTATCTCATCGAATGATCATAATACAATTATTATATTTTCATAATTAATGAAAAATTTTAGTAGTCTTGGTCGCAATAAAATATAATTACAACCTGATCAATATCTGCTTTGGATGACAAGCAGCCACCCTCAGAGAAATGAAATAAAACAGAAAAATTGTCTTTCGATTTATGTTTTATAAAAGTCTTAAGATATAAAAAACAGTAATAAATATGTACCACGTTTACTGAAGAATCGGTAGCACCTAGGTATGATGTTAGGCACTACACTGTTACTACGTGTAGTTTTTCAATACTAAAATTTAGTCAATACATGACTGTTAGCATACAGCATCAGAAGACTAGAAGACTGTGTGTGCTTGCGTTTGCCCACTACGGTTTGCAAGTTATAGCTGAAATGTGGCACATACGTGTGCAAAGTTATAATTTTAAGGAAAAACAGATATAATTATTAGCTTTACGATAAAACTTATAAAATAACTGAGACAAGGTCGAGAACGTATGTGAAAATGGTAATCACAAGATACACTGATCAACCAGAACATTACAACCACCAACCTACTGCCGACATAAACCCGACCCGGCGATAGCAGCACCACCTGGCGAGGAATGACTGCTAATCAGGCACACACACTGAGCGTGCTGTCCATGTGTAGAGTGGGGTAGGCGTGGAATCTACCTGAGTTTGAGCGAGAGCAGATTCTGGTGGCCTGGAGACTCGTTATGAGTATTTCGGAAACTGCCTGGCTTGTCGAGTGTTCTACATCTACATCTACATTTACAACTACATTTATACTCCGCAAGCCACCCAACGGTGTGTGGCGGACGGTACTTTACGTGTCATTGTCATGACCTCCCTTTCCTGTTCCAGTCGCTTGTGGTTCGTGGGAAGAACGACTCCTGGAAAGCCGCCGTGTGCGCTCGAATCTCTCTGGAGACTCGTTATGAGTATTTCGGAAACTGCCTGGCTTGTCGAGTGTTCTACATCTACATCTACATTTACAACTACATTTATACTCCGCAAGCCACCCAACGGTGTGTGGCGGACGGTACTTTACGTGTCATTGTCATGACCTCCCTTTCCTGTTCCAGTCGCGTGTGGTTCGTGGGAAGAACGACTCCTGGAAAGCCGCCGTGTGCGCTCGAATCTCTCTAATTTTACGTTCGTGATCTTCTCGGGAGGTATAAGTAGAGGGAAGCAATATATTCGATACCTCAACCAGAAACGCACGGCCGGCCGGAGTGGCAGAGTGGTTCTAGGCGCTACAGTCTGGAATCGCGCGACCGCTACCGTCACAGGTTCGAATCCTACCTCGGACATGGATGTGTGTGATGTCCTTAGGTTAGTTAGGTTTAAGTAGTTCTAAGTTCTAGGGGACTGATGACCTCAGAAGCTAAGTCTCATAGTGCTCAGGGCCATTTTTTGAACCAGAAACGCACCCTCCAGAAACCTGGACAGCAAGCTACACCGCGATGCAGAGCGCCTCTCTTGCAGAGTCTGCCACTTGAGTTTGCTAAACATCTCCGTAATGCTATCACGCTTACCAAATAACCCTGTCACGAAACGCGCCGCTCTTCTTTGGATCTTCTCTATCTCCTCTGTCAACCCGACCTGGTACGGATCCCACACTGATGAGCAATACTCAAGTACAGATCGAACGAGTGTTTTGTAAGCCACCTCCTTTGTTGATGGACTACATTTTCTATGGACTCTCCCAATGAATCTCAACCTGGCACCCGCCTTACCAACAATTAATTTTATATGATCATTCCACTTTAAAATCGTTCTGTACACATAGTCCGAGATATTTTACAGAAGTAACTGCTATCAGTGTTTGTTCACTTATCATATAATCATACAATAAAGGATCCTTCTTTCTATGTATTCGCAATACATTACATTCGTCTATGTCAAGGGCCAGTTGCCATTCCCTGCACCAAGTGCCTACACGCTGCAGATCTTCCTGCATTTCGCTGCAATTTTCTAATGCTGCAAAATCTCTGTATACTACAGCACCATCCGTGAAAAGCCGCATGGAACTTCCGACACTATCTACTTGGTCATTTATATACCCTCCTGGAAATTGAAATAAGAACACCGTGAATTCATTGTCCCAGGAAGGGGAAACTTTATTGACACATTCCTGGGGTCAGATACATCACATGATCACACTGACAGAACCACAGGCACATAGACACAGGCAACAGAGCATGCACAATGTCGGCACTAGTACAGTGTATATCCACCTTTCGCAGCAATGCAGGCTGCTATTCTCCCATGGAGACGATCGTAGAGATGCTGGATGTAGTCCTGTGGAACGGCTTGCCATGCCATTTCCACCTGGCGCCTCAGTTGGACCAGCGTTCGTGCTGGACGTGCAGACCGCGTGAGACGACGCTTCATCCAGTCCCAAACATGCTCAATGGGGGACAGATCCGGTGATCTTGCTGGCCAGGGTAGTTGACTTACACCTTCTAGAGCACGTTGGGTGGCACGGGATACATGCGGACGTGCATTGTCCTGTTGGAACAGCAAGTTCCCTTGCCGGTCTAGGAATGGTAGAACGATGGGTTCGATGACGGTTTGGATGTACCGTGCACTATTCAGTGTCCCTTCGACGATCACCAGTGGTGTACGGCCAGTGTAGGAGATCGCCCCCCACACCATGATGCCGGGTGTTGGCCCTGTGTGCCTCAGTCGTATGCAGTCCTGATTGTGGCGCTCACCTGCACAGGAGCAACAGTGTCCCTAATTTGCTGGGAAGTGGCGGTGCGGTCCCCTACGGCACTGCGTAGGATCCTACGGTCTTGGCGTGCATCCGTGCGTCGCTGCGGTCCGGTCCCAGGTCGACGGGCACATGCACCTTCCGCCGACCACTGGCGACAACATTGATGTACTGTGGAGACCTCACGCCCCACGTGTTGAGCAATTCGGCGGTACGTCCACCCGGCCTCCCGCATGCCCACTATACGCCCTCGCTCAAAGTCCATCAACTGCACATACGGTTCACGTCCACGCTGTCGCGGCATGCTACCAGTGTTAAAGACTGCGATGGAGCTCCGTATGCCACGGCAAACTGGCTGACACTGACGGCGGCGGTGCACAAATGCTGCGCAGCTAGCGCCATTCGACGGCCAACACCACGGTTCCTGGTGTGTCCGCTGTGCCGTGCGTGTGATCATTGTGGGTCTGACACACTGGTGTCAATGTGTTCTTTTTTCCATTTCCAGGAGTGTATATTGTGAAAAGCAATGGTCCCATAACAGTCCCCTGTGGCACGCCAGAGGTTACTTTAACATATGTAGACGTCTCTCCATTGAGAACAACATGCTGTGTTCTGTTTGCTCTAAACTCTTCAATCGAGCCACACAGCTGGTCTGTTATTCCATAGGCTCTTACTTTGTTGCGGAACTGAATCGAACGCCTTCCGGAAGTCAAGGAAAATGGCATCCACCTGGGAGCCTGTATATAATATTTTCTGGGTCTCATGAACAAATAAAACGAGTTGGGTCTCACACAATCACTGTTTCCGGAATCCATGTTGGTTTCTACAGAGTAGATTCTAGGTTTCCAGAAATGACATGATACGCGAGCAAATACCATGTTCTAAAATTCTACAACAGATTGATGTCCGAGATATAGGCCTATAGTTTTGCGCATCTGCTCGACGACCCTTCTTGAAAACTGGAACTACCTGTGCTCTTTTCCAATCATTTTGAACCTTCTGTTCCTCTAGAGACTTGCGGTACACAGCTGTTAGAAGGGGGGGGGGGAGTTCTTTCGCATACTCTGTGTAGAATCGAATTGGTATCCCGTCACGTCCAGTGGACTTTCCTCTGTTGAGTGATTGAGTGATTTCAGTTGCTTTTCTATTCCCTGGACACTTATTTCGATGTCAGCCTTTTTTTCGTTCGTGCGAGGATTTAGAGAAGGAACTGCAGTGCGGTCTTCCTCTGTGAAACAGCTTTGGAAAACGGCGTTTAGTATTTCAGCTTTACGCGTGTCATCCTTTGTTTCAATGCCATCATCATCCCAGAGTGTCTGGATGTGCTGTTTCGATCCACTTACTGATTTAACGTAAGACCAGAACTTCCTAGGATTTTCTGTCAAGTCGGTACATAGAATTTTACTTTCGAATTCACTGAACGCTTCACGCATAGCCCTCCTTACGCTAACTTTGACATCGTTAGCTTCTGTTTGTCGGAGAGGTTTTGGCTGCGTTTAAATTTGCAGTGAAGCTCTCTTTGCTTTCGCAGTAGTTTCCTAACTTTTTTGTTGAACCACGGTGCGTTTTTCCCGTCCCTCACAGTTTTACTCGACACATACCTGTCTTAAACGCATTTTACGATTGCCTTGAACTTTTTCCATAAACACTCAACATTGTCAGTGTCGGAACAGAAATTTTCGTTTTGATCTGTTAGGTAGTCTGAAATCTGCCTCTTATTACTCTTGCTAAACAGATAAACCTTCCTCCCTTTTTTATATTCCGATTTACTTCCATATTCAGGGATGCTACAACGGCCTTATGATCACTGATTTCCTGTTCTGCACTTACAGAGTCGAAAAGATCAGGTCTGTTTGTTATCAGTAGGTCCAAGATGCTATCTCCATGAGTCAGTTCTCTGTTTAATTGCTCAAGGTAATTTTCGGATAGTACACTCAGTATAATGTCACTCGATGCACTGTCCCTACCACCCGTCCTAAACATCTGAGTGTCATAGTCTATATCTGGTAAATTGAAATCTCCACCTAAGACTATAACATGCTGAGGAAATTTATGTGAAATGTATTCCAGATTTTCTATCAGTTGTTCTGCCACTAGTGCTGCTGAGTCGGGAGGTCAGTAAAAGGAGCCAATTATTAACCTTGCTCGGTTGTTGAGTACAACCTCCACTCATAATAATTCACAGGAACTATCTACTTCTATTTCACTACAGGATAAACTACTACTAACAGCGACGAACACGCCACCACCGGCTGCGTGCCGTCTGTCCTTTCTAAACGCCGTCTGTGCCTTTGTAAAAAAATCGGCAGAATTTATCTCTGGCTTCAGCCAACTTTCCGTACCTATAACGACTTCAGCTTCGGTGCTTTCTATCTGCGCTTGAAGTTCTGGTACTTCACCAACGCAGCTTCGAGAGTTTACAATTACAATACCGATTACTGCTTGGTCCCCACATGTCCTGACTTTGCCCCGCACCCTTTGAGGCTGTTGCCCTTCCTGTAATTGCCTGAGGCCATCTAATCTAAAAAACCGCCCAGTCCACGCCACACAACTCCTGCTACCCGTGTAGCCGCCTGCTGTGTGTAGTGGACTCCTGACCTATCCAGCGGAACCCAAAACCTCACCACCCTATGGCGCAAGTTGAGGAATCTGCAGCCCACATGGTCGCAGAACCGTTTCAGCCTCTGATTCAGACCCTCCACTCGGCTCTGTACCAAAGGTCCGCAGTCAGTCCTGTCGACGATGTTGCAGATGGTGAACTCTGCTTTCATCCCACTGGCGAGACTGGCAGTCTTCACCAAATCAGATAGCCGCTGGAAGCCAGAGAGGATTTCCTCCGAACCATAGCGACACACATCATTGGTGCCGACATGAGCGACCACCTGCAGATGGGTGCACCCTATACCGTTCAAGGCATCCGGAAGGACCATTTCCACATCTGGAATGACTCCCTCCAGTATGCACACGGAGTGCACATTGGTTTTCTTCCCCTCCCTTGCACCCATATCACTAAGGGACCCCATTACATGCCTGACGTTGGAGCTCCCAACTACCAGTAAGCCCACCCTCTGTGATCGCCCAGATCTTGCAGACTGCGGGGCACCCTCTGGAACATTACAAGCAGCCAGGTCCGGCCAAAGATCAATATCAGCCGGAGACAGAGCCTGAAACCAGTTCATCATACAAACTGGAGAGGCCTTCTGTTCAGCCGTCTGGAATGTCTTTCACCCCCTGCCACTCCTCGAGATGACCTCCCACTCTACCACGGGTGAGGGGCCAGCCTCAATGTGGGCAGTATCACGGGCAGCCACAGCCGTAGTCCAATCGAGGGAGGCGTGGGATGAGCTGGCTGTCCCTGACAAATCCTGTCCAGACCCCCACAGTGATGCCCATTGGCAACAGCCTCAAGCTGTGTGACCGAAGCCAACACTGCCTGAAGCTGGGAGCGAAGGGATGCCAACTCAGCCCACATCCGAACACAGCAGTCACAGTCCCTATCCATCCTAAATACTGTTGTGCAAAGAACGTCTGAACTAATCTACAGAGAGTACAAACAATTAGAAACAAACTTTAAACGGTTATTAAAATACAAGACTGCCAAGTAAATGCAGTAATGCTGCTATTTGAGCACTGCTGACACACTGCTTGGTGGCAGAAAGCTAACTGTACTGTCAGTCATGTACAAAGACTATTTGAAAGAAATAAACAAATGACAGACGACTACGCAACTTCACACATCACAGATGGTGTTGTGGTGAGTTTCTTCAACACATGGTGAAATCAGGGTGAAACCACATCCAGACGTGCTGGGGTTGGGTGGTCATGCCTCGTTACAGATGCGGATGTCACAGGCTGGGCACATTGATAAAGCAGGACACGTGGCGAACTGTGGCAGAACTAACATCAGACTTTAATGTTGGGCACTGTACAAGTGTGTCTGAACACACAGAGCACTGACCACTCCTAAAGATGGGCTCCACAGCCGACAATTCATGCATATGCCAATGTTAACACCACGACATCGACAACTAAGTCTGAAATGGACACATGACTGTCGACACTGGACATTGGCAGAGTGTTGTCTGGTCTAATGAATCCTGTTACTTTCTTCATCATAACGATGAAAGGGAGCGAATTCGTCGTCTTCCATAGAAACAGCTCCTTGACACCTGTATCATGGGATGGAGATAAATTGTCAGTGGCTCCATTATGCTCTGGGGAACATTCATGTGGACATCCACAGGTCCAGTGGTTCTCGTTCAAGACATCATGACAATCAAGGAGCATCGTACATTGGTTGCAGACCACGTACATCCCTTCATGATGGCCATGTTTTCTGACAGCAGTGGCGTTTTCAGCAAGATAATGCGCCATGTCACAAAACCAGGAGTGTGATGGAGTGGTTCCAGGAACACAATGGCGAGTTCCAGTTGATTCGCTGGCCCACATCTCACCAGATCTAAACCCGATCAAACACATCTGGGATGTGACTGAATGTGGCATCATAGCTCATTGGCCCCCTTCCCAGAATTGACAAGAATTAGGTGACGTGTGTGCAGATGTAGTACCAACTCCCTCCCGTGACCCAAAAGATCTCATTTCTTCCATGCCATCACGTGTTGCTGCTGTTATCCGAGACCGAGGTGGACTTACTGGCTATTAGATTGATGCTCATAATGTTCTTGCTGATCAGTGTAAATATAAAATTCACAATAACAGTGTCAAGATTACATAAGAACAAAAATTAATTATCAGATGGCAGCTATTAAAACAAAGGGTAAAAGCAAGAAATTTAATTTCTAAATTTTAAGTAAATGAATAATAATGATAAGAGTGCTTCAATTTAATATTAAAATTGTTCTTAAAAGTCAAAGGTTGTCCAACATCACTGAGGCATCACTTTACCAAAACTTTTGCCTAAATTTTGGGCTTAGCTCCAACTATTTCAACAACTGAAAGTGAAAGCACAAACAGGCCAACAGTTGAATGAGCAGTATGCATGTGAGTGACAGAGCAAGTGTACAAAGACATTTGCAGTGCTTCTCAAACCTTTCCAATTTTTCGTTCACAGTGCTTTCATTTAGACTCCTCTTGTTTACACCATTCAACTTTGTTGTTGCTTTTTAACTGATGCTTCAGACAGTTCAGATACAAGAGTTAGTGGATTTACACAAAACTGCAGTTAACAAAAGTTAAACTTGTCAGTATTTTGATAAACTGAATACCAATGAAGTGAGGTACAAAATCCATTTAAGAAATTTGAGGTTCTCATGAAATACTTCAAATGCAAAAAAGCATTTGAGAAAGCACCTGACCTTGACAGCAAGATGACATTTACTCAACAAGATCAAACGAGAGTGAATAGAACATTATACACTCCTGGAAATTGAAATAAGAACACCGTGAATTCATTGTCCCAGGAAGGGGAAACTTTATTGACACATTCCTGGGGTCAGATACATCACATGATCACACTGACAGAACCACAGGCACATAGACACAGGCAACAGAGCATGCACAATGTCGGCACTAGTACAGTGTATATCCACCTTTCGCAGCAATGCAGGCTGCTATTCTCCCATGGAGACGATCGTAGAGATGCTGGATGTAGTGCTGTGGAACGGCTTGCCATGCCATTTCCACCTGGCGCCTCAGTTGGACCAGCGTTCGTGCTGGACGTGCAGACCGCGTGAGACGACGCTTCATCCAGTCCCAAACATGCTCAATGGGGGACAGATCCGGAGATCTTGCTGGCCAGGGTAGTTGACTTACACCTTCTAGAGCACGTTGGGTGGCACGGGATACATGCGGACGTGCATTGTCCTGTTGGAACAGCAAGTTCCCTTGCCGGTCTAGGAATGGTAGAACGATGGGTTCGATGACGGTTTGGATGTACCGTGCACTATTCAGTGTCCCCTCGACGATCACCAGTGGTGTACGGCCAGTGTAGGAGATCGCCCCCCACACCATGATGCCGGGTGTTGGCCCTGTGTGCCTCGGTCGTATGCAGTCCTGATTGTGGCGCTCACCTGCACGGCGCCAAACACGCATACGACCATCATTGGCACCAAGGCAGAAGCGACTCTCATCGCTGAAGACGACACGTCTCCATTCGTCCCTCCATTCACGCCTGTCGCGACACCACTGGAGGCGGGCTGCACTATGTTTGGGCGTGAGCGGAAGACGGCCTAACGGTGTGCGGGACCGTAGCCCAGCTTCATGGAGTCGGTTGCGAATGGTCCTCGCCGATACCCCAAGAGCAACAGTGTCCCTAATTTGCTGGGAAGTGGCGGTGCGGTCCCCTACGGCACTGCGTAGGATCCTACGGTCTTGGCGTGTATCCGTGCGTCGCTGCTGTCCGGTCCCAGGTCGACGGGCACGTGCACCTTCCGCCGACCACTGGCGACAACATCGATGTACTGTGGAGACCTCACGCCCCACGTGTTGAGCAATTCGGCGGTACGTCCACCCGGCCTCCCGCATGCCCACTATACGCCCTCGCTGAAAGTCCGTCAACTGCACATACGGTTCACGTCCACGCTGTCGCGGCATGCTACCAGTGTTAAAGACTGCGATGGAGCTCCGTATGCCACGGCAAACTGGCTGACACTGACGGCGGCGGTGCACAAATGCTGCGCAGCTAGCGCCATTCGACGGCCAACACCGCGGTTCCTGGTGTGTCCGCTGTGCTGTGCGTGTGATCATTGCTTGTACAGTCCTCTCGCAGTGTCCGGAGCAAGTATGGTGGGTCTGACACACCGGTGTCAATGTGTTCTTTTTTCCATTTCCAGGAGTGTAAATTTGTTAGTACAGATGGATAACAGCTTGGTTGTAATATGAGTGTGAAGTAAAAAACATAGTTTTGGGGTAACTGAGTTTAGGGAATCACAGAATCGCAATTTTTTGGGTATTATATGGTAGTTTCTTCGATAATCTCTTCTGTAATTTCATATCCCAAGTACCAATCTTTTTAAATGGTAATCTGTAAAACTGTTTCACACACAATCCAGATAGATGCAGGACTATTTGATGACAGGTTCTAGAAGGCGGTGAAACTATAAGATTACTGTATTTTCCAGTTCTTTACACATATCGATTGTTCGTTTACATTTGATGTTGTGTGAAAGTTCGAACATTTTCATAACATTTATACTGTGAAGCCTACTTCTTCTAGTATGCTTTGTACTGTGTATATGATTTTTAGAACAATAAAGAATAGTCATATTTCTCACATTATCAAACGAGGTTGTACATTGAATTGACAAAGTACTTCAAACAAAAAATTAGAGTGAGGCTTGTCTCTTGATGATTTCAAGGCAGAAGATGAAATCTTGAGTGGATTTAGACTTACAGGTCTCAGTATTCTGTGTAAAGTGATTGAATCTGGTCATGCTTCTGCTAATTGTGGTGGCCATGCTTTGAGGCTATATGTTGGCCTCAAAAAAATTGGGGGGGGCGGGGGGAGGGGCGTGAGACTTTGAATTTATTTTGTGAGATCTGTCGCTCTGGTGGTAGTTTCAAAACTTTTGAAGTCAATAACTGGACATATGAAGCAAACTCTACATTGTGTACTGGGATGAGGTGTTTTGGTATTAGGAGGGATGGTGTGAACTTTGTAACCACCCTCTGTCGATATGCTGTCATCGACTTGTCTAATGTACAACAGTTTTTTGTTGTTATCTACTGTAATTGCCAGGCTGTTCATTATATCTGTACCTAAGATCGGGCAACCACAAACATCTTCACTGTAACGGCGACTAAATTTCAGGTTTTCATGATAATTAACGTTAAGTTTTTGCTCAGTCGATCACCATTCATTTGTTGCTGCATTACTGAAGACAAGATAGTTAATAACATATTCTGGATGCTAATTATTATTCACCAGTACACCCATAATTATGGAAAACACTTTACTTTTTTATTAACGACATTAAATAATAATTAAATGATCATGGATGCTTGCATTTTATATATAGAGAAAAGAACGGTTGATCCTACAAATACTCTCAGCTATTGCGGCAACTAAAATGTTCACGATTTTTTGTAGTTCATCACTCAAAGATATTATAGCAAGGACTATGGTCCATTACTATACTTCGATGCAGTCGTTCAAACTTTGTACACTTTTATTTTCAGAAAGCTGTGTCCAGTTCCATTTTAATATATAGTTCAATATCCCTTTGTATAGTCCACAATTCCTATTATCAGTTATTCAGCATGCAATAGAATTTAATACTGGGTGATACTTGTCTCATGCACACAATACCTCAGATATTCTCAGTCCGTGACATATAGCAAAAGTCTGTCAAATAGAAATTAGCTATACTCAATCTTCTTGCAGTTTATCAAAATTGCCATGATCACTTCTGTAGCATATCACACAGAAATGCCCACTATGTCGCACACTGCAGCTATGTAGAGTTATTCAGGTTTGAAACCTTTTAAATACTTTAAAACACCAAAAAACATTATTTACAAGCTACAGTTTTAAACCAGAAAAACAATTCTTAAAAGTAGAAAACATGCATGTTACAGTACTGCTCATACATAGCAGCCTTCCGCAGTCGTAGACCACTCAGTAGTATTGGTCGCATGGCAACACGTTAGCTGCAGCCCAACCAGCTTACAAAACAACAAGCTCCTTCTACAACACACTAACACAAAATGGCCCATTTTACGCCAACTGCGAATGTAGCCAACTTTTTCATGCAATATGTTAAATCATATATTAACTTATAGCCCTGCAAACAGTCAATAACACCAAACGGCCAAAAAGCAAATTGCAACACTTTAAAGCACACAAGACATTTGCATTGCAACTTTAACCATCAAATGGTTTAAGTAGGAGGCTTACTGAAATACTCTAGCTGTGTGCAAAGCAGTAAAAGCACAGATCATTATAGGTGTAAAATAAAATTACCCTTTAAGATTACATTTAAAATGACACTGCATAATTTGACCTGTTTGGGCACACAGTTAAGGAGAGGTAATCAGAATGTAGTCAAGTAATGCAAGAGCAACTGTCATCAGCAATTTGACTGACTCCCACGACTAAAAACACTGCTATTCAATACCACATACTTCAAACAACATAACAGACTTTACCAATGTCATGCTTATAGAACTTGCCAGGCATTTGGGTTTAAAAAAAAACAGATATTACTCCGCATTAAATATGCTGGAGTAATATCTGTTTATTTAAACAAGTTTTCATAAGTTAGACCCAGTAAATAATGCAGTAGACACAGGTAGTACTTGTAAGCAAAACGGTACCTACAGGGTAAAGAACTCCCACACACAAAATGTGACAGCACATTTGACGTACCACAGCTCAAATCGAAAGTCGTAAAGGGTCACCCAATAGTTAATCGTACAGAAACAATCCAGGATGAGAATACAACTTAGACACCTGAATTAATGCAACTGAAGGTGGCAGCGGTAGACAGAAGTCTTGGAATGGTGATAGGATGCAGGTGGTTGTATTCAGGCCTCAGCATAGCTACACTGTCCTCCAGAAGTGGCAAGGCCGCAGTTCCGCTATTAGCTAGAAATTTCACGCCATGTTGCCCACTAACGAGTGTTGCATCCATACTCGGCCTAAACAGAATCCAGGCTTGCACGGCCCACCACTGACCATAGCACGACCAGCACTGCCACAATGACAACTGACATGGTCACTGCCCTCTCTCGGTATCCATCATGACTTCCCCCATGTCTCACTGCTCCTTCGACTCTTCTTTGAATCATTCTGCATGCATCGAAATAGACGATCGTGATCAACTACATTGGGGCAAAACGCAGGCACAAGAAAGAGCCAACACACTCACCAATCCAGAGATAAGTTACAGCTCAAACTCAAAACTCCAATGAAAGTTACAGTTCCCTAATATGGAAGAGATGTCCATAAACATAATTTGTTTCATCAAATGTAGAAAAAATTGCTGCATATGATGTGTGTTTAGTAGAGTCGGGTAGGTTATTTGGATATAAGGAAACAACAGCCTTGTCACAGTGGTAACACCGGTTCCCATCAGATCACTGAAGTTTAGGGATGTTGAGCTTCGCTAACACTTGCATGGGTGACCATCTAAGTTTGCTGAGTGCCTATAGCATGAAGGTTGCACTCAGCTCTTGTGAGACCAACTGAGCACCTAGTTGACTGAGAAGTAGCAGCTCTGATCACAAAAACTGACAATGGCTGGGACAGCGGTGCACCGACCACATGACCCTCCATATTCACATCCAGTCACACTTATTGCCTGAGGATGCCATGGCACTTGGTTGTTACCATTCGGTCTTCCAAGATCTGTTCAGATGGAGAGTGTTTAACCAAGTTTATCAGAAATATGTTTCAAACACATGTAATGTACATATATTTGACTTGACTTTATTTGTTGCTGACAGTGTTTCTGCTGAGACTGCATTATTTTTGCAAAATAAAGAACAATTGCCTACAACCACAATCGTGACTTTATTTCAATTCACAGTGCAGTTCGAGCCCTGGGGGATCATCTTCAGATGCTGTGCCACTCTACATCTATTATTTTTCCAGATTTAGGTTAATTTTGGCTGTGGGAAGATTACAGTGGAATACACAAAAGTGGGCACATTGTGACTATAAGTTTACAAAACTAATACAAATCGAAAAGTAACTTACTGTTTCGAGTGGTAGATACATGATTTTTAAAGCACAGTAGGAGTCAACATGTTTATTCACATACATACATTTTTCATTCTACAGCACATTTTGTAAACATGGGTCAAAAAAGTCAAAGAATTTCAAATATACTGCTCCTGCATTACTATAAATACACAGGTGTCATTGTTTCAAAGAAGCTACATTATCAATTATACACGATATCATTCACAAAACAAATATTTGTGAATATGTCAAATGTGGATTATGTTATCAAATTGTTGTACTATTAAATATTTGTTTCTTCAGAAAAAATAAACATTTAAAATTGCTGAAAAAAACTGCGGCTGCAGATCTCTATCTGTTGATTCTACATGTTTTCGAAAGATTTTTATTTTTGTATAGCATCATTTCTAACTGTTCTAAGAGATCATGTTTTTTACTATGGGTTTCTGTGTGTAGTACAGTTAGTCTGTTGTGGATGTGACTTAGTCAGTGTGTATTAAGGTGCATGTCCTTGGCTTTTGTGGATTTTTTTTAAGTGGTTAAGAGTAAAAGCATAAGTGTGTTCTTTCTAATGTCTGCGGAAAGTTTATCCTGTTTTGGCTACATAAAATGAAGGTCAGCTGTTACACTATAATTTATATATTCCACTATGGTCCATTAGTGGGGTGTTCTTGCTTAGTGTGTGAGGTAAAGAGTGTCATCGTTCATGCTTCGTGGAGAATGATATTTTAATATTGGTGTTTCTGAAAAGTTAGTAATTTTTTGTGATTCTGTACCTAAATAGGGAATGTTTGTGAAAAAATGTGTTGTCAGTCGTTCTTCATGCAGTACTTCTGATGTTGGCCTGTATTTTGTTGGATAGTTTGTCAACTGATTTTGCTGAATATCCACAATTTATTGCAATTCCTTTGACTGTATCAATTTCTTGTGTAAATGCTTTAGTGTTTCAAAGGTAATGTGTGTGCCCTGATTAACATGGATCTAAATGCAGTATAGATGAGTGTATTGTATCGTATGTTTTTTTATTCATCCTGTAAATCGTGATTAAGTACATAGTTACTTCAAATGATTTAGGATAAGTCAGGTTTGATATACAATGCACAAGTTTATACATACTGTGATTTAGGAAACAACGATCACTACATGTTGAATACTTGGAAGTACTTAAAATTAATTACAGATCATACAAAGGACTAATAGTTTCTGACCAAACACACTGTGGGCCAGGGTTACCAGTTATTACATATCACAAATTTCAGTGTACTCTTAGCTGACAATAAATTATTTCCTAGTATAGCACTAGTGAATAACAATGAGTACAATACATATAAAATATGGCCATTACCAGCAGAAGTTGATAAACGAGGAGAATGTTTTCTATATTGCTCCGGAAATAGATATCTCACTAACTGATGAAGCCAAGAGGCAGTATGTGCAACTGTCTCTTGAACAATACAACGTAAAAATTTTAAGGTTATGCATTAGGTATGTAAACAGAATTTTGTGCTCATCTCTACCTATTATCATGAAAGATGCAAAGCACAAATTCTGCAGCTGGTTAGAGAGGTGCTAAGGATTTCAATCTAAAGTATATTGTGTTTGACAGAAGTATCTCAACACCGGTATGTGACAATGAATGGTTATTCAGAGCTCCCAAAGTGAGGGATTGACAGTTCCGTTTAATGAGTTACCACTGACTGATGTCATACTATGTGATACTGGGAAAACGCAGGAGTTCTGGCGCTTGGATCATGTTATGATCAGAACATATGAGACATGCCAATATAAGTAGAGATAGCTCCTGCTTTAAGCCCCAATTACACGATGTGAGCAAACTGTATACCTATGCTCCAGCACACCAAGCATGAAAATCTGTAACTACACGCTGGTTCACGTAGACCTATTACACCATCCACATGGGATACACCTGCCACACATGTCCAGTACACAAACAGAAACAGAAACGCCAACATAAACAGAACTGTCTAATCTATATACAGGGTGGTCCATTGATAGTGACCGGGCCAAATTTCTCACCAAATAAGCATCAAACGAAAAAACTACGAAGAACGAAACTTGTCTAGCTTGAAGGGGGAAACCAGATGGCGCTATGACTGGCCCGTTAGATGGCGCTGCCATAGGTCAAACGTATATCAGCTGCGTTTTTTTTAAAATAGGAACCCGCATTTTTTATTACATATTCGTGTAGGACGTAAAGAAATATGAATGCTTTAGTTGGACCACTTTCCTCGCTTTGTGATAGATGGCGCTGTAATAGTCACAAACGTCTAAGTACGTGGTATCACATAACATTCCGCCAGTGCGGACGGTATTTGCTTCGTGATACATTACCCGTGCTGAAATGGACCGTTAACCAATTGCGGGAAAGGTCGATATCGTGTTAATGTATGGCTATTGTGATCAAAATGCCCAACAGGCGTGTGCTATGTATGCTGCTCGGGATATTGGACGACATCATCAAAGTGTTCGGACCTTTCGCAGGATAGTTACGTTATTTAAGGAAACAGGAAGTGTTCAGCCACATGTGAAACGTCAACCACGACCTGCAATAAATGATGATGTCCAAGTAGATGTTTTACCTGCTGTCGCGGCTAACTCACACATCAGTAGCAGACAAACTGCTCGAGAATCGGGAATCTCAATAACGTCGCTGTTAAGAATGCTACATCAACATCGATTGCACCCGTACCATATTTCTATGCACCATGAATTGCATGCTACGACTTTGAATGTCGTGTACAGTTCTTCCACTGGGCACAAGAGAAATTACGGGACGATGACAGATTTTTTGTACGCCTTCTATTTAGCGTCGAAGCGTCATTCACCAACATCGGTAACGTAAAGCGGCATAATATGCACTATTGGGCAACGGAAAATCCACGATGGCTGCGACAAGTGGAACATCAGCGACCTTGGCGGGTTAATGTATGGTGCGGCATTATGGGAGGAAGGATAATTGGCTCCCATTTTATCTATGGCAATCTAAATGGTGCAATGTATGCTGATTTCCTACGTAATGCTCTACCAAAGTTACTACAAGATGTTTAACTGCATGACAGATTGGCGATGTACTTCCAACATGATGGATGTCCGGCACATAGCTTGCTTGCAATTGAATCGATATTGAATAGCATATTTCATGACAGATGAATTGGTCGTCGAAGTACCATACCATGGCCCGCACGTTCACCAGATTTGACGTCCCCAGATTTCTTGCTGTGGGGAAAGTTGAGGGATACTTGCTATCGTGATCCACCGACGATGCCTGACAACATGCGTCAGCGCATTGTCAATCATGTGCAAACATTACGGAAGGCGAGCTACTCGCTGTTGAGAGGAATGTCGTTATACGTATTGCCAAATGGATTGAGGTTGACGGACATCGTTTTGAGCGTTTATTGCATTAATGTGGTATTTACAGGTAATCCCGCTGTATCAGCATGCGTTCTCAGAAATGATAAGTTCACAAAGGTACATGTATCACTTTGGAACAACCGAAATAATATGTTCAAACATACCTACGTTCTGTATTTTAATTTAAAAAACCTACCTGTTACCAACTGTTTGTCTAAAATTGTGAGACATATGTTTGTGACTATTACAGCGCCGTCTATTACAAAGCGAAAAAAGTGGTCCAACGAAAACATTCATATTTCTTTACGTACTACACGAATATGTAACAAAAAATGGTGGTTCCTCTTACAAAAACGGAGTTGATATCCGTTTGACCTATGGCAGCGCCATCTAGCGGGCCAACCATAGTCCCATCCGGTTTCCCCCTTGAAGCTAGACAAGTTTCGTTCTTTGTACTTTTTTCGTTTGACACCTATTTTGTGAGATATTTGGCCCAGTCACGATCAATGGGCCACCCTGTATATGAAAGGAAGTCGTGTTAGTTACACTATTTATAACTCAACAACGGCTGGACCAATTTGGCTGAATATTGGTGGAGAGATAGCGTAGAACCAGGAGACAGACATAGGATACTTTTTATCCCGTTCGACCGCTATAAAACGTGGTAAAACAAAAAGGTATCTGGCATGGAATAACAAAACGCAAATGACAGCTATGGTTAAGTATTAGTATATATCATTAACTAGCTGACCTGGCGAACTCTGTTCCCCCTTAAAGCCAATAAATAAACTGATTTTGGATGTTAAGTTCAGTTTGTTATGAGGAAATACACATAAAAAAATTAAGTATTTTAATGATTCTTTATGTTTTTTAGTGCATAGCTTCCACTCTTCAATTAAGTACCTTATTTATTTATTGGAGATACAGGATGCTGGATGTATTGAATCGAATGGCAAAAACGAGGCCTACCACACGCACACGTTCTTATTTGGTTAGTAGAAAGAATTCAACAAGACCAAACAGATGATATCATAAGTGCCAAGATTCCCTATCATGAAGCCGATCCAGACCTCCATGATGTAATTACAAATATGATTCATGGACCGTGTGGCGCCAGCAATTCCCAATCACCTTGCTTGGTCGACAGAAAGTGTTCAAAACGATATCCACAGAAATTAACTGTCACTGGCAACAATGGTTATCCACTGTATTTGCGTCGATCACCATATGATAATGGCCAAACTATCACAACAAAAGTGAAAAGAATGGATTTCTTTGTCGACAACAGTTGGATTGTTCCATATTCGCCACTTATTTCCAAAATGTACAAGACACATTGCAACGTTGAGTATTGCAATTCAGTAACGTCCATAAAATACATTTGCAAATATGTCACGAAAGGCAGCGATACGGCGGTTTTTGGCATCCAATCCACCAGTACCAACGATGAAATTTCGTGATTCCAAGTTGGTCGTTATGTGAACTGCAATGAGGCGATTTGGCGTATATTCGCATTCCCTATTCACGAACGTCATCTTACTGTTGTACATTTGGCTGTGGATCTGGACGGTGGTCAACGAGTATATTTCACGGCTTCGAATGTTGTTCAACATGCTGAAACACCTCCACCGACAACATTGACCAGTTTCTTTGCGATCTGCCAAAGCGATCCGTTTGCACGAACTGTGCTTTACTCGGAGATGCCACGTTATTACACTTTGAATGCTTCATCGAAGAATTTTCAAAAGCAAGGCCATGCGGTTCCTAGTTATCCGGATGTGCGTTCTACTGATGCTCTTTGTTGTATGTTTTCAGTTCATCCAAAGCATGATAAATGCTTCTATTTGCGGTTGTTGCTGGTAAATATGCGTGGGCTAACGTCACTTGGGACACTACAGACTGTTAAAGGTATAATATTCCCAACATATCGTGGGGCATATAAAGAACTCAATTTACTAGAACACGACAGCCATTGGGATACAACGATCGGTGAAGCCATTATCTTTGCATCTCCAAGTCAGATACAGACATTATTTACAATCATCATTTCGACATGCTTTCCATCGAACCCATCTAACCTGTGGCACAAATACAAGGATAATATGTCAGAAGATATTTTACACCAAATTCGTGTCAGTTCCAGAAATCAAGATCTTGAAATGAATGAGGAGATACATAATCGGGCTTTACTCTTGATCGAAGACATGTGTTACCTCATGTGCGGAAGTTTATTAGTCAGGTTAGGAATGCCAGCGCCAGATCATGAAATGAATGACGCATTTAATCGAGAACTGGAACGGGAACGTGAATATGACCACCAGGAATTAGATTTAGTAGTTCAAACGAATGTACTCCTGTTGAACCCCCAACAAAAGGAAGTTTATGACACATGAATGAAGGCAATTGGTGATGGAAATTGTGGTTTATATTTCCTGGATGCCCCTGGTGGAACTGGCAAGACATTTCTCATGTCATTAGTTTTAGCCACTGTTCATGCGAGATCCAACATTGCGGTTTCAATTGCTTCTTCTGGAATAGCAGCCACATTGTTAGAAGGATGCCGTATGGCTCATTCAGCATTAAAATTACCGTTAAATCTTCCAGCTATTGAATAACCAACCACTAATATTACAAAAAACTCAGCAATGGACAAAGTTTTATCAGCACCCAAGATCATCATCTGGGACGAATGCACAATGGCGAATAAACGTGCATTAGACGCACTTAACTGAACATTGAAAGATCTACACAATGACTTGAGATGTTTTGGAGGAGCAACGATTTTACTGTCTGGCGATTTCCGCCGAACACTACCAGTACTTCCAAGAACAACGGCTGCAGACGAAATAAATGCTTGCCTCAAATCATCGAATCTATGGCGCTATGTGAAGAAACTTCAGCTGACAACAAACATGAGAGTTGCATTGCTTAATGATACATCTGCTGAAGATTTCTCTGAGCAATTGCACACTTTTGGTAATGGTCGAGTACCTGTCGAAGAATCGAGCAGATTGATTTCATTTCCTCATAATTTCTGTAACTTTGTCTCATTGAAAGAAGAACTTTCCAACAAAGTATTCCCAAACATCATTACTAAATACAAAAGTAATGAATGGTTGAGTGAGCGAGCAATTTTAGCTGCTAAGAATAAAGATGTAGATGACCTAAACTACATATTCAGAATGAGATCATTGGTAAAATGCATTCATTCAAATCTATTGACTGTGTAACAAATGAAGATGAAGCCACCAACTATCCAATTGAATTTTTAAACTCCTTGGATGTGCCTGGCTTACCACTGCACAATTTACATCTAAAAGTTATCTCCATAGTAATCATGCTTTGAAACATAAACCAACCAAAACTGTGCAACTGTACCTGTTTGGTGGTAAGTAAATTGATGAAAAATGTTATTTATGTGACGATACTCAAAGGAAAATTCGAAGGTGAGGAATTTCTCATTCCGAGGATCTCGATGATCCCAACTGATATACTGTTTGAGTTTAAAAGACTTCAATTTCCGATCCGTCTTGCATTCACTATGACCATTAACAAATGACAAGGCCAATCCTTCAAAGTTTGTGGTTTAAATCTGGAATATCCATGTTTTTCACATGGTCAATTATATGTAGCATGTTCATGGGTCGAAAGACCATCTGCGTTGTTTGTTCTTGTGCCTAATAGAAAAAAAAATATCGTGTATTACAAGGTACTTATTGGAAGAGTGGAAGCTATGCACCAAAAAACATAAAGAATAAAGAATCATTAAAATACTTAATTTCTTTATTTGTATTTACTAATAAAAAGTTGAACTTAACAACTAAAATCTGATTATTTATTGGCTTTAAGGCGGAACAGAGTTCGCCGGGTCATCTAGTCTCTTATAAAGTCATTCATTCCACAGTGCGAAACACAAGAGGGACTGTGTGCCACATTGGAACGTCATTCAATTAAATTATTCATCTGACTCAAGGTTCCTATATAATAAGAAACTGTTTTTTATCATTATTTATTAAATAACTGTTATTCTGTTAGGTAAATTACTACTGTTATGAATTACAGACCCAACAGTTAGTTTTATATTATGACACTTGTTTACACAGGTACATGTATATATACAGCATTTTGCACTTGGAGGACCCACTTGTTTTTGGAGCTATTGACCTGGCAGTAACAGTAAATCTTCGGATAGGGCAGCACTTTAAAGGACCAGTACTTAAAGGTGCACCTGCGTTATTTTTCCAAGTTTGGACTATGTATATATGCTACTCAGAGTTTTGCAGTCGTCTTCTGTCGCACTGGGCCAAACTGAATGGCCTTTTTCCCCTACCACTTCCAATTTCTCTTTTGTGGCATGCTGAAATAAAGCAAGAGATGCAATCAAGTCAAACATTAACTTTCATAAACTAAGGCATTAAGATTCAATCCAAAAATCACTGTATAATGTTATATGCATATTACTCAGAAAGAGACAGTTGACGACATACCTTACTCTGATACAGCAGGTCATACATGCACCTTTCCTTCCTGTGTGCCTGATTTAAGATGCTTAATGCCTCTTTTCTCCATTTCATTTCTAGAATATGAAGCAATCAATAAAAAATGCTTTCACAAACAGGTACTATAAAAGAGTCTACTGCAAAAAAAGCTTTATTCCTGTATTTATGAAACATACTTATTGAAAAAAATGCTCCAAATCCCCAACACGAAAATCTGAAATCAACCACTAGCAGTCTAACAATAAGCAAACAACAAGCAGAAAGCACTGTGGTACACATTTTGTGCAAGTGATCGCTGCCTAATGCACATGCACAGATTGACGGCAGTTTAGAACTTCTCTCTATTCTGAGGCACAGATAATATGTCTGCATATTTTTGTAGTTTCACCCGTTCTACCACTAGATGGCTATTGTGCTAGACCAGTACCATTCGCAGCAAGTCATCACGTAATACTCATTTTAAATATATAAATAAACAATGGATTAAAGTTGGATCCACCTGTTTGCAAGTACACAAATTTTTGTTTTATCACCCAAATCAATGCACACCTGCATATCAACTTAAGAAACAATCAAAGTAATTGAAAGACAACTACAGTAGACAAACCTTATCCCAAAAACACATACACAGGAAGTCTCAACTATTTTGAAGGTAATTACAGGTCAAAATTATTTCAGAGTTAAAGATGAATTCTACACCCTACACAAAAGATTCTCCATGGGGTCACTGTTAAGTGGCCTGCAGGCCATCATCTTCCTTAACCACCGTGAAAACAAAATCGTTGAAGAAACAATAAAAACAAAACAGCACAAAGTAATATACTGGTACAGTTACGTTGATGACATAATTTGCTCGACAGATGAAACACATGATTGGCCACTACAGAATACACAGAGCCATCAATACTGGTCACCCAAAAATACCCTTCACCCTTGGAACTTAAGATACAAATACAAAGATTTACTAGACATCACAATGGACAGAAAACCAACACCAAATGGTACAATTATTCGCAGCACAGCACCCAACAAGTTACAGATAAGCCAGCCGAAGACACATTCTACATACATACATAAGTATGTACATACATACATACCTATTCCATAGATCATGAAAACGACAATTCATAATGACGTGGAACATGTCACTTTAATGTAAGTTTTCTTTATACAATTTTTTTTACTGCTTCATATCTAAAAATTCATCTATTGGGTAAGAGTTGTCATTCAGAAATTTTTTAAAACTTGTTTTTAAATGTTGGATTGCTTATGTCAGACTTTTAATGCAATTTGACAAATGACCAAAGATTTTTGTGGCAGCATAGTTCACCCTTTTGTGTGCCAACGTCATATTTAAGCCAGAATAGTGACGATCATGCTTTGTTCTAGTGTTGTACCTGTGCACGATACTGTAATTTTTGAATTGGAATGGGTTATTAATAACAAATTTCATAAGTAAATGTATGTATTGCGAAGGTACTGTGAATATCCTGAGTTCCTTAAATATATGTCTGCAAGGCGATTTTGGTTGGGATCCAGCTATCATTCTGATTACATGCTTTTGTGCAATGAATGCTTTTTCTCTTAATGAAGAATTACCCCAAAATATGACGCCATATGGAAGCAACGAATGAAAATAGGCATAGTAAGCTAATTTACTGATATTTCTGTCACCAAAATTTGCAATAACCCTAATAGCATAAGTAGGTGAAGCTAACTGTTCCAGAAGATCATCGATGTGTTTCTCCCAATTCAATTTACTATCAATGCACACACCCACAAATTTTGAAATAGCAACAGACTTCCATTCATAGCCTATATTTATAAATGGTTTTATGCCATTTACTTTAGTGTACAGAATTGTACATACTGTGTTTTCTCAAAATTTAGTGATAGGTCATTTGCAGACAACCACTTAATAATTTTCTGAAATACATTATGCACAATTTCCTAAGCTGATTCTTGTTTGTTGGGTGTGGTTACTATACTTGTATGATCAGCAAAAAGAACTAGCTTTGCATCTTCATGAATATAGAGTGGCAAGTCTTTAATATATATTATGAACAATAAGAACCTAAGACTGAAACCTGTGGGACACCATTCTTGATACCTCCCCAGTTAGAGGACTCTGCTGATTTTTACAGACTATCTGTACTGTTAATTTCAACCTTCTAAATTCTTCCAGTTAAATATGAAGTCATACCACAAGACTTACGCTTATCTAGAAGAATTTCGTGATCACACAATGAAAAGCCTTTGAAAGATTAGAAAATATCCCAATGGATGATGTGTGGTTATTTAGTGAAGTTAATATTTGATCAGTAGAAGCATATATAATATTTCTTGTTGAAAAACATTTCTGAAAAACAAACTAACATTTTATTAGTGCCATACTTCATTTTTACTAATATGTCATGTTACTCTTCAATAAACTATTTTTTCAAAAATTTTGGATAAAGCTATCAGAAGTGAGATTGGGCAGTAGTGGTCAGTAACAGATCTATCCCCTTTTTTATACAATGGCTTAACAATATCATATTTTAGTCCATCTGGAAAAATGCCCTGTTTCAGTGACCTGCTACATATGTGGCTGAGAATCCTACTTATCTGTTCAGAACAAGCTTTTAGTACTCTGTTGAAAATGCTATCAATTCCATATGAGGTATTACTTTTGAGTCAATTTATTATTTTCCTCATTTTAGTAGGATAGGTGGGTTGAATTTGTTTTATCATATTGCATAGTTATTGCCTCTTCCCCATACAGCCTTGCATTTTCTAGTGAATAGCTGGATCCTATTTTCTCTAAAACACTTAAAAAATCATCGTTAAAAATGTTTTCTGCTTCTGACTTTTTGCTGACAGACTTTCAACTGAATTTGACAGATAAACAGTCTTCCTGTGCTCTCAGTTGCCCTGTTTCCCTTTTAACAATATTCCAAATTGTTTTAATTTTATTATCAGGTGAACTAATCCCAGACATAATGCATATTCTTCTGGACTTTTCAATAACTTTTCTTTAAACAGTTCAGTAGTTTGCATAATGTTTCATTCTAACACAATATGGCGCCGACAGAAAAGTGTAGTGACGCTTATCTCTCGTTAAAAAGGCAAAAAATGAACAGTTCTGCGTGTAGAGAATGAGAAAAGGGCGTGAAGAAGGATGTTCTGTGTATCAAATGCAACTACTGGTCCACGAGAAGTGCGCGAAAGTATATCTAAAATTCGTCAGCGATGATTTTCCGTGGACATGTCACGGTTGTTTACGTGACGAAACGGCCGATCTTGTAAGTGCAGTTGATACAAAAAACAATGAATCAGAAGACAGTGAATGTGGTGCAGACAATGATGTGTTTGTCGGTAGAGACGGAACAGTGTGAAACTCACGTGCTCCGCCAAAGAACTCCTGCACACGTTGTCATAACATCATAACTCTTTTTCCAGGTTTGAAAGGTGCTGCGAAAAGTGCTACAAATCCTCTACAATGCTGGGAACTATTTTTTGATGAAAACATTATGCAAATACTCGTTGAATGCACTAATATGTACATTCAAAGTATCCAGGGGAACTTTTCAAGTGAAAGAGATACACAACAAACTAATAAAGCTGAAATAAAGGCCTTATTGAGATTATTGTACTACAATGGTGTAATTCGTGCCCATCAACTAAGTCTACAAGATTTGTGGGGAACAGATGACACAGGAGTTGAAATATTTCATCTCACAATGTGCATAAACAGATTTCGTTTTCTCCTTCGATGCCTCAGATCTGACTATAAACAAACGAGAATCGAAACAGAGAAAACAGATCACATGGTGGCGATAAGACAGGTGTTCAGTCTAACTGTTGAAAACTTTCGGAAGGCTTATACAGTTTCTGAATACATGACAGCTAATGAAAAACTTGAAGCATTTCGTGGAAGATGCAGATTGCGAAATTACATGCGAAATAAGCCAAACAAGTATGGAGTAACGATTTTTGCAGTAGTGGATGCCAGAATGTTTTACACATTCAACATGGAGGTATATGTTGCGCAACAGCATGAAGGCCCTTACAGACAGGACAGCAGACCAGTTGAACTCGTTCAGAGACTTTGCCAACCTATCCTGAGTACAGGCCGCAACATAACTTGCGAGAATTATTTTACAAGTTACGAGCTTGCAAAAACATTGACTACGAAGAAGACGACCATCTTTGGTACCCTGAGGAAGAACAAGAGATAAGTCCCAAGGCGATTTATTAACACTAAAATCCGACAAGAAAAGTCATCTATGTTTGGGTTTCAGAAAAATTGTACGTTAGTCTCTTATGTGCCGAAACGAAATAGAGTGCCATTACTACTGTCAACGATGCACCACAATGGAAATACTGACGAAAATACAGGGAATGATAAAAAACCAGAAATTATCACTTTCTATAACCTTACTAAGGGTGGAGTTGACGTTGTAGACGGAATGATGCAACATACAATGTAGCTAGACACACAAGATGTCCTATGGTTGTTTTTTATCGCATCATGAACACACAGCTGCGATAAATGCTGCTATTATTTTCAACTCAAATCAGAAAGAACAACTGAGAAGAAGAAATTTTTTGAGGCAGCTTTATTTGCGCTTCTGCATGATCATCTTCAGTGAAGAGTAATGTCACAAACATTGACAAGGAAGACAACTGAAAGAATAGGAGAGCTTTGCAGTGTGAAAATTTCTGAAGTGGAATCAACTGCGACTTCACGAGGACGGTGTGTGGACTGAAGAAGCAAAAACAGAAAAACAAGACATATTTGTATGAACTGCAAGGAATACATTTGCCTTGAACATTCTGTTACTGTGTGCCAAGACTGTATCGACAAAATATCTGACTGAATACATCCATTATTTTTATAACAGCTAAATGTTATGTATCTCCACTTGTGTAAATATTTTTGACCAAAATATTAAATTTATTCTTTAAATATATTTACAGAACAGATTTTTAATGATATTACTTCATTTAATAACGCTTTCCTCCATAACATACAACTAAATGCAAATTCAGAAAGATAGAAACTGCAAGGGTCTGTGAGACTAGCTGCGTGTACTGAAGGACTACATTTCAAAGTTCGCGGAGTCAAAGAGAAACAATACATTAGACAAACGATAAACGACAGTCGGAAGCGCATCAGAGACGTAATTTTGTGCAGGGAAATGGGTGTGTCCAAGCTACTGCAAAGTAACAGTACGCCGTATTTGCAAACGAACAGGAGAAAACGTGAGTAAATACTATCAAAATGCATAACAGAATCCATGAATATACAAACCAAAGCTTAAAAAAATCGTTATCGATGTCCACAGGTCCAGATCAATGACACGAAATCGCGTTTGATATATAAAACAAACTTGTCACAGCCAAGAACTTGGAAAACACGACAACGGTAAGGACGGAAACGAACATATGCCATTAATTTCACCTAAATATACAAATTAAAGATCGGATGATGAAATGAATGCAGACGGTTTTCGAACATGCCTCATGTATGCAGATGTCTTGTGTTCTGATTTAGACTTGTGGCTTATTTTGCTGTGCAGGCACATGACACACTCAGTGTAAAATATAATCTAAAGTGCACATATGATTTAAATGACAACGTAATCTGATGCATCATATTCCATAACCTAAAAAGAACTTGTATGTATGTATTTTCAGGAAAATAATAAGATACCCACTGAGGATGCTACAACTGAGGTGAACCTTGTTTGGGTGATGAAGTAAAACAATAATTTGTGTGCTTACAAAAAGGTGGACTCATCCTTAATTCATTGACATTTTTCTGCAAACACTGGAACTGAGTCCAAACTCAATAGGCCTATGATGTAAATAAACTCTTTTATTATAGAAGCTGAGAAGCTGAAACTCTCAGGAATACCTGCAATACTACCTTTACGACATACTTCTCCAGTTAGCCAACTCTTAAAGTTGCCGGGCATGTAACTGATGAACTGCAAGAGGAACTTACCAACAAATGAAGACTTCAAAGGATGGTCTATGGACAAGTATTCCACAGGGGATACTCAGGATCCACTATTTTATGTCTATTAATAATCTTGTGTTACATATATATTTATTGTAAATGGTGTCGAAATAGCGGTAAGAAAATGTGTCGAGTAGCAAGTATAGACTGTTGGGTCAGGAGAACTAAGAAAACTGAATCCCTTTCTACAAAACCAGATTTCACACAATTATGCCTAAAGTGATACAATGTAGTGGTAAAATATTGACATATTTTGTGAAAATATGTATAACACTGTTGAAAATAAAGAATGATAGCAGTCATAATTTTGTGAGATGTGGTCAGAGGTAAAAATGTGAAGTGAGTGTTATGTTGTATATTTCTGTTGACAATGAAGAAAGATGCCAGCCTTAACATTGTGAGTTGTAGTCACATGAAAATTTTAAGTGAATGTAAATAAATGGACATAATAATCCATTGGCACTACTGATGAGATGACAAGAAAAATTTTATAGTCTATGAGGTCGGTGTCTGTAATATTTTACGAACGAGATGGTAGGTGTCCCAGAATCCAATATTAAGAGATGAAATATCACATTAAGTGTACTTTGTATCTAAGAGCTGTCTTGGGAAGACAGCAGAAGCATTTCTGCAATCATTTGCTCAAGCAGCATCAGTATGGGACTGGCTTTCATTGACGCTAAGTATCCTTGAGAATAACATTGAGTTCTGTGTTGGAGCACCCTATTAGCTTGTAGGTTCTTTACAGGTTTAAGTCCTTTAACTCCTGCATGAAAGCCTCTCTTCAGTTGCGTCGTTCGAGGTAAGCCCTTGTCAGTCAAACATGTAATCCTTACTCCCTCTCAGGTCAAGACAATATTATTTATGGCTGTCCATCCTGTCATATGGCATTATTTTGCACAAAAAGATTATAGCATTGAAGATAATACATGAGAAATAATTTACTGATAGACTGTGTGTGTGTGTGTTTGTTTTGCTGCTGTTGATCAGCTGTGTTGGGTTTCAACTGACAAATTATCTCTCTGCTCTAATGCCCCTGTATTAGGCAACATGCATATGCAACGTCACGGTTGCAGAGTTAAGTGCAGTACGGTACTAAGCATTCCTACTGTGGGGTGAAAGCCCCATAGCTATAGTAGTATTAAGTATTTGAATGTTGTTAATTTTATCACATTAATACACATGTATCTTAAACTACATGCTGTTCCAAGTCACATTTCATGGCCACTGTTACAAGGAGTGGAGACATTATTTCATTTTTGCAATAATGTCAAGAATAAAACAAAGCTCCTAAAATGTGAATACATGTTAGCAGCTATATGTGACAGTGGATGAAGGACACCATTCGTCGGTATTACCAGGTAACTTCTATGTTAAATGTTATTTGGCGCCGGCCGGGGTGGCCAAGCAGTTTTGGGCACTACAGTCTGGAACCGCGCAGTCGCTACGGTTGCATGTTTGAATCCTGCCTCGGGCATGGATGCGTGTGATGTCCTTAGGTTAGTTAGGTTTAGGTAGTTCTAAGTTCTAGGGGACTGATGACCTCAGAAGTTAAGTCGCATGGTGCTCAGAGCCATTTGAACCATTTGCTAATTGGCAGTGGGAACAATCATGGGTGTTAAATCATCAGCTGATTAAAAGACAGGGCTATTCAAAATCAAGAAACAGATTTCAGACATTTATATCTTCCAAATTACAAATGGTAGCAACATAATTCCAATGTTTCTGGACATACAACAGTTTAAATTTTGAATTCTAGAACTAGACTTGCATCAAAACTGTTTATTTCCTCAACATGAAGGTGATTCAAATGACTTCATCTTCATCAAGATGGTACCCCGGCTCATTCTCTAAGTACATCCAATGTTATCTCAATGACACCATTCCATGTGTTGGACTGGAAGAAGAGGAGCAGAAGATGAACATCACCAGTGACCTCCCAGGTCTCCAGATCTGACTTCTATGTTTGAGGTTATGTAAAAGACCACTTTTTTTATCTCCCCCCCCCCCCTCCCTTTTGTCTGACACCCTTGAAAGTCTGTGACATCACATCGTTGAAGCTGTGAATTTGATAACAAGAGATGAGCTGCTTTGTGTGTGGCAGGCAATGGGCCACCATTTTGATATTTGTCGTGTAACACATGGTGCTCACATTGAATACATAAAAATTTGAATTTTCTATTTCCAGGAACGTTGGAATCATGTTCCTATATTTTGCAGTGTTAAATCTCTTCCATCTTTTTGAATAAACCTGTAAAATTGGTATATTAGTCATTAAAACATGAAAGTAACTCACACAAGAAATTTGATGCAAGATCTTTTTTTTTTTTTTACAGAAACAGAAGTACTAGAATAACACCAAAGACTTTCTACGTAATGTGAAACATTGTTAAGATATAAAACTATTAATCTCACAAATACTTTCATATTCTCTACTTTATAGGTGAGCTACACTTTCACAAAATTTTTTCAATAGAACTATGCTGAGCATTTACCTTCCCTACTGCCAGTCTGGTATGCCCATTCCATTTCTTATCATTTTGCAATGTTGTGCCTAGATATTTGAGTAATATGATAGTCAAGCAGCACACTACTAATGGTGTATTTGAATGTTGCAGTATTGCTTTTCCTAGTCACCTGTATTAATCTACATTTTTCTGCCCGTATAGCAAGTTGCAGTTCATCACACCACCTAGAAATTCTGTCCAGGTCACATTGTCTCCTCCTACAGTCACTCAACAATAACACTTTCCCATAGAGCAAAACATCATCAGGTAGCGGCAATAAATTGCTGTGCAGCCTGTCAGTCAGATCATTTATGTGAATATAGAGAAACAGTGGTCCTATCACACTTCCGTGTGGCACTTGTGGTAATACACTTGTCTCTGATGAACACCCACTGTCAATGACACACTCTGGCATCTATTTTCTGAGAAGTCTTCAAACCACTTACATGTCCAGGAACCTTATCCACATGCTCTGACCTTTGTCAGCAGCGTGCAGTGGACACTTTCTGGAAAGTTAGGAATATGGAATCTGCCTGTTGTCCTCCACCGATGGTTTATAGGATATCGTGAAAAAAAGGCGAGCTGGGTTTGGCTTGAGTGATGCTTTCTAAATATGTACTGATTTGTGGTTACAAGCTTTTCTGTTTTAAAGAAATTTATTATATTTATTTTAAAGAAATTTATTATATTCAGACTCTGAATGTGTTCAAAACATCTGCAGCAAATAATTGTCATGGATATTAGTCCGTAATTATAACATACTGACAAATTTTACCAACAGAATAACAATATAAAAATGTGTATTTTTTTAAGAATTCAGTACCATGTCATGGAAATATTCACATAACAAGGGAACTATTAGAACTTACCAATGGTGCGTTTTTCTTTCTTTCTACCACACTACTGTAACTGAACTTGTAAGTTTTTGAATACTGGTACTATTCTGCTTCATGACACAACACACACAATTAAAAAATTAAATTAGCAATACAGTCAAACACACGAACAAAATTGTAGCACTAAAATAATAGTGAACAATTAATGCAAGTCTTTTTCGTCTGCAGAAAAGTGTTATTACACATGAAGTAATTACCTCATAATTGTTACAGTCATTTAATATATTTGTATTTGATTGTTAAATGAGGAAGATCAATAGCAGTTACTGATGAGAAAAGCATCTCTCTGTATAATTTTCAGTTCTTTCTGGTACAATTTATGATTGAGAGTAAATATTCTGTGTAAAACTACTGACTGCAAACTAGTGTTAGTCCGGAAACTATTCGGCTTAACAGGTTACGGGTCCAGTTTGAGTGAACTGTTGTTGACAAATCTTCTTCTAAACTGTATTTAGTACAGTTAAGTGTTAAAAAGAAAAAATTTGAGCATGCTAGAAAATACAGGTGCAAGTTGATGTTAAAGTGTCGACAAATTAGTTTAGAGCACTGTCAGTTGAATTTTGAGGTTAGAAACATTAACAGCTGAGTTTTAGGTTAAAGATTTGCATTCAGAAAGTAACCTGTGATCATATAGTGTACACTTAGATCAAGGTCTGCAGAAATGGGTACATTGCTTTATAAGGTACATAAATCTTTACTCCAAGAATTTGACTGGTGAGGCTGGAAAAGGAAGGTATTCAAGTACCACGAATGTGCTTTGAATGTCATTGACAAAGCATTACTGAAGCTCCAGCCACTCAAAGAATGTGCTGCAGAAATACAAATCAACAAGCTCAAGGAACTGTTTGATTTGTTTCCTAAGGCAAACATATACTGTATTTACTCGAATCTAGGCCGCACTTTTTTTCCGGTTTTCGTAGTCCAAAAAACGGCCTGCGACTTAGAATCTAGTGCAAAGCAAGCGGAAGTTCTGAAAAATGTTGGTGGGTGCCGCCACAACTAACTTCTGCCGTCGAATATATGTAGCGCTACACAGGCATGCTTTGTAGGCACAAAGATAAATACTGGCACCAAATCATCTGCGTCAGTAAATAAATTTTAAAAAAAAGGTGGAAGATGAGCTTTTTTCTCCGCCCCGAGCTTCGACGACTGCATTTTTATACATTATCCAACGAAGTAAATAGAAATTCCGTATTGTTCATCTTTGAACGTAGCAGCATTTCAATGTACTACGAAAATCCGACTGGCAAGACTGTTTGCGATGTTTGTCAATATGGCCAACTATACGTTCTGAATTTTTTCCTACCTGTGAGAAGAGATGGTTGCTAATAGGAACTTCTATGAATTGTGAATCACATGCAGTATTCTCTTCACCATAAGAATAATACGAATATAAACATTTTGCCATTTATTGTTTCGTGTTTGCTGCCATCTCATTTAAATCCTGTCTGCCTAATAAACTACGGAACTAGAGTCAGACAACAGCAAACGCGAAAGAATATACATATCATGTCATGTTTATATTCGTATTATTCTTATGCCTAATAGTGATACAGTCAGAAATGAAGCACAGCAATTGACTAGATCTTTAAATCTAAGATGACTCTTTAATTTCTGTGCAGAATGTAATGTACTAAAGAGGCGCCTGCAAAGATTTTCAAACGGAGCAAAAATTTAGCTAAAATCTCGTTCAGAACATCTTCTATCATACGCAGTATATTATTTGGTTCTTGTTGATCATTATCAAAGAAAGCAGCAGTGTAAGTAACAACAGATAGCAGTATCTCGCCATTGTTTCGCTAACGAGACGATTCCTCTCTCTTTTATTTTTTTAACTGTAAGCGGCAGTAGTGTGCACTAAAGCAAGCCCTGCCGCGAGCGGCGACAGGCCGTAAACACGCACTATCGGAATGCGACAAACAATGCATGACACAGTACAGTAATGCATTTTCAGCTTAGAGTGATGTAAACACCTATAACAAAGAAAACGGCGCTTTGCAGATCAAAGAAAAATAAGCAATCAATTCAAACCAGACGAAGCACGTGAAAAAGGAAGGGTACCCGTATAAATACAGACGGAGCGCCTGACGCATAGCAATGGCTACCTGGTAAAGTTTAACTGCTCAGGTTACGACTCGAACCAAACTACTGTAGATGTATCGTCATTCATTCGACCTAAATTGTGTCTTCTATTACAATGGACCAACTTTGTTTCGATTTGGAGATGCGGCATAAAACTTTTCTCTCCCCTTGAATTTAGTGTCTCAAATTTCAGATGCGGCTTAGATTCGGGAAGTTTTTTTTTGCTTGATTTTGAGTCTCATTTTTCAGGTGCGGCTTAAGATTCGAGTGCGGCTTAGATTCGAGTAAATACGGTATACAGTGTATATGACAACAAGTGCTGTTGTTTATTAAGTGTATCAGTGGTAATGAAAAAGGAAACAGCTAGTGATATATGAGCTGCCTTAAAGCAGCAATTTGATGCCACATTCAAGGATCAGTTGTTTAAAATTTGTACAGTCATTTTCACCATTAGTTGGAGATTGGCTGGTGGTTCAGATGTGTTCTACACCAATCCCTTCTTTTGGTCAAATTGTGCCACAAATTTCTTTCTCCCCCATTTTGATTCAATACCTCATTAGTTACTTGATCGATTCACCTAGTGTCCAGCATCCTTCTGTAACAACTCATTTCAAAATCTTCTGTTCTTTCCTTTTTTGAAATGTTTATCATCTATATTTCACTTCCACACAAGGCTATACTCTAGACAAATATCTTCAGAAAATGCTTCATACCACTTAAGTTTATGTTGGATATTAACAAATTTCTCTTTCTCAGAAATGCTTTTCTTCCTATTGCCAGTTTGCATTTTGCATCTTCCATACTCATGCAGTCATGAATTATTTTTCTGTCCAAACAGCAAAACTCACCAACTATTTTTAATGCATAATATCCTAATCTAATTTCTTCAGCATTACTTGATATAATTGGACTGCATGCCATTACCCTTATTTTGCTACTATTGATGTTAATATTACAACCTCTTTCCAAATCACTGTCTATTCCATTCAACTGCTCTTCTATTTCCTTTGCTATCTTTACAGTGTTGTTAGCAGGCCTCAAAAAGTTTTTATTTCTTCTCCTTGAAGTTGAATGTGTTGTGTGAATACCTCCTTGGTTTCCTGTACAGCTTGCTTGATGTACATATTGAAAAACATTGGGGAGAGGTTAACACTTTCTCACTACTATCTCAGCTACTACTTTCCTCTGATGCCCTTCAACATTTATAACTACAGTCTGATGTCAATATTAGTTGTAGATAACCAACTGCTCCCTGTATTTCACTTCAGCTGCCTTACAACACAGTATGATTCCTGTATTTATATTTCAGTCAACATTGTCAAAAGCTTTCTTTAAATATACAAATGTATTAACCTAAAATTGATGATACAATATTTACTGCCCTGTATGTTCCTGCATTTCCCTGGATCCCAAACTGATTAATTTCCACCATTTTCCATGATTCTGTAAATAATTTGTGTACTTATTATGCAGCCATGACTTAATAATACTAGTTCAGTAATATACTAGTTCAATAATATTCACACCGATCAGCAACTGCTTTCTTCGGAATTTGAATGATTACATTATTCTTAAAGTCCAGCAGTAACAGTAATTTGTCTATATCTTGTATCTTGGTGTACCAGGTAGAATGGTTTTGTCATGACTGTGTAATATCTCTTTATATTCGATGAATTATTCTGATACAATTCTACCCTTGAATGACGTTTACTAATTTTCTATCTTCATACATGCAGAATCCATGCGCAAAGTAGTTTCATACAATAGCTATGCCACGAGCGCATAATTATTCTTTGTAGAACTCTCTCTGGTGGTTGTTAGAAAAAAGCTTCCAAGATTGTCTTCGTGCCGATTAGCCTGAGCATTGTTTGAAGAATTGTAATCTGAATATTGAGATTTATGACAAAAGATAACTGATACGAAATTGTACGATTAAAATATAAATATATATATATATAAAGAAAGATGATGAGACATACCAAACAAAAGCGCTGGTAGGTCGATAGACACACAAAATTCAAGCTTTCGCAACCAACGGTTGCCTCATCAGGAAAGAGGGAAGGAGAGGGAAAGACGAAAGGATTTGGGTTTTAAGGGAGAGGGTAAGGCAGGCTGTTCCAACCGAGCTCCAGGGAGCCGGAGCGCTCACTGCGGCAGCTCGGAGCCCGCGTGGAGGGGGAAAGCGAAGTCACTGCCGCCTGGCCGCATGCAGTCGCAACTGAAGCAATAATCCGTGTTAAATGACAGCTATGAGTACCCGCGGGATCCCTGTACCTCTATTGGAGGCTACCTTTCTATTCATTGAGTGGGATGGTCGTCCGCAGTGTCTTGTATGTCATAAAGTAATTAATTCTGCGAAGAGGTACAATATACGACGACATTATACACGTCTTCACGCAGCGCACTACGATCAGGCAGAAGGCGCTGCACACTGATAATTGGTAGCCAGGCTTAAGAACGACATACCGGGAGACGTAAGTTTAAAAACGGTTTCGTAATACGAAGGGTATCAAAACATGCAACATAGTTCGTGTTCTGTAATGCGTTTATAACTTTCAGGTGAATTAGAGCGGAGAAAACACTACTGAATCTGCAATGCGAGCAAGCTACAGGGTCGCTCACATGATTACGACGAGTGACAAGCTGTTTTCGGTGGGACCACTCGTAAAATCGTGCATGGTAGCAGTTGCAGAATGTTTGTTTCCAAGGGAGGTGTAGGCAATTGAAGGGGTTTGCCTGTCGAAGCAAACAATGTCTCATCGAATCCTGGACATGGCAGCGGATTTAGAGACACAGTTCAGGAAAAAGGCGGAGGGCTTTGTTGCATTTTCGCTAGCGCTTGACGAAAGCGCCGACATATCGGACTGGGCTCAGCTTGCAGTCTTTGTGCATGGTGTCGACATGGAGCTGCAAGTAACTGAAGAACTCTTGGATGTGGTACCACTCCATTACACCGCAACAGGACGTGACATTTTTGAAGATGTTTGTGAATCAGTGGACAATATGAATTTTCCGTGGGATAAGCTCCATTCTGTGGCGTCAGACGGTGCACAACAAATGATCGGGCGTGACCAAGGTTTTGCTTCTCGTTTGAAAAATAAACTCAGGGACGAATTTGGGAAAGACATTTTGACTCTTCATTGTTTTATTCACCAAGAGCCACTGTGTGCTGAAACAGTAGAGCTAGGTGGCGTAATGAAAGACGTCGTGAAGTGTGTGAATTTTATGCAGTGTCACGGTATGAATCATCGCCAATTCAAAGGATTCCTGAAAGATATGGAAGCGGAGTATGGGCATATACCTTACCACATTACAGTTCCTTTGCTGAGTCAGGGAAAAGTTCTTGATGTTTTCTTTGCCATTCGTGGGGAAATATCCCCTTCTCTTGAAATAAAAGGGGAAGAAATGCATTGTCTGAAAAACATAAAATGGATATCAGACCTGGCGTTCCTAGCTGACATAACTATGCATCTGAATAATTTAAATCTGTCATTGCAGGGCAAAGGGCAGCTAATCGTTGAATGCACGACCAAAGCGTTCATGGAAAAGTTACGCTTATTTGAGAGGCAGACGAGTAATGGACATTTAACGTTCTTCAGTCGTCTTGCTTCTTTAAAACTACCTCGAGGTACTACTTTCGGCGATTACCAAGCAAAGTTAAAGCGTCGTTTGAAACGCGATTCCAAGACCTCACTAGTTTGGAAATTGAACTTAAGGTGTTCAGCACTCCTTTTTCAGTTTCCCCCGATAACTTGTCATCGTCACTTCAATTGGAGATTATTGATTTGCAAAATTCAACTTTGTTGAAAGAGAGGTACTACAACACGTTGGATTTGTCACGATGGTATCGTTCATTACAGCAAAAAACATTTCCCAAGGTTCACCACAATGTTGCTCAGATGTGCATGTTTGGTTCTACGTATTGTTGTGAGCAGTTTTTCTCAGCAATGAAAATAGTAAATAGTAAGGAATCATCGTTTCTTCAGGATGCAATAATGAAGGCCATCCTCCGTATTGAAGCTGCGAGCACTTTGACACCTGATATTTCCGATCTTGTACTGAAAAGAAAATGTCAAGGTACAGAGGCCCAATAAATTTAGTACGCAATTTCTTGTAAAACAGTTGTTTCTTATTTATTTCCTGAACATCGTATTTCCTGGTGTAGCATGTCGCCACGTCTTAGCAGCTAAGAGTATGAGGTTGTCGATCTTGTAAGACACAGCTGGCACATCAAAATGCTTGCCTTGCCGCCTGCCATGCCACGCGCCGGCCCACAGCGAGCGACACGGCTCCCTGGAGCAGGGAGCGCTCCGCGGCTCACAGCGGAGCCGACGAGCTGGAACAGCCTGGGGTAAAGAGTCATTCCAATCCCGGGAGCGGAAGGACTTACCTTAGGGGGAAAAAAGGACAGGTATACACTCGCGCACACACACACATATCCATCCGCATATACACAGACACAAGACAAATGTCTGCTTGTGTCTATCGACCTGCCAGCGCTTTTGTTTGGTAAGTCTCATCATCTTTCTTTTTAGATATATTTTTCCCACGTGGTATGTTTCTCTCTAGGACCAAACTCTTCGTCTTCAAATATGTCTGCTTGTGTCTGTATATGTGTGGATGGATATGTGTGTGTGTGTGTATATATACACACACCTTCAGTCGTCTTGCTTCTTTAAAACTACCTCGAGGTACTACTTTCGGCGATTACCAAGCCGATTACCAAGTATTGCTCCTTCATACAAAAGGTGTGTAACAATTTACATTAATTGACATTTGAGAATTAATTATATTCATCGATATATTGTGTAGCTCCATTACTTCTTCAGAAGGTTAAACTTCATCAAAGCCAAATATCCGCTTGATCAGAGGTTTCCCGACTGATTATACAATGCTCCCAAAAATATGAGGCATTTTATTCGTACAGATTAGCAGACTGCCGCAAAGCACGAGCCAGCAGAGAAGAAAAATCATAGCCTGATTTCATTCTAACAAGTAAAATTTGTGAATCATTTTGAGTGACTGTGTTACGGCTGTGTTTCTTATTATGAATGATTGATTGCTCGAATGAATTAAGAACTACATAATTACGTAGAGAGGAGGAAAAATTACAACTGGTTCCCTCAAGGACCTCAGTAATTCCGAGTGACCTAGCTTCAACGTTTTCAGTGTTTTGTCAAATTCACTCGTAGAATTGTATCTCCCACGTCATCTTCATCTATTTGTGCTTCTCTTTATATAAGTTCTTCTGTCTTCGAGTTTCTTTTCCTTAGTCTACATATACATTTCAACTTTCAATATTCCATCCTTTGTTTAGTATGTTCTTGCCACCTGAGCTCTAAATTTCCTAACAGTGGTTCCCTTTTCTATGACGATCTCTTTTCTTTCCCTATAGGCAGTGTCTATGTTTCCCATAGTCATGCATCCTTCTATAACGTTGCATTTCTCAACTAGCCATTGGTGTTTTGGTAATTTGCACTTCCTGTCAATCTCATTTTTTAGATATCTGTAATTCCTTTTGTCTGATTCATTTGTTGCATTTTTACATTTTCTCCTTGTGGTACTTATCTTCAATAACTAATACGTTAACCAAGGATTTCTATTGAACTTTGTCTTTTTGCTTATTTGATTCTCTGTTATCTCACTATTTCATCTTTAAAAGCTACCCATTTGTCTTGCATTTCTTTCACCAGTTTTAGTCAACCATTGCCTACTTATGCTACCTTTGAAATTGTCAGCAACTCTAAAACCAGATTTGCCCCTGGAAATCTTCTACAATTGAAAATTTCGTTTTGAAAGCTCTGTCTTACTACTACATTATAAATCTGAAAGTTTATGGTGTGTACTTTGTACAACTAATCATAAGTTAAGAACAGAAGACCCATCAACAGCTCTAAGTTCTCTCAGAAGCCAATGTAACCACAAAAATGATTTGAAAGCATCACATGCATCTATATATTGAGCCCAGTTGGCAGAAGAATGACACACTACCATAGTTTACTCTTTCATACAACTGCATCACCTTGAAACTCAGCCGGCCGGAGTGGCCGTGCAGTTCTAGGCGCTACAGTCTGGAGCCGAGCGACCGCTACGGTCGCAGTTTTGAATCCTGCCTCGGGCATGGATGTGTGTGATGTCCTTAGGTTAGTTAGGTTTAATTAGTTCCGAGTTCTAGGCGACTGATGACCTCACATGTTTAAGTCGCATAGTGCTCACAGCCATTTGAACCATTTTTTGAAACTCAGGAAGAGCATCATTTAGTCTAATTTTCCCCAGCATGATTGATATTACTGTAAGCTTCAATACTGCATTTATCGGTTTCCTCAGCATTAATTCCTTCTGTAATTGTCATTTTAATATACCAAACAGTGGAAAATCTGGGATGGATTAATGACAGAATTATGAAAAATACAGATTGCTACTCACCATACAGTGCAGATGTTGAGCTGCAGATAGGCAGGACAAAAAGACTGCCAAACATTTAAGCTTTCAGCCAAAAAGGCCATCATCAATGTGCTGGAGTGGGAGCAGGGAAGGGGTTAGGAGGGTGGAGGACAATGGCTAATGAAGGCTGAGGTCAGGAGGGTTACAGGAACATAGAATATACTGCAGAGAGGGTTCTCATCTGCGTTGGCCACTGTTTGTTGGTGACCATGCACATTCAGACGGACAGATTGTTGGATGCTAGGCCCACATAGAACACAGCACAGTGGTTGCAGCTTAGCTTGTAGATAACATGACTGGTTTCACAGGTTGCTCTGCCTGTGATGGGATAGGTGAGGCTTGTGTCCGGTCTGGAGTAGGTGGTGGCAGGACGATGTATGGGACAGGTCTTGCATATAGGTATATTACAATGATATGTGCCCTGAGGCAAGAAGTTGAGAGCTGAAGTTGTGTATGGATGGATGAGGATATTGTGTAGTTTTGGTAAATGGCAGAATACCACTGTGGGAGGGGTGGAAAGGATAGTGGTTAGGACAGCCCTCATTTCAGTGCATGACAAGAGGTAGTTGAAACTGTGGCAGAGCACGTGATTCAGTTGCTCCAGTCCTGGGCGGTACTGAGTCACAAGTGGAATACTCCTCTGTGGTAATATGGTGGGACTTCAGTACATGGAGAGATAAGGTATGGGAGATCTATTTGTGTACTAAGGTGGGAATGTAATTACAGTCTGTGAAGACATCAGTGAGACCCATGGTATATTTCAAGTGGAACTGCTCATCATTACAGATGCAGTAGCTATGGGTGACTAGGCTGTATGAAATGGGCGGTAGCTGTTGAAGTGGAGGTATTTCTGGTGGTTGGAAGAGTTGATATGGATGGAGGTACAGACATAGCCATCTTTGAGTGGAGGTCAATATCAAGGAAGGTGCCTTGTTGGGTTAAGGAGGACCAGATGAAGTGAGTGCAAGAGGAGCTGTTGAGGTTCCGGAGGAATGTGGATATGGTATAGCACCCTCACAACATGATCCAGATCACAAAGATGTCATAAATGTGTGTGAAAAAGGTAAGGTTTTTCATATTCTAGGTGGTTAGAAAGGATTCCTCCACATGGCCCATGAGTATGTTGACATAGCATGCTGCTATGCGGGTGCCCATTGCCATACCCTGTATTTATTTGCTGGTGATGCCTTCAACGGGGAAGTAATTGTGGGTGAGGATATAATTGGTCATTGTGACTAGGAAGTAGGTTGTAGGCGTGAAATCCATTGGGCATTGCGAAACAGAGCTCAATAGTGGCAAGGCAAAGGGCATTAGGAATATTGGTGTAAACGGATGTGGCATCAATAGTGACAAGCAGGATACCGTGTGGTACCAACGCAATGACAATCTTTTTACTTCTCTCATTAATCCTACCCTCTGTCTAACCTCCTGATTTCACCTAGCCACCCTTCCCTCTCTCTACCTTGTTCATGCATGCTCCCATAAGCAGCACTTTACCGTTCTCCACTCCACTCCTGCCCTGCTACCTCTCCCCTTCCTCACCCCAGCCCCCTCCTTACCACTACCACCCAGATTGCTTCTCTCATCGTGCACTGCTGCTCACAGTCTGGCCTGAGCAGTCAGAGACTGTGGTCATGTGTGTGTGAGTTGTGTTTGCATGTGTGTGTTGTCTAATTCTGATTAAGGCCTTTTAGACCAAAAGTTTACTTGTTTGATAGTCTTTTTGTTCTGTGTATCCTCTACTCAACATCTGTGCTATATGGTGAGTAGCAATCTTTGCTTTTCATAATTTTGTCATTTTAGTATACCTAAGTATTTGTTTCAGCAGTTCATGATGCACATGTGTTTTTGCAACTTGAACTATCAAAGCTAGATTAACTACGTACGTTAAATTTTGTGTTGTGGGCTGTATTAAGTTCATCAGATTTTCAACTATGCCGAAATAGAGTTCAGCTTTATTGAAAGCTAGTGACCTACCTGCTATCCATCTTGTTTCTGGTGGTAAAGATAATGATTTTGATCCATCATGCCGCATTTCTTTAAATTCTTCATCTTAAATGCAGACTGATTTATTTGCATCCAATTTTCTAAGTTCTTGATTTATAAACCTAGCTAGTAATCAAGATCGTCTACAGTGATGTGGAAGCAATTAGCCAACTGCTGTTCAATACATTTACTCTCGCGATCAGCAGAGCTCATTGTAGCAGATTAGCATCAAATGTCCACTACCAATGGGTGGAAAGGTGTTCTCCAGGATGTCAGGATGGCATCCAGCTCGCTCCACCAGAGTGTTGGGGGAATGATGGGTAGATGAACACTATAGGAGTCTGTCAGATGTGAAAAGTGGCCATAGAAAGACAGGTGGCATGCATACAAATTCTTTATCATTTCAACAATTTTATTGCAGCTGCACTTGTACACTTTCATCATGTGGCGAGTGTGACATTGATCCACAGCATCCATGTTCCATGATGTGGTCAGGGTTTGATCTCACAGTGGAGAAGAATTGTTGTAGAGATGGCACTTGGCATGTCTCAAGCACAGAGCAACCTTGCGTAGTAGACATTCTGCAGCAGCATTGTGTCATGTTCTGATGAGGCTAACTGATTTTGTTTCGCTGCTAGGAAGGCAGCCATAGTTGTTCAGCTGAGGCAAGTGACATCTGGCTATGTGATCCCAGTGGCCTAGAGGCAGGAAGGGCCTCAATTTGACCCCCAGCTCATCATGTGGTGTCTGGACTTCAGCTGGGGTTGACGCAATGATTGTTGACTACTCAATGACTTGCAGATTTGAGTAATGCTGTGGTGATGTGCTTGGCTGGAAAGCCAGTATTTATATGTCCAAAGTGCACCTGTTGTGGTGCTGTACCTGCTAAAGCCATGTACTCTCCATACTGACCTGCTTTGTGGTGTTGACCACATCTGCCTACACATACGACTTTGCTCAATAATCAGTCCGTCATCAACAAGAAAAAGCAGTAATGGTATTGTATTTTCATTGTGGAATATGTAAAGATCAATAGAGATCTCCCAGATATTACATCCACTGTGAAATTTAACAGCACATGTATATCAGCATTTTGATGCTTGATTCAAACCATAGTTTTCGACACTTTGCTTACAGGTCTCTTTTTACTGTCGTAGCATACTGGTTGATGCATTAAAATTCCTTCTTCAAAAATACCATTTAGAAATGCAGTCCTTTCATAAAATTGTTTCATGTCCCAGTCATGTCTCAGATCTTGCTGCAGGACTAAATATGTCAGTATAACCTATTCCAAATCACTGTACATACCCTTTTGACTTTATCAAACCACTTTACCATTTGCATTTAATTTTATATTGTAAAGCCAGTTTGCACTCACCTTACTTATTTAAGATCATTCTCATTTGCTTCCTTCTGTATAATTCCTTGCTGGTTCATGAAGGAGCATCATCCTTGGCTGATGGTCGGAATCTTTACTGTAACTTACTTCTAAGTTGCTATGAAACTGTACTTCACTGACATGTAAATGATTGCTAACACTGTGATTAGATATATCTCTGCTGAAACGATCTTATTGACTAATCTCTTCAAATTTAACTGTTTCATGTCAGATTCCTGAAACCTCATCATCTTTCTCAATACCTGATGTACAGACAGCTGTTTTAACATGATTCAGTGGCTTTAGTAATTGTTGGAAGCTACAAATCTCTGCATATGAGACACATCATTTTTCAGCAAAGTAAACATGGTACTCACAATCTACTTAATCAACCACATATTTTTTTAGTAGGTTAATCACCAAATTTCTTCTGTTTTCATGTTCGGATCCAAGCGTAATGCTTTGTTCGAAATCGTACAAAATTATTGAACTGACCTCCCTTCTTGAAAAGTGTTTGAAATGGAGACTTGCCTTAATTTTCAAGGGGCCAATTTGATTCAAGGTACAGGCTGCAGCCAAAATGGCTTCATCCCACAATGGTTTAAGTAGATGTGCAGCAGAGCAGAGCCAAGAATGTACCATTTCACACAGGATTCTGTGTTCAAACTTAGCAACTCCACTTTACTGAGAAGTATGTTTTTTGGTAATTGAAAGTTTTTGTATAACTGAGCCAGCAAAATGACTCGTATCATTGTTACTAAACTCTTTACCACCATCTATATGTAATTTTCCCACTGTAAAATCAGATTATTTCTTTATATTTTTAAAAACAGTGGAAATTTTTCTTTAATTTCATCTGTGTGTGGCAAAAACTATGGGACTATGAAACTGGAAAAATCATCTTTAAATAAAGGATGGTACTGATGATCCCGAAAATCACTTTCCTCCAACAGTCCACAAAAATCTGTGTAAACGAAATTTCTGTTTTTTGTGAATTCTACTCTATCACTAAATGCCAACCTATGATGAAGTTTTCAATAGTCATACTATCCACAAATCTGCTATCAGTTGATGTTTCCTTATTGTGATGGTCAAAAACTGCTGCACATAGCATTGGCTTTGATAGCTGATTTTATCTTCTCATGCTTCTTTTAGGCAGAACAAAACATCAGAAATTATTTTGTCAATTTCTGTTTGCTCAACAGCCACACATCAATTTGACACATCCAAAATGCTTCATTTTGTAGCACTCTTCATCCATCCTGGTGTTTCAGTTGGCTGCTAAGTAGTATATCTGTCATACTGATTTGTAACATGTTACAGCACTCATCACAGACCAGTTTATTTGTACCATACTTATAAAAGAATTATAGCTCCTCATCATTAAAATCTTCTTTTTAGTTTTATACATATTTATATTATTTTCATTCCTTGAAGTTTCCGTGTTTCTACATCTGTGCTCAGTAAACCCCAGTGAAGTGCATAGTGGATGGTACTGTGCATTGAATCAATTATTAAGGCCTCTTGCTGTTACAATCACATTTGGAGTGTGGAAGAATCATCGCTTGAACATGTTGGTGCACACTGTAATCTTGTCTTTGTGATCTCAATGGAAACAGTATTTTGGGGCATATAATATATTTCTAGATTCATCAAAGTTGCTTCTTGAAATTTTCTAAGCAGCTTTTTATGGGATAGTGTGCATCTGTCTGCAAGCACCTGCTAGTTAGTTTTCTCAGCATCTCTGTAACACTCTCCTGTGGGTCAAACAAACCTGTGACTGTTTGTGCTTCCCTTCTTTGCATGGCTTCAGTATCCACAATTAGTCCTATTTGATATGGGTCAGTCACACTTGAGCAACATAGTACGGTGAGTTGCACAAGAATTTTATAAGCAATCTCCTTTGTAGACTGGTTGCATTTCCATAGTATTTCCCAACGAACTGATTTGCCCCTTACTTTTCACATTACTGAAACTATATGACCGTTCCAGTTCATATACATACAGTTTGTTACACACAGATGATTGTATGCATTCACTGATTGCAACTGTGACTTACGGATATTACAGTCATAGTATATTCTGAGGTTACTATTAGTAGTTTCTGCAAAGTCATAAATATATAATATGAACAGCAAGAATCATTACACACTTCTCGGCAGCACAACTGAAGTTACTTCTGCATCTATATCTATGTCTATACTCTCCAGACCACCGTGAGATGCATGGCAGAGGGTACATCCCATTGTACCATTATTCCATTCATGTACGGAGTGCAGGAAGAATGGTTGTTTGAATGCCTCTGTGTGTGCAGTAACTATTGTACTCTTATCTTCACAATCCCTACGTGAACAATTTGTAGGGGTTTGTAGTATATTCCTACAGTAATCATTTAAACACAGTTCTTGAAACTTTGTTAATGGACATTTTCAGGGTATTTTATGTATATCTTGTAGAGTCTTTCAGTTCAGTTCCTTCAGTATCTCTGTGACACTCTCCCATGGATTGAAAAAACCTGTGACCATTCATGCTGCCCATATCTGTATACGTTCAATATCCCAGTAGGCCTAGTTGGTATGGCCCCCACGCACTTGAGCATTATTCCAGAACCAGTAGCACAGCTGATTTGTAAGCAATCTCCTTTGTAGCTGGCTTGCACTTCGCCAGTATTCTGCCAACAAACCAACCACCTGCTTTACCCCTGACTGAGCCTATGTGATCATTTTGTTTCATACCCCTGCAATGTGTTATACCTGGGTTTTTGTATGACTTAGCAAATTCCAACAGTGACTCATTTATATTATAGTCACAGGATACTATGTTTTTTTCACTTTGTGAAGTCAATAATTTCATTTTTCTGAAGATCTGAAGCAAGTTGCTAGTCTTTTCACCACTTTGAAATCTTATCAAGGTGTGACTGCCTATTTCTGCAGCATCTGTGAGATAAGTACTTCATTACAGGCAACTACATCATCTGCAAAAACCCTGGTTTTACTATTAGTATTGTCTGCAACATCATTAATATACAACATGAACAACAAGGGTCCCAACACAGTTCGCTGAGGCACACCTGAAGTTACTTCTACATCTGATGATGAATCTCCATCCTAGATGATGCGCTGCTTCCTCCATGCCAAAATGTCCACAATCTAGTCAGAAATTTCACTTGATACCCCATATGATGGTACTTCCGACAATTAGTGTAGATGTGGTGATGTGACTTACCAAAAGAAAACACTGGCAGGTCGATAGACACACAAACAAACACGAACATACACACAAAATTCTAGCTTTCGCAACCAACGGCTACTTCGTACCCTCTTTCCTGACGAAGCAGCCGTTGGTTGCGAAAGCTAGAATTTTGTGTGTATGTTTGTGTGTCTATCGACCTGCCAGCGCTTTTGTGTGGTAAGTCTCATCATCTTTCTTTTTAAATATATATATATATATATATATTTTTTTTCCCACGTGGAATGTTTCCCTCTATTATATATATATATATATATATATATATATATATATATACCTCCAGAACCTCAACACCTCCTCTTGCACTCACTTCATCTGGTCCTCCTTAACCCAACAAGGCACCTTCCTTGATATTGACCTCCACTCAAAGATGGCTATGTCTGTACCTCCATCCATATCAACTCTTCCAACCACCAGAAATACCTCCACTTCAACAGCTACCACCCATTTCATACAGCCTAGTCACCCGTAGCCACTGCATCTGTAATGATGAGCAGTCCCACTTGAAATATACCACGGGTCTCACTGATGTCTTCACAGACTGAAACCATAGTATCCTGTGACTGTTATAGAAATAAATCACTGTTGGAATTGGCTAACTCATACAAAAGCCCGGGTGTAACACTTTTCAGGGGTATGAAACAGAATGATCACATTGGCTGAGTCAGGGGTAAAGCAGGTGGTTGGTTTGTGGGCAGAATATTGGCGAAGTGCAAGCCATCTACAAAGGAGACTGCTTACGAATCAGTCATGCTACAGGTTCTAAAATAATGCTCAAGTATGTGGGGCCCATATCAGAAAAGCCCAACTGGATATTGAACGTATACATATTAGGGCAGCATGAATGGTAACAGATTTGTTTAATCCATGGGAGAGAGTCACAGAGATACTGTACGAACTGACCTGAAAGACTCTTCAAGACAGACATAAACTACCCTGAAAATGCCTATTAACAAAGTGTGTTAAATGATTACTGTAGGAATATACGACAAAACCGCTATACATTGTTCACACTGGGACCGTGAATATAACGAGTAGAATAATTACTGTACACACAGAGGCATTCAAAGGACCATTCTTCCTGCACTCTCTATATGATTGAAATAATTGGTAAAATGGGATGTACTCTCTGCCATGCAACACCTCACGGTGGTTTGGAGAGTATAGACGTAGATGTAGATATAGAGTGTAACCTACAGTTGCAGAAGTAACTTCAGCTATGCTGCCGAGAAGTGTGTAAGGATTCTTACTGTTCATATTATATATATTTATGAGTTTGCAGAAAATACTAACAGTAACCTCAGAATTTTTTCTGCTGCTGTAGTTCACAATAAATTATTGTCTGAAAAAAGTTGCACAAATATTTTGTCACATTACTGATAATATTCCAAAGTGGTACAAAGATTGGAAACTTGCTTTAAATGTTCATATATGTGAAATTCTACAGCTAAAAAAATGAAAAAACAAACATAGGATACTATGACTACAATATACTAAGTCACAGTTGGAATCAGTGAATGCATACAATCATTTGGGTGTAACAGACTGTATGTATATGAACTGAAATGGTCATATGGGTTCAGTAATATGTAAAGTAGGGGGCAAAACAGTTTGTTGGGGAATACTATGGCAATGCAATCAGTCTACAAAGGAGTTGGCTTGTTAAATTATCGTGCAACTCAACGTACAACATTGCTCAAGTGTGAGTGACCCATATCAAATAGGACTAACTGTGGATGCTGAACCCATGCTAAGAAGGGAAGCACAAATGGTCACAGGTTTCTTTGGCCCATAGGGGAGTGTTACAGATGTGCTGCGAAAACTAACTAGTAATAACTTGAAGACAGATGCACACTATCCCATAGAAGGCTGTTTCGAAAATTTCAAGGAGCAAGTTTGATAAATCTAGAAATATATTATAAGCCCCAAAATATTGCTTCCGCTGAGATCACAAAGACAGGATTACAGTGTGCACCAAGATGTTCAAGCGATGATTCTTCCACACTCCAAATGTGATTGTAACAGCAAGAAGCCTTTATAATTGGTGCAATGCACAATACCATTCACTATGCACGTCACTGTGGTTGCTGAGCACAAATGTAGAAGCATGGAAACTTCAAGAAGTGAAAATAATATAAATATGTATAAAACTAAGAGGAAGATTTTAATGATGAAGAGCTGTAATTCTATTATAAATGTGGTACAAATATACTGGACTGTGATGAGTGCATTAAATGCAAATAAAAAGTGATTTGATAAAGTCAAATGATGATGATGGATGGAGAGGGTTTTAAGGGTGCACGACGGCAAGGTCTTCAGTGCCCACTCAGTAACAGATTGAGATGGGTGTCAAGAAAAGGCTCAGAACAGTAAGATAAAACAGAACGTAAGACACAAGAAACTAGCTTGGAAAAATATGTGCCTACCCACACCGAAGCGTGGGACATAGCTTGCCGCCAGCAGTAAAACACGGACAACCCCAGAAGAAAGTGGAAGAGGGAGGTAAACAATATAGCAGATGGTAGTGGGTGGCTGACCGCAAGGAAAAAGGGAGGAGCCAGTCACTTTGCAATACACTAAAACCTCCAGCCTAAAAGTTTAGACCAGAGTCCTGACACACCACAAAACTTTAAAACCCTAGACACACACATCTCATCATTAGCTAAAACACAGGGCAGATCCCCATCAACTTGTGCTTCTGCCCTTGCATCACGGTATAAAATGCAGTCTGTTAAAATGTGCCGGACAGAGATGTGCACAGCACAAGCATCACAAATCGGGGGCTCCTCCCCCCATAATAGAAAACTATGTGTGAGAGGACAGTGTCCAATCCGAAGACGCGTGAGAGTCACTTCTTCCCGCCTGAGCACTCGGCAGGAGGTACGCCACGGCCGAGTTGTTGACTTCACCAACCGCAATTTATTGGCCGTCTCTGCCAGCCATTCTTCCTCCCACAACTCCATGCACTTTTTGTGGAGTGCAGAAATGACAGACTGTAAGGGAAGAGGACACTGGACCACATCCTGCTCTCTGCAGGCCTCCTTGGTAGCCCGATCGGCCTGTTCATTGCCCCATATTCCTACATGACCAGGCACCCAGCAGAAGTACATTTCCTTACCCCGTCGTTGGAGCAAGTACACTCGGTCATATATCAGCTGGACCATCTCCTCAGTTGGGTACAGATTCTGCAATGATTGTAAGGCACTAAGAGAATCAGAGCAGATGAGAAATCGATTGCCCCAAACACGATTCATCTGCTTTAGTGCCTTCAGGATTGCTTGGAGCTCCGCTTCGAAAATGGTAGATTCATCAGGGAGGCGAATCCGGGTAACATGATCAGGGAGCACTACAGAACAGCCAATGAAATTCTCCTGTTTGGACCCATCAGTGTAAATGACGGCAAAACTGTGATGCGCATCTAAAATGTTAAAAAACTGAGATTGGAATGTAAAATCTGGTGTACTATCTCTCTTAAAATTAGTCTAATCTAAAATAAGTCCGGGTCTCCAGAGGAGCCAAGGAGGAAATCTGCTCCAACCGCGACGGAAAACATGAAGACCACCCATATCCATCGCAGAGAGGCAATCCTGTATGTGAATCCCATATGGCCACGTTGCTCATTGCCAGTTATGAAATAGCCGTGCCAGAGGAAGCTGAGCAACGGTATGGTATGCAGATGTGTACAAAGTTTTATATGCCTGGCACACCGCAAGTAGCCGCCGCCGCATATGAAGTGGCGGTTCACCAGGCTCTGCACAGAGGCTTGGTATGGGGCTAGTTCTGAATGCCCCAGTGGCCAACCGAAGCCCTTCATGGTGCACAATGTCCAACATCTTTAAGTAAGAAGGCCTCGTAGACCCATACACCGTGCACCCATAATCGAGCCAAGATCGCACAACGCCCTGTAAAACTGGAGCAGACAAGACCTGTCAGCTCCCCATGTACTGTGGCTAAGGCACTTTAAAATACTTAATGCCTTAAGTGACCGTCATTTCAGGTCTTTAAGATGAGGTAACCACATAAGCTTCAAATCAAAAATGAGCCCCAGAAATCTCACTGTGTCATTAAAAGCGAGGGCAGTGTCCCTTATCCTCAACTCAGGACAGGTTAAAATCGAACGAGAACGGTGAAAAACAGCAGTCATCCAAACATTTAAAAGTAAGTTGCAACTGATGCGTTGTCGTTGCAAGACTTGAAGAAGAGCAAAACAAAGAGAAATCATCCACAAACAAGGAACACTGGACAGGACTTTTCACTATGGAGGTAATGCTATTAATAGTGATGGCAAAGACAGCCACACTTAGAACGCTACCCTGAGGGATGCCGTTCTCCTGCTCAAAGCGGTCAGACAGGACGTCACCAATTCGGTATTTAAAATATCGTGGCGAGAGGAAAGACTGAATAAAAAGAGGAAGACAACCACGAACACCCCATTCGTAAAGCTGCTCCAGGATGAGACGCCTCCAAGTAGTATCATAGGCCTTCTCAATGTCAAAAAATACACCTAGAAGGTGATGATGGCTTAGGAAAGCTTGTTGTATAGTCGCCTCCAGGAGGGCAAGGTTATCGAAGGTGGAGCGAAACCTCCAGAACCCACACTGAAAGCGACTAAGGAGTTGCCGGGATTTTAACATCCAGACAAGGCAGCGGTTGATCATCCGCTCCAAGGTCTTTCCCATGCAACTAGTGAGAGCAACACTACAGTAGCTACTCAGGCTCGTGCGGTCACTGCCTCACACCACGAGTCAGGAAAGTGACCTGACACCCAAATGGCATTAAAAAGTGTGAGGAGGATTTCTTTGTTGGGCCTTGTGAGGTGCCGTAGCATACTGTAATGGATCCTGTTGTGACCAGGGGATGTGTCACGAGCTGCAGAATCCAGCTCCCACATAGAAAATGGGCAGTTGTAAACTTCATGAGAGGTGGACTGGAAGTCCAGATTACACCTCTCAACAACCGCTCTATGGCACTGGAAACCCGGATCCTGACTGGTTGTTACAGTAGCCATGGCAAAATATGCTGCCATAGTTTGGGCAAAGTCTCGCAGATCCATGTGGAGAGTGCCGTTAGCCATTACAGAAGCCATGGGGGCACCTCCCTCCTCTCCCAGAGATTCTCCTGATGGTCTCCCACACAATGGAACTTTTGGTGGAACGATTAATGGTGTTCAGGAACTGTTGCCACAACCTCTTCTTGCTCTCTCGAATAATGCGGCGACATTTCGCCCTCGCCACCCTAAAGGCTGCAAGATTCTCAGCAGTCGGCCAACACTGGAACTGACGCAGAGCCGCACGCCTTGTCCTGATTGCAAAGCGGCATTCAGCACTCCACCAAGGGATAGGTTGCCTCTTCCAGTGGCCTGTGGAATGGATGCTTCAACGGCATGGTGGACCGTTTTGGTAATATGATCCACCCATGCCTCAACATTCGCACAGTGTTCAAACTGGGCCAACTGGCTATAAAGTGTCCAGTCGGCCCCACTGAGCACCCATCTTGGTGGTCTCCTTTCAGGGCCTATGCCATCTGCAGGTGAATCCAGATTTGGAAGTGATCACTGCCATGCAAGTCAGCAACCACTTCCCATTGAGCACTGGCGGCAAGGGCTGGAGAGCAAAGCGAGAGATGAAAGGGAATGTCGACTAGATCCTGGCATGTCACAACACCTTTGCTATAATTCAAGGTGCTGTGCAGTTCAGTGTCTTTGGCATACTCCCCAAGGCACTTAGCAGAATGGAGGTTAGTTGCTTGCTGGGAAGTAGAAGTTTCCGCATGCAAGGTCCCATTACACAAGCGCTTCACTGATTTTAAAGAGCCACAGATTCCCTCCAAACCCTTTTGTATATAGAAGGGCGAAACCTTCTCGAAACTACCCTCCTTCCGTTTCACAATGAGAAACACATTCTGATTACCAGAATGCATTCTGTTACCAAAGACTTTACTTGTCAAAGAAGTGCCGGAGTCAGTGGGGCTGACTGCACGAGCCCTCTTGAGAGACTAGGTGTTAGAACCTTCCAGTGGCCCACCCTTTCTGCTGGGAGGAGGAGAAGAGAATTTCGAAGGATCCATCTCGGTCCCACAAGCAGATAGGGAACTAGAAGACCACATAGACAGAGCCACACAGGCCTATGTAAGCCTTATACAACTGAGGTGTGGCAGGTACCCCAGAGGTTGCCCGCTAACGACTGTTCCAACTCGACAGCCATGCATCTCACCAACGCGCAGCACACCTTGAGATTGAGGGAGTGTTTATAGAGGTTTACTCCATTCTCGCAATCCAGGCGGTCAAGCCAAGATCCCCATTCCCTGAGACACACAGCGTCCCACTGCCGCGCCGCTCAGTGGTTGTTGAGGTATGCCCAGAGGTTACGGTGCAAGGGGACTGGCGGCGCTTACCAGTCCCCAGCTCGGGTACCTCGGGGTCGCCACCTGAATGCCGAGCCTCTGGGGACAAAGTCAAATGTGTGTGTATAGTGATTTGGAAAAGATTATATTGACACATTTAGTCCTACAGCAAGATCAGAGACATGACTGGGACATGAAACAATTTTATATAAGGACTGCATTTCTAAATGGTATTTTTGAAGAAGAAATTTTAATGCATCAGTCAGAATGCTACGACAGTAATAAGGGACCTGTAAGCAAATTGTTGAAAACTATGGTTTGAAGCAAGCATCAAAATGCTTATATACATGTGCTGTTAAATTTCACAGTGTATATAATATCTGGGAGATCTGAATTGATCTTTACATGTTCCACAATGAAAACACGACACCACTACTGCTTTTTCCTGCTGATGATGGACTGATTATGGAGCAAAGCTGTAAGTGTAGGCAGATGGGCTGAAGAACACAAAGCAGGTCAGTATGCAGTGTACATGACTTTAGCGGGTACAGCACCACAACAGATGCACTTTGGCATATATAAATACTAACTGTCCAACCAATCACAGCATTATTCAAATCTGCAAGTCATTGAGTAGTCAACAATCACTGATGTCCAGACACAGCATGATGAGCTGGGGGTCAAACTGAGGCCCCCCCAGCCTCTAGGCCACTGGGATCACATAGTCAGAAGTCACTTACGTCAGCTGGAGAGCTACGGCTGCGTCACTAGCAGCTAAACAAAGTAAGTCAGCCACATCATCACATGACACAATGCTGCTGCAGAATGTCTACTATGCTAGGTTTCTCTGTGCTTGGGTCATGCCAAGTGCCATCTCTACCACAATGCTTCTCCATTATGAGATCATGGATCATGGATGCTGCTGTGGATCAATGTCAGACTCGCCACATGATGAGAGTACACAACTGCAGCTGCAATAAAATTGTTGAAATGAAGAATTTGTATGCATGCCACCCGTCTTGCTATGGCCACTTTACGCATCTGACAGACTCCTGTAGTGTTCATCTATCCATCATTCCCCCAACTCTCAGGTGGAGGAAGCTGGATGCCATCCTGACAACCTGCAGAACACCTTTCCACCCATTGGTAGTGGACATTTGTTGCTAATCTGCTACAATCAGCTGTGCTGATTGAGAGAGTAAATTTATTGAACAGTTGTCTAATTGCTTTCACATCACTGTAGACCATATGGATTACTACCTAGGTTTATAAATCAAGAACTTAGAAAATTGGATTCAAATAAATCAGTCTGCATTTAAGATGAGGAATTTACAGAAATGCGGCATGATGGATCAAAATCATTATCTTTACCAACAGAAACAAGATGTATAGCAGGTGGGTCACTGGCTATCAATAATGCTGAACTCTATTTAGGAATAGTTGCAAATCTGATGAACTTAATACAGCCCACAACACAAAATTTATTGTACGCAGTTAATCTAGCTTTGACAGTTCAAGATGCAGAAACAGAGGTGCATCATCCACTGCTGAAAATAATACTTAGGTATACTAAAATGACAGTATTATGAAAAAGACAGATTGCTACTCACCATATAGCACAGATGTTGGTAGCAGATACACAGAACAAAAAGACTATCAAATGAGTATGCTTTTGGCCAAAAAGGTCTTAATCAGAATTAGACAACACCAACATGCAATCACAAATCACACGAACACAGTCGCCGACTGCTGAGGCCAGACTGTGAGCAGCAGTGCATGATGAGAGAAGCAGTCTGGGTGGTACTGGTACATAGTGGGCTGGGGTGAGGAGGGGGAGAGGTAGCAGGGTGGGAGTGGGGGATGGTAAAGTGCTACTTATGGCAGCATACATGGACAAGGTAGAGAGATGCTAGAGCAGCTAGGTGAAGTCACAAGCTTAGACAGAGGGTAGGGAAGGGGGAGGGGAGGCAGGGGGCAGTGGATAACGAGAGAAGTAAGAAGATTGTGAGATGGTGTCCCACTTGTCCCTACTATTGCCACCTCCCTTTAGACTAATATTCCTAATGCCCTTGGCCTTGCCACTATTGAACTCTACATTTCCCAATGCCCAATGGATTTCATGCCTACAACCTACTTCCCAGTTACAAATGACCAACTATATCCTCACCCACAATTACTTCACCTATAAAGGCCTCACCAGCAAACAAATACAGGGTATGGCAAAGGGCACCCGCATGGCAGCATCCTATGCCAACACATTCACACATATTCACAGGCCACGACGAGGTATCCTTTCTAACCATCTAGAATACCAAACACCTTACCTGGTTCACTTTCACTGATGACATCTTTATGATCTGGATCGAGTTGTGAGGGCCCTGTGCCCTATCCACATTCCTCTGGAATCTCAACACCTCCTCCTGCACTCACTTCATCTGCTCCTCCTCAACCCAACACGGCACCTTCCTTGATATTGACCTCCTCTCAAACATGGCTATGTCTGCACCTCCATACATATCAACTTATCCAACTGTAAGAAATACCTCCACTTAAACAGCTGCCACCCATCTCATACAGCCTACTCACCCTCCCCCCCATGAACCATGGACCTCGCCTGCTGTTGGTGGGGAGGCTTGCGTGCCTCAGTGATACAGATGGCCATACCTTAGGTGCAACCACAATGGAGGGGTATCTGTTGAGAGGCCAGACAAACGGGTGGTTCCTGAAGAGGGGCAGCAGCCATTTCAATAGTTGGAGGGGCAACAATCTGGATGATTGACTGATCTGGCCTTGTAACACTAACCAAAACGGCCTTGCTGTGCTGGTACTGCGAACTGCTGAAAGCAAGGGGAAACTACATCCGTAATTTTTCCTGAGAACATGCAGCTTTACTGTATGGTTAAATGATGATGGCGTCCTCTTGGGTAAAATATTCCGGAGGTAAAAATAGTCCCCCATTCGGATCTCCGGGTGGGGACTGCTCAGGAGGACGTCATTATCAGGAGAAAGAAAACAGGCGTTCTACGGATTGGAGTATGGAATGTTAGCTCCCTTAATCGGGCAGGTAGGTTAGAAAATTTAAAAACGGAAGTGGATAGGTTAAAGTTAGATATAATGGGAATTAGTGAAGTTCGGTGGCATGAGGAACAAGACTTTTGGTCAGGTGAATACAGGGTTATAAATTCAAAATCAAATACGGGTAATGCAGGAGTAGGATGAATAATGAATAAAAAATAGGAGTGTGGGTAAGCTACTACAAACAGCATAGTGAACGCATTATTGTGGCCAAGATAGACACGAAGGCCAACTAGCTCTGCAGATGATGAAGAAATTGAAGAAATGTATGATGAGATAAAAGAAATTATTCAGGTAGTGTAGGGAGACGAAAATTTAATAGTCATGGGTGACTGAAATTTGAGAGTAGGAAAAGGGAGAGAAGGAAACATAGTAGGTGAATATGGACTGGGGGTAAGAAGTGAAAGAGGAAGCCGTCTGGTAGAATTTTGCACAGAGCATAACTTAATCATATCTAACACTTGGTTCATGAATCATAAAAGAAGGTTGTATACATGGAAGAATCCTGGCGATACTAGAAGGTATTAGATAGATTATATAATGGTAAGACAGAGATTTAGGACCAGGTTTTAAATTGTAAAACATTTCCAGGGGCAGATGTGGACTCTGACCACAATCTATTGGTTATGAACTGTAGATTAAAACTGAAGAAACTGCAAAAAGGTGGGAATTTAAGGAGATGGGACCTGGATAAACTGAGTAAACCAGAGGTTGTACAGAGTTTCTCGACAATTGACAGGAATGGGGGAAAGAAGTACAGTAGAAGAAAAATGGGTAGCTCTGAGGGTTGAAGTAGTGAAGGCAGCAGAGGATCAAGTAGGTAAAAAGATGAGGGCTAGTAGAAATCCTTGGGTAACAAAAGAAATATTGAATTTAATTGATGACAGGAGAAAATATAAAAATGCAGTAAATGAAGCAGGCAAAAAGGAATACAAACGTATATAAAACGAGATCGACAGGAAATGCAAAATGGCTAAGCAGGGATGCCTAGAGGACAAATGTAAGGATGTAGAGGCTTATCTCACTAGGGCTAAGACAGATACTGTCTACAGGAGAATTAAAGATTCCTTTGGAGAGAAGAGAACCACTTGTATGAATATCAAGAGCTCCAACGGAAACCCAGTTCTGAGCAAAGAAGGGAAACCAGAAAGGTGGAAAGAGTATATAGAGGGTCTATAAGAGGGTGATTTACTTGAGGACAATATTATGGAAATGGAAGAGGATGTAGATGAAGATGAAATGGGAGATACGATACTGCATGAAGAGTTTGACAGAGCACTGAAACACCTGAGTCGAAAAAAGGCCCCGGGAATAGACAACATTCCATTAGAACTACTGACAGCCTTGGGAGAGCCAGTCCTGACAAAACTCTAGCACCTGGTGAGCAAGATGTATGAGACAGGCGAAATACCCTCAGACTTCAAGAAGAATATAATAATTCCAATCCCAAAGAAAGCAGGTGTTGACAAATGTGAAAATTACCGAACTATCAGTTTAATAGGTCACAGCTGCAAAATACTAACACGAATTCTTTACAGACGAATGGAAAAACCGGTAGAAGCCGACCTCGGGGAAGATCAGTTTGGAACACGTGAGGCAATACTGACCTTACGACTTATCTTAGAAGAAAGATTAAGGAAAGGCAAACCTATGTTTCTAGCATTTGTAGGCTTAGAGAAAGCTTTTGACAGTGTTGACTGGAATACTCTCTTTCATATTCTAAAGGTAGCAGGGGTAAAATACAGGCAGCAAAAGGCTATTTACAATTTGTACAGAAACCAGATGGCAGTTATGAGTCGAGGGGCATGAAAGGGATGCAGTGGTTGGGAAGAGAGTGAGAAAAAGTTGTAGCCTATTCCCAATGTCATTCAATCTGTATATTGAGCAAGCAGTAAAGGAAACAAAAGAAAAATTCGGAGTAGGTAGGTATTAAAATCCATGGAGAAGAAATAAAAACTTTGAGGTTTGCCGATGACATTGTAATTATGTCAGAGACAGCGAAGGACTTGGAATAGCAGTTGAACGGAGTGGACAGTGTCTTGAAAGGAGGATATAAGATGAACACCAACAAAAGCAAAATGAGGATAATGGAATGTAGTCGAGTTAAATCGGGTGATGCTGCGGGAATTAGATTAGGAAATGAGACACTTAAAGTAGTAAAGGAGTTTTGCTATTTGGGGAGCAAAATAACTGATGATGGTCGAAGTAGAGAGGATATAAAATGTAGACTGGCAATGACAAGGAAAGCATTTCTGAAGAAGAGAAATGTGTTAACATCGAGTATAGATTTAACTGTCAGGAAGTCGTTTCTGAAAGTATTTGTATGGAGTGTAGCCATGTATGGAAGTGAAACACAAATGATAAATAGTTTAGACAAGAAGAGAATAGAAACTTTCGAAATGTAGTGCTACAGAATAATGCTGAAGATTAGATGGGTAGATCACATAAGTAATGAGGAGGTACTGAATAGAATTGGGAAGAGGAGTTTGTGGTACAACTTGACAAGAAGAAGGGATCGGATGGCAGGACATGTTCTAAGGCACCAAGGAATCACAAATTTAGCATTGGAGGGCAGCATGGAAGGTAAAAATCGTAGAGGGAGACCAAGAGATGAATACACTAAGCAGATTCAGAAGGATGTAGGATGCAGGAAGTACTGGGAGATGAAGAAGCTTGCACAGGATAGGGTAGCATGGAGAGCTGCATCAAACCAGTCTCAGGACTGAAGACCACAACAACAGTCACCCGTGGCCACTGCATCTGTAATGATGAGCAGTCCCACTTGAAATATACCAATGGTCTCGGACTGTAATTACATTACCAACCTCTTACACAAACAGATCTCCCATGCCTTATCTCTCCAGTCAACTCACCACAGAGGAGCATTCCCCTCATGAATCAGTACCATCCAGGATTTGAGAAACTGCGTCACATGCTCTGCCACGGTTTCAACTGCCTCTTGTCATGCGCTGAAATGGGGGCTGTCCTAGCCACAATCCTTCCCAACCCTACCCCACAGTGGTATTCTGCCACTCGCCAAAACTACACAATATCCTCATCCATAAATACACAACCCCTGCTCCCAACTTATGCCTCAGAGCTAATATCACTGTACTAGACCTACATTCAAGACCTGTCCCATACTTACTCCCACCACCACCTACTCCAGTCTGGTCACAAGCCTCACCTATCCCATCAGAGGCAGAGCAACCTGTGAAACAAGTCATGTTATCTACAAGCTAAGCTGCCAATCACTGTCTGTCTGAATGTGAATGGTCACCAACAAACAGTGCCCAAGAGGCAGCTGAGCCACCCAGTTGCCGAGCCACTACCCAACACAACATTCTTCATTTTAATGACTGCTTCACAGCCTGTGCCAAAATCCATCCTTCCAAAATCAGTTTTTCTGCACTGCGGAGATGAGAACTCTCTCTACAGTATATCCTAGGTTTCTGTAACTCTCCTGATCTCAGCCTTCGTTAGACATTGTCCTCCACCATCCTACCCCCTTCCCTGCTCCCACTCCAGCACATTAATGGCCTCTTTGTCTGAAAGCTTAAATGTTTGGCAGTCTTTTTGTTCTGCCTATCCGCAGCTCAACATCTCCACTGTATGGTGAGTAGCAATCTGTATTTTTCATAATTCTGTCATTATTCCATCCCATATTTTCCACCATTTGATATATTAAAGTGACTATTGCAGAAGGAATTAATGCTGAGGAAACTGATGACTGTAGTATTGAAGCTTACAGTAATATCAATCATACTGGAGAAAAGTAGACTAATGACACTCTTCCTGAGTTTCAAGGTGATGCAGTTGTAAGAAAAAATAAACTATGGTAGTGTGCCATTCTTTTACCTAGTAGGCTCAATATGTAGATGCATGTGATAATTTCAAATCATTTTTGTGGTTACATTGGCTTCTGAAAGAAGTTAATAACTGTTGATGGGTCTTCTGTTCTTAACTTACAATTAGTTGTACAAAGTACACACTAGAAAGTTTCAGATTTATAATGTAATAGTAAGACACAGATTTCAAAATGAAATTTTCAATTGTAAAAAATTTCCAGGGGCAAATCTGGTTTTAGAGTTGTTGAGACTTTGAAAGGAATCATAAGTAGGCAATGGTTGACTAAAACAGGGGAAAGAAATACAAGACAAACGGGTAGCTTTTAAAGACAAAATAGTGAGACTAACAGATAATCAAATAAGCAAAAAGACAAAGTTCAATAGACATCCTTGAATAATGTATTAGTTATTGAAGATAAGTAACTTGAGGAGCAAATGTAAAAATGCAACAAATGAATCAGATAAAAGGAATTACAGATATCTAAAAAAATGAGATTGACAGGAAGTGCAAATTGCAAAAACACCAATGGCTAGATTAGAAATGCAATGTTATAGAAGCATGCATGACTATGAGAAACTATATACTGCCTATAGGAAAAGTAAAGAGATCTCCATAGAAAAGGGAAACACTGCTAGCAAATTAAGAGCTCTGGTAGCAAGAACATACTAAACAAAGAATGGAATATCAAAAGTTGAAATGAATATGTACACTAAGGGAAAACTTGAAGGCAGAAGAACTTATAGAAAGAGAAGCACAAATGGATGAAGATGAGGTGGGATATGATTCTGTGAGTGAATTTGACAAAACACTGAAAATGTTAAGTTGAAAGAGACCCCTCTGAATTACTGAGGTCTTTGAGGGAACCAGTCATGATAAAACTATTCTACCTGGTATACCAAGATATATGAGACAGCCAAATTACTCCTGGACTTTAAGAAGAATGTAATTATTCAAATTCCAAAGAAAGCAGTTGTTGATAGGTGTGAATATTATTGAACCAGTATATTACAAAACTAGTATTATTAAGTCATTTCTGCAAAATAAGTACACAAATTATTTACAGAATCATGGAAAACTGGTGGAACGTAATCAGTTTGTGTTCCAGGGAAATGCAGGAACATACAGGGAAATAAAGCCCCTATCATTTCTCTTAGGTTAAAACATTTCTATATTTAGAGAAAGCTTTTGACGATGTTGACTGGAATACAAATACAGGAATCAGAATGTAGTTATAAGACAGCAGAGGTAAAATCCAAGGAGCAGCTAGTTATCTATAACTAGTATTGACATCAGACTGTAGTTATAAAAGTTGAAGGGCATGAAAGGAAAGTAGAAGCCGAGATGGTAGTGAGGAAGTGTTAGCCTCTCTCTCCAATGTTTTTCAATATGTACATCAAGCAAGCTGTACAGGAAACCAAGGAGATATTCACACATGACATTAAACTTCAAGGAGAAGATATAAAAACTTTTTGAGGGCTGCTAACAACATTGTAAAGACAGCAAAGGAATTAGAAGAGCAGTTGAATGGAATAGACAGTGGTTTGGAAAGAGGTTATAACATTAGTGTCAACAGAAGTAAAATAAGGGTAATGGCATGCAGTCCAATTAAATCAAGTAATGCTGAAGAAATTAGATTAGGAGATTATGCATTAAAAGTAGTTGGTGAGTTTTGCTATTTTGGCAGCAAAATAATTCATGATTGCATAAGTGTGGAAGATGCAAAATGCAAACTGGCAATATGAAGAAAAGCATTTCTGAGAAGGAGAAATTTGTTAACATCCAACGGAAATTTAAGTGTTATGAAGCATCTTCTGAAGATATTTGTCTGGAGCATAGCCTTGTGTGGAACTGAAATATAGATGATAAACATTTCAAACAAGGAAAGAACAGAAGCTTTTGAAATGAGCTGTTACAGATGGAAATGAGGGAAAAAGAAATTTGTGGCACAATTTGACCAAAAGAAAGGATTGGTGTATAACACATCTGAAGCACCAATGAATCTCCAACTAATGGAGACCGTACAAATTTTAAACAACTGATCCCTGAATGTGGCATCAAATTGCTGCTTTAAGGCATCTCATATATCACTAGCTGTTTTGTTTTACATTACCACTGACAAACTTCATAAATAACAGCACTTGTTCTCATACACACTGTATAAATGTTTGCCTTAGGAAACAAATCAAACAGTTCCTTGAGCTTTTTGATTTGTATTTCTGCAGCACCTTCTTTGAGTGGCTGGAGCTTCAGTAATGTCTTGTCAATGACATTCAAAACATCTTCATGGTAAGTGAATATCTTTCTTTTCCAGCTTCACCAGTCAAATTTTTGGACTAATCATTTATGTACATTATACCAACATACCCATTTCTGCAGACCTTGATCTAAGTGTACACTATATGATCACAAGTTACATTCTGAATGCATTTCTTTGAACCTAAAACTCAGCTGTTAATGTTTCTAACCTCAAAATTCAACTGACAGTGCTTTAAACTCATTTGACGGCACTTTAACCTCAACTTGCATCTGTATTTTCTAGCATTTTTCTTTTCATCATGTACAATTTAGAAAATACAGTTTAGAAGAAGATTTGCCAAGAATAGTTCACTGAAACTGGACCTGTAACCTGTTAAGCTGAATGGTTTCCATACTAACAGTAGTTTGCAGGCTGTAGTTTCACACTGAATATTTACTCTGTCATACATTGTACAAGAAAAAAACTGATAATTATACTGAGATATGCCTTCCTCATTAAACAATTAAATACAAATATATTTAGGACAGCAACAAATATGAGGCAACTTGTTTATGTAAACCCCCTGTGTTAATTAGTTGCAGTTTGTGTTGATGAAATTTACAGTGAACATTGCTTGTAATAACTTTTTTCTGTAAAAGAAAAAGACTTATTTTTATTGTTCACTATTACTTTAGTGCTACACTTATGTTCACGTGTTTGATTGTACTGATAATATAATTTTTTTATGGTGCGTGCTGTGTCATGAAGCAGAATAGTATTTAAAGACTTTACAAGGTCATTTACATTAGTGTGGTTGAAAGAAAGAAAAACACACCATTGATAAGTTCTGATAGTTCCCTTGTCATCTGAATATACCCATGATGTACTGAATTCTTAAAAAAATAAATTTTTTTATATTGTGATTCTGTTGGTAAAATTTGCCAGTATATTACAATTACAGACCAATATCCTTAACATTTATTTTCTGCAGAAGTTATGAACACATTCTGAGTCTGAATATAATAAATGTCTTCAAAACAGAAAAGCTTGTAACCACAAATCAGTACAGATTTAGAAAGCATCACTCAGGCCAAACTCAGCTTGCCTTTTTTTCACATGATATCCTACAAACCATGGGTGGAGGACAACAGGTAGATTCCATATTCCTAGCTTTCCGGAAAGTGTCCACTGCACACTGTTGACAAGGGTCAGAGCATATGGATTACGTTCCTAGATATGTAAGTGGCTTGAAGACTTATTAGATAATAGATGGCAGAGTGTTGTCATTGACAGTGGGTGTTCATCAGAGACAACGGTATTACCAGGAGTGCTGCAGGGAAGTGAGACAGGACCACTGTTACTCTATATTCACATAAATGATCTGACAGACAGCTGCACAGCAATTTATTGCCGTTACCTGATGATGTTTTGCTCTATGGGAAAGTGTTGTTGTTGAGTGTCTGTAGCAGCAGACAATGTGACCTGGAAAGAATTTCTAGCTGATGTGATGAATTGCAGCTTCGTCTAAATACAGAAAAATGTAGGGTAAGGTAACTAGGGAAAGCAATACTGTAACATTCAAATTCAGAATTAGTAGTGTGTTGCTTGACATAATCACATCAATCAAATATCTATTCATAATGTTGTAAAGTGATATGAAATCGAATGAGCATACCAGGTTGGTAGTAGGGAACGCAAATGCTCAACTTTCTTTCATTGGAAAAATTTTGGTAAAGTATAACTCACCTATAAAGGAGACAGCGTATAGAATGCTAGTGTCACCCAATCTTTTGTGCTGCTCAACTGTTTGGGATCCCTACCAGATCAGAATAAAGGAAGAGATTAAAACAATTCAGAAGCATGCTGCTAGTTTTGCTACCAGTAAGTTCGATCAGCACACAACTATTACAGAGATGCTTCTTAAACTCAAATGTGAATCCCTGGAGGGGGAATCAATGCTCTCTGTGGAAATTTAGAGAACCAGCATTTGAGGTTGATTCCAGATCAGTTGTACTGCCATCAATGTACATTTTGCATCAGGACCACGAAGATAAGATGCAAGAAATTGGGGCTTCTACAGAGGCTTATAGACAGCTGTTTTCCTGTCACTCTATTTGTGAGTGGAACAGGAAAGGAAATGACATGTAATAGAACATGGTACCTTCTGTTGTGCACTGTACAGGGACTTGCAGAGTGTGTGTGCAGTTGTAGAATCATCAGTTTCATAATGGAGGGAGGCCTGGTGGTAAAAATTGTAGATGCAAAGTAAGGCTGGACTACAGCAAGCAGTTCAAATGCATGTAGGTTATAGGCATTAGGTGAAGATCAAGGGGCTTATGAAGGTTTTGCTAGTGTGGTGAGCTCCATCAAAGCAGTCATCAGACTGAAGACAGCAACAAACAAAAAATCAAAGAGCCATCAGACTTATAAAAGGATTAGGTATTTATGGGTGAGGTAAAAGCTGACAGGCAGCTAGCATTCTTACAAAATAATTACTATATGCTCAGTTACAAGTGACGAATAAAATCATTGCCATAATATAAAATATGGGGAGGGAATATGAAAGTATTTGTGAGATTAATGGTAATATATCTTAACAATATTTCAACATGTAAACTGATTATGTACAAAGTCTTTGGTGTTATTCTAGTTCTTCTGTTTCTGTTGAAAAAATGGATGTTGCATCAAAACTCGTGTGTGACTTATTTTTAATCAATAAAATACCAATTTTACAGGACTATTCAAAAAGAAGGAAGAGATTTCCAATATTGATCACTTCTGAACTACAAAAGATAGAAACATGATTCCAACGTTCCTGGAAAGAGAAAATTTTTAATTTTTATGTATTCAATGTGAGCACCATGTGTTACACGACAAATATCAAAGCGGTGGCCCATTGCCTGCCACGCACAAAGCAGCTGATCTCTTGTTATCATATTCACAGCTTCAACAATGTGCTGTCACAGACTTTCAAGAGTGTCAGACATAGGGGGGATAAAAATGCGGTCTTTCACATAACCTCAGACATAGAAGTCAAGAAGTCAGATCTGGAGACCTGTGAGGTCACTGGCAATGAAGTTCATCTTCTGCTCATCTTCTTCCAGTCCAACATCCTCGAATAATGTCATTCAGGTCACAATGGATGTACTTAGAGGTATGAGCCGGGGTACCATCTTGCTTGAAGCTGAAGTCATTTGAATCACCTTCTCATTGAGGAAATAATCAGTTTTGAAGCAAGTCTAGTTCTAGAATTCAAATTTTAAACTGTTGTCCACCCAGAAATGATGGATTTATGGTGCTACCTTTTGTAATTTAGAAGATATAAAAGTCTGAAATCTGTTTCTTGATTCTGAATAGCCCTGTATTTTAATCAGCTGATGATGATTTGTTACCCATGGTTGTTCCCACTGCCAATTAGCACTTCACATACACATTACCTGGCAATACAGATGAATGGTGTTCTTGATCCACTGTCACATGTGGCTGCTAATATATAATCACATTTTAGGATATCTGTTTTATTCCTGACATTGTTGCAAAAATGAAATAATGTCTCCACTCTTTGTAACAGTGGCCATGATATGTGACTTGGAACAGCATGTATTTTAAGATACAAGTGTATTAATGTGATAAAATTAACATCATTCAAATACTTAATACTACTATAGCTATGGGGCTTTCACCCCACAATATGTATGCTTAGTACTGTACTGTACTGTACTGAACACTGTAAGCATGACATTGCATATGCATGTTGCCTAATGGAGGGGCATAAGAGCAGCGAGATGCTTTGTCAGTAGAAACCTGACACAGCTTCTGACCATCATCAACAGCAGCAAAACAAACAAACAAACAAACAAACACACACACACACACACACACACACACACACACACACACACAAAAATCAGAAAATTATTTCTCATGTATTATCTTTAATGCTATATTCTTTTTTGTGCAAAACAATGCCATAAGATAGGATGGAGAGCCATAAAGAAATAATATTGTCTTGTCCTGTGAGGGAGTAAGGATTTCATGTTTGACTGACAAGGGCTTACCTCAATAGATGCAACTGAAGAGAGACTTTCACGCGGGCAGTTGCAGGACTCAAACCTGTAAGGAACCTACAAGCTAAAAGGGTCTTCCAAGACAGAACTCAGTGTAATTCTCGAGGAAACTTAGGGCCAATGAAAGCCAGTCACATGCTGATGCTGCTTGAGTAAATGATGGCACAATTGCTTCTGCTGTCTTCCCAAGACAGCTCTTAGATACAAAGTACACTTAATTTGATACTTCATCTATTAATATTGGATTCTGTGACTCCGCCCATTTCGTTCGTAAAATATTACAGACACTGACCTCAGAGACTACAAAATTCGTCTTGTCATCTCATCAGTAGAGCCAATGGATTATTATTTCCGTTTATTTACATTCATTTTACTTTTTCATGTGACTCCAGCTCACAAAGTTAAGGCTGGTATCTTTCTTCATTGTCAACAGTATTATACAACATAACACTCATTTTACATTTTTACCTCTGACCACATCTTACAAAATTACGACTGCTATCATTCTTTATTTTCGACAGAGTTATACATATTTTCACAAAACATGTCAATATTTTACCACTACATTGTATCACTTTGGGCATAATTGTGGGATATCTGGTTTTGAAGAATGGGATTCAGTGTCCCTAGTTCTCGTTGGTAGAGGACTAGCAGCCCTCCACAGTCTCTGTCTGGCTGCAGGGGAATGATTCATTAACCACTCACCATAGTCTACATCTGTTTGGCGAGTTGGGGTATATCTCATTATTTGTCATACAAATTATGACCCAACAGTCTATACTTGCTATTCGACACATTTTCTTACTGCTATTATGACAACATTTACAATAAATATATAGGCAACACAAGATTATTAATACACATAAAATAGTGGATCCTGAGTATCCCCTGTGGAATACTTGCCAGTACACCATCCTTTGAAGGATTCATTTGTAGTTAATCAGTCTTAAACCCAGCAACTTCAGAGTTGTCCAACAGGAGAACTACGTGCTCTAAAGGCATTACAGGTATTCCTGAGAGTTTCTGCTTCTCATCTTCTATAATACAACTGTCTATTTACATCATATTTCAGTTTGGACTCAGTTCCAGTGCTTGAAGCAAAATGTTAATGAATTAAGGATGAGTCCACCTTTTTGTAGGTACACAAGTTATTGTTTTACTTTACCCAATAATGGGTCACAGAAGTTGTATCATCCTCAGTGGATTTCTTATTATTTTCCTGGAAATACACACATACAAGTTATTGTAAGGTTATGGAATATGATGCATCACATTATGTTGTCACTTGAATTATGTGTGCGCTTTAGGTTCTATTTTACACTGAGTGTGCCCTGTGGCTGCACACCAAAATAAGCCACAGGTCTAAATCAGAACACCAGACATCTGCATACATGAGGGATGTTAGAAAACCGTCTGCATTGATTTTATTATCCAATCTTTAATTTGTATATTTTGGTAAAATTAATTGCATATGTTGGAAATACGGAAGCGTCCGATCTAACCCGTCGGCTTTGACCCATGACGTCACAAATATAGCGGAAACGACAATTCCAATATGGCGGATATAGAAACGTTGCATACGTATCACAAAGACGAAAACACATAGAAAAAGAACACACACAAAGGTTTCACAAGAACAATCTGCTAACATTGATAGCAAACAAAGATAATAATAAACAAGTGGTACTCAAGGCCAGGCAGGGGGGGGGCTGCGCCCCCCCCCCCCCTGACCCCCCCACCCCACCCCCCGCCAAAAAAAAACTCCCAACCTAACCTCGTATTCAGGGCTACGCTACAGATCAATGTGTAGGTCAATCAAAAGATAAAAAAAAGAAACAAATAAAAAAAAGAAAAAAACAATATTGATTCATTAGACATTACGAGTAGCGACAAAACATATAGACCATAAAGATTGAAATGACGTCACACACCACAACACCCTTACGTCACGGGTCAAAGCCGACGCGTGAGATCGGATGTTTCTGTTGACCCCATATGTTCGTTTCTCTCCTTACCGTTGTAGTATTTTCCTAGTTCTTAGATGTGACAAGTTTGTTTTATATACCAAATGCGATTTCATGTAATTGATCTGGACCTGTGGGCATAGACAAAGATTTTGTGAAGCTTTGGTACGGCGAACTATTTCGTGTGGTTTGTATATTCATGGATTCTGTGTTGCATTTTGATAGTATTTACTCACGTTTTCTCCTGTTCGTTTGCAAATACTCCGCTGCAGCTTGGACACACACATTTCCCTGCACAAATTTACTTCTCTGTAGTTCTCTGATACGCTTCCTTCTGTCGTTTCTCATTTGTTTAATCTTTAGTTTTTCTTTGACGCCCGCGCACTGTGAAATGTCGTCTTTGTGTGTGTGTCTGATAATTCATTTAGAATGTTGAATAGTCTTTTATTATACAGTACTATTTGGTCATTGATAACTTTTTGCCCCGTGTGGTACCCTTGTGGAGATAGTAATTGTCTTCTGTTGTTAAAAGTTGTGACATATGGTTTCTGTGTTTCAGGGTTTACGTCTGTTTCTATGCCACGGGAGGAGTAGTCGTTTTTGATGAAATGCTCTGCAAATGTGGAAAGTATGCTGTCACTTTTCAGTGATTATAAATGCTCGGAGTATCAAATTCGGAAATTTCTGCATATTTGTCCAATGTATCTGAGTATCTTATTGAGAAATTTCTGCATGTGTGCCCAATGTATACTGAATTACAGTATTTGCAGGTTAGTTGGTATATACCTACTTTGTTGACTATGTATTTGGTGGTGTTAGGTCTTTTCTGCCGAGTATTGTTTTATATGGCACATTTATACCATGTTCATGCATGATGTTTGTTTCGTGTGTGATATTTTGTTACCAAATGTCATGTTGTGCCATTTTGGAATATTGTTAAAAGGGACACAGGGCAAGTGAGAGCACAGGAAGTTTCTATCAAACTCAGTGAAAAGTTTGTTAACAAGAAGTCAGAAGCAGAAAACACATTAAACGATCATTTTTTAAGTGTTTTAGAGAAAATATGATCCCACTATTCATTAGAAAATGCATGTCTGCACGTGGAAGAGGCAATAGGCCTCTATGTAATTTGTTAAAACAAATTAACCCACCTCTCCTACTAAAATGAGGAAAGTAATAAATTCACTCAAAAGTAAAAGCTCACTTGGAATTGATGGCATTTTCAACAGAGTACTAAAAGCTTGTTCCCAACTGATAAGTAGGATTCTCAGCCACATGTCTAGCACCTCACTGAAACAGGGCATTTTTCAAGATTACGTGTGTTGCTAACAACTACTGCCCATTCTCACTTCTGATAGCTTTATCCGAAATTTTTGAAAAAATAATGTATTCAAGAGTAACATGACGTATTAGTAAAAATGAAGTATGGTACCAATAAAATGTCAATTTGGTTTTCAGAAATGTTTTTCAACAGGAAATGCTATATATGTTTCTACTAATCAAATATTAACTGCACTGAATAACCAAACACAACCCATTGAGATATTTTCTAATCTCTAAAAGGCTTTTCATTGAGTGATCATCAAATTCTTCTAGATAAGCACATGAATTCATATTTAACTGGAAGAATGCAGAAGGCTCAAATTAACAGTACAGATAGTCCACAAACCCTCTAACTGGGGAAGTATCAAGAATGGTGTCCCACAGGGTTCAGTTTTGGGTTCTTATTGTTCATAATATATATTAAAGACTTGCCACTCTATATCCATGAAGATGCAAAGCTAGTTCTTTATACAAGTATAGTAACCACATCCAACAAACAAGAATCAGCCGAGGAAACTGTGAATAATGCCTTTCAGAAAATGATTAAGTGGTTGTCTGCAAATTGACTATCACTATATTTGGGGAAAACACAGTACATATAATTTTGTACACTAAAGTAAATGGCATGAAACCATTTATAGATATGAACTATGAATGGAAGTCTGTTGATAATTCAAAGTTTCTGGGTGTGTGCATTGATGGTAAATTGAATTGGGGGAAACACATTAATGATCTGCTGGAACAGTTAGGTTCAGCTCCTTATGCTATTAGGCTTATGCTATTAACTTACTATGCGTATTTTCATTCATTGCTTTCATATGGCTTCATATTTTGGGGTAATTCCTCATTAAGAGAAAAAGTAGTCATTGCAAAAAAGCATGTAATCAGAATGATAGCTGGACCCCACCCAAAATCACCTTGCAACATTTATTTATGGAACTCAGGATATTCACAGTACCTTCAAGGGACATATATTTACTTATGAAATTTGTTATTAATAGCCCATCCCAATTCAAAAATAACAGTGAAGTGCATAGGTACAACACTGGAAGAAAGCATGATCATCACTATTCTGGGTTAAATCTGACGTTGGCACAGAAAAGGGTGAACTATACTGCCACAAAAATCTTTGGTCATTTATCAAATAGCATTAAAAGTCTTACATATAGCCAACCAACATTTAAAAACAAGTTTAAAAAAAATTTCTGAATGACAACTCCTTCAACTCAATAGACGAATTTTTAGATCTGAAATAGTAAAAAATATTGTCTTAAGAAAACTTACGTTTAAGTGACATGTTTCATGTCATTATGAAATGTCGTATTCATGATCTATGGAACAAGTATTTATGTATGTATATATGTATGTACGTACGTACTTATGTATGTTTGTAGGATGTATCTGAGGATGGCCTGCTTTTCAGTTGTCGGGTGGTTTCCTGTGCTGTGAATAATTCTACTGTTTGGTGTTGCTTTTCTATACACTGAAAACCAGTGTTTTTTGGTTTCTATTGTGATGCCTAGTAAATCTATGTCTTTGTCTCTTCAGTTTCAAGGATGAAGGGTATTTTTGTGTGACCAGTATTGATGGCTCTGTGTATTCTATAGGTCCAATCACGTGTTTCATGTGTCAATCAAATTATGTCATCAACATAACTGTACCGATACATTACTTTGCACTTTTTTTTTTCGTTATTTCGTCAAATATTTTGTTTTCAAGGTGGTTAAGGAAGATGTTGGCCAGCAGGCCCCTTATCGGTGACCCCAAGGAGAATCCTTCATGTAGGATGTAGAGTTCATCCTTAACTCTGAAATAATGTTGACCTGTGATTACCTTCAAAATAGTTGAGACTTCCTGTGTATGTGTTTTTGGTATAATGTTTGTCCAATGTAGTTGTCTTTCAATTACTTTAATTGTTTCTTCAGTTGGTATGCGGGTCATCATTGATTTGGGTACTTGCAAAAAGGTGGATCCAACCTAAATCCATTGTCTATTTATATATTTAAAATGGACATCACATGATGATCCGCCTCGAATGGTACTGGTCTAAAGCAACAGCCATCTAGTGGTAGAATGGGTGAAACTACGAAAATTAGCAGACGCATTATCTGTGCATCAAAATAGAGAGCAGTTCTAAACTGCCATCAATTCGCGCATTTGCATTAGGCAGCGATAACTCGCACGAAGGGTGTACCACAGTGCTTTTTGCCAGTTGTTTGGTTATTGTTGGGCGGCTAGTGATTGCTTTCAGATTTTCATGTTGGGGATTTTGCACATTTTTTCAATAAGTAGGTTTCATAAATGCAGGAATAAAGCTTTTTTTTCACAGTAGAATCTTTTATACTACTTGTTTGTGTAAGAATTGTTTTTTTATTAATTGCTTCATATTCTAGAAATGAAATGGAGCAAAGAGGCATTGAGCATCTTAAATCTGGCACACAGCAAGGAAAACTATATGTATGACCCGCTGTATCAGAATAAGGTATGTCGGCAATTGTCTCTTTCTGAGTAATATGCGTATAATGTTATAAGGCGATTTTTTATTTGAATCTTAATGCCTTAGTTTATGAAGGTCCATTTTCGATTTGACTGCATCTCTTGCTTTATTTCAGCATGCCTTCAAGAGAAATTGGTAGTGACAGGGGAGAATGTCTGTTCAATTTGGTCCAGTGCGACAGACGAGAACTTCAAAACTCTGAGTAGCACATATACATAGTACAAACTTGGGGAAAATAACATAAGTGCACCTTTAAGTACTGGTCCTTTAAAGTGCTGCCTTAATCGGAAGATTTACTATCACTGCCAGGGCCATAGCTCCAAAAACAAATGGGTCCTCCTTGTGCAAAGTGCTGTATAAGTACATGTAATTGTTTAACCAAGAGTCATGATATAAAACTAACTGTTGGGTTTGTAATTCAGAACAGTGGTAATGTACCTAAGAGAATAACAGTTACTTAATAAATAATGATAAAAAAACAGTTTCATATTGCATAGGAACCTCCCATAAATATTTTAATTGAATGACATTCCAATATTGCACACAGTCCCCCTTGTGTTTTGTGCTGTAGAACGAATGACTTTACAAGAGATTAGACAGTTCTTTTTGTGTTTGTGTTCCTGTTTGTTTACTGGACATGTGCGCCGGGTATATCACATGTGGATGGCGTAACAGGTCTACGTGAACCAGAGTCTAGTTACAGATATGCACACTTGGGGCACTGGTGCATTGGTGCACAGTTAATGCAGTTCGTGTAATTGGGGCTTAAAGCAGGTACTATCTCTACTTATATTGGCATGCCTCATATGTTTTAATCACAACATGATCCAAGCTCCAGGACCCCTGCATTTTCCCAGAAATGTCAACTTGCCAGTATCGCATATTATGACATCAATCAGCGGTAACTTATTAGATGAAACTGTCAATCCCTCACTTTGGGAGCTATGAATAACCATTCATTGTCTTGTACCTCTGTCGAGATACTTCTGTCAATCACAATATACTTTAGATTGAAATCCTTAGCACCTCTCTAACCAGCTGCAGAATTTGTGCTTTGCATCTTTCATGATCATAGGTAGAGACGAGCAGAAAATTCTGTTTACATGTATGATTCATAACCTTAAAATTTTTACCTTTTATTGTTCAAGAGACAGTTGCATATACTGCCTCTTGGCTTCATCAGGTAGTGAGAAATCTATTTCAGGAGCAATATAGAAAACATTCTTCTAGTTTTATCAACTTCTGCTGGTAATGGCCATATTTTATATGCATTGTACTCATTGTTATCCACTTGTGCTACACTTAGAACATAACTTAATTTACTGTCAGCTAAGAGTACACTGAAATTTGTAATATGTAATAACTGGTAACCCTGGTTCACAGTGAGTTTGCTCAGAAACAGTTATTCTTTTGTATCATCTGTAATTAACTTTAAGTACTTACAAGTATTCAGCTTGTAGTGACTGTTGTTTCCTAAATCATAGTATGTATAAATCTGTGCATTGTGTATCAAACCTGACTTGCTCTATATCATTTGAAGTAACTATGAAGTTAATCAAGATTTACAGGCTGAATTAAAAAAAAAACAAGAAATTGATACAGTCAAAGCAATTGCAATAAATTATGGGATTCAGAAAGAATCAGTTGACAAACTATCTAACAAAATACAGGCCAACATCAGTAACAGAAGTAATGCATGAATAACAACTGACAACACATTTCTTCACAAGAATTCCCTATTTAGGTACAGCATCATAAAAAATTACGAACTTCTTAGAAACACCAATATTAAAGCAAGAACACCCCACTAATGGACCATAGTGAAATATATAAATTAGAATGTGGCAGCTGCCATTTATTTTATGTGGCCAAAACAGGAAAAACTTTCCACCCACATTAAAAAGAACACATTGATGCTTTTACTCTTAACCACTTAAAAAAAATTCACAACAGCCAAGCACATGCACCTTAATATACACAGACTAAGTGACATCCATAACAGACTACCATAGTAAAAAATTTGATCTTTTAGAACAATTAGAAATGGTGTCATACAAAAAGAAAAATCTTTGAAGACATGTAGAATCAACAGACAGAGTTCTGCAGCCTCAGTTTTTTCAGGAATTTTAAAAGTATATTTTTTCCTAAGGAAACCAATATTTAATAGTACAACAATTTGATAACATAATCCACTGTTTTGTAAATGATATCGTGTATAATTAATAATGTAGCTTTTTTGAAACAATAACAAATGTGTATTTGTAGTACTGCAGGATCTGTAGATTTGAAATTCTTTGACTTTTTTGACCTGTGTATACAAAATGTGCTGTAGAATGAAAAATGTGTATATGTGCATAAACATGTTTACCCCTAATGTGCTTCAAAATCATGTATCTACCATTCGAAACAGTAAGTTACTTTTCAATTTGTATTAGTTTTGTAAACTTATATTCACTGTGTGCCCACTTTGTGTATAACATTGTAATCTTACCACAGCCAAAGTTAACCTAAATCTGGAAAAATAATAGATGTAGACTGTCAGAGCACCTGAAGATGAGCCCCCAGGGCTCGAAATGCATTGTGAATTGAAATGAAATCTCGATTGTGGCTGTAGGCAACTGTTCTTTATTTTACAAAAATAATACAGTCACAGAAGAAACACTGTTAGCAACGGATAAGGTCAAGTCAAATATTTGTACATTACATGTGTTTGAAACATAATTCTGATAAACTTAGTTAAACTCTCTCCATCTGAACAGATCTCGGAAGACCGAATGGTAACAACCGACTGCCATGGCATCCTCAGGCAATAAGTGTGACTGGATGTGGTTATGGAGGGTCATGTGGTTGATGCACCGCTCTCCCAGCCATTGTCAGTTTTCGTGATCAGAGCTGCTAATTTACAGTCAACTAGGTGCTCAATTGGTCTCACAAGAGCTGAGTGCAACCTTCTTGCTATAAGCATTCAGCAAACCTGGATGGTCACCCATCCAAGTGTTAGCGAAGCTCAACATCCCTAAACTTCAGTGATCTGACGGGAACCAGTGTTACCACTGTGACAAGGCTGTTGTTTCCTTATATCCAAACAACCTACCCGATTCTACTAAACACATGCCATATGCAGATATTTTTTCTACATTTGATGAAACTAATAATGTTTATGGACATCTCTTCCATATAAGGGAACTGCAACTTTCATTGGAGTTTTGAGTTTGAGCTGTAACTTATCTCTGGAATGGTGAGTGTATTGGCTCTTTCTTGTGCCTGCATTTTGCCCTAATGTAGTTGATCACGATCGCCTATTTAGATGCGTGCAGAACGATTTGAAGGAGAGTTGAAGCAGCAGTGATACATGGGGGAAGTTACGCTGGTTGCCGAGAGAGGGCAGTGACCATGTCAGTTGTCATTGTGGGAGTGCTCGTCGTGCTATGGTCAGTGGTGGGCCGTGCGAGCCTGGAGTTTGTTTAGGCTGAGTATGGATGCAACACTCATTAGTCGGCAACATGGCGTGAAACGTCTCGCTAATAGCGGAACTGGGGCATTGCTACTTCTGGAGGACAGTATAGCTATGCTGAGGCCTGAATACAACCATCTGCATCCTATCACCATTCCAAGACTTCTGCCTGCCGCTGCGAACTTCAGTTGCATTAATTCTGGTGTCTGAGTTGTATTCTCATCTAGGATTGTTCCTGTATGATTAACTGTTGGGTGACCCTTTATGACTTTCGTTTTGAGCTGTGGTACCTCAAATGTGCTGTCACATCTTTCGTGTGGGAGCTCTTTACCCTGTAGGTACAGTTTTGCTTATAAGTACTACCTGTGTCTACTGCATTATCTACTGGGTCTAACTTATGAAAGTTTGCATCGAGAAAATATGCTGGAGTAATATCTGTTTGTTTAAACCAAAATGCCTGGCAAGTTCTATAAGCATGATATTGTTTGATGTACGTTGTATTGATTAGCAGCGTTTGTAGTCAAATGGTTCAAATGGCTCTGAGCACTATGGGACTTAACTTCTGTGGTCATCAGCCCCCTAGAACTTAGAACTACTTAAACCTAACTAACCTAAGGACATCACGCACATCCATGCCCGAGGCAGGATTCGAACCTGCGACCGGTTTGTAGTCGTGTGAGGCAGTAAAATTAGTGATGACAGTTGCTCTTGCAGTACTTGACTACATTCTGGTTACCTCTGCTCAACTTTGTGTGCAAATAGCTCAAATTTTGTTATAACGTCAAGTTGAACACATATATTTCAAAACGACACAACACATATAAGTCACTGAGCTAGTTGACTAAGCAAGACATGTGAACACGGTAACTTTCGAATGAGCAGTGAGTCCGAGTCTGGCGGACGCTGGCCGGCTGGCCGCTTAGGTGGCGCGGCTGCTCCATGGCTGGCAGACAGCGCCGCATGTAGAGGACGCGCGTAATTGTGCGGCGGCACTTTGAATGATCGGCGAGTCACAACACTTTTCCCCCCTTTGAAATTTTTGCACTGGTCTTGATGGAGGTGGCCTGGAGATTGTTAACGTCCATAGGCGTTGTTTGACTGGCCGTAAAGTCTCGAGAAGGAGGCTTCCCGTACGGACGGAAGTGTCCCCGATGATAACGGGTCGAGATGACAGGAGACGTAGGGGTCGAATCTGCTGGGGCCCTGTGCACCAATCTTCCCATTGTGGCAAGTCCAGTTGATATAACAGGAACCATGGGCGATGTGTCCGCGTCCGTAGGAGAAGGAGGCGAGTAGATTGGCTCTGACAGATGATGGTCATCCGGTTCCTGCATGGGCACGTCTCCTGGTGGCGTCCGTTCTTCTACTGGCACCGAGATGACGGTGAGAGGGCTGCATTGTGAGTAATGAGAGCTGTCAAGATCCCGAGCGTCAGGTAGAGCCGAAGGTGGTGTAGCGGCATTCGGAACAGGCGTTGCCGGCACACGAGGCTGAAGCTGGTCCGAATAACGCACTGCAACACCACTGTCCGTCTGGATTTCATACAGGCGTCGGCCACGGTGTCGTAAGATGCAGCCCGGACTCCATTTTGGCCGCGTGCCATATCCTCGTACCCAGACGAAGTCGTCGGCGGTGAAGGCACCCGCGGCCGTGAGGTGGAAGGCCGCAGAAGATGAAGTAGCATGCGGGGCTGTCGTCCATGTAAGAGCTCAGCCGGGCTGTGGTCAACCATTGGGGTGAAACGGTAAGAAGCCAGAAACTGGAGAAGCGCATCATCAGCAACAGAAGAAGTCAGGAGTTTCCGCATCTGAGCCTTAAATGTGCGGACTAGTCGTTCAGCCCCACCGTTTGATTGTGGGTGGAACGGAGGGGCTGTGACATGCGTAACGCTGTGACGAGCACAAAAATCCGCAAATTCGGAAGAGGCAAATTGCGGACTATTATCAGTAACAAGAGTAGAGGGAAGGCCTTCCAAAGAAAAAATGCGGGCGAGAGCACTTGTGGTTGCCGCGGTGGTAGGCGACGTGCAACGGACAATGAAAGGAAAGTTAGAGTAGGCGTCAATTACGAGGAGCCAATAACTACCTAAAAAAGTCCTGCGAAGTCGGCATGAATGCGCTCCCAGGGGGCGAAGGCCACGGTGACAGAGATGACTTCGGGGCGGCGGCCTGTGACGCACAAGGCCCGCAGGCAGCGACCATGTGCGCTATTTCAGAGTCGATGCCAGGCCAGTACACGTGACAGCGTGCCAGAGATTTGTGCGAGAGACACCCCAGTGCCCTTGGCGAAGGAGGCGCAAGACCGAAGCACGCAAAGACGCAGGTACCACAACACGCGGCGAAGCATTGTCGGTGGAAAGGAGGATAACACAATCCCTAGCTGTGAGGCGGTAGCACAAAGCGTAGTAGTTCCGCAACGGGTCAGAAGTCTTAGCGGACGGACGATCTTGCCAACCCTTCTGAATACAGCGTAAAACCCGGGAGAAGGTAGGATCAGAACCCGTAGCAGCTGCCAGCCGGTCCCCAGTGATGGGGAATCCGTCCACAACCCGCTGCTCGGCAACATCGAGGTGGAAACACAAAAGTTCGTCCCTATCGAATGCCAGATCAGGACCCATGGGAAGGCGAGACAGTGCATCAGCATTCGCATGTTGAGCCGTCGGCCGGAAATGAATCTCCTAATTGAAACGAGACAAGTAAAGAGCCCAACGCTGGAGGCAGTGTGCAGCCTTGTTGGGAAGTGACGATGATAGGTGAAATAAGGAAACAAATGGTTTGTGATCCGTAACAAGATGAAATTTGGATCCATAGAGAAAAACACCAAACTTATGAGGAACATAAATAATGGCCAAAGCTTCTTTCTCAATTTGAGAATACATTTGTTGGGCATCCATGAGCGTTTTGGATGCATAAGCAATGGGTTGTTCAGAGCCGTCAGAAAAACGGTGCGCAATGACTGCACCGACCCCTATTGAGAGGTGTCCGTGGCAAGAACAAGACGTTGGCCAGGTCTATAAGTAGCCAGGTGCGGGGCCTGTTTCAGCATAATCTTCAGTTTCTGGAAAGCCGGATTGCATGACGCGGACCAGTGAAAAGGCACGTTTTTATACAACAGGCGATGCAACGGCTGAGCCACCGACGCAGCAGATGGTAAAAACTTGTGATAGTATGCTATTTTCCCCAAGAAGGCCTGCAGTTCCTTAACAGATGTAGGGCGAGGAAGGGCATCGATCGCAGTGACAGTTTGGTGAAGCGGACGAATACCATCCCGAGAGAGCTGAAACCCCAAGTACGTGACAGATGCCTGAAAAAATTGTGATTTCTGAAGATTACACGTAAGACCGGCAGTGTGTAAGACATGAAAAAGTGTGCAGAGGTTCTGAAGATGTTCTTAAGTGGTGGAGCCAGTGACAACAATGTCGTCCATGTAATTTATACACACAGGGACAGGGAGCAATAGTTGTTCCAAGAATCGCTGAAAGAGAGCAGGGGCGCTGGCAACCCCGAATTTCAATCGTTGGTACTGATAGAGGCCGAAAGACGTGTTAAGGACCAGAAACTGCAGGGAAGCAGCGTCAAGAGAAAGTTGATGATAAGCTTCTGACAGGTCAATTTTAGAAAAATACTGGGCTCCCACAAGTTTAGTGAACAATTCTTCAGGTCGGGGCATAGGGTACGTGTCGATGAGGCATTGCGCATTTACAGTGGCTTGAAAATCACCACAGAGACGAATATTACCATTGGGCTTGGCAACGACAACGACAGGAGAGGACCACTTACTGGAAGTGACAGGAAGCAAGACACCTGAAGTAGTGAGACGAGTCAGCTCCCGTTTTACCCGATCACGAAGGACCACAGGAATGAGCCGAGCCCGAAAAAACGTAGGCCGAGCAGTGGGTTTGAGCGTTATATGAGCTTCAAAGTCGTTTGCACGGCCTAACCCAGGAGAAAAAAGGGACGAAAATGTCGTCGACAAGGAATCCAATTGAGCATAAGGAATAGCATCAGAGACGATATTGACAGAGTCATCTATGGAGAACCCAAAAACGCGGAAGGCATCGAAACCAAAAAGATTCTCTGCGCTACTCTGGTCGACCACAAATATGGAAACAGTGCGAACGACGGATTTGTAGGTTACCTCAGCATTAAATTGTCCCAAGAGAGAAATCTTCTGTTTATTGTACGTCCGTAATTGCCGAGTGACAGGTGATAGGAGTGGAGAACCCAACTGAAGATACGTCTGAGAATTAATTATAGTGGTAGCAGAACCGGTATCCACCTGCATGCGAACATCCCGACCAAGGATTTGGACAGTGAGGAATAACTTCCCTGAAAGGGAAGAAGTGCACTTGACAGACAACACAGAAACAGAATCAGCGTCACGGTCATGAACATCATGTATGCGGTCGGATTTGCAAACGGCAGACACATTAACCTTCTTTTTGCAATTGTGACACACGGCCCAACGTTGGGGACAGTCCTCCCGTGAATGTTTCGTAAAACAGCGCGGACATGAAGTAAATTGCCGGGGGTTTTGCTGCAGTGTCTTAGCGGGTTGTTTACGGTTAGGCCGAGGCTGCGCGTGGGAGCGTACTGCGGCCACGTCGGCCAGCGGCACGCGTCGCCAACAGCGCACAGAGGTTGTATTTCCCCGACATCACCCCCACGCCTCTATTTGCGCCCCAGCGGTGCGAGAAATTTCAAAAGACTGCGCGATGGATAGGACTTCATCTAGAGTCGGATTTGCCAACTGAAGGGCACGTTGCCGAACTTCTTTGTCGGGCGCCGACCAGATAATAGCATCCCGTACCATGGAATCGGCATAGGAGTCTTCATGAACGTCAGTAACAAATTGACACTTTCGACTGAGGCCGTGAAGTTCAGCAGCCCAAGCGCGATAGGATTGATGCGGTTGTTTTTGACAACGATAAAAGGCAACACGAGTGGCTACCACATGCGTTTGGTTTTGAAAATAGACAGACAGAAGTGAGCACATTTCAGCAAAGGACAAAGACGCAGGATCTTTCAAAGGAGCCAACTGCGACAACAACCGATACACTTGAGGTGAAATCCAGGAAAGGAACAGAGACTTACATGTTTGTTCGTCCGTGACATGGAATGCCAAGAAGTGCTGTCGAAGACGTTTTTCGTAATCAGACCAGTCTTCCGCCGTCTCGTCGTAAGGAGGAAAAGGAGGAATAGACAACGACGAGAAACGCCCCGCATTTGATGGCGCGACGAAATCGCGAATCGCCGATGTTAGAAGCGTTTGCTGTTCAATGAGACCTTGCAATAGTTGCTCGACAGTAGCCATGGAAACCTGTGGGTCGACGATGAAAAGGAAAAATCCACTACCTCGTCGCCAATTGTTATAACGTCAAGTTAAACACATATATTTCAAAACGACACAACACATATAAGTCTCTGAGCTAGTTGACTAAGCAAGACATGTGAACACGGTAACATTCGAATGAGCACTGAGTCCGAGTCTAGCGGACGCTGGCCGGCTGGCCGCTTAGGTGGCCCGGGTGCTGCATGGCTGGCAGACAGCGCCGCATGTAGAGGACGCGCGTAATTGCGCGGCGGCACTTTGAATGATCGGCGAGTCACAACATTATGCAGTACCATTTTAATTGTAATCTTAAAGGGGTTATTTTATTTTACACCTATAATGATCTATGATGAGCTTTGCACATAGCTAGAGTATTTCAGAAAGCCCCCTGCTTAAAACATTTGATGTAACGTTAAAATTGCAATACGAATGTCTTGTGTGCTTTAAAGTATTCCAGTTTGCTTTAAGACCTTCGGGCGTATTGACTGTTTGCAGGGCTATACGTTAATATATGCTTTAACATCTTGCATGAAAAAGGTTGTTGGTGTAAAATGGGCCATTTTGTGATAGTGTGTTTAGTGTGTCGTAGAAGGAGCTTGTTGTTTTGTAAGCTGGTTGGGCGGCACCTAATGTGTTGCCATGCGACCAGTACAACTGAGCGGTCTGCGACTGCGGAAGGCTGCTATGTATGAGCAGTAGAGTAACATGCATGTATTCTACCTTTAAGAATTGTTTTTCTGGTTTAAAACTGTAGCTTGTAAATAACGTTTTTGGTGTTTTAAACTATTCAAAAGTTTTCAAATCTAAATAAGTCTACGTAGCTCCGGCCTGCAACATAGTGGGAATTTCTGTGTGATAAGCTACGGAAGGGATTGGGGCAATTTTTTTAAACTGCAAGAAAATTGAGTATAGCTAATTTATACGGGACAGACTTTTGCCGTATGTCACAGACTGAGAATATCTGAGGTATCATGTGCACGAGACAAGTATCGCTCAGTATTAAATTCTATTGCATGTCGGATAACTGATAATAGGAACTGTGAACTATACAAGAGGATTTTGAACTGAATATTAGAATGGAACTGGACACAGCTTTGTGAAAAAAGTGTACGAAGTTTGAACGACTGTATCAAAGTATAGTAATGGACCACAGTCCTTGCTATAATATCTTTGAGTGATGAACTATAAAAATCGTGAACATTTTAGTTGCCATAATAGCTGAGAGTAATTGTAGGATCAACCTTCCTTTTCCCTCTGTATAAAATGCAATCATCCATAGTCATTTAATCACTATTGAATATTGTTAATAAAAAACTAAAGTGTTTTCCATAATTATGTGTGTACTGGTGAATAATAACTAGCGTCCAGAATATGTTATTAACTATCTTGTCTTCGGTAATGCAGCAACAAATGAATGGTGATCGACTGAGCAAAAACTTAACGTTAATTATCATGAGAACCCGAAATTTAGTCGCCGCTACAGTGAAGATGTTTGTGGCTGCCCCATAATATGTACAGATGTAACGAACAGTCAGGCATATACAATAGATAACAACAACAAAATATCGTACGTCAGACAAGTCGATGACAGCATATCGACAGAGGGTTGCTACAAAGTTCACACCTTCCCTGCTAATACCAAAAAAACCTCATCCCAGTACACAATCTAGAGTTTGCTTCATAAGCCCAGTTATTAACTTCAAAAGTTTTGAAACTAACACTAGACCGACAGCTCTCACAAAATAAATTCAAAGTCTCAAGCCCCCAATTCTTTTTAGGCCAGTGTATACCCTCAAAGCATGGCCACCACAATTAGCAGAAGCATGAGCAGATTCAATCACTTTACACAGAATAGTGAAACCTGTAAGTCTAAATCCATTCAAGATTTCATCTTCTGCCCTGAAATCATCGACAGAAAGGCCTCGCTCAAATTTTTTGTTTGAAGTACTTTGTCTATTCGATGTACAACCTCGTTTCATAATGTGAGAAATATGACTGTTCTTTATTGTTCTAAAAATCATATACACAGTACAAAGCATGCTAGAAGAAGTAGGTTTCACAGTATAAATGTTATGGAAATGTTCAAACTTTCACACATCAAATGTAAACAAACAATCGATATGTGTAAAGAAATTGGAAAATACAGCAAACTTATAGTTTCACCACCTTCTATAACCCGTCATCAAACAGTCCTGCATCTATCTGGACTGCTTGTGAAACAGTTTTGCAGATTACCATTTAAAAATATTGTTACTTGGAATATGAAATTATCGGAGAAACAAACAGATAATGCCAAAAAACCTGCAAATCTGTGATTCTCATAACTCAGTTACCCAAACACTAAGTTTTTTCTTTACGCTCTTTTTAGAACCAAGTTATAATCCACTTGTACTAACAAATTTATAATGTTCTATTCACTCTCGTTTGATCTTGTTGAGTAAATGTCATCTTGCTGTCAAGGTCAGGTGCTTTCTCAAATGCTTTTTTGCATTTGAAGTATTTCATGAGAACCTCAAATTTCTTAAATGGATTTTGTACCTCACTTCATTGGTATTCAGTTTATCAAAATACTGACAAGTTTAACTTTTGTTAACTGCAGTTTTGTGTAAATCCAATAACTCTTGTATCTGAACTGTCTGAAGCATCAGTTAAAAAGCAACAACAAAGTTGAATGGTGTAAACAAGAGGAGTCTAAATGAAAGCACTGTGAACGAAAAATTGGAAAGGTTTGAGAAGCACTGCAAATGTCTTTGTACACTTGCTCTGTCACTCACATGCATACTGCTCATTCAACTGTTGGCCTGTTCGTGCTTTCACTTTCAGTTGTTGAAATAGTTGGAGCTAAACCCAAAATTTAGGTAAAAGTTTTGATAAAATGATGCCTCAGTGATGTTGGACAAGTATTGACTGTTAAGAACAATTTTAATAAATTGAAGCACTCTTATCACCATTATTCATTTACTTAAAATATAGAAATTACATTTCATGCTTTTACCCTTTGTTTTAACAGCTACCATCTGATAATTAATTTGTGTTCTTATATAATCCTGATACTGTTATTGTGAATTTTATATTTACACTGATCAGCAAGAACATTATGAGCATCAATCTAATAACCGGTAAGTCCTCCTTTAGCACGGATAACAGCAGCAACAAGTGATGGCATGGAAGCAATGAGACCTTGTGGGTCATGGGAGGGAGTTGGTACTACATCTGCACACACGTCACCTAATTCTGGTAAATTCTGGGGAGGGGGCCAATGAGCTCTGACGCCACATGCAGTCACATCCCAGATGTGTTTGATCGGGTTTAGATCTGGCGAGCTGGGGGCCAGTGCATCAACTGGAACTCGCCACTGTGTTCCTGGAACCACTCCATCACACTCCTGGTCTTGTGACATGGCGCATTATCTTTCTGAAAAACGCCACTACCGTCAGAAAACATGACCATCATGAAGGGGTGTACGTGGTCTGCACGAATGTACGATACTCCTTAATCGTCATGGTGTCTTCAACGATAACCACTGGACCTGTGGATGTCCACATGAATGTTCCCCAGAATATAATGGAGCCACGGACAACTTGTCTCCATCCCATGGTTCGGGTGTCAAGGAGCTGTTCCTCTGGAAGACGACGAATTCGCTCCCTCCCATCGTCATGATGAAGAAAGTAACGGGATTCATTAGACCAGACAACACTCTGCCAGTGTCCAGGGTCGACAGTCATGTGCCCATTTCAGTCTTAGTTGTCGATGTCGTGGTGTTAACATTGGCACATGCACGAGTCGTCGGCTGTGGAATCCCATCTTTAGGAGTGTTCAGTGCTCTGTGTGTTCAGACACACTTGTACAGTGCCCAACATTAAAGTCTGATATTAGTTCCGCCACAGTTCGCCACCTGTCCTGCTTTATCTGCCCAGCCTGTGACATCCGACATCTGTAACAAGTTGTGACCACCCAATCCCAAGACGTCTAGATATGGTTTCACCATGTGTTGAAGAAACTCACCACAACACTACTCGAACACTCGACAAGCCATGCAGTTTCCGAAATACTCATAAAAAGCCTCCAGGCCACCAAAATCTGAAATCTGCTCTCGGTCAAACTCGGGTAGATTCCACGCCTACCCCACTGTAAACATGGACAGCACGCTCACTCAAACAACATGCACCATGCGTGTGCCTGATTGGCAGTCATTCCTCGCCAGGTTGTGCTGCTATCGCTGGGACGGGTTTACGTTGGTAGTAGGTCGGTGGTTGTAATGTTCTGGTTGATCAGTGTACATTGTGATTACCATTTTCACATACGTTCTCGGTCTTGTCTCAGGTATTTTATAAGTTTTATCATAATGTTAATAATCATATCTGTTTTTTCTTAAAATTATAACTATGCACACTTATGTGCCACATGTCAGCTATAACTTGCAAACCATAGTGGGCAAACGCAAGCACACACAGTCTTCTGATGCTGTACGCTAACAGTCATGTGTTGACTAAACTTTAGTATTGACAAACTACGCATAGTAGCAGTGTAGTGCCTAACATCGTACCTAGTTGATACCAATTCTTCAGTAAACATGGTACTTATTTTTTACTGTTTTTTATGTCTTAAAACCTTTATAAAACATTAATCGAAACACAATTCCTCTGTTTATTTTCATTGCTCTGAGGGTGGCTACTTGTCATCCAAAGCAGATATTGATCAGGTTGTAATTATATTTTATTGCGACCAAGACTTCTAAAATTTTTCATGAATTATGAGAATGTAATAATTGTATTAGGATCATTCGATCCCCCCATGAACCATGGACCTTGCCGTTGGTGGGGAGGCTTGCGTGCCTCAGCGATACAGATGGCCGTACCGTAGGTGCAACCACAACGGAGGGGTATCTGTTGAGAGGCCAGACAAACATGTGGTTCCTGAAGAGGGGCAGCAGCCTTTTCAGTAGTTGCAGGGGCAACAGTCTGGATGATTGACTGATCTGGCCTTGTAACATTAACCAAAACGGCCTTGCTGTGCTGGTACTGCGAACGACTGAAAGCAAGGGGAAACTACAGCCGTAATTTTTCCCGAGGACATGCAGCTCTACTGTATGATTAAATGATTATGGCGTCCTCTTGGGTAAAATATTCCGGAGGTAAAAGAGTCCCCCATTCGGATCTCCGGGCGGGGACTACTCAGGAGGACGTCGTTATCAGGAGAAAGAAAACTGGCGTTCTACGGATCGGAGCTTGGAACGTCAGATCCCTTAATCGGGCAGGTAGGTTAGAAAATTTAAAAAGGGAAATGGATAGGTTACAGTTAGATATAATGGGAATTAGTGAAGTTCGGTGGCAGGAGGAACAAGACTTTTGGTCAGGTGATTACAGGGTTATAAATACAAAATCAAATAGGGGTATTGCAGGAGTAGGTTTAATAATGAATAAAAAAATAGGAGTGTGGGTTAGCTACTACAAACAGCATAGTGAACGCATTATTGTGGCCAAGATAGACACAAAGCCCATGCCTACTACAGTAGTACAAGTTTATATGCCAACTACCTCTGCAGATGATGAAGAAATAGATGAAATGTATGACGAGATAAAAGAAATTATTCAGGTAGTGAAGGGAGACGAAAATTTAATAGTCATGGGTGACTGGAATTCGTCAGTAGGAAAAGGGAGAGAAGGAAACATAGTAGGTGAATATGGATTGGGCGGAAGGAATGAAAGAGGAAGCCGCCTTGTAGAATTTTGCACAGAGCATAACTTAATCATAGCCAACACTTGGTTCAAGAATCATAAAAGAAGGTTGTATACCTGGAAGAATCCTGGAGATACTAAAAGGTATCAGATAGATTATATAATGGTAAGACAGAGATTTAGGAACCAGGTTTTAAATTGTAAGACATTTCCAGGGGCAGATGTGGATTCTGACCACAATCTAGTGGTTATGAACTGCAGATTGAAACTGAAGAAACTGCAAAAAGGTGGGAATTTAAGGAGATGGGACCTGGATAAACTGAAAGAACCAGAGGTTGTAGAGAGTTTCACGGAGAGCATAAGGGAACAATTGACAGGAATGGGGGAAAGAAATACAGTAGAAGAAGAATGGGTAGCTCTGAGGGATGAAGTAGTGAAGGCAGCAGAGGATCAAGTAGGCAAAAAGACGAGGGCTAATAGAAATCCTTGGGTAACAGAAGAAATATTGAATTTAATTGATGAAAGGAGAAAATATAAAAATGCAGTAAATGAAGCAGGCAAAAAGGAATACAAACGTCTCAAAAACGAGATCGACAGGAAGTGCAAAATGGCTAAGCAGGGATGGCTAGAGGACAAATGTAAGGATGTAGAGGCTTGTCTCACTAGGGGTAAGATAGATACTGCCTACAGGAAAATTAAAGAGACCTTTGGAGAGAAGAGAACCACTTGTATGAATATCAAGAGCTCAGATGGCAACCCAGTTCTAAGCAAAGAAAGGAAGGCAGAAAGGTGGAAGGAGTATATAGAGGGTTTATACAAGGGCGATGTACTTGAGGACAATATTATGGAAATGGAAGAGGATGTAGATGAAGACGAAATGGGAGATAAGATACTGCATGAAGAGTTTGACAGAGCTCTGAAAGACCTGAGTCGAAACAAGGCCCCGGGAGTAGACAACATTCCATTTGAACTACTGATGGCATCGGGAGAGCCAGTCATGACAAAACTCTACCATCTGGTGAGCACGATGTATGAGACAGGCGAAATACCCTCAGACTTCAAGAAGAATATAATAATTCCAGTCCCAAAGAAAGCAGGTGTTGACAGATGTGAAAATTACCGAACTATCAGTTTAATAAGTCACAGCTGCAAAATACTAACGCGAATTCTTTACAGACGAATGGAAAAACTGGTAGAAGCTGACCTCGGGGAAGATCAGTTTGGATTCCGTAGAAATGTTGGAACACGTGAGGCAATACTGACCTTACGACTTATCTTAGAAGAAAGATTAAGAAAAGGCAAACCTACGTTTCTAGCATTTGTAGACTTAGAGAAAGCTTTTGACAATGTTGACTGGAATACTCTCTTTCAAATTCTGAAGGTGGCAGGGGTAAAATACAGGGAGTGAAAGGCTATTTACAGTTTGTACAGAAACCAGATGGCAGTTATAAGAGTCGAGGGGCACGAAAGGGAAGCAGTGGTTGGGAAAGGAGTAAGACAGGGTTGTAGCCTCTCCCTGATGTTATTCAATCTGTATGTTGAGCAAGCAGTAAAGGAAACAAAAGAAAAATTCGGAGTAGGTATTAAAATTCATGGAGAAGAAGTAAAAACTTTGAGGTTCGCCGATGACATTGTAATTCTGTCAGAGACAGCAAAGGACTTGGAAGAGCAGTTGAACGGAATGGACAGTGTCTTGAAAGGAGGATATAAGATGAACATCAACAAAAGTAAAACGAGGATAATGGAATGTAGTCAAATTAAGTCGGGTGATGCTGAGGGAATTAGATTAGGAAATGAGACACTTAAAGTAGTAAAGGAGTTTTGCTATTTAGGGAGTAAAATAACCGATGATGGTCGAAGTAGAGAGGATATAAAATGTAGACTGGCAATGGCAAGGAAAGTGTTTCTCAAGAAGAGGAATTTGTTAACATCGAGTATAGATTTAAGTGTCAGGAAGTCGTTTCTGAAAGTATTTGTATGGAGTGTAGCCATGTATGGATGTGAAACATGGACGATAACTAGTTTGGACAAGAAGAGAATAGAAGCTTTCGAAATGTGGTGCTACAGAAGAATGCTGAAGATAAGGTGGGTAGATCACGTAACTAATGAGGAGGTATTGAATAGGATTGGGGAGAAGAGAAGTTTGTGGCACAACTTGACTAGAAGAAGGGATCGGTTGGTAGGACATGTCCTGAGGCATCAAGGGATCACAAATTTAGCATTGGAGGGCAGTGTGGAGGGTAAAAATCGTAGAGGGAGACCAAGAGATGAATACACTAAGCAGATTCAGAAGGATGTAGGTTGCAGTAGATACTGGGAGATGAAGAAGCTTGCACAGGATAGAGTAGCATGGAGAGCTGCATCAAACCAGTCTCAGGACTGAAGACCACAACAACAACAACGATCATTCGATGAGATACCTGCTATGAAATACTCATATGCATAAAAGCAAAGTAAAAAAGTGTCGGTATTGAGATGGAAGAATATCGATACTTTTTTCGTGGCCCTACGCCTGCGCGCCCGCTTGTGTGTGTGTGTGTAAAGAAATAATGAATTGTAGCTTACATAATCTGTACAAAAATATTCCAGTCACGCTAACACAAACACGCTTAACCTGACCACCACCACCCCCCTCCCCACCACCACCACTACCACCACCACCACCTCCACCACCACCACACAACCTGATATGAAAACAATAAAGGCCTTATTGAAGTAAAGAACAGCAACTTTGATCGAAATTAGTGCGTTTTTGTATCCATATGTCAATTGGTAGCGAAGCGAATGAAAAATACGAAAAGTATAATCGACAGCCGGTTACATAGTACAGCTGAAATGACATACTCACATAGAAAAATCTGTTGCTATCGTTGGTACCGAACTGTCAACTACGCAATGGGCGCGGTGCTATTTACTACGTACCGGTAGGAATTGATGCAACGATTTGCTTAGGGCGCTTTCACACTATACGGTTTTGACCGTGCGGCAAAAAGCCGTACGAGTTTTAGCCGTGACTGTGTTGCTTTCACATTACACGGTTTTTGACGCGACCAGTTGTTGATTCAAAATGGCTCTGGGCACTATGAGACTTAACTTCTCAGGTCATCAGCCCCCTAGAACTTAGAACTATTTAAACCGAAATAACCTAAGGACATCACACACATCCATGCCCGAAGCAGGATTCGAACCAGCGACCGTAGGGTCGCGCGGTTCCAGATTGTAGCGCCTAGAACCGCTCGGTCACCAAGGCCGGCCCAGTTGTTGGTGTCTATTCAGTTTGCTTAATGTGTATGTGAAGATTAACCGTAAACGACTTGTTGCTTCGTGGTTGCTTCATCGCCTTTTGTGGGTACAACCCATTCACCAGAGAAGAGAGGAAGTGGGTTTATTTTATACAGTCTTTGAAGATTTGAGGAACGACGGAAATAAATTCTTTAACTATTTCTGATTTTCTATTACCTATTTTGACGAATTACATAGAAAACTTAAGGATGTGGTACAACGACAAAACACACAATTCCGCAATTGCATCCAACCTGTTCATACGCTGGCTTTCACGTTAAGGTAAGCTAATACATAAAAAACTAGTTCTGTTTATTTACTTATTTATTTGTGTTTTACATTTTGATTTCGCTCAGATTATGAAGTAGAAAAGTCAATATCATAATCAGCAGTCGAAACCAAAGAGTTTGTAGCAGGACTGACTGTACTGTCACTTTGCGGTGGCAGGCTCTCTGCGAAAAGGTTGTAGAACTGCGTTGTTGATGGTGGGCCTTCATGGCTACTAGTGGAAGGCAAAGGGTACGGTGATCGCACTTTATTTCTTTGTTGATAAGAACTGCGACCTTGAGAAGTCTGTAGTGGTTGATCCAGAAAAGACGTTGGGTCTGGTGCGGCTGGAGGAGGACGAATCTGATGCGCATTGGTAAGAGGATATTGGAGCAGTATTTTCCATAGGTGAATAAGAATAAGCTTGAAATCGATTATTGTAGGGCATGGAAGGTGTGTGATGGGTAAATGGAGGAGGTTGAGCTGTCAATATCTTCTTCTTTCATATATATTTTCTATAACTTTGAGTACTCCCATCTGAAACTGAAGATAATCCTGTTCATCAGATTTTTCCAGGTGAGGCTTCAGACTAAGTAAAAATGACATTTTGCTGCAAGGTTTGCCTTCTTCCAGAGCTCTTAATATTTTCATTTCGATTGCATCAGGTTTTCTTTTTTTTTCTGTTTGTATGGCGTTCGCTTTTGGATGTTTGTTGTGTGGGTGGTGTATCAAATGGCTCAGAAACATTCTCAGTATTTTCGACGGAGCCCTGCGTTTCTATATCTCCTTCCAGTCTGACAGTGGGTTCCGACTGAAAACTGTCCTCCGTCTCTCGAGCATCATACAGTTTTTTTAGAAACTGCAGCTGATCAGAATATACGTAATTTTTCATTTTCTATGCTGCTGAGCCACTTTTTTTCGTAGCTTGAATTTTTATGTTTGACTTCACAAAGGAGTCTCATAGATTGGTCCACCTCCGTATTACTTCTTTTCCTATATCAAAATAAAACAAAACTGTATGAAAACATTTTAATTTTGTATAGAAAAAAGCAAAACTGTAACAAAAAATGTCCACTGCAAACTAAATGTCACTTTTTTTTGTTTTGTTCAGGTATCTGGCAAGCGGTTGTTCCTTCACTGACTTACATTTCCAGTACAGAATTGGGATTTCTACAGTAAGTAATGTGGTTATGACGTATGCACAGCAATTTTGGCATCACTGCGGGAAGAATGTATACAAAGACCGACCAAAGAGGTATACGAATCAATAGCGGCTGGATTTGAACGTACTGCTAATTTCCCCCACTGCTTAGGAGCGGTGGATGGAAAACATATCGGTCTTACTGCCCCATTTAATAGCAGATCAATGTACTTCAGTTACAAAAAATACTTTTCTGTGGTTCTGATGGCTGTAGCGGATTCCAACTACAGGTTCATTTATGTCGACGTAGGAAGTTATGCAAAGACTGTGACTCTTCAGTGTTCAGACGATCCAGTTTATGGAAGTCAATAGAAAGTAATTCCCTGCAATTTCCAGGCGTCAGACGTCTGCCTGGTACGGAAGGTCCAAAAGTGCCCTACTTTTTCGTGGGAGACGCATTTGGCCTATACACACAATTTCTCCGGCCTTTTAGGGGAACAAACTTGACAGTTGAGAGACGTGTATATAATTACCGTTTGTGCAGAGCAAGGAGGTATGTGGAATGTGCTTTTGGCATCCTCACCAATAAGTGGCGGGTGTTTCACCGACCTTTAAATGTTCATCCAGATTTTTCAGTAAAAATGGTTAAAGCTAGCATTGTTTTACACAATTTTGTACGTCAGAGAGATGGATTTATAATTGAAGACACCACATCCACCACTGGTTTGGAAGACTTGCCCCACGATGCTAACATAAGAGGAGGACTGACAACCAACGCCATAAGGCACACTCTTTGTAAATATTTTATGACAAATGCTGGAAGCGTGTCATGGCAGATGTTAAAGATATAAATTAACAAGCCTTTTACTTTTTGTAGATGGTTTGTGAAAGCTTGCGACTGTATAATAAATAGTTTTGTTTATAAATAAATTGCTGCTACCACTCACGTTTTTATTCGTTTTGTTTATATTTTGCACGCTGCGTTTCGGGAAATAATTCACATCTTCAACTGCGTTTTTTTTCTCTAAGTTCCCATTATGTGTGATGTTTTTCTGATGTGTGAGGTCTTGCACGTGTTTCTCTTATATATTACAGTAAAGAAAACAGAATGTAAGACCTGGCACATAAAAACACCCCACACATGATGACAACTTAGAGAAAAAACGTGACTTGTAGCAGTAATTTATTTATAAACAAACCTTTTACTTTTAGAATAAAATGTATACCGTTAAATAAATACTGTTTAAAACGTATAAAATTTAATATTAAGTAAATACTTACCAAACGCATTTTTGTCTTTGTCTTTCATCTCATCAACATCTTGCTTCAGTGCTTCGCAAACTTCCCGCCAAGCATTCTTTGCAGCAATACGATCTTTATACGCATCTAGAGTTTTGTCCCACAGAGCAGGTCTTACTTCCACCAAGGTTATCAAAACTTCAGTATCAATTTCATCCATTCTTCTACTCTTTTCAGTAAACAAGAATAAACACAAATGAATAACACGACACTACAACGAACTAGTCGACGCCGTACGACTCAAAACCGTCCAATGTGAAAGCATGCACATAGGCCGGTATTACACTATCAAATTTCTTTGTCAAATATCTTTGTCCACTATCTTTGTCAAAGATATTTGATGGTGTAATAGGGAACTTTGTCAAATGTCATCCAATATTTGATCAAATCTAGGGCCTCGCTGTAGATTTGATCAAAGAAGTCGCCTCTCTTCTGTTCACTGCAATGTGACATGTTACCGCATGGAGTGCTAGCATCGCTGCAGCATTCTGTCGTCTGTAGCGTTTTTATAAACATTGCCGGTAAATACAATTGGTGTGTGCCGACAACTACAAAATTAATAGAGATGCATGAGGCACTCTGAATACCAAAATAGATTAAGAAGATTGGAGACCTGACCTGACCTAACATAACATAACCCTCTCCTGTGCCAAGGAATCGGAGTGTTACAGTGAGCCTGTCTTCTGCAGATGTAGCAGTTCTTAAGTGAATATTGTGCTTTGTGACAAGAGGATACACTTCACTGAGCACATGCAGAAATGTATGCTCATCCATTCTTAAATAATTGATCTACGACGTCCTCCACTATAAGCTCACGTAACAAGTTTTGTTGAATGCTTTTATCATGTCGTCATAAAACCCATGGCTTCACCCAGATTAGATTAATTTTTCGTTCCATAGATCCGTGCTGAGGAGATCCTCGTGGATGCGGAACATGTCAATTTTTTTAAGCTGAAATAACAATACTAATAGTATGAATATATACAATACATCATTTGTTTCTATTAAAAATTTCGTCAGTGGAGTAGAAGGAGTTGGCCACTAGTAAGTCTTTCAGGCTCCTTTTAAACTGATCTTTATTTGTAACTAAATTTTTTATGTTTGCTGGCAAATTATTGGAGATGAGTGTTCCTGAGTAGTGGACCCCTTTTTGAACTAAAGTAAGTGCTTTTAAGTCCTTGTGCAGATCGTTTTTGTTCCTGGTATTGTATGTATGAACTGAGTTATTTGTTGGAAAAAGAGATATATTATTTAGAACAAATTTCATTAAGGAGTAAATATACTGAGAGGCAGTAGTTAGTATACCCAGTTCCTTGAAGAGGTTTCTACAGACGTCCGTGAATTTACTTCACAAATAATACGTATTACACGCTTTTGGACTCTGAAAACTTTTGTTTGACTTGAAGCGTTATTATTAGAAAGGTCTGTTCCATTTTATCTAGCACACAGTGACGTAATCAAACTGAGAAACACCAGTCGTGTGTACCATTCGTGTTAACAGCTTTTTCATTCTTAGACAGCGACATTTTGATTTTTCGTGTAGCAAAATGTATGACGACTTTTGTGAGGCAATAGATTCTTTGGCAGGTAGGAAAGCACGAGAAATAAATGCTGGGACCCATGGATTGAAGAAATGTGTACTGTCTTGCTTATTCTTGTCTTTATTGCCTCTATGTTTCCTATATTTAATGTTATGTCACACAAAAGAGAAAGTTATTAGCTAACAGGCAATTAAGAGTGCAAATTTTCTGAAGATTTCGTATTCCCAGTCACAAATAATCACACCCCGTACTAATCGTGATTTTTTTTTTTAAAGGGGGTAGGATGGCACACCAGCCAGCTAGGAGCGGAAGGGGCACCACAGGCCATTTTAATTTCCACTGTTCTTAATATAGGTTTCATGGCTTCCATTACAAAATATATATGTTTGAATTCCGCAGAGCGAAGTACAGTGACGTGCGATAGAAGAAAGCTGTATGAAAAGGTGTGGCACTGCACATTGGCACACTTTAGACCAAATAAGCTATCTTACATTTCCTCGAGGACATATGTTTCATGTATCAACCCCTTCAGAAAGATGTGTGCTACGAAATGAACATATTTGTGAAGTATCGATTGTTTAAAATTCTTGTCGTCCTATCTGGAACATTCGAGTGTGTGTGTGAGGGGAGGGGGGGGGGCGGACAGGGGAGGGGGGGTTCGGAAATAATATCGTAGATTCGGGGCTGCTTGCAGCGAAAGAAATTTTCATTAAAAAAACCGGGTGTTGAGGGAGCAAGGGAATATAGTTCACAAACAGCACCCTACGTGACAATACTATACTGAGAGCAAATAAAGAATACTGCTATCGGTGAACCGCTTGTCTCATAAGAGGACCGCTGTTTTTACATTTTTTACGAAAACAATAAAAGTAAAATTGTTTTAGTACAAATCGTTTTATGTTTCTTAGACTATTCACCTTTAGAAACCACTAAACTTTCGCACGTGAATGAACCAATTCTGAAATTTTTTTCCATTCAGACTCATGGTTTTGTCAGGATTCTGTGGCTTTCTCAGGAAATGAAACTCGTTGTCCTAATGTTTTTTGTTTGAAATAAGAAAACAAAAAGAAGTCACTAGGCGATAAGTCGAGCGAGTACACACAATGAGACATTAATTTGACGTGCTGTGGTAATATGATGATGAAAAATAATGTGACGTTGTTTTTTGTGGAAAACTAATTTTTGCCTACAATTCACCGTTAACTACTCTTCGATTCATTAAAACAATAGTCACAGCATTTCCATACACCAACTGATATGAAACTTCTTAAAAACTGAACTACTCGGTATTGATGCTCCACAATACCATTTATTTTACATTTCATTGTGAACTGGTTTTCGACTTTTCAGGCCATTCTCAGCAAGCTTAACTCTTTGAGGGACAGGTAAACACCACTAAAATTTACCCTAGTTAGGCAAGAAAATTTATTTCAAAATTTTTTTACTTGTAACACATTTGTTTTATTGTCTTGACATGTTTTATACACTGAGTTTGTAGAAATTCACTCAAACAACAGCAAAATATTAACATTAAATGTGGTCGGTACAGGTAACAACCAACCCATTACAGTATATAAATTCGATATTTGGTGGTTGAACTTTGAAATAACTAGTTGTTATTTTCGTGGTATCTCTTGAAACAGTTCTTGCCTGCTCTCAGACACAAAGGTACTTTGCACACTGAACTCATCCACACTGTTCATACTGAATTTTTCTTTGAACTGCAAACTGCACATCTTCTAGATCAGGGCTTCACAACACACGTGCTCGCGGAGCAAGCTGTGAGCAGCAAGGTGTGAGCACGGAGCAGCGCGAGCACGCTACCCCCACTACTGGACCAGAGCGGAGAGTGGGGAGAGTCACGTGGGACACACAACAGCTGCCGCCAGTCAATGTAAATCCGCGGCCACCTGCAGGGGTATCACTCACGAATTATTACTGCGACAAATCAAACAAATAAAGGAGAATGTACACATGCCACATAATTTTATTAGCTTAGTCTATGCCTCTACATTCGTATTAATTTGTGAACTGTTACACAATAAAAGGTGTCACTGAAGTGTGGGATTCTCGGTTATCTTGTACTTTTTGCCCTTTACAATTGTGTCTATGTTCGGAGTAATTGTTCTTGTGCATTGTAAGCGCAGCGTGCAGTTTAAATTTCGATCAGACAATGCGATTCTCAGGCGTGTCTTGTTACATTTCGTTGCAGAGAACAGTTGTTCACAAACATATGTGGAACCGAACATTGATATTATTGTTGCCGCCAGTTTGTGCAAACGAGGATATCTATCCTGAGGGTAGTGTCTGTAGAATTCCAAAATGTTTTTCTTGTTCTGAAATTTGTCTCTGAATTCTCTGTCACACTGCAGGTCACTAATTTCTAGTTGCAGCTCAGGACGAATTTCTTCAATATTCGCTGAATATGGAGAGGAGAACATATCACAATCACTGTCTAGTGCTGTTAGATCTTGAAAAAGTTGATCAGATTCTTCTTTAAGGGCAACTAAACTATGTGAATAACGTTCACAGTCTTCGTGAACATCTTGCATGGATGATAATTTAGGAAAATGAGCTAGATTTTCAGTTTCCAGCATACTCACCCAAAGTGTCAATTTCATTTTAAAAGCTCGTATTCGATCTGTGAAATGAGTAATTAGCAGATCTTTAGCTTGTAGTGAAATGTTCAATGCATTCAGATGGCTAGTTAAATCTCCTAAGAACGCGAGATCACATTTCAATGAAGGCTCTTTCAATTCAGGAACACACATGTTATTTATTTCTATGAACATATTTATCTAATCTAATAGGCAAAAAAATCGATTTAATAATTCGCCACGACTAAGCCAGCGGACCTCGCTGTAATAACGCAGTCTACCATACTGGCTTTCTACATCCTCAAGAAAGCTTTTAAATTGTCTGTGTTCTAGCACATGCTTTCTTATATAATTGGTTGTACCAACAACAACAACACTCATCACATTTTCTAGAGTGATACTCTTTGCACATAAGTTTTCCTGGTGGATCACACAGTGAACACCCCTTATTTCATTCGGCAGGGTCAGTTTTTGCATTTTCTCCTTCAACAGCGCAACGAAACCTGATTTTTTCCCTGTCATCGCTGGTGCACCGTCTGTAGACACTGAAACTAAAAAATTCCACGACAGTCCTATATATTCAACGCTTTCTTCAACACTACTTAAAATATCACCTCGGGTTGTAGTGTGCTTCATGGCTACTACATCGAGGAGCTCCTCCCTCACCTGAAGATCTCTATTAACATCTCTAATAAATATGGCAAGCTGCACTGTTCCAGTGATATCAACACTTTCGTCCACAGCTAGAGAATACGCCATAAAATCTTTACAGATATTTGCAAACTGGCTCTGGACGTCGTCTGCCATGTCCTGTATGCGACGCATAATGGTCATGTTAGATAATGGCACAATTCGAAACTGTTCAACATGAGATGGACACAAATGTTCCGCTGCAACTACCAAACATTCTTTTATTAAATCGCCATCAGTGAAGGGGCGCAGGGATTTTGCTAAAAGCAATTTTGCAACTCACTCTGAGAGCTGCCTCAGTTGATTTTTCTTCATCGTCCAGATCTTCTTCGGATGCTTCCTTTTAAGTTTAATAACTTCCTGTGCACGATCTGGTCCATCACATTTTCCACTTCCGTAGTCTTTCGCGTGGTACGACATATAATGTCACTGCAAATTAAATTTCCTAAAAGAATTCAGCGTTTTGTGACATACTAAACATTTTGCAACACCATCTTTTTCTGTAAACAGATACATTTCCTCCCAATGGTGGTTGAACTGCAAAAGCATGGTTGGGGTTACACAACGGCGACTTGACATGATTCTTAACCAGCGAAGTGACTGTTAGAGCTGATCTTAGTACTTTAAACGTTACACAGTCGGCGCGAATTCAATAGGCACGCTGTGGCCCTATTCAAACGTGCGCGCGCATTTCCCCTCCCTCCCTTCTCCGCGACCTTGCACCTGCTCACGAGCACGTGCCTGAGGAGACACGAGTACTCGCGCTCAAAACCGGCCAGTTGTTAAGCCCTGTTCTAGATGATGAGTGAACTGGTTGATGTTTACTGCTTTCGTGGCGAACACTTTCGTCTACATATGGTTTGTGTGATTTGATCTGAGTTGCTGTACTACTTTGGGATACAGAAGCAAAATTAGCTGCCACTGAAATTATTTTTGGAGCCAACAAGATTTTGTACACCTCTCGATGGAAGTCTTTATTGGAGAACTGCTCCATTTCGATTTCTTTGTGCATAATGAACGCATTTGTCATACTGCAGTCTAAAAAGTGAAAAAACTATCTCATTCACCATTTCTTGCTTTTTCTGTCAATAGCATAGTCTGACTTAAGTCGATCAAAATTATCCACATAGTTGATACTGGAATTGTAGTCTTTCAATACAATTCGACAAGTGATATTGGTTATTGTTACATCTTTCATTTTTCGAGTTACTATGGACACATCTGATGGCGAATGACATGTTGAAATCAAGTTGGCTGACCTGTTATCTTTCCATCTATAGATTACTATGCCATCATTCCCCTCTAATTCAGTTCCTTTTCCTCCTTGAGTTTTGGTATGTTTTTCCTTCTGGGATTTATTGTTCCACAAGTGTGAAGACCATTGGATTTTAGGTCCTTGAACGCATCATATGATGTAAAATAATTGTCCATGAAAATAATATGATTCCATGAAGATCACTTGTTAAATTTACAACCACACGACTGCACACAAGACTAGAACTTGCACAGCTAGTCGTGAATGTGGGGTCATTTCCATCAGTGCCATCACTGTCAACACTGCTGTCACTAGAAATTCGGGTAACATTCGTCCTCAGTTATTCTTTTTCGGCTAGACATATTCGATGGAGACGAAGAAAATATACTGGGTGGAGCACTAACCACACAGAAATTTGTCAGTAAAACATGGAAAATTCTATTTCAATTTAAAGTTACATTACATGAAGACTTATATGTGTTCAACATACAAATATGAGCAATTACTTACCAAAAATAGTCCTATAAAGAAGAGCTACAGACAATACTGCACGCCGCTACCAAGAACAGTGCTAACAATGAAGAAGTATGAAATATTGTTCGGCAAAAATTCGCGAAGAAGACCTGCACTGCCATCTAGCAACATTTTAGGCAACAATTAGCTGTTTGTCAGAGATACTACTGGCCCCTGAGTGGTAAAGGGAGAAAATATTATGTGTTTAGCCACAGTGACCACCGCCCATTGAAACCGTCTTCGTATGTGGTTAGTTACAGATTTGCCTGCCCTTCAAAGAGTTAAGACTAAACAGCTGCTCCACACAACATCTGTGACAGTGTATAGCTGTACAGAGATTGTTTCTCTAAAGATATGACCTTATAACACTACCGGTTCTCAATAAATTAGGAACTGTAATGGCTGTATTGTTCGTTACAAAAATCCAGTAAAATTAATCAAAAAATAAATCAGCCACATACCGATTTTGTTACTCCTGTGAAAGGACTTAGTATTTGACCATCACTGTGTGTAGTAGTTAAAGTCTCCCATTATTTTTGTTTCTAGAAACTATTGAAACGAAGCAACAGCATAATAAACAGGATTCGAACCAAGGTTCTATAGTTAAAGTGAACTGCAATTACGTAAAAGGGAACGGTCTCCAGTCTAATCAGGTAAAGTCTTAGCCAGTACTAGCACTGTTCATAAAGAAATTTAACTATTGCTGTTCACTTTGCTTGATAATGAAATTTGGTTTTTGCAGATGATATACAATGTAGTAGCGCAATTTAGCAAGCAATGTAACAGGGGTTTGGCATGAACAACACAGAAGCTAACAACTGCTTCTCAGTAACACTATCTGTCTATTATGGTTGGAAGCTAATGAGCGTTATAGGTAAATGATTACTAATGGCCAGCCGGGGTGGTCGAGCAGTTCTACGCGCTACAGTTATGAACTGCGCGACCGCTACAGTCACAGGTTCGAATCCTGCCTCGGGTATGGATGTGTGTGATGTCCTTAGGTTAGTTAGGTTTGAGTAGTTCTAAGTTCCAGGGGACTGATGACCTCAGAAGTTAACTCCCATAGTGCTCAGAGCCATTTGAACCATTTGAGCCATTACTAATGGTGCAGCAATACTGACTTGAAAAATAGGTTCTATTATGGGCTTAATTAGTGAAAAATCTGTCATTGAAATAGTTTTCAGGTAATTATATTATTATATAATTGTGATTACTATTAGTTTTCTCAAGGAGCATTCACTTGTTCATGCTACACTGAAGAGCTACAGAAACTGGCACACCAGCCTAATATTGTGTAGGGCCCTCCTGAACACGCAGAAGTGTGGCGACACGACGTGGCATGTGGCATGCACTCGATTAATGTCTGAAGTAGTGCCGGAGGCAACTGACACCATGAATCCTGCAGGCTGTCCATAAAACCGTAAGAGTACGAGGAGGTGGAGACTACTTCTAAACAGCTCGTTGCAAGGCATCCCAAATATGCTCAATGATATTCATGTCTGGGGAGTTTGGTGGCCAGTGGAAGTGTTGACACTCAGAAGAGTATTCCTGGAGCCACTCTGTAGGAATTCTGGATATGTGGGGTGTCGCACTGTCCTGCTGGAAATACCCAAGTTCGTCGGAACGCACAAGTGACATAATTGGATGCAGGTGATCAGACAGGATGCTTACGTAAGCGTCACCTGTCAGAGTCGTACCTAGACGTATCAGGGGTCCCATATCACTCCAACTGCATGCGCCCCACACCGTTACAGAGCTTGAAAGTCCCCTGCAGCATGCAGGGTCCATGGACTCATGAGGTTGTCTCCACACCCGTACACGTCCATCCGCTCGATATAATTTGTAACGAGACTCGTCCGACCAGGCAACATGTTTCCAGTGATCAACAGTCCAATGTTGGTGTTGACGGTCCCAGGTGAAGCGTAAAGCTTTGTGTCGTGCAATCATCAAGGGCACACGAGTGGGCCATTGGCTCCGAAAGCCCATATCGATGATGTTTCATTGAATGGTTCCCATGTTGACACGTGTTGAAAGCCCAGCTTCCAAATTGCAGCAGTCTGGGGACGGCTGCACTTCTGACACGTTGAAGGATTCTCTTCAGTCATTGTTGGTTCTGTTCCTGCAAGATCATTTTCCGGCCGCAACAATGTCGGAGATTTGATGTTTTACCGGATTCCTGATTTTCACAGTACACTAGTGAAATGGTTGTAGGGGAAAACCCCTCTTCATCGCTACCTTGGAGATGCTGTGCCCCATCGCTCGTGCGCTGACTATAATACAACGTTGAAACTCATTTCAACCGTGATAACCTGACATTGTAGCAGCAACAACCGATCTAACAATCGCACCAGACACTTGTTGTCATAGATAGGCGTTGCCGGCCACAGCGCTGTATTCTACCTGTTAACATATCTTTGTATTTTAATATGCATGCCTTCACTATTTTATTTGATGCTTCAGTGTGTGTAGCTCAAATGAAACGTGAGGCCCCTAGTTCTGTCAAAGTTTATACAGTGGTAGCCAGTTACTTGTTATATCATACACTAATTACAAAAATGAAAGTTCCACTTTCTTAGTGCTTTTGTTGTATCATGTACTGCAAAACTGCTCAACAACTGGCATGGAGACCCAGAAACTGTTCTATAAACTGACTTACTTAAGATCAAAACTGATCATTTTAGTTAATACAGGATATGAGAAACACTTTTAACTAAGTTCGTGATTTTTGGCGGTAGACACCGGTACCCCTAACGCAAATTATCAGATCCACAGATTTTGAGATGTGGTACAACAGAACTTTCGCTGCGGTTCAAGTCATATAAAACTACGCCTATTTGGTGCGAGACTAGACTGTACTTTATCTTGACGAACTAAAGAACAGCCCTATTAATCCTGTTGCCTTTTATGAAACCTTCCACAAGCGACTAAAAAGAGAATTTTGAGTGGGGAAGACGCAGCTTTGGCCAATTCAGTCCGCTTGGTTGACACAAACAGCTGGTTCAAAGACAATGCTTTAGGGCAAAACGATGTTGAGTCACTTGCTGTTCACTTTCAGTTGAACTAACGACATACGATTAAAGCCTTTCGTGAGTATGTTTATGATATTTTTGAGAACTTCGACGGAAATTGCGAAAATAAAATAAACGCAAAAATTTGAAAACTAGCATCAATACAATTCCATTACCACATAGTGAATATGAAAGAACGTTTTCCCAAATGAATTTGATCATTGCTAGTGGTAGAGCCTCTCTGTTAACAAAATTGTTTCTTCGCTACTTTTTCTTAAGTTGAATGGCGCGCCACTGACTGTTTTGATCCTTCAAAGTGCATAGAGTCTTGGCTGCTTCGTGGATGGAACTCTGCTACGGGCACCAACAGCAAAGAAGGAGAGAGAGAAGGGACATACAACAAAAACATTTCAAAGCTTTGGATATTTTTATAAACTGTAAGTTAAAACATTTAACTGTATTTCCCTTTTTCAGTATCCTGTTGTTCAAATCTACATGTGTTCACCTCAGTTTAATTTCCTTTTGTAACAGATTGTAAACTGAGAAATAATATTTAACTTAGATAATAAAACATGCTGTAAAAGACTGATGGTCCACATGGAAGTTTCATTTTTTAACAGTACAAGTGTAGTAATTACATGTTTCAAAAGAATTAAAATAACGTTTACAGAAGCTTACATTTCTGAAACACCCTCCGGACAATCACAGTACCAGAAACTCTGTGGTGGCCCTTCAAGTTTATTAGCTAGTAAACTATTCTGAACGATTCCAGTTTTATTCATGTAACTTTAATACTGGTCTGAGATTTCGATAAGAATGGCATCTAGGCAAAACATTTTAAATAATGTCTTTGGAATTGTTCTTTGATGAGACTTTAACTATCCTTTTATGAAAAAGCACATGGAATACTTCAAAAACTAGACTCTCTGAATGATTATGAGCTTTCCTAATTCACAAAAGTTATTAAATTTTGTTATAGACAATAATTATCTTTCAGTTTAATAAAATAGGACACTCGGAAACATTGCAGCACATGGGAAACGATCCTGCTGCGGTAAATGACAAGCGATTAAATATGAGTCTTCGACATAAAGTTTAAACAAAATAGCTTTATTATTTATATGATAAACCAATTAGTCCCTACGGTTATACAGTACTCAACTGATAATTTGAAATGGAGGTGGTGGCTGTGGCGATTTGCCATGGCTACTCGAAAGGTGGCGAAAGTACCTATTGTTCTTGCTGTATAACATGCTCTGAAAATTTTGTACATAGCGTAGGATTTTCATAGTACAGAGATACTGTAGCTATTGTAAGGCAAACAAGATGCGAAACACATTGCCTACCAGTCATCGACTAACTCCTACCACAAAGGAGTCTTGCTGTTCGACTGCTAAATCCACCTTTTATCTCCCTGTCATGTTGGTTGTGTAGGGGAGGGGACTTCCCTCCAGGTTTTACATATTTAAAAACCTAATTGCCCTATGAATGAACCAGAGATACAAGTATTGTCTTCACATTTCAATAACTTTCCAGAACATTACTTTGAAATTACATCTGTAGAATAATTATAAAGACGTAAATGGACATAAATAATGAATCAAACTTTTACATAGATGTCACATCAAAGTTCATGGTTGTACAGACATCACATTAAGTATGGCTAATATCGATACAGATACATATCTATAAGAATCTCTGTCCAGCTATAAACTGATGTTCATGTTGTGGCGACTATATGTATAGTATTAAGTTGTCTGGAGGTTGCCTAAAAAGCCGAAAGTCGGTTCATAACTACAAAATCAACTCAGAGATGAAAAAAAGACGACGCACCACGAAGGAGTTACCTGAATGGGACGGAAATCGGTAATCCGACTTACAGTGAAACCAATGATATTACAGTTTCAGAAAAATTGGATGATTTATTCAAGAGAAAGAATTTGACCAATTGTCAATAAAAATTTTCACGGTAAATGATAACAGCCTAACAGTTGCAGGATAAAGATTTATTAAAATCCTTTACCACAGTTTCGGTATATCTAAATATACCTTCATCAGAAGTAAAATACACTAAAATCACATCCTGCAGTGGAGATACATAAAACAATCGTGCCAAAGGCGTTGTCAGTAGTTTATGTATCACCACTGCCGGATGTGATTGTAGTTTATTTTACTTCTGATGAAGGTATATTTAGATATACCGAAACCGTGGTCAAGGATTTTAATAAATCTTTATCCTGCAACTGTTTGGGTGTTATCATTTACTGTAAAAAATTTCAACAGTTGCTGTTTCAGTTATGTATAAAATCTTGTCTATAAAATGTTGGTCCCCTTCTGGCGCTTATGCAACCAGTTATTCAGCCTTGCATTGATTGATAGAGTTGTTGGATGTCCTCCTGAGGGGTATAGTGTCAAATTCTGTCCAATTTTCGTGTTAGATCGTCAAAATCCCGAAGTAGTGGGAGGGCCCTGCCCATAATGCTCCAAATGTTTTGGGGACAGATCTTGTGACCTTGCTGACCAAGACAGGGTTTGGCAAGCACGAAGACAAACAACAGAAGCTCTCGGCATCTGTGGGTGGGCATTATTTTGCTGAAATCTAATCCCAGGATGGCTTGCCATGAAGGGCATGAAAACGGGCCATAGAATATCATTGAGTACCGCTGTGATGTAAGGGTACCGCGAATGAAAACCAGAGGGGTCCTGCTATGAAAAGAAATGGCAACCCAGACCATTAGTGATGATTCTTGGGCCGCAAGGCAGGCGACGGTCAGGTTGGTACCCCGTCACTGTCTAGGGCGTCTCCAGACACATCTTCGCTGGTTATCGGGGATCAGTTCGAAGTGGGACTCATCACTTGAAAGAAATTATTTCCCAGTCATTGAGATTCCAGGCTTAAAACGTGTCATGAGACGCCCCAGACAGCACTGGTATACCAGTGTATCACCTGCCATACAACTAGACAGCCGTGAGTGATGCTTTGGCGTGCCATTTCATTTCATAACAGAACGCCTTTGGTTGTCATCCAAGGCATTCTTACAGCACAGTAGTACGTCGACAGTATTATACACCCCGTTTTATTCCTTCATGGGAAGCCATCGTAGGGTAATATTTCAGATAGATAATGCCCGCCTGCAAAGTCAAGAGTTTGTACTGCTTGTCTACGTGCTACCCGCTACCTTCCTTGACAAGCAAGGTCGCCGAATGTCGGCCCAGTTGAGACTGTTCGGAGCGTTATGAACAGGGCCTTCCAATCATCTCGATATTTTGACGATCTAACGCCAAAATTGGACAGGGTCTGGCACGATATCCCTCTGGAGGACATCCGACAACTCCGTCAATCAATGTCAAGCCGAATTACGGCTTACGTAAGGACCAAAGATGGACCAACACGTTATTGACTTGCTCAATTTATGAAGCTCTTTCTCTTGAATCAGTCATCCAATTAATCTGAAACTTTAATCATTTGCTTGTCTGCACATGTACATCAGTCTACCGATTTCAGTCCCATTCGGTTAATTCCTTTTTTGTTATTCTGTTTTTTTCTTAATGTGTATGTCAGTTATGGATCACAAACTCGTAGCTAACTGCCGCAACGCGGCTTGTGACAAGGCCCAGATTTGAAAGCGACCCATTACCAGCAAAGAACTTTCTAAAAAAGGCCAACACAACATTATCATGTAACAGGCCAAAAATTATAATAATTGTAGTAAATGATGGTACACTTACAAGGTGATCAAAAGAATTCTTACCCGCTGTAAATGAATGACAAGTATCAAGCGCATAAGGAAAAATTAACAAATTTTATGTAAATGATTCTATGATATGTGGTTCTGGAGATTCGGAATACTTTTCAGTCGCAGATCATGCCACTTGAACACTTTTCTAATGTCTATAACTTCACTATATTTTTGGTCGCCTGGTTCTTAACCCTTGAAATATACGTATTTCAGTCATGCTAATAAAGTCATTTGTGAGAGCAATCAAGTTATTTGTCAACATATTAATTCTGCTGTTACCTAGAAGAATCCTACAAAATATTTACAAAATGACAATTCTTTATTATGACTATTTTTGGAAGATGAAGACCATTACAGTTTCTTAAAGTCTTTATGCTAGGATTTCTATTCGCAAAACACTGGTACCACATGATATGTGCAAGAGAGAGACTACACAATTTTTTCGAACTTCCAGAAAAGCCATAATTTCAAATTCATTTTACTCTTTTCTGTCGACCCAGCTGCAATGATACGTTAGCTGCAGACACCTTCCCTTCTTGCGACTCACACACTTATAACAAAGTGCGACACTATTGACAGGTGTCAATGAGCGATACCCTTTTGGAATTCGATTTGTCAAGTATTATAACACTAACATCAGCGAAAAGGCAAAGTAAATACAGATAACTCGGTAATTAAGAATGCTACGTAACAAGTAGCGTGTCATTTTGTGAAAGCTCTGTGGCATGTCACGATATCTTCCATAAAAGAGATGATGTTTCAGCTGAACAGCGTAAGCAACTAATCGTTGCGTCAACTCATTAGCAAGAACTGTTAATTTCGCTGAAGGTAATCTACTCATAAATTAGTGATAAGAACGTAGCCATTTCAATGCCCCTCGTATGTCTGAGGTCCAAAGGCAGCTACACGCTATTCTCTTGTAGTTCCTGTTGACAATGACACCTTGTTAGTGGATTAATTTGAATGTATTCGAAAATTTTTGGTACAAATGTGGCATGAGTTATACATCATTTGATTGTAATAACTGCTTTTAAACTTGGAGTATTATGTCAGTTAGCAGATTTAGAGACAGCTCTTGACAATTTTGACTGAAAGACATTCTTTGTAACTCTGAACGCAACAAAGCTGAAAACATGGAGTGAAAAGTTAACTGCAACTCGTACACAAATCAGACTGAGGTTATGAGAGTCGACCGACAGGAAACGTTCAGTAGTTGAGAAGGGAGTAAGACAACAGTTGTCACCTAGGAAATCAGAGAGAAAATAGGAAAGGGAATTGAAGTTCAGGAAGAAGAAATAAAAACTTTTAACTACGCCAACGACATTGTAAGAGACAGCAAAGTACTTGGTAAAAACATCTGAAAAGAAATGAGTGTCTTGAAAATCGACTGTAAGATGAATATCGCCAAGAGTAAAACGAAGGTAATGAACATAGCCGTATTAAGTCAGGCGATGCCAATTGAGTTAGATTAGGAAATGATACAATAAAAGACTTAGATGGGATTTGCTATTTAGGTAGCCAAATACCTGATGATGGCTGAAGTAGAGAAGATATGAAATGCAGACATGCAATGGCAAGAAAAGCTGTCCTAAACCATTTAACTATAAGGAAGCCTTTCTGAAGTATTTGTGTGGACTGTAGACTTGTTCAGAAGTGAAACGTGGACGATAAGTATTTCAGACAAGAAGAGAATAGAAGCATTTCCAATGTGATGCTACAGAAGAAGTGTGAGATTAGATACTGAACATACCCACATGTGGTGAGAGGTGGGAACATGTAATGCGCCCAGGAACACTGTCGAGCAAGGTCGCTTTGATGGCCAGGTGTTATGATGTGGGGAGGCATAACGTTACATGGATGTGCTTATCTCCAAATATTTGAACACGGTATACTCACCGGTCAGCGCTATTGTAGCATTGTACTGTCTTTTCTCGGGTGCAATCAGCCCTCACTTTATTTTAATGGATGACAAAGCGCAGCTGCATCGAACAGAGCAGGTGGGGGAGCTCTTGGAACGAGAGGACATTCGGTGAATGGACTGACCCGCCCCTTCTCGAATTGAATCCCACTGAACACGTGTGGGGTGCGTTGAGGAGACGTTTTACAGCCCGGCTACGTGCACCAGCGACGATCCAGCACTTGTTAAACACACTGTTGGAGGAAGGAACGCCCTACCACAGGTTCAGAAAGTGACTGAAAGAAATATACAACGAGACTAACGAAACTGACGCTTTTATTCAAACACAATAATTACAATGAAGAGCAGACTAAATAATCTACATAAAGATATCAATACCAATATGCATCACATATGAATCAGTTAGTCGGGTGCAGTTACAGCTAATGATACCCGCGCCTTGTTGGTTGTGTTGCTGCATGTTTCCATGAAACAGGTAGCATGTGTGAACAAACTCGTTCTCGTATATGCTACATACAATTTATTTTCAAACATAAAAATAATGTTTCAATTTAGAACCTGCTCCTAAAAGATAATTACTGTCGAAAGTGACCACTTTTCTCTTACGAGGGTAATCCCAAAGGTAAGGTCTGCTATTTTTTTATAAGTACAGAACTCTGTTTGTTTGGCAGTTGGTCACACTGTTATGAAGAGCGCTTCACGCGCTGTGTGCAAACATACGCACGCCACGCTGAGGCGTTCAGTCTTGTCTTGGCAGCCGTTGAGGATGGAGCTTTCGTTGGATGTTACCGCCAAGTGCGAATTGTGCGCAGTTATTCGGTTTTTGAATGCAAAGAGCACTGCGCCGATTGAAATCCATCGCCAACTGACGGAATTGTATGGTGAGTCGTGCATGGATGTCAAAAATGTTCGTAAGTGGTGTACAGAGTCTGCAGCTGGTCGGACCGAAATTCACGACGACCAAAGGAGCGGGAGACCATCAGTTTCTGAGGAGACAGCGTTGAATCGTCGGATCACCCTGGATGATCTCTGCACATTGGTTTCTGAGGTTTCCCGAAGCACCACTCACAGAATTTTATCGGAAACATTGAACTTCAGGAAGGTGTGCACAAGATGGGTGCCACACATACTGACTGAGGACCACATGTGGCAATGATTTGATGCTTCCTGCGCATTTCTTCACCGCCTTGCAGCCGAAAAGGACAACTTTCTGGACTCAGTTGTCACGGGTGACGAAACGTGGGCATACCACTTTACGCCTGAGTCCAAGCAACAATCACGCCAGTGGCGGCATCCATCTTTGGCAAAGCCGCGGAAATTCAAACAAACATAGTCTACCGGTAAAGTCATGACAACCGTTTTGTGGGATCGGAAAGGGGTACTGTTGGTCGGCTTTATGCCCACTGGGACCACAATTAACGCTGACAGGTACTCTGAGACTGTGAAAAAACTCAAACGGGCAATTCAGAACCGGAGGAGAGGAATGTTGAGCAAGGGCGCACACATTCTCCATGACAACGCTCGCCCACACATCGCTCGGCAAACCGTTGCTCTCCTGCAACAGTTTCAGTGGAAAATTAATCACCCACCCACCCTATAGTTCTGACCTGGCGCCCAGTGACTATCACCTGTCCTCTAGGTTAAAAGAACATTTGGCTGGAAAGCGATTCAGCTCCTACGACAAGGTGAAAAAAGAGTTCATAACTTGAATAGCATTGTGGCGAGCTGGTGTGTCATGGGCATACAAAAACTGCCACAGCGTCTACAAAAATGCATCGAAAGAAATGGTGATTATGTCGAAAAATAGCTAAATGTTCAAGCTGTAAACTGATGTAAACCATTGTAGAAATAAACAGATCTATGTACTTATAAGAAAATTGGAGACCTTTCTTTTGGGATTACCCTCGTAGCTTCGTAGTACCGTGTCTTCTCATTTGGGCCAAATATGGAACTTCCAGGGTTATAAATAATGGATGTTCCAGGGTTATAAATACAATATTAAATAGAGACAATATTGCAGTAGGTCTAATAATTAACAGGAAATTAGAGAAGTATGTAAGCTGCTTTGAGCAACATAGTGAAAGCATTATCGTAGCCAAGATAGGCAAAAAGCCAACATACACCACGGTAGTGAAAGTTTATATGCCAACTAGATCCACAGATGATGAAGAAATTGAAGACATGTCTGATGAGATAAAAAAAGGTTTTCAGATAGTAACAGGAGAAGGAAACTTAACTGTGATGGGCGACTGGAATTCGTTCGTAGGAAGAGGAAGAAAAGGAAAAATAATAGAAGAATATGGATTGGGGGAAAGCAGTCAAAGAGGAAACTGCCTGGTAGAATTCTGCACAGAGCATAATTTATCATGGCTAACACTCGGTTTAAGGATCATCAAAGAAGGCTGTATATGAGGAAGAGACACTGGTAGGTTTTAGACCGATTACATAATGTGAAAACAGAGATTTCAGATTGACTACATAATGGTAATACAGAGATTCAGACTGGTTATGTACTGGTGAGACAGAGATTTGAGAACCAGATTTTAAACTGTAAAACATTTCCAGGGGCAGATGTGGACTTCAACCATAATTTATTGATTATAAACTGTAGATTAAAACTTAAGAGTTTGCAAAAGAGTATAATACGAATAAGATGGGACCTGAAAGCACCGTAAGTTGAGAGTTTCCGAGGGAGCATTAGGTAGCGATTGACTGAAAGGGGGAAAGGAATACAGTAGAAGATGAATCGACAGCTTTGAGAAATGAAATAGTGAAGGCAGTAGAGGCTAAAATAAGTTAAAAGTCAAGGTCTAGTAGAAATCCTTGGGTAACACAGGAGATACTGAAATTAACTGATGAAAGACGAATATATAAAAATGAAGCAGGTGAAAGTAAATGCAAGCTTCTAAAAATGAGACTGATATTAAATGCAAAATTGCTAAGCAGGAATGGCTAGAGAACAATTTTAAGTTTATAGAAGCATGTGTAACCAGGGGAAAAAAGATGACTCCTACACGAAAATTAAAGAGGCCTTTGGAGAAACGAGAAGCAGCTGTACGAATATAAATAACTCAGATGGAAAATCAGCACTAACCAAGAAGGGAAAACTCAAATGTTGAAGGAACATACACTGAGCAGACAAAAGTTATGGGGTACCTCCAAATGTCGTGTCTGGCCTCCATTAGCCTGACGTAGTGCAGCAACTGAACGTGGCAGGGACTCAACAGATCTCTGTAAGTCCCTTGTAGAAATATTGAGCCATGCTGCCTTCATAGTTGTCCACAAATGCGGAAGTGTTGTCGATGAAAGATGTTGTGTACGAACTGTCCACTCCATTATGTCGCATAAATGTTCGATGCGATTCATGTCGGGCGATCTGGGAGGCCAAATTATTCGCTCGGATCGTCCAGAACGTTCTTCAAGCCAACTGCGAACAGTTGTGAGCTGGTGACACGACATCATTGTTTGAGAACATGTAATCCATGGCCGGCACCAAATGATCTCCAAGTAACCGAACATCATCATTTCCAGTCAATGATCGGTTCAGTTGGACCACAGGACCCAGTTCACTCCATGCAAACAGAGCCCACATCTTACGAAGTCACAATCAGCTTGTACAGCGCCTTGTTGACAACTTGGGTCCAAGGTTTTGTAGGGTTTGCGCCACACTCAAATCCTGTCAATAGCTCTTACCAACTGAAATCTCGACTCATCTGACCAGACCACGGTTTTCCAGTCGTCTAGGGTCCAACCAATATGGTCACAGGCGATGTCATACTGTTAGCAAAACGCACTGCGTCGGTCATCTGTCGCCATAGTCCATTACCTCCAAATTTCACTACACTGTCCTAACGGAGAAGTTCTTCGTACGTCCCACATTGATCTCAGTGGTTATTTCACGCAGCACTGTTTGTCTGATAGCACTGACACCTCTTCGCAAACGTCGCTGCCTTCGATCGCTAAGTGAATGACATCGGCCACTGCGTTGTCCGAGGTGAGAGGTAATGCCTGAAATTTGATATTCTCGGCACTCTCTTGACACTGTGGATCTCGGAATATTGAATTCCCTAACGATTTCCAAAATGGAATAACCCACATGTCTAGCTCCAACTACCATTCTGCGATCAAAGTCTGTTAATTCCCTTCATGCAGCAATAATCACTTCAGAGACCTTTTCACATGAATCACCTAAGCACAAATGACAGCTCCACCAGTGCACTGTCATTTTATACCTTGTGTATGTGATACTAATGCAGCCTGTATATGTGCACATCGCTATGCCATTAATTTTGTTAGTTCAGTGTATAGAAGTGTCGTGAAAGGGAAATGAACTTCACGGCGATATTGTAGAAAGGGAAGAGCAAGTAGGTGAAGACCAGATAGGAGAAGAATGCGAGAAGAATTTGACAGAGCACTGTAAGTCCTAAGCCGAAACAAGGCCCCTGGTGTAGACGACATTCGCTCAGAACAGTTGATATACTTGGGAGAGTCAGTCAGTACTAAACTATTCCAGATTACATGCAAGATCTATGAGAGAGGCGAAATGCCCTTACACTTAAAGAAGAATGTAATAATTCCAATTCCAAAGAAAGAAAGGGCTGACAGGTATGAAAATTACTGAGCTATCTGATTAATAAGTCGTGTTAACAAAATGCTAACACGAATTACCTACAGAGCAATGAAAAATGTTGGTAGCAGCCGACCTTGGGAAAGACCAGTTTACGTTCTGGAAAAAAGTTGGAACATGTGAGGTAGTACTTACACTACAATGTATGTTAGAAGATAGGTTAAAGGAAAGCAAACCTACATTTGTATCTTTTGTAGATATGGAGAAAGCTTTTGACGGTGTTGACTGGAATACAGTCTTTAAAATTTTGAAAGTAGCAAGGGCAAAATAGAGGAAGCGAAAGATTATTTACAACTTTTACAGGAACCAGACGGTAGTTATAGGAGTCATTGATCGTGAAAGGGAAGTAGTGGTTGAGAACGGAATGAGACAGGGTTGTAGCCGAGGTTATTCAATCCGTACGATGAGCAGGCTGTAAAGGAAAAGAACGAGAAATATGGAAAGAGAATAGCGTGAAGAAATAAATTTTTTTAGGTTTGTCGATGATATTATAATTCTATCAGAGACAATGAAGCACTTGAAAGTGCAACTGAATGGAATGGATAGTCTGTTGAAAGGAGGATATATGACGTAGCTTAATGAAAGAAAAACAAGGGTAATTAAATCAGGCAATGCTCTGGAAATCGCATTAGGCAACGAGATATTAAAAGCAGTGGATACGTTTTGATATTTGGGAAGCAAAACAAATGATAATGGCCTAAGTACAGAGGATATAAAATGTAGACTGGTAATGGCAGGATAACCGTGTCTGAAGAAGAGAAATTTGTGAATGTGGAAAATAAGTTTTAAGTGTCAGAAGTTCTTTTTTGATGACATTTGTGTGTTATGTAGCGTCATACGCAAATGAAACGTGGGCGATAAGCAGTTCAGACAAGAAGAGAATAGAAACTTTTGAAATGTGATACTATAGGAGAATGCTGAAAGATAGATGGGTAGATCGCGTAATTAATGTCGAGGTACTGAACAGAAATGTGCTGAAAAGAAATTCGTGGCATAACTTGACGGAGAGAAGGGATTGGTTCAGAGGACACGTTCTGAGGCATCAAGCAATCGTCACTTTAGTACTGTTAAAGTGCAGTCTGTGTGTGTGGGGGGGGGGGGGGGGGGGAGAGGTAAAATTACAGAGGGAGGTCAAGAGTTGACTGCAGTAAGCAAGTACAGATGGATGTAGCCTGTAATAGTCGTGTATAGAGATATAGACGCTTTGTTCGGTAAAAGAGCATAATGAGTTTCATCGAACCAGTCTTGGAATTAAAGAACCCAGTAATAACGCAATTAACCTAACGAAGTGCATTTGGGTGGTCCTGGTATAATCTGATGATTCGAACTGAAGTACCATACCTACCGATCGGAGAGGCATCACCGTCGTGTTCTCGCCATAAGGTCTCTACTCAGCAGGCTCGTCACATGATCCTACGTCACTGCAGTCATTATTGTGCGGTAAATGACTGATGCTGACAGTGTTTGTTAGAATGTCTGCCGCTTGAACACGCGTTTGTGGCGTCGTTAGCGAATCGTGAACCACACTGAATTGTTGCAGCATCTCTTCAAAATGGCACAGGCTACTCCCATGAATTGTATTTGGCTTGTTTGATTTTGTAACTTAATTTTTTCATTAATAATGCATAATTATTTAAGAAAATATGGTTCTGTGCAATAAAGAGTCGTATCTGCAGTTTTTGTACAGTGCCCTTCTCCGGAATGATTCTTGTCGACACTGTCAAATCCCATATTATTGGGAATTTAACTCTCTGTGAGGCTTTAGGTTGTAATTTTACTACTGCTCTGGTATTTGAAATACTTATTTGAAATAGTTAAAAGCAAAATAAAAAACACTAGACTGTGATAATTTTCACTCTTATTGAAATATATCTGTGTTGTTGCTGAAGGTATCACAAGTAAATTTTACCATATGTACAAAAATTATAATTCTTGGCGATTGCAGTAACAAATTTCTGATACCAGACCTGTTTTTCCCAAGGGTGTATACAACAAAAGGCTTTATGCAGGGGTGTGCAAAACGTAAGGACAGAAATAACGTTCGCATGATATGTCACTGCCCGACTACATAGTTCAATGAAACTAGGACTGTATATAGACCGAACTGCTAACGTATAGCACAGAAGGTAACTTGAAGAAATACGCAATGAGACGAACAAAAATGGCACCTTTATTAAAAGACAATAATTACGATGGAGAGTAGACAATGTAATCTACACTCCTGGAAATGGAAAAAAGAACACATTGACACCGGTGTGTCAGACCCACCATACTTGCTCTGGACACTGCGAGAGGGCTGTACAAGCAATGATCACACGCACGGCACAGCGGACACACCAGGAACCGCGGTGTTGGCCGTCGAATGGCGCTAGCTGCGCAGCATTTGTGCACCGCCGCCGTCAGTGTCAGCCAGTTTGCCGTGGCATACGGAGCTCCATCGCAGTCTTTAACACTGGTAGCATGCCGCGACAGCGTGGACGTGAACCGTATGTGCAGTTGAAGGACTTTGAGCGAGGGCGTATAGTGGGCATGCGGGAGGCCGGGTGGACGTACCGCCCAATTGCTCAAGACGTGGGGCGTGAGGTCTCCACAGTACATCGATGTTGTCGCCAGTGGTCGGCGGAAGGTGCACGTGCCCGTCGACCTGGGACCGGACCGCAGCGACGCACGGATGCACGCCAAGACCGTAGGATCCTACGCAGTGCCGTAGGGGACCGCACCGCCACTTCCCAGCACATTAGGGACACTGTTGCTCCTGGGGTATCGGCGAGGACCATTCGCAACCGTCTCCATGAAGCTGGGCTACGGTCCCGCACACCGTTAGGCCGTCTTCCGCTCACGCCCCAACATCGTGCAGCCCGCCTCCAGTGGTGTCGCGACAGGCGTGAATGGAGGGACGAATGGAGACGTGTCGTCTTCAGCGATGAGAGTCGCTTCTGCCTTGGTGCCAATGATGGTCGTATGCGTGTTTGGCGCCGTGCAGGTGAGCGCCATAATCAGGACTCCAGACGACCGAGGCACACAGGGCCAACACCCGGCATCATGGTGTGGGGAGCGATCTCCTACACTGGCCGTATACCACTGGTGATCGTCGAGGGGACACTGAATAGTGCACGGTACATCCAAGCCGTCATCGAACCCATCGTTCTACCATTCCTAGACCGGCAAGGGAACTTGCTGTTCCAACAGGACAATGCACGTCCGCATGTATCCCGTGCCACCCAACGTGCTCTAGAAGGTGTAAGTCAACTACCCTGGCCAGCAAGATCTCCGGATCTGTCCCCCATTGAGCATGTTTGGGACTGGATGAAGCGTCGTCTCACGCGGTCTGCACGTCCAGCACGAACGCTGGTCCAACTGAGGCGCCAGGTGGAAATGGCATGGCAAGCCGTTCCACAGGACTACATCCAGCATCTCTACGATCGTCTCCATGGGAGAATAGCAGCCTGAATTGCTGGGAAAGGTGGATATACACTGTACTAGTGCCGACATTGTGCATGCTCTGTTGCCTGTGTCTATGTGCCTGTGGTTCTCTCAGTGTGATCATGTGATGTATCTGACCCCAGGAATGTGTCAATAAAGTTTCCCCTTCCTGGGACAATGAATGCACGGTGTTCTTATTTCAATTTCCAAGAGTGTATATAAATATTGCGCTACCAATATGCATCATATGTGATACAGTTAGTGCACTTGCAATTTCAGCAGACATGTGACCCGCAGCTTGCTGGCGCTGTTGCTGCAATATTTTCCACGAAACAGCAGCATGTGTGGGTAACATCGCCCTAGTATATGCTAACCACAATTTATTTTCGAACATAAAAATACTGCTTCAGATTAAAGCATACTTTTAAACGATACTTTCGCCGGAAGTTATAACACTACCGGCTGCTATTATATTAGTACTATACCGATAATGTTATTACTGTGAATGGATTTTTTATGACTATGTCTGTGTGTAATGGAAACGTATTGGTCTATTTTTTGATTCTAGAAAGATTGTTATTGAGAGGAAACAATAGCGAAACTAACGGGAATCTAACCAAGGTTCTATTAGCAATCAAGCAAACAGTAACTACGCAAAAGGAAATGGTCGCCATCCTAATTAGACAAAGTTGTACTCAGTACTAGTATGATTCATAAAGAAATTTAACTATGTGGGTCGCCTTTACTTGATACTAAACTTTTGATTTGCTCATAAGATACAGGACAGTAGCACAATTTAGTAAGTAATCTTCCAGTGAACTGACTTCAACTACACTGGAGAACTATTAATATCTTTTGGCAACAACTGACTCTCAATAACACTTAGTATCTGTACATTACAGCAGAAAGATGATGATAGTTATAGGTAAATAGTTACTAATCGCAGAGCATTCTTAACATGGACAAGAAGTTCTTTTGTCAGTTTAATTATAGGAAATTATTACTACTGAAATAGTTATGAATTAATAGTATCTTTTGTACTGAATACTATTTGTATTTTTAAGGTACATCACTACCTAGTATTATTTAGCTCAAATGGAATACGTAGTGCCTTGATCTAGTATAGTTTGAATAAATGTAGCCATTTGCTAATTTTTTATTGCTGTTATTGTAATATGAGATTTAAACTTAGCTGAACAGCTAGTATGGAAACCCGGAAACTAATTTATCGGTAGATACAGATTGTGGCTGAACACTTTAGTTATGACACAAAATGGGAAACACTGTTAACAATATTACACATGAAATTGTAAATACCATTATTTCAATTAAAATAATCTTTGAGTTGAGTGTTTTAATTGTCCATTCATGAAAACTAGGTGGAGTATTTCAAAACTTATGCTCACTAAATAGTTATGTACTTTACAACTCTACAAGGTCTGTTATCTTTTGTTAAGGCAAATAATTGCTTTTCAATTCAGAAAAACAGGATACTTGGATTCATCGTTGTAGTACTCAACTGCTAATGTGAGATGAAGGTGGTGGCAACGTCGATCTGCTGAGCTATTCGAAAAGTATCCGTGGCTCATCCTATGTGACGAGCTCTGAAAATTCTCTGCTTAGCATCAGATTTTCAGAGCTAACCAAAGTATACCATGAATAATAAGCCGCATTACTTCCACATCCGATGCAGTATTACATAATCTCGCAGTTCTTCTCGCCTCTTTCAGATCACAAGATTTGCACCCATTGCCTGCTAGCCAACGACTGACTTACGCCACACAGGAGCCCCGCAGTTCGATCACGGGATCCACCTGTTCTATTCCTGCCTAGCCAGTTCCGATGAGGAGGGACTTCCCTCCAAGTTTTACATGATTACAAACCTACTTTTCCTGTGCATAAACCAGTATTACAAATAACATTTTAGCTTTTACATTCTTTCACAGCACATTGCTTCTGAAATTATATTCATAGACTAATTAAAATTACATGAATTATCATAAATAAGGAATGTTACACCAAAAAGGACAGTTAGACAGAAGTCACATTAAGTAAAAACAGAAAAATAATTTAGATCAGACCACTGTAGTTAATATCGATAATAGTATTACAAAGTGACCACTTTTTCTCTTAGCGACGTAGCACCATGTCTTCTGATTTAGGCCGAATATGCCAGCTCCATAACGAACACAGAAATCGAAACCTCTGCGTACAGTCCTTGTAACATGACCGAGAAAAAGCGAAGCGGAGCAGCGACACATACGAAAACTTCTGCTACAACTGCTCGGCGTTTCCATTCGAAATACTCCTCACCCACTCACATTGCCTCATTTATTCACACTGCTACGTGTGCAAGTCCACGTTTCACCTGAACAAAGTGTATGCCCGGTTTGTATCTACATAGGACCCTGTCCAGGTAAATGACTAAGGATCAAACACTGTGGCTCAACACAAAGTTTACAGAACACAAAATTATTATTGGAATCGAAACGTACGTTCCTTGTAGGAAGCTTAATCACTCATTTCCTCTGGCGACAATTTCTACCAAATTACCTGCATAGTATGACTTTAGGTCAGGGCTGGCAGTGATTAAGGTAAATCTGATGACAGAACGTTACGTGGCGGTCATCATGTGTTACCTCTCATTTTTCCGTCAGTACACTGCTCGTCCACATATGAACTGTCGGTGTAATGTTGAGGTACTCCCATGGACAGCAGAATGCCCAGATATGTCTCTGATAGGACATGTTTGACCCCACTTCGGATGTTAGTTGTGACCCAGTGTCAGTATCAAGGTCCAGCTACAACAGTTGTGTGCCAACTAGCGTCAGAAGATAAAACAGCTTTATTTCACCCTTCCCAGCCGAACCAGTGGATGCATCCATGCCACAGCATTTGCAGTCCGATAACTAGTCTCATATTGCCAAGTTCTCTGTGAATTTGACTCGACATTGCAATTCCCGAAATAATATCACTTACCCTCTGAACCCGTGAAATTTAGTTTCGTTTCTTCCATTGTTTCTGGGTGCTCCTTTCTCTCTTTTTTTTCAGCCAGTGTATTTTAGACGGTTTTCACTACTCACTCTTCTTTCGGGAAGCCTGGTAAAATTTAAGAATAACGAGATCCATAGCCACGGAAACATGGCGACTTGTGGCACTTCTCTCGTGAAGGAGTGGATCTGGATGCAGAGGCGCTGTGTGAACTCACCAGAATGCTGTAAGCCGTGGCGGCGCAGGCGATGGTGGCGCCGTCTCCAGCCACCCAGCCCGTCGGCTCCAGGTACTTCTCAAGGAGTCTCAGGGCGTCGTATAGGGCTGTCTTCTTATCTGGCTCTACTTCGTTTTTACCCAGGAAGAGCAGTGGAAACTGTGAAGAAGACAATATCTCCGTCAGTGTATAATGTACACAATACAACACCGATACAAGAGAGCCACACTAAGTAAATGTTTGTCGTAGCGTATTAATACACGTCATTTTCCCGACACTTAGCTGTGTTGATACACAATGATAAAATTTATCGAAGTCGATACAGAGACAGTTTACCACAGACGTGTGTCTGCGCTCCACTCAAAGTTAAAAATTTCAGATACGCGCAAAACAACATGCACATATCCCGTGATGTCATTAGATCGCTGGGAAAGCCTGAAGATTTACAACATGCACATATGTTTTGAACAATGAAATCACGAATGCAGATTTATGTGGAATAAAGAGATCTGTTTCGATACAACTTACTCAATGTATACACCTTGATTAGAAGTGTTTATATGAGAAAATCTACTAGGCTGGCAGGCTTGGCGCCACATGTGTTGAAGTGCTGGACAAGTGTCAACAGGTTGAGTTTATTGATAAAATGTTTGGACATGGAATGTATTAAGATACGGCCACAGCAGCGATTGCCACTGAGTACAAGAGTAATGTATGTGAGATAGCTACTAAAATCTGAAAATTTTCTGTGACTATTTTGAAAAGGGAGTCTAATCATGCAAGCTGCAAGAAACATTTGTTCCTCACACGCAAGGTGGGCAAACAGCTTCTTCTGTGGCAAAGAAGAAGATACTCAGGACCTTAGCCTTTCGCGGGCAGGTGCTCTACCAACTGAGCTACCCAAGCACGACTGCCGGCCGCGGTGGTCTAGCGGTTCTAGGCGCTCAGTCCGGAGCCGCGCGACTGCTATGGTCGCAGGTTCGAATCCTGCCTCAGGCATGGATGTGTATGATGTCCTTAGGTTAGTTAGGTTTAAGTAATTCTAAGTTCTAGGGGACTGATGACCATAGATGTTAAGTCCCATAGTGCTCAGAGACATTCGAACCAAGCACGACACCCGCCCCGTCCTCACAACTTTACTTCTGCCAGTACCTCGTCTCCTACCTTCCAAGCTTTACAGAAGCTCTCCTGCGAACCTTACAGAACTAGCACTCCAGAAAGAAAGGATATTGTGCGGACATGGCTTAGCCACAGCCTGGGGAATGTTTCCAGAATGAGGTTTTCACTCTGCAGCGGAGTGTGCGCTGATATGAAACTTCCTGGCAGATTAAACTGTGCGCCGGCCCGAGACTCGAACTAGGGACCTTTACCTTTCGCGGGCAAGTGCTCTACCAACTGAGCCCCCCCAGCAAGACTCACGCCTCGTCCTCACAGCTTTACTTCTGCCAGAACCTCGTCTCCTACCTTCCAAACTTTCCAGAAGCTCTCCTGCAAACCCTGCAGAACTAGCACCCCTGAAAGAAAGGATATTGCGGAGACATGGCTTAGCCATAGCCTGGGGAATGTTTCCAGAATGAAATTTTCACTCTGCAGCGGAGTGTTCGCTGATATGAAACTTGCTGGCACACAGTTTTAATCTACCAGGAAGTTTCATATCAGCGAACACTCCGCTGCAGAGTGAAAATCTCATTCTGGAAGAAGAAGACACCTAATACGTCGTGCATGGTTGCAACAAATGATCATCATGAATCAGTGATATCATGTCAGCGCTCTTTTACTTGAATTTCCAACTAGCAACATGGTACCAACATACTTTTGAGAGTCCTAAAAGATTATGGAGTAATGTATAAACATGTAAGGGAAATGGCAATGAACATCTGGTGTAGAATTAGTCTAATCTTATCCTCGCGATCCCTACAGGAATGATATGTGTGGGGTTGTAGTACATTCATAGCATCATCATTTAAAGCCGGTTCTGGAAATGAGTCTGTCTTCATGTCTATGCCGGTTCAGTTTATTCAGCAACTTCGTAGTGCTCTACTGTGGGTGAAAAGCCTGTGACCATTCGTGCTGCACTTTGTATACTTTCAATATCCCCTGTTGGTTCTATTTGGTACGTGTCCCACACACTTGAGCATTATTCTAGGATGGGTCACCTGAATGATTTGTAAGCAATCTCCTTTGTGCACCGATTGCACTTTCCTACGTTTCTGCCTCCTGCTTTACCTACGACTGAGGCTATATGATCGTACCATTTTACATCACTACAAATTGATAGCTCCAAATATTTGCATGAGTTGGCCGATTCCAGCTGAAGCTTGTTGCTGTTGTAGGATACTATGTTTATTCGTTCAGTGAAGCGCGCAGTTGTATGTTTCTGAACACTTAAAGCGAGTTGCCAATCTAAGTACCGCTGTGAAAACTTACCAATATCTGACCGAATACTTGTGCAGCTCTTCTCATATTACATTTCATTGTAGAAAACTTCATCATTTGCGTGAAGACTGAGGTTACTATTAATATCGTGTGCAAGGTTAATGTAGAACATGGACAGCAGGGGACACAATATACTATCCTGGAGCACAAACGAAGTTACTTTTACTCTGCATCTCTGATAACATGCTTCGTCCTCTCTACCAAAAATGCTCACCCCAGTCTGAAATTCCGTTCGATACCTCTTACGATGGTGCTTTCGATAAGTAAGCGTAGGTGTGGTACAGAGTCAAATGATTTTCGGAAGTCAAGATATACTGCGTCTACCAGACTGCCTCAGTCCATGGCTTTCAGCTTGACGTGTAAATGGAGGGTTGGTTGCTGAGACATGTGGGCTCCTATTGAACTTATTTCCAGACGTTAGTCGTTATCTTTGACAGAGGCACGCTGGGATGGAGTAGAGGGCGCGGAGAGTGGAAGAGGGTGCATGCGGGCAGTGATCAGACCGGCGAGAGGCAGTGGTGGAGTGATGGTTCAGCAAGGCAGAAGGAAGTCAGCACCAGCACCGACTGCAAGCGCCGCGAGCCGGGACCACTTGTGACGTGGCTATGGGAGTGGGTATCAGGCGCCTGGCCACCCAGGGTAGTATACCAGCTCACCTGCAGGTTCTGGGATGTACTGTGTGGCCCTCGTCAGTGGAACTCCTCGCTCTGGATTTCATGCACTTTGATGTTAACTGTCTGTACCGGGAATGTGCACGTATCAATCGACACGGCTACTTGTCAGGACTAAAACTGATCTTCGTGTAATGAAGTGCTGCAGTTTTTATGTGGTTTACCAGCATGTGACTCATTTGTAAATTGACTGTAGAACTGTATAACCTGCTCTCTTGCATTATAAGAAACATGATAAATTTAAATGGTAACTGATTCCGCTGGTGTCTGTATTATGTCGTAAGTTATCAGTTAGGGGGAATGTAACGCAATGCATACGCATGACAGCCTTTGTGTGTCCGGCATTTTGTAAGTAACTTTTGAACGTGAGTTGACACCAAGCTGTTGAGCGAACTTTCTTAGCGTCTGTGTTCCGGTTGCATTGTGATTAATGAGAGTAGTTAAAATATATTCTCTTAGAGCATTTTGGAGAGCAAAGCTATTCTATTCTTCGGTTATCGTAATCTTGAGAAATATGTGACTTCCTAATATTGGCCAAATTGATTAGAACACCTTTATAGCGTAGAAAAGTTTGTGTTTGTTAAGTTTTAAAGCTGCTGTGAAGTCTGAATGAGATTTTGGAATCATTGCAGCGCATTCTGCTGTGGGTTTAATACCCGTTCCATTAAACAGTTTGATTCACAAACAGTAGTTGCCACTGAAGGGCTGTTATACGGCATTTTCCGTTCAATTGTAGTTAACCAAGTCTGTATAAATTTTACTGCATAGCTGGTCGTTGCCGACCTGAATATCTTGTCAGTATTAAACCTCAAGAAGGTACCTGTTTTTAGGTTAACCTTTTTTAATTTTATTTATTACGATCAGTGCTGTTTAAAGTAGAGGTCTGGTGGAACCATATTGGAATGTTCTTAAAGAAACTGAATTAAAAAAAAAAAATAATTCAAGTTTTAAATTACACTGACGAAAAAAATCGCAACACTAAAAAATAATTAATATACAACATTTCTCTAGGTAACATATTTATGCAATTAACATTGCAACATCACAGGTCAATGTAAGTGCGAGATGAGCCATTGCAAATGTGAAATGCTGGTGCATTAATAACCGATGTAACCGCCAGAATGTTGAATGCATTGTGTTGCACAGGTGCAGAACTTCAGATTGCAGGATGGAGTTCCACGTCTGTTGCACTTGGTCAGTCAATGTAGGAACGGTATCAACAAACGCTGAATTTGTAGTTCGATGATGTCCAATACGTGGTCGAATGGACGGATCTGGTGATCGAGTAAGCCACGACAAAATGTCGACACTCTGTAGAGCATGTTGGGTTACAACAGTGGTTTGTGGACGGACGTTATTCTGCTGGAAAATGTCTTCTGGAATGCTCTCCATGAATGGCAGCACAACAGATCGAATCACCAGACTGAAGTACAGTTTTGCAGTCGGGTTGCGTGGGATAATCACGAGAATGCTCCTGCGATGTTGCAATCCAGATTATAACTCAAAGCTTAGGTCCAGTTTGTCTAGCACATAGACAGATTGTGCAGGTCTTCACCTGGCCTTTTTCTAACCAACACACGGCCATCAATGACGCTGAGGCAAAATCAGCTTTCATCAGAAAACACAACAGATCTCCATCCTGCCCTCCAGTGAACTCTCGCTTAACACCACTGATGTCGTAAAGGGTGGTGGTTTGGGGTCAGTGGAGTGCACGCTAAGGGCGCTTGCTGTCGAAGTAACCGATTTCTAACAGTTCGTTGTGTCACTGTGGTGCCAACTGTTGCTCGAACTGCTGCAGGTGCAGTTACGATGCGACACAGCCATACACCGAACACGATGGTCTTCCCTCTCTGGTCTTCTTGCGACCACACGTTGTCGTGACGACCGCTGCCAGCAGTCATGCACAGTGGCTACATCCCTGCCCTGTCTCTCTGCAGTATCGCAGAAGGAACATCCAGTTTCTCGTAGCCGTACAACACGACGTCGGTCAAACTCAGTGAGGTGCTGATAATGTGTTGATAATAGCGTCTCTGACGCCTTTAAGGGATTCTTGACTAACATCAGCTCACCACGTCCTGTCTCAAAGGTAACTAACGCTCACAACCGTTTCAATGTGTATTTAAAGCAAACCTAATTTCCTTCCTCGGCTGGCCGTTGTGGCCGAGCGTTTCTAGGCGCTTCAGTCCGGAATCACGCGGCTGCTACAGTCGCGGGTTCAAATCCTGCCTCGGGCATGGATGTGTGATGTCCTTAGGTTAGTTAGGTTTAAGTAGTTGTAAGTCTAGTGGACTGATGACCTCAGATGTTCAGTCCCATAGTGCTTAGAGTCATTTGAACCATTTTTTGCTTCCTCGTAGTAGCACTAGTAGCGGCACTTTGTGCGACTGCCGCGGAATCTGAATAGATGTCATCTTTGAGCTGTAGAAACACACCCACCAACTTTCGTTTTGTGTCGCGCAACTCCTCCTTGTTGTTGCGATTTTTTTACGTCGTTGTATTTATGGCCGTTAATGCCAATCCAAGCCCAGTACCCAGAATATTTTAATATTTACATGCTTTTTCTACGGTGCCATGGTTTAAGATTTTAAAATGTTTTAGCTTTCTGCTTCAAAAAATTTTTGCTGGTGCGCTGTTTAAGTTTGAAACGTAATCTTAGTTGTTAGTTTGTTGTGGTGATTTGAATGTAACTGCCCTTCTACCCACGCCTTTGGGTCCTGTTGGGTGATCTGTTATGGCCATTGAATCCGCTAGGTTGTAACTGTCTGCGATGACGCCTATTTAAAGATACTTGTTCTATATTTGATTTTGTATTCTTTTGGAAAAAGTTTACAAACAAGAAAACTGGAAATTTGTGGTAAATTCCTATGGGAACAAACTGCTCAGGTCATCGATCCCTAGACTTACACACTACTTAATCTAACTTGAGCTAAGGACAACACACACACACACACACACCCATGCCCGAGGTAGGACGCGAACCTCCGACGGGGGGAGCCGCACGGCTGCAATCAAGATCTAAATAATTTCATTATAAGTAGTGTGTAATGTAACCTTTGAAAATAAATGTTTATTGAACTTTGTTATTTATTTGTGAATGGTGTTTGAAATATTACCTCCGTTTACTTGTGGCCTGACCCTCCCACCGGACAGCTAATTACGTTGACGCCGAAGTGGCATACCAATTCGGTTGGGTTTCACGTGACCGATATTTTTGTAATCCTTGCTAATTCTTATGGTGAAGATCATTATATTCGAGCACACGTCCATGACATAACCAAACATTCAATGTCATGTTTTCCTCCTATTTTTCAGAATCAACAACCTGAAGCTCTCCCAGTGGAAAATAGCACCACCTGTTTGACGAAAGAGTTGGTATCGTATGTTCTGGATTAATCTGAAACAAAAAGTCATTCAGTGCTCTGGTTTGTCATACTCGGCGGTTTTTACAGATTTCAAAAGAAAGGTGAATGAGCATAGAGGATATGAATCAGCGCCACTACTCGATTACGCCATTACCCTTCCGACTGAAAGTAGGAAAAAATAGTATATGTTCAGGATACTCAACAGTCTAGTCAAGGACGTACAAATTAAATACGTACTAATGAAGAATGGTGTAAACCATAATAGCAACATTTTAGCGATCAAATTGAAGGAGAAATTCGCTGGTGTCAAAAATCAGGCTAGATTTGCACAAAACGTTCCTCAAATTCTAGGTTTGGAACGAAACAATGTTTTTGATAACAAAAAACAGCAGCACAACTGTAGGACAAGGAACTTGTAGCATTCAAAATGTCGCGCTATAGGAAGTGTAAAAATTAAGTGAACAGATTAACTACTAAACAAACAAGGGATACAAACTACTATCCGTTGGATCTTTGGCTGTGGTGTCATATTTTAAATTTTAAACATTGCTTGAGTGAACAACATATAATGTCTCAACTCAGTGTAATGTGTTTTCACTATATGCTACATGTAGACAAATCTAAAATATTTGACACCCAGTAATTGTCCTTAGTATATGTAAATATCTTTGAGACAGCAGTTCATATAAGCTACACAAGAGGATAACATAGAATAATTTTTCAGAAGAAAACTAGAAGAACTCCACTGAATATAGCACACAGTGCTGAAACATGTATGGATGATTACAAAACTATAAAACGATGTCCAGCCAAACTAGAGAGGATATAAAATGTAGACTGGCTAGACAAAGAAAATCAATTCTGGAAAAGAGCATATGTTAATACTGACTATAAATGTAAATGTTAATAAGTCCTTTCTGAAGGACTGTGCGTGGAGGGTAACTTTGTACTAAAGTGACACATTGACAAAAAACAGTTGACAAAAGAAGAGTGTAAAAGTTTTGCAGTGAAGCGCTACAGAAGAATTGTAACGATTAGATGGTTAGATATGATGGCTGATGAGGACATTCTGAAGCGAGTTAGGGGAAAACAGAAATCTGTATCACAGGTTCACTAAAAGAAGGGATGGATTGAAACGAAACATCCTGTGGCATCAATAATTCAGATTAGCAACAGAGGCAAGTGTGGGGATTAAGAACTGTAGAGGGAGAAGGGAGACCGAGGCTTGAAAACTGTTATGCAGGTTTAACTGGGTGTGGGTTGCAGTAGTTATGTAGAGCTGAAGAGGCTCGCACAGAACATGTGGAGAGCTGCATCAAACCAATCTACCACATGTGTGGTTAACGTTGAATGTTCTGGCCATGAAAATGTTAACATCGTTTTGTCTATCCAGTATAGGAGGGCTGCTCAGAAAATAAGGTACGATACGTCGCGAAACAGTGAAAATCCGATGAAGCTTTGCACAGATGTGTTAGCAGTGTCTCTAGTATGCCTGTCGATCACATCAAGTCGCTCTTTTCAGTGACAGCTGATTAAAAACTAGAAGCATTCCGTGGAAGATGCAGATTCCGACATTACATGCCAAATAAGCAAAAACAAGTATGGAGTACAGATTTTTGCAGTAGTGGATGCCAGAATGTTTTACACATTCAACATGGAGGTATATGGTGCGCAACAGCATGAAGGCCCTTACAGACAGGACAACAGACCAGTTGAACTTGTTCAGAGACTTTGCCAACCTATCCTGAATACAGGCCACAACATAACTTGCGAGAATTATTTTACAAGTTACGGGCTTGCAAACACATTGATTAAGAAGAAGAAGACCATCTTTGGTACCCTGAGGAAGAACAAGAGATAAGTCCCAAGGCGATTTATTAACACTAAAATACGACAAGAAAAGTCATCTATGTTTGGGTTTCAGAAAAATTGCATCTTAGTCTCTTATGAGCCGAAACGAAATAGAGTGGCATCACTACTGTCAACGATGCACCACAATAAAAAATATTGACGAAAATACAGGGAATGATAAAAAACAAGACATTATCACTTTCTATAACCTTACTAAGGGTGGAGTTGACGTTGTAGACGGAATGAGAGCAACATACAATGTAGCTAGACACACAAGATGTCCTATGGTTGTTTTTTATCGCATCATGAACATACAGCTGCGGTAAATGCTGCTATTATTTTCAACTCAAATCAGAAAGAACAACTGAGAAGAAGAGAGTTTTTGAGGCAGCTTTATTTGCGCTTCTGCATGATCATCTTAGGCAAAGAGTAATGTCACAAACACTGCCAAGGAAGATAACTGAAAGAATTGGAGAGCTTTGCAGTGTGAAAATTTGTGAAGTGGAGTCAACTGCGACTTCACGAGGATGGTGGAGTTGACGTTATAGACGGAATGAGTGCAACATACAATGTAGCTAGACACACAAGATGTCCTATGGTTGTTTTTTATCGCATCATGAACATACAGCTGCGATAAATGCTGCTATTATTTTCAACTCAAATCAGAAAGAACAACTGAGAAGAAGAGAGTTTTTGAGGCAGCTTTATTTGCGCTTCTGCATGATCATCTTCAGCAAAGAGTAATGTCACAAACATTGCCAAGGAAGATAACTGAAAGAATTGGAGAGCTTTGCAGTGTGAAAATTTGTGAAGTGGAGTCAACTGCGACTTCACGAGGACGGTGTGTGGACTGCAGAAGCAAAAACAGAAAAACAAGATATATTTGTAAGAACTGCAAGGAATACATTTGCCTTGAACATTCTGTTACTGTGTGCCAAGACTGTATCGACAAAATATCTGACTGAATACATCCATTATTTTGATAACAGCTAAATTTTATGTATCTCCATTTGTGTAAATATTTTTGACCAAAATATTAAATTTATCCTTTAAATATATTTACTGAACTAATTTTTAATGATATTACTTCATTTAATAACGCTTTCCTCCATAACATACAGCTAAATGCTGAACTGATTTTTAATGATATTACTTCATTTAATAACGCTTTCCTCCATAACATACAGCTAAATGCAAAGTCAGAAAGATAGAAACCGCAAGGGTCTGAGAGACCAGCTGCGTGTACTGAAGGACGCCGCCGCCTGTGTGACCGAGCGGTTCTAACCGTTACAGTTTGGAACCGCGCGATCGCTACGGTCGCAGGTTCGAATCCTCCCTCGGGCGTGGATGTGTGTGATGTCCTCAGGTTAGTTAGGTTTAAGTAGTTCTAAGTTCTAGGGAACTGATGACCTCAGGTGTTAAGTCCCATAGCGCTCAGAGCCATTTGAACTAGACTTGGCCACTGTTTCTATGTTTCGATACAGTGTATCGATACATGGAACTGTTTCAGTGTTTCGGAACGGTTGTCGTTCACTGCTTCGAAACAGTGGTGTTTCATTCCGCCCCCGTCTCAGACCAGATTCGATCTCAAGCCAGACACGGAAACTGTATCGTTGTTTCAAAATAAGGCTGTATCAGTCCACCTGTGCCTGGAATGGACTAATTGTATCGAAACAGTGATGTTTCATTCCACTCTGTGTCGGACGAGATTCGGGCTCGACACAGGTACTGAAACACAACATACCACTTCATGAACCTCTTTCAAGAGTGTCGAAATCTTTTTGACAAACAATAGCATGAGAAATGGCGTAATATCTGCTTTATAAACACTAACCAAACAATAAAACAACACTTACTATTCACATTCAAAATAATAAATATGTGAAAATCATTCAGTTAAATTACACTTTTTTTATAACATACGCTTCTCTGTTCATGTACAGTAATCATATTAAGAAACGCAAGTAAGCCTACAACATTTTGAATAAAAAAAGGCGTAGAGTGACAGTTATTTGACATATACATAAATTTGATGTAGGTATAATTGCAAGCAATCTGTTTGACAAATCACTGATAGTGTAATGGTGTACGGGAAGGGCTGGGAAGCATGGTGAATTTATAGTAACGTTTCGAAACACCTTGAAAGACAAAAAAATTTCTGTTATATTTTGTTATTTATTCGAATTATTTGGCGTTATTTGTGAGTCTATAGTCACTGTGCCTATTATCCACAATGATTCCCTTTGTGTAGATGGAAATTAGCAGGATGGGTATAGTACCCATACTAACGGAATGTGTGTTTCTGCAGTTTGCTCCCACCTCCAGTTCCGTTCGTGGTGGTTCTTCTGTCTTCAGCTATGGCTGTCCTCAGCCAACTGAAAAGTATGAAAGTCACGCGACACGAAAGCAGCGCATTTGCTGCAGGAAATACGAAACTGCCAAGACGCCTAAGTGATAGTTTCATACTTTCTGCGACATGATTAGCGCTCTCGCACCTCATTTGTGTTTATATGGACATACTTACACAGTAGACATTCAAGATGATAAAATGTGTAGCTTTATTAGAATACAAAACACAAACTGTTTCACTGTTTCGAAACAACGTGTCGGAACATTACATTGTACTGTTTCATTTGTTTCGAAACAATTACGTGTTTCAGTTTGCCCATCTCTAATTTGAACCATTTTTTGAAGGACGACATTTCAAAGTTCGCGGCGTCAAAGAGAAACAATACATTAGACAAACGATAAACCACAGTCGGAAGCGCATCAGAGACGTAACTTTGTACAGGGAAATGTCAAATGGGTGTGTCCAAGCTGCTGCGAAGTAACAGGACGTAGTATTTGCAAACGAACAGGAGAAAACGTGAGTAAATACTATCAAAATGCAAAACAGAACCCATGAATATACAAACCACTCGAAATAGTTCTCTTTACCAAAGCTTCAAAAAATCGTTGTCGATGTCCACAGGTCCAGATCAATTACACGAAATCGCGTTTGATATATAAAACAAACTTGTCACAGCTAAGAACTTGGAAAATAAGATAGCGGCAAGGACAGAAACGAACATATGCCATTAATTTCACCAAAATATACAAATTAAAGATCGGATGATAAAATTAATGCAGACGGTTTTCTATCATGCCTCATGTATGCAGATGTCTTGTGTTCTGATTTAGACTTGTGGCTTATTTTGCTGTGCAGGCACATGACACACTCAGTGTAAAATAAAATCTAAAGTGCACATATGATTTAAATGACAACGTAATCTGATGCATCATATTCCATAACCTAAAAAGATCTTGTATGTATGTATTTTCAGGAAAATAATAATATACCCACTGAGGATGCTACAACTGAGGTGAACCATGTTTGGGTGATGAAGTAAAACAATAATTTGTGTGCTTACAAAAAGGTGAACTCATCCTTAATTCATTAACATTTTTTTGCAAAACACTGGAACTGAGTCCAAACTCAAATAGGCCAATGATGTAAATAGACTGTTGTATTATAGAAGCTGCAACTCTCAGGAATACCTGCAATACTACCTTTACGACATACTTCTCCAGTTGGCCAACTCTTAAAGTTGCTGGGCATATAACTGATGAACTGCAAGAGGAAATTACCAACAAATGAAGACTTCAAAGGATGGTCTATGGACAAGTATTCCACAGGGGATACTCAGGATCCACTATTTTATGTCTATTAATAATCTTGTGTTACATATATATTTATTGTAAATGGTGTCGAAATAGCGGTAAGAAAATGTGTCGAGTAGCAAGTATAGACTGTTGGGTCAGGAGAACTAAGAAAACTGAATCCCTTTCTCCAAAACCAGATTTCACACAATTATGCCCAAAGTGATACAATGTAGTGGTAAAATATTGACATATTTTGTGAAAATATGTATAACACTGTTGAAAATAAAGAATGATAGCAGTCATAATTTTGTGAGATGTGGTCAGAGGTAAAAATGTAAAATTAGTGTTATGTTGTATATTTCTGTTGACAATGAAGAAAGATGCCAGCCTTAACATTGTGAGTTGTAGTCACATGAAAATTTAAAGTGAATGTAAATGAATGGTCATAATAATCCATTGGCACTACTGATGAGATGACAAGAAAAATTTTATAGTCTATGAGGTCAGTGTCTATAATATTTTACGAACGAGATGGGAGGTGTCCCAGAATCCAATATTAAGAGATGAAATATCACATTAAGTGTACTTTGTATCTAAGAGCTATCTTGGGAAGACAGCAGAAGCATTTGTGCAATCATTTGCTCAAGCACAATCAGTATGGGACTGGCTCTCATTGGCCCTAAGTTTCCTTGAGAATTACACTGAGTTCAGTCTTGGAGCATCCTTTTAGCTTGTTGGCTCTTTACAGGTTTGAGTCCTGCAACAGCCCGCATGAAAGTCGCTCTTCAGTTGCTTCAATCGAGGTAGGCCTTTGTCAGTCAAACATGTAATCCTTACTCCCTCTAATTATTTCTTTATGTCTGTCCATCCCATCTTATGGCATTGTTTTGCACAAAAAAGAGTATAGCTTTGAAGATAATACCTGAGAAATACTGTTTGTGTGTGTGTGTGTGTGTGTGTGTGTGTGTGTGTATGTATGTATGTATGTTTGTTTGTTTGTTTTGCTGCTGTTGATCATGGTAAGAACGTGTGTTGGGTTTCTACAGAGACATCATCTCTCTGCTCTTATGCACCTGCATTAGGCAACATGCATATGAAACGTCACGGTTGCAGAGTTAAGTGCAGTACGGTACTAAGCATTCCTACGGTGGGGTGAAAGCCCCATAGCTATAGTAGTATTAAGTATTTGAATGTTGTTAGTTTTATCACATTAATACACATGTATCTTAAACTACATGCTGTTCCAAGTCACATTTCATGGCCACTGTCACAAGGAGTGGAGACATTATTTCATTTTTGCAATAATGTCAAGAAAAAAACAAAGCTCCTAAAATGTGAATACATGTTAGCAGCTACATGTGACAGTGGATGAAGGACACCATTCGTTGGTATTACCAGGTAACTTCTATGTTAAGTGTTATTTGGCGCCGGCCGGGGTGGCCAGGCACTACAGTCTGGAACCGCGCTGTCGCTACGGTTGCATGTTTGAATCCTGCCTCGGGCATGGATGCGTGTGATGTCCTTAGGTTAGTTAGGTTTAGGTAGTTCTAAGTTCTAGGGGACTGATGACCTCAGAAGTTAAGTCGCATGGTACTCGGAGCCATTTGAACCATTTGCTAATTGGCAGTGGGACCAATCATGGGTGTTAAATCATCAGCTGATTAAAAGACAGGGCTATTCAAAATCAAGAAACAGATTTCAGACATTTACATCTTCCAAATTACAAACAGTAGCAACATAATTCCAATGTTTCTGGACATACAACAGTTTAAATTTTGAATTCTAGAACTAGACTTGCATCAAAACTGTTTATTTCCTCAACATGAAGGTGATTCAAATGACTTCATCTTCATGCAAGATGGTACCCCGGCTCATTTCTCTAAGTACATCCAATGTTATCTCAATGACACCATTCCATGTGTTGGACTGGAAGAAGAGGAGCAGAAGATGAACATCACCAGTGACCTCCCAGGTCTCCAGATCTGACTTCTATGTCTGAGGTTATGTAAAAGACCAAAAGACCACTTTTTATCCCCCCCCCCCCCTTTTGTCTGACACCCTTGAAAGTCTGTGACATCGCATTGTTGAAGCTGTGAATTTGATAACAAGATACGAGCTGCATTGTGTGTGGCAGGCAGTGGGCCACCATTTTGATATTTGTCGTGTAACACATGGTGCTCACATTGAATACATAAAAATTTGAATTTTCTCTTTCCAGGAACGTTGGAGTCATGTTCCTATATTTCGTAGTTTTAAATCTCTTCCATCTTTTTGAATAAACATGTAAAATTGTTATTTTATTCATTAAAAACATGGAAGTAACACACACAAGAAATTTGATGCAAGATCCTTTTTTTCGACAGAAACAGAACTAGAACTAGAATAACACCAATGACTTTCTAGGTAATGTTGAAACATTGTTAAGATATAATACTATTAATCTCACAAATACTTTCATATTCCCTACTTTATAGGTCAGCTACACTTTCCCAAAAATTTTCCAATAGAACAATGCTGAGCATTTGCCTTTCCTACTGCCAGTCTGGTACGCCCATTCCATTTCTTATTACTTTGCAATGTTATGCCTAGATATTTGAGTGATGTGATTATGTCAAGCAGCACACTACTAATGGTGTATTTGAATGTTGCAGTATTGCTTTTCCTAGTCACCTGTATTAACCTACATTTTTCTGCCATTATAGCAAGTTGCAGTTAATCACACCACCTAGAAGTTCTGTCCAGGTCACATTGTCTGCTGCTACAGTCACTCAACGACAACACTTTTCCATAGAGCAAAACATCATCAGGTAACGGCAATAAATTGCAATTGCTGTGCAGCCTGTCAGTCAGATCATTTATGTGAATATAGAGTAACAGTGGTCCTATCACATTTCCGTGTGGCACTTGTGGTAATACACTTGTCTCTGATGAACACCCACTGTCAATGACAACACTCTGGCATCTATTATCTAAGAAGTCTTCAAACCACTTACATGTCCAGGAACCTTATCCACATGCTCTGAACTTTATCAACAGTGTGCAGTGAACACTTTCGGGAAAGCTAGGAATATGGAATCTGCCTGTTGTCCTCCACCGATGGTTTATATGGTATCGTGAAAAAAAGGTGAGCTGGGTTTGTCTTGAGTGATGCTTCCTAAATATGTACTTATTTGTGGTTACAAGCTTTCCTGTTTTAAAGAAATTTATTATATTTATTTTAAAGAAATTTATTATATTCAGACTCAGAATGTGTTCAAAACTTCTGCAGCAAATAATTGTTATGGATATTAGTCCGTAATTATAACATACTGATAAATTTTACCAACAGAATAACAACATAAAAATGTGTATTTTTTTAAGAATTCAGTACCATGTCATGGGAATATTTACATGACAAGGGAACTATTAGAACTTAACAATGGTGTGTTTTTCTTTCTTTCTACCACACTATTGTAACTGAACTTGTAAGTTTTTGAATACTGGTACTATTCTGCTTCATGACACAACACACACCATTAAAAAGTTAAATTATCAATACAATCAAACACACGAACAAAATTGTAGCACTAAAATAATAGTGAACAATAAATGCAAGTCTTTTTCGTCTGCAGAAAAGTGTTAATGAGGAAGGTCAATAGCAGTTACTGATGAGAAAAGCATCTCTCTGTGTAATTTTCAGTTTATTCTGGTACAATTTATGATTGAGAGTAAATGTTCTGTGTAAAACTACTGTCTGCAAACTACTGTTAGTCTGGAAACTATTCTGCTTAACAGGTTATGGGTCCAGTTTCAGTGAACTGTTGTTGGCAAATCTTCTAAACTGTATTTAGTACAGTTAAGTGTTAAAAAGAAAAATTTTAAGCATGCTAGAAAATACAGTTGCAAGTTGATGTTAAAGTGTCGACAAATGAGTTTAGAGCACTGTCAGTTGAATTTTGAGGTTAGAAACATTAACAGCTGTGTTTTAGGTTAAAAGATTTGCATTCAGAAAGTAACTTGTGATTGTACAGTGTACACTCAGATCAAGGTCTGCAGAAATGGATACGTTGCTTTATAAGGTACATAAATCATTACTCCAAGAATTTGACTGGTGAGGCTGGAAAAGGAAGGTATTCATTTACCATGCAGGTGTTATGAATTTCATTGACAAGACATTACTGAAGCTCCAGCAAATCAAAGAAGGTGCTGCAGAAATAAAAGTAATAAAGCATAAGGAACAGTTTGAATCAGTTTCCTAAGGCAAACATTGATACTGTGTGTATGACAACATGTGCTATTATTTATGAAGTGTATCAGCGGTAATGAAAAAGGAAACAGCTAGTGATACATGAGCTGCCTTAAAGCAGCAATTTGATGCCACATCCAAGGATCAGTTGTTTAAAATTTGTACGGTCATTTTCACCATTAGTTGGAGATTGGCTGGTGGTTCAGATGCGTTCTTTTGGTCGAATTGTGCCACAAATTTCTTTTTCCCCCATTTTGATTCAATACCTCATTAGTTACTTGATCGATTCACCTAGTGTCCAGCATCCTTCTGTAACAACTCATTTCAAAAGCTTCTGTTCTTTCCTTGTTTGAAATGTTTATCATCAAATTTCATTTCCACACAAGGCTATACTCTAGACAAATATCTTCAGAAAATGCTTCATACCACTTAAGTTTATGTTGGATATTAACAAATTTCTCTTTCTCAGAAATGCTTTTCTTCCTATTGCCAGTTTGCATTTTGCATCTTCCATACTTATGCAGTCATGAATTATTTTTCTGCCCAAATAGCAAAACTCACCAACTACTTTTAATGCATAATCTCCTAATCTAATTTCTTCAGCATTACTTGATATAATTCGACTGCATGCCATTACCCTTATTTTGCTACTGTTGATATTAATGTTATAATCTCTTTCCAAATCACTGTCTATTCCATTCAACTGTTCTTCTATTTCCTTTGCTGTCTTTACAGTGTTGTTAGCAGGCCTCAAAAAGTTTTTATTTCGTCTCCTTGAAGCTTAATGTGTTGTGTGAAATCCTCCTTGGTTTCCTGTACAGCTTGCTTGATGTACATATTGAAAAACATTGGGGAGAGGTTAACACTTTCTCACTACTATCTCAGCTACTACTTTCCTTTGATGCCCTTCAACATATATAACTACAGTCTGATGTCAATATTAGTTGTAGATAAGCAACTACTCCCTGTATTTCACTTCTGCTGCCTTACAACACAGTATGATTCCTGTATTTATATTCCTGTCAACATTGTCAAAAGCTTTCTCTAAATATACAAATGTATTAACCTAAAATTGATGATACAGTATTTACTGCCCTGTATGTTCCTGCATTTCCCTGGAACCCAAACTGATTAATTTCCACCATCTTCCATGATTCTGTAAATAATTTGTGTACTTATTTAGCAGCCATGGTTTAATAATACTAGTTCAGTAATATACTAGTTCAATAATATTCACACCGATCAGCAACTGCTTTCTTTGGGATTTGAATGATTACAATATTCTTAAAGTCCAGCAGTAACAGTAATTTGTCTATCTCTTATATCTTGGTGTACCAGGTAGAATGAGTTTTGTCATGACTGTGTAATATCTCTTTATATTCGATGAATTATTCTGATACAATTCTACCCTTGAATGACGTTTACTAATTTTCTATCTTCATACTTGCAGAATCCATGTGCAAAGTAGTTTCAGACAATAGCTAAGCCATGAGTGCATAATTATTATTTGTAGAACTCTCTCTGGTGGTTGTTAGAAAAAAGCTTCAGAGATTGTCTTCGTGCCGATTAGCCTGAGCATTGTTTGAAGAATTGTAATCTCTCTCTCTCTCTCTCTCTCTCTCTCTCTCTCTCTCTCTCTCTCTCTCTCTACCTCCGGAAAGGCAACTCACTCACCCTTCACAACCTTTCCAGCAAACCTCAACCACCTCTCATTGCACACAAACCCAGTCTCTCCCATCTACTCAATCTCCCACTTCCAGCTCCACTCCCTCCAAAACCTCAAAATTCCAATCACCGCAATCTGGTACCACAACACCCTAATTCAGTAGTTAACCTTTCCTCCAAACCTCTCTCCCAATCCGAAACCTCTGTCCTATCCAAAGGCCTCACCTTCAGCCCCACTCCCAGATTCAACCAAACAGCCCTCGTCAAAGATTTACTGTCCTACACTCGTACTCTCTGCTGGAAGTATCACTTTGCCACGAAGAAAAATGATCCTAATCCTACCCCTAATGATCCAACTCCCCAAGACACTATCCAAATTGAACCCTGCCTGGAACAGTTCCGTCCTCCGTCACAGCGGAACCCACCTCCTCTTCCTCAAAATCACCCTCTCCAAACCTTCCAGGAATTTCTGACTTCCAGCCTTGCCTCTCAATCCTTCTTAAAAAACCTTAATCCTACTCCCAACATCACCACTGCTGAAGCTCAGGCTATCCGTGATCTGAAGGCTGACCGATCCATCGTCATTCTTCCGGCGGACAAGGGTTCCACGACCGTGGTACTTGATCGTCGGGAGTATGTGGCTGAGGGACTGCGTCAGCTTTCAGACAACACCACATACAAAGTTTGCCAAGGTAATCCCATTCCTGATGTCCAGGCAGAGCTTCAAGGAATCCTCAGAACCTTAGGCCCCCTACAAAACCTTTCACCTGACTCCATCAACCTCCTGACCCCACCGACACCCCGCACCCCTACCTTCTACCTTCTTCCTAAAATTCACAAACCCAATCATCCCGGCCGCCCCATTGTAGCTGGTTACCAAGCCCCCACAGAACGTATCTCTGCCTACGTAGATCAACACCTTCAACCCATTACATGCAGTCTCCCATCCTTCATCAAAGACACCAACCACTTTCTCAAACGCCTGGAATCCTTACCCAATCCGTTACCCCCAGAAACCATCCTTGTAACCATTGATGCCACTTCCTTATACACAAATACCCCGCACGTCCAGGGCCTCGCTGCGATGGAGCACTTCCTTTCATGCCGATCACCTGCCACCCTACCTAAAACCTCTTTCCTCATTACCTTTGCCAGCTTCATCCTGACCCACAACTTCTTCACTTTTGAAGACCAGACATACCAACAATTAAAGGGAACAGCCATGGGTACCAGGATGGCCCCCTCGTACGCCAACCTATTCATGGGTCGCTTAGAGGAAGCCTTCATGGTTACCCAGGCCTGCCAACCTAAAGTTTGGTACAGATTTATTGATGACATCTTCATGATCTGGACTCACAGTGAAGAAGAACTCCAGAATTTCCTCTCCAACCTCAACTCCTTTGGTTCCATCAGATTCACCTGGTCCTACTCTAAATCCCATTCCACATAAACGGTCCCTTCCCTACAGCCTAGGTCTTCATGGCAAACGAATCTGCTCCAGTCCGGGATCCCTGAAGCATTACACCAACAACCTGACAACAGCTTTCGCGTCCCGCAACTACCCTCCAGACCTGGTACAGAAGCAAATAACCAGAGCCACTTCCTCATCCTCTCAAACCCAGAACCTCCCACAGAAGAACCACAAAAGTGCCCCACTTGTGACAGGATACTTTCCGGGACTGGATCAGATTCTGAATGTGGCTCTCCAGCAGGGATACGACTTCCTCAAATCCTGCCCTGAAATGAGATCCATCCTTCATGAAATCCTCCCCACTCCACCAAGAGTGTCTTTCCGCCGTCCACCTAACCTACGTAACCTCTTAGTTCATCCCTATGAAATCCCCAAACCACCTTCCCTACCCTCTGGCTCCTACCCTTGTAACCGCCCCCGGTGTAAAACCTGTCCCATGCACCCTCCCACCACCACCTACTCCAGTCCCGTAACCCGGAAGGTGTACACAATCAAAGGCAGAGCCACGTGTGAAAGCACCCACGTGATCCACCAACTGACCTGCCTACACTGTGATGCATTCTATGTGGGAATGACCAGCAACAAACTGTCCATTCGCATGAATGGACACAGGCAGACAGTGTTTGTTGGTAATGAGGATCACCCTGTGGCTAAACATGCCTTGGTGCACGGCCAGCACATCTTGGCACAGTGTTCCACCGTCCGGGTTATCTGGATACTTCCCACTAACACCAACCTGTCAGAACTCCGGAGATGGGAACTTGCCCTTCAGCATATCCTCTCTTCTCGCTATCCGCCAGGCCTCAATCTCCGCTAATTTCTAATTTAAATCTGCCGCTGCTCATACCTCACCTGTCTTTCAACATCACCTTTGCCTCTGTACTTCCGTCCCGACTGACATCTCCGCCCAAACTCTTTGCCTTTACAAATGTCTGCTTGTGTCTGTGTATGTGTGGATGGATATGTGTGTGTGTGTGTGTGTGTGTGTGTGTGTGTGTGTGTGTGTGTGTGTGCAAGTGTATACCTGTCCTTTTTTCCCCCTAAGGTAAGTCTTTCCGCTCCCGGGATTGGAATGACTCCTTACCCTCTCCCTTAAAACCCATATCCTTTTGTCTTTCCTTCTCCTTCCCTCTTTCCTGACGAGGCAACCGTTGGTTGCGAAAGCTAGAATTTTGTGTGTATGTTTGTGTTAGTTTGTGTGTCTATCGACCTGCCAGCGCTTTTGTTTGGTGAGTCTCATCACCTTTCTTTTTAAATATATTTTTCCCACGTGGAATGTTTCCCTCTATTATATATATATATATTGCTCCTTCATACAAAAGGTGTGTAACAATTTACATTAATTGACATTTGAGAATTAATTACATTCATCGATATATTGTGTAGTTGTTAATCAGACTTCTGAAAGACTGGATACGAAACTGCATTTAATAATCCAAGAGCTCCATTACTTCTTCAGAAGGTTAAACTTCATCAAAGCCAAATAACCGCTTGATCTGAGGTTTCCAGACTGATTATACAATGCTCCCAAAAATATGAGGCATTTTATTCCTACAGATTGACAGACTGCCGCAAAGCACGAGCCAGCAGAGAAGAAGAATCATCGCCTGATTTCATTCTAACAAGTAAAATTTGTGAATCATTTAGAGTGACTGAGTTACGACTGTGTTTCTTATTATGAATGATTGACTGCTCGAATGAATTGAGAACTACATACTTACGTAGACAGGAGAAAAAATTACAACTGGTTCCCTCAAGGACCTCAGTAATTCTGAGTGACCTTGTTTTGACGTTTTCAGTGTTTTGTCAAATTCACTCGTAGAATTGTATCTCCCACGTCATCTTCATCTATTTGTGCTTCTCTTTATATTAGTTCTTCTGTCTTCGAGTTTCTTTTCCTTAGTCTACATATACATTTCAACTTTCAATATTCCATTCTTTGTTTAGTATGTTCTTGCCACCTGAGCTCTAAATTTGCTGACAGTGATTCCCTTTTCTATGAAGATCTCTCTACTTTTCCTATAGACAGTGTCTATGTTTCCCATAGTCATGCATGCTTCTGTAACGTTGCATTTCTCATCCAGCCATTGGTGTTTTGGCAATTTGCACTTCATATCAATTTCATTTTTTAGATATGTGTAATTCCTTTTGTCTGATTCATTTGTTGCATTTTTACATTTTCTCCTTGTGTTACTTATCTTCAATAACTAATACGTTAACCAAGGATTTCCACTGAACTTTGTCTTTTTGCTTATTTGATTCTCTGTTATCTCACTATTTCATCTTTAAAAGCTACCCATTTGTCTTGCATTTCTTTCACCAGTTTTAGTCAACCATTGCCTACTTATGCTACCTTTGAAATTGTCAGCAACTCTAAAACCAGATTTGCCCCTGGAAATCTTTTACAATTGAAAATTTCGTTTTGAAAGCTCTGTCTTGCTACTACATTATAAATCTGAAAGTTTATGGTGTGTACTTTGTACAACTAATTGTAAGTTAAGAACAGAAGGCCCATCAATGGCTCTAAGTTCTCTCATAAGCCAATGTAACCACAAAAATGATTTGAAAGCATCACATGCATCTATATATTGAGCCCCAGTTGGCAGAAGAATGACACACTAACATAGTTTACTCTTTCACACAACTGCATCACCTTGAAACTCAGCCGGCCAGAGTGGCTGTGCAGTTCTAGGCGCTACTGTCTGGAGCCGAGCGACCGTTAAGGTGGCACTCTCGAATCCTGCCTCGGGCATGGATGTGTGTGATGTCCTTAGGTTAGTTAGGTTTAATTAGTTCTAAGTTCTAGGCGACTGATGACCTCACAAGTTTAAGTCTCATTGTGCTCACAGCCATTTGAACCATTTTTTTGAAACTCAGGAAGAGCATCATTAGTCTACTTTTCCCCAACATGATTGATATTACTGTAAGCTTCAATACTGCATTTATCGGTTTCCTCAGCATTAATTCCTTCTGTAATTGTCATTTTAATATACCAAACAGTGGAAAATCTGGGATGGATTAATGACAGAATTACGCAAAATACAGATTGCTACTCACCATACAGTGCAGATGTTGAGCTGCAGATAGGCAGGACAAAAAGACTGCCAAACATTTAAGCTTTCAGCCAAAAAGGCCATCGTCAATGTGCTGGAGTGGGAGCAGGGAAGGCGGTAGGAGGGTGGAGGACAATGGCTAATGAAGGCTGAGGTCAGGAGGGTTACGGGAACATAGGATATACTGCAGAGAGTGTTCTCATCTGCGTTGGCCACTGTTTCTTGGTGACCATGCACATTCGCACGGACAGATTGTTGGATGCTAGGCCCACATAGAACAAGCACAGTGGTCGCAGCTTAGCTTGTAGATAACATGACTGGTTTCACAGGTTGCTCTGCCTGTGATGGGATAGGTGATGCTTGTGTCCGGTCTGGAGTAGGTGGTGGCAGGACGATGTATGGGACAGGTCTTGCATATAGGTATATTACAATGATATGTGCCCTGAGGCAAGAAGTTGCGAGCTGAAGTTGTGTATGGATGGATGAGGATATTGTGTAGTTTTGGTAAATGGCAGAATACCACTGTGGGAAGGGTGGAAATGATAGTGGTTAGGACAGCCCTCATTTCAGTGCATGACAAGAGGTAGTTGAAACTGTGGCAGAGCACGTGATTCAGTTGCTCCAGTCCTGGGCGGTACTGAGTCACAAGTGGAATACTCCTCTGTGGTAATATGGTGGGACTTCAGTACATGGAGAGATAAGGCATGGGAGATCTATTTGTGTATGAAGGTGGGAATGTAATTACAGTCTGTGAAGACATCAGCGAGACCCATGGTATATTTCAAGTGGAACTGCTCATCATTACAGATGCAGTAGCTATGGGTGACTAGGCTGTATGAAATGGGTGGTAGTTGTTGAAGTGGAGGTATTTCTGGTGGTTGGAAGAGTTGATATGGATGGAGGTACAGACATAGCCATCTTTGAGTGGAGGTCAATATCAAGGAAGGTGCCCTGTTGGGTTAAGGAGGACCAGATGAAGTGAGTGCAAGAGGAGCTGTTGAGGTTCCGGAGGATTGTGGATAGGGCACAGCACCCTCACAACACGATCCAGATTGCAAAGATGTCATAAATGAGTGTGAACAAGGTAAGGTTTTTCGTATTCTAGGTGGTTAGAAAGGATTCCTCCACATGGCCCATGAGTATGTTGACATAAAATGCTGCTATGCGGGTGCCCATTGCCATACCCTGTATTTATTTGCTGGTGATGCCTTCAACGGGGAAGTAATTGTGGGTTAGGATATAGTTGGTCATTGTGACTAGGAAGTAGGTTGTAGGCGTGAAATCCATTGGGCATTGCGAAAAGAGCTCAATAGTGGCAAGGCAAAGGGCATTAGGAATATTGGTGTAAACGGATGTGGCATCAATAGTGACAAGCGGGATACCGTGTGGTACCACCAACGCAATGACAATCTTTTTACTTCTCTCGTTAACCCTACCCTCTTTCTAACCTCCTGATTTCACCTAGCCGTCCTTCCCTCTCTCTACCTTGTCCATGTATGCTCCCATAAGCAGCACTTTACCGTCCTCCACTCCTGCCCTGCTAAATGGTGAGTAGCAATCTTTGCTTTTCATAATTTTGTCATTTTAGTATACCTAAGTATTTGTTTCAGCAGTTCATGATGCACCTGTGTATGTATACACTCGCAGACACACACATATCTCCGGTGAATAGGTATAGGTGTGTGTGTGTGTGTGTGTGTGTGTGTGTGTGTGTGTGTGTGTGTGTGTGTGTGTGGGTGTGCGCGCGCGCGTATACCTGTCCTTTTTTCCCCCTAAAGTAAGTCTTTCCGCTCCCGGGATTGGAATGAGTCCTTACCCTCTCCCTTAAAACCCGCATCCTTTCATCTTTCCCTCTCCTTCCCTCTTTCCTGATGAAGCAACCGGGGGTTGCGATAGCTCGAAATTTTGTGTGTTTTTTATTGTACCTATCTACCAGCGCTTTCCCGTTTGGTAAGTCATGGAATCTTTGTTTTTAATATATTTTTCCCATGTGGAATGTTTCTTTCTATATATCCTTTTAATCGTACAATTTCGTATCAGTTATCTTTTGTCATAAATCTCAGTATTCAGATTACAATTCTTCAAACAATGCTCAGGCAAATCGGCACAAAGACAATCTCGGAAGCTTTTTTCTAACAACCACCAGAGAGTTCTACAAAGAATAATTATGCGCTCATGGCATAGCTATTGTCTGAAACTACTTTGCGCATGGATTCTGCAAGTATGAAGATAGAAAATTAGTAAACGTCATTCAAGGGTAGAATTGTATCAGAATAATTCATCGAATATAAAGAGATATTACACAGTCATGACAAAACTCATTCTACCTGGTACACCAAGATGTAAGAGATAGACAAATTACTGTTACTGCTGGACTTTAAGAATATTGTAATCATTCAAATCCCAAAGAAAGTAGTTGCTGATCGGTGTGAATATTATTGAACTAGTATATTACTGAACTAGTATTATTAAACCATGGCTGCTAAATAAGTACACAAATTATTTACAGAATCATGAAATATGGTGGAAATTAATCAGTTTGGGTTCCAGGGAAATGCAGGAACATACAGGGCAGTAAATACGGTATCATCAATTTTAGGTTAATACATTCGTATATTTAGAGAAAGCTTTTGACAATGTTGACTGGAATATAAATACAGGAATCATACTGTGTTGTAAGGCAGCAGAAGTGAAATACAGGGAGCAGTTGGTTATCTACAACTAATATTGACATCAGACTGTAGTTATAAATGTTGAAGGGCATCAAAGAAAAGTAGTAGCTGAGATAGTAGTGAGAAAGTGTTAACCTCTCCCCAATGTTTTTTCAATATGTACATCAAGCAAGCTGTACAGGAAACCAAGGAGGCATTCACACAACACATTAAACTTCAAGGAGAAGAAATAAAAACTTTTTGAGGCCTGCTAACAACACTGTAAAGACAGCAAAGGAAATAGAGGAGCAGTTGAATGGAATAGACAGTGATTTGGAAAGAGGTTATAACATTAATATCAACAGTAGCAAAATAAGTGTAATGGCATGCAGTCCAATTATATCAGGTAATGCTGAAGAAATTAGATTAGGAGATTATGCATTAAAAGTAGTTGGTGAGTTTTGCTATTTGGGCAGAAAAATAATTCATGACTGCATAAGTATGGAAGATGCAAAATGCAAACTGGCAATAGGAAGAAAAGCATTTCTGAGAAAGAGAAATTTGTTAATATCCAACATAAACTTAAGTGGTATGAAGCATTTTCTGAAGATATTTGTCTAGAGTATAGAGTTGTGTGGAAGCGAAATATAGATGATAAACATTTCAAACAAGGAAAGAACAGAAGCTTTTGAAATGAGTTGTTACAGAAGGATGCTGGACACTAGGTGAATAGATCAAGTAACTAATGAGGTACTGAATCAAAATGGGGGAAAAAGAAATTTGTGGCACAATTTGACCAAAAGAAGGGATTGGTGTAGAGTGCATCTGAACCACCAGCCAATCTCCAACTAATGGTGAAAATGACTGTACAAATTTTAAACAACTGATCCTTGAATGTGGCATCAATTTGCTGCTTTAAGGCAGCTCATGTATCACTAGCTGTTTCCCTTTTCATTACCACTGATACACTTCATAAACAAAAGCACTTGTTGTCATATACACTGTACAAATGTTTGCCTTTGGAAACAAATCAAACAGTTCCTTGAGCTTGTTGATTTGTATTTCTGCAGCACATGCTTTGAGTGGCTGGAGCTTCAGTAATGTTTTGTCTATGACATTCGAAACACCTTCGTGGTACTTGAATATCTTCCTTTTCCAGCCACACCAGTCAAATTCTTGGAGTAATGATTTATGTACCTTATAAAGCAACGTACCCATTTCTGCAGACCTTGATCTAAGTGTACACTATATGATCACAGGTTACTTTCTGAATGCAAATCTTTTAACGCAAAACTCAGCTGTTAATGTTTCTAACCTCAAAATTCAACTGACAGTGCTCTAAACTCATTTGTCGACACTTTAACATCAACTTGCAACTGTATTTTTTAGCATGCTTAAAATTTTTCTTTTTAACACTTAACTGTACTAAATACAGTTTAGAAGATTTGCCAACAACAGTTTACTGAAACTGGACCCGTAACCTGTTAAGCAGAATAGTTTCCAGACTAACAGTAGTTTGCAGACAGTAGTTTTACACAGAACATTTACTCTCAATCATAAATTGTACCAGAAAAAACTGAAAATTACACAGAGAGATGCTTTTCTCATCAGTAACTGCTATTGACCTTCCTCATTAAACAATCAAATACAAATATATTTATGACTGTAACAATTATGAGGTAACTTCTTCATGTGTAATAACACTTTTCTGCAGACGAAAAAGACTTGCATTTATTGTTCACTATTATTTTAGTGCTACAATTTTGTTTGCGTGTTTGATTGTATTGATAATTTAATTTTTTAATGGTGTATGTTGTGTCATGAAGCAGAATAGTACCAGTATTCAAAAACTTACAAGTTCAGTTACAATAGTGTGGTAGAAAGAAAAACACATCATTGGTAAGTTCTAATAGTTCCCTTGTCATGTGAATATTCCCATGACATGGTACTGAATTCTTAAAAAAATACATATTTTTATATTGTTATTCTGTTGGTATAATCTGTCAGTATGTTATAATTATCGTCTAATATCCATAACAATTGTTTTCTGCAGAAGTTTTGAACACATTCTGAGTCTGAATATAATAAATTTATTTAAAATAAATATAATAAATTTCTTTAAAATAGAAAAGCTTGTAACCACAAATCAGTACATATTTAGAAAGCATCACTGAAGCCAAACCCAGCTCACATTTTTTTCACAATAGCCTATAAACCATTGGTGGAGGACAACAGGCAGATTCCATATTCCTAACTTTCCAGAAAGTGTCCACTGCACACTGCTGACAAAGGTCAGAGCATGTGGATAAGGTTCCTGGACATGTAAGTGGTTTGAAGACTTCTCAGAAAATAGATGCCAGAGTGTTGTCATTGACAGTGGGTGTTCATCAGAGACAAGTGTATTACCACAAGTGCCACACGGAAGAGTGATAGGACCACTGTTACTCTATATTCACATAAATGATCTGACTGACAGGCTGCACAGCAATTTACTGCCATTACCTGATGATGTTTTGCTCTATGGGAAAGTGTTGTCATTGTGTGACTATAGGAGCAGACAATATGACCTGCACAGAATTTCTGGGGGGCAACTTGCTATAAGGGCAGAAAAATGTAGGTTAATACAGGTGACTAGGAAACGCAATACTGCAACATTCAAATACACCATTAGTAGTGTGCTGCTTGACATATTCACATCACTCAAATATCTAGGCATAACATTGCAAAGTAATAAGAAATGGAATGGGCGTACCAGACTGGCAGTAGGAAAGGCAAATGCTCAGCATTGTTCTATTGGAAAAATTTTGGGAAAGTGTAGCTGACCTAAAAAGTAGGGAATATGAAAGTATTTGTGAGATTAATAGTATTATATCTTAACAATGTTTCAACATTACCTAGAAAGTCATTGGTGTTATTCTAGTTCTTCTGTTTCTGTCGAAAAAAAGGATCTTGCATCAAATTTCTTGTGTGAGTTACTTTAATGTTTTTAATGAATAAAATAACAATTTTACACGTTTATTCAAAAAGATGGAAGAGATTTAAAACTACGAAATATAGGAACATGACTCCAACGTTCCTGGAAAGAGAAAATTCAAATTTTTATGTATTCAATGTGAGCACCATGTGTTACACGACAAATATCAAAATGGTGGCCCACTGCCTGCCACACACAATGCAGCTCGTATCTTGTTATCAAATTCACAGCTTCAACAATGCGATGTCACAGACTTTCAAGGGTGTCAGACAAAAGGGGGGGGGGGGGGGGGAGGGATAAAAAGTGGTCTTTTGGTCTTTTACATAACCTCAGACATAGAAGTCAGATCTGGAGACCTGGGAGGTCACTGGTGATGTTCATCTTCTGCTCCTCTTCTTCCAGTCCAACACATGGAATGGTGTCATTGAGATAACATTGGATGTACTTAGAGAAATGAGCCGGGGTACCATCTTGCATGAAGATGAAGTCATTTGAATCACCTTCATGTTGAGGAAATAAACAGTTTTGATGCAAGTCTAGTTCTAGAATTCAAAATTTAAACTGTTGTATGTCCAGAAACATTGGAATTATGTTGCTACCGTTTGTAATTTGGAAGATATAAATGTCTGAAATCTGTTTCTTGATTTTGAATAGCCCTGTCTTTTAATCACCTGATGATTTAACACCCATGATTGTTCCCACTGCCAATTAGCAAATGGTTCAAATGGCTCTGAGCACCATGCGACTTAACTTCTGAGGTCATCAGCCCCCTAGAACTTAGAACTACCTAAACCTAACTAACCTAAGGACATCACACGCATCCATGCCCGAGGCAGGATTCAAACATGCAACCGTAGCGACTGCGCGGTTCCAGACTGTAGTGCCCAGAACTGCTTGGCCATCCCGGCCGGCGCCAAATAACATTTAACATAGAAGTTACCTGGTAATACCGACGAATGGTGTCCTACATCCACTGTCACATATAGCTGCTAACATGTATTCACATTTTAGGAGCTTTGTTTTATTCTTGACATTATTGCAAAAATGAAATAATGTCTCCACTCCTTGTAACAGTGGCCATGAAATGTGACTTGGAACAGCATGTAGTTTAAGATACATGTGTATTAATGTGATAAAATTAACAACATTCAAATACTTAATACTACTATAGCTACGGGGCTTTCACCCCACCGTAGGAATGCTTAGTACCGTACTGCACTTAACTCTGCAACCGTGACGTTTCATATGCATGTTGGCTAATGCAGGGGCATAAGAGCAGAGAGATGATTTGTCAGTTGGAACCCAACACAGCTTCTTACCATGATCAACAGCAGCAAAACAAACAAACAAACAAACAAACACACACACACACACACACACACACACACACACACACACACACACACAAAAACAGTATATCAGTAAATTATTTCTCATGTATTATCTTCAATGCTATACTCTTTTTTGTGCAAAACAATGCCATAAGACAGGATGGACAGACATAAAGAAATAATGAGAGGGAGTAAGGATTACATGTTTGACTGACAAAGGCCTACCTCGATTGATGCAACTGAAGAGCGACTTTCATGCGGGCTGTTGCAGGACTCAAACCTGTAAAGAACCAACAAGCTAAAAGGATGCTCCAAGACAGAACTCAGTGTAATTCTCAAGGAAACTTAGGGCCAATGAGAGCCAGTCCCATACTGATTGTGCTTGAGCAAATGATTGCACAAATGCATTGCACAAATGCTTCTGCTGTCTTCCCAAGACAGCTCTTAGATACAAAGTACACTTAATGTGATATTTCTTGTCTTAATATTGGATTCTGTGACACCTCCCATCTCCTTGTAAAAATATTATAGACACTGACCTCATAGACTATAAATTTTTTCTTGTCATCTCATCAGTATTGCCAATGGATTATTATGTCCATTCATTTACATTCACTTTAAATTTTCATGTGACTACAACTCACAATGTTAAGGCTGGCATCTCTCTTCATTGTCAACAGAAATATACAACATAACACTCATTTTACATTTTTACCTCTGACCACATCTCACAAAATTATGACTGCTATCATTCTTTATTTTCAACAGTGTTATACATATTTTCACAAAATATGTCAATATTTTACCACTACATTGTATCACTTTGGGCATAATTGTGTGAAATCTGGTTTTGGAGAAAGGGATTCAGTTTTCTTAGTTCTCCTGACCCAACAGTCTATACTTGCTACTCGACACATTTTCTTACCGCTATTTCGACACCATTTACAATAAATATATATGTAACACAAGATTATTAATAGACATAAAATAGTGGATCCTGAGTATCCCCTGTGGAATACTTGTCCATAGACCATCCTTTGAAGTCTTCATTTGTTGGTAATTTCCTCTTGCAGTTCATCAGTTATATGCCCAGCAACTTTAAGAGTTGGCCAACTGGAGAAGTATGTCGTAAAGGTAGTATTGCAGGTATTCCTGAGAGTTTCAGCTTCTATAATACAACAGTCTATTTACATCATTGGCCTATTTGAGTTTGGACTCAGTTCCAGTGTTTTGCAGAAAAATGTAAATGAATTAAGGATGAGTCCACCATTTGGAAGCACACAAATTATTGTTTTACTTCATCACCCAAACAAGGTTCACCTCAGTTGTAGCATCCTCAGTGGGTATATTATTATTTTCCTGAAAATACATACATACAAGATCTTTTTAGGTTATGGAATATGATGCATCAGATTACATTGTCATTTAAATCATATGTGCACTTTAGATTTTATTTTACACTGAGTGTGTCATGTGCCTGCACAGCAAAATAAGCCACAAGTCTAAATCAGGACACAAGACATCTGCATACATGAGGCATGTTAGAAAACCGTCTGCATTAATTTTATCATCCGATCTTTAATTTGTATATTTTGGTGAAATTAATGGCATATGTTCGTTTCTGTCCTTGCCGCTATCGTATTTTCCAAGTTCTTAGCTGTGACAAGTTTGTTTTATATATCAAACGCGATTTCGTGTAATTGATCTGGACCTGTGGACATCGACAACGATTTTTTGAAGCTTTGGTAAAGAGAACTATTTCGAGTGGTTTCTACATTCATGGGTTCTGTTTTGCATTTTGATAGTACTTACTCACGTTTTCTCCTGTTCGTTTGCAAATACTACGTCCTGTTACTTCGCAGCAGCTTGGACACACCCACTTGACATTTCCCTGTACAAAGTTACGTCTCTTATGAGCTTCCACTGTGGTTTATCGTTTGTCTAATGTATTGCTTCTCTTTGACGCCGCGAACTTTGAAATGTCGTCCTTCAAAAAATGGTTCAAATTAGAGATGGGCAAACTGAAACACGTAATTGTTTCGAAACAAATGAAACAGTACAATGTAATGTTCCGACACATTGTTTCGAAACAGTGAAACAGTTTGTGTTTTGTATTCTAATAAAGCTACACATTTTATCATCTTGAATGTCTACTGTGTAAGTATGTCCATATAAACACAAATGAGGTGCGAGAGCGCTAATCATGTCACAGAAAGTATGAAACTATCACTTAGGCGTCTTGGCAGTTTCGTATTTCCTGCAGCAAATGCGCTGCTTTCGTGTCGCGTGACTTTCATACTTTTCAGTTGGCTGAGGACAGCCATAGCTGAAGACAGAAGAACCACCACGAACGGAACTGGAGGTGGGAGCAAACTGCAGAAACACACATTCCGTTAGTATGGGTACTATACCCATCCTGCTAATTTCCATCTACACAAAGGGAATCATTGTGGATAATAGGCACAGTGACTATAGACTCACAAATAACGCCAAATAATTCGAATAAATAACAAAATATAACAGAAATTTTTTTGTCTTTCAAGGTGTTTCGAAACGTTACTATAAATTCACCATGCTTCCCAGCCCTTCCCGTACACCATTACACTATCAGTGATTAGTCAGATTGCTTGCAATTATACCTACATCAAATTTATGTATATGTCTAATAACTGTCACTCTACGCCTTTTTTTATTCAAAATGTTGTAGGCTTACTTGCGTTTTTTAATATGATTACTGTACATGAACAGAGAAGCGTATGTTATAAAAAAAGTGTAATTTAACTGAATGATTTTCACATATTTATTATTTTGAATGTGAATAGTATGTGTTGTTTTATTGTTTGGTTAGTGTTTATAAAGCAGATGTTACGCCATTTCGAAACAGGACAGTCAGCTAGAAACGAAGCCTTATTTTCGGATATCTTAAGCTTCATGCTATTGTTTGTCAAAAAGATTTCGACACTCTTGAAAGAGGTTCATGAAGTGGTATGTTGTGTTTCAGTACCTGTGCCGAGCCCGAATCTCGTCCGACACAGAGTGGAATGAAACATCACTGTTTCGATACAATTAGTCCGTTCCAGGCACAGGTGGACTGATACAGCCTTATTTTGAAACAACGATACAGTTTCCGTGTCTGGCTTGAGATCGAATCTGGTCTGAGACGGGGGCGGAATGAAACACCACTGTTTCGAAGCAGTGAACGACAACCGTTCCGAAACACTGAAACAGTTCCATGTATCGATACACTGTATCGAAACATAGAAACAGTGGCCAAGTCTAGTTCAAATGGCTCTGAGCGCTATGGGACTTAACACCTGAGGTCATCAGTTCCCTAGAGCTTAGAACTACTTAAACCTAACTAACCTGAGGACATCACACACATCCACGCCCGAGGGAGGATTCGAACCTGCGACCGTAGCGGTCGCTCGGTTCCAGACTGTAGCGGAGAGTGTGACCCAGAAACTATCAAATATTATAAAAACTACTGTGTTATATTAAGAAAAGTTATTAAAAAATCCAGAAGTATGTGTATCATGTCTGAAATCAGCAACTCTGATAGTAAAATTCAAACAATTTGGAATATTATTAAAAGAGAAACATGTCAACCAAGAGCACAGGAAGACAGTATTACCATCAAATTGAATGAAAATTTTACGAACAAAAAGTCAGAAGTTGAAAATATTTTTAATAATCATTTTCTAAATGTTGTGGATATAGTAGGATCCAAGTGTTCATTAGAAGATGCTAGGCTTTTAATGGAAGAGGCCACACCTATGCAATTTGATACAATTGAAATCTCACCCACTTCTCCCTCTGAAATTAGGAAAATAATAAACTTGCTTAAAAGCAAAAACTCACATGGAATTGATGGCATTTCCAGCAAAATACTAAAAGCTTGTTTTCAATAGATAAGTAAGGTTCTCAGCCACCTGTGTAATAGCCTTCTGGAACAGGGCATTTTCCCTGGTGGACTGAAATATTCTATTGTTATACCTTTGCATAAAAAGGGGATAGATCTGATGTCAACAATTACCGTCCAATCTCCCTTCTAACAGCTTTATCCAAAATTTTTGAGAAAGTAATGTATTCAAGAGTAGCTTCACATATCTGTAACAATGAAGTAGTAACAAAATGTCAGTTTGGTTTCCAGAAAGGTTTTTCAACAGAAAATGCCATATATGCTTTCACCAATCAAATTTTGAATGATCTGAATAACCGAACACCACCCATTGGGATTTTTTGTGATCTCTCAAAGGCTTTTGATTGTGTAAATCACGAAATTCTGCTAGATAAGCTCAAGTATTGTGGCATGAGTGGGACAGTGCACAAATGGTTTAATTCGTACCTAACTGGAAGAGTGCAGAAAGTTGAAATAAGTAGTTCTCATAATATGCAAAGATCAGCACATTCCTCAAACTGGGGAACTATCAAGAATGGGGTTCCACAAGGGTCAGTCTTGGGTCCTTTGTTGTTCTTAATATATATTAATGACTTGCCATTCTATATTCATGAAGAGGCAAAGTTATGTAGTTCTCTTTGCTGATGATACAAGTATAGTAATCACACCTGACAAACAATAATTAACTGATGAAATTGTCAATACAGTATTTCAGAAAATTACTAAGTGGTTCCTTGTAAACGGACTCTCACTGAATTTTGATAAGTCACAGTACATACAGTTCCGTACAGTGAATGGTATGACGCCATTAATAAATATAGACCTTAATCAGAAGCATATAGCTAAGGTAGAATATTCAAAATTTTTAGGTGTGTCCATTGATAAGAGATTAAATTGGAAGAAACACATTGATGATCTGCTGAAACGTTTGAGTTCAGCTACTTATGCAATAAGGGTCATTGCAAATTTTGGTGATAAACATCTTAGTAAATTAGCTTACTACGCCTGTTTTCACTCGTTGCTTTCATATGGCATCATATTTTGGGGTAATTCATCGCTGAGGAATAAAGTATTTATTGCACAAAAGCGTGTAATCAGAATAATAGCTGGAGTCCACCCAAGATCATCCTGCAGACATTTATTTAAGGATCTAGGGATATTCACAGTAGCTTCTCAGTATATATACTCTCTTATGAAATTTGTTATTAACAACCAAACCCAATTCAAAAGTAATAGCAGTGTGCATAACTACAATACTAGGAGAAAGGATGATCTTCACTATTCAATATTAAATCTAACTTTGGCACAGAAAGGGGTGAATTATACTGGCACTAAAGTCTTTGGTCACTTACCAAATAGTATCAAACGTCTGACAGATAACCAACAAGTATTTAAGAAGAAATTAAAAGAATTTCTGAATGACAACTCCTTCTACTCCATAGAGGAATTTTAAGATATAAATTTTAAAAAATTAAAAAATATAAAAAAAAATTAAAAAGTTGTTATATTAACTTAAGTATGTTGTTAAACTAACTTAATTATGTCATGTATTGGAAAATTTGACTCGTTCCACATCATTACAAAATATCGTATTCATGATCCATGGAACTAGTATTAATCTAATCTAATCTAATCTAATCTAGCGGTTAGAACCGCTCGGTCACTCCAGCCGGCGTCGTCCTTCAGTACACGCAGCTGGTCTCACAGACCCTTGCAGTTTCTATCTTTCTGACTTTGCATTTAGCTGTATATTATGGAGGAAAGCGTTATTAAATGAAGTAATATCTTTAAAAATCAGTTCAGTAAATACACTCCTGGAAATGGAAAAAAGAACACACTGACACCGGTGTGTCAGACCCACCATACTTGCTCCGGACACTGCGAGAGGGCTGTACAAGCAATGATCACACGCACGGCACAGCGGACACACCAGGAACCGCGGTGTTGGCCGTCGAATGGCGCTAGCTGCGCAGCATTTGTGCACCGCCGCCGTCAGTGTCAGCCAGTTTGCCGTGGCATACGGAGCTCCATCGCAGTCTTTAACACTGGTAGCATGCCGCGACAGCGTGGACGTGAACCGTATGTGCAGTTGACGGACTTTGAGCGAGGGCGTATAGTGGGCATGCGGGAGGCCGGGTGGACGTACCGCCGAATTGCTCAACACGTGGGGCGTGAGGTCTCCACAGTACATCGATGTTGTCGCCAGTGGTCGGCAGAAGGTGCACGTGCTCGTCGACCTGGGACCGGACCGCAGCGACGCACGGATGCATGCCAAGACCGTAGGATCCTACGCAGTGCCGTAGGGGACCGCACCGCCACTTCCCAGCAAATTACGGACACTGTTGCTCCTGGGGTATCGGCGAGGACCATTCGCAACCGTCTCCATGAAGCTGGGCTACGGTCCCGCACACCGTTAGGCCGTCTTCCGCTCACGCCCCAACATCGTGCAGCCCGCCTCCAGTGGTGTCGCGACAGGCGTGAATGGAGGGACGAATGGAGACGTGTCGTCTTCAGCGATGAGAGTCGCTTCTGCCTTGGTGCCAATGATGGTCGTATGCGTGTTTGGCGCCGTGCAGGTGAGCGCCACAATCAGGACTGCATACGACCGAGGCACACAGGGCCAACACCCGGCATCGTGGTGTGGGGAGCGATCTCCTACACTGGCCGTACACCACTGGTGATCGTCGAGGGGACACTGAATAGTGCACGGTACATCCAAACCGTCATCGAACCCATCGTTCTACCATTCCTAGACCGGCAAGGGAACTTGCTGTTCCAACAGGACAATGCATGTCCGCATGTATCCCGTGCCACCCAACGTGCTCTAGAAGGTGTAAGTCAACTACCCTGGCCAGCAAGATCTCCGGATCTGTCCCCCATTGAGCATGTTTGGGACTGGATGAAGCGTCGTCTCACGCGGTCTGCACGTCCAGCACGAACGCTGGTCCAACTGAGGCACCAGGTGGAAATGGCATGGCAAGCCGTTCCAGAGGACTACATCCAGCATCTCTACGATCGTCTCCATGGGAGAATAGCAGCCTGCATTGCTGCGAAAGGTGGATATACACTGTACTAGTGCCGACATTGTGCATGCTCTGTTGCCTGTGTCTATGTGCCTGTGGTTCTGTCAGTGTGATCATGTGATGTATCTGACCCCAGGAATGTGTCAATAAAGTTTCCCCTTCCTGGGACAATGAATTCACGGTGTTCTTATTTCAATTTCCAGGAGTGTATATTTAAAGGATAAATTTAATATTTTGGTCGAAAATATTTACACAAATGGAGATACATAAAATTTAGCTGTTATCAAAGCAATGGATGTATTCAGTCAGATATTTTGTCGATACAGTCTTGGCACACAGTAACAGAATGTTCAAGGCAAATGTATTCCTTGCAGTTCTTACAAATATGTCTTGTTTTTCTGTTTTTGCTTCTGCAGTCCACACACTATCTTCGTGAAACCGCAGTTGACTCCACTTCACAAATTTTCACACTGCAAAGCTCTCCAATTCTTTCAGTTATCTTCCTTGGCAATGTTTGTGACATTACTCTTTGCTGAAGATGATCATGCAGAAGCGCAATTAAAGCTGCCTCAAAAACTCTCTTCTTCTCAGTTGTTCTTTCTGATTTGAGTTGAAAATAATAGCAGCATTTACCGCAGCTGTATGTTCATGATGCGATAAAAAACAACCATAGGACATCTTGTGTGTCTAGCTACATTGTATGTTGCACTCATTCCGTCTACAACGTCAACTCCACCCTTAGTAATGTTATAGAAAGTGATAATTTCTGGTTTTTTATCATTCCCTGTATTTTCGTCAATATTTCCATTGTGGTGCATCGTTGACAGTAGTAATGCCACTCTATTTCGTTTCGGCACATAAGAGACTAAGGTGCAATTTTTCTGAAAGCCAAACATAGATGACTTTTTTTGTTGGATTTTAGTGTTAATAAATCGCCTTGGGACTTATCTCTTGTTCTTCCTCAGGGTACCAAAGATGGTCGTCTTCTTCTTAATCAATGTGTTTGCAAGCCCGTAACTTGTAAAATAATTCTCGCAAGTTATGTTGTGGCCTGTATTCAGGATAGGTTGGCAAAGTCTCTGAACAAGTTCAACTGGTCTGTTGTCCTGTCTGTAAGGGCCTTCATGCTGTTGCGCAACATATACCTCCATGTTGAATGTGTAAAACATTCTGGCATTCACTACTGCAAAAATCTTTACTCCATACTTGTTTTTGCTTATTTGGCATGTAATGTCGGAATCTGCATCTTCCACGGAATGCTTCTAGTTTTTAATCAGCTGTCACTGAAAAGAGCGACTTGATGTGATCGACAGGCATACTAGAGACACTGCCCAACACATCTGTGCAAAACTTCATCGGATTTTCACTGTTTCGCGACGTATCGTACCTTACTTTCTTAGCAGCCCTCCTATACTGGATAGACAAAACGACGTTAACATTTTCATGGCCAGAACATTCAACGTTAACCACACATGTGGTACACTCCTGGAAATTGAAATAAGAACACCGTGAATTCATTGTCCCAGGAAGGGGAAACTTTATTGACACATTCCTGGGGTCAGATACATCACATGATCACACTGACAGAACCACAGGCACATAGACACAGGCAACAGAGCATGCACAATGTCGGCACTAGTACAGTGTATATCCACCTTTCGCAGCAATGCAGCCTGCTATTCTCCCATGGAGACGATCGTAGAGATGCTGGATGTAGTCCTGTGGAATGGCTTGCCATGCCATTTCCACCTGGCGCCTCAGTTGGACCAGCGTTCATGCTGGACGTGCAGACCGCGTGAGACGACGCTTCATCCAGTCCCAAACATGCTCAATGGGGGACAGATCCGGAGATCTTGCTGGACAGGGTAGTTGACTTACAACTTCTAGAGCACGTTGGGTGGCACGGGATACATGCGGATGTGCATTGTCCTGTTGGAACAGCAAGTTCCCTTGCCGGTCTAGGAATGGTAGAACGATGGGTTCGATGACGGTTTGGATGTACCGTGCACTATTCAGTGTCCCCTCGACGATCACCAGTGGTGTACGGCCAGTGTAGGAGATCACTCCCCACACCATGATGCCGGGTGTTGGCCCTGTGTGCCTCGGTCGTATGCAGTCCTGATTGTGGCGCTCACCTGCACGGCGCCAAACAAGCATACGACCATCATTGGCACCAAGGCAGAAGCGACTCTCATCGCTGAAGACGACACATCTCCATTCGTCCCTCCATTCACGCCTGTCGCGACACCACTGGAGGCGGGCTGCACGATGTTGGGGCGTGAGCGGAAGACGGCCTAACGGTGTGCGGGACCGTAGCCCAGCTTCATGGAGACGGTTGCGAATGGTCCTCGCCGATACCCCAGGAGCAACAGTGTTCCTAATTTGCTGGGAAGTGGCGGTGCGGTCCCCTATGGCACTGCGTAGGATCCTACGGTCTTGGCGTGCATCCGTGCGTCGCTGCGGTCCGGTCCCAGGTCGACGGGCACGTGCACCTTCCGCCGACCACTGGCGACAACATCGATGTACTGTGGAGACCTCACGCCCCACGTGTTGAGCAATTCGGCGGTACGTCCACCCGGCCTCCCGCATGCCCACTATACGCCCTCGCTACAAAGTCCGTCAACTGCACATACGGTTCACGTCCACGCTGTCGCGGCATGCTACCAGTGTTAAAGACTGCGATGGAGCTCCGTATGCCACGGCAAACTGGCTGACACTGACGGCGGCGGTGCACAAATGCTGCGCAGCTAGCGCCATTCGACGGCCAACACCGCGGTTCCTGGTGTGTCCGCTGTGCCGTGTTTGTGATCATTGCTTGTACAGCCCTCTCGCAGTGTCCGGAGCAAGTATGGTGGGTCTGACACACCGGTGTCAATGTGTATTTTTTTCCATTTCCAGGAGTGTAGAATGGTTTGTTGCAGCTCTCCACGTGTTCTGTGCGAGCCTCTTCAGCTCTACATAACTACTGCAACCCACACCCAGTTAAACCTGCATAACAGTTTTCAAGCCTTGGTCTCCCTTCTCCCTCTACAGTTCTTAATCCCCACACTTGCCTCTGTTGCTAATCTGAGAATTATTGATGCCACAGGATGTTTCGTATCAATCCATCCCTTCTTTTAGTGAACCTGTGATACAGATTTCTGTTTTCCCCTAACTCGCTTCAGTATGTCCTCATCAGTCATCATATCTAACCATCTAATCGTTACAATTCATCTGTAGCGCTTCACTGCAAAACTTTTACACTCTTCTTTTGTCAACTGTTTATTGTCAATGTTTCACCTTAGTACAAAGCTACCCTCCACGCACAGTCCTTCAGAAAGGACTTATTAACATTTACATTTATGTTCAATATTAACATTTGCTCTTTTCCTGAATTGATTTTCTTTGTCTAGCCAGTCTACATTTTATATCCTCTCTAGTTTGGCTGGACATCGTTTTATAGTTTTGTAATCATCCATACATGTTTCAGCACTGCGTACTATATTCAGTGGAGTTCTTCTAGTTTTCTTCTCAAAAATTATTCTATGTTATCCTCTTGTGTAGCTTATATGAACTGCTGTCTCAAAGATATTTACATATACTAAGGACGATTACTGGGTGTCAAATATTTTAGATTTGTCTACATGTAGCATATAGTGAAAACACATTACACTGAGTTGAGACATTATATGTTGTTCACTCAAGCTATGTTTAAAATTTAAAATATGACACCACAGACAAAGATCCAACGGATAATAGTTTGTATCCCTTGTTTGTTTAGTAGTTAATCTGTTCACTTAATTTTTACATCTTCCTATAGTGCGACATTTTGAATGCTACAAGTTCCTTGTCCTACAGTTGTGCTGCTGTTTTTTGTTATCAAAAACATTTTTTTGTTCCAAACCTAGAATTTGAGGAACGTTTTGTGCAAATCTAGCCTGATTTTTGACACCAGCGAATTTCTCCTTCAATTTGATCGCTAAAATGTTGCTATTATGGTTTACACCATTCTTCATTAGTACGTATTTAATTTGTACGTCCTTGACTAGACTGTTGAGTATCCTGAACATATACTATTTTTTCCTACTTTCAGTCGGAAGGGTAATGGCGTAATCGAGTAGTGGCGCTGATTCATATTCTCTATGCTCATTCACCTTTCTTTTGAAATCTGTAAAAACCGCCGAGTATGACAAACCAGAGCACTGAATGACTTTTTGTTTCAGATTAATCCAGAATATACGATACCAACTCTTTCGTCAAACAGGTGGTGCTATTTTCCACTGGGAGAGCTTCAGGTTGTTGATTCTGAAAAATAGGAGGAAAACATGACATTGAATGTTTGGTTATGTCATGGACGTGTGCTCGAATATAATGATCTTCACCATAAGAATTAGCAAGGATTACAAAAATATCGGTCACGTGAAACCCAACCGAATTGGTACGCCACTTCGGCGTCAACGTAATTAGCTGTCCGGTGGGAGGGTCAGGCCACAAGTAAACGGAGGTAATATTTCAAACACCATTCACAATTAAATAACAAAGTTCAATAAACATTTATTTTCAAAGGTTACATTACACACTACTTATAATGAAATTATTTAGATCTTGATTGCAGCCGTGCGGCTCCCCCCGTCGGAGGTTCGCGTCCTACCTCGGGCATGGGTGTGTGTGTGTGTGTGTTGTCCTTAGCTCAAGTTAGATTAAGTAGTGTGTAAGTCTAGGGATCGATGACCTGAGCAGTTTGTTCCCATAGGAATTTACCACAAATTTCCAGTTTTCTTGTTTGTAAACTTTTTCCAAAAGAATACAAAATCAAATATAGAACAAGTATCTTTAAATAGGCGTCATCGCAGACAGTTACAACCTAGCGGATTCAATGGCCATAACAGATCGCCCAACAGGACCCAAAGGCGTGGGTAGAAGGGCAGTTACATTCAAATCACCACAACAGACTAACAACTAAGATTACGTTTCAAACTTAAACAGCGCACCAGCAAAAATTTTTTGAAGCAGAAAGCTAAAACATTTTAAAATCTTAAACCATGGCATCGTAGAAAAAGCATGTAAATATTAAAATATTCTGGGTACTGGGCTTGGATTGGCATTAACGGCCATAAATACAACGACGTAAAAAAATCGCAACAACAAGGAGGAGTTGCACGACACAAACGAAAGTTGGTGGGTGTGTTTCTACAGCTCAAAGATGACGTCTATTCAGATTCCGCGGCAGTCGCACAAAGTGCCGCTACTAGTGCTACTACGAGGAAGCAAAAAATGGTTCAAATGACTCTAAGCACTATGGGACTGAACATCTGAGGTCATCAGTCCACTAGACTTACAACTACTTAAACCTAACTAACCTAAGGACATCACACACATCCATGCCCGAGGCAGGATTTGAACCCGCTACGGTAGCAGCCGCGTGGTTCCGGACTGAAGCGCCTAGAAACGCTCGGCCACAACGGCCAGCCGAGGAAGGAAATTAGGTTTGCTTTAAATACACGTTGAAACGGTTGTGAGCGTTAGTTACCTTTGAGACAGGACGTGGTGAGCTGATGTTAGTCAAGAATCCCTTAAAGGCGTCAGAGACGCTATTATCAACACATTATCAGCACCTCACTGAGTTTGACCAACGTCGTGTTGTACGGCTACGAGAAACTGGATGTTCCTTCTGCGATACTGCAGAGAGACAGGGCAGGGATGTAGCCACTGTGCATGACTGCTGGCAGCGGTCGTCACGACAACGTGTGGTCGCAAGAAGACCAGAGAGGGAAGACCATCGTGTTCGGCGTATGGCTGTGTGGCATCGTAACTGCACCTGCAGCAGTTCGAGCAACAGTTGGCACCACAGTGACACAACGAACTGTTAGAAATCGGTTACTTCGACAGCAAGCGCCCTGTAGCGTGCACTCCACTGACCCCAAACCACCACCATTTGCGACATCAGTGGTGTTAAGCGAGAGCTCACTGGAGGGCAGAATGGAGATCTGTTGTGTTTTCTGATGAAAGCTGATTTTGCCTCAGCGCCATTAATGGCCGTGTGTTGGTTAGAAAAAGGCCAGGTGAAGACCTGCACAATCTGTCTATGTGCTAGACAAACTGAACCTAAGCTCTGAGTTATGAGCTGATTTGCAATGTCGCAGGAGCATTCTCGTGATTATCCCACGCAACCCGACTGCAAAACTGTACTTCAGTCTGGTGATTCGATCTGTTGTGCTGCCATTCATGGAGAGCATTCCAGGAGACATTTTCCAGCAGAATAACGTCTGTCCACAAACCACTGTTGTAACCCAACATGCTCTACAGAGTGTCGACATTTTGTCGTGGCTTACTCGATCACCAGATCCGTCCATTCGACCACGTATTGGACATCATCGAACTACAAATTCAGTGTTTGTTGATACCGTTCCTACATTGACTGACCAAGTGCAACAGACGTGGAACTCCATCCTGCAATCTGAAGTTCTGCACCTGTGCAACACAATGCATTCAACATTCTGGCGGTTACATCGGTTATTAATGGACCAGCATTTCACATTTGCAATGGCTCATCTCGCACTTACATTGACCTGTGATGTTGCAATGTTAATTGCATAAATATGTTACCTAGAGAAATGTTGTATATTAATTATTTTTTGGTGTTGCAATTTTTCCGTCAGTGTAATTTAAACCTTGAATTATTTTTTAAATTCAGTTTCTTTAAGAACATTACAATATGGTTCCAGAAGATCTCTACTTTAAACAACACTGATCATAATAAATACAATTAAAAAAAGGTTAACCTAAAAACAGGTACCTTCTTGAGGTTTAATACTGACAAGATATTCAGGTTGGTAACGACCAGCTATGCAGTAAAATTTATACAGACTTGGTCAACTACAATTGAACGGAAAATGCCGTATAACAGCCCTTCAGTGACAACTACTGTTTGTGAATCAAACTGTTTAATGGAACGGGTATTAAACCCACAGCAGAATGCACTGCAATGATTCCAAAATCTCATTCAGACTTCACAGCAGCTTTAAAACTTAACAAACACAAACTTTTCTACGCTATAAAGGTGTTCTAATCAATTTGGCCAATATTAGGAAGTCACATAATTCTCAAGATTACGATAACCGAAGAATAGAACAGCTTTGCTCTCCAAAATGCTCTAAGAGAATATATTTTAACTACTCTCATTAATCACAATGCAACCAGAACACAGACGCTAAGAAAGTTTGCTCAACAGCTTGGTGTCAACTCACGTTCAAAAGTTACTTATAGAATACCGGACACATAAAGACTGTCATGCGTATGCATTGCGTTACATTCCCCCTAACTGATAACTTACGACATAATACAGACACCAGCGGAATCAGTTACCATTTAAATTTATCATGTTTCTTATAATGCAAGAGAGCAGGTTATTCAGTTCTACAGTCAATTTACAAATGAGTCACATGCTGGTAAACCACATAAAAACTGCAGCTCTTCCTTACACGAAGATCAGTTTTAGTCCTGACATGTTGCCGTGTCGATTAGTACGTGCACATTCCCGGTACAGACAGTTAACATCATTGTTGTTGTTGTGGTCTTCAGTCCTGAGACTGGTTTGATGCAGCTCTCCATGCTACTCTATCCTGCGCAAGCTTCTTCATCTCCCAGTATCTACTGCAACCTACATCCTTCTGAATCTGCTTAGTGCATTCATCTCTTGGTCTCACTCTACGATTTTTACCCTCCACACTGCCCTCCAATGCTAAATTTGTGATCCCTTGATGCCTCAAAACATGTTCTACCAACCGATCCCTTCTTCTAGTCAAGTTGTGCCACAAATTTCTCTTCTCCCCAATCCTATTCAATACCTCCTCATTAGTTACGTGATCTACCCACCTTATCTTCAGCATTCTTCTGTAGCACCACATTTCGAAAGCTTCTATTCTCTTCTTGTCCAAACTAGTTATCGTCCATGTTTCACTTCCATACATGGCTACACTCCATACAAATACATTCAGAAACGACTTCCTGACACTTAAATCTATTCTCGATGTCAACAAATTCCTCTTCTTGAGAAACGCTTTCCTTGCCATTGCCAGTCTACATTTTATATCCTCTCTACTTCGACCATCATCGGTTATTTTACTCCCTAAATAGCAAAACTCCTTTACTACTTTAAGTGTCTCATTTCCTAATCTAATTCCCTCAGCATCACCCGACTTAATTTGACTACATTCCATTATCCTCGTTTTGCTTTTGTTGATGTTCATCTTATATCCCCCTTTCAAGACACTGTCCATTCCGTTCAACTGCTCTTCCAAGTCCTTTGCTGTCTCTGACAGAATTACAATGTCATCGGCGAACCTCAAAGTTTTTACTTCTTCTCCATGAATTTTAATACCTACTCCGAATTTTTCTTTTGTTTCCTTTACTGCTTGCTCAATATACAGATTGAATAACATCGGGGAGAGGCTACAACCCTGTCTTACTCCTTTCCCAACCACTGCTTCCCTTTCATGCCCCTCGACTCTTATAACTGCCATCTGGTTTCTGTACAAACTGTAAATAGCCTTTCGCTCCCTGTATTTTACCCCTGCCACCTTTAGAATTTGAAAGAGAGTATTCCAGTTAACATAGTCAAAAGCTTTCTCTAAGTCTAAGTTAACATCAAAGTGCATGAAATCCAGAGCTAGGCGTTCCACTGACGAGGGCCACACAGTACATCCCAGAACCTGCAGGTGAGCTGGTTTACTATCCCAGGTGGCCAGGCGCCTGAAACCCACTCCCATAGCCACGTCACAAAAGTGGTCCCGTCTCGCCGCGCTTGCACTCGGTGCTGGTGCTGACTTCCTGGTGCCTGGCTGAACCATCACTCCACCACTGCCTCTCGCCGGTCTGATCACTGCCCGCATGCACCCTCTTCCACTCTCCGTGCCCTCTACTCCACCCTAGTGTGCCTCTGTCAAAGATAACGACTAACGTCTGGAAATAAGTTCAATAGGAGCCCACATGTCTCAGCAACCAACCCTCCATTTACACGTCAAGCTGAAAGCCATGGACTGAGGCAGTCTGGTAGACGCAGTATATCTTGACTTCCGAAAATCATTTGACTCTGTACCACACCTACGCTTACTTATCGAAAGCACCGTCGTAAGAGGTATCGAACGGAATTTCAGACTGGGGTTAGCATTTTTGGTAGAGAGGACGAAGCATGTTATCAGAGATGCAGAGTAAAAGTAACTTCGTGTGTGCTCCAGGATAGTATATTGTGTCCCCTGCTGTCCATGTTCTACATTAACCTTGTGCACGATATTAATAGTAACCTCAGTCTTCACGCAAATGATGAAGTTTTCTACAATGAAATGTAATATCAAAAGAGCTGCACAAGTATTCGGTCAGATATTGATAAGTTTTCACACCGGTACTAAGATTGGCAACTCGCTTTAAGTGTTCAGAAACATACAACTGCGCGCTTCACTGAACGAATAAACATAGTATCCTACAACAGAAACAAGCTTCAGCTGGAATCGGCCAACTCATGCAAATATTTGGAGCTATCAATTTGTAGTGATGTAAAATGGTACGATCATATAGCCTCAGTCGTAGGTAAAGCAGGAGGCAGAAACGTAGGAAAGTGCAATCGGTGCACAAAGGAGATTGCTTACAAATCATTCAGGTGACCCATCCTAGAATAATGCTCAAGTGTGTGGGACACGTACCAAATAGAACCAACAGGGGATATTGAAAGTATACAAAGTGCAGCACGAATGGTCACAGGCTTTTCACCCACAGTAGAGCACTACGAAGTTGCTGAATAAACTGAACCGGCATAGACATGAAGACAGACTCATTTCCAGAACCGGCTTTAAATGATGATGCTATGAATGTACTACAACCCCACACATATCGTTCCTGTAGGGATCGCGAGGATAAGATTAGACTAATTCTACACCAGATGTTCATTTCCGTTTCCCTTACATGGTTATACATTACTCCATAATCTTTTAGGACTCTGAAATGTATGATGGTAGCATGTTGCTAGCTGGAAATTCGAGTAAAAGAGCGCAGACATGATATTACTGATTCATGATTATCATTTGTTGCAACCATGCACGATGTATTAAGTATCTTCTTCTTCCAGAATGAGATTTTCACTCTGCAGTGGAGTGTTCGCTGGTATGAAACTTCCTGGCAGATTAAAACTGTGTGCCAGGAAGTTTCATATCAGCACACACTCCACTGCAGAGTGAAAATCTCGTTCTGGAAACATCACCCAGGCTGTGGCTAAGCCATGTTTCCGCAGTATCCTTTCTTTCAGGAGTGCTAGTTCTGCAGGGTTCGCAGGAGAGCTTTTGTAAAGTTTGGAAGGTAGGAGACGAGGCACTGGCAGAAGTAAAGCTGTGAGGACAGGGCGTGAGTCGTGCTGGGGAAGCTCAGTTGGTAGAGCACTTGCCCGCGAAAGGCTAAGGTCCCGAGTATCTTCTTCTTTGCCACAGAAGAAGCTGTTTGCCCACCTTGCGTGTGAGGAACAAATGTTTCTTGCAGCTTGCATAATTAGACTCCCTTTTCAAAATAGTCACAGAAAATTTTCAGAACTTATTAGCTATCTCACATACATTACTCTTGTACTCAGTGGCAATCGCTGCTGTAGCCGTATCTTAATACATTCCATGTCCAAACATTTTATCAATAAACTCAACCTGTTGACACTTGTCCAGCACTTCAACACATGTGGCGCCAAGCCTGCCAGCCCAGTAGATATCCTCATACACTCCTGGAAATGGAAAAAAGAACACATTGACACCGGTGTGTCAGACCCACCATACTTGCTCCGGACACTGCGAGAGGGCTGTACAAGCAATGATCACACGTATGGTACAGCGGACACACCAGGAACCGCGGTGTTGGCCGTCGAATGGCGCTAGCTGCGCAGCATTTGTGCACCGCCGCCGTCAGTGTCAGCCAGTTTGCCGTGGCATACGGAGCTCCATCGCGGTCTTTAACACTGGTAGCATGCCGCGACAGCGTGGACGTGAACCGTATGTGCAGTTGACGGACTTTGAGCGAGGGCGTATAGTGGGCATGCGGGAGGCCGGGTGGACGTACCGCCGAATTGCTCAACACGTGGGGCGTGAGGTCTCCACAGTACATCGATGTTGTCGCCAGTGGTCGGCGGAAGGTGCACGTGCCCGTCGACCTGGGACCGGACCGCAGCGACGCACGGATGCACGCCAAGACCGTAGGATCCTACGCAGTGCCGTAGGGGACCGCACCGCCACTTCCCAGCAAATTAGGGACACTGTTGCTCCTGGGGTATCGGCGAGGACCATTCGCAACCGTCTCCATGAAGCTGGGCTACGGTCCCGCACACCGTTAGGCCGTCTTCCGCTCACGCCCCAACATCGTGCAGCCCGCCTCCAGTGGTGTCGCGACAGGCGTGAATGGAGGGACGAATGGAGACGTGTCGTCTTCAGCGATGAGAGTCGCTTCTGCCTTGGTGCCAATGATGGTCGTATGCGTGTTTGGCGCCGTGCAGGTGAGCGCCACAATCAGGACTGCATACGACTGAGGCACACAGGGCCAACACCCGGCATCATGGTGTGGGGAGCGATCTCCTACACTGGCCGTACACCACTGGTGATCGTCGAGGGGACACTGAATAGTGCACGGTACATCCAAACCGTCATCGAACCCATCGTTCTACCATTCCTAGACCGGCAACGGAACTTGCTGTTCCAACAGGACAATGCACGTCCGCATGTATCCCGTGGCACCCAACGTGCTCTAGAAGGTGTAAGTCAACTACCCTGGCCAGCAAGATCTCCGGAACTGTCCCCCATTAAGCATGTTTGGGACTGGATGAAGCGTCGTCTCACGCGGTCTGCACGTCCAGCACGAACGCTGGTCCAACTGAGGCGCCAGGTGGAAATGGCATGGCAAGCCGTTCCACAGGACTACATCCAGCATCTCTACGATCGTCTCCATGGGGGAATGGCAGCCTGCATTGCTGCGAAAGGTGGATATACACTGTACTAGTGCCGACATTATTCATGCTCTGTTGCCTGTGTCTATGTGCCTGTGGTTCTGTCAGTGTGATTATGTGATGTATCTGACCCCAGGAATGTGTCAATAAAGTTTCTTCTTCCTGGGACAATGAATTCACGGCGTTCTTATTTCAATTTCCAGGAGTGTATAAACACTTCTAATCAAGGTGTATACATTGAGTAAGTTGTATTTAAAACAGATCTCTTTATTCCACATAAATCTGCTTTCGTGATTTCATTGTTCGAAACATATGTGCATGTTGTAAATCTTCAGGCTTTCCCAGCGATCTAATGACATCATGGGATATGTGCATGTTGTTTTGCGCGTATCTGAAATTTTTATCTATGAGTGGAGCACAGTCACACGTCTGTGGTAAACTGTCTCTGTATCGACTTCGATAAATTTTATCATTGTGTATCAACACAGCTAAGTGTCGGGAAAACGACGTGTATTAATACGCTACGACAAACATTTACTTAGTGTGGCTCTCTTGTATCGGTGTTGTATAGCATACATTATACACTGACGGAGACATTGTCTTCTTCACAGTTTCCACTGCTCTTCCTGGGTAAAAACGAAGTAGAGCCAGATAAGAAGACAGCCCTATACGAAGCCCTGAGACTCCTTGAGAAGTACCTGGAGCCGACGGGCTGGGTGGCTGGAGACGGCGCCACCATCGCCTGCGCCGCCACGGCTTACAGCATTCTGGTGAGTTCACACAGCGCCTCTGCATCCAGATCCACTCCTTCACGAGAGAAGTGCCACAAATCGCCATGTTTCCGCGGCTATGGATCTCGTTATTCTTAAATTTTACCAGGCTTCCCAAAAGAAGAGTGAGTAGTGAAAACCGTCTACAATACACTGGCTGAAGAAAAGGAGAGAAAGGAGCACCCAGAAACAATGGAGGAAACGAAACTAAATTTCACGGGTTCAGAGGGTAAGTGATATTATTTCAGGAATTGCAATGTCGAGTCAAATTCACAGAGAACTTGGAAATATGAGACTAGTAATCGGACTGCAAACGCTGTGGCATGGATGCATCCACTGGTTTGGCGGGGAAGGGTGAAATGAAGCTGTTTTGTCTTCTGACGCTATTTGGCACACAACTGTTGTAGCTGGACCTTGATACTGACACTGGGTCATAACTGACATCCGAGGCGGGGTCAAACATGTCCTATCAGAAACAGATCTGAGTATTCTACTGTCCATGGGAGTACCTCAACATTGCACCGACAGTTCATATGTGGACGAGCAGTGTACTGACGGAAAAATAAGAGGTAACACATTATGACCGCCACGTAACGTTCTGTCATCAGATTTAACTCAATCACTGCCAGCCCTGACCTAAAGTCATACTACACTCCTGGAAATTGAAATAAGAACACCGTTAATTCATTGTCCCAGGAAGGGGAAACTTTATTGACACATTCCTGGGGTCAGATACATCACATGATCACACTGACAGAACCACAGGCACATAGACACAGGCAACAGAGCATGCACAATGTCGGCACTAGTACAGTGTATATCCACCTCTCGCAGCAATGCGGCCTGCTATTCTCCCATGGAGACGATCGTAGAGATGCTGGATGTAGTCCTGTGGAACGGCTTGCCATGCCATTTCCACCTGGCGCCTCAGTTGGACCAGCGTTCGTGCTGGACGTGCAGACCGCGTGAGACGACGCTTCATCCAGTGCCAAACATGCTCAATGGGGGACAGATCCGGAGATCTTGCTGGCCAGGGTAGTTGACTTACACCTTCTAGAGCACGTTGGGTGGCACGGGATACATGCGGACGTGCATTGTCCTGTTGGAACAGCAAGTTCCCTTGCCGGTCTAGGAATGGTAGAACATTGGGTTCGATGACGGTTTGGATGTACCGTGCACTATCCAGTGTCCCCTCGACGATCACCAGTGGTGTACGGCCAGTGTAGGAGATCGCTCCCCACACCATGATGCCGGGTATTGGCCCTGTGTGCCTCGGTCGTATGCAATCCTGATTGTGGCGCTCACCTGCACGGCGCCAAACACGCATACGACCATCATTGGCACCAGGGCAGAAGCGACTCTCATCGTTGAAGACGACACGTCTCCATTCGTCCCTCCATTCACGCCTGTCGCGACACCACTGGAGGCGGGCTGCACGATGTTGGGGCGTGAGCGGAAGACGGCCTAACGGTGTGCGGGACCGTAGCCCAGCTTCATGGAGATGGTTGCGAATGGTCCTCGCTGATACCCCAGGAGCAACAGTGTCCCTAATTTGCTGGGAAGTGGCGGTGCGGTCCCCTACGGCACTGCGTAGGATCCTACGGTCTTGGCGTGCATCCGTGCGTCGCTGCGGTCCGGTCCCAGGTCGACGGGCACGTGCACCTTCCGCCGACCACTGGCGACAACATTGATGTACTGTGGAGACCTCACGCCCCATGCGTTGAGCAATTCGGTGGTACGTCCACCCGGCCTTCCGCATGCCCACTATACGCCCTCGCTCAAAGTCTGTCAACTGCACATACGGTTCACGTACACGCTGTCGCGGCATGCTACCAGTGTTAAAGACTGCGATGGAGCTCCGTATGCCACGGCAAACTGGCTGACACTGACGGCGGCGGTGCACAAATGCTGCGCAGCTAGCGCCATTCGACGGCCAACACCACGGTTCCTGGTGTGTCCGCCATGCCGTGCGTGTGATCATTGCTTGTACAGACCTCTCGCAGTGTCCGGAGCAAGTATGGTGGGTCTGACACACCGGTGTCATTGTGTTCTTTTTTCCATTTCCAGGGGTGTAACTTTGCCTCTTCATGAATATAGAATGGCAAGTCATTAATATATATTAAGAACAACAAAGGACCCAAGACTGACCCTTGTGGAACCCCATTCTTGATAGTTCCCCAGTTTGAGGAATGTGCTGATCTTTGCATATTATGAGAACTACTTATTTCAACTTTCTGCACTCTTCCAGTTAGGTACGAATTAAACCATTTGTGCACTGTCCCACTCATGCCACAATACTTGAGCTTATCTAGCAGTATTTCGTGATTTACACAATCAAAAGCCTTTGAGAGATCACAAAAAATCCCAATGGGTGGTGTTCGGTTATTCAGATCATTCAAAATTTGATTGGTGAAAGCATATATGGCATTTTCTGTTGAAAAACCTTTCTGGAAACCAAACTGACATTTTGTTAGTACTTCATTGTTACAGATATGTGAAGCTACTCTTGAATACATTACTTTCTCAAAAATTTTGGATAAAGCTGTTAGAAGGGAGATTGGACGGTAATTGTTGACATCGGATCTATCCCCTTTTTATGCAAAGGTATAACGATAGAATATTTCAGTCCACCAGGGAAAATGCCCTGTTCCAGAAGGCTATTACACAGGTGGCTGAGAACCTTACTTATCTATTGAAAACAAGCTTTTAGTATTTTGCTGGAAATGCCATCAATTCCATGTGAGTATTTGCTTTTAAGCAAGTTTATTATTTTCCTAATTTCAGAGGGAGAAGTGGGTGAGATTTCAATTGTATCAAATTGCATAGGTGTGGCCTCTTCCATTAAAAGCCTAGCATCTTCTAATGAACACTTGGATCCTACTATATCCACAACATTTAGAAAATGATTATTAAAAATATTTTCAACTTCTGACTTTTTGTTCGTAAAATTTTCATTCAATTTGATGGTAATACTGTCTTCCTGTGCTCTTGGTTGACAAGTTTCTCTTTTAATAATATTCCAAATTGTTTGAATTTTACTATCAGAGTTGCTGATTTCAGACATGATACACATACTTCTGGATTTTTTAATAACTTTTCTTAATATAACACAGTAGTTTTTATAATGTTTGATGGTTTCTGGGTCACACTCTCCGCTACAGTCTGGAAACGAGCGACCGCTACGGTCGAAGGATCGAATCCTGCCTCGGGCGTGGATGTGTGTGATGTCCTCAGGTTAGTTAGGTTTAAGTAGTTCTAAGTTCTAGGGAACTGATGACCTCAGGTGTTAAGTCCCATAGCGCTCAGAGCCATTTGAACTAGACTTGGCCACTGTTTCTATGTTTCGATACAGTGTATCGATACATGGAACTGTTTCAGTGTTTCGGAACGGTTGTCGTTCACTGCTTCGAAACAGTGGTGTTTCATTCCGCCCCCGTCTCAGACCAGATTCGATCTCAAGCCAGACACGGAAACTGTATCGTTGTTTCAAAATAAGGCTGTATCAGTCCACCTGTGCCTGGAATGGACTAATTGTATCGAAACAGTGATGTTTCATTCCACTCTGTGTCGGACGAGATTCGGGCTCGGCACAGGTACCGAAACACAACATACCACTTCATGAACCTCTTTCAAGAGTGTCGAAATCTTTTTGACAAACAATAGCATGAAGCTTAAGATATCCGAAAATAAGGCTTCGTTTCTAGCTGACTGTCCTGTTTCGAAATGGCGTAACATCTGCTTTATAAACACTAACCAAACAATAAAACAACACATACTATTCACATTCAAAATAATAAATATGTGAAAATCATTCAGTTAAATTACACTTTTTTTATAACATACGCTTCTCTGTTCATGTACAGTAATCATATTAAGAAACGCAAGTAAGCCTACAACATTTTGAATAAAAAAAGGCGTAGAGTGACAGTTATTAGACATATACATATATTTGATGTAGGTATAATTGCAAGCAATCTGTTTGACAAATCACTGATAGTGTAATGGTGTACGGGAAGGGCTGGGAAGCATGGTGAATTTATAGTAACGTTTCGAAACACCTTGAAAGACAAAAAAATTTCTGTTATATTTTGTTATTTATTCGAATTATTTGGCGTTATTTGTGAGTCTATAGTCACTGTGCCTATTATCCACAATGATTCCCTTTGTGTAGATGGAAATTAGCAGGATGGGTATAGTACCCATACTAACGGAATGTGTGTTTCTGCAGTTTGCTCCCACCTCCAGTTCCGTTCGTGGTGGTTCTTCTGTCTTCAGCTATGGCTGTCCTCAGCCAACTGAAAAGTATGAAAGTCACGCGACACAAAAGCAGCGCATTTGCTGCAGGAAATACGAAACTGCCAAGACGCCTAAGTGATAGTTTCATACTTTCTGCGACATGATTAGCGCTCTCGCACCTCATTTGTGTTTATATGGACATACTTACACAGTAGACATTCAAGATGATAAAATGTGTAGCTTTATTAGAATACAAAACACAAACTGTTTCACTGTTTCGAAACAACGTGTCGGAACATTACATTGTACTGTTTCATTTGTTTCGAAACAATTACGTGTTTCAGTTTGCCCATCTCTAATTTGAACCATTTTTTGAAGGACGACATTTCAAAGTTCACGGCGTCAAAGAGAAGCAATACATTAGACAAACGATAAACCACAGACGGAAGCTCATCAGAGACGTAACTTTGTACAGGGAAATGTCAAGTGGGTGTGTCCAAGCTGCTGCGAAGTAACAGGACGTAGTATTTGCAAACGAACAGGAGAAAACGTGAGTAAATACTATCAAAATGCAAAACAGAACCCATGAATATACAAACCACTCGAAATAGTTCTCTTTACCAAAGCTTCAAAAAATCGTTGTCGATGTCCACAGGTCCAGATCAATTACACGAAATCGCGTTTGATATATAAAACAAACTTGTCACAGCTAAGAACTTGGAAAATACGATAGCGGCAAGGACAGAAACGAACATATGCCATTAATTTCACCAAAATATACAAATTAAAGATCGGATGATAAAATTAATGCAGACGGTTTTCTAACATGCCTCATGTATGCAGATGTCTTGTGTTCTGATTTAGACTTGTGGCTTATTTTGCTGTGCAGGCACATGACACACTCAGTGTAAAATAAAATCTAAAGTGCACATATGATTTAAATGACAACGTAATCAGATGCATCATATTCCATAACCTAAAAAGCTCTTGTATGTATGTATTTTCAGGAAAATAATAATATACCCACTGAGGATGCTACAACTGAGGTGAACCATGTTTGGGTGATGAAGTAAAACAATAATTTGTGTGCTTACAAAAAGGTGGACTCATCCTTAATTCATTAACATTTTTCTGCAAAACACTGGAACTGAGTCCAAACTCAAATAGGCCAATGATGTAAATAGACTGTTGTATTATAGAAACTGAAACTCTCAGGAATACCTGCAATACTACCTTTACGACATACTTCTCCAGTTGGCCAACTCTTATTAAAGTTGCTGGGCATATAACTGATGAACTGCAAGAGGAAATTACCAACACATGAAGACTTCAAAGGATGGTCTATGGACAAGTATTCCACAGGGGATACTCAGGATCCACTATTTTATGTCTATTAATAATCTTGTGTTACATATATATTTATTGTAAATGGTGTCGAAATAGCGGTAAGAAAATGTGTCGAGTAGCAAGTATAGACTGTTGGGTCAGGAGAACTAAGAAAACTGAATCCCTTTCTCCAAAACCAGATTTCACACAATTATGCCCAAAGTGATACAATGTAGTGGTAAAATATTGACATATTTTGTGAAAATATGTATAACACTGTTGAAAATAAAGAATGATAGCAGTCATAATTTTGTGAGATGTGGTCAGAGGTAAAAATGTAAAATGAGTGTTATGTTGTATATTTCTGTTGACAATGAAGAGAGATGCCAGCCTTAACATTGTGAGTTGTAGTCACATGAAAATTTAAAGAGAATGTAAATGAATGGACATAATAATCCATTGGCACTACTGATGAGATGACAAGAAAAATTTTATAGTCTATGAGGTCAGTGTCTATAATATTTTTACAAGGAGATGGGAGGTGTCACAGAATCCAATATTAAGACAAGAAATATCACATTAAGTGTACTTTGTATCTAAGAGCTGTCCTGGGAAGACAGCAGAAGCATTTGTGCAATGCATTTGTGCAATCATTTGCTCAAGCACAATCAGTATGGGACTGGCTCTCATTGGCCCTAAGTTTCCTTGAGAATTACACTGAGTTCTGTCTTGGAGCATCCTTTTAGCTTGTTGGTTCTTTACAGGTTTGAGTCCTGCAACAGCCCGCATGAAAGTCGCTCTTCAGTTGCATCAATCGAGGTAGGCCTTTGTCAGTCAAACATGTAATCCTTACTCCCTCTCATTATTTCTTTATGTCTGTCCATCCTGTCTTATGGCATTGTTTTGCACAAAAAGGAGTATAGCATTGAAGATAATACATGAGAAATAATTTACTGATATACTGTTTTTGTGTGTGTGTGTGTGTGTGTGTGTGTGTGTGTGTGTGTGTTTGTTTTGCTGCTGTTGATCATGGTAAGAAGCTGTGTTGGGTTCCAACTGACAAATCATCTCTCTGCTCTTATGCCCCTGCATTAGCCAACATGCATATGAAACGTCACGGTTGCAGAGTTAAGTGCAGTACAGTACTAAGCATTCCTACGGTGGGGTGAAAGCCCCATAGCTATAGTAGTATTAAGTATTTGAATGTTGTTAATTTTATCACTTTAATACACATGTATCTTAAAGTACATGCTGTTCCAAGTCACATTTCATGGCCACTGTTACAAGGAGTGGAGACATTATTTCATTTTTGCAATAATGTCAAGAATAAAACAAAGCTCCTAAAATGTGAATACATGTTAGCAGCTATATGTGACAGTGGATGAAGGACACCATTCGTCGGTATTACCAGGTAACTTCTATGTTAAATGTTATTTGGCGCCGGCCGGGGTGGCCAAGCAGTTTTGGGCACTACAGTCTGGAACCGCGCAGTCGCTACGGTTGCATGTTTGAATCCTGCCTCGGGCATGGATGCGTGTGATGTCCTTAGGTTAGTTAGGTTTAGGTAGTTCTAAGTTCTAGGGGACTGATGACCTTAGAAGTTAAGTCGCATGGTACTCAGAGCCATTTGAACCATTTGCTAATTGGCAGTGGGAACAATCATGGGTGTTAAATCATCAGCTGATTAAAAGACAGGGCTATTCAAAATCAAGAAACAGATTTCAGACATTTATATCTTCCAAATTACAAACGGTAGCAACATAATTCCAATGTTTCTGGACATACAACAGTTTAAATTTTGAATTCTAGAACTAGACTTGCATCAAAACTGTTTATTTCCTCAACATGAAGGTGATTCAAATGACTTCATCTTCATGCAAGATGGTACCCCGGCTCATTTCTCTAAGTACATCCAATGTTATCTCAATGACACCATTCCATGTGTTGGACTGGAAGAAGAGGAGCAGAAGATGAACATCACCTGTGACCTCCCAGGTCTCCAGATCTGACTTCTATGTCTGAGGTTATGTAAAAGACCAAAAGACCACTTTTTATCCATCCCCCCCCCCCCCCTTTTGTCTGACACCCTTGAAAGTCTGTGACATCGCATTGTTGAAGCTGTGAATTTGATAACAAGATACGAGCTGCTTTGTGTGTGGCAGGCAGTGGGCCACCATTTTGATATTTGTCGTGTAACACATGGTGCTCACATTGAATACATAAAAATTTGAATTTTCTCTTTCCAGGAACGTTGGAGTCATGTTCCTATATTTCGTAGTTTTAAATCTCTTCCATCTTTTTGAATAAACGTGTAAAATTGTTATTTTATTCATTAAAAACATTAAAGTAACTCACACAAGAAATTTGATGCAAGATCCTTTTTTTCGACAGAAACAGAAGAACTAGAATAACACCAATGACTTTCTAGGTAATGTTGAAACATTGTTAAGATATAATACTATTAATCTCACAAATACTTTCATATTCCCTACTTTTTAGGTCAGCTACACTTTCCCAAAATTTTTCCAATAGAACAATGCTGAGCATTTGCCTTTCCTACTGCCAGTCTGGTACGCCCATTCCATTTCTTATTACTTTGCAATGTTATGCCTAGATATTTGAGTGATGTGATTATGTCAAGAAGCACACTACTAATGGTGTATTTGAATGTTGCAGTATTGCTTTTCCTAGTCACCTGTATTAACCTACATTTTTCTGCCCTTATAGCAAGTTGCCCCCCAGAAATTCTGTGCAGGTCATATTGTCTGCTCCTATAGTCACACAATGACAACACTTTCCCATAGAGCAAAACATCATCAGGTAATGGCAGTAAATTGCTGTGCAGCCTGTCAGTCAGATCATTTATGTGAATATAGAGTAACAGTGGTCCTATCACACTTCCGTGTGGCACTTGTGGTAATACACTTGTGTCTGATGAACACCCACTGTCAATGACAACACTCTGGCATCTATTTTCTGAGAAGTCTTCAAACCACTTACATGTCCAGGAACCTTATCCACATGCTCTGACCTTTGTCAGCAGTGTGCAGTGGACACTTTCTGGAAAGTTAGGAATATGGAATCTGCCTGTTGTCCTCCACCAATGATTTATAGGCTATTGTGAAAAAAATGTGAGCTGGGTTTGGCTTGAGTGATGCTTTCTAAATATGTACTGATTTGTGGTTACAAGCTTTTCTATTTTAAAGAAATTTATTATATTTATTTTAAATAAATTTATTATATTCAGACTCAGAATGTGTTCAAAACTTCTGCAGAAAACAATTGTTATGGATATTAGACGATAATTATAACATACTGACAAATTTTACCAACAGAATAACAATATAAAAATATGTATTTTTTTAAGAATTCAGTACCATGTCATGGGAATATTCACATGACAAGGGAACTATTAGAACTTACCAATGATGTGTTTTTCTTTCTACCACACTATTGTAACTGAACTTGTAAGTTTTTGAATACTGGTACTATTCTGCTTCATGACACAACATACACCATTAAAAAATTAAATTATCAATACAATCAAACACGCAAACAAAATAGTAGCACTAAAATAATAGTGAACAATAAATGCAAGTCTTTTTCGTCTGCAGAAAAGTGTTATTACACATGAAGTTACCTCATAATTGTTACAGTCATAAATATATTTGTATTTGATTGTTTAATGAGGAAGGTCAATAGCAGTTACTGATGAGAAAAGCATCTCTCTGTGTAATTTTCAGTTTTTTCTGGTACAATTTATGATTGAGAGTAAATGTTCTGTGTAAAACTACTGTCTGCAAACTACTGTTAGTCTGGAAACTATTCTGCTTAACAGGTTACGGGTCCAGTTTCAGTGAACTGTTGTTGGCAAATCTTCTAAACTGTATTTAGTACAGTTAAGTGTTAAAAAGAAAAATTTTAAGCATGCTAAAAAATACAGTTGCAAGTTGATGTTAAAGTGTCGACAAATGAGTTTAGAGCACTGTCAGTTGAATTTTGAGGTTAGAAACATTAACAGCTGAGTTTTGCGTTAAAAGATTTGCATTCAGAAAGTAACCTGTGATCATATAGTGTACACTTAGATCAAGGTCTGCAGAAATGGGTACGTTGCTTTATAAGGTACATAAATCATTACTCCAAGAATTTGACTGATGTGGCTGGAAAAGGAAGATATTCAAGTACCACGAAGGTGTTTCGAATGTCATAGACAAAACATTACTGAAGCTCCAGCCACTCAAAGAAGGTGCTGCAGAAATACAAATCAAAAAGCTCAAGGAACTGTTTGATTTGTTTCCAAAGGCAAACATTTGTACAGTGTATATGACAACAAGTGCTTTTGTTTATGAAGTGTATCAGTGGTAATGAAAAGGGTAACAGCTAGTGATACATGAGCTGCCTTAAAGCAGCAAATTGATGCCACATTCAAGGATCAGTTGTTTAAAATTTGTACAGTCATTTTCACCATTAGTTGGAGATTGGCTGGTGGTTCAGATGCACTCTACACCAATCCCTTCTTTTGGTCAAATTGTGCCACAAATTTCTTTTTCCCCATTTTGATTCAGTACCTCATTAGTTACTTGATCTATTCACCTAGTGTCCAGCATCCTTCTGTAACAACTTATTTCAAAAGCTTCTGTTCTTTCCTTGTTTGAAATGTTTATCATCTATATTTCGCTTCCACACAACTCTATACTCTAGACAAATATCTTCAGAAAATGCTTCATACCACTTAAGTTTATGTTGGATATTAACAAATTTCTCTTTCTCAGAAATGCTTTTCTTCCTATTGCCAGTTTGCATTTTGCATCTTCCATACTTATGCAGTCATGAATTATTTTTCTGCCCAAATAGCAAAACTCACCAACTACTTTTAATGCATAATCTCCTAATCTAATTTCTTCAGCATTACCTGATATAATTGGACTGCATGCCATTACACTTATTTTGCTACTGTTGATATTAATGTTATAACCTCTTTCCAAATCACTGTCTATTCCATTCAACTGCTCCTCTATTTCCTTTGCTGTCTTTACAGTGTTGTTAGCAGGCCTCAAAAAGTTTTTATTTCTTCTCCTTGAAGTTTAATGTGTTGTGTGAATGCCTCCTTGGTTTCCTGTACAGCTTGCTTGATGTACATATTGAAAAAACATTGGGGAGAGGTTAACACTTTCTCACTACTATCTCAGCTACTACTTTTCTTTGATGCCCTTCAACATTTATAACTACAGTCTGATGTCAATATTAGTTGTAGATAACCAACTGCTCCCTGTATTTCACTTCTGCTGCCTTACAACACAGTATGATTCCTGTATTTATATTCCAGTCAACATTGTCAAAAGCTTTCTCTAAATATACGAATGTATTAACCTAAAATTGATGATACCGTATTTACTGCCCTGTATGTTCCTGCATTTCCCTGGAACCCAAACTGATTAATTTCCACCATATTTCATGATTCTGTAAATAATTTGTGTACTTATTTAGCAGCCATGGTTTAATAATACTAGTTCAGTAATATACTAGTTCAATAATATTCACACCGATCAGCAACTACTTTCTTTGGGATTTGAATGATTACAATATTCTTAAAGTCCAGCAGTAACAGTAATTTGTCTATCTCTTATATCTTGGTGTACCAGGTAGAATGAGTTTTGTCATGACTGTGTAATATCTCTTTATATTCGATGAATTATTCTGATACAATTCTACCCTTGAATGACGTTTACTAATTTTCTATCTTCATACTTGCAGAATCCATGCGCAAAGTAGTTTCAGACAATAGCTATGCCATGAGCGCATAATTATTCTTTGTAGAACTCTCTGGTGGTTGTTAGAAAAAAGCTTCCGAGATTGTCTTTGTGCCGATTTGCCTGAGCATTGTTTGAAGAATTGTAATCTGAATACTGAGATTTATGACAAAAGATAACTGATACGAAATTGTACGATTAAAAGGATATATAGAAAGAAACATTCCACATGGGAAAAATATATTAAAAACAAAGATTCCATGACTTACCAAACGGGAAAGCGCTGGTAGATGGGTACAATAAAAAACACACAAAATTTCGAGCTATCGCAACCCCCGGTTGCTTCATCAGGAAAGAGGGAAGGATGAAAGGATGCGGGTTTTAAGGGAGAGGGTAAGGACTCATTCCAATCCCGGGAGCGGAAAGACTTACTTTAGGGGGAAAAAAGGACAGGTATACGCGCGCGCGCACACCCACGCACACACACACACACACACACACACACACACACACACACACACCTATACCTATTCACCGGAGATATGTGTGTGTCTGCGAGTGTATACATACACAGGTGCATCATGAACTGCTGAAACAAATACTTAGGTATACTAAAATGACAAAATTATGAAAAGCAAAGATTGCTACTCACCATTTAGCAGGGCAGGAGTGGAGGACGGTAAAGTGCTGCTTATGGGAGCATACATGGACAAGGTAGAGAGAGGGAAGGACGGCTAGGTGAAATCAGGAGGTTAGAAAGAGGGTAGGGTTAACGAGAGAAGTAAAAAGATTGTCATTGCGTTGGTGGTACCACACGGTATCCCGCTTGTCACTATTGATGCCACATCCGTTTACACCAATATTCCTAATGCCCTTTGCCTTGCCACTATTGAGCTCTGTTTCGCAATGCCCAATGGATTTCACGCCTACAACCTACTTCCTAGTCACAATGACCAACTATATCCTAACCCACAATTACTTCCCCGTTGAAGGCATCACCAGCAAATAAATACAGGGTATGGCAATGGGCACCCGCATAGCAGCATTTTATGTCAACATACTCATGGGCCATGTGGAGGAATCCTTTCTAACCACCTAGAATACGAAAAACCTTACCTTGTTCACACTCATTTATGACATCTTTGCAATCTGGATCGTGTTGTGAGGGTGCTGTGCCCTATCCACAATCCTCCGGAACCTCAACAGCTCCTCTTGCACTCACTTCATCTGGTCCTCCTTAACCCAACAGGGCACCTTCCTTGATATTGACCTCCACTCAAAGATGGCTATGTCTGTACCTCCATCCATATCAACTCTTCCAACCACCAGAAATACCTCCACTTCAACAGCTACCACCCATTTCATACAGCCTAGTCACCCATAGCTACTGCATCTGTAATGATGAGCAGTTCCACTTGAAATATACCATGGGTCTCGCTGATGTCTACACAGACTGTAATTACATTCCCACCTTCATACACAAATAGATCTCCCATGCCTTATCTCTCCATGTACTGAAGTCCCACCATATTACCACAGAGGAGTATTCCACTTGTGACTCAGTACCGCCCAGGACTGGAGCAACTGAATCACGTGCTCTGCCACAGTTTCAACTACCTCTTGTCATGCACTGAAATGAGGGCTGTCCTAACCACTATCATTTCCACCCTTCCCACAGTGGTATTCTGCCATTTACCAAAACTACACAATATCCTCATCCATCCATACACAACTTCAGCTCGCAACTTCTTGCCTCAGGGCACATATCATTGTAATATACCTATATGCAAGACCTGTCCCATACATCGTCCTGCCACCACCTACTCCAGACCGGATACAAGCATCACCTATCCCATCACAGGCAGAGCAACCTGTGAAACCAGTCATGTTATCTACAAGCTAAGCTGCGACCACTGTGCTTGTTCTATGTGGGCCTAGCATCCAACAATCTGTCCGTGCGAATGTGCATGGTCACCAAGGAACAGTGGCCAACGCAGATGAGAACACTCTCTGCAGTATATCCTATGTTCCCGTAACCCTCCTGACCTCAGCCTTCATTAGCCATTGTCCTCCACCCTCCTACCGCCTTCCCTGCTCCCACTCCAGCACATTGACGATGGCCTTTTTGGCTGAAAGCTTAAATGTTTGGCAGTCTTTTTGTCCTGCCTATCTGCAGCTCAACATCTGCACTGTATGGGTGAGTAGCAATCTGTATTTTGCGTAATTCTGTCATTAATCCATCCCAGATTTTCCACTGTTTGGTATATTAAAATGACAATTACAGAAGGAATTAATGCTGAGGAAACCGATAAATGCAGTATTGAAGCTTACAGTAATATCAATCATGTTGGGGAAAAGTAGACTAATGATGCTCTTCCTGAGTTTCAAAAAAATGGTTCAAATGGCTGTGAGCACAATGAGACTTAAACTTGTGAGGTCATCAGTCGCCTAGAACTTAGAACTAATTAAACCTAACTAACCTAAGGACATCACACACATCCATGCCCGAGGCAGGATTCGAGAGTGCCACCTTAACGGTCGCTCGGCTCCAGACAGTAGCGCCTAGAACTGCACAGCCACTCTGGCCGGCTGAGTTTCAAGGTGATGCAGTTGTGTGAAAGAGTAAACTATGTTAGTGTGTCATTCTTCTGCCAACTGGGGCTCAATTTATAGATGCATGTGATGCTTTCAAATCATTTTTGTGGTTACATTGGCTTATGAGAGAACTTAGAGCCATTGATGGGCCTTCTGTTCTTAACTTACAATTAGTTGTACAAAGTACACACCATAAACTTTCAGATTTATAATGTAGTAGTAAGACAGAGCTTTCAAAACGAAATTTTCAATTGTAAAAGATTTCCAGGGGCAAATCTGGTTTTAGAGTTGCTGACAATTTCAAAGGTAGCATAAGTAGGCAATGGTTGACTAAAACTGGTGAAAGAAATGCAAGACAAATGGGTAGCTTTTAAAGATGAAATAGTGAGATAACAGAGAATCAAATAAGCAAAAAGACATAGTTCAGTAGAAATCCTTGGTTAACGTATTAGTTATTGAAGATAAGTAACACAAGGAGAAAATGTAAAAATGCAACAAATGAATCAGACAAAAGGAATTACAGATATCTAAAAAATGAAATTGATATGAAGTGCAAATTGCCAAAACACCAATGGCTGGATGAGAAATGCAACGTTACAGAAGCATGCATGACTATGGGAAACATAGACACTGTCTATAGGAAAAGTAGAGAGATCTTCATAGAAAAGGGAATCACTGTCAGCAAATTTAGAGCTCAGGTGGCAAGAACATACTAAACAAAGAATGGAATATTGAAAGTTGAAATGTATATGTAGACTAAGGAAAAGAAACTCGAAGACAGAAGAACTTATATAAAGAGAAGCACAAATAGATGAAGATGACGTGGGAGATACAATTCTACGAGTGAATTTGACAAAACACTGAAAACGTCAAAACAAGGTCACTCAGAATTACTGAGGTCCTTGAGGGAACCAGTTGTAATTTTTTCTCCTGTCTACGTAAGTATGTAGTTCTCAATTCATTCGAGCAGTCAATCATTCATAATAAGAAACACAGTCGTAACTCAGTCACTCTAAATGATTCACAAATTTTACTTGTTAGAATGAAATCAGGCGATGATTCTTCTTCTCTGCTGGCTCGTGCTTTGCGGCAGTCTGTAGGAATAAAATGCCTCATATTTTTGGGAGCATTGTATAATCAGTCTGGAAACCTCAGATCAAGCGGTTATTTGGCTTTGATGAAGTTTAACCTTCTGAAGAAGTAATGGAGCTCTTGGATTATTAAATGCAGTTTCGTATCCAGTCTTTCAGAAGTTCCCTTCTGATTAACAACTACACAATATATCGATGAATGTAATTAATTCTCAAATGTCAATTAATGTAAATTGTTACACACCTTTTGTATGAAGGAGCAATATGTATATATATATATATATATATATATATATATATATATATATATAATAGAGGGAAACATTCCACGTGGGAAAAATATATTTAAAAAGAAAGGTGATGAGACTTACCAAACAAAAGCGCTGGCAGGTCGATAGACACACAAACAAACACAAACATACACACAAAATTCTAGCTTTCGCAACCAACGGTTGCCTCGTCAGGAAAGAGGGAAGGAGAAGGAAAGACAAAAGGATATGGGTTTTAAGGGAGAGGGTAAGGAGTCATTCCAATCCCGGGAGCGGAAAGACTTACCTTAGGGGGAAAAAAGGACAGGTATACACTTGCACACACACACACACACACACACACACACACACACACACACATATCCATCCACACATACACAGACACAAGCAGACATTTGTAAAGGCAAAGAGTTTGGGCGGAGATGTCAGTCGGGACGGAAGTACAGAGGCAAAAGTGATGTTGAAAGACAGGTGAGGTATGAGCAGCGGCAGATTTAAATTAGAAATTAGCGGAGATTGAGGCCTGGCGGATAGCGAGAAGAGAGGATATGCTGAAGGGCAAGTTCCCATCTCCGGAGTTCTGACAGGTTGGTGTTAGTGGGAAGTATCCAGATAACCCGGACAGTGTAACACTGCGCCAAGATGTGCTGGCCATGCACCAAGGCATGTTTAGCCACAGGGTGATCCTCATTACCAACAAACACTGTCTGCCTGTGTCCATTCATGCGAATGGACAGTTTGTTGCTGGTCATTCCCACATAGAATGCATCACAGTGTAGGCAGGTCAGTTGGTGGATCACGTGGGTGCTTTCACACGTGGCTCTGCCTTTGATTGTGTACACCTTCCGGGTTACGGGACTGGAGTAGGTGGTGGTGGGAGGGTGCATGGGACAGGTTTTACACCGGGGGCGGTTACAAGGGTAGGAGCCAGAGGGTAGGGAAGGTGGTTTGGGGATTTCATAGGGATGAACTAAGAGGTTACGTAGGTTAGGTGGACGGCGGAAAGACACTCTTGGTGGAGTGGGGAGGATTTCATGAAGGATGGATCTCATTTCAGGGCAGGATTTGAGGAAGTCGTATCCCTGCTGGAGAGCCACATTCAGAATCTGATCCAGTCCCGGAAAGTATCCTGTCACAAGTGGGGCACTTTTGTGGTTCTTCTGTGGGAGGTTCTGGGTTTGAGAGGATGAGGAAGTGGCTCTGGTTATTTGCTTCTGTACCAGGTCTGGAGGGTAGTTGCGGGACGCGAAAGCTGTTGTCAGGTTGTTGGTGTAATGCTTCAGGGATCCCGGACTGGAGCAGATTCGTTTGCCATGAAGACCTAGGCTGTAGGGAAGGGACCGTTTATGTGGAATGGGATTTAGAGTAGGACCAGGTGAATCTGATGGAACCAAAGGAGTTGAGGTTGGAGAGGAAATTCTGGAGTTCTTCTTCACTGTGAGTCCAGATCATGAAGATGTCATCAATAAATCTGTACCAAACTTTAGGTTGGCAGGCCTGGGTAACCATGAAGGCTTCCTCTAAGCGACCCATGAATAGGTTGGCGTACGAGGGGGCCATCCTGGTACCCATGGCTGTTCCCTTTAATTGTTGGTATGTCTGGTCTTCAAAAGTGAAGAAGTTGTGGGTCAGGATGAAGCTGGCAAAGGTAATGAGGAAAGAGGTTTTAGGTAGGGTGGCAGGTGATCGGCATGAAAGGAAGTGCTCCATCGCAGCGAGGCCCTGGACGTGCGGGGTATTTGTGTATAAGGAAGTGGCATCAATGGTTACAAGGATGGTTTCTGGGGGTAACGGATTGGGTAAGGATTCCAGGCGTTTGAGAAAGTGGTTGGTGTCTTTGATGAAGGATGGGAGACTGCATGTAATGGGTTGAAGGTGTTGATCTACATAGGCAGAGATACGTTCTGTGGGGGCTTGGTAACCAGCTACAATGGGGCGGCCGGGATGATTGGGTTTGTGAATTTTAGGAAGAAGGTAGAAGGTAGGGGTGCGGGGTGTCGGTGGGGTCAGGAGGTTGATGGAGTCAGGTGAAAGGTTTTGTAGGGGGCCTAAGGTTCTGAGGATTCCTTGAAGCTCTGCCTGGACATCAGGAATGGGATTACCTTGGCAAACTTTGTATGTGGTGTTGTCTGAAAGCTGACGCAGTCCCTCAGCCACATACTCCCGACGATCAAGTACCACGGTCGTGGAACCCTTGTCCGCCGGAAGAATGACGATGGATCGGTCAGCCTTCAGATCACGGGTAGCCTGGGCTTCAGCAGTGGTGATGTTGGGAGTAGGATTAAGGTTTTTTAAGAAGGATTGAGAGGCAAGGCTGGAAGTCAGAAATTCCTGGAAGGTTTGGAGAGGGTGATTTTGAGGAAGAGGAGGTGGGTTCCGCTGTGACGGAGGACGGAACTGTTCCAGGCAGGGTTCAATTTGGATAGTGTCTTGGGGAGTTGGATCATTAGGGGTAGGATTAGGATCATTTTTCTTCGTGGCAAAGTGATACTTCCAGCAGAGAGTACGAGTGTAGGACAGTAAATCTTTGACGAGGGCTGTTTGGTTGAATCTGGGAGTGGGGCTGAAGGTGAGGCCTTTGGATAGGACAGAGGTTTCGGATTGGGAGAGAGGTTTGGAGGAAAGGTTAACTACTGAATTAGGGTGTTGTGGTACCAGATTGCGGTGAATGGAATTTTGAGGTTTTGGAGGGAGTGGAGCTGGAAGTGGGAGATTGAGTAGATGGGAGAGACTGGGTTTGTGTGCAATGAGAGGTGGTTGAGGTTTGCTGGAAAGGTTGTGAAGGGTAGAGTGAGTTGCCTTTCCGGAGGTAGAGAGAGAGAGAGAGAGAGAGAGAGAGAGAGAGAGAGAGAGAGAGAGAGAGAGAGAGATTACAATTCTTCAAACAATGCTCAGGCTAATCGGCACGAAGACAATCTCTGAAGCTTTTTTCTAACAACCACCAGAGAGAGTTCTACAAATAATAAGTATGCACTCATGGCTTAGCTATTGTCTGAAACTACTTTGCACATGGATTCTGCAAGTATGAAGATAGAAAATTAGTAAACGTCATTCAAGGGTAGAATTGTATCAGAATAATTCATCGAATATAAAGAGATATTACACAGTCATGACAAAACTCATTCTACCTGGTACACCAAGATATAAGAGACAGACAAATTACTGTTACTGCTGGACTTTAAGAATATTGTAATCATTCAAATCCCAAAGAAAGCAGTTGCTGATCGGTGTGAATATTATTGAACTAGTATATTACTGAACTAGTATTATTAAACCATGGCTGCTAAATAAGTACACAAATTATTTACAGAATCATGGAAGATGGTGGAAATTAATCAGTTTGGGTTCCAGGGAAATGCAGGAACATACAGGGCAGTAAATACTGTATCATCAATTTTAGGTTAATACATTTGTATATTTAGAGAAAGCTTTTGACAATGTTGACAGGAATATAAATACAGGAATCATACTGTGTTGTAAGGCAGCAGAAGTGAAATACAGGGAGTAGTTGCTTATCTACAACTAATATTGACATCAGACTGTAGTTATATATGTTGAAGGGCATCAAAGGAAAGTAGTAGCTGAGATAGTAGTGAGAAAGTGTTAACCTCTCCCCAATGTTTTTCAATATGTACATCAAGCAAGCTGTACAGGAAACCAAGGAGGATTTCACACAACACATTAAGCTTCAAGGAGACGAAATAAAAACTTTTTGAGGCCTGCTAACAACACTGTAAAGACAGCAAAGGAAATAGAAGAACAGTTGAATGGAATAGACAGTGATTTGGAAAGAGATTATAACATTAATATCAACAGTAGCAAAATAAGGGTAATGGCATGCAGTCGAATTATATCAAGTAATGCTGAAGAAATTAGATTAGGAGATTATGCATTAAAAGTAGTTGGTGAGTTTTGCTATTTGGGCAGAAAAATAATTCATGACTGCATAAGTATGGAAGATGCAAAATGCAAACTGGCAATAGGAAGAAAAGCATTTCTGAGAAAGAGAAATTTGTTAATATCCAACATAAACTTAAGTGGTATGAAGCATTTTCTGAAGATATTTGTCTAGAGTATAGCCTTGTGTGGAAATGAAATTTGATGATAAACATTTCAAACAAGGAAAGAACAGAAGCTTTTGAAATGAGTTGTTACAGAAGGATGCTGGACACTAGGTGAATCGATCAAGTAACTAATGAGGTATTGAATCAAAATGGGGGAAAAAGAAATTTGTGGCACAATTCGACCAAAAGAACGCATCTGAACCACCAGCCAATCTCCAACTAATGGTGAAAATGACCGTACAAATTTTAAACAACTGATCCTTGGATGTGGCATCAAATTGCTGCTTTAAGGCAGCTCATGTATCACTAGCTGTTTCCTTTTTCATTACCGCTGATACACTTCATAAATAATAGCACATGTTGTCATACACACAGTATCAATGTTTGCCTTAGGAAACTGATTCAAACTGTTCCTTATGCTTTATTACTTTTATTTCTGCAGCACCTTCTTTGATTTGCTGGAGATTCAGTAATGTCTTGTCAATGAAATTCATAACACCTGCATGGTAAATGAATACCTTCCTTTTCCAGCCTCACCAGTCAAATTCTTGGAGTAATGATTTATGTACCTTATAAAGCAACGTATCCATTTCTGCAGACCTTGATCTGAGTGTACACTGTACAATCACAAGTTACTTTCTGAATGCAAATCTTTTAACCTAAAACACAGCTGTTAATGTTTCTAACCTCAAAATTCAACTGACAGTGCTCTAAACTCATTTGTCGACACTTTAACATCAACTTGCAACTGTATTTTCTAGCATGCTTAAAATTTTTCTTTTTAACACTTAACTGTACTAAATACAGTTTAGAAGATTTGCCAACAACAGTTCACTGAAACTGGACCCATAACCTGTTAAGCAGAATAGTTTCCAGACTAACAGTAGTTTGCAGACAGTAGTTTTACACAGAACATTTACTCTCAATCATAAATTGTACCAGAATAAACTGAAAATTACACAGAGAGATGCTTTTCTCATCAGTAACTGCTATTGACCTTCCTCATTAACACTTTTCTGCAGACGAAAAAGACTTGCATTTATTGTTCACTATTATTTTAGTGCTACAATTTTGTTCGTGTGTTTGATTGTATTGATAATTTAACTTTTTAATGGTGTTTGTTGTGTCATGAAGCAGAATAGTACCAGTATTAAAAAACTTACAAGTTCAGTTACAATAGTGTGGTAGAAAGAAAGAAAAACACACCATTGTTAAGTTCTAATAGTTCCCTTGTCATGTGAATATTCCCATGACATGGTACTGAATTCTTAAAAAAATACACATTTTTATGTTGTTATTCTGTTGGTAAAATTTATCAGTATGTTATAATTACGGACTAATATCCATAACAATTATTTGCTGCAGAAGTTTTGAACACATTCTGAGTCTGAATATAATAAATTTCTTTAAAATAAATATAATAAATTTCTTTAAAACAGGAAAGCTTGTAACCACAAATAAGTACATATTTAGGAAGCATCACTCAAGACAAACCCAGCTCACCTTTTTTTCACGATACCATATAAACCATCGGTGGAGGACAACAGGCAGATTCCATATTCCTAGCTTTCCCGAAAGTGTTCACTGCACACTGTTGATAAAGTTCAGAGCATGTGGATAAGGTTCCTGGACATGTAAGTGGTTTGAAGACTTCTTAGATAATAGATGCCAGAGTGTTGTCATTGACAGTGGGTGTTCATCAGAGACAAGTGTATTACCACAAGTGCCACACGGAAATGTGATAGGACCACTGTTACTCTATATTCACATAAATGATCTGACTGACAGGCTGCACAGCAATTGCAATTTATTGCCGTTACCTGATGATGTTTTGCTCTATGGAAAAGTGTTGTCGTTGAGTGACTGTAGCAGCAGACAATGTGACCTGGACAGAACTTCTAGGTGGTGTGATTAACTGCAACTTGCTATAATGGCAGAAAAATGTAGGTTAATACAGGTGACTAGGAAAAGCAATACTGCAACATTCAAATACACCATTAGTAGTGTGCTGCTTGACATAATCACATCACTCAAATATCTAGGCATAACATTGCAAAGTAATAAGAAATGGAATGGGCGTACCAGACTGGCAGTAGGAAAGGCAAATGCTCAGCATTGTTCGATTGGAAAAATTTTGGGAAAGTGTAGCTGACCTATAAAGTAGGGAATATGAAAGTATTTGTGAGATTAATAGTATTATATCTTAACAATGTTTCAACATTACCTAGAAAGTCATTGGTGTTATTCTAGTTCTGTTTCTGTCGAAAAAAAGGATCTTGCATCAAATTTCTTGTGTGAGTTACTTTAATGTTTTTAATGAATAAAATAACAATTTTACATGTTTATTCAAAAAGATGGAAGAGATTTAAAACTACGAAATATAGGAACATGACTCCAACGTTCCTGGAAAGAGAAAATTCAAATTTTTATGTATTCAATGTGAGCACCATGTGTTACACGACAAATATCAAAATGGTGGCCCACTGCCTGCCACACACAAAGCAGCTCGTATCTTGTTATCAAATTCACAGCTTCAACAATGCGATGTCACAGACTTTCAAGGGTGTCAGACAAAAGGGGGGGGGGGGGGATAAAAAGTGGTCTTTTGGTCTTTTACATAACCTCAGACATAGAAGTCAAATCTGGAGACCTGGGAGGTCACTGGTGATGTTCATCTTCTGCTCCTCTTCTTCCAGTCCAACACATGGAATGGTGACATTGAGATAACATTGGATGTACTTAGAGAAATGAGACGGGGTACCATCTTGCATGAAGATGAAGTCATTTGAATCACCTTCATGTTGAGGAAATAAACAGTTTTGATGCAAGTCTAGTTCTAGAATTCAAAATTTAAACTGTTGTATGTCCAGAAACATTGGAATTATGTTGCTACTGTTTGTAACTTGGAAGATATAAATGTCTGAAATTTGTTTCTTGATTTTGAATAGCCCTGTCTTTTAATCAGCTGATGATTTAACACCCATGATTGTTCCCACTGCCAATTAGCAAATGGTTCAAATGGCTCCGAGTACCATGCGACTTAACTTCTGAGGTCATCAGTCCCCTAGAACTTAGAACTACCTAAACCTAACTAACCTAAGGACATCACACGCATCCATGCCCGAGGCAGGATTCAAACATGCAACCGTAGCGACTGCGCGGTTCCAGACTGTAGTGCCTGGCCACCCCGGCCGGCGCCAAATAACACTTAACATAGAAGTTACCTGGTAATACCGACGAATGGTGTCCTTCATCCACTGTCACATGTAGCTGCTAACATGTATTCACATTTTAGGAGCTTTGTTTTAATCTTGACATTATTGCAAAAATGAAATAATGTCTCCACTCCTTGTAACAGTAGCCATGAAATGTGACTTGGAACAGCATGTAGTTTAAGATACATGTGTATTAATGTGATAAAACTAACAACATTCAAATACTTAATACTACTATAGCTATGGGGCTTTCACCCCACAGTAGGAATGCTTAGTACCGTACTGCACTTAACTCTGCAACCGTGACGTTTCATATGCATGTTGCCTAATGCAGGTGCATAAGAGCAGAGAGATGATGTCTCTGTAGAAACCCAACACAGCTTCTTACCATGATCAACAGCAGCAAAACAAACAAACACACACACACACACACACACACACACACACACACACACACAAACAGTATTTCTCAGGTATTATCTTCAAAGCTATACTCTTTTTTGTGCAAAACAATGCCATAAGATGGGATGGACAGACATAAAGAAATAATTAGAGGGAGTAAGGATTACATGTTTGACTGACAAAGGCCTACCTCGATTGATGCAACTGAAGAGCGACTTTCATGCGGGCTGTTGCAGGACTCAAACCTGTAAAGAGCCAACAAGCTAAAAGGATGCTCCAAGACTGAACTCAGTGTAATTCTCAAGGAAACTTAGGGCCAATGAGAGCCAGTCCCATACTGATTGTGCTTGAGCAAATGATTGCACAAATGCTTCTGCTGTCTTCCCAAGATAGCTCTTAGATACAAAGTACACTTAATGTGATATTTCATCTCTTAATATTGGATTCTGGGACACCTCCCATCTCGTTCGTAAAATATTATAGACACTGACCTCATAGACTATAAAATTTTTCTTGTCATCTCATCAGTAGTGCCAATGGATTATTATGACCATTCATTTACATTCACTTTAAATTTTCATGTGACTACAACTCACAATGTTAAGGCTGGCATCTTTCTTCATTGTCAACAGAAATATACAACATAACACTAATTTTACATTTTTACCTCTGACCACATCTCACAAAATTATGACTGCTATCATTCTTTATTTTCAACAGTGTTATACATATTTTCACAAAATATGTCAATATTTTACCACTACATTGTATCACTTTGGGCATAATTGTGTGAAATCTGGTTTTGGAGAAAGGGATTCAGTTTTCTTAGTTCTCCTGACCCAACAGTCTATACTTGCTACTCGACACATTTTCTTACCGCTATTTCGACACCATTTACAATAAATATATATGTAACACAAGATTATTAATAGACATAAAATAGTGGATCCTGAGTATCCCCTGTGGAATACTTGTCCATAGACCATCCTTTGAAGTCTTCATTTGTTGGTAATTTCCTCTTGCAGTTCATCAGTTATATGCCCAGCAACTTTAATAAGAGTTGGCCAACTGGAGAAGTATGTCGTAAAGGTAGTATTGCAGGTATTCCTGAGAGTTGCAGCTTCTATAATACAACAGTCTATTTACATCATTGGCCTATTTGAGTTTGGACTCAGTTCCAGTGTTTTGCAAAAAAATGTTAATGAATTAAGGATGAGTCCACCTTTTTGTAAGCACACAAATTATTGTTTTACTTCATCACCCAAACATGGTTCACCTCAGTTGTAGCATCCTCAGTGGGTATATTATTATTTTCCTGAAAATACATACATACAAGATCTTTTTAGGTTATGGAATATGATGCATCAGATTACGTTGTCATTTAAATCATATGTGCACTTTAGATTTTATTTTACACTGAGTGTGTCATGTGCCTGCACAGCAAAATAAGCCACAAGTCTAAATCAGAACACAAGACATCTGCATACATGAGGCATGATAGAAAACCGTCTGCATTAATTTTATCGTCCGATCTTTAATTTGTATATTTTGGTGAAATTAATGGCATATGTTCGTTTCTGTCCTTGCCGCTATCGTATTTTCCAAGTTCTTAGCTGTGACAAGTTTGTTTTATATATCAAACGCGATTTCGTGTAATTGATCTGGACCTGTGGACATCGACAACGATTTTTTGAAGCTTTGGTAAAGAGAACTATTTCGAGTGGTTTCTACATTCATGGGTTCTGTTTTGCATTTTGATAGTATTTACTCACGTTTTCTCCTGTTCGTTTGCAAATACTACGTCCTGTTACTTCACAGCAGCTTGGACACACCCATTTGACATTTCCCTGTACAAAGTTACGTCTCTGATGCGCTTCCGACTGTGGTTCATCGTTTGTCTAATGTATTGCTTCTCTTTGACGCCGCGAACTTTGAAATGTCGTCCTTCAAAAAATGGTTCAAATTAGAGATGGGCAAACTGAAACACGTAATTGTTTCGAAACAAATGAAACAGTACAATGTAATGTTCCGACACGTTGTTTCGAAACAGTGAAACAGTTTGTGTTTTGTATTCTAATAAAGCTACACATTTTATCATCTTGAATGTCTACTGTGTAAGTATGTCCATATAAACACAAATGAGGTGCGAGAGCGCTAATCATGTCGCAGAAAGTATGAAACTATCACTTAGGCGTCTTGGCAGTTTCGTATTTCCTGCAGCAAATGCGCTGCTTTCGTGTCGCGTGACTTTCATACTTTTCAGTTGGCTGAGGACAGCCATAGCTGAAGACAGAAGAACCACCACGAACGGAACTGGAGGTGGGAGCAAACTGCAGAAACACACATTCCGTTAGTATGGGTATTATACCCATCCTGCTAATTTCCATCTACACAAAGGGAATCATTGTGGATAATAGGCACAGTGACTATAGACTCACAAATAACGCCAAATAATTCGAATAAATAACAAAATATAACAGAAATTTTTTTGTCTTTCAAGGTGTTTCGAAACGTTACTATAAATTCACCATGCTTCCCAGCCCTTCCCGTACACCATTACACTATCAGTGATTTGTCAAACAGATTGCTTGCAATTATACCTACATCAAATATATGTATATGTCAAATAACTGTCACTCTACGCCTTTTTTTATTCAAAATGTTGTAGGCTTACTTGCGTTTCTTAATATGATTACTGTACATGAACAGAGAAGCGTATGTTATAAAAAAAGTGTAATTTAACTGAATGATTTTCACATATTTATTATTTTGAATGTGAATAGTATGTGTTGTTTTATTGTTTGGTTAGTGTTTATAAAGCAGATGTTACGCCATTTCGAAACAGGACATTCAGCTAGAAACGAAGCCTTATTTTCGGATATCTTAAGCTTCATGCTATTGTTTGTCAAAAAGATTTCGACACTCTTGAAAGAGGTTCATGAGGTGGTATGTTGTGTTTCAGTACCTGTGCCGAGCCCGAATCTCGTCCGACACAGAGTGGAATGAAACATCACTGTTTCGATACAATTAGTCCGTTCCAGGCACAGGTGGACTGATACAGCCTTATTTTGAAACAACGATACAGTTTCCGTGTCTGGCTTGAGATCGAATCTGGTCTGAGACGGGGGCGGAATGAAACACCACTGTTTCGAAGCAGTGAACGACAACCGTTCCGAAACACTGAAACAGTTCCATGTATCGACACACTGTATCGAAACATAGAAACAGTGGCCAAGTCTAGTTCAAATGGCTCTGAGCGCTATGGGACTTAACACCTGAGGTCATCAGTTCCCTAGAACTTAGAACTACTTAAACCTAACTAACCTGAGGACATCACGCACATCCACGCCCGAGGGAGGATTCGAACCTGCGACCGTAGCGATCGCGCGATTCCAGACTGTAGCGGTTAGAACCGCTCGGTCACAAAGGCGGCGTCGTCCTTCAGTACACGCAGCTGGTCTCTCAGACCCTTGCGGTTTCTATCTTTCTGACTTTGCATTTAGCTGTATGTTATGGAGGAAAGCGTTATTAAATGAAAAAATATCATTAAATATCAGTTCAGCATTTAGCTGTATGTTATGGAGGAAAGCCTTATTAAATGAAGTAATATCATTAAAAATCAGTTCAGTAAATATATTTAAAGGATAAATTTAATATTTTGGTCAAAAATATATACACAAATGGAGATACATAAAATTTAGCTGTTATCAAAATAATGGATGTATTCAGTCAGATATTTTGTCGATACAGTCTTGGCACACAGTAACAGAATGTTCAAGGCAAATGTATTCCTTGCAGTTCTTACAAATATATCTTGTTTTTCTGTTTTTGCTTCTGCAGTCCACACACCGTCCTCGTGAAATCGCAGTTGACTCCACTTCACAAATTTTCACACTGCAAAGCTCTCCAATTCTTTCAGTTATCTTCCTTGGCAATGTTTGTGACATTACTCTTTGCTGAAGATGATCATGCAGAAGCGCAAATAAAGCTGCCTCAAAAACTCTCTTCTTCTGAGTTGTTCTTTCTGATTTGAGTTGGAAATAATAGCAGCATTTATCGCAGCTGTATGTTCATGATGCGATAAAAAACAACCATAGGACATCTTGTGTGTCTAGCTACATTGTATGTTGCACTCATTCCGTCTACAACGTCAACTCCGCCCTTAGTAAGGTTATAGAAAGTGATAATTTCTTGTTTTTTATCATTCCCTGTATTTTCGTCAATATTTCCATTGTGGTGCATCGTTGACAGTAGTGATGCCACTCTATTTCGTTTCGGCTCTTAAGAGACTAAGATGCAATTTTTCTGAAACCCAAACATAGATGACTTTTCTTGTCGTATTTTAGTGTTAATAAATCGCCTTGGGACTTATCTCTTGTTCTTCCTCAGGGTACCAAAGATGGTCGTCTTCTTCTTAATCAATGTGTTTGCAAGCCCGTAACTTGTAAAATAATTCTCGCAAGTTATGTTGTGGCCTGTATTCAGGATAGGTTGGCAAAGTCTCTGAACAAGTTCAACTGGTCTTTTGTCCTGTCTGTAAGGGCCTTCATGCTGTTGCGCACCATATACCTCCATGTTGAATGTGTAAAACATTCTGGCATCCACTACTGCAAAAATCTTTACTCCATACTTGTTTTTGCTTATTTGGCATGTAATGTCGGAATCTGCATCTTCCACGGAATGCTTCTAGTTTTTAATCAGCTGTCACTGAAAAGAGCGACTTGATGTGATCGACAGGCATACTAGAGACACTGCCCAACACATCTGTGCAAAGCTTCATCGGATTTTCACTGTTTCGCGACGTATCGTACCTTACTTTCTTAGCAGCCCTCCTATACTGGATAGACAAAACGACGTTAACATTTTCATGGCCAGAACATTCAACGTTAACCACACATGTGGTAGATTGGTTTGATGCAGCTCTCCACGTGTTCTGTGCGAGCCTCTTCAGCTCTACATAACTACTGCAACCCACACCCAGTTAAACTTGCATAACAGTTTTCAAGCCTTGGTCTCCCTTCTTCCTCTACAGTTCTTAATCCCCACACTTGCCTCTGTTGCTAATCTGAATTATTGATGCCACAGGATGTTTCGTATCAATCCATCCCTTCTTTTAGTGAACCTGTGATACAGATTTCTGTTTTCCCCTAACTCGCTTCAGAATGTCCTCATCAGCCATCATATCTAACCATCTAATCGTTACAATTCTTCTGTAGCGCTTCACTGCAAAACTTTTACACTCTTCTTTTGTCAACTGTTTTTTGTCAATGTTTCACTTTAGTACAAAGCTACCCTCCATGCACAGTCCTTCAGAAAGGACTTATTAACATTTACATTTATAGTCAGTATTAACATATGCTCTTTTCCGGAATTGATTTTCTTTGTCTAGCCAGTCTACATTTTATATCCTCTCTAGTTTGGCTGGACATCGTTTTATAGTTTTGTAATCATCCATACATATTTCAGCACTGTGTGCTATATTCAGTGGAGTTCTTCTAGTTTTCTTCTGAAAAATTATTCTATGTTATCCTCTTGTGTAGCTTATATGAACTGCTGTCTCAAAGATATTTACATATACTAAGGACGATTACTGGGTGTCAAATATTTTAGATTTGTCTACATGTAGCATATAGTGAAAACACATTACACTGAGTTGAGACATTATATGTGGTTCACTCAAGCAATGTTTAAAATTTAAAATATGACACCACAGCCAAAGATCCAACGGATAGTAGTTTGTATCCCTTGTTTGTTTAGTAGTTAATCTGTTCACTTAATTTTTACACTTCCTATAGCGCGACATTTTGAATGCTACAAGTTCCTTGTCCTACAGTTGTGCTGCTGTTTTTTGTTATCAAAAACATTGTTTCGTTCCAAACCTAGAATTTGAGGAACGTTTTGTGCAAATCTAGCCTGATTTTTGACACCAGCGAATTTCTCCTTCAATTTGATCGCTAAAATGTTGCTATTATGGTTTACACCATTCTTCATTAGTACGTATTTAATTTGTACATCCTTGACTAGACTGTTGAGTATCCTGAACATATACTATTTTTTCCTACTTTCAGTCGGAAGGGTAATGTCGTAATCGAGTAGTGGCGCTGATTCATATCCTCTATGCTCATTCACCTTTCTTTTGAAATCTGTAAAAACCACCGAGTATGACGAACCAGAGCACTGAATGACTTTTTGTTTCAGATTAATCCAGAACATACGATACCAACTCTTTCGTCAAACAGGTGGTGCTATTTTCCACTGGGAGAGCTTCAGGTTGTTGATTCTGAAAAATAGGAGGAAAACATGACATTGAATGTTTGGTTATGTCATGGACGTGTGCTCGAATATAATGATCTTCACCATAAGAATTAGCAAGGATTACAAAAATATCGGTCACGTGAAACCCAACCGAATTGGTACGCCACTTCGGCGTCAACGTAATTAGCTGTCCGGTGGGAGGGTCAGGCCACAAGTAAACGGAGGTAATATTTCAAACACCATTCACAATTAAATAAGAAAGTTCAATAAACATTTATTTTCAAAGGTTACATTACACACTACTAATAATGAAATTATTTAGATCTTGATTGCAGCCGTGCGGCTCCCCCCGTCGGAGGTTCGCGTCCTACCTCGGGCATGGGTGTGTGTGTGTGTGTGTGTGTTGTCCTTAGCTCAAGTTAGATTAAGTAGTGTGTAAGTCTAGGGATCGATGACCTGAGCAGTTTGTTCCCATAGGAATTTACCACAAATTTCCAGTTTTCTTGTTTGTAAACTTTTTCCAAAAGAATACAAAATCAAATATAGAACAAGTATCTTTAAATAGGCTTCATCGCAGACAGTTACAACCTAGCGGATTCAATGGCCATAACAGATCACCCAACAGGACCCAAAGGCGTGGGTAGAAGGGCAGTTACATTCAAATCACCACAACAGACTAACAACTAAGATTACGTTTCAAACTTAAACAGCGCACCAGCAAAAATTTTTTGAAGCAGAAAGCTAAAACATTTTAAAATCTTAAACCATGGCATCGTAGAAAAAGCATGTAAATATTAAAATATTCTGGGTACTGGGCTTGGATTGGCATTAACGGCCATAAATACAACGACGTAAAAAAATCGCAACAACAAGGAGGAGTTGCGCGACACAAACGAAAGTTGGTGGGTGTGTTTCTACAGCTCAAAGATGACGTCTATTCAGATTCCGCGGCAGTCGCACAAAGTGCCGCTACTAGTGCTACTACGAGGAAGCAAAAAATGGTTCAAATGACTCTAAGCACTATGGGACTGAACATCTGAGGTCATCAGTCCACTAGACTTACAACTACTTAAACCTAACTAACCTAAGGACATCACACACATCCATGCCCGAGGCAGGATTTGAACCCGCTACTGTAGCAGCCGCGTGGTTCCGGACTGAAGCGCCTAGAAACGCTCGGCCACAACGGCCAGCCGAGGAAGGAAATTAGGTTTGCTTTAAATACACGTTGAAACGGTTGTGAGCGTTAGTTACCTTTGAGACAGGACGTGGTGAGCTGATGTTAGTCAAGAATCCCTTAAAGGCGTCAGAGACGCTATTATCAACACATTATCAGCACCTCACTGAGTTTGACCGACGTCGTGTTGTACGGCTGCGAGAAACTGGATGTTCCTTCTGCGATACTGCAGAGAGACAGGGCAGGGATGTAGCCACTGTGCATGACTGCTGGCAGCGGTCGTCACGACAACGTGTGGTCGCAAGAAGACCAGAGAGGGAAGACCGTCGTGTTCAGTGTATGGCTGTGTCGCATCGTAACTGCACCTGCAGCAGTTCGAGCAACAGTTGGCACCACAGTGACACAACGAACTGTTAGAAATCGGTTACTTCGACAGCAAGCGCCCTGTAGCGTGCACTCCATTGAACGCAAACCACCACCCTTTACGACATCAGTGGTGTTAAGCGAGAGTTCACTGGAGGGCAGGATGGAGATCTGTTGTGTTTTCTGATGAAAGCTGATTTTGCCTCAGCGTCATTGATGGCCGTGTGTTGGTTAGAAAAAGGCCAGGTGAAGACCTGCACAATCTGTCTATGTGCTAGACAAACTGGACCTAAGCTTTGAGTTATAATCTGGATTGCAACATCGCAGGAGCATTCTCGTGATTATCCCACGCAACCCGACTGCAAAACTGTACTTCAGTCTGGTGATTCGATCTGTTGTGCTGCCATTCATGGAGAGCATTCCAGGAGACATTTTCCAGCAGAATAACGTCCGTCCACAAACCACTGTTGTAACCCAACATGCTCTACAGAGTGTCGACCTTTTTTTCGTGGCTTACTCGATCACCAGATCCGTCCATTCGACCATGTATTGGACATCATCGAACTACAAATTCAGCGTTTGTTGATACCGTTCCTACATTGACTGACCAAGTGCAACAGACGTGGAACTCCATCCTGCAATCTGAAGTTCTGCACCTGTGCAACACAATGCATTCAACATTCTGGCGGTTACATCGGTTATTAATGCACCAGCATTTCACATTTGCAATGGCTCATCTCGCACTTACTTTGACCTGTGATGTTGCAATGTTAATTGCATAAATATGTTACCTAGAGAAATGTTGTATATTAATTATTTTTTAGTGTTGCGATTCTTTTCGTCAGTGTAATTTAAAACTTGAAGTATTTTTTTTTTAAATTCAGTTTCTTTAAGAACATTCCAATATGGTTCCACAAGACCTCTACTTTAAACAGCACTGATCGTAATAAATAAAATTAAAAAAGGTTAAGCTAAAAACAGGTACCTTCTTGAGGTTTAATACTGACAAGATATTCAGGTCGGCAACGACCAGCTATGCAGTAAAATTTATACAGACTTGGTTAACTACAATTGAACGGAAAATGCCATATAACAGCCCTTCAGTGGCAACTACTGTTTGTGAATCAAACTGTTTAATGGAACGGGTATTAAACCCACAGCAGAATGCGCTGCAATGATTCCAAAATCTCATTCAGACTTCACAGCAGCTTTAAAACTTAACAAACACAAACTTTTCTACGCTATAAAGGTGTTCTAATCAATTTGGCCAATATTAGGAAGTCACATATTTCTCAAGATTACGATAACCGAAGAATAGAATAGCTTTGCTCTCCAAAATGCTCTAAGAGAATATATTTTAACTACTCTCATTAATCACAATGCAACCAGAACACAGACGCTAAGAAAGTTCGCTCAACAGCTTGGTGTCAACTCACGTTCAAAAGTTACTTACATAATGCCGGACACACAAAGGCTGTCATGCGTATGCATTGCGTTACATTCCCCCTAACTGATAACTTACGACATAATACAGACACCAGCGGAATCAGTTACCATTTAAATTTATCATGTTTCTTATAATGCAAGAGAGCAGGTTATACAGTTCTACAGTCAATTTACAAATGAGTCACATGCTGGTAAACCACATAAAAACTGCAGCACTTCATTACACGAAGATCAGTTTTAGTCCTGACAAGTAGCTGTGTCGATTGATACGTGCACATTCCCGGTACAGACAGTTAACATCAAAGTGCATGAAATCCAGAGCGAGGAGTTCCACTGACGAGGGCCACACAGTACATCCCAGAACCTGCAGGTGAGCTGGTATACTACCCTGGGTGGCCAGGCGCCTGATACCCACTCCCATAGCCACGTCACAAGTGGTCCCGGCTCGCGGCGCTTGCACTCGGTGCTGGTGCTGACTTCCTTCTGCCTTGCTGAACCATCACTCCACCACTGCCTCTCGCCGGTCTGATCACTGCCCGCATGCACCCTCTTCCACTCTCCGCGCCCTCTACTCCATCCCAGCGTGCCTCTGTCAAAGATAACGACTAACGTCTGGAAATAAGTTCAATAGGAGCCCACATGTCTCAGCAACCAACCCTCCATTTACATGTCAAGCTGAAAGCCATGGACTGAGGCAGTCTGGTAGACGCAGTATATCTTGACTTCCGAAAATCATTTGACTCTGTACCACACCTACGCTTACTTATCGAAAGCACCATCGTAAGAGGTATCGAACGGAATTTCAGACTGGGGTTAGCATTTTTGGTAGAGAGGACGAAGCATGTTATCTGAGATGCAGAGTAAAAGTAACTTCGTTTGTGCTCCAGGATAGTATATTGTGTCCCCTGCTGTCCATGTTCTACATTAACCTTGTGCACGATATTAATAGTAACCTCAGTCTTCACGCAAATGATGAAGTTTTCTACAATGAAATGTAATATGAGAAGAGCTGCACAAGTATTCGGTCAGATATTGGTAAGTTTTCACAGCGGTACTAAGATTGGCAACTCGCTTTAAGTGTTCAGAAACATACAACTGCGCACTTCACTGAACGAATAAACATAGTATCCTACAACAGCAACAAGCTTCAGCTGGATTCGGTCAACTCATGCAAATATTTGGAGCTATCAATTTGTAGTGATGAAAAATGGTACGATCATATAGCCTCAGTCGTAGGTAAAGCAGGAGGCAGAAACGTAGGAAAGTGCAATCGGTGCACAAAGGAGACTGCTTACAAATCATTCAGGTGACCCATCCTAGAATAATGCTCAAGTGTGTGGGACACGTACCAAATAGAACCAACAGGGGATATTGAAAGTATACAAAGTGCAGCACGAATGGTCACAGGCTTTTCACCCACAATAGAGCACTACGAAGTTGCTGAATAAACTGAACCGGCATAGACATGAAGACAGACTCATTTCCAGAACCGGCTTTAAATGATGATGCTATGAATGTACTACAACCCCACACATATCATTCCTGTAGGGATCGCGAGGATAAGATTAGACTAATTCTACACCAGATGTTCATTTCCATTTCCCTTACATGTTTATACATTACTCCATAATCTTTTAGGACTCTCAAAAGTATGTTGGTACCATGTTGCTAGTTGGAAATTCAAGTAAAAGAGCGCTGACATGATATCACTGATTCATGATGATCATTTGTTGCAACCATGCACGACGTATTAAGTGTCTTCTTATTCCAGAATTAGATTTTCACTCTGCAGCGGAGTGTTCGCTGATATGAAACTTCCTGGTAGATTAAAACTGTGTGCCAGCAAGTTTCATATCAGCGAACACTCCGCTGCAGAGTGAAAATTTCATTCTGGAAACATTCCCCAGGCTGTGGCTAAGCCATGTCTCCGCAATATCCTTTCTTTCAGGGGTGCTAGTTCTGCAAGGTTTGCAGGAGAGCTTCTGGAAAGTTTGGAAGGTAGGAGACGAGGTTCTGGCAGAAGTAAAGCTGTGAGGACGGGGCGTGAGTCTTGCTGAGGGGGCTCAGTTGGTAGAGCACTTGCCCGCGAAAGGTAAAGGTCCCTAGTTCGAGTCTCGGGCCAGCGCACAGTTTAATCTGCCAGGAAGTTTCATATCAGCGCACACTCCGCTGCAGAGTGAAAACCTCATTCTGGAAACATTCCCCAAGCTGTGGCTAAGCCATGTCCCCACAATATCTTTTCTTTCTGGAGTGCTAGTTCTGCAAGGTTCGCAGGAGAGCTTCTGTAAAGCTTGGAAGGTAGGAGACGAGGTACTGGCAGAAGTAAAGTTGTGAGGACGGGGCGGGTGTCGTGCTTGGTTCGAATGTCTCTGAGCACTATGGGACTTAACATCTATGGTCATCAGTCCCCTAGAACTTAGAATTACTTAAACCTAACTAACCTAAGGACATCATACACATCCATGCCTGAGGCAGGATTCGAACCTGCGACCATAGCAGTCGCGCGGCTCCGGACTGAGCGCCTAGAACCGCTAGACCACCGCGGCCGGCAGTCGTGCTTGGGTAGCTCAGTTGGTAGAGCACCTGCCCGCGAAAGGCTAAGGTCCTGAGTATCTTCTTCTTTGCCACAGAAGAAGCTGTTTGCCCACCTTGCGTGTGAGGAACAAATGTTTCTTGCAGCTTGCATGACTAGACTCCCTTTTCAAAATAGTCACAGAAAATTTTCAGAATTTAGTAGCTATCTCACATACATTACTCTTGTACTCAGTGGCAATCGCTGCTGTGGCCGTATCTTAATACATTCCATGTCCAAACATTTTATCAATAAACTCAACCTGTTGACACTTGTCCAGCACTTCAACACATGTGGCGCCAAGCCTGCCAGCCTAGTAGATATCCTCATATAAACACTTCTAATCAAGGTGTATACATTGAGTAAGTTGTATCGAAACAGATCTCTTTATTCCACATAAATCTGCATTCGTGATTTCATTGTTCAAAACATATGTGCATGTTGTAAATCTTCAGGCTTTCCCAGCGATCTAATGACATCACGGGATATGTGCATGTTGTTTTGCGCGTATCTGAAATTTTTATCTTTGAGTGGAGCGCAGACACACGTCTGTGGTAAACTGTCTCTGTATCGACTTCGATAAATTTTATCATTGTGTGTCAACACAGCTAAGTGTCGGGAAAATGACGTGTATTAATACGCTACGACAAACATTTACTTAGTGTGGCTCTCTTGTATCGGTGTTGTATTGCGTACATTATACACTGACGGAGATATTGTCTTCTTCACAGTTTTCACTGCTCTTCCTGGGTAAAAACGAAGTAGAGCCAGATAAGAAGACAGCCCTATACGACGCCCTGAGACTCCTTGAGAAGTACCTGGAGCCGACGGGCTGGGTGGCTGGAGACGGCGCCACCATCGCCTGCGAAGCCACGGCTTACAGCATTCTGGTGAGTTCACACAGCGCCTCTGCATCCAGATCCACTCCTTCACGAGAGAAGTGCCACAAGTCGCCATGTTTCCGTGGCTATGGATCTCGTTATTCTTAAATTTTACCAGGCTTCCCGAAAGAAGAGTGAGTAGTGAAAACCGTCTAAAATACACTGGCTGAAAAAAAGAGAGAAAGGAGCACCCAGAAACAATGGAAGAAACGAAACTAAATTTCACGGGTTCAGAGGGTAAGTGATATTATTTCGGGAATTGCAATGTCGAGTCAAATTCACAGAGAACTTGGCAATATGAGACTAGTTATCGGACTGCAAATGCTGTGGCATGGATGCATCCACTGGTTCGGCTGGGAAGGGTGAAATAAAGCTGTTTTATCTTCTGACGCTAGTTGGCACACAACTGTTGTAGCTGGACCTTGATACTGACACTGGGTCACAACTAACATCCGAAGTGGGGTCAAACATGTCCTATCAGAGACAGATCTGGGCATTCTGCTGTCCATGGGAGTACCTCAACATTACACCGACAGTTCATATGTGGACGAGCACTGTACTGATGGAAAAATGAGAGGTAACACATGATGACCGCCACGTAACGTTCTGTCATCAGATTTACCTTAATCACTGCCAGCCCTGACCTAAAGTCATACTATGCAGGTAATTTGGTAGAAATTGTCGCCAGAGGAAATGAGTGATTAAGCTTCCTACAAGGAACGTACGTTTCGATTCCAATAATAATTTTGTGTTCTGTAAACTTTGTGTTGAGCCACAGTGTTTGATCCTTAGTCATTTACCTGGACAGGGTCCTATGTAGATACAAACCGGGCATACACTTTGTTCAGGTGAAACGTGGACTTGCACACGTAGCAGTGTGAATAAATGAGGCAATGTGAGTGGGTGAGGAGTATTTCGAATGGAAACGCCGAGCAGTTGTAGCAGAAGTTTTCGTATGTGTCGCTGCTCCGCTTCGCTTCGCTTTTTCTCGGTCATGTTACAAGGACTGTACGCAGAGGTTTCGATTTCTGTGTTCGTTATGGAGCTGGCATATTCGGCCTAAATCAGAAGACATGGTGCTACGTCGCTAAGAGAAAAAGTGGTCACTTTGTAATACTATTATCGATATTAACTACAGTGGTCTTATCTAAATTATTTTTCTGTTTTTACTTAATGTGACTTCTGTCTAACTGTCCTTTTTGGTGTAACATTCCTTATTTATGATAATTCATGTAATTTTAATTAGTCTATGAATATAATTTCAGAAGCAATGTGCTGTGAAAGAATGTAAAAGCTAAAATGTTATTTGTAATACTGGTTTATGCACAGGAAAAGTAGGTTTGTAATCATGTAAAACTTGGAGGGAAGTCCCTCCTCATCGGAACTGGCTAGGCGGGAATAGAACAGGTGGATCCCGTGATCGAACTGCGGGGCTCCTGTGTGGCGTAAGTCAGTCGTTGGCTAGCAGGCAATGGGTGCAAATCTTGTGATCTGAAAGAGGCGAGAAGAACTGCGAGATTATGTAATACTGCATCGGATGTGGAAGTAATGCGGCTTATTATTCATGGTATACTTTGGTTAGCTCTGAAAATCTGATGCTAAGCAGAGAATTTTCAGAGCTCATCACATAGGATGAGCCACGGATACTTTTCGAATAGCTCAGCAGATCGACGTTTCCACCACCTTCATCTCACTTTAGCAGTTGAGTACTACAACGATGAATCCAAGTATCCTGTTTTTCTGAATTGAAAAGCAATTATTTGCCTTAACAAAAGATAACAGACCTTGTAGAGTTGTAAAGTACGTAACTATTTAGTGAGCATAAGTTTTGAAATACTCCACCTAGTTTTCATGAATGGACAATTAAAACACTCAACTCAAAGATTATTTTAATTGAAATAATGGTATTTACAATTTCATGTGTAATATTGTTAACAGTGTTTCCCATTTTGTGTCATGACTAAAGTGTTCAGCCACAATCTGTATCTACCGATAAATTAGTTTCCGGGTTTCCATACTAGCTGTTCAGCTAAGTTTAAATCTCATATTACAATAACAGCAATAAAAAATTAGCAAATGGCTACATTTATTCAAACTATACTAGATCAAGGCACTACGTATTCCATTTGAACTAAATAATACTAGGTAGTGATGTACCTTAAAAATAAAAAAAGTATTCAGTACAAAAGATACTATTAATTCATAACTATTTCAGTAGTAATAATTTCCTATAATTAAACTGACAAAAGAACTTCTTGTCCATCTCAACAATGCTCTTCCAGTAGTAACTATTTACCTATAACTATCATCATCTTTCTGCTGTAATGTACAGATACTAAGTGTTATTGAGAGTCAGTTGTTGCCAAAAGATATTAATAGTTCTCCAGTGTAGTTGAAGTCAGTTCACTGGAAGATTACTTACTAAATTGTGCTACTGTCCTGTATCTTATGAGCAAATCAAAAGTTTAGTATCAAGTAAAGGCGACCCACATAGTTAAATTTCTTTATGAATCATACTAGTACTGAGTACAACTTCGTCTAATTAGGATGGCGACCATTTCCTTTTGCGTAATTACTGTTTGCTTGATTGCTAATAGAACCTTGGTTAGATTCCCGTTAGTTTCGCTAGTGTTTCCTCTCAATAACAATCTTTCTAGAATCAAAAAATAGTCTGATACGTTTCCATTACACACAGTCATAGTCATAAAAATCCTTTCACAGGAATAACATTATCGGTATAGTACTAATATAATAGCAGCTGGTAGTGTTATAACTTCCGACAAAAGTATCGTTTTAGAAGTATGCTGTAAGCTGAAGCAGTATTTTCGTGTTACCCACACATGCTGCTGTTTCGCTGAAAATATTGCAGCAACAGCGCCAGCAAGCTGCGGGTCTCATGTCTGATGCTACTGCAAGTGCACTAAATGTATCACACATGATGCATATTAGTAGTGCTATATTTATATACATTATTTTGTCTACTCCTCATCGTAATTATTGTCTTTGAATAAAGGTGCCATTTTTGTTCTTCTCATTGCGTATTTCTTTAAGTTACCTTCTGTGCTATACTTCAGCAGTTCGGTCCGTATACAGTCCTAGTTTCATCGAACTATGTGGTCGGGCAGTGACGTATCATGCGTTATTTCTGTCCTTACGTTTTGCACACCCCTGCATAAAGCCTTTTGTTGTATACACTCTTGGGAAAACAGGTCTGGTACCAGAAATTTGTTAATGAAATCGCCAATAATTATGATTTTTGTACATATGGTAAAATTTACTTGTGATACCTTCAGCAACAACACAGATATATTTCAATAAGAGTGAAAATTATCACAGTCTCGTGTTTTTTATTTTGCTTTTAACTACACTCCTGGAAATTGAAATAGGAACACTGTGAATTCATTGTCCCAGGAAGGGGAAACTTTATTGACACATTCCTGGGGTCAGATACATCACATGATCACACTGACAGAACCACAGGCACATAGACACAGGCAACAGAGCATGCACAATGTCGGCACTAGTACAGTGTATATCCACCTTTCGCAGCAATGCAGGCTGCTATTCTCCCATGGAGACGATCGTAGAGATGCTGGATGTAGTCCTGTGGAACGGCTTGCCATGCCATTTCCACCTGGCGCCTCAGTTGGACCAGCGTTCGTGCTGGATGTGCAGACCGCGTGAGACGACGCTTCATCCAGTCCCAAACATGCTCAATGGGGGACAGATCCGGAGATCTTGCTGGCCAGGGTAGTTGACTTACACCTTCTAGAGCACGTTGGGTGGCACGGGATACATGCGGACGTGCATTGTCCTGTTGGAACAGCAAGTTCCCTTGCCGGTCTAGGAATGGTAGAACGATGGGTTCGATGACGGTTTGGATGTACCGTGCACTATCCAGTGTCCCCTCGACGATCACCAGTGGTGTACGGCCAGTGTAGGAGATCGCTCCCCACACCATGATGCCGGGTGTTGGCCCTGTGTGCCTCGGTCGTATGCAGTCCTGATTGTGGCGCTCACCTGCACGGCGCCAAACACGCATACGACCATCATTGGCACCAAGGCAGAAGCGACTCTCATCGCTGAAGACGACACGTCTCCATTCGTCCCTCCATTCACGCCTGTCGCGACACCACTGGAGGCGGGCTGCACGATGTTGGTATTCAGAGTGCCTCATGCATCTCTATTAATTTTGTAGTAGTCGGCACACACCAATTGTATTTACTGGCAATGTTTATAAAAACACTACAGACGACAGAATACTGCAGCGATGCTAGCACTCTATGCGGTAACATGTCACATTGCAGTGAAAAGAAGAGAAGTGACTTCTTTGATCAAATCTATTTTTGATTTTTTTTATCGCGAATTTCGCACCAATGACGACCTCATAAACCGTGACTGTGGCTATAAATTTAGCAAGGCTTGGGAACCAGCGATTGGTTTAATCAAGAGTAAATCGAGCAAACGTATAGTTGTGACGACCACGGCGGACAGAGCCATCACACCGACGTCATCTCAGACGCCGTCGCAATCTGTTCCACCGCGCGACCGTGGCGCGGGGTGCGGACGGCGGAGGGAGCTCGCCGCGGGAGGAGGGTATTTAAATCGGCCGCCGCCGCGACCTAACCCAGTTCCCTCTGAGCAGCCATAGCGTACGGATCTCCGTGCCGGCACGTTCACAGGAGCTCAGTCCGTCAGTTCACCTGATGATGGCGACATGTATGATCGCCGAAATATTGCGCCCGTTGGACACTATGGACCGGCAGCACACCCGTGGATATTTTGATTATCTTCTGTTGCTGATAATGCGCCTCTCCAGTTTCCGGCTTCTTACCGTTTCACCCCAATGGGTGACCACAGCCCGGCTGAGCTCTTACATGGCCGATAGCCCCGCACGCTACTTCATCTTCTGCGACCTTCCACCTCACAGCCGCGGGTGCCTTCACTTGGCCGGTTCACCGCAGAAGACCTCGTCTGGGTACGGGGATATGGCACGCGGCCAAAATGGAGTCCGGACCGCATCTTACGACACCGTGGCCGACGCCTGTATGAAATCCAGACGGAGACGGAAGTTGCAGTGCGTCATTCCTACCAGCTTCGGTCTCGTGTGCCGGCAATGACTGTTCCGAATGCCGCTACACCACCTCCGGCTCTACCTGACGCTCGGGATCTTGGCAGCTCTCATTACTCACAACGCAGCCCTCTCACCGTCATCTCGGTGCCAGTACAAGGACGGACGCCACCAGGAGACGTGCCCATGCAGGAACCGGATAACCATCATCTGTCAGAGCCAATGTACTCGCCTCCTTCTCCTATGGACGCGGACACATCGCCCATGGTTCTTGTTATATCAACTGGACTTGCCGCAACGGGCAGATTGGTGCACGGGGCCCCAGCAGATTCGACCCCTACGTCTCCTGTTATCTCGACCCGTTATCATCGGAGACACTTCCGTCTGTACGGGAAGCCTCCCTCCTCGAGACTTTCCGGCCAGTCGAACAACGCCTATGGACGTTAACAATCTCCAGGCCACCTCCATCAAGACCAGTGCAAAAATTTCAAAGGGGGGAAAAGTGTTGTGACTCGCCGATCATTCAAAGTGCCGCCGCACAATTACGCGCGTCCTCTACATGCGGCGCTGTCTGCTAGCCATGCAGCAGCCGCGCCACCTAAGCAGCCAGCCGGCCAGCCCGTCCGCCAGACTCGGACTCACTGCTCATTCGAAAGTTACCGTGTTCACATGGCTTGCTCAGTCAACTAGCTCAGTGACTTATAGGTGTTGCGTCGTTTTGAAATATATGTGTTCAACTTGACGTTATAACACATAATTTGAGCTATTTGCGCACAAAGTTGAGCAGAGGTAACCAGAACGTAGTCAAGTACTGCAAGAGCAACTGTCATCAGTAATTTTACTGACTCACACGACTACAAACGCTGCTAATCAATACAACGTACATCAAACAATATCACGCTTATAGAACTTGCCAGGCATTTTGGTTTAAACAAACAGGTATTACTCCAGCATATTTTCTCGATGCAAGCTTTCATTAGTTAGACCCAGTAGATAATGCAATAGACACAGGTAGTACTTGTAAGCAAAACGGTACCTACAGGGTAAAGAGCTCCCACACACAAAATGTGACAGCACATTTGAGGTACCACAGCTCAAAACGAAAGTCATAAAGGGTCGCCCAACAGTTAATCATACAGGAACAATCCTAGATGAGGGTACAACTCAGACACCAGAATTAATGCAACTGAAGTTGGCAGCGGCAGGCAGAAGTCTTGGAATGGTGATAGGATGCAGATGGTTGTATTCAGGCCTCAGTATAGCTATACTGTCCTCCAGAAGTAGCAAGGCCCCAGTTCCGCTATTAGCGAGAAGTTTCACTTCATGTTGCCCACTAACGAGTGTTGCATCCATACTCAGCCTAAACAAACTCCAGGCTCGCACGGCCCACCACTGACCATAGCACGACGAGCACTCCCACAATGACAACTGACATGGTCACTGCCCTCTCTCAGTAACCAGCGTAACTTCCCCCATGTCTCACTGCTGCTTCGACTCTCCTTCAAATCGTTCTGCACGCATCTAAATAGGCGATCGTGATCAACTATATTGGGGCAAAACGCAGGCACAAGAAAGAGCCAACACACTCACCAATCCAGAGATAAGTTACAGCTCAAACTCAAAACTCCAATGAAAGTTGCAGTTTCCTTATATGGAAGAGATGTCCATAAACATAATTCGTTTCATCAAATGTAGAAAAAATAGCTGCATATGATGTGTGTTTAGTAGAGTCGGGTAGGTTGTTTGGATATAAGGAAACAACAGCCTTGTCACAGTGGTAACACTGGTTCCCGTCAGATCACTGAAGTTTAGGGATGTTGAGCTTCGCTAACACTTGGATGGGTGACTGTCCAGGTTTGCTGAATGCTTATAGCAAGAAGGTTGCACTCACCTCTTGTGTGACAAATTGAGCACCTAGTTAACTGAAAAGTAGCAGCTCTGATCACGAAAACTGACAATGGCTGGGAGAGCGGTGCACCAACCACATGACCCTCCATATCCACATCCAGTCACACTTATTGCCTGAGGATGCCATGGCAGTCGGTTGTTACCATTTGGTCTTCCGAGATCTGTTCAGATGGAGAGAGTTTAACTAAGTTTATCAGAATTATGTTTCAAACACATGTAATGTACAAATATTTGACTTGACTTTATCCATTGCTAACAGTGTTTCTTCTGTAAAATAAAGAACAGTTGCCTACAGCCACAATCGAGATTTCATTTCAATTCACAATGCATTTCGAGCCCTGGGGACTCATCTTCAGTGCTCTGACAGTCTACATCTATTATTTTTCCAGATTTTAGTTAATTTTGGCTGTGGTAAGATTACAATGTTATACACAAAGTGGGCACACAGTGAATATAAGTTTACAAAACTACTACAAATTGAAAAGTAACTTACTGTTTCGAATGGTAGATACATGATTTTGAACCACAGTAGGGGTAAACATGTTTATGCACATATATACATTTTTCATTCTACAGCACATTTTGTATACACAGGTCAAAAAAGTCAAAGAATTTCAAATCTACAGATCCTGCAGTACTACAAATACACAGGTGTTATTGTTTCAAATAAGCTACATTATTAATTATACATGATATCATTTACAAAACAAATATTTGTGAATATGTCACATGTGGATTATGTTATGAAATTGTTGTACTATTAAATATTGGTTTATTTAGGAAAAAATATACTTTTAAAATTCCTGAAAAAACTGAGGCTGCAGAACTCTGTCTGTTGATTCTACATGTCTTCAAAAGATTTTTCTTTTTGTATGGCACCATTTCTAACTGTTCTAAATGATCACATTTTTTACTATGGTTTTCTGTGTGGAGTACAGTTAGTCTGTTGTGGATGTCACTTATTAAGGTACATGTGCTTGGCTGTTGTGAATTTTTTTTAAGTGGTTAAGAGTAAAAGCATCAGTGTATTCTTTCTAATGTGTGTGGAAAGTTTTTCCTGTTTTGGCCACATAAAATAAAGGGCAGCTGTTACATTCTAATTTATATATTCCACTATGGTCCATTAGTGGCAGTGTTCTTGCTTTAATATTGGTGTTTCTAAGAAGTTCGGAATTTTTTATGATGCTGTACCTAAATAGGGAGTGCTTGTGAAGAAATGTGTTGTCAGTTGTTATTCATGCAGTACTTCTGTTACTGATGTTGGCCTGTATTTTGTTGGATAGTTTGTCAACTGATTCTTTCTGAATCCCATAATTTATTGCAATTGCTTTGACTGTATCAATTTCTTGTGTAAATGCTTTGGTTTTTCAAAGGTAATGTGTGTGCCCTGATTAGCATGGATCTAAATGGAGCATAGTTGGTTGTATTGTATTGTACTATATTGTTTTTTTTTTAATTCAGCCTGTAAATCTTGATTAACTTCATAGTTACTTCAAATGATATAGAGTAAGTCAGGTTTGATATACAGTGCACAGATATACACATACTATGTTTTAGGAAACAACAGTCACTACAAGCTGAATACTTGTAAGTACTTAAAGTTAATTACAGATGATACAAAAGAATAACAGTTTCTGACCAAACTCACTGTGAACCAGGGTTACCAGTTATTACATATTACAAATTTCAGTGTACTCTTAGCTGACAGTAAATTATGTTCTAAGTGTAGCACTAGTGGATAACAATGAGTACAATACATATAAAATATGGCCATTACCAGCAGAAGTTGATAAAACTAGAAGAATGTTTTCTATATTGCTCCTGAAATAGATTTCTCACTACCTGATGAAGCCAAGAGGCAGTATGTGCAACTGTCTCTTGAACAATAAAAGGTAAAAATATTAAGGTTATGCATCATATATGTAAACAGAATTTTGTGCTCGTCTCTACCTATGATCATGAAAGAAGCAAAGGATTTCAATCTAAAGTATATTGTGATTGACAGAAGTATCTCGACAGAGGTACAAAACAATGAATGGTTATTCATAGTTCCCAAAGTGAGGGATTGACAGTTCCATCTAACGAGTTACAGCTGATTGATGTCATAATATGCGATACTGGAAAGTTGACATTTCTGGGAAAATGCAGGGGTCCTGGAGCTTGGATCATGTTGTGATCAAAACATATGAGACATGGCAATATAAGTAGAGACAGTACCTGCTTTAAGCCCCAATTACACGAGCTGCATAAACTGTGCACCAATGCACCAGTGCCCCAAGTGTGTGTATCTGTCACTAGACTCTGGTTCACGTAGACCTGTTACGCCATCCACATGTGATATACCCGGCGCACATGTCCAGTAAACAAACACAAACACAAACACAAAAAGAACTGTCTAATCTCTTGTAAAGACATTCGTTCTACAGCATGGAACACAAGGGGAGCTGCGTGCCATATTGGAATGTCATTCAATCACAATATTTATGCGACTCAAGGTTCCTATATAATATGAAACTGTTTTTTTATCATTATTTATTAAGTAACTGTTATTCTCTTAGGTACATTACCACTGTTCTGAATTACAGACCCAACAGTTAGTTTTATATCATGACTCTTGGTTAAACAATTACATGTCCTTACACAGCACTTTGCACAAGGAGGACCCATTTGTTTCTGGAGCTATTGCCCTGGCAGTGACAGCAAATCTTCTGATTAGGGCAGCACTTTAAAGGACCTCTACTTAAAGGTGCGCTTATGTTATTTTTCCAAGTTTGTACTATGTATATGTGCTACTCAGAGTTTTGCAGGTCTCATCTGTCGCACTGGACCAAAATGAACAGACATTCTCCCCTGTCACTACCAATTTCTCTTTAAGGCACGCTGAAATAAAGCAAGAGATGCAGTCAAATCGAAAATGAACTTTCATAAACTAAGGCACTAAGATTCAAATCAAAAATCACCTTATAACGTTATACGCATATTACTCAGAAAGAGACAATTGCCGACATGCCTTATTCTGATACAGCAGGTCATACATATACTTTTCCTTGCTGTGTGCCAGATTTAGATGCTCAATGCCTCTTTGCTCCATTTCATTTCTAGAATATGAAGCAATTAATACAAAAACAATTCTTTCACAAATAAGTAGTATAAAAGAGTCTACTGTGAAAAAAAAAGTTTATTCCTGCATTTATGAAACCTACTTATCGAAAAAATGTGCAAAATCCCCAACATGAAAATCTGAAATCAACCACTAGCCGCCTAACAATAAGCAAACAACTGGCAAAAAGCACTGTGGTACACCCTTCCTGCGAGTTATCGCTGCCTAATGCAAATGCGCAAATTGATGGCAGTTTAGAACTGCTCTCTATTCTGGCGCACGGATAATGTGTCTGCTAATTTTCTTAGTTTCACCCATTCTACCACTAGATGGCTGTTGCTTTAGACCAGTACCATTCGAGGCAGATCATCATGTGATATCCATTTTAAATATATAAATAGACAATGGATTTGGGTTGGATCCACCTTTTTGCAAGTACCCAAATCAATGCAGACCCGCATACCAACTGAAGAAACAATTAAAGTAACTGAAAGACAACTACAGTGGACAAACATTATACCAAAAACACATACGCAGGAAGTCTCAACTATTTTGAAGGTAATCACAGGTCAACATTATTTCAGAGTTAAGGATGAACTCTACATCACACACGAAGGATTCCCCTTGAGGTCACTGATAAGTAACCTGCTGGCCAACATCTTCCTTAACCACCTTGAAAACAAAATCTTTGACGAAATAATGGAAACAAAAAAGTACAAAGTAATGTACCGGTACAGTTATGTTGATGACATAATTTGATTGACACATGAAACACATGATTGGACACTACAGAATACACAGAGCCATCAATACTGGTCACCCAAAAATACCCTTCATCCTTGAAACTGAAGAGACAAAGACATAGATTTACTAGGCATCACAATAGAAACCAAAAAACACTGGTTTTCAGTGTATAGAAAAGCAACACCAAACAGTACAATTATTCACAGCTCAGGAAACCACCCGACAACTGAAAAGCAGGCCATCCTCAGATACATCCTACAAACATACATAAGTATGTACGTTTCTACATATATACATACATAAATACTTGTTCCATAGATCAGGAATACGACATTTCATAATGACGTGAAGCATGTCACTTTAACATAAGTTTTAATAACACAATATTTTTTACTGCTTCAGATCTAAAAATTCGTCTATTGAGTAGAAGGAGTTGTCATTCAGAAATTTTTTAAAACTTGTTTTTAAATGTTGGTTGGCTATATGTAAGACTTTTAATGCTATTTGATAAATGACCAAAGATTTCTGTGGCAGTATAGTTTACCCTTTTCTGTGCCAACGTCAGATTTAACCCAGAATAGTGACGATCATGCTTTCTTCCAGTGTGGTACCTATGCACTTCACTGTTATTTTTGAATTGCGATGGGTTATTAATAACAAATTTCATAAGTAAATATATGTATCTTGAAGGTACTGTGAATATCCAGAGTTCCATAAATAAATGTTGCAAGGCGATTTTGGGTGGGGTCCAGCTATCATTCTGATTACATGCTTTTTTGCAACGATTACTTTTTCTCTTGATGAGGAATTACCCCAAAATATGATGCCATATGAAAGCAGTTGCGGGTTGCAGTAGATACTGGGAGATGAAGAAGCTTGCACAGGATAGAGTAGCATGGAGAGCTGCATCAAACCAGTCTCAGGACTGAAGACAACAACAACAACAACATGAAAGCAAGGAATGAAAATACGCATAGTAAGTTAATTTACTGATATGTTTGTGTTTAAAATTTGCAATAACCCTAATAGCATAAGTAGCTGAAGCTAACTGTTCCAGCAGATCATTAATGTGTTTCCCCCAATTCAATTTACCATCAATGCACACACCCAGAAACTTTGAATTATCAACAGACTTCCATTCATAGTTCATATCTATAAATGGTTTCATGCCATTTACTTTAGTGTACAAAATTATATGTACTGTGTTTTCCCCAAATATAGTGATAGTCAATTTGCAGACAACCACTTAATCATTTTCTGAAAGACATTATTCACAGTTTCCTCGGCTGATTCTTGTTTGTTGGATGTGGTTACGATACTTGTATAAAGAACTAGCTTTGCATCTTCATGGATATAGAGTGGCAAGTCTTTAATATATATTATGAACAATAAGAACCCAGAACTGAACCCTGTGGGACACCATTCTTGATACTTCCCCAGTTAGAGGGTTTGCAGACTATCTGTACTGTTAATTTCATCCTTCCTCATTCTTCCAGTTAAATATGAATTCATATGCTTATCTAGAAGAATTTCATGGTCACACAATGAAAAGTCTTTTAGAGATTAGAAAATATCTCAATGGGTTGTGTTTGGTTATTCAGTGCAGTTAATATTTGATTAGTAGAAACATATATAGCATTTCCTGTTGAAAAACATTTCCGAAAACCAAATTGACATTTTATTGGTAAAATATTCATTTTTACTAATATGTCATGTTACTCTTGAATACATTTTTTTTCCAAAATTTCGGATAAAGCTATCAGAAGTGAGAATGGGCAGTAGTTGTTAGCAACACACGTATCCCCTTTTTTATACAATGGTTTTACAATAGCACATTTTAGTCTATCTGGAAAAATGCCCTGTTTCAGTGAGGTGCTAGACATGTGGCTGAGAATCCTACTTATCAGTTGGGAACAAGCTTTTAGTACTCTGTTGAAAATACCATCAATTACTAGTGAGCTTTTACTTTTGAGTGAATATATTACTTTCCTCATTTTAGTAGGAGAGGTGGCTTGAATTTGTTTCACAAATTACATAGAGGCCTATTGCCTCTTCCACGTGTAGCCATGCATTTTTTAATGAATAGTGGGATAATATTTTTTCTAAAATGATCGTTAAAAGTGTTTTCTGCTTCTGACTTCTTGTTAACAAACTTTTCACTGAGTTTGATAGAAACTTCCTGTGCTCTCAATTGCCCTGTGTCCCTTTTAACAATATTCCAAAATGGCACAACATGACATTTGGCAACAAAATAACACACACGAAAGAACCATCATGCAGGAACATGGTATAAATGTGCCATATAAAACAAACAATACTCGGCAGAAAAGACCTAACACCACCAAAGACATAGTCAACAAAGTAGGTATATACCAACTAACCTGCAAATACTGTAATTCAGTATACATTGGGAACACATGCAGAAATTTATCAATAAGATACTCAGATACATTGGACAAATATGCAGAAATTTCCGAATTTGATACTCCGAGCATTTATAATCACTGAAAAGTGACAGCACACTTTCCACATTTGCAGAGCATTTCATCAAAAACGACTACTCCTCCCGTGGCATAGAAACAGACGTAAATCCTGAAACACAGAAACCATATGTCACAACTTTTTAACAATAGAAGACAATTACTATCTCCACAAGGCTACCGCACGGGGCAAATAGTTATCAATCACCAAATAGTACTGTGTAATAAAAGGCTATTCAACATTCTAAATGAATTATCAGACACACACACACAGACGACATTTCACAGTGCGCGGGCGTCAAAGTAAAACTAAAGATTAAACAAATGAGAAACGACAGAAGGAAGCGCATCAGAGGCGTAAATTTGTGCAGGGGAATGTGTGTGTCTAAGCTGCAGCGGAGTAACAGCACGTAGTATTTGCAAACGAACAGGAGAAAACGTGAGTAAATACTATCAAAATGCAACACAGCATCCATGAATATACAAACCACACGAAATAGTTCACCGTACCAAAGCTTCACAAAATATTTGTCGATGTCCACAGGTCCAGATCAGTTACTTGAAATCGCATTTGATATATAAAACAAACTTGTCACATCTAAGAACTAGGAAAATACGACAACGGTAAGGACAGAAACGAACATGTGCAATGAATTTTACCAAAATATACGAATTAAAGATCGGATAATAAAATCAATGCAGACGGTTTTCTAACATCCCTCATGTATGCAGATGTCTGGTGTTCTGATTTAGACCTGTGGCTTATTTTGGTGTGCAGCCACAGGACACACTCAGTGTAAAATAGAACCTAAAGCGCACATATAATTTGAGTGACAACATAATGTGATGCATCATATTCCATAACCTTACAATAACTTGTATGTGTGTATTTCCAGGAAAATAATAAGAAATCCACTGAGAATGATACAACTTCTGTGACCCATTATTGGGTAAAGTAAAACAATAACTTGTGTACCTACAAAAAGGTGGGCTCATCCTTAATTCATTAACATTTTGCTTCAAGCACTGGAACTGAGTCCAAACTGAAATATGATGTAAATAGACAGTTGTATTATAGAAGATGAGAAGCAGAAACTCCCAGGAATACCTGTAATGCTGCCTTTAGAGCACGTAGTTCTCCGGTTGGCCAACTCTGAAGTTGCTGGGTTTAAGACTGATGAACTACAAGAGGAAATTATCAACAAGTGAATCCTTCAAAGGATGGTGTATTGGCAAGTATTCCACAGGGGATACTCAGGATCCACTATTTTATGTGTATTAATAATCTTGTGTTGCCTATATATTTATTGTAAATGTTGTCACAATAGCGGTAAGAAATTGTGTCGAATAGCGAGTATAGACTGTTGGGTCATAATTTGTATGACAAATAACGAGATATACCCCAACTCGCCAAACAGATGTAGACTATGGTGAGTGGTTAATGAATCATTCCCCTACAGCCAGACAGAGACTATGGAGGGCTGCTAGTCCTCTACCAATGAGAACTAGGAACATTGAATCCCATTCTTCAAAACCAGATATCCCACAATTATGCCCAAAGTGATACAATCTAGTGGTAAAATATTGACATGTTTTGTGAAAATACGTGTAACTCTGTCGAAAATAAAGAATGATAGCAGTCGTAATTTTGTAAGATGTGGTCAGAGGTAAAAATGTAAAATGAGTGTTATGTTGTATAATACTGTTGACAATGAAGAAAGATACCAGCCTTAACTTTGTGAGCTGGAGTCACATGAAAATGTAAAATGAATGTAAATAAACGGAAATAATAATCCATTGGCTCTACTGATGAGATGACAAGACGAATTTTGTAGTCTCTGAGGTCAGTGTCTGTAATATTTTACGAACGAAATGGGCGGAGTCACAGAATCCAATATTAATAGATGAAGTATCAAATTAAGTGTACTTTGTATCTAAGAGCTGTCTTGGGAAGACAGCAGAAGCAATTGTGCCATCATTTACTCAAGCAGCATCAGCATGTGACTGGCTTTCATTGGCCCTAAGTTTCCTCGAGAATTACACTGAGTTCTGTCTTGGAAGACCCTTTTAGCTTGTAGGTTCCTTACAGGTTTGAGTCCTGCAACTGCCCGCGTGAAAGTCTCTCTTCAGTTGCATCTATTGAGGTAAGCCCTTGTCAGTCAAACATGAAATCCTTACTCCCTCACAGGACAAGACAATATTATTTCTTTATGGCTCTCCATCCTATCTTATGGCATTGTTTTGCACAAAAAAGAGTATAGCATTAAAGATAATACATGAGAAATAATTTTCTGATTTTTGTGTGTGTCTGTGTGTGTGTGTGTGTGTTTGTTTGTTTGTTTGTTTTGCTGCTGTTGATGATGGTCAGAAGCTGTGTCAGGTTTCTACTGACAAATCATCTCGCTGCTCTTATGCCTGTGCATTAGGCAACATGCATATGCAATGTCATGCTTACAGTGTTAAGTACAGTACGGTACTAAGCATACGTATTGTGGGGTGAAAGCCCCATAGCTGTAGTAGTATTAAGTATTTGAATGTTGTTAGTTTTATCACATTAATACACATGTATCTTAAAATACATGCCGTTCCAAGTCACATATCATGGCCACTGTTACAAAGAGTGGAGACATTATTTCATTTTTGCAACGATGTCAGGAATAAAACAGATATCCTAAAATGTGATTATATATTAGCAGCCACATTTGACAGTGGATCAAGAACACCATTCATCTGTATTGCCAGGCAATGTGTATGTGAAGTGCTAATTGGCAGTGGGAACAACCATGGGTAACAAATCATCATCAGCTGATTAAAATACAGGGCTATTCAGAATCAAGAAACAGATTTCAGACATTTATATGTTCTAAATTACGAAAGGTTGCACCATAAATCCAGCATTTCTGGGCGGACAACAGTTTAAAATTTGAGTTCTAGAACTAAACTTGCTTCAAAACTGTTTATTTCCTCAATGTTAAGGTGATTCAAATGACTTCAGCGTCATGCAAGATGGTACCCCGGCTTATACCTCTAAGTACATCCATTGTGACCTGAATATCATTCGAGGATGTTGGACTGGAAGAAGATGAGCAGAAGATGAACTTCATTGCCAGTGACCTCACAGGTCTCCAGATCTGACTTCTTGACTTCTATCTCTGAGGTTATGTGAAAGACCGCATTTTTACCCCCCCCCCCCCCCCTGTCTGACACTCTTGAAAGTCTGTGACAGCACATTGTTGAAGCTGTGAATATGATAACAAGAGACCAGCTGCTTTGTGCGTGGCAGGCAATGGGCCACCGCTTTGATATTTGTCGTGTAAAACATGGTGCTCACATTGAATACATAAAAATTAGAAATTTTCTCTTTCCAGGAACGTTGGAATCATGTTTCTATCTTTTGTAGTTCAGAAGCGATCAATATTGGAAATCTCTTCCTTCTTTTTGAATACTCCTGTAAAATTGGTATTTTATTGATTAAAAACATGAAAATAAATCAACACACGAGTTTTGATGCAACATCTATTTTTTCAACAGAAACGGAAGAACTAGAATAACACCAAAGACTTTGTACATAATCAGTTTACATGTTGAAATATTGTTAAGATATATTACCATTAATCTCACAAATACTTTCATATTCCCTCCTCATATTTTATATTATGGCAATGATTTTATCTGTCACTTGTAACTGAGCATATAGTAATTATTTTGTAAGAATGCTAGCTGCCTGTCAGCTTTTACCTCACCCATAAATACCTAATCCTTTTATAAGTCTGATGGCTCTTTGATTTTTTGTTTGTTGCTGTCTTCAGTCTGATGACTGCTTTGATGGAGCTCACCACACTAGCAAAACCTTCAGAAGCCCCTTGATCTTCACCTAATGCCTATAACCTACATGCATTTGAACTGCTTGCTGTAGTCCAGCCTTACTGTGCATCTACAGTTTTTACCACCAGGCCTCCCTCCATTATAAAACTGATGATTCTACAACTGCGCACACACTCTGCAAGTCCCTGTACAGTGCACAACGAAGGTACCATGTTCTATTACATGTCATTTCCTTTCCTGTTCCACTCACAAATAGAGTGACAGAAAAACAGCTGTCTATAAGCCTCTGTAGAGCCCCAGTTTCTTGCATCTTATCTTCGTGGTCCTGATGCAAAATGTACATTGAAGGCAGTAGAACTGATCTAGAATTAGCCTCAAATGCTGGTTCTCCAAATTTCCACAGAGAGCATCGATTCCCCCTCCAGGGATTCGCATTTGAGTTTAAGAAGCATCTCTGTAATACTTGTCTGCTGATCGAACTTACTGGTAGCAAAACTAGCAGCATGCTTCTGAATTGTTTTAATCTCTTCCTTTATTCTGACCTGGTGGGGATCCCAAACAGTTGAGCAGTACAAAAGATTGGGTGACACTAGCATTCTATACGCTGTCTCCTTTATAGGTGAGTTATACTTTACCAAAATTTTTCCAATGAAACAAAGTTGAGCATTTGCCTTCCCTACTACCAACCTGGTATGCTCATTCGATTTCATATCACTTTGCAACATTATGCCTAGATATTTGATTGATGTTATTATGTCAAGCAACACACTACTAATTCTGTATTTGAATGTTACAGTATTGCTTTCCCTATTTACCTTACCCTACATTTTTCTGTATTAGACCAAGCTGCAATTTATCACATCAGCTAGAAATTCCATCTAGGTCACATTGTCTCCTCCTACAGTCACTTAATGACAACACTTTCCCATAGACCAAAACACCATCAGCTAACGGCAATTAATTGCTGTAAGCCTGTCTGTCAGATCATTTATGTGAATATAGAATAACAATGGTCCTATCTCACTTCCCTGCAGCACTCCTGGTAATACCATTGTCTCTGATGAACAACCACTGTCAATGACAACACTCTGCCATCTATTATCTAATAAGTCTTCAAGCCACTTACATATCTAGGAATGTAATCCATATGCTCTGACCCTTGTCAACAGTGTGCAGTGGACACTTTCTGGAAAGCTAGGAATATGGAATCTGCCTGTTGTCCTCCACCCATGGTTTGTAGGATATCATGTGAAAAAAAGACAAGCTGAGTTTGGCCTGAGTGATGCTTTCTAAATCTGTACGGATTTGTGGTTACAAGCTTTTCTGTTTTAAAGACCTTTATTATATTCAGACTCAGAATGTGTTCAAAACTTCTGCAGTAAATAAATGTTAAGGATATTGGTCTGTAATTATAATATACTGACAAATTTTACCAACAGAATCACAATATTAAAAAAATATTTTTTAAGAATTCAGTACATCATGGGAATATTCAGACGACAAGGGAACTATCAGAACTTATCAATGGTGTGTTTTTCTTTCTTTCAACCACACTATTGTAAGTGAACTTGTAAAGTCTTCAAATACTATTCTGCTTCATGACACAGCATACACCATAAAAAATTAAATGATCAGTACAATCAAACACGTGAACGTAAGTGTAGCACTAAAGTAATAGTGAACAATAAAAATAAGTCTTTTTATTTTACAGAAAAAAGTTTTACAAGAAATGTTCACTGTAAATTTCATCAACACAAACTGCAACTAATTAACACAGGGGGGTTACATAAACAAGTTGCCTCATAATTGTTATTGTCCTAAATATATTTATATTTAATTGTTTAATGAGGAAGGCATATCTCAGTGTAATTATCAGTTTTTTTCTGGTACAATGTATGAATGGGAGTAAATACTCAGTGTGAAACTACAGCCTGCGAACTACTGTTAGTATAGGAACTATTTAGCTTAACAGGTTACAGGTCCAGTTTCAGTGAACTGTTCTTGGCAAATCTTCTTCTAAACTGTAACTGATGAAAAGAAAAATGCTAGAAAATACAGATGCAAGTTGAGGTTAAAGTGCCGTCAAATGAGTTTAAAGCACTGTCAGTTGAATTTTGAGGTTAGAAACATTAACAGCTGAGTTTTAGGTTAAAAGAAATGCATTCAGAAAGTAACTTGTGATCATATAGTGTACACTTAGATCAAGGTCTGCAGAAATGGGTATGTTGGTATAATGTACATAAATGATTAGTCCAAAAATTTGACTGGTGAAGCTGGAAAAGAAAGGTATTCAATTACCATGAAGATGTTTTGAATGTCATTGACAAGACATTACTGAAGCTCCAGCCACTCAAAGAAGGTGCTGCAGAAATACAAGTCAAAAAGCACAAGGAACAGTTTGATTTGTTTCCTAAGGCAAACATTTACACAGTGTGTATGATAACAAGTGCTATTATTTATTAAGTGTGTCAGTAGTAATGAAAAAGGAAACAGTTAGTGATATATGAGATGCCTTAAAGCAGCAATTTGATGCCACATTCAGGGATCAGTTGTTTAAAATTTGTACAGTCTCCATTAGTTGGAGATTCATTGGTGCTTCAGATGTGTTATACACCAATCCTTTCTTTTGGTCAAATTGTGCCACAAATTTCTTTTTCCCTCATTTCCTTCTGTAACAACTCATTTCAAAAGCTTCTGTTCTTTTCTTATCAGAAATGTTTATCATCTATATTTCAGTTCCACACAAGGCTATGCTCCAGACAAATATATTCATAACATGCTTCATAACACTTAAATTTCCGTTGGATGTTAACAAATTTCTCTTTCTCAGAAATGCTTTTCTTCATATTGCCAGTTTGCATTTTGCATCTTCCACACTTATGCAATCATGAATTATTTTGCTGCCCAAATAGCAAAACTCACCAACTACTTTTAATGCCTAATTTCCTAATCTAATTTCTTCAGCATTACTTGATTTAATTGGACTGCATGCTATTACCCTTATTTTACTTCTGTTGATACTAATATTATAACCTCTTTCCAAATCACTGTCTATTCCATTCAACTGCTCTTCTAATTCCTTTGCTGTCTTTACAATGTTGTTAGCAGGCCTCAAAAAGTTTTTATTTCTTCTCCTTGAAGTTTAATGTCATGTGTGAATATCTCCTTGGTTTCCTGTACAGCTAGCTTGATGTACATATTGAAAAACATTGGAGAGAGAGGCTAACACTTCCTCACTACCATCTCAGCTTCTACTTTCCTTTCATGCCCTTCAACTTTTATAACTACAGCCTGATGTCAATACTAGTTATAGATAACCAACTGCTCCTTGTATTTTACATCTGCTGTCTTATAACTACATTCTGATTCCTGTATTTGTATTCCAGTCAACATCGTCAAAAGCTTTCTCTAAATATAGAAATGTTTTAACCTAAGAGAAAGGATAGGGCCTTTACTACCCCGTATGTTCCTGCATTTCCCTGGAACACAAACTGATTAATTTCTGCCAGTTTTCCATGATTCTGTAAATAATTTGTGTACTTATTTTGCAGAAATGACTTAATAATACTAGTTTTGTAATATACTGGTTCAATAATATTCACACCTATCAACAACTGCTTTCTTTGGAATTTTTTTTATTTAATAAAATTGCAGCCAAATAGCCATATACAGTTACTTTGCGTAACATTTTACATTTACATTTTACATTTTTGCGTATTCATTTATCGATTTCACTCTTTTACTGCACAGTTCTATGTGATATCGTTCACAGGCTTCGCTACACAGTTCACATACACATGTTGCGGTTGGGTCGTGATAAGTTTTGTTTTTGCAGATTAAATGATGAAAGCCGTGAGTAGAAAGTCTAGTTACAACATGTCGCTGTTCAAAGTTTGGTGCTGTCCATGAGCGGTTCGTCATTGTTTCGGAATTGTTTGGAATTTGAATGATTACATTATTCTTAAAGTCCAGGAGAAATTTGTCTGTCTCATATATCTTTGTGTACCAGGTAGAATAGTTTTGTCATGTCTGGTTTCCTCAAGGACCTCAGTAATTCTGAGGGGCCTCTTTCAACTTAACGTTTTCAGTATTTTGTCAAATTCACTCACAGAATCATATCCCACCTCATCTTCATCTATTTGTGCTTCTATTTCTATAAGTTCTTCTGCCTTCAAGTTTCTTTCCCTTAGTGTACATATTCATTTCAACTTTTGATATTCCATTCATTGTTTAGTATGTTCTTGCTACCTGAGCTCTTAATTTACCAACAGTGTTTCCCTTTTCTATGAAGATCTCTTTACTTTTCCTATATGCAGTATATATGTTTCGCATAGTCATGCATGCTTCTATAACGTTGCATTTCTAATCTAGCCATTGGTGTTTTTGTAATTTGCACTTACTGTCAATCTCATTTTTTTTTAGATATCTGTAATTCCTTTTATCTGATTCATTTGTTGCATTTTTACATTTGCTCCTTGAGTTACTTATCTTCAATAACTAATACATTATTCAAGGATGTCTATTGAACTTTGTCTTTTTGCTTATTTGATTATCTGTTAGTCTCACTATTTTGTTTTTAAAAGCTACCTGTTTGTCTTGTATTTCTTTCCCCTGTTTTAGTCAACCATTGCCTACTTATGATTCCTTTCAAAGTCTCCAACAACTCTAAAACCAGATTTGCCCCTGGAAATTTTTTACAATTGAAAATTTCATTTTGAAATCTGTGTCTTACTATTACCTTATAAATCTGATACTTTCTAGTGTGTACTTTGTACAACTAATTGTAAGTTAAGAACAGAAGACCCATCAACAGTTATTAACTTCTTTCAGAAGCCAATGTAACCATAAAAATGATATGAAATTATCACATGCATCTACATATTGAGCCCTACTTGGTAAAAGAATGGCACACTACCATAGTTTATTTTTTCTTACAACTGCATCACCTTGAAACTCAGGAAGAGTGTCATTAGTCTACTTTTCTCCAGTATGATTGATATTACTGTAAGCTTCAATACTACAGTCATCAGTTTCCTCAGCATTAATTCCTTCTGCAATAGTCACTTTAATATATCAAATGGTGGAAAATCTGGGATGGAATAATGACAGAATTATGAAAAATACAGATTGCTACTCACCATACAGTGGAGATGTTGAGCTGCGGATAGGCAGAACAAAAAGACTGCCAAACATTAGCTTTCAGACAAAGAGGCCATTTCAATGTGCTGGAGTGGGAGCAGGGAAGGGGGTAGGATGGTGGAGGACAATGTCTAATGAAGGCTGAGATCAGGAGAGTTACAGAAACCTAGGATATACTGTAGAGAGAGTTCTCATCTCCGCAGTGCAGAAAAACTGATGTTGGTAGGATGGATTGTGGCACAGGCTGTGAAGCAGTCATTAAAATGAAGAATGTTGTGTTGGGTAGTGGCTCGGCAACTGGGTGGCTCAGCTGCCTCTTGGGCACTGTTTGTTGGTGACCATTCACATTCACACAGACAGTGATTGCAGCTTAGCTTGTAGATAACATGACTTGTTTCACAGGTTGCTCTGCCTCTGATGGGACAGGTGAGGCTTGTGACCAGACTGGAGTAGGTGGTGGTGGGAGGAAGTATGGGACAGGTCTTGAATCCAGGTCTAGTACAGTGATATTAGCTCTGAGGCATAAGTTGGGAGCAGGGGTTGTGTATGTATGGATGAGGATATTGTGTAGTTTTGGCGAGCGGCAGAATACCACTGTGGGGTAGGGGTGGGAAGGATTGTGGCTAGGACAGCCCCCATTTCAGGGCATGACAAGAGGCAGTTGAAACCGTGGCAGAGCATGTGATGCAGTTTCTCAAATCCTGGATGGTACTGAGTCATGAGGGGAATGCTCCTCTGTGGTGAGTTGGTGGGACTTTAGTACATGGAAGTTGACTGGAGAGATAAGGCATGGGAGATCTGTTTGTGTAAGAGGTTGGTAATGCAATTACAGTCCGAGACCATTGGTATATTTCAAGTGGGACTGCTCATCATTACAGATGCAGTGGCCACGGGTGACTGTTGTTGTGGTCTTCAGTCCTGAGACTGATTTGATGCAGCTCCCCATGCTACCCTATCCTGTGCAAGCTTCTTCATCTCCTAGTACTTACTGCATCCTACATCCTTCTGAATCTGCTCAGTGTATTCATCTCTTGGTCTCCCTCTACGATTTTTATCTTCCATGCTGCCCTCCAATGCTAAATTTGTGATCCCTTAATGCCTCTGAACATGTCCTGCCAACTGGTCCCTTCTTCTTGTCAAGTTATACCACAAACTATTCTTCTCCCCAATTCTATTCAATACCTCCTCATTACCGTATTTACTCGAATCTAAGCCGCACTTTTTTCCGGTTTTTGTAATCCAAAAAAAACCGCCTGCGGCTTAGAATCGAGTGCAAAGCAAGCGGAGGTTCTGAAAAATGTTGGTAGGTGCCGCCACATCTAACTTCTGACGTCGAATATATGTAGCGCCACACAAGCATGCTTTGTGGGCACAAAGATAAATACTGGCGCCAAAACTTTTTTTCTCCGCCCCTTGTTTCGGCCACTGCATTTTCTTACATTATCCAACGAAGTAAATACAAATTCCGTATTGTTCATCTTCGAATGTAGCAGAATTTCAATGTACTACGAAAATCCGACTGGCAAGACTGTTAGGGATGTTTGTCAATATGGCCAACTCTACGTTCCGAGTTTTTTCCTACCTGTGAGAAGAGATGGTTGCTAATAGGAACCTGATGAAATGTGAATCACATGCAGTATTCTCTTCACCATAAGAATAATACGAAAATAAACATTTTGCCATGTATTCTTTCGTGTTTGCTGCTATCTCATTTAAATCCTGCATGCCTAATAAACTACGAAACTAGAGTGAAACAACAGCAAACGCGGAAGAATATACGTAGCGTGTCCTGTTTATATTCGTATTATTCTTATGCCTAATAGTGATATAGTCAGAAATGAAGCATGGCAACTGACTCAATTTTAAATGTAAGATGACTAATTTCTGTGCAAATTTGATGTACTAAATAAGCGGCCGCAAAGATTTTCAAACGGAGAAAAATTTGCGCCTAACTCTCGTTCAGAACATGTTCTATCATACGCAGTCTATTATTTGGTTCTTGTTGGTTATCAAATAAAGCAGCAGTGTAAGTAACAACAAATAGCAGTCTTTTGCCATTGTTTCGCTAATGAGACGATTCCTCTTTTCTTTTTTTTAAGCGGCGGTAGCGCGCATAAAGCAAGTCATGCCGCGAGTGGCGACAGGCCGTAAATACGCACTATCAGAATGCGACAAACAATGCATGACACAGTACAGTATTGCATTTTTAGCTTAGAGTGACGTAAACACCTATAACAAAGAAAACGGCACTTATCAGATCAAAGCAAAATAAGCAATCGATTCAAACCAGACGAAGCACGTGAAAAAGGAAGGGTACCCGTATAAATACGGACGGAGCGCCTGACGCATAGCAATGGCTACCTGGTAAAGCTTAACTGCTAAGCTTACGACTCGAACCAAACTACTGTAGCTGTATCGTCTTTCATTCGACCTAAATTGTGTCTCATATTACAATGGACCAACTTTGTTTCGATTTGGAGGTGCGGCCTAAAACTTTTCTCTTCCCTTGAATTTCGAGTCTCAAATTTCAGGTGCGGCTTAGATTCGGGAAATATTTTTTTCCTTTATTTCGAGTCTCATTTTTCAGGTGCGGCTTAGATTCGAGTGCGGCTTAGATTCGAGTGCGGCTTAGATTCGAGTAAATACGGTAGTTATGTGATCTACCCATCTAATCTTCAGCATTCTTCTGTAGCACTACATTTCGAATGCTTCTATTCTCTTCTTGTCTAAACTATTTATCATTTGTGTTTTACTTCCATACATGGCTACACTCCATACAAATACTTTCAGAAACGACTTCCTGACAGTTAAATCCAGACTCGATGTTAACAAATTTCTCTTCTTCAGAAATGCTTTCCTTGTCATTGCCAGTCTACATTTTATATCCTCTCTACTTCGACCATCATCGGTTATTTTGCTCCCCAAATAGCAAAACTCCTTTACTACTTTAAGTGTCTCATTTCCTAATCTAATTCCCTCAGCATCACCCGAGTTAACTCGACTACATTCCATTATCCTCATTTTGCTTTTGTTGGTGTTCATCTTATATCCTCCTTTCAAGACACTGTCCACTCCGTTCAACTGCTATTCCAAGTCCTTCGCTGTCTCTGACATAATTACAATGTCATCGGCAAACCTCAAATTTTTTATTTCTTCTCCATGGATTTTAATACCTACCTACTCCGAATTTTTCTTTTGTTTCCTTTACTGCGTGCTCAATATACAGATTGAATGACATTGGGAATAGGCTACAACTTTTTCTCACTCTCTTCTCAACCACTGCATCCCTTTCATGCCCCTCGACTCATAACTGCCATCTGGTTTCTGTACAAATTGTAAATAGCCTTTTGCTGCCTGTATTTTACCCCTGCTATCTTTAGAATATGAAAGAGAGTATTCCAGTCAACATTGTCAAAAAGCTTTCCCTAGGCGTACAAATGCTAGAAACGTAGGTTTGCCTTTCCTTAATCTTCCTTCTAAGATAAGTCGTAAGGTCAGTATTGCCTCACGTGTTCCAATGTTTCTTCGGAATCCAAACTGATCTTCCCCGAGGTCGGCTTCTACCGGTTTTTCCATTCGTCTGTAAAGAATTTGTGTTAGTATTTTGCAGCTGTGACTTATTAAACTGATAGTTCGGTACTTTTCACATCTGTCAACAGCTGCTTTCTTAGGGATTGGAATTATTATATTCTTCTTGAAGTCTGAGGGTATTTCGCCTGTCTCATACATCTTGCTCACCAGGTGCTAGAGTTTTGTCAGTACTGGCTCTCCCAATGCTGTCAGTAGTTCTAATGGAATGTTGTCTACTCCCGGGGCCTTTTTTCGACTCAGGTGTTTCAGTGCTCTGTCAAACTCTTCAAGCAGTATCGTATCTCCCATTTCATCTTCATCTACATCCTCTTCCATTTCCATAATATTGTCCTCAAGTACATCACCCTTGTATAGACCCTCTATGTAGTCCTTCCACCTTTCTGCTTTCCCTTCTTTGCTCAGAACTGGGTTTCCATTGGAGCTCTTGATATTCATACAAGTGGTTCTCTTCTCTCCAAAGGTATCTTTAATTTTCCTGTAGACAGTATCTGTCTTAGTCCTAGTGAGATAAGCCTCTACATCCTTACATTTGTCCTCTAGGCATCCCTGCTTAGCCATTTTGCACTTCCTGTCGATCTCATTTTTGATACGTTTGTATTCCTTTTTGCCTGCTTCATTTACTGCATTTTTATATTTTCTCCTTTCATCAATTAAATTCAATATTTCTTACTTTACCCAAGGATTTCTACTAGCCCTCATCCTTTTACCTACTTGATCCTTTGCTGCCTTCACTACTTCACCCCTCAGAGCTACCCGTTCTTCTTCTACTGTACTTCTTTCCCCCATTCCTGTCAATTGCCTAGAAACTCTGTACAACCTCTAGTTTAGTCAGTTTATCCAGGTCCCATCTCCTTTAATTCCCACCTTTTTGCAGTTTCTTCAGTTTTAATCTACAGTTTATAACCAATAGATTGTGGTCAGAGTCCACATCTGCCCCTGGAAATGTTTTACAATTTAAAACCTGGTTCCTAAATCTCTGTCATACCATTATATAATCTATCTGAAACCTTCTAGTATCGCCAGGATTCTTCCGTGTATACAACCTTCTTTTATGATTCATGAACCAAGTGTTAGCTATGATTAAGTTATGTTCTGTGCAAATTTCTACCAGACGGCTTCCTCTTTCATTTCTTACCCCCAATCCATATTCACCTACTATGTTTCCTTCTCTCCCTTTTCCTACTCTCGAATTTCAGTCACCCATGACTATTAAATTTTCGTCTCCCTACACTACCTGAATAATTTCTTTTATCTCATTACCCCTATTTGATTTTGTATTTATAACTCTGTATTCACCTGACCAAAAATCTTGTTCCTCCTGCCACCGAACATTACTATTTCCCACTATATCTAACTTTAACCAATCCGTAGAATACCAGTTTTCTTTCTCCTGATAATGACGTCCTCCTGAGCAGTCCCCGCCCGGAGATGCGAATGGGGGACTATTTTTACCTCCGGAATATTTTACCCAAGAGGACGCCATCATCATTTAACCATACAGTAAAGCTGCATGCTCTCAGGAAAAATTACGGATGTAGTTTCCCCTTGCTTTCAGCAGTTCGCAGTACCAGCACAGCAAGGCTGTTTTGGTTAGTGTTACAAGGCCAGATCAGTCAATCATCCAGATTGTTGCCCCTCCAACTGTTGAAAAGGCTGCTGCCCCCCTTCAATAACCACCCGTTTGTCTGGCCTCTCAACAGATACCCCTCCGTTGTGGTTGCACCTGCGGTATGGCCATCTGTATCGCTGAGGCACGCAAGCCTCCCCACCAATGGCAGGCAAGGTCCATGGTTCGTGGGGGGGAGGGTGACTAGGCTGTATGAAATGGGTGGCAGCTGTTTAAATGGAGGTATTTCTTACAGTTGGATAAGTTGATATGTATGGAGGTGCAGACATAGCCTTGTTTGAGAGGAAGTAAATATCAAGGAAGGTGCCATGTTGGGTTGAGGAGGAGCAGATGAAGTGAGTGCAGGAGCAGGTGTTGAGATCCCATAGGAATGTGGATAGGGCACAGGGCCCTCACAACTCGATCCAGATCATAAAGATGTCATCAGTGTAAGTGATCAGGTAAGGTGTTCGGTATTCTAGATGGTTAGAAAGGATACCTCGTCGTGGCCTGTGAATATGTGTGAATGTGTTGGCATAGGATGCTGCCATGCGGGTGCCCTTTGCCATACCCTGTATTTGTTTGCTGGTGAGGCCTTTATAGGTGAAGTAATTGTGGGTGAGGATATAGTTGGTCATTTGTAACTGGGAAGTAGGTTGTAGGCATGAAATCCATTGGGCATTGGGAAATGTAGATTTCAATAGTGGCAAGGCCAAGGGCATTAGGAATATTAGTCTAAAGGGAGGTGGCAATAGTAGTGACAAGTGGGATACCATGTGGTACCACCAGTACACTCACAATCTTTTTACTTCTCTCGTTATCCACTGTCCCCTGCCTCCCCTGCCCCTTCCCTACCTTCTGTCTAAGCGTGTGACTACACCTAGCTTCCCTACCCTCTCTCTACCTTGTCCATGTATGCTCCCATAAGTAGCATTTTACCGTCCCCCACTCCTGCCCTGCTACCTCTCCCCCTCCTCACCCCAGCCCCCTATGTACCAGTACCACCCAGACTGCTTCTCCCATCAAGCACTGCTGCTCACAGTCTGGCCTGAGCAGTCGGAGACTTTGGTCGTGTGTGTGATTTGTGATTGCATGTTGGTGTTGTCTAATTCTGATTAAGATCGTTTGGCCAAAAGCATACTCTTTTGATAGTCTTTTTGTTCTGCGTATCTGCTACCAACATCTGTGCTATATGGTGAGTAGCAATCTGCCCTTTTCATAATACTGTCATTTTACTATACCTAAGTATTATTTTCAGCAGTGGATGATGCACCTGTGTTTCTGCATCTTGAACTGTCAAAGCTAGATTAACTGCGTACAATAAATTTTGTTTTGTGGGCTGTATTAAGTTCATCAGATTTGCAACTATTCCTAAATAGAGTTCAGCATTATTGATAGCCAGTGACCCACCTGCTATACATCTTGTTTCTGTTGGTAAAGATAAGGATTTAGATCCATCATGCCGCATTTCTGTAAATTCCTCATATTAAAAGCAGACTGATTTATTTGAATCCAATTTTCTAAGTTCTTGATTTATAAACCTAGGTAGTAATCCAGATCGTCTACAGTGATGTGGAAGCAATTAGCCAACTGACAAACTGCCTATTGGCTTCTGTCTCGGGTCCTTCGGCCGACGTTCATCTAATGATTTTTCTGACGTTTCGCCAGCACGAGTGGCTGGCATTGTCAAAGCTTCACCCTCCATTGCCGGTGGTGAACTGGAGGCGAGCTCGCGGCCGCAGGCTATATGTACCTGGCGCGCCAACGTCCGAGGGCTTCTCCGCGGTCATATCCGGTGCGTTTCTCCTCTTGCTACCTGCGACGGTCGTTCACTGCAGTACGGGAAGCCAGGATCCGTTTACCTTAAGGCTTTCCTCTTTCTTGTTGAAACTGTTCGCGTGTTTTTGGATTTCTACAGCTTCTCTGAACAGGCGCGTGTGATAGTGCTTCTCTACAGACAGAACTTCCGTGTCGGCGAATTTTATTACGTGGTCGGTCTCATTCAGTGCGTGCTCTGCCACGGCCGATTTCTCCACCTGCCCCAACCTGCAATGTCGCTTATGCTCTTTGATCCTGGTGTTAATGGATCGTCCAGTCATTCCGACATAAACTTTCCTGCATGTGCAAGGTATACGGTATATTCCCGACATTGCAAGTGGGTCTCTTTTCTCCTTCGCCGATCTAAGACACTCTTTGATCTTCCTTGTCGGTTTGAAAATCGTCTTTACGCCGTGTTTGCGCAATATACAGCCGATTCTGTCCATCACTCTGGGAATGTATGGCAGAAAGGCCGTACCCGACATTTCTTTTTGTGGTTCCTTACTTCGCCGAGTGTTTGGCTCTGTTACACTTCTAATGTAATTTGTGGAGTACCCATTGCTCCTCAGAACAGTTTCCAGGTGTTGCATTTCTCGTTTGAGGTGTTGAGGCTCACATATTCGTCCTGCTCTCGTTACGAGCGTACTAATCATGCCTCTTTTCTGGCTCGGGTGGTGGTTTGACAGTTTGTGCAGGTATCGGTCCGTGTGTGTCGGTTTTCGATACACGCTGTGTCCCAGGTTTTCGCCGTCCCTTGTGACCAGCAAATCTAGAAATGGCAGTTTCTTGTTCTTTTCTACTTTCATGGTAAATGTTAGGTTGGCATGGAGGCTGTTCAAGTGTCTCAGGAATTCACCGAGCTGTTCTTCACCATGGCTCCACACCACGAAAGTATCATCGACGTACCTGTATCACACCTTAGGTTTGCAAGTCGCCGAGTCCAGTGCTTGTGCTTCGAATTGTTCCATGAAGAAGTTGGCCACCACTGGACTGAGAGGACTACCCATGGCGACGCCTTCCAGCTGTTCGTAGAAATCGCCATTCCACGTGAAATAGCTCGTGGTGAGACATGCATGGAAGAGCTTTTTGATGTCTTGCGGGAACATGGAACCGATGTGCTCCAGAGCGTCGCTGAGTGGCACTTTCGTAAATAACGAAACAACATCAAAACTGACCAGGATGTCGTTTGGCGCAATTTTCAGTTTCTTCAGCTTCTCAATGAAATGTCCTGAGTCCTTAATGTATGTGTCGGTCTTTCCCACGTGTGGCTGGAGGAGAGAGGCCAAGTGTTTCGCCAGTTTATACATTGGTGAGCCAGGAGCGCTAACGATCGGTCTCAGTGGAACGTTGTTCTTATGGATCTTGGGTAATCCATACAGCCGAGGTGGTAGGGCTTCTGTGTTGCGCAGGTTTCTCTGTATGTCCGCCGGCAGAGAAGATGCCTTGATTAATCGATTCGTATTCTGAGTGATACGCTGCGTCGGATCTGCGCTTAGTTTTCGGTACGTCGTCGGATCTAATAGGTCTCGGATCTTTTGCTCATAATCTTCGGTCTTCATTACAACGGTCGCATTCCCCTTATCGGCAGGCAGTACCAATATACTCTTGTCGGCGTTGAGATTCTTAATGGCTTGTACCTCTTCTTTCTTCAGGTTGCAAGCTGGTGGTTTTGCTCGGCGCAGTATCCTGGCTGTTTCAGTGCGTATTTCCTCTGCCCTTTCACAAGGAAGGGTCCGAATGGCTGCTTCGATGTTGGCAATGATGTCCTCCATAGGTATAGTTCTTGGGATGATAGCGAAATTCCCTCCTTTTTGAAGAACAGACACTTCCTCTTCGGTCAACCTCACGGAACGACAATTGACCGAAGAGGAAGTGTCTGTTCTTCAAAAAGGAGGGAATTTCGCTATCATCCCGAGAACTATACCTATGGAGGACATCATTGCCAACACCGAAGCAGCCATTCGGACCCTTCCTTGTGAAAGGGCAGAGGAAATACGCACTGAAACAGCCAGGATACTGCGCCGAGCAAAACCACCAGCTTGCAACCTGAAGAAAGAAGAGGTACAAGCCATTAAGAATCTCAACGCCGACAAGAGTATATTGGTACTGCCTGCCGATAAGGGGAATGCGACCGTTGTAATGAAGACCGAAGATTATGAGCAAAAGATCCGAGACCTATTAGATCCGATGACGTACCGAAAACTAAGCGCAGATCCGACGCAGCGTATCACTCGGAATACGAATCGATTAATCAAGGCATCTTCTCTGCCGGCGGACATACAGAGAAACCTGCGCAACACAGAAGCCCTACCACCTCGGCTGTATGGATTACCCAAGATCCATAAGAACAACGTTCCACTGGGACCGATCGTTAGCGCTCCTGGCTCACCAACATATAAACTGGCGAAACACGTGGCCTCTCTGCTCCAGCCACACGTGGGAAAGACCGACACATACATTAAGGACTCAGGACATTTCATTGAGAAGCTGAAGAAACTGAAAATTGCGCCAAACGACATCCTGGTCAGTTTTGATGTTGTTTCGTTATTTACGAAAGTGCCACTCAGCGATGCTCTGGTGCACATCGGTTCCATGTTCCCGCAAGACATCAAAAAGCTCTTCCATGCATGTCTCACCACGAGCTATTTCACGTGGAATGGCGATTTCTACGAACAGCTGGAAGGCGTCGCCATGGGTAGTCCTCTCAGTCCAGTGGTGGCCAACCTCTTCATGGAACAATTCGAAGCACAGGCACTGGACTCGGCGACTTGCAAACCTAAGGTGTGGTACAGGTACATTGATGATACTTTCGTGGTGTGGAGCCATGGTGAAGAACAGCTCGGTGAATTCCTGAGACACTTGAACAGCCTCCATGCCAACATAACATTTACCATGGAAGTAGAAAAGAACAAGAAACTGCCATTTCTAGATGTGCTAGTCACAAGGGACGGCGAAAACCTGGGACACAGCGTGTATCGAAAACCGACACACACGGACCGATACCTGCACAAACTGTCAAACCACCACCCGAGCCAGAAAAGAGGCATGATTAGTACGCTCGTAACGAGAGCAGGACGAATATGTGAGCCTCAACACCTTAAACGAGAAATGCAACACCTGGAAACTGTTCTGAGGAGCAATGGGTACTCCACAAATTACATTAGAAGTGTAACAGAGCCAAACACTCGGCGAAGTAAGGAACCACAAAAAGAAATGTCGGGTACGGCCTTTCTGCCATACATTCCCAGAGTGACGGACAGAATCGGCCGTATATTGCGCAAACACGGCGTAAAGACGATTTTCAAACCGACAAGGAAGATCAAAGAGTGTCTTAGATCGACGAAGGAGAAAAGAGACCCACTTGCAATGTCGGGAATATACCGTATACCTTGCACATGCGGAAAAGTTTATGTCGGAATGACTGGACGATCCATTAACACCAGGATCAAAGAGCATAAGCGACATTGCAGGTTGGGGCAGGTGGAGAAATCGGCCGTGGCAGAGCACGCACTGAATGAGACCGACCACGTAATAAAATTCGCCGACACGGAAGTTCTGTCTGTAGAGAAGCACTATCACACGCGCCTGTTCAGAGAAGCTGTAGAAATCCAAAAACACGCAAACAGTTTCAACAAGAAAGAGGAAAGCCTTAAGGTAAACGGATCCTGGCTTCCCGTACTGCAGTGAACGACCGTCGCAGGTAGCAAGAGGAGAAACGCACCGGATATGACCGCGGAGAAGTCCTCGGACGTTGGCGTGCCAGGTACATATAGCCTGCGGCCGCGAGCTCGCCTCCAGTTCACCACCGGCAATGGAGGGTGAAGCTTTGACAATGCCAGCCACTCGTGCTGGCGAAACGTCAGAAAAATCATTAGATGAACGTCGGCCGAAGGACCCGAGACAGAAGCCAATAGGCAGTTTGTCAACAAGTGGCCACGAAAGCCTTAACAATTTTGAATTAGCCAACTGTTCAATAAATTTACTCTCTCAATCATTGCAGCTCATTGTAGCAGATTAGCAACAAATGTCCACTACCAATGGATGGAAAGGTGTTCTGCAGGTTGTCAGGATGGCATCCAGCTCCCTCCACCTGAGAGTTGGGGGAACGATGGATAGATGAACACTACAGGAGTCTGTCAGATGCGTAAAGTGGCCATAGCAAGGCAGGCGACATGCATACAAATTCTTTATCATTCAACAATTTTATTGCAGCTGCAGTTGTGTACTCACAGCATGTGGCGAGTGTGACATTGATCCACAGCAGCATCCATGTTCCATGATCTCATAATGGAGAAGCATTGTGGTAGAGATGGCACTTGGCATGACCCAAGCACAGAGAAACCTAGCATAGTAGACATTCTGCAGCAGCATTTTGTCATGTGATGATGTTGCTGACTTATTTTGTTTCGCTGCTAGTGAGGCAGCCGTAGCTGTCCAGCTGAGGTAAGTGACATCTGGCTATGTGATCCCAGTGGCCTAGAGGCTGGGAGGGCCTCAGTTTGATCCCCAGCTCATCATGCTGTGTCTGGGGTTGACACAATGAGTGTTGACTACTCAATGACTTGCAGATTTGAATAATGCTGTGATGATGTGATTGGCTGGACAGTCAGTATTTATATATGTCAAAGTGCACCTGTTGTGGTGCTGTACCTGCTAATGTCATGTACACTGCATACTGACCTGCTGTGTGTTCTTCAGCCCATCTACCTACACACTTACAGCTTTGCTCCATAATCAGTCCATCATCAGCAGGAAAAAGCAGTAGTGGTGTCGTATTTTCATTGTGGAACATGTAAAGATCAATTCAGATCTCCCAGATATTACATCCACTGTGAAATTTAACAGCACATGTATATCAACATTTTGATGCTTGCTTCAAACCATAGTTTTCAACAATTTGCTTACAGGTCCCTTATTACTGTCGCAGCATTCTGACTGATGCATTAAAATTTCTTCTTCAAAAATACCATTTAGAAATGCAGTCCTTATATAAAATTGTTTCATGTCCCAGTCATATCTCAGATCTTGCTGTGGGACTAAATGTGTCAGTATAGCCTATTCCAAATCACTAGACACACACATTTGACTTTCCCCCCAGGGGCTCGGCATTCAGGTGGCGACCGCGAGGTACCCGAGCTGGGGACTGGTAAGCGCTGCCAGTCCCCTTGCACCGTAACCTCTGGGCATACCTCAACAACCACTGTGCGGCGCGGCGGTGGGACGTTGTGTGTCTCAGGGAATGGGGATCTTGGCTTGACCGCCTGGATCGCGAGGATGGAATAAACCTCTATAAACAACCCCTCAATCTCAAGGTGTGCTGCGCGTTGGTGAGATGCATGGCTGTTGAGTTGGAACAGTCGTTAGCGGGCAACCTCTGGGATACCTGCCACACCTCAGTGGTATAAGGCTTACCTAGGCCTGTGTGGATCTGTCTAGGTGGACTTCTAGTTCCCTATCTACTCTTGGGACCGAGATGGATCCTTTGAAATTCTCTTTTCCTCCTCCCAGCAGAAAGGGTGGGCCACTGGAAGGTTCTGACACTCAGTCTCTCAAGAGGGCTCGTGAAGTCAGCCCCACTGACTCCGGCACTTCTTTGACAAGTAGTCTTTGGTAACAGAATGCATTCTGGTAATCAGAATGTGTTTCTCATTGTGAAACGGAAGGAGGGTAGTTTCGAGAAGGTTTCGCCCTTCTATATACAAAAGGGTTTGGAGGGAATCTGTGGCTCTTTAAAATCAGTGAATCGCTTGTGTAATGGGACCTTGCTTGCGGAAACTTATACTTCCCAGCAAGCAACTAACCTCCATTCTGCTAAGTGCCTTGGGGAGTATGCCAAAGGCACTGAACTGCACAGCACCTTGAATTATAGCAAAGGTGTTGTGACATGCCAGGATCTAGTCGACATTCCCTTTCATCTCTCGCTTTGCTCTCCAGCCCTTGCCACCAGTGCTCAGTGGGAAGTGGTTGCTGACTTGCATGGCAGTGATCACTTCCAAATCTGGATTCACCTGCCAGATGGCATGGGCCCTGAAAGGAGACCACCAAGATGGGTGCTCAGTGGGGCCGACTGGACACTTTATAGCCAATTGGCCCAGTTTGAACACTGTGCGAATGTTGAGGCATGGGTGGATCATATTACCAAAATGGTCCACCATGCCGCTGAAGCATCCATTCCACAGGCCACTGGAAGAGGCAACCTATCCATTGGTGGAGTGCTGAATGCCGCTTTGCAATCAGGACAAGGCGTGCGGCTCTGCGTCAGTTCCAGTGTTGGCCGACTGCTGAGAATCTTGCAGCCTTTAGGGTGGCGAGGGCGAAATGTCGCCGCATTATTCGAGAGAGCAAGAAGAGGTTGTGGCAACAGTTCCTGAACACCATTAATCGTTCCACCAAAAGTTCCATTGTGTGGGAGACTATCAGGAGAATTTCTGGGAGAGGAGGGAGGTGCCCCCATGGCTTCTGTAATGGCTAACGGCACTCTCCACATGGATCCGCGAGACTTTGCCCAGACTATGACAGCATATTTTGCCATGGTTCAACAACCAGTCAGGATCCGGGTTTCCAGTGCCATAGAGCGGTTGTTGAGAGGTGTAGTCTGGACTTCCAGTCCACCTCTCATGAAGTTTATAACTGCCCATTTTCTATGTGGGAGCTGGATTCTACAGCTCGTGACACATCCCCTAGTCACAACAGGATCCATTACAGTATGCTATGGCACCTCACAAGGCCCAACAAAGAAATCCTCCTCACACTTTTTAATGCCATTTGGGCGTCAGGTCACTTTCCTGACTCGTGGTGTGAGGCAGTTTTAATTCCTTTTTTAAAACCTGGGAAAGACTGCACGAGCCTGAGTAGCTACCGTAGTGTTGCCCTCACTAGTTGCATGGGAAAGACCTTGGAGCGGATGGTCAACCGCTGCCTTGTCTGGATGTTAGAATCCCAGCAACTCCTTAGTCACTTTCAATGTGGGTTCTGGAGGTTTCGCTCCACCTTTGATAACCTTGCCCTCCTGGAGGCGTCTATACAACAAGCTTTCCTAAGCCATCATCACCTTCTAGGTGTATTTTTTGACATCGAGAAGGCCTACGATACCACTTGGAGGCATCTCATCCTGGAGCAGCTTCACGAATGGGGTGTTCGTGGTTGTCTTCCTCTTTTTATTCAGTCTTTCCTCTCACCACGATATTTTAGATACCGAATTGGTGACGTTCTGTCTGACTGCCTTGAGCAGGAGAACGGCATCCCTCAGGGTAGCGTTCTAAGTGTGGCTGTCTTTGCCATCGCTATTAATAGCATTACCTCCATAGTGAAAAGTCCTGTCCAGTGTTCTTTGTTTGTGGATGATTTCTCTTTGTTTTGCTCTTCTTCAAGCCTTGCAACGACAACACATCAGTTGCAACTTACTCTTAAATGTTTGGATGACTGCTCTTTTTCACCGTTCTCGTTCGATTTTAACCTGTCCTGAGTTGAGGATAAGGGACACTGTCCTCGCTTTTAATGACACAGTGAGATTACTGGGGCTCATTTTTTATTCAAAGCTTATGTGGTTACCTCATCTTAAAGACCTGAAATGATGGTCACTTAAGGCATTAAGTATTTTAAAGTGCCTTAGCCACAGTACATGGGGAGCTGACAGGTCTTGTCTGCTCCAGTTTTACAGGGCGTTTGTGCGATCTCGGCTCGATTATGGGTGCACGATGTATGGGTCTACGAGGCCTTCTTACTTAAAGATGTTGGACATTGTGCACCATGAAGGGCTTCGGTTGGCCACTGGGGCATTCAGAACTAGCCCCATACCAAGCCTCTGTGCAGAGCCTGATGAACCGCCACTTCATATGCAGCGGCGGCTACTTACGGTGTGCCAGGCGTATAAAACTTTGTACACACCTGCATACCATACCGTTGCTCAGCTTCCTCTGGCACGGCTATTTCATAACCGGCAACGAGCAATGTGGCCGTATGGGATTCACACACAGGATTGCCTCTCTGCGATGGATATGGCTGGTCTTCATGTTTTCCGTCGCGGTTGGAGCAGATTTCCTCCTTGGCTCCTCTGGAGACGCAGACTTATTTTATACTAGACTAATTTTAAGAAAGATAGTACACCAGATTTTACATTCCAATCTCAGTTTTTTAACATTTTAGATGTGCATCACAGTTTTACCGTCGTTTACACTGATGGGTCCAAACAGGAGAATTTCATTGGCTGTTCTGTAGTGCTCCCTGATCATGTTACCCGGATTCGCCTCCCTGATGAATCTACCGTTTTCGCAGCAGAGCTCCAAGCGATCCCGAAGGCACTGAAGCAGATGAATCGTGTTTGGGGCAATCGATTTCTCCTCTGCTCTGGTTCTCTTAGTGCCTTACAATCATTGCAGAATCTGTACTCAACTGAGGAGATGGTCCAGTTGATATATGACCAAATGTACTTACTCCAACGACGGGGTAAGGAAATGTCCTTTTGCTGGGTGCCTGGTCATGTAGGAATATGGGGCAATGAACAGGCTGATCGGGCTACGAAGGAGGCCTGCAGAGAGCAGGATGTGATCCAGTGTCCTCTTCCCTTACAGTCTGTCATTTCTGCACTCCACAAGAAGTGCATGGAGTTGTGGGAGGAAGAATGGCTGGCAGAGACGGCCAATAAATTGCGGTTGGTGAAGTCAACAACTCGGCCATGGCGTACTTCCTGCCGGGTGCTCAGGCGGGAAGAAGTGACCCTCACGCGTCTTCGGATTGGGTACTGTCCTCTCACACATAGTTTTCTATTATGGGGGGAGGAGCCCCCAATTTGTGATGCTTGTGGTGTGCACATTTTAACAGACTGCATTTTATACCGTGATGCAAGGGCAGAAGCACAAGTTGATGGGGATCTGCCCTGTGTTTTAGCTAATGATGAGATGTGTGTGTCTAGGGTTTTAAAGTTTTGTGGTGTGTCAGGACTCTGGTCTAAACTTTTAGGCTGGAGGTTTTAGTGTATTGCAAAGTGACTGGCTCCTCCCTTTTTCCTTGCGGTCAGCCACCCACTACCATCTGCTATATTGTTTACCTCCCTTTTCCACTTTCTTCCGGGGTTGTCCGTGTTTTACTGCTGGCGGCAAGCTATGTCCCACGCTTCGGTGTGGGTAGGCACATATTTTTCCAAGCTAGTTTCTTGTGTCTTACGTTCTGTTTTATCTTACTGGTCTGAGCCTTTTCTTGACACCTAGCTCAATCTGTTACTGAGTGGGCACTGAAAACCTTGCTGTCATGCGCCCTTAAAACCCTCTCCATCCATCATCATCATTTGACTTTATCAAACCACTTTTTATTTGCATTTAATGCACTCATCACAGTCCAGTATATTTGTACCACATTTATAATAGAAATCTTCCTCTTAGTTTTATACATATTTATATTATTTTCATTCCTTGAAGTTTCCATGTTTCTACATCTGTGCTCAGTAAACCCCAGTGAAGTGCATAGTGGATGGTACTGTGCATTGCATCAATTATTAAGGCCTCTTGCTGTTACAATCACATTTGGAGTGTGGAAGAATCATCGCTTGAACATCTTGGTGCACACTGTAATCTTGTCTTTGTGATCTCAATGGAAACAGTATTTTGGGGCTTATAATTATTTCTAGATTCATCAAAGTTGCTTCTTGAAATTTTTTAAGCAGCTTTTTACGGGATAGTGCGCATCTGTCTCCAAGCACCTGATAGTTAGTTTTCTCAGCATCTCTATCACACTCTCCTGTGGGTCAAACAAACCTCTGACTGTGCTTCCCATTTTTGCATGGCTTCAGTATCCAGAATTAGTCCTATTTGATATGGGTCGCTCACACTTGAGCAACATAGTACGGTGAGTTGCACAATAATTTTATAAGCAATCTCCTTTGTAGACTGATTGCATTGCCATAGTATTCCCCAACAAACTGTTTTGCCCCCTCCTTTACATATTACTGAACCCATATGACCATTTCAGTTCATATACATACAGTCTGTTACACCCAAATGATTGTATGCATTCACTGATTCCAACTGTGATTTAGTATATTGTAGTCATAGTATCCTATGTTTTTTTTTCATTTTTTTAGCTGTAGAATTTCACATATATGAACATTTAAAGCAAGTTTCCAATCTTTGTACCACTTTGGAATGTTATCAGTAATGTGACAAAATATTTGGGAAACTTTTTTCAGACAATAATTTATTGTGAACTACAGCAGCAGAAAAAATTCTGAGGTTACTGTTAGTATTTTCTGCAAACTCATAAATATATAATATGAACAGCAAGAATCCTTACACACTTCTCGGCAGCATAGCTGAAGTTACTTCTGCATCTGTAGGTTACACTCTATATCTACATCTACGTCTATACTCTCCAAACCACTGTGAGGTGTTGCATGGCAGAGAGTACATCACATTTTACGAATTATTCCAATCATATACGGATACAGGAAGAATGGTCCTTTGAATGCCTCTGTGTGTACAGTAATTATTCTACTCGTTATATTCACGGTCCCAGTGTGAACAATATATAGGGGTTTTGTCGTATATTCCTACAGTAATCATTTAACACACTTCGTTAATAGGCATTTTCAGGGTAGTTTATGTCTGTCTTGAAGAGTCTTTCAGTTCAGTTCCTACAGTATCTCTGTGACTCTCTCCCATGGATTAAACAAATCTGTTACCATTCATGCTGCCCTAATATGTATACGTTCAATATCCAGTTGGACCTATCTAGTATGGGCCCCACATACTTGAGCATTATTCTAGAGCCAGTAGCATGACTGATTCATAAGCAGTCTCCTTTGTAGATGGCTTGCATTTCGCCAGTATGCTGCCAACAAACCAACCACCTGCTTTACCCCTGACTCAGCCAATGTGATCATTCTGTTTCATACCCCTGCAAAGTGTTACACCCGGGCTTTTGTATGAGTTAGCCAATTCCAACAGTGACTTATTTCTATTATAGTCACAGGATACTATGGTTTTTTCATTTCATGAAGTGAAGAATTTCATTTTTCTGAAGATATGAAGCAAGTTCCAGTCTTTTCACCACTTTAAAATCTTATCAAGGTTGACAGACTATTTACGCAGTTTCTTTCAGATAAGTACTTCATTACAGGTAACTGCATCATCTGTTAAAATCCTGAATTTACTATTAGTATTATCTGCAACATCATTAATGTACAACATGAACAGCAAGGGTCCCAACACAATTTGTTGAGGCACACCTGAAGTTACTTCTACATCTGATGATGAATCTCCATCCTAGATGATGCGCTGCTTCCTCCCTGCCAAAATGTCCTCAATCTAGTAACAAATTTCACTTGATAACCCATATGATTGTACTTTTCACAATAAATGTTGACATGGTACTGAGTCTATTGTTTTCAGAAATCAAGATACACAGCACCTACCTGATTTCCTTGATCCTATGCTTTCAGTATATTATAGGAGGAAAATGTGACTTGGGTTTTACATAATCAATGTTTTTGAAATCCATGCCAGTTGGCATTGAGGAGGTCATTCTGTTCGAGGTACCTTATTATGTTTGATCGCAGAATATCTTCTTAGATTCTACAACAAATCAATGTCAAGGATACTGAACGGTAGTTTTGTGGATCACTTCTATTACACTCCTTGTAGGTGGGTGTGACCTGTGCATTTGCCGAGAACTGGACACAGGTTTTTTTTATTTGAGGGGTCTGTGATAGATTATAGTTAGAATAGGTTCCAACTGAGCAGCAAATTCAGTATAGAGTCTACCGAAATTCCATTGGGCTGGGAGCTTAGTTCAGTTTTAATGATTTCAGCTGTTTCTCAACAACTCTGACACTAATAATTATTTCTATCATCTTTTTCATGGTACAAGGATTAAATTGGGGCAATTCTCCTGTGTATTAATATGTGTGGGAACATTTGAAAGTGATTCAGCTTTTGCTTTGCTACTCTCAGTTTCAGTTCCTGTGTCATTCACTAGGGGCTGGACACTAACTTTGGTGCCACTAACAGCCTTAACAAAAGCCCAGAATTTTTTTGGGTTCTGTAAGAGATCAGTTGACAATATTCTGCTACTGTAGCCATTGAAACCATCACACATTGCCCTCTTGACAGCCGAACAAGTTTTGTTTAACATCTCTCTATATATAGCCCTACCCTATGTTTAACATCCATTATGCAGTAATCTCTGTTTAGAAGTTTCTTTATAGTGACTGTGTATCATGGAGGTTCCTTCCCATTATGAACTGTCCTTATAGGTACTTATCTATACAGTGCATGGAAACTATTTTTTTAACTTGAGCCAGAGTTACTCCACATGCTCCTGCCCCATGCTGAAAGTTTCAAGTTCCTAACTGAGATATGGCACTAGTGATTTTTTTTATCTAGTTTACTGAAGATGTATATAATTCTGCAGTGGGACTGCATATTAGCTGGTGCAGCATGTTATAACACAGTCAACAAACAACTTTAAATTAAGTCTGATGATTATGTTTTAATCTGATGTAGCTAAAAAGTTGCTAATTCCCTGAAAATGCACAAAACAATATATCTATTAATACAGCAAGAAAACCGTTGTAAGGATAACAAGCTATGTCCTCTCTACCCTTAAATCCTCAACCCAGTCACAAATTCTGCATATTAGCACATACAGGTGTACTTTCGATAATAAGTGTATGAGTGGTAATGAGTTGGATTCATTTCAGAAGTCAAGAAATACTGTGTCTATATTGCTGCCTTGATCCTTGGTCTTCAGATTTCATTTGAGAAAAGTGAGAGTTGGGTTTCACTAGATTAATGTTTTTGAAATCACTGCTGGTCGGCATGGAAGAGGTTATTCTGTTTGAGATACCTTGTTACACTTGAGCTTAGGAAGTGTTCTAAGATTCTGCAGCAAGTGGATGTTAAGGATATTGGGTAGTACTTTTGTGATAAGGTCTGCTACCCTTATAACAGAGGGTGTGACCTGTTCATTCTTCCAACCACTGAGGATAGTTGTTTTGTTTGAGGACTCTACAGTACCTTAAAATTAAAAGTAGGGCTAAACCAGTGACAAATGTAGTCTCACAGAGATTCCATTGGGCCCTGGAACTTGGAGACTTCAGTTGATTTTTCAGTGCCACTGATGTTTTTTTCCTTCTTAATATTGTTATTATGCTGTGCCAAGCAGTGATGGAGAAGTCAGTAAATTTTGGTTTTCGCTTTTCTACTCTCAATTTTGTTTATTTTCTTGGCATGACTGTCTGGACACTGACTGTGGTGCCAAAAGCCTGTATATGTGACCGGAATTTCTTTTGAACAATGCAAAGTCGAGGATGGAGTAATGATAATATTATGATAAGGATTGATTGCTACTCAGGTAGTAGCAATCTATCCTTTTCATAATATTGTCAGAATTTCTTTTGATATTATGAGATATCTTTCAATAATACTCTGCTGCAGTATTTGTTGAAGGCTTTGCAGTCAAGTGCATCAATCTATTTATATCCCTATACATTGGTTTACACCTGTTATGCTGGTGTCCCTTTTCTTTTTAGAAGTTTCATTACAATGGCTGTATGCCATGTATGATCCCTCCATCACAGACTGCTCTTCCAGGAGGGGCACTAAAGCGGTTAATATTTTCAAAGTCCCAGAGCAATGATATCATGCTACATTACGGCATTGTCGTCACAAGCCAATTGCAATGAGACCATTTCACCACCGAGACTGGGTGAAAGCAAAACAAAACATCAGTGATTCTGTCAAGCCAGGCAGCAGACTTAAGCAGAATGTAGTGAGTCAGAGCAGCCAAACACAGTTGCGTCACCTTTGTATGTGATGAAAGAAAGGCTAAGGTGAATGCACCAAATGGTACCAAGAGTTTTACAAACCATTTATATGCTATAACAAACTCTTTAAGCTAGCACAGTAGGTGGAATACCTTTGTAATGTCAAGCCCTATGCAGTCATGGTGAATGATGTTGAGTAAACATTAGCCACTACTTCACTCCATCAATACCCCAGCAGTTTAGCTTGTAAGGGACTTGGTCGGATAGATCAATGGTGTACATGGTGTTTTCACTCAATCCCCTGATTGCAGTAATGTGACTTCTGGTACAAGTCTGTTGTAGATTCCTTGCATACTGTGGACAACAACAGCTGCTACTAGGAGAGACGGATACCTCACCATAATCACTAGTCACAGAATTCAATATCACAGTCTGCCTCTCTCGCTGATGGGAGGACCTGGAGGCCTTTGTGTCCCACCAGGATGAGGACACCGGCATTCCTGACATTCTAGTGGACTGAATACAGCCTACCTGGACAGCAGACAAATATTGTCGAACATCATTGCTTCACAGCAACCATCATTGAATATGATGGATGTTGAAGAAAGATGGTGAGTTGGTGGGGATGGAGTCCCTCCCAGGTCAGATTGTATATGTTGAATACACATGCTGACATCACTCAGTGCCATGGCGTCATGGTACAGCCAAAGGTAGGAGCACCACAAGTGGTGAACTGCCAGCTCAACATCCGGCTGGAACAAACTCCGTGGTGTCAACTGCTGTGATCAGGCTGAAGGGAGCTTATGACGTCATTCCTCAGTGGACATTGACATCTGATGCCAACTACAAGTCAACATGCTATCTGTATTTTTATGGAAATAAATAAATAACTTTGAATCTCCTTTCACTGCCTACCAGTGACCATAGGTCTCTACCATCCTGAGGAAAACTGGCAAGGGGTGAACTGGGAGAGTACTTCCTGACACAGAAACAACTTGGTGCACTACTATGCTATTGGTTTGTTCACTGAAGCACAAATGTTGGTTAAACCGTGAGTGAAGACAATACCACATTAAGCAAGTAACAGGTACCAAATCACAACTGAGGAGAAAACAATGTAGAATAGAGTCGTCACCAGTAGATACACCAGAGAACTTGCTGTAAACATTGGCTGGTTGACAAGTGAGACAGTGGCAGTTTACAGGAGCCCTTAAACGTGCTGTGTACATTTTGCCATACAATCTGCCACTGGCAGATGAATCCTTTCATGCCACACCTATTCTCTTAGTCTCCTCACCATGTTCAAAAGCTTCGAGAGTCATAAGACATACAAAAGAAAAACTTTTTACTTATCTTCATTACCTCTTCTTGTTGTTGGCTCCAAGTTATTATGTGTAGGTGTACAGCCTTGCTGCTGAAAATTGATTTAATGTTGTGGGTTCCTGAAGACGGAATAAATGACGAAGAATTATCTGTTGCTACATACTTCTAAATCACACCGTCTTTACAATTTTCACTTCTATCACACCACACATTACTTTATTAGTGACACATACAAAAACACATCTGATTCCATCAGAGGCATGCCACTGTTACTACTACATGTTATAACTTCAAGTTGAACTAATATATTTCAAGGAAGAGACAATACATGAAAGTCTCATATCAAGTAAACTGAGTAAGACGTGTGTACACTTTAACAGTCAAATCATAACTGAGTCAGAGTCTAGCGGCCCCTGGTTGGCTGGCCGCTTAGGTGGCGCTGCTGTTGCATGGCTGGCAGACAGTGCCGCATGTAGAGGACGCTCGTAACTGCGCGGTGGCACTTTGAACGATCGGCGAGTCACAACTCTACATTCTGCGGTAAGCACAATATTCCAAAGGGTGTAGAAAGCAAAAAATTTTAAAGACTTTCTTAAAAAAAAGAAGAATCTTTGCTAAAATATATCATTATTTTGTAAATGAATCCAGAAATAAATTTATTAATTAGTGTTAGATTGTGCTGTTAATAATATGAATTTTAAGTATGTCAGAAATTTTGTAATTTCGATTATTTTTAAAACCATACATACAGAAAGTAACAAATTAATTTCTTTTTATACATTTTAGCCTTTAATATAACACACTGTATACAAAATCATATGAAGTTAACTTCTGTTAGACAGCTGATATAATGTTCACCTACACAAGAATCGATAATATACATGGTATAGGTTATTTATGTAAAATAAAGGTAATTTTGGGGGGGGGGGTGGCCCATTACAGTGAGAAGATTGGATTAAGTATTATGAAAAAAAATTGTCATTTACACCCAAATTACCCCATTGTACTCAAATTACCCCGACCAAATTGTTTAACAGTGGGAATACAGGTAGAATCAAGACTTTGCAAAGGCTGGGTTTGAAACCTGGGGCCTTTTCACTGTCGATACTGAAGGGCATTGATGATCAATGAATTACAGCAGCTGTGTTTCAGTGAAAAACAACTGAAGCATAAGTTTATCAATGGAGACTGTCTAAAACACAACTTGAGGAGGAAGAAGAAACTGTGAATACGCATATGGTTAGCACTGAATCAACAGACACTAAATATAACAAAATAAAAGCTATGTCCTGTTTTTAAATTAAGTTTCCTGTAAGTTTACTTTTTACAACTTATATTTATCATTTCTCTTAATGTTGCTGTAAAGCGGTATGCCAAAAGACTCTTTGGAGCCATTTAAAAAATGTGACAAGTTTTGTGACCTAAAATGTTGAAAAAATTATCTAAACTTTTGTTTAGCATATCTGAATAGCAATTCAAACCAAGTGAAAAAACTTATCAAAAATCTTTTCCACTTATGTGTTTTTAAAAATCATTTTGTAGATTACGTGTGCAGAATTTGGTGGCGTAGGATGTGGTGGTTTTCCCGAAATGGTATATTTAATAGGTACACATTATCGTTAAATGTAACTTCTAGTATTCAAAGACCTTTAAGATGGAGACTTTTGAAAATTTTTTTATGTATGAAACAATCATATCTAAGTAAGCAGTTCAAAGTTTCATTTATTAACTTCAGAAGCTGTAATGCTTCAATATTTTTTTTTTTTTTTTTTCTTCCAGGGGTGTAATTTCGCATGTGGCCCTCCTTAAGGCTGACCAAGGACCAAGTGATGACAGTGAAGGTTTGCCTAATGAGTTTTATCAGATGATCGATGTGTTTTGAAGATAATCATCCATGGAGTTTAGAAATTAAGTACACATGTGGAACAGTTTGAGAATAGGATGAATAAGAAGTTACAATAAGCATTGATTCTGATAATGGTAAATTAAAAGTTGGTACAATTAATGGCAATGTACAATGAATTGGAAAACGAATATAATTTCCTAATAACAGCCATAGTGAATGCAGAAAGAGGGTTGTTGGAAACTCACTTAATAAACTCAGTACAGGTGGTACAATACTTGAAGTTAATTACAGATGATACAAAAGACCAACAGTTTCTGACCATACTCGCTGTGAACCAGAATTACCAGTTATCACATATTACAAATTTCAGTGTACTCTTAGATGACAGTTAATTAAGTTATGTTCTAAGTGTAGCACTAGTGGATAACAATGAGTACAATACACATAAAATATGGCCATTACCAGCAGAAGTTGATAAAACTAGGAGAATGTGTATCTACATTACTCCTGAAATTGATTTCTCACTAACTGAGGAAGCCAAGAGGCAGTATGTGCAACTGTCTCTTGAACAACAAAAGGTAAACATTTTAAGGTGAAGCATCGGATACGTAAACAGAATTTTCTGCTCATATCTACCTATGATCATGAAAGATGTGAAGCACAAATTTTGCACCTGGTTAGAGAGGTGCTAAAGATTTCAATCTAAAGTATATTGTTCTGAACACAAGCATCTCGACACAGATACAAGACAATGAATGGTTATTCATAGCTCCCAAAGTGAGGGATTGACAGTTCCATCAAATGAGTTACCACTGATTGATGTCATACTATGCGATACTGGCAAGTTGACATTTCTGGCATAATGCAGGGCTTCTGGAGCTTAGATCATGTTATGATCAGAACATATGAGAATACCGATATAACTAGAGATAGCACCTGCTCTAAGCCCTAATTACATGATGTGCGTAACCTGTACTTCTATGCTCCAGTGCCCCAAGCATGCATATCTGTAACTACACACTGGTTCACGTAGACCTATTACACCATTCACATGTGATATACCTAAAGCACATGTCCAATAGACAAACAGAAACACAAACAGATCTGTCTAATCTCTTGTAAAGTCATTCTTTCTACAACACAAAACACAAGGGGGACTGCGTGACATATTGGAACGTCATTCATTTAAATTATTTATGTGATTCAAGGTTTCTATACAATAAGAAACTGTTTTTATAATTATTTATTAAGTAACTGTTATTCTCTTAGGTTCGATACTACTGTTCTGAATTACAGGCCCAACAATTACTTTTATATCATGACTCTTGGTTACACAGGGACATGTATTTATACAGCACTTTGCACAAGGAGTACCTATTTGTTTTTGGAGAAGATGGAATTAGCAAGTGTGACACAATCATGAGGAAAGCTTTCTCACATTCTCGAAAGTAAGAGTTAAATAATATGTGTATGTATTTTGTGATCATACCAGCATAAATCTCGAATAAAATACCGGTAAGTGCCCTGTTCCATTGCAGGCTGGTTGTAACTTTACGTATGTGGCTACTACGGAATCTTTTAAGAGTCTGGCTTTTAGCCACAGAATAGTGCAGCCCACCATTCCAAAAGTTGTTGTGGATATATGTTATGCAATTTTCAACACTTTAAAGGACCAGTACTTAAAAGTGCACTTGTGTTATTTTTCCAAGTTTGGACTATGTATATGTGCTACTCAGTTTTTTGCAGTCCCCGTCTGTCACACTGGGCCAAACTGCATGGACTTTCTCCCCTATCACTGCCAGTTTGTCTTTTGTGGCATGCTGAAATAAAACAAGTGATGTAATAAAATCAAACATGAACTTTCATAAACTAAGGCATTAAGATTCAACTCAAAAATCACTGTATAACTTTGTTATTGGTTTTCTAACCATGTACTGAAAGAAATAATACACCTCATCTGTCAACCTCTTTCTTTCATTTTTAATATGTGTTTAGAATCTGGAGTTTTCCTAGTAGTGCTCAAAACTGCTAAAGTGATACCAGTCTTTAAAAAGGGAGATAAGCATCTGCCCCAAAACTCTCGACCAGTTTCTATTGTCCCAATTTTCTCTAAAGTATCAGTCGTACTTTGTGATCTTAGCAAACCCTTCGACTGCATACCATCTAACACCCTACTTGCAAAACTGGAATTTTATGGCATACACAAACCATCTTTGGATGTAATTGAATCATACTTAAGTAACAGGAGACAGTTTGTATCAATTAAAAATAGATGCTCCTCACTGAAGGAAGTTTGGACTGGAGTGCCTCAGGGCTCGGTCCTAGGTCCTTTTCTGTTCATCATTGCAATTAATGACTTACCTTACCATGTAGGAGCAAATTCAATTGTGTGTTATGCAGATGATACAACATTGCTCAATACACACCATGACACAACAGAACTGCATCAGGCAACACAGGAAAAACTAGAACTAGTAATGGATTGGTTTTCTACATTAGTATATAAGAATATTCCTAAAAGAAAAGGAATTAAATTGTAAAAACTTTACTGTAAAGTTATTGTTAATTGTATATTTAATGTTAGACCTATTCTGCTATAAGTGGTCAATGGTGAATAAACTGAATGCTGAATATGCACATTACTCAGAAAGATACAATTGCCGACATACCTTATTCTGATATAGCCGGTCATACATACACCTTCCCTTGATGTATGCCAGATTTAAGATGCTTAATGCCTCTTTGCTCCATTTCATTTCTAGAATATGAAGCAATCAATAGAAAGAAATGCTTTTACAAACAGCTAGTATAAAAGAGTCTACTGCAAAAAAAAGATCTTTTCGTGCAATTATGAAACCTATTTAAAGGGGGAAGAAAAGTGCAAAATCCCCAACACAAAAATCTAAAAATTAAGCACTAGCTGCCTAACAATATGCAAACAACAAGCCGAAGGCACTGTGATACATCATTCATGTGAGTTATTGCTGCCTACTGCGCATGCATGGATTGACGGCTGTTTAGGACTGTTCTCTATTCTGGCGATAATGTGACTGCTAATTTCCATAGTTTCAGCCGTTCTACCACCAGATGGAGGTTGCGCTAGACAGTACCTTTCATGGCGGATCGTCATGTAATACCCATTTTAAATATATAAATGGACAATGGATTTAGGTTGGATCCACTTTTTTGCAAGAACACAAATTATTGTTTTCCTTTATCACCAAATCAATGCACGCCTGCATACCAACTGAAGAAACAATCAAAGTAATTGAAAGACTACACTGGACAAATATAATACCAAAAACACATTCACAGGAAGTCTCTACTATTTTGAAGGTAATCACAGGTTATTTCTATTTCAGAGTTAAAGATGAATTCTACATCCTACATGGGGTCACCGATAAGTGGCCTACTGGCCAACATCTTCCGTAACCACTATGAAAACAAAATCTTTGGAGAAATAATAAAAACAAAACAATACAAAGTAATATACTGGCACAGTTATGTTGATGACGTAATTTGCTCAACAGATGAAACACATGATTGGATGCCACAGAATACACAGAGCCATAAATACTGGTCACCCAAAAAATACCCTTCACCATTGAAACTGAAGAGACAGATACATAGATTTACTTGACATCACAACTGAAAAAAAAATATTAACACTGGTTTTCAGTGTATAGAAAACCTACACCGAACAGTACAATTATTCGCAGCACAGCAAACCACCCAACAATCCACAAGCAGGTCAGCCTCAGATACATCCTACATATATAAATAAATACTTGTTCCACAGATCATGAATATGACATTTCATAATGTTGTGAATCATGTCACTTTAACATAAGTTTTCTTTACACAATTTTTTTTTTACCGTTTCATATCTAAAATTTCATCTATTGAGTAAGAGTTGTAATTCAGAAATTTTTTAAAACTTGTTTTTAAATGTTGGTTTGCTTATGTCAGACTTTAAATGCAATTTGACAAATGACCAAAGATTTTTGTGGCAGGATAGTTTACCCTTTTCTGTGCCAAAGTAAGATTTAACCCAGAATAGTGACGATCAACTGTCTTTTAATGTTGTACCTATGCATTATACAGTAATTTTTGAATTGAGTTGGGTTATTAATAACAAACTTCATAAGTAAATGAATGTATTGTGGAGGTACTGTGAATATCCTGAGTTCCTTAAATAAATGTCTGCAAGGTGATTTTGGGTGGGATCCAGCTATCATTCTGATTACATGCTTTTGTGCAATGAATACTTTTACTCTTAATGACAAATTGCCTCAAAATATGATGCCATATAAAAGCAATGAATGAAAATAGGCATAGTAAGCTAATTTACTGATATGTTTGTCACCAAAATTTGCACTAAACCTAATAGCATAAGTAGATGAACCTAACTGTCCCAGCAGATCATCGATGTGTTTCTCCCAATTCAATATACAATCACTGCGCACACCCAGAAATTTTGAATTAGCAACAGACTTCAGTTCATAGTCTATATTTATAAATGGTTTTGTGCCATTTACTTTAGTGCACAGAATTGTATATACTGTGTTTTCTCAAAATTTTGTGATAGTCCATTTGCAGACAACCACTTCATAATTTTCTGAAATACATTATTTACAATTTCCTCAGCTGATTCTTGTTGGTTGGGTGTGGTTACCATACTTGTGTCATCAGCAAAAGAACTAGTTTTGCATCTTTATGAATATAGAGTGGTAAGTCATTGATATGTATATTGAAGAAAAAGGGACTCAAACTGATCCCTGTGGACACCATTCTTGATACCTCCGCAGTTAGAGGACTCTGCTGATTTTTGAAGACCATCTGTAATGTTAATTTCAAAACCAATTTGACGTTATGTTAGTACCATACTTCATTTTTACAAATATGTGATGTTACTCTTGAATACATTATTTTTTCAAAAATTTCGGATAAAGCTTTCAGAAGTGAGATTGGGCAGTAGTTGTTAGCACGAGATATATCCTCTTCTATTTTCGTGTATATGAAAAAAATGCCCTGTTTCAGTGAGCTGCTACATATGTGGCTGAGAATCCTACTTGTCTGTTGGGAACAAGCTTTTAGTACTCTGTTGAAAATGCCATCAATTCCATGTGAGCCTTTACTTTTGAGTGGATTTATTATTTTCCTCATTTTAGTAGGAGAGGTGGGTTGAATTTCAGTTTTATCAAGTTGCATAGGTATTGCCTCTTTCACATACAGCCTTGCATTTTCTAATGAATGGCTGGATCCTGTTTTCTCTAAAATACTTAAAAATGATTGTTAAAAATGTTTTCTGCTTCTGAGTTCTTGTTAACAAACTTTGCACTGAGTTTGATAGAAATACACTCGTCCTGTACTCTCAGTTACCCTGTTTCCCATTTAAAAATATTCCAAATTGTTTTAATGTTGTCGTCAGATGCACTAATCCCAGACATAATGCATATTATTCTGGACTTTTAAATAACTTTTCTTAAAACAGTGCAGTAGTTTTTATAATGTTTCACTCTTTCTGGATCGGAAATACAGAAGCGTCCGATTCCACCCGTCTCCTTTGACCCATGACGTCACAAATATGGCGGAAACTACCATACACTACAACTACAATATGGCGCCTATGAATTCCTTATGTAAACGAACACGAAAATACATTGAAAAACCAACACACACATTCCACAAAAAACTTAATCAAACTAAAGGGACAAAGTAAATATAAACAAATTTAGGCACACAACACCATACCATTCCACATATAATGATGAAAAAAAAAACCGACAACACAAAACTCCCCATATTCCACTAAACACAATATCCTCTGGCATTGAACACTTGCCTTGACCTATATAGCTCAACAGCAACTCCCAATCCCACAAATTGGATTAGAACACTTCCCTTGACCTATATACACTCCTGGAAATTGAAATAAGAACACCATGAATTCATTGTCCCAGGAAGGGGAAACTTTATTGACACATTCCTGGGGTCAGATACATCACATGATCACACTGACAGAACCACAGGCACATAGACACAGGCAACAGAGCATGCACAATGTCGGCACTAGTACAGTGTATATCCACCTTTCGCAGCAATGCAGGCTGCTATTCTCCCATGGAGACGATCGTAGAGATGCTGGATGTAGTCCTGTGGAACGGCTTGCCATGCCATTTCCACCTGGCGCCTCAGTTGGACCAGCGTTCGTGCTGGACGTGCAGACCGCGTGAGACGACGCTTCATCCAGTCCCAAACATGCTCAATGGGGGACAGATCTGGAGATCTTGCTGGCCAGGGTAGTTGACTTACACCTTCTAGAGCACGTTGGGTGGCACGGGATACATGCGGACGTGCATTGTCCTGTTGGAACAGCAAGTTCCCTTGCCGGTCTAGGAATGGTAGAACGATGGGTTCGATGACGGTTTGGATGTACCGTGCACTATTCAGTGTCCCCTCGACGATCACCAGTGGTGTACGGCCAGTGTAGGAGATCGCTCCCCACACCATGATGCCGGGTGTTGGCCCTGTGTGCCTCGGTCATATGCAGTCCTGATTGTGGCGCTCACCTGCACGGCGCCAAACACGCATACGACCATCATTGGCACCAAGGCAGAAGCGACTCTCATCGCTGAAGACGACACGTATCCATTCGTCCCTCCATTCACGCCTGTCGCGACACCACTGGAGGCGGGCTGCACGATGTTGGAGCGTGAGTGGAAGACGGCCTAACGGTGTGCGGGACCGTAGCCCAGCTTCATGGAGACGGTTGCGAATGGTCCTCGCCGATACCCCAGGAGCAACAGTGTTCCTAATTTGCTGGGAAGTGGCGGTGCGGTCCCCTACGGCACTGCGTAGGATCCTACGGTCTTGGCGTGCATCCGTGCGTCGCTGCGGTCCGGTCCCAGGTCGACGGGCACGTGCACCTTCCGCCGACCACTGGCGACAACATCGATGTACTGTGGAGACCTCACGCCCCACGTGTTGAGCAATTCGGCGGTACGTCCACCCGGCCTCCCGCATGCCCACTATACGCCCTCGCTCAAAGTCCGTCAACTGCACATACGGTTCACGTCCACGCTGTCGCGGCATGCTACCAGTGTTAAAGACTGCGATGGAGCTCCGTATGCCACGGCAAACTGGCTGACACTGACGGCGGCGGTGCACAAATGCTGCGCAGCTAGCGCCATTCGACGGCCAACACCGCGGTTCCTGGTGTGTCCGCTGTGCCGTGCATGTGATCATTGCTTGTACAGCGCTCTCGCAGTGTCCGGAGCAAGTATGGTGGGTCTGACACACCGGTGTCAATGTGTTCTTTTTTCCATTTCCAGGAGTGTAGTTCAACAGCAACTCACATACCGGAACACCCACAGCCTCAACAACACATTGGAATCGAACACTTCCCTTGACCTGTGTAGCTCAACAGCAAATCCCGATAACAGAACAACTGCAGCAACCACACATTGGAATCAAACACTTCCCTTTACCTATATAGCTCTACAGCAACTCTCCCAATACCAGATTACCCACAGCCACAACCACACAATGGAATTGAGCATTTCTCTTGACCTATATAGCTCAACAGCAATTCCCGGTACACTGGAACACCCACAGCCACAACCACCCATCATCAGTTCCCTTCAGCACAAAGTGGAATCTAAAACTTCCTTTCAACTACGTACCTAGGTCAGCCACCACACACACACAAAAAAAACACACACACACACACACACACACACACACACACACACACACACACACACAAAAATACACAACCAAAAGAAAGACCCAACCAACCCACCCACACCTCACCACCCAACCCAACCTCCCCCCTCACCACAAAATAAAATACTCATAAACAAAAAACAAACACAAAATAAAGGAATCTCAACCACACACTACACCTCAACAAAAACTGCAACAAGATAAATCCTCCATGACCAAATCACAAACCAACACACTCCCCCCCCCCCCCCCCCCCCCACTCCCCCCCCGGGGGGGGTCCCGGGTTCGATTCCCGGCGGGGTCAGGGATTTTCACCTGCCTCGAGATGACTGGGTGTTTGTGTTGTCCTCATCATTTCATCATCATCCAGGAAAGTGGCGCAATTGGACTGAGCAAAGATTGGGTAATTGTACGGGTGCTGATAACCACGCTGTTGAGCGCCCCACAAACCAAACATCATCATCATCATCCCCCCCCCCCCCCTACACTACCAACAACTAAATGCACCCCCCCTCCCCCGAGTCCCACCCACCCACCCACACAAACCACCATAACTAACCACCTTTGGCCTGTACATCTTACTGATAGCCCTTAAAAAAGCAGTATCCCTCAGGGACACTCTTCCGCCAACAGTACTCATCCAAATGAGACTGAAGGTTAGAAGAGTGCCTCTTCCCACTCTCAAGATCTGACTTAACAGCCCTCCACATCCCCTCTATGATATTCGTACAAGCCCTCGTCTCATACTTTTTAAATCTTAAAGTATGGCTCACTACTAAATGATTGTATCCCCCTCTCACCCAACCCACTGTAAGAAGAAAAGGCATCATAAACTACAGTAGAACCTGGTTCTATAAACTCCTCAATTAACCCCACTAATTCCCTCTTAGACCGCCCCTCCACAACACTGAAAACGCATTCCAAACACCCAAGCTGCGGTACAACAAACCCCCACGCCCAGAGACCAACCACAGACTTACCCCGCCCATATTTCCTTTTCCCAGACTGCGACTCGTCCACCTCCATCATAACCCCAGGCCCACCCAACTTACCCCCCCCCCCCCTCCACCATACTTAATAAACTCAGAACATACTTCACGACAAAACGAAAACCAGTCAAGCACATTCTTCTCACTCACACCAGTCTCATGTGCCAAAAATGTGAGAGAAATTATAACAAAAGTAGTACATCAACAACACCATCTTGCGCATGCCAAACCTAGATTTCTTGAACCAGGAATCACGACGTATGGAGCGCCACAGGTTATCCCTATAGTACTGCCCCATATAACCATCCCTCGTCCGAGACACTAGAACTTTTTCCAATTTCATGTCATGCCCACAAATAGCGCACTTCACAACCTCTGCCAACAAGCCAAACAGCCGCAGAAATTTAATCAACTCCAACGGACTCGCTTCTATTGTAGCATACAAGCACACACTGTTAATTTTATCCATCATATCCATATCTAACAAGAGCGCAACAAATTAATTTACTCAAATTAACACATGACCTACTGCAAACAGCACTACAATAACTTTCACACAAAAACACTAAATTGTTAACTCACTGAAAATGATTCCTCTCCACACACAGCCAAAACAAGAACAGGCCAGAACAACTAGTAACACCAAACTGAACCCAGTACACCACACAACTCGAAACCCCTAAACACACCACCAGAGAGTGCCACGAACAGCAACACAATGACACCTATAAACACGCCATACTCACAAACCAAACTCCGCGCCGTCATGACGTCACACACCACAACAGCCTTATGTCACAGGTCAAAGCCGACGGGTGGGATCGGACACTTCAATCAACCCATCTGGATCATTAGTCCTAGCTATAAGATACATTTCCCTTTTCTGTTTACAAGATATTTTTATCCCTTTTGTAAGTCATGGCCTGTTAGATGGTTTGAATTAACTACATGGACTGAACAGATTTCCAATGGGCAGAGATAGCTAAACACACAAGAACTAAACATAATCAGACAGACTGCCACACAAAATGGTTACAAAATAAACACTGTTGATAAGCTAAACCATAAAATAAAAACACAACTGACACAGAACATAACATATCACTTATATTCACCCAACAGAGAACACAAGAGGCACAAAAGATGAAGAAAATGCAAACAACAAAGAAGCATGGAACACCATGACATTTGGCAACAAAATAACACACACAAAAGAAACATAATGAAGGAACGTGGTATAAATGTGCAATATAAAACAAACAACACTCGTCAGAAAATACTGAAAATACCTAACACCACCAAAGACATAGTCAACAAAGTAGGTGTATACCAACTAACCTGCAAATACTGAAATTCAGTATACATTGGGCAGACATGCAGAAATTTCTCAATAAGATACATTGGATAGATATGCAGAAATTTCCGAATTTGATACTCAGACCATTTATGACCACTGAAAAGTGACAGCACACTTTCCACATTTGCAGAGCACCTCATCAAAAACCGACTACTCCTTCGGTGGCACACAAACAGACCTAAATCATGAAACACAGAAACCATATGTCACAACTTTCAACAGTAGAAGACAATTACTATCTCCACAAGGCTACCACACGGGGCAAAAAGTTATCAATGACCAAATAGCACTATGTAGTAAGAGACTGTTCAACATTCTAAATGAATTATCGGACAAACACACACACAGATGACATTTCAAAATTCGCGGGCGTCAAGTACAACTAAAGATGAAACAATTGAGAAACGACAGCAGGAAGCGCATCAGAGGCATAAATTTGTGCAGAGAAATGGGTGTGTCCAAGCTACAGCAATGTAACAGGATGTAGTATTTGCAAATGAACAGGAGAAAAGTGAGTAAATGCTATCACAATGCTAAACAGAATCGATTAATATACAAATTACATGAAATAGTTCGCCTTACCAAGGCTTCACAAAATCTTTGTCGATGCCGACAGGTCCAGATCAATCACATGAAATCGCATTTGATATATGAAACAAACTTGTCACAACTAAGAACTAGGAAAATACGACAATGGTAAGGACAGAAACTAACATATGCCATTAATTTCACCAAAATATACAAATTAAAGATCGTATAATAAAATTAATGCAGACGGTTTTCTACCATCCCTCATGTATGCAGATGTCTAGACCTGTGGCTTATTTTGGTGTGCAGCCACATGACACACTCAGTGTAAAATAAAGGCTAAAGCGCACATATAATTTAAATGACAACAAAATTTCATGCATCATATTCCATAACCTAAAATAACTCGTACATATGTATTTTCAGGAAAATAACAAGAAACCCACTGAGGATGCAACAACTACCGTGGCCCATTTTTGGGTGATAAAGTAAAACACTAATTTGTGTACTTACAAAAAGGTGGAATCATCCTTAATTCATTGATATTTTTCTGCAAGCACTGGAACTGAGCTCAAACTCAAATATGATGTAAATAGCCCATTGTACACTGCTGGAAATGGAAAAAAGAACACATTGACACCGGTGTGTCAGACCCACCATACTTGCTCCGGACACTGCGAGAGGGCTGTACAAGCAATGATCACACGCACGGCACAGCGGACACACCAGGAACCGCGGTGTTGGCCGTCGAATGGCGCTAGCTGCGCAGCATTTGTGCACCGCCGCCGTCAGTGTCAGCCAGTTTGCCGTGGCATACGGAGCTCCATCGCAGTCTTTAACACTGGTAGCATGCCGCGACAGCGTGGACATGAACCGTATGTGCAGTTGACGGACTTTGAGCGAGGGCGTATAGTGGGCATGCGGGAGGCCGGGTGGACGTACCGCCGAATTGCTCAACACGTGGGGCGTGAGGTCTCCACAGTACATCGATGTTGTCGCCAGTGGTCGGCGGAAGGTGCACGTGCCCGTCGACCTGGGACTGGACCGAAGCGACGCACGGATGCACGCCAAGACCGTAGGATCCTACGCAGTGCCGTAGGGGACCGCACCGCCACTTCCCAGCAAATTAGGGACACTGTTGCTCCTGGGGTATCGGCGAGGACCATTCGCAACCGTTTCCATGAAGCTGGGCTACGGTCCCGCACACCGTTAGGCCGTCTTCCGCTCACGCCCCAACATCGTGCAGCCCGCCTCCAGTGGTGCCGCGACAGGCGTGAATGGAGGGACGAATGGAGACGTGTCGTCTTCAGCGATGAGAGTCACTTCTGCCTTGGTGCCAATGATGGTCGTATGCGTGTTTGGCGCCGTGCAGGTGAGCGCCACAATCAGGAAGGCATACGACCGAGGCACACAGGGCCAACACCCGGCATCATGGTGTGGGGAGCGATCTCCTACACTGGCCGTACACCACTGGTGATCGTCGAGGGGACACTGAATAGTGCACGGTACATCCAAACCGTCATCGAACCCATCGTTCTACCATTCCTAGACCGGCAAGGGAACTTGCTGTTCCAACAGGACAATGCACGTCCGCATGTATCCCGTGCCACCCAACGTGCTCTAGAAGGTGTAAGTCAACTACCCTGGCCAGCAAGATCTCCGGATCTGTCCCCCATTGAGCATGTTTGGGACTGGATGAAGCGTCGTCTCACGCGGTCTGCACGTCCAGCACGAACGCTGGTCCAACTGAGGCGCCAGGTGGAAATGGCATGGCAAGCCGTTCCACAGGACTACATCCAGCATCTCTACGATCGTCTCCATGGGAGAATAGCAGCCTGCATTGCTGCAAAAGGTGGATATACACTGTACTAGTGCCGACATTGTGCATGCTCTGTTGCCTGTGTCTATGTGCCTGTGGTTCTGTCAGTGTGATCATGTGATGTATCTGACCCCAGGAATGTGTCAATAAAGTTTACCCTTCCTGGGACAATGAATTCACGGTGTTCTTATTTCAATTTCCAGGAGTGTATTATAGAAGATGAGAAGCAAAAATCTACGGAATACCTGTATTGCTGCCTTTAAAGCAAGTAGTTCTCCAGTTGGACAACTCGGAAGTTGCTGGGCTTAAGACTGATGAACTACAAGAGGAAATTATCAACAAATGAAGCCTTCAAAGGATGGTGTACAGGCAAGTGGATCCTGAGTATCCCCTGTGGCTTAGGATCCACTATTTTATGTCTATTAATAATCTAGTGTTACCTATATATTTATTGTAAATAGTGACGAAATAGCGGCAAGAAAATGTGTCGAATAGCAAGTATAGACTGTTGGGTCAGAATTTGTATGAAAAATAATGTTGTGAATGACTGTGCTCCCAGCGCACTTGTGAGAAATACCCCAGCTCACTGTGAGATATACCACAGTGCAGCAAACTGATATAGACTATGATGAGAGGTCAATGAAGCTTTCCCCTACAGCCAGACAGAGACTGTGGAGGGCTACTAGTCCTCTACCAACGAGAACTAGGGACACTGAATCCCATTCTTCAAATCCAGATATCCCACAATTATGCCCAAATTGATACGATGTAGTGGTAAAATATTGACATGTTTTGTGAAAATATGTATAACTGTTGAAAATAAAGAATGATAGCACTCATAATTTTGTGTGATGTGGTCAGAGGTAAAAATGTAAAATGAATGTTATGTTGTATAATTCTGTAGACAATGAAGAAAGTTGCCAGCCATAACTTTGTGAGTTGTAGTCACATGAAAATGTAAGATGAATGTAAATAAATGGGAATAATAATCCATTGGCACTACTGATGAGATGACAAGAAAAATTTTTTTGTCTCTGAGGTCAGTGTCGATAATATTTTTACAACGAGATGGGAAGTGTCACAGAATCCAATCTTAATACATGAAATATCACTTTAACTGTACTTTGTATTTAAGAGCTGTCTTGGGAAGACAGCAGGAGCTTTCGTGCAATCATTTACTCAAAGAGCATCAGTATGGGACTGGCTTTCATAGGTCCTAAGTTTCCGTGAGAATTACACTGAGTTCTGTTTTGGAGCACCCTTTTAGTGTGTAGGTTCTTTCCAGGTTTGAGTCCAGTAAATGCCCACGTGAAAGACTCTCTTCAGTTGCATCGATTGAGGTAAGCCCTTGTCAGTCAATCATGAAATCCTTACTCCCGCTCAGGACAAGACAATATTATTTCTTTATGGCTCTCCATCCTATCTTATGGCATTGTTTTGCCCAAAAAAGAGTATAGCATTAAAGATGATACATGGGAAATAATTATGGTGAGAAGCTGTGTCAGGTTTCTACTGACAAATCATCTCACTGCTCTAATGCCCTTGCATTAGGCAACATGCATATGCAGCGTCACGGTTACAGTGTTAAGTACAGTTTGGTACTAAGTATACATACTGTGAGGTGAAAGCCTAATAGCTATAACAGTATTAAGTCTTTGAATGTTGTTAATTTTATCACATTAATACACATGTATCTTAAAATACATGCTGTTCCAAGTCACATTTCATGGCCACTGTTACAAAGAGTGGAGACATCATTTCATTTTTGCAATAATGTCAAGAATAAAACAGATCTCCTAAAATGTGAATACATATTAGCAGCTACATGTGACAGTGGATCAAGAATACCTTTCGTAAGTATTGCCAGGTAACTTCTATGCTAAGTGCTAATTGGCAGTGGGAACAACCATATTTGTCAAATCATATCAGCTGATAAACATACAGGGCTATTCAGAATCAAGAAACAGATTTCAGACATTTATATCTCCCAAATTACAAAAGGTGGCACCACAATGCCAACATTTGTGGACAGAGAACAGTTTAATTTTTGGATTGTAGAACTAGACTTGCTTCAAAACTGTTTATTTCCTCAACATGAAGGTGATTCAAATGACTTCAGCTTCAAGCAAGATGGTGCCCTGGCAGATTTCTATAAGTACATCCAATGTTACCTGAAGGTCACCATTCCAAGTGTTGGACTGGAAGAGGAGGAGCAGAAGATGAACTTCATCACCAGTGACCTACCAGGTCTCCAGATTTGACTTCTTGTGACTTATATGTCTAAGGTTATGTAAAAGAGCACATTTTTATGCCCCCTCTGTCCGACACTTGAAAGTCTGTGTCATGCATTTTTTAAGCTGTGAATTTGATAACAAGAGAGCAGCTGCTTTGTGTGTAGCAAGTAATGGGCCACTGATTTGATATTTGTTGTGTAACACATGGTGCTCACATTGAATACATAAAAATTTGAAATTATCTCTTTCCACAAACATTGGAGTCATGTTTCTATCTTTAGTAGTTTGGAGGTGATAAATGTTTCTAATCTCTTCGTTCTTTTTGAATAGCCCTGTAAAACTGGTATTTTATTCATTGAAAACATGAAAATAAATCACACAAGAGTTTTGATGAAACATCCATTTGTTCCAATAGAAAGAGGAGAACTAGAATAACACCAAAGACTTTGTACATAATCAGTTTACATGTTGAAATATTGTTAAGATATAATACCATTAAACTCACAAATACTTTCATCTTCCCTCCACATATTTTATATTATGTCAATGCTTTTTTCCATCACTTGTAACTTAGCATATAGTAACTATTTTGTAAGAATGCTATCTGCTTGTCAGCTTTTACCTCGCCCATAAATACCTAATCCATTTATAAATCTGATGGCACTTCAATTGTTTGTGTGTTGCCGTCTTTAGTGATGACTGCTTTGATGCAGCTTGTCACACTAGCAAAACCTTCAGAAGCCTCTTGATCTTCACTTAATGACTATAACCAACATGCATTTGAACGGCTTGCTGTAGTCCAGCCTTACTGTGCATCTACAATTATTACCTACCAGGCCTCCCTCCATTATGAAACTGATGGTTCTACAACTGCACACTCACTCTGCAAGTCCCTGTACAGTGCACAGCAGAAGGCACCATGTTCGACTACATGTCATTTCCTTTCCTGTTCCATTCCCAAATAGAGTGACAGAAAAACAGCTGTCTATAAGCCTCTGTAGACGCCCCAATTTCCAGATGCAAAATGTACATGATGGCAGTAAAACTGATCTGGGGTCTGCCTCAAATGCTGGTTCTCTAAATTTCCACAACACTGCTTCATGAAAAGAGCATTTACTTCCCTCCAACGATTCTCATTTGGGTTTAAGAAGCATCTCTGTAATACTTGTGTGGTGATCGAACTTACCGGTAGCAAATCTGGCAGCTTGCCTCTGAATTTCTTTAATGCCTTCCTTTATTCTGACCTGGTGGGGATCCCAAACAGTTGAGCAGTTTAAAAGAATGGGTGACACTGTTCTATCTGCTATCTACTTTATAGGTGAGCTACACTTTCCCAAAATTTTTCCAATAGAGCAATGTTGAGCATTTGCCTTCCCTTCTGCCAATCTGGTAGTCTCATTCCATTTCATATCACTTTTCAATGTTATGCCTAGATATTTGAGTGATATGATTGTGTCAAGCAGCACACTACTAATGGTGTATTTAAATGTTACTGTATTGCTTTTCCTAGGCACCTGTATTAACCTATATTTTTCTGCACTTCGAGCAAGCTAGGAACCTTATCCACATAGTCTAACCTTTGTCAACAGTGTGCAGTGGACACTTTCTCAAAAGCTAGGAATATGGAATCTGGCTGTTGTCCTCCACCATGATACTGTCCTAAATATATTTGTATTTGATTGTTTCATGAGGTTCAAAAATGGTTCTGAACACTATGCGACTTAACTTCTGAGGTCATCAGTCACTTAGAACTTAGAACTAATTAAACCTAACTAACCTAAGGACATCACTCACATCCATGCCCGAGGCAGGATTCGAACCTGCTACCGTAGCGGTCGCTCGGCTCCAGACTGTAGCGCCCAGAACCGCACGGCCACTCCGGCTGGCTGTTTAATGAGGAAGGTCAACAGCAGTTACTGATGAGGAAAGCAGCTCTCTGTATAATTTCCAGTGTTTTCTGGTAGAATGTATGATTGTGAGTGAAATATTCTGTGTAAAACTACAGACTGCAAACTACTGTTAGTCTGGAAACTATTCAGCTTAACAGGTTACAGGTCCAGTTTCAGTGAAACTGTAAGTGTTAGAAAGAAAAGTTTTAAAAATGCTAGAAAATACAGTTGCAAGTTGATGTTAAAGTGTCGACAAATGGGTTTAGAGCACTGTCCATTGAATTTTGAGGTTAGAAACATTAACAGCTGAATTTTAGGTTAAAATAAATGCATTCAGAAAGTAAATTGTGTTCATATAGTTTACACTTAGATCAAGGTCTGCAGAAATGGATACGATGGTTTATAAGGTACATAAAATCATTACTCCAAGAATTTGACTGGTGAGGCTGGAAAGGGAAGGTATTCAATTACCATTATGGTGTTTTGAATGTTATTGACAAGACATTACTGAAGCTCCAGCCACTCAAAGAAGTTGCTGCAGAAATAAAAGTCAAAAAGCATAAGGAACAGTTTGATTTGTTTCCTAAGGCAAACATTTACACAGTCTGTATGACAACAAGTGCTATTAATTATGAAGTGTATCAATGGTAATGAAAAAGGAAACAGTTAGTGATACATGAGATGCCTTAAAGCAGCAATTTGATGCCACATTCAAGGAACAGTTGTTTAAAATTTGTACAGTCATTTTCACCATTAGTTGGAGATTGGCTGGTGGTTCATATGTGTTCTACACCAGTCACTTCTTTTGGTCAAATTGTGCCACAAATTTCTTTTTCCCCCACTTTGATTCAGTACCTCATTAGTTTCTTGATCTATTCACCTAGTGTCCAGATCCTTCTGTAACAACTCATTTCAAATGTTTCAGTTCTTTTCTTGTCTGAAATGTTTATCATCAATATTTCACTTCCACACAAGGCTATACTCCAGACAAGTATATTCAGAAAATGCTTCATAAAACTTAAATTTATGTGGGATATTAACAAATTTCTCTTTCTCAGAAATGCTTTTCTCTCTATTGCCAGTTTGCATTTTGCATCTTCCATACTTATGCAATCATAAATTATTTTGCTGGCCAAATAGCAAAACTCACCAACTACTTTTAATGCCTAATTTCCGAATCTAATTTCTTCAGCATTACTTGATTTAATTGGACTGCATGCTATTACCCTTATTGTACTTCTGTTGATACTAATGTTGTAACCCCTTTCGAAATCACTGTCTATTCCATTCAACTGCTCTTCTGATTCCTTTGCTGTCTTTACGATGTTCTTAGCAGGCCTCAAAAAGTTTTTATTTCTTTTCCTTGAAGTTTAATGTCTTGTGTGAATATCTCCTTGGTTTCCTCTACAGCTAGCTTGATGTACATATTGCAAAACATTGGGGAGAGGCTAACACTTTCTCACTACCATCTCGGCTACTACTTTCCTTTGATGCCCTTCAATTTTTAAAACTACAGTCTGATGTCAATATTAGTTGTAGATAACCAACTGCTCCTTGTATTTTACTTCTGCTGACTGATAACTACATTCTGGTTCATCTATTTGTATTCCAGTCAACATTGTCAAAAGCTTTCTCTAAATATACAAATGTTTTAACGTAAGAGAAATGATTGGGGCTTTACTTCCCCGTATGTTCCTGCATTTTCCTGGAACACAAACTGATTCCGTTCCACCAGTTTTCCATGATTCTGTAAATAATTAGTGTACTTATTTTGCAGAAATGTGTTAATAATACTAGTTCAGTAATACACTAGTTCAATAATATTCACACCTATCAGCAAGTGCTTTCTTTGGAATTTGAATAATTACATTCTTCTTAAAGTCCGGAAGTAATTTATCTATCTCATATATCTTGGCATACCAGGTAGAATAATTTTGTTATGACTGGTTTCCTCAATGACCTCAGTAACTCTGAGGGGCCTCTTTCAACTTAAGGTTTTCAGTATTTTGTCAAATTCACTCACAGAATCGTATCTCCCACCTCATCTTCATCTATCTGTGCTTCTCTTTCTATAAGTTCTTCTGCCTGCAAGTTTCTTTCTCTTAGTATACATATTCATTTCAACTTTTGATATTCCATTCTTTGTTTAGTATGTTCTTGCTAGCTGAGCTCTTAATTTACTAACAGTTTTTCCCTTTTCTATGAAGATCTCTTTACTTTTCCTATAGACAGTATATATGTTTCGCATAGTCATGCATGCTTCTATAACGTTGCATTTCTAATCCAGCCATTGGTGTTTTGGCAATTTACATTTGCTTCTTGAGTTACTTATCTTCATTAACTAATACATTATCCAAGGATGTCTATTGAACTTTGTCTTTTTGCTTATTTGATTATCTGTTAGTCTCACTATTTTGTTTTTAAAAGCTACCTGTTTGTCTTGTATTTCTTTCCCCTGTTTCAGTCAACCATTGCCTACTTATGATTCCTTTCAAAGTCTCAACAACTGTAAAACCAGATTTGCTCTTGAAATTTTTTACAATTGAAAATTTCATTTTGAAATCTGTGTCTTACTATTACATTATAAATCTGAAACTTTCTAGTGTGTACTTTGTACAACTAATTGTAAGTTAAGAACAGAAGATCCATCAATAGCTCTTAACTTCTTTCAGAAGCCAATGTAATCACAAAAATGATTTGAAATTATCACATGCATCTACATATTGAGCCCTACTTAGTAAAAGAATGGCACACTACCATAGTCACACACAATGACACACAGGAAGAGTATCATTTGTCTACTTTTCCCCAGCATGATTGATATTACTGTAAGCTTCTATACTACAGTCATCAGTTTCCTCAGAATTAATTCCTTCTGTATGGCACAGGTCTTGAATCTAGGTCTATTACAGTGATATTATCTGTGAGGCAAGAAGTTGGGAGCAGGGGTTGTGTATGGATGGATGAGGATATTGTGTAGTTTTGGCAAGCGGCAGAATACTACTGTGCGGGAGAAGTGGGAAGGATTGCGGCTTGGACAGCCCCCATTGCAGGGCATGACAAGAGGCAGTTGAAATCGTGGCAGAGCATGTGATTCAGTTGCTCCAGTCCTGGATGGTACTTAGTCCCGTGGGGAATGCTCCTCTGTGGTGAGAGATAAGGCATGGGAGATCTGTTTGTGTACGAGGTTGGTAATGTAATTACAGTTTGTGAAGACATCAGTGAAACCCTTGGTATATTTCAAGTGGGATTGTTCATCATTAAAGATGCAGTGGCCACAGGTGACTAGGCTTTATGAAATGAGTGGCAGCTGTTGAAGTGTAGGTATTTCTCGTGGTTAGAAGAGTTGATATGGTTGGATGTACAGAAATAGCCATCTTTGAGAGGAGGTCAATATCAAGGAAGGTGCCTTGTTGGGTTGAGGAGAACCAGATGAGTGCAGCAGCAGGTCTTGAGGTTCAGGAGGAATATGGATAAGGCACAGGGACCTCACAACTTGATCCAGATCATAAAGATGTCATCAGTGAATGTGAATCAGGTAAGGTGTTTGGTATTCTAGGTGGTTAGAAAGGATTCCTCCACATGGCCTGTGAATATGTTGGCATAGGATGCTGCCATGCGGGTGCCCACTGCCATACCCTGTATTTGTTTGCTGGTGATGCCTTCAAAGGAGAAGTAATTGTGGCTGAGGATATATTTGGTCATTGTAACTAGGAAGTAGGTTGTAGGCATGAAATCCATTAGGCATAGAGTTCAATAGTGGCAAGGCCAAGGGCATTAGGAATATAAGTCTAAAGGGAGGTGGCAATAGTAGTGACAAGTGGGATACCATGTGGTACCACCAATACACTCACAATCTTTTTACTTCTCTCGTTATCCACTGCCCCCTGCCTCCCATCCCCCTTCCCTACCTTCTGTCTAAGCTTGTGACTTCACCTAGCTGCCCTATCATCTCTCTAACCTTGTCCATGTATGCTCCCAGAAGTAGCACTTTACCATCCCCCACTCCTGCCCTGCTACCTCTCCCCCTCCTCATCCCAGCCCCCTCTGTACCACTACTACCCAGACTGCTTCTCCCATCATGCACTGCTGCTCACAGTCTGGGCTGAGCACTAAGAGACTGTGGTCATGTGTGTGTGATTTGTGATTGTATGTTTGTGTTGTCTAATGCTGATTAAGACCTTCTGGCCAAAAGCGTACTCATTTGATAGTCTTTTTGTTCTGCGTATCTGCTACCAACATCAGTGCTATGTGGTGAGTAGCAATCTGTCCTTTTCATAATATTATCATTTTACTATACCTAAGTATTATTTTCAGCAGTGCATGATGCACCTGTGTTTCTGGATCTTGAACTGTCAAAGCTAGATTAACTGCGTACAATAAATTTTGTTTTGTGGGCTGTATTAAGTTCAACAGATTTGCAAGTATTCCTAAATAGAGTTAAGCATTATTGAAAGCCAGTGACCCACCTGCTTTCTATCTTGTTTCTGTTGGTAAAGATAATGATTTTGATCCATTATGCCACATTTCTGTAAAATCATCACCTTAAATGCGGACTGCTTTGTTTGAATCCGATTGTCTAAGTTCTTGATTTATAAACCTAGGTAGTAATCAAGATCATCTACAGTGATGTGGAAGCAAATAGCCAACTGTTCTATACATTTACTCTCTCAATCAGCAGAGCTCATTGTAGCAGATTAGCAACAAATGTCCACTACCAACGGGTGGAAAGGTGTTCTCCAGGTTGTCAGGATGGCATCCAGCTCCCTCCATCTGAGAATTGGTGGAGCGACGGGTAGATGAACACTACGGAGTCTGTCAGATGCGTAAAGTGGCCATAGCAAGACAGGTGGCATGCGTACAAATTCTTTATCATTTCAACAGTTTTATTGCAGCTGCAGTTGTGCACTCTCATCATGTAGCGAGTGTGACATTGATCCACAGCATCCATATTCCATGATGTGGTCAGGTTTTGATCTCACAGTGGAGAAGCATTGTTGTAGAGATGGCACTCGGCATTACCCAATCACAGAGCAGCCTTGCACAGCAGACATTCTGCAACAGAATTGTGTCGTGTGCTGATGTGGCTGACTTATTTTGTTTCGCTGCTAATGAGGCAGCCGTAGTTGTCCAGCTGAGGTGAGTGACATCTGGCTATGTGATACCAGAGGCCTAGACGCTGGGAGGGCCTCAATTTGACCCCCAGCTTATCATGCAGTGTCTGGACGTCAGCTGGGGTTGATACAATGATTATTGACTACTCAATGACTTACAGATTTGAATAATTCTGTGATTGGCCTGATAGCCAGTATTTATATACGCCAAAGTGCACCTGTCGTGGTGCTGTACCTGCTGAAGGCTTGTACACTGTATACTGACCTGCTTTTTGTTGTTGAGCCCATCTGCCTACACACTTATGGCTTTGCTCCATAATCAGTCCATCGTCAACAGGAAAAAGCAGTAATGGTGTTGTATTTTCATTGTGGAACATGTAAAGATCAATTCAGATGTCCCAGACATTACATCCACTATGAAATTTAACAGCACATGTATATAATAATTTTGATGCTTGCTTCTAACCATAGTTTTCAACAATTTGCTTTCAGGTCCCTTATTACTGTCATAGCATTCTGACTGATGCATTAAAATTCCTTCTTCAAAAATACAATTTAGAAATGCAGTCCTTATATAAAATTGTTTCATGTCCCAGTCATATCTCAGATCTTGCTGTGGGACTAAATGTGTCAGTATAGCCTATTCCAAATCACTAGACACACACATTTGACTTTGCCCCCAGGGGCTCGGCATTCAGGTGGCGACCCCGAGGTTTGACTTTATCAAACCAGTTTATCATTTGCATTTGATGCACTCGTCACAGTCCAGTATACACTCCTGGAAATTGAAATAAGAACACCGTGAATTCATCGTCCCAGGAAGGGGAAACTTTATTGACACATTCCTGGGGTCAGATACATCACATGATCATACTGACAGAACCACAGGCACATAGACACAGGCAACAGAGCATGCACAATGTCGGCACTAGTACAGTGTATATCCACCTTTCGCAGCAATGCAGGCTGCTATTCTCCCATGGAGACGATCGTATGCTGGATGAAGTCCTGTGGAACGGCTTGCCATGCCATTTCCACCTGACGCCTCAGTTGGACCAGCGTTCGTGCTGGACGTGCAGACCGCGTGAGATGACGCTTCATCCAGTCCCGAACATGCTCAATGGGGGACAGATCCGGAGATCTTGCTGGCCAGGGTAGTTGACTTACACCTTCTAGAGCACGTTGGGTGGCACGGGATACATGCGGACGTGCATTGTCCTGTTGGAACAGCAAGTTCCCTTGCCGGTCTAGGAATGGTAGAACGATGGGTTCGATGACGGTTTGGATGTACCGTGCACTATTCAGTGTCCCCTTGGCGATCACCAGTGGTGTACGGCCAGTGTAGGAGATCGCTCCCCACACCATGGTGCCGGGTGTTGGCCCTGTGTGCCTCAGTCGTATGCAGTCCTGATTGTGGCGCTCACCTGCACGGCGCCAAACACGCATACGACCATCATTGGCACCAAGGCAGAAGCGACTCTCATCGCTGAAGACGACACGTCTCCATTCGTCCCTCCATTCATGCCTGTCGCGACACCACTGGAGGCGGGCTGCACGATGTTGGGGCGTAAGCGGAAGACGGCCTAACGGTGTGTGGGACCGTAGCCCAGCTTCATGGAGACGGTTGCGAATGGTCCTCGCCGATACCCCAGGAGCAACAGTGTCCCTAATTTGCTGGGAAGTGGCGGTGCGGTCCCCTACGGCACTGCGTAGGATCCTACGGTCTTGGCGTGCATCCGTGCGTCGCTGCGGTCCGGTCCCAGGTTGACGGGCACGTGCACCTTCCGCCGACCACTGGCGACAACATCGATGTACTGTGGAGACCTCACGCCCCACGTGTTGAGCAATTCGGCGGTACGTCCACCCGGCCTCCCGCATGCCCACTATACGCCCTCGCTCAAAGTCCGTCAACTGCACATACGGTTCACGTCCACGCTGTCGCGGCATGCTACCAGTGTTAAAGACTGCGATGGAGCTCCGTATGCCACGGCAAACTGGCTGACACTGACAGCGGCGCTGCACAAATGCTGCGCAGCTAGCGCCATTCGACGGCCAACACCGCGGTTCCTGGTGTGTCCGCTGTGCCGTGCGTGTGATCATTGCTTGTACAGCCCTCTCGCAGTGTCCGGAGCAAGTATGGTGGGTCTGACACACCGGTGTCAATGTGCTCTTTTTTCCATTTCCAGGAGTGTACAACAAAACCCCTATATATTGTTCACACTGGGACCATGAAGATAACGAGTAGAATAATTACTGTACACACAGAAGCATTCAAACAACCATTCTTCCTGCATCCATATATGATTGGAATAATTGGTAAAATGGGATGTACTCTCTGCCATGCAACACCTCACGGTGGTTTGGAGAGTATAGACATAGATGTAGATGTAGAGTGTAACCTACAGATGCAGAAGTAACTTCAGCTATGCTTCCGAGAAGCGTGTAATGATTCTTGCTGTTCACATTATATATTTATGACTTTGCAGAAAATACTGACAGTAACACAAATATTCTGTCACATTACTGATAACATTCCAAAGTGGTACAAAGATTGGAAACTTTCTTTAAATGTTCACATATGTAAAATTCAACAGCTAAAAAAATGAAAAAAAACATAGGATACTATGACTATAATATACATAAGTCACAGTGGGAATCAGTGAATGCATACAATCATTTGGGTGTAGCAGACTGTATGTATATGAACTGGAACAGTCATTGTTGTTGTGGTCTTCAGTCCTGAGACTGGTTTGATGCAGCTCTCCATGCTACCCTGTCCTGTGCAAGCTTCTTCATCTCCCAGGTTCTGATATTGAGAAGGCTATCTACACTTACAGTGAAAATGTACTTAATTCATTAGACAAAAAATTGCAGGCAACTGGTATATTTTGTGATCTGTCAAAGGCATTTGACTGTGTAAATCACAATATCCTTTTAAGTAAACTAGAATATTATAGTGTAACAGGAAATGCTGCAAAATGGTTCAAATCTTATATCTCTGGCAGGAAACAAAGGGTGTTATTAGGAAAGAGACATGTATCAAGCTATCAGGCATCATCCAACTGGGAGTTAATTACATGTGGGGTCCCACAAGGTTCCATTTTGGGGCCCTTACTTTTCCTTGTGTATATCAATGACCTTTCATCAGTAACATTACCAGATGCCAAGTTTGTTTTGTTTGCCGATGATACAAACATTGCAATAAATAGCAAATCAAGTGTAGTCTTAGAAAGATCAGCCAATAAAATATTTGTGGACATTAATCACTGGTTCCTAGCCAATTCTTTGTCACTAAACTTTGAAAAAACACACTACATGCAGTTCAGAACTTGTAAGGGGTGTCCCAAGAGTATATGTCTAACATATGATGACAAGAAGATAGAAGAAGTGGACAGTGTTAAATTCTTGGGATTACAGCTTGATAATAAATTCAACTGGGAGGAGCACACCACAGAACTGCTGAAGCGTCTTAACAAATCTCTGTTTGCAATGCGAATTTTGTCAGACATAGGGGATATAAAAATGAAAAAGCTGGCATACTATGCTTACTTTCATTCTATAATGTCATATGGGATTATTTTTTGGGGTAATTCATCAAGCCAAGCTAAAGTTTTCCGGGCACAAAAACGTGCAGTAAGAATTATATGTGGTGTGAACTCAAGAACATCCTGCAGAAGCCTGTTTAGGGAACTAGGGATACTAACTACAGCTTCCCAATATATTTATTCCTTAATGAAATTTGTCATTAAAAATATATCACTTTTTCAAACCAACAGCTCAATTCATGGAATCAATACTAGAAATAAGAATAATCTTCACAAGGATTTAAGATCACTTAGTCTTGTACAAAAAGGTGTGCATTATTCAGGAACACACATTTTCAATAACTTGCCAGCAGCCATAAAAAGCTTAACAACCAATGAAATTCAGTTTAAGAGAAGCCTAAAGGATTTATTGGTGGCCAACTCCTTCTACTCCATTGATGAATTTCTTAGTAAAACCAACTGATTTGTATATAAGTACAACATAACTTCTGCACAATTTCAGTGCAGTAATGTGTTCACTGAAAATTTGTGTGTCTGTGTGTGTGTGTGTGGTTGTGTGTAAGTATAATCTAACTTCTGCACCATTTCAGTGCAGTAATGTGTTCATTGTAAATAAGTATTTCAGTAGTTGTATTACATGTTTATTACCTTATAAATAAATAAAAAACTTTTTTATTTTAAATTCAGTGCATTAGTATTTGTAAAATGACTCTTAGTGTTCATTAAAATATGACGATCATTCCACTTGGGACCTGTGGAATGGTACATTAGCTTATTTGTTTTAGTTGTAAATATTTGTCATGTATTGTTGTTTTTCTGACATGTTCCACATCCTGGAGGACCTCCTCACTACGGATCAATTGGAATGAAAGTAAATCTAATCTAATCTAATCCAGTACCTACTGCAACCTACCTCCTTTTGAATCTGCATAGTGTATTCGTCTCTTGGTCTCTCTCTATGATTTTTACCCTCCACACTGCCCTCCAATACTAAACTGGTGATCCCTCGATGCCTCAGAACACAAAGCTTTTTTACAAATGTCTGCTTGTGTCTGTGTATATGCGGATGGATATGTGTGTGTGTGCGCGAGTGTATACCTGTCCTTTTTTCCCCCTAAGGTAAGTCTTTCCGCTCCCGGGATTGGAATGACTCCTTACCCTCTCCCTTAAAACCCATATCCTTTTGTCTTCCCTTCTCCTTCCCTCTTTCCTGACGAGGCAACCGTTGGTTGCGAAAGCTAGATTTTTGTATGTATGTTTGTGTTTGTTTGTGTGTCTATCGACCTGCCAGCGCTTTTGTTTGGTAAGTCTCATCATCTTTCTTTTTAATTATATTTTTCCCACGTGGAATGTTTCCCTCTATTATATATATATATATATATATATATATATATATATATATATATATATATATATATATATATATATATATATATATATAAAAAGAAAGATGATGAGACTTACCAAACAAAAGCGCTGGCAGGTCGATAGACACACAAACAAAGATGATGAGACTTACCAAACAAAAGCGCTGGCAGGTCGATAGACACACAAACAAACACAAACATACACACAAAATCTAGCTTTCGCAACCAATGGTTGCCTCGTCAGGAAAGAGGGAAGGAGAGGGAAAGACAAAAGGATTTGGGTTTTAAGGGAGAGGGTAAGGAGTCATTCCAATCCCGGGAGCGGAAAGACTTACCTTAGGGGGAAAAAAGGACAGGTATACACTCGCGCACACACACACATATCCATCCTCATATACACAGACACAAGCAGACATTTGTAAAGGCAAAGGCAAACTCTTTGCCTTTACAAATGTCTGCTTGTGTCTGTGTATATGAGGATGGATATGTGTGTGTGTGCGCGAGTGTATACCTGTCCTTTTTTCCCCCTAAGGTAAGTCTTTCCGCTCCCGGGATTGGAATGACTCCTTACCCTCTCCCTTAAAACCCAAATCCTTTTGTCTTTCCCTCTCCTTCCCTCTTTCCTGACGAGGCAACCATTGGTTGCGAAAGCTAGATTTTGTGTGTATGTTTGTGTTTGTTTGTGTGTCTATCGACCTGCCAGCGCTTTTGTTTGGTAAGTCTCATCATCTTTCTTTTTAAATATATTTTTCCCACGTGGAATGTTTCCCTCTATTATATATATATATATATATATATATATATATATATATATATATATATATATATATATATATTATGAACAAAAAGGGACTCAAACTGAACCCTGTGGGACACCATTCTTGATAACTCTGCAGTTAGAGGACTCTGCTGATTTTTACAGACTATCTGTACTGTTAATTTCAAAACCATGTTTACATTTTGTTAGTACCATACTTCATTTTTACAAGTATATGATGTTACTCATGAATACATTATTTTTTCAAAAAATTTCGAATAAAGCTATCAGAAGTGAGATTGGGCAGTAGTTGTTAGCAAGAGACATATCCCCTTCTATTTTAGTCTATATGAAAAAATGCCCTGTTTCAGTGAGCTACTACATATGTGGCTGAGAATCCTACTTATCTGTTGGGAACAAGCTTTTAGTACTCTGTTGAAAATGCCATCAATTCCATGTGAGCCTTTACTTTTGAGTGAATTTATTATTTTCCTCATTTTAGTAGGAGAGGTGGGTTGAATTTCAGTTTTATCAAATTGCATAGGTATTGCCTCTTTCACATACAGCCTTGCATTTTCTAATGAATGGCTGGATCCTATTTTCTCTAAAATACTAAAAAATGATTGTTAAAAATGTTTTCTGCTTCTGAGTTCTTGTTAACAAACTTTGCACTGAGTTTGATAGAAATACAGTCTTCCTATGGTTTGAGTTCCCCTGTTTCCCATTTAACAATATTCCAAATTGTTTTAATGTTGTTGTCATATGCACTAATCCCAGACATAATGCATATTATTCTGGACTTTTCAATAACTTTTCTTAAAACAATGCAGTAGTTTTTATAATGTTTCACTCTTTCTGGATCGGAAACAAACCAGACTCCTTCTTGGTAAGAGAAGATGATTTCTTGTTAAGGAAGATTATGGACACAAAGAAACATTGAAAGAAGTCTTCTCAGTGTTGTTTTAAAACGATTCTATGAAGAAGATACAACAGAAAAAGATGGTGTAAATATTCTGCGAAAGTCATGGCCGCAACATTCGGGAACTTTTGACAAACAGTGTAAATAACGATGTTCAAATCTCAGGCATTGTAATGACTGGTGCCAGTTTTGACAATGTGGTTAAAAGTGGTAACGAAGATTGCTCAAAATTCATAAAAAAAAGAGAGTGTGGTGATAATAGGAGGTGCAAACAATGTTTACAGAAATGAAGCCACGGCCTTTGTTAAGAAGCTGATCACATTGCAGCAGTTCCTGCATTTTACAAACGTAATTGTAACAACACTCCCACAAAGGTATGATCTTCTGGACTGGTCGTGTGTTAACAAAGAAATTCGATGAACGAATTATAAGCTAAAATGTGTTTGTGCCAAATTTGTGAATGTAAAGCTCATAGATATTGATACTTACGAAAGAAACTGTTTTACATGCCATGGAATCCATCACAACAAACATGGTAGGGAAAGATTAGCTGCGAGCATTAACGATGTACTTGAAAAGATATCTCATGATAATGAAAACAGACCTGTTATTGAAATGGAAGCTCCTTCACAGGGAAACTAATACGGTGGACGAATTCTGATGGAATTAGTTCCGAAAGAACTAACAAAGCGAGGGACCGCAAATTTGCAGTAAAAACTCACATAGGTATAAACTTTGCTGACAGTTTAATAGATACTGTAAATTCTTTAGTCAGTAAAAATAGTTTCATAATGCACTTAAACATAGGTGGTGTGTTGGGTGAAATTATGAACAAACTATATGACTTAGAAATACTCTTAGGGCAAATTAACTCTGCAAAAGTCATATGTTTGAATGAACATTGGCTTCAATGGGACAATGTCAAGCTACTAAATTCATTCTCAGGATACAAGTTAGCATCGAGTTTTTGCAGAAAAAAAGGGGTATGGGGGATCATTTATATCAGTTGAACAGACACGAAACTTCGAAGCCAAAATGACTTTAAATGATTGTTTAAATGAAGAACAGGTATTCGAAAGCTGTTGCATTGAGCTGTCTGAATACGGTTTTTCTAATCATAAGCATATATCATGTCCCGGAATATTGGGCTACTAGGGCATTTCTAGATAAATTTGAAACACTGTTAAGTAGGTTGCAGGTAGGGAAACCATATAAAAAGACTGTAATTTGTTCTGATTATAATATAGATATAAGAGACGAAAACAGATTTGTGACCACCCTGAAGGATTTGTTGGCTACAAACGGCTTAACACTAAATTTTACTGAGTACACCAGGGTAACAGCCACTTCTGCCACAAGCATTGATAATATAGTGAGCAGCAAAAATTATGGGAATACAGGAAAACATGTATTAGACTTAGGAATATCTGATCACTCACCACTTTTTATGTCATTGCCAAACACAGACAAAACATATAGGCCCACAATGAAATTGGTCAGAAATTTCAGCCAGCCAAATATAAACATATTTATCTTGAAATTAAAAGAAACCCACTGGACCTTCAGCAACCAGGGTTCCATAAACAATAGTTACAACACTTTCATATCTGAATTCAAGAACATTTTCAATGAATGCTTTCCCCTCGTATCAACACGTGATAAATACAATAAAAGTAAGACATGGATTACGGAAGGTATCAGGATTTCTAGTGTTAGCAAGAGGGAAATGCATAAGGAAGTGAAAACCAACCATGATGCTGAATTTATTAGGTACAAAATCAAATACAAAAAAAATATTTGATTGGGTAGTTAAACAAGCAAAACAATTGGCAAACAGTGGATATTCAGCTAATGCCTCAAATAAATCAAAAGCAGTATGACAGGTTGTCAAGAAAGAAACAGGCACTGAAGAAACAAAATATTTTAATTACAAACTAGAAATTGGTGGGAATACTGTTACTAACACTCGACACATCTGTGAAGAATTTAATAAGTACTTCATAACCACAAACAAAATTCATAACTTCTTACTTCCACAAATAAGACCTGATGCAGTACTGCAGGAATCAAGAGAGTTTAAATTTACTGCAGTATCTTGTCAAGAAGTAGCTATTTTAAATCTGTGGGCTGGGATGAAATTCCAACAAATATCTTAAAGGCAGGAAGTGACAGCATTCCACCTCAACTCTGTAAAATAATAAACCAATCATTTGATGAGGGCTGCTTTCCAGACAGACTGAAATATGTCCACCCAGTGTCTATACTCCCAGTTTTCTCTAAAATAGTTGAACAAATAGTATTTAATCAATTAGAAAAGTACAATAAGGGAGGTAATATTATTCTCAGTATCCAATATGGCTTTAGGAAGGGATGAAACACTTTACAAGCTGTAAATGAACAAATCTCTAAAGTAAGTAAATGCCCTGACAACAAACAAAGTGTATCTGGTATTTTTTGTGACCTCTCAAAGGCATTTGACACAGTAAACCATAAGCTACTGCTCCAAAAATTGGGTACCTATGGCTTCCATGGAAAATCTATAAGATGGTTTTCATACTATCTCAAAAACAGATACCAAAGGGTATACATCAAAAGGGAGAGAAAACTTGCTCTAGTTGGAAAGAAATTCAAGCAGGCGTGCCCCAGAGCTCGATATTAGGACCACTTCTGTTCTTATATTACATAAATGACATGCCTAGCAAAGTAAATACAGATACAATACTTTACACAGATGACTCAACTGCTGTAGTATGCTGCAAAAACACTGATGAATTAGTAAGGACCATGAAACAAACTCTACAAGAACTTCAACAATGGATAAAAGATAATGTTATGAAAAAAAAAAAAAGAAACCCAAATCATACCCTTCAGGACCAAACAAACTACTGAATGTATATCACAAATAGAATATTCAGGTAAAGAACTGACCACAGTTGATTCTGTAAAATTTCTTGGGATAACTTTAAATAAAAACTTGCAACGGACAGACCATGTGGACAGTTTACTGAAGAGATTAAATAGTTTAGTTTATGCAAAGAGGGTACTACACAAAGTAACGGATTTAACGGCGAAGAAAACTGTATACCACGTGTATTTCATAACACTTGTAAGATATGGAATAATATTTTGGGGTGCTGAAAGGACAGACCTCCTTCGAATCTTTAAAAGAAAATAATAATAATAATAATAATAATTAATAATAATAATTAAAATAGACAATCCACCAAACATAACAGACATGGAACACTTCTGGAGCAACATATGGTCAAATCCAGTACAACATAACAGGCACGCACGGTGGATACAAGCAGAAACAGACACATACAAGATGATACCACAAATGCCTGAAGTGATAATTTTGCAACATGAAGTCACCCGAGCAATTAATTCTACACATAATTGGAAAGCCCCTGGAAATGATAAAATAGCAAATTACTGGCTAAAGAAGTTCACCTCAATACATTCACATCTCACTAAATTATTTAACAGTTACATTGCAGACCCATACACATTCCCTGATACACTTGCACATGGAATAACCTATCTGAAACCTAAAGATCAAGCAGACACAGCAAACCCAGCTAAATATCGCCCCATAACATGTCTACCAACAATATACAAAATATTAACTTCAGTCATCACACAGAAATTAATGACACATACAACACAGAACAAAATTATAAATGAAGAACAAAAAGGCTGCTGCAAAGGAGCACGAGGATGTAAAGAGCAACTGATAATAGATACAGAGGTGACATATCAAGCTAAAACTAAACAAAGGTCCCTACACTACGCATACATTGATTACCAAAAAGCCTTTGATAGTGTACCCCACTCATGGTTACTACAGATATTGGAAATATACAAAGTAGATCCTAAATTGATACAGTTTCTAAACATAGTAATGAAAAACTGGAAAACCACACTTAACATCCAAACAAATTCAGATAACATCACATCACAGCCAATACAGATTAAGCGTGGAATATACCAAGGAGACTCATTAAGTCCCTTCTGGTTCTGTCTTGCTCTGAACCCACTATCCAACATGCTAAATAATACAAATTATGGATACAATATTACTGGAACATACCCACACAAAATCACACATTTGCTATACATGGATGATCTAAAACTACTGGCAGCAACAAATCAACAACTCAACCAATTACTAAAGATAACAGAAGTATTCAGCAATGATATAAATATGGCTTTTGGAACAGACAAATGTAAGAAAAAAATAGCGTAGTCAAGGGAAAACACACTAAACAAGAAGATTACATATTGGATAACCACAGCGACTGCATAGAAGCGATGGAAAAAACAGATGCCTATAAATATCTAGGATACAGACAAAAAATAGGAATAGATAATACAAATGTTAAAGAAGAACTAAAAGAAAAATATAGACAAAGACTAACAAAAATACTGAAAACAGAATTGACAGCAAGAAACAAGACAAAAGCTATAAATACTTATGCTATACCAGTATTGACCTACTCATTTGGAGTAGTGAAATGGAGTGACACAGACCTAGAAGCACTCAATACACTTACACGATCACAATGCCACGAATATAGAATACATCACATACATTCAGCAACAGAAAGATTCACATTAAGCAGAAAGGAAGGTGGAAGGGGATGTGTAGATATAAAAAACCTACATTATGGACAGGTAGACAATTTAAGAAAATTCTTTCTAGAACGAGCAGAAACTAGCAAAATACACAAAGCAATCACTCATATAAATACATCAGCTACACCATTGCAATTTCATAACCACTTCTACAACCCTTTAGATCACATAACATCAACAGATACAAAGAAAATAAATTGGAAAAAGAAAACACTACATGGCAAGCACCCGTATCATCTAACACAGCCACACATAGATCAAGACGCATCCAACACATGGCTAAGAAAAGGCAATATATACAGTGAGACGGAAGGATTCATGATTGCAATACAGGATCAAACAATAAACACCAGATATTACAGGAAGCATATTATTAAAGATCCCAACACCACAACAGATAAATGCAGACTTTGCAAACAACAAATAGAAACAGTAGATCACATCACAAGCGGATGTACAATACTAGCAAATACAGAATACCCCAGAAGACATGACAATGTAGCAAAAATAATACATCAACAACTTGCCATAAAACATAAACTAATAAAACAACACGTTCCCACATACAAGTACACACCACAAAATGTACTGAAGAATGATGAAAACAAATTATACTGGAACAGAACCATTATAACAGATAAAACAACACCACATAACAAACCTGACATCATACTCACCAATAAAAAGAAGAAATTAACACAACTAATTGAAATATCCATACCCAACACAACAAATATACAGAAGAAAACAGGAGAAAAAATTGAAAAATACATCCAACTGGCTGAGGAAGTCAAGGACATGTGGCATCAGGATAAAGTTGACATTATACCAATTATACCAATTATACTATCAACTACAGGAGTCATACCTCACAATATCCACCAGTACATCAATGCAATACAGCTACATCCAAACATGTATATACAACTACAAAAATCTGTAATTATTGATACATGTTCAATTACCCGAAAGTTCCTAAATGCAATATAACATATACCATACAGTTACAAGGAAGTCACGCTTGATCGAGGTCCGCGTCACGTTCCATTTTTAACCAGACTTAACAGTCTGAGAAAAAAACTGTCAATAATAATAATAATCAGAGCAATGACAGGAACCAATAGTAGACATTCATGCAAACCACTATTCGAAAGCCTGTACTTCATTACAATCCCTTCCATCGTCATATATGTAATACTTCTCTTTGAACAGAAAAACTTGCATCTGTTTGAAGGAAATACATTCACACATGCCTATGAAACTAGACATAAATTGAAATACATGCTACCTTGTCCCCGACTAACAGTATATGAAAATACTCCATATTACATGGCTCTGAAGATCAGAAATAAGATAAGGTCAATATTTGAGGAATCCACATTGGAGACCATTGGCACATACTTAAAAAGCAAATGTTTTTATAGTCTAGAAGAATTTTTAAATGAATAAAAAGCAATGTTATAGTTTAGAAGAATTTATAAATAGGAATAGGGGGTAAGGATACAAGTACAAATGGTATACTTTCGAAGCCATATAGATACAAAGTATACACGTTCACTGTATATTCATGTTTATATATAGAATTATAGTTTGAATGGCAGTTTGTGTCCCGTTCAGAACATCCATACTTCATATAGGTGTGTGAAGGCTATGGAAATGATTCGATGACTTATGAAAAGATTTAAAATATAATGTTGTATTTTAATTATAATAAGCAATGTATGTATTATGTATTTCCTGTAGTATATAAAATACTGTAACAACTTAGGTTAAAGACTGACGAGTCACCAATGTTCTCAATCAATTGATTGTATAAAAACATGTTATGTGACGATAAAGTATCATATCTCGTCTTATCATAACTACAGAAGCATCCGATTCCACCTGTCTCCTTTGATCCATGACATCACAAATATGGCAGAAACTACCATACACTACAACTCCATTATGGCGCCTATGACGTCCTTATGTAACCATGACAACAAACACGAAAAGACATTGAAAAACCAACACACACACACACACACGTTCCACAAAAAACCTAATCAAACTAATGGTACAAGCATGGGAAATTGGGGGTTTTGGGTGAGGACAAAGTAAATATATACAAATTTAGACACACACCACCATACCAAACCACATATAACGATGAAAAAAAACCGACAACACAAAACTCCCCAAATTCCACTAAACACAATATCCTCTGGAATCAGACACTCCCCTTGACCTATATACCTCAACAGCAACTCCCGATATTGGATCATCCACAGCCTCAACAACACAATGGAATCGAACACTTCCCTTTACCTATGTAGTTCAACAGCAACTCTTGATACCAGAACAACTGCAGCAACCACACATTGGAATCAAACACTTCCCTTCACCTATATAGATCAACAGAAACTCTCCCGATACCGGAACACCCACAGTCACAACCACGCAATGGAATTGAGCATTTCCCTTGACCTATATAGCTCAACAGCAACTCCCAATACCAAAACCCACAGCCACAACCACCCATCATCAGTTCCCTTCAGCCACATAGGTCAACAGCGACACCCAAAACCAAAAACCCACAGATACCAGCACAAACTGGAATCTAAAACTTCCTTTCAACTACATACCTAGGTCAGCCACCACACACACACACACACACACACACACACACACACACACACACACACACACACACAGACAACATTTGTGGGCGTCAAAGTTAAACTAAAGATTGAACAAATGAGAAACGTCAGCAGGAAGTGGCGAAGCGCATCAGAGGCATAAATTTGTGCAGAGAAATGGTTGTGTCCAAGCTACAGCAATGTAACAGGACGTAGTATTTGCAAACGAACAGGAGAAAACGTGAGTAGATACTATCAAAATGCAAAATAAAATCTATGAAGATACAAACTGCACGAAATAGTTGGCCTTACCAAAGCTTCACAAAATCTTTGTCGATGCCCACAGGTCCAGATCAATTACACGAAATCCCATTTGATATATAAAACAAACTTATCACAGCTAAGAACTAGGAAAATACGACAATGGCAAGGACAGAAATGAACATATGCCATTAATTTCACCATAATATACAAATTAAAGATCGGATAATAAAATTAACGTAGATGGTTTTCTAACATCCCTCATGTATGCAGATGTCTGGTGTTCTGATTTAGACCTGTGGCTTAGTTTGGTGTGCAGCCACAGGACACACTCAGTGTAAAATAAAGGCTAAAATGCACATATAATTTAAATGACAACAAAATTTAATGCATCATATTCCATAACCTAAAATAACTCGTATGTATGTATGTCTTTTCAGGAAAATAGCAAGAAACCCACTGAGGATGCTATAACTGCTGTGACCCATTTTTGGGTGATAAAGTAAAACACTAATTTGTGTACTTACAAAAAGGTGCACTCATCCTTAATTCATTAATATTTTTCTGCAAGCACTGGAACTGAGCTCAAATTCAAATATGATGTAAATAGACCATTGTATTATAGAAGATGAGAAGCAAAAATCTCAGGAATACCTGTAATGCTGCCTTTAGGGCACGTAGTTCTCCAGTTGGACAACTCGGAAGTTGCTGGGCTTAAGATTGATGAACTACAAGAGGAAATTATCAACAAATGAAGGCTTCAAAGGATGGTGTATGGGCAAGTGGAACCTGACTATCGCCTGTGGCTTAGGACCCAATATTTTGTGTGTATTAATAATCTTGTGTTACTTTTATATTTATTGTAAATGGTGTCGAAATAGCGGTAAGAAAATGTGTCGAATAGCAAGTATAGTCTGTTGGGTTAGAATTTGTATGAAAAATGATGTTGTAAATGACTGTGCTCACAGCGCACTTGTGAGAAATACCGTAGCTCACTGTGAAATATACCACAGTGCAGCAAACTGATATAGACTATGGTGAGAGGTTAATGAAGCTTTCCCCTACAGCCAGACAGAGACTGTGGAGGGCTACTAGTCGTCTACCAACGAGAACTAGGGACACTGAATCCCATTTACCAAAACCAGATATCCCACAATTATGCCCAAATTGATATGATGTAGTGGTAAAATATTGACATGTTTTGTGAAAATATGTACAACTGTTGAAAATAAAGAATGATAACACTCATAATTTTGTGAGATGTGGTCAGAGGTAAAAATGTAAAATGAATGTTATGTTGTATAATTCTGTTGACAATGAAGAAACTTGCCAGCCATAACTTTGTGAGTTGTAGTCACATGAAAATGTAAAACAAATGTAAATAAATGGGAATAATAATCCATTGGCACTACTGATGAGGTGACAAGAAAAAATTTTATTGTCTCTGAGGTCAGTGTCTATAACATTTTTACTACGAGATGGGAGGTGTCACGGAATCCAATATTAAGACATGAAATATCACATTAAGTGTACTTTGTATCTAAGAGCTGTCTTGGGAAGACAGCAGGAGCTTTTGTGCAATCATTTACTCAAAGAGCATCAGTATGGGACTGGCTTTCATTGGCCCTAAGTTTCTTTGGGAAATACACTGAGTTCTGTTTTGGAGCACCCTTTTAGCTTGTAGGTTCTTTACAGGTTTGAGTCCAGCAAAAGCCAACGTGAAAGTCGCTATTCAGTTGCATTGATTGAGGCAAACCCTTGTCAGTCAAACATGAAATCCTTACTCCCCCTCAGGACAAGACAATATTATTTCTTTATGGCTCTCCATCCTATCTTGTGTCATTGTTTTGTGCAAAACAGAGTATAGCATTAAAGATAATACATGAGAAATAATTTTCTGATCCGTGTGTGTGTGTGTGTGTGTGTGTGTGTGTGTGTGTGTGTGTGTGTGTGTGTGTGAGTTTTTGTACGTTTTGCTGCTGCTGTTGATGGTGGTGAGAAGCAGTGTCAGGTTTCTACTGACAAATAATCTCAATGCTCTAATGCCCCTGCATGAGGCAACATGCATATGCAATATCACGGTTACAGTGTTAAGTACAGTGCAGTACTAATATACATACTGTGGGGTGAAAGCCCAATAGCTATAGCAGTATTAAGTCTTTGAATGTTGTTAATTTTATCACATTAATACACATGTATCTTAAAAAACATGCTGTTCCAAGTCACATTTCAAGACCACTGTTACTAAGACTGGAGACATTATTTCATTTTTGCAGAAAAGTCAGTAATAAAACAGGGCTCCTAAAATGTGCATACATATTAGCAGCTACATGTGACTGTGGATCAAGAATACATTTCATCAATATTGCCAGGTAACATCTATGTGAAGTGCTAATTGGCAGTGGGAACAAACATGGGTGTCAAATCGTCATCAGCTGATTAAAATACAGGTCTATTCAGAATCAAGAAACATATTTCAGACATTTATATCTTCCAAATTATAAAAGGGGGTACCACAGTGCAAATTGGCTAAGCAGGGATGGCTAGAGGACAAATGTAAGGATGTAGAGGCTTGTCTCACTAGGGGTAAGATAGATACTGCCTACAGGAAAATTAAAGAGACCTTTGGAGAGAAGAGAACCACTTGTATGAATATCAAGAGCTCAGATGGCAACCCAGTTCTAAGCAAAGAAGGGAAAGCAGAAAGGTGGAAGGAGTATATAGAGGGTTTATACAAGGGCGATGTACTTGAGGACAATATTATGGAAATGGAAGAGGATGTAGATGAAGATGAAATGGGAGATAAGATACTGCGTGAAGAGTTTGACAGAGCACTGAAAGGCCTGAGTCAAAACAAGGCCCCGGGAGTAGACAACATTCCATTAGAACTACTGATGGCCTCGGGAGAGCCAGTTCTGACAAAACTCTACCATCTGGTGAGCACGATGTATGAGACAGGCGAAATACCCTCAGACTTTAAGAAGAATATAATAATTCCAATCCCAAAGAAAGCAGGTGTTGACAGATGTGAAAGTTACCGAACTATCAGTTTAATAAGTCACAGCTGCAAAATACTAACGCGAATTCTTTACAGACGAATGGAAAAACTGGTAGAAGCCGACCTCGGTGAAGATCAATTTGGATTCCGTAGAAATGTTGGAACACGTGAGGCAATACTGACCTTACGACTTATCTTGGAAGAAAGATTAAGAAAAGGCAAACCTACATTTCTAGCATTTGTAGACTTAGAGAAAGCTTTTGACAATGTTGACTGGAATACTCTCTTTCAAATTTTGAAGGTGGCAGGGGTAAAATACAGGGAGCGAAAGGCTATTTACAATTTGTACAGAAACCAGATGGCAGTTATAAGAGTCGAGGGGCATGAAAGGGAAGCAGTGGTTGGGAAAGGGGTGAGACAGGGTTGTAGCCTCTCCCCGATGTTATTCAATCTGTATATTGAGCAAGCAGTAAAGGAAACAAAAGAAAAATTCGGAGTAGGTATTAAAATTCATGGAGAAGAAGTAAAAACCTTGAGGTTCGCCGATGACATTGTAATTCTGTCAGAGACAGTAAAGGACTTGGAAGAGCAGTTGAACGGAATGGACAGTGTCTTGAAAGGAGGATATAAGATGAACATCAACAAAAGCAAAACAAGGATAATGGAATGTAGTCAAATTAAGTCGGGTGATGCTGAGGGAATTAGATTAGGAAATGAGACACTTAAAGTAGTAAAGGAGTTTTGCTATTTAGGGAGTAAAATAACCGATGATGGTCGAAGTAGAGAGGATATAAAATGTAGACTGGCAATGGCAAGGAAAGCGTTTCTCAAGAAGAGGAATTTGTTAACATCGAGTATAGATTTAAGTGTCAGGAAGTCGTTTCTGAAAGTATTTGTATGGAGTGTAGCCATGTATGGAAGTGAGACATGGACGATAACTAGTTTGGACAAGAAGAGAATAGAAGCTTTCGAAATGTGGTGCTACAGAAGAATGCTGAAAATAAGGTGGGTAGATCACATAACTAATGAGGAGGTATTGAATAGGATTGGGGAGAAGAGAAGTTTGTGGCACAACTTGACTAGAAGAAGGGATCAGTTGGTAGGACATGTTCTGAGGCATCGAGGGATCACAAATTTAGCATTGGAGGGCAGCGTGGAGGGTAAAAATCGTAGAGGGAGACCAAGAGATGAATACACTAAGCAGATTCAGAAGGATGTAGGTTGCAGTAGGTACTGGGAGATGAAGAAGCTTGCACAGGATAGAGTAGCATGGAGAGCTGCATCAAACCAGTCTCAGGACTGAAGACCACAACAACAACAACCACAATGCCAACATTTGTGGACAGACAACAGTTTAATTTTTGAATTGAAGAACTAGACTTGCTTCAAAACTGTTTATTTCCTCAACATGAAGGTGATTCAAATGACTTCAGCTTCATGCAAGATGATGCCCTGGCTCATTTCTCTAAGTACATCCAGTGTTACCTGAAGGTCACCATTCCAGGTGTTGGACTGGAAGAGGAGGAGCAGAAGATGAACTTCATCACCAGTGACCTCCCACATCTCCAGATTTGACTTCTTGTGGCTTTTATGTCTGAGGTTATGTAAAAGAGCACATTTTTATCCCCCCTATGTCAGACACTCTTGAAAGTCTTGTGACATGGCATTGTTGATGCTGTGAATTTGATAACAAGGGACCAGTTGCTTTGTGTGTGGCGAGTAAATGGCCACTGATTTGATATTTGTTGTGTAACACATGGTGCTCGCATTGAATACATAAAAAATTGAAATTATCTCTTTCCACAAACATTGGATTCATGTTACTATCTTTAGTAGTTTGGAGGTGATAAATGTTTGAAATCTCTTCCTTCTTTTTGAATAGCCCTGTAAAATAGGTATTTTATTCATTGAAAACATGAAATTAAATCACACAAGAGTTTTGATGAAACATCCATTTGTTCCAATAGAAAGAGGAGAACTAGAATAACACCAAAGACTTTGTACATAATCAGTTTACATGTTGAAATATTGTTAAGATATAATACCATTAAACTCACAAATACTTTCATATTCCCTCCACATATTTTTTATTATGTCAATGATTTTTTCATCAGCTGTAACTTAGCATTTAGTAACTATTGTGTAAGAATGCTATCTGCTTGTCAGTTTTTACCTTGCCCATAAATACCTAATTCCTTTATAAATCTGATGACACTTTAATTGATTGTCTGTTGCGTCTTCAGTCTGATGACTGCTTTGATGCAGCTCGCCACACTAGCAAAACCTTCAGAAGCCTCTTGATCTTCACCTAATAACTATGACCTACATGCATTTGAACTTCTTGCTGTAGTTCAGCCTTACTGTGCATCTACAATTATTACCTACCAGGCCTCCCTCCATTATGAAACTGATGGTTCTACAACTGCACACACACTCTGCATGTCCCTGCACAGTGCACAGCAGAAAGCATCATGTTCGACTACATGTCATTTCCTTTCCTGTTCCATTCCCAAATATAGTGACAGAAAAACAGCTGTCTATAAGCCTCTGTAGAAGCCCCAATTAGCAGATGAAAATGCACATGATGGCAGTAGAACTGATCTGGTGTCTGCCTCAAATGCTGGTTCTCTAAATTTCCACAACATTGCTTCATGAAAAGAGCATTGACTTCCCTCCAACAATTCTCATTTGGGTTTGAGAAGCATCTCCGTAATACTTGTGTACTGGTCGAACTTAATGGTAGCAAATCTGGCAGCATGCCTCTGATTTGCTTTAATGTCTTCCTTTATTCTGACCTGGTGGGAATCCCAAAAGGTTGAGCAGTTCAGAAGAGTGGGTGACACTATTCTATATGCTATCTACTCTATAGGTGAGCTACACTTTCTCAAAATTTTTCCAATAGAACAATGTTGAGCATTTGCCTTCCCTACTGGCAATCTGGTAGTCTCATTCCATTTCATATCACTTTGCAATGTTATGCCTAGATATTTGAGTGATGTGATTGTGTCAAGCAGCACACTACTAATGGTGTATTTGAATGTTGCTGTATTGCTTTTCCTAGGCACATGTATTAACCTATATTTTTCTGCACTTTGAGCAAGCTAGGAACCTTATCCACATAGTCTGACCTTTGTCAACAGTGTGCAGTGGACACTTTTCTCGAAAGCTAGGAATATGGAATCTGGCTGTTGTCCTCCACCATGCTAATGTCCTAAATCTATTTGCATTTGACTGTTTAATGAGGAAGGTCAACAGCAGTTACTGATGAGGAAAGCAGCTCTCTGTATAATTTTCTGTGTTTTCTGGTAGAATTTATGATTGAGAGTGAAATATTCTGTGTAAAACTACAGACTGCAAACTACTGTTAGTCTGGAAACTATTCAGCTTAACAGGTTACAGGTCCAGTTTCAGTGATGTGTTCTTGGTAAATCTTCTTGTAAACTATAAGTGTTAAAAAGAAAAATTTTAAGAATGCTAGAAAATACTGTAACAAATTGATGTTAAAGTGTTGACAAATGAGTTTAGAGCACTTTCAGTTGAATTTTGAGGTTAGAAACATTAACAGCTGTGTTTTAGGTTAAAAGATTTGCATTCAGAAAGTAACTTGTGATTGTACAGTGTACACTCAGATCAAGGTCTGCAGAAATGGGTACGTTGGTTTATAAGGTACATAAATCATTACTCCAAGAATTTGACTGGTGAGGCTGGAAAAGGAAGGTATTCATTTACCATGCAGGTGTTATGAATTTCATTGACAAGACATTACTGAAGCTCCAGCCACTCAAAGAAGTTGCTGCAGAAATAAAAGTCAAAAAGCATAAGTAACAGTTTGATTTGTTTCCTAAGGCAAACATTGATACTGTGTGTATGACAACATGTGCTATTATTTATGAAGTGTATCAGCGGTAATGAAAAAGGAAACAGTTAGTGATACATGAGATGCCTTAAAGCAGCAATTTGATGCCACATTCAAGGATCAGTTGTTTAAAATTTGTAGAGTCATTTTCTCCCTTGGTTGGAGACTCATTGGTGCTTCAGATGTGTTCTACACCAATCCCTTCTTTTGGTCAAATTGTGCCGCAAATTTCTTTTTCCCCTATTTTGATTCACTACCTCATTAGTTACATGATCTATTCACCTAGTGTCCAGTATCCTCCTGTAACAACTCATTTCAAATGCTTCAGTTGTTTTCTTGTCTGAAATGTTTATCATCAATATTTCACTTCCACACAAGGCTATACTCCAGACAAGTATATTCAGAAAATGCTTCATAAAACGTAAATTAATGTGGGATATTAACAAATTTCTCTTTCTCAGAAATGCTTTTCTCTCTATTGCCAGTTTGCATTTTGCATCTTCCATACTTATGCAATCATGAATTATTTTGCTGGCCAAATAGCAAAACTCACCAACTACTTTTAATGCCTAATTTCCGAATCTAATTTTTTCAGCATTACTTGATTTAATTGGACTGCATGCTATTACCCTTATTTTACGTCTGTTGATTCTATTGTTGTAACCCATTTCGAAATCACTGTCTATTCCATTCAACTGCTCTTCTGATTCCTTTGCTGTCTTTACGATGTTCTTAGCAGGCCTCAAAAAGTTTTTATTTCTTTTCATTGAAGTTTAATGTCTTGTGTGAATATCTCCTTAGTTTCCTGTACAGCTTTCTTGATGTACATATTGCAAAACATTGGGGAGAGGCTAACACTTTCTCACTACCATCTTAGCTACTACTTTCCTTTCATGCCCTTCAACTTTGATAACTACAGTCTGATGTCAATATTAGTTGTAGATAACCAACTGCCCCTTGTATTATACCTCTGCTGCCTTATAACTACATTCTGATGTCTGTATTTGTATTCCAGTCAACATTATCAAAAGCTTTTTCTAAATATACAAATGTTTTAACCTAAGAGAATTGATAGGGTCTTTACTACCCTGTATGTTCCTGCATTTCCCTGGGACACAAACTGATTAATTTCCACCAGTTTTGCATGATTCTGTAAATAATTTGTGTACTTATTTTGCAGAAATGACTTAATAATACTAGTTCAGTAATATACTAGTTTAATAATATTCACACCTATCAGCAAGTGCTTTCTTTGGAATTTGAATAATTACATTCTTCTTAAAGTCCAGCAGTAATTTGTCTATCTCATATATCTTGGCATTCCAGGTAGAGTAGTTTTGACATGACTGGTTCCCTCAAGGACCTCAGTAATTCTTAGGGGCCTTTTTCAACTTCACGTTTTCAGTATTTTGTAAAATTCACTCACAGAATCGTATCTCCCACCTCATCTTCATCTATTTGTGCTTCTCTTTCTATAAGTTCTTCTGCTTTCAAGTTTCTTTCCCTTAGTTTACATATTCATTTCAACTTTTGATATTCCATTCTTTGTTTAGTATGTTCTTGCTACCTGAGCTCTTAATTTGCTAACAGTGTTTCCCTTTTCTATGAAGATCTCTCACTATTTTGTCTTTAAAAGCTACCCATTTGTCTTGTATTTCTTTCCCCTGTTTTAGTCAACCATTTTAGTCAGAAGACCCATGAACAGCTCTTAACTTCTCTCAGAAGCCAGTGTAATGACAAAAATAATTTGAAATCATCACACGCATCTACATATTGAGTCCTACTTCGTAAAAGAATGACATACTACCATAGTTTACTTTTTCATACAACTGCATCACCTTAAAACTCAGGAAGAGAATCATTTGTCTACTTTTCCCCAGCATGACTGATATTACTGTAAGCTCAAATACTACAGTCATCGGTTTCCTCGGCATTAATTCCTTCTGTAATTGTCATTTTAATATATCAAATGGTGGAAAATCTGGGATGGAATAATGACAGAATTATGAAAAATACAGATTGGTACTCTTCATACAGTGGAGATGTTGAGCTGCAGATAGGCAGAACAAAAAGACTGCCAAACATTTAAGCTTTCAGCCGAAAAGGCCATCATTGATGTGCTGTAGTGGGAGCAGGAAAGTGGGTAGGAGGGCGGAAAACAATGGCTAATGAAGGCTGAGGTCAAAAGGGTTACAGGAACATAGGATATACTCCAGAGAGAGTTCTCATCTGCGCAGTTCAGAAAAACTGATGTTGGTAGGAAGGATTGTGGCACAGGCTGTGAAGCAGTCTTATAAAATGAAGAATGTTGTGTTGGGCAGTGGCTCAGCAACTGGGTGGCCCAGCTGTCTCTTGGGCACTGTTTGCTGGTGACCATTCACATTCAGACAGACAGATTGCTGGATGCTAGGCCCACATAGAACACATCACATGGATTGCAGCTTAGCTTATAGATAACATGACTTGTTTTCCAGGTTGCTCTGCCTCTAATGGGATGGGTGAGGCTTGTGACCAGACTGCTGTAGGTGGTGGTGGGAGGAAGTATGGGACAGGTCTTAGAATGGAGGTCTATTATAGTGATATTAGCTCTGAAGCAAAGAAGGTGGCATTTTTGCCCTAAGCTGGTTCTGTTTCTGCCAGAATTAGTAGGATCGTCTGTAAACACAATATCAAGTGTGTTTTCTGTCCATCCAGCAAGATTGAGGGACTGGTGGGAAATGTTAAGGACAACCTGGGTTTACGGAAACCCGGAATTTATAATATACCTTGCCAATGTGGCATGTCCTACTTTGGCCAGACAACCAGAACAGTAGATACCAGGTGCAAGGAACATCAGAGGCGCACGCGATTAAGACAGGCAACAAAATCAACCACTGCTGTACACTGTCTAGACCTAGATCATCCCATGAAGTATGAAGAAACCAAGTTTCTAGCACAGACACCCAGATTTTGGGACAGTGTTGTAAGGGAGTTAATAGAGATAAATGTTACTGATAATCTCGTGAACCATGACACAGGGTACCAGCTAATTAGAGTCTGGGATCCTGCTCTGGAATTGCTGAAGAAGCAACAGGGACAGCTGCGGCACTCCACAAATAGAAGAACTGAAGGCATGGACATGGAGAACGATCCCCATACAGAGTTCCAGGTGCACTAGACCAAAGACGGCACACCCAGCGTCGGGTCTGATGGGCACGGACTGCAGAGGGAACATCTAGAACCACAGTGGACCGAAAATGGACTGGCAACGCTACAGCAGATCACAGTGAGCGGGAGAGGACCACAGGGGGAATGCCTGTTACCACAGACGGGATTCCTAACACACCAGACCAAAGATAGAACACTCAGGAGTGTGTCTGGTGGGCGTGGACCTTAAAGATAACACCCAGGACTGCAGCAGATGGAAAAGGGAATGACAATGCTCCAGAAGATTGCAGCGAGTGGGTGCAGACCGCAGAGGGAGCACCTGGTGAAGGGGGTAGGTCACAGGCATAAATACTGGACCAGGTCCACTCAGGCAGTAGTCTCAGGTCACACCTGATGAAGGTAACGGGCTATGTTACTGAAATATCATGCATGTACGATGCTGGTATCCGGTAGAACATCCGATAACCGAAGATCTATGTACTGTGTTTTCTCAAAATTTAGTGATTTGCAGACAATCACATAATAATTTTCTGAAAGACATTATTTACAATTTCCTCAGCTGATTCTTGTTTTTTGGGTGTGATTACTATACTTGTATCATCAGCAAAAAGAACTAGCTTTGCATCTTCTGCAATATAGAGTGGCAAGTCATTAATATATATTATGAACAAAAAGGGACCCACAACTGAACTCTTTGGACACCATTCTTGATACCTCCCCAGTTAGAGGACTCTGCTGATTTTTGCAGACTATCTGAACTGTTAATTTCAACCTTCTGCATGAATTCAGAACACAGTACTTCAGCTTATCTAGAAGAATTTCATAATCACACAATGAAAAGCCTTTGAGAGATTAGAAAATATCCCAATGAGTGGTGATTGGTTATTCAGTGCAGTTAATATTTGATCAGTAGAAGCATATATAGCATTTCCTGTTGAAAAACATTTCTGAAAACAAAATTGACATTTTGTTACAGTTGCCCTGTTTCCCTTTTAACAATATTCCAAATTGTTTTAATTTTATTATCAGATGCACTAATCCCAGACATAATGCATATTCTTCTGGACTTATAATAACTTTTCTTAAAACAATGCAGTAGTTTTTATAATGTTTAACTGTTTCTGGATCACTACTCCTCCTAGCTATAAGATGCATTTCCCTTTTCTGTTTACAAGATATTTTTATCCCTTTTGTAAGTCATGGCCTGTTAGATGGTTTAAATTAACTATGTGGACTGAACAGATTTCCAATAGACAGAGATAGCCACACACAAGAACTAAACATAATCAGACAGGCTGCCACTCAAAAAGGTTTCAAAATGCACATTGTTGATAAGCTAAACTATAAAATAAAAACACAACTGCCACAGAACATACAAAACAGTAAGAGAACATAACATATCGTTGATAACCACACAACAGAGAACACAAGAGGCACAGAAGAAAAAGAAAATGCAAACAACAAAGAAACATGGCATACCATGACATTTGGCAACAAAATAACACACACAAAAGAAACATCATGAAGGAACATGGTATAAATGTGCCATATAAAACAAACAGTGCTCAGCAGAAAAGACTGAAAATACCTAACACCACCAAAAAGACAACACTCAGGACAAAAGACCGAAAATACCTAGAAAGGCAAATTCACCAAAGTAGGTATATACCAACTAACCTGCAAATACTGTGATTCAGTTTACATTTGACAGACATGCAGAAATTTCCGAATAAGATACTCAGATACATTGGACAGATATGCAGAAATTTCCGAATTAGATTTTCAGAGCATTTAAGATCACTGAAAAGTGACAGCATACTTTCCACGACTACTCCTCCTGTGGCATAGAAACTGACCTAAATCCTAAAACAGAGAAACCATATGTAAAAGCTTTCAACAATAGACAAGAATTACTGTCTCCAGAAGGCTATGACACAGGAAGTGTCCGATTCCACCCATCGGCTTTGACCCATGAGATAAGGCTCTTGTGGTCTGTGATGTCACAATGGTGTGGAGTTTATTTTGTGAGAGTGGCATGTTTGTAGGTGTTGTTTTGATGTGATTGGTGGTGCTCTCTGGTGGTGTGTTTATGTTCTGTGTGTTAAGTGTTGTGTTTGGTTTAGTTTGCAAGTGTGGTGTGTTTATAGGTGGCGTATTGTTGCGGTCGGTGGTTCTATCTGGTGGTGTGTTTATGGGTAGTGTGTTATGTGGCGTATGGGTTCATCTGTGTGGTAGCATTGCACTGCGGTGGTGACTGTGCTTTCAGCGTAATATTTTTCAGTGAGTAAATGATTTTGGTTTTGTTATGTTGACATTATTTCAGTTTTTTTTCTGTTTGTCGTTTGTGAATTTTGCTAAATTGCTTTGTTTATGTCTTTGCTAGGTATTGATATGTCTAACAAGGTCAACAGCTCTCAGTTGTCAGTGATGTAGGGGGACTCTGCGTTGTCTCTAATAAAATTTCTTCAACCATTCAGTCTGTTGGTTGAAGTCATGAAGTGTTCAGTGTGTCGTGAAGAAATGAGGCTTACGAAAGTTCCATCATCTTGGACCAGGGATGGCTATATGTGGAGATGTCATAAGGACAACTTACGGTGCTTCATTAGGTGAGGTTCCTGTTCGAGAATTCTAGGCTGGGCATGTGATAAATTGTGTTAATGACATATCATTTGTGTTACAAATCCTCTCACAGTTTCTGTGCGCATGAGGTGGATGTGAGTGAGAGAATGGTGCTTGATTGGTGTTGTTATTGTCGTGAGGCATGTTCTGAATATATTAAGTACAGGGGTAGGTTGGGTGGGCCTGGTGTTGTTGTGGAGATTGATGAGTCGCAGTTTGGGAGGATAAAGTATGGGAGGGGTAAGTCTTTGGTTGGTTCGTGAATGTGGGGTACCTGTGGTATCAGGGGGTGGGTTTCCAGAATGTGTATTTCCAGGTTTTGGAGGGCCAGACAAAAAGGGAATTAGTGGAATTAATTGAGGATTTTATTGAAGAGGGCACCACTATGACTAGGACTGGTTTGGTATTGTTAGTTGCTGTTGACCTATATGGGTCAAGGGAAGTGTTCAATTCCAATTTCGATTTTCTAGGTGTTTTTTGGTGGTAGGATTAAGCTTGGTGGTGGTGAAAGTTTTGAGAGTTATAGTGTGGTATCGGTTGTTTCTGTTGACCTATGTAGCTCAAGGGAAGTGATCGATTCCAGTGGGTTTTGTGTGCTGTGGAACTTGGGAAGGCTGTGGGGTCTTGTTATTTTAGTGTTCTTTGTCATTTGGTGTAGTGGCGTGTGTTTATATTCAGTTTGTCCCCACCCAAAAACCCCCAATTTCCCCCACTTCTCCCGTTAGTTTTATTATATTTTTGGAGGAGTATATGTCTGGCAGTTTTTCGATCTCTTTTCGTGTTTGTTGTCATGTTTACATGATGAAGTCATAGGAGTGTTATGGGAGTTGCTGTGAATGGTCGTTTCCGTCATATTGGGTGGAATCGGACGCTTCCATTATCCATAAAAAAGGTATCAGTGACCAAATAGTACTATGTAACAAAAGACTATTCAACAATCTAAATGAATTATCAGTCAAAATACACACACAGACGACATTTCAAAGTTCACGGGCATCAAACCAAAACAAAACAATAAACAAGCAAGAAACGACAGTCGAAAGCACATCAGAGACGTAACTTTGTGCAGTGAAATGGGTGTGTTCTAGCCACAGCAAAGTAAGAGGACGCTGTATTTGCAAATGAACAGGAGAAAACATGAGTAAATACTATCAAAATGCAAAACAGAATCCATGAAAATACAAACCACATGAAATAGTTCGCCTTACCAAAGCTTCACAAAATCGTTGTCGATGTCCACAGGTCCAGATCAATTACACAAAAGCGCATTTTTGTATATAAACCACACTTGTCACAGCTAAGAACTAGGAAAATACTACAAAGGTAAGGACAGAAATGAACATATGCCATGAATTTTACCAAAATATACAAATTAAAGATAGGGTAATAAAATTAATGCAGATGATTTTCTAACATCCCTCATGTATGCAGATGTCAGGTGTCCTGTTTTTGACCTATGGCTTATTTTGGTGTGCAGCCACAGGACAAACTCAGTGTAAAACAAAGGTTAAAGTGCACATATAATTTAAGTGACAACATAATGTAATGCATCATATTCCATAACCTTACAATAACTTGTATGTATGTATTTCCAAGAAAATAATAAGAAACCCACTGAGGATGCTACAACTGCCATGACCCATGTTTGGGTGATAAAGTAAAATAATGATTTGTGTACCTACAAAAAGGTTGAATCATCCTTAATTCGTTAACATTTTTCTGCAAGCAGGGGAACTGAGCCCAAACTCCAATATGATGTAAGCAGTGCATTGTATTATAGAAGATAAGCAGAAACACTCAGGAATACCTGTAACACTACCTTTAGGACATAGTTCACCAGTTGGCCAACTCTAAAGTTGCTGGACATAATACTGATGAACTACAAGAGGAAATTATCAACAAATGAAGCCTCAAAGGATAGTGTACGGGCAAGTGGATCCTGAGTATCCCCTGTGGCTTAGGATCCACTATTTTATGTGTATTAATAATATTGTGTTACCTATATATTTATCGTAAATGGTGTCGAAATAGCGGTTAAAAGATGTGTCTAATAGCAAGTATAGACTGTTCGGTCAGAATTTGTATGACAAATAATGTTGTGAATGACTGTGCTCCCAGCGCACTTGTGAGAAATTCCCCAGGTCACCGTGAGATATACCCCAGTTCGCCAAACTGATGTAGACTATGGTGAGAGGTCAATGAAGCTTTCCCCTACAACCAGTCAAATACTGTGGAGGGCTACTAGTCCTCTACCAAGGAGAACTAAGGACACTGAATCCCTTTCTCCAAAACTAGATTTCCCACAGTTATGCCCAAAGTGATACAATGTAGTGGTAAAATATTGACATGTTTTGTGAAAATATGTATAACTCTGTTGAAAATAAAGAATGACAGCAGTCATAATTTTGTGAGATGTGGTCAGAGGTAAAACTGTAAAATGAGTGTTATATTGTGTAATTGTGATGACAGTGAAAAAAGATGCCTGCCTTAACTTTTTGAGTTGTAGTCACACGAAAATGTAAAATGAATGTAAATAAACGGAAATAATAATCCATGGGCAATACTGATCAGATGACAAGAAGAATTTTGCTGTCTCTGTGGTCAGTGTCTATAATATTTTACCAACAAGATGGGAGGTGTCACAGAATCCAATATGAAGAGTTGAAATATCACATTAAGTGTACTTTGTATCTAAGAGCTGCCTTGGGAAGACAGCAGAAGCATTTGTGCAATCATTTACTCAAGCAGCATCAGTATGGGTCTGACTTTCATTGGCCCTAAGTTTCCTTGAGAATAACATTGAGTTCTGTCTTGGAGCACCCTTCTAGCTTGTAGGTTCTTTACAGGTTTGAGTCCTGCAACTGCCTGCATGAAAGCCGCTCTTCAGTTGCGTCGATCGAGGTAAGCCCTTGTCAGTCAAACATATAATCCTTACTCCCTCTCAGAACAAGACAATATTATTTCTTTATGGCTCTCCATCCCATCTTATGGCTTTGTTTTGCACAAAAAAGAGTATAGCATTAAAGATAATACATGAGAATAAATTTTCTGATCAACCTGGGCATGTGTGTGTGTGTTTGTTTGTGGTTTGTGTGTGTGTTTGTGTGTTTGTTTGTTTTGCTGCTGTTGATGATGGTGAGAAGCTGTTTCAGGTTTCTACTGACAAATCATCTCACTGCTCTAATGCCTCTGCCTTAGGCAATGTGCATATGCAACATCACGGTTACAGTGGTGTTAAGTTCAGTACAGTACTAAGCATATGTATTGTGGGGTGAAAGCCCCATAGCTATAGTAGTATTAAGTATTTGAATGTTGTTAATTTTATCACATTAATACACATGTATCTTAAAATACATGCTGTTTCAAGTCATGTTTCATGGCCACTATTACAGAGACTGGAGACATTATTTCATTTTTGGAATAATGTCAAGAATAAAACAGAGCTCCTAAAATGTGAATACATACTAGCAGCTACATGTGACAGTGGATAAAGAATACGATTTGTCAGTATTGCCAGGTAACTTCTATGTGAAGTGCTAATTGGCAGTGGGAACAACCATGGGTATCTAATCATCATCCTCTGAAGAAAATACGGGGCTATTCAAAATCAAGAAACAGATTTCAGACATTTATATCTTCCAAATTACAAAAGGTAGCACCACAATGCCAACATTTGTGGACAGACAACAGTTTAATTTTTGAATTGTAGAACTAGACTTGCTTCAAAACTGTTTATTTCCTCAACATGAAGGTGATTCAAATGACTTCAGCTTCAAGCAAGATGGTGCCCTGGCACATTTCTCTAAGTACATCCAATGTTACGTGAAGGTCACCATTCCAGGTGTTGGACTGGAAGAGGAGGAGCAGAAGATGAACTTCATCACCAGTGACCTCCCAGGTCTCCAGATTTGACTTCTTGTGACTTATATGGCTGAGGTTATGTAAAAGAGCATATTTTTATCCCCCCTATGTCTGACACTCTTGAAAGTCTGTGACATCGCATTGTTGAAGCTGTGAATTTGATAACAAGAGACCAGCTGCTTTGTGTGTGGCAAGTAATGGGCCACCATTTTGATATTTGTTGTGTAACACATGGTACTCATATTGAATACATAAAAATTTGAAATTATCTCTTACCACAAACATTGGATTCATGTTTCTATCTTTAGTAGTTTGGAGGCAATAAATGTTTGAAATCTCTTCCCTCTTTTTGAATAGCCCTGTAAAATTGGTACTTTATTAATTGAAAACATGAAAATAAATCACACTAGAGTTTTGATGAAACATCCATTTGTCCCAAAAGAAACAGAAGAACTAGAATAACACCAAAGACTTTGTACATAATCAGTTTACATGTTGAAATATTGTTAAGATATAATACCATTAAACTCACAAATACTTTCATATTCCCCTCACATATTTTATATTATGTCACTGATTTTTTCCATCACTTGTAACTTAGCATATAGTAACTATTTTGTAAGAATGCTATCTGCTTGTCAGTTTTTACCTCGCCCAGAAATACCTAATCCACATATAAATCTGTTGGCACTTTAATTGATTGTCTGTTGCGTCTTCAGTCTGATGACTGCTTTGATGCAGCTCGCCACACTAGCAAAACCTTCAGAAGCCTCTTGATCTTCACCTAATGACTATAACCTACATGCATTTGAACTGCTTGCTTAGTTCAGCCTTATTATGCAACTTCAATTTTTACCCACCAGGCCTCCCTCCATTATGAGTCCGATGATTCTACAACTCCACTCACACACTCTGCAAGTCCCTGTACAGTGCACAGCAGAAGGTACCATGTTCTACTACAAGTCATTTCCTTTCCTGTTCCATTTGCAAATAAAGTGACAGAAAAACAGCCTCTGTAAAAGCCCCAGTTTCTTGCATCTTATCTTTGTGGTCCTGGTGCAAAATGTACATTGATGGCAGTAGAACTGATCTGGAGTCAGCCTCAAATGCTGGTTCCCTAAATTTCCACAACACTGCTTTGTGAAAGGAGGATCGACTTCTATCCAGGGATTCTCGTTTGAGTTCTCTGTAATACTTGTGTGCTGATCGAAATTACTGGTAGCAAATCTAGCAGCATGCCTATGAATTGCTTTAATGTCTTCCTTTATTCTGACCTGGTGGGGATCCAAAACAGTTGAGCAGTACAAAAGAATGGGTGACACTAGGAGTCTATATGCTGTCTCCTTTATAGGTGAGCTACACTTTCCCAAAAATTTTCCAATAAAACAAAGTTGAGCATTTGCCTTCCATACCACCAACCTGGTATGCTCATTCCATTTCATATCACTTTGCAGTGTTATGCCTAGATATTTTACTGATGTGATTATGTCAAGTAGCACACAACTAATGGTGTATTTGAATGTTACAGTATTGCTTTTCTTAGTCACCTGTATTAACCTTCATTTTTCTGCATTTAGAGCAAGCTGCAATTCATCACACCAGGTAGAAATTCTGTCCAGGTCACGTTGTCTCCTCCTACAGTCACTCAAAGACAGCACTTTCCCATAGACCAAAACATAATCAGCTAACGGCAATAAATTGCTGTGCAGCCTGTCTGTCAGATCATTTACTTATATAGAATAACAGTGGTCCTATCACACTTCCCCGTGGCACTCCTGGTAATACCCTTGTCTCTGATGAACACCCACTGTCAATGACAACACTCTGGCATCTATTATCTAAGAAGTCTTCAAGCCACATACATGTCCCTTGTCAACAGTGTGCAGTGGACACTTTCTGGAAAGCTATGAATATGGAAACTGCCTGATGTCCTCCACCCATGGTTTGTAGGATATCATGTGAAAAAAAAGACTAGCTGAGTTTGGCTTGAGTGATGTTTTCTAAATTTGTACTGATTTGTGATTATAAGCTTTTCTATTTTATAGAAATTTATTATTTTCAGACTTAGAATGTGTTCAAAAATTTTGCAGCAAATAAATGTTAAGGATATTAGTCTGTAATAAATAACATACTAACAAATTTTACCAACAGAATCACAGTATAAAAATATGTATTTTTTAAAGAATTCAGTACCACATTGTGGGAATATTCACATGACAAGTGAACTATCAGAACTTATCAATGGTGTATTTTTCTTTCTTTCAACCACACTATTGTAAGTGAACTTTTAAGTCTTTAAATGCTATTCTGCTTCATGGAACAACACACACCATTAAAAAATTTAATTATCAATACAATAAAACACATGAACAAAATTGTAGCACTAAAATAATAGTGAACAATAAATGTTAGTCTTTTTCTTCTGCAGAGAAGTGTTACTGCACATGAAGAAGTTACCTCATAATTGTTAGTGTCATAAATATATTTGTATTTGATTGTTTAATGAGGAAGGTCAATAGCAGTTACTAATAAGAAAAGGGTCTCTCTTTATAATTTTCAGTTTTTTCTGGTATATGTATGACTGAGAGTAAATATTCAGTGTAAAACTACAGACTGCAACTACTGTTGGCCTGGAAACTTTTCAGATTATTTGATTTGATTTGATTTGATTTTTTATTGGTCCAGTTTTATCATATAGCACAAATTGTACAATTGATATTGGACAGGTCAAAGATAAGTTACAATAATACATAGTATTAGCAATTAAAATTAGGTACCTACTACAATTAATTTTGTTACTTATTCAGAAATTCTCTGACAGAATAGAAACAGTGCTTTATTAGAAATGCCTTTAGTTTAGCTTTAAATATTGGATGAGTAGTATTTTTTATTTCCTCTGGTATCTTATTGTGTAGTATTACACCAATGTTAATTATGCTCCTCTGATAGGTGGTTGTTCTGTGATATTTTTGATGTATATTTGATTCCCTTCTGGTACTATAGTTGTGTACATGTTTGTTCTGTAGCAGTTTGTCTGTTTTCAGGAGGTAATCTCTAGTGAACAAGATAGTTTCATAAATGAATAAACTTGGAATATTTAGAACGCCAAGCTCAGTAAAATGGGATTTACAGGACTCCATCTTTTTAAGGCCACAAATTATTCTTAAAGCTCTTTTTTGCATTCTAAAAACCTTTACACTGTGAGTTTAGCATCCCCAGAAAATGATTCCATTTCGGATTACTGAGTGGAACTGTGCATAGTATGCCTGCAGTACTGTTGTTTTGCTTGTTGTAGTCTTTAAAATTCTTAGGCCATAGCACACAGGTGATAGTTTTCTACACAAGTTATTTATATGTTTGTCCTACTTTAAGTCTTGCTGAACCCAAAGACCCAAGAATTTTGTGACACTTACATTTTCTAGAGGATCATTTTTTAATTGGGTTTGAATAGACATTTGATTAGTTGGAGGAATTAAATGAAAATCAACACACACAGTTTTTTCAGCATTTATAATGAGTTTGTTTTTTGTGAACCACTCAGAAAGTCTTTTCATATTACTTTCTGCTGTGGACCCCAAAGTTTCTGGACTGGGAGCAATATGCTGGATAGTTTTTGTGGGACTCATATATTCAACTAAGTCATCCACATAAATCAAGAAGAGTAGTGGACCTAAGATTGAGCCCTGTGGTACACCATATTTTATTGGTAATTCCCTAGAAAGAAAGGAGTTGTTTCTTGTTTTATTCATTTTGTTGAATTCATACTGAAGTGATACTTTCCGCCTGCAGTTTTTTAGGTATGAACACAACCAGCTATGTGCTACATCTCTTACTCCTCGTCTTTCTAATTTGTCGAGCAGAATGTTATGGTCCAGGACGTTGAAGGCTTTTGATAGATCTAGAAAAATACCTGCAGCTAATTTATGTTGATCAAGGGATTTTAAAATGCAGTCTAAGAATTTGAAAATTGCTGTCTGTGTAGATTTACACTTTCTAAAACCTTGTAGTTGTACTGTAAGAGGTGCATATTTATTTATGAAACTGAACAGGTTATGGGTCCAGTTTCAGTGAACTGTTGTTGGTAAATCTTCTTCTAAACTGTATTTAGTACAGTTAAGTGTTAAAAAGAAAAAAATTTAAGCATGCTAGAAAATGCAGTTGCAAGTTGATGTTAAAGTGTCGACAAATGAATTTAGAGCACTGTCAGTTGAATTTTGAGGTTATAAACACTAACAGCTGAGTCTGGGGGTAAAAGATTTGCATTCAAAAAGTAACTTGTGATCATATAGTGTACACTTAGATCAATGTCTGCAGAAATGGGTACATTGGTTTATAATGTACATGAATCATTACTCCAAGAATTTGTCTGGTGAAGCTGGAAAAGGAAGGTATTCAAGTACCATGAAGGTGTTTTGAATGTCATTGACAAAACATTCCTGAAGCTCCAGCCACTTGAAGAAGGTGCTGCAGAAATACAAGTCAAAAAGCACAAGGAACAGTTTAATTTGTATCTTAAGGCAAACATTTATACAGTATGTATGAGAACAAGTGCTGTTGTTTGTGAAGTGTATCAGTGGTAATGAAAAAGGAAACAGCTAGTGATACACGAGATGCCTTGAAGCAGCAATTTGAAGTGACATTCAATGATCAGTTGTTTAAAATTTGTTCAGTCATTTTCTCCATTTGTTGGAGTTTCATTGGTGCTTCACATGTGTTCTATACCAATCCCTACTTTTGGTCAAATTGACCACAAATTTCTTTTTCCCCCATTTTGATTCAATACTTCATTAGTTACTTGATCACCTAGTGTCCAGCATTCTTATGTAACAACTCATTTCAAAAGCTTCTGTTCTTTTCTTGTCTGAAATGTTTATCATCTACATTTCACTTCCACACAAGGCATATTAACAAATTTCTCTTTCTCAGAAATGCATTCCTTCGTATTGCCAGTTTGCATTTTGCATCCTCCATACTTGTGCAATCATGAATTATTTTTCTGTCCAAATAGCCATACTCACCAACTACTTTTAATGCCTAATTTCCTAATCTAATTTCTTCAGCATTACATGATTTAATTGGATTGCTTGCCATTACCCTTATTTTACTTCTGTTGATACTAATGTTATAACCTCTTTCCAAATCACTGTCTGTTCAATTCAATTGCTATTCTAATTCCTTTATTGTCTTTACGATGTTGTTAGCAGGCCTCAAAAAGTTTTTATTTTTCTCCTTGAAGTTTAATGTCTTGTGTAAATATCTACTTTGTTTCGTGTATAGCTTGCTCGATGTACATATTGAAAAAAATTGGGGAGAAGCTAACACTTTCTCACTACCATTTCAGCTACTACTTTCCTTTCATGCCCTTCAACTTTTATAACTATAGTCTGATGTCAATATTAGTTGTAAATAACCAACTGCTCCATGTATTTTACCTCTGCAGCATTATAACTACAGTTTGATTGCTGTATTTGTATTCCAGTCAAAATTGTCCAAAGCTTTCTCTAAATTTACAAACGTTTTAACCTAAGATAAATGATAGGATCTTTACTGCCCTGTATTTCCCTGGAACCCAAACTGATCTTACCTGAGGTTAATTTCCACCAGTTTACAACGATTCTGTAAATAACTAGTGTACTTATTTTGCAGCCATGACTTAATAATGCTAGTTCAGTAATATACCAGTTCAATAATATTCACACCTATCAGCAACTGCTTTCTTTGGAATTTGAATAATTACTTTCTTTTTAATGTCTGGGAGTAATTTGTCTATCTCATAAATCTTGGCGTACCACGTAGAGTAGTTTTGTCATGACTGGTACCCTCAAGGACCTCAGTAATTTTGAGGGGCCTTGTTTCAACTTAACGTTTTCAGGGTTTTGTCAAATTCACTCACAGAATTGTATCTCCCACCTCATCTTCATCTATTTGGGCTTCTGTTCTCAAGTTTCTTTCCATTAGTCTACATACTCATTTCTACTTTCAATATTCCATTCTTTGTTTAGTATGTTCTTGCTACCTGAGCTCATAATTTGCTAACATTGTTTCCCCTTTTCTATGAAGATCTCTTTACTTTTCCTATAGGCAGTATCTATGTTTCCCATAGTCATGCATGCTTCTATAACGTTCCATTTCTCAACTAGCCATTGGTGTTTTGGCAATTTGCACTTCCTGTCACTCTCATTTTTTAGATATCTGTAATTCTTTTTGTCTGATTCATTTGTTGCATTTTTACATTTTCTCGTTGTGTTACTTATCTTCAATAACTAATACATTATCCAAGAATTTTACTGAACTTTGTATTTTTGCTTATTTGATTCTCTGTTAGTGCCACTATTTCGTCTTTAGAAGCTACCCATTTGTCTTGTATTTATTTCCCCTGTTTTAGTCAACCATTTCCTACTTATTCTAACTTTGAATGGCTCAGAAACTCTAAAACCAGATTTGCGCCTGGAAATCTTTTACAATTTTTTTTAAATCTGTATCTTATTATTACATTATAAATCTGAAACCTTCTGGTGTGTACTTTGTACAACTAATTGTAAGTGAAGAACAGAAGACCCATCAACAGCTCTAACTTCTTTCAGAAGTAAATGTAACCACAAAAATGATTTGAAAGCATGACATGCATCTACATATTTGAGCCTCAGTTGGCAAGAGAATGACACACTACCGTAGTTTACTTTTTAATACAACTGCATCACCTTGAAACTCAGGAAGAGTATCATTAGTCTACTTTTCCCCAGCATGATTGATATTACTGTAAGCTTCAATACTACAGTCATCAGTTTCCTCAGTATTAATTTCTTCTGTAATTGTCATTTTAATGTATAATACAGGGGAGATGTTGAGCTGCAGATAGGCAGAACAAAAAAGACTGCCAAACATTTAAGCTTTCAGCCAAAAAGGCCATCATTACTGTGCTGTGGATGGGAACAGGGAAGGGAGTAGGAGGGTGGAGGACAATGGCTAATAAGGCTTAGGTCAGGAAGGTTACAGGAACATAGGATATACTGCAGAGAGAGTTCTTATCTACACAGTTCCAAAAAAACTGATGTTGGCAGGAAGGATTGTGGCACGGCTGTGAATCAGTCATTAAAATGAAGAATGTTGTGTTGGGTAGTGGCTCAGCAACTGGGTGGCCCAGCTGGGTGGCCCAACTGGGTGGCATTCAGACAGACAGATCGTTGGATACTAGGCCCACGTAGAACACAGCACAGTGGTTGCAGCTTAGCTTGTAGATAACATGACTGGTTTCACAGGTTGGTCTGCCTCTGATGGGATAGGTGAGGCATGTGACCGGACTGGAGTACGTAGTGGCAGGAGGAAGTATGCGACAGGTCTGGCATCTAGGTCTATTACAGTGATATGTGCCCTGAGGCATAAGTTGGGAGCAGGTAGTTGAAACTGTGGCAGAGCATGTGATTCAGTTGCTCCAGTCCTGACTGGTACTAAGTGATGAGGGGAATGCTCCTCAGTGGTAAGATGGTGGGACTTTGGTACATGGAGAAATAAGGCATGGGAGATCTGTTTGTGTAAGAGGTTGGGAATGTAATTACAGACATCAGTGAGACCCTTGGTATATTTCAAGTGAGACTGCTCATCATTACAGATGCAGTGGGCATGGGTAAGAAGGTTGTATGAAATGGGTGGCAGCTGTTGAAGTGGAGGTTATTTCTCACGGTTGGAAGAGTTGATATGGATGGAGGTACAGACATAGCCATTTTTGAGTGGGGATCAATGTCAAGGAAGCTGCCTTGTTGGGTTGAGAAGGACCATATGAAGTGAATGCGGGAGGAGGTGTTGAGGTTCAGGAGGAATGTGGAAAGGGCACAGTGCCCTCACAACTCGATCCAGATCACAAAGATGTCATCAAAGAATGTTAACCAGGTAAGATTTTTGGTATTGTATGTGGTTAGAAAGGTTTCCTCCACATGGCCCATGAATATGTTGTCATAGGATGCTGCCATGTGGGTGCCCATTGCCATACCCTGTATTTGTTTGCTGATGATGCCTTCAAAGGAAAAGTAATTGTGGGTGAGGAAATAGTTGGACATTGTAACTAGGAAGTAGGTTGTAGGCATGAAATCCAGTGGGCATTGGGAAATGTAGAGTTCAATAGTGGCAAGGCCAAGGGTATTAGGAATATTAGTGTAAAGGGAGGTGGAATTAATAGTGACAAGCGGGTTAGCATGTGGTACCACCAGCACACTGACAATCCTTTTACTTCTCTCCTTATCCACTGTCCCCTGCCTCCCCTCTCCCTTCCCTATCCTCTGTCTAACCTCCTGACTTCACCTAGCTGCCCTACCATCTCTCTATCATGTCCATGTTTGCTCCTGTAAGTAGCACTTTACCGTACCCCACTCTTGCCCTGCTACCCCTCCCCCTCCTCACCCCAGCCCCTTCGTTACTGCTACCACCCAGACTGCTTTCCCATCATGCACTACTGCTCACAATCTAGCCTGAGCAGTCAGAGACTGTGGTCATGTGTGTGTGATTTGTGATTGCATGTTTGTATTGTCTAATTCTGATCAAGGCCTTTTTGGCCAAGAGCCTATTTGTTTGATAGTCTTTTTGTTCTGCGTATCTGCTACCAACATCCATGCTGTATGGTGAATTGCAATCTTTCCTTTTCATAATATTGTCATTTTAGTATACCTAAGTAATAGTTTCAGCAGTGCATGATGCATCTTTGTTTTTGTATCTTGAACTGTCAAAGGTAGATTAACTACGTACAATAAATTTTGTGTTGTGGAATGTATTAAGTTCATCAGATTTGCAACTATTCCGAAAAAAACCAGTGACCCACCTGCTATCAATCTTTTTTCTGTTGCTAAAGATAATGATTTTGATCCATCATGCCACATTTCTGTAAAATCATCATCTTAAATGTAGACTGATTTATTTGAATCCAGTAGTGTAAGTTCTTGATTTATAAACCTAGGTAGTAATCAAGATTGTCTACAGTGACATGGCAACAATTAGCCAACTGTTCAGTAAATTTACTCTCTCAATCTGCAGAGCTCATTGTAGCAGATTAGCATCAAATGTTCACTATCGATGGGTGGAAAGGGTGTTCTCCAGGTTGTCAGGTTGGCATCCAGCTCCCTCCACCTGAGAATTGGGGGGGGGGGGGGGGGGAGCGATGGGTAGATGAACACTACAGGAGTCTGTCAGATGTGTAAAGTGGCCATAGCAAGACAGGTGGCATGCATATGAATTCTTTATCATTTCAAAAATTTTATTGTAGCTGCAGTTGTGCACTCTCACCAAGACCCAAGCACAGAGCAACCTTGCATAGTAGACATTCTGCAGCAGCATTGTGTCATGTGCTGATGACGCTGACTGATTTTGTTTCACTGCTAGTGAGGCAGCCATAGCTGTCCAGTTGAGGCAAGTGACATCTGGCTATGTGATCCCAGTGTCCTAGAGGCTGTGAGGGCCTCAATTTGACCCCCCCCCCCCAGTCACTGGACCTCAGCTGGGGATGACACAATGATTGTTGACTACTCAGTGACTTGCAGACTTGAATAATGCTGTGATGATGTGGTTGACTGGACAGCCAGAATTATTACATGCCAAAGTGCACCTGTTGTGGTGCTGTATCTGCTAAAGTCATATACGCTGCATACTGATCTGCCTTGTGATGTTGAGCCCATCTGTCTACAGTTACGGTTTCACTCAATAATCAGTCCATCATCAACAGGAAAAATCAGTAATGGTATCGTACTTTCATTGTGGAACATGTGAAGAACAATACAGATCTCCCAGACATTACATCCAGTGTGAAATTTAACAATACATGTATATCAGCAGTTTGATGCCTGCTTCAAACCGTAGTTTTCAACAATTTGCTTACAGGTCCTTTATTACTATCATAGCATTCTGGAAGATAAAATTCGTTCTCCAAAAATACAAGTTAGAAATGCAGTCCTTGCATAAAACTGTTTCATGTCCCAGTCATGTCTCAGTCATGTCTCAGATCTTGTTGCAAGACTAAATATGTCAGTATAACCTATTGCAAATCACTATACATACCCTTTTGACTTTACCAAACCAATTTATCATTTGCATTTAATTTTATGTTGAAAAGCCAGTTGGCACTCACCTTACTTGTTTAAGATAATTACTGTACTTCTTCCCAAGGTAATTCAGTGATTCTCATTTGCTTCCTTCCAGTTTTCAGTGTCTTCTGACTTTATTGCTTGTGTATAATTCCTTGCTACTTCATGAAGGAACATCATCCTTAGCTGATGGTCTGAATCTTTACTGTAACTTACTTCTAAGTTGCTACAAAACTGTATTTCACTAACATACAAGTGACTGCTAACACAATCATTAAATACATGTCTGTTGAAACAATCTTGTTAATAATCTCTTCAAATTTAACTGTTTCATGTTAGATTCTTGAAACCTCATCATATTTCTCAATATCTGAAGTACAAACAGCCCCTTTTAACATGATTCAGTGGCTTTAATAATTGTTTGAAGCTACAAATCTCTGCATATGTAGACACGCCATTTTTCTGGAAAGTGAACATGGTACCCACAATCTACTTAACCAACCGCATATTTTGTAGTAGATTAATCATCAAATTTCTTTTGTTTTCATGTTGGCGTCCAAGCATAATGCTTTGTTCCGTCTTGAAAATATTTGAATTGGAAACTTGCCTTAATTTTCATGGGACCAAATTGCTTCAAGATACAGGCTGCAGCCAAAATTGCTTCATCCCACAATGCTTTTAGTTGATGTTCAGCAGAGCAGAGCCAAGAATGTGCCATTTCACAGAGGGTTCTGTGTTCAAACTCAGCAACTGCAATTTACTGGAAAGTATGTTTTGCAGTAATTGAAAGTTTTTGTGTAAATGAACCAGCAAAACGACTCATATCATTGTTACTAAACTCCTTACCACCATTTATATGTAATTCTCCTACTGTAAAATCAGATTAAATCGTTATATTTTTTAAAACAGTGGTAATTTTTCTCCAATTTTGTCTGTGTGTGGGAAAAAATATGAGGCGGTGAAACTGGAAAAATCACCTTTAAATAAAGGAAAGTACTGATGATTCTGAAAATCACTTTCCTCCATCAGTCCACAGATATCTGTGTAAACTAAATTTCTGGTTTTTGTGGATTTCTGCACTATCACTAAATGCCGTTCTATGATGATGTTTTCTGTAGACATACCATCCACAGAATCTGCAATCAGTTGATGTTTTTTTTTGTGATTGTCAAAAACTGCTGCACATAACATTGGCTTTGATAGCTGATTTTATCTTCCCACACTCCTTTTAGGCAGAACAAAACACCAGAAATCATTCTGTCCATATTTGTTTGCTGAACAGCCACACATCAATTTTACACATTCAAAATTCTTCAGTTTGTAGCACTCTTCATCCACCTATTGTTTCAGTTGTCTATCATATTGATTTTTAACATGCTGCAGCTCTCGTCACAGCCAATTTATTTGTACCATATTTATAAAACAATTATAGCTCCTCATCATTAATATATTCCTTTTAGTTTTATGCATATTTATATTATTTTCATTTCTTGAAGTTTCCATGTTTCTACATCTGTGCTCAGCAAACCATAGTGAAGTGCATAGCGGATGGTCCTGTTCATTGCACCAATCATTAAGGCTTCTTGCTGTTACATTCACATTTGGAGTGTGGAAGAATCGTTGCTTGAACATCTTGGTGCACACGGAAATCCTGTCTTTGTGATATCAGTGGAAGCAATATTTTGAGGATTACAACATATTTATAGATTCATCAAAGTTGCTGTTTGAAATTTTCTAAGCAGCCTTTTATGGGATAGTGTGCATCTGTCTTCAAGCACTTGCTAGTTAGTTTTCTTAGCAAATCTCTGTAACACGCTCCTGTGGGTCAAACAAACCTGCGACCATTTTTGCTTCCCTTCTTTGCATGGGTTCAGTATACACAATTAGTCCTATTTGATATGGTTTGATCACATGTGAGCAAAATTGTACAGTTAGTAGCATGAGAATTTTACAGGTAATCTCCTTTGTGGACTCATTGCATTTTCATAGTATTCCCCAATGAACTGGTTTGCACCTTACCTTACATATTACTGAAACTATATGACCGTTCCAGTTCATAAGCATACAGTTTGTTACATCCAAGTGATTGTATGCATTCACTGATTCCAAATGTGACTTGTGTATATTGTAGTCATAGCAACCTTTGTTTGTTTCTTATTTTTTTAGCTGTAGAATTTTATGTATATGAACATTTAAAGCAAGTTTCCAATCTTTGTACCACATTGGAATGTTGTCAGTAATGTGACAGAATATTTGTGCAACTTTTTTTCAGACAATAATTTATTGTTAACTGTAGCAGCAGAAAATAGAACAGAAAGAATCCTTACACACTTCTCGACAGCACAACTTGTAATGGTCGCCTAGTCGTAGATATAGCTAATTGCTATAATCACACTATTTCACTCCCATTTAAGGAGCTTGTTAGCACTTGATGTTAGGTTGGCGCCATTAAAATGCATTGTGTTGTGGTAATCGCTGCTACTTGCTGGATCGCTGCTGTGTCTCGATGCTGATGCTGGCTCTAAATCTGGTTGTCTAAGGTTAAAAACATGAGGTCCCGTGTTTTTTATGTGCTTTTGTTGATAAAGAACGAGCGAAACCAACAAATATGTAAACTTCAAATATTTATTACTCTGGTGGCCATCTTAATTCCACTGTCCACCAAAGACCATGACTCAACACAAAGTAGTACTTCCGTTACATGTTCTTTGCATTGTTTATCCACCTCAAACAATAACACACAAACACACTTTACCAAAGTGACATTCCGACTGCCTCCCGACCCTTCTTGCTGCTCGTATTTATAACATTGTCAAAGAACTACTAAAAAGAGATATAGTTTATAAGTCACATGTACATCTGCTATCATAATTTGTGCAGAAAAGTTATTAATTTGAAATCGAGTGACATAATTTAACATGTTATTAAAATGACAGACAGATTTGTTGACTTGACAGAATAATTCTCTGCTACAAAACGGCCGTTTTTTAGAAGTTTGTCAATTGACTTCTCTAATTTGCATAAATAAGTAAATAACATGAATTATTAAGAATTACATTGGTTTTCGTCTAAAATAGGATTGCTTACGTGAATACTGAGTGAAAACGCTCCTAGTGAACAAATAGGTTTCACTGGGTGATTTTTATTTAAGGAGATCCAAAATACCAAAGTTGGCTACTATTTTTTGTACTTCATAGTAATTATTTAAGATGAACTTAGTGTTTTTACATGATGACATTTGCTGTATCAGTGATCAAGTGATATAAAATTTTGTGTGGGTCAGTTACTCAGTATAATTTAATGGGTTGACTGTTTATACAGACATGTTATGCAATCATTGTTAACATACACAATAACTTTTCTATAATCATAAATACTCGTTAAACTGGTTGACTGTGGAGGGTATCGCATACTTCGGTAAAGTAAAGCCTTTAATATGTTCTGTTTCAAACTGAAGTTACTTCTGCATCTCTATATCTACATCTACATCTACATCTACATCTATACATGCCAAACCACTGTGAGGTGCAATTGCAGAGGGTACCTCCCATTGTGCCAATTATTCCATTCATGTACAGAGTGCAGGAAGAATGGTTGTTTGAATACCTCTGTGTGTGCAGTAATTATGATCTCTATATGAACAATATATAGGATTTTGTAGTATATTCCTACAGTAATCATTTAAAGCCAGTTCTTGAAACTCTGTTAATAGACATTTTCAGGGTAGTTTATGTCTGTCTTGAAGAGTCTTTCAGTTCAGTTCCTTCAGTACCCCTGTGACACTCTCCCATGGATTAAACAAACCTATGACCATTCATGGTGTCCTTACATGTATACGTTCAATATCCCGTTATGCCTATCTGGTACAGGTCCCACACACTTCAGGATTGTTCTAGAACTGGTAGCACGACTGATTTGTAAGTAATCTCCTTTGTAGATGGCTTTCACTTCACCAGTATTTTGTCAATAAACCAACCACCTGCTTTACCCCTGACTGAGCCTATGTGATCATTCCGTTTCCTACTCCTGCACAGTGCTACACCCAGGTTTTTGTATGAGTTAGCAAATTCCAACAGTGACTCGTTTCTATTATAGTCACAGGATACTATATTCCTTTTTTTTCGGTTTGTGGAGTGAATTTCATTTTTCTGAAGATCCGAAGCAAGTTGCCAGTGTTTTCAACACTTTGAAATCTTGTCAAGGTCTGACTGACTATTTACAGAGGCTTCTTTCAGATAAGTACTTCATTACAGGTAACTGCTTCATCTGCAAAAAATCCTGATTTTACTATTAATATTGTCTGTGACATCATTAATATACAACATGAATAGCAAGTGCCCCAACACACTTCACTGAGGCACACCTGAAGTTACTTCTTCATCTTATGATGAAACTCCATCCTAGAAGATGCGCTGCTTCATCCCTGTCAAGAAGTCCTCAATCTAGTCACAAATTTTACTTCATACTCCGTATGATTGTACTTTTGACAGTAAGTGTAGATGTGGTACTGAGTCAAGTGTTTCAGGAAATCAAGATATACAGCACCTACCTGATTGCTTTGATCCAAAGGTTTCAGTATGTTACAGGAGAAAAGTGTGAGTTGGGTTTCACATGATCAATGTTTTCAAAATCCATGCTAGTTGGCATTGAGGAGGTCATTCTGTTTGAGGTACCTCATTATGTTTAATCTCAGAATATGTTCTAAGATTCTTCAACAACTCAATGTCAAGGATACTGAACAGTAGTTTTGTGGATCACTCTATTACACTCCTTGTAGGTGGGTGTGATCTGTGCCTTTTTCCGAGAACTGGGCACAGTTTTTTGTTTGAGAGATCTGTGATAGATTATAGTTAGAAGAGATTCTAACTGAGCAGCACATTCAGTATAGAGTCTTCTGGAATTCCATTTTGCCCAGGAGCTTTGTTCAGTTTTAATGACTTCGGCTATTTCTCAACACCACTGACACTAATACATTTTTCATTCATCATTTGCAGGGTACAAGACTTAAATTCAGGCAATTCTCCTGTATTTAATATGTGTAGGAACATTTGAAGATGAAGTTAAGCAATTCAGCTGTTGCTTTGCTACCCTCAGTGTCAGTTCCTGTCTCATTCACTAGGGGCTGGACACTAACTTTGGTGCCACTAACAGCTTAACATATGACTAGAAGTTCTTTGGGTTCTGTAAGAGATCAGTTGACAATATTCTGCTACAGTAGCCATTGAAGGCATCACGCATTGCCCTCTTGATAGCCGAACGAGTTTCATTTAATATCTCTTTATATCTATCCTTTGTTTAACATCCATTATGCAGTAATCTCTGTTTAGAAGTTTCTTTACAGTGACTGTTTGTTGCCATTAGATCAAATATATTTCCATCATGAGTGTGGTTCCTAGCTACCTGTTCTATATATTTTTGAAAGAAGGCATTTAGTAAAGTTTCACAGGATGACATGTGACCTCCACTAACAAAAGTGTAATTTTCCCAATTGATTGTTGGATGATTAAAGTCTCAACCAATGATTACAGTGTGATTGAAGAACTTACATTCAAGTGAACTGAGGTTTTCTCTAAATTTTTGATTACATCAGGAGATGGGTCTGGTGGGCGTTACAAGAATCCAATTTTTGTTTTATGCCCACACCTGATACTGAGTCTTGCCCAAATGATCTCACATGCAGCTTCAAATTTACCTCAGTGCATTTGAATTCCTTGTCTATCCTTTTGATATACTCTTACAGTTTCCCCAGAATTCTCACTGCTATCAATTCCAGGTTTCAACTACCTTCACGTACCCAGTATTATTTGAGCTTCAGTGCTTTTCATGAGTGCTTCAAACTGTGGCACTTTTTTGTGAATACAGGCATCACAGGTACACGGCTCTCGGGAGCTCTTCCAACACAGCGATTCGCAGCAACTGCCAATCATTTGACAGTAGTCAGGGTTATTTCCAGCTGCTCGTGAACATCAACCAACTCATCCCATCTTTCGAGAACAGCATTCACAGTGGGACTGCATTTTAGCTGGTGCAGTGTGTTATAAGGCAGCGAACAAACATTTTTAAATTAAATCTGATGATCATCTTTTAGTCTGATCTGGCTAAAAAGTTGCTAATTCTCTGCAAATACACAAAACAAGATTTCTATTAATGCAGCACGAAAACATGTTGTAAGGATAACAATCTATGTCCTCTCTACCCTTAAATTCTCAGTCCAGTCACAAATTCTGCATATTAGCACATACAGGTGTACTTTTGATAATAAGTGTGTGAGTGGTAATGAGTCAGATTCATTTCAGAAGTCAAGAAATACTGTATCTGTATTGCTGCCTTGATTCATGGTCTTCAGATTTCATTGGAGAAAAGTGAGAGTTTGATTTCACTAGATTAATGTTTTTGAAATCACTGCTGGTTAGCATGGAAGAGGTTATTCTGTTTCAGATACCTTGTTACACTTGAGCTCAGGAAGTGTTCTAAGATTCTACATCAAGCAGATGTGAAGGATATTGGGTAGTACATTTGTGATCAGTTGCACTACCCTTCTTATAGAGGGTGTGACCTGTTCATTCTTTCAACCACTGAGGATAGTTTTTTGTTTTAGGGCTCTACAGTGCCTTACAATTAAAAGTAGGGCTAAATCAGTTACAAACGTAGTAAAGAGTCTCACAGAGATTCCATTGGGCCCTGGAACTTGGAGACTTCATTTGTTTTTTCAGTAACACTGGTGTTTTTTTCCTTCTTAATATTGTTATTATTCTATGCCAAGCACTGATGGAGAACTCAGTAAATTTCTGCTTTTGCTTTGCTACTATAAATTTTGTTTCTTTTCTTGTCCATGAGTGTCTGGATACTGACTGTGGTGCCAGCAGCCTGTATATGTGACCGGAATTTCTTTTGCACAATGGGAAATCCAGGATGGAATAATGACAGTATTATGAAAAGGCTTGATTGCCACTCAGATAGTATCAGTCTATTCTTTTCATAATATTGTCAGAATTTCTTTTGGTATTATGAAATATCTTTCAATAATACTCTGCTGCAGTAGTTGTTGGAGGCTTTACAGTCAAGTGCATCTTTCTATTTACATCCCTATACTTTGTTTTACACCTGTTATGCTGATTTACAGACTGATTTACAGTCTTAGACATAAAAATTGACGGCCGGCCGGCCGCCACAGAGACTAAGTCCGAGTCGTCCACTTAAGGTGGCCAATAAAACTGACCGCCCCTGACAACTCGGGCCATCTGCACAATCTGGCAACACTTTAAGATGCGGAAGTGTTTTCTACTTCCGAGATGTTCTCGGGTTGTGTGAGCCTGTGGTCTAGTGCTGCCGGCACAGTAGCTCAGCATGTTCGGTCAGAGGGGTAGCTGCCCTCTGTAATAAAAAAAACAGAGTTAATCGATCAACAACGAACTTAAAAGGGTGTCTTACGACGTCCGCCCCGAGCAGTTGCGACGAACAAAAGCTAACAAAATGAGATTAAAAAAAAAAAAAAGTGGTTATCTTCGTGCATTCTAAACCTATAGTCGCGTGTTTGCGTCCAACTGTATTTTTTTTTTACCGCATTTCTGTCTAAAGTTATGAGTCTGGTTGAACATCGGAGATAATTCGTTTAACTTTCTACCCACCAGCAATAACAATTATTCCAGAAACAATTCCGCAGGACAGCTCGTGGCTGCGTCGCGATCGTAACAGCTCACGCTCGAGCGTTTCCTCGCGCTGCAGCGTCTACCGGCCACCGGCCAGACGCCACGCGAAGCCTGAAATCCGGCGCCGCCCATGTGAACGCGGCGCCACGCTGTCAGTGCATCAACTGTCATTTTCGAATTGGAAGCTCTAGTTATCATCTTGCAGTTAAGCATTGGATTATGCATACTTGAAAATCATGAACTACAATTAAGCATTGTAAAATTGAGCCGCAAGTTGAAAAAGGTGTAACATCTGCAACATAACGTTTACTTTTGGTATAACAGAGGGGTGAATGCAGAGGAGGTAGCTAGAAAGATGTGAACTGTGTGTGTAGCGAGTGCTTTTGGGAAAAATACGCCAGAAAAAGATATTCTTGTTTCAACAAAGATCGTTCTGGCATGAATGATTTTCCACATAAAGGAAGTCCCGACTACTGATATATGTGATGGATTACCAGTCCGCTGTTAGCAGCGGTGGGGCAAGGTCGTCGTGCCTGTGTCCCCCTGTTGGCGCACCGCGCGCGCGAGTGTTTACTGTTTACCTTCCGCTGCGGCTGGTGTCACGCGTCCGTGTCTCGGTAGTGCCATGGCGCACTCGTATCGCAAGTCCACAATTAAGATCACATTTCAAGCGGACTACGCAAGGCCTCGAGCACTTGACGTTGAACTTTTCATCCGAGAAGAACTTCATATTGCACCTCAAGACATCATTGGGATCCACTTTTCTATAACACAAAGTGTCGTCTACATAAAACTGATCAATGAAAAGGCGTGCATTGATGTTGTGTACCAACACGCTCACGGACTTAAATTTAAGCATTCTGATGGTCACATAGGAACTGTCACGATCGACCACGCTGGATTAGGCCTTCGCACTCTGAGGGTCTTCGAGCTGCCATTCGAAGTCCCGCCAGATGTTGTGATGACAGCTTTCAAACCGTACGGCAACGTGCTAAGCGACTTGGCTGAAAAATGGCAAACGTTTGAGACGTACCCCGTCTTGAATGGAGTGCGACAAATTAAGACTGAACTGACGAAGCATGTGCCATCCTATTTAGTAATTGGCGGCTGCAGAACTATTGTCATGTACGACGGACAACCGCGTACTTAAGCCGGCTGTGGCCAGGAAGGAAATGTCCAATCGGCCTGCATTCAACGCCGGCTGACTCAGACACCGGTTGGTGAAGTTCCATCCCCAGCGACGCCTACTTCACTCCCCATCACGTATGCAGCGGCTGCAGCCGCAACAGCTGTTCCTGCCCAGGATCGTAACACCATATTGCAGTCAGTGGTCGATGACAGGGTGGCGGACAGCATATCCCCCTCTACGACGTCATCGGCAGACTTGCCTCAAGACGGTGGTCAATTGTGCCACCAAGACGAGCCTAAAGAGAAGATGGAAGTAGAAACCGAAATTGTCCCGACCTCTGCCTTCCTACCAATGGAGAACGCATCAGATGATTGTCGCTCGCACTCTGACACAGAACAACAAGTCCGGAAACAACGGTCCATTCGAAAACGCAAGAAACGGCGCCATACGCCATCCGATGATTGCCTGCTTCGGATGTGTGACCCAGACGAACATCCGGCGTCGGATGACACTCAGGACACTACCACCACAACTCACCCTTCCCATCACGATGCTACGGCGGATACAATTTCTGAGCCTCGGTCTGACAACATCAGTTCTGCTACTGAACATGCGCGCAAGCACTCTACTGACAGCACTAATCAACAGTTACCAATCGCTGCATCTGATTCTTGGGCGGATGATGTCGAGGATGAGCCACAGCACCAGGAGGATGCCGAAGGCAGAGATGCTCCCTCGGCTGTACCCAGCACCAAACAACCACAGTGACTACGGCTGTATCGTCAGCCTCTGTGGGGCCGCCCATGCCGCCCACACCTGGCCTCCTACACAACCCAGTTGCCGACCTGGCTGACCATACATACCGTCTAGCGACGATTAATATCAACAACATACGTGCCCAACAGAAACTAGCGATGCTACAGGATCTACTCAACGCAGCAGACATCGACATTGCACTCCTTCGAGAGGTGTATGTCGCAGACTTCAAGGAACCCTATGGCTACAAGACTTGGGTCTCACATGCGTCTGCCAATGGCAGTGGTGTGGCAATCCTCCTCCGCGAAGGTATATCCGCAGAAGACGTCGAGTATCTCCCTGACGCCAGAGGCATGGCTCTTACTATCCAAGGAGTCAAACTTATTAACATCTATGCACCGTCAGGATCTGGTCGGCGTCGCGAACGATCCACCTTTTTCGCTCATACAATCACGCCCCTCTTTATGGATCGTCAGGACGCCTTGATAATGGGAGAGGACTTCAACTGTAGCCAAGCACCTAAGGATCAGTTACCACATCATTCTCCCTGCGCAGAACTTACGACAATTATAAATAATCTTCAATTAGTGGACTCATGGGAACATGTTTGTGGCGATCGGCCCGGATTTACTCACTACACCAGCCATTCCTCCAGCCGCATCAACCAGATTTACGTCTCGCGCTCCATAGCTGTGGGGACAAGAGCTGCCGAAGTTTGGCCCACAGCTTTTTCTGACCACGAGGCCTACATCTGCGCTATTACCCTCGGCTGCCAGAAGGTATGGCACAGCCGTGGTCCTTGGAAGTTGAACGTCGCCCACCTAGCTTCTCAGGAATGCCGCCGCCTTATAGAGAACACGTGGGACTCTTGTAGCCGCCGGCGTGGCACCTACCGGTCTACACTGTCGTGGTGGTTACTCTGCGCCAAACCAGCCCTCCGGAAGACCTTGATAGGCTACAGCCGAGATGTTGCAGCATGGAAGAGACATACCATGGACTTTTACTACAGCATCTTAAGGGAATGTACAACACTGCCGTACTCACCTGCACTGCAGGTGACGGTGAACCGTGCCAAGGCACAGATCATCAGATTAACACGTTGCCACCTCGAGGGTGCGATCGTCAGAGCGCGCACTCACGACAGAGTGGCCCAGGAGGAACCGTCCATGTACCACGTCATTGCAGAACGACGGCGCCGACGCAGGACACTGATCCAAGCTATCACGACGGAAGACGAACGACGCCTTGATATCCAGCGCGACATAGGAAACGCCCTTCATGCTCACTACACTAGGCTGTATTCGGAACATCGACATCCCCCAGAGGTGATCGCCGAAGTCTCTCAACTCACTTATGGCACGATCTCTCCGACAGCGGCGGCGGATTTGACTGCAGAAATCATTGAAGTAATACAGGCTGGGGCTGCTCATAAGTCCCCGGGACCTGATGGCCTTCCTCTGGAATTTTACCGGACATATCAACAATTGCTGGCACCAGCATGGACTGATATTTGCCGCGATCTTATGTCTCCCACGACGCAGATACCTGGGGCCTTCCTAGAAGGACTGATTGTGCCCATACACAAACCACGAGGCGGATCCAGGATCAGTGACTATCGGCCCTTGACCTTACTCAACAGTGACTTGAAGATTTTCACCCGGCTTCTGGCGACACGCCTAAAGCGATCAGTACGATGTGTTGTGTCGCAGGACCAGGCAACGTTAAGTGGTGACCATAATATTCGCACTGCATTGTGCCGATACAGAGACATGATCGCGCTCGCCAAAGCTCGCCAACTGCCAGGAGTTTTGGCCTCACTCGACTTTAGCCAGGCCTTTGACAGAGTCGACCACACATTTTTGATGGAGGTACTGCGACGCATGGGGTATCCGGACGTCATAGTTAATGTACTGATGCGTCTCCTACGCGGCGCGACGTCCAAAGTGTTATATAATGGCCGTCTTACGCCGCCGATACAGATCCAGCGATCGATGCGACAAGGCTGCCCTATTTCGGCGATATTGTACGCCCTCGTCTTGGAACCACTCCTCTACGGCCTCCGACAACGCCTGACTGGGATGTCCCTTGGTGGACACAGTTTTTGCTGCGCTGCCTATGCGGATGATCAGGTACTCCTTCTTCGCAATAATGACGATGTTCGTGCAGCACTGGCGTGGGTGGCGACCTACGGCGCGGCATCGGGGAGCCATCTCAATCTCCACAAATCACACGCCCTGTCTATAGGCAGAGGCCTACCCGACGAGAGCGTCGCACCCCTACGATCAGTGACACAATCCGCTGTCTTGGCATTGATTTCGCATCTGACATGAAGCGTTCAACAGCCCTTAACTACAGCCGTTTATTGAATCAGATGAGAGCAGGAATAAGTGACCACCGTCTGAGACATCTAGACCTCCTGCAACGGACACGATATGCTAACGTCAATTTGGCGTCACGTATCCCCCATTTTGCACAGATACTCCCGATACCACCTACCCTGGCTCACCACATGTTGGCGGTTTTGGAATCCTTTGTTAATACGGGCATGTTATTTAAGATTCGTTACGAGTCCCTAGCCCTCTCGAGGAGCAGAGGAGGTTTAGGCCTTTGTCATGTTCAGAACAGAGCGAAGGCCCTGTTCGTCAGCTGCCACCTGCAACTGTGGCGACGAAGTCCGACGTGCATCACAAGTCTCTTACTGGAAGCCTTACGACCAATCTCACTCGCACCCCCTGTGATGCTATCGGACATTCCAGCACCTTTCTTCTACATTAGTCAATTCTTCCTTGAATTAAGCTACATCCGCACCGCACTACTACCCACACGCTTGATGATGACGAGGGCGATATATGCTGCCATGCAAATGAACAGGACGCCGAATGTGATTGAAAGCAAACACCCCACTACAAAGTGGCGCGCTGTGTGGCAGGCACTGAATGCCACCACCCTTGATATTGACGTGCAATCTGCATAGTACGTAACTGTTAATGGGGAACAGTTGTGCCAGTCCCGCCTACATCACATCCACCTCGCTGATTCACCCTTGTGTGCCACCTGCCAAGTGATTGACACGGATGAACATCGTTTCGAATGCGGGTCGGCAAAGGACGTTTGGTATTTGGTGCGTCAGATATTGGCTTTTCTCACACGCACGACTGCCGACAGGATAACTACCCGATCACTTCTTTTCCCGGATAAGATTTATTTCCCAAGAGCAAAAACGAACTCTGTGACGTGGATCAGCGGCCACGCTGTTCACTACCTATTCGGTAATGGCGAAAAGACAGTACCCGATTTTTAGTATTACCTCAACGAACGACATTGTGCGATCCTCAAGAACCCTAAATATAGGCAATATTTTTTCTAATTTTCCTTGGAGCGCATTCCATAATCCGCCTGGCAGCTGGATTATCGATGACATGAGGAGATAACCATAGCACCTCTTCCCAGTTCCTTTTTTTATTAGATTGAACAAACAACGGAAACAACACAGCAACGAGACGACAGTCATCGAAAAATTCGCAGTGGGCTATAGCATGGAGCATCCTTTGTCGTAACGGGACGCCTTCCTATTATTCTGTTTACGTAGCCGAAGAGGAACGGCCTTCCTTTTATCCATTTGTATAAAAATAAAATAAAATAAAAATAAAAAAAGCAGAAAAACAAACCTTCCAAAATCCTTTTTCCTTTTTTCATTTTTGTTAAAAAAAGTGGCTAGGAAAAAAAGGGAAAAAAAGTGGTAATCTTCGTGCATTCTTCACCTATAGTCGCGTGTTTGCGGCCTACTGTAATTTTTTTTTTTTTACCGCATTTCTGTCTAAAGTTATGAGTCTGATTGAACATCGGAGATAATTCGCTTAACATTCTACCCACCAGCAATAACAAGTATTCCAGAAACAATTCCGCAGGACAGCTCGTGGCTGCGTCGCGATCATTACAGCTCACGCTCGAGCGTTTCCTCGCGCTGCAGCGTCTACCGGCCACCGGCCAGACGCCACGCGAAGCCTGAAATCCGGCGCCGCCCATGTGAACGCGGCGCCACGCTGTCAGTGCATCAACTGTCATTTTCGAATTGGAAGCTCTAGTTATCATCTTGCAGTTAAGCATTGGATTATGCATACTTGAAAATCATGAACTACAATTAAGCATTGTAAAATTGAGCCGCAAGTTGAAAAAGGTGTAACATCAGCAACATAACGTATACTTTTGGTATAACAGAGGGGTGAATGCAGAGGAGGTAGCTAGAAAGATTTGAACTGTGTGTGGAGCGAGTGCTTTTGGGAAAAATACGCCAGAAAAAGATATTCTTGTTTCAACAAAGATCGTTCTGGCATGAATGATTTTCCACATAAAGGAAGTCTCGACTACTGATATATGTGATGGATTACCATTTATCCATCATGCGACATTAGCATTCAACAGGGAAAGTTCAGAAGTCAGGTGTAGGAGTTCCGCTTACCCTAATTCGAAACAACAGAAATCAACGGAGTGACTATTATCGGACGTCATCAGGTCACTCATTGAGCATTCCTATGCAGTACTGTTACTGGTGACGAGTTCTGCTGCCTTTATCGTTAACTTCCTAAGAAGAAATGAATGGCTGAGCCCCACCAAAAGACAAACTCGACAAAGGGTAGTGTGAACATAATAGTTTACATCTGATAGCTCCAAAAATGTATTTTGAGCTACGAATTCTGCCCCAAGTCGTGTGTGCATGACAGCAGGAATTAGTTGCCAACAACTGAGATAACTTTCAGTCGCAGTGTAAGAAAATCGACCGGTAAAACTACATCACCTGTGCTACTGCATGATAACGCACTCTGTTGTTTTGAGAAACAAAACTATCCTGAGGTTGATAGGAAAGTCGTCTCTCAGGCACTTTTATTGATAGGGAAGTTCTCTCTCAAGCAGTTGTCCCTCTCGTCATATACTCGTAGAATTTTACGTTGCCTGCTCTTGATCGATCAACTGTCAAGGCAATTCATTTCTAGACGAAAATATTCTTCAGACTACACTGGCTTAATGACATCGTTATAAACTACTTTAGCATTGTCAGATTGTTTTAGATATCGTGAAAGAAAATTCAGCTGCTGATTAATTTCTCTTTGATGATTACTGTTGCGTTCAGTAAACTAATGGAAAATGCAATAAAAATATTCACTGTACTAATACACATTAAATTCAGCTTACTACAGAAACATCACGACGGCAGTCTATCATAATAAAACATTAAGTATCTGTAAGACGATTGCGCCTATTTTAACACTAATTAGTAGGATATTACCGACTTTTGACTTCAAAAAGGTCTGTATTTACTTCATTTCCTGTACCATTTGCAAGTATTATGAAAATGTGGCAGTTCGTAGATAAAATAATGTAGGCACAATAAGAAATATGTCGGCTGAAAACAAAAGTGGCATTATGAATTTTGCAGTACCGTAAGGTTTTCTCTCTGACACTAAGAGGTACTAAAAGTAGCAAGACGAATTTTGCTCGAGCGTTGTATTGTGATTCCCTTATTGAGTTTGTATCTGCCGGCTTGTAGCTCTGCTACAAAAGAATTAAAAATCTGGCTTTCAGCGAGTGTCGAAAGGCGAACTAAAGCAGCTAGCACCTGGTAGCCAACCATGTTAGCTGAGAACTGTTTTTTTTTTCCTTAATAGACATCATTTTCAGGTTGAATTGTTCGCAAATATCAGTCAGACGTGTGCCGTTGGTGTAAGTGTTTCGGTGTGTTGAATTTGTACCAATGGTTTTTCTATAGGTTTTTTCTGTCCCAAATACAGAGTTGAAGTCTCCCATTAGGATTTTCAATTCTCTTGGTGAATTTTGCTCGTAGTATTTTCGAGTGTGTTACAGCATTTTTCGACATTTTCGGTGTTTTTCTTATTTTCGATGTTGGTGGGGGCATGTGCATTGATGAGTGTATATTTTTTATTGGGGCTCTGAAAGAGCATAGTCATAAGTCGATTGTTGATGGGTGTGATTTCTTTGACAGAGTTGATGATAGATTTGTGTTCGAGAAATGCCTTGCCGAAGATTGGTGCGCATTTCGCTACCTTTTGTTGTGTTTTGCTCTTGAAGATGCGATGGTTCCCGTAATGCAAGGTTTCATTGTCAGTAAGTCGTGGTTCTTGCAGAGCAAACATGAGAATTTTATGTTGGTAGACTTCTTATGTGAGATTATTTAGTTTCCGTTTTTGGATCAATGTATCGATGTTTAGTTTGCAAATGCATGTTTTCTGCTTGTAGAGAAATTTACCAGAGATCTCCAATATTCTCTGCTGTGCTAGGCTGGACTCCACAGAATCCGAAAATCTAGCTGCCAACTGGGGTAAAATTGACTTTTCTTGCACAGTTGATGTTTGCTTCTGTTTCATTGGTTTGGCCTGGCTGATACCAGGATCAGACAGGACTAGTGGGTGTCGAAGCCTTTGGAAGCAAATATTTTCAGCAGAGCTCCTTGCAGAGCTCATTGAGCTAACAGACGGTGACCAGAGTACCGGTGATTTTCACTCAGACGTATCTGGATTTTGTGTTCAACGGATTGAGTAGCCGTGCAGAATTGTGTTAGTATTTGGTTCACCCTAAGTATTTGATTTCCTCGCTACCACACATATGTGGGAGGCTTTCCCCTATCCGCCACACAGGATTATTATTATTACTATTATTATTATTATCATTATGTCAGCAGCAAATTCGATATGGTGTATCTTCCCACCACTGAAGTGGATGTGTATTGTTCGATTCAATATTTCCATCAGATTAATGTGCATTATAATTACGTTACATTGCTGCTAGTAGACATATTTCTCACTTTTTCTTAAATAGTTGCTACTCCATCATAGGAATTTATGTGCGCAACATTGTTGCAATACATACGTTCAAATTATCCGATTTCTGTAATTTCATTTCGATACCAGATCGTTCTAATCGGATTCAGCCAGTCAGTCTTAATGTGGTTATCCGACTACGACTCTCATCATATGATAGACTGGGTAAACCACATTCTTAATCGGACTGTTGAATCTAGGTCACTTATCTATGACAGGGCCTGAATTCTTAAACACCGTGGAAAATAATGAGCCAATGTGCTTATTACAAAAACGTTATTTAAGTATAAATATATGAACTATCGAGATAACAGTTTATTTACAAGATTCAGAGCCCCATCCATCATAGCAGAGCAGTGCGAGATTGGTTTCAGGGCCAAGAGAGGATAAAGCTGTTGCCGTTTGTTCCACGATCACCGAACATCAACCAGATAGAGAATATGTGGGCTGAGGTAACAAGGTCATTGCCATGTGGACCTACAAATGCCATCGACCTTTAGACGAATATAGAAAACGTATGGTGGGAAGTAAACCATCACGCTACATTGTCGACGACTTAATGAAATCAATGCCCCTACGCCTTCGAGAAATCTTACGTAATGATCGTGGGTGGGTTGATTACTAAAAGTATACTCGTCCACAAAACCCATGTGGACAATTATCTGATATCGGTCAAGCTTTGCTTTGTCGCAGCTCTTTAGCATACAAGTCCATTTACTTTCTGTCTCCTCTTTACAATTCTTGCAATGCAAGGTAATTGAAAAATCTCATCCACTCGACGCCAACTGAGGAACTGACTGGTGCATGTGTTGTTCAACACACAGTAGTTGTCACCCTCACTGAAATCAATGACTGTGTGTGTGTGTGTGTGTGTGTGTGTGTGTGTGTGTGTGTGTTTTCGTGTTCACGCACAATCTGAATCAATACTATTAACATTGGAGAGACCAGAAACAATAACTATTGCATCAAATATGACTGTAAAGTATTTTAATGCGATGGGAAGTTACAAACTGAATTTTTACCCAACTCACTTCGTGCATATTACGTTAAGATGTATTAACTCCATAGTATCGTTAGCAGTGACAGTGTGCTCTTGTTGTCGAGGCTCGCGACAAGTGCAGCGATTAGCAGTGCCCAATCCCGCCGCGATTCGTTTATGTTGGCTGAATGTGGACACTGCAGCAGACGCTTCGCCATAAACAGAAAGAAATCACATTGGCTCTGACTGCAGTGAGCGGATATCACTGCCTGCGTGTTCTTATAGTAACCAACGGGAGACACTATTCACTGGTGCCATGACGCAATTGCAGCGTGTATCATGTCATTAGTCATCAGAATATTAACCAGTGATGAAATGTCCACTCTATTTGAATCCCAAGAAAATAGGAACCTTCTCACAAATGAATGTGAGGTGATATCAAAATTTATCCAACATACAAAAATTAACTGCCGGACTTTCATGTATGCAGTAGAAGCACACAAGGAAATATTATGTCTTGGAAGCGTATATTTCATTTCCTCTTCTCATATTAACGCCCTTGTTTTAGTATGAAGTGAGAAAATAAACACGAAAAACTAAAGTTCCTGAGAAGCATATAAGACATTTCCTCTACTCATATCATAAACAGCTTCCACCTGGTAGCCAAGCATGTTTGTTACCTGGGAACTGGTTTTTTTTCCTAAAGTGGGAAGACATCCTTTTGTGGTTGAATTGTTGGCAATGCCGTTGGTCTAAGCGTTTCGGTGTGTTGAAGTTGTACCAATGATTTTTCAACAGGTTTTTTCTGTCCCAAATAGAGAGCTGAAGTCTCCCATTAGTATTTTCACGTCATCTTGGTGAATTTTCGTAATGTAAGGTTTCATTGCCAATTAGTCATGGTTCTTGAAGAGCAAGGATGAGAAATTTTTGTCGGTCGATTTCTTTCGTGAGATTATTTAGTTTTCTTGTTTGGACCAATGTATCGATGTTTAGTTTTCAAATGCATGTTTTCTGCTTGTAGGGGAATTTATCAGAGATCTTCGATATTCTCTGCCGTGCTAACCTGGACTCCCCAGAATCCGAAAATCCAACTGCCACCTGTCGACAGGCGGGTTGTGTACCACCTGGGGTAAAGTTGACTTTGCTTCCACAGTTCATGTTTATTTGTGTTTCATTGGTTTGGCCAGGGTGATTCCTCTGAACCCAAAATCCAGACACATCTGAGTGAAAATCACCGCTACTCTGGTCACCGTCTGTTAGTTCAATGAGCTCGGCTGAAAATATTTGCTTCCAAAGGCTTCAAACCCTCTGGTCCTGTCCGGTACGGGTAATTACCCTGGCCAATCACTACTTTGATGTACAGAATATAGCTCGCAATAATAGCGGTAAATCCCGTCCATGATATCCTGCTGGGTTCTGAGAATCGTACCGTGTTTTTTCGAATTTCTTCAATAAAAGTCCTTCTCCCGTTTTTCGTATGCTTCACTAAATGATATAGGGAAGTAGTTTCATCTTCTGATCCCGAATTTGCCTTCGATTTTATTTTCAACCCTTCCATTTGACTTCTCTTGATATTAAGTAACTTGGCTTTGACTTTTTTGATGTCTGCTATCCGAAGTGAGGAACCTGCTGCAACTTGATCATATAGATCTCTCAAAACGGAATAGTAGTATTCTATAGTGCATTTCATTTCCCTTGCGCTCTGGGCACTGTATTGAATAAGAACTTTCCTCAACTTTGGCTTTGCCATTTTAACCCACCAGTCAATAGCAGTGGCATATCTACTACGGGCTCGCAGGCATATTGCCCATGTTTCTTTAATCAGATCTTCTAAATCATGATTTGCTAACAAGGAAGTGTTCAAATTCCACTGATTCTTGAATCGTCGAACCGGCTGTCTTGTTAGATTTATGCAAGCTAAGACACTTGAATGGTCTGAAAAGTACGTAGGAATGGTTTCTACTTTTGTCACGGAAGTTACAAGATTTTTAGAAATATATAGTCTATCAATCCTGCTACGTGATGTTGCCGTGGGATAAGTGAACTCAACAGTGGAGGGGTATTTGATTTCCCATATATCCTTTAATTCTAAACCAGTAACTAATTGTTTTAGTTCACTTGAGAAATTAAAATTAGGTAACTGATCTTCTCGATTTAAAACACAATTAAAATCACCTCCAAGTAATAACTGTCTTGGCGATTTCCTTAACAAGTATATCAAGTCATCTTTGAAGAAACGTGCCCTGTCAGCTCGATGAGAACTTCCTGAAGGGGCGTACAAGTTGATGATAGTTACATCATAGATATTTAGTCCTATTCCCCTTCCGGATTCCAGTCGTTCCACCTCGCATACTGTAATCCCTTCCCTTACCAAAATAGCTGTTCCAACACTTGTTTCGGGAGACACATTTATATAACTGACAAAACCGGGAATTACCAAATCCGAAATTAGAACTTCTTGTAACAGGGCAATATCAGTCGCGGATTCGTACAAAAATTCCTTAAGGGCCGATAATTTCAAACCGGTCGTGATTTTATTTATGTTTATAGTGGTGACCGAATAAGATTGCGTCATTGTGCTGTCACTATGTAGTTGTTTTGATGAACTAATTTAGTTTACTGTGGTTCAGGGTTCAGTTAAGCTGTAACAGTTTTCTCGGAAGGCTGAACATGGAGTAACACTTCAATCAGTTTATTAGTTACTGTCCCGTTTTTTTCTACTTCTGATGTTTTCTCTTGTACCGCAAGCAGACTGATTTCCTGGTAAACTTTCTGATTTTTCCTCCAGTGATTCGTGTACGACCGTTTCGGACTGAACATTCTTTGGGCTTGGGTCGCCCCTACCGGATTTTCCCTTCCCTTGGTTACGAGCTACATTCTCATTTGGTTGCGTCGGTATTTTACTTCGCGGCTTATCTGGAGCAGCAGCAGACGCTTCAGCAATTTCGGTTGCCGGCGCCTGCCCTGAGGTGTTGACCGTGATTTCAGTTTGGCCACCACTTCCTCGTTCTTTATTAATTTCATTCACTTTCTGATCGAGGGAAAGAAATGGAGACTGCAGTTTTGCAGCCTCTCCCTGAATTTGTTTATTAACAGATAGATTCTGATCTTTGCAATCGGCTACTGCACCTGTTGTTTCTTGCAAATTAATGCTGCTTACACCCCCTTCATTTTCTGGTACCGTATGTGTATTATCTTTCTGTTCATTAGTTTCCATTCGCATTTTGCCTTCAGGTTCCTCTGCCTTCTCATCGCACTGTTTTTGCTTGCGAAGTGAGGGAGTGGGACAAGACAGCGCGTCCTCTGAACAACTATCAGTTATCTCCAGAGGTCGTTTTTTCGGTTGCGTTTCAGTTTCACGAGTAGTGGCAACAGGGTTTCCTTTTGTTGTTAACGAGGGAAATTGACTGTTATCGTGAAGGGAGACATCAGCTTGGCCCGCTGCGTTAACATCCTCAACCAGTTGTTCCGGGCTATTCTTTGGTAACAGATCATTTAAGGTAAGCTTCTGACGCTGTATCAAATTACTTTTAAGAACAACAGTTCGCCGCGGACATTCCTGTCTGAAGTGGCCGGTTTCGTTATATATATGACATGTAGCTTCCTGACCTGTATAAACAATTTGTGCCTTATACCCACAAACAGTTATGTGAGATGGAATATTCGTCTTAACGTCCATCTCTACACAGCGGACCCCGTTAAAACACTGCAGTTTAAAGCGAGGCGACCATCTTTCATTTGCAATTGATTTAACGTCTCCGTAGTTTGAAAGAGCTTCCTTAATCTTATCATTTTCAATTTCAATGGGAAGATTCAAGACACGAACGGTTTTGTAATGAATATCCGCTCTATAGATGGAAACCTTACTTTTATAACCATTTCTATGCACAAAATCTACTTCATAGCCCCACTTTCGTAACACTTTATCAACAGTCGAAGCACTGATTAACTTGACAAAAACACAGTATTTTTCCTGATCCAGTTGCCAGGTATGAACGGTTCCAGAATTTAGACCAATTACCTGTGTAATCCAGTCATCTATTTCCAGGGATGTCGGCTGAACAGGACGGGATTCCTTGTCAAAAGCAAATACCAGAGTATTCTTCCTGAGATTTGTAGCCATGGTTAATCCAGCGAAGCAATTTCGGTTAAACAACCGAAATTCCAAGTAGCAGCAGCAAGACCAGAAAGAGCGATCAGATCACAAGGAACAGGAGCAAACACGGAGATTAACGGACGGACGGCACTCGGCGAAGCACAAGTACAGCGATGTAAACACTGAAGTGCAGCGCAACAGTTAACAGCGGCCACTCGCGAGCGCGGCTGAAACGGAACTGAACTAGACCACAGGCTAAACTGAACTAGACCACAGGCTAACACAACCCGAGAACATCTCGGAAGTAGACAACACTTCCTCCTAACACTTCCGCATCTTACAGTGTTGCCAGATTGAGGAGATGGCCTGAGTTGTCAGGGGCGGTCAGTTTCATTGGCCACCTTAAGTGAACGGCTCGGACTTAGTCTCTGTGGCGTCCGGCCGGCGGTCAGTTTTTATGTCTAAGACTGCAAATCAGCATAACAGGTGTAAAACAAAGTATAGGGATATAAATAGAAAGATGCACTTGATTGTAAAGCCTTCAACAACTACTGCAGCAGAGTATTATTGAAAGATATTTCATAATACCAAAAGAAATTCTGACAATATTATGAAAAGAATAGATTGATACTATCTGAGTGGCAATCAAGCATTATCATAATATTGTCATTATTCCATCCTGGATTTTCCATTGTGCAAAAGAAATTCCGGTCACATATACAGGTTGCTGGCACCACAGTCAGTGACCAGACACTCATGGACAAGAAAAGAAACAACATTTATAGTAGCAAAGCAAAAGCAGAAATTTACTCAGTTCTCCATCAGTGCTTGGCATAGAATAATAACAATATTAAGAAGGAAAAAAACACCAGTGTTACTGAAAAAACAAATGAAGTCTCCAAGTTCCAGGGCCCAATGGAATCTCTGTGAGACTCTTTACTACGTTTGTAACTGATTTAGCCCTACTTTTAATTGTAAGGCACTGTAGAGCCCTAAAATAAAAAACTATCCTCAGTGGTTGAAAGAATGAACAGGTCACACCCTCTATAAGAAGGGTAGTGCAACTGATCACAAATGTACTACCCAATATCCTTCACATCTGCTTGATGTAGAATCTTAGAACACTTCCTGAGCTCAAGTGTAATAAGGTATCTGAAACAGAATAACCTCTTCCATGCTAACCAGCAGTGATTTCAAAAACATTCTCCAATGAAATCTGAAGACCATGAATCAAGGCAGCAATACAGATACAGTATTTCTTGACTTCTGAAATGAATCCGACTCATTACCACTCACACACTTATTATCAAAAGTACACCTGTATGTGCTAATATGCAGAATTTGTGACTGGACTGAGAATTTAAGGGTAGAGAGAACATAGATTGTTATCCTTACAACATCTTTTCGTGCTGCATTAATAGAAATCTCGTTTTGTGTATTTGCAAAGAATTAGAAACTTTTTAGCCAGATCAGACTAAAAGATGATCATCAGATTTAATTTAAAAATGTTTGTTTCTTGCCTTATAACACACTGCACCAGCTAAAATGCAGTCCCACTGTGAATGCTGTTCTAGAAAGATGGGATGAGTTGGTTGATGTTCACGAGCAGCTGGAAATAGCTCTGACTACGGTCAAATGATTGGCAGTTGCTGCGAATCGCTGTGATGGAAGAGCTCCCGAGAGCCGTGTACCTGTGATACCTGTATTCACAAAAAAGTGCCACAGTTTGAAGCACTCATGAAAAGCACTGAAGCTCAAATAATACTGGGTACGTGAAGGTAGTTGAAACCTGGAATTGATAGCAGTGAGAATTCTGGGGAAACTTTAAGAGTATATCAAAAGGATAGACAAGGAACTCAAATGCACTGAGGTAAAATTGAAGCTGCATGTGAGATCATTTGGGCAAGACTCAGTATCAGGTGTGGGCATAAAACAAAAACTGGATTCTTGTAACGCCCACCAGACCCATCTCCTGATGTAATCAAAAATTTAGAGAAAACCTAAGTTCACTTGAATGTAAGTTCTTCAGTCATACTGTAATCATTGGTTGAGACTTTAAACATCCAACAATCAACTGGGAAAATTACACTTTTGTTAGTGGAGGTCATATGTCATCCTGTGAAACTTTACTAAATGCCTTCTTTCAAAACTATATAGAACAGGTAGCTAGGAACCACACTCATGATGGAAATATATTTGATCTAATGGCAACAAACAGTCACTGTAAAGAAACTTCTAAACAGAGATTACTGCATAATGGATGTCAAACAAAGGGTAGATATAGAGAGATGTTAAATGAAACTTGTTCGGCTATCAAGAGGGCAATGTGTGATGCCTTCAATGGCTATTGTAGCAGAATATTGTCAACTGATCTCTTACAGAACCCAAAGAAATTCTAGTTATATGTTAAGGCTGTTAGTGGCACCAAAGTTAGTGTCCAGCCCCTAGTGAATGAGACAGGAACTGACACTAAGGGTAGCAAAGCAACAGCTGAATTGCTTGACTTCATCTTCAAATGTTCCCACACATATTGAATACAGGAGAATTGCCTGAATTTAAGTCTTGTACCCTGCAAATGATGAATGAAAAAAGTATTAGTGTCAGTGGTGTTGAGAATCATTAAAACTGAACAAAGCTCCCAGGCAAAATGGAATTCCAGAACTCTATACTGAATGTGCTGCTCAGTTAGAACCTCTTCTAACTATAATCTATCACAGATCTCTCATACAAAAAACTGTGCCCAGTTCTCAGAAAAAGGCACAGACCACACCCACCTACAAGGAGTGTAATAGAAGTGATCCACGAAACTACTGTTCAGTATCCTTGACACTGAGTTGTTGAAGAATCTTAGAACATATTCTGAGATTAAACATAATGAGGTACCTCAAACAGAATGACCTCCTCAATGCCAACTATCATGTATTTTGAAAACATTGATCATGTGAAACCCAACTCACACTTTTCTCCTGTAACATACTGAAACCTTTGGGTCAAAGCAATCAGGTAGGTGCTGTATATCTTGATTTCTGAAAACACTTGACTCAGTACCACATCTACACTTATTGACAAAAGTACATCATATGGAGTATGAAGTAAAATTTGTGACTAGATTGAGGACTTCTTGACAGGGATGAAGCAGCGCATCTTCTAGGATGGAGTTTCATCATAAGATGAAGAAGTAACTTCAGGTGTGCCTCAGCGAAGTGTGTTGGGACACTTGCTGTTCATGTTGTATATTAATGATGTCACAGACAATATTAATAGTAAAATCAGGATTTTTTGCAGATGAAGCAGTTACCTGTAATGAAGTACTTATCTGAAAGAAGCCTCTGTAAATAGTCAGTCAGACCTTGACAAGATATCAAAGTGGTGAAAACACTGGCAACTTGCTTCAGATCTTCAGAAAAATGAAATTCACTCCACAAACTGAAAAAAAGGAATATAGTATCCTGTGACTATAATAGAAACGAGTCACTGTTGGAATTTGCTAACTCATACAAAAACCTGGGTGTAGCACTGTGCAGGAGTAGGAAACGGAATGATCACATAGGCTCAGTCAGGGGTAAAGCAGGTGGTTGGTTTATTGACAAAATACTGGTGAAGTGAAAGCCATCTACAAAGGGGATTACTTACAAATCAGTCATGCTACCAGTTCTAGAACAATGCTGAAGTGTGTGGGGCCTGTACCAGATAGGCGTAACGGGATATTGAACGTATACATGTAAGGACAGCATGAATGGTCATAGGTTTTTTTAATCCATGGGAGAGTGTCACAGGGGTACTGAAGGAACTGAACTGAAAGACTCTTCAAGACAGACATAAACTACCCTGAAAATGTGTCAAGAACTGGCTTTAAATGATTACTGTAGGAATATACTACAAAATCCTATATATTGTTCACATAGGGATCATAATTACTGCACACACAGAGGAATTCAAACAACCATTCTTCTTGCACTCCGTACATGAATGGAATAATTGGCACAATGGGAGGTACCCTCTGCAATTGCACCTCACAGTGGTTTGGCGTGTATAGACGTAGATGTAGATGTAGATATAGAGATGCAGAAGTAACTTCAGTTGTGCTGTCGAGAAGTGTGTAAGGATTCTTTCTGTTCTATTTTCTGTTGCTACAGTTTACAATAAATTATTGTCTGAAAAAAAGTTGTTACAAATATTCTGTCACATTACTGATAACATTCGAACGTGGTACAAAGATTGGAAACTTACTTTATATGTTCATTTATGTAAAATTCTACAGCTAAAAAAATAAAAAAAACATAGGTTACTATGACTATAATATACACAAGTCACATTTGGAATCAGTGAATGCATACAATCATTTGGGTGTAACAAACTTTTTGTATATGAACTGGAACGGTCATATAGTTTGAGCAATATGTAAAGTAAGGTGCAAACCAGTTCATTGGGGAATACTATGAAAATGCAAAGAGTCCACAAAGGAGATTACCTGTAAAATTCTCGTGCTACTAAAGGTACAATTTTGCTCAAGCGTGAGCAAACCATATCAAATAGGACTAACTGTGTATACTGAACTCATGCAAAGCAGGGAAGCAAAAATGGTTGCAGGTTTGTTTGACCCACAGGAGAGTGTTACAGAGATTTGCTAAGAAAACTAACTAGCAAGTGCTTGAAGACAGATGCACACTATCTCATAAAAGGCTGCTTAGAAAATTTCAAACAGCAACTTTGATGAATCTATAAATATGTTGTAATTCTCAAAATATTGCTTCCACTGAGATCACAAAGACAAGATTGCTGTGTGCACCAAGACGTTCAAGCAATGATTCTTCCACACTCCAAATGTGAATGTAACAGCAAGAAGCCTTAATGATTGGTGCAATGAACAGGACCATCCGCTATGCACTTCACTATGGTTTGCTGAGCACAGATGTAGAAACATGGAAACTTTAAGAAATGAAAATAATATAAATATGCATAAAACAAAAAGGAATATATTAATGATGAGGAGCTATAATTGTTTTATACATATGGTACAAATAAATTGGGCTGTGACAAGAGCTGCAGCATTTTACAAATCAATATGATAGACAACTGAAACACCAGGTCGATGAAGAGTGCTACAAACTGAAGAATTTTGAATGTGTAAAATTGATGTGTGGCTGTTCAGCAAACAAGAATGGACAGAATGATTTCTAATGTTTTGTTCTGCATTAAAGGAGTGTGGGAAAATAAAATCAGCTAGCAAAGCCAATGTTATGTGCAGCAGTTTTTGACAATCACAATAAAGAAACATCAACTGATTGCAGATTCTGTGGATGGTATGTCTACAGAAAACATCATCATAGAACGGCATTTAGTGATAGTGCAGAAATCCACAAAAACCAGAAATTTAGTTTACACAGATATCTGTGGACTGATGGAAGAAAGTGATTTTCAGACTCATCAGTCCTTTCCTTAATTTTAAGGTGATTTTCCCAGATTCACTGCCTCATATTTTTTTCAACACACAGATGAAATTAAGGAGAACTTACCACTGTTTTAAGAAATATAACGATATAATCTGATTTTACAGTAGGAGAATTACATATAAATGGTGGTAAGGAGTTTAGTAACAACGATATGAGTCATTTTGCTGGCTCATTTACACAAAAACTTTCAATTACTGCAAAACATACTTCCCAGTAAATTGCAGTTGCTGAGTTTGAACACAGAACCCTCTGTGAAATGGCACATTCTTGGCTCTGCTCTGCTGAACATCAACTAAAAGCATTGTGGGATGAAGCAATTTTTGCTGCAGCCTGTATCTTGAATCAACTTGATCCCATGAAAATTAAGACAAGTTTCCAATTGAAATATTTTCAAGACGGAACAAAGCATTATGCTTGGACGCCAACATGAAAACAAAAGAAATTTGATGATTAATCTACTACAAGATATGTGGTTGGTTAAGTAGATTGTGGGTACCATGTTTACTTTCCAGAAAAATGGTGTGTCTACATATGCAGAGATTTGTAGCTTCAAACAATTACTAAAGCCACTGAATCATGTTAAAAGGGCTGTTTGTACTTGAGATATTGAGAAATATGATGAGGTTTCAAATATCTAACATGAAACAGTTAAATTTGAAGAGATTATTAACAAGATTGTTTCAACAGACATGTATCTAATGACTGTGTTAGCAGTCACTTGTATGTCAGTGAAATACAGTTTGGTAGCAACTTAGAAGTAAGTTACAGTAAAGATTCAGACCATCAGCTGAGGATGATGTTCCTTCATGAAGCAGCAAGGAATTACAAACAAGCAATAAAGTCAGAAGACACTGAAAACTGGAAGGAAGCAAATGAGAATCACTGAATTACCTTGAGAAGAAGTACAGTAATTATCTTAAACAAGTAAGGTGAGTGCAAAATGGCTTTTCAACATAAAATTAAATGCAAATGATAAATTGGTTTGGTAAAGTCAAGAGAATTTGTATAGTGATTTTCAATATGTTATACTGACATTTTTAGTTTGGTAAAGTCAAAAGGGTATGTATAGTGATTTGCAATAGGTTATACTGACATATTTAGTCTTGCAACAAGATCTGAGACATGACTGAGACATGACTGGGACATGAAACAATTTTATGTAAGGACTGCATTTCTGACTTGTATTTTTGGAGAACGAATTTTATCATGTAGAATGCTATGACAGTAATAAAGGACCTGTAAGCAAATTGTTGAAAAGTACGGTTTGAAGCAACTATCAAACTGCTGATATACATGTATTGTTAAATTTCACAGCAGATGTAATGTCTGTTCTTCACATGTTCCACAATGAAAGTACGATACCATTGCTGATTTTTCCTGTTGATGATGGACTGATTATTGAGCAAAACCGTAAGTGTAGACAGATGGGCTAAACATCACAAAGCAGATCAGTATGAAGTTTGGCATGTATAAATACTGGCTGTCCAGTCAATCACATCATCACAGCATTATTCAAATCTGCAAGTCACTGAGCAGTCAACAATCATTGTGTCATCCCCAGCTGAGGTCCAGAGACCGGGGGGTCAAATTGAGGCCCTCGCAGCCTCTAGGACACTGGGATCACATAGCCAGATGTCACTTCATCATCTGCTGGCCTGCTAGGCCTAACGTAAAGGAGGATTTACTTGCAGGGTCCACTCCCTCAGCCTTTGAAGAGCCCTCTTCACCACAAGGCAGTGGTTCCACTCCTTATTTGCATTTAGTAGGGCATGTATAAATACATACTAATACATATAATAGATATACATAGTACATATAATACATACTAATATATATAAGTACATAGTAATCATGTAATATTCCTCATTAAATAGCGTTTTTACAAGTGCAATGTGTATGAAATAATCGCAGTTTGAAAACATAAGGATGTCACTCAATTGATGCCGTATAACAAGCTTACCTTCAGAGACATGGTGAACTGAACAGCAACAACACGCCAATATGGTCGCTCTTTCTTCTCGACTTGTGGAGAGTAATTCTGTGTCTCTCCACCAGAGGGCATGAGTAGTGACATCAGAAACATGGTACCCGGTTTCACACCACTACCCGGTCTTATCCCACATTCCCGTATGGGGAAACAAACTGGCCGTGATCCTCTTTGGGAAACAGCCCAGCATTCGCCTCCAGTGGTTAATGGCAATCCTAAGTTTGGGTGGCAGTCCAATCTGATAGCTACTGGATACGAGAGCAATATGATTACATTGCGCTGACCCACTCGTCCAGTGCATGAGCTACACTCAAAGCGCCGATGCCGCCTAAAAAGCTAAGTCACCATAAGAACGGATGTGTGGTTTGCGCTTTTGGACATACTCTTTTCGTGAACGGGACTAGAAAGGCAAAGAGTAGCACTCTTCACTGTGGCTGTAGCTGCAGAAATGACAACGCCTCTTTTCTTTCGCTGGGGCTACTCTTTCATCACTACACTGGCGAGGTCTGAGGGACTTGCTTCCTTGTGCATCACGAAAGAGTACCGCGTAGGCTGAGGCCGGTGTCCGGCCCTTTGACGCGGACGCCGGCACTCAGGTTTCGGGTTCCCTTCGAGGGCGGCTCTCTCACGTGTTACGCGACTCTTCACGCGGCTCTTGCCAGGGGTTTTGCGTCTCTGCGTTCCTGCGTCGCCGTACCTCCGTTTCTCGTCCGGCAGTGACGGCGTGTCGGAAACTGCCAGTGAAATTCAGTTGTCCCGCAAAAGATGTGCACCTGCCTGTATTTCTGCAAAAGACTGTATGCAGATAGACAAATATCTCACTTGATAGAACTACTGCCGCGTTGCATATTAATGGGCAATCATAGAATGCTCCAGTTTCACCAATAGTGAAGAAAAATACATGTCGTATAACCATTTCATAATGGGGGAACTACACTGCCTGACAAAAAAATTGAAGCACCCTGAATGGGAGGAGGACACGAAATGAGAGTGTATGTGACGTAATTTTAGTGATTACAACATCGAATGAAATTTACAATGAAACTGGCGGTATGAGGCCGCTTATCAGTATGAGACTGTACACCTTCTTGCCTTGATGCAAGCAGCGATTTCATTAGGAAGGATGTCATGAGCCGTTGTATCCTGGGGCAAGTTGATCGCAAACTTTTGTAACTGGCCCTTGATATCCTGGGATGGGATGAAATTGTCGTCTGAGCTTGTCCATGTGTCCTGTTGTGAACAGATCTAGGGATATTGCTCAGCCGGTCGCTGTGGCTGAGCATATCTAGGCGCTTCAGTCCAGAACCGCGCTCTTGCTACGGTCGCTGGTTCGAATCCTGCCTCGGGCATGGATGTGTGTGATGTCCTTAGGTTAAGTTAGGTTTAAGTAGTTCTATGTCTAGGGGACTAATAATCTCAGATGTTGAGTCCCATAGTGCTTAGAGCCATATGAACAATTTCTTTTATCTTGCTCATAATGGTAGTACCTCAACATAGAGCAGGTAGTTCATAGAGATATGTGCCATGTGTGGACCAGCATCGAACTGTTGAAAAATGACATTACGACACTGTCATGTGAGGACGCAGGATGTCCATGATGTACTGTTGTGTGATCAGAGTTCCCTCAATCACTACCAGCTGTGACCTGAAGTCATACACTGTGGTTCCCCACAACATGACGCCAGGAGTATCCCCACTGTCCATCTTCCAAACCTTCGAAGGATGGGTCCTCCTTACAGGAAGTCGCCATACTCGTGATGGTCATTTGTGGTACTGCAGAACGGCGATTCATCGCTGGACATAGTGCGGCGTCATTCATGAGCAGACCATGCTTGTCAGTTACGGCACCACTCCAGATACAGCCATTTGTGTCGTGGTGTTAATGGCAGCCTACGCAAGGGACAGTAATTCCCTAATCTGGCTACTGCTATCCTCCATCCAAAGTTGCTGCATACAGGCCTCTGGCAGCAGGTGCCTGGTTCATGCATGCATGCTGACTGCCTTTCATTGATGAAGAGGACTGGAATTTACGCGCCAACACTGCAACTGAACGTCCACTGAGTGGTATCAGGTGCCATTTTCAGATGAATCACGGTTTATGCTCCATTGGACAGCTGGCTGTTGGTGTGTATGGCCATCTGACAATCGTCAGATGGGTTCAAGTCAGAGGAGGCAGCATTACAGTCTGGAGAATATTTTCATGGCATTCACTGGGTGATCTTATCATTCTGGAAGGCACAATGGATCAAACATATGTATGCATCTATCCTTGGGGACCATGTTCATCCCCAAACACAGTTTGTTTTTCCTCAGCACATTGGCATCTACCAGCAGGACAGTGCGACACGTCTCACAGCTCACAGCGTACATGAGTCGTTTGAAGAGCACACAGGGACGAGTTTACTGTACTCTCTTGGCCACCAACTTCTCCGGATTTAAACCCAATTGACAATTTGTGGGACCATCTCGATCGAGCTGTTGGCGCCATTGGTAACCGAGAAATCTAGCACCGCTGGACATGTCACTGGAGTCAGCATGGCTCCACATCCATGTCGGTACCTTCCAGAATCTCACTGACTCTCTTCCTGCACGTCCGCGCTGCAGAAGGTGGTTATTTAGGCGTTTGACAGGTGGTCACCTTATTGTGAATGGATCGTGAGTGATAACTGTAGAAATAGGAATCCGAATTTCGCTTTAGTGTCACATCTCTCATTAAGGACATGAAACACACTGAGAAGGTGATTGTAACTAAAGATTCGTGGGCAGTAATAAAGGTTTTGGGCCACCAATAACTGCATTTGCCAACATCATTAGTGAGATAGATACTACGATAATGACCCCCATCCATACTGCAGTTTACGATGATTTCAATAAATTCCATCCATACTGCTGTCGGCAAGGATTCTGTGATCAAAAGACATGAAAATCTGATCTTCCTTTCTGCAGTACAACGAACGTGTAAAGAGGAGGGTGCTTTGTGAAAATGTATTGGCCACTAAACAGGATGGTTGTCGGATATGAATGATGTAGCAAAATTTTACTGTATGGAGAAATGAATAAGAACACTACAATTTTGGGCATCCGCCTAGACATGGTGCCCCAAAGGAGACATATTTTGTGCATATTAAACAGGGGTGCTTAGATTGATTTTAATACGCTGAGAAAATAGTGGAAAGTACTTCTACATACAGGGTGTACGTAAAGTCCTGGAACACTTTCAATTATTTATTGAACAAGAACCAAACATTGTACAGATATAATGCATATATCATTTTGAAGAGAAACCCTGAAAGTTTTTTTTTCATGTGCATTACCACAGCGTAGTTCGGTAATTTGCCGATAGTCAGCGCTAGTCGCAAACATGGCGAGTTCAGGTGCGGAACGAGCTTTCTGTGTGTTGGAGTTCGACAAAAACAAGTGTGCTACAGCTGTTCAACGGATGTTTAGAACCAAGTACGGTAAGAAGCTACCAACAAGGAAGGCGATTTACCACAGGCACAACAAATTCGTTACGACGGGTTGCTTGTGCCCTGCAAAGAGAAGCGGACGTCCCAGTGTGAGCGAAGTGAATGTGAAGCGCGTCCGAGGAACATTCATAAGGAGTCCAAAGAAATCGGTGAGTTGTGCATCCCGTGAACTCGAAATGGCTCCATTGACAGTGTGGAAAGTCCTACGGCAGAAGCTGTCTGAAACCATTCAAATTGAAGCTAGTGCAGAAGCTCAATGACGACGACGAAGACAAGCGTTTTGGGTTTTGCTCGCAGTTGCAACAACTGAATGACGATGGGGATGGCATTGTTGATCGCTCAGTTTTTAGCGACGAAGCCACTTTTCACGCTAATGGGAAAGTGAACAGGCATAACTGTCGAATCTGGGGTACAAAGCATCCACAAGAATGCACTGAATTTGAGCGTGATTCCCCAGAGGTAAATGTTTTTTGTGCCTTGTCACATCGAAAACTGTACGGGTCATTCTTCTTCGCCGAGAGCACTGTCACTGTATATTCCTACTTGGACATATTGCAGCAATGGCTGATGCCTCAAATGCATTTGGCCTCTCCGTTCATCTTTCAGCAGGATGGGGCTCCACCTCATTTTCATCGTGAAGTTCGTGGGTACCTGAACACGGAGCTACCACATCGATGGATCAGCCGTGCTACAGAAGAGGACAGCTGTTTCATGAAATGGCCTCCCCAACCATAAGATCTCACTCCGTGTGACTTTTTTCTGTGGGGACACATTAAAGATCTGGTGTATGTACCGCCGCCACCACGTGATGTAGCAGAGCTCCGGGAGAGAATACGGGAAGCGACTGCCACAGTTGACGATGTCATGCTGGGAAAGGTATAGCAAGAATTCGATTACCGTATTGACGTCTGTCGGGTCATTCATGGTTCGCATATCGAATGTTTGAATTAAAAAAAAAGGAAAACTTTCGGAGTTTCTCTTCAAGATGCAATATGTATGACATCTGTACTATGTTTAGTTCTTGTGCAATAAATAATTGAAAGTGTTCTCGGATTTAATGTACACCCTGTATATATTTGGGGCATGGAGGAGAAGGAACAGCATTACAGAAAAAAACCAGCATTTGGACATGATTATCACGCTCTCGAAGACCTTTAGGTTTTAAGGCATAGCGTATAGATAAGGACAAAACTTATGTACCACTTCTAGCGATGCTGATAGAACTGCGAAGGTCCATTGCCACAGTCATCGAGAAATTGACACCAAGTCTGTTTGAAAGACTTTGGGAAAGCGAAACCACTGCAGCTCTCACACTTAAAACTTCTTTCTTTGACACCTGGTGATATCAGCTATTTATGCTGATAGATGGTGGAAATATATCTGTATGAAGTCATTCAGTAAATTTTAAAATATCAGTAGAAGGTGACAGACGTAAATTTTGACATTAGATTAAGAAAATGCTTCAAAATTCATACCCTTAAGATCGCTACAGATATCTTGTTTAGAAAACCTTTCTCCCCTGGCTTTCACTGCCGAATCTCCAACTGTCTACGATGATTTTAATATATGTTTCTTATTTGTGCTGCTGACTAGGTAATAAGTTGCAATATCGTTTTAGTTAAAACAAGAAATGGTCGTGAAACGAAACTATATGTGTCTCACATGGCACTCGAGTTTGTGGAGAGCACTATAAGGCTTCAAGCACTGCTTATCAATGTTGAGTGGCTGTAAGCTTCCTCTGCTGGGTTGGTTAAACTAAAAGGGAATAACTGAGACAGAATTCCTCTATCAGCCTGGACGAATAATTGGTTAAACATCCGACTCTGTTTAAATAAACATGGCTCGTATTCAATGTTAGAGAGGTGGATGGGTGATTCTTACATTAAAAAGTAAGCGCTCCAATGTTTGTTCAGCCACAGTTTGCGAAATTTAATAACAGCTTTTATTAAACACGTGAAAAGGTTCATTCAGTTACAAATACAACTAACATGTGCTATTTATCAGTAAGCAACAGAAATGAAATTAATGGGAACTATTACAAATTTACATGTATGTAGGACAATGACACTACAAATTCTCAGAATTGAATCAGAGCGCAGTAAAGTTTAATATTACGGAACACATGCAGAACATCTGCCCTTTATTCACGCGATAGATGCGTAAATAGAAAGTCCCGATCCACCTTTTCTGTACAAAAATACATATAAGATCTGCTCCAAATAATTAAATGAAACAGAAGTTCAAACAACAAACTATCAAAAGTATTTCAAGTCCAAACGACTACAAAACTGCCTAATAATCGTCCAAAACTCACAAGAGATTTTCTGTTACTGAAACCAGCAGTAAATTTGACAAAGTTCGACACCCACGACAATATTTCTATCTGTAGTGTCGTAAGCTTATCGATACTGCCGGAGCCATCGCCTTGGTGAAGATACTTGTGGATAGTGCTGGGTAAACGGTACTCGCGTTCGAACAGGCTCCATTTCCCGATACACGGGGACGTTCGATATAGTGTCGAGCTTGTTCGAGCAATCACGTGACATTTGACTAGCACAGAGGGAGTGCAAGTGATACATAAGAAACTACGAACGAGCCACAACAGTAAGCTGTGGCTCTGATTAAAATTTAAAGTTCGGTATTTCCGTGCAACACTGGAGGAAACAGTGTTACTTTCCACCATTTCACTAACTCCTACTGCGTTTGAGCAAATTTGCAATACAAGTTCTCTTACAGTGCCGGTATGTATGGATATGTAAACATTATTAGTAATTTGTACAAAGATAACAGACAAAGACGTAAATATCTTTCAAAAAATAACACGTGAGTGAACCCAGTACAATATTAATGACTTACCAAGTAGGTTGCAAATGAGCAATTCAATTCCTGTTCACATACATGAATAATAAATTACCAGATTTTAATCTCTTTGAAAAAAAAAAAAAATACATTCAGATGAAAGGATCACGAAAATTAATCAAGAATCAAATACCGAACAAATGAAACATATCGTTGTAATGTGACAGTATTTTTTAATAGCGAGCATGAATTGAAAATTGTACCACCAGACGTCACAAAATAGCGGCCCTACCGAAACAACCTGAATTGGACAGAATCGTGATATAAATCTTTTATTTAGATATTAAATGCCTTTGTTATACATGTCATGTACCCTGAAAGATATTTCAGCAATTTCCGAGTTATTTTTATTATTAAAATGAATAGTGCATTAAAAACGTTATGGCAGGTCGTTCTGATGGAACCAGCAAAAGTCACTAGACCGCAGGTCGATTAAAAGCTCGAACAGAATCCGAGATTTCCCAAACTGTGACGTAAATTGCTCGAAGACTTCGAGTCGCGTTCAAACACGGGTACCGGAGTGGCGTTTTGAACATCACCATCAATAGGAGGACCTGATCAATGAAGAACCCACAGGTCGCCGGTCAATGAAGACCGCCAGGGTAGTGTTATAGGAAGTGGGCACTTGTGCGTCTACTAGTTCGAGATTAGTTGTGTGTTGCTGGTTGGTACCGAACATTACACCGAGCTATTGATAGCTAGCTAGTTCTACCAACAAACATTCAGTATACATGGATGTACGTAGATGCCGCATCTCTGTTTATAGCTAGCCACAAGCTGCCAACAGCTTGGCAGTTCTACGGCAACAATTGAGTACAATATATTTACTTTAAATGCACTTGTGTCAGCTAATCTTTTACTTGCTTGTCCAGATTCCTACGACGACAGATCCCTTTGGTTACCTTTCACCCATTTATCACTAGCCCTGAGGACAAACATTTGGCTCCTCGGAGCATAATGGTTGCTGACTCACATCATAACGTTATCAATCGCAACTGTGCAGCCTCCTGCATTGTATCTCACAGAGTTAACTTCTGCTGACCGCTGCTATCCAGAATGACCCAATGACTGACCAACTGATACAGACCAACCGAACAAGACTGACACCACACGAGTAGGGGGACAAGGGGTGCGCCAGGCCATGCTGCATTGTTGCCAAATTTATTCAAGATGGCGGCGATGATGTCTTCCAAGATGGCGGCATGTAGACTTGGCAACATCGCATGACGTCATCCAAGATGGCGGCTTTTGGTGGGAAAATAGGTCAAACCTCAAGAATAGGTCAAAACCTCAAGAAAAAATGGCGGCAATTTTGAATTTTTGCGGGAAAATAGCCCAATTGTGCTATGTCTACTAACCTAAGCCTCCAGAAGAAAAAAAATGGCGGGAAGTTTGAATTACAACAGGATAATACATGCAAAGACCGTACTTGTCTTTATTATTATTGATTATCATTCATTAACATTCATTATTATTTATTATTATTTATATCATGCACGTGTATATGCAATCCAACTGTGTTATTTCATACCCCCGCCATCAGAGAGCGTCACTGTGACGTCATTAAAGACAGTTGATTTTGGTGGGAAGAAAGCTAATTGTGCTACCTCCACTGAACTACCATTACCGTTCTCCTGCACATTCAGTCTTTGCTGAGCTGTCGTTGCCATGTGTTCGATCATAGAGATGGATATGGGTGACAGAGCAGCCTTCAATAACTGCATTTCATGTAGACATTCGAGGGAGGACTGTAGCCACAGTTCACTACATGAGGTGTGGAAGCGTATGATAATGGAGGAGTGTCGGAGCAGTAAGTATGAGAATTCTGTTCAGCAGATTTTGGCAATGCAGAGGGATGGAGCTAGGATGCATCCCGTAACCAGCATATTCTCATGTGCATGCGCAAACTGCAGGCTATTTTTACCATGAAACATTCACTCTTCAAAAACGCAAGAGGCGTTAAGTTGATGCCAATTCACTTCAGCGTAAGCATATTCGTATACAACATATATACCATTGAATCCCATCTTGCAGAATGTGTTCAATCGATGAGTTATTAGTGTTCGACCGTGAAGAGTTTAACAGCATTGTAGTTTGTAAGCATACAGCCGAGGACTGCCTCCATAACCTCCTACATGCTGAATGGAAGCGTGCATTAATCCTGGAACATATGAATAAGAACATAGTCCTCCAAATAAATGCCCTCCAACGAAATGCTTTAAAAATGCATTACCCATCTCATGGAAACATCTGCTACTGTTGGAACTGTCTGCCTTTTCTAAAGCCCACATATAAGCTCCCAGCCCACAAGAGACGACTGCCTCCGATCCAGCAGAGCGACGAACTGATCTAGTTCATGAGTTCTTCGCTAGAGGGCACTTCGATAGGTCACGTGTTCACTTTGTTCAACCAATAGCAGCACAGCATCATGATGACGTAGTTGGCTTCTATATAAGGAGGACTCAGCAGCTCCTCCATCTCTGTTCCAGTTGGTCAAGATGAAGCGTCAGTCACCACCACGGCAGAATAGGAGGAGGAGCAGGCAGCACCAGAAAAGTAAGTCCTCAAATTATTAATATTATTATTATTATGATTATTGCTATTATTATTATTTCTCTACCAACATCACATTATTTCTTATGGATATTCATATTGGTCCTCCAGCAGCTCCGCCCATGACGCCAGCATCAGCAGGTCCCAGCATGTCCCGGTCCACACACGTGAAGGCCTCGGACTCGTCCATGCAGGATCCTGTAGCTCAGCTTCTCAGCATGCTGGAGCAGGATAGCCAGGTGTTAATGTCGGTGCCAGAGGCTGCGCTTGACGGGGCTTCACAGTACTGGGCTCCTTCATATGCACCGTCCACTGATCATAATCTCACAAGGGACATCCCGCCATCAGTGCAAGAACAGCAGGCTAACAGCGCTGGTGTGGATGTCGTGGATGAGAAGATACCGACCGCCGCTTCACCTCAACCTTTATTATTCGCCTCAAGCTATGTGTTAACAGTTAGTGGTTCAAAACGTATCCATGTAGGACTTGAAGTTTCACAATACGGTAGCCTCTCAACTGTGTTAGTGCTGGAAAATGTGCTCAAAAATACTAAAGTGAAATTTTCTGACTACGAGTGGGATGAACTGTGTCGTTTAAAAACACAAATCAAGAATCATATGACTACCGAATATTATCCGTCCCACTCTTACCAGGACATGTACTGTGGTAGTCTAACTGTGAGTATTCTGTCAATGTATGATGATGCTACACTAAAAATTAAAAGTGCTGATCATCATCATCATCATTTCATCATCATCATCATTTAAGACTGATTATGCCTTTCAGCGTTCAGTCTGGAGCATAGCCCCCCTTATACAGTTCCTCCATGATCCCCTATTCAGTGCTAACATTGGTGCCTCTTCTGATGTTAAACCTATTACTTCAAAATTATTCTTAACCGAATCCAGGTACCTTCCCCTCGGTCTGCCCCGACTCCTCCTACCCTCTACTGCTGAATCGATGAGTCTCTTGGGTAACCTTGCTTCTCCCATGCGTGTAACATGGCCCCACCATCTAAGCCTGTTCGCCCTGACTGCTACATCTATAGAGTTCATTCCCAGTTTTTCTTTGATTTCCTCATTGTGGACACCCTCCTGCCATTGTTCCCATCTACTAGTACCTGCAATCATCCTAGCTACTTTCATATCCGTAACCTCAACCTTGTTGATAAGGTAACCTGAATCCACCCAGCTTTCGCTCCCATACAACAAAGTTGGTCGAAAGATCGAACGGTGCACAGATAACTTAGTCTTGGTACTGACTTCCGTCTTGCAGAAGAGAGTAGATCGTAGCTGAGCGCTCACTGCATTAGCTTTGCTACACCTCGCTTCCAGTTCTTTCACTATGTTGCCATCCTGTGAGAATATGCATCCTAAGTACTTGAAACCGTCCACCTGTTCTAACTTTGTTCCTCCTATTTGGCACTCAATCCGTTTATATTTCTTTCCCACTGACATTACCTTCGTTTTGGAGATGCTAATCTTCATACCATAGTCCTTACATTTCTGATCTAGCTCTGAAATATTACTTTGCAAACTTTCAATCGAATCTGCCATCACTACTAAGTCATCCGCATATGCAAGACTGCTTATTTTGTGTTCACATATCTTAATCTCACCCAGCCAGTCTATTGTTTTCAACATATGATCCATAAATAATATGAACAACAGTGGAGACAGGTTGCAGCCTTGTCTTACCCCTGAAACTACTCTGAACCGTGCTGATGCTTATAGTATTTTCATGCATCACGCCACTGTTGATAACTTGTTTAATTTAGACATGGCTCTAACTAGTACGATAGATAGACTAAATAGATGGTGCCCACATGTTTAGGCAGTGTACACCGACGTTATTAACTCGCTTCACACATGTAGCATCCACATACATGATATAGAACATTGTTTTAGTATGTGTATAACACCAGTGCCCAAGTCTTGTGCTATTCCTCGAATAAGTGTTGAAAATGTCGAACTCAAATTTACTGATGGAATACCGGACTATTGTAATTCACCCCTAACATTACGAGATATACGTGCTGAATTTCAAGCATACAAGAAGCCGCTATTTTCCAAATACTGTACTTCTGCTGCACCGCTTAAAAAAGAATGTACTGATTTTTTCTCATGCTGATCATATTTGTAAATATGTTAATAAATAAATATATTATTTTTAATATTAAATTTGTCATTGTGTGTTTTTTATTTGTCAACACAAAATGTCACCTACGTTAATCTATATGACTTCTTTCACTTTAAATATACCACCTAGAGTTCATTCTATTGTGTAGCCGCTGTAGCTCAGTTGGTAAGGTGACTGCGCTATAGTGACTACACACAAACACATATTTTTAATCATATAAAAGCGTATTCCACACCTTTACCTACCACAGTAGGTATCATGGCGGGCTGGGTGAAACACCCTCGTCTCAAGGGCTTTGTTGTAAGTGACTGGTCCTGTGATGATGACCAAGACCAGAAGACCAACAAGAATGGACCACTCCTTCCCGACAGCATACGAGCTATAATTGTAGGTCCATCCAGCTGTGGCAAGACAAATGTCCTCATGGCTCTGTTAACGCACATTGACGGAGTCCGCTTCGAGCACCTTTTCGTCTTCTCCAAAACACTCTTTCAGCCCAAGTACCAGTTACTGAAGAACATATTAGATGGAGTAGACGGTGTAACGTACAGAGCCTTCAGTGAAAGTGACGACGTCGCCCCACCTGAAGAGGTAAAGCCTAACACAGCGTTCATATTTGACGATGTCGCTGTTGAAAAGAAAGATCAAATCCGTAAATATTTCTGCTTTGGCCGTCATATGGGTGTTGATGTATTTTATCTGAGTCAAATGTATTCCAGGATCCCAAAACAGCTGGCGAGGGACAACGCAAATCTCATTATAGCATTCAAACAAGACAACCTCAATTTAAAGCACATTTACCATGCTCACGAAGGGACCGACATATCGTACAATGAATGTGCTGATTGCTGGAACCACTCACAATACGGCTTTCTCGTTATTGATAAAACCCGTAAACTAAATGACGGTAGGTATAGCCGGAACTTCCAAGACTATCTCCATACATAAATGTACGAAAATACCTTATCCCATCAGTTAACATTTCACCATGGAAAAATTCGCACGCATGGCGGACGCTCAGTCTGAGAGATTAGGTGTGCAAAGACACAGTGCCCGAATGTACACCGATATCAAATTTAAAAATCTTGAGTCCAGACTAGTTAAAATTGCAAGGGAGTTAAAGGACACCCAGAAACTTCTTGCCATTAACCAAAACCGGATAGAGAAAAGAATTAGCGCAATTGAGGGCGTGATAAAAGCTGAGGCCGTTGTTATTGAAGAAGGTGGCGTAGGAAAAAAGGAGAAGAAGTAGTACAACAAAGCATATATAAAACCACGTGATATTCAGAGCTCTGATCAGTATCCTTCGAGATGTCGACAAAGCATAAAGTCATTCAGGCGCGCAAAGCAGTTCGAGAGAAATTACGTTTGCTGTAGATGGGGCATATAGATCGCGAGCAAACACTAAATGAAACTTTTAAACCTGTTACCGAATCTATCACCAAGATAGCTTTGCATAATGATGACCCAATCGCAGAATTCACCAACCAGTATCCGACCGTTAAGATAGATAGAACATTTGGTGTCATCAGGGCGAGACCGTACATGCTGGGCTCTCAAACTATAACTTTATCCGATAGCACAATAGGCGTTGGGGATACAGAGTTTAAAAGAACACCTGGCTTAATGAACCTAATCTTCCTAAGGCCATCAAAAAACTTAAAATATTCAGCCGATAATCGCAAAGTCTATCGGGAAATAATTAACTTGAGTGGTCTGTACAAAAATCCCGACGGAACACTGAAAAAGCCTGAAAACTCTAAATACACTACCATTATACAACCTTTACTCAATGAGCAAACTAAAAGTGTCGGTGAGGGTGTAGACTTTCAGCATAAAGGAGTGAGCAATCAAGTCCCGCAGTATATATATTACGATGACCCAGATGAACTAATAGACAGACTTCGACTGTTGATGGCTTCGGCTGCTGCGGGCAATACAGCTCATTCGAATGAGGTTGTATCCATAATCTCAGAGGTTCGAGAGAGAGGTATCATCAGCCGGCCGCGGTGGTCTAGCGGTTCTGGCGCTGCAGTCCGGAACCGCGGGACTGCTACGGTCGCAGGTTCGAATCCTGCCTCGGGCATGGGTGTGTATGATGTCCTTAGGTTAGTTAGGTTTAAGTAGTTCTAATTTCTAGGGGACTTATGACCCAAGATGTTGAGTCCCATAGTGCTCAGAGCCAGAGAGGTATCATCGAATAAGTATGGAAACCGTGGTTCGAGAACTACACAAGCCAGCACGCAAAACATACCCTCGTAGACATGTCCTGATTAAAGGGCTGGATGACCTCTGGCAAGCTGATCTTGTAGATATGAATCGATATTCACCTCATAATAATGGACTGAAATACATTTTAATGGTTATTGATACATACTCTAAATTCGCCTGGGCATTAACTGTGAAAACTAAAACCGGTAGAGAGATTGCTGTGGTGTTTGAGTGTCTGTTGCAGACAGGAACGAATCGATGCCCAACCAACCTTCAAACCGATCACGGTGGGGAGTTTTACAATGACCATTTCAAGACTGTGATGGCGCGGTATGGCATACGCTACTACTCCACGTTTACGCACCTTAAAGCTAGTATCGTCGAGCGGTTGAACAGAACAATCAAAGCTCAAATGTGGATGCAATTTAATCTTCGCGGTTCGTAAAAGTGGGTAGATATTCTCTCACAGATAATTGCAAAGTATAATCGAACCAAACATAGTACAATAAAATGAAACCGATCGATGTACGCGATAATTCACTCATGGACACAGTATATTTCTGGATTAAAATGCTCGACCCTCGCAAACAGCGGTTCAATATAGGCGACTTAGTACGTATTTCAAAACACTAGACCGCGTTCGACAAATCGTACTTACCAAATTGGTCGGCTGAGATATTCAGTGTCCAAAGTGCAGCGAACCAACCCTAGGACATATACCGAGCGAGGTGGCGCAGTGGTTAGACACTGGACTCGCATTCGGGAGGACGACGGTTCAATCCCGCGTCCGGCCATCCTGATTTAGGTTTTCCGTGATTTCCCTAAATCCCTCCAGGCAAATGCCGGGATGGCTCCTTTCAAAGGGCACGGCCGACTTCCTTTCCCGTCCTTCCCTAATCCGATGAGACCGATGACCTCGCTGTCTGGTGTCCTTCCCCCCCAAACAACCAACCAACCTAGGACATATACCTTAAAGGACGGCAAGGGCGAAGAAACTGAAAGATGCTTTTACACGGAGGAATTGCAGAAGAGTTCTGAACCAGATGTATTTCTCATCGAGCGCGTGATAAGAAGTCGTGGGAATAGAGCACTAGTTAAATGGCTAGGATTTCCATCATCAGAAAACAGTTGGATCGAAGCTGACATGTTAGTATATAACGGGGAGAGTAGGCCTCTATCTCCTCAGTAATGTACCATGCACGATAGGAGGCACATCATAATAAGAGGTGGCGGCGGTGTTCTCGACAAGTTGCCTGTTGAATTGCACATTCCCGGATATAACTTCTGTGGGCCTGGAACAAAGCTTCAGATGCGCCTGGCACGACGCGATAAAGGTATTAACCTACTAGACGAAGCCAGCCTTGAGCACGACCTCGCATACGCAGCAAATAAGGATCTCCCAGCACGCCACGTCGCCGGCCGGATATTAGCAGATAAAGCCAAGCAAATAAGGCGAAGAAAAGATTTCGGAACAGGTCAACGCGTTGCTGCATTTGTGGTTGATAAAACCATGCGTGGGAAAATTAAGTTGGGCTTGGGTGTGATGAATTTCAAACGAATTATGAAAGCAGCGCGAACAGCTTTGCGAGCTAAGAAGAACAGGAAGAACAACAAACGCGGTTGTTTGAAAAACTGTATTCTCACCTCGATGTCTGCATCTAAACGTGCGTTCAATGGCGGGAACAAGAAGAAAAACACGACTTCAATTAAACCACCTAGGGTCCTACCACTACCAAAGACTTCGGGCGGAATTATCCCGTTCCTCGTTCCAGCCCTTGCAGCACTGTCGGCTATAGGTCCACTCACAGGCGGTGCCGCAGCTGTGGCCAAAACGGTCAAAAACGCACAGAATGCACAAGCCCAACTAGAGGAAGCCAGAAGACATAATCGCGCTATGGAGGCAGCAGCTATCGGAAAAGGTCTCTACTTGAAACCGTACAGGAAAGGACTAGGTCTCTTCATAAATAAAAAAAAAGTCCGTTAGTTATCCTACCCGACCGAGCGCTCACGAATAAAGATCTAGTTAAAATTATTAAACAAAAACTTCACATTCGTGGATTCCGCGGCGTCTTTATGCGGAATACATTACCGAAGACCATGTGGCGGACTAGTGAGTGTGGAATTGTAAATTTAGATGTTGCTGGGGGTCCAGGGACCCATTGGGTTGCGTATGTTAAGAAAAGTCCAAATACAGTTCAGTATTTCGATTCATTCGACGATTTACAGCCGCCTGAAGAATTACAGCGCTACTTCACAAGCAAAAGACGCGTCTTCTACAATGTCCGGCGATATCAGGACTTTAACACATATCTCTGTGGTCATCTCTGCGCTATGTTCCTCATCACAGCGACGGCGAACCCCCTCTAGAATGCGTCATCGTCAGATCATGTACGCGATATATAAAAGAGCTGTCATGGAACACATGACCATCATTTGATGTTTAGATGCAATGTCGTACACTCTGACTTTAAAAGAGCGAGGATCAGTATTACGCGCAAATTACTTTCCGCCGATTGATTTAAGTGCAGGGGACTGGAGTATTGCACTGATTGGTCTAGAGACTTATAACAGCATTCCAAATATTACACAGAGCAACAATCAACTACATCTTGAAATTGACGGCCGGAAGGAGGTTCTACAAATACAACCTGGTGCCTACGATATTGATGATTTAAACGAACTCTTAAAACAGTCGGAAAAAGGTATTGAACTACGGGCAAACATTAATACCCTTAAATCTGAAATACGGACAGAGAGTGCTACGATCGACTTTATACAGAGACATTCAATTGGTCCATTGCTAGGTTTTGCGAAGGATCGTATTTTGGTGAAGGACAGGGCTAAATTTTATCCATCATATCATGCTGTAGATATACTCCCAGTGAGTACAATCCATGTTGAGTGTAATATTGCCACAAACTCATACCTGAACGATAAATTGATTCACTCAATTTACGGATTCTTTCCTACAGTCGGCACAAGGTATAAAATAGTTCAAGCCCCCACAAACGCTATATATCTCCCGGTGGCTGTTCAGACACTGGACTACCTTGAACTGCGTGTTGTGGATCAGAATAATCAGCTTGTTAACTTTAGAGGAGAAGAGATCATTGTACGCCTGCATCTAAGGCGAGATGGGAATAAGGTATAAGGCTAGTACACCAGGATCACAAACCGTTAGTGCAACGCGGAAGGGCAAGGTGATAACACGCCTTAATTACGAATTCCTCATTTCAGCGGGTTTAAAACCGCAGAATGACGTCGCTCAACGTAACTCAGTCAGCAGAGTATGATGACCGAATTATTCGTCATGAATACCACTCACACAAACCCTACGCTTCAAGCACATTTAACAAAAATGATGAAATTAGGATTGTTATCCAGCATCAGGACGCGGTAACACTGCCTAGCAAGAGCTTCCTCTATCTGGACTACACATTTAAGATTCTCTGCCTCGTGATGACTGGGCGTTGTGTGCTGTCCTTAGGTTAGTTAGGTTTAAGTAGTTCTAAGTTCTAGGGGACTGATGACCATAGATGTTAAGTCCCATAGTGCTCAGAGCCATTTGGACCATTTTGCACATTTAAGAAAGCTGACGGGGCTGCCGTAGCGCTCTCAAAGCTCACTCGAAATGCCGTAGCATTCCTGTTTCAAGAGATACGCTATAAACTAAACGGAATTGAAATAGACCGAACTAGAAACGTTGACATTACATCAGCCCTTAAGACGTACATTTCAGCCTCACCCTCTGATTCAAACAGTTTGGAAAATGCTGGGTGATTCATAGATGCAGCGGATGGGGAGGGTGCGTGCGATTTACCGCGTGCGTGCCACTAATAATGCTTATGGATTATTTTGAGGATATGCAGCGAATAATTATCAACGCTAAACAGGAACTTATTTTGGTGAGAAGTGCAAGTGACGCGAATTCATTCTTTCAAACAGCTGCAGACAATGTTCAAATCAAGATTAACAGCATATAATGGAAAATGGCTCACATCACAGTTGCCGACGAGGAGCGCTTGAAGCTCTTAAAAGTTCTGAATGCTGGCACCTACCTACCACTAACTTTCCGATCATGGGAGCTTTTTGAATACCCAGTCCTACCTACAGCGTCCACACATACTTGGGCTATTAAAACATCAGTGCAGTTGGAAGCACCTCGATTCATTATACTAGCATTTCAAACTCAGAGGCGTGCTAATGTATCAAAGGACTCAACTGAATTTGACCACTGCAAGTTAACTAACGCCAGAGTCTACTAGAATTCAGAATACTACCCATATGAGAATCTGTATCTACAGTGGGACAGCAATGTATACAGTCTGGCATTTGACATGTATGCGAGATTCCGAGCATCTTACTACGAAGGTGTTGAAAATGATGGATGCCTACTCAGCCCACACAGTTTCAAGAAGCTAGCGCCAATAATCGTGATTGACTGTTCAAAACAGAATGAGATAATTAAATCGGGGCCTATAGATGTACGGATTGAATTTGAATCTTCAGCAAACTTCCCTGATCAGACTTCGGCATATGCTCTCGTTTTGCATGATCGTCTCGTTAACTATTGTCCGCTCACTGGTGTAGTGCAACGAGTTGTATAAATTAATACGCACTCTGGTAGCTCTAGCGTATATCACGATGTTACCTGAAGGTGTGAGGATCGTAACTGACGTTCAAGGATTTTACTATGATGAGTGCAGGCGTTTCATAATTAAAGACTGTGCATTAATAGCCTTCATGCAAAGTGATGGAGTAATAGGAACATTTGCATCAAGAGTTGAATCGCCGAAACCATTTAAAGACGTCAAGATGTGGCTAACAAGATTCTCTCATGGGATTAAGTGGGACGCCCCTGGCATCTCTTATAAACATTTGCTGCAATTGCTGAGAGTATTTGATCACAAGGAGACAGTAATCTACGTTAAAGGCGATGAGAAGAGTAGCTGGCTGCGTCGAATCTTCAAATATGTGGCTATCCAGAACCTGGAATACTACGATTGTTCACCTATTCATCAACTTAGACAGCGAACGTGTGAAGAAGAAAAAAATAGTTTTGTGTCAGCATCTGAAAATGTAAAATTACTTTTAAAATGGCTCACAAATAAATAAATATTTTTTTTCTCCATAAGAATGCTTGTTGTTTTCTTTCTGTGACACCTACTTGCATAGAAGTAAGTTTATTGGTGATACTGTTCGTGAAGCGCATTCCACTGGAGCTGTCTGAGACAGTATAAACGCTTCCACCTCCCGGGCGCGGCGATGAGTCAACCGTTGGAAGTGACAGGACCTGAAAGAGACAGTGCTTCGCCAGATGTCCGCCGTTTAAAGTGACAGGACCACGAAAAGAGTGGCGGGGTCTGTTTGTGACCTGCGGACGAAGTCCAGCACGCGTCATTCAGATTTCATCTGTGTCTTTAAATCAGTAAAAATCTTATAGGTCTCTCTCTGTGCCAGTGCAACGTATACGGATCATGATTGAGGGTCAAATAATAACAAACGCGGGCACTTTTTTTACAATAAAATAATTGAATTTATTATTAAATTCAGATTTGGTTTGCGACATATCAGTTTACAGTAAAATGATTCACTTCTTTTCACATTATATGAATTTACAGATACATTATTTGTCTTCAAGTAAAAATATGAAAGTTCTGGTCTTTGCAGATACGTGTTTTTACATTATTCATAAATATATAAGCACTGTATATATATAAAACTAAAGCAGAGGTACTAGAACGTAATTATATTATCTTACAAGGTAAATAATATCTCTAGTGAAGTTCCACCAGAAGCACTTTTTTAACTGAAGGCAAACGTATTTTTAGTTCAAGATAGTGGCTCTAAAACATTTTCCACTAGCAATTTAAATTATATTTCATTGAAGTAATTAGCTCGAGGCATTTTCCACTACAACAAGCAGGTGAACACATATTTCTGGGTATAAAGACTTTTTTCCACAGTGAAGTATATATAAAGAATTTAATTGGTGGAAGTCACATTCTTAAAAAACTAGTTCTGACTGGATGGCTAGCGGCAGGTGAAACTTACAACTACTACTAAGATCAAAGCAGATACGAACTGCGAAAATTGTATTTTCGTCTTCTTCTATTTGATTATAAGAGGTGTAAAATTTTTTGTCTGCTTTCAGTCATATAGCCATTGACTAGTAATAGTGGAGAAAAAATAAACAAATATATATAAAGGCTTTTTCTTATAAATGGGGTTATTTTAGTTTTTTATGTTTTTTTATGATTTTTTGTTTTTTCTTTGATAGAATAAATAATATTTACACACATGCACACTTAACACAGGCTTGCACACGTTCACACACACTCAGACATACACGGAAGTACGCAAGCTGATACACACTACAAAACACTCTCATTCAGGATTTACACTATGATAAAAGGGTCATACTACTACTCTGCAGACACCCTCGCCGTCTCTCTCTCTCTCTCTCTCTCTCAATCAGAGTCCCCCACCCCTTCTCTCGTTACAAGTGAGTAGTGTGAATATGGGCGAGTTTCAATGCCGTTATCACAGATGACCCTTTTACCGTCATGAGGCGACAGACCTATTTTAAACTGCAGCACAGTGTACACCTCGTGCGCTATCGATCGAATACTAGTTTTCCTGACAATATGCGGCGGCTGCAGCTCAGCACCGCGAACACCACCACGTAGGCACTGCAAATAGCCTTCGGCAGACAGAGCTCGTGATGCCATCCGTCGTACCCCCTTAGCCCGTCTCTGAGTGGGACCTTCCAATGTGCGATATGCATACATCTTGGACCGAAGACCTACAAACTCCACAATCGGCAATCCATTCGTCTCGTCTTTCATGAGACCGATAACCTTCTTGTTTTGCGGAACAATACCATAAGGATTATCGGCCGCATAAGAAGACGTGTCGAATCCATTGGCGTGGTACCTAATTACTTCATATGAATGGCAGTTCTTCACCCAACAGATGAAACTATCTGTATCCATATAAAGTAATTTAGTATCTGCGAAATGATTTTTCCCAAACTCATAATGAAAGCGGTACATGTGGAGTTTGGATAGGTCTAGTATGCACATCCCCACATAGATAGGTTTAGTAAACTCTACTGCAGTTTTAGCCATCTCCACAGCAACAAAATTCTTATTGAAAATAGTGGCCCGTTTAAAATTTGGTCTGGCAATGCATTTTCGTACGCCATAACGCCCATCCCATTGCGTTATAATAAAAATTTCACGTCGTTCCCTCAAATTCTCCATAGTTTTTCCGAAAATTGAATTATTCATTAATTTATAAAAATCTTTCTCAAAGTCACACGACGCGGAAGTTCTCTGTCTCATATTCAGATCAATATACTCCTTCAACCAGGGGAACTGCTTGAAGGAGATGGCCCGGGTGATTTTAACCAGCTCCATACCCAAGCTGAGGCATTGCTGGAGGTTAAGACAGTGAATGGTATACCTCTGCTTGTCCCCCAGCGTTGTCATCAGTTTCGATGTGGAACCCCCTCGCGGAACTAGTTGGTCTGGACACAGCGGCAAATCGGCATGCGCGTCATGCGAACTAATAGGGTATTTGAGTTCTGCCTCCACAACATACCCTAAATCAGAATCGGCGGCCATACCCCCCCCCCCCGATTTTTCCACCTAATCCCTTGCATTCATCTTCGGACAGCCAGCGAAACTCCCCAATCGGCAGTGATTGCTGCATGGCATGCCCGTATAAATTATTCACATCTAGATACATTATATAACTTGAATCAAGGGATGCGTTAAACCAGTCACCCATCCATGGGTTATTTGCTTTCGCGTGTCTATGAATACATTGGCAGAGCCCCCCACGGATACTCCGCTCAAAGAAAAGAAGCATGTCAGGATCGGTCAATAATTCGATACTGCACTTCGTTTTCTTAAGCATCACGTCCCAAGACAACCCAGGTGCCGTGTAATAATGAGAATATGTGGTCATACATAGACTCTGGAACTTCTCGAAAACGTCCGCAAGCAAGCGCACGTCTGTGTCCATGTAAAGACGTGCGTACTCTCCTAAATCAGAAATGTTGAATTCCCGCCAGACATTCACGGCATGCTCATACTCTGCATTCGTTATCGTGTCGCCTGTGAGGTTGCTGGAGAATGCAGTTACGTCGGGTAGCCTGGTTTCGTCGAGTTTGGCCATACTATTCACATACTCGTATGGAAAAACCCCTTTCCTAGTCACAAGTTGAAACTTTTCCTTGTCGGGAAATGCAGCTCGAGTGATATGCATATCCGCCTGAGGTAGAGTTTCAACAAGTTTCTGTAGTGGTGCCTGCATAAAACGTAGTGTATCGAGGAAGCGCAGCGTAATTCTTGACGTCATTCGTTTGGAGAATGATATATACTTCTCGACGCTCTCAGGTAGGACACTCGCCTGATCTTTCTCCAAACCGAAATCGGCGAAGTGCTCAACTAGAAAATGAGCATCATACCAACTTAAATTATGAAAGAAAACTGGAATGTGCCTAGGTAATTGGTACTTCAAATTGCACGCATTGTGAGCAGCGCCACGGAATTTCCCTGTAAGATGACAGTGGTCCCTAAGAGGAGTTTCCGCTTTTCTGTTCAACGGCAGCCCTCAAATATGACACTCGGTGGCTTTATTATACAAATCTTCATTCTCCTTCGATTTGGTCATTGGAACGTTGCCGCTGCACAGCTTATCTACTTCCAGTGAAAATTTTTCAAGCTCAGAGAGCAACCAAATCGATGGATTGTCGCCGACGTAAGATTTGTATCGGTTAAGGTTGGTGTCATATGACGATACAGTTTGGTAGGCTGCGGCATAAGGTACGTGTTTTTCTGTAAAGGTGGTGTGTGAGGTCGTAGGATCGCCTTCACAGCGGGTCACAGGAGCGAGGAGGCACTCAAAGTCGGCGTACGCAACAAACGGACACCACTCCTGGTGGTGAGCATTCCTAAACTTTATGAATTTGTTTTCCTTCGTGGGCATAATAACACGTACCGCATCCTTGGAAGTACAGTCTACTAGATGCGTAGCTAATAATCGTTCAGAGGAGAAATAATTGAAACACCTTAAACAAATATGTTTTTTACCGTGTTTGTAACTTAACTGGGAATAAAGGAGGCGGGACATGTCCTTGATCCAGACATAGTGATAATTGTCACCTTCAGAAAAGAGAAGCATGCAGCTCGCGCTCACCGACAAATTTTGAGAAATGGAGGGGGCCGACTACGACACGCTTGTCTTGCTCGTCTGACTTGCTTTTCTTCTTCTCCAGCCCATAAACGTGTACCGATATTCCGGTATATTGTGCCTCGAATTTAGGTATGTCCTTGATCTTGACGGGGAACTCAATACCATCAAAGTTATAATATGTGTTAATATCACTGACTTTGTATGTACCTGGACGACAAGGCCGATCTCTATAATTATACTTTCTTTCACAAGCCAGGATTGACCATGAAAATCAAACCTGATCTTTTGTATTTTGGACATTAATGCACACTTGTTTATTAGCTATAACTTTAGGGAGCTTGATATAGCTAGTCCCTCCATTTAATGGATCGTGGACATGTATATGGATGTCCAGGTGTAGAATTCTGCTGAGTGTCTTAGCTGAGCCGTTGACTTCCATCTCGGAAAAGCGGCCCAATATGACACTCAAGGTGGATTTACGAAACCACTCGGCGATTGATGTGCTCCGCGTTATCACGCCATTATGCCCCCAAAGATAATGAATGCTGGTCTCTTCCTGACCAGACTGAACTTGGGGGGGGGAGGGGGTGCGATAACTCAATGCATAACACTGCACTGCACTTAACAGCCGAATAACGCGGATTATCGACTACCCTGAGGAGCTCGGTTTCCAGGACAGGGAGGCATGCGTTTAAAAATTCAACAGGATCGCGGTACCCCCCTGCCGGGTTTTCGATGGAGTGACCGAGATTCGCTCCTCGAAGGCGTCGGCAATCACCGAGTACTGCAACTGAGGTATGGTGTCACTGACCTGATCTACTTTACTAAAAGGGCGGGTTAGAGAGCTGCCACTAGCCGCAGGATGATCACTAATACTATTACTGCTAATGATACTGGGGGTCCAGCCGGTGGATGACGGTGTTGGCGATGGTGCGTCATCATCATTTAATGGGAGGGGTATGCGTCTTGGTACACGAACCTTGCGCTGGCGGTGTCGGGGACGGTCAGCTTGCGCAGGCGGAGAAGGCGGCGAGGGACCCCTGGCAGTGCTGCTACCCGCTTGTTGGGACGCCCATGGATGCAAGATAGTTTGGGCCGCCGCCGTCGCGGCGTGTCGAGTTGCGGTAATGGGTGCGATGCAAGGTGGGGCGTGTCCTCGCCCACCTTCGAGCCCCGCGCCTGCAACCGCCGCTCGCGGAACACGGGCAATGCCGTGTGAGATACCTGTAACATAAATATAAGTTTAATGATCTGGATTTAAAAGAGGGATAAATAATAATTATTATTATAACAGTAAATAATGGTAATTATTTTGGACTAATGATGAAAACTATTCACCTTCTCCGATCTCATTCCACGGCTTCAGCAGTTCATTGCCGCATTCGACAAGCCCCTCAAGCCAGTCAGGCATGTCCAGCTCGTCCTCATCTAAAAAGTTATTACTGTTTTCGGCTCCCTCGCTCTGCGTGGAATTAGGATGATCTAGAAACAAAATATATGTTACGGCTAGATCAATAGACTAGGAAGAAGGGTATGTATTAAAAGAACAAGAAGAAAAAATTATTTAATTTTTTAGCGAGTATGATTTTTATTATTATTAGAGATGTACTTACATTCACGACGAGCTCTCTCCATTTCGAGTTGGCGATCAAGCTCTTCTGGCGCTGGGCCGATGTAATCTAGAAAGATGGAATATAATGAGTATAATATAAAGTAAAAAATGTTTGTAGAAGAAGTTTGGTGATACAGAAATGAGAGGACGAAGGCAGATATATATATATAAAAAAAATGAAATCTCTATAGAGAGCGAGTATAACACACACACCAAGTGAAAAGTGGATCTTTATATAGAGCTATCCAAAACAGATGTAGCGCTCGTACACGGACTTAATGGGTAGAGATATCAAAACATTGAAAAAATGTACTTACCAGGTAATGGAACTTGTTCAGGACAAGGCTGATTGACGCCACCTGCTCGCTCCTCAGACACGATGATAAAGTCCGCGAGTTCAGCTATAACAATGAGATATATAATTAATAAGGAGAATATATAAGATATAAAGGAAAAATGATAATTAAAAATAAAAATTATTTACTTACTCGATAATGGCGAATCGTGCAGTCTAAGTCTCTTCGCAGCAGACTCCTGGGTGTTGTTAATTCGCTTCATCTTAATAAAACAGATACAGCACACACACACACGAGAACAAACGCACGATGCGGTGGACAACTGAAGAGTGAGAAAGATGACCAGGGGGTGGCTCCTTATATAAGTGTGATGACGTAGTATCACATTATCTTAGGATGAACGAAAGGCTATTGAGAATTCTGTGGGGGTGATGAATGAGTTCACTAGCGCCCCTAGTCGCTGAAAGCTGAACTAGTCAGATGGTTCCTGGACATGGTGGAGGGCTGAGCATTTTATAATTTCTAAATTATACACAAATCATTCATAGTATCAGTGAAGATCTCATTTAGATTAGGGAGAGGATGATAGTGAGATCATTATGTGTGTGTTAGGATGAATGTTTATTATTATTATTGTTATTATTATTATTATTATTTAAAAGTATGTTATGTAGGCGTAATTGGAGGTTGATGGTATTAAGAATGGCGTTGAAGGTAATGTTTTTGGAGATGAATATTGTTAGCTATTTTTTTATTGGCGAGGAGTTTATGGTAGGGAGCGAATATATTTTGAATGAATAAAGGGAAGGTTAAGTATTTTGGGACCATATAGAATTTGAGTGAGTTGATAGGTATGTGAGTTGAGAAGTTTGCTAGGAGCGTGCGATGGCTCCCGCATGCGCGTGATATTGACTTGTTAATTTTTTTTATTTGAGTTGAGAGCTTGAAACGTCCCCTTAGAACAATTGTACAAGACTGTGCTTAACCTGACACACAATAATTTTAGCGCAACGCAATCTGACTATCAAAAATCCCTGCAAAAGAATGGCCCTGAGTAACATTAAACTATACCTTTCAGAAATCACTTACCTCACAAAAATCTTCATTACTCGAACTACTGCAATACAGCGAGCGCCACTACTGCCAGCTAAATAAAAGATTCAAACTACTGAAGGTACTAACTACTGATAGGGATAGTTAGCAAATGAAAGATATTAATAGAGAACAAACAATGTATTTACCTTAATATTCATAATTGACATTCAGTCTTACAGATTATCAAAACTCCGCCATCTGTCTCCCCACGTCCACCACTGCTGGCGGCTCACCTCCAACTGCCCAATGCTACGCGCTGTTCACATCCAGCTGTAGCAGTTCATGACAACAATGGCAGACAACAATGCAAACTAGCCACATACTGCACACAGCACAGCCAGTGATTTTCATATAGAGCGCTACGTAACGTTACCAATAAGAAAACATAAACAGCCTACTTACATAGCCCCCATGCTCCCCACAAAAAAATTTTACAAAATATTTTTGGGCAGTGGCCAATAAAGATTTGATAAAATTTTTCATAATTACAATAACAAAGATATCAAATGCACACACTTATTGATACAATGTTGGTCAAAAGCTAAAATTTTCTCACAGTCCATAAAGATAGTCCTGATCATTCATCATAAGAGTAAACCTGCAGTTTGTTTGCTCAAAGTCTGAGCAGTAAAATACAATACACACGGAAGTAGTGGATTTCCATGCAGTCTTGAAGAAGTAGTATTGTCCTTCCAACGGTAAGACAGTGCTGACTCTTGTCATGCTGACAGGTAATGGGCCACAACAGAGCAAACCCACAGCAGAGTCAGTCGACGTTTCGAAGAATATTGGTAGGTAGGTCATCACAGAGTAGACCCACTGTAGTCCTGGTAGAGATTGTGGTATTGGTGGGCCACCAGAGGTGCAGACCCACTGTAGTCCTTGTAGAGATGGCCAGCAGCCATCTGTTGCGACTGTGCAGGTGCACAATCACCATTGAAGAGTCTTGCGGATAATAGAGCAAGTCCATAACCACCACTTGTGCACTCACAAAGTTTTTGGAATTGTCCTTAGAACCAGCAATGCTGTTATCCAGTCCCTTGCTGAATTAGTAACACACATGCAAACACTAACAGTCCCAACTTCTCACATAGTGTCCATATAGTATGACCAACAGAAAAGTGTGCAGTGAAATGAATGCTTACAAGTTAATAATATGATGAACTGGTGTCAATTACAATTTTATGACGTAAGAATACAATTACAAAGGTACAAAATACATCATTAAAAACATAACAATACAGATAACATTTGTAGTAATAGGGGCTTTACAAAAGAATAGAAATAAACATATACATCAGTGTTACAGGAATGATGACATGAGTACAAACATAAAAGATCAGAATAATTATTGAAACATCAACTTCACACATGAGCATTAAAACAAAGCAGAATAAATAATGTCTAAGCATAATTACAAGGTAAATAACATATTATTAATGCCAATTATATTTGAGGATAACAGTATTCCTCATCATAGTGAATGTAGCTTAATATTAAAAGAAGAAAAAATTCTATGAAACTACACAGAGACAGGAAGAAAACAAATACACAAAGGTACACAAACACATAGTGGGATAACACAAAAGGAAAGGACAACACACAATTATTTTAGCGCAACGCAATCTGACTATCAAAAATCCCTGCAAAAGAATGGCCCTGAGTAACATTAAACTATACCTTTCAGAAATCACTTACCTCACAAAAATCTTCATTACTCGAACTACTGCAATACAGCGAGCGCCACTACTGCCAGCTAAATAAAAGATTCAAACTACTGAAGGTACTAACTACTGATAGGGATAGTTAGCAAATGAAAGATATTAATAGAGAACAAACAATGTATTTACCTTAATATTCATAATTGACATTCAGTCTTACAGATTATCAAAACTCCGCCATCTGTCTCCCCACGTCCACCACTGCTGGCGGCTCACCTCCAACTGCCCAATGCTACGCGCTGTTCACATCCAGCTGTAGCAGTTCATGACAACAATGGCAGACAACAATGCAAACTAGCCACATACTGCACACAGCACAGCCAGTGATTTTCATATAGAGCGCTACGTAACGTTACCAATAAGAAAACATAAACAGCCTACTTACAAGCTTTGTGTTAAATTAACTTGCGGAGTTACGTATCTCGACGGGAGCGACGGTTCACGAGTATGTGTGTGTTTTCGCAAAGATCCTGGATTAGGTAATCGGGGTATGTGGGGTGAATAATGAGAATCAGGTGACCAGTTAACTTAGTGAGAGCGTTCTTTGTCCCACAGAGCCACGTGGTCGATCGCCCGTTGTGACGTCAACGAAGTTTCCAACTCGGTAGCAAACATTCCAGTTCGAGCGTGTCGGTTCCTGTCTATCGGTGAGAGAATTGCAGAGTTTATGGGGCGAGAGCGTAGTTTGTGCTCCATCATCACAAGTGCTGGTGGCGCCGTGGAGTCGCGGGCATGTGGCGTGAGGGTGATTTGGACAAAGCAAGCGTGTCGGTTCCTGTCCATCGGTGCTGGGAATTTGCGAACTATAGGACCGATATAGCTTTTAGTGTGTCACGTGATAGAACTTTCCAAACATCTTGGGCGGTTGAGTGAGGTAGGTATCGGCAGGTTGGAACCTGTTCAGAAAAAAAAAAAAAAAGAAATTGGGGTGGAATGTGTCCTTTGTCCAGCACATGGTCGACAGGTTCCATCCTGACCAGCGTTAAGTGCTGGTGGGCGAGTGAGGATGTTTACGTAGTGGGACCGTTTGTGGCGCTGCTCACCGCCTACCTGATGCGCTGGCCATGGGGAGGCTGTGCTGGCACCATTGGTCGCTTGACGTCAAACTCGACAAGTTCCAGCGTGTCCAGCGAAAAAATGTTTACGACGTGGGAGCGATCGCTGGGCTCGCCCCTCACCCCCGCGCTAGTGGCCGACCACCTCATGTGACAGGCGTAGGCAGTGTCTCCGCGCGCTGGCCAGGGGGTGTCGAGGATTTAAACTAATTCAATTCGAGTGCGGACGTTGTGGTGACTGCACTACGATATCAAAGATGTATGTGCTGACTGTGTTGGAGAACAAGTGATGACCGTACTGTTTGAAATAAAGTCTTCAGTCCCTTCCCCCCTGCAAAATCAAAGGACATGACTTACGGTACTATAAGAGCAGTTTATTATTTGACGCGATTATGACAGGCTACCAGAGAAAAAAAAGATAAGTGACGGAGAAAGCTCGTACGTGTGATCAATTATGGTGTTGGGGATTTGAACTTGTGATAGATTTTTGTTATGGATGTAAGGAAAATGGCTTTCTCACCGAGAAAATCGGACATCTTGAATAAATAATAAATGATAATAATGCATAGAAGTACAGTTTTCGAGAGAATATCGTATTGTAATTTGAATTTGGCGCAATTTTCTAGTGGAGGTAGGCCTATAATAATAAATGACAAAGAATGATAATAAATGATAATGAATGACAATGAATGATAATGAATGTTAATAAATGATAATGAATAATAATAAACAAAAGTTAGGTTTTGCAGCCATTATCGTGTTGGAATTTGAATTTGGAGGGAATTTCTAGTGGAGGCAGGTCAATAATAATAAATAATAGTAAATGATAATAAATAATAATAAATGATAATAAATGATAATGAATGATAATGAATGTTAATGAATGATAATCAATAATAAGAAAGACAAATACGGACTTTGCATGCATTATCCTGTTGGAATTCAAGCTTCCCGCCATTTTTGTTCTTCTGGAGGCTTAGGTTAGTGGACGTAGCACAATTGGGCTATTTTCCCGCCAAAATTCAAAATAGCCGACATTTTTCCTTGAGGTTAGATTAGTGGACATAGCTCAGTTGACCTATTTTCCCGCCAAAAGCCGCCATCTTGGATGACGTCATGCGATGTTGTCAAGTCTACATGCCGCCATCTTGGATGACGTCATCGCCGCCATCTTGAATAAATTTGGCAACAATGCAGCGTGGCCCGACGCGCCCCTTGTCCCCCCTACTCACACACCGTTTTCATGCGGCTTATATGCCTAAGAAGTCCTCAAATTCTCTCCAAGTTTCACAAATACATTACTCTGCGAAACAACTTCAGTTTAAGACACAGAACATATATTTCAAGAGATTTGTCATTTGATGTTGGTCACTCTCCAACCTCTCAAATGTACATACAATACGTGATGGAAATGTCTAAATCTCGCGTCATTGTGGACTACACAAAAATTCAAATAAAATATAACTTAAAAAAATTTCTTAGGTCTTACTTTGCTGCTTCAGCTTGTGCATCACTCTTAGCCGCAGTCCCCGCTTATGTCATCACATTTATTCAAAGTAGTACAAAAATTGAATAACAAGCCACTTTATTTGAGGTCCATTAATTTCTGTCAGAATGTTACCTTAGAACCAGTTTCATAATACGCTTTGATCATTGTATATATGTGTTCTGTCTTAATTGATTCAATTTTTATTAAAACTGCTTTCACTTCGAGCTAAAAATAATCGAAACGCGCGACTTTTACCAGCCAGTGCTTCAACTGTCTTCTACCATTTGCCATTTAAAACTGACAGGGACATTTCCGCGGTGTAAGCATTGGAAGGGGGTACAGTCAGCCTCATGCAGCCGATTGATAATAATTATACAACACGTTTGTTTTGTGAGGGACAGGTTTCAGGTCATGGAAGAGGAGAAGTTAAGGTCAAGTGTATTGTTTTTAAAATGTGGGCTTACCTTTGCTGTGTAGGTGTAGAGGATGAAGATTACGTTCGTAACTTTTGCAGACAGATGATTGTAAAACGAAACACTTCTACTACATAAATATCTGTGGATCTTGTTTCCCAAAAGTACCAAATCCAGAAAAATCAAAAAATAGATTGCTGGATCTAACAAGTAAATATTTCCATGCAAGAAGTACAAAAACTCTTACATGGAGGTCGTCAAATTTATGTTACAGCAGAACCTACCATATCCTCCGAACTGTCATGACAAGAAGAATCCCCTAGGGTAGATCTTGCTGATTTCTGTGACGTCACAAACGCAGTGAGCCTATATAGAGAATTTGCGCGATCATGTGATTACAGTTGCAGTAATGTCTCCGTTCAGTTTCTTTTTGTGTTGTTACCTGTAATATTCTCATGTTTTCTGTTGTGTTTTTTATGATGAATACTTAAAATGAATTCTGATGTGTCCGACAAATACCCCAATCTGCCTGAATTTACAGAATAGCCAATGAAATGTAAAATTTTTGTAACACGAGCTGTTGCAAGTGCAAAACCTCAGATCAAGTGTGAACATACTGATAACTTTTGGAAAGCATTATGCATATCAGAAGGTGACACGATATGCGAAAATAACAGATATTGGAACAATACAGACGCTGTGAGTCAGAAACACCTTTTAATCAAGTATACTGATGTGAATTGTCCTAAAAGAAGAAGGCCTAAACAAAGGTAAGAAAGAATGCTCAAGCCAAAACAAAACTATAAGTACAGCATAAAAACTTCTCTTCAGGGGAAGGTCCCTGTTTGCAGATTTACATTCCGAAGCATTTTTAATGCTGGGAGAAGGAAGATTGAGGATGCAGCTGATGAGAAAATGAATAGTGGGGCAGCAGTTTCTGAAACAAAAGATGGTGCCAGGTTTGGCAGTAATATGAAGAAACTACAGGCTGAAATTATAGGTCACATTATAAAGTTTAAATGCAGAGAACAGCACAGGGAGAGAAAAAATGGCTCTAAGCACTATGGGACTTAACATCTGAGGTCATCAGTCACCTAGACTTAGAAATATGTAAACATAACTAACCTAAGGACTTCACACACATTCATGCCCGAGACAGGATTCGAACCTGCGACCGTAGCAGCCGCGTGGTTCCGGATTGAAGCGCCTACAACCGCTCGGTCACAAAGGCCGGCTCGGGAGACAAAAGGCACCATTAAGATAATACTTGCCGCTAAAATAATTTGGAATAATTGTCATAAAATATGTTAGTACTGAGTGTTACTTTTAAATGACCTATAATTTGTACAATTTCAAAATAATATTTTTTGGCAAAATGTACCAAATCCAAAATTAAATTGTTCATAACTTTGCAGTAATTATGAGGAATATGTTAAATTTTTCTAAAAGGCATACGAGTGAGTCCCAGACAAACTGATATCAACGAGAAATGTTGGGGATACAAGGATTTTTTTTTGTTTTTGCTCTGCTAAAAAGTTTGGCCAGTTGGATTTGGTACCTTTTGGAAACAAGCTCCACAAATAATTGTTTTAGAACTTTTTTTGGAAGTTAATAAACTTCAGCAGTTTTGTTACCGTATCAAATTATTTTTGCTGTTACGGAAAAGTAATTGTTTTAAGGGTTTAAATAAGAGCAATCTCAGAATTGCATTTTGTCTACATTAAATGTTTGTTTGCCAAATTAACAGGACTTTTTGTATTTTTACCACCTTATTCCACATTTACCAACTATTCCATGTTATCCTCCAAGTGTAAAACTTTGCTATCGAAGCATAATTTATTAAATTTTATTAGGAGAACTAGAAATACATATTGCCAAATAGTTGCAGTTAGTGATACAGTATGTTTGAGAGCTAAGAATGAGTTTAGTTTGGCGATAGAACTACAAAAGTCAATGGTATTCCATAATCCCGAACTTACTCTTTCTGACTTTAAATATTGTGGCCCATAACTAAAATAAATTTGAAAACTTTTTCCGTCTCACTATTAATTTTCCTGCGACTATGGCACAAATAATGTGAATGTTAATGATTTGCATAGGCAAGCTTGTAGTACAATTCGTGACAATCTGACTTTTGTTGCACGCCACAAACACAGTGTTGCAATTTTAAAAGGGCAGTAGTGTAATTCAGAAGGGCATTTACGGGGCTACTATAAATGATTCATTCGTTTTCAAAATTCTGTATTTTGCAAAGTATTACATGTAAAAATATTATTGCTGCGTGAATAGAGCCATAAACGCACCAAGTTTCCAATGTTCCTCCCGGCTGGCGTTACAAATGCAGTATCTTGACAAAATGGGTACACATAATATCAGTACTAGGAATAAGAACAGTCTGTATAGAGACCTAACATCACTTACCTTGGTCCAAAATGGGGTCAGTAACAAGGAACACACATTTTCAATAAACTGCCAGTAACCATTAAAAACTTGTTTTGGGTAAAGCACAATTTAGACAGAGTTTGAAAGACTTTTTGATAGACAACTGCTCCTACGCTATAGATGAATACCTTAACAGGAACTGTTACACCAGCTTCAGTAAAACCGTCTCTTAGATTTCATTTTTGGCAGCATTTGGTCACAACACTCAAGATTAGATATTTTGCATATAATAAATTTATTAAAAGTGCATAACTGTGTTTCATTCTGACAGTGTATTAATTCTGTAAATATTAGTGGTTCCAGTTTACTGTAAAGTATTCACATACCGTCTCCTGACAAATGATCAGGGTAATGAGTATTGCACTGAAGCGCCAAGGAAACTAGTATAGGCATGGTATTTAAATACAGAGATATGTAACCAAGCAGAACACGGCGCTGCGGTCGGCAACGCTAGGAAGTTTCATATCAGCGCACAGTCCGCTGCAGAGTGAAAATCTCATTCTGGAAGCATCCCCCAGGCTGTGGCTAAGCCATGTCTCCCCAATATCCTTTCTTCCAAGAGTGATAGTTCTACAAGGTTCGCAGGAGAGCTTCTGTGAAGTTTGGAAGGCAGAAGACAAGATAGTGGCAGAAGTGATGCTGTGAGGACGGGGCGTGAGTCGTGCTTAGGTAGCTCATATGGTAAAGCACTTGCCCGCGAAAGGCAAAGGTCCCGAGTTCGAGTCTCGATCCGGCACACAGTTTTAATCTGCCACGAAGTTTCAAGACGATAAGTGTCTGTCGCATTTGTTAGATCCGTTACTGCTGCTACAATGGCAGGGTATCATGGTTTAAGTGAGTTTGAACGTGGTGTTATAGTCGGAGCACGAGCCATGGGACACAGCATCTCCGAGGTAGCGATGAAGTAGCGGTTTTCCCATACGACCATTTCACGAGTGTATGTTGAACATCAGGAACCCGGTAAAACATCAAATCTCGACATCGTTGTGGCCGGAAAAAGATCCTGCAAGAACGGGACCAACGACGACTGACGAGAACTACTTAACGTGACAGAAGAGAAACGCTTCCGCAAGTTTCTGTAGATTTCAGTGCTGGGCCATCAACAAGTGTCAGCGTTGCGAACCATTCGACGGGACATCATCGATATGGGCTTTCGGAGCCGAAGGCCCATTCGTGTACTCTTGACTGCACGACACAATGCCTTACGCCTCGCCTGGGCCCGTCAACACCGAAAATGGACTGTCGATGTATAAAACATGTTACCTAGTTGGACGAGTCTTGTTTCAAATTGTATCGAGCCAATGTACGTGTTCTGTTATGGAGACAACTTCATTAATCCATGCACCCTGCATGTCAGCAGGGGACTGTTCAATCTGATAGAGGCTCTGTAATGGCGTGGGACGTGTGCAGTTGGTTTGATATGGGACCTCTGATATGTCTAGATACGACTCTGACAGGTGACACGTACATAAGCATCCTGTCTGATCACCTTCATCCATTCATGTCCGTTGCGCATTCCGACGGACTTGGGCAATTCCAGCAGAACAATGCGACACCCCACACGTCCAGAATTGCTACAGAGTGGCTCCAGGAACATTCTTCTGAGTGTAAACACTTCCGCTGGTCACCAAACTCCCCAGGCATGAACATTATTGAGTATATCTGGCATGCCTTGCAACGTGCTGTTCAAAACATGTCTCCACCCCCTCGTACTCTTACGGATTTATGGACAGCCCTGCAGGATTCATTGTGCCAATTCGCTCCAGCACTATTTCAGACAATAGTCGAGTCCATGCCACGTCATATTGCGGTACATTTGTGTTCTCGGAGGGACCCGACACGATACTGGGCAGGTGTACCAGTTTCTTTGGCTCTTCAGTGTATATTCAAATGCTATACTTTCTGAGTTTTTCCACACCCGCGATAATCATCTCATTCTTGGGTCCGTGGAATGAAAACTGAATCTAATCTACTCTGATCTAAAGCAAGAAAAGGGTCTTTCTGTGTTGATGTGATTATGTGAGAAGTTTATCTGTTGCAAAAGTGCAGATTGCATTCAGAAGGAACTACGACTCCGTTGGTGTCGACAGTTTAGGGACACTTGTTGTCTCTGTAAACAAAACAGCATCGGTATGCCAAGTGTGCTCGACGTAAGGGTGGAGAGGATGGGGGAAGTTTCACACACACACACACACACACACACACACACACAAACACAAACACCCGCTCAGGCCACGAACTTTTAATACTGCGTAAAACTATGTGATAGATTTTGCAATGGCGGTTACATTTCAAACCATACCGTACGCAACTCATGCAGCAATAAAAACCAAAAGATTATCGCCGTTGCCTTCTATTTTGCTCCACAATGCTGCCAAAACTTGAGGATGAACGTTTAGTCTCCAAGCTGATGTTCAGCGACGAAGCAACCTTCCATTTATCTGGAAAGGTTAATCGCCACAGTACGAGTGTTTGGGGCATCGAACATCTTCACGAAATTGTGGCACATAAACGAGATTCCCCGAAAGTTAATGTTTTTTGTGAAATGTCACAGACGAAGCTATAAAGGTCATTTTTTTCTGTGAGAAACCCGTGAAGGATACCTCTTACCCTGATATGTTTTACAACTGGGACTGTTTCCATAACACAGTGCTGATTCCAAAAATATCATGTTTCAATAAGACGGGGAATCCCTTCATTGGAGCATCGATGTTTGTCGCTACCTAAAGGATGTATTTCCGCACCGCTGGATTGGGCGAAGTGGTGAAGGTGATATTGTTCTTATACCTTGTTCCTCCATGGATTCAGAAAGTATCGTTCTTGTGAAACATAACTAGCTCTTTATTCTCACTAAAAAATGAGTGCATCGATAGGGAATGTCAAATTGATTCAATATTTTTAGATTGCCATAATGCTTTCTATACCGTTTCTCACAAGCGTCTTCTAATCATGCCTATGGAATATCGTCTCAGTTGTGCGACCGGATTCTTAATTTCATGTCAGAAAGGTCACAGTTCATAGTAAAGGACGGAACGTCATCGAGTAAAACAGAAGTAATATCTGCTGTCCCCCAAGGAAGTGTCATAGACCCTCTGCTGTTCCTGATCTACATAAACGACGTAGGAGACAATCTGAGCAGCCCTCTTAGATTGTTTGCAGAAGATGCTGTCATTTAGCGTCTTGCAATATCATCAGATGATTAAAACCAAGTGCAAAACGATTTAGACAAGGTATCTGTGTGGTGTGAAACGTGGCAGCTGACTCCAAATACTGAAAAGTGTGAAGTCATCAACATGAGTACTAAAAGAATTCCGCTACATTTCAGTTATGCGATAAATAAGCAAATATAAATGCTGTCAGTTCTATCTGGGGATATGAGCTACGAAGAACTTTAGTCGGAACTATCACCCAGATAATGTTGGGGGCAAAGCAAATCGAAGACTATGATTTACTGGCAGGACATTTAGAAAGTACAACAGGTCTACTAGGAGTTTGCTTATATCACGGTTGTCTGCACTTTCCTGGGGCATTACGGTGCGATGTGGGATCCGCATCAAATGCGATCACAACATGGAAAAAATTCAGAAAAGGGCAGCTCGTTTTGTATTATCACGAAATAGGAGAGAGAGTGTTACGGAAATCATACTTGAATTTCGGTGGCAATAATTAAAACAAAGGCGAATTTGGGTGACAATAATTAAAACAAAGGCGTTTTTCGTTGAGATAGAATCTTCTCATGAAATTTCAATCACCTACTTTCTCCTCTGCGAAAACATTCCGTTGGCGCCCACCTACACAGAGAGAAATGATCGTCACGATAAAATAAGAGAAATCAAAACTTGCACAGAAAGATTTACGCGCTCTTTTTTCCCGCTCGCCGTTCGATAGTGGAACGGTAAAGAAAAAAACTTGAAGGTGGTTCGATGAACCGTCTGCCAGATACTTAATTACGAACTGCAGAGTAATTACGTAGATGTAGAATGCTGCTACGATGACCATTGACAGGCTGTTTCTAGAACTTCACTACCCTTGGCCGTGTGTCGTGTGACCAGAGGGGCGTTCATAGAACATTTGTAGAGTGCAAATTGCAAGCTTGTTGAGTTTCTGTTCATGTGATATTTATACATGTCATTCAGGATGTTCATAAATTATTTTTGTGAGCTAGTACCTTTAAAACTATACTACATATTAACAGATGGCTCCCAACATCTGACGAGATAACTCATGAAGTTTTGTTTCCCCATTCATGCACATATATGCGAGCACCCTTAGTGGCACGGATAATGTCTGATCGGAAGTCCATTTCTCTCACGTAACATTCAAGATCTTCAAGGTGACATGTCCAAAAGCATTGCGAATGCGTGCCTACAAATCCTGTATGTCTCTAAACTAGCTTCGGTACACCAAAACGTTTACAAAACCCCACAGGAAGAAGTCTAGTGATGTGACGTCAGAGGATCGGAGTGGCCATCAAATTGGACCATCTCGTCCAGTCCACCTAGCCGGGAACTTTTCACCTGGAAACTGACGGACATTTAGGGACCAGTGAGCTAGTGTCTGTTGGAATATGACATCAGGATGAAGGTGTTCTAATTGTGGCACTCCAGACACGCGTAAGATATCCGGGTCAACACCACCCTTGACAGCAGACTCGATGAAAAAGAATGGTCCAAAGATGCAACTGAACATCAGTCCTCATCAAAAAATGACCTTGGGCTGTTCATTTCACTTGTAACATAGGGATGCTGTGAACCCCACGTATGAACGTTATGACGATTTTGTTTGCCGAATACATGAAACGTTACCTCTTTTCCAAAATGTCGTTGTTTGCGTCAGTGTTGTCTGGCCTATTCACTGCGAACTGTTCGCACTGAGATTTGTTAGTAGGCTTTAATGCCTGAAGCAGCTGAACCTTGTAGGGATTTGCACTACTGACTGTCTCATTTCCAATTCCCTGGTCGCCACAGGCACAGATTTTGCCGGACTCCTTGTAATTGTGTGCAGTATCCTGTCCACATTGGCGTCTGAAACAGACTAGCGACCCGTCCTCTTTTTATGGAGAACACTACTTGTTTTCATAAATGACGCATGCCAAGTCCAAATAGTTGATCGGGACGTCCGTTGCCTTCCGTACTGTGTACGAAGTTGGGTTGCACTTGGGTATCTGAGGTCGTCTGTACGGACTAGGCCACACACTTTTTATCAGGCTTTCAGGTTCAATTTTGTGTCAGAATTGCGTCACCTGGATGAGTTATCTTATCAAGTGATGAAAAACGATTGTTAATATCCAATAAAGTTTTAAAGTTATTACAGTCTTAAGTTGTAAACATGATTTATGGACACCCTGTACTTTGGAAAATGTAGAGCTTTGAAAACGAACGAATCTTTTATACACTGAAGAGCCAAAGAAACTGGTACACCTGCCTAATATCGTGCAGAGCCCCCGCGAGCACGCAGAAGTGCCGCAACATGACGTGCCATGGACTCGACTAATGTCTGAAGTAGTGCTGGAGGGAACTGACACCATAAATCCTGCAGGACTGTCCATAGATCCATAAGAGTGAGAGGGGGTGGAGATCTCTTCTGAACAGCACGTTGCAAGGCATCTCAGATATGCTCAATAATGTTCATGTCTGGGGAGTTTGGTGGCGAGGGAAATGTTTAAACTCAGAAGAGCGTTCCTGGAGCCACTCTGTAGCAATTGTGGACGTGTGGGGTGTCGCATTGTCTTGTTGGAATTTCCAAAGTCCGTCGGAATGCGCAATGGACATGAATGAATGCAGGTGATCAGACAGGATGCTTGCGTACGTGTCACCACTCAGAGTCGTAACTAGACGTATCAGGGGTCCCATATCACTCCAACTGCACACGCTCCACACCATTACAGAGCCTCCACTAGCTTGAATAGTCCCCTGCTTACGTGCAGGGTCCGTGAATTAATGAGGTGGTCTCCATAACCGTACACGTCCATTCGCTCCATACAATGTCGGTGTTGACAGGCTCAGGCAAGGCGTAAAGCTTTGTGTTGTGCAGTCATCAAAGGTACACGAGTGGGCCTCCGACTCCGTAAGCCCATATCGATGATGTTTCGTTGAATGGTTCCCATGCTGACACTTGTTAATGAGCGTATGGCATTGGTGGCGGTTCGGTTGCCGCTCCACAAGTTCTTTAACGGCACTACGGCGACTTGCGAGTGAATGAGGATGAAATGATGATGAAAGACATACAACACCCAGTCATCTTGAGGCATAGAAAATCCCTGACCCCGCCGGGAATCGAACCCAGGACCCCGTGCGCGGGAAGCGAGCACGCTACCGCAAGACCACGAGCCGCTGACCTGACACTTGTTGATGGCCCTGCATTGAAATATGCATCAATTTGCAGAAAGGTTGGACTTTTGTCACGTGGAACGATTCTCTTCAGTCGTCGTTGATCCCTTTCTTGCAGGATATTTTTTTTGTGCACACCCGTCTCGGAGATCTGATGTTTCACCGGATTCCTGATATTCACACTCGTGAAATGGTCGCACGGGAAAATGGCCACTTCATCGCTACCTCGGAAATGCTGTGTCCCATCGCTCGTGCGCCGACTATACACCTTGTTCAAACTCACTTAAATCTTGATAAATTGACGTTGTAACAGCAGCAACCCATCTAACAACTACGCCAGACACTTGTTGTCTTATATAGGCGTTGACGACCGCAGCGCCGTACTCTGCCTGTTTACATATGTCTGGATTTGAATAGCACACCTACACCAGTGTCTTTGGCGCTTCAGTGTAGCAGTCCTGTATTACTTCACACAGACTTCTGCCTCTCTGAATCGACTGCTTTAGTTCCTAAGACGTGCCGCCAGCTCGGTGGCGAGAGACGGGGACTGCTGCGAGCTGCGGCCGTGTCGCGCTGCAGCCTGGTGGCTGTTCTGGTGCAGGCGGGGTGTGCCCGCTGTTTGGCTGCCGGCCGCCCTCCGGTCACGCACCGCACCGGAGGATTACCGCTGCTAATACTTTTCCGCCGCTTAACCACACGTGCCACACCGCCGCATGCTGCCCACCATCGGACGAAATGTTCTCGGCTCAACACTTGCATTCGAATGACGTCAGCAGCAACGCTGTCCAAAAGGGACGAAAGACCACCAGTTTTAACTAAATAAACAGAGACAAGGAATGACGTTAAGAGGGGGAGAGCTGAAACCAGTGCCATCGATGACACAAGGCAACCCCTCAGTTTCAGTGGCCGACATTCTGTCCCTAAAATACTAGAGTCTTTTACGCTGACGGAAAGAAAACTTCCCAAACCAAGAAGGAGACGTGCGAGACGAACGAAAGTTGAAAAAAGTTGGCACGCGTGTTTCTACATCTGAAAGATGACGCCTATTCAAATTTCGCACCATTCGCGTAATAGTGGCGCTTGTAGCGCGACTGTGAGGATGAAAATTAGGTGTGCTTTAAATACGCGCTGTAACGGTGGTGATCGTTAGTCAGCATTGAAACTGGACGTAGTAGGTTGACGTTAGTCAAGAATGCCTTTAAGACGCAGCTTACTGAGTTTGAACGAGGTCACGAAATAGGCTTACGAGATGCTGGATGTTTCTTCTGCGATACTGCAGAAAGACTTGGCAGGACTGAAGCTACTGAGCATGATTCCTGGCAGTGGTGTTCACTGGAAGATACGGTGGCATGAAGCTCGTGTTCCGGACGGCCACGCGGCACTACCGAGATGGACGGTGTTCGGCTTACAGTTGTGGCCCATCGTACTGCGCCTGAAGCAGCAATTCGCGTAACAGTTGGTAGCACAGTGACACAACGAAACGTAACAAACCGGTTACTTCGACGACAGCTCCGAACCAGACACCCTGTGACGCCCATTCCAATCACCGCCATTTGCGACTTCGATGGTGTCAAGCAAGAGCTCATTGGAGAGCAGGCTTAAGATCTGTTGGGTTTTCTGGGTACGACTGTTGGTTAGGAGGCGACCAGGTGAGCCCCTGCAGTGTGTTGCCTTTTTGTGGCCTAAACGCAGTGGACCTACACCTGAAACTATGGCCTGGGATGTATGACAGCAGGAGCACTATCGTGCTTATCCCACGCACCCTGACTGCAGATTTATACGGCAGTCTTCTGATTCTAACTGTTGTGGTACGATTCAAGAAAAGCATTCCAGGGGCTGTTTTCCAAAAGGATAACGCTCGCCCACATACCGCTGCTGTAACCCAACATGCTCTACAGTGCTTCGACATGTTGCTTTGGACTACTCGATCAGCAGATCTGTGTCCACTAGAGAATACGAGAACACATGGGACGTGATCGGATGACAGCTCCAGCGTCATCCACAACCAGCATTAAGCGTCCCTGTATTGCCCGACAAAGTGCAACAGGTATGGAAGTCCACACCACAAACTCAATTCGGCACGCGTACAACACAATGCACTCACGTTTGCATGCTCGCATTCAACATTCTGACGGTTACACCGGATATTAATGTACTGGCATTTCACATTTTCAGTGGCTTATCTCGCTCTTACATTAACCTGTGAACTTACAACGTCAATTCCTTAAATATGTTACTTAGACAAATGTATTCCCGAAATTTCATAACTCTACATTAATTATTTCTTGGAGGTGGGACTTTTCCCCGTCAGTGTTCTACACTATCTCCCGACTTTGAAGAATAATCTGCATATGTTTCATCATACAGAGTGTGTCAAAATATTAACGACAAACGTGTAGGGGTGACAGATCACTTCTTGGATGACAACTTTTATTTGAAAAAAAAAAAAAAACTGAAGCCGCTAACTCGCTTATGAAGCATTTTTTTTGACTTAGAGACACTCATTCTTATGAAGGAATTCGAATAATTTTTTATTTTTTCCTTCTCAGTTGCATGAGTATACAATTTTTGCTGTAGTGATTACCAGTTTCGGGCTGGTATGCCAATTGACAAACCACACACTTTATTATTAACCGGAATTACCCATGCAGTATGGCGTCAAAAGCCACGAATAGCTTCTGTACGGAAAGTGAAACTAGCAACACGTTCTCTCATTGATAAGTTATTCCTATGTCTCCAAACTAACATATGAAAGAGAGTACTTGTTGTCCACAGTTTGATTTTCTGTGCAGAAGATTTTCGTGCCTTTTGGCATTATATTGTGTGACTAAATACGATTAATAACAAGGGATGTGGTTTAAGAATGGGCGTATCAACCCGAAACCAGTAACTACTGCAGCAAAAATGTTATATTCATGCAGCTGAAATAGATAAAAAAATTATCAAATTTCCTCATTACTATACAGCTGCGGACCTATCATCCCAAACCAACAAGCCTCGAATCAGCAACTCATTCTTACAGTTCCTTTGATGAAAATTTATCAGGTTGTTGGGGTAGGTGGTACGTTGTGCGCCTACTTAGAAGACGCTGAAAGTTTGGTGAAATCTCCGCATCCCACAGTCGGCGAATAGTCAAGGCCGCCTAGCATTGCTGGGAAGCGTCACCTATCATTTTGTCTCTAATAAAAGTTGTTCCCATAATGTGATACCTTCCCTAGAAGTTTATAGCAAAGACTTTCACACACCCCGTATAGACTCCTCAATTGACTGTACGGCGTGCGGGGGAGAACACATTGTGAGTCAATGAGTTTCTGTCCTATCCGTTTCACGTATTTAGCGAGCGAAAAGAGACCCATTTATATGCCTCTGTATGAGCCCTAATATTCCTTACGAGGTGCAGTCACAAACTTTCATCACTGTGAGAAAGGTAATTGTGTGTAATTAAATTTTTGTTTACTTGCAGGCACTATCACGCTCAAAATTATCCTTATTTACGCGCAGCCCAAATAACGCAACTTTCTTACAGATCCTTTAATTAGGCTTCAGAAAGAGACGTTCGTGTAATAATATATTTATAATGTGAGAAACTATTGAAAAACGTCGGGAATTTGGCTTAGATACGCATTTACCATTGATTGACTATGAAAAAGCCTTTGATAAGGTAAAAAGACACATTTTGTGGAAAATATTGGAAATAAAAGGTTTTCCTAAACACTTCACTGATATCATAAAGACTCTATACGTAAATGCAAAAATATTTATAAGTTGAGGTTTGAAAATACCAAATTAAATTCTAAAAAATCCAGATGTTTGACAAGTGTGCAGTCTGTCACCCACTTTATTTAATTTATGTATTGACGACCTAGTTACGAAGCAGACACATGAAATGCAGTTAGGAATTGAAATAAGATCTAGCATTTCGTAAGAAAATTCTGCCATGCGCTAATGACCAAATAATTATATAGAAAACAAAAGATAATTTACAAAGTGCAATACACAAATTGAGCCACAGCACTATAGGTTAGAACTTAACTATATCTCAAATAAGAGAAAGATAATGGCTTTCAAAGGAAAGAATCCAGTCTAATCGAAAATAATAATTAATGAGAAAATTTAGGAACAGATATCCCAATTCAATTGTCTAGACGAGATATTCGTTTTAATTATGACAAAGACATTGAGAAGAAGGTTAATAAAATCAAGCTATGTGTGGAACAATAGAAGAACTGTGGGAAGAAAAACAAAAAGGGAAACACAGTTAAAATTCTATAAAGTTATGGTTGTAGCTACTTTTGAACATCGTTTCGAATCATGGACAGTAGCAAAAAAAAAAAAAAAGGAAAATCACATATAAAGGCAGTGGATGAAGTTCATGAATATGTAATGGGCTTAATAAAATGGATAATATATGGCATGAAACGATAAGATCAGATTAAAAAATCTCTTCAGTCAATGACGGGACAGAAGAAAACAGAATTAAATGAAAAATCATCTTGATAGAATGACAGAAAATAGATTGCCAAAAAAGAAATGAATTATCGTTGTTGTTGTTGTTGTGGTCTTGAGTCCTGAGACTGGTTTGATGCAGCTCTCCATGCGACTCTATCCTGTGCAAGCTTCTTCATCTCCCAGTACCTAATGCAACCTACATCCTTCTGAATCTGCTTAGTGTATTCATCTCTTGGTCTCCCCCTACGATTTTTACCCTCCACGCTGCCCTCCAATACTAAATTGGTGATCCCTTGATGCCTCAGAACATGTCCTACCATCCGATCCCTTCTTCTGGTCAAGTTGTGCCACAAACTTCTCTTCTCCCAAATCCTATTCAATACTTCCTCATTCGTTATGTGATCTACCCATCTAATCTTCAGCATTCTTCTGTAGCACCACATTTCGAAAGCTTCTATTCTCTTCTTGTCTAAACTATTTACCGTCCATGTTTCACTTCCATACATGGCTACACTCCATACAAATACTTTCAGAAATGACTTCCTGACATTTAAATCTATACTCGATGTTAACAAATTTATCTTCTTCAGAAACGCTTTCCTTGCCATTGCCAGTCTACATTTTATATCCTTTCTACTTCGACCATTATCAGTTATTTTGCTCCCCAAATAGCAAAACTCCTTTACTACTTTAAGTGTCTCGTTTCCTAATCTAATACACTCAACATCACCCGACTTAATTCGACTACATTCCATTATCCTCATTTTGCTTTTGTTGATGTTCATCTTATATCCTCCCTTCAAGACACCATCCATTCTGTTCAACTGCTCTTCCAAGTCCTTTGCTGTCTCTGACAGAATTACAATGTCATCGGCGAACCTCAAAGTTTTTATTTCTTCTCCATGGATTTTAGTACCTACTCCGAATTTTTCTTTTGTTTCCTTTACTGCTTGCTCAATATACAGATTGAATAACATCGGGGAGAGGCTAGAACCCTGTCTTACTCCCTTCCCAACCACTGCTTCCCTTTCATGTCCCTCGACTCTTGTAAATGCAATCTGGTTTCTGTACAAATTGTAAATAGCCTTTCGCTCCCTGTATTTTAGCCCTGCCACCTTTAGAATTTGAAAGAGAGTATTCCAGTCAACATTGTCAAAAGCTTAGAGAAAGCTTGGAGAATGCTGGAAACGTAGGTTTGCCTTTCCTTAATCTTTCTTCTAAGATAAGTCGTAAGGTCAGTATTGCCTCACGTGTTCCAGTATTTCTACGGAATCCAAACTGATCTTCCCCTAGGTCGGCTTCTACTAGTTTTTCCATTCGTCTGTAAAGAATTCGTGTTAGTATTTTACAGCTGTGGCTTATTAAACTGATTGTTCGGTAATTTTCACATCTGTCAACACCTGCTCTCTTTGGGATTGGAATTATTATATTCTTCTTGAAGTCTGAGGGTATTTCGCCTGTTTCATACATCTTGCTCACCAGATGGTAGCGTTCTGTCAAGACTGGCTCTCCCAAGGCCGTCAGTAGTTCCAATGGAATGTTGTCTACTCCGGGGGCCTTGTTTCGACTCAGGTCTTTCAGTGCACTGTCAAACTCTTCCCGCAGTATCGTATCTCCCATTTCATCTTCATCTACATCCTCTTCCATTTCCATAATATTGTCCTCAAGTACATCGCCCTTGTATAGACCCTCTATATACTCCTTCCACCTTTGTGCTTTCCCTTCTTTGCTTAGAACTGGGTTTCCATCCGAGCTCTTGATGTTCATACAAGTGGTTCTCTTATCTCCAAAGGTCTCTTTAATTTTCCTGTAGGCAGTATCTATCTTACCCCCAGTGAGATAAGCCTCTATATTCTTACATTTGTCCTCTAGCTATCCCTGCTTAGCCATTTTGCACTTCCTGTCAATCTCATTTCTGAGACGTTTGTATTCCTTTTTGCCTGCTTCATTTACTGCATTTTTATATTTTCTCCTTTCATCAATTAAATTCAATATTTCTTCTGTTAACCAAGAATTTCTACTAGCCCTCGTCTTTTTACCTACTTGATCCTCTGCTGCCTTCACTACTTCATCCCTCAAAGCTAACCATTCTTCTTCTACTGTATTTCTTTCCCCCATTCCTGTCAATTGTTCCCTTATGCTCTCCCTGAAACTCTGTACAACCTCTGGTTCTTTCAGTTTATCCAGGTCCCATCTCCTCAAATTCCCACCTTTTTGCAGTTTCTTCAGTTTTAATCTACAGGTAATAACCAATAGATTGTGGTCAGAGTCCACATCTGCCCCTGGAAATGTCTTACAATTTAAAACCTGGTTCCTAATTCTCTGTCTTACCATTATATAATCTATCTGATACCTTTTAGTATCTCCAGGGTTCTTCCATGTATACAGCCTTCTATCATGATTCTTAAACCAAGTGTTAGCGATGATTAAGTTGTGCTCTGTGCAAAATTCTACAAGGCGGCTTCCTCTTTCATTTCTTAGCCCCAATCCATATTCATCTACTACGTTTCCTTCTCTCCCTTTTCCTACACTCGAATTCCAGTCACCCATGACTATTAAATTTTCGTCTCTCTTCACTATCTGAATAATTTCTTTTATTTCATCATACATTTCATCTGCAGAGCTAGTTGGCATATAAACTTGTACTACTGTAGTAGGTGTGGGCTTCGTATCTATCTTGGCCACAATAATGCGTTCACTATGATGTTTGTAGTAGCTTACCCGCATTCCTATTTTCCTGTTCATTATGAAACCTAGTCCTGCATTACCCCTATTTGACTTTGTGTTTGTAACCCTGTAGTCACCTGACCAGAAGTCTTGTTCCTCCTGCCACCGAACTTCACTAATTCCCACTATATCTAACTTTAACCTATCCATTTCCCTTTTTAAATTTTCTAACCTACCTGCCCGATTAAGGAATCTAACATTCCACGCTCCGATCCGTAGAACGCCAGTTTTCTTTCTCCTGATAACGACATCCTCTTGAGTAGCCCCCGCCCGGATATCCGAATGGGGGACTATTTTACCTCCGGAATATTTTACCCAAGAGGACGGCATCATCATTTATCCATACAGTAAAGCTGCATGCCCTCGGGAAAAATTATCGGCCGATTGGAAAGAGAGAACTAGGGAGACCTCGTAAGAGATGTATGGACGGATGACAGAGACGGGAATAGATGACTGCAACAACCGGTTTTTGGAAGGAGATGATGATGATCCTTTACTCTCTTAGCTGCACTGTCACTGACTATACAAAATGGTTATTGCAAGAAACCTCTAGAAAATACTACTCTGTACAGCGATCAATCAAGATGTAAATTAACACCACAATATTTAAAATATCAGAGAACGCGTTATTGGAGATGAGAGAGTCATTCGCGCTTTTAAACCCAAGTTTATTACAATAAGTGACTTTTCAAAAGTATCACTACTCTCATTAGCATCTGAGACAACTAATTCCTGTGATAGTATCACATAAATCATTCTGGAATCGTCAGTCAAAACGAAATTAGAGATTTTGCCAATATGTCTGTACTTCCAAAGCTCTATGATAATTCGACGTATTCTTGCTCTCCAAAAGGTATTCCGTCCATCTGTTACTTGTCGTTCACTTGGCGCGTGGTTTTGTATAAACAGGTTAATGAACTATCGATTTAAAACAACCACGATTAACAGAGCCAAGAGCTCTATAAAAACTTCGACATCACTAGCATATCGCTAGTAATTTCACTGTACTCACTGTGGCACATGGCTCTATGGGCAGCTCGAATGTAACCTATCGCCCTTGTCATCTAGCACAGAGTAGCAATAAATATTGAAATTATTCATGAGTAGCTACTAATGTACATGTTTGAACTTCAAAAGGCACGCCGAACTGTTTTTTTCGGGATAATGGTTCAAACCTAGCACCTACAGGCGATGCTGACCAAGCAAAGTTTTTGTGCCTGACAGAGAAACGGACACAGCACCTATCTTTATTGTTGACTAGGCTTAAAGAGACGTGAAATATCTAATTTTTGGCTAGTATCAGTTAGGAAGTTGAAAAGTTCCTATTTCTCAGCACTTTAATTTCCTTACAGTATATTTTGTGTTTTCGTCTATCACGATTCTTGTATTTGCTATTATCTATGAGATCTTGCTCTAAACAGTTCCGATACAACGGTGGAGGCTCTTCAAGAACCGCTTTACCTGGTCGCGGTGAGAACTTTATCTTTGGTAAGTCGATTTGCTCTCGATGAATAATATTCTTTCGCGGGTGTGGAACAAGTTGTCTTGCTCATTTGAAAGTAGTTCGCCATTACTTTTGCTAATTTCTTGTCAGGAATTGTTATTGTATAGCCGAAGACACACTTTGTGCTATGTTTCTGATGTTGAGAAGGATGCGTCGCCGAGGCATACGCTGTTGAGCAGACAATACAATGCATAAGGCTTCGGCGAGACTGTGATGGAGCTTAGTTTTACATGATGAGATTAGTTTGGGAGTGCTTGCTTGTATTACTTCGCGCGTAAGCAAATAGTTGCGTGTTTCCGCACAGTGCGTGCAATAGGCACTCAAAGGTTGCTATCACTAGATGTTTGAAAGCTGATTGTTGCTTCACTGAGTGTTGTACTTAATTGCGTGCTATTAAAAGTTCGTCGATGTTATTTTTTCCTGAAGTGTAAAATAATTTTTTCACGGAATTAGTATTTCATATGTAAGTTGATGCCGCTTTGGTTTGGAAAAGTGAGTGTAGGTTGTCACATTCTCTTTCCTTTAAAGTCTATATATTCTTTGTTACACACACGTCTTACGAACTCATTTGCTGGGATCATATCTTTCTTTGCACTCGATCCATTTGATTGTGCCAAACTGGAGGCCGTCATCTTATTGTCTTACGAAAGTCAACTACGAGAATCACAGTCGTTCTGACGAGTCACTATACAGCTACAAGATGTGGCACTGAGAATTATGAACAATAATGGGTAGAGCCTTTCTGCATGCGGGCTAGGTTCAGGTGCTGATAAAAGGTACCGTAAAATGGAGTGAACAGAAACAATGAGATGAACAGAAATGAAGCTATCAAAAAAGTTCTATGCTGTCGTGTTGGAAGAGAAAAATTGGTTTATCATTCAAAGATTTGTTTGTATAGGTTGGTAACGAACTAATCTAAGAGGGTATTATGAATTTCGAAGTCAGCGATACTATGACTTGATGTTTGATTCACTCTTTGACAAACATATGATGTGGCGCCGAATTTGCTTAATTCCCACTATAGCTGTAAGTACCAATCAAAAGAGTATTGATTTAAGCAAATTTGCAGTTCCGTTTCACCAACTGAAAGTTCAGTTTTAAATTACGGTCTCATCTGACTGGTGTTTCGACTAACTGAAAATGTAAGGCTGTGTTCCCATAATTTGTGGGCTGAATGTAAACAGTAATCGTAAGTGTTTTTCAGAAGAAGACCAAGAATTTGACGGAAATGAAGAAACACCTGGCACTGTTCTCAACCCAGGAGATGATGCTGTGATTAAAGTATATGGAAAAAGTTCGTAAAAATTGTTATTTTAAAGGGAAGGGTTATGTTGCTGTTTTTATTAAAAAAAGGGCAGATTAAAGTCTTTTACTTTACTGTAACAGATAGTGAGACAGTTTTTAGTTAAGCTCTTCCTTACTTTGGGGGGGGGGGGGGAGAGATACGACTTGTAGCTTTAAAGACATTATTGAAAATGATTTCAGTGACTTAATGTATTAATAAACAGACCAAGTTCGTCAATTTCATGTTACAATAATGTAATTACATATATAACGTTTTTTTAGAAAAGAATAAAAAACCACAATTTAGGCAAAGTTGTTAGTTTCTGTATGAAATAAAACTTTTTTTAAACTAGATAAATTTTGTTTCTTGTTTTCCTAGATCGAGAACAGATTTTGACAAGACCAATGAACAGAAAAAATAATTACATTAACACTGCTGTTTCTATTCACCCCTTTCTGTGGGGTGAATAGAAATACCAGGTATTTAATTTTTTTATGTTATAAAAGCACGAGCTGGGTGCCGAATCTGATTATAAGCTTAAAGTTGGGTATCTACATCCACTGATAAATAAACATCTACATGGCTAATCTGCAAATCACAATGTGCTAAATATATCAGTTCTGTCGCGAAAGATTTCGTTCTCACACATACGTGTCTGGCGGAGGGTTCATCGAACCACCTTCACAATAATTCTCTGTTATTCCACTTTCAAACAGCGCACGGAAAACGAACACCTATATCTTTCCGTGAGAGCTCTGATTTCCCTTATGTAGGTCGGCGTCAACAAAATATTTTCGAATTCGGCGGAGGAACTTGGCAACTGACATTTCGTAAGAAGATCCCGCTGCAACGAGAAACGCTGTTGCATTAATGATGTCCACCCGAAATACTGTATCATGTCCGTGACACTCTCTCTTCTATTTCTCGATAGCACAAAACGTGCTGGATGTCTTTGAGCTTCCTCGATGTACTCCGTTCAGTAGATCTGTTGGATTTTCTAAGTGTTCTGCGAAAAAAACGCATTCTTTGGTTCGCCTTCCCCACAACATTTTCTAAGTATTCTTCCCAATTTAAGTTGTTCGTAATTTTAATTCCTAGGTATTTAGTTGAATTTATGACCTTTAGATTTGATCGATTTATTACGTAAACGTAAACGAGCTTCAACCGATTCCTTATAGCACTCATGCGGATGACCTCATAGTCCTCATTATTTAGGGACAATTGCCAATTTTCGTACCATACAGATGTCTTATATAAATCGTTTTGAAATTCAAACAATCTAAGACGGTTGCTCAGATTGCCTCCTAAATCGTTTATATAGATAATGAACAACAGAGGTCCTACAACTAACTCGTGGGACACTAGAAATCAGTTCTGATTTACTCGATGCGTTTCCTTCAATTACTACGAACAGTGGCCTCTATGACAGGAAATCACGAATCCAGTCGCATAACAGAGACGATATTCTATAAGCACGCAATTTGATTACAAGCCGCTTGTGAGGTACGGTGGCAAAAGTCTTCTAGAAATCTAGAAATAGAAATCTAGAAATAGAATCAATTTGAAATTCTTTGTCGATAGCACTCAACAGTTCGTGTGTTCCACGAGAACGTTGCTTTCTAAATTCATGTTGAATATGTGTAAATAGACCAATAATCCCGTATAATATTTTCATGTATCTTTTTAGAATTATCAATTTTTTTTCTTTTAAAGTTGAAAACTGTTTTCTTTCACCCCATTCTACGGTAGGTTATCGTATGCTGGACTACTGGCTACTGTTATGAGACATCGAGTTGTGTTGCCTCGTTGATCTAACACGTGATGCACGAAGCGAATTAGTGTTGCAACGAATCTAGCTGATAACTATTTTACGCGTTCTGAATTTATGTGCACATAAGAGGGGAGACAGCTCCATCGCACAGTTGAGCGCTATAAAAAGAAAGATAACACATGTTCCAAGTAATCTGTTGCATTCAGTTGCTATTAATTTATATGCTACTTACACGAATTAGATATGTAGGTCCTCATTTCTTTTCGTTGCACTGTGTGTGCTTTATGACTATTTGTCTACTTATTTTCGAGTCAGCGTTACTAAGTTTGTTCCCTTGAGCACTACAAATTTACATTCTGTATATTTTCACAGTATCATGGCGTATTTGTCAGTACTTATACGAATAATCAATACTATGAACGTTGAGTACTGCTGACTGTATTAATAATTAATTTGAACTGATGACCTTTAGTAGTTTGATATTAAGCGTCTCCGCGTGCCAAATTTAATGTGACAACTGTACAGCCAGCCGCGCGGCAAAACAATTATGCAATGTTGGCTACGCAGCGCGTCGCGAAAATATTTACATTCCGCTTAAGTAAACGAGGCACATTACGGACACTTGTATGATTAAAGGTGCAGTGTTCAAAATGTGCGTATTGTGATAAACTTACATGTGAATCACTACATTGTGTTGAACAGTGTCAAAATACAGAACATACTCCAAAAACAGTCTAATTCCATCCGTGTGAATGCAAGTGAAATGGACACTAATAAACTTTTCCACAGGATGAGAATAGTAATTATCTTGTCACTGATGCTTATATTTTGACATTTCATGTACCCGTTTTAAACTGAGGGACGTGGGAAAGGAGAAACAAGACCTGCTGCAGCGAGACTTCTAGCCAGCAGCAGATCCAAACCACGAAGCAGCCGACGGCAGCCAACGCCCCACCGACTCGGCCGGGGGCGGTCCAGCAGCAGCCACTACCTGTCTGCGGTCCAACGGCTCGACACGAGGGCGGTCTTACGACGTCAGCAGAAAATTCTTATGACATTCGATAAATGAGTGATATACCACCACGAGAAACATTCCTTGTCTCAGATGCTTACAACAGAGTCATAAATTTGCGTTTTCCAGCATATTTTATTACAATCATGTCAAGCCTGACTGTTAAAAGTAGGTGTCTGTATTTTCTTGAAGCCCCTTGTGTAAAAATAAATGTGCACCGGTGGTCCCGAACTCATTTTAATGGAAATAATTCGAATCAGATTGGATCTTTAAAAACAGTGCTCATAGCACGATCGTTATAACAAACTTTTCTAGCTGATGTATGGAGCCGAAATTAATTACGCACGAGTTGCGAATAATATTGTTTCAGGTAACATACGTCAGTGTTGTGCGCGGTTGATATTCTGTGGTTTTAATGATCATTTTGCTGAAGATAACTGTTTCCATCATAATCCATAGTTGTATAGAATCTGTTGTATGAACTGTGATTTAGTGACACTTACAAAACTTACAGACAACACTTTAACACGACGTTAACTGGGAGTTCTTTAGCAACTTGATCAAATCTTTAGCCAGAAGAAAAATTATTTAGTAATTACTCAATGTAATAAAATAAGATTATCATTTCCATTTACAAATTAGTTAAATACCAAACCACTGAATAACACAGCGAACGCCACACTACGTTTTCCGCGTCACGTCGTCATTAAAAGATAGAAAATACAAATTCGAACTTAGACATTAACACATCAGACAAGCTATTCTTAGCTATTAAGGTAAGATGTATATGGCTCCATCTTAGTTACTAAGGAGATGTATCATAACAGACATAATATCATGCTTTTGAAGATAGTTAAGTGAAACCACAAAGGGAATGTATTCTAGTAAAAATGTTGTTTGGTCGAATGAAAATTAGTGCAAGAAATATGACTGGATGTATAATTCTAAATGTGATGTCTGAAGTAGTTCAAAGTTTAACAAAATTAGTATTATTATAATATACTAGATGTAAGTACTACATTAATACATATAATTATGCAATGTGGTGGTTGTTAATGCTGTACACCAGTGATGGTGAAAATTTTCTGCTCAAGAGCCAATACAGACATTATGGGGCGGCACCTCAGGTTACACAATTATGTACAGATCTTATTATTAATTAGTAACCTACATAAAGTACCATGTTGTTATTGTTGTGGCCTTCAGTCCAGGGACTGGTTCGATGCAGCTCACCATACTACTCTATCCTGGGAAAGCCTCTTCATTTTAGAATAACTACTGTAATCTACATTCTTCTGAATCTGCCTAGTGTATTCTTCTCTTCGTCTCCCTCTACGGTTTTTACACTTCACGCTGTCCTACAATATTAAATTAGTGATCCATTGTTGCCTCAGAAGGTTTCCTACCAACCGATCCCTTCTTCTAGTCAAGTTGTGCCACAAATTCCTCTTCTCCCCATTTGTATTCAGTACCTCCTGATTAGTTATACGATCTACCCATCTAATATTCAGCATTCTTCTGTAGCACCACATTTCGAAAGCTTCTGTTCTCTTCTTGTCTACATTGCTTATCGTCCATATTTTACTTCCACAAATGACTACACTCCATAAGAATACTTCCAGAAAAGACTTCATAACTGAAACGCGTACGTTCCATATGTATTCATTACCAGCGATGGCGAGGCATGACAGAATCTCTGACCAGAGAGTTATTTATCGTTGCTAGTCTGCGCTTGACCGCGCGAGAGTTCAGTTTCAGTTCGAGAGTAGTAGCGCGCGCGAGATGACTGTAGTTGCGTGTAGCGAGCCGGCAGGAACAGTAGTTGTGTATGAGTACTCGGCGGGCGTCGACATGGGTCTCTGGTCACGGTTATGGACGAGGTATATTGTTATAGAAGGTAATGAAGCAGCATTGCACTCAGCTAATAACATATGTTAATTGTAATTAATTTGTTCAAGAATTGCCCCAATAATAATTTTCTTTTAAAGTAATTGTTTTAAACAAAAGATTCATTTCAAGTCAAGTAATACTTCTATGCATTCCCTCCAAGAATTAAAATTAAACATGGGCCAGCATTGCACGGAGCTGTGCCGAAAAACAAGAGCAGATATTGATGAAGTTTACTGATGTAAGAATTTTGGTTTTTGTGTTCAGGTTTAATTATTGCACAGGGCCGAAGGTCAGCGCCGCTGCCCTTATATAATTTGTCAGGTTTAATTATTTGTGTTCAGATGTTACACATACTTTATGCTTCATTATTTAATTAATTTTGCTGTGGGTTTAATGAGTAATCTTCATTAGTTAATGTTTGTGGGGAGTTTACATTTGGGTCATTATTATTCTTTAATTTTGCAAGTAGGTTACGCTTGGTGCATTTTTAATTATTCAGTTTTGTGGGAAGACAACATTTCACGTAACATTGACTTTCATATTCTTGCTGGGAGGTTACAATTTCACTATTATTGACTTTTAAAAATTTTGCGGGGAGGTTACAATCTGCTTCAACCATCATCAGTTATTTTGCTCCCCAAATAGCAAAACTCATTTACTACTTTAAGTGTCTTATTTCGAAAACTAATTCCCTCAGCATCACCTGATTTAATTCGACCACATTCCATTGTCCTCGCCCTGGCAGGGTAGCTCAGCGTGTTCGGTCAGAAAACTGGTTGGTCTCTGTAATGAAAAGACTGAGTGAAAGGATCAACATCGAACTTGAGCGGGTGTCATGTGACGTCCGTTACGACCTAATACAACGAACAAGATGGAAAAAAGTTGTCAGCGCTACTGAATGTCAATCCTATGGGCCCGGGTTCGATTCCCGGCTGGGTCGGAGATTTTCTCCGCTCAGGGACTGGGTGTTGTGTTGTCCTAATGATCATCATTTAATCCCCATCGACGCGCAAGTCGCCGAAGTGGCGTCAAATCGAAAGACTTGCACCCGGCGAACGGTCTACCCGACGGGAGGCCCTAGTCACACGACATTTATTTCGTATTCTGTCATATTCTTCACGCAATATCGTATTTCGCATTTCATCTTTGTCTACGTCCTCTTCATTTTCATACTGATGCCCTCAGGTATATCGCCCTTGTGTAGACCCCCCTATATACACTACTGGCCATTAAAATTGCTACAACAAGAAGAAATGCAGATGATAAACGGGTATTCATTGGCAAATCCAGAAAGGCTCGTACAGGACCTGCAACATGCGTCGTGCATTATCCTGCTGAAATGTAGGATCGAATGTAGGGATCGGATGAACGGTAGAGCCACGGGTCGTAACACATCTGAAATGAAACGTCCACTGTTCGAAGTGCCGTCAATGCGAACAAGAGGTGACCGAGACGTGTAACCAATGCCACCCATACCATCACGCCGGGTGATACGCCAGTATGGCGATGACGAATACATGCTTCCAATGTGCGTTCCCGCGATGTCGCCAAACACGGATGCGACCATCATGATACTGTAACAGAACCTGGATTCACCCGAAAAAATGACCCAGGTTCGTCGTTGAGTACACCATCGCAGGCGCTCCTGTCTGTGACGCAGCGTCAAGGGAAACCACAGCCATGGTGTCCGAGCTGATAGTCCATGCTGCTGCAAACGTCGTCGAACTGTTCGTGCAGATGGTTGTTATCTTGCAAACGTCCCCATCTGTTGACTCAGGAATCGAGACGTGGCTGCACGATCCGTTACAACCATGCGGATAAGATGCCTGTCATATCGACTGCTAGTGACACGAGGCCGTTGGGATCCAGCACGGCGTTCCGCATTACCCTCCTGAACCCACCGATTCCATATTCTGCTAACAGTCATTGGATCTCGACCAACGCGAGCAGCAATGTCGCGATACGATAACCCGCAATCGCGATAGGCTAGAATCCGACCTTTATCAAAGTCGGAAACGTGATAGTACGCATTTCTGCTCCTTACACGAGGCATCACAACAACGTTTCACCAGGTAACGCCGGTCAACTGCTCTTTGTGTATGAGAAATCGGTTGGAAACTGCCCTCATGTCAGCACGTTGTAGGTGTTGCCACCGGCGCCAACCTTGTGTGAATGCTCTGAAAAGCTAATCATTTGCATATCACAACATCTTCTTCCTGTCGGTTAAATTTCGCGTATGTAGCAAGTCATCTTTGTGGTGTAGCAATTTTAATGGCCAGTAGTGCACTCCATCCACCTTTCTGCTTTCCCTTCTTTGCTTAGGATTGGTTTTTCATCTGAACTCTTGATATTCATATAGGTGATTCTCTTTTCTCCAAAGGCCTCTCTGATTTTCCTGTAGGCAGTATCTAGCTTACCGCTAGTGATATATGCTTCTATATCCTTACATCTGTCCTCTAGCTGTCCCTGCTTAGCCATTTTGCACTTCCTCTCGATCACATTTTTGAGACAGTTGTATTCCTTTTCGCCTGCTTCATTTACTGCGTTTTTATATTCTCTCCTTTCATGAATTAAATTCAGTATCCCTTTTGTTGTTCAAGGATTTCTACTAACCCTCATATTTTTACCTACTTGATCCTCTATTGCCTTCACTATTTCATCTCTTAAAACTACTCATTTTTCTTCTACTGTATTTCTTTCCCAGGTTCTTGTCAATCGTTCCATAAAGCGCTTTCTTAAACTCTTTGTAGCCTCTGATTCTTTCAGTTTATCCAGGTACCATTTCCTTAAAATCCTACCTTTTTGGAGTTTCTTCAGCTTTAATCTACAGTTGATAACAAACAAATTGTGGTCCACATCTGCCCCTGGAAATGTACTACAATTTAAAACCTGGTTCCTAAATCACTGTATTATCGTTATATAATCTATCTGATACCTTTTAGTGTCTCCTGGCCTCTTCACGTACACAGGCTTCTTCATGATTCTTAAAGCCATGTGTTAGCTATGGTTAAGTTATGCTCCGTGCAAAATTCTACCTGGCGGCTTCCTCTTTCATTCCTTACCCCCAGTCGATATTCACCAACTACATTTCCTTCTCTTCCATTTACTAATATCGAATTCCAGTCCCTCATGATTATTAAATTTTCGTCTCTCTTAACTATCTGAATAATTTCTTTTATCGCATCATACATTTTTTCAATCTCTTCATCATCTGCGGAGCTAGTTGGCATATAAACTTGTACTATAGTGGTAGGCGTGGGCTTCGTGTCTATCTCGGCTACAATAATGAGTTCACTGTGGTGTTCGTAGTAGTTTATCCATGATCCTATTTTTTTATTCGTTATTAAACCTACTCCTGCATTACCGTTGTTTGACTTTGTATTTATAACTCTGTATTCACGTAACCAGAATCTTGTTCCTCCTGCTACCGAACTTCACTAATTCCCACTATATCTAACGTTAACCTATCCATTTCCCTTTTTAAATTTTCTAACCTGCCTGCCTGATTAAGGGATCTGTCATTCCTCGCCCCGATCCGTAGAACGCCAGTTTTGTTTCTCCTGATAACGACGTCCTCCTGAGTATTCCCCGCCCTGAGATCCGAATGGGGGATAATTTTACCTCCGGAATATTTTACCCAAGAGGACGCCATCATCATCTGACCATACAGCAGAGCCGCATGCCCTTGGTAAAAATTACGGGTGTAGTTTCCCGTTGCTTTCAGCTGTTCGCAGTACCAGCACAGCAAGGCCGTTTTGGTTAGTGTTACAAGGCCAGATCAGTCAATCATCCAGACTCTTGCCCCTGCAACTGCTGAAAAGGCTGCTGCCCCTCTTCAGGAAGCACACGTTGTCTGGCCTCTCAACAGATACCCCTCCGTTGTGGTTGCTCTTAAGGTACGGCTATCTGTATCGCTGAGGCATGAAAGCCTCCCAGGCAACGGCAAGGGCCATGGTTCATGTTATGAGCTCATAACAGGCTAGCTAGAGCAAGGGCGCGAGATGTTGGCCCCACCTCCCTCCCAAATACTGATCATTAAAAGACCAAATCACTGGGAACACTTCATGTCGATTGTTCTCTGTTTCAGATGGAAAAGCCCCGCTATTGTTAGACAGCTATATTGGAAAACTGCTACGAAACCAAAGAGAGCTTCGCTAGAAATTTAAACGTAGACAAAGCCTCACAAACAAAAATTAAACGAAGCCAAAATTAGCGTAAGGAAAGCCATACCTGAAGCGTTCAATGAATTCAAAAGTAAAATTCTGCCTACTGACTTGACAGAAAATCCTACGAAGTTTTGGTCTTATGCTAAAATAGTAAACGGATAGAAGCCATCTGCCCACACACTCTGTGAGTAGGGGGACAAAGGGGGCACCACCCCACGCTGCATTGTTGCCAAATTTATTCAAGATGGCGGCGATGACGTCATCCAAGATGGAGGCATGTAGGCTTGGCAACATCGCATGACATCATCCAAGATGGCGGATTTTGCGGGAGAATAGTCCAATTGTGCTACGTCCACTAACCTAAACTCAAGAAAAAATGGCGGGAAGTTTGAACTCCAACAGGATAATGCATGCAAATACCGTACTTGTCTTTATTATTATTATTGATTATCATTCATTAACATTCATTATCATTCATTATCATTTATTACCATTCATTATTATTCATTGTCATTCATTGTCATTCATTATCATTCATTATCATTCATTATCATTTATTATTGTTTATTATCATTTATTATTATTTATTATTATTCACCTTCCTCCACTAGAAAATTCCCTCCATATTCAAATTCCTATACGATAATGGCTGCAAAAAATTACTTTTGTTTATTATTATTCATTATAATTTATTAACATTCATTATCATTCATTGTCATTTATTATCATTTATTATTTCAAGCAGTACGGTCATCACTTGTTCTCCAACACAGTTAGCACACACATCTTTGATATCGCAGTGCAGTCACCACAACACCCGCGCTCCAACTGAATTAGTTCAAATCCTCGCCACCCCTTGGCCAGCGTGCGGAGACACTGGCTACGCCTGTCACGTGAGGTGGGGGGCGAGCCCAGCAATCGCTCCCACGTCGTAAACATGTTTTCGCTGGAATTTGTCGAGTTTGACGTCACAGCAGCCCCTTGTCTGCTCAACACGTGTATTCGTCGCCTCCACACGTTTCCCGCCAAAATTGTCTCCCTCCGAGCTCAATCACACAACAGTCGGCCGTTTCCATGCAACACTTTCGGCGCCACGTTCAAACCTGTCGATGCCGACCTCACACAGCCGTTCCCCACCTGTCCCTGTGCGAGCGAAAACGTAGTGCTACACTTTTGGCGGCAAAGTGTGCTCGACAGTGGAATCCACCATGACTATATAACAGCACCTTTGGACCGCACTAGAACGCCCGTTAATTGACTCGCTCTCACGCCCGCATAATAACTGTACAATCTCTGCGTCAACCCCCCGTTCACGTCACACACCCTCCATACACGCGACAGACATAGCCTTCTGTATATACCTGGAAAATGACTCTATTTCAGACATTACGGTCATGCAGGTGTGTCCCAACTGACTTCTCCATCCTCACACAGCGAAACTCCAGAGTGCAGCTGACGTACGTGCGGCTGGCTGAGCCCACTCCCTGGCCCGCTGACGTCAAGCACACCCCCACGGCTACCGCGCCAGGAAGGCGAGCGGTGCCTGAGGGTCCCGCCACAAACGGTCGGCCATGCTCGCGAGCACTAAACACCGGACACAATGTTTCCTGTCGACTGCGTGCCGTACAAAGGATACGTTTGGCGCCAGAGTGTGACCGACAGTGGAATCCACCATGACCATATAACAGCGCGCTTGCTCGTCGCGAGAACGCTCGCTAATTCACTCTCGCCACCCCGCTATATTAAATAATTGAATTTACAATTTCATACACGTATGCAAACGTGTTCAACTCCCTAATATCAACTACTTTTCGAGGACCAGAACGCCACCTTCTCCTCCTAGGAACCAGCGCCAAGTTTGAAATCAGCCAGTAAACAAAGCTCATTTGCACTTCCGCCACCAACCTAAGAAAATTGTTTCAAACTAAGCTACCAGCACTCAACCTCTTCCTCCACGTTTCTGGTAAATGGACTCACCCTGCACTAGGTCCAAGGACCGAGGAACGAATTTACTTTATTTAGGAATGGAGTATATATATCACACCGACATGTCCCACATCATACAGACCTGCAAAACACTCCTACATAACTCATTTATAATGTTCTAGACACACACTTGCTAATTGTAAACAGTTAAAAATAACTCATAGCACAGCCTACAGACATGCGAACCACTTGTAAATAACGCAAAACTGCTAATTTTCGCAAATACACTCCTGGAAATTGAAATAAGAACACCGTGAATTCATTGTCCCAGGAAGGGGAAACTTTATTGACACATTCCTGGGGTCAGATACATCACATGATCACACTGACAGAACCACAGGCACATAGACACAGGCAACAGAGCATGCACAATGTCGGCACTAGTACAGTGTATATCCACCTTTCGCAGCAATGCAGGCTGCTATTCTCCCATGGAGACGATCGTAGAGATGCTGGATGTAGTCCTGTGGAACGGCTTGCCATGCCATTTCCACCTGGCGCCTCAGTTGGACCAGCGTTCGTGCTGGACGTGCAGACCGTGTGAGACGACGCTTCATCCAGTCCCAAACATGCTCAATGGGAGACAGATCCGGAGATCTTGCTGGCCAGGGTAGTTGACTTACACCTTCTAGAGCACGTTGGGTGGCACGGGATACATGCGGACGTGCATTGTCCTGTTGGAACAGCAAGTTCCCTTGCCGGTCTAGGAATGGTAGAACGATGGGTTCGATGACGGTTTGGATGTACCGTGCACTATTCAGTGTCCCCTCGACGATCACCAGTGGTGTACGGCCAGTGTAGGAGATCGCTCCCCACACCATGATGCCGGGTGTTGGCCCTGTGTGCCTCGGTCGTATGCAGTCCTGATTGTGGCGCTCACCTGCACGGCGCCAAACACGCATACGACCATCATTGGCACCAAGGCAGAAGCGACTCTCATCGCTGAAGACGACACGTCTCCATTCGTCCCTCCATTCACGCCTGTCGCGACACTACTGGAGGCGGGCTGCACGATGTTGGGGCGTGAGCGGAAGACGGCCTAACGGTGTGCGGGACCGTAGCCCAGCTTCATGGAGACGGTTGCGAATGGTCCTCGCCGATACCCCAGGAGCAACAGTGTCCCTAATTTGCTGGGAAGTGGCGGTGCGGTCCCCTACGGCACTGCGTAGGATCCTACGGTCTTGGCGTGCATCCGTGCGTCGCTGCGGTCCGGTCCCAGGTCGACGGGCACGTGCACCTTCCGCCGACCACTGGCGACAACATCGATGTACTGTGGAGACCTCACGCCCCACGTGTTGAGCAATTCGGCGGTACGTCCACCCGGCCTCCCGCATGCCCACTATACGCCCTCGCTCAAAGTCCGTCAACTGCACATACGGTTCACGTCCACGCTGTCGCGGCATGCTACCAGTGTTAAAGACTGCGATGGAGCTCCGTATGCCACGGCAAACTGGCTGACACTGACGGCGGCGGTGCACAAATGCTGCGCAGCTAGCGCCATTCGACGGCCAACACCGCGGTTCCTGGTGTGTCCGCTGTGCCGTGCGTGTGATCATTGCTTGTACAGCCCTCTCGCAGTGTCCGGAGCAAGTATGGTGGGTCTGACACACCGGTGTCAATGTGTTCTTTTTTCCATTTCCAGGAGTGTAATTTCAGTGCATAGGCTGATGGAAGGAAGAAGGAGTGTACTTTATTTATTTGCTACATATGTTTTTCAAACTTTTACTTCTCATAGGTTTCGATATGTAAGGCTGACATAAGGCAGTTTCTGAACTCCAGTAGTGCACTACACTTGGCAACACAACCACACCCATCAAGATATTCATTCCATTCCAGACCTGTAACTCCCCTACAGATAAATTTGTCCAGTTATTTGTCTACTCACTCACATTCTGACCAGATTGCCGTTATTGCGCAAAAACAGCTCAGACTGCGCTGTTCTGCTTGAGGAAGTAAGGAATTGCTGCACTCTATTTATTTAGAGCCCTTTTATATAATCGTGGAGTATATTTGTCACAAAACACCCGCACTGATCCGGCTGTGGTCATCTGACACAGGCCACAAACATGTAAACAACTCTAAATTTCACCACACAATAGCAAACAGCTCTTAAATAATGCAGTACACAATATCATCAGACGAACTCTGTACCCTTAAACTCTCCAAATAAAGCACCGCACAGTGCACAGACATGCTCGCAAAATAGTGCAACAGACGAGCCCAAACACCACCAGCTGCCAAACCGACCAAAAGTCTCTGCTCGGCCTCCCCCAAACACGACCTCAACACAGTCGCATTCGCACCTATCACCGGAGAAACTGATATCGCCTATGCACCTTAGATTACGCTCCAAGGCAGGCTGCGCGCGCGTGCGGTCTGCGGGGAAGGGGATTCCAGAGTCTCCAGCCAAGTTCATCTTCCGAGCGCTCGTGACAGCCGACACATGTGAAAGCTGCATTGTTCTTCTCATGTATACGGCCCTGAACCATGTTGCACAGCCCACAGACACGCACCCAATCATAATTTCAGTACACACTATAGCAAACTGCTACTAAATAATATATCACACAGATGTGTAGATACGCTCAGTACTCGTAAACTATCCTAATAACGCATAGCAGAGCCTGCAGATCCGCTCGCAAAATAACTCAGCAGACGTGCGCAGGTACCCCCACTCTGCACCCTGCCCACTGAATCGCGAAGTCATCCATCCGTCTGATTTCAGACGTCGCACAGCCCCTGCTCGGATTCCGCAAGCGTGAGTTGGCGCTGTCAACGCGCTCGTCAGCGGTCAAAGCACACACATACGTACGTCCAGGACCGCGATCCCGAGCCGCGACCACCTAACGTGGGTGAAAGTCAACTTTATATCAACGTAGCATAATTCCAAAGCGCAGCTTCCATACGCTAGACACATCATAGCAGCACATGTCTTTACCTCCTATGACACTGTAGCACACTGCACATTGCTCCTTACAAGACATTACAGGGCCCTTTGACTAAACATAACTACACACCCCTGCTCTCGCCTCGTCGCGTGACCAGCCATCTAAAAACGTTCTCAATATTATTCCTACTTTACAACTTTTTTTAAAAAATAAGATCTAATTTACACCTCCCACCGCACCTAACTTCACACTCGTCCCACCATCAACATACGCAAAACGTCCTTAACCCTATCTTGACACTCATATATCACCCCACAAACCATGCCCATCAATCAATTTACCATTCTCATTCCCTCTTTTCGAATTACAAACGTAGCCTCTATCTAAACACCAATCAACTCATCTTTCTCGCACTTTCAACAGTAAAATTAATTTTACACACACCCAGAAATACCAAACCCAATTCAAGATTCAAACTTTTATACAAAGCATCAAGCACATACGACTATATTCTAAGCCTGGTCCCTGATCTCTGCAATTTAAGTCGGAGAAAGACATATCTATTACCTTCTGCAACCTGTCTATAAACAGAACAATCTCAGTTTTTACAACTGGACCTTGTTTTGACCATTCGCCGGAAATGCGCGCAATGTTGTGCGCCGCAAACTAGTTACAAGTACAACATATCCTCAACACCCTATCATCTTTATCCAGTACCATCAAGTAGTGAAAAAGTCAGGAAGACACCAATGCGATCCACCTCCAGCGCGGACAAACGGAATTCACAATACTCCTCCCGAATAACTCAGAGTGCAACCATCCAAAAATTCCTAACAGGTCACCAAATCCAACACCTCAAACTACAAATGCCTATATGAACAAGATCATATTAAATATACACACACACTGCAGAAAGCCCTTTAAAGTTTGATCACCCATACTCTAAGCGAATGAGAAGTTGCCTCTGGCCCTTGTTCAAACAGTGTTTTCTAACACGCTTTGGCACACTGCCGAGCATTTCGTCTTTCTGCCGCGACTTCGAAGTCAATGTCTGATTCTAAACAGACATTAACATGGACTGATGCATGGTCTCTCACAGGAAACTATACCTTACAGCTTATAAATCATATTCTTACAGTCGATAGCATAACATTGAATGATTTTAAATAAAGGACACCCACGACACAAGGAAAATAGAAGAGCCTGCTGGCGTTGTAGCCACTTCCGTCGGAAGTGATTGACCACCTCTAAATTTAAACTCATATGTTGCAGTGACCGAATAGTTTATAACTATGCGTTCAATTTCTAGTGATTGGTCATTTTTGCACACAAGTACAGGATCACCTTTTTCGGTGCTAGCAACCCTGGAAGTTACGGTCTATCAACCAAAATTTCTCCCCCAACTCAAGTAAGCATTGTCAGTGTGGTGTCACCGCCAGACACCACACTTGCTAGGTGGTAGCTTTTAAATCGGCCGCGGTCCGCTAGTATACGACGGACTCGCGTGTCGCCACTGTCAGTGATGGCAGACCGAGCGCCGCCACACGGCAGATCTAGTGAGATCCTAGCACTAGCCCCAGTTGGACAGCAGACTTTACTAGCGATGCTACATTGACAAATACGCTCTCATTTGGCGAGACGATAGTTAGCATAGCCTTCAGCTACGTCATTTGCTACGACCTAGCAAGGCGCCATAGCATTTGATAATTAATATTGTGAAGCCTGTACAGTAACAAGAGCTATGTTCTACAATTGTGGATTAAAGTTAAGTATTCTACCAGTTACTCTTGTTTTGCTAGTCTTATTTCTCTGACCTGTTCCAGACCTCAAACCAGCCTGCGTGAGCTTAATCGCGTGGCTTTCGGCTTCCTCCAAACTCCGTGAATTGGCAGGATCATTATGTCGTACCCAATGGACAGATGGGATGGATAAGACACCACCGATCTACTGTAATATTATCCATCACAGCTGATACCGCGAAAAATTTTACAGTAAGTCCAACACGGGCCAATCATGTGACAGCTTGTTTTCTTAATTTCAGTATCATAGCTAAATCATACATCCTCTACTTCGCAAGTATCATTGCGATCATTCATAGATGACTGCTCAACACTTGCATTCACACTTAATTCTCGAACACTTAAAGACAATCAAATTATACCAGACAACGCTATACATATTTCTAAGACCTCGCGCATAGTACTCGATCAATCTCTCTGCGTATGGTGGTCACAGAGCTATCTAGTCCTCTCACGTTAAAAGACCATTCTCACCTCGGCATCGACCTTCCTACCCCGCACCATCGCTACCCAATTATTCCTCAACCGAACAGACGAATACAGCTACACTCCACGTCTCTTGACTGAACAGAGCTTTCCTAGTCCTAATCCATCCAAGTGCACCACATTTCTCAGCTGCATCAAACCAGTCTCAGGACTGAAGACCACAACAACAACAACAACAACCAAGTCTTGGAGCTTAGCACACGATATCGATCTATAGTAACTGATCTCAAAGTGCCTTAATTTAATAGCATACAGTTAAGAAGAACAAGAACGGAGCGATATTTATACACAACGTAGTTTGATAGATTTTTAAGCAAATCATCCAATCTATCATGTGTAAAGTATTGTTCTAGAGACCATGATCGGTGCATCAAAGGTTCCGGTAGGAGAGAGAGAGAGAGAGAGAGAGAGACAGAGAGAGAGAGAGAGAGAGAGAGAGAACATAAACACACACACACTCCTAAGACTAGAACGCTCAGTACTTAAAAACGGGCAATAACCTTAGATCGCTTACTTTTCCGTCCTGACAGACATACATCCTTCTCCCCGGTCACCTTACGCTGAGCTGTCTCTACCCCAATCGTAAAACTTTTCCTTTCTAGGATACGAGCCCAATATAGCCCTGCGGACACGTCTAGTGCCCAATGATCACACCAGATCACGAGTCAGAAATAATACTATTACTCCATCAGGTCTATATAAAAAATGATAATTATTAGCAGCCGGTACATCCTACAAGCAAACAGATACGTATAACAGGAGCGTCCAATATGTGAAAATTAAAAGTCATCCCATCGGCCGTCTGTCGGGTAAGTGTGTACACAATGATTACAGCCCCTCACAAATACCCACAGCTAACTTAGTTATGACGCTGAAGTCTCGATTTTACACCAAGCATGCGACAGGGTGGGGGTCGCGTAAATCAAAGTGCATTTAGAAAAAAATGGCGGGAATTTTGAATTTTGGCGGGAAAATAGTCCAATTGTGCTACGTCCACTAACCTAAGCCTCCAGAAGAAAAAATGGCGGGAAGTTTCAATTCCAACAGGATAATGCATGCAAAGACCGTACTTGTCTTTTTTATTATTATTGATTATCATTCATTAACATTCATTATTTATTATCATTTATTATTATTTATTATTATTGACCTGCCTCCACTAGAAAATTCCCTCCAAATTCAAATTCCAACATGATAGTGGCTGCAAAACCTTACTTTTGTTATTATTCATTATCATTCATTATCATTTATTAACATTCATTATCATTCATTATCATTCATTATCATTTATTATTATTATTAATAGAAATAATACTATTACTCCATCAGGTCTATATAAAAAATGATAGTTATTAGCAGTCGGTACATCCTACAAGCAAACAGATACGTATAACAGCAACGTCCAACATGTGAAAATTAAAAGTCATCCCGTCACCGACTCTGTAAACACCCGTCTGTCGGGTAAGTGTGTACACAATGATTACAGGCCCTCACAAATACCCACAGCTAACTTAGTTCTGACGCTGAATTCTCGATTTTACACCAAGCATGCGACAGGGTGGGGATCACGTAAATCAAAGTGCATTAAGAGGAATGTGTCAACCTTCATCACACATGAGAGGGAAGTCCTCTGATGACCGACGGGTTCACCGTTAACGATCGCAAGTAAACAGCGCTTTAAACTACATACCAAACACGTAGCCGCATATGACTAGAACGCTGGCAATATCACGTGACTAAAGCATCCAGATAGAATACTGGAAAAAAAAATCTACCTTCAACAACTCGTCCTTCTCTAGAATAAATGAGGCAACGTTTGAATCGTACCTAGTTGCAGCTCTGTCTCAATCGATCATCCTGTACAACCGCTATTATGATTTAACACAGATGTGAGTAAGTTTAGACGTGAATGATTCTTTGTCCTCCTGAAAAGCATTAAATACAGTATTCAACACTCGTGTATCACTGCTACCTCAGTAGACATACACTATAACACGAACTCAACGAGAAAAAATTGTCTGCCTTCCTTATTCGGCTCGCTTCGAAGTCATCGTTTTCCTGCATTCCTCTTGCTGCCGCATACTTGACTCCATGTACAAATTCCCCCCTGCGAACCAGGAGATAAGCAACTACGTTCTCATTTTCACCGCATTTCGGTCTATATTAGGTTAGTTTATATCTATGTGCTAATCAGTTTTCGCATTTCTATCGATTTTATGTCAGATACATCTATGCGACCGCGACATAAGTTATCATTCTGTGTTCTAAAATTGTCTCTAAATGTAACCAAGGCGTATCCAGTCACCTCCACATTCGGAGAGCGCTTGCTCTGTTTTTCTGTATCTCTTTGCACATGCACGCCTCGCGGACGGCTCCCAGGACCCGGTCCCATCGGCTGGTGGACCAAACTTCGAGCATAGAATACTTCTCCGGACGTAACGCGTGCTTGGTCTACCCGCGAACCCTATCACGGATGCTGCGTATGGTGGATCCGCCTCTCGGACACAGCTCCGGATATATAGTACGCAGCAGATCCACACTCGAACGCTAACTCGGGTATTGAATACTGTGGATCTGCATTCAAATACAGCTTCCTACCTTGCGCGAGGCGGATCCACCTTCAAACACTACCCCGTGCGCGGCGTATTGTGGATCCGCATCTGAACACCGCTCTCCATATAACTCGCGACGGATCCACATTCGAACGTTAACCCTACTCTACCGCCAGTCCTGGGAGCCTTCCGCGAGGAGTGCATGTGCAAAGAGATACAGAAAAACAGAGCAAGCGCTCTCCGAATGTGGAGGTGACTGGATACGCCTTGGTTACATTTAGAGACAATTTTAGAACACAGAACGTTGTTTACGTGTTTGTGGCCTGTGTCAGATGACCACAGCCGGATCAGTGCGGGTGTTTTGTGACAAATATACTCCACGACTATATAAAAGGGCTCTAAATAAATAGAGTGCAGCAATTCCTTACTTCCCCAAGCAGAACAGCGCAGTCTGAGCTGTTTTTGCGCAATAACGGCAATCTGGTCAGAATGTGAGTGAGTAGACAAATAACTGGACAAATTTATCTGAAGAGGAGTTACAGGTCTGGAATGGAATGAATATCTTGATGGGTGTGGTTGTGGTGCCAAGTGTAGTGCACTACTGGAGTTCAGAAACTGCCTTATGTCAGCCTTACATATCGAAACCTATGAGAAGTAAAAGTTTGAAAAAGATATGTAGCAAATAAATAAAGTACACTCCTTCTTCCTTCCATCAGCCTATGCACTGAAATTATTTGCGAAAATTAGCAGTTTTGCATTATTTACAAGTGGTTCGCATGTCTGTAGGCTGTGCTATGAGTTATTTTTAACTGTTTACAATTAGCAAGTGTGTGTCTAGAACATTATAAATGAGTTATGTAGGAGTGTTTTGCAGGTCTGTATGATGTGGGACATGTCGGTGTGATATATATACTCCATTCCTAAATAAAGTAAATTCGTTCCTCGGTCCATGGACCTAGTGCAGGGTGAGTCCATTTACAAGAAAAGTGTAGGAAGTGGCTTAGTTTGAAACAATTTTCTTAGCTTGGTGGCAGAAGTGCAAATGAGCTTTGTTTACTGGCAGATTTCAAACTTGGCGCTGGTTCCTAGGAGGAGAAGGTGGCGTTCTGGTCCTCGAAAAGTAGTTGATATTAGGGAGTTGAACACGTTTGCATACGTGTATGAAATTGTAAATTCAATTATTTAATATAGCGGGGTGGTGAGAGTGAATTAGCGAGCGTTCTCGCGACGAGCAAGCGCGCTGTTATATGGTAATGGTAGATTCCACTGTCGGTCACACTCTGGCGCCAAACGTATCCTTTGTACGGCACGCAGTCGACAGGAAACATTGTGTCCGGTGTTTAGTGCTCGCGAGCATGGCCGACCGTTTGTGGCGGGACCCTCAGGCACCGCTCGCCTTCCTGGCGCGGTAGCCGTGGGGGTGTGCTTGACGTCAGCGGGCCAGGGAGTGGGCTCAGCCAGCCGCACGTACGTCAGCTGCACTCTGGAGTTTCGCTGTGTGAGGATGGAGAAGTCAGTTGGGACACACCTGCATGACCGTAATGTCTGAAATAGAGTCATTTTCCAGGTATATACAGAAGGCTATGTCTGTCGCGTGTATGGAGGGTGTGTGACGTGAACGGGGGGTTGACGCAGAGATTGTACAGTTATTACGCGGGCGCGAGAGCGAGTCAATTAACGGGTGTTCTAGTGCGGTCCTAAGTTGCTGTGATATAGTCATGGCGGATTCCACTGTCGAGCAAACTTTGCCGCCAAAAGTGTAGCACTGCGTTCTCACTCGCACAGGGACACGTGGCGAACGGCTGTGTGAGGTCGGCATCGACAGGTTTGAATGTGGCGCCGAAAGTGTTGTAGGGAAACGGCCGACTGTTGTGTGATTGAGCTCGGAGGGAGACAATTTTGGCGGGAAACATGTGGAGGCAACGAATACACGTGGTGAGCAGACAAGGGGCTGCTGTGACGTCAAACTCGACAAGTTCGAGCTTGTCCATTGAAAACATATTTACGGCGTGGGAGCGATCGCTGGGCTCGCCCCCCGTCTCACGTGACAGGCGTATCCAGTGTTTCTGTGCGCTGGCCAGGGGGTGGCGAGGATTTGAACTAATTCAGTTAGAGCGCGGATGTCGTGGTGACTGCACTGCGATATCAAAGATGTGTGCGCTGACTGTGTTGGAGAGCAAGTGATGACCGTACTGCTTGAAATGAAGTCTTCAGTCCCTTCCAACCATGCAAAATTAAAGTATGTGAATTACGTTAAGATGGTTGTACACAAGGAAGAATCCTGGAGATACTAAAAGGTTTCAGGTAGATTATATAATGGTAAGACAGAGAATTAGGAACCAGGTTTCAAATTGTAAGACATTTCCAGGGGCAGATGTGGACTCTGACCACAATCGATTGGTTATGAACTGCAGATCAAAATTGAAGAAACTGCAATAAGGTGGGAATTTAAGGAGATGGGACCTGGATAAACTGTCTAAACCAGAGGTTGTGCAGAGTTTCAGGGAGAGCATAAGGGAACAATTGACAGCAGTGGGGGAAAGAAGTACAGTAGAAGAAGAATGGGTAGCTCTGAGGGATGAAGTAGCGAAGGTAGCAGAAGATCAAGTAGGAAAAAAGACGAGGGCTAGTAGAAATCCTTGGTTAACAGAAGAAATATTGATTTTAATTGATGAAAGGAGGAAACAAAAATGCAGTAAATGAAGCAGGCATAAAAGAATACAAACGTCTCAAACATGAGATTGACAGGAAGTGCAAAATGGTTAAGCAGGGATGACTAGAGGGCAAATGTAAGGATGTAGAGGCTTATCTCTCTAGGGGTAAGATAGATACTGCCTACAGGAAAATTAAAGAGACCTTTGGAGAAAAGAGAACCACTTGTATGAATATCAAGAGCTCAGATGGAAACCCAGTCCTAACCAAAGAAGGGAAAACAGAAAGGTGGAAGGAGTATATAGAGGGTCTATACAAGGGCGATGTACTTGAGGACAAAATTATAGAAATGGAAGAGAATGTAGATGAAGATGAAATGGGATATACGTTACTGCGTGAAGAGTTTGACAGACCACTGAAAGACCTGAGCCGAAACAAGGCCCTGGGAGTAAACAACATTCCATTAGAACTACTGATGGCCTTGGGAGAGCCAGTCCTGACAATACTCTACCATCTGGTGAGCAAGATGTATGAAACAGGCGAAATACCCTCAGACTTCAAGAAGAATATAATAATTCCAATCCCAAAAAAAGCAGGTGTTGACAGATGTGAAAATTACCGAACTATTAGTTTAATAAGTCACAGCTGAGGCATACTAACGCGAATTCTTTACAGACGAATGGAAAAGCTGGTAGAAGCCGACCTCGGGGAAGATCAGTTTGGATTCCATAGAAATATTGGAAAACGTGAAGCAATACTGACCTTACGACTTATCTTAGAAGAAAGATTAAGGAAAGGCAAACCTACGTTTCTAGCATTTGTAGACTTAGAGAAAGCTTTTGACAATGTTGACTGGAATACTCTCTTTCAAATTCTAAAGGTGGTAGGGGTAAAATACAGGGAGCGAAAGGCTATTTACAATTTGTACAGAAACCAGATGGCAGTTATAAGAGTCGAGGGACATGAAAGGGAAGCAGTGGTTGGGAAGGGAGTGAGACAGGGTTGTAGCCTCCCCCCGATGTTATTCAATCTGTAGATTGAGCAAGCAGTAAAGGAAACAAAGAAAAATTCGGAGTAGGTATTAAAATCCATGGAGAAGAAATAAAAACTTTGAGGTTCGCCGATGACATTGTAATTCTGTCAGAGACAGCAACGGACTTGGAAGAGCAGTTAAACGGAATGGACAGTGTCTTGAAAGGAGGATATAAGATGAACATCAACAAAAGCAAAACGAGGATAATGGAATGTAGTCGAATTAAGTTGGGTGATGCCGAGGGAATTAGATTAGGAAATGAGATGCTGAAAGTAGTAAAGGAGTTTTGCTATTTGGGGAGCAAAATAACTGATGATGGTCGAAGTAGAAAGGATATAAATTGTAGACTGGCAATGGCAAGGAAAGCGTTTCTGAAGAAGATAAATTTGTTACCATCGAGTATAGATTTAACTCTCAGGAAGTCGTTTCTGAAAATATTTGTATGGAGTGTAGCCATGCATGGAAGTGAAACATGGACGATAAATAGTTTGGACAGGAAGATAATAGAAGCTTTCAAAATGTGATGCTACAGAAGAATGCTGAAGATTCAATGGGTAGATCACATAACTAACAAGGAAGTATTGAATAGAATTGGGAGAAGAGGAGTTTGTGGCACAACTTGACGAGAAGAAGGGACCGGGTGGTAGGACATGTTCTGAGGCATCAAGGGATCACCAATTTAGCGTTGGAGGGCAGCGTGGAGGGTAAAAATCATAGAGGGAGACCAAGAGATGAGTACACTAAACAGATTCAGAAGGATGTAGGTTGCAGTAGGTACTGGGAGATGAAGAAACTTGCACAGGATAGGGTAGCATGAAGAGCTGCATCAAACCAGTCTCTAGACTGAAGACCACAACAACAACAACAACAACAACAAGTGCAGTTTATTATTTGACGCGATTATGATAGGCTACCAGTGAAAAAAAATAAGTGACGGAGAAAGCTCATACATGTGATCAATCATGGTGTTGGGGATTTGAGCTTGTGATAGATTTTTGTTATTGATGTGAGGAGAATGGGTTTCTCACCGAGAAAATCGGACATCTTGAATAGATAATAAATGATAATAATACTATAAGTACGGTTTTCGAGAGGATATCGAGTTGCAATTTGAATTTGGCGCAATTTTCTAGTGGAGGTATGCCTATAATAATAAACGATAATGAATGATAATAAATGATAATAAATGACAATGAATGATAATGAACGTTAATAAATGGTAATGAATAATAATAAACATAAGTAAGGTTTTGCAGCCATTATTGTGTAGGAATTTGAATTTGGAGGGAATTTTCTAGTGGAGGCAGGTCAATAATAATAAATAATAATAAATGATAATAAATAATAATAAATGAGATTAATAATGAATGATAATGAATGACAATGAATGATAATGAATGTTAATTAATGATAATGGATGATAATGAATGATAATGAATGTTAATGAATGATAATCAATAATAATAATAATAAAGACAAGCACGGTATTTGCATGCATTATCCTATTTGAATTCAAACTTCCTGCCATTTCTTCTTGAGGTTAGGTTAGTGGACGTAGGACAATTGGACTATTCTTCCGCCAAAATCCGCCATCTTGGATGACGTCATCGCCGCCATCTTGAATAAATTTGGGAACAATGCAGCGTGGGGTGGTGCCCCCTTTGTCCCCCTACTTCTGTGGCCGTCATGGCGTCGAAACGGAGGTTGACACAGAAAAGGCCACAGTACTAAACGCGTTTTTCCAAAATAGTTTCACAGAGGAAAAATCGCACTGTAGTGTCTCCTTTAAAGAATTGTAATAACGACAAAATGACAGGTATCGAAATAAGTGTCATCGAAGAAACGCAAAAACTATAGCCTTATATCTCTGACGTCGTTCAGTTGTATTTTGGAACGTGTTTTATGTTCGCGTATTATGACATTTCTGGTTATGGAAAATTTCTTTTGTAGGAATCAACAAGGGCTCCAAACACAACGATAGTGTTAAGCCACGCTCGCTCCGTTCGTCCACAGGGCCCAGAAGGCGGTGGATACCGACGCCCAGGTAGATGCCGTGTTCCCTGACTTACGTAAGACATTCAGTACAGTTACGCACTGCCACCTAATAAACAAAGTACGAGCGTACGGAATGCCAAACCATCCGTGTGACCGGACTGAAGAGTTGGTAACAAGCAGAACAGCAACTCATCCTCAATGGAGAGAAATATTCAGCCATAAAACTTCAGGCGTGCCTCAAGAAAGTGTTATAGGTCCATTAGTTTTCATTATATATTTATTTTAACAATATAGATGAGGCTTTTCGCGAATGATGCTGTTGTACACTGATCAACTAGAAAATTATGACCACCCACCTAATAATCGGTATGTCTAGCTATGGTACAGATAACAGTGGCGACGTGTCGTGGCATGGGAGCAGTGTGACCACCCACCTAATCATCGGTATATCTAGCTATGGTATGGTATGTCGCTGGAGGTAGCTGGTACCAAATCTGCATAGACAAGTCACCTAACTCCCGTAAATATCGGAAAGGGAGGCGATGAACTCTTGACGCCACGTTCAATCACATCCCAGATGTGTTCGATCGGGTTCAGATCTGGCAAATAGGGGAGCCGGCATATCAATTGGAACTAGCCACTGTGTTCCTCGAACCACTCCGTCACACTCCTGGCCTTGTGAAATGGCGCATTATCTTGCTGACAAATGCCACTGCTGCCGGGAAACGTGACCATCATGAAGGCGTGTACGTGATCTGCAACCAGAGTACGATACTCCTTGACCTTCATGGTGCCTTGCTCGAGCTCCACTGGACCCATGGATGCCCACGTGAATGTTCCCCAGGCCATAATGGAGCCACCAGAAGCTTGTCTCCGTCCTGCAGAACAGGTGTCAAAAAGCGGATCCCTAGAAGACGACGGATTTGCGCCGTCCCATCGGTATGATGAAGAAGGTATCGGGGTTGGACACTTTTACTCTACCCAGCATTAAAGTCTGATGTTATTGCCGCCACAATTCGTTGCCTGTCCTGTTTTACCAGTCTGCCCAGCCTACGACGTCCGACATCTGTAATGAGGGGTAGCTGCCCAACCCCATGACGTCTGGACGTGGTTTCACCTTGTTTTCATCACATGTTGAAGACACCACAGCGCTCCTCGAACAAGTCATGCAGTTTCCGAAATGCTCATGCTGAGTATCCGGCCCACTGCAATCTGACCTCGGTCAAAGTCAGACAGAGCCTCCACCGTTCCCATTCTACACACGGGCAGCACACTCACTGGTGTTACAAGCGCAGTGCGTGTATCAGACAAGCAATAATTCCACGCCAGGTGACGCTGCTATAGTATGGACGGGTTTAAGAAGATAGTAATGTTGTGGCTGACCAGTGTGAGTAGAGAAGTCGCAAAGCTAGAAAAAAGTAGGGAATTGCAGGAAGACCTGTGGAAGATCGACGCTTGATGCGAGAGTGGCAACTGACCCTCAGCATAAACAAATGTAACAGACTACGTGTGCATAGACCAATTATGGCAGAACAATCACTGGAAACAGTCACTTCCATAAAATATCTACGAGTATAAGTAGGAAGCGATTTGAAGTGGAACGACCATATAACATTAACTGCAGGAAGGCAGATGGCAGACAGATTCGTCGGAAGAATCCTCAGGAAATCTAGTCCATCAACAAAGACAGTAGCTTACAAAAGTCTCATTGGACCAGTACTTCTGTATTGCTCGTCAGTATGGTTTTCGTGCCAGATTGGACTGATAAAGGAAATAGATCCAAAGAAGAGCAGCACGTTTCGTTACACGTTCAGTTAGAAAACGCGAAAGCGTCACAGGTATCTCTTATGTAAATAAAAAAAACAGCTTCTCTTGCTCCACTATATTTTATTTCTGCGAGACGCGTTTCGCCTTTACCCCCCCCCCCCCCCTCCCTCATACTAGGGCAACCTCAGTGGGATCTAGAATGATATAGTTTCGTTTTGTAGATTATAAAAGAATTCACGTGTCGTTTCTTATGTAAATAAATACTTACAGCTCTTCGCGTTTTTAGTTAGTATGTGCGCTTCCTCTCATATGCTCTCATGCTGGAGGTTGCACTCCAGCTCTATTTATGAAATATAAGCATGTTTTTATGTTCCACACGCTTTTCCTCTCATGATGAAATGGGGGAAGAACAAAGTTCGGAACATAAAAACATGCTTATGTTTCGTAAATAGAGTTGTAGTGAAACCTCCAGCATGTGAGCACATGAGAGGAAACGCAGATGCTAATTAAAAACGAAAAAAGCACAGTCATTTATTTACATAAAAAACGAGACGTGAACTCTTTTATAATCCACAAATAACACTATGAAAACTAAACTGTATCACTCTACACCCCACTGACGATGCATTAAAGTGAAAAAAAGCGAAGAACGTCTAGGAGAAATAAATCAGAGTGCAGCAAGAGAAGGCGTTTTTTATTTACAAAACAAATGTTCTGTGTTTCCTGTGGAGGATGGCCGCGCAAACAAACTCGTCACAGATAAGCTCAACCAGCTCCAGTTGCAGACGCTGCAAGAGAGTCGTTCTGCGTTATATTGTGAGATTTCGAGAGTATATGTCCCTAGAAGACCTAACCATCATGTTGTTTCCTCCTATGTAGATCTCATGAAAAGACCATGAATATAAAATCAGCGACATTGGAACCCACAAGGGGGCTGACCAGCAGTCGCTCTTCTCGCGAACTATTCGAAACTGGAACAGGAAACGGGGAAGTGACAATGGTGCAGCAAGTACCCTCCTGCCACCGAACTTCGCTAATTCCCACTATATCTAACTTTAACCTATCCATTTCCCTTTTTAAATTTTCTAACCTACCTGCCCGATTAAGGGATCTGACAATCCACGCTCCGATCCGTAGAACGCCAGTTTTCTTTCTCCTGCTAACGATGTCCTCTTGAGTAGTCCCCGCCCGGAGATCCGAATGGGGGACTATTTTACCCCCGGGATATTTTACCTAAGAGGACGCCATCATCATTTAACCATACAGTAAAGCTGCATGCCCTCGGGATAAATTACGGCTGTAGTTTCCTCTTGCTTTCAGCCGTTCGCAGTACCAGCACAGCAAGGCCGTTTTGGTTAGTGTTACAAGGCCAAATCAATCATCCAGACTGTTGCCCCTGCAACTACTGAAAAGGCTGCTGCCCCTCTTCAGAAACCACACGTTTGTCTGGTCTCTCAAGAGATACCCCTCCGTTGTCGTTGCACCTACGATACGGCTATCTGTATCGCTGAGGCACGCAAGCCTCTCCACCAACGGCAAGGTCTATGGTTCATGGGGGGGGGGGGGGGGGAGGGGGCGATTATGCAATATGAAACAAAACACGATCACAAATATTTGGTAAATGTTTTGAATACCATTTTTCTTATGCTCATTGCGTTGTAATACAGTAGCCTTAATTTATTTTCATATCCCTTGCTACGAATATGAACTGCATTTGAAGACGACCATCCCCATAATGCACATTCACAAATCGTGGTCCTTCCGTTTGAAGTTTGTACCACAGCAGCTGATCGGTACGAGACATACCATATTTTACGGACTATAAGACGGTACGGACTATAAGCCGCAACTTAATCTGTAAGCGATATTAAAACATAATATTTTTACTATTTTTGTTATTACATTGCAAAGCCAGACTAAACAAAATTAGTTTATAAAACCAAAGATATCTTTAAAATCCCTGAAAATCGTCATCTGAACTTCCTACTTCTTCTTCCTCTTCATTGTCATCGTTCTCCTCTTCATATATAAAATGGTCTTCACTGGCATCGAGAACGTTACTTATGCCGGCATTTCTTGAAAGATATAACAATGTCTTCTCCCACTCTAGACCACGACTGTTTTATCCACTGACAGACTTCTTTGATTGTAAGTCGTTTTAAAGCTCCCTTCGGCGTACACTCATGTTGGGTTTCATCCATCATCCATCTGTTCCATTTCCCTCTCATATACACTTTAAATGCTTCAATTATCGAGACATCAAGAGGTTGCAGTTGTGAAGTAAGCCCTCCCGGAATAACAGCAAGCTCTGTATTTCCCTGTCTCAATCGTAGCGGAGCGCCGTGGTCCCGTTGTTAGCGTGAGCAGCTGTGGAATGAAAGGTCCTTGGTTCAAGTCTTCCTTCGAGTGATATCGGATCTTCGTAATTTTCCAAAGTACACAGGTGGGCTTCAGTTCTTGTAATTATTGTACTATTTGAAATAACAACTCACACGACCTTTCTGTTAATAAAACAATACTGTATTTTTCTAAACGGTGCACATATGAAATACATACTCCTCACTTATTCATAGCGACCACAAAATGGCGGTCTGCAATTACTCGCTAAAAATGGCGTGCTTCTCACTCGTTCACTAGCTGAGCGCGAATCCTTCCTTCCTCCTACTGGTACAAAAAAAATCCTCTGTTTTTTAACAACTGAAAGTCAAAAAATACATGACGGTAGGCATAGGCTCTATGATGGGCTACCGCTTCATCTTGTCTCTTTGCCTTTAAAGAAGACGAAAACATAAAGGAAATGCAAAAGGTTTATCACAGAACCATTCTTCAATAAAGCACCTTTCCTTTTCTCCGACACCCTGTTAATCCAAAATTTCGTAGCAACCTCGTCCATCCAAACCTGATGATATTTCGAAAGGTTTTGGCATTGTTTTCAACTTGAAAATGATCACTGGATTAAGTTTAGTGCCGTCAGCGAAACTTGAAAGGACGACAGTGTAGTGCATTTTTTCATGACCACTTGTCTTTATAGTTACACTTAAGCATCTTTCATGGCAGCAGTTCTGTTACTCGGCACATCAAAAGTCAGAGAGTATCATCCATATTCACCATTTGAGTTAGTTTCACACTTGTTTTCTTTCGACGGTGAACAATGAAGCGATGGAAAGATAGGTTCAAGTCCATGACGCTTCGTAAACCAACTTCCATCTTAAAGTTGGTTAATTACCACTGTAGCGCTACCTTACGAGCATGTATTTGAATCATTTTCATACTAATGCCAGTGCCATTTTGACTGTGTCCTTGAATACATTTCAGTATGTCATCTTCTAGTTTCGGCTATTTTGCATTCAGTCCTCCATTTGCACATTTAGTCTTCCTCATTTTTCCAGTTCTTCATTACTAGCCTGCCAATCGCGAATGGTTTTTTCCTGTTGGTGGAGGGCCGAAATGTCTCTCAGCTGCTCTGTTTCCATGTTCTTCTGCATATGCGATTACTTTCAATTTGTAGCCCGCACCGTATAAATACCTTTTACATATTTCCATTACGAAACTGGCCACTAACGGAAATATTGTACTTCTATCGACAGCAAAAGTCACTTTCAATTCAAGTTCACTGGCATCGTAGACTGCAGTGACGCATCACAGGCTAGAGACTGTTCTGGGTTTGTGATGGCGGGGCGGGAGGGAGACAGTGTTAGCAAGCTTGTGAATACCTGCAACTCATGTTCGTCGCATCTGTGCACTGCTGCTGCCGGTTGAATCAAATGTTCCCCTATAGAGATTGGTTTCCCGCGGCATCAAATATATAGCCATTTTTAAGACTGGCGGGGATTTTGAATCAAACACTGGACTTTTTATATTAATTTCAGGTCTAAGACGTGCCTGAATTTTGGAGGTAATTTTTCTGAGAAAAATGTGCTTCTTATAGCCCGTAAAATACGCTTGCCTCTGACTTGTTAGCACTGAAAGACAAACAATAAAACATTCCCCCCTCTCACATCCTCGAACATTGAGGTGGACTCTGTACTTACCTCTCTGCCTCTGAGGTAGGCGGCCAACGTTAATTAGCTGCGGGCCGAATACACCAAAGCCAATTAAAATTAAGCACACCTTATGATAGCACTGTGTCCGTAAAATTTTTTTGTTTGTTCCCGTGCAGGAAATTTACTCTCTTAAAAGATCTTAACATTCGTTGATGTTACTGGATTCGGCTGTTACTACATGCATATTACGATAAAATACGGCTGAGAACCGCGGGCCACACGAAAAGTCGATTCGGACCGCATGCGGACCACGAGCTGCAGTTTGGCGACCAGTTCTACACAATGAAATCATCCTTATAGTGCCCGCCCCGATAGCTGATTGATCAGCGTGACGGACTGCCGTCCTCAGATGCCCGAGTTCGATTCCCGGCTGAGTCGGGGATTTTCTCCACTCAGCTGGTGCACTTCACTGATAAGTAACAGTCAGTTTAATAATTAATCACAACATAGGAAGACGGCTGCAAGATTTCGCCGACTCCACATCATACGATGCTGCTAGCCCGAACGGCCAAGGGGGCAACAACCGGCAAATGAACGGAGAGGTGTCAGAATGTTTGAGGTTTCATAACAGATTAACTGATCGCTCAACTTCAGTGTCCAGGTTCGGTGGGCAACGAACTTATCGCTCTCCCAGCTAACGCCTCACGATCCGACAGCGTGTGCACGCCGACAACGGCCCCGGCCTGGCCTCGCGCCGCGGAGACTCGCTTGATGCTCCATCCCAACCGACCGCACTACCAGTAGCACGCAGACAGCATTAAAATAGCTGCTCAGTTTAAAACCACACAAGCTACACACGGTTCCACAAAAAATACTTCCACGAACAACTCGAACAATACTAAAACCAGTGACTGTGGAACAACAAGGACAAATCATAAGTTAACACACACGGAGAACCCAGAAGCAGTCGGCTGCCAAATGCACGTCGTTCGACCGAACAAACCAAGGTCGTCCCCACTCAAGTCATGTGTGTCGGCAACGGTCGGGCGAGTCATGGCTGTCCGGACCCCACTGCTGCTCCGTCCCGACTCCCTTCGGACGGACGACGTCCCGGAGACACTGGCTCTGACCCAACCATGCAGAGGGAACACCCGCCCATTGGCAACCCGACATCTCTACACAAGGAAGGAACAGACCAAAGTCCCGCAAGATGATCAATTGAAGGGACCCAGAAGTGATCGGAAGACCAAATACACGTCGCCCGATGAGACGACTGACCGAACGACCAACCATCGGTCGACCTCGCTTAAGTCTCCTTCCTTCGGACAGTGCATGTGTAACCCCAGCGGTCGGACGAGTACTGGCTGTCCAGACCTCACTGGAGCTCCATCCCCGACCCGGCCACTTAGTGACGCCAGTAAACCGCATAAGAAACGAGGCGGCAGTACCGTAAAGACAGGGTGACAACCAATAAACGGCATGAACACGAGCCGCTCACGGCTCACTGAACAGGTGCCCTGTTGTCTTCTAACACAGCATCACCATTGGGGAACAAACATTTTAGTATGGGAGGATCTGGTTAGCAAAAACTGTCACATAATCCTGGTTAGTAATGCGACATTGCAGAGTAATTATGGGGTCCACGAGATAAGACGACATCGCTACGCAAACATCACTGAATCCCTGCCAATTTTCATTTTTTGGACTTAAACTCGGTCAGAAGTTGAAAACAGTGTGAAACAAGACTCATCCGGGCAAATGACATTCTTCCATTGCTCCACAGTCCAGGTTTCATGGCTCCAGCACCACGTTTCCCTGTTAACTGCATCTGCATCACTTTATTTATTTATTTACCATATGGTATTTAAGAACATTTCAGTATTGGATCACATTATTCTACATTACATAACATTACATATATTCACAGCCAAACATCTAATCTTTGTATATATTCAATGGATTTTTGGGATGCCATGAGGAATTCTTCAAAGTCCCCACTGAACTCTGTGGCACTGCATTCATCTCAGGTGTTGGATGGTCTGCTTAGGCGCGCCTCAATCACATGCTGGCGAAAACAGCAGTCCCCATTTGAAGAGTGAGTCAGCACATCTTCCATGCCCAGTACTTAGTCGGTTCATAGTTTACCTGATCTTGCGGGGCTGATAAAATCCAGGAACTACCTCAGTAATACAAGGCATTAGGTGGCAAGTTGTTGGGGCATTTTGGAGCCATTCTCTTCTCCAAGAGTTGATGTCAACCCCAGTGAGGCCGTCGAAAGCAAGAGGAGGATGTCTTGAACGAAGCCTCTTGATACTCAGATCAGGTATATCGATGTGTACTGGTAGATCAGGCTTTGCTTCGATCTTATTGTATTCCCTGACCAAGCCTACTTCTCGTCGTATTTTTGGAGGTGGTATATGACTCAGGACAGATAACCATATGTTGGGTGTAGACCTAACAGTTCCTGAAATAGTGAGCATGGTTTTGTTAAGTTCAACATCGATTTTGTTCACATGGCTACTGTTTAGCCATTCTGGTGCACAGTACTCCGCCGCAGAGCTTAACAGGCTCAGCGCAGACGTCCTCAGAGTTGTTGCCGTTGATCCCCAGGTGGTTCCGCAGAGTTTATGGATGAGGTTGTTTCTTGTTCTCACCTTGGCAGCTGCTTTTGTAAGGTGTGATTTAAATGGCAAGTTTCTGTCTAACATGACCCCTCGGTATCTTGGCTCCTTGTTGTGGTTGAGGCGTGTGTTGTAAAAGTATACTTCCAGAGCTCTGTCAGCTTCTCTGTTATTGAGATGGAAGCAAGTTACTTCTGTCTTCGGGGCATTAGGCCTAAGCTTCTTCCAGGGCAGACAGATCGGCTGTCAGGGTTTCTTCCATTGAATCTAAATCGGTGTGCCTTGTTGCAATGGCTCAGTCATCAGCGTAGCCAAATTTCCTATAAGCTGTTCCTCGCATGTCGGCAATGTACAGGATGAAAAACAGTGGGGCTAATACCGAGCCTTGATGTAAGCCATTTTGAAGAAATTTATGGTTACTGACTTTGTTTCCCATGATGGCCCGAAATCCTCTGTTACCAATAAGCTTTGTCACTTTTTGACACGGAATTATTTTCATCAGTTTATAGATTAGGCCTTGTCTCCAGATGGGCTGCTGACAAGTCAAGGACGGCCACAGATGTTTTTAATTTCTTTTGGAATCCCGCTTCAATATGTGTTGCAAGGGCCAGGACATGGTCTGTACAGCTTCGGCTGGGTCTAAAGCCGGCTTGTTCTACTGAGATGGCCTTGAGTATTGTCTGACCGATCCTGTTACGTCAGGGCTTAACAACTGGCCGGTTTTGAGCGCGAGTACTCGCGTCTGCTCAGGCACGTGCTCGCGAGCAGGTGCAAGGTCGCGGAGTAGGGAGGGAGGGGAGGGAGGGGAAATGCGCGCGCACATTTGAATAGGGCCGCAGCGTGCCTATTGAATTCGCGCCGACTGTGTAACGTAAAAAGTACTAAGATCAGCTCTAACAGTCACTTCGCTGGTTAAGAATCATGTCAAGTCACCGTTGTGTAACCCCAACCATGCTTTCGCAGTTCAGTCCCCAATGGGAGGAATTGTATCTGTTTACAGAAAAAGATGGTGTTGCAAAATGTTTAGTATGTCACAAAACGCTGAATTCTTTTAGGAAATTTAATTTGCAGCGATATTATATGTCGTACCACGCGAAAGACTACGGAAGTGGAAAATGTGATGGACCAGATCGTGCACAGGAAGTTATTAAACTTAAAAGGAAGCTATCCAAAGAAGATCTGGACGACGAAGAAAAATCAACTGAGGCAGCTCTCAGAGTGAGTTACAAAATTGCTTTGCTTTTAGCAGAATCCCTGCGCCCTTTCACTGATGGCGATTTAATAAAAGAATGTTTGGTAGTTGCAGTGGAACATTTGTGTCCATCTCAAGTTGAACAGTTTCGGATTGTGCCTTCAGCTAACATGACCATTATGCGTTGCATACAGGACATGGCAGACGACGTCCAGAGCCAGCTTGCAAATATCTGTAAAGATTTTATGGCGTATTCTCTAGCTCTGGACGAAAGTGTTGATATCACTGGAACAGCGCAGCTTACCATATTTATTAGAGGTGAGGGAGGAGCTCCTCGATGTCGTAGCCATGAAGAATACTATAACCGGAGGTGATATTTTAAGTAGTGTTGAAGACAGTGTTGAAAATATAGGATCGTCGTGGAATTCTTTAGTTTCAGTGTCTACAGACGGTTCACCGGCGATGACAGGGAACGCGCTGTTGAAGGAGAAAATGCAAAAACTGACCGTGCCGAATGAAATAAGGGGCGTTCACTGTGTGATCCACCAGGAAAACTTATGTGCAAAGAGTATCACTCTAAAAAATGTGATGAGTGTTGTTGTTTGTACAACCAATTATATAAGGAAGCATGGGCTACAACACAGGCAATTTAAAAGATTTCTTGAGGATGTAGAAAGCCAGTATGGTAGCCTGCCTTATTACAGCGAGGTCCGCTGGCTTAGTCGTGGCGAATTATTAAATCGATTTTTTTTGCCTATTAGATGAGATAAATATGTTCATGGAAATAAATAACATGTGTGTTCCTGAATTGAAAGAGCCTTCATGGAAATGTGATCTCGCGTTCTTAGCGGATTTAACTAGCCATGTGAATGCTTTGAACACTTCACTACAAGGTAAAGATCTGCTAATTACTCATTTCATAGATCGAATACGAGGTTTTAAAATGAAATTGACACTTTGGGTGAGTCAGCTGGAAACAGGAAATCTAGCTCATTTTCCTAAATTATCATCCTTGCAAGATGTTCACAAAGACTGTGAACGTTATTCACATAGTTTAGTTGCCCTTAAGGAAGAATCTGATCAACGCTTTCAAGATCTGACAGCACTAGACAGTGATTCTGATCTGTTCTCCTCTCCATATTCAGCGAATATTGAAGGCATTCGTCCTGAGCTGCAACTAGAAATTATTGACCTGCAGTGTGACAGAGAATACAGAGACAAATTTCAGAACAAGAACAACATTTTGGAATTGTACAGACACTTCCCTCAGGATAGATTTCCTCGTTTGCACAAACTGGCGGCTACAATAATATCAATGTTCGGTTCCACATATGTTTGTGAACAACTGTTCTCTGCAATGAAATGTAACAAGACGCGCCTGAGAAACGCTTTGTCTGACCGAAATTTAAACTGCACACTGCGCCTAAAATGCACAAGAACAATTACTCCGAATATAGACGCAATTGTAAAGGGCAAAAAGTACAAGATAACCGAGAATCCCACACTTCAGTGACACCTATTATTGTGTAACAGTTCACAAATTAATACGAATGTAGAGGCATACACTAAGCTAATAAAATTATGTGGCACGTGTACATTCTCCTTTATTTGTTTCAGCTGTCGCAGTAGTAATTCGTGAGTGATATCCCTGCAGGTGGCCGCGGATTTACATTGACTGGCGGCAGCTGTTGTGTGCCCCACGTGACTCTCCCCACTCTCCGCTCTGGTCCGGTAGTGGGGTAGGGTGCTCGCGCTGCTCCGTGTTCGCGCCTTGCTGCTCACAGCTTGCTCCGCGAGCACTGTGAAGCCCTGTGTTACGTAGTACTCGTTCCAGAAGTTTGTACACCATGCTAAGCAGTACTATGTGCCGGTAGTTTTGCGGAAGATTTCGCGGTTTGCCTGACTTTAGTAGGGCGATTATCTTGGCACGTTTAAGCTCTTGTGGTATGTTTCCTGTCTGCAGTAGTGATGTGAAGAACTTTGTTTAACTTTGCTTCACGTCCGTGGGTGTAAACGTGAAATTTTCCCCACACGTAACCCCTGGGTGGTGCTAAGAACGCAACAAAACTGGCAGCCAGACAATCTTTCTAATCTCTTGGCTGTTCGAGAAGTACATAACCGAGAGGAAATGACTCATAATCTGCATCACTGATGAGTGGTTTAGGAATTCCAGGCGGTCCTGCAGTCCCCTGCTTATGAATCTCCCTTCGTGTTGTTTTGGTGCTGACAGGGGTCGCGGGCGTGACATTCAGTACTGCAGAAACTTTTTCGGTTGCCGTCCTCTTATTTGTCATCACAATCTTCTTCAATGAGTGCCCGCCACTATCGCTCAACACACCCCTTCGGCCGAGTTGGGACTTGCCGCACAATGTTTTTCTACTTTCCGCAAATCTTCGATACGGTGCCCTTAAAACAAAAGACCTTCAGCTCCCCTAGTTATGAAAGCTCCTACGATAGAAGCACTAACAATCCGCCCACATTAGAATTCACTTAGCTACCGCATAGTGGACTCAGAACTACACACAACACTGTTCTGACCACGGCTGACGCTTGCGACGTATTAGGGATATTGCACAGGTTGTAAGGTTTTCAAATGTTTTCCACAATTACACATAATTCACCTTTACCGTAATGAGACAAAGATGAATGAGCGTAGAGCACGATTAGTGAATAAGATCCTTGACTCTATGTTTATTTTTATCTGTGGTTCTCTTGCTACTCAGTCAGTTGTGCAGCGATGGGGCATTCTTATTTGAGGCGTAGTACTGAGCGTTTGAGTTTTTCAGACAATGATGTCTGTGATTTGTGAATCTGGGAGAAATTGTCTGGGATACTTTATTATGGAGATGAAAACTTGTTTATAAAGCTATTTCATTGTTTGTATTGTGGAGAAGATTTTTGGAGAAATTTTCGAAGGTAACCATGGATGCGCAAAATAAGATGTTTGTTTGTCAGAACTAGTAATTGAAGGAAAACTTTGTCCCCCAGATAACTAATAATATTTATGACTAGTGTTGATCTGTTCTTTTTGTTTTCATTATATCACAAATTACGCAATTGGTTGGGATGTCTATAATTTTTCTAACCAGAGAATTTCTCAGTTCTTCAAGTCTTCTTATGTTGTACAGCCCTTTTGTTAATAATCAGACTTTAATTTTTTTAGAACAATTTCATTTAAAATAAAACCCACCTCCGTCATTCTAAGAGAAGTTTTTTAAATATTTTGTGGTGTGCATTGCACCTTACACCATACGCAACAACAGATTATTTCTGAGAAGTAAAAAAAAAAGAAGAATAAATAAATTAATTAGAGTAGATTAATTTTCTGTAGCAGCTGCATCTGCTGATTTGTATTTGTTTTCGAGAATGTCAGTACATCAGACATAGCATGCTTAGCAAGAGGCACGTCACTTTTATTTTAGGTGTCATCTCATCTTGCATTCTTATGAGAAAACAGTACATAGTCTGAATTATCAAGTGTTGTGCTAAGCAAGCAGATTAATTTTCAGTGAACAGCGCTGGTAATTTTATACAGTTATTTTTTCCTGAGTGAAGCAGGAATTTATTTTTGTGTTTATTCCAAGTCAAACATTGCACTTCATTATCACGCAGCTTTCACAATGTACTTCGGTATTGGGCTTCAGATATATGGTTGTCATTGGGCGCACAATTAGTTTATTTTGGCAGTTCAGTAGACTGATCATTATTTCAAATTCTGTATTCCTTTAAGTTTAAGGTTTTGTACACGATACCGTTCACAGGCGCAGCACAGGGCGAACCAACAGTCAGTATTGCTCAGCAGCTTAACACGTTATCTTAAGTACACGCTACACGAAGAGAAAGTTTTGGACAACAAAATATTCAGTATTCAAACACGTAGACAAATTTTTTATTGAGAGCTTATAAGATGACGTTCGTAGTAAAATATTGGGTTGGTGCACAAGTTCGTAGCGTTTCCCCTAAGTTTAATAAACACAACAAACGCAGGCAATAGAGACTTTAGTCATCAATAATATATTCTCCTTCGCTATTTTCAACAGTCTGCCGACGCTGGGGTAACTTTTAAATTCTACGACTGGAGAAATCACGTGGTTTTGAGCCAAAGAACTCGTCGAGTCATGTTCGGAGCGCATTTTCATCCCAAAAGGAAATTCCTTGTAGGTTGTTCTATAGAGAGCGGAAAAGATGAAAATATGAGGACGCAAGATGAGTTGAATAAGGTAGGTGCACAATGACTTCTCAGCTCAACTCCTGTGTAGTGCTTTTTGTCAGTCTAGAAGAATGCGGGCGGGCTTTATCGTGGAGTCGCATCACATCACGCAGTCTTCCTGGTCGTTTTTCTTGGATTGTGTCGCCAAAACGTGTCAGCTGTCGACAATAAACGTCAGCAGTGATGATAACACCTCAGGGAAGCAATTCGTAGTACACTAGTTCCACCAGTTGCATGAAATTATCTTTTATGGATGCCAGCATGTCTTTGACCGAGTAGATACTGCTTTGTTTGAGCTCAACCATTCCTTTCTTTCCATGTTCGCAAAAAGACACCAACCATTTCTCGTCACCAGTAACGGAAGTGAACAGGAGCGGTTGGCGTTGTGCACGAATCAACTGATGACGAACAAGCAGAGACGTACATGTGGCCACCTACCGATTTTTGTGATTTTGGCTTAGAGTATGCGGCACTTGTAAACCCGATTTTTGAACCTTCCGCATTGCATGCAAATGTCGCACGATGGTGGAATGATCACAGTTCATCACATTTGCCAGTTCTCGAGTACACTGTCGTGCATCATTGCAGTTTAACATGTCTGAATGATCTTCAGCAAACCCCGAAGATCTTCGTGAACGTGCAGAGTCAGTAATGTCCAAACGATCCTCCTTAAAACGGGAAAACCATTTTATCGCGTACTGTGTCCAATGCCATTATCCTCATACATTGCGCACATGTTTTTGGGGCCTCCGCAGCTGTTACACCTTTACTGAACTCTAAAGGAGGAATATGTCGGAAACGTTCCGCTTTCTCCACTTGGCACTCCATTTTCGACCACAGCTCTACTCGCTTTCTTCAACTGAGAAAATGACAATATGTAAACTCAAATAGCAACAGTGAACTACATAAAATGATAATCTAAAAATAAACCAATAAGAACCGAAATATCAACATTCAAAACAACAAAGGTACGAACGTATGCAGCAACCTAATACAGCAGCGCAACCTGCAGGTTTAGCCAGCGTCTGCATTTATGTTTAAGCACGTTTTTGTCGCGGTGTTACCTGATTTTTGTCTAACCTCTGTGTTCAGTTGTGCTGTAGTGTATGAAATATTTATGTCCCAGAAAAGAAATTGGAAACGCGATCCGACCAGAAATGTTTAGCGAAATAATCACAGATAAACACACTTCCTTATTGTAGGTGCAGCGAAAATGAACTTAAGCTGATTGTTTAAAGATCAAACAGTAGATAATCATTCACCAAGAACCTGTCCAAAAGCTACTACTGCGTATGCTTTCAGCTTACAGCCAGACGCTGTGCTGTGAAGACGATCCCTCGTATCTGTAATTACTGAATTTAGACTTGATAAGAATATTTATTCAGACACTTAATCGAACCACGTAGGTCAAGATACGATTTAAAAACAAAGTCTCGACTTACTATTGCGAGTACTGAGCCCCTCACTATCATTTTATCTTAAGAACGTCTCCCTAAATAGCAGAGCACTGTATATTGTATTCAGAAACACCAGTCTTACAGAATAGCATGTGACAATTTACCTATCTCAACCTGTTATCTTAATCTATGCAAAGAAGAGAATGTTTATTAGTAATGGTTTCAATGATAGTATGTGATTCATTGACTTCAATGCTTTGTCCCATCTGTGCAAAGATGTGACAAGGCCGGCAGCAGCAGGTTTGCGGTAAGATGCTGGTATGCCAGTATGTACCTCTGTAATGTCAGATAATAATTGGAATTAGTTGGACTGAATTAAATCAGAGAAAATTCAGGTAAAACGACTTGAATTTCTCTAAAAAAGTAACAACAATAACAATTTTCTCAGCACACGACTTCCAGCAAGCCAATAAATAATTCAGAATGCAAGAGAGGGTGATAAGTTTGAATCTACTATGCTACGGACTGTTCTATAATCAGCTTCCATTTTCATGAATACTGAGAAAACTATGAACCATCGTTTGACCACAGTTATGTCCGTACAGTGCACTCTCAAAATATGACGATAAAAACGCAGTACCAATAAATAATTAATGTAGAGTAATGAAATTTCGAGAATACGTTTGTCTAGATAACATACTTAAATGACTAACGTTGCAAGATCACAAGTTAACGTAAGCGCGAGATAAGCCATTGCGGATGTGAAATGCTTTTACATCAATAACCGGTGTAACCGCCAGAATATTGAATGCAAGCATGCAGACATCTATGCATTGAGTTGTACAGGTTCCGGATATCAGTTTGTTGGATGAAGTTCATGCCTCTTGCACTTGATCGGTCAATACATGGACGGTTGATGCTAGTTGTGGATGATGCGGCAATTGTTGCCCTATGATGTCCCATAAGTGCTCGTGTGGAGACAGATCTGGTGATCGAGCAAGCCAAAACAAGGTGCGGACACTCTGTAGAGCATGTTGGATTACCACAGCAGTATGTGGGGAAACACCTGTGGGGAAACACCTCTCACCATAACCCAGGTGTAGGTACAAGTGCGTCTAGCACGCAGTCACTTTGTTGCAGGTCCTCAACTGCCCTCCTTCTGTCCAACAAACGGTCATCTCTGGCACAGAGTCAGACACAGCCTTCATCGGAAAACACAACAAACCTCCACCCCGGCGGAGGTTCGAGTTCTCCCTCGGGCATGGGTGCATGAGTTTGTCCTTAGGATAATTTAGGTTAAGTAGTGTGTAAGCTTAGGGACTGATGACCTTAGCAGTTAAGTCCCATTAGATTTCACACACATCTGAACATTTGTTTGAAACCTCCACCCAGATCTCTAAGAGCTCTCGCTTGACATGACTGAAGTCTCAAATAGCGGTGGTTTTTAGACAGTGGAAAACACGCGACATGGCGTGTAACTAGGAGTTGTCCTTGAAGTAGCCGATTTATGACAGTTCGTTGTGTCACTGTGGTGCGAACTGCTTCTCAAATTGGTGCTGCAGATGCAGTGAGATGCGCCAGAGCAGTGCGCCAAACACAATGGTATTCCCTCACGGTGGTGGCACGTAGCCGTCTGGAGCCCGATGTTCTTGCGATCGTACATTCTCGTGATCACCACCACCAGCAATAGTGTACAATGAATGTAGTCTGCTGAATCATGGCGGGGGTTCTCTAAATATATTATCAAAGAAATTTCCCTGAATTCATCGGAGACCTTTCGATACTTTAGACAGTACGTTTCTCATTCAGTTTTCATGTGTACGAGTGGTTCTTCAGTAACGTATAATACACTGCTGTACATTAAAATTGCAAAACCAAGAAAGATATCATACAACGAAATTTTACTTATTTTGCATGCACAGTCTATTAGGAAGGATATATGATTCAATTTGTAGATGATTTCGGAATATAAAAGGAGTGTAAGTTAGTATAAAGATCAACAACGGCTCTAGACAGAGGTGAGAAAAGTCGTGGCATAGTGATATGCACATATACAGATGGTTATATTATCGCGCACACAAGGTATAAAAGGGCAATGCATTTTTGGAGCTGCCAGACAATACCAAATGTCAGGTATTATTATTTAAAGGGTTAGAACCTTCCCTTTTTACCTCTCACCACTGACAAAGCAGTGTCCGACTGCTGAGGGCAGCGGCGTTTGTGTAGAGTTGTCAGTGCAAACAGAGAAGCAACACTGTGTGAAATAATCGCAGAAATCAAAGTGGGAAGTACGACGAACTTAACCGTTACTATAGGGCAGCGAAATTTGGCGTTAATGGGCTACGGCAGCGGACGACCGACTCGAATGCGTTTACTAACGGCACGACATCACGTGCAGCGCCTCTACTGGGTTCGTGACCATATGGGTTGGACCCTAGACGACTCGATAACCGTGGCCTGGTCACTGAGTCCCGATTTCAGTTATTAAGAGCTCATGGTAATGTTAGAGCGTGGCGCAGATCCCACGAAGCCATAGAACCAAGTTGTCCTCTAGGCACTGTGCAAGTTGGTGGTGTGTCCATAAAGGTGTGAGCTGCGTTTACATGGAATGGACTAGGATTGTGGTCCAACTGAATAGATAATTGCCTGGAGATGGTTATGTTCAGCTATCTGGGGCCATTTATAGCCAATGATGGACCTCATGTTCCCAAACAATAATGTCGTGTCACCAGACTACAACTGTTCGCAATTGAAGAACAATCTGGACAATTCGAGCGAATGATTTGGTCACTTAGATCGCCCGACAAGAACCCCATTGAACATTTATGGTACATAATCGAGAGGTCAGCTAGTGCACAACATACAGCACTGGCTACACCTTCGCAATTTTGGGCGGCTATAGAAGCAGCATGGCTCAATATTTCCGCAGAGGTCTTCCTACGATTTGTTGGGTCCATGCCACGTCCAGTTGCTGCAATACGCCGAGAAAATGGAAGTCCGACACCATATTAGGAGTTACGTCATTACTTTTGTCACCTCAGTGTAATCTGGCTGGGCGACGAGTCGAACAGAGCTTAGATGAAAGGTTCGAGTACGACATGCCGTGCTGCTTTAATTCTGTGCTATTCCTCAATTATACTAATGCTTTATGCCATTAAACAGTCACAGTGCTTGGCGAGAGACGGCGTGCCAGTGTCTCGTCAACCTATGACCAAGTGTTTTCAATTGGTAAGATATCAGGATAAAGTGATGTGCAGGGCAGCAGTCGAATACCCTTTCTATCGAGGTAGGTAGGTCAGGACAGCAGTGGAAGCTTGCTATATCGTGTTAGACAACGTCACGCAACGTTCGAAAATGGACATGGTCTACGACCCCAACATGTAAGAAATGTAACGGTTCCCGTCCAAATTATGGGCTATGTGGACCAGAGGTAATCGTGTTGTGTAACCAGTGGCACTACCACACCATCACACCAGGTGCTGGCGCCGTATGACAATGACGAAAATAGTCTGGCAAAGTTCGTTTTCCTGCGACTCTACACACATGGCTATGTCCATCGTGGTTCTGTCTGCTGAACCGGGACTTGTCTGAGTGCCACTCCTGTGCCCGCCGTTATCGTTAGGTAGAACACTGTCAACGAACCTCTCTCTGCTGCCGTTCCAAAGAAAGCCACAACAAAGTCCTTCGTTATCCAGTTGTAATCTAAGATAAATGTTTCCTTGTTGACATTGGTCTTGTTGCAGTTGAGCCCATTTCGTCACTCAAGGTACGTGCGTGGCTGTTGGTTCCTGCACACAAAGAATATGTCTGTCCCCTTGGGCGCTAGTCGCGCGAGGTCCCTGAGATCTGAGGATGCCCCCACCCCATATTCGCAAGAGAGTCAATGATTCCTGACTAATGAGAGCTGTAATATCGTCGAACACAAACCACAGTCTCGACAGGCCACGATCCTCTCGTTCTCGTGCTCTGACACTTTCATGAGGCATCTCCTTGCAAACGCAGTTCTTTCTTGTATACCCGTGGTCAAGGGGTGATGGATTTGACAAGTAATCGCAACGCCCTGGATCAAGGATTCGAACTTCGCTGCTGTTTAAATTTCGAATAAGAATCGTCAGCAATGGTGGTCGAAGACTTCTGGCATAAGAAGTCACCCTCGCTTTGCCTACGGCTTTGTCAAGGAGTGCCAAAGAGGACTGAAAGGACGAACGTTGAGGGCACGCTCTTGCCATTGGGATGGGAAGCTATCCTTGAAAGGTGGAAGAGCAGCATTGATCAACGGCATGAGGATGCAGAAGGCAATGGAAACCTCTCCATCAAAGAGACTTGATGTGTATCACAGAACAAGTGGACTGTAAGTGAAAAAGTGTCATCCATCCCTTGTCAAAAATACAGACATAGTGGGGATAAATGAAGTGTAATGGAAAGAAGACAAAGATTTCTTTTCAGATGAGTATTGGGTAGTGTCAAGAACAGCAGAATATGGTATAACGGAAGAAGGTTTCTTTATGAATAGGAAGGTAGAGCAGAGAGTAAGTTACTGTGAAAAATTTCTTGAAAGGGTTGTTCTCATCAGAATCGACAAATGGTTCAAATGGCTCTGAGCACTATGGGACTTAACATCTATGGTCATCAGTCCCCTAGAACTTAGAACTACTTAAACCTAACTAACTTAAGGACATCACACAACACCCAGTCATCACGAGGCAGAGAAAATCCTTGACCCCGCCGGGAATCGAACCCGGGAAGCGAGAACGCTACCCAGAATCGACAGCAAACTAACACCGGCAACAATACTTTGTAGTTCAGGTATAGACGCCGATGTCGCAGATCGAAGAGGAAGAGACAGAGGAAGTATACGAGGATACTGACCGTGTAATTCAGTACGTAAAGGGAGATGAAAATCTATTAGTCATGGGGAATTGGAATGCTGTCGTAGGATATGGAGTAGAACAAACGGTTACATGTGAATATGGACTTGGTTCAGTAATAAGACAAAGACTATTTGCGTTCCGAAATTAATTTCAGCTAGTAATAGCTAATACGTTGTCCAAGAATCACAATAGGAGGAGAGGTACTTGGAAAAGGCCTGGAGATACGGGAAGATTCCAGTTAGATTACGTCATGGTCAGACAGAGATTCCGAAATTAGATACTGGATTGTCAGGCGTACCCAGTAGCAGGTATACACTTAGATCACAATTTAGTAATGATGAAGAGTAGGCTGAAATTTAAGAGATTAGTCAGGAAGAATCCATGCGCAAAAAAGAAGTATACGAAAACAGCGAGGAATAAAGGCATACGCTTGAAGTTCTCTGAGGCTATTACTGCGGTAATGAGTAAGTCATTCATTATGTAGCTTAGTGGAAGAGAAATGAATACCTCTAAAAAGGGCAATCACAGAAGTTGAAAAACATATGTAAAAGGAATGTAAAGACGAGAAAATCATGTGTGACAAAAGAAATACTTCAGTTAATCGACGAAAGAAGGAAGAGAAATACACGTTACTGAAGAATGAAATAAATAGCAAGTGAAGGGAAGCTAAGGGGAAATGGCTGTATGACTAATGTGAAGAAATTGAGAAAACATGTTGTCGGAAGGACTGGCTCAGCATACAGGAAAATCAAAACAACCTTCGGTGAAATTAAAAGGAACGGCGGTAATATTAAGAATGCAATGGGAATTCCACTGTAAAATTCAGAGGAAAAAGAGGGTAGGTGGAAAACGTACAAAATGATTCAAATGGCTGTAAGCACTATGAGACTTAACATCGGAGGTCATCAGTCCCATAGACTTAGAACAACTTAAACCTAACTAACCAAAGGACATCACACACATCCATGCCCGAGGCAGGATTCGAACCTGCGACCTAGTAGCAGCGCGGTTCCGGACTGAAGCGCCTAGAGCCGCTCGACCACAATACATTTAAGGCCTGGGGAACTTGTCTTATGACGCGACAGAAAAAGAAACAGGAGTCGACAGGGAAGAGATAGGGGATTCAGTGTTAGAATCAGAATTTAAAAGAGCTTTGGACTACTTAAGGGAAAAAAAAAACGCAGAATGTATGGCTAACTTCCCATCGGAATTTCTAAAATCATTGGGGAAAGTGGCAACGAAACGAATACTCGGTGTGTAGAGTGTATGAGACTGTGTGTAGAGTGTATGAGACTTTCGGTAAAACATCATCCAAAGAATTCTGAAGATAGCAAGAGCCGTCAAGTCGAGATTTATGCCACCATCAGCCTAACAATTTCATTCATCCAAGTTGCTGAGAAGAATAATATACAGGAGAATGGAAAACAAAGCTGAGGATCTCTTAGATGGTGATCTGTTTGGCTTTAGGAAAGATAAAGACACCAGAGAGGCAGTTCTGACGTTGTGGGTAATAATGGAAGAAAGACTGAAGACAAATGAAAACATGTTCATAGGATTTGTCGACCGGTAAAAAGCGTTCGAGAATGTAAAAATAGTGTAAGATGTTCGAAATTCTAATAAAAATAATTCTAAGCTGTAGGGGAAGACGGGTAATTTACAGAATGTAGATGAAACAAGAGGGAACAGTCAGACTGAAACTGTGAAACCCAACTCTTTCACTGCCCGCTCTTTACTATTACGTTCTCTGCTATTTCTAACGACCTACAGAACGCATGAAACAAATGAGGACACAACCCTCTCGTGCGGTAGCGTTCTCGCTTCGCACGCCCGGGTTCCCGTGTTCGATTCCCGGCGGGGTCAGAGATTTTCTCTGCCTCGTGATGGCTGGGTGTTGTGTGCTGTCCTTAGGTTAGTTAGGTTTAAGTAGTTCTAAGTTCTAGGGGACTGATGACCATCGATGTTGAGTCCCATAGTTCTCAGAGCCATTTGAACCATTTTGAACACAACCCTTTGTCGCTATCCATGGACACAGCACGCAGTAAACATTTGTTAGTGTTATTACTGTAAATCGTATTCATAGTTCGGAGGGCATCCATTAGTTATAATGAAAGCAGTTTGTGTGCTCTGATCAGTTTGTGAATGGCAATGGACTGGTCGGATAGGTACAATAAGTTGGCCACCTCGCTCCCGAGATCTTAATCCTTTGGAGTTTTGATTGTCGACACGTGAGATCTTTGGTATATGCAACCCCCATTAATGATATTAATGATGTACAAACACTACAGAAACGAGTCATCAATGTCTCCCAGCGCATCCGTGGCGAATCTGGAGTTTATCAGTGTGACGTGTTTTCCTTAGACGTCGTACAGAAGCACGCCTTGCTGTGAATGGACGTGATACTGAGCAAATCATCCAGCTGTAGCTCACAAGTGAAGGTCGTATTTAACAGCAAAAGATTACATTAGAAGCTCTGCAGTTTCACAGTAGGAGGACAATGTGTTTACGTAAGTTTACTGCATTGTGTAAGTTGTTCATAATAGTAAAGAGCTTGCAGTAGACGAGATGTGTTTCACAGTAGCGAAGATAAACACGTGCTCACAGTTCTTCAGTTATACATTGTAGAGGCCATTTACACAGGATTTTTTAATTGCATTCGTCATTATCATCATCATCATCATTATCGTCATCGTTGTCGTCATCACTCCAAGGGATTAACTAATTGTCTATTCCGTCTTCAAAGATTATATTTTCTTATTGTTTTGATCCATACCACCCCCTCTCAAAATATTTAACACCCTGTACACAAATTTTATTACTACTTAAAACAAATAGTATTGCTAATTTCTTCTGTATACGGCGTACACGACATTGCGATGAAGTAGTTTCCACATGCTGTTCATATTCGTGGAGGTGAACACACAATTTTCAAAGAACGTTGCAAATTGAATGGACATTCTTTAAGTCTAAATATTTCTATCGCTCTCTCTTAGGGTCGACGTTTATAATCCACGTAGTACCACAACGCATTTAGAGCCTCATTTTACACAGCGTTTTTCGTACAATTCTTAACCTGTAAGTACGTGCAGGTGATCAGTGAGACCACTAACGACAAACAGTTGTAGGGTATCACGGACCAGCCGCGTCCACTGGTGTCAGGTTATTGTTAGCTCTACTTAGCTTATTTCCATGTACCCATATGCATTATGGGGTATGTTTAATGTTAGAAAGACGTTCTATTGCTTGATACCTTATTTTAGTGTCTTGTAAGTATTGTAACAAATAGAAGAAGAGAGATTTAGATACCACTATTTTCGACACAAATAAGGAAGAACAACTGAGAAGTAGAGAATTCTTGAGGCAAGTTCCTTTTGCGTTTCTGTGAGACCATCTTCTGCAAAGGGCAACGTCAAAAACTACCAGTGGGGTGTTTTTTGACGTGAAAAGCTCTAAAGTGGAATACGAGCTCACAAGTACCGTGTGCGGACTACAAAAGCAAAAACAGAGAAACACTGCATGTTTGTAAAAACGACAAGAATTACTTTTACCTTGAACATTGTATTATTGTGATCCAAGACCTTTTCAGCAAAATATCCCACTGAATACGAGTATTATTGCAGTAGCAACTCATTTTTATATATCTCCATTTTGAGCAAATGCTTTTGACCAATATATATATATTTTTAAAAAAATTAAGTAGACATATTAAAATGATTAGTAATGACACTCCATCATTCACTAATACTTCCCTCAAAATATACAGGGTGTTTCAAAAAGGACTTAACAACTTTGAAAATTCATATAAATTAATTCATAGTACCTACAGAGGTGATTGTAGTGTCAATTTGTAAGGAAATACGTTAAGTTTTGTCTCGTGTAGTTTTCTAGTGCCGAATCATATCGTAAGGAGCGCTAGCGGCAGTTGCGTTAAAGATGGCCGCCTTCACTAGACCCTAGCGTACTAGCTGTGTGTTTTAGTTTGAAGAAACGAAATCGGCGACAACAGTTCAGCGTAATTTTTGTACCAAGTGCCGTAAAGATCCTCCTAGTAGGCCTACAGTTTGTGAGTGGCATAAATGTTTTGTAGAAACAGGATGCCCGGTAAGACACGGGAAATCATCAGGTCGTCCAAGCACATCTGACGACGTCGTTGAGCGAATAAGACAACTTTTGGAAATAGCCCTACGAAATCGACACGGCATGCACCCCGCAAACTTCATGCAAGATGGTACACCATCCCACTACGTGGTTGACGTTCGATGTTTCCTCAGTGATCGCTTTCCAGGTCAATGGATTGGCCAATTGCGTGGCCCACACGTTCCCCAGACCTGAAACCACTCGATTTTTTATTTTATGGGGATTCATCGAGGTAGTTGTGTTTGTATCTCCTGTGCTGGCTTCTCTACCTGACCTTAGAGCAAGAATTTACACCGCCACTGAGTAAGTTGCACCTGCAGTGCTACAACGAGTTTGGGAAGAAAATGACTTCCAATAGGATGTGCAGGATAACGAACGGAAACCGCATACAACATCTTTAGTTCAAGGTAAAAAAAACCTTGATGTGTTTCTCTACAAAATACCACTAAACCCAGCTCTGTGTCTTCTTTCAATAAATTTATATGAATCTTTAAAGTCCATGACCATGCAACAAGAGATAGACTCAACTTACATTTACCAAGAAAAAATGAACATAAAACTCAACACAGCATTTTCTACAAAGGAATAAATCTATACTACAAATTACCAAAAGAGTATAAAGAAATTGCCAAAATATACTTATTTAAAAAATGCAACTAAAAAGTACCTGTTATGCAATACCTTTTATACATTGAAGGATTACTTAGCTAAAATAGAGGAGGGGTTTGATAAAAAATGTTATACAAATAAATAATAATAATAATGATTATAAAATATCCAACATTCCACATGACACCTTCCCTTTATGTGTTTTCCTTTTTTTCCTTTCTAGAAATACTTACCCCCAAGATATGCATAGCACAATACTAACACGTCTTCCTCTTTCTGAGCTCAACATTTCACTCATTATGGAGGGATGCTGACTCAGTTTTTCAGGATAGCAAATGGGAAGCTGCGGTACAGAAAATGGCCCAGAGATCACCAGTATATACACTCCTGGAAATGGAAAAAAGAACACATTGACACCGGTGTGTCAGACCCACCATACTTGCTCCGGACACTGCGAGAGGGCTGTACAAGCAATGATCACACGCACGGCACAGCGGACACACCAGGAACCGCGGTGTTGGCCGTCGAATGGCGCTAGCTGCGCAGCATTTGTGCACCGCCGCCGTCAGTGTCAGCCAGTTTGCCGTGGCATACGGAGCTCCATCGCAGTCTTTAACACTGGTAGAATGCCGCGACAGCGTGGACGTGAACCGTATGTGCAGTTGACGGACTTTGAGCGAGGGCGTATAGTGGGCATGCGGGAGGCCGGGTGGACGTACCGCCGAATTGCTCAACACGTGGGGCGTCAGGTCTCCACAGTACATCGATGTTGTCGCCAGTGGTCGGCGGAAGGTGCACGTGCCCGTCGACCTGGGACCGGACCGCAGCGACGCACGGATGCACGCCAAGACCGTAGGATCCTACGCAGTGCCGTAGGGGACCGCACCGCCACTTCCCAGCAAATTAGGGACACTGTTGCTCCTGGGGTATCGGTGAGGACCATTCGCAACCGTCTCCATGAAGCTGGGCTACGGTCCCGCACACCGTTAGGCCGTCTTCCGCTCACGCCCCAACATCGTGCAGCCCGCCTCCAGTGGTGTCGCGACAGGCGTGAATGGAGGGACGAATGGAGACGTGTCGTCTTCAGCCATGAGAGTCGCTTCTGCCTTGGTGCCAATGATGGTCGTATGCGTGTTTGGCGCCGTGCAGGTGAGCGCCACAATCAGGACTGCATACGACCGAGGCACACAGGGCCAACACCCGGCATCATGGTGTGGGGAGCGATCTCCTACACTGGCCGTACACCACTGGTGATCGTCGAGGGGACACTGAATAGTGCACGGTACATCCAAACCGTCATCGAACCCATCGTTCTACCATTCCTAGACCGGCAAGGGAACTTGCTGTTCCAACAGGACAATGCACGTCCGCATGTATCCCGTGCCACCCAACGTGCTCTAGAAGGTGTAAGTCAACTACCCTGGCCAGCAAGATCTCCGGATCTGTCCCCCATTGAGCATGTTTGGGACTGGATGAAGCGTCGTCTCACGCGGTCTGCACGTCCAGCACGAACGCTGGTCCAACTGAGGCGCCAGGTGGAAATGGCATGGCAAGCCGTTCCACAGGACTACATCCAGCATCTCTACGATCGTCTCCATTGGAGAATAGCAGCCTGCATTGCTGCGAAAGGTGGATATACACTGTACTAGTGCCGACATTGTGCATGCTCTGTTGCCTATGTCTATGTGCCTGTGGTTCTGTCAGTGTGATCATGTGATGTATCTGACCCCAGGAATGTGTCAATAAAGTTTCCCCTTCCTGGGACAATGAATTCACGGTGTTCTTATTTCAATTTCCAGGAATATATATATATATATATATATATATATATATATATATATATAATGTGCGATTGGACCCATACGGATCACGCAAAGCTTTTCCGATTCAATTTTTTAATTCTCCAAACTTCTCTCATTCTTTCCCCATGAATTCTCTTTCTCTCCTCTGTCCATTTTGTCCCCTGTCTCTTGCAAACTTCATTCTCGGGTTGTACTTTCCAACTACTGATTTTTTGCCTGTATACATTTCTGTTTATAACTTCTGAAGAATTTATTTGTGCATTTGGTAGATCTGTTTTGGTTTCTTGTATCCAGGGTATGGTTTTCAATTTTTCAATGTATATTGGGACTCTGTGGATATGACCATAAAATTTTAGTCTTCTTTTCCGGATGTCTGCGGCGAGGTTAGATAATTTTTCTGTAGTTTTCCGAGACTGTAACCTGTATCCATCTTCCGTTCTTTTTGGGCCAAGAATCTTTCTGATTATTTTGCGTTCCTCTTTCAGGATGCCTTCCAGGTCGCCTTTTCTATGGAGTGTGAGTGTTTCGCTGGCATATAGTGCTTCGGGCTTGATTACTGTATTGTAGTGTCGTATTTTTGAGTGAATGGAGAGACACTTTTTATTGTAGATGTTGTGGGTTTTCCAGTATGCTTTTTTCAGTTTTTGCAGTCGAACTTCTTGTGCAGTTCTCTCTCCCCCTGTGGGTTCTAGGACCTCGCCTAAGTATTTAAAGAACGGAACTCTCTCAATTTGTCCGTATTTTGTAGTCAGTTTTTGAGTTTCAAATTTTGAGCAGATGAATTTGGTTTTTTGGAAGGAAATTTGTAGCCCAACTTTTTCGGCGCATTCTTTGAGAATGTCTATCTGTTTAATTGCTGTGGTCTCGTTTTCTGCTAGAATGGCCACGTCATCTGCAAATGCCAAGCATGAAATTTTAATACCATCTTTAGATCTTCCTAGTTGTATAGGCTTCCAGTAATTTTGATTCTTCAGTTCTTTTTCCCATTCTCGGATGACTTTGTCTAAGACAAGGTTGAAGAGGAGTGGAGACAAGCCGTCACCTTGTCTGACGCCGGTTTTGATCAGGAAGGGCTCTGATATTTCACCCAGGAATTTTATCTTAGAAGTTGTGTTTGTGAGCGTTTCTTTGATAAGGTTTAGGGTTTTCGGATCGAGTCCTAGCTCCTCAAGGATAATAAAGAGAGATTGCTTATCGACTGAATCATAAGCCTTTGCGAAATCAACAAAGGAACAAATGATCGGGCTGTTTCTGACTGCTTTGTATTTTAGTGTTGTCTTCAAATTGAAAATTTGTTCTGCATAGGATCGGTGAGGGCGAAAGCCAGCTTGGTATTCACCAATACTGTGTTCGAGTTGTTCTTGTGTTCGTTGAAGAAGACAAGCTGAGAGGATTTTAGAAGTGACTTGGAGAAGGGAGATTCCTCGATAGTTGTTTATATCTGCCATGTCTCCCTTTTTATGCAGTGGATGAATTAGGGCGCATTTCCAATCTTCTGGTAGTTTTTCTGTCTGCCAAATGTCTGTGATGATTTGAGTGAGTTCTTTGAGGGAATTTGGTCCAAGATTTTTAAGTAGTTCTGCAGTGATATTATCTTCTCCGGATGCCTTGTTGTTTTTCAGTCTATGAATATGTCTTTGGATCTCCTCTAGTGTAGGTGGTGGGGATTCTGGATTTGTGTAGATAGCAGTTTCTTGAGGGAATCTTGAAGAAGGTTCAGGGCAATTGAGGAGTCCGGAAAAGTATCTTGCCAGCTCCTCACAATTTTCCCGATTTGTGAGCGCTAGTTTTCCATCTGGTTTTCTGAAACATAGATTTCGTGAGCCGTATCCATTGATTCTCCCAGCAAAGGTCTTATAGAAGTCTCGTACATTATAGTTACGGAAATTTTCTTCAATAGACTCACACTGTTCCTTGAGGTACTTCCTCTTGACTTGTCTGATTGTTTTTGCCACTTGTCTTCTGGTGTTGTGGAAGTGATCTAGATTTTCTGGGGATTTTTTACTGTTATACTTCAGAAAGGCTTTCTTTCTTTCTTCCAGCGCTTTTTCACATCCAGAGTCCCACCAGGGGTGTTTAGTGTTCTTTTTCAATGGGATCAGTCCTTTTACCTTCTTTGTAATTTTTGTTCGAAATTTTTCCCAAGAGTCAGCTGGTTCCTTTTCCCACTCCTCCTTCAGATTGGTTTCTTTGATTGTTCGTGTGTCAAATTTCATCATGTGTGTTTTCTTCGGATAGAATTTTTTTGGGGTGAATTTCACTTTAATGCGTGTTAAGTAGTGGTCTGAGTCAATGTTCGCCCCTCTGCGGACTTGGACATCATGGATCTCTTTCTGTACGAAATAGGAGATGGCAATGTGGTCAATCTGATATTCGCCGATCTCTTGTATGGGGGACCTCCAGGTCTTTTGTTTTCTAGGTTTTTTTCTCAAAGATGTAGACATTATTTTTAGATTATTTTGTTGGCATAGTTCAATAAATCTCAGTCCGTTTCTGTTGGTGAATCTGTGTGCTGGATATTTTCCTACAGTTTTTTGGTGTTCTTTCTCTCTGACAATTTGTGCATTGAAATCTCCCATTAAGATTTGGATATCATCCCGGGGAATTTTGGCCATGACATCTTCAAGTTTAGTCCAGAATTTTTCAGTTTGTAGTTGGCGTTTTTTGTTGTCTATGTTTGTGGGTGCATGAACATTTATCAATGTGTATTTCTTGTTGGCGCACTGGATACGCATGGTCATGAGGCGATTATTTATGGAAGAGACCTCTCTAATTGAGCCTAATATATTTCTGTGCACCGCAAATGCCATGCCCAGGAGTGGCGTACCATTGGCAATTCGTTTGTCAGTCTTGCTCTTGAAGATGCGATAGTTTCCATAGTCTATTGTATTTTCATCCGTGAATCTAGTTTCTTGTAACGCTAAGATCTTAATTTTTTGTTGGTCTAGCTCTGTTACTAAGTTGTGTAATTTTCCAGGTTGAATTAGGGTCTGAATGTTAAGGGTACCAATGTACATGGGAACCTTGGGACGAAGTTTGCTTGAGAACTCTGATCGTGATGGCCCGGGTTCCCCAGAATCCGAAAACCCAGTTGTCGTCTGTCGACGAGTGGATTGGTTACCACCTGGGGTAATTCTGTCATTACTCTCACGAATCATGATAGCTTGTAAGTTTTGGTCCAGTGTTTCCACTGGGTGTTTAGAACCAGGGATTGTCAGTTCCTGGAGCATATAATACAGCCGCACCTACTAGATGGACAGACGCTGACCTCGCTGCCGCTCGACTCGAGTACAGACGCATTGAGGATTTGGAATGTGAGATTTTTTTTCAAGGTTTTCTCCTATAGATCCGCCGTGTTCTGCGTTAACGGGGTCACCTCGTGTAGGATGTGGCTCTTCACCACGCACGGACGGTCTTGGACGTAGCTTCCTCGGAGGCAAAGGTCTTGCATACCTCCTCAGCTCATCCCTGGGGTGGTGAGGACCAGTACTGAGTCAACCCCAAGCAAAGGTGCTACCTCTACCAACCATATATATATATATATATATATATATATATATATATATATATATATAGTGAGTGAAGTGTTATGAAACAATGTGTGTATAGTGTGTGCAGTGATGCAGTGACGGATAGTGAGATATGAGTGAACAATATGGCATTACATTATTTAATAAGTTATTTGTAAAAAAAGTATTGTATACCAGGAGTAAATCTAATGATTGTCTCTAACTAGAAGTCTGTAAATATATGTGTATATGAATTAGCTTATTTTAAATTGATCTAAATTTGTGAATACTTTGACATGTCCTATATCCTTTAAAAAGAGATCTACGGATGAATAAAGTTGCTACTGCTGCTACTACTAGTTGTAAAGTCCTTTTTGAAACACCCTGTATAAAACAATGCAGATTAAAAGCGGTGGAAACTGTAAGGGTCTGTACGACCAGCTGCGTGTACTGACGACGATATTCCGCTCGCGTGCACCGTTAGATTAAGTTGTCAAGGCAAGCAAAGTTCCAGTTAAAACAATAGAGGGCAGAGTGAGTGCTGCACACTTCCGCCCAGACAATGTTCTAGGGGCACATTATTTGTCATCCACCGTCTCGTTCGCCAACGGAGTGATTTTTGCTCCAGTCCGAATCAGACCCAGTTGCGAAGCTACACTTCGCACAGTCACCAAATGAGTGCCTGCGGATGTGCCCTGTCGTACATATCTAGAAATCCCTGTTTCTATTGACACTTGGAACCTGTAGAATTTTAGCAGCGCAAGTGGCAGGAAGGCAGAAGCGGCCCGACGGCGGTGTGTGTCTGTGTGTGCGTGCGTGTGCGTGTGTGTGTGTGTGTGTGTGTGTGTGTGTGTGTGTGTGTGTGTGTGTGTATGCGCGCGTGGGGCCGTCCCTCGGGAAGTGCGAGGCAGAGACACAACGCTGCGATGCGGCGTGTCGCGACCCACCGCCCTCAGTCGCAGCCGGTTTTTAATTTGCTTCTCGCTTTAGCCTCCCGCCCGGGGATGGGAGATGTGGCGGGCGTAATTTGCGACGTGGGAGGCAGCCGCTACCGCACCACGCCTAAGATGGGATTCATCTGCCCGGACGGCTTCTGCCCACGGTGGAGCTTTAGCCGACACCGCGAACGTCAAACCGTATCCAGCGTGGGAGGCGTCCGCACACTACCCGTGTGCCCAACTCGGTGATCACGTTGTTAACGGCACTGCACAGCTTTATTTTGAGAACACGAATGACATTTCATAAGGGTAAATTTGTAAGGGCTGCTTATTTCCAGTAATTTCTGTAGTAGATGTAACATCCACAGGGTTGCAATAAAAATATGGAATGCATGCTTGAACGTAAATGCAGATGCTTGCCAAGCCTGAAGATTGCCCTATTGTATTTGACCACCTACGACACCTCTGCGTGTTCTCAGTACATTGCAAAGTGTCATTCGTGGTCACAAGAGTGTTCTGTGCAGCGAGTGCATTATGTCGGAGATAAGTGAATTCTAACATGGGGAAATTGTTGGTGTCGTACGGTGGCTGTTTTCGTAACCAAGGGTGCCGAAGTGTTTGGTGTTCCAAGAAGCACCGTATCGATTTTTACCGCATACAGGGAGAGCACGAAAATATAATCCGCCAGACCACGACGCGGACGAAAGTGTATGTTGAGTGATACTGACGGACGGTCATTGAAGAATTTACGTAGTCTGCAATTCTCTAAACTGGTCTTAGACGAAGGAATTACAATGCAGAGAAATCTAGGAACCAGTATTCCTTCATTTATTAAACCAGTTTTACGCGTTTCGGCGTTAGCCACCACCAGACTCTGTATAAATACAGATGTTTGGAGGGACTCAAGGCTTGCATATAGCAAAGAGAAGTTATGTCAAATAATGACAAATAAGACCTATGTAGCAAAATGGAACCGTACTATTCATAAAGACTAGAAACATCTAAATTTTACAGAAGATACCTACTCTGGTTCAGATAAAAAAGCCAGAGGATTACATAGTAACGTAGTTAACTTGCAAAGAATGCGAACAGACTGACAGAGTTCGTATTGTGAATACACAGAGGCACTAGGTGGTGCCACAGTACATTCGTGCTGACAATCAGCGCCACTCAAGAAGATCAAGAGCAACACAATTAACTATTTATAACTGAAAAATAAGCCATCAGCGACCCAGGATAATCCTTATACATAAACTGAAACTAATGCGATGGCCGTAAAGTTAAATTATACATAGTTGACCATGGTTATCACAACACAGCATGTGCAGAATGAACAACCACAGAAACGTCAATTGTCAAATTATGATAACAATACTCATTATAAAGGTAGAGAAAGGATAAATATAATACATGGCATACTACCTACGAGAAATATAGGTACATGATATACAACATACGTAAAAGCTAACAACACCATTTAAAAAAGGAATGGATAGAAGTATTAAAACCATAATAAAACTTATTGAAACGTAATAAATTAACATGAAAGTTAGAGATTACCATATAACTTTAAAATATACGCGAGTCCATTGGTCACCTACTTTGAATTTTATTGTTCCAAATTACTATTTTTTCCTAGAAATTCCCCAAGGTGAGGGGTAGAGGAGGAGGGCAAAGGGGGTGGAATGAAGGGGGTGGACAGATAGGGGAAGGGTTGTACGATTGGTGAGGGGGGAGGTGGGGGAGTAAGGGGTGAAGGAGGAATGGGATGGATCATGTGTAGGTAACAACAAAAGCTCATGGCTACCTCAGCAACAAGTGCGAGTAGAATGCCCGTAAAACTTAACAGCACAAGTCATGAAAATTATATACGTAGGAAATCCTAGATTATATCCAAAACAGATCTAGGTTTTTTAGCATGTTCAATCAAAACAACTTGTAGGTAATACAACGGATAAATATTACAACTGACAATATGATCATACGAGTGCATTGGTAACATACTTTAATTTTATTTTTGTATTTACTTTTAAAGGTTGAGCCAGGGAGGAGGGTGAATGGAACGGTGGGAGGGGGCGACTGTTGAAATTATGGGTAAGCAGCAATAAAAGTAACAGACAATGGCGCGAGAAGGAAACTCACCTTTGTTGGGCCATTGAAGAGGATTGTGACGAAAAATGAGGGGACGACAGCTGCACGAGTCTCTGCAGAACTGAGTGTACCGTTCACGATCCCTGTCAGCATCAAAACAGCACGAAGGGAGCTCAGTAACCGTGGAATTACTGGGAGCTTCGACTAGAAAAGCAAATAACGCCGAGACTGAATGAGCCTGTAGATAGTTGGATATTACACAAGTGCTAGCTGAAGGTATAGATACAAAGTCAAGTTAGAAGTGCAACATACATACGCTTATCCTACTGGAAGCACTTGAGGTAAATGAGCACTTGGCACAAAACCCCTATTCGGTTCTGAATGATCAATGACAACTAAGCCCATACCACGCTTAAGCTTCAAAGAATCCAGTTCAGCAACCACATACTTTCTGACATCAATCCAGATGATCACAATTACCTCCACAGTTTTTACTATAGTCATTAAAACTCATTTTGCTTTCCTTTATAATTTTTAGTATTACAATCATACAGTTTATATATTCTGATTTTGTGTGTTTGGCTTTTGTACTGTGTTTGATATTACCCATATTGTGACCTGTAATTTATAGCTGTAATTTAACTCGTTTGGTAAATGACATTTCTCACCTAATGTAACGACCAGAGAATCTGCGCGTGTTGACAGTACCTTTGTTTCTAATATTTGGTTTCCTATACACTAGAAAGGACGCTAGTCAGTTGTGTTTGCGATGGCTCGTCGAAAACCTGTTCGAAATACCAGTTATTAGAAGAGAAAAAACACAGCTTGTAAGTTTTTCAATTGTAAGTATGAAATTGTTGTATCAAGAAGTGACGAAAGAATCTGTAAATACGAAGAAATAGAAACTAAGCTAAGCGTCATAACTCATATACTCTTTCTTTTCCATACTGCTTAACGCAACACACACTGGAAGTTTGGTTTGAATATCGCAATGGTTTACTGGACTACTGATGGTAAAAACCCATTGCCTTCCTCTGGACTGCCTGACACATCAGATACAGGAGGACCTGCAGCTCAATGCTGACTCCAAACCACGGTGCAACTCAGCGTTTTTCACATTAGCAAACAGTACCGGAGGTGCAAGAAGTGACAAATGACTGCTAATAATTCTGAGGCATACCAGTGCTTGCACCCAAGACCTTTGGATTCATAGTGGGGCATTTTACCACCGAGTCACACACTCACAGAAAATAATTTTTTCTGTACAATTGAAGAATACAAATCGTCCAGAGAGATGAGAAAGGATCTGGAGTGGGCTGGATTAGAAAAGAAATCACCCGAATATGATAATTAATCTGTAAAAAAAACGCAACGGATATCTTTACTTTCCTCAGTTCCTCCAGCCAAAGAAACAGAATAGCATACCCAATATTACTAATAAAATGTTTTATCTGATTCCTACATATGTACGCTAAGGATAAGGAACGGATTCTAGTATACACTGCGCAACATAATTAAAGCAACACTTTTTCGAAATCCTGCTATTGTCTCCCAATGTGACGTATAAGTTTGAAATTTAGCTCAAAAGTGCCTACAACTTTCTTCTGTAATTATGCAAAAGCGTGAGTGTATGATTATGAAACTGCTATCCTAATTCATTTGTCCTTTCCTTATCCCAGCAGTCCTCTATTAAGTTTGGCGCATCGACTGATTTAATTTAACTTTCGTGTGAAGTATTTGTATGGAGTGTAGCCATGTATTGAAGTGAAACGTGGATGATAAATAGTTTAAACACGAAGAGGATAGCTTTTGAAATGTGCTGCTACAGAAGAGGGTTGAAGATTAGATGGATAAACTAATGAGGAGATACTGAATAGAATTGGGCAGAAGAGAAATTTGTGGCACAACCTGATTAGAAGAAGGGATCGGTTGGTAGGGCACGTTCTGAGACGTCAAGGGATCACTAATGGAGGGAAGCGTAGGGAGTAAAACTTGTAGAGGGCGACGAAGAGATGAATACATTAAGCCGATTCAGAAGGATGTAGGTTGCAGTAGTTACTCGGAGATGAGGACACTTGCATAGCACAGGGTAGCATGGAGAGCTGCATCAAACGAGACTTCGGACTAAAGACTACAACAATAACATAATGTAGGGACCACGACGTCGACGAAATACTCGTAAATAGATCAGTGCACTTTGCGTATATTTGGTCCGAACCTTACTTGTTTGATGAATAATCATTCGGACTGAATAACAATTTCTACACTGTGCAACATAATTAAAGGCTCACTTTTGTGAAACCCCTTAATTGCCTCACATTGCAACGTATAAGTTTGAGTTGTGACTCAAAGGTGTCTACAACTTTCTTCTGTAGTGGCGCGCTTCGACGTCACCTTCGGGCTCAGCGACGCTAGAAAAAGCAAAGTGTCAACGCATGCGGAAAAAAGGCCACAGCTCAGAAGTTCCTGCGAGCTGTGAATAATTCTGTCCAACGTCACCTGGACGTGTCACGCGATGAGATGGTCGTCACAGACCATCTTACCCACGTTACACCCCTTCTTTTGACGTCACAGCGTTGAAATCACGTAGTTCTTTATGGATGTCCAGGGAAAATTTTTCAGACACACTGCCGCTCGTCTCAAAAAGGACTAATGGGGTGGAATAAAGGCTGTCAATGAAGCCACCTGGGGCGTTGATTCCCACAAATTTCGCGGCTGAAAATGACAGTTCGTAGTGCGATGAACGACGGTAAGGCGTTCTTGACGACCTTTGACACTGAAAACACCTTCGGACCTTTCAATCCTCCTCTAAGGAAATTGTGGGGCTGCATATCCGCTGAAAGTGATCACACCCTTTTGGAGTGCGGCGCGACCGCAAGTTTTATTCTCGTGTACGGGTTGGAGCCTCTAGGGACCGTTCAAAACTGTTCGACGAAATTTAAACGGCATGCGAGGCAGCAAAGGGTACTTATTCTTTTTCAACCCTCCTGTGCTCTGCTCTTCTGTGGCGTGATCATGCAGGAGTGCAACATTAATATGGGCATGAATGCAACGGCAATGGGTTCTTCTAAAAAGGTGCCCCCACACGCCCAAGTTCGGCAACATCCTCGGTGCCACCCATGCAACTTTGTTGAGCAAGTTAAAAATGTACGTCAGGAACTTTGTTATACGAAGCCTAGCGGCTGCTCTACCATCTGAAGGTAGAAAAATCCTACCCAAGAGATGTCGAGAGGGTTGCCTAACCCTCTGCCGCTAGAGCAGCCGACAGGTTGATTTGATGTCGAAATTTCTGAAGGTACATTTCCTTGCTTAACCAAGGGGCATAGGTGGCAGTGAGGAAGTTGCCGAACTGGGGGGGGGGGGGGTCTTAGAAAGACACTTTGCCCTTTTATTCATGCACACGTTACTGTTGCAGTTCCGTGTGATCACGCCACAGTAGGGCGGAAAACAGGAGGGTTGAGAAACCATAAGTATCCAAGCTACTTCGGATTACTTTCAAATTTCGTTCAACCGTTTTGAGCGGTCCCTAGCGGATCCAACCTGTCCAGGAGAGCAAAAACTATGGTCGCGCTGCACACTAAAGGGACGCGATCTCATTCAACTGGGATGCAGCCCCACAATGTCCTTAGAGAAAGGTGGGAACGTCCGAGGGCGTCAGCAGTGTCAAAGGCTGTCAAGAAAGTCTTCCTGTTGGTCATCACACTGCGAACTGTCGCTTTCTATTGTGAAATGTGTGGGAATCAAAACCTTAGGGAAAGGGGTGATTTCATCGACGTACTTTATACCACCGCTTGAGGCTTTTTCCTTTCGGTTCTGAATGGCGGTGTGTCTGAAATATTTTCTTCGGACGTCCACAAAAAAACTAAGTGATTTCAACGCTGGCTCTCACCTCCATCGCGGAGACGTCAAAAGAAGGGATTAAACGTGGGTAAGAGGGTCTGTGACGACCATCCCATCGCGTGATACATCCACAGTGGCGTTGGGCATAATTGTGGTGAAATATGGTGCCAATGTGACGCCATTAAACCACTCTACAGCTCGAATGAGTTTCCGAGCTGTGGCCTTTTTTTCGCATGTTTCGACACCTTACAGTTGGAAGCGTTGCCGACCCCGAGGGGGACGTCGCAGCGTGCTGCGATTTTGCGCCATTACAAAAGAAGAATGTAGGCACATTTGAGCCTAAATTTCAAACATATGCGTCTCTTTGGGAGACAATTACGCGATTTCGAAAAAATGATCCTTTAAGCCTATTGCACAGTGCAGAAATTGATATTCATTCCGAATGATTTATTAATGAAAAAAGTTAAGTGCGGACCAGACACACTCAATGAAAGTGCACTGATCGATGTACAAGTATTTCATCGACATGGTCAACCCTGCTTCATAGGAAAGTTAAATTAAATCTACAGATGCGTCAAACTGAGTAGTGATAGAATATAGCTGTGATAAAAGTAGGATGAAATAGGATAGCAGTATCAGAATCATTCGCTCATTCATACAGACAGAAATGAACATCATTTTCTACCACCGATAACTCCTACGAAGCCTACAACATACAGGCAGAGATATCTTAAATCCGAGCCGGTCACAAACCACGAATATCCATTAAATTCCACAAGTAAACGTTAAGAAAAATAATCCCTTCATATAAGTTTTCATCGTGTTCCACGAATTTAGATCTATCGAATAAATAAAAGAGAAATGATTTCAGTATGTTCTAAGCAACACTTACATACATTTCAACTTAAACTTACAGTAGTATCGTGCAGATACAGACTACGAGTGCTGAAGCTGTTAGCGTTTGCTGAAAGGCTAATGAAGAAATGAACTCAATCTGAGCAAGCCCCCAAATCATTAAAGTCTGCTAAATTATACAAGTAAAAATTAATGAAACCTGGTTCGGCTATGCAAGTGTTAATTCTACTCTGCAGATTGAGGCCTATCGGATTATAAATAACAAATTGCGATACACTGTACTCTGAGCAACACTTGATTAGGCATGCCGTTAGAAAAAACAGTTTAGCTTTGGAAACTTCTATGTACATCACTCACACGTTGAAGTTGCAAATATTTACTGACAGTTAATGTGCAATGGATTTCAGTTCTATCACCGTCTATGTGGCATTGTACCTGAACAAAACCATCGACTGTCAAGTCCTAAAATCTCATGAACGATATAAAATTCAAGCTGGCGACCCTCGCAGTTGCGTTTAGTAAATTTATCATACATACTGAGAACGATTCCACTTCACTAACTATATGGGAATGTAATTCTTCCTGGTCCTGCACCACATGTGGAACCTAAATCTCTCACACACACGCACACACACATATGTACACATGCGCGAAGTATTCCTTACCAAAAAAATCAAGAACAATGTTAAATCCACAAGCGAAATTACTCCTACGACAAATAACGTGATTCCCTCTTAGTAACAAATAAAATTGTAATAAAAATGGTTAAATATTATACACTAAATAACTCAAATACTTGAAGCCACAGAATGTCCTAAGGAGCACCCTTTCTTACTCAGTTCTTCCAGTAAAATGTGTCTACCACAGACTGAGGATTAACCGCTTTGGGTCGCACCGTGGCGGAAGGTATCTACCAGAGATTCCTGCGGCAGTCACTTGACGATCTAACTCCTTCTACCGAGTACATACTTGCCCTAATGGTGAAGCTAAACCTCTCTGAATTTCTCCCTAAGCTACCACTGTTACCGAGACTGCACTAGCTGACAAACGGATACTGGCTACTCTCGCGAAACTTCACATTCACTCAGATCAGTAACACACATCGGGTTAAACGATAGGACAATTTATTGTATGGGAAGGACGCAGGTGCACATTTACCAATGAAAATATAAAGAATAAAACGACTTACTTCGCAAACATATAGCGAGTGTCAAAGCAAAGCGCCTGCCGGAGTGGCCGAGCGGTTCTAGGCGCTACAGTCTGGAGCCGAGCGACCGCTACGGTCGCAGGTTCGAATCCTGCCTCGCGCATGGATGTGTGTGATGTCCTTAGGTTAGTTAGGTTTACTTAGTTCTAAGTTCTAGGCGACTGATGACCTCAGAAGTTAAGTCGCATAGTGCTCAGAGCCATTTGAACTATTCAAAGCAAAGTTACAGAATTAATGAACAGATGAGATGAGATGGATCTGACTGATCTGTCTTAGTGTGTTCTTATTTAAGGGGAGTTAGAATGGGAATATTTTTTTCTCACATTTTTTATCTCATTATAAAGTTTGCAATTTTCCGAATAAAATTATATATATATATATATATATACAGGGTGGACCATTGATAGTGACCGGGCCAAATATCTCACGAAATAAGCATCAAACGAAGAAACTACAAAGAATGAAACTCGTCTAGCTTGAAGGGGGAAACCAGATGGCGCTATGGTTGGCCAGCTAGATGCCGCTGCCATAGGTCAAACGGATATCAACTGCGTTTTTTTAAAAAAAATAGGAACCCCCATTTTTATTACATAGGCGTTTAGTACGTAAAGAAATATGAATGTTTTAGTTGGTCCACTTTTTTCACTTTGTGATAGATGGCGCTGTAATAGTCACAAACGTATAAGTACGTGGTATTATTCCGCCAGTGCGGACGGTACTTGCTTCGTGATGTACTACCCGTGTTAAAATGGACCGTTTACCAATTGTGGAAAAGGTCGATATCGTGTTGATGTATGGCTATTGTGATCAAAATACCCAGCGGCTATGTATGGTGCTCGGTATCCTGGACGACATCATCGAAGTGTCCGGACCGTTCGCCGGATAGTTACGTTATTCAAAGAAACAGGAAATGTTCAGCCACATGTGAAACGTCAACCACGATCTGAAACAAATGATGATACCCTAGTAGGTGTTTTAGCTGCTGTCGCGGCTAATCCGCACATCAGTAGCAGACAAATTGCGCGAGAATCGGAAATCTCTAAAACGTCGGTGTTGAGAATGCTACATCAACATCAATTGCACCCGTACCATATTTCTATGCACCAGGAATTGCATGGCGACGACTTTGAACATCGTGTACAGTTCTGCAACAGGGCACAAGAGAAATTACGGGACGATGACAGATTTTTTTCACGCGTTCTGTTTAGCGACGAAGCGTCATTCACCAACTGCGGTAACGTAAACCGGCATAATATGCACTACTGGACAACGGAAAATCCACGATGGCTGCGACAAGTGGAACATCAGCGACCTTGGCGGGTTAATGTATGGTGCGGCATGATGGGAGGAAGGATAATTGTTTCAAATGGCTCTGAGCACTATGGGACTCAACATCTTAGGTCATAAGTCCCCTAGAACTTAGAACTACTTAAACCTAACTAACCTAAGGACATCACACACATGCATGCCCGAGGCAGGATTCGAACCTGCGACCGTAGCAGTCCCGCGGTTCCGAACTGCAGCGCCAGAACCGCTAGACCACCGCGGCCGGCGAAGGATAATTGGCCCCCATTTTATCGATGGCAATCTGAATGGTGGAATGTATGCTGATTTCCTACGTAATGTTCTACCGATGTTACTACAAGATGTTTCACTGCATGACAGAATGGCGATGTACTTCCAAAATGATGGATGTCCGGCATGTAGCTCGCGTGCGGTTGAAGCGGTATTGAATAGCATATATCATGACAGGTGGATTGATCGTCGAAGTCCCGTACAGTGGCCCGCACGTTCACCGGATCTGACGTCCCCGGATTTCTTTCTGTGGGGAAAGTTGAAGGCTATTTGCTATCGTGATCTACCGACAACGTCTGACAACATGCGTCAGCGCATTGTCAATGCATGTGCGAACATTACGGAAGGCGAACTACTCGCTGTTGAGAGGAATGTCGTTACACGTATTACCAAATGCATTGAGGTTGACGGACATAATTTTGAGCATTTATTGCATTAATTGCATTAATTACAGGTAATCACGCTGTAACAGCAAGTGTTCTCAGAAATGATAGGTTCACAGAGGTACATGTATCACATTGGAACAACCGAAATATGACGTTCAGACGTACCTACGTTCTGTATTTTAATTTAAAAAACCTACCTGTTACCAACTGTTCGTCTAAAATTGTGAGCTATATGTTTGTGACTATTACAGCGCCATCTATCACAAAGTGAAAAAAGTGGGCCAACTAAAACATTCATATTTCTTTACGTACTACAAGAATATGTAAGAAAAATGGGGGTTCCTATTTTAAAAAACGCAGTTGATATCCGTTTGACCTATGGCAGCGCCATCTAGCGAGCCAACCATAGCGCCATCTGGTTTCCCCTTTCAAGCTAGACAAGTTTCGTTCTTTGTAGTACTGTCCCCTCACGTCTGCTGCTGGATGGGCTGCCCTTACTGCAACATCTCCTTAATAAAGATTAACATGTCGATCAACGAGCTGAGCGCTATGCAGCGACCCAGTACACATCTAACTGCAAGTCTGACTGCGAGTGCCTTGTTGCTATCAAAGCTGGCATATTTAAAGGAAGCACGAGCTCATTAGGAACTAGAGTGGCCTTTCTTTAATTGAATGTACGACAACGAGATAACAGCACTCCCCCAGCATAGAGAAACTAACCAATAATCTGTGTTGTATTTATTGTACACCACACTACTATTTTCACATCATGCAGAAACTCTCGGTATAACTACTGAGGATTTTCAGAAATCCAACGTCTATAGTTCTGGAAGTTCAAGTTCACCGATAAATGCAACCGTGCCTCATCTGCAAGAAAGAGAACTTTAGCAGCTGAACATATAAAACGGGTCATTCAGAACATTCTGAACAGTTGATAAATCAAAATTATAAATCTTTGTACACTTGACAGCACGGAAGTTGGCTGGCGGAATCCACAAGGAAATGTGTGCCAAAGACGTGAATTAATGCAATGTGCCAGATTCTTAGTGTACTTTGATGATACTATAAACTGGAAGTATTACAAGAAAATGATCCTATCGATATTCTAAACCTATTCCAAGAAGACACTAAAACGTTCCAGCCAATAGAATACTGTAGAGTAACTGACCAGAGAATCACAGGTTCGGCAACAGGTTATTTTGTTTCTCTTCCTTCTTTCCTTTCTGTAACAGACTTGTTCTTATAACTCGACCACTGTCTCGATGTCTTTGACTATCCTGCTTGAAACTCTTCACTCAGGTACGATAATAAGCAGTTAATTTTCTACATCAGAGACGCTGTTTGTTGGCAATATATTAAAGAGCCCCACTTTTGTAACAATTTCGCTTCCGTAACTGGTCAGCGCGACTGGCTACTAGAGGAGGACCCGGGTTCGATTCCTGATGCTGCCAGGGATTTTTGCTTGGTGGGAGGATTGGCACGGAGTACAATCAGCCTTGTGAAGCCAACTGAAGGGCTCCTCGATCGGTTAGCAGCGGTGCCGATGTCAAGAACCCGACAACGACTGGGAGAGCGGTGTGCTGCCCACATGCATCCGCTGACGCCACTGGCAAAGGGTGACTCTGCTGTTGATCGGGCCTAATTGACTCGTGTAAGGCTATAACGTGGAACTTTATCCTTATCCTTACATATAAAATTCTCGTGTCACAGTGTTAGTTGCCATACTCCTCCAGAACGGTTCAATCAATTTTGATGAAATTTTACACGTATATAGGGTAGGTCTGAGAATCGTCTTAATCTATTTTTCATACCCCTAAGTGATAAGGGTAGTCCACCCCAAAAATATTATCTTATTTTTTGGACAGAAATTTTTATTTTTATTTTTTTGTGATATGGCATTAAAAATACACGCAACCATAAATTTTTCACCATTCTACCACCAACCCCTATTTTTTAATAGCGATTTTAGTAATTTAATAATTTTCACCCCGATCGATAACTGATCAATTATCACTTGATCAACGGCTCTATCGATTCTGAAGAAATTTTACTTGTATATTCGATACGTCTGAGAATCGGTCGTAATCTATTTTTCATACTCCTAAGCAATAAGGGTGGTCCACCCCAAAATTTTTTTTCTTATTGTTTGGACAGAACTTTTTATTTTTATTTTTTTATGATGTGGCATTACAAAATACACTGAACCCTACATTTTCACCGTTCTACCACCAATATTTATTTTTTAATAGCGATCCTAGTACTTTAATAATTTTCGACCCCTGTCAATAACTGATCAATTATCACTTGATCAGTTATCCCCGCCAGGTGTCTACCGGTGATAGTCTTTCACCATTCGATACACAGGTAATTGAAGAAAACGTCCCAAAAGCCAATACTGCCGGACTTCCCCCTAAGCTTTTTCTCACTCCCTACACAGTTTTCGGCCATTATTATTGTTTGTGTCACGAGCTCCAGCCAACAACGGCAATTGTGTTACACGTATACATTGTGTTACACGTATACATTACTCTTATAGACTAGAGATTATTTATATGGCAAAACAACGTTTGCCGGGTCAGCTATAACATACAAAGATTTTCAGAAGTTCGCCGGGTATAGCGAGTACCTTAATATAAAAATTCATTCATATCAACACCTACCGTTAGACCCCTCCATTGTAAGAAATGATAATAGCAAACAATATCATTACAGTCTAGCAGAAAGCTGACGATTATCAAACGCTGATTACTCAGTCTACGCAGAATTAACAGTAGAGACGTTAAGTTTTACATGCGATTTCGTTACCAGATTATTTCCGGTCATTTGAAGCTCGACTGAAGAAATAGCTGACATACAATACGCTGTCCCGCACTGAGATACGAATCGATTACTATAATAGGGTCACAATCGTATCAGGAAACTAGTGTTATACCGGAGGACTAACAAGACGCTCCAGCAGAAAACAGTTTCCTTTTGCTCTAATGGTGGGTAAACGTACAGCAGATAACGTGAAAGGTAGGAGCAATTGTAGCAAATGCGGTACGATTTGCTTAAGCTCTGAAACTAGGGAAGTGACACGCAAAGACGAACATGTTCACTAAATGCAGTTTTTGTCAATCAACATAAATCAGGCCTGCATATGAGCTACGTCCGACGCGAACGGTTTTACTTTTGTGCCAAAAAGCAGTTCATATCTGTAAATCAAATTCACAATGAAAATATTCTTTTAAAATGTACATTAAAATGTGGACATGTTCTCATTTGCATAAACCATTTGGGTATATTGAGCTCTGAATGATTTTCAAAAATAAATATCTTGTTTTTTTTTCCCGAAATACCTTACATGTATCTGTATAATGGTTGCTATACTACATCACTGCGTAATTGAAACAATTTGGTATGTGGTATCATGGAAAGAAAATATAAATTGGCAACTGTAACATTGATATTCCTTTTCAGTGTTTTACCGAAAGTTCTGATTTTATTGTTGCTACACAATTATTTAATGTGTTTCAAATCACCAAGACAGAATATAATGATGTAACAGTGGCATTACCTGTTATTAGAAAGGTTCTTTGAAGTAACTGTTACACTTAAACATGTAAACCAGAACCATCTTCTTAACAATCACAAGCAATTTCCTATACCCCTGTGTTGAACCACATGGGTGTATCGTCAGTGACGGATGTATATCAACTAAAGTCTTTTTGATTTCTTCCCTGAAAATAGGTTGCAATAAACCATCAACACTCTTCTTCCTGTCGTCTGTGTCTGGATGCCTGAGAACTATTTCAGCTCGTGATTTAGAAAAAGTTTCTTAATGGCCCATCCACGTTTCAGAAGAGAAGAACAGGAGCACAAAATGAGGAAATACAGAAGCGTCCGATCTTACCCGTCGGCTTTGACCCATGACGTCACAAATACCGCGGAAACGACTATAAACAATTCCAATATGGCGGATATAAAAACATCGCATACGTATTGTAAACACTGAAATACACAAGTTTCACAAAAAGCCTAATGACTGTAACGGGACAAGCGTGGGAAATTAGGGGTTTTTGGGTGCGGAGAAACTAAATATACAGAAATGTAGCCACCGACCGCCATTCAAAACCACGCAAAACAACGAAATAAATCAACATCACAAAACTGACCAAATACCAAAAAACACATTCCTATCCATAATCGGACACTTCCCTTAACCTATATAGCTCAACAGAACCTACCGATCACATCCCCCAATAGAAAAGTAAGAAACGAAAGCTTCCCTTACACCTACATACATCGGCACTTATGCAGTTTAGCAGGTACGGAAAAAAATTTTCATTTTTTTTCAAAATTTGATCATCATGTGTCGTTATGCGGTGGGGGGAGTCTGCAGTGCCCCCCCATCCCCCCACAGGCTTCATTAGTGTCAAATCAATATTTTCGAATCATAGGCGGCCGCTGCCGCGGCCGCATTCAAAAAAAAAACTCCCAACCTAACCTCAAGTGGGCTACGCTACAGATCAATATGTTCATCAAATTGCTTCATATTACGTATACATGTTCATTAGTGTCAAATCAATATTTTCGAATCATAGGCGGCCGCTGCCGCGGCCGCATTCCAAAAAAAAACTCCCAACCTAACCTCGTATTCAGGGCTACGCTACAGATCAATGTGTAGGTCCCTTACGTCACGGGTCAAAGCCGACGCGTGAGATCGGATGTTTCCAACCTATACCCAATACACAAAACAGCATTAAATTAACCATTAACTCACTAATAGAAATTCCGCTTCAAATCCAACACCTGAGCAACAGAAAACTGACCCCACCACACGAAACAAACGAAACAAACGAAAACCATGAACACACCACCAGAGAGCACGACAAACAAAAACAAGACATCTACAAACACGCCACAATCGCAAATCAAACTCCGCGCCGTAATGACGTCACACACCACAACACGCTTACGTCACGGGTCAAAGCCGACGGGTAAGATCGGACGCTTCTGTTGACCCCAAAATGATGCTAAAAGATGCTATGCGTGAGGACGTCTGGCTGTGACTGGAATGGAAATCACGTGGCTGGAGCAGCTTCTCCTATTGGCCGTACTGGACTAGCTATTCTTTGCAGGAAATACATATGTTGCCAGCGTCGTGTCTGCTCTGAACCACAAATTTTCACAGGTTTCTATCATGGAAAATGTTCGAATTCGTTTAAAGTGGGCGATATATTTAGTTTCTGCTTACCCTTTGTGTACCGTTCCATTTCTTATCTCATTTGTTTCAAATTGTGGACATGTTCGCCTTTGATTGTCACCTCCTCAATTAAATTCAGGAGTACTGCCTCATTGTCACGTCTTCCGTGAGAAACCTTCAGAAAGTTTCTCTGAGATGACATTGTCAACTGTGCGGATAATTCAGCGCCATGCACAGATATAAATTTACGATAAGAAAAACTGACACATATTTTCAAAGTTTGAACTACGCTAAAAGCAGCAAAAATACTTTTCCATAACCGACTGCTTCTAAAGGAGATACAAACGTTCAGCTCTGATAAGCACAGTTCACATTGTCCAGGTTTCAGACGTTACTGTGAGCTGAAGGAGCACCTAAAGAAATATTCCATAGCGTTAATAGAAATTTTTGTAATTATTGTAATAATTTAAAACATAGCTTACAATAATGTTTAGTTACTATGATGTCAGCTTACACCATAAATACGACGATGTTTATCTAGTCGAACTAGTCGCAGGGATTCTATACAAAGCCCCGCATTTTATTCGCAATTTCGTACCTCTTAATTTAATGACACCTTTTAGGGTATCCTATCATTTATACGGTAATACTGTTCAGGCAGAACTAGGTTCTGATGGTACGTGATCAGCATGCACGTATGTTCTGTTGGTCCCAGAGTCTGAAATTCAGAAGTACTCACGTCTTGTCTCATACTGCTGTGACCGTAGTTCTGTCGAGTTTTAGATCTTTTCGTTTGCCTCGTCAGTTCGTGATATCCTGACATGATAGTCTACCATTAGTAGGGTTGTTGAAGGTTCTGGTTCCTTGGACGTCGGTATTCAGGCATGGATGGAAGAGCATTTGGAGTCGTGAACTCAGACGATCTCGTTCGAATCTAACGGACTAGAAACCCAATCACTTGAAAAAGGTTACAGTAGACACAATGTCCTCAAACTTCTGTCCGGAATAGCACTAAACAGTACACGGATCCCTGGCAGAGGAATTATAGAAGTGGTTTCATATTTACTATATTAATTATGTTTATTTGTAGATTTAGCCCCAGATAAACAAAATTAGGATTTTGAAACGCACGATGTATTCGAAAATTATGAATTACCTCGAAGAAAACGAATTATTGACACGTGGTCAGCATAGATTGAGAAGACATCGTTCTTGTGAAACATAATCGGCTCTTCTTTATTCACTACCGGTATCGATAGAGGACTTAAAACTGATTCCACATATCTAGATTTCCAGAAGGCTTTTGACACTGTTTCTCACAAGCAGCTTCTAATCAAATTGTTTGGCTACGGAGTTGTGTGATTGGATTCGTAATTTCCTGTTACAAAGATCACAACTAGTAACTGACGGGAAGCCATCGAGTAAAACAGTAATGATATGTAGCATTTTCCAAGGAGATGTTATAGGCCCTCTACTGTTCCTGATCAACACAAAAGATTTAGGAGACAATTTGAGTAAACTCCTTAGATTATTTCCAGGTGATGCTGTCATTTACTGTCTTACAAAGTCACCAGAAGATCAAAAGCATTTCCGAAATGATTTAGAGAAGATATCTGTATGGTGCGAAAATTGACAATTGATTCTAAATAATAAAATGTGTGAGATCATCTATATGAGTTCTAAGAGGGATCCGTTAAACTTCGGATACACGATAAATCACAGAAATTTGAACGCTGTCGAACCAGCTAAATACCTAAGGATTACAAATATGAACAACGTAAATTGGAACGATCACAAAGAAAATGTTGTGGGGAAGACGAACGAAAGACTGCGTTTTATTGGCGGAACACTTAGAAGATACAACGGCTCTACTAAAGAAGCTGCGTTCACAAATTTTGATCGTCCTCTTCTGGCGCATTGCTGCGCCGTGTAGGATCCTTACGAGATATGACTGGTGGAGGAAATCCGAAACGTTCACAGAAGAGAATGGGAAGAGAAAATCACGCGTATGATACTCACTTTGGAGTGCCAATCACTGAGGCGAAGGCTCCCTCGTTGGGGCGAGATCTTTTCACGAAGTATCTATCACCAACTTTCTCCTCCGAACGCCAAAATATTTTGTTGAGTCCCATGACTATGTAATGAAACAAGAGAAATAAGAGCTTGCATGGAAAAATTTAAATGTCCGTCTTTCCCGTGTGCGCTTCCAGAGTGAAACGGTAGAAAATAGCGATGAACCCTCTGCCAAGCACTTAAGCGTGAATTACAGAGTAGTGACGTAGATGTAAGTGAAGATAAATCTGTAATATATTGCATCACAATAAACTGAATGAGAAGGTAGACTCTGAAGGCGGACAGTGAACTTAGATTGTATTGGCAAATCCTAAAATTGCAACTCCGTCATACAGTTACCTAGCGTATTTTAAAACATAACTGTTAAGATGATTTGTTCCTCTAATTTTAACTGGACGACAAAAGAACCCACGAATAAGATGATTTGTTCCTCCAATTTTAACTGGATGACAAAAGAACCCTCGATAAAGTGAAAGCCACATTCCACTAAAAAAAATAATTGTAGGTGATACAAATAATCCTGAATACCGACAATCATGAAGGCCATGTCAAATTGATAAGCATTATTAATTACTTCATTAATTTATGTTGTAAGAAGGTTAAGTACTGTGTAGTGATGAATTCATCAAGTCCAAAAGTAAGATCACAGCAAAAAATTGACAACGCTGTCTCTGCTATATGTCCCATTGTACACTATACGAACAGTCCAAATTGTAATATTATTAGATAGCTGAATGGTACTCGTACAATCTGTAAAGCATGTAAATAATAAAATAATTTCCCTTGAGGACATCTGTGAGTTCGTCAACAGTGTAAAAGACATCCGGTCTTATCAATCATTCAGAAGGACGGAGTGTTTACATCATTTACAAATATTTCGTGCTAGTTCGTTGAACTGCGGTGAATTAAAGTGCGCTGCCGTGTTTTATGTCTGTATGTTTTTGGCTAATCTGAGGAACTGTTTTTAAGGTTTTTATATGCTTTTAAATAATAGACTGGTTCATTGGAAGCTATGTTTACATAATTTATTACTGCTGCACCAGACACGTTATCCAGCCGTAGATAGTGTCACCTACACGATGTGATCAAAGGTATCCGGACATCTGACTGAAAATGACTTACAAGTTCGTGTTGCCCTCCATCGGTAATGTTGGAATTCAATATGGTGTTGCCCCCCCCCCCCCCCTTAACCTTGATGACAGCTTCCACTGGTCGCAGGCATACGTTCAGTCAGGTGCTGGAAGGTTTCTTGGGGAATGGCAGCCCATTCTTCATGGAGTGCTGCACTGAGTAGAGCTATCGATGTCGTTCGGTAAGGCCCGGAAAGAGGTCAGTATTCCAAAACATCCCAAATGTGTTCTATAAGTTTCGGGTCAGGACTGTGCAGGCCAGACCATTACAGGGATTTTATTGTCGTGTAACCGATCCGCCACAGGCCGTGCATTATGAACAGGTGCTCGATCGTGTTGAAAGATGGAATCGCCATCCCCGAATTGCTCCCCAACAGTGGGAAGCAAGAAAATGCTTAAAACTTCGATGGAGGCCTGTGCTGTGATAGTGCCACGCAAAACAACAAGGGGTGCAGGCTCCCTCCATGAAAAACACGACCACACCATAACGCCACCGCCTCCGAATTTTACTGTTGGCACTACACAAGCTGGAACATGACGTTCACCGGGTATTCGCCATATTCACACCCTGCCATCGGATCGTTACATTGTGTACCATGATTCGTCACTCCACACAACGTTTTTCAACTGTTCAATCGTCCAATATTTACGTTCCTTACAACAAGCGTGGTGTCGTTCGGCATTTACCGGCGTGATGTGTGGCTTATGAGCAGCCGCTCGACCATGAAATCTAAGTTTTCTCACCTCCCGCCTAACTGTCATAGTACTTGCAGTGGATCCTGATACAGTTTGGAATTCCTGTGTGATGCTCTGGATAGATATCTGCCTATTGTACATTACGACCCTCTTCAACTGTCGGCGGTCTCTGTCAGTCAACAGATGTGGTTGGCCTGTACGCATTTGTACTGTACGTGTCCCTTCTCATTTCCACTTCATTGTCAAATCGTAAACAGTGGACCTAGGGATGTTTAAGAGTATGGAAATCTCGCGTACAGACATATGACAGAAGTGACACCCAATCACCTGACCAAGTTCGAAGTCCGTGAGTTCCGCGGAGCGCCCAGTTCTGCTCTCTCACGATTTCTAATGACTACTGAGGCCGCTGATATGGAATAGCTGGCAGTACGTGGCAGCACAATGCACCTAAATGAATAACGTATGTTTTTGGCGGTGTCCAGATACTTTTGATCACATAGTGTATGTAAAGCTGTGTTGGGTCGTTAGTTAACTTATGCACGTAAATACATATCTACATCAGCAGCTACGCTCTTTTTTACATACATACTCCGATAGCCACTGGACAGTGTGTGGTGCAGGGTATTTCGCACCAATATTTCTTCCAAGGGGGCAAATTTAAGTTCCCCGAGCATCTGTTTCGCCCTTTCATATAAACTACAGAGATCTGTTACTCCCATAGCACCAGGTCACTCAATTCGTCCGATGTCTGTCGTCGTGCCGGACTGATAAGGACTCAGAAACGCTTGAACAATAGTTTAGATATGGTCACACTAATGCCCGGCATGCGATTTCTTTAGCAGGCGCACTTCACCTTCCTAGAACTGCTCCAACAGATTTAAGTCTTCCATTTGTATTCTCTACGACTGACTTCACGTGAGTGCCGCATTTCATATCGCTTGTTAGTATTACCCCTAAATACTAACACTACACTTCTTTCTCAGAATATTTGCTACTATTCTTGTATCTTCACTGTAGACGTTATATTACATTTATCTACTATTCAGTAAAGTAAATGTAAATTACATCAAAGTATTTCTGCATTTCCTGACGGTCATTCAATGACGACATTTCTCTGTACACAACATAATCTTCATAGAACAGTCTCATAATGCTGCCGATCCCATTAGACAAATTACGTATATTGAGAACATGAGAAGTTCGATTGTCCTTCCTCGATGGACACCTTAAGTTCTTTCGTTTCCGTAGAAATGTTACCGTCCAGTATAACATATTAGGCTCTAATAGTGAAATAATCGTAGAGCTAGACTCGCAGATGCCTCTCTGTGAAGATACTCAGTATGATCGTATCTTGCAGAATGAAACGACGTTCTGAATCTATTACAAAATATAGCAGTTCTGCAGAAAGTAATACAGAGTAGAACAAAAACCTACTCAAACACATCTTGCAAAATTATGAACAGAATGTTTCTGAGAGCAGGGGAACTTCCCAGAGATACCATTATACTAGTTATTATACTTCACAGGAAATGGGACAGAGTACATAACGAACTGTTTGACTCCTACCCGCAACGAACAAGTTACTAACTAAAATTATCACTAACCATATAGAACAACTTTTCATTTTAGGAAAAGGGGCATTACTCATTTAGAAGTGGATGTAGCACAATTTGTCCGCATCTCGTGGTCGTGCGGTAGCGTTCTCGCTTCCCACGCCCGGGTTCCCGCGTTCGATTCCCGGCGGGGTCAGGGATTTTCTCTGCCTCGTGATGACTGGGTGTTGTGTGCTGTTCTTAGGTTAGTTAGGTTTAAGTAGTTCTAAGTTCTAGGGGACTTATGACCATAGATGTTAAGTCCCATAGTGCTCAGAGCCATTTGAACCATTTTTTTGTAGCACAATAACCTAACTGCACGTCATGGAAAAACTACGAAACGTAGGAAGGCAGATTCTTCATTCCTCGATTTGAGAAAAGCGTTCTACGCTGTAGCACATCGTCCACTGTTAACTAAGACACAGTCATAGGGAGTGTCTTCACAGACAACCAGTTGACTCCTTGAATATTTGACGAATAGAACCTAGTAAAGCTACTGTTCTGCTGGAAAAAAACAACAACATAGGGTACCCACAACGAAGCACAGCAGAACCTCTGCTCTGTTGGATTCACTGCACGTAATTCCTCGTATAGGATCAACAGCACTGTGAGACTGCCCGCTGACGGTTATGTTGTCTACAGGAAAGTATCGTTATTTGATAACCAGAAGGAAATGCAGGAAGCTATGGACCAAATTTCCACACGTTGTTGTTGTGGTCTTCAATCCGAAGACCGGGATGGGGCAGCTCTCTATGCCACTCTATTCATCTCTGATAACTACTGCAGCCGACATACTTCTGAATCTGCTTACTGTATTCATCTCTTGGTCTCCCCGTATGATTTTTATCCCACTTTCTTCCCTCCAGTACTAAACTGGTGATCCCTAGACGTTTCAGAATGTAATCTATCAACCGTCCCCTTCTTCTAGGCAGGTTGTGCCACAAATGTCTTTTTTCCCCAGTTCTCCTCAATACCTCTTCATTAGTCACGTTATAACATTTCTCTAACTACTCGTAATAATGGGGTTGTTTTACTCATCGTATCTGGCAATCTGTCGCAGCATAAGCCCTGAAACAGTAAATGTAAAAAAATAACTATAAAGTAATTTTTTAAATAATTAATCCTGTTTTGTGTTTCCACTGAAGATTTTATTATAAACTCAGATTTATTAAAAGCATCTTGACAAATCTGAAATAAGTTGTAATATACTTATATTAAGGAAATAAATCATGAAAACGAGCTACATGCTTTCTGTCTAAAATCCAAAACCAGACTGACTACCCTATGCTAATATGGCTACCCATATATATATATTTTTAACAGTCCCAAACAATCCCCGACATTGTTTAAAATGAATATTTGACTAATTAAGAATTAAAATTCATACAAAAAAACTGAAAATACAAGAATAAACGTATGTCTGCTCAATACAGTAAGTAGACTATGGTATTAGTACATGTCTGTTATTTCATTCGAGAATAAACTCTCAAATAAGAAATTACAATTTATATTTTTTTATTAATTACTAGAGACTCTCTTCGCGGGAATTATTCCCTTCATTTACAGAGCTTCTACACTTTGAACTGAAATAGATTAAACAGTTATTTTTTCAGTTATAAGTTTTTCTAGGCGAGTTACATATTTTGTTTACATGTGCGATCGTGAATTGACTGTGAAATGTTCATTTTAAATAGGACTTAATGGGCTGTTACGTTTCATCGTGACATACAAATCTAATCTTCATCATTCTTCTGTAGCACCACATTTAAAAAGCTTCTGTTCTGTTCCTGTCTTAACTGTTTATCGCCCATGTTTCACTTTCATACACGACTACATTCCATATAAATACTTACAGAAAAGCCTTCCTGGTACTTGAATCTGTAATTGATGTTAACGATATTATCTTCTTCAAATATGCTTTTCTCTCCATTGTAAGTCTACATTTTATATCCTCTCTGCTTTGGCCATCATCACTTTTTTTTTTTGCCCAGATGGCGAAACTCATCTACTACTTCAAGCTTCTCGTTTCCTAATTTCCGTGGATTTCAATTCCTATTCCAAATATTTTTTAGTTTCCTTTACTGTTGAGTCAATGTACAGTGTAACAATGTACAATGTACATCGGCGATAGGTTACAACCGTGCCTCACTGCCCTCTCAGCCGGCCGCTGTGGCCGAGCGGTTCTAGGCACTTCAGTCCGGAACCGCGCGCCTGCTACGGTCGCAGGTTCGAATCCTGCAACGGGCATAGATGTGTGTGATGTCCTTAGGTTAGTTAGGTTTAAGTAGTTCTAAGTTCTAGGGGACCCTCAGATGTTAAGTCCCATAGTGCTCAGGGGCATTTGACCATTTTTTGAACAACCCTCTCAACTACTGCTACCGTTTCATGCCCCTCGATTCTTCTGACTGCCGTATGGTTGCAGTACAAGTTGTAAAAAGCATTTCGCTCCCTGTATTTTACCCCTAAAACCGTTAGAATTTCAAAGAGAGTTTTCCAGTCAACGTTGTCAAAAGCTCTCTCCAAGTCTACAAATGCTATAAACATAGGTTTGCCTATCCTTAAACTATCTTATAATATAAGTCGTAAGGTCACTACTGCCTCGCATGTTCCTACATTTCTGCGGAATCCAGTCTGATCTTCCCCGAGGTCGGCTTCTACCAGATTGACGGAATGTTGTCTACTCCCGGGGACTTGTCTTTCAGTGCTCTGTCAAATTCTTCTCGCAGTATCGTATCTCCCATCTCATCTCCGTTCTCTTCCATTATCATAATATTATCCTCAAGTACATCTTCTTTTTATAGATCTCTCTGTATACTCTTTCCACCTTTCCCTTCTTTGCGTACGACTTGTTTTCGATCTCAGCTTTTACCATTCATACAACTGCTTCTTTTTTCTCCAAAGCTCACTTTAATTTTCGTGTAGGTGGTATCTATCTTTCCCTTATTGACATGTGCTTCTAAATCCCTACATTTGTCCTTTAGCCATTCCTGCTTAGCCATTTTGTACTTCCTGTCAATCTCATTGTTAGACGTTTGTATTCCCTCTCAACTGCTTCATTTACAGTATTTTTACATTTGCTTCTTTCATCAATTAAATTCAGTGTCTCCTGTTATCCAAGGATTTCTACTACGCCTTGTCTTTCCACCTATTCGATACTCTGCTGCCTTCACTATTTCATTTCTCAAAGCTACCCATTTGTCTTCTGTTGTATTCCTTCCCCCTGTTCTTGTCAACCGTTGCCTAATGCTTCCTTTGAAACTGTCAACAACTTCTAGTTCTTTCAACTTATATAGGTCCCATCTCCTTAATTTCCTACCTTTTTGCAATTTCTTCAGTTTTAATCTACAGTTTATTTCTAATTAGTGTAATGAATAGCAGCTGTCTTTAAATCTTGAGAAATGTAAGATATCCCCTACAATGAAGATACAAGATTAGCAACGAATATTTTGAGCACGATACGTTGAATAACTATTTAGGGGCAATACTAAAAGAGTGCAATGGTAATTCCAGCCTTCAACGCAGAGGAGAGAGCGGATGGGTCTAAAGACAACACTGAAAGAGTCTGTGAGGGGGAGGAATTATCTGATGATGTGACAGAAGGAGAAACTGTAGTCGATATGGAAGAGACAGAGTCGAAATTTAAAAGAGCTTTGGGAGACTTCAGCAGAAGGGATACTGATAAGTACGAGTCTAGTGCATAATCACTTTAACATCTCATGCATCCAAGCCGATGAAAAGAATAATATAAAGAAGAATGGAAAAGAAAATCGAGGAACTCTTAGATGAGAATCAGTTTGGCTTTTGGAAAGATAAAGACACCAGAGAGGGCATTCTGACTCTGTGCTCGATAACGGAAGCAAGAATGAAGAAGAATCAAGGTACGCTCATAGAATTTGTCGATCTAGGAAAAACGTTCGCCAATGTGAAATGGTGCAAGTTGTTCGAAATTCTGAGAAAAAATATGGGTAAGGTATAGGGGAAGACGGTTAATGTACAATATGTACAGGAACCAAGACGGTGCAATAAGGCTGGAAGACCTAGGACGAAGTGCTCGGATTAGAAAGGGTGTAAGACAGGGCTACAGATTTTCACCCCTACTGTTCTACTGTTCAGTCTATAGATCGAATAAGCTATTATGTACATTAAAGAAAGGTAGAAGAGGGGCATTAAAATTCTTGCTGAAACGATATAAATGATAAAATTAGCTAATGACGACTGATATCTTCGGTTAAGGTAAAGAAGAATTACAAGATACTGTAATTGCATCTTGTATAAATGGAAGAATGAAACTGCAGGTGGTCAACGACTTGCAGAAAAGAAATATTCAACAGCCGTACATGTGTGGGATAATTTTATTACGCTAGCAGTTTCGGTGCCTCATTGGAACAATCTTCAGGTCCACGAACCAAGATAAGCCATCTCGACGTTTGTGCTTGCTAAAGGAACCACTATATCAAACTGGGTTCTGTAGACACCTTCACAACGGAAGTGGACGCTTTACACATCTAATGACAGCGTATAGGGACCTGAATATTGCCCCAATGGCGCACCGGAACCGACGTCGTAATAAAAATTTTCCATAAATTTGCAGCTTTTGGATATCAGTTTCCCGCAAATTCTAAGAGCTGCCGAATGCAATGAACAGTCTAACGAGTACAGAATATGGTCAATATTATTAGAGCACGACGAAAGTAATGAAAAGTAGTAGAAATGAGAATAGCGATAAACTTAACATCAAAATTCGTCATCACAAAGTACGCGAAGTTAGGAAATTCTACTACCTTAGAGACAAAGTAACCCATGGCGGAAGAAGCAAGAAGGACAAGAAACAGGCTAGCACAGGCAAAGAGCGCCAATATCAAACATGGACCTTAATTTGAGGGAGAAATTTCTGAGAATGTACGTTTGGAGCACAGCAGTGAATAGTAGTGAAAAATGGAGTGTGGGAAAACCAGAAAAGATGATGATTGGACCAGTTGAGCTGCCATTCATGAACAGCATTCCAGGGGGTGTTTTCCAACAAGATAACGCTCGCCCACATACCGTTATTGCAACCAAACATGCTCTACACGGTGTCGATGTGTTGTCTTGGCCTGCCTGATCACCAGATCTGTTTCTAGTCCAGCGGATATAGGATATCATCGGACGTCAACTTCAATGTCAACCACAAACAGCGTTAACCATCCCTACCTCGTCCGACCAACAGGCATGAACTCCATCCCGCAAACTGACATACTCACGCTTATATTAACCTGTGATCTTCCAATGTCAGTCTCTTAAATATGTTATGTAGACAAATGCAGTCCCGAAATTTTGAATAATTTTTTGGTATTGCGATTTTTTTCCGTCAATATATGTGCTGTTTACTGAAATAATTGTCCCCCATTCGTGGTAGACAAATCTGTAATCGACAGATATGAAGTGTGCCTGTTTTTGCAAGTAAGAACCGAAGCATTTGATTCTGTATTTCATTTACGACATAAATGTAAACATTTGTCTTCTAACGGTTGATACTTATGTTCAACTGTGGTTATACAGTACAGATAATGTGGCTAGACCTTGATGTTTCTGGCAGATGAGCTACTTGTATGGTAGCGCAGTTTTCTGTTCCCCACGGGAGTGATTGTGGTGGGTCCGCAAACAATTGGAATGCTTCATTTCGGTGGCCGCACTCGAAGCCCACAATATTATTACTTTTTTGGTAATTTGTTTATGCTAGTAGAAGATTTAAGAAATCTTACGTGTTAGGGTTAGAGCTTGTAAGTGACACTGTGATACCCTTCATGATCAGGGTACGAAATAGCATTTTCTGTCAGGGATATACAAGTCAACACACTGTAGTTGGCACAGCAAACGTCTTCAAGAGTATACGATTCCTGACTGGACTATTCAGTTGCCTGATTTGTCATTCACAAGGCATGTATGAGACGCGATGAGTAGGTGTATACCTTCACAACAGCGTGAAGCTAGCAACCTTCATGAATTTATACAACATGAATTTCACGTATGGCGAGAAATTTTGGTAACTGTTTTCTTCCATACCATAGAGAATACAAGAATATATTTGTGTTTGTGGGGATAGAATCTCATACTGATGTTGATAATGGGCATCAGTTTCGAATGGAATGAAAGTTTCATAATTTAATACTAGTTATGTGAGGAATATCAATGAAAAATTAGGTAAATGACGAACTGTTGCTTCGTGGTGTTCCGCTTTCCATTTCGTGAATATATTTCCGAGTGGCTGAATGTCAGAGCGCGGAACGTTACGTGACCTCACTCAGAACAAAGGCGTCAGTCCTCTTTACGAGGCCACGTGCCCCTTTGTCGGATGTCGTCTGACGCTCGGCCCTGCAAGATCTTCTTAGCAGGAGATCTTTTGCTCTCGTTCTTTAGTGCGGGCTTAGCTCTCTAGGCTGTCCCATCAGACGATCGACTGGTTGTCATAACTGCTGTCTTACGTTACTGTTTTGTAAGGAACAAGTCATTTCTTCAGCTGTTGTGGCCAACTGGTGGCGGTTAGGAGTTGCATCCTGGTGCACAGGTTGCACAAATGCATGGCACTCTGAAATCTAGAGTATAGATTGACAAACTCTTTCATCTTTGGCAACTAGTTCATTGGAGATCGTCCATTTTCGAAAACGTTCATTTTTACTTGTTCACCCTCCTTTTTTGTAACGGTGCATGCTGTATGGACTGCACGTTGTAGGCTTTTAACAGATGAACGAGCATATGGAATATGTTCCCAGATATGTGAGTGACTCGAAAACTTCTTAAATAACAGAACCAGTACGTTGTCCTCGACGGCTAGTGTTCGTCAGGAGTGTCCCAGGGAAGTGTGATACGATTGCTGTTGTTCTCTATACACATAAATTATTTCGCGAACAGTGTGGGCAGCAATCTGCGGTGGTTTTTGCTGATGATGCCATGGTGTACGGTAAAGTGTCGAAGTTGGGTGACTTTAAGAAGATACAAGACGACTTAGACAAAATTTCTAGTTGGTGTGGTGAATGACAACTAGCTCTAAACGTGGGAAAATGTAAGTTAACGATGTTGAGTAAGATGAGTAAAGCTGTAATCTTCGGATACAGTATCACTAGTGTCCTGCTTTATTCAGTCAAGTCGTTTAAATATCTGGTGCACATACATAGGCCTACATACATACATTAATACTTGTTCCATAGATCATGAATTCGACATTTCGTAATGATGTGGAACATGTCACTTTAACATAAGTTTTTTTTACACAAATTAATTATTTTTTACAGTTACTACATCATATCTAAAACTTCATCTATTGAGTAGAAGGAGTTTTTATTCATAAATTCTTTTAATTTGCTTTTAAATGTTGGTTTTCTGTCTGTCAGACTCTTAATGCTATTTGGCAAATGACCGAAGAGTTTTTTGGCAGGATAATTAACCCCTTTCTGTGCCAAAGTGAGACTTAATCCAGAATAGTGAAGATCATCCTTTCTTCTAGTGTTGTAGCTATGCACTTCGCTGTTATTTTTGCACTGGGATGGGTTATTAATAAGAAATTTCATAAGTGAATACATGTATTGCAAAGGTACTGTGAATATCCCGAGTTCCTTAAGTAAATGTCTGCAAGGTGATCTTGGGTGGGCTTTAGCTATTATTCTGATTACACGCTTTTGTGCAATGAATACTTTCTCTCTTAATGACGAATTGCCCCTAAATATGATGCCGTATGAAGGCAGTGAATGTAAACAGGCATAGTAGGCTAATCTACTGGTATGTTTATCACCAAAATTTGCAATAACTCTAATAGCATAAGTAGCTGAACCTAGCCGTTTCAGCAGATCATCGATGTGTTTCTGCCAATTCAATTTCTCATCAATGCACACACCCAGACATTTTGAATATTCTGCCTTAGTAACAGATTTCAGTTCGTAGCCTATTTTTATCAATGATGTCATGCCATTGACTGTAGAGAATTGTATAAACTGTGTTTCCTCAAAATTTAGTGAGAGGTCATTTGTAGAGAAACACTTAATAATTTTCTGAAAGACATTATTTACAATTTCCTCAGCCGATTCTTGTTTGTTGGGTGTGATTACTATACTTGTATCATCAGAAAAAAGATCTAGCTTTGCATCTTCATGAATACAGGGTGGCAAGTTAATATATCTTAAGAAAAATAAAGAACCCAAGACTGAACGCTGTGGGACACCATTCTTGATACCTCCCCAATTAGAGGAATATGCTGATTTTTGCAGACTATATGTACTGCCAATTTCAACTTTCAGCCTTCTTCCAGTTAAATATGAATTAAACCATTTTTGCACTGTCCCAGTCATACCACAATACTTAAGTTTATCTGGAAGAATTTCATGATTCACACAATCAAAAGCCTTTCATAGATCACAAAATATCCCTGTGGGTGATGTTCGGTTATTCAGTGCATTTAATATTTGATCAGTGAAAGCATATATAGCATTTTCTGTTGAAAAACATTTCTTAAAACCAAAGTGACATTTTGTTAGTACTTCATTTTTAGAAATATGTGATGCTACTCTTGACTACATTACTTTTTCAAGAATTTTGGATAAAGCTGTCACAAGTGAGATTGGGCAGTAGTTGTTAGCATCAGATCTATCCCATCTTTTATGCAATGTTAACAAAAGTGTATTTCAGTCTATCTGGAAAAAATGCCCTGCTTCAGTGAGCTACTTCATATGTGGCTGAGAATCCTACTTATTTGTTGGGACCAAGCTTTTTAGTACTCTGTTGGAAATTCCATCACTTCAATGTGAGCTTTTATTTTTGAGTGAATTTAATAATTTCCTAATTTCAGTAGGAGAGGTGGGTGGAATTTCAGTTTCATCAAATTGCATAGGTATTGCAGGTTCCATAGATTGCCATGCTTTTTCTAATGAATAGCTGGATCCTATTTTCTCAACAACACTTAAAAAGGTTATTAAATATTTGCACTTCTGACTTCTAGTTACAAACTTCTCATTGAGTTTGATGGGAATACAATCTTCCTGTGCTCTCAGTTTCCCTCTTTCCCTTTTACAATATTCCAAAATGTTTTAATTTTATCGTAAAATGTGCTAGAGTCAGACATATTGCACATACTTCTGGACTTTTTAATAACTTTTCTTAATAAAGTTCAGTAGTTTTTATATTGTTTCGCTGTTTCGGGATCGTTACTCCTCCTAGCTATAAGATACATTTCCATTTTCTGTTTACAAGATATCTTTATTCATTTAGTAAGCCATGGCTTTTTAAATGGTTTCTTACAATTATATTTCACTGTTTTCTTAGGGAATCTGTTTTTTAATATACTCACAAAGGTATCATGAAATAATTTAAATTTTAAATTAGCATCAGGTTCCCTGTACATCTCATCCCAGTCTAACTGTTACAAGCTTTCCCTAAAATTTTCAGTCGTTAAATCGTTAATTGAACGCGCTATCTCGGCGGACTGTTTCGCAAAGGAAAGCGATATGAAATGGAACAAACATATGAGACCTGTGTGTAGGGAAGGCTAATGGCCAACCGGTTTATTGGGAGAATTTTAGGAACCGGATTATAGGAAGACATCAAAGTAATTCAGAGGTGGGCTGTTAAATTTGTTACCTGTAGGTTCGAACAACAGGTAAGCGTTATGGAGATGCTCCAGGCAATCAAATGCGAATCCCTAGTGGGACGGTGAACCACTGAGAAAATTCCAAGAGGTAGCATTTGAAGCTGACTTCCGAACTATTCTACTACCACAAACATACATTGCGCATGGGGACAAAGAAGATAAGTTACAAGAAATTAGGGCTCATACGGAGGCATATAGATGGCTGGGGTTGTGTAGCAGGACTTCTCAGAAAACATAACTTTAGGTGGTTGGTACGAGCGGTCCAGTGACTGCAAGCCAGCACAGAGAGGCCAGATCTAGGCTGTGTGGAAGGATGGGTTACTAAACCTGTTCATTACCCAGTCGACATTCATTTTCCAGGGAAGCTTGTAGTCGCAGCAAGAACAATGCATTCGTTTTCAGTTCGTTTACAGAAAATTATACGGATCTGCGCGGGCCCGACTAGAGCGAAATAACTGGAAGTTATTTTATTTTAGAACTCGTTGGTGTGTAATTAATTAAGCATCAAAGTGCCATACTAGCTACGTGGGGAGTGAAGATCTATTTGGAAAAATCACGACTTGCGATAAAATAGCTGAGAAACCTCATCCTAAAATTAGAATTTTGTGTCAGTAACCAACTGCACAAAGATGCTGGAAGATCGTCAGAATTTCGTACCTGTAAAAGAAACAAGTCTTTTTTTCAAAATCTTGAGGACATAGCGCACGACATTGGTTTGCATAAATTTACAGTCATAAAAGATATCAATTAATGATCACTCATTAGCTGAAAAGGGGACCAAGGGTCATACATAGAATCAACCATTAGTTATCTGAGCAACAGAAATTCTGAACGAACAAAGGCAGTCATTTACATTGTGAAACTAATATGAAATTCAATGAATTAGCTATTAGTGTAATTAAAATATAAATTTTACACAAATATTTTTGAAAACAAGATTGCTACTTCCAGTGCTGATAATTTTACGCATATTTAGGTCGTTTAACTCATCACGGAGAAAGGCGGGGAAAAGGTGTCCATGAAACTCACGCTGAATGAATTTTTAGTTAAATCATTAGTTTCTGTTACAATAGCATAAAATACGACCACTTTTAGAAGTACGTGTTTTTTGATTGAAAGCATTTTGGAAAAAAGATCTCTTGTATTTCCCTTGCAGGCGTAAGGTGTGTGAGAGGAGTATGCTGACAGTTTTTTAAAATCAACAATTAACTCTTTTCTCGAAGAACCATCTCATGGAGTATCTGAGGGGTCAATCATGCAAAGTGGATGGCGAAAGTTGTTACACTTTTGTTTTAGTTACCACTATATGTGCCGAAGGACGATCCTCTGGCTCTTCAGAAGCCAAAGCACCGTATCTGTATTTCAGAATTCTTTCAAATCCAGTCGTCCCTAGTGATATTCCGAATGTGGCTTTACAAAAACTGAAATACCATACGTATGGTTTCTGTTCTATTGCGTTAATCCTCTGAATAAAAAATGAAAACTGCACTGCATCGTGAAGCAGAACTAAGAGACGGAATTATGTGAGGACTTAAGCAGAAATCGAGCGAAGTCCAAACATTATGATTAATGAACTTGAACAGTTCATTTCTAAAAAAATGAGAGTACCTTTCAACAGATTTGATTTGAGTCACAGTTTCCGTAAGACAGATTCTACACAGTGACATGAAAATGAAGATGTCAACACTCTACACATCAACACTCTATATCTAGTAACTAAACTAAAAGTTGTAAATTACCCAGTTCAATTTTCAGGTTAACCGAACACTGCCATAAATAATTTAAAAAATGAGGAACAGAAGCTGTATATACATCAGGTTGTGCCTGAGTATCATCATAAAGTTCCAAGGCAGAAAAAGAGACTATAAACGAAAACATTTTTAAAAGAAAATTAGATTTTCTCGTCATATTTGCCTCACACTTTTAGTGAATATTAGCCTTGTAGAAGGCTTATGATCGGGTATGTCCAGAACAACCCTATGGTCCTAATGTCATAATTTCTAAATTAGAGTGCATTGGGCATGCCCAGAAGAGAATGGGGTCCAGGTTGAGAAGATTATTGAAAGAAAAGTCAAAAATAGTATTGTAAGATGGTAAGAAGATAGATGGTAAAGATCGCCTGACAAATGTTGAGATAGCTAGATTACAGAATATTATAGCTTCGCCATAAGAAGAAATGTAAGGAATTTAGAAAACATAAAAAAAAGCTGTAAGGGCTATCTTTTTCCATAAGCTTTCCACGAATGAAAATCCATTTGCCCGAATGATCCTGAACTTGGTGCAAGTACCGGAGAAGTACCAGATATGACCACAAACATTCTTTACCTGCATCAGTAACGAATGAAATTAAACCCATATTTAGAGACCTTCGTAAAATACCTTGTAGAAGAAATGTCTTCATGGGAAAACCCAAAATTTAAATGAATGTGTGAATTCTGTCATTTGGAACCGATTACCGAAAACTGTATTTGTTCAGCTTAAAACCCTCAAATTTCGTGTTCATGGTTATATTTTCTGCTTCAATGTTGGTTATAATTAGAAAACTGGATGTTTTGGAATTATTGGGCTATATTTTATGCTTCAGTGATGGTGTAATTAGAAAACTGGATGTTTTGGAATTATTGGGCATAAGATATATTGGAAATATTGCAAAATGCTTGGTGCAAACAGATAAAGAGAGAATCTGCGAAGCAAGTATTGCTAATTTAAAATGCACAATAGAAGCCAGACAGAAAAGAAGAGGTACCAAGAGAAGAAAAGCACATCAGCATGATTCAGGTGATGCTCAGTATGGTGCAGGAAAATATTAGTGGTAATTAATTCTTATCAATAACTATACTAGAATTGCAATATTAAACTTTAATGGATTTTTCTCAAAACTACGTATTTTTACTTTCAGGTACCATTATTTGATAAACTAATGGGGTTAAAAACATGAAATTTGGTCAATTTGTACTGCAGATGGTAATAAGTTATTACAAGTAAATAAAGAACCACCAAACAATCAGAAACTGTTTTATAATAATTAATGCACAAAAAGAGTTAAATTTTACCAGTGATGAATAATTTTTTTTCTTCAAAAACATTAGAGTTATTATGTTCATTTTAATTGTAAATTGAGGCATATATACAGGGTGAGTCACCTAACATTACGGCTGGATATATTTCGTAAACCACATCAAATATTGACGAATCGATTCCACAGACCGAACGTGAGGAGAGGGGCTAGTGCAATTGGTTAATACAAACCATAAAAAAATGCACGGAAGTATGTTTTTTAACACAAACCTACGTTTTTTTAAACGGAACCCCGTTAGTTTTGTTAGCACATCTGAACATATAAACAAATACGTAATTAGTGCCGTTTGTTGCATTGTAAAATGTTAATTACATCCGGAGATATTGCAACCTAAAGTTGACGCTTGAGTACCACTCCTCCGCTGTTCGATCGTGTGTATCGGAGAGCACCGAATTACGTAGGGATCCAAAGGGAACGGTGATTGACCTTAGGTACAGAAGAGACTGGAACAGCACATTACGTCCACATGCTAACACCTTTTTATTGGTCTTTTTCACTGACGCATATGTACATTACCATGAGGGGTGAGGTACACGTACACACGTGGTTTCCGTTTTCAATTACGGAGTGGAATAGAGTGTGTCCCGACATGTCAGGCCAATAGATGTTCAATGTGGTGGCCATCATTTGCTGCACACAACTGCAATCTCTGGCGTAATGAATGTCGTACACGCCGCAGTACATCTGGTGTAATGTCGCCGCAGGCTGCCACAATACGTTGTTTCATATCCTCTGGGGTTGTAGGCACATCACGGTACACATTCTCCTTTAACGTACCCCACAGAAAGAAGTCCAGAGGTGTAAGATCAGGAGAACGGGCTGGCCAATTTATGCGTCCTCCACGTCCTGTGAAACGCCCGTCGAACATCCTGTCAAGGGTCAGCCTAGTGTTAATTGCGAAATGTGCAGGTGCACCATCATGCTGATACCACATACGTCGACGCGTTTCCAGTGGGACATTTTCGAGCAACGTTGGCAGATCATTCTGTAGAAACGCGATGTATGTTGCAGCTGTTTGGGCCCCTGCAATGAAGTGAGGACCAATGAGGTGGTCGCCAATGATTCCGCAGCATACATTTACAGTCCACGGTCGCTGTCGCTCTACCTGTCTGAGCCAGCGAGGATTGTCCACGGACCAGTAATGCATGTTCCGTAGATTCACTGCCCCGTGGTTTGTGAAACCCGCTTCATCGGTAAACAGGTAGAACTGCAACGCATTCTCTGTTAATGCCCATTGACAGAATTGTACTCGATGATTAAAGTAATCACCATGTAATTGCTGATGTAGCGACACATGAAACGGTTGAAAGCCTTGACGATGCAGTATGCGCATGACACTACTTTGACTCAGTCCACCGGCTCTCGCAATGTCCCGTGTACTCATGTGTGGGTTCATGGCAACAGCAGCTAACACACCAACTGCACCCGCTTCTCCTGTGACGGGCCTGTTACGGACCCGTCTGCGTGCTACGACCATACCTGTTGCATACAGTTGGCGGTAGATGTTTTGCAATGTGCGGCACGTTGGATGCTCTCTGTCCGGTACCGTTCTGCATACACCCTGCAGGCTTCAGCTGCATTTCGTCGACACTCGCCATAGATGAGTATCATCTCCGCCTTTTCAGAGTTCGAATACACCATAGTCACAGTTCCTACAACACTACACTATCACAGACGTCTGGTAACACGGTGTACTACATACAGTTGGTCTGCGTGCGGAGACGAATGCAGAATAACAATAGCAGCAAGCGCTACATGCGGACACTGCGACAGCTAGACCAAACCACAACAGTGCACTACAGCCACACTCGTAAACACGGTCGTCATCGTAAACATGTCCCTGCAGATGCTGCTCGCCGACCGTGGCCCGTGTTTGTTACAACACGCAACTGAACGTCGGAGGTTTCAAGCGTCAACTTTAGGGTATTATATCTCCGAATGTAATTAACATTTTACAATGCAACAAACGGCACTGATTACGTATTTGTTCATATGTTCAGATGTGCTAACAAAACTAGCGTGGTTCCATTTAAGAAAACATAAGTTTGTGTTAAAAAACATACTTCCGTGCATTTTTGTATGGTTTGTATTAAACAATTACACTAGCCCCTCTCCGGACGTTCGGTCTGTGAAATCCGTTCGTCAGTATTTGATGTGGTTTACGAAATATATCCAGCGGTAACGTTAGGTGACTCACCCTATATATATATATATATATATATATATATATATATATATATGTGTGTGTGTGTGTGTGCAGGAAAAATTTCATTGTTTTATCACTTGTAGTTCTTTTGAAAAGAGTACCTATTCAAAGGATAAAATAGCACTGTCAGAAGAGGGATAAAAATTGCCTTCCATCTCCCCTTAATAGTCTGATTGTGCCGGCACTGTGGCCTAGTGTACACCATAACGATACTACTATACACACCTTTGTTATGAAAAGTTCTTGACTGATTTACTTCGAAATTTTTCACGCTACTCTGATAAACATTCAGACGGACGTGACACACACACACACACACAAAAATGGCTCTGAGCACTATGGGACTTAACATCTATGGTCATCAGTCCCCTAGAACTTAGAACTACTTAAACCTAACTAACCTAAGGACATCACACAACACCCAGTCATCACGAGGCAGAGAAAATCCCTGACCCCGCCGGGAATCGAACCCGGGAACCCGGGCGTGGGAAGCGAGAACGCTACCGCACGACCACGAGCTGCGGACCACACACACACACACACACACACACACACATATATATATATATATATATATATATATATATATATATATATATTCCTGGAAATTGAAATAAGAACACCGTGAATTCATTGTCCCAGAAAGGGGAAACTTTATTGACACATTCCTGGGGTCAGATACATCACATGATCACACTGACAGAACCACAGGCACATAGACACAGGCAACAGAGCATGCACAATGTCGGCACTAGTACAGTGTATATCCACCTTTCGCAGCAATGCAGGCTGCTATTCTCCCATGGAGACGATCGTAGAGATGCTGGATGTAGTCCTGTGGAACGGCTTGCCATGCCATTTCCACCTGGCGCCTCAGTTGGACCAGCGTTCGTGCTGGACGTGCAGACCGCGTGAGACGACGCTTCATCCAGTCCCAAACATGCTCAATGGGGGACAGATCCGGAGATCTTGCTTGTCAGGGTAGTTGACTTACACCTTCTAGAGCACGTTGGGTGGCACGGGATTCATGCGGACGTGCATTGTCCTGTTGGAACAGCAAGTTCCCTTGCCGGTCTAGGAATGGTAGAACGATGGGTTCGATGACGGTTTGGATGTACCGTGCACTATTCAGTGTCCCCTCGACGATCACCAGTGGTGTACGGCCAGTGTAGGAGATCGCTCTCCACACCATGGTGCCGGGTGTTGGCCCTGTGTGCCTCGGTCGTATGCAGTCCTGATTGTGGCGCTCACTTGCACGGCGCCAAACACGCATACGACCATCATTGGCACCAAGGCAGAAGCGACTCTCATCGCTGAAGACGACACGTCTCCATTCGTCCCTCCAGTCACGCCTGTCGCGACACCACTGGAGGCGGGCTGCACGATGTTGGGGCGTGAGCGGAAGACGGCCTAACGGTGTGCGGGACCGTAGCCCAGCTTCATGGAGACGGTTGCGAATGGTCCTCGCCGATACCCCAGGAGCAACAGTGCCCTAATTTTCTGGGAAGTGGCGGTGCGGTCCCCTACGGCACTGCGTAGGATCCTACGGTCTTGGCGTGCATCCGTGCGTCGCTGCGGTCCGGTCCCAGGTCGACGGGCACGTGCACCTTCCGCCGACCACTGGCGACAACATCGATGTACTGTGGAGACCTCACGCCCCACGTGTTGAGCAATTCGGCGGTACGTCCACCCGGCCTCCCGCATGCCCACTATACGCCCTCGCTCAAAGTCCGTCAACTGCACATACGGTTCACGTCCACGCTGTCGCGGCATGCTACCAGTGTTAAAGACTGCGATGGAGCTCCGTATGCCACGGCAAACTGGCTGACACTGACGGCGGCGGTGCACAAATGCTGCGCAGCTAGCGCCATTTGACGGCCAACACCGCGGTTCCTGGTGTGTCCGCTGTGCCGTGCGTGTGATCATTGCTTGTACAGCCCTCTCGCAGTGTCCGGAGCAAGTATGGTGGGTCTGACACACCGGTGTCAATGTGTTCTTTTTTCCATTTCCAGGAGTGTATTACAAACTATTACCACCTGGAATAACTCCGAAAGTATGATAGGAGCTGAAAAGTTTGTCGGACCGAAGTTGCTTGGGACAACGGGGGCCATAATATGACGTTGGTATTTTGTTGCTAGGTCGGGTTGCTTTAGAGATATGAATGTAAACTCTGTTTTTTTTTTAAAAGGGGGTGGTATAATTTGGTACTTATTTTCTGATAGCGGCTATCGAGACGAATCCAATTATGTGTAACAGTAAGGTCTTCAAAGGTCAACGATGGTCACAAAGGTGGCGTGAGCGTCCATTTACAGAAGGTGTTCGAAATGATGACCACTGGTATCAATGCAGTGCTGCAATCTTCTTATCATGGATTGAGTGGTATTCCTTATCACATCGGCACTTATCGAAGCACATGCTCTGACAGTTCTCTCTCGCATATCTTCAAGTGTAGTTGGAACGTCTTTCTAAACTCTGTCTTTTACTAATCCCCAAACATCCAGAGGCGTCAAGTCTGGCGAACGAGCCGGCCACGATGCATCTCCTCCGCGTCCAATCCAAAGATCTACATCTACATCTACATTTATACTCCGCAAGCCACCCAACGGTGTGTGGCGGAGGGCACTTTACGTGCCACTGTCATTACCTCCCTTTCCTGTTCCAGTCGCGTATGGTTCGCGGGAAGAACGACTGTTTGAAAGCCTCCGTGCGTGCTCTAATCTCACTAATTTTACATTCGTGATCTCCTCGGGAGGTATAAGCAGGGGGAAGCAATATATTCGATAGCACATCCAGAAACGCACCCTCTTGAAACCTGACGAGCAAGCTACACTGCGATGCAGAGCGCCTCTCTTGCAGAGTCTGCCACTTGAGTTTGTTAAACATCTCCGTAACGCTATCACGGTTACCATACAACCCTGTGACGAAACGCGCCGCTCTTCTTTGGATCTTCTCTATCTCCTCCGTCAACCCGATCTGGTACGGATCCCACACTGATGAGCAATACTCAAGTATAGGTCGAAGGAGTGTTTTGTAAGCCACCTCCTTTGTTGATGGACTACATTTTCTAAGGACTCTCCCAATGAATCTCAACCTGGTACCCGCCTTACCAACAATTAATTTTATATGATCATTCGACTTCAAATCGTTCCGCACGCATACTCCCAGATATTTTACAGAAGTAACTGCTACCAGTGTTTGTTCCGCCATCATATAATCATACAATAAAGGATCCTTCTTTCTATGTATTCGCAATACATTACATTTGTCTATGTTAAGGGTCAGTTGCCACTCCCTGCACCAAGTGCCTATCCGCTGCAGATCTTGCTGCATTTCGCTACAATTTTCTAATGCTGCAACTTCTCTGTATACTACAGCATCATCCTCGAAAAGCCGCATGGAACTTCCGACACTATCTACTAGGTCATTTATATACACTCCTGGAAATGGAAAAAAGAACACATTGACACCGGTGTGTCAGACCCACCATACTTGCTCCGGACACTGCGAGAGGGCTGTACAAGCAATGATCACACGCACGGCACAGCGGACACACCAGGAACCGCGGTGTTGGCCGTCGAATGGCGCTAGCTGCGCAGCATTTGTGCACCGCCGCCGTCAGTGTCAGCCAGTTTGCCGTGGCATACGGAGCTCCATCGCAGTCTTTAACACTGGTAGCATGCCGCGACAGCGTGGACGTGAACCGTATGTGCAGTTGACGGACTTTGAGCGAGGGCGTATAGTGGGCATGCGGGAGGCCGGGTGGACGTACCGCCGAATTGCTCAACACGTGGGGCGTGAGGTCTCCACAGTACATCGATGTTGTCGCCAGTGGTCGGCGGAAGGTGCACGTGCCCGTCGACCTGGGACCGGACCGCAGCGACGCACGGATGCACGCTGAGACCGTAGGATCCTACGCAGTGCCGTAGGGGACCGCACCGCCACTTCCCAGCAAATTAGGGACACTGTTGCTCCTGGGGTATCGGCGAGGACCATTCGCAACCGTCTCCATGAAGCTGGGCTACGGTCCCGCACACCGTTAGGCCGTCTTCCGCTCACGCCCCAACATCGTGCAGCCCGCCTCCAGTGGTGTCGCGACAGGCGTGACTGGAGGGACGAATGGAGACGTGTCGTCTTCAGCGATGAGAGTCGCTTCTGCCTTGGTGCCAATGATGGTCGTATGCGTGTTTGGTGCCGTGCAGGTGAGCGCCACAATCAGGACTGCATACGACCGAGGCACACAGGGCCAACACCCGGCATCATGGTGTGGGGAGCGATCTCCTACACTAGCCGTACACCACTGGTGATCGTCGAGGGGACACTGAATAGTGCACGGTACATCCAAACCGTCATCGAACCCATCGTTCTACCATTCCTAGACCGGCAAGGGAACTTGCTGTTCCAACAGGACAATGCACGTCCGCATGTATCCCGTGCCACCCAACGTGCTCTAGAAGGTGTAAGTCAACTACCCTGGCCAGCAAGATCTCCGGATCTGTCCCCCATTGAGCATGTTTGGGACTGGATGAAGAGTCGTCTCACGCGGTCTGCACGTCCAGCACGAACGCTGGTCCAACTGAGGCGCCAGGTGGAAATGGCATGGCAAGCCGTTCCACAGGACTACATCCAGCATCTCTACGATCGTCTCCATGGGAGAATAGCAGCCTGCATTGCTGCGAAAGGTGGATATACACTGTACTAGTGCCGGCATTGTGCATGCTCTGTTGCCTGTGTCTATGTGCCTGTGGTTCTGTCAGTGTGATCATGTGATGTATCTGACCCCAGGAATGTGTCAATAAAGTTTCCCCTTCCTGGGACAATGAATTCACGGTGTTCTTATTTCAATTTCCAGGAGTGTATATTGTGAAAAGCAATGGTCCCATAACACTCCCCTGTGGCACGCCAGAGGTTACTTTAACGTCTGTAGACGTCTCTGTAACTCATTTCTCCTTCAACCCTTCGCGTTGATACCACATTCTGTTCCTTGTTCCTAAAGATATTTCTTCCACTAACAGACCTAATGTTTCTTGCAGGAATGTGGTTTACTTCCTACCATTAAGATTTCCTTCGATGAAATAGGAACCTATAATTCTGTCCTCCAGAATCCCACACCATACAATCACCGATCACGGTTTTTGGTATGCAACTTGCCGCATCCAACATGGATTTTCAGTTGCCCAATAACGCATGTTATGCAAATTAACACTTCCGTGGTTTGTGAATGTAGCCTTGTCTGTGAATAAAAACAAATTAATAAATGTGTCATCCTTCTGAATCTGAAGTTGAACCCATCGGCAGAATTCAATGCGACGCGTACAATCCGCACCAGTTAATTCTTACTGGAAACTGGTGTGGTAAGGATTTCTGTCAATGCATTTTGTAGACGCTGCGGCAGTTTTTGTATGCCCATGTCATAGCAGCTCGCCGGCATGCTGTTCAGAAAGTTATGAACCTCTTCTTTCACCTCATCGTCGGAGCTGAATGGCTGGACCACAGTTAACGCTGACAGGTACTGTGAGATTCTGAAAAAACTCCAACGGGCAATTCAGAACCGGAGAAGAGGAATGTTGAGCAAGGGCGTACACATTCTCCATGACAACGCTCGCCTACACATCGCTCGGCAAACAGTTGCTTTCCTGTAACAGTTTCAGTGGAACATAATCACCCAGCCACCCTATAGTTCTGACTTGATGCCCAGTGACTATCACCGGTGATTTTAATTTTAACTATCACATGTTCCCTAGGTTAAAAGAACATTTGGCTGGAAAGCGATTCAGCGACGAGGTGAAAGAAGAGGTTCATAACTTTCTGAACAGCATGGCGGCGAGCTGGTATGACATGGGCATACAAAAACTGCCACAGCGTCTACAAAAGTGCATCGACAGATTACCCTCACACTATCCTCACAGACCCAGCAGCTGGATAGGGCTCTCGTGTAACCCTTATATTAATGTTGCCCATTCATTTTCACGAACTTCTTCCCGGGTTCGATTTCCGGCGGGGTCAGGGATTTTCTCTGCCTCGTGATGACTGGGTGTTGTGTGATGTCCTTAGGTTAGTTAGGTTTAAGTAGTTCTAAGTTCTAGGGGACTGATGACGATAGATGTTAAGTCCCATAGTGCTCAGAGCCATTCACGGACTTCGTTTCCCAATCGAGGTTTGTTTACAATACCAATAAAATGGTTCAAATGGCTCTGAGCATTATGGGACTTAACTTCTGAGGTCATCAGTCCCTTAGAACTTAGAACTACTTAAACCTAACTAACCTAAGGACATCACACACATCAATGCCCGAGGCAGGATTCGAACTTGCGACCGTAGCGGTCGCGCGGTTCCAAACTGTAGCGCCTAGAACCGCTCGGCCACTCCGGCCGGCAATACCAATAAACAAGGCTCCATATCAGAGAGAGAGGGGAAGAGAAGATGGACGCAGAGGGGTGGGGGAAAATGGGAGAGGAAGGGGAAGGCGGAGACGGACAGAGAGAGGGGGGGAGGAGGAGGAGGAGGAGGGGGTGGTGGACAAAGAGAGGGGGAGAAGGAGATGGACAGAGAGAGGGGGCAGAAGGAGATTAGTGCATGTTTTCTACATATTTTCATTATGAGAGATTGTATTGTTTTAAGATGTTGAATGTTCACCAGTTGTATATGGTTTTCCCATATTTTGCTGCAGATCTGAAGACGATCATCACAGACGGAAACTTGTAGTCTAAGGGCCAAACAATCTTGTGACCATGGACGGAAATAAAAGAGATTAACTCTTAGCCCAGAATACAATATCCCCAAATACATCCCCCAAAAAAACCGTCTCCATAAATTAATATTATACAATAAATTAAAAAGCGAATATAATATAATTAATAGAACACACAAACCCAGGCTACCAGCAGCTGACCACGTAACAAGAAACAGGAAAAGCAAATCAGTGATCGTCAGTAATAAGGACATACCAAAGACTCATTGAACACAGTAAACATTACGATACAGAGTCTCACTAGGCACCGCAGCAGGGGCAGCACAGTTTCATTGTCACTTTTTGCAAGTTTAAAATTGACCAAACAAGACAGTGCAGTCTGCGCTACACAGATTTGCTCTGATCACAACCCCCTTTAACCATTGCAGCTGAACACACATCGCAGCTAATAACAACGCTGTGTTTCCTGTATACGCGAAGCCAAGCAACATCCGTTCCTCAAAAACGGCACCAATGCCTATGTAGACAATAAGCCACCGCAAGCCGGAAGCGCAGAGTCCATCAGGCTACATCGGTATTTCACTGCCCCAACTTCCTGCTTCGCCTCGTCCAGCCAGCTGCCCACTTCGTTTTAAGTTGTTAATTGTGTTGTCTTCTTGGTGGTCGGTTTGATAATCCAACGTCTCCACAGAAACATTCCCTGATGACGATATCGACCAACCATTCTCCAACTACACGGTGCTGCTATTACCAGCCACCTACCTGGGCCAGGTGTGCCTGGACATAAACCACACTAGTCAGTGCACCATGCATTGTCTTGGTGCCGTACGTAAGGTGTTGTCCACCGGCACTGGTTCCCGTTTGATGGCACTTACTTCACTGAGGCGCCATTCGCCCTCTACTGCCATACATGGCCACCACTAGCATCGGCATGGTGCTGTGTTCGCAAACCAGCTGACACGCGTGCCCTCGGCTATGGCAGGACATCTTGACCGATACTGGTGCTGACTGCCAGGCATGGCGGGAATTCAGCTGTGCAGTGAATTATTAATTCACATCACAAATTCTCGTCAGCAAAACTGGTAGCCACCCCCATCATCCAAGAGAATGCGATAATTATTGCCATACAACTACATTTAGAATGCAATTTACAACACGACTAACACAACAAGAAGATAGTGAATGCATGAAGTACATATGTAGATTGAAGCAACGAGTGAAAATGAATATAGACCGAAGAAATGAATTAAAATTTGTACCAACGCTGGGATTCGAATGTAGGTCTCCTGCTGGCTGTGCAGGTACTCTAACGTCATCCTGGCACTGAAGCAAACACACCTGCACGGACTATCCTAGTACGACTCCCTTCATAATACAAATTCCAATTCATACCTCAGCCCACCTTAATGTTCCCCTTTTTAAATCATACTACCTTGGCTCTCCAATGTTGGAAAAGCATCTTAGTATTGAAATAAATGGGGATAGACATACTTGTACCCCACGTGTAGCTTCTATACACTGAAGAGGCAAAGAAACTGGTACACGTGCCTAATATTGTGTGGAGCCCCCGCGAGCATGCAGAAGTGCCGAAAACAACGTGGCATGGACTCGACTAATGTCTTAACCCTAGGACACCTAAGGGGGGGGGGGGTTCGTTGAACCCACAATTTTTTCATGTCCCCTGATTTTGCCCAAGTAACTTTCATACTACATATTCCCTTTGAGTTATTGTTTGTTGGCTATTTTATGAAACGTTAGTATCAATATATTTTACAGAAAATTCCTGCTTTGAAAGAAAAAATAAACTTATTATGGGTCCAACAACCCCCTCTCCCCAGGCTTCTATGCTATAGAAAATTTCCCTTAGTACGATTTCGTGTTTCTCATCTCTATAACAATGCAAGTTAGTTTCCTGTTGGTTGGTATTCTTGATATTCACAACAATCGGATTACTTTCAGAGGAAGTGATTGTTGATGTCAGTAAGCTGTTATTTATCTTTTAAACTTGCAGTGAGTTAGTGCAGTTCCCTGCTGTTCACACCCAGGCTTAGAAATGACTAAAACAATATGTGACTCGTCTTTAGAAAGAGTTCTGAATGAAATTTTAGATGAAGATCCTGACTCGGGGAGTGAAAGTGAATACGAGGATGGTGTTATGGAGTACGATTCAGATCGGGAAAGTGATGTGGATGTTTGAGAAGATAAAGATAGCGCAGATTCAGGCAGTGACCATCAGGGTGTTATTGTGGCCAAGTCTGGAAGAAGGTACGTAACCACACAGCCTAGAATTTCTTGGAGGTCTGTTGCTAACATAGTAAGAGAGCAGGCGGGAGTAACTCCAGCTGGCGTTTGCCATTCATCTCGAGAAGCCTTGAAGTTACTTCTTACGCCTGACATCATAGATGTTATAGTAAAATATTCAAATGAAGAGGCAGTTAGGCGAAATGCTACTTTGACTATGTTGTTGTTGTGGTCTTCAGTCCTGGGACTGGTTTGATGCAGCTCTCCATGCTACTCTATCCTGTGCAAGCTTCTTCATCTCCCAGTACGTACTGCAACCTACATCCTTCTGAATCTGCTTAGTGTATTCATCTCTTGGTCTCCCTCTACGATTTTTACCCTCCACGCTGCCCTCCAATACTAAATTGGTGATCCCTTGATGCCTCAGAACATGTCCTACCAACCGATCCCTTCTTCTAGTCAAGTTGTGCCACAAACTTCTCTTCTCCCCAATCCTATTCAATACTTCCTCATTACTTATGTGATCTACCCATCTAATCTTCAGCATTCTTCTGTAGCACCACATTTCAAAAGCTTCTATTCTCTTCTTGTCCAAACTATTTATTGTCCATGTTTCACTTCCATACATGGCTACACTCCATACAAATACTTTCAGAAATGACTTCCTGACACTTAAATCTATACTCGATGTTAACAAATCTCTCTTCTGCAGAAACGCTTTCCTTGCCATTGCCAGTCAACATTTTATATCCTCTCTACTTCGACCATCATCAGTTATTTTGCTCCCCAAATAGCAAAACTCCTTTACTACTTTAAGTGTCTCATTTCCGAATCTAATTCCCTTAGCATCACATAACTTAATTCGACTACATTTCATTATCCTCGTTTTGCTTTTGTTGATGTTCATCTTATATCCTCCTTTCAAGACACTACCTATTCCGTTCAACTGCTCTTCCAAGTCCTTTGCTGTCTCTGACAGATTTACAATGTCATCGGCGAACCTCAAAGTTTTTATTTCTTCTCCATGGATTTTAATACCTACTCCGAATTTTTCTTTTGTTTCCTTCACTGCTTGCTCAATATACAGATTGAATAACATCGGGGAGAGACTACAACCCTGTCTTACTCCCTTCCCAACCACTGCTTCCCTTTCATGTCTCTCGACTCCTATAACTGCCATCTGGTTTCTGTACAAATTGTAAATAGCCTTTCGCTCCCTGTATTTTACCGCTGCCACCTTCTGAATTTGAAAGAGAGTATTCCAGTCAACATTGTCAAAAGCTTTCTCTAAGTCTACAAATGCTAGAAACGTAGGTTTGCCTTTCCTTAATCTAGCTTCTAAGATAAGTCGTAGGCTCAGTATTGCCTCACGTGTACCAACATTTCTACGGAATCCAAACTGATCTTCCCCGAGGCCGGCTTCTATCAGTTTTTCCATTCGTCTGTAAAGAATTCGCGTTAGTATTTTGCAGCTGTGACTTATTAAACGGATAATTCGGTAGTTTTCACATCTGTCAACACTGGCTTTCTTTGGGATTGGAATTATTATATTATTCTTGAAGTCTGATGGTATTTCGCCCGTCTCGTACATCTTGGTCACCAGATAGTAGAGTTTTGTCAGGACTGGCTCTCCCAAGGCTGTCAGTAATTCTAATGGAGTGTCGTTTACTCCCGGGGCCCTGTTTAGGCTCAGGTCTTTCAGTGCTCTGTCAAACTCTTCACGCAGTATCATATCTCCCATTTCATCTTCATCTACATCCTCTTCCATTTCCATAATATTGTCCTCAAATACATCGCACTTGTATAGACCTTCTATATACTCCTTCCATCTTTCTGGTTTCCCTTCTTTGCTTAGAACTGGGTTTCCATCTGAGCTCTTGATATCATACAAGTGTTTCTCTTTTCTCCAAAGTTCTCTTTAATTTTCCTGTAGGCAGTATCCATCTTACCCCCACCGAGATAAGCCTCTACATCCTTACATTTGTCCTCTAGCCATCCCTGCTTAGCCATTTTGCACTTCCTGACAATCTCATTTATGAGACGTTTGTATTCCTTTTTGCCTGCTTCATTTACTGCATTTTTATATTTTCTCCTTTCTTCAATTAAAGTCAATATTTCTTCTGTTACCCAAGGATTCCTACTATCCCTCGTCTTTTTACCTACTTGATCTTCTGATGCCTTCACTACTTCATCCCTCAAAGCTACCCATTCTCCTTCTACTGTATTTCTTTCCCCCATTCCTGTCAATTGTTCCCTTATGATCTCTCTGTAACTCTGTACAACCTCTGGTTTAGTCAATTTATCCAGGTCCCATCTCCTTAAGCTCCCATCTTTTTGCAGTTTCTTCAGTTTTAATCTACACTTCATAACTAAAAGATTGTGATCAGAGTCCACATCTGCCCCTGGAAATGTCTTACAATTTAAAACCTGGTTCCTAAATCTCTGTCTCACAATTATATAATCTATCTGATACCTTCTAGTACCTCCAGGCTTCTTCCACGTATACAACTTTCTTTCATGATTCTTGAACCAAGTGTCAGCTATGATTAAGCTATGCTCTGTGCAAAATTCTACCAGGTGGCTTCCTCTTACATTTCTTACCCCGAATCCATATTCACCTACTAGGTTTCTTGCTCTCCCTTTTCCTACTGTCGAATTCCAGTCACCAATGAGTATTAAATTTTCGTCTCCCTTCACTATCTGAATAATTTCTTTTATCTCATCATCCTTATTATCAATTTCTTCGTCATCTGCAGAGCTAGTTGGCATATAAACTTGTACTACTGTAGTAGGCGTGGGCTTCGTGTCTATCTTGGCCACAATAATGCGTTCACTATGCTGTTTGTAGTAGCTTACCCGCACTCCTATGTTTTTATTCATTATTAAAGCTACTCCTGCAGTTCCCATGTTTGATTTTGTATTTATAACCCTGTATTTACCTGACCAAAAGTCTTGTTCCTCCTGCCACCGAATTTCACTAATTACCACTATATCTAACTTTAACCTATCCATTTCCCTTTTTAAATTTTCTAACCTACCTGCCCGATTAAGGGATCTGACATTCCACGCTCCGATCCGTAGAACGCCAGTTTTCTTTCTCCTGATAACGACATCCTCTCGAGTAGCCCCGGAGATCCGAATGGGGGACTATTTTACCTCCGGAATATTTTACCCAAGAGGACGCCATCATCATTTAATCATACAGTAAAGCTGCATGCCCTCGGGAAAAATTACGGCCGTAGTTTCCCCTTGCTTTCAGCCGTTCGCAGTACCAGCAAGGCCGTTTTGGTTAGTGTTACAAGGCCAGACCAGTCAATCATCCAGACTGTTGCCCTTGCAACTACTGAAAAGGCTGCTGCCCCTCTTCAGGAACCACACGTTTGTCTGGCCTCTCAACAGATACCCCTCCGTTGTGGTTGCACCTACGGTACGGCTATCTGTATCGCTCAGGCACGCAAGCCTCCCCACCAACGGCAAGATCCATGGTTCATGAGGTGGGGGGGATACTTTAACTAACGAGAAAGAATTGTATGCCTTTATAGGAATCCTGATATTTATGGGGGCAAATAAGGACAATTCTGTCAGTGTACACGATCTTTGGTCAGACCTAATGGGTCCGCCAGTTTACGAGGGTATTATGGCAAGAGAACGTTTCAAGGAACTTATTGCAATCATAAGGTTTGATGATAAAAGTACCTTCCAGCTAAGAAGGGAAGCAGACAAGTTCACAGCAATCCGTGATGTTTTCAACAAAGTGAATGATAGGTTTCCACTACTGTATAAACCAGGTGCCAACCTCACCATTGATGAGGTGCTCAGCTTGTTTAGAGGGCGCTGCCCCTTCAAAGTAATTATGAAGGATAAACCTGGCAAATATAGCATCCTTATACGCATGATGTCCGATGCAGTCGACAGATACGTCTTGAATATGGAACCCTATGCAGGTAATGTTCAGAATTTGTCGAAAGAAGAATGGGGTTCAGCAGCTGTCGTAAAACGTCTGGTAGCACCTGAGAAAAATACTGGTCGAAATATTACTACAGACCGATACTACACATCTGTGGATTTGGCGGAGAGTTATACCAAGACTACAAAGTTACTACAGTAGGAACTCTTCAATCAAGCAGGAAGCATATTCCAGACATAATGAAGAACACCGCAAATCGAAAGCTATATTCATGAATGTTCTTGTTCACAGACCCATCAACAGGTAGGCCTCCAGTAACTTTGGTGTCCTACGTAGCAAAAACGAAACCAGGTAAAAACTTACTGATGTTGTCAAAAATGCACCAAGATAAAGGCACTGTTGGAGGAGAGAAGAATAAAACCGAAATAAATGCATATTAAAATTCCACCAGAGGTGGAATTGATACCATTGATCAAATGGCAGTCGGCCGTTGTGGCCGTGCGGTTCTAGGCGCTTAAGTCTGGAATCGCGTGACCGTTACGGTCGAGGTTCGAATCCTGCCTCGGGCATGGATGTGTGTGATGTCCTTAGGTTAGTTAGGTTTAAGTAGTTCTAAGTTGTAGGGGACTGATGACCACAGATGTCAAGTCCCACAGTGCTCAGAGCCATTTGAACCATTTGATCAAATGGCGCGTATGTACACCTGCAAGAGGGGAACAAAGAGATGGCCTCTATCGGTATTTTACTCTCTCATCGACATTTGTGCTATCAATGCAACCACCATATTCATCCAGCAACATCCAAGATGGAATGAAAAGAAACGCAACAAACGGAAACTTTATCTTCTGCAAGCTGGGATGAAACAAGTGAAATTGCAGGTAGAAGAAAGAAGTGCCAATGCAAGAGGGTTATGTAACCTAATTGTTCAATCAATGGAGACTATTCTACAAAAGAAAATGAAAGAAGTGACAACAGAAGCACGTCAGCCCCATGCAGGGAAAGGTCGGGGCCATATTTGTGTAGAGGAGGAGGAGGATATTGGTGTTTAACGTCCCGTCGACAACGAGGTCATTAGAGACAGAGCACAAGCTCGGATTAGGGAAGGATGGGAAAGGAAGTCGGCCGTGCCCTTTCAAAGGAACCATCCCGGCATTTGCCTGGTGTGATCTAGGGAAATCACGGAAAACCTAAATCAGGATGGCCGAACGCGGGATTGAACCGTCGTTCTCCCGAATGCGAGTCCAGTGTGCTAACCACTGCGCCACCTCGCTCGGTATATTTGTGTAAGAGAAGCTAAAACAAAGAAGCAGAAGTACAACATTCTAAGTAAACCAAAACAATATTGTGGACAGTGTCATAAACATGTGTGTAATACACATTCAGAAAAAGTTGTGAAGTGTGTCTCTTGCCTTGAAGTTGAGGACTCAGAGTAGTCTATTGTATATGAGCACATCTGTATTTTGTATTGTAATATATCAATTTTTTATTCACGCAGTCCAATATTTATAACAATTAACAACATTTATAAACCGATGCCTTAGTTAAAATACATAAACCATTTTGAAAGTTGTAATTTTTCGTCAGTAAACTTGTTTAATACCTGTGGGCTCGCCGAACCCCCCCCCCCCCCCCCCGCCCCCCACCTTAGGCATCCGAGTTAGAAAAAAAGGCTTGGACGTCCTAGGGTTAAGTAGTGCTGGAAGGAATTGACACCATGAAGCCTGCAGGCTGGCCATAGATCCGTAAGAGCACGAGGGAACGGATCTCTTCTGAACAGCACCTTGCAAGGCATCCCAGATACGCTCAATAATGTTCATATCTGGGGAAATTGGTGGCCAGCGGAAGTGTTTAACCTCAGAAGGGTGTTGTTGGTGCCACTCTGTAGCAATTCTCGACGTGTGCGGTGTCTCATTGTCCTACTGGAATTTCACAAGTCCGTCGGAAATTGCAATGGACATGAACGAATGCAGGTGATCAGAGAGAATGTTTACGTACGTGCCAGAGTCGTATCCAAACCCACGCTACGGTCAATTCCAGTACAGCACTCGTGGCTGCCGCATCGCGGTCGCGAAGTGGGGCCGACGCAGTTCCATATAAGTTTTATAGTCTGATGATAATCTATGGATTTGTAGTTTTAGCTTGACGATGGCCACTATGGACAAACGGTAGTTACTGTTATTCTGAAGAAGGTTGGGTTATCCCGACTGAAACCTAGGTTTAAAATTAAAATTCTCTGTGGTTTCCTGAAGCAAGTTAGTGACGTTGATAAATCTTAATTTTCTATATGTCAGTGGCTTAGGTAGTCGTTATTTTTTGTTCCCTAACGTGCGATAGTTGTCCGGCCACCAGAAACTGAACTATGCTGCACGCCGCAGGCGCCAGAACTATCAGAATTTTCCTCTATCGCCGTCTAAATTGGAGTTCACACATTTTTCGACGCAGATCTAAAGAGAAATAAATTCTCTAGCGTGGTGCGGAAAATCTCGCGTCCCGTAATACCACTGCAATTAGTAATATTTGTTTTGTTTATGTCGACGGTTGTTGATGGTATTTTGCTGTATGTTCTTAAAGTCCATTCTGTTCTATAATCGCTTTAAAACAATTCAGCATGTACCAAAAGAAATTTTGATTTCATTGTTTATCCAAACGTTCACAAGTCGATTAACACTCTCTGTGATTAGCTAATGTGGTTTAAAAAGCTGTCCTGAATGCGGTGAGGTAATCAGGCTTTCTCCTCCATGGGTTGTTTCTCAAAGAAGAGTCTAGTCCCTGTCTTTTAATGACATGTCTTTCTTGCAGGAGCTTGGCAATCACTTGATTGATTGTTTATCCCATTAGCGCGTGAGAGTATTTCACTTGAAACAACCCAGGTTGCACGTCAAATAAAAATTGCTACACATCACAAACCATTAACTGAACATTCTTGAAGTATGTATAATTGGATCGGCAATTTCTAAAAGGTCCCATATTCACACAGGTTAATTTTCGACAATAACATCCAAATGGTTTCAGAACCACTATTTTTTGTTACGAATGTCGCAGCACATAATCAACGGAATTAGTGTTCCACATCTACATCTACATCTACATCTACGTGGTTACTCTGCAATTCACACTAAGTGGCTGGCAGATGATTCATCAAACCATTTTCATACTACTTCTCGACCATTCCACTCTCGAATGGCGTGTGGGAAAAAGGAACACTAGAATCTTTCCGTTCGAGCTCTGATTTCTCTCATTTCATTATGATGATCATTTCTCGCTACCTAGGTGGGTGTCAACAAAATATTTTCGCATTCGGTAGAGAAAGTTTGTGATTGAAATTTCGTAATTACAGGGCTATTACAAATGATTGAAGCGATTTCATAAATTCACTGTAGCTCCATTCATTGACATATCGGCACGACACACTACAGATACGTAGAAAAACTCATAATGTTTTGTTCGGCTGAAGCCGCACTTCAGGTTTCTGCCGCCAGAGCGCTCGAGAGCGCAGTGAGACAAAATGGCGACAGGAGCCGAGAAAGCGTATGTCGTGCTTGAAATGCACTCACATCAGTCAGTCATAACAGTGCAACGACACTTCAGGACGAAGTTCAACAAAGATCCACCAACTGCTAACTCCATTCGGCGATGGTATGCGCAGTTTAAAGCTTCTGGATGCCTCTGTAAGGGGAAATCGACGGGTCGGCCTGCAGTGAGCGAAGAAACGGTTGAACGCGTGCGGGCAAGTTTCACGCGTAGTCCGCGGAAGTCGACGAATAAAGCAAGCAGGGAGCTAAACGTACCACAGCCACAAACTTCTCTTCTCCCCAATCCTATTCAATACTTCCTCATTACTTATGTGATCTACCCATCTAATCTTCAGCATTCTTCTGTAGCACCACATTTCAAAAGCTTCTATTCTCTTCTTGTCCAAACTATTTATTGTCCATGTTTCACTTCCATACATGGCTACACTCCATACAAATACTTTCAGAAATGACTTCCTGACACTTAAATCTATACTCGATGTTAACAAATCTCTCTTCTTCAGAAACGCTTTCCTTGCCATTGCCAGTCTACATTTTATATCCTCTCTACTTCGACCATCATCAGTTATTTTGCTCCCCAAATAGCAAAACTCCTTTACTACTTTAAGTGTCTCATTTCCGAATCTAATTCCCTTAGCATCACATGACTTAATTCGACTACATTTCATTATCCTCGTTTTGCTTTTGTTGATGTTCATCTTATATCCTCCTTTCAAGACACTATCTATTCCGTTCAACTGCTCTTCCAAGTCCTTTGCTGTCTCTGACAGATTTACAATGTCATCGGCGAACCTCAAAGTTTTTATTTCTTCTCCATGGATTTTAATACCTACTCCGAATTTTTCTTTTGTTTCCTTCACTGCTTGCTCAATATACAGATTGAATAACATCGGGGAGAGACTACAACCCTGTCTTACTCCCTTCCCAACCACTGCTTCCCTTTCATGTCTCTCGACTCCTATAACTGCCATCTGGTTCCTGTACAAATTGTAAATAGCCTTTCGCTCCCTGTATTTTACCGCTGCCACCTTCAGAATTTGAAAGAGAGTATTCCAGTCAACATTGTCAGAAGCTTTCTCTAAGTCTACAAATGCTAGAAACGTAGGTTTGCCCTTCCTTAATCTAGCTTCTAAGATAAGTCGTAGGCTCAGTATTGCCTCACGTGTTCCAACATTTCTACGGAATCCAAACTGATCTTCCCTGAGGCCGGCTTCTATCAGTTTTTCCATTCGTCTGTAAAGAATTCGCGTTAGTATTTTGCAGCTGTGACTTATTAAACGGATAATTCGGTAGTTTTCACACCTGTCAACACTGGCTTTCTTTGGGATTGGAATTATTATATTATTCGTGAAGTCTAAGGGTATTTCGCCCGTCTCGTACATCTTGGTCACCAGATAGTAGAGTTTTGTCAGGACTGGCTCTCCCAAGGCTGTCAGTAATTCTAATGGAGTGTCGTTTACTCCCGGGGCCCTGTTTAGGCTCAGGTCTTTCAGTGCTCTGTCAAATTCTTCACGCAGTAGCATATCTCCCATTTCATCTTCATCTACATCCTCTTCCATTTCCATAATATTGTCCTCAAATACATCGCACTTGTATAGACCTTCTATATACTCCTTCCATCTTTCTGGTTTCCCTTCTTTGCTTAGAACTGGGTTTCCATCTGAGCTCTTGATATCATACAAGTTTTTCTCTTTTCTCCAAAGGTCTCTTTAATTTTCCTGTAGGCAGTATCCATCTTACCCCCACCGAGATAAGCCTCTACATCCTTACATTTGTCCTCTAGCCATCCCTGCTTACCCATTTTGCACTTCCTGACAATCTCATTTTTGAGACGTTTGTATTCCTTTTCGCCTGCTTCATTTACTGCATTTTTATATTTTCTCCTTTCTTCAATTAAAGTCAATATTTCTTCTGTTACCCAAGGATTCCTACTATCCCTCGTCTTTTTACCTACTTGATCCTCTGATGCCTTCACTACTTCATCCCTCAAAGCTACCCATTCTCCTTCTACTGTATTTCTTTCCCCCATTCCTGTCAATTGTTCCCTTATGCTCTCTCTGTAACTCTGTACAACCTCTGGTTTAGTCAATTTATCCAGGTCCCATCTCCTTAAGCTCCCACCTTTTTGCAGTTTCTTCAGTTTTAATCTACACTTCATAACCAAAAGATTGTGATCAGAGTCCACATCTGCCCCTGGAAATGTCTTACAATTTAAAACCTGGTTCCTAAATCTCTGTCTCACCATTATATAATCTATCTGATACCTTCTAGTACCTCCAGGCTTCTTCCACGTATACAACCTTCTTTCATGATTCTTGAACCAAGTGTCAGCTATGATTAAGCTATGCTCTGTGCAAAATTCTACCAGGTGGCTTCCTCTTACATTTCTTACCCCGAATCCATATTCACCTACTAGGTTTCTTGCTCTCCCTTTTCCTACTGTCGAATTCCAGTCACCAATGAGTATTAAATTTTCGTCTCCCTTCACTATCTGAATAATTTCTTTTATCTCATCATCCTTATTATCAATTTCTTCGTCATCTGCAGAGCTAGTTGGCATATAAACTTGTACTACTGTAGTAGGCGTGGGCTTCGTGTCTATCTTGGCCACTATAATGCGTTCGCTATGCTGTTTGTAGTAGCTTACCCGCACTCCTATTTTTTTATTCATTATTAAAGCTACTCCTGCAGTTCCCCTGTTTGATTTTGTATTTATAGCCCTGTATTTACCTGACCAAAAGTCTTGTTCCTCCTGCCACCGAATTTCACTAATTACCACTATATCTAACTTTAACCTATCCATTTCCCTTTTTAAATTTTCTAACCTACCTGCCCGATTAAGGGATCTGACATTCCACGCTCCGATCCGTAGAACGCCAGTTTTCTTTCTCCTGATAACGACATCCTCTCGAGTAGCCCCGGAGATCCGAATGGGGGACTATTTTACCTCCGGAATATTTTACCCAAGAGGACGCCATCATCATTTAATCATACAGTAAAGCTGCATGCCCTCGGGAAAAATTACGGCCGTAGTTTCCCCTTGCTTTCAGCCGTTCGCAGTACCAGCAAGGCCGTTTTGGTTAGTGTTACAAGGCCAGACCAGTCAATCATCCAGACTGTTGCCCTTGCAACTACTGAAAAGGCTGCTACCCCTCTTTAGGAACCACACGTTTGTCTGGCCTCTCAACAGATACCCCTCCGTTGTGGTTGCACCTACGGTACGGCTATCTGTATCGCTGAGGCACGCAAGCCTCCCCACCAACGGCAAGATCCATGGTTCATGAGGGGGGGGGGATACTTTAACTAATGAGAAAGAATTGTATGCCTTTATAGGAATCCTGATATTTATGGGGGCAAATAAGGACAATTCTGTCAGTGTACACGATCTTTGGTCAGACCTAATGGGTCCGCCAGTTTACGAGGGTATTATGGCAAGAGAACGTTTCAAGGAACTTATTGCAATCATAAGGTTTGATGATAAAAGTACCTTCCAGCTAAGAAGGGAAGCAGACAAGTTCACAGCAATCCGTGATGTTTTCAACAAAGTGAATGATAGGTTTCCACTACTGTATAAACCAGGTGCCAACCTCACCATTGATGAGATGCTCATCGTGTTTAGAGGGCGCTGCCCCCTCAAAGTAATTATGAAGGATAAACCTGGCAAATATAGAATCCTTATACGCATGATGTCCGATGCAGTCGACAGATACGTCTTGAATATGGAACCCTATGCAGGTAATGTTCAGAATTTGTCGAAAGAAGAATGGGGTTCAGCAGCTGTCGTAAAACGTCTGGTAGCACCTGAGAAAAATACTGGTCGAAATATTACTACAGACCGATACTACACATCTGTGGATTTGGCGGAAGAGTTATACCAAGACTACAAAGTTACTACAGTAGGAACTCTTCAATCAAGCAGGAAGCATATTCCAGACATAATGAAGAACACCGCAAATCGAAAGCTATATTCATGAATGTTCTTGTTCACAGACCCATCAACAGGTAAGCCTCCAGTAACTTTGGTGTCCTACGTAGCAAAAACGAAACCAGGTAAAAACTTACTGATGTTGTCAAAAATGCACCAAGATAAAGGCACTGTTGGAGGAGAGAAGAATAAAACCGAAATAAATGCATATTAAAATTCCACCAGAGGTGGAATTGATACCATTGATCAAATGGCAGTCGGCCGGTGTGGCCGTGCGGTTCTAGGCGCTTCAGTCTGGAATCGCGTGACCGCTACGGTCGAGGTTCGAATCCTGCCTCGGGCATGGATGTGTGTGATGTCCTTAGGCTAGTTAGGTTTAAGTATTTCTAAGTTGTAGGGGACTGATGACCACAGATGTCAAGTCCCATAGTGCTCAGAACCATTTGAACCATTTGATCAAATGGCGCGTATGTACACCTGCAAGAGGGGAACAAAGAGATGGCCTCTATCGGTATTTTACTCTCTCATCGACATTTGTGCTATCAATGCAACCACCATATTCATCCAGCAACATCCAAGATGGAATGAAAAGAAACGCAACAAACGGAAACTTTATCTTCTGCAAGCTGGGATGAAACAAGTGAAATTGCAGGTAGAAGAAAGAAGTGCCAATGCAAGAGGGTTATCTAACCGAATTGTTCAATCAATGGAGACTATTCTACAAAAGAAAATCAAAGAAGTGACAACAGAAGCACGTCAGCCCCATGCAGGGAAAGGTCGGGGCCATATTTGTGTAGAGGAGGAGGAGGATATTGGTGTTTAACGTCCCGTCGACAACGAGGTCATTAGAGACAGAGCACAAGCTCGGATTAGGGAAGGATGGGAAAGGAAGTCGGCCGTGCCCTTTCAAAGGAACCATACCGGCATTTGCCTGGTGTGATCTAGGGAAATCACGGAAAACCTAAATCAGGATGGCCGAACGCGGGATTGAACCGTCGTTCTCCCGAATGCGAGTCCAGTGTGCTAACCACTGCGCCACCTCGCTCGGTATATTTGTGTAAGAGAAGCTAAAACAAAGAAGCAGAAGTACAACATTCTAAGTAAACCAAAACAATATTGTGGACAGTGTCATAAACATGTGTGTAATACACATTCAGAAAAAGTTGTGAAGTGTGTCTCTTGCCTTGAAGTTGAGGACTCAGAGTAGTCTATTGTATATGAGCACATCTGTATTTTGTATTGTAATATGTCAATTTTTTATTCACGCAGTCCAATATTTATAACAATTAACAACATTTATAAACCGATGCCTTAGTTAAAATACATAAACCATTTTGAAAGTTGTAATTTTTCGTCAGTAAACTTGTTTAATACCTGTGGGCTCGCCGAACCCCCCCCCCCCCCCCTCCACCTTAGGCATCGAAGTTAGAAAAAAAAGGCTTGGACGTCCTAGGGTTAAGTAGCGCTGGAAGGAATGGACACCATGAAGCCTGCAGGCTGGCCATAGATCCGTAAGAGCACGAGGGGACGGATCTCTTCTGAACAGCACCTTGCAAGGCATCCCAGATACGCTCAATAATGTTCATATCTGGGGAAATTGGTGACCAGCGGAAGTGTTTAACCTCAGAAGAGTGTTGTTGGTGCCACTCTGTAGCAATTCTCGACGTGTGCGGTGTCTCATTGTCCTACTGGAATTTCACAAGTCCGTCGGAAATTGCAATGGACATGAACGAATGCAGGTGATCAGAGAGAATGCTTACGTACGTGCCAGAGTCGTATCCATACCTACGCTACGGTCAATTCCAGTACAGCACTCGTGGCTGCCGCATCGCGGTCGCGAAGTGGGGCCGACGCAGTTCCATATAAGTTTTATAGTCTGATGATAATCTATGGATTTGTAGTTTTAGCTTGACGATGGCCACTATGGACAAACGGTAGTTACTGTTATTCTGAAGAAGGTTGGGTTATCCCGACTGAAACCTAGGTTTAAAATTAAAATTCTCTGTGGTTTCCTGAAGCAAGTTAGTGACGTTGATAAATCTTAATTTTCTATATGTCAGTGGCTTAGGTAGTCGTTATTTTTTGTTCCTTAACGTGCGATGGTTGTCCGGCCACCGGAAACTGAACTATGCTGCACGCCGCAGGCGCCAGAACTATCAGAATTTTCCTCTATCGCCGTCTAAATTGGAGTTCACACATTTTTCGACGCAGATCTAAAGAGAAATAAATTCTCTAGCGTGGTGCGGAAAATCTCGCGTCCCGTAATACCACTGCAATTAGTAATATTTGTTTTGTTTATGTCGACGGTTGTTGATGGTATTTTGCTGTATGTTCTTAAAGTCCATTCTGTTCTATAATCGCTTTAAAACATTTCAGCATGTACCAAATGAAATTTTGATTTCATTGTTTATCCAAACGTTCACAAGTCGATTAACACTCTCTGTGATTAGCTAATGTGGTTTAAAAGCTGTCCTGAATGCGGTGAGGTAATCAGGCTTTCTCCTCCATGGGTTGTTTCTCAAAGAAGAGTCTAGTCCCTGTCTTTTAATGACATGTCTTTCTTGCAGGAGCTTGGCAATCACTTGATTGATCGTTTATCCCATTAGCGCGTGAGAGTATTTCACTTGAAACAACCCAGGTTGCACGTCAAATAAAAATTGCTACACATCACAAACCATTAACTGAACATTCTTGAAGTATGTATAATTGGATCGGCAATTTCTAAAAGGTCCCATATTCACACAGGTTAATTTTCGACAATAACATCCAAATGGTTTCAGAACCACTATTTTTTGTTACGAATGTCGCAGCACATAATCAACGGAATTAGTGTTCCACATCTATATCTACATCTACGTGGTTACTCTGCAATTCAGACTAAGTGGCTGGCAGATGATTCATCGAACCATTTTCATACTACTTCTCGACCATTCCACTCTCGAATGGCGTGTGGGAAAAAGGAACACTAGAATCTTTCCGTTCGAGCTCTGATTTCTCTCATTTCATTATGATGATCATTTCTCGCTACCTAGGTGGGTGTCAACAAAATATTTTCGCATTCGGAAGAGAAAGTTTGTGATTGAAATTTCGTAAATACAGGGCTATTACAAATGATTGAAGCGATTTCATAAATTCACTGTAGCTCCATTCATTGACATATCGGCACGACACACTACAGATACGTAGAAAAACTCATAAAGTTTTGTTCGGCTGAAGCTGCACTTCAGGTTTCTGCCGCCAGAGCGCTCGAGAGCGCAGTGAGACAAAATGGCGACAGGAGCCGAGAAAGCGTATGTCGTGCTTGAAATGCACTCACATCAGTCAGTCATAACAGTGCAACGACACTTCAGGACGAAGTTCAACAAAGATCCACCAACTGCTAACTCCATTCGGCGATGGTATGCGCAGTTTAAAGCTTCTGGATGCCTCTGTAAGGGGAAATCGACGGGTCGGCCTGCAGTGAGCGAAGAAACGGTTGAACGCGTGCGGGCAAGTTTCACGCGTAGTCCGCGGAAGTCGACGAATAAAGCAAGTAGGGAGCTAAACGTACCACAGCCGACGGTTTGGAAAATCTTACGGAAAAGGCTAAAGCAGAAGCCTTACCGTTTACAATTGCTACAAGCCCTGACACCCGATGACAAAGTCAAACGCTTTAAATTTTCGGCGCGGTTGCAACAGCTCGTGGAAGAGGATGCGTTCAGTGCGAAACTTGTTTTCAGTGATGAAGCAACATTTTTTCTTAATGGTGAAGTGAACAGACACAGTGTGCGAATCTGGGCGGTAGATAATCCTCACGCATTCGTGCAGCAAATTCGCAATTCACGAAAAGTTAACGTGTTTTGTGCAATCTCACAGTTTAAAGTTTACGGCCCCTTTTTCTTCTGCGAAAAAAACGTTACAGGACACGTGTATCTGGACATGCTGGAAAATTGGCTCATGCCACAACTGGAGACCGACAGCGCCGACTTCATCTTTCAACAGGACGGTGCTCCACCGCACTTCCATCATGATGTTCGGCATTTCTTAAACAGGAGATTGGAAAACCGATGGATCGGTCGTGGTGGAGATCATGATCAGCAATTCATGTCATGGCTTCCACGCTCTCCCGACTTAACCCCATGCGATTTCATTTTGTGGGGTTCTGTGAAAGATTCAGTGTTTAAACCTCCTCTACCAAGCAACGTGCCAGAACTGCGAGCTCGCATCAACGATGCTTTCGAACTCATTGATGGGGACATGCTGCGCCGAGTGTGGGAGGAACTTGATTATCGGCTTGATGTCTGCCGAATCACTAAAGGGGCACATATCGAACATTTGTGAATGCCTAAAAAAACTTTTTGAGTTTTTGTATGTGTGTGCAAAGCATTGTGAAAATATTTCAAATAATAAAGTTATTGTAGAGCTGTGAAATCGCTTCAATCATTTGTAATAACCCTGTAGATATCGCAGCAAAGAAAACCGCCTTTGTTTCAGTGACTTCCACTCCATATACTTCCACACGTATCATATCAGTGACACTCTCACCCCTATTGCGCGATAACACGAAACGAGCCGTCCTTCTTTGCACTTTTTCGATGTCCTCCGTCAATCCTACCTGGTAAGGATACCACTACGCGCAGCAATATTCCAGCAGAGGACGGACAAGTGTAGTGTAGGCCGTCTCTTTAGTGGGTTTGTCGCATCTTTTAAGTGTTCTGCCAACAAAGCGCAGTCTTTGTTTCCCCTTCGCCACAATATTATCTATGTGGTCTTTCCAGTTTAAGTTGCTCGTAATTGTAATTTATAGGTATTTAGTCGAACTGACAGCCCTTAGATTTGTGCGATTTATCGTATACCCAAAATTTATCGGATTTCTTTTAGTACCCATGTGGATGACCTCGCACTTTTCTTTGTTTAGTGCCAATTGCCACTTTTCGCACCATACAGAAAGTCTCTGTAGATCATTTTGTAATTGGAATTGATCGTCTGATGATTTTACTGGACGGTAAATTACAGCGTCATCTGCAAACAATCTAAGGGGCCTGCTCAGATTATCACCTGGATCATTTATGTAAATCAGGAACAACAGAGGGCCTATGACACTATCTTGCGGAACGCCAGATATCACTTCTCTTCTCATCGACGATTTACCGTCTATCACTACGAACCGGGACCTCTCTGAGAGGAAATCACGAATCCAGTCATACAACTGAGACGATACTCCATATGCACGCAATCTGATTAATAGTCGCTTTTGAGAAAAGGTATCAAAAGCGTTCTGGAAATCCAGAAATATGGAAACGATCTGAGATCCCTTGTCGACAGCACTTATTACTTCATGGGAATAAAGAGTTAGCAGTGTTGCACAAGAACGATATTTTCTAAATCCGTGTTGGTTATGTATCAATAAGTCATTTTCTTCAAGGTGATTCATAATGTTCGAGTACAGTGTATGCTTCAAAATCCTACTGCAAATTGAGGTCAGTGATATAGGTTTGTAATTCAGTGGGTTGCCCCTGTTTCCTTTCTTGAATATTGGTGTGACCTCTGCTACTTTCCAGTCTTTAGGAACAGACCTTTTGTCAAGTGAGCGATTGTATATGATTGCTAAGAAAGGCTCTATTGTGTCTGCATACTCTGAAAGGAACCTGATTGGTATACCATCTGGACCGGAAGACTTGCCTTTCTTAAGTGATTTGAGTCGTTTCGCAACACCTAAGATATCTACTTTTATGCGATATGAAGAAAGCTTTAGGCTTCGAAAATCGGTGAAATGCGGTCATTTTAGCAGTGACTTCAGATATCAAATATATAAATCTCTGTCTAATAACAGATTAGGCAGTAAGGTGTTACAAGCCCATTGCAGTGGTTGTACAAGCAACAAATGTATCTTCAGCTGTGACGTACAACGCATCTATTAATGCTTTAGTCTGTGACACCAGTCCTCTTCTACAGAGACTGTCAGTATACAATATCTTGTGTGGGATGTATTCCATAATTTTCTTACTGTCTTCTATTTCCTTATGTTTATCTGGAACATATCCTCTGTACAGCTGCACACTGATGCTGTCACACGTTTTGTCACTGGGAAACTTAAGTCCAAAATGTTCTGAATACTATCATCGATTAACGTTCTATATCTCTCCCTCGACGTTCCGTAGAGAATGTATGTCTCTTACAGAAACTCGACCATTATTTGTGAAACAGGTCTATTGAGATTTAGTTACTTGCATTTCTCGAATTTGCACATACTTTGGATGGCTCAGACACTAAGCGACTGTTTTGAATCGCTTATTATTCACGCGCAGTCTTTGGTAAGAGTAGTCGCGCCGCTGGAAGTTGCGTTTTTTTGGTCATCGTTGCTTTGCAGCGAGGAGCGCCGAAGTTCTATCGTTAGAAGTAGTAGAAGAAAGACGCCGAGCAGAGGACTCGTGGCAATGTAGACGTAAAGTTAAATACATCTGTGTTTAAGTAAAATGATTTGTTTTTGAATATTGTGAAACAGACGAGAAGGATTTGCTTAGTGATTTAGAATGAAAAGAGAATGAAGAGGAATGAAGGTAATATTTTTATTGTTGGCAAAACAGTCGCGAGTAGTTAGACTCATTACTGAACGAGACATCCATACCAGGGAACTTTAGATTTTTCATTAAAGATTGTGTAATTTTCAGTCTAAGATATTTTTTATGTTTATCAATTATTTGTCTGACTTTCGTGAGAGTGAAATTTTTATCAGTGTTGCACTTTGTGAATGTTATTGTGTGTTGTAACATGAATTTCGTACAAGTAATAATATATCAGATAATTTAAAAACAGTTTTGTAATGAAATATTTCTCCTAAGAGCATTGTCCACATCCTCGATCCAATTAATTTTTATTCAAAGGAGTTTTTGACTCAATGATGTGTATAACATAGTTTACTTGTTGTCTGGAGCATTGTACTAAGCTCTCAGTAACTGTCGTTAGGAATTTGCAGCTGGCGCACGGAGAGCAGGAAGCACCGCATTTACAAGTAATTACATTACGAGGTGAGATATTTTCATTTTAGCCTCAGTTAGTTAAGAAATTTATCAACGCACGGGACCAGTTTCAGGAACAGCATTATTAGGCAGATCATTAACGCATAGGGGCCACTTTGTTTAATTAAAGCGATTGATAGTAAAATTTGAGATTTAATTCTTCTGCGCATATTTTTTAAGAAATATTATAAAGCATGGCCAAATGCACGTCGTATTTCGCAGACAGATATATTCGGTTTCTCTCGCAGTTGAAAATGCACACAGTCACCCAAACCTAAACAATAGCAGTTACAACCAAGCCAGATCATAAATCAAATCAAACAAATATAATCAGTAAAGGAAACATTCACAAGTGCCAGTGAGATGCCTCTTTAGAATAATATGTAGTATCGACCCCTAGAGAACCACAAACTGCAATAAAACACTTATCAAAAAAATGATGGGTGAAATGGTAGTTCAGGAAGTTTCCAAAGTCATTCACTTGTTCATGGTGCGGGGAGGCATCGGTATGACTTCAAGTCACGGCTGGTAGGATTGATGGAACTCTAAATGCACGACGGTACATTGCGAACACCCTGCGTTCTCATGTGTCACCTGTCAAGTGACAGTACTCAGGCACCATTTTTCAATAGGATACTGCTCATTCTCATATGGCACGTCTCTTTATGAACGTGATGCTGACATTCTTCTGTGGCCACCAAAATGCTCAGATCTGTCCTTATAGTACAAGTGAGGCACCAGCTCGAGATATTATCTGATATTTTAGAGACCAGTTACAACAGTTGTGCGCCAACTTACCTCAGAAGGGATACAACGGCCTTATAACGATTCTACCAACTGAATCAGTATCCAGGTCAGAGGGGTTGCGACGCCATATTGATAAGTGGTCTCATACGTTCAAGTACTTTGTCAATTTCACAAGCTTTTGTAATCACTGAAATAACATCACATATCTTCTCAATCCGTGAATTTTCATTTCGTTTCCTCAATCCTTTGTGGGTGCTCGTCTTTCTTTGTCAGACAGTTTACATTCCGATGTAAAAGAGGGATATTGATGTTTGAATTTAGATTATCATTAATTCGTAAGAGATATTTATGCTAAAGAAATTTCATCGACTCGTTAACTCATTTAGGACATGCCACAGTGTGAATACAGTCCTGAAATAGAAGTGGTAGCATATGCTACGTAGAAATATGGGTTATCAGGCAATGAAATGGGAAAAATCATCAACTGAATGACTGAGAAAACAAATACTAACTTGCTGTTCACAGAGCAAAATTCTCCACGAGCGTTCTGTCTTGGTAACGCAGAAACACTTTTTATGCGGTATTACAAGTTCTTGACTACAGTGGGACGATGCTTAACAAAATGCTGTGGATTACCAACTTAAGGAAAAAGCCGACAGCACCCTCTAGGTAGTGGCCAGAGTGGAGTATCGGTCCTCCTCTTACACTTCGTGTCGTCGACTGGATGAGGTGAATCTCGTGTCATCATGATGCCACCCAGTCAATAGCAGAGTTTATAATAGGTACAGTGGCACATATTGTCAAAGCTTCTATCTCAAAGCAGCAGCAGGTTTTGAGGCTTCTCGACTCTTCCAAGACGCTGTGCCAAGTGTTCTTTTGCAAGGTCCGAAGCGAACAGGATCGTGTGACCAAAGTGTTCTCCTACCTTGTTCTTCGGCTCCTGCTTTATTCTCATTTGTTCATCTGTGACACCGTCTGCAGCCAATGGGATGTGTTAATACAACCTTGTTCCTCGCACTGCTAGATCGTACTTTGTCCCTTCACCATACATTTCCCCAATAAATGCATTGAGGTGACAAAAGACATGATGTACCTCTTAATATCGTGTCGGACCTCCTTTTGCCCTGCGTAGTGTAGCAACTAGAAGTGACATGAACTTAACAGGTTGTTGGAAGTCGCTGCAGAAATATTGAGCCATGCTGCCGATTAGCCGTCCATAATTGCGAAAATGTTGCCGTTGTAGGATTTTGTGCACGAACTAACCTCTCGATTATGTCCCATAAACATTCCATGGGATTCATATCGGACAGTCTGGGTGGAAAGTCATTCGCTCGTGCTGTCCAGAATGTTCTTCGAACCAATCGCGAGCAACTGTGGCCGGGTGACATGGCGTATTGTCATCAACAAAAATTCCATTGTTGTTTGAAAATATAAAGTTCAGAAATAGCTACAAACGGTCTCCAAATATCCAAACGCAACCGTTTCCAACCAATGGTCGATTCAGTTGGACCAGATGACCCAATCCATTGAATGTAGGTAGAGCCCAGACGATCATGGAGCCACAACCAGCTTGCACAGTGCCTTATTGACAACTTGGGTCCACGGTTTTGTGGGGCCTGCGCCGCATTTGAAACCTACCACCAGCTCTGTGCAACTGAAATCGAGACTTATCTGACCAGGCCACGGTTTTCCATTAGCCTAGTGTCCAACCGATATGGTCACACTCTCAGGACGGGCACTGCAGGCGATGTCGTTCTCTTAACAAAGGTACTCGCGTCGGGCGTCTTCTGCCATAGCTCACTAACGCCAAGTTTCGCCGCACTGTCCTAACGGATTCGTTCGTCGTACTTCCCACATTGATTTCTCCGGTTATTTCAGGCAGTGTTGCTTGTTTGTTAGCACTGTTAACTCTACGCAAACGCCGCTGCTCTCGGTCATTAATTGAAGTCAGCCGACCGCTGCGTTATCTATGGATAGAGGTATTGCCTGAAATTTGGTATTCTCGTCACACTCTTGATACTATGGACCTCAGAATATTGAATTCCTTAATGATTTGCGAAATGGAATCTCCCAGGGGTCTAGTTGCAACTACCATTCGGCTTTCAGAGTCTGTTAATTCCCATCGTGCAACCATAACTACATCGGAAAGCTTTTCACATGAATCGCTTGAGTACAAATGACAGCTCCTTCAATGTACTACCCTTTTATGCTTTGTGTATGTAATACTGTCGCCATCGATATGTGTGCATATCTATCCCTTGACTTAGTTGTCACCTCAGTGAATTCCTAATAGTGGTTGACATCCTAACTAGTTTCACACACGTTCTATCAGGGACATATATGGGACTCTTGCTAGCCACGGGAGTAGTTTAACATCACGCTTACAGTTCATAGAGACACGTACCATTTGTAGACGTGCATTGAAAGTTGAAAAATGGCACTACGATATTGTCGCCTGAGATGTAACACACGAGGAAGCGGGATGTCCATGACTTACCACTTTACCGTTCGCTCAGTAACTACCGGACATAACCCGAAACTATATCCGATGGCTCCCCACACCATGACACCTCGACTAACACAGCAGTGCCTCTCTAAAATATTGGAAGAATGGGGCCTCTCTTTAGGTCACCGATAGTCTCGGACGAAGGTGTTCTGTGTTAGTGCAGAACGGCGGTTCAACGATGTACACAATGCTACGCCATTCACCATCAGTCCTGATATTAAGAAAATTATACATTCATTCAAAAATAAAAGCTCAGATGGTTTTGATGGTGTTTGTTCTCACATAATAAGCTCGATATTAACCAAAATATGTTATGAATCATTAATTCAAGGTATTTTTACTGACAGAATGAAATATGCCGGTGTTAAACCCCTCTTTAAGAAAGGTTATAAGAGAGATGTCATCAACTGACGACCTGTTTCACTGCTGAGATCATTCTCCAAAATTTTTGAGAAAATTATGCATTCTACATAGTATCTCACCTCAGCAAAAACAATGTCCTCAGCAAATGATAGTTTGGCTTTCATAAGAGTTGTTCTACTGAGAATGCCATTTACATGTTCACTCAACTGATATTACAAATATTAAATAATAAAACAGCGCCGGTTGGTATTTTCTATGACCTATCTAAGCAATTTGACGGTATGAATCACAGTATTCTCCTAGATAAATTGATGTTTTGTGGGATCGATGGGATAGCCAACAAATGGATAATGTCATATCTAACCAAAGGAATGCAGAATGTTGTAGTTAATAATTTAACCAATATTGCAATGCAAGATGAACTTCTAAAACCCCTTTAACGCTATCCGAAGGATGAGTTGAAATGGAATGGAAATGAAGTCGCATGCTTTTTGACAGAGCGGAAGACCCGCACAGCCGTACTAGGCAAGGTCCTAACGGAGGTGGTTGCCATTGCTTTCCTACTACCGTAATGGAGATGAATGATGATGAAGAAGACGACACAACAACACCCAGTCATCTCGGGGCAGGTGAAAATCCCTGACCCCGCCGGGAATCGAACACGGGACCCCGTGTTCGGGAAGCGAGTACGCTACCGCGAAACCACGTAATGCGGACATGAGTAGAAATACTTTAAAAATAATTAGAATAACGTAAAGCTATACAAACGCACCTGCGATAGGTAAAGCAACATTGGTTTGCCTCTCTTTGACCTGTTTCTATGCAGTGAGTGCAATGTCGCTGTCTGAAGCGTCACTCATTTCATAGATCGGAGGGATGTATTCCTCATCACCAATAGCGTTTGTAATGTTATCTTCTTGCAATTATTATTTCACGAATGTTACTGCGATCTTCAGCTTCGGATTCTTCATTCGACATCGAAATCAAGTATTTTAAAATTTCTGCATTAGGCAAACGACGTCTTGGAAGAGCCATTGTGAAGCAACTGAAATGTGGTCGCTTGAGCAACAAAACTTCCATACTCACTGACAAAGGATCTGCAGAATGCTATAAACCAATCAGGAAGGAAAACAACAATAGCTTTGGACATGTCGCAACGCTATTGTTCAAGCGTCGGTATCCGTCAAAATAACGGGTGGTGGTCCTTGTGATAGTTCATTGTTCCACTTTTCAGAATTGTCCTACACGATTTATTCTTTGCAGAGGTGTACTTCAAAATATTTACTAAAAGTCATAGCAAATCGGAGCTGTAGAATAACCTTTTACAAAAAATAAGTCCGCTAAAGCAGAGCACCCGCCAAAATGACGGATGCGGTTCCCCTAGTGTTAACGCACAGTGTATCCAGCACAGCACGTTCGTTATGTAAATAACATATTGCATTCAGCCTTACACACACACACACACACGCGCGCTACGTGGTCAATGTTCACACATAATGGATGTTGTACGACTTATGTGGATGATTCGAATATGGTCTGAAAAGATCCGAAACTAGTCATCAGTTAATAAAGACAAACTTATGTGCAACTTTAACGCTTTTTTTACAATTTTATTACATAATTTCAAGTTGCTATCCATATGCTGGAATTAAGTGAACCATTTCTTGTCGTAGTTGTATGGTCTCCTTTCCCATGGTCTGTTGTTGCGGCCTCAACCGTAGATGGTGACTACACTAGTAACCGGAATCAATCAAACGAAAATAGAATCACCCATACATCACCGGAGCATCGAACAGCTATATACTGTAACACAGAAAATAGGCAAATTTCAGAGAATGAAAAAGAAACTCTCCATTCCTGAAATAGAAAAGATCTTTTCATATTTTCCAGCAAACTAATAAACAAGCATTACATAAATACAAATGAAATATTTTTTGATGAATTACTAAGGCATAAATGGAAGTCCACGTATGTGGACCCCAAGTCTCACTTAGCGTGAAAACGCGCTAATCTTTTCTTCGTATTTTCTTTCCCCTTTCTACAATAAAATATTCTATTTAGCAATACACCAATACACTACTGGCCATTAAAATTGCTACAGCAAGAAGAGATGCAGATGATAAACGGGTATTCATTGGACATATATACAGGGTGTTACAAAAAGGTACGGCCAAACTTTCAGGAAACATTCCTCACACACAAAGAAAGAAAATATGTTATGTGGACATGTGTCCGGAAACGCTTACTTTCCATGTTAGGGCTCATTTTATTACTTCTCTTCAAATCACATTAATCATGGAATGGAAACACACAGCAACAGAACGTACCAGCGTGACTTCAAACAATTTGTTATTCACGAATGTTACTGCGATCTTCAGCTTCGGATTCTTCATTCGACATCGAAATCAAGTATTTTAAAATTTCTGCATTAGGCAAACGACGTCTTGGAAGAGCCATTGTGAAGCAACTGAAATGTGGTCACTTGAGCAACAAAACTTCCATACTCACTGACAAAGGATCTGCAGAATGCTATAAACCAATCAGGAAGGAAAACAACAATAGCTTTGGACATGTCGCAACGCTGTTGTTCAAAATGTGTTCAAAATGTTCTCCGTTAGCGAGGATACATGCATCCACCCTCCGTCGCATGGAATCCCTGATGCGCTGATGCAGCCCTGGAGAATGGCGTATTGTATCACAGCCGTCCACAATACGAGCACGGAGAGTCTCTACATTTGGTACCGGGGTTGCGTAGACAAGAGCTTTCAAATGCCCCCATAAATGAAAGTCAAGAGGGTTGAGGTCAGGAAAGCGTGGAGGCCATGGAATTGGTCCGCCTCTACCAATCCATCGGTCACCGAATCTGTTGTTGAGAAGCGTACGAACACTTCGACTGAAATGTGCAGGAGCTCCATCGTGCATGAACCACGTGTTGTGTCGTACTTGTAAAGGCACATGTTCTAACAGCACAGGTAGAGTATCCCGTATGAAATCATGATAACGTGCTCCATTGAGCGTAGGTGGAAGAACATGGGGCCCAATCAAGACATCACAAACAATGCCTGCCCAAATGTTCACAGAAAATCTGTGTTGATGACGAGATTGCACAATTGCGTGCGGATTCTCGTCAGCCCACACATGTTGATTGTGAAAATTTACAATTTGATCACGTTGGAATGAAGCCTCATCCGTAAAGAGAACATTTGCACTGAAATGAGGATTGACACATTGTTGGATGAACCATTCGCAGAAGTGTGCCCGTGGAGGCCAATCAGCTGCTAATAGTGCCTGCACACGCTGTACATGGTACGGAAACAACTGGTTCTCCCGTATCACTCTCCATACAGTGACGTGGTCAACGTTACCTTGTACAGCAGCAACTTCTCTGACGCTGACATTAGGGTTATCGTCAACTGCACGAAGAATTGCTTCGTCCATTGCAGGTGTCCTCATCGTTCTAGGTCTTCTCCAGTCGCGAGTCATAGGAATGTTCCGTGCTCCCTAAGACGCCGATCAATTGCTTCGAACGTCTTACTGTCGGGACACCTTCGTCCAGGAAATCTGTCTCGATACAAACGTACCGCGCCACGGCTATTGCCCCGTGCTAATCCATACATCAAATGGGCATCTGCCAACTCCGCATTTGTAAACATTGCACTGACTGCAAAACTACGTTCCTGATGAACACTAACCTGTTGATGCTACGTACTGATGTGCTTGATGCTAGTACTGTAGAGCAATGAGTCGCATGTCAACACAAGCACCGAAGTCAACATTACCTTCCTTCAATTGGGCCAACTGGCGATGAATCGAGGAAGTATAGTACATACTGACGAAACTAAAATGAGCTCTAACGTGGAAATTAAGCGTTTCCGGACACATGTCCACATAACATCTTTTCTTTATTTGTGTGTGAGGAATGTTTCCTGAAAGTTTGGCCGTACCTTTTTGTAACACCCTGTATTATACTAGAACTGACATGTGATTACGTTTTCACGCAATTTGGGAGCATGGATCCCGAGAAAACAGTACCCAGAACAATCTCCTCTGGCCGTAATAACGGCCTTGATACGCCTGAGCATTGAGTCAAACACATTTTGGATGGCGTGTACATGTATAGCTGCCCATGCAGCTTCAACACGATACCATAGTTCATCAAGAGTAGTGACTGGCGTATTGTGACGAGCCAGTTGCTCGGCCACCATTGACCAGACGTTTTCAGTTGATGAGAGTCTGGAGAATGTGCTGGTCAGGGCAGCAGTCGAACATTTTATGTATCCAGAAAGGCCCGTACAGGACCTGCAACATGCGGTCGTGCATTATCCTGCTGAAATGTAGGGTTTCGCAGGGGTCGAATGAAGGGCAGAGCCACGGGTCGTAACACATGTGAAATGTAACGTCCACTGTTCAAAGTGCTGTCAATGCGAACAAGAGGTGACCGAAACGTATAACCAATGGCACCTCATACCATCACGCCGGGTGATACGCCAATATGGCGATGACGAACACACGCTTCCTATGTTGGTTCACCGCGATGTCACCAAACACGGATGCGACCATCATGATGCTGTAAAAAGAACCTGGATTCATCCGAAAAAATGACGTTTTGCCATTCGTGCACCCAGATTCGTCGTTGAGTAAACCATCGCAGGCGCTCCTGTCTGTGATGCAGCGTCAAGGGTAACCGCAGCCATGGTCTCCGAGCTGATAGTCCACACTGCTGCAAACGTCGTCGAACTGTTCGTGCAGATGGTTGTTGTCTTGCAAACGTCCCCATATGTTGACTCAGGGATCGAGACGTGGCTGCACGATCCGTTACAGCCATGCGGATAAGATGCCTGTCATCTCGACTGCTAGTGATACGAGGCCGCTGGAATCCAGCACGACGTTCCGTATTACCCTCCTGAACCCACCGATTCCATATTCTGCTAACAGTCATTGGATGTCGACCAACGCTAGCAGCATGTCGCGATACGATAAACCGCAATCGCGATAGGCTGCAATCCGACCTTTATCAAAGTCGGGAACGTGATGGTACGCATTTCTCCTCCTTATACGAGGCATCACAACAACGTTTCACCAGGCAACGCCGGTCAGCTGCTGTTTGTGTATGAGAAATCGGTTGGAAACATTCCTCCTATCAACACGTTGTAGGTGTCGTCACCGGTGCCAACCTTGTGTGAATTCTCTGAAAAGCTAATCATTTGCATATTACAGCATATTCTTCCTGTAGGTTAAATTTCGCGTCTGTAGCACGTCATCTTCGTGGTGTAGCAATTTTAATGGCCAGTAGTGTATTTTATTTGAAGTGGTGAACTATATATTCTAATGCACCCAGAAAATAGAATTCTTATTGTTAATTTCTTTGAAATATATGATTTTGAATTCAAGTTTTGGTTGATGCCATGAAACAAATTCATAAAAGCAAGAAAATGATAATCATACAAATAATTTCTCGCAAGTAATTATTTGCTACGCCAGTAAATAAATCTTTGCGGCATGTTTTATGACAAGCTTCAAAACAATTATTTTTCACAATTCATAAATACATTCCACATTTGACGCACTTGTCGGTTATCTTTGAATTGCAGCCAGGTTTCCGTATTTTCAGGCATTCCTTGTCTCAACAAATTTTGGTCGATGGCCGACGTTTTGAAATGTAACTTCGGAAACCTGTTGCAACACAGGTTTTCTTGGCTTTTTATTCACATTTTCTACATCAAACATATCTTCACAGTCAGAGAAATTCTCTGTACAAGGATGTCCTCTTCTCCCAGCTACTGGCACTACATGTTAACGTTCTTATTGTTCAGAAGTCAGTTTCATCAAACTCAGAAGGATAATCTTCAGTTAAAAACAGAGTTTATCTGTCCAACCAGATAATTCCGCATTGCTGTCATTACAAGAGCTTGTCATTGCTCACCATTTAATGTTTCATGTGTTGCTGTAGAGCGCAGAAATAACTGTTATTTCCATATTTCATTATCGAAGACCAAATTGAAATTAGCAAATATGTGTAGTGACCTGAGGTCCACGTAAACTTAGGAAGAAAAACTACGTATTCTCTGTCAAAAATTTGAGCACAATAACTATTCGTATATCTTTTAGATCTGTAGAAGTAACCATTTTCGATCTACGACCAGCTGTAAACTAACACACGAATCATGTGTTTTAAGATGCTGAGACCTAGTTTGAAGCTAAGAATTATAAGGTCCTCACTTGCGGACCATTGGTCAATAGGCGGAAATATGCACCTATTTTTCTTAGAAAAAAAAAAGTGTCTGAACCGAGGGAACGAAGAGGGTAGGAGGGGTAACGCACGCACTGAGGCTAGCAGTCGTCACTGTGAACAACTGCTGTGAGCTTAAGTTGTTAGTACAAAGCGTAAATTGTTTTTATGAGCAAAACATTAAATATTCGTTTCATCTCAAAGTACCCAGTGTAGGTTCTTTCTGCCACCTGTATAATTTTGATTCTAAATGTTTGGGACGTTATTAGGCTAGTGTACCTCGTTACAAATAGAATACACGGGTGAGAGGCAGATTCTGCCACTTGCGCCGAGACTAGCTTTCAGCGTGTTGGCACCGTGACGTTGCTGGTCAGCCAGAGGCTGGCTTTGTCCGGCGCAGGGAGTGTCCTCATTCTGCACAGAGCGGCACGCCACACGACTCGTACCGTGCCTAATGAGGAACGGGCCTCATGTGTGCATGTGTGTGTCCGCCCTACCCCTTTCCACTAAGCACACAGCGGATGAAAAACGCAGCTGCGCGGCGGCAGAGTGGCTGCAGCAGCCAACATCAGCTGGGGCCGAGACCCGTGAAGCAGGCGAGCGACTCAACTAATTGCCCGGCCTGAATGGAACAGCACTGTGGGCAAGAGGTCTGTGTTTGCGGCTGCATAGCCTCGAATTATGCTTCGCTATACCGTACACTTCTTCACAATGGATGTAGGCTGGAACATCTAAACCTTTCTGACCTTCATAAGTGCTAAGGCAGACAGGCAACCAAACAGTTAAATGCAGTTTCACGTACGCTGAAGAGCCAAGGAAACTGGTATACCTGCCTGCTATCGTGTTGGGTCTCCGCGAGGACACAGAAGTAGCGCAACACGACGCCGTATGGACTCCAGTAATGTCTGAAGTAGTGCTGGATGAAACTGACACCATGAATCCTACAGGGCTGTCCACAAATCCGTAAGAGTATGAGGGGGTGGACATCTCTTATGAACAGCACTTTGCAAGGCATCCCAGATATGCTCAATACTGTTCATGTCTGGAGAGTTTAGTGGTCAGCAGAAGTGTTTGAACTCAAAAGAGTGTTCCTGGAGCCGCTCTGTAACAATTCCGGACGTGTGGGGTGTCGCACTGTCCTGCTGGAATTGCCCACGTCCGTCGGAATGCACAATGGGCATGAATAGATGCAGGTGATCAGACAGGATGCTTACGTACGTGTCACCTGTCAGAGTCGTATCTAGACGTATCAGGGGTTCCATATCACTCCAATTGCACACGCCCAAAGCCCTTACAGAGTTTGCACCAGCTTGAACAGCCTACCTTCCAAATTTTACAGAAGCTCTCCTGCGTTCGCAGGAGAGCTTCTGTAAAGTTTGGAAGGTAGGAGACGAGGTAGTGGCGGAAGTAAAGCTGTGAGGACGGGGCGTGAGTCGTGCTTGGATAGCTCAGTTGGTAGAGCACTTGCCCGCGAAAGGCAAAGGTCCCGAGTTAGAGTCTCGGTCCGGCACACAGTTTTAACCTGCCAGGAAGTTTCATATCAGCGCACACTCCGCTGCAGAGTGAAAATCTCATTCAGGAAACATCCCCTAGGCTGTGGCTAAGCCATGTCTCCGCAATATCCTTTCTTTCAGGAGTGCTAGTCCTGCATGGTTCGCAGGAGAGCTTCTGTAAAGTTCGGAAGGTAGGAGACGAGGTACTGGCGGGAGTAAAACTGTGAGGACGGGGCGTGAGGCGTGCTTGGGAAGCTCAGTTGGTAGAGCACTTGCCCGTGAAAGGCAAAGGTTCGGAGTTCGAGTCTCGGTCCGGCACACAGTTTTAACCTGCCAGGAAGTTTCAATCCAATGTCGGTGTAGACGGGCCCAGGCTTCGTGTCTTGCAGTCAGCGAGGGTACAGGAATGGGCCTTCGGCTCCGGAAGCCCATATCGAAGATGTTTCGTTGACACTTGTTGATGGCCCAGCACTGAAATCTGCAGCAATTTGCAGAAGGGTTTCACTTGTCTCCCGTTGAACGGTTCTGTTCAGTCGTCGTTGATCCCTTTCTTGCAGGATCTTTTTTCGGCCCTAGCGATGTCGAAGATTTGATGTTTTACCAGTTCCTGATAACCACGGCACACTCGTGAGATGGTCGTACGGGAAAATCCCCACTTCATTGCTACCTCGGAGACGCTGTGCACCATCGCTCGTCCACCAGCTATAACACCACGTTCAAACACACGTAAATCTTGATAACCTGCCATTCTAGCAGCAGTAACCGATCTAACAACAGCGCCGTATTCTACTCGTTTACATATCTCTGTATGAATATCATACCTACACCAGTTTCTTTGGCACTTCAGTGTAGCATACGTATTAGGACGCAAACAAAGATTAAGATATTTAGAACTATGGGAAAAATTATAGCTGCGAATGGAGCAGGAACATCAGAAGTCACTGAATACATTAAGAGGAGCTTAATTGTAAATGGGGATGGGAGTTTATAGGTGTTGCTGTAGACTGACAGTACCGGATAAAACGAAGAAAAAATTGGCCAGGTGTGTTTAAGATCGCCCACTTACGGTTCCGTGAAAGTTTAATTTTCTGTATAGATAGTTCATCTATTCGGTGAATCGTGGATTTCGAACTTCTTTGCCTGTTATCGACACTGGTACTGGCAAGATATCAGCCTCAGTGATTCCAAGACTTAAGAGAATGTTTTAATTTCAAATTAGAATTCGGATAGTAAATGACATAAGAACATTTTTTTCGTGAGCTAGAATTACAAACTAACAATTTTCAGATATTTTCCTTTGCTCGTACTGTGAAACCTGACTTCTAGCCAAGTTTCATGATTGTAGGTCAACGGAAAGTACCCTATAGGTTTTGATGACTGAGTTTGAGAGTATCAAAATTCTGACGTAGATGGCCGTCTCTTTTACCTGCGCTGACTTAGAAGCTAGCCTTTATTACGCCGTCATGGGGCTATAGACCTCCGTGCGCAACATAAATAGCAAATGAAAATATATATATATATATATATATATATATATATATATATATATATATATATATATATATATATATTGCTTCTGTGATATAAATTATCAGTTTTCAGTTTTTTCCTTTGGTTTCATTGAGAAACCTTGCTTCTTGTCAAATTCCATAATTCTAGGTCAACAGGAAGTATCCCGTAGTTTTTGATGAGTGAGTTTGTGAGTATCAAAATATGTGACATAAATGACAGTATCTTTTGATTGTATTGACTTAGAAGGTTCATTTCTTTACATCGCCAAGAGACTGTAGACGTTAGTACGTGACACAAATTTCAACTTGATACGTCTAAAATTTCCGGAGAAAATGGTTTTGAATGTCTGACAGACAGACTGACAACATAGTGATATTACAAGGGTTCCGTTCTTACTGACTGAGACAAGGCACCATAAAAAGACATACGTAGAGAATGTGCACTGCCATAATGGATACAAATAAAGCAAAACGACTGAGACAGTACGGGCATCTATGTCTTTTGTGAGAGTACAGATGGCGTAAGAAGGCGATGGAATGGCTTAAAACTAACAGAAGAAGAAAGGGACGCAACTCTGGAGGAGGGAGTCAGAAGGGGGGAAACTGCTGGCGGAGGATTGGAAAGACAGGAGGCACCAAAGCTAAGGTGGGGGAAACAACTATAATGTTGTAATAAATCGCAATAAAAATTAGCGCTAAGAAATATTCTCTTTAGTACAAAAATGGTTCAAATGGCTCTGAGCACTATGGGACTTAACATCTGAGATCATCAATCCCCTAGAACTTAGAACTACTTAAACCTAACTAACCTAAGGACATCACACACATCCATGCCCGAGGCAGGATTCGAATCTGCGGCCGTAGCGGTCGCGCGGTTCCAGACTGAAGCGCCTAGAACCGATCGGCCACCCCGGCTCTCTTTAGTACAAGACGAGCTTGGTTCATCAATACTGAGAGACTTCCTGGAGCATTATTGAAATATCTCGGGGAAAAAGGTAAACGTGATAGTTCTGGTGATAAACGGCATATAATGAAGGATGCAGACATGTTTGACATACATTCTGCAGACTAACCATGCAATGAAATGGGAACCGTACGAAACACTCAGCCTCCTGTCACATCCCTCCAAAATTATTATCAAAACTGTCTATTATAGACTGGAGCAGAGAGTAAAAGACTTCTTACAAGATGGCTACTCTGGATTACAAATGGACCATGGAACACGGGGGGTCATATTCATTTCATGATTAATCACAGAGTAATCCTCCAGGCTCAACACATCACTTTTATTCGGTTTGATAGATGTAGAGAAACTGTTCGATAACATGAAATGGAACTAATTCTTTTAAGAGATGAAGAATATAGGAACTGGTCTGTAAGAATGAGAACGCTCTTTTAGAGGAGGATGAACCACAGGCTTAGATATGAAAGGGAGTAAGATAGGGGTTTCGCTTGTCTCCACTATTATTTAATTTGTACATAGAAAAAGCATAAAGGAGTTCTCAGAAACCAGCAGCTGTGGAATAACGAGCTTCAAATCGCTCCATTTTTCAGACAAAATTGTCGAATTTGGCAGAGAAATGATGACGGGCTACAGGAACCATTTCACCAGCCAAATCAAATCTTAACAGAGAAATGCGACATGGGGATCAGATCAGCAGACGCCTAAGATTTCTTACAGTTGTTGGCTGTGTCAAGTGAAAGTTGTCTGTTACAGTCACAACTTTCATAACTGATTTTTCTTCAGCGTAATCTACAATGGCATCACAGAGTACTGGCAAACCTACCACTATACAGGGTGAGGGGTGATTGTATTAGTGATTCTGAACAAAAAAACCTCATATGGACGTATGCCCTATTCCGAATGGTTTCCGAGATAGAACACATTTAATATCACTTTTGTTCAAAATGGTTCAAATGGCTCTGAGCACTATGGGACTTAACATCTATGGTCATCAGTCCCCTAGAACTTAGAACTACTTAAACCTAACTAACCTAAGGACATCACACAACACCCAGTCATCACGAGGCTATCACTTTTGTACGTTTCTTTTGAATAACTCTAAAACCGCATCTTTCCTACAAAAAAGGTCCTATTCATTTTTTTCTCTAGAACTAATGGTTTGTGCAAAGAGAGCGCGAGAATGTTGAAAAACTCGCTCGACGCGCATGCACTGTAGCTTACGTAGTTTTTGTAGGCCAATTTGAGGTAGTTTCACTACTTGGTAGTCCCGTATCAAACTGTTCGTCTTCAACTTGCCCTACACTACTGTGGTACATTGTAAACCCCAAATTGGCGCCCGCATCTCGTGGTCGTGCGGTAGCGTTCTCGCTTCCCACGCCCGGGTTCCCGGGTTCGATTCCCGGCGGGGTCAGGGATTTTCTCTGCCTCGTGATGGCTGGGTGTTGTGTGATGTCCTTAGGTTAGTTAGGTTTAAGTAGTTCTAAGTTCTAGGGGACTGATGACCTAAGATGTTAAGTCCCATAGTGCTCAGAGCCATTTGAACCCAAATTGGCCTACAAACATTACGTAAGCTACAGCGCATGTGCGTCGAGCGAGTTTTTCAACACCCCGCGCTCTCTTCGCACAAACCATTAGTTCTAGAGAAAAAAGTGAATATGACCTATTTCGTAGGAAATTTAATACCGTTTAATTTTGTACTGCGACACGTTTTCGCTGGAGGGTGTGTTTTCGAATTATTCAAGAAAATCGTTCAAAAATGATATTAAATGTGTTCTATTTCGTAAACCATTCGGAGTAGGGCATACGTCCATATGAAGATTTTTGTTCAGACTCACTAATACTATCACCCCTGAAAGCATGTACCTTTCCTCCTGACTCACCCTGTATATATTTTACAAACGAATAAAGGTGATTCCGAGACACTGTTATGTTTATTTAAAGGTACAGCAGTAAAAATTAAGATCTACTGGTATAATTGATATCTCACAGCAAAAATATTAGTTTACAAAAAGAAATCAATTGCTCTGCTTATCAACGAAGTGTTGGTACACCTACACAGAAATGAAGATAAAGTCACTCTAATTCATCTAACTCAGTTCTAGTAGCCTGTGTGCTTATCGTTGTCATTGATGGCAGCTTGTCATGGAGTGAATCAACTTGCGAGTAATATCTGGTGAGTTCTTCCACCATTCCACTCACAACACCGTCTGACTTCTTGGAGCATTACGTAATAGCTACTCCCGAGTTTTCAGAGCCATATGTTTAGGGTCACTGTGTTGCTGAAAATACCGGTCCCCGCCAGATCACCGAAATTAAGCGCTGTCGGGCTTGGCTAGAACTTGGATGGGTCACCATCCGGGCCTCCCAATTGCTGTTGGCAAAGCGGGGTGCACTCAGCCCTTGTGAAGCCAATTGAGGAGCTACTTGATTCAGAAGTAGCGGCACTGGTACAGCAACTGAAAACATCCGGGAGAGCGGTGTGCTGACCACATGCCTCTCCGTATCAGCACCCGGTGACGCCTAAGGTCTGAGGATGGCACGATGGCTGGTCGTTACCGTTAGGCCTTCATGATCCGTTTGGATGGTGTTTTCTTTTTCCCTTGTTGAAACTAATAAACGTCATGGAGACCCAGTTTATGTGTGCTTCCACGTAAATGGCCTCGCAATACATCGATGTATTTACAGTGATCCATGACACCTTCAATAATTGCCAAGACATGAAGAGGAACAAATAGCATTAAGAGTAAATGATACATTGGTGACAGATGTGTATAGTGTCGCAGAACTTTTTAACAAACATTTTGTAACTGTTACTGAAAAGATGGGGTTGTCAGGTTCGGTAGATGCTGCTGTGGATTACCTTAGACCAGACATTTCAAGTAACTTCCATAATATGAATTTGACCCTCACTACCCCAACAGAAATAATGTCCATCATAAAATCTTTAAAATCAAAAACATCTAGTGGGTATGATGAAATATCAACAAAGTTAATTAAAGAATGTGATTCTGAGCTAAGTAACATATTAAGCTATCTGTGTAACCAGTCGTTTATCAGTGGAATATTTCCTGAATGGCTGAAATATGCTGAAGTTAAGCCACTGTTTAAGAAGGGAGATAAAGAAATAGCATCAAATTTCCGTCCAATTTCACTGTTGCCAGCATTCTCAAAAATTTTTGAAAAAGTAATGTACAGTCGTCTTTATAACCATCTTATCTCAAATAACATACTGTCAAAGTCACAATTTGGATTTCTAAAAGGTTCTGATATTGAGAAGGCTATCTTCTCTTACAGTGAAAATTTGCTTAATTCATTAGACAAAAAATTGCAGGCAACTGGTATATTTTGTGATCTGTCAAAGGCATTTGACTGTGTAAATCACAATATCCTTTTAAGTAAACTAGAATATTATAGTGTAACAGGAAATGCTGCAAAATGGTTCAAATCTTATATCTTTGGCAGGAAACAAAGGGTGTTATTAGGAAAGAGACATGTATCAAGCTATCAGGCATCATCCAACTGGGAACTAATTACATGTGGGGTCCCACAAGGTTCCATTTTGGGGCCCTTACTTTTCCTTGTGTATATCAATGACCTTTCAACAGTAACATTACCAGATGCCAAGTTTGTTTTGTTTGCCGATGATACAAACATTGCAATAAATAGCAAAACAAGTGTAGTCTTAGAAAGATCAGCCAATAAAATATTTGTGGACATTAATCACTGGTTCCTAGCCAATTCTTTGTCACTAAACTTTGAAAAAACACACTACATGCAGTTCAGAACGTGTAAGGGGTGTCCCAAGAGTATATGTCTAACATACGATGACAAGAAGATAGAAGAAGTGGACAGTGTTAAATTCTTGGGATTACAGCTTGATAATAAATTCAACTGGGAGGAGCACACCACAGAACTGCTGAAGCGTCTTAACAAATCTCTGTTTGCAATGCGAATTTTGTCAGACATAGGGGATATAAAAATGAAAAAGCTGGCATACTATGCTTACTTTCATTCCATAATGTCATATGGGATTAGTTTTTGGGGTAATTCATCAAGCCAAGCTAAAGTTTTCCGGGCACAAAAACGTGCAGTAAGAATTATATGTGGTGTGAACTCAAGAACATCCTGCAGAAGCCTGTTTAGGGAACTAGGGATACTAACTACAGCTTCCCAATATATTTATTCCTTAATGAAATTTGTCATTAAAAATATATCACTTTTTCAAACCAAGAGCTCGATTCATGGAATCAATACTAGAAATAAGAATAATCTTCACAAGGATTTAAAGTCACTTAGTCTTGTACAAAAAGGTGTGCGTTATTCAGGAACACACATTTTCAATAACTTGCCAGCAGCCATAAAAAGCTTAACAACCAATGAAATTCAGTTTAAGAGAAGCCTAAAGGATGTATTGGTGGCCAACTCCTTCTACTCCATTGATGAATTTCTTAGTAAAACCAACTGATTTGTATATAAGTACAACATAACTTCTGCACAATTTCAGTGCAGTAATGTGTTCACTGAAAATTTGTGTGTGCGTGTGTGTGTGTGTGCGAGTGTGTGTGTGTGTGTGTGTGTGTGTGTGTGTGTGTGTGGTTGTGTGTAAGTATAATCTAACTTCTGCACCATTTCAGTGCAGTAATGTGTTCATTGTAAATAAGTATTACAGTAGTTGGTTGGTTGGTTGGTTTGGGGAAGGAGACCAGACGGCGTGGTCATCGGTCTCATCGGATTAGGGAAGGATTGAGAAGGAAGTCGGCCGTGCCCTTTCAGAGGAACCATCCCGGCATTTGCCTGGAGTGATTTAGGGAAATCACGGAAAACCTAAATCAGGATGGCCGGACGCGGGATTGAACCGTCGTCCTCCCGAATGCGAGTCCAGTGTCTAACCACTGCGCCACCCCGCTCGGTACAGTAGTTGTATTACATGTTTATTACCTTATAAATAAATAAAAAACTTTTTTATTTTAAATTCAGTGCATTAGTATTTGTAAAATGACTCTTAGTGTTCATTAAAAAATGACGATCATTCCACTTGGGACCTGTGGAATGGTACATTAGCTTATTTGTTTTAGTTGTAAATATTTGTCATGTATTATTGTTTTTCTGACATGTTCCACATCCTGGAGGACCTCCTCACTACGGATCAATTGGAATGAAAGTAAATCAACAAAAAAAAAAAAAAAAACAAGTCACCAACAGCTGATGCTACCATTCATCCCCAAACCATTATGCTTCCTTTCCCAGTTTTACTGTAGGTGAAACATGTGATTAGAGCTCTGTATTTGGTTCATGCCCGAATTTTCCCTTTCCGTCAGGGTCTTTTTTTTGCTTGAATCGTGCCACCCGCAGTGGCCGAGCGGTTCTAGACGCTTCAGTCTGGAACCGCGCTACCGCTACAGTCGCTGGTTCGAATTCTGCCTTGGGCATGGATGTGTGTGATGTCGTTAGGTTAGTTAGGTTTAAGTAGTTCTAAGTTCTAGGGGACTGATGACCTCAGATGTTAAGTCCCATAGTGCACAGAGCAATTTGAACCATTTGTTTGAACCATAAGTCTTTTGACTGGTTTGGTGCGGCCCACGACAAATTCCTCTCATGTGCCAACCTCTTCATCTCAGGGTAGCAGTTTCAACCAGCGTCCTCCATTATTTGTTGGACTTATTACTATCTCTGTCTTCGTCTATAGTTTTCACATTCTACAGAAAGTTTACTCCAGTACTATGGAAGTTATTCCGTGATGTCTTAACAGATGTCCTACCATCCTGTCCCTTCTTCTTGTTAGTTTTCTTCCATATGTTCCTTTCCTCGCCGATTTTCCGGAGAACCTCCTCATTCCTTACCTTATCAGTCCACATGATTTTCAACAATCTCCTGTAGTAACACATCTTAAACGCTTCGACTCTCTTCTTTTCGGGTTATTTCTCAGTCCATGTTTCACTGCCATACAATTCTGTGCTCCGAACGTGTAGGGATAGGCAAAATAATGTAAACAGTGGTAGTAATGGGATGGTTGCGTTTGACGGTCAACAATGCACGTAAGGCAGTGCCGCGCTGGACTGTGTGTGTTCAGCACGGACCAGGCATTAGTGCAGCTTGTTAACGTGTAGTATACACTTCGTATTTCCATTCAGAGGCCGTTGTCGACATGCAATGAAAAACCTAACAGAGTTCCAAAGCGGGCAGGTTACGGGTGCTCGATTAGCTGGAGCACAGGTAACCAAGCCAGTCAATTTATTGAATGTTTCAAGAGCAACTGTTTCAACAGTCACGATAGCCTACACCAAAAATGGAAAGACATCATCGTGTAAAAGTAATAGTGGGCGCAAATCATAAGTAAGTGACAGAGATCGTCGTACGCTAACACGAATTGTGTCAAAATAACAGAAAACTACGGCCGCTAAAGTGACTACAAAGCTCAGTAGCCATCTTCGGGAGCCCGTATCTATCGACACTGTCCGTCGAGAACTTCATAAACCGAATATTCATAGACGAGCTGCTTCACCGAAACCATTACTGACGACAGCTAACAAAGCGTAAAAAATGGCGACAGGAGCATAAATCCTGGACGGCTGATCAGTGGAAACACGTCTTTTGGTCCGACGGAGTCAACGTTTGTTTATTTCCATCATCTGGCCGGGATTACATCTGAAGAATGCCAAAAGAAGCCTGCAATGCTGATTCCTTGATTCCTACGGTTAAGCATGGAGGAGGAAGTGTGATGGTGTGCGCAGCCATATCATGTATTCTGCTGGTCCCAACATTATTCTCAAAGGCCGTGTTACAGCCAACGATTATGTAAACATTTTAGCTGATCAGATGCACCCCATGATTCAAACGTCGTTGATACCATATTTCAGGACGATAATGCACCATTTCACACAGCCAAGACAGTGTAATCGTGGTATGAGGAGCATGCAACTGAACTGCAGCGTCTTCGCTGGCCACCACAGTCCCTGAACTTGAACATTATCGAACAGTTATGGGCGCTATTGGAGCACAGACTCCAGAGCGGATTTCCGTCTCCCTCGTCACTACAGGTATTCCGATCGAAGAGTGGCACAACATTCCACTATGCGATTGTTATGTACCAGTATACCAAGAAGAATTGCAACTGTATTACGTGCTAATGGGGGTCCAACCCCTTATTAGTAAACCATTCCCAAGTAAGCAATTGAATCTCAATGTAGACAAGTGTAATGTGCTGCGAATACGTAGAAAGAAAGATCCTTTATCATTTAGCTACAATATAGCAGGGCAGGAACTGGAAGCAGTTAATTTCATAAATTATCTGGGAGTAGGCATTAGGAGTGATTTAAAGTGGAATGACCATATAAAATTAATCGTCGGTAAATCAGATGCCACACTGAGTTTCATTGGAAGAATCCTAAGGAAATGCAGTCCGAAAACAAAGGAACTAGGTTACAGTACACTTGTTCGCCCACTGCTTGAATACTGCTCACGAGTGTGGGATCCGTACCAGATAGGGTTGATAGAAGAGATAGAGAAAATCCAACGGAGAGCAGCGCGCTTCGTTACAGGTTCATTTAGTAATCGCGAAAGCGTTACGGAGATGATAGATAAACTCCAGTGGAAGACTCTGCAAGAGAGACGCTCAGTAGCTCGGTATGGGCTTTTGTTGAAATTTCGAGAACATTCCTTCACCGAGGAGTCAAGCAGTATATTGCTCCCTCCTACGTATATCTCGCGAAGAGACCATGAGGATAAAATCAGAGAGATTAGAGCCCACACAGAGGCATACCGACAGTCTTTCTTTCCACGAACAATACGGGACTGGAATAGAAGGGAGGACCGATAGAGGTACTCAAAGTACCCTCCGCCACACACCGTCAGGTGGCTTGCGGAGTATGGATGTAGATGTAGATGTAAGTACAGGTATTCACATTATTTTGTCTATCCCCTGTATATTCTTTGAAATATCTCCCTCAAATTAAAGATGCTGTATACCGGTAGTAGTAGATTTCTCTTGGCCAGGAATGCTTCTATTGGCAGTGCTGATTGCTTTTGACGTCCTCCTTGCTCCGACCGTCGTGGGTTATTTAGCTGCCTAGGTAGCAGAATTCCTTAACTTCATCTACTTTGTGATCACAAATACTGATGCTAAGTTTCTCGCTGTTCTCGTTTCTGGTACTTCTCATTACCTTCATCTTTCTTCGATTTACTCTCAGCCCGTATTCTGTACTCATTGGGCTGTTCATTCCATTCAACAGATCCTGTAATTCTCCATCACTTGTAACGCCGGAAATGCATATCCTCCTATTTCCATCTATTGTACTATAAATTTGTTTTCCTTATTTTTGTTACCTGAATATATAACATTTCTGTGTCTTCGTATATTGTAATTGTTTTACTATTTGTATATATATATTTATGCATTTATGTCGATGTATAATTGGTTTGTTTCGTAAACATTATTTGTATTTTTACGCTGGGTCTTGCCTAGGGAAAACTGCTATCGAACGATTACATCGATAGGTCGTGTGAAGAATCAAAGTGTGTAGGATCTTCGGTAGTGTTAACTCGGCCGCGAGGAGCGCGGGCAGAGGGAGTCTGGCTGGAGTAGCGAGTGGAGCAGGTGTGTTGTGTGACGCTCCCGCGAGTTGCCGCGCTTTCGGGGTTTGGCAGCGTGTAATTGCGCTCGACTTGCGATGGTAGTTTCTGACATGGTGTCGCGGACGGGAAGCATTAGCTGGCGCACATCAAGAGCCCGTTTCGTCTGGTGACCGTGTCGAGAAGAAGGCGCGCCAACATCCAGCTTCTGCAACAGCGACGGCCGACAATGAGTGACTGTCGCAACCTCCTCGATCGACGGCTTCAAACCTTCAATCAACCAACAAGGAAGACTAGACGCACGTAAAGTTTTAGAAGTGTATGGCAGACCTCAGCTTTTAAAACTGTTCAAATCACAAAATTACAGCAATGTAGCATGAACCTTTGTTGCTCATTGTCCCAGTTGCATTACCAAGCAGGGTCCCTTCCTTTTCCGGAATGAACCCGAGTGTCGTTGAAATTCAAACGCCAGCATTAAAGCAGCATCATTCGATTTCATTGCTTTAATTTCAAAGTTCAGTTAAGGTATTCATAGCTGGCTACAATATTTAGATTACACAAGCACAAATTAAGAGTGCGAGTTTTGTTGCCGTATTTTAGCTTACCTGTGACTGCAGCTCAGCTTGGTACGTACTAAATTTTACTATTGTTAATTGGTCAGAATCATTTAATTCAAGTTCAAAGTTAAATCTCTTATTTCTAAATTGCGTAGATTCAAGTAGCTTTTGAAATGATTGTTGAAGTAGTCCAAGACTAACTGTATTTTACTGAATTTCGATGTGTTTCAGAAACAAAGCTCACTATTAATTTCAGTCACTAAATTAACTTTCAATTTTCCGATTTTATTAATTCTTTTGCTAAATTAAGTCAGAGTGTAGCGAAATTTATTACTTCTGACAAACTTTCAGTTTTCACACTACACGTGTCAACCTTCAGTTGCCACGCTTCTAGTGCTAATTATATGTGCAATAACCTTTCTTTTTCAGTTACTATAGTAACTGTCCATAGGACTGGCGACCGTAATTTTCCCCAAATCTCAAATATCTAATTACCGCTAGTTAATTGTTAACGTAACGGCCGCACATTTACTTTCTTTATTAACTTTACCCCTTTTCAAAATTAATTTCCATCAGTTTCATTTGCATTTTTCCTTTCATTTAGATGTAACCCTTTCCTCCCTCTTTACCGACAAATTAACTTCGGTGACGATTGCTTTTTCCCAAATTTCCATTAGGTACACGCGGTCTAATTTTTCACTGTCATTAAGGTCGATAAGTGAGGGGGAGGTTACACACTTTCACTGAGGACTGCAATGTCATTAGTGAATCTTATCTTTGATATCCTTTCATATTGAATTTTAATGCTGGCCTTAGTGGCCGAGCGGTTCTAGCCGCTTCAGTCCGGAACCGCGCGACTGCTACGGTCGCAGGTTAGAATCCTGTCTTGGGCATGGATGTGTGTGATGTCCTTAGGTTGGTTAGGTTTAAGTAGTTATAAGTTCTAGGGGACTGATGACCTCAGATGTTAATGCTCAGAGCCATTTGAACCATTTTTTGAATTTTAATTTCACTCTTGTTCTTTTATTTCCAAATTGCTTCTTCGATGTATGGATTGAACAGTAGGGCTGAAAGTCTACATCTCTGTCTTACACCCTTTTTAATCCGAGCCGCTCTTATTACTCCTACTTGGTTCTTGTACATATTGTATGTTACCGCTCTTTCGCTACAGCTTACCCCAACTTTTCTGAGAGTTTCCAACGTCTTGCCCCATTTTACATTGTCGAACGTTTTTTCCAGGTCGACAAATCCTATGTACGTCTTGATTTTTCTCTAGTCTTGCTTCCATTATCAACCACAATTCCAGAACTGGCTCTCTGGAGTCTTTACCTTTCCTAAAGCCAAACTGATCGTCATCTAACACATCCTGAATTTTCTTTTCCATTCTTATATATATTATTCTGGTCAGCAACTTGTATGGATGAGCTGTTAAGCTGATTGTGTGATAATTCTCGCACTTGTCAGTTCTTGCTGTCTTCGGAATTGTGTAAATGCTGTTTCGTCGAAAGTGAGATGGTATATCGCCAGACTCATCCATTCTGCACACCAGTGTGAATAGTCATGTTGTTGCCATTTCCCCCAATGATTTTAGAAATTTTGTTGGAATGTTGTATATACCTTCTGCCTTATTCGATCGTAGATCTTACAAAGCTCTATTAGATTGTGATTCTAATAATTGATCCACCTATCTTTTCTATATCGACTCTTGATTCTTCTTCTGTCACGTCATCAGACAAATCTTCCCTCTCACAGAAGCCTTCAATGTATTCCTTCCACCTATCTGCTCTCTCCTCTGCAGTTAACAATGGAATTCCCATTGCATTCTCAATGTTAACAACGTTGCTCTTAATTTCACTGAAGGTTCTTTTGAATTTGCTACATGCTGAGTCAGTCCTTCTGAGAATCATTTCATTTTCGATTTCTTCACATTTTTCCTGCAGTCATTTCCCCTTGGTTTCCTTCCGCTTCCACTTTCTTACATTTGTAAGTGACTTGTATTTCTGTGTTCCAGAAGTTCCTTGAACATTTGTTTACTTCCTTCTTTCATCGATCAACTGAAGTATTTCTTGTATTACTCATGGTTTATTTGCAGTGGCCCTTCGATAGAGGGGTCACAAATTATTCTATTTCGACATTCATTTAATCGATATGTATTAAAAGCGACAAAAACACGACGAATAGCCAATGCTCCAGCAGTCACTAATTTGCTTCCTTCTTGGCTGCTTGTAGTGTGCCGTGCGATCTGCATTATACATCCACTATCTGATCAGAAAGTAATTAGACAGCTACTAATGGACATTAATACGTGTTGTATCTGACGATCGAAATGTCTGTTGTATTTGGGTCTCCTGGCACTTTTTGTTGTTGGTGATAACAATTATTTAGGTCTCTTGTGGAAAAGTAGTTACACTGGAATAAATTGTTCAAAGTTCCTGCAATGTTAGGAATATGCATATATCACTGTTCTACTAGTTCGGTAACGATAATTATTTCCTTTCATAAACGATGCTACTGTAATACGCACTTCAGCTGTTCCCAATCGAAACTTAAGGTATTCTGCTTCTTATAGCGCTCTATTAGATGCTCCTTTGCTTGGTCGGATGTGTGTTTCTTTTTAACCGGCTCGTGATGCTTAACAAATGCTATTGCTTCTCCCCTCTCTTGTGACGAAGCTTTTCAATACATTTTTGTTTTTTTTATATAGTTTTATCACTTTAGGTCACTTTGGATGGTTACTTCCAGCTATTTATGAGTGTTACTGTTTCTAGTGATTTGTTGTCAATAGTGTAATCGAACGGTACTACATCTCTTCTCCTATTTACGTGCAGCATGTTAGATTTACCTGCATCCAGGCCAAACTCTCAGTCTCTTTACTATTCATCAAGCCCCTGCAAGTCTTCCTGAAATTCGCTACAGTCTTCTGTTAATCGTAGTTCCTGCTTCATTCATGAATGACGCCTGGAAAGAATGACTGTCAGTAAACCACCATATGGATTTATAGACCTAACTCGGCCCCACCGCGTGGTTCACGTAGTAGCTTGACTGTTTTTTGCATTGTTGCACAGTAATGCGGCAATGCCCTAATACTGCAAAGCCCCATTCCATTTGAGACGTTTTTGGTTATTGTATTCTCCGAACAGAAATCTGTAATCATAGTTGTGTATTACGACAAGCCACGAGCTAATGTATAAATCTGTCATGGGATAACAAACAGGAAAACAATGCGAAAATACTATTTTGGCCCACTCCTATGTACGGGGGAATGCTTGTCGTTGTAGAATAAGGGGTATCAGACCTCTCAACGAGAGATGAAGGTATTTAGTAAGTGCTTCGCCTGTTTTTTACCACATGCTATTCGAGAAACGCTCTGCGAATCAGATGTCAATCACATGGAACTGAAGAGTGGTTTGCTACAATTGTTTTGCTGGAACATAGCGATGTATAGAGAAAACTCTCACATTTTTGTTTACTTATCTGTAACTGATAACACTATCAGCAATCCTAAAACGATTTTGACACAAAATCATTGCTTTAGGTAAAAAGCTAGCAATTTCAACACAGAATTCACTTATTTATTTCTTGGAATTTCACACCTATGGCTTTAGAGACGCTTTTGTGTTCTGAAAGGACTTAGACCTAAACTGAGCGCATTAGTAACAGCACTGCTTTGTAATAGCTACGCGTTCCACCCGATGTGCGGAAGTAGGAGTATTTGGTGTAGTGCAGCGTCCGCTCCTGATGCCCTGTGTAGGAGTATTTACATGGTGCCTCCAGTTGATGGAGAATAGACCTCACATCACGGTTCTGCGTGGCGTCTCTGCTGGCGTGGCGCTTGATGCACAAGATACTGCAAGCGTTTGCGTAATTGCAATGAAAAATAAGAATAAATCAGTCAATACCTCAGTCCTAGAATAAAACGTTGGCTTACATCCTTATCGTCCTACTCACATAGTAATGTGGTAATATGGTAGCTAAATAACCTAGAAACGAGGTGATATCGACATTTACGTTTGGTAACCATCTTATTTCTCTTGCAAAGAAATGCTCTGATATGTGTTTTGTAATTCCGTGGTGGTGCTAGGTATTTTTCATATAACAAGCAGCATTTTGTGCTGTATTCTGTAATGTGTACACTAGGGTTACAAGCATAGAACAGTACGCATCTAAAAGCTGGAAAACAATATGTCAGGTTTCAAAAAACGGTGGAATTACTGTAATTAACGAACATTCGTTTTTGCTGTAGTTGTTAACTTGCATGTAAACTAAGTGGAAAACCAATTACAAAGGTTCCATACTATTCACCATTAATCATCTTACCGACCTAGAACGATGGATTACGCTAAACAAAAGCAAGTCTAACAACGAATTATTGCAAAACATGTCTCCCGTACAGAAATCGTTGACTGGTGGATGTAGCATCCTCAGATAGAGCAGTCCTTACAAGAAGCATGTAGCGACTAGATTTGGTTCAGAGACCAGTGTTATGGACTATGTAATGAATTGAAACGCGTTGTGCAGAATTTCTTTCGCGTGGTAATTAAATGAATCGAAGTAAATGGCTCCCATTTAAATATTTAGGGAGCATTGTCACCATGCCATCGACACCATTGCTTCTAACAGTGGGAATGACTGCATTTTTTAAACATACAGTGATGCAATTGAAACTGCAAATCCCCATTACAAAAACGTATTAAAAAATTTCTACGTTAGTGATCATCAGCTGCTCTGTTTTTAATACATAATCTGATAGCTTAATAGGTTGTCACTATCACTTTCTATCGTACTCTTTTACAGAATACGGAGGAACTTTTTTGTTTATATATTTATCAAAGTATAAATACGTGATTCCATGTTCCTCTTATAATCCTGCATTTGACAGCATGTGCTTACATTTTTTATTCGATCCATGCATTATATAATTTAATGTATAACTTAGAATGTTTCATCTTCCCTCTTTCCACACACAAGTATCTTCTCCCTCTCATACGTAGAGAATGTGTTATGGCAGAAATTTGTAGTAAAAAGCAGGAACGCATTCAGATGATCGATGCTTGGTGCAGGATTGGCAGTCGACACTCTTCATAAAAAATTTTGTAACGTGGTACAGGGAGCGAACATTTATGAGTTGCAGCTGTAACGGATAAAAATATGGTTTACGCTTCTGATAATATGCAGGTAATTAATGCTTATATAGATATTTTGCCATTTGGTGTAGTGAATTTGGAGGACATGCATATGTTGTCACAGTGTACTAGCCTCACACCCACGTACTCAGAGGTATTAGGTTAACATGTATTAGTTCATTTACAAAAGGAATTCATGTTTTGAGGTGACTGAATGTTCACAATGACTGAATGTTCACAATCACATGTGGGGTGAGAGGGTGAACGATTTATTCGGAGCTGAATCAAAGACCACTACAGCGCAGTAAGATTTAGATTTCTAATCACTTAACAAATAATATATCAATACTAGCGGACTCGACAGACGTTATCCTGCACGATATTTCAAGCGATTAGGATATTAAAGAAAGTTTGAAATAAAAGACAAATAATATAATAATTTCATTATTCTTAATTTGAAATAACATCAAGTACTCTAAAAGCAATTCGTTATAATCAATCATGTTTATTTAATTTTATATTAATGCGAGTTGATGAAGAATATTTTTTGTCATTTCTTGAGGAGTATAAATGAATAAACTTGACTGTTTTCCAACGCGAGAACACGCCGCATATAATTGGCCATGTGAAAAGACCGGATTTTCTAGATCCAACCCACAAATCGACATTGTTCGACCTTGTGACTTATTAATAGTCATGGCAAATGCCAAGCGAATTGGAAATTGCAGACATCTGAATGGAATGAGTGAGTCTGAAGGGATCATTGGGATTCGTGGCAGGAGAACAATTTCACCTTCAAATTTGCAGTTCAAAATTCTAGCTTCAAGAACATTGCCCACAATTTTTTATGACTAATCTTGTACTGTTGTATAGCTTAGGTGCATTTAAATTCCGAAGCAAAATGATAGGTGAGCCAATTTTTAATCGCAAGTTATGTGGTGGCATTCCTGGTAAATCCAGCGAATCCAAAAATTCAACAAGATAGTTGACTGCTTCGTTAGATCGGTAACAGTGTCGATCGATTTGAACAATATCTCATTTCCGGGCAACGACTATTGTATTTTGAAGTTAATAGCGTCAACATCGATATTTTTTGCGGCTAAAATAGCTCGTTCACGAAGCCACGCATGATTAGTACAATTAGCTTGTAAATCTGGAAATATGCTTTCAATCAAAGCGTCTTTCGTATTTACCATGTTGCAGAAATTGTCTGGCAATTCGATGCATTGTGTGTCTCCATGCAATGGTATGTTTCATTTCCAATGTTGAGCAATTGCTCGGAGAATGATAGTGCCAATGGATCGTTTTGCAGTTGAACACGTATATTTGTGTTAAGACGTAATGAACTGACATTTCGCCACAGATAAGACTGTTTTATACATGCGTTAATTTCATCCGCATATGTAGCGCGTGGAATTACCGGCAGTGACTGTATAAAATCGCCGGATAGCAGCAGTAAGGCACCACCCAAATGCCTGGTGTTTTTATTTAGATCTTTCATCATTCTATCGAGAGCTTCAAGTGAATGCTTGTGGGCCATAGTGCATTCATCCCAGATAACAATTTTGCATTTTTTCAAAACTTTAGCCATACCGGAATGCTTTTTTATGTTGCACACTGCATCTGGATTTGTCTGAATGTTCAACGGCAATTTCAGTGCTGAATTGGCAGTCTGTCTGCCATCAAGCAAAGTGGCTGCAATACCTGATGAAACAATTGCTAACGCAATATGATTTTGTAACTGAATGAGCGCAATTATTAGTGAGATGAGAAACGTTTTTCCAGTGCTACCTGGTGCGTCAAAAAAAAAAAAAAAAATCCGCCTTGTTCTGCTGCAATTGACAAATTAATTCGTCATTCTTTTGTTCATCAGTGAGTAGCTGCTCATTATTTTCATCGAAAGTAGTTAAATAGACCGTATTGAACTGTTGTTCGCGCGGAATCTCGCTGTTAATGATGTCTGTTGCTGGGCGGTTAGGTGAGAGCATACCAAAATGAATGAGTGGCATATTCGAAATCAAAATGCAAATATTTTCAATGTTTATTAGCGCTTCGTTATATATTTCAGTCGAAAACTCGATATTGGGATCTTGATCAGCGATCCGAAAGCGATGCAGAATTTCGTCGCTCATGGAATCTTTATATTTGTCCCAGAGGACAGGAGCTTGAGATGGAAAACATGTTGTCAATAATATGGAGAATAATTGGCGAATTTGATGAGAGGAACTCAATGCTGCATCTGCAAGTGTAATATCCCATTGGTTGTCATCTTGCAGCAAATGTAATTCGCGACACGCATCATGATATGTGTCGTACAAAATGCCATTGACTGTTCGCAAGTATTGGAAGGACGTCGGTTCAGGAACATTAACAATAAACGCAAGAAGAAACATTCGCGTTGCTTTGGATGGACATTGTATAATCGACCTAATGTATTTCCCAGAAATATGCCGTTGTATCCTTCAACCGGAACATCTCCATTTCGTGGTTCCCACTTTCTTGACTGTTTCTTCCATGTGAAATATCGTGGCACTTCAGCATAAATTAATGTCTTTGCGAATTGACCGGGAATACCTGGTCGGTTCGATAAACTCAGTTAATGTGGTTTTTAGGGCAATTGATGCACGTTGTAGAGCAGTCTCTTCCGTGAAATAAACACGCTGTCCATTTTCAAGGTGCACGGCCAAATGTATAACAGCAGGGTCTCTTTCGTGTATCGAAAAACCCAAAATACGTCAAACTGCTTCATTGCTGCTGATGTATCGGCCCATTTGATACTGTGTTCTTTCATCGTTTTCGTTAACATTGTGAACACCAAATACAGCCATATCACTGCCCTTATGGACATATTTGCATATATATTTTATGGACTTCACCGAACTGCAGAGCTCAATGTTTATGTGTGCTTTGTAGATTTTACACAGCAATGGTGAATACGGAACCACCCAATGATTGTCAGTGTCAACTGCTGTACCGTTTGACATGCGTAATTAATGTGATTGACCACCATGGTCAGTGTCTCTACGACGATACAATGGATAACCATCGATATTAGTGATTGTATCATTTTTACAATTTTTTGGAAAACGTTTCGTACCTTTTCCATTGACCATGCACGACGCCGTCATGTTTGTAGCACCGCATGGACCATGGATCATGTTAGCGGTAACAATCTCATACAATTCTTGATAGATATTCCGATCCGGAATTTTTGCCGAGATAGTTTTATCAATTTCTTTAGACTGTATTTTGTAGACCAACCAAATCAAAATATGCGCGTGTGGCAAACCTCGTTTTTGCCATTCAACAGAATACAGCCAGAAACATGTTTTGCTAAATACAGAGGAACGTATAATTAAGTTCATCAACGATTTTAACTTTTGTCTGAAGACACGTGCAGTGATATCGTACCGATCTATTGCAGTTTGACCTGGCAATAACGCAATTTTAATTAAATCTGGTCGTCCGTACGCGCGCACAAAAGTCATGGCGTCTTGAATATATTCTTGCATATGACGTGGGCTACCAATATATGATGATGGAAGAATATATGAAATACCGATGTCGTTGATATTAGTTAATGCGTCTACATTACCAACAATAGCATCACGCAAATGAATGTATTCCTCAGCTCGAAGTTTCGCCTGATTATACCTGAAGTATCGAATCGCTCGCTTTCAATTTTCGCATACATATCAGCGATATATTGATGAAACAGCTGGCGGCATCGAAGAATATTATTGTCTTCATTGGCACGAATCATCAACCGATATGCGTAGAAGTTCATCGCGCTCACTTTCTTGCTGGTTTCTGCACCTGCAAAGTAAAAATATAATTAAAACAAAAAGAATTTAATCGTGCATAAAAATAAAATATTAGGTAATGACATGTGTAGATGTACCTATTGTTGGATTTCTTTGTTTGATATTTAAATGATATGCATCTTCTCCTTCCCATAATATCAACGGATATTGCAAAGCGTCGTTAGAGCGAAGACTGTCTTCAATCGTATGCACTGTGTCATCTCTGCGTTGTATTCGTATATCTCGACTTTAAGATGCGTCGCCAATCGTAACAACTGCAACTTCATTAATGATCGGTGCATTATATCGGCCCGCGTGCTGCCCAGATGGTACTTTGTCTGCTTTTATGACGATCGTATAGTTGTCGTTCTGCAGTCTGTTTGAAACGGTATTGAACAACTGGACCAACTGGTTGTGATTCTGTAAAAACGGTTCTAAAATACCCACAATTTCTCGTCCCTCCATCTGCTTGATATGGTTGTACTGGCAGCGTGCGTTTATTTGCTGCTCCTCGTCACCCATGAAGTAGATTTGCAGAAATTTTGAATCGGTATTAGGCATCGGCATTAAAGAACCATTTTATGATAACTTGGCCCTGAATCTTAAACGTTGATTGAAAATTGCGACCATCCTCATTCTGAACGATTTTTGTTGCTCCAAGTGATGTTATTTGAAAGCACGAATTGAATTTGCGAATTTTACGCAAAAACAAATTAGATTGAGATGTAGCTCCAGCCAATAGTGTTTTCAACGGTTTTGGCGGCGAATTCAGTGGTGGCAATACAACTTTTCCAGACGCGCAGCAGAAACCGGCCGATTCATCTTTGTATTTGAGTGCATGATAGTGTTGGCATTGTTTATTCATAGCACCGATTGCAATTTGTGACTGTGACGAATAGTCAATGTAAGACTCATATTCAAACGCAAGGCGAAGAAATAATGCACGTGTCAGTGCGCGATACACTTGCAAACGCTGTTGCTCACTTGATCTGAATGTGGCGATGACTAGTTGGCGGGCTAGTCTTTGTCTCAATGCATTAGCTCGAAGGCGTTTGTTGCGTTGCTCTTGACTTTCATTAGCACGTCTGATTGCAGCCTGTCTTCTGCCAATCTATTTAACGGACGGTTCTGGACTAATTGTGAATTCCGAGTCCGTCGACCAATATTTCCTCCTCGTCCACGAAGACATGGCATTGTTTTATGTACGCATCTTGTATGTGAAGGTAATACACTTAGTATTCACTGATATGCGACACCTGAAACATCAAAAGACACCATAATACGCTCAAGTATTGCACACAAAAATGCAACGCCACCTACCGTGCTGATTTAAGAATGTAAATTTTCCAGGCCCCCACTTGTATACATACACAAAAATTCATTCAAATCTATCCAGCCGTTTAGTTGAAGTATAGATAAATAACGTAGATACCGACTGCAGCGCCATCTGCCGGGCTGATTTGTGAATCTAAACCATCCAGGGCGCCACCCAAACGCATAGAAAAAAATTCATTCAAATCGGTCCAGCCGTTTAGGAGGAGTTCAGTGACATACACACTAGAGTAGAATTGTATATATAAAGATAGGAAAAAACAAGTGCGAATTTCCCATTGGAAAAGGAGTAAAGCAGGGCGATCCTATATCCCCGAAGTTATTTGTAGCAGTTCTCGAGTTACCTATGTCCAAAATTATTTGGAACAACAGAAGAATAAGGATAAATGGTAAAAGGCTCACCAACCTGAGATTTTCTGACGATATAGTGGTCCTAGCTAAAAGATGGAAATGCAGTCCTCTATATAAGACTTAACAGATCGTTGTCAGGAAGTTGGACTTAAAATAAATCACTCTAAAACTAAGGTTATGCATAATAAGTGGATAGCTGCAGGACAAGTAACACTGAACGGCAACATCCTAAACAATATTACAGACTACGTTTACCTGGGGCAATTAATTGATACAAAACGGGATTTGAAACCTGAAATTTTTCGTCGAATTAAACTGGGTTGGAGGGCTTACGGAAGGAATGCAGCAGTTTTCAAATCTAACATGCCAGTCTACGTAAAGAAGTTTCTGATCAGTGTGTCCTACCGGTTTTAACGTACGGGTGTGAATCATGGACTTTAAATAAATTTTTCAAAAGGAAACTTAGAACTGCTCAGAGAGCTATGGAAAGGTCAGTGTTGGGTCTTGTCCGTAGCTCGTGGTCGTGTGGTAGCGTTCTCGCTTCCCGCGCCCGGATTCCCGGGTACGATTCCCGGCGGGGTCAGGGATTTTCCCTGCCTCGTGATGGCTGGGTGTTGTGTGCTGTCCTTAGGTTAGTTAGGTTTAAGTAGTTCTAAGTTCTAGGAGACTGATGACCATAGATGTTAAGTCCCATAGTGCTCAGAGCCATTTGAACCATTTGAATGTTGGGTCTCACTAAGAAAGATCGACAGAAAAGTGAAGACATACAAGCAATGACAGGAGTAAAAGACATTATAGAACGGGTTAAGACTCGAAAATGGGAGTGGGCTGCACATATTGCACGAAAGAAGGATGAAAGATGGACAAAATCAGTTCTAAAGTGGAGTCTCAGAGGAAAACGGAGGCCACCAGGGAGACCACCTGATCGCTGGGATAAGGAACTCAGGAAAGTTGAGGGCTTCAACTGGCAGAAGACAGCAGCGGGCAGATATGCATGGAAACTCCTCTTAAAATGTATTTAATAGCTTAAAGGGGCTACATGTTATATAGATTGAATTAGCTGAACAATAAATAAATAAATAAAACAAATAACCAGATGGCCGTATATTGCGCGAGTATCGTGCTCATCGACTGTGATCGCGCCCAAAATCTTTGTCCGACTGGAAGCTACTCTGTGACAAGGTTGTCTTTCAGCTTCTGCACAAGAAAGTGGGACACACGCAAACTCGGAGAATGCTTTCTGTGTCCGGGAGGAAGGTCCATAACGTCAAATATCAGATGGAATACCGATGTGTTCTGCCCAATTACCTATTTCATCTGGTCTTTTTGTTATAGTTGTTCACATTCTTAATCGAGTTGGTGCGTGTGCTAGTCGATAGAATTTTAGTAGTATATGCTGCGATGGTAATATTGTGAGTAGCGTTGTGAGGAGTGAAAAGTTGCTACCAAATCTGCTAATGCGTTCTGATTTGCGAATCAGATTTGCTTTGTAGTGCTCCAGTATAACTGTTTCCAACATATACTTAATCCTCGAGTTCTGTCGCGCAGTAGTTGCATCCAAAATTCCGTACATAGCAGCCGCAACAACATTAGTACGAATTAATAAAATAACAGGGACGCTACAAGGTCCCAACCCGAAAGAAGAAACCTAAGTCAAGACAGACTGGATTTTATTACGATAATCATGCCCCCTATATCACCGTACACAACACTGATTTGCTTTTAGGTTCCACAAGTTAAATACTATGCTAATTAATTACGATAAAATGATTATGTTACGAACTGATTCTGGAGAGGAAACTCCAACGCAGATTGAGCAAGGTAACTACTACACAGCAACCCTCCAATGTTGTGCATCACTACTCAAACATATCGAGGACATCCATCGCATCTACCACTGACAGGGGCCTAGGACATGTGTCGCTTTTTAGAAGTTTCGCGTCCAGAGTAGTGGCTCGTTCAGCGAGTGTTTATATCCGCCAGTCAGGATCAGGTAGCTGCTTCCGCTCCACTTCAGCCTTAAAATGTTATTTTTGTTGCATTTTCAGCTTTGAAACGTAATTAATCTACTCAGTTGGCCTGATGGGAGACAGATGCTATTTGCGTACATCTACATCTACATCTACATCCATATTCCGCAAGCCACCTAACGGTGTGTGGCGGAGGGTACCTGGAGTACCTCTATCGGTTCTCCCTACTATTCCAGTCTCGTATTGTTCCTGGAAAGAAGGATTCTCGGTATGCCTCTGTGTGGGCTCTAATCTCTCTGATTTTATCCTCATGGTCTCTTCGCGAGATATACGTAGGAGGGAGCAATATACTGCTTGACTCCTCGGTGAAGGTATGTTCTCGAAATTTCAACAAAAGCCCATACCGAGCTACTGAGCGTCTCTCTTGCAGAGTCTTCCACTAGAGTTTATCTATCATCTCCGTAACGCTTTCGCGATTACTAAATGAACCTGTAACGAAGCGCGCTGCTCTCCGTTGGATTTTCTCTATCTCTTCTATCAACCCTACCTGGTACGGATCCCACACCGGTGAGCAGTATTCAAGCAGTGGGCGAACAAGTGTACTGGAACCTAGTTCCTTTGATTTCGGACTGCATTTCCTTAGGATTCTTCCAGTGAACCTCAGTGTGGCATCTGCTTTACCGACGATTAATTTTATATGGTCATTCCACTTTAAATCACTCCTAATGCCTACTCCCAGATAATTTATGGAATTAACTGCTTCCAGTTGCTGCCCTGCTGTATTGTAGCTAAATGATAAAGGATCTTTCTTTCTATGTATTCGCAGCACATTACACTTGTCTACATTGAGATTCAATTGCCATTCCCTGCACCATGCGTCAATTCGCTGCGGATCTTCCTGCATTTCAGTACAATTTTCCATTGTTACAACCTCTCGATATACCACAGCATCATCCGCAAAAAGCCTCAGTGAACTTCCGATGTCATCCACAAGGTCATTTATGTATATTGTGAATAACAACGGTCCCATGACACTCCCCTGCGTCACACCTGAAATCATTCTTACTTCGGAAGACTTCTCTCCATTGAGAATGACAAACTGCGTTCTGTTATCTAGGAACTCTTCAATCCAATCACACAATTGGTCTGATAGTCCATATGCTCTTACTTTGTTCATTAAACGACTGTGGGGAACTGTATCGAACGCCTTGCGTAAGTCAAGAAACACGGCATCTACCTGGGAACCCGTGTCTATGGTCCTCTGAGTCTCGTGGACGAATAGCGCGAGCTGGGTTTAACACGATCGTCTTTTTCGAAACACATGCTGATTCCTGCAGAGTAGATTTCTAGTCTACATGTCTTGACTATTTTTTTTGTTATTTGTAGTAACTAGGACACACGCACGAATCAAATGCGGAACCATGATTCGTTGATTTTGATTCCAGGAGGATAACAGCTTTTCAGGCAGCAAGGCAGCCTGAACCATTGTCCACGGCACCATGTGGGTCTGAGCGCCAGCTCGTCAGAGGGGGTTCACCATGGCGCATCCCTCTACCATTTTGGAAAAGGCTATTATGATTGTTCATCTCTCTCGCCAAGCCTGGCAAATTACTTGCTCCCGGTCTTCACCTGCATGCCGGTTTATAGTGGCATTAAATTACCTCTCTACTTATTTATTTGCTCCATTCCATTACAATGTAAAACAATGATGTGCTTAGGGATTACACGTGATATGCTTGAACATGAATCTTAGCACAATCAACCAATGTTTGTTTCCTCTTTTGATATGTACATGGGATTTTGAGATGTTTCCCTCTGGCATCTTAATTCTGTTTTTATTTGTGGGACTTTCCTTTGTTACTGATAATCGAACAACTGTACGGTTCACTCTATGTGCGAGAGGAATATAATTTGTCCGAGATCATTGTCATGACTCGGCCTACAAGTTTACTTATCTCTAGATATCATACGTGAGGTTTAAATATTTCGTGTACTTTTGGTGCAAGTTTATATTGACGTAAATTGATTAGTGATGGAGATGATTAAGCAGAAAGTCGACGGATAAGGACTGAAAATAAATCTAAATCGTCAACTGTACTCCACTAAAGATGGTTCAAATGGCTCTGAGCACTATGGGACTCAACATCTTAGGTCATAAGTCCCCTAGAACTTAGAACTACTTAAACCTAACTAACCTAAGGACATCACACACACCCATGCCCGAGGCAGGATTCGAACCTGCGACCGTAGCAGTCCCGCGGTTCCGGACTGCAGCGCCAGAACCGCACAGCCACCGCGGCCGGCCTCCACTAAAGATATTATGATGTGTTCTCATAGTCGATCAATCATACCTGACTAACAGGCTCGTCAATTTCCATTTCATTTTTGCTACTGTCATAATTACGTTTTTCATTCCAGTTTGTTCTGTGATCTATTATTTGCTTCCTGTCTCTGTTAGTTTCTCTTCATTATTGCTGACCAATACTCACAGTATTTTTGTACCACACATCCATTATTTTCTGTTTCAGACATATTGGAATGTTAGTTTTGAAAACTATTTAATTTACCAAAGGCACACAGTTCCATTTTAATATTCTTTTTATTTATTTTAGCATTAACCCAGTGGTTGTCTCCAACTGTACTAAATACATATACCAGTTACTGGTTATAGATTTCCATTGTAAATTTGAACATTTCTTCCATGTAGTAGCAATAGTTTCATTCATTCGTCGACTATTTTGACAAGTTTATTGTGCATCTCATAGTATTACAGATTAAGAATAAAAAGACATAACGAGTTCACTGCACAACACTATTAAAGGTTAATTTTTTCGAAAACGTCGAAATTGTCTCCCAAAGCTATGTGTAAGTCTGAATTTTGGCTTCGAGGTTCTCATGATCTTTCTATGTAATTGTGCAAAAGTATGGCCCTCAGCAACGTCACCCTCGGGCTTAAAACGGAAACGTGTCGACACATGCGAAAAAAAGGCCACAGCTCCGAAGTTCATGTGAGGTATAATGTCGGTTAGTTATGTCACACTGGCGCCAAATTTCACCAAAATTCTGCCCAGAGCCACCATGAGCGTGTCACTGGATGGGAAGGTCATCACACACCCTTTTAATCAAATTTCACCTCTTCTGTTGACGCCTTTGAGAAGAAAGTGAGAACCGCCACGCCCAACGTTTAAATCACGCGATTTTCTTATGGGTGGCCGACGAAAACTTTTCACACACCGCCGCTCAGAATCTACATGAAGAAACCTCAATAGGTGGCATAGAGGGCGTCCATGAAACCACACCTTTCCTTGGGACGTCGATTCAAACATTTCGCAGTACAAAATGATAGTTCACAGCGCGATGAGCCACGGGTCGACGTTCTTTATAACCTTTGACTCTGTTGACACCCCGAGACGTTCCAACTATTGACACTGTGGAACTACATCCCCACCTTAGGTGATCGCACACTTTGGAGTGTAGCGCGACCCAAATTTTTGCTCTCGTGTACGGTTGGGACCATTAGGGACCGTTCAAAACCATTCGATGAAATTTGAACGTGATCCGAAGCTGCAAAGGGTGGTTATGCATTTGCAGCCCTCCTCTTTGATAACATCCTATGGGGTGATCATGGGAGGGCGGGTGAGGTTCACAAATGATTGAATAAAGTCCAAAGGCTCTTTTTGGTACCTCCCCTCCCCCACTACGGCAATACCTTCTCTGGCACCCACCCACGCTTATCTGTACCTGCAGGCTCCTAAGGTTGGTTCGTAAGTTCTCCCTATATAAGCCCTTTTTTTTTAAATTCTTTATTCATCCATTTGTCAATATCGCCGCACCTCCCCCCTTCCCCCGTCTCCTCGCCATGTTCAATACAAAGGATACACGAGGGCGCGCAACAAGAGGGCCGAAAATGCATAAGCACCATGTGCTGTTTCGGATCACGTTCGTATTTTTGAACGGCCTCTAGAGGTCCCAACGTGTGCATGAGAGCAAAAATTGCGGTCGCGCTGAACTCTACGATCAATTGCGGTGGGTATGTAGCTCTACAATGTCCTTAGAAACGTCTTGAAACGACCGGAGGTGTCAAAGATTGTAAACAATGTCGTCCTGTGGCTGAACGCACTGTGAACTGTCGTTCTGGATTTTAGTGTGAATGTTTTCCTCTGCCACCTGTAAGAAACTGCATGATTTCAACGCTGGGCGTCGCGGTTCTGACCTTCTTCGTAGAGGCGTCAAAAGAAGAATCGAAATGTTCATGGCCCGGGGGTTGGGAGGGGGGTGGGGTGGGAGGGTGACGAACTCCCCATCCTGTGACACGTCCACAGTGGTGTTGTGAAACATCATTAACCCACCTTAGAGCATGCATGGACTGAGCTCTGGCCTCTTTTCACATGCTGGTTGAAGCCTTGTCGAGCCCGATGGTGGCGTGGCACGGCGCCACGCTTTTGCACCATTACGGAGGGAGATGGGAGACTGCAGGCACATTTGAACCAAATTTACAAATTCTGCGTCGCAGTGGGAGACAGTTACGGCGTGTGTTGCGCGGCATATATACAGCCAACGGCATACTTACATGTATTGTTTAGACAGAGGCGGGCCGGCAGCCAGTCGTGACTTTACAACAGGAACCATCCCGTCATATGCCAGAAATATTTCAGGGAAAATAAGAAAAACCTAGATTGGGATGGCCAGATGAAGATTAGAGCCTCTCTAAAGTGAGGCCAATCTGTTTAAGGCAACGCAATCTCACTCGGTCTACTCCCAGTGTATACACTTGCGGGCTTTCAAAATATGAAATGATGAAAGGATGTGGCGGCCCTCAACTGCGTACCCTCCGACTCAGTGTTTAAAAGTTTTCGCTGGTTTCATTCTTTAGGGGCTGCCGCATTACAGGCCAAATACTGCTGAGTCTACAGTATACGATAAGAAAAGACACATGAATCAAATGGTCGAAGGTTTCTATCACTCGTCAATTATAAATTATGAATGTAACATATAAATTTATAAATGAAAGATTGCAATTAAATAAAATCTGCAGGTACTATCTTAACGACTTTAAATGATGAGTACGATGGTAGAAGCACTTTAGAGAATATGGTATATTTCTGCAAAACACTTATTGTTGTGGATGGTCCAGCAATTAAATAAAATATAAGTTGAATAATAGGGAGACAATAAATTTCTACTGCACGTAATTAGTCATGGACAACAACATATTTATTTCTAAACGCACACTACGTCTTCACTGTAGAAGCCACGGAAATCTCACAAGTGCACAAGGCGGCACTCTGAAGTTTTTCTATCTGCCGCGACCACGCGCCAACCGCTCCCCCGCGACTCCGCGTCCGTCACCGTACTGTCCGTGTCCTGTTCGACAGTCCCTCACCGTATTCCCTTCCTTCCAGTCTCCCCATTCACGATCGCCGTGATTGGCTACATCGCTCCCTCCATGTCTTCATTCCAACGCACCCACACAAACATAATGAAACACATTCCAAGTACTGGATTTACATTTAAATAACTTGAAATTATATAAATATTTCTACGGCTGGACCATAAACACACTCTAACACACGTTATAAGATACGTAAACAAATTAAGTAAACGTATATCAAAAGAATAGAACAAAAGGTAGGCCAGTAGCCTAATGTCTCTGTGCTTTCTAAAACCCAGTAAATATTTAACCAATTTCTTCATGAATAGTATATATCGGATATAAACAAAGACATAGATGAGTAAATATATTTATGAGCATGCTGATACCGTCTTTCCGTGTAACTGTGGAGTACTTATGGTCTGACGCGATTGATCGTAATCGGCCACTTTGACCTCCAATAACTCATGTACTATTCAAGTTACATGCCTGTAATTTATATCAATTTAGGTTTATCCTAATAGCTTTCTAAAGACACATCGATCGACTGAATCGCATGAAGCGTTTAAATTTTGAAAATTCGTTGCTGGGTGTTTCTTGTATAATTTACCATCAGATACTAAACTTTAAACCAATAAAAATATTGAAAATCTGAATAATCCATTAGAATTGTCGTGCAAATAATGGTAATGTACATGTTTCTTTTTGAGGTATTATGATTCATCTGGCTACTATTAATTTCTATAGGACTGTGAAACGTCTGCCATTAAGGTTTCACAAAGTCCGCCATCTTTGGCACTTCCGGCATAGACATCTCCTTCATCGACACAAGGTACCGTCCCTGTCACAGCGGAAATCCCAGCCACGCGGCTGGACCATGCGCTGGGGCTACCCCTCTCGTCCGGCTAACGTTCGCCACCACGTGTTTGCTGCCGGGCCCCGGCTGGCCGAGCGGCCCGTCCGGCCACGCCAACTTAGAATATTTTCAGGGCGCCACAGTTCGCCCGTTACCTCACACACTGTCATGCAGTGTAGCTATTTAATGATATAAAAAGATAGTGCTACACTGCTAATTCATTTCGCAGTACCAAACTGTTCAAACGTTTGTGAATTCCTGAGGGACCAAACTGCTGAGGCCATCGGTCCCTAGACTTACTCTCTACTTAAACTAACTGATGGTAAGAACAACACACACATCCATGCCCGAGGGACGACTCGAACCTCTGGCGGGAGTTCGCAGTACCGATCACTGCATATAATACATACGGTATACACTCATTGCCTCATGAAGTAAAACTGTATACACTATCAGCTGACATCATCACTACGGTGACAACGTTCGGATTACATTTTGTGTAACTTGACTTTCCATTTATGAAGGGTATTCAAATGGAAACGAGACAGATGGAAAATGGTAAACTGTTTATTGTTTCTAAAGTAATCTTACTGTAGACAGTAGTACACTTACTGTGAAACAAGACGATTAATGCCTATTTGGAAGAATGTGTGCGGTTGCATATTGAAACATATTTGTATCTAGGCGTGTACCTTGTCATCCGAAAGCAATTGACGGCTACGAAAGTCTTTCTCCGCGCTCCAGAAATATCGAAATCGCATAGGGACAGATTGCGACTGTATGGAGAATGAGTAAGGGCGTCGCATCGAAGCTTCTGTAGTGTAGCCCGAACTACATTGGCAACATGTGGCTGGAAATTTTCCTGTAAGAGAATGACACCGTCCGTCGACATTCCTGGGCGTTGAGATATAGTGGCCTGTTTCAATTTTTGTGAAGTGTTCACATACCACTGTGCGTTAATTGTGACTCCGTATTTCTGAAATTCAATGAGCAACCTGCCCTTGCAATCAAAGAAAAAGGCCATCGTGGCTTTACCGGGGCTGCCGTGTCCGTTGTTTCGATTATACTGGGATACCCTCCACACACTCCCGATTTCCCCCCAAGTGATTTCCACGTTTTTGGAGGCCTGAAGAAGATATTCGTAGCTGTCGATTTGCTTCGGTCGGTGAAGTGCACTGTTGGGTACAATCATGGTTCCGCAGGCAACCGAAAACATTTTTCCATGAAGGCATTCACCGTCATGTATCGCAGTAGGATGAAGGTATTGACAGTTACGGCAATTACTTTTGAAGTAATAAACAGTTTACTTACTTTCTTTCCATCTATCTCATTTTCATTTGTGTGCCTCTTGTACTTGCTTGATCAACTGCGTCAGTATCCCTCCGTAATGAGTGTTGTCCACTTCAGAGCTTTGGAGTAATGTTTGCCAGAAACAATAGCATTAAAGTGCAAAAGTGCGGCGTGAAATGTCAGTAATATTTTATTTCTACTCTTATTATTTACGTATGTTATACTTTTACCGTACTCTTAGTCTGCACGTGGTGCGGCAGTGAAGAAACCGGACTCATGCTATAACTCCTTATTGAAAAACCTTACACAACCGAAATGTGTCCACTCCCCGATCCTGCATTTTCCTCTATTTCATGCAGTGCAGCAAGTCTTTTTTACGTCAAATATTTTGAACAAACAGCCTCAGTTGCGCAAATTTTATGGTCTTTACCAGGTTTCGGCTAAATTAATCTAGCCTTCTTCAGAAGCATAAAATTACTATAACATGCCAGAGGAAGGCACATTCAACCTTAAAATTAAAACCTATAGTACCGTGGTACCATGTCGAATTAAAACTATTTAACTGGAGTCCAGCCCCGACATCTCTTCGCCACGCGGTCGGTTGGCAGCCGCAACTACGTTGGCACTGACCGTTGCAATTTCCTCTCATGCTGTTGAGGAGGCTCGTCGCTTTTTCCTTCACTGCATTCACGGACTCGAACCTGGTTCCTTTTAGCGCAGGTGCAGCATGGTGCTAAGACGGGCGAATACGGTGGATGTTCTGCCACTGAAATGTTGTTTTCGTCAAAAACCTATTCACAGACATCGCGTTATGGCCGGCGCGTTGTCCTGACGAAGAATCCATGAGCGGTTCTTCCACAGATCTGATCTTCGTCGCACACGTTCACGGAGGGTTTTCAGAACGGTAGGATAATGAGCTTCATTGAGAGAGTGAACTCCGGGCATACAATCAATGTACATAACCCATTCGGTTATCGAGGAAATCAAGCATCAGTGCTTTGAATTTTCGTCCACTCATGCACGCGTTCTACTTCCCAGGGGATAGAGGGCTCTTCCAATGCAGTGATTGTCGCTTAGTCTCTTAATCGCATTGGAATATATATGTTTCATCAAACGTGATTACTTTGCTGAGGTAATAGGGGTAATTTTCAGTGTTTTCAAGAGTGTCAGCACAGCAGTCTACGCGATGTTGCTTTTGCTCGTTTGTGAAGATTCTTGGCACCACTTTAGCACAAACCTTTGTCATGCCCAGATTATCGTGCAGAACCTGTGTACCGGTTTCCTTGTTGATGAAGGCAAGTTCTGAAATTGCTCGAATGCTCAGGCTGCGGCCTTCTCGAACAATTCTACTGACCTTCTCCACATTCTCTTTAGATTGTGAAGTGAAAGGACGGCCAGATTTCGTATCGTCTTCGACGTCTTCCCTACCGTCTTCTTCACCCACTCGAAAGCTTGCGTGCGAGACAGAAACTGATCTCCATAAACTTGTTTCAACAAATCGTAAGTTTCTGTGGTGGATTATCCAAGTTTTGTGAGGAATTTGTAGTTTAGAAGTTGTTCCACTTTAGACCGCATCCTAATTCCTACGGAGCTCAGACACGCGTCCGTTTCTAAGATGGCTCACAGCCAGACTAACCACCACAGCGGCTTGAAATTTTGTACGCGTCTCAGGGAGAGTCCCAAGGCTATTCCCCCACACTTCTCTTTGTCATCGACGAAGACAGAAATGCGCACAAAAATCAGTCCAGGTTCTTTATTGGAACATCTCGTATTTATTATACACTGTTTTAGGCTTACTGTAACTGAATTTCAGGGCTAATACGAATCTTACTGTTTTAAACTGTTCCATACGTCGTTGAAGTTTAACTACACTGAAGGAAAATAGTACGCTGTCATGAGCTAAACCAAAGTGGTCCACGTGTCTTCCGTTACTCAGTTGAGGGATCTGAATACTTCCTCAAGGGGGCTGATAATGGTTTTAATGACACGGACTTCACTTGTCTGACTGTTGTTTCAATTCTGAATTTTCTAATACTTTGATGCCTAATGGAAATCATAAAGCTGATGTAGGCTATACATTTTTCATCGCAATAACATGGCTTAACGCATGCCTTTTTTTCTAAAATGCACGTAGGGTATCCTCTGATTCCGTGGTTGACTTGACCCTAGGCCTTCATACACCGAGACGTGGTGTGCTCCCCAGCGGTAATGAGCTGTTAAGTTCTAATATTTAGCTCGAACAACAGGCACACACCACTGCACAGCTCCGAAGATAAAATTAAGTCGCAGATTCTACTTTGGTGGCCGATCGTAGAGGACTAAAACTTTTTATCATTAATAGTAGTTGTAATGTTCAAGAGCTGTATTGCCTATCCACTTGATTATTTGTTGTTATAGGAACTCAAAGACATTCACTTCATCGGGCTCGACGTAGCTTACTATCACAGGTCTGTCAATATTCAGTTTTGAAATTGTCTACAACCAACTCACGACATGTAGACGCAATAAAACCTGTGCAATCAATCATAGGAAATTTTTTTAGCTGGAATATTTTATTTTATCACAGTTATTTCCTATGCATTAATATCAAATTTGTAATAATCTATAGCGTGCAATGATGTTAGTATTCTTGTTTGTTTAATCTTTGCTTTGCTGGCAAAAATAATCTCTGAATTGTCATTTGAATGATTACTTACAGTTAAATTTACGTTTCCTCAGTTCAGTTCTGAAATAAAGTCAGTCTACTCTTGGAAAAGTATACTTCCTAACACTTTCACTCAAATATCGTGAAATAGAACCACCACAAACTCAGCATCGTAATTTCAATAATTCAGAGATGTTACTTTTGAGTATCAGTTTTTGCGAGATGTATCTGAACTGGTACTTTAGCTTAGATTATATCACTTGATCAAAAAAAATTACAGTTAAGCCAATGATTCACGAAAATGTTTTTCAAGCAGAATTAAAGTCTTCAAAATATTTTTGAGCATTTTTTGAATATTTATTACATGACTTTTACACACACAGATAGTATCGCTACGTCTCAAACATTAATGAAATGCATCAATAGCTTCCAATCAATAGTAGTGAAAGGTGAACATGAACTGGAAATATTTAACGTTTTACAATTCAAAGTACAGTTTTTTCTTTTGTCGTCATTATTAACGCAGGGTCGGGCGAGTTGCTTCAGGGTGTCTTTTTTGGAAAATGGTCGTCGATTCGACGCCAATGTAGCCCAACGACGATGACTAAAAGACTGTTCCTTCCGCCCCATCCACTCCCCACACTTGTAACACGAAAAATAAGAAATAATACACATTTTTACAGCATCAGATAGTCAAACAAAAACAGCCATAACATGACAGTATGGTACGAAGTACTACGGACAATAGCAACAGTTCTAAAGAATACCTGGTGTGAAAAGTGAATTAAGATGTTTGGGATTTGTTGTCACGGCAGACTGTCCTTTCTTTCCCTGGCAGCTCCCGGACTGCAAGCGCACGTTGGCTCGTGTCACGTGGACCATAGTTAGCAGGCAGGGGTCCCTTTGAGACTGCCTCGTAGTCCCTGCTTTGTCCCAAAGAAACGGATAGCGCTCATTTTTCGTCTGCCGCAGAGGGCACAGGTCAAGAGGCGAGGCCGCCTAATGGAAGCCGACCCGCACCTCACCTCCGTTTCCGCAGCGTCGGACGCCACGGCTCGGTGCGAGAAAAGGGACGCAAAGTAGCGCGTAGGCCCCAACCGCTGAATTGCACACCAGCAAGCGGTGGCGCTATGGAGCCGCTATTTTCTTAAGACGGGTTTTTTGGCAAGCACTTAACGATACTACAGTAGGTCGTTCTGTTCACCATGTTCCGCAGGAGCAGTTCCTACTACAGGGAAGGCTGAAAAGTGGAAGGAATATGTAGGAGACCTATACGAAGGCAACAGAAAGGGAAGAAGAAGTAGATGAAGATGAAATGAGAGATATGATACAGCGAGAAGAATTCGGCAAATAATTAAAAGACCCAATTAGAAACAAGAAAACAAGAGGTGTCCACAGAATTATTGAGGTTATTGGGAGGAATACAATGACAAAAATATTCCAGCTGCTGTTCAAGATACACGAGGCAGAAGAAATACCGTCAGACTTCAAGAAAAAGGTAAATAAGTTTTTTTTCAAAGAAGGCAAGTGCTGACAGATATGAATACTTCTGAACTATCAGTCTAATAAGTCATGTCGCAAAGTACTGACACGAATTATTTAGGGAAGAATGGAAATACTGATAGAAGCCGAGCTTGGGAACTCTGTTACGACTCCGCAGCTAAGTAGGAACTCATCCGATAACCCTGACCATACAACTTAGCATGGAAGAAAGAAAAGTAAAATAAAAACATTTGCTGATTCAGAAAACGTTTTTGAAAATATTGAGTGAAATAAACTATTTTGAAATTCTGAAAAAAGTAGGGGTAAAATACAGGAAGTGAAAGATTATTTATAATTAATATACAAAAAGATAGCAGTTAAAAGTGTCGAATGGCACAGTAAAAGTATTAGATGAATTGTTGTATTTGGGTAGATATTGACAAGGGCTGAACTAGGTTGATATAAAAATCAGACTAGCGATAAAAAGAAAAGAGTTCTTAAAAAATAGAAATTTGTTAACACTGATTATAAGTTTAGATCTCTTTTCTGATGGTATGTGTATGAAATCTAACCTTGTACAGGAGTGAAGTGTGGTGAAGGAATAAGAAGAGAATGAAAACTTGTGAAATACGGTTCTGCAGGTGGTTGGTAAAGATCAGCCAGACAGATTGGATAACCGATGATCTACTGAATCGAATTGGTGAGAAAAGAAGTTCATGACATAAGTTGGCTATAAGAAGGGATCGTTTGATAAGACACGCACTGATTCATAAAGGGTTCGTCAGTATGCTGATTGAGGGAAAACTGAGGGGGGGGGGTAAATATTGTAGATGGGACAAATGTTGTAGAGGGGGTAAGTATCATAAAGGGAGACGAGGCCTTGAGTACGGTAAGCAAGATCAAATGGATAATCGAGTATGAATGTAGATACGAACAGATATGCAAATGTTCAAGGGAAGCTTATTTTTAAACCATCTTTCATAATTTTACGTTTTGCTAACTTCTTCCTTGAGCCATTACTGTGGTTATCAATTCTTCACTAAAGTGCACGATTTGTCCATGAGTGTGTGTTAGACGGTGTTGGCACGCTCTCGGCGATTAAAGTTAGTCGACAACTTTTAACATTGCAGCGTGTCAGCAATAGTGAATTAGTGAATGATTAAATAATTATAAAGAATCCGCCTCGATTGCAAATAGAAACAGGATGTTCACCTAGGTTTCGGCGCGGATAACCACGCCTTTTTAGGAGCGCAGTTCGGCAGTTTGTAGTTTTAGCGGTTATCCGTGCCGAAACCTAGGTTAACATCCAGTTTCTACTTGCAATCGAGGCGGATTCTTTATAATTATTAAAAGTTAGTCCCTGAAGACGAGTGATTGTTGACAATCGGCACGGAGGAGAAGCGGGCCACTGAGTGGTTGACAGAGAGAGAGAGAGAGAGAGAGAGAGAGATCAAGCGAGCGAGCCAGAGAGAGAGAGACAGAGAGAGAGAGAGAGAGAGTGAGAGGGGGAGGGGAGCTGCTTCTTTGCCTTGAATCCAGCTGGGTAGCTTATGCGGTTGGCACCTTACGTTGCTAAAGGACTGCTGTTGATTTCAATAAAACTGCCACATGTGGAGCCAAAGTCACACGTTTAGGTGATGGTGATTGCTTCTGTTTCTAGTGACATTTGTTCTCGCCTTCGTACTACAACCGCAGTAGACTTGTCTCCATCATAATCGCAACATTTTGAATACAAGGTTATGTAGTTGTATGTCGCGACAGGTAAAGGAAGTGATTGGTCCGTTACCCGATTCCCGAGCAGTGACTACATGCTGTTAAATTTCACGCTGTTTAATTTCTGCTTGTTGTATGCCGCCATTTGTTACATTTTACGAATTTGTTGGTTAAAGTGTTTTTCCTAAAGTCTTGATTTAGTCTGTTGCAGGCAATTTTGTATACACGGAAGCAGGAAATAGCCGGTTGGTTATAATTAAATTTTCCATGTTTAAAACGTTATAACACGGAAACTAATTACTATACGGGTACCAATCTTGGTAGCATTAATGTCCAGAGTATGGGGTGCATGATTTTCATGCGTCACAGCGCTACCCTTCAGTTCCAACTATGTCCACTAGGTGCCGTGATTAATCATCGTGATTCATAGTCTCACACACCTGACCAGTCGCAGTGCACAAGTTGACGTGTTAACATGAGCTTGGACTAAAGGAACAGAGCATTACTGACGAAGCTCTATTATCAAAACAACAGTAAAGTTGTAGATCCACTTAGAGAATGTCGCCGGCTGAAAGGAGTAGGGGAGACCGGGGCACGTTGGCCATATTAAAAAAAAATAAAAGTAGTAATTTCTTTTACATATTTCAATTTATGAAATTATTGCTAAATATTTAGAGCAGTCTTACTGAATCTGAATCACAATTATTAACCTTGAAAATATGAGTGAAAAAGTTTTAAAAAAATTAATTACTGGACATATGTCAAGTGGGCCAATCTGCCCCTACCTCGGGGTAAGTTGGCCCAGAGGCTGGGGCATGTTGACCCATACAATATTTTGGTAAGTTAACTTTAGGATATCAAAATAAAACGAATAGTTATCAAGAAACATACTTTAATGTACATCAAATAAAGTTGAATATTGAGTTAAATGCTTAACATTTTATTATGACAACGAGAAAGCTTAAAATTATTAGGAATTATAGTGTCGTAATACAAACCAATCAACTTTAATCACTGTCCACATCCAAAGGATCAGCACAGTTATAACACTCATAAAATCGATCACGGATTTCATTTTTCACGCATGTCTGATGACCCCAACGCTTGCAGTTTGTGCACTGAATCCATTGTGCTCCAGGTTGACTGAAAAAGGCTTGAGACACCTTAGGCACAATGAATCTTCATCTTCCTCATCGTCATCATCATCTTCATAATCGTCATCTTCCATTGGCTTCTTCTTGCGTTTAAGGCCTACTGCAGTTGATTTAGTTAATTTCATTCTACCGTTGCTCCTACTTTCTTTTTGAAAAAGTGCTTTGTTAGCCTGTTATTTAAGTTTTCTTTCCAATGCTTTCGCCTTCTTTTCTTTTGCACCTTTTTGCTCTTCCTCGAGGCCTTTTTTTTACTGGAGGGTCTGTCACTCTTTTCCTTTTCCCTGCTCCCATACTTTTTCTTGGCTCTGCTTTTTCGAAAGGTCTGACCTCTTCTGGAGTTGGAAACGGTCTTACGTTTATCTCAGCTCGAGTTGACGGACTGTTTTCAGTATTTGGGTCTGGTCTATCTGAAGTGTAGGAAGGCATAAAATCACTGTCAGCAAAAATATTTTTGTTAAAGGATTGATCCCAGTTACCTTGAATCCACTGGTTATGTTATTGGGAGTTGCAGCAGTTGGAAGTGCTACTCGCACTATAGACGGGATGTCGTAATTAGTCATAGGCCGTTTATTATTGGTAACCCTTGCATCACATGCTGAGTTCACGAACTTTTTAAAAGGCCCATAAACACTTCTGTCTAAAGGCTGCATCTTGTGGCTACAATGCGCCGAAAAAAGGTAGAAACGTGATTCCATTATCTTTACAATAATCAAGAATTTCAGAGTCGAGATGTGAACTGTGATTATCAATCAAAACCAAGCAAGGTCGTTCTTTTGAGCAGCGAGCATGTAGAACAAAATGATTGATATATTTTGCAAAGTTTGTCTCTGTCATCCATCCCGAAGGATGAGCTGCTCCATCACACGCAATCGGGCCGTCAAGGATAAAATGAGGCTTGAAGTTGACCCTCGGGAAGATGAAGAATGGAGGCACACTATTACCCAAAGCACTAACTGCAAAACCGATCGTAACAAGTGACCCTCTCTCAGCCGATGTCACTCGTCCTATTTGGCGGAAACCTCTTCGAGCCACTACACGATCAGGACGCTGGACGGTAGTTACTCCAGTTTCGTCAACGTTCCAGATGTCCACTGGGGTCACTTTTAGTCTTTTTAAAACTATGTCGACATTATTAAAAAACAGTTCTACATTATGCTTGTTGAAACTGGTGCACCGGGCTAAACTAGTTGCTTGAGGAGTCCGAATGGAGAGTTGAGGGTGCCTGTTCAATAATTCTGTGAACCAATCACTTCCGCCATTTCGGTCTCGGTCCATGTTTGGGGTTTTTATTGTTGCATGCTATAGCATATCTATACGCAAACCGCCTGACTTCTTTCGGGGAAAGACCATAATATATGTTACTTGCCTTCATGAGGTATTGTTCAAGCATATCTTCTTGTTCGGAATTAAATATCAGAAAATAAACAACTCTAGTTAAGTTACCCATAGAGACACAGTTTTTCTTTTCATGTTTGTGTGTATGTGTGTGTGTGTGTGTGTGTGTGTGTGTGTGTGTGTGTGTGTTTGTGTGTGTGAGAGAGGGACAAATCAGTAAGCCTACAGTGCACAAGACGACGTAGAGATAGACACAATAACAATGGCAGGGATAGAGAAAAAACATTAGAAATTGAAAACTAGTTTTGAAAATAAAAATAATTTTAGTTAACAACATTTCATACCTGAAATCTTTTATCATAGCCAAATTTATCCCAAGGCTTCTTTTTGTCATTAAGTATTTGTAGGACTACTCCAGGCTGAGGGTTTTCGTCCATTGGCATGGGTTGAGGTTCAATTTCAGTTTCCTGAAGTTCAATTGACTGTATAGGCTGACATGAGATCTGTTTGTACTTAGCACAGTACCTCCCCAAAATTTTTCTTGGAATCCCAAATACCTCGCTAGTAGCCCTCACAGATCTTCCCTTTTCTTTTACTTCGAAAACTGCTTTTAGCATCGTTTTCAGAAATCATTTCTCTTTCACTCTTTCTTTTATAATTTCGCACCATTTTTATGTTCCTATAGATAAAAGAAATGGTTCAAACTAAGGCCGTAACTCTGATGTTCTAAAAACGAAGAAATGAACCAGATTCTGACTATTCAGATCGCTATTTAAGATTATAACAAAATTTACAGGTTGGTGTTTTAAAACGCTTTTTATCTCGTGAATATGACGATCTTTTGACCTCTGAAACGTAGCAAAGTATGTTTAACTTCGAAAATTATCTTAATAATTTCATAAACTCGACGAATTATAAATAATATTATCATTAAAAATAACAAATCTTTCATCGAGTTTAAAAAAATATATAGGACGGGGCAGGTTGGCCCGCGTGGCCATCGTGCCCCGTCGTCTCTGGGCCAACCTGCCCCATCGCCATGTTTACAATAAATTCTATTCGTCACAAAATCCACTGAAGCAATTTAGATTGTATGCCACATAGAAATAATCCTTAAACTACGACGTTTAATTATACTACTCACCTCTTGCCCCTAAAGTAAGCAACCTTTACATAACACACATTTAACCAACGAGTAGAATTTTACTCATACACGCACAAAACAGTTAATCAACACAACTTGTCCAAAACTGCTCCGCCGGCCATATTGCTCCTGTAGAGGGAGCGGGACTGTGCTACCAACCTGCTGATTGATCCCCAGCAGGATCTAGTGCCTATTGTATGAACTAACTCGACTGGGCCATCCTGCCCCTATGGCCAACGTGCCCCGGTCTCCCCTACGGAAGGGTCCACTTTCTCCACCTGCTGTGGGAGCATGATGAAGAAGTTCGAATCAGCTGGAGAATTGGGGGAAGAGGCCGACGACCGGGTGCACCGCAGGTGGTCGATGAAGTCGCTGTTGCTATTGCAAACAACGCTGCGTGTAATTCCCGATCGTCAGGCAGTGCACGTACTTTGTCACGACAATTGAACATCCCATGATCCACTGTGCAGCAAGTGCTTGGAACAATTCTCAAATGATATCGGTAGAAGATCCATATCGTACAGTAGCTTGCACCATAGGACGCACAGTGACGTGTTGACTTCGCTTTCTACTTTCTTGCAAGGACTGAAGTTCACGAGGGCTGGCCCTGGACCATCCTATGGACAGACGTTCATTTTTCTCTGACGGGTGAGGTGAACACACAGAATTGCCTCATTTTACATGAAGTTGCTCTGTATGGTGAACGTGTCACCTTATGGTGTTGCTTCACGCTACGTTCATCATTGGCCCATTCTTTTTTGAACAGGTTGGCGCTCAAGGTCCAAAGACGTGCAGTCCGACTGGCCAGCGTTACTGCGACAAGCTTCGCCAGCATGTCATACTCGTCCTGCTCCACAGCACATCGCTCATGAAGTCCACCTGCTTCTCCGAAACACGTTTGGAAACGATCGAATTATCAGCCGATCTTTTCCAAATGCTTGGCCGGCACGAACACCAGACCTCCAGTTGTGTGTCTGCCTGAAGGACAGGGTTTACAAGGGGAACATTCACACATGTGCTGATCTGAAGCGCAGCATATCAAGAGAGGCAGCCAGTATATGTAGAGACATACTTCGTTCTGCCGTACGGAATGCAATCTTGCGCGTTCAATTTCTTCTGGACAATGATGGGCGCCATTTGAGTCCTTTTTGTAGCAGTCACAGTACCGATGTTTAATGGTACGATGTACTGTAGCAGCACATCAAAAGTCTTTCAGTTGAATTGATTTTGCATTATTTCTCTTCCTCATGTCCTTGAAATTCATGTTACCAAGTTTGGTACTCGTACGGTTATTATCTTGCATGTTATAACTTGTTAAATATGAAAAGTTTAATTTAACCACCCGGTATTTGTTAACATGTTTCTCCCGCTCAGAAGCGTGTGGCTCTGCAGTGAGCCAGGATATTTATCAAATCTGGTCATTTAAGTGTTTTTAAATTTGTTTTTTAATTTAAATTTGTATTCTTAAATGCTTGCTAATTTGTACTATACCTGTTCTTACCATTAATGTTTTATTCCGTTCGTCTTAAGTGTGGAAGTAGGCATTGCTTTTAATTATAATACGGCTCTTGTGCTTTCATATTGCTTCTCAGGTTTCGGTTTGAATTTGTGATCGGTTATAAATCAGTGGGTCAGGGTGGCCAAAAGTGCTGAATCCTATGACCAATTGTTGTGGGTTCTTTGGTGTTACACATGATCTTTGTGTGCTATCGTTAACCATGTTATTTCAATGTATGCCAGGTGGACGCCTCATGATTGCAGTAGTCTTATCCCAGACTGGTGGTTGCGCACCGTGCGATCAGCTTTCTCTATGGATTTTTTTCCTGTTTGGTCTTACGTCGTCGGCCCAACGGACATTGACTTCGAAGCGGACGCGTTGTGCCCGCGCTACAGGATCCGTGTTCCTGTGTTCGGTCTCAGAACTTGGGACTAAGCATGTCGTCCAGCAGTTCGGGGACAGAACTTAAGACACTTATCGGACCTTTTGCAAATGTTTTGGCATCAGTCACTAGAGTCCAAGCACCCCAGGAGTCCGCTAGTCCTAACGTACGTATCAAGAGATCAATTAATAACTTGGCCATTAGTTTGTGTATCTTTATTGGGGCTACTGTAAATCTTGTTCTTCCTACAGGTTAAAATTTCCTTTTTGGGACCTGTATTGGCGATTTTATTATCCTGTCCATTAACGGCAATGTGAAGTTCATGTACTATTGAGTGTTTGTATTCCGATAATTGTTCCGCCTTGCTACTTATGCTATCGTTAGTTTAGACCTTGCTTTGTTATATAATAGGGTTGAAGCCTTAAGCTCTGTTTTTTATGATAAAATTCTGTTCCAGGTTCTTACCGATTATTAAATTAATATTATAATTATAGTTAACTAATTCGGTTTGATTTCATTGGGATTTAAGTGGCTTCCATGTTACTTTTTTCTTGACTTACTCCACGAAAAATATCTGTTTATGTTTATTAATGTTGTAAAATTGTTTGGTAAGCATTTTGCCAAAGATTTTTAATCACTTAGTAAATGGTCAAATTTAGTGGTCAATAAAACTGTTTAATAAGAAGGTGAATGAAGATTTGTAAACCCCTGGTCCAGTGCTACCAGAAAATCCCGATAGTCACCGTTTGTTACTCCTTTTTGATATTTCTGGCAGGTATATTTCTAATTATTATTATTATTATTATTTCCTAATTTATGCCATAGTTGCATTTAAAAATTTATGTCTGTGGAGACTAGTTTCTGACTACTTTGACCATTCCCAAGCGATAGCCTACAGACAGTATAAAGTTAATACAACTGAAGAACAGCCAAAGCTGCAAATTTCACTTTTTTGTATTTGTTGACTATTTTGGGGTCAGGACCCATTTTCAGATCGTCTAGATACTCAAAATGATAATTCTGAAAGTATAAGAACCATGTGAAGATAACAAAAACTGGAAGTTCGCAGTACATAGTTGTTAACATAATTTAAAAGAAATATTTTTTGAAAACTTTTACATTCCAGAAAGTTAATCAACTCTCATTTGTGTAATTAACATCACATAAGTTCTTCGCGAACGTTAACATACACTCCACCAGTGCACTTATATGCACTAACTAAAATCACTGCTTTTATATGTTTATTAAATAGTAATTACTATACTGGATCCAATGATTTTTGTTCCTCGGGTCCTGCAGGGAAAAATATGGACTTTAATCTCAAAAACGAACATGGTAAATTTTCTGAAAAGGTCATTGTAATTTACAGACTGAAACTCGTTATATGAGAGCAGTGTAACTGGTATATCGCTATCGTAAGATCGAATGATTTCACAAAGACAAGAAATGACAGCCCACTCCAACCATATCGATACGTAACGGCTCATGTTACGAGCGTGTCGAAGATGAGTCAACAGATGTCGCTAGCGATTATATGCGATGTTATTAGGCGCTGCGAAGACTTGCAAGCTTCATGATTGTACTGTAATAATCCCCGCCCACACGCCAGGGTAGCCGAGAGCGGTAATACTTTGCTTTCTAGACTGGAGTAGGAGCGCCGTTCCCGGATCGAATCCACCCGGCGGATTAACGACGAGCGCCGGTATGCCGGCCAGCTTGGATGTGGTTTTAGGCGGTTTTCCACATCACGTTAGGTGAATACCGGCCTGGTACCCAAGTTCCGTCTCAATTACGCGACTCTCAGACATCTGAAAAGGTTTGCACTATTCCATGGCTTACAGTACACGCAAACGGCTGGGGTACACTAATTCCGTCCTAGGGGGTTCGGGGGGCGGCAGGAAGGGTTCCGGCCACCCACTGTAACTAATGCTGCCAAATCAATAGTAACACAGCCGACCCCACGTGGTGAGGGACATAAGCCTCTAGTAAGAAAGGAAGAAATCACCCACCAAATAAAATAGTACCAATACAAGTACTGACTTTTGAATGCAACTGTGGCAGAAACTGAAAAAAATAAAATTTAGTAATCAAAGCTGCTCGTTCCAGCATTATGTCGAAACTTCACGGGTACACTTGTGTCTGTCACTTACCGTACTTTGGAGAAACATTTTCTGATTGACATTTGGTCTTATTTTTTTCTGCTTTGTTTTGGGAATCAGCAGCCTCAGACCATTTCGTACACCAAGTCCCAGTGTTGTTACCTGTATGAGATGAGAACATGGTGACATAGCTTCAAGTTAGAGGAAGTTGCTTTCCTTTTTATCCCTCTGGGAGCAAGGAAACAGTTCATTGGCTTTCTTTATGCTGCCAGGCGGGAACAAGTCGGGAATGGCGGAAACCGGTTTTCCCGCCGTTTTTTAAATCGAATCCTTTGACTGGCGCTATAAAAACAGGCGTAGATCCTTCTACAACTTTCTAGAACTTTTCTCTCTTCAGAAAGATCCTAGGGACGTGGCTGCGTTGTCTTTTTCAGCCCCTTGATTGAATCACCGAGGCACGCTGAGGGGATTGATCAGTTGCTGTCCCTCCATAAAGAACAGGCTCTGGACACAGCGTCCAGGGGAGGTTGTGAACATCTACATCTACATCTACGTGATTACTCTGCTATTCACAATAAAGTGCCGGGCAGAGGGTTCAATCAAGCTGTCTCTCTACCGTTCCACTCTCGAACGGCGCGCGGGAAAAACGAGCACTTAAATTTGTCTGAGCGAGCCCTGATTTATCTTATTTTATCGTGATGATCATTTCTCCCTATGTAGGTGGGAGCCAACAGATTGTTTTCGCAATCGGAGGAGAAAACTGGTGATTGAAATCTCATGAGAAGATCCCGTCGAAACGAAAAACACCTTCACGTGTCATGTCTGTGGCACTATCTCTCCTGTTTCGCGATAATGCAAAAGGAGCTGCCCTTCTTTAAACGATTCGATGCGATCCATCAGTCCCACCTGATGCGGATCCCACACCGCACAGCAGTACCCCAGAATTGGGTGGACAAGCGTGGAGTAAGCAGTCTCTTTAGTAGACTGTTGCACCTTTTAAGTTTTCTGCCAATGAATCGCAGTCTTTGGTTTGCTCTACCCACAACGTTATCTATGTGATCGTCCCAATTTAGGTTGTTTTTAATTGTAATCCCTAAGTATTTAGTTGGATTTACAGCATTCAGGTCTGGGTGACTTATCGCGCAATCGAAATTTAGCGGATTTCTTTTAGTATTTATATGAATAACTCCACACTTTTCTTTATTCTGAGACAAACGCCACTTTTCAAACCATACAGATGTCTTATTTGAATCATTTTTAATTCGTTTTGGTCACCTGATGACTTTACAAGACGGTAAATGAAAGCATCATCTGCAAACAATCTTATAGGGCTACTCAGATTGTCTCCTATGTCGTTAATATAATCAGGAACAATAGGGAACCTATAACAGTTCCTTGGGGAACGCCGGGTATTACTTCTGTTTTACGCAATGACCTTCCGTCTATTACTACGCATTGTGACCTTTCTGACAGGTAATCACGAATCCAGTCGCACAACTGAGGCGATATTCCATAAGCACGTAGTTTGGTTAGAAGACGCTTGTGAGGAACGATGTCGAAAGCCTTCTGGAAATCTAAAAATATGGAATCAATTTGACATCCCCTGTCGATAGCACTCGTCACTTTATGAGTATAAAGAGCTAATTGTGTTTCACAAGTCGTCCGCAGCTCGTGGTCGTGCGGTAGCGTTCTCACTTCCCACGCCCGGGTTCCCGGATTCGATTCCCGGCGGGGTCAGGGATTTTTCTCTGCCTCGTGATGACTGGGTGTTGTGTGATGTCCTTAGGTTAGGTAGGTTTAAGTAGTTCTAAGTTCTAGGGGACTGATGACCATAGATGTTAAGTCCCATAGTGCTCAGAGCCATTTGAACCATTTGTTTCACAAGAACGATATTTTCTGAATCCGTGCTATGTGTCAATAAATCGTTTTCTGTCAAGTAATTCATAAACTACATCTACATCATACTCTGCAAGCCACCTAATGGTGTGTGGCGGAGGGTACTTTCGGTACCACTATCTGATCCCTCCAACACTGTTCCACTCGCGAATAGTGCGTTGGAAGAACGATTGTCGGTAAGCCTCTGTATTGGCTCTAAATTCTCGGATTTCCTCCTCGTGATCAATACGCGAGATATGTGTTTGGGGTAAGTAATATGTTGTCTGGCTCCTCCTGAAAAGTGCTGTCCCGAAATTTCTATAGTAAATCTCTCCGTGATGCACAACGTCTCTCTTATAACGTCTGCCAGTGGAGTTTGTTTAGCATCTCCGTAACGCTCTCTCGCCAGCTAAACGAACCCGTGACGAAACGCGCCGCTCATCGTTGGATCTTCTCTATCTCCTCTATCAGGCCTACCTGATAGGGATCCCAGATAGATGAACAATACTCAAGAATCGGGCGAACAAGCGCCTTATAAGCCACTTCTTTCGTTGATGAGTAACATTTCCTTAAGATTCTTAGGTGAATCTGAGTCTTGTATCTGTTTTTCCCTATCTGTTTTATATGGTCATTCCTCTTAAGGTCGCTTTGGATAGTTACGCCTAGATATTTTACGGCAGATGTTGTCTCCAGCTGTTTGTCATCAAAAGTGTAGTTGTACAGTAGTGGATCTCTTTTCCTACGTATGCGCAATTTGTTACATTTATTTACATGCAGGGTCAACTGCCAGAGTCTGCACCATTCTTCAATTCTCTGCAGTTCGTTTTGCAAATTCTTACTATTTTCTGGCGTTGCTGCTTTGGTATAAACAACTGCATCATTTGCGAATAGCCTTTAAGAGCATCCGACGCTTTCTACTAGATCATTTATATATATTGTGACAGCAACAGTCCTATCACACATCCCTGTGGTACTCCGGATATGATCTTTACATCTGTCGATTTAGTTCCGTTAAGAGCGACGTGTCGAGTTCTACCTGCAAGGAAGTCTTGAATCCAATCGCAGGTCTGCTCCGATACTCTGTAAGCTCGTATTTTTTTCATTAAACGGCAATGCGGGACGGTGTCAAATGCCTTACTGAAACCAAGGAACACGGCATCAACCTGAGCGCCGTTGTCCACTGCGCTGTGGATCTCATGGAGAAACAGAGCGAGCTGAGTTTCGCAGGATCTCTGTTTGCGGAATCCATGTTGATTTTTATAGAGGAGCTGTTCATTTTCCAAGAACGTTATAATTGTTGAGCATAAAACATGTTCCATAATTCTACAACAGATTGACGTCAACGATATAGGTCTATAATTGTGCGGATCTGTCTTACGGCCTTTCTTAAAAACAGGAATGACCTGCACTTTTTTCCAGTCGTTAGGTACCTTTCGTTGCTCAAGAGATCTACGATAAATTACTGCTAGAAGGGAGAAAGTTCTTCCGCATAATCTTTATAGAATCTTATAGGTATCTCATCTGGTCGTGAAGCCTTTCCAGTGCTAAGCGATTGTAGCTGCTTTTCAGTTCCGCGATCGGTTATCTCAGTATCTGCCATTTCGACATTCGCATGACGATTGAAACGAGGGACAGTGTTACGATCTTTCGCGGTGAAACAACTTCGGAAGACCGAATTCAGTATTTCGGCCTTCTCTCTGTTATCTTCCTTTTCGATGCGGTGTGGTCGCTGAGAGAACGAATAGATGATTTTGACCCACTTACTGATTTTACATACCACCAAAATCTCTTATGGTTTTTATTCAGGTTGGTTGACAACGTCTTACTTTCGAAATCATTGAACGCTTCTCTCATTTCTCTCCTTACTCTCATTTTCACTTCGTTCAGCTTTTGTTTGTCAGCTAGATGTTTACTTCTCTTGAATCTGAGATGAAGTGCTCTTTGTTTACGTAGCGCTTTTCTAACATGGCTATTAAACCATGGTGGATCTTTCACAGCTTTTAAAACTTTACTCAGAACATACTTATCTAGGGCATATTGAACGATACCTTTGAATTTTTTTCCATTTGTTCTCCACATCTTCGTCCTCATCACCGAATGTTTGATGCTGACAGCCGAGATATTCTGAAATTTGTATTATGTCACCCTTTCTTCACATTCCTTGTAGGACGCGTCGTCATAGATGCTGTCACAGCCTTATGATCACTGATACCTTCCTCTACGTTAACTGATTCGGTAAGTTCAGGTCTGTTTGTTGCCATGAGGTCTAAGACGTCACCTTCACGAGTTGGTTCTCTAACTATTTGCTCAAGGCAATTTTCGGACAAGAATCCAGAACAATGCCACATGATTCCCTGTCTCTGGCACCAGTTTTGATGGCATAACACTCTCAATCTATACCTGGCATGTTGAAGTCACCCCATATTAAAACGGCATGATCAGGAAAATTACTAATGATATTCTTCAAGCTCTATCTGAAGCACTCTACAACTACAGATCCAGACCAAGGTGGTCTATAAAAGCAACCGATCACCGTTTTTGACCGTTCTTTGATACTCAGTTTCACCCAGATTAATTCACGTTCGGGATCCGTGATAACCTCGCTAGATTTTATTGAATTTTTTACTGCAATAAACACGCCGCCACCATAGGCGACTAACGATAAACATTACAGTTTGGACTTATGGTTTCGTTGTCATTGACGTCTGGCTTCAACCAGCTTTCTGTTCCCATACTATTTGTGCATTATAACCTTCAATAAGCGATACTAATTCTGGAACCTTTCCTTGGATGCTCCTGCAGTTTACTAAAGTCATATTAATCTTTTCTATCTCTGATATGGGAGGACCAAGATTCTCTGAGGTCACTGAGGCTGATTTAACAGGCAAATCGTGTTTGCTCCCAAGGGAGGGATCCTCTAACCTAATAAAGCCCCATGTGCACGCCACACCTACTCCGCTACCCTAGTAGCCGCTTCCTGCGTGTAGTGCACACTTGAACTATCAAGGGGAATCCTACAATTCTACACTCGATAGCGGAGACCGAAAAATTCACAACCGATACAGTCGTAGAGCCGTCTGAGCCCCTGGTTTAGACCTTCCACTCTGTTCCAAACCAGAGGTCCGCGATCAACCTGGGTACGATGCTACAAATAGAAAGCTTAGCCTGCACCCCGCGTATGTTGCTAGTTGCCTTCACCAAATCAGCCAGCCGCCGAAAGGAGCCGAGGATGGCCTCAGAACCCAAGCGGCAGGCGTCATTCGTGCCGACATGTGCCACTACATATAGACGGTTGCACCCAGTGCCCTCGATAGCCGCCGGCAGGGCCTGCTCCACATCACGGATGAGACCTCCCGGCAAACGTATCGAACGCACATTGGAATTTTTTCTCGCTTTGCCTGCTATCTCTCTGAGGGGCCGCATCACCCGCCTAACATTGGAGCTCCAAATGACAAGCGTACCCACCCTCTGTACTTGTCCGGACTGGGCAGGAAAATCGACTGCTGGCCCAACAGGGGAGGCATTTCGTGCTGGCTCAGAGTCATCATCAACACTGGGAAGGACCTCGTACCTGTTGCTAAGACGTAGAGAGCCAGCAGCACAGCCTGCTCCCTCTTTCGCCTTCCGCCCAGCGACACTCGAACCAACCACTCTGGAGTGAGGACAGACCGGTCAGATGTTGCGTATCGGAAGCCGCAGTGACGTCCGGGCCACCAGGAGATTCCAGTGGCACCAAAGGTGTAGCAGGTCTCGTCACTGGCGCCCCGACGTCTCCGCATCTTCGAGCATTAGCTAGAAGCTTGTCGACAGTAGCCAACGCATCTTCCAACTATTTACTGACAGTACCTACATGACCCAAATTGATTCCATATTTCTAGACTTCCAGAAGACAAGCGGCTTGTAATAAAAACTGATAAATAAATTAAATTTCTTTTGTGCAACTGGTTGCTTATTGTTTCATTATATACGACTGCAGTTGCTATTATTTTTTTATATTATTTCATTTCTGTCGCTATGAATATAGCGTCTGATTTCTTATTATCACTGTAACATGAACAGAATGCACCGAACGTAAGCACAAACTGACGAGCTGCACAGTCCCAGTGTTACAAAAATGGTTGGTTCAAATGGCTCTGAGCACTATGGGACTTAACAGCTATGGTCATCAGTCCCCTAGAACTTAGAACTACTTAAACCTAACTAACCTAAGGACATCACACAACACCCAGTCATCACGAGTCAGAGAAAATCCCTGACCCCGCTGGCAATCGAACGCGGGAACCCGGGCGTGGGAAGTGAGATCGCTACCGCACGACCACGAGCTGCGGACTCCAGTGTTACATCTCGTGTGTGAAGAAGAGTGGTTAAACCACTGATGATTCGATGCACATATAAACAGAACAAAGCAAAATCGTAACTTCATGTTGTCATTCGCCAAGTGTAAAATACTCAGCTACATAACTGTCATTTTCTTTAAAAGTGACACTCATGAACTTTTGCACCAAAGAAGTGAGACTCCACTTGTAAGAAGCGTAACTATAATTCCTTGCAGTAGAATTTTGTTGTTGTATACGTATTCGTCAAAACCTGAAGATGTGATACCATTTCTGACACGCACACACCACTATTATTAAGAATTATAATTATGGTAGAACTGCTGAGAACCCAAGGAAAATGGAAAGAAGTAGCTACTACATTTACCAGACTTCGTCATGCATCGTTAATTTCTTCGCATTGCTGCCTTCATCACTGTCACATTAAGTGTTCCTGGATATCCTGGCGCGAGTACTATTAATCTATCTCTTTGCATGACAAGAGATTTCCACAGATTTCTTTTCTTTACTTTCCTGTTTAATGCTTCTTAATTGCATATTTCATTACATAATTTGTAACAACATTTGGTTGCAGTGGATAGTAATTCTACTTTTCAACCTCCTCTGTTACTGACTTTATGGACGTTTGGAAAGACACACTGTGATCTCTGATAAGAGGGCAATAAGTGTGAGTTATCCACTCGCTCGAATCGATTCCAGCCTTGCTGTCTTCTCACTAGCGGTCAGTCCTGCAGCTTGAAGGGATTTTAATTTCTCGCGAAGCTCTCTGACTAGTCTAGTTTGCGCGCGAAGAGGGATCGTTTGCCAAGAGTGGAGGAGCGTGGTCGCTGTGTTGTGGTTAGCGGTTTTTTCCGTATAGAGTGCACCGGCGCCATTAGAAGAATCATTGCTTTCCTCTCCTTCGCGGGCACGGGTCGCGTCTTCTGAGTCAGTCAGTTTCCTTTTCTGGTGGCTTAGTTGATGGATGTGGTCCTGCCACCATTCCTTAGTCCTCCGGATTCTGGCGTAGAAATAATGGTGAGTAGCTTGTCTGCGTGTGATTAAGTGTTGGATACGATTTTGGGAAGCCTCTGTTCTTTGATAGGCTCTGGTAACTGAGACTAGTGGTGGGTTCATCCCTATAGCATGTGTAGCTCTCGCTGGTGACCGGTGTTTGGCCTGGGTTTTAAAAGCGGATCACCATCCTTGATAACTGGAACATGCCTAAGTTAGTTGTGAGTTGTTAAGGGGCTCAAATTTTTGCCAGCTCTAGTTCAATCATACTTGATTAAATACAGAGATTGTTGTTCTTATGAAATGTGTACCTGTCCCTTATTTTGAAGGCTCAAATGTTCAAACCTCCTGTAATGTATTTAAAGAACTCGTCCGCTGTTACCTTGGAATTATATCTGCATTTCATTCTGCATTCATTCTTCAGGACGTAAGAAAAATGTAGGGCACAAATTGCATGACGCATTCCTCACACGTAGACGAAGAAATAATGTTATATGAACATGGGTCTGGAAACGTTTTGTTTTCGCCATCTCTTTAATAATAGCAAGCAAAACACACCAGCGTACCACACGCAACTCTTTCTTACAGGAGGTGTTCAGTATGCCATACTTGGCCACTGATACATGGATCAAGCCTCCGTCAAAGTGAATCTCAAGTGCGCTGATGTGTCCCTGTCATATTGCGGATGGTTTCGCAACCTTCCATAATACAGGCATGGAGAGTCTAACATCTTGTACTGGAGTTCCGTTCATAATACCTTTCAAATGCCCCAACTCATGTCCAGTTTGTTTAGGTCCGGAGAGAGTGCACGCCAGGCAATTGGTCCATCTCTACCGATCCGTATGCCAATGAATCTGTTATTTAGAAGCCGATGCACATTAACACTAAAATGAAGAGGTGTTCAATGGTGGATGAAGTACATGTTTCGTCGCAGAGCTCAAGGTACATCTGCTTTCAGATCACTTAGAACATTCTATACAAAATTATGATAACTTTTTGTTTGTTGAGCCTGGGTGGAAGAAAGTGATGCACTACCAAACAGTCACCAACAATGCTGGCTCAGACACTGACAGAAGATACTCGTTGAAGACTTGTTTCAATAGTTGCGTGAGGATTGGCGTCTGCCCATACATGCCGATTGTGTGTTTCCCACGATTAATGACTTGGAGAAAATGAGTTGTACAAACCAATTGAAAACAAAGCGATTCCATAACCATGTTATTATAATAGAATTTCTTCGTCTACGTTTGAGGAACGTATCCTGCAATTTGTGCCGTACATTCTTCTTACACTCTGTATAGGATCAGATGTTTAATTACGTTAAAATATTTCTATGTTCAACTTTCTGTTTGTTCTGTGGGATAAAAGGCGTCGGTTTCTCTTGTTATGAGGGCAAGTACCCACTTGCGACCTGTCTTTTGTATATGTTTTAGAGTTTCAGCTGAACCAAGCAATTGTTTGAAGCGTGGTCTGAGCTTAGGTCAGCGACCTTATCTTGTGTGATGCATTATTTTCAGCTTCCCGTTAACTGTGTTATGAATCCGTTAACCGTCTTAAAACTTTTCCTTCCCTGATAATTTTAGTTTTCTTAGTGAATATAAAAGGTTGCCTGAGTTAAGTATCTTTGAAATCTAAAATACAGTTCTTTAAATGTCAACGGCGGTCATCCTAATGCCTGTATTTACAGCTCTGTAACATTATTATCGACGTTCTCTACACTTATATAACTTCTTTGTCTGTTTTTACTTAACTATGCTCTTTGATGTAACATCGATGTAAATTTTTTTATTAATTATTTCTGTCCATTTATGTCACTTTAATTAATATTTTATTAATTTATTTTATTTTATTTTAATTTATTATATTATATTTTAATTAATAGTTTTAAAAGTAATGTTCTGTAAAAGGAAGGAAATGTTAACACTTTACTTGTAGTACTGGTTTATGCGTTGGGGAAGAAGGTTTCTGATAATTTACAACCTGGACGAAAGTCATCCCCAACGAATTTGGTTTGGCGGAAATGTGGATTTGGCGGTCGAACTATAAGGTTCCTTTGCGGAAGCAGTTAGTCGGTGGCTAGCAGGCAAAGCGTCCGCATCTTGGGTGCTGAACGAGACAAGAAGAGCATAATATTACGTAATATAGTTTCGGATGTGGAAGAAATTTGGCTTAGTATTTATGGTTAGTTCTATACTACGAAACTATGACGCTAAGAGGAGAATTTTAAGAGCCTGTTAGACAGCAAGAGCCGTGGGAATTTTTGCCGCCTTTTTGGGTAGCCACAGGAAATCTTCACAGCCACCATCTTCGTCTTAAATTATCGGTTGAGTACTGTAAAACTGCATGAACCACTTACTTGGTTTCTTATTAAAATAATAATGCTATTTCTTTTAAAATATGTGTCGAAGTGCCATATTTAACATCTAGTCATTTAATGAGGCAAGGTCTTTTTCCAAATGCTGCAATGTTACCAACTATCTTTAACTACATTTAATAAATTTTGTTGAATAGTAAATTTCATAGATTATTCTGTTGCTGAAGTACTCAAAGTGGTTTTCATAATAGGATGGTTAAAGTTCCACCAAAGTACAACTGCAAATTGTTTTGCTTAAACGTCACTCTTATTGAAATGTCAGAGCAGCATTTAAATTATTAGCATAAAATTGGTATTTTTCCGAATAATTACTGATTAGTAAAACTGTTGGGCCAATATTAGAAATAATTACTGTTCAGATTCGCAATAGTGTTTATATTTTAATGTGTATGTAGTCAAAAGTTGTATGGACTAACATTATCAGTATATTGCTAATTTAGTATAACCAGTAGTTTTGTAGCTCATTGCAATTTTCTTACATGTTTTTGGTGTTAAAGCATCACTCGAAAGAATATATTTTTTATGGCTTTTTAATAGTCTTGAGTGCTTCCGGGGCAAGTTCTTAAGTGTTTGCTGCACTTGAGAAATCACTTTTGTTAAAACCTGAAAATAAGTAAACAGTAAAATTATGAAATGTCTGAGTCTTGTGTGTCCAGCATATTACCACTCCCGGATCAAGGATTCCTACCATTTCAAAGCTTTACGCTATACTAGTACCTGCAACGCACTAAATTTGTCAGATACGAAGCTGTTATGTGTCAAGTGTAAATAAATGATGTGTAGAATACCGAGTTTGGAGCTGACGTTTGAGTCATTGTGTTGACTCATTAAATGTAACTATCTTTTCTCCTTTTTGTTGTTATTCAGCAACGGCTCAAGGAAGCTATACAGCACGAACCTGAACTCCATCGACAAAATTTCGAGAGCTGTTTGGAGATATTTTCTGGGTATTTTGATATAAGAGACAAGTGGTCTCTGGTGGATTATTACATAGTAACTTAATTTTGTTTGATTTCTTACGCCGCTTTATGTATCTACCAGTATTCCTCTGACAATATTTGCACAACATCGCATGTGCTGTCTGTCCTATATGGAAACAATCTTGATCGATTCACTCACAGTACTTGCAGTCGACAACAGTAATGCCCACTTACCTCTTCACTTCTTAGGTTGCATTCAGTACAGCCCTGTCTGGCAGCATTAGTCGTTCGTCAACAGCGACAGACACTATTACGGATGAGATCATCAATGAACAGTCGAATGATTTGCCCCTAGTGTGTGGGTAGGTACAAGCACTTTGTATCTTCTTTTGTTCTTCGGGCGGTGATGTATATTTGAGTCCCCCTGGATCCTCAGCCAGATGGTCGTGTCTGACTCGAAAACTTTTTCGTCGATGTGTCCCGCCGACACTGTCAAGCGCCACTGATGAACTCTAACTTCCCGTAATTTCTGCTCTCCTCTCATCCTTTGATACAGTAGGCTTAGGTATTGGCGCCCTGGTTGGAGCACGGCGTGTCTTCTGACGGACTTCGTCTGCAACAGGCATCGGTGCTGCAGCTTGTTCTGTTGTGCTCATGAAACTCGATAAAGATAACACTTTGGGAGTAACCGCGAAAGTGAAGGCTTTCTTAGCAATTTCATCGAGGTGTCGTCAGCCCGTCGGATTGATAGCACTCCAAACTACTTTCACTGGCTGTTGTTTAGTGTATAAACGCTGAAACTTCGACATTCGACATTTTACTTTTTTCTGGGGGAGAGATTCCGTAAAAGACTATGATGTACCGCCCATCCAGTTTCATATTTTAGTATCTAGCTTATCTGCAAGACGTAGGTGTAGGTGCAGCACTTTTCTGGATACATCGTTCATCTGCCAGCGAGTGTATCCTGTCCACCTCCTCACCAACCCCAGGGCTGGCTCGGCCTTTGATCTTGATAGACGTGTTCATGGCTACATCATGAAGCCCTAGACATTAACACAAGAAGTATTTGGTAGTTTAATGTGTCGTTTGTATTTTTATTGTATTTTGGAATTATTTCATGTGCAATGCTATACACTAAACAGTAAATAAATGTGCCAGTATAAGCACTTTATCTTTTAGAACTACAATTGTGTGAGCATTCTTTTCGGTAACCTTTGAGCCAGTAACTGATATTCACAGCTCTCTGTGATGTTGACCGTTAGAGTACAATACTTAAAAGACCGTGTAAGCAAATTTCGTTGACTTTCATAACATAAAGTTTATTCACGTAAGTTAGTATTTGTATTAAAGCGATGTTTGAAGAGATTATGTTACGATGGTCTGATATGAATATATGCACCTGAATTAATAGGATTGACATGCAAATATAGATGTTTTTATTGCCAAGCGCGTGTTAATTAATTGAGAATGACAGAAGTTGAGCTGATAAACGATGAATCTGTCATTACTGATGCTTGAGTGAATGCAACACTGGCGAATGATCTTTTTGTTTCGAGAACATTCATTCTCACTGTTCAAAGAGTGCAGCAGTCTACGGAATACATTTTCGGTATACTTGATGGGTGTTGGCGAGAAACTTCATGTTTTCAAACTTCAGTTTAAAGCTTTACTTGGGGGGGGGGGGGGGGGGGGGGGGAACTCATTTGTGTACTTGATTGCTATGTGGCAGTGAAATTCAGTGAAATGAATGGGAAAGTAGAAAATGCTGATGGTATGTACAAACTTAGAAGTTCATGACGTTGATACGGGAGCTGTAACTTACTGACATTATTTGAAAAATAGGGAAAAAGCTGTTAGATTATAGGCGACTAAGGATTTTTATTTAAGCCTTCTTCATTTATGTTTTCCATGCTTTTTTCTGTCTATTCCTGGTGGATGCAAAGATTTTTTTGTACTGAAAAGACATTAGGGCGTTAAACATCTTGATATTGAACGTCCAAAAATCATACCAACTTACCATCGGCTGTCGGCACGTCTTCTACTAAGATGGTCTATTTAAATTATGTAAATTATTATGTTGTGTGTGATAGTTGTGTTCATGATACTATTTTGATATTTAATGATTTTGCGTTTTATTCTCCTGATTTATTACCTAAATAAACTATCCATGTGTAATGAAATGCTTGCAAATGACTTAGGTACTCACAAGGAGCAGTCATAAATTAACGGAAATGACAATGAAAGATCAGAAAGTGTAGAATAAGAAGATTTCAAACAAATACAAGGCGTTCAAAAAGGAGTCACATATTCCTACAGGAGGTATCTTTAGTTAAAACTAGAAGAAAAGTTCCGATAATGATACGCCCGAAAACCAATACCTGTAGAGATACGGTCCGTTTAAGATCTGCAATTGACAGCCTGCATTTTATTTACAGAGAGGAAGGACGCACAAGAGATTGCATAGTAAATTATCATAATACGCGCGTGTGGGCAGATGCAGATACTCGAACAATCAGGGTCGCTTCGGTGTGGGCAGAAATTGTCGGTGACAGACTCATAGGGACAGAATCTTTACCAAACAGATCAGCATTGCTGTATATTCATACAATGAAGGCTTTCGCGACCGGATGAATCAGCTGCTGAGAATTCTTCCGGGTTGTATGGCCGTGGTCCTTGGAATTCTTCTATCCCTGACGTTTCGTCCAAAGCTACGTTGGACATCTTCGGATGTGCTCCTGGTTGTGCGGAGAAGACTCTTTCCGACTCAGAACAACCAGGAGCACCTCCGAAGATGTCCAACGTAGCTTTGGACGAAACGTCAGGGATAGAAGAGTTCCATGGACCACGGCCATACAACCCGGAATAATTCTCGGATTGCTGTGTATCACAGATTTCTGTGTGATGAATTACCAGCGCTATTGGAGAACGTTTACCCAAGCAGAAAGACAACCACTGTGATTTGTGCATGACGGGGCACCATCACGTTGTCTACTGATGGTACAGCAGTACTTTACCGAAACGTTTCACGGGTGATGGGTTGATCGAGGAGGTGCAGAAGCATTGCCTCCCAATTCACCTGTACTGAATCCGATGGATTTCTGGCTGTGAAGTCATGTACAGGCACTGATGTACGTCAGTCCATTGAGAATGTGCAGACATTACAAGAGTGTGTGACCAATGCGTGAATCGCAATCCGAAACCAGGTGTATTTGAAAGAGTGCTTGATTCCCTACGAAGAATGGCTGAAGGATGTATGTGTCAGGACGTGTGGTAAACACATACCGTGCTGACTGTACTGTCTACTTGAATGTAACAGACAGATGCGAATGAGAGGACAGATTGGTCCGTACCTCAACAGGTATTTGTTTTCAGACGTACAGTTACAGAAAACTTTATTCTAATGTTGACGAATGTTACTTGTTGTAGGAATATGTGATACTTTTTATTAAAAAGTTGTAATGATCATACCGCTGGTGGTTAATGTATGCGAAGTGTGTGTGTGTGTGTGTGTGTGTGTGTGTAAGCGCGCGCTCCTCTTTCCGTGAGTTTAGTAACGGTACATAACTTAGTTTTTTCCATTTTCAACTTCCAAATGCTGTTAGCCACGTCATACATTGGTGGAGGGGCGATCAATTTAAAGGCACATTTTCAAAGATGCGCCGAAGGTCGTCGATACACAGGGCAGTTAACACATCTGTGAACGGACGGAACAGCAGCACAAGGGCGGTATTTGCCTTGAAGGTTCTCGCTCGATCTCTTAGTAACAAGTGAATAGAGGTCATAAATGAGTGGTAAATTAGTCGTTTGAGATGCAGTCACTAAGTTAAAGTGATTTATTTGTCGTTGCTACAGTTGCGGGAAGACTACAGGTAGGTTAGACATCGTGTGGCACTGGCGGCCGTTCCCTAGCGCTCCTCCTCGTCGATGTCGGCGTCGGCGACGGCGTCGAAGCCCTCAGCGGTGTTGCCGTCTCCGACGAGCAGCACCGTCGCCTCCTCTTCTCCGGACTCCCTGCCCAGCCTTGGAGTGAAGTCACCTGCGCATAGCAGAAACGGCGAAACTCACACACACGAAAGCATTTATGGACCTACAGCTACGAGACACAGTCATAAAATTTCTATTATTAACTTGGAAACGTAATGTTGTGTAATTAATTTTTGTATATTTGCAGGTAGATGTCTGTACCCTAGACAAAAACACTGAAGTGCCTGCGCCACAATAGCATAGCATAGCTGTAGAAGAGACAAATAAAAATGGCGCATTCCATTAACAAAGTGGAAAATCATGTGGTAAATCATTTTCTGCATCTTGATACGATTAACTCTCTAACAATCCATACTGATTTGGTTGGGGTGTAAGACCAGAATATAAAAACCATATGACATAGTGGGCAGGTGGAGCAGACACATTGTAATCAAATAAGACTGAAGAACGAACAATGTGACAACCCACCTCTCTGTGAATAACCAGATATATTAAGAGAAGTGAATGATCAGAAGCACTGTTAACTTTGACGTTCTACCTGCTAAATTCAGGACTCAAAATATTTCTTCACGTGCAGTACAATAGTTCCACTCACACATTTCGTCTCGCCAACAGTGTATAATGATTGCAACTAACAAGTGGCAATGAAGGAATTTAGTATCATGGGTTTCCACAAGGATCAGTATTGGACCAATTACTTTTCTCATTATATGTTAATGATGTGTCAACTATAACCTGCAATGGAAAATATCACCTGCACGCTGATGACCTTCACTTATATCTAAGTCCAAGCTCATCAAACTTGGGCACAGCGACCCGATTTACCTTTCATATCTGAGTGGGTGCAGTACATCGGTTGGAAACTTAACCCATCTAAAACACAAATAATCTCCGTCGCTCACAAGACTTATTACCACGCTGTTCAGAGAATCTCTTCCACCGTTAATCCTAAACAGCACAGGAGTAACCTTTCCCTCTTCTGAAATAACTTGCGGTTATTCTGCACCGTCATTTAGACTGGATTGAGATCACAACTGCAGTCTGTAAAAAACTGTGACCATCACTTCATTCACTACAGAAATATAAAAAAGTATTTCATTTCGAGCTTAAAAAGAAGATCGCAGAATCACTAATAGGGACCATACTTGACTAAGGGGATGCTATTCTCCAATGACTTTTCCGAAACTGGTTATGAATGCTGATGTGCCACACATTTGTGGCATACACTATTTCGAACATTTCTCTCCTGCCTATGAACAATTATCATGGTTGCATGACGATAAATGTAGAGACTATCACACTCTGTATTTGCTCCGTCGTATTCTCAATCATTGCATTCCGTCTGATGTATCTTCAATTCTTATACTACTATCTGAAGAGCACAGTAGAAATACTTGTTCTCAACAAAGTAAAATCCTTTCTTTACCTTCACATAACACTGCCATGTTCTCTAAATTACTTTCTCTATCAATAAGTCAACTTTGGAACAATCTTCCTCACAAATCAGTCAAATTAAGTTATTCTGCAATTAAAGGTCCGCCTCCTATGATAGTAGCCATTTCTTCCATACACTTGTCTACAGCACCCTCTCGTCAATCCCCCTCCCCTACAACATTTACCTCTCCCATGTTAGCAGAGTTCTTTAATTTCTGTTCGTTCCTAAAAGCCATTATCACTGTCATTTCAGTCTTCTACTCATTCTTAATCCCTTCGCTGCTGGCCGCGCGGGGTAGCCGCGCAGTCTGGGGCGCCTTGTCACGATCCGTGCGGCGTGGCTCCCCCCGTTCGAGTCCTCCCTCGCTCATAGGTGTGTGTGTCGTCCATAGCGTAAGTTAGATTAAGTAGCGTGTAGGCTTAGGGACCGATGACCTCAGCAGTTTGATCCCATAAGACCTTACCACAAATTTCCAATTTTCCTTCGCTTCTATAATACTGAACATGTATACAATGTGCTAATGTAATGTGCGAGTATATCACTCTTAATGCCCTCTATTATAATTATAATTATAATAATAATTATTATTAATCCTATGAATGCTCCTGTATCTTTTGTATGTGTCGTTCCTGGTCAGATGTAAGAAAGGATCTTAAGGATCTAATATAGTCAGGCTAAATAACCAATAAATAAAACCTACGTATTTCAATCGAGGAGATAGTACAAAAAGTGAAAATCATTCATGGATCTCTTTTGTTTTGGACACCTAGTGCAAAATTTTGAACACGAAAAGGCCATCTTATGTTGGGTCCTGAGGCTGCTCATACCTATTCAAAATGCCAGGTGAAATGATGGAGCAGCGGAAATAGGCCAATCCTGGTGACTGACTTAGGCCACCCAATCACTACAGAAAAGTGCAGGTTATGTCACTGTAACCTCACGACTGAGAAGCAAAGCAAGCAGTGGAAACATGTGGTCTCACCACTGCCAGAAAACGTGTCTTTGTGACTGCGGTGGAATGATATTAACATGTTATACCTGTAAGGGGCAGAAACTGTCAGAGGAGCATGCTACCGAAATATGAGCAATTCATGGCAGGCTGTCAAGGCGGAGCATCGTGCGTGCAGTTTTCCCACAGGATTTGTCTGATCCACGACAACGTTTCATCTTTCTGGACAGGATACAGTCACACATGAAGCTTCTTTTCTTACTCCACACATTGTCTGACATGCAACCCTGTAACTTCTTCTTTCCTTGGATGAAGAAGCCATCGTGTGTACGGCATTTCCAGGACTACAGGATGATTTTCGGGGTAAAACGTTTCCTGAACAGCTAAAATGAAACTTCTACAACCAAGGTCTCCTCCAGGTCATCTATTTTAGGGGGAAATGTGTTGCAGTGAAGCGGTGATGTCTAGAGAAGAACAAATGTATCACTCTGTTTCATCGTAGTAATTTACTTTTTTTGACGTGGCAATTAAAACGTTATCCCTCTTTAAACCCCTGGTATATATAATATCTTATATATAGCATGTGAAGGAAAGGCTGCCTAATGTTGCGTCCGTAATGAAATTCTCAGACCTACAAATGATCAAACTGACCCTGCCATTGACAACCTAGGGATTGCCATAAAATGAAGTATCGGGTTGTGGTTTTATAGCAGTTTAACACATCAAAAGAATCATTTTTATTGGGACGCTACTTAAATAAATCACAACGGGATACTGTAACTTGTGCTTCCTGTGAGAAGATTCCGCAGAGGTCAGCATTATCTTTGATTACATGTTTTTTTTTTTTTTTTTTTTTTTTTTTGCGGTAAAAGGATGTCCTTTTGCATTCTTCTGCTCCCAACACTTCTTCTCCAGGAGGGAAATTTTATTCGTCTCGCCAGAGAGCATCTCCCTCCCTCTCTGCCCACGCTACGGGGTCTCTGCGACCTCTAGCACCATAAACCACCACTGCCACGCTCTGCTCTCTTTCAGGGCAATAAATATCCGTCCCTGCAGAATGTGACAAGATGCTTCCCAGTCCTTCCTTAGCTGATAGGAGCTTCTACGGAAAGCGAGGACAATTCGCCCTTTTTGCCACTGCTCCCCCATAATTAACTGCCAGACATGTAGTACCACAAAAATTGATAGTATGTGGTGCTATCTAGTAACAGCCGGAGATGTGGTTAATCTCTTTTTGCATGTTAAATATGATCAAATATAAGTATAAAACTACAAGAATGTTAACTCTACTTTGGCAAAATCTTGTTGCCTTAGAAAAGCCACTGCACAGGGCATTGATGAAATATCACCCGTGTCTTACTCTATTCCATTTGAGCATGGAGTTTCTTAACGACCTCTAATTTCTCCTTCTAATTTCCGAGATCCATAGGCGTGGTAGACGTCAGACACCGCACAGTTGTTGCACTGTCTGCCTGGAATATTGCTTCCCTAAATTTATACAATAGAGTTTCAAAAGAAAAAATTGGTCTTTCTTCCACAGACTCTCACTTACTATCCCTTCACATCATCGATACATTTTTATATCGACTAAACTCGCTCGCAATGATGTTAGCTGAATGCCTCTGAATTTCACGTCTTACTCCAAACAATGGAGCCATACTCTGCAGAGCCGTGTATGCTGCTTCCTAAGTGATGCATCGCAGTTCTGCGGAATCTTTAAAATAAATCTACGTCTTTCATTTATTTATTCTGTTTCATATCTCTTGAGGGTATCATCCCATGATAATCAAACTATGTGACAGGCTCCATTAGTTTGTTAGTAGTATTCTAAATGGTCACTACGATTAAGAAGTACGGAAAACGAAAATCATCTCTATTAAAATCAACATGGCTTCCACCAACAGAGATCTTGCGAAACTCAGCTCGCTCTGTTCCTCCAAAGGTTCACAGTGTTGTAAACACCGGCCCTTACGTAGGTGCCGTGTTCCTTCACTTCAGAAAGACGTTTGACACGACCCAGCACTGCAGTTTAATAATAATAATAATAATAATAATAATAATAATAATAATAATAAAAAGAAGGAATAAAGACCAAGCTTACCATAATTGCGACTTCGTTGCAGGTAGAGAACTCAACATATCACTCTTAACGGATGTGCTAGGAAGGGCTCTCAACAACGGAAGGATATAAAGGTAGCTTCCGAGTACGCAAGGAAGTGTGTTAGAGCCGTTCTGATTACAGTGTGTATAAATGATGTAGTAGAAAGTGTCGGATGCTCTTAAAGACTGTTCGCGCATGATGTGGTTGTCCATAAGTAAGTACCAATGCCAAAAGACAGTATCGATTTTCAAAATGACGTACAGAATATTGATGACTCTGGCAGATGACCCCGAAGGAAAATAAATGTAATATATTGCTCATACTTATAAAAAAAAAAACCACTGCTATACAGCTACACTACTGATGACAAACTGCTGGAAACAGAGTCGACCGTACAAAACGTGGGAGTAACTACACACAGCGACCGCAAGTGAAATGACCACATAAAACAAACAGTAGAGGAAACAGATTCTAGACAGATTCATAAGACGAATCTTAAAGAAATGTAAATCATTCACGAAAGAAGTGGTTTTCAAGCGCTTGTTCGACCGATTCTTCAGTATTGTTCATCAGTCTGGGACCTTTACCTGTTAGGACTGGCAGAAGATCCAATGAAGAGCTGCGCGTTTCGTCTTTGGATCGTTTAATCCGCGCGAAAGCGCTACAGAGATGCTTCACAAACTCCAGTAGAAGACACTTCGAGACAGGAGTTGTCCATCACGGAGAGGTTTACTATTGATATTTTGAAAGAGCACTTTAAGGGAAGAGTCGGGCAACATACTACTCCTTCCACATGCATCTCTCGAAATGACCATGAGGACAAAATTCGAAACATTATAGTCCATGCAGAGGTTAATCGACAATGACTCTTCCCAAGCTTCATTCGCGATTGGGACTGAGAGGGAGGGATCGGTTAGTAGTAACTCAAGACCGCCACACACCTTCAGGTGGCTTGTGGAGTACTGGTGTGGATATAGATACTGTTAAGTTCTTTCTAATGTTTATGGAAATTATCTCGCAGTTATCTACATTTAAAGGAAACAGTTGTTAAACACCATGTGGAAATACCAATTGCGTCTTATTGAATTTCCTTGCGATCATCGAGCGACGTTATTCTCCAGAAGACAACAGCATCGCCAGCGAACAGTGGCAGAGCGTGCTGATTAAGGTGATAAGTGATTTATGCTTGCAGGCTGTCCGAAATGTTCAGCGTCAAAGTTATACAGACGATAGAGTTGCCTAAACTGAGTCCTTTGATATTAAGCACCAATGGCCGCAAACAAATGTATATATATTTTTTTTTACATAAACTATTTCTAACTTATAGCGCCAACTGATTATCACAATTTCACATGTGGGAAGCGGATCTCACCTGAGAAAATGGGACCTGGATAAACTAAGCGTGCCAGAGGTTGCTGAGAGTTTCAAAACGAGCATTAGGCAAAGATTGTCTGAAACAGGGGTAAGGAACATGACAGAAGACGAAAATTTAGCCTTCAGAGACGAAATATTGAAGGCAGCAGAGGATCAAAGTCCAGTACGAAACCTTGGATACAGCACATATATCGGATCTAATTGACGGAAAGAGAAAATGTAAATAAGCAAGCAGCCCAAAGCAAATACAGGCGTCTGCAAATGATATTCACGGGGACTGCAGTAATGGCTGGACGAGAAATGCAAGACTGTAGAAGCATGCATGACTAGGGGAAAGATAGAAGCAGCATATAGGAAAATGTATGAAAACTATGGAGAAAAGAGAAGCACCTGTATGAATATTAAGAGCTCAAATGACAAGTCCGTACTAAGAAAAGAAGGGAAGGATAAGAGGTGGAAGGAGTACATACAGGGAAGTAAACTTGAAGACCATATTATATAAAGGCAAGAGAAAGTAGATGAAGATGGGAGATATGATACTACGAGATGAATGAATGAATACAGAGTTTTGAAAGACCTAAGTCGAAGTAACGCCACCTTCAGAATTATTGACATCCGTGGGACAACCAGTTCTGAGAAAACTATTACGCCTTGTGTGCGTGATATACCGGACGATCAGAGTTCAAGAAGAATGTAACAAGTCTTATCAAAAAAGGCAAGTGCAGACAGGTGTGGATAATCCCAAATCATCAGAGTAATTAGTTATGGTGGCAAGACAATGATGAAAATTACGGAAGAATGGAACAACAGGTAGAATTCGACTTCAGGGAACATCAATTTGGGCGCAGGAGAAATGTAGGAACACGCAGTACTGACTGTTTTATTTATGTGAGAAAACAAGTTGAAGAAAGGCAAACCTAAGTTTATAGCGTTTGTGGCTATAGAGAAAACTTTTGAAAATATCGACTGGAATACACTCTTCGAAATTCTGGACGTATCAGGAGTAAAGTACAGAGAGCGAAAAGTTATCTTCAATTTTGGACAGAAGACAGACTGCAGTTATAAGAGTCTAAGGCAGGGGCGGGCAAACGCTGCACGCGGCTCATGAGCACACAGCGCTGCACGTGTGCTGCTCGCGTGCAATCGTCGAACGGGACAGTGCCGACAGCCTGCAGGTTGCGGCAGTGTAGTACAAGGCTAAGTTGCGAACGTTGAAGCGAAGCAACCACTACGTAGTGAACGTTGTGTTTCAATAACCGGAAAATGCAGAGTGAATCAAGGAAACGGAGAATTGGAGATTTGCTATCTTTTAAAAAGGAATGGGAGAATCATTTGTTCTCTGTGGAAAAACGTGAAAATTGGAAATGTATAATATGTGACAGTAGTCTCGCTGGTGAGCGGAAGTTTAATATTGAACGCCATTATAATAAATTTCAGTATGTTGCCGTTCTTAGTGCAATAAAAGAGGAATTTCTCAAGCGATTTGGGGATATATCTTACTTATCCCAAGGTTTTGAATAGTTCTCGAGAGAATCTGGTTTCTGTAGATAATATTCATCTCAGTTTGCAAATGTAATAGATTTACAGTGTAATTCTCGTCTGAGAGACAAGTTCCTTTTGGCAAGACGTCTAATACATTTTTATCACGACTTTCCACAGCAAGAGTTTCCTCGTCTCCATCGTGAAGCCATGAAGGTAGTCAATGTTGGGCTCGACATACTTTTGTGAGAGATTTTTTTCTATTATGAAAATTAATAAGTCTCGGTTAAGAGCAAACATCAATAATGAAAATTTACGTAACTGTCTGCGTTTGTCTGTATGTAGAAATTTTGTTCCAGACATTAAAAGTATTGTAAACTCCACCTATGATAATTAAATAAAACGTATCGTAGGTAATAGGTACTCTTTCAAACCATGATTACTTTCAAGCCCTCCTACTAACCTTATTCCTTCATTTAATAAAGCAGGCCAGGAAACAAAACGCATTACAGGGGAAGAAGCGGAGAGACGGTATGGTGGGGATGGGAGATAAGCGGGTGGCCAGCTTGCCCCTGTGTGCACGCAGAACACCTGTTAACTGCACACGTGCATGTGCACTGCACACGTGCAGAATTCCTGCCCGCCCCTGGTCTAAGGTCTTGAAAGGGAAGCAGCGGGGGTCAGATGGGGAGAGACACAGTTGTAGCTTCTCCCCTGTGTTAGTTAGCCAGTGCAACGAGCAAGCAGTAAAGGAAACCAAGAAGAAATTTGAAAAGGGTACTACAGTTCGCCCGTTCAGATTTTTTCTTTGGTTTTCTGAGATGCTTTTTCCCCATAAGAGGAAGGGAAACACACAACAGTAAAACAGTAGAACAGGTAAATTCGTTTAAGTATCTCGGGACAGAGTTATCAATATATAAAACAAGTTCAGATGAGGTTCAAAATAGAAGGAAATGTAACGCTATAAATAGTTGTAGAAGTGACAAAACTATGACGAAAGAAATAACACTGACTTCACAATGTGGTAACTTAGACTGTTCTTATGTATGGAAGTGAAAACTGGATCCTAAGAAAAGGAGATGAACGAAGAATTGAAGCAGCTGAGGTTCCTGGGATCACTTTTTAGATTAATGCTAAGAGACAGAGTTTTGAGTGAAGATATAAGACAATAACTAGAAGTAAAAACAACAATGACAGATGAGATTAGGTACGAACACCCAAAAAACATATGACCACGACAAAAGGATTCCTCCTGAGCGTTTGCCATGGCAAGCGTTACATTTCAACCAAATTTGAAAACGGCCAATGGAGAAAAAGTTTTGATAAATTCATTTTCTTTCTTAACAGGCTAACAGCCACCCCTTGAGGTGGAAGAAGAAGAAGAAGAATATATTGAAGTTCAATATGTGAAGATAACATTACAAAATAATGTAATACCTTTTTCTTTTTCCTGCACTTTCTTTTTCCCTGTATTCTGTTTTATTTGCGTGATTCATTGAAAGGCTAATTTTAAGGTGAATTTTGTAAATATAATTCTGTGTGCAACTACGTTTCTGCGTACGTTATGCCTTTGTCATGAATGTAACTGCTAGTTTTCATTTGTTCTGATGATGTATGTTCCATCATTTATTAAGATAATGTTAAAATTCATTTTCCACGAACAGAATAATACTAAGTTGCAGTTTTGTATGAAACTGTAACTCGATGTAATCAGAAGTTTTGAAAGTGTGATGTGAAGCGAGATGTGTAGAATGGTGTAGAAATACAATCGATCGGTCGAAGGAGAAAGCAACAACAAAAAGTCAGGAGTGAAAAAAGAAGGTGATGTCGCGTCGCCTGAGCGCTAGTGGCTGATGTAAGATAAATCTTTGAACAGCGATACGCTGTGTGGTTTCGGTGTGTACTGTAGGAAAGGAATTAACTACAAGTATCATGCTGCATTTTAGTCGGAACTGCTACTCGGCTCATTAATCTTAAAAAGTATGATCTGCAGATCGCAAAGCTGCGTGACAGCTTTTAAGTGCACGGTTTTGATTGTAGACAGCTAGGACAGTTTAGTCCATACCGCAGACGGTAAAACTAAACAGAAACACTGTAAAGCACTTCCTTGTCTTGAACTAATATTAAAAACTTAATCTTGAAAGTACGGTGTTCCGATGGCCGTGCGACTAATGTGAGCTTGCGGTGACTACTCTTCAAAGTACAGAATGTTTGATGCATATCGCGGACTGTTAACTCAAAATGCAATTGATTATAAAATTGTCAATTCCTATTTCGGATGGTTATGCTGTGAAATGTGCCGAGCCACGGTCTTAAATCTGAAACTGTGACTAGTAACGGCTACCAAATGTTATGACGTCGGAATACGAATTAACTGAATGAAGCGTGTCTTACTTTGGTCGCTGCATATAGAGGCGCTAAATGAGATAACTGTACAACCATCGCGCATTCCCGCTGCTTTCACAACGGCGGCTACGGCCAAGAGGAACAAATAGACGGCGATAATTACTGGACTGCACGCTCAAGGATTATGGACCAACGACGCGGACGTCGTCGACTTGTCGACAGCACTAGCTAATCCGCGACTGACTTTGAAAAACACTGACAAAAGGCTCAATTCTCGCGAACTGTGCCTCTAAATAACGTTGCAGGGACTTAAAAAAAAAAAAAACAACATTTGTAGTCACTGCTTTTACGTAAGAGCAAATTACAATATAACTGCATTTTATTTCTTTTCAGTACCATTCAGAATTATAATTAAAAGTTGATTCGTTCACTAAACCATTTTTTACTATAGGCGCTATAATTCTGGAAACTCATTAATATTCGACACTGTCTTTATTATTGCTAATTACTGCTATTATTACTAATGAGGCCAAAGTTATTCGTCCTTTCTTTTTTGATTCACTTTCAATCGCTCGTTTGTGTAATTTGTGTTTATCTCCATTTGCATATTTTAATGTTTTTGCTTATTCTCTTGTGGACTACCGTCCTGTGTCGATCAAATACGCGTTCTGTACGATACCATCGTTACGTCAGCAGACAGTGGCTCACCACTTGTCCAGTGTGTTTGCTGCAACATTTTAATTTTTGCAGATGCGTGAATACATATTTTGGTAAGGTATTGAAAGTCATACCTGCATATGTGAGCGTAATATTCAGCTAATCCTGGGAAAAGGTAAATATTCTTGGTTTCAGTGCCTCAGAGCTTATATATGTATGAAATCAGGAGACCTCCACATTTATTAGATGAGTACGGTCACTTCTAATTAGATTAATATTCGAGAGAGCCCTGTTTCGGTACAAGGGAGAATAACTGAAAGTTTTCAGTTTTACCGATGACATTTTAAAATTGTCAGAGATGGCATAGGGCTTACAAGATCAGCTGAACGAAATGGATATGTGTTGAAAAGAGATTAAAGAAGTGTTTTAATAAAAGTAAATAAGGATAATGGAAAATAGCCGAATTAAACTAGGTGATGCTCACAGAAACACACACATCAAAAAAAGTTTTGCATCACCTCGGTTCCGAGATTTCCAGAACCTGTACAGTAAATTGGAATAGAGATCTACATAAACAACATTTCCGACCTTTTTCTTGCTCATGAAAACCATCCGTTTTATGGTGTGCCACCATACAACAAGACCTTCAGAGGTGGTGGTCCACATTGCTGTACACACCGGTACCTCTAATACCCAGTAGCATTTCCTCTTGCGCTGATGCATGCCTGTATTCGTCGTGGCATACTATCCACAAGTTCATCAAGGCACTCTTGGTCCAGACTGTCACACTCCTCAATGGTGATTCGTCATAGACCCCTCAGAGTGGTTGGTGAGTCACGTCGTCCATAGACAGCCCTTTTCAACCTATCCCAGACACGTTCGATAGGGTTCATGTCTGGAGATCATGCTGGCCACTCTAGTCGAGCGATGTCGTTATCCTGAAGGAAGTCATTCACAAGATGTGCACGATGGGGGTGCAAATTATCGTCCATGAAGACAAATGCCTCGCCAGTATGCTACCGATATGGTTGCACTCTCGGTCGTAGGATGGCATTCACGTATCGCACAGCCGTTACGGTGCCTCGCATGACCACCAGCGGCGTGCGTCGGCCCCATATAATGCCATCCCAAAACAGCAGGAAACCTCCACCTTGCTACACTCGCTGGACAGTGTGTCTAAGGCGTTCAGCCTGTCCGGATTGCCTCCAAACACGTCTCCAACGATGGTCTGGTTGAAGGCATATGCGACACTCATCGGTGAAGAGAACGTGATGCTAATTCTTAGCGGTCCATTAGGCATGTTGTTGGGCCTATCTGTACCGCGCTGCATGGTGTCGTCGTTGCAAAGATGGACCTCGCCATGGACGTCTGGAGTGAAGTTGTGCATCATGCAACCCATTGCACACAGTTTGAGTCGTAACACGACATCCGGTAGCTGCACGAAAAGCATTATTCAACATGGTGGGGTTGCCGTCAGGGTTCCTCTGAGCCATAATCCGTAGGTAGCGGTCATACACTGCAATAGTAGCCCTTGGACGACCTGAGCGATGCAATCATCGACAGGTTCTGTCTCTCTGTATGTCCTCCATCTCCGAATAACATCGCTTTGGTTCATTCCGACATGCCTGGACCCTTCCGTTGTTGAGAGCCCTTCCTGGCACAAAGTAACAATGCGGACGCGATCGAACCGCGGTATTGACTGTCTAGGCATGGTTGAACTACCTGCTTCCTGGTAGAACGACTGGAACTGATTGGCTGTAGGACCCCTCCGTCTAATAGGCGCTGCTAATGCATAACTGTTTACAACTCTGTGCGGGTTTAATGACATCTATGAACAGTCAAGCGGACTGTGTCTGTGATACAATATCCACAGTCAACGTCTATCTTCAGGAGTTCTGGGAACCGAAGTGATGCAAAACTTTTTTGATGTGTGTAGATTAGGAAATGAGATATCAAAAGTAGTCGATGAATTTTGATGTTTGTGCAATAAAATAACTGATGATAGCGAAGATATAAAATGTAGACTGACAATAGCAAGAAAATCGTTCTGAAAAAAAGAAATTTGTTAACTTCTAATATAAGTTTGAATTTTAGGAATTTGGTTTGAAAGTAGTCTTGTATGGGCGTAAAACGTGGTTGATAAGCAGTTCGAATACTAAGAAAATAGAAGCTTTTGAACGTGATACCCAGCAAGTATCCATCTACGTGACTAAATGGTCAACATGTCTGACTGCTATGGAGAGGACATATTTTTCCTGGGTGAGAGGATTATTAAGGGGTGCACTGAGACTCATGATGCTGTTTGAGGAGCTACGTGAGTGATAAGTAGCGGCTCTAAGGCTGGAAAACTGTCAACGGCCGGGAGAGCTGACCCCATAACCACACATACTGCATCGGAATGACTCCGTTAACAGAGGGTGACACGGCGGGTGGTCGGTACTGAATGGCCCGTCAGGGCGTTTACCCAATAATGTTGACATAATGTTTGAATAACTATTGAGATGTTGTTGAAGCGAATTGGGAAAAAAGAAATTTTTGGTACATCTTGACTTTAGGAAGGGACTGGCTAATAGCAAGTATTCTGCGGTATCAAGGAATCTTAAGTTCGGTAGTGGAACGAAACGTGTAGACGGAAACAACCTCTCGAATCCAGTAAGCATATCATGTGAATGTAGGTTGCAGTAGGTTGCAGAAGAGTCTTGTAGAAGATGTACCGCCGGCCGCTGTGGCCAAGTGGTTATAGGCGCTTCAGTCCGGAACCGCGCTGCTGCTACGGTCGCAGGTTCGAATCCTGACTCGGGCATGGATGTGTGTGATGTCCTTAGGTTAGTTTACCTGATTCCCACAACAGGTCGAACGAAGAATGCATCCACACTGAAGGTATCACTATTTGCCGTCAAGGTGCATATATTTATATGTGTGGTGTCTGTTATTTCGAACATGTCCGAAAGAACAGACACCATTCATGATTCTGCAGCCATTTGTATAAGAGAGGCGTTCAGTAAGTAATACAACACATGTTTCTTCTTATTATTAAGTATTCCCATACACCGCATTATTCCCCATTCTTTTCGTTACAAAATCCTGTTTTTCAACAGAATCTCTGCTCAGTGCGGTGGCCTTACGCCACTTTACTGGGAGGGCGTGTGTGTCTGCACAGTACAGTCCGCTGGTCGACGTCGGAGCCAGCGTCTTGATGCATCGATAACCTGCCCTCATCCAAGTACTACTGTCCACAGAGTGCATCCTTCATGGGGTCAGAAAGATGGAAGTCGGAAGACGCGAGATCCGAGCTGTAGGGTGTACGAGGAAGAACAGACCAATGAAGTTTTGTGAACTCCTATCGAGTGCACAGAGTTGTGCGGGTCCTGTTGAGCAGCGAGTTGTTTGATTGCGATCCATCGATCATCAGCACTGCAGGAGTCACAACTGTGCGGCACGCGGAAAATCGGACAACTTCTAGGGACATAATTGCGATGAGGACGGACGTCTCGCCCAACGACTCACCGTGCTTCTGTTCAGCCAGATCTCCATAGACATCGATATCTGCGATGCTCTTATTTTGTGCCAAAAGAAACTCAATGACAGCTCTCTGCTTGGAACGTACCTCCGTTACAGGCGTCATTTTGAAAGCTACATATAGCGCCGCCATCTATCGGAACGTCATGATACTACAGAGGCTGAAGCAGGAATGTTTCACGATGTCCGACAACAAATTAAACATTTTTCTCAATCAAAATTGATCGAGAAAAAATTGTTGCATTATTTATTGAAGGCCCCTCTCGTACGTAGCGTGCATGATCGGAAACATGTGGAGCGCGGGTTTTGCGGAGACGGCAGAGGGAGTGACTGCACGCGCTGCTGCTGGTGACCTCGCAGCGCCCATTTGCCGGCAGTGGGCGGCGGCGAGTTAGCGGCGGCCGGCATCTGCGCCTCATCGGCGGCGGTCAGCTCTCATTCTCTGCCTGCCAGACTCGTCAGCAGCAGCTGACGAGATTAACGGCTGCCGCGCGACGAGTGCAGCTGCGGCCCGGCGCACCACTTGTAAAAGCTGCAACCCGGCTCGCTAGGTAGCGCCTCAGTGGGGAATCTGATCCAGACCTCGTGAGCCTTCTTTACTCTCCAGTCAACTCGATCTGCCCTGAGTACTTCCCTGCGAGAGAAACTGCGATTTATGGGATACGCGTTTCAGCAAACGTCTGCTTCCGCTCCTATTTAAGAAAGACCAAGCAGAAAATAAAACTAAGCATTTCATGTAATGCACAGAGGGACACCCCAATCATGAAAAGTGTTCCACAGGAATCGTTAAGGAGGCCATTTCTGTTTTTCTCTGGGTTGGTGATATTGATAAGTGCAATCAGTGTACACAGCGCCCGTATCGTTAGCCAGAGGGCTTACCTCATAAGTACACACTGACGTGACAAGTCATGGGATACCTCCTAATATCGCGTCGGACCTCATTTTGCTCGGCGTACCGCAGTATCTAGACGTGACCTGGAGTCAACAAGTCACTGGAAGTCCCCTGCAGAAATACTGCCTCTATAGCTGTCCATGATTCCGAAACTGTGCCAGTGCAGGATTTTGTGCACGAACTGACATCTCGTTTATGTCCAATAAATGTTCGATGTGACTCATGTCGCTCGAATTGTCCAGAATGTTCTTCAAACCAATTGCGAACAATTGTGGCACAGTGACATGGCGCATTGTCATCTATTAAAATTACGTCGATGTTTGGCAGCATGAAGTCCATGAATGGGTGCAAATGGTGTGCAAGTAGCCGAACACAGCCACTTCCAGTCAATGATGGGTTCAGTTGGACCAGAGAACCCAATCCCTTCCACGTAAACACAGCCCACACAATTATTGAGCCACTAGCAGTTTGCGCAGTGCCTTGTCGTCAACTTGGGTTCATGGCTTCTTAGGGTCTGAGCCACACTCGAACCCTACCATCAGCTCTTACCAATTGAAGCAGGGATTCATTTGACCAAGCCAAGGTTTTCCCGTCGTGTAGAGTCCAACCAATATGGTCACGGACCCAGGAGAATCGTTCCACTCGGTGTCGAGTTGTTAGCAAGGGCACTCATGTCGATCGTACGCTGCCACTGCCCATGGACGCCAAATTTCGTCGCATTGTCCTAACGGATACGTTCGAAGAACGTCCCACATTGATTTCTGTGGTTACTTCACGCAGTGTTGCTTCTCTGTAAGCACTGACAACGCTGCTCTCAGTCGTTAAGTGAAGGCCGTCGGCCACTGTGTTGTGCGTTATGAGGGGTAATGCCTGACATTTGGTATTCGGGTACCTACTTGACGCTGTCGACCTCGAAACATTGAATTCCCTAACGATTTCCGAAATGTAATGTAAAAGTCTGTTAATTCCCGTCGTATGGCCATAATCACTCCGAACACCTTTTCTCATGAATCATCTGAGTACAAATGACAACTCTGCCAACGCACTGCCCTTTTTTACCTTGTGTACGTGGTTGAAACGGCTCTGAGCACTATGGGACTTAACTGCTGTGGTCATCAGTCCCCTAGAACTTAGAACTACTTAAACCTAACTAACCTAAGGACATCACACACGTCCACGCCCTAGGCAGGATTCGAACCTGCGACCGTAGCGGTCACACGGCTCCAGACTGTAGCGTCTAGAACCACACGGCCACTCCTGCCGGCTCCTTGTGTACGTGCTCCCTGCCGCCGTTGGATAAGCAGCTGCAGCAGCAAGTCGTATACTCCTAGCTCACTCATTTGTTACATAGTTTTAATTCTTAATTTCTTTGCGTGTTTTTGGTACTCGCATTGTTTAATTCATAAATTTCGGGCGTATTATAGTATTTGAGAGTTGTAGCATCGCGTTTTAGTACCTGAATAGTGTAAATTCGCGTAGTCGTCTGTCATCTGTTTTTGTTTTGAACGGCCAGTGTCGGTTGGTCACAGTCAGTGTGCTCCCTGCCGCCGTTGGATAAGCAGCTGCAGCAGCAAGTCGTATACTCCTAGCTCACTCATTTGTTACATAGTTTAATTCTTAATTTCTTTGCGTGTTTTTGGTACTCGCATTGTTTAATTCATAAATTTCGGGCGTATTATAGTATTTGAGAGTTGTAGCATCGCGTTTTAGTACTCGAATAGTGTTAAATCGCTTACTCTCCTTCCGCCGCCGAGCTGTGTGTCAGCAGTGCACAAGTGGTAGCATTACTGCATTTACTAGGCAATCTTGTATTTTAATAACCGTTTCAATTTTGTGTCGTTTTGTTTGAGCTCTCTGTAGATTAGTTCAGACGTTCTTTGCACAACAGTTTTTAGCATGGATAGGGACTGCAACTGCTGTGTTCGGATGCAGGCTGAGTTGGCATCCCTTCGCTCCCAGCTTCAGGCAGTGTTGGCTTCGGTCACACAGCTTGAGGCTGTTGCCAATGGGAATCATTGTGGGGGTCCGGATGGGGGTTTGTCGGGGACGGCCAGCTCGTCCCACGCATCCCCCGATCGGACTACGACTGTGGTTGCCCGGGATACTGCCTGCATTGAGGCTGATCCCTCACCTGTGGTAGAGTGGGAGGTTGTCTCAAGGTGTGGCAGGGGGCGAAAGACATTCCGGAGGGCTGAACGGAAGGCCTCTCCAGTTTGTCTGACGAACCGGTTTCAGGCTCTGTCTCAGGCTGATACTGATCTTCAGCCTGACATGGCTGCTTGTCCTGTTCCAGAGGTTGCCCCTCAGTCTGCAAGATCCGGGCAGTCGCAGAGGGTGGGCTTACTGGTAGTTGAGAGCTCCAACGTCAGGCGCGTAATGGGGCCCCTTAGGGATATGGCAGCAAGGGAGGGGAAGAAAACCAAAGTGCACTCCGTGTGCATACCGGGGGGAGTCATTCCAGATGTGGAAAGGGTCCTTCCAGATGCCATGAAGGGTACAGGGTGCACCCATCTGCAGGTGGTCGCTCATGTCGGCACCAATGATGTGTGTCGCTATGGATCGGAGGAAATCCTCTCTGGCTTCCGGCGGCTATCTGATTTGGTGAAGACTGCCAGTCTCGCTAGCGGGATGAAAGCAGAGCTCACCATCTGCAGCATCGTCGACAGGACTGACTGCGGACCTTGGGTACAGAGCCGAGTGGAGGGTCTGAATCAGAGGCTGAGACGGTTCTGCGACCATGTGGGCTGCAGATTCCTCGACTTCCGCCATAGGGTGGTGGGGTTTCGGGTTCCGCTGGATAGGTCAGGAGTCCACTACACGCAACAAGCGGCTACACGGGTAGCAGGGGTTGTGTGGCGTGGGCTGGGCGGTTTTTTAGGTTAGATGGCCTCGGGCAAGTGCAGAAAGGGCAACAGCCTCAACGGGTGCGGGGCAAAGTCAGGACATGCAGGGACCAAGCAGCAATCGGTATTGTAATTGTAAACTGTCGAAGCTGCGTTGGTAAAGTATCGGAACTTCAAGCGCTGATAGAAAGCACCGAAGCTGAAATCGTTATAGGTACAGAAAGCTGGCTGAAGCCAGAGATAAATTCTGCCGAAATTTTTACAAAGGCACAGACGGTGTTTAGAAAGGATAGATTGCATGCAACCGGTGGTGGAGTGTTCGTCGCTGTTAGTAGTAGTTTATCCTGCAGTGAAGTAGAAGTGGATAGTTCCTGTGAATTATTATGGGTGGAGGTTACACTCAACAACCGAACTAGGTTAATAGTTGGCTCCTTTTACCGACCCCCCGACTCAGCAGCATTAGTGGCAGAACAACTGAGAGAAAATTTGGAATACATTTCACATAAATTTTCTCAGCATGTTATGGTCTTAGGTGGAGATTTCAATTTACCAGATATAGACTGGGACACTCAGATGTTTAGGACGGGTGGTAGGGACAGAGCATCGAGTGACATTATACTGAGTGCACTATCCGAAAATTACTTCGAGCAATTAAACAGAGAATCGACTCGTGGAGATAACATCTTGGACCTACTGATAACAAACAGACCCGAACTTTTCGACTCTGTAAGCGCAGAACAGGGAATCAGTGATCATAAGGCCGTTGCAGCATCCCTGAATATGGAAGTTAATAGGAATATAAAAAAAGGGAGGAAGGTTTATCTGTTTAGCAAGAGTAATAGAAGGCAGATTTCAGACTACCTAACAGATCAAAACGAAAATTTCTGTTCCGACACTGACAATGTTGAGTGTTTATGGAAAAAGTTCAAGGCAATCGTAAAATGCGTTTTAGACAGGTACGTGCCGAGTAAAACTGTGAGGGACGGGAAAAACCCACCGTGGTACAACAACAAAGTTAGGAAACTACTGCGAAAGCAAAGAGAGCTTCACTGCAAGTTTAAACGCAGCCAAAACCTCTCAGACAAACAGAAGCTAAACGATGTCAAAGTTAGCGTAAGGAGGGCTATGCGTGAAGCGTTCAGTGAATTCGAAAGTAAAATACTAGGTACCGACTTGACAGAAAATCCTAGGAAGTTCTGGTCTTACGTTAAATCAGTAAGTGGCTCGAAACATCATGTCCAGACACTCCGGGATGATGATGGCATTGAAACAGAGGATGACAAGCGTAAAGCTGAAATACTAAACACCTTTTTCCGAAGCTGTTTCACAGAGGAAGACCGCACTGCAGTTCCTTCTCTAAATCCTCGCACCAACGAAAAAATGGCTGACATTGAAATAAGTGTCCAAGGAATAGAAAAGCAACTGGAATCACTCAACAGAGGAAAGTCCACTGGACCTGACGGTATACCAATTCGATTCTACACAGAGTACGCGAAAGAACTTGCCCCCCTTCTAACAGCCGTGTACCGCAAGTCTCTAGAGGAACAGAAGGTTCCAAATGCTTGGAAAAGAGCACAGGTAGTCCCAGTCTTCAAGAAGGGTCGTCGAGCAGATGCGCAAAACTATAGACCTATATCTCTGACGTCGATCTGTTGTAGAATTTTAGAACATGTCTTTTGCTCGAGTATCATGTCGTTTTTGGAAACTCAGAATCTACTATGTAGGAATCAACATGGATTCCGGAAACAGCGATCGTGTGAAACCCAACTCGCTTTATTTGTTCATGAGACCCAGAAAATATTAGATACAGGCTCCCAGGTAGATGCTATTTTTCTTGACTTCCGGAAGGCGTTCGATACAGTTCCGCACTGTCGCCTGATAAACAAAGTAAGAGCCTACGGAATATCAGACCAGCTGTGTGACTGGATTGAAGAGTTTTTAGCAAACAGAACACAGCATGTTGTTATCAACGGAGAGACGTCTACAGACATTAAAGTAACCTCTGGCGTGCCACAGGGGAGTGTTATGGGACCATTGCTTTTCACAATATATATAAATGACCTAGTAGATAGTGTCGGAAGTTCCATGCGGCTTTTCGCGGATGATGCTGTAGTATACAGAGAAGTTGCAGCATTAGAAAATTGTAGCGAAATGCAGGAAGATCTGCAGCGGATAGGCACTTGGTGCAGGGAGTGGCAACTGACCCTTAATATAGACAAATGTAATGTATTGCGAATACATAGAAAGAAGGATCCTTTATTGTATGATTATATGATAGCGGAACAAACACTGGTAGCAGTTACTTCTGTAAAATATCTGGGAGTATGCGTGCGGAACGATTTGAAGTGGAATGATCATATAAAATTAATTGTTGGTAAGGCGGGTACCAGGTTGAGATTCATTGGGAGAGTCCTTAGAAAATGTAGTCCATCAACAAAGGAGGTGGCTTACAAAACACTCGTTCGACCTATACTTGAGTATTGCTCATCAGTGTGGGATCCGTACCAGATCGGGTTGACGGAGGAGATAGAGAAGATCCAAAGAAGAGCGGCGCGTTTCGTCACAGGGTTATTTGGTAACCGTGATAGCGTTACGGAGATGTTTAACAAACTCAAGTGGCAGACTCTGCAAGAGAGGCGCTCTGCATCGCGGTGTAGCTTGCTCGCCAGGTTTCGAGAGGGTGCGTTTGTGGATGAGGTATCGAATATATTGCTTCCCCCTACTTATACCTCCCGAGGAGATCACGAATGTAAAATTAGAGAGATTAGAGCGCGCACAGAGGCTTTCAGACAGTCGTTCTTCCCGCGAACCATACGCGACTGGAACAGGAAAGGGAGATAATGACAGTGGCACGTAAAGTGCCCTCCGCCACACACCGTTGGGTGGCTTGCGGAGTATAAATGTAGATGTAGATGTAGATGTAGATCCTATCGCCACCTGTATATGTGCATATCGCTATCCCATAACTTCTTTCTCTTGGCAGAGGTTTGAAGCGGGAGTCATGGGAGGGGAGCCGATGGACAGCCGGTGTAATGGGCTGGCTGCCGGTGTAATGGGCGTGTGAGCGAAGGAGCAGTAAGCCTTGGCAGATGGTGACGAGTAAGGGCATGCCAAGACGGGAGCAGCTAGTGGTTGCTGCAACGCTTCACATGGGTTGTGTAGCAGAATTGGGTTTCTGCGGGGCAGTGTGTGTCGTCTCACGGAATTGTTTGCAGCACTAAGTCCCTGCGAGCTGCTCTGCTGGTCACTACCCTTCCTGGTGAGCCGCTTTGTTTTAATATTACTCTTTGGACGTTGCTCTTCCGTTTGCACCATTAGCGTTAAAGCTCCTATACCCACTGTGTACTGTTTTCCTACAACACATCGGCATAATTGTTGTCTGATTTGGCTTGGTTTGCTCGCCTTCTCAGTCCTCTCCAGCGCCTCACTTTGTACGGAACTTCAAGCCGGCTATTTGGTTGTGGGGTGTTCTAATTCTGGAACTTCCGTCCTGGACATTGGGGGGGGGGGGAGGGGAGGGGGTCTAGAAAATAAAGTGCTCGCCATTTCAGTGTGGGTTATCGTAACCTTACTATCAATTTAAGCTCTGAAAATTTATTTTCTCTCTTTAGGGACTGCTCTGTACAAGCCCACCATTTTCAGTTGCATACATTTATTTGAAGGTGTGAGTCTCCCTTGGACATGGCTTAAGCATGAGAAGTTGTTTTTCAATTCGCTTTTATAGGAACCTCAAGATAATTTTTCATCCTTTGAAGGTGGTTCGGAGTAATTTTTACTCTGCTTTTGGAAAGGATTTTTATGTCTCTTTTAAAAGGTTAGTCTGTCTGAACAGAGCTCTTTGTAATCAATAGTTTCAATCCACCTTTAATGGCTCTCTTTTGTTCTTGTTGTAGGTTGTTTTAAGATTAAGTATAAGCCCTGAGTGCTGCCACCTTCGGCCATACAGATTTAGACTTTCTGTGGTTTTCTTAAGTCGTTTAAGCTAAATGGGGAGGTTGATCCTGTGAATAGGAGCTGCCCTTTCCAGGACCGGTTTTTTATCGCATGATGCACTTAGCACTGATGAACTGTGATGCCACTATGCAACAGTACACTGATGAGCCAAAACATTATGACCACCTGCTTAATAGCAGGTAGTCACTGATTCCGCGTATCAGGGATCCGACACTTTGTCGGTAGGTTTGTGTAGGTATATCGCTTTAGATGTCTACGTACAGGTCATGTAATTCGGGTAAATAACGGGCCGTTGATTTGCGTACGCGGTGATGGCGCCCGTTAGCGACCCAGATGTGTTTCGCATGATTTACATCAGGCGAATTTGGTCGCCGACACATCAACGTGAGTTGACCATAACGCTCCTCAAACCATTGTAGCACAGTTCTGGCTGCGAGACACAGACAATTATGCTGCTGAAAGATGACCTCGCCGTCTCTCAAGACATGAAGCATGGAGAGATGCAGGTGATTCGCACTGTCAGCGTGTCTTAGATTACTACAACAGGTCCCATGCAAGTGGAGGAGGACGTGTTCCATAGCATAATACTGCTCCCTCCAGCCTGCGTCCGTGGCGCTCTGCACCGTTCGAGCCGCCGTTCATCTTGATGACGGCGTTCGTGGAGACGACCATCGACATAGTGTAGCAAGAAATGTGATTCACCCGAAAAGCCGACACTTTTTCATTGATTGACTGTCGAATCTAGATGGTTCCGTGCCCACTGCAATCGTAATTGACGATACCGTTGGGTCAACATGTGAACACATAGGAGTGGTCTGCTGCGGAGCTCTGTAATCAACAATGTACGCCTCGCGGGATTAGCCGAGCGGTCTAGGGCGCTGCAGTCATGGACTGTACGGCTGGTCCCGGTGGAGGTTCGAGTCCTACCTCGGGCATGGGTGTGTGTGTGTTTGTCCTTAGGATAATTTAGGTTAAGTAGTGTGTAAGCTTAGGGACTAATGACCTGAGCAGTTAAGTCCCATAAGATTTCACACATATTTGAACATTTGAACATTGTACGATGAACGGTGTCCTCCTAAACACTTTTGCGTGTATCAGTATTGTGCTCTTTCGGCAGAGATTCCACAGATCATCATCTATCCTACTTGAGCAGACAAGCCTCCGAACATTACGTTCTATGAAGAATCGTGGACGTCCAACCATTTAGAGCCTAGTGGTATTTTCACCGTCATTCTCTCTCTTTCCGTAGACGCTCACGACAGCAGCACGTGAAAATTCGACCAGAGTCGCCGTTTTCGAGATACTCATTCATAGGCTCTGTGTAATAATAATCTACCCTTTGTCAAAGTCGTTTGTCTCAATGGATTTCCCCAACTGCAGCCGATATCCTCGCTAGGGTGATCCCCAGCCCGTGTCTGCTCCGCTTACATAATTTTGTTACTGCGCAACGCTACCAGGCGACATCCAACGTTGCGGTGGGCAGTGGTCATAACGTTCTGGGTAATCAGTGTATGTACTCCTAACTTTTTTAAACATGTTACGTTTCGGTAATATTCATTGTACATTCGGTTTTTTATTCCCCTCTAAAGTATTAGTTTAAAATGAAAAGCTAGGATAATGTGCTATATGTGTTTCCTGAGAGATGTGACAAAGGCTTTTAAGTGGGAGAAAATCCTGTAATTAATTGTTTTTGGAAAATCTATTCGATGTTGAGTTTACGAGCCACGACACAGCAACACAACTCCGTGACTGAGTACTTGGAAAGAGGATTCAGGAGTGTTTGAGGCGAGAAAACAATTAGCTGGACAGCGCATAGTCTACAGACGATGATGGCGTGCCAAAAGAAATCTTTATTAAAACTTTGTACATGTCAATCATTGTTTTGGGACCGTTCCTGACTGACGTGTTTTCCTTATTGCGCCAGGCTGGAATAATTTAACTTAATCTTGATTGATTTTGAGCTGAAATGCACAATACTTCTTTTCAAGAAGTTTCAGTCACCACCTTTCTCCTCAATGCGAACATGTTTTTTGATGCCAGCCTACGAGGGAAGAAATCATAATAAAATAAGGGGAATCAGAGCTCGTACGGAAAGATTGAAGTGTTCATTTTTCTTGCGCGCTGTTGGAGCGTCGGACGTTAGTGAAATAATTTCAAGGTGGTGAGCCGTGTGTACTTCCATCTTTCCACGGCTCGTTTCCTGAGCGTCGTGTGGAGCCAATATTTTTGGTAATCGTCAGTGTTTGGGCGCGATCGGGCTCTAGCATTTCGTTGCTGACTTTTATTGCTTCGCTTCTATTTCGTTTTTCCGCGGTTGTTGAGGGTTGGTCCTTTATGAAGCTCTTTAGTTTGAACTCCCACCCGTAGTGTACCCACTATCGATTGCGAGTTTTGTCTTCGGTGTACTTAGAAACCGTAGGTTGGTAACACGACCGACTCACGCGTATACTGCAGCAGACTCTTTGGCCTGTACTATTTATAGGCGAGAGCGGTCATGCTGGGGGAGGTTGTCGCGCAGTGGCCTTCGTGTCTGCTCTGGTGGCGTCGACATCCTGCCTTCCGCGTACGGGTGTTGTTATCGAACCCGCACTTCTACCCGTGGAGGAACGCCGGCCTGGTTCAGGCCCCTCTGTCCGCTCTTCACTGGTTGTCCGCGGGAGGCGGATGGCAGTCTAATCAACGCCTGCGTCGACAAAGGCAAACAAACAGTAACCGTCATGGGGCGGTGAAGCCGCCATTCGGCGAGGGTTTGAGTCCGGGAGCAGTTCGGCTCGGTCGGTGTCTGCCGGGACGACTGGGGACGGCTCAGAATTGTGCACAGCAGTCCCGGACAAACGACGAAGTGCGCCGAGGGAAAGGAGAAAAGAAGTTAAGTGTGAATGTTTCAAGTTGATCGTCCTTTGGGGTTGAGTTCATCCAGTCGTCTTTCCCGCCTTGTGACCACCGTTGTGGCAATCCTCTGTTCTGTTCACTGGTACAATTCTGACAGCGCAGATTCCTCCACGCATCGTTGCTAACCAGTGTAGTGGTGTATTTTGGTAATTATTTGTGTACGTTTGCACTTCTATGTTTTGGTAGTTCATCCTCCCGCCCTGTGGTTGCAGAATTTCGGGTGGGGAGTTAGTTCCTTGTCTCCCAAGATCTAGTGCTGTATTATTAAGGTTAATTCTAGTTCAGTCTAGTGTTCTGTTAATCCCTGGGTATATGTGTCTGCCATACTATTTGCGCTGTATTTATTCTAAGTGAGTTGCACTGACAGTAGTTGGGGGTTCGAGTCCTGTCACGGAGCTGATAAGGGGGTCACATTGGTTTCGGCTTGTCCGTTGGGTGTTGCCTTAGAGGTTTGTTAACATTGACATGTCAACATTGTCTAGCGCTACCGGGCCTTAAAGAACATTGTGCTGATTAGGGAATGTTGCTACACGTTCTTGTTTTCATTTCGATATCTATATTTGTGAAGGCAACCGCATGAAGTAAGATCTGTTCTGAAGCTATGCTGGATCTTGCGCTCTTGGGATTTTTGGTTTTGTTTTGATCCCGACTATTTGGGTGTCAGGAATATGGAACGGTGTTGTTAATGTTTGGCTCGAACAGCGGACACGTGGCTAGTTTGGTACGTGTGTAGTGGCATGGCGTCCTCGTGAAGGCGTGTCCGCTAGATTGCTATAGCGTCTCCTCAAAGTGTAATTTCCACCTTACTAAAACCCCCTTGTTAAAAGGGAAAAACCTTTAGAAATACCTTCTATTTGCATTAACTATCTTACCTGTAGCTTAAGTAAATATCTGCTCAGTGTTAAGCTAATGGGAGCACCTATCCTAAAAGCAACTAGCGCAATTATGTTATGGTGGCCCTCGTGCCTATTTTGGTCCGAAAGATTGTATAAACAGGCTTACATGCTCCGTATCGAACTTCTGATGTTGTTTTTTGAGTGACTGTGGATTATTAAAATTAATTATAGTGCAAACTTTTGTATTTTACCAACCGTGTTTATGGCTTATTAATGTGATTGGCTGGAATGTAATACGAAAGTTTTAGGACCATAGGTTTTCCAGGTAGAAATTTTGAAGCCATGCTGTTGTGAAATCATGTATTTATGTTTTATATTGCAATGAGAATTTAAATGTGGTAAATCCACGCTTTGTGATTAATAATTAAAGATTTAAGAGTGCGTTCACTTAGCGCTTACTTATGTGTTGTGTTATTATTATTAAAAAATGTATTAGGCGTTTTAGTTTCTTAAATTAAAGTCTTTCCAATTCGAAAGCGGTGACCCTCCCATTTTGTGAAATTGTAAGCATCGAAGCAGGATTTACGTAGTTGGTGTTATGTATTGTATGTTATGAATAAATTATTTATGTGTTAAATCACGTCTGATATGTCAATTCCTTGGCCCCGTCCACACCTTGGTCGTAGTCTTTTAATATTAAATGATCCGACCACCGTTCCAGGTGGTTCGTTGAACCCTCTGCCAGGCACTTACGTGTGAACTGCAGCGTAGTCGTGTAGATATAGATTCAGGTATTAGGAGGCGCAATCAATGTATGGAGGAATACATGTGACTACATTTGTGTTGTGCAGCTATACGTTTTCTTCTACATATACTGTAAGTAGGCTGTTTATGTTTTCTTATTGGCAACGTTACGTAGCGCTCTATATGAAGATCACTGGCTGTGCTGTGTGCAGTCTGTGGCTAGTTTGCATTGTTGTCTGCCATTGTAGTGTCGGGCAGCGGCAGCTGGATGTGAACAGCGCGTAGCGTTGCACAGTTGGAGGTGAGCCGCCAGCTGTGGTGGATGTGGGAAATGAGATGGCGGATTTTTGAGTACAGAATGGATATTATGAACTGCTATGTATATTATGCTTTTTCAACACTATTAAGGTAAATACATTGTTTGTTCTCCATTAAAATCTTTCATTTGCTAACTATCACTATCAGTAGTTAGTGCCTTCCGTAGTTTGAATCTTTTATTTAGCTGGCAGTAGTGGCGCTCGCTGTATTGCAGTAGTTCGAGTAACGAAGATTTTTGGTGAGGTAAGTGATTTGTGAAAGGTATAGATTAATGTTAGTCAGGGCCATTCTTTTGTAGGGATTTTTGAAAGTCAGATTGCGTTGCGCTAAAAATATTGTGTGTCAGGTTAAGCACAGTCTCGTATACAATTTTTCATAAGGGGATGTTTCAATACTACCGCAATAAAACAATGCAACACCCTGAAGGACTGTGTGTACAGAGGGGTTACAGTGTTAAGAATTTATTTATTACAGTCGTCAGCTGCCAAATGGCGCTCAGGAGGTTTGTCTGTGCATCCTCGGTTTTGACTCTAAATGCAGTGCCGGCCGTTGTGGCCGATCGGTTCTAGGCGCTTCAGTCTGGAACCGCGCGACCGCTACAGTCGCAGGTTCGAATCCTGCCTCGGGCATGGATGTGTGTGATGTCCTTAGGTTAGTTAGGTTTAAGTAGTTCTAAGTTCTATGGGACTGATGACGTCAGATGTTAAGTCCCATAGTGCTCAGAGCCATTTGAACCATTTCTAAATGCAGTAATTGTGCTGCGTTTAGAGGTGAACAACGTTTTGCAACATTCTTTCCAGGGTGCAAGAAAGCCCCGCTGATGATTACGCACTCATGTCGTTCAGCTTCAGCCACTTCAGTGGAGGTCGCACTGAGGACCTACAGGAAGCTGGGTGGGCGTGTCGACTGAACGATGCACATGTTGGACACAATGTATCGGTGGTTTGTCGCTACTTTCAACAGTGGTCTGTGGATCATTTCCCCATCTGCAGAACAAGTTGTTGGCATCAGTGTAGGACAGACGAATGTCAAGGGCGACGCGTTGTGTGGATAGCGGTAGCCATCTGGGCGTCATCCACGGACGAAGTCCGAGCATGTGTTGCACCTGCTATGACATCAGGAACCATTGGCAACCGTCTACTTGCAACAGGATTGAGAACATGAGTGTCTTTGTCCAAAAAAACAAATTACCAACAAGTTTTCGTTGAAAAGTAGAATGGCTCGTACAATAAATTACAAAGTTTAGACATATGGACACAAAAAAATACACAATACATCCATATTTGCAGGTCATATACTGGAAAGTAGAAATACATCGACTGCCAACACTAATCTCTCTTAGTCGTGGCATGAACGCCAGAAACCTAATATTGCAACATTTGGCGGGAGAACACTGCCGTATCTTAATCAGTTAAAGACTAAAGCAAGTGAAGCTTGCATGAAAACTGTACCTAAGTGTGCTGATACATAGTAGACAAACATACTGTCAAGTCGCATTGTGCATTGTCTCAAACTTAGTGACAGTAACGTGTAACAGGATCGCAAAAACAGCACTAAATGAGCTACATTATCATTAACCTTAATTCAGACGAATAGTTGTCAGACTTCAGAAGTATTCTAATTATTCAACTACTTCACTCTATGACGATTGGTGGCACTATGTAGCAACAAGCGACTTTTAGGATAGCTTTGTTAAGCTATATAGTGGCGCAAGTTGTTAAGAGTGCACAGTGCATGGTTGAAAAGAACATGTAAATAAAACTCGTACGCCAGATTGTAATAAATAAATGTGGTTTATGAAATCCATGAATTTAGAATGTATTCTTCAAACTTGAAATGACAACGTTTCCACCATCGACTGTAAATGTCGGAAGCCTCCTTGGGTTTGCTGCCTGATCCTAAAGTCAACGTTATTCAATATTTCGGTGATCCACATGTCCCCATTTTCAGGAGAGGTGCCAAAGCTGGAAACTGCCGTCCTATTTAGATCTCCGTACCGTCCACGGCGCATGCGCCAGCCAGCACAGGCGCTACCCTCTAGACCGTGCCTGTGGCGCCGCTGCTAGTAGACACCGGCGCCAACGACGTATCGCACTCAAAGACCTCCTCAAACACTCGGGACTACCACACTAAAGAACGTCATATTTTGATGCGAGATAGCACCGGGTTCCACACTAGTCTCTGTTTACCAAATTATTAGCCAACTAATTACAGTTCCCTCGGCTTTGGGTGCAAAACTTAAGATACAAGCGCATGTGCGGTGTCTGACATGGAGGCCTGTATGGGACGGTAGGTTTCCAGCTTTAACGTCGGTTTTCAGTGGGGCTCAGCTACAGCAGCAGTAGCAGCTGCGTCTCTCCTGAACATAATGGACAGGTACAGCACCGAAATATTGAGCCACGTTGATTTTAGGATCCGGCGGCAAACCCGAGGAGACTACCAAGAATTTTGAGGTCGGGAAAGCCTGCTTAGTCACGACAGTAATTGTTTTTATGTTCCTAAATTGGTCAATAACGAAAAATAATAATTACAGTCGATGGCAGAAATGGCGTCATTTCTGAATTTTCTTACAGCTGTGGTAGAGGGGTTGAACAAAAATACGGTAACACCGCGAGAAATGCAAGCTTAAACGTAAATACAGATGCTAGTCTGCTTCGCTGTTGTATTTGACAGCGAACGGTACCTCTACAGCGTTCCGAATACGTTGGAAGCATCGGCCTGGTCAGAACAGTGTTTTGTGTAGATCTGAGGGCATTAGGTCGGAGTTAAGTGAATTAGAAAGTGGGGAAATTGATGGTGCTCGTACTGTGTGTGTTTTGGTAACCACGATAGCCGAAATGTTTGCCCTTTCAAGAGGCACCATATCGAATATTTATATGACATACAGCGAAAACGGGAGAACGTCATCCGCTAAGTCACAATGCGGACGGAAGTGTGTATTTACTGATCGTGAAAGACGGTGATTGAAGAGGCCTGTGACGAAAAATAACAGAACGACAGCTGCAAAAGTCACTGCAGAACTTAACGTCCAATCGCGAACTCTGTCAGCACCAAAACAACAGAAAGGGAGCTCCTTAGGCAGGGAATTGCAGGGCGAGCTGTAATTCCGAAGTACTCATCGGTGATGCAGATACCAGTAACAGGAAAACGTGGTGCCGAAGCCATAAAAACCTGGACTGTGGTGCAATGGAAGAATGTCATTTGGTCGGATGACCCTTATTTCAAACTGTTTAGAACGTCTGGACGAGTTTACATCCCAAGAGTAAACCATGGTGCGGATTCGATGAATATTTGACCAGCCACATCGTGGCACTCCATGGGCCCCGAGGCTACTCTGCAAGCTCACTTTACTGCTAAGGACTATGTGACCATTTTGGCTGGTCGGGTCCTTCCCACGGTAGAATGTTTGGCCCCCAATGGTGATGCTGTGTTCCAAGACGCCAGAGCCCCTGTTCACAAAGGACTGTTTCTGCGAGTACGAGGATGAACTGTCGCATCTCTGCAGGCTATCACAGTCATCACATCTCTATATTATTTGTTGTCTGCTTTTGGGAGAAGGGTGCGTGATCGCTATCCACCTCAATCATAGTTTCCTGAAATTACGACTATTTAGCAGGAAGAATAGAGTAAGATATGGGACGTGTATTTATCCATTCGATGTTATTCTTTGCCATTGTCAATGGGCGTATACACGATATGTTGATTTAAATAGTGTGGTTAAAAATCCTTACGTCAGGGTCGCAAATTTTCTTTATTGATTACCAGTTCGAGCCATCTTCAGATCAATCTAAAATGTTGTTCAGTGTGTGACAATCATTGCACATTGTCGTATTCTTAGAGCTAAGTTGCCCTAAAATGAAAAATCAGAGTTGGTTGTGTAAATTGACAACGTCAACCACTAGTCAGATTTATATAATCGATTACCATTTTTCATTTTAGGGCTGTTTAGTTCTAAGAATACGACGCTGTGTAATGATTGTCACACGATGAACGACATTTTAGATTGATCTGAAGATGGCGCGCCAGGGAGCCGAAACCAGTGATCAATGAAGAAAATTTGCGATCTTGAAGTAGGATTTTTATCCACACACGCTTTTACCAATTCGAGACAGATGAAAACTGTTTTAGATCCCAGGGGTTTGCTGTCCCATAATAGGCATGGTAATGTGCTGCGTTTGTCCTATTGCCATATTGTTCTCTATCTGCTCGAAAGGAAGTAAAATTCTTAGAATATTCGTAAATTTTATTCGCACTACTTTAAAAAATTGCTCAATCATACGCTCTTATTATTTTCAATTCAAAGCTGAGTACTATTTTCCTTCGTGGGCTCCGACAGTGCGATGTCCGTATCATGTGCTATATGGACAAATCACATCCGACCCTTGCACCAATTCCAACATGAGCTCCGTCTCTACCAAAATTGTCATCGAACGGACGCTAAACGTAAGTTTCCCCGTTTACATTAGGCGTTCCACAGGGTTCGATAATAGGTCCCCTTCTGCAGTTGATATATGTGAATGACCTCCCTTCTCACCTGAAACAAGAAGATAAACTTACACTGTTTGCTGATGATACAAGCTTCATTATTAATCCAATGAAAGAAACTCCAATAGAGAATGATATAAATAATGTCTTTTGGAAAGCTGTTAATTGGTTTTCTGCGAATGAGCTAGCTCTGAACTTTGAAGAAACACAGTGGATCGAATTTTGAGCTGCAAGGAGTACAGTCCCTTCAATAAATATAACACATCAACAGAAGTCAGTAGCCAAGGTAGAGCATACTAAGTTTTTGAATGTACATATAGATGAGAATCTTAGTTGGAAAATTCGTATTTTGTATCTCCTAAAGCGGGTAGGTTCAGCAACTTCTGCAGTCAGAATAATTGCCAATTTTGAGGATATGAGTAAGCTAACATGCTTTGCATGCTTTCACTCCCTGTTGTCATACAGAATAATATTTTGGGGTAACTCAACACTTAGGCAAAAGATATTCACTGCTCAGAATAAAGTGGTTAGAATAATGCGTGGCGCTCAAAGTTGTACATCTTGCAGGCATCTGTTTAAGAGATTAGGCATTCTTACAACAGCCTCACACTACATTTACTCACTAATGAAATTTGTTCTCAACAGCATGGGCCACTTTAAAAACAACAGTGACATTCCTGATTATAACACCAAAATCTGCAGATGTAGAGGTAATTTCGGGAGTACCGCAAGGAAGCGTGATAGGACCTTTATTGTTTACAATATACATAAATGACTTAGTTGACAACATCGGTAGCTCCGTGAGGCTATTTGCAGATGACACGGTTGTCTACAAGAAAGTAGCAACATCAGAAGACTCGTACGTACTCCAGGAAGACCTGCAGAGAATTAATGCATGGTGCGACAGCTGGCAGCTTTCCCTAAACGTAGATAAATGTAATATAATGCGCATACATAGGGGCAGAAATCCATTCCAGTACGATTATGCCATAGGTGGTAAATCATTGGAAGCGGTAACGACCGTAAAATACTTAGGAGTTACTATCCGGAGCGATCTGAAGTGGAATGATCACATAAAACAAATAGTGGGAAAAGCAGGCGCCAGGTTGAGATTCATAGGAAGAATTCTAAGAAAATGTGACTCATCGACGAAAGAAGTAGCTTACAAAACGCTTGTTCGTCCGATTCTTGAGTATTGCTCATCAGTATGGGACCCTTACCAGGTTGGATTAATAGAAGAGATAGACATGATCCAGTGAAAAGCAGCGCGATTTGTCATGGGGACATTTAGTCAGCGCGAGAGCGTTACGGAGATGCTGAACAAGCTCCAGTGGCGGACACTTCAAGAAAGGCGTTACGCAATACGGAGAGGTTTATTATCGAAATTACGAGAGAGCACATTCCGGGAAGAGATGGGCAACATATTACTACCGCCCACATATATCTCGCGTAATGATCACAACGAAAAGATCCGAGAAATTAGAGCAAATACGGAGACTTACAAGCAGTCGTTCTTCCCACGCACAATTCGTGAATGGAACAGGGAAGGGGGGATCAGATAGTGGTACAATAAGTACCCTCCGCCACACACCGTAAGGTGGCTCGCGGAGTATAGATGTAGATGTAGATGTAGAAGAAAGAATGACTTATGCTATCCTCAACCTATCTTTCGCACAGAAAGGGGTAAAATATGCTGCTGTAAAACTTTTCGATAAACTGCCAGATGAAATAAAATGTCTGACAGACAGCAGTAATAGTTTCAAAAAGTAAACTAGAATAATATCTCCTTCTGTGCGACAGATAAATTCTTAAATCTGTAGGTATAAAATATGCATTTTGTGGCATTTTAAGGGAATGGGGTAGGTATTAAAAATATTAAGCTTTTTTTTAAAAAAGGAAAGAAAACTTGATTCGTGTGTACATTTCTTATGCACCTGACACGTTACGCATCATAAAGGTTGCATTGTATTGTATTATATTGTATGTTAACCGGGGGCCGAGAAACGACGGAGAGGCTCCGTCCCCGCCGCAGCCGCAGTGGTCCACAACCCCACGACGACTATCGCAGTCCACCCCTCCGCCGCCACACATAGAACCACTCTTTCAGGGTTATTATGCGGTTCGGCCCCAGGTGGACCCCCCCAGGGAATGTATCACACCAGACGAGTGTAGCTCCTATGTTTGCGTGGTAGAGTAACGCTGGTGTATGCGTACATCTACATCTACATCTACATCCACATCCATACTCCGCAAGCCACCTGACGGAGTGTGGTGGAGAACTTGTTTGCGCAGCAATCGCCGCTGAGGTGGTATAAGGGGAACCGGCCCGCATTCGCCGAGGCAGATGGAAAACCGCCTAAAAACCATCCACAGACTAATCGGCTCACCGGACCTCGACACAAGTCCCCGGGCGGATTCGTGCCGGGGACCAGGCGCTCCTCCCCAATCCGGAAAGCCGTGCGTTAGACAAAAAACGGCTAACCGGGCGGGCATCATAACGGTTACCGTGCGGTGGAACACGTAACTAACAAACTAACTAACTATAAGGCTCATCGAAGCGTCCATACCCGACGCTCCTCAGACTGTTACCGCTTTGCATCTAACGAACTCAGAGTGGCTAGAGGTAAACCTGACGACTGTCTTGGCCGCGCACCTACCTTTTCCGTTTCCGACGTCGCCTGCCGCGAGCCAGGCAGCTGCGGGAAGGCGGAGGCGCAGAGAGCGGCGCTCCCGGCGGCCGACGCGGGGGCCGAACCAGAGGCTGTCGCGGGCGCCGTCGCCGTCGCCGGAGCCGGGGTGCCCGCGGCCCACCCTGGGGAAGGCGAGCAGGCCGCGCCGCTTGGTGCCGGCGCGCGTCTCGTCCTGGCCGAGGCCGGCGCGGCCGACGCGGGGACCGAACCACAGCGAGGCCGCCGCCCCCGGCGTTTCGGCGCCGTCGCGCCGGCCGACGCGCGCGTTCGCCACCAGGCCCTTGCGCTTGTGGCCCTCAAACGGCGACGGCTGCTCTGCAACTGACCGACACGCCGTACTGTCAGTCGCTTAGACACGCTGCGTAAACGAGCGGTTAAGCTCGCTGGAGAACCGTGCCTTGGACGATAAGCAAAGCGAGTAAAACACACACACACACGCAAACTTCGAGAAGACTGAGCATACGGAGAATTCTAATGAGGTACTAAGCAGTAGCAAAAACGTTAATGATGTGGGGGAAGCTACACTACTGGCCATTAAAATTACTACACCACGAAGATGACGTGCTACAGACGCGAAATTTAACAGACAGGAAGAAGATGCTCTGATATGCAAATGATTAGCTTTTCAGAGCATTCACACAAGGTTGGCGCCAGTGGCGACACCTACAACGTGCTGACGTGAGGAAAGTCCCCAACCGATTTCTCACACACAAACAGCAATTGACCAGCGTTGCCTGGTGAAACGTTGTTGTGATGCCTCGTATAAGGAGGAGACATGCGTACCATCACGTTTCCGACTTTGATAAAGGTCGGATTGTAGCCTGTCGCGATTGCTGTTTATCGTATCGCGACATTGCTGCTCGCGTTGGTCGAGATCCAATGACTGTTAGCAGAATATGGAATCGAGGGGTTCAGGAGGGTAATACGGAACGTCGTGCTGGATCCCAACGGCCTCGTATCACTAGCAGTCGAGATGACACGCATCTTATCCGCGTGGTTGTAACGGATCGTGCAGCCACGTCTCGGTACCTGTGTCAACAGATGGGGACGTTTGCAAGACAGCAACCATCTGCACGAACAGTTCGACGACGTTTGCAGCAGCATGGCCTATGAGCTCGGAGACCATGTCTGCTGTTACCCTTGACGCTGCATCACAGACAGGAGCGCCTGGTGTACTCAACGACGAACCTAGGTGCACGAATGGCGAAACATAATTTTTTCAGATGAATCTAGGTTCTATTTACAGCATCATGATGGTCGCATCCGTGTTTGGCGACATCGCGGTGAACGCACATTCGAGGCGTGCATTCGTCATCGCCATACTGGCGTATCACCCGGCCTGACGGTATGGGGTGCCATTGGTTACACGTCTCGGTCACCCCTTGTTCGCATTGACGGTACTTTGAACAGTGGACGTTACATTTCAGATGTGTTACGACTCGTGGCTCTACCCTTCATTCGATCCCTGCGAAACGCTACATTTCAGCAGGATAATGCACGACCGCATGTTGCAGGTCCTGTACGGGCCTTTCTGGATACAGAAAATGTTCGATTGCTGCCTAAGGCAGCACATTCTCCAGATCTTTCACCAATTGAAAACGTCTGGTCAATGGTGGCCGAGCAACTGTCTTGTCACAAAACGGCAGTCACTATTCTTGATGAACTGTGCTATTGTGTTGAAGCTGCATGGGCAGCTGTACCTGTACACGCCATCCAAGCCCTGTTTGACTCAATGCCCAGGCTTATCAAGGCCGTTATTACGGCCAGAGGTAGTTCTTCTGGGTACTGATTTCTCTGGATCTATGCACCCAAATTGCGTGAAAATGTAATCACATGTCAGTTCTAGTATAATAAATTTGTCCAATGAATACCCGTTTATCATCTGCATTTCTTCTTAGTGTAGCAATTTTAATGGCCAGTAGTGTACATTATCAAAAGGTATCTTTGACTCTTATCTAGCAATATTGTAATCAGCTGGAGATGAGATTTGTCTTGTACCAGGGGTAGTAGGTGATTTGTTGTTAGGGGTTGATGAAAGTGTTGATTTAAGTGCTGGCGCTCGGTATTAGGAGGCTTAAACTACTGAGATGGATTTATTGGAAGAAGGAATCTGTGCATTTATCTCCACTGAGAGAGGAGAGCAGACGACTCTTGACGAAAACGAGAATTGTGACTGAATGTAGGACATGGATTATACTGTGATGGACTGGTCACATGCCGTAATGCACCAAATATGTTTTCCTGTTATGTGGGTCGAAAAATATGAGACCACAAGGGAGCTTGAGAACTGAATGGAAGAAACAGATGTCAGAGAATTGTTCAGTGATCTATTTGTAGGGGACAATGGCACTGTCAGTTCGTCAGTGATCAAAATGTGCGCAATGGAAGCTGAAGAGTGAGGAATGGATATCGAAAATGACCTGCTAAGGGAGAAATGTTTGCAGGGGAATATAACTGAAAATGCACAGCTCACTATAGAAATTCACGTATGTAACGAAAATGTGTGCGTATTTATCGGTTTTGTCATCAATGTTTTGGCGACGTAAGAAAATTTTGTGAATAGTAGTAAGAACAAGAAAAAAGTTAACTTTTGCAGTCGTGGGGTGAAAATTAAAACTGCTATGGAATGATAAACAAATCTAGAAGAGATGTTACTAGACTTTTTTTTAAGTGGTGAAATTGAATTTTGCATGAGATGTTTCACTGTAAAAGGGTTCGTGAAAGATATTATACTGGTCAGACTTTATGAAAAATATAAAACTTCGCTAAATTGTGAGGAGAAAGTGTTTGGATGTCGAGAACGAGGGCAGACAAGAAAAATTAAAATTCAAAAAGTTTGTGTTGGGCACAGACTTCCTGAAAATATAAAACTTCGACAAATTGTGAGAAAAAGTGTTCATAAGTCGAGCACAAGGACAAACAAGGACAATTTGTGTTCAAAAAAGTGTTCAGTGGCGAACAGAAAAAGGTGCATTTGTAGGCCACAATTATGCCAGAGCTATCTGACGAGATACTACTTAATTGATTGTAACTGAGCGTGATACGTGTGTAAGATTTCTTTGACCAAATTATATGTTTCATGAGACCTTGAGTACTGATAACATCGTGGTCTATGAAAGACTAAAGAGCTATATATTTGGTGCATGGAGGAAGACCTGAAAGCATGAAGGTAGGGAGTAAAGCCGGTATAATTTTGGTGCGTGTGGGTCGATAATATTGTTTTATGGTTTCATAATCTGAAGTGTAATATAACCCAATTTAAAAGTAAATTTTTGTGGGACAATTTCACTGGAAAATTTTAGTTTCAGTATATACATTATTTAAGATGGGTATGTATGCAAGTTGTCTGCTCGAGCGAAAAATTTATACTGGAGGATTAAAACTAATTGTAAAAGTGGGGGGGACATATAAGGTTTGTTATTCAAAATCATCGGTGAGAAAATTTAGCACCTATTAGAATCGTATAGAGATTTTTATTTTAAGTCCTGTGTTTATTCGGATTCCATAATGAATGACAAATATTAGTTGTCTGCTGAGTTTACTGAATTCTGCTAGTATTAAAGCCATGTTTTCTTGAGGGAAGGACCACGAGTTAAATTCGTTTTGAAGCAATTGGTTTTCTCAGATGGATAATTATTTTGTGATGCTTGGTAAAGCACACACTAGTAAAGTTGAACACAGTAACGGCTACACCGCGCGGTAAGTGTTTGTTAATCATGCAATATCGGCAGATGCTGACACACCACGTAAATCAGCTGCTTGTATATTGAAGTTACACTCGCGACACGTTTTGAATTTTAGCGAACGACCTGCGAAGTGTCCACTTAGTCTGTTAGAATCACGACATTTATGACGTAACCAACACTAGGAACCGGCAAACGTAAAAAATTTGAGCATAGATGAATAACTCGATATTCTCCTGCAGTTGCAATACCTTTATTCAGGAAGCGAAGCTCTGTATGCGTTCACCTACATGATATCCATACTGCAGGTGCGCGTTCAATTTTTTAATCAGGAAAAGTCTCAAAATTTTGATCATTTAACTGAAAAATCAATCGTCCGTTTACAGCGTTTGTGATCCTTGTCTCTTGAATTTTATCGTGTAGAATATTTTGTGCTCTCTATATAATTCACCGGTATTCGAGCTCTGCAAATATGTTTAACAGCTGCTGTTCAACGGCTAAATGGATTGCGCTTGTAATTAGAGCGTAATAACAAAGTATTAACGAGATTTTAATGGACACATGAGTGCTGTGATGTTCCACAAGGAAAAAAGAATCATGGTGCGGAAGATTAGGTGACCACGATGGGTAAACGAGTTGACTTTGCTGCTTAAAACATCTCATTTAACGGCGGCACGCTACTGATATAGAGTAAGTTGTTTGTTTAAATTTCGAGAGGCGTCACAGTGAATCAAAGCATAGATAATGATCATACAGAAGCTACGACAATACAAAATCTGCTTTTTAAAAGAATTTGGCGTGTTCTAAGTGATTAGACAATTACGTAATGGTGTACATTCACTAACACCAATTGGACATAATGCTCTTCCTAGCATTTCGGAGACAAAGCTTATAGTGTGTATGCGATCCTCGTATACTCATCTGTAACAGGACGTACAGGGGATGGACAAAGTATGGCAACACAGCTAGAAATGCACGCTTGTATATAACAGCACATGCTAGCCAAGTATGTTGTGCTGTAGTATTTGTCCACGAACGGCACCTCTGCAATGTCCTCAGTACGTTGCAGGTATCAGTCGTGGGCACAACAGTGTTCTCTGTTTTTGTGACTGCATTATGTTGGAGCTAAGTGAACTCGAACGTGGGCAAATTGTTGGTGATCTTATGGTGGTGCTTCCGTAACCAAGGAAACCGAAGTGTGTGGTGTTTTAAGAGGCACCGCATAGAAGATTTATACTGCATACAGGAATTGCGAAAAATATCATCCGCTGTGTCAATGCGGAAGATCGTGACAGATGGTCATTGACGAGCACTGTGACAAAAATTAAGAGGATAACAGCTGCAAAAGTCACAGCAGAACTGGATGTCGCACTCGTGAACCGAACCAGCACCAAAACAACATGAGTGGAGCTGCTTAGACAGGGAATTGCAGCGCAAGTTGAAATTCGAAAATTGCTCATCGAAGATGCATATTCTCATAATAAGGAAACGTGGTGCCGAAGCCATGAAACATGGACTACTGAGCAATGGGAGAACGTCATTTGGTCGGATGAGACTTGTTTTACACTGTTTAGAACTTCTTGTCGAGTTTATGAACAAAGAGTGAAACAAGGGGTGGGAGGGAGGAGGGTTCGGTGTTATTTTGGGTAGACATACAATGGTATCCCATGGAACCCATTGTTATTCTGCAAGGTCGCATTACTGCCAGCGATTATGTAATCATTTCTACATCAACATCTACATACATACTCCGCAAGCCGTCGTAAGGTAGTATCCTTCGAAGAAAAAAAAAGGTTCAAATGGCTCTGAGCACTATGGGACTTAACGTCTGAGGTCATCAGTCCCCTAGAACTTAGAACTACCTAAACCTCACTAACCTAAGGACATCACAAACATCCATGCCCGAGGCAGGATTCGAACCTGCGAACGTAGCGGTCGCACGGTTCCAGACTGTAGCGCCTAGAACCTGCTCGGCCACCCTGGCCGGCAGTATTCTTCGAAAGGAATGTCTTCCTCCCTCCAGGAATTCCCACTTGAGCTCTCAAAGCATACCCATAACACTTGCATGCTGATCGAACCTACCGGTAGCAAATCTAGCAGCTTGTATCTGAATTGCTTCGATGTCATCTTTCATTCCGACCTTGTGTGGATCCCGAACATTCGATCAGTACTCAAGATTATATGCGGTCTCGTTTATAGGTCAACCACTCTTTCCTAAAATTCTCCCAATAAACCGAAGTCGACTATTCGCCTTCCCTGCCACAACCCTCACATGCTTGTTCCATTTCATATCGCTTCGCAACGTTACGCGCAGATATTTAAACGACATTAATGTGTCAAGCAGGACACCACCAATGCTGTATCCGGACATTACGGATTTGCTTTTGCTACTCATCCGCATGAACTTACATTTTTCTACATTAAGAGCCGACTGCTATTCATCACGTCAACTGAAAATTTTGTGTAAGTCATATTGTATCAACCGACGGTCACTTATCTCCGAAAACTTCATGTATACCTTGGCATCACCAGCGAACAACAGCACATTTTTGCCCACCCTGACAGCCAGATTATTTATGTATATGGAAAATAGCAACAGATCCATCACACTTCTATGGGGCGCTCCTGATGTTACCCCTGACTTCGATGAACACTAGCCGTCGAGGACAACATACTGGGTTCTATTACAAGTCTTCAGTCGGTAACATATTTGGGAGCCTGTTCCGTATGCACGTACCTTCGGTAATAGTCTCCAGTGGGACACCGTGTCGAATGCTTTTCAGAAACCTAGGAATATGGAATCTGCCTGTTGTCCTTCATCCATACTTCGCAGTATATCATGTGAGAAAAGAGCAAGCTGGGTTTCGGACGAGCGAAGCTTTCTAAAGCCGTGCTGATTCGTGGACATGAGCTTTCCGGTCGCTACAAAATTTTTTATATTCGAACTCAGAAAATGCTCTAGAATTCCCGTCGCTTGGCACTTTGCGCTGGAAGAAAGATTCGCGACAAATGCAAACTAAGAAAGGAGCCAATGGTGCGGAGTGCTCTTTGTGAAACCAAATTGGGGTTCCATACAGACCTGGCGACTTATTTGTTTTCAACTCTTTCAGTTGTTTCTCTATGCCAGGGATGCTTAATACTATATCTTCCATACGGAACTCTGTGCGATGGTCAAACGACGGTACGTTTGTACGGTTCTCCTACTTCGCTTTCCTTGTGCTGTTTTATACTGCCAAACCAGACTTGTCAACCAGTGACTGGATGGAAGCCTTAGACCTGCTTAGAGATTTTAAATAGGACAAGAATTTTTTAGGATTCTCCGTCAGACCTTTAGCCAAGATATGACGGTGGTAGCTGTTGTATGGTTAGCGGATAGATGACATCGGCTGATCAGATCCATCCCATGGAACAATGTTTGTTTCCAAGTGGTGTCATTGTGTTCCAAGAGGACAGGGCCTCTGTTCACACAGCCCACATCGCCCAGAACTGGTTTTGGGAGCACGAGGATGAATTGTTGCATCTCTTCCGGCCACCACAGACCTCAATATTTTTGAGCCTTTGTGGTCTACTTCGGATAGAAGTGTGTGTGATCACTGTCCATCTCCATCATTGTTACTCGAACTTGCCACTGTTTTGCAAGAAGAGTGGTAGAAGATTCCCTTGAAAACCATACAGGACCTTATTTATCCATTTCAAAACGACTGAAAGCTGTTTTGAACGCAAACGGTTTTCCTACACCCTATTAATGAAGGCAATGTGTGATGTTTGTAGTTGTTCCATATTTTTGCCCACTCCTTGTTCCTCGCGGTGATGGAAATATTCTCGCCGTCGCGGAGTGAAGTGGTACAGTGGCAAGACACAGGACCCGTATGTCATAGGACGGTAAAGCACTTGCCTGCGAAAGGCAAAGGTCCTGAGTTTGAGTCTCACACAGTTGCAATCTGCCAGGAAGTTTCATATTAGCGCACACTCCGCTGCAGAGTGAAAATCTCATTCTCGTCTCTAGATCTTTTTAAAAATATTTCTTCGAAAATCAAGCGCAAAATCAAAACTGCGTCTATGGATTTATAACATTTCTAAAAGTCAACCTGATCGTCATCTAACAGATCCACAATTTTCTTTTCCATTATTCTGTATACTGTACTTGTCAGCTACTTCGGTGCATGAGCTGTGAACATGATTGTGCGATAGTTCTCGCACTATCCTTCGAAACTGTGCGGGAGTTAGTTTTCAAAAGTCCGATGGCTTGTTTACAGTCTCATAGATTGTACACACCGTCTTTAACAGTCGTTGTGGTTGTCACTTCCCTCAATAACTTTAGAAATTAAGAAGGTATGTCATCCATGTTTCCTGCTTTTCTCATCGAGAACGTCATTCCGGAACATCTTGAGAGGTCAACAGAGGATTAGGCGAAACAATGAAGGGCGAAATATTACGATTTAAATTCCCATCGACTACGAGGTCATTAGACTGCGCTTTGTTGGCAGAACACTTAGAAGATACGACAAACCCACTAAAGAGACAGCCTACATTACATTTGTCCGCCCTCTGCTGGAATTTGGCTGCTCGGTATGGGATCCTTGCCAGCTATGATTGACGAAGGACATCGAAAAAGTTCAAAGAAGAGCAGCTCGTTTCGTGTTATCGCGCAATAGGGGTGAGAGTGTCACTGAAATGATACGCGAGTTGGGGTGGCAGTCACTGAAACACAGGCGTTTTTTTTTTTTTTTGCGGTGAGATCTACTTACGAAATTTCAATCACCAACTTTCTCTTCCGAATGCGAAAATATCTTTTTGACACCCACCTACGTGGTGAGAAATGATCATCATAATAAAATAAGAGAAATTAGAGCTCGAACGGAAAGATTTCTTTTTCCCACGCGCCATTCGAGAGTGGGATGGTAGTGAAGTAGTATGAAAAGGGTTCAATCAACCATCTGCCAAGCACTTAAGTGTGAATTTCAGAGTAACCATGTAGATGTAGATGTCGAAACGAGACTCAAGCACGAATTAGGGATGCGTGGCGAAGCAAAATGGCCCAGCCCTTTATCAAATGGAGTACTCCAGCAACTGCCGTAAGTGATTAAAAAAAACCAAAATCTATATGGCCGGACGGGGATCTGAATCATAGTCCTATGACACACGGGTCCTGTGTCTTGCCACTGTGCCATTTCACTCCGCAACGGCGAGAATATCGCCATCACCGCGAGGAACAAGGAGTGGGCAAAAATATTGAACAACTACAAACATCACACATTGCCTTCACTAATAGGGTGTAGGGAAACCGTATGCATTCAAAACAGCTTTCAGTCGTTTTGGAATGGGTAAACAAGGTCCTGTATAGTTTTCAAGGGAGAAGGAGCTGCAGAGTGAAAATCTCATTCTGGAAACATCCCCCAGGCTGTGGCTAAGCCATGTCTCCGCAATATCCTTTCTTTCAGGAGTTCTAGTTCTGCAAGGTTCGCAGGAGAGCTTCTGTAAAGTTTGGAAGGTAGGAGACGAGGTACTGGCAGAAGTAAAGCTGTGAGTACCGGGCGTGAGTCGTGCTTCGGTAGCTCAGTTGGTAGAGCACTTGCCCGCGAAAGGCAAAGGTCCCGAGTTCGAGTCTCGGTCGGGCACACAGTTTTAATCTGCCAGGAAGTTTCATATCAGCGCACACTCCGCTGCAGAGTGAAAATCTCATTCAAGATAAAAAGATATCAGTGTCAAGATTCACTGATGACTCAGTGATAGTGAGGAGTAACTGCAGGACCTGTTAAATGGACTTAACAGTTTAATGAGTATAGAATACGGATTGTGAGTGAACCAAAGCAAGTCTAATGAGGAGTAGCAGAAACGACTGTATTAGTCGCCCAGCATCTCAGTATATGCTTAAACAACAGGAATTACCGTGTATATTCTTTTTCTCCTGATTAATTGGTATGAGTATTTACCGTCCAGTACCTCACTGTCGACTTCAAAATACGTAATAAGTTAAACACCATCATTGTTATTGCCAAGAGCGCGTATACTGGCATGCATTTCATCGTTACGCTGAAAAAAACTTTTGTCATTTAAAGGGTTAACTCGGTAAAGGCGCTCGAGCCATCATGCGGCAGCTGCCTAATCAACTAGCTGGTGTGAACTCCGTGCGATCAACGGACATTCGCTTGCGCCATACATGAAACACCATGTATTAACCTTTTCCACAGCTTCCTTACTTCTACTTATTTCAGTTGTTTCTTTTATGGAAGCTTCCTTTGAATAGGACTCTGACAATATTCTTCTCCACTGGAGCCAGTGCTACGCCGGTAATGGCATCGCTGATGATGACACGAAATGTCAAATGTGTCCGGTGTTGTGCTGCCGAGTGACACTCAGTTTGATTAAGTATTAAATTCGCGTTATTATATTACGTTTACAAAAGGTCGCTTATAAAACCAGCGGCCGATGTTAAACTTTATTAGGCAGTTCCACAGGTGGGTGTGGACAACTCGTCCAGGAATATGCGGGTTTGTACTGATAAAACACCGGGCATCAGCCGTTCATCTATCACTGTCATCCCCTACCCTGCGTGACAACTGCTGCGTTACGCAGCAGCGAGGAGCAGCAGTATCAAGATAACGATGTATGGCAGAACCGTAGCTACAGGCATCCCGTGTTATTGTACTATTCCAGTATATATTAGTTTCGTTAGTTCCGCATTAGATCAAATTCACGATAAACGTTATGACGTGAACAGTGACAAATGGAGATACGATTGAGAACAGTTTACAAAAGAAATTTATGAGCCTATAATTATCATTTTCTTCACGTGGAGATGCAGAACTGTGTTTATCGAAGGACATTGTGATGGTTCCACCTCGGCTGTTACTTACACGAATTTAGTTTATTTAGTCTCTGCATGTCCATCCTTTCAGAGATGGTTGCAGTACCTCGGCTGTTCGTATCGAATATCAAATCAAACACCTTTCAGCCGTCTAATTTCCAAACTGTTATTTCATTGGTCAACCCGTTTCGGCAATGTATTACGACATCTTCAGGCCCCCTGAACGACATGTAGGAAGATTCCAACCTCGGTTCCCGTCAAAATAGAGGCCAGCGTTCAAAGACTGGTATCCGTATTTTTCTGCTTGATGCAGCGACCACTGTCGGCAGATCATGTTTGAGGTGTGATCGCTGTTTCAAGCAGAAATCTACAGCTATCTTTGAATGCTGGCTTCTATTTTGACTGGAACCGAGGTTGGAATCTTCGTACACGTCGGTAAGGGGGCCTGAAGAGGCTTAATATATCGTCGAAATTGGTTGGCCAATAAAATAACAGTTTAGAAATTAGAGGGCTGAAAGGTGTTTAATTTGACATAAGTTTATTTAATTCCATATGAGTGGCAAATTTCGGCCTCACATGCCATCCTCAGGTACTACGAGTGCCTACATGTAATACGTGATTAGCAGTGGACATGGTAGTTCTAAAAACGCGTATATGTACGCACCAGCGTTAAATTGAAAACAAAATGTTTACTCAATATAGTAATGGTAATCGTAAAAACTACTTTCACGTTCTTAGACACTGCATGTACACAGTTTCATTGTGCATACAATGTGTTAGGAAACTATTTATGCATTTTAAAATTTTGTGCGTTTCGGCTTTTCAATATTGTACCTTCTGTAATAGGAAATGGTTCGAAAATAAACACAAGCGTTCGAATCGAAACAGAATTAAAATTCACGTTCAGCTATGACAGAATCCTCAAACCATAATTTTGCTGGTTTTGTATGCCAACGCAATGTTTAAATATCCACTTTTCTGCGACGTATGAAGAAACTTAAAATCTGCATCTACAAGACTACTCTGCAACTGTGACTTAAGTGTCTGTCATAGAATTCTTCGAACCAACTTCAGGCTATTTCTCTACCGTTCCTCTCTCTAACAGAGCATGGGAAAATGAACAATAAAATCTTTTTGTACTAGCACTGATTCTCTTACATTATTATGATAATCATTTCTCCCTATGTAGGTTGCCGACAATGAAGTATTTTTACATTCAGAGGAAAAAGTTGATGACTGGAATTTCGTGAAAAGACCTCGTCGCAACGAAAACCGCCTTTGTTTTAATGACTGCCATCCAAAGGCGCTTATTATATCCGTGACACTCTCTCCCCTATTTCGTTATAATACAAAACGGGCTGCCATTCTTGCAACTTTTTCGATATTCTCCGTGAATCCTGTCTGGTAAGAATCATATATAGGACAGCAGGTCTCTAACAGAGGACGAACAACCGTACTGTCGGCAGTTAGTAGACCTATTGCATGTTCTATGTGTTCTGCAAATAAAACGTAGGCTTTGGTTTGCCCTCCCCACTACATAATATATAAGGTCGTCCAAATTTAAGTTGCTAGTGATTGTAATTCCCGGGTATTTAGTTGAATAGAAAGGGGTTTAATTTGTGAGATTTATAGTGTAATCGAATTTAACAGATTTCTTTCTGCATTCGTGTGGATTAACTCACGCGTTTCCTTATTGAGAGACAAATTCACATGGCTCCAAGCGCTATGGGACTTAACATCTGAGGTCATCAGTCCCCTAGACTTAGAACCACTGAAACCTCACTAACCTAAGGACATCACACACATCCATACCCGAGGCAGGATTCGAACCTGCGACCGTAGCAACAGCACGATTCCGGACTGAAGCTCCTAGAACCGCTCGGCCACAGCAGCGGCTTATTGAGAGACAATTGTCACTTTTCTCACCATACAGATATCGTGTATAAATCATTTGGTAACTAATTTTGATCTTCTGATGATTTTACTAGACGATAAATGACAGCGGCATCTCCAAACACTCTAAAAGGGCTGCTCAGATTGTCATCTGAATCGTTTAGAAGGATTAGGAATACCAGAGGAGCAATAACACTTCCTTGGAGAACTCGATTTTTCCGTGATTATTGCGTACTGTGACCTTTATGACAGAAAATCACGAATCTAATCGCACACAAGAACGATATTTTTTGAATCCGTGCTGGCTATATGTCAATAGTTCGTTAGTGTTGTGGTAATTCACAGTGTTCGAACACAGTATACGTTCCAAAATCCTACATCAAATCGACGTCAGTTACATGTGTTTGTAATCAAGCGGATTACTTCCATTTCCTTTCTTGAGTACTGGTATGACCTGTGTAAGTTTCTTCTGTTTTGGTACGGATCTTTCGTCGAGCGAGCGGTTGTATAATGATTGCTAAGTTCGACGCTATAGCCTCTGCACACTCTGTCTAGACCGGAAGGCTTGCCTTTATTAGCTGCCTTAAGCTACTTCGCTACACCGAGTATATCTACTTCTAAGTTACTCATTTTGACAGTTGTTCTCAATTCGAATCCTGGAATATTTGCTTTGTATTCTTCAGTGAAAGAATTTCGAAAAACTGTGTTTTATAATGCCGCTTTAGTCGTGCTGTTGTAGGTAGTATTATCATTGGTATCGCGCAGTGGCGGAATTAATACATGATTTTAAGGGTCAGTTTCGAGATTTACAGAATATCTTATTCCGTAAGTCTTCTCCGTTGGAAAACAGTAGGAAAAGGATGCAAAGCTGTAAACTGATTACACTTGCCTATCTGCAACACTTCTTATAGAACATGTGTATGGTCGTTAAGCAGCACGAGTGGTGTTCACAAAGACGCGTTTCGTGATTATGTGTTGGTGTCTGGTACGTAGTATCCCAGCAGTGAGTCCTATTTTCTTCGCTAAAACCGAAACCATACTATCAAGTAACGGCTTGTGCACTCATAAATGAGCCTAACGCTAGTGACTTTAGAGCGATTTATGCCCAAGATGATTACTTTCATCTTCTTCCATAGCATTCAAGCTCGCTAATAGAACGCTGTGTGTGACCTTTCGAGTGAACAGTAAGACTTATTATCGGCTGATAGTGTCAATATGTCGTGTTGCAGGGAAGGAGGAAGTAAGGGAGGTAGGAAGATTAGGCTTTAGTGCCTATTGACGCATGCCTCGTTAGGGTAATGCCGGAACTATCGACGACAAAACGCAATAAAGAAGCCAGATCCCTTTGTTACCCTCGCCGCCCCCTCCCAACCCCCGGCCGCACCACCGTCTCTTATGCCACTCCCAGTCTCCTTCCCATGTCCCGAGCCTCAACAAGGTCACCGTCAATGCGTGGTGAGGAGTGGGGGTCTCCTCCTCCGCCACTGCCTTCCATTAAACTTGGATTTTAGAGCGCTCAGCGTTCAGCACGCATTTCCGGTCTCCGCTCGACGGTACCTTTATTAAAATTACATCCACCAGCACCTCTCACTACCACCCCTCTTATAAACGTAGCTCTAGTATGTAGGTGGTGTGCTCGGGCTAAGTCTGTGATATTTGCACATCTAATCTTGTTTCCTTTCGTAAGACTATATTCTATAGAGGTACACAGAGTGTTTAAGATTCTTTTCTGTAGGCTACAAAATAATTGGTGAAAAGAATATTTATTTAGGTGGGTAAAGCGTTACTCTTTTCTGTAGGTTTATGATCTTAAGATAAAGAATCCTGTACGTTGTCCTCGACGGCGAACGTTCGTGAGAAACAAGGATATCGTGACGAAATAAATCTCGGGTGAACAGCCTGGTATGGGTGTTCATAGGACACAATATTTCGGCAATCGACCACGTTGGTTCAAATGGCTCTGAGCACTATGGGACTTAACTGCTGAGGTCATTAGTCTCCTAGAACTTAGAACTACTTAAACCTAACTAACCTAAGGACATCACACACATCCATTCCCCAGGCAGGATTCGAACCTGCGACCGTAGCGGTAGCGCGGTTCCAGACTGTAGCGCCTAGAACCGCTCGGCCACTCCGGCCGGCGACCACGTTGCCATCATCAGATGCGCTGATGTACATCAGCGTTGATGATGGCAACGTGGTCGATTGCCGAAATATTGTGTCCTATGCACACTCATACCAGGCTGTTCACCCGAGATTTATTTCGTCGTAAAAAACGCCTGGAGAAATTGAAGAATCACATCAAGGATATCATCATTAGAGGCCCAGATAAGAGTGATAGGACCACTTTTATTCTCTGTAGACATAAAAGGTCTGACGGACACAACGAGCAGCAATTTGCGGCTGTTTGTTAGTGACGCTGTGGTATAGGAAAGATGTAGTCGTTGATTGATTGTAGGAGGATACAGGATGACTTACAATTTCCAGTTGGTGTGATAAATGATAGCTTACTCTAACAATGTAAGCTAATGAAGGTGATTAGGAAAACAATCCCGCAAAGTTCGAATACAGAATTAGTAATGTTCTACTTGACTCAGTAACATGAATTAAATATCTAGGCGTAACGTTGCAAAGCGATATGAAATGGAATGGGCACGTGATGTTCATAGTTGGGAAGGAGAAAGGTCGACTTCGTATTATTGGGTGAATTTTGAGAAAGTGCAGCTCGTCTGTTAAGGAGTCTGCGCATACAAGTAGAGCGCCTTGTGCGGCCCATTCTTGAGTGCTTCTGGAGTGTTTGTGATTTCCACCAGGTCGGATTAAAGGAAAACAGTGGAGCAATTCAGAGGCGTGTCGTCAGATTTGTTAACGCAAGCGCTACAGAGATACTTTGTGAAATCCTGTGGGACTCCCACGCGGGAAGACGTTCTTTTCACGAAGTGCAGTTGAAGTAATTTAGAGAACCGACATTTGAGGCCGACTGCAGAACAATTCTACTAGCGTCAGTAAACATTTCGCATAAGGACCACGAAGATAAGTTGAGAGAGATTAGGGCTTCTTGCAGGGGCTTATAGACAGTCGTTATTCCCTCGCTCTGTTTGCGATTGCAACAGGAAAGGTAATAAGTATTAGTGGGACGTGGTACGCACAGTCATGCACCGTACAGTGCCTTGCAGAATGTGTATGTAGATGTAGATGAAGAAAGGTTACTTAGTTATATTCCATAGAATTACAGAAACGAGTTACAGCTCTGTAAGTGCATCATGTAGATGATAGATATAAACCATGTACAAAGCAATTAAAATAAAATTTCTATTAGTTTAAAGCCTTACTGGTGGATGCAACATACTGTACATAATTGGCTGTATTCAGATGGTTGTTCTGGAGGTGGAATGTTCATTTAAGAAAGGTGTTCAAACGAGTGCCCCTTTTCCTGAATGCTCAACTCAGTTCGTCCTAAACGTCCCGTGGGCGTGATGTATAGTTGCTGGAGCGACGAACTTCCACAGTCACAAATTATGGTGCAGTCAAACGTCAAAATGTGCATAAATCGGAGCTACCTATATCGCTTAGAAGCGGACCACTGAGAGGGGGATAAGATACCCGCAGCACCGCTCATTGGAGGGAGATGTAGCATAGCTCTGGAACACGTAGAGGAATTGCAAACTAGCACTGTGCATGTAGGGTGTCTGAGAAGTACTCGTAACCCTCTCGATTTTGTGCAGTTGGGTAAACAAAAATATGTCTTATTTGTATCCGTGCTTTACAATTGCTGAAAGTCATTCTTGCCAATATTGTTTTCTTTCAGTTGTGAAGGCACTGCCGATCTGACTGGACACAGCGATTACCGGCGTATACGTGTGGTGCATGAACGTTCAGAATCAGTGGCTGCGCGGTCTAAGGCGCTGCAGTGATGGACTGAGCGGCTGGTCCCGGCGGAGGTTCGGCATGGGTGTGTGTGTTTGTCCTTAGGATAATTTAGGTTGAGTAGTGTATAAGCTTAAGGACTGATGACCTTAGCAGTTAAGTCCCGTAAGATTTCACACACGCACAGAAACAGTGAAAACAATGACAGAGATAACGAGTGCGTTTAGAGATTGCTTTGGCAAAATTCCACCTCTTAAGGTAATCCTACTTGATTGTGAGAAACGTACTGTTGTCTCACGCAGTGTCGGAGACAGGCTACGTTAGAAAACGTAAAAGGAAACGCTTGCTGCCGTCACTTCATCAGCTAAGCAGTCTCCACTGAAATCCATTCTCAAACGTGCAGCAGAACTTAAAGTACCGCGTTCAGCAATACGTGAACTCACTAGAAAAGATCTGAAAACAAAAGAATTTACACGAATGTTTGTGAATGAATTACCTGACAACGGAATGGTGCAGCGAGTCGCAGCCTTTTGTGCTTTGTTGGCACAATTTCTGAATTCCGTGTCTCGCACAATAGTGTTATTTTCTGATGAATGTCTGCTATATTACATAGAAACATAGTTTTATGGTGTAATGAAATATCCCAGTTACGTGCAAGTGTTGGAAAGGAATCCACCTCATGTTATATTGTGGGCCAGGATTGTGGTGTCACCGCCAGACACCACACTGGCTACGTGGTAGCTTTTAAATCGAGCGCGGTCCGTTAGTATACGTCGGACCCGCGTGTCGCCACTATCAGTGATTGCAGACCGAGCGCCGCCACACGGCAGGTCTAGTCTAGAGAGACTTCCTAGCACTCGCCCCAGTTGTACAGCCGACTTTGCTAGCGATGGTTCACTGCCTACATACGCTCTCATTTGCAGAGACGACAGTTTAGCATAGCCTTCAGCTACGTCATTTGCTACGACCTAGCAAGGCGCCATATTCTTCAAGAATGTATTCTGAAGAGACAATATTGTGAATCACGTACAGTCAAGAGCGACGTGCATCATTAATGGATTAAAGTTAAGTATCAAACTAATTACGTCCGCTTTCTGAATTCTGATTCCTTGTCATGTTCCAAACCTCACGTCAGTATAGTTCTTCCCTCCTCACGCCAGCCTGCGTGAGCTAAAACGCGTGCATTTCGGCCTCCACTAGTAACACGGTGTTGGCTCTTCTGCCAACACAAGGAGGATATCTTCATAATACCATAGTGCAAACGTGGTTAATACCATAGCTCAGAGAAAGGGAATCGTGTATCATGTGTTGTTACACCAGGATATAGGCCCAGCAGTCTTTGTTATTTAGGTGTATGTGTTCCATGAAGCACAATCTCGACGCCACTGGATCGGGCGTGGTCCAGCAAAACCACCAGCACCACTGAAATAGCCACCACCAAGTCCGGATTTTGCCATGCCAGTCAACTTACTAACGGGAATAACAGATCCTCTGGATATATACACTCCTGGAAATTGAAATAAGAACACCGTGAATTCATTGTCCCAGGAAGGGGAAACTATTGACACATTCCTGGGGTCAGATACATCACATGATCACACTGACAGAACCACAGGCACAGACACAGGCAACAGAGCATGCACAATGTCGGCACTAGTACAGTGTATATCCACCTTTCGCAGCAATGCAGGCTGCTATTCTCCCATGGAGACGATCGTAGAGATGCTGGATGTAGTCCTGTGGAACGGCTTGCCATGCCATTTCCACCTGGCGCCTCAGTTGGACCAGCGTTCGTGCTGGACGTGCAGACCGCGTGAGACGACGCTTCATCCAGTCCCAAACATGCTCAATGGGGGACAGATCCGGAGATCTTGCTGGCCAGGGTAGTTGACTTACACCTTCTAGAGCACGTTGGGTGGCACGGGATACATGCGGACGTGCATTGTCCTGTTGGAACAGCAAGTTCCCTTGCCGGTCTAGGAATGGTAGAACGATGGGTTCGATGACGGTTTGGATGTACCGTGCACTATTCAGTGTCCCCCTCGACGATCACCAGTGGTGTACGGCCAGTGTAGGAGATCGCTCCCCACACCATGATGCCGGGTGTTGGCCCTGTGTGCCTCGGTCGTATGCAGTCCTGATTGTGGCGCTCACCTGCACGGCGCCAAACACGCGTACGACCATCATTGGCACCAAGGCAGAAGCGACTCTCATCGCTGAAGACGACACGTCTCCATTCGTCCCTCCATTCACGCCTGTCGCGACACCACTGGAGGCGGGCTGCACGATGTTGGGGCGTGAGCGGAAGACGGCCTAACGGTGTGCGGGACCGTAGCCCAGCTTCATGGAGACGGTTGCGAATGGTCCTCGCCGATACCCCAGGAGAAACAGTGTCCCTAATTTGCTGGGAAGTGGCGGTGCGGTCCCCTACGGCACTGCGTAGGATCCTACGGTCTTGGCGTGCATCCGTGCGTCGCTGCGGTCCGGTCCCTGGTCGACGGGCACGTGCACCTTCCGCCGACCACTGGCGACAACATCGATGTACTGTGGAGACCTCACGCCCCACGTGTTGAGCAATTCGGCGGTACGTCCACCCGGCCTCCCGCATGCCCACTATACGCCCTCGCTCAAAGTCCGTCAACTGCACATACGGTTCACGTCCACGCTGTCGCGGCATGCTACCAGTGTTAAAGACTGCGATGGAGCTCCGTATGCCACGGCAAACTGGCTGACACTGACGGCGGCGGTGCACAAATGCTGCGCAGCTAGCGCCATTCGACGGCCAACACCGCGGTTCCTGGTGTGTCCGCTGTGCCGTGCGTGTGATCATTGCTTGTACAGCCCTCTCGCAGTGTCCGGAGCAAGTACGGTGGGTCTGACACACCGGTGTCGATGTGTTCTTTTTTCTATTTCCAGGAGTGTAGTTTACAACAATTTTCAACCTAGAGGTACCAGGACTTATCATATATACTCTATGTTTTACAAATACAAGGTTTTGTAATTTAAGCAGCAGCCAACCACGGGTATGGTTTAAAATGTCTATTTAACTCGAACCATTTTCGGTTTCCTATTTTTACATTTACATATTTAGATGGCTTCTTACATACTTCCTTTCTTTCCTAGTGGGCCTCGTTTTGTGTTTGTTACTGGTGTGGTATATGTGCTTTGGGCGCACGACGTCCTTAGCATCTGCGCTATGTATGTCTCTGTCCACTTTCTGGGAAACTGGAGCACGCCAGCCCACTAGAGAGTGCAGGAGTAGCGGTGGGTTGGGGTTATTGTGGTGTGTGCGGCAAACAGAAGTGACCGTTTCTTTCTTTTGGATTGTCTTTACGTTAAAATATTTATTTATAACTATTTTTGATCCCTCTTTGTTTGTTAAATAATTGTTGACATGGCAGCAATGTAGAGAGTTGGAGTTCCGGTTTCACCTAGGATGTGTGACCTCTGCGTTTGACCAAACACAGCTGGGAGGTGGCGGTCCAGTTAGTGAAGTGATACTGGCGCCACCGTGCCGGTTGCTGTTTTAACTGTCACCTCCTCGACTGTTGGAGGATACGACCTGCTCGGGTAATTGATTGTGTAAGCAAGCTCATACTTACTATTAAAAATTTTTAAGCTACTTGTCTGTCGTTTAACCTATTTACTGATTGCCAGTCTTGGTGTTTTCTATTTTACTAGACTATATTTAATAGGTGTGTGTTACAGGACAGATTAGCCATTATTTAATACCTTGTTTATCGAATTCAAGTTGGAACTCTGACAAGTGGTTTCACTGTGTGCTTCAGTTCGACGTGTGGTATTCATCATGTCACTTTTGGTGATGAAAATTTCTTGTACATCTGTAGAAAAGATATCTATTGTCCATAATTCGTGTAATACTCTCCAAACCAGTATCTTATACCACATACGTTCTCTTGTGTGCTGCCCGCTCGTCTAATATAGGGTGCCTAGGAAACCTGCTTTCTCGTATCGCTAGACAACAATTCAAGCAAATCGTATTAATGAATTTTTATTGCAGAAAGCTAAATGACAGTACTTATCTTTTAGAAATGAGATGTCGCAAGCAAATGGCGACAGACAAATAAGAAGTCTCTTCAGTATATACAATTCCTAATACATGTGAAACAATATAGTTCCTAAGTCGCTGCTGTAGCATTCGTAGAACGGCTCGTCTTCAACTGGAATGCTGCAGGCGGAGCGGCCTTTATGTTGCCTTCGCCTAGATGCCGCTGCAGTCTCGTTACCGTCCTAGATACGGTTCGGTCAGCGTACTATTGGCTGACGCCGTCTCACGGTCCTCTCTGCTCTAACGTTCTTGGCCGGCGCTTGACGTTAGGCCGGAACATTTTCTAAAGTAGCCTATTTTTTTCCTCGGGGTTCGTGCTATCTCCGCACCAAATCTCATCGAAATCAGTTCAGTGAATTAATCGTGAAAATCTAACAATGTTACTTTCGCAATTATAATATTAGTATGGATAAAACTTTCAACTAAGATATATTTTTATCCCATGCTGCGATTATACGGTTCCCGAAACTATGTTCAAGTTACGTGCGAAAAACTCCAAGAAAATTCGCCTAGTAGTTTTGGAGAAGCGTGTTCAGACAGACAAACAGACAAGGCTGTCTTACAAATTTTTTTGTTGGTGTAGATAGATAAGTTTCCCTTATGATTTATTACTGCTGATTCCTTCTAAATCGCGCTTAGGTAACTGTACGTCTGATAGCCCACTTGCCTGTGGAGGCTTCAGCTAAACTCCCTTTACTAATGGACATTTTGTGTTCTTAGCCAAACTTCGTTCAAACCCTAAAGCACATTTGACTTTTTAAAACCTTTTTGCATGACCGCCAGCCGTTGATGCCATTGCCCTATATCTGTGTTAAATGGTATTAATGTTTTAGAGCAGTGAAATTTCGTTTACATAAAATTGGGCAACGTTGCCGAAAGCTGGTCTTTTTGCGGCGAATCATCTTGATCCTTAATGACATTTGTATGTAAAATTTAATTACTTGAAAGACTTTGCTGTGGTAGTATTAAATTATGTATTTCACTAATTGTACACTGTTGGACTGTATTTGATAATAAACTACTGTTTAAGTATGTAAAGTTGTGTTAACCGAGCACCTTACCAATCCACAGTAGCTCCCTACCTCCTCAGTATATTTTGTGTGACTTACTACCAAAAAGAATACACTTTTAGCACAAAATTTCCATGGAGTCGTAGTGATAGGACAGGGTGTGGTGATGTTAACGTGTGACATGTGACAATACTTACAATACTATAGTACTGTGTTACTGTTGCATCCATAGATACTGACGTCATTGGATTGACTGGAGTTGGGACGACATGTAAGGCATAACTTTGAAACTTGAACCAGTTGCAGCAGACTTAGTAGACCTTTTCACTCACTGTCTATGGGGGATAAAATTTATAGGGTATAAGCGAGGCTCAGTCCTGTGGGGGATAAAATTTGTAGGGTGTAAGACAGCCCCAATTCCCAAGGAATGCGCCAGGGTCTGGGAAGGAGATGACATTTAAAAATAATCGAAAATCAACGACATCAGCATCTAATCTATATCCTCCTTCTGAACCCTATCCCATCAATAGTGGTGAAATTTTATCAGGACTGTCATCTATTGACTACTGCAGATTGGATCTGAGGCCGCCACGTTTCTCACATGGGAAGTTTCACATGATTTGCTCAAGAATCGGCGAACCATAGAGTTTATTTCTTCTTATGCTTTAAAGAAAAACTAAAAATTTAGTATGTTATCAAGTTTTGTCCAAAGCAATATTACAATGAATTAGTAAAAGATTTTACTTTATAATTTGGGTACAATAATTGTAAGGTTACTGTGCAAGATATTAGTCACCCACTCAAAACGGTACCCTCTTAAAAGAGCGTTGTAGATGGTCTAAAGCTTCTGAGGAATCATTAAATATGAGTACAAGTGGAGACGTGACATAACGGCAGAATGGCGCAATTGTGATTGGACGTGCCATGACCGTACCATGAATGAAGTTGCCTGCGTTATCATCATGGACTACACAAAGTGTCTGGAAGGTATGATCACAGCCCTCTAACACGGTGAAGGAATATTGGTCCTAACAGAGAAAGAGCAAAGACGAATGTCACATGTTATCAATGAAAATAGGTTTCAAATCAATCACTAAATGTAGATCCGTCTCAACTGTCTTCCGAGCAAACATTGGAAAGAGAACTGCGTGTAATGTGTGATTATGATCCATTCGTCTCACGCAGAGGAGTACATTTCAGCTGATGATCTTTGCTCTACTCGAATCTTCGATAACTTTGGAGACGCCATATTGAGTTGCGTGTTATGCCGGTTGCTGTTCCAGAGGTTCCAGTTTCAAGGCAATGGCGCAACTGAAGATTTATCACAGACACGTCATCGTTATAATTAAATTTTAGACAATGACGCATAAACCTTCAAAGGATACTTTGACAGCTTATACAAAAGATGAAAAAATGTCTTTGGCACAGTGTATTACAAAAAAAAAAGACATGGATTATGGGACAGAAGAAAATAAGTTCGACCGGACAGCTTAAATTCCTGTTACTGAAACGAGTAGCAATAAGTCATTTTCTTCCTTGTCATGGCGTCTCTAAAACTGTCGGGGATACGAGTACAGCAAAGGCCATCAGCCTCTTTCTGAAAGGAATGTATGAAGCCCTAACGTCCCGCCACAGCAGTGTCGAGCACTGGAAGCCCATCGACTCTTAACTTACCGTACAGTTAGTGCGAGAGATGGTTCTGTGATGTTTTACGATTTTTTTTTCGAATGCTGAGGATGGTACAGAGGATGAGTTGGCAATAACTGCAGCATAATTCATTATTTATATCAGATTTTTCAGTTGCCTTTCGCAGCAGCTAACTCCCATGATTCAAACAGTGGAATGTTGATGTGAATGTAGATCACTTAAGAGAGGTAGTAGCACAGTTTTAACTATCGAACAAAAAAATTCTTTTTTTAATGTATATGACTGCAGGCCTGGTATACACTGAAATTCCCGCGCCACAATTGTTTTCGAGGTGAGAGTTAATATGTTTTGAGTACCCGCCGTACAGTGTGTCGAACGTAAACATTTAGGAGAAGTGAATCCGAAGCCCACTACCACCAACCAGAAACGAAGATTGCGATTCAGGATTGGTACCATTCTTTGTCACCAAGACCAAAGAAGGGGTGCACACTCATACGGGAGCACTATCACCAAAGTATCTTCATTTGCAGAGCTCCATCTTCAGCCTGTAGTCAAAATGGTAGGGTATGCGCAGCAAGCTACATCGCGAGTTTATTGGATAACGGTCCCATATGACCGCTGCGAAAGTTGCAAGAATTGTAGCTCTATAGTGTGGATGTTTTTCACATAACTGTACTAATTGCCGTGGCTTGCAGCTATTTCCGTATCTGAACCACTTACTGAAGCAACGGGCAACAAGCGGCTCTTTTGTTGCTTGTGTTGTCGCTCAAAATCATGCAGGAATTAGTTTCTTCAGGTATTCAGCCCTCTTTTACGGTGACCATCTTACACTGGGCGTCACCAATAATACGCAGAAACTGACTCAGCTTTGTGCCACGTGTGTGCAATAAAGTGCATTTTAAAAACTTTTGCTATCTTCATGTAGAAACTGACTCAGCTATCTGCCACGTTTGCGGAATAAACAGTATCTTTAAAATGTTTATGGTTTTTATTACATTAATCTCCATTTCATTGTTACACGGTATATTCTATTAAGCAGAGAGTACCTCCTTAGGAGACGTCACTTCTTTTGCTACTTAAAAAATGGACTAAAGCAGATAAGACTGAATAAATGATTAAAATAAATAAGAAACCACACCAGCTACATTGATACACATTGGTTATGTAATGAGCAGTTTCCTTCAAAGAACATCGAGTTAGATTGCCAATAGCATTCATAACAAATACTTCCAAAAGTCTAGCTCTCTTATATAACGTTAAAGGCAAATCGCCTTTAATGTTACGTAAGATAAGTAGACTTCTTAAGTGATGATATTGGCATAGCCCTGGGGATTTCTTACGAGGACCATTGGCGGTGTAACCTGATGATGTTTGGGCGAAGCCGATCGTGACACAATAAATGTGTATCATTATAGCTGTGGCGGTTCCTCATTATATCAAGAACTACGGAGGTCAACACTGACAGGACTAAACAAACGAAATTCTGGAAGTCACGTAGCATGCAGAAGTGCTTCTTTCGGTGGACAGCTACGGCACTTGTCTCCTACTGATAACATAACTGCGCTCCTGCGGCAGCACGCAAAAGCTGGGACGTGGTGTAGACGGTCTGGAGAGCTGTGTAAATCCACCATCTGGCCTGTGAACTTTTACGACGTTGGATATAATCCTGAGAACGCCCGGGCCGCAGTAAATGTGAATTTACCAGAAGAACTGTTGGGATTCTATGACCCGCAGTTGGAAGATTTTACGGTAAAACTTCTTGCTATCAGGAACAGCATTGTGCTGGGACACATCGGATTAGCTCGCCTCTCGTGTTAACACTCCGAACCAGGTGCCTCCAAGAAACACTGCGTGGATTGCTGTCCGTCGCCTAAAGTTCGTCCGCCGACGAAACAGTTAACAGTATTTCAGTTATTTAGTGGCAAAGCATGCTACAAATATATCAGTGATAACATCGCAATGTATTTAAAGCGGATAGTAAATATTTGCTTTCATTACACAAGTTTTTTTAAACATCTAACGTGTGCAGAAGTATCTGAAGGGAAAACAATTTATCCCTCGGTGTATATTGTGCACCTGACGACGAGCATCTGTTTGCAGTTGAAGGCAGGACAATAAACAACGCAAATTTGTAGTTTTCACTTTGTTCAAATTCCAAACATCTTTAAGCGTCGTCAGCATTTCTAAGTGTCATACAGGTCAATAACGGGTGTTTGTAAAACTTTCAAAAGCCGTGTAAACTTATTCACATGATTTACGGACCTGATGTTGATATCAGTTTTCAGCGAAGTACATAAAGTTTTTTACTTTATAGCTAAAGGAGTTGAATGTGACTTCCATTAGTTTTGTGACGCGCGTCCCATCCATTTATTGTCAAACTATGTATGTCAGAAGTAACTTGTTCAATTGCAGCTCTGAGCTCTGCTATAGAAGCCGATAAGGGTGGTACAAACACAGTACCCCTGATGAATCCGCACAATAACAAATCAGCTGGTTTCAGGTTCTGTGATACTGGGAGACATGTAATCGAGGATGCACCCCGACCAATCCATTTATCTGGAAAGCAGCTGCCAAGGAAGTCCCTGACATCGGTGAGATACTGCATAAAGTGTACGCTTCCGCGGTCAGTCTCGCCAATCAACGGGATTAAAAAAGAGTTTTCCACCATATCTAAGTACATTACTCCATTAAAAAAAATAAAGGGCTGTACACTTTTGCTCTTTGTCAGTGAATCACTACGATTTTCACTGCCCCAAATCCTACAGTTGGTCTCAGTAACTTTAGCACTTACGTGAAAATTCGTGTTTCCACTGAAATCTTCTTCATCCAATCGACGTGTAACCTCCCTACAAAAGTCCTAATAGTGTCCTTAAGGCCTTGCACCACTATTAATTTGTACGGTTTAGAGGCAAATATCTTCTTAACAAACGACAAACTGTCAGATGTGGGACCCCCAGCTAGCGAGAATCACGTCAGGTTGATTTTTCATGACCGTTACCGATGCTTTGGCTCACTCGCTCTACGATGTCGTCAGATACAAATGGCCGACCTAAAGATTTTTTCACAGCTCACCAAGCACACAGTTTCAACAAAGCACTTACAGTATGCCACTAACTAAAGGTATGCTTACTGGAAGGATCTTTACCCTAATCGGCACGAAAATTACGTTCCACATTTTTTGCAGACTGATTCTTCAAACCAAAACATACAGCGACCATGCTTGGGGCGGGCAGTGAAAGGCGCCGTCTTTTCTACAGCTGTTGCTAGCTCTGGCGCTCGTGTTATTCGGTAGCAGCGTACCACGTACGTAAATATTTGATGCATTTCTTTTAATGAAATTACGGCAAGATTACGCCTGTAAGTCTTATCACTAAATCTGACTGAATTTTTGATGTTTTAAAGTCCTTTTAGAAGCAACCTTTATTAAATTACCTGAGGAAGACTGTCATTCCAAACACCACCTCGGTTAGCAAATTGCTAGCACGGATTTGAATAAAACCTATACCTTTCTGATAAATAAAAGTTAAACAAAGCCGAATTTAGAGTAAGAAAAGCAATGCGGGATGTGCTCAGTGAATTTGAAAGTAAAATACTCTGTACCAGGTTCAAGAAAAATTCCCACAGTATTGGTCTTCGGCAAAGTCAGAAAAGCGAAGAAAGGTTATACATCAGTACTGTGATCATGCTGGCAGCGAAACGGAGGAAGACATAGACAAAGCCTAAATACTTCTGCTCCGTTTTCCAATTGTAGCATCAATGCCGAAATAATAGAACCTGGATCGCTGAATAGGGGCACAACAAAAATCACTCACCCGACTAAAGGCTACTGAGCCTGATGGAAATCTACCGCATTCTAAGCTCACAGATCAGTAACCACTAGAGAAATCATTATAAGCACCATTTAAGACCGTGTAATTCCACACCTGGACTCGGTAACCTCCTCGACTTGTTTAGGAAATGAGTTGCAGGTACCTTACATCCAGGTTAAGCCAGTCTCTGAGGATTTGATGGCGCAATTTCATCAACTTACGAGGATGCTGATTTCGGCGTATTACCCGCTGTTCCAACATGTCCCGGAGATTTTCTGTGAAGTTCAAGGCAGGTGATTTTGCAGGCCAATCGAGACGTAAGGGGGGAGAGTGTTCAAGAAACCAATTACATACTTCCAGCCAAATGAATTTTGCTCTTGTCTTTATGTGCCCGTGTGGGCAATGGCCTCTTGCGAGGTGACAGACACCAAATGTTTATCACATGCGATTTCCTTCGCAATGTTCTATTGCTAAAAGACTGGGATGGACCTTCATTCCTGGCGGAATTAGAAGCGATTTTGATTTAGAAGCCGTGAAATGCGTCTCCGGTTCCACCCAGAAGAATCATTTGCTGGCCTCAATTCTGACGTCGCGTTTCATGGCTAAGAGTGTTTCACCGCTGCTTGTAGCCAGGGTGAATAGTCCGCCGCGAAACACGAACAAATCCAGGAACTTAACATGCCTTATGGGCATGGGCGCGGCCAAACACTTGCCCCTTTTCGCCACTCTGATAAGTCCCTACATTTACCCATGTACTTAACAATGTCCGCTTGACCCATAACTGTCTACCTTACGCTAACGTGGAGACAGAGCGCGAGCCGTTGATCACGTGACTCGATCGTTGTGCCGTCTGTAAAGGCTTAATGATTCATCTGCATGTGAGCACTTCGCTGACTAATTTTTTTGTCTGGTGAGCTTGTATAGGGGATACGAAAAAACTAGTTCCTCTTCTAGCAGCAGTTTATCGTATATCATCACTGGAGCAACGATGAAGGTGCAGTACATTCCTGTTTTAAAGAAAAATCTCCGATGATGTGCACTAATTATTGGTTTACATCGCTAATGTCAGTCGCTGGCCTACTACATTCTTTCTGGGGACCGAAATGAATATTTCAACAGGTGGGAGATTTTGACTATGGAACGCTTGGGGACGAACGTTTATGTATAATTTTTACCTGCTGTAGCTCCGTTTGAATGGTGTCTGTTACCTGGTGTTCATTCAAGATGTGCCGCCTCGGTACTTAGAGATTGCAACAGGCTGTTGTGCGCGGGATGTTGATGTTCCATCTCGCAGAGGACCGTCGCACTTCAATATTAAAGCCCTGAGGCACCTGAACCGCAGATGCTCATTCATTGAACTGAAGCGGAAGAAGTCCTCTGCCCATCGCAATCGCTAAATTTCATTTTATGGTTTTCTTCTTTTCAAGTTCTTCAAATGGTTCAAATGGCTCTGAGCACTATCCGACTTAACTTCTGAGGTCATCAGTCCCCTAGAACTTAGAACTACTTAAATATAACTAACCTAAGGACATCACACACATCCACGCCCGAGGCAGGAGTCGAGCCTGCGACCGTAGCGGTCGCGCGGTCCCAGACTGTAGCGCCTAGAACCGCTTGGCCACCTCGGCCGGCACATATGTAGAACTACCATATGTAGTACTATCTACAGTATGTATCGCTTTGACAGCAAAGGTTTGGGACACCGTGGGGAGACAGTAGGATTTTAGATATATAAAATAAATTAAGAACCTATTTTCTAAAATTCACAAACAGAAATTAATGGAGACGTGGAAGAAATCATCCAAGATGAAAAAGAAGCCATTGCCAGACGGACTGGAAGAATACTCAGAAGAGTGAACCAACTATCAGGGAGATAGCACACAAAATAGTCGCCCTTGAGTCTATGAACCTTACCAGGCAGAACTAATAAAAAAACTAGACGGTCCAGACAAGAAATGGGTTGTTTACAACATTCACCTTTATGGGGCTTTTGCTGGGGTACTTTCAATGAGATCTCTGATTGTCTGCGAGGGACTGACAAGCCACTTCCTTGAAGAGCCGAAACCAGAATATGTAGTATTGCTAGACGCTGGGGTCTGGAGAGAAGTGAATGTGTTAACTCATCCACAATGTGTTATGTTTGGTTCAGTACGAAACTCTTTGCAGGCCAGTCATTTCAGGAATTTGTCTACAGACGGTTGCCTCACAAATGCTTCTTTTGTCAGGATGCAATGCCAAGCTGAGGTTCGTATCCATCTACATTTAACATCTTCCAAAGATAAAAAACGGGGATCACACTCTAACGGGAAAAATCGCACCCATTCTGTAACACGAACACACCCTTTCCACAACACGATCTTCTCCGTACTTCACTGTTGGCGCTAGACATGGTGGCAGGTAACGTTCCCCAGGTATTCTCAGCACCCAAACCCATCCATCATATTCCCGCAGGGTATAGCGTTATTCATCACTCCAAATCACGCGTTTCGAGTCGTTCATTGTCCAGTGCCGTCGCTCTTCACAGCGCATCGAGCGTCGCTTAGCATTCTCTACAGAGACGTGTGGTTTATGAGGAGCTTCTCGACCGTTGTATCTCGTTCCCTCTAACTCCTTATGCACATACACTGTGCTAACTGCCTTGGAAGTCACGAGTGATTTATTTAGTTGATTTCATGCGATTTTTTCATACCCACTCTCTGCAGTGTTCGATGGTCCTTGTCCGTCAATTCATGGGGCCTGCCTGGCCCTGGTTTAGCTGCAATTCTTTCTTCACGTTTTCACTTCCAATCACGTCACAGACATTCGATCGTGGTAGCTTTAGAAGTGCTGAGATGTCCCTGATGAATCTGTTACTCAGGTGACATTCTATGAATAGTCTACATTCGAAACCACTACGCGCTCCTGACCGATTCATTGTGCTGTTAGTGCTTCTCTACTGACAACACAATACGCTTCACTTCCTTTTATAGTAGTAGGCAAGTCTCTCGTAATATTTCCTACACAAAAATGGAAATGAGCGTATGGCATCGTTGGACGGGAGGCCCCATTCGGGGAAGTTTGGCCGCCAAATGCAAGTCTTACTTCATTCGATGCCACATTTGGCGACTTGCAAGCCGGTGATGAGGATGAAATGATGATGAGGACAACACAACACCCAGTCCAGAAGCGGTGAAAAATCTCCAACCTGGCCAGGAATCGAACCCGGGCCCGCTGGCAAGAGGGCAAGCACGTTATCACCCAGCTAAGCAGGCCGACTTTTTCTACATATATTTCGTGGAATGACGACGAAGGTGAAATTAGATTTGAGCTCATGCGGAGGCTTAACAACAACGCTGGTTTGAATCGTACTCAACAAACACAGAGCAAAAGAATGTGCTGAATAATTCAGACAATGTCGGAAGGGTATAAAATTTTCGCGACTGGGGAGAAATAACAAAGGGAGTCCCACAGGGTTCAATTTTGGATCCACTCCTACTCGTGACCTTCCACTTAACTGTCGACAAGCAGAATTGATACTTTTTGCAAGCGATTCTCGTGTACAATGAATCCTATTAGAGAGAAAGCAACTGAAGAGATGGTAATTGATATTTTTCGAGGAGCTATAAAGTGAGTCTCAGAAAATGTGCTCTCCCTAAATTTTGGAAAAACATTCTGTATTCAAACTTCCTGGCAGATTAAAACTCTTAGCTGGACCGAGACTCGAACTCGGGACCTTTGCCTATCGCGGGCAAATGCTCTGCCAACGTTCTTTTTTATTCATTTATTTTTAATCTCATCATTTTGTTCGCTTTTGTTCGTTGCATCTGTTCGGGGCGGACGTCGTAAGACATCCGTTTAAGTTTGTTGTTGATCGATTAACGCATTTTTTTTTTACCACAGACGACACGTAACCCTCTGACAGAACTCGCTGAGCTACCGTGCCGGCATCTGAACTACCCAAGCACGTCTCACGACCCGTCCTCACAGCTTTACTTCCGCCAGTACCTCACCTCCTACCTCCCAAACTTCACAGACTCTCTCCTGCGAAAGGCATAGACCCCGAGTTCGAATCTGGTCCGACACACAGTTTTAATCTCCCACCAAGTTTCATATCAGCGCACGCTTCGCTGCAGAGTGAAAATTTCATTCTGTTTTCTGTATTCAGTTCTGTACATCAAATAGTCATACTAACATTTGAGTAGCGCACGGGTAGGAGGCAGTAAGTAGGGTAGGAAGTCCCATTTTTCAGGTGTAAACAGTTGAGTACATCTACTTTTGCTTTTCGTATATTTGCTAGTCTTGGAACCAAACGAATCAGATTTCTGACGTATTTTGTAAATTTCGACTGAATAATGTCTTATGGAATTTCTTTTTTGGATAACTCATTACTTAGATATAAAGTATTGATGGCACAAAAGCGATCATTAAGAGTAATGTGTGGTGGTCACCTACGAACGCCATGTTTATACCTCTTCAGGAAGCTAGGCATGTTAATTGCGCAGTCACAGTACATATATTCGCTAGTGAAATTCGCCATAAATAAGCCATTACAATTTTAGAAGAACAGTGATATCCATACCCAGAACACTGGAGCGAAAAGTGATCTTTATTACCCACTGTTAAAGGTGTCAGTGGGGCAAAAATTAGTTAACTATGCAACAACAAAAATATTTGATCAGTTTTAAAATAACTTAAAATGTTTGACAGATACTGAAGAACGTTCTGAATCTAACTTGAAATCATTTCTCGTGGGCAGCTGCTCATATTCCACTGACGAATTTCTACTTAAAACCTGTAGACATGAAAAAGGCAAAAGTAGGACTAAAATAATAATGTTTTAATTAATGTTAAACACTAACCATGTATACAGAGCATGTAAACTGACTCGTTTCGCTGTATTTCGATAAAAAATAATCAATAGAACATGCAACTAACAAATATACTTCCGACGAAACTTTCATGACTGGAAGAGGAAAAAGCCGAAGAGTATGATGGTAGTACACCATATACACTCCGCCACACACTCAAGGCGGCTTGTGGAATATACAGTAGACGTAAGTATAAAATTCATAGTTTTCATTTGCAACAACTTACGAAAGTACTTGCTAAATAGCCCACGTGCCGTATCCACGACCTTCGCCTGCAATCATCGCTGCACGCACCACAGATATGGTCGACAAGTTGCCTGTGCTCCGTCTCCTAAGGAGACACTCCTTTTGCACACCTCGACGTCAACAATACTGCAGGCGCAGCGCATTCATCACGAGAAGCTAGATTTTGTCCAAAGCATGCCAGTCTGTTTTGAAGTAGAATTCCAGCCGCACCACGGAAGCATGCGGCGCTAGCTTCGCCACCAGGGACTTCAGCCTCGAGGCAGCGGTATGCGCATCATGGGCAACAGCACCACAATCGGGACACTACTTTGCTTCTGCCAGCCACGTGGTTTCCAGGCATCCAGCAGATATCACTCGGACATGCGTGTATTTAGAGCGACGCCTGGCCGCTCACATCCAGTTCAGTCCGCTGAATCACTGCAAGCAGTCCTGCCGCAGAGCGATCTCAAGGATCTGCACCATACGGTTCCATCAGTATCCTGACTTAGATGATACGCACCGAAGCCACTACGAGCAGCCACATGTTAGGCAAGGAAATGATAGTATGAGCATTTTTACATAACTTATAACAGTTGTTAAATAATACGATTTTCACATTCCCTTAATGTTCGGACATTTGGCGGTGTAGTACCTGCTTTGATCGTTCACGCCAAATAATATACGCTGAGTTAGAAGTCAGAGTTCGTTTACAAGCGCAGTCCAGATACAACAATGTTACGTAAAACTAATATCTATTTTTATATACCCCAGCTTGTCATTTTTCATGACGCGAAAGATAAGTGAAATACGCTGACTGCTGCCATGTTCAACATCAGAATGAATAGTGTGCCAGATATCGTGAGACGATTCAAAAACGCAGACCGTATAGACTCTATAACTCACCAGTCAAAGAAGTTGAATGCACGTGACAAGGGAAATCTAATACGAAAAATAAAGAAGCAATCTACACTCAATACACCAAAATTAGCAGGTGATTTCCTGAACGAGACTTTAAAGAAGATTCATCCTCAAACGACTGACAGAGCATTGGAAAATAGTGACTACAATGCAAGAGTAGCTAGAAGGAAACTGTACGCGAATGAACAGAATCGAAGAGGATACTGGACTTTGCTAAAGAGTTTATTACGAAGGAAGAAACACGGTGGAACTACGTCATTTTTACCGAGGAAAGTAAATTTAACATTTTTGGGTCTTATGGACAGATGATGTGGGCGAAGAATAATGAAGAATTGAAAGTTACAAATATTAAGCCCATTGTAAAAGCCGGCCGCGGTGGTCTCGCGGTTCTAGGCGCGCAGTCCGGAACCGCGCGACTGCTACGGTCGCAGGTTCGAATCCTGCCTCGGGCATGGATGTGTGTGATGTCCTTAGGTTAGTTAGGTTTAAGTAGTTCTAAGTTCTAGGGGACTGATGACCACAGCTGTTAAGTCTCATAGTGCTCAGAGCCATTTGAACCAACCCATTGTAAAGCTTGGACGTGTCTGTGTTCTCGTCTGGGGCTGCATATTCACATCTGAACCGGGCGAATTAGTGTTCATCGACAGTATTACAGAAATATACGTCTATCGCATCTCACCAGAAAACAATTCACCCAAAAGTGCAGAAAAACGGTGATATCAAACGCATTTAAGTTTTAACAGGACAGTGACCCGAAACATTAGGCTCACATTGTGCAGCATTATTTGTCGTACGATTCTCCAAAAGTCCTCCAACCACCACCTCGAGCAGGAGATCTCAACCCTTTTGAGAATGTTTGAGAAGTAGAGCGACGCTTTAGAAAAAAAATCAAAGTCTTACAAAGAAACTTCGAAGCGTCGATTAGAAGAAGAATGGGACGGTCTATGCACTGACTGTTTAAAAAAGGCCAATAGCTCTTCGCCGCAGCGTTGGAAATAAGTGATACAACAGAATGGCTACCCCCTCAAAATGCTGAAACATATATTTTTGCCAGCCGCGGTGGCCAAGCGGTTCTACACACTTCAGTCCGGAACCGCGCGACTGCTACGGTCGCAGGTTCGAATCCTGCTTCGGGCATGAATGTGTGTGATGTCCTTAGGTTAGTTAGGTTTAAGTAGTTCTAAGTTATAGGGGACTTACGATCTCAGATGTTAAGTCCTATAGTGCTCAGTCATTTGAACCATATATTTGTCACAAAAATTTGTCTAAAAATAATTTGTTTTGGAAAGTGTCCAAATATTAGAAAAATATGTGAAAATGAGACCTAGACGTGGCTTCTCCATCCCCAGGTTCCCTACCTTGTATTATTCAGTGGAGCGTTCTCTATGTTCCGTTACATTTTTGCACTCTCTTACGGGAGCTATTGTGATATGACAGAATTTGGTGATACTTATGTAACATTTTATTTTGTGATGACTGTAAACTTTTTCTTTCACAATGTATATTTTATTTGTGATGTTTATCGGTTTTATGTTTACATTCTACCACATGACTTAATGGTTACAAACGTGTCTTCTGTTTTGTTTTCTTAGACTATCTCTGTCACGTCGTTTACGGTGCTACCTAACGACACACATTTCATGCTATGTAAATTTTACCTGCTGTCAATATATGAGGTTCTCCTCCATAAAAGTAATATAAATGTACCGTGATCAAGTTGTTCACGATGTTATGACTTGTGATTGATCGCTCTTTGTAAAGTTATCTTGCGCCACCTATTGGTCTTCGTTTACTTCTTAGATAGTTTAACCGGCAAAGACAGATTGGCAATGGTTCTCTTCGAACAGACAACGGCGCTATCAAATATAACTGTATGAGATCTGTATTATATTCAGTCTATGTGCTCACTTTCGTGAGCGTTTTGCTAAAGTTTAATTTAAGTATAAGTACGATATTAATTGAAAATTGTGTATATGGTTTCCTATATGTATTACTGAGATGTATTCTTATGTTATTATATAAAATTTTTCTATCGTTAATTTCCTTGTACACACTGTTCCACAACTTCAGTCTGATGATGGGATATGTAACGCTTAATAAAGTATTGTGTAATCAAGACCTTCGTTTACTTCAAACTTATGCCAAATAAATGTTAATCACGTGTGAACTGGACAGACAATTATTAAGGTGTGGTACCACGTAGGACAGATCACTACCTTACAGAATAAAGGAGAAGGTGAGAAACACTAGAAAGAGCAACGGCTTCAGATGAGGGTGTTGCTGAGAAGAAAGGAAAAGAGGGGGGCAGTGGGGTGGGGGAGGGAGGCTGTGAGACAAGTTGAGCCTGCACTATCCTCACCGGTGGCGGCTTCGGGGTCAGCGTCCTTGTCGCTCGGAGCCAGCCGCAGCGGGCCGACCACGCTCAGAGGGAAGGGCAGCGGCGCATCGATGAAGGCGCGGCCGACGCGGGGGAACTGGAAGAGGCCCGCAGCGCGCTTCTGTCCGCCACCCCCTGCAACAGAAGAGGCCTTACACCTGCAGTCGACTCGTAGTATCGCTCTTCACTACTAGGTGCACTTCAAACACAGGTAGAGTTGTAAAGCTACCGTAGACTATCGTAAGGGAGCGTAGATTACTGTAATTTTCCTAGTAGCTTTTGTCAGTTACGATCGTACCCGCTTTACTTGTACGTTACGTGTATTGCGTACCAATCAGGCGTTACCACGTATTTGTCGCTTTGTCTGCGTCTGCGATCAGTGTCCTACTGGATTCTCCAAGGAACTGAGTGCAGATTCATAAAGGGCCCCGTAACCTACCGAACATTTTTGTTCTGCATAGTTACCCCCCTGTATGTTACTTAAAAATAAACAGTATTTATTGCAAAAATTAAATTTTCGGTACTTAATTCAGGTTTTATTTGAAAGTTGTTAGTTTGTAACGCGAATCAGAGGAGTTTTGTAGTAAAAATGAAAAAGAAACAATACCGATTTATCATACACTGCTAGAAAATGCAATTTCCTCAAAAAAAGTAAAATTTAAAAAGAAGCTCAATACAAAAACATATCGATTATCGCTTCAAATATTCGTCGAGTTCATACAAAACATGCGTCTGTTACTCATAAACAACTTTCGTATTTATCAGTAATAACAACAGCCTATTGCCTTTGATCATGATGAAAAACGTTCTTTTGACTACAGAATACCAACAACAAACATATAATTTTTAATCTTTATGTTTGTAAACTGTACTGCATCAGTCGTAATTGCATTGGTTGTATAAAAGCGTAGAAGTTACAACATGACTAATTTTTATTGGTTATAAAATGACTTTTATGTTATGTAAGAATGTAAAATACACCATGAACTTACAATGAATAAAGTTCGTTGTTAATTATGTGCAAAACAAACAAACAAAGAAAAATCGTCAGCTCACAGTTTCTTCGTTAAACATTCATTTATGCTACTTTCGCTACCGATCCTACCAATGCTACCGGCAGTCGTAGCATTTCTTATGTCATTTATGCATGTACCAACACAACCGTAGTTTTGGTAGGGCGCAACTCTAAGCACAAGTAATAGTGGCTGCAGAGTAGCCTAGTTGGCGGCTGTTAGGGGAAAGGCGGGCAAAATGGCCATTGCGCACATAACGGCCACTTGAATTCGTGAGTCCTACAGTGATGCAAGCGTACAGAAATTGTGTAAAGATGTCACTCGAAACCCCCTGACTTAGGTAGAGTCATTTAAAGGAGCTAGGATATCATCCTGTCTCGTACTCAAATTTTGTACGGATTTGACATATTCTCATCTGACGAAATAAACATCACCAAATCGACTTCATACTGTAAAGAGAAAAGGACGCTAGCAAGATGTCAGTCCCAGCTATGCATCCTGTGCGAAAATCGGCACCGTAATTCCGATAGAACGCAATGGTGAACCTCTGAATGTGCAGCTGTTAAACTTCTACGCGCACATGTTTTTTGCCTCTCGCTCCGGCTCACTGCAGACGTCTAAAGACCGAGTGCGAAGTACTGTAAAGAGGAGTGACAACCAGGGGTCACCTAATCGCGGGATGTCGAAGGCGTGCGAAGAGGACGGGGGAGTGGGCCATATTTGTCTAATGTGTTTTAGAATTTTGTTCGAGAACACGTAATATGGCAGCCTCACACACATAGCTGTTCAATTTTAACAACGTATGTACCTAAAAATCGAAATGAATAAGCCTAATCAAATGAGAAATTGTTACGTTTTAATCATGCAATCACACTGAAGAATAACGTAACTCCTGGAGATGTACTTCGCTTTAACAGCTCTTCAGTCCAAAGAAAATAACGCACAATAGTGATGTTAACAACTAAACAGCATTATGCTACTACATTAATAGATAATCATTTATTTCATTAATGTACAATGCATTTGTGAATCACAACGTAAAAGTCTTCAAAGCAAAGAGATCTCTGAACCTGTTACAGGCTGGAAAAGAACAAAGAACTACCGCTTGTTGGTTCACTGACATGATTAACATGACCCCTTACTCACTGCCTGAGCAGTAACTCGCGTTCGAACGTGAGGCGGCTGCAACTGGGCGGAGTGAGTGACAACCTGTTCTCGCGGAAGTTTAAAAGTTACACAGTCAGAAGATCCTCAGTGCGTACTATTAGAATTACGGTCCAAATCTTCGAGCGGTTTCGTTTCCTTAGGCTGGTATCCTGCAGATGTACTGTTTTGTCCTTAAAATGTGAGGTCACATTGGTGATGTTTTCTTGTAAGGTAAATTCTCACTTCATGTAATTGTTTTAAATTTACTCAGGAAGCTAGGTTTTTCTAACATAGTTGTAAAAGTGGTTAATTAATGACAAATTCTCTTCTCTGTTATTGATTCGTTGGTGGTCGTGGCCAACTAACAATATCACTCGTGGATTGGCGTCTAGGCAAGCACAGTGGCCAATACATCCATCCTCAGTTAAAACATTTTTCTTCCTTTTTTACTCTTATTTATGTTAACAAATATTGAGTGTAACTAAAATACACAGTAAATCATTACAAACAATCATAATACCAATAATTAATCACTAATATAACATTAGTAATTACTACTGAACATTATAAATTATTTTTTCCTTACAACGAAGCACAAAGAAAGCAGTGAATGCCGGGATCAGTGGGACACGGAGAGCGCAAGACAAGCAGTGAGAAGGGCATGGCTGTCAAAACTGCTGCATCCACTGACAGATCTCTAGTGGATACGTTAGAAAGGAGAATTTTGAATGAAAATCATGTGCTGTTGACAAGAGGGAGGTATTTGGAGAGTTTCGGTTATTTTCATCTCAAAATAAGAAAAGGATATTTATGAATGAAATTACAGTTCCAGAGAACTTTTCAAGCCCCGAACTCTGTGATCTTTATATGCAAACTGAAGCAACGCATGAAAATTTGCACCAGTGCCGGGATTCGAAACACGGCCTGCAGCTCACTTTTTTTTTTGTTCTCTGCAGTTGGTCGGGACTGACGTCATATGACATCCGTTCTAATTGATCGCTGAGCTACCGTACCGGCTCTCAGTGGGCGAATGCGCTAACCACTAAGGCACCTTAGCACAGTGGGTTTGCACAATTGCGCGGACTACGCCAGCACCCCTTCCTCTTCAGTCAAATTCCCATTCACGCTACAGGTACTACTACGGTATCGTATTCAGGTACAATACTAAGGTATTCTTCTAAGCTTGAACAGCAATGTACAGGTTCACCAACTGTGTTGAAATAGCACCTCAGCATCGAACGAAATGGGGGATCCCGCGTGAAGCCAAGGCATAGGTATTTTAATCAAACGGAACTATATGGTTGCAGAGACCTTTCGAGTTTCAAACGTATATTATGTATATATGCAGACTTACTATTGGCTACATTTGTTGCTATAGGAACACTTTTCTTCATAAGTATGAGAGATTCTTCGATGAATTTTTCGCTGATTACTAAACGCAAACTCCTTAATGCAAAACTCCAGGATTTTCCCAATCTATTAAAAACTGTGGCAAAAATTGAGACAATTAAGTATAAAATTTGAGTATTTTTCGCAACATGTTTAAAATGCAACAACTCATTCATTTTTTCGTACATTAAATAAAGTCTGGTGTTTCATACACCTGTAAGTATGGTTTGTATGCTGTGCAAAATTTATCGAAGAATCTCTCTTACTTATGAAGAAAAGTGTACCTTTAGCAACAAATGCAGCCAATAGCAAACGAAAAAATGATGGAATTACACATGTAAAAAAATTACTTTGCTATGTTTTTGAACTTCCACTGCTATGACTGTGAATCCTGAATTCTTCCTGGTCATTCTGACAAAGTTTTATGAATTTATTTGTAAAAGTATAGACAGTGGAAATTAAAATGTCCTGTGGTGCCTCTCCTGCTCCAAGTCCTATCCCTCCCCCCCCCCCCCCCTCAACCATTAAAATATTTACATATAGTTTTTGTAGTTAAAATATTGATATTGGAACGAAATAGTACTATAAAATTATTATTGGGAAGGAAGTTGTACTCTGTCAGTTTTCAGACATTCATCCTGTAATAGACGTTTGATGTATTTTCTCATTCAATTTTTAAGTGATAACATTAACTTTTTATGTGTTGCGGTCTTTTTTTTTCCAAATATAAAAATTACCCGTAAAACTAACGTTTCTCCAAATCTGAAAACAAGTGATATGTTATTTGTGTGGAAGAATGTTCTCGGACTCTCCTTGGGCTCCATCAGGAAAGTGAAGAATTCAACGTTTTTTCATCACCCAAAACAACAATTTAAGTAACGTAGAGCAAGTTTTAGTAGTTTTGTTGCTGTGTCGTTAATCTGTTCTAGCTTACAGTAGTCTTTCTTCGTAATTTACCAATATTAAATTTTAACTTATAGATTAACAGCTACAGTTCTTATTCAGTTCTCTACTAGCTATACTGATTTTATTATGTTTTAAAAATGCCTACCGTACACAAGATTAACTCATCACAGGTACCTGTTAATTTTAAGCTGGTATTGCATGCAAACTTGTGACAGACTTTTACCAACCTGGTCTAGTCATTTCTCATCCTCTGTAAGGCAGCTGGCTATTCAAGCGTTTCAGTTTCCTAACCCCACCAATCCTGTAAATACATTCCGTCGTGGGATTGTTGCCGTCTCGTCTAAAACGATGTGCAGTATTCACTGTCAAGATACTAGGCAGAAAGCTATTGTACAAATTATTTAACAATCACACAGGAAACTGTCTTCTATTATGCAGGCTCCACCTTCTATAAGCTCCCAAAGCAGTCTAAGAACAGTTTCGCCGCTCATTCCTTTATTATGTATAAAGTTTCTTCGCTACATTGAGTGTACTTATTTTATAGTGCAGTATTCATTCACATATGATGGACAATCTCTGACTTTTCTCGTTTCTTTTTCAGTCAACAATTTTGTGGGCTACTTATGTGATAAACTGTTCCATGTTCGAGTAACTTTGTAAGAAACAAAAGCAAAAAAAAATTAAGAGGTACAAAAAATAAATGCATAATGTAAAATTTGTGGAACGTTCGTCATCAAGGACAAAGTAAATTTCCATTCCTTTTTAAGCATGGATAAATAACCAGAATTTTGTGCAAAAAGGTCGTTAAGAGCAGGGGAAGCATTGACTGTTATGAAATCTGTACATCTAAATTTGAGACAGATCTGTTGATTTCATCTGCTGGCTACCTGAACGAATCATGTAAACTACGTGAAAGAAAGCAAGAGAGATCTGAGGCTTTCCCGGCGAATGTGCTGTATCCAAGGTTCTCGGGTGTCCAGCCGGATCCGATCGTCGAAGTTCCACGATATTTCGGCGAATAATCGTTCCGCCATCATCAGCACCACCTGATGATGGCGGAACGGTTATTCGCCGAAATATCGTGGAACTTCGACGATCGGATCCGGCTGGACACCCGAGAACCTTGGATACAAAGCAAGAGAGGTTTGTAGGTTACCACCATTATTGTTAATGGGCCTAATGACCATGTTGCCAACGAGACATTAAACCATAAGTTTTTATCCTTCATTGTTGTTTAACTTCAGTACCGAGGAGACAATTTAAGAATGGAAATAAAAAATTCTGAAAAAATTAAAAGTTTTATGGCGAAAGTTGTCAAATTTGCGAAACGCAAATATTGGCATCATTCCGTCCGAAGGAAAGCAAAGACTTCGACAACATATCGAAATCAATATACATGTTGCTGAGCATAGAACTAGGTTTAATCACGAACAAAACGAAGAAGAAAATAGCCATTAACAGCAGAAACTGAAACAAAAATCAACCCAAAAGGAAACTTAAAAGGATCATGATGCAGCAAAAAAAAAAAAAAAAAGTTTGCATTAATAAACCGAAAGCTTACGACTTAGAGTAATATCAACAAACATCTAGTCGCAGAAAATACAGACTGATTATTCACGGCCGAGTGCCCAGGAAAGCGGACTTGATGCGTTTGCAGGAAGACATTCAAAGACAGAATAAGCATTTCCACCAAAACTGTTTTAGGAAACCTCCGACGTCACTTAGCATCGGCATGCAGTACTAACATAAGAAGTTACAGTTCCTGTAATATACTATGTGATCAAAGGTATCCGGACATCTGGATGAAAATGACTTACAAGTTCGTGGCCCCCTCCTTCGGTAATGCTGGAATTCAATATGGTGTTGGCACTACACACGCTGGCAGATGACGTTCATAGGGCATTCGCCATGCCCACACCCTGCCATCAGATCGCTACATTGTGTACCGTGATTCGTCACTCCATACAATGCTTTTTCACTGTTCAATCGTTCAATCAAGCGGAGCGTCGTTTGGCATTTACCGGTGTGATGTGTGGCTTATGAGCAGCCGCTCAACCATGATATCCAAGTTTTCTTACCTCCCGCCTTCTGTCATAGTAATTGCAGTGGATCCTGATGTAGTCTGGAATTCTTGTGTGATGGTGTGGATAGATGTCTGCCTATTCGACATTACGACCCTCTTCAACTGTCGGCGGTCTCTGCCAGTCAACAAACGAGGTCGGCCTGTACGCTTTTGTGCTGTACGTGTCCCTTCACGTTTCCACTTCACTATCAAATGGCTCTGAGCACTATGGGACTTCACATCTGAGGTCACTAGTCCCCTAGAACTTAGCACTTAAACATAACTAACCTAAGGACATCACACACATCCATGCCCGAGGCAGGATTCGAACCTGCGACCGTAGCGGTCGCGTGGTTCCAGACTGAAGCGCCTAGAACCGCTCGGCCACTCCGGCCGGAACTTCACTATCACATCGGAAAAAGTGGACCTAGAGATGTTTAGGAGTGTGGAAATCTCGCGTACAGACCTATGACACAAGTGACACCCAATGACCTGACCACGTTCGAAGTCCTCGAGTTCCGCGAACCTCCCCATCCTGCTCTCTCACGATGTCTAATGACTACTGAGGTCGCTGATATGGAGTACCTGGCAGTAGATGCTAGCACAATGCACCTAATATGAAGTAGTACGTTTTTTGGGGCGTCCGGATACTTTTGATCACATAGTGTATCAATATTAAGCAAGGACTAGCGCTAATAGTGATTTAGAGATTATTTCACCAACGTTGAACAAAAAATATGACCTTACTACCTTATCAAAGTAACAAGATATAAATTACGACGTTTGTGTTACATTGGGGGAAAAGTTTGATGTGAATCGTGTACATTGTTGTTGGTGACTTTAGCAACCGACTACAGCAAGTGTGAATAGAGTCTAACGGTTCTGCTAGCGTTTAGAGGACATGTGGATCCTTTTCACTATGTCAGGTACGAACAATATATATCGATGTAAGATGTGTATGTCATGAAGGTGGCGGAGTTACTGAGAGGTCAAGAGTAGATGAAGATATACAGGACAGAGCATGTTAAACTTCCCTAAGCAGTCGCCGAAAAACAGTGCGTCGAGGAAGCAGAAAGTTACGTTAGATATTGGCAGCGTGCAAATTCCTGCAGAAGTGGAATTGTTGTGCCCCACGGAAAACGCTACTGATACATACCATGTTGGAAAGCAACGCTTCCGAATTATCTATGCGAACAATCTTAAAACTTTTTAAACAAAATAAACGTTATTAACATTCTAAACCTTATTCTTCACGTCTACATAATCGGAGCCCTTTACCGCTGGAGGATTCCCAAATGTTGCATGCAACACAGTGGTATGTAACATAACTATATTATGTCTGTGCGTGAGAAACAGCATGTTGAAATGGAGTTTCGAATTCGAAGAGTTTGTCCACGCGTGAATCACCCTCTCCTTCAGCATGATAATGCGCTACCACACACGAGCGCTGTGACATTTGCAACAATCCAATGGTTTGGGTTCAATGTCATCGATCATACTCCACACGGTCGATGACCCCATCTAATTTCACCTGTTTTCAAGACGTGACGAGCAACTTCGCGGACTTCACTTTAATAGTGAAGGGGCGGTGAACGCAGAGTTTATATGTAGGCTGTTTAGGTTTTTATGTTGGTAACGCCACGTAGCGCTCTATATGAAAATCACTGACTGTGCTGTGTGAAGTCTGTAGCTGGTTTGCATTGACGGAATATTTGCTGTTGTAGTGTTGGGCAGTTTCATGTGAACAGCGCGTAGCGTTGTTCAGTTGGAGGTGAGCCGCCAGCAGTGGTGGATGTGGGGAGAGAGAGGCAGAATTCTGAGAGCGGACGATCTGGATATATATATGATTACTTTTGAATATTATTAAGGTAAATACATTGTTTGTCCTCTATCAAAATCTTTCATTTGCTAACTATGCCTATCAGTAGTTTTTGCCTTCAGTAGTTAGAATCTTTTATTTAGCTGGCAGTATTGGCGCTCGCTGTATTGCAGTAGTTTGAGTAACGAAGATTTTTGTGAGGTAAGTGATTCATGAAAGGTATAGGTTATTGTTAGTCAGGGCCATTCTTTTGTAGGGATTATTGAAAGTCAGATTGTGTTGCGCTTAAAAAAAATTGTGTGTCAGTTCAGTGATGATCAGAATAAGTAAAGAGAGAAATGTCTGAGTAGTTCAGTTTTGCTCAGCTGTTTGAAAATCAAATAACGTAAGAGGTTTATCAACACAGTAATTCATATATTTTTTTTAAGGGGATGTTTCAAGTTGAGATTATGACTCCGTCAACAAAGTCAAACATTCTACAATGACGGTACCAACAAACTGGTGTCTCGTTGGGAGAAATGTGTTCGTCGCTAGGGTGACTATGTTGAGAAATAAATATGTAGAAACGAAGAATAAAGATCTGGAATGTTTATAAAGTCTGTTATACTTTATAAGCTTTAACAGTTATCAAATAAAAAATTCGGAGGCGCCTGCCAGTCTACAAAAGCAGAAGAATCCTTTTGAACCAGTCTGGGTCGTTTTCAAGCCCGTACTGTCGCCGTTATTAAATGAGAAAGCAGGATAGTTAAAATATTGTGTGACGTTTCTAACCAATAAATGTTCTACTTATTTTCCTTCGCCGGAAGACTTACCAGGGGACGCACTGGAAAAAAACGTGCTCAATGTATTGTCTGTGAAAACACAGCTGTGTGGAATGGACCTCTTTGAGTTAATTGAATGCCTCATGTAGGAAAAAAAGCCACCAGCAGGACGATGCGGATTTTCTTCCTGCTTGGCGTTCACTTTTCGGCACAGGAAAGTTAAGAATAATTGTGATGCTGTAAATCTATGAGCCATGGAAATATGAGTGCCTCCCAATTTTTTATGTTAAGACTCTTAAAGCACTTTAAATAAAACAAACATTATTAACATTCTACGTCTTTATTCTTCACGTCCTCATATTTATTCATCAACATAGTCACCCCGGCGTCGAACACATTTCTCTCAACTAGAGACCAGTTTGTTGATACCGTCACTGCAGAATGTTCGTCATTGTTGACGGAGCCACCACCTAACCTCTGCTTGCACCCCTTCATCGCTGTCAGCGTGTAGTCACCGAAAGTGACCTTTAAGTATTGGAAACAGATGAAAATCAGATGGAGTCAAAACTGGTCTGTATCGAGGATGGTTATTGACAGTGTGCCCAAGGCATCGGATTGTTACTGATGTCGCGGTGTTCGTATGGGGTCTAGCATTCTCACCCTGAAAGAGAGGGCGATCTAACTACCAACTCTGTTACAGCAAGCTGTTTCACACGCACAACATAGTTAAGTTACACACCGCTACGTTACATGCTACGATTCGAGGCCCTCTAGCGGCAGAGAACTGAAAATATGTAGACATCAAGAATAAACATGTAGAATGTTGATAACATTCATTTCATTTAAAAAGGTCTAAGAGTTCTCTCAAAAGAAATTCCGAGGGACTATCCTTCAGCATATACTAGTAAAAAGAATAAATAATAATGTCGTTCAAGAATACGTTAGTCGAAACTTACGAGGGTCATTCAGTAATTAGAGAGACAAATTGGTCTGGGGGAAAAAACTGTTTGTAGGGCAAGTTTGGTACTTTTGTGGCTTTAAGTTGGCTGAGCCCTGATCCGCTAATGTGTCAACATTGTTTTGTTTATAACCTCAAAGATACATTTCAAGATGGCGAGTCCGCTTGAAACGTCCACATTAGTTGAACGACGTTCTGTCATTCGTTTTTTACTCGCTGAAGGCGAGAAACCAGTGAATATATACTGTAGAATCTGTAAAGTTTATAGCGAAGGTTATATGAATCCTGCAAACTTTTACAAGCAGTTCAAAAATGGTCGCGACTCAGTGACTGACAAACACTGTTCTGGCCGTCCAGTTGCAGTTTCAACGCCGTCATTTGAACGTTAAAAAGATGACATTATTCGTGCCGACCGCCGTGTGACTGTGCAAATGATAGTTGATAAGGTTAAAGTTAGTTCTGGTACAGTTCATAAGAGTCTCCGTAACAAGCTGAAGTACGGTACGACAAAACACGTGCAAGATGGGTCCCAAAGGATTTGACGTGGCTACACAAGGAAACGAGGTTGAGAATGTGAACATAGCTAAAGCAACATAACGAAAGAGAAGGTGAGCAATTCCTCAAGAAAATTTTAGCTTGTGATGAAACTTGGGTTCATTACTATGAGCCAGGATCAAAAACACAAAGCATGGAGTGGAAGCACATCAACTCATCTCTGAAGAAAAAATTGAAAACCCAAGCATCAGCAGCAAAAGTCATGTTGACGGTGTTTTGGGATGCTGAAGGTCCAGTTTTCTGTGATTATCTAGAAGAGCCGCATACAATAAACAGCTAATACTACTCGGATTTACTTTTAAACAAGGTGAAGCCAGTGTTGAGAGAGAGACGTCGCGGATCTCTGAGGAGGGGTGTGATTCTCCAGCAAGAGAACGCACGTCCTCATATTGCTCAACTAACCTGTGAAACCATCGACAAAATGAGCTGGGAAGTATTGCCTCATCCCCCTTACAGTCCTGACTTAGCATCTAGTGATTTCCATTTGTTTGGTGCACTGAAGGAGACATTATGTGGAAAGAGGTTCCAGGACAACGAGGAAGTGAAAAAGTTTGTGGGAAAAGAGCAGCCGGGAAAAAAAGCTTGTAGCTCGTTGGAACAAGTGCATACATGTTGAAGGGGATTTTTTTGATTTTATCCATTCTGGATGAGAGGTCGTGGTTGTGAATGTCAATGTTAAAAAATAAAGCGGCTCGACCACTTGTTTATAGTGTAAAACATTAAGATTGACGCGTTTCGGAAGTCAAGCTTCCATCATCAGAATAATAAAAAGTAAAAGGATCTGTTAAAATTCGCTAAAATGGAACATGCACCAGGCACAATAAAATTGATAATAAAATTAAAACATAGTTACTACTTCCCTTGTTGCAGCCGTGTCTTCCAAGGTGCATCTACACATAGTCTTAAAAAAAAAAAACTCTAAAATGGTGTCGCCTATGGTGTTCAACATCTAACCACATGGCTCTCTCCTCTATCGTCGTAAACCGCCCGTGCGTCTTCGTTGATACCACACACCACGTAGCCAAACACGACACTGAAATGCGAGTGAGCTCACGCGCAAGTAAAGAAGGAAGTCACAGAGATGTCTGTACAAACAGATAACGTATACATGTTCCAAGGACCTCATGAAATGATGGTATCCTGCCAATTGCTAAAAATGTAGTTACAAAAAGAAACCAGTGAAATGTTTTAAAAAGTTATTTGTATCACCAGGTAGCTGTTCATTCAGTGTGTTCTGATTATCCACGCTATGTATCGTAATTTCCAGCTGTTCTAGTAGATACAGCTTTTTGCCTTTGTCCTGTATATGTAAAATAACGAGATCCTGAACTATTCCCAACATGGAATGTCCCGTTTCCCATATATGCGTGGCTACAGCTGACTTTTCGAAATTATTAAGCCGGAAAGCATCGCTATGTTCTTTGTAACGTACTTTAAAGGACCTACCAGTTTGGCCTACATAACTTGCCTTGCACGTGTTACACTGTATGTTATAGACCCCCAGCTCTCTCATATTTATCACTTTCTTGATGTAAATTATTTCTTAGTTTAAACCGCAGAGTATTATTGGTCTGAAAAGCGTTATCAACTTTAAAAGGTTTGAAAATGTTAGCCACTTTTTGCGAAATATCACCGAAGTATGGTATTGTGACTCTCGTAGTATTATTTGCGGTTTTCTCCCTTGCATTCGCATGCTGTTTCTGACGTATTAATTTATTGACAACGTTTTGGTGATATACGTTAGCTCTGGCTAATTGTTTCACGATGTTCAGCTCAGTCATTCTGTCTTCTTCATTCATAGGGACTCTAAAGGTTCTATCTATCAAAGACTTAAAAGCAGAAAGTTTCTGGCTATTAGGATGTCAGGAATTATTTTGTATCAACACATCAATTGCGGTTGGTTGCCTAAATATTTTAAAAACATGCCTACAATTTTGTTTCCTAATACTTAGGTAGAGAAATTGCAGTTCACCATTTTTCTCTTCTTCCACAGTGAATTTAGGAAACCAACCACAATTATATTTTGAAGACTATGTGGAGATTCATCTTGGGAGACACGGCTGCAACAATGGAAGTAGCCACGATGTTTTAATTTTACTGTCAATTTTATTGTGCCTGGTGCATGTTCCATTTTAGCGAATTTTAACAGGTTCTTTTACTTTTTATTATTCTGATAATGGAAGCTTGACTTTCGAAACGCGTCAATCTTAGTGTTTTACACTATAAACAAGTGGTTGAGCCGATATATTTTTTAACATTCAAGGGGATTATTTTGAAAAGTAGAAAAAGCATTGTTTTGTAAAAATAAACCCTTTTTTTCCAGACCGATTTGTCTCTTTAATTATTGAATGACCCTCGTAAATGATATTTCGTGCCAACTGTTTTAAGCCTTGAGAAGCAAAATATAAAATCCGCCAATGAAGCTTAGAAAACAACCCATACATGACGACCTTCCGAGCCCGGCTTCGTTTATGACCTTTCTCCAACAGCGACGTGATTCTGACATGCGTATAGCTGCATTAATTACTCTCCGAAACGTCGGCAGGTTTCTGCCGTGACGGACTACATATACGTCGGCACAGATTTTTCGGTCCCGCCAGAAACCGTAGGCCCACCGCGTGCCTGGAAATTAACGAATTGCTGGCTACAAGGCGGCATCCCGGCCGTATCAGAGGGAAAATACCTGCGAACAACAAAAAGCCCTCTGCCGCGAACAGCTGCGCGGCTCGCCGGAGTTCAGGAACAGGTGCCTGCACCCCGCACTCATTTGTTTCAGCCCCAGAGCTGCCCCGGACGTCGCGGCATTCCATCGGTTTTTCTACCGCCCGAGTCCTCCTGAACTCTGGACACCCGATCGACAATCGGTTAATCCAATAATGTTTCGCAGGCGTTATCGAGCCGCCGGGATAATGAGGTGAACACCGTTCTCCTTCTACGCATGTTGCGGCTTATCACTTGATAACCAGGTATTACTGAAACCTAATCGAAAAAAAGTTTGTAATAAATTGTGATAATTCACTCCATCTATTATTGGAGCCATTAGTTGTTGGGGTCTGGGGACGTTCACTTTGATGAAAATCTCGGCGCCGCTGATAAAGGCTGGTAGGGTGTTTGCGTGCGTTCTAGGGCAGCACATACACAATGAATGTGACACAGCATAGTGAATAATAAAATGTATTACTTAGATTTAATAACGCTGGTTCCAACAATTGTAGAATGCAGATTTAGTTTACCTGTCCAGTTCAATGAATGCAAACTAAATAATATTCTCTGAATTAGAGTCAGAAGTAAACTAATGTTGTGTCTTAGATGAACAGTTCCAAACTGACAGTACTCAGTTAAATTTTAGGCAGGCAGTCACTGTCCGTAGACGATAATTACTATTTACTATTGTGTTTTTGCTGTAGACTAACCACTATCCTGCTATCGGTCATGTTTGTATGTTACTCCATGATTGGAAGAAAAGAAGACTAACGTTCCTCCGGAACTCACTAGCAACACTGACTTGGAGCTTACACCTTCCAACTTGTGCTCGTGCACTGTTACTGAAGCGCGCGTTTCTGTTCGCGGTGGCGCTGCCTCCAGAGGGCGTGATTCTCGCGGGTAGCGTGATTGGTTAGCGAGCAGCAATGTTCCTGCTGCTGATGGAAGTCCTGCGTTTCTTCTGGTACCAACTGTTCCAAACTCTTCTTGTGTGGTATCTCAGTACACTACACTATTCTTTTTAATGCCCTGCATGTTTCAGCATTATAGTGGTATTTTCAGTTCTACAAAATGGAAACATACACTACTGGCCATTAAAATTGCTACACCAAGAAGAAATGCAGGTGATAAACGGGTATTCATTGGACAAATATACTATAACTGATATGTGATTACATTTTCACGCAATTTGGGTGCATACATCCGGAGAAATCAGTACCCAGAAAACCACCTCTGAGCGTAATAACGGCCTTGATACGCCTGGGCATTGAGTCAAACACAGCTTGGATGGCGTGCACAGGTACAGCTGCCCATGCAGCTTCAACACGATACCACAGTTCATCAAGAGTAGTGACTGGCGTATTGTGACGAGCCAGTTTCTCGGCCACCATTGACCAGACGTTTTCAATTGGTGAGAGATCTGGAGAATGTGCTGACCAGGGCAGCAGTCGAACATTTTCTGTGTCCAGAAAGGCCCATACAGGACCTGCAACATGCGGTCGTGCATTATGCTGCTGAAATGTAGGGTTTCCCAGGTATCGAATGAAGGGTAGAACCACGGGTCGTTAACACATCTGAAATGTAACGTCCACTGTTCAAAAGGGTTCAAATGGCTCTGAGCACTAAAGGACTCAACATCTTAGGTCATAAGTCCCCTAGAACTTAGAACTACTTAAACCTAACTAACCTAAGGACATCACACACACACACATGCCCGAGGCAGGATTCGAACCTGCGACCGTAGCAGTCCCGCGGTTCTGGACTGTAGCGCCAGAACCGCACGGCCAACGCGGCCGGCGTCCACTGTTCAAAGTGCCGTCAATGCGAATAGGAGGTGATCGAGACGTGTAACCAATGGCACTCCGTACCATCACGCCGGGTGATACGCCAGTATGGTGATGACGAATACGCACGTCCAATGTGCGTTCACCGCGGTGTCGCCAAACACGGATGAGGCAATCATGATGCTGTAAGCAGAACCTGGATTCATCCGAAAAAATGACGTTTTGCCATTCGTGCACCCAGGATTGTCGTTGAGTACACCATCGCGGGCGCTCCTGTCTGTGATGCAGCGTCATGGGTAACCGTAGCCATGGTCTCCGAGCTGATAGTCCATGCTGCTGCAAACGTCGTCGAACTGTTCGTGCAGATGGTTGTTGTCTTGCAAACGTCCCCATCTGTTTACTCAGGGATCGAGACCTGGCTGCACGATCCGTTACAGCCATACGGATAAGATGACTGTCATCTCGACTGCTAGTGATACGAGGCCGTTGGGAACCAGCACGGCGTTCCATATTACTCTCCTGAAGCCATCGATTCCATATTCTGCTAACAGTCATTGGATCTCGACCAACGCGAGCAGCAATGTCGCGATACGATAAACTGCAATTGCGATATGCTTCAATCCGACCTTTATCAAATTCGGAAACGTGATGGTACGCATTTCTCCTCCTTACACTAGGCATCACAACAACGTTTCACCAGGCAACGCTGGTCAATTGCTGTTTGTGTATGAGAAATCGGTTGGAAACTTTCCTCGTGTCAGCACGTTGTAGGTGTCGCCACCGGCTCCAATCATGTGTGAATGGTTCAAATGGTTCAAATGGCTCTGAGCACTATGGGACTTAACATCTGTGGTCATCAGTCCCCTAGAACTTAGAACTACTTAAACCTAACTAACCTAAGGACATCACACACATCCATGCCCGAGGCAGGGTTCGAACCTGCGACCGTAGCAGTCTCGCGGTTCCGGACTGCAGCGCCTAGAACCGCACGACCACCGCGGCCGGCTTGTGTGAATGCTCTGAAATGCTAATCATTTGCATATCACAGCATCTTCTTCCGGTCGGTTAAATTTCGTGTCTGTAGCGCGTCATCGTCGTGTGTAGCAATTTTAATGGCCAGTAGTGTATTTTAAGCAATGGTTATTGGAATGAAAATAAGATCTAAAACGTTTTATATCCATCGTGATTATTATATCATATTCTACAGTCTTAGGTTCTGTACGACCTTCTTTGCATTATGATACAGGGTGACTCAGGAGGAATGGTCATTATGTAGGAATATGACAGGAACGGTCATTCGAAGCGAATATGTCCAGTAAACATGGGCTATAAAATCAGTATCTTAAGAGCTAAGAGCGCTTTCTCAGCGTCGATACTGTGAAAAAATCTCTTCTACTGCAAGCTCTTTGCTTTTCATGGACCAAAACAAGATAAAATTGTAAACATCAGGACTGGCGATCACTAAGAAGATGAAGTTATGGACTTCTGCTTCATAGGCAGCAAAATCGCTCATGACGGTCGCAGCACGGAGGACATAAAAAACAGACTAGTACTGACAAACAGGGCATTCCTGACAAGAAAAGTCTACTAGTATCAAACATAGGCATTAGTATGACCAAGAAACTTCCGAGAATGTACGTTTTGAGCACCGCATTGTTTGGTAGCGAAACATGGACTGTGGGAAAACCGGAACAGAAGTGAATCGAAGTATTTGAAATGTCATGCTACAGAAGAATGTTGAAAATTAGGCGGTAAGAAAAGAAAGTATGAACAAGGAGGGACAGGATGATAGGACATCTGTTAGGACATCGGCGAATAACTCCCATGGTACTAGAGAAAGCTGTAGAGGGTGAAAGAGACTGAAATACGTCCAGCAAATAACTGAGGACGTAGGCTGCAAGTGCTACTCTGAGATGAAGAGGTTTGCACAGGAGAGGAATTCGTGGCGGGCCGCATCAAATCAGTCAGAAGAGTGATCACAGTATCGAAGATGAAGGAATACCTATAGCTCTTGAGGTATGCGTATTAGAGCTCATGTTTATTATTTTTGCTTCGAATGGTCGTTCCTGTCATAAGCTTGAATACCGACCATTACCCTGGGATTCCCCTGTGTAGCTTGCCATCTGAAACGAAATAATAATGTTTCGTGAACGGTTAACGATTTAAATCACTTTATCCATCTTGAAGGCAGAGAATTTCTCAGCCAAGATCGCATTTTGTAAAATATTTGTTTACGATGACCGGTTTCGAAAAAAAGCAGTTACCATCATCTGATCTTTGAACAGTGTACGTAAAGAGTAAAGTATTAAATAACGAACAACAGCACACACAATGTCATACATAGAGAGAATTATTATTAAACATGCACTATGTGATTAAAAGTATCCGGACACCTCCAAAAACATACGTTTTTCATAGTAGGTGCATTGTGCCGCCACCTATTACCAGGTACTCCGTATCAGCGACCTCAGTAGTCAATAGACATCGTGAAAGAGTAGAATGGGCCACTTTGCGGAACTCACGGACTTCGAACTTGGTCAGCTGATAGGGTGTCACTTGTGTCATACATCTGTAAGCGAGATTTCCATACTGTTAACGATGTGATAGTGAAGTGGAAACGTGAAGGGACACGTACAGCCCAATAGCGTACAGGCCCACCTGGTCTGTTGACTGACAGAGACCGCCGACAGTTGAAGAAGGTCGTAAAATTTAATAGGCAGAAATCTATCCAGACCATCACACAGGAATTCCAAACTGCACCAGGATCCACTGCAAGTACTATGACACTTAGGCGGGAGGTAAGATAACTTGGATTTCATGGTTGAGCGGCTGCTCCGAGGTCACACATCACGCCGATAAATGACAAACGGCGCTTCGCCTGGTGTAAGGAGCGTAAACATTGGACGATTGAACAGTGGGAAAACGTTGTGTGGAGTGACAAATCACGGTACACAAAAAGGCGATCAGATGGCAGGGTGTGGGTATGGTGAATGCCCGGTGAACGTCATCTGAGAGCTTGTGTAGTGCAAACAGTCAAATTCGGAGGCGGTGGTGTTATGGTGTGATCGTTTTGCATGGCACTGTCACGGCACAGGCCTACACTGACGTATTAAGCTACTTCTTGCTCCCAGCTGTTAAAGAGAAATTCAGGGATGGCGATTGCATCTTTTAACACGATCGAGTACCTGTTCGGAAGTCACGGCCTGTGGCGGTGTGGTTACACGACAATAACATACGTGTAATGGACTGGTCTGCACAATGTCCTGACCTGAATCCTATAGAACACGTTTGGGATGTTTTGGAGCGCCGACGTCGTGCCAGGTCTCACCGACCGACAGCGGTACCTCTCCTCAATGCAACACTCCGTGAAGAATAGGCTGCCATTCCCTAAGAAGCCTTCCAGCACCTGACTGAACGTATGCCTGCGAGAGTGGAAGCACTCATCAAGGCCAACACCACATTGAACCCCAGCATTACTGATGGGGGGGCACCACGAACATTTGAGTCATTTTCAGCCAGGTGTGCGGATACTTTTGATCACTTAGTGTACCTGCAAGTACCCAATTAGAGCTGTAAATGCTCTCCGTCTCTTAATTAACTTGATATCTGACGTAAGATGCATTGGTACGTCAAAGTTGAAACTAGTATTTGCAATATGTTTCGCCAAGTGCATCCGTTGCATATTATGTATTATATTTATGCTGTTGCTCATAATTTTATATTTTGTACGTTATGTGCACTATTAACGGATCAGATGATGTTAACTCTGTTTTAACGAAACCGGTCGTCCTAATTAGGGTTTTATAGATGCGATCTTGTCTTAGAAGTTGTTTTCCTTCAGGCTAAATATCTGCAGATCGCCCCTTTCTACCCAGCATGAGCAAACTAACTAAATCACTTCATTTATATGTTTGCATTGCACGAAAACTGAATAAAAGTACCACTGAGAAAGGCACAAAGATGCTGACCATGTTTGGCCATGAGAAGGAGGACTATTGTTTGCGTAATAGGTGGACCTGAATTCCCATAATTTAGTCTACGAGCACCGTTTTTGTCAGAGCTTCATAAATGTAATAACAACACTGCTAATACTGTGTGTCACAGTTCGACAGAGATCCAAATAAAAACCATGAAAGAATAGTAAATTTTTGAAATGTATCGTTATTCCGAAATTTCTCACTGTTGTTAAAAATTACGCGTCGAACGTTATACAGAGGCCGAACGCAGACGCATAAATGACCTCAGGTCTATTTCGACGATGTTACTCATTTGACCGTGGTTTCAGATTGGGATCAGCATAGGGTTTAGTTGTTATTTAGTACCTCCTAATTGTATGGACACATAACTAATGAGGAAGTATTGAATAGGATTGGGGAGAAGAGAAGTTTGTGGCACAAATTGACCAGAAGAAGGGATCAGTTGGTAGGACATGTTCTGAGGCATCAAGGGATCACCAATTTAGTATTGGAGGGCAGCGTGGAGGGTAAAAATCGTAGGGGGAGACCAAGAGATGAATACACTAAGCAGATTCAGAAGGATGTAGGTTGCAGTAGGTACTGGGAGATGAAGAAGCTTGCACAGGATAGAGTAGCATGGAGAGCTGCATCAAACCAGTCTCAGGACTGAAGACAACAACAACAACAACAACAACAACAATTGTATGGAAGTCACGAAGCGACGTCTGGAGGTGTTTAAAACACTGCTCCAGAATTCGGGAGGAAGGCGAATCAAGTGTTTCAGCGATTATTTTTAAATATTATTTCTCCTGATTAAAGGTTAATTCATTCTTTACGTTATCATTGACCTGTGTCATTGTAAACAAGAAGATTACTTTATGGAAGTATTATTGCAACGTTTCGACGAGTCCCCTGATCATCATCTTCAGACGTCTATAACGTGGAGGAAACATTCCGATAACACGGTTGCACGACTAGGCTGATAAACTGGAAAGATTTTATCAATAATAATTGTTCTAAACCTGCTTCCTATTGAAATGCAAGTAAAGACCAAGAATTTTATTGTTTCGAAAATGCACTTCAAAGTTATAAAATTAGTGTAAAATTTCTATTAGTTAATTCTACAGAAAGGGCTCTAATGATTAAATTGCAATGTAATAACACTGGTTTTGCTCTAAGGTAATAACAACGATCTGAACCATAGTAGACATTAATTCAGAATAGTACGGGTAGTTTAATAGTGTACAAACAATGGTTTCATTTTCTTGCGATTATGTCGTTGCAAGATAGGTTTATTAAAGTGAGGTACTGTATCAACATTGTTCTGTGTTTTTCATGTCCTAATTCAAACAAGAAACGGAAGTTCTGTAACAGAACGTTTCTTTTAGGCAGAAAGTTTCCTTTGTTACGGCGCAAATATATAAATCCAGCCATTTACGCATTACAGTTGCTCCCTTTAAGCATTAGTAGCGTCGTAATACTTTGGGAATAAAAGCAAACATTTTATAAAGTTTACGTATAAATTCTGATCTCCGTAAAAAAAGTGTGTGTAACATCCGCAGAGCAAGATTCCTTTCAAGTCATCGCCTGAATAATCAGTTGACTGCTTCTGCTACTGGACTGGCGTTTCTTGTACTGTGTCGTTCCCCAGGCATTAAAATATTTCATGTATCCTCTCCTCTTCTCAGTTACATGGATTACACTGTTTTATGTTTACTCAAGTGTTTTTTCATTTATGTGTTTCTCATTTGGAAATTTTTGCAAGGGTATGTTCGGTTCTCTTATTCGCCTGTTAACCGACGTACGTCGGTGGGATACCTTGGGCAGAACTCGGTGATTGGAACCCTTTTCAAATTGTTTCTAGAGTATTGTTATCAACTGTCCCAAGAGAAAAATTAAAAATGTGCTTATTTGTGGCATGAGATAGCTACAACGACAAACAGACCGTCAAATAGATTTTCCAATGAAAGCGGCGACCTCAATAATATTGAAATCCATTGGTTGGTTAGGGCATTCACATTGTTTTCGTCCCCAAGTTCATCAAAACAGTAAGTTATTCACTGCTAACCACTGCTATCAACGCATTCAGTAACATTAGTCGAGAATTTGTAAGTTGTCTCATTGGACTATTTTATGCGCTTTTTGTCGGTAGGATACATCTTGGGCTCTATGTACCACTGCAACCTTTTATTTGCGTGCTCCTTGTTTGCTGGAAATTCTTAAGGAACTACTCTGTACGAATACGTCTTTAATTGCTCCCATTGCGCTCTTTTCGTTGAGACTGATTTACAGGGATATATATGAATTCATGGCAGTGGCCTTTTAGTAGAGGTAGCAGTTCTCATTAAATGCCCTATTGTCTATGGCAAGAGATTAATTTTTTTTCTTCCAATTTAGTGTTATCAGAACAATGTATGCCGTCAAAACACTAGGTACTGTAGCTCTACATAAAAAAACCTACAATATTTTCGCCTTATGAATAAAGCTGACAGCAACAGATTGAGGTCTGGAATGACGAGAGATTAAAAAAACGCAGCAACGATCACTGGCGGCTGATCAGATTTGCAAAGATTTTACTTTTAAAATTGTATTTGGCCTTTGGTCATTACCCGTAACAACAAAAAATTTTATGTACTGTATATTCCATAACTGATTAGAATACAACGTAATGATACTTAAATGCATAATTTCTGTAAATGATTCTTAGTACTTAATATTGTAAAATCATGTCACATTCATTGGGAAGGCGATATATGCTGTGACAAGCGTTATTTCTTGCTACTTTCGAGGGCAACCAAGAGAAAGATGGTCCTCTTCTTCCACGTGTCAGAGCGGGGAGAGAGTCATATGGATTCACTAGAAGTATTTCGTCCATGTTTAAATATGAGGAGAGTCTTGGTGCACATGAAATTTGTGCTGTTGCTTTTAGTACCAGATGATCTAAATTACCCCAAGTTTAAATGTTCAGTCCCGATCCTCAGTACATCAGGTTTGCCCGCTTTAGGTTTAGCTGTGATGACTCCTTTGCGTTTCCACTTCACAATTACTCCACCAACAGTCGACTTGGGAAGCTTTACTGTGCTGAAATATCCCTGACGGATTTATTACTCATGTAACACCCATATTCGAAGTACTGGACTCCCTTGACTGATCCAGTCTGTCTTCTCTACTAACATTACTACTCGCTTCGTTTTCACTCGTGGGGTCTGCTTCTCGTTACATCTGGAGGGAAATTCCGTATTAGATAGTGTCGATTATGTACACACCCATCACTTCCATGACTTTCGTCTGTGTTGGAGTATCATGGCACCGAGAGTTAGTACGTAAAGTAACCTGATGTTCTTATCAGTGACTAATATTTCGTGCAGTGAACTTCTTATACTGCCAAACTTTTATGGAGCACTCTCGTGCTACCCTTCACGTTCTGAGAAAACTTTATTTCAGAAGAAAGGTTCCAGCTATGAAGTTAATACATCGAGGTCTTAATCGCACGTATAGGAGGGTAGGGGATGGAGTGGGTGCCCCTGGCGGCTATGCGGGCCTGTTAACTAGGCGGGCTGCCGGCTGCCGACTACGGGGGCGGCGCGACGCGTCCAATCTGCTAAAGCACCCGCATCTGCGCCCGCCGGACAACTTCCCGCCGGTCCAGCTCGCTCTTTCACTCGGAGGCACAATTTGCGCCCAGGAAGGGGGCGGAGGTTGGATCGATTGCCGCCCCACTCGGCGCGACGCTCCGAGGTACCTGTGGCCACGCCGCCCACAGGTACCTCCACATCTGCATCGCTCACACTGCAAATCGCTTTTCGGTCTACAGTGCGTTGATGAGAAGCGCGAGCTCCCTACGCCATCTGGCGGCCTCAGCAGCACTGCAAGAAACGACTAGCACGCAGTGCTGTCGTGCTTTTCTTTTCCGAAGAGATGCCTCTTGATGACAGTGAGGACCAGGAAAAGTAGTATTCCAGTAGAGTGCACTGGACCTCGAAACATTGTTAGTACGCTAAAAATTACAACTCCGTCCACAGGTCACGGAGGGTCCATCGGTACGATCGACCGCTATGTCATCCTCCATCACTGGATGCAATATGGAGGGAGTGGGGTCAGCATGCCGCTCTCCCAGTCATTGTAGTGACCTGGAGCCGCTACTACCAGCTCAAGTACAGAGTGGAGCAAATAAAAGTGCTCCGGAAAATAGCGTTCCAGGGTACAAAGAAACACAGAATAGTAAAGGAAATAAATACTAACCTGATTATAGCAGAACTTGAAAGTGACCACCAATCAATCATCTCTTAGCACTTTTGGGTCCTATTGCTGAAGGTTGCTGGAATTGCTGCAGTCTCATCAGAAACGTTCTGCCGCAGATCTGCAGACTATGAGGGTTGTTGCGATAACCCTTGACTTGAGGGCTCCCCATACAAAGGTCAGGTGACCTGTATGACCAGCTAGGGCCTCTACCAGACTGACCTCTGCTGACAACACTATGAGGCGTAAGAAAGGTGTAAATGTGTCCAAGGAACCGACGTAGATCACGTGGCGGGCGTATACGTGGTGTGCACTTCATGGAGCCTGGTTATACCCATACTTCACATCCCGTCGTATTCACTCGTCCGGGCCACTTTTTCTGCCCTACTCTGTAGTTCCTCAGTTGGCTTCACGAGGTTGAATGCAACCCGTTGCAGTTCTCCAGCCAATGAAAAATCTTTGATAGTACCACGACTAGAACCTGAGTTCTCCGCATGGCAGTCATCCGCGCTAACCACTCTGTTACGGATGCGGACGAATACTTCTAACTGGGTCAAAAAATAAACCGCTTAGCCTTAAAATAACAGCACCATGAAAGCTGCAAGCAACAAATGACAAATTCCCAAGAAGTGTATTACATTTTTGGATATGAAAACAATTAGCACTTGAGTGCAACGTCACAAAGTGCGAACCAGTAACTTCATCTGCATTCTTTGTGCGATCAGGGGAAAAAGTCGCAACACCAAAAAATAATTAATGTGGAGAATTGAAATTTTTGGATACATTTGTTCATGTAACAGTTTTAATTGATTAACATTGCACTATCATAGGTTAATAGAAGCGCGAGATAAGCCATTGGAAATGTAAAATCCTTGTACATTAATAACCGGTGTAACAGTCAGAATGTTTAATGGAAGCACCCAACCATGCAAACTTGGATGCAAGGTGTTGTGCAGGTGCCGGATGTCTGCTTGTGAGATGGAGTTTCATGTCTGTTGCGGTTGGTCGGTCAGTACACGGACGATTAATGGTGTTTGTCAATGGCACTGGACTTTGTAACATTATGTGATTGCCTTATCATTTTAAATCATTCACTAATCGAGCAGTCGCTCGGCAACAGCTACAGTTAGCAAATAATGTTTCGAGAATGTAAAAGGTGAACGACCTGTGACGTAACTTGTTTATTGTCAAAGCGCCGTCAGAGATGCAGTGAGTTATTGACTTTGAAAACCGCGGCGCGAAAAACGGACAGAAGAAGAACACTTTTACACATTTTTTTTTGAGGTACGAGATATTCTCGATGAACAGTTACTCATTCTTCTCTTGTCTCCTGTAACTTGTGTCGGACGCGCATGTCTTGCCGCCGTATTATTATTGTTAAAAATAATATTGTTCTAGTGTAAAGTAAATGTGTAATACTAAATGTGCCTAGCAGTAGATTTATTGTGCGACGTGTATGTGAAAACGTCGAAGGAATTGTTTTCATTAAGAGAAGTGCCAGTCAAAACGGCATCCATGTTAAATCCTTCATTGCAGTGTAAGTTCGTCTATTAATTGCCGTAAATTCAGAGTTAAATGGAACTGGTGTATGGACTATTCATTTACTATAGAATCTATGTCTCACTTCTTCATGAAATTATTTAATTTTCTATATGTTTCTGCCAAATAGAGAGTTCAGTCACTAATTCTTTCGTCGAGTTCGGACGGAAGTTGCATGCGGCGAAATATTTTCTCTGCGCCAAATTCTACTGGTAAATGCATGATAAACTACGGTCCCTTAGGAAATTCATGTTGAGCTATCCAAAATAATTATATTTTGAATAAGCATTTACTCTCCTCTGCAATGCAACTTCCGACTGATCAGACGATCCAACAAGAAACAGCCGCACACGGTCGGCGTTCGCAAATATGTTTCCACCGCTGATTATAGCTATATGTTACAGTACAAAAGTAACATATTGTTATAATTAGAGACTACGAACGGAGACATTTATAACTGTATGTTTATGTATACACATTACGTAAACATATCGTTATAACTTGTCGTTCAAAAATGGCTCTGAGCACTATGAGACTTAACATCTATGGCCATCAGTCCCCTAGAACTTAGAACTAATTAAATCTAACTAACCTAAGGACAGCACGCAACACTCAGTCATCACGAGGCAGAGAAAATCCCTAACCCCGCCGGGAATCGAACCCGGGAACCCGGGCGTGGGAAGCGAGAACGCTACCGCACGACCACGAGCTGCGGACGGACTTGTCGTCCAATGATATCCCGTAAGTGCTCGATCGGAGACAGATCTGTTGATCGAGCAGGCCAAGGCAACATGTCGACTCTGTAGAAGGTAGACCATGTTTGGCTACAACAGTGACATGTGCGCCATCATTGTCCTGTCAGTAAACATCCCCTGGAATGCTGTTCATACACAGCAGCACAAGTCGAATCCCTAGCTGACGTACAAATTTGCAGTCAGAACGCGTGGGATAGCCACGAGAGTGCTCCTGCTGTCATAAAAATTTGCATCCACGACCATAACGCCAGGTTGCATGCAGGCTCTCAATCGGCCTCCATCTAACCAACAGATGGCCGTCACTGGCGCCAAGGCACAAGCAGATTTCATCAGAAAATACAACAGACCTTCACCCTGCCCTCCAAAAAGATCCCGCATGGCACTGCCAATGTCGCAAATGGCGGTGTTTTGGGGTCAGAGGGAGGCACGCTACAGGGGGTCTGCTGGGAGCTGTACGCGAAGATACCGATTTGTAACAGTCTGTTACTATGCTACCAACTGCTCCTCAGGTTGCTGTTGCAGATGCACTTATGATGCCATGGAGCCATACGCCGAACAAGATGGTCTTCCCTTTCGGTAGTGCCACGTGGCCTTCAGGAGCGCGGTCTTCTTGCGACCGTACATTCCCATGACCACCGATGACAGCAATCATGGACAGTGGCTACATTCCTACCAAGTCTTTCTGCAGTATCGTAGAAGGAACATAAAGTTTCTTGTAGCCCTATTACACGACCGTGTTCAAACTCAGTGATGGGTTGATAGTGGCGTCTTTGTCTCCTTAACGTTTAAAGGTATTCTTGATTAACATCAACTCGCCACGTCCAATCTCAAAGGTACCTGACGCTCACGACCGTTATAGCGTGTATTTAAAGCTAACCTGATTCGTATCCTTATAGCGGTGCTATTGGCGCCACTCTTACGCAACTGTCCCCAAAATCTGGCCTATCAAGAAAGCAGCTTGTCGTTTCCAGAATGAGATTTTCACTCTGCAGTGGAGCGTGCTCTGTTATGAAACTAGTTCTGAGGTTCGCAGAAGAGCTTCTGTGAAGTTTGGAAGGTAGGAGACGAGGTACTGGCGGAAGTAAAGCTGTGAGGAGGGGGCGTGAGTCGTGCTTGGCTAGCTCAGATGGTAGAGCACTTGCCCGCGAAAGGCAAAGGTCCCGCGTTCGAGTATCGGTCCGGCACACAGTTTTAATCTGCCAGGAAAGTTTCAGCTTGTCGTTTATTTGTGTTGGCCCATGACAGTCATGAGAATATGGCATTGATGGTTTCAATGGAGTGTGCACAGCATAATACAGGATCTCAACGCGCTCACACGACTAGCGCCAAAGAGGATGGACCATTTGTTCACCTGCAGGGTGTACTTCTTTTGAGTCAGGAAATGTGCTTGTTCTAGTCAAGACCGGTATCCACGATGGCGTCAGGAGCACTATCGAATGTCAGCAAGACAACTATTCTTACGGCTTCCCCTGATGTAGAATGGGGTGTTGTGCCTTGGAATACTTTTCAGATTTTCGCGTGTAGAATATATTTTCGTATTCCTTTCTGGAATGGTAGCATTTCTTTACTGTGTGCTGCGGTCTTCTTCTGAAATTTCAGAAATTACTCTGGATGAATAAGGCTTTTCAAAATGTGACGAACTGTTCCAAGGTACAATATCGATGTACTTAGGAATAAATATTCTGTTAAAGCTCAAAAGTTTTGCGATAAGAAAAAAATCTGTCACTATTGTATTTAAACAGTGAACGCGTACGTGTTACTCGAAATATTTGAAACCGCTGCACAAAACGCAAACTCAAGTCTCACAACAACAAAAAATGTAGAAATTCCGGAAACTCCTTATGGAGTTTTCTAGTGCGCATTCGTTCATGTAATTCTAAAATCAGGCAATGTATGGAAGCACCGACCAGGAAACAACACGTGCTCCTAGGTACACTACCCTGCAGGTGCTACGCTCTCACCTAAGAGCAGGAGAGGCGCTCCTACAGTGGTGCACACAGCAACACTGGACATAAGAGTGGCACCACGTCACCTTTCCAGATTAACCCAGCTTCTGCACACAGCATCACGGTTATTCACCTAGCGTGATGCCACGTCGGCTTTTCAGACGAATCCAGCTTCTGCATAGAGCGTCACGGGGCCATCACCTGGCGTTATGTTATGGGGTGCCACTGGATACACAACGCATAGCCGGTAGGTTGGATAGCAACCGTGTTATATGGATATGCCCTATCTTCGAGGTCTCCGTGTCGTTATCTTTTAACAAGATAATGGAAGCATGCCTCTATGTTAGACGCAGGGGCACTGGAATTAACTTGTCGCTAACAATATTTTACCAAAGGCACATAAACGACAAAGCACTGAATCACCAAGCGTTCAATAAATATCACTGTGAAACAGTGGACTCAGTTTCATCACCTTAAGCCGCGCAGGATTAGCCGAGCGGTCTCAGGCGCTGCAGTTGTGGACTGTGCGGCTGGTCCCGGCGGAGGTTCGAGTCCTCCCTCGGGCATGGGTGTGTGTGTGTGTTTGTACTTAGGATATTTTAAGTAGTGTGTAAGCTTAGGGACTGACGACCTTAGCAGTTAAGTCCCATAAGATTTATCACACATTTGAACATTTTTAATCACCTTAATTCTTTCACACCTCATTGCTTTGTCGTGACCCGGTATCACTGAAATTTCTCAACCTAACTGCTTTTCGATATAAAATGTACTCCCTAGTACAAACAAGTCACAACTCATACCTCATGAAGATTGCGTCAAAATAAAATTCGACCCCCTCGTGCTATGTAAACTCTCCGATGAAATTTTTGCTCTCCAGCATCCTTGATCCCGCACAGTCCTCATCGTCCCAAACAACAACGTATTCGGCGCCTGTTGACTCTCATTGTTACGAACAAAAACGTTGCTACTGAGGCGACAGTAGTATAGATGAACTCAATCTCAGCCCAACCATCCAGCAGATCCATACAGCCTTCCACGTACGCAACGATTCCAGTTGAAATTTTCTTGTCCGCATATCCTCAGAATAGGCTCCAACTATCGATTGCTCCCTTACGAAAGACATTCATCCCTTCATATCCTACACCCGACAACACTCTTGCTTTAGTTGCCAAACACACAATCAAAGTTACACCCTAAATTGTACAAATTCACCAATTCGTTCCTATTACAAAGCTAATTACATCTTGAATAACTGTTGCTCTTATGCCACACTTCAAATCTCTCCAGTGAAAGCCACCTCTACAAAAGTAAGACAAAGCTTCCTCTCACCAGATGCGCATTGAATCTTTCCATCTGTTCTATCGACATACAGAACCATCCAAACCACTTCTTACGTTCTGCTTTCACGACAGAAGATATAATCTGTTTTGTCACAATTTTCCTCCAAAATATCCACACCTCTGGATGATCGCATGTTATTGCTGCTCACTATTTATCGCCACATACTTTCAGAACCACTGATATTTCATATCTTCTCGCTTACAAACTCTAGTTTAAGCCGACAAGAACATTAATCTACGGAGCATCTTCGATCTTTCTGCATCCATTACTCATCACAATATTCGCCATGTCATATTCTCGCACTCCTATCTCCGTAATCACGTGATATTTCCTTCTGGAACCCACAACCCTGCATCAGCACCCAACTTGCATTTTCCTTCAGTTGATCCAGTTTCATCCAGCTGTTTCCTCGGCATTGGTTCTCAAGCTGCAAGTTAACGATCTTGAGTAGAAACAAGGAGTCGCTAATGTCAACTTCCTCTGCAGGCCAATGGCCGTGTCGGGACATGCTGTCTTCCAGGCGAACGGAAGGAGACCAGTGAAGGGCCGTATTGTGCTACGGGAGACATTCATCGTGACATCCAAGGGATCTTAGACAGTAGTGAAAGTCACAATGACGATTATACACTTCGTGAACATTATTGTGCACGTTAAGAGTGTTAAATGAGGAGAGAGCGGATAGGTGGAAAGAGTACATTGAGGGCCTCTATGAGGGGGATGACTTATCTGAAGTTACAGAACTAGAAACAGGAATTGATAAGAAGAAATGGGGGATCCATTATTAGAATCAGAATGGAGCTGTAGGAGCTGTAGGATGTATGAGAAAAACAGTCCTCTCGGGTGCAAAGACTCGTGTGACGTCGATCAACAGAGTGCAACCATGCGGGCATACAGACCCTCTGACTAAGGTGGCGTAAGGCTGTCGAATTGAACGGAGATTACGTTGAAAAATAGGGTTTTGTAGCAAGAAGAGCGGGAAATAATATGATGTATTGGAATCCTGAACCAAATCAACCTACTGCCAGAAAGATATAAATTAGTTGCGTTACTTATTGTACGCCCAGCATCAGCCCGGAAATTTGAACTGAAGTAGACATCGGCCTTGAAAGCTTCCACTACATGATGTGGTCTTGACCAGTGAATGTACGCGTGATCTCCGGGATCTGTAATGTATGTGTGTGACTGTATCCTTGCGAGACTCGCGAGTTCGTATTTACCTTCCTTGTTAATAGCCATATGCCGAAGTTAAGCACAACGGTCGGGCTCGCTAGGTCAGCCGTTTTCTGGAGGAAGTGCGAAGAGATTCTCCGCTCATGGGTTAGATGTGCTACTTCGTTATGCCACTCCCTGTGTTGTCCGCCCGACAGTCTTCTACTCTGGGCCTTTGTTCTGTTCCCGCAGTCCCGAACTGGCTGGTAACCTCGAGAGGCGCCTTAACAAGGAAGTGGGTCCCAGCGCATCAACACGACAGCGATGGCTATGAAAACTTTATCCTAGGACGGTCAGAGAGGAAAATTATTTTCGTGAGAACTTCATGCTAAACACCCTCCTTTCGAATCTCACCGCAGATTGGGATTGAAATTATTGCTGTTAGCTATGACGGACATTTTGTGTTTATGTTCACCAGTGCCATTTATTCTGAGTGATAACAAGTACTGATATTCCTCTGAGGCCCAAGACAACGTTGAGTATTGTTTCCCTCCATTATTTTCTCAACCGTAGAGTGCTATTTTAATATAAATATTGTTTGTTGTTTTTGGAAAGTATGTTGATATCGGATGTGTCAAAGCAGAATATATTTTGCAGCATTTAACCGTAAGACTTTTCGTTTAGAAGCTGCTGTAATTTTAAAAAATGATTCGAAGTTTCAACCAAACACTCATTTCTGCCAGTAGTCGCATCACAAATCAGATGTCAGACTGTTGTTAAGATCGAACATACGAGCAACAAACAAACAAACGCTGTATTCATTTGATCTGTGGACTACACAGACGCCAGTGACCTTAAAAATGACATTAACGGATGTTATATATCCCAGGAAGGACAAAATAAGATTTAAATCGGTCAGGATAGCTAACAGCTGCGTCATTGTTGCAGAAGACGAAGACTGCAAGAAGTTACAATGGGTCAAACAGATTGGTCACGTGCGAGGATCTGGAAAAGCACAGATCTTAAGTCATCGTACTTAAGGTTCCAACATCGATAATGAAGGCCTTTTAGGTGAGATTTGTGAGCTGAATCTTGCAAAATATCTCATAAAAAATGAACGGATGGTGAGATTAGGGTCAAAAAGCCAAGAACTCAGTGTGTCAGACGTTTCGCCCAGAATCCGGAGCATAGTGCTTGCCAGAGCTAACTTCTCTTTTACCTTCAGGGCATTGAATGTCTAGAAATGTTACGCAGTGTCCAAATGTCTTAAGCATTGTGAGTCAGGGCACTCAACTAAATAATGTACAAGGGACCAGGTCTGGGCCCACTGTGGCGTAGCAGGGCACCTAAAGAACGACTGTCCAAAGAGAAACGGAAAACGTGGGAGCATTCCTAGCTCATACAGCCGCATGGCGTGTAATGAAGTGGGAAAGGAATGTGCAACGTATGTATTACAGCTCGATCGAGAAATTCGTAGAACCGACTACGGCCATGGCTAATAAATGAATTTATCGTGGGCAGCACCGTGTGATATGCAATACTTATTTACAGGTGAAAGTAAGTCGCAACAAGAATGAAAGCACAAATCCCCCTTAATGGATAAGACTGTCAAGACATTATGATGGAGCAGTACCAGATGAGACGATAACTTGTTGAAAGTATTAGAGGCAAAAATCTCCGTCTTAGAGAAAGCGAGACGTGGAGAGAGCACGGAAATTCTGGCTGCAAATAATAAGAAACGAAGATTATACCAGAGATGGAGCTACTCAGACGAAGGAGAATCTTTCGTAACTGTGCTATAAAAACAACTGGAATCTTAAAAACATTTATCAAATGTGGAAAAGTGCGTTGCATATTGAGAAACGGCACAATAATGCAAAAACAAAAAAAGATACAAAATTCAGAACACTGAGGTGTCGAGCACAACTAATAAAGACGGAGAGCACTGAAAAGCACAATCCAGTTGCAGCCAAGTACCGGTAAAGGAACAGAACCACCAACAAAGAGAAATATCAACTTCAAAAGATGAGAAGTCGATTCACCTTAAAGTCGTGAGTCAGCACAATCAAGAATTCGTAACGCAACCGTTGAGACATGATACACAGCGATGCATAACTTCAACAGATAGTAAAGCGGGTATAAACCCACAATTTGAAGATGCACTCCGCCTCCCAGGCTTAAAGAACCTTGACACCTGGTAACACGGATAAGGCATACAGTAAGGGCCAAAAACCGTATGAGAAAATCTGTAACGTTTCCTATCTATGCCCGATGCTGTAGGTTGTATTCAACGGGGATCGAAAAATCTACCTACTGACCCTCAGCTTCGGGAGAACTTAATGCTTAAAGTTTTTGTTGGAAGAAGTATAGAATACGATACAGAGGCGCTGTATAACCAGTTTGTTATATTACTTAGTAGAATAGGATTTGACTTTCAGTAAGGATGGCCACACTGCAATTCTCATACACACTCACCAGCTAGAACATTATTACCACCGAACTACTATCGACATAAACATGTCCTAGCGATAGCAGCTTCATCTACAGAGGAATGACTGCTAGTCAGACGCGCACACGGTGCGTGTAGCATCAGTGAGCGTGCTGTCCGTGTGTAGAATGGGGAAGGCAAGCGATCTGTGTGAGAGCTTGACCGAGGGCAGATTGTGATAGACCGGAGGCTCGGCACGAGCGTTTCCGAAACTGCACGACTTGTCGACGTATGCCTAGTGTCGAAGGGTTCTTCGACACGTGGCGAAACCAAGGTGAAACCACGTCCAAACGTCGTGGGGTTGAGCGGCCACCAGTCATTACAGATGTCGGTCGTCATAGGCTGGGCAGACTGGTAAAACAGAACAGGCGGCGAGCTGTGGCGGAACTAACACACTTTAATGCTGGGTGGGGTAAAATTGTGTCAATACACAATGTACCGAACACTCCGAACGATGGACCTCCGCAGCCGATGAACCATGCTTGTGCCAATTTTAACACCGCGACGACGGCAACTACGACTGTTATGGGCACACACCATCGGCACTGGACGTTGGCGCAGCAGCAGAGGGCTGCATGTTCTGATGAGTACTGATACCTTCTCCATCGTGGGCGCGTATCCGTCGTCTTCCAGGGGAACAGTTACCTTCTTCATCATGCCGATGGGAGTCCTCGAATCCTTTGTCTTCCAGGGAAACAGCTACCTTCTTCATCACGCTAATCGGAGGGCGTTAATTCTTCGTCTTCCAGGGGATCAGCTCCTTGACAGTACTGAGAGACGGAGACAAGCTGGCGGCGGCTCCGTTATGCTCTAGAGGACATTCATGTGGGAATCCGTGTTTCCAGTTGAGCTCTTGCAAGGCACCATGTCGTTCAAGGAGTATCGTACATCGGTTGCAGACCGCGTACACCGCTTCATGACCATCATGTTTCCCGATGGCAGTGTCATTTTTCAAAAAGATAACGTGCAATGTCACAAGGCCAGGAGTGTCATGCTGTGTATCGAAGAACACAGTGACGAGTTCCAGTTGATGTGCTGCCCCAACTTGCCAATTCTGAACCCGATCGAGCACATTTAGGATGTGACTGAACGTGGCGTCACGGCTCATCGCGCCCATTCCCTGAATTTGTGGGAAATAAGTGACTTGAGTGTGCAGATGTGGTGCCAACTCCCTGCAGCGACCTACCAAAGCCTCATGGCTTCCATGCCACGACGCGTCGTCGCTGTTATCCGTTCCAAAGGTGGACATACCAGCTTTTGGGTAGGTTGTCGTGATGTCTTGGCTAATCAGTGTGTATCATCCATAGATGGACACAAGTTGTCTAGAAGTAGCGCAGCTAAACTGAATAAGAAGTCAGGACGTCTTGCATGAGATTCGCAACGTAGCTGAGAAAATGAAATTCGATATTCTATGCTTACAGGAACCATGCAGGAGGGGTGGAAACATCCCTGGAATCTCGGTCGCAGCTCGCAGCTCAGGTCATCACACACGGACAAAAACCAATGACAGTCATTGCATTATTTAACCAAAAAAATCTCAGCTGTAAAAATAGGACAATACGATATGGAAGTAACGAACATAAACGGAAACCCACCCACGTTTGAAGAGAGGGCTGGTGGACAGTAAAGCTGAAAAAGGCCTCACCACGAATGACCACAACGTTATAGTTTGCACTGTTGATTCCTGCAAAAATGGACTCAATATTGATGACGCGTTAAAAACGTTACAGACACGTTACAGCATGAGGAAAGCCGAACTCGGTGGAAGTAGACGACAATGCAGGTACAAAAGCACAACAACTCGTCAGTGCAGTGCAAGACTCCATGAAAGGTGCAATATCAGTCGTAAGACAAACGGGCTAGAGTTGACAAGTACCATGGACTGAGGGTCTCCAAAGATTCAGAAGGCAGAAGGGCAAGAAGACAGTACCAGAAGGGCCGCACTGTGGGAGAAAGAGCTCGCACTCTGGGCAGATACAAACTCCTAATGCAGCAGTTTAAAGAACGCCTGCGGCACGCAGGCAAAAATAGAGAACTGCAACCGATTCGTGGCACAGAACCTACACCTTGATCTGTGGGGTACACCATATAACATCGTCTGTCAAAAGATAAAATCTCTAAAAATGTTATCAACTTTGAAACGAGCAGACGGCAGTAAGGCAGAAAACTGGCGGCAATTCGCACAGTCACTGATGAACACTCTCTTTCCAGGCTATACTGCAGAGGATGAATTTGATGAACGCAGAGAAATGCGGAACACAATTAGGGGAGCATAATGTGGAGATGGGACAGTTAAACCATTTTCGGAAGAGGAAGTCATAAAAAAATACTGAAACTAAAAAGGAACAAATAACCTGGCCCTGACGGCATTCTTGCTGAAGTTCCACAAGCCCTTAATTTGCACTTAACCTTACATTTATGCCAACTCTACAACGGGTTTCTATTGCAGGGAAGAATATTAGATACATGGAAGAAACCAAATGTGATATTCTTGGAAAAGTGTGAAGACAAGGTTCCCGTACCTCCAAAGTCCTACACACCGATCTGCCTTCTCTATATCTTAGAAATGGTTCTCGAGAAGCTGCTATGCGTTAGACTACAGGACGAAAGATTTCTTCAGGGAACGAATTCGCAATAGTATGGTTTCAGAAGCTGGACGTCAACAGCAGACGCTGTAAATGAGACGATAAGAATTGTGAAAAACGATCCACATAAATACGCTGTAGACATAAACAGATATTGCTGGAGCGTACGATCATTTATAGTGGCCATCAGATTTTGACCGCCTAAGGAACTTGGACTGCACACGAACGTTATACAACTGCTTTAAGGACTATTGTGAAAACAGAGAAGCAACACTGTAGTGCTCAGGAAAGGCCAAATAAAAGAAATTTCAAAAGGCTGCTCACAGGAATCCTTAAACGGCCATGTTTTCTGGGATCTAATGCTCGATCCGGTATTATTGGAAGCTACAGGGTAATGAAGAGGTCGCAGGAGTGGTAGTATATGGCGATCGCCTGATGAAGCAAGTTGGAAGATGAATGTAACACAGTCCTTCAGTAATTACAAAGGTGGTGTCAAGGAGTCAAAACGTCTGTTGCTGTTAAAAGGGAATCTTCTGAAAGACCTTGTCACGAAATTAAGCGACAGGTCCATAAGAGGAAGTCCCTCGCCAGATACTTATTCGTCTTCTTGGACGAACGATAAATTATGGTGCACATATTGAAGAAATGAGGAAGAGAACAATCAACACGATGAATAAAATTATTAGTCTAGCCATTTACGGTTATAAGCTGATAATACAGATAATAAGAAAGTGTCATAATGCTATCTTAATTTCGATCATGGTATACAGTGCGAGTGCTTTAGTCCACAGACTTTTTCTTGTAACACCGGCACAGATGGTTAACAGGGTCCACCGTGGAATACTTCTTCGGTTGACGGGAGCTTTTGGCACTGTGCAATTGAGGCGTTGCAAGTAATACTTGGAATATGTACTCTCTATCTCTAGATAAAGAAAAAGGCGGCGATGTGCTAGCTGAAGAAAGAACAATAAGTGCTGAATTAAATAAGAATAAGGACCAAAAGCAAGTAGCAAATTCAAAATCAGATCCTCCTCCTATGGCAGAACCAATGGGAGGACGCCCAAACAGCGAGGCGCACCTACGGTTTTCTGCCGAATGTAAAACACAGGCTGGGAATGAAGCACCTGAATTCCTCAAAAGGCCTGACACACTTCTTGACTAGTCATGGGCCCTACGCTGTCTACTGGCATCGAATTGATAGAAGACAGGCGTCGGAGTGTGCCTGCGGTGAAGAAGTTACACCAGAACTGGGGATGTCCTCTGTACGCCGATGTTACTGCTAGTGATCGGCAGTAACTCGATAGTAACGGAAAACTCGATGTCTTGTAGATACTTGTTGCGAAACAGTATTCAAGAAAGGCTTGTGTACCGCTTTGTCTTATCAATCAAATCCATACTACTGCGCTACGAGAGATCGTGACAAAAGATTGAGAAGCGACGCAGTCCAGGCACCTGAGATAAAGAACTGCCAACACTTTATGCGCAGCCACCGTAACAACAGCAGAGAGCAACACAGCCGTGGGCCGTGTCTCACCACCCAAGGACCCAGAACCACAGTCACGTGGGCTGGTGAGTGACTGCGCTCGTTACCGACGACAACGACGGTCTCTTGCAACAGAGAAATCCTTCCCTGCAACCAGGGAGCCAACAAACAATGGAAGAAGAAAAAAAAGGTTCAAATGGCTCTAAGCACTATGGGACTTAACATCTGAGGTCATCAGTCCCCTAGACTCAGAAACTACTTAAACCTAACTAACCTAAGGACATCACACACATCCATGTCCGAGAGAGGATTCGGACCTGCGACCGTAGCAGGCCCGAGGTTCCGGACTGAAGCACCTAGAACCGCTCGGCCACAGCGGCCGGCTGGAAGAAGCAGCTGCAACCACAACGTATTTCATGTGCCCAAGGTACCGGCAGGGCATGCCTATGGGCTAGAGAGCGATGGAGTGCATTGTGACATTGTGGAATGTGAAAGACAAAAACTGATTATAACAGTAGAAGACATAGATGTGATAGTAGGAGTAGCTTTTATTCATAGTAGAAATAGTTATACACACTGTGAATAGTAGGAATAGGTAATATTGTGTAAGACAAAATTAAGTATTAATGTATAATGCATAATTTGTATAAGAATCAGTACAGGCTGTGTTAAAATTGTTGACAACATGCTGCAATGAAATGGAATAAACAAATGAATAAAAATAAATAAATTTAGCCAAGTGTGTTTGTGTATCTCCTGTGATTTTGGTGGCTGGATCTAATATATGTTTAAATTTGTGTTCTAATTGTCTAAATGTTGTTTTTAATTCTCTTGCTTTCTGTCTGCTATAGTAGTCCGTCATTAGTTGCCTTGTCCATTTGATATTACCATTCCATCATTGTTTTTCGTGTTTAATAATCTCATTGCTATTTGAGGTAAAGGCAGTTAATACAGCTATCTGAAGGCTGTACTTGATATTAAATTTAGGAATATTTATTTTTTAACATGTGGTTACGTGTTTTCATATATATATATATATATATATATATATATATATATATATATATATATATATATATATAATGTGTGTGTGTGTGTGTGCGCGCGCCTGTGTGATTTAGTGACAGCAGAGTTGAAATAAGCGGCCCACCACGAAAGGCCCAAAGTTATCAAGCCTATTTTCTTTTATTTCCGTAACAGCCGCAGCACCACTTAAACGTGGGGGACCACTATTCGTCCCTGGAATGTTTTTAACTCCCTTGATGACGTAAGCAGCACGGCAGTGCCCTCCGCCTTCGACCGAAGTCGGACGGGGAATCTACTGAGTTGCAGCAACTACTCACGACCACGACCAGCCATCATCACCTCCGATTCCCCCCAAGACTTCAAGTCTGCTTTGGGCCCCACACGAGATCCTCTGCAAATCTCTTTCGACTGCAATTGAAGCTGAGGTACGTGCCTAAGCGTCTTTTTCGGTAAGAACATTGCTCGTTAAATTCAAGGCTAAACGTTCGAGTCGCTTCCTGGCGAATAATTTTAATCTGTGAGGCATTTCAAAAAATCAGCGCAAACTCCGCTGCACAATCGCATATTCATTACGAATATACCTGCGTCAGTTACAATTCGTCAAGGACTATTGTGTAGTGGGCGGTGTTTCTTAAGGAATTTCCTGAACTTGTCTATAAAACTATAGGATGACTCTACCATCTCTAATCAGTCTATTAGGTACCTATTTCTCTAGAGGCTCGTTGACTCTTCGTTTCAGTTTACACCAATTTCTTAACTTCTTCACTGCCTGAATCAAATGATTCTATTTATTGTCTGGTAAATTAGATAACCTCATATCTATCTGTTTTATTGACTCTGCGAGTTTTTCTGCTTGGTTTTCCAGCCCTTCATAAAGTGGTGCCCATTACTGCTACTACCCCACCGCGATCACTGATCCGAGTCTCTGTATGAACACCCTCAAAGTGTTTTGGTCTCTTTGTTGTCAACAAATCCGATATATTTCCGTCATGGGTAGCGAGTCGACCCATCTGCTCTAAGCACTTTTCAGAGAAACGTTTTTATGAGTCCTTCTATGAAGTTTTCTCACGTCCCTCCTTAGGAACTGGTAATTCTCCCAGTCAGTTATGGGATTCAAATGAATCTTTCTCTCCTGGCAGATTAAAACTGTGTGCTGAACCCGAAGCTGATCCTTGCATGTCCTTCCTTCCAAACTTCATAGAAGTTCTGCATACTTCGCAGGACTAGGCCTCCTGGAAGAAAGATGCTGTGGACATATGGCACACAGTTTTACTCTGCAAGCAGGTTTCAAAGCAGTACAAAATATGACTGCAGATTTCTTTCTGGTAACAATCCACTAGGTTGTGGCTAAGCTGTTTTTCAGCAGTATAACTGTACGTGTCTCGGAGCCAGAACCGTGCTACAGTGGTTTGACGAGCATTGTAATGAGTTCTTGGCGACCAAATTCGCCTGATGTAAATCCAGTGGGACCCATTTAATAATCAATTTATCTATTTACTTCCCCTCTTGCTGTATTGTTTTTGATGATCAAGTACCTTGCCTTACTTGTATGAACTGTTTTTTTCCTAAATTAACTAGCATTCCGTTTACCGTGAATCAATCATTAATACTTTTGAATATTTCATTTAATGCCGATACCGTTGTTGAAGCTGCCCTAGTCATGACCATGATGCTTGCTTCAACAGGAAAGAGCACTATTTTTGCTTCATCAGTCTTAAATGGAAGAGCATTCATATACGACAAGAACACCACCCTGTGGAAAGCCAGTAGTTATTTATCCCCACTCAGAAAAACATTTGTCATGAGAGCTGCATAAGCTAAGTACCATGATCTTTGGCTTCTTATTAGTTAAATTTGAAGTTATTTATTTTCTAGTAGTCTCCTTAGATTTGCTGCCGGATCTTAAAATCATCCATAAACATTCATTTATAAAAAATCATTTCTGTTTGCCATTAGCTGTGTATGTTTTATTTATTATTGAACGGTTTCGGTTATTTCAACCCCAAGAGAAATATAACATCTATTGGTTTAAAAATGCATGTTTCTCATAAAAAACACTTTTGTATAGCCAATGCAACAATGAAAGACGTGGAATGCGACGTGACCGATTTTGACAATATCTTGAAAAACATAGGTAAATAGCACATGCACTTCTGACGGATAAAAATAGACTTACTTTTCAACACATTGACAAAATCAAGTTAGGTTGCATTCCACTTTTCGTCATTGTTACATTGGGTATACTAAAGTCTCTTCTCGGAGGCATAAGCATTTGTAAACCAACAACATATAAATTTTCTTCCAGTTGATGATGGTTGAAATAACCAAAAACGGCCAAGAATAAATATAATATATCCAGAAAATGAAACTGCTTTCCTATAAATATCTCACAGTTGTGGTTAGTTAACGACACAAATTTCTTATTATGTAAACTTCAAGTTTCTTTAAAATAATGTTGTCATTTCCACAATAAAATGTCTCAGACGCATCACCAAAAATTCTGGCAGGTGAAATCTTCCTGTTCCAGAAATGCGGACCTTGCACATTAAGTTATTTGTCATAGAGGACACTTACCTGCTTCATGATTGATGAACTCGGATCGACCAATACGTGGGTGCGGGAAGAGGCTCGAGGTCTTTTTCAACTTGGATATTCCCTTATCGCCTGGAACGCAAGAAAGCACTTGATCACTGGTACATACTGTCGTGCTCACACCCCAACTAAGCTGATTCGCCACAATGCACATGGTACGTTAAAATGGTTTCATTTAGCATGTCATCCCCAGGAAATAAGAGGTGTAGCCAAAAGACCAAGAAGTCAGTGATTCAACAGATGAAACGTTACGCTGATGTTTCAGTGAACACTTTGAGCTACTCAGTTAAAAATCATGTTGAAGCATACTGAAAAGTACATACAAAAGTACACACGTGATATTAAGCGCGTGCTCGCACTCTCTCTCTCTCTCTCTCTCTCACACACACACACACACACACACACACACACACTTTCGAATGCACAGTTTGGTAATCATCTGTATCAGCATAAATGATTTTTTTTCAACGTAAATATGTACCAAAATGAGATTACACATTGAAAAAACCAAATTGCAGAAATTTATGCAAGTCTTACTATTTCGCACAGAAAAAAATTACGCGCGTACGCTCAGAGGCGTTGAAAATCTCTCACCTCCTTCCAGTAACACTAACGTTCTGATACAAGGTGAACCAGTACTCCACCGACCAACGTTCAGGGATTGTTCAGGTATGCCTTCTTGAGTTAATGATCCTTTTCCTTCGAGGGGGACCATAGTCACATAGAATTTTTTGAAAGAAATTTCAGCTATTTGACTGTTAACTGTTCGTTTATTTTACACAGTCAGGATTTCGGATTTCTCAAGTGCATGCTGAAATGATTTTCGAAGATGACATGTAACAGACAAGTAAGACATATTTCAACGTTTCAACATGCACTTGAGAATGGCTACAAAGCCGCCATCTTGACTTTGTAAAATAAATTAACGATTAATAGCCAAACAGCGGCAATTTCTTTCAGAAAAAACCACCGTAAGTATTTTGGTATCAGGGACCCACTCTCCCCGGAGGCTTGCTACAGTGTAATAATGTAATTATGATTTATTTCAGGACCTACGTTACGGAATGAATAACTGTAGAACGCCGCTTGATAGGTTGAAAGGTGGCTACACTGAGCCACAGCGCCAGAGATTGCGCCAAAGAGTATTATTCTGCCGCCTCCACTGGCAGTGCTCGTCGTGAAGTCGTGGTGGGTGGTAGTTGTTCAGATGCGGTGGTAGAGAGTGCTTGTCGAGAGGTCATAATAGACAGTTGTTGTTGTGAAGTCGTGGTGGAGAGTTGGAGAGTGCTTGTTCCATGTTTTATGCAGTTTTGATGGGCTAGACAGCAGATGTTGTTCGAATGGAGATATTGTAATGATCAGAGTGCTTTTCGTCAATATATATGAAGGTAAAAAAATTCCCTTTTCTTTTTATTATTTCATTGTCTTAAATAATGCGTCATTACAGGTTCAGTCAACAAAGCATCTGGCTTGTGTTCTTGTATTAGAGTGTAATTCTGGTTTTCTTGCGCAATTATAGTATTTCTATTTTTTTAATTACTTCAATATAAATGGTACTTAAAATTTCTTGGCTTATTGAAGAAGAACCTTGCCAGATGTGTACGTCGAATCACACTTCCACACACAGAACAGTTACACTTGTGGTTTGGTTTCGTACGTTTTATAGTTGCTGGGGACTTAATTAATTAATTGTGTTAACGGAAATTTTCTTTCATTCTTTGTTGTTATTCTATGCTGTCAGATTGCGTGCTAAACTAGTCAGGGACAACCGTTTACGAGACAGCGTAACCGGACAGTCACCCACTAAAAAATTAAAAATATTTGCATAATTATTTAATTAAGCCCTCATGCAAGGTTAGCAGTACACAACACAAAGGAAGCAGCTACTCGGACAGCAGAGTACTTGTGGAGTGCAGAAGGGGGTTTTGCTGGATAGGCAGAGAGTGAAGTCAAGCCACGTTCTGAATAAAGGCACTTGGACTGTCAGAATGTTATCAGTAAACTGTCGAAATATTCGTTATAAATTTGCTGCTCTCCAGGAAAGTTGTCACGCTCAAATTACTCTCGGAATTGAGAACTCGATAAAACCCGAATTAGAAAGCTCTGAAATATTTAGCTAGGCTTGTAACACGAATCGAACAGACAGATTAGATGGCATACGAGAGAGAGTGTTCATTGCAGTCGGCAAAAAAATTGTGTCTATCGAGGTCGAAATTGAATCTGACTGTGTAGTTATCTGGAAGCGTATAATAGAACTGGTGAAATCAAGTTAATTGTTGGATGTTTTCACCTGCCACCTGATTCCGCTGCAACAGTTTATAACTAATGGAAGAAAGATGAACGGAAATATCCGGATCATTCAATATTAGTTTGAGGGGACTTTAGTCGGCGAATATAGACTGCGAGGTCAGTGGATTCAGTGCAAGTAGTACAGACGAACAATCTTGTGAAGTACTTTTCAAAACTGTCTTCTGTAAACTGTCTTGAGCAGCTGGTAGAACAGTCCACACACACAATACAAATATTTTGGACCTTGTAGCTACAAACAAGCCTGACCTCATTGACGGTGTGAATATGGATACAGGGATTAGTGCTAATGATATCGTCACAGCTATTATGGCAACTAAAGTTAATAAATCCGTCGTTAAAGCTAGGAGAGTATTTACGTAAGATAGAGCGGATAAGTAGCTGTTAGCATCCCAATGCATCCCAATGTGTGGACATCATTTAGTTCCATTACGATGGATGTAGAGGAATTATGGGTAAAGTTGAAACACATTGTAAATCCTGCTGTGGAGAATTTGGGCCGAGTAGTGAATCATGGGTAGAAAAGACCCACAGTTATTTAATAACAAAATTCGGAAAAATGCCGAGGAAACAGAGACTGTTGTACTCTCGGTTTAGAAAAGAACGCGCAAATGACGACAGGAAAAAGCTATTAGAGATTCGTTGGTCTGTAAAAGAAACGATGCGCAAGGCATATGACTACTACCAATGTCACTCCCTAATAGAGTGACTTCTGGTTCTCGTGAAATTGCTAAGGAGGTAAAGTCTTCTATCCAGTCTGATGTCGCAATAGAAGATAATAGAAGGAACATTGAAGTTTTAAATTTCTCGTTTACGAAATCTTTCACGAGGGAAGAACATAAAACATACCGTCGTCTGACCGTCGTACAAACTCCCGTATGGAGGACATAGTAATTGGGATTCGTGGTGTGGAGGAGCAACAGAAACAACTGAAAACAAATACGTCACCAGATCCGGATGGAACTCCAAGTCGGTTTTATAGAGAATACTGTTCGCCCCTTACTTAGCTTGCATTTATGGCGGATCTCTTGTCCAATGCAAAGTCTCAAGTGACTGAAAAAAAGGGCAGGTGACTCATGTATAGGTTACGTGAAGCGTAAAAGAACGGACCCGCAAAATTACAGACCAATATCCTTAACCTAGGTTTGCTGCAGAATTCTTAAACATATTCTCAGTTCGAAAGTAATAAATTTCCTTGAGACAGAAAAGCTGCTGCACTGTTTTAGAAAGCATCTCTCTTGAGGAACCCAGTTGCTCTTTTCCGACGTGATATCCTACATACCATGGATGGAGGGCAACAGGCAGATTCCTTAGTCCTAATTGCCGAAAAGAGTTGGACACGGTGCCCCACCGCAGACTGTTAACGAAGATACGAGCATACGGAATAGGTACCCAGATATGTGACTGACTCTAATACTTCCCAAGTAAGAGACACAGTGCATTGTTTTCGGCGGCGAGTGTTCGCCAGAGACAGGGGTGTCATCCGGAGTGCCTCAGGGAAATGTGATAGACCTACTCTTGTTCCATTTACATGACGAATCACCTAAAATTTGTACTGAAAATGTTGTGGAAATGAAAAGTGCTACTAATGTGCTGTTTTCACAGAATGGATTAGTCAGGGGATCGTATTGTTAGCCAATCAACAATATAAAGTGTAATTTTTGTGCAAAAACACTGTTTTTTAAATGGAAAAATGCCTATTGGCGTTAATAAACTAAAAGTAGGGTCAATTAGAATGTCAGTTGTTTGTTCCAGGATTCTAGAACGAGTCGCTTACGAGTTATCGTATTTTGAGAAGTTCCGACAATGACACTTATTCAATACCTGTGGTAGCACCCACTAAAGAACAACACAAGCCCGTACACTAGTTGTGTGGTTCCTGACCAGTAACGAGACAACTGACCATCACAGGTTGTGTTCAAAATGACCACCGGCAGCGGTAGTACACGCTTCCAGTCTGGTATGGAACGACTGCTGCACAAGTGCTAGCTTTTCCGCACTAGAATCCTGCAAGAACACCACTGACGTTGTAATTTACCCTACTTTTAGTTTGTTAATGTAAACAGACATTGTCCTATTTAAAAAGTGTGTCTCAGTACAAAAGTACACATTCTAAGTATTATTAGAACATACTTATTGGCTAATGATATCATCTCCTGACTACCAATCCGTACCGTGAAAACCGCACAACAACAGCACTTTCCATTTCGGCAATATTTGCGCTGAAGTTTCAGGTGAGCCACTCGGTATACATAAATGATGTGACGGACGGGTGAGCAGCAATCTGCGGATGTTTGCTGAAGATGCCATGTTGTACGGGAAGGTGGCGTCGTTGAGTGACCGTAGCAAGATACAAGATGATTAGACAAAATTTCTAGTTGCTTTGATTAATGGCAGCTTGCTCTAAATGTAGAAAAAAGTAAATTAATGCAGATGAGTAGGATACGTACTGTTCGTGTACTACTTCACATAGTAACGTCGATGAAATACCTGGGCGAAACTTTGCAATGCCATATGGAATGGAACGAGCACACAAGGACTGTAGTAGGGAAGGCGTACGGTCGACCTCGGTTTTACAGGGAGGATTTTAGTAAAGTGTGGTTCATCTGTAAAGGAGATCGAGTATAGAACATTAATGCAATCCATTCTTGAGTACTGCTCCAGTGTTTGGGATCCGCATCAGGTCGAGCTAAAGGAAGACATCGAAGCAACTCAGAGGCGGGCAGCTAGATTTTTTACCGCTAGGTTTGATCAATACGTGAGTATTACGTAGTATCTTCGTAAAAAATTGCGAATTCGTGGAAGAAAGATGGCGTTCTTCTCCCAGGACACTAATGAGAAAATTCATAGAAGCAGTCTTCGAAACTGACTACAGAACGAATCTACTGTACCCAACGTACATTTCGGGTAAGGACCCACGAAAACAAAGTTAGAGAAACTAGAGCTCGTGCTTAGGCACACAGGCAGTCGTTTCTCCCTTGCTCTATTCGCTAATGGAACAGGAAAGGAAATGGCTATCAGTTGTACAAGGAACCCTCCGCCACGCTCCGTGCGGTGGCTTCTGCAGTACGCATGCGGATGTAGATGTATTTAGTTTGTTATCCGACTTACCCGTTTTTCTCTGAGAAAATACTTTCAGAACAGGGGAAAAGCCTGTATGTAAATACTGTCGCAGTGAAAAACAGATACGTAACTACACTCCTGGAAATGGAAAAAAGAACACATTGACACCGGTGTGTCAGACCCACCATACTTGCTCCGGACACTGCGAGAGGGCTGTACAAGCAATGATCACACGCACGGCACAGCGGACACACCAGGAACCGCGGTGTTGGCCGTCGAATGGCGCTAGCTGCGCAGCATTTGTGCACCGCCGCCGTCAGTGTCAGCCAGTTTGCCGTGGCATACGGAGCTCCATCGCAGTCTTTAACACTGGTAGCATGCCGTGACAGCGTGGACGTGAACCGTATGTGCAGCTGACGGACTTTGAGCGAGGGCGTATAGTGGGCATGCGGGAGGCCTTGTGGACGTACCGCCGAATTGCTCAACACGTGGGGCGTGAGGTCTCCACAGTACATCGATGTTGTCGCCAGTGGTCGGCGGAAGGTGCACGTGCCCGTCGACCTGGGACCGGACCGCAGCGAAGCACGGATGGACGCCAAGACCGTAGGATCCTACGCAGTGCCGTAGGGGACCGCACCGCCACTTCCCAGCAAATTAGGGACACTGTTGCTCCTGGGGTATCGGCGAGGACCATTCGCAACCGTCTCCATGAAGCTGGGCTACGGTCCCGCACACCGTTAGGCCGTCTTCCGCTCACGCCCCAACATCGTGCAGCCCGCCTCCAGTGGTGTCGCGACAGGCGTGAATGGAGGGACGAATGGAGACGTGTCGTCTTCAGCGATGAGAGTCGCTTCTGCCTTGGTGCCAATGATGGTCGTACGCGTGTTTGGCGCCGTGGAGGTGAGCGCCACAATCAGGACTGCATACGACCGAGGCACACAGGGCCAACACCCGGCATCATGGTGTGGGGAGCGATCTCCTACACTGGCCGTACACCACTGGTGATCGTCGAGGGGACACTGAATAGTGCACGGTACATCCAAACCGTCATTGAACCCATCGTTCTACCATTCCTAGACCGGCAAGGGAACTTGCTGTTCCAACAGGACAATGCACGTCCGCATGTATCCCGTGCCACCCAACGTGCTCTAGAAGGTGTAAGTCAACTACCCTGGCCAGCAAGATCTCCGGATCTGTCCCCCATTGAGCATGTTTGGGACTGGATGAAGCGTCGTCTCACGCGGTCTGCACGTCCAGCACGAACGCTGGTCCAACTGAGGCGCCAGGTGGAAATGGCATGGCAAGCCGTTCCACAGGACTACATCCAGTATCTCTACGATCGTCTCCATGGGAGAATAGCAGCCTGCATTGCTGCGAAAGGTGGATATACACTGTACTAGTGCCGACATTGTGCATGCTCTGTTGCCTGTGTCTATGTGCCTGTGGTTCTGTCAGTGTGATCATGTGATGTATCTGACCCCAGGAATGTGTCAAAGTTTCCCCTTCCTGGGACAATGAATTCACGGTGTCCTTATTTCAATTTCCAGGAGTGTATTTGGGGCAAGAAACAGAACAAAATGAAATAACTCTAACGAGCGGCTGGGTCCGTTATACCAAAATATTCAGAATGTGTTCCTCAACAACCTCTGAAAGTTTGTCGGTGAAGCTCTGGTTCACCCTGTATACAGGGTGTCTCTCGTAATAGTTGTCAGGTCTATTTTCATTGGTGTTCCAGCACATACTTGCAACTTACTATTCGCAGTGTGCAGGTGGAATGAGCCCAGGCAAATACTGCTCATCGCGTCTTTCGTGGGACGTCCAGTGTCGACGGAAGACATCGGTTGGTTCCCCGTTACCAACAAAATGGCTTTTTAAATCGGAATTTTACTTGCTTATTCAATACAGCGTTCCCGGATTAGTACAGAGCGACATTTGTTTCACCGATATGTATTAACGGGGAGAGTAAAACACGAAGCATAAAAGGCAATCGAGCAGCCAGGACAGTGCTGTCGCTGCTGCAGTACTAGTTATTCTGTCCCTGTCAACGTGTATCGATAAAATAAATATCGCATTGGACTACGCTGGGACCGCTCTATCGAACGGGAACGTAAATTTCCGCTTTAAAAATCATTTTGTTTGCAACGGGGAAGAAACCGACGTTTTCCGTCGGCACTGGGCGTCGCATGAACGATGTGACGAGCAGTATTTATTTGGGCTGGGTCCAGCTACGCAATGTAAAAACGAAATTGCAAATGTCTGCTGAAACACCGGGCAAAATGCGCCTGACGCCTCTTAGGAGAGACATCCCGTATACAGGGTGGTCCATTGATACTGACCGGGCCAAATATATCACGAAATAAGCGTCAAACGAAAAAACTACAAAGAACGAAACTTGTCTAGCTTGAAGGGGGAAACCAGATGACGCTATGGTTGGCGCGCTAGATGGCGCTGTCATAGGTCAGAAAGATATCAACTGCGGTTCTTAAAATAGGAACCCCCATTTTTTATTATGTATGAACTGGACCACTTTTTTCGCTTTCTGATGGATAGCGCTGTAATAGTCACAAACATATGGCTCACAATTTTAGACGAACAGTTGGTAACAGGTCGGTTTTTTAAATTAAAATACAGAACGTAGGTACGTTTAAACATATTATTTCGGTTGGTCCAATGTGATACATGTACCTTTGTGAACTTATCATTTCTGAGAACGCATGCTGTTACACCATGATAACCTGAAAATACCACATTAATGCAATAAATGCTCAAAATGATGTCCGTCAATCTCAATGCATTTGGCAATACGTGTAACGACATTCCTCTCAGCAGCGAGTAGTTCGCCTTCCGTAATATTCGCACATGCATTGACAATGCGCTGACGCATGTTGTCAGGCGTTGTCGGTGTATCACGATAGCAAATATCCTTCAACTTTACCCACAGAAAGAAATCCGGGGACATCAGATCCAGTGAACGTGCGGGCCATGGTATGGTGCTTCGACGACCAATCTACCTGTCATGAAATATGCTATTCAATACCGCTTCAATCGCACGCGAGCTATGTGCCGTACATCCATCATATTGGAAGTACATCGCCATTCTGTCATGCAGTGAAACATCTTGTAGTAACATCGGTAGAACATTACGTAGGAAATCAACATACATTGCACCATTTAGATTGCCATCGCTAAAATGGGGGCCAATTATCCTTCCTCCCATAATGCCACACCATACATTAACCCGCTAAGGTCGCTGATATTCCACTTGTGGCAGCCATCGTGGATTTTACGTTGCCCAATAGTGCGTATTATGCTGGTTTACGTTACCGCTGTTGGTGAATGACGCTTCTTCGCTAAATAGAACGCGTGCAAAAAATCTGACATCCCGTAATTTCCCTTGTGCCCAGTGGCAGAACTGTACACGACGTTCAAAGTCTTCGCCATGCAATTTCAGGTGCATAGAAATATGGTACGGGTGCAATCGATGTTTCTCAACACCGACGTTTTTGAGATTCCCGATTCTCGCGCAATTTGTCTGCTACTGATGTGCGGATTAGCCGCGACAGCAGCTAATACACCTACTTGGGCATCATTATTTGTTGCAGGTTGTGGTTGACGTTTCACATGTGGCTGAACACTTCCTGTTTCCTTAAATAACGTAACTTTCAGGCGAACAGTCCGGTAACTTGTATGATGTCGCCCAGGATACCGAGCAGCACACATAGCACGCGCCCATTGGGCATTTTGATCACAATAGCCATACATCAACACGATATCGACCTTTTCCGCAATTGGTAAACGGTCCATTTTAACACGGGTGTATCACGAAGCAAATACCGTTCGCACTGGCGGAATGTTACGTAATACCACGCAGTTATGCGTCTGTGACTATTACAGCGCCATCTATCACAAAACGAAAAAAGTGGTCCAATTACAACATTCATATTTCTTTACGTACTACACGAATATGTAATAAAATGGAGGTTCCTATTTAAAAAAAAAACGCAGTTGATATCCGTTTGACCTATGGCAGCGCCATCTAGCGGGCCAACCATGGCGCCTTCTGGTTTGCCCCTTCAAGCTAGACGAGTTTCGTTTTTTGTAGTTTTTTCGTTTGATGCTTATTTCCTGAGATAATTGGCCCGCTCACTATCAATGGACTACCCTGTATACAAAGTCATCGGAAATAGTTTGCAAAGCTTGTATGAGTATTGCAGGGTAAGCTGCCCGCAGAAATAATTGTGAATAAAAAAATTCGATGCGTTGCACCGCTTTTCAGTTAATTAGCATTGAAGTTAGCCAATCAGACAGTTGCACGCACAAATTCAAGAGGCTCGCCAAATGTGTTCTGGCATTTGGCTTCCTAAAACCGAATAAGTGAGCGATACAAAGATTGGGTGAAAGAGAAAACTGGATATAGCAGTCAGTCGCAAACCTAATCTCTATTTTTTTCTTTTTTTTTACTGCATAACTGTATTACAGCTATTGAATAGCTATCTTCAGTGCATTTAAATCTAGCCATATAGATTCCTCAGGCTTTTGAAAATGTTACATTATGCGACTTTAGGACGTATATGGCCAGTTCAGAATCTGGAAATAACATGCTGTATAGTTGAGCCCTCCTCTATTCTCGGGAACAGAGTGTTCGACCTCTCTCGGGTTAAACGCACATTTTATCGGACACACCTAAGTAATAATTTTCGAGAAAAAGGATCGCAGTAGAACATCTTGAACACTTTCACTAATCGAGCTGGCTCTTGTTGCTATGTTTTGAGAACTAATCGTAATAAAACATATAATACTAAATGGATATCGTTACCTTTTAAAATTAAATTGGCTCTTGTTCCTAGCTTTTTTGCAATTGGATCACGGTGAAATATATCATACCCAATATGATGATGTTCATTTGTTAATAGAGTATTAAAATAGTTTTACTTACATAAGTAAATGTCAAAATGAATCTCTTATTGTTTTACTAATGTTCTATAGAAGTGTCCTCCCATTTAAGAGGTTGTCAGTGTATGCTGTAAGAACTGATATACTCATTCTGCGTCTGACGGGGGTCCTCAAAATCTTATTTGTCTATTTCGACATTAATGTAGAAAAAGCTTATTTTCGGTGTTACAAAGGAGTTGCTTTTATTTTAAAAGTGCCATTTTCGCACCGAATCGTTATCTGTATCTATAATATATCAGTAACGGATGTAGAATTCGTCAAAAGTGATAGTGAACCAATAGGAGCTTTGCACCCCTACACAGAAAGACTAAATTTTCCTCGCGTTACAGTCGGGAAAGGAATTTTAAGCCTCTAGCGGAACACCGAAATATTATGGATCAATGGGTTGTGACTTTTGGAACGCAAAGCGAGGCCGACCTCGTTCCATTAAGGTCAGCATTTGTTGCGAAACTTGAACACGCCAGAGCTTTGCAACGTTCTTTGTTTCTGGCAACGAGATGTGGCTGGAACACAAAGGGCGCTGCAGTCGAAAGATTGCTGGTGCGCTTTCAGCGTTACTTTAGCCCTGCAGTTTACATCGCCGTGGGGACTATTGCTATGAATTCGCTACTTGTAACGTTTCTGCTGTGCACGCCTTCAACCAGCATCAGTAGCACTCTTGAGAGAAATATCGGCACTCGCCGTTGAAAACTGATGATGTCCATTAGGAAGCATGTTGCAGATTTATCAGCACGATCATACACTGATTGTTCTGTGCGTCACCGTGGGAAATTTATCTGCTCGAAACGCTCTCCGTTTGCCTGTGAATTTCCTGAATTCGTCAAGAGTTTTGCGCGTAACGTATATTTGAAACTATTGCATCGCCGTTTATCAGCTTTCTAAGTTATCCATGTGACTGCAGGATTGCCTGCCAGAACATTAATGTGTACAGGACTGCTTGGTCGCAACACTGCCTCCCTCATAACGCAAGAACAGATGTCCAACGATATGTGGAACTATTTGTATTCCCCAGATCTCGAACTTGACCATTTGTGTTTAACGATTCTTGTTACGCCTGAGACTTGTCTGGTAGACGGTAGGTGCTCCTTGAAGAAGCAGATATTTTCCTATCTGTCAGTGTGATGGACTTATGAGACTCAGAATACTGGGGGAATCATTTATGCCTGCAAGTATATGGTGAAGACGATCCCGCATATTGGGGGTGGAAAAAAATATGGGAACACCAGAAACGTAACACATTACTATGCCTAATATGGTGTAGGAAAACCGTTGGCATTCAAAACAGCTACCAGTGGTCTCGGGGTAGATAAATACAGGCCCTCTATGCTTTTAAAAGTAATCTTATATCATTCTTCCTGCATAATTTCAGGTAATGAAAATGGAAGTGGATAGCGATCACGAACACTTTTCTCCAAAATTAATCACAAAGGCTGAATGAAACTAGGAAATGGTGAATGTGGTGGCCGCAAAAAATCAGTCTTGGACGATGTGAGCTGTGCGAACCGGGGTGCTGTGGTTTTGGAACACTACGTCACCACTGGAAAACAAATTTTGTACCACGCAATGAACCTGATAAGTCAAAATGATCACAAAAGGCTTGGCATTAATGTAACCTTGCAGAAAACCCATGAGGCCCATGGAATACCACAATATGGCTGCCCAAATCATCAGGAAACCACCGCCATTCTTCTTTTTGTATGACAGCTTAATGGATTTTTGGGATTTTATGAGTTCACAAAGTGAGAAATTCTTTTGCGTTTCTGAAAACTACGCACTATGCCATTCTACGTCGGCATTTCTTGCCAATAAATCTATCGGGGTATAGCTACTATACAGCTAATCATAAGGGCAATTGATATTTTAAAAGCCTACTACTCTCAGCGACGAGATTTTGCTAGCTCTACTATTACCTGCACCCGTACATTTCTTTTTATCTCAATTGCCACACTTGGAACTACGTAAATGTTACATTGGAAAACAAGTCTGTACCTTTAGTAGTGTTTTGCGTCTGGTTCGTTAGTTAACATCGGCATGGCGAGTGCCGAGGGGTACTGAAAGATATGAGAGTTAATGTTATACCAGATTGCCTTACAGGAAGGTTACTTGCTGCTAGTCTAAGGTATTAGATTAGCGCACTGTCCTCCCAGCAGTTAACGTTGATCTGTGCTAACTAGGTTGCTGTTTTTCTCCTTTACGTGGCTTCTGAATTGTATACATGTTGTTTTTTTCTGGATTTTCTGTGAAAGTAGGTTCTTTGGTGAGATAGGAAATCGAACTGGGACCTTCCATTTGACAACCACGCTAATTGCTCCGTTATAAAGGATAACAAAGGATTTTGATGAACGGCGTTTAGGGAATGATAGCACGAATTAGACAGGCCTTGCTGAGCTCGGCTAATTCTTTTCGAAGATAATCGAAATGATACTGTGCGATTAGTAGCATTTCTGAATTGTAAATGTAAAGCGTGTCAGTGTCATCGTTGGGAAACACCTCATGTAAGTAAGGGATGAGGTAGCCCCATCCATCCTAAAGGATGATACGGGAAGACTAGCTATGCAGCGTCGTCTTGACGTGGCAATAGTTTTTCTACGTCCAGGCAGCTCTAAATGTTGCAACAGAAGTTGGTTTTTGACAATACATGTTATATATCTGAATTTTTATCTAGTTTTCTACACGGAACAGAATATTTTGATAACTACATCTCATTTTTTTCTGAGAATACTTCTTTGTTCATACCCAAGTACATCACTATAGAGTAGAAGGGAGCCAGGAGTTGAGAGTAGAGTGGTACAGGGTAGTAACCTATTCCCCATGTCATTTAGTCTTTTATACAGAACAGTAAAGGTAGGAAAGTAAGAATTTGAAAAAAAAAACGTTTTTTGGATAATAAAGCAAAAGAACTGATGACAGTGGAAGTATTAGAGATAATAAAATGTAGGACGAGAAAGAAAATGTTTTCTGAACAAAAATGTGTAAACATTCAACAGAAAGTTAAGTACTGCGAAGTTTTCCTGAAAATATTTTCTGCAGTGAAACCTTGTATGAAAGTGAATCGGGGAAAATCAGCAGAGACAACAGGGAATAAACTTTTGAAACGTGATATTGCAGAAGAACGCTGAACATTAGATGTCAAGACCGAGTTACTATTGAAAACTTACAGGATCGTGTGGGTGCGGAAGGTGTTACGCACGATTTGACTAAGAGAAGCAACAGGTTGATAGGACACGATCTGAGGCGTCAAGGAATTGTTAATTTGATAACGAAAGAAAGTCTTTGGGAGGAGGGGGGAGGGAAGGCAGATAAAAATTACAGAGGAAGACTAAGACTTGAGCACTGTAAGTAGGTGTAGTTGTGTATGTTATGGATGTAGTTATGAAAAGATGAAGAGACTGATCTAGGATACATAGGTGTGTATAAATGTATCAAACCACTCTTCGGACAGAAAGAAACAATGTAGACATCATCAGCATTCACGTAAATGACTAAAGTTGCAGTTCTTTGTGACAGGTAGAATGGCTACCATAATCTAGCAGTGTCGTGTTTAGTGCTTTTGTCAGGCCTGGTGTAGTATATGAGCGGCATAACCAGCGTTAGATTTTGAGGGCTCACTGAGAAGCATATAGAGATGCTGAAAACTCATGTGTGACAGCTGTCCAGTCACTTAACATCAGAAGCGACTTGGTGATACAATTAGTGTCACCATGTTTACTATTACCACATAACTTGGGCAGCAGAAGAACCAGAATCTTTACGTCGTCGACGCAACAGAAAGGCAACGCACTGTGTTGTGAGTGACTTGATTGTACACATGTAAGCCGTGGCTCTGTTGCAGCTTAAGAGACAGGAATTAATGCCTCGGCAAAACAAGAATGAGCCAAGCACATGTAGATACTAATCGTTCCAAAGGGATGTGTGTAGTATGACAGCCACCAGGTTCAAGGGAGGGGGGGGAGGGGGCTATGCCAGTTTATATACTCATGTTCATAAAAACATAACACCTTGAACGACTGGAGATAGGACGTTCATACTCACAGAGAATGTACATTAATATGTTCCGCGGAAATGAGTAGCATTTGAGACATGTCGGTTCGCGGGTTCGAGGTCAACATCGATATCACGGTAAAATAGTGAGTTTGAAAGAGGGCGCAACATTGACTCCAGAGAATGTGACGCATCCATCTGGGAAACTGCTGCTCGTGTGGGATGAAACGTTTCGGTAGCGCAACGGGTGGAGCAGAATGGTTCATGGAAGGCCGTAGAACACGACGAGATGCATGGGATCGCATCACCCAGACGACCCCCGAAAAGACCGACACCCCAAACAGCACTGGATGACAGATCTGCGTCCTCTGGTGCAACAGTGGGACAGTGTAACATATTATACACTATCAGAGGTAACAGTCCGCAACCGTTTATTACGGCATGGGTTACGTGCAAATCGTCCACTTCTCCGTCTACCTTTGATGAACGTGCAGAAACATGCTTGATGAGAATGTTGTATCGAACAACGTCACTGCGGACAGGAATGGCACCAGATAGTGTCTTCGGACGAATCCACCTTCTGTTTGTTTGAAAACAATGGCCACATTTTGCTTCGCCGCAGACGTGGGGACCGGCATCACAGTGACTGCATTTGCACAAGACATACATCGCCAGCTCATGGCCTTACGGTGTGGGGTGCTATTAGGTACAACCAGAAATTGCAGCTGGTGCGTGTTCATGGCCCTGTGACCAGTGTGACATACGTGAGTGACATACTGTGACATGCACGACACCTCAGAAGCCATTCTTGGTGTGACAGAATGTCAGCCTTCTGTCCTGGCCCGTCATATCACCAGACTTGTCTCCAATCGAAAAAGTGTGGGACATAGTGAAACGGTGGGTGAAGCACTGTGACGCATTGCCAACCACCACACATGAAGTTTGGAACAAGGTGAATGCAGCATGGACGGCTATACCAGAGGACGCCATTCGCGCCTTATACGCGTCGATACCATCACGCTTGCAACACGTTACTGAAGCCGATGGCGGACCCTGTGCCTACTATGCAACAGGATACATGCTGAACAGAGGTGACCGACATGCTAATCATTTCTGCAGAACTTAGTAATGTACATGTCCTGTTAATATTAACATCCTATCTCTAGCCTCTCAAGGTATTCTGTTCTTTTCTGAACGTGATTGTAAGTCTAAATGGAACAATCGGCCACCGCCCCTGGACTCTACCCTTGCCACCTGCAACTCCTGCTCACATTGAGTCCAATCCTGCTCTATCAGCACAAAACCGTGGGACATCTGCAGATCTTCTTCAGCCGCTACTGACTTCCTACTCTGGTGGTCTACAGTGGGATATAGGGACCGTGCAGTCGCTCAGCCAGCATCCTGTGTAGGTAAACTCCTCGATGTCCGACTCGGCTTGTGTGCGATTGCCGTCTTGGGCTGCCGCCTGCCAGGTGGAGTCAGCGACCTTGCTGAGTCGCTGCCATTATCAGTGCGCTGGCCGAGCGACGCCGTGCATGGCCGGAGAAAGCAAGCCCCTCACTGAACGCAACACCTTCCCGCCAACTGTGTACAATTTGCGCATTCGAGGCACTGGCTTCTCCGAGGATCGTCATGACTGTTGTAATTTTCTGCGGCAATAAATGAATGTTTTAAGAATGCTGTTCTCGTGATAAGACGTGGGATGACAGCCACTCACTGCTCTACAGTTGCCCTGCCCGAGTGCTGAACTGCTGGCTTCCTGACCTCTGACCCTCTGACAGCCCACTTCCAACAGCCACAGTGATGTCCAGCTGTGCCCAGTTCACCAGGGGCCTCATTCTGTGCCTCCATTTGACCTGCTCGTCGAATCGTGCATTATTCATATTTCTGGGGCGTTCGGATGTGACAGTGGCCCGATGTTGGACTGCATGAGAACGTGAGGGTAGGCGTGCTCGCGTCTAATATCTGGTCCTCATCGTCTGGCCATCCCAATGGAGGATAGTCGTACTGTGTACCAAGGACATCTTGACCCCTTCACATCTCCGCCTACTGTCTGAGAACAAGTAAAGATTCCCTGTAACACTGTGCGTCATTACTTGGAATTGGTTGGAGAACAGTAGTTGCCAGACTAGGGGAATTACCCCTGCAACACAACAACACAAACGGCTGCGTTTGAAGTGGTGCCGTAACTCGGAAGTATTGCTGAGAGTGGCTTCGCATTGTGCTCAGCGATGAATCGCACTTCTGCACTACTCCAGATGACTATCGTCAGCGAGGGTGGTGGCGACGTGGGGAGAGGTTCCATTCTTCCAATGTTTTGGAGAGGCACAGGGTGGTTCCTCCAGGCGTCATGGTGTGGGCAACCGTCAGTTATGACTTCAGATCATAAGTGTAGTGATTAAGTGAACTCACATCACAAACAACCTACACCCTCATATGTTACCTTTCATGCGACAGAATTATGCAGCCGATTTCCAACAAAACAATGCCGTTCCATGCATGGCACGTGACTATGAACTGATACTGGCATTACTTTGGCCAGTAAGATCCCCCACCCCCGGCCCCCCCTCCCCCAGGTATCTCCCCTATAGAACATGTATGGGACCAGCTCTGATGCAAACTCTGTGCCATTGCCAGTGTCCAGATACTAACAACAGGTGAGGATACGACGGTTTTAAAACACTTTCACTAATCGAATCAGTGCTTGCGTTCAGGAGAGACCGATTGTAGAATAGTACTGGTAAGAGGGTTCATAATGGCAAATTCTTTGTAAATTTCACTCGATTTTGTAATCACATACCCTATCAAACCATAAAAATTCATTGTCTCCTCCCCATCAGGTTGCTTAACTTTTGTTGTTAGACAGTGTAGGTGAGAAATATTTCCTGCTTGGAACATATATGTGTTTCAAATATAACAAAGAACACTGGATTTGATCCATAATATCTGTCTGGTTTTCGCTTTTATTGTAAGCAGACTATAGTTCATTGATGAATCCGCATACACGAAATTTAGATCGCTGTTTTGCTTGTGGAACTCTGTGACGTATTAGAGGAGTTCAGGTTGCAGATTGTAGTTTTAGCAACGTTGAACGTGCCACAACCGACTGGAGGCACATGATTACTCTCACTGAAAGAGGCGATTATGGCTGTGATGTGGTGTTGGTGTGGAGAAGAACCATAATGAGTGAGTGCGCGGTGCTTCACATTTTCCGTACTGATTGGAGGAATGCTGTCATCAGTGATACGAACTGTTCTGCAGTAACACACGCGACCTTCCAGAGCTGCAGATTATCCAAACATCTCCTTTTCGAGCTGCTGTGATGGATTTTTATCTCGGAAATGAAGTTACCCACCCATCGACTACCCAGCAGTGTCTTCGGGTCTGAATGAGTCGCTGGGGTCGAGAAACACTACATCGAATTTTTCTGATTCATATACTAACAGATACACGCAATATAGGTAGTCATAATATTTTAAATATCACCTCGAAATAAAATAAAGTTACGTAATTAATTTTTGTTTATTTGCAGGTAAATATATGCAGTTCTGGGGCACACACAGTAGCATAGCACACTGCAGGAGTCAGCCAACAGATAAACTACTGTATCATGAGATAATTCATTTTGCGCATATGGAGAGGAAGAACGCCTCAACAATCAGTGCTGAGTGAGTAGAGTGTACGGCAGCAATAAACCACAGGCGCATACAGTATGGCCATCAAGTTTGAATGACAGAATCGGAATTGAAATGAGGAGTATGGCAAGCCTGCTGGAAGTCTAGTGTATCACAGTCGAGGCGGTAGTGGAAAAAGGGGAAACCAATTACGGGTTAGTTTTAAACATTTTGACATCAAGACATGCTCAACATGACGACTTTGCTGCCAACTGGGTACCGAGACCTCCCACCGAGCCGAAGCAGCAGTGAAAATTTTGCAGCTGTGTCTGGCAAATCTCCTAGATTACGTCTCTAGGCGTCTAAATGCTGTGGAGCGCTGCGTATTAGGAGCAAAGCAAGCATTATAAACATGGGGATTCAGCACCTTAGAAAAAGCCAAAGACCTGACCATCATCGTGCAATGTTGAGTGCTTTTTGGGGCTGCATTGGTGGGATGCTAACAGAGAGTAAGGGGTAACTGTCACAGGACTATCCTGCCGAAATGTCTACGAGGTTACATTGGGCTGTCACTACGAAGCCTCGCAGACAGCCGTCCAGTGGTGGTGTTTATGCTCCTTAACAATATATCAGCTCATGCTGCTGCTTTGGACTGTAAATGCTGCCCCCTCCCCCTCCCACCCCGAATATTCTCCTGACATGGCAACCAATGACTTAGTGGCTTCTTCCACTGTCCTCGGATGAGCAAACCATTCCGTGCAGCAGACGTCTCCAGATCTACGACGAGATGGTGATTTTCCTGAGCAGTCATCATTTAGAGCTCTACAACAAAAGTCTAGGCAACACATACAAAGTTGCTCTACCGCTCCTCTCACGAACAGCGCGGGGGAAAACTAACAGCTAAATGTTTCCGTGCGAGCTCTGATTTCTCTTATTTTATTATGATGATCATTTCTCTCTACGTAAATGAACTTCAACAAACTAGTTTCTCACTCTGAGGAGAAAGTTGCTAACTGAAATTTCATAAGAAGGTTCTACCGCAGCGAAAAAGCCTTTGATTTAATGATTGCCACCCAAGTTCGTGTAACGCACCCGTTACATACTCTCCCCTATTTCGCGATAGTAAAACAAGCTGCCCTTCTTTGAACTTTTTCGATGTTCTCCGTCAGTCCTATCTGATGAGCGTTCCACACCGCACAGCAATACTCCTGAAGAGGATGGACAACCGTAGTGTAAGCAGTCTCTTTAGTAAATCTGCCACATTTTTTGTGTTCTGCCAATAAACCGCAGTCTTTAGTTTGGTTTCCCCATAATCTTATCTATGTAGTCGTTCCAAATTAACTTATTCTGAGACATATTATTCCGAGGCGTACTGTTGCAGGAACAAAGGAAAAGTAGCTGCGACCCCCAGGATACGGCCAAAATCTGGAGAATTTTTTCCTCGGTAGTGAGGAAAATGCTGAAATCCTCTCCCCGTTTCCCAGTTGAGGACCCTGTGTCGCAACCCAAGTTCGGACCTGCCTAAAAAGATCCGGGATCTACGATGTGCCGCGATCTCATAAACCCGCTCTACATTCGAACAGCGAACGAAAAGTAAAATAATAATAATAATAATAATAATAATAATAATAATAATCTGCGTGCTGCAGGACATGGCTTGGATGCGAACAGCTGCCAGCCAGCCGCCATTGAACACACTTCTAGCCCTTCACAGTGGTTTCTTACAAATGGGAGTTGTTGTATTAAATAACGAATAGTGGTAGCAACAATTACTATCAGTTTTTAATATGAATCTTCGGCTTCACAAGTTTTTTTCTGGACAATGTTATATACCGAGTGGTATTTTTATGAGATTTTTCTTGTATTTTTTTTCCCTTATGTCTTCGTGTTAGAAAACATTCTTTCGGAGGAGGTGATAGAGTGTTTAAGGGGGTAGTTCTCTTTAAAAATTAAAAAAATCGACTTTTAACATAAAAATGTTCTCTGGCATGTCTACTTTACTTCAGCGTTCATTCCAAGATCGCCAGAAACTTCATTATCGAGTTACAAGTCGATTTGTGAAGAAGAGTCTCCGAAAACTAAGCTCAGCGGGTATAAAAATAGTCGACATGCAATGTCAACGACAGCCTAACAGGCATTATGGAAATTACGAACGTGCTCGAACTTGAGATCAGACCAGCCTTTACAAAATCTGCACGAAAGCGGACGAAAACAGTATCGAGCGAGCAGAACAGCGGATGACAGAAGTTGCCAAAGAGACCCCCATGATTACCATGGCCACGAAAAACATGGAGGACTGCCTCCTTTGGATCTGCAAAGATTATGTATACTCCAGGGATCGCTGACTGGTGGTATCTTTAACTCAACTACAAACACTGTAACCTCGAAGTTTAAACGCTTTATTCTCGGAACCATATTTTTGAAATTGGCTTGGAACTTAACTTTAGAGCGGTACATACGATTTTGATTGGACGTTGATGTTGGCATTGTAAATTGAATTCACTGTCAGCGTACATAGCCAGTTTTCGATGTCTTTAAAAGCCTATTTTCGATTTTTGGTGCATGCTTTTGTCTCGATTTTGCAGTCGAAGAAAATGACATTTGTTTTAACACGTCAGCAGTTTGTTAGAAAGTAATATTTTTCAACTACCTCGTGTGCGCTGATAGAAAATACATTGAAAATGACTTATACAAAATTATTTTTCTGTAGGTCCAAGAGGAGAACACCGGGAATTCTGGTTGATAACCAGTGTTTCGGTTCCAAGGCTTCTTTCCACCTGATGCAGCGGTTACAGAGAGTGTCCGATGTGGACACAAAAATGATTTCTTAAAGCCAAAAATGTAAGGAATAATATATCATCAAATTAGCCTTACTATTTATTTTACATACAAAAATCATGTAAATCACCTACTTTTAATGTGTTCAATGAGAACTGCATTCGGGTGAAAAAGTCTTCGGATCATAATATGGTCAGCGAAGTTTAATTTTATCATCGTTTCTCTGTATCCATTAACGAGAATGGTAGAGCCCTTCTTTTCAGAAGGATTGCCTTCCACAACCTCGTTCGGGGCGAGTTTGTAATTCTGTATTTGACAACATAGTCTACGACAGAACTTTTAATCCTGTTTTTCCTTTCCTTTTCGGCTTTTTATTAGTCTTCTGACTGGTTTGATGAAAGCCGCTACGCATTCTTGCCCAGCGCCAACCCTTTCGTTTCAGAGCGACACTCGCACCTTGTGTCCTCAATTAGTTGCTGGATGTATTCCAGTCTCTGTCTTTGCCTACAGTTATTACCCCCTACAGTTCTCTCTAGTATCACGGAGGTTAATCGCTGATGCCGTAGCACACGTTCTCTCATCCTGTCCCTTCTTCTTGTCACTGTTTTTCATATGTTCCTTTCATCACCGACTCTTCGGAGAACCTCCTCATTCCTTATTTTATCAGACCACCTCATTCTCAACTTCCTTCTGTAGCGTAACATCTCAAACGTTCTGGTTTTCCCACCGTCCATGATTCAATATCTCAGGAAATATGCTTTCTATATTATGCATACAATTTGACACTGCCAAATGATAAGCCCGCTAAACGCGTAAATTAGCATTACACTTTATTAACCTACTATATATGCTATAGAATCTGAAATGCTTTTCAACTTTATATTCTTTCGAAAACAGCCGTGTGAAGGATGTTTCAGGAGTGATTATTTCCAGCACCTTGTCAAAGTGAAAGTTGTCTGTTGCTTATATTTTCCAAACTAAACCTTGATAAAAACAATCTTGGATTCATCTGAACTCCTATGCACAATGGGGCACACAGGTGGGATCATAGTTTTCTACAGAACTACGTTGTCGATATAATTACTCGCTTCCGTAAGAATTCATTCATGGCTTCCCCAGTGACTATGATTGTTTCTCGTTTATGAGCACGGTTTTTAAATGATATTGCACTATTCGGTTGGAAATAATCAAAAACTTTGCCGGTTGAAGTTTGTCACATTCTTCATTGTTGTTCCGAAATTACTGGTATGTAGAGGGTGAACCACATATTTGTGGGGCTCGTTACCACAGCACCCTTACTTAGGCGTGCAATACTGTGCACATTAACTCCTATCTTATGGGGGCTCGTTACTACAAAACCCTTCCATAGCCATGCATTAATGTGGAAACTGACGACACCTAACCTCTGAAACTATTTGGTCCATGAGCTCCAGACATCCATTTAAAGTCAACACAAGTCACAAACGTGGCCGAATTGTGAAATAGTAGTTTCCTTCATCGATCAGCGAAATTACTTTCTGTACTATGATAGAAAGTGAATCTTTTCAGCCTCTATTTTATTAGTTAATATTTTTGAACTTGGCTATAACACGCTAAAAACATATCCACACGAAAGTTCTGTCTACCGTCAATTTTGAACACATTTCGAACGAGATTTCCGTGATATCCTTATCGTTATTCATGAACAGTGCCTAAATTTGTATACAAAAGCAACTATGTTTTACTAACATTATTTATCTGATAAACCCTATTCTCAGGGCTATATTTTATTTGGACTAATGGAGCTATGCAGATGTTTGTAAAAATGGCAATGACATATCACTCCATGTTAATGTAATACTGCCGCCTTCTGAAGAAGATAGATTTAAATCTATCGAAACCTAGGTAAAGATTACTTTATCCTTTGCAACTGGTCGGCTGTTTTTAATCTAATTACGTGGAACCGTTGCTGTTGCGCAGCTATGTTTAAAATAATAAAATTACTAACATTAGTAAAAGCAGAAATTGTGCATACAAACATCTGTTGTACATATAATTCCAGTCGTCGTTTATTTCTGAATAAAGAGGGCGATCTATCAGTTGTAATTAGAGAACAGATGTCGTCCATAGCTTTCAAGTTGGATGAGCAAGGGCAGAATGAGAAACGCAAGCTACGGACTACATGAACATCTTGATCCACCTAACTGATTGGTGAATCATCGATCTCCGAAGGGGAAGATCGGAGTTCGATTCCATGTTTGAGTAATTTTCCTCTTACACTTACACCCCAAAATCACGCCATAATGTAACCGTAGGAAAATAACTTGCGTCTGTCAACTAATTCGTTCTAAAGAGGACATTACGTTACGTACCAGACCGAACCGACAAAGCAGTAAAATGGATGGACGTTATTATATGTGATAGAGTTCTTGTAACGGTATTGTGCAAAAGCTTACCTCTTTCACCTCGCACCAACGTGGAACAGTTCTATCAGCAGGAATTGATAAAGTTATTGTGAGTTTCCTGTCGAAGAGATCAGCACTCTCATCCAAACGAGGACTGAGACAGTAAAAAGAATTTACAGGTCCGGTTCCGCGTCACAGAATTTTAATGTAAAATGCCATTCCGCTGCCAGCATCAACATGCTGGCGACAATAAAGAAACGCGCGCGTCAAACTATCATCACGTGAAATGCTCTGTAAAATCACCTGGGATATCTCACACACGGCTGCGAATGCAGCCATGTATGCATGCATCAACGGCATTCTCTCCGTATACCGTGAAAGCGATATGAATTTGTTTGTTCAGGACACTGCATGGAAATTTATTGAGGGCTCTTGCCAGTGTGACTACTATGCCGTGGATTATTTGAGCAAGTACCACACACAATGTGAGGGAAATAGAGAGAATAAGGTCCACGGCACACAGTTAAATGAAATAAAGGATTTTTTTTCTGTTTGATACAATGTTTTAGCGTTCCCTTTCACTTGTACAATATTTCGTGAAGAAAATTACAAGGAGAGTTTAATAAAAAGTTTAATTTTTCTTGTTTGTCAGAAAATGCTCTCTTTATTCTGTTCTGGATCTCTGGAAGCCGAATTGTAGTGATCTCGAGTGTTCCCAGGACCCTTTCACAGATTAATACAAGCCCTTAATAGCTTTATCTCTCAGTCGACCAACAACAGATATTCTTTTCACAGGCACAAGTGAAGCGACAGTCAGAAAGAATAGTCATGAAAATCCAAAGTACATTGAAGCATGGCGAACGTAAGTAGCAAAGAAAATAGATAAATTAAATACTGTAAGTCTTCAGAGAGATCCTCTTCGCCGATCAGCTCTTCAGCATTCTTGCTAGGATGTTATTCAATACGTCTGTAATTTCCTTACCGCTAACGATGTCGACAGCGTAGAGATATGTAAAGAGAGCGCACCTTACATCAAAGGAAAAAAGTGTTTTTGAATCCTGATACTGTCTTGGACGTCACAAAGCAGCGACGTTCGAAAATTATTTGGAGCAAAACATAAAAAATGAAACTTCACCTTTGATAACTAAGGAAAGAAACGCTTAGTGTTTGTTGAACTATATTGTTAAAAAACGACAAGAGATTTAGGAAGTTTATGAAAATGAGCTGAAGAGCTTTTAGAAGGGAGTAAGTCTAGGAGAAAACATTAGTGAAAGCAAGTACGATGAAGGAATTCGTATATTATTATGAGTTAATCAGTTCCATAACAAATTGCAACAGAAGTTTTTATACTAGTAAATTACATCTTTACTGCACATCGAAATTCACATCTCATGCATTTGAAAAATTATCCATTTTAGTCAAGATGTGTGACTCAAAGGAAAGTCGAAACATAAAATGTAAATCACAATTTCATATGCAAGTAAACTTTTTCTTTGTGACATTGTTTTTATTGATAATCACTATAATGTCTTTCAAGACAAAGCAATTTTTCATCTGCATGAATTTCACGTTTCGTAATGGAACGAATTTTTTATTGATTCTAAGAATAAAAAATACTACACATACAACGTATTTCAAATAGTTGGCAGACAGAGAGTAACAGCTGCATATTGCAAGTAAATGCTAAAAAGTAATGCCTCCAAACTTTTTAAGTGAAAACTCTTAAGGCTTTTTGAATAAAACAAACGCTATTAACGTACTAGATCTTTATTCGTCTTGTCCACGTATTTGCAGCCCTATGGCACTAGAGGACTCCAATTTGTAGCTTGTAACGGGGCGGTGGGTAACATGTCGGTACGTCAGAAACAGGGTGCTGTAATCGAGCTTGGAATTCGAAGTCTTCGTCCACACACGGGATATCCTCTCTTCAGCAAGATACCGCCACACCACACACGAGCGTTGCGACATGTGCAGCAGTCCGACGCCTTAGGTTCACTGGCATCGATTATCCTCCATACAGTTCCAAACTGCCCCATACGATTTTCATCTGTTTATAAAAAAGAACTTCACTTTGATAGTGATGAAGCGATGCAAGTAGAGGTGAGTTTGTGGCTCCATCAACATCGTCAAAAAATCTACAGCGACGGAATCAACAAACTGATCTCTCCTTGGGAGAAATGTGTTGGTCGTCAGCGTGACTAGGTAGAGGAATAAATACGTACACATGACGAATAAAGATGTAGAACGTTATTAACGTTGTCTTATTGGAAAATCTGTTAGAGTTTTCAAATAAAAAGTTCAGAGGTATTACTTTTCAGTTCGCCCTCGCACGTTTCGTACACAGGACTAGCCAGAATGTCAAGGTTTTCCAGGTTTATGTAAGACATGTCCGCATTAAACATTTGTATTTAAAAGTACCAGTATTTAACATAGAGGGGTCTGTCTACAAACTGCTTCCCATGTATTCTATCTAAGTGTGATATATCTTTCAAAATAATGTTGTTTTAATCATCCAGGCGGATTCTACCTTGTTAGGGCTGGGATTCAGAATCCTTATGTATACTGAGGAAAGAATAGGCTTGGTAGATAGTTCGACTTTGCAAGTGAGCCCGAATGCCAACAACGTTTCTTTTAAAAGTTAGATTTATCACTTCTGTTGGTAAAACTACTTGCCCGCGAAAGGCAAAGGTCCCGAGTTCGAGTCTCGGTCGGGCACACAGTTTTAATCCGCCAGGAAGTTTTATATTTCTTATGTGTCTGTCTACGAGCAGGAGGGTGTTGTCTATCCCGTCCCTACATGATGAGTATATTGGGGCTAGCTAATTTACAGAATGTTCGGAAATTCCCGTTACAAACTTCTAGGACTTATAGAGGGGAATAAATAGGTAATATTTTGAACTGGAACCTACGTCTGGAAACGTACGGTTCCGAGCAACAACTATTTGAAAACGTTGTGATAATGCGACCGCTTTTACAAGTAAATGATTAGGGGTGACCCTGTACCTCACTTGTTTTACGGTTCCACTCATTAATAAACAAAGACTTCCTTCGTTCACTTTTTGACGGGTTCTCTCGAACGTGATGGGCTACGGCCTCTTCCAGTTCGGGTGTGCAATACAGTCAAGCCGTTGCGTAATCGTGGCGAGTAGGGTATGCAATGGAGTCGGATGTTGTGGAGAACGATCTTGATAAAGGGGAGTAGCAGCTCTTCCATTACAATGATCTTCGCAACTGAGAAGGATCATGTCAGTGTATTCTGCAAACTTGTGCTCAACCATGTTCGTCTAGCACTCACAGATACTTCAATAAGGCTTGAACCAGGTCGTAGAAGTAGGGTAGGCTTTTAATGACATCATCCGATCCGATTCAGCCGCTCCCACTATGACTGCCCTGTTGTACATCCCCTAGCAAACATGGTTTCAAACGACTGTAGCACGGAAACGGTACGTTTCCGGACATGTGTTACAGTTCAAAGTATTATGTAGTCACTTCCCTCTACAAGTCGTAGAAGTTTGTAACGGTAGCCGTTCACCCTGTAGATTCTACCGAGTACAACGGTTCTTAAGAATATAAGTAACTTTTTCGTATGTGTTAGATACATTCGTGTGAAAGATCAAACGCGTTTGAATACGTTGGTATAGTGGAAACAGTGAAACGGCATACAAGCTTTTGGGAGAATACAATTAGCCGGAATGCGAGCTGAACGGTACCAGTCAACGGGGATAAGAAGATCCGCATGCAAAACTCCCAAAAGTTAGAGACTTGTAGAAATCACGATACAGCACAGAGGAATTAAACATTAAATTCCCTTGTAAAGAACATTTAAAGGAAGTACAGAGAGAGCACTAGAAGTCCAGGTCTATGGATTAATTGTAGGTGGTACAGACAGACAGTCTTGAATTAGTTTTGAGCACGTTTTACAAAAACTGAGTTGAGCAGTCAATTTGGCAGCCCACACGCAATGTAAATACCTTAGACTTTGTAGCTACAAACAGGCCAGATCTTATCTACGGTGTCAGTACACAGACGGAAATTAGTGATCATGGTGACATCATAGATACGAAAGTTCATAAATCAATCAAGACCGCTAGGAGAGTATTTCTTTTAGAAATATCAGATAAGCAGATGTTAACATGTCACTCAGACAATGAATTTCTATCTTTTAGTTCCAGCGTGATGAACATAAAAGAATTATGGGGAAAGTTTAAACAGATTGTAAATCCTACTCTGGCCGAGTGCGTGCTTAGTAAGTGTATTAAGGACGGGGAAGTTCAACAGTGGATAAGCAACGAAATTCGGAAAATGCTGAGGAAGCAAAGGCTGTTGCAGTCTTGGTTCAGGTGAACGCGCAAGTAACGACAGGCAAACATTAGCAGAGATTCGTGCATCTGCGAAAAGATCTATGCGCGAATCATACAATAACTACCACCGTCATACCTTAGCAAAAGATGTGGCAGCAAACCCAGCACTCGTAGAAGAAACATACGTAGAAACATATCGTCGATTGACCATCGTACCGAGTCCCGTACGGACGATACAGTAATCATCATGCCTGGTGTGGACGAACAACCGAAAGACTTCAAAATAAATAAGTTGCCAGGTCCGTATGGAATTCCAGTTCGGTTTGACAAAGAGCATTCTACAACACTGACCCCTTACTTAGCTTCCATTTATTGCGAATCGCTCTTCCAACGCAAACCCCCAAGCGACTGGAAAAAGCACATATGACTCCTGTGCAAAAGAGGTGGAAATAAACTGACCCGCAAAATTAAAGACAAACAACCTTATCGTCACTTTACTGCAGAATTCTAGAACATTAAGTTCGAATATAATAAATTTCTTAGGGACCGAAAAACTTATGTCCACGAATCAGCGCGGTTTTAGTAAGCACCGCGCTTGTGAAACTCAGCTTGCCCATTTCATCACGATATACTACGAACTATGTATGAAGGGCAACAGACGATTCATATTTCTGGATTTACGAAAAGTATTTGACACGGTACCCCACGGCAGACTGTTAACTAAGATATGAGCATACGGAATAGCTTCCAAAATGAGTGGCTCGAAGACTCCTTAAGTAACAGAACCCAGAATGTTGTCCTCGATGCACGACTGTTCATCAGGACAAGTATATCGTCAAGAGTGCCCCAGAGAAGTGTGATAGGACCGCTATTATTCTCTTATTCTCTTATCTGATGGACAGAGTGGGCAGCGTTCTGATGTTGTTTGCCGATGATGCTATGGTGAATCGGAAGGTGTCGAAGATGTGTGTCTGTAGGCTGATAGACTTAGACAAAATATCTAGTTCGTGCGATGACTGTAGAAAATGTAAGTTATGGCGAATTAATAAGAAAATCAAACCCGTAATGGTCGAATACAGCATCGACTGCTTGACAGAGTCACGTCGTTGAAGTAACTGGGCTTAACGTTGCAAAGCGATATGAAATGGAACGAGCATGTAAAGGCTGTAGTAGGGACTGCGGATGGTTGGCTTCGGTTTATTGGGAGAATTTTCGGAAACTGGCGTACATCTGTAATGGAGAACGCATATAGGACGCTAATGCGACCTATTCTTGAGCACTGCTCGAGTATTTTGGATCTGCAGCAGGTCTGGTTAAAGGAGGACGTGGAAGGAATTCAGAGACGGGCTACGTTTGTCACTGGTTAAGTTCGAACAAAACGCAAATGTCACGGAGATGCTTCGGGAATTTAAAATGGAATCTGTGAAGGGAAGACGAAATTCGTTTCGAGGAACACTACTAAGAAAATTTAGAGAACCATTAGCCACGAACAACTTTCCTGTGTCAAACTCTTCATCGCAGAGAAGCATTTGCAACCTACATCCTCTATTATTTGCTGGATGTATCCCAGTATTTATCTTTCTCTACAGCTTTTTCCTTCTGTAGCGCACTGTACTGTGTGTGTGTGTGTGTGTGTGTGTGTGTGTGTGTGTGAATTCCTAAGGGACCATACTGCTTAGGTCATCGGTCCCTAGACTTACACACTACTTAAACTAACTTATGCTACGAACAACACACATACCCATGCCCGAGGGAGAACTCGAACCTCCGGCGGGAGGGGCCGCGCAGTCCGTGACATGACGCCTCAAACCGCGCGGCCACTCCGTGCAGCCACACTCTAGTAACATGAACATTATTCCCTGATATCTTGACTGAGGTCCTATCACTGTCCCTTCTTCTTGTCAGTATTTTCCATATATAACTTCCCTCTCTGATTCCGAGCAGAATCTTCTCATTCCTTACCTTATCAGTCCACCTAATTTTCAACATTCGTCTGTAACACCAATCTCGTATGCTTCGATTCTCTTCCGATCCGGTTTTTCCATAGTCCATGTTTCACCATCATGAAATGCTGTGCCCTAGACGTGAGTTCTCAGAAATTTCTTCCTCAAATTAAGGCTTATGTTTGATACTAATAGGTTTCTGTTTGGCAGTGCTGATCTGCTTTTGTTGTTCCCCTTGCTCCGTCCGTCATGGGGTATTTTACTGCCTAGGTAGCAGAGTTCCTTAACTTCAGCTACGTCGTGACCGTCCTAATGTTAAGTGGAGGTACCGCTGAAATTTCAACCCGGTCACAAAAAAATCGCAGCAGGCTGAAAATTTGTTTCATAACATATCTTGGCATGCTGAATTCAGTGGGTGAACCCAGTTTGCTAAACAAATTTTTTTATCGTTTTGAATTTTTGAGTTTTGAAAATATCGTTGGTTATTCACAAAAAAATGTTTGAACTAAAAATGTTTAAAATTGACGGAGAGGTAGTATACTTTATTGTGGCAGTTTTGATTTTTTCAAAAAAGTTGAAGTATAGTTAGTTTTTTATCACTGGATAGGTATGTATAGTACAGAAATGTAATTGAAATATTAATTTTATATTAATATGTCTGCATACTTGCATAAACTGCACGTACATCCTTAACCGTGTTTGTATATTTGTCCATCTAAATGTACAACCGAAACCAACGGAAATAAATAAGTGTAAGGATAATTCACTTTTTTTTGCGGTCATGGAGATTTACGTTCGAGGGCGGATTCAATTGTGAACTGGAAAGTAAATACTTATAGACCTTTCTGATCCAGGATGGGTGGCGGCGGGTTGTGAGATTCTTAGGGCGAGGAGGTGGTCGACATTCGTTCACAGTCCAGTTACTTTACGTTGTTTTATTCATATCGCGACATATACAAACACTCTTGCGGTAAAGCCACTGCAGTCTACCAGCTCTAACGCGGTCACAAAGACCGCCGATTGATGACAGCATGACGCCTGACGGCCAGAAAGGACCCACTTTTAACCAGCCATACCCGCAGCCGACGAACCCCCCGTACAGACTCAGCGGAGATGGGAATGTGTGATGTAATACGTAAATTGAAAATAAAGAGTCTAATTTTCAAACGTGTCAAGACGTCTTTTATTTATTTGTTTATTTATCTTTCATACTTGGCCAAACGTTGTATAATAACGTAGTATTCTATTTCACGCTAAATTCTTGTCATCTGTTAAAAATGTAGAATTTTTATAATTGATTTACACTTTTCGTATGTATAGAATGTTTGATGATGATGAGATTCATTATATTTCAATTTATTTGAAAAAATAAAAATGGTAGAAACGAAAAATTCTACTTCTCTGTCAGCTTAAAAATTTTTGTTTCAAAACACTTTTATGTGTACATTCCGTGATAACAACTGCACGTAAAGATTTGAAAAAATATTGATTTTTTCAACAATCTAAAATTCGAAAGTGATGGAAAAAATTTTGTTTAGGAAGTTGGATTTACCCATTGAATTCAGCAGGCCAAGGTATGTTATAAAACAATTTTGTAGCCCTTTACAACTTTTTTGCGACCGGGTTGAAATTTCACCGGTACCTCCCCTTAAGTTTCTCTCTGTCCTCATTTCTGCTACTTCTCATTACTTTCATCTCTCTTCGACTTACTATCAATCAGTACTCTGTACTCAGTAGACTGTTCATTCCGTTCAGCAGATCATGTAATTCTTCTCTTTCACTGAGGATAGCAATGTTATCAGGTCACTCTGAAATTTAATTCCACTCTTGAACCTTTCTTTTCTTTCCATCACTGCTTCTTCGATGTATAGACTGAACAGTAGGGGCGAAAGTCTGCATTCCCTCCTCACAACCTTTGTTCTTGATGTTCCAATCTTATCATTACCTCTTGGCATATACATGTTGTATATTACACGTCTCTACCTATAGCTTATCCCTATCTTCTTCAGAATTTCGAACATCTTGCACAATTTGAAATTGTCAGACGCTTTTTCCTGGTCGACAGATCCTATGAACGTATTTTGATATTTCTTTAGTCTTACTCCCATTATCGACCGTAACGTCAGAACTGCCTCTCTGATGCGTTTATATTTCCCAGAGCCAAACTGATCGCCATCTAACAAATCTTCAATTTTAATTTCCATTCTTCTGTACATTATTTTTGTCTGCAACTTGGCTGCAATAGTTGTTAAGCTGACTGTGCGATAATCCTACCACTTGCCGCTGTTGCAGTCTTCGGAATTGTGTGGATGATATATTTCCCAAAGTCGGATGGTATATCATCAGACTCATATATTCCGCACACCCGCGTGAATAGTTGTTTTGTCACCACCTTCCCCAATGATTTTAGAAATTCTGATGGAATGTTATCTATCCTTTCTGCCTTCTTTGATCTTAAGTCTTCCAAAGCTCTTTTAAATTCTGATTCTAATACTGGATCTCCTATCTCTCCCTATCGACTTCTGTTTCTTCCTCAATCGCATCAGACAAGTGTTCCCCCTCATAGAGGAACTCGATGTACTCTTCCGCCTATCCGCTCTCTCCTCTGCATGTAACAAAAAAATGGCTCTGAGCACTATGGGACTCAACATCTTAGGTCATAAGTCCCCTAGAACTTAGAACTACTTATACCTAACTAACCTAAGGACATCACACACCCCCATGCCCGAGGCAGGATTCCAACCTGCGACCGTAGCAGTCCCGCGGTTCCGGACTGCAGCGCCAGAACCGCTAGACCGGCTCTGCATTTAACAGTGGAAATTCCCTTTGCACTCTTCATGTTACGATCATTGCTCTTAATGTCACCGAAGATGGTTTTGACTTTTCTATATGCTGATCAGTCCTTCAGACTACAATTTACTTTTTCGTTTTCTTCACATCTTTCATGCAGCTATTTTGCCTTAGCTTTCCTGCACTTCCTATTTATTTCACTCCTAAGGAACTAATATTTCTGTATTCCTGAATTTCCCGGCATATTTTTGTACTTCCTTTTTCCATCGATTAGCTGAAGTATTTTTCCTGTTACCCGTAGTTTCTTCGCAGCTACATTCTTTTTGCCTATGTTTTTCTTCCCAAGTACATCTTCAACTGCACTGCCTACTGAGACATACCTTATTGCTGTATCTATAGTTTTAGAGAACTTCAAGCGTATCTCGTCATTTCTTAGTCCTTCTGTACCCTACTTCTTCGCGTATCGATTATTCCTGATTGATCTCTTAAACTTCAGCCTACTCTTCATTGCTGCTACATTGTGATCTGAGTCCTTATCTGCTCTACGTCTTACAATACAATGTCTGATTTCGGAAACTCTGCATGATCGCTATGTAACCTAATTGAAAACTTCCCGAACATGCTGGCCTTTTCCAAGTATACCTGCTTCTCCTGTGATTCTTGAACGGAGTATTCGCTATTACTTGCCGATATTTAAGGCAGAACTCCTCTTTCTCTTCTCTTCTTCCTAACACCAACCCCTACTCTCCAGTAGCCCTGTCTTCTACTCTTCCCCTCCAATCACATTCATAGTTTTCCTTTAGGCACTCGTCATATACTTTCTCTATCTTTTCATCTTCAGCTCGCGACGTCAGCATGATACCTCAACTATTGTTGTCGGTGTAGATTTGCCTCTCGATTCTGATTAGAACAACCCTATCACTGATATATTCACAGTAAAACACTCTATGTCCCACCTTCCTACTCATAACGAATCCTATTCCCGTTATACCATTCTCTGCTGCTGTTGATGTTACCCTATACTCATCTGACCAGAAATCCCTGTCTTCTTTCCATTTCGCTTCACTAACTCCGCCTCTCCCCCCTATATCTAGAGTGAGCCTTTCATTTTCTAGCTTCCCTACTACGTTCAAAATTGTAGCATTCCACGCCCCGACTCGTAGAACCTTACACTTTCGTTGATTATTCAATTTTTTACTCATAGTCAGCTCTCCCTTGGTAGTCCCCTCCCGGAGATCCGAATGATGGGCTATTTCGGAATGTTTTGCTGATGGCGAGATCATGGTGACACATTTTCAATTAAAGGCCACATGCTCTGTAGATACACATTATGCATCTTTAATGCAGTGGTTTCCATTGTCTTCTGCATCCTCAAATCGTTGGTCATTGCTGATTCTTCCGCTTTTAGGGGCAGTTTCGCACTCCAAGCGAAAGTGTGCCCTGAACGTCTGTTCGTTCCTCCGCCCTGTTTGACAAGACTGTTAGCAGAATGAGAGCGACTTCTTTTGTCGGGAGTCTTCTGGCGCCGAAGCTGAGAGGTGGGGGGGGGGGGAGGTGCGAACCCGGGACCGAAGACGTTTTTTTCATTAATGAAAGACGCTACCACTAGACAGTCGTTTTTCTCTGTATCTATTTGCGAGTGGAACAGAAAAGTACCATCCGTCACACACCGGAAGGTGGCTTACGGAGTATGTATGTAGATGTAGATAGAAGCTGTTCGCTCTTGCGAACTTGTCTGAACGGTAATGCATGAAAGATTTCAGTTTGCTGCAGGTGACATCACGTGTTACTTTAAGGTGCCCGGCAGATTTCTTCACGTTCATATAAGACCTCTTTCGAAACTGAATAGTTTATTAAATACTTCGTTTAATAACGACATTCAGTCATTTCCACCTCTAGGAATTTCTCCATTATGGGAGAACTGGAAGCCAGAATATTATTTTTTAAGTTCTGCGAGAACAGCTGAGCAGATGTTAGGACTAGTAGAAGCGATTCCGGTTTACAGAATGATCACAGTAACTGTGTGTCAACTAGCTGTTCCTCCATCCTGCCGTCCCACGTTCCTAGGCCGAAGGATGGCCGTGGTCAGAGGGTATCGCACAATCTCCTTGATTGGATCACGCAATTCAGTTAAGTTTCCCCGTTGTAACAAAGGTGGAATGAATGTTGTAAGTCAACACCAGCGAGATGTGATGATGTGATGTTGGCCAGCAGCGAGAGAGAACGCGTGTTGTTACACAGTTGTAGCGGCTCGTGCCTAATGAAGTAAACGTCAACCCAGTGTTCTGAGTGTGGTATTCGCTATCTCCAAAGCCTAAGATGGAGATCATCGTCGTATGTGGGGGTGACTTTTGGTGGAATAACAACGAAGTGGAGCACCGTAAAGGAAGGATGTGTGGATGGAGGTTACTAATTCTGTGCCAGACGTACAATCTCCGATAATATTGGCTCACAATCCAGTGCAACAGTGTAGCAGCATGCACTGGTTGCAACGGTTAGAGACAGCGTCCGTGTCACGAAGCTAGGGACTACAGCTGGATGCCAGCTGAAGAAACACCTGCATACCTTGTGACGCCCGTCGCATGAACACAGTAATTTGATTTAATAATACTAGCTAGTAGGTGTTAACATAAACGTAACAGAGCGTATTTTATTTAATTGCGTTACACAGATTTATGAAAAGGTTTTACAAAATCACTACCAGTCACGAAGTTTATTGAGAAAATTACCTCATCATGTGGATGACTGCACATGCCAAGACTGTACAAACATCCATGGTCGATTAACAGTAAATATGACTTTAACCACAGCTGAAGCCTGCATCGTAATTCTGACTTCGTTATAATAGGCCATCACTTTCCCTTATTACCAGAAGGCATGGTTGTAGTTTACTGACATATTAACATAACATAGCTCTGTAGTATCCACACCTTGGGGATCAGAATACGTTTACAACCAATTAATAGATGCAACACTAACTTCTATAGTACCTAAGCAAGATATCAGTAGATAAATAAGTAGTACGCGCCATGAGACAGAAAAGGTAGTACAGAAGAACGCATTGTTCCAGTTCTTCTTCGTTAGTCCTGTTAAGAGGAACTGCACATCGAGTACTATTACGAACTGACGACATTATGTATTGTAAAGGATGAACCAGACAGTAGTGGATTTTACTTTATTATATGAGCTTTCAAACAGTAACTTCATTTTTCCATTACTGCCAAGCCACAGCCGGCAGTATTAGCTGCCTGTAAATTCTTTCGTCCCACAGCGTAGCAACAGGAAGTCAGCACCGAGGAAGGGCACCTTGGCCACGCACCTCCGTCACGTGCTGACGAGGTAACGCCGCCCCAGGCGTCTCTTAGCAGGTCGACGCTTTTAAAATTCCATGCTGCCCGCACGGTTTTCTCGATCGCGACCAATCAGGGCGGAGGAAGCCGCGTGGTGCGTCGAATATAACCGGCCGCCCGTCGCCGGGCCCTCCCTCTTGTACTCTTGTCTTCCCGCTCTCTTGGATGCGCTCCCTGTAGCAGCGAAAATCTCCCGCTTCTCCCGGTGCTGCGGCACTGTGGACTTAGGTTTGGCAGACAACAACTTTCGTTAGCTTCGCGAACTATATTTCGCCAAACTCTACGCTCTGGCTCACCCTCACATCCCTAGGCCTTTGTGACCCCTTTTTAAGATGCTTTCGCCAATAAATGGCCTTTGTCTAAATATTATCCTGCTGCTTTAATGTCGACCACCGCCTTCCCATACGCCCATCCTGTACGGTATTTACATATAATGGATCCATGATTCAAATGGCTCCAAGCACCATCGGACTTAACATCTGAGGTCATTAGTCCCGTCGACTTAGAACTACTTAAACCTAACTAACCTAAGGACATTACACACACATCCATGTCCGAGGCAGGATTCGAACCTGCGACCGTAGCAGCAGCGCGCTTCCGGATTGAAAAGCCTAGAACCGCTCGGAATGGATCCATCACATGCGAGCAATAATGGCCCAAACATACGAGACCCTTGGCTAGAGGGACTCAGCTATTGGCGGATTTAAAATGTTGATGTAGTAAAATTCCTTCGGTATTTGGATGCTGTGTAAACTGGCCCTGCTACATCCGAAAAGTCAAACGCCTCTGACAACATACAAACAGAGAGAATGATGTAAGGGACGGTGGTGGGAGGCATTTCGTCAAGTAGTACAGAGATGCGTCCACTACTGGACTATTGAATACGGTTACTGCTTGACAAACGGGTGTCGATTGGGCGGCTCGTCCATTCTAGCCAGTTAAGACACGGTATACAGCGATCGTGAAGTATGTTTCGTGGAACTCAGTTCACTCTATCCGTATACGAGATCAGGAAGGCTGGAGAACTCAGCAGCCTGGTTGGAGATAAAACGGATAACTAACAGAGAGCCCTGTATGAACTATATAAATTAGCAGAGCAAAATAATTTAAGCCCATCGACAAATAAAGCCGACTCCATGGCATTCCAAATCTCACAACCCTTAAGTGTAAATTGATATCGGGAAAGAAAAGTATTGAACAATTAACACCTTCAGATTCTTGGTCTGTGACATATCGTATCTCAGTGAAGCAGGTACTGAAGGAAGTTCCCTGTGGACTATACTGAAGTGAAAGCTAGACTATGATCTCGAGAGCACATAATAGGCTCCAGACAGCCGAGATGGGAGTTTTTGGAATCGTCGAGGGGGTAATAAGAAGAGACAGATTAAAAAACGAGAATGTAGGAATTTATAACTTAAATGATAAGGTTACAGAATACAGAATAAAACAGAAAGACCATACAGAAAGGATGGCCAGTAAAAGTATTCCAAAACAACTGGTATACTACACCCCCAGAGGAAGAAGGAACACTGATAGACCCAGAAATAGCAACAGACCAACTGATCCAAAGATTGAGGGGAAGAAATAAAGAAAGGATGGCAGAAGCCTTCATTGGCGCTCAACGTGTCAATAAGCAAAACACATGTTTCCAGACGATTCGTTTCGAAATGTAATTTTTTTTGTTGATTCATGGCCACCCTCAATGGTGATACATCGTCTGAAACGAACTCATGGGACTGTAAAATGATCGTCTCTATTTACAATGTACACAAATAAATTAATACGTAAGGTCAGAAACTGTCTGTGAAAGTTTATGCTATATGGGATGTGTCAGGCGGAAGCAGGCTAGAAGTAGACTGTGATAGGTTTGACCGTTGCGAAAGAAAACCTTGATTTATATGTAGGGTGTTCTAAAGTCTTTGCATCGAACATCTAGTGGTGACAGTACACATCACGGGGAACCACTTTTGGTAGAGACAAAATGTTCGTTGACGGTTCCTACGGTCTTAGCCGTCTTTTTATATCGGTTATGCTCCTTAGAGGCGGCAGGGCCTAGGCATACTTTGGCGTGTCTATGCCTTGTGTGTTGCCTATAATCCCCTTCTATGCTCCGTGTGAAATTTAGGTCTAGCAAAATTATTGTTCGCAATACGTTTCTAAGATTTCTTTCTCTGCTTGGAAACACTCATTCTCTGGTTTCCTAGTTGAAAATCGCTCTATCAGGTTATTGCGGTAATAATATGCAGCAGACCTTTTTAGTAGACGCTGCTGGTTCAGTGAAATCTCGGTGAATACTAAAGGATGAATGGACGCCAAGTGTTGCCGAGAAGTGGCGGCGAACATTTTGTCCTTACGAAAAGCTGTCCGCCTTAAGGTGATCTATTACCCTCAGTCGTTTAACGCAAAGCCTTCGAAGCACTCCGTATATGCTGGATTTTCAGTGGTTTTCAAGACAGAGCTGGTTGAAGCTGTCGGAAGAGGAAACGCTGCAGGTGAAAAGAAATTAATAAATACTTTCTTGTATTGTTTTACTGAAAATATCCTGCACAGCTTAAGTTCAAAACTACCACGAGTTATTTCAGTGTATTTTACAAACTGTTCGGAAAAGTGGGTTTAGTGGTGGTCTTAGTAGCTACACTTGGCGACAATAAGTCAGTGAAATGAACGGAAAACTAACTACAAACCCTATCTACGGGAGTTACAGTGCATTTTCTGAATAGTGCTACTTTCTGTTGTATATTTCAAAGAACGCCTTATAAATCCCGCGGATTGTATTGAAATCGTAATGAAGGTCCTTAGATAACTGCTGAATCCCCGATAGTAAAATTATGCTTACAATGGCGAAGTTAAAGCGCTAATTGAAAAGACAGCAGTGACACTACATTATAAAGATACTATGTTGATAACCATAGTTGTAGTCTGGACACTAATGGCAATTTTCAGAACAGTATTTATTTACAAGGGTGATGCGCTCAAGTTAGCGATGGTTCTGTAAAGGAATATTAACAATAAAGCAATAAAAGTAATGATCTGTTAACAAAGATGGTGACCATTATTTTGCCATATGAAATAAAATCGTCATAACTTCTGAACGGTTAGCGTTAGAACGTTCAAACTGCACAGCTGGCTGCGGGGAGCTATGGAAATTAGTACGGTTTTGTTTAGCGACGAAGACCACTTTCATTTACACGGGTTTGTCAATATGCAAAATTTGCGCATTTGGGGGAATAAGAATCCGCATTCGCTATCGAGAAGTCTCTTCACCCTGTGTCGTGAGCAGTATCCAGGAACGGAATTATCGATGCGGTATTTCTTGATCGCATGGTGAATACCGAACGGTACGTGACTTTTTGGAAGATGATTTCATCCCCATTATCCAAAGTGGCTCTGATTTCAACAAGATGTGGTTCATGCAAGATGGATGTCGATCACATCCAAGCAGGAGAGTGTTTGATGTCCTGGAGGAGCACTATGGGGACCACATTCTGGCTCCGAGGTACCCAGAGGCCACTGGCATGGGCCTCGATTGGCCGCCATATTCTCCCGGTCTGAACACACGCGACTCCTCTTTGTGGGGCTGTAATAAAGACAAGTTGTACAGCAATAATCCCAAAACCACTGGTGAGCTGAAAAGACCCATTCAGGAAGTCATCGGCAGCATCGATGTTCCGACACTCCAGCGGGTCATGCAGAATTTCGCTATTCGCCTGAGCCACCTTATCACCAATGATGCCAGGGATATCGAACATATCATAAACTAAAGACGAGTATCTGTAGTGACGTTTACGTGTTGAATAAAGTGTGGTTCACGCCGTAGTTTGTAACTAATTTACGTTTTTCTTCACATCGTTCAATAATTGTAACCCTGTACTTTCATTGTCGGCATTGCCATTTCACTGTTCCAATCTCAGAAATCTTGAGACTGGAATAGATGTTTACGTAAAGTGGTTCGTTCAGAATGGTCTGTACTCTCACTTCTTAGTGTTAAAAAATCTTGTGTACAGATTGGTAGTATTTTCAGACAGTCAATGATTGCTGCAAGTACTGACAGGCGAATCTCTGAGTAAACGAATTTAATATACTAATGAACAGACGAAACGCTGTTAGACTAAATAAACAATGATATTAGACACAATACTCATATATCTAAAGATGCTCATAAAGAATTTGTGACAAGAAGTACATATAAAGCTGCTTAAAGGCTAAACAGTAGCCGAAAATTTCATTCGCTGGTAGGTGTGTATCATCGTCAGAAGAAGTCGTTTACAAAATTTAGAGTTTCTTACCCGTCTGGAATTATTATGAAGTAGGACTGAATGAAAATATATCTTCAGTGGCAGAAGCTAAAGTAATGGTGCCATACGATGAGAATCAGTTTTGTCATTTTTTCAAATTTTCCGCCAGATAAACGAGAATCCTCATTCAAATACTGCGCTGGGAGGCATGAATGTAAGAATGAGTAATGTAAGTTTTGTCATTTGGTACCAGTCAAAATATTTTTGATCTGATAGTTGTGACTTATTTAAGCCTTATCAACAAAGTCGCGTTCGCTCGCTGAAACGTTTTCAGCATAACTACACGCTGTTTAATTTTTCTTAATAGTCGATTGATTGTGATGCGGGTTTAGGAAGTTAGAAACCCTTGTTTGGGCTGGAAGGTGTTACTGTTGCACCACAGCACAATTCACGACATTATTATCAAGAAAAGTGAAACAACGTATACCCACGTTACAATTATTTTGTCTGTATAAATGAAAGGCTATCTATAGAAACATAACTGAATCGGAGGAGAGATGGGATTCACTGTGAATACATCCTGGGAAAAGATTAATTAAAGCTATCATGAGTCTAAAATATCAGTAACTCTACTGGATAAAAAAACAAAACTGCTTGATTGTTGGAGAAGGGACGGTTTCGGATATGGCTATCAACAGCTGGAGGCAAATACCTAGGTCCATATTCATCAGAATGAGGAATTTACAGAGTTGTTATTCCTTATATTTCGAGATGTTTCCACATGGCGAAATTTTGGATACAGTCTATTCCATTGTATGGAGTCGAACTATTTGCCTGTAAAGAACTTACTGCAAAATGACTGAAAACTGAGGAGCTATTGTGTCACAAAAGAAATCTGAGATACTGAAGGATAGAACACATTAGGAACAACGTAACTCTTAAGGTCATATTGAAGAAGATAAATTATCTCAGGTTATGTTCATCTTGATAATAAATTGATAGTGAAACTGAATGTCTCGAAATCTCACTGTGAATAAATAAACAAACAACCTGAACACTGGCTGGAGATGGATTTAGTCAGCGTACTGTATATCCTTAAATACTGAAATGCAACAAATTTATAATGATGGCGATGTTGTCCTGCAGAAGGCTCTTTCAAAGTCACACAGAAGGATAAAATACCACTTTTTGCAGGACATTTTCGTCTCTGACGTTAGTTTAATCCCAATTATCACTGTTACAGTTTCTTCCTTATAGTCATTTTCAAGGGGAGGCTTTCACGCCTATGTATGTATCAAATAAATTAAACTTATTAAGACTCACATAAATTTTTGTATGCTGTTTTAAAACAAACATTTCACAAATAACTAAGACATGAAATTTAAGAGTAAGCCCTAATATGTTTACAAATTTTGTGTTGTGCGTAGACCGGATGACTGGCATAGTGTTACTGACTGAAATTGTCCTTCAAGGAGCTTCACATGCCTGTGATAAACGGATAAATTCGAAGGCCGTCGAGGTATGAACGTCGTACTTTAGGAACGAAGAACAAGAAGCGACAAATGGTGAAACTTGCTCCTCCTAGTAATAACATAATTACCTGCTGATTGTTATAGGGTCATTCCACACCAAGTGGACCAGTTTTAGGAATCGTCTTCACCTGACCGGTTCCAATTGCAATAAAAATTTGAACACATATTCTATGTAGTATAAAAGTAAGTTGTGCAAGTTTTCAGCTTAAGATACAAAAGTTTCAAGATTTGCAGTGGGTAGCTACGAAATGTTATACAAGCTCTACGGCAGTTCTGGACAAACTCAAGACAGCATAAAATTATACAAAATGCTCTTACTGAAATTATGGTGTATTGAACAGTAACATTTTCAGTCTTGTTTATTTAACCTTTTCCAGAAAGACCCCAAAATACAGAAAACCTTTTCTAGTACAAGACAAGCTATTCGTGTTAATGAAACAAAAATTAAGAAAGTAGGAGCAGATAACATTTAGCAATATATCAAAGTATGTACAAATTTTGTGCAAAAGTTTTCGTGACATGTTTCCATGTTAACAATTTTTCCAATATTCACAAATGACTGTTGCCACATACTTTGTTTGGCCAAAACCTGTAGCACTCTAAGAAATGATTAAAAATTCTCAGAATTGATTTTTTCCCCAGCTTTTATATCATGTGGCACGGAAACTGGACGGCAGAGCCTTGAAACTCTAACAGTCTGGAAAGACAAAAAGTTGTGCTACTAGAGTTGCGCACTACCATAGCTACGATTCGGTAGTTTTGGTACAGTACATAAATGACCTAGTGAATGGTAAGATTAACGGTAGTATTGGTAGCGGTGGTGGGGGAAGAAATGAATGCATGACAGAAACTGCGAGCTGACGACTTCCCTTGTTTCTTGTTCATTTGTTTTGCACATAATAAGAACCATACACTATTCAGTGCTAGTCCACTGTGTATTTTATATCCTTCCAGAACAGAAATTGCATTTCATAAATAATAAAAATTAGCTTAACTTCTGCGCTTAATCATAACCAAAGCAATTACTTTTGATCAAGTACAGTTTACATGCACCAGTATAAAAATTTACATAATTACTGTCGATATTTTGTACTTAACAGAACATTCTTCATCACGATCAAAGGCAAGAGTTTCCTGTTATTATTTATAAATGTGAAAGTTGCCCGTGAATAACAGAAAAATGTTGGAGCGACGTTTGATATATTTTTGTTTTGTGTTGTTTTTTTTTTTTTAATTTAACTTTTTTGTTGTAGAAATTGCGTTTTCTACTGCTATATGATAAACCTGCATAGTTCTCTTTATTTTTACTACGATATCCCTCCGTTTCGGTTTATAAATCAACAATTTTTTATTAAAACCTGAGTTAAGCACAGATAATTTCAATTTTACTACAAATACTGCTTTCTTTAAGTATCAGAAAGGAGGGTTACAACGTAGAACGAAAATTTTCCGTAGTTTACATGGGCCTTTGTATACCCTCCCTCGGTTTCTAGACGGTTAACCTGGGGGAACCTAGTGAGACATTGATTGCATACACAAACAAAGCAATCGTAATGAGGTAACGCTCAATAGGTATGCAACACACCTTACGTCAAAGCAAGGCGGTTACAACCTCAACTGAGCACAGCTAGTACGTACTGCTGCATACGCTTAGTTATGGTAGTCTGCCTTACCGTATGGCAGTTTTACAACTCTGTGTGTTACTGATCTGCATTGGGTTACTATTGCTAACTCTAAACTGTTCCATTTTGACTAAACTGTCGTAGAGCTCATACAACGTTTTGCTGCTTCTACTGAAAGCCTCGCAAATCACGATCTTTTTGGTACCTTAAACTCAAATTTTTGCAAAGCTTTGTTCTTTTTAATAAGATTTTTGCGGAATTTCATTCAGACTGGGGATGGTTAGGTGGGCAACCATCGGTCGTCTGTTACGGAAAGGCCCTAAAGCAAAATGTAGCTAATGGCTAAAGGACAGCGTGATTCAGAATACAAGCAGATTTGTTGAGCGCAGCATACTCGGAAGGGGGCGGCACGCTTGGCCACTCCCCGCGGCGGCTGACACTTACCGTCTTCAGCGGCGGCGGCGGCGGCGGCAAGGGCGAGGGCTGCCAGGAGGGCGGCTGCGGTGTACCTGCTGGCGAGCATGCTGAGCGGCTGTGGCGCGCCGCCGCCTCCGCGCGCCTATATACCCGCCCCCGGGTCGGGGGCGGCGTCGGCGGCGGCACCGACGGCGCGCGCACTCCGCGCCGGGCCCGCCCCCGGCGTCGCCGTCACCGATAATCGAGTCGGATGCGACCAATTACTCCGCGACGGACGACGTCATTTGCATGAAATTGGACTTATTTTGCGCCGCCCGTTAGCGTAACGTAGCGGCCGCCGTCACCTGTTGCCGCCACCCCCAGGGGAGGGAGGGGGGAGGGGATGTCCGGCGATACAGCCGCGTGCCACCACGTCAAGAACGTGAGGCTGATTACGTCACTACCGTCTGTGATCCGGAGACGAACACGTTCCACACTTAACCTGTCGTCCCAGTTAGCCATACAGGCAAGCTGCTGCACATTTCCAGCAGAATTAGCTGAGGAAATGGTCAATAATGTCTTTCAGAAAATTATTAAGTCGTTCTCTGCAAATGGACTCTCATAAAATTTTGAAAAAACACAGCATATATAGTTCTCTACAGTAAATGACATAACACCATTGATAAATATCGACTTTGAATAGAAATCTGCTGCAATGGCAGAATGTCCAAGATTTCTGGGTGTGTGCATAGACGAGAAACTGAATTGGAAGAAATACATTGATGATCCACATTGATGATCTGCTGAATTGTATTTAAATTCAGTTACTTATGCTACTAGGGCTACTGAAAAATTTTGGTGATAAACATATTAGTAAACAGACTGTTATGCTTATTTTCATTCACTGCTTTTATAATGGTATCATATTTTGGGGTAATTCATCATTAAGACAAGAAGTATTCATCGCACAGAACCGAGTACTCAGAATAATAGCTGGAGCCCACCCAAGATCACTTTGCAGACGTTTATACAAGGCGCCAGGGTTTTTCACAGTAACTTTACAATACAAATATTCACTTATGAAAATTTTTGGTAATACTCCATCCCAATTCAAAAATAACAGCGAAGTGCATAGCTACAACCCTTGGAGAAAGGACGATCTTCACTGTTTTGGATTAAATATGACTTCGGCACGGTATTAATGGATGCATCGCATTACTTCCATGTCATCTAGGTTTAAGTTTGTGTGGCATACTTGAAGTTGATGGAATATATTCTGAAAGCTACATGCACTAAGTAGTACGAGTACTTTCATCTAAATGCATGCTATAAACCTCCTAAACATTCACCTAAATTGTATGGTAGAACAACCAGAGGCTGTCTCCAGAACTAAAAGAAATAAGTGACACATCAGACATTCGATTTGAATGAAGTGTTCACACAACGCCTATATCTGGCAAAAAACAGATCAGACTCTTCTAGTTAGTAACGAACTATTTCTTGAGCTTGTTAACGCGTAACTGATTCTCGATAGGTGATCTATGACATTAAGCCGTGAGAAGTTTCAACTTGTTCATTTCACTCAGTGGTAGCTGCGAACATTCTATGTACGCATACACTGATTAGCCAGAGCATTACGACCACCTACCTAATAGTCGGTACGTCCAGGTTTGGCACAGATAACAGCGGCGACGCGTCGTGGTATGGAAACAATGAGGCCGTGGTAGATCGCTGCAGTGAGCTGGCACCACATCTCGACACTCAAGTCACGATGAGCTCTGAGGCCACGTTCTATCACATCCCAGATGTGGTCTTTCAGTTTCAGATCTGGCGACTTGGCGGGGGGGGGGGGGGGGGCGTCATATCAACTGGAACTCGCCACTGTGCTCCTCGAACCACTCCTTGTTGAAAAATTCCACAATCTTCGGGAAACATGATCGTCATGAAGGGGTGTTCGTGGTCTGCAACCAGTGTAAGATACTCCTTGGCCGTTATGGTACTTTCCACGACCTCCACTGGAACCATGGACGCCCACATGAATGTTTCCCAGACCATAATGGAGCCGCCGCCGGCTTGTCCCCGTCCATAGTACAGATGACAAGGAACTGTTGCCCTGGAAGACGACGGATTCGCACCATCCCATCGGATGATGAAGAAGGTATGGGGTTTCGTCAGACCATACAACGCTCTGCCACTGTGCCAATTTCCAGTGCCGATAGTCACGTGCCTTATATTTTGACTAAAGTTCAGTCTTGATCACACCATTTATGTTTTAACGATGTAGGTAACCGGTTTCGGTTCTTTTTACAAAACCATCAGCAGACCCATGGCTCCCTTAGGATGGTAGGCGGAGCTCTCCTCGCTGCTACGCAGTCAACTCACTGCGTAGCAGCGAGGAAAGGTCCGCCTACCATCCTAAGGAAGCCATGGGTCTGATGATGGTTTTGTAAAAAGAACCGAAACCGGTTACCTATATCGTTAAAACATAAATGGTGTGATCAAGACTGAACTTTAGTCAAAATATAATAATTAATTGATCACTGTTTTCCAAAAATGTTTACCAAAAGTCACGTGCCTATTTCAGCCGTAGTTGTCGATGTCGTGGTGTTACCATTGGCACATGGTTGGTTCGCCGGCTGCGGAGGCCCGTCGTTATGGGTGTGTTGAGACAAATTTGTGTACTTCCCGGCAGTAAAGTCTGATTTTGGTTCTGCCACAGTGAGCAGCCTGTCATTTTTTACCAGTCTGCCCAGGATACGACGTCTGATATCTGCAATGAGTGGTGGCCGCCCAATCCCACAACATGTGGACGTGGTTCTTCCTTGGTTTCACCACTGGTTGAACACACTCACCATAGCACTCCTTGAAAACTCGACAAGTCGTGCACTTTCCGAAATGCTCGTGCCGAGCCTCGGGGACATTACAATCTGCCCTCGGTCAAACTCAGATCGCGCGCCTTCTCAATTCTACACACGGACAGCACGCTCACTGATACTACATGCAACGAGCGTGTGTCTGACTGGCAGCCATTTCTAGCCAGGTGACGGTGCTATGGCCTGTTAGAGTTTATATCGATAGTGGGTCTGTGGTCATAATGTTCTTGCTGATCACTGTGAGTTCCTCATTTTATTGTTTTGAGCAATTATTATCTATTTGTAATTATAATTTGGTTGTTATAGTGCAAGCTCTTTAATCCAATATTGTATTAAATCTGGAAGACAACATGTAACAGTGACATCAACATATTTTGTAACTCTAGTGCTGACTGCTGGTGATCACAGCAGAAGGAGCAGTCAGTGACAGAAATCGCGAGACACCTCGCCTTATGGATATACTTAACAGCACACTTATTGTTTCTTACACAACATAACAAGCCGAGGAGAAAAAGTGCTACCAACGTACTGTCTACAGCGTGAATTTATTACTATTATTTGGTTTTGTGTATGTGTTGTTCCTCTTCATATGCAAGACTAGCAATAAATGAAATATGTAAAGAAATAAAGAAATCCTTAAGACAAAACTCTCCCCCATAGGCTTTGTCACTACCTTGATTCTGTAACCTATACAGGGCAACTCACTAACTGTTGCCACCAAGAATATCTCCGAAAGTATGATAGGAGCTGAAAAGTTTGTGGGACAAATGTTGCATAGCACAACAGGGGCCATAACATGACATATTTTTTTTTTTTTTTTTTTTTTTTGCTAGGTGGGATCGTTTCAGAGATATGAAGCTCAACTTTGCCTTTTAAAAGGGATGCTATAGTTGCTATAATTTGGTACTTATTTTCTGATAGCGGCTATCCGGACGAATCCAATGATATGTAACAGTAAGGTCTTTGAAGGTCAACGAAGGTCACAAAGGTGGCATGAACGTCCATTTACAGAACGTGCTCTAAGTGCTGACCTTTGGTATCAATGCAGTGCTGCAATCTTCTTATCGTGGACTGAGTGGTATTCCTTATCGCATCGACACTTATCCAAGCACATGTTCCGACAATTGTCTCTCACATATCTTCAGGTGTAGTTAGAACGTCTATATAAACAATGTCTTTTACGAATCCCCACAAGAAAAAATCCAGAGGCATCAAGTCTTTCGAACGAGCCGGCCGCGACACATCTCCGCGTACAATCCAACGATTTGGGAATTATCTCTGCAACTCATTTCTAGCCATCAGCGAAAAATGTGCCGGACACCCATCGTGTTGATACCCCATTGTGTTCATGGTTCCTAAAGGTATTTCTTCCAATAACAGACCTAATGTTTCTTGCACGAATGTGGTATACTTCCTACCATTAAGATCTCCTTCTATTAAATAAGGGCCTATAATTCTGTCATCCAGACTCCCTCACCATTCATTCACCAACCATGGTTTCTGGCGTGCAACTTGCCGCAGCCAACATGGATTTTCAGTTGCCCAGTGATGCATGTTATGCAAATTAACATCTACATCTACATGACTACTCTGCAATTCACATTTAAGTGCTTGGAAGAGAGTTCATCGAACCACAATCATACTATCTATCTACCATCCCACTCCCGAACAGCGCGCGGGAAAAACGAACACCTAAACCTTTCTGTTCGAGCTCTGATTTCTCTTATTTTATTTTTATGATCTTTCCTACCTATGTAGGTTGGGCTCAACAAAATATTTTCGCATTCGGAAGAGAAAGTTGGTGACTGAAATTTCTTAAATAGATCACGCCGCGACGAAAAACGTCTTTGCTTTAATGACTTCCATCCCAACTCGCGTATCATATCTGCCACACTCTCTCCCCAATTACGTGATAATACAAAACGAGCTGCCCTTTTTTGAGCCCTTTCGACGTCCTCCGTCAATCCCACCTGGTAAGGATCCCACACCGCGCAGCAATATTCTAACAGAGGACGAACGAGTGTAGTGTAAGCTGTCTCTTTAGTGGACTTGTTGCATCTTCTAAGTGTCCTGCCAATAAAACGCAACCTTTGTCTCGCCTTCCCCACAATATTATCTATGTGGTCTTTCCAACTGAGGTTGTTCATAATTTTAACACCCAGGTACTTACACTCCTGGAAATGGAAAAAAGAACACATTGACACCGGTGTGTCAGACCCACCATACTTGCTCCGGACACTGCGAGAGGGCTGTACAAGCAATGATCACACGCACGGCACAGCAGACACACCAGGAACCGCGGTGTTGGCCATCGAATGGCGCTAGCTGCGCAGCATTTGTGCACCGCCGCCGTCAGTGTCAGCCAGTTTGCCGTGGCATACGGAGCTCCATCGCAGTCTTTAACACTGGTAGCATGCCGCGACAGCGTGGACGTGAACCGTATGTGAAGTTGACGGACTTTGAGCGAGGGCGTATAGTGGGCATGCGGGAGGCCGGGTGGACGTACCGCCGAATTGCTCAACACGTGGGGCGTGAGGTCTCCACAGTACATCGATGTTGTCGCCAGTGGTCGGCGGAAGGTGCACGTGCCCGTCGACCTGGGATCGGACCGCAACGACGCACGGATGCACGCCAAGACCGTAGGATCCTACGCAGTGCCACTTCCCAGCAAATTAGGGACACTGTTGCTCCTGGAGTATCGGCGAGGACCATTCGCAACCGTCTCCATGAATCTGGGCTACGGTCCCGCACACCGTTAGGCCGTCTTCCGCTCACGCCCCAACATCGTGCAGCCCGCCTCCAGTGGTGTCGCGACAGGCGTGAATGGAGGGACGAATGGAGACGTGTCGTCTTCAGCGATGAGAGTCGCTTCTGCCTTGGTGCCAATGATGGTCGTATGCGTGTTTGGCGCCGTGCAGGTGAGCGCCACAATCAGGACTGCATACGACCGAGGCACACAGGGCCAACACCCGGCATCATGGTGTGGGGAGCGATCTCCTACACTGGCCGTACACCACTGGTGATCGTAGAGGGGACACTGAATAGTGCACGGTACATCCAAACCGTCATCGAACCCATCGTTCTACCATTCCTAGACCGGCAAGGGAACTTGCTGTTCCAACAGGACAATGCACGTCCGCATATATCCCGTGCCACCCAACGTGCTCTAGAAGGTGTAAGTCAACTACCCTGGCCAGCAAGATCTCCGGATCTGTCCCCCATTGAGCATGTTTGGGACTGGATGAAGCGTCGTCTCACGCGGTCTGCACGTTCAGCACGAACGCTGGTCCAACTGAGGCGCCAGGTGGAAATGGCATGGCAAGCCGTTCCACAGGACTACATCCAGCATCTCTACGATCGTCTCCATGGGAGAATAGCAGCCTGCATTGCTGCGAAAGGTGGATATACACTGTACTAGTGCCGACATTGTGCATGCTCTGTTGCCTGTGTCTATGTGCCTGTGGTTCCTTCAGTGTGATCATGTGATGTATCTGACCCCAGGAATGTGTCAATAAAGTTTCCCCTTCCTGGGACAATGAATTCACGGTGTTCTTATTTCAATTTCCAGGAGTGTAGTTGAATTAACAGCCTTGAGAATTGTACTATTTATCGAGTAATCGAATTCCAACGGATTTCTTTTGGAACTCATGTGGATCATCTCACACTTTTCGTTATTTAGCGTCAACTGCCACCTGCCACACCATACAGCAATCTTTCCTAAATCGCTTTGCAACTGATACTGGTCTTCGGATGACCTTACTAGACGGTAAATTACAGCATCATCTGCGAACAATCTAAGAGAACTGTTCTGATTGTCACCCAGGTCATTTATATAGATCAGGAACAACAGAGGTCCCAGGACGCTACCCTGGGTAACACCTGATATCACTTCAGTTTTACTCGATGATTTGCCGTCTATTACTACGAACTGCGACCTTCGTGATAGGAAATCACGAATCCAGTCGCACAACTGAGACGATACCCCATAGGCTCGCAGCTTGATTAGAAGTCGCTTGTGAGGAACGGTGTCAAAAGCTTTCCGGAAATCTAGAAATACGGAATCAACTTGAGATCCCTGTCGATAGCGACCATTACTTCGCGCGAATAGAGAGCTAGCTGCGTTGCACAAGAACGATGTTTTCTGAAACGATGATGATTTCATATCAATAGAGCGTTCCCTTCGAGGTGATTCATAATGTTTGAATACAGTATATGCTCCAAAACCCTACTGCAAATCGACGTCAATGATATAGGTCTGTAGTTCGATGGATTACTCCTACTACCCTTCTGATACACTGGTGCGACCTGCGCAATTTTCCAATCTGTAGGTACAGATCTATCGGTGAGCGAGCGGTTGTATATGATTGCTAAGTAGGGAGCTATTGTATCAGCGTAATGTGAAAGGAACCTAATCGGTATACAATCTGGACCTGAAGACTTGCCCGTATCAAGCGATTTGAGTTGCTTCGCAACCCCTAAGGTATCTACTTCTAAGAAACTCATGTTAGCAGCTGTTCATGTTTCAAATTCTGGAATATTCCATTCGTCTTCCCTGGTGAAGGAATTTCGGAAAACTGCGTTCAATAAGTCCGCTTTAGCGGCACAGTCGTCGGTAACAGTACCATCGGCACTGCGCAGCGAAGGTATTGACTGAGTCTTGCCGCTTGTGAACTTTACATACGACCAGAATTTCTTCGGATTTTCTACCAAATTTCGAGACAATGTTTCGTTGTGGAACCTATTAAAGTCATCTCGCATTGAAGTCCGTGCCAAATTTCGCGCGTCTGTAAATTTTAGCCAATCTTCGAGATTTCGCGTTCTTCTGAACTTCGCATGCTTTTTCCGTTGCCTCTGCAACAGCGTTCGGACCTGTTTTGTGTACCACGGAGGATCAGTTCCATCTCTTACCAATTTATAAGGTATGAATCTCTCAATTGCTGTTGCTACTATATTGTTTGAATTTGAGCCACATCTAGTCTACATTTGCATAATCAGTTCGGAAGGAATGAAGGTTGTCTCTTAGGAAGGCTTCTAGTGACACTTTATCCGCTTTTTTAAATAAAATTATTTTACGTTTGTTTCTGGTGGATTTGGAAGAAACGGTATTGAGCCTAGCTACAACGACCTTGTGATCACTAATTCCTGTATCGGTCATGATGCTCTCTATCAGCTCTTGATTGTTTGTGGCTAAGAGGTCAAGTGTGTTTTCGCAACCATTTACAATTCGCGTGGGTTCGTTGACTAACTGCTCGAAATAATTTTCGTAGAAAGCATTTAGGACAATCTCGGAAGAGGTTTTCTGACTACAAGTATTTTTGCCAACATATGGAGGGAAGGTTGAAGTCCCCACCAACTATAACCGTATGAGTGGGGTATTTATTTGTTACGAGACTCAAATTTTCTCTGAACTGTTCAGCAACTATATCATCGGAGTCTGGGGGTCGGTAGAAGGAGCCAATTATTAACTTAGTTCGGCTGTTAAGTATAACCTCCACCCATACCAATTCGCACGGAGTATCTACTTCGACTTTACTGCAAGATAAACCACTACTGACAGACACAAACACTCCACCATCAATTCTGCCTAATCTATCTTTCCTGAACACCGTCTGAGGCTTCGTAAAAATTTCTGCAGAACTTATTTCAGGCTTTCTGTACCTATAACAATTTCAGCTTCTGTGCTTTCTATTAGCGCTTGAAGCTCAGGGACTTCCCAGCACAACTACAACACGTTACAACTACAATTCCGACTGTTCCTTGATCCAAGCACGTCCTGTATTTGCCATGCACCCTTTGAGATTGCAGCCCACCCCGTACTTTCTCGAGGCCTTCTAACCTAAAAAAGCACGCCACACAGCCTCCGCTACCGGTGTAGCCGCCAGCTGAGTGTAGTGAACTCCTGACCTATTTAGCGGAACCCGAAACACCACCACCCTATGGCGCAAGTCAAGGAATCTGCAGCCAACACGGTCGCAAAACCGTCTGCGCCTCTGATTCAGACCCTCCACACGGCTCTGCACCAAAGGTCCTCGGTTGGTTCTGTCAACGATGCTGCAGATGGTGAGCTCTGCCTTCATCTCGTAAGCAAGACCGGCAGCCTTCACCAAATCAGATAGCCGCTGGAATCCAGAGAGAATTTCCTCAGTTCCAAAGCGACACACGTCATTAGTGCCGACATGTGCACCACCTGCAGCTGGCTGCACCCTGTGCTCTTCATGGCATCCGGAAGGACCACATCAGGAATGACTCCACCCGGAATGCACACGGAGTGCACACTGGATTTCTTCCCCTCCTTAGCCGCCATATCCCAAAGGGGCCCCATTACGCGCCTAACATTGGAGCTCCCAACTACCAATAAGCCCACCCTCTGTGACTGTCCGGACCTTGAAGGCTGAGAATCATCCTCTGAAACAGGACAGGCAGCTGCATCTGGCTCAGCCAGAGACAGTGCCTGAAACCTGTTTGTCAGACGCACCGGGGAGGCTTTCTGATCAGCCTCCGGGGACGTCTTTCGCTGCCTGCCACGCCTTGGACCGACCACCCAATCAACCATAGGCCAGGGCTCAGCCCCACTGCGGGTAGCAACCGGAGCAACCACGGCGGCAGACCGATCTGGAGACAGACGGGACGAGGTTGACATCCCCGTGATACCCAAGTCCGGCTCCCCACAGTGGTGTCCATTGGCAACAGCCTCAAGCTGCGTGACCGAAGTCAGCGCCGCTTGCAGCCGTGAGCGAAGGGATGCCAACTCAGCCCTCATCCGAACAAAGCAATCACAGTCCCTGTCCATTCTAATCGATGTTGAACAACAGTTACTGAAACACGAGTCCGTGCCTAGATAACGCAAGGGAAAGACGCAAAGAATGTATGAACTAACCTGTACAAATGCCTGACGACTGCGCTACAATCTGCCTGAATTTACGATTACAGTAACTAAAACTCGAAATTACACCTCCTATACGATACTCACACGCAATTTAAGTAAGAATCTACGAAGTAAACACTAAAGCGCGATGCTAAAACTCTCAAAAACTATAATACGCCCGAAATTTATGAATTAAGCAATGCAAGTACCTAAAAACACGCAAAGAAATTAAGAATTAAACTATGTAACAAATAAGTAAGCTAGGGGTACGCGACTTGCTGCTGCAGCTGCTTATCCAGCGGCGGCAGGGAGCACACTGGCTGTGACCAACCGACACTGGCCGTTCAAAACAAAAACAGAAGACAGACGACTACGCGAATTTACACTATTCAGGTACTAAAACGCGATGCTACAACTCTCAAATACTATAATACGCCCGAAATTTATGAATTAAACAATGCAAGTACCCAAAAACACGCAGAGAAATTAAGGATTAAACTATGTAACAAATAAGTAAGCTAGGGGTATACGACTTGCTGCTGCAGCTGCTTATCCAACGGAGGCAGGGAGCACATTTCCATGGTTTGTGAATGTAGCCTCGCCAGTAAATAAAATCAAATCAATAAATGTGTCATTCCTCTTAATCTGAAGTTGAGCCCATCGGCAGAATTCAATGCGAAGCGTACAACCCGTACGATGTAATTTTTGATTGAGACTGATATGGTAAGGATGCTATTTATGGCGATGCAGAGCACGTACAACACTACTCTGGCTCATGCCAGATTATCTGGCGATTTGACGCGAACTAACACAAGGATCCCGAACGACAGTGGCAAGAGTACCAATTTCCGTTTCCTCGTTAGTAACTTTCCTTTGCCGGATATGTTTCCGATGCGTTAAAGATCCAGTTGTTCTCAATTTGTCATACAAATATTTAAATGCACGACGTTTAAGGTGAGTACGTTGAGGATATCTTTCAGCGTATATGTCTCTAGCCCTCTTTGGATTACATTGGCATTCTCCGTAAATGAGAAGCTTAACTACTTGTTCTCCGAAGGAATACATCATTTACATTCGCTTGATTCGATGATACTAGTCTTACCAATCCTATTAGTGTCACATTGCGAAACTGTCGAATGGTGTTTGCATGTCAATGACACGTTCAATGGATATGCTGTATTCGGCAAATATTTACTATTTGCATGATATAAGAGAGAAAATTGTCAGAGCATGTGCTTCGATAAGTGCTGATGTGATAAGGAATGCCACTCTATCCATGATAAGAAGATTACAGCACTGCATTGATACCAATGGTCATCACTTCGAACACCTTCTGTAAATGGACGTTCATGCCACCTTTGTGTCCTTCGTTGACCTCCAAAGACCTTACTGTTACACATCATTGGATTCGTCTCGATAGCCGCTATCAAAAAATAAGCTCCAAACTACAGCGTCCCATTTAAAAAACCAAGTTGACCTTCATATCTCTGACGCGACTCCACCTAGCAACAAAAAACCATCGTCACATTATGTATCCCGTTGTTCCATGCAACATTTGTCCACAAACGTTTCAGCTACTATCATATTTTCGGAGCTATTCTAGGTGGCAATAGTTAGTGACTCACCCTGTAGATTTAAAGGCGAAAACCTTGCAGAATTGTGCATTTGTTAATACCATATTTTTTTGCTTCTGTGGACATTATTGACTTAATTGTGGCACTGAATGATTTGTTACCTGGGTTTCGTTTATGGACTAACATAGACACAGACCACTTCGAAGCCGTAAGTGTGTACTATGCTACTAATTCGTGACAATTCTGGGTAGTTTGTTTTACTGAAATCGAATTTTTCAGTAAATTTATCGTGAAAAGTTTTAATTCAAGTTTCGGCAGAATGATGAGACGTCCGACGCTGCTACGGTCATTGTGACAAGAGAATTTCTCTGAAGGTAGGAAAGTGCTTATGTGAGACTAGGGAAGGCAGTGACAGAGACAAAGATTAAGCCCTAGATTTACAACTGTTTGGTGCTGCTAGCGTTATTTGGCAGACATAGGTTTCAATAACTAGAAAGAATCTTAAAAAAATTGTCTCGTTTAATCTTCTGATCCTGTATTACGCTACACTTTAATATTTGTTGATCTGCACGTTTAAAGAAATAAATGTATACAGTTTTATCTTTTGCAGGGTGACAATTATTGAACTACATGCAATAAAATTGTCATAACTTCTGAACGGTTTGCTTCAGGACGTTAAAATCGCACGGTTGGCCGCGGAGCATGATGGGAATTAGTATGAGCATGCATGGTTTGGTTTAGTGATGAAGCCCACTGTCATTTGGATGGGTTCGTCAATAAGCAAAGTTGGCGCATTTGGCGGATTGAGAATAAGGCATTTTGCTATCGAGAAGTGTCTTCATTCTAAACCGGTGACTGTGTGGTGTGCAACGTCCAGTCATCGAATAATTGGTGAGATATTCCTTGATTACACCGTCATGGTTTTGGAAGATGATTTTTTTTCCCCGTTATCCAAAGTGACCCTGATTTCGACAAGATGTGGTTCATGTAAGACGGAGGCCGACCGCACCGAAGCAGGAGAGTGTTTGATGTCCTGGAAGAGCACCTTGGGGACGGCATTCTGCGTCTGGAGTACCAAGGGGCCACTAGCACTGGCCTCGATTTTCCGCTATATTCTCCGGACCTGAACATATGTGACTCCGTTTTGTGAAGCTATAATAAACACGAAGCATACATGAATAACCCCAAAACCATCACTGAGCTGAAAACAGCTATTCCGGAGGTCATCGTCAGCATCGATGTTCCGACACTTCAGAGGGTCATGCAGAATTTCGCAGTTCCTCTTCGCCACATCATCGCCAATGATGGCAGTCATATCCAACATGCCATAAACTAAATCCGAATATCTGTAGTGAGGGTTACATGTTGATCAAGGGTGTGCATGCAGTGGTTTGTAACTAATTTCCGTTTTCTCCATACAGTTCAAAATTGTCACCCTGTACGTTCTTTAATGGAAATGAAGTCCCATGCTTCTTGACAGAGCGTAGGGGAACGATGCGGGAGATCCGCACCGCCGTACCAGGCAAGGTCCTAATGGAGGTGGTTTGCCGTTGCCTTCCTCCAACCGTAATTGGGATGAATGATGATGATGAAGACGACACAAAATCCAGTCATCTCGGGGCAAGTGAAAATCCCCTGACCCCTTTGGGAATCTAACGCGGAACTCCGGGCTCGGGGAGCGAGAACGCTACCGCGAGACCACGAGCTGCGGACATGTTCTTTAATAAGCTGTCAAAATTTACCCCTAGTCCTGCATATTCAACATTGGCGTTTGAGGCTGACAATGGGTGTATCCTATTACTTTTTATTCTTTGTCTTCATTATTGCATTGGAGACATGACTGTACTTCGGCCCTTTATGATGTTTTCAGCTACACAATAAAGATCATAAATTACCTATAAAGCCGTAATGTAGATAAGTTAAAAGTATGCTCCATGAAATTCGGATATCGTGGGTGTACAGTGTTTCTGGCCGGTGGCATATTTTGGGCATTGTCTGTCATACAGAATCGAATACTGCATAGCCCATCTTATGAATAACGTCAAGTATCCAAACAATATTAGAAGAAAGGGAGGTAAGGGTTCCGCGTTCCGTCGGCAAGAGGTGAAGTACAAACGCTGAATGGGGATGGATATGGAAAGCAAACGGCCGGGTCCCTTTCAGATGAAACATCACAACATTTTATTCGAGTGATTCTGGACAACCACCGGCGCTCAAGATAGAATGGCGGACAGATTTGAAACACTGTCTTCACCAATGCGAGAGCGGCGCTGCGACTCACCTCTGCATCACCCTTCTCGTTCACAAGACAGTGCCATTTGCTCCTGTAAACAACAGGGTACAGTTTGGTTATTGCGAAATAAACCTTACTGTGGGCCGCTACATCGATCAAACCATCCATAATTATTCCGAGTGAAAGTGACCAGTGGATCTTCTACGCAACAACTGGCGGCATCCTCCATGTGACTCATACTTAGTACGTATCTTCTGGAAGAGATATCGTCAGCGTACAGATTGTAATAGTGGAAGTAGTACACTTGTTGTCCATGTTACCCTGGTAGTACTATGGTCAATCTCTTCCCCTGTGGTATTTGTAGACAATGGCAGAAGATGGTATGTGTTTGTGTGGTGAATTCCTAAGGGACCAAACTGCTGAGGTCATCGGTCCCTAGACTTACACACTACTGAAACTAACTTACGCTAAGAACAGTACACACACCCATGCCAGAGGAAGGACTCGAAGCTCCGGCGGGAGGGGCCTCGCAATCCGTGACAAGGCGCCCTAGACCGCGAGGCAACTCTGGCGGCGAAGATGGTATGGATAGGGATATCTTAGTCAGCTTAAATGACTTGTAAACCACGGCATCCCCGCCGATGTAGAAGTAGACGCAGCACTAACATTTCAACTATTAGCTACTGCCTTTAACTTGTTGAGAGTTGTGATGCAGACATACATTTAATTTGGTAGGTTGTGGACGTACTGGAGAGATACACTTGCCTCTCACATTGACGACAGTGCTTGTCAGCAAACATCAACGCAACGTTTACATCTGTCACATGCCTCTCCATAGACCCAAAAGCATCCGAACATCTGTTAGTGCACATTAATATAAATGTGTCTACCCTTAGCCTTTATGTCGCCTTGAACTCTGCTGGGGAAACTTTCATTGAAGTGCCTGAATTCTCCGGAGGAATGACAGCCCATTATTCCACAATAACTGCACCAGAGAAAATAGTTATGGTGGACAAAATTTAGCACAAAATGACAATCTGCCTGCTTTATTAAACACAGCTGAAAATATTTTAAAGATCTGTACATTTAAATTAATTTTTTTAAAATTACTTCGTATGAGTATTTGTAAGCTATGTATACATCAACGACCTCTAGGATAAGTTTTGCATCCCATACGAGTGCTGGAACCTTATTAGTGGCAACTATTTATTTACAGCTCGTACAAAATAGATACGTGTTTAGAAGTTATACTGACCTTCGAAGTAGTCACCAGCATAGTGTATAATCCGTTGCCAGCGATGTGGAAGTCGTAGGACACTCATAGCAGTGGCAGTTGTGTTTACAGTTCGAGCGGCGTGGTCTGTTGCCCGACGAATTTGTAGCAGTTCTGAAGCGAATGATTTCAAGTGTTTCCCTCAGTTTAGAAATCGAGTTGAACTCACGAGGGCTTAAGTCAGAGGAGTGCAGCAGGTTGTATAGCACTTAGCAGCCCCATCAGTCAAACAAATCAGTAACAGCTTGCACTGTACGTGCTTGAGCATTGTCCTGGAAAATGATAGTCAGATACTGTAGAAAGTGTCATCACTTCTGTCTCTAATCTGGTCGTAGGTTGTGTTCCAAAAATGAACAGCATAGAGACAGACCTGGCTATCATTTTGCAGTGCAATCTGTTATTGATTTGTTTGAGTGATGGGACTGCTAAGTGCTATACCACTTAATGCACTCCCCTGACTTGAGCCCTCGTAAGTTCAACTCCATTTCTAAACTGAAGGAAACACTTCACGGCATTCGCTTCAGGACTGATACAAATTCGTCGAGCAATAGAACACGCTGCTCGAATTGTCAACACAACTGCCACTGCTAAGAGTATCCTACGACTTCCACATCGCTCGCTGGCAATGGGTTATACACAATGCTGGTTACTACTTTGAAGGTCGGTAAAACTTTGAAACACGTATCTATTTTGTACTAGCTGTAAATAAATAGTTACCACTATTAAAGTTCCAGCCTTCGTATATAGCTGGTTGAAGCATGCACGGCAGTTTTGTTTCGTGTTATTTTCATATTTTATGACTTGTTGCAGTGCAGCAGATTGAGGGGTATATAGTGTTTTTGTTAGAACTACTGTCATTTGTTTATAACCTCTTAATGTAATCGCTAGTAATTTTCTTTCTTTCACTTTTATTATAAATTTTGAAGATGACTACTGCATAGCAGAACCCTGTAATTTTATAACAAAAACTTTGCGCTCAAGGCAACCAAATAAAAATTTAAAATTAAGTTGTGTTGGAAGCTGGGATCTGGAGCGAAGTACAAGTTTTTTTATTTACCTTAGGGATTGAAAACCCATTAAATCAAGACCGCACATTAAATCTTCTTTATCTGGATTGATTATTAATTTCGGCTAACAATCAAACCACCTTTAGATCATAAAACATTCTTGATTAATTTTGGCGGCGTTATGGCTTCACAAATCGTTAAAATCTTTCTTTAAATGAGAGCGACCGCACATGTTTTAATACAAGGTATTGCACCTTTCACCATTTCTTCGTTGTCTTGAGGTGTGTGAGAGAGTGACATTGAGGGTCAACATGAATGAGGTGGGAGTGACATCGTGTCATTTTGTAAGTTTACTCGCCACTTTGTAAAAACATTTTGAGCACATTAGTCCACATTAGTTCCTTTTAATATTTGTAAGGGCGCTGATACCCTCGCCATTGAGCACCCATAAACTCCAAACACACCCACACACAAACACACACACACACACACACACACACACACACACACACACCGACCAGACTGCACTCAACGGAGCTGGACTCCAGCCCAACACCAGCCAGACCACCATCCAATACATCGACTACACGCTGCCCATGGAAACTGTGTGGGACAGTAGCGAGAGTTTACCATCAACGGTAACAGAAGTGGGTATCATTTCCTATTTCGCTCGAGAACTATGTGTTGTTCATTTGAGTGTTTATCAATAAAGTGTTTCTTCCATTGCAACTAGTCGAAAGACTTATTAATCGCTGTTCTTATCACCCAGTAAGGACCAAGACTAAGGACGCTAACAAGGATTGTTCTGCCCACATTGATCACATCTCTACACTAAGACTTTACTCCTGCAACTTTTCCAGTTACGTAATCAGCAGTTTCACCATTTCTTTTCACTCAGACTTCTGCTCCTGCAACTTTCTCAGTTACAGGGTCAGTAGTTGCACCTGGGACACTTCCCAGTAGGTAACACCCCCTATGTTTTCCAGGCCTGCCTCTAGCCTCGCCTGTTCTCTTGTTCTGCCCAACAGCTGTCCTCCAGTATCCAAACCTGACACTGCCATGCAGCATCACTCGGTGGTTAGTTGGTTGATTTGGGAGAGAGGATAAAACACCAAGGTCATCAGTCCCATCAGGTTAGGGAAGGAGGGAGAAGGAAGTCGGCCATGCCCTTTCAAAGGAACCATACCACCATTTGCCTGAAGCAATTTCGGTAAATCACAGAAAACCTAAATCAAGATGGTGAGGCACGGGTTTGAACCATCGTCCTTCTGAATGCAAGGCCAGTGTGCTAGCCACTGCACCATCTCGCTCGGTACACTTCACTTGGATGATGCAGCCATGTCTCAAGAGTGGCTCTGTTCCCAGATCTTAAACTCGAGCTGGCGAGAAGGCGTCAGCCAACCTTTCTAGGCCACCCATCACTGCTGCCCACTCGCCACCTCCTTTGGTTGCAAGCCTGATGCTGCTTCCATTCTACCATACCCCTGCCATGATGATGCAGCTATGTCTGGCCTCCATTAAGAGGCTAGCAGACCATCTCAGTTGGCAGTCACATCTTCACATATGCTCCTTTCTACCCCACCCTTGCTGCTCGAGCCCTCTCCACACGGTGCTCTCGCTGAAGCATCATCCCAGGCACCTGCCACATCCTAGCTGCAGCCTCCTGTTGGGCGCTTCTGCATCCACACTCCCAAGTTACGCACCTACCTCCAGCTACACACCAGGAACTGGGCCCACATTTCTTTGCTTGGATCTGCTGATCCTTTTCCCCCAATCCAACTTCAACTTTCTAGAAAGGTCTTCCTTTTCCTTCAATGATGTTCTGTGCCTTTTTCTTCGCATTTTCCTGTACATTTCGTCCTCAGGCATCATGGAAGCCACAGTGTCCAACGGTTTCTTGCATGTTCTTGCACCACAGTTGTCTTCTCTGTTCTTCAGGCTAATGTCGTGCTCATTCTTGTCTTCCCTTTTTTTGGCCCTGCAACACACTCACTGTGCAGGGTCACTTTTCCACCCTCATGTGCGTCCCTTGCCCTCCAGCTTTCTGCAACCTTGATAGCTTTGTTATCTGTTTTAAGGGGGATGGCCTGTAATATCTGCCAGTCACCTGGCCGATACCACAATAAAACAAACTGTAGCTGGAGGGTTGCCATACTGCTGGGTATCATCAACCAAACCAAGGCACACAGTTACACAGTAATCCTAATTCAGATCATACACACAGCTTGTTTACAAAAAGCATAGATGGAAACAGCAACATGCCATTCTGTGTACACACCAGACGACAACAGCAACAAGTCACTCTGTGTACACGCCAGACTCCAGTGGGCTCGCTACGAGACTCCAGCACTGCCCCAGCAGGTCACACAGCCGCCCACGGAAATGCGGAAGCAGCACTACATTTGGTGTGTGGGCGCCATGTGATACGTTTCCGCATGTCATGTGATACCTCACGGAAATCCGTCAGCCAGACTATTTAAGAGACCGCATGAGCACTAACCGACATCACTCATCACGCTGCAGGCTCAAATCCGTCTGTTCCCTGCATCTCATTTGTTAGTAGCGTTCTTCAGTAGTCTAAATGTGCCTGAATCTCCATCTTGACGTCGCGCTTGTTTATATGCGGACTTAGCTATATAGTGTTTCTTTCATTTCATCCCGTGTACCGACCTATTACGTGCTGTTCTTCCCACTTCATAAGGACCAAGACATAAGAGAGACAATGGACAGGAGGATGAACAGTAGGAGAGAGTGGACGAGATGGATAGAATGAGGGTAGGAGGAGATAGCCAAAGGGAAGGGAGGAAGATATTGGCAGAGTCAGCGGGAGGAGGAGAATGAGAACAGAAATATTGGGAGAAGAGCTGGATAGGGAGAGGAGAGAGGAGGAGATGAATGGTGAGAGGCGGGAGGTGGCGAAAAACAGACAGAAAAGGGACAACAGGTGACGCTAAGGGAGAGGGGTCTGTGGAATTGGTTAGGGGAGGAGAAGATGTAGAGAGGAAGAGGAAGCAGAGATGTACAGAGGGTGGAAGAGATGGTCAGGGAAGTGGAGGACGAGGTTGAGAGAGAGGGGGAAGAGGAGTTGTGCGAAGAGAGGGGTAGGAGGAGATGGAAGAGACGAGAGGAAGACAAGGCAGAGACGAGGGGAAGACGAAGATGGACGAAAAGAGGGGCAGGAGGAGATGGAGGGGGAGGAGAGATGGTTAAAGAGAAGAGGGAGGAGGTGTTGGGCAGTGTGGAATATACAAATCACATGTGGATGGCGGTGAAGCCATGGGTAACCACACATATTTCAATCAAACATTTAATACGGTGTTTTTACATCGCTAGATGAGCTTCAGTTCTCTACATACACTGTAAGTATGCCTGTTTGTATGTTGACAGCGATATAGACTGTGTTAATATCGCTGACAGCGCTCTGCGCCCTTTGCAAGATATTCTGTGGTTGGACGGACTAGCAGTTAGCAAGTGAACAGAGAAATGTATGGACATGTTTTTCTTAGTGGAGACTCTGTATTGGTAGGACACGCAGTGTAAAGTGAGATGAAATTTCTTATATCTCACGAAATAAGCCTCAAATGAAAAACTACAAAGAACGAAACTAGTCTAGCTTGAAGGGGGTAACCAGATGGCGCTATAGTTGGCCAGCTAGATGGCGCTGCCATAGGTCAAACGGATATCAACTGCGTTTTTTTAAAATAGGAAATCCCATTTTTATTACATATTTGTGTAGTACGTAAGGAAATATGAATGTTTTAGTTGGACCACTTTTTTCGCTTTGTGATAGATGGCGCTGTAATTGTCACAAATATATGGCTCACAATTTTAAACGAACAGTTGGTAACAGGTAGGTTTTTTAAATTAAAATACAGAACGTAGGCACGTTTGAACATTTTATTTCGGTTGTTCCAATGTGCTACATGTACCTTTGTGAACTTATCATTTCTGAGAACGCATGCTGTTACAGCGTGATTACCTATAAATATCACATTAATGCAAAAAATGTTCAAAATGATGTCCGTCAACCTCAATGCATTTGGCAATAAGTGTAACGACATTCCCCTCAACAGCGAGTAGTTAGCCTACTGTAATGTTCGCACACGCATTGACAATGATCTGACACATGTTGTTAGGCGTTGTCGGTGGATTACGATAGCAAATATCCTTCAACTTTCCCCACAGAAAGAAATCCGCGGACGTCAGATACGGTGAACGTGCGGGGCATGGTATGGTGCTTCGACGACCAATCCACCTGTCATGAAATATGCTATTCAATACCGATTCAACCGCTTCATGCAGTGAAACATCTTGTAGTAACATCGGTAGAATATTACTAGGAAATCAGCATACATTGCACCATTTAGATTGCCATCGCTAAAATGGGGGCCAATTATCCTTCCTCCCATAATGCCACACCATACATTAAATCTGTCATCGTCCCGTAATTTCTCTTGTGCCCAGTGGCAGAACTGTACACGACGTTCAAAGTCGTCGCCATGCAATTCCTGGTGCATAGAAATATTTTCAAAACCGACGTTTTTGAGATTCCCGATTCTCGCGCAATTTGTCTGCTACTGATATGCGGTTTAGACGCCGCAGCAGCTAAAACACCATCTTGAGCATCACCATTTGTTGCAGGTCGTGGTTGACGTTTCACATGTGGCTCAACAATTCCTGTTTCCTTAAATAACGTAACTATCCGGCGAACAGTCCGGACACTTCGATGATGTCGTCCAGGATACCGAGCAGCATACATAACACACGCCCGTTGGACATTTTGATCACAATAGCCATCCCCCCCCCCCCGCCCCCCATGAACCATGGACCTTGCCGTTGGTGGGGAGGCTTGCGTGCCTCAGCGATAAAGATAGCCGTAGCGTAGGTGCAACCACAACGGAGGGGTATCTGTTGAGAGGCCAGACAAACGTGTGGTTCCTGAAGAGGGGCAGCAGACTTTTCAGTAGTTCCAGGGGCAGCAGTCTGGATGATTGACTGATCTGGCCTTGTAACACTAACCAAAACGGCCTGGCTGTGCTGGTACTGCGAACGGCTGAAAGCAAGGGGAAACTACGACCGTAATTTTTCCCGAGGGCTTGCAGCATTACTGTATGATTAAATGATGATGGCGTCATCTTGGGTAAAATATTCCGGAGGTAAAATAGCCCCCATTCGGTTCTCCGGGACTACTCAAGATGATGTCATTATCAGCAGAAAGAAAACTGGTGTTCTACGGATCGGAGCGTGGAATGTCAGATCCCTTAATCGTGCAGGTAGGTTAGAAAATTTAAAAAGGGAAATGGATAGGTTAAAGTTAGATATAGTGGGAATTAGCGAAGTTCGGTGGCAGGAGGAACAAGATTTCTGGTCAGGTGACTACAGGGTTATAAACACAAAATCAAATAGGGGTAATGCAGGAGTAGGTTTAATAATGAATAGGAAAATAGGAATGCGGGTAAGCTACTACAAACAGCATAGTGAACGCATTATTGTGGCCAAGATAGATACGAAGCCCACACCTACTACAGTAGTACAAGTTTATATGCCAACTAGCTCTGCAGATGACGAAGAAATTGAAGAAATGTATGATGAAATAAAAGAAATTATTCAGATAGTGAAGGGTTACGAAAATTTAATAGTCATGGGTGACTGGAATTCGGTAGTAGGAAAAGGGAGATAAGGAAACGTAGTAGGTGAATATGGATTGGGGCTAAGAAATGAAAGAGGAAGCTGCCTGGTAGAATTTTGCACAGAGCACAACTTAATCATAGCTAACACTTGGTTCAAGAGTCATAAAAGAAGGCTGTATACATGGAAGAAGCCTGGAGATACTGACAAGTTTCAGATAGATTATATAGTGGTAAGACAGAGATTTAGGAACCAGGTTTTAAATTGTAAGACATTTCCAGGGGTAGATGTGGACTCTGACCACAATCTATTGGTTATGACCTGTAGATTAAAACTGAAGAAACTGCAAAAAGGTGGGAATTTAAGGAGATGGGACCTGGATAAACTGAAAGAACCAGAGGTTGTACAGAGTTTCAGGGAGAGCATAAGGGAACAATTGACAGGAACTGGGGAAAGAAATACAGTGGAAGAAGAATGGGTAGCTTTGAGGGATGAAGTAGTGAAGGCAGCAGAGGATCAAGTAGGTAAAAAGACGAGGGCTAGTAGAAATCCTTGGGTAACATAAGAAATATTGAATTTAATTGATGAAAGGAGAAAATATAAAAATGCAGTAAATGAAGCAGGCAAAAAGGAATACAAACGTCTCAAAAATGAGATCGACAGGAAGTGCAAAATGGCTAAGCAGGGATGGCTAGAGGACAAATGTAAGGATGTAGAGGCTTATCTCACTAGGGGTAAGATAGACACTGCCTACAGGAAAATTAAAGAGACCTTTGGAGATAAGAGAACCACTTGTATGAACATCAAGAGCTCAGATGGAAACCCAGTTCTAAGCAAAGAAGGGAAAGCAGAAAGGTGGAAGGAGTATATAGAGGGTCTATACAAGGGTGATGTACTTGAGGACAATATTATGGAAATGGTAGAGGATGTTGATGAAGATGATATGGGAGATACGATACTGCGTGAAGAGTTTGACAGAGCACTGAAAGACCTCAGTCAAAACAAGGCCCCCGGAGTAGACAACATTCCATTGGAACTACTGACGGCCTTAGGAGAGCCAGTCCTGACAAAACTCTACCATCTGGTGAGCAAGATGTATGAAACAGGCGAAATACCCTGACTTCAAGAAGAATATAATAATTCCAATCCCAAAGAAAGCAGGTGTTGACAGATGTGAAAATTACCGAACTATCAGTTTAATAAGTCACAGCTGCAAAATACTAACGCGAATTCTTCACAGACGAATGGAAAACCTAATAGAAGCCGACCTCGGGGAAGATCAGTTTGGATTCCGTAGAAATGTTGGAACACGTGAGGCAATACTGACGCTACGACTTATCTTAGAAGAAAGATTAAGGAAAGACAAACCTACGTTTCTAGCATTTGTAGACTTTGAGAAAGCTTTTGACAATGTTGATTGGAATACTCTCTTTCAAATTCTGAAGGTGGCAGGGGTAAAATACAGGGAGCGAAAGGCTATTTACAATTTGTACAGAAAGCAGATGGCAGTGATAAGAGTCGAGGGGCATGAAAGGGAAGCAGTGGTTGGGAAGGGAGCGAGACAGGGTTGTAGCCTCTCCCCGATGTTATTCAATCTGTATATTGAGCAAGCAGTAAAGGAAACAAATGAAAAATTCGGAGTAGGTATTAAAATCCATGGAGAAGAAATAAAAACTTTGAGGTTCGCCGATGACATTGTAATTCTGTCATTGACAGTAAAGAACTTGGAAGAGCAGTTGAACGGAATGGATAGGGTCTTGAAAGGAGGATATAAGATGAACATCTACAAAAGCAAAACGAGGATAATGGAATGTAGTCGAATTAAGTCGGGTGATGCTGAGGGAATTAGATTAGGAAATGAGATTTTTGCTATTTGGGGAGCAAAATAACTGATGATGGTCGAAGTAGAGAAGATATACAATGTAGACTGGCAATGGCAAAGAAGGCGTTTCTGAAGAAGAGAAATTTGTTAACATCGAGTATAGAGTTAAGTGTCAGGAAGTCGTTTCTGAAAGTATTTGTATGGAGTGTAGCCATGTATGGAAGTGAAACATGGACGATAAATAGTTTAGACAAGAAGATAATAGAAGCTTTCGAAATGTGGTGCTACAGAAGAATGCTGAAGATTAGATGGGTAGATCACATAACTAATGAGGAAGTATTGAATAGGATTGGCGAGAAGAGAAGTTTGTGGCACAACTTGACCAGAAGAAGGGATCGGTTGGTAGGACACGTTCTGAGGCATCAAGGGATCACCAATTTAGTATTGGAGGGCAGCGTGGAGGGTAAAAATCGTAGAGGGAGACCAAGAGATGAATACACTAAACAGATTCAGAAGGATGTAAGTTGCAGTAGATACTGGGAGATGAAGAAGCTTGCACAGGATAGAGTAGCATGGAGAGCTGCATCAAACCAGTCTCAGGACTGAAGACCACAACAACAACAGCCATACATCAACACGATATCGACCTTTTCCTGACTGTCGGAATGTTACGTGATACTTATACGTTTGTGACTATTACAGCGCCATCTATCACAAAGCGAAAAATGTGGTCCAACTAAAACATTACATTTCTTTACGTACTACACGAATATGTAATAAAAGATGGAGGTTCCTATTTAAAAAAACGCAGTTGATATCCGTTTGACCCATGGCAGCGCCATCTAGTGGGCCAACCATAGCGCCATCTGGTTTCCCCCTTCGAGCTAGACGAGTTTCGTCCTTTGTAGTTTTTTCGTTTGATGCTTATTTCGTGAGATATTTGCCCGGTCACTATCAATGGACCACCCTGTATAATTTTTGGAACTGGATATCACGTGAATAAGGTGAGATGTTGTAGATACATTGTTTCCTCTTAAACAAAATCTTTCTTTTACTAACCACATGCCTCTTAGTAGTTAGAATATATAGTAGTTAGAATTTTTTTATTTAGCTGGCTGTTGTTGCTGTTTGCTGTAGTTCGTGTTATGAAAATTTTCTGTGAGGTAAATGAATTATGAAAAATAATGGGGTTTGCACCATCGGAATTCGTGACTGAAATAAGTTCAGGCAATTAACAGAGATTGAAGTAGTTTCATATTTCTCTAATTTAATATTTTTTGAATTCAGTTATCAAGTTAATAACAGTACTAAATTTTACGTGTGTAAATTTTATCGGTTTTCAGCTTAGTTTGGGAAATGCAACTAGTTTTCGTTATCCACCCACATTTGATTTCTCCATTGTCGTCTATTAATTTTCTTGAAAGAACGAACGGTCACTAGCCAGGTGACGGCAACTGCCCACAATTCGTAAAATTGTCTTTGGTTGGTGAACTTATCTCCTCGTGACTTCCTTACCAAACTGTAGCGAGTGTTTGATTTTTTATGTGTTCTTAAGAGAAACTACAAACAACAAAAAAGTTTTGCATGACCCTGGTTCCTGAACTCCTGAAGATAGACGTTGACTGTGGATACTGTATCACAGACACAGTCCCTTTGACTGTTCAGAGATGTCACTAAACCTGCCCAAAGATATAAACAACCATGCATGAGCAGCGCATAGTTGACGGAGGGGGGCCAACAGCCGATCTGTTCCAGTCATTCCACCAGGAAGGAGGTACACGGTTCGTGTTACCTGTAGTTCAACCATACCTAGACGGCCAGTACCGCGGTTCGATCGCGTTCGCATTGTTACGTTGTGCAGGAAGGGCTCTCAACAAGGGAAGTGTCCAGGCGTCTTGGAGTGAACCAAAGCAATGTTGATACAGAGAGACCGGAACTGTCGATGACATGCCTCGCTCAGTCCTCCCAAGGGTTACTACTGCAATGGGTGACCGCTACCTACGGATTATGGCTCGAAGGAACCCTGACAGCAAAGTCACCATGTTGAATAATGCTTTTCGTGCAGCCACAGGACACCGTGTTACGACTCAAACTGTGCGCAATAGGCTGCATGATGGGCAACTTCACTCCTGAGGTCCATGGTGAGGACCATCTTTGCAACCACGAAACCATGCAGCGCGGTACAGATGGGTCTAACAACATACCAAATAGACAGCTCAGGATTGGCATCACGATCTCTTCACCGATGAGTGTCGCGTGTGCCTTCAACCAGACAATCGTCTGAGGTGTGTTTGGAGGCAACCCGGTCAGGCTGAACGCCTATGGCGTGTGCACCAAGTGCAATAAGGTGGAGGTTCCCTGCTGTTTTGGGGTGGCATTACGTGGGGATAGTGCAACCATATCGGTAGCATATTGGCGAGGCATTCGAATTCTTGGAAGACAATTCGCGTCCCCATCGTGCGCATCTTTGACTTCCTTCAGGATAACGGCATCTCTCGAAAAGAGTGGCCAGCATGTTCTTCAGATATGAACCCTGTCGAACAGGCCTGGTGTAGATAGAAAAGAGCTGTTTACGGACGACGTAACCCACCAACCACTCTGAGGTATCTACGCCAAATCGCCGTTGAGGAGTGGGACAATCTGGACAACAGCGTCTTGATGAACTTTTGGATAGTACGCCACGATGATTACAGGCATGCATCAATGCTAGAGGACGTGCTACTGGGTATTATAGGTACCGGTGTGTACAGAAATCTGGGCCAAAGCCTCTGAAGGTCTCACTGTAGGGTGGTACAACACGCAATGCGTGGTTTTCATGAGCAATAAAAAGGGCGGAAATGATGTTTACGGTATGTTGATCTCTATTCTAATTTTCTGTACAGGTTCCGGAACTCTCGGAACCGAGGTGATGCAAAACTTTTTTTGAAGTTTGTATGTCTAATCCTTCCTACGACAGTATCCATATAGGTTGTTAAGAAACGAACTCCTGTAGAAACCATAATAAGATGATTTCCACTCCCTTAACCATCACAGTTCCAACGTATTTCCAATAAAGTATTACCAGGTGAGGAGAGGTATTTCAAGACCACTTAAAAAATTAAAAAAAAACGAAATTCGTTAATCATTGTTGATTTATATTAACAACATACTTTTCAAAGAGGTACTGAAGTGAAGTTAGGGTCCAGAACGAGAAAATATCTTTTAGCGTACTCTTAGCAGGACAAGCACATGTTGTAGTTAAATTAGTGTACCAAATCACACTATATTCTCTTAATGTTTTCAAACGATATTTCACTCAGAGATACTTCCGAACAGAGAGGCATTGGTTGCTCTTAATAAGAAGCAGAGAAGTTCCATGAAGTCCGTTAGATTGGTGACGGACGGAACCCACATTTTCGTTACTCCTAAAATTCGGAATTAAATAAAAGCCAACGATCCATAGCATCAATATACAAAGTGAAATCTAATTGAAAAAACAACAGGTATCTTTTATCTAGCGATCAGGAACCTTTGATTAGTCGTTAAATTTAGTGAAGCGTTTAATCTGTAAAATTTCTCTTTCAGGAATCATACAATTCTGATAGCAATGCGGTATAGTGTTGTGTTACAATGTTATGGTTTCACGTTTCTTATGTATGACGACTTGCTGAAAAATAATGCCTTCCTATTTTTTATGCTGTCCTGAATATCAGGTGTGGTATTACATGCCATGCTTATTAGGATTTCTTGCAATCCATGGCTATTCTTTTGTGTTAATTATTGGAAGTCGTATTGTCAATGTACAGCAAATATCATATTGCGTTGGGCTTCTATGTTATGGCTAAAAAATTAATAGGTTAAGTTTAAGTTGTCTTTATCAGGGAAAATTCTGTTGATCAGTGATTTAAAAAATAATTATACAGTTAGTTTCAACACTTGTCTCAATCGCAAGTTTGTAAATAATATACTGGTTTCGATTGTGCTATCAGTTGCTTTTAGATCATGAAATATCGTTTCAAAATGCAACAAGTCGCATTTTGCACAACCAGGTGTTGAGTTTTAATGATTTATTACTTGATTGTACATGTGAAGTATTAAACGCTGTAGCGATATTTTATGACATGAAGATCATTGCCATCATAATCAGAACCGGCCATATCACTTTCTAAATTCGCGATCTACACAAATAGAAGTTATAATGGAAACTAAGATTAATTTTCGATATTTTTGACTATATCAAGCCTTATAAGGTTCATGTCTACAGAGACTTTGTACTGTGTCTGATCTTGAATAGTAATTGCGTAATTTTTAATACACGTTCCTCCTTCATGGCAATGACAGTTCGCCATCGTTAGTTAACTGGTTATTTACTTGTATGTACCGTGCAACATAATTGCGACCTGTCGCCCTGACGTGGAACTAGTTATTCTGACAATTATGGTCAATTTTCTCACAAAGTTATGGATTTTTAGATAATGTACATTTAACTACAACTACGCTACAGCTCTCTCTCTCTCTACTCACTCTTTCTTTCTCTCTCTGTTTCTGTCTGTCTCTCTCTCTCTCTCTCTCTCTCTCTCTCTCTCTGTCACACACACACACACACACACACACACACACACACACACACACACACACACCAGTAGAGCTCTATCCAGCGAGGCTGGGGACACGCCCCAGTAGCAGTTTGAAGGCCTTCTTGAACAAAGTGTTTACTCTGGAGTTCTTTACGAGCTTCTGTGAAGAACTGAATACTACTTGTGTATTTATGTTTATCGACTACTATCTATTAATGTTTCCTAAGTATTTGCCTAATATTACAATATTTTCGTTGTATTTTAACGTAGTTATAGCCAGGAACCGCGCAGGAGCAGCACTTAGATTGCATGCAGCGACTTCTTACTGTAGTTTTATATACCTATAGTTTATATACATATAGTGTAGTATAACACAGTTGAAAGATGATTAGTGACTGTGCCTGTTGTGTGTTGACGTAGGGCGGCCAGCGTAATATCCGGAAAGAGTTGGAAGCTGCATTGGTCACAGTCGACAGACTTCGGTCTGCTGCCCTAGGCTGCTGGTAAAAAGGCAGTGGCTCGTCCGGTGCCTAAAGCGTCGATTGGGATCCCTGATGTCACAACGTTTTACTCGATTTATCCTGTATACATTCATCGTCGTGAATAGCAGGCAGTAGCTGGGTCGCAAATGTCTTGGAAGGAGGCGCAAGTGCTTGCTGGCCGCACACCAATCTTCTCTGGAATCTTTCTCGCTGCTGAAACTATATCTCAACCAACACTGGACACCTCGTGTCTTGCGACTGGGGCTGATTGTCGTTAAAGGGTCAACGAGACGCAGAGTGTCGTTTTGCTGGTCATTGGAAGTACCAACTTGACATGAGTAATGAGCACCTTAGCGAAATAGCAGGCAGGTCGGGAAGGACAGCATGTCTCCATTTTGTGCACTTGCAGAGGGGGTGGTGGTGGCGGTGCGGGGGGGGGGGGGGGGATCGTCAGATATATGAAAGAGGTTCTGCCGGTGACTTTTTCAATGCATTAGGAGCAGTCGGTTGTAAATCTTGGCAAACATCGGCACGACCGAAGCATTGCATTTGGGTTCACAGGTCACCGTCGGTTCAAATAGGCGTCTGGATGCATTGGTGAAGACCTGCTAGCCACGTGCATGTTGTGGAGAGTTTTTGGAACATCGATCACCGAATCTATCACTGACTGAGCCGAGCGAAACGTTAAAACTGTGTCACCGACAGTTCTGTAACAATAATTCTGGTGCGGATTTTTCAGCCTCCATTTGACTCTTAATGGATCAGGCGTGTGAATAACACAACTAAGTCAAGACGTTAAAATGCATTTATAACTCATACTTTCAAAGCTTAAGGGTACAGCATACTTATATTTTGTTTATTTGTAAATTTCATAAATAATCAACTTGGAAGTTTTTGGGATATATCCCAAGGTCCAACAAATGAAAGAAGTAAGGCCACGTTCGAAGAGCTTTCGGGATTGCAGCCGGTCGTTGTAAACTTTACTCCACGATATTTCGACTGCCGGCCATCTTCTGGTGAGCCATCGAATACTGACAGACATTCTCTGACAGACATTCCCCACATAGCGCGCTAAGAGTATTGCCGCGCGTGCGTCAGATTCACGGTGACGGATGTACAACACTGTCCGGTGGCAGCGCCCTCGCTGGTGGAACTACGAAGATCAGCTGTCTGCCGCGTTGTCGCTCGCGGCAGCCATCGAAATGTTCAGGCGTCTCCGTCTGGAGCAAATCTCGGAGATGACGGGATTCCACGAGTAATCCGCTGTCACGGTTCATTTGACTTTCCGTGACGCTTATTTCAACGAATCCTTTTATAATAGAGATCCAAAAAGATGTTACTGTGGCTAAAATTAATCTTTTGTCATTCTGCATTGAATGTCAGTTGGAGATACAATGTTCCGCAATTTCAGACTTGCTGGATTGCAAAAGGCGAGTGCAACGTTTAGGTTCTGTGGAGCGTTCTTCCACTGTGCGAGTTGTTTGTCCTATATAGGCCATATCACACTGTCAAGTTATTTTGTAAATTCCCGTCTTCCGCAATAACAAATTATGCATCACTGGTCCCAGCAGATCCGGAATGTTAGATGGTGGGCGCAAGTCGACATTCACCTGAAAGTCACTAAGGATTGTTGCTATTTTTAAGGAAATACACTCCTGGAAATTGAAATAAGAACACCGTGAATTCATTGTCCCAGGAAGGGGAAACTTTATTGACACATTCCTGGGGTCAGATACATCACATGATCACACTGACAGAACCACAGGCACATAGACACAGGCAACAGAGCATGCACAATGTCGGCACTAGTACAGTGTATATCCACATTTCGCAGCAATGCAGGCTGCTATTCTCCCATGGAGACGATCGTAGAGATGCTGGATGTAGTCCTGTGGAACGGCTTGCCATGCCATTTCCACCTGGCGCCTCAGTTGGACCAGCGTTCGTGCTGGACGTGCAGACCGCGTGAGACGACGCTTCATCCAGTCCCAAACATGCTCAATGGGGGACAGATCCGGAGATCTTGCTGGCCAGGGTAGTTGACTTACACCTTCTAGAGCACGTTGGGTGGCACGGGATACATGCGGACGTGCATTGTCCTGTTGGAACAGCAAGTTCCCTTGCCGGTCTAGGAATGGTAGAACGATGGGTTCGATGACGGTTTGGATGTACCGTGCAATATTCAGTGTCCCCTCGACGATCACCAGTGGTGTACGGCCAGTGTAGGAGATCGCTCCCCACACCATGATGCCGGGTGTTGGCCCTGTGTGCCTCGGTCGTATGCAGTCCTGATTGTGGCGCTCACCTGCACGGCGCCAAACACGCATACGACCATCATTGGCACCAAGGCAGAAGCGACTCTCATCGCTGAAGACGACACGTCTCCATTCGTCCCTCCATTCACGCCTGTCGCGACACCACTGGAGGCGGGCTGCACGATGTTGGGGCGTGAGCGGAAGACGGCCTAACGGTGTGCGGGACCGTAGCCCAGATTCATGGAGACGGTTGCGAATGGTCCTCGCCGATACTCCAGGAGCAACAGTGTCCCTAATTTGCTGGGAAGTGGCACTGCGTAGGATCCTACGGTCTTGGCGTGCATCCGTGCGTCGTTGCGGTCCGATCCCAGGTCGACGGGCACGTGCACCTTCCGCCGACCACTGGCGACAACATCGATGTACTGTGGAGACCTCACGCCCCACGTGTTGAGCAATTCGGCGGTACGTCCACCCGGCCTCCCGCATGCCCACTATACGCCCTCGCTCAAAGTCCGTCAACTGCACATACGGTTCACGTCCACGCTGTCGCGGCATGCTACCAGTGTTAAAGACTGCGATGGAGCTCCGTATGCCACGGCAAACTGGCTGACACTGACGGCGGCGGTGCACAAATGCTGCGCAGCTAGCGCCATTCGACGGCCAACACCGCGGTTCCTGGTGTGTCCGCTGTGCCGTGCGTGTGATCATTGCTTGTACAGCCCTCTCGCAGTGTCCGGAGCAAGTATGGTGGGTCTGACACACCGGTGTCAATGTGTTCTTTTTTCCAATTCCAGGAGTGTATTTTCAACGAAGGGATAAAAGCTACGGCCTTTGCTTGCGGGTTGTCCTCTTTACCCACTTATCGGTTCCTGGTTTCAGCTGAGAATGCGCTGTTAATTTTTCGGGCAGCATATCCATTGTCTCTAAATACTTTCTTTAATTGTGCAAGCTCTTTAGGCAAACTATCTGCATCCGAGACAGTATGGGCTCTGTGTACAGGGGATCAGTGACGGAAACATGAAGAGTGTAAGTACAAATCAGTGTTAGTGGGCGTACAATAAACAGAATGTCCCATAGAGCCTTCATTCCTTTGTCTGACGAAAACATTCAGGAATGGGAGAAAACCATGTTTCCCTAATTTCATAGTAAATCCAATGTTCTCATGAATGGACTGAAGATGACATAAATATTCCATTAACTTATCCTTCCCGTGGGGCCACACTATGAAAGTATCGTCCACGTACCTCCAAATAAGACTTCGTTTGAGCTCTAGCTTCAAAATCCTCCATTAAAAAATTAACCACCATGTGAGACAAGGGGCTGCTGAAGGCGACCCTGTAAGTATGTTCAAAATATTCTTCGTTGTACTAAAATAGGTTAAATAAAGAGCTGCCGGAACAAAGGAGTGATTCCCGCATGAAACTGTTTACCAGTTAGTGCCAAGGAATCAGCATGCGGTACCTCTGTAAAAAGATATGCTTCATCTAATCTCACTAAAATATCCGAGCTAGTTAGGAGGGGAACCCCCAGTCTGTTGATAAAATCGGCTAAGTTCCGTATAAGATATGGACATTTCCCAGCCAATGGTCTCAGGAAGAAAGCAAGATATTTGGCTAAGTCACATGCGTGGCGTCAATATTATTCACTATAGGCCGTCAAGGAAGACCATCTTTGTGCACCTTAGGAAGACCATACAGTCTTGGTGGTACGCCGCCATGTGGTCTTAACCGCTTGACGGTCTGTAGGGCCGAGATCAATCTTCCAGTACATAGTATCACTAAGCAGGCCACCCATCAAGCGGTTAAGACCACATGGCGGCGTACCACCAAGACTGTATGGTCTTCCTAAGGTGCACCATATATATACATATATATATGGTTGTCTCCCATTTCTGGGTGTTTTGGTTAGACGAAAGAGTGACGGAACCCTGAGACATTCTGTTTATCGTAAGTCAACTCACGGTCATGTGTACTTTCACTCTTCAGGTTGCCGTCCCCATCCAAAGACATGAGTATGCTTAACACCGTTGTACACAGAGCCTATATTGTGTCGAACGCAGATAATTTGCCTAAAGAGCTTGCACATTTAAAGACAGTGTTCAGAGACAATGGATACTCTGTCCTGAAAATTAACGATGCGTTCTCAGCTAGAACCAAGAACTGGGTGGTGGATAAAGAGGATAACGACCAGCAAAGTCCTTAGCGTTTCTTACCTTCGTTGGAAATATTCCCTTGAAAATAGCAAGAATTCTTAGTAACTTTCAGGTGAATGAAGTTTTTCGCCCGCCATCTAAGATTCCAGATCTACTGGGATCAATGAGGCATAATTTGTTATTGCAGAAGACGGGAATTTACAAAATACCTTGCCAGTGTGGTACGGCGTATAAGGACAAAACACCCACAGTGAAAGAACGCTGCCCAGAACATACTCGTTTCACCCGCCTTTTGCAACCCAGCAAGTCAGTAATTGCGGAACATTGTATCGCCAATGGACACTCAATACAGAGTGACAAAAAATTAATTTTGGCCACAGTAACATAATTTCAGTACTTACAGTGTGTGGTAATGCAAAGTAGAATAACCGAGTACTCACTGTGATCTGACGTGACAGTCTAAAAGATATTCTCTCTTTTGTAAAGTAAATGATGTTCGCGTTTTTATTTTTTAGATGAATATCAGAAGACAGGTCGCTGAACTTCTAAGAAAATTTAGTCAATGCTGTGAATCATTGCACATGGAGGGAATCAGAGTTTATTCCGCAACAAGATCGAACTCCACCACCCTGAAGTAAGGGCATTTGTAAAATGTGAAAATACAGCAGCCAGTAAGCTGTTGCTCCTTGTACCTTTCTGTGTGATATCTTCCTGTGGAACTTTGTTTAGGGCAAAGTTTTCACCCCTTGACTTCCAGCAAAGTTATAAGAAGTTAGAACACCTACTGCCACAGCATCACATTTTGAAGTGGATTATCGAGAATCTGACAGCTGTCTCCACATCAGTTGGCTTACACATAAAACTAGAAAGGCGTCTGTTTCATCCACCTTTCATGAAATTATTACTAGTAATGATTGTCTTCGCCTCATCTAGTTCAGCAAACGGCTTTTCTGCTACTTGCCTATCATCTTGTAATGGCACGGAAAAGATCTGCGTAGGGGACCAACTTTAGTGATTTTATTTCCGTTATTGTTTCTTACCGGCTTTTGTGTTAGCCTTTACCCATAATGTAATCAAGGCTAGCTCTGCGATGTATACATGTGTACTCAGTTGGGAGCGTAGATACGAGCATAGGATCAGTATATCTTTCTTGGTGCTCTTTATATAAGCATGGTAACGTCTATTGTATTTTAACTTTCAAATCTGGCTTGTGAAGTAAGTAGACCGTAAAAAACAGTTTGCCCCACTCTTTTTTAAAAATTCATTTTGCGACGGGTTAGTTAAACTAATGAGCGAAATGTGGAATTTTCCGCCTAACTTTCGTTCGAATTTTGTTCGGTAAACTGGAGGGGAACTTGAGTAATGGGCTCTGGCATCTTTTTAGCATCTACTCAATTGAGCGAAGCGTTTGGCGCTGCGGGGCAGTTTTTCGTGACGATTGACCGCCTGCCAAGCCACTCATGGATGTTGCACGAGAACACAGCGCCTGCGAAGTTTTAGAAAGCGTTGTGGTCAGTCATGGTCTGACGTTGTAGTGAGTAAATGTGCTGCTTCCGAGCGCACTTAGAATAAAAATTTTTGTTTGGGAACATGGTTAGACGTTTCTTCTCACAATGTAGGTAATCCATGTAGTAATTAAATTCAGTTTTCAAGGGAATTACAGTACTAAATTTTGCGTCTGTAAATTTCATCGGTTTTCAACTTAGTTTTGGAAAGGCAACTAGTTTTCATTACCCACCAACGTTATGATTTCTCCATGGTTGTCTACCGATTTTCTTGAGCAGAATGAACGGTCACAATCAAGGTGTGACGGCAACCGCTTACAATTCGTAGGATTGTCTTTGGCTGGTGAAATTAACTCCTCCTAACTTCCTTTCCAAGCTGTAGTGAGTTTTTGAATTTTATTGTGTTCTTAAGAGAAACTGTGTCTAATCCTTCTTATGACAGAATCCATAGAGGTTGTTAAGAAATTAACGCCTGTAACGAACCATGCTATTGAGATGATTTCCAGTGCCTTAACCATCACAGTACCAAGATATTTTCAATAACGTATTACCAAGTGGGAGAGGTATTTTATGCCCACTTAAAAAATTAAAAAATTCGTTTATTATTGTTGATTTATATTAACAACCTACTTTTCAAAGAGGTGCTGTAGTTAGGGTCCAGAACTAGAAAATATCTTAGCAATACCAATACATGTTATAGTTAATTAGTGGACCGAATCAGACTACATTCTCGTAATGTCTTCAAACGACATTGCACTCAGAGGTTCTTACGAATAGAGAGGCATTAGTTGCACAGACGTTTTATAAAATCCATTAGATTGGTGACGAAAGAAATCCACATTTTCGATAGTGTTAAAATTCAGAATTAAATAGAAACCAACGATAGGTAGCCTCAACGCTCAAGGTAAAATCTAATTGAAAAAACAACAGGTATCTTTTATCTGGCTACCCGGAACTTAAATTTAGTGAAGTGTCTAATCTGTAAAGTTTCTCTTCTGGGAGTCATACAATTCTGACAGCAATGTGGTATGGCTTTGTGTTACAATGTTGAGGTTTCGTGTTTCTTATATGTGAGGACTTGCTGAAAAGTAATGCCTTCGTATTTTTTATTCTGTTCTGAATATCAGTTGCTGTATTACATGTCATGCGTATTATTCAGTCGACTTTTCCGCTTCGCTGCCGCAAGTTCCAACCCTCTTCCACTAGAGGGCTCTGAACTGTAGCATGCAACTTGGTAGCGTGTAACGTAACTATGTAGGTGCATTACAAACCGCGTGCTTTAATCGAGTGCCTAACCGCAGAAAAAATGCCTTCAATTAAAATTCATAAATGGATGAAAGCTGTGTACCGTGATGATTGTATTGACATAAGTAATGTGGGAAGTTGGGTTGTTCATGCTCGTGATGAAGGAAACTGTGGTGCTAGCCTCACCGTATTTAACAGAGCTTGGGGTGTGCGGACGTGTACAGCAACTGACGAGACACATCAGAATTGGGATAATGAGCTCATCAGGGAAAATTGTAGGATAACACAGACGCAGCTCTCAGGTACGTGTGGCATTTCAGGAGAGCGTGTACGGGCCATCACTGCAGAACTGCGGTACAGAAAACTGTGTGCAGTGGATGCCTCTAACGCTCACTCCTGACGTGAAACGAAGAAGACTGGACTCATGTCAACAAATTCTCTTGCGTTTTGAGCGTGTGAGTGATGGCCTCCTTAGGAAAATGGTGACAGATGATGAAAGCTGCGTTCGTCATTTGACTCCAAAAATATGAGTGCGTCAGTGGAATTCCGCCACAAAGGATCACCGATGCCAAAGAAGTTAAAGGCCGTGCCATCAGCAGGCAAAGTTACTCACAGGATGTTCGAGGTGCGTTACATTTGGAATTCACGCGTAAAGGGATTATCACAAACGCTGCATGGTACTGCGACATCCTCAGAAAACAAAGCACGAATTCCAAGAGTTGGTCCACACAGCCCGAATCTCGTGGTCGTGCGGTAGCGTTCTCGCTTCCCACGCCCGGGTTCCCGGGTTCGATTCCCGGCGGGGTCAGGGATTTTCTCTGCCTCGTGATGGCTGGGTGTTGTGTGCTGTCCTTAGGTTAGTTAGGTTTAAGTAGTTCTAAGTTCTAGGGGACTGATGACCATAGATGTTAAGTCCCATAGTGCTCAGAGCCATTTTGGTCCACACATGGAGTACCATCTCCTTCAGCGTGACAATGCCAGGCCACACACGAGCACTACGGCACGTGCAGCAATCCGACGCCTTGGGTTCAGTGTCATCGATCATCCCTCATGCAGTCCCTACATTCCGATTTTCATCCTTTTCCTAAACTTAAAGAAGACCTTCGAGGACGTCAGTTTGACAGTGATGAAGTGGTGCAAGCAGAGGTGAGGTTGTGGCTCTATCAGCAAAATCAAACATTCTACAGTGAGGTGTGCTCAAAATATTTCTCCTTGGGAGAATTGTGTTTGTCGCCAGGGTGACCATGCTGAGAAATTAAATATGTAGAGATTAGGAATAAAGATGATGAACGTAAATTTTGTACACAGTTTTTGATATTGCTGAGCAACAGTCATACAATAATTTTTAAATGAGCACTCCGCCATTTGACTGTATTGTTGTTTATTTAATTACGACATGTTTCGGCCTTTTATGCTATTTTCAAGTGATTGAGTTTATATCGTTAAAATATATTGCAGAACATCAAGCTCAAAATTGGCCATGAATTAGGAAAAATACAGTCAAATTGTGGTGTATTCATTAAAAAACTAGTTTAGTATGTTTTATTTGAAAAGCTTTAAGACGTTTCACATAAAAAATCGGAGGCATTACCTTTCAGCACGTTCTCGTAGCTTATGGGTTTTCTTTTATATGCGTTTATTTTATGTAGTTAGATTCTCGATAAATGGATGTGAGGAAGAGCATTAGGTATAGTTTCCATGAAAGTATCACTGTAGCTAATTAAGGGAAACACTTTTATTTAAGACTTCCAACTGAGTTTGGTCATTATTTTCTGTTCGGATATGCGTAGATTCACTCGGTCTCAAACTAAAAGCTTTTCCTAGAAGGATAAAGTGCGAGGAGGAAGCGCTCATAGGAGTGCCATTGAGAGCACTGTCGATCTGTTTTCAGAACTCGATGCAGAACATAATGCATTAGACGGAGCTGAGGCGCAATTTTCGAAGCCAAGGCTCACAGCTACACAAGAGACGAGGCCCTTGGAAACCCCTACAGAAGGAGACAGTGGTGCTCAACAGTGGCATTGGTCGGACCGACACGGCATGTACAGGATGAGTTCCTTGAACCCGCATGGTTAGGACCAATGTCGGGAGCAAGCATGCTGGTTATACCTGTGTTCGCCGCAATTCGAGATGCAGAGGGAGAACCTGGGAAAAAATAATTGAAGCTCAGAGCACTGATGTTCAGGAGAAAAAAGAACCCGAATAATACGGAGAGTAAGATAGGAGAAAGAATTGAGGTGCATTATGCCAAATTACATGTGTATATTGCTGAAAGCAAGAGCACCGTGGAAGAAATTGGGAAGGATAAGTAAAGCTAGGTCAGAGGTGGAGGGGTAGCGTCTTGACTAATAATTAGAACGTCCTGGGCCCCGGTTTAGAATACAACCGTTGCCTAAATTTTGAACAAAAATCATCAGGATTAGCGACCGAAGATGTCTGGTATAAGAAGTCATTCTGGTTCTGCCAACGGCATTGTCAAAAACGGCTAAGGAGCGGATAAGGTTCAGACACTCTTTAGTCCTTGGACTGGGAAACTGCCTCCATAAACCGGAAGAATCAGCACTGGGCTGCGGCATGAGGATGCCAAAGACAACGGAAAGGCATATAATGTGCGTACACAGGACACGTTGCCTGTAACTGAAAAGTATCATGATATCCATGGCAATAGATTCCAGATTAGTGCACACTGGGATCGTCGGGGGGACTGCCGATGGAGGTGACCATGAGCCAAAGACTGAAAAACAAACAAAAATGTAACGTTCTACGAGTCGGAGGCTGGAATGTGAGAAATTGGAAATGGGAAATCTATAAAAATTGGAAATTCAAAAGCTCAAACTAAATATAGTAGAGGGGAGGGGGGGTGAGTGATGTGAAATGGAAAGAAGAATTTCTGGCCAGGCAAATACAGGGTGGTATCAACAACAGCACAAAATCGTCGACGGGAGCAGGATTCGTTATGAGTAGGAAAGTAGAACAGAGAGTGACCTGCAGTGTACTCTTCAGTGACATAGCTGTTTTCATCAGACTCCACAGCAAACTAATTTCAACAACGATAGTTCACATACACGCGTCAGTGTCGCAAACAAAAGATGAAGAGACAGAGAAAGTATGTGAGGATATTGAACGGGTAATAAAGAGAGATGAAAATCTAATGATTCTGAGGGATTGAAATGCGGTTGTGGTGAACGAATAGATGAAAACGTTACGGGAGAATACGGGATTGGCAGTAGAGATGAGACAGGAGAACGACTGATTGAGTTTGGCAATAAACTTCAGATGGTTACTCTGTTCAAGAATCACAAGAGGAGGAGTTACTCTTGTGAAAGACCTAGATACACAATAAGATTTCAGCTGGATTGCATCATGGGACAGATATTTAGAAATCAGACGTTGGATTTTAAAGCGTGCCCAAGAGCACATGTGGACTCAGATCAGAATTTAGTAATGCTGAAGAGTAGACTGAAGTTGAAGAGAATCATCCAGGAGAATCTATGTGGAAGGAAGTGGGATACTGAAGTGCTGACGAATCATGAGACGCTAAGGATGTCGACGCTGCGCTAAGGAATACCACTGTAGGCAGTTCAATTGACGAGGAGTGGACGTCTATGAAAAGGGCAGTCACACATGTTGGACAGATAAATATAGGTACAAGGAAGCTAACTGAAGAAATCGCGGTTAACAGAAGAAGTAATTGAACTGACAGATGATAAATAGAAGTACAAAAATCCTCAGAGAGGGGCGGAATATGGCAATATAAATCACTTAGGAGTGAATTAAACAGAAAGGGCAGGAAAGGCAAAGCTAAATGGCTCCAGGTAAGATATGAAGAAATCGAAAAAGACATGATCATCGGAAGATCTGACTCAGCATATAGAAAGGTCAGAACACTCATCCGTTAAATTAAAGGTAGGATTGATGACATTAAGAATGCAAAGGAATTCCTCAGTTAAATGCAGAGAAAAAAAGGGAATAGGTCGAATGACTATATTGAAGGCCCCTATGAGGGGAAGAACCTGTGTCGTGACGTGACAGAAGAAGAAATTGTAATCGATCTGGAAGACATAGGGCATCCAATATTAGAATCAGAATTTAAAGTATCTGGAAGAGTTGAGATCACATAAAGCAGAATGGATGGATATCATTGTGTTGCACACTATGTATTAGAGCAAAGAATAAAATTTTTGAGCTGTGCAGAACTACATCCAGTGCGACTGCCCGTAATGCAGTCAGATGAGGAACACACTGCCACTCCTGCATGAAAGGGAGTGTCAGGAACGCCAGATTCAGCATCATGACAGCATTGCCAAAGATACGAACTATATTTCACTAATGGGGCAGTGCAGTGTAACTACTCCTAAAAACCTTAAAAGCTGCAAACCTTGTATAAAAGAACGCTCTAAAGCTCTGAAACTAAACATTATTCCACAAAGAGCTGGAACAGGGTCGGAAAACTGGGGCACATTCGGACACCCATGTGGATGAATCATGTCATCGACAACTATACAGGGTGGTCCATTGTCCGTGATCGGGTCAAATATCTCACTAAATAAGTGTCAAACGAAAAAAATACAAAGAACGAAACTTGTCTAGCTTGAAGGGGGAAACAAGATGGCACTATGGTTGGCCCGTTAGATGGCGCTGCCATAGGTCAAACAGATATCAACTGCGTTTTTTAAAACAGGAAAGCCCATTTCTTATTACATATTCGTGTAGTACGTAAAGAAATATGAATGTTTTAGTTGGACCACTTTTTTCGCTTTGTGATAGATGGCGCTGTAATAGTCACAAACATATGGCTCACAATTTTAGACGAACAGTTGGTAACAGGTAGGTTTTTTAAATTAAAATACAGAACGCAGGTACTTTTGAACGTTTTATTTCGGTTGTTCCAGTGTGATACATGTACCTTTGTGTACTTATCATTTCTGCGAATGCATACTGTTACAGTGTGATTACCTGTAAATACCACATATAATGCAATAAATGCTCAAAATGATGTCCGTCAACCTCAATGCATTTGGCAATACGTGAAACGACATTCCTCTCAACAGCGAGTAGTTCACCTCCCGCAATGTTCGCACATGCATTGGCAATGCGCTGACACATATTGTCAGGCATTGTCGGTGGATCACGATAGCAAATATCATTCAACTTTCCCCACAGAAATAAATCAGGGGACGTCAGATCCGGTGAACGTGCGGGCCATGGTATGGTGCATCGACGACCAATCTACCTGCCATGAAATATGCTATTCAGTACCGTTTCAACCACATGCCAACTATGTGCTGGACCTCCATCATGTTGGAAGTACATCGCCATTCTGTCATGGAGTGAAACATCTTGTAGTAACGTCGGTAGGACATTACGTAGGAAATCAGCATACATTGCACCATTTAGATTGCCATCGATAAAATGGGGGCCAATTATCCTTCCTCCCGTAATGCCGCACCATACATTAACCCGCCAAGGTCGCTGATGTTCCATTTGTCGCAGCCATCGTGGATTTTCCGTTGCCCAATAGTGCATATTATTCTGGTTTACGTTACCACTGTTGGTGAATGACGCTTCGTCGATAAATAGAACGCGTGCAAAAAATCTGTCATCGTCCCGTAATTTCTCTTGTGCCCAGTGGCAGAACTGTACACGAAGTTCAAAGTCATCACCATGCAATTCCTGGTGCATAGAAATATGGTACGGGAGCAATCGATGTTGATGTAGCATTCTCAACACCGACGTTTTCGAGATTCCCGATTCTCACGCAGTTTGTCTGCTACTGATGTGCGGACTAGCCGCGACAACAGCTAAAACACCTACTTGGGCATCATCATTTGTTGCAGGTCGTGGTTGAAGTTTCACATATGGCTGAACACTTCCTGTTTCCGTAAATAACGTAACTATCCGTCGAACGGTCCGGACACATGGATAATATCGTCCAGGATACCAAGCAGCATACATAGCACACGCCAGTTGGGCATTTTGATCACAATAGCCATACATCAACACGATATCGACCTTTTCCGCGATTGGTAAACGGTCCATCTTAATACGGGTATGTATCACGAAGCAAATACCGTCCGCACTGGCGGAATGTTACGTGATAGCACGTACTTATACGGTTGTGACTATTACAGCGGCATCTATCACAAAGCGAAAAAAGTGGTCCAACTAAAACATTGTCCGCAGCTCGTGGTCGTGCGTAGCGTTCTCGATTCCCGCGCCCGGGTTCCCGGGTTCGATTCCCGGCGGGGTCAGGGATTTTCTCTGCCTCGTGATGACTGGGTTTTGTGTGATGTCCTTAGGTTAGTTAGGTTTAAGTAGTTCTAAGTTCTAGGGGACTGGTGACCATAGATGTTAAGTCCCATAGTGCTCAGAGCCATTTGAACCATTTGAACTAAAACATTCATATTTCTTTACGTAATACACGAATATGTAATAAAAATGAGGGTTCCTATTTTAAAAAAACGCAGCTGATATCCGTTTGACCTATGGCAGTGCCATCTAGCGGGCCAATCATAGCGCCATATGGTTTCCCCCTTCAAGCTAGACGAGTTTCGTTCTTTGTAGTTTTTTCGCTTGATGCTTATTTCGTGAGATATTTGGCCCGGTCACTATCAATGGACCACCCTGTATAACGCTCTTCTTCGATCCAGTGTCCAGTGTCTGATCATTCCGTCTGCACCACTGATACCGACAGAACTCCAGCTGGTTTAGTTGCAGGATAACCTGTTGACACACGACCGAGTGTTGCCAGCTGTTGCAAGTTTGGAGTCTACTTCTACGAATGTTCAAATGTGTGTGAGTTCTTAAGGGACCAAACTGCAGAGGTCATCGGTCCTTAGACTTACACACTACTTAAACTAACTGAAACTAATCTATGCTAAGAACAACACACACACCCATGCCCGAGGGAGGACTCGAACCTCCGGCGGGAGGGGCCGCGCACGTCAGTGACATGGTGCCTCTAACAGCGCGGCCACTCCGCGCGGCCCTACTTCTACGAGTCCACAACCATCTCCCTGTGTTGGGAGGGGAAGGGAGGCGGGAACTCAACCCTGTGAGCTGCCGCTGCTGTCGGGCACAATGGTGACTGAAGATAAGGGCCGAGGAGATCTTCCGTGGATGAAGAATTAATGTGTCTGACTGCAAGCTGTTCGACTTTGGAGCAAGGCATCTTGCGCCGACACTCCTTGACAGTGTGGGTACTGCTTTACTGGCTGCGTGGTGGGACAACCCCTCGGGTTTCGTGTCGCTGTTAGGACTTCCGCCTTCTTGCCATGGCGACAATCGTCATCAGAGGTCTGAAGATAATTGCGGGCAAGTCCAAGTACAACTACACTCAGCAAGAGCGCTAAGGCTTCAGTGAAAGTCTACGCGGACTTTGGGGACACTCAAGCCACCACTCAATCGTACTAGTGCGAGCTATAGACGGCAACAACTATAGGAGAAGACAAAAACTGGAGTACATCCAGCAGATAATTGAGGGTATAAGGTGCAATTGATACTCTAAGATGAAAAGTTTGGCACAGAAATGGAATTCACAGCAGGTAGCATCGAACCAGTCCGAAGAGTGATGACACAAAAGAAAAAATAATTTTGGAAGGAAAGATGGCTTTGCGAAATGGTGCTGTGCCAGTTGACCGAATATAGATATGCTAAATCGTAAGTGAAATCACCTGGGAGTAAACTAAATTGCTACAGAAAGTGTTCATGAAGTACTGAGCACAAAAGCAATGATGAGAGGAAGCAATTAAAGTTTGAGATTAGCTGGAGTTGGTAACCACTGCTGTTAAGTGACTCTCCCTCCATATGGATGAGGACTCCGAGCGCACTTGTCCTGTCGCTATAGACGACAGTGAAAGGTCCAGTCGCTATTTCAATTTAAATAGAATCATAGGAGGAGTAGGAGAGCACTGCATGAGTTTCAATAGATTGTGAACACAAAATAAAGGAAGTGACGGTACAATTTCTGTGCCAGATATAGGTATTTTCGATGTGTACTCATATCCTATAATACGACAGATGGCTTATAAGACCAGAAATGTCACATAACAAGGCAAAATTTTTTGCCACGTTTGGAACATGCATTAGATGATATCTATAAAGGTGCAATCATGATTGTGTGAAATAAATGAACAGTAATTTACTGTCAAATAGCGGAAATTTCTTTGTTCATTCACCGCGTGGTCCAGAGGAGGTAGAGAGTATATGCTTGACGAAGCTGCCTCATCGTCTCCAACGTCAAACAGTCATAGACGGAAGGTTGGGATCCTTGCTATCAATACGCAGGAGCAGTAACAGATGCAACCGTGGTTCCAGGAGCTGTCTCAGAGAAGACCTTGTTATTATGAGTGTGGCTTTCCGAGGTATGGGAGAGGAGAGATCGTGATGTGCCACAGGAAATTTTAGAACTGCGGACTTCCGATTCGAGAAATACTGGAGTGAGTTCGAATAAAAAGGGGGTTCCAAGAAAGTGAGTGAAGAAATGAAGACTGAGCGATAATGTAAATAATTAGCAGGTACCGTGCCACTGCACATTAGTTTTGAAGGGTTAAGAAATGTATCATAAACGCGATTTATTTAACTAATATGAATGAAATTTAAAAAAAGATAATAATGCCTGTAATATTATAAGTCATTCCGTCAAGTCCGATAATATTCTGTGACAAATATTGTCAATATTTTTCATTAATCGCAAAGAATACTATATTTCAAGTGTATTTACTGTATATACACAAGAGCCATGTTGTTCCCCACTGTATGTTCTGTTTTTCGCTTGTTCTCTCTCGCCTGTGGATCGATGTATGTATAACTAGCTATCTGTTACAACACAGGGTGAGTGATAAATGAGGAAAAATATGTCGAGGACCGCATGCTGCTATGCGTAACACGTGACGCACCGTTGTTAATTTCGTTCTCCTCGGTGTACTGTGTACGTAAAACAAAAATACCTGTTAACAATTGAAAGAGATACCGACGATCCTCATGATCACGACATGTCATTCACCCATAGATACAACACATGGCACACCAGTGAGCTGATGTGTATCTGCCATTGTTTGAAAGATACGACAAAGAACAAATCCCATTGTAATGTATGTGAAATTGTATCGGAACTTTTGAATCACACGTTGCCGGCGGGAACGGAGTGTACAGTACCATGTTAGGGAATGTATGTACTGTAAGCGGATAGAGTGGTCAACGGCGGAAGTAAAACCGCGGCATGTATGTCTTGTTTACAACACCTTTGCGATGTTCACTCTGCCCGATACTCGCCGTGTCGACAGCTGGTAACGGCCGCGTCGCAGTGTTACTACAGTACCGTGGCAAGTTCCACAAACGAGGAATACGCCTACATCCACTTCACCTACGGGCTTGTAGATGGAAGAGCTGACGTTACAAGGCAACTGTATCACGAGAGGTTTCCTAGCCGGAGCCTTCCATCCGAAAGAAACGTTTTACTCTGTGGACAGGCACTTGAGTGAGTATGGTGCATGTGTAGCCCCTCCAGGATTTAGTGGTCGTGGGCGACCGTCGACGTACAGTGCCGATGACGAAGAAAAAGTGTTACAAACTGTAGCGGAGGACCGAACAATAAGCACCAGGTCTCTCGCCACTGAGGTCGGGATGTCACAATCTACTGTTATGCGGATACTCCATAGAAACCATTACCATCCCTTTCGCATGCAGAAGGTATAGGCATTATTGCCGGAAGACTACCAGAGGAGGCTGGACTTCTGCAACTTATCCTACGGCGTCAGACCGACGACCAGTATTTTTCACGAACAATACTGTTCATCGACGAAGCCTATTTCACGAAGGAGGGTATAGTGAATTCACATAATTGTCACGAGTGGGCGGAAGAGAACCTCCACAGCACAGTGATACGAGGGTACCAACAACGATTCGGTGTCAATATCTGGTGTGGTATTATTGATCACCATCTCATAGGGCCACATGTGCTACCACAAGGGCTTACAGGAGAGCGGTATCTGCGTTTCCTGGATGCTACATTACCGGAATTATTGGAAGACGTGTTTGGCCTCTCGTATGAACCTGTGGCACATGCATGATGGTGCCCACGCTCACTTCAGTGGCACAGTGCGATTACTTCCCTTCGAAATGGACCGGTCTTGGAGGCCCTGTAACATGGCCAGCGAGATCGCCAGACCTGAATCCATTGGATTTCTTTTTGTGGGGACATCTGAAATCTGTGATTTATGAAGGAGAGATTGTTGATGTCAACACCCTTCAACTCAGAATACAACATGACTGTGATATTATGCAAAGAGATACAGACGTGTTGGATCGTGTTCATCAATCCTTCCTGCGAAAAGTTCAACTTTGCAACACACATCGTGGCCATCATTTCGAACAGTACTTATAAACCGCCATTGCAGCTTCTGGGCATGTGTTTCTATGTTAGTTTCGATTTGTACAGTTGTATTGTATTCGTTTGTATTAACTGCCACATACCTGTGTAGTTGTATTTTGTATTCTGCGTCTACGTACTCGTTTCTTAAATGCAAAGTCTGGGAAGCAAAAACCAAATTATAAAACATGCATGTACAGTAGTGTAGTCCCTCCTCACGTTCCTTTCTCTATGCCAACTAGCCATGGTGCATAATACCGGCCAGCGTAACCGGTACGAGATAGATGTGGGCGCTGTCGTTGCTCGCAGTGTCACGCAGACAGTCGCTTGACGCCGCATGCCGCGCCTTCTCGTGAGCGGCTAGACTACCTACAACACTGTCATGTTGTGCCCTGTTGCCGATCTGTCCCCTTGGCCAATATCGGCGCACAGTAACACCCAAAAATCCACTTCATATTTCCAGATTTTTACCGTTCAATTGCATTGTCATTTATTGACATAGGAACATGCGGAAAACGAATTTATGTTTGTAGCTCGGTGTGTAATAATTTGCACGACATATTTTTCCTCATTTATGACTCATCCTGTATATTGTTTAATTGAAAGTATCTTGTGTTTCCTTTCAAAAATACCTCTCCCTTCACATGAAGTCTATTTAAAGATAATAATAATATTGCTGTCGATTGCCCATCTGGCTTACACTGTTTCGGTGGCATTGAGTCAGCCTTCACGTGTACTAAAAAATATATCAGTGTTTACGAGCTTCACTTGCAAAGGAAAACAATTCTAAGTGATTTTATGAATTTTTACAGCCAGTTTTCGATATTGAAGTCAGTTAATATTTTTGATTACAAAACTTATTCAGAGATTTGACATCGCAAGGCTTACGTGAGACTTCACCTCTGGTTTAAAATATTTTCAGTTAGTCCAAAGGATTCAAAGTTAACTCAGTTCTGAAAGAGATAGAGTTAAAGAAATTATTTCAAGAATACTCAGGTGTTTGTGCCATTATTTCTTTCTGCGTAACAGTAGATTAATTTGCTGGGAAAAGAAGTCATTTCACGCTTTATATTATCGCTGGGTTATTTGCAGTTACATTAAATTCTCATTCGTAGAAAAAGAGCGTAATGTTTCCATTAATAATAAACAACTTTTTGCCTGCGTATTGAGAATAAGTCACGCTACGTATATTTTAGACGCATTTACTTGCGCTCAAAATGTACGTGGCATTCCAAAAACAATATTCAGAATTTAAACCGCTATATTACATCATCATCGCTGTAGGTTACTACTGACGGCTGCGCGCGTGTTTCAAACCACACATAGCAATCTGCACTGACATATACAGAATAACTAAATTATTCAACACAACAGTTACGCAGAAAGGAGGTAATGGTACACTACACAGCTCTGTTGAGAAGGTGTGCCGGCCGCGGTGGCGGAGCGGTTGTAGGCGCTTCAGTCTGAAACCGCGCGACCGCTACGGTCGCAGGTTCGAATCCTGCCTCGGGCATGGATGTGTGTGATGTCCATAGGTTAGTTAGGTTTAAGTTGTTCTAAGTTCTAGGGGAGTGATGACCTTAAATGTTAAGTCCCATAGTGTTCAGAGCCATTTGAGAAGGTGTCAAGTAGGAAAAAGAAGGTTCATAAAAAATAGCATAAGTAAAGAAATATATATCAACTGTCTATAGTCAAGTTTATGTTAACTGTAGTTACCTCAGTGTGGAATTTTATTATTGAGTTTGTTATTTTACATTGTGTTTAACCGTATAATATATGCAGTTTGTGCTGAGTGTTCACAGATCCAGGAGTAATATACTAAGGCAGCAAGGTCATGTTCATGAATTTTTTCTTTTAATTTTTTTGTGTAATTTTAATATTATTCTGTAGTAATAGCTGTGATTTGCTTGTTAATATATGTAGATTACAAAAAATGTGTATGATTAGGTATACCTCTTAGCTTCTGATTTGGTGCATCTAGTAGAGGGTAAAGAACAAATAATAATAGCGCCAGGTATGTGATGTATTATACAGTTGGTAATGTAATCTGTGGTTACGTATATCTTTCACGTATACCTAGAAGAGGGTAAGAAACAAATAATAATAGCGCTAGGCCTGTAGTGCATTATGGAGTTGGTAGTGTAGTCTGTGGTTGTGGCTTAGTATGAAATGTGCAAGGAAGAGATGACTCATACTTGCATCAGCATAAGTCAAGCATAATACGATGTTGGAGTTGGTAGGTAGTTTGTTGTGATGAGATGCATGCTAGTCGGTTTATTGTGTGGGTTTTGTAACCATTGTTTGTTATGTGGAGGAGGCCTCACCATCTTGAGTAGTGAAAGTGACGGTAACTGATGATCGAAGGGATCGCTGTGCTCAGAAGAAATCTACATATACCAGTCACTGAATGTTGGCGCCAATTTGGAGTGGACCAGACGTGGGATTCTTCCTAAACGTCGGTCAGGGAGTCTGAAGATGGTGTAATGTGGCGCTGAAAACGGTTGCTCGAATAAAATAACAACTGGAAATTTATACGGATGAAGGTGTTTGATTCGACGTTTTATGCTGAACAGCCGAGGTCCCGCAACAATCTGTATAGAGATGGACTTAATGAGTACTGAAATATTTGATTTATGTAAAGGAAAGTAACTTATAGGAATATCGTGGAAAACTTCACTTGCTGAAATAATCTTTATAAATAGTTATAAAGGTATGTGCATCTGGGATACCGAGAGATCGGCTTAAAGAGCTCTCAGATACGATTTTAAAAAGGAAATTCTGTAAAATGTGTGATGTGTGTGTGTGTGTGAATTCCTAAGGGACCAAACTGCTGAGGTCATCGGTCCCTAAACTTACACACTACTTAAACTAACTTATGCTAAGAACAACACACATCCAAGCCCGAAGGAGGACTCGAACCTCCGGCGGGAGGGGCCGCGCAATCCGTCATATGGCGCCTCAAACCGCGCGGCCACTCCGCGCGGCTATGTGATGTGCGATGAAGGCTTGTATGAATATTCTATATAAATATTTCTTTTTGTATTTAGATTAATTGTTGTTTTTGTTTGTTGAGAGGCATTTCAAGTTGTGATGGGCAAGTGGCGCCAATTTCTCGGAGAACAGCAGCGTAGGTTCCCATAGAGGCCACCTCAGTTGGGTACAGATTAGCGTAGCTATACATGCGATGAGCCAGCTCCCTCAGCCCGGCCATCTGCGAGGAAACTCACACGCCTCCTCTGTGGCATTGTCGCTACTCCTCCTGCTGCAAAGTCAGCCATACATGCGGTGAGCTGTTTTACAGGCGGACCTTGCCAGCGAAAAGCCAGACGCGGAAGGACGGTACCTGCAGCTTTGATGCGCCGATGGCTTCTCCACTCCCACTGCCACGTACGCGACACACAATGTACACTTTGCCCACGGGAACAGCCTATGATGTCACGCTGTAGGTTAGTGTCCATAGCTTACTGTTTCTATGAATATGGGGGCTTAGAAATGGTGGTCAAGCAGAGAAGAACTCGTCTACAAATGCTCTTTGTGTAACGGGACAACATTTTCTAAGTGGTCCATAGGCTCGCACTGGGGTGATGATTATTATAAAGGCAACAGGCATTTATTGACCTTGTGGTGGTACGCAGCTGTATCGCATCTTAGCATGACCACTGATGCGTGTAATTTGAATGTTACTTGACTGTCTGTGTCATTAGTTTCCAGTTATATGAGCTTGATTCTTTAAAATAATAAAAAGACGTTTGATAAGACCAGGAATGCTAATTACTGCATTCCAGGGAGTATTACTTGTCAATGCATGAAATTTTGTACATAGAAGTCATGGACACGATTGTAGCGACTGGTGGTAGGTGGAGTCTTTGAGACATTCTTCCTAGCTAAGATAGAGGTGGTCCACCGTAAATTGCAGGACTGAAGACTTTAGTGATCAGTAATTAATGAAACAATATCAGGTAATACAGTGAAGTAAATGAAAATTAATTGAAACCCTCAGCTGCCGACAGGTGTTGTTGATATCCCTGGATGGGAACAGCTGAAAATGTGTGCTCCGACCGGGACTCGAACCCTGGCTCTGCTGCTTACGTGTCAGACGCTGTATCAATCTGAGCCACCGAGGACACAGATGAATAGCGCGACTTATCCCTTGCACGATTCTCGTGAGACCCACATTCCCAACTATCCACAATTTACATACGTAATGTTCCTATGATTTTTGCTCATCCACTCATTACTCGCGTCCACTAAGGTGACGATTTCCGTAAGAGTTCGGGCACCCTGCGCTCATTCGCACAGACAAAGGTCAATAGCCGGGTAGCCATTTAACTATATATGAAGATAGTAACTTGTTCTCGAAAGAATAGATACATTGATGACCGTGCAGCTTCTCTAGAATAAATGATAATTAATCGAAACCCTCAGCTGCCGACAGGTGTTGTTGACATACCTCGATGGGGACAGCTGAATATGTACCCCGACCGGGACTCGAACCCGGGATCTCCTACTTACATGGTAGACTCTCTGTCCATCAAAGCCAACGAAGAAACACATTAATAGCGCGACTGCAGGGACTTATCCCTTGCACGCTTCCCGTGAGACCCACATTCCCAACTGTCCACAATCTACATACGTAATGTTCCTAATAGATATTTGTCCACCAACTAAGGGTTTCAATTAATTATCATTTATTCTAGAGAAGCTGCACGGTCATCAGTGGTATCTATTCTTTCAAGAACAAGTTACTATCTTCAAATACAGTGAAGTGTTTTAAAAATGGATTACAGACAGTATCGATCGCAAAAACATTTATTTCGATAGTAACCGGTTTCTGTAAGTATTTGACCGTCCTCAGGTACTACCATGATGGCCGTGGAGTTACTACACTCGCTCCATTCACCACCACCGGCTATCATCATGGAATGAGGGTCTGAGAATGCTCAAATACTGGCCGAAACCAATTTCTATCGATATAAATGTTTCTGCCTTCGAGACCGTGTGAAGTTCATTTTTAAAATACTTTTAGTCAGACCGCTGTTTCTTCACGAGAAATGTTCTCAAAAATTACTGTGAGGCGTGGTTGATGAAAGTACAAGTTCCATTTTGTGTGGCCTGGGAGTGACTTTCTATGGGACTAATGATACCGACTGTGCGAAAGCCACGTTTTCACTTCATTTTCCACTCTGTGAGATTGTGTTCCCAGTTTTCACGATAATAAGAGACACGAAACATGATGAGCCTGTTCCAATCCCTTCCCTACTATAATTATGCGATATGTGTGTGAAAGGTGTTCTGAAATAAAAGAGAGTAGGACATAAACTGCGTTATGCCTCAGAATGATTGTAGTAATTTTATTGATTTTGTAATGGTTTTGACCACAAATTATATCAATGAAATTAAATGATTTATGTAATTATCTGATTTCGTGTTTTTTCCTGTAATTTCTTCCAAATGAGGACCATGTTTTCATGCATACCACATGTAGCAGTAATTTTATGTAAAGTTCCATAATTTGATCTTCGCGACATCAGTCATTTTCTGAGGGGCATGTTTCTCCGTGCCAACAGATTTATGTACAGTGACACATGAAAACATGTACAGATAGTGTGCTTATGTAATATTTTGAATACAATCGTAATTTGTCAGAATAAGTATCATGTAGAACTTAAGATAAAATGTGTCAAATCTGTTGTAATTATTGTTTTTTATGTGTCCCCTGCAAAACAATGCCATTGAGGTATAATTTACCATGCCAATAAACATGACTTTTACAGTGGCACATGATAGTGTATGTAAACACATAACATGGTCTAGCTCAAATTTTCTGCATAATCACATTATTTTTTTGAATTCACATATCAATGAACATTTTTGTTAGCAGGAACAATGATACTTTGTTTTGAGCTTACCTGTCAAATACATTCCTTCCTTTGCGAGAATGACGTATGAATTGTTTCCCCTTTTTTTTTTGTAAAATTATTAATATAGTAGTGTTGTATTTTATATGAATTTCTGTGTGGCCTGTGTGAGGGCAAGAACAAATCTCATGATCTTATAGAAAGATGTATGTAGGAGGAAGCAATAAACTGGTTGACTCTTCTAGAAATGTACGCTCTCGTAATTTTAACAGCAACCCTCACAATGATGCAGAAAGCCTCTCTTGATTTTCGGTGAACTATACTTCTTCCACTGAATCTCAGGCTAGCATCTGACTTATCTGCGATCCGTTTTATGTGGTCATTCTACTTTCAATAGCTGCTTACGCATATTCCTACACATTTTATGGATATAGCTGCTTCCAGTGTTTTCATTGAAATCGTGTGTCCTACAATAACATTGGTCTTTATGCCTATTTACGAGCAATAAATCATATTTGTTTATGTCGACGGATCAATTGTCAATTTATGCACGAAGCGTCGCTTCCTCTGCAGATCTTGCGACAATTCGCTGCAATTTTCTACCACTGTGACTTACCGTATGCAACAACATCATCTGCGAAAAATTCCAACTGTGTCCGTTATATCATTTATACATATTGTGACAAAAAACGGTCCTATAACACTCCCTTGGCCTACGCCCATGCCGCCTGCGGTGGCCGTGCGGTTCTAGGCGCTCCAGTTCGGAGCCGCGCTGCTGCTACGGTCGCAGGTTCGAATCCTGCCTCGGGCATGGGTGTGTGTGATGTCCTTAGGTTAGTTAGGTTTAAGTAGTTCTAAGTTCTAGGGGACTGATGACCACAGCAGTTGAGTCCCATAGTGCTCAGAGCCATTTTTTTTTTTTTTTGAGCCTACGCCCATTCTTACTTGTAGGCTTCAAGAGTTCGTTCCATTATGAACGAATTGCTGTGTCCTGATTCCTAGGAACTCTTGAATCCGATCACATAGCTGGTCCGTCACCTTGTCAATCCAAAGATGTTTAGACACTGGATTAATTGTTCATACAGCCACGTAAAATCTCTGATTTCGGATGTTCAACTTGTGCTTGAATGTTGGCTTGAATGTTGATTACGTAGTGAACGCGTTGACCCTCAGGTGAATTTATATGCTTTGTCGTTCTGTGGTATATTCGTCACCCGTAACGATTTTTTTCCAGAAAAGAATTGTTCAAATTTTGCATTTCAGTCAATTCGCGGCAGGCGTCCACGCGTCACTGTTTTTGTTCAGGAGTAAATGTCAACAGGACAAACTTTGAACACACTTTCCTCATCTTCAAAACATATTAGAGAATCTGTTGAAAACTTGATTTTGGGATGCCGCTCCATTGCCATTCGTGACGCAATAACACAAACATACTGAGGCCGCGCGTTCGCTTCTTTACGCCGCTTGCTCGCAGATAACTTGTCGAGTGCTCCTCCAGTGTCTACAGTTGTTAGTTCAAGCTGCCAAAGTAGTTACTGCTGTGACGTTTCTTATACAACAGGAATAAAATCGGTCTCGTAACTTTTATGGACTGTGTACTCCGTACGCACGTATTTTCTTCATTATGCAGTAGTGCGGAAAAGTGTTGAACGCTTTGTGAAAGTCACGTGACACTTCCATCCTCTAAGATAGCTATCGAGTCATGCACTTACGTTGAGCGGTTAACAAACTGATCTCACGTAATCAATCCATGTTGTAAGGAGCATGTGTTGCACTTGGCACAGGAAGGATATATTAAGGAACGTACCAGAATTTCACAGGGAGAAGATAAAGGAGGCGCCACTTGAAATATACCTCTCGGGCCAACAGGTAGCAAAGTATTTGACTATTAATGAAATAAATGCGGAGAATGCAGAGCAAAGCAGGGAACTTCCAGTTGGCGTAGAACTTTGTTCCAAGACGGAGTTGCCGCACGCCCTGTGGGGGCACGGAACTCTGGCAACAAACTCCGGTCGCGCGAGAAAGACGAGGATCCGTGCGTCAGACGGAGCGGCCGCTACTGCTGACCGAACTGCAGGTCTGCCAGGCGAGCACACTAAGCGTCTGCGCAAAACACGATCACTTTAAGCTGCTCATCAGCTACGCAGAAACGTTTCTACTTATCTAACAATAATTCTTCAACACGTGATGGAACTTCGCAACGTATCGTTTTTATTTCGACGTAAAAATATAGTTTCTGGTAAATTCGTACTAGCTAACACCAATTTATCATCTGCACTAACGTATGTCTGCAATAAATAGGGCGAATAAGACAATCTTTGTATACATTTCTCACTTAATAACTTCTGACTATTTTGAAATACATTATTCATTCAAGACAAACACACTATAAGGAAAAAGAAAAAAGAAAAAATAAGACGGACCTATTATCCGAATAGGAAAAAAATCGACAGACGAGATGTATATGTACAGTTTCAGAAAAAAACTGGATGATTTAATCATGAGATAGAGCTTCAGAAATTGAGCAAGTCAATAATGTGTTGGTCCACCTCTGGCCCTTATGCAAGCAGTTATTAGGCTTGATATTGACCGATAGAGTTTTTGGATGCCCTCTTGAGAGATATTGTGCCAAACTGGCGCTTTAGTTTATCACAGCCCCGACTGGTTGGAGGTCCCTGGCGGTAATGCTCCAAACGTTCTCGGTTGGAAGATATGGCAAACGCCGAAAGTCGAGCTTGTAATCCACGACTGTCCAGACACGACTTTGCTAGTCACTGGGGCTCATTTCGAAGCTGGTCTAGCCGGCCGGTATGGCCGAGCGGTTCTAGGCGCTACAGTCTGGAACCGCTACGACCACCATGGTCGCAGGTGCGAATCATGCCTCGGGCATGGATGTGTGTGATTTCCTTAGGTTAGTTAGGTTAAAGTAGGTTAAAGTTAGGTTAAAGTAGTTCTAGGGCCCCCGAATGAACCATAGACCTTGCCGTTGGTGGGGATGCTTGTGGGCCTCGGCGATACAGATAGCCGTACCGTAGGTGCAACCACAACGGAGGGGTATCTGTTGAAGGCCAGACAAACGTATGGTTCCTGAAGAGGGGCAGCAGCCTTTTCAGTAGTTCAAGGGGCAACAGTCTGGATGATTAACTGATCTGGCCTTGTAACACTAACCAAAACGACCTTGCTGTGCTGGTACTGCGAACGGCTGAAAGCAAGGGGAAACTACAGCCGTAATTTTTCCCGAGGGCGCGCAGCTTTACTGTATGGATAAATGATGATGTCGTCCTCTTGGGTAAAATATTCCGGAGGTAAAATAGTCCCCCATTCGGATCTCCGGGCGGGGACTACTCAGGAGGACGTCGTTATCAGGAGAAAAAAACTGGCGTTCTACGGATCTGAGCATGGAATGTCAGATTCCTTAATCGGGCAGGTAGATTAGAAAATTTAAAAAGGGAAATGGATAGGTTAAAGTTAGATATAGTGGGAATTAGCGAAGTTCCGTAGCAGGAGGAACAAGTCTTTTGGTCAAGTGAATACAGGGTTATAAATACAAAATAAAATAGAGGTAATGCAGGAGTACGTTTAATAACGAATAAAAAAATAGGAGTACGGGTAAGCTACTACAAACAACATAGTGAACGCATTATTGTGGCCAGGATAGACATGAAGCCCACACCTACGACAGTAGTACAAGTCTATATGCCAACTAGCTCAGCAGATGACGAAGAAATTGAAAAAATGTATGACGAGATAAAAGAAATTATTCGGGTAGTGAAGGGAGATGAAAATTTAATAGTCATGGGTGACTGGAATTCGATAGTAGGAAAAGGAAAAGAAGGAAACGTAGTAGGTGAATAGGGATTGGGGGGACGAAATGAAAGAGGAAGACGCCTGGCAGAATTTTGCACAGAGCACAACTTAATCATAGCTAACACTTGGTTCAAGAATCATAACAGAAGGCTGTATACATGGAAGAAGCCTCGAGATACTGACAGGTTTCAGATAGATTATATAATGGTAAGACAGAGATTTAGGAACCAGGTTTTAAATTGTAAGACTTTTCCAGGGGCAGATGTGGACTCCGACCACAATCTGTTGGTTATGAGCTGTAGATTAAAACTGAAGGAACTGCAAAAAGGTGGGAATTTAAGGAGATGGGACCTGGATAAACTGACTAAACCAGAGGTTGTACAGAGTTTCAGGGAGAGCATAAGGGAACAATTGACAAGAATGGGAAAAGGAAATACAGTAGAAGAAGAATGGGTAGCTTTGAGGGATGAAGTAGTGAAGGCAGCAGAGGATATAGTAGGTAAAAAGACGAGGGCTAGTAGAAATCCTTGGGTGACAGAAGAAATACTGAATTTAATTGATGAAAGGAGAAAATATAAAAATGCAGTAAATGAAGCAGGCAAAAACGAATATAAACGTCTCAAAAATGAGATCAACAGTAAGTGCAAAATGGCTAAGCAGGCATGCCTAGAGGACAAATGTAAGGATGTAGAGGCTTATCTCACTATGGGTAAGATAGATACTGTCTACAGGAAATTAAAGAGACCTTTGGAGAAAAGAGAACCACTTGTATGAATATCAAGAGCTCAGATGGAAACCCAGTTCTAAGCAAAGAAGGGAAAGCAGAAAGATTAAAGGGGTATATAGAGGGACTATACAAGAGCGATTTACTTGAGGGCAATGTTATAGAAAGGGAAGAGGATGTAGATGAAGATGAAATGGGAGATATGATACTGCGTGAAGAATTTGATAGAGCACTGAAAGACCAAAGTCGAAACAAGGCCCCAGGAGTAGACAACATTCCATTAGAACTACTGATAGCCTTAGGAGAGCCAGTCCTGACAAAACTCTACCATCTGGTGAGCAAAATGTATGAGACAGGTGCAATACCCTCAGACTTCAAGAAGAATATAATAATTCCAATCCCAAAGAAAGCAGGCGTTGACAGATGTGAAAATTACAGAACTATCAGTTTAATAAGCCACGGCTGCAAAATACTAACGCGAATTCTTTACAGACGAATGGAAAAACTAGTAGAAGCCGACCTCGGGGAAGATCAGTTTGGATTCCGTAGAAATATGGGAACACGTGAGGCAATACTGACCCTACGACTTATCTTAGAAGCTAAATTAAGAAAATTCAAACCTACATTTCTAGCATTTGTAGACTTTGAGAAAGCTTTTGACAATGTTAACTGGAATACTCTCTTTCAAATTCTGAAAGTGGCAGGGGTAAAATACAGGGAGTGAAAGGCTATTTACAATTTGTACAGAAACCAGATGGCAGTTATAAGAGTCGAGGGCCATGAAAGGGAAGCAGTGGTTCGGAAGGGAGTCAGACAGGGTTGTAGCCTCTCCCCGATATTATTCAATCTGTATATTGAGCAAGCAGTAAAGGAAACAAATGAAAAATTCGGAGTAGGTATTAAAATCCATGGAGAAGAAATAAAAACTTTAAGGTTCGCCGATGACATTATAATACTGTCAGATACAGCAAAGGACTTGGAAGAGCAGTTGAACGGAATGGACAGTGTCTTGAAGGGAGGATATAAGATGAACATCAACAAAAGCAAAACGAGGATAATGGAATGTGGTCGAATTAAGTCGGGTGATGCTGAGGGAATTAGATTAGGAAATGAGATGCTTAAAGTACTAAAGAAGTTTTGCTATTTGGGGAGCAAAATAACTGATGATGGTCGAAGTATAGAGGATATAAAATGTAGGCTGGCAATGGCAAGGAAAGCGTTTCTGAAAAGAGAAATTTGTTAACATCGAGTATAGATATAAGTGTCAGGAAGTCGTTTCTGAAAGTATTTGTATGGACTGTAGCCATGTATGGAAGTGCAATATGGACGATAATTAGTTTGGACAAGAAGAGAATAGAAACTTTTGAAATGTGGTGCTACAGAAGAATGCTGAAGATTAAATTGGTAGATCACATAACTAATGAGGAGGTATTGAATAGGATTGGGGAGAAGAGGAGTTTGTGGCACAACTTGACAAGTAGAAGGGATCGATTGGTAGGACATGTTCTGAGGCATCAAGGGATCACCAATTTAGTATTGGAGGGCAGCGTGGAGGGTAAAAATCATAGAGGGAGACCAAGAGATGAATACACTAAACAGATTCAGAAGGATGTAGGCTGCAATACGTATTGGGAGATGATGAAGCTTGCACAGGATAGAGTAGCATGGAGAGCTGCATCAAACCAGTCTCAGGACTGAAGACCACAACAACAAGTTCTAGGGGACTGATGTCCTCAGAAGTTAAGTCCCATAGTGCTCAGAGCCATTTGAACCATTTTTTTAAGTGGGTCTCACCACTGAAGACAATTAGTCAATGAGCTTCCAGAGCGAAGTCGTGTCTAGAGACACCACTGACAGCGGTGGGATACGAAGCTGACTGTCACCCTGCATATGACCCGATAACCAGGAGTGATGGTCTGGGGCGCCATTTCTTGTCATAGCAGCATCCTTTTGCTCGTCATCCGTGCACCCTTGCAGCAGAGCGGTCGTTGACGCTATTCTACGCCCCTTTTAATTTCCCAGCTTGGTAAGCCGTCCTAGGCTTACATTTCAGCAAGATAATGCCTGCCGCACAAGGTGAGTTTCTACTGCTTGTCTTAGCACTTGCCAAATCCTCTGTCACCGGAACTATGTCCAACTGAGAAGCGGAGGGCCCTCCAACCATTTCGGGTTTTTGACAATCTAACGGGCCAATTGGATATTCAACAACTCTATTTTTCAGCGCCAATCCGATTAAGTGGTTCCACAAGAGCCACAGGTGAACCAATGCGTTATTCACTTCTCTAATTAGTGAAGTTCTTTCTCCTGAGCAAATCATCCAAGAATTTTGAAATTGAAATCATTTGTTTCTTTGTACATGTCCATCACATCTACCAATTTTAGCCCCAGTCGGATAACTCCTTCGCGATGCATCCTTTTTTGTCGAGCGTATTATACTTTCCATTTTTAGTATTGCAGTAATAATTTTTCTGTAGGAAATCGTTTCATGTTACACCATTCAAAATTTTTTTACATGTATTTCAGATTGTAAAGGCAACATTTCTAATAATTTTAGATGTTATTAGAACCACAATGAAACAAAAATTATTACCTCTTCTATCTATATTTATTTAATATCTCGTATCTGAAAATTTCTATTATTAAAAAATTAGTACGATTTGTCATTTTACCACAATTTTCTAAATCTCACATTTTGGTAATTTGACGTAAATAACATTGCCATAATTTCTTTAGGACATTTTGAGGACTGTGAAGACAAATAGTAGTCACTAAGAAATAATAATAAATGTTTGGTTACCTTACCAATTTTCAAGTAAAAGAGTTGGTGTGCCCTAACTGAATTGTAATCAGCAAAGATGACTGAAAATTGCATGGATATTAAAATTACGCGAATGGGACCACATGACTTCATATTCATTTACCCCGATATATCAGTACATATACAACTACAAAAAACTTCGAGGAAAAACGAAAAGATATTCAAACACTCAAATATTCAAGGGGGCCGCCTTTTAAGTTCACGCCATGTGCAAGTTCAAAATAGTAGTCGGTTTCTAGACTGAATATGGGACAACGAAATTCTCAGAACATTTAACATCTTAACATTTTTTGTCCTGTCTGTCTCAATTGCTTGCACCACTATGTTAATAATTTTTAGTTTACGTCCGTCTCTTGCTGAAAGTATGGGTAATGTAACGGATGATGATAAACAGAAGGTCGAAATTCTAAACCTAGTTTTCAAAACCTAGTTTACGATAGAGGACTGTAGTATCATTCCCTATTTCAATTATCGAACAAACGCAAGAATGGCTGACATAGTGTTTAGTGTATCTGGGATTGTAAAACAGTTAAGATCCTTAGACGCCAGGAAGGCATCTGGCCCAGATGGTATAACCGAATGATTATATGTTGACTATGCTACAATTATAACACTATTCTATCCATCATCTATCAGAGATCATTGGAAGAGCTGAAAGTTCCACGGGACTGGAAGAAGGCCCAGGTCATAGTAATCTATAAAAAGGGTCGAAAATCGGATGCACGTAATTACCGGACAATTTCACTCATATCGATTTGTTGTAGAATCGTGGAACATATTTTGTGTTCAGACATAATGACCTTTCTAGATTCTGAGAAGCTCATCTGCAGAAACAAGCACGGTTTTAGAAACCAGCGATCATGTGAGACACAGCTGGCCCTCTTTGGAAATGATATACAACAGGCTCTAGATACCGGCTCGCAGGTTTATGCCATATTTCTCGACTTTCGAAAGGCGTTCGACTTAGTTTCGCACTGTCGCTTGCTCCAAAAAGTGCTCGCTTACGGTCAATGCGATGACATGTGTGGTTGGTTAGGAAGTTTGTAACAGACAGAGAGCAGTATGTTGTCCTGAATGGGATGACTTCAACAGACATAATCGTAACTTCAGGTGTGCCCCAGGGCAGCGTAATAGGTCCGCCGGCCGGAGTGGCCAAGCGGTTCTAGGCGCTACAGTCTGGAAACGCGCGACCGCTACGGTCGCAGGTTCGAATCCTGCCTCGGGCATGGATGTGTGTGATGTCCTTAGGTTAGTTAAGTTTAAGTACTTCTAGGTTCTAGAGGACTGATGACCTCAGAAGTTAAGTCCCATAGTGCTCAGAGCCATTTGAACCATTTTTTCGTAATAGGTCCGCTGCTTTTTAACGATTTACATAAACGATCTGGTTGATGATATTGACAGCGGCATTAGACTATTTGCCGATGATGCTGTAGTCTACAGGAAAGTAGTATCACACGAAAGTTGTGAACAAATCAATGAGGATTTGCAGAAAATAAATGCGTGGTGTAATGACTGGCAGTTATCTCTCAATATTAGTAAGTGTAACCTTCTGCGTATAACAAAGCGAAAATCCCCATTAATGTACGAGTACAAAATAAATGCCCAGTTTTTGGAAGCTGTAACATCCGTCAATTATCTGGGTGCGGCTATTCGAAATGATCTCAAATGGAATGATCAGATTACACAAGTAACGGGCAAGGCGAACTCTAGATTGCGGTTTATTGGTAGAATCCTGAAACGATGCAGTCCTTCAACAAAGACAATTGCTTACAATACGTTAGTTTGTCCCGTCTTAGAGTATTATTCGTCTGTATGGGACCATTATCAGTTGGGTCTCATTCAAGAGATTGAGAAGGTCCAAAGAAGAGCAGCAAGATTCGTGATTGGTACATTTAGCCATCGCGAGAGCGTTACAAATCTCACAGAAATTTTGAAGTGGGATACACTTGCAGATAGACGACGCGCTAAACGGAAGGGACTGCTCACTAAATTCCGAAATCCTTTATTCGCCGATGATGTAGAGCACATATTATTACGGCCAACTTTCAAATCGCTCAGTGATCACCATTCGAAGACAAGGGAAACTGGAGCTCGTACTGAGGCGTTCAGACAGTCGTTTTTCCCTCGTGCGATCCGCGAGTGGAATAGAGAGGGGAAATATGACTTTGGCGCGAATTGTGACCTCCGCCACACCCCGCTTGGAGGCTAGCGGAGTATATATGTAGATGTTTATGTAGATTGAATAAAACCAACTTTACGTATAGCCTTTTTTTAGGTAGCATCAGTGGCAGGGACTGCAAATATGCTCCACATGTGTGCTTTTTTGGCTGGTTTTAAAGATGCTCCTTCTGCTTCCAGTCATACGAAATTTCAGTACCACAGCACGGAAAATATGTATACACGTTTTCTGTAACTCTCAGAGGAGATGTATGTAAACATTCGTGAACGATTGTCGACGATTGCAAACGTTTCAAAATATGAACAGGCCGACCACACGATCCGACCCAGGACATATCGGCGCAAGACTCCCTTAAATTCCATGCGCAGAGTATAGAATTTTTTTTCAGACGACACTCACTGACACGACCATTAACGTCACCACAGGTTGTTTTCCTTCTAGGCGTTGTCAGACAGTGTGGGCGCTACTTATGGGGTACTCATAATCATTTTCATTTCGCACACTTAACTGACACCTGGAGCATCAACTCATTGTCTGAAAATATAAATCACGATTTTTATATCGCGCCATATATTCTGCACATCGGCAAAGTTTCAACATGTTCACTAAAAAGATCGTCAAAAACAGTTGCAACACTAAGAAGGAGTTGTGTGATACATGCCTACTAGAGATAGTAGGCATGTTTCTACATCTGAAAGATTACGATTGTTCAAATTGCGCGCCAGTCGCATAAGAGAGGCACTAGTAGCGCTACATGAGGATGCAAATGGTTCAAATGGCTCTGAGCACTATGGGACTTAACTTCTGAGGCCATCAGTCGCCTAGAACTTAGGAATAATTAAACCTAACTAACCTAAGGACATCACACACATCCATGCCCGAGGCAGGATTCGAACCTGCGACCGTAGCGGTCGCTCGGTTCCAGACTGTAGCGCCTAGAACCGCACGGCCACTCAGGCCGGCCATAAGGATGCAAATCAGGTTTGCTTCAGTTACCTGTGATCTTGCAATGTTAATCATTTAAATATGTTCCCTAGACAAACATATTGGCGAAGTTCCATTCCTCTACATCTGTTACTGAGCCGTGCGCGGCTCTCGGTCGTGTTGTTTATTGCTCGTCATCTCGTTTTTGTCGTTCTGTCGCAACCGTTTTTCTTTGAATTCGATTTACTGGCGGCACTAGGTTGCTGGTTTCCTTGCCCGTAAGTGGCAGCAGCAGCGCTTATCGATAAGTGCACGGTCGTACCATCTCTGGAGCGACCGGGTAGTCGTCTGTCGGGAGTTCGGTGGGGACGCAGCAGCACTGAAGTCCAGTCGGGGACGGAGCGCTGAGGTGCGGTCAGCCAGTGCTCGCCGACCGCTGGCGACACACATGAACTGTCCGACGGAAGGAGATTGGAGCGGGACGACCGTTGGTTGGTCGTTCGGTTAGTCGTCTCACCGGGTGACGTGTATTTGGTCTTTTGACCATTTCTGGACCTCGTCACTTGGTCACCTTGCCGGACGTGAGTCGGTTCCTTCCTTGTGCGGAGATGTCGTGGCCAATTCGCAAGAGTTACCTCTACATGGTTTGTTCCGAGCCGGTGTGCCCGGATCGCCGTGTCTCCGAGTTCCGAACGGACATGGAGTCGAGTCGGGTTGGAGCTGCAGTCAGCTTCGGACAGCCAAGACTCGCCCGGCCGTTGCCGACACTCATAACTAGAGTGGGATCGACCTGGGTTGGTCGTTCGGTCGGTCATCTCATCGGACGACGTGTATTTGGTCGCCGACCGCTTGTGGAAACTCTCTCTGTACCGAAACGATTCGTCCTTGTTCTTCCACAGTGATTGCTTTTACGATTGTTCGAGTTCTTGGGCAAGTGTGTTTACGTGGAACCTTGTGTAATTTCTGTGATTTCCACTGAGTAGATAAATGCTGTCTGCATACTGGAGTAGGGAGTTGGTCGGTTGCGACAGAGGGAATTTATTGTTGGTTGGTTCTTCAGCCGTCCCTAGGTCGTGTTGCCACCCGATTGTTTAGTGTTACGCTTGGCTGCCTGTCACACCTAAACTGTTGTTAGAGTTTCCTAACCACGCCGACCCTTAGAACAATTCTGAGCACCACTGTTTGTTGTTTGTGATTGTCATTTTATTTGGTCGCAGGTACTGTGCCAGGCCTTCAGCCGTGGTTCAAAAATGGTTCAAATGGCTCTGAGCATTATGGGACTTAACTGCTGTGGTCATCAGTCCTCTAGAACTTAGAACTACTTAAACCTAACTAACCTGAGGACATCACACACATCCATGCCCGAGGCAGCCTTCGAACCTGCGACTGTAGCGGTCACGCGGTGCAAGACTGTAGCGCCTAGAACCTTCAGCCGTGTATTAATTTTGTCTGTTCTATGTTTAGTACATGGCCTTCAGCCGAACCTCACGTCAAGTGTTTTAAGATTAGGCCTTCAGCCGCGATTTATTTAAAATTCTTATTTCTCTTTATTTATGCCTTCAACCACGTTTGTTTCAAAATCTGTGGCTTTCGGCCGTAATATGTAAATCCTTGTCTGTAAGGTTCCTCTTTAATTATCTTGAATTCTCAAAATGGCCTTCAGCTGTAAAGTGTAAATGTTTACCTTAAGGTTGTCTTTAATTATTTTGAGTAATTGTTTGGGCTGTCAGCCGTCAAGATACTTCAAGTTTTCTTAAGATGGTTTTCTGTTTTACTGTGTAAATGCTTATCTTTAAAGCCTCTCTTTTATTATGTAAAGAATATTTTTTTTATTGGTCTTTCAGCCGGAAGAATTAACTTGAATTTTCCTTAATACGACCTTTACCTGGAATTTGTAACAGCTTGGCTTTTAAAGAATTTTCTTAGCTGATCTGAAATATTGTTTCGACCTTTAGCCGGGAAGATATTTTAATCTTGCTTAAGTAAGGCCTTCAGCCGTTACTTGAAATCCTGGTGCTTTAAAAGCAATCATTTAAACTTATTCTGGAGAAATTACTTGGGCCCTCAGCCGCGAATTGATCTTTGTTGTTTTAAAGAGAAAACTGTGCATTGGTCTGAGCAATAAAGTTGTGTGTGTTCTTGTCTAACTAACAGTAATTGACCTTCGCCCCTTTCCACAACCTGATCCGCTCTGTGCTGCGAAACCATATTTCAATTATTTTTTGGCGTTACGATATTTTTTCGTCAGTGTAGCTTTCGCATGTTTGTTAAACTTATGGTTTTCCTCCAGATGTGGATGTAAAATTTCAATGTCTACTTATTTTAGAAATGTCATTAGATGACATTTCGTCTGACTTGTCGCAACATTTAATGAGCTAGATACACAACCTTGAGTCGTCTGCTATGTAGTTAGAGCCGACGGCACGCTGAACCCCGCTTTAAAGCGATAGAGGAAAAAATAAACGGATTCTGACTTTGCGTGCCGATAGGCAATGAGGGCGCGTCCGTCCCCCGGCGTTTAGTATGCACAGCATTGATTACACGAGTCCGGGGTTGCTGCGTTAGCATGACAAAGGGGCGGTCACGCCGAAACTGCCGAAAAGCCATTCAAATGCTGGACGCGCCGCGGCGATCGCGAATTCCAGCCATTCCAGGGGAAAATACATTGGCAGCCGTCAAAGGGAAGCGACGCGTCACCACTTGAACGCCGACTGTTACCTGCAAGTCAGTCTGACAGCTGCGATTACGTGCCGAAAACTTCGTAATGATTTCTGTGATGTACAGGGTGGCACAAAAGTTCGCTCACATTTGAAAATGCAGTAATTCACGGAATAATATACAGGATGAGCGAGAAGTCCCCGCACCCCTGTAACCCATGCTTAGACTAAAACGTCATTATGCAGGTTGGTAGCTATGTTACTTCTTATCAGTTGCTGGAATCAATTACTGTAATTCATGTTTACATATTTTCTCAGTTGCAGTCACAGTCGAGTTTTAATTTGTAGCCACGGCAGGTGTGAGCAGTCATAGTCACACTATTTGAGGAGCACTTACAAAGGAACCTCCCCACTCAGATTTAGTTATAAGTTGGCACAGTGGATAGGCCTTGAAAAACTGAACACAGATCAATCGAGAAAACAAGAAGAAGTTATGTGCAATTATGAAAAGAATAACCAAAATATACAAACTGAGTAGTCCATGCGCAAGATAGGCAACATCAAGCATAATTTGAGCTCAGGAGCGCCCTGGTCCCGTGGTTCGCGTGAGCAGCTGCGGAACGTTAAAAACACATGTTTTGACAGAGCACAGGGAAAACTGTGCGACTGTAACTGTTGCATTCATTTGTTGCAGTTTATGTGACAAACTCTTATGTTTTCATCACTTTTTTGGGAGTGATTATCACGTCCACAAGGAAATCTAAATCGGGCAAGGTAGAAGAATATTTTTACCCATTCGCCAAGTGTACAAGTTAGGTGGGTCGACAACATATTCCTGTCATGTGACGCACATGCCGTCACCAGTGTCGTATAGGATATATAAGACGTGTTTTCCTGTGGAGGAATCGGTTGACCTATGACCTTGCGATCAAATGTTTTCGGTTCCCATTGTAGAGGCACGTCCTTTCGTCTAATCGCACGGTTTTGCGGTGCGGTCGCAAAAAACAGACACTAATCTTATTACAGTGAACAGAGACGTCAATGAACGAATGGACAGATCATAACTTTGCGAAAATAAAGAAAGTAAATTTTTCACTTTTTTTTTTAATCTCATTTTGTTCGAATTTGTTCGTTGCATCTCCTCGGTGCGGACGTCGTAAGGCATCCGTTTAAGTTCGTTGTTGATCGATTAACTCAGTTTTTTTTTTTTTTATTAGAGAGGGAGCTAACCCTCTGACCGAACACGCTGAGCTACCGCGCCGGCAAAATGCGCTTATCACTCGAAGGAAGACTTGAACCAAGGACCTCTCGTTCCGCAGCTGCTCACGCTAACCACGGGACCACGGCGCTCCTGAGCTCACATTATGCTTTATGTTGCCTATCTTGCGCAAGGACTACTCAGTTTGAATGTTTTGCTTTTTTTTTCATAGTTCAACACAACTTCTTCCTGTTTTCTCGATTGATCTGTGTTCAGTTTTTCAAGGCCTATCCACTGTGCCAACGTGTAACTAAATTTGAGTGGGGTGCGATGGTGAGGTTCCCTTGTTAGTGACAAGTGTGTGGGTGTACGGACGACAACACACAGAACAGGCAGTGGGACATACTATGGGAGCATTCCAAGAAAGAATTAATAAGGTTCCACGAGAAAGGCAACACTTCTGGACTGGAAAAGACGGGCTTTTCTTTTGGCAGTGGTAAAGACAAGCCGTGGATTGGAACGAAGAAGATACAAGTAGAAATATGTGACGGAGTGTCTGCTTTGATTGAAGAATCCTCTATGAAGTCGACACGTAAACGTGCATCGGAACAGGGTATTCCGAGGACAACAACGATAGGTCATATGAAAAGAAACGTTTAGGTCAGACCTTGTAGACCGACGAGTTATCGGATACAGACACGCGTGTTTTAGGATGTCGTTCTGTATTAACTCAATTTACAATTGCAGTGAACCGTACCAAAGCTATGTTTTCAGATGAATGTACCATTATTGCAGCTCACGTGCTAGAAATGTTGTCGTTTGAAAGGAAATATTATCGTTAGAAACGAACCCGCCCCACGTAGCGATAAGAGCACTGATAACATCACAGCATTTATTTGGACCGTACATTTCTGAAGGGGCTGTGAATGACGTAAATTATTTACATACGTTGCAAACAAGGTTAATACCTCAACTTGAGGAAAGGGGCCTCACAGAATGCTTATTGTTGCAGCTAGACGGATCGCCTCCAAACTACGTTCTTACAGGGAGCGAGTTCCTAAATGAACACTTTACAGGATGATCAGCAACACCTGCTACCTTGAAATGGCCACCAAGAACGCCTGACCTCACCACATCTTATAACTCGTTATTGGGAGTGATTAAAAGGCGCATGTATCGCCAAGTCGTTACGCTACAAACGAAGGACTGCGCAATGCTATTAAGGACTCATCTCGCACTGCAACACAGGTGAAAATGGAAACAAGAGGTCTACTAGAAAACACCAACGAGTCCCGAAAGGCATGAAATGTCTTATAACACGGGTCTATGCTGCATGTAACTCCAGATGAAATTAACGCGCGGTATTGTTTCTCTAGAATCACTTTATAGCGTCTAGCAGTGCTCATGGTCAACATTTTAAGTACTTGATATCACAGCCGTGATGATAAACACACGCAATCATATCTGAGTTACGTGTTTGCTTACATTTGGTGTAATAAGACAGACGTTTGTGGAACCTCTTGCTGAAGGCTAGACAGTGGTTTGCACCGCGGTTGTCTTGATACTCTTTGATCAAGTCCCATGCACGTCATGCCGCTGAAGTGCTCTTAGAAGCTTCTTTCAAATGCCACAGAAAAAAGTACATAGTTCCATTATGATAACTGCATCAGTTTGAGGTAAGAGTCCCTGTGGAGGAAACTAAGGAGTCGAAAGGTATAAGCGAAAACCGTTCAGATGTCTCTGACAGTGGAATACATGTACTGGTACTGTTGCTAAGCTTGGAGGGTAGGTAACTTTCAGAGGAAGTAGTATGAGCTAAAACAAGGAAAAAAGTCCAGTAAACATGGGCGCTAAAATACATACCTCAGGATCTATGAGCACTTGTTCATCTTCTCTACTGTGAAATACATCTCCTCTATTGAACAACCGCTTAAGGTATGCATTTTAGAGCCCATGTTTACCAGATACTTTTTCTTATTTTGGTTCACACTACCACCTCTAAACTTGCCTATCTTACAGTCCAGGCAAAAACAGTACTAGTACATGTGTTCCACTGTTAGAGGTAGCAGAAAGGCTTTCGTTTATAACTTTTGATTAGTTCGTTTCCGGTACAGGAGTCCTTATCTCAAATTGACGCATTTATCCTTCTTCATAATCTAGAACTTTGTAACATCATGATCGAATCACCCTGTATACTCATAAATTTAGAGGCCACTGCGTCTATGACTTTGACGGTTTGTAGCGTTGTACGTTACCTCTAAACTTGCCTATCTTACAGTCCAGGTAAAAACAGTACTAGTACATGTGTTCCACTGTTAGAGGTAGCAGAAAGGCTTTCGTTTATAACTTTTGATTACTTCGTTTCCGGTACAGGAGTCCTTACCTCAAATTGACGCATTTATGCTTCTTCATAATCTAGAACTTTGTAACATCATGATCGAATCACCCTGTATACTCATAAATTTAGAGGCCACTGCGTCTATGACTTTGACGGTTTGTAGCGTTGTACGTTTCCGGACATGGATTCCCATGTAAAACTTGAACTTTTAAGTTCCCTCTACAGCCTCTAGAAGTGTACACAATGAATCGTGAAACATTCTATAAATGTATACAGGATGAATCACCTAAAACGTGCACCGCAAATAATGCGGAAATGGAAAATGCTACTGAGATGCTGTTTTCATAGAATGAATTTGTAGCCAGGGGCTCGTATTGCTAGCTAATCAACAGATTTTAATGACACTTAGAAAGTATATATTTTACGCAAACACACATTTTTTAAATGAAACAATGTCTGTTGACATTAACAGACTAAAAGTAGTGGTATTTGTTGCCTGATTCTAGTGTGAGTCGTTTACGAGATATAGTACTCTGAAAAGCTTTCACTCCGACACTTGTACGATGCCTGTGCTAGCACACAATAAAAAACAATACAAGTGCATACTCTATTTATGTGGAGCCTGACCAGTAACAAGGCAACTGACCATCACAGGTTGTGTTCAAAAGGACCACCGGCAGTGGTAATACACGCTTCCAGACTGGTATGGAACGACTGCTACACAGGTGCTAGCATTTTAGCGGAGATGCCCTAGCAGGCTGCAGTAATATATCATTGCATACCATCGGGTCAGTTGGTACATCCTTGTGCACTATGTCTTTCTGCTATCTCCATAGAAAAAAGTCAACAGACACCAAATCTGGGGAACGGACCATCCAAGGTACAGGTCCTCTGCGTCCAGTCCAACGATTTGGAAACAATTCGTGAAGACATGCTGTAGTACTTGGTGCAGTACGGGCTAGATAGCCATCATGTTGGTACCAATGATTCCTCCTATTCTGCAGAGAAAAATCTTCGAGTATTCGTGGAAGATGATCTGTTAGGAGGCTGCGATGCTTGTGCGCATTCAGTGTTCCGTCTATGAAAAACGGTCCTATGAGCCGATGGTTCACTATTCCGCACAACACATTTACACTCCATGGACGCTGCCGTTCCACCTGACGAAGCCAACCTGGATTTTTAACAGACCAACTGTGCATGATTCGGTATTTTATCCGGCCGTGATCTGTAAATGCGTCTTCATCACAAGATACCTGATAAATCAGGAGTATCCTGTCTTAATGTCCATGTATAGAAGTTAACACGATCCTCATAATTGTTTCCCTGCAGCTCTTGATGGGGAGAGACATGATATGGATGGAAGCTATGTCGATGGAGAATGCGTAGGATGCTTGCCTGAGTCAAGCCACTTCCTCGTGCGACTGCGTGGGAGCTGAAGTGCAGATCAACTGCAACAGCAGCAAGAACATTAATTTACCCCTCTTCTGTCATCTCTTGTTTCCTTCTGTTAAGTTGTCTAGGTGTTACACTACCACCTCCACGTACCTGTTTGAAGAGGTTGATAAATAAATGCCGAGATGGTTAACGTCTCTTGGGATATCTTGCCGCATGTACCGCACAGGAATGAACGGCGTTCTTGATACACTGTCCATACACCATGCGCATGTCGGTATTTCTTGCATTAGTGAATCCCATCACCCTCTCACGACCTACTGCTTGGACTGTCACGCACTAACTACATAACGTGTCCCATTGCGCTCAAGGAACACACAGGGACACTGGAACCAAACATAACAAGGTTGTACCTAGGAATGGTACAGACAAGTGTCAGAGTGCAAACTTTTCAAAATACGATGTCTCGTGCATGACTCGCTCTAGAATCCTACAACAAACGCCACTGACATTCCGATCAACCTAATCTTAGTTTGCTAGTGTCAATAGGCTTTGTTCTATTTAAAACAGTGTATGTTTACATAGAAAATAAATTTCCTAATATTTATCGAAAATTCCGTCAGCTCTTGGAGGAACATAGACATATTAATAACTTGAATACAACATATTAATGTCACCCAATAATATTTATTTGTTCGTTATGAACCGACTTTCGGCTTCTTAGACCAATCTTCACATAATAGCCTAAGAAACCGAAAGCTGATTCGTAACTAACTAATAAATATTATTTTGGAACAATAATACGTTGTTTTCAACTTATTAATACTTTCTAAGTACACTACAGGCCATTAAAATTGCTACACCAAGAAGAAATGCAGATGATAAACGGGTATTCATTGGACAAATATATTATACGAGAACTGACATGTGATTACATTTTCACGCAATTTGGGTGTATAGATTCTGAGAAATCAGTACCCAGAACAACCACCTCTGGCCGTAATAACGGTCTTGATACGCCTGGGCATTGAGTCAAACAGAGCTTGGATGGCGTGTACAGGTAGAGCTGTCCATGCAGCTTCAACACGATACCACAGTTCATCAAGAGTAGTGACTGGCGTACTGTGACGAGCCAGTTGCTCGGCAACCATTGACCAGACGTTTTCAGTTGGTGAGAGATCTGATGAATGTGATGGCCAGGCCAGCAGTCGAACGTTTTCTGTATCCATAAAGGCCCGTACAGGACGCCAACATGCGGTCGTGCATTATCCTGCTGAAATGTAGGGTTTCGCAGGGATCGAATGAAGGTAGAGCCACGGGTCGTAACACATCTGAAATGTAACGTCCACTGTTCAAAGTGCCGTCAACGCGAACAAGAGGTGACCTAGACGTGCAGCCAATGGCACCCCATACCATCACGCCGAGTGATACGCCAGTATGGCGATGACAAATACACGCATCCAATGTGCGTTCACCGCGATATCGCCAAACACGGATGCGACCATTGTGATGCTGTAAACAGAACATGGATTCATCCGAAAAAATGATGTTTTGCCATTCGTGTACCCCGGTTCGTCGTTGAGTACACCATCGCAGGCGCTCCTGTCTGTGATGCAGCGTCAAGGGTAACCACAGCCATGGTCTCCGAGCTGATAGTCCATGTTGCTGCAAACGTCGTCGAACTGTTCGTGCAGATGGTTGTTGTCTTGCAAACGTCCCCATCTGTTGACTCAGGGATCGAGACGTGGCTGCACGATCCGTTACAGCCATGCGGATAAGATGCCTGTCATCTCGACTGCTAGTGATACGAGGCCGTTGCGGTCCAGTACGACGTTACGTACACTCCTGGAAATTGAAATAAGAACACCGTGAATTCATTGTCCCAGGAAGGGGAAACTTTATTGACACATTCCTGGGGTCAGATACATCACATGATCACACTGACAGAACCACAGGCACATAGACACAGGCAACAGAGCATGCACAGTGTCGGCACTAGTACAGTGTATATCCACCTTTCGCAGCAATGCAGGCTGCTATTCTCCCATGGAGACGATCGTAGAGATGCTGGATGTAGTCCTGTGGAACGGCTTGCCATGCCATTTCCACCTGGCGCCTCAGTTGGACCAGTGTTCGTGCTGGACGTGCAGACCGCTTGAGACGACGCTTCATCCAGTCCCAAACATGCTCAATGGGGGACGGATCCGGAGATCTTGCTGGCCAGGGTAGTTGACTTACACCTTCTAGAGCACGTTGGGTGGCACGGGATACATGCGGACGTGCATTGTCCTGTTGGAACAGCAAGTTCCCTTGCCGGTCTAGGAATGGTAGAACGATGGGTTCGATGACGGTTTGGATGTACCGTGCACTATTCAGTGTCCCCTCGACGATCACCAGTGGTGTACGGCAAGTGTAGGAGATGGCTCCCCACACCATGATGCCGGGTGTTGGCCCTGTGTGCCTCGGTCGTATGCAGTCCTGATTGTGGCGCTCACCTGCACGGCGCCAAACACGCATACGACCATCATTGGCACCAAGGCAGAAGCGACTCTCATCGCTGAAGACGACACGTCTCCATTCGTCCCTCCATTCACACCTGTCGCGACACCACTGGAGGCGGGCTGCACGATGTTGGGGCGTGAGCGGAAGACGGCCTAACGGTGTGCGGGACCGTAGCCCAGCTTCATGGAGACGGTTGCGAATGGTCCTCGCCGATACCCCAGGAGCAACAGTGTCCCTAATTTGCTGGGAAGTGGCGGTGCGGTCCCCTACGGCACTGCGTAGGATCCTACGGTCTTGGCGTGCATCCGTGCGTCGCTGCGGTCCGGTCCCAGGTCGACGGGCACGTGCACCTTCCGCCGACCACTGGCGACAACATCGATGTACTGTGGAGACCTCACGCCCCACGTGTTGAGCAATTCGGCGGTACGTCCACCCGGCCTCCCGCATGCCCACTATACGCCCTCGCTCAAAGTCCGTCAACTGCACATACGGTTCACGTCCACGCTGTCGCGGCGTGCTACCAGTTTTAAAGACTGCGATGGAGCTCCGTATGCCACGGCAAACTGGCTGACACTGACGGTGGCGGTGCACAAATGCTGCGCAGCTAGCGCCATTCGACGGCCAACACCGCGGTTCCTGGTGTGTCCGCTGTGCCGTGCGTGTGATCATTGCTTGTACAGCCCTCTCGCAGTGTCCGGAGCAAGTATGGTGGGTCTGACACACCGGTGTCAATGTGTTCTTTTTTCCATTTCCAGGAGTGTATTATCCTCCTGAACCCATGGATTCCATATTCTGCTAACAGTCATTGGATCTCGACCAACGCGAGCAGCAATGATGCGATACGATAAACCGCAATCGCGATAGGCTACAATCTGACCTTTATCAAAGTCGGAAACGTGATGGTACGGATTTCTCGTCCTTACACGAGGCATCACAACAACGTTTCACCAGGCAACGCCGGTGAACTGTTGTTTGTGTATGAGAAATCGGTTGGAAACTTTCCTCATATCAACACGTTGTAGGTGTCACCACCGTCGCCAACCTTGTGTGAATGCTTGAAAAGCTAATCATTTGCATATCACAGCATCTTCTTCCTGTCGGTTAAATTTCGCGTCTGTAGCACGTCATCTTCGTGGTGTAACAATTTTAATGGCCAGTAGTGTATTATTACAATCTATGTATTGACTAACAATACGAGCCCCTGACTCTCTTTGTTCATTTCTTCCTCACCTTTTCTGGCCATATCTTCCTCCACAATTCCTCTGACCATATCCTTCTTCCCTTTCTCTTTCCATCTCTGCCTCCACTTCTTCGTTTTCCACCTACACACTATCCCTATTCACCTTGCACCTGCCTCATGCATCTCCTCCTCTTCCACTTTCTCTGCCCAATTCCTTCTCCGTCTCAACCTGTCCTCCGCCATGCTCATCGGCACATGTAGCTCCTGAAATACAGTTCAATAAAGCAGGACAAAACTGCAGTCACAACACACCTGTCACGCGAGGCAGGCTACACATCATGGGCTTGAAAATAATTTATTTGCCCCTGACATAAAGGCTGTTATGAAAAGAAAGTCGATAAAACAGGCCGATGCTACTGCAACAGAGCACGACTGACACGCAGGGCAGTCTACAGGGTGGGCCTGGGATATCTTTCCTTACCAGTAACATACAGACTGTCCTGCAAAGCTGGTTGATTTGTGAGGCTGATACTGTATCTTTACAACATGTCTCTCATGCAGGGCACTGTACAAGCCAAAAGCTGAAGAAATCATTTAATCCATAGTGACACAAGTATTGATACAGACTATAGTGGTCATATATGTTCACTAATAATATGTCTACCACGCACCATTTGTCAGTTCGTTCTGGTGAAAAATTTGTTGTTAAGTGCTGAAGCATGCACTTTGTAATGTTTCTTGGCACACTACCAAACGCATTTCAACCTTTTGCAATTATTACCCATTGCTCTCCGGCCACGTTCGTTGGATATAAGCATACTGAACACAACAAAAGTCACTTCCAGGAGACATCATACTTCATAATGGCCTCGTTTCATTGATAAAGAGAAGCCATAAGTTTCTTCACTTGTGGCACACCCAAGCGAAGTCACCTATTGATGATTAGATCCCAAGGAGTTACCAAAATGTGGAGATGCTATTGATACATGTCATCTGTTATTCAAAATAGTTCCAGACCTTTTTTATTGGATTAAGAGTCAGCGATTTAGTGCTATTTTAGAGTGCTTGCCTGTTCATCTAACGGCTGAGGAAGGTACGGCGGTCGGTCGGTACCAATAGGCCTTCCAAGGCCTGAGTTATAGACTCAGAACTAATGAGAGGACGCTGTTTACTTAGAAGACACTTGAACTGTAAGTTATTAGGTAGCTAAGAAGTCCGTTGATAAGCAACGTCATTGATATTAATAACACGGAAAAGAAGCTGCATCCATCTGTAGTTCCAGTCCCAATCTTCATCTTCCAGATACTGTGCTAACAAACGCAATAAGTTCGAGCCGGGTGCTCAATGTAGCACCTGTTCTCGTTGGCAAGAAAATGATTTACTTCACCACTCTTTGCACAACACAAAACACATCTATGCCGCAAAACCAGACCGCTCTCTGACATCGTAAATGTGGTAGGTAGCCAGTCTAAATATCTAGCGAGGAAGTCCGTAGTCGTGCCAGAGTCTAATCAACCACCAAGTGAAACAGTTGAAAATAATAATCACAGAGAGAGTCCTAATTCGTGGCCAAATACAATGGAGCAAGTTTCAGCGATAATCGCAACCGAAGCCCAGCACGGTCCAAAGTGATTGTCCTCTGCTGGAAGGAGAATTATTTCAGCTGTGAGCGTTAAGGGTATCGTCCATGTGAACACATCCACCAACCACAATGCATTTCCGGAGTTCATCAACTCTATTAGCGCACCCGCACAAAAACATTCAACGGGTTCAAGTTGGGGTACCTGGGAAGCCACGGTATTAGCGAGCCATTACCGATACATTTGTCGCCGAATATTCATGCTAAGTATTCCGGTACGGCCACATGAAAGTATGCCGGTGCATCATCATTCATATACTACATAAGCATTCTTTCAGTATTAGTTAATTAGGCTGTGTTGCGGTGAGTTGAAGGTAAACCACGACCAGTATGTCAGCCAGGTAGGAAATGGCATATCAACCGCTCAACAACCACATGCCCGGAAGTTAACAGAAAGCGTCCGCTGATATGCTCTCTAACTGGTAGCATGTGGTACTGCCTTGGATAAAGCATACTTCATCCGTAAAAAAAAGAAAAAAAAACTGCGCGAGGAACTGTCGTTCACTCTCCCATTGCTGTAAAATCAACTGCGACCATGGCTAGTACCGTTTGTACATAATATGTTACGACTGTCCCTCATGCAGGAAACTGCCTCCTGTTGCCCTTTCTTGCCACTGCCCATGCCAGTAGAGCGTCATTTTGACAGCATGTGCGCCGCAAACTTGGCATTGCTAGTGCCACATATTTTATTGAGAAGTTAATTAATAATCTGAAATTATTGTAGCTCTTGAACAAAATTATAAAAGGAATCTAGAAAATATTGGCTTACGAATTAATTCCTTTAAGGAGACCTGCAGTAAACATGGTTTTGCATACATCACTAATCGTCAAGTTACTGAACGTATTTTAAGTTGATAACCTAAGACTATATACCAAAGATAACATGCTGGTAACGGACAACATACTGCAGCATTCACTGTTGTTGAAACAATATGCGCATAGTATAAGACGTTTGCTGTAAAAAGCGTTTTCGTCAAGTCATCAGCGCAGTAGTATGTTCAGTGGCGTGTATGGACAGGGATATAAAAATCGTCATCAGGTCTTCATCATCAGATGTCAAACGTACTGTAAAACGGTAGGCAATAGAATGTCTAAGAACCGCTCGTGTTCTATTACTCCCAAAGATCACGCCAGGTGAAATAATTAAGTTATTGATTCCTACTACAGCAGGAATGAGCACTCTGTGATCTCTTAAACGCATCGCTCTGATAATCACAAAGGCCGTTAAATCGACGAATGCTGCTGAGGACGCATTTCACAATCGCATCGTGGAAGCTGCAGCTGTCGAAAAAGGGCTGCATTTTAAGTCACCTCTACGGTGAACGGATCTACTCATCAGTGAAGGAGTAAAAAACCTTTAATTCAGTTATTTTTACAATAGTCTACTTATAAATGTGAATACACAACAGACCACGGAAAGTTCAACATTATCAAATAGTGTCGTGTATTCGTGCGCCATTAGTTACATTCTGGGTTGTGCTAAGGTGTATCAAAAGGTACTGGAAACTTCGAGACATCAAGGGGACTAAGAACACATTGTGTACCACATACAATCCTGGAAATGGAAAAAAGAACACATTGACACCGGTGTGTCAGACCCACCATACTTGCTCCGGACACTGCGAGAGGGCTGTACAAGCAATGATCACACGCACGGCACAGCGGACACACCAGGAACCGCGGTGTTGGCCGTCGAATGGCGCTAGCTGCGCAGCATTTGTGCACCGCCGCCGTCAGTGTCAGCCAGTTTGCCGTGGCATACGGAGCTCCATCGCAGTCTTTAACACTGGTAGCATGCCGCGACAGCGTGGACGTGAACCGTATGTGCAGTTGACGGACTTTGAGCGAGGGCGTATAGTGGGCATGCGGGAGGCCGGGTGGACGTACCGCCGAATTGCTCAACACGTGGGGCGTGAGGTCTCCACAGTACATCGATGTTGTCGCCAGTGGTCGGCGGAAGGTGCACGTGCCCGTCGACCTGGGACCGGACCGCAGCGACGCACGGATGCACGCCAAGACCGTAGGATCCTACGCAGTGCCGTAGGGGACCGCACCGCCACTTCCCAGCAAATTAGGGACACTGTTGCTCCTGGGGTATCGGCGAGGACCATTCGCAACCGTCTCCATGAAGCTGGGCTACGGTCCCGCACACCGTTAGGCCGTCTTCCGCTCACGCCCCAACATCGTGCAGCCCGCCTCCAGTGATGTCGCGACAGGCGTGAATGGAGGGACGAATGGAGACGTGTCGTCTTCAGCGATGAGAGTCGCTTCTGCCTTGGTGCCAATGTTGGTCGTATGCGTGTGTGGCGCCGTGCAGGTGAGCGCCACAATCAGGACTGCATACGACCGAGGCACACAGGGCCAACACCTGGCATCATGGTGTGGGGAGCGATCTCCTACACTGGCCGTACACCACTGGTGATCGTCGAGGAGACACTGAATAGTGCACGGTACATCCAAACCGTCATCGGACCCATCGTTCTACCATTCCTAGACCGGCAAGGGAACTTGCTGTTCCAACAGGACAATGCACGTCCGCATGTATCCCGTGCCACCCAACGTGCTCTAGAAGGTGTAAGGCAACTACCCTGGCCAGCAAGATCTCCGGATCTGTCCCCCATTGAGCATGTTTGGGACTGGATGAAGCGTCGTCTCACGCGGTCTGCACGTCCAGCACGAACGCTGGTCCAACTGAGGCGCCAGGTGGAAATGGCATGGCAAGCCGTTCCACAGGACTACATCCAGCATCTCTACGATCGTCTCCATGGGAGAATAGCAGCGTGCATTGCTGCGAAAGGTGGATATACACTGTACTAGTGCCGACATTGTGCATGCTCTGTTGCCTGTGTCTATGTGCCTGTGGTTCTGTCAGTGTGATCATGTGATGTATCTGAGCCCAGGAATGTGTCAATAAAGTTTCCCCTTCCTGGGACAATGAATTCACGGTGTTCTTATTTCAATTTCCAGGAGTGTATTAAGAAAATGTAGAAGTGTAGTTTATCGTCTTGATCCAGCTGGCGATCCGAGAACCCAAACCAAATTACGAAGATACTTTATATACGTAAAAATGGCTGTTTCACAGTTGTATAAGGTATCAACAGTTTGTCACTTCTCTCAACAACAAATTTGTTTATGCAATTCATGAGGATTTTTCCAGCAGGAACACATTACAAGATCGTAGCAATACCAGTGCACTCGACGAATCTTCCGTAACAGTTCAGACGTTACATGAGCGACGACAGAGTATTGCGAATCACAATAACATCGCTTTAGATCTTTGTAGGTACAAACTTGTAATACAGTTGTACCTCAAACGAATAGGAGATACGTCCTCAGCGCCCACGCAATAAATACTCGAAGACTAGTGTAGTTAAATAAGCACTTCAAGTAGAAATATGTGTATGGTTCATAAAACCAGACAACAAAACCTGCAACTATAACATACAAGTTTGAACCTGTTTACATTTTCAAAACAAATTATTCCTGAAATTGCGTCTATTCCATACAAAATTTGGCATCTCTATAACTGTACTTCAATCGAACAGATAAAAATGAAAGTTTTATGAATAAGAAGTATTTCTCACACATGCTATAAGCTACGACAATATTTGGTAACTAGAGGAATTACGCATTCCTGTTCAACGAATAGTGTCGCTACTCCGATCCTGTTGTTCTAGTCCGATATTATCCCTGTATCGAGACTCACTTTCTTAAGTCTGATGTGATTTTTACTACCACAAGGAGTGTAAGAATAAGAGGAAGAATTAAACTGTTGTACAAATTGTTCTACAGATTACACGAAGTACGTGCTTTAATAGTAAATGGCAGTTTGACTACACCAACATGAACAGTTCAGTAGATGGTATAAAATTTCTGACACCATCGTTTGTGGAACATGCTTGGCGCTCAGAACTTCAGTGATGCATAGTCATATTTTATTTAAGAGGTTACCTTCAATGCACTCGACGTAAGCAGAGCGATAATAAAATGTTAGTTTTGACAAGGGATCGCTTTCCCGTTTTACCTTTTTACTGGTCAGAGGTGACAACTGTGTATTCAGGAGTTAAGGAACATCTGTAGGCCCTAAATTGTACTCTATTACTGTAACGTGTAAAAGATGGTGGGTATGAATTACATACGTAGTTATCAAAAAAAAAAGAGAGAGGAGAACCTTTATAAATGTTCAGCATGTAACCATATTTAATAACTAAGTTGAGATATTTATGTAAAATGGCTCTACATCATTACTATTTATCGTACAAATGATACAGGGGGGGAGAGGCCAGAAATATTGATATAAAAAGGCGTAAGTGCAAAAGCGAAGAAATCGAAAAAGAAGTGATCGTCGGAAAGACTGACTCAGCATATACAAAATTGAAAAGTCAGTGAAGTTAAAATCAATGGTGGTAACGTCAGGGGTGAATTGCAGAGAAAGGAGCTGACAGGTGGAAGGAGTACACTGAAGTCTATATGAGGGGGAGGACTTATCAGGACATCATATAAGAAGAAACTGGAGTCGATAAGAGAGACGTAGGAGATCCAGTATGAGCCTCAGAATTTAAAAGAGCTATGGAAAACTTGAGATCAAATAAAGGAGACGGGATAGGTTACATTCCGTCGGAATTTCTGAAATTACTGGTGGAAATAGCAACAAGACTACTATTCAAGTTGTTGTGTGGAATCCATGAGTAGGGCGACGCACCATCAGACTTTTGGAAAAATATCTCCATACTACGGAAGATAGAAAGCGCTGATAAGTGCAAGGACCATCGCATAATCAGCTTAACAGCTCATGCATACCAGCTGCTGAAAAGAATAATAATATACAGAATAATGGAAAAGAATCTGAGGATCTGTCAGATGACGAATAGTCTGGCTTTAGAAAAAGTAAAGGCACCTGAGAGGTAGTCTTGACGTTGTGCTTGAGAACAAGGTGCCCAAGTGCGCAAAATAAGGGTTTATGACAACAGCAGTTGTCCGCTTATTTAATAAACACCCATTGTTTGGCGGTCAGCTACATCGCTATTATTATCCCTCGCACTATAACGATAACAAAGAAAAATCAACAGCCTCATCATCGTTAACTAACTTAGTAGTTTTGATTCTAAATGTAGGGGATTTGTGATATTCTTCAGAGGTAAAAATCTTCCTGATTTATTTAAATGGTAGTTTAGCGAGTTCCTAAACTACTATTAAGTGCAAAATTATATTTCCAGAATAGGATTTTCACTCTGCAGCGGAGTGTGCGCTGATATGAAACTTCCCGGCAGATTAAAACAGTGTGCCGAACCGAGACTCGAACTCGGGACCTTTGCCTTTCGCGGGCAAGTGCTGTACCAACTGAGCTACCCAAGCACGACTCACGCCCCGTCCTCACAGCTATACTTCTGCCGGTACCTCGTCTCCTACCTTCCAAACTTTACAGAAGCTCTCTTCGCAGGAGAAGACACGTCAAAAGGCACGGAAGGTTGTTTTCCACTGGAAAAAGATCTAGTTTCTTGTAAAATGTGTGGTGTCACCGCCAGACACCACACTTGCTAGGTGGTAGCCTTTAAATCGGCCGCGGTCCGTTAGTATACGTCGGACCCGCGTGTCGCCACTGTCAGTGATTGCAGACCGAGCGCCGGCACACGGAAGGTCTAGAGATACTTCCTAGCACTCGCCCCAGTTGTTCAACCGACTTTGCTAGCGATGGTTCACTGACAAAATACGCTCTCATTTCCCGAGACGATAGTTAGCATAGCCTTCAGCTACGTCATTTGCTACGACCTAGCAAGGCGCCATTACCAGTTACTATTGATACTGTAAAACATGTACCGTCAAGAGCGACGTTCACCATTTATGGATTAAAGTTAAGTATTCCAGCAGCTACGTACGTCTTTTGCTAAGTCTAATTTCCTTGTCCTGTTCCAGACCTCACGCCAGCCTGCGTGAGCTAAAACGCGTGCCTTTCGGCTTCCTCTAGTAATACCGGGTTGGCTTTCTTGCCAACCCACAACAAATTGTAACTGGACTTATGAGTAAACTTTAACATGAGAGTACAACATAATCCCGATGACTGGTGACTCTTCATAGACACGCCACATCTAGGTTAGTGAACAACGGAAGTGTGTTGCCATCAATTCCAATCCATTATGAAGTGCACAGGAAGGAAACATATGCCAACGTGGAAAACTGTTGAGAGCTGTAAATAATAATTAATACAGTTGAAATATCTGTGGCGACTTCAAAGTTCTAGCCATGCTTGTTGGCCTACAGCTCGGCTACACAAAATATTGCTGTTTTCTGTGCGAGTGGGATAGCCGAAATAAGGCTTCCCACTACGTAAGAAATACTAGCCACTCCATAGATCTTTGGAACCAGGAAAAAAGAATGTTCTCCACATTTCTCTGATAGACTCCAACAGGGTTTTACTTCCTCCTTTACGTACTAAACTTGGTTTAGTCGAGAACTTTGTTGAGGGTATAAACCAAGACAGAGACGCATTGAATATATTCTGAATAAATTTTAACGAGTTACTGAAGGTAAAATCAGAGAAGGAATATTTATTGGATCCCAGACTCGAGAACTCTTCAAGGATCCTGAATTTGATGCACTGTTACAACATAAGGAGAAGAATGCAAGGGATCCTTCCCGAAAGGTAGTCACAAATTTCTTTGGAAACTCTCGGCTTCGGAACTATCAGGACCGAGTAGAGCACATTATACTATCGTACCAAGCATTGGGGTGCCAGATGTCCCTCGAAAAAACATATGTTACACTTCCACCCAGACTTCTTCCCAGAAAATTGCCGAGCAGTCAGCGATGAACAAAGGGGATATTTCCACCAAGTTACATCTACAATGGAAAAACGATATTAAGGCCATTGGAGCAAGTCTATGCTTGCTGTTTACTGTCGGACGATCGCTAGAGATGTTCCAGACCCATAACAAAAGCGAAAGGAAAACAAGGTCTCGTTTGTAAAATCTAGGGAATTTATGCTTTTATCATTTACACTGTGTGCACTAGATGATACTGACCGTTTACAACCACCTAAACTCGAACTAATTCAGCACCTTTATTGTCATTTTCGTATTCAGCTCCCTCGATTAAATAAGGTAATTCACTTTTAGTTTGCGAAGCATGGAAAAAGTTAAATTTTTTGCACAGTGCAATGGATGCAAGATTAAAAACAAGTCAAGGTATGCTCGCAGAATTTGTCGACCTAGAAAAAGCGTTAGACAGCGTCAAATGGTGCAATAAATTCGAAATTCTGAGAAGAATAGGAAACAGTATTAGGGAAAGACGGAAGTATACACAATATTTACAGCAACCAAGGGGGAACAGTGAGACAGAACGACCAAGAATGAAGTGCTCGTATGAAAAAGAGTGTACGACAAGGATTTAGTATTTCGCTCATGGAGTCCAATCTACACACTGAGAAACATTGACGGAAAAGAAATAACAAGAGTGGGATTGAAATTCGAGGTGAAAAGATATCAATTATTAGATTTGTTGATGACATTGCTATCCTCAGTGAAGTAGTAATATGTGATCCGTTGAAAGGAATAAACAGATAGTGAGTACAGGATATGGACTGAGACTGGAAAAAGGCAAAAGTAATGAGATTTGGCAGAAATGAGAATAGTGAGAAACTTTACATAAAAGTTGGTCGTCACGAAGGAGTCAAGGAATTGTGCTACCTAGGAAACAAAATGATCCGTGATGAAAGGAGCAAGAAGGATACAAAAAGCAGACTAGCACTGGCAAAAAGGGCTTTCCTGTGGAAGGGAAGTCTACTAGTATCAAGCATGGGCCTTAATTTGAGGAAGAAATGTCTGAGAATGTACGTTTGGAGCACAGGAAAGTATGACGGTGAAACATGGGTGGTGAGAAGACCAGAACAGAACTGAAGCATCTGCGATGTGCTGATGCAGATGTTGAATATCAGGTGGACTGATGAGATAAAGAATGAGGAGATTCTCCGTAGACTCGGCAAAAAAAAATAATAAGTGAAAAACAGGGACAAGAAAAAGGGCCGGGACGGTGGGCATGGGTTAGGGCATCAGGGATTAACTTTCAGGGTTTGGTATAGGAAGCTGTAGAGGGTAAAATTTGTAGGGGGAAACATACTCTGTAACACATCCAGCAAATAATAGATAATTGAGGACGTAGTATGAAGTGCTACTGCGAAATGAAGAGATGGACGCAAGAGAGAATTCGCGGCGGGTCGTATAAAACGACTCAGAAGAGTTAAATCTTTATTCTAAGCAGGTGGTTAAAATTACCTGTGCAAGTAAAAATGTAACTTAGATGAATAGCCGGCCGGTGTGGCCGAGCGGTTCTAGGTGCTTCAGTCTGGAACCGTGCGACCGCTACGGTCGCAGGTTCGAATCTTGTCTCGGGCATGGACGTGTGTGATGTTCTTATGTTAGTTAGATTTAAGTAGTTCTAAGTTCTAGGAGACTGATGACCTCAGATGTAAAGTCCCATAGTGCTCAGAGCCATTTGAACCATTTTCCTCGATGAATAAACAACAACATTCATTTTTCATCTAGTGAATAAATTAGTAAGTCACCCTTGAAGTGTTGGGTACGCGTTCGTACGATAGAGGTGTAAAGACATAAAAAATGAATATGGTGAAAAGCAAACATTATTTTCGAACAATTCATAATAATGAATAATGTGTTCACTAAATAGCTTTGCGAAATTGTTCGTGTGAAATAAAGTAGTGTGCATAGAAACAGCGCTATCTTAAATTTCGTACAAAAATAAATTAAATGTAAGGATTAATCACCGCAGAAGGCGTGTGGCGTGTATTTTCCTGCCAATGATCGCCTAGCTGTGTACATACTGCCCTATCAGAGCTCTACGGTATTGCAGCGCCTGTATTATTCCGAATTACACTGCGATGTTCCTTTGGATATGCATACAGATTCGACGGAACAGGCACTGCAGCGACTACAGCAGTTATGAAATACATTAGCAGTTGCGAATACAAACAACCATCAGCTGCATAATGGAATGACGACAATGAAAATTTGTACTGCACCAGGACTCAAACCCGGATTTACAGCTTATCTCGAGGGGTCGCCTTACCTTTAGGCTATCCAATTACCCGAACTTCCATATGTAGTCACCTTTGTGTCGACGTCCATTATGTATATTCTTGTACAGGGGAGACATTTCACTTGAAAGTCGCTTGCTTGGCGTCGGCTGATAAATACGATATTGCAGTTCCTGTGTTATTCCTAATTGTAATGCAGTATATCTTCGTAGCAGAATTCCTTGATTCCGTCTACTTCGTGACCACAAATTTTTATGTTAAGTTTCTCGCTATTCTCTTTTCTGCCAAATCTCATTACTTTTGCCTTTTTCAAGTCTCAGTCCATATTGTGTACTCACTAGCTGTTTATTCCTTTCAATGGATCCTATACTAATTCTCTTCACTGAGAATAGCAATGTCATCAACGAGTCTAATAATTGATATCTTTCCACCTTGAATTTTAATCCCACTCTTGATGTTTTCATTTCCGTCAATGTTTCTCAATGTGTAGATTGAACTCCATGAGCGAAAGACTACATCCTTGTCGTACACTCTTTTTCATACGAGCACTTCATTCTTGGTCGTTCTGTCTCACTGTTCCCCCTTGGTTGTCGTAAATATTGTGATGTTCCTGTCTTTCCCTACAACTGTTTTTCCTATTCTTCTCAGAATTTCGAATTTATTGCACCATTTGACGCTGTCTAACGCTTTTTCTAGGTCGACAAATTCTGTGAGCATACCTTGATTTTTTTTTCAATCTTGCACCCATTGCGCTTAGCAAAAAATTTAACTTTTCCCGTTCTTCGGAAACTAAAAGTGAATTATCTTATTAAATCGAGAGAGCTGAATATAAAAATTGGCATTAAGTTATTTGGTACCCATTAAACGTGTTCAGTAAATACGCTTTCTACGGTTTCTGGTTTTTGTCCAAGAAGTAATTAGGAAAAACTAGGAAGCAAATTTACTGCGTACGTCCAGTTTATGTGCGGTGACTCTGTTTGCTCCGTGGATATTTTTGAACGTTTCTTCATAATCGTCAGCAAGTAACCACAAAGAATGAATACTTTAGACTGTCTGATCTCTATCTAAAGCTTTAACCTGGTTTCTTAGATGTGTTTAAGTGCTCTTGTTTCTCCGTGAGACATTCCGTGTCGGCCTCATTATCATCCCGGTAGGCTCGCACGCGCAGCTTAGGCGTGCCTTACTCCCCATTCACGTAATTGGCGCCGCGGGCTCGCCCCCTGTGCTGGGTCGTGACGCAAACGCAGGCTAATCAGGAACGACGGCGCTTCATTCCAGGAGCGCAACTCGGCCATTCGCTGCCCGATTGGTGCTTGCTATACTGGTCCAGTCAACGAAGACCAAAAAAAGGTCGATTAGGGAAAAAATTGCACGGTCCCAAATTTTTGCACAGTGCTAAGAAGGAGTGTCATCAACAACATACTAAAAATTCTGATGCCGGGGTGTGACCCTTGAGATGGGGGTAGGTTTAAAAGGAACTTTTTTATGTTTTTCTCGAATTACCGGAAAACAGAGGCTTCTAACGAAAATGTTCCCCAGTACAAAACCGACCTACTTAAATTTCCTACAAAAATAGGTCCTCATCGTTTTTCCTCTAGGACTAATAGTTTCCGCATTCAGAGAATGGGGAAATCGAAGATTATTAAAAATATTATTCCAACAGGGTAAAATTAATGCTCATCTTTAAATGAAGTGCATTAAAATCAAATGCAAATATTAAATGATATTTTCACTCTGCAACTTCCTGGCAGATTAAAACTGTGTGTCGGACCGAGAATCGTACTCAGGACCTTTGCCTTTAGCGGAGAAGTGCTCTACCAACTAAGGTACCGAAGCACGGCTCACGACCCCTCCTCGCAGCTACAAGTTTCGCAGGAGAGGTTCTGTGAAGTGTGGACGGTAGGAGACGAGGTACTGGCAGAAGCAAAGCTGTGAGGACGGGTGGTGAGTCGTGCTTGTGTTTTGTGAGCATGTGGGAACGATCTAGATGCTTGTAAAACAAAAAACTGGTAGCCGAGATCGCAGGAATTCTTTTTATTCCATGATTACCGGTTTCGGCGAAACTAAAGCCGCCATCATCGGATCTAGGGAGGACAGCAAACACTATAAAAGTGGGCTTGGATTCCGCTTATTTAACATCTATACATATAAATTTAGTTACATACCTTAGGACACATACAGATTACAACATAAAACGCAAACAATGGTGATATTAATAGTTGCCTATAACACGCAGGCCTTACAAAATTGTCGTAAGTAGCACTTAGGCATCCAAGAGAGATGACGTTATAAATGTTAAGTGTCTCCATCACATACAAGCGCAAGCTAGGTACTACCGCAACTCCGGCTCTGTTCTTACACTACAGGCCGCGTCGCGATATGTTGCTCAGTTAGATTGCCGGCACTGTAGCTCAGTGTGTTCGGTCAGAGAAACAGCTGCCCTCTGTAATAAAAAAGCTGAGTGAATGAATCAACGACGAACTTGAACAAGCGTCTTAGGACGTCCGCACCGAACAAATGCAGTGACCAATAAAGATCCAGATCATGGAAAAAAAGTTTCGTAGAGCACTTGCCCGCGGAAGGGAAAGGTCCGAGTTCGAGTCTCTGTGCGGCACACAGTTTTAATCTGCCTGGAAGTTTCACAAATATTAAATGTCTATACCACATCTCCCCCCCCATGAACCATGGACCTTGCCGTTGGTGGGGAGGCTTGCGTGCCTCAGCGATACAGATGGCCGTACCGTAGGTGCAACCACAACGGAGGGGTATCTGTTGAGAGGCCAGACAAACATGTGGTTCCTGAAGAGGGGCAGCAGCCTTTTCAGTAGTTGCAGGGGCAACAGTCTGGATGATTGACTGATCTGGCCTTGTAACATTAACCAAAACGGCCTTGCTGTGCTGCTACTGCGAACGGCTGAAAGCAAGGGGAAACTACAGCCGTAATTTTTCCCGAGGACATGCAGCTCTACTGTATGATTAAATGATGATGGCGTCCTCTTGGGTAAAATATTCCGGAGGTAAAATAGTCCCCCATTCGGATCTCCGGGCGGGGACTACTCAGGAGGACGTCGTTATCAGGAGAAAGAAAACTGGCGTTCTACGGATCGGAGCGTGGAATGTCAGATCCCTTAATCGGGCAGGTAGGTTAGAAAATTTAAAAAGGGAAATGGATAGGTTAAAGTTAGATATAGTGGGAATTAGTGAAGTTCGGTGGCAGAAGGAACAAGACTTTTGGTCAGGTGATTACAGGGTTATAAATACAAAATCAAATAGGGGTAATGCAGGAGTAGGTTTTATAATGAATAAAAAAATAGGAGTGCGGGTTAGCTACTACAAACAGCATAGTGAACGCATTATTGTGGCCAAGATAGACACAAAGCCCATGCCTACTACAGTAGTACAAGTTTATATGCCAACTACCTCTGCAGATGATGAAGAAATAGATGAAATGTATGACGAGATAAAAGAAATTATTCAGGTAGTGAAGGGAGACGAAAATTTAATAGTCATGGGTGACTGGAATTCGTCAGTAGGAACAGGGAGAGAAGGAAACATAGTAGGTGAATATGGATTGGGGGGAAGGAATGAAAGAGGAAGCCGCCTTGTAGAATTTTGCACAGAGCTTAACTTAATCATAGCCAACATTTGGTTCAAGAATCATAAAAGAAGGTTGTATACCTGGAAGAATCCTGGAGATACTGAAAGGTATCAGATAGATTATATAATGGTAAGACAGAGATTTAGGAACCAGGTTTTAATTTGTAAGACATTTCCTGGGGCAGATGTGGATTCTGACCACAATCTATTGGTTATGAACTGCAGATTGAAACTGAAGAAACTGCAAAAAAATGGTTCAAATGGCTCTGAGCACTATGGGACTCAACATCTTAGGTCATAAGTCCCCTAGAACTTAGAACCACTTAAACCTAACTAACCTAAGGACATCACACATACCCATGCCCGAGGCAGGATTCGAACCTGCGACCGTAGCAGTCCCGCGGTTCCGGACTGCAGCGCCAGAACCGCTAGACCACCGCGGCCGGCGAAGAAACTGCAAAAAGGTGGGAATTTAAGGAGATGGGACCTGGATAAACTGAAAGAACCAGAGGTTGTAGAGAGTTTCAGGGAGAGCATAAGGGAACAATTGACAAGAATGGGGGAAAGAAATACAGTAGAAGAAGAATGGGTAGCTCTGAGGGATGAAGTAGTGAAGGCAGCAGAGGATCAAGTAGGTAAAAAGACGAGGGCTAATAGAAATCCTTGGGTAACAGAAGAAATATTGAATTTAATTGATGAAAGGAGAAAATATAAAAATGCAGTAAATGAAGCAGGCAAAAAGGAATACAAACATCTCAAAAATGATATCGACAGGAAGTGGAAAATGGCTAAGCAGGGATGGCTAGAGGACAAATGTAAGGATGTAGAGGCTTGTCTCACTAGGGGTAAGATAGATACTGCCTACAGGAAAATTAAACAGACCTTTGGAGTGAGCAGAACCACTTGTATGAATATCAAGAGCTCAGATGGCAACCCAGTTCTAAGCAAAGAAGGGAAGGCAGAAAGGTGGAAGGAGTATATAGAGGGTTTATACAAGGGCGATGTACTTGAGGACAATATTATAGAAATGGAAGAGGATGTAGATGAAGACGAAATGGGAGATAAGATACTGCGTGAAGAGTTTGACAGAGCACTGAAAGACCTGAGTCGAAACAAGGCCCCGGGAGTAGACAACATAACATTTGAACTACTGATGGCCTCGGGAGAGCCAGTCATGAAAAAACTCTACCATCTGGTGAGCACGATGTATGAGACAGGTGCAATACCCTCAGACTTCAAGAAGAATATAATAATTCCAATCCCAAAGAAAGCAGGTGTTGACAGATGTGAAAATTACCGAACTATCAGTTTAATAAGTCACAGCTGCAAAATACTAACGCGAATTCTTTACAGACGAATGGAAAAACTGGTAGAAGCCGACCTCGGGAAAGATCAGTTTGGATTCCGTAGAAATGTTGGAACACGTGAGGCAATACTGACCTTACGACTTATCTTAGAAGAAAGATTAAGAAAAGGCAAACCTACATTTCTAGCATTTGTAGACTTAGAGAAAGCTTTTGACAATGTTAACTGGAATACTCTCTTTCAAATTCTGAAGGTGGCAGGGGTAAAATACAGGGAGCGAAAGGCTATTTACAGTTTGTACAGAAACCAGATGGCAGTTATAAGAGTCGAGGGGCAGGAAAGGGAAGCAGTCGTTGGGAAAGGAGTAAGACAGGGTTGTAGCATCTCCCCGATGTTATACAATCTGTATATTGAGCAAGCAGTAAAGGAAACAAAACAAAAATTCGGAGTAGGTATTAAAATTCATGGAGAAGAAGTAAAAACTTTGAGGTTCACCGATGACATTGTAATTCTGTCAGAGACAGCAAAGGACTTGGAAGAGCAGTTGAACGGAATGGACAGTGTCTTGAAAGGAGGATATAAGATGAACATCAACAAAAGCAAAACGAGGATAATGGAATGTAGTCAAATTAAGTCGGGTGATGCTGAGGGAATTAGATTAGGAAATGAGACACTTAAAGTAGTAAAGGAGTTTTGCTATTTAGGGAGTAAAATAACCGATGATGGTCGAAGTAGAGAGGATATAAAATGTAGACTGGCAATGGCAAGGAAAGCGTTTCTCAAGAAGAGGAATTTGTTAACATCGAGTATAGATTTAAGTGTCAGGAAGTCGTTTCTGAAAGTATTTGTATGGAGTGTAGCCATGTATGGAAGTGAAACATGGACGATAACTAGTTTGGACAAGAAGAGAATAGAAGCTTTCGAAATGTGGTGCTACAGAAGAATGCTGAAGATAAGGTGGGTAGATCACGTAACTAATGAGGAGGTATTGAATAGGATTGGGGAGAAGAGGAGTTTGTGACACAACTTGACTAGAAGAAGGGATCGGTTGGTATACATGTTTTGAGGCATCAAGGGATCACAAATTTAGCATTGGAGGGTAGTGTGGAGGGTAAAAATCGTAGAGGGAGACCAAGAGATGAATACACTAAGCAGATTCAGAAGGATGTAGGTTGCAGTAGATACTGGGAGATGAAGAAGCTTGCACAGGATAGAGTAGCATGGAGAGCTGCATCAAACCAGTCTCAGGACTGAAGACCACATCAACAACATACCACATCTAAGTGCAGTAGAGTCGTGTTGAGGAATAAATTGTGTTCCATGGGCACTTCAGGGTGGACGGTATAGAACTGCATTCACGAGTGAATCCACGTAGGTCCTGGTCGTCTACATCACTCGCTACGCACGCGCACGTGGAAGCAAGCGACCGGTAGTTCAGTTACCATGTACCACGCGGCACTCACTCACGGAGTGCCGGGTAACGGCACTCGGTGGTGACGAAATACAGGCTTTGCCTCCACAGCTTCGTCACGGCAAAGCGGCACTAATGGGCCCGGCAAGCGTTCGAACGCATTTAGAACTAGAAATTCTTTTTAGCTGTCGATTTTCCATGTTATCTATGGAGAATGTGTGTGCTCTATACCTGCAATTCGCCAAGCGTTATCACAGAACAATGAAAAGTAAAGTGATAACAGGAGATTGAATGTTATCGAACGTCATTGTTTCAGCTGTGGAACTGGCCAGGATATTATGACCATCTACCCAGTAGCTGCTATTTCCACCTTTGGCATGGATAGCGGAAGCGAAGCATCGTGGCACGGAAGCAGTTAGGCCTTGGTAGGTCGCCGGAGGGAGTTGGCACCACATCTGCACACACAAGTCACGCAAGTCCCGTAAATTGCTGGGAGGTGGTCGACGAGCTCTGACACCACGTTCAGTTACATCCCAGATGTGTTCGATCGAGCTCAGATCTGGTGAGTTGGGGGGCCAGCACATCAATTGCAACACGCCACTGTTTTTCTCCAATCACACCACCTCTCTTCCGGTCTTGTGACGTGGTGCTTTATCTTGCTGAAAAATGCCATTGCCATGATCGTCATGAAGGGGTGTACGTGGTCTTCATGTAGTGTAAGGTACTCCTTGGCCATATGGTGACCACGTGAATGTTCCCTAGAGCGTAATGGAGCCGCCGACAGCTTGTCTCCGTCCTACAGTACAGGTGTTAAGGAGCTGTTCCCCTGGAAGACGACGGATTCGCGCCGTCCCTTCGGCACGATGAAGAAAGTGCCCAGATTCATCAGACCATACAACGCTCTGACACTGAGCCAATGCCCAGTGCCGATGGTCACGTGCTCATTATAATGTTACTGATGTGGTATTACCATTGGCACAAGCAAGGGTTGTCGGCTGCGGAGGCCCATAGTTAGGAGTTTTCGGTGCACTGTGTGTTCAGACATACTTGTACTCTGCCCAGCATTAAAGTCTGTTGTTAGTTCTGCCACAATGCGCCGTCTGTCCTGTTTTACCAGTCTGCCCAGCCTACGACGTCTGATATCTGTAATGTGTGGTGGCCGACTTCAAGGGCACACCACCGTGTCTAGTAAGGCACTGCAGCGATGAATCCAACCCAGTTAAGCAGAGCTTTACTTGATTGACATCGTAACATGTGAAACACAAGAACACTTACAGGCGGACGGCCTCAGCAGTTTGATCTATAACACACTAGGCAGCTGCAATGTTGAGCAGCCAGTTTATTCAGCCAGGTAATGGTCAGTTGTGACAGATCAGCAGATCGAGGTGAACGTGGAATATGTTACGCCTTTTTTCTCATAAAAACGTACTTTTCTGTATACAGTGACTCATATGTTTTCAAGCAGTAATTTTACCTTAAAAATTGGTAAAAAATATTTACGTATCAAACAGTGGAATACCGATGACGTGCGTTACAGTCGGAGACGAGGTATTTGGTAGACATGAAACTTTAATGCCTCTTTATAGTGGAAGTAGTTTAACAAACACGCGGAGTGGCTGCACGGTTTCAGGCGCTATGTCACGGGTGCGTGGCCCTTCCCGCTGGAGGTTCGGATCCTCTGTCGGTCATGGGTGCGGTGTTGTTCTTAGCATAAGTTAGTTTAAATAGGTGTAAGTCTAGGGACCGATGATCTCAGTAGTTTGGTTCCTTAGGAGGGTTGGGTTGGGTTGTTTTGGGGGAAGAGACCAAACAGCGAGGTCTTCGGTCTCATCGGATTAGGAAAGGATGGGGAAGGAAGTCGGCCGTGCCCTTTCAAAGGAACCATCCCGGCATTTGCCTGGAGCGATTTATTGAACCGTCGTCCTCCCAAATGCGAGTCCATTGTGCTAACCACTGCGCCAACTCGCTCGTCCCTTAGGAATTCACACACATTTGAACATTTTTTAACAAACAATAAAAGAGCCTTCAATTACCGACTGTCTCGAACTAAGCGGTTTATACAATGCATTTTTGCAGCCCTGGTAAAAAAATGGAGAATGCGGAATTTTTCTTCGCTCAACGGATATTCGAGAAGAATTTGCAATTGCCATAATAAATGCATCCCGTTATTTACAAAATAATGTGCCAGAGAGAGGAGGCTATAAATCTGAAGTATTGTACGTCCTTCCAGGACTGGAAATTCCGTCAGGATCTACAAGCTGTCGAAAGTCATCGTGAATTGTGTTTCAGGATACAAGCAAGGTCTGGCTGCTTCGACAAGTGCACGGAGCCTGTAGGCAGCCGAGTACGTTTTCCACGGGACACTCTGCTCACAACCGGCAGCGCGGAGCTAGGAGTCTGAGCGGCCCAGTGTGCGGGTTACAATGCACGTCATTGTTTCACTGGCTTCTGCAGGCTGGCTGCCTCCTGCGTTACAGGCCTGCTCGGCCCCGTTTAAATGACTCTGCACCTGCCAATACGTCGCCCCTCGACCACTGCTAACTTGGAGCAAGAATTCTACGTAAGCAACCAACGATGATAATGCAGCCGAAAAAGCTCTCAGTCTGCAGTATACCAGGTGATCAAAAAGTCAGTATAAATTTGAAAACTGAATAAATCACGGAATACTGTAGATAGAGAGGTACAAATTGACACACATGCTTGGAATGACATGGGGTTTTATTAGAACAAAAAAAAATACAAAATTTCAAAAATGTCCGACAGATGGCGCTTCATCTGATCAGAATAGTAATAATTAACATAACAAAGTAAGACAAAGCGAAGATGATGTTCTTTACAGGAAATGCTCACTAAGTCCACCATCATTCCTCAACAATAGCTGTAGTCGAGGAATAATGTTGTGAACAGCACTGTAAAGCATGTCCGTAGTTATGGTGAGGCATTGGAGTCGGATGTTGTCTTCCAGCATCCCTAGAGATGTCGGTCGATCACGATACACTTGCGACTTCAGGTAACTCCAAAGCCAATAATCGCACTGACTGAGGTCTGGGGACCTGGGAGGCCAAGCATGACGAAAGTGGCGGCTGAGCACACGATCAATCACCAAACGATGCGAGCAAGAGATCTTTCACGCGTCTAGCAATAAAGGGTGGTTCTAATAAAACCCCATGTCATTCCAAGTATGTATGTCAATTTTTACCTCACTATCTACATTATTCCGTGGTTTATTAAGTTTTCAAATTTATACTGACTTTTTGATCACCCAGTATATCTTAGGTTGCTAACAGTAAAGGGTAGGTGTGTCTCCTTGACATAATTATGCAATTCGCTCGTGTTTGTAGTGCTACAAAATGAGTGAACCAAGCGAAGATCAGTGATTCGTAATGATTAAAATCACCTGACTTTTAATTTAAAGTCTTCTAAAATGTTTATGGAATGCAACTAGACATCCAAGGTCATCCAAAGTGTTTTAGCATTAAACACTTTAACAATTAGGCCATTAAAAGCAGGACTTGAAAATCGGAAGCACAGAATTACCAAAAATGAGAAAAGCCACATCAACTGGGCGTGGATGCAAGCAGGTTCAATTCTATCAACCAAATGAATTAAAATAACAGCTGTTAAAGTTGCTCAATTCATTTGAAAAAAAAAAACTTTAACAACTGTACCACTAAGAGCAGCGCATGGTGTTAGAATATGGAATAGTTTTCACTACGGTCGCAGTTTCGAATCCTGCCTCGGGCATGGAAGTGTGTGATATCGTAAGTCCCATTGTGCCCAGAGCCATTTAATTCCAATTTGTGATCTAGGACATATCGCGTGCAAGTGTAGGAGTATTCCGTGTGATAGGTTTCGTGAAGGGAATAAATAGTGGCTCGATCTATGTGGGAAGCAAAGTGGTATGTGCATATGTTTGTGTTATTGACTCAGCAGGCGCTGCTCTTAGTGGTACAATTGTTAAAGTTGCTTTTTTTTCAAATGAATTGAGCAACATTTAACAGCTGTTATTTTAATTCATTTGATTGACAGAATTACTTACCGAACCTGCTTGCATCCACGCCCAGCTGATGTGGCTTTTCTATTTTTTGGGAACTGTGTGCTTCCGATTTTCATGTCCTACTTTTAATGGTGTAATTGTTAATGTGGTTCTTTTTAATTATTTGAGCCTGTTCAACTTTTGCTCAGATTTCTGATTTAATTACATAGACATTAAGATGTGAATAGACATTTCCCTTTTCTGCATTGTTGTTTTTACTGTAATATTTTTTCTGCTTGAGCTCTGTCATATTTAGGTATAAGTTACTGCTGTTTGCCAGGCATAGTGTTACTGAATTTGACTTTGTATTATTCTGTTAAGCCAGTTTTACTAATGATTTATTTTTATTGTTTGCTGCACATTGCCTTATATTAGTTGTAATATTGCAATTGCTTTGCTAATTTCTTAATGCTGCTTGCTTCGCAAATCTGCGTTTTTTTCATTGCTGTTTATATTAATTGTTTTATGTGATGCTGCATTGCCTCGTCCCTTAGTTTATCATATGAGCTCAGTAGATTTAAGTTAGCTTAAGAGGGGGTAGACTATAAGAGAATGAGTTGCGATTAATTGGAAGAAATGCATTGAGAAGTTATACAAAAAAAGTACAGAAAGCAGGTATAGGTAGGATTTTCTTGGAAATAAATAATGAGGTAAGAAATATGTGAACATATAAATACAGAAAGCATGCTTGGATAGGATTTTTTGGTGGAAGCAAAGGTTGAAATAAGACGAAAGATCTATGGAATGAAGTTTTGGGTTGGACTGCAGTACCAAATGTTGCACTGAAAACAAACCCTGTCCTTTCCCTTTGTGTTATCCCACTATGTGTTTGTGTACCCTTGTGTATTTATGTTCTTCCTGTCTTTATATGTTTATCTGATAAGACTTATGTTGTAGAATTTTTCTAATACTCAGCTACATGAACTATGATGAGGAATACTGTTATCCTCACAAATACTTTGCATTAATAATATGTTACTTACTTTGTAAAGATGTTTAGACATTATTTATTCTGTTCTGTTTTAATGCTCATGTGTAAAATTGATGTTTCAATAATTATTCTGATCTTTTATGTATTTACTTATGTCATAATTCCTGTAACACTGATGTATATGTCTATTTCTATTCTTTTGTAAAGTCTGTATTACTACAAATGTTATCTGTGTTGTTATGTTTTTAATGATGTATTTTGTACCTTTGTTATTGTATTCTTATGTTATAAAATTGTAATTGACACCAGTTCATCATATTATTAACTTGTAAGTTCAATTTCACTGCACACGTTTCTGTTGGTCATACTGTATGGACAATATGTGAGAAGTAGAGACTGTTAGTGTTTGCACGTGTGTTACTAATTCAGCAAGGGACTGGATAACAGCATTGCTGGTTCTAAGGACAATTCCAAAAACTTTGTGAGTGCACAAGTGGTGGTTATGGACTTGCTATATTATCTGCAAGACTCTTCAATGGTGATTGTGCACCTGCACAGTCGCAACAGATGGCTGCTGGCCGTCTCTACATGGACTACAGTGGGTCTGCATCTTTGATGACCCACTAATACCATTATTTCTACAAGGACTGCAGTGGGTTTGCACCTCTGGTGGCCCACCAATACCATACTCTCTACCAGGACTACAGTGGGTCTGCTCTGTGATGACCTACCTACCAATATTCTTCAGAACTTCGAATGACTCTGCTGTGGGTTTGCTCCATTGTGGCCCATTACCTGTCAGCATGTCAAGAGTCAGCACTGTCTTTCCGTTGGAAGGACACCACTACTTCTTCAAGACTGCATGGAAATCCACTACTTCTGTGTGCAATTTTTTTTACTAATGAGACTTTGTGAAAAAAAACTGTAATTACTATTATGATGAATGATCAGGACTGTCTTTATGGACTGTGAGAAAATTTTAGCTTTTGACCAATATTGTATCAATAAGTGTGTGCATTGGATATCTTTGTTAGTGTAATTATGAAAAATTTTATCAAATCATTATTGACCACCGGCCAAAACAGTTATAAAATTTTTTGTGGGGAGCATGGGGGCTATGTAAGCAGGCTGTTTATATTTTCTTATTGGCAACGTTATGTAGCGCTCTGTATGAAAATCACTGGCTGTGCTGTGTGCAATCTGTGGCTAGTTTGCATTGTTGTCTGCCATTGTAGTGTTTGGCAGCGGCAGCTGGATGTGAACAGCGCGTAGCTTTGCGCAGTTGGAGGTGAGCCGCCAGCAGTGGTGGATGTGGGGAGAGAGATGGCGGAGTTTTGTAATTTGTCATGAACTGCTATATACACTCCTGGAAATGGAAAAAAGAACACATTGACACCGGTGTGTCAGACCCACCATACTTGCTCCGGACACTGCGAGAGGGCTGTACAAGCAATGATCACACGCACGGCACAGCGGACACACCAGGAACCGCGGTGTTGGCCGTCGAATGGCGCTAGCTGCGCAGCATTTGTGCACCGCCGCCGTCAGTGTCAGCCAGTTTGCCGTGGCATACGGAGCTCCATCGCAGTCTTTAACACTGGTAGCATGCCGCGACAGCGTGGACGTGAACCGTATGTGCAGTTGACGGACTTTGAGCGAGGGCGTATAGTGGGCATGCGGGAAGCCGGGTGGACGTACCGCCGAATTGCTCAACACGTGGGGCGTGAGGTCTCCACAGTACATCGATGTTGTCGCCAGTGGTCGGCGGAAGGTGCACGTGCCTGTCGACCTGGGACCGGACCGCAGCGACGCACGGATGCACGCCAAGACCGTAGGATCCTACGCAGTGCCGTAGGGGACCGCACCGCCACTTCCCAGCAAATTAGGGACACTGTTGGTCCTGGGGTATCGACGAGGACCATTCGCAACCGTCTCCATGAAGCTGGGCTACGGTCCCGCACACCGTTAGGCCGTCTTCCGATCACGCCCCAACATCGTACAGCCCGCCTCCAGTGGTGTCGCGACAGGCGTGAATGGAGGGACGAATGGAGACGTGTCGTCTTCAGCGATGAGAGTCGCTTCTGCCTTGGTGCCAATGATGGTCGTATGCGTGTTTGGCGCCGTGCAGGTGAGCGCCACAATCAGGACTGCATACGACCGAGGCACACAGGGCCAACACCTGGCATCATGGTGTGGGGAGCGATCTCCTACACTGGCCGTACACCACTGGTGATCGTCGAGGGGACACTGAATAGTGCACGGTACATCCAAACCGTCATCGAACCCATCGTTCTACCATTCCTAGACCGGCAAGGGAACTTGCTGTTCCAACAGGACAATGCACGTCCGCATGTATCCCGTGCCACCCAACGTGCTCTAGAAGGTGTAAGTCAACTACCCTGGCCAGCAAGATCTCCGGATCTGTCCCCCATTGAGCATGTTTGGGACTGGATGAAGCGTCGTCTCACGCGGTCTGCACGTCCAGCACGAACGCTGGTCCAACTGAGGCGCCAGGTGGAAATGGCATGGCAAGCCGTTCCACAGGACTACATCCAGCATCTCTACGATCGTCTCCATGGGAGAACAGCAGCCTGCATTGCTGCGAAAGGTGGATATACACTGTACTAGTGCCGACATTGTGCATGCTCTGTTGCCTGTGTCTATGTGCCTGTGGTTCTGTCAGTGTGATCATGTGATGTATCTGACCCCAGGAATGTGTCAATAAAGTTTCCCCTTCCTGGGACATTGAATTCATGGTGTTCTTATTTCAATTTCCAGGAGTGTATATTATGACTATTAAGGTAAATATATTGTCTGTTGTCTATTAATATCTTTCATTTGCTAACTATCCCTATCAGTAGTTAGTGCTTTCCGTAGTTTGAATCTTTTATTTAGCTGGCAGTATTAGCGCTCGCTGTATTGCAGTAGTTCGAGTAATGAAGATTTTTGTGAAGTAAGTGATTTCTGAAAGGTATAGGTTAAAGTTAGTCAGGGCCATTGTTTTGTAGGGATTAGTGAAAGTCAGATTGCGTTGCGCTAAAAATATTGCGTGTCAGTTTAAGCACAGTCGTGTATAAATTTTTCGAAGGGGACGTTTCAAAACTAACTTATGCTAAGAACAACACACACACCCATGCCGGAGAGAGGGCTCGAACCTCCGGCGGGAGGGACCGTCCACTCCACGGCACAGCTCCTTAGACCACGCGGCACTCCTCGCGGCCCCCGAGGATCGATCACGTTTGGTCTTCGCTCGTCGTCCCGCCAACTTTCATGAGTTGTAGGAGTTTGTCAATCCTATTGAGGCTTTCACCTTTGCTGATGAGCTGTGTATAAGGTAGATCTGGGTATGGCACCAGTGTCTTCAGTTACCAGAAGGGCCATACCCTCTCCCAAATTTGGACTGGATTGTTTGGAGGAAGAGACGAAACAACGAGGTCATCCGTCTCATCGGATTAGGGAATTATGCGGAAGGAAATCGGCGGTGCCATTTCAAAGGAACCATCCTGGCATTTGCCTGCAGCGATTTACAGAAATCACGGAAAACCTAAATCAGGATAGCCGGACGCGGGATTGAATCGTCGTCCTCCCGAATGCGAGTCCAGTGTTCTAACCGCTGTGGCACTTCGATTGGTCCAAATTTGATTCTTTCGGGCACAGGCGTTGTTTTCGTTGTGGCATGCATGACCACAGTACTTGATGTGCAGGTATTCATGCAGTGTCAAGATTGCCCCTCGCTTATGTTTGCTCCAACATCGGACAGGAGCCTCGTAGTTCTGTCTCGTTACTCAACTATAAGTGGTATTTAGAGTTTGACCATTTGTGTAGATTAACTCCCTTACGTCCCTGCAGTCAGAGATGTCGTCTAGACAATGGGCAAGAGCTGCCCCTGGTTGTTAAGGTGGGTGGCAGCTTGTCCATTTTCAATTTCCCTTGGCTGATTACCCTCCTGGTTGTTAAGGACCTAGCAATTAATTTCTTGCTCGGGTGCCATTTTATTCAAAGAACCAGTTTGGTCCTACGTTTTGCTAGTCATGTCCTTTTTTTTTTTTTAATTCTCCCTGGTCAAAAGATTGCCCTCTATTCTTGTCGTCGTCCTAGTGTGACTAATTCAGAAAGTTTCCAGACTGGTGAATTTGACATGGATCGTTTCCAGTTGGTTCAGGCTACGCATTTGTTGGATTTCTTGGTGAAGTCTCCTGATGTTTTGTCTAATAAGCTAGGACTAACTAGTGTGATCCAGTATGATATACGTCTGATTGACAATATTCCGGTTCGGCAATCTCCCTATCGACTTCCGCCCCATAAAATGAAAATCTTGAGGCTTAAGTTAGCTAAAATGTTGCAGGATGGGGCACTCAGGCCTTTTACTTCTCCTTATGCCTCACCCATTTTTCTTGCCCCCAACGATCAAGTCAGGACTACAGGCCGGTCGTGGATTATAGGCTGCTGAATAAAAACGTTGTCGTAGAGATAGTGTCCTTGCCTGGTCACCACAACTGTATTATGTGTTTCTCTGGAGCTAAGTGCTTCATCGTACTTGAATTGAATCAAGTCAATTATCAAATCCCCCTCACCGAAAAATCTAAGCATGTCACGGTCTTTGGCACCAATTGGAACCTATGAGCTGAACATGACGCCTTTTGGCTTGGCCACCGGAGTCGCTGTTCTCTGCCGCTTGTTGGATCACGTCTTGGGGGATTTGAAGTTCGTCTGTGTCTTTAGTTACCTCGATGACGTGGTCATTTATAGTGGTTCATTTGAGGAGCCCCTCGTCCATCTTAAACAGGTGTTGTCAAACTTTCGCGACGCTGGGTTAGTCATCAAGCCCTCTAAAATTACCCTCGACAGGCATCAGGTTTCTTTTTTTGGTCATCTGGTTTTCGGGGATGCTATCAGTATCGACCAAGAGCAAACAAAGGACTTGAAGAGGTTCCCTCAACCAAGTACTAAGAAAGAGCTAGCTAGTTATTTTGGAATGGCCAATTATTTCCCCAGGTTCGTCACCAGTTTTGCTCAGCCCGCAACAAAGAAGAAAATCTGTACAACGTGAAAGCCAACAGCGTGTTTTGCAGTTATTAAGACCGCCGTTACGAACGCCCAGGTGCTGGCTGTGCCCGATTTCGGCAAGAGATTTGTTGTTCAGACTGACGCGTCCATTGCAGGGATTTCTGCAGTTCTCCTCCAGAAGGACAATGGTCAAAGACTCCCTTTAGCTTTAGTGTCATGAACGTAAGCCGGCCCCGAGTTGAATTATTCAGTGTATGAGTGTGAGGCACTGACTGTTCTCTTCGTCCTGAAAAGATCCAGTTCTACCTCGAAAGCAGAGAGTTCCATTTAGAGACCGATAATCTGGCGTTAGCCAGCCGGTGTGGCCGAGCGTTTCTAGGCGCTTCAGTCCGGAACCGCGCGACTGCTACGGTCACAGGTTCGAATCCTGCCTCGGGCATGGATGTGTGTGATGTCCTTAGGTTAGTAAGGTTTAAGTAGTTCTAAGTCTAGAGGACTGATGACCTCAGATGTTAAGTCCCACAGTGCTCAGAGCCACTTAATCAGGCGTTAAGTTTGGTCCTGGCCGGGCTCAAGAAAACCTGTAGAATCGCAAGGTGGGCAGTCCAGACTTCGGTGTTTCATTTTAAGGTGCTCCACGTTAAAGGCTCCGAAAACCAGGTAGCCGATGAGCTCAGGGGTATATTTGAACAGGAAGATGCCACTGAGGGCTCCCATGCTCTTGTTTATACTGTTCTAAACGAAGTGCCCTAATTATTTGCTGGCCTTAAAATTGAACAACAGCAAGATCCATCGTGGTGACTCATTATGAGGCAATTTTTATCCATAAAGGAGGTGCCGAGGTTTTCATTGAAATGATGTGTTGCGTAAACAAGTGAGAGAACCTGGGCAATTCAAGATTTGTTTGCCTCTTGAGTTGGTCCCTTCCATCTTTCATTACTTCCACAGTTCGTTTGTGGGTGGGCATTTAGGCCTGTACCATACCTTGGCACAGATACGAGCTCACCTGACCTGGTCGTCATTGTACAGGGATATCCGGCGTTTGGTTGGTGAGTGCGACTCTTGTAGAAGGGGCAAACCCAATAACAAACCGCCGAGCGGGTCGTTACAACCAGAGTGCGAACAGTACCCTATGGATAAAATCTGCTGTCCAGCACCGTTTGTTGACCAGTTTCTGGTTTCAGTAAAACCCTATATCATGTACAAAGAAAGAAAACAGTTTTATCCTTGTGGTAGTTGTCGCGTTTTCGAGATTTGCTTGGCTCGTTCCTAGCCGTGGGGTTACTGCCGCTGCTACTGCCAGACACCTCGCAAAAATCTTGTCCTGGTTTGGCCCTCCTAAGGCTCTGGTGAGCGGTAACGCTCTGGCGCTTGTTTCTAAACAATCTGTACAGTTTTGCTTTCGCAATGCCATTAATCATGCCACTAGCATGCCATATTATCCTCAGGCGCCCATTGCCGAAAGAGTCAAACGCAATCTTAAGTCGGCCTTGTTTATATTTCGTGATAAGCCCCGAATAAATGGGATACTGCCCCCCCCCCCCCCCCCCCTTAGCTCAACTTCGCGTTTAATTCCGCTCAACATGAGGCTTCGAAGGCTACTCCTGCCCCCCTTATGTTGTCGTATCCCCTCAACTCTCAACTATCTCATTTGGGGAATATTAATGATATTCTGCCCACATCTATCACTCATGATACTCTTAGAGGAGATTGGCGATGGGCTAGGAACAATATCGAATCGGCCCATCGTCAATAGGTAAAGCAGTATAACAAATATAGACGTCCCTTTCAGGACAAGGTAGGAGATAAAATCTTCGTTAGAAACGACGCCGGGTGACCCCGGGGCGGCGTTAGGCTTGTTCACCCCCCCCCCCCAACTCCCCCCCATTTCATTGGTCTGTGTTCAATTATCAAAATTTTGTGGCTGGTTAACGTACTAGTTGAGGATTTAGCCACGGGTAAGATCCTCAGAGTGCACCTTAGTCAAGTTAATCCAGTTAACCTCCTGCCTTTTCTCAAGGGGAAGGGGGGAATGATTAAGAGGGGGGAGGGGCGGTTGAGCCATGGCGGCTCTAATATTGGCGGTATGGCTTTCCACTGGCGTCACTAACTGCTTAGGTTGCCAGTGTCGAGTCGATCGTGTGTTGCGAGCTAAGGTCTCTGGTCGAGGTGTATGTGTTGTTGGGTTGGCGGGACCTGAAGAGGCCAGTTGGCTGAGGGCATCGAGACTGGCAAGTTGGGGCTTTTCGAGGACTCCGGCTGCCCGGCGTGGGTCTCCAGGAAAGGCGTAAGGTAAAATCCAGTCGGCGGCAAACCTGAGCGGCTCGCTTAAGAATTGGTAGCGGCGGGCGGCGCGAAGAGAGAGGGACGTCACGTGCAACCTGCAAACTTAAGGTTTACGTCACCTCTAAGATTGCCTGTGTGGGTTGGAGACAATAACACCCTGGCTGGAATCCTGCAAGTCGCGGCCCCTTGTCATCTAAGTGGAGTTAAGTGTTGTTTTCTTATTTTGAGTACTTGATATTGTAAGGCCATGCCTGTGTTCTTTGGAGTGTGGTCTGTAACGTCAATGCGCCCACCTGTGTTTGAGCGCTTGATCTTCGACCAGTGTTACCAGTTCCAATTTGTGTTCTAGGCCACATCTCATGCAAGTGTAAGAGTGTTGTCCATGACATTTATAGGGTTTTCAGTAGCACAAGTTAAGCTCATTTCATAAATGATTCTCATGTGGCATCACTGACGTGTTGCTGTCCAGCACCGTTTGTTGACCAGTTTCTGCTTTCAGTAAAACCCTATACCATGTCAGGCATGTGTATCAAGTTTTACCTCCCTGACTACATTATTCAGTGAATTAGTACATTTTCAAATGTTAACGGACTTATGGGTCATCCTGCATACCGCAGGGTGTCTCAAAAGGTGTGGTACAACTCTAATTAGTTATAGCATCCAACCCAATTAAAATATTCAGACCATGCTTGGCTTATGTGACGCACTGTATCACAAAGTTTTTATGCCATTCAGTAAGTTTCGTTATGTTGTCCTTGATGGTGGGCACAATGTCCAGCCGTATTCAAGCTTTGTACACACTCGGCACAACATCTGCATCAGCTGTGGCAATGACAACAACGATTTGGTTCTTTAAATCATCGATGTGATTGACAGGCGTTTGGTAAACTCTGTCCTGGAAATACCCTCATAGAAAAATGTCTGTTGTGTAATGCTAGGCGATCTAGGAGGCCAGGAAATTAGTCGAGCCCTAGCAGTCCAGCGATCTGGAAATACCGGATCTGTAACATCTCGCGCAATATGGCGGTGCAATATCTTGTTGGAAAACGATTGTGTCTAGGTGGCTAGCCAGTTCTGAAAACGACAACAGCTCCAGTTTTTTTTTTTTTTTTTTTTTTTTTTTTTTTAAGAGAAGAAAATGGTCCCATAATGCGATCAACCATCAAACGACACTACATATTCACTTTTGGGCAGTCATCTATCTCTCCCGTCACAGTATACAGATTGGTTGAGCCCCAGATGCGGACATTGTGTTTGCTTACTTTATCACACACATGGAAAGCTAAGAGGTTAAGAAAATTTCCAGCCTCCTGTAAACAATACAGAACTTCCGCAACGCTTCCTGTCTGCATAAAAGTCGTGTATCGCCGGAGTATCCATGTTTGAAGGTGGGAGTTTCCTGTACCATGTTTTTAAATTCCTTTTGAGACGATCGGTGACGACTGCAGAGAGTTAAGTGCTTGCGTCTGATGTCTGCCTCGGCATTATGCGGCGGGGGTACCATGCACAGGCTTGAAGAAACAGACACGGGCCGTCTCGTGGCAGTCGGTGTTTGGACGGGCGAATGAGTCTGATGGAACTCTGCTGGTGGATTCTTAGTGATGGACAAGAGATACAGTGTGCAACTCTGTGTATTATGAAATATGTTATCCGTTCTGCTAGTGAACGTGCATTAACGTGTCGTAGTGAGTCTTCACTGAGAGAAGTGTGTTCGCCTGCCAGCTTAGAGTTTGTGTCTGAGCTCGTGGTTCTGTGCGTAAGTAATACAACTTGAGCTGCGTACAACGTTCGTGGACAATGCCTACAACCATAAATCGGTCCAGAGAGCCACGATAACAAATATAAGGATGTGAAATAGGCAAGAAATTGACAAACTGCATCCAACAGCGCGCTTACAATATGCGAAAAATGTCGCTGGCCTGATTGGTTAATTCCTTCGCCGGGTTGGTAACCAACCTGTCTACAACAGCAACCGCAAGATCCTTGGTTTACTAGGCCCCGCAAAGGACAATTTAGAGCTTTATACACTGCAATTGTGTACAAGGTGGAATGTCAGTGAGGAGAAGCACACATTGGTGATACCGGCATCGCGACAGCAATGCGCACACCAAAACATGAGCTCTACATTCTTCTGGGGCAGCACAGCAACTCTGCAGTGGAACGCCGACAATACTGCGGTAAGGAAATCAAATTTAACGAAACCCACGTACTGGCCAAACAGCCAGCTGAATCAGAGAAGCCATTGAAATAATATAACACACTAACAACACTAAGAGAGAGGATGGTTACAGGTTTTCCCCATCCTGGCTGCCAGCCGTCAAGAGTCCAACAGGCCGAACCAACATCACGTGACGCGAGTGCTACCGGCGAGTAACTGCTAGAGATGGGCAAAACTGTTCTTTTCAGAGATTGGATCAGAACTGTTCACTCCCTGAAATGAATTAGCTCTTTTTCATGACTCACCACTCATTTACAATAGAAAATTAAACTTGGATTATTCCAGTACTATACCTGTATTTTGATCTTATTTGCTCCTATTTTGAAGTAACACAGATAATGAGTAAGAATTTTGTATTGTTTATTGAAATTTCCACGATATGACAAAGTTTTTGATTATTGATTTATTTTGCACTATCGTGGTTTTTTGGGTGATCGGAAAATGTTGTAACTTGAGATTTACATTAACAATATATTTGGCTATAATTAACCTCATACAAATACATCGCAAGCCATATATTTTTAAAGTGAACGTTTCCTTTCGAAGACACCTAAAATCGCAAAATCCGTACCAGAATAAGAAAAAAATATATAAATTTGACTGTAAAACGAAAGTGCTGCATATAGCCTTACGCAGAATAAAACAAGGAAAATATTGGTGTATAACATTTTGCGATACGTTTATCGGTTCACTCGTAATTAAAGCGTAAATTCGAGTGTCCATAATAAAAATCCTATAGTAAGAGGAGTCATCAGGAACCTAATCTAATCAGTTTAAACAAATAAAAATAAAATAAAAACAATTGATGTATACATAACATAATAATGTAATATACATAGTGGTATTACTACGAACAACAATATCCAGTGGGGACGAACTCCGATGCAGAGGTGCTGAGTCGAGCAGGTCGAGCCGCGAGCTGTATTACTGCGTGAGCTGAGACCGCAGAGACCAGAGTGACACCTGAGTCGCTTTGCTCGATGCTCTGGCTAAAGTCGAGACGGTGGGGTGAGCGTTGAGCGGGCGAGTTCCGAGGGAGGGGGGGAGCGGTGAACTCACCCGCTCTGAGACAAATCGTCCGTTCCCTTGCGAGCAGGTTTTTGCAAGTAGTTCCTATGTTATCCGCTAGGTGGCTCTCTGTCCTGTTGCTCGCATTAACTGCCCAGAGGGCAGGACGTGCGACTGAAACGATCGCCGACAGAGTGCGATGCGAAGTTAAGCTGCGCCAGACACTGCACAGTGCACACGGCAGACGACGCACAGAGACGGCACGGCATATGTGAAACACAAAATCCAATGGGGCACTGCACAATGCAGGCAGCCAAGGTAGAAGCAGGGCAGAGGCCGGCGCTGGTTGTGTTGTGTGGCTTGCACTGTGCTCTGACCAGCAGAGGCGCTGCTGATATGCTCCGTCTCTCTCTCTCTCTCTCTCTGCCGTGGGAAACGTTTGGAGCTACCGTTCTTTTTTTCTGAATCACTGATTGTTCACTCCTTTGAAAGATTGAACTCTATGAATTAGTTCAAGAGCGGATCCCCCATCTCTAGTAACTGCCGCCGCACGGTCTGCATCCAGCAAGAGGAAAACTGCAGCCCCGAGCACCAGCCGTAGAAAACAATGCAAGAAACAACAGGCAAGAGCACATCGCTACTCCTTCCACCGCAGCAAACTATCACAATAAAGTTTCCCCCTGCTTCCGCTTCAGTTGACCATCACAATAACGACGTCTTATAACTGTGATGTAATGTCATCCTCAGTGGTCAGCAATGACAAAATAAAAGCGACTCCACACAGCTAAAACGCAACAATAGATCCAGAACAAGGCCACTGTAACCGTGGCCGAAGGTTGATTTGTACAATATAGCTTCTACATTGAAACGCGGAACGATACTCAGAAAACTTGTATGTCTACCCTATATTTCTAACGCTTCTTTAATGACCGATTCGCAACAGGTGAAGGTGGACAAGAAGGCATTGGTCTCTCGGCAGTTCACGGTGTGTTGTATATCCATACAGTGGTTTGCAACAGCAGTTCTTTCTGCCTTTCATAACAAGACCAATACGCTCTGTGGAGTCCGGACGGGAATACTTTTTTTTTTTTCGAGTCGTCTTCTAACCGGTTTGATGGGCCGCCACGAATTCCTCTCCTGTGTCAACCTCTTCATCTCAGAGTAGCACTTACAACCTACATCCTCAATGACTTGCTGGATGTATTCCAACCTCTGTCTGCCTGTACAGTTTTCCCCTCTACAGTAGTGAGGAAATCATTCCCTAGTGTCTTAACAGATGTGCTATCATCCTGTCCCGTCTCCATGTCAGTGTTTTCCACATATGCCTTACCTCTCCGATTCTGCGTGGAATCTCGTCATTCCGTGACTTACCATTCCGCCAAATTTTCAACATTCGTCTGTAGCACCACATCTCAATCGCTTAGATTCTCTTCTCTTCCAGTTTTCCCACAGTCCATGTTTCACTACCATACAATACTGTGCTCCAAACGTGCATTCTCAAAATTTTTTTCTTCAGTATAAAGCCTATGTTTCATAATAGATTTGATACTAGTAGACTTCCCTCTCGCACTTGTAAGCTCTTGCAGTCTTTGGAATTAAGTGGATGATATTTTTGCGAAAGTCAGATGGTATGTAATCAGACTCATACGTTGTACACACCAACGTGAACAGTCGTTTTGTTGCCACTTCCCCCAATGATTTTATAAATTCTGATGGAATGTTATCTATCCCTTCTGCCTTATTCGATTTTAAGTACTCCAAAGTTCTTCTGAATCCTAATTCTAATACTACATATCCTATCTCTTCTAAACCGACGCCTGTTTCTTCTTCTACCACATCGGACAAATCTCCCTCATAGAGGCGTTCAGTGTACTCTTTCCAATTGTCCGCTCTCTCCTTTGCTCTCTTAACATTATAGCCCTTGCTTTTAATTTCACCGAAGGTTGTTTTGACTTTCCTATATGCTGAGTCAGTCCTTCCTTCAAACGTTTCTTTTTCGATTTCTTCAAATTTTTGATGCGGCCATTTCGTCTTAGCTTCCCCGTACTTCCTATTTGTTTCATTTCTCAGTAAGTTGTATTTCTGTATTCCTGAATTTCCCTGAACATTTTTGTACTTCATTCTTTCATCGATCAACTGAAGTATTTCTTCTGTTACTCAAGATTTCTTCGCAGTTACCTTCTTTGTAACTATGTTTTTCTCTCCTACTTCTGTGAGTGCCCTTTTTATAGACGTCCATTCCTCTTCAACTGTGCTGCCTCCTGAGCTATTCCTTACTGTTGTATCTATAGCCTTATAGAACTTAAAGGGTATCTTCTCATTCCTTAGTGTCCGCCCCAGTAGCTGAGTGGTCAGCGTGACGGATTGCCGACCTCCGGGCCCGGGTTCGATTCCCGGCTGGGTCGGAGATTTTCTCCGCTCAGGGACTGGGTGTTGTGTTGTGTTCATCATCATTTCATCCCCATCCGGCGTGCAGGTCGCCCAATGTGGCGCCGAATGTAATAAGACCTGCGCCAAGGCGGCCGGACCTGCCCCGCGAGGGGCCTCCCGGCCAATGACGCCAAACGCTCATAATCATCATCATTCCTTAGTACTTCCGTATCCCACTTCTTTGCGTACTGATTCTTCCTGACTGATCTCTTAAACTTCAGCTACTCTTCGTCACTACTACTCTGTGAGCTGAGTGTTTAGCTGCTCCTGGGTGCGCCTTGCAATCCAGTGTCTGATTCGGACTCTCTGTCTGACCATGATGTAATCTAACTGAATTCTTCCGGTATCATGTTGCCTTTTCCATGTATACCTCCTCCTCTTGTGATTCTTGAACAGAGTATTCTCCGTTACTAGGAGAAATTTATTACAGAATTCAAATAGTCTTTCTCCTCTCTCATTCCATGCCCAAGCCTGTACTCTCCTGTAACCATTTCTTCTACTCCTTCCCCTATGACTGCATTTCAGTTCCCCATGACTATTACATTTTCATCTGCCTTTACCCATTCAGTACCCTCATGTACTTTCTCTGTCTCTTCACCTTCAGCTTACGGCGTCGGCATGTATACCTGAACTATTGTTGTCGGCGTTGGTTTGCTATCGATTCTAAGAAGAACGACCCTATCACTGAACTGTTCGCAGTAACACACTCTCTGCCCCAACCTCGTGTTCATAGCGAATCCTACTCCAAATATACCATTTCCTGGTGCTGTTGATATTGCCCTATACTTACCTGACCAGAAATCCTTGTCTTCTTTCCATATCACCGAGCGAAGTGGCGCAGTGGTTAGCACACTGGACTCGCATTAGGGAGGACGACAGTTCAAACCCACGTCCGACCTTTCAGTTTTCCGTGATTTCCCTAAATTGCTTCAAATACTGGAATGGTTCCTTTGAAATGCCACGGCCGATATCCTTCCGTATCCTTCCCTAATCCGAGCTTGCGCTCCGTCTCTAATGACCTCGTTGTCGACAGGATGTCAAACGCTAATTTATGCAAACTTTCGTCGCCAATTTTGTAAAGGCCTTGTCTCTACCGCTCTGGGGGCCGAGCTGCCACTGTCGTTACGGTAGGCCGAGTATGTGAGTGCTTCTGGTACAGTACACCGCAAATACAATTTTCTACCTGCCAGTATTACACAGCTATGCCCCAGGGTTACGTAACAGGATATGAGAATGGAGCTTCTAGAACACTCCAACAAATTACACTCATGCTCTTAAATTAAGGATAATTGCAGAATGTGGTTCCACACAACGTGGCACTACTCACAACTGGCGCTAATAGCATAGGCAGATAGGGAATACATATGACACAGATCTGTAAGTCCACAGTATTGGTGATAAGTAGAGAAAACAGTCCTAAAACACATGTGCTACAAAACTCCACTGTTTCCTGCGCATGTACCCCGACATCAATGTGGGATATGATTACCATGCACGCGTACACAGGCCACACAACGGGTTGGCATACTCTGGATCAGGTGATCGAGCAGCTGCTGGGGTATAGCCTCCCATTCCTGCACCAGTGCCTGTCGGAGCTCCTGAAATGTCCTAGGGGTTTGAAGACGTGCAGCGATACGTCAATCGAGAGCATCCCAGATGTGCTCGATGGGGTTTAGGTCTGGAGAACAGGCAGGCCTCTCCATTCGCCTGATATCTTCTGTTTTAAAATACTCCTCCACGATGGCAGCTAGGTGGAGTCGTGCGTTATAATCCATCAGTAGGAAGGTGGGTCCCACTGCACGCCTGAAAAGGCGGACATACTGGTGGCAAAATGACGTCCCGATACACCTGACCTGCTACAGTCCTCTGTCAAAGACATGCACGGGTGTACGTGCACCAATCATAATCCCACCCCACATCATCAAACCGCGACCTCCATACATGTCCCTTTCAAGGACATTAAGGGGTTGCTATCTGGTTCCTGGTCACACCGGATGAAAACCCGGTGAAAATCACTGTTCAGACTGTACCTGGACTCGTCCGTGATCATAAGCTGGGACCACTGTTCCAATGACCATGTACTATGTACTTGACTCTGGGCTTCAGGGGCTCTCCTGTGACCAGGGGTCAGTGGAATGCACCTTGCAGGTCGCCGGGCGAATAAACCATATCTGTTCAGTCGTCTGTAGACTGTGTGTCTGGTGAGAACTGTACCAGTGGCTGCGGTAAGGTCCCGAGCAAGACTAGCTGCAGTACTCCGTGGCCGTTTGCTCGCGCTGATGGTGAGATATCGGTCTTCTTGTGGTGTTGTACACTGAGGACGTCCCGTGCTGTAGCGCCTGGACACGTTTCCTGTCTGCTGGAATCGTTGCCATAATCGTGAGATCACACTTTGTGGTACACGGAGGGCCCGTGCTACGAGCTGCTGTGTTTTGACCCCTCATAAAGTCATCAATATGTGTTCTTCGAGCCATTTTCAACACACAGTCACCATTAGCACGCCTGAAAACGTCTGCACACTTACTCGCTGCACCGTACTCCGACCTGCACCAACACTCATCTGCGTATGTGGACTGCTGCCAGCGCCACCGTGCGACGACCGCAGGACAGATGCACCGCGTAGTCATACCCCGAGGTGATTTAAACCCGCAAACCGCCCACCAGAGCGTTGTTTCACCATGTATGAGCATTATCTTTAATTTATGAGCATGAGTGTAGTAACGAAGTCATACAAATATGTTAAAAGGCTTACTTATTCTTACGACTTGTCGAATAATGAAGTCTGCATGGCCCTCAATGGCCAAGTGCAAACAATCATAGGTGAACTTCACAGTACATAGCAAATGCAATTTACAACTGTCTGCCCACTTCTAAGAGTTCACTAAACGATGTTCCCTCTGTGTATCATCCCTGGACGATGATCTATAACCAAGTCCGCGAGAGCTGCTCTTCTGTCTTCCGAGTAGGCTTCTGTCCGTTGTAGTTCGGTCATTGGCGAATTGTACTCGGCCGGCAATTGGCCGATGCGAAGTCGATATTATTATCCTCAGCGCCGCCCTTGGCGTTAGTGGAAGTCGCGCAAGTGGCGAGTCTCTATGGCACTGGCACCAGCTCGCATCTTTGCACCTGTAGTACTTTTGGCTTCGCTGTGTCTTTTTCGAACGACAAAGCACTAATCCCCTCCTCCTCCTTTTCATTTAACTTCTCTGACCCCTAGTCTACCTTGACTGAACCTTTGCAATTTCATTTTCAGATTTTTTAGCTTCCCTACCACATTTAAACTTCTGACAGTCCACGCCTCGACTCCTAGAACGTTACCTTTTCGTTGGTTATTCAATATTTTTCTCATGGTCATCTCCCTCTTTGCAGTCCTCTCCCTGAGGTCCGAATGGGGGACTATTTCGGAATATTTTACCAATAGAGAGATCATCATGACACTTTTCAATTACAGGCCGCATGTCCTCTGGATACACGTTGTGTGTCACTAATGCTGTGGTTTCCATTGCCTTCTGCACCCTCAACCCGTTGGTCACTGCTGATTCTTCCACCTTTAGGGTAGCTTCCCACTCCAAGGACAAGATAGTGTCCTGAACCTCTGTTCGCTCCTCCACCCTTTTTGCCAAGGCGGTTGGCAGAAGTGAGGTGACTTCTTATGCCGGAAGTCTTCGGCCGCCAGTGCTGATTATTAATCAAAATTTAAGCGCCAGCGGGTACTGAATCCAGGACCGAGGACGTTTTGACTACTAATCAAAGACGCTATCCTTTTTTGTTTTGTTGCATTTGGTCGTAGCTGAAGTCAAATTATATTCTTTGAAGTTAGTTGTTGATCCCTTCACTCAGTTTCTTATTACAGAGGCCATTCAGCTCTCTGACCGAACACGCTGAGCTGCCCTGCCGGCTTCCCTAGACCACGGATACCCCGACCTGGAATGCATCTAAATTCGCAGAACATTTTGGTGCTGAAAGGTACTTACACCCACCGCTTTAAATACTTAATACGGAAGCCTTACACATAGTGGATAAAGGGTGCAAAATGAATCTTTGAGGGGTGATAGAACTTTATAATCATTCCCATCCAGGATACATAAATCGGCTGAATGATTAGCTGTCGCTTACATTGGTTGTCAGGTTGATTCGGGGGAGGGCACCAAACAACGAGGTCATGGGTCCCATTAGATTAAGGAAGGATGTGTTAGGAAGTCGGCCGTGCCCTTTCAGAGGAACTATCCCGGCATTTGCCTGGAACGATTTAGGGAAATCACGGGAAACCTAAATCGGGATGGGTGGAGGCAGGTTTGAACCGTTGTCCTTCCGAATGCGAGTCCAGTGTGCTAACCACTGCGCAACCTCGCTCGGTCGCGCTTAGAAATAGGTTGTTTTTTGATTGTATTTCCTCCCTCTTCAACCGATTTCTGACTTGCCTATTTGCTTAGCCAATGGTTTATATAACGTAATTAAAATGACCGTTTGTACCTGTCGATTCAAATGACGTGTAACCTCCCTATTTGCTTAAAACTTTTTACTGCATGTTACAACGACCATTTGCAACCGTTTGCTCATTTTTTCCTCGGCTTTGTTTTGTAGTCAAGATGTCACCGTGATTTTTAGTGTAATTTATTTTGCATATATTTTTCAAATATCTTTTAACTGTGATGGCTAGTCAGAGCGGCGGGCCGCCTATTTGTATAGTGATCAGTGCGCCTACTATATTTTCCTACGTTACGCCGTTATCTAGCTAAGGTTTTAAGCTACCAACGTAGTGTGCTGTGCTGCCGCTAGTATTTATAAGAGCTACAGGCAGAGGTCCTAAACAGTATGACAGCTTGTAAATACGCACTGACACCTCGCACTCGCCGTGGAGTTGGATGTCCCGGCCGGGACGGGACGGGCCCACTTACTTGCGTCACTGAAAACTCGTTTGCGGCTTTAGCCTCTGTGTCAAGATACTGGAAAGTTCGATGTAGCACCACTTCTCCATCGACCAATAGCGCCACCATTTGCTGTATTAAATAAACTTGATCATTGTACCCATTCTTCAGCCCTTTTTACAAGTTACATCATCTTTACTTCTTAAATAAGTAAAATCTTTTATAGTCAAACCATCAAAGTCTGTCGGTGCTGATCATCATATGGCTCATGGTTTTTTTCATATTTTACTTACGATACTAAATCGTTTTCGTCACTATGTCTTCACATTTTTACGTTACTTTTTAACTGCTTAACAGTCCTATGCAAAAATTTTAACGAAGGTACATTAGTAATCTGTTTATTACTGTAAACTAATTATTTTTAATCTGCTGTTAATTGTGATCCAGCCATGTTAATCAATAAATGCTTATTCTATACCCAGAGTTTGACTGACGGTTGCTTTCTGATGTAAGCTTAATTGTATGATCATCTGATATGGGAAATTAATTTGCCGAAACTAGTCAAGAAATTAATTTTAAAAAAAAGTTTGCGTAGCTAAGGGCTGATTATTTGTATTCTTAAAACATGTTTCACAGCTACTGATTGACAGCCATGAATAAAACGTGTCATTTCCAACACTGAAACAGAATGTTGCATATTCGTTGGCTGCTTCAACTGAGCCCGTCTGCTGCGGGACAAGCATTGTTTGCACTCCCACGGGGCGATTAAGACCAATTTTATTCGTTGTTTCTTGGAGAGTCTGCCGATCTTGTAGGATATTTCACCAATATAAGGAATGGTAAATACTAAGGGGCACGGCAGGAACGATCATTTCAAGCAAAAAATTTGAACGTTAGACTTCAGATAAAAAAACCTTAACGTTCCATTCCCTTTCCTTCCATTCCATTTTCTCTTCTCCAAACGTTTTCATTTTTTCATTCTTTAAATTTTTTTCTGTATAAATAAAAATGCCCATGAATGGTAGCATTGAAAATCTATTGACTAAACTTAACAATTATAGACATAGTTGTTCAGAAATGTTCACTAAATTATCAGAACTTAAAAAATATAAACCTTACGCAATTTCAAAAGCTGAAATTATACCAACTAGATTTGGAGAAAAAGTTGTATTACTTACAGATGATAAATACAAAATTACTCTTAGAGGTCGCTATACTTAAATCTTTACAAATGATGATGATAAATTAGATAAAATTGTAAATTTACATTCTGTTTATCGATGTAAAAAAAGAAACAAAGATCGACCTATTCATGTTATTGAATTTGAATAAATGTGAAAAATTTTGTATTTTTCTTTTAATTAAATTAAGATATTCTTTACTATAATTTCCTACGTTTTTAAATAGTTCACATTTGTCGATCATTTTGGTTTCGTTCTATTTATGTAGAACTTGGTTTTTTCGATACAGGCAAATCAGATTTTTGGTTGCAACCTGGAAATTTTACTCGAAAATGCTCTTTGCAACAGAACTCTCGTAATATACTGATGATGGAGAGTTGAAATGTTCTAATAACGAAGGAAACATTGTCATCCCGTGCAACCATAGCACAAAGATTTTTTAAAATGTGAAAAATCTTTTTTCAAAACCCTCTTAACTGGCAAGATCACGTACATACACAAAAAAATATGATGACTAGAGTAGTTTCAGCAGTCGAAGCAACCATATTCAGATCACACCCTTATGAGATCAGGTTGAACAAAAACTGAATATACCAGTAATAACCGTATATGCAATAGCTTGCACTTGTTTAAGAGGCAAGTTAAGAAAGTTCAGTGATCCATCAACAACAAAACTGAAACTTGTTCTCTACCAAGTTTGTATGAGATCCAGTTTGATCAAAACTAAATGTACCAGATGATGTGTAGTGCACTGGTAGAGGCACAACTGCCCAGGTAAACAGTGAAGAATAGTTTTATTAGGACATTATAGAGCGAGTACAAAAACTACTTCCTGGAATAAGTTATTTACAAGGAAAGAAATAATGATTAAGTGGCTGAAAACCAAGACGAATACCAGAAGGTTAAAGTCTAGGTTCTCTAATGAAGAATATGTGCATAATTCAGCACTGATAGTCACTTCGAAGTGTTAGAAGGTTAATCACGTGATCAGTACTTACAAGGGAACTATCCAAAACCACATGTCGAGACCTCCGTGAATTCTTTTATACGGGAAGAATACCCCGAAAGGAACACTACGTCAAAATTTTTGTTGTTAATACATGTTGGAAGTACATTTTTAAAAATGCCAAATTCGTAGCTCGCCAGGCGTCTGCAGCAATGTACACCCATACCGTAACTGTAGCAGACTGAGCGCGCACAACATCGCAGGTGCATGGCCTCGGTTGCCAGAGCATCGCTAAACGGGTAAGAGGGCACAACGCGATGGTAATTTGTAAAGCGAATTTCAGGTTCCGTTCACGGTTTCTCTGACATAATCGTTCACAGTTAAAAGTTTGTTCGAACGTGCTACTCATTTAATATACATAATAATTAGCAGTTGCCTTTGCGATATCGCTAAGTGTTAACAATCGGGATAAAATTGAGTTAATTTTCTTTGTGTTTTCTGCAGTATATGGCTGCTAATAGCAACTGTCTTTGTGGGGGCTCCAGAGCTCCACAGTAATATGGAATCCATACAACATTTTCAAACTTGCAACGATGAAATACACTGTGGGTGACGCAAGTCATGTGATAGCGATAACCATATATGCAGATGGCGGCAATATCGAATATGCAAGGCATAAAAGGGCAGTGTATCGGTGGAGCTGTCATTTGTACTTAGGTGAATCATGTGAAAGAGTTTCGGACGCTATTATGGCCACACGACGTCAATTAACAGATCCTGAACACGGAATGGTAGTTGGAGCTAGTCGCAGGGAACATTCCATTTCGGAAATCGTTAGGGATTTCAATATTCCGAGAACTGCAGTGTCAAGAGTGTGCCGAGAATACCAAATTTCAGGCCTTACCTCCCACCACGGGCAACGCAGTGGCCGACGGCCTTCACTTGATAACCGAGAGCAGTAGCGTTTGCGTAAATCTGTCAGTGCTAACAGACAAGCAGTACTGTGTGAAATAACCACGGAAATAAGCGTGCGGCGTACGACAAACGTATCCCTTAGGACAGTGTGGAGATATTTGGCGTTATTGGACTACGGCAGCAGACGACTGACGTGAGCGCCATCGGTAACAACGCCACATCGCCTACAGCACATCTCCTGGGCTAGTGACCAGACGACTGGAAAACCGTGGCCTGGTCAGATGAGTCAGATGAGCTAATGGTAGTTGTCGCAGACCCCATGAAATCATGGCGCCAAGGTATCAACAAGGCACTGTGAAAGCCGGTGGTGGCCCCGTAATGGTGAGGGCTGTGTTTACATGGAATGGACTGGGTCCCGTGGTCGAACTGAACCGATCATACACTGGAAATGGTTGGTTCAAATGGCTCTGAGCACTATAGGACTTAACATCTGAGGTCATCAGTCCCCTAGAACTTAGAACTACTTAAACATAACTAACCTAAGGGCATCTCACATATCCATGCCCGAGGCAGGATACGAACCTGCGGCCATAGCGGTCACGCGGTTCCAGACGAAATGGTTGGTGACTATTTTCAGTTATTCATGAACTTCATGTTCCTAAAAAATGTCATGTCACCGGATCACAGTTGTTCGCGACTGGTTTGAAGAACATGCTAGACAGTTCGAACGATTGATTTGGTGGCCCAAATCACCCGATGTGAATCCCATCGTACATTTATGGGATGTAATCATGACGTCTTCACCGGCAACACTTTCGCCATAGAGGCAGCATTTCTACGGGGAACTTCCAACGACTTGTTGGGTCCATGCCACGTCGAACCGCTGCATTACGCCTGGCAGAACGAGGTATCTCACGACCTTTATCACCTCAGTGTACATTCGAAACGACTTCTTACCATTTACAGAAAATACTTAATTGCTTTTGTTGGACTCTTGGCCTGGAGATGACAATACTTCTGTCTACAGGAGGACGACGAAAATACTTAACATAATGCAGATCCCACCCAGAGATAATGGTGTGATTCGGACACTCGATAAAGAAATTTTCGACAGTATAAACCATTGTTCAATAAATTTCGAAGACTATAATTCCCCATAGCGCTTTGTGATTTCAGGCGTATCAGCGGAACAGTATTTTCAAACTTCAGCTATTTGCGTTTTGTCAGTTTACATCTGCACGTTTCACTCCGTCCGAACAGACCTTGGAAGGCCGAACGGTACCGACCGGCCGCCGTGTCATCCTCAGTCCACTGGCGTCACTGGCTGCGGATACGGAGGGCATGTTGTCAGCACACCGCTCTCCCAGTCGTATGTCAGTTCACGAGGCCGGAACTGCTCTTCTCAACCAAGTAGCTTCTCAGTTTGCCTCACAAGCGCTGAGTGCACCCCACTTGCCAACAGCGCTCGGCAGAACGCATGGTCACCCATCCAAGTGCTAGTCCAGCCCGACAGCGCTTAACTTCGGTGATCTGACGGGAACCGATGTTACCACTGCTGCAAGGCCGTTGGACCCGCGTTTTACTAACTTGATAAAGTATGCCTGGTACGCAGCACAATATGCAGGAAACAGCCATGATCATTTCTTACTCCATCCAAATTTTGTCCATATCAAACTAGTAATTACTGTTTTGCGAAGTGCCTGAGAACATTAATTTTTCTTTTATCAACTATGCCTGGTGTAAGAAAAATATTAGTTTTCGTTATCCATTAGATACTTGTGACGAATACAGAGAATGAACAAGGAACGATTTCTTCACAAGTCCATTATTGGCCTATTGTAAGATTTATAAGTCTCAGGTAACATGTACTGGAGAGAGCTGAACTCTCATTGAAGAACAGTACTACAGGAATTTTTATAAAATATTTCATACCAACAAATCAAATTCCCGACTGATGCAAGTCATATGCAAGGTAACGTCATAGTGTCTTGATCTTCTTTCCCCTACTAATCATTTGTGTAACAATTACATCTGCAACCGCTTACCTGTCGATGTGAACTTCAAGCTAATGAAAAATTAATGATTTGACGCATTTTTGGTGTGCTGAAAGTGCTTAAAATTGGCGTGTGTGTACTTTGGACTTAGCTCTTCACAGCTCTATGTTTTCTAGTCATAGCTGCGTCTGCTTGTTCACCGATTCGCGCACTAGGCGGGAAAGGCTGTATATACTGCTGTTATAAGCTGCTCTTTGTGCGGCAAAAACGAAGAACTTTAATATTTTTTTTAGTATTGGCAGTGCGTCTTATCAATTAAAATTTTGGGACTGCATTACTTTCTTTGTGTTATTCCTGCCTGAAAAGTTTCTGGACAGGTTTCATCAAGTCAGGTTGGATTATTTCCTTATTAGTTTGCATAAGGGCAGAATCTGAAGAAGTTATGTCACTAACCTATTCTAGGTAGGTATTTTTGGTCCCCTAGAGAGCTTTTGACTGATAGGCTGTGGCTGCATCCGACGCCTGTCCCAAAGAGCTTGAATCTGAGAACGAACTGCCGATGCAAGCGAATATCGTCTGTAGGCGAAATTGGCCTGTACTGATGGTATAGTGTTTACAGGGTGAGTACTCGTATTTCCTTTAGTTATTTTTTCTCGTATTTGAATGTGTCCTGCATGGTGACAGGAACTAGATTTGACTGGCATGTCAGTTTCTTGTGGCCCTACTGGCTATCAAACAGGGCAACGGGCCGCTTATAGCAGTCGGCAACGCCGTTGCGTCTACTGATGAGACGGTCAGAGGCTTTGGGAAGTTCTCATCTTGTCGCAAAATTTGATTGCAACTCTATTAAGCACGAGAGTCTCATCAGCTGAGTCATGTAGGTACGCCGCTGGGAAGTTCCTCGGCACATAATTTATCAGTCATAGAGCTTTGTGTTGGAGCGGTTGGAGTATCGTTGAGATGAGACTTCGCAGCTGTTCCCCAGACGGGTCAGGCTTAGTCCATTATTGGCCTATTGTAAGATTTATAAGTCTCAGGTAACATGTACTGGAGAGAGCTGAACTCTCATTGAAGAGCAGATAAAGGGCGCACAACGTGTTGGTCGTCTGTGTATTTTGTCGAAGTGATGGTTCCATAGGTGTTGGTGGTCCAAAATCACACAAATCTACTTCACAGTTGGTGCCCATGAAGATGGTATCTGTTCTTTCGAATATGTCCGACCGTCTTCTTCTGTGTTGGATGCGTACTCATTGCCCGAACTCTTTCGGGACTCGGTAAGATTGTCTGCTACGAGTAATTAGTGTAATGGGCAGGGGCACTACGAATGTAGTGTGTGGACATTAAGTTGGGAATGTGGGTCTCACGGGGAGCGTGCAAGGGATAAATCCGTGAAGACGCACTATCCTCTGTGCCCTCAGTGGCTCAGAGCGTCTGCCATATAAGCAGGAGTTCCCGGGTTCGAGTCACTGTCGGGGCTCACATTTTCAACTGTCCCCATTGATGTATATCAACGCCTGTCGACAGCTTAGGGTCTTTTTTTAATTATCATTTCATAATGTTAGAGGTGTTTGGTAGACTCTTCCTAGTCAATAGCAGAGCTTGATGTCACAGCAGACAGTTTGTAGTCTTCGCTGGACAGCTACTGGTTACCAGCGCCAGCAACTAAGTGCGATGTCATCGGCATAGGCTTATCTGGTGACATGCGGCCACGTAAAGAGGTCAGCGTGTGGTGGTCGTGCCCTCCCCAGGATTCTTTCATCAGACTTCGTTTGGCGCGACTGCACACCTGCCTGACAGATTGCCCTCCATGACCCACTTCGTGGCGCCTGTAGTTGACGATCCTCACGCTCTGTTTATATTATACAAGAATTTTATAATGAGGAATAATCGGTAACACTTCACGCAGTAACTCTTGGGTTGATTCCCTTTGAGGTATTCTATTTTATTTAATCTCCCTTATCCAGACACACATATCCTTCAGTAAGGACCCTCGCTTTTTCTATTCCGTTACACGCCTTTCCCCTACACAGTACAAGGATTATTACTAGAATATTACATCTACTAATCTACTAATATCTTTACAATAACTACTGATAAGATTACTAAGCTGTGGTGATCCTTCTGGATTTAATCACAGCAATTATCCTTAATACTTCAATTTTGATGATTTAAAACTTTCACGCAGCTACTCTGCTCGCTCATTTTCACCCACTGCGTAGTATCTGGAACTTGCAAGTACAGTACCTTGTAGTGTCTTCTGATCCCTCCAGCTCATTGCAATCCACAGTTGTCACTTCTGAGAAACTATCATCAGCAAACTTCTCTACCTCAATGCGACTCTCGACGCTCCTGTCGACCTCTTGTGTACCCCATGACTTGTACCCAAGCCATGTACCAGGTGGTGAAGGGCTCAGGTTAACTCTCAAATAACATTCACCAGGACCACTATTTGGGGTAAACACTGATTTAATACTCTTTCACTCGTAGCACAATATATATATATATATATATATATATATATATATATATATATATATATATACTTCTTTTACACTGGAAAAACAAATACCTTTTTGTTTATTTTTGGTCTTTGTTCTACGGCACGGCTTCGCACTTACAATTGTTCACGGTGCTGCGAGCGTATTATATTCACGAGCGTGGCCCAACATAGCGAACTTAACAACTTTGTTCTTTACCGTTGCCCCTGTATATCCCATAGCGGAGTCCAAAGCCGTGGGTATACCTGGTTGCCATTGTCATTGCCGTATGGCACAATAACGCCCTTTTCAGTGAAATATACTTCTCCTCGTCCTGCAACCCTTTTTAACATGTATGTGGCACTGCTCCACTCCACATGCGCTTCGGCGCTGTCTTTTATAATAATTAACGAATGTTAGTAGTGCACTGCGTACTTGGCCTCGCCAGCTCACGTGCGACACTTCCGCTGCCGTGAGCCACCTCGACTTGACTCTGATCATTGTTGTTTTTCTTGCCTGCCGGCTACGCTGTTCCATCCGTGTAACCTTGGGGGGGGGGGGGGGGGGGAGAAACTCCCCCTGTTATTCTTGTAAAATTTCTGTTTCATTTACTTATAGTCTATTTACTTGTGTTTTTTCTTCTTCCATCAGTACAGCTTAATTATTGTTTTTACTAATTTACTTATTATCTATTTTCTTTACACACTATTTACATTTACAAGGGGGGAATACTGTCCCCAGGTAAGGCTAGCAGTACCGTTTCTCTTTTAAGGCACTAGATGCCTCTCACTGTCTGTCTCCACTTCCTGCTGCCCTCTCTCGACCTTATTTTATATTAATACTACCGCTTAGCGTCATCTTTTTTGCTGCTAGATGGCTCGCGCTGGCTACCTCCCGCTATCGTTTTGTAGCGTCACAAGCGGTATAAGCATTATACAAGGCAGGGTCTCAAAATAGCTCTGAGCACTATGGGACTTAACTTCTAAGGTCATCAGTCCCCTAGAACTTAGAACTACTTAAACCTAACTAACCTAAGGACATCACACACATCCATTCCCGAGGCAAGATTCGAACCTGCGACCGTAGCGGCCGCGCGGTTCCAGACTGTAGCGCCTTTAACCGCTTGGCCACCACGGCCGGCAGGCAGGGTCTATTACCGACCTCTCAGGTACTCCTGCACGCACTTCTCAGGTCGTTGATTCACCGTGAGGACTCCTGACGACTAACGTGCTACCTTCGAGGTGATCAGCGAGTAACTTCACCAATGTGTGTTCGTAGGTTTTTCCAGCGAATGAGATACTTGAAGGTCTCTCGGGCATGCAGCCGGGTTGACTGGTCGTTGTTGAACGAATTTTCGACGGCGTAACGTGCCATCATCATCAGGTTACTCCTGTTGATTGACGTCCTAGGCCGGCGGGTGGTGTGGTATATATATCTGTCACCTCTCCCCTCCACTGACTCGGCGTATGGACCGAGGGATGTACAGGCGGCGGTGGTGGGGGCAGCTTGCGCTGACGAGATGACTTCACCCTTCGGCGGGTGTGGTGCCCCGTTCCCGCTGTTCCTGCAGAACTTTTATTGCTGGATTCCACGCTTGGCTGAGTTGAAATCCGATGTACCTGTTAATAAGGTTCTCGTGCATCCGGATTTCAATTGCTTCCTTGTATACACAGTCCCAAAAGCGGGATGTGTTATGCAGGACTTCTGTGTTCTCGAATTCCATACGATGATTTGTCTCGAGGCAATGTTCTGGGCAGCTACCATTCTTGGATGTTCTGGTACGGAAAAAGCCTGATAGAACACTAGGACACAGCGTCTACCGGAAGACAACCCACACGGATCTGTACCTTCACGCCTCCAGCTGTCATCACCCGTCACAAAGAGAAGGAGTACTAAATACATTGGCTCATAGAGCCCGTGTGATCTCCGACGAAGAAAGCTTAAAACCGGAACTCGACCACCTCGAGAATGTGTTCCAGAAGAACGGCTATAGTGACCGCCAAATTCGACTCGCCTTCAAGCAGAAGACCACACCACAGCCGACACCTGATGATGATCCACCGAAAGCAACAGCCTACATACCATATGCGGGCAACGTATCGTGAAAAATAGGCAGGATTCTAGGACGTCACAACATCAAATGCGTCTACCGCCCGCCGCCAAAAATCAAGTCCCTTGTAGGGACAGTGAAGGACGATTTAGGACTCCGGAAATCTGGAGTTTATTTCATACCGTGCGAGTGTGGGAAAGCATATGTGGGGCAAACCATTCGCACCATCGAGGAAAGGTGTACTGAACACAAACGGCACACCGATCTCCAACAGCCTACAAAATCTGCAATCTCAGAACATTGCCTCGAGACAAATCATCGTATGGAATACGAGAACACAGGAGTCCTGCACAACACATCCCGCTTTTGGGACTGTATATACAAGGAAGCAATTGAAATCCGGCTGCACGAGAACCTTATTAACAAGGACAACGGATTTCAACTCAGCCAAGCGTGGAATCCAGCAATAAAAGTTCTGCAGGAGCAGCGGAAACGGGGCACCACACCCGCCGGAGGCGGCATGCGGACTGACGCCCATCAGTCATCTCGTCAGCGCAAGCTGCCCCCACCACCGCCGCCTGTACATCCCTCGGTCCATACGCGGAGTCAGTGGAGGGGAGAGGCGACGGATATATATACCACACCACCAGCCGGCCTAGGACGTCAGTCAACAGGAGTAACCTGATGATGATGGCACGTTACGCCGTCGAAAATTCGTTCAACAACGACCAGTCGACCCGGCTGCATGCCCGAGAGACCTTCAAGCAACTTCACCAATGATTCAGTCATTCCTTACGTGTAAAGTTTGTAGAAGAGTCCACGATGCCAGACAAACGTGTGTAATCTGAGGATATCATGCTACAATATTCCTTGTCGTTTAAGGTATTTATAGATTTTCCAACTACCCGGAGTACCTGCTGCGATGTAGAATGCCCAGTCCTTGGTTAAAGCGGCGGGACGCAAACGAATCGTTGTTTGGTGTGCAAGCCGTTGCGCCTGCGCGGTGAGCGATGGCTGGAGCGCGGCCGCCCGCGGGACGCGAATGTGTTGCAGGTTGTAAGGCTGCTGACGTGTAGGAGGTATACAGTAAAAACCACATCATGCAATAATTGACACTTGGACAGGAGGCAAGTTCAGTGAACAAAAATTCCTGTACTTGTAACAGCACAACAAAAATGAGACTCGTTCCACACCATGGGTAATAAAAATGTAATGAAATATAAAATATGAAAAGGCAAATGCGAATGACATATTCATCGAAGCATAACGCACTGTTATAGCTTTGGATGGGAATTAATCAAGGTAGTCCGACTGGACACACAGTCGCAGAGATATTTTATTTTTTGCTGACGATAAGTTACGCGGTGTAACAATGGCCTTTTTATATTTTACGTTTGATTATGATTTTATTACTCATGAAATAGAACCAGTCTCTTTTTTGTTACGCTGTTACAACCAAAAATAGTTTTTCACTGAAGGTATCTCGTATACAAGTGCAATTAATTATGTAATATGGGTTACACTGCTGCACTTAGATTTGTTCAACCTGCATCTCATTTAAGCGTGGTGTAGAACCACTAATTTTGTTATTGTTGAAACCAATGAATTATCTATTTAATTTGCCTCTTATAGGAATGCAAGTTATTGTATGACATTGTTATTCCGTTCAATCTACGTCCAACACGGGCATGGTCTGCGGATGGTTACTTTGACATTTGATACTAGTCTAATGGTCACATTTCGATATTTATGTATATAATGGATCTAGGCAATTAAAAGATAAAAAAGATTTTTTACGTTTTGACAAATTACGTAAGATCGCTTTCTCCTTCCCTGACAATTTCACATATCTTAAAAAACATTTGGGTTTCTGGACCACAAATTTAATTATTTTATCCTCAGACTCATCCACAAGAATGTTAACTATTAAGTGACACAGTAATTCACCCATAGTGACACTGTCATTTTATTTAAAATATTGGTTGTCGATTAAAAAAAATAGATCGAGCTGAGTACATGTTTGAAGAGATGTATAATATCCCCTTCCTGTTGCTTTGCTTTGACATGCAATGAATCCAACAAAGGTACTAGCGTGCAGAGAGATACTACGTTGAAACTCAGTAATATGTCAGTTCATTCGAGGTGCAGGTTATTGAGTCGACTCACAAAACTCTTCCTGATTTTGGATCTCGTGTCATATTTCTCTGCTACAGTGCTCAAAAGGAAATGTAGATGGTTTACTAGGTAGTATGTCGGGGTTCCAGTATTGTTAAGAATGGAGTGAATCGGAACCTATTGATCATGTATCTTTGGTTGGCCATAAATTCTCGCCGGCTTACTCTCTTTTTCAGATGGTCAGTAAACTGGCTGAATTTGAGGGGGGTGGTTGTCCTTTGTTGTACTACATCGGCAGAATGTTTCTAGACACAAAGATACGCGGCGCCCTCAAATAAGACCGACATCATGCTGAAACAAGTGCCACAGACAGAACAACTGCGTCATTGTCCTTGCCGACAGGTCAGATTACTTTTTATGTGTCATCTCTCAAAGATCGAAGCGCGTTCCCCTCCTTAATGTTAACGTTCTAAATGAATGCAAGTATCCTCGCCTTATTTCTTCATCAGTTTCACTAGGAAGTTTCAAAATACACCTCGAGCCACTTTCAGGAGACCGTTCGCAGACTCGACGAGAAATTCAGATGAAGTGAAATGAAACTTCTGGAGACTCTACTTGACCCGATTCGTTTATAACGGAATCTTACTATCACGAGTGCCTGCTAGCTGTTGCGGCCGCACACTTTATGCAGGGTGGTTAGAAACAGTCTGAAAAAACTTGTAAGGTTGTAGGCTATGAGTAGGCTATGGTGAGAACTAACTGTTAAGAAAAAATTCGGTATGTTGCGCCGTTTCCGAGTCAATTATCATTCAGGTTACTCAATTAGCCCACTGCGCGTGGAAATTCAAGCAGTGCTCCAGATACAATTAGTGTCAATTGTTATCATAGCGAGACTGCTCAGCCTCTGAATCGAGTTCTATCCGTACTACCATGCCACGTCCAATTTTTGTACAGCTATCTCGTTTGGCAACACCGTCTGTGGCGGGCCGCTTGAATTTACACGCACAATGACCTGATTGGCTATCTTCAATGCTAATCAACTCGGAAACGGCGCAACATATCTAATTTTTTTCTTAACAATTATTTCTCAGCACAATCTACATTAAAACATGCTTATAAGCTTTTCAAAGTGTTTCTGACAACCCTGTATAAATGGGTAGACGTGGCAAACTTCGGTATAACATGCTAGTATCGACATCTTAGTAAAAATACGAAAATGCACAATTCTCTTTTTCTTGTTATTAAGGTTCTCAAATTCATGTAAGCTGTTGACTGGGGAGGTATGAGATGTGCTGTTGAGACCTTCTCGGCGTAATAACTGCTTGGAAGATTCCATGGCTTTTTCCAGGATAGTATTGCGGAGCCTGCACAATATTTCAACGAAGCAATGGCTAGGAATCAACAGGTGAGACGCTGGTTCGTTAGAAGGGGGGAGATGACAGCAACGGTGACTATAAGGTCGTAGTAGGGGAGGTTGACATCCAGCGCCCCGTGCCTGTGGACTCAGCATGCATGGTGTGGAGAAGCCCGGCAACAAGCAGCGGACCACTACTCATGAGTGCGGGCATGTTGTAGGTACAATACTTAGCCGTCCTGGTGTCGAGGCCCCATCGCTGTGGTCTCGTTGAGTACGTTTCACTGGCGCTGAAGAAGCCTTTGCGTCACCAATATTCGTTCCCACTATCTGCAAAACTGAAATCATCAAGTAAAGCAGGTATTGAGAAACACGACCAATTAAAAACAATTAAAACATATATCATTTTCCACACATTCTACGAGATCGTGCTGAAAAGTAATGCCTCCGAATTTTTATGTATAAACTCTTAAAACTTTTTAAATAAAACAAACGTTTTCAACATTTTACATCTGTATTCTTCACGTCTCCATTTCTATTTCTCAACATAGTCACCCTGGTGACGAACATGTTTCTCCCAACGAGAGACCAGTTTGTTGACACCGTCACTGTAGAATGCTTGACTTTGTTGACAGTGCAACACTCGCGCCTCTGATTGCATCGATTCATCGTTATCAATGTAGTATCCTAGAAGGAGACTACATTGATATCCTGTAGTATCTTTCAGTTATGGAAATAGATGAAAATCGAATGGGGCCAAGTCGGGACTGGATGGAGGATGATCGATGACAATGGACCCAAGGCGTCGGCGTTTGGTAGATGGTGCAGCGCTCTTGTGTAGTCTGGCATTGACATGCTGAAGACGAGGTGCTCCATGTGTGAACGAATTCTTCGAATTTGGAAACTCTATCACAGCTCGCTGTTTCTCACACACCGACATGTTACACGCTGCAATGTTACACACTACAATTCAGAGCCGTCTAGCGGTAGAGGGCTGCAAATATGTAAAGATGAAAAATAAAAATGCAGGCTGTTAATAACGAATATAATTTTTCCGGTCAATGGTTTTACTCCTGACAACGAGGCAGAGACAGAAATCGAAAATTCGAGAATTTTATTCTGATTTGCGCGGCTTGAAAAACGAGAGGGTTGTATTCAGACATGCTACCGCAAAAGACTCCGAGGCCACAATGTTATCAACGTCCGTTTTATTTAAAAAACTAAGAGTTTTCACAGAAACACTTCGGAAGTATTAGTTTTCAGCCCACCTTGTAAAATTACCAGACTCTAGATTCAAAGGCTGCAAAGTTGGCTGCGTGGTAAGTTGGAGAGTTCGTTATAAATCTGTATTTACAGGGCAGTAATATACCGCAAATGGGACTCAGTATTTACCGTTAAACGCAAATACTTTCTTTGAAGAGTACCATCGTAATCAAGTAAATATGAAGCTACCACTATCAGATAAGCAGCAGCTATTATAATTGAAGAGACAGCAGTTTTTCTTGGAAGTTACAAATTTCTTTCGAATTTCCTTGATTAAATTTTGAAGACATCAGCATGAATGGTCTTAAGTAGTGCAGTCTTAGTTTATTTGTAATGCATTGTATAAATTTAGATTCTGTGGTGTGTTGTCTTTTGTTTATATGTTCCTTTGTTCATACTGAATACCTAAAGATTATCCTTCCTGAGGGTACGTTCAGAACTTGATGAATGATGAACGAATATGAATTATGGGTTATGTATCGGTTAACTTTGATGCTGGGAAATATTACAAAATAAGGCTGGTAGACAATGGAGTAAGAAATGTTTCATGGGACGAAAAGGTTGACATGTAAAGCAAAGATGCTGAGGGTAGTGCATGACAACAGATATGGAGAGAGATATAGAAGCAGTAGATAAAAAGACAAAGTTGAAGATATTTTCCCCATTTTCATGACACCCTCTATGGAAACAAAATTTTTGCTTCATTTAAGGCTCATTAGTCAACAAAATTCAGTACTTATACAGAAATTTTTTCTGTCTAGATAGCTCTTTAGTTCTTCTAATTATGCATTTCGGCAGATTGCCTTCACCAATTCGGTTACTTAAGGAATAAGTAAAACGCATTATTTAGAATACCACACGACTGTACCGAGGAAAAGGGGATGCTCAGTACTCGGTACGATCATGTACCGCTTGAAATAATACTTTGATTTGGTTCTTTAAGTTACTGATCCAACAATGGCAGTCAGCTGAAACACATAATGAGAAGAAATGAAGCGCTATCTAGACAGAAAAAAATTTGTGTGTGTTTGCATCATGGCCGCAGACTTCTACAACAAGTAACTGCCTTCAGTTATAAAAATCAGTACTTCACCAGAAGCGGAAGATTGTTACAGTTCGCGTGAATCGGACTTCAATGCGAGATGCCTATAATAGTCTCCACAAAAAAACTTGGTCTCGAAACCTGGCAGGAAACTGCTGTGACTGCACACTTCAGACATCGTAGCGCCTACTGCATCGGCATCCCACTTTACGTTCAACCATCACGAGATGTCTGCATCACAGGGTGTATATGCACCCGGAGAACCTACGTCGTCTTTGTTATCAAAACAAGGACTTACCGGCGGCAACAATACAACACACCACTAGGTCTCCACCAATGGCCGCCATGGACCGCTACCCACTCACGGAGCCTGCAGAACAGCTTCACCAGAGGTCGCAGCTAGCCTAGGAAATACTTTGCTACGCCAGGCACGTGATCGCAAATAGTTCCATCAGTTACATCAGCCAAAGGGCTTTATAAGGCAGCGAACCCCTCAGAAGGATAGCAGAGATTCTGTTCTCATCAAGTCCTCCTCTCCCTCGTTTCATACTGATCTCCTCTGGCGCCTTCCCTACATCACCTTTGGCCCCCATGGAACCCTCACCCCTTTCCTTACTTCCTTCTCTCCTAGGCAGCCCCAACCCCCTCGTTGTCATCCAACCCTCACCGCCATGATCACAAAATTCAGCCCTGTGGTTACAGAGGTGGAGGTGTTGGCAGAACTGAACGCCCATCCCACCTTGGAAGTCCACTCGGTCTGCCATATTTACAACTCCTCTCGCCCTACCTTCCTCATATGTATCTTTACTGAGTCTGCCTTCTCCATTGATCACCCCCTCACACAGGGAACCCTCATTTTCAACCACTGCCACCCGTTGACCCATCCCATTCCACTCCTCAATCCTACTACTGCTAGTGCTGTCTCCTGTACAACGAGCACATCACTCAAAACTGCAAGAACCCCCCTACCTGTCCCCATTCTAAAGCCTCCCACTTCCTCAAACAGTGCCCTAACCTTGCCTCTCCCCCTTCCTTCAACACCTGCAAAGAACCCCACCCCATCTACTCCTCCAAATGCAAAGTAAAACCCCCTCCCACCAATCCTGATCTCACTGTCCCCATTCGCCCCATCGACCTGCGTATCCACCCCAACATTTCCCTCCGCCCTCCCCCTACAGCAGAAGACATCATCTGGTTCCTAACCGTCATCCTGCAGAACATCCACCCCTTCCAGCGGCCCCACACCCTCCAGCAGATTTCCCTCGCCTCCTGCTCTGTTTTCCATTTAAATACCTTATGCCTACTCCCATTACCAGGACCACTTTACCTTCACCCACCTTGACATCCCTGTTTCAGCCCCTCACTCCTCACCCCACTTCCTTCCCCCCCCCCCCCCCCCCCCACCACCTTGTGCGCCACCAGAATCGTCTCCTCTACCACAACATTCGGTCCCCCTGCCAATAAATAAATCTTCATGCATACCCTTTCCCAGCACCAGGTTGACTCCTTCATCCTTAATGAAACCTTCATCTAAGTGCACCATGTTGTCCACACCTCTCCCTATCTCCTTTACTGCACCAACAATCCCCTTACCCTCGCTTGAGATGGGGTCACTATTGGCCACCTCAAGCATCTCCCTGTCTGGCCATGGCCAAAGCCCCTTCTCAATGACCCAACTGAACACCTCCACAGCATCTTTTTTCCCTCCCTCACCCTCACCCATGCCACTATCTATATCTGTCCCACAGCTCCTCTCCCCTACAACTTCATTTTCTATGTTGACCTTATCTTCTCCACCTACGTGATTGCTGCCAACCAAAGCCCCTGCTACCCTTCGGCAGTGGCATCAGTTCCTTGCCACCCTCTGTGGTGACCTTTTGCCTCCCACACAACACACCTGTCCTGAAAGTAACTCCACCCTCAATGTTATCCTCACTTCCCCCAACCTCTTTGGTCGCACTGCCATGGACGTCCTCGATCCCATTGGTAGTGACCACGTCCCCATCCTTCTCACCATCTCCTCTGCACCTGGCCCCCCTGCAACCCCCCACCCAGCTGCCCCTCCAAATTCAGACTGGGATTCCTACAAGGAATCCATTGCCTCCCAGGTCAATAGCCACCCCCTCACCTTTCACCGTCCCACTGACATCACACATGCTGCTTCCTTCCTTCGGAAGACCATCACTGACATTATGGAGGTCCATGTCCCTATCAAACTCGTCCACCCTCACCACCCTACACTTCCTCTGAGCGGCCATCCTTCTTCTTCATGAATCCTGCAGATCCTACCACTCCTTACTCTGCACCCATGATGGGTATACACTCATCCACTACTGGCAGTTACAGTGACACATCCAGCCAGAACCTCCTTACAGCAAAGAAATACTGGGACTGGCGCCAGACATGCACACGCCTCAGCTCCACAATCCCTGTCAACTCCTTCCAGTACTGGTCAGCCTTCCACTGCCTTACTGGTAGCCATCCCACCCTGCATTACCCTATCCTCCATGATGACTACCCCTTCCCTGACAACCTCAGTAAGGCTAACCACTTTTCTTCCCAACTCTCTGAGGTCTTCTCATTCCTGATGATCCCTATTCTGATTACTCCCTCTTCCCCACCATCCTTGATAGCGCTGATACCTCTGTCCCTCCACCCACCCCTAGCTTCCAGTACTTTTGTCAGTTACACTCCTCAGACATCAACACTCCCATCACTGCACACGACATCACTCTCGTTCTCTGCTGCAAATGCAGATGGCGTCATCTACTGCCACCTCAAGGAATCCCCAAATCCTTCCTGGTTGTCCTTGCTACCCTGTACAATGTCCTCCTTTCCTCTGGCTTTTACCTCGATCTGTGGAAGAGTTCCCACATCCTGCTATTCCCTAAACCCAACAAACCCCCTCTGACACATCTTCCTATCATTCCCTCTGCCTCACCTCCATGTTCAGTAAAGTCTATGAGACCATCCTCTCCCGTTGTATTCACTGCTACCTTAACCAGCACCACTTACTTCCCCTTACCCTGTGTGGCTTCTGGCCTTCCTTCTCAGCCGTTTACTGGCACCTTAACCTTACCAATCTTCTTTCTCTCCACCCGCTATCTTTGTTTCCCTTGACCTCCAGAACGCCTACCACCATGTCTGGCATCCCAGGCCCCTCTTCAAACTCCAGACCTATGCTCTCCCTATCAATTTCGTCCATCTCATTGCGTCCTTCCTCTCGTGTCATCCCTCCTATGCCACTATGCACAATTCCAACTCCCGCACCTTCTATCCCTCTGCTGGCGAGCTCCAATGCTCCGTCTTTTCGCCTCTCCTCTATTTTCTGTACACTGTTGATATGCCCAAACTTCTTCCGCCTGTTCATCTTCTCCAATTTGCTGAAGACACCGCCTTCCTAGCCCTTTATCCTACCCTTCAACGGTCCAAAAGTACCTTCCAAAGCCACCTTGACCAGTTCACCACTTGATGCAACCAGTGGTTCCTTCGTATCAAACCCTCCAAGACCCAGGCTATCATCATAGGCCGCATCACCCACTCCTTCCATCTCCATGATTTCTACCTAACCATTTATGGCCATCCTATCCACCTCACTCCTACCCTCAAATAACTCGGCCTCACCCTGGACCGCCACCTCATCTTGACTCCCCGTCTCCTTACAATCCATCACAAAGCCCACAACACACTCCCTCCTGAAACCCCTATCCAGCTGGACATGGGGACTGCATCCTTCCACCACCCTTGATCTGCCCCATCCTTTGTTATGCCAGCATTACTTGGATTTCGGCCCCTCCCAGATTCTATAACGCCCTCCAAATCACGAACACCATGCACTCTGCATCGCCTTCTGTATCTGCCTTCCATCCCCCATGGCCATCCTCTATGACCTCATCCTCTTCCCCCACCTTCTCCTTTTCCATGAACACATCTGCACCCTGTATATTTCCCTCCAACTCGATCCCCCCCACCCCCTGGTGTAACCCTTCCTCTTCGCCCCCAGCCTGTTGCCGCACCTTTACTGTTGTGTCCTGCCCTCTCTCCATCTCTCCATCTCCACGCCCTCCATCTCCTTTCCCAATGCAACTTATGGAACCTACCCCTCCCAGATGATGAACTTCGCCCTGATATCTACCCCCACTACCAACTCTAAACCCACCTTCCTCCTGCCTCCTCCTCAGGGCTCCCTCTACTCCGCCCTCCCTTCTCCTGAGTGGCTTTCCCCCTCCTACACCCCCTCCCTCTCCCATGCTTCCCTTCAGTGTCTGTGCACTCCCTCCTGCCTTGTCTTCCCTCTTCATCCTGTCTCTTGGTACACCCCCTGACCCCACTATTCCTTTCATGCCACCCCCTCCCCTGCTGCACCTTGCTCTCCCCTCTTTTCCTATCCTCTCAGGCCTCTCGCTCGGCAGGTCCCTCCTGGCAGGTTTTATTCTTTGTTGTGCGTGCTTCATCATTTAAAGTGGTTTAAAGGTGTCTTTGTTCTGGAGTGTTTTCATACTGTGGCCAACTTTTAACCTGTGTGTGTGACTTCAGTATCTCTTTTGTGCTCTACTAATCGGCAACTGTGTTTTTTAACTTTATGTAGCCTTTTTTAATTGTGCCCCCATGAACGTCTCTGTATCAGTGTATATTTTCCCTCTCTTACTCTGTTTTTATGTTCCCCTTTTTATTGCCGTTATATGTATAATTTTCTCGTTTTATTAGCTGTCATGTCACTCGGCAGAAGAACAGCGGATTGTACTGCGGCCAGCCCTCCCCTGCCCATATGGGGCAGGGGAATGAAATCACAATAAAGGAAAAAGAAATCAGAAGGATACAGAGCTGCCGCCCCATCTGCCAAGGCCAGACGCCTCTTCTAGCTGGCCGATCTCTTGGTATAGTCGACGAACCTTTTGACATTGTAGAACTGTTTGCGTTCACTCCATGTGAAGAGATGCGTCTTTTGTTATTATTATTATTATTATTATTATTATTATTTGTTATTTTGTGTTTGTGTCGATTTGCAATCGGGATCGAGTAGGTTGTTCTTTTGGATAGTGTATTATTGTCTCGTTTTGGTGACTCCAATAAACTGTTCTCGAACTTGTGTTTTCCACATTTCTATTAAGCTACCACATGTACTTCAGTGGCGACGAGTTGGTTTACAAGTTTCTTGCATTTCTCAGTTGTTGACCTCTATGACAGAAGGTATTCCAGGTATGGATGAACCCTCAGCGCGAGTCATAGCGCTATTGGGACGTACGCAACAAATGAATGAGCTCATTATTCAGCATTTACAGGTGATGTCCATCTTCCCCGTTGAGGTGCCTACTCAGGGGTCCCACACAGATTCCCCGTTTCTGGGCCCCTGCATTTCCCAAGTTCGACAAATCCATTGAGCCTTGGGGCAACTATGAGGCTCGTCTGGAGCAACACTTAATTGCTCATAATGTCACTGGCGACGTTCAGCGTCGCGCATTTTTCCTCGCCTATATGGTCCTGGAAGCTTATCATCTTCTGCTACAGTTGCATCCCGATATGGAACCTCATGCTGGCTCCTATGAGGTGTTGACTTCTACCTATTGCATTATTTTTGACTCTCAGGTCCACATGGCGGCAGCATGTCGCAAGTTCTTCTGTTATCAGAAGCTTCCCACATAGTCATACAGGGAAAGGATTGATACACTACAAGGTCTCTTCCATGACTGTCGTTTTTTCTGTGATAACCCCCATTGCAAGCAGTCTTATGGTTTGACACTCATTTGTGATATGATTCTTGTCCATGCCCCCATTGATACCTTACAGACAGATCTTCTGAAGCTGAAAGATCCCTCTTTAGACACCTGCTCATCCACTATCCGCGCTCATGAGTAGTCCTTCTGCTTCCACGCTGCAGTCTCTGGCGCAGGTCTTCGCCATCTTCCGTGTCGGCGGTTCCCATCACGGCAGCTGCCGCAGCGTTGCTGGGGACCCGTCCTGAGGCTGCGCCCATCCTCTAGGACCATGACGCTGGTCCCCACCTGCGCCAATGGCGGCCGCAGCGGCAGCACCAGCAGCGACAATGGCTGCCCTCCTGTAGTTAATGCTTTGTCACACATCAGAGGCAAGATTGCCACTTCTGGAGGGTGACCTGTTCGGTCTGTGGAAAGCAAGGTTACAGAGCCGAGTCTGTCACTCGTCTTCGTTGATGGCTATGGACCACACTGCTGTCGACACCTCCAACTCTGTGGTGGATGAGATGGACCCATTGCCGCCAATTTCTTTTGTGCAGTCGGTTTCTCCACACATGACGGCGGCAAGCATTCTGACTGTGTGGTTGAATGGCACTCCTCTCTCTTTTCAAGTGGATGTGAGGTTCTCCAAGACCATCGTCGATGTGTTTTCCCATCCATTTGGGTTCACTACCACTTCATCCATTACATTCCTCTCAGAAGAGCGACAGCAACCACGTCATCCGACTACATGGGTGGTTCTTGCCTCGGGTCCAACACCTCACTCATGATGTCACAGCCTGGGTTTTGGTCCTCGCCGCCCCCAAAGCCACCACCTTATTGGGAATGTATCTTTTTCCCTTACCGGGGCTTGAGGTACATGACTCAGGCCTGGCCGTCCAGTCACTGTCAGCAGACAATCATTTGCAGCAGCTTCTGGATGATTTTCCAGACGTGTTCTCTGCCACATCTCAGGGTATCTCTGTGTTCGAAGCCCATATCGAACTCCTCCAATCAACGATCCCAAAGTTCCACAAGGCTCACTTGGTACTGTTTACCCTGCATGCAAACTACAGGAGGATTTTTATTGCCTGGAGGCTGGGGGCATCCTGACTCTGGTCCCCCATAGTCAGTGGGCTCCACCCATCTCAGTCCTTGAGAAGCCGAACGGATCTATTAGTGTTTGTGGGGATTTCAAGGACACTGTCAACGTTCAGTCTCTTATTGAGTCATATTCCATACCCAATGTTGATGACACCCTGACCTGGTTAGCTGGCAGCAAGGTGTTTGCCAAAATTGACCTGTGGGACACCTACCTCCAGTTGCCTTTGGATGAGTCGTCGAAAACGATCTCGGTAATCAATACCCCTTTTGGGCTCTTCCATTACAACCACCTCCTGTTTGGCGACACCAGTGGTGCAGCCATCTTCCAGCAATATTTGCAAACATTGACGAGAGACATTTCGGGGATGGCTAACTAAGTTGATGACATCTTAGTTGCTGGTGTCTCCACACCAGACTTGGCCCGGAACCTCTGGCATCTCTCCCATGTTCTTCAGGGTGCCAACTTATGTAGCAACATGTAGAAATGTCAATATTGTTTATGAGATGACTTACCTCGGCCATGTTTTTGAGCGATAATGGCATTCGACCGACACTCCTGTATGTCGAGGCTGTTAAGCAGCTGCTGTCCCTAAAGGACATCTCCCAGCTCAAGTCAGTCCTGGATAAACTCAATTACTACCACCTTTTCATCCCATATGCCGCGGCTCTGGCAGAACCACTTCACTGTCTCCTCTGTAAGAATGTTCCCATGGACTGGTCACTGGCATGTGATAAGGTGTTCCACTGTCTGAAGTCTTCTCTCCTGATGCTTGCTTGCCTTGTCCCTTATGACCCCACCAAGCCTCTCACTTTGGCTGCCGATGTGTCAGACTATGGTGTGGGGGCCATCTTGTCTCACATCATCGAGTTGAGCACCTGGTGGCTCTTGTCTCCAAAACGCTATCTCCGGCTCAGCGCAACTACAGCCAAATTGAGAAGGAGGCATTGGCCATCACCTTTGTGTTTAAGAAATTCCACGATTTCATCTATGGACATCGCTTCACTTTATACACCGATTACAAGCGTCTGGTCTAGTTGTTTAGCACTATGGCCTCCATCCCCACGAGTACTGTTCACCACCTCCAGTGCTGGGCATTGATTCTCATGGAATATTCCTATGACATACGTTTTTGGGCCACAGCTCTCCATGCCAACATGGAGCTTCTCTTTCGTCTTCCAGTGGGCACTGACCCATAGTTCGATGCTGACTCATTTGGCTGTTTCTACCTGGATGACGCCACAGCCGAGGCAGTCACTGATTTGCCACTGGATGCCAAGCTAGTTGCACATCACAGATGACCCAACCTTCCAGATGCTGATGCACCACATTCAGCATGGGTGGCCTTCAGACAGTCATCAGCTACTACAGCCAGAGGTCCAGGAATACTGGCACCGCCACCCAGGATCTGTCTGTCAGAGATGGGGGTCCTCCTCATCTTGGGTGATAATGATTGCTGGCAGATGGTGTTGCTGCCCTCCCTCCAGCAGAGGGCCTTGGAGCTCCTCATTGGTCATGGGGGTATTGCCCTGACGAAGTGGCTTGCCTGCCAGCATGTCTACTGGAGGGGGATGGACACCACCATCACCCAGATGGTGGCCACATATGTCTCTGTCAACAGCGCCAGTCGGCACCCCCTCGCTGCCTGTTCCTGTGGCCTCCTGCTACTTCTCCTTGGTTCCATTTTCACTTGAATTTCTCAGGCCCGTTCTTCGGCTCCTTCTGGCTTATCCTTGTGGATGCCAGCAGTGGTTTTCCTTATGTCTCCTGCATGTCCTCCACGACCTTCCTACCATCCAAGCTCTTTCTCGCATATTTGCCATTGACGGGCTTCCGGAGATGTTGGCGACCGACAACAGCCCTCAGTTTACATTGGCTGAATTTACCTGCTTCTGCACCTCTCAGGGCATCCAGATGATTCAAACTGCATCCTGCATCAAACGGATTAGCCGAACGTTTTGTCTAGACATTCGAAGTCCACATGTCGAAATTGCGTCCCCAACACCTCCTGTACGACGTCCTTACCATCTTTCTTTCCTCCTACCGATACACTGTTCAAGATGGATCATCCCCAGATGGAAACCTTCAGGGCCATCATCATCAGTCCCCCTTGTCTCTCATGTTTCCGTCTTCTCCACGCCCAGCTCATCTGCATTCGACATGGCCCCGTTATTCTGTACAGGATCCGTTCTGGGCACTGGTGTTTACCTGGCATCTTCTGCAGTGGTTCCCTGCTGGGGTCTCGTCGCTCATCGGCAGTGCTATGGTGGCAGTCACCCTCTACGACGGCACAGTGTGCCGGAAGCACACCAACCGGCTTTGTCCCCAGTGTGGCTGTCGGCCCTTGGGGAGGAGGGTGCTTCTCTCCCCGCCCGACCGCCGTCTCTGCCGTCACCCCTGGTCACGCCCCACGCAGACCCTCTGGCAGATGGCCCTACACCCATGGAGTAGGATCCTGAACCTGTGACTGCCCCCAGTCTCCTGTTGCCCACGGCCCTGGGGCCCGACATTGAGATGGGCCTTCCACTCACCCCTGGGAGGGGGGTGGGTTGGGGGGGGGGGGGGGTCTGCTGTGGCCGCACGCTTCGGACATCGTAGCGCCTACTGCAGTGACATTCCATTTTACGTCGGACCATCATGGGATGACTGCATCACAGGATGTATATGCACCAGGAAAACCTACGTCGTCTGTGTTGTCAAAACAACTTACCAGCGACCACAACCCAACACACCATCAGGTCTCCACCAACGGCCGCCAGGGACTGATACCCGTTCGCGGAGCCTGCAGAACCGCTTGTCCAGAGGTTACAGATAGCCTAAGAACTGATTTACTACGCCAGGCACGTGATCACGAATAGATAGTTCCGGCAGATTCATCCGCCAACGGGCTTTATAAGGCGGCGCACTGCTGGCAAAAGGCAGTTAGACGCACCACTCGTAAGGATACAGACCTGCCGCCCCGACAGCCATGGCCAGACGCCTCTTGTAGCTGCCCGATCTCTTGGTATAATCGACGAACCTCTTGACGTTGTAGAACTGTTTGTGTTCGATCCCCGTGAAGAGACGGTCTTTATTATTATTATTATTTGTTATTTTGTATTTGTGTCGATCCGCAATTGGGATCTAGTGGGTCGTTCTTTTGAATAATGTATTATTGTTTCGTTTTGGCGAGTCCAACGAATTTGTTTTCGGACTTGTGTTTTCCACATTTCTATTCTGCTAGCGCAGATACTTCAGAAACCCAAAGAGATTCTGGTCGTACATGAAGTATGTTAGCACCAAGACAGAATCAATGTCTTCTCAAAGTGATATCAGTGGAAATACTAGCGATGACAATGCTGGTAAAGCAGAATTACCAAACACAGTCTTCCGAAATTACTTCACCAAAGTGGACGAAGTAAATATTCCGGAATCTGAATCAAGAACAGCTACCAAAATGAGTAACTTAGAAGTAGATATCCTCGAAGAAGGAAAGCAATTTAAATCACTTAACAAAAGCAAGTCTTCCGGTCCAGACTGTATACAGTTGCTTCCTTTTAGAGTTTGCTGATGCAGTAGCTCCGTCTTTAACAATCATATACAATCACTCCCTCGACGAAAGATCAGCACCCGAAGACTGGAACGTTGCACAGATCACACGAATATTCAAGAAACATATTAGGAGTAATCCGCTAACTGCAGGCTCATATCATTAACGTCGATTTCCAGCAGGATTTTGGAATATATATTGGTTCGAACATTACGAATTACCTTGAAGAGAACGGTCTGTTGACACAGTCAACACGGATTTAAAAAACGTCGTTCTTGTGAAACACAACTAGTTCTTTACTCGCACGAAGTGTTGAGTATTGTTGACAAGGAATTTCAAATGTATTCCGTATTTCCACATTGCTTTTGACACTATACCTCACAAGCGGCTTGTGGCCAAATTGCTTGCTTATGGAATATCGTTTTTTTGTGACGAGATTCGTGATTTCCTGTCAGAGAGCTCACAGTTCGTAGTAATTTACGGAAAGTCATCGAGTAAAACCGAAGCGATAGGTCACAGTTCGTAGTAACTGACAGAAAAATCATCCAGTAAAACAGAAGTGATTTCTGGCGTTCACCAAGGTAGTGTTATAGGTCCTCTGCTGTTCCTCATCTAAATAATAGATTTAGGAAACAGTCTGAGCAGCCGTCTTAGGTTGTTTGCAGATAAAGCTGTCGTCTATCGTCTAGTAAAGTCATCAGAAGATCAAAACAAATGGCAAAACGATTTAGAAAAGATATCTGAATAATGCGAAAATTGGCAGTTGACCCTAAATACTAAAAGTCTGAGATCATCTACATGGCTGCTACAATGAATCCGTTGAACTTTGGTTACATGATAAATCAGTCAAACCTAAAGGCCGTAAATTCAACTAAATACCTAGGAATTACAGATAAGAACAACTTAAATTGGAAAGAACACATAAAAAATGTTATGCGGAAGGCAAACGAAAGACTGCGTTTTATTAGCAGAACACTAAAAAATGTAACTGATCTACTAAAGACTCTCCGTCCTCCTCTTCTGGAGTACTGCTGCGCGTCTGGGATACTTACCATATAGGATTAACGGAGTACACCGAAAAGTTCAAAGAGCAGCACGTTTTGTGCTATCGCGAAACAGGGCAGAGAGTCTCAAGGACATGATGCACGATTTGTAATGGACACCATCATAACAACGACGTTTCTCCTTGCGGCGGGATCTTCTCACGAAATTTCAGTCAGCAAATTCATCCTCTGAAAACGGAAATATTTTGTTGACGCCGTCCAACATAGTAAAGAACGATCATCATAATAAAATAAGTGAAATCAGAGCTCCCACGGAAAGATATAGATGTTTGGTTTTCCGGACGCTGTTCGAGTGTGGAATAACAGGGAATTATGGTGAAGGTGGTTAGAACTGCGATACCACGAAAGCAGTATGCAAGCAACTTGTTTCACTAGGTCGTCAGCAGGAGAAAATTGTTACAGCCCGAGTGAATCACACGAGAGTGCGAAACAAAAATAACTGTTCACTGTATACACTGCGAAAGCAGCACGCAGTGTAAGTAGGCTGTTTATGTTTTCTTATTGGTAACGCCACGTAGCGCTCTGTATGAAAATCACTGGCTGTGCTGTGTGCAGTCTGTGGCTAGTTTGCATTGTTGTCTGCCATTGTAGTGTTGGGCAGTTGGCTGTTAGGCCGGTATTACACTATCAAATTTCTTTGTCAAAGATTTGATCAAAGATGTGATCCAATATTCCGTCCAATATATTTGACAAAGATCTTTGACGTAGCACTAGAGGGGGTATTACACTGTCATCAAATTTTTCGTCAAAGTTCAAGATGGCTGACAACAACTTGTTACTAACCGCAGCAGTTCTACGTACTCCAATTGCATTGTGTGCACATGCGGAAAAGAAGTGGGGGAAAAAATGGAACCATACATACGAGGTTGACAGTCTTAAAAGTCCTGGGATTACAACTTGATAATAAATTCAGTTGGGAGGAGCACACCACAGAACTGCAGAAAGGCCTTAACAAATCTGTATTTGCAATTCGAGTGTTAGCAGACATAGGAAACATAAAAATGAAAAAGCTTGCATACTTTCATTCCATAATGTCATATGGGATAATATTTTGGGGTAAATCTTGAAGTCAAACAAGTTTTCAAGGTCCAAAAGCGTGTAATACGTATTATTTGTGGAGTAAATTCACGGACCTTCTGCAGAAACCTCTTCAAAGAACTGGGTATACTAACTACTGCCTCTCAGTATATTTACTTCTTAATGAAATTTGTCGTAAATAATATATCTCTTTTTCCAAGAAACAACTCAGTTCATACATACAATACCAGGAACAAAAATGATCTGCACAAGGACTTAAAAGCGTCTGTGATCTATTCTGTTACTCGTTTTTATTCTCTGTGGGTGTTTTTAGTATTTGGAAAAAGGGACCGATGACCATCGCAGTCTGGTCCCTTTAATCCCACAAACCAACCAACTTACTTTAGTTCAAAAAGGGGTCCACTACTCAGGAACACTCATCTTCAATAATTTGCCAGGAAACATAAAATATTTAGTTAGAAATAAAGATCAGTTTAAAAGGAGCCTGAAAGACTTACTACTGGCCAACTCCTTCTACTCCATTGGCGAAATTTTTAATAGAAACAAATGATGTATTGTATTTATCCATACTATTAGTATTGTTATTTCAGCTTAAAAAAAAAATCGACATGTTCCACATCCACGAGGCTCTCCTCAGCACGGATCTATGGAACGAAAAACTAATCTGATCTGGGTGAAGCCGTGGGTTTTACGACGACACGATAAAAGCATTCAACAAAACTTGTTACGTGAGTTTACAGTGGAAGACGTCAAGTCGTACATCAATTACTTAATAATGGATGAGCATACATTTCTGTATGTGCTCAATGAAGTGTATCCTCATATCACAAAGCACAATATTCACTTAAGAACTGCTACATCTTCAGAAGACAGGCTCACTATAACACTCCCATTCCTTGCTACAGGAGAGGGTTTTGTTAGGTTAGGTTAGGTTAGATCAGTTTAGGTCTCCAATCTTCTTAATCTATTTTTGTATTCAGGGTGCCTCACGTTGTAAAGCGCCTCATCAGCTTCAGACATCTCTATTAATTTTGTAGTTGTCGGCACACACCAATTGTATTTACCGGCAATGGTTATAAAAACACTACAGACGACAGTACGCTGCAGCGAATCAGCGATGCTAGCGCTCCATGTGGTAACATGTCACATTGCAGTGAACAGAAGACAAGCGGTTTCTTTGATCAAATATACAGCGAGGCCCTAGATTTGATCAAATATTGGACGACATTTGACAAAGTCCCTATTACACTATCAAATATCTTTGACAAAGATATTGGACAAAGATATTGGACAAAGATATTTGATAGTGTAATACCGGCCTTAACAGCGCGTAGCGTTGCGCAGTTGGAGGTGAGCCGCCAGCAGTGGTGGATGTGGGGAGAGAGATGGCGGAGTTTTGTAATTTGTCATGAACTGCTATATATATTATGACTATTAAGGTAAATACATTGTTTGTTCTCTATTAATATCTTTCATTTGCTAACTATCCCTATCAGTAGTTAGTGCCTTCCGTAGTTTGAATCTTTTATTTAGCTGGCAGTAGTGGCGCTCGCTGTATTGCAGTAGTTCGAGTAACGAAGATTTTTGTGAGGTAAGTGATTCGTGTAAGGTATAGGTTAATGTTAGTCAGGGCCATTCTTTTGTAGGGATTTTTGAAAGTCAGATTGCGTTGCGCTAAAAATATTGTGTGTCAGTTTAAGCACAGCCGTATATAATTTTTCAAAAGGGGACGTTTCATATGTCAACCCTTAGCCGAGGATACCTCACTGGAATCTACTGATTTTTTCTTGTAGTTTGTGTAATTAGTGTAGCTTTTGTTTATTGCTAGCGCATAATTATAGAGAGAATTTCCTTTGTAGTTGTAGTTTTTCATTCTTTTACAGTAAAACAGTTGTGGCATGCATGTAGATTTGCAGCAAGTATTTCGCAGCTGCGCTTGCAATTAACTAGATATTATTTTCAGTGCTATGTTAATGTGTTCCCTTATTTTTGCTCTTCAATTTGTGTTTTTCTGTGTTGTCGTGTGAAATATTGTGACAATAATGGCGTGTGAAAAACGTAATACTAGGCTCCAAAGTAAACTGAGAAATCACAGTGAAGACGAAAGCAGTGTGTTAGCGCCACCGTGTAATGAATTAACTAATGTTCAACATAGTAATTTGGTAATTGTGCATAGGGAAATGGAGCGGGCGGCAGACAATGGCGTAGGCAGTGAAACAATTAGTGAACAGGGAAGCATTATCGATCGATCGATCGGCAACAGCTCGCCTCAGGAATCCGAAATGACAGGACACAATTTTGCAAATACTGTACACTCAGGTTTTGCGCCCTCACCGTTTTCTCAAATAAGTCAAGACACATTTTCTGCTTGTCAAAATGTGAATGTTGCCGGTGCAAATGCACTGCCGATAAGCGTAGAGAAACAGATTCCAGACACTAATACATTGTTATTACAGCTAATGCAACAAATGGAACAAAATCAGAGACAAACACAGCAAAAGCTTCAAAAGTTAGACACAATGGAACAAAATCAGAGACAAACACAGCAAAAGCTTCAAAAGTTAGACACAATGCTTGAACAAACACGTGAAGATTTAACTACTGAGTTACATAACATTGAATCGAAATGTCAAAAAGTCTGTAATGACGTAAAAACATAAATTTGTGAGCATTTTTCGCGGCATGAAAATGCATTACAGAACCACGAAGCAGCCATAAAAGAACTGCAAACTATTGTTCATGAAAATCATGAGACCTTGCAAGCTAAAATTGACTCAGTTGGATCTACCGTTTCGGTTACGAAACTTGCAGAAACTCAGGAAAACATAAAGGACACAGTAGATACGATTTCAACACAAATGGACACTCTGAAACTTGGTTCAGAAAAACACACAGAGGAAATAATTTCACTAACGGATAAAGTAGCCGAACTTTCAGATCAGTTCATTAACTTATCTACAAAGGTAGATGATGATCTGAATGACACAAGACCTGTAGCCATCACTGACACAGAGGAGTATGAACAAATTAAGAAATTCAAACAAAATCATAATCAAATTAATACGCAACACAAAAGAGAAATCCGGAAGTACAAGATCAGTTGGCACAAGTAATACAAAAATTACATATTTCGGAGGACACTCGCGCTCCAACACGGGAAAACGGACTTAGAAATACGGAACAACCACAAAATAATAACACAGGACACTTCGGAAATTATGAAAGAAATTGGCAAGGCACACCGAATTTTGCGATGGAACCGCCGAAACGACGTAACAATGACCGACATGTGACTCGCCGACATGATGATTTTGACTATAAGCTGTTCATTACTACACGTAAATTCAAAACATATAAGAATTCGGGCAACGACATTCATCCACAAGCATGGCTCCATCAATTCTCTCATTGTTTTCCTCCCAACTGGTCGTTAGAGCACAGATTAGAATTTATGTGTGGCTACTTAGAGAATGAACCAGCTGAAAGAATGCGATCGGTCATTCACGATTGTCAAAGTGAAGGAGAATTTTACCATGCGTTCCTCTCAGCATATTGGTCTCAAGCTACACAAGACCGAATAAACCATAGCATCATGATGATGAAACACGTTGAACAATCTGAATTTTCCAGTCTTGTCAAATATTTTGAAGACATGTTGCACAAGAATCAGTACCTGTCAAACCTATACAGCCCCTCACAACTCATCCGCATTTGCTTAATCAAATTACCTGAACATTTACGACATATTATTTTGGCAGGACGTTGCAAAGACGACATTGAAGCTTTTCAGGGCCTCTTACAAGAACTGGAAATTGACACTGACATTTGCGGAACGCGAAAACAGGAGCACAACAATTACAGGTCACATCCGTCACAATTCCGCGATGACAGAAATAATAACTGGACGTGACAAGGCTATTCTCACAACACAAATCGTGACCAAAACAGACACCACCCGTATGACAACCATTGGCAGAGTAGTAATAATTACAGGAAAAGATCACCTCTCCGCGGTAAAAACTATCACAGAGACAATCAGAGAAACAGACAATATGGGAACCAAAATAATTATTATCAAGGGAGACAGAATAACTTTAGACGCAACGGTCCAGCACGCAGTTACGATTCAGGGAGAAATTTTCCACCACGTGACCGACAAGAAAGAAACTATGGAATCTACCGACATGACGACAGACGATATGATCGTAACGACAGACCTGAATTGCATCAGAACTGGTGGGATTCAAACAGAGCAGGGCACTCTCGACAAGGTGAATTTGTTGAAGTTAGGTCTCCTAATCCCAATAACGATGCACGCCAACAAAGAGACAGACAATGACTCGCACCGCAGGCAGCCACGTGCGCCGGCTGGCTCAGGGAAAAATTACATAGACGCTAACCTGGCGAGAAATTTTAGCATTCTTTACCGATGTACCATATACCACATGATAATTACACTGAATCTGAAACGCTGCGTACTAGGAAGAGTAAAGTTTTACACCACATTTCACATGTAAAACCGTTTATTGGAAAATAATCTGCTTTTTAACTTTGTCTTTGCCATATAACTTTTCACTTTACATCGCTAGTATGCTTTGTCAGACATAGAATCTGTTAACATGCAACAATGTTTTGAAGTTAACTATCCAGTCAAGAACCTGGGCAACTTATTTAAACAGAAATTACTACTGCAATGTGATAGTGAACATAGGACCCAGGGTTACTGTGTGTGTACATTCTTGCTAGTTAGTTGCACGATCATGTAACGACTATAAGGCTTACATACTTAGAAAATATACCGGCACTGCTAATAAGATTTTAATGCAACATTTTGGTTTACTTGAAAATACATTCTGGATTTAAAGTACTTTCTGTGAGATACCAGATGACACAGTGGTTAGTTTATGTGACAGCTACACGATTTTATCACGACGCTACTAATGAGTGACAATTTACAGTGTTGCTTTTGCGGTGTTTCTGTTTTATATCTGCACAGTTTTTCTGAATTATTCTGGAAAGTAAAACATGTTTTAGTAGTTACTTTTGTGGTATAGCTACAATGAGACAGCCTCTTTCGTAGCACAACAATATGTTACAGCACAGTACTTTCTTCATCACAACAATAAGCGTAATAACTAAGATATCTATACGCAAAGCATTTCACTTTTGTTTATTGTGGTGTCACCGCCAGACACCACACTTGCTAGGTGGTAGCCTTTAAATCGGCTGCGGTCCGCTAGTATACGACGGACTCGCGTGTCGCCACTGTCAGTGATTGCAGACCGAGCGCCGCCACACGGCAGATCTAGAGACACTTCCTAGCACTCGCCCCAGTTGTACAGCCGACTTTGCGAGAGATGGTTCACTGACAAATTACGCTCTCATTTGCCGAGACGATAGTTAGCATAGCCTTCAGCTACGTCATTTGCTACGACCTAGCAAGGCGCCTTTATCAATTGCTATTTATCTTGTGATGCATGTACCGTCAAGAGAGATGTTCACTAATTATGGATTAAAGTTAAGTATTCCAGAAGCTCCATTCTTTTTTTATTAGACTCAACTCCTTTAACTGTTGCAGACCTCATGCCAGCCTGCGTGAGCTTAACACATGCTTTTCTGCTACCAATCATAGTGGCTTGGCTGTCTTGCCAAGTCACAACAAATTGGCGACGAGAATTTTGCGTTCGTATTGATTTACTTGTGTCATGGCTTCGCCACCACATTCTCCAGATGTACTGTCCGAATTTTATCGCTTGCAGAATCAGCAGATGCGGGCCTTATTGGATGCCCTTGGACAGCTCGTCCAGAGTCAACGTGCAGTGCAAAACGATGCGGCAGCCGCTGCTTCACCACTACCACAGCCACAACACGCAGTTGCACCACCTTTTCGTCATTTTGATGCGGCACTGGAAAGCTGGACGGAGTGGTCACGCCAATTTGGATTTCATCTCGCCGCCTACAGAATTCAAGATAACGAGCGGCAGCCTTTCTTGTTAGCATCCGTAGGCGTCCCGACGTACCGTGTGATAGTGAAATTGTTTCCCCGATGCGACGTAGCATCTCTGTCCTACAAAGAAATTTCGCCTGCATTAGATGCATATTTCAAAGAATCAGTCAATGTAGTAGCCAAACGGTATACTTTCTTTCGTACCAAACGTACGGCCGGTCAGACTAATAGGGAGTGGGTTGCAGCCTTGCAAGGCCTTACTAGGGATTGTGCTTTTGAGTGTGAATGTGGACTCCCTTATTCAGATACTATGGTGCATGATGCACTTGCACAGAACGCTCCTGATGTTCGTATACGGGAACAGATTTTGAAACTGGTCAATCCCTCCCTTCAACAAGTGATGGACATATTGGATCGGCAGGACACACTTGACTTTGTTCAGAAATCATTTGAAACTTCGCCACCCGTGTGTCAGGTTAACCGGCCCGCTGGGCGAGCTGCACGGAACAGTAAACAATCCACGCGCCCGGCCACGCCAAAGCCGCCTGGCTCTCAGCCATGTGTCCCGCACCAGCATGTAACTGCAGTGAAATCATGCCCGCGGTGTGCTACTAGACATTCGCGTGAGGATTGCCCGTCACGCCAAGCTATTTGCTTTTTCTGTAATACAAAAGGACTTGTTCAAAGTGTTTGCCAGAAAAAGCTCTGTTCAGACACTCACAACCATTCCAGGCCCTTTGCTTCGCGCCGGAATCGAACCAAGAATACTCGGGCTCGTGAACCTTCGCCCATGGAAATTCATGTAGTTCATTCCACTCCGCCCAGTGCCACTCTCTCTAACAGTGACTGTGTTCGTTTCACAAAAAGTGTGTGTCGACATCGACGGAAATCCCGCCAAGTCATAAGTGATTCTGTACCAGTGTCAGTTCACGATGCACGAGACAGTCGCTCTTGTCGTCAGCAGGACAATAAACTTTTTGTGACTTGGACATTAATGGTACAGTGATACCGTTCCAGCTCGATACCGGAGCTGCAGTTTCACTACTCAATCAGGACACGTACAAACAGCTGGGCACACCTCCGTTGCGTGCCGCAAATCTTACGCTAACTAGTTATTCCGGGCAGGCGATCCCTGTATTAGGACAGTGCAGCCTTCTTGCGACATACAAGGGACAAACAAAACTTGTGTCTTTTTACGTCCTTCGTTCTTCTTCTGCAGTGAACTTGTTTGGTTTAGATTTATTTCAGGTGTTTAACTTGTCTATAGTAAATCAGGTCCTTTCAGTGAACCAGACTGTGCCTTCAGACAGTGTTTCTCATCTCTGTGAAGAATTTGCAGACATTTTTGGGCCGGGCCTTGGTTGCGCTAAGAACTATAAAGCACATTTAGAACTGAAAGTCAACAGGCAACCGAAATTTTTCAGAGCGCGCAATGTTCCCCACGCATTGCGTGATGAGGTCGCACAAACGTTACACGATTTGGAATCTCAAGGTGTAATTGAACGTGTGCAGACTTCCCTCTTGGCATCACCCTTAGTCATTTTGCAAAAACCTTCCGCTAAATTGAGACTTTGTGTGGACTTCAAGGCAACAGTGAATCCACAACTAGTGACTGCAACTTTTCCTTTACCCCACCCGGAAGATCTTTTTGACAAACTGTGCCCAGGTAAATATTTTTCGAAGTTGGACCTAGCAGATGCGTACTTGTAAATACCGGTGGACAAAGAATCCCAGCGCATTTTGGTGGTTAACACGCATCTTGGGTTGTACCTATTCAAAAGACTGCCATTCGGGTGTGCATCCGCCCCTGCATTGTTTCAGCAATATTTACAAACTGTTTGTACGTCGGTCCCTACTGCAGCAAACTATCTGGACGATATTGTGATCTCCGGAAAGACGGAAGAAGAACATTTAGCCAATCTCAGAACATTATTTCAGGTCTTGCGACAAAATGGTCTTCGCTTGCAGAAGGACAAATGTGTGTTTTTTGCTCGTGATTTGCCATATCTGGGACATGTACTCAATGCCCAAGGCATACATCCCAGTCCAGAGCACCTCCGTGCCATACAAGACTTGCCTTTGCCACAGAATTTGAAGCAGCTCCAGAGTGTGCTGGGAAAAATAAATTACTACCGTCACTATCGAGGTTCACAGCATTGGCTCGAAGGGCGCATTCTTCGCTGCCTCGGCCGCGCTATGTATCTGGTTTTGGGGGCCTCTGGTGACGTGCGTGGGCATCTCAATCAGCTGCGCCTCTGTCGTCGCACGGGATCTGCCGCTCCCCATCTGCTTTTAGCGACGGTGCTGTCCGGTCAGCGCCCTGGGGACCCATCTACTGGCTCGCCTCAGCCCCAGGTGTTACCGACGCTGCCTTCCATTTTGCCCCATGGCGACGCGTCGCCACCGCCGCCGCCGCCTGTTCTCTCGTTGGCGACGCCCGCAGTGGACGCGTCGCTGCAACCGCCGGGCGCCTCCCTGGGTCATGCGCCGCCGATCGCTTCCTGTGACCAGTTGTCCTCTGCCATGGAACTTTTAACCCCTCCGGACCATCTGTCGTCTTCGCCCGTTGGGTGCTCCGACCCAGTGGAGGTCGTTCCTTCGGCCCCTCCTGTCTCTCTACGGGCGCGTACACCGCATGTTGGCGTGCACCCTGGACTAGGTTTTCAGGCGTTTCCTAGATCCCCTCGGACCAAATGGCAGGGTGCGGGTGGCACAGCCTCGCCTGTTGTTAGGCTCCCCACCTCATCGCATACGTCAACATGGGGTCCTCCCCACGGCGGGCGGAAGCCTTATAACACAACCGTTTGCCGATTTGCGGGGGAGGAATGTGGTGTCACCGCCAGACACCACACTTGCTAGGTGGTAGCCTTTAAATCGGCCGCAGTCCGCTAGTATACGATGGACTCGTGTGTCGCCACTGTCAGTGATTGCAGACCGAGCGCCGCCAGACGGCAGATCTAGAGACACTTCCTAGCACTCGCCCCAGTTGTACAGCCGACTTTACGAGAGATGGTTCACTGACAAATTATGCTCTCATTTGCCGAGACGATAGTTAGCATAGCCTTCAGCTACATCATTTGCTATGACCTAGCAAGGCGCCTTTATCAATTGCTATTTATCTTGTGATGCATGTACCATCAAGAGAGATGTTTACTAATTATGAATTAAAGTTAAGTATTCCAGAAGCTCCATTCTTTTTATTTTAGACTCAACTCCTTTAACTGTTCCAGACCTCACGCCAGCCTGCCTGAGCTTAACGCGTGCTTTTCGGCTACCAATCATAGTGGCTTGGCTGTCTTGCCAAGTCACAACATTTATCATGAGGTAAGTACATTGAATTCTGCAGAACTTAGCTTTCGGAGGACGATAACTACGAGACTTCCACAGAGATTATCTTACAACATGACGCACAGTTTAGCGCTACAGTACATGTATTTGAGTGATTAATTTTGTACTTAAATTATTTATTTTTAAAGATATTTGAAGTAGAATGGTACAAAGGTTTTCCATGATACATTTCATTCCATTGCTGTAATCTGTAACACCTGAGGGTATAATTACATTAATCCTCAGGGGGTACATGCCTACTTTGTGTACCATGTGTTTGGCAAGCACAGGGAGCCCTAGCCAATATGGTATTTGCTTATACAATTTTACACATCGGTACCATATTTCTCTAACACATAAAATACACAGCTATCTGATCATTTAACTGAGAGACACCAACATTTTTTACTATGTCAGTGACACATGTTTACACAATTACACAGTTGAATAACTTCACACTTATGAAACTGTATTATGTCTGTACTTTGTGAACTGTTCATATTTTTTCGGAACCATTGTGATACTATGAGGGCTTTGAATGATGTATTTGGTATGGGATCATGATTTTTAAAGTACGTTTGAGGTAGATGACACTTTTGAAACGAGCAGAGAATTTTTTGTAGGTTTTAAAATATTCAGAAAGCTACGACGATTTTGAGATGTGATTGATCTGTTATGATGTTATTATTATGACGACGATGTGTATTATGCTGTTGAGGTATGTTTATGATCAATGAGATGATGCTATATGAGGAATTTGATTATGCTACGTATTTATTATGATGAAATATTGAAGAATGTCTACGAATATGTATATGTGTAATAAGGTAAGGAATAATGAGTAGTGGTTAGGGACGCTGATTTGTGCAAAAGGTTGTTGGGAAACCAAGAATCGTACTTTAAGAGTTATGAAATGTATGTAAATGCGTGAATGTATCACAATGCCGACGAAAATTTTTTGGACACTGTTATATTTATAGGATTTTCTTTCTACAGATTTGTAACGCAAATTCTTGACCTGTGAAATATTTTTATATGAGACTGTCACTGTAGCGGAAATTGCTGTCGTAAATATTTCCGTAAGAAAGTTAAGTGACCACCTGCACGTAATGCATCATGGGCACCCAGCTGTGTCAGACGCCTGGAGAAAAAGCCATTAGTGTGTGCCTTTTCAGAGGCACAGGTAGAAAAAAAAAGGGAGGCCATTATCCTTGCTATTGACATTCCTTTGTAGAAAGCATCGCAAATACGACACCCTCAAACTTGAAAACATGATTACACTGTAAAGTTCTTAATTTATGATATTTACTGAAATGAAATGATGAGAAACATTTCGTGTCTATTGTCTTGCTAGTCGAAAGATTGTTTACTGCATTATGAAATGCCATAAGGCTAGTGAATGACGTTTCACACCTTGCTTTGCCTATTTTCTTTAATATCTAGTTTCTAGCAGCACTGCAGCATTGGTTAAAATAAAATTTTATAGATGTACTAATATAGATATTTTATGCCTACAGATCCAGTCAATAATAATTTTATGATCTACTTCCAAAAAAAACGAGGGAGCACAAAAAGACATTTTCCTTCACAGGAATTGCATACATAATTTTCTTTTCAAGTATTTGGTAATTTCTTTTGTAGAATAAATTGTGGTGCACCACTATAATTACATAGGCATTAAGATGTGAATAGACATTTCTAGACATCTCCCCTAATCTGCATTGTTGTCTTTAGTGTTCTATATATATATATATATATATATATATATATATATATATATATATATATATATATTTTTTTTTTTTTTTTTTTTTTTTTTTGCTTGTGGGTTTGTCATGATTAGATATAAGCTATTGCATTTGCTGCTGCTGTTTGCCAGGCATAGCGTTACTGAATTTCACTTTGTATTACTCTGTTAAGCCAGTTTTACTACTAATTATTTTTTCTTTTTTGCTGCACAGTGCCTTATATTCATATTTATTGCTGCTTGCTTTGACAATTTTCATTTTTTCATTGCTGTTTGTATTAATTGTTTTGTGCTGCTGCATTGCCTCGTCCTTTAGTTTAGCATCTGAGCTCAGTAGATTTAAGTTAGCTTAAGAGGGGGTAGACTGTATAAGAGAATGAGTTGCGATGAATTGGAAGAAATGCATTGAGAAGTTATACGAAAAAAGTACAGAAAGCAGGTATGGGTAGGATTTTCTCGGAAATAAACGATGAGGTAAGATAATGGTAAATAAATAATGAGGTAAGAAATGTGTGAACATATAAATACAGAAAGCATGCTTGGATAGAATTTTTTTGTTGGAAACAAATGTTGAAATAAGAGGAAAGATACATGGAATGAAGTTTTGGAGTGGACTGCAGTACCAAATGTCACACTGAAAACAAACCCTGTCCTGTATTTTTGTGTTATTACACTATGTGAATTTGTGTTTTTCCTGTCTTAATGTGTTTAGCTAATAAGAGTTATGTTGTAGAATTTTTCTAATACTATGTTATTTTCTTTGTAAAGATGTTTAGACATTATTTATTCTGTTTTGTTTTAATGCTCATGTGTGAAGTTGATGTTTCAAAAGTTATTCTGATCTTTTATGTATGTACTTATGTCATAATTCCTGTAACACTGATGTATATGTTATTTCTACTCTTTTGTAAAGTCTGTGTTACTACAAATGTTATCTGTACTGTTATGTTTTAATGATGTATTTTGTACCATTATTATTGTATTCTTATGTTATAAAATTGTAATTGACACCAGTTCATCAAATTAAGTAACTTGTAAGTTACACTTCACTGCACACATTTCTGTTGGTCATAGTATATGGACAACATGTGAGAAGTAGGGACTGTTAGTGTCTGGACGTGTGTTGATAATTCAGCAAGGGACTGGTTAACAGCATTGCTGGTTCTCAGGACAATTCAAAAACTTTGTGAGTGGACAAGTGGTGGTTATGGACTTGCTATATTATCCACAAGTCTCTTCAATGGTGATTTTGCACCTGCACAGTCACAACAGATGGCTGCTGGCCATCTCTACAAGGACTGCAGTGGGTCTGCACCTCTGGTGGCCCACCAATACCACAATCTTTACCAGGACTACAGTGGGTCTGCACCTCTGGTGGCCCACCAATACCGTAATCTTTACCAGGACTACAGTGGGTCTACTCCGTGATGACCTACCTACCAATATTCTTCAAAACGTCGAATGACTCTGCTGTGGGTTTCCTCTGTTGTGGCCCATTACCTGTCTGCATGTCAAGAGTCAGCACTGGCTTTCCGTTGGAAGGACAACACTACTTCTTCAAGACTGCATGGAAATCCACTACTTCCATGCGCATTTTCTTTTACTGCTCAGACTTTGAGAAAAACACTGCAACTTTACTGTGATGAATGATCAGGACTGTCTTTTTGCACTGTGAGAAAATTTTAGCTTTTGACCAACATTGTATCAATAAGTGTGTGCATTTGATATCTCTGTTATTGTAATTATGAGAAATTTTATCAAATCATTATTGGCCACTGCCCAAAACAATTTGTAAAATTTTTTGTGGGGAGCATGGGGGCTATGTAAGTAGGATGTTTATGTTTTCTTATTGGTAACGCCATGTAGCGCTCTGTATGAAAATCACTGGCTGTGCTGTGTGCAGTCTGTGGCTAGTTTGCATTGTTGTCTGCCATTGTAGTGTTGGGCAGTTGGCTGTTAACAGCGCGTAGCGTTGCGCAGTTGGAGGTGAGCCGCCAGCAGTGGTGGATGTGGGGAGAGAAATGGCGGAGTTTTGAAATTTGTAAGACTGGATGTCATGAACTGCTATATATATATTATGACTATTAAGGAAAATACATTGTTTGTTCTCTATTAAAATCTTTCATTTGCTAACTATCCCTATCAGTAGTTAGTGCCTTCCGTAGTTTGAATCTTTTATTTAGCTGGCAGTAGTGGCGCTCGCTGTATTGCAGTAGTTCGAGTAATGAAGATTTTTGTGAGGTAAGTGATTTGTGAAAGGTATAGGTTAATGTTAATCAGGGCCATTCTTTTGCAGGGATTTTTGAAAGTCAGATTGCGTTGCGCTAAAAATATTGTGTGTTAGTTTAAGCACAGTCGTATATAATTTTTCAAAAGGGGACGTTTCAGCAGTAACAATGTCACATTGTAAAGGCAGATTGTTGTACCATGGTACAATTTCAGGCTTCGCACTTACCTGTAACAGAAATTTAAAATATTTCCTTACTCCATTTATAAATTATGGCATCTAAATTTTACGTACTACAGTCCTTTTCAGAAACTACAAAAACTGTTCCGGAAAATTAAGGTTTTCCCAAATCTGAAAACATGTACCAAGGTACAACATGGTCATGTACTTAGAACAAATATTCTATTGAACTTAAAAAGCAAAACAATCAAGAAAATCTTCTCATGGACTATCCGTTACATTATTACTCAACTACACGCCAATGATCGCGGTGAAATCAAATGAAGCAGAAGTGTTACCAAAAATAGTTTAAAGTAAATACATTTTGAAATGTAAGCTGTTTGAAATCAACAGGAATTTCCATTTTCAAGGCAGTAAAATTCTTAAGACTGAAAAGACTATCAGTTCATTTTACAGTATCAAACGTTTGATGGTAGAAGACCTTCTTTTGTTTCAAGGTACAAGATGGTGCACGACTGACGCCGTGCAGGTTAACTGCGCACATGTTAAATAAAAGGTACTAAAATTCATGGCGTTTTATCCATCATAAAATCCTGTACCTGCCGAATTAACAGTAAACTTGAAACAACTTTAATGCACCCATCAAAAAAAGTTTTGCATCGACCCAGAACTTCTGAAGATAGACGTTGACAGTGGATGTTGTATCACAGACACTATTCCTTTGACTGTTCAGAGATGTCACTCAACCCGCCCAAAAATGTAAACAACCATGCATGAGCACCGCCTATTAGACGAAGGAGGTCCGACAGTCATTCAGTTCCAGTCATTCCACCAGGTCGGAGGCACACGGCTCGTCTGTAGTTCAACCATGCTTAGATGGTCAATACCGCGGTTCGATCGCGTCCGCATTGGTACTTTGTGCCAGGAAGGGCTCTCAACAAGGGAAGTGTCCAGGCGTCTCGAAGTGAACCAAAGCATTGTTGTTCGGACATGGAGGAGATACAGAGAGACAGGAACTGTCGATGACATGCCTCGCTCAGGCCGCCCAAGGACTACTACTGCAGTGGATGACCGCTACCTACGATTATGGCTCGGAGGAACCCTGACAGCAACGCCACCATGTTGAATAATGCTTTTCGTGCAGTCACAAGACGTCGTGTTACGACTCAAACTGTGCGCAATACGCTGCATGATGCGCAACTTCACTCCCCACGTCCATGGCGAGGTCCATCTTTGCAACCACGACACCATGGAGCGCGGTACAGATGGGCCCAACAACATGCCGATCGGACCGCTCAGGATTGGCGTAACGTTCTCTTCACCGATGAGTGTCGAATATGCCTTCAGCCAGACAATCGTCGGAGACGTTTGGAGGCAACCCGGTTAGGCAGAACACCTTAGACACACTGTCCAGCTAGTACAGCAAGGTGGAGGTTCCCTGCTGTTTTGGGGTGGCATTATTTGGGGCCGACGTACTCCGCTGGTGGTCATGGAAGACGCCGTAACGGCCGTATGATACGTGAAAGCCATCCTCCGACCGATAGTGCAACCATATCGGCAGTGTATTGGCGAGGCATTCATCTTCATGGGCGACAATTCTCGCCCCCATTGTGCAAATATTGTGAATGACTTCCTTCAGGATAAGGACATCGCTCGACTAGAGTGGCCAGCATGTTCTCCAGACACGTACCCTATCGAACATACCTGTGAAAGATTTTGAAGGGCTGTTTATGGACGATGTCACCCAGCAACCACTTTGTGGGATCTACGCCGAATCGCCGTTGAGGAATGGGAGAATCTGGACCAACAGTGCCTTGATCAACTTGTGGATAGTATGCCACGACGAATACAGGCATGCATCAATACAAGAGGCTGTGCTGCTGGGGATCAGAGGTACCGGTATCTACAGCACATCAGAAGGTCTCGCTGTATGGTGGTACAACGTGCAGCGTGTGGTTTTCATGAGAAATAAAAAGGGCGGAAATGATGTTTATGTTGATCACTATTCCAATTTTCCGAACAGGTTCCGGAACTCTCGGAACCGAGGTGACGCAAAACTTTTTTTGATGTGTGTATACCATGCAGGCCTTAAATGCGTAGAGCGCGAAATTTTTACAAGTGCTGCATAAAACACAAACTCATGTCTACCAACAGCAAAAACTGTAGAAAATGTCGGAAACTGCCATTGTGGCCGCTAGTGTGAATTCATTCTCGTCGCTCTAAAGTCAGTCACTCGACTGAAACACCGACCAAAAGCATTGCGTGTTCCTACTATCACGAACTCCCCCTTTGTTACTAATAAAACTCACCGAGTGTTTACGTTTACTTATTAAGGAAAAATATAAAAATATATCTACGACCTGCGAGAAGGAAGTTCGAAATGGTAATTAATGTAAAATATATTCATCTGCTTCTCGTCGATCTTCGCCAAAAATTTGACTCGTTGAAGGAAAAGGCTCGCTGAGGTAAACATTGTCATATTTAGGGGTACGATTGGGTTCTTTTCGAAAGTTCGGACATTGCATCATTATGTTTCTTAATCATTTCTTTTCTTCGTGTCGTATTTCAGTACAATTTCACAAACTGATTTTTTTTTGGCATGACATTTGCATGTCGTCAAATGTATTTGTAAATTGAGAATGTGGTACCACAACAACTGCGCAATTTATTGGAGGGCAGTGAAGATTTTGAACGAACCTCCATTCGAACCCGAATTTCCCGATTTACTCAAGCAGTCGCCTTAACCCTTTCAGCCATCCGAACACGCTTCACGGACAGACCCAAACTTCTACATGCCCCAGTGTCTGCTTCCCATACTACCCCTAAATGATGTGATACCCGCACAGGGAGAGACTTATTTACTTTTCTCGTCAGACTGCCTTGGCCCCCTCCAGATTGCTGCTTGCATCCCACATGACAGTTGCAATCTGTCCCAAAATGCTGGAGTTGGTGTCACATGCGCATGAGGTGTGCTTGTTTGTATATATGAATCGCGTGTGTTTCACTTTTGCTGATGGATGTGTCTGAAGGCTGTATGTAAGTGTGTTTTAATTGCCCCTGTCTGCAACTTGTCTTCTTTACAGTAAGTAGCAATCAATCTTTTTCTACATTCTTGTGTCATTTTTACGTATTAGTTCCGTCTACGAAAAAATATATACATGAATTATGTTTTTATATTTACGATTTTCATTGTGTTGGGTCATATCATGAAGTAAATGTATTGTATCCTACAATTTGTGAGAGAGATGAGATCACTGAGCAGTGCAAATACACTAGGTACACTATCATCTGGGTACATCACTCTCTCCTGCTATACGCTTGAGCATGCAAATGATTAGCGTTTCAGGGCAACCGCACAAAGTTACTAGGAGTAATACTGTCTTCATTCTGTATGTAAGGAAGGATTACACATTACGATCACACTGCTCCATGCAACTAGCGCGTAAGGGGCAGGCATGTTGTTCGCCTGCCCATGGAGTATTTTACAGCCACGTCAAGTATCTAGACTGAGGAAATAGGGGCTTTTGCAGCAAGACAAGAATCTACACTTGCAGTAGATTGGACCACTGCGGCATTTCAGACTGGCGACCAGTGCTGCAGCTACCCTCAACGTGAGAGCAGAAGGAGACGGTCCAACACTGCTGCGATCATCGACAACAATACACACAGGAGAGGCACTGTGTCATGTTTTCGGCAAGTCTCTCGTCATGATGGACGTATCGCTGTGTGCAGGCTGCGAAAAGCACGTGCATTACGAGATTGTATTTATCACCATAGGGTCCATCACCTGGTGAGATGGCGTTTAGTACCAATGCGCACACAATAAGATCACCTCTGGTTCACAGAGTTAATCTGGATACTAACTGTTATATTTCTGAAGTGTTAAGGCCAATGGTTGTGCCCTATCGTCAAAATTTTTGTGGATAAACTGGGCTCCTGAGAGCTGGCGGCAGTAGCTGATGTTTGGACAGCACGGAGGGGAGGCACACGGAGTTCTTTTAGTATTGACAGAACGTGGACCAAGTCCGGGCTACTACTCCTGCCTTGTGGAAATGCAAGGTTTATGAAAATGTCACTTCAATAAACAGGTAACTGTCAAGCCCGTGGGTTTTGGGTTTCGCTCGCCTTCCTTTTCATTATCTGTGTGGCAGTAGTGAGGATTGGCTAGTCTAAGTGCGTCTGTCAGTTAATTGCTTGAGTGTATAGGGTCGGATATTCTGAGACAAGATAATGTGCAAGTACTGCTCACTAAGCTAGATGATTGAAATTTTAGCTCGTACAAAACACCAGTCACTTGTAGTACTTAAGTACGTTGTACTGAATTTTGCCCTTGGAGCAGTTTATTGATTACTATTTACTGTTCAAATATTTTGTGGCCATGTCTAAGTGTCGTAAGTTTCAGGTGGCGTTGCTTTAATTTGGCCAGCAAGCGCACTAGTCACTGATCTGTGCTAGATGTATGGACCTGTTGTTCGCCCGAAGTTTGTTAATGTTCAGATATACTTGTAGTGACTGCATTAGCACAGGTTGTCATTCATGCTAAAGTGATTGTATTTTGCTCTTTGTATTTTACTCAATTGCTGTAACTGACTGTACTTCTGTTTACTTGCGAAGGCACAGTTGTAAGTTAACTGGTGTCAGTTGAGCACAGGCGATGGTTGTTCATTGGTTCCGTTCAAATCTGTATATCGTCCGCGCCATTCCGCTTGTTCTCTCATCGCTGGTATCGATAACTGTAATTAAAGTGCCTTTGTATAGACTTGTTGTGTCTCGAGTACAGTTGTCCCGGGGAGTAATTTAGTTCCTTGAATAGCATTATCTTGTTTTAAGGCTAACTAATATCATTCCAGCAATAGATGTCTGTTAAGACTCACTCCTTAATCAAAACGTATTCTGATATTTGATTACGCCAATGGAGTAACTACCATTCAGCGTTTGTCGCTAAACTGGAATGGTGTTTATTCCAAAAGTTTGATGGATTGTTTTAATGTTTGCCCTGTATTTGACATCTGGCTTGGCGTGTCTCTGTCCTATTTGCCACGCCTGATATGGGTATAAATTGTTCTGTCATATTTTCCACGCCTGAGACTGTTATAAATTGCTAAATAAGAATAAGGAGGGAAGACTTACTCTCTTTAATGACACCGCACCTCATGGCCAGTTAGTGTATGATTTGAGATCATTTTAATTAAAGATGGTGTGTTTCTTTAAACCCTGGGGTGACGTACGTCACATCTAAACTGTATTATGTCTTAATTCTCTTCAAGTAAATTTCTGTTTTCTCAAAAGTGGCCCACGTTGGCTCTCTCAGTTCTGTTTAAGCAATTCCTGTTTATTAAGAGTGACGTATCTCACATTCGGCCATTTGGTATTTTTGATTAGGTTTAAGTAAAATCTTGTCTTTCTACAAGGTGACATAGTTCACGTTTAGAGAAGTTGTGCTTTTATGCTGTTAAAGTAAACACATATCTTGTTTAAGGGCATCGATGCTGTTATAGTAAATGTCCATTTCGTTAAAGGGATACGCGTGTCCGTGTGTCCGTCTCTGCTTTGGAATATTTGTGCATAGTAAACTTTGCTGGCTTTAGGATATTGATCTGGGCTAGCATGATAAGGGTTTTGGTTAAAGAGATCTTTTAGTGGTTTCATAAAAAAACAAAAGGAAAATTTTTCAAAAATTTTGGAAACGTTTTAAATAAAATTTTTGTTGTTATGTTTTCAATTGTTTGTTGGTACCAGCACCTTTGACTCTCCTCACCCGCTGCGCTGCCACTTCATGAACGTTGGCCGTGCTCTCCTGCCCCATCAGAGCTCAGTGCTGCTCGATGGCCAGCCGGATTATAGCCACTGTTGTTGCGTGAGGTCGCTGCTCCGTGTACTAAATTTCGTTTCCTGTGTACCCCAAATCACGTACAAATGTGGTTCCCAACCTTGGGGTAATTGCCCCCATGAGTAAAATTAAATTTTGTGACAGGTATACATAAGTGTTCGATTGCGTTCCTGCATCTACATCTACACACATACTCCGCAAGCCAACGTACGGTGCGTGGCAGGGGGTACCCTTTACCACAACTAGCCGTTTCCTTTCCTGTTCCACTCGCAGATTGAGCGAGGGAAAAACGACTGTCTATATACCTCCGCACCAGCCCTAATTTCTCGTATCTTCCGTTCGTGGTCTTTAAGTGCGATGTATGTTGGCGGCAATAGAATCTTTCCGCAGTCAGCTTCAAGCGATAGTTCTCTAAATATTCGCAATAGTGTTTCTCGTAAAGAAAGTAGCCTTCCTTCCAGGGATTACCACTTGAGTTCTCGAAGCATCTTCGGAACACTTACGTGTTGTTCGAACCTAGCGGTAACAAACCTAGCAGCCCGCCTCTGAATTGCTTCGATCTTTCTTCAGTCCTACCTGATACAGATCCCAAACACTCGAGCAGTACTCAAGAATCGTTCGCACCAGCGTCCTATATGCGGTCTCCTTTACAGGTAAACCACTCTTTCCTAAAATTATCCCAATAAACCGAAGTCAGCCATTTGCCTTCCCTACCACAATCCTCACATGCTCTTTACATTTCATATCGCATCGCAACGTTACTCCCAGATTTTTAAGATTTTTAAACTACACTACTGGCCATTAAAACTACTACACCAAGAAGAAATCCAGATGATAAACGGGTAATCATTTGCCAAATATATTATACTAGAACTGATTACATTTATGCAATTTGGGTGCATAGATCCTGAGAAATCAGCACCCAGAGCAACCACCTCTGGCCGTAATAACGGCCTTGATACGCCTGGGCATAGAGTCAAACGGAGCTAGGATGGCGTGTACAGGTACAGTTGCCAATGCAGCTTCAACACGATACCACAGTCCATCAAGAGTAGTGACTGGCATATTGTGACGAGCCAGTTGCTCGGCCACCATTGACCAGACGTTTTCAATTGGTGAGAGATCTGGAGAATGTGATGGCCAGGGCAGCAGTCCAACATTTTCTGTATCCAGAAAGGCCCGTACAGGACCTGCAACATGCGGTCGTGCATTATCACGCTGAAATGTAGCGTTTCGCAGGTATCGAATGAAGGGTAGAGCCACGGGTCGTTACCACATCTGAAATGTAACGTCCACTGTTCAAAGTGCCTTCAATGCGAACAAGAGGTGACAGAGACGTGTAACCAATGGCACCCCATACCATCACACCGGGTCATACGCCAGTATGGCGATGACGAATACACGATTCCAATGTACGTTCACAGCGATGTCGCCAAACATGGATGCGATCATCATGATACTGTAAACAGAACCTGGATTCATCCGAAAAAATGACGTTTTACCATTCGTGCACCCAGGTTCGTCATTGAGTACACCATCGCAGGCGCTCCTGTCTGTGATGAAGCGTAAAGGGTAACCGCAGCCATGGTCTCCGAACTGATAGTCCATGTTGCTGCAAACGTCGTCGAACTGTTCGTGCAGATGGTTGTTGTCTTGCAAACGTCCCCATCTGTTGACTCAGGGATCGCGATGTGGCTGCACGATCCATTACAGCCATGTGGATAAGACGCCTGTCATCTCGAATGCTAGTGATATGAGGCCGTTGGGATCCAGCACGACGTGCCGTATTACCCTCCTGAACCCACCGATTCCATATTCTGCTAACAGTCATTGGATCTCGACCAAGGCGAGCAGCAATGTCGCGATACGATAAACCGCAATCGCGATAGGCTACAATCCGGGCTTTATCAAAGTCGGAAACGTGCTGGTACGCATTTCTCCTCCTTACAGGAGGCATCACAACAACGTTTCACCAGGCAACGCCGGTCAACTGCTGTTTGTGTATGAGAAATCGGGTGGAAACTTTCCCCACGTCAGCACGTTGTAGGTGTGGCCATCGGCTCCAACCTTGTGTGAATGCTCTGAAAAGCTAATCATTTGCATATCACAGCATCTTCTTCCTGTCAGTTAAATTTCGCGTCGGTAGCACGTCATCTTGGTGGTTAGCAATTTTAATGGCCAGTAGTGTACTAATGCTATATCCGAACTTTACGGGTTTGTTTTTCCTACTCATCCGCATTAACTTACACTTTTCTACATTAAGATACAGCTGCCACTTATCACACCAACAGGAAATTTTGTGTAGGTTATCTTGTGTCAACCTACAGTCCCTTATCTCAACACCTTCCTGTACACCACAGCTTCAACAGCGAACAACCGCAATTTGCTGCCCTCCCTGTCTGCCAGATCATTTATGTACATAGAAAACTGCAACGGTCCTACCACACTTCCCTGGGGCACTCCTGATACTACCCCTGTATACGATGAACACTTGCGTCGAAGACGACATACAGGATTCTCTTACTGAAGAAGTCTTCGAGCCACTCACATATCGGGAAACCTATTTCGTATTCACGTTCCTTCGATAATAGTCTGCAGTGCGGTATCGTGTCGAACGCTTTTCGCAAATGTAGGCATATGGAATCTGCCTGTTGCTCTTCATCCACAGATCACAGTATATCATGTAAGAAAAGAGGAAGCTGGGTTTCACATGAGCGACGTTTTTAAGGCCGTGCTTATTCGTGGACATGAACTTCTCGGTCTCTAGGAAATTTATTATATTCGAACTCAGAATATGCTCTAGAATACTGCATCAAATATATGTTAAGATTGTTGGTCTGTAAATTTGAGGGTCCGTTTTTTGTATCCTTCTTACATACTGGGGTCACCTGCGCTTTTTTCCAGACGCTTCGGGCTTTGCGCTCGTCGACAGATTCTTGATAAATGCAAACTAGATAAGGGGCCAATGACGTGGAATACACATTGTAAAACCGAACTGTGATTCCATCCGATCCTGACGAATTATTTGTTTTGAACTCTTTCAGTTGTTTCTCTACGCCAGGGTTGGTTATTACTATGTCATCCATAGAGGACGCTCAATATTACTCAACCTTTGTGGTCTACTTAGGAGAGTGATCGCTATCCGCCTCCATCATCGCTACCTGCACTTGCCATTGTCTTGCACAGGTTTCCCTTGAAAACCATATAGGACCTTCTTTTATCCTTTTCGAGACGATTATTTGGATGCCACCGGTTTTCCTACACAGTATTAGGGGTCATAATTTGTTGTATTTTTGGTGTTCCCTTTGTAACGGAACATATTAAAGGCTTTACTGTGCCGAAGTATGTGATACCCTCCAAATTCAACCAGTTTAATGAGTATTTATGATTATAGAAAAGTTATTGTTATGTTAACATTGATTGCGTAACATGTCTCCATAAACAGTCAACCCATTAAATTATACTGAATAACTAACCCACACAAAAGTTAATATCACTTGATCACTGATACAGCAAATGTCATCATGTAAAAACACTGAGTTCATCTTAAATAATTAATATGAAGTACGATAAATAGTGTACAACTTAGGTATTTTGGATCTCCTTAAATAAAAATCACCCAGTGAAACCTATTTGTTCACTAGGAGCGGTTTCACTTAGTATTCACGAAATCAGTCCTGTTTTAGACGAAAACAAATCTGTCTGTCATTTTAATAACATGTTAAATTATGTCACTCGATGCAAATTAATAACTTTCCTGCACAAATTATGATAACAGATGTACATGTGACTTGTAAACTATATCTCTTTTTAGTAGTTCTTTGACAATGTTATAAATACGAGCAGCAAGAAGGGTCGAGAGGCAGGCGGAATGTCACTTTGGTACAGTGTGTTAGTGTGTTATTGTTTGAGGTGGATAAACAATGCAAAGAACATGTAAAGGAAGTCATGTTATGTCATAGTCTTTGGTGGACAGTGGAATTAAGATGGCCACCAGAGAAATAAATATTTGAAGTTTACATATTTGTTGGTTTCGTTCATCCTTTATCATCAAAAGCACATAAAACAAAACACGGGACCTCATGTTTTTAACCCTAGACAACCAGATTTAGAGCCAGCATCAACATCGAGACACAGCAGCGATCCAGCAAGCAGCAGTGATTACTACAATGCATTTTAATGGCGCCAACCTAACATCAAGTGCTAACAAGCTCCGTAAATGGGAGTGAAATAGTGCGATTATAGCAATTAGCAATATCTACGACCAGGCGACCATTACAAAAGTGGGGGCTCGTCCGGGATTTTTAAGTGCATCGATGATAATAGTGTAGCGATAAATTTCGTAAGTGCTTAGCATTCCAAAAAAAGTTTATTTATGCAGTGTGGCAACAGTGAAAATATGTCAAAATTAAATAAATAAATAAAGTGTGTTTGTGCGACTACCAAAAACCATCATCACACCGCTCAGAAGATTAACGTCTGGATTATGTCAACAGAAGTCATCAATCAAGACCTCAGCTTCAATAAAACCGAATAGAAGTGAAGAAACCAACAGGAACACCGATCACGACATCATAGCATAAAGCCAGGTATTTTGTTGTTGTTGTCATTTAAAATAATTAATAGTTAACATGTCTCTACCTGAGAGTGATGAGATCGTAGGAAATGTAAAAATTGAACCAGGGGATGGTGAACAATTAAACTTAACAGAGTGGCTAGCAGGGTTTGCAACTCAAATAAGCTCGCAACTTAAACAATCCAGTGAAGAAATAAGTGTGAAACTGAAAGAAAACACAGATAGACTGGATAAGTTAAGTTTCAATTTTGATGTATTAAGTACTCATCTCAATGAGAAGTGTGAGGAAATTAAAACTACCCTCAGTAAGGACACTAGAGAACAGTTGATACACTTCAGAAAAGAATTTCAAGTTAAAGTTGAAAGTTTAAATGAAAACATACAAGCTAACACAGACAGCATTGCTGTGATCTACAACAGAGTATATACTGAAGTTGAAAGATTAGATCAGAGAATAGACAAAACTTCAGAAAACCTTAAACAAGAATACAACCTGTATACCACTAATGTAGATACAAAAGTAGAAAATATGCACACTAAATGTACACAATTGGAGGACGCATTGATGTCCAAACAAACGATTTACAATCAAAATACAATGTATGGGCACATCCAAGTGAAATGCTTTCCTGGTGAAAATCTGCACCCTATTGACTTTATTCACCAATGTAAGGATATGTTTGTGGTAGGAATGTCAGATAACATAAAAATCAAGTTAGTAAAACGGTTTCTAGAAGGGGAGGCCCTATCCTGGGCAAATGAGAATAATGATTCTTGGAATACTTTTGAAGAGTTGGAAGCTAAATTTATTTGCAAATTTTGGTCACAATCCATACAAGCCAGATTAAAGTCAGAATTTCTAAATGGACCAGTGTATAGAGGGAAAGTAGGGGGAATGCAAAAATTTTGCAGAGATCAATTGAAAAAGCTTGCTCACTTGAATAACTCTTTTGATATTATGACACAAATTGATGTTTTAAAAAGAAGGTTACCAGAGAGACTGCAGTGGGAATTGGTCCATGGACCAGACGATTCAATAGAAGAGTTCCTGAAATTTGTAGATAGATTAGATAGGGCCTTGGAAAGAGAAAATAACCAAAGTTTTGGCTCTGGCAACAACCAGTATGGGGGGTGGAACAGGAATGTAAATAGAGATTATTATGGGAGGAGAGACTTTGAAAATTCTGGAAATAATGCTCCAAATAGGGGAGATAGGAGATATGAAAATGATTTCAGAAACAATACACAAGAGGGAGGATGGAGGAGAGATAACAGGAATGATAGAAGTAGGTATTGGGGAAGAGAACAAGATAAAAGGGGGTTTGCTGAAACTAGTGAACAAAACGACAACTACAAACGGACAGACCGAGGGAACCAGCCGGGAAACGGTGGACAGTCCCACTAGATGTCCGTAGTTTTGGGGCTAGACAATATTATGATAGGACAACACATAACCGAAACTGGAAAAGGAGAGGATACAATGTAAAGAGTAAGTACCATGAAAACACTGATGTTGTTAGAATGAATAAATTAGAATTTAATAAAAGGTTTTGGGATACTATGAGTAAAAGTGATACAGTTAATAAAAACAGTGTTCAAGCACAGGTAGTTAGTGAAAGTGCAGAAGTTGAAGGTATTGCAGAGTTCCATAGTTGGGCTGAAAAAGATACTGGTGTTAATATCAAGTCAGACACACCACAAATAGAATCTATTTTGGGGGGTTTATTTGATAAGAAGGGGGATGACGAAGTGTTTAATGGAGCCAAAGACTCAATTGCTGAGATTCAGATACATAGGGGGGAAACTGAAGATGGGGTTGTTGCGGAGGAGGAGGAAGAAGTAATAGAGGGACATTTAAATAATGATCCTAAATCAAGTGATGTTGTTGATGAGATTGTGGAGGAAGAAATAAAAGTATTTGTAGAATTGAAAAGTGATGATGAGGTAAAAGTAAGTGATGTGACAAACATGGGTAATAATGAGGTTAATGTAAGTGAAATGCAGACTAGGGAATGTGTATCTGAGGACAAGCTATTGCCTATTGGGAACTATGAAACACTAATCTATGAGAATGGTAATAATAATAATATTAAAGAAAATATAAAGGGATGGAATGTAAATGTGTGTTTTCAAGAGAAAGGGGAAAAATTTTTAGAAGTTTTGTGCAACAACTATGGAAACTGTATAAACAAAGATGCCTCTTGGAAAGAATTAGCAAAGGTAAGTGCAACCTTGTATCCTATATGGTGGACAAGAATCCATAGTGGACTTTATAAAAAAGGGGGTGAAAACAGTAGGTTAAGTGACAACACAGTGTTAAAAGGAACAGGTGAAAACAAAGGTTTATGTTTAATTCTCAATGCTTTGCAAACAGAGAGGGGTGTGTCTAAGTGTAGGAAAGAGACATTAGACTTAGGAACTAAAGAAATTGAAAATGATCTATTGTTTGAAAATACTGAAATAGACAAAGATGTTGAGCTAGGTTGTCCGTATGTTAAAGTAAACATTGACATTGGTCTATTTGAATTAAAAGAAAGCCCACATCCTAATGCGTATAGACTTATCTTTCCCAGATCAAGAAGGTTATTTGGATTAAGAAACATCACTGAAATGAAACCATATAAACATGGTTAAGCACATTTCCCTGTTTGAATACAGTTACTTACCCATTTTCCATAAAGCATGTTATCAGCAAAGTTTTTACTGGGTGTGTCAAATAGCAACTACCACTCATCCTACAGACCCTGGAGAAGTTCCAGAGCTCTGAGAGAATGTTTTTATATTTATATTGTCACTATTGAATATTAAATTTTGAGACATCTTCTTTACTTGCAACGGGCAAGAAGGTGACAAACATTTATTACTTTCCTTTTGTATTGTTGAATATGGGACATACTTGCACCAAATAAAAGACAATGAAAAAATTGTTGTGCAAGACCCATCATTTTGTGACTATTGTGTTCTTAGGCATAAGATTTGTGTACAATTTTCTACAGTTAATCAGATGTTCACCAAGTTTGATGTTTGTGTTATGTTGTGACCAATTTAAGTGTCCAATTTTAGTATTAATATGTTCTTGTACTGTCTTGACTATGCGTCTCAATGGGAGACAAGTTTTTTAAATATTTCCTTTTTTTGCAAGTGCATATTATATTCATACATGTGACTTCTCTAGTGTTTGTGTCATGTCCATACTTATATTTATGTTCTTTGTTTTCATTTCTTTTATGTGGCTCAAAAAGAGCAGACAGTTGCAATATTTTCCTATGGACATATGACCTGTCCATCTATGTAATATATTTATGTTCCTTCTATTATCTTGATCAATCTGTGACTCAATGAGAACTGACTTTGAAATAATTTACATATATTTTTGATATATCTTAAAATCGCATGTGATATATTTGTATCTGTTTTTGATCATTTTCCATGTGGCTCACTGGGAGCAAAGATTAACATTTTTTTTTACTTTCATATATTACTAATTATTTCTATTATGCTGTCATACTGAATGACATAACACAAAGTGCATTTGAAACAACACAACTAAAATATTTGCGGGAAAAAGTCATTTTGGAACGGTGTAACGGTCATTGCATACATTCACATTATGCATAGTAAAACAAAAAAAAAAACAAAAAAAAATTATCAAAATAGTACTTTTCCAAATTTTAACCATTTGACACATTTGTCCTAGTCGGCTAATATCATTAACGTTCTGTAAATGATATTACCCAAGAGGGGTATTGTAACGGAACATATTAAAGGCTTTACTGTACCGAAGTATGTGATACCCTCCAAATTCAACCAGTTTAACGAGTATTTATGATTATAGAAAAGTTATTGTGTATGTTAACAATGATTGCGTAACATGTCTCCATAAACAGTCAACCCATTAAATTATACTGAATAACTAACCCACACAAAAGTTAATATCACTTGATCACTGATACAGCAAATGTCATCATGTAGAAACACTGAGTTCATCTTAAATAATTAATATGAAGTACGATAAATAGTGTACAACTTAGGTATTTTGGATCTCCTTAAATAAAAATCACCCAGTGAAACCTATTTGTTCACTAGGAGCGGTTTCACTTAGTATTCACGAAATCAATCCTGTTTTAGACGAAAACAAATCTGTCTGTCATTTTAATAACATGTTAAATTATGTCACTCGATGCAAATTAATAACTTTCCTGCACAAATTATGATAACAGATATACATGTGACTTGTAAACTATATCTCTTTTTAGTAGTTCTTTGACAATGTTATAAATACGAGCAGCAAGAAGGGTCGAGAGGCAGGCGGAATGTCACTTTGGTACAGTGTGTTAGTGTGTTATTGTTTGAGGTGGATAAACAATGCAAAGAACATGTAAAGGAAGTTGTGTTATGTCATAGTCTTTGGTGGACAGTGGAATTAAGATGGCCACCAGAGAAATAAATATTTGAAGTTTACATATTTGTTGGTTTCGTTCATCCTTTATCATCACAAGCACATAAAACAAAACACGGGACCTCATGTTTTTAACCCTAGACAACCAGATTTAGAGCCAGCATCAACATCGAGACACAGCATCGATCCAGCAAGCAGCAGTGATTACTACAATGCATTTTAATGGCGCCAACCTAACATCAAGTGCTAACAAGCTCCGTAAATGGGAGTGAAATAGTGCGATTATAGCAATTAGCAATATCTACGACCAGGCGACCATTACACCTTCCACCCCTTGAGAGGGTACGAGATTTTCCGCTATTTTATTGGTAGCATTTTCAATAAAGAATTATTTAATTAATGGAGAATCCCCGTACTATCTTGGGATAATAATGAACTAGCGTACGTGGTTGTGCATTTAGGTAAAGCTGAGAACGAAGTTCGAGGGCTAGAACTATCTTTATCAGGTATGAAGATTTATTACAGAGCAGATTCTGTTGGATTTGTTCTATTTATTTGTGTGAGGCATTCCTTATGGGCTTCGTGCGCTTGTGGGAACTGTAGCGCTGCTCTTGCCATAGCAAGTACAGCAAAGAGAGTTTCGTGCCTTACGCGGCTCGATGAGTATCAACAACTCGGAATGACACTCGTACAATGCATTAATGTCAATATGTATTGAATCTTTTGAATTAGCGTTGTGGTTACTTCATCTAATATCAGAGTCTTAATATCAGCTTTACATAAAGACACATGCTAATGACTAATCTCTTGTCTGATATGTAGTATAGGTATAATAAATTATAGTATATGTAGTATATGTAGTATAGGTATAATAAATTCTGATTGTGACTCCAAGTTGTCGGAATACTTATTTAGCAGGTGTTGGCGTTGAAGGATTATGAAGATTTCTCAGGTTGGATAACTAATGCAGAGCAGATTTGTAGTTCATTCGCAACTCACACACAGACCGAACTTTCGCACCCTGCAAATGTGTTTTATGACGTGAGCTATAGGGATATAATTTTGAAACTGAAGTGGTGTTCCATACAGTTAAGTAATTAGCAAATAACAATTATTTCTCGAATTAGTAAGTAATGAAGTTGATTTAATTAAAAATTGTATCTAAGATGGAAAAGGCGCATAAACTCACACGAAGTTACACTTAAGGCAAGGGAAAGTACTAAATATGAATTGTCAGTCCGACAGTCACCAAACTATGTAGATTTGTTCATCGTATTACATGATTTAACTGTCATTCCACTGGAAACTATCTGAAGTTTTTACATCTCATATCTGTTGCAGGACAGATCCATTTGAATCTACTTAGTCAGGCCTTTGTCGCCGTCGACAGTCTTACCCCCTCCCTCACCCCCACACTGCCTTCCTCTATCAAACTGACGATTTCTGGATGCCCCAGGATGTGTCTTATCAACCGGTCCCTTCTTTTAATCAAGTTGTGCCAAACATTTCTTTTCTTCTCAGTCCCATTCATCACCTCTCCATTAGTTATCCGATCTATTATCCGATCTACCCAGCATTGATCTGTAGCAACATATGTTTAAAGCGTCTGTTCTCTACTTTTTCTGATTTGTCCATCATTTATGTTTCAAATCCGTACAAGTCAACACTCCTGATGAATGTTTTCAGAAGGCAGAAAGGAACATCAGGGTTTAACGTCCCGTCGACATCGAGGTCGTTAGAGACGGAGCACAAGCTCGGAATGTTTTAAGGATGGGGAAGGAAATCGACCTTGCCCTTTGAAACGAGGCGTCCCGGCATTTCCCTGGAGCGATTTAGGGAAATCAAGCAAAACATGTGGATATTCGGACGCTGATTTGAGTTGTCGTCCTCCCGGGTGCGTGGCTAGTATGCGAATCACTGCGCCACCTCGCTCGATCAGATATGTTCAGAAAAGCCTTCCTAACACTTACATTTACAGTCAATGTTATCGGATTTACTATACAGTGTCTCCTTCCCTAATCAAATTACCTCAGCATTACACAATTTTATTCGACTATATTCCATTACCTTACAGGTACCTCTGCTATTGTTGATGAGCTTCTCATAACCTCTTTTTAAGAAACTATCCATTGAGAAAACGACGATACAAATCCGCGTCCGACCACACACACTTAGATTTCCTGCGATTTCCCTAAGTCGCACTGGGGAATGCCGGGATGGTTCCTTAGAAAGGGCACGGTCTATTTCCGTCCCCATCCGTGACACAATCTAAGCTTGTGCTCCGTCTCTTATGACCTGATGGCGACGGGACAAACTCCAAATCTTCCCTTAGTCTTCCTCCCTACACATGGGGTTCAAGTGCTCTGTCAAGTCATCTGCCGTCCCTGTCAGAATTATAATTCCATCTGCCAACCTCTAAGGTTTTATTTCTTATTTCTGGTTCATTCCGGAACCGCGCTGCTGCTACGATCGCAGGTTCGAATCCTGCCTCGAGCATGGATGTGTGTGATGTCCTTAGGTTAGTTAGGTTTAAGTAGTTCTAAGTCTATGGGACTGATGACCTCAGATGTTAATTCCCATAGTGCTTAGAGCCATTGAACCATTTTTTTCTTATTTCTGGACTTTAAACGAGTTTCCAAATTTCTCCTTGGTCTTTTGTTCGCTGTTCGCTCATTGCGCAAATTGAGTAACACCTGAGTGAGGCTAAAAGTCTCACTCACTCCCTTCTCAATTATTCTATTCCTTTCGTGTATTTCTATTTTATCGCTGCTACCGTCATATACGTCAAAGAATCATTCAACAGTGTCGAAATCTTTCTCCAAATCTTCAAATGCTGTAAACGCAGGTTTATGTTTCTTCCTGCGAAGAAACCGTACTCATATGTAAAAAAAAACTTGATGCTGTCGTGGTGAAAGAGTAGGTTGACAGGAATGCGAGGTGACGCCAGGAATGGAGATTAGGAAACAAGCAAGCTTATCCGATAACAGTATCAGTCCGATATGGCTCGTGACTCATGAAGCGCGCTTGGGTTAATCTGAAACACCCATCGTATTTCAGTTTCCGCTAAAGTAGCTGATGAACTATAGTCGATGATGCATTAGAGCTGACCTGTGTTAAGAAAGGTCTCCCTAATTCACGAAGGGAATACATCTTGTTCCTCTCTTTTCTCGGCTGACCATTTCATCTCGTGATGTAACAAATGAAGTACGATGTGCTTGCTGTCTAGTGAGAATCCAGATAACGACAGTCTTGATAAACATTTACAATACAAGGAAATACGACTTGGATCAAATATTGCGCATTAAGTACGGACAACAAACCGTATTCCATAGATCGCGCTGTGATATTCTCATAATTCAGAATACGTCCCTCTAAGAATAAAAACGCGATTATACTCTTTTTCACAAACAACAGTGTTTTACAATTTCGTAAAGAGTCCCAACTACAAAAACGCCGGGCGGTGGCAGTCATAATACAGTAGTAGCATGAGCACCGGTATAATGAACCAAGCAACAAAGGCAGCCGGTTGGTGCGCCAAACTGAGATGGGCGCCAGGGACGTCTATAAACAAGATCTGGTGTACAGTGTGCATCACAGTTAGCAGGCACCGTCTCTAAAGACATCTTCTTTAATTAGCAGCAAAAACTGATGCCGGTGACAGTGTACGGGATAAAAGGAGGGTAGGGGGGACGAATCATAAGTGGCGTGTGTGGAAAAATAGTCTCTAACCGCTCCTCACCAGTAGACACGTGGTGACAGCAGCTTTTCCAGTAAAGTGTCATCAGTGAGCGAAAGAATAAATAGATTTTGTGATCAAAATGTCAGTCTTATCTACATTACAAAGCAGCTCACAGACAAATCAATGCGAAATTTTTCTCGAGGAGGGAACAAACGAGCCTTCGAATGTTAATGTCGACAGCAATCACAGTCATGCCTTGTGTTTTGGAAAAATAAGAACCTGTGACACGCTCACTACTCGATCCAAACCAGACAAAAATTTTCAAAGCTGCTGCAGTCGTTGTGCTGTAGAATATAAATCAGTCGAATTCAGGTTTCGGCATATTTCCTTGTTGATAGTAAGAGAGACGACCCATTACGAAGTAAGTCTCGTCGTTTAATATTTTTTTCTGTGACATTTCAACCAGTTTAAATATTACAACACTCAGCATATCGAAGGGGGTAAAATAAATCTTGTTGCTATTTGACAATGTCAGATCGGAAGATATGTGACATTTTATGTTAATATATGTAGATAAAATACCCTAGGTCAACCTCACTAAAACTCGTTTATTTCATAACTAGTTTCAGCTCACTGACGAACAATCTTCAGAGCAGTAAAAATTTTATTATCTGATTCCGTGTAAGCAGCCACCAGGCATTACACATGCTCATAATCTGGTGAGCTGAATCGCTCTTATTGTCATGTACAAACTAAAGTAGGTCGTCATTTTTATATACAGACAAACAAACACTGCCCGAACAGGTCTCGAAAGCCTGTCATGCTGAACCCTTGGGGGTCACTGGATGCGGATACGGAGGAGGATATGGTCAGCACACCGCTCTCCCGGCCGTTGTTAGTTTTCATGACCGGTGATGCTACTTCTCAGTCAGGTAGCCACTCATCTTGCCTCACAAGGGTCCCGCTCGCCAACAGCATCCGGCTGAAAAGTGCTATCCAAGCCCAACAGCGTTTGACTTCGGTGATGTGACGGGAACCGGTGTTACCACTGCCGCAAAGCCGTTGGCCAAGTTTATACACAGTCTGCCACAGATTTTGACGATATGTAATGCCTGGTGGCTGCTATACAAGGAATCAGATAAGAAAATGTTTGATTGATCTCAACATGGCTCATCAGTGAGCTGAAACTAGTAATCAAATAAATGAATTTTATCGATCTTGACCTAGGATTTTTATCCACACATTTTAAAATAAATCTCACCTGGAAAATATTTGTAGGAAGTGTGACGCAGAGTTGACCCTCGTTAACGAACATAACAGAAGATGCTGGAAATGACTATTGCTGACGTGTACTCAGCGTTGCGCTGGATTTATCAAACCTTAAGAGACGTGTAACGTTTTGTCTGAAGGACAGCTGCAATAACAGCATTTCTGTGTACTGCTGCACCGTTGCCAGTGTTTGAGGATTATTTGAGTGCATTTGACCCTTCAATTTGCCTCACAAGCAGAAACCACAGGGAGAGAGAACAGACTATCAATGTGTTCAGTAAATGGCACTGCCTCTGCTTATTGTCCTCTCCTCGACGAAACGTCTCGTGCGGACGTGGCAACACCAGAAAACCGTAGCGAAATGTACAAAGATCGATGACTGATGCAAGATCTGGAGGTTGATCCTGAAAGTAAATAAGTTAACCTACTGTGCATAAATAGGCCAGGAAATGCATTGCGGTTCATTGAGACTTTTGGTGACGAAGCACCGGAGAATAAGTACCGTTAAGTAACTAGGAGTAATCTTCCGGATTGACATAAAGGTGAATTACCAAATAAAATAAAATACAGGAAAAACAGATGAAAGGTGGAATGAGATGTATTGCAATAATGTTAATGTAATTCATCCACGAAAGAAGTGGCTTGCAAACCTCTCAATCGCTTGAAACTTTGTCCGTCACTCCGAGAGTCTTACCAGGTAGAGCTAATAGAGGAGATAGGAAAAGAGCGGCATTACGGAGTTCCTCAACAGTCTCCAATCTCCAAGACCGAAGGTTCCAAGAGGAGTCGAAAACAGGTTACTTCGTCGCACGTACGTCTCGCTGAATAACCAAGACGAGAGCATCAGAGGAATTAGAGCTCATACCGAGGTTTATCGGCAGTCGTTCTTGGCTCGGACCGTTCACCAATGGAACAGGGAAAGGTGGAAATGAGGAAGTAATAGAGGAACTTCTTCTACTAGGAGCACCGTCCGCAACACACGGTCAGGTAACCGTTCTATAAAACAGTGTTCTTTAGTGGATGTACCGCTACTTATCAAATATAAATACACTACGTGATCAAAAGTATCCGGACACCCCCCACCCAAAAAAACATATGTTTTTCATATTAGGTGCATTTTGCTGCTACCTGCTGCTACGTACTCCATATCAGCGATCTCAGTATGCATTAGACATCGTGAGAGAGCAGAATGGGGCGCTCCGCGGAATTCATGGACTTTGAACGTGGTCAGCTGATTGGATGTCACTTATGTCATACGTCTGTGCGCGAAATTTCCACACTCCTAAACGTCCATAGTTCCACTTTTTCCGATGTGATAGTGAAGTGGAAACGTGAAGGGACACGTATAGCACAAAAGCGTACAGGCCGACCTCGTCTGTTGTCTGACAGAGACCGATGACAGTTGAAGAGGGTCGAAATGTGTAGAAGGCAGACATCTATCAAGACCATCACACAGGAATTCCAAACTGCATCAGGATCTACTCTATGTACTATTACAGTTAGGCGAGAGATGAGAAAACTTGGACTTCGTGGGCGAGCGGCTGCTCATAAGCCACACATCACGTCCGTAAATGCCAAATGACGCCTCGCTTGGTGTAAGGAGCGTAAACATTGGACGATTGAACAGTGTAAAAACGTTTTGTGGAGTGACAAATTACAGTACACATTGTGGCCATCCAATGGCAAGATATGGGTATGGCGAATGCCTGGTGGACGTCATCTGCCAGCGTGTGCAGTACCAACAGTAAAATTCGGAGGCGGTGGTGTTATGGTGTGATCGTGTTTTTCATGGAGGGGGCTTGCACCCCTTGTTCTATTGCGTAGAACTATCACAGCATAGGCCTACATTGATTTTTAAACACCTTCTTGTTTTCCACTGTTGAAGAGCAATTTAGGGATAGCGACTGCATCTTTCAACACCATCGAGCACCTGTTCATAAAGCACTGCCTGTGGCGGAGTGGTTACATGATAATAAAATCCCTGTAATGGACTGGCCTGCACAGAGTCCTGACCTGAATCCTATAGAACACCTTTGGGATGTTTTGGAAAGCCGACTTCGTGCCAGGCCTCACCAACCGACATCGATACCTCTTCTCAATGCAGCACTCCGTGAAGAATGGACTGCCATTCCCCAAGAAACCTTCCAGCTCCTGACTGAACGTATGCCTGCGAGTGTGGAAGCTGTCGTCAAGGCTAAGGGTGGGCCGACACCATATTGAACCAGCATTACCGACGGAGGACGCCACGAACTTGTAAGTCATTCTCAGCCAGATGTCCATATACTTTTGAACACATATTGTATATCAGAAAGAGTGCTTGATTCACCACGAAAGAGTGCTGAAGGATATGTCTGGATGCATGTGAATCACATGCAGCACTTTTACATAACAGGCAAATGGGGATGAGAGGACAGATTGGTCCATGTCTCAATAGGTCTTAGTTTCCGAACATATCACTACAAGAATGTTGATTCTAATTTTCACAATACTTCCTCTTGTAGGAATATGTGGCACTCTTTTTAAACACCGTGTTTTATTGTGGATGATGATGATGATGATGTTTGCTTTGTGGGGCGCTCAACTGCGCGGTTATCAGCGCCCGTACAAATTCCCAACCTTTACTCAGCCCAATCTCGCCACTTTCATGAATGATGATGAAACGATGAGGACAACACAAACACCCAGTCATCTCGAGGCAGGTGAAAATCCCTTACCCCGCCGGGTATCGAACCCTGGACCCCGTGCTCGGGAAGCGCGAACGCGACCGCGAGACCACGAGCTGCGGACTTTTATTGTGGAATTAGCCCCCTATGCAAGACCTAGATAGCTATAATCGGAATTTCTGAACACATTGTACGTTCCAGTTTATTACTTCTCGAAAATTTTATCGGCTGTTTCAGAAAAAAAAAATTGTTCAAATGGCTCTGAGCACTATGGGACATAACTTCTGAGGTCATCAGTCCCCTAGAACTTAGAACTACTTAAACCTAACTAACCTAAGGACATCACACACATCCATGCCCGAGGCAGGATTCGAACCAGCGACCATAGCGGTCGCACGGTTCCAAACTGTAGCGCCTAGAACTGCTCGGCCACCCCGGCCGGCGGCTGTTTCAGATATCCCCTGTTAAACATTTAGACCTTATTGTATACAAAATGGTACGTAATTGAGATTTTCCTTCTTTTGTAAAACCGACGATATCCAATTCAATAAATGATCTGACATTTTTAAGATTGAGATTACTTAGAGACAGCAACGCACGACGGCAGTCATTAAGATTTAATTATCCGATCTAAAGAAAGATCAAGTTGCAGCCTCGAATCTCGGTGCTGATGTTCATCCATCTCCCTATATTCACCCTCTTAATGAGACATATTTTTCCCAACGACCGATGACTTGGTGAAGGTACTGCTTGTAGACGTCTTCATTTTGGTTGTCCAGGAAACGTTCCATCTTGAAACTTGCCCGTCTCGTCATCTGGAAATACCTGTCGCACAGTGGTTTCTTCGGTCGATCAAGATGAAGTAGTCACTGCGTGTCATATCAGGAGAAAATGTTGGGGCAGATGGGAAGGGGTGGGCGTGAGGGGAACGAAATTTGAAAGCGCAAAGAAGCGACAAGCGTTATGGTTACCTCTAGAGTATGAGGTGGAGCGTTATCGTGGAACAAGACTGTCTACTTGATTAAGACAAGAGGCTGGTTTTAACGAGCGACTGGCCAGTCGATTCTGTTTCGTTCACTCGAATGCAACTATCGAATGCACCTCGTCAATGACTGCACGTCAGCTATATGAATGTTATTTATTCACTCTCCGGATGTTAGTAATTTCAGTTAATATGAGATAAACAACTGGCACATGCCCGCATCTCGTGGTCGTGCGGTAGCGTTCTCGCTTCCCACGCCCGGGTTCCCGGGTTCGATTCCCGGCGGGGTCAGGGATTTTCTCTGCCTCGTGATGGCTGGGTGATGTGTGCTGTCCTTAGGTTAGTTTGGTTTAAGTAGTTCTAAGTTCTAGGGGACTGATGACCATAGATGTTAAGTGCCATAGTGCTCAGAGCCATTTGAACCATTTGAAACAACTGGCACAAGTCTCTGATGGTTACGTCAAATATAAAAACGTTTTCACTCAGTCTCCAGGCAGGAGTGTTTTCACATACATATTTTCAGAAATATCCCTTATGAATGAGTTATGACTAAAATTGCCAACTTTTTTTGGAGATAAACAACGCGTCTTATTTCCAGGAGAGGTAAATAAAAAGGAAGTTTCTAAAAATTAAGTACTTTTAAAATTTATTGTTTAATAGCTTACACCTTCATCTGCATTATTCTCCACAAGTCACCAAACAGTGTGTAGCGGATGGTACTTTTGCCTATCAGTAACTGATCTCCGCTTCCCTGTTCCACTCGCGATTGGCGCTTGAGAGGAATGACTATCGGTGAGTCTCTGTATTTGCTCTGATTTCTCGCATTATGTCGTCGTAATCACTTCGCGACATTTTTGTGGGAGGAAGTAGTATGCCGTCCGCCTCTTGTCGGAGAGTGTTCTCTCCAAATTTCAGTAGTAAACCTCTCTGTAATGTCTGCCACCGAAATTTCTCTATCTCTTCTACCAGTCCTACCCGTTAAGGATTCCTTAATGATGAACAGAACTCTAGTATCGGTCGAAGAAGCGCCTTGTAACCCATTTCCTTCGAGGATGTGTTACGTTTCCTTAAGATTCTTCCTATGTATCTCAATCTGGGATCTGCTTTTCCTAATATTTGGTTTATGTAGCCATTACACTTAAAGTCACTCTGGATTGTTACTCCTAGATATTTTACGGTAGCGCTGTTTCCAGCAGTTTGGTGTCAATAGTGTAGTTGTATAGTAATAGGTTTCTTTACCCATGTATGCGCAATATATTACATTTATTCACATTCAGGGTCAACTGTCAGAGTCCGTACCATTCATCACTCCTTTGCAGGTCATTCTACAAATCGATACTGTCTTCTGGGGTTGCTACTTCCCTATAGACAGCCGCATCATCTGCGAACAGTTTTAAAGGTCTTTCGACTCTTTCTACTAGATCATTTATGTACATTGTAAACAGTAAAGGCCCTATAACACTTCACTGCATGAATACAAATTTTTCGTACTTCCGGCAATCAATCTCAATATTTGATTGGTTTTAAAATTTGGTAACTGGAGTCACACGGTAGATTTATGTTTAAAAAAGTGAAGTGCGCTTCGATAACCGAGTGGTTACCACATCTGACTCTAATGAAAAAAACCCGCGTTCAATTCGTGGTACAGCCAGAGATTTTTCGTTGGTGGGAGAACTGAAACGGGCTCCTTTCACCCTCGTGATGCCAGCTGAGGAGCTGCTTCAATGAGAAGTGCTGATTCCAACGTCTAAAGAGTCGTCAACGTCCCAGAGAGGGGTGTGCTGACCATATGTCCATCCATGCAGCATCTGTTTTATGCCACATGGCAGAGGATGACACGGCGGCCGGTCGACATCGAATGGTCTTCGGAGCCAGATTACGAAGTTCAGTTTCTTTTTACATTAATAAACATTTAATTTTTTAAATTTAAATTTATGTAATCCTTCTCACTCTCTTCCTGCCGGTTTGCAACCATCACTGACAATTCTCTTTTGGTCAATGCCAAATTGTCCGACCCCGGTAGCTACGTGATCAGCGCGACAGTATGTGAATCCTAAGTGCCCGGGTTCGATTTCCAGCTGGGTCGGAAATTTTCTCCGCTCAGGAACTGGGTGCTGTGTTGTCTTAATCATCATCATTTCATTCCCATTGACGCGCAAGTCGCCGACGTGGTGTCAAATCGAAAGACTTACACCCGACGAACGGTCTACCCGACGGGAGGCCCTAGTCACACGACATTTACATTTTAATAAATGGTTCAAATGGCTCGGTCCACTATGGGACTTAACATCTATGGTCATCAGTCCCCTAGAACTTAGAACTACTTAAACCTAACTAACCTAAGAACATCACACAACACCCAGTCATCGCGAGGCAGAGAAAATCCCTGACCCCGCCGGTAATCGAACCCGGGCTACATTTTAATACCAAATTGTCATGAACATAAAGCATACACAATACAATTTTTTAACTACTTGGTGGCTTAATCACAGCTGACGGAAGAACTTTTCGCGAAAAATGTATTTCTCTTCATTCCTGCATTTTCTTGAAATGGTTAAAAAATCCAGTTTTCACTTACACGAATATTACAAATATCCTGTACAAGAAGAGACATGATAAGATATGAAGGTACTGGAGCAGAATTAAATATTTTCAGCGTGAAGATTCTGCTCTCTTGAGTGCTCAAATTGTTAGCATCGCTGCCTTCGGGACAGCCTCGGATCTTTCTGAGGTGGGGAAGTCTGGAACGGGCTCAGCTCACCGTCGTGGGGGGCAAATGAAGAGCAGGTTGAATAAAGAATCAGCGGCGGCACCATCTGGATTCATCTAATGGCAGTAACGGCTGGAGAGCCTGGAAACATGCTGATCACATGTCCCACGATCATTGATAGCTCCTCGTATTAACTTGTAGGCCCCAGACTGACAGTTCGAACACGCCTAAAAGCATACACCGTGAGTGGTGTTTGCGCTTAAGTTACGACTGGAAATAGCTCGAAAGTGTGGTATTGCCGCCAGACACCACACTTGCTAGGTGGTAGCCTTTAAATCGGCCATGGTCCGTTAGTATACGTCGGATCCACGTGTCGCCACTATCAGTGATTGCAGACCGAGCGTCGCCACACGGCAGGTCTAGTCTAGAGAGACTCCCTAGCACTCGCCCGAGTTGTACAGCCGACTTTGCTAGCGATAGTTCACTGTCTACATACGCTCTCATTTGCAGAGATGACAGTTTAGCATAGCCTTCAGATACGTCATTTGCTACGACCTAGCAAGGCGCCATATTCAGTTACTATAATTACATCAAGAATGTATTCTGAAGAGATAATATTGTGAATCATGTACCGTCAAGAGCGACGTTCATCATTAATGGATTAAAGTTAAGTATTAAACTAATTACGTCCGCTTTCTGAATTCTCATTCCTTGTCATGTTCCAGACCTCACGTCAGTATAGTTCTTCCCTCCTCACGCCAGCCTGCGTGAGCTAAAACGCGTGCATTTCGGCCTCCACTCGTAACACGGTGTTGGCTCTTCTGCTAACATAAAAGAAAGTATCGTGAAAATTTGAGAGAACATCTCGTCTGAATACCAAGTAATACGATTATCCGTAAGATACTGAGCAACGTGTCGGAAGGGAAAAGAGGTATCGGAAGACCTCGGAAAGTATGGGAATGATTTTGTTCATGAGTTCGGAGCAGGCAGTACCATAATCCACGGAGGAAAGATGATGATTATGATCATCATGACAGCAGGTATACACTGACGGGAAAAAATTGCGTCACCAAAAAATTATTAATGTAGGATAATCGAATTTCTGGAATACACATGTCTAGCTAACATATTTTAGTTATTAACATTGCAAGGTCAACGTGAGCCCGAGATAAGCCATTATAAGTGTGATGCTGGTACATTAATAACCGGTGTGACTGCCAGAATGTTTAATGCAATCATGCAAACGTGCATGTATTGTATTTCACAGACGCTGAATGTCAGCTTGTGGGATGAAATTCCATGCCTGTTGCTCGTGTTGGGTCAATATATGGACGGTTAACGCTGTTTGTGGATGACGCTGGTGCTGTCGTCAGATGATGTCCGATACGTGCTCAACTGGAGACAGATTTGATGATCGAGCGGGTCAAGGCAGCAGACAGTTCTGTAAAGTATTATGGGTTACAACAGCAGCATGTTGACGAGCGTTATCCTGTTGGAAAACACCACCTGGAATGCTGTTCTTGAATGGCAGCACAACAGTTCGAATCAGCAGACTGACGTACAACTTTGCAGTCAAGGGGCGTGGGGTAACCACTAGAGTGCTCCTGCTGTCATACGAAATCGCACCCCGGACCCTAGCACCAGGTGTAGGTCCCGCGTCTCTAGCAGGCAGACCAGTTGGTAGCAGGCCCCCAACTGGTCTCCTCCTAACCATCACACAGCCACCACTGGTTCTGAGACAGAACCAGCTTTCAACAGGAAACACCATAGACGTCCGCCCTGCCCTCCAATGATTTCTCGATTGACACCATTGAAGTAGCAAATGGTTGTGTTTGTGCTCAGTAGAATGCACGCTGAAGGGCTGTCGTTGAAGTAACCGATTTGTTAACAGTTAGTTGTGTCACTGTGGTGTCAACCACCGCTCAAACTGATTCTGCAGATGCGGTAAGATACGCCATAGCCATACGTCCAAAACCATTGCCTTCCCTCTCGGTAGCGTTACGTAGCCATCTGGAGCCTGGTCTTCTTGCGACTGTATATTCTCGCGACCACCGACGCCAGCAGTCACGTACAGTGGCTATACTCCCGCCAAGCTTTTCTGCAATAACAGCCAGCTTCTCATAGCCTAACAATACGACGTCAAATAAACTCAGTGAGGTGTTGATAATGGCGTCTTTGTCGCCTTAAAGGCATTCTTGACTAACTCCAGCTCACCATTTCCAATCTCAAAAGCAACCAACGCTCGCGATCGTTACAGCGCGTATTTAAAGCAAACCTGATTTACATGCTCATAGTGGCGTTACTAGTGCCCCTCGTATGCGACTGGCGCGAAATTTGAATAGACGTAATCTTTCATATATAGAAAGACGACTACCAACTTTCATTTATGTCGTACAGCTCCTTCTTGATGCTGCGATCTTTTTCACCGTCAACATATGTAGGGAAACAAATAAAAAATAAATTATGCCACTTCATTTTTCGAGAATACAATTAAACCTTTTTGCCTTCACATGTCTGCCCTTATTGTTATTTTTCGGAGATTTTACCTGCAGTTTTAGATATTATCTTATTAAATGCTCTGCGTGTATACAAAACGACTCGTGACTAAGCTTTGACTTCTTCTGAAACACTCCGTACAATGTGACATTTTCTGATTGTGATTAATTGCGAGATAATACAAAGAATTCGTTGCTGCATAGCGTGCACTTTAGGTGATTACTTTGGTTACTTCCCGGACGACGCCTATATGGCGGACAGCTCTCTCGTTGTCTTCGAGACGCAGACGCTCACAATCGTTGGCCGCCAGATAAAGGCCGGCCATCCCCACTTCTGGCACCTGCGGCGGACGGGCGCGGCCCGGCTGCGCTCATTACCGTGGAGAACGCGACCGCGATGAGACGGAGCCTTCAGCGGACCTGCGCGCTGGCCCTGCTGCTGCTGCTGCCCCTGGTGTGGGCGGCGGCGGGCCAGCAGACGGAAGGGGCGGGGCCGGGGGCGGTGGTGGAGGCCGAAGTGGAGGCGGAGGAGCTGCCGGACAGCCAGGTGGAGCTTCTGGACGGCGGAATCCCGCATCCGCCCCCGCCTCCACCCCCACCGGCGCCACAGGGCGCGCCGCCTCAGGGACCGCCGCCGCCCACTCCGCCCCCACAAGTTTCGCCCTCGGCCACTGTTACCGAAAACAAGCAGCCGTCGCCCCCAGAGGAGACGCCGGAAGACGTCGAGCTGATCCGGCCCGTTGCGCCGCTGGCTCCGGCGCCCGGCTCACGCGGGAAGGGCAGGAAAGTGCCGCCGCCCACTGCGTCGGGGAAGTACGCCTACGACACCAACTTCAGTAAGTAATGCTCGTCGGCAGAGCCGCAGCACTCGCTCATCTGCAGACAAAAGAACCGGAGTGTTCTTGCTCAGGAGATTAAAACTGTGGTCCAGACCGGGACTCGAACCCAGCACCTTTACTTTCGCCTGTCAAATGCTCCACCGACTGAAATCGAGGCATGATTCTCAACCCATCCTCGCCGCTTTATTTCCGCCAGTACTTCATCTCCTGCTTCCGAGACCTCAAAGAAGTTCTCCTGCAAATCTTCCGATATTGGCACTCCTAGAAGAGCGGATATTTCTGGGAGATAGCTTAGCCACATCCTAGATAGGATCTTTCATTTTGCAGCGGAGTGTCCTTCATTCTGGAATATATGGGGCATTAAAAGTAAAATATTCCATATTTTGAGTGATGGTAGTGTCGGCCAAAACGAGGCAAAAATGTCGCAATTTTCATTGTTGATGATTAATTTCAAGCCCTAAGCCCATCTTATAAAACAAGTACTACGTACTCCGTGCATTACAAAACAGTGCTACAGTACAAAGGTAACTGATGATAATTGGTACATACCACAAGCTATGCAATACCATCCATTACGAAAGCTGCATGACCATTTTAGTTACGTACATCATTATAAAGTAGTGCACAACTGGGCATTCACCTAGTTAAGACATTGCAGTGTGGGGAGTATTAGGAACACTAGGATACGAGTGGCTAATCGTAACTGCGCCGTCTAGCACAACTTCATTTTACGTTCTTTGTTTTTTCTCAAGTTTTTTCAGTTTTTTTATAAAATGATTAACAACACAAGCAGCAACAAGCATTACAAATATATACTTCAAATACAAACAGAAATCTTTACAAAAAGGTATTTAAGTTACAGTTTGTAACGGAAGCAATAGGCGTCTATACGTCATCATCCAGCGCCAAACTCGGCAATCCGATGACACAAGCTGTGAACGCCTGGACAGCGCTATTAATTCAAAACCAAATTTTCAACACACCAACAAATAGACCCACAGACATTTTCAGATAACCTAGTACAACATAGCAAGATAAGGTACTCCAACATTATTAAAAAGAAAGATAAGAAACAAACTTTATTAAAAACCACACATTCAGGTATAAAACTATTGCATAGAATCAGAATTAAATAGTGGCAAACCGCGTACTCAAATCCAAATCATTACATAAAGTCGGAAAAAAATACAGCGTCGAACACTATCGCAAGATATGAAAGTTCGACATGAATAAAACCACACAGGCTGATATCAAATACTGCCATAAACATTAGACAGGGTAATGGTAAAGCCACACAGTCAGGTATAAGATCATTACATAGAATCCAATATATTAGAGGCACACCTGCCTTTGAAGTACTGGTGACAAAGCCCTATACCCACACCAAGGAACATTTCTTGTACTACAAGCTCTTTTCTATTACGAGCGACCCACAGAACGCAGTAAACAAATGAGGACACATTTCACTGCTATTCTTCTTGGATACAGCACGTCCTGTTAGTGTAGGTACCATTCCAACAATCGCCGGAGATATGGTATATGTATGATAGAGCACCCTCCCATTTTCCCTTAAACATCCTAGAGTACCTCACCCAGACATTTAATGGGGAATGGAGTGGGCGTACTTGATTTATGCAAGTCCCATTCATTACGTACAAACACAACAGAAAAACGTCGAAAGTGCCTGCCAGCGCATCCGTGACCAACCTGGAGTTTTTTAGAGAGTATGTGATCCTCTAAGACGTCGAGCAGAAGCACGCCTTACTATGAATGGACACCATATCGGGCACCTCCATTATCCATGACTCACAAGTAGAGGTAGTATGTAATAGCAGTTCTGCTGCTTCACAGTAACAGAATGATGTGTTCTAATTTGTTTACTGCGTACTGTAGGTCGTTCGTAACAGCAAAGAGCTTGCAGTAGAAGAGATGTGCTTCACAACAGCACTGCTCTCATATACACTACTGACCATTAAAATTGCTACACCACGAAGATGACCTGCTACAGACGCAAAATTTAGCCTACAGGAAGAAGATGCTGTGATATACAAAAGAATAGCTTTTCAGAGCATTTACACAAAGTTGGCGCCGGTAGCGATATAGCGATACATACAACGTGCTGACATGAGGAAAGTTTCCAACCGATTTCTCATACACAAACAACAGTTGACCGACCTTGCCTGGTGAAACGTTGTTGTGATGCCTCCTGTAAGGAGGAGAAATGCGTACCATCACGTTTCCGACTTTGATAAAGGTCGGATTGTAGCCTATCGCGATTGCGGTTTATCGTATCGCGACATTGCTGCTCGCCTTGGTCGAGATCCAATGACTGTTAGCAGAATATGGAATCGGTGGGTTCAGGAGGGTAATACGGCACGTCGTGCTGGATCCCAACGGCCTCGTATCACTAACATTCGAGATGACAGGCGTCTTATCCACATGGCTGTAATGGATCGTGCAGCCACATCTCGATCCCTGAGTCAACAGATGGGGACGTTTGCAAGACAACAATCATCTGCACGAACAGTTCGACGACGTTTGCAGCAGCATGGACTATCAGTTCGGAGACCATGGCTGCGGTTACCCTTTACGCTTCATCACAGACAGGAGCGCCTGCGATGGTGTACTCAACGACGAACATGAGTGCACGAATGGCAAAACGTCATTTTTTCGGATGAATCCAGGTTCTGTTTACAGCATCATGATGGTCGCATCCGTGTTTGGCGACATCGCGGTGAACGCACATTGGAAGCGTGTATTCGTCATCGCCATACTGGGGTATCACCCGGCGTGATGGTATGGAGTGCCATTGGTTACACGTCTCGGTCACCTCTTGTTCGCATTGACGGCACTTTGAACAGTGGACGTTAAATGTCAGATATGATGGCTGTACCCTTCATTCGATCCCTGCGAAACCCTACATTTCAGCAGGATAATGCACGACCGCATGTTGCAGGTCCTGTACGGGCCTTTCTGAATACAGAAAATGTTGGACTGCTGCCCTGGCCAGCACGTTCTCCAGAATTCTCACCAATTGAAAACGTCTGGTCAATGGCGGCCGAGCAACTGGCTCGTCACAATACGCCAGTTACTATTCTTGATGAACTGTGGTATCGTGTTGAAGCTGCATGGGCAGCTGTACCTGTACATGCCATCCAACCTCTGTTTGACTCAATGCCCAGGCGTATCAAGGCCGTTATTACAGCCAGAGGTGGTTGTTCTGGGTACTGATTTCTCAGGATCTATGCACCTAAATTGCGTGAAAATGTAATCACATGTCAGTTCTAGTATAATAAATTTGTCCAATGAATATCCGTTTATTATCTGCATTTCTTCTTGGTGTAGCAATTTTAATGGCCAGTAGTGTATCTAGAGATCAAGTTCACCGTGCATTTTTTCCTTATTTGCGTCCATACTACCGCCTCTCAAAATATGGGATACTTTGTGCTTTTGAACTCCATATTGCTTCCTCCTGAGTATTTCTCTGACTGGTGAAAAGACTATAAATGTAAAATTTGGAAATTTCGAGTTCACCCCCAGGCTTACCAATACTCGCGACTGAGAGAGGAAAAGAAGGAAGTGACTGTGGTATATAAAGTACCCTCCACCGCACATCATAACGTGCTGCGAAAAATATAAGTGCATTTTTTTAAGACTGAACATCCTTTTTTCTCAAACACATAGGCCCATCTTGTAACCGATATACATCTCAGGGTGCAGTAGTAGACAAAGGGCGATAGATGGAAGTAAACGTACGTGGAATCGAACCAAGTGAAGATAGTGTTATTAACGATCATTTGTGGAAAATTTAACATTCTGATGGCTAGAAGGAACTTGCACTCTGCAGCTTAAAGTCCGCTGCTTTGAAACCTCCTGGCAGATCAAAGTTGTGTGGCGGACTGGGATTCAAACCTGAAACTGGAATTCGAAATTGAAAACTCTGGCTTTCGCACGGTAATGCTTTACCGACTGAGCTATCCAGACACGACTCGCGACCCTCCCCCTCCCCAACCCCCTTCAATCCCTTCCCACAGAGCTCCTCTACTGGCAGTTCTGATAGCCATGTTTCCTCAACAGCCGGATCTTTACCATGTATCGGCCACGCCGTCATCTACAGACGTTTGAAAGTCGACGGATCATGAACAGAAACATATCAACAGTATATTGCGTGGCGTCGAGTAGTTTGTTGAAACAGAAATTGTGTGAACCCCATTACCATATTTTTGGCTATGTCTCGTTGGATGTCTTTCTTCATTATTATTATGAAAATTAACTATCGAAATAATGTTTTAGAACTTAGTTTTATTGTACTAATGATACGAGTACCTCTCTGTCACTACTGCGTATGAGTAACAGTTTTGATGTATCAGAAAGTTTCAAAAAAGCTCACATTCCGCTGTAGAGTGGAAGTTTCAGTCATATACTTCTTCTTTACTGCGATATTTACCTGTTTTCTGCAAGGAACTCACGGAACAACGTAGTTGTTTATTCAACTCCCACTCACTCTCGCATATCCTATATACATATCAGTTTGATACAAAAAGGAAATCATAAGGCAAAATCTTGGTTAGAGTCCCGGACTAGCGCACAGTTTTAATGTCAAGAAGTTTAAAAAATAATTATTTAACGAATTCATACATATAATCATATCATAAATGCAGGTAAAATTTGTATGTTGGATACAGTGCTCCTTTCTTTACATACACGGAGTTAGAGGCATAGGTACAGATGTGATAATTGGTAGCACAATGTGTATCCACTTCAGTGTGCCAGTTGTGTTTTCTCTGCATTCAACAGTCTTTCCGCCAACACAGTCTTCCCGCCAACACAGTCTTCCCGGAAACACATCACAAGATTGACTACTAGATGTTCTCTGTACGGTCGTAACTGCGCCACAAAGTGCATTACGCCTGTCATTATAGGCTATCTGTTCTGCGTCACATCGACGCTATCAGTATCATTGAGCAGGTGCAGTAATACTAAAACCAAATACAAACGCAAAATTGCATTTGCAGTTATGAGCAATTATCATCACAAACTTAATAATGGATATCATTCCTCCAAACAATCAAACCGAGAGACTGGCAGGGTCAGAAAGTGATGTGACTAGTCGATGTACACGAAAAGTTAGACACATTCTTCTTCACAAAATATAAGAATCTCGGCTGTCAGGGAGATACTACCCGCCTAGGCTCCCTACAGGAGCGAATAGTCAGTGCTCTGTGAAAGAAGTATTGTAGTACCAGTAAAGGAAAGCGCTAGTTTGCTTTTGTTCTACAGTATTACTTTTATTGTGTTAACCAGTTTTGGCTTACGAGGCCATTTTCAGACATTTACTATTGTCGCCAAAGAAGTTACAATTTTTGTAAACGAAATTGGAAAAGAAGTTACGCATGTAGATTGAAGCAGAAACGTACAGTAAATAACATCGTTGACAGTGTGGTGGTAATGCAATGTAAAAAGTAAAAATGTGATCAGTAAATAAATATAAACGGAGTAAACAGGAAGAAACATTAACAGAAAACTGGAACAGCAAGCTACAAACTGTTTATATCAACAAAATGAAAGTAATGAAATAAAATAAAATAAACTTAATACTTCTCAAGGCTACTTCAGGAGGTATAAAAAATGGAGGGTGATACGGAAAACAATTTAAAGAAAGAACTATCAACGGAACTACAGAATATATGACGAACATAAGCAATACGCATAAGCTAAACAGAAATGAATAAATGCAGGAAAATGGAGGAGTGTGAGGGAACATACAGTAAATGCCGTCTTTGAGAGTGTGGTGGTAATGAATCTATTCATTTATTCATTTCTGTTTATCTTATGTATATTGGTTATGTTCCTCATATATTCTGTAATTTCACTGATAATTCTTTCTTTAAAATGGTTTGTGCATCGCTCCTACATTTTATACCTCATGAAGTAGCCTTGACAAGTGCTAAGTTTATTTTATTTTATTGATTTAGTTTTTTAATATAAACTGTTTTGTAGCTTGCTATTCCAGTTTTGTGTTATTTTTTCATGCTTACTCCATTTACATTTATTTACTGTTCAACGTTTTACTTTTTACACTGCAGTACCACCACACTGTCAAAAATGTTATCTACTGTACGTTTCTGCTTCAGTCTAGATGTATAAGTTCTTTTCCAGTGTCGGTTAGAAACATTGTAAGCTCTTTGGCGACAATAATCAGTAGATATCTGAAGATGGCCTTGTAAGCCGAAAACTGGTTAACACAACAAAAGTAATATTGTAGAACAGAAGCAGACTATCGCTTTTCATTTATTATAAAGTTGTTCTACCAAGAACCTACGGAAGTCTTGTACTGTTAACGAAACATATGAACGAAAGCCGGGGCATAGCGCTAACAGAAATGGCATACATGAGAACAGAAGCTACGCCAAACAGGTTCAAGCACCTTTTCTTCCGTGTTTCGAAAGCTATTTTCCATTTAGTTTTCGAAATATGCATGTCGCGTCAATAAAGAAAAAGACTCATAGTCGAGTTTTTTTATTACGGTGTACTGTGTGAACGGAACACATCATTTGGTTTCTCTCTGCTAATTAAAGGCAAAGTGGTCGATCGATAGAACATTTTGGACTGATGAGCAGCGCACTTCAAAACTGCTTATTGGCGGTGGTAGCGGAACATGACGAACAATCGATGTTCCCAGTAATGACTGACAAGGTCAACCTGCATCGCTGACTACTAAAATTGCAACACTAGGAAGAATAGAAAGTAACGAAATTCCACTTACGTGGTCATTACGTATGGCAGGAACAATACTTGATTAAATTTGTAGATAACTTGGAGGTATTATTCATGGAAATTTAGTACACAGAGACACCATCTCCGGCAGCAACAATTGCTGTAACCTAACTGGGCACCGAGCTGAACTGAAACTGGATGATAGATGGGGGTATGTCCATCGGTACAGCTTTACCCATAATTCATCAAAGGTAGTGGCTGGAGAGTGTAGACGTGCCAGTCTATCGGCAACTCATCACCAGATATTTTCAATAGATGAGACAAAGTGCTGGCTAGGAAAACAGTCGAACGCCCTCTGTATCGAAGTGGGTTACGACAGTATGGGCAAAATTCGGTCTCGTGATATCTTGTTGAAGAATACTGTCGTGGAGACGCGAAGACTGTACACAGCCAGCGGCATAAGCATTTCATTAATATAACACTTGTCTTCCAGATTACGTGTTATGCGAATCAGAAGTGATCGTGTTGTATGCCCAGTCGCACCCCCATCCCATCACGCTAGCTGCTGAACTAGCTTGATGATGACGTATGCAATCTGGCATCGTTCGTTATTCTTGGAGCCTCCACGAAGGGACACGTCCATAGCGTTGTTGCGCACAGAACCTGGACACCCCTAACACGTCGGCGGGTTTCTACCTCTGTGTCCTATGTCGGGTAGTTGGGCGCATCGCTGACAGCGTCCTCTCTCTGTTGCTTCGTCCAGGAAAGAGACAACAATGGTCGCGTGCTGACAGTCTTTGGCGTCGGTGTCCATGTGGGTCTTGTCTTGCTGCAGGCAAGTCCTTTTCCTAAGAACCGTGACGTGGCTGCACGGGGCGTTTCAAAATTAACGACTTGATTTAATAACACCACATTTGTTGAAAAACGTACTACAAATGGGACTACCTGCAAAATACTCACAAACTCTTGATGTTTTAACTATGCTGTTGCAAATGATCTGTCTGTCCACTAGCAGCATACCGACACAGCTAAATTCGTCATAAAATTTACACAATGAATCGGCTCTTATTCTGTTCTTCACTTCCTCTACGTCATGAGGTAAATAAATGGGACGCGAACAGAATTTCCTTCACATATCACCACAGGAAAAAAATCGTATGGTGTCATGTCTGGCGATCTTGCACGCCAAGAATGCAGGGCAGTGTCTCGGGTTCCAGTGCACCCTATCCATCGTTGAGGCAGAGTACCATTGAGAAACCCACGTACGTTGTTGTGCTAGTGTGGTGGAGTTCCACTCTGTTGGAAAATGAAGTCATCGGAGGCCTCCTGAAGTTACGGAAAAAGTTAATTCTTGCAGCATTTCAAAACAAACGCTCATTCCAGCCATTGTGTTTTCCTCAAAATGTAGGGATTGTACATGTTTTCACGCGAAAGGGGTCAAAAAACGTTCTCTTTAAGAGAGTTTAGTTCGTGCTCAGTAATGTCATGAGTGTTCTGGAGCCCCACGTGCGCACGTTATGTCGGTTTACATTACCGCTAACATGAAATGTTGCTTCATCACTGAAAATTACCCTTGGTGAAAATGTATCGTCTTCAATGTCCTTCAGCAGAGCATTGCTGAAGTCAACCCGTTTCCTTTCATCACTAACCAGAAGAGCTTGCACTGATTGTAGTCTATGTGCTTTAAAGAGCAAATGACCTAGCATACGCCAGACAATCGTATGAGGCACTGCCAGTTCTCTCCTTGCGCGACGAGCAGATTTTCGTGGACTCTGCTCAAACGTTTCCACCGTGTCATCAGAAGTGCAAAGTCGACCTGGACTCTTACCTTCGCACAAGCAACCTGTCTCTTCAGATTGGCGACGCCAACGAAGAGTGTTTTTGAGTACAGGTGGATCAATTCCAAAACACCGACGAAAAGCTCGCAGGACGGAAATCACTGTTTCACTCTTCGGAAACTGCAGCACACAAAACGCCTTCTGCTGAGCGGACTCATTGACTGACATCTAACGGCGATTTGCTGAAACTCTAGGCCACGTCCATTCAAACAACACACGTTTCCTTGCCGGCAAGTCCCATGTTTCCTAATTATGATCATCCAAAATCAGGCCGTTCTTTTTGAAACACTCTATATGATGTGGCACGGCCGATCGAACAATATGTTGCGTCCCTCGGGCGCTACTAGTATGGGACCAACAAGATCCTGCATATGTTTGAATTAAAAGTTTACATACTCCACTTTCAACGTACCCTTGCTTGCCTCGTAGCCAGGCACGTCTGTTGCCGCACGTTATCAGCAGAAATGGCAGGCTGCTTTACTCCCATTCAAGCCAAGCTCTGCCCAACACAATCTTGCTTGCCTGTCGTCTTGCCGCTGTGTTACGCTACGTAGCAGTTCATTCTGTACGCTTTCTTTGTAGTGTTATGAGTAGGTCTCGGAAATTGATGACAAGTCCTCTTCAACCCCAGATTCACAAGACACAATATCATATACACTGAGGTGACAAAACTTACTGGATAGCGATATGCACAATACTTATAGCGGTAGTATCGCTTACACAAAGTATAAAAGGGCAGTGCATTGGTGGAGCTTTCGTTTGTACTCAAGTGATTCACGTCCAACTGTTTTCGACGACGCGAATTAACAGGTTTTGTACGTGGAATAGTAGTTGGAGCTATCGCATGGGATATTCCATTTCGGAAAGCATTAGGGAATTTAATATCCCGAAATGCACAGTGTCAAGAGTTGCCAACAATATCAAATTTCAGGCATTGCATCTCACCACGGACAACACAGTGACCTTCGGCCTTCACTTAACACCGAGAGTTGTGGCGTTCGTGTAGTCAGTGCTAACAGACAAGCAACAGTGCGTGAAATAACCACAGCAATCAATGCGGGACGTACTATGAAGGGATACGTTAGGACATAATGCGGCGAAATTCGGTGTTAATGGGCTGTGGCAGCAGACGACCGACGGGAGCCTAATAGCATGACATCGGCTGCAGCGTCTCCCCTGGGTTCATGACCATATCGATTGCACCTTAGACGACTGGAAAACCGTCCCCTGGTGAGATGAGTCCCGATTTCAGTTGGTAAGAGCTGATGGTAGGATTCGAGTGTAGCGCAGACCTCACGAAGCCATGGACTCAAGTTGTCAACAACGCACTGTGCAAGCTGGACTGGGTCCTCTGGTTCAACTGTAAATGGTTGGGTTCGGCTACTTGTTTCCCAACAACGATGGAATTTTTATGGATGACAATGCCCCATGTTACCGGCCCACAATTGTTCGCAACTGGTTTGATGAATATCCTGGACAATTCGAGGGAATGATTCGACCACTCAGGTACCTCGACACGGGTCATAATCGAGAGGTTCGTTTGTGCACAAAATCCTGCACCGGCAACACTTTCACAATTACGGACGGCTATAGGGTAACAAGGCTCAATGTTTCTGCAGGGTACTCCCAACGATTTCTTGAGTCCATGCCACGTCGAGTTTCTGGACTACGCCGGTCAGAATGAGGTCGACATGATATTAGAAGGTATTCCATGACTTTTGTCACCCTAGTGTATAATTCCAGAATTTCACTTTGAAGCTGTGATCAGTCCAGTGGTTCTGTCCACAAGAATCATACTGTCCCGCTTACTTCAGCTTCGGAAAACATTTACGGTTGCCGCGCCACTTCAATCGCAAGCTTTGTTGCACCTATTGTTTGTACCGCAGCAGAACTGGGTCTGCAGGAAACTTGAAAACTTTACTCTCTTCTGACAATGCGCCACTCATGTTGAGCAATGGGACAACATGCGTAACATACTTTCTGAAGTCTCTACGTAGATGGTGTTACTCCCTACTTGATGCTGTTGCCCTGAAATATTAATCATACACATTTCAAAGCATGTAATATACTTCATGCCAATAGGACGTTTGTTGTATGTTGCCTTCGTGGCCTTGCAATTTTAAAGGCCAGCAGTGTACTTTACAACGCCTCCACATCGTAGCAGCCTAAATCGGACGCTGCCACAGAGATTATCCGAATTGTTTTGCTATCAGCAATAAATATCGTCGAACTGACATCGTAGTAGACACGTTTGAGCCTTCTTAATGTATTAAACACTTACATTTGCATTTAGAACATTGGTTTGTATTGAAAACCAGAGACTGTTTTTGTTCATACTGGATCAGACCTGGGACACCCAAGAAGAATACGATGCTTGGGTTGCTTTCGCCTGCAGAAACGAATTGAATAAATCATCTTAAACACAAGAAAAAGGCACTTGATCACCCTTAGAAGATGCACCACATATACACGCAAGAATCGAGAGGTGACGCCCTTTCCTTACGTCGGTCCGTTCGCAGACACTCCTTCCCCAAACCGTGGTATCTACAAGTCATAAATCACGACACGTCGGGTTGACAGATAGCAAATACCTACAGGCCTGTGTGGCGGTGGTTGGTTCCCTGACTTCAGGACTTTAGCCGTTTTCTCGATACGTGATGTCAGCAGCAGCGTCCCTCAACCCAAACCTAAACTATGTTTGCTAAACGTATTGTTAGATTTATGATTTTGTGGCGTGTCGATTTACTTATGATCGAAAAATATTACCACGCCAAACATCGCTTCACAGTAACTCAAATCGACTCAGTTCAAACGTAGTAAACACACAACAACTTACCTGACTCTGAGCACTATGGGACTTAACTTCTGAGGTCATCAGTCCCCTAGAACTTAGAACTACTTAAACCTAACTAACCTAAGGACATCACACACATTCACGCCCGAGGCAGGATTCTAACCTGCGAAAGTAGCGGTCTCGTGGTTCCAGACTGTAGCGCCTGCAACCGCTCGGCCACCTCGGCCGGCCACAACTTATCTGAGAACTGATTTTCGCTGTCTGACCTCTAACATTATGATGGTCGTGCTAATACATCTAATTATCTACAATGAAAGCAATTTCTATTGTGCCGTACACTGACCAGCCGGAGAATTGCGACCAATCCTCTTCTGCGTACCGCAACACACGGCAAGAAGAGTGCTCTGAAATTTACGTACAAGGATTAAATACACAGAAAACAATGTTATCATAGTTAAGTTAGACAAATTTGGTAAGCAGATGATTTCGGCGATTTTGGCAAATGATATCGAACGCTCTTGTGATACCGTCGTTAGGATAATTACAGCAAATGTACAATTTCTTATGTAGCGTATGAAAAATCTGCATTAGGAAGAAGAGCGATTAAGGTTTTTACGTCCCATCCATCGGCGACAGGGTCATAGGAGAAGACGGCCGTGCCCTGGTCAGTGACAACATCTCGCATTTCTCTAGAGTAACGTAGGGAAGTCGTCGAAAATTTCAATCTGGATGGCCGAACGGGGAACAGCGCAAGAAGATTCATTATGTAGTTGCAAGAGGAGCTCTAGATTGGTACGTGCTGTATCGACCTTTAATTTTTCGAAATTACGTGCAATGGCATAAAAAATTGGACACATTCGACAAAGAAATTAATTAAGTTTTTCTTTCGACGAATAGCTTAGTAAATTTTAACTTTAGTCTCCTCCGGAGGTAAGTCAGATACCGTGGCGAAACAGTTTAATCGTGCGATAAGAATTGGCTATCTATCAATGAGATTAGTTTATCAGCGTTGGAGCAAGTGTTTGCTGTGTGAGGCACAGTTTATGTCACTAAAGTTCTTGGAACTCTGTTACCTTTTGTGGCTCCAGTATCTTCGGAATTTTCCAGAAATTTTAAATGTCGTTGTTGCTCAATACCTCGAAAGTCATCTGCGCCAACCAATGATACGTGTATCACACGAGCAGCGTGAAAAGCTACGGTAGATAGTGTCAAGGAAAAAGAAAAACGATCAGTAGTGGCAGAAAGCATACTGGGAGACCGCAAAATGCTAACTAGCTGTAAAGATATAATTGGAAGGAGAAACAGCATTGGTCGTATTTTTTTCTTTTGTTTTATTATCCGCAAAATCGATTTTCGGTCACTTAGTGACCATCCTCAGTGCTGTAATATACAATTAAAATTGGTAGGCACAGGCACTGGTATCAAAAAGCTTTGAGCGATTACATAAACTCAAGAGTTGGCTAGTTTACGTAATCGCTCTAAGCTTGTTGATACCAGTGCCTACCAATTTTAATTGTATATTACAGCACTGAGGATGGTCACTAAGTGACCGAAAATCGATTTTGCGGATAATAAAACAAAAAAAAAAAACGACCAATGCTGTTTCTCCTTCCAGTTATATCCATTATGTGGTCGTGGTGCACAGAACACTCCATGGAGTCGCCAAACAAAAGCGGTAAAAAATTTGCTTTGAGCATTGTAACCGTCAAAATGGGAGACTTTATTGAAGGTATCTTGCTGCAATAGGATATCATTTATTGTAAGCAGATTTACAATCTAGTAGTCGAATCTGAGAGTCTTTTGAGAGCAGTAGGACTGTTTTTGCCGGTCAAAGCGATCCTGGTCACCCGTATACATATTCTTATTTAATATTTCATGAATTGCATGACACGCATCTGTCTATACGTCTTTATTATCACTGCCGATTTTGGAGAACATTTGTCATCACTGCATAAAAGTTCATATAATTTCTGCGTATCATGTCTTGCCGTAACGGTGTAACGATGTTCTTAATACAGCCTCAACAGAACCGTCGAAATTCATCGGAAAAGAGAAAGGTAAACTGACTGTAAGAACAGCATAACACCTAAAGGAGGGGGAGGTATCAGAGCAGCAATTTTTTGAGGATAGGAGGGATAGTAGGAAATAAACTTTTAAGAAAGGTTAGGATTGAAAGAAACCATCAGTATGAAAAACAAACTAAATAACATACTCTGGCACATTGCATCAATACAAACAACTGTTGGTTGAAATCTTTCAACAATCACCATAAATTTTATTTCCATCCAGTCACATTTCAATCACTATCTTCATTGCATCGACATAATCGAGGACTAAGCAGTAAAATTGTTGAACTAGTTGTTTATGTCGGTTAACTATGGACATCAAATCCAGTTAACATAATCTACCTCTCTGAACGAAAGTGTCCACTGATACAGGTACGTCACGTTTTACAGTACTTAGATTAGCATCTCGCTCTTGTAGAGTGGAAATGGAGAAAGCAAAGTTGCCACATCCATCAGTTTTGGTTTGAGCAACATGTACAGTGGTGGAAATTAGTATAAAGGCACGTAGTTATTGTGTTACGTCCATGACAAGAATTTTGGCCGGAAAAAAAAACCACAGGCGGCCTCGTCCACGGAGATGGCAGGCGCGCCGGAAATTCAGCAGTCGAGCTATGTGCAAGGGAGCCGTAAGATGGATAATTTAGACGTGACCACTCTATTATTTCTATAAGAAGAAATAACGTCGACGTATGAAGTGTTTGGAGCAACCTGTGTTAGAAGACCGATTTAAATTTGGTGCCTTCAGTACACTATATGAAAAATTACGAGAAACGCGTTAATTTTTTTCAGAATGTCAAAAACGTTTGACATATTGTTGCCAATTTTACGAACAACATTTGTAACATGAAGACACCAACATGCGAAACTGTATTTCTTCTCCTGAAACTTTTGCAGTGACACTGATGTCAATACATAATAAATTGAAATTTGCTTATTAGGAAATATTTATTTTCTGCGCACAAATGAATACCACAGATCACATAAAAACTGTTTTAGACCAAGCTGAGAGTCAGGAAATAAACTTCTTTTATTTATATTAAGATAAAATATCACTGTTCGTTTTTTTCTTCAGAAATCGGAAGTTTCTGCAACTTTAGACAATGTAGAAGCAGGACTCGTATACAGTTCCAAATACGTGTGTTCACTGTATGCAGTTGAGACCTGATAGTGTTCAGCAGGAGTGTACACTGAATAGTTAAGTTGGTTAGGCCGTGGTGATTGGTACGATGATGTACCGTCGAAAGACTGATGACGCATAGTACGAGGAAACTTTGGAAGACGGCTGATTCATACTTTCGTTTTGTTGTTATAACTCTTTTAATATGTTTCATGCCTTTGCATTGGAAATTTGCGATATCTTCATCATTACATTTTTCCACAGTTGGTGCAATCCGTTTAAAGAAACTACTTTGACCCTGCACAATAGATGCACCAGTGATGGTCATCATTGTCCTATCCAATTCATTTGTAGATGTCCTTTTTTCTACGGGTTATCTTTACGTTGGTGACAATGTTTTTCAGTCTGCGTGTCAGCAGGGTTTACATCCCCACTATTATCAGGCATATTTGAAGAACTTTCTCATCTATCTGCTATTTTTAATAGACATTATAGTTGGTCATAAAATGTGTAGCCGCGCGGGATTAACCAAGCGGTCTAGGGCGCTGCAGACATGGACTGTGCGGCTGGTCCCGCCGGAGGTTCGAGTCCTCCCTCGGGCATTGGTGTGTGTGTTTGTCCTTAGGATAATTTAGGTTAAGTAGTGTGTAAGCTTAGGGACTGATGACCTTAGCAGTTAAGTCCCATAAGATTTCACACACATTTGAAAAATGTGTATTTCCGCTTCTTGTTTGCTCCAAAACCGTTCCTATTCGTTTCACTTAATTTTCAGTGACATTTCATTCAATTATCGCTGATACTGGTCCATTTTTTAATTACCATCTTTCCTGAAAAGAAAAGAAAACCTAAATGGAATGAAAACAATGTCATTTCTTTTATTTCATGTACCTTGCAACAGAAAAAACTGTCAATAATCCAGTTTCAGACAGGGAATAAAAACCATCAGTAGAATTGTACGTGAGATTTGTAGGAAGATTTGGTTGTTATTTTATAGCACATATATGCCCATTTCGGAGGAACACGACTGTATCACTAATGCGTGTCAGCTTGAAATTATTGCAAACTTTCCAAACTGCGTAGGGGCCATTGATGGCGAACATATCAGGATTATCAAACTAGAATGTTTTTACAGTTACAGAAGTCATTATTCGTTAGTCCTGGTGGCAGCGGCGGGCGCGAATTATAATTTTATTTTCGTGGATGTTGTTGGTTCTTGTAATGACTGTGGCTCAAGTGAATTGAAAGAAACGTCTTTAAAGAAAAGGTTACAGAGGAACGCACTGAACCTTCTCCTCCCAGACCACTTCCAAATATTCCGGGGAATTGCCTTACATATTCGTAGGAGATGAAGCGTTTGCACAACCCTATACTTCGGCCTTATGACGGCCTAGAACTTGACCTCAAAAAGCGTATTTATAACTATCGCTTAAGTAAAGCATTCGGCATAATGACCAATAAATGGAGGAGTTTTCACCGACCTTTAAATGTCCCCACGAATTTTGCGACTGACAATGTGAAGGCGTGTATTGTTCTACACAATTTTATCCATAAAGAAGGAGAGGGCGGAGGAGCGGACCGTGGTTCAGGGCACTCTCTTGTCCTAGGGATAGTAAACTGGCCCTAAAGGCGGAAGAATCAGCAATGATCATCGGCATGAGGATGCAGAAGGCAATTGAAACCGCTGCATTCAAGACACGTACCGTGTAACCACAGGACATCTGACCTGTTATTTAAGAAGTGTGATGATTATCTCTCCATTGGCAAAAGATTCCGGAATAGTCCCCCATTCGGATCTCGGAAGTGGACTGCCACGGGGGAGTTTACCACAAGAAAAAGATTGAATAATCAACGGAAGTATAACGTTCTACAAGTCGGGGCGTGGATCGTCAAAAGCCTGAACATGGTAGACAAACTAGAAAATCTGAAATAGGAAATGCAAAGGCTCAATCTAGATATAGTTGGGGTTAGTGAATTGAAGTGGAAAGAAGACGATTTCTGGTCAGATGAGTATAGGGTAATACCAACAGGACCAGAAAATGGTTTAACGGGAGTAGGATTCGTTTTGAATAGGAAGGGGGGTCAGGGAGTGTGTAACTGTGAGCAGTTCAGTGATAGCCGCGCGGAATTAGCCGAGCAGTCTAAGGGCGCTGCAGTCACGGACTGTGCGGCTGGTCCCGGCGGAGGTTCGAGTCCTCCCTCGGGAATGGGGGTGTGTGTTTGTCCTTAGGATAATTTAGATTAAGTAGTGTGTAACCTTAGGGACTGATGACCTTAGCAGTTAAGTCCCTTAAGATTTCACACACATTTGAGAAAGTTCAGTGATAGGGTTGTTCTTACCAGAATCGACAGCAAACCAACACCGACAACGATAGTTCACATATACATGCCGACGTCACAAGCTGAAGATGAAGAGATAGAGAAAGTGTATGAGGACATTGAAAGGATAATACAGTGTGTAAAGGGATATCAAAATCTAATAGTCATGGGAGACAGGAATGTAGTTGTAGGGGAAAGAGTAGAAGAAAAGGTTACAGGAGAATTTGGGCTTCGGAAAAGGAATGAGAGAGGAGAAAGACTAATTGAGTTCTGTAACAAGTTTCAGCTGGTAATAGCGAATACTCTGTTCAAGAGTCATAAGAGGACGAGAAATACTTCGAAAAGGCCGGGTGATACGGGAAGATTTCAGTTAGATTACATCATGGTCAGAGATTTCGATATCAGATACTGGATTTTAAGACGTACCCAGGAACAGACATAGACTCAGATCACAATGTAGTAGTGATGAAGAGTAGGCTGAAGTTAAAGACATTAGTCAGGAAGAGTCAATACGAAAAGATGTGGATGTGGAGGTACTAAGGAATGACGAGATACGCTTGAAGTTGTCTAAGGCTATAGATACAGCAATAAGGAATAGCTCAGTAGGCAGTACAACTGAAGAGGAATGGACATCTCTGAAAAGGGCCATCACAGAAGTTGGGAAGGGAAACATAGGTACAAAGAAGGTAACTGCGAAGAAACCATGGGTAACAGAAGAAATATTTCAATTGATCTATGAAAGGAGGAAGTACAAAAATGTTCTGGGAAACTCAGGAATAGAGAAATACAAGTCGATGAGGAATGAAATGAATAGCAGGTGCCGGGAAGCTGAGTCGAAATGGCTGCATGAAAAATGTGAAAAAAACGAAAAAGAAGTGATTGTCGGAAGGACAGACTCAGCATACAGGAAAGTCAAAACAACCTTCGGTGAAATTAAAAGCAAGGTTGATAACACGAAGTGTGCAGCGGGAATTCCACTTTTAAATGCAGAGGAGAGAGCGAACAGATGGAAAGAGTGCTTTGAAAATCTCTAAATTTGTATGATGTGAAAGAAGAAGAAACATGAGTCGATTTAGAAGAAATAGGGGATCCAGTATTAGAATCAGAATTTAAAAAAGCTTTGGAGGATATAGATCAAATAAGGCAGAAGGGATAGATCACATTCTATTATAATTTCTAAAATCATTGAGGGGAGTGGCAACAAAACGACTGTTCACATTAGTGTGTAGAATGTATGAGTTTGGCGACATACCATCTAACTTTCGGAAAAACATCATCCTCACAATTCCGAAGACGGTAAGAGATGACAAGTGCGAAAATTACCTCACAATCAGGATAACAGCTCATGCATCCAAGTTGTTTACAAGAATAATATACAGAAGAATGGAAAAGAAAATTGAGGATGCGCTAAATGACGATCAGTTTGGCTCTGGGAAAGGTAAAGGCGCGAGAGAGACAATTCTGACTTTACAGTTAATAATAGAAACAAGACTAAAGAAAAATCAAGATACGTTCATAGGTTTTGTCCACTTGGAAAAAGCGTTAGACGAGGTAAAAAGGTGCAAGATGTTCGAAATTCTGAGAAAAGTTGGGGTGAGCTATAGGGAGAGACGGGTCATATGCAGTATATACAAATAAGAGTGGACGACCAAGAACGAAGTGCTAATATCAAAAAGAGTGTAGGACAAGGATGTAGCCTTTCGACCCTACTGTTCAATCTGCATGTCCAGGAAGCGATGATGGAAATAAAAGGAAGGTTTAGGAGTGGAATTAAAATTCAAGGTGAAAAGAAATCAATGATTCCCTGATGACATTGCTATCCTAAGAGGAAGTGAAGAAGGATTAAATGATCTGCTGAATGGAGTAAACAGTCTAATGAGTACAGAGTATGGATTGAGAGTAAATCGAAGAGACGTAGGTAATGAAAAGTAGTAGAAATGAGAACAGCGAGAAACTTAACATACGGATTGATGGTCACGAAGTAGGTGAAGTTAAGGAATTCTGCTACCTAGGCAGTAAAATTACCAATGACGGACGGAGCAAGGAGGACATCAAAAGCAGATTAGCAATGGCAAAAAGGGCATTCCTGGCCAAGAGAAGTCTACTAATGTCAAATATCGGCGTTAATTTGAGGAAGAAATTTCCGAAAATGTACGTCTGGTACCTAGCATTGTATGGTAGTGAAATATGGACTGTGGGGAAACCGGAACAGAAGAGAATCGAAGCATTTGAGATGTGGTGCTACAGACGAATGTTGAAAATTGGGTGGACTAATAAGGTAAGGAATGAGAAGGTTCTGTGCAGAATCGGAGTGGAAAGGAATTTGTGGAAAACACTGATAAGGAGAAGGGACAGGATGATAGGACATCTGCTAAGACACGAGGGAAAGACTTCCATGGTACTAGAGGGAGCTGTAGAGGGCAAAAACTGTAGAGGAAGACGAGATTGGAATACACCCAGCAAATAGTTGAGGACGTAGGCTGCAAGTGCTACTCTGAAATGAAGAACTTGGCACAGGAGAGGAATTCGTGGCGGGCCGCATCAAACCAGTCGGAAACCTGATGACCAAAAAATAGAGACTTAATACTATGAGTGCTGGTGCGACTATAAAAGTCGACTCTGTACTACGAGAACTCCCGCATTCACAAGCAGTACGAGGAGGTGTGTCAGCGAATACTATCAGAAATCAGTTACCCAATTACTTTGTTTCTAACCATATTTTCGTAATGTTCTCGATATGTGGAGTTCTGCTTATTTTGGTTGACTTTAAGTTTTCTTATGGTGCATTTGTGCAGAGTGTAACTCGTCTTAAACATCACTCACAAGTTTCAGTACACAATACACACCGAGAACATTACGAAAATATGGTACAGTACAAAGAAATACGCACTTGGAAATGGGAATCATTTCCCGAAACGCGTCGTGTAAAACATAAATTAAATAAAATCTTGACTGGTAGCAGAAAGTTATTCCTAAACAACCCCATCGTTTTCACAGTCGAAGGGCTTCAAAAAACCATTTATAATGAACAAAATAAAAAAAAAGATTACATTAAACTACTTTCCTATATCACTTCTTTCCTTATCTCCCAGCATTTGAAAATCTTGTTTAAGGTGTCCACATACATCCTTCCATGCTTCCAAAGTCAGTCGTCTGTCCTTATACTCGTCGGTTGTCTTATCCCACAAGACTGGTCGTTCCTCCACCAACGCAGCCAAAACTACATAATCAACAGTGAATTCAGCACTCATCGAGAAAACCAGCAGCCAGCTCGTACAACGACCCAGACGCGACTAATGAGACTCCCGGCATCCGGCGACGTGCCGACTCGTGGACACCCAGACACGCTGCTACGTGCCCAACTGAGAACCAGGCTCACCTTCTGACTGTTGGCTCCGCTGTGGCAAACCGGAGCTGCGTCCGACAGCCGGGCCGGTCGTTTTGCCGTGACATCCGGTGGACACGCACTTGTAAGACACAATGTGTGACTACAAACCCGGCAAAGCGCCTGCGAACATTCTTGTCGTGGACAAGGGTCCTTGAAGGCATTGCAATAAATTCAGCAGTATCAATCATTTGTACCGTGTAATTGTCTGAATATTAAAACTGACATTTTCTTTGTGTCATTCATAAAAAACAAAAAGAGAAATGTGAAGCGAGAAATCCTGGTTCGAGTCTCGGTCCAGGCACAAATTCTCATGTGCCGTTATTAAATTTATTTTAGTGCCCGATTGTGTCTAATGTTGGAATTTCAATTTCGTCACAGATTACAGTGTCCAGGTCCTCAAGCCAAATTACAATTTTATATTATTATTGCAGCCGGATCTCATCGACTTCTTTCTGGAAAGAAGTCGAAGAGATGCGGCTGCAATCCCGAAATCTTGTGGAATATTATTATGTTGACAGAAATGATTTGGACCACATGTTTCTAAATGCGTGAGTACCCGAAGTCAGAAGAAAAGGAAAAAGAAACACTTCATTAACGGCAGTTACATAAGGTTGGCTTATATGGAAACAAAAATACGGATCTTATAACATTTCAAGTCTCTCAGATGAGTTAAAATAACAGTTGAAAAGAAAGGACATTACATCGTAGTATCTTCACAGTACCTTAGAATATCTTTATTCTTTGAAAATATGTATTGTATCTCCTTGCTCTCTGACGCAGTACGTACTCGAAGATCTTCTTACTTACGGAACTAAATGTACATCTAATCTACAGTAATATATGCATATGAAAGGATAAACAAGTATGACACGCGTGACATACAATCTCTTGAGTATTGATTCCAATTTGCTCTCTTGATATGCAGCAGATGTAATGGGGCTGTATTAAAAATATTACCATATTGCTATGACATGACATAATACATAAATGATATACGCTCCATGATAAAAAAAAAAAGTGAGGGCTCCAGAGGAGCAGGAAACGAAACATTGAGGGTTGACAGGGTATGTGATCTAGTTCAGTGATTACTGTGTCGAGTACAATTTAGAAAGAATTCGCCAATGTGAGCCGTCTGGGCTGGGTTCATTCACTGATTCGATTGAGAAGAGTGTCATAAAGCCGTTGTATTCTCTTCTGAGGCAAGCAGGCCCACAGCTGTTGTAACTGCTCGTTGATATCCTGGAGACTGGCAATGGGCCAGAGTTGATATCCTAGCTGGTCCCAAACGTGTTGTATCGGGAAGAGATCTGGCGATCTCGCTAACAACAGGAATAGCTCAACATCACGCAGACAGTTCATAGAGACACGTGCGATGTGTGGACAAGCATTGTACTGTTAAGAGATAGCACCTCGATACTGTAACATGACAGGTAACGTACGAGGAAGCAGGATGTCCGTGACATAGCGTTATGCCGTCAGAGTTCGCCCAGTCACTATCAGCCGTGACCTGACGTCATACCCGATGGCTCCCCACACCATGAAACCAGAAGTAAGAACGTTGTACCTCTCCAAAACATTGGCAGAATGAGATCTCTCCCCAGGTCTCCGCCGTACTCTGCGGCAATGGTCTTCCGGAGTAGCGCAGAACAGCGGTATTCACTGAACACAGTGCGATGCCATCCGTCAGCAGTCTATGCTTCCCTGTCGCTGCTCTGCTATAAACGTAACCGTTTGTGTTGTGGTGTTAACGGCAGCCTACACATCGGACGCTAATTCCTCAGTCTAGCTGCTGCTAGCCTCCGACCAATTGTGCTGGATGACAAAGAATATTGCTGGGAGTGCATTATATTGCCCCAGACGGCGGGTGCAGATATGAAGGGGTTACGATGTTATTGGTGTACAACACGGCGATCCTCCCTGCTGGTGGTCAGATGTGATTGACTGTTTACCTTGACGACGGTACGCCTGCCGTCATATTCCCGTGCAGTCGAACGTCAGGTCTCCGTCACACCTGAACGCACCACAAATCTGGACGTTCCACGATTCGTCCAGTCGGAAAAATGGAGACCCACTATGAGGCTCCATTAAAACACTGTGAGGTGTTGACAAAGCTGTCTCACACAAGTACGCGGCATCTCTGCGCCCTTCAGTGTTCACTCAACATCCGACGATGTTGCCTCTTATATACCCAACCACACCTGGTGAAGACACTGCAGGGAGGCAGAGTGGAGCCACCCTGTATGTCAGGATGGCTGCTGAAGCATTCAGTCTTTTATGCACTATGTTTATTTCCTTACTGTCCCACACCAGCCATGGTTGATGATTCATTCAGCCGTGTGTTGGATTGTAGCTGACATATGTCTCGCGCTGGCTTCTGGAGTGTCCTTAGTCCCATTCCGAGTTCTACTGTGGCCCTTAATGACCCATAAGCGATGTACCTGGTGTCGGTAGCCGTGTGGACAGTTGATCTCGTCCCTATCGGCCTGGCAGATTTCAGCACCCGGAGGTACCTGGGTGTTGAACAGGAACGTGGACCCCAAGAGGCCCTATTGCTGGCTTCCGTGTCGAGATTCACTGCTGGCATCACTCTGCGACAAGGTATTGTCGGAAGACAGGCACTTTCTCCATCAGTAAATCGGTGCGAAGTTTATCAGATGAAGACCATCATCTCGAATATATCTTCGGCTACTTCGTAGACTGTTCTGGAGCATTTAGGACATAAATTCACTACAGCATTATAATCATAGAATCGAGTGCTATTACTGTGAGTGCCATCGATCCCAATGATTAAATGACGAGAGCTATAAACCTGAGGTATTTACAGGGAGTTAGCGTGAGGTTGCGACATGACGCTCGGTTTGTAATGACCGCATGTGTCTTACTTATTCTTCTATATTCATTTAACAGACTGTTAAATACTGTACCAGATCGTCGCTACGTGTTCTTATCAATGTGTTCTTATGTAACAGATTGAGTTTCTTGCACCATGTCTCACAAGATAACGTATGTGCATGTGTCCCTTCCTTTGGTTTTCTGTCGTTGTCTCCTTTCTGCTGAATGCGTATTTCTCACTTGGCGTACAGTGCCGTAATGAGTCGAAGGCCTGACCCACTTGAAACAGAGGTACGCTTCCTGCTTCGACATCTGTCCCTGGCTTAACTTGATATTGTCTGTGGCAAGGCGAAAGAGTTTTAATAAACATTTCTAATTTTCTACCCCATACTGTTCAGTGGCGTAACAACACTTAAAGTTCCAACCACACTAGAGCGCTCTGGCGGCCGTCTACCTATAACAGAGAAATGCACACCGGCAATTATGAGTGCACTGACTAAGTTTCGTTTACATCCAACCATATCCTCTGGGTGCTCCATTTTCTTGTCAGGCAGTGTTCGAACTTTCGTACTACGATGATGTTTAGTAAGCGGAACAGGTAGAGACAATGACGTTCACATAGACAGTTGCGTGTCACGTATTTCATAAAGTACTAAGGAGCTGTTGGCAGTCACTTTCAAAAATGTCTAACCTTGTTTGATAGCGTAACAGTGCAGCAGATTAATCCGGGGCCGCCAATAAACTTTCATAGGTAAATGTACGGACCAACACGTTGCCTAATTTGTCTCGTGCACAGCGCGTCACCAAAATGTGTGGATTTTCACCTCGAATGCGACTGGGACCGTGCCCGATCCTACAGAAGCTCCGACACCACACGGAATGAGCGTTTCAAGTGCAATATTTTTACGAGACACCGGAAGCACGTCCTCAAAGCTCATTACTTAACAGAAAAATAGCTTAAAAGTTAACAACACATACAGATTTTTTTCGTGCTGGAGGAAAGCAAAACGTTCTTTGGGAACGCCAATATTGTCGTCGATTCTACGGTCTGTGTTTTGTTAATTTTTACATTTTAAAACGTACACTGTCTAATCGAAAATATTAGGACGCCTCTATGTAATGGGGATTGCCAACGGTCTTGCCACACTGGTAACACCGGTTGCTATCGCATCACTGAAGTTAAGCGTTGCCAGGCTTGGCTAATACTTGTGTGGGTGACCGTCTGGGCCTGCCGAGCTTTGTTCGCAAACGGGATGCGCTCAACCTTGTGGGGCCAATGGAGGAGCTACCTGATGGAGAATAGGCGGCTCCGGTCACGAAAACTGACAACTACCGAGAGAGGGGTGTGCTGACCACATGCACCTCCATATCTACAGCTAGCGACGCCAAGTGTTTGAGGATGACACGGCGGTCGGTCAGAACCGCTGGGCCTTCCGAGGCCTGTTCGGACGGTTTCTTTATGTAATAGGAATTAGAACGCTGGAGTTCACAAGAAGTTGAGCACCCATTATAAAACGAGGCGCGGAGTATTGTATTGCTAGAAAAGAAGCAGTAATAGCAGAAACGATCGGTGAGAAGAGCTCAGTTACTTCGAACGTGGATTAGCCGCTAGATGTCACGTGAGTAGCAAATCGATCAGGGACACTTCGGTCCTTCTCAAGTTGCCCAAGTTGACTGTTGGTGATGTGACTGTAAAGCGGAAACAAGGAGAAACATCCACAGCTAAACGAAGGTCTGTCAGGACTCATATACTGACGGTCAGGGATCGTCAAGCAATGTGGAGACTGACTGTATAAAATAACATGAAATCAATGAAGGAAGGAAGATTAGGGTGTAAGGTCCAGCTGACACGGAGGTCATTAAAGACGAAGCACAGTTTAGGAATGTTTCAAGGACGGGGAAGGAAATCGGCCATGTTTGGCATATGACAGGTGCGATTTTGGGCGAATAACGAAAACCTAAATCTGGATGACCGGACGCCGACTTGAACCGTCGTCCTCCCGAATACGAGACCAGTGTGCTAACCAATGTGCCCCCTTGCTCGGTTACACGAAATCAGTAGAAGGAGTCACTCGTGAGTTCCAAAGTACTATCAGCAACCCAGCTAACACATTAAAAAGAAGCCAAGGCTAATCGATGTTTAAGATGGTGTAAAGAGCGACGCAAATGGACAGTAGATGACTGCGTATGGGTGATACAATGTTACGATCAAATGGGAAGGTTTGGAGTTGGCGAATGCCTGGAGGACACGCACGGAAGATGTAGTTTTACGGTATGGGAGGTGTTTTTCGTAGTTAGGGTGCAGTTTTCCTATTGCTCCTCGGAAAACGCTAATGCGAAAGGTATGAACACATCTTATAGCACTGTGTATTGTGTACAGTTGACGATGACTGTTTGTTAAAATAAATAAAATAACAAAATTGTTTGTGAGCAATAACATTCCCGAAATGGACTGATCTGCCCAGAATCTGACTGAATCTATTGGAGCACCTTTGGTTCAAGTTAAAACACCGACTTCGCTCCAGCCCTGAGCGTCGGGCATCGCTTTCTTGACCAGGTTAGGCTCTTAAAAAATCTGAGCTGCCATTGCTCTGCAGACGTTCAGACACGTCATTGATAGAGCCCCAGCAGCCTTCATAAAGGCGAAGGGTTGACTCCCCCCACACTAATGTCCGATAATAGGTGTCCAAGTACTTTTGAGCAGATAGTGTGTAATATAATGCGTACGACGAGAATCAAAGACAAGTGCGCTGCAAGTTGGCCAGGGAATAGCGCTGAACAACAGTCTAGCTGTGGTATTCTGGAGTTCCTTATCTCTCACTCAGCCTCGCATGAGGTGCGTCACCCACAGATATCGACAGAGTCGAGAGAGCGATAAGCTCTGGTCACGACACGCACCCAGCGTGGCAGATGCGAGCAGTTCCTTCTAAAAAGCAAGCTCCATGACTGAAAGGATAACGTTCTACGAGTCGGGACGTGGAATGTCAGAAGCTTGAACGTGATAGGGAAAGCAGAAAATCTGAAAAGGGAAATGCAAAGGTTCAATCTAGATGTAGCAGGGATCAGTGAAGTGAAATGGAAAGAAGACAACGATATCTGATTAGATGAGTATTAGATAATATCAACAGCAGCAAAAAATGGTATAACGGGAGTAAGATTCCTTATGAATATGAAGGTACGGCAGGGAGTGTGTTATGTGGACAGTTCAGATATAGGTTCGTTCTTATCAGAATCGACAGCAAACCAACACGGACAACGCTAGTTCAGGTATACATGCCGACGTCGCAAGCTGAAGATGGAGAGATAGAGAGAGTATATGAGGATATTGAAAGGGTAATACAGTAAGTAAAGGGAGATGAAAATCTAATAAGAATGGGCAACTGGAATGCAAATGTATGGGAAGGATTAGAAGCAAAGGTTACAGTTCCTGGGCTTGGGGTAAGGAATGAGAGAGAAGTCAGACGAATTTAGTTCTGTAATAAATTTCAGCTAGTAATAGCGAATACTGTTGACTTGTAAGCTTTCACGCCCGGCGCCTCCATTAGTTACAACTTCCGGGCTGAGAGGCCGTGGTCCATCTGTAAAACTTCTTCTGCCTGACGTTTCGTTGCCAACTGGGGGCAACATCTTGCGAGATGAGTTAACGACTGGCTGCCAGGCTGTGGGGGTCCCGTTTATATAGAGCGCGCGTCGAGCCGACTGTAGGTCTATCTCTGACTAACGTCATTATTCTCGACTGAAGGTAATCGAATGCCACACCGTTGATTCATAGTCGGCCGCCATATCTTATCTAACTTTAAGCCTTCTTCTTTTCTATTAAAATTATTGTGGTGTTTCTGAATCTCTAGTCGTTGACTCACCTAGGAAGACGTTGCCCGCAGTTGGCAACGAAACCTCAGGAAGAAGTAGTTACACAGATCGACCACGGCCTCTCAGACCGGAAGTTATAACAAATGGGACGAATACTCTGTTCAAGTATTACCAGATGAGGAGGTGTACTTGGAAAAGGCCGGGTGATACGGGAAGATTCCAGTTAGACTACATCATGGTCAGACAGGGATTCCGAAATCAGATACTGGATTGTAAGACGTACTCAGGAGCAGATCTAGACACAGATAAAAATATAGTACTGATGAAGAGTAGGCTGAAGATTAAGACATTAGTCAGGAAGAGTCAATACGAAAAGATGAGGATGTGGAAGTACTAAGAAATGATACGGTTGAAGTTCTCTAACGTTGTAGATACGGCAATAAGGAACATCTCAGTAGGCAGTACAGTTGAAGAGGAATGGACATCTCTAAAAAGGGCCACCTCAGAAGTTGGGAAGAAAAACGTAGGTTCAAAGAAGGTAACAGAAGAAATACTTCAGTTGATCGATGAAAGGAGGAAGTATAAAAATGTTCAGGGAAACTCAGGAATATAGACACACAAGTGGCTGAGGAATGAAATAAATAAGAAGTGCAGGGAAGCTAAGACGAAATGGCTGCAGGAGAAATGTGAAGAAATTGAAAAAGAAACGATTGTCGGAACGACAGATTCAGCATACAGGAAAGTCAAAACAGCCTTATCTGACATTAAAAGCAACGATGGTAACATTAAGAGAGCAACGGGAATTCCACTGTTACATACAGAAGAAAGATGGGACAGGTGGAAAGAATACATTGAAAGCCTCTATGACGGGGAAGATTTGTCTGATGTGATAGAAGAAGTAACAGGAGTCATTCAGAAGAGACCGGAGATCCAGTATTAGAATCAGAATTTATAAGAGCTCTGGAGGACTTAAGATCAAACACGGAACAATATACCATCAGAATTTCTAAAATTATTGGGGAAAGTGCCAACGAAACGACTATTCACGTTGGTGTGTAGAGTGTACGAGCCTGGCGACATACAATCTGACTTTCGAAAAGATATCATCCACACAATTCCGAAGACTGCAACAGCCGACACGTGCGAAAATTGTCGCACAATCAGCTTAGCAGCTCATGCATCCAAGTTGCTGACAAGAATAGTATGCAGAAGAGCGGAAAAGAAAATTGAGGATGTGCTAGATGATGATCAGTTTGGCTTTAGAAAAGGTAAAAGCACCAGAGAGGCAATTCTAACGTTGCAGTTTATAATGGAAGCAATACTAAGGAAAATCAAGACACTTTAATAGGATTTATCGACGTGGAAAAAGCGTGCGAGAATGTAAAGTTGTGCAAGATGTTAGAAATTCTGAGAAAAATAGGAATAGACTGGTCATATACAATATGCACAACAGCCAAGCGGGAATAATAAAAGTAGACAACCAAGAACGAAGTGCTCGTATTTAAAAGGGTGTAAGACAAGAATGTAGCCTTTCGCCCCTACTGTTCAGTCTGTACATCGAGGAAGCAGTGATGGAAATAAAAGAAAGGTTAAGGAGTAGAATTAAAATTCAAAATGAAAGGATATCAATGATACGACTCACTGACGACATTGCTATACTTAGTGAAACTGACGAAGAATTACATGATCTGCTGAATGGAATGAACAATCTGATGAGTACAGAATGTGGATTGAGAGTAAATCGAAGAAAGACGAAGGTTCAAAAATGGCTCTGAGCACTATGGGACTCAACTGCTGTGGTCATAAGTCCCCTAGAACTTAGAACTACTTAAACCTAACTAACCTAAGGACATCACACACATCCATGCCCGAGGCAGGATTCGAACCTGCGACCGTAGCGGTCGTGCGGTTCCAGACTGTAGCGCCTTTAACCACTCGGCCACTCCGGCCGGCTAAAGACGAAGGGCATGAGAAGTAGTAGAAATGAGAACAGCGAGAAACTTAACATCAGGATTGATGGTTACGAAGTAGATGAAGTTAAGGCATTCATCTACCTAGGAAGTAAAATAACCAATGACGGACGGAGCAAGGAGGTCATCATAAATAGACTAGCAATGGCAAAAAGGGCATTCTTGGCCAATAAAAGTCAAATAGTATCAAACATAGGCCTCAATTTTAGGATTGTAGTGAAACATGTGGGAAAACCAGAACAAAAGAGAACCGAAGCATTTGAGATGTGTGCTACAGACGAATGTTGATAATTAGGTGGACTAATGAGGTAAAGAGTGAGGAGGTTCTGCGCAGAATCGGAGAGGAAAGGAATATGTGGAAAACACTGACAAGGAGAAGGAACAGGAATGATAGGGCATCTGTTAGGACATGAGGGAATTACTTCCATGGTAATAGATTGAGCTGTAGAGGCCAAAAATTGTAGAGGAAGACAGAGATTGGAATACATCCAGCAAATAATAGAGGACATTGGTTGCATGTGCTACTCTGAGATGAAGAAGTTGGCACAGGAGAGGAATTCGTGGCGGGCCGCATCAAACTAATCAGAATACTGATGACCCAAAATAAAAAAAACATGACTGAAGATGTGCCAGAAACACCCCTCATGATCCCGCGGCACCAAGCAGAGTTTATCGTTTTCGTATCTGGCCTCGGTAAGTCCGCTTCGTTTTTATCAAGCACCAACTCTAGCTAACCAGTGCCTTCACAGTCTCATTCTTCTGGCTAGAGGCCAGGTGCTCGCTCACTAAATTGCAGCACTGTATGTCACTCACCCCCACACCGAACCCAGGGTTCGGTCCCCAGTGGAACCCCCCCCCCCCCACCCTCACCAGGGGGAACGGCTTACACCAGACGAGTGTAACCCCCAAATGTTTGCGTGGTGTACGCGTACTCATAAACAGTGTTTGTGTAGCAATCGCCAACATACTGTAACTGAGGCTGAGTAAGGGGAACCAGCCCGCATTCGCCGAGGCAGATGGAAAACCGCCTTAAAAACCATCCACAGACTGATCAGCACGCGGACCTCGAAACTAATCCTCTGGCCGAATTCGTGTCGGAGAGCGGCACGCCTTCCCGCACGGAAAGCCGTGCGTTAGACCGCTCGACTAACCGGGCGGCAAATTGCAGCATACCCTCAAAACACCGGAAAATGAATGAGCCGAATTCCACGCCCGATCCCGGCAACGTATCTTCAAATACCTACAGGTTTCATCACTGAATTACTTTATCGACGATTTCAGTTTCATACGTGCAACACAGGGCCCACATCCAGGGGATAGCAATCCATCCATCGTTTTGCGGGTTCGAAGCAATTTCACGAAAACTGTTTTTACTTCCAGCCTTTCCGCCAATCAAATTCAGCAGCAGAACGCAGGTAATTTAATGGGTCATTTCTCGCATACACTGGCAACATTCCTCTACGAAGCGTTGCTTCCTGCCAGGTATTTTCGAGGTGTATTTGCCACAGGCGCTGGAAAACACCCGCCATCTTGGGAAAATCGTCGTCATCGTCATCTTCACTTCAATCATTATGCCGTTTTATGTTCTGCCTGTTACGATACCCATCGCTTCCTCAGTCTCCCTCGTCTTCTTCTCTCAACCGACTTAAATATTCTTCTCTAGAGAAATTATCTTTCTTCGTTCACTCTTTTGATACGAATATCCCAGTTTCTCCTGTTTTCTTGCATTTTATTGAGGATATTAAGTACAGAGCCCAGTCATATTAATGGAGTCACCGGCTAAGTTCGACATCAACGTGTAATAACCACTCGCTGACGGCTGGTTCCAGCACTAGCGATGGAGAGTATATAAAGCGTGTCGGGGGTACACGCAGAATAGTGTAGTCGTTGTTTAATGCGGAAACGGATCGATTTATCTGACATCCAAAAGGGCAAGATCATTGGCTTTCCGAAACGGCTAAGTTTGCAAACAGCACGCGTGCCGCCATGATTAAACCATGCCGTGCGTGGCAAAATGGTGCTATCCAAAACCGGGGACAAGGCAACTATAGTACCTTATAGGACAGGTAATAAGACTAAAAACAGCCGACCAGTTGCAATGGATAAAGTAATCTTTACCTAGGTTTCGACAGATTTAAATCTATCTTCTTCAGAAGGCGGTAGTATTACACTAATGTGGGATGATGTATCGTTGTCATTTTTACAAATATCTGCATAAATCCATTAGTCCAAATTAAAATATAGCCCTGTAAATAGGGTTTGTCATGTAAATAAAATTTAGTACATGGATGTTGCAGAGCTCACAAGCGACAGGGGTGGACGACGGCTGCCGAGATGTGTACAGCCGAATAGACATGCACCTGCTGAGGAACTGACAGCCCATCAGTCCATCAAGGAGTTAATGGCGATCGTTTAGCTAATATTGCTGCGTATGAGCATCCGCAGCAGTCGCTTGCTTCATGTCCCATTGTTGACTCCTATTCAGGGGCGACGAAGGTTGGAATTTGCACGCCAGTACCCAAACTGGACGTCCACTGGGTGGCAGCAGGTGGCCTTTTCAGTAGAATCGCTTTTATGCTCCATCGGACGGATGGCCGTTGGCGAGTACGGAGCGGAATGTCTGAAAGTAAATACCTTCCATTGACCATCGGAGCGCTATGGTCTGGGGAATGTTTTCGTGGTATTCACTGGGTGATCTCGTCGTTCTGGAAGACACAATGACTCAACACAAGCGTGGATCTATCCTTGGGGACCCTTACAGTTAGCTTCCTTTCCCTCGGCACGATAGGAGGACAACGCAACGCGTCACAGAGCTCGCTGCCTACGTGCGTGGTTCGAAGAGCGCCTGAATGAGTTTACCTACTCCCCTGGCCACTGAACTCTCCTTATTTAAGCCCAATCGAGGATCTGTGGGACCAGCTCGATCGGGCTGTTGACGCCATGGATCCACAACCGAGAAACCTAGAGCACCTGGCCCTGGCACCGAGTCGCATGGCTCCACATCCCTGTCAGTGCCTTCCATAACCATATTGACTCTCTTCCTGCATGTCTCGCAGTAATACACGCTGTAAAAAATGGTTGATCATGCTTTTGAGAGGTAGCCACATCAATGTGACTGCACAGTGTATAAAATGGAGTCACCCACAGTTGTTTCTGTCTGTACTTTCGAGCTAATCTCATGAACTTCTGTAGCGATTTTCAGACGGTTTTCGCCATTATATAAACTGATTTACAATAACGGTTTGTGCATATAATTTATAAATATTTTGTATAAATTGTTGAAGTATGACAAATTACACTACTGGCCATTGAAATTGCTACACAACGGTGATCACGTGCTACAGACGCGAAATTTAACCGACAGGAAGGAGATGCTGTGATCTGCAAATGATTAGATTCTCAGAGCATTCACACAAGCTTGGCGCCGCTGGCGACACCTACAACGTGCTGACATGAGGAAAGTTTCCAACTGATTTCTCATACATAAACAGCAGTTGACCGGCGTTGCCTGTGAAACGTTGTTGAGATGCCTCGTGTAAGGAGGATAAATGCGTACCATCACGTTTCCCACTTTGATAAAGGTCGGATTGTAGCCTATCGCGATTGCGGTTTATCGTATCTCGACATTGCTGCTCGCGTTTGGTCGCGATCGAATGACTATTAGCAGAATATGGAATCGGTGGATTGAGGAGGGTAATACGGAACGCCGTGCTGGATCCCAAAGGCCTCGTATCACTAGCAGTCGAGATGACAGGCATCTTATCCGCATGGCTGTAACGGATCGTGCAGCCACGTCTCGATCCCTCCTGAGTCAACAGATGGGGACGTTTGCAAGACAACAACCATCTGCACGAACAGTTCGACGACGTTTGCAGCAGCATGGACTATCAGCTCGGATACCATGGCTGCGGTTACCCATGACACTGCATCACAGACAGGAGGGCCTGTCATGGTGTACTCAACGACGAACCTGGATGCACGAATGGCAAAACGTCATTTTTTACTGGCGTATCACCCGGCGTGATGGTAAGGGGTGCCATTGGTTACACGTCTCAGTCACCTCTTCTCCGCATCGACGGCACTTTGAACAATGGACGTTACATTTGAGATGCGTTACGACCTGTGGCTCTATCCTTCATTTGGTCCCTGCGAAACCCTACATTTCAGCAGGATAATACACGACCGCATGTTGCAGGTCCTGTACTGGCCTTTCTGGATATAGAAAATGTTCGACTGTTGCCCTGGCCAGCACATTCTCCAGATCTCTCACCAATTGAAAATGTCTGGTCAACGGTGGCCGAGCAACTGGCTCGTCACAATACGCCAGTCACTACTCTTGATGAACTGTGGTATCGTGTTGAAGCTGCATGGGCAGCTGTACCTGTACACGCCATCCAAGCTCTGTTTGACTCAATGCCCAGGCGTATCAAGGCCGTTATTACAGCCAGAGGTGGTTGTTCTGGGTACTGATTTCTCAGGATCTATGTACCCAAATTGCGTAAAAATGTAATCACGTCAGTTCTAGTATAATATATTTGACCAATGAATACCCGTTTACTATCTGCAATTCTTCTTGGTGTAGCAATTTTTATGGCCAGTAGTGTAGTCCCCACCATTGTCATAATGATGGCGTTACCACCTAGCAGTAACAGGCAGAACTCATTTGAATCAATCATACATGTCATTACTATGTGGCAGAGGATACTTTGTGCCAATGACGCGTAATTGAGAGAGTATCCTACCCACGTTATGCGACGGAGGGTGCTGTGTACCACTGTTGATTGGCAGGGGGCGCTCCGTGCCCATATTGTGTGGTTGAACGCACTTCGTACAAATGTTGGGTGTCAGAGGGTAATCCTAACATTGTTCGATAGCAGAGTGTGCTCCGTATGATGTTACACTGTAAGTTCAGGAAAAGATCCCACAGACAATGTAGCTGACGCCTGACTGCCGCTGGCTTGAGCCAGCCGGCAAGTGGCCATTGCCCGCGTTTTGCTCCACTACAGACGGGGTGGGCAACTCACGTCGCACTGCGGTGGGCTGGGCATCATTGCCACGAAGTGACACTCCAAAAACCAATTAAATATGGAGGAGATAACTTTCGTACCTCCTCAGAACTTTCTTGGGGCGCACTGCTTAAATTACCCTCTAAGAAAAAGAAGTAGACTTACCACGAAGAAATTATCCGACTGGGAAGGAAATCGATAGACTGATGTACATGTACATACAAACAAATGATTACAATTTCAGAAAGATTGGATGATTTATTCAAGAGAACGAGCTTCACAAATGGGCAAGTGAACAACACGTTCGTCGACCTCTGGCCGTTACGCAAACAGTTATTCGGCTTGGCATTTGTTGAAAGAGTTGTTAGATGTCCTCCTGATGGACATCGTACCAAACCCTGACCATCTGGCTCGTTAAATCGTCATAATCCCTAGCCGTTAGGAGGGCCCCGCCCATAATGCTCCAAACGTTCGCTATCGGGGAGAGGTCCGACGACCTTGCTAGCCATGGTAGGGTTTGGCAATCACGAAGACAAGCAATAGAAACTCTCGTCGGGTGTGGGTGGGCAATATCTTCCTGATATGTAAGCCCAGGATGGCTGCCGTTAAGGGTAACAAAAGGGGGCGTAGAATATCGTCGATGTACCTCTGTGCTGTAAGGATGCCCTGGAAGAGAACCAAAGGTGTCCTGCTATGGAAAGGAATGGCACCCCAGACCATCACTCCTGGTTGTCAGGCCGTAAGGTGGGGGACAGTGAGGTTGGTATCCCACCGTTTCCTGGGGATTATCCAGACACGTCTTTGATTGTCATCGGGGCTCATTTCGAAGCGGGACTCATCACTAAAGCCAATCCTATGCCATTCAATGAGATACCAGGCCGAACAGATGCCTGGGGGCGCGCTGGACAGTGGGGCTCATTTCGAAGAGGGACTCATTACTAAAGCCAATCCTATGCAATTCAATGAGATACCAGGCCGAACAGATGTCTGCGGACGCGCTGGACAATGGGACTCATTTCGAAGAGGGACTCATCACTAAAGACAATCCTGTTCCATTCAATAAGATACCAGGCCATACAGATGTCTGGGGACGCGCTGGACAGTGATGGGATACCAAACCGACTCGTCATCTGGTCATAGATACTTTAAAACTACGCGTACGAAGCCGGTGCGGTTCACTAGTTTTGTTTAAACTCTAAAACAAATCCGGAATTTGCAATTAACAGCGTACTGTAACTCCCACACAATACGCGTTTTTGGTTGCTTGACATCTTAGTAAAGGTCCTTACGTAATAACGTAAAGCCCTCATGACGAAGCTACGACTCTGAACGTACAAAGGATAGTAAAAGCTCCTATTTCATTATTAAGTTTTCTACTTTTTACATTCTCTCGCTTTAGCTTAGAATAGTCACTATGGCTACCATGAGAAATTCGAGCTGTTTGGTGTACAGTAATGAGTACTGTCGGCAAGGAATCTCAGATCGATTTCATATTCCTGGATTTCCAGAAGGCTTTTGGTACCGTTCCTCACAAGCGACTATTAATCAAATTGCGTGCATATGGAGTATCGTCTCAGTTGTGTAAATGGATTGTGATTTCCTCTAAGAGAGGGCACAGTTCGTAGCGATAGACGGTAAATCATCGAGTAGAACAGAAGTGATATCTGGCGTTCCGCAAGGTAGTGTCATAGGCCCTCTGCTGTTCCTGATTTATGTAAATGATCCAGGTGATAAGCTGAGCAGCCCCTTTAGACTGTTTGCAGATGACGCTGTAATTTACCGTCTAGTAAAATCATCAGACGATCAATTCCAATTGCAAAATGATTTAGAGAGAATTTCTGTATAGTGCGAAAAGTGGCAATTAGCACTAAGGAAAGAAAAGTGCGAGGTCATCCACATGGATACTAAAACAAATCCGATAAATTTCAGGTATACGATAAGTCGCACAAATCTAAGGACTGTCAATTCGACTAAATACCCAGGAGTCAGAATTACGAGCAACTTAAATTGGAAACACCACATAGACAATATCGTGGGGATGGCGAAACAAAAACTGTGCTTTGTTGGCAGAACACTTCAAGAAGATGCGACAAACCCACTAAAGAGACAGCCTACATTACACTCGTCCGTCCTCTGCTGGAATATTGCTGTGCGGTATGGGATCCTTGCCAAGTAGGATTGACGGTGGTCATCGAAAAAGTGCAAAGAAGGGCAGCTCGTTTCGTGTTATCACTCAATAGGGGTTAGAGTGACACTGATATGATACGCGAGTTGGGGTGGCAGTCACTGAAACAAAGGCGGTTTTCTTTGCGGCGAGATCTATTTACGAAATGCGAAAATATTTTGTTGACACCAACCTACGTAGGGAGAAATGATCATCATAAAAGAATAAGATAAATCAGAGCTCCAACGGAAAGATTTAGGTGTTCCTTTTTCCCACGCGCCATTCGAGAGTGAAATGGTAGAGAAGTAGTATGAAAATGGTTCGATGAACCCTCTGCCAGTCACTTAAGTGTGAATTGCAGAGTAACCATGTAGATGTAGATGTAGATGTAGATGTCTAACCATACACAGTTAAAAGTCATTCTGCAACCATGCTTATGAAAAATGACTAGAATACAGGCCCAAAACAGCGCAAGGGATACCGAAGCAAGACGCAGTTGTCACAGATGAACACTCTCATGGCCGGTTTATCTATATTTTCGCACGCTTGTGACTCACAGATACGCTTACGACCGGGCACACACGGAGTCTACTTTTTCTGCGAAAAGTAAAAAACAAAAGACTACTCACGTTGTCAGCAGATTGCCTCACGCAGTGCAATCCATTGCAAGAAATTTTAAACATAGTCTACGATGAATGACGTCATCTGCAACAAGACTGTAGCTACGACATATTCATGCATAGTTGAATGCTATTCTAAAATGAGCCCATAAAAAAAGACAGTAATGGAGTCTCGAAACGACGCAATGTGAATCGTAATAAGCCGCTGTTATCAGAGATAAGCACTCTCATTGGCGCGATATAGATGTTTTCGAAAGCTTATGACTCACGTATACGCTTGCGGCCGGATTCTCAACTATTTCTGAGAAGTCTCTTGATACTTCCTCCAAACTAGCAAGAGCATTTGTTTCACACGATGATCCAACATGTCTTCCATTGTTCATCATCGTGCAACACTCCCCATAATTTTTTTTATAACTTTAGTCCGTGTTGACAGCATTCATTATCTTGTGACAAGTTTAACACACTACACACATTTACTGTGTTCTAATTTACGTACTTCATTCTAGTATGAATCTCACGTTTGTAACTGCCGTTTTCCTTCGCACACTTTACGTAATGAGCAGGAATAAAACTGGTACATCAGAAAAAGTAGCGAAGTGATGTGCTAATAATTGTTAACTCTACAAAATGATTCTTCCTGCAGTCATGATAGCCGGCCGGAGTGGCCGAGCGGTTCTAGAGGCTACAGTCTGGATCTGCGCGACCACTACGGTCGCAGGTTCGAATCCTGCCTCGGGCATGGATGTGTGTGATGTCCTTAGGTTAGTTAGGTTTAAGTAGTTCTAAGTTCTAGGGGGCTGATGACCTCAGAAGTTAAGTTCCATAGTGCTCAGAGCCATTTAAACAATTTTTTTTTTTTTGCAGTCATGATAGTAAATATTTTTACTAATTTTCTTCGCGATCGTGATAGAAGACGTAGAATATGCCTAATTCTGAATAACGTTCCCGTCTCTCTCTCACGCACACATACCCGCTGGTGTATGTGACACGTTGTCCTCGCCCAACATTGATATGAATCCAAAGGTTCTCTTGAAACGAAATAATAACTTAGACCGTGAACGAGAAAAGAAATGATCGATTGACTACGAGGACGTGTTTGTCTGATATCTTCTTGTTGAGACGTTCCATCCTGAGACTGAAAGGTGCATTTCTCCATGCTGTTGTATCTGAGCAAGTTTGCTCACCTTTTCATAACAACTGTGCCTACCACAACCTACATTCGTTTGAACTTGATTACTGGAGTTAAACCTAGTTCATTCTCTACAACTTCTACACCACGTTCTTCCTTCCATTACCAAACTGGTAATCTCTTAATGTCTTAGTACATGTCCTCACAAACGATGTCTTTTTTTGAAAGTTTTACTATAAATTTCGTTAATTCCCAATTAGTTCATTGCCTCTTAATTGGTTTTTCTCTATACCCACTAAGCTTGAACATTATTCTGTATCACCACATCTCAATAGTTTCTGTCCTCTCTCCTCTGAGCTGTTTATTGTCCACATTTTACTTCCGTACAAGGCCATACTCCATCAGAAAAAGCGTCTCAATGCTTAAATTTACGTTCGAAGACAACAAATTTGTCTAGTTATTGCCAGTCTCCATCTTATATTTCCTTCTATTCGACCGTCCTCAGTTATTTAGCTGTCCACACAGCAAAACTTATCTACTACTTTTAGTGTTTCATTTCTTAATCTAATTCTTTCAGCATTGCCTGACTTAATTCCACTGCATCCCATTAGCCTTGTTTTACTTTTGTTGGTATTCATCTTCAACCTCTTTTCAAGACACCATCTATTCCACGCAAATGATCATCCAAGTCCTTTGCCATCTCTGACACAATTACTTCGTGATCGCCAAACCTCTAAGTTTTACTTCTTCTTACAAAAATTTAATTACCTATCCAGATTTCTCCTTTGCTTCCATTACTGTTTGCTCAGTCTACAGATTGAACAACATCACTGATAGGCTACGGCCTTGTATCACTCTTTACCTTCTTCTTTCCCCTTCATGATCATCGAAACATAATCGTGATTTGGTTACCGTATAAATTTTTGATAACCCCTCACTCTTCGTATTTTATGCCTGCTTCGTTAAAATTTCAAAGAGTACATTTCAGTCACCGTTTTAAAAACCTTTCTATAAGGCTAAATATGTTAGAAATTTAGGTTTTCCTTTCTTTAGTATATTTTCTAAGATAAGCCATAGGGACAGCACTATTGCCTAGCGAGTTCATAATTTTATTCGAAACCAAAACTGACCTTCCTGGAGGTTGGCGTCTAACGGTTTTCCTTTCTTCTGCAAGTAATTTATGTCGGAATTTTTCGACAATGACTTATTACAACGATAATTCTACAAATTTCATACTATGTTGTTCTTTAAGCCTGTGCGTCTTTCGCCGGTCTCATACATTTTACGTAAGAGGCGGAATAGTTTTGTCATACCATGTTCGCACAAGACTCTCAAGAATTCTGGGAAATGTCATTTATTCTAGATGTCTTGTTTCGATTTAGATCTTTCAGTTTTCTGCCAAATTCGACTAGAGGTATCTCATCTTCAGCTACTTCTTTCCCCATAACATTCTCTTCAACCGTTTCTTTTGAACAGTCCTTCTATATATTCCCTCTTTTTTTAGTATTAGTTTGCCATCTAAGAGCTTGATATTCATACAACTGCTTCTCTCTCGCCAATGGTTTTTTGAGTTTCCGATAGGTCGGATCTATCTGTTCCGAAGTCGTGCATGGTGCACGGGCTTTGCATTTTTCCTCTACCGACCTATGTGTTGCCATTCTGCATTTTCTATTAATCTCATTTTTCTATGTATTTATTCCCTGTTGCCTTTATCGTTTGCTGTATTTTTGTATTTTATCCTTTCATCAGTAAAATTTAATGGCGCCTGTGCTATCCAAGGATTTCTATTAGGCCTCGTTACACTGAAAAGGGGACCATTTTAGCTCCAGCATATTTCACCCAAGAAGATGACACCATCTCGATTTTCAATACAACACGATTTCACGAAGGACAAAAAAGTATAAAATAATTTCTAGCAGAAACATTCAGATTCCTAACTCCGTACTGGTCGTCCTGAAAATTTGCATTCCGAATTCTAATAACTATGAAAATACTCGTCAAATTTAAAACGAAAATCGTGGGGTGTAAGAAGAACATAACTCATGCATGCATTGGGAAGGGTATGTAATGTAGGGGGTATAGCACAATAAGAGGTAGGACTCTTGACAATCTCTTCAGACACGGGACGTTCCTTCAGGAGTTTTTTAATCTTCTTCTCAAGCCTTTTTGTCTGGTCAACACCGAGTCTGTGACACGACGAATCAGATAATAAACCTTACCTCTCTTGAACACATTTCTCATTTCCTACCCGATGGGTTTATCTTTAATTTTGGATTTACTTTTTGCTCGCATCTTATTAGTCTAAGGCCTACTAAAATCATTAAGGACTGTCATATCATGTGCAGTTTTCACGTCATTTGGTTATGTTAGTCAAAAATTCTTCAAACTGAAGCTCATTTGTGAAAATACTCAGTATGCTCGAATTTTTGGTCAGTTGATAGGATGGTACGGTGTCAAATACTTCTCGAAAATCTAGGAATCCAGACCGTGTCGTTAATCCTCAGACAATCCCGTTTGACAGATTCACTGACCGCGCAATTGGCTTCCTTCTCGAATGCTTACTGTTGGCTCAGTGACAGATGGTACCTGATATTTGGTTTTAGGCTTTTTGGAGACAACCAGTCGTCTGGTTTCCTCTTTCACCTTCCTTCAAGAGATACGTGATCTCCCTAATGTCTGTCATTCACTCTCCTTTGCTTGCATCTCGACCAAGTGACCCAATAAATTTGTGCAAGTAGTCTGTGATCAGTCCACATGCTCCATAGAATAGCTACTTGAAGTCTTTCGACTAGTATCAATACTTCTTCCAGCATTTTGTGAATCGTAACAAATTCCCCTGGTACGGAGAGAAAATACGCAGAGTATCTAACAGTCTTCTACGAAATATTTTTTGTCGTCAATCTTATGATTGGTTTCATACTCCCTGCTAAGGTTTTCTTCCCTGTCCGATTCTCTTCACCTCAGAGTACCACTTACGTCCAACGTTGGATATATTCCAAACTTCCCATACCACGTTTGTCCTTATGGTTACTACTAATACCACGGAAATTATTCTCTGATATCTCATTTCATATCCTATTATCCTGTACTTTCTTCTATTTAATATTCTTCCTCAAATTTCTTTCTTCAACGATTCTATGTATAATCTCTTCATTTCTTAACTTGTCAGTCCATTTAATCCTTATTATCCTTCTGTAGCATCAAACGCTTCGATTCTCTTATTTACGGTTTCACCACAATTCGTGATTCATTTCCACTCACTGCTGTGCCCCAAACGAACATTCGCAGAAACTTCACTTTTGAATAAAGGCCAACGTTTGACACTAGCAGACTTCTTTTGACTAATGTGTGAATCCCAAGTTTGATGTTAAGTTTTCTTTTATGTAGCTCCTCATCTATTTGGTTTGCTCTCAATCCACATATTGTGCTTGGTAGACGGTTCATTCCGTTCAAGACGTTCTGCAGCTCTTCCTCGCTTTCACAGAAGATATAAAAGTCATTCGCTGATGACACTACCGTCAAAAATTTAGCTATCATCGTCATCTTCTTCAAGGATTAGGCTTCGTCAAAAATTTAGCTATCGTCGTCATCTTCTTCAAGGATTAGGCTTACTGGCCTGTTCCGCCTCACAGTTGTTCACGCCACCTGTTTACACAAACTTCCAACGTTTCGCTTCGCTGTTTGATTGTGTAGTATTGCGGCTTTAGTTATCCTATTTTCAGACATACGTAGGACATGGTCCTTCCAGTTCTGTATTTCTCAGTTATAGTTGTTATGTGGTCTACATCTAGTTCCTGTCTAATGTCAGTATTTCTTTTGTGATCCAGTAATGAATATCTCGCTACAAAGAGGAGGAACTTCATCAGTGATAAATCAGTTTGTGGTAATTGATTGGATGATTGGCTCCAACATTCGCTGCCAGACAGCAGCAACGGCACGGCTATTACTCTGTAAAGCTCAATTAATTTTTCTTTCGGTACGTTATGTTTTAATATACGTTGTACGATTCAACAGAAAGGACTGAATTTGCTCAGTTAACGTGAACATTTTAAAATTTCATCTAGATATTTAAATTCTCTTACTTGCTCAAAAATTTTGTTGTGACGAAAATGTAATTGGGATGGGGGACTGATATTTGATAATGCAAAAAGGAAAAAAAGGAAAAACAATAGAAGAACGTGCACTGGGAGAATGCACCGAAAGCGTCCGATGGAACTCTACACAGAGCACAATTTAATCGTAATTCTTCAAATGGTGCATTTACATCACATATGGTACAGCTCCTAAGAAAAATCCAAAGAGGATTAATATATCGCGGTACTGCTTTCACTAAGTTATTGCGGAGAAGGTGGCGAATTCACTGAGTACCATAAGTAATTTGTAACAGTTTCAGCTGACGAGATATTAGACCATATTTTATATTTAAAACGGAACTATACACTCTTTTCTTCGAAGACAACTTCAACAACATGTCGTGTATGGAACTAGTTCATATACTAACAAGACAACAGGGTCGCCAACCATATTCCCGACATAAGAAGAAGAGGTTCCGCAAACGTCTACCGTCCAGTACCAAATGTGAGAAAACTCGTGTGTAATACTTACGATTTGTAAGTTTTTATTAAGACTTTCAAATCAGTTGCTCAAAATTTTGATCTTCTTTAAAACTTTAAAGCAATTCCGAACAGGTAATTTTGTACCTTGGCTTTCATCTTAATTTACCGCAGCAGAGGTTCGTGTTACGGCATATGACATTTCATGTCCTGTGGAGTCTCGTCGGTGTTTCCTACCTCTCATTAAATTCAGTAAGCGTAGTAATTGACATCCAATTCCCTGTAAATACTATATAATACACTGGTTACGGGTGGTCAGGCAAATGAATAATACAACATTGGTAAACGTATCAGGTTTATGTGTTCGTTTTCATCTACTAAGACGTGCTGAAATGCCTCCGAATTTATTGTGTGACAACTGTTGAAGATTTTTAAATAAAACAACTTTGTTAAGATTCGAGACCTTTATTATTATTGTCTAAATATTTATTTCTTATCGTAGTCACCCTGGAAACGAACAATTTCTGCCAACGAGGGACCACTTTGTTGATGCGCCACTTTAGAATGTTTTGACTTTCTTGACGGAGCCACAACCTCAACTCTGCTCGTATCGCTTCATCACCGACAATGAATCCCAGGCGTCGAATTGTTGCAGATGTCACAGAGCTCGAAACGGGCTTTTCTCGTGTATTGTCATATTTCAAGAAAAGTTTCTCAATTAGCGACATTACAAACATTGCAAAAAGTATATAACTTAAGCATAATTCAATAATCGCGACGAGAATGCATTTCCCAATGACGATGGCGCAAATTTCTCTTTTTAGAGGCACCGATAGGTACAAACCAGTCGATCAACCTAAAGTTTAGAAATTTCGGCACATTACGCTGGCCATCATCAATATAATTTAATGTGGGGCTGTATCAAGCCAATGAGTGCCACACTGCACACTGTAGCGTTTATTCTTTTTTCAAGTGAAATTTAAAATATATCCTGTGGGTAAAAAAAAGGATAATGGGTGCTCCATGTGTCACGAACTCTTCGAATTCGAAACTAGATTACAGCACGCTGTTTCTCACACAGCAACATAGTTACGTTACACGTCGCCACGTTACACGCTACTTTTCGGAGCCTTCTTGCAGCAGAGGGCTGTAAATAAGTATGCGTGGAGAGTAAAGATGTAGAATGTTAAGAACGTTTGCTTTATGTAAAAATCTTTAAGAGTTTTCACGAAAGAAAACGGAAGCATTTACTTTTCAGCACGTCCTCCTAGATGCAGTATTTCCATGAGAATGTTATGTACATACAAACTAGTTACGTGATTTGGTGTATCTGCTTACCTGTGTAACGACTGAATACCCATCCTATAAAGCCCTTTTGTTACCTGTAGTTTTGTGATGTCCACAGTGTACTTCAAGCAATGGTATGATGCGTACTAGATCGTTACGGCACTTCAGTTCCTTAATGACAGTAGAAAGTGTGCGCATCGCTATTATTGTTCCAAGAGCAGAGACATACGTAGACAAATGTTCTGCTATTGTAGCACTCAGAGAAGGAGGTTTATCTATGCCCCAAATTACGAAAAAGTGTGGCGAATCAATAGGAAGAGTGCAATACACCCTTCACCACCAGAAGACAACAAGTAGCAATAAGGATCTAGCACGACCAGGACTACATGGCTACTCCGAAAATCACACCTACGTGCCTGACAGAGGGTTCATCGAACCACTTTCACAATAATCCTCCGTTATTCCACTCTTGAATAACGCGCGGGAAAAACAAACACTTACGGTATACTACTGCTAGAAGAGGAGAAACTTCTTTCGCATACTCTACGTAAAATCGTATTGGTATCTCGTCAGCCGCGCGGTCTTAGGTGCCACGTCACCGATTGCGCGGCCCCTCCCACCGGAGGTTCGAGTCCTCCCTCGGGCGTGGGTGTATGTGTTGTTCTTAGCATAAGTCATTTTAAGCTTGTTTAAATAGTGTGTAAGTTTAGGGACCGATGACCTCAGCAGTTTGGTCCCTTAGGAATTCACACACACACACACACACACACACACACACATTCGTATCCCCTCAGGTCCAGCGGCCTTTGTTGAGCGATTTCACTTGTATTTCTGTCATGTGGTCATTTACATCGATATTTGTCATTTTGCGTTCGTGCGACGGTTTAAAGGAGTAGATTTTTCCTAATGTAACAGTTTTGTAGAGAGGCGTACACACACTCCTGGAAATTGAAATAAGAACACCGTGAATTCATTGTCCCACGAAGGGGAAACTTTATAGACACATTTCTGGGGTCAGATACATCACATGATCACACTGACAGAACCACAGGCACATAGACAGAGGCAACAGAGCACGCACAATGTCGGCACTAGTACAGTGTATATCCACCTTTCGCAGCAATGCAGGCTGCTATTCTCCCATGGAGATGATCGTAGAGATGCTGGATGTAGTCCTGTGGAACGGCTTGCCATGCCATTTCCACCTGGCGCCTCAGTTGGACCAGCGTTCGTGCTGGACGTGCAGACCGCGTGAGACGACGCTTCATCCAGTCCCAAACATGCTCAATGGGGGACAGATCCGGAGATCTTGCTGGCCAGGGTAGTTGACTTACACCTTCCAGAGCACGTTGGGTGGCACGGGATACATGCGGACGTGCATTGTCCTGTTGGAACAGCAAGTTCCCTTGCCGGTCCAGGAATGGTAGAACGATGGGTTCGATGACGGTTTGGATGTACCGTGCACTATTCAGTGTCCCCTCGACGATCACCAGTGGTGTACGGCCAGTGTAGGAGATCGCTACCCACACCATGATGCCGGGTGATAGCCCTGTGTGCCTCGGTCGTATGCAGTCCTGATTGTGGCGCTCACCTGCACGGCGCCAAACACGCATACGACCATCATTGGCACCAAGGCAGAAGCGACTCTCATCGCTGAAGACGACACGTCTCCATTCGTCCCTCCATTCACGCCTGTCACGACACCACTGGAGGCGGGCTGCACGATGTTGGGGCGTGAGCGGAAGACGGCCTAACGGTGTGCGGGACCGTAGCCCAGCTTCATGGAGACGGTTGCGAATGGTCCTCGCCGATACCCCAGGAGCAACAGTGTCCCTAATTTGCTGGGAAGTGGCGGTGCGGTCCCCTACGGCACTGCGTAGGATCCTACGGTCTTGGCGTGCATCCGTGCGTCGCTGCGGTCCGGTCCCAGGTCGACGGGCACGTGCACCTTCCGCCGACCACTGGCGACAACATCGATGTACTGTGGAGACCTCACGCCCCACGTGTTGAGCAATTCGGCGGTACGTCCACCCGGCCTCCCGCATGCCCACTATACGCCCTCGCTCAAAGTCCGTCAACTGCATATACGGTTCACGTCCACGCTGTCGCGGCATGCTACCAGTGTTAAAGACTGCGATGGAGCTCCGTATGCCACGGCAAACTGGCTGACACTGACGGCGGCGGTGCACAAATGCTGCGCAGCTAACGCCATTCGACGGCCAATACCGCGGTTCCTGGTGTGTCCGCTGTGCCGTGCGTGTGATCATTGCTTGTACAGCCCTCTGGCAGTGTCCGGAGCAAGTATGGTGGGTCTGACACACCGGTGTCAATGTGTTCTTTTTTCCATTTCCAGGAGTGTATTGCGGCCTTCTCTCTGTCATCCTTCGTTTCGATGTCATTATGGTCACAGAGTGCAGGAAAGATGGCTTCGATCCGTTTACGGATTTAACGTATGAGCGAAACTTCCTAGGATTTTTTTGTCACGTCGTTAACATGATCAGACTTGAAATTTTCGAAGCAAACTAAGATTGGCATCAAAGTTAAGAAACCGTTTTTTTAAGTTTATTTTGTGTTTCATTTACTTTCAAGAGTATTAATCAATGGAATTTTTTGTTAGTTATCTCTGTTACCACGCGGGATTAGCCTAGCGGTCTAGGCCGCTGCAGTCATGGACTGTGCGGCTGGTCCCGGCGGAGATTCGAGTCCTTGTGTGTGTGTGTGTGTGTGTGTGTGTGTGTGTGTTTGTCCTTAGGATAATTTAGGTTAAGTAGAATGTAAGCTTAGGGACTGATGACCTTAGCAGTTAAGTCCCATAAGATTTCACACACATATCTCTGTTGATACGTAGCAGGATTTTTTCAGTCTTCCATATTCTTCCTACTTCTGATAATTTTATTGGTACCGTTTATGAACATTAATAGCATAGTGAGTATTTTCAACTTTATTTCCTAAACTCGTTCTAAAAGTTGGAAAACAGGTCGAGATGATACAGGCGGGAGGCGAGAAACTTGCAGAAAGACTACACCGAATGACACAAGTAATCTGGACTTCAACTTCCGACAGAACGCAAAACGGCTCTGATCTGTCTAGTCTATAGGAAGGATGGCAAATTGAACTGTGACAACTATCGAGTAATCACCGTGCTTAATGTGTGCTGCAAGATCCTGTGCAGCTGCCTCTTACATAAACCTCAACCCTTGGCAGATAGTCAGGGACGTTTTCGGCAATGACGGTGAACAGTAGATTTGCATCTTCGTTCTCCGACAGCTTATTGAAAAACTGAGAGAACACAGTAAAGAACTACACATTTCCTTTGTAGATTTAAATTAGGTCTACGAGTGCATGTTCTGGAGGACCCTGTTAGTTGTCTAAAAGAGCTCAAGATACCATTGAGGTTCATCAGCCTGGTAGAGATCTGCCTGAGTGAAACACGCGGTGAGGTGAAGATGGAAAACCGAATGACAGGCGACTTTGAAACTGTGACGGGTCAACGGCAAGAGATAGCTTCTACGCTGTTCAGTTTTTCCCTTGAGAAGATCATACGTGAGACTTTTAAACAGAACTGTGAAGAGATCAAGTCGAAGGGAAGAACCTGGCATATCTAGCCCACGCAGGCGGTACCTGCTTAATCAGCAGCTCTGAAAAGGAATTTAAACAAATGATCACGGCGCTGGAGATGGCTGCCAGCAAATTTGGGTTAGTAATAAAATAAGCCAAGACGGGTTACGTCGTTACAACCGGTCACTCGAGGTCAGAATACTGAACAACTACAGTCACTGTGGGAGGGAGGCCGGTCCTAAGAGCGAATTTATATATCTGGAAATTCTTTTCACGGAGAATTCGTCACACGAATTGGAGATCAACGCCAAGATACAAGGAGTAAACCGATCCTTCTACAGCCTAACACAAATGCTTTGATCTCTGGAGATAGTTCAAGGGTCGACTACATAAAACGCTGATCCAACCCATGGTACTACACTCCTGGAAATGGAAAAAAGAACACATTGACACTGGTGTGTCAGACCCACCATACTTGCTCCGGACACTGCGAGGGGGCTGTACAGGCAATGATCACACGCACGGCACAGCGGACACACCAGGAACCGCGGTGTTGGCAGTCGAATGGCGCTAGCTGCGCAGCATTTGTGCACCGCCGCCGTCAGTGTCAGCCAGTTTGCCGTGGCATACGGAGCTCCATCGCAGTTTTTAACACTGGTAGCATGCCGCGACAGCGTGGACGTGAACCGTATGTGCAGTTGACGGACTTTGAGCGAGGGCGTATAGTGGGCATGCGGGAGGCCGGGTGGACGTACCGCCGAATTGCTCAACACGTGGGGCGTGAGGTCTCCACAGTACATCGATGTTGTCGCCAGTGGTCGGCGGAAGGTGCACGTGCCCGTCGACCTGGGACCGGACCTAAGCGACGCACGGATGCACGCCAAGACCGTAGGATCCTACGCAGTGCCGTAGGGGACCGCACCGCCACTTCCCAGCAAATTAGGGACACTGTTGCTCCTGGGGTATCGGCGAGGACCATTCGCAACCGTCTCCATGAAGCTGGGCTACGGTCCCGCACACCGTTAGGCCGTCTTCCACTCACGCCCCAACATCGTGCAGCCCGCCTCCAGTGGTGTCGCGACAGGCGTCAATGGAGGGACGAATGGAGACGTGTCGTCTTCAGCGATGAGAGTCGCTTCTGCCTTGGTGCCAATGATAGTCGTATGCGTGTTTGGCGCCGTGCAGGTGAGCGCCACAATCAGGACTGCATACGACCGAGGCACACAGGGCCAACACCCGGCATCATGGTGTGGGGAGCGATCTCCTACACTGGCCGTACACCACTGGTGATCGTCGAGGGGACACTGAATAGTGTACGGTACATCCAAACCGTCATCGAACCCATCGTTCTACCATTGCTAGACCGGCAAGGGAACTTGCTGTTCCAACAGGACAATGCACGTCCGCATGTATCCCGTGCCACCCAACGTTCTCTAGAAGGTGTAAGTCAACTACCCTGGCCAGCAAGATCTCCGGATCTGTCCCCCATTGAGCATGTTTGGGACTGGATGAAGCGTCGTCTCACGCGGTCTGCACGTCCAGCACGAACGCTGGTCCAACTGAGGCGCCAGGTGGAAATGGCATGGCAAGCCGTTCCACAGGACTACATCCAGCATCTCTACAATCGTCTCCATGGGAGAATAGCAGCCTGCATTGCTGCGAAAGGTGGATATACACTGTACTAGTGCCGACATTGTGCATGCTCTGTTGCCTGTATCTATGTGCCTGTGGTTCTGTCAGTGTGATCATGTGATGTATCTGACCCCAGGAATGTGTCAATAAAGTTTCCCCTTCCTGGGACAATGAATTCACGGTGTTCTTATCTCAATTTCCAGGAGTGTTTATGGTCATGAGATGTAGAATATCCGAATGTAGGATTTTCATAAACTTCTCTTATTTGAGAAGAAAAGTGCTGCGGAACATTTGAGCTCCAGTTGGACGCAAACACCGGTGAAAGGAAAATAAGACACAACCGTGAGGTGGACGGATTGTACCGAAATGCCAACATAGCATAATTGCAAGATACGAGCGACTACAGTGGGCTGGACATGGAAGACGACAGGTGGCCACGCAAGTTCCTGTATTTTATCCCCACAGGTAGGAGACCCTCGGGAAGATCAAGGAAGAGATGGAGGCATGGCCTCCATGAAGACCTGCAACAGTCTGCGATAGATGTAGACGGGTGACGGGTAGCAGCGATGGATAGAAGACAACCGAGAAGGAAACTTGAAGCAATGCGCGGTCCGTTGGATCTGATCACGGGAAAATAAAAGTAAAGCACGCAAAGAGGATGTAATGTAAGATCCTTGTCACGCAAAAGTAGATTTTTATAAGCACATTAATAATATAAAAGATACACATCACTTATACCAATGAAATACGTTTACCTTTTTGGTGTCAAATTAAACAGCTACCTTGAGAAATATATTGAATCGTAGATCACTGTAATTTTGTTGAGATAACAATAAGTTTTGTGTACGTCCTGTCAGATATAATTCTTGCGCCATGGAGCACCATTACACTCAGCAAATTCGTTATATAAAAAACGACAGTTTTTATAATCTTGCCTCTGCGGACGCCCTTCATCCTTCTGGATACATTTTTGGTGACCAGTCTCAGTTGTTTCGTTCTGTTAGACAGATTTCTCTTTACAAGAGAAACAAAGATACGTGCTACGTACGCTAAGGAAAAATCAGTCACAAGGTTGATGTGACACATCCCGAGGCGTCAAAAATAGTCTGTTAGCAAATGGAGAAAAATTCTTCGAAGGAGGGGGACGAAGGAGCTTAAAAATTGTAGAGGGAGACCAAGACTCGACTACAGTAAGCAGGTGCAAATGGATATAAATTTCAACAGCCCATTTATGCAGAAAATAAGTGTGTTGTGTAGAATGGACCAGCGTGAAGAGCTGCATCAAAACAGACCTTAAACTGAAGGCCACAACAACGCCACTACAAGCTAAGGGTGATAAATTATGTACATCAAAAACTTCTGCCTATCGTCCTGAAATAAGTTCGACAGATAAAGAAGTTACTTTTTTGTCGAAGCAGAGAAAACGTATCAGTAAAGTAAAAGTCCTGTTCGAAATTTTTCGTTTGTTGGAGAAAATTAGTTGCTTCTCACTGTCTGATAACGTTCCCTAAAACGTCTTTGTCAATGCAGCACATCCAACAGTATTTGTCACGTGAACTACACTTTTATCGACTGCTCCAGATAAGTTATCTCGCGAACTGATATCCATAATCTCGCTTATCACTTTCACCTGACTTGTTTTTGCCGTCGAAAGTCACGCCTTACGAAGTACAGATGCTGCTAATAACACTATTCACAGACTGCGCACTCCATTTCATTTCAACAGCTGTGTTCAAAGCGCTTTTAGACTTCCCGCCCAAAATGATATACCTTTGTCAACGATTGACGACGTAATACGTGTCCTGTTAATTTACTCCTTTCGTTCTTCAAGTAGATATGCTACACCGTTGTTGATTTGGTAGGTTTATACCAGTCCATAATTGATCCGCTGTATTACTATAGCACTCGATATATCTACAGTCTTGCCTTTGATTGTGAAGTCTTTTAACGCGGCCAGTCACTTACGATTACAGTGTTCTATATCTAATTTTATAGGTTTTCTTTCTGATAAGTTGTACTCACGCACACGTTTTATAATCGTTTCACGGTCGAAAACTTCACAATCGAAACTGTATAGTAATTCAAACAAAACAAAGGTATGTTTTGCTTCATCCAGTGTCAGTATGTGTTAAAATGTTTTTTCTAACTATTGAATAAATTCTGTTACCTGTGGCTGTAGAAATTTGTTCTTGATGTACTCCTGTATCATACTCATATTTATGTAAAATGCAAAAATCCAGTAATTTATACAGAATTCAGCATAATTTACACCGAAAATAGAATTACAGTTAGCAACAATACTTTTAATAGATTTACTTTTTTCCAGTTCGTGACAGAACCTATCCTTTCATTTTGTGGCAAGTATTGTATATGGCTCTTGTATATTCGTGATTCCCATTTCATCCACATTGCACCTGTGATTTGGTACGAAGTCAAATTCAGAAACTACTTTCTCCAAGTTCACAACATATTTCTTAACATCTTGTCAATTAAATCCACCTGTCCTCCTAATGGTCGTGCATTCTGGTATCCTAATGCCGATTGTTGGGTATAGTTTCAGAAATACACTAACCCAGATTTCTCCACGAAGCGCACGTTTTTTAAAAAAAATGCTTAAGAGTAATCATGTTTCTTTCTGCTAATTCCAAGGCTACTTTCCATAATTCGTGTGCAGACAGCCTAAAACAGACGTGACAAAAAAATTTCTTTTCATATCCAGGGATCACCTCTTTCTCACAAGTCAAAGAAGCATATGTTCTAATTAGTGTTTTGTATGGAAATTTGGACAGTCTACTAGCAGAATTTATTGAATTTCTTTCTTCTATAAATTTAAAAGCGTTGTATTCTCGGTCAAACGTCCCTTATCCCTCCGTGTTTTCAAAGTCTTTGGCATCTATCTTACAGTGTCATATTTTACGATTATGTTGAAAATGATACCTTATTAAAATTTCGCAAGTTTAGCACCACAAGCAGTATCAGGGAGCGCCGATACCCTGCCGTTCTCAGCCATGGGCGATCTAGCTCGGCAACTTGTTTCACAACATACGAGAAAACATCTTCACACCTCTGACAGATCTGTGCAAAATCATTGAAAATGAACGGCACGCGAACTCAGTAAGAAAGCCGCCCGTACACGATGACTATACGACAAAAAGTAACAACAACAGATACTTAATGGCGACGTAAAAACCGCTAGAAATAAGAAAAAATCACAATTAAAACAGCGCGGTGTAAGGCAGGAATATGTAATCGCTCGGTATGTTTACTTAGTTGATGCGAACAGGATAGCAGCGGCTAGGCTGGAAACGACAAAACTGAAAGAAAAAGATTCCGCCGGAGCTTCTTCCCCACAGAGTCTAGTAGTGGAGTTGGAAGAGAAGAAATGGCGGTAATGTGGACAAAAGAACACGCACGAAATAATTCCGAAACTAGAGGTAGGAGGAGGATAAGTGTTTCGATACTTACTGCCAACTTACTTGGCCACTTGATAGATTAGCGTAAGTAGCATCCAGTTGCCAATTAACCACTAAAACGTAGTTTAGCTGTAGAGGAGAAGTAATTCACTGAGAATGTCCTCTCGATGGTGAAACGCGGAAGTAATTAATGTTTCGGTTGATGACGTCTGCGCTGAAGCACAATCATCACGCTCGCTGAACTATTCATTATTTAATCCAAATTAAAGTTCAGTATATCGTTGGAAGTAAAGAAAGGCGATTTAACTGCAGGATGACGTAACACACAACTTGGACAGACATGTGGGTGACTTCTCACCACGAGAAGACCTGGCAGAGACAGAATCTGTAGTAAACTAGCAACAGGTTGACACTACAGTAGTTTTCAAAGCTAACCATACAAGGACTCAGCAATGACTAGGATCTTGCAACGCATGGACGGAAATGACGTTTTAAGTTTCTACGAATTGCTCTACTAAATAACCAAAAAAACCTTTCTAATGGCACTTCTCAGGAATGAAAGATTGTAGCCTCACAAAGAGAAATTAATTTTTCTTCATAACCACTCCTCAAGCAAGAAAGATAACAAAGCACTAATATTGCCTGTAACGACGTTAGTACACTGGTGACTCAGAAAGACGAATATTTGTCTCTTGGTCTGTTAGAGGAAGCCAAATAAACTACATTAAACTAATGTAGTAAGTGTTACAATATCTGATAATCTAATGACCTTTTAATCGGCTTTTACCAGGTTTTTATTAGGTCCCTTTCTTCGTTGTGTGTTTGTCTGTTCGGTACAAGTTTGAAATTGCTTTTAAGCTAACTTCCTGATAAGCTAGAGACTTGAAATTTGCGACTGATTTTAAACTAAATTCATGATGAGTTAGAGACCTGAAATTTCAAACAAAGCGTAGAAATGGATGACTCTAAAATATTAACTCGTCTTCTTGTCGATCTCTTAGATAGGGATGGTGGTGGGGATGGAAAGACTCTGTTATACCTAGCATATAGGCTGCTCTGCACGACCAGCATGTCGTGCTGGTAGCATTGGAATGTGTTCCAAGTGGTATGTGAGTGGATGGGCAAGCTTGGGAAGAGAGAGGAGGGGGGTGTAGATGGATATCGCTTTCTCGTCCATCTGTTTGTCTGTTAGGCACGAATTTTGCATTTGATTTTAAACTTCCCAATGAGTTAGAGGCCTGAAATTTTAAACATAGCTCACTAGTGGATGGCAATTCCGTAATAATTCTCTTTCTTGTCTAGTGTATGGCGGGAGGAAGGGGGGGAGGAGGGTGTACTTTGTTTACCACTGTCATTTCTCGATCAGCTGGGGACTTGAAACTTTCACCAAAAGTCAGAACTGAGTGACAACGCAATATTAACTCGCTTTCTTCTCTGGCATGTAGCTGCCATTTCCCCTATTCTTGTTCCAAACGCAAATGATTCACAGGAAGAACAGTTGCTGGTAAGTCCCAATGTGAGCTCAAATCTCTCTAATTTTTACTTTCATGGTCTTTTCGCAAGAAATTTGTAGGAGATAGAAATATATCGCTTGACTCAGGTGTAGAGAAACTGAAATGCTCCTGATATTTAGCACATGTCTCTGTTGCAATCTCATCGAAATGCTTGGAATCGGTCGATTCACACGCGTGACCAAAAAGAAGGAAATAATTATTTAAATAAAAATGAATTTTTATTATACCACGTTTTTAAATTGAGCTAAAAAGTATAAAATAATTTCTCCTAGCCCCATACAGATTTCTAATCCCACGCAGATAGTCCTAAAAATTTGTGATTGTGAATTTTTAATAGATACGAAAATACTTGTAAGATTTCAAACGAACAACAATGGGGGGGGGGAGGGGGGAGGTATGCAATACACTGTTGATGCGTAAATAGTTCACCTCCTTAGTATTATGTATTACTTGTGCCCTACATTTTTCGTTTTAATTCGTACAAGTATTTTCACACCCATTAACAGTTCACAACCACAGATTTTAGGACCCTCTATATTGGGTTACGAATCCGTTTGGCGCTAGAAGAAATTATTTTGTACTTTTTAGTCTGATTTGAAAATGTGATGTATTAAAAACTCATTTTTATCTAAATAACGTTTTCTTATTAAAGAAGTATTCTATCATTAAGCTATCCACCTTCTTTCGAAATAATCCTAGTTGCTTACGTATGCCTCTGGATCCTAACCGTCGGACCACTTTTTAATTTATTATATGCACGATCCTCGAGCAGTTTGTATATCTTATTTTGTTGCCAATACCTGACATCACTATAGGGACATCTCGTAGGCAAGTGCGACCATCACGTTCGAAACTCTGAAGATTTCATAGGGCAACTGAAAACCTTTAGACTGCAATCATCGGATCTGCTAGTAAGTTGTGTCTTTATTTACAAAGTGCCCTTGCGGGACTCTTTGGAGCTCATTAGCAACAAATTTGAGGAAGACATAGTACGATTATTCTAACACGTGCTTACTTCAACATACTTCTTATTTCAAGACCAATATTTTGAACAAGTGGACGGTGTTGACATGGGAAGCCCTCTGTCTCCTGTGGTGGCCAATTATTTTATGGAAGACTTTGAAGAAAAATCACTACAGTCAGCCACTCTCAAACACTCTTGTTTTCTGCGGTATGTGGATGATACATTTGCGGTGTGGCCACATGGACTTGATACTCTACCTACGTTTCTTCAGCATCTGAATTCGCTCCATCCAGATACAAACATCACAATGGAAGTGGAAAAAGATGGTACTTTACCTTTTCTTGATGTCTTGGGACGAAGGAAAGCAGATGGAACCTTGGGACACAGCGTCCACCGCAAGCCGACGCATACAGATCTATATCTGCAGGCCACAAGCTGCCATCATCTTGCACAATGCGGTAGTGCATTACGTACGTCAGTTCGTAGAGCACATGTGGTATCTGATCCTAAGAGCCTGTCGCGTGAAATACAACATTTGAAGACAGTGTTCGGACAAAACGGTTATTCTGAGAGACAGATACGAAATGCATTCAGGCCCCGGCGAGTTCACTCTATGGATCAGAATGAAGATACGAAGACACCCACCACTTTGGCCTTTTTGGCGTATTTTGGTACCATGTCGTCAAGAATCGGAAGACTCCTCGGAAGATATGGAATTAAGTGTGTTTTTAAACCATCTGCAAAACTAAGAAATCTCTTGGGTTCGGTTAAGGATGACCTTGGACTGAGGAAATGTGATGTGTACAAGATTCCTTGTCAGTGTGGGGCAGCGCATATAGGCCAGACATGCCGCACAGTACAAGAACGCTGCGATGAACATCAGCGTCAAACACGCCTTCATCAACCGGAAAAGTCGGCAATTGCGAAACGCTGCCTGAATACAGGACACAGTATGATTTATGACAATTCGGAAGTTTTATCCCCAGCATCATCTTTCTGGGACTGTGTCATTAAAGAAGCAATATATATCCGTACAGCCGATATTCTCATCAACAAGGATACGGGATTTCAACTGAGTACAGCCTGGAACCCTGCATTGGATGCTATTTAATCACGACGCGAAAACCAAGATTCTTCGATAACAGGCTCGTCATAACACTGGCCTAGTACAGCCGTCGGTGAGTAACGTCTAGCCACACTGTTGACAAACGCAGCGTACAGCGTACACGCGTTAGACCGCTCTGCGATTTTCGGCAGAGGGAGTTTCAATATGGCAACTCATTGCGCATGCGCGATTTCCGCAGCTGAGCATTCTTCGCGCGCGTGTTCTAAAAATGGGGTGTCGGCGTCCGGATCCCGTCAGTCGTACCTAGCCACGAGCAAGGTTGAACTACCTGAAGATGTCTGACAGTTGCTCCGAGGAAGTTCAAATGGTTCTAATGGCTCTGAGCACTATGGGACTTAACAGCTGTGGTCATCAGTCCCCTAGAACTTAGAACTACTTAAACCTAACTAACCTAAGGACATCACAAACATCCATGCCCGAGGCAGGATTCGAACCTGGGACCGTAGCAGTCGCACGGTTCCGGACTGCGCGCCTAGAACCGCGAGACCACCGCGGCCGGCTCCGAAGAAGTATTGTGGAATTTGCACAACGTGATCCGGAGCAAACCCGTGTAGACTATTTACAACACATTCGCCGGGAAAGCTTGAGGAGTCACATGTTGACTAATACTTTTCTCTTATTTCCTACTCAAATAATTGGACATAAGAACTACAAACATAAGCAACCGTAATATATGTTAAGCGGACCAAAACTAGGAACGTTAACATGTAACTATGGGCCAGGTTTTAATAACATTGTCTGCTTTGATAACAGTTAAAATTAAAAACTGGAAGTACAATAACGTCCCTTTCACTTCACTGAACAGATAAAAAAGAAGAAATGATTTCACATATATAGTACTGAGACAAAATGAAAAGAAAAATGCGCAAATTGGACTATACTTATCGGAAATTACAGTAGGTAACTTCCAATTTTTCGAGATGATAATTAAAATTTTATTACTACCTCTGGTACGAAAAGTTGCACGTTTAGTAAGGGTTCAAGATTTCTTGGATCCATGGGCTTCTCGTAATTAACCGTCGGATGGATAGCACAGAAAATACACATCAATTTATGTGCAAGGCTTTCAAGACCCGCTCCTTATTTTAAATTGTTGCGTTTTCATACCCTTACTTTTTGTAGATGAATTTATTTGTTTCAGATTTATTGACATACTGAAATGTTCGTAAGTTATACTAAAGGAATGTGGTGAGCCTGAGTGATATTTTATTAATTTTTTAAAAGAATTCTAATAGTTTATTTTTATCAGTTAGAGTCACTTAATATACAACATATGTCTTCTATATTTGTGCAGCTGATGATTCATCTAATATTTCCTTGGAGATGAAATCGTCCCAGGCATCCTTAGGTTTACAGGTTTTCAATGCACGAGCTGGACCAGATGCCTTCTTTACGATATTGTGAACAGGTGTACGAGAAGTTGTAGGAGGATCTAAATTACAATATCATTACGACTAATATATGTGCTGGCATCTCTGAGTTGTAGGTGTGGAACTTCATTGTCCGACTCTGATGAAGTAATACTATCTGAAGTACTGTAATCTACCAGAAAATTCGTATCAGCAGGTTCAAAGTTTGATTATTCGCTACTTTTATCTTCAAGAATACTTCCTTCTTCGCATGTCTCACTGAGTGAAAGCACTTTCAAAATTAGCTGCAATAGCACGTACTGACTCTCTTGCCTTTCTTGGTGAAACTATAACAAATACGTGTGACTTGAACAACAACTCATGCAAAGCTAGACAGGTCACGATGGTAACAATACTGCCATTGGGACAAAAACAAACCAGACTAACCAAGTCGGTGACAATAACAGCACAGAACAACAATACTGAGCGATGATATAACTTGTAGTATACCGACAACTCTAACAAATAAAGGTAATTTCCACTATTTGTACTCTTATTGCTACTACACTAATGGCCATTAAAATTGCTACACCACGAAGATGAAGTGCTACAGACGCGAAATTTAACCGCCAGGAAGAAGACGCTGTGATATGCAAATCATTAGCTTTTCAGAGCATTCACACAAGGTTGGCGCCGGTGGCGACACCTACAACGTGCTGACATAAGGAGAGCTTACAACCGATTTCGCATACACAAACAGCAGTTGACCGGCGTTGCCTGGTGAAACGTTGTTGTGATGCCTCGTGTAAGGAGGAGAAATGCGTACCATCACGTTTCCGAGTTTGATAAAGGTCGGATTGTAGCCTATCGCGATTGCGGTTTGTCGTATCGCGACATTGCTGCTCGCGTTGGTCGAGATACAATGACTGTTAGCAGAATATGGAATCGGTGGGTGCAGGAGGGTAATACGGAACGCCGTGCTGGATCCCAACAGCCTCGTATCACTAGCAGTCGTGATGTCAGGCATCTTATCCACATCGCTGTAACGGATCGTGCAGCCACGTCTCGATTCTTGAATCAACAGATGGGGACGTTTGCAAGACAACAACCATCTGCACGAACAGTTCGACGACGTTTGCAGCAGCATGGACTATCAGCTCGGAGACCATGGCTGCGGTTACCCTTGACGCTGCATCACAGACCGGAAGACCTGTGATGGTGTACTCAACGACGAACCTGGGTGCACGAATGGCAAAACGTTATTTTTTCGGATGAATCCAGGTTCTGTTTACAGCATCATGATGGTCTCCTCCGTGTTTGGCGACATCGCGGTGAACGCTCATTGGATGCCTGTATTTGTCATCGCCATACTGGCGTATCACCCGGCGTGACGGTAAAGGGTGCCATTGGTTACACGTCTCGGTCACCTCTCGTTCACATTGACGGCACTTTGAACAGTGCGCGGTACATTTCAGATGTGTTACGACCCGTGGCCCTACCCTTCATTCGATCCCTGCGAAACCCTACATTTCAGTAGGATAATGCACGACCGCATGTTGCAAGTCCTGTACGGGCCTTTCTGGATACAGAAAATGTTCGACCGTTGCCCTGGTCAGCACATTCTCCAGATCTCTCACCAATGGAAAATGTATGGTCAATGGTGGCCGAGCAACTGGCTCGTCACAATACGCCAGTCACTACTTTTGATGAACTGTGGTATCGTGTTGAAGCTGTATGGGCAGCTGTACCTGTGCAATCCATCCAAGCTCTGTTTGACTCAATGCCCAGGCGTATCAAGGCCGTTATTACGGCCAGAGGTGGTTGTTCTGGGTACTGATTTCTCAGGATTTATGCACCCAAATTGCGTGAATATGTAATCACATGTCAGTTCTAGTATAATATATTTCTCCAATGAGTATCCGTTTATCATTTGCATTTCTTCTTGGCGTAGCAATTTTAATGGCCAGTAGTGTATATTTACTGCACTTCTACAACTATTGTTGCAGCTGCTGCTAGTACCACCACTGCCTCTACTACAGTTATTGTTGAATTAGTAACTGCTCCTAAATAAATGTAGAAATCAATGTGGAACAGAGAACGAGATAACTGTTAGTGGGGATTCTGAAGTGTTGCATATGCATTAAGGATATTTCGGAAAATATTTTGAATTATGCAAAAAATCTAAAAAATAATTTAGCTCATACTTGATAATAGGGATGCCAAAGGTAAGCAGATGAAAGGAGTTTGAAATTAGATTAATAATTACAGGAAAATTTAAAAAGTAATGCCTTTTTAGAGTGAGATCCTGTATATGCATTGTAGCGTTGAATATGGATGTATGGATGACGACAGTGTTTTCCGACAGCCCCGCCGAACTCTCTGGTCTCGGTGCTCTTGAGCAGTGGCGTAGTAACCGGGTGGCCTTCTCTGGCGTGTTGCAGTGTGCGACAAGAACCGCGTGGCGCCGCCCAACCAGGCGACCACGTCGGGCACCCCGTACCTGCTGACAGAGAACCGGCTGCGCCAGATTCGCTCGGAGTTCATGTACTGCTACTTCGACCAGGGCGGCAACTCGGACGACAAGGGCGACTACCAGACGGACCTGCACTCCTCCATGCCGCAGATCCACAAGAACCTCAACTTCCAGCTGCCATTCTATGGCTTCCGTTACAATTACACCAGGGTAAGTGAGCGGGACACGCTGCAACAGAAATCGACGACCCAAATACCAATCCGACACTCTTCTTGCAACTAGTTTTGGGGCTGATTGCACTACTACAGGATGGATTAACAATACGACAACCGTTTAAATAGGTCAAGAGGAAAACAACTACATCATCATTTGACATCCACTACTGGCTAACTGTATCCTGTAGACTACCAAATACATGAAACTCTTCAGCTATACATATCCATGCTGCTCCTATGTGTTTTCTAATACAGTGGGCCTTCAATTAAGTAAATGTACACTTTTTTTCTGAAAGCAGTGCGCTTTTATTCAGAATTCCAATAAACCTCATTATTCCCCACTATTTTGGCTACAAGCCCTGTTTTTGAACATAATATCCGTTCAATGTTGGTACGTGGCCCCTTTAATACTACCTTGCACTATCCAAACCACAACTGTTATCAGAACGGGAAACGGGATGGCGAATCATGGTTGGTAATCGTACTGTGATTTACACATACTTAATTTATTAACATAAGGTTCCTGCAGATCAGTCCCCACAATCTTCACTACAAGCAGCAGTTACTTAGTATAAGTTCTTATTGAAACAAAACAAGTATAACCATAAAATGCATGTAAAACCGTTCAGAAACACCTAGCAAACACAGTATTGCCGTGGCTTCGCCACACTTAACAAAAGCTTACAACTAACTGTACAGTTCCTATCAAAGTGGGCCAGCCACTTACTTGCATTTAAATACTACACGGCCCAAACAACGCTTAAGCCTCACGTGGTTAACCACAATTCACTGGAACATAGATATGTAACAGAAGCAAGAAAGATTGCCATGAAACAAACCCAGATCACACTTAGTTGCAGGTCTATCTTTATGTAACCCAAAAAACACGATATGCAAATCACAAATTACAAAAGGCGTTTTACCCACCTTGGCGAAAGGAAAGATATGCTAAACTTTTTTGTATGGGGTCTTGGCCCAAAGCAATCCAGCCGTGGCAGGGTTACGTAAAGGCAGCAGGACCTAGGCTGCGGGTTACACCTCACTCCCCTACAATGCGTTGCCGCTTACAGCAGCTTTTGACAAACACAGGACAATTGCAGCTCTCATAAACACACAAAATACAGGGCAGAATCCTTGCATCAGACATACGCGCACTAGCCTACAAAATGTTCGTCCACAGCAATCACTGCTCTTTAGATTGAAACCATTTAAGGACGGTTCACCAATAATAATAATATCACTTAGGTGCAGTTTTCAATCACTTAACACAGATATAACTAAGACTTCAATGCGAAGCCAACATTTAACCAGCTCACACGGAGCTCATCCACATACTTTTCAATTAACGGCTGTGTAAGATCCACAATCATCTAGCGAGTGAAACGCCTCTCAACGCGTCGCTCAGCCGCATACACAAACGGCCAACTTACTTGATGTTTGCACACAGCACAGCTCAGCGGCTCAAACAGCTTAACCACATTCCTTCAGGGACCTTTCCCTTGATAGAAATCACGAAACTTGGATCTCCGAGCTGCCCCAAAACACAGACTTGCTGACCAATACAATTGCGCGGTATATCACGCTGTTAGGGCACACCTGGTCGCAGTCGACACTCCTTTCTCCGGAGACGTCCCACGTCTCTCTATGTTTTCCTTTTGAAAGCTAACGGCCAACTGTTGAAGCCCGCCAACCCGGAAGAAAGCCACACGATATGCAAAGATCTCATATACCCTCCAAAATCGATCCCAACGATATAACGAGCATAGCCGGTGCTGGCGCCAGTCCGCCACGGCTCAAATGTGACGGGCTTACACCACTATACTGGGAGGGCCTGCAAGTCTGCATGGTACAGCTCATCTGGACGACGTCGGAGCCTACGTCTTGCTGCATCCATAACGCCCCCGCCATCAACGTACCGCTTCTCACAGAGCGCATCATTCGTTGGGCCCAACAGATGGATGTCGCAATCTGAGGAACCCAGTGGGGACACAGTTTTGAGTACCCAACTGGTGGATGAGTGTGTCAGAATTACCAAAAGAGTCGTCCAGCTGAAGAGCAAAGTTTTCACTGCGATGCGTTGACCACCTCGAAAGAGAGTGTCCGCACGTTCCAACACAGCAGAAGTTACTGCTGTGTTTGGCCAGCCGGCAAGTGGCAGATCAAAGGTGACTTGCCCAACGAGTCACCGCGCTTCTGTTCTCGATCAGGTCTCTGTAGGCATTCTGCAAGCGCCTATAAATATCTGTGAGCTCTGATTTTCCTCCATAATAAACTCTCTCCACGGGACTCCCCTCCGTTACAGATGCCATTTTGAAGGCTACATATAGCGCTGGCAACTACCTGTGCTTCATGAAACTATAGGGCCTGAATTGGGAATATACTACGATGTCCCACAACAAATTCTGCATTTTTTCAACCTGAAATGGACGAGGAAAAAAATATATATAGCATTACCTGCTGAACGCCGCTCGCATTATCTACCCACCTTCCATTAAGTTGTTGCTCAGTCTTTTTTATCACTCTGTTCCCTACCATGTCCATTTTGCGATGAATTATGAAATAGTTAAGTTTCACAGGTTACGGCTATTGGTACACCTGCTAGAGCTTGTAACACCCCCGTTTAAATTTTCATTGTTTTGACTAAATAATCTAGCAGTCTACCCTCTGATTTTAATGACCGTGACATAATGGCTACAGCTGATCGGTTTTCTGTTACGAGAATTGTTACAACGCTGTTTAAGGCCACAAGTGTTATTAATTTCAGCGAAAGATTTTGGTTTTCAGCTCCATCATGGTTATCGTTGGTTATGTACCATAGAAAGAAATATATTCGTCTTAAAAAACACCGTAGGAGAACATTCCTCTTACAGATCAATTTAAGTGTTAAATTAAACACCTTTCAGCCGTCAATTTCCAACCTTATTTTATTAGGCAACCAGTTTCGGCGCTTTATTACTCCATCCCACAGATAAGTTAAGCAAGGGTAGCTATTCGATCATCGAATGCCATCTTTTGGAGTGGGCACGTATACAGATGAACAAATAAAGTACCACTACATGCTATTGTTGAAAACATTCTGACATGTGGATGTTAAATTAAACACCTTTCAGCCGTCAATTTCCAACCTTATTTTATTAGGCAACCAGTTTCGGCTCTTTATGACGCCATCTTCAGGCCCCTGACCGACGTGTAGGAATAATCTATCTCGTTTGTGATCGAAGCAGGGGCCAGTAATATTGGTATTAGTAGATATCTACTTGGTACAGTGACCACTTCAAACACCATCGGCCAGAACAGTTTTTTATCGCTTGTCTGCCTTGTCTGGCAATTTTCTTGTGAAAGTGAGTAGTTACAGCTGTATTTCAGCTTTTGGAAGTTGTTTTCTTCTCAAAAAAATGCATATTTCTTTTCAGTAACTTTTCATCTTGCTTTCAATCATTTCTACTGAAACACCATAATGTCCCAGCACTACCCTTTGTTCACACCACGAATGGCTTCGAACATGTCATCAAACATTCCTTCCAGAATGTCAACGCTTTCGTTACAACTTCCTGTGTTTCTAATTCATGTCTTGAACTGTACAAGTATATAAAGAAATCACGGAATACTTTCACAATTTTTTCTCTGTTGTTAGTTACTGTGCAATCAGCCACATCTTAGTTAAAATAATACACTCCTGGAAATTGAAATAAGAACACCGTGAATTCATTGTCCCAGGAAGGGGAAACTTTATTGACACATTCCTGGAGTCAGATACATCACATGATCACACTGACAGAACCACAGGCACATAGACACAGGCAACAGAGCATGCACAATGTCGGCACTAGTACAGTGTATATCCACCTTTCGCAGCAATGCAGGCTGCTATTCGCCCATGGAGACGATCGTAGAGATACTGGATGTAGTCCTGTGGAACGGCTTGCCATGCCATTTCCACCTGGCGCCTCAGTTGGACCAGCGTTCGTGCTGGACGTGCAGACCGCGTGAGGCGACGCTTCATCCAGTCCCAAACATGCTCAATGGGGGACAGATCCGGAGATCTTACTGGCCAGGGTAGTTGACTTACACCTTCTAGAGCACGTTGGGTGGCACGGGATACATGCGGACGTGCATTGTACTGTTGGAACAGCAAGTTCCCTTGCCGGTCTAGGAATGGTAGAACGATGGGTTCGATGACGGTTTGGATGTACCGTGCACTATTCAGTGTCCCCTCGACGATCACCAGTGGTGTACGGCCAGTGTAGGAGATCGCTCCCCACACCATGATGCCGGGTGTTGGCCCTGTGTGCTTTGGTCGTATGCAGTCCTGATTGTGGCGCTCACCTGCACGGCTCCAAACACGCATACGACCATCATTGGCACCAAGGCAGAAGCGACTCTCATCGCTGAAGACGACACGTCTCCATTCGTCCCTCCATTCACGCCTGTCACGACACCACTGGAGGCGGGCTGTACGATGTTGGGGCGTGAGCGGAAGACGGTCTAACGGTGTGCGGGACCGTAGCCCAGCTTCATGGAGACGGTTGCGAATGGTCCTCGCCGATACCCCAGGAGCAACAGTGTCCCTAATTTGCTGGGAAGTGGCGGTGCGGTCCCCTACGGCACTGCATAGGATCCTACGGTCTTGGCGTGCATCCGTGCGTCGCTGCGGTCCGGTCCCAGGTCGACGGGCACGTGCACCTTCCGCCGACCACTAGCGACAACATCGATGTACTGTGGAGACCTCACGCCCCACGTGTTGAGCAATTCGGCGGTACGTCCACCCGGCCTCCCGCATGCCCACTATACGCCCTCGCTCAAAGTCCGTCAACTGCACATACGGTTCACGTCCACGCTGTCGCGGCATGCTACCAGTGTTAAAGACTGCGATGGAGCTCCGTATGCCACGGCAAACTGGCTGACACTGACGGCGGCGGTGCACAAATGCTGCGCAGCTAGCGCCATTCGACGGCCAACACCGCGGTTCCTGGTGTGTCCGCTGTGCCGTGCGTGTGATCATTGCTTGTACAGCCCTCTCGCAGTGTCCGGAGCAAGTATGGTGGGTCTGACACACCGGTGTCAATGTGTTCTTTTTTCCATTTCCAGGAGTGTATGATGTCCATATAAGTTTCAGTTTATTCTTGCCTTTATTGTTTTCTATTGTTCCTGTCAAAAACTTATCATATGCAAGAAGACATTTACTAATATTTTTGATTACTTCAATATATTCTATCGTTTGCGTATTGTCGTTGGATACTCTCATCCTCTCTTTAACAGCATCTTCGTTCGATTTTAGAGTTTCGTATCTTTTGCTTTCTTGGTGCTTGATTTTAGAGCATTTATACGTGCACGACGAATCATGGTGGAAGCGCCTTCGTGAACCACTTCACACAATTTCAGAAAGTCTGTATCTAGTTCTTGTAATAACTCGCCAAGGACAAGAGTTAACTATTGCATAAAAAATTACAAAGAAAGATGTTTAAAATCTCGTGGGAACCCACAAAAACCCCTAAATCCTGTCTTATGGTTAATTCTGCGAACATCCCTAAGCTCCCTACTTGTCGCCACCGTTGGGACTCTGAAGATAAAGTTGAGATTTATTTTCTGTTTTCGACTCTCTACACCAAGATCTGACCCTTTATATAGTCACAGTTCTTTACGGGTATTTACCAAGCGAACTGATGTATTATTAAGCGACCAGTGCATAACCCAGAATCCAATGCCAGTTGCAGGTTGCCTATCCAACGGCTTCCAGGGACAACATAAAATTTGATTTTTATTATTTGGCGTAATTGTTGAGCGAATTTAAAAATATAAAATGCTGTTGTAGTGTACTCATTAAGAAATTTAATTTTATGTTATAAGTTAAACACAAAAACACAAGTATTACAGTTAGAAACTGTGTATTTGCCTTGAGGCAGCATAACTGATAGCGCGGAAATACCCGGAGTTCATTCCGTATTTGACAATGAGAGCACTTTGCGAATTTCAGCAAACTTTATACATAATTTCGGACCTGTGAGAAATTATTTCTCTCTTTCACACAACCCCCCCGCCCTCCCCCCAAAAAAGTGATGATCGGGAAAAACGTTTATCGCTTACATTTTGGCTTTTCATGCAGTCAAACTTCAGCATCAGGCAAGAGGTTCTAATTTATTACTTCTTCACTGCAACCTCTATTCGCAATACAATTTGCAGACAGTATCTAGATATACCACTGAATATTTCTGCAAAATTATATCATTGTATGTCACGTAGTTCAGGCGGAATGACGTCTTAAATGTTTGAGGCGTGAAAAACTTGCTTTTGTTTAAAATGGAGCGCAAATTACCGAGTCTACATTCCTCCAGTGTTTCATAATGAGAGCATTTAGTAACTTCCAGCAAACTTTAAGCATAATTTCAAACCTTTCCTAACTTTTTGTTCCTTATATGCTTAACATCAAATACCTAACATGTTAATTCCTTTGTAAAGTACTCGGACAATTGTAGGTGATTTATATGTATACAGAAAAACACATATTTCACAGAATCAGGGGGTTTCCAAGTATATCCCAAACCTGGAAATAGTATCTTAATATATGGTGCAGTGAAGATAAAATAAAATAATACTCTTCGTCACATATATTGAGGCTGCTTACAACGTACAGCTTATAGCGTTCCTCGTTACATAGTCTGAAAAATTATGTATTTCATATGACCTCAATACTAAGAAAGTGAGTTATACGCCTGCTAAAAATCTTATTCTGGTAAATAATCCCTAACACGTTGCTTTTTACTGCAAACAAAATTGACACTCGCCCGCCCGGTTAGCCGTGCGGTCTAACGCACTGCCTTCTTTTTTTCTTCTTCCCCCCCCCCCTTCCCCCGCCCCACTCATTTTGTTCGTTGTTGATCGATGTATTCGGTCGCTGCGGACGTCCCATGAGATCCATTCAAGTTAGTTTGTTGATCCTTCCACTCAGTTTTTTTACTACAGAGGCCAAACAGCTCTCTGACCGAACACGCTAAGCTACCGTGCCGGCTAAACTTTCCGGCCGGGAAGGCTTGCTGGTCCCCGGCACGAGTCCCGGGCCAGCCTGTGGATGGTTTTTAAGGCTGTTTTCCATCTGCTTCGGCGAATGCGGGCTGGTTCCCCTTATTCCGTCTCAGTTACACTATGTCGGCGATTGCTGCGCAAAGACTTTCTCCACATACGCGTACACTATAATTACTCTACCACGCAAACATTGGGGTTACAATTGCGTGGGGTGAGACGTTTCTGGGGGGGGGGGGGGGTCCATTGGGGACCGAGCCACACAATAACCCTGTGTTCGGTGTGGGGCGGCGGTGGGGTGTGTGGTGTACTGCTGTAACCTGTTGTGGAGTTATGTACCACTGCGAGCTACGGCGGGGACGGAGCCTTTCCGTCGTTTCTAGGTCCCCAGTTCCACACAATACAAGTTGACACTCAACACGGTGGCTGATGGTAGTGACTGTAAATGGGAAATGCCTTTACGGTCGCTATCACCAGCCACCGCGCCGAGTGTCAACTTAGTTTGCGAGGACAGTAGGTACTTATGGAGCAGTCCATGCCAAAGTCATTATTAGATCATAGTTGTACCCGGCAGTGAAATCTCAAGTTATCTTCTATTACGGATCTGAAAACTATCAGTCGAAATAAAAATTATTTATTACTATTAACAGGGAGTAAGGGTTTAGCCCGTTATTCATCGGAAACAGGATCTTGCACGTAATGACGTCGTATTGTTGGACTTCCAAGAAATACTATCAGCGATGTTAATAACAAAATGGCCAAAATTAACCTTTTCCGTTCGAACGGACTTATTTATTTGACATGGAAAGTTTCTACAATAATTCTGAAATAATAACAAAAGAAACATCTAATGCATACATTTTAAATTAATCCCTTTACAGACCTTTTTAGATAACGCCCATCGATCGGCTCAGAATAATACCAAAGACAGATTCGAAGTTAAAAATATGAAGTACACCAAAGCTAATTTTTATTGTCTTTTAAGGCGACCGCATACGTAACTGCATACTTGACAAATACTCTTGCACAAGCGCGCTTGATCAAACATGCACAAATTCCTGGCACCTACACACGGTTCAAGCATGCTTGTACAAGCATTAGTTTGTTTATCAGAAAACGTTGAGCTCAGACGACGATGCGCTGGCTTTGGCTACCTTTTTGCTTGTGTTATGAAAAACAAAGATAAAATGCGATATGTGGAGTAATGAGGGGCTAAAGAAACTATGTTAACTATTCAGGGTAGACACGCTATGGAAACTATGTCACACTACTGTTGATTTTCCTCCCTCTTTCTCTATGTAATATTGTGTTCTTCGACTTTACTACAGAACAGCATGAAATTTAAAAGAACCAAATGAAAATTAAATCAAGCCAGTTCACTGACAAATGCTTGCAAAGCCTCCCTGTTCGCGGCACACACGCTCAAGTGTACACAAGCTTGAACGCTTGCACAAGCATGCATAATCGAAATTCGATCAAGCATCACAGTCCTGATGCTTGCGCAGATTTATCCTACATACTGTCAAGCACTCTTGGTCTTGGGCAAGCACGCTTGCAGTTTCGTGTGTGGTCGCCTTTAGGATAGTATACATTGTTCATAAAATGTTGCTTCTTCTTCCACAAATAAATTGTCGTTTTCACATTGGTAGTAATATTAACAATTTTTAAGGTCATAGGAAATGTACGAGTACATTTTATTTTTACAGGATTTTATTCGACATTTACAAATATGTTATTCACGATTTTACTAGCAGCACGCGTCCCTTAGTGCGCGAGCCTGGCGCCCAGCCAAGTCGGGCGGGTTGCATCACCGACTCACTAGGCGCTCAGCGGGCAGTGCGGCACTATGTTTTCGAATTTTTTCAAACTGTTGCATCCTTGAACCCTCGATTGGCGATGTACGCTCCCCGGTTACAGAGGTCAAGCATCACACTTTATTAATAATTATAGTACAAAGTAATATCTCCAGTTACAGTTACATTTTCAGCAAGTACATCAAGTCCTTTCATCCCTACATGTATTTTTTTCACTCCTGTAGAAAAGTTAGTAAAACTTTTCTACAGGAGCTACCTAGTTATGTATATAGTAATATGCCATTTACATTGTATACTCGCTCCTGTAGACAAGTTTTACTAACATTTCTACAGGAGCGAGTATACAATGTAAATGGCATATTACTGTATACATAACTAGGTCTACTTTGGGTTTTGGGGGCGTTTTCACAACGAACAATGGCTAGCGTAAACCACCCACTACCAGAATTCCAGTAGCGCCATCCAGAGTAAAATTAACCCTGCACTCACGAAAGAAAATTGATCCATTCAGTATAACTGCTAATAATGTGTTTGTAGACAGGCATGCGGTGGCGGCGATGACGATACACACGTCGACGAGGCATAGTGCTTCAATGCTGTTGCAAATAGAGCTCACAGCGGAATGGTTCCGCTTACGTGCACTGCCCGCTTATATACAGTCCCTTCCTGGATTTGAATCTTTCGCCGATTGAGATGTCATCGCCTACAAGACCTGGCATTGTGGAATAGATCCCAGAGCCCAAAGTAGACCTAGTTATGTATATAGTAATATGCCATTTACATTATATACTCTCTCATGTAGAAAAGTTACTAATGATGAAAAAATTCATGTATGGCTGAAAGGACTTGGTGTACTCGCTGTAACTCGTGATTGCACTGTAGTTGTAGTGTTTTGGCATATTAGCCGCAGTGTGTGTTGTTGTTCCTGTTCGCAGCTCTCGATGCACGGCTACCTGGAGTTCAGCGACCCGCCCGAGCACTACACGTACCCGCTGTCGTTCCCCAACAAGGACTGGCCCAAGAAGAACGACCCGGCCTTCATCGGCATCTTCTTCAGCAAGATGCGCATCGGCAAGATCCGCCAGGAGGAGGAGGACCAGCGCCAGCCGGGCGTCTACTTCCGGCTGGAGCGCGACCTGCAGGCGCGCACCGACCAGATCGGCGTCGAGATGCGCGAGCGCGTCAAGTGGGACGTGCGCGAGGGCGTCGTCGGCGCAGACACCTTCGACCCCAAGCACCTCATCATCGTCACCTGGAAGAACATGTCCTTCGCCGGCGGCATCGACAACTCGCTCTACAAGGTGGGCGCGCCCAAGCCTTTATATACAGCCTGCGTATGTTTGCGGCCCCAAAGCTCGAAAAGTAGGTGGTCGATTGACTTGAAATTTTGACTCAACGCGCATTCAAATATACGCGTGTTTCTACCTACTACATATATTTTTTGAACAGGTGGTTGGTTTGTGTGTAGGGGGAGGGTGGACCAAAGAGCGAGGTAATCGATCTCATCGGATTAGGGAAGGACGGGGTTGAAAGTCGGCCGTGTTGTTTCAAAGGAACTATCCCGGCATTTGCCTGAAGCGATTTGGAGAAAGGAGAAATCACGGAAAAACTAACAAGGAGACGGCGCGACCGTGGGGTTGGGGATTTGTCCGAAATTTTGTGTGGTGAAAGAGGACCCCTAACACCTCACATGGTTAAAATATTAGGACGCACTACCCGGAAAATCTCGGGAAAAATCGATCCAAGGTTTCTTAGGTGCCTTATGAGTATACAATATTAGTTCATTGCTGAGCCACCGTCTGGCCTAGATGGTTTTTGGATGGTGCCACACGCCGACAGCACTCCCGCCCCCCCCTGCTGACATCTGAGACTCCCCGCGCTACTTTCTACATTGTAACCCACAGTGGAGTAGGCGCATGGACACGCGCCTCCTTTCTTTAATGCACTACCCCAGAAAACACTGGTCTTTCCCTCACTCCACTGTATATTGCTTCACACCTCTTAGCTTACATCAGAATTATTATTCTTTTTTTCCGACACCTTGTTCACAAAAAAAAATTGCTCGCCTTGTACGAGTATAATGTCTTGTGTTATTTTCGCCGGAAGGATGGCATTTCTGTTGTATTTAAGTTTGTACCAATAAAGATCTTTTTTTCATTTACCCTTTTCCTGGTGACAAAAAAAATTAAATAAAAATAAAACAAAAATAAATCAAAAAGCTAATCGAGAGAGTGATTCAGGGACGGGAGGGGGGAGACATCGCGGCCAGGCCTCGGGTTTCGACCCCTGCCCGCCTTGTCTCCACCTACTCATAACGGAACACTCTTTAAAAAAAAGTGATAAAGAGCAAGACAACTAAAAAAACTAAAAAAAAAGATGGTTAGGGCTCGGACACTTGCGCCAGATGTCTCGGGTTCGATTTCTCCTCTGGCACTTTTTTTTTCTTCTGTTACATTTTCTTTTGTTATTCCACCAATTATTCAGAAAGTTTCCCAATCCTACATTATCTTTAACAAATTAATTACATTATTGAATAAAAATTATTTTCTTTTTGTCGAACAACACAATTCGTGGCGGTGGGTTTTCCATTTTTCATTGTATACTATAGGAGGAGAAACATTGGGTTTTTAATCAGAATAACGAAGTCGATTGGGAAACATTCAATTTTTATACATATAATAATTATAAACAAGAACATAGCACCGCGAGAGATTTCTTCCGAAGATGTCGATGCAATCAAATTATTTTCCATCAACAGCTTTTCATAATACACCACTGCGTCCTTCAATCGTAATTTTGATAGATCACTATGAATGGATTCTTCAGGAATTTCTTCTCCTATTCCAGACGAGACAGCAACTTCTTCAGTCGACATGTTTAACCTCGGATCGGAATAATACGTTGAAATTTGAAACAGGCACGTCTGCTCACGACGAAATCGAAAAACAAATTGCCATTTACTTCTCACGGCCAGCGCACAGTCCTATGCGCAGATGACCGTTATAATCCCAAGTGGACCCTTACAAAGCCCCTTTAAACCTTGAAACCCTATAAAACGAAATAGAACAACGAGCACGAATATTTACGTTCTTGAGCTAAAATAATGTTTTAAAATAATATAGGTTTGAGAAACTTTTTGAATAATTCTTGGAATAACAAAAGAAAATGAAACAGAAGAAAAAAAAGTGCCGGAGTAGGAATCGAGCCCTAACCATCTAGGCCAGACGGCAGCTCGGCTATGGACTAACATTGTATACTTATAAGGCACCTAAGAAACTTTGGATCGATTTTTCCCGGGATTTTCCGGGTAGTGCGTCCTAATATTTTGACCACGTGAGGTGTTAGGGGTCCTCTTTCACCACACAAAATTTCGGACAAATCCCCGACCCCACGGTCGTGTCGTCTCCTTGTAAATGAGGTTGGCCAGATGCGAGTTTGAATCGTCTTTCCCGAATGCGAGTCCAGCGTGCTGTGTGCTAACCACTGCGCTACCCCGCCCCGCTTAAATATGTGACATACGTAAATAAACTAGGGAACACGGCAATGCTTCACAATTGCTAAATATGTATGACAACTGGATACATGTCCTAAATTTCCTTCTCCCCCTCCCACTATCCCACTCCGCCTCCCCCTCCCCCTGTCCAACTCCTCCCCCCTACTTCTGTCCACCACCCTACCCCTTCTCCTTCTACACATATGTTCCCCACACTCTCTCTAACAGTCTCCTTCCTCATGTCTACGTCCATATCCTCTTCCCCTTCTTTATATCCACTGCTGTTTTTCTGGGAGAACGCTGGGGGATGCGTACCCCTAAACTTTTTCGTCGACAAAGTAATTTTTTTGTGATGTTGAGAACTTGAAAGAGTGCCAAAGATTTATTTCACGGACGTAAATGTTTTATTTCATTTTTTCGTGTTGGTAATTGCAATACGAACGTGCAGTTTTGGTGGGAAAAGCGATGTCATTGACACTTTCAAGCATTTCGAAGCTGCGGCGACCGTTCTCGACAACTGAATCGCTGACAGCTAGTTCGACAAACATGTAGTGCCCTCGCCCCCTAATAGTGGACGATGGTAGTGCTAAATGGATATGCGTACACTCAAACGCCGAGCTACCGATAGATGTCTCTACGGTCCCGCTACCATCATCCTTCGCGATTCATTGCCGCCTTTGTTTTGTTATTCTTTATTCGTTTGCGTTTGCTGTTCCGTTCTTGTCGATTGTGAGAAGTTTTAGAGTGTGTCCTGTCTTTCGTTGCAACTTGTAAGTTAAGTTGGAGGTGAGAGATGAGCACAAAACTAGGGGTTGATGGGAATCGCATGCTTCATTTGAGGTGATGTAAACTGAAGTGGTCGATGCCACATTCTCTTGTATGTTTGGGTGTTTCTCGGTATCGGCTGCTTCATTTGAGCAGCATTTCAACTGATGCGTCCGATACCATTTTTTTTTTGTATTTCTATATGTTGATGACGTTATGGCTAAAAGCAGATGGGTGGTATCCCATGCTTTAGTTATAAGTAATTTTCGCTGCATTATATCCAATGTCGGAGTACCCTCAAACTTTTTTTTTTTTAGAAAAAAAAGCACTGTTTATATCCATTCCCTCTCCCCTTTTCCGTCCGTTTCCTCCTCACCCTCCCATTGACCATATTTACTGTTATTGCAAACGGAACGTTGATTGGGATTAGAAGTCAAAATGAATGGGTAAATTGGTTGGAATCATTAGTACACGTCGTATGAGAGAGACCTTTGCAGCTGCTAGTTCTGTGAGGATAGTAGCTTTAATTACAGTATTTCGCATGGTCTTAAACTACAAACTGGTACGATTATAAACTTAGCCACAAACACAACTTTCCTGTTTTCTGTTAAAAATGACTACGAAAATAAAACAAAACCGCACATTTTCATAGCACAGATTAGCACGTTCTTTCCCGCAACCATTTTAACAGAATGTGTTTTTTGTATAACATCTCTACATCAACTGAATGTTTTCAGCTCACCAAATTACTACGAACTGACATCAGTCCAATCTCTGCAACACACCAAAGAACTGATCACCGTCGATAAAACAATAAAATAGCGCTTTTAATTGTATTGTTTCCTCAGTATGCCAATATTCAATGAGGAATTTGTTGTTGTTATGAAAACGTGCGACAGCAAAACTGTCAAATTAAACATCACATTATTCTTTTTTTGTTATGAAAACATGTGACACCATAACTGTCAAACCGACCGGCATATTTCTTTCATTGAGATTTTCATGCATAAATACCATCCAAATTTCCCACTTTTCCGTTGAATTTTCCAAAAACGTTCTTTCGTAGAAACCTTGTCCTAACAACTACGAACCCAAAGAATGGCCAGTCAAATCGGTCGAGACGTTCTCAAGTGACGATTTTTCATACCAGCGGCAATTGATATTTGTTTATATGTAGACAGGAGATAGACATGTGATACATAAAGGAGATATGATGTTACGAAACATGTCAAAAAGTTCTTGACTGATTTACTACAAATTTTTACATGATGCTGTAATGAACATTTTTAATGTATGAAATATATAAATATATGTGTAATATATGAAGGGTAAACATTGCTACCAAAAAGCTCAAAGTATTTCACCAATTTACTTCAAATTTTTACACTTTACTGTAATAAAAGCTTGGAACAGATATAGGTTACATATTTTATGTATATTATATGACTAAATATAAAATATATGGTATATGACGGGTGTAAGTGCAGATATTTTCATATGTGGAATCTTAATACTTACACACATTAGAGTGTTGATTCATTTACTCTGCCTCAAACAATCTTCCGACGAACACGTCAGAAACCTTACTACATTACCTCGTCCGCACGGTCGTAACTGCAGTATTGAATGGAGTACACCTGTCACTAGGGACTAACCGGGTTGCGTCAATACGTCCACACTTCAACACCTGACCTATTTTCCAGGGGTAAATGCCCTGCTCTTGCCACTTGTACTTCGATATGCCACTAAACCTAAAAGCACACTACTTGTAATAGCTATAATTACTAGTCTGAAAATGAAGTAAATACTGATGTAATGTTTTTTAGTACACCATGCTCAGTTACCAGTAGAATTATCTACACTTAACACCTGTCATACCCTGGATAACAGTGAAGTGTTGTTGCACTGCATAACAGTGAAATGTTGTTGGCAAAAGTCTCTAAAAGTTCTTGGCCGATTTAATTCAAATTTTAAATGGTATTCTGTTAAACACTCATACTACAGAGTCTGAATTTGCCATAACAACAAACAAGATACAAGTTCAGAAAGAGAGAGAGGAAGAGGGGATGGATTGGGGGGGGGGAAGGCAGGAAGAGATCAAGGAAGAGGGGGAGGAGGTGATGAGCGGACAGAAGGGGAAGGACGAGAAGACAGCCCAAGGGGGGGGGAAAGGAGGAGATAGGCAGAGACAGGGGGAGAAGGAGACTAGGACGTGTTTCCTCTTCTTTCTTTTCCACTTTGAGCCACAACAAAGCGTAGCTCTGTGCAGCTAGAGCTAAGTAAGAGCTACACACATTGAACATACAAGGGGGTTGTTCAACGAAGAGTGAGACAATAGTGCGATTTAAACTGCACTTGTGGTAAGGACCAAAGTAGCTTTAACATGAGGTGTCACTGCCAAGTAACATAGCTCGAGGAAACTTGGATCATAAACAGAAAGAACTGCTACAGAACAATAAGAAAGTGACTGAAGGAAATACGCAATGAGAGGAGTAGAAATGACACATGTATTCAAAGGCAATAATTACACTGAAGTCGACACGATTCATGACTGTCTCCTGGACATTACAAAAAGTGGGCCGTGGTTCTTAATACGGTGTGTGATCCTTTTATGAATAAAATCGTCTAGGTGGCTAAAAATGTCTTTATTTATTACGCCGTTTTAGCATCTGCCATCATTAGATATCTGCAGTTAAGAACAAAGGAACAAAAAGAGTGACAAGTGTTTGTACTACAACATCAAGCACCGAGATTTTAAAAGTTAAAAAATAATTTAAAAGGTTCAATCATCAAGAAACCTTGAACTTACAGAAGGAGAAATAGTGTCAATATTAACATCTATACCTAATCAGGGTGTCAACCAACAAATGTTTTAAAAATTATACAAAGGTATATTACCTCCAGCCGACAGGTGACACTATTGTGGGGGACACTGTCTTCAGATTTTACTTTTATTTTATTATTATTCCTACGGTCGCAGGTTCGAATCCTGCCTCGGGCATGGATGTGTGTGACGTTCTTAGATTAGTTAGGTTTAATTAGTTCTAAGTTCTAGGCGACTGATGACCTCAGAAGTTAAGTCGCATAGTGCTCAGAGCCATTTGAACCATTATTATTATTCCATTTTTCTTCCCCATTTATATTTATAAAATTTAAATTATGTACCGTATACTTTTTATATGAATAAATAGAAGGAAAAAATAGAATGACAAAATAAACAAAAAATTTGAAGGCAGCATCCTCCGCAATAACGCCATCGCTCGGCTAGAGCTTACGTCTTTCTATAATTTTTAGACAAGTTATTACATGACGCACCGATTAGGTCTACAGGGTGGTCCATTGATAGTGACCGGGCCAAATACCTCACGAAATAAGCATCAAACGAAAAAACTAAAAAGAACGAAACTCGTCTAGCTTGAAGGGGGGAAACCAGATGGCGCTATGGTTGGTCCGCTAGATGGCGCTACCATAGGTCAAACGGATATCAACTGCATTTTTTTTTGAAATAGGAACCCCCATTTTTATTACATATTCGTGTAGTACGTAAAGAAATGTGATGTTTTAGTTGGACCACTTCTTTCGCTTTGTGATAGATGGTGCTGTAATAGTCACAAACGTTTATAAACGTAGTATCACGTAACATTCTGCCAGTGCGGTATTTGCTTCGTGATACATTACCCGTTTTAAAATGGACCATTTACCAATTGCGGAAAAGGTCGATATCGTGCTGATGTGTGGCTATTGTGATCAATATGCCCAACGTGCGTGTGCTGTGTTTGCTACTCGGTATCCTGGACGACATCATCAAAGTGTCCGGACCGTTCGCCGGATAGTTAAGTTATTTAAGGAAACAGGAAGTGTTCAGCCACATGTGAAACGTCAACCGCGACCTGCAACAAATGATGATGCCCAAGTAGGTGTTCTAGTTGCTGTCGCAGCTAATCCGCACATCAGTAGCAGACAAATTGTGCGAGAATCAGAAATCCCAAAAACGTCGGTGTTGAAAATACTACATCAACATCGATTGCACCCATACCATATTTCTATGCACCAGGAATTGCATGGGGACGACTTTGAAAGTCGTGTACAGTTCTGCCACTGGCCACAAGAGAAATTACGGGACGATGACAGATTTTTTGCGTGCGTTCTATTTAGCGACGAAGCGTCATTCACCAACAGCGGTAACGTAAACCGGCATAATATGCACTATTGGGCAACGGAAAATCCATGGTGGCTGCGACAAGTGGAACATCAGCGATCTTGGCGGGTTAATGTATGGTGCGGCATTATGAGAGGAAGGATAATTGCCCCCATTTTATCGATGGCAATCTAAATGGTGCAATGTATGTTGATTTCATACGTAATGTTCTAGCGATGTTACTACAGGATGTTTCACTGCATGACAGAATGGCGATATACTTCCAACATGATGGATGCCCGGCACATAGCTCGCGTGCGATTGAAGCGGTATTGAATAGCACATTTCATGACAGGTGGGTTGGTCGTCGAAGCACCATACCGTGGCCCGCACGTTCACCGGATATGACGTCCCCGGATTTCTTTCTGTGGGGAAGGTGAAGGATGATATTTGCTATCGTGATCCACCGACAACGCCTGACAACATGCGTCAGCGCATTGTCAGTGCATGTGCGAACATCACGGAAGGCGATCTACTTGCTGTTGAGAGAAATGTCGTTACACGTACTGCCAAATGCATTGAGGTTGACAGACATAATTTTGAGTATTTATTGCATTAATATGATATTTACAAGTAATCACGCTGTAACAGCATGCGTTCTCAGAAATGATAAGTTCACGAAGGTACATGTATCACATTGGAACAACCGAAATAAAATGCTCAAACGTACCTACGTTCTGTATTTTAATTTAAAAAACCTACCTGTTACCAACTGTTCGTCTAAAATTGTGAGCCATTTGTTTGTGACTATTACAGCGGCATCTATCACAAAGCGAAAAAAGTGGTCCATCTAAAACATTCATATTTCTTTACGTACTACACGAATATGTAATAAAAAATGGAGGTTCCTATTTAAAAACACGCAGTTGATATCCGTTTGACCTATGGCAGCGCCATCTAGCGTGCCAACCATAGCGCGATCTGGTTTCCCCCTTCAAGCTAGACAAGTTTCGTTCTTTGTAGTTTTCTCGTTTGATGCTTATTTCGTGAGATTTTTGGCCCGGTCACGATCAATGGACCACCCTGTATATTTTAATATTGGCACTGAACCATGTATCGCACGTTCGCAGTTTTATGGTGAGCGAATCTTTTAAAATAATTTTTAACTTTTAAATTTTTGGGACGATATGTTGTATAACAAATGTCTGTCAGTCTTGATGTTCCTTTTATCTTAACTGCAAATATCTGATCATGACAGACAGCGAATTGGCGGTCTAGACGGTTTCATTCCTAAAATATTCGTGGTGATCGCAGACTCATACGGGAAATTTGTTTCCTTTATTAACAAAGTGTGTGGTCAATGCATGCTCTGCAAAGTGACCCCATGCTGGCCATCAGGTTGGTAAGGAATTATTGTGGGCAGGACGTTCCATTCCTCCACCAGCTCGGCTGAATCTGCTGGACGGTGTTGGTGCATGTAAACGTGTTGCAGTATGTCTCTCCAATGCATCCCAGACGTGCTCCGTTGGACTGAAGTCGGGCGAACGGGCAGTCCACTCCATCCCTGAGCATCCTCTCGTTCCAAGAGCTCGTCGCATGCGCTGTTCGATGCGGTCGCGCATTGTCAGCTATAAAAATGAAGACAGGGTCGAACGCACCGCTGAGAAGACTCAGTGGGGGAGGAGTACAGTGCCACAATAACGGTGACGAGTGAGTGTACGGGGTTCAAAAATTTGGAGATCAGCGCGCCCAGCAACGGTATGCCTCCCCACACTAAAAACCTAGACCACCAAAATGATCACGTGTGAAATGGTACCTACTTGACGAGTGCATGCGAACAGCACATAATTATGTTCGTTATAAATAATCCCTCACAATTTGAGAAGAATGATAATATCCGTGCTTACATCACAAGAGTAACGAATTACCTATATTACTCATTAAGCTGTCAGTGGCTCAGAAAGAGTTCAGTATGCAGCAAGTAAACTTTGTGGTCATTTCCCAGTACAAACAAATGTCTGAGAGACAGCAAAGCAAGTTTTAAATCTACCCGAAAATCATTTCTCCGCTTTTATTTAAATACTGGTAGTCTGTAAAAAGCAGTTTTCAAGTGCAGTTGCATGATTAGTACTAAAATGTAACACTAATCACGTACCACATTTTACGGACTATAAGACATATCTTAATTTTTAAGCAATTTTGAAAAACATTTTTGCCATTTTTAGACTGCATAGCCAGATTTTTAAAAAGTTCTTAGTTTATAAAATCAAACTGACCTTTAAAAGCCCTGAAAATCATCATCTGAACTTTCTTCTTCTTCTTCTTCTTCTTCTTCTTCTTCGTCCTCTTCGTCGTCATCTTCATACACTCCTGGAAATTGAAATAAGAACACCGTGAATTCATTGTCCCAGGAAGGGGAAACTTTATTGACACATTCCTGGGGTCAGATACATCACATGATCACACTGGCAGAACCACAGGCACATAGACACAGGCAACAGAGCATGCACAATGTCGGCACTAGTACAGTGTATATCCACCTTTCGCAGCAATGCAGGCTGCTATTCTCCCATGGAGACGATCGTAGAGATGCTGGATATAGTCCTGTGGAACGGCTTGCCATGCCATTTCCACCTGGCGCCTCAGTTGGACCAGCGTTCGTGCTGGACGTGCAGACCGCGTGAGACGACGCTTCATCCAGTCCCAAACATGCTCAATGGGGGACAGATCCGGAGATCTTGCTGGCCAGGGTAGTTGACTTACACCTTCTAGAGCACGTTGGGTGGCACGGGATACATGCGGACGTGCATTGTCCTGTTGGAACAGCAAGTTCCCTTGCCGGTCTAGGAATGGTAGAACGATGGGTTCGATGACGGTTTGGATGTACCGTGCACTATTCAGTGTCCCCTCGACGATCACCAGTGGTGTGCGGCCAGTTTAGGAGATCGCTCCCCACACCATGATGCCGGGTGTTGGCCCTGTGTGCCTCGGTCGTATGCAGTCCTGATTGTGGCGCTCACCTGCACGACGCCAAACACGCATACGACCATCATTGGCACCAAGGCAGAAGCGACTCTCATCGCTGAAGACGACACGTCTCCATTCGTCTCTCCATTCACGCCTGTCGCGACACCACTGGAGGCGGGCTGCACGATGTTGGGGCGTGAGCGGAAGACGGCCTAACGGCGTGCGGGACCGTAGCCCAGCTTCATGGAGACGGTTGCGAATGGTCCTCGCCGATACCCCAGGAGCAACAGTGTCCCTAATTTGCTGGGAAGTGGCGGTGCGGTCCCCTACGGCACTGCGTAGGATCCTACGGTCTTGGCGTGCATCCGTGCGTCGCTGCGGTCCCGTCCCAGGTCGACGGGCACGTGCACCTTCCGCCGACCACTGGCGACAACATAGATGTACTGTGGAGACCTCACGCCCCACGTGTTGAGCAATTCGGCGGTACGTCCACCCGGCCTCCCGCATGCCCACTATACGCCCTCGCTCAAAGTCCGTCAACTGCACATACGGTTCACGTCCACGCTGTCGGGGCATGCTACCAGTGTTAAAGACTGCGATGGAGCTCCGTATGCCACGGCAAACTGGCTGACACTGACGGCGGCGGTGCACAAATGCTGCGCAGCTAGCGCCATTCGACGGCCAACACCGCGGTTCCTGGTGTGTCCGCTGTGCCGTGCGTGTGATCACTGCTTGTACAGCCCTCTCGCAGTGTCCGGAGCAAGTATGGTGGGTCTGACACACCGGTGTCAATGTGTTCTTTTTTCCATTTCCAGGAGTGTAGATAAGATGGCCTTCACTGCCAGCGAGACTCTTACTTATACCGCTCTTCTTGAAAGATTTAGCAATTAAGTCTTCTCTCACTCTAGACCATGACTGTTTTATCCACTGATCACATTTCTTTGATTATAGGTCATTCTAAAGCTCACTTCGGTGTGCATTCATGTTGGGTTTCATCCATCATCCATTTGTTCCATTCCTCTCTCATATATACTTCAAATGGTTTATTTATCGAGACATCTGGAAGCCGCAGTTGTGAAGTTAGTCTGCCCGGAATAACAGCGAGCTCTGTATTTCCCTGTCTCAATTTCCCTTTCACGGAATTTTTCAAATGACAAGTAAACAAGAAGAGAGCTCTTATTCAACAAAGCACATTTTCTTCTCTCTCACACTCTGTATTCCAATTTCTTGCCAGCCTCGCCCATCCAACCCTTGTCATGTAAGTGAACAACACCTCCTGGTATTTCAGAAGATTTTGCAACTGTTTTTTGCTTGAAAATGTTCATTGGATTAAGTTTAACACATGAAAGGACAACAATGTAGTGCATTTTTCATGTCCACTTGTTTTTATAGTTACAGTTATAGCACGTTTCATGGCAACAGTTCAGGAGGAGTTTAGTCATTTGCTATTTGTCTTATTTCCATTCTGGTTTTCTTTCGATGTTGAATCATAAAGCGATGGCAAGATAAAATTTTCTCTTCATACTCTAGTAGCATATTCTAAGATACCTTTGTTTTGGTTCGCATGCTAAGTCCCTGAAGTTTCATAAAGTTGCAGGACCATCCAACTCACCCCTTAAAGTCTGTTAAGTTCCACTGTAGCGCTAGCTTCTGAGCATGTATTTGAATTATTTTTGTATTAATTCCAGTGCCATTTTGACGGTGTCCTTGAATCTACTTCGATACGTCACCTTCTAGTTTTGGCCGTTGTGCATTCCGTCCTCTGTTTGCACATTTAGTCTTCCTCACTTTTTTTCAGTTCTTCTTTACTAGATCGTCATCCGCGATTGGTTTTTATCTGTTGGTGCAGGGACGAAATACCGCTCAGCTGCTCTGTTTCCACGTTCTTCTGCATATGATGAATACCTTTCTTCCTTTTCGGTTAACGAAAATATTGTACTGTTACCGTTAATACAAGTCACATTCAATTCAATTTCACTGGCAATGACGCATCGTAGGCTAGACAGTGTTAGCAAGCTTCTGAATCCCCGCAACTCATGTTCGCCCCATAGGTGCACTGCTGCTGCCAGCTGAATACAAAGTTGCCAGGTAGAGATAGGTTTCCTGCGGCATTTTTTAAGACTAGTGGGAATTTTAAATCAAGCACTGGACATTTTATATTAAATTTCGTGCGTATATTAATTAAATTTCGTGTGTGTTTTTCTGTTTAAGAGGTTTAATCTCGCGTTTTTGTAAGTGTAAATTCATTCAGTCTTTAATGCAGTAGTTGCTAATCTGTTTTGTTTCGAAAGCAACCGTCCGTTTGTATAGTAAGCCAGTCAGTCAGGCTCCAGCTCTCGGCTGATATACATCTACAGAACGGCAAGTTTTTCCGTGTTTTCCTCGTAGGATATTTATTAAATTTCGGCCGGCCGGTGTGGCCGAGCGGTTCTAGGCGCTACAGTCTGGAACCGCGCGACCGCTACGGTCGTAGGTTCGAATCCTTCCTCGGGCATGGATGTGTGTGATGTCCTTAGGTTAGTTAGGTTTAAGTAGTTCTAAGTTCTAGGGGACTGATGACCTCAGATGTTAAGTCCCATAGTGCTCAGAGCCATTTGAACCATTTTTTATTAAATTTCGTGCGTGTTTTTTTGTTTGAGAGGTTTAATCTCTCGGTTTTGAAAGTGTCAATTCATTCAGCTACGTACTTCATTAAGACGTCAATGACCATTGGTGACGCATCAGGAAGGTAGCAAGCTGCATATCTAGGATTCTGTCTGCCTTTATAGTTAACTTTTTCAGTTAGTATTGATAGGATGGTTAGGTTGTGTGCATGCTGTGTGTGGATGCAGGAGGAGCTGACTGAAGTTCACGAACTGCTGAATGCACTTTTGGCTACGGGTAGTCACCTTCTGGTTGCTGCCTCGGGTTGTAGCATTGGCGGAGAACCTGGCACGTCGCAAGGGACACCATAGGTGTCGCTTGTTTTGCCCACGGGCTCTGCCTCCGAGGGACCTGCTAGTGTACCCGACGCGGTGGATCTGCCCTCACAGCCTTGGTACAAACTTTTACTCACAGCTTCAGTCTATATACACAAAATCATACCTCTTTGAGGACAGCAAAGTCTCTGAAATGGTGTCATTTTAATCCCAAGGTGTGTGTATTTTTCATGAAGTGCATTATCATTATGCGCAATATAGATATGAGTTACTCGTAAGCCTAAGGCAAGAAATACACATGGACAAAATCTATGAGAAGGGGTAGTCAAATGAAAGCAAGGCAAATGGAAGAAAAGTGAGTAAAATGTTTACTATTTCAAATACAATTCCCATAACTGTTAATACATTGATCCCACTGTGATACAAGTCTGTCAATGTCTTCATGGAAAATGTCGGCAGTTGCCTACGGAACCATGATTATATCCAGGCACACACCTCTTCATCCGAAGCAAATTGACAGCCATGAATGGCTTTCTGCTGAACTCCAAAATATGTAAACTGAGCGGGTAAAGATCAGAACAGTATGGAGTATTGTAAGTGTTTCCCAGCGAAACCTCTGCAGGGTACTCAAATCAACCTTGGCTATGTGTGGACAGGAATAATGGAAATGTAACTGATTAATGAAGAAATTACTTCAGAGTTTTTGTCTATTGCAATGCAATAATAAACACACAGTGTGTGTGTGTGTGTGTTTTTTTTATTGTGTTATATTCGTCACACATGCCACATTCGTGGCGGCTGTGATAGTTCCTTCATGTATATCACATACTGCTCAATAAGTAATAACGGAAAATTTTCAAAATTTTAAGCTGTATGTGAGAAACATCACTTCGCTTCTGTGGCATTGCTATGACATTGTTTCCACAGTGTTTCTAGAAATGAGAACATAAAAAGAGACTAATCTGCTTTTTATTTCCGATTTTACAGACTAACACTTTCCAGATGGTCCTTGCTACAGATGAAGTTTTCACATATGCAATATTCAATTATCTGAACATCCAGTGGACATCTCATACAGAAGCAGGAGGTGATACAACAGGCGGAGAAGGTGGTGTTCCTGCTTATGTAAGTTAAAATCCAGCTGAAGAGTGTTCATTGTATATTGATTTATAATGAACTGTGGATATGTTAAGAAGTTTTCTAGAATTGTATTACCATTTACTGTTTCACTGTTATTATTGATTAATGAAGGGATTTGTGTGGGAGTTTGCTCTAATTCTATTCTAGATATGTATTTTCCGTTATGAGAGTATGAATAACTTCCATTTCTGTTGTTTAGAGTGTGATTCAGTGGGTGGATTGATTGAATGTGGACATAAGTGTGTTTTAAACTATGATTTTCTTTTATCAGTATATGAATTTCGAAACTTAAAGCATATTAGCCACACATTATTTGGATAATGGTGCTGATAATTGTACAGTTTACTGTCTACATCATACAGTCATCACTAGCAAGAAACTGAATATGTCTGAGCCCAAATGGGGGTAAACCAAATGACAGATTTTGATTCATACTGAAAATTGATCCTAAGAGAATAATTACATATCATCCATGGTGAATTATGAGATTCATTAGGGGATCTGAGTCAACAGTGTTACATCTATAAATATACCAGTAACAGTGTACAGAGTCTGCTATGAAATTAGAGGATAAAATATGTACTTCTCATGTGTTCAGTGTGTATCAAGCTATTGAAATAATGATAAAAATGTACATTCTCAGATCCTTGAAAAGGTGTGTATTGTCATTAAATGCTATTTTCATACATTCAGAGCATCCCCATTCAAGATATTCAAAACTATCCCAAAGACAACTGTAAAATTATCACCTTCTGGTATGGATATACAACATTAACTGCAGTGAACAACAAGATTTATTAAGTGTATGGAATAGTAGAAATACCTGATAGAAATTGACAAAACTGATTGCTGTCTTATACTCATCTTATCACATTTTCTGAGTGCAGATGTAGATGTTTTTCTCAGAGTTGATTATTAGCTATCTGAATCTTCTGTGGATCATAAGTGTATCATCTGACTATGATAAGAAATTAATCAGTTTTACCATTATAGTACATTTTCTCAGCTGAAAATATGGCAACATGCTCATCATTTACAGTTTTTCTTCCTTTTATGTACATGGATACATAGTTTTATACATAACTATGTTCCATGTCTCTCGCTCTCCATAAAACATATATACATACAGTATTCTAATAAAAAATCAGGAATTCTGCAATTGAGTAGAAGGAATTATCAAGCGGATAAGATTTCAGTTTGTGTTAAAAGCTAACTTTATTATCAACTTAATTACTTACATCACTCAGTAGGTAGTCAGCAATCTTTATGACTGAATATCTCACTCTTTTTTATCAATACAATTTAATTGGATAGATATAAAATCCACTCACCAAGCAGGAGCAAGAGAACACACATATAAAACAAAAAGATTTTACATATGCAAGCTTTCAGAACCACTCTTTTCTGTGTCACATTAAGACTGAGTGATGGATATGGTAATTCATTTCTCCTTCTAGTACGGTATTATATTAGAGAGTATCAGTGTCATTTTCAGATTGTCATTGATCATTGACAATAGATTTCATAATGGATTAAATGTGCTGTGAGGCTATTGTCAGTATGCAGAGATGTTTAAAGAGCTGTGTACAAGAGATTCTAAAATGAGCACCACGTATTACACTTATTGCACAATTCCACAAAGCAAAAACTTTCCCTCCATAAAAAAGTTAAACCAGAATATGGTTGCATAAATACAAAGAGAACTCTCTACATTGGTATTACAAAAGTGTGCATGGACTTGGCACAGTCTCTCTCTCTCTCTCTCTCTCTCTCTCTCTCTCTCTCTCTCTCTCCCTCCCTCCCTCCCTCCCTCCCTCCCTCTCCCCCCTCCCTCTGTGTATGTGGGGGGGGGAGGAGAAATATTTCAGGACACACAGAACAAATGTTTATAGTCCTTAATGGTAACTGTTAATATTTTCATATTTTGAACATAATTGTCATCATCCTGGGTTTCAGGTTGGTTTCAATGCTGGCAATGGCACACAAAGTTATGAGTATCTCCCATATTCACAAATGTCTACAGTTAGAGATCTTCCAGGAAGAGGCTGGGGAAACGGATTTCCAGGGAGGCACATATTTCGCATTGATGAGAAGATAATGCCTGGCACCTGCAACAAGGACATAGGTACTTTCCTTTTCAGACTTTTTTAGTTCTTAGACAAGAGCCTCATTAATTATTGCTTTATTTGTATTTTAACTGACTACATAACTTTATTTTTTGCTGTTGTTTTTCTGTCTTCCTGTTATTACTGCTTGTATAAATGTGTGCAAAATTTGAAACTTAGCAGGACATGTTCTTCTTGGCTTACAGCTGGCGCCAATCTACCATTGATCTTTGCTCCTGAGAGTGGTAATATGCTGGGTGGCACAATAGTAAATATCACTGGGCCATGTTTCAAACCAACAGACAAGGTGACCTGCAGGTACAAACACAGTGATACTTTTGTCTCATAAGTCTTGTATGGAATAAACTGACATATGTTTGGTGACTAGTTTATTCTCAAGACTGTGCTTCTGAGGCAACATTGAAAGTTCGTTATTAAGATCAGGCACTTTCAGTGCAGCCTCAGTAGTTCAGACTTCAGAATGAACCAGTTGGTTCAAAAGCAGTAGCCAAGCGTATGTGCTACCTCTGTGACAGATTTGTTAATAAATGCTTCAAGAAATAGCGAAAGTCTTTAATACTTCACTCTTAAGGTTCTAAGACAGCAAAGCTTTCACATTAAAAACTCATTACTGGTGACATGTTTCCACTACTCCACCTTTTTGTTCACTTAAATCGTCAATATGAATTGTTTTCGTCATGTTTCTGCTAATTCATCTTTGTTTAGACTGTTACTACAGTGGCCAATTCCAACTAGTTCTCTGCTGATCATTTTTTCAAATTTCTGAAAGGTGACAAATTTGTATGTGGTTGGACTAATAGAGGCACTTAAATGTATAACAGAGAGAGCACTGTAGACAGTCATATGTTTTTGCTTGTGGTTAAGAATCATTAAGAAGCTGAAATATCTGAGCTTGCAATTATCCTCTGTCACCTACTAACAAATTTTAAAGATTAAGCGCAAGTGGTAAGTCTTGTAATACACTGTAGCATTTTATGTATTTGCAGTGCTGAAACTTTCAGGTATGACATCAGTTGCTGCTGCTGAAAATTTGCAATACTTTGATGAAGTGCATTTTTCATCACAGTGATGGCACGGGGTGCTACTGGATACACAACAGAAACATCTCTGTTTGCATAGCCAGTTGTCTGGACACCAACTGTTACAGTTCTGATGTATTATAAATGTCAATGACTGTGCCCTGTCTTCGAGCTCTCCGTGACATTAATTTTCAATAAGATAACCTGAGACCTCGAGTTGCCTGTCCTGAGATGGCCTACATAGGGTGTTCTGACTCTTGCCTTGACCAGCATGTTTTCCAGGTCTCTCATCATTAAAAAATCTGGTCACGAGTTGCATCATCACTTGCCAGCCACTATGACTGATGAATTCTGGGATAGCGTTCAAGCAACATGGAGTGATGTACTTGTATCTGCCATCATGCTCGAACCATCCTGACACCCAGCTAGATTAAAACTGGGAGCCTCTCTGTGTACTAAATTTCACTCTCTCTGTGCTCCCAAATCACCTACAAAGTTAATCACATATTCTGACTACTATAAGACATAATGCATAATACTGTATGCATAATAAGTAAAATTTTCTTACATTCTCTCTAAATTTTAATGGCAAGCAGCATAAATTAACCATATACCCACCAGCTCATATATTAGAGTCAACAACTAGGACAACAAGATTATTTTTTTTCAGATTTTCTTCATCGAGATAATTTTTATAATATGAATACGACATTCTGCGTGAAAACCTATTGTACCACGATGTTTTTATTATGATGCATTTTTGTATTGACATGAAAAAGGGACTTCCCATGGAAAGTATTTGTCAATGAAGCATTATTCACTAAAACCAGCTTATGGTGTTAACATGAAGTTCTAAGAATTTTTAGACGTATTTTTTTTAGAAAAGTGCTTTTTCTTTCAGGTTTGATTACAGAGAAGTCAGAGGCACTGTTGTTGACACAAATAGAGCAGTGTGTGTCCAACCATTTGTAATGGGAGAAGGTTATATACCTTTTGAAATAACAGTAAATGAAGGGAGATATGACTGGAAAGGAAAATTCTTTCTCGGTAAGTTCAAATTAAAATCATTGTTAAATACCCTAAAAACAGCATTCTCTCTTTCTCCCTCCCCTCTCACTCTCCCTCTCCCCCTTTCTCTCTCTCTCTCTCTCTCTCTCTCTCTCTCTCTCTCTCTCTCTCTCTCTCGTAGAAAACTGTAAATGCAATAATAGCATGGTTACGTTAAATACCCTACTCTCTAAAAAATAAAAAAAATAAAAAAGGTTGAAAATGAATTAATGTCGTATGAAGGAGAACTTTAGAGAAGTTTGGAAAATAGGAGAGAAGTACTGAGAAAGTGAAGCTGTAAGGACAGGTTGTCAGTCACACATGGATAGCTCAGTCAGTAAAGGCGTTCATGTGAAAGGCAAGATTCCACATTCAAGCTCCATTCTGGCACTAAGCTTCAATACACCAGGAATTTGAAAACTGGACACATTCCACAGCAGAGTAAGAAATTAATTGTAGTATTCAAGTGAATATTAATGCAGTGTACCAGTAATAGATGAATAGGGACTATTTGATGTAAGCCAACTAACAGCAGTTTTTTCAATGAAGAGGCTCCCTTGCCAATTTTGCTAAGTTATGTTTAGCTGGAATACATGCAAATAATATTAAGCACTACAATGATAGCTCTTTGTTAATACACCATGCAGATTACATTTCTAATCATCGCCAAGCTTTTGTTAATGCACACCTTCACATCGTGAAGTGGCCAAAGCGTTGTGATTGGAGAGGTGATCTCATGATACTTGTGCAGATCATGACATGAGTTCTGTCGCCCAAATCCTTGTGAACAAAGACGGGATGTTCACCATAGCGTGAATCAGGCAGTTGTCAGATCTTGGATCTGTGGTCTTGGAGCTGTTTCATGTGAATGCTCAATGTTTTCTTCATTTGTGGCGGTAAACGATCGTCCGGCTCCTTCATCATGCGTAACACCTGTGCGATCATTTCGGAATTTTTCAATCCATTTGTAGACACTCCGTTGCGGCAAAACACTGTTCCCGTACTGTACCGAAAATCTTCGATGAATTTCGGCCCCTGATACGTCTTCTGACCACAAAAAAAACGGATCACTAAACGTTGCTCTTCTATGCTGCAAATAGACAGTGGAGCAACCATGATTAACAGCACAGCAGCGATAACATAACTAATACAGCAGCTTGAAAATTGCAAGGATATAACAATAAATAAACAAAGCATGCGACAGTACTACCAGAATAAACAAAAATATAACTAAATTGCGGATAACAATTGACTTACCACCGTATCATCACAATAATAGGTACTGAAACTAAACACTGTTCGAAGTTAAATTTACAGAAATTACGATTAAAATTTAACTCATTAAACTAACTGCATACATCGAAAAATTTTGTCTTTTTAACAGTTTCTTCTGCTACAAGGGTTAGTCCGAATTATTTGTTTAAATCATGAAATTAACAAACATAAGTAGGCAAACAATACTTCTGACAAAACTGTTAGTTACTTTGGAATTAATTAAAGTCTGACTTTGCTAACTTGTTTTCGAATAGAGCCAAATAGCTACTTTAAGAATACTATTAGTTCTTCTTCCAAATGTTTATAATTAGTATAGAACTTATATTTGTTTATATTTAACAACAGAATTTAAGTTACGAAAAAATTACTGATTTCATCCTAAAATGAAAGATACTAACTATGAATAGCCAAAAGAAATTGGAAAATCAATCACATACATAAATCTAAGCACAAAATTAGATCTGGTGTTATATTCTTTAAAACTGAGGGCCAATCTTTCTCTTTTATGAAAATGCAGATTATATTCACGTATGTTAATGTTAAATTGTTAAAAGTGAAAAAAACGAATTTAACGAGGCAGATGGCAAAACAGGAGGGGAATTAAAATTATCTCCGCTTGCTTCGTCACAGCCTGTATGATATGTACAACTGTTCTGACACAGCAGGATTGTCAGCAGCAGTGGTGATTGTGGAGCTTGTGGTAACGTCATATTACTGCAGTGGACTTACAAATTGTCGTAGTGCAGTTTGCTTACTGCTAAATGACGATATTCTGTGGCTGGCATCTCTTTTCGTTCAGCCAGCGATCTGATGCACCTAATCCATATCGCAATTGTCTTTTGGGTAGGAGCAAGGTTTTGTGAAATTCGATCCTTGTTGTCCAAACGCCTGTGATACTAGCAAACATTAGTTAAGTTGCGCCAGGGTTCGGGCAATCTTGGCACTTCAGCACTGTAGTGTGTCGGGATTGTAGCTATCTGGCCAGTGTCTCAACTTTGGAGCGTAAACTATTCGGAAATGTTAGATGAGTGTTGAGGAGCGACGGCGCTGCAGTCCAGTGTCGACTCTCTGGGCGAGTTCAGTGTCTGCCGACTGGAGTCAGCTGGTATCCGACTGCCTATGTTATGGAAACTGTTGCTGGTGAATCCAATGTTGCGATACTCTTTATCAGTTACTTTCAGCAACTTTTTTATTGATTGATCATCATACATTACCATTGCTATTTGCACTTGTGACGGTAGCTGCTGTTGCCAAATATGTAACATTAAACTGTCAGAGACCGTAAATGTGTTTGTCATACAGGGTGACAATTATTGAAATAAAATCGTCATAACTTCTGACCGGTTTGGACGGTTGGCTGCAGGGCGTGATGGGAATCAGTATGCATATGCGTTTTTGGTTTAGCGATGAAGCCCAATTTCATTTGGATAGGTTCGTCAATAAGCAAAATAGGTGCATTTGGGGGCCTGAGAATCCTCATTTCACGATCGAGAAGTCTCTTCACCCTCAACAGATGACTGTGTGGTGATCATTAAAGGTCTTAATTTTGTTGCGTGCTAACGAGAATTTGCATGCATTTAAACACTCATTCAAGAACTATTAAATTCTCGCTCCGCGTCCGATACGGCTGCTGGTACTGGTAAGACCTGCAATATCACGTGGTGTGACGTATGTGCCATGGCCTGTCTTTGCCGTGGGCCTCGATTCTGCGCAGTTGTGCGCCTTTCTGCCCTGCTCTGGGCAGTGCTTTAGTGTACGTTGGGCGCCGTGCAGCGCGGCGCGTCCGGTGTTGACACTTCTTATAGCCTGTCTGGGCGGCGTTTCTCGTTTTCCATTTTTCTCGCTACGTACGCATGACCGCTAGAACATTGTTGCACAACTACGGCACAGCTCCATTATGGCCGGCCGGAGTGGGCGTGCGGTTCTAGGCGCTACAGTCTGGAGCCGAGCGACCGTTACGGTCGCAGGTTCGAATCCTGCCTCGGGCATGGATGTGTGTGATGTCCTTAGGTTAGTTAGGTTTAAGTAGTTCTAAGTTCTAGGCGACTGATGACCTCAGAAGTTAAGTCGCATAGTGCTGAGAGCCATTTGAACCATTAGCTCCATTATGCGCAGTTCTGCTTTGGTCTGTACCGTTCTACTTTGCCCCGCACCGCGCCTTTGTGCACGGCGTGGCGCGGCACGTCCGATTTGGACGCGGCTTAAATGCAGTAAATAAAGAAGAGGAATATCTTTTGCAAAAATTTCTTTGTATTGATTGCTTCACTTTCCAGAAACTGAATGGACCAAACGAAGCATTAAGTGTCCTAATTCTTGTATCTAGCGAGGAAAAGTGTCTTGTGTGGCCCTCACAACCCGCCGCACTACAATACGGTACCGGTACGTTAGCAGCTGCTAAAACACTACGTCCACTCTCACGAAGTTCCGAACTTCCTTCATTAACAGGGAAAATATCCCGTCACCTTCGTCCCTTCTTCGCAGCCAGGGTCGAACCCAAAGTCTGCCACGCGGGGTAGCCGTGCGGTCTTGGGACGCCTTGCCACGGTTCGTGCAGCTCGCCCCGTCGGAGGTTCGAGTCCTCCCTCGGGCACGGGTGGCTGTGTATGTTGTCCTTAGTGTAAGTTAGTTTAAGTTAGATTAAGTAGTGTGTAAGCCTAGGAACCGATAACTTCAGCAGTTTGGTACCATAGGAACTTACCACAAATTTCCAAATTTTTTCCCAACAAATGGCTCTGAGCACTATGGGAGTTAAATTCTGAGGTCATCAGTCGCCTAGAACTTAGAACTAATTAAACCTAACTAACCTAAGGACATCACACACGTCCATGCCCGAGGCAAGATTCGAACCTGCGACCATAGCGATCGCTCGGCTCCAGACTGTAGCGCCTAGAACCGCACGGCCACTCCGGCCGGCTTTTCCCAACAACGTCTGGCTTTTCGTCGGCGTCATTCTGCCCTGACCTTGTGCAAATAAGTTTAAATATAGAACAAACGGCTGAGTCTTTAATTAAGAACAGCAATAACATAATTCTGTGATAGCTACGTAAGAGTCCGGGCTATCTGTCCCGGGCGACGATTTCAGGGGCTGCCAAATTCATATTATTGAAGAAAAAAATACTTTGTTTCACAAAGCGCCTAGCATTCAGTGCACGTAGGTCTATTGATTATTCATATGATTTTGAAACGCATCCCCGTTGGTTTTCGAACGTATTTGAACAGATTCTAAGTTGATTTCTGAACGAATCATAAGTTGATTTTTGAATGAGCGCATAGTGTACGTGATGTCTCTGCCAGGGGAACCCCCGTCGCATCTGGAAATAAAACAACTTTCCCGCAGACAAAAGGGGATGGAGCGATAAGAGGTGAGCTGAATAAACCCCATTGGGTAAGTGCCAGTCGCTGCTGGTTTATGTGGTTGACTGGGTGTGCAAATGATCAGCGTTGTTATAATTATTAGCTAAATCCGTAGACTACGACTACCAGAGTGGAAATAAACGTCTAACAAGAATAACAGGTAAGAAAGATTACATATTAATCTTCTCGGTGTATCCAAAAAAATGAAATTTTGACAGAAAATTTTTGCCAGATCGCTACGCTACTAAGGCCCAGCCAGTTCTACAGTCCCCGGTTAGCAGCCACTTAAGCTTTATTCTCGGAATAGCGCGGAAAATGTGTTGTACGAACACGTAATAACAATGATGATGATTAGTGTTTCAGGGCGCACAACAACGAGGTTATCAGCGCCCGGCGTAATAACGCCTACGCGGAGAAAAACGCGGGGTAACAAAACTGGTGATTCTGGCAGGGTTACTGAAGTTAACCAGAGAATAAGTTTTGACAATGGCAGGAATAGTTAGACAAGTAGTGATGACCAGGTTGTTTGTTAGAATGAGGAAGGAGAAGAAATGGGGACATCACGCAAATTATATGGGAGAGTATGACGATTCCAAATTTATGTGCACTACAAAATAAACATGTCTTTGAACCATCGACTTTTTTAATGTCCTATCTCATATGCGCGGTGGGGAAGGAAGGGCGAAGAGGGGCCCCACTATCAAGTTTTTGCTCCAGTTCGGAAATATCGTAGAAAAAAATGGCTCTGAGCACTATAGGACTTAACTTCTGAGGTCATCAGTTCCCTAGAACTTAGAACTCCCCTAGGCGCCCGGCGTGGGCCCCATATGTATCTTCCACAGCACTCAGCACAGTGGCTCATGGGAGAGACCGCAAAGGCATTTCCCATGTATAGTCGCTCCCATCAGACATCGCGCCGAGTGTCAACTTGATTTATCCGTATATTTGAATTAATTTGTTTTGAAGAAAGAGTGGCATCTATTCAATATCTAGAAAACTAAATATGTGCTGTTTCAACTACCGTATCATAGATGGCATTAGTAGTCAGGTTAAACATATAAAAAAAAACCTCCTAATTTCCATAGTACCGGAATTTTCTTCCCCAAACATTTCCCCAAGATTTCCGTTTCCCCTAAAGTCTCCGCCCCTTCCACAAAAATTTCCCCATAATTCTCAAAAAAATTAAAAACGATCTGGAGGAGCTGCCACACATCGTATGCAGTTCATCAAATTTCCTGGGATTTTCATGCGATCAGAGACCAATCGCTGCAACTTGCCCAAACACGTGCGACCTGTGAAGCAATCGCATGCCCATGCAACGGATTGTCGCTTGTGCGTCGGGTCTTTTAAAGTGATGATAAGAGCTACAGCATGATATTCTGGTTCCCAAGAGATACAGACACACAGAGATCAATTCCGTGGAAGGCTAGATACTTTTCAAGCCCTTGCGAAGCTTTTTGAAGATTGGGACGTAGCAGTAGCAATTGTTATCTTAAAATGTTTGCAGAGAAATAAGCGGAAGTGTCCACGAGCTCGAACAAAATTGCATTGAAGTGTGATTCAAAGAATTTTTCCCAATTCACCACGTTATTTAAGTCAACTGACTAAATCTGAGTCTGGAAAAGATCCAAATGAAAGAATACAGAACCAAGAAGATCAAGTAACAGAAACAAAGTTGCTTGCAGAAATTGAGGTTAAAATCTTTACAGACTTGTGTGAAAATGTAAGTAGGACTATAGGAAGTAAAAAAAGTGGCATCATAATATAATAAACGATTCGTTGTGTTTCTACAAGTTTTCACTGAAAGAAATTCTAAAAAATTGAAACTATTGTAAAATTGTAAATTAACTGCTTCCTTACAGATTTCAGCTGAAAATAAGACAAATAAACTCATATCAAAGTAATTTCATAATTTGTTCTCATATTTTTATTTTAGTTCTTGTATGTTGGTTTTACTGATTAAGAAACTGTGGCGATAAAACAGAATCAAGTGTAGTGTATACCAATTTCTAACATCTCTATGCAAAACCTTACCGGCACGCAGAACAATAGCTCATCAGAAGAGCGTTTTTGTCGAAGCAGATAATTAACTTACTGTGTTTTATGTATGTTTCTGACTCGAGAAAAATAATAACAATTATCTTATTACGTCTTTCTGTTTATACTGATGGAAGTGATAACAAAGCGACTGTAGAATAATATTTAACCACTTGGTGCATGTTACATTCGATACATGACAGCAGGCTGCAATCATCCTTTACATTTGTTGGGGTTGAAAAAATGTTTTTAATGTGTTATGTATGTGCATACCGTACATGTTACCCTACACCTGACAGTTGCACGATTTTTTTAATTTTCGTTTATCATAGTTTTCGTCATTTGTTAAAATTTCATAACTGGTTATTTAAATGGGAGTAGTAATATTATTTCTCTCGTGCACATATGTGTTAATCGTAACATTGTGCTTATTTACCTGCGTATTACTCGTCCTGTTATATACTTCACTTCTGCACAATGTTCCGTATGCGTGTTTCATAACTTTTAGACACTTGTTAAAATTTCATTGTCGCTAAGTAAATGGGAAGATATCAGGGATTAGTTTTTGTGTGCACGTGTTAAACGTATAAATGCATGTACTGCAGAACGAATCAACTTTGTTTTTAGCGTGCAGCGGGACGCCCATTCTAAAATTTCAGCCGTCAATTTAACAGGTGCACGATGTTGTCATATTGAAAGGCTCCGGCTTGACTAACCTGTAGAGTAGGTTATGGCAATACGATTCATTCGCACGAAAAAAACCAAACCGCATTGACTGTCAAGTTCGATACTTTATACAGATTCTTTCGGAAACTCGACGGACAAACATGCACGTGTTTTACTTTCGCCCGCATCTCGTGGTCGTGCGGTAGCGTTCTCGCTTCCCACGCCCGGGTTCCCGGGTTCGATTCCCGGCGGGGTCAGGGATTTTCTCTGCCTCGTGATGGCTGGGTGTTGTGTGCTGTCCTTAGGTTAGTTAGGTTTAAGTAGTTCTAAGTTCTAGGGGACTTATGACCACAGCAGTTGAGTCCCATAATGCTCAGAGCCATTTGAACCATTCTTTTTTTACTTTCGGCGTATTGTATCAGGATATGCCATATTGGCTTCCCGCGCAGACTGTTGACGAAACGGCGTGACGCTACCAGGAATTCGGGAAGCGAGAAGTGAGGACACTACAAGTGCACAAGTGCATTGTTAATGCAAGCAACCAAATCACTGCGTCGAATTGTAATACTATGAGCAAAACTAGAAATCACTGTGCTATCGCTGAACGCAAAAAAAAAAAATTCCTCTCCGTCCGAACAGACCATGAAGGCCCAACGGTACCGACCGGCCGCCGTGTCATCCTCAATCCACAGGCGTCACTGGCTGCGGATCTGCACACTGGTCTCCCGGCAGTGTGTCAGTTTATGAGACGGCAGCCGCTGCTTCTCAATCAAGTAGCTCCTCAGTTTGCCTCACAAGGACTGAGTGCATCCCCGTTTGCCAACAGCGCTCGGCAGACCGAATGGTCACCCATCCAACAGCTAGCCCAGCCCGACAGCGCTTATCTACGGTGATCTGACGGGAACCGATATTACCACTGCAGCAAAGCCGTTGGCGCTCAATACAAAAATGCTTCATATAAATCAAAGGACGTCTCTTACCATCGATTTCCAAAAGATAAGAGAACCGCAGCGCCAATGGAAGTCACGCTGTAAAACAACTGATCCTGTTAATGTGAATAATGCATGGATTTGTTGAGATAATTTCTTTCCCAAAGACTATGATCGGGACTTAAAAAAGGAGCTTTTGGGGTTTTCTTTGAAAAGATAATTAAAGGGTGACTTTTTGCCATAAGAAAAATCCAAATTGGCATGGAGATGCATCGTAGTTTGTCGCAGGCAACATAAGTATGCTGGGTGGTTATAATTAACTCTCCCTATTCAACATGTTATAACGCGGAAACTAGTTACCGTACGAGGGCCAAACTTGGTAGCATTAATGTCCAGCATGATTTCCATGCGTAGCAGCCCCACCGTCCAGTTCCAACTATGACCACCAAGAGCAGTAATCAATCATCGTGATTCATAGCATCACACGCCTGACCAGTCGCAGTTCGCTTGTTGGCGTATCAGCATAAGCTTGGACAAAAGGAGCAGGGCATTATTGGTGAAGCTCCTTCATCAAAGCAACAGTAATGCTGCAGGTGCACTCCAAGAATATCGCCGGCCGAAAGGATTATGGAAGTGCCCTCTTTCTCCACCCGTTGTGAAGAGCATGATGAAAACATTCAAATCAACTGGAGAACCGGCTGTCGCTCCGGGAAGAGGCCGACGAGCGGTTGCACCACAGGTGTTTGATGAAATCGCTGTTGTTATGGCAGACAACGCTGCGCACAATTTCCGATCGTTAGGCATTGAGTGTACTGCGTTACGACAGTGAACATCCCGTGGTCTGCTGTACGGCAGGTGCTTTGAACCATCCTCAAATGGTATCTGTACAAGATCCATATCGTACAGCAGCTTGCACACAACGACGTGTTGACTCCGCTCCCTACTTTCTCGGAAGGATTGAAGTTGACGGGAGATGGCCCTGGACCATCCTGTGGACAGACGTAGCTCATTTTTCTCTGGCGGGTGAGGTGAACACACAGAATTGCCGAGTATGTGTATCTTCACCTCCATTGACCGTGCATGAAGTTCCTCTGCATGCTGAACGTGTCGCTGTATGGCATGGCTTCACAGCTATGTTCATCACTGGACCATTCTTTCTTGAACAGGTTGGCGCACAAGGACCAAAGACGTAGCAGTGTGACTGGCCAGCGTTAATGCGATATGCTTCGCCAGCATGTCATACTCGCCCTACAGGAGAGAGACACGTTGAGCTCAACAGTTTTCATGCAAGATAGGGCCCCACCGCGTAGCGCTCGTGAAGTTCACTTGCTTTTCCAAAACAGATTTGGAAACGATCGAATTATCTGCCGATTGTTTCCAAATGCTTGGTCGGCACAATCACTTCATCTCACTCCTTGTGATTACTGGTTGTGGAACTACCTGAAGGTCAGGATTTACCAGGGGATCATTCACACTTGTGCTGATCCGAATTGCAGCATGTCAAGAGGGGTAGTCAGCATACCTGCGGACATGCTTGGTTCTGCTGTGCAGAATACTATCCTGCGCATTCAGACTCTTCTGGACACTGATGGGCGCCATATTGAGTCCCTTTTGTAGCAGTAATGGTGCCGTTATGTAATGGTTTGATGTACCGCAGCAGCACATTAAAAGTGTTTCCATTGTATTGATTCTGCATAATATCTCATCTCCATGTCCTTGACATTAATGCTACAAGTTTGGTCCTCGTACAGTAATTAATTTCCATGTTATTGCGTGTTAAATAGGGAAAGTTTAATTAAAACCACCCGGTAATTGCCAGATATTCATCCTCTTTAGAAACACGTTTGTATGTACTACTGGTTTTGTAATTATTCGCGCACTGTTTCTCATAGAGATCGCTGTCTGTTTTAGAAACTTTATTTCTGAAGAAAATTAAGTTAGACCAGTTGACCAGCACAGGGGCAGTTCTGGACCTACATTTTACTGCTTAACATGAAATAGATTAAAAAGTAAGATACAACTGCTAAGAAGAGAAAACTACGCTTTGAAAGAAGCAACAGGGTCCTGGGTCCAGGGTCCATGTTGTGGAAGTAAATAAATGTGCTTCTTCAACATCCACACGACTACTCTGCATTTCGCAGTTACGTTCCCGGCAGAGGGTTCATCGAACCACCTTCAAGCTGCTTATCTACCATTACACTCTCAGACACAGCGCGGGAATGACGAACATTTTATCTTTCCGTGTGGGCTCTGTTTTATTTTATTACGATCATTTCTCTCTATGTAGGTGGGCGCCAAAAAAATATTTTCGCATTCGGAGGGGAAGAATGATGATTGAAACTTCATGCAGATCCCATCACAACTAAAAACGCCTTTGTGTAATGGTTGCCCCTATTTCGCGATAACACAAACCAAACGAGCTGTCCTTCTTTGGACGTTTTCGATGTCCTCCGTCCATCCCATCTAATGCGGCACACAGCAGTACTCCAGAAGAGGTTGGACAAGCGTGGTGTACGCAGTCTCTTTAATAGACCTGTTGCATTTTCTAAGTGTTCTGTCAATAATCGTTGTCTACGGTTTGTTTTCCCACAAAATTATTATGTCATCGTTGCAATTGAAGTTGTTCGTAACTATTTAGTTTAGTAAGTATTTAATTGAATTTAAAGCCTTTAGATTTGTATGATCTCTCGTGTAACGGAAATTTAGCGGATTCCTTTTAGTAGTCATGTGGATGTCTTCATATTTCGTTATTTAGAATCAGTTTCTAGTTTTCTTGTACAATAAAACAACAAATTAGACAGTATTTCACATCAGGCCAGATTCGATCTTGCACTGACAGTTCCTTGGGTTCAGTCTCAGAGGAGCTTCTCCTGGATTCAGATTGCATCACCGGTAGTGACTTGATCTCCATAATAATCTCCAGAAGTGGGCTCATTTCTCCTTCAGTTGGCTCGCTCAATAAAATAAATTAATTTGAAGTAGCATGTGCTGTTTTCGTGGGCGACTTGTTGCTAAGTGTGACGGAGTGACGCGAAAGATAATCTCTACAATAATGTCATAACTTCCCGAAATACATCACAAAGTAGTTTCTCTCCACGTAATACCAAGAACTTTCATTAGAATAAGGCATCTGAACATACAACCTAAAACATAAAACACAAAAAAAAAAAAAAAAAAAAAATTGCTGCGAAGAAAGATCTCTAGTTGGTTGCTTCGTGATCTTTATGAGTTACGGTGAATATTTATGAACGTAGAAAGGTGTCCTAGCTCCTAATATTAAGTCTTTTAAGGTGGCTATTATTATAACATACAAGTGTTTATTTAATAATTATAGATTTAAGCTATGCTTAATAATGTGCATCGGCACTTTACAGCATAAGGTTCCTAACGCTGGTGTTAAAACAGACAGTATTCCCACGCCGACAAGCGTGAGCAACGAACAGTATTCCCGCTAACGTCATACGCGGTAGCCAATAGCAGCACAACCCCCAGAAAGGCCTACCTGATGGTTCCTAGTTGGCTTGGTAGTGTATTGTTGTGCGGTAGTTTAACATTTACAGTGCTTGCAGCAGTGATTTTGTTAAATTATATCTTAATATTTCCTTTGTACTCACGGGAAATACAAGTCAACACTAAACAGTAAGAGGCTTTACGAATCGCCGTTCATTGTAAGACATAGTGTGAATGCTGAGTGTACAGTTTGCTGTGCGAAATTTATTCTTGGACACGGAGGACGCATCGAGCAAATAACTTACGTGAAATCTACCGAACATCAAACTGCGCTTCAGTCAACTCTCAAAGAAGAAAAACTGATAATCAGTTAGCAGTGAAAGTAGTGTAAGGCATGAATAATCAACTTTCGGCGCAAAAAGGCACATTTGCATGCCACACTGTGATACACAATCAGAGCTTCAAGTCCGTGGAGTGCACCACTGACATAATTAAAGCACTGTTCAACAAGAAGTTCTCGTGCTCGCAATTAAAACCAGATAATTTATGACGAACTTATTACGTCCTTTGCTATGAACAAATAATGAGAGAAGAACAAATTATGCCAGAGACGATAGATTTTTCCAACCCCGCGGATTTCAAGCTTGGTTCATTTAGTGGTTTGGTTTTGAGGTCCAGATAAAGACAGCATACCGACAATGTTGGAGTTTGTGAACTTTGGTTTTGAAAATACGGAGCATATGCCCTCGATTGTCTGCAGAGGTGATCCAAAAGTTCGATCTTAAGAGAAAGATTATTGCAATTTCTGCTGACGCTACAAAAACCAATTGTGAAGGAAATAAAAAGAAAGACAAAAACAATCTTAAAAGAGTGAAAATAATTTAATAGGTGTAGGATGTTCTGTTTGTAATGGCTACTGTAGTGTCCAAACTGGCGCATACGGTTTAATCTGTTCACTTACAGCCACAGCCACCTATATTAATACAGTATATGTAACAAAATCTCACAATATATCCTTTTAGGGTCAAGAAGAATTTGCAATACCGGTATTTTAATAACCAGCGGCGTAATGGTTATGGCTGTTGTGACGTCACGCCTTGCCTCGCATTGTGAATTACATTTCCTCCTGGTGCTTTTTATTATATTTTCGTCGGTTACAACGGAAACTATATTTTTAATTATTGCTGAGTATTAAAAACAAAATACTGTTGTATTTCTGATTTTGTATGTTCTATTTATCACTTTTTTTGTTATTTGCGATAAATATTTCTTTTTCACACATTACTGTGTAGCGTGGTACCCACTATAGCGTTAGTGGTTCCTTTCACGATACTGTGTTTTCATTCAGATAAACAATTAAAGTTATTCTTGTGATAACCGTTTGATAGTTATCTGATTTACCAGCTATTGAAAGTCATTGTTTGTCAAACAGTAAAATTCTACTAACTGTCCTTTAACAAGTTCCTATTACAATAGACATTTTTCCTGAAATTCGTTTCAAACATTCTGTGCATTGAATAGGGAAAGGTAACCCAAATGTAACTGAAGTTGCAGACAAAATAAATACTGTATGTTGCTCAACAAATCAGAAGCCGGAAAATCCTTCTGCTTTTTGGTTAGGAAGTGATGGTCTAGTGACACATGAGCAATTTAATGATACCATCACAGCTTTCTGTAATATCTACATTGAGTATATTCACGAATGGTATGAACCATTTATGGACCCTCATCAGCCAATAAAATGGATCACCCTAAATAAAACCATCAGCAAGATTAGAGTTCAATAATTGTGTAGTTTTGTAAAATCTAGTGTCATGAACTTTATTGAGGATGAGAAAGAACTGTTTGATGGAAACTGTTTCGTAAGTAGCTAGGTCTACATACAGTAGAAGTAAGGGACTCAAATTTGAAATTAATGTGTCAATGAAAATGGCAGGAAATTTTTATTCATTTTCTCAGGGAGTGAGTATATCTAAAACATTTTAGAAGCTTCGTTGAATTTTCATGAGCTATTCCAGGTCTAATGTGTTTATCGAAAGAATGTTTTCAGTAATTAAAGCTTCGTAAGAGTTAAAAAAACTATAAAAACCACATATGTTAGTTTCTCTTGTACAGGCTTCTACGATTTGAAACTTAGTGCAAACACATATTTGGAGCGAATACACACCACTAAAAATACTACTCATGTACCAGTGAGTCTGTACCATCATCCTCAATGTGAAATATATGAAATCTGTTTTCATATATATATATATACACACACACACACACACATCCAAATTGTATGTGAAACATTGCTTTACCTCTCATCAATAGTATGGTAAATTACGTGAAAATAAATTAAGCCTATATTGTTGGTAGTTCTGTGGTTTGCTGATTTTTGTTTGTTATTTTAAAAATATCATGAATTTGGTTAAAAATAATATGGGGCTCCAGCCATGACAAAACTATTCCGCCAGGTGTGCAAGATAAACGAGACTGGCAAAATATGCTCAGCCTTTAAAAGTATAATGTAATAATTCCAGTTCCAAAGAAGGCAGGTGCCAACAGACAAATTATTTGCAGAACAATGGAAAAACTGACAGGAACCAACATTGGGGAAGATAAGTTTGGTTTCTGGAGAAATTTAACAACACAAGAGGCAATACTGCCCTTACAACTTATTGTAGAAGATAATTTGAAGAAAGGCAGACTACATTTATAACATTTGTAGATTTTGAGAATACTTTTTACTATACTAGCTAGATATGCTCTTTGAAATTCAGAAAGTAATAGGAATAGCATACAGTGATGAAGGATTATCAACTATTTGTTCAGAAACCAGACTGCAGTTATCAGGGGCATAAAAGGGAAGTAGTTGAAAAGGATGAATCTTCAACAATACCAGGCACTTGTGTCAGTGAAATATCAGAAGAATTATTAACCAAACTTTGGCCAAAGATCTGAGACAAAATCCAGTAGGAAATAAGTCAGCAGTAATAGTTACACTCTGTACTCTGTCTCAGTGAGAAGACTAGTCTGAAATATGTGTTGCTCTGATACCATTAACTTCACATTGTTCTCTTCCCTTTCTACTGCACTATATTTCTGGGTGACATTTGTTGACTGATTTTCACATATAACTAAAGTATGCAATACATTTCTTGTTTTCCCAACAACTTGCTGCTAAGTAGTTTTTGATTACTGAGGAAGAAGAAGGCCTACTGGGGATGACTAGCATTTTATGTGACAATGTACTGTTCTTCCTTCTAGAAACTCCTGCAACTGCAGAAGAAAAAATTACATTTGACACAAATGATGTCCATCTAAAGAGCCCAGCAGAGATACTAATTAAGTGGGACAGTGCAAACTTGACAAGTAATTCAGCAGCACAACTGACAATATCTCTTTGGGGCTACCGAGAGTCCCGTAAGATGCCTGAGCTAGTGTATATTGATATACTGGAGGTAAGATCTTTCAATGCTATGTGATTGTATATTAAATCAGATATATGACATAGTCAACTAATAGTAATTTAGCAACTAGTAGTAGTTTCTAATTTGGTCTTACAACAGTTACAGTATTACATATAGCTTATGAACATTCACTACCATGTTTGGTGCAGTACAGTAATTGGAATGGTACTGTATAATTAATGTTGAAAAACACTCAGTCTTTTGTGATGTGGCCTATTCGACTAATGGAACACAGGAAAGTTATAAATTTGTTATCCTGCTCTTCAGTTAAACACCAACTGAATATTTTCTCTTGCAATTTGTGCAGCAAATGTTATGACAGAACAGTAAAAATTGCACTTTCATCACACAGTTATATTATATGTTTCATAGGCCATATTCCTGTAAACTTTATGATGTAACATTCAATATTTGTATGACATAGACTCACTTTAGAACAAGATGTGAAATTTCTTCTTTTCATAATTCACAATCATAGACAAAGACAGATAACATTAAGAGCAGTAGGATTTATTTCCATCTACCATATTCATCTGGCTTTCATATAAGCTGGAAATTTTGCTAGTGTTGTGAGAAATCCATTAATGAGCTGGGGTATGCACACACACAAATTGAAACACTCTCATCTAAATCCTATATAGCCTATTTGTCATAAAAATAGGTGGAATTGCAACATTAACATAGTGCTGCTTGTAAACTCCTCTCATATATAAAAAGTATTAGATTGCTGACTAGCTTTTCTGACAACAATGACAGTACATCTGGTTATGTGTCAGTGCTTTTAGTTATATGATCAAATGAATACATTCAATTGAAGAACTTGAATTCTGTTACTAATCTGGTTGGTCGTCATTTCCTTCTGCTTCCTCCAGCTGTTTTCAAGGGTTGGCCAATGGGTTGTTTAGTTATTAAACTGGTCACAAGATGTTTTCTGTTTGTTCATTTCCAAAAGCCATATTATCTGCTCATTACTGCTGCACATCTGTCACAATTTATAAAAACTCAGTTTGTTGTGCAACAATGCCAAGTGTCAAAGCATAACAAGCATCACTGATGTCTCTCTGGCCGACTGACAAAGCACTTTTCCTTTCCTTGTACACAAAAATAGATGCTTTCTGATGTGCAGGTAATGCCACATTTACAAGTCAATTCAACAATTTTGTTTTAATAACTTTGATTCTTTGAATTATGTAATTGTTTGGTTTTTAGTATTTAGTTTTTATGATAAAGCAGATAACTGAAAACATAAGAAGAACTGACATTAGAAGAACTGACATAAGAAGAATTGACATAAGAAGAATTAAATTATGTCTTTAATTAAGCTAGCCAAATCTGGTCATTACTCATTATTTGAATCTATGTGTAATAGATGTGATTTAGAAGTGTAAATGCAGTTGTGCAAAAAATGCCTTTAGTTTGTGTGCACTAATAACCATTTAAATAAAGTTATAACTCATTCTACTTTTCCTCTGAGCATAAATACGAAAACTGTAGAAAAATTATCTTACAAGGATATGGCATTTTTCTATTATGTGATAAAATTGGTTTAAGTATGCTGTGGATTATATCTCCTTGCACTGCCAAAGTTGTTGGTGTTTTTATACCTGATTTGGTTGAAAATTGGAAATGTAGTCATAATGTGAAGAAAATAGTGGAGTATTGATCTCTTCATTAATGGTAAAAGAAGGTGTTCTGAGTGAGGTTTGTTTCATATGCTGTAGTGAATGGCATATTTACTGCATCATGTTGGGTCAGGAAAATTTGCTGGCCATCTTGGAATTTTTTGATCACCTTATAACAGAACTGCCTCTATTTGAACTATACTGTCACTTGGAATGCATTACTGTTTCCCATTTCAGCCTGTGCTTTGTAATGGTACCCATACCACAATAAGTCCGCCTCCATAGTTCAGAAGTCAGTATGTATGGTTGCTATGCAGAGGACCTGCATTCGATTCCTGGAACTTGATTGGAGGAAATGGGATGCCCTCTGCCTCATGATGGCAGTTGAGGAGCCACTCGACTGAGAAATAGTGGCTTCAGGATCAAGAAAGACAACAATGGCTGAGGAGGCAGTGTGCTGATACTTCTACTAGAAAAAAAAAGAAAGATTGTGAAATATGTGGTGATTTTAACAGTGATATGGGAAGAGAGACACAGAGAAAGCAAAAATTTGAGGAGCTTCTACTACAGTACAACATTAAGGCAACTGTTATGGAACCAACAATAGTGACTTTGGAAACTGAGTCAATTATTATTATTATTATTATTATCACTGATATAGATAGCAATGCATATACAACAAAGGTTCTACAAACAGGAATTTCTGATCATTTTGGACAACTTTGTGAAGCATATGGAAATCTGAACTCACAAAAGGAAGATAAAAGTGTAGAAAGAGATGTTAGACTTATCAGCCAACAAAATATCAACATCTTCAAAGTGATGTTAACAGAAGAACAGTGGATGGACACACTTCAAGCCCAGGGAACAGATGAAAAATATAATGCTTTCCAAGACAGACACTATACCACATTATTTCAGTTTAGCATTTCCAAAAACCAAGAGGGAAAGAAAAAATCTCGAAAATAAGCAGTGGACCATGAAGGAAATAATAGAACAGAGAGCTACCTTAATAGAAATGAAACAGAGAAAATATTGAAACCTACAGGCAGCACCAGAAGAAATACAGGCAGTTGCTAAGACAAGAAAAATCAAAATCAATTAATGAGTTTATTTCAAAATCAACAAATAAAATGAGAGCAGCTTGAAATGTAATTAACTCTGAGATGGGCAAGAAAAAATACTCACAGAAAACAAATGAAATAGAAACTATGACAGTAAATAACAAAATCATCACAGATAAAACAAAAATTGCCAACATCCTGAATAATAACTACACAGATGCAACAGAAAAACTAAAGCATGGATAAATAGCCAAGGAACTCACCAAACTATTGTGACAGATAAACCAAGCCACTCAATGTTCCTGAAACCAGTGTCTGAAAAGGAACTGACAAATGTTATTAAAAAGCTAAAAGCAAAAAAGTCTGCTGGACATGGTGAAGTGTCAAACTTCCTAATCAACCAGGTGGCAGCAGAAATAATTATGCCACAACTGGATATTGCCAACTGCTTTTTCCAAGAAGGAGTATTTCTAGATAAACTCAAATTAGTTAAAGTAGTCCCTGTATACAAAAAGGGAGAGCACGATGACCCTAACAACTACAGGCCAGTATCTTTAGTATCAGGCTTCTCCAAAGTATTAGAAATTCTCATGTTAAACAGAATAACTGCTTATTTGGAAAAACATAATGTAATAACTCCAGCACAGCATGGATATCAGAAAGGGAAATCAACAGAAACAGCAACTCAGTCATTAACAGATTCACCCATACAGGCCTTGGACGACAAGTTGGCAGTGTCTGGAGTTTTTCTTGATCTATCCAAGGCATTTGACACAGTTGATCATACAGACGTAGTAAAGAAACTTGAGAGTAATGGTATTCGTGGACATGCATATCTAAGTAACAGGAGGCAATATGTAGCCATAAATAACTTATACAGATCAGAAGTTAGAAGCATTAAGTATGTTGTACCTCAAGGATCTGTAATGGGACATGTTCTCTTCAATTTATTTGTGAATAATAAACAAACATGTGAAAATGAAATCAAAATACATTATGCAGATGATATGACTGAGCTAAATGTTTCCAACAATTTGGAGGCACTTGAACAAAATACATTCATATTAGTCAGTAGTACAGCATAATGGTTCTCTGACAATGAGTTAATTATTAATCTGAAAAAAAAAACCCTATGTACATGGTCCTAAAAAATAAACAAAAAGACGAACATATGGATGTTTTCTTATATGAAAATGGACTGGAAGAAATCGCTTCAGTTAAGTTTTTGGGCATTACAATAGACAGTGAGCTAAACTGGAAACAGCAGATAAACACTATTTCCAGTAAGCTAAGCTCAGTGATATTTATAATGAAACAACTGGCTCGGTATACTCACTGAGACCTGTTGTGCATTGCCTATGATGGACTTTTTGAACCATACATGCGGTATGGAATCATGTATGGGGAACTCAACTATCACAGGAATGAAGAGAATATTCACATTACAGAAGCACACCCTTGAATAATATTGAAAAAGAAACAAAAAGAATCATGTAAAAGTTGTTTTAAAAAACTAAACATTCTGATGTTTGCATAATTGTATATATTCAAGACCACTGTGAGTGCATTATGTGATCACACAAAACTGGAGACTAATTTTAACATCGTGTGACTAGGGCATCCGGTCGGGTAGACCGTTCGCCGAGTGCAAGTCTTTCGATTTGACACCACTTGCGCGTCGATGGGGATGAAATGATGATGATTAGGACAACACAACACTCAGTCCCTGAGTGGAGAAAATCTCTGACCCAGCCGGAAATCGAACCCGGGCCCTTAGGATTGACATTCTGTCTCGCTGACCACTCAGCTACCAGGGACGGACACTGGAGCGTAATGAGACTGTTCATACACACAACACAAGGAACAGGAAACAACTGGGGTGCATTTCACATACACTTAAGATTTTTGAAATGAGTAATAGTAGTTTAAAGATTCATAACTCAAACAGTTCAGGCATAACCATTTGCTAAACATACATCTCTAACTGTATGACAGCTGTGCATAAACAGGATACCAGTAGCAAGCATTGCAAGTCTGACATCAATGTAGTGTTGCATGTTATTGTAATTGTTCATAACTAAACACCAAAATTGAAAGTTGAACTATTGTGAGACAGTTATTGGACAACGACAATACATAATTCATGGAATACATTTTGAAAACCAGTGCTAGAATACTGAGTAAATAAATTAGAATATCTGGAACAGGGCCTAAAGTGGTTTTGATTCCTTGACCCAGCACTAGGAAATATGAATTTGCTCATTGAAAACTTAGTTATTAGTGCAGCCTGTAATTTATTATCTAATGAATTAAATAAATTTCTGTTATGTGTGTAGATAGCCTTCTATGAATGTGGGTGTGTTTTCTACTTCAGAAGAAGTTATTTGTCTGAAAAATTAAATATTTTAGCGGTCTTTTTCATTTTATCTACCTGCAACTAAAAGCCTCCTCTGTGTAGTGAGTAGCATTATCTTTTTATATAAATTAGTATAATTATAATATAATAATATGTAGTATAGTATATAATATAATAATAATAATAGAAGTAAATTAAAGTGTAACAGGAAGAGATGCAAAATGGTTCAAATTCTGTATATCTGACAGGAATCAGAGGGTGTTAGTAGGAGATCTAGTGGTGAATGGTAGACATCTTTTGAATTATCCATACATATTGTGACTGCCAGCTACCCAACTGCTACACCAGTCTAACCAACCACAGTGGAGTTTGGCACAACCTATGGCCACTTGCTGGCCACCAAATTCCAGTGCCAATCCATTGCAATCTATCTTTTCTGTGTGACCTTTTGCTGTGTTTCCCGTTGCACCCTCTAAACATTATTTCTGTACCAAAAAATCTGGTCTTTTCAACTTAATGTCTGATATGCCCTGCATCACAGGTCTTTTAAGTGACCATAGATTGCCCCTGCCACTATTTGTGTACTGTTTTCCTTGAAATTCAACACACAATTATGCTGTAGAACACTACCGAGATCAGGCCATCCATTGTGATTCCAGACCAGCACAAGCTAATGCTGCCAGGAGTCCAGAACAAGCTACTGCCAACTTCCTAAACAGGATGTGATGCAGAATATGTCAATTATTAAGCTGCAAAATACTAATGCGAATTCTTTACAGATGAATGGAAAAACTAGTAGAAGCCGACCTCGAGGAAGATCAGTTTGGATTCCATAGAAATATTGGAACACGTGATGCAATACTGACCCTACGACTTATCTTAGAAGCTAGATTAAGGAAAGGCAAACCTACGTTTCTAGCATTTGTAGACTTAGAGAAAGCATTTGACAATGTTGACTGGAATACTCTCTTTCAAATTCTGAAGGTGGCAGGGGTAAAATACAGGGAGCGAAAGGCTATTTACAATTTGCACAGAAACCAGATGGCAGTTATAAGAGTCAAGGGACATGAAAGGGAAGCAGTGGTTGGGAAAGGAGTGAGACAGGGTTGTAGCCTTTCCCCGATGTTAGTCAATCTTTATATTGAGCAAGCAGTAAAGGAAACAAAAGCAAAATTCGGAGTAGGTATTAAAATCCATGGAGAAGTAATAAAAACTTTGAGGTTTGCCGATGACATTGTAATTCTGTCAGAGACAGCAAAGGACTTGGAAGAGCAGTTGAATGGAATGGATAGTGTCTTGAAAGGAGGATATAAGATGAACATCAACAAAAGCAAAACAAGGGTAATGGAATGTAGTCGAATTAAGTCGGGTGATGCTGAGGGAATTAGATTAGGAAATGAGACACTTAAAGTAGTAAAGGAGTTTTGCTATTTGAGGAGCAAAATAACTGATGATGGTCGAAGTAGAGAGGATATAAAATGTAGACTGGCAATGGCAAGGAAAGCATTTCTGAAGAAGAGAAATTTGTTTACATCGAATATAGATTTAAGTGTCAGGAAGTCATTTCTGAAAGTATTTGTATGGAGCGTAGCCATGTATGGAAGTGAAACACTGACGATAAATAGTTTGGACAAGAAGAGAATAGAAGCTTTTGAAATGTGGTGCTACAGAAGAATGCTGATGATTAGATGGATAGATCACATAACTAATGAGGAGGTATTGAATAGGATTGGGGAGAAGAGAAGTTTGTGGCACAACTTGACTAGAAGAAGGGATCGGTTGGTAGGACATGTTCTGAGGCATCAAGGGATGACCAATTTAGTACTGGAGGGCAGCGTGGAGAGTAAAAATCGTAGAGGGAGACCAAGAGATGAATACACTAAGCAGATTCATAAGGATGTAGGTTGCAGTAGGTACTGGGAGATGAAGAAGCTTGCACGGGATAGAGTAGCATGGAGAGCTGCATCAAACCAGTCTCAGGACTGAAGACCACAACAACAACAAGCTGATAAGACAGATTTTTTGGTACGGAGTTGATGCTTAAGGCAAACAATCCTGTTGGGGAACTTCTGCAACTGAGCATTGTTATAGACATGAAAATCACAGCTTCAGTTGTAAGGTTTTTGTTTTTTAATATTATGACCAGTTGCAGGCTTACAAATTCCCATCATCAGGTCCAGACAAGTGAAGTGTGATAAAAATAATTTTTATGTACACATGTATGCATAAAACAATGAAAACTAATGCAGACATCATATACACAATTCTAACAGCGCTTGAGCTAATACTTAGGAAAAAAAAAATAAATAAATAAAACAGAGAAACTGGTCAGGTGAAGAAGCATGGTATAAGATAAGAATTAGAACACCTAGGTCATGTGCTGTGACCCCAAGTGTCATGAGACTGGGTAGAGCAAAGGCGACCACTGCAAGCGAGTGTCGAGCACAGAATGTCGCACACAAATGAGGGAGCTAAACTGGTAAACTTTGGTGTTACGATACTATGGTCATCTGTTAGGATGACTGGAAATGAATGACATGAGGCTGGTGAGCCCAGCTTTTCACATTTAAACTGAGATTTTTAAATGCAGGATCAGAGGCAAAATATTATAAAGTGATGTAAATGTCATGAAAGGAGCAGAGAAAAGCATAATAAGACAAATTTAATGGCTTACTGAAGACATTAAAATGAGAAAACAAAATGAGTAAGTAATAAATTCACTAAATAAAAAAAGCTGGTAGCTTAAAGAGACCTGTGCAGAATAAAAACTAAATGAACAATAAGTTCTTTTCTGCAGGTGATAGGCAGCTACAGTTTAGTGGCTATACATTTAGCAAAGTTCCAGTAGTATGCCATAATCAGTTTTCTTGATGAGTAGTTTCACATTAGTTTTTGCTGCTTTAGATACAGGGTCTCAATTATTGAACTATACAAAATAAAATTGCCATAACTTCTGAACAGTTTGTGTTAGGACACCAAACTGCACTGTTCGCCACAGGGCATGATAGGAATTAGTATGCACATGCCCTCGAACCTTCTTGCTGTTTTCCATTTGCATGAAAAAAGCAAAACTGGTGCATTTTGAGGACTGAGAATCCACATTTCATGACCGAGAAGCCTCTTCACCCTCAATGAGTGTTTGTGTGGCGTGCAATGCCGAGTCACAGAATAATTGGTTCAATATTCCTTGATGGCATGGTGTCTACCGAATGGTATGTGAAGGTTTCAGAAGATGATTTCATCCGCATTATCCAAAGAACCCAGATTTTGATAAGATGTGGTTCATGCAAGATGGAGCTTGACACCATCGAAGCAGGAGAGTGTTTGATGTCCTGGAGGAGCACTTCGGGGACCACATTCTGGCTCTGGGGTACCCAGAGGCCATTGGCATGGGCCTTGATGGGCCACCATATTCTCCGTATATGAACACATGTGGCTCCTTTCTGTGAGGCTTTATGAAAGACAAGTTGTGCAGCAATAACCCCAGAACCATTGCTGAGCTGAAAACACCAATTCAGGAGGTGATCAACAGCACATATGTTCCAACACTTTGGCGGGTTGTGCAGAATTTTGCTATTCGTCTGCGCTACATCATCGCCAATGATGACAGGCATATTGAACATATCATAACCGAAATCTGAAGTGATGTTTACATGTTTAATAAAGTGTGTACAGGCCATAGTTTGTAACTAATTTACATTTCTTTTTTTTCATACTGTTCAATAATTGTCACACCATATCTACTGTATTAGTTCTTGTGGTTTTTATGATTATAATCTAATTTTTTTTATTTGTATCATGTAGACTGGTACACCAAATTCTGGATCATTCACTATTGCACCAGCAAATTTTCGCAACAGGAACAATTACCTGGTGACAGATGCACATTTTGGCTTTATACAGATCAACCTAACCAATCCTGAGATATATGCTGGTTCATCAATCTCACCGTAAGTAGTTTGTCTGATGCAGTATGATACTCTTTTTTACAGAATAATACAACAGGCAATGAGCAGCTAAATTCTACTTTTATAAATATACCTGGTGTATTTGTTATTTCTGACAAGGATATACAAAAATTTTCTCAAATTGAAACAGAAAAAAAGAAGGCATTAGTAATCTTACAGACTATACGGGGGTATGTGACAAGTATCTTCTCACCAGAAATTGGCAGATAATGCAGCTGTACACAACAGCCAAGAGGGATTATGCAAATTTTCACAGATGATTGCAATTATAATGTGTATCAGACATTGTTCAAAATCTAGCTTACTAACTAAGATGTAGTGGACAACTTGTTGATAAAAAATAACAGCTGATAGAGAGGAGACATTGTACATATCATCCTCTGTTCATGTTTTGTTTCCAAATTTGCCCTTCTTCTATTTCATTTCGTTTTTATTTGTCCCTGATATGTCTCACTTCATCATTCAACTGTCTTTTACACTTTGTAGCTCTGTTTGAAGTTTTAATGCCAGTTATTGCCTTAAATTGTGTGCAAGAGATAAAAAGCATGGAGATAAGATGCATTCTGAGCCTATTTTTTTGACAATTTTCACCAAGTTAAATAACCCACTTTAAGAATTTATGCAAGAAATGTAACATTTTGGGGTCTAATGACATTTTACCAAGGTCTTATTTAAGATTTCCCTCGTAATGAATTCTGCCAATTTTTGCAAGACTGTTGCTTATGACAGTCCAATTCATCATGTATATCTTAACTGATGGCAGGAGGATAATATTGGGCATGTGTAACGAGTTGTGGACCCCACCAGAGCATGGAAGTTCACAGTCCATTGCTAGATGGAGTGCATGCATGTCACATGGCTATACACAGCTAGCAGCAGCATGGATCAATCACCCAATGCTGCTAGTCGTATTGCAAACAGTGACATGGGGTTGTCAAAAGAAGAGCAAAGAGGTGTTGTTCATTTTATGACAGTGGAAGGAGTAGGAAGAAAGGACATTCATCGACAAATGTCACAAGTGTACGGTGAACACTGCACATTCATTGCAAGGATCAAGGCGTAGTACCAATGCTTCAGGGAAGGATGGGTGTCATTAGCCAATGATGCACAGTCTGGAGCACCACATTACATTACCAATGACATTATCCAGCTGGCGGATGCATTCATTATTGAGGACTGCTGAGAGACAGTGAAAGCCATAGCCCCCATGTTCAGACTGAGTGTTGGAAGTATTCACACCGTCATAAAGGAACAACTGCACATGCACAAAGTGTGTGCCTAATGGGTGCCCCACAGTTTTCAACCACACCAGGAAGCATGTCAAATGGTCCACTGTCTCGCTCATCTGCTGCTGCGCTACGCTTGGGAAGGGAATGTGTTCCTGGCATGAATGGTGGCTGGAGATGAGTCATGGTGTCATCACTTTGAACAAGAATCAAAACGACAAAGTCTCCAGTGGAACCATCCAGGGTCACCACCAGCAAAAAAAAAGCCAAGGCCATCCAGAGGAGAGCAGGAAAGGTTATGCTTACATTCTTCTTTGACCAAGATGGCCCCCTTCTGATTCACTTCCTGCAGCACAGGACAACAATGAATGCCCAGCGTTACTCACAAACCTTGACCACCCTTTGCCAAGTGATCAAATCAAAACGACCAGGTAATCTCACTCCTGGGGTCATTCTGCTCCACGACAATGCAAAGCCTCATGTATATATATATATTGTTTTTAAAATGTCCTTTGTTTGAAATTTCAAATTTTTGGTTAATATGTAATGTGAGCCCATATTTATTCAACACTGTAGGTCACATTACATATTCCACGTTAATTGTGATGGCTTATACACAAATAAGAATTGTCACTGAATAACAGATAAGCTGATGCATAAACTGGCCGATGTGAATTGAATTATGTAGATTTTGTTCCACTGTATATGCATTTGTCATTTTTTGTAGTGTAGTCATTGTCTGATGGCTAATTGTTTCAGTGTCATATGGAGTCGTCCTATTCCTCTTGGGTGGTACTTTGGTCCACAATGGGAAAGACAGTATGGTACAGACTGGCCTGCAAATATGTGTGATAATTGGTTAATGAATGATCGCTACTTGAAGAGCTTTGCAAATGACATCCCGCAATGTCCTTGTGATCTGGAGCATGCTCTTGTTGATAAGGGCCGCTTCATGCCAGACTACGACTGTGATAAGGATGCCAATCATAAGTGTTTCTACCATGAGGGTGCAGTACACTGTCTTCGATCAGGAATTCCAAGGTCTGTGTAAAATATTTCTATGTAATACAGAAGATAAGTGATCAGTGACTTTGATTAATGAATCAAGATTTTCAGACAGTGTGCGACTACATTTGGTCACATATAATTTATTTATACTGGAAAAATATTTGTAGATACACTTAGAATGAAACAAAGTGACTCTGAAAATGTAAATCACTAGTATGAAGATATTTTCAGAAATAAATACTAATCATGACAGTCCATACTAACAGCCTAAGAGATTATACATTTTTTTTCTTTTTTTTTAAGCAACCAGTTTTAATGGACATGGCCTAGCTTTAGCTGAGTGGACATTGTTCAGAAATGGAACAAAGTAGTTTCAATCAGATATCAATAAAAAGTATAATTACTTCTTCATATAAAACACATCTCAGTATAATGCTGCATACTCAACAATTCACTGCAGCTTAACAAATCATCTGGTTCAGTTGTGAATGAAAGCTTTGAGCAGTTACAGATAACTTCCAGATTATTTTCGTACAGAATCAAGTATCCACAATACAGTTGTTGGAATAATGTTGTCTGTATTCTCCACACACTCATCCATTCGATTTAAAAGTTTGTTAACTATTGTGTCAGTATACTAACAACATGTTGTCAAAAGACTCAAAGCAAAGTGGCTGATGGGAGTAAATCAAATGACATCAACAGGCATTGACTGGTTTCCATTTGAGAGTGAAGGTAGTTGGCAGACAACATTATGTTTAGTGTGTTTTTGCCTATGAAGGCAGAAGTGAGACACTGAGATGACCCACCTAATACAGAGTTTTATTTATCATTCCATTTTGAAGCTTTAGTTGTGTTTCCACATAAAAATAACTGGATTTCAGGTCCACCTATTATCCAAACATCAAACATGTAATGTGTTAATGCATAGCAGTAATGACACAAAAGTTGATGGTGAGTCATTAGAAGGACCAGGTACAGCCTCTTCACTCAATTTTGTAAATAATATTATCAGTCACTATGAGAAATACCTCACACGAATCAACACTAAATTCACAATGGATACTTATTGCTGTGGTGCACAGCACTGTTACGTAGCTAAGGTTTGCAATTAGTGTAAACATTCTGTAGCAACATGAAGTCAGCCGGCTTTCACTGATCACAGAGCAGCCAAGTTAAGGTGTGCAATCTATAGGGCTCTTTTTGTGTTACTGTATATTGGTGGCTTGCCATCTGCAATTAAATGATGTTGCTGTAAGTTTGGTTGGCTAGGTAAAAAATCAGTTTATCCATAAATTTAATTTAGTTTATGAAAATATTTCAAGACTGTATTTTTTGATTGCCTACAGTTAGTTTCAAAATATCCATTTGAAACTAATTGTAAGCAATCTCAAAATATAGACACAAATCATTTTTACACAACAAAATTGTGTTTATAGATAAAGGGATTTACTAACTCACCAACCAAACACACAGTAACTTCTTTTAGTAGTAGAAGAGAAGCTACTAATATACAGTAATGTAAAGAGAATTACAAATTACTTAGAATTACGAATGATTTAGGAATAAAGGAGACAACTCAATGGAAGGCAGAAGTGCTGTGTCGTTGATAGGTACACAAACAGAAGGTACAGAGCTTTGCTAGCTTTCAGAAGGAGCTTCCTTTTTCAAGCTTGTAGGAGAAACATGCTCTCAAACACATGACACTCACTCACAAGCACACACCTGTCTCCCTACATTGTGTTCAGTTGACATAACGATGACGCAGTGCTTTTGCCTCTCAGTGAGACATATCCATCATTCCTAAATAATTCATAATTCTCAGTCAGAACTTTCCACACATTAGTAACGTAAAGATAGTTGTACAGCACTCAACAGTACAAAATCAGAAATTCTCAGCCAGAACTTCCCACACATAGTTGTACAGAACTCAACAGTGTAGAAAAAAACAAAGCAATACCAAAAACTGAACAAAACTATTTTTATGCCCAATTTTGTTTGAATAATCATTACTTAAAACATTTTTATATTTTAAAGAACTGAATAAAAGTATCCATGGATATGGCACAAAGGTGCTGAAATGTGTTTGGCCATTTAAGAAAGCAGCTGTTTGTGTAGTAGGCAGACCTGAAATCCAGTAAGAACTCAGTGTTTTTGCTACCTTAACTCTGTAGCAACTGGAAATATGTCAATACCAGTTGATGGCATTCACTGTCTATCATACATACATTAATTCTTGTTCCATAGGTCATGAATACGACATATCATAATGATGTGGAACGTGTCACTTTTTTTTTTTTTTTTTTTACTACTTTATATCTAAGAATTCATCTATTGAGTAGGAGTTATCATTCAGGAATTCTTTTAATTTGCTTTTAAATGTTGGTTGGCTATCTGTCAGACTTTTAATACTATTTGGAAAATGACCAAAGATTTTTGTGGCAGCATAATTCACCCCTTTCTGAACCAAAGTGCGATTTAATCCAGACTAGTGAAGACCATCCTTTCTTTTAGTGTTGTTGCTATGCATTTCACTGTTATTTTTGAATTGGTATGGGTTATTAATGACAAATTTCATAAGTGAATGTATGTATTCCGAAGGTACTGTGAATATTCCGAGTTCCTTGAATAAATGTCTGCAAGGTGATCTTGGGTGGGCTCCAGCTATTATTCTGACTACACACTTTTGTGCAATGAATACTTTCTCTCTTAATGACAAATTGCCCCAAAATATGACGCCATATGAAAGCAGTGAATGAAAATAGGCATAATAGGCTAATTTACTGATATGTTTAGCATCAAAATCTGCAATAACCCTAACAGCATAACTAGCTGAACCTAACTGTTTCAGCAGATCAGCGATATGTTTCTTCCAATTCAATTTCTCATGAATGCACACACCCAGAAATTTTGAGTATTCTGCCTTGGTAACAGACATCTATTCATAGTCTATATTTATCAGTGATGTTATGCCATTTAGTGTATAGAATTGTATAAACTATGTTTTCTCAATATTTAGTGAGAGTCTATTTGAAGAGAACAACTGAATAATTTTCTGAAAGACATTGTTTACAATTTCCTCAGCTGATTCTTGCTTGTTGCGTGTGATTACTATGAGCAATAAGAACTAGCTTTGCATCTTCACCCAGATAGCACAGTAAGCCGGTTTCAAACTTGTTTCCAGATGTAAAGTTCAAGTATATAAGCTTGATCAAAGCTGGAATATTCAGGCCTGTTAGCTGGATTCAAGCTTGAAACAAACATCAAAGTTGGTAGAGTTCAAGCTATATTTCAAGCTTGACTTATCAAGTTTGGCTCCAGCTGTATCTACACATGTGGGATGCAGCCTGGTATTTACAGCTTGTTTTAAGCTATATAATTATTAATCTGAATTTATTGAACCTAATTAATTAAATAAATATCAGAATGGAAATGGTGTGAAAAAATTATCAAGACATTTATGTTTAAAATTTTTTATTTTTAAAGTGTTTAAAATTGTTTTATTTCAAAATTTAATTATTCTGACACCCCTCCGGCCCAGCTCACAGACCAGAGCAGGATCAAATTTTGCTGACTTCTGCTGGTGTAATGATCCTGTAACACATAAAAGAAAATGTTAGCTACACCTAAACATAACAAATGTAAAAAGTTGAAACTGATCAACCTAAATATGAAAAGTAATGTTACGCTTATTATGAATACGCTTAACTTTTGCCAAGCATGAGTCACAAGAAATTTTGTGTCCATCACCACAGAAAGAATTAACAGCTTCAACAAAATCTCTCAAGACTGATGGTGTAATAACAGACTGCAACTCTGATTTTACTGTTCCCCAACATTAAGACTTCTTTGACTTGAATTTTTTGAGCATGTTTACTTTGTGCAAGAGTGTCATACTAATGGAAAGAAATTTCATATTACCACAATTGAAGAGCAGTCAAAGTTATGTAAATATAAAAGACTGACACCTATGTGGTGACTGGTTCTTGATGTACTTTTTCCCGTTCACCATGTCATTACTATTTGTATTCACAAAGAAACGTTTCGCACTTCAAGATTATTCATTCATGGTGTGACACACGCGAGTACTTACAAGTAAACAAATGTAATAGGGCGATATATTCAAAAAGGTGAGATTTTAAAAATAACATTAAGTTTTAATTTATTGGTGCCACGTACAAGAGAGCTAGTTTAAAATGATCGCTTTTTGCTGAACAACTTGTAATATGTAGTCTTAGCTGGTAATCCATTTCACTTTCATCCAGGCTCAATTTTTCTACATAAAAGAATATGATATTTCTTTATGTTACGTAATAGTATTTAACATTTGTAATATTAACGTACCACTAGAGAAAAGTGCACCAACATACCTGTAATACACTATATATCCTCTTCAGAACCGGTGTAGCAGTAAGGCACGAGACGCCACACACTTACCGAACTATTTTCCAGTATAAAACAAACTCCACAACTGTCAACAATCATTAACGCGTGTCACAAAGGTAAAATGGCCGTAAACCTAGCAGAGTCAGTGCAAGGCTTATAAACGCTTGTGGCGCTTCCCGTGGGCATCTATGGAAGCTATGCTGCACGCGCATCTGCTGTACATCCTTCCAGGGAAATTACAGTTTATTTCAAGCTTTGGAAAATTATTTTAATTCAAGCTAAATTTTTACAGCTTGATGTAAACTGTGTAACAGGTTGATTTTTCAATCTTGAATTTTCAACTGAACCTAAACTCAATATCCACCCTGAAATAAGCTGTGTAACAGGTTGATTTTTCAATCTTGAATTTTCAACTGAACCTAAACTCAATATCCACCTTGAAATAAGCTTGAGTGATAGCTGGGTAGTGGCAAGTCGTTAACATATATTAAGAACAATAAGGAACACAAGACTGAACCTCAGATCAGATATTCCTATCAGCTATGCCCCTGAAAGTCTTCTTAGAGTCTAGTTATAAGTACATAATTGACCACTGCTTTCGCATAATGTCTAGAGTTAACATTTCATTGTTGCCATCACAGATACTTCTCCCCATGGCAATAACTGAAATAAACAGCAGCAGATGTTTTCTGCATGTTTTTCAATTGGGAGTCATCAGTGCTTATGAAATGTAAAGAAGGGCAAGGGACTCCTTAACTTTGTGTCCTTATTTCTGTGTCTTCCAATTATCTTGATTGTGTTCTTCAGCTGCATATTTTGTTTTCATTTTGTCCCAATTTACCTAGTACTTAGAGACATTTTCACAAATATTCTCATCTATATGTAGAAATCTAGGCTACATGTTTACACACTTGTCTTTTCTTTTCAAATGCAAACATAAAATTGACCTAGCACCTTGTTATCATCCTATGAATATGTATTAGTGCACTTTCTTTCTGTTCTCAACTCTCTGTAGTGTACAACATACGGACATTGCAGGAAATAATATCCTTTACCTCTCTTTAAGAGCATAAAGCATAAATCCCAGTTGATCCATATGACAGTTTAAGACTGCTGTATAATATTTTATCTCACAGCCTTAAGCCATCTTTACATGAGACATGAAAGGTAACAGAGATTGGATTGGAATGTCGATTTATTTGGTAGGGTGATTGATCAGTGCTAAGAAACAATAATGCAAGACATTATTGCCAATGTGATCTGAGACTGCTGTACTCTGTAGTGGCAGTTGTTGGTATCTAGCGTGTCAGCCATATAGAATTTTCTTGAAAATGTACAGGTACGAAGTAGGTGCATTAACTTCAGTAACAGTTCTCAAAATTGTGTGGAGATAATCTCAAAGAACATTGCTGAGGTGTCAATAGATTCAAAGGGACTTAACATACTGCAAAGAGGACATTAAAAATACTCCATGTTTCCTATTAGACAAAATCTCATTGATAACATATTTGAACAATCAAGCAGAGTTAAAAACATTTCAGAGGAGCTTCTGTCTGTGTGAGAACTTAATGGAAGATCTCCAAATTGAAAGGAACCAAGTTTCAAAATACATTATGTATGCATATGCCTCTAATGTCAACAAAATAGGTACTTCTTACTTCTTGCCTTCATACGTTCCCAAGTTTATCTCAGTTCTCATTGGTACGTCAGTAGTGAATATACACAAAGATATTGGCTGAAGAGGTTTACGTTTCCATCATGTGTTCCACACCTTATGTTTGGTATCATGTTAACCACCAGTATATCATTCCCTAACATTTTATTATAACAAATCACACCAAAAACAAAGCATCAAGACTTGATCATTTTTCATGTATGTGAATGATTTGTTCTGTAAAATTCAACATTCTGACATCACAGAACTTTTCCCACTTCATGCCCAAATTACCTTTCATGTTCTACACTTTATGGAAATGATATACATATGTTAATTGCTTGTTCTATAATCCTAGGGTTATCACTAATTATTCTTCCTCTTAAAGTTGGGAACCTCCTTATCTTGAACCACATACCTGAACCTTTTATTATTAGGCACTTTACCCATTTAGGCTATCCAGGCATGCCTTCAAGACCAGACTAAAATCTTCTGTATTTGCCAAAAATTAATTCTGTACATGACAACCAGAGTTTCTCCCAGGAAATAGCAACACTGGTGTCAAGGACTTCATAGAAGAACATAACTTATGCTTTAAAATTTGAATCTGTTCTATAAATGTGCTTGGATGACCTGAATGTTTTATGTTATCACTCACAATAGGTATAGATCCAGGTATGAATTCCTATTTTCATTTATCTCTGCATATTAATTAATTTTATTTTACTTTCATTACAACTATGAGTACCTATAATACATTGTTTCATCTCAACAGAGAGTGTTGCATCTTATCCACTTTATAACTGATTAATTCAATGTGACAATTATGATTGATCTCAACTGCCACATTTTTCGCTGCGAAATTGTCAGTGCAGATATTTCCGATAGAGAATAATGTAAGTATATCACTAATTTTCACTTCGTTTGTATAGTATGGGAGGATCAGAGCAACAATGCTGCTATGATAAGAAGGGATATCTGATGATGACGTATGACCAGCAGTGGGGCAGCCGTCCACGTCGATCTCATAACTTCGGGCAGCTCCCATGGAATGAACCTAATAAGGTATGCCACACTGTTTCCAAAATTAATTGTCTGTGACTCACTAATGAATCAATAATTTGTTGTAGTATCATGAAATAATTTTTCAGTAGCTGTTATACCTGAAACATGTTATATGGCTTAGTAAATTTAGATGTACTTAAAAAATTAATGACAGTAAGTATAAAGATATGGAAATGATGCAAGTTTTCCTTTAATGATTACATCTAGAGGGCTTGCTTCTTCACTTTACCTTCATTTATCCATGGATACATTTTCACAACAGAACAGCAAATACAGGAGTGATAAACTTACTGCATATAATTAAATATCAAACAGTATTTTGCACAGTATGAAAGTCTGCACTGAATATTAACATTGTGTAGGACACAAAATAAATAGCTGCTTATTATTTATTGAGGCAGGAACAATTATATTTGCACTCAAGAGACATATTTACAAAGAAACACATTTTGTTGTTGTGGTCATCTGCAGTCCAAAGACTGGTTTGATGCAGCTCTCTATCCTGCTTGATCCTGTGCAAGCCTCTTCATCTCCAAGTAACTATTGAAACCTACATCCTTCTGAGTCTGCTAACTGTATTCATTTATTGGACTTCCTTTATGATTTTTACCCCTGCACACTTCCCTTCAGTACTAAATTGCTGATCAATTGATGCCTGAGAATGAGTCCTGCCAACTGATCCCTTCTTCTAGTCAGGTTGTAAGCAAATTTCTCTTCTCCCAGATCTAATCAATACCTCCTCATTAGTTATGTGATCTACCCATCTAACCATCAGCATTCTTCTGTAGCATCACATTTCAAAAGTTTCTATTATCTAGTGTGAACTGTTTATCATCCATGTTTCACTTCCATACACATGTACACTCCATACAAATACTTTCAGGAAGGACTTTCTGACACTTAAATCTATACTCGATGTTAACAAATTTCTGTTCTCCAGAATTGCTTTTCTTGCAGTTGCTAGTCTTTATTTTTTATCATCCTTACTTTTGCATCATCAGTTATTTTGCTGCCCACAAAGCAAAACTCATCTGCTACTTTAAGTGTCTCATTTCCCAATCTAATTCCCTCAATATCACCTGATTTAATTTGACTACATTCCAATGTCCTCATTTTGCTTCAGTTGATTTCATCTTATATCTTCCTTTCAAGACACTGTCTATTCCACTCATCTACTCTTCCAAGTCCTTTGCTGTCTCTGACAGAATTGCAATGTCATCGGCAAATCTCGAAATTTTTATTTCTTCTCCCTGGACTTTAATTCCTATTCCAAATTTTTCTTACAAGTTGTAAATAGCCTTTCACTCTCTGTATTTTACCCCTGCCACCTTTAGAATTAGATGGAGAGTATCCCATTCAACACTGTTGAAAGCTTTTCTAAGTCTACAAATGCTATAAATGTAGGTTTGCCTTTCTTTAATCCATCTTCTAAGATAAGTCATAGGGTAAGTATTGCCTCATGTATTCCTACATTTCTCTGGAATCCAAACTGACCTTTCCTGAGGTCGACTTCTGCCAGTTTTTCCATTCTTCTGTGAAGGATTCGTGTTAGTATTTTGCAGCCATGACTTATCAAACTGATAGTTTAGTAATTTTCACACCTATCAGCACCTGCTTTCTTTGCAATTAATTCTATTCTTCTTGAAGTCTGAGGGTATTTTACCTGTCTTGTATGTCTTGCTCACCAGATGGAAGAGTTTTGTCATTCCAAGGCTAACAGTAGCTCTAATGGAATGTTGTCTGCTCCTGGGGCTTTGTTTTGACTTAATGTCTTTCAGTGCTTTGTAAATTTTTCATATTCATATCTTCATCCTCATTTCATCTAAGTTCTCTTCCATTTCCATAATACTGCCCTAAAGTACATCTCCCCTATATAGATCCTCTAATACTCTTTCCACCTTCCTGCTTTCCCTTCTTTGCTTAGGACTGGTTTTCCATCTGTACTCTTGATATTCATACAGATGGTTCTCTTTTTCTCCAGAGGTCTGTTTAATTTTCCTGTAGGCAGCATCTATGTAACCCCTTACATTTGTCCTGTAGCCATTCCTGCATAGCAATTTTGCACTTGCTGTTGCTCTCATTTATTAGATGTTTGTATTCCCTTTTGCCTGCCTCATTTATTGCATTTTTATACTTTCCCCTTTCGTCAATTCAATTCAATATCTCTTGTGTTATCCAAGGATTTCTACTAGCCCTCATCTTTTTACCTACTTGATCTTCTGCTCCCTTCAGTATTTCATCTCTCAAAGCTACCCATTATTCTTCTACTGTATTCCTTTCCCCTGTTCTTGTCAATCATTCCATAAGGCTCTCTCTAGAACTCTCTGAAATCCCTGGTTCTTTCAGCTTATCCAGGTCCAGTCCCTGTAAATTCCTCCCTTTTTGCAGTTTCTTCAGTTTTGATCTGCATTTCATAACCAATACATTGTGGTCAGAGTCCATATCTGCCCCTGGAAATGTCTTTTAATCCAAAACCTGTAAAGATTTTATAATTAAATTTTCTCTGAGACACTTAAGTCTCATCTTTATCTACGATTATTCTGGGTCTTCCTGCTTAGTAGGTAGAAATGCTGATCTTTACACCAATTTACAGCAATACAATGCTAACAATTTAGGGGGAAAAGAAGCTGCAGATGTTTGTGTTTGGGAGGAGGAGGGTGGGAGGGGCATTCAACTTGAGTAGTTCATTGTTAGTGGTCAGCACAGTTGGCCATAGTGCTGCAATGGTGTTATGGTCAGGGTTCGAGTCCTAGCCGTGGCACAAATTTTACGTCATTTCTTCAGCTTCCATCATTATTGTAATTCTAAACCCAGTTATAAAATCTCTGTCTTACCATTACATAATCAATCTCAAATCTTCCAGTGTCTCCAGGTCAATTCCACAGATACAGCCTTCTTTCATGACTCTTAAACCAAGTGTTAGCTATGCTTAAATTATGCTCTGTGCAAAATTCTACCAGGTAGGTTCCTCTTTTTTTCCTTTCCCCCAGTGCATGTTCACCTACTACTTTTCATTCTCTTCCTTTTCCTACTATCAAATTACTTTCCCCCCATGACTATTAAATTTTCATCTCCCTTGACTAGCTGAATAATTCATTTTATTTCATCATATATTTCCTCAATCTCCTTCTCATCTGCAGAGCTAGTTGTCATATAAACGTGTACTACTATGGGCTTCATGTCTATCTTGGCTACAGTAATGCGTTCACTAGGCTGTTCATAGTGGCTTATCTGCATTCCTATTTTCTTATTTTTTATTAAACCTACTCATACATTACCCCTAATTGAATTTGTATTTATAACCCTGCATTCACCAGACCAGACGTCCTATTTCTCCTGCTACCAAACTTCACTAATTCCCACTATATCTAACTTTAACCTATTCATTTCCCTTTTTAAATTTTCTAACATACCTACCTGATTAAGGGATCTGAATTTCCATGCTCTGATCCATATAATGCCACCTTTTTTCTCCTAATAATGACATCTTCCTTAGTGGTTCCCACCCAGAGATCCAAATGGGGAACTATTTTACTTCTCTAATATTTTACCCAAAATGATGCCATCATCATTTATACATATCAAAATGTATATTACATGACTATTTTTAGGTCGATCACTATTGATGGGGCTGTGAATCTTAATTTCAAATCTATTTTTTTTTTTTTAACTTTTGAAACTTTTTAACCAGTTGGACTGTGAAAGAAAGAGAAGGAAAAATTTTCAAACTTTGAATGAAAAAGACTAATTTCAAGAAAGATATCAGAAATAGCAGTGAACTAAGCCATTGTGTTTTAAATGAACTCTTAATGAACTGTATGCTGACAGGTTGAAGCCAGGTTGAAGCTAAAGCCAAGAGGGGAAAGAAGAGATTCATAGGCTGAGGAAGTACTGTCTACAAACACTCACATGAGTAAGAACTTTCGTGCATGCAGTGATGCTTTTTTAAAGAAACTATTTTAATGAAGAGTTTTTAAGGATCTTGTAATTCTTATACCACTTCCTTATACATTTGTCCCTTAATGCCTTTGTTGGAGGTAATACTCATAAAAGTCAGTTTCAACTGAACTGTGAGCTACACAGTCACAGAGAAAGAGATAAAAATAGTGTTTATGTAAACTGCACATCTTTGTCTAGGGTTCAGAGTGGATTTATGGAGTCTAATACAAAAGTGTTCAACAAGTTCCCATCCAATACAAAGAACTGGAATAGACATAAAAACCATTCCTAAGCAATGTAGATTTCTGCTGTGACTACATTGCAACTTGTGGCAGGAATTTGGAAATCCCAACCAGTTTGAAAGAAAATTAAAAACATACATCATGAGCCATTTTTATTTATTTATTTTATTTGATCTACAAATTTTCAGAATTTCTAGATTAAAAGTTTTGTAGCAAGTATTAATGTACTGTTAACAGTACTCTGTATTTAAAGATGGAGACAACTGTTATCTTTGAAAAATGCCAATATAATCAAGTAAATATTAACCTATCAGTAGCATATAAATAATCATTATATTGAAGTTAATTAATAACTCAAAATAATACTTCCAAAATAAACACAATAAACATTCCATATGAGACAAAATTTTTATGTAAAAATAATACATAATCTAAAAACAAAAAACACTGAGGGACTATATGTTATATCCACTAAACTAATTAAATGCTGCTTACAATGGGTAACAAAGCCATTGGCCTGTCTGATAAACTTATCTAGAGAAAAAGGAATATTTCCAATGTGCCCAAAAAAAGAGTAAAGTAATCCCTTAACATACAGGAGGCTGCACAAAAGGCCCAGGAAATTACAGATCTATAATAATTACATCTGTATTCTCTACAATAACAGAAACAATAATAAAAGACAGAATATTCTATTTTATACAAACATGCAATATTCTCAATGACGAACAAAATGGATTCATAAACGGCAATCTACCAAAACAGCAATAGCTGAATTCATAACACTTGTAACTAAAGCACTTGATGAACACAAGAAAGTCTATGGTATATTCCTGGACCTATCTAAAGCATTTGATTGTGTACATCCTGACATCCTATTATAAAAGCTTCATAGTTTTATAAGGGGAGAGCAGTGGACATCATTAAATCGTTTTTGGAAAATAGAAAACAGAGTGTAGAAATTAAGCAAAAAGTGAAAAATAATATTACAAACATCTTTTCAAATTTTGAAGTTGTGAAATTTGGAGTTCCTCAAGAATCCATCCTTGGTCCACTACTTTTCATTTTGTACGTTAATGATATGACCAAAACAGTACGTGATAGTGTAGTCATGTATGAAGATGACACTTCATTTGTTGTTACCAGTTGTACAACAGATTACCTGTAAGAGAAGGCTTCACTAAATATGAAAAGTGGAAACAATTATTTCAGGGAAAACAATCTCTTTATAAATGGAAACAAAGCAACATATATTCAGATACGTACAAGCAAAAAACACACTTTGGATGACATCACAGTCAGGCTTGGAGACCTAGAACTAAAGGAGACAGACAGCTATAAATTTCTAGTTGTAACAGTGGATAGATTTATGACATGGAAGAATCACATAAATAACATGTGCAGCAAATTAGATTCAAGCATATTTCTGATGAGAAAAATGTCAAAGTCAGTAAACAGACACACTCTGCAAACAATGTGCTATGGACTAGTCCATTCACACCTCTCATATGGCATCCTGGCTTGGAGAAATGCTGCAAATATACACACACGAAGGGTATTAAGATTACAAAACAGAGACTTAGTTTTGATAAGGAACACATATCTATAAATGCACCACTTGGATGGAAAATATGTTTGAAGATCAGCTCACTTACAATCCTCCCACTTCATGATACACGCACAATGGAGACTGTGAGCTCTGACCATTGAGCTCTATTGGAGTGCACCTCACCTCATGGACAATATTTCAAGTTATTTTTGTTGGTTTTTCTTCTGTGTGGCAAAGGACCTCCTCTTCAAAGCTGAGAGCATGGTGTGTTCATGGAACACCTCAGTCAGCCCTCCTAGATGTGAACATAGCTGTTGCTTAGAACCATTGTTGTTGTCAGATGCAAATTCTATGTGATGTTATAATTACAACAGGGACTGATGACTATGATGATGAAGTGGGAGATTTGAAAGTGATTCAACTTTCAAATTTATTTTATATCTAAATGGTACATATTCTGGACATGGGTTCCTTATCTACTAAGTTCCTTCTGCAACACATCAAAGCCTGTAATAGGAATTATGAAACACTCTTTACAGTGTAACTGAGGAGTCAGTAACTTCTTCAAAGCATCAGCTTTCTTTTTAATTGATTAAACTGAAATGACATAATCATGAACAGCAATAAATAGATTCCGTTGTCTTCTGTTAATGTATATCCTTAATCATTTCAAATCCTTCAAGATTATTGTTCTTGATGGGATCTACAGAACACCATGAATGAAAAAATAGACAGTCTCTCTCACTATTACTAGCATCTCCCTCCACACCAGTAGTCATACATATAGTCTGTTTGCTGCTTAGCACTTCGTTTATCAGTTCAAAATGATTACAGACCCAAGAAATTGTTTCTACGCACTATCGATAAGTTCATTCAATGCTTATCTGTTTATAGCTGTTTCATTTAATTGTACTATTTCCAATACAGTATGTGGAAATAGCTTCATCAGTTTTTGTGAGATATCATTCATTTTTCACACAACTTGCAACTATTTGAAATATGGAATGTATGAAAAAAATGGATAAAAAAGAAAGAAAAAGGACAGATAATACACAATCCTTGACTTAGAGATTAGTCTTTAGTAACTATTCAAGAAACACCTGGTGCTATCTTCTTTATTTGAAGATCTGGGCATTAGATTTTAACAATATATGACCAACGTAAGTTTTGACTGTAACCAGATATACTATATGCTTGAAAATGGCTACACAGCCAAAACTGTAGAGCAGCAAAAAAGATAATTGCGTATTTTAATCTAAATAATGAGAGATAGTGTAGCACATTACTGTCATTTAGAAAATTTGTTTTTGCTGTGGATCCTGTTGCATCCTGGGAAAAAATTATAATTAATAAGGGTGTTCAAAAAGTCTCTCTGCAGTGCTGTATGATTGTTAGCTGCACATGCCATATGCTGTAGTGAATATACCAAAATGAAACTTAGTGAAATACAAGTTATTAATTTGTTGAATAATCATTTTTACATACAAATTTTTACATTAAATGTTGAACGTGTCCCCCCTGTTGTTGAATAGACAATTCAATTTGTTTAATCATGTTTCCAAACACAAGCTGTAACATTTCTTCTGTGACAGAAGCAGTGAAAGTGGTTATTTCAGTTTTCAATTCATCATTAGATTTTGGACGGTTTTTATAGACAGCTGCTTTTGCTGCACTCCAGAAGAAAAGGTCATGTGGTGTTAGGTCAGGCGATCATGGAGGCTAAAGTCCCTGTGAAATTATGCGATCACCAAAAACATCAGCAAGCAGTGACATTGAAACACGAGCTGTATGCGCAGTTGCACGATCTTTTGAAAATAACCATTCAGTATTTCACTTAACACAAGTTCTCCTATGAATGGGTACAGAATATCCACTTGAAGGGAAGTGACCTAGGCAGGCGATCAATCATACGGCAAGCGCGGTTAACAGTCATATGGCACTGCGGAGAGACTTTTTGAACACCCCATATTAGGTGGTTATAATTAAACTTTCCTTATTTAACACATATAACATGGAAACTAATTACCATATGAGTAATAAACTTGGTAAAATTTTAATGCCAAGGACATGGGAAGAGAAATAATGCAGAATCAGTTCAATTTAAATACTTTTAATCTGCTGCTACAGTGCATTATACCATTACATACTGGTACCATTACCACTACAAAAGGTGCCCAGTATGGCACCCATCAGTTTTCAGGAGAGTCTGAAAGTGCAGGATTGCATTCTGCACAGCAGAACAAAGCATGTCCATAGGTATGCTGGCTACCTCTCTTGATATGCTGCACTTCAGATCAGCACTTACGTGAATGTTCATCTGGTAAACCCTGTCCTCCAGAAATCACAGGGAGTGGTCAGGTGATCATGCTGGTCAAGCATTCAGAAACAATTGGCTGAGAATTTGATCATTTCCAAATGTGTTTCTGAGATGCAGGTGAACATCATGAGCAATGCATGAAATGCAATGCATCTTGTATGTTGGCGAAGAATATCACAGTAATGCTGGCCAGCCACACTGCACTGGTTGAGTGCCAACCTGTTCAAAAAAGAATGGGCCAATGATGAAGGTAGCCGTGAAGCTACAGCATACGGTGACATGTTCACCATACAGAGGAACTTCATGCACTGTCACTGGAGGTGAAGATATCCACACTCAGCAATTCTGTGTGTTCACCTCACCCATCAGAGAAAAATGAGCTTCATCTGTCCATAGGGTGGTCCAGGGCCAGCCCTTGTCAACTTCAATCCTTGTGAGAAAGTAGAGAGCGAAGTCAACATGTCGTTGGGTGTCCTGTGGTGCAAGCTGCTGTGCAATATGGATCTTTTTTGGATACCATTTGAGAATGGTTTGATGAACCTTCCAGACAGTGGACCATGAGATGTTCATCTGTCGTGACACAGCAAGTGCACTGACTGTTGATCGGGAATTGCATGCGGTGTTGTCTGTCATAGCAACAGCGATTTTATCAACAACCTGTGGTGCAACTGATTGTTGGCTTCTTCCCGGAGCGATGCCCAGTTCTCCAGTTGATTCAAACTTCTTCATCATGCTCCATACAGCAGTTGGAGAAAGAGGACCCTTCCATAATCCTTTCAGCTGATGATATTCTAGAAGTGCAGTTGCAGCATTACTGTTGTTTTGATAATAGAACTTGGCCAGTAATGTCCTGCTCCTTTTGTCCAAGCTCAAATTGACACATCAACAAGTGCACTTGAACTGGTCAGGTGTGTGAGACTATGAATTGCAATGATGAATCATGGCACCTGGTGGCCATAGTGGAAACTATATGGTGGCACTGTGACACATGGAAATAATGTGCTCCATACTCTGGACATTAATGCTACCAAGTTTGGCGCCTGTGTGGTAATTAGTTTCCTTGTTATCATTTGTTAAACAGGGAAAGTTTAATTATAACCACCCAGTACTATAAAGCTACAAGGCCTACACCCATAGCACTATTTTCTGAAATACATCTGTTGTATAAGAAGTGAAGTTCAGAAAGCTGTCAACGACTATAGCACTGACTTTTTAAAAAATTTTTTCAGGTCCCCACTCTCTCGCAGTGGTTTCATGACATGATTCCATATTACTTCTGTTGCCACTGGCAGGATATTCAAGCTGTTGGTTGTGAAACATATCGATATGAAAGACGCCCAACACAGGATTGTATAGGCTACCAAGCACCTGCCGTAGGTATGTGTAAGCAGTAATATACTCATTACTTTACTTTCTCATTTTATTGAGAATAGTGGCTCTCCTAATCTCATTATAGGATGACTTTTCCATTCTCTTCAGCACCTGTACACACAAAATTTATTTTTCATAGTCCCTGTTGCCACAATAATTGTATGGTATGAGTGAAACATTGTAACTGGATATTAATTTAACTTTACTGTGCTGTGCTGGGTTGGAATGTTTGTTCTGTGTGCATTTTGTTAGTTGACACCAAGTCTGGTTGCCAAAAATTTGTTAAGAACCAATCATTCAATCCAGCAGAGTAGTCAAGGAGAATTGGAATTACATATTTACTGGGGAAGCCTCTAATCACATTGTCACCAGAAAAATCTGTGTTTTTGTATTTAATTGGATGCTCAGCTATGCAACTGAGGGTAACATCAGGCATATCTACAGGAATGCTCTTCAGACAAATATGAAGATTGTGTCGCTGTAACCAGCAAACTGTCAGTCCAATCCTTGCAATTTTCACTGGGTGTATTTTAAAGTCATGGCCATACCGAAGGGGTATTGAGGTGAGACATGCCATCACCAATATCACAGGCAGAGATGGGATGCAAAAACAGATGGAGAGAGAGAGAGGGAAAGAGAGAGAGAGAGAGCGCTAAAGAATTATGTTACCTGGAAGAGGTATGCAGGTTCTCCTACCATTCATATGTCTTTCTTCTGCCTCTGAGAAAAAGCCTTTTCCTCAGCCCAGTGCAGGAAAAGCATGCTGACATCACAGTGTCATTTCTTCCAAGTAGCATATTTAAGAAATGACTGCTACCAAAGAGACATCTATCGCTAACATGGTATACTATGAAACAGTGAATTTGGTTTGCAACATTACCAGTAGTTAGCAGTAAATACTGCTGCTTGCAGTTCAGTAGAGGGTGAGTGCACAACCTTTTAAATGGCTCATCTGCACAGGGGTTTATTAGGGTGGCATATGAGATCTATCAGTGAAATACAGATATGTAAGAGTAAACTGAGCAATGAAATTGAGAATTAAGGATATTAATGTGTGTTTAGCACATATTAGATTTATATCGTTGCTTTATTCATAGAAGCTTGCTTAGTTGTGAATGATTGTCCTGCGTGCAATGGTCCAATTGAACCTGTAAACAGTTTTAGCACTGCAGTGGCAGGCAATAAACAGCTCACGACATCACAGTCACCATAATTCCACTATGTTCATAGCTCAGAAACTTATAAATTGAAATCATTTGTCTGGAGTTCAAAGTTCTGCATGTCTTCTCCAGTGCTTCAGTTCATTCCCCAAATTCAGATTCTACAGTCTCCTCTTTATTTCCCAGTTCATTGTCTACATCCTCTATTTGTTTGCTGACCATTTCCACAGTTTTTTCATGAGTTTGTAGTTTATTTTCAAGTTTTTTAATCTATTCTCCACGTCTCAGGCTTTTGATTTACTGTGCTTATTTTATCTCCAAGTTCACCTTTTAAGCTGCCAATCTCAGATTTTATACTTCATCTAGATCAGATTTTACATTTTCCAATTTTGAATCTAAACTTTCAACTAATTTGTCACTCAGTGCATTCAGTAATTGAGTGAGTTCACTTCCTGGCACCCAACCGTGCTCCTTTGGGGTACCAGGACTACTACCATCTCTACTAATATCCTCTGATCCGTATTCACTTGAAAGGTTCTGCATCTTATCAGCCATGGCTGATGACTAGCAACACTAGATATAGAATTCAGCTGATACTTATACTTAACTTGCGGCTGCTACAATGTCAATTATTACTTCCCTCTTTTGCAACACATGGAGTGGGCGACAGCACAGCATAGAGACTCAGGCTACAGCATAGCTTGGTCACAGTGCAAGCATATGTGTGGACCAGGCAATGGTGTGGAGACAGCCGGGTGATAGCATGGAGATGGCTGGGCAATGGTGAGGAGACGGCTGGGCAATGGCATGGAGACTGCTGGACAACAGGGTGGATACGGTCACAGCACGTATATACCATATTTACTCGAGTCTAAGCCACACTCGAATCTAAGCTGCACCTGAAAAATGAGACTCTAAATCAAGTAAAAAAAATTTCCCGAATCTAAGCCGTACCTGAAATTTGACTCCAAATTCAAGGGGAGAGAAAAGTTTTAGGCTGCATCTCCAACGAAACAAAGTTGGTCCACTGTAATATGAGACAATTTAGGTCGAATGAATGACGATACAGCTACAGTAGTTTGGTTCGAGTCATAAGCTTAGCAGTTAAGCTTTACCAGGTAGCCATTGCTATGCGTCAGGCGCTCCGTCCGTATTTATACAGGTACCCTTCCTTTTTCATGTGCTTTGTCTGGTTTGAATCGATTGCTTATTTTGCTTTGATCTGATAATTGCCGTTTTCTTTGTTATAGGTGTTTATGTCACTCTAAGCTGAAAATGCATTACTGTACTGTGTCATGCATTGTTTGTCGTACTCTGATACTGCGTGTTTATGGCCTGTCGCCGATCGCAGCATGGCTTGCTTTTGTGCGCGCTACCGCCGCTCACAAAAAAAAAAAAAAAAAAAGAGAGAGAGAGAGAGGAATCGTCTCATTAGCGAAACAATGTCAGGAGACTGCTACTTGTTGTTACTTACACTGCTGCTTTCTTTGATAATGATCAACAAGAACCAAATAATAGACTGCGTATGATAGAAGATGTTCTGAACAAGAGTTTAGCGAAAATTTTTCTCCGTTTGAAAATCTTTGCAGGCGCCTCTTTAGTACATTACATTCTGCACAGAAATTAAAGTCATCTTAGATTTAAAAATCTAGTCAATTGCCTCGCTTCATTTCTGACTGTATCACTGTTTAGCATAAGAATAATACGAATATGTGGATGGATATGTGTGTGTGTGTGTGCGCGAGTGTATACCCGTCCGTTTTTCCCCCCTAAGGTAAGTCTTTCCGCTCCCGGGACTGGAATGACTCCTTACCCTCTCCCTTAAAACCCACATCCTTTCGTCTTTCCCTCTCCTTCCCTCTTTCCTGATGAGGCAACAGTTTGTTGCGAAAGCTTGAATTTTGTGTGTATGTTTGTGTTTGTTTGTGTGTCTGTCGACCTGCCAGCACTTTCATTTGGTAAGTCACATCATCTTTGTTTTTAGGTATATAAACATGACATGATATGTATATTCTTCCGCGTTTGCTGTTGTCTCACTCTAGTTTTGTGGTTTATTACGCAGACAGGATTTAAATGAGATAGCAGCAAACACGAAACAATACATGGCAAAATGTTTATATTCGTATTATTCTTATGGTGACGAGAATACTGCATGTGATTCACAATTTATAAAAGTTCCTACTAGCAACCATCTCTTCTCACAGATAGGAAAAAAATCAGAACGTAGAGTTGGCCATATTGACAAACATCCTAAACATTCTTGCCAGTCGGGTTTTCGTAGTACATTGAAATGCTGCTACATTCGAAGATGAACAATACGGAATTTGTATTTACTTCGTTGGATAATGTATGAAAATGCAGTGGTCGAAACTCAGCGCGGAGAAAAAAAGCTTGTCTTCGACCTTTTTTTTTTTTTTTTTTAATTTATTTACTGACGCAGAGGTTTTGGCGCCAGTGTTTATGTTTGTGCCCACAAAGCATGCCTGTGTAGTGCTACATATATTCGACGGCAGAACTAAGTTGTGGCGGCACCCACCGACATTTTTAAGAACTTCCGCTTGCTTTGCACTCAATTCTAAGCCGCAGGTGGTTTTTTGGATTACAAAAACCAGAAAAAAAGTGCGGCTTAGATTCGAGTAAATATGGTATGTGTGTGTGTGTGTGTGTGATTGTGCGTGTGTGTGCTTGCGGCACAGCAAGTGAGAACAGACACACTCACCGACGCCAGTAAGGTCAGTGACATCTCTCTACAACTGCCACATGGACTGGCGACAGCGAGAGCACGACAGCCCTGCAAAATTCACACAGACCAGCGGTGTCCCAAATTTGTGAAAGATTGTTGCACAATATATTGTCGCATGAACTCTTACGCTGCCACCTACTGTTACATTAATAGTCATATATGCACAATGACTGCACTGCCCGAGTGTTACTGTTATGCACTGTGTACAGCTCTGAGCTCCCACACTAACTGTTCGCAGGCCTATACATTTCCTGGGACACTCGATCTCAAAATATTTATTAAGTGGAAAGGAACAGTCCAATCCTGGACAAGCCTACCCAATTGCAATGTTACCAAGGGTTAGCGGTAACTATTGCTACTTACAATCCAGCAGAGAGCAAGTTCACAACCTGTTACATGGCTTGTCTGCACAGAGGTTTTGTTGCAGACCATTGCTTTATGTCCTTACGTAAACAATTATTAGGATGTCCTATGAGGTCAGTCAGTGAAATACAGATATGTAAGAGTAAACTGAGCAATGTCTGCAGCTCATGGTCTCGCGGTAGCGTTCTTGCTTCCAGAGCATGGGGTCCCAGGTTTGATTCCCAGCAGAGTCAGGGATTTTCACCTGCCCCAAGATGACTGGGTGATCATCATCATCATCGTCATCATCATCATCATCATTCATCCCCATTATGGTCAGAGGAAGGCAACGTAAAACCGTCTCCATTAGGACCTTGCCTAGTACAGCGGTGCGGGTCTCCCGCATCGTTCCCCTACTCTCTGTCAAGTAGCATGGGTCTTCATTTCCAAATTGAGCAATGAAGTTGAGAATTAAGGATGTTAGTGTATGTTTAGCACACTTTGCTTTATTCATAGAAACTTGCTTAGCTATGAATGATGGTCCTACACATAATGGCCTAATCGAATCTGTAAATAGTTTTAGCACTGCAGTGGCAAGCAATGAACAGTTCACTTCATCACAGTCACTATAATTCCACTCTGTTCACATTTCACAAACTTATAAACCTTATACTAGCTTCTGAACAGTCCTATAGGCCTGATTCTGCCTTGGAATCAAAACGTGAGTGGCCCCAGGCTCTGCTAGGCCATCTTACCTGCATGGCTCCCAGCACACCAAAGGCCATGATCTCTGCCTTGCATCTCTGTCCTGTGTTTTGTCATGTGACACACTGCTCTAGTCAAATCATCATTCATTTACAAACACTTTTCACAATATACAAATACTTGAATCAAATACATTACACAGTTCTGTACACACTTATTCTATCCCATTCTATTATATTTTCTTAATACAATTAATTTTATTTTAATACATTACACAAACCAGAACAGCAGTTGCTCATCAGAACAACTACTTAATTCTTTCTTACTCTTTTGCATTACGTTATTCAAATACTTTTACAAGTATTAATACATAAAACTGTTATTAAATGAATAAAAAAATGAAATATTTGTACAAATTACCCACGCAAAAGGGTAATAGCTTTTTTTATTTGTGAATGACTCCATTTTACGTGCACAGTTTCACCTGTTATGTTACAGGCTCACACAGCTGTAGCCTACTGGTGTCATTCAAATTCAACAACAGAATTCTTGCAGCAGTTTTCTTATGGTATTGTAAGCTCTCAAAGTTCAGTGAGGGGATTCTGAGGCAGATACGCTAATTGACTGAAGACTTTCTAGTTTAGTTAATTTCTGCTAACTGTGGGCTGTAACGAGTTACAACAGTGAACAAAACAAGCAGGAAAGGTGGGGAGGATATGTATAATCCACTTACCTCTCTCCCATCCTGGAAATTTGCTGCTCCCAAGTTTCAGTTGATACAATCTGCTGTGGAGAAAAAAAAAATATTTCAAGAAAAAGCATTCTAAGGCTCACTCATCATATTATGGGAATTGTGTGATTGTAGGTTTTCCTGACCTAGGAATATTCTGAATGTTTCTTGGGTATTCAGCTGGGTGACATCATCCAGAAGGTGCAATATTTCAGCAAGCCCAACTTCTTGTCTTCTTCAGGCATTCCTGGTGACTGACTGACTTCTGCTGAGCACCATCTTTATATTCCCCCTGTCCCCTCTCCCCCTCCCACGGCCTCTAGTAAGCGAGCTACAGACATAGACTTTGTCCAGTGGTGGAAGACGAGTGACAGTGGGACTTGATCCTCAACAGTGACACTACACTGATGCCAGACATAGGTCTCTCTGACATGACGACATTGCATCTTTATCCTCTTCAGTCGCCAACAAGAGAGTGAATTCCCTCATAGGTTGCTACTGTACTTTGATAATGCTCAAGATTGGGTCCCAGGCCTTGCATAATTAAAAGCTGCTGTCTTTATTAGTTTGTCATGTTGTCAGATCGCTATGGCATCTTCTAATTTTGTCATGAAGGTGTTGGACTGTTGCAACAACTTGGTGCCATAGTAATTCATGGCATGGCCATGGGGGATGCAGTGCTCTGTCACAGTGGACTTTGATGGTTACTATTTGTTTGTTTGGCATTTATACTTAGTGTATCTGTGCTGTACAGTCTATAAAATCCAGATAGTCTGTTGTACGCACATTTTCTTGCACTGGCAAGGGATGTGGTAGACTCCCAGTTTTTGGAGTCACAGGTCTTCTTGACTGGTCCCAGCAACTCTTTCATCTTGGCTGGTGGGCTGAAGATGCCCTTGACATTATGTTTCCACTGTATTCTTCCAATTTTTGCTGATAATTTTCTGATGTATGGGATAATCCTCATCACAGTAGGTTTCTCTTCATTCCCAGCACACAATGGTCTCAACTTCTTCAGTCTTAAGGCATGACATATCTAGCAGTTGCTGTAATTGTTCATGTGGAACACAGCCTGTAAGTGCTGCAGTTCGGTTGCTGGACTCCCATGCATCAGATTTTGCACAAGGGCTTATAGACAAGTGACTCCAGGGCTTCTTCAAAAGCCTCCATAAACATATTAGTCATCGTTGATGGTAGTGTGAAACACATAGCTAACCCATCTGTTTGTTCATAGTATTTTCTATGTTTATGACATTGTACCTCCTGAGGCGCGTGTCATACAGTGATTTAATCTTGCACATACATTCAGTGATATAAGCAGATAGTGTACGCAAAATATGTTGGCAGTAGAGTTAGTAGTAAAGAAATAATGTCTTGCCTGAAACTGAAATTATACTGCATGAATAGCATAAATGCAGAGAGCAATAAACTATTTTCCTTCCTTTATTTTGTGGAGAATGTCAGCACGAAAATGTTTTTGAAAAGATTTTATAATTATATGTAAAATTGGTTTGAAGTTGCTAAGTGCTCTCATTCTTCAATACTAGATTAATGTAGTCCAGGTAATTTGTGCACTGTGAGTTATGCTGCCTTGAGCCATAAACAGAATTTCTCACTGCAGTACTTGTCTTACTGCATTGAACCTTCTAGGTAAGATTTTACCTCTTATTGAATTGATTATTATAGAGCACTTAAAATTTTCAGATTCTGTCAATACGTGAAATATTGAAAAGCAAGGGAGTGTACATTTGGGTGTCTGTGTGGTTGTGTGTGTGAATGTATGTACTATTGCTAGAAAAATAAATAGTTCGTGAAAACTAGTATGAATCCTGTTTTCGGTTATGCATTTCTGCACTCGTATGTTAGTCCACTATAGGAGACTGGTTTCCTTTGCCTTATTTTAAGTATTTCTTCATCCAGGAATTTCCATTACTATTATACTGAAATTCAAATATTTGTTAACCCTCTAAACTGTCAGATAGGCGACCTGCAACTGTAACAATTCACCATTTTATTTGTGTAGTGTTATAGATGTTTATGAAAAGTAGGACTGCCAAGTAACTTAAGACACAGTTACAGTAATAAATGAAGAAACAAAAAATGGTAGCTTGGGCAATATAAAGCTTAACAATCATAATACATTTTGACTTTTCTCTCAAAACATAAGAAGCTTGTTCAGTAAGAAAAATGAACTTCTCATATCAGTACACGACAAAGAAAAATCTAATGGCATTTATATAGATGTATTATGCATAAAAAAACGTTATCTAGAAGTCTCAGAAACTGAACATATGCACCTAGATGAATAGAATTTGGTATCAAATTACTGTAGGCATAATATGAGGAAAGGATAGTGGTTATATACTCAAAATTAGGAATAAAATCTCAGACCATAGATCTCAGTGGATACTGAATTTAACATCTTTTTGAGTGTTGTACTTCCTTAGACTTGAAAACATGCAGGAACACAGTTCCAATGGTCTATAGGCTCTCAACATGAAGTGTTGTAAGCTTAAAAAAATAAATTGTTAGAGAAGGTTACTAAAAATACTTAACAGAAATAACTAGTAACTGATCATATGTGAAGATTTCATTTCAGATAATTGTGACAGAGAGCATCTAGTGCTGCTGATGTCTAACTATGGTTAGACCCCCATGGCAACATTTCCAACAAGAATAGGAGGAAATAGTGCAACAGTGATTCATTATTTATTTCTGAATCCAATTGTCTTTAATGAAATACGTGTGAGCCAACAATTAATATTTTATCTGACAGTGGTAATCCAATGCCAGCAAGGAGGCACCCCTTCCGTCAGGTTTACCTATGAAAGGAAAGGAAAATTTCACAGGACTTTAAATACTGATTCAGTTTCAAATCTCAATACTCATATGTACTACTTTGTCAAAATATAATTTTATAATAAACTTGAAAATTACCTTGCAGTTGTTTGCGGTAATGTGTTCTTTTACTGAGAACAAGTACAAAGTGCAGATAAAATTCTTCATAGAAAAGAGATTGTTATAAAAATTTTGTAGTTTTTACTTAACTTGTTATCTTGGTTTAATATATTTCGATGTCTTTCTTTGCTCTGTACATAAAAGAACTAGTTGCAGGCACTTTATCTATCGCACAGAACATTTAATTCTAATCTTTTTGGCATAACACAGTTTCAGCATTCAAAAATGTCTGAACTTCAGATAAGACATTACATACTCAGAACTGCAACTTCCTGTCAGCTTCATACAACAACCTTCAGCTAATTAGAACAAAGACTATACAGGGTGATTGTAATTAAAATTGCATACATGAGATGGCCCCCATGAAAAACAAGTGATCATAGGAAATGAGACTTTGTGGAAAAACTTGTTAGGATGTGCAGAATAGAAGTAATGAATCAACCATTGAAAGGAACACATTTTAATTTTCAAATGAGAGGGTAACTTTAGATTCTGGGTTACAAATGTTCCTCAGTGTGATAATCATCTGTACCCATGACAGCCAGGAACTGCACTAGATATACCACTTCACAATTGTCCACAGTGGTTTTTGAGTGGTGAACCATGGTACATTCAGCTGTCATGACACAGCTCAGGCTGTATTTGAAGATCACACATCGCGTCCAGTATTCTCAGACATCACAACATTAACTTCTTCAACAATTTGTGGCACAGTTGACTGAAGACCCCTCCCACGAGCAATATCCTAATCACCAGTTAATTCGAACTGCCGAATCATGTTCTTCAACCTCTTTGCTGTAAAATGGACCTCTCCATATCCCTTTAATGCATCGATACTCACAAAGTGCAGCAGCATTATTGCTGTTGTTTTGATAAAACAGCTTTGTGAGTAAAGTCCTGTTAACTGTCTGCAACTGTAATGCACACTTATGCTTTTGTTTCAACCCTGTATTGCCATACCAGTACTGGTAACTAATGACAAGTCATATCACAAACACCACTAACAATGCAAATCCTGCAGCGCACAGTCTGAACATCATTCCCATAAAGTTTGGTACCCATTTGGTAAATAGTTTTTATTCTAGACTGGCTCAGATAGTGAAAGTTTAGTTATAACCACCCTGTATATACAGAAAAGATAGGCTTTTACATAAAAAATGAATTACTCGTCAATAATCTTTATTGAAGTTAGTTTGAAAGTGTATAATTAAGGATTTTCATGCCAACAACTTTAAGTATAATTAAAACTAGATAACCAAATTTTGAAATAAATCCAATACTGTATATGAAAAATAATTAAGTTATTAGGAAAGTAATAGAATTAATGTTTCTATAAAGAGATTTCCACTCTGCAGCAGAGTGTTTACAGATTTGAAACTTCCTAGCAGATTAAAACTGTGTGGCGGACTGAGACTCGAACTCAGGACCCACACAGTTTAAATCTGTCAGGTAATTTCATATCAGCGCACACTCTGCTGCAGTGTGAAAATCTCATTCTGGAAACATGCCCGAGGCTGTGGCAAAGTCGTGTCTCCACAATATTCTTTCTTCCAGGAGTGCTAGTTCTGCAAGTTTCACAGGAGAGCTTTCGTGAACTTTGAAAGATAGGAGACAAGTTACTGGCAGAAGTAGAGCAGTGAGGAGGAGTCGTGAGTCATGCTTGGGTAGCTCAGTTGCTAGAGCACTTGTCCACCAAAGGCAAAGGTCCTGATGAAACCAGTTTTCCTTTGGAAAAGGTTAAGAACTTTTAAATAGAAACTGAGAAAATGTGTGGCTGACATCTGGGGTCAAAATATTTTGTACTAGGAAGAGAGATCTGTATATAATGCAAATAACTTGCTCTAAGCAAGATTAAAAATCCACTACAAACAGTATAGTAAGATTCTTCAGCATATCATCAAAAAGGCAAAGAGCAAATACAATGCATAAAAAAAATCAAAATTCCAAGAACAAGAGACATCTGTTTTTCTAATTCATCTGATAGTAAGATCATAAAAAATAAGTAAGTCATTAAAAAGTTGTTACTCTTCTGGCAGTAAAATACTGTGTTAACTTGGTAGCGCCACCCTTCAGATACCTTTGTACATCATCAATGAGTCGAGGTGTATTTCTTGAAAACTGAAGTAGTAACACAGACATACAAAAGTGTAGATAAGCAACTAACTTCTAATCATAGACCTATCACCTTTCTTCTTGTGTTCTCAAAAATGTTTGAAAAAGTAGTTTACAACATAACATTGAACCATATTTTTGGGGCTTAGCAACAGATCTGTTTGGCTTTCATAAAGGTTTCTTTATTGAGAATGCAATATATGATCTCAAGAACTCATTTGTAGGAGAACTAAGCAACAAAAAAGACTCTGCTAGCATTTTCTGTGATCTTGCCAATGCCCTTTTATTTTGTGGGTAACAAAATTCTGCTAGGGAAACTAATACAAGCAAGCAAGCAAAGTTTTGCATCATATTCCATTAAAGGTCTTCCCCTTCCATAAATGGAGTCATATCCGAATAGAAAACAGAGTGTCATGTTAATAAATGATAAGCAGGAATAATATTAAACTAAAAGTTGAGAAACGTTAACTATGGTGCACAACAAGATTCATTGCTTGGCTCATTCTTGTTTTTTGCCTAAGTAAATGGATTACCCGTGACACTGGAGGATCTTTCAAAAACTGTAATGTTTGCTAATAGAACAAATGTATTGATAAAGAGCTCAAACACATCCATAACAAATACAGCTGGGGATTATCGGAACATGCTTACAACTGGTTTACCGCTAACGGCTTAACCCAGAATACAGCATAAAGTTGTATTATGCAATTCCAAAAAAATCAAAGTGACGTAAAAACAGTATTTATTCTCCAAAAGTATGAAATAGGAATATTCAGTAAATTTGATAACCAAACAAATTGGACAATGTGAGTTTTTAATTTTCACACTAGAATTACACAGGAAAACACAACTCTCACAGACAATGTATTTGTTGGTGAACACACAATATGTTGTACAGGATGGTTAGTAACAGTCTGAAAAACTTGTAAAAGAGTAGCAGAGGAGCTTGTCCTGAGTAATAATTGTTCAGAAAAAAATTCATTATGTTGCGCCATTTCCGAGTTAATTAACATCGAATTGAAGTTAGCAAGTCAGGTCATTGTGCACATAAATTCAAGCACTTGCATATGCTAAAATGCATACTGCACAGACATCCATGTGCCCCTGAGATATCCCTGGTTCAAATGATCATTATCAGTGCCTTTTTCAGACGTGATAAATTTAATTTAGCTGAGGAAAAGCTATGTTTATTCAGTTCCAGAAAACCAAGTGAAGAACACGTTTGGTGACACTGTGTCTAGCAGGCTGCTCGAATTTGCGTGTGTGGTGACCTGATTGGCTAACTTCAATGATAAACAACTCAGAAACAGTGTACCACATCAGTTTTTTTCCTCAGCACAGCATCCTCTGCAAAATCATTATGAGGTTTTCAGACCATTTCTGACCAACCAATATAAATGTTTATCCATTAGTGAATGGCGTCTGTGACTTTGATGCACAACCAGCCATTCTAAATGACATAAGATTATAATAAGGGTGTATCATCAACAACAGTTAGTGTAATTAATCAGCAGACAATAGTAAGTTTCAAAGTAGCTTTATAGGTAATGACCAGAGGGATATGTATAATGGGACAGGTGTCAATTCCAAATTAAACATGTTTGTAATTGGATTTGTCTGTGCTTTGGAAGATCAATTTTCCAAGGAAACAGTAAAGCATGCCACTAAGATGACACCAGTAAAGCCTTGGATAACAAAAGGGATAAAAATACTATATCAGAGTGCATTCAACCTGCGACAGGCGGGAGATATGGGAAAAACCCAGAAATTTTTTCATTTGGGAGAAATCCGGGAAAAATCCAAGAATTTTTTTAGAATTCCGGGAACTTTTCATTGTTTTAGTTTTCAGTTAATTTTTTGTAATTTTGACTGTTAAGAACCAATACCCTTAGAAAGGATATTACTGTATCCTGCTACGGCAGAATAATACTGCAGCAACAAAACACGAACGAGAGGAAAAAAAAAAAAAAAATGAAAATAAAACTTAAGTTGCAAAGGAAACACACCATATACAACAACAAAACACAGTGCTCATATAAGCTGTCTGACAATAGCAAAATGTATCAGAGGCTTTAGGAAGACTGTGCAATGCTTCAGAACAACAAATTGCCTCCGATGAGCATGATGTCACCATTGTTTACATTAGATTTGCTTGAGCAGTTGTGAGCGGGCTCATGCACATGTGCAGTTGAGTCTCCCACTTCTGCCTTCAGAAGTGTGGCTGTTAGTTGTATAAGCAGTTGCAGCAAGCAGCCAGATACTGCCCAGAAAACTTTTACAGGCACACGCAAGCTGCCAGATTCATGCATGCGCAACAGGTCCTGATCTACCGTATTTACTCGAATCTAAGCCGCACTTTTTTTCCAGTTTTTGTAATCCAAAAAACCGCCTGCGGCTTCAAATCGAGTGCAAAGCAAGCGGAAGTTCTGAAAAATGATGGTAGGTGCCGCTACAACTAACTTCTGCCATCGAATATATGTTCCGCTACACAGGCATGCTTTGTAGGCACAAAGATAAATACTGGCACCAAAACCTCTGCGTCAGTAAATAAATTAAAAAAAAAAAAAGGTGGAAGGCGAGCTCTTTTTCTCCGCCCCGAGTTTCGACCACTGCATTTTCATACATTATCCAACGAAGTAAATACAAATTCCGTATTGTTCATCTTCGAATGTAGCAGAATTTCAATGTGCTATGTTTATATTCGTATTATTCTTATGCCCAGTAGTGATAGTCAGAAATGAAGCACGACAACTGACTAGATTTTTAAATCTAAGTTGACTCTAATTTCTGTGCAGAATTTGATGTACTAAAGAAGCGGCCGCAAAGATTTTCAAACGGAGAAAAATTTTTGCCTAACTTTCGTTCCTGTTGATCATTATCAAAGAAAGCAGCAGTGTAAGTAACAACAAATAGCAGTCTCTTGCCATTGTTTCGCTAATGAGACGATTCCTCTCTCTTTTTTTTAATTTTAAGCGGCGGTAGCGTGCACAAAAGCAAGCCATGCCGCGAGCGGCGACAGGCCGTAAACAAGCACTATCAGAATACGACAAACAATGCATGACACAGTACAGTAATGCATTTTCAGCTTAGAGTGATGTAAACACCTATAACAAAGAAAACGGCACTTATCAGATCAAAGCAAAATAAGCAATCGATTCAAACCAGACGGAGCACGTGAAAAAGGAAGGGTACCCGTATAAATACAGACGGAGCGCCTGACGCATAGCAATGACTACCTGGTAAAGCGTAACTGCTAAGCTTACGACTCGAACCAAACTACTGTAGCTGTATCGTCATTCATTCGACCTAAATTGTGTCTCATATTACAATGGACCAACTTTGTTTCGATTTGGAGGTGCGGCCTAAAACTTTTCTCTCCCCTTGAATTTCGAGTCTCAAATTTCAGGTGCAGCTTAGATTCGCGAAATTTGTTTTTCCTTGATTTTGAGTCTCATTTTTCAGGTGTGGCCTTAGATTTGAGTGCGGCTTAGTTTCGAGTAAATTCGGTAGGGGGCAGGGGCAAACCAGGGTAGCACAGGGGGAGGGGGCCAAGTTCATATCTTGATGGAAAAAAAAAATTGTTTCACGAAGCACATGGCATCCAGCACATGTTGGTCTATCGATTATTCATATGATTTTGAAACTCGTCCCTGTTGATTTTTGAACGTATTCTAAGTTGATTTCCGAATGAATCATAAGTTGATTTTTGAATGCGTGCATAGTGTACGTGATGTGCTTGCCATGGGAATCTCATCACATCTCAAATAAACCATCGTCCAGACAAAAGGTGACAGGGCTATACGAGGTGAGTGGAGTAAAGCCGAACGGGTGAATGCCAATCGCTGTTTTGTATATGTGGTTGTCTGGGTTTGTGAATGATAAGTGTTGTTATAATTACTTGCGAATCCATAGATTCAGACTACCAGAGTGGAAATAAACAACTAACTGGAATAACAGGTAAGAAAGACTACGTATTATCTTCTCGGTGTATCCAAGAAAATGACAGCAAATTTTCGGCCAGACCGCTACACTACTAAGGGCCATTTGTACAGTCCCTGGCTAGCAGCCACCTAAGTTATATTTTAGGAGTAGTGCGGAAACGCGTTGTACGAACACATAAAACACCTAACCGGAGAATAAACACAGGATAACTAAACCGGTGATTGCGACAGGGTTAGTGAAGTTAATCGAAGAATAAGTTTTCACACTGACAGGAATAGTTACAGAATTAGTGATGATCAGATTGATTGTTAGGACGAGGAAAATGGGGACATCACACAAATTATAGAAGAATACAACGATTCCAAATTTATATAAAAATTTTGCTACTACTTTTCGATCTCATACTTGAGACTCTGGAGTGTATGAATGAAATGTGAAACTATATTGTAACAAATGCTTAATAGACATTTGATATTCGTACTTCGTGAATTATGTTGCCATGTTATAAAAATGACCATTTGTGCCAAAACAATCTCATTTATTTGGTGTGTGTTACAATTGATGCAATATTTGACAGGCCTATTTCATTTTATCTAGCAGACAGTGACAAAGTACACATAATCAGATCGAGGAACCACACCAAGCTTGATCAGATCGAGGAACCACACCGAGCTTGGGTTCTATTTGTATTAACAGCTTTTTCAGTATTAGACAATGACATTTCATTTTCTTCATACAGCAAAATGTTTGACGACCTCTAATGAGGTAATAGATTCTTTCCCAGAAAGGAAAAGCATGCAATGTAAAGCTGTAGCAAGATTAGAGAGAAAAAAAAAATGCTAGGACTTAAGGCTTGAAGGAACGTGTACTGCTTGCTTGTCTCTTGTCTTCACTGGTTTTATGCATCCTAGATTTAATTTTATGTCACAGAAAATACAAGTTATTAGCTAATAGGCAGTAAAGAGTGCAAATTTTCTGGAGAGTACTTGTTCTCTCAGTTACAAATAATCCCATCCAGCAATTGCGAGTTTTTTTTTTTTAAAGAAGGGCAGGATGTCAAACTGACCGACTGGGAGCAGGAGAATCATCACAGGACATTTTAATTTCCACTCTCCTGAAGATAGTTTAATGGCATCCACTTCAAAATATTACACATTTGAATTCCACAGAGCGAAATACAGTGACGTGCGATAGAAGAATGCTGTGTGAAGAGGTGTGGCACTGCACGTTGGCACGGTTAAGACCGAGTAATGTGTCTTACATTTCCTCGAACACATATTTTTTATGTACCAGACTCTTCAGAGAGATATGCTCTACAAAATGAACACATTTTAAATTTTTGGCTTACTGCCTCAAATGCTAGAGGGAGAGTTGGCGGGGGAGGGGGAAGGGTTTGGGGCACTATCTAATATTTCCCCAGTTCGAAAATATCGTTGGTCTGGTTGTGATGGTGCAGAGCAGTCTGAGTTCTAGTGGGGAGGTGGGTAGTGTCCAGGTGCCCCGTGATTTCTTTTAGTGATTTTGTTGTTTCTTCTTCGTTTGTTGCTCTGACGTCAAATGAATATAAAATGGATTGCTGTGGCCGGGAGCTATCAAGTGAATGAAAATATATTCACATAGTTATGGAATTCTGAAATACGTTATTAGTTTCAAATTTTATTTTATTTCCATCTCTCTGACAGTCAAGCATTAGTAGCTTTGCACAACAATGAAGTTATTTTTGTCGGTTTGCTAAAGAAATTTGGCTTTTATTGATCTTTTCCCCTGAGGCAGTCAATTTATTTGAAATGATGTGTTTAATTCCCCACTGTTTGCTAGTTTCAACTGTTCGCTGCATTTCATGTGCACGTTTTCATCTTCTAGCTCGTATGGCATTATGTCATAACGAAGAGCCTAACATGAGATAATACAGTACTGGTACTCCAAGAAAATTTACATCCGAAACTGGAGATATGAATGTGTACTTGAAGCCAAATTATGATTTTAGTATGGTTCACAAAGTTCTGATGCTCTTGGAGTAACATCTGATGTCGTGTTTCTTTTGTGACATAATGTAAGATCTTTTACATGTACAAACATACGGGCTTCCACGTCATCGTAGCTGTGCAAGCATGGTGACTCCTGTTACCTGGTGCTCTATGGCAGCTGCTGAAACAAACCTATTTGTAACAGGTTGAGGGAAAATATTGCAAATGATCATTTGAAAAGCGTTACTTTCTAAGTAAATTTTCTTTTACATAAGATGAACTATCTGCGAGAATGTAAAATGAATTTCTTAAATCACAGAGCATTTGACTCTATTTAAAAATCAACCCTTTGAGGACGACGATTTAGAAGAATTTTGAGCCCAGAAAATCAGACATTAATGTCATTATTAAAAATTTTACTGGTACATTTGTGTAAAGTATCTTAAAATGTGACATGCACAAAAAGATCAACATTATATGTAAAAGCTTAGCTTCTCTTGCATCTTATTAATCTTTGAGAGCAATATTACACATGAAAGCTTTGCTTTTTTTGTAGCAACACTACATAAATTAATTTAAACCATTAATTTTTCCTATTTGTGCGTTCGCGCTACTTAAGTGATGTTGCAACTGGCTGACTACCGTATTTACTCGAATCTAAGCCGCACTTTTTTTTCCGGTTTTTGTAATCCAAAAAACCGCCTGCAGCTTAGAATCGAGTGCAAAGCAAGCAGAAGTTCTGAAAAATGTTGGTAGGTGCCGCCACAACTAACTTCTGCCGTCGAATATATGTAGCGCTACACGGGCATGCTTTGTAGGCACAAAGATAAATACTGGCGCCAAAACCTCTGCGTCAGTAAATAAATTAAAAAAAAAAAAAAAAAAATGTGGAAGACGAGCTTTTTTCTCTGGCCCGAGTTTCGACCACTGCATTTTCATACATTACTCAACGAAGTAAATACAAATTCCGTATTGTTCATCTTCGAATGTAGCAGAATTTCAATGTAATACGAAAATCCGACTGACAAGACTGTTTGGGATGTTTGTCAATATGGCCAACTCTACATTCTGAATTTTTTCCTACATGTGAGAAGAGATGGTTGCTAATAGAAACCTGATGAAATGTGAATCACATGCAATATTCTCTTCACCATAAGAATAATATGAATATAAACATTTTGCCATGTATTCTTTCGTGTTTGCTGCTATCTCATTTAAATCCTGTCTGGCTAATAAACTACGAAACTAGAGTGAGACAACAGCAAACGCGGAAGAATACACGTATCGTTTCATGTTTATATTCGTATTATTCTTATACCTAATAGGGATACAGTCAGAAATGAAGCACGGCAACTGACTAGATTTTTAAATCTAAGATGACTGTAATTTCTGTGCAGAATTTGATGTACTAAAGAAGCGGCCGCAAAGATTTTCAAACGGAGAAAAATTTTCGGCTAACTCTCATTCAGAACTATGTTCTATCATACACAGTCTATTATTTGGTTCTTGTTGATCATTATCAAAGAAAGCAGCAGTGTAAGTAACATCAAATAGCAGTCTCTTGCCGTTGTTTCGGTTATGAGACAGTTCCTCTCTTTGTTTTAATTGTAAGCAGCAGTAGTGCGCACAAAAGCAAGCCATGCTGCGAGCGGCGTCAGGCCGTAAACACGCACTATCAGAATGCGACAAACAATGCATGACGCAGTACAGTAATGCATTTTCAGCTTAGAATGACGTAAACACCTATAACAAAGAAAACGGCACTTATCAGCTCAAAGCAAAATAAGCAATCGATTCAAACCAGACGAAGCACGTGAAAAAGGAAGGATACCCGTATAAATACGGACGGAGCGCCTGACGCATGGCAATGGCTACCTGGTAAAGCTTAACTGCTAAGTTTATGACTCGAACCAAACTACTGTAGCTGCATTGTCATTCATTCGACCTAAATTGTGTCTCATATTAGAATGTACCAACTTTGTTTCGATTTGGAGGTGCGGCCTAATACTTTTTTCTCCCCTTAAATTTCGAGTCTCAGATTTCAGGTGCGGCTTAGATTCGAGAATTTTATTTTTCCTTTATTTCGAGTCTCATTTTTCAAGTGCGGCTTAGATTCGAGTGCGGCTTAGATTCGAGTAAATATGGTACATCACTGTCCTATGCTCTGAATATCCGCCGTCATCGGCTGGCGAGATCACATGACATAGCTATGACTGGCTTACAAAAGCACATCACAATCTCTATTATAATGCTTTGAATAGTAACAAGTGGTGTTTGGTGGAATTTGAATTTATACCTTCGTAATACAAAAATAACAGCATAGATGTTGCTGCACATCGAAGATCTTTCCGGAAAGGGTTTTTTTTCCCCCTGAGTTTTGTTTTCTACATCTGTGTATACAATCATAACTAATCAAAGGATTGATAAGTTTTACAGTTCCTAGGAAAAGTATACCGTCACTTAACACAGAAAAAGTGTATTTTCACCAGGGGGAAGGTGTATTTTTAACCAGGAAATCCGGGATCTTTTTTTTCTTGTCTGCGTATACACCCTGTATTTGCAAGGAAAAGGAAGATGTATGAAATGGTGAGGACAAACAGAGAAGTAGGACTGATTTCATATTACAAGAAATACTGTGAAATTTTTTAAAAGAGAAAAATGGTAAAAATTAAGAAACGTCTCTATAATATCTGAAATTAATAGTTTAGATAGTAAAATTCAATCTAGGAGGACAACACTTAAAAGAGAATAAAGGAAATCAGTTATAATATGTGAAGACCTTGTTGTTAAAGGAAACAACATATTGTAGCAGCCAGGTAGTCAGTATATTTATTAATTGTTTTCTGATACGCGTGCCAACTCCTGCTTTTCCCATGTCTTCCATTTAGAAATAGACCACTGATTTATAGCCTCTGTGTTTAACATTTGTATTGCTGTATCCACCGAGTGAGGTGGCGCAGTAGTTAGCTCACTGGACTCGCATTCCGGAGGACAACGGTTCAATCCCATGTCCGACCATCCTGATTTAGGTTTTCCATGATTTCCCTAAATCGCTTCAGGCAAATGCTGGGATGGTTCCTTTGAAAGGACACAGCCGACTTCCTTCACCATCCTTCCCTAATCTGACGAGGCCGATGACCTCACAGTTTGGTCTCCTCCCCCAAATCATCCCAACCCAACCATATTCCTGTATTCACATGGTGACCAGATAGATGTAATAAATATGCATTTTGTTATTTATTAATGGATGTAATGCTTGCTGCAGATGTGAGTATAATCATTGAATTTTATTGCTAATGATTCCAATGCATCATCATTTCTGGAAGAGCTATGATTTTTGACTCTATTTTGTACGTATTGCTGTTTTTTGATTTCTTGTCCAACAACATTCCAGATTGTTTTTGTTTTATTTTTGACCATAGGGCACACATTTCAATTTCTTAATAACAGTCTGAAGGATTTGACAGTATTGGTGACAATAGGGTTTCAGCTCTTGACTACTGCTTATCCCCCTTATTACGTAGAGCTCCCTCTCCTCTGTAATCTTATATACACAGTGTTAGTTCAATAATTGTTTGAGCCAATATCTTATATTTTATTTGTGTAGAATGGATTTCTATGGTTTGTTTTCTTTCTGACCTCCTGATAGAATACAAACATTTGTAACTTTTTTGTTATTTAAATGCTGTCACTAAGTCTGTGTGATATTATTACAGGAACAGTTTTTGGCGACCCACATTTTATCACATTTGATAATGTTGAGTATACGTTCAATGGAAAAGGAGAATTTGTGCTGGTTCGAGTGGACACAGAAAAGCTGAGGTTAGATGTCCAAGGCCGGTTTGAACAAATGCCAAAGAATGTTTATGGAGAAGTAATGGCAACGCAACTGACAGCTATTGCTGGTAAGATACAAAAGTTTGATCTAATGTTCTTACTTTTTGTAACACTTTCATGCAGACTTTTTTTATTGCAAGGAGCTTCAAATGACTTTTTCTGTGAATTTTGTTTGCAGTTTTTTATTACAATAATAACTTCTTGTATAATAATGGAACTTGCAGAATATATCATATTAAGTGAAGAAGAAGCTGTATGGAAAAAAGTAAATAGACATTGCAACCAAACTGTGGAAGCATAAAATTACTACTTAAAGAGAGTGTGAAGACAGGAGAGATTTCATTGATATCAACTTAGCTGAAAGAAAGAACAGCAATTTACAGAAAAAATCTGCTGTCCAGTCTACACATTATAAACTAGTAATTAATAATATTCTCACAATTACTGAATATCATGTTACTAACTAAAACTGGTAGCCATGATCGGATACATACAGATAGATTAACAAATGTCAATAGAAGTGGAAGTGTATGCATAAAGTTGTATGTATGTTTCATTAAGCTTAAAAAAATGAAGAAATGAACACATTCCTAAAGATGTAGGCAAATTGTTTACACATAACAATGTGACTGATAAGATTGACTTGAACTAAAATACCTACAAAATTTAAGAGATAATAGAGTGAAGATAAAAAGACCTACAAAATTTAAGAGACAATAGAGTGAAGGTAAAAGATGCAGCATAAATTATTGTAAATTCAAGAACTGTATAAAAGGATAGATAGCTACTCATGATGTAGGGAGGTGTTGAGAGGCCAGCTCAATGAAAAAGGAAGCAGGATGTCATTTTGCTATCAGACTTAGCCCTTCATCAGACATAGATAACAAAATTCATGCACTTTCTCTCTCTCTCTCACAAACACAAACACACACACACACACACACACACACACACACACACACACACACACATCACCGCTGTCGTCTCAGAGCTCCAAAGTTTAACTGCAACTGCGTCTGATGTGAGAAGTGATCTGTACTTCAGTGGGTAATGGGTGTAGAGAGGAAATATGGAACAGAGAGGGGTAGCAGGGTAGGAATGAGGGAAGACGATAATGCTACTTGTGGAAGCATGCAGGGATGTGGCGGGGGCAGGATAGTAAGCCACTAGGTGCAGCATCATTAGGCTAAGCTAGTGGTCCCCACATATCCACTGCCCGACCACAAATAAACACATCTCTCAGTACCATCCAGGACTGGAGCAACTGAATCACATTCTCTTCCAAGATTTTAAGTAGCTCTTATTGTGTCCTGAAATTAGTAATGTCCTCCCCACTGTCCTCCGTAGCCCACCTACAGCGGTGCTCTGTTGTCCACCCAACATCCACAATATCCTTTTCTGTCCCTATTCCACTTGTCCTCTGAATCCCTTGTTCCTTGGCTCATATCCCCATAATAGACCTAGCTGCAAGATGTCACTTACATCCTCCACTGCTAACATATTCCAGGTCTGTCACAGGCATCTCCTATACTATCAAAGGCCAGATGTGAAAGCAGCCATGTGATCTACCAACTTAGCTGAAATCACTGTGCCAAATTTTATATGGACTTGAAAACTAACGAGCTGACTGCTCACATGAATGGTCTATGCCAAACTGTGACCAAGAAACAGCTGGACTACTCAGTTGCTGAGCATGCTGCTCAACATGATGTGTTCAGTTTCAACAACTGTTTCACAGCCTGTACCATCTGGATTCTTCCCACAATTGCCAGCTATTCTTAATTGCGCAGATGGAAACTCTCCCTGCCTTTGTTCCCATAATCCTTGTGGTTAAGAACAATGGTGGTGAAGCCTTTGTCTGCTGGTAGGATTATAAGGTTGGGATCAGTCCACCATCTAATAACTGATCCCGACCTTACAATCCTACCTGCAGACAAAGGTCCCACCACCGTTGTTTTGAACCGCAAGGATTGTGTGGCAGGATTCTGTCAGCTGTCAGATACTTGCAAGTGCAAACTATGCCACAGTGATCCCATTCCAGTAATCCAGCAGGATCTCCAGTCACTACTCAGATCCTTAGGCCCATCCCAGAACCTCTCCCCAGAGTCCATCTCTCTACTTACCCCTACCACTCTGCACACTCCTACCTAAAGTCCATAAACCCAGCCACCCAGGACGCCCCCTTGTGCCCCCACTGAGAGAATCTCTGCTCTTGTAGACCAACACCTTCAACCTATTACCCAGAACCTATCCTCCTATATAAAATACCAATCATTTCCTCGAGTGACTCTCCACAGTTTCTGTCCCTTTACCACATGGTGCCACCTCCCTGTACACTAACATTCCCAATTCCCATGGCCTTACTGCTATCGAACACTATCTTTCCTAACACCCTATGGGTTCCAAACCAACAATCTCCTTCCTAGTCTTCGTGACCAACTATATTCTCACCCACAATTACTTCTCCTTTGAAGGCATTACCTACAAACAAATCCATGGCACAGCTATGGGCACCCGCATCGCACCATCCTATGCTAACCCATTCATTGGCCATCTAGAGGAATCCTCCTTAAAAACTCATAATCATAAACCCCTGATCTTGTTCAGATTCATTGATGACATCTTTGCTATCTGGATTGAAGGTGACGACACTTTATTCACATTCCTCCAGAATCTCAATAACTTCTCCCCCATTTGCTTCACCTGGTCCTACTCAACCCAACAAGCCACCTTCCTGGATGTTGACCTCCACCTCAGAGATGGCTACATCAGTATTTCCGTCCGTACCAAACCTACTAATCACCAGAAATACCTGCCACCCATTCCATACCAAGAAAACCCTTCCGTACAGCCTAGCCACCTATGTTCGTCGCTTCTGCAGTGACAAGCAGTCCCTCTCCAAATATACTGAGGGAAATGTTTTTAAAAAAAACTAAATTAAAATCTTTTCTAATAGAAAAATGTTTATATTCTTTCAACGAATTTTAAGATGGTGATTGTAACATGAGGCATTGGCATAGCAGTTGTAATGTGATAAATGTAAAAAATAGACATAAGAAGCAACAGCTACAGAATATAGTGTATTTTATAAGTGTAAGTATAACCATAGTTTTAAGTCTGACGTTTGCAAAAGCCATCATTACGATGGCTCCTCGCAAAGAAAATATAAATAAATAAATAAAAACATTCACTGATGACATCTTTGCTTTCTGGATCAAAGGTGAGGACACCCTATCCACATTCCTCCAAAACCTCAACAACTTCTGCCCCATTTGTTTCATCTGGTCCTACTCAACCCAACAAGCCGCCTTCCTAGAAGTTGACTTCCACCTCAAAGATGGCTACATCAGTACCTCGACAGCTGCCACCCATTCCAAACCAAGAAGTCCCTTTTGTACAGCCTAGCCACCCTTGGTCATCGCATCTGCAGTGACTAGCAGTCTCTCTCGAAATATACCGAGGGTCTCACTGGAGCCTTCACTGACCATAATTATCCTCCCAACCTTGTACAAAAACAAATCTCCCATGCCTTACCTTTCCAGTCTCCCACCACCTCCCAAAGTCCCACCGTCTGGCCACAGAGGAGCATTCCCCTCACAACTCAGTACCACCCAACACTGGAGCAACTGAATTACATTCTCTGCCCTGAAATGAGAAATGTCCTTCCCATTATCCTTCCCACCCCTCCCACAGTGGTATTCTGCCATCCACTGAACCTACACAATGTACTTGTCCATCCTTACACAGTCCCTGCTCCCAGTCCCTTACCTAATGACTCAAGCCCCTGTAATAGACCTAGGTGCAAGACCTGTCCCATACATCCTCCCACCACCACCTACTCCAGTCCTATCACTAACATCACCTATCCCATCAAAGGCAGGGCTACCTGTGAAACCAGTCATGTGGTCTACAAGCTAAGCTGCAACCAGTGTGCTGCATTCTATGTAGGCATGACAACCAACAAGCTGTCTGTCCACATAAATGGCCACCGACAAACTGTGACCAAAAAACAAGTGGACCACCCTGTTGCTGAACACGCTGCCAAACATGATATCCTCATCTCAATGACTGCTTCACAGCCTGTGCCATATGGATCCTTCCCACCAACACCAGCTTTTCTGAATTGCGCAGATGGGAACTTTCCTTGCAATACATCCTACGTTCCCGTAACCCTCCTGGCCTCAGCCTTCGTTAGTCACTGTCCGCACCCATCCTGTACCCTCCCTGTTCCCATTGCAGCACTACAAAGCCGTAATTTCACCACCACACCCCGTCTTTTAATTTCTTTTTATTTCTCTCCTTTTTGCTACGTACCCTCTCCCCCCTCCACACCTCCTCTCCAGCCCACCGTCTAAGCTGCAACACTTCACTGTCCGCCACTCCCACCATACTATCCCTCTCCCTCCCCGCCCCACCCTCCTCCTTACCCCCACCCAGTCTCCACTCTCATCATGCACTGGTACTGCTGCTTGCAGTGTGGTTTCAGTTCTCTGAGACTGCAGACGTGTGTGCAATTTGTGTTTGCGTGAGTGTGTGTGTGCATGGGTGTATATGTGTCTACTGCTGACAAAGACGTTAATGGCCAAAAGCTATAATTGTGTGAATCTTTTTGTTGTGCCTATCGTGACTCAGCATCTTTGCTGTATAGTGAGTAGCAACTTTCCTTCTCTGGTATTGTTACAATAAAGTTTTATGTTTGACAGACAGTTGTTGTGGGTTTCAGTCAGAAGACTGGTTTGATGCAGCTCTCCATGCTACTCTATCCTTTTCGAGCTTCTCTACCTCCAAATAACTACTACAACCTGTAGTTGCATACTGTATTCACCTCTTGAGTTCCTCCACACTTGTTTCCAGTACTAATTTTATGATTCTTTGATGTGTCAGAATGTGTCCTGTTGACTGATCCTTTCTTTCAGTCAAGTTATGCCACAATTTTTTTTCTCCCCAATTCTTCTATTCATTACCTCCTCGTTAGTTCAAGTGACTATATCATATGTATTACATACATAATGGGAAAGGAGGAAAATGTATTTGAGGAACCGAATTGTAAGAAGTGGAGCCACTCTCACTTTGCTATTTTTCAGAATCAATAACAAAATTTTAGAGAAACAAGCCAACCACTAAAATTTTCTTATGGAGCCAAGTGAAGGACTCCGACAGAAAAACAAAAATGAGCATTCCAGCTAGCTCAAATGAATTTACTAAACTTAGTTTTGGGATACACAACAGCATATCAAATCCCAAATGAGTATGTAAGACTAAATCAAACAATGGAATATCCAGGTTGGATTGTAGCAGTGTTACTCACCATATAGCGGAGATGCTGAGTTGCTGATAGGCACAACAGAAAGACTGTCATAAAATGAGCTCTTGACCAACAAGGCCTTTGACAATCGCACACACATGACATAGTATCTGGCAGCTGAAGTGACAGTCTGGCATGTTGAAAGAATGGACAGTATTACATATTAAAAAAATAACCTGTTTTTCCCACTACGTGAAGAGAGAGAGAGAGAGGGGGGGGGAGGAGGGGGGGGGGGCAGGGTGAGATTGTAAACAACTGACAGATCATTTTAGCTATCATTTCTATTAAATCATTTTTATCTTCCAAATTCATTGTTTTATTTTGTGTATTTGTAGCTTCATCTCTGTATAACAAAGGGTAAGTCAGTCTGATCTCACGACATACCTTTTTGGGATAACTGCCAAAAGAAGTGATTAAATAGACAATTGTATCCTTAAAATGAGTTTATAAATTGCTAGTATGGTTTGTTTTTTATTTGTCTAAAAGTGGTAGTCAAAAAGTGTTATTATCGCCTTGCAAAAGTAAAATTATGTAATTAATTTTTTGTTTATGTGCATGTACAAGAGGTGCTCAAAAATATGGAGACCCCACACAACACATAACCCTGCCTGATATGATGTGCTAAAGCTGCTGGTGTTCATAGCAGCTTCCAATCATCACAGAATTGATGAATATAGGTCCTGTGTGCTGTGTAATAGTGGCAAGATCAGGTAACGATGATGGGGGTAGACATCAGTCACACATCCTTCACTCCAAATAGTCCACAAAGGCTAAGATCTGGTGACCATGGCGGCCAGGAGAGATGCAATAGTTCATCCTCATCTGACCATGGTGGCCAGGAGAGATGCAACAGTTCATCCTCATGTTCACAAAAGCAGTCCTGGATGATACGAGCTGTGTGAAAACTGGCCCTGTCACCTTGGAACGCAGCATCACCACAGTGGAACAAATATTGTACCATGAGATGGACCTGGTCAACAAAAATGGTCACATTATCCTTGGCAGTAATGCAACCTTCCAGAGTAACCACAAGACCCATGGAAAACCACACTAGGACTGTCCAAATCACCACCAAACCCCCACCATGTTTCACTCTTGGGATGTAAATTGAGCCTGAAATTGGAAACACTGTGAGACAAGAGTAATATGACCAAATGATATTTTTCCATTGCTCCACTGTCCTGGTTTTATGGCTTCAGCACTACAGTTTTTTGTTACAGGCATTTACGTCACTTGAGAGTTGTTTAGGAATTCTGACTCACCCTGCCATTCCCAGCTTATGCAGGTCCCTTCGTGTTGCTTTGGTGATGATAGGTTTCATGAGTGCAACATTCTGTTCTGGAGTGACTTTTGCGGCTGTCATCTTCTTATTTTTCATCACAATCCTCTTCAGTGACTGTCCATTTTGGTAACCCAACACACAATTTTGTCTGTGTTTTCACTTAGTGATTGATGTTTTTCTACTTTCCCTGTGTCTGGTATAAATCTTTGATACGGTACCTCTTGAAACGCTGAAACTTTGGCTACTTTGGTTACAGATGAGCACCAACAATTAGCCCAAGTTCAAATTCACTTAGCTTCAACATAATGCACCCACAACACTGTTCTGAGCATGACTTTTGTAATGTGTTGAGGACATTGCACGGGTGCCATTCATGGTCGAATACAACAGCAAATCCTGCAGATTTGACTTGCATCTGTGTTTGTGTTCAAGTGAAAATTTCTCATTGTGTATCTGTACTTGGTCAGATGTCTATACAGGGTGGTCCATTGATACTGACCGGGCCAAATATCTTACGAAATAAGCATCAAACAAAGACACAAAAAACTACAAAGAACGAAACTCGTCTAGCTTGAAGGGGGAAACCAGATGGCGCTAAGGTTGGCCCGCTAGATGGCACTGCCATAGGTTAAATGGAGATCAACTGCATTTCTTTAAATAGGATCCCCCATTTTTTATTACTTATTCATGTAGTACGTAAAGAAATATGAATGTTTTAAGTGGACCACTTTTTTTGCTTTGTGATAGATGGCGCTGTAATAGTCACAAATGTATAAGTACGTGGTATCATGTAACATTCTGCCAGTGCAGATGGTATTTGCTTCGTGATACATTACCCATTTTAAAATGGACCGTTTACCAATTGCGGAAAAGGTCTATATCATGTTGACATGTGGCTATTGTGATCAAAATGCCCAATGGGCGTGTGCTATGTATGCTGCTCGGTATCCTAGACGACATCATCCAAGTGTCTGAACCATTCGCCAGATAGTTACATTATTTAAGAAAACAGGAAGTGTTCAGCCACATGTGAAATGTCAACCACGACCTGCAACAAATGATGATGCCCAAGTAAGTGGTTTAGCTGCTGTCGCAGCTAATCAGCACATCAGTAGCAGACAAATTGCATGAGAATCAAGAATCTCAAAAATGTTGGTGTTGAGAATGCTACATCAACATCGATTGCACCTGTACCATATTTCTATGCACCAGGAATTGCATGGTGACGACTTTGAACATCGTGTACAGTTCTGCCACTAGGCACAAGAGAAATTACGGGACGATGACAGACTTTTTGCACGCGTTCTATTTAGCGACGAAGCGTCGTTCACCAACAGCAGTAACGTAAACCAGCATAATATGCACTATTATGCAACGGAAAATCCACTTTGGCTGCGACAAGTGGAGCATGAGCGACCATGGCGGGTAAATGTATGGTGTGACATTATGGGAGGAAGGATAATTATCCCCATTTTATCAATGACAATCTAAATGGTGCAATGTATGCTGATTTCCTACGTAATGTTCGACCGATGTTACTACAAGATGTTTCACTGCATGACAGAATGGCGATGTACTTCCAACATGATGGATGTCCGGCACATAGCTCACGTGTGGTTGAAGTGGTATTGAATAGTATATTTCATGACAGGTGGATTGGTCATCGAAGCACCGTATCATGGCCCACACGTTCACCGGATCTGACTTCCCCGGATTTCTTTCTGTGGGGAACACTGAAGGATATTTGTTATCGTGATCCACCGATAACGCCTGACAACATGTGTCAGTGCATTTTGAATGCATGTGTGAACATTATGGAAGGTGAACTACTCGCTGTTGAGAGGATTGTCATTACACATATTGCCAAATGCATTGAGGTTGGCGGACATCATTTGAGCATTTATTGCATTAATGTGGTATTTACAGGTAATCGCGCTGTAACAGCATGTGTTCTCGGAAATGATAAGTTCACAAAGGTACATGTATCACATTGGAAAAACTGAAATAAAATGTTCAAACGTACCTACGTTCTGTATTTTAATTTAAAAAACCTACCTGTTACCAACTGCTCATGTAAAATTGTGAGCCATATGTTTGTGACTATTACAGCGCCATCTGTCACAAAACACAAAAAGTGGTCCAACTAAAATATTCATATTTCTTTATGTACTACACAAATATGTAATAATAAATGGGGGTTCCTATTTCAAAAAACACAGTTGATATCCGTTTGACCAATGGCAGCGCCATGTAGCGGGCCAACCATAGTGCCATCTGGTTTCCCCCTTCCAGCTAGACAAGTTTCGTTCTTTGTAGTTTTTTTGTTTGATGCTTATTTCGTGAGATATTTGGCCCGGTCACGATGAATGGACCACCCTGTATATGTCTGCAGCTGTTGTACAGTTTGTAATCTCTACCATAACAAAATGGTGCAGCTCATTGGCAGAATGGAGTTCTCCTGCTGCTGAGAACAAATTATCCTACAATTCTCCATTCTTTCCATGGAATGTATGATTTTGTTTTATTTGAGTTTTCAAAGTGTACCAGAGCTGCAGTCAAACAAACAAAAAATTAAATACATAAGTGTATTTCTTTAGGTGATGATTAAAACTCTCTCTTGTTCGGATCACGTAACAAAACCATCAGCCTTGTCAGCTTAATACAACAGTGAAATACAATTAATGTTTAGCAAGTTCATATGTTTAGGAGTGTAATTACTTGCTGGTCTAGTCTCACAAGGATTTGTACACAATTACAGTGCTTTTTTACATAAATATATTCGCAAACAAGTTAGCTACTACTGCCAAAACTATTATGCTTCCAAGGATATTTTTGCTCTGGCATTACAAGCAAAAGAAAATCCATACCCCCACCACCACCACATCAGTCGCATTTCATATTATTGAGGTAAAGTATCATCAGTGGTCTCTAATTAAAGATATTTTCTGTTAGATTTGTTATTAACATCAAAAAACAATTCATTAGCAGTTCGTTAGTTTTCACTTTAAAGTCATTTCTGATTGGTTTCATGCCTCCATCATGAAATATCTGTTAGCACATCTTGGGTGTTGTTCTTCATTAGACACTGACACTTGTAATTTGTTCTGCAGAACTGTGCATTTCTTACAATTTACACAGCACACTTTTTTGCACACCACTGTTTACTGTGTACTCTAAGTGTGTATTGTGTTTTGTAATGTTGCCAACATAGCATTGCCACTAGTCTGTCTTTGACCTGTACTTTTTTTATTTAATTATATTTGTGTTATTCTATTTAATAAGGTTGCTGCATATTTATATACTGCTTAAGAGTAGTGAATGGGGGAGGGAGAAGCAAAGATGAGAAAACGTAAGTGTATTGTGTAATGGAGAGTGAGGTTGAGGAAAATGTGTGTAGCAAGAAGTGCAGTGAAAAAGTGAAATTGGGAGGGGGGTCTGAAGGATGGAAAAGACTCTTTCGTTTTCCATGTGATTTTTTCAATTTTTTTTAGTGCCTGATTTCTAATATTTATTTGGTCATTGAGCAACTATTTATTTTGTATTAATGAAAATAAATATTGGAAACCAAGCAGCTTGTAAAATAATTGCAAAAATCACATGAAACAGAAAAGAGCCTTTACAATCCTTCACCTCCCCCCCCCCCCCTCCCTTCCATAAATTTCATTTCAATTCTTGCTCCTCATCTCTCCATCACACTACGATATACTTACGACGTGTCTCCAAACAATTCCGAAACTTTGTCCACAAACTTTTTCTACGCTTACCTTTTACTGATTGTCATGGTTTCCTTCAAAACACTGTCCTCCACAATCAATACATCACTCCCAATGCTATTTCCAATTCCAGAAGCAATCCTTGTATGTCTCTGCAAATTTTCTTTTATCTTGTCTATCGTTGTAGATCTTCGTCCTTTCAACAGGGTTTTCAGCTTTTGAAATAAAAAAGAATCTGCAGGGCCAGGTCAGGAGAGCATGGAGGATGAGGCAGCACAGTGGTTTTGTTTTTGTGCAGTGGCCTCGCACTAATAGGGATGAATATGCAGGTGCGTTATTGTGATGCAAGAGCCATGAATTGTCTTGCCACATTTCACGCCGTTTCCTTCTCACATTTTCTTGCAGATGTCACAATACATCCCAATAGTACCATCAATTAACAGTTTGCCCTTGTGGCATGAATTCATGATGAAGTAATCCTTTAAAGTGGAAGAAAACTGTCAGCATGGCTTTGACATTTGACCTGAATAAGGGTCATCTTTAACTTCTATCCAGCCATTTTTAAACCATGTGAACCATTCATAACACCAAGTACAGCTTAATCACTCATCACCACAGGCTTTCTGCATCATTTGGTGTGTCTCTGTAAAGATTTTGTCAAGTTTCAGCAAAATTTAATGCAGATGGTTTGCTCCACTTAATTCTGCCATCTTGAAATTCATAAACTGTGCGACACTACATTCTTCTCAATATAGCACTGAACAATAGCTAACAGACATACCACAATGAAACTTCCAGCAGTTACATATTAAATGCAGGCAGGTGCAGGGAAGTCAACTGCATTTCACTCCAAGGCATCACTGGTGCGAAATTATGAATGTTCCAGAATTTTTTGAACAGACCTCATATGTCTGCTCATCTTTGCTTCTTCCTTTTCCACTCATTACTCTTACACTGTATGTAAATACACAGCTACATAATTAAACAGATTAACATACACATAAGTAACTAAAAAAAAAAGTACAGGTTAAAGACAAACTTTGGTTCCAGCTGCCAGAGACTGTGGTCACGTGTGTGTGAGAGCTGCGTTTGCATGAGTGTATGTGCGTGTGTATGTTGTCTAATTTTGACAAAAACCTTGTTGGCCTAAAGCCAATTGTGTGACAGTCTTTTTATTGTGCCTTTCTGCAACTCAGCATCTCTGCTATATGGTGAGTAGTAACTATCCTTTTCATTATGCTGTTAAATCCCATAAAATGTAAATTTGTCTAGGAGAATACTGTGATTCACGTAGAGAAATACCTTAGAGAGGCCGCAGAAAATACCAACTGGTGCTGTTTCATTACTTAATGATTGTCAAATCTGGTGAGTGAATGTGTAAATGGCATTCTCACCATATAGCAGAGATGCTGAGTCGCAGATAGGAACAATAAAAAGACTGTCACACAGCTTTTTGATAAAGGCCTTGTTGGCCAAAAGCTCCTTTTGTGACAGTCTTTTTGTTGGCCTATCTGCGACTCAGCATCTCCGCTATATGATGGTGAGTAGCAACTATCTGTTCATGATACTGTCATAATCTGTCCTGGATTTTCCATTGTTTAAATGGCATTCTCAGTAGAGCAACCTTTCTGAAACCCAAACTGTGATTTGGTAAGGATTCTATTATTGATAAGGTGAGACATTATTCTAGAATACATCGTTTTCTCAAAAATTTTGGAGAATGTTGTCAGCAGTGAAACAGGTTGAACTGTATCTTATTTTGTAAAGATTTAAATTATTTCCAATATCCTTGTATATATTCTGTACATGTAGAATTAGAAGGACTACATATCAAAAGTACCTTAAGTTAGTGATGAATTACAAATTTCAGATAAGACTGAGCTTTTTACATGGGAACAAATTTTTAGTACAATACTCGAAACACCATCAAAACCAGATGAGCCTTTATTTTTAAGAGAGTTTATAATTTTCTTAATTTCAGAAGAAGAAGTTGAGGATATATTCATTTAAATTACATTTTCAACATACTGCTGTAATGTCGCTCTTGAACTATTTGTCCATATGCTTTTACTATATTTAAGAAATGATCATTAAATGCATTTGCTACCCATTACTCTGTGACCTGTCATTTATAACCCTGCCATTCATTTCAAAACTGCTGTTGTGTTGTTCTGTGACTGGTTGTCCTGTCTCCTGCTTCACTACATTCCATATAGCCTTATGTCTGTTGCCGAAAGTACTGATTTCTGAAATGTTGTGCATGTTCGATGATTTTTAATAACATTTTTCAGTAATTTTGAGTACTTTTTTGCAACTACTGCAGGATCCCTACTTGTTCTTGCCCTAAGACACATTTCCCTTTTCCTTTCACAAGATACTTTAACTCCTCTAGTAATCCATAGTTTTTTACCTGGCTGTGTAGTGTCCTTCCTGACTAGCTTATGCAGAAAGCTGTTTTCAAATAATGATACAAATTTATTGTGGAATAGATTAAATTTTATGTTAGAATTTTGTTCATTATAAATTACATCCCATGCCACCTCCTGTAAACTATTCTTAAAAACATTTGTCCTGGACTCATTAATTACTCTAACTGATTTCCACTGAAGAGTGTCCGCCCTGTAATGAGGTATGTTATTTATTGTAACCAACTGTGCATCGTGATCAGAGAGGGCATTTTTTACTGGGTAAACAGTTATTTCCTTACTTTGAGCTTCAGCCACTATCTTTATCCAACTGTGCTGGGAAGTTAATTACTGAGACCAAATTGTAGGATCCAAATAAGGTTTCCAGATGATTTTTCCTGTCAGAATCCTTTAGAAAATCTACACTGAAGTCACTGCCGACTATTAGCTGCTTGCTACTGTTTGACAGCTATCACAGTAAGGAATCCAGATTCCTCATAAATAGTTCAAAATTTCCCAGTGGAGATCTATATACAGTTACAATTAAAAGTGAACTATTTTTCAGCTTTAATTCCTGATGTCAGGACTCTGATGATATCCATGAATTTTCGTTAGCATATTCATACTTTTCCATTTTTCTGGGCCAGCATCCCTCCATAATAAAGGAACTGTTGAGTTTTGGAAGAACAAAGAATTATAATATTATCTGTCAGAGTTCTTAGCCTTGTAATATTCCTGTAACATATGTTATGCAGTGAAAGGGTCTACCATACTGAGAATGGTGGTTTATTATTTATTTCTGTTACATTTTCACTAGCCATTGCATTGTGTTATTTAAATAATCGTGTACTTTGTAGTGTGTGTTATCTAAATTGCATGTGTTTTTTTCAAATGTTTGCTGGCGTCATGCAATAATAGATATGACATCATCAATTGTAAATTACTTTAGTACTTCTCAACTGGTACATTGGAAGGTTCCCTTCCATCATGCACTTCACAAAGTATAGATGTATATCAAAGAAGATAATCAATTTTTGAAAATATAATGTAACTGTATAGATAAAAAGTCTACTCACGAAGCAACAGCAGGAGAAATCATATATAAAGGTATTGAAGTTTGCAAGCTTTTGGAGCCAGTGGTTTCTTCTTCTGGCAGAAGGGTAGGAGGGGAAGGAAGAGGGTTGAAGAAAAAGAACTGGTGAGGTCCATGAATGGGGAGAATTTGTAAAAGCACCTAGAACCGTGGGCTAGGAGAGACTGACTAGAGGGGATGAGAATGAGACAGACTGTTGGGGAGGGTGACAGATGACATATGAAAACCTGAGAGGTTAAATGTGGAAGACAGGGTAAGACAAAAGACCAAGAATACTGAAAAAATAACATATATGAGTTAATAAGAGTGGAAAGCTAAGTACGTTGTGTTATAGGGGTGAGGGGTGGGAAAAAATAGACAGGTCAGAAAAGAAAAGATGTAGAAAACTAAAAGGGAGTGAAGAAAGGAGCAGTTACTGAGAAGAAATGCTGATACCAAAGAAATAAATGTAAATTATGACCCAGTGAGTGCCGAGAACCAAGGACCAGTTCCCACCTGCAGAGTTCTGAGAAACTAGTGTCTGAGGAAGAATCCAGATGGTTCATGTTGTGAAATAGACACCGAGGTCATGACAGTCATGTTGTAGAGCATGCTCTGCGGAAAGTATAGCATGTGTTGCCAGTATACACCCTCTAACCATGCCCATTCATCCTAACTGATAACTTGGTGGTAGTAATGTCAATATAAGAGGCCAAACAGTGTCAACATAACAGCTGGCTGAATAGACCGAGTCATTGAACTTTGATTTTTGTAGTTGATGTGCTCATTGGCCACCACTCTGTACAACTATTTCTGGAATTTCACTATGTTGCAAGATGGTTTCAGCAGCAAGTAATCTTCATTTGTGAATGTTTTTGGATTCATAGGAAAAGTACCTGTTTGTCTGAACCCAGAAACAGCATTTCCTGTTGTGGTCCCATTGGATTATGCAATGTTAAACAATCTAGCATTATTATATGGAGTTACTTTCTGCAGGCAGGTGGATTTGATTTTGCCATCACATTCATGTCAAAAGGTAGATTTCAAAGGCGAATACAATGAGATTTCCAGTGGCTGAAGAAGCTGATGATGAGACGCTTGTGGTGGGATGCAGAGCACAATTAAGCCATTGTCATGACATAAATCATATGACTGTAATGTGACATGGCTACCATGTTTGTCCAATACCAGAAACACTTTATTGTCTACACTAGCCTGTGATTGATGAATGAAATGCATAAGCCAAGTACCGTATTTACTCAAATCTAAGCTGCACTCGAATCTTAGCCGCACCTGAAAAATGAGACTCGAAATAAAGGAAAAAAAAAAAAAATTCGCGAATCTAAGCCGCACCTGAATTTTGAGACTCGAAATTCAAGGGGACAGAAAAGTTTTAGGCCGCACTTCCAAATCGAAACAAAGTTGGTCCATTGTAATATGAGACACAATTTAGGTTGAATGAATGACGATATAGCTACAATAGTTTGGTTCAAGTCGTAAGTTTAGCAGTTAAGCTTTACCACGTAGCCATTGCTATGCGTCAGGCGCTCCGTCCGTATTTATACGGGTACCCTTCCTTTTTCACGTGCTTCGTCTGGTTTGAATCGATTGCTTACTTTGCATTGATCTGATAAGTGCCGTTTTCTTTGTTATAGGTGTTTGCGTCTCTCTTAAGCTGAATATGCATTACTGCACTGTATCATGCATTGTTTGTCGCATTCTGATAGTGCGTGTTTACGGCCTGCCGCGGTTTGCGGCATGGCTTGCTTTTGTGCGCGCTACCGCCGCATACAATAAAAAAAAAAAAAATAAATAAATAAAATAAAAAAAGAGAGAGAGAAGAATCATCTCATTAGCGAAACAATGGCAAGAGACTGCTATTTGTTGTTACTTACACTGCTGCTTTCTTTGATAATGATCAACAAGAATCAAATAATAGACTGCGTATGATGGAACATGTTCTGAACGAGAGTTACGCGAAAATTATTCTCTGTTTGAAAATCTTTGCGGCCGCTTCTTTATTACATCAAATTCTGCACAGAAATTAGAGTCATCTTAGATTTAAAAATCTAGTCACTTGCCGTGCTTCATTTCTGACTGTATCACTATTAGGCATATGAATAATACGAATATAAACACGACACAATACATATATTCTTCCGCGTTTGCTGTTGTCTCACTCTAGTTTCGTAGTTTATTAGGCAGACAGGATTTAAATGAGATAGCAGCAAACACGAAAGAATACATGGCAAAATGTTTATATTCATATTATTCTTATGGTGAAGAGAATACTGTATGTGATTCAAATTTCATCAGGTTCCTATTAGCAACCATCACTTCTCACAGATAGGAAAAAATTCAGAACGTAGAGTTGGCCATATTGACAAACATCCCAAACAGTCTTGCCAGTCAGATTTTCGTAGTACACTGAAATTGTGCTACATTCGAAGATGAACAATACGGAATTTGTATTTACTTCGTTGGATAATGTATGAAAATGCAGTGGTCGAAACTCGCGGCGGAGAAAAAAAGCTCGTCTTCCACTTTTATTTTTTTTAATTTATTTACTGACACAGAGGTTTTGGCGCCAGTATTTATCTTTGTGCCTACAAAGCATGCCTGCGTAGTGCTACATATATTCGACGGCAGAAGTTAGTTGGGCGGCACATACCAACATTTTTCATAACTTCCGCTTGCTTTGCACTCGATTCTAAGCCGCAGGCGGTTTTTTGGATTACGAAAACAGGAAAAAAAGTGCGGCTTAGATTCGAGTAAATACGGTAACGAATAAAGCTTTGCTTGGCCAACCAGTGTGGGAACAACTGTACAATGCACGTGGATGGCCATCCTTTTGCAAATGTGGAGATATTCTTTTTCTGAGGAATACAGACATAGGCGGAATGTAGCGCCCTGCATCATTCATGCAACAGATCGTGGTTATTATTTTCCCTCCCTTCCAACTAGCCACTGGCCAACTCTCTAGAGTTAACCACTTTTCCAGGGTCTTGGACAGTTGTCAGTCCCATTTTGTCCGTGTTAAAAACACAATCCGGTGTGAGAGCAAATTTTGTCCTCACAGCTCCCAAATGGTCAAAAAATATTTTTACTTCCTGTCAGTTAAAGTCTGTAAGACAGTTGATACTTATTGCTTCTGGTTTTTTAACACTTAAGGGTTCCCTTTCAGAAAATGATACGGCCAGCTCATTTTCTGCCATGACATTTGCAAAACCACTTTGTGGCTTTGCAGTGGAGTTAATCCATAAAAAATATGTCCATGAACTTTATTCATTCAGCCAAAGCTGTCTCCTGCTCTGGAGTAAAAACTGATTTTTGACCAAGAAATGGACCTCCTGAATGCCTCTTAAATTTTTTTTCATGCAGTGTTGTGAATGGAATGTTGAGCTGTTTTAAGGAATGCCCATCATTGATAGATAATATCAGCTGTTGCAGCTCTTCATCAGTCCATTCTCTCCTGGTGGTAGGCATCTGAAAGAGAATACAGTTTTACAATCTATTATAGCTTGAAGTAATATATATATAAAAGGCCAACAAATTATTATTTAAGTCTACGAGAGGTTGTGCCGATCACCTGATTGCCGTCCCCCACTCATTTGATTTGTGCAGCCAATCATGTGTGCTAAGGAGTTTCATAACCAAACACTACAATAAGATAGTTTAAAAATGTAAATCTCAAACTGAAATGATATTGGAAATATTACCAATACATTTGTGTGATTAACTCAATAAAAATATGAGTGCAATTGTTACTTATGTTGCCTCGAAGATGTGAAGAAATAAGAAGGAATTTATTGGACAAGCACTAGTGTACTCCAATGCAACAACAATGAGAAGCTTGGTTAGATGCCTATTGCAGTTACATAGTTCAGTGGACAGAGCACAGCACTCACTAGACTTTGCTTGAGCAGACTGTTCTAAAGTTAACACTGTGATCTGGGCTACCCACTGATTGGTGCCATCTCACTCTTCCCTACTACAGACACTTACATTAATGTATCACTGTCTCATAAATGTTGCAAAAAATAAAAATAAATGTTGGTTCAATTCGGAGCTGTACTGTATTTAATGTGCTCTAACCATGTGCACTAAAGTAAGTCACAAAAGTATTGCATAATAAGGCAACCCATTCTTGATATATGAGCCTAAAATTACTTATTTTACTATGTGCAGCAAAAGAAAATTCTTCAGCTACTATTGAAGTCCGATTAAGGCCAGAGTATGCAAGATGGAGGTACCACCTTGATGTACTTGCTGATGGGAAGAAGATATATTTTGACCGGAATGCTCTAAGGGTTCAGCATTTTACTGGTAAGCTTCCTGATAAGTTAGTAGTCTAATATGAAAAAATCTTTTCTTACATCAGCTGTTTTGCCTGTACTATCAGGTATGGTAGTGGGATATTTTCATTTCAGTTACTATGTCTAAATTGCTATAAATTTCTTATAACATGTTATTGAAAATTATTTTTCTTCTTTTTTATGGGATAAATATTTGCATCATTGTCAGGACAGTTGTTTTTAAAGAGATCTACTACTTTCATATCAATTATTGAGCTAGACATGTCATTAAAGAGCCTTCAGACAGCTTCTCTTGGTGCACTAACTGCCAGTTTGAGATCTCACTGCATAGCACCTTTAGCTTCCTTATGGTACAGGGCAATTTATGTCCTTATTAAGAAGCTGGATTCGGCTATCCCTCATTGCCCTGAAAGTCTGATATACAAGGTGAGACAAATAGGTATGGACAGACTTTAAGACACATTTTTCACACATAAAAAAGAAAATATCTTACACAAAGATTGGTTAAGAAACAATCATCTTCATCTTCATTATCATAGCACTTTAAGTATGGGATTCACATGGGAGCAGAACATACTGCAATACCAGTGAAACCTGTTTCTTACAAGAAATGTTCAAAATTCTGTCTTGGTTACATTTGGAAATTGTAATTCGTAGTTCTACTGCCAGTATTTTATTCCATTTCACTGAAGGCATAATTTCTTCTGTTAACATGTTACTCACCTTATTGCTTTACTTTTACTTAGCATCAAATATTTACATGGTATTTACAGGGTCCATGAGCACATGGTGGTTGACTATTGTCTGCCATGGACTTTGTTTCCAATATGGTGCAACAGAAGCTAAAACATCATTTTTGGCTGTGTCATGGAGCTTCTGTAACATACTGCGAACTCACACTTGTGGCCACAGCCAGAATTCATGTACTCTTTGTGATGTGTAATGCTCGAGACAAATTACACAACATACTGCTTTGAGGTTTCAATTAGAAACATTTATGGATGGGCCTGGATTAATTATCTTCACTGTCAAACTATCCAGTTAGTTATATCTAAAAACAAAGATGATGTGACTTACCAAACGAAAGTGCTGGCAGGTCGATAGACACATAAACATACACACAAAATTCAAGCTTTCGCAACAAACAGTTGCTTCATCAGGAAAGAGGGAAGGAGAGGGAAAGACGAAAGGATGTGGGTTTTAAGGGAGAGGGTAAGGAGTCATTCCAATCCCAGGAGCAGAAAGACTTACCTTAGGGGGAAAAAAGGACAAGTATACACTGGCGCGCGCGCGCGCGCGCGCGCGCGCACACACACACACACACACACACACACACACACACACACACACACATATCCTAGCCTGTGTGAGTGTATACCTGTCCTTTTTTCCCCCTAAGGTAAGTCTTTCTGCTCCCGGGATTGGAATGACTCCTTACCCTCTCCCTTAAAACCCACATCCTTTCGTCTTTCCCTCTCCTTCCCTCTTTCCTGATGAAGCAACCATTTGTTGCGAAAGCTTGAATTTCGTGTGTTTGTTTGTGTGTCTATCGACCTGCCAGCACTTTCGTTTGGTAAGTCACATCATCTTTGTTTTTAGATATATTTTTCCCACGTGGAATGTTTCTCTCTATTATATCCAGTTAGTTAGTTAAATAAGAGTCACAAGCCCTGCTTTGACTTACAACACATTAATCAATACCTCTGTAGATATCTTACTACCTTCATGAAAGATTCTGAGATCTGATCACTGGAATGGAATATGTTCACCAGTAACAGCTCTGTATACCACATCACCACAACAGTGAAACAATAATACAGCTCAAAGTCTGTAAGGAATCAGTCACACAAAACGTCACTCTCAAATTTGCAAGCAAATTGGCATGAATTAACCCTAACCAAGTCCATCACTTTTGTGCAACACCACCTCCACTTAGCAATTGACTTCACACTATGCCCTGAGATGTCTCTTTTTTCTGAAAAAGGTCTCCTCACTAATCCACAACACTCATGTAGAAAAATGGGAAGTGCCTAAGCAGAATTACATGCCTGCACTGGAAACACACTTTGGATGCTGTCAGTCTTCCATACTGCACTAAGTAACTTGATTGGTCACAAAGAATCAGCTATCAGTATTTGTGACTTCAGAAATAAATAAACAAAAATATCGCCTCTGGTGCAGAGGACATATAGCTTCTACACTCCACAAGACTTGATAGCATTGTGGCCAGATCTTTTCACAAAATTTTAACCACCAATATTCTCCTCTGAATGCAAAAATATTTTGTTGGCACCCATCTATATTGGGAGAAATGTTAATCATAATAAAAGAAGAGAAATTGTAGCTTGCATTGAAAGAGTCAAGTGTTTGTTTTTTTCGCATACTGTTTGTGAGTGAAACAGTACAGAGATAGCTTGAAGATTGTGCAATGAATCCTCTGCCATACACTTCATTGCAAATTGCAGAGTAGTCATGTAGATGTAGGATGAATCTTCCTGGTCACCCTCTACCATCTCAGTCATACTTTAAAATTCCCTGTAATAAAAATAAAAAACAACAACACCGAAGGAAACACATACAGCATAGTCGACACTTTGAAATAACACTTGAACTGTAGCAAACTGTGCAGAGTTGTAGAGCTTACCTCCAATCAAAGTTTACACTAAAGTTGTCGTTAGATGCAGTATTGTTAGCAATGATGTCAATCCCGCATGATGATTTCTAGTCCAGGAAAGGCATCACCACGTGAAACGTTCCTTTGTCTATGCCTCACACAAAGTCACACTCATGGCTCTAGCAAGAATCGACATACTCTTTGCAGTGTGTGGGACACAAAACAAACTATGCAACATACTGCTCCGTGGATTTAATTGGAAATGTTTATTGGTGAACCCAGATTAATTCTCTGCACTGTCAAAACTATGCACTCAGGTTAAACATATGAGGAAGCAAAAGGACACGTTGTGCCATTAAAAGAATTTTCAAGGGCCAGAAAGCATGCTATTAGCAGTGGTTTTACTTATTTGATGTGTTGTCTAATGTATGCTTGGAAGCAAGTTGTGATGTTCATGACCATACGTACAAACGTTTGATGTTTCCCAAGCAGGAACAAATGTCTGTCTCAGCATAGCATGAGACAAGTTTCAAATGTGACACACACCTCACTGACACTGTGTAAGTAATTTAATTACAATTTTAATACACAAGCATAATGATGTTCAGTAATGTGACCTGTCTACTGTTCTTTTGGTATTTTGCTGTAAAAGCATCTTGCATAATAAAACAGACAACCTATGGTGGTTTTCTAAATGGTTTCATCATACAAAAGTTAAAACCAAGTATCACCATTCCAGCTTTGCTACATTAGACAAGGTTAAACTTCACAACTCCAAAGTCAGTAATTGAGAGGAAGGAAACTAGGTTAGTGTTTTACATCCTGTTGACAATGAGGTCATTAGAGATGGAGCACAAGCTCAGATTTGGGAAGGATGGAGAAGGAAACTGGCCGTGTCCTTTCAAAATGAACCATCTTGGCTTTTGCCTTAACCCTTTTGTGGGCACATTTTTTGTAGTGACTCAGGAAAGCAATTTTTTCTAACTTCTCTAGGTATATCAGTAGTGATCTCATTACAAACAGAAACCGATTGTTGTCACAGTTTTTATAGGTGTGGTATAGTGTATTGCCACAAGATATCAGACACATCCATAGGGGGTAAAATGTATTCCCAAAAGCTTTGTCAGACAACAAAGATGGTGGTAAGCATGCTTGTCAAAGTCCACAAAAAGACACTAATTTTGTGGTAGTGTACTTTCAAGCCTCTTGAAGAAGCTACTTTGGCAGTAATCATACTTTTGTAGGGCCTTTAAAACAACATTATTTGGTGGGATGTATACTTCGTCCAGCCCTAAATGCTATATTTCACTACAAACAGAAACTACACCTGCTGCAGCAGACTTGTATTAGATGCCAGGGGTTTACAGAAGTGGTATGATGTATTCTCATAAACATAGTAAAAAAGAAATACACGTAGTGGTAGGTATATCTCTGGCCCATGAAAGGGTTAAGGGATTTAGGGAAATCACAGTAAAGTTAAATCAATGCCCAGATGGGGATTTGAGCTGCCATTCTTCCAGATGCGAACCCAATGTGCTAACCATTGTGCCATCTTACTCAATAATACTAATGAAAAGCCCTGTAGCTAATTACTTCAAGGAAAGATTTTGAGATTCAACCACTGGGCTACATTAACAGGTTAAATGGTTGCTAGCAACTCCCACTGATAATCACTATAGAACAAAACAGGAATATAGTTCAGTCAATAGGGAAACAGTCACAAAAAAACATCACACTCAAATTTGCATGCAAACAAATGAAATTTATTGGCACAAATTAACTCTAGCCAATTCTGTCACTCCAGCACCACTTCCAGCTAGTTAATGACTTCACACTATACTCAAAGGTCTCCCTTTTTACTGAATGTGTCCTTGCTTACCAAAAAAAGTGGGAAAATCTCTAAACAGAATTCCATACCCTTGCTAGGAAGGCACTTCAGATTCTGTCAGTTTCCTATACTGCACTGAGTAACCTGATTGATCACAAAGGACTAGCTTTTTACAACTTCAGAAATACACAAATTGAAACACCAGCTCTGGCCCAGAGGGCACTTCACTTCTTCACCCCAAGGGGACTGCTATGCTACTCCTTGATTTCACGAGCTCCAAAACCATTCCATGGAATTGTTTAACATGTGGGCATTCTCACTGGCTATTTTCTGCTCCTCCTTGCAGCATTTCTTTCAGGTCAGGCGGTGCCTCCTAGCAGGGCTTCAAGAACTGACTCTGCAATGAGTGTTGTAAACATCACCTGTCATGAGGAAATTAGTGACCCTTTAAGGCCACATTGTCTTCTGTTACTACCATCAATGTAGGAGAGATAAGGTAAAACTTAAGAAATCTGCTAAATTTTGGTTACACAATAAATCACACAAATCTAAAGGCTGTAAATTCAATTAATAATTAGAGATTACAATTACAAGTAAATTAAATTGGAATTATCTCCTAGATAATATTGGGTGGAAAGCAAACAAAAGACTTGTTATTTACTGGTAGAACACCTAGAAACCACAGCAGGTCCATGAAACAGATTGCTTATGTGACACTTATCCACCATCTTCTGGAGTATTACTGTGCACTGTGGGTTCTGCCTCAGATTGGACTGACAGAGGACACTGAATAGGTTCAAAGAAGGCTAGCTCATTTCATATTATCAAGAAAAAGGGAGAGAGTGTCATGACGTGTTACATGAATTGGGATGTCAATCATTAAACTGAAGGCATTTTTTGTTGTGGCAGGATCTTCTCGTGAAATTTCAATCACCAACTTTCTCCTCCAATTGAAAAAATGTTCTGTTGGTGCTTCCTTACATAGGGAGAAATGATCATCATGACAAAATGAGAGAAATCAGAGTTTGCACAGAAAGATTTAAGTCTTGTTTTTCTTGCATCCGTTCGAGAGTGGAACAGTAGAGAAACAGTTTAAAGGTGGTTCGATGAACGCACTTCCAGGTATTTAATTGGGAATATGCAGAGTAATCATGTAGGTGTAGATTGGTAGATGTACTGACTTTTTGCAGATAAGGATACCCAGTGTTTTAAATAATTATTTACAACAAGCCTGATCACTACTTTTAGTTATTACATTATATCCTTTTTCTGCAGTTTGAAAACTGTGTTCGTCTTTTGTGACCGTATGTCACCATAGGATCCTGGCTGTTACAGAGTGATTACAGAACCCTAAGAGCATAACAAGCTGATGACGTTCTTTTCACCACTATCTTTTTTTGCTCATTCCATGTGAATCACCAATAAACACTTTTCCATAAAAACTTTGTGTATGTTACACAATCTACAGATTTATTACATAATGTGACAGAACTGTTTTCCCTCTTTGTGCTTAAGTGTATGCTTTTTGTTTTCATTACATACTCGCCACTTGTGAACATCCTCCATGGTTTCATTTTCCACCTCAATTAGGTGTCCTGGTATTTTATCAATAACTATGATGCTACTGTCATCAGCAAAGAGGATGTGTCCTCCATGTTATATCAAAGACAATGCAGTAGTTGCACTGAAGTCATCATGATTTATGATGTTCCCCTGGACATCACAAAAGGTGGGACATGTTTCTTAATGTAGTGTGTGATGATGATGGACAGCAGTGCTGTGCTAGCCACAAGATCGGTAAAAGGTTTGTGTGATAGGAAATTTCATTCTTCCACCAGTGCTACTAAAAACTGCTGAATGGTCACTGCAGCATGTGGATGTGATGCAGTATGCCTCCCCAATGTATCCCACATATGTGGGACAGGATTTAAGTTGGGGGAATGGAAGGGTCAGTTCATTCAGTAAATATCCTTTCGTTTGAAGAGCTCCTCAACATGCACAGTTTGATGTGATTGCACATAGTCACTCATAAAAGTGAAGTCAGGGCCAAATGCACCCCTGAAAAGATGCAGTGTTGGACGAGTAGAGTGTCGCTATCATGTTGACCAGTGAGTGCACCTTGTTCATAGATTTGGAGGTCAGTGTGCCTATGCAACATCTTGCCCCCACACACCATTAACACTTGAGCCATCAAAATGATTATGTTTGACATCATTCCTGAGTGTACTAAGTAACTTCATATGACGAGAAGTTGGAACGTGAGATACAAGCAGGAACATTGTCAAAATTGATTGTTTTAGTGGTATATGCATTATTGTGTGGGGAGGCATAGTGTTGCAAGAGCATACTGACCTGTTTTACACAGTACACTCACTGGCAATTGTTAATATGACACTGTACTCCTTCTCCATGTGCAGCTTTTCAGGGGTTCATGTAGCCCTGACTTCATTTTTATGGTTGAAAAAGTGTGACCACACCCAACAGTGCAGGAACTCTTGGGATGAGAGGATATTCAGCAGATGGAAAGGCCTACGTGTTCCCCTGATGTAAAGCCACTGAGCATGCATGAAATTGGGAAACATATTGCAGCACATCCATCTGCATTGACAATCATCCAACAGTTGTCAGCCAGCTGGTGGAGGAATGGAACTCCCTACCAGAAGAACAACTTACCAGCTGGGTGGCCAGCATGGAGGCACATTGCAGAGCATGCATTGCTGTCTGTTGTGATCACACCCTCTATTAAGAACCATGTCCAGCTGTTTCTGATGATCTGGGAACCATCATGAATTGTAGTGTCTTTTGTGTAATTATTGCCCTTCAATAAAAGGGTCATTTCTTTTTGTCTCATTTCACATTTCTTTCAGGTACCTTCTGTCCTAATATTGCAACAGTTACTTTCGCCCTTAAGTTTTGCCCATAGTGTATTAAGAACATTATTGGTTCCAATACACTGCCTTAAGGCACACCTATATTTGTATGTTCCAAACTTGACAATTGTTTTCCTAAAAAATTATAATCAGCAAATATGTTGAACTATCACTACCTTTTGGACTGTATTTTCCAGGTAGGTCTGGAACTACTTGTTTGTTGTTACTCTTACACCTAGTGCTTCTAGTTTGCTTAGTAGCACTTTGTGGTCGACTACGTGTAAAGCCTTGGATAGGTTTAAGAATGCACCTGTAAAACAGTAATACCTGTCAAGAATTTCAAGTACCACTTTTGTGAACTGTGCAATGGCCGATATTGTATTTGTCTCACTTCAGAAGCCAAACCGTGCTCCATTTAAAGGATCATATTTATTGATGTAGCTTGTTAATATATCTTCCATGATTGATTCAATTATTTTTGATAATAGTGACAATAGTGATAATGGCCTGTAGTTTCCTGTACTCTCTGCATTACCTTTCTTCAGTAAAAGCACAAATAATACCTGAACTAAAGGACTCATTTATTATGTTTGTTAACGAGTTTTGTACGCTGTCTATGCATTCCTTTAGAATAGAACTGAAAACTGATCTATGTCTATGGACTTCTTATTTCTTCCTTACCTCAAGCTCTATTGTGGGTAAAGAAGCACATTTATCTTCTTGACAGAACACATTTGACAGATTGACTCAGATTAATTCTCACCTTCTAACATTCAGTACAACAAAAAACCAGCCAAAGTTGCAAATTTCACTTTTTTTATTCACTTACTGACTAGTTTCGGGCTGGTAACCAATTTCAAATCATCGTCCTAACTTTCACTTAATTTCCAGGCAGTTTGGAATAATTAGAATACAACTAAATGCTATTTGCATGGAAAAATGGACAACTGGTTTTTCTTCATTTTTTTTCCATGATACATGATGAGACGTGTGGTGGCCATAAAAATTGTGCCTTTTGATGTTAATTTGGTCTTGTGGAACAATATGAACTACAGAGGCAGACAGACCAGTGGTTTCATCAAGTTACTGGTATGACAAACAGTATGGTCTCCCACTAGTACCTTAAATACTGCAACATTAATACTTTTCTGTAATCTGTTATTAATTAGTCCATGGTTTTGATCTTGTTGACCATTAGATACCAACAATAAAGCTGTATCATTACATGATTACAGTGCTAAGTCTTAGTATAATAAAACTATACATTGAAAACAGAAAATACACAGTAGAGTTACCACTCAGACAATTGAAATCTCATCAGAGTTTCAGCAGTGAAGTCAGGATGTACAAGAAGGTAGCATACCAGGTCATCTGAAGTATATGGTGTACATAATGATGTATCTCAGAATACTGAAAAAAAAAGTTGTAGCTGTTACCATTAATATAATTATTGAAGCAGATGTATAGGATACTACATCTAAAAGCAAGATAAGGTTGTAATTTATTGTTTACAGGATGACAAATTCTCTGTTATGAGAAAACTGAAGCAATAACATTCCAAGACAGTATCTACATCTACATATATACTCTGCAAACCTCCGTGAGTTACATGGCAGAGGGTATGACACATTGTACTGGTACCTAATTAGGGTTTGCTCCTGTTCCATTCACGTATGGAGCACAGAAGGTACAATTATCTGAATGCCTCTGTGTGTGCAGTAATTATTCTAATCTTATCCTCATGCTACCTATGTGAACACTACTTAGGGGGTTGTATTATATTCCTGCAGTAATCATTTAAAGTCAGTTCTTGAAACTTTGTTAATAGACTTTTTCAGTATAGTTTATGTCTACCTTCAAGAGTCTTCCAGTTCAGTTCCTTCTGTATCTCTGTGACACTCATCCATAGATTAAACAAACCTGAGACCATTCATGTTGTCCTTCTCTGCACACATTCATTATCCCCTGTTACTCCTATCTGCTATGGCTCCAAGATGCTTGATCAATATTCTAGAACCAGTCACAAAAGTGTTTGTAAGCAATCTCCTTTGTAGACTGATTGCACTTCCCCAGTATTCTACCAATAAACTGAAATCTGCCACCTGCTTTACCTATAACTGAACTTATGTGACCATTCCATTTCATATCCCAGCAAAGTGTTACATTCAGGTATTTGTATTAGTTAGTCAATTCCAGCAGTGATCATTGACAATTTAGTCATAGGATGTTATGTTTTTTTGTTTTGTGAAGTGCAAAATTTTACATTTCTGAACATTTAAAGCAAGTTACCAATCTCTGTACCACTTTGAAATATAATCAAGAGAGAAACAGATCAATCCTTCCAGTTACAAGATCTAAATATAAATTTAATGATAGTACAAAAGTCTTGGGGTCACTGTAGACTGTTGTATATTGTGAAAAACACCGTTACTACAATAAGCAGAAAATTAAATACGATTCCTTTTGGTCTCTGATATTTAAAGCCACTGGCTATTGCAGGTTTTAGACAACTAGCATAATTTTCATACTTCTATGCCTTAATGGTATCAGTAACCAAATATGGAAATAAAAATTTCAAAAGTCAGCAACCAGACTAACAATCCATGGCGGAGGACAAGACATCTACAGTTCACATGTCAAATAACTTTAAAACCTTCTGCACTTTTTGTACATATATAAAGTAACAGTCTTTCCTTAAGGAAAAATGGGAAGTTAATACTGCACTGTTCCCTTTTAATATTTCTATGTTCAGTTGGAGTTAGTTGTCTTGTCTTTGGTCTGAATGTCAGCACCTGGAATTAAATTCTCTTCTGACCTTGCTGCTGCAGTTATTGTGGACTTTTCTTCCACTGCAACTGTGCTTAAGCTGGAATTGAGAGCTTCAACTTATCTGTCCTGCCATGAAGTCACTTCTCATTGTTACAGTGTTTGCTTTTACTCAATGATGCACCACACTTCTACAGACCCATTGCAGTCGCAGCTCCACCTTGAAGACATGCCCCAACCATCCATATGCATATCACATGCAAAAGGGATAACAAAAAACCTACAAACAGCTCTCTATGCTTAATCATTAAACTATTATCTGCTTTAATGATCATAACCATCAATTGCTGGCTAGGTGGACACAAGCTCATTTTGCCGAAGTGATTCATAACACCACAATTCATATACCTGCATGCTACTAAAATCTGTCTAAATTTAAGATTATCACACCATAACAGCACCATTTGGAAGAAGGACAGTTTGCCAATTCATATTCGTAATACCAGTGTGAAAGAGAAATTTAAATGTGCCTTTTATAATGACCTCCCTACCAACTGAGGTACCCTGAGGTGACAAAAGTCACGGGGTAGTAATATCCATATACATAGATAGCAGCAGTATTGTGTATGCAAGGTATAAAAGAGCAGTGCATCGGCAGAGCTGTCATTTGCACTCAGGTGATTCATGGTAAAAGGTTTTCAGCGTGATTATGGCTGTATGACTGGAACTGGCAGACTTTGAATGTAGAAAGGTCATTGGAGCTGGATGCATGGGCCACTCCATTTTGGTAATTGTTAGGGAAGTCAAGTGTCAAGAGTGTGCCAAGAATACCGAATTTCAGTCATTATCTCTCACTACGAACAACGCAGTGGCCGATAGCCTTCACTTGATGACCGAGAGCAGCGGCATTTCCTTAGATTTGACACTTTTTGAAACAACCTCAGAAATCAATGTGAGACATATGATGAACATATCCTTTATCCTTTAGGAGAGTGCAATGAAATTCAGCATTCATGGGCTATGTCAGCAGATGACTGATGTGAGTGCCTTTGCTAACAGCTTGTCATCACCTGCAGTGTCTCGCCAGGGCTCATGGTCATATCAGTCGTATACTAGATGACTGGAAAACTGTGGCCTGGTCAGATGAGTTCCGATTTCAGTTGATAAGAACTGATGGTAGGGTTCGAATGTGATGTAGACCCCACAAAGCCATGGACTTAAGTGTCAACAAGGCACTGTGCAAGCTGGTGGTGGTTTCATAATGGTTTGGGTTATGTGTTCATGGAACAGACTGGGTCCTTTGGTCCAGCTGGGCCTGTCATTGACTGGTAGTGGTTATGTTTGACTACTTGGAGGCCATTTGCAGCCATTCATAGATTTCACATACCCAAACGATGACAGAACTTTTATGGATGACACTGCACCATGTCATCAGGCCACAATTGGTTTGAAGAACATTCTGAACAGTTTGAGTGAATGATTTGGCCATCCATCAAACGTTTATGGGGCGTAATTGAGAGGTCAGTTCATGCAGAAAATCATGCGCCAGCAACACTTTTGCAAATATGGATGGCTATAGAGGCAGCACAGCTCAATATTTGTGCAGGAGACTCCCAGTGACTTGTTGAATCCATACTATGTCAAGTTGCTGCACTTCACTGGGCAAAAGGAGGTCCAACACAATGTTAGTACATATCCCATGACTTTTTGTCACCCCGGTGTAGTATTAAAACTGCTTAGAACCACATTTAATTTATAAACTTGGAACTTCTTATCACAGAACTCTTGATTCCATACTTATGTTATATTCTCATACTTCTCTTAAAATTAATTAACAAATGAGAAGTAGTCATATTTTTCCTTATTCTCAGACAGAAATTACTATGTGTGGTTTCTGTTATTATTATTATATTGTATTATTACTACCCAAATTTTAATATTTTGTCAATTATGATTTATGCTTTGATTTGAGAGCATCTTTCAAATTGTAGTTGCTGATTTTGAAAGAATGCTTTCTATAATTTTGCAGGTGTGACTGTGTACACTCCAACATATCTTATTAACCAGTCAGAAGTTGTCATTATGTTCCAGTCAGGAACTGGTGTTGAAGTTGTTGAGAACAAAGGATACCTAACAGCTAGAGTGTACTTACCCTGGACATTAATTGTGAGTTATAATAATAATTTTTTTTATTTATTTTTTGTTATGTGTAAAATAGTTGGACAGATGAGTGCTGTTGTTTACTTTGTTGTTGCAATACATTTCTCATTGTTGTGTTGGACTATTTTCAGACGAAGATTCATAGCATGTCTCAAGTGAATGAGTATTTTGTAAACATCTTCAACTTTTGTAGTCTTGCATTTTGCGTGTTACATGAACATATGGGAAGGAGTATGCAGTTTCTCATAGCTAACTAAAAGTTGATTCATGTGAATATTTCCCCAGCATTGTTTGTTGTTGATGTTCAAGCACATGTCAAGTTGAAAACTGCTCCATCCAATGGAAAACTCATTATCAGTTTTATGGATTCATAGGGTGTGGTCAGTAAATTCCATGAAAAACATGCATAAAAGAATGTACTGTATATTTATTTATAGTGTTGAAATTTCCTGGGAGATTAAAACTGTGTGCCGACTGAGACTCGAACTTGGGCCCTTTGCCTTTTGCGGGCAAGTACTCAACTATCTGAGTCACCCAAGCACGACTCACAGCCTGTTCTCGGAGCTTCAATTCTGCCAGTACCTCATCTCCTACTTTCCAAACTTCACAGAACTTCTTCTGCGGACCTTGCAGAACTAGCACTCCTGGAAGAAGGGATATTGCAAAGACATGGCTTAGCCACAGCCTGGAGGATGTTTCCAGAATGAGATTTTCACTTTGCAGTGGAGTGTGTGCTGATATGAAACTTCCTGGCCGATTACAACTGTGTGCTGTACCGAGACTCGAACGTGATGGTAGAGCACTAGCCTGCGAAAGGCAAAGGTCCCGAGTTTGAGTCTCGGTCCAACACACAGTTTTAATCTGCCAGGAAGTTCCATATCAGTCCACACGCCACTGCAGAATGAAAATCTCATTTTGGAAACATCCCCCAGGCTATGGCTAAGCCATGTCTCCGCAATATCCTTTCTTCCTGAAATGCTAGTTCTGTAAGGTCTGCAGAAGAGCTTCTGTGAAGTTTGGAAAGTAGGAGATGAGGTACTGGCAGAATTGAAGCTGTGGGGATGGGTCATGAGTTGTGCTTGGGTAGTTCCAGATGATAGAGAACTTGCCTGCGAAAGGCAAAGGTCCTGAGTTCGAGTCTCGGTCCAGCACACAGTTTTAATCTGCCAGGAAGTTTCATATCAGTGCACACTCTGCTGCAGAGTGGAAATCTCATTCTGGTATTTTTAGTGTTGTTATCTACACTGGGATTGTATCCCACAAACAATGAATAAGTGAATGTATTTCAGATTAATATTAACTTAGCTTGTACATTTAAATAGCTAGTACTAATAAATAAATTGAATATCAACAGTTCATTTCTGGTACCCACATATTCAGTGACTGAGGGAATGGCACTATAAATATGACCTAAGACTTTCAGAAAGAAAACTGACATTCTACGGATTGGAGTGTGGAATGTCAGATCCCTTAATTGGGCAGGTAGGTTAGAAAATTTAAAAAGGGAAATGGATAGGTTAAAATTAGATATAATGGGAATTAGTGAAGTTTGGTGCCAGGAGGAACAAGACTTTTGGTCAGGTGAATACAGGATTATAAATACAAAATCAAACAGGGGTAATGTAGGAGTAGGTTTAATAATGAATAGGAAAATAGGAATGCGGGTAAGCTACTACAAACAGCATAGTAAATGCATTGTTGTGACTGAGATAGATGCAAAGCCCACGCCTACTACTGTAGTACAGGTTTATATGTCAACTGGCTCTGCAGATGACGAGGAAATTGAAGAAATGTATGATGAAATAAAAGAAATTATTCAGATTGTGAAGGGAGACGAAAATTTAATAGTCATGGGTGACTGGAATTCGTCAGTAGGAAAAGGGAGAGAAGGAAACGTAGTAGGTGAATATGGATTGGGGGTAAGAAATGAAAGAGGAAGCCACCTGGTAGAATTTTGCACAGAGCACACCTTAATCATAGCTAACATTTGGTTCAAGAATCATGAAAGAAGCTTGTATACATGGAAGAAGCCTGGAGATACTGACAGATTTCAGATAGATTATGTAATGGTAAGACAGAGATTTAGGAACCAGGTTTTAAATTGTAAGACATTTCCAGGGGCAGATGTGGATTCTGACCACAATCTATTGGTTATGACCTGTAGATTAAAACTGAAGAAACTGCAAAAAGGTGGGAATTCAAGGAGATGGGACCTGGATAAACTGACTAAACCAGAGGTTGTAGAGAGCTTCAGGGAGAGCATTAGGGAACGATTGAAAGAATGGGGGAAAGAAATACAGTAGAAGAAGAATGGCTAGCTTTGACAGACGAATTAGTGAAGGTAGCAGAGGATCAAGTAGGTAAAAAGGTGAGGGCTAATAGAAATCCTTGGGTAACAGAAGAGATATTGAATTTAATTGATGAAAGGAGAAAATATAAAAATGCAGTAAATGAAGCAGGCAGAAGGGAATACAAACGTCTCAAAAATGAGATTGACAGGAAGTGCAAAATGGCTAAGCAGGGCTAACTAGAGGACAAATGTAAAGATGTAGAGGCACATATCACTAGGGGTAAGACAGATACTGCCTACAGGAAAATTAAAGAGACCTTTGGAGAAAAGAGAACCACTTGCATGAATATCAAGAGTTCATGTGGAAACACAGCTCTAAGCAAAGAAGGGAAAGCAGAAAGGTGGAAGGAGTACATAGAGGGTCTATACAAGCATGATGTACTTGACGACAATATTATAGAAATGGAAGAGAATGTAGATGAAGATGAAATAGGAGATACGATACTGCGTGAAGAGTTTGACAGAGCACTGAAAGACCTAAGTCGAAACAAGGCCCCCGGAGGTGACAACATTCCATTAGAACTACTGACAGCCTTAGGAGAGCCAGGCCTAACAAAACTCTACCATCTAGTGAGCAAGATGTATGAGACAGGTGAAATACCCTCAGACTTCAAGAAGAATATAATAAGCAGGTGTTGACAGATGTGAAAATTACCGAACTACCAAACTATCAGTTTAATAAGCCACGGCTGCAAAATACTAACACGAATTCTTTACAGACGAATGGAAAAACTAGAAGAAGCTGACCTCGGGGAAGATCAGTTTGGATTCCATAGAAATGTTGGAACACTTGAGGCAATACTGACCCTACGACTTACTTTAGAAAATAGAAAATTTCTAGCATTTTTAGACTTAGAGAAAGCTTTTGACAATGTTGACTGGAATACTCTCTTTCAAATTCTGAAGGTGGCAGGGGTAAAATACAGGGAGTGAAAGGCTATTTACAATTTGTACAGAAACCAGACTGCAGTTATAAGAGTTGAGGGTCATGAAAGGGAAGCAGTGGTTGGGAAGGGAGTGAGACAGGTTTGTAGCCTCTCCCTGATGTTATTCAATCTGTATATTGAGCAAGCAGTAAAGGAAACAAAAGAAAAATTTGGAGTAGGAATTAAAATCTATGGAGAAGAAATAAAAACTTTGAGGTTTTCCGATGACATTGTAATTCTGTCAGAGACAGCAAAGGACCTAGAGGTGCAGCTGAATGGAATGGACAGTGTCTTGAAAGGAGGATATAAGATGAACATCAACAAAATCAAAATGAGGATAATGAAATGTAGTCGAATGAAATTGGGTAATGTTGCAGGAGTTAGATTAAGAAATGAGATGCTTAAAGTAGTAAATGAGTTTTGCTATCTGGGGAGCAAAATAACTGAGGATGGTTGAAGTAGAGAGGATATAAAATGTAGACTGGCAATGGCAAGGAAAGCATTTCTGAAGAAGAAGAAATTTGTTAACATCGAGTATAGATTTAAGAATCAGGAAGTCTTTTATGAAAGTATTTGTATGGAGTGTAGCCATGTATGGAAGTGAAACATGGACGATAAATAGTTTGGACAAGAAGAGAAATGAAGCTTTCGAAATATGGTGCTACAGAAGAATGCTGAAGATTAGATGGGTAGATCGCATAACTAATGAGGAGGTATTGAATAGAATTGGAAAGAAGAGAAATTTGTGGCACAACTTGACTAGAAGAAGGGATCGGTTGGTAGGGCATATTCTGAGACATCAAGGGATCACCAATTTAGCATTGGAGGGCAGTGTGGAGGGTAAAAATCGTGAGGGAGACCAAGAGATGAATACACTAAACAGATTCAGAAGGATGTAGGTTGCAGTAGATACTGGGAGATGAAGAAGCTTGCACAGGATAGAGTAGCATTGAGAGCTGCATCAAACCAGTCTCAGGACTGAAGACCACAACAACAACAAGACTTTTTCAGTGGGCTTCACTATTTTGATTGCTTTCATGATCTTAGCAAATTTATTAAAATGTTTTAAGCTCATGTAAAATATTTCCTTGTGGATGAGTTCCATGTTACTTTGGTTAATATGAGTGATTTTATTAAGTCTGGTATTACTGTATTTACCTCCCAGATGCGTCATTTAGAAATACAAATGAACATTGGATATGCTTTTAAGCCCTATTGCCTGTATCATTTATGTTTTTATATTCATTTAAATGTTCCTCTAATGTAAACACATTTTAGCAAAAGTATATTAAATGCTGTGAGTAGAGGTTTACATCATTATCTTCTTCTAAAGGTTATTTCTTGTTTTTGTAGCTACTCTTCTTATTTTGTGCTGTCATCTTCATTTCTTAATAATTTTGGCATTTTGATACTCTCAACAAATCTTTGACTCTTTTCTTTGTTTTGCATTCTCTTGGTTCTCAAAAGTTTTCCCTTGAAAATGTGTGTTAAAACTTATTGTGTCTAAATAACTATTAAAAAAAATTGTTTTCCTTTTTTGGATAGCTGTTATGAGGTTTTGCTAATTGATTTCTTTCAAAACATCTTCATTCTTCCTTGTTAAGGGGCTCCAGAACACCCTATACTTCCAATGTTAAAATAACGCTTATAAATTACATCTTTCCTCACAAAGTATTTGAGGTAGGAAGTTGAACTTTTTACAGATTATTTATTGGAATATGGGCTACAACTTAACACAGGGATTTTACAAAATTTTAGTTCAGTTATTAAAGATGATTTTTTTTTTCAATTGTAATGAAAATTCACAACATTTTTTTGCAATTTTTTATTTATATATTCAAAAATATACAGTTTTTTGGAAAAAGGCTGTGTTAAATTATGCAGAAGGTCCTGTGTAACATTTACTGAAAGTTTGAAACAAATATGTTTGGAAGATCCTTAGAAAACATGGAATTAGTATGAGAAAATAAAAGTTTTTGGAATCGAGTGACAAAGATTGGATTAACTTTTTAGTGCATTCCAGGTCCATAGGATGGATTATCTTCATCCTCTGCAAACTCCTCCTCCAGCTTCCTCTTGTTCCTCCTCCTGTTTACTCTTGCTTGTATTTCTAGACTCTTTACAGCCCTGTCTGCAGCCCGAAGGCATTCCTTGTCTAAAGCAAGCATCGCTCGTACCATGTTAGAACCTATCTTCATTCCCAAATTTCTAAATACCTTGCACCTTACAATGTTGCCATCATTGAAAGTCGCAACAGCATGACATTACCCCTTCTGTCCTTGCTGTGGTGAATGCTGTCATCAGAAATGACCAAGACATTCCACTCATGTTGAGCATTAGTCACAGTACAGCTCATAGCATCATGACAGAGAACTGAAATTCTGAAAAATCTGTGCGCAGTGGGTTCCCCACAGCCTGACGGAAGACCAGAAGTTGAACATAATGTTGACATTACTGCAGCACATGGAATGGTATCATGACAAAGGATATCATTTCCCATCTCGTGATGTCACCAGAGATAAAATATGGTGTCATCGTTTTGAGATAGAGGGTAAGCATCAGAGCCAAAAATGAGAGCACCCCCACCAAAAAAATCCAAAGTGACTCCAATAGCCCACAGCTCATTGACTTCCTGGAACACAGTACCACAATTAACGCACAGCAGTATGTGGACACTTTAAAAATTGAAGCATGCCATCAAATCCAGATACCCAGAATTTTTGATGGACAGTATCATTCTGTTGCAGGATAATGTCTGTCCACATGTTGCCAAGGTTGTCTCAGCTACGTTGCAGAAGGTTTGCTGGAAAGCCCTTTCACATTCTTCATACAGTCCCGATTTCTCATCAAGTGGTTTCCACCTTTTTGGTGCACTAAAGAAAGAGCTTCATGGCCAGGACATAGAGCTTCATGCCTGGATACAGTCACGGTTTTGTGGGCAACTGCAAACATTTTTCCATGCAGGCATTGACCATCTTATCTCACAGTGGGATAAATGTATTAACTGTTAAGCTAATTAATTTTGAAATAATAAACAATTTACACCCCCCGCCCCCCATGAACCATGGACCTTGCCGTTGGTGGGGAGGCTTGCGTGCCTCAGCGATACAGATAGCCGTACCGTAGGTACAACCACAACGGAGGGGTATCTGTTGAGAGGCCAGACAAACGTGTGGTTCCTTAAGAGGGGCAGCAGCCTTTTCAGTAGTTGCAAGGGCAACAGTCTGGATGATTGACTGATCTGGCCTTGTAACGATAACCAAAACGGCCTTGCTGTGCTAGTACTGCGAACGGCTGAAAGCAAGGGGAAACTACGGCCGTAATTTTTCCCGAGGGCATGCAGTTTTGCTGTATGATTAAATGATGATGGCGTCCTCTTGGGTAAAATATTCCGGAGGTAAAATAGTCCCCCATTCGGATCTCCGGGCGGGGACTACTCAAGAGGATGTCGTTATCAGGAGAAAGAAAACTGGCGTTCTACGGATCGGAGCGTGGAATGTCAGATCCCTTAATCGGGCAGGTAGGTTAGAAAATTTAAAAAGGGAAATGGATAGGTTAAAGTTAGATATAGTGGGAATTAGTGAAGTTCGGTGGCAGGAGGAACAAGACTTCTGGTCAGGTGACTACAGGGTTATAAACACAAAGTCAAATAGGGGTATGCAGGAGTAGGTTTAATAATGAATAGGAAAATAGGAATGCGGGTAAGCTACTACAAACAGCATAGTGAACGCATTATTGTGGCCAATATAGATACGAAGCCCACACCTACTACAGTAGTACAAGTTTATATGCCAACTAGCTCTGCAGATGACGAAGAAATTGAAGAAATGTATGATGAAATAAAAGAAATTATTCAGATTGTGAAGGGAGACGAAAATTTAATAGTCATGGGTGACTGGAATTCGAGTGTAGGAAAAGGGAGAGACGGAAACATAGTAGGTGAATATGGATTGGGGCTAAGAAATGAAAGAGGAAGCCGCCTGGTAGAATTTTGCACAGAGCACAACTTAATCATAGCTAACACTTGGTTTAAGAATCATGATAGAAGGTTGTATACATGGAAGAACCCTGGAGATACTAAAAGGTATCAGATAGATTATATAATGGTAAGACAGAGATTTAGGAACCAGGTTTTAAATTGTAAGACATTTCCAGGGGCAGATGTGGACTCTGACCACAATCTATTGGTTATGACCTGTAGATTAAAACTGAAGAAACTGCAAAAAGGTGGGAAGTTAAGGAGATGGGACCTGGATAAACTGAAAGTACCAGAGGTTGTACAGAGTTTCAGGGAGAGCATAAGGGAACAATTGACAGGAATGGGGGAAAGAAATACAGTAGAAGAGGAATGGGTAGCTTTGAGGGATGAAGTAGTGAAGGCAGCAGAGGATCAAGTAGGTAAAAAGACGAGGGCTAGTAGAAATCCTTGGGTAACAGAAGAAATATTGAATTTAATTGATGAAAGGAGAAAATATAAAAATGCAGTAAATGAAGCAGGCAAAAAGGAATACAAACGTCTCAAAAATGAGATCGACAGGAAGTGCAAAATGGCTAAGCAGGGATGGCTAGAGGACAAATGTAAGGAAGTAGAGGCTTGTCTCACTAGGGGTAAGATAGATACTGCCTACAGGAAAATTAAAGAGACTTTTGGAGATAAGAGAACCACTTGTATGAACATCAAGAGCTCAGATGGAAACCCAGTTCTAAGCAAAGAAGGGAAAGCAGAAAGGTGGAAGGAGTATATAGAGGGTCTATACAAGGGTGATGTACTTGAGGACAGTATTATGGAAATGGAAGAGGATGTAGATGAAGATGAAATGGGAGATACGATACTGCGTGAAGAGTTTGACAGAGCACTGAAACACCTGAGTCGAAACAAGGCCCCCGGAGTAGACAGCATTCCATTGGAACTACTGACGGCCTTGGGAGAGCCAGTCCTGACAAAACTCTACCATCTGGTGAGCAAGATGTATGAAACAGGTGAAATACCCTCAGACTTCAAGAAGAATATAATAATTCCAATCCCAAAGAAAGCAGGTGCTGACAGATGTGAAAATTACCGAACAATCAGTTTAATAAGCCACAGCTGCAAAATACTAACACGAATTCTTTACAGACGAATGGAAAAACTAGTAGAAGCCGACCTCGGGGAAGATCAGTTTGGATTCCGTAGAAAAATGTGAACACGTGAGGCATTACTGACCTTACGACTTATCTTAGAAGAAAGATTAAGGAAAGGCAAACCTATGTTTCTAGCATTTGTAGACTTAGAGAAAGCTTTTGACAGTGTTGACTGGAATACTCTCTTTCAAATTCTAATGGTGGCAGGGGTAAAATACAGGGAGCGAAAGGCTATTTACAATTTGTACAGAAACCAGATGGCAGTTATAAGAGTCGAGGGACATGAAAGGGAAGCAGCGGTTGGGAAGGGAGTAAGTCAGGGTTGTAGCCTCTCCCCGATGTTATTCAATCTGTATATTGAGCAAGCAGTAAAGGAAACAAAAGAAAAATTTGGAGTAGGTATTAAAATCCATGGAGAAGAAATAAAAACTTTGAGGTTCGCCGATGACATTGTAATTCTGTCAGAGACAGCAAAGGACATGGAAGAGCAGTTGAACGGAATGGATGGTATCTTGAAGGGAGGATATAAGATGAACATCAACAAAAGCAAAATGAGGATAATGGAATGTAGTCGAATTAAGTCGGGTGATGCTGAGGGAATTAGATTAGGAAATGAGACACTTAAAGTAGTAAAGGAGTTTTGCTATTTGGGGAGCAAAATAACTGATGATGGTCGAAGTAGAGAGGATATAAAATGTAGACTGGCAATGGCAAGGAAAGCGTTTCTGAAGAAGAGAAATTTGTTAACATCGACTATAGATTTAAGTGTCATGAAGCCATTTCTGAAAGTATTTGTATGGAGTGTAGCCATGTATGGAAGTGAAACATGGACGGTAAATAGTTTGGACAAGAAGAGAATAGAAGCTTTTGAAATGTGGTGCTACAGAAGAATGCTGAAGATTAGATGGGTAGATCACATAACTAATGAGGAAGTATTGAATAGGATTGGGGAGAAGAGAAGTTTGTGGCACAACTTGACCAGAAGAAGGGATCGGTTGGTAGGACATGTTCTGAGGCATCAAGGGATCACCAATTTAGTATTGGAGGGCAGCGTGGAGGGTAAAAATCGTAGGGGGAGACCAAGAGATGAATACACTAAGCAGATTCTGAAGGATGTAGGTTGCAGTAGGTACTGGGAGATGAAGAAGCTTGCACAGGATAGAGTAGCATGGAGAGCTGCATCAAACCAGTCTCAGGACTGAAGACCACAACAACAACAACAACAACAAACAATTTACTTACTTTTTTTCTTTCTCTCATTTTCATTTGATTGTCCCTTATATTTAAATTATCCTGCTCCAGTTTTCCCACAGTTAGTGATTGACCCCCATAAAATGCTGTGTTCTAGATACACATACTCATAAATATTCTTCTCAGATTGAGGTTTATGTTTGATACTAGTAGAGGGTTTATTTTCTCTTTGAATACCCTCTTTGCTTGTACTATTCCTCTTCTTATATCCTCTTTGCTTATTCTATCATACATTTTTTTGTTTCCTAGATAACATAATTCCTTCACTTTATGTCCTACGTGGTCCCTAATTTCTATGTTAAGTTTATTGTTACCTTTGTTTCTGCTACACATCATTACTTTTTTCTTTCTTTGGTTTATTCGCAGTTCTCCTTCACTCTACGTGTCCTTTAACCCTTCTTCATATTCACTGTGGATAGCAGTGTTGTAAGTCAGTCTTGTTTCTGATATACTTTCACCCTCTGATTAACTGCCATCACTGCTGATGTGCAGATTGAACAGCAGCCTTATCTTACATCCTTTTTAATCTGAGCACTTCTGTATTGGTTTTGCATTCTTATTGTTCTCTCTTGGTTCTTGTTGTTTTAAGTTATCCATCTTTCTCTGTGGATTATTCCTATTTTTCTGATAATTTCAAACATGTTGCACTGTTTTACATTGTTGAATACTTTTGCTAGATTGACAAATCTCAAGAAAGTGTCTTCATTTTTCATAAGTTTTGTCTTCTTTGTAAAGTTCAATGTCAGAGCTGCCTCCTTTCCGCTATTACCTATCTTAAAGCAAAACAGATCTATTAAATTGTGATCTGAGCCTACATCTGCTCCTGGGTATACCTTACAATCCAGTATCAATGTTCAGAACCACTATATCTCCGTGATATAATCCAGCTGGTATCTTTCTGTATCTCCGATATTGTTCATTTTTTCAAAAATTTTATTTGATGTTGCTACAAGGCATTCTAATCCCCAGTGATTATTAGACTTCCATTAACTTTTACATTCTGACTTACCTGTTCAGAACCCTCTTGTACTATCTCTCTTCATCTTCTGCTGGTGACATCAGGATGGAAACCTAAAGCATTGTGGTTGGTGTTTGTTCGCTGTTGACTCTGATGGGAATAACCCCTGTCATTGAACTGTTTCCAGTAACTCACTCCTCACCCTAGCTTCCTACTCGTAACAGATCCTACTCCATTATGCTATTTTCTGCTGCTGTTGAAATTCTCCTGTAAGTATCCACCCAGAAACACTTGAGTTCTTTTCATTTCACTTCACTGAGCCTTAATGTATCTAAATTGAGACTTTGCATTTCTATTTTCAGTTTTTCTAGCTCCCTTACCACATTCAGACTTCTGACACTTCACTTTCTGACTTATAGAATGATATCATTTTTCAGCTTTTTCAATCATTTTCTCCTGCTCACCTTCCCCTTGTCAGTACCACCCCAGAGGTTGTAATGGGGATTAATTCAGAGTCTTTTGCTAATGGAGAGATTATCTTGGCATGTTTTCAAGTAAATTTCACATTATTGTGGATACATGTTATATTTTTTTAATATAAAGGTTTCTGTTGCCTTCTGCATCCTCATGTTGTTGGCCTTTGATGATTATTCCCACTGTAGGAGCAGTTTTCACTCCAAAGGCAGTATGGTGTTCCAAACCTGTATCTGCATCTCTGCTCCCTGTGAGAAGCCTGTTGACAAGAATGAGGGTGACTCCTTATACTGGAAGTCTTCATTCGCCATCACAGATTATTTTTATTCAGTATCTTAGCTGTGGCTGATACTGAACCCAGGACACAGGAAGTTTTAATTAGTAGTTAGTCTAGGCCATCTGTTGACTGTAATCATGGTGCCTAAATAACAAATTAATAAGTTTTTAATAATTTTGTATTTTATTTTTTGTACTGCAACAATGACCAACAATTCTCCCTCACAATTTATAAGATACTATATTTGTTATTTACATAATTTGTTTCTTTGCACTTGTTCATTTTTCTCTGTTATAAAGTTCATATCTTCGTAAGCAAATATTGAGTGGTTTTGTTGTGATAAAACTCAGTGCATAAAGTATTTTGGGCAGGTGGTAACTAAATCTCTAATTTTTGGTTGTGCTTAACTGTAAGGCTGTCCCTCGAGTGAATGTTATTCTAGTTGAGAGAGTATTTATGTTGTTATTTGAATTAAATGTTTTCACAATATTTAAAAATGCCTCCCTGTTTACACTTTCAGTAAGAAAGTCAGTGTTAAGTTCCCTACATGTAACATTTAGTTACTAGCCCCATAGGTTTTGTGGGAGAACTTTCGTGAAGCTTGGAAGGTAAGAGGTGAGGTACCGGCAGAAGTAAAGTTGTGAGGATGGATTCTAAATAGTCCTTCGGTAGCTCAGTTGTTAGAGCACTTGCCCCTTACAGACAAAGGTCCTGCTTTCGAGTCCCAGTCAGGTGCACAATTTTAATCTGCCAAGGAGTTTCAGATTTTCTATCTCCCATTTGGATCACACACATAATCTTACATTTCATTCAACTTGCTCAAACAAGCAAGCTATTCAGTGTACAAATATGGCATTGGTATCTATGTGCTCTGAAAATGTTGCACTGTGTTTTCATTTTAATTTTATTTGCAGCAACAACTTATTAAGTCAGTATACTGGCAGTTTGCAAACATGCATTTTGTGATGTTACTGAATTTTCGACATTTGAGAAACTGTTTTGTGTATGTTAGGTGAAAACCTCATTAATATGAAATCTTAAGAATACATTTTCAACCATTCCAACCAGAACTCAGTCAGAGGTTTCTAACACGAAATAATTTCAATTAACTTTGCTCGTCAAGTACTAAGTGGTTGCTTGTAAGGTTTCACTGTGAGAAATAGGTCACTAGGTTTATAAATAACCTGTTATTAACTTTTTGACCTGTGTGCTTATTTCTAACATAACATAAACTGACAAATCAATGAAAATAATCAATTTTTGAAAATATAGTGTAATTAAATACATAAAAAAATCTTCTCGCCATGCAGCACCAGGAGTGCCCACACATGTAAAAAATATGGAAATGCGTAAGCGTTTGGAGCCAGTAGCGCCTTCTTTTGGTAGAAGTGTTGATGGGAAAGGATGAAGGAGGAAATAGGGAGAGTTACAAAAAAGTTGCCCAGAACCTTTGTCAAGGGAGACTTAACTGGACATGACGGGAAGGAAAGGATGATTGGTAGTGCCTCCACTGGGTGAGATGAAAACTTGAGAGCTTAAATGTAGAAGAAGGGGGTGGGGGGGGTGGGGGGGGACCGTTGTGCAAGAGTGAATAAGAGCAGTAAGCTGAGTGCATTATACATAGATGGGGCGGGCATAGGTGGATAAACAAGTCAGAAAATAAAATATTGTAGAAAAATAAAAGGTAGTAAAGAAAAAGAATGTGATTCTTCAACTTCTCCCAGCGTATTTCTTGCTTGAACAGTCCACGTGTGTACTGCCGGTCCATAGTGTCCAACGGACACAGTATTTTGGCGATCAGGCATGTCGCCGTCGTCAGGTGCACTGACGAACTGAGCTCCTGAGGGTGGGCGGCCGTCCTAAATCCCCTTCCCCCGCGAGGGGTTCTCTCCGCGGTCTGCACCCACGGCCGTGCGTCAGCAGTCGCTGAGAGGCTGGCATCGGCGTCTGTGGTGGCGTCGGTGTAACTGCCTCATCTGCCCTGGTCACTTGTTCATTTTCTTTGCTGAGCCTCTTTTTAATTAAACTCAGTGCTGGTTCTCATGCCTTGCTGAGGTTATAGCCACAATCTCTGTTGATGAGTCCGTCCCTGTATGAATTTCGATAGCCTCTCTAACGACGCTGTCTCAGTATTTAGATGTCTGTGCCAAGACCCTGGTATGCTGGTAGTCCATTTCGTGATTTTCGGACAAACAGTGCTCTGCAACTGCCAACTTGTTGGGTAACATAAGTCGAGTGTGCCTCTGATGTTCTCGGCAACGATCTTTGATGGTGCGAACTGTCTGTCCAATGTAAGTCTTCCCACACTCACAGGGAATCTGGTATATGCCGGCCTTCCACAAATCGAGATCGTCTTTGACACTTACCAATAATGCTCGTGTTTTATTAGGGAAATATTGAGAAAACACGGAGTAGGAACTGTCTTTTGCCCGCCCAATAAAACACGAGCATTACTAGGAATTGTCAAAGACGATCTCGATTTGCGGAAGGCCGGCATATACCAGATTCCTTGTGAGTGTGGAAAGACTTACATTGGACAGACAGTCATTGAAGATCGTTCCTGTGAACATCAGAGGCACACTCAACTTATGTACCCCAACAAGTCGGCAGTCGCAGAGCACTGTTTGTCCGAAAATCATGAAATGGACTACCAACATACCAAGGTCTTGGCACAGACATCTAAATACTGGGATAGCGTCGTTAGACAGGCTATCAAAATTCGTGCCAGGGATGGACTCATCAACAGAGATTGCAGCTATAACCTCAGCAAGGCATGGGAACCAGCACTGAGTCTAATTAAAAAGAGGCTCAGCAAAGAAAACTAACAAGCGACCAGGGCGGACGAGGAAGTTACACTGACGCCACCACAGAGGCCAACGCCAGCCTCTCAGTGACCGCCGACATGCATCCGTGGGTACGGACTGCGAAGAGAACACCTTGCGGGGGAAGGGGATTTAGGACAGCCGCCTGCCCTCAGGAGCTCAGTTCGTCAGTGCACCTGACGATGGTGACATGTCTGATCGCTGAATTATTGTGCCCGTTGGACACTATGGACCGGCAGTACACCCGTGGACTGTTCGAGCAAGAAAAGGAATAGTTATTGAAAAGAAATACAGTAATTTTCCTTCATCCCTCTTCCTTTTCCTTCAACCCTTCTGCCAGAAGAAGGAGCCACCGGCTCTGAAAGCTTGTGCGTTTCCATATCTTTTATATGTGTTTTCTCCTGCCACCAAATGGTGAGTAGATTCTTTATCTACCCATATTTTATTATATTTCCAACACTGATTTTTTTCTTTGATATATTAGCCTTTTGTGGCAATCATTCCTTCTTATTTAATCCCCTCATCATTCTTATGTGTATTTCAAATTGACATCTGTTTTCAACCTTTTATGCTAGTTTCTTCATTTATTTATCTAGAGTGCCTATTATTAACTATCTTGCCTACATATCTTTCCTAGTAAGAATTTCTGCACACTTAGTCGGATCCCTTGTTATTTACAAATTTTCATGTAGCAAACAATGGAAACTCCAGGTAGGAATATCAACAATGTGGGAAAAGACAGATTGCTACTTACCATAAAGAAGACATGTTAAGTTGCAGACAGGCACAATTAATAGACTCTCACATATAACACTTTGTGTATGGTTCACTATACACTGCAGGACCTTCTCCAGATTGTCTTTCACTGATTTACTTGTGAAATTAACACCATTTCTTCTTCTCATGTCTTACCTTGCTTCTATGCAATTCACATTTTTTGTGTGTTTGTTTTTTGCCAAACTGCGCTGCATGCAGATCTTCTTTTGTTGATTTAGTTGTGGAATTAACCCATTTTTCCTTCTTGCCACTTATCTTGCTTCTGTGCAATTATTTAAAACTTTTTGTGGGTTTGTTTTTCACCAAACTACTCTGAACGACTGTTACTGCCATCTCCTGCATTACTTTATTTTTCCAATATAGCAGATTCCATTTTCTCTAATGACTTGCGTCCTCAGTTTACCCTGTCTAGAAGCTTTTGTCATTTTCACTTCTTTTTAATGAGCTTTCTCAATTATGATTTATTGTTGTAATATTTTCCTATCATATTTTCCAGTTTTCTCATGAGAAACTCTCAGCTCTTCTCACCCCCTCATTACTTTGTCTTACTTATTGTATGTTCTCATGATTTTCTTTGAACTGTTCTACATTTTGTTCAATTTGTCCTATATTTTTCCTTCCTTATCTTCCTCTATTTCTAATTTTTCCCCTCTGCTTCTAATACTTCAGACTTTTCTCATAGGTAATAATGAATCCTATCACATATTATGTTTGGTCCTTTCAACAACATGCTTTTGCACTGTCTAAACTAAGGTCTCACATTCTGCTTCTTGAAACCTGCTTGTCTCTGGAAGTTACCCCCCAAAAGCCTAACATCAAAAGCCCTCTTTCTAGATGTGATTCAACTCTTCAACAGCCCATTTTACAGTTTGAAATACAGCAATCTCTTGCACCTACCTAACAGATCTGTGAATAAATATCTCGTCCACCAATTGCCACTCCAACTGACTTATCTCCTTCTATAAAATCGTGCAGTTATCTTCCCCTCATGTTTCCTTGGATTGTATCATCTGCATAGGCAACAGCAAATTGCAACAACAGACATCATCTCAAAAAGCTATTACTATCTTCTCCTAAACTACCACAAAATTGATGTTTTCATTCCTGTACAGCTCCAACTCCCAAATGAACCACACCAATATCCGCTATTCCTCTCCTACACACTGAGCTTGGCCAAATCCCACCCCATTATCCATTTTGATGGAAAGTATTGCCATTGTTCCTGTACCTGTATCATCTGTCCAGCCCTGCTTGACAACTTGATGAGAATAGACCAACATTTTATCAAGTCACACCACTTCTTTAACATTCAGGCCATAGATCTGCCTTAAAAATCAGCATTGCCCTACACCCATATACTCCCTCTTGATAACACCTGACAGCCACAGACATGCCCACAGCGTTATCCTAGGTAGTGCAAAACTGTGAATAATAATGTATGATTGCCCTGAAAAAGACCTTATTCTTTAAGAACAACCTATAACTTGACAAGTGTAGGATGTTCCTTTTTATGAGAATAATCATAAATTGACACAAATCACTTCTTCAGCATATCAATCTATATTGGTAATTCACTTATTCCTACAATGATTCCTTCCCAGAGTTTCAAGCTTTGATGTTTTTCCAGATCCATTATCTTTTGTGAATATTTCCTTACCAAGCTCCATAAAAATATTTGTGTTTATATTCAAAGCTGCTGCAGCCCCTTCGATTGCCTTGTTAATTGAGAGCAGCCAGCCACCACTGAGTTTTCAGTCTGAAAATAGTCAAGTAACATGAAAAATATCCACTCATTACTTTCCTTCTGACATCATTTAGTACTACACTAAATAACAACAAAACAAATAAGATAATAAATCATGGAACCATATAAATGAAAATTAAAAAGAAAATCACAGGTTGTGGGACACCTGGCTGCCTCAAACTAAAACATAGTGCTAGTGAGAAGTGTTGTGGTGGTGGGGGTAAAAGTTTGGTAACCTCATGTGTCTGCTGTGGCTGTAGGTGCTGTGAGATTGGCATAATGTATGCTATACTTCCCACGTGGGCTTTCCCCCTACTACTTCCATCATAGTAGTCAACTCTAAAGTACTTTTGAACAGGCTATAATATCCATAATTGCCTTTATTATCTTCTGACTTTTCTATTTATGTACTGCAGCAACCATGTGGCATGTACAAATTGTTTCTAACTATATATAAATATTTTGAACTGTATGAGAATTTGTCATTAGCTGCTTCACATTAATTTAAATATTTCAATAAGTTATTGATTTTATGATTGCAGAATCAGACCCGTGGGCTTCTGGGAAATTGGAGTTTTGATGTAGAAGATGAATTCACATTGCCTGATGGCTTGGTTGTAAATCCAAGTACAAATATCAATAACTTTGAAAGGGTGCACAAGGACTTTGGAATTAAATGTGAGTTTCCACAATATTTTACTAGCTATGTGAGTAGATGTGACTACTGTATAAACAAACACACACACACACACACACACACACACACACACAAATAACGATGTACAGCTTGACTGTACAATGAAATTACATATGCACAGTAAATTAGCTAAATGTGGACAAACTGCAGGTAATGATCCCACAGTGGAGAAGGAGCAAAGAAGGTCATTTGGACGTACAGCCAGAAATGCATGTCGTTTATTATACAGTGTGTTTAATAGACTCTTCATGCCTGTACAGTACAATGAAGTGCATGATGTGCTGTGATGAGACCAGATCTAGACAAGGTATACGAAGTAGTCTCCATGGGGCTCTAAGCTTGCATGACCGCAACCTGCACAATTTCAGATGTGCCATCCTGCACCAGAATGACATCACAGGCAGCATCAATGCCTAATTCCAGTTTCTGCACACTGGGATATGTTCCACAATAATGACTTCTTTCAAGTGTCCTGATGGTTAGAAACCTAAAGGGTTGAGGTGCGGTCACTCGGTGGGCCAGGTGACTGGACCATCTCATCCAAACAATCAACCAGGCTAGATGTTATCAACATGACTCTGCATGAAGATGCGGAAGTGAACTGGAACACTATCATGTCGCAGCCACATTATCCTTTGTACCACCAAAGGCATATCTTCCAAGAGGGGAGGCAGAGTCACTGCCAGGAAATGCAGGTATGCATTGCCTGTGAGGCATGTCAGGGTGACTGTTTCCATATATTGGTCACCAGTAATGCTCACTCATACACTTAGGTTGAACCACTGATGATTTTGCCACCACCATACCATTGGATACCCTATAGCCCACAGGTGGTTATTGTAAAGCTTGGCAGTACCACTTCTTGTGAAGATAGCATCATCTATGAGTAGAGTGGATGACAGAAATCCCAGCACTGTGATGTCCTTTGTGATGAACCAGCAACAAAACCATTGCTGCAGAATAGTAGTGCAGCAATAAAACAAACAAGAGAATAACACCAAAGTAAAACTTTACTTGCAAAGAAAATGTACCATTTACAACAACAAAACACAGTGCACATACAGGCATATTCCGACAGCAAAATGTGTCAAAGGTTTTAGGAAGAAGGCTATGCAATACTATAAAACAATAAACCGCTTTTGATGAGCATTATGTCGTGGCTTTTCTCATTTCTAACAGGTCACAGGAAATGTTGTAAATGGTCATTTGAGAAGCGTTACTTTCAAAGTACATTTCCTTCCTAAATTACTTAAGTCACAGGCCATTTGTCGGTCATTTAAAATTTAACACCTGGAGTACCAACCACTTTAAAAATTTCGGGCCTAGGAAACCAGCCATTTATGCCACTATTTAAAATTTTACTGGCACATTTGTGTTTGATATATCTTAAAGGGTAACACATGCTAAGAAAGACCATTATTATATTATTTTCTGTATGTATATAAATTGAAACCATTAACTTTTCCTATTTGTGTGCTTCTGGCTGACTACGTCACGTGTGCTATGCTTTGAATACCTGATGTCATTGGCTAGCAAGATAACATGATATTAGTTATGATTGGCTGCCAAAGTGCATTGCAATCTTGATTTCAGTGCTTCAGAAGCTACTGTGCTTTATTTTGTGGAGTTTGTATTTATATTTTTGCAATACAAAATTGTCCAGTGTACATATTGCTGTGTATCAAAGATCTTTCAAAAATGTGTTATCTTTTGCTGGGTTCCATTTCCTAAAGCACCAGAAAGTTCTAAAACCTTTATAATTAAAAGAACAAATAAATTTTAGAGCTCCAAGGGAAAGAACTCAAAACAGAAAAAAACTGTGCTTTCACCTAGGGCATAATACGAGGGTTGCCCAGAAAGTAATGCACCACATTTTTTTCTGAGTGGAAAACAATGCTACAAATGCGAAAAGTTACATATGTATTATTTGAAGTCTCGGAGTGTGTACAGCAGTTTCCATCACTTACAACAGATAGCTTAGCTGCAGGACATTTTTAAAATGGTCTCTGCAGGTGATATACGTTGCAAGCAACATGCCGTCATTGAATTTCTCACTGCAGAGAAATAAACTGTGGGGGATATTCACAAACACTTGTGCAAAGTAGTGTTCAACACCTGTTCCTCCAGGACTTGTGTATTTACTGTGCTTATTCACCTTTCATCTTTACCCATTCCCGTAAACATGCCAGCTTCACACAAATGATGTAACACTGTTGCCAAAAGCTTATTGTGTAGTTGCTATCAGCAGGGGTGCATCTCATAATCCAGCTGTATTGCCATGCACCAATTGCCATTTGCCTGTTCGTATGTAAGGAGCATGTTGGCTTGTCTCTGGTTGGTATACCAGACCATCATCTCTTTGCACTGCTCTACATGACACATGTTCACTTCGGAATGCGTCAGCAACAGCAGTGAAGCAGATGTCTAATACTGATGTGTGAGTGCACTACTATCGTGGACAACATTATTGTCCTCACGAGCATGGAGCACAAACATTAGTATAAACAGAACATTCACACTTGCATGGTGTGCACTCCTGTGTGCTTTCACTCATTGAGTATGAGTACCTCCGTTGGAACACATTTCCAGCCATTTGTCCACATGAAATTTTTTGCTCCTTGTCCTCTCAGTAATTGTTTCCTGCAGTTTGTCCCCATTTAGCAAAATCTTCCCAGAATGCATTCCCAATATTTGTGCTTTCAAGCACCCATGGAGCTGCCGCATCGTAAGTGGCGTATCATAGCTCGTCTTAAGTGGCGTTTCATAGTTGATCAGCTTTTGTCTTGCACCCTTCCGCTACACTACAAAGTGTTGTAACCTGACTGTTTCAAAAAGCCGCAACATAATCCATGACAACATTAATGCTACTGATTTATGCAGTCTCTCTACCCATGAGACTCATAAACAGTACAGATGGAAGTGTAGTGTCAGGAGATATACAGAAAGTTTCTCAACATGGAGCCCTAGTGTCATTAAGTTCCTAAAATCTTCTACTTGTATGTCCATGACTTCAGTTTTGCATCATATTCATTTTGTAGCTCTACAAACTCTCTGGACTGAATGGATTATGTTTGCAGCAGAATTAGAAAGTAAATAAAGTCTTCTCATTCATTTAACACTATCACACAGCTTATAGAAATGTTAACTGTTTGCTAAATACATTAAGATGCTGCATAAAACTCACAAATCAGGCAGCATAGCTAGGTAAACTGATATGCAATATTTATCTGTACAAAACAGAATTTCATTATACCCATTCTGGATAGTGAACTACAACTGTGATTTAAATTGTTGTCTTATTTAAGTATACTGTAATATGCAACCAGTCACTTTCTTTGATATAATTCTCACTTCTCTAATCATTTGTCAGGGGATTGTCAAAATATGTCAATACATTACAGTAAGTAGGAACTGCTAATATTAACAGAATTAATACACTGTCAGAATGAAACATAATTATGCATTTTTAACAAATTTATCATGCTGCAAATACTTAATCTTGACTGTTGTGACCAAGTGCTGTCAATACTGAAATCTAATTGACATTTTTACTTAAGCTGGTCTAACAGTCCCTGTTAAGATATTCATCTACAGTGCAGAAGGAACTGCCTATAAAAAGGCCTTCAAACTTTGTTTAAACTGCACTTTATTTGAAACCAAGTCTTTAATGGTTGCTGGCAATTTATTGAGAATGTGTGTTCGTGCACATTGGACCCCTTTTGGACCAAGATAAGTGATTTTAATTTTTTATGTAGATGGTTCTTATTCCTAGTACTGCTACTATGTATTGAGCTATTGGCTGGAAATAGAGACATATTATTTGCAACAAATTTCATTGAAGAATAAATATCTGAGAAGCAGTGGTCAGAATATCCTGTTCTTTGAACAGGTTTCTACGAGGGCTATGCTGAAAGTTTTTAGCAGCCCGTAAACCGTAGGGCGGAGGACAATGGTGTTGTTTTCATTTGAAAGAGTGATGTTTTTCAACCTGGGGACGTGCGCACGCATCCCCTGGCTAGCGGTGATCCCCCCACAGTGCGGTTAGAAAGCACAGGTAGTGCTGAGTCAGAGACAGTGCAGGATGGAGCTGTCGCGCCGCGACTTTCGCGCCATGATTTTTTATGATTATAAAAAGGGTTTAAGTGCTGAAGAATGCCATTCTTCTTTGCTGCGTGTTTTTGGTGAAGCTTCCCTTTCTAGGGCCACAGTTGGAAATTGGTTTCACAAGTTTTCGAGGGGGTCGGCAGTCAATTGAAGATAAACCTTGTCCCAGTCGGCCAGCAACAGCTGTGACTCCTGAAAACATTGATGCTGTGAGGAAAATGATCAAAGTAGATCCACATCTTACATTTTGCGACATTGAAGGGACCCTAAATATTGGATCAACAGCAACACAGACCATCATTCATAGTCACTTAGGCCTTACTAAGAGATGTGCCTGTTGGTTGCCACATTCCCTGACAGACAGCCAAAAGGAGGCGAGAATGGACTGGTGTCATTTCATGCTCGAAAAATTCAATGGAGGGAAGTCCCAAGACACCTACAATATCGTCACAGGTGATGAAACGTGGGTCTACCGTTATGACCCTGAAACGAAGAAACAGTCTTTTGTTTGGTGCTTTCCAGGGTAGGAACCACCCACAAAAGTTCGATGAAGTCAGCGCTCTGGAAAAAAAGATGGTGGCAACTTTTTTCACAAAGATCGGGCATCTCACCTCTGTGACCTTGGACACACGTCCTACAGTCAATGCTGAATGGTACGTGAACGATTGTCTTCCAAAAGTCATCACCACATGGAAGTCACAGCATCCGAAGTTCAAGAAGGGCACCTTCTGCTGCATCATGACAATGTGTCTGTGCGAAGGGATGCCAGAACGATGGACTTTCTGGAGAAGGAAAAAGTGCGAGTGTTACCCCATCCCCCCTATTCACCTGACCTGCCCCCCTGTGACTTCTTTCTGTTCACTAAGACTAAAGAAAAAATTCGAGGGCAGCGGTTTTCATCAGATGAAGAGGCCATTGCAGTGTACGAGAGTGCGCTAAGTGACATCCCAAAAGAAGCTTGGACTGACACATTTTCTAAGTCGTTTCAGAGAATGGAAAAATTTATACATACTAATGGAGAATATTTTGAAAAGTTGTAAACGTTTTTTTGCAAATAAATTTTTTTTCACACATTCTGCTAAAAACTTTCAGCATAGTCCTCGTATATGATGTTTTTGAGTGTTATTATACACTTTTGTACTCTAAAAGCTTTTGCTTGATTTGACAAGTTACCCAAGAATATGAGCCCATATGATATAATACAATGAAAGTAAGCAAAGTATGCAAGGTTTTTTTTTTTTTTTGTATTTATATCTCCTACATCTGACATCATTAACATTGCAAATGCAGACTTGTTTAGGTGCTTCAGCAATTCTGTGGCATGCTGTACCCAACTGAATTTATTACCAAGCTGTAATCCCAGGAATTTAACACTGTGAACCTAATGTATGTGCAGAACTTCGTATGTTATACACATGATGAAAGGAAATCTCTTACAAGTTCTAAACTGTATATGGTGGGTCTTCTTGAAATTTAAAGACAGTGAATTAGCTTCACAATTTATTAATGTCAATGAAAATTTGATCAACAATCATTTCTAAATCTGTACCTGACTTTCTGTTTATTGCAATGTTTGTATCATCTGTAAACAAAACAAACTTTTTATCTGGCAATGTAAGAGACAAGAGGTCATTACTGTACACAAGAAAAAGCAACAGAGTTCAATTCAATTCAATTCAATTTATTAGCGTCCTTGTAGTACACCATCAAAATGACATAGGACTTGTCAATAAACATTACAATTTAAAATACATGTACATGAAAATTTATAATTGCGCTGGCAGGTTGAGAGACACACAAACACAAACATACACACAAAATTCAAGCTTTTGCAACCAACGGTTGCCTCATCAGGAAAGAGGGAAGGAGAGGGAAAGACGAAAGGATTTGGGTTTTAAGGGAGAGGGTAAGGAGTCATTCCAATCCCGGGAGCGGAAAGACTTACCTTAGGGGGAAAAAAGGACAGATAACACTCGCACACACACACACATATCCATCCGCATATACACAGACACAAGCAGACATTTGTAAAGGCAAAGAGTTTGGGCAGAGATGTCAGTCGAGGCGGAAGTACAGAGGCAAAGATGTTGTTGAAAGACAGGTGAGGTATGAGCGGCGCAAATTGAAATTAGAAATTAGCGGAGATTGAGGCCTGGCGGATAGCGAGAAGAGAGGATATGCTGAAGGGCAAGTTCCCATCTCCAGAGTTCTGACAGGTTGGTGTTAGTGGGAAGTATCCAGATAACCCGGATGGTATAACACTGTGCCAAGATGTGCTGGCCGTGCACCAAGGCATGTTTAGCCACAGGGTGATCCTCATTACCAACAAACACTGTCTGCCTGTGTCCATTCATACGAATGGACAGTTTGTTGCTGGTCATTCCCACATAGAACGCTTCACAGTGTAGGCAGGTCAGTTGGTAAATCACGTGGGTGCTTTCACACGTGGCTCTGCCTTTGATCGTGTACACCTTCCGGGTTACAGGACTGGAGTAGGTGGTGGTAGGAGGGTGCATGGGACAGGTTTTACATTGGGGGCGGTTACAAGGGTAGGAGCCAAAGGGTAGGGAAGGTGGTTTGGGGATTTCATAGGAATGAACTAAGAGGTTACGAAGGTTAGGTGGACGGCGGAAAGACACTCTAGGTGGAGTGGGGAGGATTTCATGAAGGATGGATCTCATTTCAGGGCAGGATTTGAGGAAGTCGTATCCCTGCTGGAGAGCCACATTCAGAATCTGATCCAGTCCCGGAAAGTATCCTGTCACAAGTGGGGCACTTTTGGGGTTCTTCTGTGGAAGGTTCCGGGTTTGAGGAGATGAGGAAGTGGCTCTGGTTATTTGCTTCTGTACCAGGTCGGGATGGTAGTTACGGGATGCAAAAGCTGTTTTCAGGTTGTTGGTGTAATGGTTCCAGGATTCCGGACTGGAGCAGATTCGTTTGTCACGAAGACCTAGGCTGTAGGGAAGGGACCGTTTGATGTGGAATGGGTGGCAGCTGTCATAATGGAGGTACTGTTGCTTGTTGGTGGGTTTGATGTGGACGGACGTGTGAAGCTGGCCATTGGACAGGTGGAGGTCAATGTCAAGGAAAGTAGCATGGGATTTAGAGTAGGACCAGGTGAATCTGATGGAACCAAAGGAGTTGAGGTTGGAGAGGAAATTCTGGAGTTCTTCTTCACTGTGAGTCCAGATCATGAAAAAATGTCATCAATAAATCCGTACCAAACTTTGGGTTGGCAGGCCTGGGTAACCAAGAAGGCTTCCTCTAAGCGACCCATGAATAGGTTGGCGTACGAGGGGGCCATCCTGGTTCCCATGGCTGTTCCCTTTAATTGTTGGTATGTCTGGCCTTCAAAAGTGAAGAAGTTGTGGGTCAGGATGAAGCTGGCTAAGGTAATGAGGAAAGAGGTTTTAGGTAGGGTGGCAGGTGATAGGCGTGAAAGGAAGTGCTCCATCGCAGCGAGGCCCTGGACATGCGGAATATTTGTGTATAAGGAAGTGGCATCAATGGCAACCACCTACTCCAGTCCTGTAACCCGGAAGGTGTACACGATCAAAGGCAGAGCCACGTGTGAAAGCACCCACGTGATTTACCAACTGACCTGCCTACACTGTGAAGCGTTCTATGTGGGAATGACCAGCAACAAACTGTCCATTCGTATGAATGGACACAGGCAGACAGTGTTTGTTGGTAATGAGGATCACCCTGTGGCTAAACATGCCTTGGTGCACGGCCAGCACATCTTGGCACAGTGTTACACCATCCGGGTTATCTGGATACTTCCCACTAACACCAGCCTGTCAGAACTCTGGAGATGGGACTTGCCCTTCAGCATATCCTCTCTTCTCGCTATCCGCCAGGCCTCAATCTCCGCTAATTTCTAATTTCAATTTGCGCCGCTCATACCTCACCTGTCTTTCAACAACATCTTTGCCTCTGTACTTCCGCCTCGACTGACATCTCTGCCCAAACTCTTTGCCTTTACAAATGTCTGCTTGTGTCTGTGTATATGCGGATGGATATGTGTGTGTGTGCGAGTGTTACCTGTCCTTTTTTCCCCCTAAGGTAAGTCTTTCCGCTCCCGGGATTGGAATGACTCCTTACCCTCTCCCTTAAAACCCAAATCCTTTCGTCTTTCCCTCTCCTTCCCTCTTTCCTGATGAGGCAACCGTTGGTTGCGAAAGCTTGAATTTTGTGTGTGTGTTTGTGTTTGTTTGTGTGTCTATCGACCTGCCAACGCTTTTGTTTGGTAAGTCTCATCATCTTTCTTTTTAGATATATTTTTCCCATGTGGAATGTTTCCCTCTATTATATTCATAAAATTTATAATTGAATTTACTTGTCACTTAGACATTACAATTTTAATAGAACTATAAGAACATTAACATAAAAATATACAAGTAGGATAACAACGTAAAAACAAAAACAAAAATAAAAGAAAAGAAAAGAAAAGCTAGTGATTCTCACATCAAAGATTATTTCCATTCTTACATTAACACTGTTTCACACTTTCATAGAAACAGCAAGTATTTAAATGCGAGCAATTACACATATTTATTGTGTCAGGGAAATATTAACTGCGCTTTTACTGTCAATGATTCATAAACTCTTCAATACTGTAAAAACTATTGCTCAATAACATGTTTTTTAATTTTCTTTTAAATATGTGCAGTTTTGGTATTATTTTTAGTTCTTTGGGGAGAGCACTGTAGAGGATTTTGGGTTGGTGTAGTACACTTTTGTGATACATAGCTGTTTTATGAATTTCTCTGTGGAAATCATTCCTATTCCTTGTTTCGTAGTTGTGAAATTCTTTGTTTAATGTAGAAAATTCCTCGTGTTCTTTTAAGAAACATATGCTTTCATATATGTATAAGGATGGTAGTGTCATGATTTTTAATTCTTTGAAAGCATGCCTACAAGAGTCTCTATATCCTATACCTTTTATTATTCTGACTGCCTTCTTTTGTAGTCTAAATGAATGTTTTGTTAGACTGTTGTTCCCCCAAAACTGTACACCGTATCTTAATTAACTGTGCATGAATGAGAAATAAACACATAACACTGTTTTAATATTACATGAGCTTTTAAGCATTCTAAGTATATAACATGTTTGACTTAATTTTTTGTTCAATGATATTACATGCTTTTCCCATCTTAAGTGTTCATCAAACCATACTCCCAAGAATTTAGTGTATGATGCTTGATCAATCTTACACTTACCCAGTTCTACTGTAAGGTTAGTTTTTATTTTGTTTGTAATATGTCTGAAGTTGATCCACGTTGTTTTTTTGGCATTCACAATGAGTCTGTTTTCATTAAACCATCTGTCTGCTTCGTCTGTTGCTAATGTGATTTTTTCCTATAAGTCGGCTTCACTATTTGCTTTAACAAACAAACTTGTATCGTCAGCAAACAGTACTGCCTCTGCTTCAGATAGTTGACTTGGTAGGTCATTGGTAAATATTAAAAACAGTAATGGCCCTAATACAGATCCCTGGGGTACTCCGTACAAAACTCTCTCGAATCTTGATGAATATGTCCTATCTGCATGGCTTATCTCCACCTTCTGATACCTGTCCGACAGATATGATTCAAACCATTTGTGGGCAACTCCACGTATCCCATAGGCATATAACTTCCTAAGCAGTAACTTATGGTCGATGACATCAAAGGCCTTTGATAAGTCTAAAAACAATCCACAATTTAATTCCTTTCTATTTATGGAATTTAGAACAAGTTGCAAAAAATTGAAGATATCTGTTTCAGTTGATTTATTTTTACGGAAACCATTTTGCGCATTAACCAATATTCTATTCTTAATAAGAAATTTGTATAGTCTATGATACATTATCCTTTCTATTATTTTTGAGAAACCTGGCAACATTGATAAAGGCCTAAAGTTACTAACATCATATTTATCACCGTTCTTGTAAAGTGGCTTTATAGTTGACATTTTAAGTTTTGATGGAAACATCCCTGTCTTAAAAGATTCATTTATAATTTCAGTGAGATGTGAGGCTATGTTTCTTGCACTTTGCTTAATGACTTTGTCAGGAATCCCATCACACCTACATATCTTATTTTTTAACTTATTTATAGCATTTAGTACCTCTGATTCAGTTACTGGATAAAGCAACATTGTCATGTCATTCATGGGGATTTTTACCTTGCTATTGGAATTGTATTTAGTTTTGATTAAGTTTATGGCTAAATTTGTGAAATGTTTGTTAAAAATGTTGGCAATCTGAAGTGGGTCCTTAACAGTGTTACCCTCACTTTTAATGACAAAGCCTTTTCTTTTGTATCTACCTATATCTTGAGGAACACCATATGTAATTAATTCCCAGTCAGATGAAGACTTGTTGCTTACTCCACAGGTATTTTGCAATGGCACACTTTATTTCCTGTTAGTTAGCACTGCCGGTACCACCATAATATTTTGATTTATGTAAGAAAATGTTGTGATTCACAAAATCAAAGGTTTTGACAGGTCACAGAAAATGCCAGTTGCCTCTAATTTGTTATCAAATGAATGAAATACACTCTCACTGGATGTGTAAACAGTCTTTTCTATATCAGAACCTGAAGACCTTTTCAAATATTTATGAAACAGCTGGCAAAAGTATAATTGATTGATGGTTTGACAGTATCTCTTTATCCCTCTTCTCATAAAGATAATTAACTTCAGTATATTTTAGACAGTCTGGAACTGTTCTGCTGATAAGAGACTGGTTACACAAATAACTTAAGATAGAACTCAACTCACACAAACATTCTTTGAATAACTTCATTGAGATGTTGTCATAACCACTAGATTTTAATAGTTTTATGATGGATACTACTTCTTGGGAACAGTGTCATTTTCATTTTACTGAAGTTATTTTTAGAGACTGGTCTCTCATATTCTATTGCACTGTTTCCTGGACCTGATAAGCCTAATCTGCCAGCAACAGAAACAAAGTACTTGTTTGAGAGGTTTGTAGTACTACATGCACTTGTTAACAATTCCTCATTCATTTTTAGAGCTACCTGTTCCTCTTCCTCTCCGGCTCCATCTGTCTCTGTCTTCACGTATCCCATATACGAGGGTTGGAACTTAAAATAGTGGCAACTATTTATTCACAACCGATACAAAAGAGTTATATGTTGGCACCTGTTACTGTCCTTCAAAGTAGTCACCAACATTGTGTAGAACTCGTTGCCATTGATGTGGAAGGCGTAGTATATCGTTAGCAGAGCCTGTTCTGTTGATGGTGCGAATGGAGCGGTCTACTGCCTGTCGAATCTTGGGAACAGTTCTGAAGTGAATGCCATGAAGTAGTTCCTTCATCTTTGGAATCAAATCAAAATCATAAGTACTTATGTCTGGGAAGCATGGTGGATGGTACAATACTTCCCAGTCCCATTGACCGAACAGAGCAGCCACAGCTTGCGCTGTATGCACCTGCGCATTGCCATGCAAAATGATGGGTGGGTTGCACAGAAAGTGTTGCCACTTCTTTCGCAAAGCTGGTTGCAGGTGATGCTCCAATAATGAACAGTAACACTGTCCATTGATGGTCTGCTGTGGAGGAATGTAATGCGTTAGGATAACACCATCACAGTCGTACACGAGAATCGCCATAACTTTCACCATACTGGGTCTCTGACGCAGTTTTGACTTCCACGGCGACCCATAATGATGCCATTCATTGGATTTGCATGTCAGTTTTGGCTCTTATGATGTGGCCCATGTCTCATCTAGTGTTGCGATATGGCATAAGAAAGCCTCCCCTTTGTGCTCATAGCACTCCAAGTGGGTCTGAGCAGTGTCATAACACATTCATTTCTGCATTTGTGTCAAGTCATGTGGAACGCATCGTGATGCAGTTTTTCACGTGCCCAGGCATTCCTTCAGGATGCAAAGCACAGTCGTATAAGCTGATCCGGTTTCGTGGGTGAGCTGACGAATCATATGGCATCGATCACTGTCCACTAACACAGCAACATCATGCACTTCTTCAGAGACACTAGGACAACCTGCCTGATGCATGTGTGCCACAGTTTGCCGACCTTTGTTGAAGGCTTTTACCCAACGTGCCACTGTTCTGTACAGCAATGCCGACTCCTCGCATGCCTCTTGAAGACATTGATGACACTGTCATGCTGTGCGACCTCTGGCACGTTCAATTTTGCTCCAACTCCATTGTTCCTGTTTCAAAAACATAGTGACACTGTTACATTAGACAGTTTACTCACAAGTGACTGTGTTTCCCTTGATTGTGTGCACGCTGGTGACATGGGCTGGGCGAATCCATTTGCTCGGAGGTAAAGTAGGTATGTCAACAATGTGTGCTATCGGTGACAATAATAGATTCCATTGCATAGTGTCTCCACAGCAGTGTTGCCACTATTTAAGTTCCAACCTACGTAGTTTTTAATTTGTTTCAGGATGTAATGATTGTTTTCTCATAATAAAGCTGCTTAGATTTCTGGATTATGTGCTTCAATATTTTCAGTATTATTTGTAACGCATTACAGTGCTACCATCAGAACTGCTCCTAAATAGCAGACACAGTTTCCTTTTTGCCCAACATGATACCTTTATTCCTTGTGTAAACCATGGGTTAGTTATAGACCTCTGTTTGATTTGAGTTACCTTTTGGGGAAAACAGTTTTCATATAAGGAAGTAACTTTTTTAATGAATGATTTGTATTTTACATTTGAGTCATAAGTATTGTAAACATCTACCCAGTTCATGTCTTTGAGTAGTCTCCTAAAATTCTCAGGTTTTGATTCATTTATTAACCTCCTGTACTCTTGTTTAATAGATTTTATGTCCAGAGAAGTTTCAACATTTAACATAATTGCTGCATGTCATGATCAGGAAGTCCATTTACTATTTACTTTCTGATAAGACTTTTTTCTCTAGACTTGTCTACAAATATATTATCTTGAGTAGTCTCAGAGCATTTACATACCCTAGTTGTGAAGTTCACATTGGAATTAAATTGAATGACAGTATTACTGATTCAATAATTGTTCACTCACAGAGGTTTTCAATAAATCAACATTAAATCATCAGCAACCACCATTTTGTTGTTTTTTTCCAGATTTTGTATGAAGAGGATAAAGTTTTCTGAAGGTGCTCTGTATATACTTACTGCTATAAAGGAATTATTATGAAATACTACTTCTGTGTCACAGATAGGCACAACAAAAAAGACACAATTATAGCTATGACCATTAAGGCCATAATCAACAATACAAACACACACACACACACACACACACACACAACTGCGGTCTCAGGCAGCTGAAGCCACACTGCAAGCAGCAGCACCAGTGCATGATGGTAATGGTTACTGGGTGGGGGTAAGGAGGAAGCTGGAGCGGCGAGGGGGAGGAATAGTATGTTGGCGGGTGGTGGACAAAGAAGTGCTGCAAGTTAGACTGAGGGCAGGGGAGAGGTGGGGAGGGGGAGGGGGGAAGCGGAAAAGGAGAAAGGCTGAGTACAATGGTGGAATGACGGCTGTGTAGTGCTGGAATGGGAACATGGTAGGGGCTGGATGGGTTAGGGAGTGACTAATGAAGGTTGAGGCCAGGAGGGTTACGGGAACGTAAGATGTATTGCAGGGAAAGTTCCCACCTGCGCAATTCAGAAAATCTGGCTGGTGTTGGTGGGAAGGATCCATATGGCACAGGCTGTGAAGCAGTTATTGAAATGGAGGATATCATGTTTGGCAGCTTGTTGAGCACAGGGTGGTCCACTTGTTCCTTGGCCACAGTTTATCAGTGGCCATTCATGCTGACAGACACCTTGTTGGTTGTCATGCCTACATAGAATGCAGCACACTGGTTGCAGCTTAACTTGTAGACCACATGACTGGTTTCACAGGTAGCCCTGCCTTTGATGGGATAGGTGATGTTAGTGACAGGACTGGAGTAGGTGGTGGTGGGAGGATGTATGGGACAAGTCTTGCATCTAGGTCTATTACAGGGGCTTGAGTCATTAGGTAAGGGGTTGGGAGCAGGGATTGTGTAAGAATGGACAAGTACATTGTGTAGGTTCAGTGGACGGCAGAATACCACTGTGGGAGGGGTGGGAAGGATAATGGGAAGGACATTTCTCATTTCAGGGCAGAGAATGTAATTCAGTTGCTCCAGTCTTGGGTGGTACTGAGTTGTGAAGGGAATGCTCCTCTGTGGCCAGACGGTGGGACTTTTGGAGGTGGTGGGAGACTGGAAAGGTAAGGCATGGGAGATTTGTTTTTGTACAAGGTTGGGAGGATAATTATGGTCAGTGAAGGCTCCAGTGAGACCCTCGGTATATTTCGAGAGAGACTGCTAGTCACTGCAGATGCGATGACCATGGGTGTCTAGGCTGTACGAAAGGGACTTCTTGGTTTGGAATGGGTGGCAGCTGTCGAGGTACTGATGTAGCCATCTTTGAGGTGGAAGTCAACTTCTAGGAAGGAGGCTTGTTGGGTTGAGTAGGACCAGATGAAGCAAATGGGGCAGAAGTTGTTGAGGTTTTGGAGGAATGTGGATAGGGTGTCCTCACCTTTGATCCAGATAGCAAAGATGTCATCAGTGAATGTTTTTATTTATTTATTTACATTTTCTTTGCGAGGAGCCATCGTAATGATGGCTTTTGCAAACGTCAGACTTAAAACTATGGTTACATTTACACATATAAAATACACTATATTCTGTAGCTGTTGCTTCTTATGTCTATTTTTTTACATTTATCACATTACAACTGATATGCCAATGCCTCATGTTACAATCACTATCTTAAAATTCGTTGAAAGAATATAAACATTTTTCTATTAGAAAAGATTTTAATTTTGTTTTAAAAACATTTTCCGTGTACGTTCTTAGAGCATTTGGTAGCGTGTTATACCAAATCAAGCCACTGAAATAAGGACGTCTATCAGTCATTTTTAACATTGTTCTGTTATGGAAACTAGTTACACTTTGTTCTAGTGTTGTGATCATGTACGTCACTGCCCATGATAGCTTCTGTTGGTTGACTTACAAAAAATACAACTATTTTGAAGATGTACAGAGAATATATCTGCAGATATTTGTGCTGCACAAGCACTTCACGACATGAATCTCTGTGTCTCATCCCATGTAGGTGTCTTATTGCTCTTTTCTGTAGTAGTAGTATTCTTTTTAAATGTGCATCAGCTGCACAGCCCCATAGTTCAATTCCGTAATTGTGAAAGGGGTAAAGTGTTCCATAATATACTAATTTCAATGCGTGGCTAGGAACTATCTTTGCAAGCTGGCTGAGGAGATATATGGCACTACTGACTTTTCCACGTACAAAATTAATGTGGTATGTCCACCACAAATTTTCATCAATATACACATCCAGGAATTTACAGTTACCATTTTCTGTTGCAGAGATATTACACGCACTATTCATATTGTTGTGGTGAGAACTGCCTGTTTTAAAAGTCAGTAGTTGAGATTTGGTGATATTCACCTTGAGTCCCTGATCTTTGAAGTATTTTGTTACTTCTGTTACACCACTAGTAGCAAGAGATTCTACCGTATTTACTCGAATCTAAGCCGCACTCGAATCTAAGCCGCACATGAAAAATGAGACTCGAAATCAAGGAAAAAAAATTTTCCCGAATCTAAGCCGCACCTGAAATTTGAGACTCGAAATTCGAGGGGAGAGAAAAGTTTTAGGCCGCACCTCCAGATCCAAACAAAGTTGGTCCATTGTAATATGAGACACAATTTAGGTCGAATGAATAACGACACAGCTGCAGTAGTTTGGTTCGAGTCGTAAGCTTAGCAGTTAAGCTTTACCATGTAGCCATTGCTATGCGTCAGGCGCTCCGTCCGTATTTATACGGGTGCCCTTCCTTTTTCACGTGCTTCGTCTGGCTTGATTTGATTGCTTATTTTTCTTTGATCTGATAAGTGCTGTTCTCTTTGTTATAGGTGTTTACGTCACTCTAGGCTGAAAATGCATTACTGCACTGTGTCACGCATTGTTTGTCGCATTCTGATAATGAGTGTTTACGGCCTGTCGCCGCTCGCGGCATGGCTTGCTTTTGTGCGCGCTACCGCCTCTTACAATGAGAGAAAAAAAAAGAGAGAGAGAAGAGTAGTCTTATTAGCGAAACAATGGCAAGAGACTGCTATTTGTTGTTACTCACACTGCTGCTTTCTTTGATAATGAACAACAAGAACCCAGTAATAGACTATGTTTGATAGAAGATGGTCTGAATGAGAGTTTAGGGGAAATTTTTCTCCGTTTGAAAATCTTTGCAGATGCCTCGTCAGTACATTACATTCTGCACAGAAATTAGAGTCATCTTAGATTTAAAAATCTAGTCAATTGCCGTGCTTCATTTCTGACTGTATCACTATTAGGCATAAGAATAATACGAATATAAACATGACACGATACGTATATTCTTCCGCGTTTGCTGTTGTCTCACTCTAGTTTCGTAGTTTATTAGGCAGACAGGATTTAAATGAGATAGCAGCAGACACGAAACAATACATGGCAAAATGTGTATATTCGTATTATTCTTATGTTGAAGAGAATACTGCATGTGATTGACAATTCATAAAAGTTCCTATTAGCAACCATCTCTTCTCACAGGTAGGAAAAAATTAGAACGTAGAGTTGGCCATATTGCCAAACATCCCAAATAGTCTTGCCAGTCGGATTTTCGTAGTAAATTGAAATGCTGCTACATTCGAAGATGAACAATACGGAATTTGTATTTACTTCATTGGATAATGTATAAAATGCAGTGGTCGAAACTTGAGGCGGAGAAAAAAGCTCGTCTTCCACCTTTTTTTAAATTTATTTACTGACGCAGAGGTTTTGACGCCACTATTTATCTTTGTGCCTGCAAAGCATGCCTATGTAGCGCTACATATATTTGACGGCAGAAGTTAGTTGTGGCGGCACCTACCAACATTTTTCAGAACTTCTGCTTACTTTGCACTCGATTCTAAGCCGCAGGCGGTTTTTTGGATTACAAAAACCGGAAAAAAAGTGCGGCTTAGATTCGAGTAAATACAGTACTTCATTAGATTCACTTCCATAGAATAAGACTGACTTGTCATCTGCATAGCTTACAATATGGGAGTTAGTAAGTTGTGCAATGTCGTTAACATATATAAGGAAGAAAAGGGTCCAAGGATTGAGTCCTCTGGTACACCTTGTAATACAGGTTCACTGGTGGACTGGGAGTTCATGATTTTATTGTCTAGTTTGTATGACAATTTAGTGCTTTGCCTACAATTCAGCAGGTATGTGGTTAAAAGATTCATGGCTTGATCCCCAATACTATAAGAATTTAACATTTTAAGAAGTACCCTATGGTTTACCATATCAAATGCTCTTGTCAGGTCCAAAAATATACCTGCAGTCTGCATCTTCTGGTCCAACAGACAGTAAATTTCATGGATGAACTGTGTAACCGCTGAGGTTGTACTTAGCTCTTTTCTGAAGCCATGCTGTGAATCTACAAGCAGTTTATGTTTTGTGAAAAGGCACTTAGCTGAGAAAGGATAATGCTTTTGAATATCTTACTAAAAGTGGGAATTAAACATATTGGTCTATAGTTGGAGACATCTTCCTTACTTCCCTTTTTATACACTGGTTTCACTACACTCATTTTTAGAACCGTTGGATACATGTTTTCTCTAATGCTGCAATTAATCAGGTGAGTAAGAGGTTTAGAGATTTCTTTTAAGCACACTTTAGTAATAGCACTGGATACACCATCCCATCCAGATGAAAATTTTTTCTTTGGCATGTAAATTGCTCTGCAGACCTCCTGCTCATTCACCTCCACAAATTTAAATTTGGTACACTGTGTGAGATGGCATCGGGTCTCTACCTGTGAATCTATAATATGGGTCGATTGTTCACCAGAAATATATTAGTTATTAAGAAGATTACATATAGGATCTGGGTTTTTTATAATGTTACCATCATGTCTTACGCTGAGTGGTTCTATATTCATCTTTTTGGGACCTTTTTGGTACTTGTCAATTAGCTTCCAAGATGCTTTGCTTATGTTGTCAGACTGTTCTACTGTTTTGCTGTTATCTGCTTCCTTAGGTTAACAATTTAAGTTTTAAAAGTTTGCTTGGCCCTATTGTAGTTTTTCTTGAAAACCTGCATTAGTAGTAGCTTTATAAAGCTGGTTTAGATCATGTACTTGCTGCCTGAGCCTAATCAGATTTGGTGGGAGTTTTAGTCTAGGATTACTTCCATTTTGGCAGTGTTTAACTACCTTCTGGATTTCTCTGACTGGACAACTATATTCATAATGATACAGTAAGGCTGAGTAGAATTCATTCCATTTCTCATCCAACCCTTTTACCTGGTACACAGAATCCTATTTCTCATTTGCTAGTTTGTCTTTAAGAGCATTAATGTTTGAAGTATTCAGCATTCGTTCCTATAGCACAATTTTTGTTATTTTAGGCACAACTGAATTTATGTATTTTATCACCTGACAGAAGTGGTCAGAATAAAGAAAATCTAAGATACTGTAATTTACCTTATCTATAACAACTTTGTTGATTACAGCATAATCTATTCTAGTGTAAGATGTGTCCGTTACTCTGACACGAGAATTCACTATATTTACAAGATTGTATGAGGTCAGTACATCAGTGAGTTTCAAGTTTGCTATACTGTTTGAGTTTCCATCTATGTTAAAGTCACCTAATATAGTAAGGTCATTAGAACTGGCCTGACCAACAACACTAATAAATTTATCCATAAATAGCATTACATCAGCATTTGGTGGCCTATATACTCCATCACTTGATGCTTTGGTAACTTAAGATCATTAATGTGGAGTACAATACTTGTCATTTCAATTGATGCTTCTGTGGTGTGTGATGTTCAAGAAAGGAAATTTTTTTAGCTTCTATATCCTTATTAACATAAACTGGCACACCAACACCTTTATGGTTTTTCCTACAATAGCTATTTGCTAGTATGTAAATTTCTAACCTAGAATATATTATTTCATTGCATTTTAGCCCATATTCTGTTATTACTAGTACATGTGGCAAGTGTTCCTCTATGAATATTTGTAGTATGCCTAGTTTGTTTCTGAGATATTGCACATTTAAGTGCATGAACTTTAAGGGTTTTATCCCATCTTGCATGAATCAAAATTGTTTGAGTTGCACTTTTTACAACATTGTGCATACACTGGTTTTTTAGAACTGTCCTGCAATGACTGATCACTTATTTCACAGCCTGGCTTTTCTTTGCTTGACTGGGACTCAGTCATATCCAAAATACATCCCTGAAAACTATCATGATGGTCCTTTATTCTAAAAAAGTCTCATGGTTGTAACACAGAGCAATTGGAGCTTTCTCCACACTGTCTTTCTCACACAGTTTGCTTATGTGGGAAACTAGCTGGGCCTTCCCTTTCCTGTTTATGTGGAATCCGTGTTTTGTGTCTTCATCACGACTCATCTTACTTAAGTCTATCAAATGTTCATGGCTAAAATAAAATAAAATGTGGTATACTGTAGGGATTGATTCTTCGACCCTTTCTCTTCATTGTTTATGTAAGTGTTTTCTCAAGTCATATACCATGTGGGAATGTGCTGTATGCTGACATTATCACACGGTAACAATTGGTGAAAACTTACAAAGTGTTCGGAATTATAAGAGAGAAGTAATTGAGATGATACATCACTGGTGTCTGGCCAGCCAGCTGTCGATTAACAAAACAGAAACAGAATAACTTTATTTCATTCTCAGAGCAATGAATTCTATAATATGAATGTGAAATTACTTGGACTTGTGATGGGGAAAGTATGTTTTGTGGGATGGACACAAACATTACGTAGGTGTCAAACTAGCAACAGTATTGTGTTTGGTACATAAATTAAGACAAAAAGTCAGTAAGAATTTACTGCTTATATTCTTGTTATGCATTCTTCCACCCCCACACATGATATGGGATATTGTTGGGGAAATTCACCAAAGTCAGCGTAAATTTTTTTCAGTGGCAGAAGGAAGTCATTCGGTGTATGCTATGTCTTCTCTTCTACTTGCAGAAGTCAGTTGAGATCACTTACCATTATGACAGGTGCCAACCTTTACATCTACAGTTCTCTAAGTTATGCCAAAGAAAATTCAAAGAAACTTAGACCAAGAAATAATGTACATTTGTCCAATACAAGGAATTGCCACGTGATAGATTTACTGTTCTCAAGACTTTCTCTCTCTCCCTCCTTCTCTCTCTCTCTCTCAAAACACACAAGCCTAAAGTTCTTTACAAATTGCGAGAAACAGCTTACTTAAACCCCTTACAAAAATTTAAAGACGTTTTAGAAACTAGTAAAAAGTGAGAATTTTACACAGTTGATGAATTCAAAAAGAGAGCTTTTCAAGACTTATGCTTTGAGTAGCTTTACTTATACCTGACAATCATACAATTAGAATTTTGCTTTTATATACCTATAAATAAATATACTAGTATCATTGCTATAAGTAGACATAAGTAATTGTAAAATTTAAATGTAGGTAATTACTACGTAAATGTATGTAATTAATGTATAGTTGTAGAGGAGCAGTGTCATAAAACATTACTATTATGTGATTTTTCACGATTCTTGCAGTCCCATCTGGGTAATGGAATACAACCATGGGGTAATCTTGAGGTTCAAAAACAATGTTTAAATGTCTTTGTTAGAGACCATCTAAGTAAGTAAAGTTAATAAAGATTTAGATGCAAAATACAAATTAAAATACATAAGCTTGACTTACATGGGAGGCACTGTCGGAAAAAAACCTGCAAGGTTAAAATAAGCTTCAAAGTTAAGAATTCATTGCTTAACATGCTGTCATGTAGCATTGATTGCATAGCAATATTATGAGAAGGAAATTTGCTACTCACCATCTAGTGGAGACTTCGTGCGTGTGATTTGCAGTTGCATTTGTGTGAGTGTGTGTGCATGTGTGTCTGTGTGTGTACATATGTCTGTCTATTGTTGACAAAGGCCTTAACGGCCAAAAGCTGTAGTTGTGAGAGTCTTTTAGTTTGTTCTTATCTGCGACTCAGCATCTCCGCTGTATGGTGAGTTGCAAATTTCCTTCTCATAATATTGTTACAGTCCATCTTGGATTTAACACTGTTTGATTACATAGGAAGATCTTCAAATTTTAGTACTTACAAAATTTCATGTAATGCAAACAGGGCACAACTTTTCGAGAAGGTTTAAAGGGAATGCTAAAGGGGCAACTAAAGAAAAATCTACGTTCAATACTTATCTCATTCAAAATAAACATATGATACAACACATAGGGAACAATCTTGAAATTTTGTATATTTCCCATAAGGGCCTGTAGGTGACAACTTGGAGGAAGAGGAAATCTACTACAGTTAAATGAAAAGAAGACTGGATAAGTAACTCAATAATCAAACAGAGCTTATGGAAAGCAATTCCTAGAATTGTTTACTAAATGGTTATAAGGTTACCTCAACAGGTTGTTTACTAGATACACTTGTGATCCACAATTTACTGGTCTTGTGTTTCTGCATTGCAGGATATTAAAAATAGTGATTTTATGGTATACAATTTATCTTTATTGTTAAATGAAGCAGATTAAGAACAGATATTAAATCCTGAACCCCATGTAAGTGCAGTAGAAATATAATAAATAATGATAAATTGTGTTGGAGTGTAACAGGATGAATGATCAGGAAGTTCCTGCACTTCTCTTGCCACTAATTGTGTTTTTTGTAGACTGCAAAAAATCTTCCATTCAGGAATTGCTAGTGTTTGTACACTGTGCCACACCAAATGGAGCCATCTATCACACCTCCACAAAATATCTTGGAAGGTAGGTGTGTCTTATCTGATGGAATAGGACTGATCATTTTCAAATCTAGAACAGTAATCTGCTGTAATGCAAAGTATTTCGACCATTAACAGTAAAGACAATGAAATTGACTTTGTCAAATACATATTGACAGCATTTTCAGTTTGGGCAGTCTCTTCAGTATGGTAGACAGCTCCAGCTGTTTAGTTTTTTGATAATAGCTAATTTAACAACTGCAAATAAGTACTCTCATAATAAACTGAAAATAACTGAACTACATAAACTCGAACTCAGTGAAGCTATTTTGTCTACTCACATAAGAAAACTGGACAGGAAATGCTGGGGAGGTGTAAACCAAAAAGCAAGCTACACTCATGGTAAGGGAAGTTGCCTTTCCTGGAAGAACGCTACCACTGCTGTGCAGGATGACTAAGAATCGATTTCTCTTTTAACATTTTAGAACAATATGGAGAGATTTACTGATAATCTGTCCATATGTGTTTCTTGAGTTAGTATTATTAGTAACTCATACCTGTATTCTATGTAATGTTAATGCACTTTATCGAAAATAACCATCCCTGTGTGTGTCTGCGCATTGATGCCTAAGATGTGCTCAGAAAGGACAGTATTTGATTTGATTTGATTTATTGAGCACCCATTTTATCATATACAATGATATGGGATTTGTCATGTGTTACATACAGAAAAAATATGAATAACAACATATTATGTAAAAAATATCAGTGAACAAATCTAAATTAAATATATAGGCAAAAACAATTATAGCTTACATGATATAAATTTGTAACAATATAGGGCAAAAATAAGTTACATATATTCTGTGTATAATGGACAGCAACAAGAAACAATGATTATAACACTATATTGGTAAATTAATTAATTTTTGTGTACATAAAAGTGTCTACCCCACGACACAAGTTTGTATATGAGTGAATTATAAGATAGGTGAAGGCACGCTATCTTTCTGAAGAATTCATGTATTCACTAACACTGTAATAACTATTACTAATTAACATTCTTTTGAGTTCACTTTTAAAACTGCTCAGCTTCTGAATCCTTTTAATTTTTAGGGGAAGAGCACTGTAGAGAATTTTCCGGTTGTATATTGCACTCTTGTTGTACTGGGCTTTCTTATGCACTTCTCTGTGAAAGTCATTACTCTGTCTTGTTGTATAGTCATGGAACTCACTGTTTAAAGAAGAAAACTGGGGGTGAGACTTCAGAAAGCATATACTTCCATAGATGTAAATGGATGGAAGAGTCATGATTTTATATTCCTTGAAAAATTCCCTACATGGATCTCTAGGTGCAGCTCCTTTTATGATCCTTATCGCTCGTTTTTGAATAATAAAAGAGCATTTTGCCTGACTTGCATTGCTCCAAAATATGACACCATATCGCAAAAGACTATGCATAAATGCATAATATGTGCACAATACTGTTTGATCACTGCAGCAGTTTTTGAGCATTCTAAATACATAGCAACATTTACTTAATTTTTTATTGAGCACATCTATATGCTTGTCCCACTTTAGATGCTCATCTAACCAAATTCCTAAGAATTTTATATTTGGCGTTTGTAGTATATTCTGTTGGCCTAGCTTCACAGTTATATTGGGCTTCATATTATTTGACACCTGTCTGTAATTCATCCATAATGTTTTTCTCTCATTCACAAATAAACTGTTGTCCCTGTGTGAAACACCCTACAGTTGCTTTTTGTGATGTAGTGTGTCAGAGATAATAGGAGGTCACTTACTTACTCTTCAGTTTGCAGGCCAATGAAGGAAGGAGGCACACAACCACAATCTGGCAACCCACCTTCCCTCCCGCCTCCACCCTGTTACACCCCTATAACACAATTTATCCTTAATATGGCTCTACTGCACTTACATGTAGTACTCACATGTAACATTAGTTCTTACCCCATTTAATTTAACTATAAACATTAGTTTCATATCTGTGATTTCTCCATTCCTTGCAACATGGAAACTATTAGTCCTAAAGAAAAAAATGAATAGGATCTTTTGTGTAGGAAATTTAATCTAGTTCAAATTTTTACTAGAAAACATTTTTATTAGAAACTGCAGTTTTCAAATTATTCAAGGAATACATAAAAAAGTGACCTTTATATAGACCCCAGTGCTCACAATCCACTGGTCAGGATTTTCAGTATGTTGTTTATGGCACTCATGCCATTACACAAATCTTTTCCTCTAATTTTCCTTCATTGACTGGAATAAAATGACCTAAATTACTTATGTGGATCAGCTATAAATAAACAACAAACTGTAGTATATAACCATAAGATATGATGTGTGTCTATTTTATTATTGTCATTTACCTGAGTGTTTCATTATTTATTGTCCATGTGATACATTTAATTATGCAGTAAATTGATCTTGTGAGTGATCTATTTATAATTATTTATTTTTATTCTCATCTACATAATTATGCAGTGTATCTGTCATGTATTATTTCCTTGTACTTATTGACACTTACTCCATTATTTTGTTTGATGCCACCAGTTGCACATAAAAATGCTCAAAGATGACTAAAGCGTTTGTATTTGTACAACAGAAAAGATGATTACTTACCACACAAAAATAAAATGATTTTTTTTGTAAATTTCAGGGATACTGGGAGATACTGTGAAAGAGGGAGTAGGAGGGTCCTTATTTGTGAATGAGTACTCTCGAAGTTCCAGCTATTATGCAAATGAGTCATTTGTTCCTGAGTATCGTACAGATTTGCTGGAAATTATTCCTAGTAACAGGTTTGTGAAGAAAGGCCTATTGGCGTTTAAATTTTACACTGTTACAATAAAATGAGAATTCCAACTTTAAAATAGCACAGAGACCCAAAGTCTGAAATACAAAATAAGCAGGTCATCTGTGAGGGACAAGCAATAGCATCACTGTGATTTTTTGTGTTATTACATATGATTATCATATAATAATGCTGCTTACAATCTAACAATCTTCTGAGGCTATAAATAATTTTTTTTGTAAAATGAATTTTTCTTTAGAGCATTAATGGGAAAACTCAGAAGCAATAGAACATGTATGAGAGGGCCAATTATTATTAGCCAACCGAAATTTAGTGAGTTGTGATATATCCTTACATGAAGATGTGTTCTGCTTAGTTTTTAACTTACTCTGTTAACAGGTCAAAAGACAGGACTGATGCTGAGTTCTACTGCAAAGATTCATATCAGTGCAAGTATGACTACGCAATGACTGTCAATAGGGATGTTGCTGAATTCACAAAGAACTATTATGCAAGTTACACAGAAATCAGAGAAATTACGGAGGCAAAAGGTAAAATTACTGGTTAATATTCTGTCTTAAAATAACTGATAATTAATCTTATTTATTTTGTTCATTTCTGTTTATAAGCTCCATTTTGAATTTTCAGTTACTTCATGTGGTGTGCTGGAAACACCACGATTTGGTCGAAAGAGCACTTTTGAATATGTACCTGGAACAGTGGTAACTTTTGAGTGCAATCAAGATTACGTTCTGGTTGGTGATATGCGGAGGTCTTGTGGTGCAAATGGACAGTGGAATATACCTGAGTATGGGTACACTGAATGCTTACGTAAGTATATCATTAGGTATGATTTTTATCTAAAATGTATCAAAAAATTTTAATACATAGTTTCATTGTTGTGCTAAAGATACAGTGGTCCATTAAATTCATTTAGATTTTGGAGCAAGAGGCACTAGGTTGTTTTTTGTGCACCTTTCAAAGGACCACAATGCTTGTGGATAATATATGAAGACTAGTTTCTTAGTAGGAAAGAGAACTGTAAAGAATGCTGCTTATTATGGAACAAACAAGAGAGTCATTTGCCTGAGGCTGTATATGGAGGTTCCATTAGATGGCAAGTGGAAGTCCATCAACCTCAGCATAGATGATTGATATGGGACTGATCGTGTTAGTACCTCATGCCAGAGAAACCTCCTGCTGGTGGGTAATATCCACAACTTTCAATTGTGTAGGTCTTACTGATCCATCCATACAGTTCAAATTGGACAAAATCTTTATAAAAGTGGGGAGACATTCCCTAGACAGTCTCCTCCTTTTTACCTGTGACTAAGCTGCTCTAATATGTTTACTGCCTTGAAGGATATTGCTCTCAAATCGTATGTGTGTGTTACAGACAGGACAAATTATAAAGTAATTTGGGAAACATAAGCCTCACTCAATCGTTAACATTCATAACATCAAAAAGGCGTCTTTTAGATATTGTGCATAGAGGAAATCTGTCACATTGCTGCCTCCAGTAGAGGTGGGTTATCAATGGTGTGTTTTAGCTTTTAAGATCCAGAACAGGTGTCTGTTACGCATCTAATACACCATGTGCCGAGTGTAACATGATAATAAACCACTCAGGATGATTTGGTGTATCAGATGTTTCTTTATGGAGACAAAAACTACATATTGCCATCAATCAGGAAATTGTCCTATCAATTATATGAAATTAAAATGGACCATGATGATTTCATTTGATTTTTTTTTTTTTTTTTTTTTTTTTTTTTTGTGAGATTAGTAATGGATTCTGTTAATTACTTGTGTAGTGGATTTTCCCACGACTGTATTTTGTGTCAAAAGCTCCCATACAATGCACAGTCTGATAAGGGGTCAGTATTAACCTAATCATTGGTAGAAATGAAGTCCTATATGCCACTCCCAGTGCCAGTTCTGTGTCAGTGAAATGCTTTATGCTGGCTTCCTGGCCCTTGGTGACTGACTCCCAGTCAGACTGCTCAGTTACTGGATGCCTTAGATCAATACCAGTCTGAAAGATCTACCACTTTGCCAGCACTGCACCCCCAACCATAAGACACAGAGTGTCAGGATAAGTAGAACACAAGAAGCAGATTGAAAACCCAAAACATCTGATGTACAATTATACATATGCAACACATTATCTTAAGTGCAGGAAAAGGTTTGTGCAGCGAACATTACCATTAGACATCAAGCCATTTGTTAGATGTGTTTTCCTGTTGCAAGAAATGCTTCTAAGCAAGAGGGATTCACTCCAAGGAAAGAAAGTATCTGTGGTTACTGCCTACCCTACACTGCTTGCAGAACCCTTAATAGAGTAAACAGGAGTTTCAAGATGCAAAACAAATTTAGTCACATGGGGGTATGAGGAGGATGTTACATGCAGCTGTTGATAAGTTCAGACACCTAATCACCAACTAATATGCCGAAACTTGGATGAATCCTCTACTAAGCAAGATGTGTTAAATACCACTATAAAGAGCATAAAAGTTGCAGTATTTTGGAGAGACATCCTCATGTTGCTCTTCTACACAATACCAGTCTTACCTGAATGGTTTGTGATGTTAAGGAACTCATATCATCATCTTTTCTTGTTCCCTTTAATTATTTAACATTATTTCACCAAAAGCTGCAATATTCTTGGAAACTGACCTACACATAAAATCATACAGTATCAAGAGATTACTCTTCTTTGAACAACAAAGCCCCACATATAGCAGGCAACAGGCAAACTTTTAAGCTGTTCTAAGGACTATGACCAGACATGTCAGTGGCATGATTTCATCTGTACAGGTAATTCCATTTTCTTTTACTATTGCTGCAACAATACAGTATTAGCTGATATTCATCTAGGTGTAACTGTTCAATTTACACAATTTTCAAGTGATTTTTCCAATAAGTGCAACACATGTAGCATTATTATATCTAGGCCTTGTGTGATATTTTCTGTGAAGTTTACTTATAAATTAATATAGAGTTGTAGGAACTGTCAAATAATATGACGTTGCTGATATTTAAATTTCAGTGAGTGTACATTTATTTTCATACACATCCACTCATTAGTTTGCCGTTCACAACAATGCTAAATTTTTGCAGAATGAAATCAGTAGTGTACATAGATTTCCTGTTGTCTAGCCTGTTCTCATGAAGCCAGGTCTTGACAACTTTTTCCAATTTACACTGCACACCTGGAGATGACCATAATTTAGCAGAGTACTTAACATGATTTGGTGATGATTATCAGAACATAGCTGATTGTCCACATGTTATTGACCAAACTTGATTGCGTCTTAGTGCTAACTGACTGCTGCTTATTACTGAAAAAGTTTTACAGTGACCTAGCATTGACCAACTTAGGCACTATCCACAATGTCTATTCAAAGACCCAGGTACAGAAATTCTTACAAAATATTTAAATAAGGATCAGTTACATTTTAACAATAATATAAAAGACATGAATTGTAAGCATATACACTTGCCAATGTGGAGCAATTATTGGCTATGTATTCTTAAAGTTGCTCCTGCATTTTATATTAGAGCCCACCAAGATTATTTTAGAAATCAAAAGCTTGTTTGTGACATATTTCATTAAGCACTTACCCATCTGTAATAACAGTAAACATTTTTAGACGTAGAGAATTGGATTTTTTTAAAGGCCTGGTATTTAAATTTGAAGAATCTGTGTTTCTTAAGTCAATAATATTTTTAAAAGTAATGTTTCACAAATTATAAAATTTTGGTAGAAGAAAAATAGAACTTAAAAATGAGGTATATATCGATTTTGGGACACTTTATTATTGATGGGGACGAAATTCTACCTGATTATCATTTTACTGAATCTTAAAAGTTTGAATATTTGCTTATGTAAAATGTTTTTATACAGAATAATTGTACCATTATTGTCAGCCACATGTAATTTCCACTTTAAATAACACAGATTAAAAAATTGTGGCTTGCACAAGAACTCTGAAATTTCATGTAAATTCAGTATGCAAGATAGGAAGTAAAAAGAAACTTTATTTTGTCCATTTGGACTGTGACTTTGACACTGCTACTGTTCATGATATAAAAGACAAATTAAAACAGTTATCTGTGTCAGTCACTTTTATTTTTCTTCACAATTCTTTTCAAGGTCTTACACCCTCATTTTCAGATGGATTTATGATATTCAGCGATACAAATGTGAATGTATAACAACCTGCTATGCAGGTTTTCCTGGAACCTCTCTGAAATTAAAGTCAGGCAACTGGCTACATTCAGGAAAAGAAATATTCGTGCCAACCACTCAATTGAAGATGAGGGTGTAAGTCCTTGCAGCACATCAGGGGATAAAATAAAAGTGACTGACTGGTTATTATGTTGAATTGTCTTTTATAAGTAAAATAAAGAAGAAAAAAATGACATTTATGCTAAGAACGATGTCTAAGGAGCTATTCCCCGGCTGCATTTCAGCTTGATCAAATTCAGCCTTTTTTTTCTTTTCTTTTTTTTTTTAAACCTATATTTCTGTCCCACATGGGATTCATTGATTTGCTGATAAGCATTTCAACCTCAGCTATATTTATACAGCAGCTTTATCTTTCAGAATCCCTTTCCTAGAAAAAAGATGAAAATGTTAGGATTCACTATGTTTGGAAGGATGCTGCTTTGGTCCAACTGAAAGCTTTTCGTAGTTATCCGTGCAATTGTTTCTTATTAGTTTACTATGATTACCTATGTTCAAGGAATGTTGTATATGTTTTGGTATGTTCCATGACTATAAACTGTTCATCTAAAAAATTAATACATCATATTTTAAGCATCTTTACTTCCCTGGTGTTAGATAAAGTTTGTTATTATCTTTCTAAAACTGTATAATATGTATAATATGCAAGTGATATATGTTCAAATATGTTTGGGCACTAGGTCAATATGAATACTCATCACGACAAATGGCAATTACATCAGGTATTGTCCTAGCAGTATTGGTAGTACTGCTACTGTTAATTGCCTTGGGGTGGTATTGTTGGTACAAAGAATCAAGTGCAAAAAGTTCTGCCGAATCCTGGGACTATGAGACAGTACAACTGAGAAAAGCATCCAATCAGATGGCATTACCCAACAAAGTTGAAGCAGATGGCAGACGAACAACAGGCAGTGATCGTAGTAGTAGTTTGAGTAGCACCAGTAGTGGCTTGAAGAAGCGCCTTTATGATGGTGTGTACCGTACAGGTGAACCATTACCTGACAGGCCAAGCGAAGAATTCAAGGAAAAATTGTGGGACTTAGCAGAGGAAGTGGCAGACAGCAGTGTTATTAGTAGTGATATCACACCATCTGATGTCAGTAGTAACAACACTTATAGTCGGCGGCAAACTGATATTTTTTGAAGTTTATTGGTGCTTAGTGGAGAGTCTAAATAAGTCAGGTAAATTGTCACTGGAATGAATTTAAGCTAAATAGCTACATTTTTGTGTTCCTACTATTGTTACTTCTTGATTTTCTGAATATGGTGTATTCGGTACTCACATAACTGTATGTGTGTACAGGTTGTGTAAACTTTTGGTGGTATGTTGGAAGTCAGGCATACACTGAGAAGGGTTGTGCTGATAAGTGAGAGCGGAAAATCTAACAAGGGTTATTATTTGTTTACCATAGACACAAATATCATTCGTTTTTTATGTAGTGACCACCATGACATTCAAGTTATTTCCATTTCTCAAATTACATGGTAAACTCAGAAACATTTGAGAGCAGTATTCTGCTACCTAATGAATGCACCAAACAGATATGAAGACAATGTTGTGAAATGCTTACCACTGGTTTAGACTGAAAATAACGTCACAGGTATTTAAGTGTAGAGTATATAGAAAATCATGAAGCACCTTTGATCAGAATACCACCAATGTACAAAAAAACCTGCTATTTAACAAAGAAATAGTGGGTGATATGTGAACAAAGCATCACGGCTTTGTTAAATGTGGTTTGAGTCATGTTTTGATAGCAATAGTGACATTTATTAAAACGATAGGAAGATGTAGAAGAAGAAACTCTTTAGACTGGTTTCTATACAAAGTAAACAATTGTAACGAAACAAACATTATGTGTCACTCATTTATTCATTTGATCGCAACTGACATTAATGCTATTCTGGAAAGTTCTGGATGGAATACAAGCAATAGAAAAACTGAAGGTAACCAATAACTCTGCAGCTAAGGTGTTGAGTGAAAGACATAAGTTCAGTCTCATTTGTGTGTCTTTGTGTGTCTGTCTGCCACTCAGTGCATCAGTTATTTGGTTAGTGGTTATACTTACTCTTTCCATTGTTTTTATTGTTTTTAGATCTCTCTGAACACACTGTTATGCAGTTTGTTATAAGTAAAGTCAGTGTGAAATTTTTGTAAAATATTACATCACTTTGTGTGAGTTATTCAGATTTTCTATGAAAAGCTGCTTTTTTTTGGTAAAAAATTAAGAATGATGCAGATCAATTGGCCAGATACCTCTGTTACTATATATGATGTTTTTTTTTCATTTGTACTTTTGTGTCTTAAAAAATATTTGTGATGAGGTGCCTGAATCTGTAGAACATGAAAATATACATTCATGCACATTTAAGTTTAGAACATTTCCTGGGATGGAAGTGTAAAAGTGAAAATCACAAACTGAATCTTTGTAGACATTGAAAATATTGTTCATAAATTTCAAACCAATAGCTATAAATATGTTGGTTAATTAAGATGAAATGTGGAGTAGATATAATGACCAACTATTAAATTATTGTTCTCAGGACTATTCAAAGGTCTGGAAAATGCGGTCTTTTTGTAAAAATGTTCTGAAATTCTGTAAAAAAGGTTTTTTTGACTGATGTTTTCATAGATCTCAAATTGCTAGATTAAAATGAATAAATGGAATTTTCAACCAAAATGTATTTAAAATATTATTTTACATGTACTGGTCTGAAAAAATATCTATTCCACATTTAAAATGTAATTTTCATTTAAATATACACAAATACCCAGGAATTGTTCACTAAACTGGATTTGTATAATGTATGTCACATTACAAAGTAGTTTCAAAGAGCATGTCATCTCTGTGCAGGTGTGTGGAATGGAAATTTTTATACACCGGTACATACAGGCAGAAAACCCCTTGTGATCCTAACCTCCTGAAATAGATAGATATGTTGCATAACTGTATTGAACAAATTATGAATGTATTAGGCCACACTTATACTCTACATCATAAGGAAGAATTTGTGATAAACAAATGTCCATATTCATTTCTTGTCAGTACTGGTACTGCATTTTATCCCACAACAGAACATTCACTAGGTGGTTTAAGAAATTATATTTCCATAAGGTGAAAGGTACCAACCTAAACAATTCTACCAGAGATAGATTTTTAGTTACAAAACACTAGTTTTACATGAGTTCATCATACCCATTATAACTGTTGAAATGGGGACCTATTTCATTAATGTGATGCAGGTTGCAGTATCAATGGTCTTTAAGAATGCAGACTAAATAAAAAAATTACATTAATAGAGGCAAGCAGTTGTTATAAACTTCACCTCCATGCAACACATCACTAAACATCATGAATGTTAGACTGATATGTTGCTATCTGACAGTTGCTTTAAGCTTTCTGTACTTGACATACGAGGTGTGATTGGAAAGTTTTAAGAATGGATCCACTACTGCTTACTGATTTGGCGGGCACATACACGGAGGGTAGAGAGTGAGTCACTGCCTTGCCCTTGAATGCCATCTGACAGGAAACTGTGTTTCCTTATCTCAGTTCTTTGTGGCAGCTGGTTGAGTGCGGGTCTGTTAGGGCTTGATGCTGGATTCTGTCTGCAAGAAAATGGAGCAATGAGTTTGTGTGAAATTTTGTTTTAAAACCAAGAAATCAGCTTCTGAGACTTACGAACTAGTTAAAACCGCTTTTTGAATAATTGTATGAGACAGTCAAATGTTTTTGTCTGGTTCAACAGATTTAAAGATTTGAAGATGAACCACGGTCTGACCATCCTTGCACCTCAGAAATGAATGAAAACGTGAAAGTTGTGACTTAGTGCATGCTAATCGCAGACGTACAATTAAGGAGATGGCTGATGAACTTAATTTAAATTTCTGTACAGTTCAGTCAATTTTAACTGTAGATCTGAACATTCGTCAATTGTCCACAAAATTCATTCCAAAAGTGTTCTTAAGTGACCGGAGACAATACCGACTTGAAGTGTGCCAAGAATTGATTAATGGGACTAAAAATGACCCAGATTTGTGAAAATAGGGCAACTACAGGTGACAAATCATGGGTATATGGATATGATCCTGAAACCAAAGTGCAGTCTTCACAGTGGAAGACTCCAGGTTCACCACAACCGAAAAAAAGCATGGTAAAGTCGGTCAAAGGTGAAGACAATGTTGGTGAATTTTTTCGATTCCACCAGTATTGTGCATCATGAATTTACCCCTGCAGGGCAGACAATTAACCAGGAATACTACAAATGTGTCCTTGAGCATTTGCGTGAAAAGGTGCGGAAGAAAACGCCTGCATTGTGGAAAGACAGGAGTTGGGTGCTACATCATGACAGTGCTCTGGCTCATCGTGCCTTCGTTGAATTTTTGACCGAATTCAAAATTCTTGTGCTTTCTCAACTGCCATATTCCCCTGATTTGGCCCCTGCAGACATCTACCTGTTTTCCAAACTGAAATTTTCACTGAAAGGGAAGCAATTTGACATGATTGAAGACATCCAGGCAAATATGAAGAGCATTCTTAACACACTTCAGGAAAAAAATTTCCAGAAATGTTTCCAAAAGTGGAAACCCCATTGGAGTTGGTGTGTGCAGTCAGAAGGGGACTATTTTGAAGGACATGCATCACAATAGCATGTAAATACCACCATTGTACAATTACAACCCATTCTTAAAACTTTCCAATCACACCTTGTAACTACAAATGCAAGTATTATTCCTGAAACGGCAACAACAAAATATTCTCAGGTTCCCAGTCACATCGAGTGGGCCTAGATCCAAGAGTGCTCCACGGCCATTGTCTAGTGCTAACTGACTGCCATGTAGATGCTGGCATCTTCCTTATATAGACATGGTACTAGCAGCTACATTAATGTTGTTCATTCCAGTACTGTATAAGGCAAAGTTTTCATCCTGCAGTCGCTGTGCACTGTTTAACATAACATTGCCCAGATTCTACATTGTACTCAGCTTCATATAGCCATCTCTGGTGATAAGTGTTATTAGATATTTTTATCTCTATAACTTCTCTAACTAAGCTATCACACCAATTTAAACTTTGCGATTACAGAGGTGTCACTGAATGCAATTCTTTGCTTGTTCAGCTATGGTTGATTACTCTTGATAGTGTAGTCATAGATGTCTCTCATGTTCAAGATGGTGTTGTTTTATATTTTGATCTCTATAACTTCTTTAGTTCAACTATCTCAGAAATTGTTAACCTTTGTGATTAAGAGGTTTCATTGAATGGAATTCTTTGCATGTTCAGCTACTGTTGATTACTTTGATACTGTTAATTAATCTTGATAGCATAGTCACAGATGTCTCTCATGCTCAACCTGGCACTGTTCTAATATGTGCATGGTCTGACTGACACAATACTGCCTGCACTAGCATGACATTTTGTAGTCACTGGGAATTCTGTGTCTTAAATTATCTTCCACAGGCTTCATGAGTTGTCTTATTTTAACTGGAAGCCTGCCAAGATTGACTTGTATGACTTTTTATGAGGTGGCCAATCTCCCCTGTTACTGAACCACACAGTGGCCAAAATCCACAAACTTCTTACTGTCCTTCTTGACATTTTTCTACTTGCAGATATGTCCTGAAATTACATGCGAGATTTGTTTGTTGTTGTAGGCATTTTCACGGAAGACTTTTGATAGGTAGTTCAATTCTCAAAGGAAATTTTCAGCATAAGATATGGGTTCTATTCAGTTAACCAAGGCCCTTAGAACATTATGCTTTTAGACTTGGAATGGATGGTTGAAAGATTATGGAGAATAGTCCCTGTGAGTTGATTGTCTGTATGCACTGTGGACGATACATCCATTCAGTTTTCATCAGATGTGGACAACAGCATCCATCATAAACTTGAAATGGTGATGGATACTATTGAGGTGTTCCAAGAACTCTCCCAGTTTTTCATGCCAAAATTACCAGACATTGAATGAACAGTTTTTCATGCTCATATGTCCAGACAATGGATGTGTCTCTGACATAAAAATAGGAATGACTCAGCTTTGCAGCAGCCATGTTTAAGGTGCTGTCCTCAAAGTTCTCCATAATCAGGATAGCTATGGTTGCAGTGAGGGGGTTCCCCATTGCAACATTTTCTGACTGTTCAGACTATTCTTTGCCACACAAAAAATGTGACATCAGCATGAGTTTGATTTGATCCACCATCATGCTATCGAAGAACAAGGGGAGTAGATCTACCAAGGTAGTGATGGGAACACAATTGTATCATGATATACATCAGAGTTGAACATATCAACTTCTCCAAGACAGATACTTAATTCAGCCAACAAAATTTATATTGTGCTTGCACTAAAATATGTGGAGTCTTAAGTATGAGGTCCATTGAAAAAATTCTGGAACTTGGGCCACAACATTTTTTTATGCTTACCGTTTACTTATTGTGCATGGTCTCCTTTGAAATACTCTCCTCCACAATTGACACACTGCTCCCAATGTCATTTCCACTTCCAGAAGCCATCTGGGAATTTTATTTTATCTCGTCTGTCATTACAGATCTTCATCCTTTCAATGGGGTTTTCAACTCTGGAAATAAAAAAAGTGATTTCCTCATTTGTGTAGTACTCTTGCACCAACAGTGATGAATGTGTAGGTGTGTCATTGTGATGCAAGAGGCATGACAATTCAGGCTGTTTCCTTCTAACATTTTCTCACAGGCATCACAACACATCTCAATATTATGATCAATTAACAGTCTGTCCCTGTGGCGTAAATTTGTGATGAACTAATCCTTCAAAGTCAAAGAAAACTATCAGCATGGCTTTGACATTTGACATTACTTGACTTGCTGTTTTTGGTCTTGGAGAACCTTTTCTGACCCATTGCGAAGATTGAACATTGTTCTCAACATCATAACAGTATACTCGCATCTCATCACCAGTTATGATTCTCTTAAGGAGCATCTCAGTCTCATTGGCGCAATCCAAAATCTCTTCACAGATTTGTTTTGACTCATAGGTCATGCGATGAACTTGGCAGCAACATAATGCATCCCAAGATGCTGTGTAACAATTTCATGATGTGATCCAACTGAAATGTTACATTTTTCTGCATTCTGTAGGACAGTCAATCTTTGACTGGTATGCACAGTTTTGTTTACATTCACGACATGAATGTCATCAGTAGATGGTGAAGGGCATCCTGAATGAGGGTAATTTTAACTTCTGGCCAACCTTTTTTAAACTGTGTGAGCCATTCATAACACAGAGTACAGCTTAAGCACCCATCACCATAGGCTTCTTGCATTATTTGATGTGTCTCTGTAAAGGTTTTATCAAGTTTCATACAAAATTTAATACAGGCGTGTTGCTCTTCTAACTCTGCCATCTTGAAATTCGCAAACTGTGTGACACAATGTTGTACTCAATACAGCACTGAAAATAACTAATAGACATACAACAGTGAAACTTCCAGTAGTTACATGTTAAATACAGGCATGTGCAGGGATGCCAACTGCATTTTGCTCCAACACACCATTGACATGAAGTTACAAATTTTCCGGTGTTTTTTGAACAGACCTTGTAGATGAGCAAGATTTTCTGCCTGCCTCTGCAATTCTGTTGTGTTGAAAGTTGGCCATAAGAATACGCCGTGGTATTCTTATGTGCTGTGATAGCACTGATGTTGATTTCTATCACTGTTGCATTGATAATGGAGGATTCTCATGATTTATTTTCCACAGTGTGTTCTTGCAAAAGTAAGTTGAATTCCTCATATTGTCAGTCAGCTATGGTGCATGTGGGTGACTGTAAGCATTACATAAAGAAAATAGACAGTTTTGTCAATTCAGTAAAGTGTCTTGGGAAAGACATCATTATAGTTAGCTACAGCATGATCTCATTATCTACTCACATTTTTTTCAAACACTTGATACATCTGCTCTCCCAGTTCTTCCATGACCACCACTAATTCTCTCTCTCTCTCTCTCTCTCACACACACACACACACACACTCACTCACTCACACACACACACTCGCACACACACACACCCTCGCACACACAGTGCTTTGCCATCTTGTTGTTTCAGCCACAACATGCGCAGAAAACCAACCAATATGGACCAATCTTTGTACTCTTTCAGTTAGTGCCACCCATCCAAATAGCACACTGTTCTAAGGAAATCGGTTCATCAAACTGAAGCTATCTCTGATACTAAAAACTTTCCATAAAAATTAACTACATATGAAAAGTCTTCCGTGAAAATGGCTAGAGCAACAAACAAACCACATGAACAATTTGAGGAGGTCTTTGTAACAGAACACTGCCAAAGAGGAGAGGAAGAAGCTTGTGTTTTTGCCACTCTGTGGTTATGTGACAGGGAAGATTAGCCAGATCCTGAAGAGAGAGAGGCCTCCAGCTACAATACATCAACTCAGGTGTCTGTGAAAGTTAATTTATGCCTTAGAACTCCCTGCATTTACTAAATAATGTGTAATTGTGAATAATATTATGACAAGCAAACTGTATGCATCACAGAACAATGGCAGATTGAAAACGAGAATTAGCCTTGACAATGCTTGCCAGAGAATGGCCAATTGAACACAAGAATTATCCTCGACAATGCTAGCCAGAGAAATCATCAGTAAATGTACGTAAAACTGCATTTAATGACAACCCGGTATATCATGAAGGATAACAGTTTCTGGGAAAGCATAACAAAAGGAGCTAAAGAAATGAAAATGTCCAATATCACCATCAATAAAGATAGCAGTTTGTAGCTGACTGTACAGCAAGTAACCTAGCCATAACGAGGTTAAAGTGAGTGTGACAAATGTGTGATGAAAATATGCCTAATATTGTGATGGGCTGTGAAGACACAGACAGAATCATGCCTATGTAAGTTCGAAGCTAGCAACTACATGGCTGTGAGTTACCACTTGAGAGTGGCAGGGGAGAAGTCTGCTAAAGCTCCTGGATCTACAAACAATTAACTCCACTTGCAGTCCAAGAAACCTCAACAGGACATTACCCATGACACTATTTTACAGGCATCTTTATGTGCTTACTTTGCATCCAGAAATGAAAATTGCAATGTTGAAAATCAACTTAATAAACAGAAAAGATAAATATTATGTGAATGTGCACCTGTTTACTTATCTTCTGCATTATCTCTTTCTTAATGTATAGTATCTTTATGAATGGAAGCTGTTGAATACCAAAACTAGGATACATAGAACAAAACTATGCACAAAAGTGTGCTTCATTGTTCAATAATACCACCACAAGACCATGTTTTCATACAAAACATCATCTGATTTACAGAACGTTACTGATTTTCTAAGTTGTAATCTTCTGCTGCTGTTCACTACCTCTGGTATATTTTGCACTTATACATTTATACGAATAATGGCCTGTTTACTTCAAGGTTGGGTTATTTCAGCAGGAAGATTGTTTCTCACACTTTTAGTTGGTACGAGTATCCTCAGAAATGAGGTATCCTTACTGTGAGATGAACTACCTGCAAAATCGTCTTCAGCTCTCAAAGTCTCATAGGATAAAGTTCATTAAATAGCTGTAGAACTGGTATTATGCAGGATATTCCATAATTTTAATTAACAGTTTTGGTACAATAAATTACACAAATGAAATCAGCACATTGAACAGTAAAGCCTGAATAATGAATTTCAGTGAGGCCAAGTCTATATAAAGTTTTGAAAATTCAAGTAGATACTACAAGACTATTTCGTAGATACTTCAATAAAAAATTAAAAACGAATAAAACAAATTAATTATTAGTAGCCCTCCAATAAGAACAGATGGGAGGTTCCATCTTGCTCTGTTTCATATAATTCATGGTAGAAGAAAGGACAAAATACCTGTAGCACTGGTGTTATAATGTACCATGAATTATTGAGGAATATGGAATAAGCCAACTACCTTGACACAAATGAAGAAAAACACTACTTGCTTTCTTGCATTACTAATGAACTATTAGTCCTGTAAGAAGTTTCATCAAAATTTATCAATACTAAGGCAGGGTTTGAGTAGTTTACTACAAATATGGTTTTGTTTTCTACTGGAAAATTTGGTGAGTAATTCCTGATTAAAAATAAATGAGACTGATGCTGTAAATCTGAGTAGTTACCAGATTTGTTCATTTAGTGGCAGTCTCAGTTCATACACATTTTCATACATTTGTTCCACCTGTTATCTGACATATACAATTAAAGCCCCAGGGAGGGTTACAGAAAACACCAGCAAGCTAATTTTTCTTGTTTAGTTCTATCAGAACTGAATTTGTGAAATTGTATATTGGTTTGTCTGTAGAGAATCTTTTATGGAAGCTACACCGGGTATGTGATGAAAGGTTGTTATCAAGAAAGTGCTATAATGCTTTAATGTTGAGATGTAAGCTACCTTAAGAATATGTTTTTATTTTAAGAGAACACAAATAGGAGTAAGATGGGTCTTTAATTAGATGTCACTGGCTGATAACAAAGTTAACTCAAAGGACGTGGGAGAGAGAGTGTGTACAGCACAAGATTTCAGTTATGAAATCTTCACGGGTTATCATTCGAGTGGTGTCGTCTTCTAGTCGCAATGTTTCAATGGATTGCGTATCCATCATCTTTGCATGGAAACATTGCAACTAGAAGATGACGCCACTCAGCCGATAACCCGTGAAGATTTCATAGCTGAAATACGCCAAGAAAGCCTGCAATTGCATATAAGATTTCAGTTTTTGGTTGAAATGCCATCATACCCTGAAGAGTGATTTCTTTTACCACTGTATCATTTAAGTTGGCAAAAATAATGTCTGCTGGTCGAATATGTAACCATCAGAAATAGTATCTTGAATATTTTGAAGACTGTTCCTCAAATACAGCACTCAGTGAAGCACTCATATAGGTCTGTGGCTTGGTAGTACATTGCTCATTTAAATCTTCATTCATAGTCCGCTAACCACTGTGAAGTGCATGCATTGTGCCAGTTATCAAGTAGTAGTAGTAGTAGTAGTAGTAGTAGCAGTAGCAGTTTTATTTATTGCAGACGTACGTCATCTTACCTACTCATATGTTGTATTGTACAACTGAAATACTTCTCTATATGTGTACCTTCAGTGAGGATACACTTTTCATCTGACCTCTTGCAGGAATCATGTGATGCTGTGAGCAATGAGGATACTGAACAGGGGACGCTACATATGTAGTCTGTGACAGGTTGGGAATCTTGGGGATAGCTGAAGTGATGAAGGCAACCGCTTATGTTAAGCAGGAAATCCGAGTTTGAACCTCATCACTTGTCGTCATTCAATTTATTTCAATGCCAATTGTGGCTAATGTAGGAGTTTCTTTTTCACCATAATATACACTGTGTTCTCTAGAAATATCCTAGAATGAATTCATCTGAAGATGGAGCTGCGAAATAGATGTAACTACAGTTGAAACAGCAGTTAGCAAAACAATATTTAAAACTTGGAAAGAGCAATGGACCTTAAAGAAGCCTCATTAAGTATATTCTTTCAGAACATCAAAACCTCATTGATGGTAAGGGTAAACATCTAATATCTAATGTTCATAGGGAAAAATGAAAAGTGTATTGTGCTTATTAGAACTTCATATTGAAACCACTGAAATTGAATAGATTTGTTTTGATGGATACAGTTTATATCATACCATAGCGAACAGTGAAATGAAAATGAAACAGATGAAAAAAATGTGTATTACTTCTAAAGAAACTGCCATAATTGTTAATACATTAATCCCATTGTGAGACAAGACTATTAATGCCTGTGGTTGCCAAGGTAACCATGATTGTACCTAGATGTGCATTTCCTTGTCCAAAGCAAATTGGTGGCTCCAAATATACGGAAATCTCATGGGGAGAGATTGGGACTGTAAAGAGGATGTGTGAGGGCTTCTCGGCAAAACTTCTGCAGCATAGTCAAAACAGCATTGGAAACATGTGAGCCCATCTACACATTCTAAACTTACAACTACATCCACACTCTACAAGCCACTTTATGGTGCATTGCAGAGGGTACCTTGTATCACTACTATTAATTTTCTTTCCTGTTCCACTAACAAATAGACTGAAGGAAAAACAACTGTCTGTATGCTTCTGTACACATCCTCTGTACATATCTTATCCATATGCTCCATATGTGAAACATACATTGCCAGCAGTAAAATCATTCTGCAACCATTTTCAGATGCTGTTTCTCTAAATTTTCTCAGTAGTGTTGCTCTAAAGGAATGTTGCCTTCCCTCAAAGAATTCCCATTTGAGTTACCATGGTATCTGTGTAACACTTGCTTGTTCATCAAGCCTACCAGTAACAAATCTAGCAGCCTGCCTATGAACAGCTTTGATGTCTTCCTTTAAACCTACCCTGGTGGGTACTCAAGCAGTACTCAAAAATGGGTCACACTAGTGTTCTGTGTGCTGCCTCCTTTACAGATGAACCACACTTTCCCTAAAATTCTCACAATAAACTGAGGTTGACCAGTCACCTTCCCTACTACAATCCTTCCATGACTGTTCCATTCAGTGGCTGATACAGAAAAAACTCAAGGAGGGGGCGAGAAAGATATCTTAAGCTGTCTTTACTTTTACCTTAATAAAAAATAATCAAGTCACATGCAAAGTGCTACATAGGAAAGTGCAACTACTAGATAACTCAATTCAGTCGAGTTCACTGACAAAAGAAACGAACGAGTAGCATGTGGGCTGACTGACATGGGCGGCACAGGTGTCAGTTCAGGTGGCCCCACAAGGGGGGGGGGGGGGGGGGTCACGCGACCTGTGTGCCTGCCATATGTACCCACCACGGGTTCCATTTCATATCACTTTGCAACATTACACCTGTATATTTAACTGATGATCTGGCTGTGTTAAGCAGCACACTGCTAATACTGTGTTGCTTCATTAACTCACTGTTTTCTACATTTAGGACTAGCTGCCAACCATTAAACTATGTAGAAATTTTGCCTAAGTCTTCTCTATCCTAACGTCACTCAGTGAAAATTACAGCATCTTCGGCAAACATCCGCAGAGTGTTGCTTACCATGTACAGTCAGATCATTTAAGTATTCAGAGAATAAAAGCAGTCCTATCACACTTCCCTGAGGCACCCCTGACAATATCCTTTTCTCTGATAAACATTTGCGTCAAGGTTGCCAAGATTGTTTCGACCAAACTGCAGTAGTTTTGTTAGGAAGCCCTTGTACATTCTCCATAGAGTCCTGATCTCTCCCCAAGTGATTTTCATATTTTTGGAGCCCTGAAGAAAGACACCTGTGGTGCTGATTTGCTTCAGATGAAGAGATGCACGCTTGGGTACATCATGGTTCTACAGGTAACTGTAAACATTTTTCCATGAGGGCACTGACCATCTTGTTTCACAGTGGGATGAATGTGTTGACAGTTATGGTGATTGCTTTTCAAGTAGTTAATGGTGTACTTACTTTTCTTCCTCTGTTTTGTTTTCATTTGGCTGCCCCTTATTCATTAGAGCCAGCAAGATTAAAGGGGGAATGGCTGTATATGCAAAAAATGAAGTCAGGTCCCAGGCTCTTTAGGTTGATGGATATATTATTTTGAAGATCTACATCCACAGGCCAACTCTGCAATTCACACTTATGTGTCTGGCAGAGTATTAATCTGACCACCAACAACTCTTTAAATGCTGTGTCACAATAGTGGATCAGGAACAGTCAGCGGCTAGGAGGCAGCAACCTTGTCATTTCCTTTCTTTTCTGAAGAAGGCTTTGGCCAAAAGCTCAGTCTGTAACAGTCTGCCGCTCAATGTATCATCTTTACTGTGAGCAGTGATTTATCCTTTTCACAGTATTGTTGATATTCCAATCTGGACTTTCCATTATAAGTAATTCCAGTATTTGATTATATTTTGAAAAAGGTAACTGATCTATGCTTCACATTTTCAAAAATAACTTGTAGAAATTTTCATGTATGAATATATGAACAGGCACAGTGAACAATACCATGCCAGTCATAATGAATTAGTCTCAGTTAATCACAGTCTTTCAGGCAGTTGTGGTTGATAAGTCATAGCTAAAGAATCATTAGTAGTTAGTCATCACAAACATTCTGTCATGCACATTCATTGTCAGCTGACACTTGAGGAACTGGGTTATGCTTGTAATGCTCCTTCTCAAAAATAGACAAGAATTAAATTAAAATTTCAGTTTAAAAATATTAATTATTTGCTGTATCCACAACTAAATGTAATGGTTCTTCCAAAATGATAAATTGCATTATAGAATTAGAAAACAGTACAGAAATACTTTGCTATTAAACAGGTTGAATTGGAAGTGCCAGAGACTGTATACATCACTGCAGAAGTCTAGGGGTGAATAGTACCGAATTTTTCAAATTTTTATCTGGTTTTCAGGGATTTATTTAGTTCAAAAGTCTCAAAATAATTAATTTATTCGCACAAATGCAACTGAACAGCACTGCTATTGACTCACACTGCTGCTAGTAATCAGAATACTACCACTAACAATGAATTCCCCACTACAAAAGCTAGGCAGTCATTGCCACTATCCCTTTTTATAAAATTCGAACAGTGTAAACAATTATTACAAATGGCATTTTAATTAACTTTCAATTAATAATAACCTGTATAAAGATAGGAAGCACAGCAGCTTTCATAATTAGTTTGAAAAATACAGAGTCTTTCAGCACTTTAGTGTTTCTTAATAAGTATTTTTAGTAATCATTATTACAATTTCCAAATTTTTTTAATTAAATAAGTGTCTCATTTGCCTACAAGTGTGGTAGTTTCATTCATTAGTTCGAACTAGTGTATGCAGAACACACCACCCCTTAAAACTTGCAATTAACACATGTTTACTTCATGATCAATAGGGCTTGAACAAAATTCTATTGAAGTGTTTTGTATATTGTCTCAAGTCCCATTAAACAAGGTGTACATTGAAAACCAAGATGTCATCAAAAGTATATATATAATCACATAGTAAAATTGTTGTCCAGTCGGTCATATGAAATACTACAATATGTGAATCTCAGGCTGCTTCATTATAGATTTGGTATGAGTCTATGCAGGTTACTGATGTATTGTTCAAAGAGTGTTTGACAATGAGAAACTACAATTTCATCATCATTTTAGTGTGACTGATAAAATAAATGTCTGTTGGAAGTAATCTAAATGTCTACAACGCCTGCCAAGTTATTGAAAATCATCACTTACTGTATTATACACTCAGTGTGATAGAGTAGTTCAAACTAGACTTACAAGTTCAGCAATGTCACTACATGAATCAGTCTGCTTAATTTGAAGAACATAGCGTAACCCAAAAATAAAAATCTAATGGCACACATTTTGTACAACACAGCCTTTTATCAGGGAGCAAAATACATGTAGGCACTGTAGAAACAAAATAGAACACTCTGAAAATAAATAAAAAATATCTGGCTCATTGTTAAGTGGCAAACAAATAGAAGCAGTGAGGTAAATGATACTGAGTTATCATTAATAGTTGTGGTAGAAATAATGACACATTGAAATCATTGGCCACCAGTTTCACTTTTACTTTCACACAGTGGTAGCAAACATTGTATTACTAATAAATAATCAAGACAGAGCTGCATTAGATTTACTCCATAGATACTGTTTACACCCATAACACACATTAGTTTAAAAAGTAAATTTATAGGGAGATCACAGAAATTTTTTAAGTTATGATGGTATTTCTGGGGCATTATTAAGAACTTGTACTAACTTGAGAGGACCATTCATGAGCTGTCTTTGTAATTAGATAATGATAAAAGGAGTATTTTATGACAGACTTAAATATTGCAGTAGTGACTCGTGCCCATTGAAACGGAAGCATGCACAACAGACCTGCATAACTGCATTACTTCTTGAAGCTGTTTCAATAAATTTTGAGGAAGTGGCTCATGGGGGGTAGGGGGGGGGGGGGAATCAGGGATAAGCTACTTCCCTCAGCTTCATTTTTGTACAAGATTCTCTACATATTGTCGCAAAAGAAGCTGAGTAGCACTGTTGCCGTAGTGTCGTGGTTACGATACTAGCTTGTTGCATGTAGGGTTATGAGTTCAAAACTCACCTGAACTGAAAAATTTTAATTTCTGTATTCGGTTTGAGGACATTCTAGAAGTATCCACAAATGGCAAGAATCATTGTGCTGGAATGTTCTGTAGCTGTATATATACCGTATGTGTTCTGGCCGGAGGCAGTTCCCTCCGTGCTCTTGTATGTGCAAGTGCTGAATAAACCTTTGTTAAGTGAAGTTAGTGTTTTTCATTCATCTACTTACATCTTCCTCTACATGACGTTATTCTGGTGGAGAAGCTGGGCAGTGGAACTTGTGATACTGCACATTATCGATGACACAGTGGCTCCCGACAGGCCACAGCGCCGCTGTTTAGGTGGTGAGAAGCCCGAGTTCGAGCCATATTCAACAGATCACAATCTTTTGGAGACAGAAGAAGAAGAGGATGTCATGATGACAGAAACTGTGTGCCACCACATGAGACATCCTTCCAGGTTCTCTGGTGATGATGGCCAAGATCCAAACAAGTGGCTGAAGGTATATGAGCGTATAGCCAAACTTAACAAATGGGATGACACCGTATGTTTGGCTAACGTATTTTTCTACTTGGAGGGCACTGCCAAGCAATGGTATGAGAACAATGAGGAGAAGTTCACAAGCTGGGAAGTATTCCAGGTGGAACTGCACAAGTATTTCGGCGACACGTAATGACAGAAGTGCAAGGCTGAATATAAATTAAAGTGCAGGGCACAGCGTCCAGGAGAAATGACAGCATCCTACATTCAAGACATCTTGGAACTATGTAAAATAGTGGAGCCTCAAATGAAGGAGGAAGATAAGGTTGCACATCTCATGAAAAGTGTTGCTGAGGACATGTATCAAGCCCTACTCTCGAAGGAGGTTTCGACAGCGGACGACTTCATAAAATGGTGCCAGTATATCAAGACAATGCATCAAAAAAGAATTACATGCAAGAAGTTTGAACGGCTTCCAAACATTGCATCAATGTCTGTGATGGAGGAAGAAACTGATTTCACAAGTGTTCTTCATCAGATAGTGAGAGAGGAAGTTCAGAAGGCATTTGGAGTACACGCTTCAAGAGGTCATAAGGAACGAAGTGGAACAGACATTGAATCCAATCTCTCGTCCTTCATTTCCCTTTAAAATGGTAAAAAAGTTGAGACCCAGGCGAAGTTACATTCCTACAATGCCGCATGAAGAACCTGTTTGGGCATCAAGGAAGACTGATGTCTGGAGGACCCAGGGTAACCAACCAGTATGTATCCACTGCGGACGACAGGAACATGTGGTGCACTATTGTCAAGAAAGGCAGCGGATATTTGATGATGTCTGTACCAGAAGACAGCAGACCGATCTTAGCCGATGCCAACTCCGGGATGACAAAGATGAACAAGAAGATGTGGGTGCAGGACGACGTAGGTCACCATTGCTGCAAGCTATCTGTTGGAGAGGACGCTCCCCAACATGCTGATCAAGGTCTCCATCGCTGTTTAGAAGTTCCAGCCGATCAGCTACCTGCCACAACCTAGAAAACTAAAGGGTGCAACGTTCCTTAGAGGTGAGGCTGCCGAAGAGAAAAACCCTCTATCGTCAATCACTACAAAAATGATAGGAAACTATGTCGATATCCTCATGGATGGCCGACCAGCCCAAGCTCTTGTGGACTCTGGAGTATCATATTCAGTCATTTTGGAGAAGTACCATCGCCATTTGCAGAAAACCGTATTTGTTGATGACAAAACATCTCTGCTGAAGGTGGCTAATGGGAAATATGTAAAACCTACAGGAAGATGCGTCATCCATGTGGGTATAAGTGGCCATACACAGCCCTTAGAATTCATTATCTTACGTGAGTGTAGCCATGATGTCATTCTCGGATGGGACTTTTTGAAAGCTTCTCAGGCAATTATAGACTGTGGTCGCTTGAAGATTATGCTAGACGAGATGAGATACAGTGGACAGGAAGATGCGCATCCGAGTGTGTGTAGACTATTTGTGCTGGATGAAGTGATCATTCCTGCAGTCAGCACTAGAAGGTAGCTGTCATGTGTCACGCCATGCATCAATCCATGGATCTTGTAGTGGACTGTAAGAGAAGCATATAACTGAAGAATAACTTGGTCATCCCAGCCTCTGTTGTCTTGTTTAAGAATGGATTCAGTGAATTGTGGATAGTTAACTGTCACCGAGAACCGCAAATCCTTCCAAGACGCATGTGTGTAGCAAACACTGAGTTGTTAATTGCAGAACAGCTGAGCATCATAGGAACCTCCCTTGCCGAGTCTGTGGGCGAAATTAGCGCTACCACTGCGAGACAAGATTTAATAGCTTGACTGTCACCAGATCTCACTAAGGAACAACAGAAGAAGCTAACTGCCATTCTGCAAGAGTTCTCTGAATGCTTCAATCCACAGGTGAAGAGCAAATTGACAAATCGACAGTGAAGCACCGAATGAGATTTTCACTCTGCAGCGGAGTGTGCGTTGATATGAAACTTCCTGGCAGATTAAAACTGTGTGCCCGACCGAGACTCGAACTCGGGACCTTTACCTTTTACGGGCAAGTGCTCTACCATCTGAGCTACTGAAGCACGACTCACACCCGGCCCTCACAGCTTTACTTCTGCCAGTATCTCGTCTCCTACCTTCCAAACTTTACAGAAGCTCTCCTGTGAACCTCGCAGAACTAGCACTCCTGAAAGAAAGAATATTGTGGAGACATGGCTTAGCCACAGCCTGGGGGATGTTTCCAGAATGAGATTTTCACTCTGCAGCGGAGTGTGCGCTGATATGAAACTTCCTGGCAGATTAAAACTGTGTGCCCGACCGAGACTCGAACTCGGGACCTTTGCCTTTCGCGGGCAAGTGCTCTACCATCTGAGCTACCGAAGCACGACTCATGCCCGGCCCTCACAGCTTTACTTCTGCCAGTACCTCGTCTCCTACCTTCCAAACTTTACAGAAGCTCTCCTGCGAACCTTGCAGAACTAGCACTCCTGAAAGAAAGGATATTGCGGAGACATGGCTTAGTAAAGCTGTGAGGGCTGGGCGTGAGTCGTGCTTAGGTGGCTCAGACGGTAGAGCACTTGCCCGCGAAAGGCAAAGGTCCCGAGTTCGAGTCTTGGTCGGGCACACAGTTTTTATCTGCCAGGAAGTTTCAGTGAAGCACTGGATTAGCACTGAAGACCATCAACCAATAAGCCAGAGAGCATACCATGTGTCAGCAAAGGAATGTCGAATAATTCACGACGAGGTAGAGAAAATGATGAAGAGTAACGTTATTGAGCCTTCCCAGAGCCCACTGTCATCACGAGTGGTTCTCGTCAGGAAGAAGGATGGCAGTTGGTGCTTTTGTGTTGATTACAGGAAGCTTAATAAGATAAATAAAAAGGACTTTTACCCTCTTCCACGAATTGACAATACACTAGATTCTCTGAAAGAGGCTAAGTTTTTCTCAACCATGGACATGTACTCAGGATACTGGAAAATCGAAGTAGGTGAGACTGATCATCAGAAAACTGCATTCATCACCCCTGAGGGCCTGTTTGGTTTGTGTAATGCACTGGCAACTTTTGAACGAATGATGGATAATCTTCTAAGGCACCTGAAGTGATTTAGATGACATTATAGTGTTTTCAGAGACATTTGATGAATACATAAAAAGACTGAGGGCCATTCTTAAGTGTCTCCAACAAGCCAGACTGAAACGTAATCCAAGAAAGTGTCTCTTTGGAGCAAAAGAAATCAAACAAAGGTGTGCAGCCAGACCCAGAAAAGGAGAGAGCTATAAAGGAATTTCCTATTTCTAAAAGTATTAGAGATGTGAGAAGCTTCCTCGGATTGTGTTCTTATTACTGTCATTTTATCAAAGACATTTGTATCAAAGCCAGGCCACGCGCAACAAGATTCCTTTGATGTGCTGCAAAAAGCTTTGATGACTGACCCTGTACTTGGTCTATATGATGTGAGAGTACCTACAGAATTACACACAGATGCCAGTGGGTATGGGATCAGTGCTGTTGTGGTGCAGATTTTGGATGAAAAAGAGAAAGTTATAGCTTATACTTCTAGGACACTTAAAAAAGCCAAGAAAGACTACTCAACTACAGTAAGAGAATGTCTTGCTGTGATCTGGGCCATGTGCAAATTTCGACAGTATCTCTATGGAAGGCCATTCACAGTTGTTACAGACCATCAGTCACTTTGTTGGTTGACAGGTCTTAAGGATCCAACAGGACGACTCGCCAGGTGGGCGAGAGTACGACATTACCAAAGAGTACAAAACTGGAAGAAAACACCAAGATGCCGACTGTCTCTCAAGAAACCCTGTGCAAGACTTTGATGAAGATAGTGACTGTCTCACTGCACTCCAGGACTTTTCTACTGAGCAGAAGAAGGACACCAAGAGATATCAAATTATGCTTGCCTTAAACTGGTCAGAGGATGTGAAAGGACAATTTGAGGTAGTTAATGGATTACTTTGCAAGAAAAACTTTGATCCATTTGGAAAGAGGTGGCTACCAGTGATTCCTAAACACATGCACTTAGATGTTCTACAGGAATTTCATGAAACACCTGAGGCCAGACATTTAGGGTTTATTAAGACATACGATAGGATCCGCAAGAGATTTTTCTGGCCAGGTTTATTTAGGAGTGTCCATAACTATGTGTCACACTGCCGAGAGTTCCAGAGGAAAAAGGCAGTTCCTCAGAAACCACCTGTCTGACTCATAACAATTCCACCAGCCGAACCGTCTTTCCAGCATGTTGGGATTGATCTCCTCAGACGATTTCTAACAACTGCTAGTGGCAATAGATGGATTATTGTTTGCACTGATTATCTGACACGCTATGCCATTACAAAAGCCATGAAAACAGTTGAAGCATTCAAGGTAGCCGAATTCATCGTAGAAGACATTGTATTAAAACATGGTGCCCCAAGGTCGTTGATTATGGATCGAGGGAAAGTTTTTCAATTGAATCTTGTGACAGAGATAAACTGTCGGTGCACTGCCTACCATCCGCAAACTAATGGGCTTACTGAATGCCTAATAAGACCTTGGCAGATATACTATCAATGTTCATCAATGTTGAGCAGAGCAACTGGGATGAGGTGCTACCTTCCATGACGTTTGCTACAACACCACCAAAGGAGACACCAAAGGATTTATGCCATTTTTCCTGGTGCATGGGCCTGAGGTGATGACTACGATGGACACTGTGTTTCTGATACATCCTGATGATGTGGATGACGACTACATTGGCCAGGTGTTAACCACATCTGAGGAAGCTCTGCACACTGCAGGCTCAAGAAAACGATTGCTGAAGGTATGACGTGAGCCACCGCCCTGTTGTCTACCAGCCTGAGGACCTCGTCTGGATCCTCACTCCTATTTGGAAGGTTGGTCTCTCTGAGAAGCTCCTGAGGCACTACTATGGACCTTATAATGTTGTAAGACAGTTGTCTGATGTCACTTATGAAGTTGAAGATTTTGACCCCGACACCAGACGACGAAAGATCAGAGATACGGTCCACGTCCTTTGAATGAAGCCCTATAAGGATACTGCAAGCCAGGGTAAATTTGAAGCTCCAGCGACAGGCAACAAGTGGAAAGGTAACAAAGAACGTAGCAGCAAGGGAAGTTCTAAGAAGATCACTGCCAGGGTGAATATCAGTCATCGGGAATCAGAGTATGCAGGACCAATGATTCGTTTCCAGACTAGGAGGATGTAACACTGAGACGCTGTTCTCTTAAGGAGGGAGCAATGTCACAGAGAAAGCCAAGTAGTGCAGTTGCCGTAGTGTAGTGGTTACAATACTAGCTTGTTGCATGGAGGGTCTTGAGTTCAAAACTCACTTGAACTCAAAAATTTTAATTTCTATATTTGGTTCGAGGATATTCTAGAAGTATCCACAAATGGCAAGAATCATTGTACTGGAATGTTCTGTAGCTGTATATATACCGTATGGGTTCTGGCTGGAGGCATGTCACACCGTGCTCTTGTATGTGCCAGTGCTGAATAAACCTTTGTTAAGTGAAGTTAGTGCTTGTCATTCATCTACTTACACCTTCCTCTAACCTTCTCCTTCCTATAACCTTCTCTTTTTCCATCCGAAATTTGCACCAGAACAGCACCAATCCCATACCCACTGTAGGTGCTCCCTCATCATACAGACCAAGTACAGGGGAGTCGTCAGAGCTTTTTGCAGCACATCGGAAGAATCTTGTTGAGCACCACCCCAGATAAATTTAGCATCAGCTTTTAACAACTCTTGGAGCAGCCTGGCTTTGATACAAAGGTCTTTGATAAAACAGTGGTAATATGAACACAATCTGAGGAAGCTTCTCACATCTCTAATACTAAAAAATATATTATCTCACCAATGATGTCCTGGCAGAGCTTAGTAACAAAAACTATCCTCTTGTTATATTTTTTCACCTTGGCAAGACCATTACTTGTGTTTGTCAGAGAATGCTGTGTGGAATTTTGATGAATGGAGAGAAAGCAAAGGATAACACTGACTAATTGCACCAAGGAAATAATACCAAACTTAGGACAACAGAATAAAAAAAAATGTTGAGTGTCACAATGTTCAATATTGAGTGTGCCCCAGATCTTGATTTATATAAATTATCTTTTAATAAGTTGAAAAAGTGTTCAGAACCTATAAGATTTGCCAATGAGATAAACATGTTGATCATGGGTCTTTAAATGAGTTAAATCAGATATGTCGCAGATGATAGACTAAGAGAAACCTACCTTGCATGAGGAAGAAGCTTGTCATACAAGGTGGGTACGCCTTAGCTGTGGTCTGGAGTGATCTTCTTCCTTTCATCCCCTCACCATTCTGTGGTGCAGACAGCCTCCACCAACCAATTCCTTTTTCCTCCCTGAATAAGGACACTGAGGTTTTGAAAAGAAGGAAAGCTACTTTCTATCTTTATGTGCTTCTATTGGCAGTAGTGTTAAGTGTGCCTCCTGTAGATAAGTAATGATCAGTACAGTATCACATTAATCACTACAAATATGGAGCACTGGTATTGACACCTGTCAATATGTTATGTAATCTTTATCCAATCCATTTATCATGTTTTATGCATCGTGCTATACATACTTCAAAACCAAAACAGAGGAATGTTTTTGAGGTTGGAGGGGTTTGATATATTGGCCGAACAGATGTGCAGAAGGCAATGTCTACCTGATACTGATCATGTTTCTTGCTGGTGAATTCAAATTTGATTTTGCTTCATATTTTTATCTAGAAATCATATTCTCTGTGCTGTTAAATGTGACAAATGATCATGATAATTGTAAATTTCAGTGCAACTTGGAAGTGACTGAGTTAGATACCAGCAAAATGAATGAGAAAATCCATACATTTCTTACAGGCTGTACAGAGAGAAAATGGCAAATGTGGTTAAATAAGTGCATGAATTATATTGTCAATGAATAGCATTATGTGCCAAGGTAACTAACAAACTAATTAATGTTTGTACTGAAATTCTTTCTAACAGGTCAACAGGAATATGCATCACGGCAGGCAGCTGTGACTTGGGGAATCATTCTGGCAGTGGCTGTGCCAATTGTGCTACTGCTGATCTATGCTGGTTACAGAATTGTAAAACGTAATGTAGAGCAACAGAAAGCTGAAGAAGAAGAAGCAGAACAGAAGCAGGCTGCATATGCAAGGTATATAAACATCTGTTAGCTTAATGGGTTTAAAGTTGGTTGGCAGCTCATGCAAACATTTTATGTATGAAAACATAAAGAAGAACTAACATATGAATTAAAGTAATCTATTTTTGAAAATATAATATAATTAGATAGATAGAAGATCTATTTGCCAAGTGGTGGCAGGAGACAGCACATATAAAAGTTATGGAAGTGTTCAAGACTTTGGTGCCAATGGCTCCTCCTGCAAGAAGGGTTGAAGGGAAAGGAAAAGGGATGAACAAAAAGGGCTGATGAGGTTTAGAAAAGGGGGAAGTTACAGAAGAGTTGCCCAGAACTCTGGGTCAAGGAAGGCTTATCGGACGGGATGAGAAGGAAAGTCTTTATTTTCTCATCCCATCCAGTAACTCTCGCCTGACCAAGGCTTCTGTATAACTTTTTCACAATTCTTTGCATTTCATAAACCTTGTCTGTCCCTTTCCTTCGCCCCTCTTCCTTTTCCCTCAACCTTTCTGCCAGAAGGAGTCACTGGCTCAAAAAGCTTGTATATTTCCATAACTTTTACGTCAGTTTTCTCCCGCTGCCAGTTGGTGAGCAGATTTTTTATCCACCCAATTACACTCCTGGAAATTGAAATAAGAACACCGTGAATTCATTGTCCCAGGAAGGGGAAACTTTATTGACACATTCCTGGGGTCAGATACATCACATGATCACACTGACAGAACCACAGGCACATAGACACAGGCAACAGAGCATACACAATGTCGGCACTAGTACAGTGTATATCCACCTTTCGCAGCAATGCAGGCTGCTATTCTCCCATGGAGACGATCGTAGAGATGCTGGATGTAGTCCTGTGGAACGGCTTGCCATGCCATTTCCACCTGGCGCCTCAGTTGGACCAGCGTTCATGCTGGACGTGCAGACCGCGTAAGACGACGCTTCATCCAGTCCCAAACATGCTCAATGGGGGACAGATCCGGAGATCTTGCTGGCCAGGGTAGTTGACTAACACCTTCTAGAGCACGTTGGGTGGCACAGGATACATGCGGATGTGCATTGTCCTGTTGGAACAGCAAGTTCCCTTGCCGGTCTAGGAATGGTAGAACGATGGGTTCGATGACGGTTTGGATGTACCGTGCACTATTCAGTGTCCCCTCGACGATCACCAGTGGTGTACGGCCAGTGTAGGAGATCGCTCCCCACACCATGATGCCGGGTGTTGGCCCTGTGTGCCTCGGTCGTATGCAGACCTGATTGTGGCGCTCACCTGCACGGCGCCAAACACGCATACGACCATCATTGGCACCAAGGCAGAAGCGACTCTCATCGCTGAAGACGACACGTCTCCATTCGTCCCTCCATTCACGCCTGTCGCGACACCACTGGAGGCGGGTTGCACGATGTTGGGGCGTGAGCGGAAGACGGCCTAACGGTTTTCGGGACCGTAGCCCAGCTTCATGGAGACGGTTGCGAATGGTCCTCGCCGATACCCCAGGAGCAACAGTGTCCCTAATTTGCTGGGAAGTGGCGGTGCGGTCCCCTACGGCACTGCGTAGGATCCTACGGTCTTGGCGTGCATCCGTGCATCGCTGCGGTCCGGTCCCAGGTCGACGGGCACGTGCACCTTCCGCCGACCACTGGCGACAACATCGATGTACTGTGGAGACCTCACGCCCCACGTGTTGAGCAATTCGGCGGTACGTCCACCCGGCCTCCCGCATGCCCACTATACGCCCTCGCTCAAAGTCCGTCAACTGCACATACGGTTCACGTCAACGCTGTCGTGGCATGCTACCAGTGTTAAAGACTGCGATGGAGCTCCGTATGCCGCGGCAAACTGGCTGACACTGACGGCGGCGGTGCACAAATGCTGCGCAGCTAGCGCCATTAGACGGCCAACACCGCGGTTCCTGGTGTGTCCGCTGTGCCGTGCGTGTGATCATTGCTTGTACAGCCCTCTCGCAGTGTCCGGAGCAAGTATGGTGGGTCTGACACACCGGTGTCAATGTGTTCTTTTTTCCATTTCCAGGAGTGTATATTATATTTCAAAACATAAGGAAGGGTAGTTTTAATGGAATTTTGAAAATTAGGTAATTAGATATGGCAGAAAATGATCCATATTGCCGCTAAAAATGTATAAAAAGAAAAAAAACTATGGCCTATAACCTTATTAGAAAATGAGGTACATTGAGTTGAAATGTGGCATAGCAATGTATGTCACAGGCTATATACACGGTTGTGTTGCCCCACTAGTGAAATAATTCATGAATTAAATGCCAGTGCTATAAACAGAGGCATGTTACCAGCATTACATCTTATTTGACTGTCTGAAAGGAGATATGTCACCATATGGCAACTGACTTCACAAGTTGCCTCTTATAATCACTCCATTCAATCGCTCTTCACCCTCTGACACATGACCCTAGTATTAGCAGTGTAACAATTGTTCTAAAGACTTCTCAGGGTGTGTAGATAGGTGGCACAGAGTACTACAGTACAAAACATGCAAGTGTCTTTGAATGATGAATCTGACAGTCTGTTTTCCTCAATTTCTACTTACCCTTGTGCCCAGCAGACTGACATCTTTTTATATAGCTGTTATAAGTAGAAAAGAATGTCTCAGATATTGTTGACATATGAAATATGTAGTTTTAAAACTCTTTGATGTTCAACCCATGGAAAAAAATGAGTGACATATAACAGAAATTTTTTAAAATGTAGAGTGAAGGAATTTCTCCTTAACAATTCCTATTATATTATATAGCAATTCTTGAATAGAAATAATTGGTCATATATACAGAAAAATTCTATAAATGGCAAGCATGTGGCCATTTTTTAAAATAAGCATCCAATATTTGCTCAGTTTTTATCATGAAAATGATGTATGGAGCATGTACCAAACTTATTAATTTAGATCTATCAGTGTATATTAGCATATAATTGTGGTGCTGTCTAAGATGTTATCAGATAGTAATTACTTCAAATAATCCACAATACTGTCTTTATTGAACTTTAATAAATTTAAAATAATATTCTGATTGCAGTGGCAGTACACAAAAGTACGAATAAGTCTTTCACAATATGAATTACAAATGGCTTTGGTGCAATATGATGTTTTAAGAAAGCCAGCCATGTAGAGCACCATTCAGCTCTATGTAAAAACTTTTGACTCTGGAACAGATGAGAATTTGTATGACTGACACACAATGAGTTGTTGTCACCCTTAGCACTCACCTCCATAGCCATGACCAATAATGAACATCAGTGCAGTTTTACATTACTGAAAAGTAGCATGTCCAAATCTTGGTGGAGGAAGAAATTTTCATCACCAGTATTTGGCCAGAAAAGAGGGTGGAGAGATGGTGAAATAAAATTTTGGACCTCCATATGTTACACCAGTCTCCTTGTGATGGAACAGTTTTATATACAATTGCCTTTCACCAAAGAGACAAATGAATGCGACACATTGTTGGGCAAATGTACCACTCAATTTTAAATAGTTACTTGCTACTGCTGTATGGTTGACTCTTACATCATGTGCTTTATGCCCAGCAACTAAACTCACTGCTAAATATTAGTGTCATACATGATCCTGCAGGCTAAAATTATTTAATCACAGAATGAAGGCTTTCATGACTGGATGACATAGCTGCTGATAAACCTTTTGAAATGTGCGTTTGTGGTCCAAGAAACTCTTCTGTTCCTGACATTTTTTCAAGGACTGCGCTGGACACCTTCAGAAGCGCTACTCCACCGAGTCTTGCCGACTGACTGTTCAGACGTCTGAGAGTGACATATATACTGTAGGAAAGGGGGCATGGTCAAAGTAACACGTGATGAGCAGAGATAATCCTTGTCAAAGATAAAACTTCACTTTCGATTGTCATCTTGTCAAAGATCAAATTATGAAGCAATTCTGCAGAGCTACCGGCGGCCGTGGTGGCTAAGCGGTTCTAGGTGCTGCAGCCCGGAACCGCGCTGCTGCTACGGTCGCAGGTTCAAATCCTGCCTCGGGTGTGGATGTGGGTGATGTCCTTAGGTTTAAGTAGTTCTAAGTCTAGGGGACTGATGACCTAAGATGTTGAGTCCCATAGTGCTCAGAGCCATTTGAACCATTTTTTTGCAGAGCTACTCTCCATATGTTGCTAAGTTTCATTGCCTCCACTTTTCTGTTAAAATTATCCTGATGCTTATAAATTTCAATGGCTTCTCTGCATAGTTGTGGATAATAATTTGATGTTGTAGATAAGATTTCTGTTACAGAAAACTTCACTTCATGGTTTCCTGACTGAAGAGCATGATCTGCTACAGCTGATTTCTCTATTTCTCCTAGTTGGCAAAGACTTGTATGCTCTTGTAGCCATGTATTTATGCTCCTCTTGGTAGTTCCATTATAAACTTTACCACATGTACACAGAATTTTGTTTACACCACATGTTGACAAAGGAGGGTGTTTATCCTTCATAGATCAGAGTACTTGTTTTGGTTTCTTTGTTGGTCTAAAGACCGGTCTGATGTCATGTTTCTGTAAAATCTTACTGATCTGATCCATCACTTTTTTAATAAAAGGGAGAGAAACTGCATTTTTCCATCATTGTGGTTCATTCTTGTCCTTCAGTCTTCCGTTCCTTGGTTGCAAAATTCTCTTTACCTCTTTCCCTGAGTGGCCATTTTTCTTGAAGGCCTGCTTCAAATATTTTATTTCAGCATCCAGGTGTTCCAATGTGCACATCTGCTTGGCTCTACCAACAATACTTTTAATGACACCTCTCTTTTGTTGTGGATAGTGATTGGAATTTTTATGCAAACGTCTGTTGGCATGTGTTACTTTCCAAAAAACTTTATGTTCCAAACTTCCATCAGATTGTCTCATAACTAAAACACCCAAGAAAGATATTCTGTTATTATTTTCCATTTCCACAGTGAACTGGATTTTTGGATTAATTTTATTTAGATAATCAAAGAATTTATCCAAGGCTCTCTACCATGGGGCCAACCCACAAATGTGTCATCTACAAACCAATACCACCGAGATGGTTTCTTATTTGCTTTGTCCAGAGCTGATTGTTCGAATTTCTCCATATAGAAATTAGCAATCACCGGACCTAATGGGTTTACCCATTGCTACACCGTCAAGTTGTTCATAAAATTCATCGTCCCACTGGAACTGACTCGATGTAAGGCAATGTCCAAAAAGAGCAGTCAAATATCCTGGAAAAATAACTGTTATGAAAATCATAACTTCGTTGATAAGAATCATAGTGAATAAGAACACTATGTCAAAACTTACAAGAATTTCTTCAGGAACTAGAAGTAGTCCTTCAAGTTTCTCAATAAAGTGACTCGAGTCTTTTATATATGAGTCAGTTTTCCCACTGTATCATTGTAAATGACTTGCTAGATATCTCACTATTTTGTATGTGGGAGAACTGATGGCATTAATTATGGGTCTCAAAGGAAAATCTATTTTATGAGTTTTGGGTACACCATACAGTCTAGGACACATAGCTTCACTCTTCAACAAAGCTCTTTTATCTTCTTTTATAGTAGTGGTAGATGACTTAATCAGACTATTTGTTTTCCTCGGTATGCTGGCTGTAGGGCCTTCATAAGCTTTTGTACTGTTCTGAAGTTAAAAGGTTCAAAATTTTGCTTTGATAATCCTCTGTATTCATAACAACTGTAGCATTCCCTTTATGAGCAGTAAGAACCACTATCTTTTCATCTGCATTTAAATCTCTGAGAGCCTTCCTTTCGCCTTTGTTAAATTACTTTCCAAAGGTTTACTGTGGCATAAGACCCTGGTGGTTTTGATTCGAATTGCATTTGCAATTTCCTTGGGGAGATTTCGAATACCTGCTTCTATATTCGCAATAATATCTTCAACTGGTACTCTGTTAGGTGTTGTAGTGTAGTTTCCTCCTTTTGCAAGGACATAAATCTCATCTTGAGATAACACTCTCTCTGACATGTTAACAACAGTATCAGACATCACCATATTGATTGTAGCTGTTACATTAGTTTGTAACTTTACAAACTTTTTCTTATGTCTAGTAGCAGTCGTTTCCATCACAGCTTCCATATATGTAAATGTAAGGTAATCTGTTTTATTCCACAGATCTATCTGTACCTTAGTAGCAAGGAATAAGTGCAGTTTCATTAATTTATGGTCAACAGAATCCACTTCTCGTCTTGTGTAATGTACCCTTTCTCGGAGTAGTGCTCTTTCTGTACAACAAAAATCCGATGCACCCGAGCTGTCTGGCACATCCTCTTCAGCTTTAAAAAGTTTGGTATGGATAGTTCCTGTGAATTACTATGGGTAGAGGTTATACTCAACAGCTGTACCAAAATAATAATTGGCTCCTTCTACCGACCCCCGCGACTCACATGATATAATAGCTGATAGGTTCAAAGAAAACTTGAATCTTATTACAAGTAAGTACTCCATTCATACAGTTATAATTTGTGGAGACATCAATTTACCCTCGATTTGTTGGCAAAAATACATGTTCAGAGCCGGTGGAAGACAGAAAACATCTTCCAAAATTGTACTAAATGCTTTCTCTGAGCAAACAATTAGTTCATGAGCCCACACAAATTGTAAATGGTTGCAAAAACACACTTGACCTCTTAGCCGCAAATAATCCTGATCTAATAGAGAGCGTCATGGTGGATACAGGGATTAGTGAACACAAGGTCATTGTAGCGAGGCTTAAAACCATATCAACCAATCCACTAAAAATAAATGCAAAATATATCTACTTAAAACAGCAGATAAAAATTCACTTGATACCTTCCTAAGAGAGAGTCTCCATTCCTTCCAAGCTAATTATGTAAGCGTAGATCAGATATGACTAAAATTCAAAGACACAGTATTGACAGCAATAGGTAGATTCGTACCGCATAAGTTAATAATAGATGAGACCGATCCACACATCAGAGCGCTGTTGCAGAAGCAATGAAAAAAGCATGCCAAATTCAGATTGAACACAGAATCCCCAAGACTGGCTAAGTTTCAGGAAGCTTGAAATTTAGTGCGGACATTAATGCGCAATGCTTTTAATAGTTTCCACAATGAAACATTGTCTCAAAATATGGTAGAAAACCCTGAGAGATTGTGGTTGTATGTAAAGTACAACAGTGGCAAAGACAGTCAATACTGTCACTGCACAATAGCGATGGAAATGTTACCAATGAAGGTGCCCCTAAAGCGGAGTTACTAAATACTGTTTTCCATAATTCCTTCACGAAAGAAGAAGAAGTAAATATTCCAGAATTCGAAACCAGAACAGCTGTTAGCATGAGTGACATGAAAGTAGATATCTTAGGTGTTGTGAAACAACTCAAATCACTTAAGAAAGGCAAGTCTTCCAGTCCAGATGGTATACCAATCAGGTTCCTTTCAGACTATGCAGACACAATAGCGCCTTTCTTAGCAATCATATACAACCGCTCACTTGACGAAAGGTCTGTTCCTAAAGACTGGAAAGTAGCACAGGCTACACCAATATTCAAGAAAGGAAATAGGAGTAACCCATTGAATTACAGACCCATATCACTGACCTCAATTTGCAGTAGGATTTTTTGAGCATATACTGTACTCAAACATTATGAATCACCTTGAAGAAAATGACTTATTGATACATAACCAACACAGATTCAGAAAATATCACTCTTGTGCTACACAGCTAACACTTTATTCCCATGAAGTAATGGGTGCTGTTGACAAGGGATCTCAGATCGATTCCATATTCCTAGACTTCCAGAAGGCATTTGATACCGGTACTCACAAGCGACTATTAATCAAATTGTGTGCATATGTAGTATCATCTCAGTTGTGTGACTGGATTCATGATTTCCTCTCAGAGAGGTCACAGTTCATAGTGATAGACGGTAAATCATTGTGTACAACAGAAATTAAATCTGGCGTTCCTCAAGGTAGTGTCATAGGCCCTCTGCTGGTCCTGATGTACATAAATGATATGGGTGATAATCTGGGCAGCCCCCTTAGATTGTCTGCAGATGACGCTGTAATTTACTGTCCAGTAAAATCATCAGATGATCAATTCCAAGTACAAAATTATCTAGAGAGAATTTCCGTATGGTGCGAAAAGTGGCAATTGGCACTAAACAAAGAAAAGTGCGAGGTCATCCACATGGCTACTGAAAGAAATCCGATAAATTTTGGGTATACGATAAATTGCACAAATCTAAAGTCCATCAATTTGACTAAATACCTAGGAATTACAATTACGAGCAACTTAAACAGGAAAGACCACATAGATAATATTGTGGGGAAGGCAAAACAAAAACTGTGCTTTGTTGGCAGAAAACTTAGAAGATGCTACAAACCCACTAAAGAGACAGCCTACATTACACTTGTCTGTCCTTTGCTGGAATGTTGTTGCACAGTATGGGATCCTTACCAGGAGGGATTGACAGAGGACATCAAAAAAGTGCAAAAAAGGGCAGCTCATTATGTGTTATCGCGCAATAGAGGTGAGAGTGTCACTGATAACGATATGCAAGTTGGGGTGGCAGTCACTAAAACAAAGGCGGTTTTCTTTGCAGCGAGATCTATTTACAAAATTTCAATCACCAACTTTCTCTTGGAGATGAAAAGACTGGCACAGGATAGAGTAGCATGAGAGCTGCATGAAACCAATCTCTGGACTGAAGACTACAACAACAACAAGTTCTGAAACTAAACCCGTTCTTCTGAGTATGCACTTTTGGTAGCGATTTTATCACAACACGCACTCCTGTGCCTTGCTCATTATGATGGCTCAGATTTGATTATAAATATTCTAAATTGTCTCAATTAATACAGAAATGATATTATATCACACATACACTGTCCAATCACATTACTGTGACCACCTTGCAAAAGCCTGGATAACCATCTTTTGCAATGTGGCAGCTGCAATATGTGCTGGAAGAGAGTCAGTGAGGTTCCAAAAGAGACCGTTAGGGATGTGGAGTCATCCCAAATCCAGTGCAGTGGCTATTTGCACTAAGTTTCTCAGTTGAGGATTCATGGTATAAACAGCCTGATTGAGGTGGTCCCACATATTCGCAACTGGGTTTAAATCCAGATAGTTTGGTGACCAGGAGAGTATGGTAAACTCATCCTGGTGTTCTTCGAACCACACACCAATGCACAGTGTGGTATTGCCTTGCTGGTAGATGCCACCATGTTGAGGAAAAACAAACTGTGTGTTGGGGCGAACTAGCCCCTTGCTTCATATGGACAGTCAGTTGCTCAACAGTCGCATGTCCATTCACCTGTACACATCTGTGCAGCCTTCGTTCACCTTTGTTACGTATGGCCCATAGTGCACCACAGTTGCCTTGGTGATGGTTTTAGATAGTGACATTTTGCCATGCATGGTATACTTTAACCACAGCTGCATATGAACAGTTTACAAACTTAGCTGCTTCGGAAATGCTTCCACCATTTGCCTGTAAGCCAAAGATCATGCCCTTTTTGACATCAGATAAATTGCTCCATTCCTGCACTATGACAACGACTGCACTGTTTTCAGCATCCACCCCCAACACACTTTATATATCGTCGACTGCTGGTGCCACCACCTGCCATCTGTGAATGGTTATTGCATGTTGACGTTGAACACAGGTGATGGTCACATTGATATGACTGGTCCTGATATTAATCTTTCCAGGAAACTATCTCACTTTTACACACAATCACAAGTAACATGAGAAACTGGGACATGGCCTGCAGGCTTGCTTGGGCTTGACTGACTAATGTACATATCAAAAATTTTAGAATGTGACAAACCATGCCCTACTTGTAATATCCCTGTATCATGAATGCTACTACATAAAACAAAGGTGAGTAAGAGTATATTTGATCTGATAGGTATAGTATTGATATCTATAGCCTTACAACCCATAGCAATCCACAAATTCAGCTGAAATAATCCAAAGTCTGAAGCTGCACATCACCAGACACTCAAAAACTTTGAGACTGGCTGCCAGATTGAAAGTCCAGTTTAGTACCGAAATATTCTAATTCCCAGCAAATGTTAAAGTATCATGTGGCCACTTGTCACACAAAACCTAATGCCTTACAAGTTCAAATTCACCCAAAAAGACTTTCAACACACACAAATTACCTCTATGACACTTGAGAACCGAATTACCTACAGCAGCCATTTACAACCCATTATACACCTTTTTTAACCTGCCAAAGTACAGAAACTAAACATTTGGACCACTATTTAAAACATAAAAATTTGCAAATACTGTACATAAGCTGAAGGAAGTGCCTCTCTCTCTGTTGGTACTTCTCATACCACACATAATGTTCTAGGCCTAGTGCTTTAGTCATAAATAATTTAAGTATTAGTTTGACAGTATATGGAAAGGAGAGATCGATACTCACCATATAGCAGAGATGTTGAGTCACAGACAGGCATAACAGAAAGAGTAGTCTTGAACAAACTGTGACAGAAGCCTGAACTGATGTACTAGGACATGCATTGATACCTTGTAATTTTGGCTGGTGCTAGCCAAAATTTAGATTTGCCTAACGAAACCTGAAAGGACAACTGATTGCTGTGCTCTAGCATTTGAAAATTTGATAACAGAAAGACTGCTCAACATGTAAGCTTTTGGCCAGAACGCCTTTTTCTGAAATAGACAACATACACACACACACACACACACACACACACACACACACACACATTCAAGCAAATGCAACTCAAATCACACACAAATATGCACACACGCGCACACACACACACACACACACACACACACACACACACACACACACACACACACACACGAAACCACTGTCTCTGGCTGCCGAGCCCAGACTGCAAGCAACTGTGCATAATGGGAGAAGCAATCTGAGTGGTAAAGTATGGTTGGGGTTGGGGTGAGGAGGGGGAAGGAGAGCACAATATGAATGGGGGATGGTAAAGTGCTTTTTGTTGGAACATACATGGACAAGGTGGACAGAGGGTACGGCAGCTAGGTACAGACGGGAGGCTAGACAGTTGGTGTGAGTGTGTGTGTGTGGGGGGGGGGGGGGGAGGGGGAGAGGTGCTGAAAAAGGAGTAAAAACATTGTGGGTATGCTTGTGGAATAGAAGGCTGTGGAGAGGGAACATTGAAAGGTATAAATGAGTGAAGGACAATGACTAATGAAGGTTGACGCCAGGAGCGTTATGGGAATGTCGTATGTATTGCAGGTAGAGTTCCCACCGACACAATTCAGAAAAGCTGGTATTCTTAGGAAGGATCAAGATGGACCATGCTGTGAAGAAGTCATAAAAATGAAGAACGTTGTGTTTGGCAGCATGCTGAGCAACTGGTTAGTGCAGCTGTTTCTTGGCCTTAGTTTGTTCGTGGCCATTCTTGCTGACAGACAGCTTGTTAGTTGTCATGCTGATGTAGGATGAAGCACAGTGGCTGCAGCTTATACTCCAGCCTGGATTTTCCATTGCTTAAGCATTAATTTTGTGGACATGCACTCGACACTAGTCACAAAGAAAACATCATAAATAAACAGTTAATAACAAAGGTGGCCTACTCAGTAGAAGCTTCTCATTGCACTCTATTCAATTTTGGTATCAGAATTTACAAAGTACCAGTTTCATGCCACTTGTGACTTTATTATAGGCTAAGTAAACAATTAATTAATCAAGAAAACACTCTATAAACTGTATATATAATATGTGGATAAATGTGGTGGTTCAACGGATAACAAGCTGTGTTCATTTTAAGTGTCTGGGTGTAGGAATCAGAGTTCTGACACTCTTGCCTAAGTAACAAGAATTAAAACATGCTATAATACTGTTTGCAAAACAGATGTGGAAGTGTGACCTTCAGTAATGATAGCTGGATACCATTGTACAGAGCACTCAAAGCATTTATGAGATATTGATTTACAGGTGTTTGTGTAATATTGTTCAGATATAATGCCAATGTAACTTCCATAGATTTTGCAGCCAAACTGTTAGTAAAATGACAGTACATGTGCCTCAATGTTGTGATCACTATGATATGCACAGATTTGTATGTAATACCGCAATTCTGGGATTTTCTAAGTGATTTTGAAGTATTTGATTTTGAAGTATTTGACTTGGCCATCAAAAGCTGAATGCTGCACACACATCCTCAGAGGCCTGGGAAATTCACTCATTACCTGCCTGTGCCTGCTTGCTCCACTAGTGACCACGGCCACTGACACCTTGCCATAGTGGACATTAACTCACATCTTGAATTAAAACCCAAACCTCTGTGTGGTGTCTCACAGAATGAGAGCACATAATACTGTTGAGGGTGACCATTCTGTTGAGAGGTGCTATTCAAGCTAAAGGAAGGAATGAATATCAAGTCAGTGATGAGGCCATTCAAGAAAGAGTACTAGCTCACATTGGACAAGGATGAGGAAGAAAACTAATGTCTTTTTTGAAAGAGCCATCTTGTCATTTGAAATAATTAAATTATGGAAAGCACAAAAAACCTAAAGTTGGCTAGTTTATGTTGGTATTTGAGACCCACTCTTTCCAAATGGGAGTCCAGTGTCTTAACCACCATATCACTTCATTTCATTTGGTGATATTCAAGAGAAGTATGCTACTTATCTGCTAGGTTATGCCCTTTCCCTTTTCTCATCATCAAAACAATATGATATTGCACTCTATATGCATCCATCACGGTCATCTGCACTGAATGGTTATGCTTATGTTACTTGATGTGTAAGTGACCAGAATGTCATCAACTAAAAATTCTTGGATCAGGCTGTGAGCCTTGAAAACGTACACAATCTGTCTCAGCTCAGAGGATAGATATGAGGCTAATCTTGTAGTTATCTGTGCTCAGTTCTTTTTCTCATAATGGACAGAATAAACTATGGAGATTTTAATAACTTGAATACATAGTATTAATGTCCCACGATAATATTTATTTAATATTTCATTATGAAGTGTCTTTCAGCTTCTTAGGCCATTGTCAGATAACTTAATACTAAACAGACATTCCACACAAGTTCAGCGAGAATTCATATTGTACAAAGACTATTGTACAAATATATGTGACATTTGAAGACTATATCATACAAAATACAGGCATACTGTAATGCCTAAAGAGACTCTGAACAAATAAATCTTATATTGCAATATATTCAAATATTAAAACTGTATGAATTATAAGAAAAATATGTCAGTCAAGTGAATAATGGCACAGGCCACTATGTGGTATGGACAAACTTGTAAATGTGTTGAAGTACCTGAAAAAATGGTGATAAGGGAAAGAAGCCTATGGAATGTGGATGTGGAACAGTTATAACATGCTTATTATCTGATGGTGAGAGAAATAATAACTGGCTGCTGCCACTTTAGTAAGGGTAAGTGATGGAATTGTTTTGTCATTAAGGACCGGGTCAGGATTCTTTCATTACATTTTTATGATCCAGACACTTGGTACCCTACTCCAGCTACATTGTTTTATAAGTTTTATTTTTCAGGGACAAATCCACAAAGTCAGCTATTCACATTCTGGACTTTATGCATTTTGAGATATTAAATACCTTAAGTTTTATTGGGGATAAGACTGACTTATGGGAGAAAGTCATTCTGTCTATGGTTGTAATTAGTACACAAATGAATAAATCAAATTATAAACTTTTTATTAAAGGAACAAGTATAGTGAAAACAGCTAAGGGTGACATAAATACAATTTCCAATGGTAGCAGTGTTATGAGTAAACAATTCAACAAAAGATTGAGACCTACAGCTATAGCTGTATAAGTAAAATTTTCCTAAAGGTCGTTCAGGCATGCACCAGTCATATTTACATCATATTTTTTCCCTTTTGCAGAGCCAGGCAGCTGGGCCATCCTGAGAATGCAACAGAACTACGTGCACTGAGTAGTAGGGAATCAGAGATTGAATAAACAACTACTTGATATCTCCTTCAGTGCAGAATGCCACAAAAAAAAGATACTTGGATTATCTGCGGGATAATATTCTAGCAGATGTCCTACCACTAGCACAGTACAGTGTGTACCATAGTGTAGGTATGTGCAGGATGCAAGTGATAATAAAGTGAACAGGTTTGAAACATTTTTATAATGTTTCAGAGGAGCATCACAGCTTATCTGGACATGAAAGAACAGAACTCATTAAAATGTTTGTATGTTTTCATGATGATGCAATCTTTTTTATATGTTTGTGAAGTGAGTCATAGAGATAATGTAACTGTCACAGTCAGCTATATTTATTTTTAACTGCTACAATATTTTAAAATAAGTTTAACTTTATCATAATTACGTACATTTTCATACTCTTGTGAAATTTATTCTAGGGTCTTCAGAATATTGTCTGAGCGGTGGATAATGTATCCTATTTGTAATACACTGTTAAAGAAACTGATTGTAGTGTACAAACTAAAGATCTTTCATATTGTTTGCATATAAATATTTTTAAATGACCTTATAAACTTCTTTTAAATTTTTTGCCCTAGATTTATATATATTTCTCATGATGAAGAAATAATTAGACTGTACAAAATGTGAATAAATTATTAAACTTTTTCTAACATGGGTAGTTCTTCATTTGTAGTTAAATGTATAGTATTGCAGTTTCATTAATTTTCAACTCTGCATTGGACAAATTGTGACAGATGCTGGAATGCCAGATTTCTGTTTAATTTCAATTTTGAATTTAGAATTTGATGAAGAACTTTCAAAATATTCTGATCATTAATAAAATACCACTGCTTTAAATCCTTACAGCACAAAACTGATTACCTGGAGACAACAGCTATGTGGTTGCTGTTTACTATTTGTTAGAGAATATGTACTCCCAGTTCATACTTACAATGTGCCACACAAAAATAGTTTTACGTGACAACCGAAAGTGGAGTATAGAGCCTACTCAAGAGGGCAGTGGACTGAGAAACAAACATATAAATACAGAAGATTCTTAAGTTTTCATGAACATCACATTCTTGCCTATCAAAAAGAGGAGAGAGTATATGAAAGAAAAATGATTTTTCAGTGGATTATATAGTTTTGTGATAGAAACTGAGTCTTATCTGTCCCTACTCTCTTTCTGCCCAAAATTCTCAGTAAGCCATCTAAAATACAATGAGACAAAATTTCTGTCTAGTGTTGTGCCTAACTTCAGGGTGAGTAATTCCTAGTGTTGCTGACAGAAACACTAAAAATATAAATACTAATCCAAGATTTCAGAATTTCAATGTTTCTTCTACAGGAAGGAAAGAGGAACTGATTTTAGCAGAACACCTCCTTTCCTTAAGCAACTAAGATATAAAAATCCAGGGTGAGAAAAGCAATTGAAACACAAACACTTTCCCATCAAACATTTGCATTCAAAATATTTCAGACTTGTGAAATATTTCACAGTAATATTTTCATAAATTGCATAGATTTTAGTTTATAAAAGTGCCTTTCCAGTAATTCTTACACTATTATGGAAAGGTAAGTGTTAAAAAAAACACTATTTAATACTTAACTTGAAGACAGCAGTACATTGCTTTCATTGTTTACTTTCAATGAACCTCACAATCTGCAATATTGTCCCCAGAACTGATTGTGCCCCCTGGTTTTGAATCAAGTGGAAGGTATGAATCAGAGAATGCTAAGGTTGTCTGACAAACTAGGCTGTGGCTTCTTAGGCTTGTGCCACAGGGTTGATAACTACAACATCCACCTAAATGGGTCAGGTGTGCAATACACATTAGAAGCTGCTGCACAGATAGCTCACTGTGTATGGGGTACACACAAGAGTTTTTTAGATTAAGCAACTCACCATTCAGTCCAGATAACAATAGCTGTAGGAGACCCATAAGTGTCAGTGTAATATCCAAAAGAATGCCTCCCACAAGTGAGAGTATTACAACTGTCGGGGTAAACTGCCAAAGCATCCACAATAAAGTGCCGGAGTTTGAAGCACTCCTAAAAATCTGTGAAGCTTATGTTTTACTAGTTACAGAAAACTTGAAGTTGACAGCAGTGATATTTTTGAGGGAAATTTAAGTGTATCTTGAAAAGACAGGGTAATGGGAGATGTGCAGTAGACAAGAAACTCAAATCCACCAAGATAGAAACTGAAGCTGATGTGAGATTTTTGGGCAAGACTCAGTGTCAGGGGAGTGCATAAAACAATAACTAGATCCTTCTGTTGACCACCAAGCTCACCTCCGGCTGTAACTGAAAACTGCAGGAAAAACCTGTTTGCTTGTACATAAATTCCCAAATGAAACTATAATCAGTGGAGGAGAGTTTGAATATTCAACAATCAGTTAGGATAATTCAGTATTGTTAATGGTGGGCATGACAAGATACCCTGTGAAATATTAGTAAATACCCATAGAGAAAACTACCTAGAACAGATAGTTTGGGACCCCACCCATGATGGAAATTTGTTAGATCTAATGGCAACAAATATACCTGACCTCTTTGTGAATGTCCACATCAAAGCCAGTATCTGTTACCATGAGACAACAATGGTTACCAAAGTATGAAGGACAACTAAAATGAGTAGACAGAATTATATGTTCACTAAACTAGATAAAGAAGCAATAGCGTCATTTCTCAATGAGGAACTTGAAACTTCTAGGTCAGGACAGGAACATGTAGAGGAAGTATGACTCAGGTTTAAAAGAACTGTTGAGCATGCACTGGATAGATATGAACCCAGTATAACAGTTTATGCTGAGAAGGACTAGCCACTGTTAAGAAACTTCTAAAGAAACAGAGACTGCTGCCTAATAGGTGTAAAACAAAGAAATAATAGGTCTATTGATAGATGCTGAATGAAACACATTTGGCTACCAAGAGAGCAATGAGTCAAGATTTCAATTACTACTATAGCAGAATAGTGTTAAATGATCTTTCACAAAACTCAAAGAAATTATGGCTGTATGTAAAGATTGTTAATGACATCAAAGTTAGCCTCCAGTCACTCACAGATGAGACAGGATCTGGAAAAGAGAGAGAGAATCCTCATGCCACAGAAAAGACGAGTGAAATAAGTACTAGTGTCAGTGGTAATGAGAAACATTTCAGCTCATTAGAACTGAACAGACAAAGGTTGCAGCTTGTTATCAAGGATGTGATCGTATGGGGTATCAAGGCGAAAGTTGTGACTGGAGGAAGCAGCAAGTTATCTGGGATAGAGATGAATTGACAGATGTATAAGTAACTTCCGGTGTGTCCCAGGGAAGTGTGTCGGGACCCTTGCTGTTTGTGGTGTATGTTAATGGTTTCACAGACAACATTAATAGTAATTTTGGGCTTTTCACAGATGATGAGATCATGTAGAAAGTCTTGGTTTGAAAATAGAAGTAAACCAAGAAATCATCAAGCTTCAGATTATTTAACAGCCTAAAATCAATCATAAAATCAAAGGTAATGTCAACAAAAGCTAAAATAAAGGCAGATAACACATTAACTGCCCCAGTTCTGTTATGTGCCCAGAAATGCTGAGAACCACCAATAGTGATATAGAACAGCTGGTGGTGTTTGAAAGAAACATCATGAGTAGATCTTGGGCCAGTAAAAGAAGAAAAAGAAAAATAATGAAGAAATACATGCTATGATGAACCAGCTGTATTGTACAAAAAGCAAAAGTTAAATGACTACAATGGGCTGGACTTGTTGCGAGGATGATATACAATGGTATTTCAAAAGTTGTGTTGGAAGTGGGGCCGGAGAGAAAGTGTGACCAGGGAAGATCTAGAACAAGATAAGACTACAGAAAGACTAGCACAACTAGGTTTCACAGGAAATTAGTTGGAAGCTGCAGAGGACAAGTTCTGCTGGAGGCAATTTGGAGTTTTTAAGATCAACTCTGGATCTGCGAAATCCCCGAACACTCTTTAAGTAAGTAAGAATTATAGGGAATTTTGTAACAATTTTATTTATTTTGTCAAAGCCTCTTTATTTTCCAACCTTTTCATTCCATACATGCCTACATTATTTCTTGTTGTTGTTGTGGTCTTCAGTCCCGAGACTGGTTTGATGCAGCTCTCCATGCTACTCTATATTGTGCAAGCTTCTTTGTCTCCGATAACTACTGCAACTTACATCCTTCTGAATCTGCTTAGTTTATTCATCTCTTGCTCTCCCTCTACAATTTTTACCCTCCATGCTTCCCTCCAGTACTAAATTGGTGATCCATTGATGCCACAGAATGTGTCCTACCAACCGATCGCTTCTTGTAGTCAAGTTGTGCCACAGATTCCTCTTCTACCCAGTTCTGTTCAGGACCTCCTCTTTAGTTACCTGATCTACCCATATAATCTTCAGCATTCTTCTGTAGCACCACCTTTCAAAAGCTTCTATTCTCTACTTGTCTAAACAATTTATCGTCCTTATTTCACTTCCATACATGGCAGCAGTCCAACAAATACTTTCCGAAAAGTCTTCCTGACACTTAAATCTAATCTTGATGTTAACAAATTTCTCTTCTTCAGAAATGCTTTCCTTCCCATAGCCAGTCTACATTTTAGATCCTCTCTACTTTGACCATTCTCAGTTATTTTGCTGCCCAAATAAGAAGACTGATTTACTACTTTAAGTGTCTCATTTCCTAATCTAATTCTCTCAGCATCACCTGATTTAATTCGATTACATTCCCTTATCCTTGTTTTCCTTTTGTTGATGTTTATCTCATATCCTCCCTTGAAGACACTATCCATTCCGTTCAACTGCTCTTCCAGGTCCTTTGCTGTCTCTGACAGAATTACAATGTTATCGGCAAACCTCAAAGTTTTTATTTCTTCTCCATGGATTTTAATTTCTATTCCAAACTTTTCTTTTGTTTCTTTGACTGCTTGTTCAATATACAGATTGAATAACATCGGAGATAGGTTACAAGCCTGTCTCACTCCCTTCTCAACCAATTGCTTCCCTTTCATCCCCCTCGACTCTTATAACTGCCATCTGGTTTCTGTACAAATTGTTAATAGCCTTTTGCTCTCTGTATGCTACCCCTGCCACCTTCAGAATTTGAAAGAGAGTATCCATGTCAACATTGTCAAAAGCTTTCTTAAAGTCTACAAATGCTATAAATGTAGATTTGCCTTTCCTTAATCTATCTTATAAGATAAGGCGTAGGGCCAGTATTGCCTTACATGTTCCAACATTTCTACAGAATCCAAACCGATCTTCACAAAGGTTGGCTTCTACCAGTTTTTCCATTTGTCTGTGCAGAATTCATGTTAGTATTTTGCAGCTGTGATTTATGAAACTGATAGTTTGGTAATTTTCACACCTGTCAACACCTGTTTCCTTTGCGATTGGAATTATTATATTCTTCTTGAAGACTGAGGGTATTTTGTCTGTCTCATAGACGTTGGTCACCAGACAGTAGAGTTTTGTCATGGCTGGTTCTCCCATGGCTATCATTAGCTCTAATAGAATGGTGTCTACTCTTGGGGCCTTGTTTCGACTCAGGTCTTTCAGTGCTCTGTCAAATTCTTCTATAGTATCATATGTCCCTTTTCATCTTCATCTATGTCCTCTTTCATTTCCATAATATTGCCCTCAAGTACATCACCCTTGTATATGCCACCTATATACTCCTTCCATCTTTCTGATTTCCCTTCCTCGCTTAGGACTGGTTTTCCATCTGAGCTCTTGATATTCATACATGTGGTTCTCTTTCCTCCAAAGGTCTCTTTCACTTCCCTGTAGGCGGTATCTATCTTACCCCTAGTGAGATAAGTCTCTAAATCCTTACATTTGTCCTCTAGCCATCCCTGCTTAGCCATTTTGCACTTCCTGTCAATCTTATTTTTGAGACTTTTATATTCCTTTTCCATTTACTGCACTTTTATATTTTCTCCTTCCATCAATTAAAGTCAATCTCTCTTCTGTTTCCCAAGGATTTCTACTAGCCTTTTTCCTTTTATCTACTTGATCCTCTGCTGCCTTCACTGTTTCATCTATCAAAGCTGCCCACTCTGTATTTCTTTCTCCCATTCTTGTCAGTCATTCCCTAATGCTCTCCCTGAAACTCTCTACAACCTCTGGTTCTTTCAGTTAATGCAGGTGTCCTCCTCTCCCCCCCCCCCCCCCCCCCCCATTTTGCAGTTTCTTCGGTTTTAATCTGTAGTTCCTGACCAATAATTTGTGGTTAGAGTCCACGTCTGCCCCTGGAAATGTCTTACAATTTAAAACCTGTTTTCTAAGTCTCTGTCTTACCATTAGATAATCTATCTGAAACCTTCCAGTGTCTCCAGGCCTCTTCCACATGTACAACCCTCTTTCATGATTCTTGACTCAAGTGTTAGCTGTGATTCGGGAGGATGATGGTACACATCCCCATCTGACCAGGTTTTTTGTAATTTCCCTAAATTGCTTGAGAGGACATGGCTGATTTCTTTCCCCATCCTTCCTTAATTTGAGTTTGTGCTCTATCTCTAATGGCCTTGTCATCACCAGGACATTAAACTCTAATTTTCCTTCCCTTGACTTTACCTACCATCAGTCAGAACTACTTACATTTGTTGTATGTCATTTTCATTTTTGAACGTTTTCCATTCCTGTTTTCCCTGGCATTCTATGACAAGATAGTCAACTTTTCCAACCTTAGCATTAACAATTTTCTCAACAACTTCCACATTCTTTATATCTATTTGATGAGTCTGGAAAATAATTTTGCTATTATCATTATCAGAATAGGTTAGCACTACTTCCATTAATTCACAATGACAGGAATCAACAACAGCTTCCATTTGCTCATTACAATATTTTTGCAACTTCATTTTCATTAAGCAACCTATCACTGCTGTAAGATATTAATTTAGGTTCAAAATTTTCTTTTACATCTTGAATTTTCTTGTCTAAGCAAATTTTTACAAATCTATTTTATTGTCAAATCATTAACACCACTGCTTGACCAAAATTTAAGTTACTAATATCAGTTACTTTGGTCTAATTTGCACTAAACTACTAATGTCATTAAAATTTTGGTCAATTTTACACTTAAGCAATTGATGTGACTTTTATGACTACTAATTTTCTGGTTGGTTTCCCTCACTTCTAATGTCAACTGTACAAAAATTTCACTGATTTTTAATAGTAGCCTACTGCTGTTACCATCAGCCATTTCATTCTTTTCTTAATGCTCATGATCTCTTTCCTGTTTGAATTTACTTTTGATTATTACCTCTACACTACTTTCCTCGATACTAGTATCAAAGTATTTTATTGGTGATGCCCTAGACATTCCTTGGTTTTGAATACCACTTGTTTAACTTCATTATTTCCTGCTCCTTCAGCTCTGTCATGAAACAACTTTCTGCATCTTTGTCACGCGTTTTTGGCATTAGTTATTAAACACTTAGTGAGAGTAAATACTTTTACCTTACTTCCAGTTACCCCACTTGTTGCTTCATCTTATTTTTTCTCATTGTGCTGGGCTGATATGTTGGCAGGCTTCTCATGGATTGACATAATTAAATATGACAGCTGTCTCCAAAGATTCCATTGTCTGATATCTTTCAAATATGGCAGTTATCAGCTATATCCTCAACTTTCTGTTGGCTGGTATCTCTCTGGGTTTTCAGCTGAGATCCTTGTTTTGTACAGTTCATCCATTATATCATTTGAGAAACAGGATGCCTAAACCATGGAATCCCCCTCAGATGGCCTAACTGTAAAGATTCCTTTCTCTGGATCCCACCCTCCTTTCATAAAGACCTACACCTTCTAGGATTCTGCCAATCGCTGGCCCTTACAAACCTGGTACTGTAAAAACGTGTCCATAACACAGGCATCCCAGAACCAACTTGCCCCTCTGCAAGATACTACTACTCTGCAATCCCTACTCCATACATCACATCTCTGAAACTGAATCCCTTGCTCTCCAGCAGCTGGAGAAACATTCCAGACACCACCTCCATACATTGTTCAACCTGCTGAAATCCTACTGCTGCCTCAGGGCACCATTATCCAACCCCTATCATACCCACAGTGTTCCTCCTCATCCACCCCTCATAGTAGTTAAATGATGCCTAGCTGACCTTTCCAACTTGCCATATGCCCCAAAACTCCCTATCAACACACCACCAAATCCAGAGCCAAAACAGTCCCATAACACTGTTATTAATCTTTCCACCAATACCCTCAGCTCCTATCCTATCCTATCCAAAGAGCTTATCTTTAGGTCTACACCCAAATTTAACCATGCTAGACTTGTCAAAGTCCTACTCTCCTTCTGCCGATGCCTCCAATGGATGCAGTTTTTTGCTGCCAGTCCCTCCAACCAAAGCCACCCTAATTTCAACATTGAACCCTGCCTCTTTCAGTTCGTCCCACCATCCAACCATGATCCTATCCCTTCCCACCTAAACACCCACTGAATACCTTCCTAGAATTCGTTACCTACAATTGAGCCTCATCATCCTTCCCCAGGTCCCTTCTCCAGAACACCAACCTTTCAGCACAAGTAAAAACAGCCATACACAACCTCAAAACAAATCCTGACCTAATCGTCATACCTGCAGACAAATGTTCCACCACTGTTGCTATGAATCGCAGTGGCTACCTGGCGGAAGGCCTCCGCCAATTGTCAGACTCCTCCACCTATAAACTTTGCAAGAGTGATCCCATCTCAGAAGTCCAAAAAAAAGTTCTAATCCTTGCTTAAAGCCTTAGTTCCTTTCCAGTTCCCCAAAATCAACACACCCAACAATCCTGGATGCCCCATTGTGGCTGGTTACTGTGCCCCCACAGCAAGAATTTTGGTACTCATTGACCAACACTTACAACCAATTGCCTGTAATCTAGCCTCCCATATCAATGACACCAACCAGTTCCTTCACCAATTCTCCACCATCACCACCCTTTTACCTCCTGGATCCCTACTCGTTGCTGTTGATGCCACCTCCCTATACATCAACATCCCTCATGCCCATGGGCTTACTGCTATTGAACATTACCTTGCTCAATGTCCTTCAGATTCCAAACCCACTACATCATTCCTCACACACCTTCCTAACTTTATCCTAACCCACAGTTACTTCTCATGTGAAGGAAAGTTGTATAAACAAATCCACGGCACAGCCATGGGCACGTGCATGGAACTCCCCTATGCCAACTTTTTTTTATGGGCTATCTACAAGGAGATCTTCCTAGCCTTCCAAAACACCAAACCCCTAGTCTGGTTCAGGTTCATTGATGATACCTTCATGATCTGGATCCAGGGCCAAGACACTCTGTCTTCATACCTTCACAACCAACTTCAACACCTTCTCTCCCATCTGCTTTTCGTGGTCCTCCTTAACCCAGTGTGCCACCTTCCTGGTTGTTGACCTCCTCCTCTCTTATGTCTCCAACTGCACCTCTGACTACATTAAACCCACCAACCAACAACAGTACCTGCATTTAGACAGTTGTCATTCCTTTCACTCCAAAAATCCCTCCCATATAGCCAGGCTACCTGGGGATGGTAAATTTGCAGTGACAGAACCTCCCTTGCTCAGTATGCTGAGGGTCTCAACAAGGCCTTCACAGACAGGCGCTATCCCCCAGACCTAGTCCATAAACAGATCTCCTGTGCCATTTTACCTCACAACCCCAATCCTCCCACCACCCCCACCAGTCACAAAGGAGTGTCCCCTTTGTCACCCAATACCACCCTAGACTGGAACAAGTGGAACAGTTACCTATCATTGTGCCCTGAAATGAAGGACATCCCACCCAAGATACTTCCCACCCCTCCTAAAGTGGTGTTGCATCGCCAACCCAACGTCTACAACATTCTAGTCCATCCTATGCCACACTCAATCCCAATCCCTTGCCACAAGGGTCATATCCCTGTGGAAGAACCAGGTGCAAAACCTACCCAATCCACCCACCAAGCACATCCTTTTTCAGTTTTGCCACAGGTTTATCCTACCCCATCAGGGGCTGGGTCACCTGTGAAAGCAGCCACGCCATTTACCAGCTCTGCTGCAATCATTGCATAGTTTTTTATGTTGATATGACTACCAATAACCAAGAGGGAATAATAAGAGTGGACGATCAAGAACGAAGTGCTCGTATTAAGAAGGGTGTAAGACAAGGCTGTAGCCTTTTGCCCCTACTCTTCAATCTGTACATTGAGGAAGCAATGATGGAAATAAAAGAAAGGTTCAGGAGTGGAATTAAAATACAAGGTGAAAGGATATCGATGATACGATTTGCTGGTGACATTGCTATCCTGAGTGAAAGTGAAGAAGAATTAAATGATCTGCTGAACGGAATGAACAGTCTAATGAGTACACAGTATGGTTTGAGCGTAAATCGGAGAAAGATGAAGGTAATGAGAAGTAGTAGAAATGAGAACAGCGAGAAACTTAACATCAGGATTGATGGTCATGAAGTCAATGAAGTTAAAGAATTCTGCTACCTAGGCAATAAAATAACCAATGACGGACGGAGCAAGGAGGACATCAAAAGCAGACTCGCTATGGCAAAAAAGGCAAGAGAAGTCTACTAATATCAAATACCGGCCTTAACTTTAGGAAGAAATTTCTGAGGATGTGTGTCTGGAGTACAGCATTTTATGGTAGTGAAACATGGACTGTGGGAAAACCGGAACAGAAGAGAATCGAAGCATTTGAGATGTGGTGCTATAGATGAATGTTGAAAATTAGGTGGACTGATAAGGTAAGGAATGAGGAGGTTCTACGCAGAATCGGAGAGGAAAGGAATATGTGGAAAACACTGATAAGGAGAAGGGACAGGATGATAGGTCATCTGCTAAGACATGAGGGAATGACCTCCATGGTACTAGAGGGAGCTGTAGAGGGCAAAAACCGTAGAGGAAGACAGAGATTGGAATATGTCAAGCAAATAATTGAGGACGTAGGTTGCAAGTGCTACTCTGAGATGAAGAGGTTAGCACAGGAAAGGAATTCGTGGCGGGCCGCATCAAACCAGTCAGTAGACTGATGACAAAAAACAAAAGACTACCAACAGGCAATGGCCTTGCCACAGTGGATACACCAGTTCCCATCAGATCACCGAAGATAAGCGCTGTTGGGCGTGGCCGGCACTGGGATGGGTGACCATCCAGGCCGCCAGGCACTGTCGCCATTTTTCGAGGTGCACTCAGCCTCATGATGCCAATTGAATAGCTACTCAACTGAATAGTGGCAGTTCCGGTCAGAGAAAACCATCATAACGACCGCAAGAGCGGTGTGCTGACCACACAGTCCTCCTATCCGCATCCTCGGATGAGGATGACATGGCAGTTGAATAGTCCTGATGGGCCACTTGTGGCCTGAAGATGAAGTGCATGACTACCAATCAGATGTCCACCAGGATGAATAGCCAGTGCCAAACTGTGGCCAAGAGCAGACTAGATCACCCTGTAGCACAGCATGCAGCTCAACACACATGATTTCAAAGGCTGCTTCATTACCCAAGCCATCTGGATCCTTCCTTCCACCATCAACTTTTTTGAACTGTGCAGATGGGAGTTATCCTTATAACACATTCTCCACTCCCATAATTATCCGGGCCTCAACCTAAGATAACATACTGTCCCCACACCCTCCATCCAACTGTTTTCACCCCATCTGCCCTATCATCTCCTCCCCATTCTCGTCTCCCACCCTGTTTATTTGCAGCCCTCTGCCAATGCACTCGCTCATCTTTCCCTGCTCTTTTAGTTTTTTCCTTTTACTGCCACCTCCCTGCCCCACAACCTCCTGACACTGCACCTCTCGACAGTCTAGTCCCTGCACACTTCACCACACAGTGTTCATCTCTCTCCCCACCTGTACGCTACTATCCCTTCCCCTTCCCCAACCCCTCCAGATTGCTTCTTGCATCCCATATGATACTGCATTCTGGCCCGAGATGCTAGAGTTTGCGGTCATGTGTACATGAGTTGTGCCTGCTTTTGTCTCTCTCTCTCTCTCTCTCTCTCTCTCTGTGTGTGTGTGTGTGTGTGTGTGTGTCCTTATGAAGGTTGCTGCCGAAAGCTATAGGCGAGTGTCTTTTAATCATGCCTGTTTGCAACTTGATGTGCCTTCTTTACGGTGAGTAGCAATCTGTCTTTTCCTACGTTGTTGATATTGCTACCTGGTGTTTCCATTGCTTGATTCATCCATTATATCTTTTCACATATTTGTCCAAGCACTGCCCAGTTTGATAATTTTTATTCACCTTGTCATTAATGTGGTTACTGTCTCTTGTGCTGTCGCTCATGTCCTGCCTATGACCAAGGTTTTCTAAATACTTTATACACTATTTGTACATGTATCACTGTCACAAAGTATTACCATAAAAGTCTTACGTCCTTTTCGCTAGTATTTTTTAATGCCTATAAATAGAAACATCCTCAGTTCTGGGCACCATTTGTAAAGATACTGGCCTGTTGCTAGGCGTCGGTCAACACAGGCACAGCTCTCAGGTGAGTGTGGCATGTCACGAGTGCGTGTACAGGACGTCACTGCAGAACTACAGTACAGAAACTGTGTGCACGATGGGTGCCTCGAATGCTCACTCCTGGCATGAAACAGAGAAGACTGGACATATGCCAACAATATCTTTTGGGTTCAGAGCTTGAGGGTGATGGGTCCCTTAACAACATTGTGACCGGTGATGAAAGCTGGGTTCACCATTTTGACCCCGAAAACAAGAGTATCAATGAAGTTCCGCCACAAAGGGTCATCGACACTGAAAACGTACAGTGTGTAAACTTTTAGATGGTAGACTTCTCCCTAGTCCTGAATCGGTAGAAGTCGGTAAACGTCGGGAGGCTTCGGTAGGCACGCAGTTTCGACTGCTGCCAACATTTCGTAGCTGACTGTGTTGTACAAGGTAGCCATTATCGTCTGCTTCGTTATTGTTTTGCGCTGTACTGTTCTGCGTGTTTTTATTGTGCAGTTGTGCTAAATATTATCAAAATGAGTGAAGAGGCAGCTGCTGGCCCATCTCGGGAGTCGCCAACAACCCCTACCGGTAGGCCTACGGTTAGAAGGAAACCAGTATTGCGTAGCGATGCTCGCAAAATTATCGGATGAATGGTTTGTGAGCGCATAGTAGACACATATATATATATATATATATATATATATATATATATATATATATATATTAATGTACATGAGGATTTCAGTTTCGTTTACGATCAACATTTAAAGCGAGTTTTACTTCCAAGCCTTTCGTCTGCTTTCGTGTAAGCATGACGCGCAATTTGTAGTGCCAGCAATGCAACTGGTAGGCGTGCCTTGTCCCCCCCCCCCCCCCCCCCCCCACGATCGGCTCTACTCCCGTCGCCAACCAATGCTTACTTCCTCCTCTCCCCGCACTCCCCTCACAACTCTACCGTCTTACAGTTAACACACTGTACAAGAACACGCCATAAGCAGGCCAAGCCGTGGTTGCAGTCACTTGGGGTGTTACAACGGTGGTGCATTTTGAATTCATGTCTAAAGGTAGCACAATAAACGCCGTAGGGTACTGCGAAACCATCAGAAAACTGAAAGCACGAATTGTGAGCGTTCGCCCACACGTAGAGCGCCTTGTCCTTCAGCGTCACAATGCCAAACCACACATGAGCGCTGCGGCGTCTGCAAAAGTTCGATGCCTTGGATTCACTGGCCAATTTTCATACGTTTACAGAAGTTAAAGGATACCTTCGGGAAGTTCACTTTGATAGTGATGAAGCACTGCAAGCGGAGGTGAGATTGTGACTCAGTCAAAGAAGTTGGACATTCTACAGTGACTGTGTCAACACTCTGGTGTCTCGTTGGGAGAAATGTATTCGTCGCCAGAGGGACCATGTTGAGAAATAAGTACATAGATATGAACAAAAAGAGGTAGAATGTTAATAAAGTTTGATTTATTTAAAAAGCTTCAAGAGTTTTCACACACAAAAATTCGAAGACATTACTTTTCAGCACTCCCTAATAAATATGCACACACATACATACTCGAGCTATGTGACGTATGGCTTAACCTAAGCCCATCGAGGTTCAACTAGATAGTTTGCCATCTCTTGATTCAAGTCGTATAAAAGAGGCTACTTATCATATGCTCGTAAAACTCTCCTTCAGTCAGCGCATTTGTAGGAACTGTTTGGGGATGGGGAGAGGGTAAAGTAAAGCGGACCTCGAACCGAAGCATGGTTTGAGCGCGACACTGCATTACCAGGGATTGTCTTATGGGAGGTGTTATTGCCTTATTTGCTACCGACCTGTTTTATTCACTTACCCAACCACTTGCAAGGTGGCCCACAGCGTAATAAAAAGCAAAGGAAAGCTCCGCGTTCTAGCACTGACGCGGCAGTTGGGACAACCGACCGCTTGTCATCCCCATTGAAGATTTTCTCGAGCGTGGAGTCGCTACTTCTCATCCTAAGAAATTGTGGTCTTATGTCGAAGCGGTAGGTGGATCAAAACAAAATGTCCAGACACTCTGTGACCAAAATGGTACTGAAACAGAGGATGACAGACTAAAGGCCGAAATACTAAATGTCTTTTTCCAAAGTTGTTTCACAGAGGAAGATTGCACTGTAGTTCCTTCTCTAGATTGTCGCACAGATGACAAAATGGTAGATATCGAAATAGACGACAGAAGAATAGAGAAACAATTAAAATCGCTCAAAAGAGGAAAGGCCTCTGGACCTGATGGGATACCAGTTCAATTTTACACAGAGTACGCGAAGGAACTTACCCCCCTTCTTGCAGCGGTGTACCGTAGGTCTCTAGAAGAGCATAACGTTCCAAAGGATTGGAAAAGGGCACAGGTCATCCCCGTTTTCAAGAAGGGACGTCGAACAGATGTGCAGAACTATAGACCTATATCTCTAACGTCGATCAGTTGTAGAATTTTGGAACACGTATTGTGTTCGAGTATAATGACTTTTCTGGAGACTAGAAATCTACTCTGTAGGAATCAGCATGGGTTTCGAAAAAGACTGTCATGTGAAACCCAGCTCGCGCTATTCGTCCACGAGACTCAGAGGGCCATAGACACGGGTTCACAGGTAGATGCCGTGTTTCTTGACTTCCGCAAGGCGTTCGATACAGTTCCCCACAGTCGTTTAATGAACAAAGTAAGAGCATACGGACTATCAGACCAATTGTGTGATTGGATTGAGGAGTTCCTAGATAACAGGACGCAACATGTCATTCTCAATGGAGAGAAGTCTTCCGAAGTAAGAGTGATTTCAGGTGTGCCGCAGGGGAGTGTCATAGGACCATTGCTATTCACAATATACATAAATGACCTGGTGGATGACATAGGAAGTTCACTGAGGCTTTTTGCAGATGATGCTGTGGTGTATCGAGAGGTTGTAACAATGGAAAATTGTACTGAAATGCAGGAGGATCTGCAGCGATGTGACGCATGGTGCACGGAATGGCAATTGAATCTCAATGTAGACAAGTGTAATGTGCTGCGAATACACAGAAAGATAGATCCCTTATCATTTAGCTACAAAATAGCAGGTCAGCAACTCGAAGCAGTTAATACCATAAATTATCTGGGAGTACGCATTAGGAGTGATTTAAAATGGAATGATCATATAATGTTGATCGTCGGTAAAGCAGATGCCAGACTGAGATTCATTGGAAGAATCCTAAGGAAATGCAATCCGAAAACAAAGGAAGTAGGTTACAGTACGCTTGTTCGCCCACTGCTTGAATACTGCTCAGCAGTGTGGGATCCGTACCAGATAGGGTTGATAGAAGATATAGAGAAGATCCAACGGAGAGCAGCGCGCTTCGTTACAGGATAATTTAGTAATCGCGAAAGCGTTACGGAGATGATAGATAAACTCCAGTGGAAGACTCTGCAGGAGAGACGCTCAATAGCTCGGTATGGGTTTTTGTCAAAGTTTCGAGAACATACCTTCACCGAAGAGTCAAGCAGTATATTGCTCCCTCCTACGTATATCTCACGAAGAGACCATGAGGATAAAATCAGAGAGATTAGAGCCCACACAGAGGCATACCGACAATCCTTCTTTCCACGAACAATACGAGACTGGAATAGAAGGGAGAACCGATAGAGGTACTCAAGGTACCCTCCGCCACAAACCCTCAGGTGGCTTGCGGAGTATGGATGTAGATGTAGATGTAGAAGTAGCTCTTCAATTGGTATCACGACTCTGAGTGCAACCAGTTCCCGTTCTCCCTCCACGGAAAAATCTAGACAGTGCTGGGACTCCAACCTCCGCATAGAAGCCAAATACGCTGACCCCTGAGCTACAGAGGCGAGAACAGGCTAATAAGGTAGGCTAAATGCAGTAAATTGTGTAAAATGCGTCAAGAAAATGTATTAAAAATTTTGATATAAATATTTATTTACTGCACACTTTACCTGTTTTGTTGTGGATAGAGTGGCAGTTCAAGAAGTAAGGTGGCTGTCAATGAAATAGTGTTTACCGAAGGCAATCACACGAACTGAAATCTGCCATATCACTTGAATACACCTTATACATGTTAACTATGTTTTGTGCATGTGGTGTCGGCCAAGTCAAACAAATCGGTATTACATGGGAGTGGGGCAATCACTGAATTGTATATCGTGTCAGGTCCTCGTCATCTCGTAGTGTTTAAACGAGGGTTGATGTATGCTGTTAAAATCAACCGAACCCTCAAACACTACACGGTGGGTTCCTGAATACAACTGTTCCCACCAAAAAGATGTGCCAGGATTAACAAAGACTGTGGATTTCAGTAAATAATGTCGGCTCTAACTTTCCCTAGCACAAATGGAGGCAACTTGTTTACCTTTTGTCTCATAGCTGTCGCCCCGATTGGTTACTTCTGCGCTGGCCTCTGACTCTTAAACGCCGGTTCCCACTAGAGCGCGGCAGCGCGGCGTGCGGCAACGGCAGCGGCAAGCGTTTTCCGCGTTGACGCGGCGGCTCGCGCAATTGGCGTTCCCACCTGGAAGCGGCAGACGTTAGCGGTAGCCAATGACGGACAGCCACTGAGGTACGGGGCAGGACCCACTGAAACGCGCGGTGCGTTTGAAAAACTATATCTAGTTGGGTGAAGACATACCAATTTTTCATTTTCTGTACAATGTACTCTTTCACATATTCCATTATGCATGTTTTCTCATTTCACCATAAACAGATTTCATGACTACCGTTCATCATTGTTCACTATCTAGCACATTGCTTAAGAATCATGAAAGAATAATACATATTTGGAACAAAGTTTTCGAAACCAGATTTTAAATTATAAGACATTTCCCGGTGCAGACGCAAACCTACAATACTTTATTAGTTACGAGCTGCAGTTTACAACTAAAGAGACAGTAGACGGTAGCAAATTAAGGAAATGGAACTTGAATAAGTCAAGACCCACAGTTTTTCGATAATCTTAAAGTTAGCGTAATGCAACGACTGACTGAAACAGAGGAAGGAATCCGCTAGAATACGAATGGATATCTTTGAGAGAAGAAGTGGTGAATGCAGCAGAGTATGAGAACGGGAAGAAGGTACAGTAGAAATCGTTAGATAAAACGTGAAATATTAAATCTGACAAGAGGGAAAAATATAAAAATGCAGCAAATAAAGTAGGCCATTGGAAATAGAAATGTCTAAACATGACGTTGACAGAAAGTCCAAAATTGCAACGTGATTTTGCACTTGGAAAACATAAGGGAATGAAAATGAGAAAGAACAAAGAAAACTTTGCTCAAAGGAGAAGCAACTGTCAAGAACTCATTTGGCAAGCCAGAACTAAGCAAATAAGAGAAGGCTACATAGTGGAAGGAATATGTAGACAGGAGAGGGGGAGGGGTTGTACAAACTAACATAAGTACAATGTTAGATTCCTGTCAGATGTCTGAACACGCAAGGCAATTCTGATCCTACCACTTAACTAAGTAGACACACTGAAGAACAGCGAAACTGTGTTTATAGCATTTGCATGTTTAGAGAAAGGTTTTGACAATCTTAATTAAAACATCCTTTGAAGCTCTGGAGATGTCATCGATAAAACACAGGGACACAAGATTATCTACAACTTGTACAGAAACCAAACTGCATTTCTAAGACTTCAATGACTTGAAAGGGAAGCAGTAATTGAGAAGGCAGAAGTAGAGAGGATATAAAATGAAGACTGTGAATACAAGAAAAGCGTTCTGAAAAAGAAAATTTGTTCACATGGAATATAAATTGTAATCATTGGGTACTATTTTACGAAGGTATTTGTGTGGAGTGCAGCCTTGTAAGTGAAACGTGGGCGATGAACAGTTCTGTCGAGAAGACAATGGACGCTTTCAAAACGTGGTTATCAATAAGAATGCTGAAGATTAGATATGAGGATCGTGTAACTAAAGAAGAGGTACGGAATTAAATAAGAGTAGGAAGAGGAAATTACGGCGCAACTTTGACTACAAGAGGGGTAAGTTGACAGGACATATTATGAGGCGTCAAAGAGTGAGGACAAAGGGGTTGGGTGATAGTATTCTGATAATAATCATTTGTTCAAATGCTATTCTACTATTTTATCTGTTAGTGTAAGCAGTGAATTTAGTCTTCCATGCACTCCTCCACAAAACATTTAAACCAAAACTGAAATCAGCTGAACACCAAACCTTTCAACCACTGTCTGACAACTACTGGATTCACTTTCAACTTTCTATAACTATCACTGGCTAGCCCCACACATATACAAATATAAGGAGAACAGAAATAAACAAACAATTTCAGCATATAATTCTTTAGGTTGGCAACATGTAAATAAACAAACTAAACAGGAAGGGGCATGAGGTGAACACACTGTAGTTACGACTTCAAATCAGTGTTTTCGGTAAAATGTCTACAGCTAGTGACAGAAGAAAAAAGAGCGAACATGAAAATGTGCTTATGTTCCATAATCTAACTTTTAGTTCAACCTCCAGCATGTGACCAGGTGAGGGGAAACGTATATGTCCGCCAAAAACTCGATTCACTGTAAGTAATCAGTTATGCATTTAAAACAAAACTGAATCATTCTAGATTCCACCGAAAAAGCCTTAAAGTAAAAGGCGAAACGAGAAAGTCCAAATTGGAGGGAAGTGCTACAAAGCCATTGAAACCAACTGTTTTGCCTTCGCTGACGATCTCGCCTCTTTAGCTTACACACAAAAAGACACAATAAAACAAATAGAATTACTTAAAGAAACTGCTGAAAAAGCAGGCTTGCAAATTTCATTTGAAAAGACAGAAATCATTACAAATATCAAAAATCCACCAAAGAAAATAACTACGAAATACGGGAAAATACAGGTATCCAAACATTTTAAATATCTTGGTGAACTAGTTCAGCCTGTGGCAAAAGGTCATCCAGCCTGCAGGGCTAGAATACAAAAACTAGAGACAGCAACTCACTACTGCAGACAAATGTATTCAAAAAAATGTATATCCAAAAACATTAAACTCAGACACTACCAGACTGTCATTAGACCGCAGATACTGCAGTATATGCATCAGAAACACTGGCAAATTTTACATACGCAGAACAGATAGAAAATCGTGAAAGAAGAATTGTGAGGACAATTGTTGGACACAGGAAAATAACAGATGATCAAGGCAAGCCTGTATACAGACTAAAAAGCAACAAAGAAGTGTATACGAAGTGCAGCAAAATTACAGACGAAATTAGAAAAAGAAGATGCTCCTTTTATGCTCACATCATGAGGATCAACCCGAATAGGCTTACAAAACAAATATTTTCGTACATCACAAATCTAAAAAATAAAAATTTATGGTTTATCAACACAGAAAGAGATCTAAAAAGAAATGGACATAGATCAGGAAACAATATTTAACAGAAACCTTTGTAGAAAAAAAAAAACTGAATTCATTCACGGGTTTCAGTGTGAAAATTAAGAAGACTTGTGGAACTAAATGGTCTGAAGAGAGAAAAGCCGCCTTCAGCGCAAGAATGAAAGAAGTGTGGACTGAGAGAAAGAAGACTTCTCAGAAGCGTAAGAAATAACTGTTTTCACGGTCTTTAACGGCCAAATTTGTATAATAATAATAATAATAAAAGGCGAAACGCGTCTTGAACCAATAAAGTACACTCGATATAGAAAAAAAAACGTTTGTTACTTACCAAAGGAAATAATCAATAGCTGTAGATACTTAGCAAATTACATCTTATGACATACCAGCAAATTAGTTCCTGTTTAACTTCTCATTTCACACGCTATTAAATGCTGTTTAAAAAAAATCATCTATCCCTTCTGTAAAACTGTAGTTTCTTTCATATCTCGGTAGATAAACAGATTTAGGATATTTATCATGCGACGAAATACATGACTTTTTACAAGTTATCGTTTGCAAAAAAACGCTTTTAGATTTCTTGAACCATTTAGGAAATTTGCGGTTGATACAACCACATGGTTTACAACGAGCAGGACGAAGTATCGGTCGCGTCGCGAGCGACCCGCCCGCGGTCACCGCACAGCCCCTTCCGCCGACATATCATTCAATATCTCGAGAACGGTGATAGCTATCGTTCTGCTTTCAGCTTTAAAAGCAATTTCGATGTGTTGACTAAATTTCATACGCAATAATGTATTACCTAAAATGAACTGTACGCAAAGTCCACGCAATGCGTTTTTACCTCTGCACACTCATTAAAATTTCGTGTAAAGGTTTACGTAAATGCGATACAGCAAGTAACCACGACGAATATCGAAAAGAAATTCGGCCCTTTATCGAGAGAAGATATCAGGCTGTAACATGCCCACTAATCAAATTTTTCTACCGAATAGTTTCCTTGGAATCGGATGATAAGTATTTCATAGCTGCCGCCGCGTCCGCGCCAGCGGTTCGGCGAAAGTTCGCGTGGCCCGGGGTTGCGTACCTGACGTCACGCTCAGCGCGTTCTGTGATTGGCGGCGCGCACCTGGGGCGCGTCACGCGGCAGCGGAAGCGGTTCGACATGGTCAAACCATGGCAACCACGCCGCTGACGCGCGGTTTTGACGCGCGGCAGTCCTAGTGGGAACCGGCCTTAACACCCCTGACAGTGCATAACGAAGTGGCAATGGACAAGAATTGAGAGCTATTAAAAAGGAATTTACGAAATAATGGTATGTCACTTGATTTTTATTTCTATTTGAAGAACCGAAATGACAAGAAAAAAGATTCTGAGAGCCAGACTATTATCATTATTCACGGTAAACTATCCGGATGCTAATCATATCTAGTGCACCGCAAAAGCAACAAAAAATCTCCACACATTCTTAGAACTCACATGAAATTAACACAAGCTTTCACAAGAACGTCATCTAAGGAAATTTTAGTAAATTACTTCATCTTAACACTAGATCACATTTTACACACATATTCACGTATAACCTCCTCCAAAAATGATCACAGACTAGTAGTGAGCGTGGCTGCCCACTCAGAGAGCAGCTGTGATTCGTCCATAGTTTTCACCAATGACTATCAACATTAACTGAAATTTGTATTTAGGTTTTACATGTGGAGTGAAAGTTACTGAAATTATTATTAACTAGCTAGCAGTGTAAGTAACTGCAGAAATGTGGTTGGAGAAGTATATTGATATCCAAACAGTAAATAAAAATTATGAAAGCCATGCCTAGCAGATGAACCCCTGCTGTCTGTATAGCTTCCATCATGATACAGCTCTTACCATGCTACTGTTCTCACCCTCAGACCATAAGTCGTGTGACATGATGTGTACGCTCCTCGCTATTTTTCGCTGACGTGAATCTTCCTGTACTGAATATTAAAACGTAACAACAAAATACAATGAAACGTAGGCAGAATTGTGTTATAAACGCCACAACCTCCAGAATGCTATTAACATTTTAATTTTTTTTACTGTTTTATGTTCATTGCATTAATAGCCCGGGTTTTACAAAGTCTCGCAACATTCTGTATCATTGATGTTACGATTATACGTTCCTATCATTCACGGGTTATTGCTAATGCAATGTCCATTAACACATTTGACAAATTTGGCTGTGATAGTGTTTCATTTCATTAAAATGGTGAAGCAGCGTAATTAAACCCAGAGCTCATAGAGGCGTTGCCTGAGCCTCTCAAATTGATGAAATATCTTTGTTAGGACATGGACATGTGTTCCCAGCCGAAAACTGTAACTTTGCATATTCACTCAAATTCGTGACTTTCAGTTCTTAATATACGTCTTGCTCTACGTGTTCACATTCCTTGTTCATTATGACGTCACGAATCAAAGTCTACTGTGAAAGTACCAGTAGTCAAACGGTACCACAGCGCTTGCATTAGGATACAAAACTCACGCTGAAACCTCCTTACTTAAGTACCGCAGTAACAAAATCTCATGTCCAAAACTGATAGACTGTTTTCACACTGATAAAATTATAGAGAGTACAGTAAACAATAAGAAGTATTTGTTAGCACCTATTCCATTTAGGCTTGTGTGTCAGTGTGGTCCCAGAAGTTAAAAAAAATTCGTACCCATTTCTAACAAGTTTGTTCTGAGGATTCGTTCTGTTACACTAACCAATACATCACCATGGAAGGTATACCTTTAAGTGCATGTTCATTTTGAGTTCATGCTGATACTATGGACCCCACAGCTATCTGATGTAGATGTGCAAGAGACGTTAATTTCCTAATACTAAAATTGTAGAACTGTTGAAGCCAGCGTAGTTTAAGGAAGAACATTTTGTTGTATTTAAAGTATATGATAAGCATCACTGTATGTATTTCACGTAACTATTTCCAACCAAGTTCAAGAAGCTGATTAATAATTACTTATAAGAAACTCCCACGTACAACACAGATTCAAACGTTTGATTACTTTACAAACGAGTTAATGTGTTAAATACGAGGGCAGTTCAATAAGTAATGCAACACATTTTTTTCTGAAACAGGGGTTGTTTTATTCAGCATTGAAATACACCAGGTTATTCCCCAATCTTCTAGCTACACAACACTATTTTTCAACGTAATCTCCATTCAATGCTACGGCCTTACGCCACCTTGAAATGAGGGACTGTATGCCTGCACGGTACCATTCCACTGGTCGATGTCGGAGCCAACGTCGTACTGCATCAATAACTTCTTCATCATCCGCGTAGTGCCTCCCACGGACTGCGTCCTTCATTGGGCCAAACATATGGAAATCCGACGGTGCGAGATCGGGGCTGTAGGGTGCATGAGGAAGAACAGTCCACTGAAGTTTTGTGAGCTCCTCTCGGGTGCGAAGACTTGTGTGAGGTCTTGCATTGTCATGAAGAAGGAGAAGTTCGTTCAGATTTTTGTGCCTACGAACACGCTGAAGTCGTTTCTTCAATTTCTGAAGAGTAGCACAATACACTTCAAAGTTGATCGTTTGACCATGGGGAAGGACATCAAACAGAATAACCCCTTCAGCGTCCCAGAAGACTGTAACCATGACTTTACCGGCTGAGGGTATGGCTTTAAACTTTTTCTTGGTAGGGTAGTGGGTGTGGCGCCACTCCATTGATTGCCGTTTTGTTTCAGGTTCGAAGTGATGAACCCATGTTTCATCGCCTGTAACAATCTTTGACAAGAAATTGTCACCCTCAGCCACGTGACGAGCAAGCAGTTCCGCACAGATGGTTCTCCTTTGCTCTTTATGGTGTTCGGTTAGACAACGAGGGACCCAGCGGGAACAAACCTTTGAATATCCCAACTGGTGAACAATTGTGACAGCACTACCAACAGAGATGTCAAGTTGAGCACTGAGTTGTTTGATGGTGATCCGTCGATCATCTCGAACGAGTGTGTTCGCACGCTCCGCCATTGCAGGAGTCACAGCTGTGCACGGCCGGCCCGCACGCGGGAGATCAGACAGTCTTGCTTGACCTTGCGGCGATGATGACACACGCTTTGGCCAACGACTCACCGTGCTTTTGTCCACTGCCAGATCACCGTAGACATTCTGCAAGCGCCTATGAATATCTGAGATGCCCTGGTTTTCCGCCAAAAGAAACTCGATCACTGCCCGTTGTTTGCAACGGACATCCGTTACAGACGCCATTTTAACAGCTCCGTACAGCGCTGCCACCTGTCGGAAGTCAATGAAACTATACGAGACGAAGCGGGAATGTTTGAAAATATTCCACAAGAAATTTCCGGTTTTTTCAACCAAAATTGGCCGAGAAAAAAATGTGTTGCATTACTTATTGAACTGCCCTCGTAATATTTGACATTAAGCTTTATGGTTGCAGACGCAAAATCCTAGTTATGTTGGCTTTATTAGTTTCGGATTGTTCACCCAAAGATGAAAAAAGTCAAAACCAAAACTGGTGAACCGAAAAAGCGTCACATGACAACTACCTTAGAACACTTTTTTTAAAAAAATTCTGTAAACATTTGTGCAACAGATACTGAGAACTATGTTCATTTTTCTGAAAACCTGGTTTTCTCCTAAACTATATGTCCTAGGTGTAGGTATCTTCGGTGGTATATGTAGATAATGTCTGCAATATCGGCAGGGAGCAGAGTGAATACTGAAAAAATAGTAAACTAAAACGGCATGGTTGATGCTGAAGAATTACTGGAACAATATCGAACATTTAGTAAGCAATAAAACGATTTCGTTTCATTATTTGGTGGGACTGTAAGCGATAAAGAATTTATAACAGGTTTGAAATTATGTTTAAATTTTGTGTGAAGTCGCGAAGTGCTGTCATTATCAAACACTGGGTGAGTGTAGACTGGATAATTTGCGCTCAGTTTTAAGAAAAGCTAGTTTTTCACGAATCTCAATGTTTATGACGTCTTATCTCTTGAACTGTGTGTCGTACAACAATATGATTTTGTAGGTATATTCAGTGGTATATTTGGATACTGCCTGCAAAATGTGTTGTAAATAGAACTATTAAAAGAGAAGTAATAGATCAAAACGTCGTGCGCGATGCTGTAGTTTTACTGCATGACCTGCAAAAATGTAGTAATAGGTGAACTTTTTCGTTTCATTATTTTGTGGAAGATATCAGCGAGAGAAAGTTTCAAAATGGTTCGAGATTATGTGTGAAGTTTATTGAAAGTTGCTAAGGTCTCCAGTTCCCCAATACAGGTTGAATATTGGCTGAATAATTTGCTTGCCATGAGATACAGTGCCTCGACACATGTACACAGTTTCTAATTTTAATACTTCTTCTTCTTCTTCTTAATTGTCGCTTTGGCCTGTGGCACTGTATGCGTTCTGTACTTTCCTCCGCCAACAATTTCTGTTCCTGGCTTTCAGGGTCCATTCGCCTTTTCTCAGGCCCATCGCCTCCGTATTCCTGTTGATATCATCCTTCCATCTCTTCCGTGGCCTTCCTCATTCCCTTCTTCCACGGATCCTGAAAGTAATAGACGTCATAGCCTTTCTTGCTCCATCCTAATTAGGTGTCCAGCTCACATCACTCTTCTTTACTTCATTCTTTGGACAATGTCAGCTTGCGAGTATAGGTGTGCCAGGTCCTGGTTTTTTAATATCCTCCATTCCTGTGACCGGGTGGCCTTCTTAGCGCCAAATATTTTCCTTAATATCTTTCTCTCGAAGACTAGCAGCTTTTGTTCATCTTCTTTCCTTGATATAAATATTTCAGACCCATATAGCATCACCAGGAGAATTATACTCTGGTATAGACTGATTTTAAAATTTCTCAGAACTGCTCTACTGCACACCACATCCTTAAGCCAAAACATGATCTGTTTGCCGCTGTTATCCTGGTCTTCAATAATTAACTTATTAGATCAAACCTTTAAGGTTAGATTAGCCCTTTTAATGAGTAAACTATGACAACATTTTAAATTTTTTAATTCAGTTCACTAGTTATACGATGTACCGAAAATCAAATGTTTGTTGCCCTTGGAAGCCGTTAGATAGCCAACTTAAAAGTGGAGACGGGGGAGAATTTTAGCCGTTTAGTAACGTACTGTAGATAATCCTCGCACCAACTTCAGAGAGCCGTGTGTTATGCAGTTGTTGATGAGACTCTCGACATAGCACCGTCTGACGATAAAAATGGCTCTGAGCACTATGGGACTTAACTGCTGAGGTCATCAGTCCCCTAGAACTTAGAACTACATACACCTAACTAACCTAAGGACATCACACACATCTATGTCCGAGGCAGGATTCGAACCTGCGACCGTAGCGGTCGCGCGGTTCGAGACTATAGCGCCGTCTGACGATACAACTGGCCGAATGCAGCACCCGTAGACACCTCACATCAAGACGTGTCGGTGTGGTGCTGCTGCGACTTCTTCCGTTATTTACCACGAGAACATACGGCGATCTCGCTGTTGCTGGTAGTAACAGATAACGAATCTAATGGCGAACAAGCCCCTCGCCTAGTGAACGTCGCATGTTTTGAAATTTCTGCCAGCATCGGAAACGAAACTATTTCGCTGGTGATCTTTGTCTGTATTTCTTTCTCTTCAACATAGTTTATATCTACATAAAAAGTCCTCAAACAATATACAATGCGTTTCTCAACGTGGAATGTCCCTACTGATACCTACTGAACGTGGTAGTTAGATGTCACATTGTTAATGTATATAAAATGTTTCTCCATAATATTTAACTTTTTATGTTAGAAATTTAAATTTATTTCAAATAAGTGTGCAACACTGATAATGCAATATTTATACAAATGTTTTAAGAAGAGAGCGTTATATTCAAGCTGAATTTACTTAACCCGCAGTTAGGTCAGCGTCTAGGGTTCTTGTCCAGTTAATAATCTTAATACGGACAGAAGCTGTTCCAAGGTTGTCTTTCAGAAATGACTGCAGTATAAGCCATCGTTTTTTTTTTCATGTCCACCTCTTCCTATTCAGCAGACATACCACTAACGTTTTCCACACCAAATAAAGTCACAGTCTGCATAACAAAACTTTGTGCTAAGAATCTCTTTGTTCACACGATACACAACAAAGAGTCTCGTGATCTGTACTCGAGGATTGTCGAAAAAATTGGTGACGTTTTTGGCAACAGAATTAAGAGTATATCCGTGACATATTGTTGCAGACGCATCCAGGATAGTCGATGATTCAATGTAATACTGTTCACATTTTCGCTTTTAAATAACACAGAGCAAAGTAACTTAATTTGTTTACCATATGAAAACACTTGGAAAAAGTTATGGAAATTAAAGATATTTGTGAAAGTGACAAAATAAATTCGTCCTTCAAAAATATAGACGTTGAGCCACGTCATAAAATCATCATAATAAGAAAACTGGCGTTCTACGGATCGGAGCGTGGAATGTCAGACCCCTTAATCGGGTAGGTAGGTTAGAAAATTTAAAAAGGGAAATGGATAGGTTAAAGTTAAATATAGTGGGAATTAGTGAAGTTCGGTGGCAGGAGGAACAAGACTTTTGGTCAGGAGAATACAGGGTTATAAATACAAAATCGAATAGGGGTAATGCAGGAGTAGGTTTTATAATGAATAAAAAAAATAAGAGTACGGGTAACCTACTACAAACGGCATAATGAACGCATTATTGTGGCCAAGATAGACACGAAGCCCACACCTACTACAGTAGTACAAGTTTATATGCCAACTAGCTCTGCAGATGACGAAGAAATTGATGAAATGTATGATGAGATAAAAGAAATTATTCAGGTAGTGAAGGGAGACGAAAATTTAATAGTCATGGGTGACTGGAATTCGAGAGTAGGAAAAGGGAGAGAAGGAAACATAGTAGGTGAACATGGATTGGGGCTAAGAAATGAAAGAGGAAGCCGCCTGGTAGAATTTTTCGAAGAGCATAACTTAATCATAGCTAACACTTGGTTCAAGAATCATGAAAGAAGGTTGTATACATGGAAGAACCCTGGAGATACTAAAAGGTATCAGATAGATTACATAATGGTAAGACAGAGATTTAGGAACCAGGTTTTAAATTGTAAGACATTTCCAGGGGCAGATGTGGACACTGACCACAATCTATTGGTTATGAACTGTAGATTAAAACTGAAGAAACTGCAAAAAGGTGGGAATTCAAGAAGACGGGACCTGGATAAACTGAAAGAACCAGAGGTTGTACAGAGTTTAAGGGAGAGCATAAGGGAACAATTGACAGGAATAGGGGAAAGAAATACAGTAGAAGAAGAATGGGTAGCTTTGAGGGATGAAATAGTGAAGGCAGCAGAGGATCAAACAGGTAAAAAGACGAGGGCTAGTAGAAACCCTTGGGTAACAGAAGAAATATTGAATTTAATTGATGAATGGAGAAAATACAAAAATGCAGTAAATGAAGCAGGCAGAAAGGAATACAAACGTCTCAAAAATGAGATCGACAGGAAGTGCAAAATGTCTAAGCAGGGATGGCTAGAGGACAAATGTAAGGATTTAGAGACTTATCTCACTAGGGGTAAGATAGATACCGCCTACAGGGAAGTGAAAGAGACCTTTGGAGAGAAGAGAGCCACTTGTATGAATATCAAGAGCTCCGATGGAAACCCAGTTCTAAGCAAAGAAGGGAAAGCAGAAAGGTGGAAGGAGTATATAGAGGGTCTATACAAGGACGATGTAGGTGAGGACAATATTATGGAAATGGAAGAAGATGTAGATGAAGATGAAATGGGAGATACGATACTGCGTGAAGAGTTTGACAGAGCACTGAAACACCTGAGTCGAAACAAGGCCCCGGTAGAAGATAACATCCCATTAGAACGACTGACGGCCTTGGGAGAACCAGTCCTGACAAAACTCTACCATCTGGAGAGCAAGATGTATGAGACAGGCGAAATACCCTCACACTTCAAGAAGAATATAATAATTCCAATCCCAAAGAAAGCAGGTGTTGACAGATGTGAAAATTACCGAACTATCAGTTTAGTAAGTCACAGCTGCAAAATACTAACGCGAATTCTTTACAGACGAATGAAAAAACTGATAGAAGCCGACCTCGGCGAAGATCAGTTTGGACTCCATAGAAATGTTGGAACACGTGAGGCAATACTGACCCTACGACTTATCTTAGAAGAAAGATTAAGGAAAGGCAAACCTACGTTTCTAGCATTTGTAGACTTAGAGAAAGCTTTTGACAATGTTGATTGGAATACTCTCTTTCAAATTCTGAAGGTGTCAGGGGTAAAATACAGGGAGCGAAAGGCTATTTACAATTTGTACAGAAGCCAGGTGGCAGTTATAAGAGTCGAGGGGTATGAAAGGGAAGCAGTGGTTGGGAAGGGAGTGAGGCAGGGTTGTAGCCTATCCCCGATGTTATTCAATCTGTATATTGAGCAAGCAATAAAGGAAACAAAAGTAAAGTTCGGAGTAGGTATTAAAATCCATGGAGAAGAAATAAAAACTTTCAGGTTCGGCGATGACATTGTAATTCTGTCAGAGTCAGCAAAGGACTTGGAAGAGCAATTGAACGGAATGGACGGTGTCTTGAAAGGAGGGTATAAGATGAACATCAACAAAATGGAATGTAGTCGAATTAAGTCGGGTGATGCTGAGGGAATTAGATTAGGAAATGAGACACTTAAAGTAGTAAAGGAGTTTTGCTATTTGGGGAGCAAAATAACTGATGATGGTCGAAGTAGAGAGGATATAAATTGTAGACTGGCAATGGCAAGGAAAGCGTGTCTGAAGAAGAAAAATTTGTTAACATCGAGTATAGATTTAAATGTCAGGAAGTCGTTTCTGAAAGTATTTGTAGGGAGTGTAGCCATGTATGGAAGTGAAACGTGGACGATAAATAGTTTAGACAAAAAGAGAATAGAAGCTATCGACATGTGGTGCTACAGAAGAATGCTGCAGATTAGATGGGTAATTCACATAAGTAATGAGGAGGTATTGAATAGAATTGGGGAGAAGAGTAGCTTGTGGCACAACTTTACTAGAATAAGGGATCGGTTGGTAGGACATGTCCTGAGACATCGAGGGATCACCAATTTAGCATTGGAGGGCAGTGTGGAGGGTAAAAATCGTAGAGGGAGACCAAGAGTTGAATACACTAAGCAGATTCAGAAGGATGTAGGTTGCAGTAGGTACTGGGAGATGAAGAATCTTGCACAAGATAGAGTAGCATGGAGAGCTGCATCAAACCAGTCTCAGGACTGAAAACCACAACAACACATGGGTTGGTAAATTTCTCATAAGAGACATCATTTGTTTTTTATAAAATAAAAGTGAGAAGAAAGTCGTATTTGATATTTTGTTGTGACATTTATAGGAGGACTAATTTTCATAGCATAATCCTATGACTTGTAAAATTATACATACCTACTCGACTAACTTTATGCACGGCAGAACTTCGCCCGACTATTACAGCACTGAGTAAATATCCAAAAACATGAATCACACACCATATATCAGAAACAGGTATAACCATGGTTGAAAATAAAGCGGTATCATAAGTTTCCGTAATTTGAAAAAGTTATATAATACCTTGTTTTATTATAGATACACACTTGCGACGTTTTAGAACTTTTTTATTTTTAATTACCTGTTTTCTATCACTATGCTATACTGATGAAACCAGTGTAAAATCTTTTAACAATTTAGCGTTAACAAGTTTTTTTAAAGGTGCCTCTTTTCTGTGTCTACCCATGGATGAGAAACTTAGAAGACATGTTACTATCGATAAGCGACTAAACAAGTGGGTGAATGACCAGAAGCTTATAGCTTAAAATGTAGTTTTTCTTTTCTCGAAATTATTATGAAGATATTTACATTCTTCAATCTTGGTAAAGGAGAGTGATTTCGTTATGTACGGAAAATCAGTTACAATATATTTCTTGTTCATATAATGGTTTTTTTGTGTTCGAACAGAATCCTACAGAATGTCTCTAACAAGATGTATGTTAAAAACATATTAATCACTCAGAAAAAATAAAACCCCGATTTACGTTTTATTAAACAGAATAAGCCACATCTGGGAAAAAATACAGTGAAGGTAGTTACAGAATAAATTAATTCTAAATATGATTAAAATTCACCTCAATAGTGTTCATAGTGTTGAAATGGTCTGCCATTGTTGTTTTCACCACTGATACATAAAGTTCTCACACCAAAGCTAATGCAAATTACTTCCAAAGACGTAGATGCGATGTTTTTCGTTGGAATCGCACTAACCAGAAACTAACGGGTAAGTTTACGTCTGTCAAATGATTGCAGAACGTAGAATTTGACAATATAATTCCAGACGTACTTTGCATCTTCTCTATTGATAGCCTATTGACTGTGGCAATAGTTGATTTGATCTATGACAGAAATTTGAAAACTTTCGCCAAGAAAGTTATGAGTAGTGTTGCAGTGTATAATATGGATGTTAAAGAACCAGCGTATAGTGGGAAACGGGATGCCTAGACAAATGATTAACCAACCGAGGAGAAGATAATTAATGAAAATGTAAGGAGCAGTAAGCAGAAGTTATATGAGAAGAGTAGCACTAATTTAGAAAAAAATAAGCGTTTTGAAACAAATATACGAAATCCCGCTTCCTAAATGTTAAACCAATTCTTATAAAGATGTATCACTGTTAATAAAGCTAAACACTTTATTTCTTCTTGAACTTTGTGTTCAGACACAACTGGCAAATTATTTTTTAATGATACCAATAGAGAATTAAAAAGAAAATGTTAAATATGAAAAATGGCTCAACTGTGAATACTGTAGGAAAAGTCGTTGACACTTGACTGAAACTGTGGACAAGAAATGTGTTTGTTCTCCAGTGTTTGCTCATGTCTAACGAACAATTCTTTAGCTACTGATTATTTTTTATTAACTTTATTTGGTTATGTGTTTCTTGTATTTTTAGTGCATTAGAGTTTCAGTCCCAAACAATCGAGGCTCATTCACGAGAAGCATTACAGTTTTTTTCTAGCATTTGCAATGTCTTAATCTGTGACTGTCTCGTGTGTATACAAAACGTTGAGGAAGGAAATCGCATAGCTCTTAAAAATAAAACCATATCTTAAGGGACACTGCGGTTGTATATCAGATTTCAAATTACTGACACGTCATGTTCTGGTAATATGTCTTGAGGTTTACTTTCAGTTTGGAAGAGAATCTATCCGCATTCCCCGCATATTGCTTACAAGCATTCATTAAACTGTTTGTCAATGTGAGTTTCATACTCAGCATCAAAGTTAAAACACATCTGTCTTTTGTAGCCGGCCGCGGTGGCCGTGCGGTTCTGGCGCTGCAGTCCGGAACCGCGGGACTGCTACGGTCGCAGGTTCGAATCCTGCCTCGGGCATGGGTGTGTGTGATGTCCTTAGGTTAGTTAGGTTTAAGTAGTTCTAAGTTCTAGGGGACTTATGACCTAAGATGTTGAGTCCCATAGTGCTCAGAGCCATTTGAACCTTTTTTTTGTTGTAATTTGATGAGATTAAAACATTTTCTTGGAGGTAAGTTATAATTCTTCCTGTAAAAAATTTAAAATGAGTGAAATAGTTTCTGTCTATTTACATATATAATGTAATGTGGTAAAACTGTATTTCGTTAATATTTCCGTCGGTAATAATGTCACACTTCTTTTTTGTTACCCAGTGTGCCTCTCGTAAGAGTCGTCAGTCTCAATTTCTCTGGTATTTCAACAGATATTTGTAATTAAGTTTTCGCATTGTGTTGCTGGAGTCAGCCCAAGCAAATAAGCCTCATCACGTATTACATGCGACGCTCAGAGTGGATTCAAAGCATAGACTTGTTTCCCGTTACAAACAAAATGATTTTTATGTCGGAATTTTACGTGCCCATTCGAAAGAACGGTCCTGGGTTAGTCTAGCGTGATATTCCTTTTATGTGTATACATAAACAGAGATATTACTACACGAACAACAACTACTGCTCCAGTAGCGACAACACTGCCCTGGTCCGAATTGAACAACAGCTACCGCCAAGCATGCAGCATTACTGAGTCGCTGCTGGGTTGCTGTTAGTTGTTCGTGTTTTACTGGCCCTGTAAACACTTATCGATAAAACGATTATCGCACTAGACTAATATGGGACCAGTATGTCAGGATGGGCACGTAAAATTCCTATTTAAAAAATCATTTTGTTTGTAACGGGTAACATACCAGCGCCTTCCTTCGACAATTGGCGTCGCATGAAATAAGGGATGTGGATTATTTGTTTTGGCTGACTCCAGCTACACAATGCGAAAAGGAAATCGCTCTCTGCTGAAACTCCAGAGAAAATGAGTCTGGCGACTCTTACGAGAGGCACTCTTTTTAGCTTTGTTAGAGCCATTAACCCATTTATGAGCAGAAACATTATTACTTTCAATTTTTGTTAGCTTATCTTTTACATTGTAGTTGTATTTTGTTAGCGAACTTTATCTACGCTGTTTGCTCTAATACCATCCAAATTTTCTCTTTATCTTTCGAGTTGGTTAATTTTGCAAACCATGGGATCTGCTAAATTTCATTTGCACTCTTATCGGGCCGTAAGTAAACTGTCTGCGCCACAGTCTGTAATAATTATGTCGCTTAAAATGTCCGTTTCGTCATGTCTCACTGTATTTCGCCTTTCTTGTGACAATGTGTCTTATGACTTGATCACGTAATAGTAGTAGGCGACGTGACTAAAAATTATGTGGTATAAACTCGGCTTGTCCGTAGGACTGACTGAATTACGCAAGTCACACTTTTTTGGAGTAGTTCTGTAACTCGAAACAAATCTCGTCTAAGAGCCTGATAGCAGTCATGATAACGTCGATAAAAGATTACTGAAGTGAACGTGCTACTTATTAAAAGAGAGAACAATGAAAACTTATCGCATTATCCGTGCCACATTGATCACCATTAGAACAAAGGTAAGCTGCCATATTCAGTACGTAATAAAAAAACTGATGTGTTAGTTATAAGAAAACTATTGACTTCCTCATTTTTAGACTTTCACTGCAAATTTATTCCCGAAAGTTGATGCGTTGATGATATATGTCAGTCAAATGAAAGTTATATTTCTTTTAATTTATGACGCGAAAAACACGGGGCAGCTAAATACGGGTCCTAATAATTCTGAAGAATGGTGCAGCCCTATGACGAATTTCGTTTTCGGGCAAAGTTTAAATTGGTGTCAAGGTGTATTTTGTGAATGTTTTAGTCACACGTTACACATAAAAGCCCTGGATGTCTATGAGTTCTACTAATTTTTCTTTTCACTACAGCATCATTGTCTGATAACACTTTCTGAGCACTGCTAATTCTAAGATAGACTTTAAAGTTGCTGCAGCATCTGTGGGTAGACTTTCTTTTCATTACAGATAAAAGTTGCTCCCTCAAGTGGGTCGTTCCAGACATCGATGTAATAGTATCCGAGAACTTGAGAAGTGGTAGAAATTTACGTTCCGGAAAATTTTTATACTAGTCTACAATGTTTATTTTATTCCGAAATTTGCCAGGCACTGTCGGTCTGTAAGTTCTAACTGTAGGTGGCCATCCTGCACTGGTGTCTTGCAAATTCATGTTGATGTTTTTCTTCGATTTAAAAACAGCTCTCTCCACTTCAGCACTGCGCCGCTAAGTATAAAGCATTCTCTGAAATTCTCGAGGAGACTGAATAAACAATATTTTGAACTGGAACCCACGTCCGGAAACGTACCATTTCCGTGCTGCAGCCGTATGGAAACATTTTTGCTAGGTAGGTATGTAATAGGACAGTCATGATCAGGGGTGGGGGGTGGCGGGGGGGTACTTACTTCGAATCGGCTGATGTCGTTCGACATCTGTCCTACGTCCCTGACCTGGTTCGACCCTTATTCACGCGTCCGTGAGAGACAGAGCAACATGGCTGAGTATACGTTTGCAGAATACACCGACTTGATCCTTACGTATCGCGAAGTTCATGGTAATGGAAGAGCTGCTCGTCGCTTTTATCAAGATCGTTATCCTCAACGTCCGACTCCATCGCATACCATTTTCGCCACAATTACGTAACGGCTTCGGGAAAGGCGTAACTTCACCACTAGCAGGTGTGATTGTGGTGCTCCAACGGGACAGAATCCAGAAACCCCAGGCGTAATGGTCGCAGGTACAATGTGTGCACCACACTTCGTCGTGGATACATCGAACCTCACTCGTAGTGGATCAGAATGCTAATCATCCATTGAAAATGGAAAAACTTTAGCTTGGCTTGATGAATTACCCCAAAAAATAATCCCATATAACATTATGGAATGAAAGTAAGCATAGTATGCCAGCGTTTTCATTTTTATATCCCCTATGTCTGACAAAATTTGCATTGCAAACAGAGATTTGTTAAGACGCTTCAGCAGTTCTGAGGTGTGCTCCTCCCAGTTGAATTTATTATCAAGCTGTAATCCCAAGAATTTAACACTGTCCACTTCTTCTATCTTCTTGTCATCGTATGTTAGGCATATACTCTTGGAACACCCCTTACAAGTTCTGAACTGCATGTAGTGTGTTTTTTCAAAGTTTAGTGACAAAGAATTGGCTAGGAACCAGTGATTAATGTCCACAAATATTTTATTGGCTGATCTTTCTAAGACTACACTTGATTTGCTATTTATTGCAATGTTTGTATCATCGGCAAACAAAACAAACTTGGCATCTGGTAATGTTACTGATGAGAGATCATTGATATACACAAGAAAAAGTAAGGGCCCCAAAATGGAACCTTGTGGGACCCCACATGTAATTAGTTCCCAGTTGGATGATGCCTGATAGCTTGATACATGTCTCTTTCCTTTGTTTCCTGCCAGAGATATAAGATTTGAACCATTTTGCAGCATTTCCTGTTACACTATAATATTCTAGTTTACTTAAAAGGATTTTGTGATTTACACAGTCAAATGCCTTTGACAGATCACAAAATATACCAGTTGCCTGCAACACGGAGTAATGCCATCTGTGCAACATTCCATCGCTGTTTGGAAACGTGAACTTCATGAATGACTACATGTGGTCTCCAAGTAGCCGAAAGTGACCATTTACAGTCAACGATCGGTTCAGTTGGACCAGATCACCCAGTCCATTCCATGTCAACACAGTCCACACCATTATAAAGCCACCATTAGCTTACACAGTGTCTTGTTGACAACTTAGGTCCATGCCCTCATGAGGTCTGTGCCACACTCGAAACCTGCCATCGGATCTTACCAACTGAAATCGGCCATGGTTTTCCATCCTTCTAGGGATCAGTTGATATAGTCACAAGCCCAGGAGAGACACTGCAGGTGATGTCGTGCTGTTAGCAAAGGCACTCGTGTTGCCTACTGTCCTAACGAATTCGTTCGTCATACGTCCCAGATTAATTTCTGCGGTTAATTCACGCACTATTGCTTGTCTGTTAGCACTGACAACTCTACGCAGACGCCGCTGCTCTCGGTCGTTAGGCGAAAGCCGAAGGCCATTGCGTTGTCCGTGGTGATAGGTGACACCTGAAAAACAGTTGACACTGTGGATCTCGGAATATATAATGCCCTAACGATTCCACGTTCAAACTCTGTTAATTCCCGTCGAGCGGCCCTAATCAAGTCGGAAACCTTTTCACGTGAATCGCCTGAGTACAAAGGACAGATCCGCCAATGCACTGCACTTTTATACCGCCGTCTGTATATGTGCATATCGCTTTCCCATAACTCTGTCACCTCTCTTTATACTACATGGCTGTTGTTTATATCCTATTCTGTTAGTGGCGAAACATTATTTGAGTACGACGGTACGGTATTTATTACAGAAAATGAGTCCTGTTTACAGTACATTACTGCTTGTGATACTGTCGTACAATGAATACTATTATTTGCTACGTATGTGACTAACAGAATCTAGACATTGTAATGGTCGCCTGGTCGTAGATATTGCTAATTGCTATAATCGCACTATTTCACTCCCATTTACGGAGCTTGTTAGCACTTGATGTTAGGTTGGCGCCATTAAAATGCATTGTGTTGTGGTAATCGCTGCTACTTGCTGGATCGCTGCTGTCTCTCGATGCTGATGCTGGCTCTAAATCTGGTTGTCTAGGGTTAAAAACATGAGGTCCCGTGTTTTGTAGGTGCTTTTGATGATAAAGAACGAGCGAAACCAACAAATATGTAAACTTCAAATATTTATTACTGTGGTGGCCATCTTAATTCCACTGTCCACCAAAGACCATGACTCAACACAAAGTAGTACTTCCGTTACATGTTCTTTGCAGTGTTTATCCACCTCAAACAATAACACACAAACACACTTTACCAAAGTGACATTCCGACTGTCCCCTCGACCCTTCTTGCTGCTCGTATTTATAACATTGTCAAAGAACTACTAAAAAGAGATATAGTTTATAAGTCACATGTACATTTGTTATCGTAATTTGTGCAGAAAAGTTATTAATTTGCATTGAGTGACATAATTTAACATGTTATTAAAATGACAGACAGATTTGTTGACTTGACAGAATAATTCTTTGTTACAAAAAGGCCGTTTTTTAGAAGTTTGTCAATTGACTTCTCTAATTTGCATAAATAAGTAAATAACATGAATTATTAAGAATTACATTGGTTTTCGTCTAAAATAGGATTGATTTCGTGAATACTGAGTGAAAACGCTCCTAGTGAACAAATAGGTTTCACTGGGTGATTTTTATTTAAGGAGATCCAAAATACCTAAGTTGGCCACTATTTTTCGTACTTCATATTAATTATTTAAGATGAACTTGGTGTTTTTACATGATGACACTTGCTGTATCAGTGATCAAGTGATATAAACTTTTGTGTGGGTCAGTTACTCAGTATAATTTAATGGGTTGACTGTTTATGCAGACATGTTATGCAATCATTGTTAACATACACAATAACTTTTCTATAATCATAAATACTCGTTAAACTGGTTGAATTTGGAGGGTATCGCATACTTCGGTAAAGTAAAGCCTTTAATATGTTCCGTTACAATACCCCCCTCAGGTAATATTATTTACAGAACGTTAATGATATTAGTCGACTAGGACAAATGTGTCAAATGGTTAAAATTTGGAAAAGTACTACTTTAATAATTTTTTTGTTTTACTATGCATAATGTGTATGTATGCAATGACCGTTGCACTGTTTCAAAATGACTTTTTCCTGCAAATATTTTAGTTGTGTTGTTTCAAATGCACTTTGTGTTATGGCTCTCAGTATGACAGCATAATAAAAATATTTAGTAATATATGAAAGTAAAAAAAAATGTTTATCTTTGCTCCCAGTGAGCCACATGGAAAATGACCAAAAACAGACACAAATATATCACATGCGATTTTAAGATATATAAAAAATATATGTAAATAATTTCAAAGTCAGTTCTCATTGAGTCACAGATTAATCAAGATAATAGAAGGAACATAAATATATTACATAGATGGACAGGTCATATGTCCATAGGAAAATATTGCAACTGTCTGTTCTTTTTGAGCCACATAAAAGAAATGAAAACAAAGAACAGAATTATAAGTATGGACATGATATATAAATACAAACACTAGAGAAGTCACATGTATGAATATAATATGCATTTGCAAAAAAAGGAAGAGTTTTTTTAAATATTGTCTCCCATTGAGACACAGTCAAGATAGTACAAGAACATATGAATACCAAAATTGGACACTTAAATTGGTCACAACATAACACAAACATCAAACTTGGTGAACATCTGATTAGCTGTAGAAAATTGTACACAAATCTTATGCCTAAGAACACAATAGTAACAAAATGATGGGTCTTGCACAACAATTTTTTCATTGTCTTGTTTGGTGCAAGTATGTCCCATATTCAACAATACAAAAGGAAAGTAATAAATGTTTGTCAGCTTCTTGCCCATTGCAAGTAAAGAAGATGTCCCAAAATTTAATATTCAATAGTGACAATAAAAATATAAAAACATTCTCTTAGAGATCTGGAACTTGTCCACGGTCTGTAGGATGAGTGGTAGTTGCTATTTGACACACCCAGTAAAAATCTTTGCTGATAACATGCTTTATGGAAAATGGGTAAGTAACTGTATTCAAACAGGGAAATGTGCTTAATCATGTTTATATGGTTTCAATTCAGTGATGTTTCTTAATCCAAATAACCTTCTTGATCTGGGAAAGATAAGTCTATACGCATTAGGATGTGGGCTTTCTTTTATTTCAAATGGACAAATGTCAATGTTTACTTTTACATATGGACAACCTAGCTCAACATCTTTGTCTATTTCAGTATTTTCAAACAATAGATCATTTTCAATTTCTTTAGTTCCTAAGTCTAATGTCTCTTTCCTACCCTTAGACACATCCCTCTCTGTTTGCAAAGCATTGACATTTAAACATAAACCTTTGTTTTCATCTCTTCCTTGTAACACTGTGTTGTCACTTAACCAACTACTGTTTTCACCCCCTTTTTTATAAAGCCAATATGGATTCTTGTCCACCATGTAGGATACAAGGTTGCACTTACCTTTGCTAATTCTTTCCAAAAGGCATCTTTGTTTATACAGTTTCCATAGTTGTTCCACAAAACTTCTAAAAACTTTTCCCCTTTTTCTTGAAAACACACATTTACATTCCATCCCTTTATATTTTATTTAATATTATTATTATTACCATTCTCATAGATTAGTGTTTCATAGTTCCCAATAGGCAATAGCTTGTCTTCAGATATACATTCCCTAGTCTGCATTTCACTTACATGTTTGTCACATCACTTACCTTTCCCACATAATCACTTTTCAATTCTACAAATACTTTTATTTCTTCCTCCACACTCTCATCAACAACATCACTTGACTTAGGATCATTATTTAAATGTCCCTCTATTACTTCTTCCTCCTCCTCCACAACAACCCCATCTTCAGTTTCCCCCCTATGTATCTGAATCTCAGCAATTGAGTCTTTGGCTCCATTAAACACTTCGTCATCCCCCTTCTTATCAAATAAACCCCCCAAAATAGATTCTATTTGTGGTGTGTCTGACTTGTTATTAACACCAGTATCTTTTTCAGCCCAACTATGGAACTCTGCAATACCTTCCACTTCTGCACTTTCACTCACTACCTGTGCTTGGACACTGTTTTTATTAACTGTATCACTTTTACTCATAGTATCCCAAAACCTTTTATTAAATTCTAATTTATTCATTCTAACAACATCAGTATTTTCATGGTACTTACTCTTTACGTTGTATCTTCTCCTTCTCCAGTTTCGGTTATGTGTTGTCCTGTCATAAAATTGTCTAGCCCCAAAACTATGGACATCTAGTGGGACTGTCCACCGTTTCCCGGCTGGTTCCCTCGGTCTGTCCGTTTGTAGTTGTCGTTTTGTTCACTAGTTTCAGCAAACCCCCTTCTATCTTGTTCTCTTGTCCGCCGCTCGTGGTCTCGCGGTAGCGTTCTCGCTTCCCGAGCACGAGGTCCCGGGTTCGATTCCCGGCGGGGTCAGGGATTTTCACCTGCCTCGAGATGACTGGGTGTTTGTGTTGTCCTCATCATTTCATCATCATCCAGAAAAGTGGCGAAATTGGACTGAGCAAAGATTGGGTAATTGTACGGGCGCTGCTAATCACGCAGTTGAGCGCCCCACAAACCAAACATCATCATCATCATATCTTGTTCTCTTCCCCAATACCTATTTCTATCATTCCTGTTATCTCTCCTCCATCCTCCCTCCTGTGTATTGTTTCTGAAATCATTTTCATATCTCCTATCTCCCCTATTTGGAGCATTATTTCCAGAATTTTCAAAGTCTCTCCCCCCATAATAATTTCTATTTACATTCCTGTTCCACCCCCCATACTGGTTGTTGCCAGAGCCAAAACTTTGGTTATTTTCTCTTTCCAAGGCCCTATCTAATCTATCTACAAATTTCAGGAACTCTTCCATTGAATCGTCTGGTCCATGGACCAATTCCCACTGCAGTCTCTCTGGTAACCTTCTTTTTAAAACATCAATTTGTGTCATAATATCAAAAGAGTTATTCAAGTGAGCAAGTTTTTTCAATTGCTCTCTGCAAAATTTTTGCATTCCCCCTACGTTCCCTCTATACACTGGTCCATTTAGAAATTCTGACTTTAATCTGGCTTGTATGGATTGTGACCAAAATTTGCAAATAAATTTAGCTTCAAACTCTTCAAAAGTATTCCAAGAATCATTATTCTCATTTGCCCAGGATAGGGCCTCCCCTTCTAGAAACCGTTTTACTATCTTAATTTTTATGTTGTCTGACATTCCTACAACAAACATATCCTTACATTGGTGAATAAAGTCAATAGGGTGCAGATTTTCACCAGGAAAGCATTTCACTTGGATGTGCCCATACATTGTATTTTGATTGTAAATCGTTTGTTTGGACATCAATGCGTGCTCCAATTGTGTATATTTAGTGTGTATATTTTCTACTTTTGTATGTACATTAGTGGTATACAGGTTGTATTCTTGTTTAAGGTTTTCTGATGTTTTGTCTATTTTCTGATCTAATCTTTCAACTTCAGTATCTACTCTGTTGTAGATGACAGCAATGCTGTCTGTGTTAGCTTGTATGTTTTCATTTAAACTTTCAGCTTTAACTTGAAATTCTTTTCTGAAGTGTATCAACTGTTCTCTAGTGTCCTTACTGAGGGTAGTTTTAATTTCCTCACACTTCTCATTGAGATGAGTATTTAATAGATCAAAATTCAAACTTAACTTATCCAGTTTATCTGTGTTTTCTTTAAGTTTCAAACTTACTTGTTCACTCGATTGTTTAAGTTGCGAGCTTATTTGAGTTGCAAACTCTGCTAACCACTCTGTTAAGTTTAATTGTTCACCACCCCCTGGTTCAATTTTTACATTTCCTACGATCTCATCACTCTCAGGTAGAGACATGTTCACTATTAATTTTGTAAATGACAACAACAAAATACCTTGCTTTATGTGGCTATGCTAAGATGTCATGGTCGGTGTTCTTGTTGGCTTTCTTCCCTTCTATTCGGTTTTATCGAAGCTGAAGTCTTGATTGATGAATTCCATTGACATAATCCAGACGTTAATCTTCCGAGCGGTGTGATGATAGTTTTTCGTAGTCGCACTAACACACTTTATTTTATTTATTTATTTTTGACATATTTTCACTGCTGCCACACTGCACAAAAAAAACTTTTTTGGAATGCTAAGCACTTACGAAATTTATCGCTGCACTATTATCATCGATGCACTTAAAGATCCTGGACGAGCCCCCACTTTTGTAATGGTCGCCTGGTCGTAGATATTGCTAAGTGCTATAATTGCACTATTTCACTCCCATTTACGGAGCTTGTTAGCACTTGATGTTAGGTTGGCGCCATTAAAATGCATTGTGTTGTGGTAATCGCTGCTACTTGCTGGATCGCTGCTGTCTCTCGATGCTGATACTGGCTCTAAATCTGGTTGTCTAGGGTTAAAAACATGAGGTCCCGTGTTTTTTAGGTGCTTTTGATGATAAAGAACGAGCGAAACCAACAAATATGTAAACTTCAAATATTTATTACTGTGGTGGCCATCTTAATTCCACTGTCCACCAAAGACCATGACTCAACACAAAGTAGTACTTCCGTTACATGTTCTTTGCAGTGTTTATCCACCTCAAACAATAACACACAAACACACTTTACCAAAGTGACATTCCGACTGCCCCCTCAACCCTTCTTGCTGCTCGTATTTATAACATTGTCAAAGAACTACTAAAAAGAGATATAGTTTATAAGTCACATGTACATTTGTTATCGTAATTTGTGCAGAAAAGTTATTAATTTGCATTGAGTGACATAATTTAACATGTTATTAAAATGACAGACAGATTTGTTGACTTGACAGAATAATTCTTTGTTACAAAAAGGCCGTTTTTTTAGAAGTTTGTCAACTGACTTCTCTAATTTGCATAAATAAGTAAATAACATGAATTATTAAGAATTACATTGGTTTTCGTCTAAAATAGGATTGATTTCGTGAATACTGAGTGAAAACGCTCCTAGTGAACAAATAGGTTTCACTGGGTGATTTTTATTTAAGGAGATCCAAAATACCTAAGTTGGCCACTATTTTTCGTACTTCATATTAATTATTTAAGATGAACTTGGTGTTTTTACATGATGACACTTGCTGTATCAGTGATCAAGTGATATAAACTTTTGTGTGGGTCAGTTACTCAGTATAATTTAATGGGTTGACTGTTTATGCAGACATGTTATGCAATCATTGTTAACGTACACAATAACTTTTCTATAATCATAAATACTCGTTAAACTGGTTGAATTTGGAGGGTATCGCATACTTTGGTAAAGTAAAGCCATTAATATGTTCCGTTACATCATTCATATATTATGTCGAAAGAATGAGATAGGCTACGTTTTCAAGTACTTTTTGATCTGATGGGGATTTTCAGTTTCTTGTTTTTTTTTTTTGGTGAAATTTTGAATATCTTCCCATAAAAATACATAAGGTCATTCTGAACCCTAGACAAAGAGACAAAGTCTGTACGATAATTATTTTCGTTTCTAGTATTGTGACCGCGTATATCGTAGTTCAGCTGAAACGGATTTTCATTAGCAGCGATGAAAACCATTACAGAGTAAATGTGTTGAGAAGTGAGTGTAAAAATCCCAAGATCCTGAAGATATGTACTATAAGATATAAACGTCATGTACTTTAGGCAATATTCTTACTGGTGGCTGTTGAAATGGTTCAAATGGCTCTGAGCACTATGGAACTTAATATCTGTGGTCATCAGTCCCCTAGAACTTAGAACTACTTAAACCTAACTAACCTAAGGACATCACACACATCCATGCCCGAGGCAGGATTCGAACCTGCGACCGTAGCAGTCGCGCGGCTCCGGACTGAGCGCCTAGAACCGCGAGACCACCGCGGCCGGCACTGGTGGCTGTTGCTGAACAAAATCTTTATTTACAGGGTGTACATAAAGTTCGGGAATACTTTCAATTATATATTGCATAAGAACTAAACATTGTACATATGTCATTCATATTGCATTTTGAAAGGTTTTTTTTACAAACATTCGAAATACGAACTATGTGTGACCCGGCAGACGTCAGATGGTAATTGAATTCTTGCCATACCCGTCCGTCCTAGCATAGCATAGCATCGTCGATTGTGGCAGTCACTTCCCGTACTCTCTCCCATACCCGTTCCAGTGTGGCATCGTCGACTGTGGTAGAGGCGGTACATACACCAGATCTTTAATATGTCCCCACAGAAAAAAGTCACACGGAGTGAGATCTGGTGATAGGGGAGGCCATTTCCAACTCCAACACACAGAAAGTTCGCCCCACACCTCAACTCGCCATGTTTGCGTCTAGCGCTATCGGCAAATTACCAAACTACGCTGTGGTGGCATACACACACACACAAAAAAAACCATTCAGGGTTCCTCTTCAAAATGACGTATGTATGATATCTGCACAATGTTTGGTTCTTGTGCAATAAATAATTGAAAGTGTTCTCAGACTTTAGGTGCACTGTGCCAGAATATAATTCTGCAGGACAGCAGGGGGTAAAAATATACAGAATAAGGAAACATTGTTGTAATATGTTTGTCTGAATGGCTACCTTTCGCAGTAGCTGCTAAAATCAACTGTTATTGGATTTCCCGTCTTAAGCTTACTGCAGTTAATTAAAGGGAATTGCCGGCCGCGGTGGTCTAGCGATTCTGGCGCTGCAGTCCGGAACCGCGGGACTGCTACGGTCGCAGGTTCGAATCCTGCCTCGGGCATGGGTGTGTGTGATGTCCTTAGGTTAGTTAGGTTTAAGTAGTTCTAAGTTCTAGGGGACTTATGACCTAAGATGTTGAGTCCCATAGTGCTCAGAGCCATTTGAATTAAAGGGAATTTTACACCAGACGTGTTTCGCTTTTTTTATAAAGCATCTTCTGTGGTCATTCTGCAAATATGGACATCTGTGTTTGTACATCTCTAGTTGTTTTAGATCAAAAACAGTGTTTTGTTTATAAAGTTGGTGTGCAATTTACTTACGGTGTTTCTGCTTTTTGCTGACATGTTCTGCAAAATACTGCTTATTCCTTCTTTGTTAGCGGTTGCTGATGTCGAATGAAACTTTGTTGCACGTATGCACTCGACAGTTCTTGTTTTTGCACTTTCTCTTACGCTGAATTGGCGTTACCTCACTTTGGTAAATACAACTGCAGTTCTAAGTGGTCTCACTCAGCGCAGTATTATAGTGTTCATGTTTGTTCGTTTGATTTTCGTGTACACTTTGAGCATGCCAACTTGTGATACTACTTTTTTTTAAAATTATACATGTAAAATTCATGCCTGTCTGTGTGTGTGTGTGTGTGTGTGTGTGTGTGTGTGTGTGTGTATGTTTGTGTGTGTGTGTGTGAGAGAGAGAGAGAGAGAGAGAGAGAGAGGGAGATAGTTAGTGTAAATTAGTCAAGATGTCTTATTTCCAAAAGTGAGGAAAAGAGTAAATAACGCCAGTGCTGCGTAAGAAAAAGTACAGGAAGCCAAAAACTGCCAAGAGAATATGTGTAACGGAGTTTCTTTCAACATCAGCCTCCGTGAACAAAGAGGGAATAAGTAATGGTTTGTAGAATATGTGAACAAGAGGCAGCAACAATTTAAGTAAATTACACGCCGATTTCGTAAACAAAATACTGTTTTTAATCTAATCATCCCTTTTCTCTTCTCCTCTGCTACCGCTATCTGAGCCACCATTTTCTGCGTAATGTATTCCTTTCATGCTTCTTCTGTTCCTTTTGAAACCACATACAGAATTTTTTGCTTTTAAATATAACTTCTTTCCTCACTCTATCGTTACACCAGGGTATTTCTTTCCGTCCTTTCTTATCACTTGTTTTTTTACCCACTTTTTCTGCTGTTTCCACCATATTTTTTCCCTATTTCTTTACTAGCTACTTCATTTCGTCCCTATTGCTCTTGACTATTTTCCGAAATTCTTCCTCCAATATCTCTTCTTTCATTTTCCACACTCTTACCATTCTTTCCTGTCTCTCTATCTTCATTTCTTCTTTAATACCCCTAACCTTCAGTATGTCTACATCTACATGATTACTCTGCAGTTAACAGCTAAGTGTCTGAGAGGGTTTATCGAACCTCTTCCAAGCTGTTTTTCCACCGTTCCATTCTCGTATAGCACACGGGAATAACGAACGCGTAGATCGTTCCGTGTGTGCTCTGATTTATCTTATTACGATGGTGGTTTCTATGTGGGTGGGAGCCAACGGAATATTTTCACACTCTGAGGAGAAAGCTGGTGATTTAAATTTCATGAAAAGATCCCGCCTCGACGAAAAATGCATTTGTTTCAATGATTCCCACCTCCATTCGCGTATCATATCTGTGGCACTCTCTCCCCTATACAAAGCGCGATGCCCTTCTTTGAACTTTCTCGATGTCCTCCGTCAGTCCTGACGAGGATCGTACACTGCGCTTCAATACTGCAGAACAGGGCGGACAAGCGCAATGTAAGCCGGCAGTCTCTTTAGTAGACTGATTTTATTTTCTAGGTGTTCAGCCAATAAATTGCAGTCTTTGGTTTACTTTCAAATCAACATTATCTATGTTATCTTTCCACTGTAAGTTATTTGTTATTGTAACCTCTAAGTTCTTAGCTGAATTTATAGCGTTTAGATTTGTGTGATTTATCATATAACTGAAATTTATCGGATTCCTTTCATCGCTCATGTGGATGACTCCACACTTTTCGTTATTTAGAGTCATCTTGCATTTTTACACCATACAATTTATTGTCTAAACCCTTTTGCAATTGCTTTTGACCATCTGATTACTTAACGTTACAGTAAATGACATCATCATCTCCAAACAATCTAAGAGGCCTACTCAGGTAGTCTTCTAAATCCTTTATGTAGATCATGAAGAGCAGAGAGCTTATAAAACTTTCTTGGGGAACACCAGATATTATTTCTGTTGTACTCGTTGACTTTCCGTCATTTACTACGACCTATGACCTTTCTGACACGAAACTACGAATACAATCGTACAATTGAGACGATACTCCGAAGGAATGCAATTTCATTAGAAGTCGATTGCGAGGAACGGTGTGAAACGCCTCCTGGAAATCTAAAATATGGAATCAATTTGACATCCCATGTCGATCCTCTCATTATTTCTTGAAAATAAAGAGCTAGTTGTGTTTCAAAACAACGATATTTTCTGAATCCGCGTCGGCTATTTGTCAATAAATTGTTTTTTCGAGGTAATTCGTAATATTCAAACACAATAAACTTTCGAAAACCATACTGCAAATCTACATTACTGATGTCGTTATGGTCTTCAGTCCTGAGACTGGTTTGATGCAGCTCTCCATGCTAATCTATCCTGAGCAAGCTTCTTCATCTCCCAGTACCTACTGCAGCCTACATCCTTCTGAATCTGCTTAGTGTATTCATCTCTTGGTTTCCCTCTGCGATTTTTACCCTCCACGCTGCCCTCCAATACTAAATTGGTGATCCCTCGATGTCTCAGAACATGTCCTACCAACCGATCCCCTCTTCTAGTCAAGATATGGGTCTATAATTTAGTGGGTTACTCCTATTTCCTTTTTTGGGTAGGCTACTGGTGTGACTTGCGCAATACCTCAGTCTTTAGGTACGGATCTTTCGACAAGCGAGCCGCTATATATGATTGCCAAGTATGGAGCTATTTTACCAGCATACTCTAAAATGAACCTCGCCGGTATACTTATATTTCGACTAGAGGCTTTGCCTTTATTAAGTAATTTAAGCTGCTGCGCTACACCGAGGATATTTACGCCGACTGCTAGCCCACCTCTTTGTACAAAAGTCTCGCAATATTCGTCCTTCCTCATTTATCCTTTCCCATCCTTCCGTTCCCAATACTTACTCATACCATTTTCTTTGCTTACCTGTTTGTGCATTTAGCTCCCATTATCATAGCTGTCTCTGGCATTTGGTTATCATAACTGTCTCCTCATTTCCTCTTCTAAGTGCTCCTTCTCTTTAACAGCACGCACACTTGTGGTACATATACTTGCAGAATTTTCAGATCTTGTCCTTTGACTTTCACTCTGAACTATATCAACCTGTCACTTATTCTCTTCACCTCCTGTTTCAACCCTCTTTTTATAATCACTGCCGTTCCATGTATTCCTTATTCCTGAGTGCTACTTCAAACACAGATCAGATCCACTCCACAGTTCCCTACTTACTTTATATCCGATTTCTGAGAATCCTGGAAAAGCCAGTCTCCTCGTATTCATAAACTCCACTACTTCTTCCACCTCCCCTGTCAGTGTCTGTATATTCAGTGTACTAAATCTTAGCCCTTAGGAATAGCTGAGTAGTCTTCTACTACAACCATTCTATCCGAGGCTTGTTCCAAATATGAAAGCATGTATTTTATCTAGTGTTCTTCCTGTAATTTCTCTCTAACAACTCTGATCAATTCAAAGTCTATAATTTGCTATAAGGTACTTCCGTCATCTGCACACAATTGGTCAGTAAAATTTGTCCATCATGGTCATATAAACAATCTCCTATTAATTTTACAGCTAAATCACTGCAGATTGTTGGAGATAATTACAAATTTTCAACAGCTGCTGCACTTTGTCATTCAGTTCTCGTAGGGACTTTTACAGTGGAAAATAATTCAGAGTTCATCAGCAACTTTTTTTACATACATAGCAAGTCCTCCTTTCTTCGTAGTGTTTTTACATTAGTGTGAAATTAGCTCGTATCTCGACGAGTAAAATAAATTTCAGTGATTTGCATGTAATCTGATACGTGCAAGTCTGCTAAAATTCCAGCTATCCTTTTATTTTTCTGTCTGGTTATTATGACAAGCTTATCGTGTCTATAAATGAGGCTTCTGATGTTTTGATGAAAGGTATTAAGTGATTTCCTTAAACATCCTTGACTTTGTACAAACTGTAGTATTTTGTTGTACTAGTTACTGTTTCAACTGCAACTATATTTATTCTGCAGCTTTGTCTTTCAGGTGAATTCGTCCTAAAAGGTCCTAGTTGTGAACCTTGCTGAAAATCATTGGGATAGCTTGGATTCTGGTATGGTCAGAACGGATGCTACTGGTAGTTAGCCATGCAGAAGCATTCAGATGAAAACCGTGTTGTGTATTATGTGACAGAGAGGCGATGCATCACACACCCATGCGTGAAAGTCGTTCTATATACACTCTGCATTATCAGCTGTGTCACTCACACATTTCCAGCCGCGTCGCTGCCTAGGTGTGAGAAGTTAACAGTTTTACGTGTAGTCCGAGAAAATAAAGGAAAGAAAGGCAAAGCGATCTGAGACAGCTTTGCAGTTGTGAAACGCTACTGGATGAATCCTGCTTTGCTCTCCATCTAAATGTTATTACGAAACCCGTAATACCATAATGGTGATGGACTGAAGTCGAATTAAATCAAATGATGCTTCGGAAATTAGACTAGGAAATTAGACATTAAAAGAGTAGTTGGAATTTTCTCACTGGACAAGAAAAATAACTGGCGGCGGCAGATATAAAGAGGATATAAAATGCAGGCGGACAACAACAAGTAAAGTTTTTCAGGCCAAAAGAAAAATACGTTAACTTCGATTATAAAGATATATTTTAGGTAGGATTTTCTGAGGGTATTTGGAGTTTATCTTTGTGTGGAAGTGAAACATGAACGAATAATCGCATATACAAAAAGAAAACAATAACGTTTGAAATGTGGAGTTGCAGAAGAAAGCTGAAGATTATCAGAGGTTACCAGATAACCATTGAAGAGCGCTGACTGTAATCAGAGAGTAAAGGTGTTTATCGCACAACCTTACTAAAACAAGAGACAGTTTCATAGGACTCATGTCGAGTCTCCAAGAAATACTTTATTTGGTAATGGAGGATGGTGTGACACACGGAAATTCTGGAGACAGACCAAGCACTGAATACAATAAACAGGTTTAGGTGGACACGAGTTAGAATCGAGTTGTTTTTGAAGTAACCAGAAGACATTGTTAAAGATAAATGGCAATGTAACATGAGAGGCTTGCCGGAAATTAGAATGAAACTATATTCAGGAAGCTTCTTATGGACTACAAAAGTTGAGAGCAGGAGGCGTGCAACGTATCAACCACCGTTATTATCACTCTACCATTAGTAGACAGAAATGATAGAATGTTGTCTAATATTGGGCAGTGATAAATGTGCGCAGTCCATAGTCTGTAGTCGCCCTGCAGCAGAATCGTACATTGATGACTTGTGTGGTGTGTTTCTGTCGTAGCTATGCGTGCGCTGTTATTGCTGTCGTCGCTGTTCGTGCTGATGATGACGTCGGCTGCGGCTGACGTCAGCACTCGGTACGACGAGAGCACCGGCCGCATCGTCGTCTCCATCGAAAGAGGTGATGTCACTCCTTCATTGCACCTACCTGCTACAACTTTAACCAATATCTAGTCACACATCAAATTTAAACAGAATCAGCTTCCACTGTCAACAGCAGCGTCAGCAGAATCAGTATCCCTCCTGATTGCATCATTTGAAACATTACCCACCCTTACCCCCTTCGTTTTTAACACTGTGTAGCGTAGATCAAAGGGCGTTGCTGACCGCTGAGTTCAACCAATTACAGAATTATAAGGGGTGATCAAAAAGTTACCGTTCAAAGGCCACACCAGCCCCTTGCCTTCATGTCAGTGCGGATGTACCATATCGCAGTTGCGCTGGGTTCCATTTACGCCGCAGCAAAGCTCTCAAACGGAAACGTCTTGATCGCCTCCTGTACAAACACACGGTCGTGCTTGTTATTTCACATTGAACTGCAACAATTGTCTGTCAGTGAATCTGCAACAATGTTTCGATTAACTTCTTTTTCATTATTTCTCGCCTACATAAAGCAATTATTATTTAGACAGTGATTGCTGAAAGACGATAAATACACAGCGTCACAAAAAAGTGAACCTCCAAGATGGGGAGAAGAAACAAAATGAAACTTCATAGTTTGGGAGGGTATAGGAAGGTATCTCAGTGATTGCAAAACAGGGTCAAATTTACAAAGAAATTGTCAGTATGAGTTCACTTATCAGTATGACGTTGCACTTCCTCTGACCTGAATGAATACGCTGATCCTGTTGGGGAGGGTGACGTAAAGACGTCGTATCCTATCCAGAGGAAAGTTTTCCCAAAACTCTTGTCACTTGTCCTTGTTATCCTTGATACCAGGAATGGAAAAGAGTTGGCCCCACATAGGTTCTTTCTGGACAACTCTGAGAGTCTTTCTGACCATGAGAGTACCTCAACATCACGCTACAGTTCACAGACAAAGTGTCATGTATGGAGAAGCATTGTACTGTTGAAAATGGCACCACAATACTGTCACATGAGAAGTAATACGTAACGTCATAGGTTGTCCACGACGTACTGTTGCTCCATTAGAGTTCCTTCAGTCACTACCAGCTCTGCCGTGAAGTCATACCCAACGGCTCCCCACACAATGACGCCAGGTATTGTGGTGCCATTTTCAACAGTTCAATGCTTCTCCATACATGACCCTTTACAGCGTATTTCTCTGTGCAACACCTTATAAAATACGCTTTCGCCACGCACCGGATTTTACGTTCGTATTTTACATGTACAATCAGGGTCACATTGAACCTCTGTATCTCGGAAACGGATGAAAGATGCGAACAAAATTTTCAAAGCTGTTCGAGATCGAGATGTCAGAAATATATGGTAAAAATTTCAGGCATTTGCTATGCATAACCGTCTTGGAATCCTCCGCTCGGTTTTGGTCCGCTGGAGACGGTGAAGATATAGCAAAAAAACTCTTTTTGTGGGGTTTTCCGAGAAATTACCCTTGAAATAACGGTACCGTCATAAGTCCTATCAAACCCTTTTGCCTAAGTAGGAGGACGTGTGTAATATTCATAATTTGACCCTGTATTTTAGGCTAGGGAAACTAAGACGACCCTTCTGTTGGGTATACAAATGGTCCCTACCCCAAGACTATCGAAAACACTTAACCCTACGTTCTTATCATGAACAGAACCCGATGTATGGCAGCGGAAAAACCTATTTTCATGCGCGGCATTTTGGAACATATTAGGTATGAATGCTGTCACATGCATGCCGATTAGTCACACATGAAAATTTGTACTGTACTGGAACTCGAACCTGGATTTCCAGTTTATCTTCAGCTGTCGCCTTAAGCACTTCGTCTATGGGTGCACACTTCCTGGACTGTCACAGAGTTTCATATGTCACATTGTCGATATCTTTATATCGTATTTCACTAAATTCATAATCTAATGCTTGCAAAATTACTTGAATTCCCGCATCAGAGAGGATGAGACAACAAGAAATTGGGACCAGTGTTGTTCTCACCATGTGCCTACCTAAGCTTGCGATACTTACATGCAGGAACAGACGCTATTCACGATCTGCAGATGTAGGAAATAGTTGAAAATTAATTTGTTGACAGCGAATTTCTTGACATCAGCTGTGTTAGGTATAGATCAGCCACCCAGTAGTGGCTTATATGTTTATTTCTGTTGCTCGTTGTCTATTCTCCCTGCTGTAGAAATCCAAGTAATGTTGCGAGCAGTAGAGGATGAATTTACTGGAATACGATATAATGACGTAGACTGTGATAAAATTTGAGTCAGTCTTGCAGGCGTCCTTGGATAACCGAAGTGGTTTACGTGACAGGTCAAGATAAGCGGGAAATCCGTGTTTGAGTCTCGGTCCGGCACACATTTTCACACACATGTCACAAGTAATTAGTATCTCTTTCCCAATACAGCTGGTGTCAAGATATTTGCAGGCAGTGAATTAATTTCGAATTAATTTCGGATAGCTGTCAGTCGTAGTTAATGACTGTACACACAGACATAGAAGTAAATATTACATGCTGAGGCGGGTGCAAGACGATAATATTATAAGTCTGGATTCCTCATAGTCTCGTTCTCACTGGTGTGGGAATACAGAGTAAAGCTGTGGCCATTAAGCGATGAATGTAGGGGACTATGGTACAAGGATGAAGACAATGTGACTGATGGAAGTTCGGGTCGGTCCGGGAGGCGAGCACACATAGCCGAAGTGGTTAAGGCTACTGTTCGTGATAAGTGGGGAGTTCGCATTCGAGTCCCGGTCTGGCACAAATTTCCATATGTCACTAATAGTGTGAGATCTATATCTCACACAGCTGATGCCAAGATATTCATAGTCAGCGAATTTACCTTGAATTACACCCACTGACGATTGCATCCTTTAGAGCTACTAAATTTCAGCGACATTGATTGCTACGTTTCAGTCATTGTTCCAAATAGTAATAGATATGTTCAATGGGATTCAGATCGAGTGAGTTAGCAGACCATCCAGAAAGTTCATCAACGCTACTACTCTGTGAACACAACCATTGTCATCTTGCAAGACGGTGGTGCAAACTGCCGATTGACCGTGAAGATGGAGAAACAGCTATACTTATTCACCGAGGACCTTGAAATATATATCCTAGTTCATATTCAAAGTGATCTGAATGAGTGGACCTAAATCATGGTACGTTAAATAACCCCAAAGCATGAGCAGAACCATCTATGGTCTGAAGTACACCCTCAACATACTGCTGGTTAAATATTGATTGGGCTGTTAGTGCTCACAACAGGTTGCAACCCTTCGCTAAACGCCTCCAGTAAACTACTGCCCCTTGTCTGTGTTGCTTGGCTCGTTGAAGACGTCTGAATGAGAGTAATGGCCTTTAGCGGGGTACCCGACTGCTGATGTCCACAGCAAACAGTTGCGTCCGCAATGTCTGCCTGGAATCTATTTGAGGTAGCCCTGCATTCAATGACCACAACAACTGATGTTGAGCTTGAAACCGACTGTCACTGACAAGAAGTGATACTCACCTTCGGTTCCTCTCGATTACGATATTTTTGCGGTTTCTCATGATATGTTACATAGCAGCGGATGATACGCTATTTCTTGTACAGGGTGTCCCAGAAATGTTGCGACAGACATCGAGTGGTTGTAGAGCGTGTCTTGAAGAACAGATCGAGGATAGGAACCCGTGTCCGGATAAATCATTCAACGACGCTATCGAACGTCAAAGTTAGAGGCGCCAGTGACTGCCACTACCCAACCCGTTCGGCAGCAAACGTGACTTTGTACGGTGACGCATCGTGAGCGGAACATCTCACAATGTTGTTTTTTATTCAGTGATAGCGACTGATTGCCACGATCTCCAGTGGAGAAGATGTAGCCAGCTGTTGCGTAGACTGACTCTCTCCCCTATGAACGTGATGCTCTGTTCCCTTGCTGGATGACTGTTGTCACCTGCAGTTTATTTTTCTCCTGTATTCCGAAAAACATTGGCGATTTTAGATGGTTCCAGTAGGAAAATAAACGGCGGAAGGAAACCGGTGCCCAAAATCGCCATCCACCGATGCAACAGAGCCTCACATCCGTAGGAGACAGTGCCTTGCTACGCAGCGGCTAGCTCCATCGTCTCCACTGGCAAACACTGAATAACAAACAACACTGCGAGACGCACCGCATACTGTTTTCAACGTACACAATCACCGCATACTGTTCTTCAGCGTACACAATCACGTTTGTTGCCGAAGGGGTGTCACAGGGGCAGGCGCCAGCACCTTTTACAACTTTTACTTCGACACTCTGTAGGTCGTTGATTGACGTTTCTGAACACAGGTCCCTGTCCTCGATTTGTTCCTCAAGACACCCTCTAAATCTGAAGACTGGTTTCGTGCAGCTCTCGGTGCTAGTTTATCCTATGCAAGGCTCTTCATCTCTCTGTTTGAACCAAATCATGGTGTCTTCCTACTATTTTACTCCCCACACTTCTTTCCATTATCAAACTGACAATTCCTTTATGCCCCACGAAGTGTCCTATCAACTGATCCTTTGTTTCAGTCAGATTGTGACATAATTTATTTTGTCCCGTTTCGGTTCAGTGACTCCTCATTAGTTATTCGATCTGCCCATACACTCTTGGGCAGTCTTCTGTAGCACCTGTAAGTAACAGAATTGACTGACGCTTAATGGAAACAGCGATTCCTGCCCAACAGAACCGTTCGGTAAGACTTGGCGATTTGTACTCGATGGAACTCATAATGGGCTGATGTTATAATCTTAGTAATTATCTACAGCCGCGCGGGATTAGCCGAGCGTTCTAAGGCGCTGCAGTCATGAACTGTGCGGCTGGTCCCGGCGGAGGTTCGAGTCCTCCCTTGGGTATGGGTGTGTGTGTTTGTCCTTAGGATAATATAGGTTAAGTAGTGTGTAACCTTAGGAACTGATGACCTCAGCAGTTAAGTCCCACAAGATTTCACACAAACAAAAAAAAAAAAAAATGTAGCTAAATTAATGAAATTACGGTACTTTGAATGCAGCTATGATGAACTACAATGAAACCTTTATGAAATATAGTTCGTATAAAAGATGGACTAAATGAATGTAAACACATAGTAAAACTCACATTAATAAAATGGGTATAGAAAAACCTATTTGTTATTACTGTTCAGATTAATGAAAAGACTTAGGAAACATGTTGGTGATAAAATCCATTCCGTAATTAAAGAGTTATATAGTTTTGTAAATTATATACGTGGCAAAAAATTTCGGGAATACATTTGCCTAGGTAACCTATTTCAGTGATTAACACTACAAAAACACAGGTCAACGTAAGCGAAATATAAGCTACCGCAAACGTGAAATGCTGTCACATTAATAGCTGGTGTAACCGCCAAAATGTTGAATGCAAGCATGCAAACCTGCATGCATTGTGTTGTACAGATGTCGGGTGTCAGTTGTTGGGATGGCGTTTCGTGTCTGTTGCACCTGGTCGGTCAGTACAGGGATGGTTAAAGCTCTTTGTGCATGACACTGAAGTTGTCGTCCGGTGATGTCCCCGTGCTCGATTGGAACAGATCTAGTGATCGAGCAGGCTAAGGCAACATGTCGACACTCTGCAGAGCCTGTTGGGTTACAACAGAAGGGGACGAGCGTTATCCCGTTGGAAAACACCCCCTGGAGTGTTGTTCATGAATGGCAGCACAGCAGGTCGAATCACCAAATTTACGTACAGATTTGCAGTCAGAGTACGCAGGACAAACACGAGAGTGCTCCTACTGTACGAAATCACACCCCAGATCGTAACTCCAGGTGTAGGTGCAGTGTGTCTAGCAGGCAGACAGGTTAGGTTCAGGTGCTCAAGTGATCACCTTCTAACCAACACGTGGCCATCACTGGCTCCTAGAAGAATCAGCTCTCATCAGAAAATACAACAGAGCTCCACTCTGCCCTCTGTCTCTTGACATCACTGAAGTCGCAAACGGCGATTGTTATGGGTTTCAGTGGAACGCACGCTACAGGGCGTCTGACTCGGAGCTGTCCTTGAAATAATTGATTTGTAACTGCTCTTCGTGTCACTGTGGTGCCAACTGCTGCTCATATTGCTGCTGCAGGTGCGGTACGATGCATCAGAGCCATACGCCGAACACGATGGTCTTCCCTCTCGTTAGTACCACATGGCGGTCCGGAGCCAGATCTTCTTGCGACCGTACATTCCCGCGACCGCCGTTGCCAGCAGTAGTATACAGTGGCTACAATCCAACCTAGTCTTTCTGCAGTGTGGCAGAAGCAACAACCAGCTTCTCGTAGCCCTATTACACGATCTCGTTGTTACTGAGTGGGATGTTGATAATGGTGTCTTTGTGCCTTAAAAGCATTCTTGACTAACATCAACTGACCACATCCATTCTCAAAAGTAACTAAAGCTCATGACTGTTACAGCGTGTATTTAAACTTACTTGACTTAATTCCTTTGGCTCCTATGGGGGCATAGGGCATCCAGGAGAACCCGCCATCCGTCTCTGTCTTTGGCCATTTGCCTCAATTCTACCCAGGTCTTGCCAACTCTTTTTGCTTTCGCTTCCACTATCCTTTTCCATACCCCACTAGGTCTTCCTCTCTTCCTTGTTCCCTGGGGATTCCATTCCAATGCTGTTTTCTCGATGGCTCCATCTGGTTTTCTCAAAGTGTGTCCCAACCAACCCCGCCTTCTCTCTCGTATCTAGTCTACTATATGTATCTTGTTTGTTATTCGCCAGAGCTCCTCATTACATATTTTTTCTGGCCACCAGATATTCATGATGCGTCGAAGACATCTAATCATGAAGCTTTGTAACTGGGATTTTATCTTTTTATCCATTTTCCAGCTTTCACTCGCGTACAGAAGGGCAGCCTTCACATTTGTATTAAAAATACGGATTTTTGTTTTGTACGTGATATTTCTATTTTTCCATGTTGGATACAATTGTATGAAGGCAGCATTAGCCTTTCTAACGCAGTGTTTCACGTCACCTCCAGCTCCACCATCTTCCGTCACTATACTACCCAGGTACAGGGTACGCCAAGAGTGTGAAACGTGAATAGACATAAACTTTCAGCTGTAGAAACACGACTACCAACTTTCATTTATGGCACACAACTCCTTCTTCTTGGTGTAGCAATTTTTTCCGTCAGTGTATTATTGTAAAACTTTATTTTCTGATTTTTAACAACATTAACGATATTCTTTCCATCTGTTTATTATTCTGGAGTGTTTACATTTATTTATTAATCTAAATCCTCTAACTCATCCTTAAAACTATACAAATTTTAATTGAAATCTTCAAAATTCCTATGTTGAACAATGAAAATAGCTATGTCCCGATAGATGGAATCTATATAAACCTCCTCGCTAACAGTCAGAATCAGTTACTTTAGTTAAAGATTTTGTCAGGGTCAGTTTTATTATAGATATTGGCAAAGCTCGTTTGTGTGTCACGTAATCTTGTGATGCGACAAAAGTGTTATAAAATGGATTTATATGTTTCGGCTGCGTCATTTTATAGAAGAAGATTAATTACCAGATAAATTGCCTGACAATAAGGGAAATCCAAGATATAAGTTTCAGGTGGAGCAAACTGCAGCGAAAAGACAGTACGATTCATCATATATCACGAGTCTGATCTGAGTATAATTTTACTTGACGCGAAAAAGTAGTTACGTTATAAACTTCTATTCTCTTCTTGTCTGAACTGTTTATTGACCGTGTTTCATTTCTGTTCAATGCCACATTCCAGACAAATACCTTCCGAAAAAGCTTCTTAATTTTTAAACTTATACGTGACACAACGAAGTGGTCATATTATATCCTCTATTCTCTTCTTGTCTGAACTGTTTATTGACCGTGTTTCATTTCTGTTCAATGCCACTTTCCAGACAAATACTTTCCGAAAAGGCTTCTTAATTTTTAAACTTTTATTCGATGCTATTCACTGACATTCAGTCATGCCACTGACGTCCTATGAAAGTAACAGTTGTTTGTATGGAATCAGTCCAGTGCAATAGGTCGACGTGAAGACGTGACAGAATGGCAGAGTTACAGTGTTTCATGCGTTTAGGACCCCACTGCAAATGAAGTTGCACGACTTTTTGGTGTATCAATGCTGATTACCCAGTGTGTCTACAGGATCTCCCAAAAATGATGCGATCATCTTCGAGAGGTTATAGAGGGTGTCTTGAGGAACAAATCGAGGACAGGGACCTGTGTTCAGAAACGCCAATCAACGACCTACAGAGTGTCGAAGTAAAAGGTGTAAAAGGTGCTGGCGCTTGCCCCTGTGACACCCCTTCGGCAACAAACGTGATTGTGTACGCTGAAGAACAGTATGCGGTGATTGTGTACGTTGAAAACAGTATGCGGTGCGTCTCGCAGTGTTGTTTGTTATTCAGTGTTTGCCAGTGGAGACGATGGAGCTAGCCGCTGCGTAGCAAGGCACTGTCTCCTACGGATGTGAGGCTCTGTTGCATCGGTGGATGGCGATTTTGGGCACCGGTTTCCTTCCGCCGTTTATTTTCCTACAACAACAAACGGATCTATTCCACACGAGTGAGGGAAGCAGATGGGCAAAGTTATCCATTTGGTATGCATGTAGTTGGCTGGTTGGTTGATTTGGTAGAGGGGACCAAACAGTGAGGTCAACGGTCCCATCGGTTTAGGGAAAGATGGGGAAGGAAGTCGGCCGTGCCCTTTCACAGAAACTATCCCGGAACTTACCAAAGGGATTTACGGATATCACAGAAAACCTAAATGGTTTGAACCGTCGTCTTCCCGAATGCGAGTGCAATGTGCTAAACGACAAGGCAATGAAAGAATGAGTGTCTCCATATGGTGCAGAATGTGCGCTATTTTGAAACTTCGAAGCCGTATCCTTTCCTCTTTCGGGCAATATTCTAAAAGATTTAACTGCCCAGGCAAGAAACACGACCCATCCTCACAGTTGCAGTTCTACCAGTAGCTCCATCCTTTAAAAATTTTCCGGCATCCAAATTGTCCCACAAAATTTCGGGAGAGCTACCGGATATTTGCAACTTGGTGCCAGGATATTTCAGAGCAGAGTCCTCTAGTCATCTTCAGGTGATATTGTCGAACATTCACTGTTTTCACGTATTTAAGACGCCGCCGGCACATGGCTGGTGTATCCACCTGGCATAGCGCATGTGCTGATTGAATGGTGAATACTCGCCACATAGATATCAAATCGATTGTCCTCGTGCGGTAAAATCGCGGAACGACGCCGGCTACACAGAGCACCAAGTTTTTTTTTTTGTGACAAGATTCCATGCAAAATTTAACTGGACACCGTCGCCTCGATTAATAAGGGACTCAGATAGATCATTGATGCATTTATGGCCGTCCGGTGTGGCCGTGCGGTTCTAGGCGCTTCAGTCTGGAACCGCGTCACCGCTACGGTCGCAGGTTCGAATCCTGCCTCGGGCATGGATGTGTGTGATGTCCTTAGGTTAGTTAGGTTTAAGTAGTTCTAAGTTCTAGGGGACTGATGACCACAGATGTTAAGTCCCATAGTGCTCAGAGCCATTTGAACCATTTTTGATGCATTTATGATGGAGCTCCAAAAGTTTGACGTTTGACCCACAGTTTTTTTTTCAATGTATTTCATCAACTGACCAGTGGATATGCAGTGTTCGGCGATAGCTGACTTGGAAGAGGCGAGTATGCCGTTGATGTAATACAATACGATCCTGCACAGTTCACGTCGTTTTCCCTATGTAAGATTTGCCACATTCGCGCGGAATTTTGGAAACATTTATCTTGTGCAGCTCTAGTGGTCTTTGACAAATCCACGTATCCCTGGTGTTTTGGAAGGGAGAAGAAAAAATGCTTTAACTTTATGGCTTCTTAATATTCTGTCTATTTTCAGTGAAACATTTCCAATACATGGTACATAAGCAGTCTTTTTAAAGGCCCTATCCTCTTCCTCGTTTGGCGTTTGTACTTCTATGGCGCTCTCTGTACTTGCTGAGACGAATGTCCACTGTTTACGAGCACAGTTTGCAGGTGTTTCAGTTCCGTTTGCGGATTATCGGCATCCGAGATGGTATGGACTCGGAGGATTAATGTCTTTAGAATGTCCATTGTTTGTGCTGGATGGTTTCAACTAGTAGCTTGTAAAGATAGGTCTTTATTAGTGGGCTTTCGAAACACAGAATGGCCAATTGTGCTATCACTCTTACGTCGCACAAAGACGTCCACAAACGGCAAGCAACCATCTTTCTCCGTCTCCGTAGTAAATTTTAAGTTATCATGTATGGAGTTAAGCTTTTGAAAGAACTTTCGGAGATTGTCCAAACCATGAGACGAAACTCTAAAAGTGACATCAGCATATCGCCAAAATACTGTTGATTTTAAAATAGCTGATGTGACTTCTCGCTCCTCAAAATCTTCCATAGAAAGACTAGGGAGACAAAGGACTCCCCATGGCGACACCGCCAGATTGTTAAAAAAACTTATAGTTAAATAAAAAGTACGCTGAGGAAAGAGTGTGCTGGAACAAAGCTGTAATGTGAGCTCCAAACCAATTGCCAGCGAGCTGCAGTGAGTTGCAGTGAGCTCACCAGAGGGACATTTGTAAAAATAGAAACGACATTATAACTGACCAACAAGTCATTGCTTTCCAGCTAAGTGAGTGAAGTCTGTTGATAAAAATAACTAGAATTTCTTATATGACGTGAATACTTGCGCCGAAATATCGTGGCAACAAGTAGCAAACATCCAGCAGTTCTCTCGAAATTTTATGGAACCTCTGTCCTACCTCCTGAATTTCACGGAAGATCTGCTGCTAACCACGTTGTGCTAGCAGAACTGGAAAACTTGAAAAGTAAGAGAGAGGTTTTGCCAAAACTGAAGTTGTGACAACGGGTCGTGAGTCGTACGTGGATAACTCAGTTGGTAAGGGCATAGATCGAAAAAGGTATGTATTTCGTTTGGCTTGAAGATACAGTGTGTTGTTACAAGATATAATGTACAATTATTTACATATTTACAAACATATACGGGTTTAGACCTCGATCTATGAGTAACTTCAGTATTATTACAGATGGATATTCAGTGTCCTCAACCACTCCACAGCTTCCTCACTGGCCTGATGAATCTCCTCCATCGAACCATTGAACCTTCTAAGTGGGCAATGCATAATGATGTGGCTGATGGTCTGACAGCAATTTTCCACTTGTGCTTCTAAAACTGACATCTGCCATGTTGAGCTTTTATCCATTTAAGTGATGTCCAGATTTTCCTGGGTTGTTTGGAACCAGGGGGTTGCTTGGTTGGGTCCGAGATCAGTCCAGATATGTCTAGGTTTGAAGACAGCCAGGCGCTGCGCCAAGCTTCTCTTACTGTAAACTGATCTTGGGCCAGCTACTTTCCTAGAATCCAAGAAGGGTTCCGAGATTTCAGGCTGAGATCTTCATGTAGACAGTCTTCATGTATTGGTAAGAGAGGGTTGTCACAGCGTTTATGTCGTTCTATCTTCAGTGCTAATGCTCTTCGGAGATGAGGAGTTGGAATACTAGAAAGTACCTGTAGCCACTTCTGAGGAGAAGACTGGATGGTGCCTGACATAATCCTCAATGTGTCATTCAGCTGGACATCTACCTTCTTTGTATGGGTACTGTTAAGCCGTACTGGACTGCAGCATTGAGCTACTGGGTATACTAGGGTAAGTGCTGTAGTTCTGAGACTAGATGCAGAGGGGCCCCAGCCTGTTCCTGTGAGTTTGTCCAGGATGTTGTTACGGCTATTGATTTTAGCAGATGTTTTGCGTAGATGTGCACTGTAGGTCAAGGATCGATCCAAGATGACTCCTAGATACACTCCTGGAAATGGAAAAAAGAACACATTGACACCGGTGTGTCAGACCCACCATACTTGCTCCGGACACTGCGAGAGGGCTGTACAAGCAATGATCACACGCACGGCACAGCGGACACACCAGGAACCGCGGTGTTGGCCGTCGAATGGCGCTAGCTGCGCAGCATTTGTGCACCGCCGCCGTCAGTGTCAGCCAGTTTGCCGTGGCATACGGAGCTCCATTGCAGTCTTTAACACTGGTAGCATGCTACGACAGCGTGGACGTGAACCGTATGTGCAGTTGACGGACTTTGAGCGAGGGCGTATAGTGGGCATGTGGGAGGCCGGGTGGACGTACCGCCGAATTGCTCAACACGTGGGGCGTGAGGTCTCCACAGTACATCGATGTTGTCGCCAGTGGTCGGCGGAAGGTGCACGTGCCCGTCGACCTGGGACCGGACCGCAGCGACGCACGGATGCACGCCAAGACCGTAGGATCCTACGCAGTGCCGTAGGGGACCGCACCGCCACTTCCCAGAAAATTAGGGTCACTGTTGCTCCTGGGGTATCGGCGAGGACCATTCGCAACCGTCTCCATGAAGCTGGGCTACGGTCCCGCACACCGTTAGGCCGTCTTCCGCTCACGCCCCAACATCGTGCAGCCCGCCTCCAGTGGTGTCGCGACAGGCGTGAATGGAGGGACGAATGGAGACGTGTCGTCTTCAGTGATGAGAGTCGCTTCTGCCTTGGTGCCAATGATGGTCGTATGCGTGTTTGGCGCCGTGCAGGTGAGCGCCACAATCAGGACTGCATACGACCGAGGCACACAGGGCCAACACCCGGCATCATGGTGTGGGGAGCGATCTCCTACACTGGCCGTACACCACTGGTGATCGTCGAGGGGACACTGAATAGTGCACGGTACATCCAAACCGTCATCGAACCCATCGTTCTACCATTCCTAGACCGGTAAGGGAACTTACTGTTCCAACAGGACAATGCACGTCCGCATGTATCCCGTGCCACCCAACGTGCTCTAGAAGGTGTAAGTCAACTACCCTGGCCAGCAAGATCTCCGGATCTGTCCCCCATTGAGCATGTTTGGGACTGGATGAAGCGTTGTCTCACGCGGTCTTCACGTCCAGCACGAACGCTGGTCCAACTGAGGCTCCAGGTGGAAATGGCATGGCAAGCCGTTCCACAGGACTACATCCAGCATCTCTACGATCGTCTCCATGGGAGAATAGCAGCCTGCATTGCTGCGAAAGGTGGATATACACTGTACTAGTGCCGACATTGTGCATGCTCTGTTGCCTGTGTCTATGTGCCTGTGGTTCTGTCAGTGTGATCTCGTGATGTATCTGACCCCAGGAATGTGTCAATAAAGTTTCCCCTTCCTGGGACAATGAATTCACGGTGTTCTTATTTCAATTTCCAGGAGTGTATTTAGGGTGAGGATTAAACTTCAGCAGGTGGCCACGATATTGAACTTGGGGAATATAGTTGGCTTGTCTGTTGCTAAGATGGAAACTGCTGACCTCTGTTTTCGTTATGTTTGGTTTCAGTCTGCAGATTTTGAAGAACTTGTCGACTCTCTGAAGATCTTCTGTGACCGCGGTTTCTGCTATCAATGCAAGGTCGTCAGCTTACATAAACTTTCTAGCAGCAGTAGCTGGTAAATCCTCAGAGTATATGTTTAACAGCAATGGGGCAAGGACCGATCCTTGTGGTAATCCATCATTCAGTTTGTAAGGTGTGCTTTCGATGTCATTTAGGTGCACTTCGATCGCTCTGCTGGCCAATATGTTGTTCAGAAGGGTGGCATTTTTTTTTGTATGGGATTGTTTTAAGGAATTTAAGGAATTTGAGGATCATCACTTTCGCCAAACTGTGTCATATGCTGATGTCAGGTCCACAAACACATCTACAGTCTCCTTGCGATCCAGAAATCCTCTCTCTATGTGACTTGTTAGGGCTAGCAACTGGTCTGTACAACTGCGCTTTGGTCTAAAGCTAGCTTGCCCTATTGGTATGTTATCTAGGGTTATAGCCGAGAATCTGTTATATATTATTCTTTCCAGCAGCTTATAGCTGACACTCAGGAGGACAATAGGCCTATAATATTCTGCATTATCTCCACTTTTCCCAGGTTTCCGTATTGCGACAATTTTAGCTCTTTTGGATATTTGTGGTAGCTGTCCATTGCGTAAGATTTTGTAAAACTTAGCAAGCCATTTAGTTGTTCGAGGACCACAGTGTAATAGAAATTCTGGACATCTACCATTTAGTCCACCTGCTTTTCGTGATTTTACTTCCTTTAGTGCAGATGAAACCTCAACAGCCGTGATATCAAGTGGAAAATGACGAACTGCTTCAGCCTGGCATATATTTGATTTTAATTCTGACCGAATTCTTTTTGCCTCTTTCTTGTCATTGTCGGCAGATTTTTTTGCCAGACTAACTAATCTGTTTGCTGTTGCATCTGGTTGTATCTTGGAGCACTTAGCACTGAATTTAGGAGTACTGCTACCAAGTGTTCATAAAAGAGACCATGCTTTTCGGCTGGAGTGCGGAAAATTTGTATTTTCCCTGAGGCTGATCCATTTTTCTCTTCTAGCTGAGTCTAGGGAATTTAGTAACTCATCTGCGATTTCATGGTCACCGCTGAGTTTATATTCTTCATATAGCTCGATACATTTTAGATTCCAGCCAGGGACATAAGCCTTCCTGTATCCTCTTGGGATATGTTTCTTTGCGATGGCACATACTAATCCCGTAAAGGGCTTATAATTTTCTATTTTTGATGTGATCCACTGTCCAGTTTGCTAGTGAATTTTGACCAGTTGGCTTTGGTAAAGTTTCAGCGTGGCAGTGGGACTGACCTGATGGCAGGCATTTCTAGGCGGACTTTGGCGAGTGCTGGTCTATGCTGACTTCGTGGGAAGTTGTCTAGAATTTTCCTGCTTTACTTCAGTGGTCTTCCAGATGAGTCCTTTGAGACAAAACATAGATCCGGACATAGTCCTTGTTCCATCTAGCGGAGTGGAAAGAGCCCTTTTCTTTGGCATAGTACAACAGAAAGAGGTCTTCAGCATCGGCACACTGTCATACGTCTTGGCCCTCTTTGTCGGTATAATCGTATCCCCAGTTGGTGCTGTTGCTGTTAAAATCTCCGAGGATTACAGCTGGGTGTTGCACGTTCTGGATGGCCTCATTCAAGATCAAAGGGTGTGATGGAGGCTTATAGATGTTTGTAATTTCAGTGCCTGCAACTTAATTTTGGAGCCAAACATATTATTGTTCACATTTGTGCTTATAGTTACAGCTTCATCGATGTTGTTTTTTACATACATTGAAGTACCATAATTTCTGTAAAATGTTGCATTAAGCAAGCTATATCCTGGAATCTTGCATAAAGCTGATCTTGCGTAAAGCTGATCTTGATTTTTGCGTTGAGTCTCTTGCAGCAGGATAGCACCCACCCTGTGGTTGGACAGTAATTTTGCTAAGTATTCACTTTTTGACCGGCTTACTCCTTCTATATTGAGTTGCAAAACTCTTTATGTATGGGCGAGGGCCATTCTGAGCTTGAGCCATGTTGCTGTATCTTCCAGTTGCTGGGATATCCTGAAGGAAAACTTGGGGTCTAGCGGGCAACGTTGTTGCATTCTTGGCACCACCCTGGGGTCTCGTGTGGGGCACTTTGAGGTTAAACCCACGGACGTGAAGCAACGACGACCCTCATCGAAAAAGGTGGACAGCCAGATAGACTACCAGTCCAGCACGCTATTTTAAACTGCCAGCAAGTTTCATAACAGCAATCACTTCCTCTGTAACGAGGACTTAATATGACCGAGGTCCTGTTTCCTCGCTATATCCTGGAATCTTGCATAAAGCTGATCTTGCGTAAAGCTGATCTTGATTTTTGCATTGAGTCTCTTGCAGCAGGATAGCACCCACCCTGTGGTTGGACAGTAATTTTGCTAAGTATTCACTTTTTGACCGGCTTACTCCTTCTATATTGAGTTGCAAAACTCTTTATGTATGGGCGAGGGCCATTCTGAGCTTGAGCCATGTTGCTGTATCTTCCAGTTGCTGGGATATCCTGAAGGAAAACTTGGGGTCTAGCGGGCAACGTTGTTGCATTCTTGGCACCACCCTGGGGTCTCGTGTGGGGCACTTTGAGGTTAAACCCACGGACGTGAAGCAACGACGACCCTCATCGAAAAAGGTGGACAGCCAGATAGACTACCAGTCCAGCACGCTATTTTAAACTGCCAGCAAGTTTCATAACAGCAATCACTTCCTCTGTAACGAGGACTTAATATGACCGAGGTCCTGTTTCCTCGCTATATCCTGGAATCTTGCATAAAGCTGATCTTGCGTAAAGCTGATCTTGATTTTTGCATTGAGTCTCTTGCAGCAGGATAGCACCCACCCTGTGGTTGGACAGTAATTTTGCTAAGTATTCACTTTTTGACCGGCTTACTCCTTCTATATTGAGTTGCAAAACTCTTTATGTATGGGCGAGGGCCATTCTGAGCTTGAGCCATGTTGCTGTATCTTCCAGTTGCTGGGATATCCTGAAGGAAAACTTGGGGTCTAGCGGGCAACGTTGTTGCATTCTTGGCACCACCCTGGGGTCTCGTGTGGGGCACTTTGAGGTTAAACCCACGGACGTGAAGCAACGACGACCCTCATCGAAAAAGGTGGACAGCCAGATAGACTACCAGTCCAGCACGCTATTTTAAACTGCCAGCAAGTTTCATAACAGCAATCACTTCCTCTGTAACGAGGACTTAATATGACCGAGGTCCTGTTTCCTCGCTATATCCTGGAATCTTGCATAAAGCTGATCTTGCGTAAAGCTGATCTTGATTTTTGCATTGAGTCTCTTGCAGCAGGATAGCACCCACCCTGTGGTTGGACAGTAATTTTGCTAAGTATTCACTTTTTGACCGGCTTACTCCTTCTATATTGAGTTGCAAAACTCTTTATGTATGGGCGAGGGCCATTCTGAGCTTGAGCCATGTTGCTGTATCTTCCAGTTGCTGGGATATCCTGAAGGAAAACTTGGGGTCTAGCAGGCAACGTTGTTGCATTCTTGGCACCACCCTGGGGTCTCGTGTGGGGCACTTTGAGGTTAAACCCACGGACGTGAAGCAACGACGATCCTCATCGAAAAAGGTGGACAGCCAGATAGACTACCAGTCCAGCACGCTATTTTAAACTGCCAGCAAGTTTCATAACAGCAATCACTTCCTCTGTAACGAGGACTTAATATGACCGAGGTCCTGTTTCCTCGCGAGTCAGATCCTCATTTCATTTCGTCGGTGATTTCTATCAAATGTTTAGCGTTACATATCCGTTCAACTAACCGTACGTAGCTGTCCAAGACAACGGTCAGCTGGTGTAGGGAAGAGTCGTGCAGTATCGACCGGTTTAAGTTTTTTGACTTTACTGTGTAACTGCGGTGCCTAATCGGAAAATTAATATACGATTCTCTTACCTCAAGACATGGTCTACGAATAGCACAAAGTAATGATTTTTACTTTCTACGAATAACACAGTGTAAAGATTTTTACTTTTTATTTATAGTGCTTAATGACATCGAAAGTAAATGAACTGCAATTACAAGACTTGCCTTGCACAAAGCGTTTTGCAGTATGGGACATTGTCTTTTCTGTGATAATATCGGTTGTTAATCATTCACTGCACTGTTACATATTGAACAATACGAGGGGAGATCAATAAGAAACGCAACATATTTTTCTGTGAAAGTAGGTTGGTTTCATTCAGGATTAGAATACACCATATTATTCCCTACTCTCTCGGCTACAGAACCCTATTTCTACACCGTAATCTCCGTGCAACGCGACGGCCTTACGCCACCCTACAGGGCAAGTCTTTGTGCCGCATGGTACAGCTCTACTGGTCGGTGTTGGAGACAACGTCTTACTGTATCAGTAACCTCTGAATCATGCACATACTGCTTCCCCAGGAGTGTATCCTTCACTGCGCCAAACAGATGGAAGTCTGAAGGTAGGGTGGATGAAGAACTGTCCAGTGACGTTTTGCGGCCTTTCTGGTGTTCGCAGACTAGTGTGAGGACCTGCTTGTCATGTGAAGAAGAAGTTCATTTGTGTTTTTGTGACGAAGAACACGCTGAAGTTACTTCTTCAATTTCATGATGGTAGCATAATACACCTGAGAGTTGATCGTTGTACCATGAGGGAGGACATCAAACAGAATAAGTCCTTCAGAGTCATTGAAGGCCGTCGCCACGACTTTACAGGCTAAGGATGCGTCTTCTAACTTTTTCTTCGGAGGAAAGATGGTGTGGCGTCACTCTATGGACTACGGTTTTGTTTCCAGTTCGAAGTGATGAACCCACGTTTCATCGACTCTTACAATGTTTGACAAGTTGTCACTATCAGTCTCGTAAAACGCAAGAAATTTCATACAGATGATACTTCTTTGTTCTTTATGGTCTTCTGTTAGGCGGTGAGAACTCCAGTGGGGGTACACACATTTGAGTGAAACTTCCTGGCAGATTAAAACTGTGTGCCGGACCGAGACTCGAACTCGGGACCTTTGCCTTTCGCGGCCAAGTGTTCTACCATCTGAGCTACCCAAGCACGGCTCACGCCCCGTCCTCACAGCTTTACATCCGCAAGTACCTCGTCTCATACCTTCCAAACTTCACAGAATCTCTCCTGCGAATCTTGCAGGACTAGCACTCCTGAAAGTAAGGATACTGCTGAAACATGGCTTAGCCACAGGCTGGGAGATGTTTCGAGAATGAGATTTTCACTCTGCAGCGGAGTGTGCGCTGATATGAAACTTCCTGGCAGATTAAAATGGTTCAAATGGCTCTGAGCACTATGGGAGTTAACTTCTGAGGTCATCAGTCCCCTAGAACTTAGACCTACTTAAACCTAACTAACCTAAGGACATCACACACATCCTTGCCCGAGGCAGGATTCTAACCTGCGACAGTAGCGGTCGCGCGGTTCCAGACTGTAGCGCCTAGAACCGCTCGGCCACCCTGGCCGGCGGAAGATTAAAACTGTGTGCCGGACCAAGACTCGAACTCGGTACCTTTGACTTTCGCGGGGATGTTTCCAGAGTGGTAGTTTTCAGGAGTGCTAGTCCTGCAAGATTCGCACTATCCTTTCTCTCAGGAGCGCTAGTCTTGCAAGATTCGCAGGAGAGCTTGTGTAAAATTTGGAAGGTACGAGACGAGGTACTGGCGGAAGTAAAGCTGTTAGGACGGGGCGTGAATCGTGCTTGGGTAGCTCAGATGGTAGATCACTTGCCAGCAAAAGGCAAAGATCTCGAGTTCGAGTCTCGGCTCGGCACACAGTTTTAATCTGCCAGGAAGTTTCATATCAGCGCACACTCCACTGCAGAGTGAAAATCTCATTCTGGACAGATTTGAGTGTTTGATTGTGGTTCATCGATCATCTCGAATGAGTGTATCCGCACGTACCAACAGTGCAGGAATCACAGCTGCATGGGGACGGCGGACATGCGGGAAATCGCCCAGGTTTGCGCTACGTTGTTGTGATGATGACAGACGCTTCTCTGTAGATATTCTGGAAGCGCCTATGAATGTCTGCGATGTTCTTGCTTTCAGCTAAAAGAAACTCAATGACAGTTCTCTGTTTGGAACATACCTCCGTTACAGACGCCATTATGAAGGCTACATCGCCACCACTTATCGGAACTCCATTAAACTATAGGGACTGAAGGAGGAATATTCTACGTTGTCCCACAATGAATTCCGCATATTTTCAACCTAAACTGACAGAGAAAAAGATGTGTTGCATTACTTACTGAACGCCACTCGTAGTAGAACCCATAATCGTGGTAAGTTACTGTCACTATTTTACCTCAGTTCACCAATATTTATCTCGCTGTTTTACAAAAAAAAAAAAAAAAAAAAAAAAAAAAAAAAAAAAAAAAAAGGGTTCAAATGGCTCTGAGCACTATGGGACTTAACTTCTGAGGTCATCAGTCACCTAGAACTTAGAAATAATTAAACCTAACTAACCTAAGGACATCACACACATTCATGCCCGAGGCAGGATTCGAACCTGCGACCGTAGCGGTGACGCGGTTCCAGACTGAAGCGCCTAGAACCGCACGGCCACACCGGCCGGCGCTGTTTTACAGATGTCGCAAATAAAATATAAAATATTCTCCTGATACACTCATCCAACATGCGCCCAGCATCTACACTTAGTACACATCACTCAGTGTTCTTAAAATGACTGCGGACACACAATGCACTTTTCAGTTTCTTCTACTGACCGATTATTTCAATTAAATTCATGTTCTCTTCGCTTCTTTGCGATTGTGTTTCAATGGTCAACCTTTGGTGTTTGTTTCATTTTCGAACACCGTTCCTTCTACTCTCTTGCAGACATTATTTTTTATGCCTGTAATCTTTTTCTAATCATTTCTTTTCTAATTGTTGAAAACGCTTCAGCTGCCTCCCTCGCCATCATAACCTTGCTGAAAGCCTTTTTCATGCACTGTTCTTTCCTGTTTCTTCTTACTTTTTTACATTTATCGCCATTTCAATCTGAAAAGAAGTGAGAAGAAGTAATTATAATTTAAAAATTGAAATTACTTATGGTCGATACCGAAAGACAATTGGGGAAAGGGGGGGGGGGGCGGTACTGCACAACAAACACTCAGTAGGATCTCGTCAATTTTTTAAAATTTAATTCATCAGTCTTCTGACTGTCTTCTTCTCTTGTGCCAATCTTTTCATCTCCGAGTATAAATTTCACCCTACGTCCTCAATTATTTGCTGGATGTTTTACAATCTCTGTCTTATTCTACAATTTGCACCCTCTGCAGCTCTCTCTAGTACTCCAGAAGCCAGTCTCTGATGTCTTAACAGATGTCCTATCATCCTCACACTTTTTCTTGTGTTTTCCATATACGCATAGCCTTTCCTCGCCGATTCTGCGGAGAACCTTTTCCTTCCTTGCCTCATAGCGGACAATTGCGAGTGTAAACCACCTACTGCCAGCTGCTCCAGTTGCGACATCAAGTGAAAAATTAACTCGACATCCACGGAAAAAGATAGGGCCTAATTTTCCAAACTTGTCTCCAGCACCACGTCTAAGCGGATTCTCTTCTGTTCGGGTTTTCCCACAGTAAATTTTTCGCCACCACACTATGCTGTGCTACAAACGAGCATTCTCAGAAATTTCTTCCTCATATTAAGGCCTGTGTTTGATACTAATAAACTTCTCTTGCTAAGGAACGCACTTTTGGCCAGAGCTAGTCTACTTTTTCTGTCCTGCTTTTTCCGTCCATCATGGGTTATTTTGCTGCCTAGACAGCAGAATCTTTGATTCCGTCTACTTCGTTATTCCCAATTGTGATGTTACGTTTCTCGCTGGTCACATTTCTTCTAATTCTCATTAGTTTCTTCTTTCTTCGATTTATTCTCAGTCCACATTTTTTACTCATTAGAATGTTTGTTACATTTAATAGATCCTGTAATTCTTCTTCTCTTTCTTTGAGGATAGCAATATCATCAGCGAATCGTATCATATCGTAGATATCCTTTTACCTCGAATTTTAATCCTACCCCTGCGCCTCTCTTTTATTACCGCCATTGCTTTTTCGACGTATAGTTGGAACATTAGAGGCGAAAGACTACATCCCTATCTTTCATCTTTTTTAATCTGAGCTCTTCGTTCTTGATCTTCCAGCTTTATTATTCCCTCTTGTTTCTTTAAAATTTTATGCTACCCGTCTTTCAGTTTTCACTTTGTCGAACATTTTTCCAGGTCGACAAACCCTATGAACGTATCATGATTTTTCTTCAGTATTGCTTTTTATCAACCGTAACGTCAGGACGACCTCTTCACGCTTTTACCTTTCCTACAGCCAGACTTACCGTCATCTAAAAGATCCTCAATTTTCTTTTGTATATTTTTCTTGTCAACAACTGAGATGCATAAATTGTTAAGCTGACTGCGCGATAATTTTTACACTTGTCGGCTTTTGCTTGCTTTGGAATTGTGTGGATGATGTTTTTCCAAAAGTCTGATGGTATATCGCCACTCTCATAAATGCTACACACCAATGTGAATGGTCGATTTTTTGCCACTTCCCGAATGATTTTGGAAATTCCGGTGAAATGTTGTTGTCAATTCTGTCTTATTTGACCTTAAGTCCTCCAAAGCTCTTTCAAATTCGCATTCAAATTCTTGATCCCTTATCTCCTCTATGTCGCCTATTTCCTCTCTTGCCGGCCAGGTGGCCGGGCGGTTCTATGCGCTACAGTCTGGAACTGCGCGACCGCTACGGTCGCAGGTTCGAATCCTGCCTCGGGCATGGATGTGTGTGATGTCCTTAGGTTAGTTAGGTTTAAGTAGTTATAAGTTCTAGTGGACTGATGACCAAAGCAGTTAAGTCCCATAGTGCTCAGAGCCATTTGAACTATTTCCTCTCCTATCACGTCATCAGACAAGTCTTCCCCCTCACAGAGGCCTTCAACGTACTCCTTCCACCTATCCGCTGTCTCCCACGCACTCAACAGTGGAATTCACATCGCAGTCTTAATGTTATTGACCTTCTTTAACTCGCCATAGTGTACGTTCTTTTATTTACAGAAATTATCACGAAATGTTTGTTAGATGTCACTCCCTGCGTAACACAGATAACCGAAATATAGCAACGAAGTTAAGCACTCATCTTAAAAACGGGTACCACAGACCTCAAAATATCTTCCGTGCGCTATGAGCTACGGCAACACCACGAAGCATTCGGAGCAGGCAAAGCACTGAAGACAAAAAGAAGATAACTGTCTCTAGGGCACATGGGTACGCGAGCTTGTTTCTTCTTACTGTAGACTTTTCCCATTTGGAGGCGGAAAGAGAAATCTCAGTAGTGGCCGGTACTGTAAGCCGGCCGATATTGCACGGCTCTCTCCTACCTCTGACTGCAGATTTGCTTTGGGAATAAGTAACTGAACATAACTGATGTAATAAAATCGTTTTATGGTTTTTCAGATGGTGACAATGTTGACGTCGAATCCGTCGCTGTCCTGGGATACGAGGGTGCTCCTAGTATATGTGACAATGCTGGACTCGATGAGGATTGTTTCCAGTTCCAAGAATCGAGAATTGTTGTTGAGCGTTCTCAGAGGGACGGAGGAGTGTGTTACAGATTTTCTGCGTCGTACGATATCCCAGGTATAATAGTAGAAAACTGCATTCCTCACAATGGTAGCCACCTATACGGCGGTCCGGAGCAGTATAATCAAAACTGGCCCATAGAGTCCAACGTGTACAGCAATTATTCGTACGTCACTAAACAGCAGGACAACGTCGGCATTGCCGAGCGGTATTGGCTTTTTTCGGACGGTAGATACGTCCACGCGCAACCAAATATGCCCCTCTTCATCAATCAGAACATCAACGACTCAGTAGGTTGGCTGTGTCTTGCCGCTGAGAAGGCACCGCCATACTCGCTGGAGCGATCCGGCATCGTCCTGAACAAGACGACGTGCGTGTTTGAAGACGCGAGGCAGGCCCACGAGGACGCTGTCGACAGGTACCTGGGCAGACCGTCTGGCATACCGGACGAGCGAATGACAACGCACCCTATTTGGTCAACGTGGGCGCGGTACAAGAGAGACATTGACGACTCTACGGTGAGGCAGCTGGCCGCGGAAATAGTCGCCAACGGCTTTAACAACAGCCAGCTCGAGATAGACGACCTGTGGGAAACCTGCTACGGGAGCTTGACGTTCGACACGGCCAAGTTCCCCGACGTGAGAAAACTCACAGAAGATCTGCACGACCTGGGTTTCCGCGTCACCCTGTGGGTCCACCCCTTCGTGAATCTCGACTGCGAGCCGTACCATTCTCAGGCCCTCGCCAGTGGATACTTCGTCAACAATACCGAAGGCAGCGCCAGTACCTCCTGGTGGAATGGCGAAGGCAGCGTCATCGACTTCACAAACCCTGAAGCGGCAGCCTGGTGGGCCAATAGGCTTTGGGTAAGTACTGTTGTGACTCCTAAGTAGTAGCGAGTTATCATGTGACAACTCAGTATCAATCGATCTTCGTTGGGTAGCTACTTGCGATTATTGGCTGTATTACACGACCTGTCAAAAGCCTGAATAACCATCTTTTGCAGCGCAGGCGCAGGAAGACAGACTGTGAGGTTCTGGAAGGTACGTTACCAATGGGGATTTGGAGCCAGGCTTATGACAGTGCCGTGTCCAGCTGCGCTAGATTTCTTGGATGAGGATCGATGGCGCGAACAGCCCGATCGAACTGGTCTCACACTTCTTCAGTTAGGTTTACAATCTGAGAGTTTGGTGGCCAGGAAAGTACAGTAAATTCTTCTTGGTGCTCTTCGAACGACGCGCTTACACTGATAGCTGTGTGACACGTTACATTCTCCTGCTGACAGATACCATTGTGCCGAGGAGAAAGAAACGTGTAGGGATGGACATGGTCCCCAAGGATGGATGCAGTGTTGTATTGACACATTGTCCCTTCCAGAATTTCGAGATGATCCAGGGAATGCCAAGAAAACATTCCCGTGACCATAACGCTCTCTCCTCCTGCCAGCCGTCTTTCGAGGATTATTGTAGGGTATTTGCTTTCTGTCCGATGGAGCTTAAAACTTGATCTTTCGGAAAAGGCATCTGTCGCGAGTCAGTGGATGTCCAGCTGCGATATTGGCGTTGAAATTCCAGCCTTCGTCATCGATGAACAGCGATCAGCATGGGTGCGTGAATAAGGCGCCTGCTGCGGAGGGCCATACGCAACAAAGTTCGCTGAACGGTCGTTGGGGAGACACCGCTGGTAGCCCTCACGTTCATCTGGGAGGCCAATTGCTCAACAGTTGCACATCTGTTCGTCTGTACATATCTCCGCACTCGTCGTTCACCCTTGTCATCTATGCAGTTGCCTCGGTACCGATTTTGGATATTACCGTTTTGCGACGCACGGTCTACTTTAACCACTGCGGTACGCGAATAGTTTACAAACTTAGCCGTTTCGAAAATGCTTCCAGCCTTGTCCCGATAGTCAATGGTTGTGCCCTTTAGGACGTCAGATAAATTGCTCCAGTTCCGCATTACGACTGGGGACTGATGACCTCAGATCTACATCTACATCCATACTCCGCAAGCCACCTGACGGTGTGTGGCGGAGGGTACCTTGAGTACCTCTATCGGTTCTCACTTCTATTCCAGTCTCGTATTGTTAGTGGAAAGAAGGATTGTCGGTATGCCTTTATGTGGGTTCTAATTTCTCCAATTTTATCCTCATGGTCTCTTCGCGAGATATACGTAAGAGGGAACAATATACTGCCAGACTCTTCGGTGAAGGTATGTTCTCGAAACTTCAACAAAAGCCCATACCGAGCTACTGAGCGTCTCTCCTGCAGAGTCTTCCACTGAAGTTTATCTATCATCTCCGTAACGCTTTCGCGATTACTAAATGATCATGTAACGATGCGCGCTGCTCTCCGTTGGATCTTCTCTATCTCTTCTATCAACCCTATCTGGTACGGACTGGTACGGATCCCACGCTGCTGAGCAGTATTCAAGTAGTGGGCGCACAAGCGTACTGTAACCTATTTCCTTTGTCCCCGGGTTGCATTTCCTTAGGATTCTTCCAATGAATCTCAGTCTGGCATCTGCTTTACCGACGATCAACTTTATGTGATCATTCCATTTTAAATCACTCCTAATCCGTACTCCCAGATAATTTATGGAATTAACTTGACTAGAAGAAGGGATCGGTTGGTAGGACATGTTCTGAGACATCGAGGGATCACCAATTTAGTATTGGAGGGCAGCGTGGAGGGAAAAATCGTAGAGGGAGACCAAGAGATGAATACACGAAGCAGATTCAGAAGGATGTAGGCTGCAGTAGGTACTGGGAGATGAAGAAGCTTGCACATAATAGAATAGCATGGAGAGCTGCATCAAACCAGTCTCAGGACTGAAGACCACAACAGCAACAACAACTGCTTCCAGTTGCTGACCTGCTATATTGTAGCTAAATGATAAGGGATCTTTCTTTCTATGTGGTCGCAGCACATACACTCGTCTACATTGAGATTCAATTGCCATTTTCTGCACCATGCGTCAATTATCTGCAGATCCTCCTGCATTTCAGTACAATTTTCCATTGTTACAACCTCTCGATACACCACAGCATCATCTGCAAAAAGCCTCAGTGAACTTCCGATGTCATCCACAAGATCATTTATGTATATTGTGAATAGCAACGGTCCTACGACACTCCCCTGCGGCACACCTGAAATCACTCTTACTTCGGAAGACTTCTCTCCATTGAAAATGACGTGCTTTGTTCTGATGTTAAGTCCCATAGTGCTTAGAGCCATTTGAGCCGCATTATGACAACGACTGCACACTGTCGCCACCCTCCCCACACCCCACCCTCCCCCGACACGCTTTGTATACCCTCCATTGCTAGTGCTGTGTCACCTGCTGTAACATAGACTGATAGACTGTGATCACCTTAATGTGACTGTATCGTGTAACTGCAGTAGGTACCAGAAAGATTAGGAAACACCAAAATGATTTTTCCGCGTTTTATGGAAGTCATATTCACACTAATAAGAGGAAAGTCACAGGTATAGTTTTATCATCAATGAGTCAAAACAGGAAATGAAAGAGAAAAAGGAGGCAATAACGGTGCGAATCTTTTCCGGGAATTAGAATCACTTTGCACCAAATCGTACAGATAGATGATTTCAGTAAGCGTGTGTGGTCCTCATATGCAGTCTCGCCCAAAGTTTTCGTATACTCTCTGCTTGTACGTTGTTGGTAACATATATAAACGGTTGTGATTATATTTGTTGGAAGCAGTTAGTATTACATACTGCATTAGTGAGACCAACAAAACCATAGTACACTACTAGCCATTAAAATTGCTACACCACAAAGATGACGTGCTACAGAAGCGAAATTTAACCGACAGGAAGAAGTGCTGTCATATGAAAATGATTAGCTTTTCGGAGCATTCAAACAAGGTTGGCGCCGGTGGCGACACCTACAACGTGCTGACACTAGGGAAGTTTCCAACCGATTTCTCATACCCAAACAGCAGTTGACCGGCGTTGCCTGGTGAAACGTTGTTGTGATGCCTCGCGTAAGGAGGAGAAATGCGTACCATCACGTTTCCGACTTTGATAAAGGTCAGATTATAGCCTATCGCGATTGCGGTTTATCGTATCACGACATTGCTGCTCGTGTGGGTAGAGATCCAATGACTGTTAGCTGAATATGGAATCGGTGGGTTCAGGAGGTTAATACGGAACGCCGTGCTGGATCCCAATGGCCTCGTTTCACTAGCAGTCGAGATGACAGGCATCTTATCCGCATGGCTGTAACGGATCGTGCAGGCACGTCTCGATCCTTGAGTCAACAGATGGGGACGTTTGCATGGCAACCATCTGCACGAACAGTTCGACGACGTTTGCAGCAGCATGGACTATCAGCTCGGAGACTATGGCTGCGGTTACCCTTTACGCTGCATTACAGACAGGAGCGCCTGCGATGGTGTACTTAGCGACGAACCTGGGTGCATGAATGGCAAAACGTCATTTTTTCGGATGAATCCAGGTTATGTTTACAGCATCATGATGGGCGCATCCGTGTTTGGCGTCATCGCGGTGAACGCACATTGGAAGCGTGTATTCGTCATCGACATACTGGCGTGATCACGCGGCGTGATGGTATGGGGTGCAATTGGTTACACGTCTCGGTCACCTCTTGTTTGCATTGACGGCACTTTGAACAGTGGACGTTACATCTCAGTTGTGTTACGATCCATGGCTCTACCCTTCATTTGATCCCTGCGAAACCCTACATTTCAACAGGATAATGCACGACCGCATTTTGCAGGTCCTGTACGGGCCTTTCTGGATACAGAAAATGTTCGACTGCTGCCCTGGCCAGCACATTCTCCAGATCTCTCACCAATTGAAAACATGTGGTCAATGGTGGCCGAGCAACTGGATCGTCACAATACACCAGTCACTACTCTTGATGAACTGTGGTATCTTGATGCTGCATGGGCAGCTGTACCTGTACACGCCATCCAGGCTCTGTTTGATTCTATTCCCAGGCGTATCAAGGCCGTTGTTACGGCCAGAGGATGCACCCAAATTGCGTGTAAATGGAATCACATGTCAGTTCTAGTATAATATATTTGTCCAATGAATACCCGTTTATCATCTGCATTCTTGTTGCTGCAGCACTTTTAATGGCCAGTAGTGTATCAACTTCTGTAGATGTATAACTGTTTTCAGGAAGGGTTGTTTCTTTTGTTAGGACTCAGAAACATTAGCAGTACGATCAGCCACAAATATAGCTGCTAGACAATGACTGCTAACATTATTAGGAAACAGCGTCTTCAATAGCAATAAATTTACTTTCCTTATTAATTATTCGACAATACTTTTACTAATTCTAAAATAAAGAGTTGCTATAATTCAAGCCTAGAAATAGATAAATTGTTATAATTGTTGTAAAAATGAATGTTGGATTATTATATAGGCTAGTTTTTCTAAAGATACTGTTATTTCTTGATAACTGATTGAATTATAACTTTTTCTCCTTTCTCTTTTTACATTTATGCAAAGATCTTGTCACTAACTGTTCCTTGAATATGAAAACAATCTGCAGTGGTAACGGTTTGAGCACGGAAATAAAAGCCTTTGCTTGAAAACTATTCGTCACCACAATAAAAAACTGCACGCTAAGCAACATCCAAATGGTTCAAATGGCTCTGAGCACTATGGGACTTAACATCTGAGGTCATCAGTCTCATAGAACTTAGAACTATTTAACCTAACTAACCTAAGGACATCACACACATCCATATCCGAGGCAGGATTCGAACCTGCGACCGTAGCTGTCGCGCGGTTCCAGACTGAAGCGTCTAAAACCGCGCGGCCACACCGACCGGCAAATAAAAACACGTAAAATTAACATGAAATGAAGAAGTTAATTATATTGGCCTATGATTGGCATTGTTAGAAAAACTAAAAGAATAACAAAATCAGAGTTCGTCATCTGTGCAACGCGCACGTTCAAATTAACAAGAGAAATAAGCCAATGAAATCTGTAACCAAGGCGAACAAACAGCCAGATGAATGAGTGCTGCTCAGAAATTTGGGGAAATCTGTGGTAAGGTCTTATGGGACCAAACTGCTGAGGTCATCGGTCCCTAAGCTTACACACAACTTAATCTAACTTAAACTAACTTATACTAAGGACAACACACACACCCATGCCCGAGGGACGACTCGAACCCCCGACAGGGGGATGATGCTCAGAATACGAACTCTGAAATATGAAAATAACACATGCTATAGCAAGGGCGACACTCACATCTTCAAATTGCACACTAAGGACGGGACGACAACAAGGAATGGGGTGCCATTGGTTACACGTCTCGGTCACTTCTTGTTCGCATTGACAGCACTTTGAACAGTGGACGCTACATTTCAGATGTGTTACCACCATTGGCTCTACCCTTCATTCGATCCCTGCGAAACCCTACATTTCAACAGGATAATGCACGACCGCATGTTGCAGGTCCTGTACGGGCCTTTCTGGATACAGAAAATGTTCAACTGCTGCCCTGGCCATCACAGTTTCCAGATCTCTCACCAATTGAAAACATCTGGTGGCCGTGCAACTGGCTCGTCACAATACGCCAGTCACTACTCTTGATGAACTGTGGTATCGTGTTGAAGCTGCACGGGCGGCTGTACCTGTACACGCCATCCAAGCTCTGTTTGACTCAGTGCCCAAGCGTATCAAGGCCGTTATTACGGCCTGAGGTGGTTGTTCTGGGTACTGATTTGTCAGGATCTGTGCACCCAAATTGCGTGAAAATGTAATTGTGGTGTCACCGCCAGACACCACACTTGCTAGATGGTAGCCTTCAAATCGGGCGCGGTCCGTTAGTAAACGTCGGAACCGCGTGTCGCCACTATCAGTGATTGCAGACCGAGCGCCGCCACGCGACAGGTCTAGAGAGACTTGCTAGCACTCGCCGCAGTTGTACAACCGACTTTGCTAGCGATGGTTCACTGACAAAATACGCTCTCATTTGCCGAGAGGATAGTTTAGCATATTCTTCAGCTACGTCATTTGCTACGACCTAGCAAGGCGCCATATTCAGTTACTATTGATATTGTGAATCATGTACCGTCAAGAGCGACGTTCATCGTTAATGGATTAAAGTTAAGTATTCCACCAGCTACGTCCGTTTTTCTAAATTCTAATTTGCTTGTCCTGTTCCAGACCTCACGCCAGCCTGCGTGAGCTAAAACGCGTGCCTTTCGGCCTCCTCTAGTAACACGGTGTTGGCTCTCCTGCCAACCACAACAATAATCACATGTCAGTTCCAGTATAATATATTTGTCCAATAAATACCCATTTATCATCAGCATTTCTTCTAGGTGTAGCAGTTTTAATGGCCAGTAGTGCATTGCCCAGTTTACCAAAACCACTCCACGTCATTTTCATTTTCCTTTCATTTATTTTACTGTTCACTGAGTCGTTGTCTTGTAGAGCCATATTTACAAAGGAAATCTCAGCTGATGCTTCTAAGGCTTTATTGTTCGTCTCTAGAATTATTCGAATCGGATTCTAATAGTTACATGATTGCAGTTTCAGAGAAAGTGGATGTTTATTGAACAGAAGGAGCTTCTCAAAAAAATGGTTCAAATGGCTCTGAGCACTATTGGACTCAACTGCTGTGGTCATAAGTCCCCTAGAACTTAGAACTACTTAAACCTAACTAACCTAAGGACATCACACACATCCATGCCCGAGGCAGGATTCGAACCTGCGACCGTAGCGGTCGTGCGGTTCCAGACTGTAGCGCCTTTAACCGCTCGGCCACTCCGGGCGGCGGAGCTTCTCAAATTGGGCAAGTCAATAACGCGTTGGTCCACCTCTGGCCCCTATGCAAACTGCTATTCGGTTTGTCACTAATTAAAAGAGGCTTGGATGTCCTTCTAATGGATACTGTACCAAATTATGTCCGACTCAAGCGTTATTTCGCCGAAATTCCGAGATGATTGGAGGTCGTACCAATAACGCTACAGATGTTCTCATCCGGGGAGAGACCCGGCGACCTTGCTGGCTATAATAGGGTTTAGAAAGTAAGAAGACAGGTGGCATAAACTCTCACCATGTGCGAGCGGGCATTATCTTAGTGGAATGTAAGCCCAAAATGGCTTGCCATAAAGGGCAACATAACGGGGCGTAGACTATTATCTACGTAACGCTGTGCTGTGAGGGTGCCGTGGATGAGGACCAAAGAGGTCCTACTACGAAATGAAATCGCTCCCCAAACCATAATTACTGGAAGTCGGGCCGTATGGCGTGCGACTTTGGGGTCGGTACCCCACCGCCGTCTCCTAGGTTCCAGACACGTTTTCGGCCTGAAGTCTCATTAACTGATGTAGAATAGTCTTCAGTGATGATTCTCGCTTCAGTCTGAGCTCCGATGACCAGCGAAAACGTGTCTAGAGATGCTTCGTCCAGCAGTGGGATACAAGCTGACTGTCACCTGCCATGTGCCCCGACAACCACGGGTGATGGTATGGACTGTCATTTCATTGCAGTACCCCTTTGGCTGTCATCCGCGACATCCTTACAACACAGCAGCACGTCGAAGATTTTCGGTGCCCCGTTTTGTTACCCTTCACGGCAAGCTATCTTGTGCTTACATAATACTCACTCGCCATACGGAGAGAGTGTCTACTGCTTGACTTCGTGCTTGCCAAACCTTACCTTGACCAGCATATTCGCCGGATCTCTCCTCAATTGAGGACATTTGAAACATTATGGACGGTCCTCCAACCAGCTCGGGATCTGGACGATCTAACTCACCACCTGGACAGAATCTGGCACGATATCCCTTAGGAGGGCATCCAACAATCCTATCAATCTATGGAAAGTCGAATAATTACTTTTATAAGCGCCAGAGGTGGACCAGCGTTACTGACTTGCTCGTTTGCGAATCTGTTTCTCTTGAACAAATCATCCAATTTTTTCTGAAATTGTGCTTATCTGTTTGGTTTTACATGTAAATCACATCTACCGACTTCCGCCGCATTCAGATAATTCTTTAGTGGTACATCGTTTCTTTTTTTCGTCTTAAAGTTGAAACTTACCCTTTGAATGTAAATAAAGACTGTGTTGGTAAACTTCTACGTTATTTGATACTGAAATAGATGAGTAAAATTGAACGTACTCAGACAGTTTTCTCTTTACTTATTCTGATCATTTCTAAACTGACACACAGTATTTTAGCACAAAGCAATCTTTTAATAATCCGTACTGCCGCGCGGGATTAGCCTAGCGGTCTAAGGCGCTGCAGTCATGGACTGTGCGGCTGGTCCCGGCGGAGGTTCGAGTCCTCCCTCGGGCATAGGTGTGTGTGTTTCTCCTTGGTTAATTTAGGTTAGGTAGTGTGTAAGCTTAGGGACTGATGACCTTAGCAGCGAAGTCCCATAAGATTTCACACACATTTGAACATTTTGAATTATCCCTACCAAAAGAATAGCCCTGTCTAACAATAACCTATACCCTTCATGAATCACTTACCTCACAAAAATCTTCGTTACTCGAACTACTGCAATACTGCGAGCGCCAATACTGCCAGCTAAGTAAAATATTAGGCATATACTTAGCACATGAAAGATTTTGATGGAGAACTAACAATGTATTTACCTTAATAGTGTTCAAAAGTCATAAACTATATGTATAAATTCGTAACATCTATTTTGACAAATTTCCTTTTTCTGACGGACACACGTCCAGATCGTCCGCTCATATTAACATCTAAAAACTCTGGCATCTCTCTCCTCACGTCCACCACTGCTGGCGGCCCACCTCTAACTGCCCAACGTTACGCGCTTTTCACATCCAATTGGCCAACACTAAACTAGCGAATAATCCAACAATGAGTCCAACCAGCCACAGACTGCACGCCGGCCGGGGTGGCCGAGCGGTTCTAGGCGCTACAGCCTGGAACCGCACGACCGCTACGGTCGCAGGTTCGAATCCTGCCTCGGGCATGGACGTGTGTGATGTCCTTAGGTTAGTTAGGTTTAAGTAGTTCTAAGTTCTAGGGGACTGATGACCTCAGAAGTTAACTCCCATAGTGCTCAGAGTCATTTGAACCATTTTTGAACAGACTGCAGACAGCGCAGTCAGCGATTTTAATACAGAGTGCTACGTGGCGTCACCAACATTAAAACCTTAACTGCCTACTTACAAAGTATACATTATTTTATCCATATTGTAAATGATTTTTAATGTGGCATTACATATCTGAATACATTTCACTTGAGTGATTTGTCAGTCCGACGATTTTAAATATGGAATTAGATATCTGAATACATTTTACTTGTGCAGTTTGTCAGCCTGACGTTCCTGTGTGACTGTCACATTCGTTCATGTTCCTTTCTAGGCACTAAAAAACGAGACGGGGATCGACTCGTTCAAGTTTGACGCGGGTGAGACCAGCTGGCTGCCACAGCTGCCCGACATCGAACCCTTAGACCTGAGCCCGGTGCAGTTCACTGAAGACTACCTGAGGACGGTCTCGCAGTTCGGCTCCACGATAGAGGTGCGCGTAGCCGAGCGGACGCAGCAGCTGCCGGTCTACGTGCGCATGCTCGACAAGGACAGCAGGTGGGGCTTCGACAACGGGCTGCCGACGCTGGTGACGACGCTGCTGCAGATGAACCTGGTTGGCTACCCCTTCGTCCTGCCAGACATGGTGGGCGGCAACGGCTACGGCAGCGACGTGCTCACCAAGGAACTCTTCATACGCTGGCTGCAGGCCAACGTCTTCATGCCGGCCATTCAGTTCTCCTACGTGCCCTGGGACTTCGACAACGAGGTACGTTAAACTTTTATCCATTCTGGATTTGGAACACTGAGACTATCTTAATAAAGGTTTCAGGAATTACTGCAATAAATCGCCGTTTTTCTTCAGTTTTTAATAAATGATAAAATAATAAATAAGAATAAAATAATAAATAATAAAAATTGAAGAAACAACGGCGATTGGTTGCAGTAATTCCTGAAATCTTTGACGAGGTACGTTACTGTATGGAGAGGGTACCTTTTACAAATGTCTTTTACTTGCAGCTCCACTCAGAAATAAACCCTTTCTCTTGGGTCTTCATGGAAGGGCAACAGGACAAGTGCCAGTAAGCGAAGGTGGTTGTCCGCAATCTATATAAACAAAAACGTCAATGTTCGTTTGTTCAAAATCGTTTATTTCCGAAAGTCCTTGACCGATTGCTTTGAAAATTTGACACAACGTTGCCTTAGAATACGAGCATGTTTTTATATACCTAATGGAACGCCACATCGTATATAAATATGCATTATGATAATAAATGTCGGTAATATGAACACGATCGTCCTTAAAATGAGAAAACGATTTTCTCTCCGTGCATTATCCCGAACACGGCGAAAATGTTTCTGACTGCCTCCGCTGCTGTCATTCCTTTGCTGAACACGAACTGAAGAAGACGTCGGAAGTGTTCCGATTTCTTCACTTGGTACTCCATTTTCTAGCATTCACAGTCCCACTTACTACCTCCAGATGACAAATTGACTATGTGTAAACTCTGACAGCAACAGTGAAATACAAGTAAAAACGACAATCGATAAATGAACCTACAGTAACTGGAATACCAACGTGCAAACAAAAAACACTAAGGACTTATGCACCAACCTAATTGAATGCCAGGATCAAATTCTGTTCAAAATTCTCAATTTATGTTCCTCGCCAATTTGAAAAATGCGATTTGGAGAAAAACGCAATTAAAGTTTTGGCTAACGTTTTTTTTGTTAAATTAAAAATACCTCTAGTCAGCGATCCCAGGACCATACAGCAATCCATACAGATCCAAAAAGATGTTCTCCATCTTCTTCGTGACCATGGTGGTCATGTGGGCCTCTTTGGCAGCTTCTGTCATCCGCTGCTCTGCTCGCTCGATACTGTTTTCGTCCGCTTTGCGCGGAACTTCTAATAGGATGGCGCGATCTCAAGTTCGAGCATGTTCATAATTCCGTTATGCCTGTCACGACGTCGTTGAAATGACACGCTGCCACATGGGCCGCAATGTCGACGATTTTTTCCCCACTATGAATGGCTTTCGGAGACACTTTACCAGAAATTGCGTTGTAACTTCATAAAGGAGTTTCTGGCGAATGTGGAATGAGCACTACAGTAAAGTAGATATCCCAGAGAACATTTCAATGAAAAAAAAGAGGTTGATGTTTTGAAATTTTCAAAATAACGTTCTCCGTTAAAGGCGTCTGATTGCACACTTGTTGATCAAGTACTTGTTTGACAGAGCGGCCCTACAACAGAAATTCGGCAGTAAAATAACTAATAACAAATAACATTCGTTAAGAGTATGTTGTAAATGGTACTTGACTTGGTACAGTTCAACGTGTGGCAATTGATGTTCTGGCCTAACAGAGTGATGTGTAAATAACTTTTTTGTCTCTTGGCAATCTCTGATAATGTCGCTATAAAACAAACAAACACTGTCCGAACAGCCCTTGAAGGTCCAATGGCACCGACCGGCCGCCGTGTCATCCTCAGCCCGTAGGCGTCACCGGATGCAGATACTGGGGGGCATGTGGTCAGCAAATCGCTCTTCTTGCCGTTGTCAGTTTTCGTAACCGGGGCCGCTACTTCTCAGTGAAGTAGCTCCTCAATTGGCCTCACAAGGGCTACGTGCACCCTGCTTGCCAACAACACTCGGCATACCCGGACGATGATGCACCCAGTGCTAGCCAATCGCGACAGCGCTTAACTTTGGTGACCTGACGGGAATAGGTGCTACCACTGCGGCGAGGCCGTCGGCAGATTCTCATTATACACTCCTGGAAATTGAAATAAGAACACCGTGAATTCATTGTCCCTGGAAGGGGAAGCTTTATTGACACATTCCTGGGGTCAGATACATCACATGATCACACTGACAGAACCACAGGCACATAGACACAGGCAACAGAGCATGCACAATGTCGGCACTAGTACAGTGTATATCCACCTTTCGTAGCAATGCAGGCTGCTATTCTCCCATGGAGACGATCGTAGAGATGCTGGATGTAGTCCTGTGGAACGGCTTGCCATGCCATTTCCACCTGGCGCCTCAGTTGGACCAGTGTTCGTGCTGGACGTGCAGACCGCGTGAGACGACGCTTCATCCAGTTCCAAACATGCTCAATGGGGGACAGATCCGGAGATCTTGCTGGCCAGGGTAGTTGACTTACACCTTCTAGAGCACGTTGGGTGGCACGGGATACATGCGGACGTGCATTGTCCTGTTGGAACAGCAAGTTCCCTTGCCGGTCTAGGAATGGTAGAACGATGGGTTCGATGACGGTTTGGATGTACCGTGCACTATTCAGTGTCCCCTCGACGATCACCAGTGGTGTACGGCCAGTGTAGGAGATCGCTCCCCACAGTGCCTCGGTCGTATGCAGTCCTGATTGTGGCGCTCACCTGCACGGCGCCAAACACGCATACGACCATCATTGGCACCAAGGCAGAAGCGACTCTCATCGCTGAAGACGACACGTCTCCATTCATTCCTCCATTCACGCCTGTCGCGACACCACTGGAGGCGGCCTGCACGATGTTGGGGCGTGAGCGGAAGACGGCCTAACGGTTTGCGGGACCGTAGCCCAGCTTCATGGAGACGGTTGCGAATGGTCCTCGCCGATACCCCAGGAGCAACAGTGTCCCTAATTTGCTGGGAAGTGGCGGTGCGGTCCCCTACGGCACTGCGTAGGATCCTACGGTCTTGGCGTGCATCCGTGCGTCGCTGCGGTCCGGTCCCAGGTCGACGGGCACGTGCACCTTCCGCCGACCACTGGCGACAACATCGATGTACTGTGGAGACCTCACGCCCCACGTGTTGAGCAATTCGGCGGTACGTCCACCCGGCCTCCCGCACGCCCACTATGCGCCCCCGCTCAAAGTCCGTCAACTGCACATACGATTCACGTCCACGCTGTCGCGGCATGCTACCAGTGTTAAAGACTGCGATGGAGCTCCGTATGCCACGGCAAACTGGCTGACACTGACGGCGGCGGTGCACAAATGCTGCGCAGCTAGCGCCATTCGACGGCCAACACCGCGGTTCCTGGTGTGTCCGCTGTGCCGTGCGTGTGATCATTGCTTGTACAGCCCTCTCGCAGTGTCCGGAGCTAGTATGGTGGGTCTGACACACCGGTGTCAATGTGTTCTTTTTTACATTTCCAGGAGTGTAGTTGGTAATAACTGTGCAGGCATTCTGTTAATGCTCCTGGTTCTCACGAAATAGCGACTGGTAAGTCGGAAGATAGCCTTTAGACTACTGTATTCAGTTGGCTGCAACACTGAACTGAACTATCTAACTGCTGGTTCAGTATTGTCTGATTGCCCGTGGCGCGTTATGTTTTAGTGCATGTCAGTGGAGGGATTTTCGTGCCTACTAGTACAAGATAGAAGCACTGTAGTCCATGGTTGACAGCGCTCAGTATGGGTAGCTGTTCGCACTATCTGCGTATGTATACAGTGCGCTGAAGGATGTAACACAGAAGGAAGAAGAGGTCCGGCATTTTGAGTATCATCTAGAGGGTGCTGCACGGATCTGAGAAGCACCAGGAGAGGGGTTGTACCTGTGTGGTAAGCAGCCTGTTGTGTTATGTGTACTTCTTACTTGATACACAAAGCTTGTGTATAAAACCCTCTTCACGGGTATCCAGTCTTGCCAAAACTCAAATCTATTGTCCAAAACGCCTGAAAAACGTTTTTCGCTGCTTCCACTTTACATACAGTCATGGAAGACCCGTAAAACCAAGATGTCAATTTTCGATCATCTTTAATCAACATTCCATGAGGTTTCGGGCTTGCAACCAGATGACATCGACAGCCTACCACGTTATTTCAGGTGACAACCTTTCAGCCATCTTCAAGTGAGTTTTACACTGTAGACTAATGATACACGTCACTATTGGCACAATGATGCAAGTGTGTAGGTTGCTGCAGCATGAACGGCCTGTGACATTTTTAGCACCCTTTGTCAAACATTTCTCCATCTGAGGGGCGCAGCCACTTGTGCAACGGTGACACTTAATGCGCGCCTTCTGCGGAACAATACACCCGCAGAGTTCTAACTCAGTTGTCGAAATAATAATATTAATTTTCGCTTGACGTGTCATTAAGTGTAAAATTTTGTCTTCCTGAAGGTGTCATAGAAAACGCCTGTCAATTTGAAAGCCGCTGTCACGATTAATAAGATCTTCTTTCAAAAGTATTAGATTGGTGCATAATTTTATAGCGTTTTTGCATGTTGGTATTACTGTTGCTGTGGGCTTATTTATCTATTGTCATTTTTTATTTGTAGTTAACTGTTGCCATCTGAGTTTACATATTATCGTTTTGTCATCTGGATATAATGAGTGGAACTGTGGACACTAGAAAATGGAGTACCTAGTGGAAAATATTTCCTACATATTCTACTGTTTGAGTTCGACAGATTGGGGACACCAGGTAAGAGAGCCAGAACCATTTGCACCGTGTATGTGGATAGTGACAGTGGACACAGCAAGGAAATGGTTTTCTCATTTTAAGGAAGATCATTTTGACATTACTGACTACCCATGTTCAGTAAGACCTTCAGTATTTGATGAAAATTGTTTAAAGGCATTAATCCACAGTGATCCATGTCAGTGCACTCGAGAACTGACAAATGCGATGAAGTGTGACCATCGTCACATTTGGATGCAATGGAGAAGGTTCAAAAACAGGTGTATGGGTACCACTTGCTATAAGCCAAAATCACAAAAATCAGTTGGTGGCCATATGTGTATCCCCGCTTGCCCGTCATCTACTGGCTCGTGAACAACACCGACTATTCCTGTACTGTGTTATCACCTGTGACGAGAAATAATGGTCTTATGCTAAGATAAGGAGAAGAAAGGAATGGTTGAACCCAAACAAAGCAGCAACAGCAACACCCCAAACAAAGACCTGCGCGCGTCCACAAAAGATAATGCTATACATCTGGTGGTTCAAATGGCTCTAAGCACTATGGGATTTAACGTCTGAGGTCATCAGTCCCCTAGACTTAGAACTACTTAAACCTAACTAACCTAAGGACATCACACACATCCATGCCCGAGGCAGGATTCGAACCTGCGACCGTAGGAGCAGCGCGGTTCCGGACTGAAGCGCCTAGAACCGCTCGGCCACAACGGCCGGCAGCATCTGGTGGAACAGCGACTGTGTGGTGTACTATGAATTGCTCCCCCGAGGTGTAACCATCATTGCTGACATGCACTGTCATCAACTGAGATGGATTGCAGCCGCAGTCCAAGAACAGCGACCAGCAAGACTGTGTGAAGTGATGCTACTTCACGATAAAGCCCGCCCACATTCGCCTAGGCTGACGAAAGGCACTATAAAGGAGTTGTATTAGTAAGTCATTCCGCACCCACTTTATTCAACTGACCTTGCGCCCTCAGATTTTCAGATGTTCTGCTCTCTGTCAAACAAGCTTCAAGGAACCTCCTTTCCGGATGAAAATGCACTCCGAACATGACTAGAGTTCTTCACCTCAAAACCATGTGATATGTATAGTCGCATAATCGAAAACTTAGCGCAGCGTTGGCAGAATGTTATAAACGGTGAAGAATAATCACATTCTTAGTAAGTCTGTTTTTTGAGAACAAAGATGTTAGAGTAAATGAGAGAATAGCAGTGTATAGTACGTACTGATCAGTCTAATATGTCATTGGTGACTACATTCTATGTTATGTGTATCTGTTGAACTTATGGAAAACGCTACGAACTTATGCATTAACGTAATGTCTCCAAGGATTTCTCCATAATTGATTTCCGGAATATCTCATGGGAGGGGGGGATAGGCAAGATTTTTGTGACCGAAAAATCCATGAATGTCCTATGGAGTTACAATGCTCGACTATGGCTGACTTACTGAGCTGCGAACGGCAAATGTGGTAATAATGTTCTGCGCACCTTTTATGAATTATGTGTGTGGTCCGACCAATGTTGGCCTTGCGATATTGACATGGTATTCTCTAGACTCCAGCATTCCGGAAATCCAGATTATCCTTTACCGTGCCGAGAAGACCATAGGTGTTTTTAGAACGCCGGAAGACTATTTTAACACAATATTTCGTTACGATTCTGCCTAATTTAGATGAAATATTGCTCACATATGGGGAGGAACTCACTCCACTTGAGCAGCTCCTTATCGAGTTGACCTTGTGAGCGGTCGCGCTTCTTCCTCCTCAAAGCTGTGCTAATCTGATGTGAAGAAAATTCGTTGTCTTTCAAAACAGATTCTGCGTGCAAGAATTCAGAATTTCTCGACAGTAACACTGAATATACTGTTCTCGCCAAGTGGTTAAATGCCCTGAGCTTTCGGCCAAGTAAGCCTTAGCTATGGTCCGGTAGAATGGCTGTTGATACGCTCATTTATGCTCCAGCTAGCAAACAAGTCAGTGGTGACTGCGATGTCACCATATATGGGCATATGTTGACTCGACATTCGATGCACTCGCTTCAAACTCGCCATCGCTTGACCCCACACCACAATGAACTGTGGGCCACTGTCTGTGTTAAGAGTGCTGTCAGTATTTTTTACTTCAGTGACTAAAAACTCTCATGCTCTGTCGTGAGTTGTTTTACGACGCGCACTATTTGTCTGACAATGGATTGGTCGCACTCGCCTGGTATTTTGTAAAGGTCTTAGATCGCCTGGGGTTTACAAAACATCCCGCAGGTTCCGCCACAGATACGTAGGACAGACAATCTGCGCTATAAACAAGAACTGTAGCTGCACCAGCAAAATACCTCGTCATCAGATGCACAACAGATCATCGCCTATCCTACTTTCAGAGCAGGCAAGGCTGCCACTTGGACGCTCCGTGATGTAGCGTAGACGTTCAACACGTTCTCGCCTACTCCTGGTTTCGCTATTCTTCGACACAATACGCGAGCGACAGACCAGATTTGCCATTTCCAAAATACTGGTTCCCAGATGCCGAGTCGTAAGAACATCACACCCCCGGCAAGAAAAGTGACACAGCTCAAAAATGCACTACATGAGATACTGTAAATCGACTTAAAGGATACTATAAACTTATACTAAAAGATGGAAAGCGTCCTTTAAATTTCAGGTAAGTCATTTTGCCAGCAAAATTACATTATAGTTTATACAACAGTAATATGGACATGTATGTATGTTCGCGTCGAATGTGAGCTGTTATCAGGTAATTATGAATTTGTATATGAGCGTTTGGCATCATTGGCCGGGAGGCCCCTTGCGGGGCAGGTCCGGCAGCCTTGGTGCAGGTCTTATTACATTCGACGCCACATTGGGCGACCTGCGCGCCGGATGGGGATGAAATGATGGTGAAGGCAACAGAACACCCAGTCGCTGAGTGGAGAAAATTCCCGACCCAGCCGGGAATCGAACTCGGGCCAGTAGGACGGCAGCCTACAATAACACTAACAAACCTACCAGGAAGTGGACAAATTGCGAGATAGAAAATATGACGTTCTTTGTGCGCGTTGGGGCACTTCCACTTATTTTTTCAGTGAAAAAAATTAAAAATTTCCGTTTTTTTGATGTGTCCCTTATATTGCCGGGTTACGAAATTTCCTTTTGTCAAATTCGTTTGCATGTCTGGATTTCACAATTGCGGACCGTTGCGTCACAAGAATGATTCTCCCTTTCGTCTCTGCTCCACTTAGGTATGAGGGCTATTCATTTATCAAGGGCCGATCGGGCGTGAAATGGAAACCACAACGAAAATCAAACATGTTTTACTTGCAACGGTTAGCTACACATTCCATCTACTTCTACCTCTCTACATAGCTGCTGCTCCGACTTAGATACACGTCGTAGCGTTGTATCAACTTTCCAATACCCTAGTCGTAGAGCGCAGCGGCCTGACACTTACGCAAATTCCCTAAGCTGGTCTGCAACTCGTTGTCTGTCTCAAAATGTTGTCTTCGTAACAAGCGGTTCGCGTGCGCAGAGATAAAACTCACAGGGAACCAAACCCAGGTGGTGTGGTGGATCATCAAACACTTCCCACCGGAAACGCAGTAAGAGCACCGTGTGTGGCCGAGAATGATAATGAGGAATGGAGTGCAGAAATGCATGGAACTTATGTTATGAGGGCACCATGAAATCGGACGAAATCTCTCAACAGGTGCTGGTACATGGGAGGAGAAACTGTTTTCTTAGTATCTTTATGAACTCAAAGCGGCTTCATACGGTCGGCGGGCATAATGACCACACTGTCCAAAATATCTCTGCAGTGCTTCGTCGGATTTTCACTGTAGTTCCCATTTCGCGACCGATCGGTCGTTAATAAACGAATAGCCCTCATACTTTCATTACTGCGTCATGTGCCCGCAGCACCACCACATGGGATTCGTTCTTGATCATGGTAGAGGCCACAACGATTTGACCCATCGATGAATGTTGGCCGTCCTGCATGTATACACTAACGCAAAAAAATAGTACAACTGGAAAGAGGATGTTGATCTTGATCCGATGACGGCAGTCGCCATCTGTGGGGTAGTAGATGTACTGATAATGGTTCAACGTCGTCCGCCAACATACCGGGTAGGGTAGTAGCATAGTTTCCAGAGCGCCACCTACGCCTGCTCTTTAGTAGGGAATGTTCACAGCCAGAAGACTCAGTGTGGAACAAGCGTGTGAAACAAGCAGCCAACGATGCCCTGGAGATGAACTCGAGCTTCCTGCAGCTAAGTGAGCGAGGTTGAAAGAGGTCAAATTGTTGCCGGATGGTCCTTTCGGAGACTTTCCACACAAGTTGGATGTGCTGCGTTGGTTAGGTAAAGATACTAGTATCAGTAGTCACGTGAACATACTCAACATACTCAAACCTATAGATGAGGTTCTGGACGTCCATGCTACACAGACGACCGACAGGAGCGTCATATTGTAAGAGCAGAAGGGGCAGATCTTACAGCTACCAGAGCACAGATAAGAGGGCTTGATTGTTACGAACCGATTATTAGCACGGGACTACAGGCAGGCACACCTGTAGCCCATATTCCATTTACCCCGCAGCATCGACGTCCACGGCTCGACTGGTGCTGTCAGAGCGTTACTTGGAAGATGGAATGAAGGAAGCTCAGTGACCTTCAGCAATCAAAGCAGATTATTCTCACACGCAAAGTGTGTACATACGAAGTAGACCTGGTGAGCGTTGTCTCGTAGAATATCCAGCCCATGGCCTTGTAGTCTGGGTGCGATAAGATACTTCTCCTTTGGTGTTTCTGCAGGAGACGCTAAGCAGCGCTCGTTACGTCACAATGTTGTTAGACCTGTTCTTTTATCATTCTTGCAACAGGAAGGTGGTATCTTGTTGCAATAGGATAATGCTCGCCCACACGTTGAGGCTGAAACTCAATGTGCTCTGCAAGACGTGCAGCAACTTTCTCGGCGAGCACAATCTCCAGACGAGTGTCCAGTCGATCATTTGTGGGATATGACTGCACGAGAGGTGACTCGTGAGACTCGTCAACCAACTACTCTTATAAAATTATGTAAACAGGCCGAGCAAGCGTGGAACAACTATTCCCAGGACGGTATTCGCCATCTGTACAATCGACAGGATGCCAGAGTGAGCGCTTGCATTGCCGACCGCGGAAGCTACACCACGTACGAACATAATGAGATTTTCACTGTGCAGCGGAGTGTGCGCTGATATGAAACTTCCTGGCGAGTTACAACTGTGTGCCGGACCGAGACTCGAACTCGAGACCTTTGCCTTTCGCGGGCAAGTGCTCTACCATCTGAGCTACCGAAGCACGACTCACGCCCGGTCCTCACAGCTTTACTTCTGCCAGTATCTCGTCTCCTACCTTCCAAACTTTACAGAAGCTCTCCTGCGAACCTTGCAGAACTAGCACTCCTGAAAGAAAGGATACTGCGGAGACATGGCTTAGCCACAGCCTGGGGGATGTTTCCAGAATGAGATTTTCACTCTGCAGCAGAGTTTGCGCTGATATGAAACTTCCTGGCAGATTAAAACTGTGTGCCGGACCAAGACTCGAACTCGGGACCTTTGCCTTTCGCGGGCAAGTGGTCTACCTACTGAGCTACCCAAGCACGACTCACGACCCGCGCACACTCCACTGCAGAGTGAAAATTTCATTCTGGAAACATCCCCGAGGCTGTGGCTAAGCCATGTCTCAGCAATATCGTTTCTTCCAAGGAGTGCTAGTTCTGCAAGGTTCGCAGAAGAGCTTTTGTGAAGTTTAGGAGGTAGGAGACGAGGTACTGGCGGAATTAAAGTTGTGAGGACGGGTCGTGAGTCGTGCTTGGGTAGCTCAGTTGGTACAGCACTTGCCCGCGAAAGGCAAAGGTCCCGAGTTCGATTCTCGGTCCGGCAATCAGTTTTAGTCTGCCAGGAAGTTTCACGTACTAACATGTTTCATCATGGGTTGATGCCCGGTGCCTCATAACCTCTTGTACCATTGATCTGCAAATGTAGTGATTTCGCTTACTCCATATGCAATGTTGCAAAAATAAATTTTGAGTGATTTGGAAATCTCTAAAAGACAGTACTAGTTTTTTTCCGGAAGTGAATTTCACAAATTTATATTCATTGGACTGTCGACTGCGAATGTAGTTGAGTTTTCCAGCTGTACCTTGCTTGCTCAGTAATCCACACTGCGTCACCGTGTTGCTGTGTTGCAGACGGTGGAGATGAGCCGCGAGTTGACGGCGCTGCACGCAGCCTACGCGCCACGCATCGTCGACCTGATGAAGAAGACGGTGCAGGACGGCACGCCCGTCAACCTGCCCATCTGGTGGCTCGACCCGACGGACGCCACTGCGCAGGCCATCAACTCTGGTGAGACTCACCTCCCGCGTGCTGTTGTTTATAACCAGCATCTCATTTTCGCCTATCGCTGACATATCTGGGTTTCTCCACGTTTCGTTGTGCCACTTCTCTGCATGTACTCGCATAATTAACGTAGCTAATGTTAAAAGCTGAGGCATGTCTTGTTTGATACGCTATCTACGGCAAAACAGTTCATAATCTCGCAATAAGAGTTTGTTTTCCCGAGAAATCTAAATAACCAAAACTATGAGATACTGATGTCAGATCTCATGTGGAATGTTCTCACATATTTCTCGCGCTACCTTTCATCTCTGCTCATCTTTTATCTTTATTCGCCATCGATCATATATACGATGGAATAGGCTACATCTCTGATACGTATCACCCATACACTTAATTACATTCACAATTACACATATATTAAATTTTAACATACGAGGGCAGTTCAATTAGTAATGCAACACATTTTTTTTCTGAAACAGGGGTTGTTTTATTCAGCATTGAAATACACCAGGTTATTCCCCAATCTTTTAGCTACACAACACTGTTTTTCAACGTAATCTCCATTCAATGCTACGGCCTTACGCCATCTTGAAATGAGGGCCTGTATGCCTGCATGGTACCATTCCACTGGTCGATGTCGGAGCCAACGTCGTACTGCATCAATAACTTCTTCATCATCCGCGTAGTGCCTCCCACGGATTGCGTCCTTCATTGGGCCAAACATATGGAAATCCGACGGTGCGAGATCAGGGCTGTAGGGTGCATGAGGAAGAACAGTCCACTGAAGTTTTGTGAGCTCCTCTCGGGTGCGAAGACTTGTGTGAGGTCTTGCGTTGTCATGAAGAAGGAGAAGTTCGTTCAGATTTTTGTGCCTACGAACACGCTGAAGTCGTTTCCTCAATTTCTGAAGAGTAGCACAATACACTTCAGAGTTGATCGTTTGACCATGGGGAAGGACATCGAACAGAATAACCCCTTCAGCGTCCCAGAAGACTGTAACCATGACTTTACTGGCTGAGGGTATGGCTTCAAACTTTTTCTTGGTAGGGGAGTGGGTGTGGCGCCACTCCATTGATTGCCGTTTTGTTTCAGATTCGAAGTGATGAACCCATGTTTCATCGCCTGTAACAATCTTTGACAAGAAATTGTCACCCTCAGCCACATGACGAGCAAGCAATTCCGCACAGATGGTTCTCCTTTGCTCTTTATGGTGTTCGGTTAGACAACGAGGGACCCAGCGCGAACAAACCTTTGAATATCCCAACTGGTGAACAATTGTGACAGCACTACCAACAGAGATGTCAAGTTGAGCACTGAGTTGTTTGATGGTGATCCGTCGATCATCTCGAACGAGTGTGTTCGCACGCTCCGCCATTGCAGGAGTCGCAGCTGTGCACGGCCGGCCCGCACGCGGGAGATCAGACAGTCTTGCTTGACCTTGCGGCGATGATGACACACGCTTTGCCCAACGACTCACCGTGCTTTTGTCCACTGCCAGATCACCGTAGACATTCTGCAAGCGCCTATGAATATCTGAGATGCCCTGGTTTTCCGCCAAAAGAAACTCGATCACTGTCCGTTGTTTGCAACGCACATCCGTTACAGACGCCATTTTAACAGCTCCGTACAGCGCTGCCACCTGTCGGAAGTCAATGAAACTATACGAGACGAAGCGGGAATGTTTGAAAATATTCCACAAGAAATTTCCGGTTTTTTCAACCAAAATTGGCCGAGAAAAAAAATGTGTTGCATTACTTATTGAACTGCCCTCGTACATTCACAATCTGTGCAGCAAATATTTTTTATATTATAAAATATAGATTCAGCCAATAGTTATACAACTTTTTAAAAATAATTTGCAAGACATTGATTATACTGAAGGTGCTAATTAGTTAAATACACTTTAAGACAAAAAAAACGACGCACCACACAAGAAATATCCGAATGGGACGGAAATCGGTAGATTTACAGACACACAAATCATTAAAATTTTAGAAAAAATGGGTGATTCACTCAAGACAATGAGCTTGACACATTGAACAAGTCAGTCACGCATTGGTCGACCTCTGGCCCTTACGGAAGCAGTTGTTCGACTTGGCGATGGTTAATACAGTGCCAAATTCTGTCCACTTGGCGCGTTAAATAGTTAAAATCCCGAGATGGTTGGGTGGTCCTGCCCATATCGCACCGAAGTTCTTAACTGGGGAGAGATCCGGTGACTTCCTGACCAAGGTACGGTTTGGCAAGCACGAAGCAGACACTCTCGTCTTGTATGGGCGGGCATTGTCTTGCTGAAATGTAAGCCCAAGATGGCTTGCTATGAAGGGCAACAAAACTGAGGGTAGAATATCGTCGAGGTACTGCTCTGCAGTAAAGGTCCCGCGGATCACGACCAAAGGGGACCTGCAACCAAAAGTAATGGCACCCCAGTCAGTCACTCGTGGTTGTCGGGCCGTAAGGCGGGCGACACTCAGGCTGGCAACCCATTGGTCTCCGGAGCGTGTCCAGACACGTCTTCGGCCTGGAATCTCACTGAGGAGTAGAACTGTCTTCATTGATGAGTCCCGTTTCGAATTTAGCCTCGATGACCAGCGAAGACCTGTCTGGAGATGATCTAGACAGCAGTGGGATACCAATCTGACTGTCGCTCGCCATACAGGGCAACAACCGGGAGTGATGGTCTGCAGTGACATTTCATTTCATAGCAGGACCCCTTGGTTGTCTCCCGCAGCACTTTTACAGCACAGTGATATTTAGATGATATTCTAAGCCCCGTTGCCCTTCATGTCAAGCCATCCTGAGTTTACATTTCAGCAAGATAACGCATTCCTGCACACGGCGAGAGTTTCTACTGCTTGACTTCGTGCTTGTCAAACCCCACTTTAGTCAGCAAGCTCACCGGATCTCTCCCCAACTGAGAAAGTTTGGAGTATTATGGGCAGGACCCTCCTACAAGCTCAGCATTTTGACGATCTAACGCGCCAGTTGGACAGATTTTGGCATGATATTCCTCAGGTGGACATCCAGTAACTCTACCAATCAATGTCAAGCCCAATAACTGCTTGCGTAAGATCCAGTGGTGGACCAACGCGTTATTCACTTGTTCAACTTGTGTAACTCTTCCTCTTGAAAAAAAAATCATCCAATTTTTCTGAACCTGTACTCATTTGTTTGTATGTACATCCAAATCACATCACCTGATTTCTGTCCTATTCGGTAATTTCTTCGTGACACGCCGTTGTCTTTTTCTTTTTTGTCTTAGAAACCAGACTCTGTGGGACCAGACTGCTTTTACCTGTCTGTGTCTTGAATTATCCATTTTAATTTTTTGTCTCGTGTTGTGCTGGTGTGTCTTATTTGAAATTCTTTTGCATTCAGTGTATATGTACACATATACAACAGTAAATATATTAAGTTTTCTAAACAGAGATCGTCAGTGATGTCTTGGTCCAGGCCTACACATTTCTGTTATAAGGTTTTTTGTACCTCCAGTATACCACTTATATGTATAGTGCCCCCATATCAGCAGTTCATAAGAAATTTGAGACTCGATGAGCCGAAAACAGGTCAATCTGAATTATTCTGAAGTTAATATATTTCATATTAATATCCCATATTAATATATTCGATATTAATATATTCCGGATTAGGTATGTTAGCCTTTTTTTTTTTTTTACTGATATAACTGATGTGTTTCTCCAGGTCAACTTTCAGTCACTACGGAATCCTAAAAGTTTAATCGCTCTATTTTCTATATAGTTAGATAGTCCTAACAGAAGATGATTGGTCTTGTCAGAGTTACACACAAGTCTGTTGAAGAAAAACCATTTCACTGTAGCATCTAGTGGTTCAAGTGACATGTATTGCAATTCTGTGCTGTCTTGATGAATTCTCTATCTTCTTCCAGCTTCTTTTTACACGGACAGCCACACTTTCTTTCCTGAACGAGTACAAATGAATTCAGTTATTTGTCAACAGTTCCCATCTCCTATAGCGGAGTTGCTGCAGCTCTGTTCAATATTTAACAAACAGCTTACGACATATCATCTATGTAACTACAGCGACTGATTAACAAAAACTGCTCTAGAAACAGCACAAGTCGCTTTTAGTTTGCACTTGGTTACCGTTTCGGAACAAAGCACATTCAGACCAAAATGTCTATGGCCATGTGCCACCGTTGACAGGACTGATGAAGTAATGCCTTATACTGGGTACCAATCAAATGTGTAGAATGAATTACTTACTTGACTATTTACAGACCACTTTCATTTAAGCTTAAGAAATATTTCAGTCGTTTTGCACCTTTCCCTCAATTTTGGCGTGCAATGTGCAACGCGATATCTGTGCATTAAAAACTGACACATTCTATACAATTTAAGGGTGAGCCAACGGATGAATTTTCTACGCTATTATAAACTACCTGACATGAAATTCTTCTCAGAATACAGTAACCTGTTCGTATTTCGCATTGTCGTGTGCAGGGCCGATCACATCCAGAAATTATTTATCTACTTGAGGTGCAAATTGCCTGCTGGGAACGGCTATATAGAAGCTACCGTTTTTGAATGTGATACGAGTTTTAGCGGATTTCTGTGGACCATATGTCAAGCTGGAAATTATGTTAACGAGCCCGCTATCATGGCAATAGCCTTAACATTTCTTTTCTTTTTGAGTCACTAGTCTTCTGCCTGGTTTGACGCATCGCGCCTCTCATGTCTCTCTGTTGCCAACTTCTTCATCTCCGAGTAGTTCTTGCACTCCACGTCCTTAGTCTCGCATTGGCTGTATTCAAATCTCTGTCTTTCCCTACACCTTTTACTCTCTAGAGCTCCCTCTCCTACCGTGGAAGTTATTCTCTGATATTTTAATACATGGAAACTGATAAGCAAGATGTTTAGTCTCTCTAAACCCACAAGCAACATCGTTATCGTCGCAACACTTGACGTATCATCGCATCCTTCTTCTTATCAGTGTTTTCAATACTTTCATTTCTTCGACAATTCTGCGGGAAAATTCCCCGTCCTTGTCTTGTCAGCCCACATAATTTTCAACATCCGTCTACAACATTACGTGTCAAACACTTCCATTCTCTTCTTCTCCTGTTTCCCCACAGTTCACGGTTCCCTGCCATACAGGTCCGTGCTCCAAATACACATTTTCGGAAATTTGTTCCTCAGCTTAAGGTGATATTTGATACTAGTAAACCTCTTTTCGCCAGGCATTCCCTCATTGCCTGTGCAATCGTTCTTCCTTAGTTGGTCATGTGTTATTTTGCTTCCAAGGCGCCAGAATTGCTTCACATTGTGTACTTCGTGGTCACCAATTTTGATACTAAGTGTATTGCTAACCTCATTTCTACTACTTCTTATTACTTTTATCTTTCTCTAGCTGATTCTCAGTTCATATTCAGTATTCATTAGACAGTTCATACCATTCCACACATTCTGCAGTTCTTCTCTTTCATTGACGATAGCAATCACATCAGCGCATTCCATATACGGAATGAACGTCAGAGTCGAAAGACTGCATCCATCTCTTACACTTTTCTTAATCCGAACATTTCATTCTTTATCTTCCATTTGCATTGTTGCTTCTTAGTACCTGTACATTTTACATGATATCCCTCTTTCCCTACACCTTAGTCCTACGTTTCTCGGAATTTCGAACATTTTGCACCATTTGACACTGCTGAACGCGTTTTCGAGGTCGACAAATTCTATGAACGTGTATAGATTTTTCTCAAGTCTTGCTTTCATTATCAAGCTCAGTGTCAGAACTGCTACCCTGATGCCTTTCCCTTTCTATAGGAAAACTAATAGTGGTCTAATGAATGATATTTTTCCGATGGTCTGATAGTATGTCTCCAGTGTCAGATTTTGCAAATCAACTCGAATAATCGCTTTTTTTGCCTCTTCCGCCAATGATTTTAGAAACAGCAAAGAGATGTTTTCTATGCCTTCTGCCTAATGGGGTCACAAGGATTCCAAACTTCAGTTAAACTCTTATACTGTATCACCTATAACTTCCACATAGACTGTCATTCCTTCTTCTGTCACCTCATCGCACAATTCCTCCCCCTCATAGAGGCTTACAGACTATCCGCTCTCTTCTCTGTGTTTAACAATGGATTGCAATTTTAATGTTTATGTCCTTAGCTTTAATTTTATCTATGTTTGTTTTGACTTTTATTTATACTGAACCAATCCTTTCAACGACCATCTCCGTTTTATTCCTTAACATTTTTCCTATACCCACTTCGCCTAAGCGTCTCTGCAGTTCATACTAATTTAATTCCTAACTGAGTTATATTGCTATATTCCTGTACTTCCGAAAATGTTTTTACTTCCTACTTTCGTCGATCAATTGAGGTGTATCTTCAGTTATCCAAGGTTTTTTCACAGTTAGCTTCCTGTTTGTCTTTCCAGCATCTATGATTGCTCTTTTTATAGATGTCTATTCCTCTTCAACCCAAATGCGTATTGTGGCATTCGTTATCGCAATATCTACAGGCTGAGGGAGCTTCAAATACATCTAATCATTTCTCGGTACTTCAGTATCCTATCTCTTTGCATACTGCTTCTTCCGGACGATTCTCTCAAACTTCATTCTAGGCTTCATCATTACTAAATTGCGATCCGAGTCTATACCTGTTCCTAGCTACGCTTTAGAAACCAACGTGTCATTTAGGTGTCTCTGTCTGTCCATCATTTAATACAGTTGGAATCTTCCTGTGTCTCCAGTCCTTTTCCAAGTGTACTTCCACCTTTTGCGATATCTCAACAGTTCAAACCTCACTTCGTTCACTTGTAGTAAAACTTAAGGATTTGACAAAAATAGCGTAACTTGTCGTCAATCCTTAAGTATCTAAATATGAACACAGTGAAGGAGAACTTGATAAAGTCGAAGTCTTGACCATAATCTTCGAGCTTGCTACGTCTTGTGCAAGCTTCTAAAAAAAGATCTGGGATTAGGTTTACATTTCATGTTTCTCTTTAAATAAACAGTTTTAGTTTTGATGTCATTTTGCCACATGGTTTTATCTCCGGTTTCGATGCACTTCCACATTCACAGTTGACATAAGTTTTCACATCCAATTATGCTGACGTAATAGTTTACAGAGCGAGCTTAAAACACTTCTGCTTCGTAGCATACATGACAACGAAGTAAGTAGTCTGCTTTGAGCAGCCAAAGATCTTGCAGAATCTCCAGGTTCAGGCTGGAATTATTATTCTATCTTTCCTTTACACAATTCTGAAGCAAGTTACTAACTTTTTGAAAATAGTACAGTATGAAACACATAGCTTGTGAATAAAGTTTACAATCGTTATTGATATTCATTTATGAGAACGTGAATTTCTGCACAAGAGTGAGTTTTTCAGTCTGTTCGTCAACCCAGTGTTTTGCAATATTTATGTTCCCTAAGAATAAGTTACATAATTTTTGTATTCAGTATCAGGAATAAAAAATTATAACAGGAATTTTGGTGAGAATAGTTTTGTCAGTTAAACACGTTTCTGAATCCAAAATTTACGACGTAGTTTCCACATTTCAAATTTGGATATTGACTGTTTGGGAGGGATGTGGTGAAAACTGGTAAGTGTTTCAGTCTTTCTCTGTCCTAAGTTTTCCGGTGTTACGTAAAGCTTCGAAAGTCTATATTTTAACATAGTTTCACAATTCTTAACTTTCAGCTCTTTGGTTTATTATTAGAAGAAGGAAGGCTATTTCCGTGTTGGTAACACTCAGGGACTTGGATGTATAAAATATGTATTTTATCTGTTTCATAAATTATATTTTATTAATAACTGCGTATTCGAAAAACTTGGTTGCAGGTATACTTTGACGACAGTTTTCGATGAACGGTAAAATCTTATTTAAGGGGGGACAAGAAATCAAACAGGCCGACTTCGAACAGAAGACGCAGTGGTTAGCACACTGGACTCGCATTCGGGAGGACGACGGTTCAATCCCGTCTCCAGCCATCCTGATTTAGGTTTTCCGTGATTTCCCTAAATCGTTTCAGGCAAATGCCGGGATGGTTCCTTTCAAAGGGCACGGCCGATTTCCTTCCCCATCCTTCCCTAACCCGAGCTAGCGCTCCGTCTCTAATGACCTCGTTGTCGACGGGACGTTAAACAACACTAACCTAACCTAACCTAATCGAACAGAAGAGGAACGACAGGACATTTTAATTTCCACTGTGTATACTTTTGCAAATAAAATCATAAAACTTTGTCAGCATGACCAGGAAGGATTCAGGATTCACACTCATAGCGGTGGAAGTTCAAAAACATAACAAATTTTTTTTTACATTTAAAGTTTCATCATTTTTTCTCTTACTATTGGCTGCATTTGTTGCTTTAGGAACACTTTTCTTCATAAGTAAGAGAGATTGTTCGATGAATTTTACACAGGATACAAACCATACTTACAGCTGCTGACACTCTGTAATTTATTTAATTTACGAAAAAATGAAGGAGCTGTTACATTTTAAACTTCATGTTTAGAAAAAACACAAATTTTATATTTAATTATCTCATTTTTATCAAAGTTTTTAATAGATTTGGAAAATTCTAGAGTTTTGCGTTAAGGAGCTCGTGTTTAATAAGCAGTGCAAAATTCTTCGAAGAACCTCTCTTACTTATCAAGAAAAGTGTCCCTATAGGAACAAATGCAGCCAATAGTAAGTGAAAAAATGATGAAAAACATTATGTTTTTGAGCTTCTGCTGCTATAAATCTGAATCCTGAATCCTTCCTGGTCATATTAACAAAGTTTTATGAATTTATTTGTAAAGGTATAGACAGTGGAAATTAAAATGTTTTGTGGCGCCTTCGCTGCTCCAAGTCGGCCCGTTTAATGTCCTACCAGCCTTAAGTGATATATTTTTCGAATATAGGCATTAGGAAGTGTCTAACAATGTCACGTACTAAAATACCGTGCGGATAGATTAAGTGGCAAGATTTATATTCGCTCCAGATCGTAAAGATGGCCTAGAAATCGTTGATGAGCCTGTTGGTACTGTTACACACTAGATGAAATTTATTGCAGATATCAGTCACCTTCCTCTCTGAGTTTTAAGAATATTGCGAATGCTGTGTCAGTACATGAAACCTTTTCCGCTCAGAGTTCCTGCTGGGTGAGGAGTTGCTGGTGGCGCCTGTGTTGGAGGAGGGCGCGGTGAGCCGCGACGTGTACCTGCCCAGGGGCAGCTGGAGGGACGAGGCGGACCCGCAGCACCCAGTGGTGCAGGGCCCCGTCTGGCTCCGCGACTACTCAGCTCCACTCAGCGTCCTGCCCTACTTCACCAGGCTCTCAGAGGACTGAGGCCGCTCCAGCTGTTCTCACTGGTCCTCCAGATAAACGCCACTGAGCTTAATCCTTGAGTCAGTGCAAAATACTCGATACAAACAAATGAAATAAATTTCATTAGCACCATTTTCGCTTTCCGACTTCGTCACTTCGATTATGGTATGCCATTGACTAATTCCTTACAGGTCTACCGTGTTGATGCTGAAGTGGCTGGGAGCTGACTGGGGAACGGTAAAGTACTGGGATTACAAGATTATGTACCCTTGAACAGCGGTTTATTATCAAAACAAACTCTTTAAAATTAGAAAATACACAATTTAATAGAGGGAGCACTGGTACCTAGTGAACAAGGCCCAAGAGAGAGACAGGCCATGCAGTCCCGGATCTACGATATTTCCGAACCGGTGCAAAAAACTTGGTAGTGGCGCCTCCCTTCCCCCTAGAGCGTTTTAGATAGGACGTCGAAATTAAAAAAAAAAAAAAAAACAGTTTCTCAAAAATATATTCATTTTCTCTTCTTTCTGAAGAGTTTGATATACGTATAAAACATACATGTTCGAGGAAATGTAAGACATGTTATTTGGTCTTTAGTGTGCCAAAGTGCAGTGGCACGCCTCTTCAGACAGCATGCTCCAATTGAACGTCACTGTATTTTGCAATCATGGACTGGGCGGCTGGTCCCGGCGGAGGTTCGAGTCCTCCCTCGGGCATGGGTGTGTGTGTTTGTCCTTAGGATACTTTAGGTTAAGTAGTGTGTAAGCTTAGGGACTGATGACCTTAGCAGTTAAGTCCTATAAGCTTTCACACACATTTGAACATTTTTTTTGTCACTGTATTTTGTTCTGTGGAATTCAAATGTGTATATTTTGTAATGGAAGCCATCAAACGTATATTCAGGACACTGGAAGTTAGTATGTCCCGATGTTCCTCTCCTGCTCCTAGCCGGCCGGTTCGACATTCTATCCCTTAAAAAAAACTCACAGTTAGTACTGGGTGGGATTATTTTTGATCGGGAGACTAGGAACTCTTCAGAAAATTTCTCTTTCGTGTGACGTAAAATTAAGTATAGGAAACATAAAAACAGAAGAGACAAGCGAGACAGTACACATTTCTTCAATCCTTAGGTCCCAGAAGTTTTTTCTCTCTTGCTACAGCTTTACACGGCATGCTTTCCTTTCTGCAAAAGAATCTATTACCTCAGCAAACGTTTTGCCACTTGAAACATCGAAATGTCGCTGTCTAATACTGAAAAAACTGTTTATACGAACAGTAAGGCAAGACTGCTGTGCTTTCTCGATTTGATTACGTATATTTTGCCACAGCCTGCTAGATAAAACGAAATAGGACTTTTTAATATTGCAGCAGTTGTAACACATGCCAAATAAGCGAGACTGCTTTAGCACGAATGGTCATTTTTATCCATCTCATTTACAGAAATAGCACGACAGAATATAACTCACGAAGTACCGATATCAAATGCCTACTATAAGCAAAAGGTCTTTCTTAGGATATAGTTTCACATCTAATTCATATGCTCTTGTTTCTAAAGTAAGAGATCGAAAAGTAGTAGTAGTGAGAAATTTTTATATAAATTTGTAACAATATGACGATATTGTTCGATATAATTATCGATCGCACACTCAATCAACCACATAAACAAACAGCGATTGTCATTACTCGTACGGGTTTATTCGGCTCAGCTCGTATAGCTCCGTCCCCTTTTGTCTGCGAGAACGTTTTTAATTTCTAGATGCATCGGGGATTCCCCTGGCAGACACATCTCATATACTACGCACGCATTCAAAAATCAACTAATGATTCGTTCAGATATCAACTTAGAATGTGTTCAAAAGTGCTCAAAAACCAAAAAGCATGCATTCCAAATTCATATGAACAATCGATAGACCAACGTGTGCTGGATGCTAGGCGCTTTGTGAAACAAGGCTTTTTTGCTCAAGAATTGAATTTGGTGCCCCATGAAATTGCCGCCAGGTAGGTACAGATGCCCTGGTTTGCCCCCCCCCCCCCCCCATCGTAGATCCGGGCCTGAAGCTATGACGCGTACGTCACAGCAAATCTGAGTGTTCGCACCCATTGCCGGCGGGGAACGGGTGACTATTTCAGACGAGTTGACTACGCGTTTAAGTGCATGCAAGCTGTCGATAGCACACGACAAAGTTAAGACCTTTAGTGGGTACCTTTTCAATTACAAAGTGATTTCCCATAGGCTCTGCACGGAGCTTAGCGTTCACGAAGTGTGGCGGACAAGCCCACTATTGTGGCGTGACAGATAGGCACGAATTTCTCGTGGGCCCCGCTACAGAATAGGGCGGTTAGAGCCAAGAGAAATTGAAAAAGGAGATGAAGATGGTATGGGCATTTTAAAAGGATGAATGGGCAGAGACTCCCCAAAATTATGGAAGAACTAAAGATGGATGGGAAAAGACCTAGAGGGCGCCCAAGAACACGGTGGAAATGGGAGTGAGAATATCTGTAGAAAGGAGAGGCGTGACCTGGCAGCAAGTGGAGGAAGAAAAGTGGTGGGAGGACCGAGCCTAATGGAGAGGACTCGTCAGCACCCAGATCCGGCAGTAGCTGGAGCGGGATTCGGTTACAGATAGATAGAGCTAAGGCTCTAACACATCAACAAATATTATTCTACAAATGAGCAAATGCAAGACGATAATTAAAGTAAAAAGAAAAAGAAAAACTAAGCCAAGATCGCTACACATTGGCGGGCCCAAAACAAATTACCAAAATAATTTAAAGCACTAAGCAGTGCTAGCAGGACTTATAAACTTCCATACGGCGTTACTTCGTTACTTGTTATCAGACAATTACAGGTCAGGATTTATATACTGACGATGTAACGACTTGTAGATTGTTAAGCTTGATGCTGTTGGAAGCCAGCTAGAGCACTCCAAGCTAGGAAGTCGGAGACACAATGCAGAGAGCAGGCAAACATGTTAGCGTTTAGGTTACCGGAGGTCAACAGTAATGCTAGAAGCCTGCGAATGCAGACGATCTTGGCAACTGTCCCAGAGGGAATTTTCATTTCAGAGAATTAACTGGTAACTTCATCAACCGCCTAGAAGCTGTTGTAAAGTGTCACAGTAGTGGATGGACACGAAAGAAGCAGCAAGCTTGATACTTGCTCGTGAGAACAGCAACGTAAATGGGTTTACAACAGGTTAGTGTGTTACAACAGCGGTTCCCACCGCACGAAAAGTCTCTGTATGAGGCCAGGTGACGTAAAAAACTGCTCGCCATAGGAGGAAGGGCAGTGACGTTTAGCTTTCAGGTGGACGTTGTTGCTACTATACTTGCGGCCGTCAACATAAAGTCTAGAAACATCCCTACCTATCGAGTAAGAGAAGAAGAGGAATTTGAAATTGGTTGTACAGAGGCGCCTTGGAGGTGCAGAGCCACTCATCAGATTGGCCAAAGCCTGTAAATTGCCAGTGGATTGGTGGGCCGACTATACGAAGAGAGAAACAGTACGCCGCCCCAATCCCTTAAATATCCACGTTTTTATATTCAGACAGGGTTAGCAGTCAGACCATTGAGGCGCCAGATCCATATCGCTCGTTACCAGCCTCGGTAAGCTCCGACAAGCCTCTTTTTCTCACTTGGAGTGCTGCTTTCAAAGTATGTACCGGTACTTAAAAACGCTGCTAGTATTCATTACTACTGCTAGCGATCATCCCACAGATTCATACACTGACTTTTATTGTGCAACCAGTTGTCTCTTTCTAATGTTTAGAATTAGCCTTCAGTGTAGCAGTTAGTCTGATTGCAAGTAAGTTGTGTTAATCAGACCTCTGAGTCCATGAGTCTCGTGCTGCGATCATCATGTCGGGTCCCAAAATCCGTATCTCTTATAGGTGCCTTGTAATAGTATTTGGTGCTGATCTTAGCTATCAGTCTACCTTTACTGGATGTTTGTCGTTCTGCGTCTGTTCCAAACTGCTCGGTAACTGCAGACTGACCTGTAACTGCCTGTCTTCCCTCTGTCCTGTGTTAGGAAACTACAATGCACATCGGTTGATCAAACCAGTAACTACACTTAGCATTTGCTCAAATGGCTTAAAACTCAACGATAAACGCGTATCAGGCCGATGCCAAAGTAGTTCAAAGTGTTAAATAGTTGCAGCAAGCACTATTAACAGACAATCACAGGTCAAGAACCTCAACTGATGAAACTAGTAACTACACTTAACAAATGCACAAACGGCATAACGCCCAATGACACGGTCGTAAAGACAAGTTTAGTGCAACACTGACCAATCTCAAGTGAACAGAATTTCACTAACAAGAATTTTAATAGCACGCACACGGGATAGCTGAATCAATGGCCTGCAGCCAGGCTTATAAGCCTTACAGTTGGTGAATTTAATTTAGAATTTACGTGAAAGTAGGTTAAAATACAAGAAATCAATTAGTAACTGTTTGAGGAATCTTAAGATCAAATTTGAACACTCCTCCGTGGGCAGGCACGTTATCAGGCTTGTAAACACAGCGACCTTTACGGCGTAATGTCCGATCAAAACACTAGGTACGAGGCGTGAACTTCGTCAGAGCTTCGCAGCTCCATACCGACCATACAGGTTGTCACAAATGGCTGATCCCAACTTACACTAAAGCCCACTTCTAGACGGTGCTGCTTAGATTTACTTAAGTGTGATTTGCCATTAAATTACAAGAGAAATTAATTACAAATATGAATGTCCTCTTCTCAGTACCATACGCATTTGAAATATAGAACACCAAAGTAAGGCAAACGCTTAACCTCACGGGTTACAGGTAAGCACATGACGGGGGTAGCAAAATGGTTCAAATGGCTCTGAGCACTATGGGACTTAACATCTGAGGTCATCAGTCCCCTAGAACTTAGAACTATTTAAACCTACCTAACCTAAGGACAGCACACACATCCATGCCCGAGGCAGGATTCGAACCTGCGACCGTGGAGGTCGTGCGGTTTCAGAATGAAGCGCCTAGAACCGCTCAGCCACAACGGCCGCGCACGGGGGTAGCAGACCAACAATGCAGAAGGGATCAGATAAGTTCGCGGGGCAGAAACGGCAAACAAGCAAATCACAAAACAATTATTACAAAGGCAGCCATTTCGGAAAACAGATAGTAATAAGTAATGCGGATTTACTAGACTCAGCTGCCCACTTGTCTTATCAAAATAGATCCTTTCCCATAGATGTATGAGGAATTTACATTACAAAATCATGTGGTGGACGCTACAAGACCAAGTTGACTTTAAAGAAAAATTCGTCAGAAAGAGTGGGCTTGCGTACACAAACAACCAAGCCAATCTACCCAGTAGCGTGGGGAAGCAGGCAACAGAAATGTAATTATAATCCACGTTCGCCACGAATCTCCGATATGGGTACAGAAAATGAGCTAATGCCGTCTGGTAGAAAATTACAAACAAACACTTTGAACCACAACAGAAAATAGGAAGAACGACCACAAATACAAATTAGATCCGAAAGAAACAAGGATGAAATGGGTAACACATCAGTTAAGAACAGACTTAATACCTTTAACAGAATGCAGAGTGAAAATCTCATTCTGGAAACATCCCCCAGGCTGTGGCTAAGCCATGTCTCAGCAGTATCCTTACTTTCAGGAGTGCTAGTCCTGCAAGATTCGCAGGAGAGCTTCTGTGAAGTTTGGAAGGTATGAGACGAGGTACTTGCGGATGTAAAGCTGTGAGGACGGGCGTGAGTCATGCTTCGGTAGCTCAGATGGTAGAGCACTTGCCCGCGAAAGGCAAAGGTCCCGAGTTCGAGTCTCGGTCGGGCACACAGTTTTAATCTGCCAGGAAGTTTCCTCACTATATAGTTCAGACTATAGACAGTTCCCGAGTTGGCTCATTTTCTGTACCAGTAGAGTAGGCGACAGTTAAACTTCCATCTGGCGTGAAGGTGCCATAACTCTCCATAGGTAAGGCCATCACCTTCGAGCTGTGTTCCATCCAACAGAGCACTCACATGTCCTAGGCAAAGTCTGGCCTCTAACTCTCCACAACACTGCCAGCAAGTCACTTTCATCTTGCTTGCTGAGCACACCCCTGTATCACCGTCTATTGCTGTTCATACTACCTCTTGCTGGCAGGAGCCCTCTTGTCTCCCAGCAACGGAATAGAGACGTACACAAGACAGACGCAACAGATTAGTGAGCGCCAAGGCTGTCACACACACCATGCTTTAAGAGCTCATCAGCAGTTGAACAGAAGTGATGACAGTTGTTTTGTGAAAAAATTGAGTTTCGCAGTTAAAAGAAACAGTCTGGATCATGATACATTTAAAAGGCGTTTGATATCTGGTGTCTTCTCACAAAAGCATGCCTTTTCCAATCTATAATCTTAGGAAATTTGACGAGTAAATACATTCATGAAAGAGATAAAAAATATTTTGCTTCTTTCTGAATCTCTCTGATTTTTTCAAGATCTTTTTTCAAAATATCAATGATATTTTGGAAAAAGACCTTGAAAAAAATCAGAGAGATTCAAGCCCACACAAAGACTTACCAAACAACTGATCTTCCTGTGAACCATGCACAACTGGAACAGGAAGTAGGGGAAACACCACACACATTAAGGTAGCTTACAGATGATAAATGTAGATGAAAAAGTAATAATATTGACATTAGCAGTGGTATAAGAACAAGCAGGATACCACCTTTTTCAATTACAAAACTACTGCAGTATTTTGTTTCACAGTGAAAATAGTGTGCCTATCTTTCTCGTGTCGCATTTCATGAGCACTAGCTAGCACAATCTATTTTTATTTGACGTATGAGGAAAAATGGTATATGCAGGGTGATTTATATTTCTGTGAAGGTATAGATGTGTAAATATAGCTTCCCTGGTTAGAAGTACAAATGCAAATACCTCACAGTTAAGCTCAAAACAGTAGTTTTTACTGGTAACGTAACATCAATGTTATAATAATGTTTAATACTTCCAATTTACGCAATTACACTGTTAGTAAGATATCACATCACACAATACCAAACCGTTTCAGGTTTCTATCCTATCTCTCATAACTGTTAGAAACATGATTCATACTGTTATAATGACTTTTGGGAGTGTATCCAAAAATTTTATTTTATCTTTTAATTTTTCAGCTAGACAATATATTGCCACTACCAAGAAGAATTGTTCACTGACTTCTGATTGTAATACTGAGTTTATTTCTTGAGGTGTTTGTGTGGTTAAACAAAATATTTTCATATAACACACACTGAATTTTGTTTGCAGCACAAGAATAAGAGGTAGGCTGTGCAAATCCATAACAATACTGCAGAGATGGTTGGTCAAGCAAAGTGCCAGACAGTGAAAACTCTGAATGAAAATTTGTACGAGAGTATATGTGAGATATGAATGGATTCCATGAAAGTTTAAATTAAACACCTCATCCCTCATGATTTGGAAATTGGCTAATCATACTTTCAATACTTCTTGAGCCACGGAGTGCCAACAAATGTGAGTTTCATCAGTACCTAAAATTGTAATTTACAGATGGTCCATTCAAGAAACAGTTCCTTTGCCATATAGGAAAAACACAATATTGTCGTCCATGTATGACATATCTCCTACAATAAAACAGACTTCCCCTTGTGTTTCGTCTTCAGAGAATTCTGTTGACTAGTCGATAAAAATTTCTGCCTACATATGTAGCTCCTAATATTTTCCATTTCAAATGAAAGAATTACATGCTAAATAGAGAAGTGGAGCATATTCACATCTCTGACAACTGTCCAAACTGATGTGTCAAGAAAAAGTTTCCTTATTACCTTAATAATTTTCTTTTCTCTTACCCTCATCCTTTCCTCTCCTTCCCTTTCCACATCACTTCCTCCTTTCCACCTTTGTGTATACTCTCTCCCCCTTCTGTCTCTCACTCCTCAAAACACAATGTTTTATTTTCTCTTTCTTCAGTTCTCATTTTGCTACTGACACTGAATGCCATTTTTACTGCTGTCTACTGCCTTCTGTTACTTCCACAACTTCTCCTCATTCAGTTCATCTTATTCTCTCCCAGATGTTCCCTCTCTGTCACATAAAAGTCAGCTTACACAACCACACATAAGCAGTACTGCTGCAGCTGCTGGTGGGTGTCATTGGATATGAGTGCTGTTGTTTGAGATTGTGTATTAAGAAATTAATTTTCATGTTTTGTGCATTTGTTTTCGAGAAAAAATTCAATAGCTATGATCTGAGAGTACACTATGAATACTATATAATTAAAATGTATTGGCTGCTACACACTGTAAGGGCAGAACATGTTGATGACTTTCTTTTTACAATTATCTTATATTTAACTGACAGTCAAAATTCATTCCTAGAAATTTAGTCTCAGTTGTATCTACATTTACTTTAACATGGTTGTTTACTGAAACTAGTGACATTTCTTTCCTTTATGTTCAATGTAATTTCATCACATATCGACAAAATCGTTATTTCTGTGAGTGTTTCATTTGCATTTTCTGCAAGAAGTTCAGTATTTTTCACTGAGCATATTGTTGCCATCATTAGCAAAAAAAGCTTTTCCCCCCATCACTAACACTACTGAGAACGTAGTCAATGTGTATCAGAAACTGAAATGGTCCATATGTTCTATCATTAGGTACTCCTGTATTCATTTGTTTTAGTTCTGATAACTCTTATTTGAGGTTTGCGTTATCTTTGCTCTTTGCAGCCTATGTGCTAGGTATGATACCACAATTCTATAAATTTACTATGGTTGATTTTATATTTCTGTCACTTCACAAAGCAGACTGTGACCCATTTATAAGGTTGAAGTTATGGATGTAAGTCATTATTAGGTCTTTCATAACTGATTGTTTTTTTTTTTTTGTTGACAATAATAAAAGAAAAGATATGAGCTTGTAGTTTTCTATGTATTTTGTGTTAATGTTCTTTAGCAGGATGACAACTCTTGCTGCATGTTTTAAATTGATGGGAAAAACTCATTTATAATTTTTTGAAGGAAGCTTATGATTTTTGCATGCACTGTTTGAGCACACAGACTATTACTTCGTCTAGGCACACTGCCTTTCATTTCTTTACTTTTTAACCATACCATTACCTTACTTCATGCTCTTTCGTTGGTAATACCTGCAAAATACTTGTTGCATGATTGTTCAAAGGTGTTACATTTCTTTTGTGAATTTTTCTGCAGTACTTAAAAAATGTTTATTCAAGATGTTTGCTAGTTAGTTAGTGCCACATACCATGGACTAGATTCATTATAACTATTACTGTGAGGAATGTTTCAGCTGAACAAAAGGTTGTGGAGACAAATTTATTTATATAAGGCCAGATGATCGCTGTTTACAGGCTTGTAGTTACCTAATTATTTCTATTGAGGAATTCCTTTATCACACAAAAGGAATCGTTAAGAAAAAATAACTTTAACCTAAATTTTAAAAAATCCAGCTGTCTGTCAGACATCTTTTTGCAAGGGCCACATTATCAAAGTGTTTTATAGGTGGGTATTGAACTCCTTTATGTTTCAAAGTTGGGTTCACTAGAGGGAACTGCAGATTCAATTTCTTTGTGGTATTGTATTAGTGTATGTCTCTATTACTCTAATACTGCAGTGGATTGCTGATAGGATATTTCATATATGAATAAATGTAACCCATGGCTGTCGTTCATATTTCCAGTTGCTTAAATAGGTGACTGTAAGGTTTATGTATGTGAACTCTGCATATAATTCTGGTTACTAACTTTTGTGGAATAAATGCTTTTTGCCTGAGTGAAGAGTTACCTTAGAACATTGTCCTGTTAGACATCAAAGAATTGAAATATGCTAAATATATTACCTTACTCATTTCTATGTCCTCAAATTTGACAACTATTATTGGTTGCAAAAGTAGCTGAACCTAAACATTTTACTAAGTCTATTACATGTTTTTCCCAGTTTGAGTTTTCATCAATATGCACATACAAGAACTTAGAACTTCCATCGTTCTTTGTCGATAGATACAGCGTATGACAGCATTTAAACACTCATGAACTTTGCTGTTTCCATGTTTCTTGTTCCTAGATACTGAGTCCACACAATCTGTCATTCTGTCAAAACCATTTCCATCATTAGATCTTTATTTACACGCAAAGAGGATGATATGAATTTACTGTACGCTCTACACTTATTAACCCTTTTTGTACTGCAACATGCGCTACGCATGTGGACAGACTGTATTCACTGATGTAACAAGAGGAGGATTATGAAGTTCTGTCTGCATGTATATATTTCGACAACAATACCTGCAGTAGAGTATGTTACCTGTGTGAAAAGGGTGGCTGTGTTTCGTTACTGAATCAGTTAATCAATCATAATCTTTGAAGAAGTACAAGGGACTTAGGATTGCTGAGTTTAAAAAAAAACCATTTCACCTGAATGAATTTTCACTCTGCAGAAGATTATGCACTGACCTGAAACTTCCTGGCAGGTTAAAACTGTGTACTGTACTGGAACTTGAACGTGGGATCTTTGCCTTTCGCAGGAAAGTGCTCTACCGACTAAGATACTTACGTATGATTCAGGACCCGCCCACATAGCTTTACTTCCGCCAGTCACTAGTCTCCTACATTCCAAACTTTACAGAAGTTTTCCTTTGTACCTAGCAGGACATGCACTAAGAGAAGAACGGATACCAAATCAGCGCACTTTTTTCTGCAGAGTGAACATTCGTTCTAGTAACAATCTCACAGGCTGTTGCTAAGCCATGTTTTCGAAATATTCTTTGTTTCAAGAGTGCTCGTCGTAACACGTACACAGGAGAACTTTTGTGAAGTCTGAAATGTAGGAGATGAGGTGACGACCTGTTCTGAGTTGTGGTTGGTTAGCTCATTTGCTAGAATACGGCATCCAGTTTCAATCTGCCAGGAAGTTTCGAGCCATTATTTTACCTGTTCAGCCACTATTATTCTAATCCACAGTATGCCCCGTAGAAAGCTCCTCTTTATGTCGTTTGACTTTATAGCAAAGAGAAAGAGTTCGCATGGGAGCAGCTTCATTGAAGAGCGAGAGTGTGAAACACTGTAAAGTTGTTTTAAAACGAAAAATACCACACTCAACGCTATAAAATCAGTGGCATTGGCGTAGTGGCGAAGTCAATTATATGATGGCTACAGTGGAGGCCGTTTCTTCCGCAATACCCCACGCAAATGTTTTAGCACTTCGTAATAATCGTTCACGGCTACTCTTTCATAACTTATTGGATTTCATAATTAAATAGAATTAACTTTACTATTAGTCAGCTGAGATTTCGTCACTATTTCCACTTAGATAATGTGAATAGTTATAGGCCATGTGGATATCTAAGTGGTGAATGATATCCTTTGTTATAAACAGCTGATTTACATATCTTATTTGTTAAGTTTAGTTTTTAGTGATCTTATTTTTGTTCCATTTTAATACCTAAGACATTTTACTTGAAAGATACAAATCAGTCTCGACGCTGTCTCTACCAATCAATGGGCTGTCTGAAAGATCTCTTTATGTGGACATCCTAAGATGACACAGCATTGCTTGACTTATGCACCACAACACTGACCAGCAGTGTACTATCGAAAATAATCAGCCTTGTTTTTTCATTCACTGAATGAGACGTAATCGCTGCAGCTTGCAAGTTGACGGTGCAGGTCAAATCTAGGAAAAATTCGTTAACGGACAGTAAACTATATGCGCTCGTATGATGGGTGCTTCCGTAACGAGGGTAGCCGAAGCGTTTGGTGTTTCAAGAGGCGCCGTATCGAAGATTTATACCGCATACAGGGAAAGCCGAAAAACATCATCCACTAAGTCACAAAGAGGACGAAAGTGTGTGTTGAGTGGTCGTGACAGACGGGTATTGAAGAGGACTGTGACAAAAATTAGATTACGACAGCTGCAAAAACCACTGCAGAACTGAATGTTGTACTCTCGAATCCTGTCAGCACGAAAACAAGCCCGTGGGAACTCCCTAAGCTGGGAATTTCAGGGTGAGCTGGAGGTCCAAAACCACTCATCAGAGATGCTAATTGTTGTAACAGGAAAACGTGGTGCGGAAGCTGTAAGACATTGGTTACTGAGCAATGGAAGAAGACATTTCGCTGGATGAGTCATATTTCACACTGTTTCTAACTTCTGGCCGAGTTTACACCCCGAAAGTGAAACGTGGCGGGGACTCGGCCGTCTCGTGGTATTCCATGAGCCGATTGGTTTGTCTGCAAGGATTATGTCACCATTTTGGCTGATCAGGTCCATCCAGTGATACAGTGTTTGTTCCCCAATTGTGATATTAGGTTCCAAGACGACAGGGCCCTGTTCAGACAGTTCGCTTCGTCGAGGACTGGTTTTGCGGGCACGAGGATGAATTGCAGCATCTTACCTGGCCTCAACTGTCACCAGATGTCGATATTATTGAGCCTTTGTGCTCTGCTTTGGAGAGAAGGGCGATCGACATCCACTTCCATCATCGTTACCTCAACTTGCCACTATTTTGCAGGAAGACTGGTGAAAGATTCCAGTAAAAACCATGCAGGACCTGTACTGACCCACTCTGAGACAAATGGAGGCTGTTTCGAATGCCACCGGGTTTCCTACACCACATTAGGCACTGTAATGTGTTCTGTTTTTGGTGTTGTATATCTTTTTCCACACCGTATTCTTTTGAAGATGTATATTTTTACTGTGAAACCATTGATTAACCAGGGACTGTTCACTTTTTGCGGTACTCTCAAAACATTTATCATTACCTATGCATAGTCCAACGGCCCATGTCTGACACTTTCACTTGGTACGATGAGAGTGTTTTACTAAGATACACAACGCACATCTTCTTAATGTTTGGTTTGAAGGAGTATATGCTGCTTCGTTTACCCGTTTAGCTTGTGGAACGTTTGGATTATAACAGCTGATTCGTAGTGCTTTATTTGCTCTTGTTGGTGAACACGTTGACGCTCCCACAAACCCTGTAGTGATAGTGATTCAAAAATCCTTCTGAATGGTTCTGTCTTCTGCATTAATTTCACTGAAGATCATACTGACACTGGCTCTAGCCATATCAAGAAAATGCCACTTCACGAGGTGCCATCATTTCAGTTTCATTGTCGCTATCTGTGGTTCCTGACTTCTGATTACGATAATGCATCCTGCGACTGATATACCATTGGTCAGGTCAGCAGCAGGCAGATTCTGTGAATCTAAGGTTGAGAAAAGAAGATGACCGTTACTTTTCAGTGATTGCTTTTCAAAATGTTCAAATGTGTGTGAAATCTTATCGGACTTAACTGCTAAGGTCATCAGTCCCTAAGCTTACACACTATTTAACTTAAATTATCCTAAGGACAAACACATACACACCCATGCCCGAGGGAGGACTCGAACCTCCGCCGGGATCAGCCGCTCAGTCCATGACTGCAGCGCCCTAGACCGCTCGGCTAATTCCGCGCGGCGATTGCTTTTCATTATCTGATTATTCCGAAAGCTGGTTCGTTGTATTGACTTGTGATACAAGAAAGGTAAATTTAAGCTATGTCTACACTTACCATCAACAAAAACTTAAGTTCTCTGACTTGTATAACCACAAGAAGAAACAACTACGAGACAGATCAATATCCACGAATCTTGAACCACAGCAGTAATCCCAGATACAGGAAAGGTGGAAAATATTTGCCATTCCAAAACCGAATAATGGAGTTGGTCGCAAAAGGTCAGAAAATGTCATAATTCCGCTTTTAGACCAATCATGACGATTTCGCACAGTAACCACAAGCAAAAAAGGGTTAACAGTTACATTGGTTATGGTTTTGTTGATATAATTTTTTCGATAACTGTTTGCTCAGAATACGTTTGCGGGGACTGACAGATAATTTATGTCTGAAAAGAGCTCTAGAGAAAGTAAGTAAGAAGAGGCAGAAGAAATCTTGTTACCATAAGATTTTTCCCTTAATTATATACAGCGTATGAAAAAGCGAACGTAAAATTTTGGTACTACGTAGGGAGGACTCCAGAACAGTATCAAGAAAGCGACGGCTGAGGACACTAAGGAAAATTAATGAAAAAAACCCTCTGTGACACGTTATTATAAATTATGTGGAAGCAGATAGCGTTATCTTAACGCCAATTTACGTCGTGTTTGTTGTGTAGGAGGTATTTTCTCTATGTTTCTCAAGTAGCTTATTCCAAACACTTCCTACCGTATCGCCTCATATTTCGTTATTTCGTACGTATCGTCGAAACGTGAAGGTTCAGTAACCTCTACCTTAATTCTGTCTCAGCCTTCGATCCAGGTAGTCGGTCTGATGCGACAATATGTGTACCTGTATTCCAGAAAGCCACGCATAATAGCAAGACTTCCCTGTCCTCATACCTCTGGTTCTATTCGTGATAAAAAAAAGTAGGATCAAGCTTTTCTGATACCCCTTGGGCAAGGGACCATTTGTATACCCAACAGAAGGGTCATCTTACTGTCACTGTTCTACAGCACAGGGTGAGAATATGAATATTATACACTTCCTCCTCCTTAGGCAAATGTGTGGCGTCACCGCCAGACACCACACTTGCTAGGTGGTAGCGTTTAAATCGGCCGCGGTCCGTTAGTATACGTCGAGCCCGCGTGTCGCCACTATCAGTGATTGCAGACCGAGCGCCGCCACATGGCAGGTCTAGAGAGACTTCCTAGCCCTCGCCCCAGTTGTACAACGGACTTTGGTAGCGATGGTTCACTGACAAAATACGCTCTCATTTGCCGAGACGATAGTTAGCATAGCCTTCAGCTACGTCATTTGCTACGGCCTAGCAAGGCGCCATGTTCAGTTACTATTGATATTGAGAATAATGTACTGTCAAGAGCGACGCTCATCATTAATGGATTAAAGTTAAGTATTCCACCAGCTACGTCCGTCTTTTAGAAATTTCCTTGTCCTGTTCCAGACCTCACGCCAGCCTGCGTGAGCTAAAACGCGTGCCTTTCGACTTCCTCTAATAACACGGTGTTGACTCTCCTGCCAACCCACAACAAAATGAAGCATTTTTAATGTGGTCTGCGGTGGTCTTGATGGAACTTACGAAGGGAGGCACCATTAGTTCAAGGGCGGTTTCTTGGAAAACCCAAAAAAAGGAATTTTCACTATATTTTCACTGCCACTAGCGGGCCAAAACCCAACCGTGGATATCAAGACGGCTATGAACAGCAAATGTTGAAATGTTTACGGCATATTTGTAAGATCCTAATCTCGAATAAGCATGAAAATTTTTCTTGACCTCTTTACCCGTTTCCAAGATACAGAGGTTCAGAGTTACCCCACTTCTACAAGTAAAATCCCGTATGAGGCGAAATCTAAATCGTAAACAACAGCAAAAAATTGCTCATATTTTAACGGTATATTCCTTAGGCATTTCTCTAGACGAACCATTTTCCCGTTTTGAAAAATCTTCGTCTGTCATTGAGAAACACCCCAAAAACTTGTTTTTTGACAATCAAAACCCAGTCGCGGATTCCAAGACGGCCATGAAAAGCAAACGGCTGCAATTTTTACGATGAATTCCTAAGATCTCGATCTCGAGTGAACTTGAAAATTTTCTTCATATCTTTATCCGTTGCAAATTTAAGCTACTTGTTAAAGTACAAACCGTACATAAAATTCGGTGTGCGTCGAAAACGTAGTTTATAAAGTGACGTATCACGGAGAAATATGCTGTTAAGTGTTTCCGTTATCATCTGGGAACCCCATATTGTAGTCCCCATGTCGTAGTACTGAAGCACATGCAAAATTTTTTGCACTAAAAATTCAGTCTGCGGTGCCAGATTATAGTTTTGTATCATTTCAGTTTCACATAAACAAACTATCTTAATTTCAGTGATCAATACATTTCCTTTCGCATGAATTCATGGCATTCTGTAGCAGGGAAAACAAGGGAACTAGCACAAAAATGCGAATCTGTTCCTGTTTACTTAAAAGAATCTGAGAGAAAAAAACAGCTGCCTCATTCTACCTTCCACAGAACTTTTCAAAACTTTCCAAAAAATTTTGGCAGGCGAACATATTTGTGATTTTCTGTGCCTAGAGACAAAGGTAGTTGTAGCGACAGTGGCGAGGAGACGCAAAAGTAATATAGTAAATACTGGAATATAGTAGGCAGTGGCCGTGTTATAGAAAGAGCGAAGAAGACAATGGCAGTGTGAGAGAAAGAGAGGGATACAGTGGCAGCGGAATGAATTTGACAGTGACGGGAACAGTATTAGCAAAAGAGTGAAGGGGAAAGTGCAGGGGAGGGGGGAGGAATGAAGAGAAAGTGGAAGTGAATGAGAGCCAGGGATAATGACACAGAATATATGACAATGCAAACGAGGAAGAGAGAGATAGTGACATTGACACGAGACAGCAGCAGTAAGAAGGAAGGAAGGAAGGAAGGGATGGTATATTAGAGGGAGACGCATTGAGAGGAGACTGTAGTAGTAGGACGGAGAGGACTGTGTTCTTGACACAGGAGACAATGACAGAGAGACAAATAGAGATAATGACAATGAAGTAGGTTGAAGGAGTGAGTGAGAAAGGGCAACTGGGAGTGGATGGGTATGAGTGACTGACAGCGATGGATTAATGGGTGTGAGTAAGTTACAGTTAGGGGAGCTTGTGGGAGTTTGACATGAGCTGCATGTTATAAAAATCGCGAATATAAGCGCATGCCAAAGTAATTGGAAAAATTTTCATAGGTGCCGAGGAAGGTAGAATGAGCCAGTTCGTACTCCAATTTCCACTCAGAGTCTTTTAAATAAACAGGAATGTATTCGCATTTTCGTGCTCTGACGGAAGCATTTTTCAGACGCTATTTGCTTTTTAGTTGAATATAGATATGGTTGAACCATAGCGTTTGTACATACGTCGCGTGAGTAGCGACAGAAAAGACGATGCTTGCATAAAGCGACTCAGCGAAGAGACCAAAGTTGTGTAACATCTAGTTTAGGCGGGGACGATGTGAGAGTAGCCTCGGCACGTGGCCGTCTTGTGTGTATCGTGCGAGACACACGACCGCATATTTTCGAAAACACCGGAAATAGCAGTAAGAAGCAGCTTTTTCGCACGTTTATCTTTCAATTCTTTGCACACATTCCCACGTGCATTGTGAGACGAGTGTGAAACACGCAAGAAATACACAAATGGTGAGCAATTCTTTTGGGCACAAAGTCGCCTTTTGTAAATAAATGTGTACTGTTGTTATCCGCATTGTCTTTTTGATTCCACGTTTATATATTCCATTAACATATTACTGACACTTTTCGTCAGCGGAAAATAGTTTTAAACCTAATGATATTTTTCAGCAGCGTGGAGTCTAAGGGCTGGAATACTACGTGCCATATTACACCGCACACTCGCTGCGACGTAAGTAATATTGATCCGTATCATTTTGTGATTTAGAGTAGCGTTTATACACTACTGTCCATTAAAATTGCTACATCAAGAAGAAATGCAGATGATAAACGGGTATTCATTGGACAAATATGTTGTACTACAACTGACATGTGATTCCATTTTCACGCAATTTGGGTGCATAGATCCTGAGAAATCAGTACCCAGAACAACCACATCTGGCCATAGTAACAGCCTTGATATACCTGGCCATTGAGTCAAACAGAGCTTGGATGGCGTGTACATGTACAGCTGCCCATGCAGCTTCAACACGATACCACAGTTCATCAAGAGTAGTGACTAGCGTATTGCGACGAGCCAGTTGCGCGGTCATCATTGACCAGACGCTTTCAATTGGTGAGAGATCTGGAGAATGTGCAGGCCAGGGCAGCAGTCGAACATTTTCTGTATCCAGAAAGGCCCGTACAGGACGTGCAACATGCGGTCGTGCATTATCCTGCTGCAATGTAGGGTTTCGCAGGGATTGAATGAAGGGTAGAGCCACGGGTCGTAACACATCTGAAATGTATCGTCCACTGTTCAAAGTGCCGTCAATGCGAACAAGAGGTGACCGAGACGTGTAACCAGTGGCACCCCATACCATCACGCCGGGTGATACGCCAGTATGGCGATGACGAATACACGCTTCCAATGTGAGTTCACCGCGATGTCGCCAAACACGGATGCGACCATCATGATGCTGTAAACAGAACCTGAATTCATCCGAAAAAATGACGTTTTGCCATTCGTGCACCCAGTTTCGTCGCTGAGTACACCATCGCAGGCGCTCCTGTCTGTGATGCAGCGTCAAGGGTAACCACAGCCATGGTCTCCGAGCTGATATTCCATGCTGCTGCAAACGTCGTCGAACTGTTCGTGCAAATGGTTGTTGTCTTGAACGTCCCCATCTGCTGACTCAGGGATCGAGACGTGGCTGCACGATCCGTTACAGCCATGCGGATAAGATGCCTGTCATCTCGACTGCTAGTGAAACGAGGCCATTGTGATCCAGCACGGTGTTCCGTATTACCCTCCTGAACCCACCGATTCCATAATTCTGCTAACAGTCATTGGATCACGGCCAACGCGATACGATAAACCGCAATCGCGATAGGCTACAATCCGCCCTTTATGAAAGTCGGAAACGTGATGCTACGCAATTCTCCCCCTTACACGAGGAATCCCAACAACGTTTCACCAGGCAACGCCGGTCAACTGCTGTTTGTGTATGAGAAATCGGTTGGAAACTTTCCTCATGTCAGCACGTTGTAGGTGTCGCCACCGGCGCCAGGCTTGTGTGAATGCTCTGAAAAGCTAATCATTTGCACATCACAGCATCTTCTTCCTGTCGGTTAAATTTCGTGTCTGTATCACGTCATCTTCGTGTTGTACCAATTTTAATGGCCAGTAGTGTATTACGTCGGTGAGTTAAGTCGTAGCATTTTTCCGCAAGCTTAATAAACGCAACAGATATACATAACAGATCTCTTGTCATCGGTAACATATTCTCCTTCACTATTTACAACAATCTTCCAACCCTGGGGTAACTTTTTCAGTCCACGACTGCAGGAACCACGCGAATTTAAGCGAATAGCTCGTCGGGCCATGTTCGGATGCCTTTTCATCCGGGAAGGAATTCTACATCTACATCTACATCTACATCCATACTCCGCAAGCCACCTGACGGTGTGTGGCGGAGGGTACTCTGAGTACCTCTATCGGTTCTCCCTTCTATTCCAGTCTCGTATTGTTCGTGGAAAGTAGGATTGTCGGTATGCTTCTGTGTGGGCTCTAATCTCTCTGACTTTATCCTCATGGTTTCTTCGCGAGATATACGTAGGAGGGAGCAATATACTGCTTGACTCTTCGGTGAAGGTATGTTCTCGAAACTTTAGCAAAAGCCCGTACCGAGCTACTGAGCGTCTCTCCTGCAGAGTCTTCCACTGGAGTTTATCTATCATCTCCGTAACGCTTTCGCGATTACTAAATGATCCTGTAACGAAGCGCGCTGCTCTCCGTTGGATCCTCTCTATCTTTTCTGTCAACCCTATCTGGTACGGATCCCACACTGCTGAGCAGTATTCAAGCAGTGGGCGGACAAGCGTACTGTAACCTATTTCCTTTGTTTTCGGATTGCATTTCCTTAGGATTCTTCCTTTGAATCTCAGTCTGGTATCTGCTTTACCGACGATCAGCTTTATATGATCATTCCATTTTAAATCACTCCTAATGCGTACTCCAAGATAATTTATGGAATTAACTGCTTTCAGTTGCTGACCTGCTATTCTGTAGCTAAATGATAAGGGATCTATCTTTCTATGTATTCGCAGCACATTACACTTTTCTACATTGAGATTCAATTGCCATTCCCTGCACCATGCGTCAATTCGCTGCAGATCTCCTGCATTTCAGTACAATTTTCCATTGTTACAACCTCTCGATACACCACAGCATCATGTGCAAAAAGCCTCAGTGAACTTCCGATGTCATCCACAAGGTCATTTATGTATATTGTGAATAGCAACGGTCCTATGACACTCCCCTGTGGCACACCTGAAATCACTTCGAAAGACTTCTCTCCATTGAGAATGACATGCTGCGTCCTGTTATCTAGGAACTCTTCAATCCAATCACACAATTTGTCTGATAATGCATATGCTCTTACTTTGTTCATTAAACGACTGTGGGGAACTGTATCGAACGCCTTGCGGAAGTCAAGAAACAAGGCATCTATCTGTGAACCCGTGTCTATGGCCCTCTGAGTCTCGTGGACGAATAGCGCGAGCTGGATTTCACACGACCGTCTTTTTCGAAACCCATGCTGATTCCTACAGAGTAGATGTCTAGTCTCCAGAAAAGTCATTACACTCGAACATAATACGTGTTCAAAAATTCTACAACTGATCGACGTTAGAGATATAGGTCTATAGTTATGCACATCTGTTCGACGTCCCTTCTTGAAAACGGGGATGACCTGTGCCCTTTTCCAATCCTTTGGAACGCTACGCTCTTCTAGAGACCTACGGTACACCGCTGCAAGAAGGGGGGCAAGTTCCTTCGCGTACTCTGTGTAAAATCGAACTGGTATCCCATCAGGTCCAGCGGCCTTTCCTCTTTTGAGCGACTTTAATAGTTTCTCTATCCCTCTGTCGTCTATTTCGATATCTACAATCTGTCATCTGTGCGACAATCTAGAGAAGGAACTACAGTGCAGTCTTTCTCTGTGAAACAGCTTTGGAAAAAGACATTTAGTATTTCGGCCTTTAGTCTGTCATCCTCTGTTTCAGTACCATTTTGGTCACAGGGTGTCTGGACATTTTGTTTTGATCCACCTACCGCTTTGACATAAGATCAAAATTTCTTAGGATTTTTTGCCAAGTCATTACATAGAACTTTACTTTCAAATTCATTGAACGCCTCTGGCATAGCCCTCCTCACACTACATTTCGCTTCGCGGAATTTTTGTTTGTCTGCAAGGATTTGGCTATGTTTATGTTTGCTGTGAAGTTCCCTTTGCTTCCGCAACAGTTTTCTAACTCGGTTGTTGTACCACGGTGGCTCTTTTCCATCTCTTACGATCTTGCTTGGCACATACTCATCTAACGCATATTGTACCATGGTTTTGAACTTTGTCCACTGATCCTCAACACTACCTGTACTTAAGACAAAACTTTCGTGTTGAGCCGTCAGGTACTCTGTAATCTGCTTTTTGTCACTTTTGCTAAACAGAAAAATCTTCCTACCTTTTTTAATATTTCTATTTACGGCTGAAATCATCGATGCAGTAACCGCTTTATGATCGCTGATTCCTTGTTCTGCGTTAACTGTTTCAAATAGTTCGGGGCTGTTTGTCACCAGAAGGTCTAATATGTTATCGTCACGAGTCGGTTCTCTGTTTAACTGCTCAAGGTAGTTTTCAGACAAAGCGCATATCTCTGAACGGGGAGTTGCTGGTTTGTTTGGCTCAACCAGTCCTTTCTTTTCCTTATGTTAGCATAAAAACACCATTTCTTTTCACCAGATACAAAACAGATAAGTAATGGCCGGTGTTGTTCACGACTCAGTTGATGACGAGCAAGCAGAGATGTGCATATGGTCACCCTCTGATGCCCGAGCGGTTCTAGGCGCTTCAGTCTGGAAAAGCGCGACCGCAGCGGTCGCAGTTCGAATCCTGCCTCGGGCATGGATGTGTGTAATGACCTTAGGTTAGTTAGGTTTAAGTAGTTCTAAGTTCTAGGGGACTGATGACCTCAGATGTTAAGTCCCATAGTGCTCAGAGCCATTTGAACCATTTTTGAGAACATTTTATTGAAACATTTCAGGAAGTGGAAATCGAAGTAGAGAGAAATTTGGTACATGGATAGAGCAAAGAGACAAGTGGTTCATAGAAATATTTGATGAAAATTCAGGGAAGAGTGGGATGAAAAATTCCCCGAGTGGAGAGAGGCACAAACCGAAGAATTACACGATGATTTTGCTGAACTGGTCGAAGACTGAAAAGTAAGAACGGTTGTACACTTACAGAAGTTCTCAGAACTCAAATATAAGCTCTTGAAAACGATAAAGACGAACGCATGTGCGAAAAATCAGAGAAAACAGATATGATTCAGGAAGTCGTTGGCTAGGAACTGAAAACTGTCAACGATGCAGTCACAGACGACTTGGACAACTTGAAAACGTAGATTAGTGAAATTGAAACCCAAGTGAAAGAAATAGATGTCACAATACCATAAGTCGATGATTCGCCGGCAACAGATCATCTGCAAGTAAGGAAACGGTACAAGCCGAGTAAAAATTGTTAGCATAACCGTTGGTATGAGAGCAAAACCATTTGTTGACGATGTATACATTGGAAGATATTAAGTTACGGCAGTGGTACATAGTGACACAAAAGTCGATTGACATTTGAAATTTCAATATTTCGTGGATTAACGTAGATAGAGCAGTAAAAACTGAAACTTGCTTGACATGGGGTTTGACTGAAAGCAAAAAAGCGCACAAAATACCAACAGATGGCACTTCATATGATGCAAAAGCAATAATTAGCATCACATTTGGCACTTAGCAAAGACTATGTTCTTTATAATAAATGCTCAGGATGTCAGTCATCATTCATCAAAAATTCCTGTAGTCGAGGTACAATATTGTGCACAGCGCTGTACAGCATATCAGTAGGTATGGCGAGAAATGACCGTCGGATGTTGTCTTTTAGCGTCCGTAATGGTGAAACTTCCTGGCGGATTAAAACTGTGTGCCCGACCGAGACTCGAACTCGGGACCTTTGCCTTTCGCGGGCAAGTGCTCTACCAACTGAGCTACCGAAGCACGACTCACGCCCGGTCTCACAGCTCCACTTCTGCCAGTATCTCGTCTCCTACCTTCCAAACTTTACAGAAGCTCTCCTGCTTCTGTAAAGTTTGGAAGGTAGGAGACGAGATACTGGCAGAAGTGGAGCTGTGAGACCGGGCGTGAGTCGTGCTTCGGTAGCTCAGTTGGTAGAGCACTTGCCCGCGAAAGGCAAAGGTCCCGAGTTCGAGTCTCGGTCGGGCACACAGTTTTAATCTGCCAGGAAGTTTCATATCAGCGCACACTCCGCTGCAGAGTGAAAATCTCATTCTGTCCGTAATGGTGTCGGACGATCGCGGTAGACTTGAGACTTCAGGGAACCTCACAACCTACAATCACACGGGTTGGGGTCTATGGACCTGGGAGACCAAGAATGACGGACGTGGCGGCTGAGCACGCGATCCTCACCAAACGACGTTCGCAGGACACCTTTCAGAAGTGTAGCAGTAAAGGGTGGATCACAATCCTGCATTCAGCGCGTGTGTATCGGCCAGGCTAGGGATCATCTGACTCCCTCTCTCAGTACAGCTCATTTTATACAAGATTCTCATGCGGCGTCAGTGACATGTTGCTGTCCAGCGGCATCTCTAGGCCAGTTTTTGCACTCGATTTTGGTTTCAATAACCCCGTGTCACTTCAGGCAAGAGTGTCAGTTTTTACCTCTCTACCTATACTATCCCGTGAATTAGTGCTTTTTTCAAATGTTAACGGACTTTGGGTCGGAGCAGTGTACTTGCTGGTGGTGGTGGCAAGGAAAAGATCCAAGATGGAGGAAGAAGAAGATACAAAAATCCAAGATGGCACTGATGGGAAACGTAGAAATTTAAGATAACGCTGGAGAAATTTAAAAAAGCAAGAAGACGGCAAAATTAAAAAAAAGAAAATTAAATGCAAGATGGAGTCAAGAGCTTTTTCTTCTAGTGGTCATTATTATGCCATGACCAAAAATATCTGAACAGACTGAAATTTGCACCATGTTCAAAAGTATCTGAACGCTGTGATATCCACGCCTATATTTTATTCAGAATCATATTTGCGACTGCGTTGTGTGTGGAGTGCGAATGAACATTCTCGTAATATTAATAAAAAGGACTTCATCGATGATAAAATAATAAATAATTATTGTCAATGACATAATTCAATATTCTGTAAGAAATATACCCCAGACAATACCCATGGAAAAACATAATGAAAATCCCCATCTTTTGTTATCTATGATTCTTCTAGAATAATCCTTCGTTTTGTTCGAACTGTTGTACTGAATGGGTGTGACTGATGTCTCGTAACACAGAGGTCTGTAAAAACTGTATTATGTTGTTAATTAATATTTGAAAAATAGTTTCTATGTCATTGAAACGAATCTTCCTTGTATGGAGTTTTATTTTATTATGATTCTCGTCCTATATAAGTTAAGCCTTTCTGATCACCTACAAAGGAGTGCAGCCATTAGCGCTAATGATCTACCGCGCGGCTTATTTGTAAATGCTGAATAATAAGCGATTAATATTGAGAAATATTTTTAAATGGTTCAAATGGCTCTGAGCACTATGGGACTTAACATCTGAGGTCATCAGTCCCCTAGAACTTAGAACTACTTAAACCTAACTAACCTAAGAACATCACACACATCCATGCCCGAGACAGGATTCGAACCTGCGACCGTAGCGGTCTTGCGGTTCCGGACTGCAGCGCCTTTAACCGCACGGCCACTTCGGCCGGCAATATTTTTAAATGTTAATGCATATAGTAAAGGTGCAGAAAAGATTTAATGTATATTATTTCTTGGTAGTAAGACAGTGCCTGAAGGAGAATCGATAAGTGATTGTCTTATGTTAGCGGCCATATTAGTGAAATATTGCAGCGGCAGTTTTAAATTGAATTTTCATATAGACATAAACCTTGATGGTCATAATTGCGATAATAATTGTGTATCGGTAGCCCAGAACCCACTCAGAGGTAATTAATTCCATGTAGACTGTGAATAATCTTTAAATATAGTGAACTTATGTCTATGCAAGCAGCATCCTACGTGATAAAAATTGTTATCTGCTGATGTATGAAGCCTGGTCATTTGGTAAAAACTTCTATGAAATATTTTGACACGAAACAATACTTTAGTGTTGTGTGCGTGTGGTATTGTGTGACAAAACTGTTCATTTTGCTTAGAGAAAAGTGTTGCCACCTCGAATAACAGTAGCGGTAAATTTGATAGACGATCTGCAACTAGTAATGAGAGTATTATGCAAGAGCACTGAAAATTACTAAAAATCATTACACTTGTATAAATCAGATTACTTATCATACATTTAGCGTGTTTGCTGGTTATATGTGATCACTTTTGTGCATGAACGTAGGGCCATTTACACTGCTTGGGAGACAACATTGCTACACTTTAACAGGTGGAGATATCTTTAAAAAATAACGATCATTAGCTGGGAAAAGCAGTGATTAATTAAAACCTCATGTTACTTGTTATGTTGTAGTCCTGTCGAAATTGTCAACACGCAATACTCGACACGCCACAACGATCAGAATTTTTTTCTCCATGTTCAAAAGTATCAAATAATCTGAATTATTTGCACCATTTTCAGAAGTATCCAAATGATTTGACTCTATTGTACCATGCTCAAAAGCAAATAAACAATCTAAAATTAACGCCACGTTAATGTGTGTCTGAATGAGCTGAATTTTGCACCATATTTAAAACCGTCCAAAATATCTGAAGATTTGCATTCAGCAACATGCACGCATGCACTCTTTCACACACACACACACACACACACACACACATGCAATGTTCATACAATGAAATTACAGCACTTGTAAATGCCCATAGTTCGATCGGTAGTTTGGTCTAGGGTACAACTGACAATCAAATTAAATATTTTTCACATATGAATTGTTATACTATGCTTTTCAAGTGTCGCAATGTTAATTCAGCGGCTACAATATCTGCAAAATACTTTAAAAAACCATTTAAGAGATGTCATTCCGGACTTTTACTTGCGTGTTAAGAATACTGTTATATTTCTTTTCATGAACGGCAATCCTCAGTTCTTCCAGTAAATCGAGTTTATGTTCTTTCTTCTCTGCGTGCAGGATTTCTGAGTAATCTTCTGCTCATTTAAGGGGATGGTCTGTTTTGTACACATGGTGCGTAACAGCTGATTTGCTTAGTTAGTCTAAATCCATCTTTATTTCCCTTGAACCTGATGTAAAATTGTTCTTCCCGTCTGTCTACTATACTTTGCATTTCAGACTTATTTATCTTTTTATTGAAATCATGCTTCAGGCTATATTCAACTAGACTGTCCGTCTGAGATGCTATTTTAACACTATGAGACTCAAAATATCCGCGACATTTTGCGAGACTGTTCCATGCAACAGCATAGTTACTAATTTCATTTTTTCTTCGTAAGTCTGTTCTCTCTATTCTTATTACTTGTGAGCAACAATCTATCAACAGTATCTAATTTGAAACCGTTGTTATGAAAAATTCCAATTTTTTACACTTTATCTTCTTGCTTTTGTTCTAGTTCAAAAATGGCTCTGAGCACTACGGAACTTAACTTTTGAGGTCATCAGTCCCCTAGAACTTAGATCAGCTTTAACCTAACTAACCTAAGGACATCACACACATCCATGCCCGAGGCAGGATTCGAACCTGCGACCGTAGCTATCACGCGGTTCCAGTCTGAAGCGCCTAGAACCGCTCGACCACTCCGACCGGCTTTGTTCTTGTTTTGTTATGCCTCGAACTGCATCAAAGTTTACAGGAGGAGAGGACTGTACTTTGTATTACGTCATGTAATATGAAAACTTTTTCTGACACAATATACACGTGTTTTCGATAATTTTTTGGAACTATTAAAATGGTATTCTATATTTCATTCGTAAAGTTTTCAGTTAAAGAGTTATAATTATTTGCGTACTGAAGAATGAAAGAAACTTTTACCGTTGTATAGAAGCATGTTAAGGGACGACCCTGTTTATTTTTAACAAAGAAAATATAACACAAACAAAAACACTACCTTGTGATGATGTCAAGTGAAAGCGAGCTACGGGAATAAAATAAAACTTTAACCGTTTCATTTATGTGGTGCTGAGAGCCCCATCGTGTTGGTCATCCTCCAGATAACACATAAACTAGTTTGGTGATCTTTGGGAACGTTATTTTTCTTGACGCTTAGGCGTCCGCACTGCGAAGGCGACAGGGGCCACCTGATCTCTCCTGGAATCTGTAGTAGACTTTTTATTATTTTGGAAATTCTCACGAAGTTCTAGAAATGATTGACTTCTAGAAACGACTGATTCAACTCTGCTGTATGCAAGAAGTAAAACGTTGGCTATAGTACGTACTACATGCTCGACTGTCAGGTAGGTCATGGAAAATTACATCGTTTATGTATCGTGATCGCGGTTTCGGCATTGATTTGCCTTGGGGTACACGAGTCTTGCAGATCATTTCCTCGAGATCTTTTCTCTGCTGTTCTGTGTACACTTGTTACTGAGCTACATAAAGGGACAGTTCCAACACTTAGCATCCCCAGTTCCCACAACAACCATGTGCTCCGGAAAATTTAATAATAAACCATCACGTATAGCCCAACGTCTTCCTCGCAGCGTTTCACTCAGTATGTTCAACATTTCTGTGATGATCTTGTGCTGATTAAACAAACTTTTGACAGTGAATGCAATACTTCTTTACACAGTACGGTAGGCTGACGAACATTATTCGAGAAGAGGTCTGATGGGAGTTTTAGAGATAATGTAATTCATGGATGAATTACTTTCCTGTACGATTCTTTTAATAAATCTATCCTTTCCCAACCGGGATTTAGTGATACGTATACCTTGAATCACTCTGAATGATTATCCCTGAATATTTGACAGGTGGTTTTTCCAAGGGATTGCTTGATGATGACGTAATAACGCAGCACCATTTTTATTTGTCAGTTTACACACTTTACACCAAGGTTCTTAATCGGCGCAAAAGTTTTCTGGGTATGGTACCGCGTCATAATGTATACATTTATACATTATAACGCGGTACCATAACCAGAAAACTTTTATGTCGACTGACTCTGGCCGCGGAAGTCTACGTAATTATATAAGGTTCTTAATGTTGGCGGTCGACTGAATTGAAAGTAATGACAGTGTTCATGATTATACGCACATGATTTCAAATCACTGAAATTGGTAGTTAAAGATCACATTCTGAGGATTATTTCTGCGTTTGATGTATTAAAATATTCCCATCCAAACAGTTAACGAAGGTGGAGTCATTACTTTTCATTCAACCCTCGTAGTAGATTATAAAATGTGACTGTGTGTATTTTCGAACGTTTGAAGAATACATTTTTTTTATAAACCCTCGTCGCAAGTTTTGTAAACACCTCGTCGCTACTGCTGTGGACGTCGAGATGCCACTGTTCTTACGGTAGGCCAAGTTTGTGAGTTCGTGAAACGGCTTCTGGTGCAGTACACCGCTAAGACAATTTCTCCCTGCCACTATAACACAGCTATGCCTGGTGCGGTACACCGCCAAGACAATTACTCACTGCCACTGTTACACAACTATGCACCACTGTCGGGTAAAAGGATAGGAGAACGAAGGTCTTACAACACTCCAACATATTAGTAACAAAGGCATACAAATGAGTAAAAAGGTTTACTAATCTTTGTGACTAGCTGAATAAAGAAGCCTGCAGCACTGATTGTAATATAACACAAAAGGGACCTCAATGCCTAAGTGCAGATAATCGTACTTAAACTTCACAGAACATAGCAAATTAAATTTACAACAACCGTCTGTTCACTTGTAAGATTTGACTAAACGATCTTTCCTGTCTAAGTCAGCCCTGGACGATCATCTATAACCAAGTGGGCGAGAGCTGCTCTTTTATCTTCCGAGTAGGCTTCCGTCCGTCGTCCTCCGGTCATTGGCGGATTGTACTCGGCCGGCAATTGGCCGAGGCGAAATCGATATCTTCATCCTCATAGCCAACCGTGGTGCTGGTGGAACTTGAGGAAATGGTGAGTCCCTATGGCACTGTCACACAGCTCGCATCTTTGCGCAAGTGGTGCTTTTGCCCTGGCTGTGAATTGTTCGGACAACACAGCACAGTTTAAATGGTTGTATTTTATTAACCGACAAACCAGCTACAAATACTTTTTAAATGTTTTATTTTAATGCCTTAATCGATTTCGGGAAACCATGCCTGTCTTCGGGTGGCTAACATTTTCAGGTACATAGCATGTCTTCTGCTCCTGCTCTCCACAAGAATACTTGCTTTTATTTATTTAGATGTAATGTGAAATAGTTGTATTTATTTACTTAAGTTCCAGTAAATGTCGATTTGTTTTGTTGTGGTCCATTTGGTTTTCAGATTGGTGTATATGTTGTTGAACTACAAATAGTACACGTTTTATAGACTGATAAGCCGGAACATTACAATCACTGCCCACTGCGACTTGGAAGCCGCCTGGTGGCGTTGCGGGCACGTGAATCGGTAACAAAAGTATGTAAGCGGAGCAGATACGAACGCAGGATCGCCCTAGCAAAGGTATGGGCTGTAAATGGGGAAATCCATTGACATAACCGACTTTGACAAAGGGAAGGTTATTATTACGCAGAGCCTGTGAACGAGTATCTCGGAAACGACGAACCTGGTCGAATGTTCAAGTGCTACTGTCGTGGGCATCTACGGAGAGAGCTAGAAAGACAGTGAAACTACCACTATTTGCTAAATGGTCGGACGTCCACAGCTCTTCACAGTGCGTGTGGTTTTGAGGCTTCTCTGCTCTGTAAAGTAGGATAGATGGTGATCTGTAGCGTCTCTGCTCAAAGATCACAGTGCTGGTGCACGCAAAAGAGTTTCGGAACACACCGTTCATCGTACACTGTCGAACAAGGAGCTTCGCAGCTGACCAGCCCTACATATTTATATGTTGACCCAACACCATCGTCAATAAAGTTTGCAGAAGGAACGGGACCATCAAAATTTGACTGTCGATCACCGAGTTGAAAGGCGGATCGAGACGGGCAGCACGCGACGGTCGCAGCTGGCGGGATCAGTATTGTGCCAAGGGAGACATTCTCCTGCGCTTGCGTGGGGCCTGTGGTAGTAATCTAAGACACACTGACGGCTGCGAACCATCTGCATCCCTTCATGTTTGATGTCTTCCCCGACGATGATGTCATCCTTCAGTCTCGGAGCCAGAGCCGTGCTACAATGGTTTGAGGAGCATTATAGTGAACTCACGTTGATATCTCGGATACCAAATTTGTCAGATGTTAATCCTATGAAACCCATCTGGATTGCCTTCGGGCTCCATCACCGCTCACGCAAATCAGCGGCCCGTTATTTACGCGAATTACATGAATTGTGCGTATATACCTAATGCCACTTACCTCCACAAATTTACCCACAAACTATCGGCTGCGTGATACGCAGGATCAGTGTTGTATTTAGTTCGAAAGACGGATAAGTAAGCTATTAAGCAGGTCATAATGTTTTGGTTCATCAGTGTGTATCTAAAATGGACACAAGAGTTTTATTTAAGCGTTCTGCTCCATTAACGTCTGCTGTACATTACTACTAAACGTACCACGACATTTTCAACAAACAATATTTTCTCTACATTCTTGACAAAAAAAACTCATCTCATAATGGTTTGTTATTATTAACTTCACACTAAACGACGTACTGTTCACTGGTAAGAGGAATGCGCGCGAGGGGAGAACGGCATTGATTCACGAGCTCTAGAGCAGAACAGTATATGCCGTTGTAAATAAATTGCTTATCAAAGTAAGTGAACCAACCAGAAGAATAGTCGGATGCCAATCTACCTTCGTAAGCCTACCGACCATCGGCGGGCATGTAAATGATTAGGGCTGCAATTCTCTGTGTCAGGCTAGAACAACTGCCATAGTGCATTCGTATTGTTCGTGTTTAGTGTTCTTACAAAGTCTGGTAGTGTGCACAAAAGCTCGTAAACAGCGTCAGCTATTGACACGGAGATGATGACAAGGAGGTATGTTGACGCTGAGATGAGCGTACTTCCGTGAGATAACGTTATTAGCACCCAGCAGAGTCTGAAAGCAGCCTCATTATGGGCCTCCATTTGGGTGGCTGGTCGAATTGTGCAATATCACTTTTTATGAGGTATTCGGATGTGACAGTTTTCTGACGTTGGACTGCATGGAACGTAGGAGCGTACTCGTCGTCCAGATTCCAGTCATACACATTTGACCACTACCAGGGAGGATCGCAATGTTGTGCACCAGGCAAATCGTAGTCCCTCCAAATCTGTGCCTGACATCCGAAAACAAGTAATTTACTTTCTGCAATATCCTATCATCCCGCGCCAGTGGTCCGAGACGAGCAGCATGGGAATTATCGTCCTACGCGCAGGCAGCACAAAGCAAACGACTGCGTTCAGAATGGTGCGATGACCGGGAAACATGGATTGCTGACGTATTCAGCCATGAATCGGGGTTCTGCTCTACCACACATGGAACTCTGACGGCGCAACAGTACACCACGGACAATCTGCATCCTCATGTGCTACATGTGGAACCTCGCATGCCACGGGATAATGGTGCCATTTTTCAACAAGACAATATCCGTCCACATGTAGCATGTTTCCCTGTGAACTGAGTGCGTGATATTGCGGTACTTCTGTGGCCAGCAAGATCCACAGATATATTCCAGATAGAACATGTATGGGATCACCTCGGATGTCAACAACGTGTCAGCACCACTATCCAGGATGACGAGTATCAGTTACAACAGTCGTGGACCAGCTTGTCTCTCGAGAGGGTACAACGGATTTATGACAACGGATTTATTGCCGGCATCCACTCCAGAAAGGGTGTATCTTCATAATGATAAGTGAGCACAAAGATCAGGATCTTTGTAAAACTGACTTGATTTTGCAATTACTGAAATAATCAAATGGCCTCTCAAACCGTAGAGTTTCATTTAGTTTCTTGCTCCTCTTCTGAGCGTTTCACGTTTTTTGTAAGATGGTGTACGTTTATATGAATGAATTTACTCAGCATTGTAACTGTAACTGACTTGACGAGGTTCGGATGGCTTTAATGTATTAAATTGTCTTACCTCTTTAACACATTGATACTTCTGGAATAATATGGATCAATTTCTCCATTTGTGTGTACATGATTTCTCCAGCAACTGTAGGAATAGTTTATTGTTACTGGAACTTTGTACACTACTGAGGAAGCATGCTATTTTTCGTCAGGATGCACGTTTCGTTTTAACATTTAAACTATCGCCAGTGGTCCAGTCTTGCATGTGGAGCATTGAATTAGAATTTTCCTCTTTAGCTCTCTTTCAATACGTAGAAAAATAAGAGAAAGTGGCGGATTACAAAAAGTGACCAATAAAACACAACTATGCTAATTTTGAAGTCTACTGATAAGTCAGTACTGTTTGCACAGCCGGTAATACAGACCAGTGGCAGCTGCACGGCGGAAAGGGTCAAGGACTATTTCCCCGGTTCCCACTACCTAGCTGTCGAAAGAATTCTGAGATGCCCACAGTGGGTTTCTCACCGAAACAAATGGACAACGACAATACTTCTGAAGTTTTACAGCTATTCATTCGGATTTTTAAAATTTTTTTTTTCGTCAGGACAGCGCGAACGCAATCCCGACTACCAAAAATTATGCGCCCGAGGAACGCGCATTTTTTTAAAAATTTATTTACGAACACAACATCGTTACAACAATACGTGAACAGAAATATGTAATTGTGAATAGCTGATCAATATTTCACATAGTCGAAATCCTTTAAGAACAGATATAAGTACAACTGAAATGTGTGACAAGTTATTCACAGAGCGCTTTTAGTAACAATTATTAAAAAAAAAAAAGGAAGAGAGAGAGAGAGAGAGAGAGAGAGAGAGAGAGTTCTGTATGAGTCTTGAAATGTAAACAAAAATTGAAATAAGTGCATCATGTAAGAAACTAAGAGAAAACGGAAAACTAATGAGAAAAGAGAAACAAAAGGGATACTTCCAGCGAAAGTATTCACTGTAAGTGAAGTGTCCTCCGATATCCGTACAATAACGCAACCGATAAAGTGTTGGCAAAATGTTCACTGTTCCGCGGTGAACTTTGCAATCTTTGATGTTAAGTCAGTGACAAACTAGCTGATTTGGGGCAGTTTCTGCGATCCCGTTTTACGTTCCCCTCATTATTTTTTAGTTCTGGCCCAGTCTGTCTTTACACTATGTTTATTTATCATGTTTCTGTGCAACTGTGTAAAGTATTCCTACATGCTTTAACGTTGAACCTATTCAGCTACATCATTTGTCCCATTCTCCCTTGCCAAATGCTGCAGTATTAAAAGCCCTCGGACACGATGAGACCTATTTGTAAAGTTCGCTCTTATCTCTCCACGGATGTGTCAAACAGTCCTGTACACGATCCAACAAGTCTGTCAATTTATTCTCACTTTTGAAGCATACGCTGTTTGTGTGTGCTGTAACTGACAGTAGCGAAGATGGCTACAAATGGAGATAAAACATTTCTAACTGTGTCACTGTGTTTAACGCTGGCAACATCAACGCATTTTCCATAACGCACATTACCTCGGAAGGCGGGCACTTTATGCCCACCAACAAAAAAACAACGTAACTGCTATTAAAATAAATGGCACTCCACATCCATCACTCTTGATCGTCGACTCAGGGCGGGCGAAAGTCGGGATGGTATCCCAGCGCTGTTCGACGCGTCTCTTCGGTGGCCATCGGGGCCTGGAATCTCGTGGCCTGGAATCTTACTGATTAGAGTAGAATTGTCTTCAGCGATGAGGCCTACTTAGGAGTGAGCCCCGATGGCCAGCGAAAACGTGTCTGGAGACAGCGAAGGCATATCAGATTGACTGTCACACACCAAACGGCCCGACCGCCGGAGTGATGGTGTGGGATGTCATTTCATTTCATAGCTGGACCTCTTTGATTGTGATCCGCGGCACTCTTACAGGACACGTTGATGGTTCTCTACGCTCTGCTTTGTTCCCCTTGCCCGCATCTCGTGGTCGTGCGGTAGCGTTGTCGCTTCCCACGCCCGGGTTCCCGGGTTCGATTCCCGGCGGGGTCAGGGATTTTCTCTGCCTCGTGATGGCTGGGTGTTGTGTGCTGTCCTTAGGTTAGTTAGGTTTAAGTAGTTCTAGGTTCTAGGGGACTTATGACCACAGCAGTTGAGTCCCATAGTGCTCAGAGCCATTTGAACCATTTTTTTTTGTTGCCCTTCTTGGCAAGGCATCCTGAGGTTACATTTCAGCAAGATAATGTCCGCCCGCACACGGCAAGAGTTTCTACTGCTTGTCTTCGTGATGCCAGACCTCACCATGACCAGCAAGGTCGCCGGATACCTCCCAATTGAGAACATACTGAGCATTATGAGCAAGGGCCCTCCAACCATCTCGGGATTTTGATGATCTAACGCGCCAATTGAACAGAATTTAACTCGGTATCCCTCAGGAAGACGTCCAGTACGTCTAGCAATCAATGCCTAGCCGAATAACTGCTTGTGTAAGGTCCAGAGGTGGTCCATCGCGGTATTGACTTGGTCAGATTGTGAAGCTCTTTCTCTTGAACAAATCATCCAATTTTTCCGAGATGGAACTAATTTGTTTGTCTGTACATGTACACCACACCTAGCGATTTCTGTCTCATTCGGTTATTCGGATAATTCCTACGTGGTGAGACACGGCGAATTTGGTTTGTTTTCTGAGCTGCAAAAAAATAAAAGTTTGGTGTAGCGCATATATATATATATATATATATATATATATATATATATATATATATATATATATATATATATATATATACAGGGTGGTCCATAGATCGTGACCGGGCCAAATATCTCACGAAATAAGCGTGAAACGAAAAAACTACAAAGAACGAAACTTGTCTAGCTTGAAGGGGGAAACCAGATGGCGTCATGGTTGGCCCGCTAGATGGGGCGCTGCCATAGCTCAAATGGATATCAACTGCGTTTTTAAAAAATAGAAACCCCCATTTTTTATTAAATATTCGTGTAATACGTAAAGAAATATGAATGTTTTAGTTGGACCGCTTTTTTCGCTTTGTGACAGATGGCGCTGTAATAATCACGAACATATGGCTCACAATTTTAGTCGAACAGTTGGTAACAGGTAGGAGTTTTAAATTAAAATACAGAACGTAGGTACGTTTGAACATTTTATTTCGGTTGTTCCAATGTGATAAATGTACCTTTGTGAACTTATCATTTCTGAGAACGCATGCTGTTACAGCGTCATTACCAGTGAATACCACATTAATGCAATAAATGCTCAAAATAATGTCCGTCAGCCTCAGTGCATGTGGCAACAAGTGTAACGACATTCCTCTCAACAGCCTGTAGTTCGCCTTCCGTAATGTTCGCACATGTATTGACAATGTGCTGACGCATGTTGCCAGGCGTTGTCGGTGGTTCACGATAGCAAATATCCTTCAACTTTCCCCACAGAAAGAAATCCGGGGACGTCAGATCCGGTGGACGTGCGGGCCATGGTATGGTGCGTCGACGACAAATCCACCTGTCATGACATATGCTATTCAATACCGCTTCAACCGCACGCAAGCTATGTGCCGCACATCCATCATGTTGCCATGCAGTGAAACATCTTGTAGTAACATCGGTAGAACATTACGTAGGAAATCAGCATCAGCAAATATGGTACGGGTGCAATGTAGCATTCTCAACACCGACGTTTTTGCGATTACCGACTCTTGCGCAATTTGTCTGCTACTGATGTGCGGATTAGCCGCGACAGCAGCTAAAACACCTGCTTCGGCATCATCATTTGTTGCAGGTCGTGGTTGACGTTTCACATGTGGCTGAACACTTCCTGTTTCCTTAAATAACGTTACTATCCGGCGAACGGTCTGGACACTTGGATGATGTCGTTCCAGGATACCGAGCAGCATACATAGCACACGCCCGCTGGGCATTTTGATCACAATAGCCACACATCAACACGATATCGACGTTTTCCGCAATTGGTAAACGGTCCATTTTAACACGGGTAATGTATCACGAAGCAAATACCGTCCGCACTGGGGGAATGTTACGTGACACCACCTACTTACACGTTTGTGACTATTACAGCGCTATCTATCACAAAGCGAAAAAAGTAGTCCAACTAAAACATTCATATTTCTTTACGTAATACACGAATATATAATAAAAATGGGGGTTTCTATTTTAAAAAACGCAGTTGATATCCGTTTGACCTATGGCAGCGCCATCTAACGGGCCAACTATAGCGCCATTTGGTTTCCCCCTTTTCGTTTGAAGCTTATTTCGTGAGATATTAGGCCCGGTCACTATCAATGGACCATATATATATATATATATATATATATATACTCCTGGAAATTGAAATAAGAACACCGTGAATTCATTGTCCCAGGAAGGGGAAACTTTATTGACACATTCCTGGGGTCAGATACATCACATGATCACACTGACAGAACCACAGGCACATAGACACAGGCAACAGAGCATGCACAATGTCGGCACTAGTACAGTGTATATCCACCTTTCGCAGCAATGCAGGCTGCTATTCTCCCATGGAGACGATCGTAGAGATGCTGGATGTAGTCCTGTGGAACGGCTTGCCATGCCATTTCCACCTGGCGCCTCAGTTGGACCAGCGTTCGTGATGGACGTGCAGACCGCGTGAGCCGACGCTTCATCCAGTCCCAAACATGCTCAATGGGGGACAGATCCGGAGATCTTGCTGGCCAGGGTAGTTGACTTACACCTTCTAGAGCACGTTGGGTGGCACGGGATACATGCGGACGTGCATTGTCCTGTTGGAACAGCAAGTTCCCTTGCCGGTCTAGGAATGGTAGAACGATGGGTTCGATGACGGTTTGGATGTACCGTGCACTATTCAGTGTCCCCTCGACGATCACCAGTGGTGTACGGCCAGTGTAGGAGATCGCTCCCCACACCATGATGCCGGGTGTTGGCCCTGTGTGCCTCGGTCGTATGCAGTCCTGATTGTGGCGCTCACCTGCACGGCGCCAAACACGCATACGACCATCATTGGCACCAAGGCAGAAGCGACTCTCATCGCTGAAGACGACACGTCTCCATTCGTCCCTCCATTCACGCCTGTCGCGACACCACTGGAGGCGGGCAGCACGATGTTGGGGCGTGAGCGGAAGACGGCCTAACGGTGTGCGGGACCGTAGCCCAGCTTCATGGAGACGGTTGCGAATCGTCCTCGCCGATACCCCAGGAGCAACAGTGTCCCTAATTTGCTGGAAAGTGGCGGCGCGGTCCCCTACGGCACTGCGTAGGATCCTACGGTCTTGGCGTGCATCCGTGCGTCGCTGCGGTCCGGTCCCAGGTCGACGGGCACGTGCACCTTCCGCCGACCACTGGCGACAACATCGATGTACTGTGGAGACCTCACGCCCCACGTGTTGAGCAATTCGGCGGTACGTCCAGCCGGCCTCCCGCATGCCCACTATACGCCCTCGCTCAAAGTCCGTCAACTGCACATACGGTTCACGTCCACGCTGTCGCGGCATGCTACCAGTGTTAAAGACTGCGATGGAGCTCCGTATGCCACGGCAAACTGGCTGACACTGACGGCGGCGGTGCACAAATGCTGCGCAGCTAGCGCCATTCGACGGCCAACACCGCGGTTCCTGGTGTGTCCGCTGTGCCGTGCGTGTGATCATTGCTTGTACAGCCCTCTCGCAGTGTCCGGAGCAAGTATGGTGGGTCTGACACACCGGTGTCAATGTGTTCTTTTTTCCATTTCCAGGAGTATATATATATATATATATATATATATATATATATATATATATATATATATATATATATATATATTGCTGAAATAATAGCGAAACAAGGAAGGTGCACAATATCTATTAATGATTAAATAAGTGAAATAAAATTGTAGTAGATGTTACCTTTTTAGATTATGTAGGCGTAAAATAACACATTTAAAAAATATAATACATACTACTGCACTGAACCAACACATTTCATCAGAGCTAAGGGCGAAACTCGACCTTAAAACGACCCTGGCACTCAGCAATGGTCAGTTACAGGCCTTTTCCCTGTGATACAATGACACTCTATAACAGAAGCGTACAGACTTGTTAGTACTGCGAGGCGCAAACCTCTGTGTCATTACGTATTGGCCGGAACTCCAAACATAACGTGCCGTGAGACAAGCTATTATTCTGAATTGAATTCCTCCTGCCCTAATGCTAGATGGACTGAACTCAGAAAATGTAATATCTACAAGTGCACGTTCTCTCTATTTACAAGAACGACCCGCGAGGGGCGGGCCTTCTTTATATCAATAGCGGGATGCGTGCTCTGCATAACCGCTGTCAGAGATGCCTATGTTATCCACCATGTCAACTAAATGCATGAATTGTTGACAGCAACGGTCCTATTACACGTGTTTGCGGCGCACCAAACGCTCTTCTCCCTCACGACGACGTCTTCCATTGAAAATGATGACCTGAGATTTGATTGATACGAAACCCTTAGTCTATCCACATATCTGTTACAATATACAGTAAACAAATATTTTGTTTAGTAGATTTAAGAGCGGTGTTCCAAACAGGCTTTCAGGAAGAGAAGAAACGCAGTCACGTTCAACCTCCGTAAGAACAGCATTCTGGACCTTGCGAACGAAAACGAGCTCGTTTTCACATGATCCCTGAAAGCTCATTATATCCGAGCGCAGCTCTTTTTCCATAATTACATAACAAATTGGCGTAAGTGATGCACATGTCCCCTGGCGCGTATCAAGCTCTGGAACTATTAGTGCAAACTACTCACTCTAAATCAGTCGGTTCTCATAAATGACCCCAAATTTACATGTAAGTTATAGCTTTCGAAGTTCAGAAGCTCAGACTACACACTAAACTGACTAAAGCGTAGAGCACTAACAAAGGAATCCTCTGTTTTCCGTGCTCATGCTAGTTGGTTCTGGCAACGAGACAGGGAGATATGATTATCGCGGCGTTAGCTGTGATACGAAGGTCAAAACTCATCTCGCCTCTTCGTTTTACTGTGTGTGGTTGACTGTCGTACAAAGAATACGTTTTTCACTACATTGTGAGAACAAATTCCGAGTGATAACGCTCGAAAAAGGAAAAAAAAACGAGAGAATTAAAGTTTTACTTCACGTCACATCCAGATGAGTTAGTGTCACAGCCGGACCTCGCTTGTAAAAAGGTTGGGGAAGGCAGCAATGGTCTTAACCATAACACAGCACCGTCATTCCAGCCAAGTGAGTCCAAAAACCTCGGAAAACCCAAATCTCAATCATCCTAATACTGCTCTAATGTCTTCCCAGCATGTTGGTAACAATAATAATGGGAATTATCTGAAAAACTGGTGTAATGCTGATATAAAAGATTGAAGTGGTGGTTAAGATGAATTATTAACTGTTTTGTGTTAAAAAGTTGACATTCTGTAATTATAAACTACAGTTATTTGTTGAAATTTATGAAGTGTATTACGCCTGACATGAAGTAAAAAACGCTCATGTCGTGTACTTTACTTGTGTTAGGAAGCACATATAGCATGTCCCCCTAGGAATGGGCATGCTCATCTACATCTACATCACATGGTTACTCTGCAATTCACACTTAAGTGCTGGCAGAGGGTTCTTCGAATCATTTTCATAATACTTCTCTACCATTCCACTCTCGAATGGCGCGTGGGAAAAAGGAGCACCTAAATCTTTCCGTTCGAGCTCTTATTTTATTATGATGATCTTTTCCCCTACGTAGGTCGGTGTCAACAAAATATTTTCGCATTCGGAAGAGAAAGTTGGTGATTGAAATTTCGTAAATAGATCTCGCCGCAAGGAAAACCGCCTATGCTTTAGTGAGTGCCACCCCAACTCGCGTATTTTAACAGTGACTCTCTCACCCCTATTGCACGATAACACGAAACGAGCTCCCCTTCTTTGCACGCTTTCGATGTCCTCCATCAATCCTACCTGGTAAGGATCCCAAACCGTGCAGCAATATTCCAGCAGAGGACGGACAAGTGTAATGTAGGCTGTCTCTTTAGTGGGTTTGTCGCATCTTCTAAGTGTTCTGCCAACAAAGTGCAGTGTTTGTTTTGCCTCCCCCACAATATTATCTATGTGGTCTTTCCAATTTAAGTTGCTCGTAATTGTAATTCCTAGGTATTTAGTCGAATTGACAGCCCTTAGATTTGTGCGATTTATCGGATTTCTTTTAGTACCGATGTGGATGACCTAGCATTTTTCTGTGTTTAGTGCCAATTGCAACTTTTCACACCATACAGAAATTCCCTCTAGATCATTTTGTAATTGGAACTGATCGTCTGTGAGTTACTGCGTCATCTGCAAACAATCTAAGGGGACTGCTCAGATTATCACCTAGATCATTTATGTAAATCAGGAAAAGCAGAGGGCCTGTGACACTAACTTGCGGAACGCCAGATATCACTTCTGTTCTACTCGATGATTTACCGGCTATCACTACGAACTGTGACCTCTCTGAGAGGATATCAGTCACAGAGCAGTGACGATACTCCACATGCACGCAGTTTGATTAATAATCGGTTGTGAGGAACGGTATCAAAAGCCTCCTAGTAATCTAGGAATATGGAATCAATCTGAGATCCCTTGTCTACCGCACTCATAAAGAGCTAGCTGCGTTGCACAACAACGATATTTTCTGAATCCGTGTTGGTTTTGTATCAATAAGTCATTTTCTTCAAGGTGATTCATAATGTTCGAGTACAGTATATGCTCCAAAATCCTAATGCAAATTGTGGTCAGTGATATGGGTCAGTAATTCAATGGGTTACTCCTATTTCCTTTCTTGAATATTTGTGTGACCTGTGCTACTTTCTAGTCTTTAGGAACAGACCTTTCGTCAAGTGAGCGGTTGTATATGATTGCTAAGAAAGGCGCTATTGTGTCTTCAGACTCTGAAAGGAACCTTATTGATATACCATCTGGACCCGAAGACTTGCCTTTTTTAAGTGATTTGAGTTGTTTCGCAACATCTAAGATAACTACTTTTATGTCACTCATGTTAACAGCTGTTCTGGTTTCGAATTCTGGAATATTTACTTCGTCTTCTTTCGTGAAGGAATTACGGAAAACTATTTAGTAACTCCGCTTTAGTGGCACCATCATCGATAACATTTCCATCGCTTTCGCGCAGCGACGGTATTGACTGTTCTTTTGCCACTGGCGTACTTTACATACGAGCAGAATCTCTTTGGGTTATCTACCATATTTTGAGACATTGTTTCATTTGATGCAAAAGCAATGTTTCATTTGAAGTAAAAAGCTTCCTGTGGTCATGTCTCCCATTCCGAATGGTTTCCGACGTAGAAGACATTTTAAAGTACTTTCCGCCATTAAGTAGCCCGTTGAGCGTTCAGTTGTCCATGGTGATTTGTGAGAGAAATAGTGGAAGGGATTGAGAGTGTGACGGAGAGAACCATCAGTTAACTGTGTTTACACACACGCTGGCTAAAATGCCACAGATATGCACTGGTGAAGAATACTCAGTTATGTGTATGTTTGGCTCCTGCGATGGTAGTGCTCCTGCTGCTGTTGAAGAATACTGAAGGCGCTCTCCGACACGTCGAATCCGTAGTCGATGAGTGTTTACCAAATGTTCCTGCACACTGAGTCAAACAAGAATACTTCCAAGTTCCCATTTTTCTTCTGAACTTGTAGTTCAACAACCTGTGCAGGAACAGCGTAGTCCTGCTGTCAGTTCACGGCGACTCTACGCGCGTATCAAGGCCTCCCAAAAACTCATGTGCGGCGAACATTACATGCGGAAAACTTATATCTACTTCACCTGCAGTGTGTCCACTATCTTCACATTGGCGAGAATGTAGCTCTATTAGAATTTTGTCACTGGTTAAACAACAATTGTCATTTGCTTCCATTAAAGCTATTCACAGATGAACCCACGTTTACAAGGAATGGAATCAACAACACACGTAATAATCGTCGACTGTCGCAAGAAAGTCCACACACTACAGTTGAAACCGATTTCCAAGTTCGTTTTTCAATCAATATGTGGTGCGACATGACTGGTAATACGTGCAGTCATTTTAGAAGAGCCAACGACGGGACGGCATTACTTGCGTTTTTTTGGGAAAATCCGTTAGTTGAATACCTTGAGAACGTTTCTTTGGCCACGCTGACTGCATTATAGTTCCAGCGTGACGGAAAATATCACATTTTACCATATAAATGAGGAAACATGTCAACCGTACTTACCCTGATCGCTGGACTGGTCATGTTAGCACAATTAATTGACCTTCAAGATCGTCATACCTTACACCATTAGATTTTTGTTTATCGGTTTGGATGAAGTCTGAAATGTGTAAACGAAATATGACACGCGAGATAAACTTCTGAGGTCGCATCATGGACGCTGCTGTTTTCATTAGGGAACGTGCAGAGGCACTCATAAGAAACACAATGTGTTCAAAGAGTGCACAAATACAATGAAGTTGACTTTTTCGGACGTTTGTTGTGAACTGTACAACAGCTGTAACGTGACGTGTACGTCAACGCTTAGAAGTGAATGTGTTAAAAGTGTGTATTTATCAATTGATACTTTATGAAATGCTTGTTGTAATGTTTTAGTAACTGTACATTTATTTATGTATGAAACTAACAATGTATTGAATAGTACAAAAATAAATAACAACGTATGTATAATGTATGTTCGCTTCGCAATAGCGCATATGTCCGTAAGAAGTATTTTGCTTCAAATGGTCGATCCTGTCATATCCTTGAATGTTGACAATTCTCCTTGGGACACCCAGCATATTCCGTAATATTACGGGTTGTGTGTATGAGCGAGAGCGAGAGCGAGAGAGAGAGAGAGAGAGAAAGAGGAAAAAGGGAGAGAAATGTATCAGTAATATACTGTATATGTACACACACACATATAGAATTTCGGAGTTATCTAGTGACACAAGATGTAAGAGATACGGGAAGAGGAAAAGGTAGGGGCATTTTAGGGACAGGAATACTGGTGCAAAAGGTTAACTAAAAACTAATAATCTGCTAACGTAAATGATTATACAATTTTGAAATGAGTATTTATTTCACTGCTGAAATAACATCGCTTTCAGAAGTCTTCCACGAATTCAATGTAGTCTGCGAGGAACATAAATTTACAAGATTACAGTCGTCTAGACTTCTTCACTGTCTTCTAGTTTCAGGTTTTTTGTGTCATCCTTGTACTAGTGCTATATGAGGCAATATAGTTTCTGTTTTTTAACACGGTGTTCATTCCTTGCAGAACTCTACTATAAATCTACTTTTTAAAATTGTAATTACAAATCTATGACTTTTTAGAAATATTAGTGTTGTACTAATTACAAACAAACAGAAATTTGAATCCCTGGGGCGAAGTAAAAATGTTTTATTACATAAATAATTTTGAATTTATGTCTATGTGCAACTGAATAAATATAATGTATATTTTCCGTGTGCGTTTTGACGCAGTTAATTAGAAGTATTTACAGTGGCCTGAAATTTATTTACGTTTTGATTTGTATGTACTTTTGTAATTTACGTATTTTGCGTTGTACTTATAAGCTGTAAACAGTTGTGACTGTGGGACTTTCTCGGTCAATGTATTTTCTATTACTTACAGTTTGTGTGTGTTGATATTACACTACATCTATGCTTGTTTTTCTGCTCGTGGAGCTATTCTGCCTCCAGCACTGTAAGCGTTTGTCAGGGCAGTACATTTTTCCCATCGCGTTATTACGATTTTTTACTGTCTTGTTGATAACTAGAGAATGTATTTACTTCACTTCTATGGGCAGGTATTTTATCTGTGTGTGTTTTATATCCACGGGTTGGGCCACAAGTCAGTGGTCAATAGCAATCCTTTGACTTCGTTTAACCTTGCGCAGTGACGGTCAGTTGTGAACTTGACTAGTGTGTAGTACCCGGAAGACAACTGACACTAGCAGTTTGATGAAAATCACACCACTCCATCTTCCGGCTAATGACACATCAACCTTTTGAGATATTCGAGAAAGAATAAGTAATTTGAGGTTACGTTTGTTGTTACCTCAGAAACAGGACCATAGTTATGTGATGTTTGTGGAAAGTTTTCCAGACGTCCGACCTCAGTTTCTACAAAGTATTTGCAAATTAATTTCAACTGTAAGGAGACTCGTTTGAATAGGCCAAAGTCTTACAGCAGAACAGAACCTTAATGTTGTTGTGCAATGTTTCGTGCAATCACCGACTAAAAGTCAAAGAAACGCGCCCAATGACGACTGAATAGCAAGAGCTCGTTTACTAAGAGTTCAGGAAAACCTGAAACTGAAACATTGTTGGCTTACTTTACATCAAGGCCAGAACGAAGATAATACGGACAGGCGTATGGAATTCTGCGAGCTGTACACAGTCCGAAAAGAAGCCGATCCTAGGTTTTATAAATGAATTCTTTGGATTGACGAATCGACATTTAAGGTGAAAAAAGGCAAATGTGTCTCCTGGGATTCTATAAATGTTCATGTGGCAATAGAGGAAAAGTTAAGCTCCCCTGGGGTGAGATCACGGGCAGAAATTTTCAGTGGTGTGCTAATCGGGCCTTATTTTTTTTAACCACACTGTATGTTCTCAGAATTACCTACATATGCTTCAGGAAATATTGTTAGATCTGCAAAACAGTCCACGTATTGAATCTGCACCTAGTTCATGATTAGTTCACATGGCAATAAGATGGAAGAACCCCATGTTACGGAATTGTTGTGAGAGACTTCCTAAATGAAAACTTTGGTGAATGGATTGTCAACTGGCTATTACTTAATGGGCTCCACGATCCTAGATGTAACACCCATGAATTTTACAGTCTGGCATGTAATAAAAACTGAGATTTAGACCGTTGAGAATAGTGATGTTGAGCAATTAAAGAAACGAATCCAATAAAAATTTGAAAACCTACAGCTCGGAAATTTGCAAGAAAATTTGTAAATCAGTGCTGAAAAGATGTAACTTTTGCTTAAGACAGCATGGGAACCACTTTACGCGTCTTTTGTAAATTCAGTGAACTCTCCATGAATGAAAAACTTGAATTTTCATTCATTTGACAACTGACTTGTGGCTCACCTGTATTTCAGGTCTTTCACCGTGTTTAGCTCTAAGTTTTGTTGCTCATTTACCAGTGGACGCTTACGTGCAGTATGTCACTGATTTCCCGCATTTTCACATTATTGCGGTACATAGATGAAATATATGGTGCTCTCCCAGTGAGCACCAATCAAGCATTTTCTATAAATCGTGGCTGAAATTGTTACATGTCTATTCATTATCACACGAGGACGCCAGTTGATGAGTAGTGGCTTTAGCTTAAAAGGCGGCAGACTAGAAGTCAGCTCGTATTACGACTGAGTCAAATAATTTTCAGTTTTTGTCCTGCTCTTCTACAGCAAACTAGTATTGCTACCATGTGTCATGTTTCTTCAGGAATGAACAATAATAACCATAATAATTACAATAATAATAACAATAACAATAATATAATCACTGTGGTACACTACTGGTGAAGGAATCATGAGACAGTGGAGTGTGTGCACTAATACAGCTGTGCGCGTATCGTAAATGCAGTGTTCATTATTCAAAGGGGATGGAGCCCGTTGCAGATATGTTAATAATTAGCGACCTATTTCATTACTGACATCATTTTGCAACATTTTTGAAAATATATTTATTCTACAATAGTATCTCACTTGAAGAACAGCAAAATCCTCAGTAATTCACAGTTTGGATTTCGGAAGTGTTTCTGAACTGAGAATGTCATTTACACATTCGCTCACCTCATTTTACAAGCTCTAAATAACAAAATACCATCGGTTGGTATTTTCTGCAATCTCTTTAAGGCATCTGACTGTCTGATTCACAGCAATCTCCTAGATAAATTGAGGCTTTGTGCACTTGATGGTACAACCAACCGATCAATAATATCACTTCTAACCAAAAGAATGCAGAAAGTAGCACTTAGTAATTCAAACCATGTAATCAGGGGATATTCTTCTGATTGTGGAGAAATCGCGTATGGGGTTCCCCAAGGCTCAATCTTTGGCCCACTATTATACCTCTCATTTGTAAACGATTTTCCGACTAATACACAGCAAGCAGAACTAGCTCTTATTGGTGGCGACATCAGTGTTGTAATCAGTCCCATAACACACACAGCAAAGGTAGAAATGGTAAGGAATGTCCTTAAAAGTGTTACTGATTCTGCGAATGGTCTCACACTCAGTTTCAGAGATACACAACGTACTCATTCTGCACATCTGCAGGCACTATGCCAATGATAGGTGTAATACAGGGCGAGGAAGTAATAAACAGGGTGCAAACTTCAAAAATTTTAGGTGTCCATATTTATGAGAATTTAAAGTGAAAAAAAATATTTTGAAACTGCTAAAATAACTTAGTACAGCCACGTTTGCACTTAGACTTATTGAAAATACCTCAGTGAGGAGAGACAACTCAGTAAGGCGACATATTTTGCGTGACAGTGAAGATAGATTTCAAATTTAACTGAATAAGGTTCTCTTTGACAGCTCCTCCAGTTCTGTAGAAGAATCTCCATTATTGTAATGCGTAAAGGGTGGTGAGTAGGAATTACCAATTCACACCTCTATATTAAAAAAATGGCCAGCACGTACCCATACTTACAAAATAATATTATTTGAATGTAAAATTACTAGTTCCACATCATTGCGTTTTATCGTGCAAATGATCCATGGGACAGGTAACTAACTAATTAACTAACTGGCTTCAATGATGTTCACGCTTTAATGAGTCGATAAATAAAATTACATTTCATTACGATTCATCATTAAACCTCGCCACTACTAATATACCACTATGATTACCGTTAACAAGAGTTTGGTGACAGGTTCAGAAAAAAAAAAACAAATAAAAAATAAAAATAAAAATTACGTGATTCGAACGCAGTACGGGCAGAATTTTAGTCTGCCACATTATTCGGCTCCAGCAACGTCGCTACTCGTTTAGCACTCAACCGGCTTGCAAAGCTTTGAACCTCGATTTCAGGGAAACGCTTGATAAGTTCATGGTACTAGAGCAGGATCTATTAATCAAAGTTGTGCGAAAGATGAGCTGAATCGGAAAGGTGTGCTGAATCCTTTGTAAGTGAAATATCGTAAATATTTAAGGCCACTGAAGATCTTACAAATAGACAGGTCAAACGAATACAGCAAGATAAAAATTTCATCAGTTCCACACAGAAGTAGACTCAAAATCATCGTATAATATTAATAACAATTGAGGGTTGCCACATAAACAACGATAAAACACTGATTACTTTATTTGATCTCGTTAATTTTGTGAAGGATTTGGCCAAAGTGTTAGTGGTAGGTACGACTACGGACACATTGGAACGGAGACGTTCCGTATATGGGGTGTACCCGAAACCCGTCGAGAAAATTCCTGAAGTTGTTCAGTGCTGTGCAGTGCAGTACAGTGAAAATATCTGCACAACAGTGACAATTTCGATGGACCCATCCGACAAGCCGAACTCGTCAAAGCGGATTCGGGGAGTCGAGCCGGCCCCAGAGCGGATGCACCTCGCGGGGCTGGTAACCTAGTCAATGTGATGTGGGTTTTTAGGAGGCTTCCCACATGCAGCTAGGTAAATACCTGGTTAGAACACCCGTCCCGCCTCAGATATACGCTAAGCAAACACTTAGAAAACGTTCTCACGCCTGAACGTCAGATTCACTCCGGATGGAGACAGGTGGGGTGCACACATACCGTCCAAGCGGGCGTGGTGGCGTCACAATCGCATCAGTACTTGCAGCTGTCAGTGAAATTACTTGAACACACATAACAGTGCCTACCTCGTAGGGAAACGGGCAAAAGTGAGGAAGAGAAAGAAGAAGAAGATTAAGATTGATATGTTTATCAGTTGAAGAAATTAAGTCTGTAAATGAGTCCTTGCTCATATTGTGGCACTTTATTTGTAAACGTCCGTCTTTATCATACAAACCTTGGATTTCACTACTGTAAGTTTCGGCTACTGCCATCTTACAAATAGAAAACGGTGCTGTGTAACAGACCTGGTGATACATAAACATATTTACATGATTAACAGCCGTGCATACCAGCCATTTAGAGAGCACACATACAGCCAAAATAAGAGCGCTTTCGGTACACATTTGAGTAAAGAAAAACATGCAGCAGCGAACACAAAGGATAAAATGGGACTGTTGCAGAAGACACCAAAGGAACGTTTACTGAACCTACTCTATGGAACGGAAATTTATGTGCACAGAAAATGGCAACTGGAATTATTGCTGAATGAACGGAATGGGTTTAACCTGAATGCTTATTCAGAAACCCACTAGTTTGAGCAGCGTTGAGCGCCGCAGCAGCTTGGCGGGCGGTCGTGTTCACCGTTCACCAGCGACGAGGAGACTGGACCTTCTCCCGCAAACTCCGCCACAGGAAAACAAGTCCTTCATACAGAGAAGCCACGCGCGCCATTGACACCCCTCTCGGGTCTTGTTGTCAACTATCGAGTTTTTAATTATTAATCGCTGTTTTGTTAATTACCTTACAATTTCAATTATGGTTTGATTGTTTTGTCGTGCTCGATGGTTTCAATTTATACATGTAACGTTATTATGTTACTTTTAAACTGTCGTTCTGGCTTTTACACAGCTGTGTGCTATTTGATTTGCCAGGCTCGGAGCTTCCCGTTATTACTGTTCACACCTCTTATATATGGATCTAATTCCACATATTGTAACAGTTCATGTTTTATTGTCAGGCGCTCATTTTGCCATGTGAAGTAATTTTAATTAATGACTACGCATTCTGAATTTTAGCTATTAAATTTGCGTTCCTGGTTACTTATGTACCCTAGCTATATTGCCCTCTGCTGACCCCAGCTATCTGTATAAATACCAGATACATCCAGCCCATTACCAGCATTTACTATGTACCTACATGTATAGATTTTGACATGATACCTTCATCATAATATTTTACGATATGCATGGCTTTTAATATTGTAAATAATTTTATGAATCACCAGGACTGTTATAGATTTTGTTTTAGCTGTCTGAACTTAGGTGGTTACACCGTGTTTTTTATTTGTAACATCTGAAGATACCAATAGCCGAAACCGTTAGTGAAATATAAAATTTGTGTGATCCAGACGGACCTTTACAAATCGACTGCAGACGTTGACACTACGCAATGTGTGTCTTGTTTAGAAACTGTGTTGATCAGTCACTCTCGGTATTAGCTGCTAACGACTTTTAAGTTGACTTTACTTTTCTCGAACCAAGCTTGCAATCAGTGCTGCTAGGTTCTCTCTCAGTTTTATTTTTCCGACAGTATTAGCTGTACTTTAAGGGGGAACGGTCATGAAATTGACCGCAAATTTTACTTTTCAGTTTATTTGTTATTTGTCAGTAGAACTCACTGACAATAACTTACAAAGTTTCAATAATGAAATCGCATCCGGAATGTCCGAAAAATAAATGTGTGACACTACCTGCCTGCCACGCCTGCTTTTTGTAGCAACTCTTCAATGCTAGGTCGATGAACAACGCTTTCGTGGATTAGTTTCAAGCAAAGTTCCACAGGATACATCTAGATATATACTATTTGGTTTTATTGACCATCTGTAACTCTGTTCTGTATCTTAGAAAGAATAACATATCAGTTGCTTCGTATGTGAAGAATCAACTGGTTTGCCTTGCGCTACTGACGGAGGTTTACTCAAGTGTTCGAACTGCAACTCACCATGCAGTTAGGAACAATGGGATTTAAAATAGGAAATTTCACTTAAGACATCTTTAGAAAAATAGAATTACAACGCGTCTCTGCAGCTGAAAAGTCAGTTGAAGACCTGCTAAAGGAAAGAAGGTAGAAAATAAGAAAGCAGAAGAGAAGCCTTGAAGGAAAGATGGCCAAATGTACATATTTGGGGCTTTCTAAAGAGGTGATACAAGAAAAAACATTAGATACTCAGTCAATTCACTTTTGTGAAAGATGCTTGTGTTACTTTTATACGGAAAAGAAACTAAAGATTCATTTAGAAGATTGTAACACATTTTAAGCTGTGAGAACGATAATGCCAAGTGAGGAAAATAAAATAATATAAATTTGAGAATTATAGAAATAAGGAAAAGTCGCCATTTATTATTTATGGTGATATAGAATGTATCCTGCAACCAGTTACAAGTTGTGCTCAAACTAATGAGAAATCACATTCAGAATCTGTTCATATTCGCATTCCTTACAGTGCAGCAATGTATATTCATTGCACTTATAATGAACAGCATTCACATTTTTATTCATATAGAGGAAAAGACTGTATGAAGTGGTTTGTTGAGACACTTACTTCAGTTTCACATGAGTTAGTACAGTGCTTACAAGAAAATAAGCAGATGTATACGATTGATGAAGAAATAGAATTTTTTGAAAAAAAAACAAAATATGTCATATATGTAAAAAGCAGTATTTAGAGACTGATATTAAAGTAAGAGATCATTGTCACTTTACTGGACAGTTTCGTGGAGCAGCACATCAAGCATGTAATTTAAACTATAGATCTAGTTTTACTATACCTGTAGTATTTCATAATTTGACTAATTATGATGGTCACTTCATAATAAAAGATTTGTGTGAGTACAAATTGTTGAAAGGTGATAGAGAAATTACGAAGAATGAAGGATATGTCAGTTTAATACCAAGTAATACTGAAAAATACGAATCATTCACAATGATGGGGACGATTTAGTTATTAATAGTATAACGTATAATGGAACAAAAAGACTGTACCATTTACTGTTTAGAAAGAGACCCTCCAAGAAAACATATACAAAAGCTGATCTTTCAACGTATGGAAAAATTTTGAAAGCTACTAATACACATAGCATAAACTATGCTAGTTATAAACCTGTTAATGCTAACAAGAGTGTCAAGTACCAGACAATTATAAAAGGCCTGCAGACGTATATGGAACCAGATATAATACTAGTTCACGAAGAATCTACAGCACAATTATTGGAAGAACATCGTCAACTGAGCGATGATACTACAGAAAGTGTACCTAGTGTTCAGAGTGGTAAAGGTATCACAGTAAAAAGAAGAGAAAAATTCCCTGTTGTAAAACAGTGGAAAATATACAATAACAATTTACCTGTTGATTATTTGTATAGAGATACTCCAAATGAAATTGTTGAACGACTTTTCTTCTTACATGGTTCAAGAGCTGCAGGCAATACACCTCATGACAATGAAATTATTTCTATCGAAGAAGAGCTGAGAGAAGCTGGAATAATTATGTAACTTTATGAGTTACCAGATACTTGGGTAGGGATTCTTGATACATGTAAAATATAAGTCGTGAACATCAAACTAGCAGCTGCATAGTGTCTGCTAACTGACTATAGAGAGCAAGCTTCATGATGTACCTCACATTTCTTGAGTGGTTGGAAACCTTCAAAACGGAAATTGGTTCAAAGAATTTTTGCAGTCTAAGGAGCTAGCACATGCTGGTTTCTAGAGACCTAATCGCCAACATGATGATGATAATGATGATACTGTCAAATGTATGTATTGTGAAACTGAACAGAGTGACTGGCAACTGGGTAAAGATCCACTAGTGAGACATTTATGTCACTCTCCAAAATGTCCCTTCGTGTGGTCTGCAGCTATTGATTTATGTAAGCAATTAATGTTTAATGAACAGAAGCTGGCACATATCAGACTATCTGCATGGCCTCAGTACTGTTCTTGGATAGCACGCAAAGAATCTTTCAAAAATTGGTCAAAATATCTACCAGTACGACCAGAAAAGTTAGTAGAGGCTGGTTTCTTCTACACTGGCACTGGTGATTCTACAACCTGCTTCTATTTTGGTGGAAGACTACACGATTGGGAGATGGGCGATGATCTATGGCAGCAGCACACATTCTGGTATCCTCATTGCAAGTACTTACGGCTTAAGGATGAAATAATACATGAAAGAAAGTCATATGATGAACATGACTAAAATAATCTGTCAATATATTGTATCTACACATTTTTTACTACAATAAACAACGCTAACAAAGTAAAAAAGTTACTTCTTTATTACCTTATCATTGTGTGTGTGTGTTTGTGTGTGTGTGTGGGGGGGGGGGGGGCGCGTTAGAGAGAGGAACAGAGAGAGAGTTTAAAGCAATGACCCCTCTAAAACAAAATCAAAATATTAAAATCTTAGCCTCAAGTCTAGAATGCATACAGCAAAACAAAAATGGATGTTATCAATGGTACAAACCATAGGGCTATAGCGTCACATCACTGAAAATTACTAATTTTTTACTCTTAACAGAAATTGAAACGTAAGTCCATAAGCTACAGGAAAAAACATGGTACAACTTGCAACGTCAAGTAAAACCACGACGACATTCAATGACGTTACAGATAACATACATCAAGACCGTTATGACATGACGTCACCTGATGACGTCACCAATAAGACACTTCAGCACTCTTATCAATAACGTCATCATATGACGTCATTCTGACATCACTGATAAGAGCACGAGGGCCCCCGGCCGTGGCTGTGCTTGAACATACATACGCTATCTATTCCTGCTATAAACAAAGAGATTAAACAGATAAAAATTTTTAGGAATTTTTTGAGTAGTTTCTGAGAAAAATATATACACATTTTTCTTGAAAATTAAGTTTTGAAATTCCATGAAAAGTTAAATATATTTAATCCAAAGAACTTAACAATAAATATGTTACTTTCATGTTAAGCATGGTAGAAAATTTCATTGTCGTGTCTTCAAAATTGTGGGTTTGGTACATATTTTAAATAGTTTGTGATTTTTATGAATGTTCCCCCTCCCCCCCCACTTAACACCATATAACAATGCAGACCCCGTAGGGAAACGAACAAAGGTAAGGAACAAGAAGAAGATTGCAGATGTCGATGCTATGCACTGTGCATCTTGCTTAGAATGCAACTTGGTCCACTCACGCACGGTACTTTTTCCTAACAACATTAAAGTTCACTTTACTTTTCTCCACCCAAGTTTGTACGCAGTGATGCTTGGCTTTGCTTTTCCGACAGTGCTAGTTGTACCTTAACAGTATTACACTTCAGTACAGACAGGTTTACAGACGATGAGTAGGCCAATAAAACGTCGCATATGGAAGAGGGGCAAAATGTGGCGATGCTCAGCTGTTCCAGTAGCAACAGCACGTAAAATGTGATACTCCTTTTGTTTTGCGAACGGTTCCAGATATCGAAACGAGCTTTTCGGCAGACGATAACACGCAAAGGGGCACGTCCTTTGCTATGCGATAAAGAGTCTTAACTCTTCTAGCGATCAAGATACTGAAGTATGTACAAGTTTTTTAAATATAATGTTTACTTTCTTTAGTGGCATTCGAAAGCGCTTGGAGAGATCTTACTCTTCGCAAAAGAATCCACGAAATATTTTTAAACTGAAAGGCAAGTATGGCCGGCCATGTGACCGAGCGGTTCTAGGCACTTCAGTCCGAAACCACGCTGTTGCTACGGTCGCAGGTTCGAATCCTGCCTCGGGTATGGATGTGTGTGATGTCCTTGGGTTAAGTCAGGTTTAAATAGTTCTAAGTCTAGGTGACTGATGGCCTCAGATGTTAAGTCCCATAGTGCTTAGAGCCATTTGAACCATTTGAAAGGCAAGTCCGCCGGAATCGGCTGTTGCGTTTTAAACGGGGCCAACGAGATATATGGGCCTCGCAACGAACTTGTGGCGTGACACCAGTCGACTTGTCCACCACACATCGGAAACGCCCGGTTCCGCGCAAGAGCCAAAGGAATCAATATGTTATTAAGTACCCAGTAAAGGTCTTAATTTTGTAGTGTGCTATCGAGAGCTCGTGTGAATTTAAACACGCAGTCAAGAATTATTAAAGTCGCCTAAAACAGTTACTCGCTCCAAGTCGGAGACGGCTACTGGCTCTCGTAAGACCTGCAGTGTCACGCGCTGTGAGGTACGCGCCACGGCCTACTCTTCTCGTGGGCTTCAGTTGTAAAAACGCTCATGCCACGCTACATCGCTGTAGAAGCCCTTTCGACTGCTTATTGTCTGCACTGCAGAACTACCAGGAACTGTGTCGTATATCGGCAGGTCATTTCTGCTTCAACATTCCTTGCATGCAGACATGTGCACCAATGAGGGGACGATAGGCATTCTTTCGTAAGGCGAATACCAAAGAAATCGTGTCGAAACTGTCCGGTGGTATGCGGATGTGTACCCTATTTGTCGCTGTCCGTCGCGCCAGGTACTTGCACCTATTATTAGGTCACTAGTGCCAATAGGCAGCTTCCACGTCAGAAGGCGAGGTCGAAGACCACAACTGACACAGCACATGAAGATGCTCTGGCTACGGCGCTGCTCAGTACGCATGGTGGCAGGAGACGTATTGCCAAGGAATGTGGGATTAGCCAGACAAGGGTGTCATTCCCATCCTGCATCGACACGAATTCCCCGTTATCATCTGTTACTACATCAGGCACTCTGAGGTAGTGACTTCGAACGTTGTATAGAACTTAGTCAGACCAACAATCCTGTTGGAGAAACATCCGCAACTGTACTGTCAGAGGTTCACAATACCGCTACAGCTGTGAAGCTCCTTTATTATCACACGACCGGTGTCGGGCTCTTATACGCCCATCTTCAGGTGTCGTAACTTGGTGCTCGGGGGTCACAGCGGTATTTTCAACCTCTGCTACAATTTAGTCAGTTTGCTCTGCAGCGTCTAGGAGGCGACTCTACGTTTTTCTAATGTGTGCTCTTTATCGACAAGGCAACTTTTACGAACAACGGTACTGTAAATTTAAGTAACAAGAACTACTCGGCAGCGGAAAATCCACGCTGGCCTGATGATGTACACAAATGGCCGTGGAGAGTAAACGTAGGGCGCAGCATCCTAGGAAATTCCATTGAGGGACCATAATTCATCCTAGAATTGTTAAATGGGAATACTTACTCACACTTCCTTACTTTCTACCCTTTCTTCTAGAATGCGTAGCACTGGATAAGCGAGTGTGTGTGATTCCAACACAACGGCTGCCTAGCTCGCTCTTCGAGTGTTCATCGCAAACACTGAATGAAAAGTTTCCTACTCGTTGGATAGGACGGAATGCTACAGTATAATGGCCGGCAAGGTCCCCTGACTTGGCTCCGTTTGCTTTATAACTATGGAGAGCACTGAAGGATGCAGTCTGTCACGAAGACCCAACTCCGCCAGGCGATACGCGCAGTCAAATCTCAACAGCGTGCAGCGGCATATCATCCAATGTTCTTTCATCCGTTCATCTCTCTTTCGAACGGCGACTGCAAATGTGCCTTTTAGTTAATTGTAAACAACTGGAGCACATGCTTAAGTGTAAAACTACGTCTTTTTTTTAAAGAAAAGTATTTGGTTTGCAGAGACACATCGTCAGTCAGTCTGGATAAAATGTTTACTTTATTTAAACGATATTCCGCGTAGTTACAGTTTCGCGTAGTATCTATAGACACACGTGTCCGGTAGTCGGTGTTTTACCTTTAAGAATCATTCAGGCGTCTCCAGGGAAAGACAGGTCAAGCATTATTTTTGTTATTTTCAAATCTAAGAAAGTTTATACAGTTGTTTCTTTTTCCTGTGAATAGGGCTGTTTAGAAGTTTCAAAACCGACGTTTCTGTTTCGGCTTCAACAAACAAGCAGCAACCGCGAGGGCTTAAATGCACACAATTGTAGCTGTTTCTAAAAAAAGATCCATCTGAAGCTCCAGAAACTAGCACATGGTGTACATCCATAAATATAAATCTTAGCTGACCCTTTATGTATGAGATTTTATCTTAGTAGCTTACGCCTGTCTTGCCATATGTAACGGCGAAACCTGGCGTGAGCGCTCTGTTTGGCGGACTCGGGCGGCATTTGCTTACCAGTTTTAGTACATTTCTAGGATTCTTCCCCGAAAGGTTACAACGTCAACACTAACAAGCGCTATATCACTGTAATAGTCTTTGTAAGAGCTACTGAATGTTGTTATGAAAAGCATATGATTCCATTAAAGAAAATATACTTGCTTCAGTATTTCGATCGATACAAAAGTTAAGACTTTTCATCACATACCGAAGTGGCTGGCCGCTAGCGTACTACCATTTGCAGGAAACATCGTTTAGATATCTGGAACTGTTCACGCAATAAAAGGGGTGTTATGTCTTACGTGACTCGCCCTGTATATCTTGTTCATTCCATATTACAGGATTTTTCACGGCCATGAAAATATATGTGTAGCAATAAAGGTAACTGGAATGATAAACAAGATGAATCATAATGAAAATGTTACTATGTAACGAGTCCTCGATAGCATACGAAGTACTGTCGGTGGGGTGCAGACACACCTATATTACAGTTCGGCAACTGCCCATGAAACATTCTGCCGTCTACAGAAACCTCTTACTGACACCAGAAGAATGTTGTGTGAAACATGATGGTCTGAACAGTTCAGTAATGTTCCATAATGTGTGGAGCGAAGGGTGGAGGACCAGCGGTTGAGCATAGACGCCCTCTGCAGCTTACGTAGGGATGCACTACACGATGCAGTACCACGGTGTCTGCTAAGGTGGTGGTAACGCCTGTGTTACAAAGTCATAGGAACTAAGAATGTTTATTCAAGGCTTTTGAAAAGTGTGCCTCGAGAATAAGGTAATTACGAGCAGCTTCTCTCGTTGCTACCTCGGCGTCAGGCGTACCACTATCCCTTCAACAGGCTTCAGGATCAGCTCTATGGCGACCTTGGTGTCCTCTGGGGTATCCAAGGTTTGCACGTGGTAGTTGCGCAGAATCTGCGACAGCACTGTCTTCTCTTCAAGGATGGCGAAACGCTGCCCTGCAAAATACAAACAGCGACGTGAACTCAAAGAGGCGCAGTGTGTAGTACTTTTTTTTACGAATGTCATTTTCAATTTCTACCATACTTACGAGGAGACTACCAAAAGTAATTTACAGATGTCGTCCCACGCTAAGGCCGTTGAGCAACAAGAGTTACCTACTACCGAAAGAAGGGAGTAGTACGTGTTCTGGGTTTCTTGCAGCGGTCCGATAACAAGTGCATCACAGTGTGGAAGTGAAATGGCGCGGCAACTGGAAATGAACTCCAAAGTTGAAGTATGCAGTATAGTACGATTCTTGTGGGCAGTTACACACACAAGGGAAACTCCCCATCGCACCACCTCAGATTAAGTGGTAAAATGGCCCGTCAAAAATTGAACTCAGATCAAGCATGAGACCAGGAAGAACGCTGCAGTCCCTGACCTCTGGATTGGCTGTAATGGTCAGTACGACGGAAATCCTTTTCACTGGCCTCAAGCCATGCGATTTTTTCCTTTGGGGCTTTATAAAAGATCGTGTCTACGTTCCACCACTACCTAATGATATGCCAGAGTCGAGAGACAGAATTTAAGAGACTATTACTTACTTTATTCCTGATTTGTTAGCCAAAGTTCTAACACACTTTTTTTCCAGGTTCTAGCTAAAAATGTCCGACTGGCTTAGTCGTAGACTACGAATCTGCGTTCCCTGGAGCGTGAACTTCTCTTGTTGACTTCGACGACTTTTCACCATAGATTCAGTATTAATTGGGCTGCATGATATTAATTGCTTCACTGCAGAAATCCCAGCGTTAATGTAAAAAGCCGATGATACTGAATAACTTACGCCAACACATAGTTTGTTCTTTGCGTTAATGTTTATATTGTCCCAGAAAATTTGTGCAATGCACAGCTCAAAGAAACTGGCCTTACAGATCATGTAGCCGAACTAACTGGAAGCAGCTGCCACCCTACTGTCACCGTACTGCCACCTACTGCAACATTACTGCCATCCTAATGCCACCCTATTGCTCCGCTACTTTCACTCCCGAACTCTTAGGCTCACTGCTTACGTAGTTTCGTAACAATACAAGTTCTCTGACTGTGTTGTTCAACAGTCACATTAATTGAGGTACAATTAAAATCGGTAGATTCATAAGAAATTATAGTTCAGTTTTGACAACAGTCTAACAAATGACTGACTACGACAAGTGTAATTTTTAAATCGCTTTTCAAAGTTAGTACCGAATCCTGGTTGACTAACAATACTTGATACAAAATAAGTATTATCTCGCTAACTATAACAGGAATTTTGATGCTAACGTATTTTGGAGTACTTTACATAATGAGGAAATAGATTTTGAGGTTCAAATTTTACGTAATAACCTCGTTTTGACCGAATGATCGGAATAATAGTTTATTTATGACAGAAAGTTCTAGAAGTCGTAATTATAGAATTAATTACAGTGAATTTGATTTAAGTTTTTATAGAAACATAAACTCCTGAAAGTGACTGTAACTTTCACTGCATCAGTTAGCCAGAAACCTAACCAAAACATTAATTTTCACGTCTATGAAATAATAGAATTTTGACAATTAATTTTCCATTTAATGACTGAACTTATTTCAACACTAACATTTTTAGGTGATTATTTTGTGACAGTTACACAAATGACGTACCGGTAATTAGTTTGTCTGTAAATTTCGTAAAATTGATATTACAACAAGACTTTTTCCACTATTTAAAGATTTCTGTTAAGTGTATTCAAATGAGACGTAGTTGACTAAATGAATGCGTTACATTTTATATATCTCGTGTACAGTGCTACTTAATACGATACAGAGCACCAAAAGTCGTGTTTTAACATTTGCTCGCCTCCCCCCACCCCTCCCCTGTAGGAGGTTCGAGTCCTCCCTCGGGCTTGTGTGTGTGTGTGTGTGTGTGTGTGTGTGTGTGTGTGTGTAGTGTGGTGTGGTGTGGTGTGGTGTGGTGTGCTGTGCTGTTGTCCTCAGCGTAAGTTAATCTAAGTTAGTTTAAGTAGTGTGTAAGACTAGGGACCGATGAAATGGTTCAAATGGCTCTGAGCACTATGGGACTCAACTGCTGAGGTCATAAGTCCCCTAGAACTTAGAACTACTTAAACCTAACCAAACTAAGGACATCACACACATCCATGCCCGAGGCAGGGGTCGAACCTGCGACCGTAGCGGCCGCGCGGTTCCAGACTGTAGCGCCTAGAAACGCTCGGCCACCAGCGGCCGGCAGGGACCGATGACCTCAGCAGTTTGGTCCCACAGGAACTTACCACAAATTTCCAAATTTTCCAGTATTTGCTCTACTGTGAAATGTGTATCGTATAATACGCAAAAGCATGGCACCGAATACTTCATAGGAGGGCACCCTTGGTCTGTCCTATCACAAAGTGTGGGAAGAATTTGATTTTAGGTCGGATGTGTGCTGCATGATTAAAAATGCACGTATTGATTATTTGTAAGAAAACCTAGGTTAGTTTACCTTCAATTTGATGTATGATTCGTTATAAATAGTCTAAATTAAACTGTTATAATGTACTATTAAAGCTGGGTGATTTTTCGTGGTTATAGTGGATGAGCCCAATTGACCCGGACCCGGCGGCGAGGACGGCGAGTTAGTGGATGCTTTACCTATACAGTTGCGAGGCCCGGCACTGAAGGGCACGTAGGCGTAAGGGTGCCTGCCCTGCACCCTCTCCGGCAGGAAGTTGTCCGGGTCGAAGCGGTCCGGGTCCGGCCAGTGGTCGGGGTCGCGGTGGGCGTGGTAGATGTGCAGGTTCAGCATGGCGCCCTCCGGCACAGCGTAGCCGCCTGCAGACACACACACAAACACGCCACTTACGTAGCAGTCCTTCTCAGGAGACCACTACGAATCACACTCGGTTCTGTACTATTTTTATCCTACTAATTATCAACGAAAATTTCGTTACATCCCATTTTCATCAACAGAATATGAATTGTGCGAGGTGTGTTCGTTAAGCGTCTGTATCGTGTTAGGCATACATGACATTTAGTGTGTTGACAGATGGCAATCTGTTTACATTTGTTTTGATAATGTCGGGGATCATTTATTCTGAGTAAAAATGTGTTAAAGAATTTGTATTTTGTTGTACGAACGGAATAAAGAGCAGAAAAGTTTCAGAAACGTTGAATACTGATCTTGGTGCATCTGTCATGAGTAAAATAAGGGCTTGTGAGTGGAATAAACGTTTCGAAGAAGGCTGTCAAGACATTGAAGATCACTAGCACCCTAAAAGTCCCAGCACATCGTTACCTGATGAAATCGTGGAGAAAGTTAAAGAAAGGGCTGTGAAGATCGTCAGTCACAATCAGTGAAGCCGTTGATGATGCTGACATATCAACTGACGCATGCTATCAATTTTTTTGTCCTTTTTGTTATGAAACATGCAACGGAAAATTCTTTTTCTGAAAATTGTCGAATTTCGAATGATAACTTTGGCTACTGCCAATTGCTTAGGAGACGCTAGATGAAGAACAACCAAAACATATAACAGGTAAGGAGCATGAATCTACTGACATAGAGGCGAAGCTAAGTCTAATTGGCCCAGTGAAAGCATTATGGATCGCCAAAATGATGTCCCATCCTCCATATTCGCCAGACATGTGATTTTTATCAGTTCCTTAAAGTAAAGAAAAATTGAAAAGGCCGTTGTTTCACAAGCATCGATAATATTATAAACCCATTCCTGAGAGAATAGGTCGAGTTCCAGAAGAGTTTGGTGATTGGGAAAAAAGCTGGTAAAAGTCTGCAATATCTAATCTGGACTATTTTAAAGGAAGTGAGATTGATATAGGTGACTCTCGTAAAATTCTTACCACAAAAAGCAACACATAATACTGTTCTTCTTTTAACATATCCCATGCACGGGTATGAAAAAAAGCGAGAAATGCGCGCTTGAACATGCATGCGGATGCCAGCCAAACCTGCAGGTTAAGCTGTTGTATTGGACTACGAACCGCACCTGTGCAGTGACCTTAATACGTCGCAGGTGGCAGTCGTTGTCAGAACAGTATTGTGTGAAGTTGTTAGTGCGTTGTTTCGAAACTAAGCGAATTCGAAAGTGAGCAGATAGTTGGTGCTGATAGTAACCAAGGGAGTCGATGAAGTTGCTATTTGAAGAGGCACCGTATCGAAGATTTATACCGCATACAGGGAAAGCGTCATTCGCTCAGTCCCAACTCGTAAGAAAGTGTGTGTTGATCTAATCATGAAGAGATTTGTGACTAAAAATGGGATAGCTACAGGTGCAAAAGTCATTGCTGGACTGAATGTCACACTCTTAACCACTGTCAGAACCAAAACAACACGAATAAGCTGGAAATTGCAGGGCCAGCTAGAATTAAAAAACCACACATCAGCGATGCAAATGTCAGTAATAGCAAAACTTGGTACCGAAACCATCAAACCTGGGTTGGGGAGCACAGAAAGAAAGTCATTTTATCGGATGTTTCATACTGTTTCCAACTTCTGGCCGAGTTTGCGTCCCAAGAGCGAAACACGGCGGGGAAACGGTTATGATTTGGGCAGCCATATCGTGGTATTTCGTGGGCCCCAGATTAGTCTACAAGATCCCATTACTGCAAAGGACTTGTGAACATTTTGGCTAATAAAGTTGCACCCTGTTTCACAATATTTGTTTTCCAATGGCGATGCTGTTTTCCAAGAGGACAGGCCGCCAGTTTACAGCCTGCATCGGCCAGCACTGGTATTTCGAGCACTAGAATGAACTGTAATGAACTGTCGTATCTCCTCTAGCCACAAGAGTCACGAGATCTCAGTGTTACTGAGTCTATGTGATCTAGAAGAGTGCGTGAAAGCTATCGATCTCCATCATCGTTCTCTGTACATGCCACAATTTTGCTGGAAGTATGATATAAGATTCCCTTGAAAACGGTGCAAGACACGTATTTATTAATTGCGAGACGACTATTTTGAATGTCAGCGGGTTTCCAACAACTTATTATGCTTGGTAATGTCTTGTGTTTTTGGTGTTTCCATATTTTTGTGCAACCATTATACACTAAAGGTATTTCAGATCCATCTTTGCAACTGCTAACACACAAGTATTTAGTTTATTATACTCATTTTGTTTTATTAATTTAAAACTGTCCGCCCCTCGTGGTCTCGCGGTAGCGTTCTCGCTTCCCGAGCACCGGGTAGCGGGTTCGATTCCCGGCGGGGTCAGGGATTTTTCCTGCCTCGAGATGACTGGGTTTTGTTGTATCGTCTTCATCATCATCATTCATTCCCATTACGGTCGGAGGAAGGCAACGGCAAACCACCTCCATTAGGACCTTGCCTAGTAAGGCGGTACGGGTCTCCCGCATCGTTCCAATACGCTCTGTAAAGAAGCATGGGACATCATTTTTTTTTTTTTCAATTTAAAACTTCGACAGTGATTCCCAAACAAACCCTTTTACAATTTCCGGTTGCTTCCAGATCTACAGCACTACAAATTTCGTAGCGAAAATGCTACAAAATATTGTCGCGCTAATTTCTCCTGGCAGTATTAGTTGCATTTCAACAGCGATTCTTTACGTTATGGGTAGGTTTAATGATGAAGGTTGTAGAAGTTGGAGATGCGGAAGTTCTGTGACATGACTACCATCGCTGAGGTAACATTTCAGAATAGCATAGTTACACTCCTGGAAATGGAAAAAAGAACACATTGACACCGGTGTGTCAGACCCACCATACTTGCTCCGGACACTGCGAGAGGGCTGTACAAGCAATGATCACACGCACGGCACAGCGGACACACCAGGAACCGCGGTGTTGGCCGTCGAATGGCGCTAGCTGCGCAGCATTTGTGCACCGCCGCCGTCAGTGTCAGCCAGTTTGCCGTGGCATACGGAGCTCCATCGCAGTCTTTAACACTGGTAGCATGCCGCGACAGCGTGGACGTGAACCGTATGTGCAGTTGACGGACTTTGAGCGAGGGCGTATAGTGGGCATGCGGGAGGCCGGCTGGACGTACCGCCGAATTGCTCAACACGTGGGGCGTGAGGTCTCCACAGTACATCGATGTTGTCGCCAGTGGTCGGCGGAAGGTGCACGTGCCCGTCGACCTGGGACCGGACCGCAGCGACGCACGGATGCACGCCAAGACCGTAGGATCCTACGCAGTGCCGTAGGGGACCGCACCGCCACTTCCCAGCAAATTAGGGACACTGTTGCTCCTGGGGTATCGGCGAGGACCATTCGCAACCGTCTCCATGAAGCTGGGCTACGGTCCCGCACACCGTTAGGACGTCTTCCGCTCACGCCCCAACATCGTGCAGCCCGCCTCCAGTGGTGTCGCGACAGGCGTGAATGGAGGGACGAATGGAGACGTGTCGTCTTCAGCGATGAGAGTCGCTTCTGCCTTGGTGCCAATGATGGTCGTATGCGTGTTTGGCGCCGTGCAGGTGAGCGCCACAATCAGGACTGCATACGACCGAGGCACACAGGGCCAACACCCGGCATCATGGTGTGGGGAGCGATCTCCTACACTGGCCGTACACCACTGGTGATCGTCGAGGGGACACTGAATAGTGCACGGTACATCCAAACCGTCATCGAACCCATCGTTCTACCATTCCTAGACCGACAAGGGAACTTGCTGTTCCAACAGGACAATGCACGTCCGCATGTATCCCGTGCCACCCAACGTGCTCTAGAAGGTGTAAGTCAACTACCCTGGCCAGCAAGATCTCCGGATCTGTCCCCCATTGAGCATGTTTGGGACTGGATGAAGCGTCGTCTCACGCGGTCTGCACGTCCAGCACGAACGCTGGTCCAACTGAGGCGCCAGGTGGAAATGGCATGGCAAGCCGTTCCACAGGACTACATCCAGCATCTCTACGATCGTCTCCATGGGAGAATAGCAGCCTGCATTGCTGCGAAAGGTGGATATACACTGTACTAGTGCCGACATTGTGCATGCTCTGTTGCCTGTGTCTATGTGCCTGTGGTTCTGTCAGTGTGATCATGTGATGTATCTGACCCCAGGAATGTGTCAATAAAGTTTCCCCTTCCTGGGACAATGAATTCACGGTGTTCTTATTTCAATTTCCAGGAGTGTATTTTGTTCTTCCATTGGACTTAATGAAATCATACGTGATGTGCCTTTTGCATCCTGCCTACTTGTAGAATATGGGGTGCCTAGGAAACCTGCTTTCTCGGATCGCTAGACAACAATTTAAGCAAATCGTATTAATGAATTTTTATTACAGTAAGGTAAATGACAATACTTAATTTTCGGAATTGACAATGGTGTGTCGCAAGCAAATGGCTACAGACAAATTAGAAGTCTCATTAGTATAACAATGCCTGATACAAAAGGAATTATACAGTTTCTAAGTCGCTGCTGTTGAGTTCGTAGAGCGGCTGATCTTGAAGTGGGCCGCGGCCAGGCGGCGAGGCGCTTATGTCCTCTTCGTGTAGTTGGTGCTTGTGTCTCGATGTCGTCCTAGAGAGGGGTTGGTCAGCGTACTATTGGCTGTCGTCGTGTCATAGCTCTCTCTGCTCTGACATTCTTGCCCGTCGTGCAGGTGCTTGACATTACGCCGAAACAGTGCATAGGAGCCACCCCTCCATTAGTAAACCTATCCTTATTGCCCTGTATCAGTGTTAACGCACAACTAACACTGCTAACAGAACAAAACCGAGACAGAACCGAACAGTACCGACTGCAGACTTGAGGGCAAAGGGTAAAGTGGGAATTGCGGTTGACAACGGCAACTGCCATCAGCAAACTGAACAAGTTCCTTTCGAGACAAGACAACAGCGCATACTGAAGGCATTTGTACTTATATGCAGATTTTTCAGGGTAACGCATATAAAAAGATTAATCCGGTAAGAAATCAAACAAAATCCAGTTACTTTGTAAAGAGCAATCGCAGGCGGCAGGTCGCTTGTACCAAAATACAGAAAATATCCCTGAACAACCTCCGGATTTTATCTGTCACCGTTTATAAGTAACGGTAAAAAATTTCTGTCCGAAGGCCGTGCAGTCCTGAATCATCATGTCAACCAAGGAAACTCGCCGTGACCGTTGAGGCAATCATCACACCGACACAACAAGTTGATGAAACTCATTTGGTAAAATGCCGTGTGCTGCTGCGCGAAGAGGTTCGTAACTGCCTGCTGACGTCCCTGTCCCAAAGGAATCGACCCTTCGAGGCCTTTGTTAAGGGACTGAAAGGATGATAATCGTATTCTCTGCCTCGTGATGACTGGGTGTTGCGTGCTGTCCTCAGGTTAGTTAGGTTTAAGTAGTTCTAAGTTCTAGGGGACTGATGACCATAGATGTAAAGTCCCATAGTGCTCAGAGCCATTTGAACCATGATAATCGTATGGGGAGAGATCCCGACTGTATGGTGGGTGTTCGAGTATCTCCCATTTGAGGTGGCATGACTTCTGCCTTATGAAATTTGCGATATGGCGACGAGCGTTACCATGAAACAACGCGGAACTTGGCGCACCATTCAACAACAATGGTTTTCGAGAGATATTCTGCCCCATACACATTCTTCATTCTTCGGTGTTTGTCCTTCGCCAGCCAAGCAAAGAATAACTGCACTTTGGGCCTGTTGGGGCGCCCTTGGTAACAACGTCGCCATGGAGTTCAAGTTTCCGTATCTATCGCACGCACGTCGGAAAGACACGAATTCCACACTAACCCCTGCCTACAAGTCGGTGTTTATATACCCGCATCAGGGTTGCGCTTAGAGATGGAGGATCCGCTCCTGAACTGATTCATAGAGTTGAATCTTTCAAAGGAGTGAACAATCAGTGATTCAGAAAAAAAAGAACGGTAGCTCCAAACGTTTCCCATGGCAGAGAGAGAGAGAGAGAGAGAGAGACGGAGCATATCAGCAGCGTCTCTGCTGGTCACAGCACAGTGCACGCCACACAACACAGCCAGCGCCGGCCTCTGCCCTGCTTCTACCTTGGCTGCCTGCATTGTGCAGTGCCCCATTGGATTTTGTGTTTCACATATGCCGTGCTGTCTCTGTGCGTCGTCTGCCGCGTGCAGTGTCTGGCGCAGCTTAACTTCGCATCGCACTCTGTCGGCGATCGTTTCAGTCGCACGTCCTGCCCTCTGGGCAGTTGATGCGAGCAACAGGACAGAGAGCCACCTAGCGGATAACATAGGAACTATTTGCAACAACCTGCTTGCAAGGGAACGGACGATTTGTCTCGGAGCGGGTGCCTGGTGGCCGTTCACCGCTCCCCCCACCCTCGGAACTCGCCCGCTCAATGCTCACCCCACTGTTCTCGACTCTAGCCAGAGCGTTGAGCAAAGCAACTCAGGTGTCACTCTGGTCTCTGCGGTCTTAGCTCACGCAGTAATACAGCTCGCGGCTTGACCTGCTCGACTCAGTGCTTCTGCATCTGAGTTCGTCTCTACTGGATATTGTTCTTCGTAGTAATACCGCTATGTATATTACATTATTATGTTATGTATACATCATTTGTTTTTATTTTATTTTTATTTTTTTAAACTGATCAGAGTAGGTTCCTGACGACTCCTCTTACTATAGGATTTTTATTATGGACACTCGAATTTACACTTTAATTACGAGCAAACCGATAAACGTATCGCAAAATGTGATACACCAATATTTTCATTGTTTTATTCTGCGTAAGGCTATATGCAGCACTTTCGTTTTACAGTCAAATTTATATATTTTTTTCTTATTCTGGTACGGATTTTGCGATTTTAGGCGTCTTCGGAAGGAAACGTTCACTTTAAAAATATATGGCTTGCGATGTATTTGTATGAGGTTAATGAAATTTTAATACATTATAGCCAAATATATTATTAATGTAAATCTCAAGTTACAACATTTTACGATCACCCAAAAAACCACGATAGTGCAAAATAAATCAATAATCAAAAACTTTGTCATATCGTGGAAATTTCAATAAACAATACAAAATTCTTACTCATTATCTGTGTTACTTCAAAATAGGATCAAATAAGATCAAAATACAGGTATAGTACTGGAATAAACCAAGTTTAAAGGGCAATGTGCCTTCCATTTATTTTCTATTGTAAATGAGTGGTGAGTCATGAAAAAGAGCTAATTCATTTCAGGGAGTGAACAGTTCTGATCTGATCTCTTAAAAGAACAGTTTTGCCCATCTCTAGTTGTGCTACGATGCCTCTAAGCCACAGCAACGTCCTCAAAACAGAAACTGTTTGATAACCTCATAACAGTCACAAAAGATCGCCCTTTTAATGTATGCCCCATATATCAGGATCGAAGGGTGACATAGTTGGTTACAGCGCACATTACTATTTTGTGGTACGCTTGGTACAGGGTGTTTCAAAAATGATCGGTATATTTGAAACGGCAATAAAAACTAAACGAGCAGCGATAGAAATACACCGTTTGTTGCAATATGCTTGGGACAACAGTACATTTTCAGGTGGACAAACTTTCGAAATTACAGTAGTTACAATTTTCAACAACAGATGGCGCTGCAAGTGATGTGAAAGATATAGAAGACAACGCAGTCTGTGGGTGCGCCATTCTGTACGTCGTCTTTCTGCTGTAAGCGTGTGCTGTTCACAACGTGCAAGTGTGCTGTAGACAACATGGTTTATTCCTTAGAACAGAGGATTTTTCTGGTGTTGGAATTCCACCGTCTAGAACACAGTGTTGTTGCAACAAGACGAAGTTTTCAACGGAGGTTTAATGTAACCAAAGGACCGAAAAGCGATACAATAAAGGATCTTTTTTAAAAATTTCAACTGACTGGGAACGTGACGGATGAATGTGCTGGAAAGGTAGGGCGACTGCGTACGGCAACCACAGAGGGCAACGCGCAGCTAGTGCAGCAGGTGATCCGACAGCGGCCTCGGGTTTCCGTTCGCCGTGTTGCAGCTGCGGTCCAAATGACGCCAACGTCCACGTATCGTCTCATGCGCCAGAGTTTACACCTCTATCCATACAAAATTCAAACGTGGCAACCCCTCAGCGCCGCTACCATTGCTGCACGAGAGACATTCGCTAACGATATAGTGCACAGGATTGATGATGGCGATATGCATGTGGGCAGCATTTGGTTTACTGACGAAGCTTATTTTTACCTGGACGGCTTCGTCAATAAACAGAACTGGCGCATATGGGGAACCGAAAAGCCCCATGTTGCAGTCCCATCGTCCCTGCATCCTCAAAAAGTACTGGTCTGAGCCGCCATTTCTTCCAAAGGAATCATTGGCCCATTTTTCAGATCCGAAACGATTACTGCATCACGCTATCTGGACATTCTTCGTGAATTTGTGGCGGTACAAACTGCCTTAGACGACACTGCGAACACCTCGTGGTTTATCCAAGATGGTGCCCGGCCACATCGCACGGCCGACGTCTTTAATTTCCCGAATGAATATTTCGATGATCGTGTGATTGCTTTGGGCTATCCGAAACATGCAGGAGGCGGCGTGGATTGGCCTCCCTATTCGCCAGACATGAACCCCTGTGACTTCTTTCTGTGGGGACACTTGAAAGACCAGATGTACCGCCAGAATCCAGAAACAATTGAACAGCTGAAGCAGTACATTTCATCTGCATGTGAAGCCATTCCGCCAGACACGTTGTCAAAGGTTTCGGGTAATTTCATTCAGAGACTACGCCATATTATTGCTACGCATGGTGGATATGTGGAAAATATCGTACTATAGAGTTTCCCAGACCGCAGCGTCATCTGTTGTTGAAAATTGTAACTACTGTAATTTCGCAAGTTTGTCTGCCTGAAAATGTACTGTTGTCCCAAGCATATTGCAACAAACGGTGTATTTCTATCGCTGCTCGTTTAGTTTTTATTGCCGTTTCAAATATACCGGTCATTTTTGAAACACCCTGTAGTCGCTATGCAGCTTGTATTTTTCACTTTATTACGACAGTCCCTTAAAGAATGGAAGCTTCCCCACTTTCCCTTGTCCTTCACGTCCAGTCTGTTGACTAGGCTTGAGTCACCCTCTCTTTATGTCCCCTACTGCCGCATAATTTTTATCGAACGCTTATGATGGAGAGCTAGGGATTCTGTTATTAATTCGTTACACATCCCACGACTAATTACAAAGGCTACTAGGGCCCCATTCCCATCGTATGTACGTTACGTCATCTGTATCTAAAATAGGGAAACAATTTGGAAGTGACGTACCTATTTCGATATCTTTGGTGACCTTCCTCCCGATAAACGGCACACTGGGATATAGGCGTAGCGTCTCCTTGATGACCATCTCAAGGTATTTCATACTGTTAAGATCTTGCAACGTTGGAAGGCGATCTTTGTCATGTCCGAATATACCGTGGAGTTCCGAGTAAACTTTGTCCTGAAATAGCAATAATAATAACAATGAGCAGAGGTAAACGATAGTAGCAGTGTGAGTGCAGTAACTCTGCTTCCACTGTTTATTTGATATGCAAAAATACCTGGACGTTCTGATGGTGTCCCAGAAGAAGAAGAGCCCAACACATGGCAACTGAAGTCGTGTCATGACCCTGCAGAAATAAATACAGAGATATAGGTAGTTCAAATCTTTAGTTATCTTCCCAACTTGGCGGTACCAGACACAACAGAAATACATCTAGAAAGAATTTTGTTTTGGATGTGCTAGATTAATTAGAGAATTTTTTTTCTGAAATCCTCAACTATCAATAGAATTGTGCACTCCGACATGTCGAAGCCTGACCCGAAATTTTTTAAATGGGAAGAACACACCGAAAGAAACACAGTCTCGAAATTTTAGCTGCTAAGACACGCTGAAACTACTTAATAATGTTGAAATTTACCAAATTCGTAGCTTGCCTGTTGGCAGGAGAAATGTATACACATGCTGTTGGTGTAGCAGACAGCTCATGCGCAGCACGGCGGGCTCATATCCTTGGCTGACGGCGCTTCAGTGAACAGATGACATGGCACAACGCTATCATAATTTGTAAAGCGAATATAAGATTTCATTGACAGTTTCTAGGACACAATTGTTCGCAGTTACTATTCGCTAGAATTTGCAACTCATGTATTATTCATAATAATTAGCAGATACATTTACGGTATTGCTAAGTGTTAAAATCGAGATAAAACAGAATTAATTTTCTTCGTGATTTCTTCGCATTTGCTTGCTAATAGCATCTGTCTTATTGCAGTTTATAAAGTTTCACAGTAACGTGAAATTCAGTTAATGTTTTCAATCCTGCAAAGATAGAATTTGAAGAATGTAGTAAGCTATCGAAATCACCTACTTCTACAGAAGATATATATTTTTGTTATAAATCAGTCAATTTTTTGGACATTTCGTTAGTAGTTGTGGAAACATTAGGGAAGATAGGAAATAATTTTGAAGATTCCTTGAATTGTGGTTCGAAGGATGACTGTTGTGCTAATTAAAGTCCAGAACAAAAATAGAATCCCTTCCAAGTCCAAAGAGAACTTGTACAGTAATAGCTTCATGTAGTAAAGAAAATGCTATAAATTGCTTGATTATACGAAGTAGAGAGAAAACGATGATACATAATCAGTATGCAAAGCCTGTTTCGATTCGTAAAATCTGAAAACTAAGTACGTAAATACTCAGATCATGCAGTTTTAGTTGGAGGCGACTTTGGCCTATCGAGTATAGACTGGGATGTCTATGGATTCATTTCTGGGGTACAGACAGAGAGTCATGGGAAATATCTTTGAACACGTTTTCTGAAAACTGTCTTGAGCAGCTAGCTCGACACCCACACGGAACAGAAATATCTTAGAACTTGTAGCTACAAACAGGCCGGACCTTATAGACAATGTTACTATAGAAACGGGGATTAGCGATCATGATGTCATTACAGCAACTATGATTACGAAAGTTAATAAATCAGTCAAGAAGACTAGGAGAGTGTGCCTGCCAGATGGGGCAGATAAGAAGTTATTAGCATCTCATTTAGACAGTGAACCGGTATCACTTAGTTCCAGTAAGATGGATGTAAAGGAATTATGGGCAAATTTTACACACATTGTAAATCGTGGTCTGGAGAGTTATGTGCCTAATAAGTGGATAAACGATGGAAAAGACCTACTATGGTTTCATAACGAAAGTCGGAGGATGCTGAGCAAACAGACGCTGTTGAACTCTCGGTTCAAAAGGAAACACACAAATGACAAGGGAAGGTTAGGAGAGATCCGTGCGTCTGTGAAAAGACACATCCGCGAAGCATACAACTGTTACCACCGTCACACCTTAGCAGAAGATCTGGCAGAGAACCCGAGGAAATTCTGGTCGTATGTAAAATCGCTAAGAGGGTCAAAAACTTGCATTCAGTCCCTTGTAGGCCAGTGTGGTGTGGCAGTTGAAGATAGCAAAATGAAAGAAGGAATTTTAAATTTCATGTTCAAGAAATCGTTAACACAGGAGTATCGTACAAATATACCGTCATTTGACCATCGAACAGACTCCCGCATGGACGACGTAGTAATAAGAATCTCTAGCGTAAAGAAATAACTGGAAGATTTCAAAGCAAATAAATCACCAGGTGCGGATGGGATCCGAGTTCAGTTTTACAAAGAGTACTCTGCGGCATTGGCCCCTTACCTAGCTTGCATTCTTCGCGAACCTCTCTCCCAGTACAAAGTCCCAAGCGACTCAGGCGTAGATGACTGCAGTGTATAAAGAGTAAAAGAAAGGACCCGCTAAATTACAGACCAATATCCCCAACTTCTGTCTGCGCAGAATCCTTGAACATATTCGCAGTTCGAACATAATAAATTTCCTTGAGACAGAGAAGCTTGTGTCCATGAATCTGCATGGTTTTAGAGGGCATCGCCCGTGCGAAACAAAGCTTGCCCGTTTCTCACATGATGTACTGCGAACTATGGATGAAGGCAATGAATGGCAACAGGCGGATTCCATACTTCTAAATTTCCGGAAAGCATTTGACACAGTACCCCACTGCAGGCTGTTAACGAAGGTAACGAGCATACGGAATAAGTTCGCAGATATATGAGTGGCTCGATCACTTCTTAAGAAATAGAACCAAGTATGCTCTCCTCGATGTCGAGTGTTCATCAGAGACAAGTATCGTCAGGAATGCCCCAGAGAAGTGTGATAGTACCGCTGTTGCTCTCTGTACACAAATGATTTGCCGGACGGGATGGGCATCAATCTGCGGTTATTTGCTCTTGATGCCACGGTGTACGGTAAGGTGTCGAAGTCGAGTGACTGTAGGAAGATACAAGACGACTTAAGACAAAATTTCCAGTTGGTGTGATGAACGGCAGCTAACCATAAATGTGGAAAAATGTAAGTTTATACGGATGAGTAAGAAGAACAAACCTGTAACGTTGGATACAGTATTAATAATGTCCTGCTCGACAGAGTCAACTCGTTTGAATTTTTTGGCATAACGTAGCAAAGCGAAGGGAGATGGAACGAGCATGTGAGGGAAGGCAAATGCTAGACTCCGGTTTATTGGGAGAATTTTAGGAAAGAGTCGTTCACCTGTAAAGGAGACCGCTATTGCCACCTATTCTTGAGTAGTGCTCGAGTATTTGGGAGCAGTACCAGATCAGATTAAAAGAAGACATCGAAGCAATTCAGAGGTGGGCTGCTAGATTTGTTACCGGTAGTGTTAAACAACACGTAAGTGCTACGCAGATGCTTCGGGAACTCAAAGGGGAATCTCTGGAAGGTAGGTGACGTTCTTTTCGAGAACCGGTACTTGAATCTGACTGCCGAACGATTCTACTGCCACCAATATACATTTCGTGTGAGTAACACGAAGATAAGATACGAAAATTATGGGTCATGCGGAGGCATACAGACAGTCGTTTTTCCCTCGCTCTGTTTGCAAGGGGAAGAGGAAAGGGAATGACAAGAAGTGGTACAGGGTATCCTCCACCACCCGCCAAATGGTGGCTTGTGGAGTGTCTATGTAGATGAAGATGTAGGTGTAGAAACAGGCACCAAAATGAAACTCGCAAAAATGTGAAAGAGTAACTATCCGAAAGTCTTAGAGCTGCTCGTGAGAGCCAGTGCAGCATTACCGAGGGAGATTAAGCGATTGGGTGCTCAGAACTGCAAGCAAGATGGACATTACCGATTTCCAGCCTTTTCGAACCTTATTAAACGGACTCAGGAAATTATAGGGAAAAGGAAGTCCGAAAATTACGAAGTTTACCTCAAGCAAATGTATGGAGGCGGTGTCACTAATAGGTAATACTATAGAGAAATTCGTGGCTGACGTGAAGTCGAAGTTTCTTCTTATCCCCTAAAATGCTGTGTATAAAGCCAATCAGTCAGTTTTCGTGCAAATCGCACTTCCGCACTGTATCGTTTCGAGCCAAGAAAGACAGAGTCGCTTGTGCAATGGATGAATGTTGTGGATAAGTACAACAGTACTTAAGCATCACAGGACTCCGTATTGGATTCCCGGTCAGGTTGGGGATTTTCTTCGCCAAGGGATTGAGCGTTTGCGTTGTCCTCATTTTATCATCACTCGGGAAAACTGACGTCACTGGCGCCTGTGAAAAGATTGGGAAATTCTATGGCGCTGATAAGCGCTCAGTTGAGCGCCCCACAAACCAGGTATCATCGTCATCATCACAACAATGCCAGTGTTACTGTTTCTGCGGCTGTGTCTCTGCCTTCAGGAATATCAAAAATTAAGAGAAAGGACTGTTCATTGCAAAATTGTTGCAATCGACATAGCAAAATTTGGAAAGATAGGAGAGAATAATTTTCAATGTTAACATGCGAAGCCTCTTGTTGCCATCTGCAGACAATAATTCATTCCTTTTGTTGGAATTTTGGCTTGGAGATAACGATACTTCTGCCTTTAGGAGGACGATTGGTTCAAACGGCTCTGAGCACTATGGGACTCAACATCTTAGGTCATAAGTCCCATAGAACTTAGAACTACTTAAACCTAACTAACCTAAGGACATCACACACACCCATGCCCGAGGCAGGATTCGAACCTGCGACCGTAGCAGTCACGCGGTTCCGGACTGCAGCGCCAGAACCGCACGGCCACCGCGGCCGGCTAGGAGGACGATGAAAAGTGTTAATATAATTCGGATTCCATCCGGAACTAGTAGCGTGGTTCAGCCTCTCGATAAAAATATTTTTTAACAGCCTAAAGCAGTCAGAAAAAGTATATTTTTTCCTTTAGGTCTTTGTCATTTCAGGTTTATCATCGGAACAGCATTGTTAAATTTCAGTCATTTCTGCACTGTCAGTTTGCACACCAAATTTTACGAATTTGGTCAAGTTGCCTGGTACGCAGCACAATATGCAAACCAACGGGTATTACTATTTCTTATTTCATTTCAGTTCTGTCTAAGTAAAAGTAGTAATTACTGTGAAGTGCCTACATGTAGCAATTTTTCCTTTATCGGAAAATGTTTGTGGAGATTTCGAGATTGCAGCCGGTCGTCGTAAACCTCGCTCCGTGATATTTCGACTGGAGACTTGTCACTGATCTTCAGGAGAGCCATCGAAGATAGCCCTCGATGGCTCACCTCAAGATGACTGGCAGGTGTTCAGATGAAATATCGTGGAACGAAGTTTACAACGACCGTTTGCAATCTCGAAATCGCTTCGAACATTTAACTCAACGGGAAAATTTTAAATTTCACAGGAAAATGTTGTTTTCTTCATCCAAGAGACGTTTCACGTTTTGTGACGACTATAGGAAATAAACGAGGAACTGTTTCATTGCTAGCAACCTATTCAGTATTTAATAATCCTGGGTTCGGTGTAGGACGGCAGTGGGATGGGTGGAGTACTGTGACCTGTTGTGGGGTTGTGGACCACTGAAGGCTATGGCGGGAAGAAGCCTGTCCGTCGTTTCTAGGTCCCTGCTTTAATACATACATACAGTATTTAAAATTTATCATAAGAACTGCACTACATGAATTGAAGTCCCGATTGATGGAAATCGTCTCTAATGTAACATCATGCACTGCCTTGATTTTCTTTCCTCTGCCGGTCACTTGTGTAACTACTACATCTGCAACCGTTTAACTGTCGGTATGAACTGCAAGTTACTCAACAAAAAGAATGATTTGAGAAATTTTGGATATGGCATGAGTGCTAAAAATTCGCGTGTGTGCACTTTGGTCTTCACACTACACTTTTTGGCATGGCTGCGTCTTCTTATTGGCCAATTCGCGTGCTAGGTAGGAAGAGCTCTACAAACTGATGATATAAGCTGTTCTCCGTGCGGCAAAAGTAAGTAACTTCAACATTTTTTAAAAATACTTGCAGTGCGCCTTAGCAGCCAAAATTTTGATAGTGCCTTTTCTGCGGTGTATTCGTCCTGTGCGAAAAATTTCAGGATAGGACCATTCTCTTGCAAGCTTTGTGACTCCAGGCACCTAACTTTTTGAATTGTGTGTAAATCTTTAACAACATGGGAAAGAATGATCTGAGTTTACTAATATAAAGATATTCCGCTATAGATTTTATGGCAACCTTATCTGCGAAATGTGCTGAAAACTATCTGTGGAATCTTCTGCATTCGAAACCTTCTCCATTACATTTGAACTATTAATCAATGACAAAACTAAGGATAGGTAACGATCTCTAATTTTTTTATGTTTCAAATATGAAGTAATATGTCGAAAGCGTGGAACACCAGAATGAACAGGCATAAATATAACACGAAAACACAGTATCGTACAAAAGAGGTAAGTTGGAATTGAAATGAAACTAAATGGTGTATCAGTTCGCAAAAGTACAAATAATATTAATGTGATATTTGGCAATGAAGCTCGTACAGCAGCGTTTAATAGCAAGAACAATGGCGACTATGAGACCTATAGGAAGTGAACATTCGTTTGTGTCGCAAAGTTAGTCTCGGCACTATACTGCGAGCGCGAACACAGACAGAAAGCTTTCCTCGTGTTCTCTCTGGGTTCCAGGTCTATGAGCAGATGTATCCACTCTTTTCATTAAACTTTTTACTGTTGAAAATGTGCTTCCAATTGGCCGAGCATTATCTTGTAAGACATGGAAAGTAACGGCTGGCACAAGTATCGATGATTTCACTTTCACAGGCCTGTGTAGCCACAGTTGCAGACTAAATACGTACAGGGGATTCACATGAAATACAGAAAGAGCAGCCATTGTGATTTATTGAAGAACATAGAGTAACTGAAGTGAACGGGTATAATGGATGGCAGCCGTGACAAAAATGATTATAACTTCGGTGATATAAATATGACGTCGATAGTTGTCTAGAGTGGTGTGACTATCGGGGAAATGGGGACAGTGATTTGAGGCTTGCGATAGGGGATTTTTCGCCTTACACTTGTCGGAAGAGAGGAGAAGAGGTAGGGTATAAGTATTTTATTGGGCTGTGGTTTTCAACTTCGGACATTGTTTTAGGGGATGACTGATTTTGATTTGAGGACAGATGGGAGGGTTTTTACATTCTTCTGCTGGTGATCATTGTATGTAAGACATCTGCAGCAAAACTACATTTTGGCTGGGGATCGGGAAGATTCTACGTGCTTTCTACAGCTGTAAATATGTGCGCCATTGGTGATGACGTCAATGAAAGTAAATGGGGATTAAGAAAAAATGAGAGCGAGAAATGTGCGGTCAGTAGACTGCGGATACGGAAGGTTTTTCCAATTTCAGAATAGGAATTAAGTTCCAATTCAACCTCCTCGGCTTTATCGAGAATTTGAGGTCCTGTGGTCAGCGTTTCGGTTGGGGACCAAGTGCGGACCACGACGCATGGAAACTCAAGCTTTTGGAGGCGATTTCCTTCAGAAGAATAGAGTAGAAATTTGGATTGTGCTGGTGACGATGTCCATTGATTCACTGCTATCCGGTTGGACTGGAATATTGTGGCATCTGGGTTGGTTGGGCTATCGATACTTTGTCTTCTGTAGGGGAATTTTTAGGTTTGGGTTTTTAAGTAATTTGATTGGTTAATGATGTGGGACTTGTTACGGCAGGATGTCTTACCCAGAGAATCGACGGTTTCATGAACCGAAGCTAGTGCTGAAGATGAGAGTGGTACACGCTTGTCTACTGAGAGGTACATCGCTCATATTCAACGCTTGCAGTCCATCCCACGCCGCCTACTCTTGTATGTGTAATGTAAAGCCTGCTTCCACCATATCTGAATTAGCTGTCACGATCTGTTCTATTGTCATATCACTCCACTCAAAGAACTCCTTACATTCCGTCACCAGGACCGAGTATACAACCCAGTAAACAACCCGTTTAGTTACCTCTACCCTCGAAAAGGTTCACTCATTTGGGTGACCTCATATCTACCAAGAAAACATACTGGCTGCTCGCTTTGTATTTCACCTGGATTCCATATCTACGCACCCTCAGAATCACTTCCAGCTCACTTTCTCTTGCTTAGATAACTTTGTTTATTCCATTTTCTACGCGGCATCCTTCCTGGACACTTTTACTTATTTCATTCGCTCAGCAGCATCTGTGCCTCTAATCGTAATCCACTACCCCAAGCCTCAGCTGTCAATTCCCTTATGTAACAATTACTACCGCTTCAGCTTTATTGCTATGTCGCACCTCCTCTTTGCTTCGCACAACCCCATTTCGTCCGTTTACCAGAAGTCTCATATAGACCACCGTCCTTTAGAGCCATAGCAGCTCGATCAGTACCTCCAACATCAGCTGAGTGAACATCGCAGTTAATCATCGCATATTTAGAATCTGTACAGCTGAAGAGCAGAAACGTTGCTGCCGCGCGGGATAGCTGCGAGGGGTTGAGGCGTCTCGACACCGCCCGGGCGGATCACCCCGTCGGAGGTTCGAGTCCTCCCTCGGTCATGGGTGTGTGCGTTGTCCTTAGCGTAAGCTAGTTTAAGTTAGACAAAGTAGTGTGTAAGCTTAGGGACCGATGACCTCAGCAGTTTGGTCCCATAAGACCTTCTCACAAGTTTTCCAAGAAACGTTGCTGATCCCAGCGCTCTGCGACAGGTAAGGACATTCATATCATTCTTCAGGCTCATCCTAACGGTTTACCTTTAAGTAATTTCCGTTTTAAATGTCTTGATACATTTTCTGATTACTTCCTGTGAATGCTTTCCTTCCGATGATTAACCATGTTTACTCGTCTTGATTAATTTTAATTTTCTGCAAGTCCGCAGCTCGTGGTCGTGCGGTAGCGTTCTCGCTTCCCACGCCCGGGTTCCCGGGTTCGATTCCCGGCGGGGTCAGAGATTTTCTCTGCCTCGTGATGACTGGGTGCTGTGTGCTGTCCTTAGGTTAGTTAAGTTTAAGTAGCTCTAAGTTCTAGGGGACTGATGACCATAGATGTTAAGTCCGATAGTGCTCAGAGCCATTTGAACCATTAAAAAAAAATTATGCATGAGATACTTGTCTCTATTTAGCTTAATGAGCAATTCAATTAGAGATCTCCCCGCACAAAAGACAGGCATGTCACCTGACTACGATATCATCAAACCTTGTACTGGTAGTAAATGTAACAGTCGAACACTACACACACAAGGCACATGTTATCCGTTCAGCTAATGGATGCCAAACAGTGGACGCCAAGGTTCCAGTTCCGAGATATTGCTACTGAAGACGAGTACATCGGTTCGGGATAAAACGCCACAGACAGGACCATCTACAGCCACTTTCTCACTGTGGCGTAGGGGAGCCACAGCTTGTAATGTACGAGTGTCATTCCGAAACCAGTGCCTCCCATTTTTTTGTGTTGACTTTGAGTGTTCAAGTGTGATTATTGTGGCGTGGTACTAAATTTTGAATCTTCTCACCAATGACCAGTTAGTTTCATTGTCTTAGCAGCAGCAGCAGGGGAGCGTTCCAAAAATTAATGAGGTCGGACATCGAGGCTCGTACAAAACAGAAATGTGTCATTGAGTTGAGCATTGCTAAACAACTTAGCACCAACTCAAATCCATCGGCGCTTGCTAAAGGTGTATGGAGACGATAGAGAGGACGTGAGCAACGTAAAACCGTGGCTACCGGGTTTTAGAAGTGGTTAGAATGTGTGAACGACAAGCTACGCCCCAGTCGGCTCTGCTCAGCAATCATCTTGCGTCATGAACACCGTTTCAATCTATACATCCGCGATGACAGGTGTATTACATCAAGGAATTGTGAGAACAAGTGAATGTAGGCTGTAATACCTTAGACAAGATGTTACTCAAACTTGATTATCGCAGTGTGTGAGATGGGTGCTGCGGAAATTACACAGGACCGTAAACATCACCGAACAGAAAATTTGCTGAGAACTGCTGGACCCATACGGGACTGGGATTAGACATGATGCCACAATTAAGAGCCGTACTCCAAAAGACATTTCATGTAGTGGTGATTTGCGAATGCTACAAGAAATAGGAAATCAAGGCACGGCCGTTTGCAGGCAAAGCGATGTGCACAGTCTTCTGAGATAGGGATGGTGGGGTTCAATTGGTTGTCTTGGAACCTAAAGCAACTGGGAATCCAGGACACTTCAAGAAGCCACTGAATAGGCTGAAGGCCCAAAATTCCAGTCAAGCCAGTGATAACGACAAATTTCCGTTAAGGTGGCCAATAGTTCTGCAACGATCGAATTAATTGTTAAATATTTCTGAATTGTGCTTTACAACCACCATACAGTTCTAATTTAGCGTCTTTGGAGATATGAAAATGGACTACGAAGCCAACATCTTCCAGACTCAGTTGTAAGACATTCGCTAACCTCAGTTGGTTCACGTTTTCATGAGCGCGGCATGCAGACTATTTTCTAAGAAATTATGTTGCTGAAATCTTGCCTTGTGGTATTATTCTTTCAGTAGTAGTTGTAGTTTCCGTGAAAATAAATAAGAGACGATTGGTTTCGGAATTACGCTTGTATATAGTTGCTCAACACTCTTCAGAGGACAGACAGATTAGCATGGGCGTAGGAAAGCCACCAACAGACGCTCGAATTATTGATGATGGTTGCATGGGCAGATTAGCAGAGGTGCACTCTGGTACAGCCAACGGCATGTTACAAATACCTCGAAAACCAAGTATGCTATGCTTCCCACTTGCCTACAAGACACTATTTAAGCAGGTGGTCGAAGTATTCTCGTTTCGGATATGTTCATGTGAGCTGAAATGGCCTTGATACGTTTGCTGTCGACTACAGGAAACTAATGTCCCAACATGTATATCCTTTAGTCCGACTGCAAGACTGTACCTTTACCATGAATATTTCACCAGTCTACCGGCCCAGAACTGAGTCAGCACGGTTTGAGAAATCCTCCATAGATAGAAAGCGGCTTCAGTGATTCGTCATTTCACGTAACCCCAGTTCTATTGAGCACAGCCTTCACAGCATCGAGCGAGATCACGTCCCCACGTTTTACCGGCGGCGAGTGCGGTCTTGTATTAAGACTGATTTCCAGCACTTTCGACGTCTCATGAAGGTCATACCCATGATGCGTGGTCGCCGTTGACAGAAATTGTGTGCTCCTCTCTACTAGAAAGGTTTTCCTAATTCATTGTTAAGTGTGTACACTGAATCACACCTAACAACTGGCGGCTTGTAGAAAACATTTGACTCCCGTCACCGCCAAAAAGTTTACTCATTGAAAGGTCACGAACTAAATCCAGTCGGGCTGGGAGGACAATAGAAGGGCTACTTGAATGAGGTTTCGAAAGTTTTCAGTAACAAATTTGAGGTTGGCGTGCTGGCCATATTCGTCTCCAGTCCTATCGTCCAGTGGATTCTTAGGTCAGGCAGAGGCTGCAGCAGTGGTAGGTCGGAATAAATGCATTTTTCTTTTTGTTTCATTTTCAGTATCTTGGACCACATTCAAAATGAGCATACGGTAAATTGGTCATGAATGATCTACGTCCTGCTAAGATACTTAATTTAAAGTACACTATATGGTAAATAGTATCCGGATACTCGTATGTAATGCGGAATTGACCACTAGATTTCAAGAGAGGCGGACCCGCTGATATTAAAGGAGGGGCAAATATTGTGTTGTCACTAGAAAAGCAATAAGAGTGGGTCGGTCAGTAGGGCTAAGTGATTTCCAGTGCGGACTAGTCACTGAATATCACCTGAGTAACAAGTCCATCAGGGACAATTCAACTGTTCTAAAGCTGCCCAAGTCGACTGCTGGTGATGTGCTCGTGAAGTGAAAACGCGAAGTAACAACCACCTATAAAACCAAGACCAGGGAGGCCTAATGTACGTAAAAAAACGCAGGAAATCAGCGGTAGGAGTTCTAAAGTGCTACTGGCTATCGAGTTAGCACAATGACTCTCCGTAGAGAGTTTAAAAAAATCAGGGTACAGTGAATGCACACCTCCGTATAAGCCACACATTTTCTGTTGTTGGTATTAAGCAACGCTTGAAGTGATACAAAGAGCGAGGTCACTGCGCAGTGTTTTACTGGAAACAAGTGATCTGCGGTGATGAATCACGCTTACCCTGTGGCAACCCAATGAAAAAGTTTGAGTTTCGCAAATGTCTAGTGTACGTTACCTCCCGACATGTGTAATGCCAACAGTAAAGTAGAGAGGAGGGTTTTTCGTGCTTGCGAGGTAATCCCATAATTGTGCTTAAGATCATTAAATGAGGAAGAATATGAACACATTTTACAGCATTGTGTACTACGAACAGTAGATGAACGTCTTGCAGACGATGATTGTATCAACATGACAATGCACCCTGACATAAAGGAGATCGTGTAAAGTAATAGCTTATGGACAATAACATTTCTGAAATGGACTGTCCTGCTCAGATTACCGCTTTGGATCTAATGGAGCACCTTTGGGATGAGTTCGAGCGTCGGCTTCGTTACAGATCACAGTATCCTCCATCACTACCTCTTCTACTTTCCACTACTGGTGTAGAATGGACTGCTATTCCTCTGCAGACATTCACACACCTGAAGCCATCATAAAGCTGAAGGATGGACATATCCCATCTTAGCGTCCATTGACAAGTGTGTCGATGCTTCTGATCAGACAGTGTATTTTTGGCAAGCCACCTGATCAATACAATGAATATGCCTCATAAACAACGCAGCAGTTTCTGTATGCACATAGCATTCTGTTTTCCTAAAGCAGCTTACTGGTGTTCCCAAAATGATTTTCTTTCAATAAATTAATACTTCACAGTACTGTATACAAAAAGTATTAAATCAGGGATTAGAATAATATCAGTGAAAAGAGTTTGATAACAAGGTAATTATTATTCTCTCAAACTCTGAGCGGATTTGAAATTACTCAGTTACCATATTAATGCACTGCTTACTGGACTGATCACTTACATTATAGGAGAACTGCCCCATTTCAGTGACGTTGTTCGATGTCACAGTTGAAAGGCCAGGCGGCATCCACTGCAATATAACACGACAGGAAGTAGTGTACCCACCACGCCCACATGGCGTGCACTCTCCTGTTAGGTAACGCAGTGACATAACACGAGAGCGGAAACTGCACGTGGCCTTCTAGCAATATGTGTGTCGTCCTTGTGTAACAGCAATGCTTTCTTGGGAATCACTACATGGGAATCAATTGCAACCAACACAAGTTATCGTCTGCGCTTCCGCTGGAGTACTACAAATGGTTAAACAGAGCTGTTGAATGAAACGTTAATTAGAGCGCTATACTTTCTGAACGTATTTTCTTGGAATTAGCTAGCATCAGTTATACTTTTCTTTTGGATCACCACGTTCAGATTCGTCAACCAAGACCATTTTCAACAGTATATGAACAAGGCGTCGTAGAATTAGACAGTCATTTTTATACCTCAAACATGAATGTATCGACCTCTTCCTGTATTTCTTGGTCACTAAGTTTCTGTCCATTCTCGGAAGCGTCTAGTAGGAGGTCCAAGAATGCCAAACGTCGTTTTCGACCTGCAAAAATATCGAAATACAATTCTGGTCCAAATGTAAATATACTTCGCAGAAGAAGCTACAGTCAGTAACATACCAATGTCGTCCACGAGTGCGTCTTTGGTCACACCCTCTTTCAACTTCCGCGATAATTGCCTTTGTTTAATGACCTGCGAAGTAAATACGGAATTAATGCTGTATATGTAAATAATACCTTCTATGAAGGACATAGGCCACTTAAAAATAATAAAATATAGTAAAATTTAAGAAGCATTAGCAGTGAGACCAACAAGACCCCTGTAAAATTAATAAACACATTTTGCGTTACTAGCCTAACGACAATACTACTATGCGTATTTTCAATTACGAAACATGAATTAACGGTTAAAAAGAAGCACCTTACGTACAGCGCTAATGTAGTATAACATTTACTGTTTGTGTAACACAAAGGAATATGCAGAAGGTTTCCCAAAGTTCCGAAATCAAAGAGGGAAGAAGTTCCAACAGTATAACTTTCCGTGAAGTTTGTGAGAAATCCTGTTCTGTAATCTAAAAGTACTACTCAAAACTGAGAAGTAACAGGCTCTTACGAAGGTACTGTGGTCACAGTTATCACTAATAGACGGAACACTACTTCAGGTGAACAAGTACGCGTAAAGGTTTCTATACCTAACTACCTGAACGAAGCATTTTGGCAATTTCCTCAAATGCCTTATAAAAAAATTATAAAGAGACTGTGTAGCGTCTTCATCACCGGGAAACAAACATTTTTATTAAATAAAAGCAAAAAATGAAATACCTAGACTTTTAGCTAAAAATCCGCAACCAACCAAAAAACTTGGTTTAAATAGTTATTTAAAGATAATCTGTGAGTTGTCCCGGACAGGGAAATTCCGAATACAGACACTCAGCATAATTATTTGTTTGTTTTTAGTGGTTTGACGCTCTGTAACAAGCATCTGCGCGGCGTTAAGAGCCGTGTGTGACGATTGTGGCTTAGAATAATGATTACTGTGCTTCGAATACTAGTGCTGTTGTGAAATCCCCCTCAAACAACTTCTAGTAATCAGCACTTTTGCGAATCACATATTTCAACTGTCTCGAATTCGTCAGTCTCTGTTTTATAAGATAAATTATTTGCATGTTCAACATCCATGTTTCTCAGCACATCCTTATATGACAAATTAGCTTAATGGAATTTAAAAATAATATTCGGAGGACGTAATAACCGAGAGTGTTTGAATTCGTTCGTTGTCTACTGCCATACCTTCTTAATAAAGACTTTAGAACTGATCGCGTTAGGACCTTTTATGTAGGGCCTACGTCGCTCATGCTTGTGTCTCTGGAGAGTGAAATACACTTGGAGGAAAGGGAAAATAAACTAAAATAATCTCTTAGTGATTTATCTAAATGGTATGTAGTGTTATTTTAAGAAATACGGCAACCAGCCACTTTTCTGTATTTTTTATGTAAGCTAATACGCGTTTCGGGCAACCATCCATCTTTAATTAGCGTAATACATATTTGCATCTTCAGTAAATACATCGTTAAAATATCGACGGCAAATTGAATACTGCAGCTGCCTTGTACAAAATAAAAATTTTGTTTAGCTACTGCACTTAGCTACTTGTATCTTTACGATATATTTCTGGTTAGATGTACTTACTTTCTACTCTGATTGTTGTTGTCCCTCTTCTCTTGTTCATAGATGTGGCAGAAACACTTTTCCACTTCTACCTTGCTTAAAAACAGCCCAGTATCCGCTATGTTTCCGACTTACATGTTTGTTTACATACGAAAATTATTTCTATGGTCAAATTATATTTTGCTTAGAGGTTATGAAAATACTATTTCTAATTTAATCCTCTGTATGACGAAAAAGAAGTGAAACAGTTTAGCAAGTATGTGCTGAGTAATCTATGAGGCTATTAAATAAGTGCATTAGTGAGTGTTTAATTAGACTACCTGAAATATAAAAATAAAAAATAATGTAGTACATTTATATAAAAGAATTAATATTACGTATTTCACTCATGGTTGGAATGACATTTACAAACAATAAAGACGGAAAAACATATTTACATCATGTAGAACTAGTATATACATTGCCTGGCTCACATCGGAATATGTTTCTTCATGGCTCTACTTAGTATGTGAGCAAATTATAGAAATTCCTTAGAAAATTTTGTTGGGTAGTCTGGTCATTTAGTTCTATTACAATCATTATTATTAACAGATAAAATTTTCTATGACTGCAGTCATACTGAAGTAGTGTTGAACAGTTGAATGACAGTGGATAATTCCTCCCAAGTTTTATCAGCGTAAAAAAAAAAAAACTATGTTTAAAGAGCCGTTGATGTTACAAGAAAAAATTCCTTTACTTCCTTATGATTTCCCCTATTTCGTCAAAAGAATGCATGTCAGTTACTGTTAACATGAAACATAAGGCTCACCTTCTTCGTGAAGCTGTGTATAACGTCCAAGTGTTTGTAGTATTCTCTCCCGGTACTAGTTCTCTGAAAGATGAAGTCGCTGTGAATCCATGGTCGCACTATCCTTTTTATGGTGAGAGCGCTAATGCTGCAGCAGTAAAAAATATAATTAAAGTGGGCTACGTTGCAGCAGATATGAACAGAGACAGCAATAACGACAAGAAATTATAACCGTCGAAAGAGGAAGATAGCTGCTTAATTATAGGTTCCTTTCATGTAAGGAAGGCAGAAGAAACAAAATTTACTTAAAATATGTTGAATACCTAGAAATAATACAAGAAATTGTGGTGATTCGCATTTTGAGAAATAATGCTTAAAATAATAATGTAAATGTCGGAAATGCTTTACAGAAAAACTGCCGGATGGTATAAGCTGTGTGAAACTATAATCATTTTCAGAATTGTATTAGAAAATAAGTTACTGATTCTTTGTAATTTTCATACTTTTTCGACGCAATCACATGAGCATTTCACAATGCCGTTACCGCTTTCGACCAGGCAATCATCACCTTCAGACTAAAGGCAAATGCTGCAAACGGTTTCCGTTGTGTTGTCAAACCGCTTGCAACATGTGCACTACTGGCTGGTCGAAACTACTAGCGGCATTGTGAAATGCTCATGTGGTTATATCGAAAAAGTATGAAAATAAAATTAAAAAAAAGCATAAGCCAGTCACTTTACCTACGTGACAGTATGTAAGTTTTTCTAAGGTTTTATTTAATTCAGTACATTGTATCGTGTTTCTAATATTGTTTTCCAGAGATTATAGCCACGCCTTTAGTAACTGACACATGCATTTAGAGACTTTGTCTTCTGTTATTTTCTTCTTAATTGCGACAGCTTTTTGTTTTTGTATAATAACCTTCCTGAAATAATATATCTTCATTTTCGAAGATTCTGATTTTCATACTTAATTCTATCTAGTATATTTGCATATACACAGGATGATCACCTAAAATTTGCATCCCTTTTATTTCACAAACGTTTCAAGGTATCGAAACGACGTTTCCGGCAAATTATTATAGGCAGAGGGGCACATAATTCTGATGAACTGAAAATACTCTTGTATCAACGAAGATACTGAAGCAAGTATTTTGTTTTTATAAATGGATCAAGTGCTTTGCTTAGGATAAATCGAAATCTCATGAGAAAGAGAGTATAGAGGTATAACGCTTGTCGTAACACTATCATGTGTACCATTCCCAATTAACTGAGCATTAAGCTATGCTTTGAACAGGGTGTATAGCGTAAACGTATACAGTTGAAGGTACGCGATTGTAGGGAAGAAAATATGGGCTCTAAAATGCATACCTCAAGAGGTACGAGCACTTCTTCATCTTCGTTACTGTGGAACAATTCTCTTCTGCCGTAAACTCTTTTCTCCCCATATTTTGAGACTGGTCGTATGAACCAAAACAAGAAAAATATTTCCAGTAAACATGGGCTCTAAAGAGCACACCTTGTGATTCATGAGCAAACGGTCATCTTCGCTACTGTGAAACACATCTCTTGTACTGAACAAGTGCATATAGTTCTTAAGGTATGCACTTAGAGCCCACGTTCACAGGATATTTTTTCTTGTTTTGGTCCATACTACTAAGTCTGAAAATATGGAAAACAAAGAGACTGCAGTAGAAGAGATTTGTTTCACAGTAACGAAGATGAAGAAGTGCTCGTAGCTTTTAAGATATGCATTTTAGAGCCATGTTTACTAGACGTTTTTTCTTGTTTTATCCCATACTATCACTTCTGAAAGTTGGTCGGTGGTATTCTGGTTCACCCTATTAGTCCTATGGGACATGATTTTTGAATCACCCTGCAAAGATTGTAGATAGCTTTACTGTCACCTGCTTTATGTGGCTGCGGCGATATGCTAACCATTAGTATATCAAAGCACGCAGTGCGCTTTATAGCATTTTGACGTTTGTTGCATGCCGTCTTCATGGTGTTCAAACTTTGATGGCTAGCGTTGTACACGCATTTTGGACGCTCTTGGAAGTTAGATTTGCTGCAGATCACATTTTTGTATGAAAGAGGAAATGATATTATTTTTTGCATCAGTCGGTTTTGTTGTTGATACGTTTATAGGAAATATCATTATCTTCTCCCGGATTTTTTTTTCAGCTTAGTGAGGTCCTGTATTTAAAATTTGCTTACTACGCACAAATACCGCGAAAGAAGCCGAGTGCCGAAAAATTGTGTTTACTTGAGTGATGCTCTCTGTCGATAAAACATTGTCTCTCGCAGTGTAAAAAATGGTTCAAATGGCTCTGAGCACTATGGGACTTAACATCTGAGGTCATCAGTCCCCTAGACTTAGAAACTACTTAAACCTAACTCACCCAAGGGCATGACACACATCCATGCCCGAGGCAGGATTCGAACCTGCGACCGCAGCAGCAGCGCGGTTCCGAACCGAAGTGCCTAGAACCGCTCGGCCACACCAGCCGGCTCTGTCGATAAACTGCGCAACTACTGTCTGTGGCGAGGTGATTACAGCAGCAAAGCAAACAACTAGGATCTGTACTAACTGTGGAGTCAGCAAGTACCTGCCATCCACCATACTTAGCGCACCGAGTGTTACAGCGATACAATGCTTTTACGTCGTTCAATCCGAGGCAGTGGAAGCATTTATGGACCGGTTCACGTGATGATAAACAGAGCACTGTATTCCACCCTAATAAATGTGCTGTGGGGCATACTGAGATTTAAACGATACTACACATACGGATCGTTACTGGGTCTGGGTTTCACTATTTTCAATGATATTCTCTGTGAATCTCGTCACATCTGTTGCTATGTGTTGAGGGTCTGGTTCAGTGAGAGTATTCGGCATGCCATACTTGTCTTTCTCCACTGCAAACATATTCTTTTTGTATGAATGTTTTGAAAGAACACCGAATGCTCTTTTTTCAGTTAAGGCAAGACCCTGTACTTTAAATTTGCTTTACAGTTCCTTATAGGTATTCCTTTTAGGACGGAGTTTATGCAAATGGTAGAGGATTTTAAACTGATTATCCTGAGAGTAGGAACTGATGACCGAACAAATTACTGTAGGAGGTACGCGCTGTTGAATGGGTATTGCAGGCGAGCCATGTGCTTTACAACTGTTTACGTTTCTTCAGAGATACTGCAGCGTTGCTTTGCAATACGTGAAGTCGTTGGTTTGTGAAATCCCAGCTAAAATAGGAGAATTTAATGGTTTTGAGAGCAGGGGAATTCGTTTCGTCAGGTATCGGTTTCTTCATTAGCTATCGCCGCGCGGTATGGATCAAATCACTTTTGTTATTTTCATGACGTGGGTTTCAGTTACATCGTTACAGATTTCTTTTTTGAAGCGATAGTTGCGTAGTAAGGCCTGTGCCTGTGTTTATTTCATAACCGAACCGGCTATTGTAATTTCTATGCTGCGTCCATCGTCACACACGGTACACAGCTACGGAGGGCACCACCTGCCAGGCATTCTACACCGTGGTAACGCATGGTGCAGATCAGTCGCCACATACAGGGCACACACAGCAGGATTCTTAATATGCTTCCGCCAGAAGACCTACAGATAAAATGTGCAACCGAGTTAAAGGGTCACTTTTTCGAAATCCCGTTATTCTCTCCCATTCCGTTGCAGAAGTTCTAAATTTGGCTCGAAGGTGCCTACAATCTTCCTCTTTAATGGTGCAATAACGTAGCAGCCTGTGACTTTACCCTCGACCTCGGAGACGCTTCAAGGCGTCGACACGTGTGGAAAAAAAGGGCAGAGCTCAGAAGTTCATGTGAGGTTAAGGTGGGTTATTGATGTCACAATAGCACCAAATTTCACGACAAGTGTGCGTAACGTCACCGTGAACGTGTCACACGATAGGAGGGTCGTCACTCCCTCTCCCCTTTGCCCTCTTTACCCACATCTAGGAAAAGCATTGCAGTTACCGACGGTCAGAATCGACACGAAAAGGTCTCAAGAGGTGGCACAGAGGGTGTCAATGAAACCACTCCTTCGCTTGAGGCATTAAAAAAGAATGGTTCAAATGGCTCTGAGCGCTATGGGACTTAACTGCTGTGGCCATCAGTCCCCTAGAACTTAGAGCTACTTAACCTACCTAACCTAAGGACATCACACACATCCATGCCCGAGGCAGGATTCGAACGTGCGACCGTTGCGGTCGCGCGGCTCCAGACTGTAGCGCCTGAAACCGCTCGGCTACTACGGTCGGCTGAGGCGTTCATGCACACACATCTCGCGGTCGAAGAATGACAATTTGCCGTGTGAAGCGCAACAGAACGGCGCTGTAGATAATCTTAGACACTGCTGACAACGATTCGACTTGTCTCTAAGGATATCGTAGGGGTGCAACATCACAGAAAACGATCGAACCAGTTTGCTGTGGATTGTGACCGCAATTTTGAGTGTGGTAAATAGGATGGAATCACTAGAGACCGTTCAAAAACATTCGGGAAGTATGAACATGATCCGAAGCAGAAAAGTGTCTTTATGCTTGTTTAGTCCTGATTTGAGCCGTCGTGTGGCATAATCACACGGCAATCTGACAATGACAAGCACATGAATAAAAGAACAAATAATCCCTCTAAACCGCTGTCCTCCCCCCCCCCCCCCCCGCACCCTGCCCCATAGTTTGGCAACGCGCTCGGTGCCCTCGCACACCTTTGACGGGTATTTAAAAAATGTCCCTGTACAGATACATTCACTCACAACGCCATCGGCCCAACCTGAGCTGAGTGTCGCTATATCACTGCATTAGTGCTTGCTGACAACATGCGAAATACACTATGTGATCAAAAGTATCCGGACACCTGGCTGAAAATGACTTACAAGTTCATGGCGTACTCCAACGGCAATGCTCGAGTTCAATACGGTGTGGTCCACCCTTAGCTTCCACTCTCGCAGGTTTACGTTCAATCAGGTGCTGGAACGTCTCTTGGGGATTAGCAGCCCATTCTTCACGGAGTGCTGCACTGAGGAGAGGTATCGATGTCGGTCGGTGAGGCCTGGCACGAACTCGGCGTTCCAAAACATCCGAAAGGTGTTGTGTGTGATTCAGGTCTGGACTCTGCGCAGGCCAGTCCATTACAGGGATGTTATTGTCGTATAACCGCTCCGTCACAGGCCGTGCATTATGAACAGGTGCTCGATCGTGTTCAAAGATGCAATCACCATCCCCGAATTGCTCTTCAGCAGTGGAAAGCACGAAGATGCTTAAAATTTGAATGTACGCCTGTGCTGTGATAGTGCCACGTAAAACAACAAGGGGTGCTAGCCCCCTCCATGAAAAAGAGACCACACCGTAACACTACCGCCTTCGAATTTTACTGTTGACACTACACTCGCTGACAGGTGCCGTTCACTGGGTATTCGCCATACCCACACTATGCCATCGGATCGTCACATTGTGTACCGTGATTCGTCACTCCACACAACATTTTTACACTATTCAGTCGTCCAATGTTTACGTTCCTTATACAAAGCAAGGCGTCGTTTGACATTTACCGGCGTGATGTGTGGCTTATAAGCAATCGCTCGACCATAAAATCCAAGTTTTCTCACCTCCCGCCTAACTGTCATAGTAGCTGCAGTGGATGCTCATGCAGTATGGAATTCCTGTGTGATTGTCTGGATAGATGTCTGCCTATTACACATTACGACCCTCTTCAACTGTCGGCGGTCTCTGTCAGTCAACAAACGAGGTCGGCCTGTACTTTTTTGTGCCGGACGTGTCCCTCCAAGTTTCCACTTCACTATCACATCGGAAACAGTGGCCCTACGGATGTTTAGGAGTGTGAAAATCTTGCGTACAGACGTATTACACAAGTGACACGTTCGAAGTACGTGAGTTCCGCGGAGCGCCCCATTCTGCTCTCTCATGATGTTAATGACTATTGAGGTAGCTGATATGCAGTACTTGGCAGTAGGTGTTAGCACAATGCACGTAATATGAAAAACGTATGTTTTTGGGGGTTTTTGAATACTTTTGATCACATAGTGTATGAGGGTTGCCGAAAGTGCCACGCTTTTGTACGATCACAGAAGAAGGCTGTAGGCACCTTCGAGCCAAATTTCGAACTCATGCTTTGGAATGGGAGAAAATGATGGGGTTTGAAAAAGTGGCCCTGTTAATTGCGTTGCGCAGTGTAGCTCGCTCTATCCGCCAATAGTAATGTCAGGCGCCACAGAGGGTACCGACACCAGCAACTACTTGCTGCATCTGCAAAACGGATCACAGATGTACATCCTTCCGCTGTTAAAGGATAAATGTGTACGCACAGACTTATTCGGTACGCATGTTGACCATTTGCGTCAGATCACCACTTGCCGATCACTTGTCTACAGTAGCCACCAAATTCTAGATTGCCGAACAGTTATCTGCAGTTGCCGCAGCTACAGCGCAGCAGCTACCAGTGACTGATTTCTCGGACACTCAACGCCGAGTGTCAAAGCGTTCAACTTTCATAGAGCCTGAACTAATGGACTGTCAACCGGTGGTAGTCCATGAGTGAACTTCTGTTAGTTAATCATCGTACGCTGAGTTAGGTAATAAGGGTAGAATTTACCTTCAGGCTAGTACGAGTGTTGTTATTGTGTATACTTTTAATGAATGACTGATATTTGATTCATTTTGTGTTCCCTATATTATAGTGTTAAGCGCCCCATGGCGATTCTAGTTGCAAGCTGCAGGTACGTCACCTTCAGTAGAGTAACAAATTTTCTGTGATAAGGGGTTCCCGGGTTCCCTTCCTGCTACATTTTATGTTGGACACTAAACTTATTTGGTCAACAAAACATAAAATTTTATTTTTCTGATCAAAATGTAAAATTATAGTGTCTCAAAAAGTTTTCTTCTGTTTTCTTTTCTTTCAATTTCATTTACTTACGTCTGTACACTCGTTATGAATGTACACAAATTTAAACTATAAATCAATTATTTAAGAAAGGTTATTTTTTCCAAAGATTAAATAAATATCTTTGAATTATGTAAATATCGACATCTTGGGTTGTCGGGTGTTCTACCGGATATCAGCGTCGTACTTGCACGACTGATTAGTATTCCACGACTGATTAGTATTCCATTTTTGGTGGACGGATGTATCGTATAGTTAATAATGGAGTGCCAATATGACGACCACAATCAAGTTTCATAGAGGCGAGTATAGATAAGTAAAATAAAATACGGTGCTTCCCTTTTTCTGTAAAAAGTTTATAATATATGCTGCACATCTGTAGTGGATAAAAATATGTTTACTGAGCCATAGACATGCAACAAAGGAAGCTTCCAGGAGTAACTGCCTGCTAGAGTTGTAGTTGCCCGTGACTTTGTTCAAGAGAGAACAGTTATATTCGAGAATGTGTGGTAAAGTTTTAATCCTTTGAGGAGCAGTGGTTTCTGTCTGGAACCATTATATTATCAATTTTTTTAAAACACCAGTGGCTTTCGCATGAGACCACCGATGTTACAAAGGAGAGATGTCTAGAATTTCACTGAGATAGTTTATGAACGTAGTGCATTGTAACGGTCACTTACAGCGTTCAAAGCAACAGTCGGTCCGGAGACTGTGCTGCGTGATTGTACGAGATGAGATTGTGACTAATGGTGTTTTTATAGTGATCCTTTTGAAGAGGTCATTGACAGAGAAGGTAAGTACAGCTACAGTTATTGTAATCTAATATTTAGTTTGTACTAACGTTTTTATGAGTATTTACGAAATGTTACCACTGGAACAGAATGTACTTTTGATATAAATTTATTATATTTAGGCCCATTTTTGCTTGTTGGTCAGGACTAATTTACTTTAAGCATTATGAGTTCATGGAAGTTTCGAGATGGGGATTGTCTCTAGGAAAACTGCGAAATTGCATTCACATATACATCTCATGAATTGATGGGTGATTGAAATTTGTCTGTGTAAGTGGTTCCAAAATGAAATAAGAACCTTAAAACAATTGACTATCTACATTTTGCCAATGTCTTCTTGTATTCGTTGCTTAATATGATAATAAGAGTTAATTTTGTGAAATTCTGAAATTATATTCCACAATGAAACCACATCTTAAAAGTAACTGTTTACTTTTTGCCAAATTCTTCCTGAATTTGCCTTGCTTAGTATGATGATAAAAGTCAATTTTGTGAAAATTTTTAAAATTGATTTTTTTGTTGAGCGCCATTGTAATGTATGGATTGTGCCCGGTGCTGGCCAATTTGCACAACTGCTTAGGGCTTCAGGGGAGACGTATGTCAAAGCGACCAAAATTGTGAAAAACATTTTATTGGATTTTTGTTTACTGCATGGTACTGAAATTTCTGTTCTGGAATATTACTTGCCAATTTCACGCCAAAGAGTGAAAAGAGTGATAAAAGTAATAATTAACAAAAACTTGCACGAGGTCACGCCCCTTTGTTCTGCAATGGCGCATATTAGTACTTCTGCGATTTTGTCTTCCTGTTCTGTGCAGTCACAGTGTGGGGAACATTTCGGTGTTTCACAGATCCAGAACCTCTACAAAAGTGTGTGCATGGAAAGACTCAAAATCCTAAGGAAAGTTACAAATCTCTCATAGGAAAACCATCCCACAAGACATCATTTGTTTCCACAACTGCTGACGAAACTGCAGCGTATGACTCTTGTTTGGTTTTTAAGTTTGGTAAACATGCAGACTATGGACTCTTCAGAGGCTAGGATACGATCCAGGAGGTTTCACACTGTCGATATTTATTGAAAGAAATTGATAACAAGGGAGTTGGTGCAACTGACATTTTTATAACTCAGTTCGAAAATCAGGTTAACGTAAGAGGATAAGCAAAGAAAAGACTGTTGAGGATGAAGAGAATAATGCATATGTTCTGCACTAGTTCACCCAGATAAGTTAAGATCTAATACAAACACTGTGAAATCTTTGATTCAGGTTTCCAGTAACTTACATTGTGGCAACTTCACGTATCTTTTCCTCATAAACCACTGACATTATAGTACTTAAATTTGGCTTGCAATTAGTCAGTACTATAGTGAAACATTCTGTGGAAGGAGTTTTCATTTACCACAACAGTAAGGCATTTACGTAAGAGAAAAGCCATAAGGTCTGGTTATTTTTTCAAAGAAATTAGGACAGCTGTAAAAGTCTAGCAAAAGAAGAGATAAATATCCTGTTCCGCAGATGTTTTTAAACGGGATATTGAACTTTGTACAAAAATACATTAATTTCTTTCTGAAAGATTTTTCAATCAAGTGGCTTTTTTTACTTACCTTATTGAAAAATTTCGATTGTTTATAATTAAAAGCGTATAATTTCAATAAGCGTGAAAACTTATGTTTGTATCTAGATAATATTCCTTAAAATGTGTCAAATTTAATTACATTGCCTGGAAAACATTTGTACTTTATAAGGCTTTTTTTTTCAAAGTATTGCAACTTCGCATACGTTCTCCTTAAGGTGTTACTAAAAAGTTTAAGTTACGTCAACAAAACACCTGATATTCATTTCCGGCCGTTAGTCCCTTATCTTGTCATAAGATCTTATACCAGCTGTATAATCTTCTCCCACTGGATTGGGAGAGCCTATGTATTAACATATCGTCCATCTCTAAATACAATGAAAAAAATTAGCTACTTTGGCACGGGAATGTTTTCTTTTGTGTCAAACCCAATAATAGTTAACACAGAAACATCCTTTGAATAATTTCTCTTTTAGAAATTATTCCGTAAGATTGTCAGTAAATAAGATTTGAAATTGTTCTGTAACTTCGTAGGAAAACAACTATTTGGTACTGGAAAAGAAAAAAAGTCAACAATCACACTTCTACTTCAGTCATTCAGTTTCGTTTTGTAAACAGTATTGCGTTAACAGAGTATTTCCTCCACTGAGCAGCTGTATGATACGTTCATTCAATAAGTCGACGGCAAAACGCAAAGACCACATCACGCACATGGCAAGTCGCCAGCTCTTCGCTCCTAATAATAGGTGTGCTTCCCTATTTACGTCTGGTGGGTGTACTGCTACGCGATTCCCTCTCTCACTGTAGTGTCCGATGTGTAACGCGCAAATAGCTTGTAGACTTATGTGTCAGAGCGTGAAACGTCACCCACATACTACTTCCACAAAACCCAGGATGTTTGAGTTTGCCGGCCGCGGTGGCCGAGCGGTTCTAGGCGCTTCAGTCCGGAACCGCGTGACTGCTACGGTCGCAGGTTCGAATCCTGTCTCGGTCATGGATGTGTGTGACGTCCTTAGGTAAGTTAGTGTAAGTTAGGTTTAAGTAGTTCTAAGTTCTAGGGGACTGATGACCTCATACGTTAAGTTCCATAGTGCTTACAGCCATTTGAACCATTTGTTTGGGTTTCAATATTATCTCCTCAGATGTACGATCCCAGCTAACTGGTAAGTGCAGTGTCTTTTGTAACAGTTAATGTGATGAACATGAACTTTGTGCCGACGAAGAAGCCGCTCCATTAACGAACAGTTCCGCTGCATTGGAGTCTACCACCGCGGCTTTCCAGCTAGTAGTTGTAACCTATTCTTCCGGTCTCTAGGCACTTCCCTTGCGCTGTAGTTTACTCATTTCCTATACGGTAGCATCCTTACAGGAGTTCTATTCGTGAACGTTTACAAACATCTCTGAAAACAAGAAGATATTCGTGTTGATCAGTTAGAAGTACCAAGTTATTTATTTATTTATTTATTTATGCATTTATTTTACCTGGCAAGATTAGGGCCTTCAGGCCCTCACTTACACCTAACCAGGCATACTCAGATTCAACAAATTTCAGTTTCTACAGAACATTAAGGACATATAACATGTTATACAGTATTAATGTTACAGAAAAAATTAGAGATTATAAAAGTACTACAATGATAATTATAACAATCAAAAAGTAATTATAATAATCAAGAATAATAATAATAGTAATGACTATGTATAGGAAAGTGAACATATTTTTTCTTTTATGAATGTCAGTCCTATTGCTAGTTGGGAATTTTCTCGTTATATTCTTGCAGCTTGTGAGTTACTGTTTTAGCAAAAGGAATTTTCACTTTGTAGAGGAGTGAAAGCTGATTTGAAATTTGGGGGACTAAAACTGTGTGCCGGACCGAAACAAGAACTTGGGACCTTTAACTTTGGAGAGAAAATGCAGTACCGTCTGAGCTATCCAAACACGACTCAGGATTCTACCTCATAGCTTTACTTCTGCCAGTAAGTCTCTTCTGTGTTCCAAACTTTATAGTTGTTTTGCCATACTTTGCGGGTTCACCACTCTTGGTAGAAAGGATATGGCTGAGAAATGGTTTAACCATAGCCTAGCGGATTGTGTCCAGAACGAATTTTCTCTCTTCAGCGGAACGTGCGTGATATGAAACTTTCTGGCAGTTTCTCAGGAATGCTACCCTCGCAAGTTTTGGAGTATGATTTCTGTTAAGTCCGGAGGATGGAAGAGTGTGTACTGGCGGAAGGTGGATTGCGAGAGGGTATGTGAATCGTGTTCTGCTATTGTTTATGTGTTATATTAACTCATCTACTGAATAACGTAAAATTGTTGTGAAACTTGTAAATTCTGTTAATTTTGATTCTCTCACTGTTTATGGGATTTTAAACTCATGTATGCAAAATTTTAACATTTTCCTTAAATGTTTAAAAGAAGAACTTGGAGCGTCATTCTCATTCGTGATTCATTAATAATTTTACGGTGGCTCGTATAACGCCTGTTTCGGAGAAGACAAAACTAATTCTGTGTTAACTGAAATTTTATCTTCCTCAGAAAACAGTTGTTCATTATTGTCAACACTGTTCGAATGCCGTTGAGACGAATAAATTTTGTAAAATTTTCTTCTTCTTTCTGGATATAAAATGAAACTAAGTGGTTCCACACATTTTTTCAGGTCTCAGACATTTATGATGTATATATGCAGACTCAAGCGACAAATGAAAATTTATACCGAGGCCGGAAATGTTCGAGTTTAGGGAGTATACCAGGTGGGTTGAGCCTTGAATGGGAATTTGGACTGAGGAGGGAGGCGTGCTAGGGAAGTCCTTGCAGTTGTCCAAGGCCACTGTGCCCTGATGGTGTAATGGTTAGTGGATCTTCCTCGTGAGCAAGAGATGTGGGTTCGAATCCTGGCCATGGTACAAATTTCCATTTCTCACTTATTTCTGGGTACTACTGCTACTGCTACTACTACTGCTACTACTCCTGCCACCTGCTTGTTACCTACCATTTCAGTTTGCTAATTAAGCTTCATGTGCGTGTTTTAATCTTCAAAGTACGAACAAGATCGTAGGTGGAAAGTTGCATCAGGAGAATTTTGTTTAAAAGAACTGAAAATAGAGTATTTGATATATGAATACTACGATTCCACCTCGCAAGGATATACGTGTCCCAATATTTATATGCTGATGAGCAAAAATATTATCACTACCTGCTTAACAGGATGATGGCTCACATTTAGAACGCAATAGAGTAGCGACTCCACGTGGCATGCATTCGACAGGTCCTCCATTCCTGAAGATATGTGGCACCCGGTGTCTACAAGCAGCTCACGAAATTCCTACAAATTACGGGCCGATGCTCTGTGGGCGGACGGCAGTGTTCAGATCAGGCGAACTTGGTGTAAGACTTCAACGTCAGATCATATCACGCTCCTCAAACCACCGCAGCGTGAATCTCGCCTTGTGTCGCAGTCATTGCCGTCAGGGGAGGCACCTAGCAGGAAGTGACTCAATTCATGCAAATCACAGATGGCGTGGTGCCAACGATTACTACCACAGGTCCCGAGCAAGCCTATATGAATGCCCCCACAGCATAATACTGACACCACCGGTGTGCGTCCCTGGCGAGGTGCATGTTTCGCATTGCCATCCGTCTGGATGACGGCATGTCCGGAGATACCATCGACACGTTATTGATGACGTCGTCGGGTCAACATGGGTACACGTATGGGCCGTCTACAGCAGAGCCCTATTTTCAACACAGTGCCCTCAGAGGTGTGCTTCGAAACAGCTGAACCTGCACCAGCTCTGTCGTCATATATGCCATCCATAGCCACCTATCCTGTTTCATTTGTGTCATCCATAGCCACCTATCCTGCTTTACAGGGGGGGGGGGGGGGCACACCTCCGGCCCCCATGTTCTGTGATGAGGAGTGACCGTCCAACATCTTGTTGCCTATTCGTTATTTCATCTTCATTCAAGTCCTTCAACCACACGCTCACGCCAGTACCACGCGGAAAGCCTTCCAGTTTTTTCGTTGCCTTATTCTGGTCCATAACAATCTGCTCTTTGTCAAAGGCGCAGTGTGTCACATAGCCGCAGTGCCAGCAGGTCTCATTCACCCTCGCGGTGGGCAGTTGTCAGGGAGAGAGAGAGAGAGAGAGAGAGACACAGAGAGAGAGAGAGAGACTGTGTGTGTGTGTGTGTGTGTGACTATACACAATTTCTAAGAGCTCAGCTGCATTCTCCAACAACTTGCCTTCCCCACTGTTCAGGGCTGATGACTTAGGTTAATTCAAATGCTAAGGGGAAAAGTAGGCGAATGATTAATTAGAGATAACTTACTTGTACACTGCTGACACATATTCTGATCCGGTTTCATTCTGGGCATTGACAGACGTTCCCATGGCCGTCTCTGCGAAGAGAAATGTATTGAGATCATTTCAGTATATCGAAATTAAAGTCTGTTATTAAATAAGATAATTGGAAATTTGCAGTAATATCATAATGCATGACGAGTGGAGGACTGTTTGGTTTCTTGATTTGCTGTAGTTCTAGGTACTTTTCATAATATGCTAAATTTAACTGTTTACATAAGTATGATGCGGTAAATGTACATGAGAACTACGTGTTGGGCACAATTTCATCAGGAGCCGAAATTTTACATCTTTGGAAGTAAACGAAAACAATGTAAACCGGTTGGAATCCTAGCTGCTAGTAATTGATCATGTAGGGAAGGAAAGGTGGCAGCGCTAAGTTCCCGATCACTAGTCGTTGTGCCAATGACCTGGATTAACTTTCAGAGCTCTCTGCAATGTCCTATGAAGTGAGGGATGTGACATTGTTGATCCATCCTAAAACTACTCTATATACACATCTACAACACTCAGAAACACTCTACAAATTAACGTAAGACCCACCTCTCACATATCCGCAAAGAAAGGGGTCAATATCACGGTTATAGAACACCCTTTCTGGCAGCCGGCTGAACCATTGTCGTGGGGAATCCCAGCCAACAGTGCCATGCGACATTTAACTGCTTTTTCGTAACATGAATAACGATTTCAGATTTTTTAAAAGCATTAATACAAGATAAAGAACATTTTCCTATATTTATCTCATTTGAAAGTAAGCTTAGCTAGCACCTGCTACTTCGGGCCTGCTATGGCGCACTAGAGACTGTCTGAATAAAACTGCTGACTGTAAGGTACCAGATTTTGTTCGAAAAAGGCAAACTGGAGTAACAGAATGGATAGGAGGAAGTACAATGATTTCGAAGCACCGGAAAGTATGTTGTTGTACCGATGTCAAGACGAAGTTCTTCGTTTGCAATTACTTAAACGCTGTGTTTGGCGGCTAATCTGTTCTTCACAGTCAGGTGCTCATTGGGTCAGCATTGCAGGTAACTGGGAGAATCGTTTTGTCTTGTAGGAGATGTATTTAAATTTTCTTTTTCTATGCAAGATGATGAAAAAGTATTTTCTTTATAATTGAGGGTCAAATAATTTTAGAATGACTGATTTAGAAGGTCACAGTCTGAATCAGTAAATTCTTACAAATACCTGATTGTAACAATTTGTCGGGAGATGGCGCGGAATCATCAACAGATTAAATCACAGGTAGAACAGATGACAGATTTCGGCTCATTTGTAGTACACTGTGAAAATTCAGCCACAATAGTCATCAAGCGCGTGATATCGAAACCAAATAGGGCTAACAGGGAATACAGAATGTATGCAAAGAGGGGGTAGCAGGCTTGTTTCACCCATGCGGAAGCCTCACGGGAATGCCGGAAACCTGAAGTGGCCGACGCATGAAGACAGACTCAACAGTCCCGCAAAGACCTACTTATAAAGTTTCATAAAACAGTGGGGAATCTAGGAGTACACCACAAACACCTAACATCACTCCCGTAGGGACCACGAAGTCAAGGTTACACCAATTACGGGGCGCAAGTAGTCATTTAAACAGTCACTTTTCCCATGTTTGTTGTTGTTGTCTTCAGTCCTGAGACTGGTTTGATGCAGCTCTCCATGCTACTCTATCCTGTGCAAGCTTCTTCATCTCCCAGTACTTACTGCAACCTACATCCTTCTGAATCTGCTTAGTGTATTCATCTCTTCGTCTCCCTCTACGATTTTTACCCTCCACGCTGCCCTCCAATGCTAAATTTGTGATCCCTTGATGCCTCAGAACTTGTCCTACCAATCGGTCCCTTCTTCTTGTCAAGTTGTGCCACAAACTCCTCTTCTCCCCAAGTCTATTCAATACCTCCTCATTAGTTATGTGATCTACCCATCTAATCTTCAGCATTCTTCTGTAGCACCACATTTCGAAAGCTTCTATTCTATTCTTGTCCAAACTATTTATCGTCCATGTTTCACTGCCATACATGGCTACATTCCATACAAATACTTTCAGAAACGACTTCCTGACCCTTAAATCTATACTCGATGTTAACAAATTTCTCTTCTTCAGAAACGCTTTTCCTTGCCATTGCCAGTCTACATTTTATATCCTCTCTACTTCGACCATCATCAGTTATTTTGCTCCCCAAATAGCAAAACTCCTTTACTACTTTAAGTGTCTCATTTCCTAATCTAATTCCCTCAGCATCACCCGACTTAATTCGACTACATTCCATTATCCTCGTTTTGCTTTTGTTGATGTTCATCTTATATCCTCATTTCAAGACACTGTCCATTCCGTTCAACTGCTCTTCCAACTCCTTTGCTGTCTCTGACAGAATTACAATGTCATCGGCAAACATCAAAGTTTTTATTTCTTCTCCATGGATTTTAATACCTACTCCCAATTTTTCTTTTGTTTCCTTTACTGCTTGCTCAATATACAGATTGAATAACATCGGGGACAGGCTACAACTCTGTCTCACTCCCTTCCCAACCGCTGCTTCCCTTTCATGCCCCTCGACTCTTATAACTGCCACCGGGTTTCTGTACAAATTGTAAATAGCCTTTCGCTCCCTGTATTTTACCCCTGCCACCTTTAGAATTTGAAAGAGAGTATTCCAGTCAACATTGTCAAACGCTTTCTCTAAGTCTACAAATGCTAGAAATGTAGGTTTGTCTTTCCTTAATCTATTTTCTAAGATAAGTCGTAGGGTCACTTTTCCCATAATCGTACTCAAATGAAATGAGAAATGGCCCTAAGTTGTCGTACACGGGAAAGAATCCTTTCCCATGGACTTTGCAGTGGTTTGGAGAGTGCCGATGCAGAAGTAGATATATTTCTATAATGAAAGTTTTGACCCAGTTGGCATTCATTATTCCCTGGTAGTCCTATGAATGTCATGCGCTTGAGAACTAGTGGACTTAATTTTCACAGAGTTCTACAAATGAGCCGAAATCTGTCATTTGCTTTACCTATGATTTAGTCTGTGTGATGATTCCACTTCATATCCACACAACTGTTACAGCCAGGTATTTGTAAGAATTTACTGATTCGGAATGAGATCTTGTGAATCAGTCATTGTGAAATTATTTGAACCTCAATTGTGAAAGAGACACTACCTCAACATCTCAACATCTTCAGTACAAAAGAAAATTTAAATACAACACAAAATAATTTCCCCACGTTACCTACAATGTTCACGCAATGAGCACCTGACTGTGAAGAACAGATTAGTTGCAAACACGGCGTTTACGTAATTGCAAAGGAAGAAACGTCGTCTTGACATCAATATATCAACGTATTTTCCAGTGCTTCGAAATCTTTGTTCCTTCTTCTATTCATTTTGTGCTGACTTATATCAACTATAGTTAGTTCAGTTTGCCGTATAGAATCTCGTAACCACGCAGTTGGCAGAAGACAGACAAAAAGAAAAGGATAAACGAGAAATAATATGAAAAGAGATAGAAAGAGACAGGATCATTAACACTTCGATAGACTGAAGGGCAGTGCGTGGTATGTAATGGATAATTTCTTACTCTGACTTTGCCAAATTAGCAGGAAGGTGTTTACCTTCCGCGCCCACAGGGGGCAGTAAGCGTTTCACCGACTTACCAGTGTTGGTCATCCTCAAGAGTCACTCGTGTATGAGTTAGTTTGGATATTTATACCTGTGACGGGCTAGAGGCGCTATTCTTCTATATGAGTCCGTGTTGTGGTGTAGTGGGAAAGTTATACTTAGAGCCTTTTACTAACGGGCGTTTTCTGCAGTCCAGGGCTGCCTGTGAACATTGGAAGCGCCTTAAGAAGGAAGTTAACCTAATTGGATCAATTTTGGGCAAACGACATCGAACAGTACGAAACCTTTAGTGCAGGACGATCACGAAAAAAAGATTACTTGGTGAAAGCTTTATGCTAAAATTGTCTCTCACCGGGAAACTGGCGCTGAACATTCACGTACTCCTGTATGCTATGATTAGTATTTCATGTGTGTGTTTATCAATTTCGTTTATTGTGAGTGATGACGTTTTCCTTATAACGGCCGAATACTGTACTCAATCTTTGAAATTATTGACTCAACTGGGAACCTTTTATAATCATTTCGTATTTTTTAAGTTATATGATAATGTCGAGAGTGCCAAGCAGAGAGAGTTTCGGTAGCGTTGGACCACAACTCTTTTGTGTATAAATGTTTCAAGCTGTATAATTTTCACCTCTTGTGTTTTCGTAATCAGATTCTATCACTTGTGTTCAAAGTGGAGTTATAACTTCTACATGCACATTTTAATAATGTTTCTTTCTCTGTATTATCGTTCTGCATTATCTGTTGATTATTATTACTACTGGCATAAAAACCCGGCGTTGCCCAGGTATTTATTTATAGCTGTGCGTCCACGCCATTATCACACAGCGTCTGGCCTTGTGCTTAATGTTGATGACGTCATATCTCCTGATCTATGTCTCATACAGTGATATAATTTTGTAGGTACATTTAGCGGCATGTGTAGACAGTGTCTGCAAAATGTGTTGCCAATGAAGGTAGTAGTAGCGAAGTAACAAATTTAAAGGTCATTTACGATGCGGCAGTTTTTCACGCATCTAATTGTTTATGACGTCATATCTCCTGAACTACGTACCTTACAATGATATTATTTTGTAGTTACATTCAGTGCAATATGCGCATATTGGCAGCAAAATGTGTCGCGAATACAGTTAGTAGAAAAGAAACAATAAATTATAACGTCATGCCTCATGCGGTGCTTTTACTGCACGAACAGTGGAAAAGAAGCAAGCGATATACTTTTTTCCTTTCATCATGTAGTAGAGGTTGTCAGCGAGAAAAAAATTTGTAAAGGTTTGAAGTTTGTTGTAAGTCACTAAGTGCTCGTATTGTCAAATACTGAATGACTAAAGTATGGGTATCTGCGCGTCGTGGGCCCCACCTCTGTTTCACCCCCACTCACACCTTTGATAGATGGGTGCTTCTTACCACAACAGCGTTTCTTTCTAGACAGTTAACGACATGTGTACAAGTTTGACTGAAATCAGTCCAGTGGTTTAGACGGAGACGGTTCGGTTCGGTTGTTTGGGGGGAAGAGACCAGACAGTGAGTTCATCGGTCTAGGGAGACGCGCAACGTACATACACACATACATTTTTATAACATGTATGGATTCCAAAACTCCATTAGGCTCGTTACGTAAACGCCAGTGAACCAGATGTGTCTCGTTAATTTTCAGAAGTCAGAATACGAAATTAAACGAGTTACTAAAAGCCTTTTATTATTTATTTATCTTACAGATATAGTTTGTCTCGAATGACGTAAATATTCCTCTATGACTACGTGTATATATGTTTTTCAAGAAATTGTATCTTTGTTATCTTAGGTAGAAGACTAAGCTAATAAAACGCGCTTGAACCCTGATCAGAATTATTCCTAGCATTTACCGCGTACCTGCTCCATGATCAAACTAGTCAATATATTCCTAAATTTAAGGAAGCAATAGTATGCGAGGGGAGCAGTAGCTGCAACTCTTGGGAAGCAAAGATAATTTATAAAGGGAACTGTAAACCAAATTTACTAGATTGTTCCATTAAAATTGACAAAAGACATGAAGTGGCCAAAAAAGCCCCAGAGTTGTAACTTTCAATACGTTATTTGTTTAGAGATACATAGGTCCGTTTCACTAGTTTGTTGTGTGGCATATTAAGCAATCAGACGTTCAGAATAAAGAAAGTTCACTTTGTACAGATATTTATTAGTTGGTTACCAAAATAATACCCTTTTCGAAAATAATACTCACCACAAATGATATCCAGGGCACAACGCGTGATGTATGGATAGATGTCAAAGGCATGCTCGTCCGATTTGCTCTTCAACTTCTCGACCAGTATTTGTGAATTCTCTCCAAATATGTCCACGAAATTATCTAGGATCTTGAAGTGAAAAGCTGGCGTAATCATCTTTCGGTGTGAGAACCACTTCTGACCTTAAACAGGATACAAACACAACAATAAATTCGCAAACTTTTGAATGATCCGGAAACTATTCGGCGTACATTTGATGTCCTTAAGCAACATAAAATTATCATTACATTCCTGAGCTACAAAATTAGCGCGTTCCGAAGCAGTCTTACTATTGTATGAAACTGGACTTCTAATGGGAAGAACGAATCGGAAATCCAAAACAGCATCTGTGTCCAAACACTTTCAATTGCAATAAGAATTACTAATTAGTAATGAGATCGACGAATGTAGGGCGTCGCAGGGACATCGGACCACCTCATTTGAAATTTTATGTCATGGCTCGGATGTATCGGTGCGTCGCTTTAACGATGACAGATTTTGTCTTCTCCTGGAACAGTTATGTTTCGCAAGCACGTCAACAGTTCCAAGATACAGGAGGAACATTTCTATCGGATAAGGAATAGCGCTTATCTCCAGCGCTATAGGGTTCTGGATCTGTTCTGGGGAGAGATGTGCGTGAGGTTTCCGTTCTTGGCTCGAAGGAATTGAATTCAGAAAGAGTATCACACCACAACACCTGCTTTGGAGGTGGGACAGTGGCTAATGTTTCAACTACTAACTTAATTCAGTGCTCGTATCAGTAAGGGAAGCGAGGAAAGGACGCAAAGAAGTCTATGATGTACGGGTCAACATTTAGTAACACTGTAATGATCATGCAAGATCAGATATTAGCCGGGTAAAATACTCCCTGTTCCAGTAGGATGTCAAGGATGTTAACAAAAACACAGTGTACAACGACGGAGCACAATATTAAAATATACAAGTTGCATGACTGCAGTATGATATGTTGGAAGGAAAAACTAAAGACATAATAACAGTTCTACATGGTACAAGTTTTCTTATATGAATATCATCATTGTGTATAATTTATGGCTAATTGGCCTCGTGCAAACAGTAAAATACAGTACGGCTTAAATCCTTCTACTGGGTAGCCTATTGATTTGTGATCAGGAGCTGAGTAGGTATTCACGTGAGGACTGTTTTCCTACCTCTGACTGACTGATCGTAGCAACGCCTAATACGGCAGCGCTGCGTTTTATGGCCTGTTTGGCCAGAACCAAGTGACAGAAAATCCGCTGCAGCTTGTCAACAGTTCAGTGTCGTCAGGCGCCGACAGCAATCTTCAGTCAGCATTCATTAGTGAGACTCACTGACAGGGAATTTGTGGCCTGAGAAGTGCGTTCACTAATCGGCATGTTTGTCTTAATACAGTGTTATTCAAATTTTATTGCATTCCATTGAGTTCATGGCTTTTGTTCAGACAGTACGGTCGAAAGAAGCAGTAATATACCGATGTCTGAGTATATGGCACTACGCAATAGTGCCTATGACACCGTAAAATAGTTCACGACCATTAATTTGGACGTGTGTAGTAGGATATAATTGTGATTGCAACAGCGATTTGCTTGAGTGTTACGTCAAACACTGCAACGTGGACTAAATTACTGGCTCCCTTAAAAATTATGTACTCATTACTGGAAAGTAGACCTGCAGTTGACCCACAAAACCGAATCGTCATATTAGCCACGATGGTGCGAGGTCTTCTGCAAGATGTCCACAACTTCAGAAGACAAAAGATAAGCAAACAGAGCTTTGGCGACAAGTGCGTGATATGTACATGCCCACCTTCAACTCCCACGTGAAATGTTAGAGTGCTGCAACCAGCGATACCCTAACATTTTGGAGATGCTGCAGTACAGGTCTGGGAGTGTATGGACCATGTGAAGCTTAGGAGAGGGGATGTGCTCAGTACAGAGACATTATGGAGAGAAGAGCAAAAAAGGGTATAAAGTGTGAGAATGAAAGAATACCAGGAAAGGGTAAAGATGAGAAGAAAAAGAAGCAAATACGAATTAATGTGATTCTCAAACTGCCAAAGTGAAAAGAACAGGTTAACAATAGCATTTATAATCAGCTGACGTAACGTCCGATGTAAGTACAAGTGCCCGCCATTTTGTCTTTAGTCGATGGTCCAACGTGTTACATATCAATGAAGGAGTCGTCTGTGATGTGATGTATAAAACACAATCTTTTCCTTAAGTAAAGCAAAATGTATCGTTGCATACAAAGTAAAAGCTTTTCTAAACCGCAATATCTCAAACAGTATGTTACATTTCATTCTACATTATAGTACGAAATGTGAATTTTGTACAAAACCTTACTGACATCTGCGACCGAAACAAGTTACAGCGAAAAAAAAATCATTCAAATAGCGTGACTGGTTGCAGCTTTTCTTTTCGGTGATAATTGAGATAGAACTAAGAAAGAGATTCACCAAGCGTTGTGCCTGGAGTGTGTGACAGCGAATCACGGATAATCATAAAAAAGAGAATAAATATTCGAATAGTTTTGAAATGTGTTTATGAAGGAGTAAGCTAAAAGTGAAATGGAGTGACGAAATGATGAACGAAGAAGTACTTCTAAGACTAGGAGATGAAAGAAAACTAGTGAAAACGACAGAACGAGTAAAAAACGTTGTGTGGTACAAAAAGTGTGTTATGAGGAAATTGCGTGCAAAAGATTAGGCGAAGAAATGATTGCGGAAAGCTAAGAAATGGAAGAAGAAGAGGTGGGAAGCTAGATGACATTAAAAACTGAGGAATCTATCGACAGATTCAGAAAGAGGCATGGAACAAAGTAGAGAGGGACCAGTGGATAGCTATCGTGAGATATATACACTAAAGAAGAAGTGTCGTACAGGCAGCATTGGTACAGTATCTGATCAGAGGTATCCAGACATCTACATTTAAGTGCCGAAGAAACTGGTATAGGAATGCGTATTGAAAAACAGAAATATTTAAATAGGCAGAATAAGGCGCTGCGGTCGGCAACGCCTGTATAAGACAAGTGTCTGGTGCAGTTGTTAGATCGGGTACTGCTGCTACAATGGCAGGTTATCAAGATTTAAGTGAGTTTGGACGTGGTGTTATAGTACAGCGATGGGACACAGCGAGGAAGTGCGGATTTTCCCGAACGACCATTTCACGAGTGTACCGGTAAAACATCAAATCTCCGGCATCGCTCCGGCCGGAAAAATATCTGCAAGAACGGGACCAACGGACTGAAGAGAATCGTTCAACGTGACAGAAGTCCAACCCTTCCTCAAATTGCTGCACATTTCAATGCTGGGCCATCAGCAAGTGTCAGCGTGCGAACCATTCAACGAAACATCATCAATATGGGATTTCGGAGCCGAAGATCCACTCGAGTACCCTTGATGACTATACGACACAAAGTTTTACGCCTCGCCTGGGATCATAAACACCGACATTGAACTGCTGACGTCTGGAAACATGTTGCCCTTGTCGGAGGAATCTCGTTTCAAATTGTATCGAGCGGATGAACATGTATGGGTATGGAGACAACATCATGAATCCATGGACTCTGGATATCAGTAAGAGACTGTTCAAGCAGGGGAGGCTCTATAATGTTGTTGGGCGTGTACAGTTATGGTGTTGTAGGACCCATGATACGTCTAAATACGACTCTGACAGACGACACGAATGTAAGCATGATCACCTACATCCATTCGTGTCCACTGTGCGTTCCGATGGACTTGGGCAATTCCAGCAGGACAATGTGACACGCCACACCTTCAGAATTCAAATTCAAATGGCTCTGAGCACCATGGGACTTAACTTCTGAGGTCATCAGTCCCCTAGAACTTAGAACTACTTAAACCTAACTAACCTGAGGACATCACACACATCCATGCCCGAGGCAGGATTCAAACCTGCGACCGTAGGGGTCACGCGATTCCAGACTATAGCGCTTAGAACCGCTCGGCCACTCCTGCCGGGTCCTCCAGAATTGCTACAGAGAGGCTACAGGAACACTCTTCTGAGTTTAAACACTTCCACTGGGCACCAAACTCCCCAGACATGAGTGTTATTGAGCGTATCTGGGATGCCTTGCAACGTGCTGATCAGAAGAGATCTCAACCCTCTCATACTCTTACGGATTTATGGACAGCCCTGCAGGATTCATTGTGTCAGTTCCTTCCAGCACTGCTTCAGACATTAGACGAGTTGATGCTACGTCGTGTTGCGGCACTTCTGCTTGCTCGCAGGGACCCTACACAATGTTAAGCAGGTGTGTCAGTTTCTCTGGCTCTTGAGTGTATTACTGTATATTAATATGGAGATACATTCAATGAGGTGTCTTACCCAAGAGCCGAAACCGAGGAATGTCGACGTTCTAACTCACCCCAAAGGTGTCCCCTTACTTCCAGATCAGGTATCTTGATACGCTGGTCCATTTCAGGAATGTTATTATCCACAAACCATTGTCCCGTAGATGCTACTTTATGACCAGGTGTATTTTCAGGCTCATACAATCATCGTATCCAGTACGCAATACAGTAAAATTCATATCCTTACCATAGTTAGAGTTTTCTTAAGCACAGTACGGGGATCCCATTCTAACCGTCAAAACCACCTCAAACCGTTACACTACGTCCTCGGTACTTCACTGTTGGCAATACACATGTGTAAGGTAACGCTTTCGAAGCATTCGCCAAACACAGTCATTTCCCTCGGCTTGCCACAGGGTACAGTGTGATTCGTCACTCCCAGTGTCTCGTATCCAGTCATCTACTGTCCAGTGGCGTAGCTCTTTACACCTCCATCGTCACTTAGTATTCACTACAGAACTGTGTGCCTTATGAGAAACTGCTCGACCATTACACTCCATTCTTTTTAAGTCCCTGCGGGCAGTCATAGTGCTAGCTTGACTGCCCGTGGCACTCTGGAACCCAAAAGTGAGTCCTTCGGCCGATTTCATGTGATTTCTTACAGCTAGTCTCTGCAATGCTTGACGGTACCTGTCCATCAGTACATGAGGTTTGCTTGGTCTTGGTTTAGCTATGCTCGTTCCCTCGCTTTTCCATTTCACAATCACATCACTAACAGTCTAATTGGGCAACTTTAAAAGCGATAAAAGATGCCTGATAGATTATTTATTCACGTAACATCCAAAGACAAGTTTAAGTTCGAATTCAACGAATTCACCTTACCAACCCATCCTCCTGTTGCTACTTCTCTACTGACAGTAAAATACTCCCTGTCTCTTTTTTTGGTTCTGGGAGCTCCGCTTCTCGTGACATCTGGTGGTCAATTCCGCATTACATAGGGTGTCTGAATCATTTTGATCAGACAGTGCCCATTTGAGGCTTATCACAGCACATTTTTGACATGATGGTACACACTGGAAATCTGAAGCAGTAGTTGAAAATCTCAGTGTCTGCAGGATCTTTGAGTTTCTTCTGCATCGCCTGTCCTCTACCTGTCACAGTTTAAATATTGTAATAACATTTGTCTTGTCCATCCCGCATTCAGGGAAACACTGATGGCCATTACAAGTGATGTGGTACTTTGAATTATTCCACTAACCGTGGTGACCTAGGTGCCATCACATTCTTAATACCCCTTCTGTTTTTAAATAATATGATGTATGTATCATCATCAGAATCACCATGATCATTAGTCATTTGACATCCACTTCTCGATACAGCCTCCTCCAAATTTGTCCATGTTTTATGGCTTTCAGACGTAAATATACAATTTCTCTATTATGTTTTCTTGTCTCATTTCTACATCTTCAGATATGTGGTCGTCTGATTCTTCTTGTGCAAAAGAATTCAGTATACAGTGCCCTTAGTATATTCAGTATCCTTTCTTCTAGTTACATGATATTCCCACATCTTCCTACTTCCACAGTCCACTAGTTTGTTTTCGTCTTCTTCCAGTAATCATTCACTTACACATCTACATTCCCGGATGAGTAACTACTAGTTTTTGAACGGTTTTGATGCCTCACAGCTAGAAGCCATGTGTCACACATTGAATGTAAGCTTTTAGTTTCAAATACATCAGAACCTTTATTTGAAAACTTCTTTCAGATTACCAACATCAGTCCATACAGATTTTTTCCTTCTGGTAGATTTGTTTTGCTGCCGATTCGATCGTTGTTTGCAACTGACCTAAACAAAAGTGGTTACCAGTTGGTTAATGTCTCTACTGCTACCACTGCTTCACTCCTGTTGGCTCTTTTGTTTTTCTTTAATAAAATTTTTATGTTGTTCACAAAATGCAGCATTTTCTAAGCTTTGCAAGCTAATTAAGACCGTATAAGCATTCTTTTTTGTGTTTACTTTGGACAGACTGGTTTTTGTTAATCATGCCTTTACGTTCTTGTGATATTTCCATAAAATCTTCCATCCCCTAACACATATTTATTTAGATGTCAAATACAAATTTTCATAGATTTAGGTTTAAAAATGTTTTAATGTAGCTAAATATTTCCATAAAAATTTCCATCCTCTATTTCAGTCCCTCAGGGGGTGAACTTCCAAAAACACTGAAATATGTACTTTTCACCTAACAAAGAAGCCATATACAATTTTTCGTAGATTTAGCTTAAAAGATTCTTTCATGATGAAATGTTTTATATAAATTTCCATCCCCTTTCTTAGTCCTTTAGGGATTGAATTTCCAAAAAAACTGAAACATATTTTTGTATTTCTGACCGAGAAGTCTAATATCAGTTTTCACAGATGTAGCTTTGATAATGCTTCACTAGGAGTTTCAGTAACGCTTTATTTTCCAAAAAAGAATTCATCTGCTATTGTTGTCCTTAGTCATTGAATTTCGAAAAATTCTGAAGCATGTACTTTAATTTCTGATAGAGAATTCAAATAGTAATTTTTGTAACTGTAGCTTCAAAATTCCCTTAATAGCGAAGTATTTTCAAAAAACCTTTCATCCCCTATTTCAACCCCTTAGGGGTTTGTGGAATCGACACGAATTTTTCTTAATTATTATTAATTTACATATTTGTATCGAATATATTTATTATATTATTTAATATTTCTTTATTGTTAGTGAAAAGAAAGATGAAGTAAGGAAGAATACAATACATTTATTGGTATACATGTTCCATATCTATTTTTATTTATATATAATAGAGAAGTTGTTGTGGTCATGAAAGGGGGTCTGTTTCTTTTTTTGCTATTATCTGTAATTTTTTCTTTCTTTTTCTTTAAATATTTGTGTTTTTTCTTTTTTCCTATTTTGACTAATTTTTAAATTTCTTACTTTTTTTTCCTAAAAGTTTTATTCTGGCTTGTTTATTCACTTTTTCTTTGTGTTATATGTAAATTATGCTAAACTAAATGTTCTTTTTGCAGTAATTTGATTTAAATATCAAGTGATTTTGGATTTAGCAATTGATTTAGTATCAGAATGATTCGTGCCAGCAGCCCCAGTTATACGATACATACAAGTGAATATTATTGGTTAAAACAGTTGTTTATATTATTAGGGTTAAAATATAAATTTGTAAGGTGAAATGTTAAAATTTATTTTTAGCTCTTTTTATCTGTTTAATTTAAATAATAAACTAGGATTAGATACCCTATTACTTTAAATGTTAATTATATTTACCACAGTATTATTAGTTAAGGTCTTTAAACCCAAAGCATTTGACAGTATCTCATTCCATTCACAGGAACCTACCCCGTGATTGATAATACATGATTTACTCTACTTAATTTATTTGTTTGTATGTCTCCATTATCAGCGAATCTTTTTAGAGTTATAATTCTCAAGATTTGTAATTACAAAATATTTCAGGTCAAGGTGCAGCTTATAGTTAAGAGGAGGTGCATTACAATAGATTTTTGTTTATAACGGATTTGATGGTAAAATACTGTTGATAAAGGTGTATTTGATAATAATTTGATTTATTTAATTTAACTGATATTGGCTCTGAGATGTGTACACATCACCTGTCGCTCTCATTATTAAGTATTCTATTTTGAGTATTTTAAGGTAGCTTCAATTTACATGAGATAAGTTGTAACATAGTAGATGTACTGGAATGTGTATCTAAGAAGAGGTTCAAGATATAACTTATTAGTAAAGTGTTACACTTACACTGAAAATTTTTCTGTGCAATCAGGATGTCTTGATTATTTATTTTATTATATTGATTTATTGTTTATTTAATTATTTAATATAAATAATTTTGTTGGTTTTTTTCTTAGTATATTTTATAGAATTGATTTTTAAAATTATAGTGTATTGGTCATGTAAATGTTTTATGAAATATTATTTTAAATTCTTGAAAATAGATTTTATTTATTGTACCTTTTGTATCACGGTTTATCAAAATATTAGTATTTATTTTACTTACCTCAATTTGGGTTGATTTCTAAATAATTTATAGTTAATGGATCATAATAATTATTAAATTATTTATAGAATGAGATGTTAATCGTTTTCTAGGATATCTAGTTTCTTAAGAAAAAGATTCATTTTTTAAAGTTAGTTGTTTTTACTTAATTTTTTAAGTATAAATATCATCTAATTTGTTCTTTAAGAGATAAGCTTTGAAGTTATTAACCTATAATTTGTTTTCTAAAATGTAATAGCAAGCTTTAAACCAGCAATCTTTAAGATTATATTTTAGTTCATTATTTTATATATTGATTTTATAATTATTTTAGTTTTTTTTATTAAGATTATTGATTTAATTTCTTAAACTTTGTAATAATGATAGTATCAGTATATTTATTTGTACAAAATTTTTACCTTGTAAATTTGTTATAAGGAACTAGGCAAAATTTATGTCCACCTGTTTATCAAAAACATGTCCTCTTGAAAATATTTTGAGGTCTGGCCTGCTCACTGAGCGGAGTTTTGAAGAGACACAGTATTTTGACCATGCAAAGATAGAATAATCATTAGTCTCTTAATTATTGGCTGGAATGAATGGCTTGATGAGAAATCAACTCTCTCTTAATAAATTTTTTAATATAACTTTTGAGTCAAAAGGCTTAAATTTTTCTTTAGGACAAGAAGACCCTATAGAGCTTAACATTTTACTTTTATGAAGGTTTTTGTATCTCTTTCTATATTTAATAATTATGTTTTGTTGGAGTGACATGAAGAATAGATAAACTCTTCATAATTATATCATTAATTTATGTTTGTTGTTTTGATCCATAATTTATTATTTTATTATTAAGTTACCTTAGGGATGACAGTGTAATTAGTTTTGAGATCTCATATCGACAAAGCAGATTGCGACCTGAATGTTGGATTAAGAAAAATTTTGGGTGCAGATCTTACACGATCTGAGTTCAGACCAGCGTGAGCCAGGTCGGTTTCTGTCCTAAGACTATTAACCCATATTACTATGAAAGGATGATATGGTTAAATTATTTTTTATTATATTGATTAATATTAATTAATTTACTATTTTGACAGATTAATGTGTTTAAGTTAGAATTCATTTATGTATTTATGATTTTTTTTGTTTATCTTAAATTTTCTTTTATTAGTTATTTGTGTTTTCATTAGTGATGCTTTTTTAACTTTAATGGAGCAAAAGCTTTTAGGTTATATTCAGATTTGTAAGGACCCAAATAAGATAGGATTTGTAGGGATCCCACACCCTTTTAGTGATGCTATTAAGTTGATTTGTGAGGAGCAGCCTATTCCTATTATATCTAATTAATTACATTGTTACTTTTCTCCTGTTTAATTTAATGATTTCTTTAGCTGTTTGAATAATTTTCCCTTACATAACTTATATGTGTTCTTTCTCTTACAGGTTTTTGTTTTTTTATGCTGTACTAGATTAGGTGTTTATACTGTTATAATTGCTGGTTGATCTTCTAATTGAAATTATTCTTTATTAGGTTCCCTCCATTCTGTCACTCAAACAATTTCATATAAAGTTAGTTTAGCTTTGATTTTATTGTCATTAATTATTTTAATTGGTAGTTTTATTATGTTTGATTTTATAGATTGTCAGATTTATTGCTGATTTATTATTACTTCTTTTCCCTTAGCTTTAGCTTGTTTTGCATCTTGTTTAGCTAAGACTAATTGTACACCTTTTGATTATGCTGAAGGTGAGTCTGAGTTAGTTTCAGGTTTCAATATTGAATATGGTGCAGGTGGTTTTACTTTAATTTTTTTAAGCTGAGTATACTAGAATTGTTTTTATAAGAATGTTGTTAGCTTTAATTTTTTTAGCTGGTGCTTTTTATTTGTTTATATTTTGTATTAATTATTATATCTTTTGGTTTTATTTGGGTTCGAGGTACTTTACCACTGTTTCATTATGATATGTTGATATACTTGGATGAAAAAGTTCTCTACCTTTATCTTTAATTTTTTTTATTTTCGTTGTTGGTTTAAAGATTTTATTTAATTCATTTATTTAGTGAAATTTTTAAGCAAAGTTAATAGAAAAGTTAAACTTCTAGTTTTTGTTATCAAAACGTATGCTTTTCCTAAGCCAATTAACTTATTTATTCCTTAATTAGCTTGTCTCATGCATTTACAACATGGACATTAATTAAGAAGTATGTGAAGTACATAATTGTTAAGATTTGTCCTGTAATTATATAAGGTTCTTCAACAGGACATTTACCAATTCATGTTAATAAACATACAACAACTACTCTAATTCAGAATAGAATTTGATTGATAGGATGAAATTGGATACCTTAGAGTGTTGTTTTGTAAAAGAATGGTAAAAAGATTCCTTATTAGGAACTGATCATAGAATTGCATATGCAACTAGGAAGTATTATTATGGTTGAATGTGAACTGGTGTTCCTAATGGATTGGCAGGTACAAAATTATCTGGGTCTCCTAGAAGGTATGGGTTAATTAAACATAATATAATTAATAATGATGTTATTAATTCAAATGTGATAGAATCCTTGAAAGTAAAATATGGGTGAAATGGAATTTTTTCGATATCTCTGTTCAGTCCTAATGTGTTATTAGACCCTGTTTGATGAAGAAACAATAAGTGAATTGCTGCTATAGCTACAATAATAAATGATGATACAAAATAAAAAATGTAAAGAATCAATAGTAAATTAATAATTACTGTTGCATCTCAGAATGATATTTGGCCTCAAGGTAAAATTTATCCTATAATATATATATATATATATATATATATATATATATATATATATATATATATATATATATATATAAGATCCATAGCAAATTCCTTGTCCTACATGCAAATAAATTCAAATAAAAAATATAGATGCTCCATTTGCATGTAAAGTTCGAATAATTCAACCGTTATTTACATCCCAACAGATGTGTACTATACTACTAGTTGCTATTTCAATAGTTGATGTATAATGTATAGCTAAAAATAGTCCAGTTATGATTTGAATTACCAAACACAATCCTAGCAGGGATCCAAAATTTCATCAGAAAGAAACATTTGTTGGCGCAGGTAAATCAACTAAAGAGTTGTTAATAATTTTAATTAAAGGATGTATTAATCATAAGAGTTTATTCATTAATAAATTATCTTATTTTACGAATAGGCCCCTGGTGAATATTAGTAATTTAAACTACTGACATAGTGCTAAAAATAAATAAATTATTATTACTATTTTAATATTAAATGTTGGTCTATTATATAATTTTTCTATCTATATTGTTATTTCTTGGTAATAGATTGAATTGTCAATATTTATGGTTTTCGGTATTTTTGAAGAAATCTATAAATATTGTTATATCTAGGATAATTAATGTTTCCAGAATGAGATTTTCACTTTGCAGCGGAGTGTATGCTGATATGAAACTTCCTGCCAGATTAAAACTGTGATGCCCGACCGAGACTCAAACTCGGGACCTTTGCCTTTCGCAGGCAAGTGCTCTACCATCTGAGCTACCGAAGCACGACTCACGCCCGGTACTCACAGCTTTACTTCTGCCAATATATCATCTCCTACCTTCCAAATTTTACAGCTCTCCTGCGAACCTTGCAGAACTAGCACTCCTGAAAGAAAGGATATAGCGGAGACATGGGTTAGCCACAGCCTGGGGGATGTTTCCAGAATGAGGTTTTCACTCTGCAGTGGAGTGTGCGCTGATATGATTTTTCTAACACTTTATATTTCACCTTATTGGTTGATTGTGGTTCTTATTATTTTATATTTTATGTATTTATAATTTTGGCCTTTTTTAGTTAATATGCCAATATTTTTAGTTCATTTATGACTTCCTAAGACTCATGTAAAGGCTCCTATTTCAGGTAGAATAACTCTTGCTGGTGTTTTATTTGATTGTTTTTAGGTTTATCTGGTGGAATTATTGTTAGATTTATTTGTTTTTGTCAGGTTGATTTGAGGTCTTTAATTGCATATTCTTCTGTCGCTCATATAAGAATGGTTATTGGTGGATTGATGACTATAAATTGATGGGGTTGTATAGGTTCACTTTATTTTGTGGTTGGTCATGGTTTGTGCTCTTCTGGATTGTTTTGTTAGTCTAATATTATTTATGAACATTTAGGTAGACGAGGATTATTAATTAGCAAGGGTATAATTAATTTAACGCCTAGAATGGCTTTATGGTGATTCCTTTTAAGGTCATCAAATATGGCTGATCCTCCATCATTGAATTTCGTAGGTGAAGTTAGATTATTAAATAGAACTATATCTTGATCTTCGTTTAGATTTTTTGCTTTAATCTTTTTGTTTTTTTTCGAGCTGTTTATACTTTATAGATATATTCTTATTCTCAGCATGGAAACTATTATTCTGAGGTTTATACTTATTCTCTTGATTATTTTGGAGAATATCATCTTTTACTTTTGCATTGATTGCCTTTAAATATTCTTTGTTTGAAGCGTGAGTATTTCTTTGTATAAACTGCTTAAGTACTTTAATTTAAAATATTGTTTTTTGGAATCAATGATATGAAGTTTTTCCTCTTAGATCATGAAATTATTTTCTATATGCTCTTTGAGTTTTTTTCTTTGTTCTTTTCGAGAGTAATTTTTATTTTAGGAATTTATTATTTAATAATTGATTATAGAGTTTTTGTTGAATGAGATCTTTTTAATTTGAATGGCCCTATAGTTGTTATAACTCTAATTTTGGATTGAATATCTCTTACTTTTATGTCTTTTGTTATGTATATTTCTTCTTTGGTGATTTACTATAGAGAGAATTATATGTCAGGAGAAAAAATGTAAAGCGTTTTATCACTATTGTTTTAATATTTGTTCTTTCTATAGTGTTTCTAACTATTAGTCCTAATTTGATTAGAAGTTTGTAAGGATGGGATGATTTAGGTTTGGTTTCTTATTGTTTAGTTATTTATTATCAAAATGTGAAGTCTTACAGTGCTGGTATATTAACTGCTCTTTCTAATCGTATTGGTGATGTAGCTATTTTAATTTCTATTGCTTGACTATTAAATTTTGCTGGTTGGAATTATATTTATTATTATGATTTTATTTCTAATTCTTTTGAAATAAAGCTTATTACTATATTAATTGTTTTAGCAGCTGTAACTAAAAGAGCTCAAATTCCTTTTCTTCTTGACTTCCTGCTGCTACAGTTGCTCCTACTCCTGTTTCTGCTTTAGTTCATTCTTCTATTCTTGTTACTGTTGGAGTTTATTTATTGAATCGTTTTAGACCAATATTAGATACTTGTAATTGTGGTTGATTTTTACTTTTAATTGGTTGCATAACTATATTTATGGCTGGATTGAGTGCTAATTATGAATTTGATTTAAAGGAAATTATTGCTCATTCTACTTTAAGTCAACTTGGTTTCATAATAACAATTTTGGCTATAGGTTATCCAAAGCTTGCATTCTTTCTTTTATTGGCTCAGTCTTAATTTAAGGCATTATTATTTATGTGTGCAGGTTCAATAATGCATAATTTAAAGGATTCTCAGGATATTCGTTTTATGGTCTCAGTATTTAATTTTATGCCTTTAACTTCTGTTTGTTTTAATGTTTCTAGTTTGTCTCTGTGTGGCATACCTTTTTTGGCTGGATTTATTCAAAGGACTTGATTCTTGAAATGGTTTGTTTAAGCTGATTTTATTGTTTAATTTTATTTTGTTATTTTTTCTACTGTTTTAACTGCTTCCTATTCTTTTTGTGTATTTTATTATTCAATAGCTAGGGATAATAATTTTTATTCTAGATTTTCTTTTATTGATAAGGATAATTATATTTCATTTGGGATGATTGGTTTATTATTTGTTGATGTTTTTGGTGGTAGTCGTATTTTTCTTGGCTGATTTGCCCTATTCCTCATGTGATTGCTTTCCCTTATTATTTAAAGTTTTTTGCGATTACATTTGTTGTTTTGGTTGCTTATTTGGGTTATCTTATTTCTAAGTTTGATTTTTCTCATAATTTATTTTCTTTAAGTATGCTTTCTTTTGTTAGATTTGCTGGTTCTATATGATTTATACCTTTACTTTCAACTAAGTTTGTTAGATATATTCCTTTAAAGTTGGGTTATTATTCATCAAAATCATTTGATTATGGTTGAGGTGAGTTATTTGGTGGACATGGTTCATACAGATTATTTATTTGTTTAAATGGTTATATCCAAGTTTGATATGACTCTGACTTTAAGAGTTATCTTTTAACTTTTATGTTTTGAATGTTTATTTTAGTGATGTTGCTTTTTTTATACTTCAATAGCTTATAATTAGGCCATGTCACTGAAGATGTTAAGTAAGTATTTTTTACTTTTAGGTATTTATAAAAATAAAAATGTAATATTTCATTTAAACTATATAAATTTTTATAAATGTTAACGAAGTTTAACCACTAATATAAAAAGTTAACAGCTTTCATATTAGGTTTACATTTCCTTAATTGGAACATCAAAGTTCAATTATATTATTAACAGTAATGCACTTCTTTTTGGCTTCAATTAATAAGAAAAGGGTATAATATTTACCAATCTTTCAGGGCAAAACTGACTGTAATATTTCGCTTCTTATTCTATTTAAGGTTGATTGATTATATCAATACTTTTTGAATGCAACCCAAATGTTATAGTTAATTACAACCCTTTATTTTGCTCATTGTAAGGCTCCTTGATTTCATTCATGATATCATCAGCCTAGTAGGACTACGTTAAAAATTTTTTTGATATTGTTCAGATTATAATGTCTGATGTTTCGAAAATAATTACAATTGGTAGAATTAGTGCGATTTCTACATAAAAGATTAGAAAAATACCGCAATTAAGAATACTCGAAGGGAGATCGGTATTCATGCTGATCTTTTTGGATCAAACCCACACTCGAATGGTGATCTTTTTTGTTGGTCATTGATTAATTTTTCGATAACGTTGTTGCAAGGATTATAACAATCATTGGAATAAGAAATCTAAGAGAAATTCTTGTAGATAGGATTAAGAATGTTTTTCTTGATTTATATCAAGCTTTCTGATTGGAAGTCAAATGTACTATTTATATTAGATACCAATTACCTACTTCATCAATAAATAGAAATATATAAGAATAATCATACTACATCTATGAAGTGTCAATATCATGCTGCTGCTTCAAATCCAAAATGGTGTCTTGGTGAGAATTGGTTTATTGAGTGTCGAAGTAGATGTGATGTTCAGAAGATTACTCCAATAATTACATGGAGTCTATGGAACCCTGTTGCAATGAAGAATGTTGATCCATATACTGGGTCTGCAATAGTGAAAGGTGCCTCTCAATATTCATATGCTTGAAGTATTGTGAAATATAATCCTAATAGTACTGTGAAGAATAGGCCTTTTAATGCCTGAGTGTGGTTAGATTCTATTTAGCTGTGATGTGCTTGTGTTACAGTTACTCCTGAGGCTAAAAGAATAGCTGTATTAAGTAATGGAATTTGTATAGGATTAAAAGGTTGAATTCCTATTGGCAGTGATAATATTCCTAGTTCATTTAATGCTGCTAGTCTTCTTCTATAGAAGGCTCAGAAGAATGACTGAAAGATCAACACTTCTGATGCAATAAATAGGATTATTCCTCATCAAAATCCAATTGATACAAATCCCGTATGTAATCCTTGATAGGTTCCTTCCCGTACATATCATCAGTGAATTGTAGTTAATAAGGTAATTCCGAATCCAATCATGAATAAATTAATGTTAAATACGTGGAATCATCTTGCTAATCCTGATACTAGGACTATTGCTACAGTTGCTCCTGTTAGTGGTCACGGTCTATATTCTACTAAGTGGAATGGGTGATTTGAGTGAGTTGTTAACATAGCTATAGTATACTTCTCTAGAATACAAAGTTCTCAAAATTGAGAAAACATAAGCTTGAATTATAGCTACTGCTGATTATAGAATTAATAGAAGTATTTGTCCATTAATTAGTAGTGAAATTAAATTTATTGCTATAGATGATCCTGTGTTTCCTAATAAGGTTAATAATAAGTGTCCTTCAATTATGTTTGCTGCTAATCATACTGCTAGTGTACCTGGTCGAATGACATTTCTAATTGTTTCAATTAATACTATAAGTGATATTTATGCAGGTGGCATTCGTTGTGGTACAAGGTGTGTAAATATATAGTTAGTATGATTGGTTCATCCAAATATTATACGTCTTAATCACATAGGCAGAGCGATTGCCAATGGTAATGCTAAATGGCTTGTTCTAGTAAAAATATAAGGGAATAGTTATATAAAATTATTAAGTAATATTGTAATAAAGATTGAGATAAATATGAATTTTGTTCCATTAAATGATTTTGGTCCTAGTAATGTTTTAAATTAGCTGTGTAAATTTAAGTTTAATTTATTTCAGATAACATTTATCTGTGATGGTGTAAGCCAGAAAATTGATGGGATTAATAATAGTCCTAAGAATGTTCAATTTAATGGCAAGTTGAAGATATTCATTGATGGATCAAATGTTGAGAATAAGTTTGTTATCAACTTCAATTTAGATTTTTTTATCTCAATTGTTCTTTTTCTGCTCTTTTAATGACATTAGGTCTAAATGAGAAAAGGTTTATTTGATTGAATAGAATTAAAGTAGCTGAAAATATAATGAATGGGGGGAATCGTCTGAGAGGAGATATCTGAGGAATTTAGATTTAAATTTCCCCATCAGAAGTAGTCGTTAATTTACTATTGTTTGGTTAAAGAGACCATTACTTACTTTCAGTCATCTGATGTTTCAAGGTGTACTAATTGTTTAGTTATTTTAGATTGACACTCTAATGTTAAACATTTTAACTAATTCCTTAGATTATTTTAGATAATCACTTGATAAATAAATTTACTGAGTTCTTTCAATTTCAATTGGTATAAATCTTTGCTTTGCTCCACAAATTTCTGAGTATTGGCTGAAAAATAGTCCAGGATGGTTTATTGTAAATGTTCCTTGATTTAGTCGACCTGGTGTGGCATCAGTTTCAACCCCTAAAGCAGGTACTGCTCATGAGTGAGGAAAATGATGCTCTTGTTCTGTAATTATTGGAAGAATTGTTCGGTTATCTACATCTAGAAGGCGAAAGTCGTCGTTTTCTAAATCTTGTTCTGGTGTTATGTAGGTGTCAAATTCTACATCTATAATGTCTGAATATTCATATCTTCAGTACCATTGTCGTCCAATTGTTTTGATTGTGATTATTGCATATACTGAATCATCAAGTAAATAAAATAGTCATAGTGATGGGAGAGCAATAAAAATTAGGGTAATTGCTGATAATGCTGTTGAGATGGTTTCAATTAAATGTCCATGAAGTATTTTTCGGTTTGTATAGGCAATAAATAGTATATAACTTAGGGCATAACTTACAATTACTGTTATTAATAATAATATGACCATAGTATGATCATGGAAGAATGATAATTGCTCCATTAATGGTGAAGCTCCATCTTGAAGGAACAAATTTGATCATGTTGCCATTGATGCTTTTTCTAATAAAAGGTCAAACCTTTATTTGTGGAGTGTAAATCTATTGCACTAATCTGCCATATTAGAATCTAGAGATTAATGGTGATTCTGAGTAACTATGTTCTGCAAGTGGGTTATTTTGTAGTCATTCTGTTGATCATCTTATTTTAGCTCTAAATATAATTGCTCAGTTTGTAATCATTCTTTCTCATATAATTACAATGAATATAATAATTCCTACAATAGAAATTGTAGATCCAATTCTTGATACTACGTTTCATGATGTGTATATGTCCGGGTAGTCTGCATATTATTATGGTCTTCCTGCTAATACTAGGAAGTGTTGAGGGAAGCATGTTAAGTTTACTCCAATGAGTATAATTGTGAACTGAATTTTTAATCTTGCATTGCTTATAATCAATCCTGTGAATAATGTGTGTCATTGAATAACACCTCCTATAATAGCGAATACTGCTCCTATAGATAGGACATAACGGAAGTGGGCTACTACATAATATGTGTCATGTAATACAATGTCAAGTGATGAGTTTGCTAGTACTAACACTGTTAACCCATCAATTGTAAACAGGAAAATAAACCCTAGAGCTCATAATAATGGTGGATTAAACTTGAATTTTGTTCCATATAATATAGCTAATCATCTGAATACCTTAATTCCTGTAGGTACAGCAATAATTATTGTTGCTGATGTGAAGTATGCTCGTGTGTCAACATCCATTCCTACTGTAAATGTATGGTGTGCTCATACAGTAAGCCCTATTAATCCAATTGATAACATGGCATAGATTATACCTAATATTCCAAATGATTCAATTTTTTCCTCTATCTTGACATACAATGTGTGAAATAATACAAAATCCTGGTAAAATTAGAATGTAAACTTCTGGGTGCCCAAAGAATCAGAAAAAGTGTTGATATAGAATTGGGTCTCCCCCCCTGCAGGGTCAAAGAATGATGTATTTAGGTTCCGGTCTGTTAATAATATAGTAATGGCTCCTGCTAAAACTGGAAGTAAAAGAAAAAGAAGAGCTGTAATAGCTATGGACCAAACAAATAAAGGTGTTTGGTCTAAAGTTATACTTTCTGATCGTATATTTATTGCTGTTGCAATAAAGTTAACTGCACCTATGTAGTGTAGTGAAAAAAAAATGGCTAGGTCTGCAGATATACCCCCATGTGCAAAAGCTCTGCTAGAGAGGGGAAACTGTCCATCTTGTACCAGCACTGTTATCTACTATAGAAGATGTAAGAAGAAGGGTTAATGAGGGTGGTAGTAATCAAAAACATATATTATTTGTTCATGGGAATGCTACATCTGGTGCACCAATTATAAATGGTACAAGTCAATTACCAAATCCACCAATCATAATAGGCATTACTATGAAGAAAATTATTACAATTACATGGGCTGTAATAATAATATTATAAATCTGGTCATCTCCAATTAGATATCCTGGTTGGCTAAGTTCACCACGAATAAGTATTCTTATTGATGTTCCTACTATTCCTGCCCATGCTCCAAACAGAAAGTATAAAGTACCAATGTCCTTATGGTTTGTTGAGAATAATCATTTTAGCAGTAAGATTTCTGAATTTTAGATGGTAGACTGTAAATATTCTTATAAGATATTTTCTCTCATACCATAATCAGGTCATACATTCATTTATGATTCTAGACTGTAATTCTAGATGTGTAAAGTTTCACTAAGGCCAAATAGATTATTCTTTTAATTAGAACTTTGAAGGTTATTAGTTTAATTAACTTAAGTCCTTAGTACAGTGAGCTAAGGTTGATGTTGAAATCAATCCTAATGTTGAAATTATTAAGGTTATAGGAAGAAAATTTCTTGATTTTTGAGACTTTATCTTTATAGATAATTATGAATTTTCAGTGTATGATATAATTAGAGCCAAGAATCTAATATGTATGTAATAATAATGTGTAATTGTAGTTAGTACGATTATAATAGTCATAATGGTTGTTATGTTGTTTTCTATTAATGATTGTATTACAATTCATTTTGGTAGGAACCCAAGAAATGGTGGTAAACCACCTAGAGATAGTAGGGATAAAAATATTATGAATTTAATTTCAGTTTTTATATTTCTAGCTGAATAGATCTGATTTATAAAGAATAAATTTATTTGCTTGAATAATAATACTATGATTAGTCTTAGTAATGAATAGATAATAAAGTACAGTTCCCAGATGTATTCTCTGACTGTTGACGATCTGATTATTCACCATAAATGTCTAATTGAAGAGTATGCTAGAAGTTGCCATAAAGGTGTTTGATTTAAACCTCCTATTGCGCCAATAATAATTCTTAAAATGATAATGGTTAAAATAAAGGTTTTTAGTTGAATACATTATGATAGTACCATTATTTGGGCAATTTTTTGTCATGTTATTAATGTTAAACTGTTATTTCAGCTTGAAGCGCTTACGACTTTGGAAATCAGAAATGCAAGGATGCAGCTACAATCTTTAATAATAATCTGGATCTAAATATTATTCAGGGGATAAATTCTGATTCCCATCCTATTGGGTACTTTATTTGAATCAACAAAATTGAAAAAATAGTATTGTTGATGCTATTGCTTGGACAATAAAATACTTAATTGATGATTCATTTATCATTATATTTTTTATTTCTTGTTAGAAGTGGAATACATGAAAGTAAGTTGATCTCAAGTCCTATTCAAACCCCAAGTCAGGAATTTGATGAAATGGACAGGATCGTTCCTATCATTAATGTTGATAGGAAGAGAAGTTTTGTACAGTTGTTGGTCATTAAAAAGGAAAGGATTGATACCTCTATAAATGGGGTATGAACCTAATAATTTGATTAGCTTACCTTTTTATATTAAGGTGCATGATGCACGATAGTTTTTGACACTAAAGGAAGTAGTTTAATCTTATGTAATTTGTTTAATGAAGGTAATTTTTATTTACTTAATTTACCCTATCAAGGTAACCCTTTAATCAGACACTTCATTTATTTAATATATAAATTAAAAGTTCTTTATAAATTAGGTTGAGTATTGTTTAGGTCATTTTCAATTAATTTGTTTCGATTTACGCATATTTTCTTCGTATTATATATATATATATATATATATATATATACACTCCTGGAAATTGAAATAAGAACACCGTGAATTCATTGTCCCAGGAAGGGGAAACTTTATTGACACATTCCTGGGGTCAGATACATCACATGATCACACTGACAGAACCACAGGCACATAGACACAGGCAACAGATCATGCACAATGTCGGCACTAGTACAGTGTATATCCACCTTTCGCAGCAATGCAGGCTGATATTCTCCCATGGAGACGATCGTAGAGATGCTGGATGTAGTCCTGTGGAACGGCTTACCATGCCATTTCCACCTAGCGCCTCAGTTGGACCAGCGTTCGTGCTGGACGTGCAGACCGCGTGAGACGACGCTTCATCCAGTCCCAAACATGCTCAATGGGGGACAGATCCGGAGATCTTGCTGGCCAGGGTAGTTGACTTACACCTTCTAGAGCACGTTGGGTGGCACGGGATACATGCGGACGTGCATTGTCCTGTTGGAACAGCAAGTTCCCTTGCCGGTCTAGGAATGGTAGAACGATGGGTTCGATGACGGTTTGGATGTACCGTACACTATTCAGTGTCCCCTCGACGATCACCAGTGGTGTACGGCCAGTGTAGGAGATCGCTCCCCACACCATGATGCCGGGTGTTGGCCCTGTGTGCCTCGGTCGTATGCAGTCCTGATTGTGGCGCTCACCTGCACGGCGCCAAACACGCATACGACCATCATTGGCACCAAGGCAGAAGCGACTCTCATCGCTGAAGACGACACGTCTCCATTCGTCCCTCCATTCACACCTGTCGCGACACCACTGGAGGCGGGCTGCACGATGTTGAGGCGTGAGCGGAATACGGCCTAACGGTGTGCGGGACCGTAGCCCAGCTTCATGGAGACGGTTGCGAATGGTCCTCGCCGATACCCCAGGAGCAACAGTGTCCCTAATTTGCTGGGAAGTGGCGGTGCGGTCCCCTACGGCACTGCGTAGGATCCTATGGTCTTGGCGTGCATCCGTGCGTCGCTGCGGTCCGGTCCCAGGTCGACGGGCACGTGCACCTTCCGCCGACCACTGGCGACAACATCGATGTACTGTGGAGACCTCACGCCCCACGTGTTGAGCAATTCGGCGGTACATCCACCCGGCCTCCCGCATGCCCACTATATGCCCTCGCTCAAAGTCCGTCAACTGCACATACGGTTCACATCCACGCTGTCGCGGCATGCTACCAGTGTTAAAGACTGCGATGGAGCTCCGTATGCCACGGCAAACTGGCTGACACTGACGGCGGCGGTGCACAAATGCTGCGCAGCTAGCGCCATTCGACGGCCAACACCGCGGTTCCTGGTGTGTCCGCTGTGCCGTGCGTGTGATCATTGCTTGTACAGCCCTCTCGCAGTGTCCGGAGCAAGTATGGTGGGTCTGACACACCGGTGTCAATGTGTTCTTTTTTCCATTTCCAGGAGTGTATATATAATTTACATTAATATATTACATCTAATTAGATATAAATACCTATAAGTTTATTTCATTATTATTAAGTGATTATTTTAATACATTTATTTACCAAGGATTATAGCTACTTATGTTTTTATCTTAAAATAAATTATTGTAATATAAAGTATATAATAATATGTTGATTAATATTAAATATTATAATTGAATGCAACAAATAAAATTAATAATATTAAATATAATATCTTCAATTAACATAAATAATTATATTAATTAAAATAATTGTTATATGTTTATCTACAATTAGATTATTTAATTAATTGATATTTAAGTTAACTTAATATAAAGTTAATATTATATTAATAACATACTGCCACTGTAGGTGTTGATTTTAGCCTTTGACAATGCCTATTTAGACAAGCTGTTTTATATTTGTTTTGAAGAAGGCGTGGTTACCCATGCTGAAACCTAGGTAAACACAAGGTAGTTTGTGTTTGTGCAGTCGAGGCAGATTTTTCATAATTATTTCGAAGAATCCCTTACTAAACAATGCCTAAAGTATAAGATCAGCACCCTCTGCACATATTAAGTTTCTATGCTTGGAGGTTTGGGCTGGATAGGGATGAGTCAATGAGTGAGTGAGTGAGTGAGTCAGTCTGTCAGTCAGTTGGTTGAGAGATTGCCTTTTATATATAGACGTTCATACAATTTTCTTTTTGATATGTTAGGTATACATTATTTTTGTCTTATTGTTATTGATTTTTTATTTTATTTCAAACTTGCTCTATTAAGTTATTTTGCTACTGGTGATTTTCAAAGAGGTAAACAGTATAATGTTATCTGAAAATCGCTTGTGATTCAGGTATCTTCCATTAACATGTATTCCTACTCCTTTTCCTTAACTGAAAGATTTGGAAATGTCCTATAGGATTCCTTAGTATAGTTTTGTGACATGGATTTTCTTTCTTGACTTCTCTTTCATTTATGAATTCCTCACTGTCTTCAAGAAGCCTGATTGGAGATGTAATGGGGCGTATATCTTCCCCACAGTGATGAAATGTTATAGCTCTTGTTTCCCAAACCGAGCAAGGCAGCGCAGTTCATAAGTCTATGGGTTCACACTCAGGGCCGGCTGCTGTGGTCGAGCGATTATAAGCGCTTCAGTTCAGAAGCCCGTGGCTGCTATGGTCGCAGGTTCGAATCCTGCCTAATATGGATGCTTGTGATGTCCTCAGGTTAGTTAAGTAGTTCTAAGTGTAGGGGTACTGATGACCTCAGATGTGAAGTCCCATAGTGCTCAGAGCCATTTTCACGCTCAGGAGTGCGGCGGTTCAAACTGCGTCTGGCTGTGCAGATGTAGGTTTTCCGAGGCATATGTTGGGATGATTCTTTTTGATGATTTCCTTCGTCACCCTTTGGAATTCGGAACTTGCGCTTCATTGTCAATAGGAAGTTAAGCCCCCATTTTCCTCCATTCTTTGTATATGAAAGGCTTAAAGCGCAGACTTTACTGAAACTGAGCCCAAAGCTATATCAAAAACAATGAACTGTAGAGAGAGTGATAATTCATTGCTAGGTTCCCTATAATCCTCGTTCACCATCTGCAGAAGGTCAGTTGTATTATATTCACATCGTAAGTCAGTCTTTCCTTTCGCTTGATTAAAAAGTAGTGATTTTTCTACATGATTGTTGAAAATTTTTTATATTCGTCTTGTATATTTACAAAATGAGGATATACGGTAGGTTTATAGTTCTTTCTTTATCTCTCTACTTCTTGTGAATGAGGTTAATTAAATTCTATGTCTGACAGAGACTCTTTAACCCCATTACCGAGGGAGGTGGTGTAGTAGTTACCATAATGGACTAGCATTCTGGAGGACGACAGTTAAAACCAGGGTCCAGCCATCCTGATTTAGGTTTTCCATGATTTCCCTAAATCGCTTCAGGCAAATGCCTTGATGGTTTCTGTGACAGGACACGGCCGACTTCCTTCCCCATGCTTCCCTAATGCGAATGGACCGATGACCTTACTGTCTGGTCCCCTCCACCTTATCAATCAATCAACGTACCTACCTGCTTAATCCCTGTTGATACCAGGAGGAACTGAACAACTAACAGTTCATAACAGCTTGACAGTTTCAACGAGGATACGTTGCAGATTAGGCACCTCAAGCAGCTTCTTAACAAGAAGAGGGCGCAAAACCTCCCAAGTTATGGACAGGAGAATTTAAGTAGCTATTCGTTTGTACATGAAGATTCTGCCATATGTGTACCTGTTATTTTTACGAATCTAGTGGTCATGCAACGATTTCATTTAGAGATGCTACCGACTGAGATGGTGCATTGGTTACTCGACGTCGTAAGATCCAGTTTCGATCTCACAATTTCAGTACATCGTTTCATGTATATAATGGAACGGATTCCTGAAAACGGCCGATTCCTGCGTCGTCCTGTCCAGCTCGAGCGTGCGTTCCTCTTCACAGCAACTGAACTCTCAGACGAGAGGCTGCTAGTGTAATTATCGTTCAGAATACGTACGTAAAAGCAAGAGAGCTCACCAGCACTTGTCAGCAGGCCTTCTCCGAGCCAGGGGAACAGGAAGCGGTAATTGGCTGCCTTGCTGATAAGTTCGCTGCTCGCCAGGATTTTCTGTGAAAAAGAAAAGGTCGTACTGGAGTTCATGGAAAGTGCGTAGCTCACTTAAGACAACAAAACGACTATGTACAAGTCAAAATGCTTAACTCGATATTAAATTGCTCCAAGTTTTGGCGTTACAGAACTGAAACACAGTACATGTAACAAGACACAAAGGAATTAAAGACACTACCTGCCGGTGGGCATTGAGTTACATGAATGTGGCATGTTGATGATTTGTAATGAGGCTAATGAGCACAGGCACTACATCAGTAGTCTGTGGTGTAAGATGACAATTCGTGTCTGACAGGAGGCGTGACCACTGCGTATGGATGGCGTAGTGGTCAGTACATCTGCGCAGCATACAGGAGACCTAGGTTCGAATCATGGTCCAGCACAAATTTTCAACTTACGATATTTATAAAATTCGAATGGTTCAAATGGCTCTAAGCACATCTGAGGTCATCATTCCTCTAGCCTTAGAATTACTTACACCTAACTAACCTAAGGGCATCACACACATCCACGTTCGAGGCAGGATTCGAGCCTGCGACCGTAGCAGCAGCGCGGTTCCGGACGGAAGGGCCTAGAACCGCTCGGTCAAAATATAAAACTCAATGTTCACTGATAGATAATATCTTCCATTTAATTGTATCTCGATTCAGAGTGGCTGCAGGATAAAAATTGTATCTGTTCTTTTGGACTTATCTGGGCAAAAGTAGCCCGACGCCACCCCCACCCCCCCACCACTTTCTTCATCATGAATTCTGACGTAGGAAATCACACCCTCATGTTGAAGAGCATGTTCGTGGCTTCTAATTGTACTTGAGTCATGGCACCTGTAAGCATAGCGACAAGAGTCCTTGCTACTAAGCTTCTTGCATCACCCTGTGAACTGGTGAGGGCAGAAGCATAGAACTATCTTATTTATTTTAGAGCTAATTCAACCTTGTCAAGGTCTAAACTCTTTAATTTTAAGCTAAAAATGCGATTTCAATTGCCTTTTCCAGACCTCCCTGTGTCCTGCTGTTCTCTACCAGTTCAAGCTTGCGACTTTCTTCTCCCAGCGGTCTGGTCGTCTGCTTTGCGATCGTCTTTCTCTGAGACTTCACTGTAGTATTACGTATACCTTCCATCATTTCTTCGTGCGAAATGTCCTATCCATTTCCATTTTAGAGTCTTCACCCTTCCACTATGTCCCAAACTACTGTTGTTGATCATCACTTCCTTTCCGATCTTTCTTAGTGAGATCAAGGATTCACCTTTCTATGTTTCTGTCAACTGCTCGAAGTTTTCTTTTGAAAAACTCGTTTAAAATCCAAATGTCACAGCGCTGTGTCAGTACGGAAAGAACACACAGCTCTAAAACAAGTTTTTTGGCATATTAAATTAAAAAAAGGTTGCATTTCTCCCATAAACCCTCCAGCTTAGCTTGATGGTGAACGCTCAACAAAAAGAAACGTCGGGAATTCCTGAAGCTGATGTTCTCAGTATATATAAGTTTTGTATCAGATGTGTCAGCTGACTGTCATGCTGCTCGCCGACGACACTGCAGCACGCAGACAAGTAAACCTGCTAAATAACTGTGGGAAAACACGAAACAGTTTGATGTACTGAAAAGAGATTGCCTCAACTGTCGACAGATGCAAGGTAGATCTGTAATCGCCAAAGTGCACCGGTGCAAACAGTAAAGAAAAGAGTTCACGAAATATAAACTGTCGGAGTACTTTCCACAGATTTGTCTGAGTGTTCTTCGTGAGTTAGTGTCCAAACAATTAGGGGACGACAAGTTCAGTGCTCGATTCGATACAAAACTCGTTTCTGGGAAACGAAAAACTCACACGATGACTGATTGTTTAGATTTTTTTTCTTTACGATGCAGAAGTAGAAGATCTACTGAACAGAATCGTAAGTGATGATTCGACGTGGGATTTTCCTCGGTCAAGAAACCAAAGAACGACGACAGGCTCTGTTAGCCCGAAAGGTTATGGCTGCCTTTTGTAGTAACGCTAAAGGAAACTGATTTGTGAATTTTGTAGAACGTGGAAGGATAATTACTTCTGATTACTACTGTGAGATATTAAGAAAACTGAGAACAGCTATTTTGCGCAGGCGACTCTGTCTCTTAACTATCCGCTTCAAATGATTCGCTGTAGTCGCAGTGAAAACGAAGTGAAAGAGCATAGCAGTGTAAAAAGTGTGGTGTTGCTCTACATTTAGAAGACTGTGTAGAGGTATACCACACCCAATTGTCATATAGCTGATACTTGAAACTGTCGTTCTAAGTGGTACGTACTGAATCTGATTCCACAGTAACCAGTAGGGTATTTAAATAGGTCATTGCGTTAATTACCGGCGTTATGTTTCTGCACGACGCTCGACTACACACCATGCAGCAGAAGCAAGTAATTTTGCATCAGAACAAATGGAAGGATTTTTACATTCGATCTACAGCACATATATGCCTCGAAGTAATTTATAATTCTTTGTACAGATGAAATGGCTTCCAAGCTTCCAACGCTTTGACTGCGACAAAGAAGTTAAAGACGCTGCCACTGGTTGGCTGAAGTCTCATGCGCGTCAATTTTATAACAAGAGAATTTGTGAACTATTTAAGAGTAAGTCAAACGCTTAAATATGAGTTGTCATTAAAAAGATGTAGATTTTACTACTAAATTTGCTTCAACAATTCAGTTACTTTATTTACTACTAGCTACAGTGACAGGCGGTGCCCGGGATACCTGCCACAAAAAGTGACTGGATCTGTGCCTCGTTGATACCTGTGGAGAACGCAAGCCGCATGGAAAACTGCAATTGCTTAAAATCGAAGGGCATATTTAAATCTCTAGGTATCAGTGGAACGCGAGGAATGAATAAGTTCTCACCTGCGGCAAACGACGTAATGACGGTGACCTCTATTATGTTCGGCAATAGGTTCTTTAATGCCAGCCTTGTTCCGCCACTGCATAAGTAACGACGGCAACTAATCAATTAATAGGGGTTTGTAATCATGTTTCTGATAAATACTCGAGCTTTCGCTCGTCCCACGACTTGATGGTACTACTCCAAGACGGGTATTGCCGCTGTAATTTATTCTCGCAGTAGCAATTACACCCAGTTTACTACGATATATTTCGTTTGTTAGTAATTTAATTTTTCATTAATGTTTCTTATTGTTTCATTTGAATGTATAAATCTCAAGTATATCAACCAAGAACTTGGAAGTAAATCAGTCAGGTACTTCTCGAGATGTGTGGTAACACCTTTCTCTCTTGTATGTTTTATGTATGTTTAGGTATTGCGTATACTAAAAAGATACGTAGCCCATGTAAGCCCACATGTCCATTAGGGAATCGTTGAGAAATTTGTTGTATATCGGCCAACAACTTTAAGAGACTTTTGGTAACAAAGTTTCCTCTTTATATATTACATTCATGTATGTTTCAAGCCAGATTACGAAATTTGGTCTCGAAGGTAAAATCTGCAAAATTTCATAATGATCGCAACAAAACTGTTGATTTGTATGCATTACAAACAAACAATTTGAAACTCTTCTTTATAAACTAGGTTGCTGCGTTAAGTTCGTAGCGTTTTTCCATAAGTTATTGATACACATAACAGAGCCTTTAGTCACCAAATATATATTCTCCTCCACTATTCACAACAGTCTACCAACGCTGGCTAACTTATCGATTCCACGACTGTACTAATCACGTGATTTTGAGGCGAAGGACCCGCCGAGCCGTGGTCGGAGCGCATTTTCATCAGGAAAGGAATTTGCTTTAAGATTATTCGATATAGAATGGAACGGGTGAAAATATGAAGGTGCAGTATCAGATGAAAAGGTGGATACGGAATTACTTCCCAACGCAACTCCTGTATAGTGCTTTTCGATAGTCTAGCAAAATGCGAGCGGGCGTTACCGCGGAGTAGTATAACTTCACCCCGTCTTCCTGGTCGTTGTTCTTGAATTGCGTCCGCAAGACTTCTCAGTTGTTGACAATAAATGTCAGCGATGATTTCGAGTACACTGACGCGGATTATTGAGGTCAAACCCCGAAGGTCTTCCTGAACGTGGAGAGTCACCAATGTCAATATGGTCATCCTTAAATCGAGGTAACCATTTTCTTGCCGTCGCTCTCTCCAATGCCATTATCCCGTACATGGTGCACATGTTTCTGACTGCTGCCGCCGCTGCTGTCACCAAGCTATTTAACTCAAACAGAACACGTCAGTTGCCATTGGTTATCCGTCTTGAACTGAGTGCAATTGACGTAAAAAGAATTACACCAGTCGCGTTTCGCTTTTATTTATAAATCATCTTCAGTAGTTGTTCTGCAAATTGTAGACATATATTTGTACATTTTTGGTTGTTTTAGGTTAAAAACAGCGTTTCGTTTGTAAAGTTGGCATGCAAGTTACTTACGCTGTTTCTTTACCTATTCTTCTGCATCCCACCTAGTTAGCAGTGCTTGACGTCAAAGGACTTCGGTTCAGATTTGCACTTGTCGCTTTTTGCCATTGTGCAGTACTTCTTGCACTGCATTATTTACACTTCACTTTTGTAAACTGTTTCTCATTCCGCACAGTAACAGCGTTCATGTCTGTTCGCTTGTTTTCGTTCACGTTGTGTGTTGCCAACATGTGACTACCTTTTTTTGAGTTAGCGTAAATTTGTGAATTGTTTTATCTTCGTTAAAGACGTGAAAGGAATGGAGGTGGGTTGGCTTGTTTTGTGGGGTGGGGGTGGGGTAGTGGGGATGGGCCTGGAGGGTGATTATAGGACAGAATCTGCGAGGAGATGATAGAGGTAAATGGCGACTGTGGTTGTATGCCTATATTTAACGTTATATTAAGTGGTTAGTCAGTTTAAATAGTGTGCGGCTGCCAAGCTGGTTTCAACATTTATGAGTTGCTTCTCTTCTATTACGGTTTTTTGGATGTGGTAGTTTTCTTGTAAGGTTAGGTGTAGATTTTTATTGTTGTTTATCCTTATCATTTCCATGTCTGTGTCTCTGGCTGTAATTTTTATATTGGTGTTGGTGCAAGTGTTGGCAAAATTTGAATGATTTGTCCTATACTTCCACGCTCTTTGTATCTGGTGTCAACAGTCGTCCTGGTTTGACCTATGTATCTTCCATCACATGTATTGGATTTCAGTTGGTATGTTCCTGATTTCTTATATAGATCATTTTTTTCGTATTGTATCCGGGAAGTATTTCTGAATTGAATTGTTCGTTCTGTGGGCTATTTTTGCGCCTTGCTTTTTTTTTAAATAATGAATATTCCGTGTATATATTTGTGGTTCTATGTCAATGTGTACCATCTTTCACTTTGTTTCTTTAACACTGTGATTTTGCCCTTGTGTTGATGACAGCTGGATGTTCGTTGTTTCTATTTCTTGATTTTCTTGTTCACTTTTGTTACTAAGTTCTCTTTGTATCCATTGTTTGTGGCTATTTGTATAATGGTACTCATTTCTTTTTGTAATTGTCTGTATCTAATGGTACTGTGTTTAGTCTGTGGAGCATGTATCTAAGTGCTGCCTGCTTTTGAGAACTGGGGTGTTATGACGTCTCATGTATAATTATGTCTGTTGTTGTTGTCGGTTTTCGGTATATGTCAAATGTGTGGTGGTTGTTTTGAATCTTTATGGTGATGTTCAACAAATTTAACTGTCTACTTTGTTCTTTCTCTATTGTAAAATGTCGCTTATTATGAAGAGAATTTATGTCTGTGCAGAACTGGTCAATTTTATTGCTTGGTTCATCTATCAGGCACTAGATGTCATGCATATATCTTATCCAGTATAGGATGTTGTACCTATTTGACACTATTTTGGTAATATAATCTATTCTACATGGTTCATAAATATGTTTGCTATGGTTCTAGACACTGGGGATTCCACTGGTTATTCTTCACTTAATAAATAGAATACATTATTGAAATGAAAATAGTTCGGTTCTGTTTTATCTCTAGAAGCCTGACTGCTTCTTTGATGTATTCTTGTGGAAGTGTACTGCTTGTCTTAAGATTTTGTTCAATAATATTTATTGTTTCGGTTATGTGCTTCATAAATAGAAGCGAAACGCATCTGGTGTAATTCTTTTTAATTAAATTGCAGTGAGCTCAAGACGGTTAACTAATAGTAACATATGTTAACAGCTGCTGAGGAAGATGGCCACGTAAACAAACGTAGAATACGTCGGAAATATTCCGATTTCTCCATTTAGCACTCCATTTTCTAGCCTCTGCAGCTCCACTCACTATCTCCAAATGTAAACTTAAATAGCAACAGTGAACTACAAATAAAAATGATTATCGATATATAAATCCATAGTAACCGTAATACCAACAAGCAAAATAAAAACGCTACCAACTTATGCATCAACCCTTGGTAGACATTTATTAGAAGCATTTCATCTATGCGCTGTGGGTAGCCCTAGTGATAAAAGTAAATAAGGGAAGTATCCGACATTATCAGACCGCAACAATAACGGTAAACTAATGGAGCACGTATCATTGTTAAAATATCCGGAGATAACTCCACAAAGGGATATGAAATGGAGAGAACATGCACGTGAAATCACTTGCACTAAGGGTGGATGAGGCCATATTTTTTAGGAAATTCTGGGGACGTGCGGCGCATTTGCTAAAGGAACCTCATCTGTTACAGAGTACTGCTTCAGCATTTTGAGTCTGAAATGATGTTGAAGCTACTGAGAGAAGCGCCTGTGAGAACGTTACAGGTTGATACTGTTTGTACCAAAGTTGAACGAACATGCTCAAAGAATTTTAATGGTAATAGCAGGAACAAAGGTGACGTTATTCCCGGTAAATTTAGGGACCTAGTTTTGCGGTACTCTGGGCAATAGCTTTATTGCCCCCATCGTAGATCTCCAAAAGGAGGAATCAGGAAAAGATTTGTTACCTAGCTTAATATCCGTTTGCATTAGTACCAGAGAGTGGCTAATACTAGTACAAAATACATTCTATCATACACTGTACAGTAACTTGTGGCTTATATATATCAGTTACTCCTACCAGAGTTAGTAAAAGACCAAGCTGTTTCTTACTGTGTAAGACCTATATCGAGGTCGTGCGTACAAAGTTCAAACAGCTCTTAACCTCGGCCCGCCTTATCTTGTGTTGGCTGCTGAGCATTTCCTATGTCGTCGCCTCTCTCTAACAGCTTGATGTACAGAGCGTGGTTCTCTCTGTGCTGCGTTACTGGTGACATGCAGCTATTTTTTCGCAAACAAACATTAAAGAACATGATTTATCTTATCTTACCTGACTGGTGTTAACGGGCATGAAACATTCTCACGATTTTTCTATGGAGTTATGTTCAGTAAGGGTTCAAATAATCGAGATATAGGAAATGTTTTGCTGAAGTCAGAGGTTTCAATAATCGAAAAGTTCAGAGAATGATCTTCCTCTGGAGACAGGTTAGGAATATAATTTTCAGATACTTTAAGGACGTTTGTGCCAGATTTCCTTTATTTTCGTAGGTCTGTAACTCAAATAAGTCTATATTGTTAAATGTTTTTGATGGATTTGGAGACAGTAGAATAATGGCTTACCTCGATATGCTCTGGTTTACTGACGTTTATTGAGGCACTCGGACCCATCCAGCCGCGGAATATCGGCCAGTATTGTTTCGTCACCTTGTCGAAGACACGAAGTCTGTCTGAAAAAGAAAATCGTCTTCTGTACTAAGAAGTGTTGGATTGCTTTTCGTAATTCATCTCACTTCGGTGTAAAACGCAACAATGATATCGATGTGGAGATTGAGGCCAGCGTGCAACGTCGTAGTCGTTCGCATGTGGATCATGAGAAGAAACCTCACGAACTTCTAGAAATGATTTTCGTGATTCTGCTAAACCTCTCATGTAGCCCTGTAAAACTAATTTCTTATGACACGACACAAGTAGAAACTGACAAACTCGTTTATAACAATCACGGTGATTTTAGATGCTAAACGAAACTTAACACATTGACAGGATATTTGATGTTATTTCAATGGTTATAAATTCGAATCAGTTTACAAAGAATTTGGTATACGCTGACAGGTGAAAAATCGGAACACCAAGAATGAGTTGTGTGACGTAAATGGAAGTTGGTTGGCATGTGTTTACATGCGAAAGACCATGTCTATTCAAATTTGGCGCCAATCGCATCAGTAGCGCTAGTAGCGCTACTGTGAGGACACAAATCAGGTTTGCTTTAAATATGCCCTGTAAGGATCGTGAGCACTGGTTATCTTTGAGATTGGATGTGGTGAGTTGACGTTAGTCAGCAATGTCTTTAAAACAACTAAGACGCTATTATCAACACCTCACAGAGTTTGAACGAGGTGGTGTTATAGGGGTACGAGAAGCTAGATGTTCCTTCGGCGATGCTGCATGAAGACTTGGCAGGAATGTAGCCACTGCACATAACAGCTGGCAGCGGTGGTCACAAGAATGTACGGTCGCAAGAAGAGCAGGTTCGGGATGACCACGTGGCATTACTGAGAAAGAGGATCATTGTGCTTGGCGGATGGCTCTGGCGCGTCGTACTGCATCTGCAACAGCAATTTGAGCAGCAGCTGGCACCATAGTGAGCCAAAGAACTGTTCCAAATCGATTATTTCAGTAACAGTTCTGAGCCAGACGGCCAGTAGCGTATATTCCTCGGTCTCAAACCACATCCATTTGCGACTTCAGTGTTGTCTGAGTTTTCTGATAAATGCTGGCTCTACCCCGGTGTCAGGGAAGGTCGTGTATTGCATAGAAGGAGTCCATTTGAAGGCCTGCAACCAAACTGTCTGTGTGCTAGACATAATGAATCTACATCTGGAGTTACCGTCTGGAATGCGATTTCGTATGACGGCAGGAGCGCTCTCCTGGTTATCCCACGCACCCTGATTGCACATTCGTACGTCAGTCTGGTGATTAGACCTGTTGTGCTGCCATTCATGAACGGCATTCCAGAAGCATTTCCCAACAGGGTAATCCTCGCCCACATACCGCTGTTGTAACCCAACATGCTCTGCAGAGTGTCGACAAATCGCCTTGCCCTGCTTGGTCAGCAGATCTGTCTCCAATCGAGTACGTATGAGACATCGTCGGACGAAAAATCCAGCCTCATCCACAAACAGAATTTACCGTCCCTGCAAGAGGCATTGAAATCCATACCACAAACTGACAGCCGGCATCCGTACAACACAGTGCATGCACGTTTGTATTCAACATTCTTGCAGTTACACCGGTAATTAATGTACCCAATTTCACATTTGCAATGTTTTTAATCTCGCGATTACAGTAACCTGCTCTCCCTCCCCACCCTCCCCCTCCCCCATGAGCCATGGACCTTGCCGTCGGTGAGATGGATTGTGTGCCTCAGCGATACAGATAGCCGCACCTTAGGTACAACCACAACAGTGGGGCGTCTGTTGAGAGGCCAGACAAACGTGTGGTTCCTGAAGAGGGGCAGCAGGGACAACACTCTGGATGATTGACTGATTTGGCCTTGTAACAGCAACCAAAACAACCTTGCTGTACTGGTACTGTGAAAAGCTGAAAGCAAGGAGAAACTACAGCCGTAATTTTTCCCGAGAGCATGGAGCTCTACTGTATGGTTAAATGATGATGGCGTCCTCTTGGGTAAATATTCCGGAGGTGAAATAGTTCTCCATTTGGATCTCCGGGCGGGGACTACTCAGGAGGATGTCGATACTAGAAGAAACAAAACTGGCGTTCTACGGAACGGAGCGTGGAATGTCAGATCCATTAATACGGCAGGTAGATTACAAAATTAGAAAGGGAAATTGATAGGTTAAAGTTAGATATAGTGGAAATTAGTGAAGTTCGGTGGCAGGACGAACAAGACTTCTGGTGAGGTAAATATAGGGTTATAAATACAAAATCAAATAACGGTAATGGATGAGTGGGTTTACTAATGAATAAAAAATATTAGGAACGCGGATAAGCTACTATGAACGGCATAGTTGCAGTACCCAATTTCACATTTGCAATGTTTTTAATCTCGCGATTACATTAACCTGCTCTCCCCCCCCCCCCCCTCCCAAATAAAATAGACACGACGTCCACGCCTACCACAATAGTACAAGTTTATATGCCAACTAGCTCCGCAGATGGCCAAGAGATTGAAGAAATGTATGATGTGATAAAACAAATTATTCAGATTGTTAAAGGAGACAAAAATTTGATTGTGATAGGGGACTTAATTAAATAGTAGGAAAAGGAATAGAAGGAAAAATTGCTGGTGTGTATGGGCTCGGGGAATGGAATGATAGAGGAAGCCGCCTGGTAGAATTTTTCAAGGAGCATAATTCAATCATCGCTGACATTTGGTTTAAGAATCATAAAAGAAGATTGTATATGTGGAAGAGACCTGGAGACACCGGGAGGTGTGTACTAGAAATGTTAATGACATAAATATGTTACCTAGATAAATGTATTCCCGAGGTTTCATTACACAAAAACAACTCCTCCCGAACAGGCTATGAAGGCCCAACGGTACTGAACGGTCGCCGTGTCATCCTCAGCTCATAGGCGTCAGTGGATGCGGATATGGAGGGGCATGTGGTCAGCACACCGCCCTCCCGACCGTATGTCAGTTTCCGAGACCATTCATTACACTACATCAATAATTTTTTGATGTTGCGATTTTTTTCGTATACACAGGGTGTTACAAAAAGGTACGGCCAAACTTCCAGGAAACATTCCTCACACACGAAGAAAGAAAATATGTTATGTGGACATGTGTCCGGAAACGCTTACTTTCCATGTTAGAGCTCATTTTATTATTTCTCTTCAAATCACATTAATCATGGAATGGAAACACACAGCAACAGAGCGTACCAGCGTGACTTCAAACACTTTGTTACAGGACATGTTCAAAATGTCCTCCGTTAGCGAGGATACATGCATCCACCCTCCGTCGCATGGAATCCCTGATGCAGCCCTGGAGAAAGGCGTATTGTATCACAGCCGTCCACAATACGAGCACGAAGAGTCTCTACATTTGGTACTGGGGTTGCGTAGACAAGAGCTTTCAAATGCCCCCATAGATGAAAGTCAACAGGGTTGAGGTTAGGAGAGCGGGGAGGCCATGGAATTGGTCCGCCTCTACCAATCCATCGGTCACCGAGTCTGTTGTTGAGAAGCGTACGAACACTTGGACTGAAATGTGCAGGAGCTCCATCATGCATGAACCACATCTTGCGTCGTACTTGTAAAGACACATGTTCTAGTAGCACAGGTAGAGTATCCCGTATGAAATCATGATAACATGCTCCATTGAGCGTAGATGGAAGAGCATGGGGCCCAATCAAGACATCACCCACAATGCCTGCCCAATCGTTCACAGAAAATCTGTGTTGATGACGTGATTGCACAACTACGTGCGGATTCTCGTCAGGCCACACATGTTGATTGTGAAAATTTACAATTTGATCACGTTGGAATGAAGCCTCACCCGTAAAGAGAACATTTGCACTGAAATGAGGATTGACACATTGTTGGATGAACCATTCGCAGAAGTGTACCCGTGGAGGCCAATCAGCTGCTGATAGTGCCTGCAGATGCTGTACATGGTACGGAAACTGCCAACTCCGCATTTGTAAACATTGCACTGACTGCAAAACCACGTTCGTGATGAACACTAACCTGTTGGTGCTACGAACTGATGTGCTTGATGCTAGTACCGTAGAGCAATGAGTCACATGTCAACACAAGCACCGATGTCCACATTACCTTCCTTCAATTGGGCCAACTGGCGGTGAATCGAGGAAGTACAGTACATACTGACGAAACTAAAATGAGCTCTAACATGAAAATTAAGCGTTTCCGGACACATGTCCACATGACATCTTTTCTTTATTCGGTGTGAGGAATGTTTCCTGAAAGTTTGGCCGTACCTATTTGTAACACCATATATATATACACACACACACACACACACACACACACACACACACACACACACACACACACACATACATACATATATATATATATATATATATATATTCGTTTGTTTTGACTGTTGTTGGTTTTACTCTCACAGTGTTTGAATTTTTGTTTGTACAATTCCTTACTGACATTCCTCGAATAGGTATCTTGGTAACTTACGGTTGTGCAATATATGTAGACGAGTTATGCAGGCGTTACCTAGACACCTGGAAGTTAATTCTGTTGGCCAAAGACTCTAGTTGCAAATTCTTTTACGAGTTTCTGAATTTTATCCATCCCATTAGCCTGCATTACATCTGTCTTCCTCGTCCAGAGTGGAGAGTTTGGGAGCCATCGCAACATTCAGTTTTGCTAAACTCACAATGTGTACATGTTTCTGTGACATGTGACTGGAGGAGACTGCATCCTCACGTGGGTCATGATTTATACAGACTGAAACAACCCCACCAACAAACTTTCAGAGGTTGTTCGGGGATAGCTTCGAATATTTTGGTACAAGGGATTGGATTCGTGGTCTCCGCGGCAGAGTAAAAATGTAATTATGATTTATTCGGTATTGTAGGGCAATCACTTCTGTCTCTGTGAAAATGTGGAATGTTTCAAAAATAAATAACAGGTTTGAATTGTTTACTACAAACTATAAAAGAAACATTGCATATGCCGCTGGGTAGAGGAAGTTTCGAAGTTCTAACACAGATGCGATTCTTGTTTGTTTGTAGCAACATGGCGATTACATTACAAAGAGTAATCAGTTTGTGTGTTGGAATCTGCCCGAAGTCAATTCATTGTTCAAGTGCAACGTGCATTCTGCCGACGATATAGCAAGAAGCCACCTTCGCGGACGCACATTTATGTCTGGCATACAAAATTCTTACAAGTCGTTTGCATATGCGAAGGGAAGAGCATTGATCGGCCACGCATATTTGATGAAAATGTCGAGCTTATTGCAGATGCATTCACACAGAACCCTCGGAAGTCCACAAGCGGGCAAGCCAGGAGTTCATTTTCCTCAAGCAACGGTGTGGCGTGTTCTGAAACGACGCATGCATATAAAGCCGTATATTTCACAGTTACTGTAGCAAATGCGTACCGGCGGCCACAACAGAAGGTACGAATTGTGCATTTCAGTTCTACAGGATACGGCAGAGGGCACTTTCTGCGAACGACTCATCTTCACGGACGAATCGACGTTTCATGTATCGGGCAAAAAACTGTCATAATGTAAGAATTTGGGGGTCACAAAATCCGGGTGTCGTCGTCGAGCGTGGAAGAGACTCACCGATACTGACCGTGTTTATGACGTTTTGTTCACAAAGTTTACAGACCTTTCTTTTTTTCGGAAGAAACTGCGACAGGAATGTCATACCTGGTTATGCTGCAAAACTGTTTGTTTCCTCAAATTCACGAACATTCCGATGATTTCATTTCTAAGCATGACGGCGCCCCGCCTCACTTCTACCTTTAGGTGCAGCGTTATCTTAACACCAAAATCCCACAACTTTAGACAGGAAGAGATGGATAACAAGATCTTGTTCATTTGTTTTGTTCTCCCAGGTCACCAGAAGTCATACATTGCTATCTTTTTTTGTGGGTGTACATGAAAGACAGAGTCCTTGTCCCACCTGTGGCAACTTCTCTTCAAGATCTCAATTGTTGAAACTGTCGATTCAGTAAACAGGTACCTGTTGGTTCGTGTGTGGAATGAAATGGATTGCCTTTTCGATGTTTCTCGAGCAACTCATGGTGCCCATGTTATGTGTACAGTATAATACCTGTACGAACATAAAACTTTGAACATTCCTCTATGGAGTGAAATGTGCAATGTGTTGCTTTCATTCATAGTTTCCTTGTAATAAACAAATGAAATCCATTCCTTTTTTTTTAATCAGCCCTTACTTTCATAACAGTGAAGAAGCCTATAAAATGAAATGACCAGAAAGTACAGCATTCATCACAGAGTAATGAAACACCCCTCAGACAGAACTGTGATGCGGCTGCCGTTGCTGCGAGAACAGTGGCGTCGTTACGCCACACTTCCACTGCATTCAGTGGATTCACACATGGGGTGCACATCGGCCAACTGTTCATCATTAAATCCGTCCACAGGACTTCTGTGTCAACGTTAACGCACAACTAACACTGCCAGGGAACCAAGACCCTAGGCAGAACGGGGCAGTACTGAATGCAAACTTGAGGGCAACGAGTTAAAAACGGCATTCATGTTATCAGCAGCAGTTACCGTGAGCGAATGGAAATGAGATACATAGCTGGAAAAGACAACAACTCTGACTTGGTACCCATATACTTGCTTAAGTTCGAATAGCGCATTGTGGAAGCACAAAAAAGGACGACTAAGTAAAACCTGCATCGCTGGAACAGGTTTGATGCAACTGTTCCTGCTGGGCTATCATATTCAAGCCTCTTCTGCACAACTACTGTAACCAACGTTCAACTAAACCGCTCTTCTGTTGTCACTCGTTGATCCCTCCCTAAAATTTTCACCTCTCCGCTCACTTTCTTCCATTACCGACTGACAATTCCAAGACGTTATTAGTTTCTCCATGTCTGGATGCTGCTGCTGCTTAATATTGATTAATTCCATGATACCTCAGAACGTGTTCTATCAACTGGGCCCTTGTTTCAGCCGTGTTATGCTGTAGATTCCTTTTCTCCCCTGTTCAATTCAGTACCTCTTCGTTAGTTACGCATAGAGTTCTAATATTATTGTAGGATTCAATAGACTACCGTAAGTAAGCGTAGTCTGCGCTAGTTTTCCCAGTAGCTTTGGTCAGTTAAGGAAGGTCGAATCCGTTTTACCCGTAAATTAGGTGTGTTGCATAACTGTTGGGCGTTACGCTCATAACGATCGCATTCTTTACGAATGCGATCGGTGTCAGACTAGATTCCCCTAAAAACCGGAATCGCTGATCCATCTAGGAACTGAGTGGGGAAAAAACGTAAAATAAAAAAAAAAACAAATAACAAAAATATATCAAACATCGCTTCAGTACTTTTTCGAACTTCAGTAAAACATGTTTCTGTTATCCGTAAACAACTTTCGCATTTATCAATAATAGCAGGAAGTTCTTGCGTTTGACCATGATAAACCTTCTATTAAGTACAAAATAATAACACTTATACACATATAAATTTTTGTGCATGTAAACAGTAATTTTATCAAAAGTAATTGCTACGGTTACATAAAAGTGCAGAAGTTACACGAGTAACTAATTTTTGTTACTTACAAAATGCAATTTATATTCTTTAAGGAGTACAACTCTAGTTACATATCTAATCTTCAGCAGTGTCTCTGTAGCACCTCATTCCGAATGCTTCTATTTTTGTCTGAACTGACTTACTTCTGTTCAGTGCTACACTGTAGAGCAGGGGTTCCCAACAATTTTTTTCGGGCACCCCTCATCGAGCTTGATTGGTACCTTGTCATATAACAGTATCAAGTACCCAAAAAAGCCAAATTAAGAGTCTTTTTATACGTTTTCTATTTTTGGTACTTAGAAAAAACATTGACATATTCATTACTGAAAAAATATTCAGCTTACAAATTTTTCAATTTAGCCATCATTGTTATTGTTAAATTTTTGATTATTACTCAAAATCTTTGTCTTCAAATCTGGGTGTTTAGTGTAAAAAATGCATTATCTTCCTCTTCATCTGTAGGCCTTTCTCGTTTTAACGAACCACTTTTTAACAAACGGTCCGTTTTTAACTACACGAACTGTAGCTTCCCCAAAAAACAACGCTTTACATACATTACAGTTTTACGGTCTGTGAAACCACCGGAAATAAATTAACAATGGCCGATAGTCGTCTGAAATGCGAGTTTCTGTGTAAAGTGACTGTCAGTTGTCAGCTGCAAAGAGGCAGCGCGTAGTCTAACGGCATACAGCAGAACTATTTGCATCTGCTAGAATGTGCTAGTTTCAGTTGGCTCTAGGAAGACGCCAGACGCAGAAGTTAGCGTTCGCTAAAGCTCTGCTCATGCAGGAAGCGGCCAAAACTAAAAATCTCTTATAATACGAAATACATTTAATATATTTTTTATTCTAATAGTATCTTGAGGACCCCTCTGGCATAGCTCGCGGACGCCAAGGGGTCCACGGACCACCTTTTGGGAACCACTGCTATAGAGAAATATAAGAGGCGATCAAAAAGTTCCCCCTCGAAGGTTGTACAGTGCAGAATCGCTGTGCCAATCAGGCAAAAACGCCTTGAGTTTTGACAATCACGCCAGGCTGAAGATACCCGTTTGGTAAAATACGCTGTCGTGCTGCGTGAAGAGGTCCGTAAATGACTGCTGCACATATTGGTCCGACAGGAATCGTCGACCTTGAAGGCCATTTTTTGAGGGTCCGAAGGCGTGATAATCGCATGGAGAGATGAGGACTTGTGGCGTTTGCTCGAGTGACTCCCCACTGTAGCTGGCGCAATTACTGCGTTCCGACATTCGCGATATGGGGACGTGCGTTATAATGAAGCAGCAGCACACCTTGTCGCAGTTTTACCGGACGTTTCGCCTTAATTGCACTCTGTAATTTCTCAGGCGTTGCGCAGTATCGTTCCCAAGCGATGGAGACACCAGGTATCTTGAAATCAATAAGCAATGAGCCCTGATAATCAAAGAACAGGGTGAGCATCACCATTCCAGCAGATGTCTGGTTCTTTAACTTCTTGGGACGAGAGGACGATGGATGAGACCACCGCATCGTCGACAATTTCGAATCCAGTTCCTAGTGGTGCCATACCTTTCGTCGCCTGCAACAATGTGCTTAGGAAAAGTGTTGCCTTCAACATTTAAACGAATCAGGTGCTTCAGGAAAACAGCCATCCGGATCCGGTTTGCTTTTGTTCGCCGTTCGACGCCTGGTGTGTCCACTGGCTGCGGACTTTAAGGTAGCCCAACTTCTGCTGGACGGTGTGTTCCACACTACGCAGGCTGACGTCGAGATCCTCAGCTAGCGCACGAATAGTTATGCGCTGGTCCAGCCTAATCTCATCATCGACCACCAGCTTGTTGTTTTCTGTAATGACTGAGCTGGCCTCCAAGATCGAGCGGAGTCTTGTGTCGAATCGCGACCACTGCTGAATTTGGCGCACCAGTTCACAACGGTTGTTTTCGACAGACATGCTGCCCCATACATATGGAGAAAGTTCAAAGAAGGTCAGCACGTTTTGTACTACCGCGAAATAAGGGAGAGTGTGTCACTATAATGATACAGATTTTGGGTGAACATCATTAAAACAAAGGCATTTTTTATTGCGGCGGTATCTGTGTGAATTTCAATCACCAACTTTCTCCTCCGAATTCAAAAATATATTGTTGATGCCGACCTACACAGGGACAAACGATCACCATAATAAAATATGGGAAATCAGAGCTCGCACCGAGAGATGTGGGTATTCGTTTTTTCAGCGCGCTGTACGAGATTGGAATAACAGGGAATTATTGTGAAGGTGGTTCGATGACCTTACTGCCAGACACTAAAATGTGATTTGTAGAGTATCCACGTAGATGTAGATGAATTCTTCGGCAGCCTAGAAAAGAATAACATCAGGTTGATCCTGTTTGGACGCATTTGATAATAATGTTGCCATAATTCGCTTTCCTTATATACAGCATGTACTCGGAAAGACAAGAATGCTACACTAATCCCTTGCTTACATGTCGGTGCTTATACACCCGTATCAGAGTCGAGCTACGTTGCATATACACTGCAGCAAAGCCCTCAAACCGAAAATTTTTCATCCATTCTTACACCTTCAGAAAAAGAGTCCCTACTATTTTCATTCAGTGTTACCATATTTATCTTTTTTTGTTTCTTAGTATTGCCCGTAAATATTTAAATCATCAAGTTCCATAAATGTCTTACAAGAAGCTTAGAATCGAATTATCGGATTCTATTTCTTTGTTACGGGCATTATCGTGCAGTGCGTATAAACAGAGTTATCATCCACTACACCAAGTGCATACTTTTCAATTCATTTTCTGTATTTTCTTAAGGAGATTCAACGGACATGTTAGGTTAAGAGTGGAACATAACTTTCATTATTTAGGATGTGTACTATTATAGGCTCAAACGGAAAGATGAACAAAGGGCAATGAAACAAAAAAATAATCCTAGCCAGGGGACCCGTGCGAAAGTTAAGCACTTTTGTACTTTTAAATAATGAACAGTATTTGGAACAAGTGTTGTCGTTGGAATGAAGAGAAAATATTTTTTTTTAAAAATGAACCGAACGACGTGAAATAATAATCAAGAATTTATGATATATCCTTGTATATACATTTGCATGTGTCGAAAAACGTGTTTTGTATATGGAATGTTTGTCCCGGCTTGTACGACCGGCAGGGATGAGGGACTATCAGTAGGTTCACATAACCTACGAACTCTGACTCGACAAACATCTTCAATGACAGTGAGCACGATAGGCCGTCGTAGCAACAGGTAACCACAAATCAAGGCGACAATGACAAACATGTTTGTCATGTCGGGAAGTGTATTCGCTTAGAAAAGTCAATTTGTATGACAGGCAGAGATAATGAACTACGGCAGTGGTTCAAAAATGGCTCTGAGCACTATGGGACTTAACTTCAGAGGTCATCATTCAGCTACTTAAACCTAACTAACCTAATGATATCACACACATCCATGCCCGAGGCAGGATTCGAACCTGCGACCGTAGCGGTCGCGCCGTCCACACTGTAGCGCCTAGAACCGCTCGGCCACCCCGGCCGGCCTACAGTACTGGTCACGGTTATTATGTAACAATGGTGTATAAAAACAAGTACTTCAAAACAAATAAAATGGTATTTGTAGTAAGATAATATGAAAAGACAGCCCGTTATTAGAAATTAATAAGTCAGCTTCGTAAAATATAGGTCTGAACCTGGGGATCCACGCTGCTGTTTTTCCTATGATAGTTAGAAAGTCTGTAATGTTAAAATTTTCCACAAATAGTACGTTTCAGCACAAAAGCGGTATGAAATGTCAGAACCCAGTCAAAAATCTTTCTAACGATACCTGATTCATCCTGTGCGATGAGTAAGTGTTCAGAATAATGGTTGTTGACTTGAGAAATAATATATACTGTAAATACAGGTCCGATAACCAATGGTTTCCCTGACACCATATATTACCACTGAGTACCTCAACACCTTATAACAGAGTCTCTGTAGATCCAAATTACAGATATACGGGTAACGAAAAACGCGTACAACAAACTTCCTCGCAGATCAAAACTATGTGCCATACCGGTCCTTGAACACGGAAATTTCGCTTTACACAGGCAAGTGTTCCATCGAGTAGACGATATCCATGCACAACTCGTGACCCACCCTCACAGCTTGGGTAGCTCAACCGGTAGAGCACTTCTCCGTAAAAGGCAAAGGTCCCAGCTTCGAGTCCAGGCCTGGCCCTGGCACACATTTTAAATCTTCCAGAAAGGTTCAAGTCAGCGCTCACTCCGCTGCAGAGTGAAGATTCATGCTGGGGATGCCATAACAAGTGTTCTGCAAGCGAAGGCAGGCTTCAACACGTGTTCTTATTGATTCCCGTACACGTCAAAAATCCGAAGCGGTTTTCCAATGAAATGACAACCATCCACAATATTTTCCTGGAGTCATCCTTTTATATATCCTCACACAAAATATTCAACGCGTTCAAGTCCGTGGACCTGCGAGGCCATGGTACTGTGGATCCACGACAAAAACACACTTCTCGTTGTAGCGCTATGTACCAGTACTTGGGTATCCAGAATGATGATAAAATCAAACGAAGGCAGTTTGGAAACCATTGGTTTACGGATCTATATTTGTTACAATTATTCGCTTGTTTCATTGCAATATACTCGCCTCTCGTTTGTATCAACATAGGTCTAACACCCTGTAGATTAACCCTAGAACACTAAGGAGGGAAAAAACGTTGAACTCCCACTAAACAATCGTAAAGTTCACTACTCCACTTTTTCTTCAATGGAAGCCATAATTTATAGATTATGTATTAGTAATTTACCGGTATTAGATGTCTAATGTATGTTACATACCAAATTTCATACAAAATATCCTAGTTGGTGAGTGACACAACCAGACACAAATACTTTTTGAATGTTTTATTTTACTGCTATAACTGGTTCATGGCTACCATGCCCTTTCCCACATGGCTAGCATTTTTCGTTACATAGATGTTTTGGTTAACAGAATGTTGTCTGCTCCATACTGCACAAGAGTATTTGAGTATAGTGCCACTTCATCAGTTATTTAATCAATAAAATACGCTTAGGAATATATATATATATATATATATATATATATATATATATATATATATATATGTGTGTGTGTGTGTGTGTGTTCACATTTATATGTTCCAGTAGATAGCGGTTCGTTTTCTTGCTAGAAAACCACATGGATCACAATAAAACGAATCGCTATCTACTAGTGAACACAACCATTTTGCATCTCACCCTTTGCGTAGTTTTATTAATGTAACAACTGATAAAGTGGCACTAAATACTCAAATATTCTTGTGCAGTGTGGAGCAGACGACATGCTGTTAACCAAAAGATCTATGTAACGAAAAATGTTAGCCATCTGAAGACGGGCGTGGCACCCAAAACCTGTTAAGGCAGTAAAATAAAACATTCAAAATGTTTTTGTGGCCGGTTGTGTCATTCACCAACTATCATTAACGGCCGCGGAGTTCACAAGATCCAACACGGATAAAATAACAAACAAAATGCCCTGAATGAGATTTTTACTTTGCAGCGGAGTGTGCGCTGATATGAAACTTCCTGGCAGATTAAAACTGTGTGCCGGACCGAAACTCAAACTTGTTCCGAGTTCAAATCTCGGTCCGGCACACAGTTTTAATCTGCCAGGAAGTTTAAAATATCCTGTCTTATATCGTCTGCAATCGTAAATTTTACGAGGATTTCGAAATCTAGTTTTAAAATTTGTGAGTCCAGAAATCGGTCCAACATCAATGCCTTTTAAGCAAAGCATAAGCAGCCCAACGCAGCCCCTGGTCCTAAACTTCGGGTACACCTATATTCCGTCAGATCTGCCGGTAATGACAGATGCTGAGGTTCTAACTCTTATCTGGCACTCTGTTGTGACCAGTAACCAAAGGTTAACCATGTGAATATACGGTTTCTATACGAAAATTTTCATTGTCCGTACAGTACCTTGCCTTTCGACGAGGAACGCTATGTACGTAGTCCCTATCAGCGGGAACGCCAGAGGGCCGGGAATCTTGTCGACTGCCCTGCAGAAAGTCCACCTCCGGTACAGCGCCAGTGCGGCCAGGCCCACAACCGCGGCCGCTCCCACGAAGAGTATTAGCTCCATGGGGCAGAAGACGCAAACGCCGGTGAAGTTAGAAGTACCGCAGAGGAGCGGCGTGCACTCGACTCGGCAGACCGCCGGAGGTGCACTGGCCGGGGGAAGCCATCAGCGCAGACGAGATCGCAGCCATCAGCGACCAGCGTGCTGCTGCTAGTTCCGTTATGGGCCGCGGTGCGGCGTAGCGCTAGCGTACACTCTGAAGGTCGACTAATGGCAGTGGGCGCCCTCGGCTCGTAACAGAGCCGTCGAGGGGCCCGTTTCACCACGCGCGTCGCCATAGCTGCTCTCAAAGTCAGGGTCACGTCTCAATAAAGGGGCAAAACAATGAATCATGCTGCGTTTACTGCTCGTAAATGGGCTGTAACGACCGTAAAACATTGCAGCTCTCTTCGCTTTCGACAGACTAAGCAGTTTGTTCAGGCGCTTCGTTTGCTGATGACATTGTGCTGTTCCTTCTAGTGCAGCTAAAGTGCAACAACTTAGGACAGTTACAAGCTTGTACATCGATAGACACTATTATAAATTATAATAAGACTAAAATAATAATAACCAACTTACAGAAATGCAGTTAGTACAAATTAACAATGGGGTCATGGAACGACTTAGTAGGTACTTAAACACTCATCATCAGTTTTCTGCTGTATTAGCACATTCTTTGAGTCTCCACTTGCAGTGACCCTTCGCTTCCTTCTTAATGCTGCTGTGTGTGCTGTCATCCAACACGTTATCCTTCTCTTCCTCTCTCACCTCCTCTTCCACATGACCCTCTGTTTTCATGCGCCCCTCCTTCACTCTTAACAAATGTCCAATTCAATTTCTCTTCTTCTTATTACAGTCAGTAATTGTCTTTGGTCTCCAATTTTTTCCGTACTTTCTCATTTTCCACTCTCTCCACAGAGCTTATTATTTCCATCCATAGCCATGTCGACATCTCAAAAGCCTCCAGCCTTTCTCTTTCTTCCCCAGTTTCCACATTGTAGCAACATGCAGGAGGGCAATATCTACAAAATATTTTATTACTATTTTACTCAAATCTTTCTCTACATTGCCTCAGAAATTTCTCTGTTCGTAAAAAATACCTCTTTCGCCTTGTTGTTCTGGTGTTGATTTCTGTGCTGCTCTTCTAATCTGTCTTTATCCTGCTGCTCATTGAAACTGCAGCACCAGGTAAGTCACATGCAACAAACATCAAACTGGCATGGAGTGAACTACATACTTGGTTACATAAGTGATTATCACTTTCAACACCACTCCATACAGAAGGTGGGAGTCAGGCAATTTACATTGTGCATACAGGGTTCCCAGAGTAATTATCGTTGAACTGGGGATGACAGGAATGCACTTCTTTTGAAGCAAAAAAACTCATAGACATATGCCCTATTCCGAGTGGTTTCCGACATTTAGATTTAATGTACATTTATTTTTCTGGGATAGTGGCACACACGTATGTGTGTTAGCGGTCGACTCTTTGGCGTTTTATTCCAGCCCCACCCGCCTCGTTGCTTTCAACTTCTTTGCTCGGGATGTCTTTCTGACATTACCGCAGCCTGTTGAATGCACGGTCGTCAATAGCGCGTTGTGAGCGAAGTAATGCGAAAGACAGAATTCTTCGAAGTATCGGTTAACTGTGCTTGTACGCGCACTGGCGAAATTGCCACATATCTACACTAGAGAAGAATATACAAATATGGTGTATGTTCACGGCTTCTGTGATGATGGAGTTCCTGCTGCTGTCGAAAAATACCATCGGCGCTTCCCAACATGTCTGTTCCCGATCATACAGTGTTTACCAGAGCTTTCAGCGCATTGCGTGAAACAGGAATTCTTCCAAGTCCCTATTTTCCTTCTGAACATGTAGTTCGACAGCCTGTGCAGGAACAGCAACACGCAGTTGAAATGCTGCAGCGTAGTCCTACTGTCGGCACACGACGACGCGCTGCACCTATCAGTGCGCCCCATGAACAGGTGGATGGCAAACGTTACATGAGCAAAACTTGTATTCACTTCACATGCAGCGTGCCCACGATCTTCAAATTGGAGACGATACTACTCGGCTCGAATTTTGTCACTGGTGAAATGGCCATTGAAGACCTCCCTCGAAGAAGGTTGTATATCAAAGTTTCGTAATTTCTTGCAAAATAAATATAATTGTTGTTTCCCCTTTGGTACTGTTTATTTGTTTTATTACGTACGAATAAGTGATACAATATATGTTTTAAAATAGCAATACATATTTAGTATATTTTACAATATCTCGAAAGTTATCTTTAATTATTATGTGACTTTCGTGTAAGAACGTTGCATGTCCTGTAAAAGTACATTGTGGAATAACGTTATTAAAGAAAACCTAATTTTCTCTTACACTGGCAAAAATGTTGGAAAGCATTAACAGATTACCTGACGTTCCAAAATAATACACTGTATTTACCTAATCCACTTACAACCCAAGAAAAAAAAGAAAGAAACTAGTTCTATGCAGGACAAGAAACAATAAGAAAAAAAAAACAGAGACAGAATAAATTGAACAATTCACTCTGTAATTTGCCCCAGTTCATCTTTCAAACCTTTTTAATATACTGTAACACAATACAGTAGGACAGATATTGTAATGGCTATACAAACGACCGCTGGTCCGGGATAAACCAAAAACTTTTACCCCACGTTCGTAGCACAAATAGGAACCGAGCACACCAAGACCCATCCCAAACCACGATTCTGTGCGCGACCTTTCCAGAGATATTTTTACGAAATATAAATAACAATGTACATTAAATGCGTTCTGCCTCGGAAAAGAATTGGAATAAGGCATGTGTCCATATGAAGTTCTTTGCTTCTAATGATGGGTCCTGTCGTATCACACTGTCTAATCCTCCTGGGCACCCTGCATAACGAAGGACTACGCAGCGGGTTTCTCAGTCAGAAATCAAATTTGAATGTTGTTTGTGAGAGGTTGTGTTAGGCTTCCTCTAAGAAGGAGAAACGTGTAGCAGCGTCTATTGGAACTTCACAGACGCAGGGTTGTAGCTTATCGAGACTGCGGTTCACCAAACTGCGATATCGCTGCTCGCGTTAATCGGGCTCAGACGACTGTCATGCAAATACGGAATCGAATGGCTCAGGAGAGCCATACTCAACATGATATCGGATCTCAGCAACTCCTCGTGACTAGTGCCCTAGACGATGGAACAGGGCGCTCGGTCTGGCGGGATCGTACAGTCACGTAACGTTCACCCAGGAAGTAGGCTTGTTTGTAGCGAAACAACTGCCCACAACGCCTGGTTCCTTTGATTCGGCAGCTGAGAGAGGCCCATCGACGATTATGAAATAACGACAAAGCTGGTCACACAAGAATGGTCGGGCAAGCACAGAGGAGTGTACACCACCGTCTGACAGGCGCGTGTGGAACACCACCGACTAAGCTGATTTGAAGCTTGCTTCCTATGGACAAGCCATCTGAAAGAGAGTTGCACAGTATTGGCTCAAAAAGGGCGAGCATGATAAGGTAATGAAGATACTGGGCATATGAGCAGCTGAAAATAAGGATATGGAAACAAATGTGGGACATGGCATAAGCAGGGAGAAGAACTTACAGTTCTTTCCTAACATAAAAGCAATATCCATAATGTCATACTTCGATCAAGGGAGCTATACACTACCTTTCGAGATATGATCCATATCCCAGCTACTTGCTAAAAATACAACGCAGCACATGTAACCTACCCACTATATGTGTTTCTGTATGAAATATAGCACAACTTTACCTCCCAATCTATAAAAAAAAGTTTACGTATTAGCAAAACTATGTCCCCACAAACTGTTATCCATCTTAAAAGTCGTATGCTAACCTCTGACTAAAGAGAAACTAATCTGAATTGAACTGTAGCTGATCTGAATACAATTTGTCTTTATACACACATAAAAAAAGTTTTGCATCACCGTTGTTCCCAGAACTCCTGAGGATAAGCGTTGACAGTGGATATTGTATCACAGACGCAGTCCCTTTGACTGCTCAGAGATGTCACTAAACCCTCCCAAAGATGTAAACAACCATGAGTGAGCAGAGCCTATTAGACGGAGGGGGTCCGACAACCGATCAGTTCCAGTCATTCCACCAGACCCGGTCGATGATATGCCTCGCTCAGGCCGCCCAAGGTCTATTACTGCAGTGCATGACCGCTACCTACGGATTATGGCTCGGAGGAACCCTGACAGCAACGCCGCCATGTTGAATAATGCTTTTCGTGCAGCCACAGGACGTCGTGTTACGACTCAAACTGTGCACAATAGGCTGCGTGATGTGCAGCCGGCCGGGGTGGCCGGACGGTTCTAGGCGCTACAGTCTGAAACCGCACGACCGCTACGGTCGCAGGTTAGAATCCTGCCTCGGGCATGGATGTGTGTAATGTCCTTAGGTTTGTTAGGTTTAAGTAGTTCTAAGTTCTAGGGGGCTAATGACCTCAGAAGTTAAGTTCCATAGTGCTCAGAGCCATTTGAACCATTTTTGATGCGCAACTTCACTCCCGACGTCCGTGGCGAGGTCCATCTTTGCAACCACGACACCATGCAGTGCGGTACTGGTGGTCCCAACAACATGCCGAAAGGACCGCTCAGGATTGGCATCACGTTCTCTTCACCGATGAGTGTCACATATGCCTGCAACCAGACAATCATCGAAGACGTGTTTGGAGGTAACACGGTCAGGCTGAATGCCTTAGGCACACAGTCCAGCGCGTGCAGCAAGGTGGAGATTCCCTCCTGTATTTGGGTGGCATTATGTGGAGCCGACGTACGCCGCTGCTGGTAATGGAAGGCGCCGTAACGACTACAAGGTAAGTGAATGAACGCTATCCTCCGACCGATAGTGCAACCATATCGGCAGCATACTGTTAAGGCATTCGTCTACATGGGCGACAATTCGCGCCCCCATCGTGCACATCTTGTGAATGACTTCCTTCAGGATAACGACATAGCTCGACTAGAGTGGCCAGCATGTTCTCCAGACATGAACCATATCGAACATGCCTGGGATAGATTGAAAAGGGCTGTTTTTGGACGTGACCCACCAACCACTCTGAGCGATCTACGCCGAATCGCCGTTGAGGAGTGGGACAACCTGGACCAACAGTGGTTCAAATGGCTCTGAGCACTATGGGACTCAACTGCTGTGGTCATAAGTCCCCTAGAACTTAGAACTACTTAAACCTAACTAACCTAAGGACAGCACACAACACCCAGCCATCACGAGGCAGAGAAAATCCCTAACCCCGCCGGGAATCGAACCCGGGAACCTGGGCGTTGGAAGCGAGAACGCTACCGCACGACCACGAGATGCGGGCGACCAACAGTGCCTTGATGAACTTGTGATTAGTATGCCACGACGAATACAGGCATGCATCAGTGCAAGAGGACGTGCTACTGGGTGTTACAGGTACCGGTGTGTACAGCAATCTGGACCACCACGTCTGAAGGTCTCACTGTATGGTGGTACAACATGCAATGTGTGGTTTTCAGGAGCAATAAACATTTCGATATTTGCCTGGAGCGATTTGGGGAAATTACGGAGAACCTAAAGCAGGTTGACCAGAATTCGAGTCCATTGTGCTAACGAATGCATCAGCTTGCTCAGTAGGGGCTAAGAGTCCAGACAAACGAAAAAATCTGCCTTGTTTCTGATCCAAAATACATTAGTGCAGTAAGTGTAGTTTTGAGAAGCAGTATAGTCAGAATGAAATTTTCACTCTGCAGTGCAGTGTGCACTGATATGAAACTTTCTGACAGATTAAAATGTGTGCCAGACCGAGACTGGAACGCTGGACCTTTGCCTTTCGCGATCAAGTGCTCTACCATCTGAAGTACCCAAGACGACTGTCGACCCGCCCTCACAGCTGTAAATTCTGTCAGGTAGGAGATGAGGTACTAGCAGAATTTAAAGCTGTGAGGACGAGGCCAGAGTCACGCTTGGGTAGCTCAGATGGTAGAGCACTTGATCGCGAAAGGCGGAAGTCCAGAGTTCGCGTCTCGTTCTGGCATATAATTTTAATCTGCCAGGAAGTTTCATAGCAGTATAGTCCACAATTATAAATTACCAAATGTGTGATGTAGCAATGCAGCACTTTACAGTAGACCAGTAAACTGTGCCTTCTGGATTCCTGATGAACACACATCTATGCGCCAAACAGTCAGAGGGTAGTATTATACTTTTTTTCTTTCCTTGAATTATTATGTTTGTGTAATTTTGCTATTAGACACCATAATGCTTAGATGTATTAGGAGGTTTGAAATCATGTTAAAATATTGCGTACTATATTCATTCCAATTCAACTACAGCATTTTTTTGACCTTATATCTAGTCAACAGACGAAAAGAAAATAGAAGAGAAATAGTTAAGTAAATGGACAAAATAGGAATCATACACCCAATAAGTTGAACGTCGGAAGATTATTCATATCTTCGTATCGGCAGATAGAAACTTGTCTTCCTCAGAAGAAGTAATAACACCTAAAAAACTTGAAAAATTAGATACGGTGGAAATATATATATAAACTTAGGTGTTAAACATTGCGTTAAAAGAGAAACGAGTCATAAGGCTTAGTCAAGAGTAAAAATAGTCCTTGTAAAATCTAAGACTGTGTCTATGTGCAGCGTGCACGAAACAGACAACTAACAATACAGACGAGACAAGCCAGCAGGAAACTTACGCTTAGATGGCGCTCGCGTAAGAAGCGGTGCCAACCACAAAAGACATCTGACATGTTAATAAAACTCCATTAAAATAAGATAAAAACAGTAACATAACAAAAATTGTAAAGAAGCATACAAACATATGCAAATGGGAAGAAAATAACGACGAACGATGAAGCAGGATACTGACAGATTGCGGCTTTGAGAAGAATAACATCTCGAAACAGCGTGCAAAAATTCGAAACAGCTGTTATGTCAAATTAAGGAGAGGCGGAAAGTCATCCAAAATGTTTCTGCTCTCAAACAATAATTTATCATTAACAATGAAGTCCCTATAAATGAAACTGTGCTTAAAAATTTGAAATTCCTGCGGCAAGTCCCATCTCTTCCCTATGCAAAATAGGGGAGTGCGCACATTGTATGAGATGCTCTGCATAAGTAGAGCCGTGAACGTTACCGCACCCTTTACCCGGAAAATGTTCTTTGAATCTGATTTTGACTGCACTTCCTGTCTGCCCATTATAGAAACAAGAACAGTTATTACACCTCATTTTATAGACGCCAGAACGACAAAATGGTTCGTCATTATGCTTTAAAGCGTGAATTAAATTTTTCGAAAGATGGTTGTTAGCTGGAAAGGAGACTTTACAGCTAAACTTCTTAGTGACAGGGCTGCATATCTTAAATGAAATATTTCCTGGAAACGACATGGAAAAGAAATTCCCTTCCTCTTTATGTTCTTTTTCCCGTTTGTAATCTCCTAGAGTGGAACATTTTTTAGAGGTTTTATTATCCAATATTCGGTCTACTAATGACAGTTCGTAGCAGTTATTACTGGCTATAGCTTTAATCAAATTTTTCGCTTCCAGAAAATTCTCCGGAGATAAATAAATAGTGATATCACGTCGTCTCTTCAGATGAGTCTCGGTTCTGCTACGGTAATATTACGATGGGCGTGTCAGCGTTTGGGGGTTCCAAGGAAAGGTAACGTTTGCAGACTGCACTCGTGCCAAAATTCTAAAATATACGTTGTCGAGGTCATACATCTTTATTTGGACCGTAAGATACTTGGTTCCTATGCTGTTCACTATTTTACTTCGTTTAGCTGCGAATTATTTAACGCTCAGATCATGTTCGGTTTTGTTATGTTTAATACTTCATTCGTATCCGAATGTTGCTGGAAATGCATGTTGTTCGAACTTTTTAAAACGTATGATTCCCAACAGTCACTTACTTGTAAGGAGAGGGTCCTGCTATTAAAAATGTCTGCCGGAATAGCTCAACGGTAGAAGGTTGAAGACAGACGCCAACTTCCTCGCGGAAGATCACTTATAAAGATTCAGGAACAAGTGTTGAGCGAGGAATCTAGGAAAATACCCCATACCCGTTCGTACCGGCTCTGTATGGATGAGATTGGACTAGCTACGCACGCACAAAGGCATCTAAGCACCCTATGTGAGTGGAACGAGTAGAATCCCTAATACCTAGTACAAGGGGAAATACCCTCTGCCATACGCTTTATAGTGGTCTACAGAGTATTTCTGTAAGAGTACATGGTGAGAATACCATCTAGGAACATCCCGCTCCGAGTGTTACTTTGTGGTGACGACGTAAATCTCCTGAAATCGTTATAGTATTTGAGTTAAGCTTCGAAAGAAAGGAAAGAGGGAAATTTAAAGCTTAGCGAACCCTTAAGTGGATGCCGAGGTATGTACACCGCCTGAAAAAAATAATGAAACATCCTGGAAACATTGTCATATATCAAAGTAACACCGTACTCGTACATAACATCGGCAGATATATAAATAATTAGCATTGCATTTCTCTGTGGCATATACAACGGCCATTTGCGTGCATAGGGGTTGTTCGTGATTAGTGCTGTTACGGTGCCTGCTAGGGTATATAATGGACGTGAACAGCATCAGATGTTGAAAGCTCATTGTAAAGGACACGGACATTCCCTACACGCACTTGAGACAGCGTTATCAACACCTGACAGAGTTTGAAAGGGCCTCATTGTGGATCTCCTTTTGCCCGACTGGTCAAATCGTGCAATATCCAGATTTTTGTGGCGTTCGGTTTGATACTGGGCTGAAGATGGACTACATGAAAATGTGAGGGCATGCATATTGTTCGTTAAGGGTTCCAGTCGACCACATCTGACCACCGTAACCACTCGTAACCTCCCCACATTTGCGTTTGCCATTCGATAAGATGTAATGGACACCCTACAACATGCTATTTCATCCCACACCACTGGTTGTTGTCTAGAGCAACTAAACTAGGGGCTGCCATTAACGCCAGAACACAAACGGCTGGTTTAGAGTTGAGCTGTGATCATTTGCATGGCTTGCTGATGAGTGGCGTCCCATTGTGTTCAGTTATGAATCGCGATTCTGCATTACCATGCTCTTGGCGAGCATGGTAGCAACCTAGAGAGAGGCTTCATATTTCCAATGTTTTGGAGAGGTACAGCAGTGTCACACGTGGCGCCATGATGTAGAGAGCCACTGTGCACGACTTAAGGTGTCGGCTGGCAGTGATTGAACGAACTCTGAAGGCACAGTGGTACGTCACGGAGGTCCTGCGTCCAAATTAACTCTCAAGCGACAATACCGTTGTGCCATTTTCAACAGGTCAAAACTCGTCCATACGTGACACATGTTTTTATGAACTGTATGCTTGTATGCGTGACGCTGAGGCAATCCCGTGGCCAGGAAGACCCCAAGATCTTTCCCTGATACAACATGTGAAGGACCAGATCGGACTTCAACTCCGTCCCAGCATTACTATCCAGCATATGAAGAGCCAGTTACGACAGCTGGGTGCCAGGTTGCCGCACAAGACGATAAAACTGCTGTAGGACACCTTTCCCAACTGAAACAGTGTATGCATCCACGCCAGAGAGTGTGCAGCATCACACTGATAAGTGAGCTCATACTGCCAAATTCTTTGTAAAGATGACTCGATTTTATAATCAACGGAGTAACATCACATAACCTCTACCTATGAAGTTCCTTTTAGTCTCCTCCTCCGCTTCTGGGTGTTCCACTTACTCTGTCAGGTAGAGTAAATTGTACAATGATGGAGTAGGTCGTTGAGCACAGCATTTTCAAAAAAAAAAAAAAAAAAAAAAAAATACCTTCCGTAGATTATCCTCAAAAGGCTTAGGGAAACTACTCCGTCCGAACAGGACTTGCAAGGACCAACGGTACCGACCGGCCACCGAGTCATCCTCAAACCACAGGCGTCACTGGATGCGGATATGGAGGGGCGTGCTGTCAGCACGCCGCTCTCCCTGCCATATGTCAGTTTACCAGACCGGAGCCGCTACTTCTCAGTCAAGTAGCTCCTCAGTTTGCCTCACAAGGGCTGAGTGCACCCCGCTTACCAACAGCGATCGGCAGACCGGATGGTCGCCCATCCAAGTGCCAGCCCAGCCCGACAGCGTTTAACTTCGGTGATCTGACAGGAACCAGTGTTACCACTGCCGCAAGGCCGGTGGCCTTACGGAAACTACAGGACACCTAAAACTGGTTGGTCGACCACTCTTCTCTCTGACACGATTACCGTGCCTGAAGTATCGCGGCACTTCCCGACTTGAATGCCGTTACAGACACGTTGTTGCTCCTGTCGCATCGGAGCTTCCTTCTTTTTTTAAGCTGTCTGGGCTCGCTGGCATATAACTGTCGTCCTGTATGCCTGCGAACAGTAGCTCTCACGTGTGGAGAGTAGACAACACTCGAAGTTTGCCGTCGTTTAGTAATGCAATGTTCCTATGTGGTATTCGAATGAGCTAAGAAGTTGACCTAAATTACGAAACAGAAAAAAATTAAATCTGTCTCAGTAATCAATAGTTGCTGTTAGAAACATCGTCAATTACACACTACTAGCCATTAAAATTGCTACACCAAGAAGAAATGCAGATGATAAACGGGTATTCATTGGACAAATACATTATACTAGAACTGACATGTGATTAAATTTTCACGCAATTTGGGTGCATATATCCTGAGAAATCAGTACCCAGAACAACCACCTCTGGCTGTAATAACGGCCCTGATACGCCTGAGTATTGAGTCAAACAGAGCCTGGATGGCGTGTACAGGTACAGCTGCCCATGCAGGTTCAACACGATACCAATTCATAAAGAGTAGTGACTGGCGTATTGTGACGAGCCAGTTGCTCGGCCACCATCGACCAGACGTTTCCAATTGGTGAGAGATCTGGAGAATGTGCTGGCTAGGGCAGCAGTCGAACATTTTCTGTATCCAGAAAAGCCCGTACAGCACCTGCAACATGCGGTCGTGCATTACTCTGCTGAAATGAAGCGTTTCACAGGGATCGAATGAAAGGTAGAGCCACGGGTCGTAACACATCTGAAATGTAACGTCCACTGTTCAAAGTGCCGTCAGTGCGAACAAGAGGTGTCCGAGACGTGTAACCAATGGTAGCCCATACCATCACGCCGAGTGATACGCCAGTATGGCGATGACGAATACACGCTTCCAATGTGCGTTCACCGCGATGTCACCAAACACGGATGCGACCATCATGGTGCTGTAAACAGAACCTGGATTCATCCGAAAAAATGACGTCTTCCCATTCGTGCACCCAGGTTGTTCGTTGTGTACACCATCGCAGGCGCTCCTGTCTGTGATGCAGCGTCAAGGATAACCGCAGCCATGGTCTCCGAGCTGATATTCCATGCTGCTGCAAACGTCGTCGAACTGTTCGTGCAGATGGTTGTTGTCTTGCAAACGCCCCCATGTGTTGACTCAGGCATCGAGATGTGGCTGCAAGACCGTTACAGCCATGCGGAAAGATACCTGTCATCTCGACCGCTGGTGATACGAGGCCGTTGGGATCCAGCACGGCGTTCCGCATTACCCTCCTGGACCCACCGATTCCATATTCTGCTAACAGTCATTGGATCTCGACCAACGCGAGCAGCAATGTCGCGATACGATAAACCGCAATCGCGATAGGCTACAATCCGACCTTTATCAAACCGGAAGCGTGATGGTACGCATTTCTCCTCCTTACACGAGGCTTCACAACAAAGTTTCACCAGGCAACGCCGGTCAACTGATGTTTGTGTATGAGAAATCGGTTGTCACCACCGGCGCCAACCTTGTATGAATGCTCTGAAAAGGTAATGACTTGCATATCACAGCATCTTCTTCCTGTAGGTTAAATTTCACGTCTGCAGCACGTCATCTTCATGGCGTAGCAATTTTAATGGCCAGTAGCGTAAATTGCTTCCATTTCAAGAAATCCAGTTACCAACCAGTTATTGTACAGGACTATTTTGTGCCAAGACGCGTTTCAAGCTTTCGCCGGTTTTCTACCGTTGTAACACGCTTATATTTTCAACAGTATAACATTTTACTAGCTTCATTTTGAGTGCTGCAGCTACCCAGAAATTCTTGTAAGTAGCACGTTTCTCGAGTTTTCTGATTACGTGTAAGTAGTTAAGTGCACTTGCATTTATTCTGGAATCTCTGACTCAATTTTCGCTTTTGAATGCATAGCAGAAACATTTTTAGCTTCACTGTTGCACTGAAGCAGCACATTATTCAGCATACGACAAACTAATGCGTGTTTTTATATCGGAATTTGATCTAGATTCGAGTTACAGTTCCTTTACACGTTACAAAATTGATTATAAAGTACGTAATACTTGCAGACAACGTTACTGACCTTAAACCTAAATTGCGTCTCCGTATGATAAAAGTGCCCAATATAGAAATGTACTGTACTGATTCGCAACGCGGTTTTTATGTAAAATGACTAAATTAGCCATTAATATGAATAGTTATAGCTGCAACCAACACCGACAGCGATATAGAGTTATGGTAGCAGTTGGAGATCTATCGTCAAGCATGGTCCTCACCAATGGTATCACGGCGAACGACGAGCGTCCAGCCCAAGTGACTCTCTCGCCCTGCGCCACACCCCAAGACATCAGGTCACATCACGCGGCGAGACCCCGTCATCGCCGGCGGGGCTTAACTGTGACATTCAGCCTGGAGCGAGCGCTCTCTTCTGGTATGGAGCTCATGGAGCATTCAATAGACAGGCCGCTGCCTTGAATCTGGAGATGTTTCTTGTACCTGGCTTTATTCTTTCTGTGTCACGTTAATATTACTTTGAGTAATCGAGGACCTATGAAATGTATGTTCGTTCATCTCAATAAATCGGAATTGCAGACTACAATAGTGATGACGAGTATTTGTGACTGCACAGTGCAGCGATAAATCTGCCAACATGGATTCAGAATTTATGAAACACTGGCTTTTAGAACAGCAGGAACAACGACAGCTTGGTCGGCAACTACTAACCGACAGAAGCAGCAACTGGTCTTACTACATTATTACATAACAGCGTTGTCTGTCAGAAGTGAGACGCCTCGGACATTCCGCCGTTTTGCCGGCCCATGTGGCCGAGCGGTTCTAGGCGCTACAGTCTGGAACCGCGCGACCGCTATGGTCGCAGGTTCGAATCCTGCCTCAGGCATGGATGTGTGTGATGTCCTTAGGTTAGTTAGGTCTAAGTATTTCTAAGTTCTAGGGGACTGATGACCTTAGAAGTTAAGTCCCATACTGCTCAGAGCCAAATTCCGCCGTTTTCGTCGCTTCTCGGCAGTATTGACGACTGGGAAACATGTTTGTGTCTTCTCACCCTGCACGTTACTGCTTACTGGATAACTGATTCGCCGGCCGGAGTGGCCGTGCCGTTCTAGGCGCTACAGTCTGGAGCCGAGCGACCGTTACGGTCGCAGGTTCGAACCCTGCCTCGGGCACGGATGTGTGTGTTGTCCTTAGGTTAGTTAGGTTTAATTAGTTCTAAGTTCTAGGGGACTGATGACATCAGAAGTTAAGTCGCATAGTGCTCAGAGCCATTTGAACCATTTGATAACTGATTCAGCTCGAAAACGATCAATTTATCTGTCGTGCTCTTCATATAACCTGTTGGTGTTGCTCCATAATTCGTCCCCCCACGAAAAACTTAACAGTCTGAATTTCGCCAAACTCTTTAAATTGTTGTTGAATAATTGTGGGTATTAATCCCAATTGGAGGCTGCTAGAATAGATTTTTACGTCAGAATGCCGTAAAATGTGGGTCAGCGATCTTCAGTGTGTTAGTCATCATTGTGGCTTTGTGAACGCAGAAGAAATCTGCAAATCGAATGCCGACACAGTGATTAGGGAGTTGCTTCTCAGATATTTCCCCAATAAGTACGTGCACACAAAAATTATGCAGCATTCCAATTCTTAGTTAAAAGCGGTGTTTAGTGTCCCTGAGACTTTTCAGTTCGCACAGGAAACAGAAAGCCTGCGGCAGGTTCAATCCGTCGTGTCTGGCGCCACAGCAGCCGCGACGACTAACACGCCCCGTAAGCGCATCAGGAAAGCAGAGAGGCACTCAGTACTCCCCGGTGAACAAGCTTGTACCCAGCAACGTCTTTTTCTTACGGGGTAACACCACTGTAATGGCCTAAAATAGTGAAGAGAATGTGTGAGTAAGCCTCTGTATTGACTCTACTTTCTCGAATTTTGTCGTCATGGTCACTACGCAAGGTGTATGTGGGAGGAAGTAACATGCTGTACAACTTTTCCCGGAAAGTGCTCTCTCGAAATTTCAGTAGGAAACCTTTCTGTGATCCACAACGACTCTCTTGCAGCGTTTGCCGATGGAGTTTATTGAGCAAGCCGGTAAGCTCTCGTGCCTGCGACGACTTTGGTGATCTTCGTTCGATCTTCTTTCTCTCTTCTATCAATCCTACCAGGTAAGGATCCAATATTCATGAAAAGTACTGAAGAATCGATCGGACAACCGCCTTGGATGCGTTATATTTCTTTAATATTCTTCCTACGAATCTGTCTGGCATCAGTAACGCAATTGTACTGTAGTGGTTTTCTTTTCCTACGTATGCGCATTATGCTACATTTATTTACGTTCAGGCTCAACTGCTAGAGACTTCACCATTCATCAGTCCTCTGCAGGTCATTCTTAAAATCGATACTGTCTTTTGGCGTTGCTGCCGTGTTATAGATAACCGCATCATCTGCGAACATAGACCATCCGACTCCGACCACTAAATCATTTACAGACCTTGTAAACAGTAATGTTACTATCACATTTTCTTTGTGTAACCCGGAAATTACCTTTACGTCTGTCGGTTTTGTTTCGTTAAGGGCGACGTTGACTGCTATAGCAAGCTGAGTTGCAAGTTTCTCTAAGAGGCAGTGCGTGACGGCGTCATGCGTTCCTGAAGTTACGGAACTCAGCATCTACCTGAGCGTCCTTATCTACGGTGCTATGGATCTGAGGGAGGCACAGAGCGAGCTGAGATTCGCAACACCTCTGCTTATGAGCCGCGCTGATAGCCGTGTTGTGTTAGGCGCCTTGCCACGGTTCGCGTGGCTACCGCCGTCGGAGGTTCGAGTCCTCCTTCGGACATGTGTGTGTGTGTATGTGTGTGTTGTCCTTAGCCTAAATTAGTTTAAGTTAGATTCAGTATTGTGTAAGCCTAGGGACCGATGACCTTAGCAGTTTGGTTCCATAGGTACTTACCACAAATTTTCAAATTTCTGTTTATGAAATCCTTGTTGATTTATGTAGGGATTTTCGTTCTCCAAGAACGACATAATGTTTTAGCATAAAAGATGCCCCATAATTCTACTACAGACTGACGTCAGCGATATGGGTGTATAGTTGTGTGCATCTATTCTAAGGCCCTACTGCTCTGCGACCAACACTTCTATCTTTGCTAATAAGGAGAAAGCAGCCAATCATATTAAGGTACGATGAGCAATATCACCTTCACGCTCGCGGAAGGAGACACTTTCACGCCTTTTATGTAATTCACCTTGATCCTCCTACAGAGAAAAATACAGGCCATCAAAAGCCCAATTGCAAACCTTAGTGCCCTGAAGATTACCATGACTCGCGACTGTTGTTATTTCTGGTCGATTCCCGTGCTGCTTCTGTGAGCAGCAGCTGTCAACTTTTGTTAGTTGCTGCTGCCACCGGTTTGTTTCGTACACGACAACTACTACCTTGTAAGAAGGTTATTAAGTTTTGGTAGTAATCTAGAGAGATCAAATATTACCCAATTCGTCGACGCAATGGGAGAAATCTCAGTTGAGACACCGCTCTCCGAATTTAGACAAGATAATGCTCGTTTGGAGGACGCACTGTCAGTTTTTGAATAGCTGGATGACTAAATACACGACCTATCGACAAAGGATGATACAATTGTATTTTTGTTTGAGTCTTCAGTTTTCAGACTGGTTTGTTGCGGGCTGCAACTAAATTCTCTCCTGTGCCAACCTCTTCATTTCAGAGTAGCACTTGCAACCTGCGTCCTCAATTATTTGCTGCATGCATTCCAATCTCTGTCTTTCTCTGCAGTTTTTACCCTCTACAGCTCCCTCTGGTATCATGGAAGTTATCCTGTGATGTTTTGGCAGATGTCATACTATCCTGTCCCTTCTTTTTCTCAGTGTCTTCCTTATATTCCTTTCTCCGCCAATTCTGCGGATAACTTCCACATTCCTTACCTTACCAGTCCACCTTCTTTTCAACATTCTCCTATAGCACCACATTTCGAATGCTTAGATTCTCTTCGTTCCGGATTTGCCACAGCTATGCTTCACTGTCATACAAAGCTGTGCTCCAAACGTACATTCTCAGAAATTTATTCCTCAAATTAAGGGCTCTGTTTGATACTAGACGACTTCGCCAGGAATGGTCTTTTTGCCAATAGTAGTCTGCTTTTTATGTATTCCTTGCTCAGTCCACCATGGGCTATTTTGCTGCCTAGCTAGCAAAATTCCTTAACTTCACCTACTTTGTGATCCCCAATTCCAATGTTAAGTTTCTCGCTGTTCTCATTTCTACTATTTCTCATTATTTTAATTTTTCTTCGATTTACTCTCAATCTATATTATGTAGTGATTAGATCATTCATTCCATTCAACAGGTGCTGTAATTCTTTTTCACTTTTAGTGTGGATGGCACTGTCATCACAGAATTTTACCGTTGATATCGTTTAGGCTTGAATTTTAATTCCACCCTTGAACTTTTCTTTTATTCCCGTCATTGCTTCTTCGATGAATAGACTGAACAGTAGGGGCGAAAGATACGTCCCTGTCTTACAGATTTTTTAATCTGAGCACATCGTTCTTGGTCTTCCATTCTTATTGTTCCCTCTTGGCTCTCGTGAAGATCGTATATTACCCATGTTTCCCTATAGCTTACTCGCATTTTTCTCTGAATTTCGAACTTCTCGCATCTTTTTACGTTGCCGAACGCTTCTTCCAGGTCGACATATTCGATGAATGTGTCTTAGTTTTTCTTTAGTGCTGCTGCCATTATCAACCACAACGTCTGAATTGCCTCTCTGGTGTATTTCCTATCCTGAAGCCAAACTGATCGTCACGTAAGAGATCCTCAATTTTCTTCTCCATTCTTCTGTATACTATTCTTGCCAGCAACTTTGTTGCATGAGACGTTAAGGTGATTGTGCGATAATTCTCGCACTTGATCAGCTCTTGCAATCTTCGAAATTGTGTGGATGATGTTTTTCAGAAAGTCAGATGGTATATCGCCAGACTCATATATTCTGCACACCAACATGAATAGTCAGTTTGTTGCGTCTTCCCCCAACAATTTTAGAAATTCAGACGGAATTTTACCTATCCCCTCTGTCTTATTTGGTAATAAGTCTTCCAAGCTCTTTCAAGTTCCGATTCTTATACTCCATCTCCTATCTTTTCTACATCGACTCCCGTTTCTTCTCCTATCACGTCATCAGACAAGTTTTTCCCTCATAGATTCTTTCAGTGTACTCCTTCCACCTATCCGCTCTCTCCGCCGCCCTTAACAATGGAATTCCCGCTGTACCCTTAATGTTATCTTTGCTTTTAATTTCACCGAAGATTGTTTTCACTTGTATGCTGAGTCAGTTCTTCCGACAATAATTTCTTTTTAGATTTCTGTATATGTTTCATGGAACCATTTAGCCTTAGCTTCCCTGCGCTTCCGATTTATTTCATTCCTAAACGACTTGTATTTCTGTGTTTCTGAATTTCCCTGAACATTTTTGTCCTTCCTGTTTTCATCGATCAACTGAAGTATTTCCTCTGTTACGCATGGTTTCTTCTCAGTTACCTTCTTTGTACCTATGTTTATCTTTCCAACTTCTGTGTTTCCCCATTACAGAGAGGTCCATTCCTCTATAACTGAACTGCCTACTGAGCTATTCCTTATCGCAGCGTCTACTTTTCGAAGTATACCTCCTCCTCTGGTGATACTTGACCTGAGTATTCGCCAGTACTAGCTGAAATTCACTGCAGAAGTCAACTAGTCTTTCTCCTCTCTCATTCCTAGTACTAAACCAATACAGTCTCGTAATCCTTTCTTCTACTCCTTCTCCTATGACTATTAGATTTTAGTTTACCCATTCAATATCCTCGTATGCTTTCTCTGTCTCTTGTCATGTAACTTGAACCGTCGGTGTTGGTTTGATGTAGATTCTGATATGAACGACCCTACCACTGAACTGTTCATAGTAAGTCATTATACCACTTTTTGCTACTGCTGATGTTACTCTGTACTCACAGAACCAGAAATCCTTGACTGATCTCTACTACACTCCTGGAAATTGAAATAAGAACACCGTGAATTCATTGTCCCAGGAAGGGGAAACTTTATTGACACATTCCTGGGGTCAGATACATCACATGATCACACTGACAGAACCACAGGCACATAGACACAGGCAACAGAGCATGCACAATGTCGGCACTAGTACAGTGTATATCCACCTTTCGCAGCAATGCAGGCTGCTATTCTCCCATGGAGACGATCGTAGAGATGCTGGATGTAGTCCTGTGGAACGGCTTGCCATGCCATTTCCACCTGGCGCCTCAGTTGGACCAGCGTTCGTGCTGGACGTGCAGACCGCGTGAGACGACGCTTCATCCAGTCCCAAACATGCTCAATGGGGGACAGATCCGGAGATCTTGCTGGCCAGGGTAGTTGACTTACACCTTCTAGAGCACGTTGGGTGGCACGGGATACATGCGGACGTGCATTGTCCTGTTGGAACAGCAAGTTCCCTTGCCGGTCTAGGAATGGTGGAACGATGGGTTCGATGACGGTTTGGATGTACCGTGCACTATTCAGTGTCCCCTCGACGATCACCAGTGGTGTACGGCCAGTGTAGGAGATCGCTCCCCACACCATGATGCCGGGTGTTGGCCCTGTGTGCCTCGGTCGTATGCAGTCCTGATTGTGGCGCTCACTTGCACGGCGCCAAACACGCATACGACCATCATTGGCACCAAGGCAGAAGCGACTCTCATCGCTGAAGACGACACGTCTCCATTCGTCCCTCCATTCACGCCTGTCGCGACACCACTGGAGGCGGGCTGCACGATATTGGGGCGTGAGCGGAAGACGGCCTAACAGTGTGCGGGACCGTAGCCCAGCTTCATGGAGACGGTTGCGAATGGTCCTCGCCGATACACCAGGAGCAACAGTGTCCCTAATTTGCTGGGAAGTGGCGGTGCGGTCCCCTACGGCACTGCGTAGGATCCTACGGTCTTGGCGTGCATCCGTGCGTCGCTGCGGTCCGGTCCCAGGTCGACGGGCACGTGCACCTTCCGCCGACCACTGGCGACAACATCGATGTACTGTGGAGACCTAACGCCCCACGTGTTGAGCAATTCAGCGGTACGTCCACCCGGCCTCCCGCATGCCCACTATACGCCCTCGCTCAAAGTCCGTCAACTGCACATACGGTTCACGTCCACGCTGTCGCGGCATGATACCAGTGTTAAAGACTGCGAAGGAGCTCCGTATGCCACGGCAAACTGGCTGACACTGACGGCGGCGGTGCACAAATGCTGCGCAGCTAGCGCCATTCGACGGCCAACACCGCGGTTCCTGGTGTGTCCGCTGTGCCGTGCGTGTGATCATTGCTTGTACAGCCCTCTCGCAGTGTCCGGAGCAAGTATGGTGGGTCTGACGCACTGGTGTCAATGTGTTCTTTTTTCCATTTCCAGGAGTGTATATCTAGACTGAACCTTTACATTTCCCTTTTCAGATTTTCTAGATTTCCCACCACTTTCAAGCTTCTGACATTCCACGTCCCGACTCATAGAACGTTATCCTTCGTTGGTTATTCATGCTTTTTTTCATCGTCACCTCCCTTTTGGCAGTTCCCTCCCGGAGATCCGAATGGGGAACAATTCCGGAATCTTTTCCCAATGGAGAAGTCGTCATGACACTTTTTCAGTTATAGGCCACATGTTCTATGGATACATATGATGTGTCTTTAATGCAGCCGTTTCCATTATCTTCTGCATCCTCATGCCGTTGTCCACTGCCAATTCTTTCGCCTTTAGGGGCAGTTTCCCGTCCCAGCGTCTAGAGATTGCCCTGAACCTCTTTCTGCTCCTCTGCCTTATTTGATAAGGCCGCTGTCAGACTGAGGGTGGCTTCTTAAGCCGGAAATCTTCGGCTGCCATTGACAATGATTTTTATTTAAACTTTAAACAGTGTCTAGGTTCGAACCAGGACCTACAATGTTTTGATTATTATACGTAGTCGTTACACCTAAACCAAGGCGCCGCGCGGGATTAGCCGAGCAGTTTAGGGCACTGCAGTCATGGACTGTGCGGCTGGTCCCGGCGGAGGTTCGAGTCCTCCCTCGAGCATGGGTGTGTGTGTTTGTCCTTAGGATAATTTAGGTTAAGTAGTGTATAAGCTTAGGGACTGATGACCTTAGCAGTTAAGTCCCATAAGATTTCGCACACATTTGATTTTTTTTAGACCAAGGGTGTAACATAGTTGTGTATGAGGTCACAACTGTATGTGAGGATCAGGGGTATTGATGAAGCGAATCACGCCCTTATCATGGTGCTTGACGGTATCAAAAGGAATGTGTCTGCATCCGTGTCATCTTCAATAATGTGTTCTCTTCGGCCAACGCAGTTACTACGACAGTAAAATTGCCTTCCATCTACTTAGAGCAGTGGTTCCCAACATGGGGTAAACACCACATGAGGGGTAAAATGAAGTTCTCTGAGGCGTGAAAACAAAAACGGATTGTTTCTGTTTTACACAAAATTAATTTATTTTAAATGATAATATTAGTTACATGAGTTATCAGTAGTTACTTTTTCTAAATAATGATTTTTCTCAATTACTAGCATTAATAGATGACACTATGCGGTGGAGACTACTGGTTATTCACACATTCCACTCACAAAATACATACGTTTTGCTTTCTACCATAGGTTGATAATGAGAAAAGTGAGACATACACACAACAAATATTAAATATTTGATTGAAAAATGCTCTCCAGATTGCAGATAGTTCCTGCAGTAGACCAGAAATTGTGTAATTACTCGTTTTGAAACTCATAAATGAAGTACTAGGGTTGCCAAAAAAGTAATGCACCGCATTTTTCTTCTTCAAAAATTCTTTATTGAACATAATGAGAATTACAGACATGAAAGAATGCTATTTCCTCTACACACCCTATTTTTCCACGCAATCTCCATCCAGTTCTGTGACCTTCCCCCAGCGCAAAAAAGAACGTGTATGCCCTGACGGTACCAAGCCTTGTCCTGGTGGCGGAGTCAGTGCTTCACTGTGTGAATCACCTCCTCATCGTCCTCACAACGTCTTCCACGTATGGTATCCTTTAATGAACCGAACAAGTGGAAGTCCCAGGGGGGTAGGTCAGGGCTGTAGGGTGTATGGGGTAACACTGTCCAACCCTGTTATGCGATGTGTTCAGCAGTCGTCAGACTTGTGTGGGGCTGAGAACTGTCATGTTGCAGCAAAACATGTCCTGGGTTGTTGTGGCTCCGAAATTCCCAGAAGCGCTTCTTGAGTTTTGTTAATTTGTTGACATACTGTATGCTTCTGAATTAATGGTACCGCCTCTTGGCATCAAATCAATGAGAATCACGCCTTTACTGTCCCAGAACACGATGTACATTATCTTACCGGCGGAAGCAGTTGCTTTGAATTTTTTCTTCTGTGGGGAGTGGGAATGGCGCCATTCCATCGACTGTCGGTTTGTTTCAGGCTCAAAATGGTGAACCCAGGTTTCATCACCTGTTACAATCCGGGACAAGAAGGCCTTCCCCTCAGCTTCAGAACGTTGCAACAAATCAAGACAAATATTTTTTCTGTGTGATTTGTGATCAACCGTTAGACACCGCGGGACCCATCTCGCACACACTTTTGAAAATCCAAGAGTGCGGATAATTGCATCCACACTTCCTTTGCTGATCGACAGATGCAGCGCCAACTGCCGAGTCGTAATGCGGCTGTCCTCGCGAATGACATCAACTCTCTGCAACATGTCAGGTGCGAAAGCTGTGGATGGTCTTCCCGACCGCTGCAAATCGTGGAGCTCCGCCGAACCGCCTTCTAATGACATCACCCTTCGTGCCCAGCGACTGACTGTACTTCTGTCGACAGCTGATGCTCCATAGACTTTTGCTCAAGCGTTTGTGAATCTTCCCACAATTTCTTTCTTTGCAGTGAGAAAGTCAACGACGGCACGTTGCTTGTAACATACATCACCTACAGGCGCCATTTTTAAACTGTCCTGCTGCTATGCTATCTGTGGAAAGCGACGGAAACTTGGCGCTCCCACTCAGGTGACTTCAAATAATACATTTGTAACTTTCCGTATTCGTAGCATTGTTTTCGTCTGAGAAAAAAATGCGGTGCATTACTTTCTGGGGGCCCTCATGATTGATAGCACGAAACAACAGTAAGTACAAACGGCTAGTATAGCACGCTACACAGTATTATTATTATTATTATTATCATATTCACCAGATATAAAGTGTTATTGGTCTGAAGTGTACCAGATTCTCACTGTGCAGAAGTAAGGAATCCAATCAAGTAACTTGAAAACAGTAATTACTGTGTACAGACTTTAAATTAATTTACTTTAGATTGGGATGAACAGTCACTTGAAGGAGTTACCGCTAGGGCGAAGGGTAGTGCGGAGGAAAAATGTTTTGTAACAAGTGTCCACGCTTAGTGTGGATAATCAGATTACTTATCTAAAAAGGAGTTGTAGGGAGCTCTTGCAGTACGCTGGGAGCTGCATCAACATTCATTCCAAAACACACACACACACACACACACACACACACACACACACACACACACACACTGACAGAACACAGTATATGAAAAAGAAGTGTACCATTCAAGATTTAAACATGTCAGAGTAGAATTTTGGCTATGATAGCAATGTAATTAAAAACAAGGAAGTGAATGGATTTGGAGCGTGATTTATGATGTACACTGATTGAGAACAACAACAAATAAGCAGTACCAATTGTCTCGTTGACGCACTAGTTCGTAGCATGATAAAACACCCATAAAAACTAAATATCATTCATCTTTCATAATTTTTAAACTAAAATTTTCCAAAGCGTTTTCTTTTTCATTCTAAAGGTGCTGAAGTTGGTGATGGGGAGGAAGGCGGTTGGAGTGTAGACTATTAGAAACTGTCCGATTGTACTTCAGGGTAATGGCTTAAGAAAGGATTGGAACCACAGAATTGGACCCCTCCTTAGGAGACGTGGGGACCTGACCTAGATTTTAGGAACAATTGGGAACCTCAGCGAGTAGCAATCCCTCTGTGTCCATTGTTAATAAGCATGTCCTCTTTGGAGGCTACCCGAACTTAAGATGCTTGCTGACACCGTAACCGTGTCCACTAACGAAGTTACTAAGAAACATTTGGCAAAGAATTTTTAAGAATTTTATGGATATTAGATTTTTATAGAAATTAATAGTAATTCAGTCGCTCCTAGATTGTTTGGAAGCGACTACGACAATTCATTTCGTATATCCGAAAAACCTCAATTTAATGTTCATAGAGATTAAACGAAGAAGAAAGGCATGAAAATCATTAGAGGAAGACGTCATTGTCTATGGCAGAGTTTTATTTCTAAAAATACTGCGAGCCATCCAAGAAGAAATCTTCATGGGTGGGTAATCCCGTAAAAAGATATAGCTTACCTGAAGACGTTCTAAAATTAATGGAGTTTCTAGCGGATGAAGCAAACAGATCGCTCATTGCTCCGCAGATAAATACAACCAAATTCAAACGCTCTTGAACGAAACATCGAAGGTCCAAAAAGAAAAAAGCAAGACATAAACACGAATGCTGCACTACCGGGTGTATTATGGGACACTACGAAAGATGTGCTTTCTTTAAACGGCTATCACTAGCGAAACATAGGACTTGATAGCAACCAAAAGATATTTCTTAAGAGTTACTGGAAGTTTCTACGATCCTCTGGGTTTTATGCCGCCAGTATCCATCACCAGAAAGATTTTATTCAAAGACATTTGGTTACTAGGATCGCACACTTAGGACATCGGCAGCGCGGGAGTGATCAGTAGTATTATGAATACTGAATTTTCAATTGGCAAGGTCGCTAAAATCATTTATTCATGTAGACTACCGGTTTCAGCAAATCTCTGTTGCCATCTTCCGATCTACAGACGATGGGACCGAAAATGCTAGGCTACAGCAACTAACATAACAGCATATATAATTATATCCAAGATTTGCTATACAGGGAATAACACCGTACCTACGTTTACATCATTACACGATCTTGCCCTTCAGTACAGAAAGTGGTGCTATACAATGAACGTCCCTGTTGGCTATACTAGGAGTTGGCATGTCAATTTTAAAATAACGCATATGTACACACGTGTTATTTCGCCGATGAAAAGTGCTCAGATTCATCACCGCTTTACAACTGACAGATTCCAGCGTAAACATTCTTAGTGATACATAAGCTAAATCAGATGGCGCAATGGTGGCAAGAACAGATATTATCATCTAACATTACAGTAAGACATGGATATACAATTCCGTATAACATATAAGCCAAGTCCATACTCAACTGTATTGAAAAACTGTCTTTAAAATCATTTGCAACATTCATAAAACATATTTCGTATGTAAATCGCTTTATATCATTTTAGAAAAAAATTTAGAATTTTTTACAAGAAATCTTCTACAGAATATTTAAAAATTTCTTACCAAATTTTTCTTTATTCAAAAGCGCAAACAATATGACAGTCCACAAAACTCTCTTTGTAAATCTAATGGTATCATATGTAAGCTGAGTTTAATACATCCAGGAGTACCTCTATATCTATTGACACAGATCTGATATTTCATCAAGAATATTTTCGGAGTGTATTTACCAACAACAGAGCTCTTTAATATTTGTGCTTTTGTTCAGTCACGATGTTTCCATGAGCTTATCCATACAATATGTCGCTCGAAGTCCAGGTGAAATTTCGTCGTCTGACGACTACATGCAATCAAATCACCTGATACCTAAGTTAACAGTCTTTCAATGTTTAGTATAACCAGTGTACTATTATTACATCATCTGGGATTGCAATCACTCTTAAACTTAGCCTGTGATCTAGCACACTTTTACAAATGCCTGTGCTAGAACAAATATGTTTTCTTATTATTTACCCAAGATGACTGATGTCAAAAACGCCATTATGTAACAGATTATGGCCAGTGTCCAGATCATCATAATTTTAAAATAATTTTACAACAAATCTTTAAAACAGATTTTCTTACAGAGTTACATTATGTGCAAATCTTCGTTTTAAAAATATTTTTCCAAAAATATTTCTAAGAATTGTTCAAAAAAAATTACATAAAATAAGCCTTAAATTTAAAGAAAATCCTATCTCTGTCTTATAATGCCACATGTGAGCTAATTTAATTACATCTATAAATACTAGAAATCAAAGGTGCAATTGAAAATTATGATATTTTCATCTGGAAAATATACGCTATTTCTATTTACCAATACAGCTAAAACTAATATTTAGCATTTTTGTTAGCAAACATGCCGTTTGTACAAGCTAGTCTACGACTTTTTGCAGATCTGAAGATGGCAACAGAGATTGCCAAAACACATAATCTATACGAATAAATGATTTTTGGGATATTGGCAACTGAACATTTATTCAGTGCTCATACTATTATTGTGTTGGGACAAAAGTAGTAGTATAAAGAGAGTTCTAGAACAATTTTAATTTATGCAAGATGATGGACTCTCACCTTGTCCTCTGGTGTAGTTGTGGCATCATCTCACTTTTGATATCAAATTAATGAATTAGATTGATCAATGAATTACCCCCCTCCCCTTCCCACGCCACCTCACCTATCCCCTCCTCCCCTGCACAACTTACAAAAATCGTGGGAAGGACATAATGTGGATTTTTCTTTATTTTTCTTGTGCTTGTACTCACCTTGGTATGCAGTTCACAATTCCGACACCAGTAGGTGCTCGAAGTTGTAATGGTCTGGGTGAAAAAATTGGCAGGAACCAATGAAAACGCAGCATCCAGTATTGTTGTCATAATGTCAGGGACAAAGGCAAACACTGTAGCCCACTGGTCTCAGTTAGTGGAAGGCTCATGATATGTCAACAGTAGCAATAGCTGAGATTGGTCACAGACTTACAGTAGAATAGGAAGAAGAAATACTAATTACATGCTTTTGCTACTGGTAGTGCTTTTTCTTTGTCAGCTCTATTTCTTTGTTCCATATGTAACGGTTTTTCTTCTTTTTTGTTCAACAGCTGAGGTGACCTCCAGTGTGTTGGGACCTGCAGCAGCAACAGCCTCCAACTTGTTAGAACCTGCAGTGATCTCCAGCTTGTCAGGATCTGCAATGGCAGCCAACATGGGGATCATGTAGTGCACCTGGTCAGCATATTGGACCCGGACAAGGAGCTGCTATTGTCTGTGCCTCTCATCAGTGAAGAACCCATCTTGTCCCTGTCTTGCAGAAGCACACTGTGGGTTTCGAACATTATGGTACAGGTCAGTTCTTGACTCCAACATACGAACCATCAATTGGACTGTGGAACATTCCTGTAATAATGCAAGGACGGAATGTCGATGTGCTGGATAAGAAGATACCAATTGCTCCCTGTGTGCTATTACTAGTATACGCTTCCACATATAATTTAACTGCTAGTGGATGAAAGTGTCTGAATATAGGCATAGAAGCAGGAGACAGTGACTGGCATGTGTTGACTGAGATCGAAAATGCAACAAACAGTGTTAAAATGCCATTAACTGAGCTCAGGTGGGAAGAACTATGTCATGCAGTACCCTACATCAAAGCTCAGATGACTACAGAGTATAACCCATCTTTGTCTGCCCCAGAAATTTACTATGCTAGCCTGATGCTATTTATCACATCAATGTATGATGACTCAGCAGTTTCATTGATCATCACAACAATGATAGGACAGACAGAATATTCGATGTCAGGTGGGTAGGACCATACATGCTGGGCACACACCCTGTAAGATTAACTGATAACATAATATGGATTGTTTGATGGGGAATTTCAATGAACACCAGATCTGCTTAACCGTATGTTCCTAAGACCTTCGAAAATCCTAAATTATTCAGGTAAAGATTTGGACATGTATTGTGAAATATTGTGTTTGACTGATCTGCATAAGAAGGCAAATGGAGTACCAAAACGCCAAAGCAGTGTGATATACAAAACCATTGTAAAAACCCATATTTTGAAACACAAAACAGGATTTGAGAAGTCATACCTACCTGAGATATTTGTGGTTTCCAAGGACAAGGACAAGGATAGCAGTGGTACTGAAACTGCAGGATGCTGTTACGCAGAGGAAGTGCAGAAAACCTCAGAACTGGCTGTGTTTCTTGTGGAAAGAGTCATAAGATGAGCACAGAATAGAGCAGTAGTTAAATATGTTGGTTTTCCTGCTAGTGAAAACAGTTGGATTGACGCTGACGAGTTGCTATATCATTGGGTGTGCAGACCACAGTAACCACAGTAATGTAACATGAGTGACAGGAGATGCATTAGAGGAGGCGGTGGTATTCTGAACAAACTGCTTGTCGAATTACACAATCCCAGCTGTAACTACTGTGGACCTGGAACAAAGCTTCAGAAATGGTTGGCATGCAGTGATAAGGGGATTAATCTGAGGCGTGTATGGAGCATGACATTTCATATGTAGCAAACATATATCTTCCAGGATGTCAAGCTGCACATCGAAAACTGATAGGGCCAAGGCAATACATTGTGGCATTTGAGGTTGACAAAACCATGTGTGGTAAAATTAAGTTGGGTTTGGTGATGAATTTCAAGCAAGTTATGAACACAACACGTCACACACTTAAGATGAAGAAGAAGAAGATGTCAGAGCAGGGATGCTTAAAAGGCAGTACCCCAGGAGCAATGTATGCAGCTAAAGGCGCTCTAAAGCATAAAGGAGCCGTAAAAGCACTGTGGATTCTGCTGATACCCCAAACATCAGGGGAAATTATCCCATTTCTTATTCCTGCCCTCGCAGTTGTCTCATCAATGAGTTCACTGGTTGGTGGTGCTGTGGCTAATGCTAGAACAGTCAAGGACGTGAAAACTCCCATGAGAAGCTGGAGGAAGTAAGAAGACATAAATGCATGATGGAAGCCGTAGACATCGGGAAAAGATTATACCTGAAACCATTCAAGAAAGGGCTAGGTCTCTTCATAAATAATAAAAGGCCTCTTAGCCATCCTATCGAATAGAACGCTTACAAATACGGATCTGCTTAAATTTGTTAGGAAAAATTCATACATTCTAACATTTTGCAGTGTGTTTATGCGAGATACATTACCAAAGATTACGTGGTCATCCAGAGAATGTGAAATTGTGAATTTAGATATTGCTGGAGGATATGGAATGCATTGGGTGGGGTATTTGAAAATAAAATACAAATAACGTCACTGTTTCAACTCATTTAGTGAACTGCAACCTCCAGGAGAATTACATTGATACTTCACTAGCAGAAGACAAATATCCTACCATTTTCAACGCTACCATGACATTAGTACTTAGCTGGTCACCTTGTAAGTAGGCTGTTTATGTTTTCTTATTGGCAACGTTACGTAGCGCTCTGTATGAAAATCACTGGCTGTGCTGTGTGCAGTCTGTGGCTAGTTTGCATTGTTGTCTGCCATTGTAGTGTTGGGCAGCGGCAGCTGGATGTGAACAGTGCGTAGCGTTGCGCAGTTGGAGGTGAGCCGCCAGCAGTGGTGGATGTGGGGATAGAGATGGCGGAGTTTTGAAATTTGTTATACTGGATATTATGAACTGCTATATATATTATGACTATTAAGGTAAATACATTGCTTGTTCTCTATTAAAATCTTTCATTTGCTAACTATCCCTATCAGTAGTTAGTGACTTCCGTAGTTTGAATCTTTCATTTAGCTGGCAGTAGTGGCGCTCGCTGTATTGCAGTAGTTCGAGTAACGAAGATTTTTGTGAGGTAAGTGATTTGTGAAAGGTATAGGTTAATGTTAGTCAGGGCCATTCCTTTGTAGGCATTTCTGAGTCAGATTGCGTTGCGCTAAAAAATATTGGGTGTCAGTTTAAGCATAGTCTTGTACAATTTTTCTAAGGGGACGTTTCAACCTGTGTATGATATTCATCCTGATGTTTATGAGGAATAATATATAAGGAGGTGATTAAGCACCCATTAAATAGTTGAGGTTCAGATACAGTGTCATATACACTAATTTTAAAAGGACGATCATCACTAGCACGTGTGAATTACTTCCCACTGGATATAGGTTCCACCTTTTGTACAAAACCACTGTTTATTCCTCTTACCCAGACATGTTTCAGAACCTCTGTGCCATATCAGTGGGTTTTGTTTATTGTAAACTGTAAGAATTGAATGTATTTTAGTTGTAACTGATCTAACAAAGTGGGATCTAAAGAAAGTTTTTTTGTCGTTTTTCTTATTACTGTGAGTTTGCATTATATGGTACGATCTTGCAGGACCATCTGTATGGTGCCCTGTAAACCAAACCAAACGATGTAAATGTGAATTTCATCGGCGAGTTAACGCACCCCTAATTTTTTTTTAAAAAAAGAACATGATTTTGGCGTGGCAAAATATTTTGTTTATATATTTGTTATTATTCATGTTTTGTTTGACTGATCCTTCTTCTTTTGCTTTCCGAGGGCTCTGTACACAAATATTAATATACTTCGTGTAATTTAGTTTTTATAAACGCCTCTTCACTTTGCAAAACGCTGTGAGCACTATGTTATTGTGTTTTCTAAACCCGTCGGCGTTCACTTGTTCCCTACAGAGTTTGGGGCCGAATTTGAATTCTTTTCATTTTCTCTCTCTTTCTCCCTACACCCTTCTCTCTCTCTCTCTCTCTCTCTCTCTCTCTCTCTCTCTCTCTGTGTGTGTGTGTGTGTGTGTGTGTGTGTGTGTGTAAGTTCGTTTAGCTCTTTGTGCTGCCTTTTCTGCAAAATTCCTTTAATGTGTTAAATAATGTGCTTTTACAGAGGGTAGCATTTCATTTAAAACTTGTTTGCCTTCTGCTATTGCCTTCTGTATGTGGAATTTTTCTTCTGAAGTTAGCTTGTGGTATAGGATGCGGCTGGATTTCAGCATTTTTATATCTGTTGCTATTTTAGTTGGGTAGTGGTTATGGGCTATTAGGTGGTCAGCAAATATGCTATGGGTGCTATTATTCTTTATGGCTCTGACGTGTTCTGGTATCTTGTTTTAAAGTTCCTACATGTTTGTCCTACGTATACTGACTCGCAATTATTGCATGTGAGTTCATATATGCCTTATCTGTTGAATTTATCTGTGAATGTCTCCTGTGTTCTGAGTTTTTTTTGCGTTGTGTTGTCTGTCCTCTTTCGTATTTGAAGTCTCTGTTTGTTCCGTATGTTGCCTATTCTGTGGACAGTTTTGTTTTTGTAGGTGATTATGTGCAATTTTGTTTTGTTTTTGTGTTGTAGCACTCTTGTTTCTTGCATGTAGTTATTGTATGTTGTGTTGATTTGTGTTCTGTGAGGTTTTGTATGTGTGTTGTACATTCATTCCTTTTCTGTTTACAAATTCTTTGGTTTAATTTTCTCTCTCATATGGGGTGTGTAACCAATTCCCTCTGTTGTCTATTTTATTGTGTTTAGGTCCTGTGTGTAATTCTGTCTGCATAAAAGGCAGATTCTATATCAAATAATTCATCTTCAAACATGGAAAGAAAGACAAAAGCTGCAGATCCAAAAGATGAATATTTCTCACTGATTGGTTTGAGCAATGGAGAACAGAGTATTGCGGTGACTGGGCTGCAGACACACAACAGCATCCCAAATGTCACAGAGGCTAACAATAATGTGCATCTGGAAATTAATGGCAGAAATGGAATTGTGAAAACAGAACATTAAAACAAAATTTTAAAACAATCTGAAATAAGAATACCAATCGCAATGATTGACTTTAACCACAAATGGGTTTCACATATGTACAGGTTTTGAAGAAAGATTCTAATAAATTTTACAGATATGATCAGACTGTGAATATGCTCCCTGTCAGTACGATCTGTGTCGAATGAACCATTGCAACGAATTCCCATCTCAATGATAGAGTGACTCATACAATTTACAGATTCTTCCCATCAGCTGGATTCGGGTATAAGACTGTTGAGACTCCCACCAACGTTATGTACCTTCTAGTGACGGTCCAGACATCGAGCTATCTAAAACTGTGTATTGTGGACCAGAATAATCAACTTATTGATTTTCATGGTGCAGCTACCTCTAACACAGGGTACGTGTAAGGTACAAAACCAGCACACACAACTTACACCGCAGCACTTCACAGCAGAACCGAAAGGTGACAACAAGTACGAACTATGGGTTTCTTAAATCAGTAGGCTTTACACGCTGCAATAACGACGCTTATTACAATGTCTCTGGTGGCATATGATGAGCGAGCTATATGCCAAGAATACTTCTTGCATAAAACTTATGCCTCAACCACAATTAACAAGAACAACGAAATTAGGATTGTCATCCAGCACCAAGACACTTTAAACCACCTGTACAAGAGTTCCACATTTTTTGATGGGGCTTTTAGGAAGAAGGATAGTTCTACCACAGTGGGCTCGAAGCTTATGCAGTATGAACTCAGTGGGGTTGAGCTGACCATGTACATAAAGTAGGCATAACATAAACCCTTAAAACATATGTCTCTGCCTCACCATCGGCATGGGGAGGTTTAGAAGATGCACTATGGTTCACAGAAGAACCAGTGGTTAGACCAATGGAAGAGTACAAGAGAGTTACTGTATGCATATCTCAAAAACGGCTTGAGGACGTATGGTGAATTATTATGAATTCTCAACAGTGAGTTACTGTGGTACAGAGTTCGATTGATAACAACTTTTACATTCAAGGATCCCAAGACGAAAACGAGATCATCATCAATAAACTAATATGGAAAATACCACACATCACTGTTGCAGGTGAGAAGCTTTTGGAAGTTCTGAATGCTGGTGCATACCTGCCATTAAGTTTCTGTTCATGGGAGCCTTTTGGGTACCCAATGCTACCTGTGGCAATCTGACAAATGTGGGCTATTAAAACCTCTGTTCAATTGGAGACTCCCAGATTCATCATATTTGCATTTCACACCGATGGGAGGTGAAATACAGCAAGGAATTCCACTGTTCTCCTCCATTTGGCACCTTCAAGTTAACTAATGCCAGAGTCTACTTGAATTCATAATCCTATCTGTACGACAATTTACTGCTACAGTAGGATGAAAATGTATACAGTCTAGCATTTGACTGTGTATACAGTTCCATCTTCTTACCACGAATGTGTTGAAGAGGAAGGATGTCTATTCAGCTCACGGAAATTCAAGGATCTGTCACCAGTCATCGTAATAGACTGCTCAAAACAGAACGAAATAGTTACATCAGGACCAATAGAGATACAAATTGTATTAGAATCTTCAGCAAATTTCCCAAAATCCATTGTGGCATATGCTCTGCTTCTAGATGACCATGTGATTAACTTTTGACTGCGCACTGGTGTTGTGCAGTGAGCTGTATAAATGAACAGGTGTTATGCCATACCTAGAGCATTTCACAATGGCATCTCAAAGTGTGAACATTATTGCAGACGGTCAAGGTTATTATAATAATGAGTTCAGAAGGGTCATATTTAAAGATTTGCATTCATAGCGTTCACAGTAGATGCTGGTGTAATAGAGACACTCTCAGCAAGTATAGCATCACTGAGGTCATTCAAGGATGTGAAGTGTGCTGAAACGTGGAGTAGTGTAAGGTGGTTAACACATTTCTTCCATGGAATTCACTGGAACAATTCAGGTGGACCCTATAAACATATGGTGACATTGCTTTGATTATTATACTACATAGATACCATAATCTACATCAAGGGAAAGGAGATCACTTGGATGTGTAAAACTTACGAGTATGCAGCTATTCAAGACCTGGAGTTGTGTGGATGCTCTGCTCTCCATCAGCTCAAGAGCAAGAAGATGTGTCAAAACAGTGTTGCTGTTTGCTTATGAAAATATATAATTACTTTTAAACTGAATAACAAATAAGTGAATTTTTACACCACATTCTGTCTACTTATTTACCGATATCACCTTGCTCACACTTTGACAGTTATATAGTATGACACTGTGTCCAGGTACTACATTTGTGGCTCTCCTCAAACACAGGAGATATAATTTCACAAATGTCTGGTATATGTCTTTGTAGGCAGACATGGTCACATGCCATCTACTCGCATAACCCAATACATGTAGCCTTAGGCGAAATTCCATACAAACAATAAATATATATATTGTCATTCTCCATGTTAAACTTCACCTCCTTGACAGTATTCATGTTCAGAACTGTCATATGTGTGCCTTCCTTACCCTTCATGTGTACAATACACTGGATATAGGTTTTTTCTGTAAATAACAACAAAAATATATGGTTATGAATCTGTTTACTCAGATACAGTTTTATTCTTTCTTTTCACAATGCTGATATAATTTGGTTGTTGAGATAAAATCTGATTCTTCTCCACAACACTGATACAATTTGGTTGTTCAGATACATTTTGGTTCTTTTTCATGTAATATTTCTCAATGCAGAGATACTTTTTTATTTACATGCTGTTGCTAATACTAATGGCCATGGCTAAAAAAACACACAGTCCACCCAACGGTAGCACTGGTTGAGCATTTGCAGTTTTTGTAACACAAAAACACTGGTTGAAAATATTCATAATTTTTTCAGTGATCTGGGATTATGTGTATCTACACTAAAAACTAATCAAACTTGGATGACTAGCACCAGGTGAAACTTAAAACATACTCTATTTGCATAATATGCAGGGATTATTTACAAGTGTACGCTTTAAAGGGCTATTTACAATTATGCAGTCTGTCAGCACACATGGTGTGCATACATTTTACACGATTTTTGGTCTATTTACATTACCACTGCACACATGGTGTGCATGTATTTACAGGTGCATGACTATGTTAGCACATAGAATAAGCATGTATATTTACACTAAAAGTGTTCACAATGTGATAAACAGATCATACCATTCGACATACAATCACTATTCACATGCACTCTCGCTCTTTCTCATTCACATCACTATCATCAAGTGAACAGTGTGAGCACAGGCGAGTTTCACTCCAGTCCTCACAAATGACCTAATCATCAACATGAGGTGACATACTGATTTACATTGCAGTACAGTGTACACCTTGTGCCCTCACAGTTCAATACTAGTTTGCTGTACCATATTCTGCTGTGGGGACCACTGTGAACACCACTGTACTGGCACTGCAATTAATCTTCAGTTGTGAGGACAACTGATGCCTCACAACATAAGTCCTTTGCCTGGCTCTGGGTGGCACCTCCCAATGTGTCATACACATAGATTTTGGAACTAAGGCTCACAAACTCCACAACTGGAAAACCTATTCACCTCATCTTTCATTAGACTGATAACCTTCTTGTTCTGTGGAACAACACCCTAAGGATTATCAGACATATATGAGGACATGTTGATTGTATTGACATGGCACCTCATTGATTCTTATGGATCACAGCCCTTCACTCAGTAGATGAAGCTGTTTGTTTCCATATGATGGAACTGTGGATCACTGAAATGAATTTTTTACAAACTCATAATGGCATTGGTACATGTGGAGTTTGGACAGGCCTAATGTGTACATCTCTACATGAACAGAGTTCATGAACTCTATTGCAGTCTTCGCCATCTCCGCAGCAACAAAGTTCGTATAGAAGATAGCGACCCATTTAACATTTGGTCTGGCGATAGACTTCCTTATGCCCCAATGCCCATCCCATCGTGTTCTAATAAGAACTTCGTGGTGCTTTCTCAAATTTTTCACTATTTTCCCAAAAATTCCATTATTCAGTAATTTCATAAAACCTTCTTCGAGATCATTCTGCACAGAAAGTCTCTTCTCGGTGTTTAAATCAATATACTTCTTCAACCAAATAACAGAATCAGGTCAACATCGATCACTAGTTCACTGTTAACTTCCGGATTTTTGAGCATGGTGTTACAAGACAAGCCAGGTGCTGTGTAATAAAAGGCATGTTCCAGAGCATATATGATCATGCTTACAGTCTGGAATTTCTCGGAAACATCAGTAAGCAATTGGGCGTTTGTGTCCATTAGTTTCACATACTCTCCTAAAGTCATACTCTGCAACCGATATGGCATCGAATGTAAGATTGCTGGTGAATGCAGTTATGTTGCGTTGTCTGGTTTTGTTGAATTTTCACATGGAGTCCAAATAATTTCCTTGTCACAAACAGAAACTTGGTGTCACTGGAATACACACCTTGAATAAAGTGCATACCTTCCCAAGGCAGAGTTTCAACCAATTTGAGTGGTGCCTGCATAAATTGTAATGGGTCTAGGACGCAAAGCTTAGTTCTTGGTGTAATTCGTTTGGAGAATGAGATGTACTTCTCAACACTCTCAGGCAGGACACTGATCTGGTCTCTCTCTATACCGAAATCAGTCAAGTGTTCAACAAGAAAATGAGCATCATAACTGCTCAGATTGTGGATAAAGATGGGTATATGTCATGATAATTTGTACTTCAGGTTGCATGTGTTATGGGCAGCACCATGGAAATTACCTGGTATCACAATCAATCACTTTTTTTGTACTAATCATCATTCTCCTTTGACTTGGTCATGGGGTCGTTGGTGTTGTAAAGTTGATCAACCTCACACAAAAGATTTTCCAGTAGTGAGCAGCCAAATTACAGGATTATCCCTAACATATGATTCATAATGGCTAAAATTCGAATCTTTTGAACATGAAGCCTGGTACGCCACCATATATAGTACATATTTTTCTGTGAAGGTGGTGTGTGATGCTATAGTGTTGCCTTCACAGCATGTCACAAGAGTGAGGTGGAACTCGAAGTCATCAGGGCATTAAGATTTTGTTTTCCTCGATGATCTTGAGAACATATACCAGTTTCCTGGTACAGCAGTCCACATATGCTTTGCTAATAAGTCGCTTGTAGATAAGGAATTGAGGAACATACCGCAAATATTCTTTTTACTGTAATGCTTACTCAACTGGGATGAAGGGTGTCAGGACATATCTCTGATCATACATAGTGATAACTATTTCTCTGGAGAATAGCAGCATGTTTACATGCAGCTTACTCTGATCAGCATATTCAGCGAAATGAAGGGATGCAAGTTTGTAACTTTACCATCTTCAGGCTATGAACATGAACTTGTATCCCAGTATTCTGCCCCTCAAATTTAGAAATCTCATGTACCTTAATGGGGAACTCGATACTGACAGGTTATAAAACATATGAACTTCAATGTCTCTGCCATACTGAGATGTACACTCCAGATAAAACAAGTAATTTTTCTTACAAGCAAAGATTTACCATGCAAAACACTAGTTGTCTTTTTTATTTTGGACTTATCAGCTATGTCGATAGGAAAGCTTGATATAGCTGGACCCTCCATTTATCAGAACAAAGATATGTGTATGGATGTCGAAGTGTAGCATTCTGCAGAGTCCTTTACCTGGGCCTCTACTCGCAACATCATTCTCAGAAAACGTGGGCTGCATAGCACTCAATGTGGAATCATGAAACCACTTAGTGACACCATTTGCCCCCAAACACATAAAATGATCATCTTCTCAACACCAGAGTCCTATTTGGAGGCATGCATAAGTTCAAAACAGAGCACAGCTTTGCACTTAATGGTGGGGTACCACAGATCGTGATGGTTTTGAGGAGCTCTGCCTCCAGAACAAGAAGGGATGCTTTCAGAAAACCGATTTGGACTCTGTGCCCACCTGATGGGTGTTATATATGCGAAAATGAGATGCACTTCTCGAATGCATCCTCACTGACCTCATAGTTTAGCTATGACATCACATTACTGATCTGGTTTCCATCTAGAATAAGATGGGAGAGAGAAATGACACTAGCCACAGGATCGCTGTTACTACAACTATGACTAGCAGCTGAGGAGTGTGACCATCCTACAGGAAAGGCGAGCTGCAGGGTGGAGCGATAAGGTATGTGACATGGTGCACCACCCTTCTGGGGCCGCCTGGGTGCAGCCATGTCAGTCGAAGAGGAACATCTGGGCTGATGAGATGGCTGCCGTGTGTGTGTGTGTGTGGGGGGGGGGGGGGGGGGGAATTGGGTGTATTGGCAACACCTAGATCTGACCCAGTTGATGGCGGCATCCTAATGACTGAGTGGAGCATAGCCATGGCCAGTGGGCCCTATGCCACCCATGACTGCAGGAGCAATGGCGCAGGTGAAGCAGTGGTAGTGGGGGTTACCCCTGACCCATCCTATAGACCATTTGTCACCCAGGGCTGCCATAGAAATGGTGCAGAGGGGGTAGTGCAAGCAGCGGTAGTGGCGATGCGCTAGTGGCTGAGGCAACGGTGGATCATGTAGTCATGAGCCACCTCCTGTCAGATGAGGTGTGCTGCACAGGACTGTGTTTCGGTGACGCTGTCTTCACTTGCGACTGCCAGTGACACTGCTTATATTGCTTGAAGATGCTGATCGCTTCATGGTGTTAGATGCGCTATCGATAACTCGATACCGAGCGAGGTGGCGCAGTGGTTAGACACTGGACTCGCATTCGGGAGGACGACGGTTCAATCCCGCGTCCGGCCATACTGATTTAGGTTTTCCGTGATTTCCCTAAATCGCTCCAGGCAAATGCCGGGATGGTTCCTTTCAAAGGGCACGGCCGACTTCCTTCCCCGTCCTTCCCTAATCCGATGAGACCGATGACCTCGCTGTCTGGTCTCCTTCCCCAAATCAACCAACCAACCTATCGATAACTCGACAAAAGAAGTGGACAGATCCACTAATGATGATGACAGCTGAATGTAGCCACAGACTAGAGCAGACTGAAGGTGAATGTTGGGGGGTAGGATTTATATAAATTCAAGCTCCACCCACTAATTTGACTGGAACCAATAGAATGCTTATACAGATGGAAAACCCTTAGCAAGTTCAGACATGTTAGGTGTTGCCTCCCTAAATGGAGGTGAACAGTAACTCGTTCTTTTTTCTCCAGGAATGTCTGTGTCCGTGTTTACCAGTTTACCCCAGAAAAACAGTTGTTGGCTACATCACAGCCAATGTCAGCGTCCTGTTGTTTGCCATACCACTTTTCCAGATGCCTTTGAAGCAAGTGCTTGTGTGTGATGACAAAAGACGCACAATTCCTTGTCTGTCTTTCTAGGAAGGTCTTTGATGCTGCCACTACAGGTCTGCTGGCTCAGACACGCTGGAGGATGGGGTGGTTCACAAGGGAAGAGCGTCCTTCAGACAGAGGGCAGAGAGTATGTTGTTAAGTGTGCACTCCTACCAGGAAATGCCTCTGATACAACCGCAACTAGCTAACTCCAACACTAGTAAATGTAGGGCGCCAGCGCACAGGGGTCGGCGCTTCTGAAGGACCTACGAGTTCGGTGTTTGTTCTACAATACACAGGGATTACTCATTCCCATGGAAGAAGCAAGTGATCCCCAATGCGTATAACTACGTTTTTTCTTTCACTATCTTTAGCACTGTGTTTTGTCATGTTTTTAACTACCGCTTATTCGCGATATTTATAATTTACCATCAATTTCTGCGTTTGTAATCGGTGTAAAGTGGTGCCAGCTCTGTTTCTCGCGGCTTTTCTTGAATATTTCTACCATTGACGAAGTTTTTAACTAACCATTTTCACAATATGCATAATTTACCGTCAAAAAGACCTCTGTTTTGCCAGATACGTCTGTACTGACTATATTTAGTGTTATGATTACGATCTGTAGAAGAGTAATTACATATGGTAATTAGATGTGGGTATGCTGATGTTGCCAATTCCGTGGCTGTATTACATGTGCACTCAGAAAAAGTGATCTGTTTACGTATTTAAATTTGATAATTTTTTTCGAAGTATTTTACAACACTTGCATCTTCTACAGTTAAGTAGACAGCAGAGAATGATGATCTTTTCCAGCCAGTTTCCAACAAGATAACATCCAAAATAAAGGAAACAAACTACTCTGTATCCTTCCACACCAGCAACTCACGACAGACTGAGCGATTCGATTTTTCCTGCTGTTTTTCTATATGGGGAGCGGAAGGGGGGGGAGAGAAAGGGGTGGGGGTGGGAGGGGATAATTAATTGATCAGTTTAATTACTTAATTTTATATCAGAAGTGTCATGTTGCCACATCTACATCAGTGAGGAGAGGGAGGTTTAGGGGACGTTCTGTCCCTGATCTTTTTTATCCCATCACTGGCGATATTCTGCCTCCCCAGCAAAACTTTAAATGTGTGTGTGCGAATTTCTAAGGGACCAAAGTGCTGAGGCCATCGGTCCCTACACGTAGACACTACTTAAACTAACTTATGCTAAGAACAACACACGTACCGATGCCCGAGGCAGGACTCGAAATTCCGGCGGGAGGAGCAGCGCAATCCGTGACATGGCGCCTCTAACCGAGCGGCCGTTTCCGGATCTATTTAGCATATCTTCACTTGCGTGCATCTCAATCTCTGAGAACAGAAGCTCGCGCATTCAGCCTTTTTTGCGATTCTTCTGACTGAGTATATTGTACACTATGTGATCAAAATAATCAGACAACACTAAAAACATACGTGTTTTATATTAGGTGCATTGTGCTCCCAGGTACTCCATGTCAGTGACTTCGGTAGTCATTAGACATCATGAAAGAGCAGAATGAGGCGCTCCGCGGATCTCACGGGCCTCGAACGTGGTCAGGTGATTGGGTGTCATTTGTGTCATACGGTTGAACGCGAGATTTCCACACTCCTAAACATCCCTAGGTCCACAGTTGCCGATGTGATAGTGAAGTGGAAACGTGAAGGGACACGTGCAGCACAAAAGCGTAGAGGCCGACCTCGTGTGTTGACTGACAGAGACCGCCGACAGTTTAAGAGGGTCGCAATTTGTAGTAGGTAGACATCTATCCGGACCATCACACAGGAATTCCAAACTGCATCAGGATCCATTGCAGGTGCTATGACAAGTAGGTGGAAGGTGAGAAAACTTGAATTACAAGGTCGAGCGGCTGCTCATAAGCCACACATCACGCCGGTAAATGCCAAATGACGCCTCGCTTGCAGTAAGGAGCGTAAACATTGGACGACTTAACAGTGGAGAAACGTTGTGTGGAGTGACGAATCATGGTACATAATGTGGCGATCCGATGGCAGGTGTGGGTATGGTGAATGCCCGGTGAACGTCATCTGCCAGCGTGTGTAATGCCAACAGTAAAATTCGGACGCGGTTGTGTTATGGTGTGTTCGTGTTTTTCATGGAGGAGGCTGACACCCCTTGTTGTTTTGCGTGGCTCTATCACAGTACAGTCCTGCATTGATGTTTTAAACACCTTCTTGCTTCCCGCAGTTGAAGAGCAGTTTGGGGATGGCGATTGCATCTTTGCACACGATAGAGCACCTGTTCATAATGTCTGGCATGTAGCGGAGTGGTTAGACGACGATAACATCATTGTCATGGACTGGCCTGCACAGAGTCCTGACCTGAATCCTATAGAACACCTTTGGGTTGGTTTGTAACGTCGACTTTGTGCCTGGCCTCACCGGCCGACATCGATACCTCTCCTCAGTGCAGCACTCCGTGAAGAATTGGCTGCCATTACCCAAGAAACCTTCCAGCAACTGACTGAACGTATGCCTGCGAGAGTGAAGCTGTCATCAAGGCTAAGGGTGGGCCAACACCATACTGAATTCCAGCATTACCGATGGAGGACGCCACGAACTTGTAAGTCATTTTAAGCCAGGTGTCCTGATACTTTTGATCACATAGTGTACTTGCTTATACATCAAGTGTTAGGAAGACCTAAACATAGTACACATCCGACTTGCAACAGAAACAGTTTAGCACCCATCAAGAATTGCTAGCTACGTTGTTGGAAACGAAACTTATGTTACTACTGCAAGAACACCACCTTTCACGTTTACAAACCAACGCTTTGGATGGACTCTTCCAGAGCGCTAGCACGGATACGAGCAGACCCCGGCACCTGGAAGCTGAACGACCTACGTGGTGGGGAAGTTGGCGGGAACGAACAATTTGTTTAGTAAACGATAATTAATAAGAGATGGTACTGGTCCCAGTATGGTACACAAAATGGTGAGAAGTCTGCTGCGAAGGCAACGAAAAAGCATGGCCAGTTTAGAGCAACGCTAAATCTTCAAGTTTGGCGATATGTTTACTGAAGCACGAAATCTAGTGCGGGCTTGAATGCGAGTTGCTTTTAAAAGTTTTCATAACGGAACTCTGTCTTGAAATTTGGCCGAAAATCCAAGAAACATGTGGTCATATGTAAAGTACACCAGCTCCAAGACACATTTAACACCTTCATTGTGTGATAAGCAATGTTAATGTTAGCGATTACAGTGGCACTTAAGCAGAGTTACTAAACACCGTTTTCGGAAATTGTTCCACAAAAGAAGTCAAGAACGTTCCAAAAGTCGAACCAAGAACAGCTGCCAACATGATTAACTTCGAAATAGAAATCCTCGGTGGAGCGAAGCAGCTTATATGAATTAATAAACGCGCCGCATCGAAGACTTATACCTCTTATAGGGATAGCGGAGAAACATCATCAGCGAAATCATAAGGCGTACAGCAGCGTGTGTTGAGTGTTTGTGACTCGGTTTCATTGAAGAGGACTGTGATGAAAATGAAGAAGACGACAGCTACAAAAGTCATTGCAGTACCGAATGTCGTACTCACGGAATCTGTCAGCACCAAAGCTACACAGAGAGAGATCCATAAGCAGGGAACTGAAGGGTGGCCTGGAATTGCAGAATCACTCAGCCTTGTTGGAAATGGCTGTAAAGGGAGAATTCGTGCCGAAATCATAAAAGCTGGGGAACGAAGCAATGGGAGAAAGCCATTTAGACGGATGAGTCTTGTTTTCAACTTTCATCGAGTTTACATCCCAAGAGCGAAACATGGAGGAGGTCCGATGATGATTTGTGCAGCTACATAATTGTATTCTATGGGCCTCAAGTTTACTCTGAAAGCTCGCATTATTGCTAAGGACTATGTGACCGTTTAGGTGATCATGTCCATCCCATGGAACAATGTTTGTACCTCGAGGACGATGCTGTATTTTAAGACCAGAGGGCCCTTTTTCACACAGCTCGCATCGTCCAGGGCTAGTTTTGTGAGCCTTAACTATATAGGCCCCCACAGTCTCCAGATCTCAATACTATTGGACCTTAATGGTCTACTTTGTAGAGAAGCGTGCATGATCGCTATCCATTCCTATCCTGCACATTTGGCGTCATCTGAAGATGGACATTATAAGTAGGTGGTTTTCCAGTCTACTGAAGTTCAACATACGTAGGAAACCTGCGAATACACCCTTCAGCCATGTAAATGGAATCATCCAACTGGCTTGGTTGGAGATGGTGGGGAGAGGGGAGGGGAGGGGACGTTAGAAAATTACCGACCGTTAAAATGAGAATAAATCTTGTGAAAATCCATTATGGAAGTCTGACGTGTGAAAGATACTAGAAATATCTAGTGTGATATTGGGAGACACTCGTCGGAGGATGATGAGCGAAGGCAGACGTCTCAGAAGCCCGCTAAGACACCGCATTTTTTAGCGGGCGTGTCCTGTACATGCCGAAATAAAGATTTAGATCTTGAGTTCAGTTTTGTTTAAAGTGTGTTATTAATCTGTGAAGTACGTGATAAGAAAAGAAAGGAAGAAGGAAGAGTAGGTTTAACGTCTCTTCAACATAGAGGTCATTAGAGAAGAAGCAAAGCACAGACTTATTCAAGGATGAGAAAAGAAATCGGCCGTGCCCTTTCAAAGGAACCGTCGTGGGCTTACCTGGAGCGAGTCAGAGAAGTCACGGGAAACCTAAATCAGAATGATCGGACTTGGGTTTGAACCGCCTTCCTCTCGAAAGCAACAAAAGGAACTACCCACTGAAGACTCTGCCCCTCCCTTCTGATCATGTAAGTAGGCTTACACTGTGTGCTTTGTCTTAACTGTTTCGTTTTTTCGGATCAGTGTTTCAACAGAATGGTTGCAGTACAGTGCGCTCAGTGAATGCGGGCATTCTTCTTATGCTGTTAATGCTGTTAAGATATGGAACTAAACATGCAGTGGAAACATGTAGTGTTCAGACTACTTTATTTCAAGAACCGCTTGGGACAGAAAGTAGTTTTACAGATACTGGTATGAGTAAGATTACGCTCTCATTCTACGTGAAGATAAAGTTTCCATGGATTTCATAGCTTCACGACGAATACACATCGATGGCATATTCTGAGTTTATTGTCTTCCATGAGAGCTCTGTGCACTATGGTGCCAGACACAGATTACGTCACTGTTTTGATATCATAGGTGAAGCAAGATGTGTAGAGACCTGTGCGTCGCCATAGGAAATTGTCACCAACAACCTTTAGACTAGTTATGTTCTTGCTTATAGGCTTAGCAATCTGAAAGATTTTCTGTAATAAAGTAAGCTTACAGGTGGCGAACGTCACAATGACAGCTATCGACTGTACAGTTAAGAAGTACGCTCCTGAAAGTAGCCTGAGGCACCATCGGGACAAGCAGTCGAATAAATAATTAGTAAATCGAAATTAACGTCACAACGAAGCTCACTGATAAGCCTCAATCTTACCTGCGAACTTGGTTTAGTTGTTTCGATAAATCCTGATACATTTAAATTGTGACAGTACGAGCAAAAATTTATTGTGTTCCGGAATGAATATTCACTCTGCAGCGGACTGTGCACTGACTTAAAACTTCCTCCAAAGAAGTTTCAACTTATTGTGGTGTTTGAATCAAAATATTTCCGTTGATGAACAGAAACCTTAATTTTTTTCCTATGTTGCTATTTTATGTATCGTCACGCTGCATTTAATTTCCATCCACAGATTCCAAACATCGTTGATGTCAAGCTTATACGAATAAGTTTAACAACTGGTTTTCAACAGTTAGTGTATGCGTACCTTTTCTTGGAAATTCTCTCTGGAAACGAAAAAAATGGTAGAAGTCGGACAGTAGTGGTTTTTTTCTTGGTTGCCAAACAACCAATGAAGCCTCACCCTCGTTTCTTTAAAGAATCGAGCTCCCATGTATAAAATGTCGTATGTCTCTAACTATGTGTCGTCCAATGATACAATTTTGAATTTTGCAGGTAAAATCAGTGCTATAGGTGGACACCGTCTATAAAGTGTGCTGCGAATGCAGTTGGTACTAAAAGAATAAAAAATAAAACCTCATGTCTAATGCAGCAGTTCTACTGCTTTGACATCAGAAATGTAGTAAGGGATAATTTGTTCCCCTTCAACACTGGCGGGGGGGGGGGGGGGGGAGGGGGGAGGGGTCGGTGAGAAAAAGTTTCCTAAAGGTTTGGAACTTTTGTGTAAAGTTCGTCGGAAGTCGCTAAGTGCTCTCATTCTCATACATTGTATGAATATAACCCGGGTAATATTTTTGCCTTGAGCTACACCACCTGAAGAAAAATACACAGTTTTCGTCTGTAATACTTAACTTATTCTGTTAAGCCTTTAACAGAAGATTTCAGCTTGTAATGCGTAGATTACGCATTTAAATTTTAAAATTGGTCAATAACTGCATGAAAGATCGAAAATCAAATTTTTTGCTGCCCTTGAAGCCGTTAGTTAGGTGACCTGATAATGGAGCCGTGCCCCGAGTGAGCTATTTAGCAATGCAGCTACTGTTTCCGATAACACTGTACGATGGGCTGTGATGGGGTCATAATAGTAATGAGGTTTTAATGATCACCTGGAGAAACGAAGCTGAGTAGTTATTCTATGTGTGTTTTCATACGCCGCCAGAGGAACCACATAGTGTAATGACGTAGTCCGTTGATGAAGTGCAGTTGGGTTGAACATTTTTTTTTGTTCCTTTAGTACCCGCTATGGTACTGTACCTCGGAGATATCAATGTGTGCCTGGACTGTAGACACGTACCAGCGAAAAAAAAGTAGCTCAATTTTTTGGAGGTAATAAATAAAACTTTATGATAAACCCTGATATAGAAGTATTTTGTTACGATATGATTTCAGAGTTATTTCAGTTGTACGTACCTGGGCTTGTCGCATTAGTTTCGATAGAAACGTAAGACAGGTGGGTGTGCTCCGTACCCTGCAAAAGTACTCTGTCTACGCGGCAAGGATCGCTTAAATCCAGCCCCAGTACCCACCACACGAAGTACCAACCTACAGTGAACGTTAACTTCATAACATTCCATCGTTATGACTTATATTTAGCAGTATTATGTACATCTCTCTGGTCTTAAATGAATTACAAAAGAATGTTCATTTAATCCATACATATTATAAAAATGGTTGAACGTATGTATCTATGTTCCAGATCTCCTCCTAAACCACTAGAAAGAATACTTGGTGACTTGCACCAAACTTTACACATAATTTCAAACCTTTACGAAACTTTTCCTCGCTGACGATCCACACAAAATGATGAAAGTCAAAAGTTTATCGCTTGTCAGAGACAGCAAAGTGTAAGTAGGCTGTTTATATTTTCTTATTGGCAACGTTACGTAGCGCTCTGTATGAAAATCACTGACTGTGCTGTGTGCAGTCTGTGGCTAGTTAGCATTGTTGTCTGCCATTGTAGTGTTGGGCAGCTGGATGTTAACAGCGCGTAACGTTGCGCAGTTGGAGGTGAGCCGCCAGCAGTGGTGGATGTGGGGAGAGAAATGGCGGAGTTTTGAAATTTGTAAAAATGGATGTCATGAACTGCTATATATATTACGATTATTAAGGTAAATACATTGTTTGTTCTCTATTAAAATATTTCATTTGCTAACTATGCCTACTAGTAGTTAGTGCCGAATCTTTTATTTAGCTGGCAGTAGTGGCGCTCGCTGTATTGCAGTAGTTCGAGTAACGAAGATTTTTGGTGAGGTAAGTGATTTGTGAAAGATATAGGTTAATGTTAGTCAGGGCCATTCTTTTGTAGGGATTTATGAAAGTCAGATTGCGTTGCGCTAAAAATATTGTGTGTCAGTTTAAGCACAGTCTTGTATAATTTTTCTAAGGGGACGTTTCATATGTCGACCCTTAGCCGAGGATACCTCACTGGAATCTTCTGATTTTTTCTTGTAGTTTGTGTAATTAGGGTAGATTTTGTTTATTACTAGCGCGTAATTGTAGAGAGAATCTCCTTTGTAGTTGCAGCCTTTCATTGTTGTACAGTAAAGCAGTTGTGGCATGCATATAGATTTGCACCAAGTATTTCGCAGCTGCGCTTGCAATTAACGAGATATTATTTTCAGTGCTATGTTAATGTGTTCTCTTATTGTTGCTCTTCAAATTGTGTTTTTCTGTGTTATCGTGTGAAATATTGTGACAATAATGGCGTGTGAAAAACGTAATACTAGGCTCCAAAGTAAACTGAGAAATGACAGTGAAGACGAAAGCAGTGTGTTAGCGCCACCGAGTAATGAATTAACTAATGTTCAAAGTAGTAATTTGGTAATTGTACATAGGGAAATGGAGCGGGCTGCAAACAATGGTGTAGACAGTGAAACAATTAGTGAACAGGGAAGCATTATCGATCGATCGGTCAGCAACAGCTTGCCTCAGGAATCCGAAATGACAGGACACAATCTTGCAAAAAGTGTAGATTCAGGTTTTGCGTCCTCACCCTTTTCTCAAATAAGTCAAGACACATTTTCTGCTTTTCAAACTGCGAATATTGCCGGTTCAAATGCATTGCCGAATAGCACTGAGGAACATGTTTCAGACACCAGTGCATTGTTATTACAATTAATGCAACAAATGGGACAAAGGCTTCAAAAGTTAGACACAATGGAACAAAATCAGAGACAAACACAGCAAAAGCTTCAAAAGTTAGACACAATGGAACAAAATGTTCAAAAGTTAGACACAATGGAACAACACCAGAGACAAACACAGCAACAGTTAGACACAATGGAACAATACCAGAGACAAACACAGCAACAGTTACACACAATGGAACAAAATCAGAGACAAACACAGGAAAAGCTTCAAATGTTAGACTCATTGGAACAAACTCTCGAACAAACACGTGAAGATTTAACTGCTGAGTTACATAACATTGAATCGAAATGTCAAAAAGTCTGTAATGACATAAAAACACAAATTTGTGAGCATTTTCAACCTATTTTTTCGCGGCATGAAAATGCATTACAGAATCACGAAGCAGCCATAAAAGAACTGCAAACTATTGTTCATCAAAATCATGAGACCCTGCAAGCTAAAATTGACTCAGTTGCATCTACCGATTCGGTTATGCAACTTGCAAAAACTCAAGAAAACTTAAATTACACAGTAGATACTCTGAAAATTGGTTCAGAAAGACACATGGAGGAAATTAGTTCATTATCAGAGAAAGTAGTTGAACTTTCTGATCAGCTAAATAATTTATCTACGAAGGTAGATGATAATCTGAATGACACAAAACCGGTAGTCTTTAATGACGCAGAAGAGTGCGAACGAACTAGGAAACTGAAACAAAATCTGAATCAAATTAATACGCAACACCAAAGAGAAATCCGGGAAGTACAAGATCAGCTGACACAGGTAATACAAGAATTACGTATTTCAGAGGACACTCGCGCTCCAATACGGGAAGAGGGACATAGAAATACGGAACAGCCACAAAATAATAACACAGGACACTTCGGAAATTATGAAAGAAATTGGCAAGGTACATCGAATTTTGAGACGGAACCGCCGAAACGACGTAACAATGACCGACATGCGACTCGCCGACATGATGATTTTGACTATAAGCTTTTCATTACTACACGTAAATTCAAAACGTTTAAGAATTCTGCCAACGACATTCATCCACAAGCGTGGCTCCATCAATTCTCTCATTGTTTTCCTCCCAACTGGTCATTAGAGCACAGATTAGAATATATGTGTGGCTATTTAGAGAATGAACCAGCTGTAAGAATGCGATCGGTCATTCACGATTGCCACAGTGAAGGAGAATTTTACCATGCCTTCCTCTCGGCATATTGGTCTCAAGCTACACAAGACCGAGTAAAACATAGCATCATAATGATGAAACATTTCGAACAATCTGAATTTTCCAGTCTTGTGAAATATTTTGAAGACATGTTACACAAGAATCAGTACCTGTCAAACCCATACAGCCCATCAGAACTCATCCGCATTTGCTTAATCTAATTGCCTGAACATTTACGACATATTATTTTAGCAGGACGTTGCAAAGACGACATTGAAGCTTTTCAGAGGCTCTTACAAGAACTGGAAATTGACACTGACAATCGCGGAACGCCAAAACAGGAGCACAACAATTACAGGTCACATCCGTCGCAATTCCGCGATGACAGAAATAATAACTGGACGCGACAAGGCTATTCTCACAACACAAATCGTGACCAAAACAGACACCACCCTATGACAACCGTTGGCAGAGCAGTAATAATTACAGGGAAAGATCACCTATCCGTGGTAATGACTATCACAGAGACAATCAGAGAAACAGACAATATGGGAACCAAAACAATTTGTAAAATTTTTTGTGGGGAGCATGGGGGCTATGTAAGTAGGCTGTTTATATTTTCTTATTGGCAACGTTACGTAGCGCTCTGTATGAAAATCACTGGCTGTGCTGTGTGCAGTCTGTGGCTAGTTAGCATTGTTGTCTGCCATTGTAGTGTTGGGCAGCTGGATGTTAACAGCGCGTAGCGTTGCGCAGTTGGAGGTGAGCCGCCAGCAGTGGTGGATGTGGGGAGAGAAATGGCGGAGTTTTGAAATTTGTAAAAATGGATGTCATGAACTGCTATATATATTATGATTATTAAGGTAAATACATTGTTTGTTCTCTATTAAAATCTTTCATTTGCTAACTATGCCTATCAGTAGTTAGTGCCTTCAGTAGTTTGAATCTTTTATCTAGCTGGCAGTAGTGGCGCTCGCTGTATTGCAGTAGTTCGAGTAACGAAGATTTTTGGTGAGGTAAGTGATTTGTGAAGGTACAAGTTAATGTTAGTCAGGGCCATTCTTTTGTAGGGATTTCTGAAAGTCAGATTGCGTTGCGCTAAAAATATCGTGTGTCAGTTTAAGCACAGTCTTGTATAAATTTTCTAAGGGGACGTTTCAAGGACCTGGAAGAGCAGCTGAACGGAATGAACGTGGTCTTGAAAGAGGGATATAAGATGAACACCAACAAAAGCAAAACGAGAATAATGGAATGTAGTCGAATTAAATCGGGCGATGCTGCGGGAATTAGATTAGGAAATGAGACGTTTCAAGTGCTAAATGAGTATTGCTATTTGGGGTGCAAAATAACTGATGATGGTCGAAGTAGAGAGGATATAAAATGTAGACTGGCAACAGCAAGGAAAGAATTTCTGAAGAAGAGAAATTTGTTAACATCTAGTACAGATTTAAGTGTCAGAAAGTCGTTTCTGAAAGTATTTGTATGGAGTGTAGCCATGTATGGAAGTAAAACATGGACGATAAATAGTTTAGACAAGAAGAAAATAGAAGCTTTCGAAATGTGGCGCTACAGAAGAATGCTGAAGATTAGAGGGGTAGATCACATAACTACAAGGAGGTATTGAATAGAATTGGAGAGAAGATAACTTTGTGGCACAACTTGACTAGAAGAAGGGATCGGTTGGTAGGGCATTTTCTGAGGCTTCAAGGGATCACCAATTTAGTATTGGAGGGCAGCGTGGAGGATAAAAATCGCAGAGGGAGATCAAGAGATGAATACACTAAACAGATTCAGAAGGATGTAGATTGCAGTAGGTACTGGGAGGTGAAGAACCTTGCACAAGTGTAGCATGGAGAGCTGCTTCAAACCAGTCTCTGGACTGATGACCACAACAACAACAACAACAACAAATTTTTGCTGTTCATGTAATTACCGCATAAATCATGACGATTTAATAATAATTCTTCACCATTAACTCTAGCCGCGACACATTTTGCAGACAGTACTAATGTATACCACTGAAACTACCAGAAAAATTGTATCATTGTACCGTCCATAGTTCCAGAGATATGATGTTATAAACACTGACATGCGTCGAAAACTGTCGCAGCATGCAAGGAGTTTAATTTTATTACTTCCTTGCTATTAACTCTGTTCGCAACACTTTTCGCAGACAGTATCCACACATGCTGCTAAATGGTCCTAGATAAGTATATTATTACACGAATCATAGTTCGGGAGATATGGGGTCATAGACACCGAGATGAGTGAAAAACTGCGGTCTCTTACACGACCATTCACTTTATTACTTCTTTACTATTAACTTTAATCATAACACATTTCGCGTACAGTAGCTACATATACCACTGGATGTACCTGAAAAATTATATCATTGTAGATCATTGAGCTGGGTGAAAATGAAACTGCAGGGTGAATTTCGCTGGAAGTACAGGTGAAGTATGCGTTCAAATACTTGTAAAATACGTTAAATATGTTTGAATTAGATTTGAAATGTGATGATTTTATCCAAATTTAGTATACGTATTAGTTACAATCTGAAATGAAATACTGTAGTGGTAAGAACCACCAGCCTCGTGCGGGGCGAGCGTGATAAGGTGGAGAGAGAAGGGGGCAGTGGATAGTGAGGCGTAAGGAGGAGATGGACAAAGAAAGGGGAATGGGAAAAGGACAGGGGGAGGAAAGAGGAGGAGATAGACGGAGAAGGGAAAGAGGAGGAAGGAGACAGAGACAGAAGGAGGAAGAGACAGACGGAGAGAGGGGGAAGGAGAAGATGGACAACCAGAGGGGGACGAGAAAATGGGCAGAGGAAGGGATGTGGAGGTGGAGGACAAAGAGAAGGGTGGAGATAAGGAGGAAGATAGAATTAGAGATGGACAGAGATGAGAGGAGGTGGTGGACAGAAGGGAAGGAGGAGATGGACTGCTAAAGATTGGAATAAATACGTACCCAGGCAATGTTGGGGACCCGGCTAGTCAGTTATAAACATATACACAAAGTTATTGAAATACGCAAATCACTGAGAAAGTAATATTTATTAAATATATTATAAAAAATATATAAAATTGTATTAAAAATACAGGTCACTTGATAACTAGGTGAGAACGTGAAGCGAATGGTACAGGAGACAGCTAGAGGCGCCACCACATACGTTGCGCTACCGCGGCCACAGCCTGAAGTTGACGGCGTTCATTGGCCTCAGGAGAAATTCGCCATTCAGTTTCAGATCCTCCAGCCTGTCCACCGTCTCCACGCGGAAGTTTCGCAGCACATACGACAGCACCGCCTTCTCCTCCAGGATGGCGAACTTCTGGCCTGCGGATTGCGAACATACACAATTGTTCACTACAGATTGCACCTGTCACTGCTATCAGAATGAAAACGTAATGCCTCAGCTGTAGAGTTTAGTAGCGCGTGTTCACCGACAAGATACTATAAACTCAGTTTTAAGCTCCAGAAAACATCAAGAGATATGTAACTCTACCCTGCCTTAGGCCTTTGTATTAAATACTGAGAGGGCGTATATTTGAGGTCGCATTTTTCTGGGAGTTTCTAGAGTGGTTTTCTCACCGTTACGGGTTTGGTCTTTGCCGAATGCACCTTGACGTCGTAAGCTTTTAAGGTGGCCATTTACGTAACTGCATGTTAGGCTAGCATGCGAAGCAAGCACTTTGTATATGGATGCTTCACCGTCTGTCGTGAAATTTGAACTGTTCAAGCTGCCTGACTCTTGGCCGTCTTTCAATTGTGGAAGTGTGTGTAAGCATACCAACGCACACGTGACCGAACGTGTGTGTAGCGACAATACGTTAAGTTTGAACAATCATACGTCGTAGTGGCACCATGTCGAACAAAGTGAAGCCACTCAGTAGAAGTAGTTTATTTGAGTATGTGGAAGCCAGCCCTGGTTCAGGAGCACTAACATAGGCGTTTAATAGTGTTTACCGCGATTCGCTCTTGGCTTTTAATCACCTGCGTTGCGGATGTTAGGAACTTCAGACACATTTCTCCACTAATCCGAAATTTTTTGTAACAAGCAGGTGGCTCTAAACCAAAGAGTTTATTTATGTGATAACAAGTTTTCGATTCATTAACCACGTTTCACATCGGACATCAAGAGTAATCTTCCGTTTTTTTTTTTTCCGTATCACAGTGGCAAAGCCAAAAGGAACAGCTTGTTGTCGTCCGAGCTCCGCGTATTCGAAGTTCAAACTGATACATGTATAGGCATACCTTGACTGTGTAGAGGTACATGTTATTTGTGCGTGAATATCTTACGATTATATGTGTGGCTACCTATAACAGTAGTGGGTGTAGCAGTGCCTGTTATCCATTCAAGTAGCTATACATGCAGTGCTTTTATTGTCTCATCAGCCTTCTGACTGGTCTGACGTGGCCCACCACGAATTCCTCTCCTGTGCCAACCTCTTCATCTCAGAGTATCACTTGCAAACTATGGTTTCATTTATTTGCTGGATGTATTCCAGTCTCTGTCTTCCTCTACAGCTTTTACCCTCTACAGCTTCCTCTAGTACCAGGGAAGTTATTCCGTGATGTACTATCACCGTGTCCCTTCCTATTGTCAGTGTTTTCAACATATTCCTTTCCTCGCCGATTCTGCGGAGAACCTCCTCAATGCATACCTTACCAGTCCATCTAATTTTCAACATTATTCTGTAACACCACATCTCAAAAGCTTCGATTCATTTCTGCTCCGGTTTTCCCAAAGTCCATGTTTCACAATCCGTGTTTCATAATAGTAGACTTCCCTCGACAGGAATGGCATTTTTTCCAGTGATAATCTGCTTTTTATGCCCTTTTTGCTCCTTCCATCATGGTTTATTTTGCTGCCTAGTAACCAGAACTCCTTAACTTCATCTAATTCGTGACCCTCAGTCCTGATGTTAAGTTTCTCGCTGTTCTCATTTCTGCTACTTCTCATTACATCAATCTTTCTTCGATTCACTCTCAGTCCATATTCTGTACTAATTACACTGTTCATTGCATTCAGCAGTTCCTGTAATTCTTGTTTACTTTCACTGAGGATAGAAATGTCATCAGCGAATCTTATCGTTGATATCCTTTCACCTTGAATTTTAATTTCTCTTATTTCCGTCATCGCTTCTTCAAAAAATGGCTCTGAGCACTATGGGACTTAACATCTGTGGTCATCAGTCCCCTAGAACTTAAAACTACTTAAACCTAACTAACCTAAGGACATCACACACATCCATGCCCGAGGCAGGATTCGAACCTGCGACCGTAGCGATCACGCGGTTCCAGACTTGCTTCTTCGATGTATACGTTGAACAGTAGGGGCGAAAGAGTACATCCCTGTCTTACACCCTTTTTTCCGAGCACTCTTCCCTCTTGGTTCTTGTACGTACCGTATATTAACTATGTTTCCCTATATCTTACCCCTATTTCCCTCAGAATATCGAAAATATTGCACTGTTTAACGTTGTCGTAAGCTTTTTCCAGGTCGACAAATCCTATGAACGTCTCTTGATTTTTCTTTCTATTAATTTTTAACTTTCACAAAGCCGACTTAGAGAATTACGTCACAGATTATTTTACGTACACTATAACCGCGCAACTGTCTGTCGGTAATTATTTTTCGTATGTAACTGAATGTAAGCAAACGAAATTTAACTTTCGTATGTAAATGATTCAGTCATAAATCAGCATAGCCACAAATTATGGAACTCATTTGGAACTCCTACACTGTAGGCTTTCGCGGACAGTGTTTACTTTAGTTGCAATTTCCCAGCAGCCGGGCCGTTCTAAATAAGAGACACGCTGAGAAGGTGATATACGTAAGTGCTACTAAAAAAGCTCCTCTCACGAAACTGTTTTGGATCTAAAGGTAACATTATTCTACAGCTAAATGTTTGCCGAGCCATATTGAGTTGGCGAAATTTCGTAGGCACTGATGTTGACCCAAGACAGAGTGGCACTCATGGTTACTATCAAGTGAGGCAGATTCTGTTCTGTTTGTAAGCAATATTTGATTCGTGGTCGGGTTTAGTAGGAAAGTGTTTTATTCACCAAAGAAGTTTTGCACCTTACGTGCTTTTTCAGATTTACGTTGCTGATCAAATGTTCGCGCGATGTAACAGATCCGTACGTTTTGCATGTCAGCGATCATTATGTTTAAAGCAGAGCTTACATCTTTCATATCAAATAATATCACAGATTTTCGTTTATCGTATGTATTTGTAAAAAAACGAGCTACGGTAACCTTTCTTCTTGCTTCTCTTCTGTATCTAGACCGCAAAGCTGTACGGTGTCTTTGATAAGCTGTAATTTGTTTTGAATAATAAGGACAATTAAGCTTGATTTTATTTGGACTTGATAATAATGTCGTAAATTCCTTCTACTATTAATATTTAAATTTTATGTCATATTTCAGCCAGCTAAATAAGTTAGAAGTGGCTGATTAGGTGACGCAACGGTCACGGGCCTTCTGCAAGCTATCGTTTGGATTTCTCTTTTTCGCAAGTCGAGCCTGAAATCGAATGTCCTTTGCAAAGTTCGATTACCATTGTTATTATGTAAATCATTTGTTGCTCTGAAACTTAACATTATCACGGTCCTGTGTCACCAAGCCTTCCTACGTGCCAACAACAACTTCTGTGCCTTATGAAAATAACATGAAATTACACAGGTATTAATTAATCTTTTGCCAATTCGGTGAAACAGGAGTCGTTTAATTTTGTCAGTTAATTTCAGAGTCTACGATTCTTTCCATGATTATATTGTTCTCATGCTGTTGTCGAAATGATGCGGCCTTATTTCGCGAACAATTTACTTTCAGTTCTAAACATTTATATAATCCACACAGGTGCGAGAATAAGGTAACATTACAATGTCTGTGCTGGGGGCACCAAGTACCTAGTGTAACCACAGTCCGTTTGTCCTGTATGAAATCCTTGTATACTTGAGCTCAAATAATAAGTATTAAAATAGAATGAAATTGCATATCTTTATTTCAGATTCATTCATTTCACCAATTTTATTAAATGAAGAACAGATTTTAGAAGATGGTAGCAGTGACTAACTATGAAGACTTGCACTCATACTTCGTGCAGACGTAAGTATTTCTCGTGTTTATGGTTGAGTTGGTAGCTCAGTCAGATCCTCTTCTGCTGACAGCAGTTATGCAGCTAGTAAACATTCTTTTGCGTTATTAATCATTTTCAGATGACAGAAACTAAGTTTGCACCGAGATCTTCACGAGAACAACTACTTCACCCTTTGGGTATTTTTTGTGATATTGCCGGCCGAAGTGACCGAGCGGTTAAAGGCGCTACAGTCTGGAACCGCACGACCGCTACGGTCGCAGGTTCGAATCTTGCCTCGGGCATGACTGTGTGTGATGTCCTTAGGTTACTTAGGTTTAAGTAGTTCTAAGTTCTAGGGGACTTATGACCACAGCAGTTGAGTCCCATAGTGCTCAGAGCCATTTGAACCATTTTTTTTGGTGATATTTTTATAATTTCTGAGGGTGAGGAGCATGGCTCTGAAAAAGCCTATCGTATTTATATCCGCATGCAACCATCTATCTTACGAAAGTGGATCCATTTGACGCTGGTAGAACTGTGGACAGTGAGCAGTAAAATATTAAATCTCCATTTGCATATCAGTAAAGAAATGCAGTGTTGTGAGAGGAATAAGGTTGACGGTCTAATGTTCAGGACTGTGGAACTCAGTGCAGAGGCGCCAACTAATACACAGAAGAGGAAGTTTGGCAGCTTATAGAAAAAGAGACCGGAAACTTTGATGGCTGTCAGTTCTCGAATGGTTACTAACATGTTTGCAAGGGAGTTAACCAAAGATGAATGTTCAGTTTTATCTAAAAGAGATAACTCTACTGTGAAGCCACTAAAGGTTCCCACGTAGGAGATTAAAGCAAATACTGAGATAGCAATATGTTTGTTAGCAAAATCCGCTGATGAAATCAGGACAGGAACGGCTAAAATATTACACAAATCCAAGCCACGTAACAGTGATTTGTCACAATCGGAAGGGAAGGAACATAAGTACAGATGTTAGTAACCTTGTCCTCATCGCTGACAAAGGTAACACACGATTGTGATGAAGGGTGAAGATTACCAAAAAAGATTAAATATCTTTTGGATAGGACTACTTACACTAAGCTTCAGAAAGATCTTAGAACAAAAAATTTTACAATTACCAATCAACTGATAAAAACATCTTTGTCTGCAGGCGAGAAGCTTACTTGTCCAGACTATACGACTTATCAAAAGTGCACAAACCAGAGGTTCCTTTGAGACCTATTGTGTGTTCTATCTGGTCTCCCTACCATGTGGTGACCAGCCTTATGGCTGCAATCTGATGTTGGTAGAACTGACGTACTAGACGTTTCCGAGTAAATCTGCAGAACAGTACGTCGCGATCCACTCAGAGCTGAAGGCGCGTGAATTCTTACCGCGGCTGCGTGCATGAATTCGTAGTGATAAATGTCAAAAAGAAATACTGTTACAAGATGTCCAGTTGCATTTAAAGACTTAATAGTTCACTACTAATCCTTCCATAATCTTTTTAATTCCTTTATTTGTAAAAGATTATGAAAGGCTTTCTGGTGAACAATTATGTATGTAATTTTTCTATATATTTTTCAATTTAATTTGCTTCTAAATTTTAACTGCGCCATTTAATGTAACATACCTCTCACAATGAGTACATGACAGTGCGTCAACGATGCAATGCCGTATGCGATGGGCGGGCCTTACAGTATGTATTCCCGAGTAACACTGCCTTATTTAGCAGTTGACGTCCGCCTTCTTACGGATCTTGCTTCATAATGGGTACAACATTTTATTCTGTTGCTATTTTAACTTTTATTCTAGATGTTTTTAGCCTTCTTACCGTTTCCTTTTATACATATCCCTCTGATATGTATTACTATTTTATTGCAGTGCGGCCGGCCGCGGTGGTCTAGCGGTTCTGGCGCTGCAGTCCGGAACCGCGGGACTGCTACGGTCGCAGGTTCGAATCCTGCCTCGGGCATGGGTGTGTGTGGTGTCCTTAGGTTAGTTAGGTTTAAGTAGTTCTAAGTTCTAGGGGACTTATGACCTAAGATGTTGAGTCCCATAGTGCTCAGAGCCATTTGAACCATTTGTTGCAGTGCCTACAGCAAGAAGATGGTCTAAATTACAGCCCAAAACCGGTTGCCAACCAAAATAAACATGTGTTGTGAGTACTACTGTTTTACTGAATTTTAATAACAGAAGAGAATTAGGGGTCAGCCGAAGTTGAAGGTCAGACAAAAGTTCAGAATCACTTCGCGGATTGTCACTCGTATTAACGCAATAATGTAAACTGGTGTAATTACAGCGAAAAAAGTAAATGAAATTATGCTGGAGTCTGGTAGGCTGGTAGAAAAAGTCGTTCATTGAGAAGATTGTGACTAGTTTAGAGCTTTTAATACCTAAATTAAGAACACTGTCAATTTTTGGAGGACTGCGAGAGTGTAGAATGAAAATCAACACAAAGAAAACTAAGATCATGAGAAAACATGTCAAATGAAACATGAACGTGAAAATAACGGAAGGTCAAACTGATCCATTTTCACAGTACAGATCTTTGGGGAGCATGCTAATTGAAAAGAGGACGAGTGGAAAAGATATAATGTCAAGAATTTCAGTGGCAAAGTAAGTTTACTGGAGAGAGAAAGGCTTAGCATGTAGCAAATTCGGATTGGGGTTAAGAAAAAGGATGGTTAAATGCTTCGTCTGGAGCGTTTTCCTGTACAACTGTGGAAGCTGGACATTGAAGAAAAGAGAAAGAGGGAAAGTTAATGCATTCGAGGTATGAGTTTGGAGAAGAATGTAGTAAATCAAATGGGTAGATAAACTGAAGAACAATGACGCACTGGGAATGGTGAAGGAAAAAAAGAGCTGTCAAAAACATGTTTAAAAAAAGGAAGAATACTGAGTTGGACACACACACTATATGGTGAGCAAAGGGAATTCCGAAAATAGGTGTCGAAGGTACAGTGGAAAGGCAAAAGACAATACGAAGGAGAAGAATAAAAATGCTGGGGAAAGTGAAAAGTTTGGAAAATATGTCAAAATCTGCCAACCGGTTGCATAGATTTTCTATATACCTTAATCATGTTTCGTCACCTCTAAGGGCGACTTCATCATAAGGTAAGGTAATTACCTAAAATGAATACTTTTTTTCTTTTTCTTTATTGTATTTCAATTCCCCATCGGGGCGGGCTGGCAGCAGCATATGCGCTGCTCTTCAGCCGAAAGACATAGAACAAACAATAGAAGACATTTAAAAAGAACAAAGGAGAGAATACGGTGAACATAGATATAAAAAAGGGGGAACATCATGGAAGGCAATAGACAAAAAACAGGGTGACCGTAAAATGGAGATAAAAAACTGTTAAAACTGTTTAAAAGTAGCACACACAAAAAGCCACACACTGCGACAAGTAAAAGAACACAAGGCACAGAATGACTGGAGCATAAAAGGTATCGACGGATGGCGTAGCACATAACAAACACTGACGGCGAACGTCAAGGCAGTACACAATTAAAAGCACACCTCTTGACACACACGAGAAACAGCATTAAACACAACACTGATGTGGCACACTGACGATGATCAAAACAGAGGATCTGCCAGGCGCAAGGAGATGAGGGAGACTGGAAGAAGGGAGGGAGGGGAAGAGATGGGGGAGATGAGCGGGGGGCGCACTGAAGAGGGCCAGGTAGGGAGGGATGTGGGAAGGAAAGAGGCAAGTATGGGGTGCAGGGTCTCAGGGGAGGGGGGGAGGAAGGAGGAAAATCAGCTCTGGGAGAAGGAGGGAAGAGGAAAAAAGGGGGCCCTGGGGAGGGGGGGGGGAACAAGGCCTGGTTATAGTTGGAAGGAAGGGTAGATGTCACGGCGAAGTTCGTCATCTGGGAGGGGGAGGCGTTGGAAATTGCCCTGATGAAGGAGATGGAGGGTGTGGAGGTGGAGAGAGGGAGGGATACAGCGATAGAGGCGCGGCAATGGGCGGGGAGTGGAGAGGAAGGAGGAAACCAGAGGGTGGGAGGATCAAGCCTGAGGACAGTGTAAAGGATGCGGAGATGTTGGAGGAAGTGGGGGAAGGGGATCAGTTCATACAGGAGCCGTGTGGGGGAAGGAAGGTGGATATGGAAGGCAAGGCGGAGCACATGGCGTTCAAGGATTTGGAGGGCCTTGTAAAAGCGGGTGGGGGGTGGAGATCCAGGCAACACTGGCATAAGAGAGGATAGGACAGATGAGGGATTTGTAGGTGTGGAGGATGGTAGAAGGATGCAATCCCCATGTCCGGCCAGACAGGAGTTTCAGAAGGCGGAGGTGGGAATGGGCTTTCTGCTGGACGGTCTGGAAATGAGGGGTCCAGGTGAGGTGTTGGTCGAGGGTGAGGGTGAGCTGGATGGAATGACATAAAGGGTGAGGTAGAAATCATGCGAAAGGAGTGAGTGGTGCGGCCAATGATGATTGCCTGGGTTTTGGAGGGGTTGAGATGGAGGAACCACTGGTTACACCAAGTGGTGAACTGGTTAAGGTGGGTTTGGAGGGTATGTTGAGACCGTTGAAGGGTAGGATAGAGAGCCAGGAAGGCGGTGTCATCAGCATACTGGAGAAGGTGGACTAGTGGGGGTGGCTTGGGCATATCAGCTGTATACAAGAGATAAAGGAGAGGGGAGAGGACAGAACCCTGGGGGACGCCAGCCGTGGGATAAAAGATACGGGAGTTGGTGTTGTGGAGGGTGACATAGGAAGGACAGTGCGAGAGGAAAGAAGCGACCAGATGGACAAAATTGATAGGCAGGGCGTAGGTTTGGAGTTTAAAGAGGAGACCAGGATGCCATACACGGTCATAGGCATTTTGGAGGTCAAGGGAAACAAAAATGGCGGAGCGACGGGAGTTGAGCTGGAGAGACAGAAGGTGAACAAGGTTGGTTGAGGAGTTGGTCTTCAGCAGAGAAGGAATGTCGGAAGCCACACTGGGTAAGGGGGAGGAGGTGGTGTTGAGCAAGGTGCTGATGGATATGGTGGGAGAGGATGGGTTCAAGGACCTTACTGAAGATGGAGATGAGGCAGATGGGACGATAGGAAGAGGTGGCAGAAGGGGGTTTGTTGGGTTTGAGGAATAAGAGGATGCGGGAGGTCTTCCACAGGTCAGGGTAGAAGCCAGTAGAGAGGATGACATTATAGAGATGGGTGAGGACAGTCAGGAAGGAATAGGGGCTTTCTTGAAGGTGACGGTAGGTGACACAGTCATGACCAGGGGCCGTGTTGCGTTTGGACTGGAGGATAAGTTTAATGTCTTGTGCTGTGATTGGAGTGTTTATGTTGGAGGGGGGCAACTGCCCCAAGTACTGGAGACTAGGAGCAAGTGGAGCGACCAAGGTATTGGCACATTCCATGACGGTGGGGAAAAGAGAATAATCAAAGTGGGGATCATCGGGGATGGAGAAGACCTCGGAAAGGTGGGAAGCGAAGTGGTTGGCCTTACTGAGGTTGTCAGGAAGGGGGCGATCGTTATGGAGGAGGGGGTAGTGGGGAGTGGAAAGGGAACCAGTAAGGCGATGGAAGGCGGACCAGTACTAGGAGGAGTCGATAGGGAGGGTGGCGTTGAGTCGTGTGCAGGTCTGGCGCCAGTCTCGGAGTTTCGTTGCTGTAATAAGGTTCCATATGTGTTGCTGTATTTGCCGGTGGCGTTGGAGTGTAACCCTGTCATGAGTGCACAGGAAGGAGCGATAGAGGCGGCGGGATTCACGGAGGAGGACAGCCCGCGGAGGGAGAGTGGGATGGTGTGGGTGGATGGTTTTAGTAGGAACATGGGCGTCCACTGCGTCAGTAATTACCTTCTGAAGGAAGGACGAGGCGTGGATGATGTCGTCAGGATGGCGATAGGTAAGAGGGTGGCTTTCGACCTGGGTGGAGATGGAGTCCTGGTAGGCATCCCAGTTGGTACGGTGATATTCATGGACGACCTTGGGAGGGGGTGCAGGGTGCGGAGCCGGAGGGGGGCGGTGAGCAGACGTTATGGTGAGAAGGACAGGGAGGTGATCGCTACCTGTGGGGTCAAGGACGGCGACAGCGATACGCCCAAGGAGGTTGGCGGAGGAAATGACGACATCGGGGGTGGTGTCACTTTCGGGTCGGGTGTGCTGGGGAAGGGGAACAAGGTCACCTTGGATTGTGGAGAGGAACTGATGCCACTGCCGAAGGGCAGCAGGAGTGCGGCTATGGATGTTGAGGTCGGCGGCAACCACATAGGTGGAGAAGGTGCGGTCAATGTGCGAGATGAAGTCATAAGGTAGAGGAGCAGTGGAGCGGACATAGATGGTGGCACAGGTAATGGTGAGGGAGGGGAAGAAGACGCTAAGGATAAGGTGTTCAGTGGGGTCATTGAGGAGAGGTTGTGGCCGGACGGGGATATGCTTAAGACGGCCAATCACGATTCCACCCTGCGCACGAGGACCAGGAGCGTCAGTGTGGTGGAGGATGTAGGGAGAAGTGCAGATAGAATCGTGCGGCTGGAGAAAGGTTTCGTTCAAGAAGAAGGTGTCGACCTGGTGTTGGGAGAGGGTGTGCATGAGGAGGTATTTGTTGGAGCGGAAGGAGTGAATGTTCTGGAAGAGGATGCAATACTCGTGCCGCGCCATGGCGGGAAGGAGGGGGGGAAGAGAGGGAAGGGAAGAGACTTAAACTAGGGTGTCGAGGCGGGTGAAGGTGAAGTGGGCTTGGTTGTGGGAGTAGGTGGCAAAGGTGTTCAGGTGGAAAACAGAGCGAGCGGCAAGGGTGATTTGTTGGAAGGTGGGGGCGCTGAAAAGGGTTTTAGAGTACAATGGTAAGGAACCGGATGATGTCCTCGGCCGTGGGGGGTGGATGGAGGGAATTATTGGGATGGACAGGGGGATCGACAGGGCGAACTGGGACTGTAAGCTCAGGGATGCTGGAGGGGGTTTAGCTTTACACTTGGGGGAGTAGGTGGGATGGGGCCATTGCAGGTATTACAGGAAGGAGGGGCAGCGAGGTTGGGGCAGTTCTTAAGAAAGTGGGAGGCCTTGCAATGGGGACAGGTGGGGGGGGGGTTTGCAGCTGGGAGTCAGGTGGTCATTGTACATCAGGCACCGCTGGCAATGGTAGGATTGGGGAGGGGATTTGGAGGATTCGGCAGGGTGGCGACAGTGGTATATCAGGGCACCCTGGGTGAGGAGACGGTCAATGGATGGGGCGGACTCAGATCACCCGCATGAGGTAGGTGGGACCAGAGGCATTGTGGATATGGTGGGCAGAGCGGATTTCCAAGTCCGGGTGGGAGTTCAGTTCTGCCAACACTTCATGCTCTGTGATCACCGAGCTGAGCTTGGTGATCACAGCAGTGTAGGTGGGGGGGGCGACAGGGAGGCTGGGGCTGACGAGGAGTGGAAGGGGAAAGGAAGGGTGTCAGAGAGGCGTGGGGGCCAAACATAACTTGTGTGAGTTTTCACAGGAGGTCTGTGTGAAAGGATGGGGACGGGGACTTGATAAGGACTGAGTCCCTGCGGGGAATGAGTTGTGAAATGGGAACACCAGGTAAGTACTTTCGTATCTCCATGGTGAGGGTACGAGAGTCGAGGAACTTAGGATTGGGAGTTGACAGGACAAAGGTGTGGAGGGTGGGGGCCGAGGTATGGGTGGCAGGAGGAGGGGTGGTGTCCATGGAGACGGCAGGGGGAGGGGGAGGTGGTGTTGACTTTTTGTGGGAAGTGGCAGGAGCAGAGTCGGTAATGACGCACTTTTGGGGTTTTTTGGAGACTGGAGGCTGGGTGGAGGGGAGAGGAACGGGGAGGAGAGGGAGGTGGCGGGTGGCAGATCCCTGTGGCGTAATGGAGGCACAGGGAGAAGCAGCCGGTTCAGTGGTGGCGATGGTGGCTCGGCGGGATATGCAGATGACAAAGTGACGGGGTGGGTGAGAGAGGGGAAGCTGACCACCTGAGGGGCGGCAGCAGAGGCAACAACAGAAGCGTGCGTGAGGGCGGGGGTAGTAGTAGGAGCTGTTGAGGGTGTGGAGGCTGGAGGAATGGTGTAGAGGTGTGGGTATACAGCAGAGGAGGTTGTAAGGGGATGGGTAAGTGAGGGAAGGGGAGGGGAGGTGCAAGGAGGGAGGCCAGGGGCGGCACTCCAGGAAGTGACTATGGGAGAGGGGGAAGGGGAGGTGTAGATGACAGTGGAGGTGGGAGTACTCATTGCAGACGAACGGCGACTGACAGACGGGCGGACAGCAAGCGGCAGCGGCGGCGGCGGCGGCGATTGTCGGCGACGAACAGACGGACGGACAGCAGACAGCAGCGGCGGCGGCGGCGGCGGCAGCGGTTACGGCGACGGCGACGGCGATCGCAATGGACAGCGAGCAAGCAGGCGGACGGACAAACAGCTACAGCAGCAAGCGGCGGGCGAGCGGACAGACAGGCAGGCAGACAGAGAGACAGAGAGACAGACACAATCTTTGAAGACGGAGATTCCACCCTGAGAGTAGCCCAGGCTTTGCAATCTGACGCTTTCGAAGGAGGGGATCCAACCCTCTAGATGCTGAATACATCAGATTAAATATCTTATCTAATAAAAGTTTACATTAATGTAAACGAGTGTAAAGCAAATAATACTTACATGAAGAACATATGGCTCTGAGCACTATGGGACTTAACATCTATGGTCATCAGTCCCCTATAACTTAGAACTACTTAAACCTAACTAACCTAAGGACATCACACAACACCCAGTCATCACGAGGCAGAGAAAATTCCTGACCCCGCCGGGAATCGAATCCGGGAACCCGGGCGTGGGAAGCGAGAACGCTACCGCACGACCACGAGCTGCGGACGAAGAACATATCATCAAAGATGTACAGTGATTTAAGAGCTGAGTTGCTCAAGTCATACATTAAAATATAAGACAAAATGTTCTTCAAAAAGTCAAACATTAAAACATAAGTAACACCGGTGTGGTCTGAGGAGACTGACTGTGTGGCAATTAGTCACGCTGCCAAGTAAACGTAATGTAGAGCGCGCCACAAGCGGGTCACTAGTAACATGAGCAAAACAATTTTGTATATAACACATTTTCTGAAGTAAATCATATGTATAGCCAATATAGCTTTTAACAAAAATTAATTTCACAAATTATTGAGTAACATTTATAAATGAGCTTGAAACGGGATAAAATAGTACAAAGTTCGCTACTTTTTACGTAGCACAGGTAGAACCAGAGTTAAATACGACTGGAATTACATATGTAACATTACCCTCCCCCTAAGTACGTCCATGACTATTCCCGTGCCAACTGGAATGCCTACCGGGATACCCTCTCCACCCGGGTCGATAGCCACCCTTTCACCTACCACCACCCCGACGATGTCACCCATGCCGCCTCCTTTCTCCAGCAGACCTTGTCTGAGGCCGTGGAGGCCCACGTCCCTACTGTCGCCATCCAGCCCTACCGTCCTACCTTACCCCCAAAGGCCGTTTTCCTCCTCCATGAATCCCACCATCTCTACAGTGCCTTCCTCCGCACGCGTGACCCGGACACACTACGACGCCATCGGCAACTCCAGCGACACATTCGTAATTTGCCTGTGGCTAAGAAATGCCGGTACTGGCGACAGACATGCACCCGTTTAAATGCTACCCTTCCTATCAACTCGTCCAAGTTCTGGTCAGCCTTCCATCGCCTTACCGGAACTAAGCCCTCCCCCTACTATCCTCTTCTCCATGATGATCACCCCTTCCCTGAAACCCTTAGTAAGGCCAATCACTTTGCCTTCTACCTCTCCGATGTATTTTCCATCCCCGATGATCCCCAGTTCCCGGATATCCGCGATCGAACTGACACCTCTCTCCCTCCCCTTGCTCCTGGTTTCCAGTACTTGGACAACATTGCACACACAGAACTCAATGCCCCTATCACTACACAGGATCTCATTGCTACACTCCGCACCAAACGCAACACCGCTCCTGGTCACGATCGTGTCACCTACCATCACCTTCGTGAAGCTCCTGTCTCTTTCCTCTCCACCCTGGCCAGGCTCTAAAATGTAGTCCTGTCCACCGGTTACTACCCCGACCTGTGGAAAACCTCCCGTATCCTCATGTTCCTTAAACCTGTCAAACCGCCGTCCGCCGTCTCCTCCTACTGTCCCATCAGCCTTACTTCGGTCTTCAGCAAGGTCCAGGAATCTATCCTCACCCGACGCATCCACCTGCATCTCCGCCAGCACCGCCTCCTTCCCGTTACGCAGTATGGCTTTCGGCCGTCCTTCTCTTCCGACGACCTTCTCCTTCACCTCACCAATCTGCTTTCCGACCAGCTTAATTCCCGTCGCTTCGCAATCTTCCTCTCCCTGGACCTCGAACGTGCTTATGACCGTGTATGGCATTCCGGTCTCCTCTTCAAGTTCCAAACCTTCGCCCTTCCCATTAACTACGGCCGTCTGATCGGCTCCTTTCTCTCCCGCCGTCCTTCCTATGTCACCATCCATAACACAGATTCCTACACCTTTTTCCCCTCCGCCGGTGTGCCCCAAGGCTCCGTCCTCTCCCCCCTTCTGTACCTTTTGTACACGGCGGACATGCCGCCGCCGTCACCCCCCATCCACCTTCTCCAGTTTGCCGATCACACTGCCTTCCTTGCCCTTGCCCCCACCCTACAGCGCTCCCAACACCTTCTCCAATCCCAACTTGACCGGTTCACCGCTTGGTGCAACCAGTGGTTGCTCAAGGTCAATCCCTCCAAAACCCAGGCGATCATTGTAGGCAAAACCACCCCTTCCTTCCGCCTCCTTGATTTCTATATCACCATCTATGGCCGTCCTATCGCCCTCACTCCCACCCTTAAGTACCTTGGCGTCATCCTCGACCATCGCCTCTCCTGGACTCCCCACCTCCGGACAATCCAAGCCAAGGCACGCTCCCGACTCAGTCTCCTCAAGCTCCTCTCCGGCCGTACATGGGGTCTGGACCCCTCCACCATCCTCCACACCTATAAATCCCTCTTCCGCCCTATCCTTTATTACGCCCATCCGGCTTGGATCTCTGCCTCCCCTACCTTTTATAAATCCCTCCAAATCCTTGAACGCCATGCTCTCTGCCTCGCCTATCGCATCCGTCTCCCATCCCCCACGCGGATCCTGTATGATCTCATCCCCTTCCCCCACCTCCCCCTTTTCCTTGAAAGGATACGGATCCTGTACACCTCCCGTAAACTCGATCCTCCTCACCCACTAGTCTCCCCGATCCTCTCCCACCGCTGCCCGCTGCCGCGCCTCTATTCCCACATCCCACCCGGTCTCCATCTCTCCACCCTCCTTACCCTCTCCCAAGGTGGCTCAGTCAGCTCCCCCTCCCTGATGATGTCCTCCTCCCCTCGATCTACCCCTCCTATCAACTTTGACCCTGCTCCACCCCCCACCTCTGGTGTCCTTTCCTTTAGGCACCCTCCCTCCCTTCTCTTCCCTTCCCTTCTCTTTCCTTTTCCCCCGTCCCCTCCCTCCACCCCTCTTCCCCCGGGCTTCCCCTCCCCCTTCCTCCCTTCCCTATCTCCCCTGCCCGTGGCATCTCTGCTCTCCCCTCTCCCTCTCCCCCCCCTCCTCCTCTCTTGGCAGGTCCCAGGACTCGCACACGCTCAGTGAACATTCGTGCGCCGGAGATCATCGCCATCTGTGTCTCTTGTGTGTGACGTCGTTTTGTGTTTTTTAGTGTCCGCCGTCACGCTTCTACGTTCACTTGTGCCGTCTGATTCACCAGTGTTCTGTGCGCCGTGTCAACGTGTTTTCAGTGTCGTTCTCGAAGAGTGTGAACGGCTCCGTGTTTTTTGTGTCTCTGTAACCACTATTTTTTGCCCGTCACTCTGTTCATTTTAATTCTCCGTTATTGTACTGTTATTGTCAACTCTGTGGCTGAAGAGCGGCGTAGCATGCCACTGCCAGCCTACCTGATTGTTCAGGTGTTAAAATAACAATAAAGAAAAAAAACATACGTAACATTGAACGCCATGCTCTCTGCCTCGCATATCGCATCCGTCTCCCCTCCCACACGCGGATCCTGTATGACCTAATTCCGTTCCCCCACCTCCTCCTTTTCCTCGATCGGATACGGATCCTCTACACCTCCCGTGAACTCGATCCTCCTCACCCGCTTGTCTCATCCATCCTCTCCCACCCCCATCCGCTGCCACGCCTGTATTCCCATGTCCCACCTGGTCTCCATCTCTCCACCCTCCTTACCCTCTCCCAAGGTGGTTTCCGCCAGCTCCCCCTCCCTGATGATGCCCTCATCCCCTCCATCTACCCCTCCTACCAACTTTGATCCTCCTTCCCTCTTCCAGTGTTTGTTCCTTTGGGCACACTCCCTCCCTTCTCCCCCCTTCCCTCCCTCCTCCATTTCTCCCCACTCCTCCCCCAGGGTTCCCCTCCCCTGTCCCTCTAGTCCTCCCATCTCCTCAGCCATTGGCATCTTTGTTCTCCCCTCTCCCCCCCTCACCCTTGTCACCCTTGTTCCCCTCTTGGCAGGTCCCCGGACTCGCACACACTACGTGGACATTCGCGCGCAGTAGATCATCGCCATCAGTGTCTCGTGTGTGCCGTCGTGTTTAGTGTTCAGTGTTCACCGTCGCACTGCATCGTTCACCTGTGCCATCGACATCTTCAGTGTTTGTGCGTCGTGTCAACAGTTTGTAGTGTGGATTATCGTCGAGTGTGAACGGCTCCGTGTTTGTCTTTATGTGTCTACTGTTTTATTACACACCGTTCTGTCACTTATGTGTATTCTTTCTGTTTTTTCTCATTGTGTATTCTATGGCTGAAGAGCAGCGTAGAAAGCTGGTGACAGCCTGCCTGTTGTACAGGTTTTAAAATAACACTAACGAAAAAAAAAAACACACGTAACGAAGAACATCAGTTCATTATATGACACAAAATTTGAGAAAAAAGCTTGCATAACCAGGGCACTGAAGTCATCTGGTGTGTTAGTAATGAGCGTAACTTAACAGAGGTAGAATAATATTTCTGAAAAAGAGGAGAGAATCTGGATTATAAGTATCATAAAACTTAGAGCACTGGTTTAAAAGCATTAAAGAAAGAGGAAGCTAACGGCTTACGAAATAGTTCAGCCAGAACAATATCACATGCAGACAGCAATTGTTCGAGGAAGTTGTCAATAGAAAGAACACCTTACGATGCAGATGATGAACAACCAAATTTATGATCTGGGGAAACGGAAAGAAACAAGAGCAAAGAGAGCTGACATCAACATATAATCAATATGTGTTCAAAATGATTTTACATGTAGATAATTTTAAACTAAACTTTCATTAAGATAGACATTCATCTGTTTTACCTATTTTAACATCGGGATTTTACTGCCTGAAAGTTCTGTAAACTATGGATATCAGATATGCTTGTCGTTATTACTCACTCTTGAATCAGGTGCATCACATTCGACGAAGTATGCAGTATCTGGTACCTTTCATTATTTAAGGAATACAATAGTTAAAAGTCTTACCTATGCAGTTTCGGGGCCCCGCGCTGAAGGGCACGTAGGCGAAGGGGTGTCTGCCCTGCACCCTCTCCGGCAGGAAGTTGTCCGGGTCGAACCGATCAGGGTCCGGCCAGTATTCGGGGTCGCGATGAGTGTTCCGGATGTTGAGGGTTATCGTGCAACCTTCAGGAATTTTGTAGCCACCTGTGAGACATGAAAAGCGTGTAATCAAGAGTTACTTGGAATTGCACTCTGTGCAAGCTTTTCGCCATAAAACGTTGGAATGAATTTTAAAACCAGCTTGCTCTATCTGAAAAAGTCGAAAGATGCGTCGCTTCTGAGAATACCTCCGATGAAACACACAATGATGTAACAATAAAGGAAAGGGAGAGCGATTTACGTTTATCCACTGATTGACAAAGTCTGTCGATAATTTACTATCACTGCTGATGTTTAGCGTCGTACGCCCTAATACTGAAGTTTCCCATTTTCAACCCCTCCAATTGCAGCAAGTACAAATTTTTAATGTTTTCCTTTTAAGCTTTATAAGTGCTACATATGAATAACTTGGTTTAGACATTGAACGTTATCTTGCTCTCCATATGCATAAATACACAGGTTTCTGCTCATTCCTAGAAATTTCAGTGGCACAACACGATGTAGATGATGATTATGATGATGTTTGGTTTTTGGGGCGCTAGACTGCGCGGTCATCAGTGTCCATACGAAGTCCCAATTTTTATACAGTCCAACTTCTGCACAGGCAAATCTAGCCACTGTCACGAGTGATGATGATGATGATGAAATGATGAGGGCCACACAAACACCCAGTCCCAGGGCAGAGAAAATCCCCAACCCGGCCGGGAATCGAACCCGGGACCCCACGCTCCACAGGTAGCAACGCTAGCCATTAGACCACGAGCTGCGGACAACACGATGTAGAGGCTTCACTTCATTGCATACAACGTCTAACGGATACACTAGTCCGCGAAACTTAATGACGAAAGTAGCTTTTACATGTGTCACAGCCAAGTAACTTAGGTCGGTTAAACTTGGATCATACGTAGAAACAACTGCTACAGTATAGTGCAACAACGTCGAGCGGTGAGTGTACCTTGTTCAAAGATTTGTGGGTAATTAGAACCATACAACATTGTACTTCCCCACACAATAACACCTGGACCATCAAAGCTATCATGTTCGACAATATTCCTGAGTGCATTGCGTGTTCTTACCTCTTAATAAATATACGTTTTGTTAAGTTTGTATGACAGAAAGTGTAAAAATATTGGGATTACTTAATTCAATATTGGTATAGAGTAAATAGAATTATGGAGGACCGATACATTGACAGTACACAAATGGGTAGTTCTCACAGGGATAGGGAAAGTATGCTTTAGGCATAATGGGGACGCAACGGACATTGTCTTCCGTAATGAGCACGCAAGCACGAAGCATCCACAGTATCCTTGCTTGATAAATAACAGCCCACTCATGGAGATCTCAATAATTTGTAATTGGTACATTTAGGAATTGAACTTTTTGCAGATGTGTACAACAAACTTTGTTTGACGCAGATATTGTACCTAGTATTTCCGTTTGGAACTGCTTACTCTAGCTTAGAAGCAGCTGCAAAATACCATGGATTAAATCTATCGGTTGTGCTGTTCCGATTACATTTGCAGGTCTTTTGTACTTTTCTTGCCATGTGTGTCTTTCCTTTTTTCGCTGTAACTATACTCTAAATCCAAGTAAGTGAATGAGAAAAAGCATGCAGCATTTTCAAGAATTTAACACTTTCCACGAAACAAAATACTAATCACCAATTTGGAAGGCAGGAGACATACTGGCGGAAGTAAAGGTGTGAGGGCGAGTCGTGAATTCTGCTTGGATAGCTCAGTCGTTGGAGCTCTTGCCCGTGAAAGGCAAAGGTACCTGGTTCGAATCCCGTTCCGGCACACAGTCTAACTCTGCTAGGGATCTTTATAACTCCCCACACTGCACAGCATTGCGGCGGATACAGTCTTCCTGCAGACCTTTGTTACACTATAGAGCGGTCAGCGTTACTTACTTCTCGAGATGCCTATACGACAGGTGAAGGAATACTCAGAGATCGGGCTTCGGATTTCCATAAAGGCCAACCACCTTTTGAATCACTTTCAGTGAGTCACTTTCAGCTTGTCTAGATTCTGTGACTGCGGCCGGCGATTACAATGGCTACTAGCTGATGGTCGACATATTAAGATCAGACATGTGGCCCAATAGCGACAAAAAATACGATTTCATACTTTTATTACACTGTAACAGTGGCCTACGTTGAGATAAAATTTCTATTTTATGGACATTTAAAATATTCCACATATTTCTGAGAACAGATGAAGGCACCAGAACGTACTCAGAATTGTCTCCACAGAATATCAGCTCTTCATCATCCAACTATCGCGCTATCAAACTCAAATTTTGTAACAAATAAAAAATTTAAATGTACTGCAGTTTGTGTGTCGTAGCATATGAACTGACTCGCAGTCTGCTAAATAGAAATCATCTACGATGTTTTGTACCTACCAATTTCCACTTCCTTCGTCGCTCGGCGACCGATACCAGGCACACTAGGATATAGCCTCAGGGCTTCCTTTATGACCATCTCGAGGTACTTCATTTTGTTCAGATCATGTGTAGTTGGACGTCTGTTGGGATCGTCTCGAAATATATCATCCAGCTCAGCGAAGACTTTCTCCTACGAGTAGAGGGCAGCCTCAGTTAGATTCGTTCCACGGGCAAACAGTTTACACGCAACATTTCGCTCACATTCACAGACAAACATGCACTGTACCTCCACCTTCTCTCTCTTTTATTCTCTCTCTCTCCTTCTCTCTCCGTTCCCACCTCCTTCCCTTACACACACAAACACACACCCACAAATAAACCGAACACCAAGGCACAAAAACCGAACGCACATATAGATAATACTCTCACGAACTTCTATGCACGTAAAAAGAAGTTTTGCATCACCCCGGTTCGCAGAACACCTGAAGATAGACGTTGACAGTGGATATTGTATCAAACGCACATATAGATAATACTCTCACGAACATCTATGCACGTAAAAAGAAGTTTTGCATCACCCCGGTTCGCAGAACACCTGAAGATAGACGTTGACAGTGGATATTGTATCACAGATACAGTCCCTTTGACTGTTCACAGAGGTCACTGAACCTGCCCAAAGATGTAAACAACCATGCATGAGCAGCGCTTATTAAACAGAGGGCGTCCGACAGCCGATTAGTTCCAGTCATTCCACCAGGAAGGAGGTACACGACTTGTGTTGTCTGTAGTTGAACCATGCCTAGACGGTCAATACCGCGGTTCGATCGCATCCGCATTGTTACTTTGTGCCAGCAAGGGCCCTCAACACGGGAAGTGTCCAGGCGTCTCGGAGTGAACCAAAGCGATGTTGTTCGAACATGGAGGAGATACAGAGAGATAGGAACTGTCGATGACATGCCTCGCTCAGGCTGCCCAAGGACTACTATTGCACTGGATGACCGCTGCCTACGGATTAAGGCTCAGAGGAACCGTTACAGCAAAGCCACCATGCTGCAGCCACAGGATGTGCAGACACAGGACGTCGTATTACGACTCAAACTGTGCGCAATAAGCTACAAGATGCGCAACTTCACTCCAGGCGTCCATGGCGAGGTCCATCTTTGCAACAATGACACCATGCAGAGCGGTACAGATGGGCCCAACAACATGCCGAATGGACCGCTCAGTATTGGCATCAAGCTCTGGCTCTGAGCACTATGGGACTTAACTTCTGAGGTCATCGGTCTCCTAGAACTTAGAACTACTGAAACCTAACTAACCTAAGGACACCACACATATTCATGCCCGAGGCAGTATTCGAACCTGCGACCGTAGCGGTCGGGCGGCTCCAGACTTTAGCGCCTAGAACCGCTCGGCCACCCCGGCCGGCGGCATCACGCTCTCCTCACAAATAAGTGTCGCATATGCCTTCAAAGAGACAATCGTCGCTCAGACGTGTTTGGAGGCAACCCGGTCAGGATGAACGCGTTAGACACACTGTCCAGCGAGTGCAGCAAGGCGGAGATTCCCTGCTGCTTTGGGGTGGCATTATGTGGGGCCGACGTTCGCCGCTGGTGGTCATGGAAGGCGCCGTAACGTCTGTACGATACGTGAATGCCATTTTACGAGAGATAGTGCAACTACTGTATATCGGCAGCATTTTGGCGAGGCATTTGTCTTCATGGACGACAATTCGCGCCCCCATTGTGCACATTTTGTGAATGACTTCCTTCAGGATAACGACATCGCTCGACTAGAGTGGTCAGCATGTTCTCCAGACATGAATCCTAGCGAACATGCCTGGGATTGATTGAAAAGTGCTGTTTATGGACGACGTGACCCAACAACCACTCTGAGGGATCTACACCGAATCGCCGTTGAGGAGTGGGACAATCTTGACCAACAGTGCCTTGATGAACTTGTGAATATTATGTCACGACGAATACAGGCACGCATCAATGCAAGAGGACGTGCTGCTGGGTATTGGAGGTACTCGTGTGTACAGCAGTCTGGACCACCACCTCTGAAGGTCTCGCTGTATGGTGGTACAACATGCAAAGTGTGGTTTTCATGAGCAATAAAAAGGGCGGAAATTATGGTTATTCCAATTTTCTGCGCAGGTTCCCGAACTCTCGGAACCGAGGTGATGCAAAACAACTTTTGATGTGTGTTTTTTGTAGTATTGTACCAGCAATGAAACAGTCTGTATCTCAATGAATCCTCTCCAATTCGCAATTAAGTGCTTGGCATCATCACAAACGAAGCCGCCGAGGAGCAGTTGCCAACGGAATACAACGTACTGGTCGTCGGGCATAGAGACCACCCCCATGCAGTCACCGTAGTACTGTAGATCTAGAGCTTGCAGCCCTGTTAATTGCGGTTGCAGTTAACGTGCGTCCCTTCTTGCCTGTTGCACAATGTAGCATCTGCTGCTGTAGTGTACTGTGGCCAAGCAGCTCCTCTCCTTGGGGCAGCAGTCCTTTTGGTTCAGAATGCTCGACGTGCACGTGAAACAATGCTGTGAGCGATCCCAAACTCCTGGGCTACACTCGTCACGCTTCGTCCTTCTTCCAGTTTACCGATGATTCTTCCCTGTGTGAAGCCATCCAAAAGTTGTCTCTGTACCATGTCGTAATGAAGACCATCAGCACAGTGCACCGTAGCTGCTCGCTGATTGACACAGCTTGCCTTTCTCGTTCTTTCAACTGTCTTGTGTTACGGGACCAGCCCGATTTGGCACTATGGTCGCGCTCATCTCACGTCATGTGACGTCCAGCTTCCTACGCTTTATTAGGTGACCTCTGGTAACATTCTGCCGCACTTCCTTTCATTTCCATTGAGTTGTTAATATGTTATATTAATTTATCTATATTTTCTTTAAATTTTGCAGAGAAGTGGATGAGCGAATGTAGATTAGAAACAGCAGAGGTCCTGTAACACTTCCTTGTGGATTGCCAGATATCACATTTGTTTTACTCGATGGCTATCCGTCATTTACTACAAACTGTGACCTCTTTGACAGGAAATCACGAATCCAGTTGTACAGATGAGACGATACTCAACAGGCACGCAATTTGGCTAGAAGCTACTGGTGGGGAACGGTGTAAAAAGCCTTCCGGAAATCTACAAATATGGAATCAATTTGAGATGCCCTGTCGAAAGCAATCACAACTTTGTGTGAATAAAGAGCCAGTTGTGTTTCACAAGATCGACATTTTCTGAACGCGTGATGACTACGAGTCAATAGATTGTTTTCTTGAGGTATTTCATAAAGTGCGAACACAATATATACTACTAGCCATTAAAACTGCTTCACCAGGAAGATGACGTGTTACAGACGCGAAATTTAACCGACAGGAAGAAGATGCTGTGATATGCAAATGATTAGCTTTTCAGAGCATTCACACAAGGTGGGCGCCGCTGGCGTCACCTACAACGTGCTGACATGAGGAAAGTTTCCAACCGATTTCTCATACACAAACAGCAGTTAACCGGCGTTGCCTGGCGAAACGTTGCTGTGATGCCTCGTGTAAGGAGGAGAAATGCGTACCATCACGTTTCCGACTTTGATAAAGGTCGGATCGTAGGCTATCGCGATTGAGGTTTATCGTATCGCGACATTGCTGTTCGTGTTGGTCGACATCCAATGACTGTTGGCAGAATATGCAATCGGTGGGTTCAGGAGAGTAATACGGAACGCCTTGCTGGATCCCAACGGTATCGTATCACTAGCCGTCGTGATGACAGGATTCTTATCACCATGGCTGTAACGGATCGTGCAGTCACGTCTCGATCCCTGAGTCAACAGATGGGAAAGTTTGCAAGACAACAACCATCTGCACGAACAGTTCGACGACGTTTGCAGCAGCATGGACTCTCAGCTCGGAGACCATGGCTGCAGTTACCCTTGACGCTTCATCACAGACAGGAGCGCCTGCGATGGTGTACTCAACGACGAACCCGGCTGTACGAATGGCAAAACGTCATTTTTTCGGATGAATCGAGGTTCTGTTTACAGCTTCATGATGGTCGCATCCGTGTTTGGTGACATCGCGGTGAACGCACATTGGAAGCGTGTATTCGTCATCGCCATAGTGGTGTATGACCTGGCGTGATGGTATGGGGTGTGCCACTGGTTACGCGTCTCGGTCACCTCTTGTTCGCAATGACGGCACTTTGAACAGTGGACGTTACATTTCAGATGTGTTACGACCCGTGGCTCTACCCTTCATTCGATCCCTGCGAAACCCTACATTTCAGCAGGATAATGCACGACCGCATGTTGCAGGTCCTGTACCGGCCTTTCTGGATACAGAAAATGTTCGACTGCTGCCCTGGCCAGCACATTCTCCAGATCTCTCACCAACTGAAAACGTCTCGTCAATGGTGGCCGAGCAGCTGTCTCGTCACAATACGCCAGTCACTACTCTTGATGAATTGTGGTATTGTGTCGAAGCTGCATGGGCAGCTGTACCTGTACACGCCATCCAAGCTCTGTTTGACTCAATGCCCAGGCGTATTAAGGCCGTTATTACGACCAGAGTTGGTTGTTCTGGGTACTGATTTCTCAGGATCTATGCAGCCAAACTGCGTAAAAATGTAATCACATGTCAGTTCTAGTATAATATATTTTCCCAATACCCGTTTAATCATCTGCATTTCTGCTTGGCGTAGCAATTTTAAAGGCCAGTAATGTATGTTCCAAAGTTCTGCTGAAATTCGACGTCAGTGATACGGTTCTGTAACTGCTACCTCTTTTCTTGTATATTGGTGTGAACTGTGCAGTTTTTCCGTCCTTAGATACGGATCTTTCGTCGAGATAGCAGTTGCATGTGATTGATAACTATGGAGCCATTATATCAGTACAGTCTGAAAGAAACTTGCTATGAATGAAACAATAGTATCTCCTTTATCCTCCATATTTCCTCTTCTGCCAAATAGTTTCTATTAATACTATCTGTGTTGCCAGTACAAGCTCACGTGAATGTGGTTGAGAACCAGTGACAGTCCTACAGTGAAATAAGTAGTTGTGGTAAATTTTGGTGCTGTACGAGATGCACAGGAAAGGATAGGAAAGGGTTAACACTCACCTGGATGCCGGGGTGATGTCCGAGCAGTACCAAAACCCACAACATGCCAACAGACGTCGTGTCGTGGCCCTTAAAAAAAAAAAAAAAGAAGAGAAATGTGAATGTCTCAGAAACAGCTTAACGCAATCAGTATATAATTTCGGACTAGCTGCAAATTTGTGGAACCGCCGTCTCGGAGGAAATACGCGAGCTTTGGACAATTACTCGCGATAGGTTGCAAGCACATAGATTACTGAAAACATTTTGTGCTATTTCATTCGGATACAATTTGTAAGCAATTAAAAAGAACAGTTTTTACAAAATATGAATTATTCATTACCAATGACTAAAACCTGACAAACGTTAAATTTCAAATAATATTTCTAACATAATTGTATCGAGCGAGGTGACTCAATACCTGAAACACTGTTTAACACTATAATACAGACGAGCTGCCTAAAATTTTTGACCATTACTTTATTGTAAATATGATGTACTGCATTTGTTTCATTATGTTAATCTTTAAGCACTACTCGTATGTGTTAATTAGAAATGTGGCATATGCTATAGTCCGCATAAATTATTTTGTATAATGATATATTTATTCTGGGTTAATGCCATTAGAGAAAGTTAGGAAAAGCGATGTCGTGACTGAGAACAAAAAACTGTGTTCGTAGCACTATCTCTATACTGGAGTGTGACGTCAGAGCAGAGCGCGCTGGAGACTTCCCTGCTTCTGAGATGTGAGAGTGAACACACGCAAGTGGCGTGCGCTGTCGGGACTATGTGAGCTACAGCTAATATTAGCGAGATACCAAGAGCATGACGAGTGTGGGCAGAAGTAAGAGGCTCCAGTAACATCAAGATCCTGCCCCATAATTGGTCATTGTGAATTAAGGTATGGGGACCGATGGCCCTTGCAGTCTGGTCCCTTCAATCCCACAAGCCAACCAACCAATTAAGGTATGCTCGCAGTATTACAAGGAGCAATGCGAGCATTGTATTCGATAACGAAGACGACGGCTTAACATTTCAACCAACTGTAAGAGTGTTTTGTTTTGCGTTCACGTTAGAGAGTGTGTGAGACATTGCCCAGGTTCATTCTCAGTGAAACTTACTGCAAAAATAAACGTTGTATATAAAAACTGTAGGTATCTGATCTTGTCATTATCTTCAGTCATTGTCATGTATTTAGGGTCGTATTGCTTTCCTGTTATTGAGTATCCGAGTGTTGTTGTTTAAATAGCTGAAAGAAATGTATTAAAAACCATTGCCAGTTTCGTTTGTTTGCTGCTAGATAATTAAAAGGAATTAATAGTGAGGCTTCAATAAGTTAAAAGTGTTGTTCAATAATATTAGAGGCAGAGTCATTCCTGCTAACTCCTTGAAGACAAATTAAAACGAAGTAACTAAAATAAAGGGGGGTAGCACGTCAAAAAATAAAAAAAACGATTTTTCAAAAATATGCTTATTTTGTAGCGCAAATCTTCCTGAATAATTTGATGTATAAAACATATATCTTTGAAGAGTTATAAGGTACATAATTTGGTCTTAAGGGTATGAAGGTGCCCCACCACCCTCCTCTGAACAGCATTCTTCTGTCATACCTAAGCATATTACGCTTTGTAGAATTCGAATGTAATAGTTGTGCCAAAGATAGTCATACGTCAAACAAAGGACTATCGATATCGATACTTTCTCTGCTGCTATCGACATGCATTTTTTTGATCGCTGGTTTTGTTTGTTCTATGTTTTGAAAGGCGCGCAGTGTGGTGCTGTGATCTTCGACACTGTTTTCATTTTGCTGCGTTGTTTTGTGTTCGTTTGTGGCATATTATCGAACAGGATGCCTATAATCCGTTGCTTCAACCGTATACACGTCACCACGGCAACAGATACACAGTAAAGGGTGTTACAACAAATATGGTTCAAGACTGCAACCTCTCAGAGCCAGTAAACAACTCACCACCGAGTGCTTCTAGAAGGAAACTTGTTTTTGGTGCTAATGAAAATGGAGGCTGTGAATCCGAAGGTTCATGTAATATTATCGTTGATGGTAACATACTGTCACAATTAATATTGCACAACGTTATGTGCAAGCATTGCTTTAATGTTCAGTGTGTTTCTTTGGTGGAAGATAAGAGCGCCAGGAAAGGCCTTGCTACGAACTTATCTGTGATATGCAACAAATGCAACGTTGGTGCGTCTTGCATGACATCTAAAATCGCAAACAAAGGTTATGATGTGAATTTGAGGGTAGCATATGGCATGCGCTGTATTGGTAGGGGACAGAAGGCAGCAAGAACACTTTGTGCAGTGATGAATCTTCCTCCTTCTCCAGCGAAGTTTGAGAGGTATTATGGCTTAATGATTGAGGCTGTAAAAGAAGTTGCAGAATCTTCAATGAAAAGTGCTTCAGAAGAATCTATTGTCGAAAATGATGGTGACAGGGACATAGTGGCTGCTTTTGATGGTACCTGGCAAAAAAGAGGGCACACTTCATTGAATGGTGTTGTAACAGCAACATCTGTTGACACTGGTAAGGTACTAGATTTGAAGTGCTGAGTAAATTTTGTCATAGTTGTGTGAAAGGGATTCCAGATCTTGTATGTAATATGAACTGTAAAGGCTCAAGTGGAGGTATGGAAGTGCAGGGAGTCGTAAGCTTGTTTACCAGATCTGCTGCCTCCCGTGGCCTGCGTTATGTGAAGTACCTTGGTGATGGTGACAGTAAAGCTTTCCTTGAGGTTCAAAAGTCTGCACCATATGAAGCTGAGACTATTGTGCAGTTGTTAGAAGGTGTGGGACATGTACAGAAAAGACTTGGCACTAGACTTAGAAGGCTGAGACAAGATTTGTCAGAAAAAAATTATCTGATGGGAAAGGAATAAAAGAGAAAGGGTGACTGACAGACGCAGAAATTGACAAACTACAGACATATTATGGTTTGGCAGTAAGAAGGAACACAGGGGACTTGCAAGCAGTTTGGGCCTTATACTTCCACAAAATGTCCACAGACAATAACCCTATACACAACTTATGCCCAAAAGGAAGCGAATCATGGTGTGGCTACGAAAGGTCAATTGCTGGTGGAGAAGAATATCATCATAGGAATCCTCTACCAACTGCTGTAATGGAAGCCATCAAACCTATATTCAGGGACCTTGTAAATGAATACTGAAGAAATGCCTTCATGGTGGTACCCAAAACCCAAATGAAAGTTTTAACCAATGTGTATGGGAAAGATCGCCAAAAACCGTTTTTGTGGGAAGAAATGCACTTGCTATTGGTGTTTGCGATGCACTATCATGTTTTAATGACGGTGTGCAAAGCAGGAAATATGTATTAGACAAAATGGGAATTAAGCCCGGAGTGAACTGTATCAAAGCTTTGTATGCGATAGACAGAGAGCGTGTAGTGAAAGCAGATAAATCATTTTTGGAGGTCATAAAATCAAGAAGAGTGCATCATAGGAACGTGAAGAGGAAGGAAACTGATATCATCATCATCATCATCATCATCATCATTTAAGACTGATTATGCCTTTCAGCGTTCAGTCTGGAGCATAGCCCCCCTTACACAGTTCCTCCATGATCCCCTATTCAGTGCTAACATTGGTGCCTCTTCTGATGTTAAACCTATTACTTCAAAATCATTCGTAACCGAATCCAGGTACCTTCTCCTCGGTCTGCCCCGACTCCTCCTACCCTCTACTGCTGAATCCATGAGTCTCTTGGGTAACCTTGCTTCTCCCATGCGTGTAACATGACCCCACCATCTAAGTCTGTTCGCCCTGACTGCTACATCTATAGAGTTCATTCCCAGTTTTTCTTTGATTTCCTCATTGTGGACACCCTCCTGCCATTGTTCCCATCTACTAGTACCTGCAATCATCCTAGCTACTTTCATATCCGTAACCTCAACCTTGTTGATAAGGTAACCTGAATCCACCCAGCTTTCGCTCCCATACAACTAAGTTGGTCGAAAGATTGAACAGTGCACAGATAACTTAGTCTTGGTACTGACTTCCTTCTTGCAGAAGAGAGTAGATCGTAGCTGAGCGCTCACTGCATTAGCTTTGCTACACCTCGCTTCCAGTTCTTTCACTATGTTGCCATGCTGTGAGAATATGCATCCTAAGTACTTGAAACCGTCCACCTGTTCTAACTTTGTTCCTCCTATTTGGCACTCAAACTGTAATAGACAGAGTTAATTCACATTTAATAATATTGGTAACGAAGTATGAATTAAATACGTTGAGTATCTTCTTGTTGTTGTGGTCTTCAGTCCAGAGACTGATTTGATGCAGTTCTCCATGCTCCTCTATCCTGTGCAACCTTCTTTACCATACAGTAAAGCTGCATGCCCCTGGGAAAAATTACGGCTTTAGTTTCCCCTTGCTTTCAGCCGTTCGCAGTACCAGCACAGCAAGGTCGTTATCATTAATGTTACAATGCCAGATCAGTCAATCATCCAGACTGTTGCCCCTGCAACTATTGAAAAGTCTGCTGCCCTCTTCAGGAACCACACGTTTGTCTGGCCTCTCAACAAATAACCATTATATTCATTACGTTGAATCGTATTATATAGAACATATCAACCAATAAAAGCATTTTACAATCATAACATTCAAAATTCGAAGAGTAAACAGCTTTTTCATAGAGTAAATATTTTTCCCTAATTCACGTATTATACTCCAACTCAATAAATACTACATACTTTCCAAAGTAGCCTGTGTTCTTCCTCAGGGTTCAAGCTATCTCCATTCCAGATTTCATCGAAATCGATTCAGCGGTTTAGTCATGAAAATGTAACAGATTGAGTTAAGTTCGTATTTCTATTATTAATTTTGTTGTAAAACTGGCGTAATTGAAGAACATATATACGAACAACTGTAAGTATATTTTTCAGTGATTTGCTCTGTTCGCTGGGCACGTTCAACTGTAGATATATATTTTTATGGATTCTGTAGTAGTGAATTTAGTCATTGGTTAGGTGACAGGCTGGCAGCATGCATATGAATCACGTAGGAGCTGGCTAAATGGACGTCCACGTAGTGATGGTATGTCGAATATGGTACTAGGAGACAAATGACAGAGAATTATACACAGTGGTTCATTATATGCGCCACTTTAAAATTGCTTATCTGGAAGTCCTCAACCGATGTCCGAGATAACCGCTTGCCTGAAAAGGGTAGAGGATTGTTCTGAGTTTCCGGCATTTCCTGTAGCACTATTGTATTTATACTATCAATACCTTTCCAGAATCAGTAATTATACGCCCTGGTTTCGAAACACGTTCTCTAAATATTGTAAGGGGCAATCAATTGAAAACTAGACAAGTGAGGAAAACTAAATAAACCGTTTATTAATTCAAGAGTAATCTCCATACCTGTTAACACATTTATCCCTCTAGGACAGGATTGTCAATGAATTCATGGAAAAACGCTTGCGGTTGCCTATGGAACCATGATTGTACCTAGGCTTTCATCTCTTCGTCCGAAGCAAATCGATGGCCACAAAGACTGATGACCACAGCAGTTGAGTCCCATAGTGCTCAGAGCCATGGCCACAGGTTGCAAAAATATGGAAATGGCATGTTTCCAAGTTTGTTTCAGCTACACCGCAGAAGTTCCGCTGGGAATCCCTAACAGAGCCTTCATTCAGTCTCGAACTTACCCCTTATAAAATAAATTGTTACGCATCCGGTGAGACAGTGATGGGGTGGTGTATAACGAATTGTTTCCCTGAGATGTAACCATCGATGCTGATATTTACTGTCAACAACTCAGACTCTTGCATACACAGTCCAACTATAACTACCAGGAAGAGTGCATAAAGTGACGTCACTCCACTGTAACGTCCGTCCGCATTCTGCTAGACCGGCTAAAAGTATTACACAATAGCTGTTTTGAGTAGTCATTCCGCACCCCCCATATTCAGCTGATACTGGCCCCTAGATTTTCATCTTTTCCACTATCAAAAAGTCTTTAATAAACTTCCTTTCCGGATAAAAATGCGCTCCGAACATGGCTCAACGAGTTCTTCGCCCCAGATTCACTTGATTTCGGCATTCACGTAATCGAAAAGTTTCCCAACGCTGGTAGACTGTTATAAATAGTGAAGGAGAGTAGATTACTGATGATTTAAGTCTTCGTTATATGTATCTGTTGTGTTTATTAAACTCAAGGGAAAACACTGCCAACTCATGCACCAACCCTACAGTTTTCGTACTTTATTTTCCAACTGTCTGGCTCTGATTTGATTCTCACTTGAAGATTTCGACTCTTGATGTCTCCCTCACCCGAAATGCCCTACCCTCCAAAGCAGCGAGTTACCTCAAACATGAAGGTGTCCACTTCCTCCTGCAGCTCCTGGTCGTTGAGCTTCTGGCCGTCCTCAGAAGCTTCCAGTAGCATGTCGAGGAAAGCAACACGCCGCTTACTGCCTGCAAAGGTTTTTTAAGTTACATGCTGATTTCCTTACAGCACATGACACAGTGTTATTGTATCTCATTTCTAAACAGAACAGCACGTACCTACGTCGTCCTCCTGTGCTGCCTTGACTTGGCCTCCATTCGTTTTACGGGCTGCTTTCCTTTCACTTATCACCTGCAAGACAAATAAGTGTTCAAATCGTACAAGTAGTTTCTTTACACGCTACAGTCGAACACCATAGGAGCTGGTGCTCCGTCCAGTGTTGTGGAAAGATAGTATTCACTATTCATTGTTTGCAGAAAGAAATTACACTCTACTCTTCTTTTTTGGAAGCAGTGCAGAGATGTTTTTAGTCAACTGTTTCGCAGCTGACATGCCTTACGTTGGTTAATGGTTATCGCTTCCGAAGCTATAACTAAATCTAACAAATGAAATTTTTCAGATAAAAATTTACGAAAACGGTTTGCCTGATTGTAGCTGATATGGTCAAATTATCTGGCCATGGACATACTTCCACTTTGGATAAATGATAGGAACTGAGTAAACCTACATCAAAGGGATGTACTACAGCGTAAAAGTAATTTCTCAGTACTATATATTGCTATATGGGGGAACTGTTGACTGTCTATGCTGGAATTGTGCAATTAGTACACTCTTTGGATCCAGTGGACAGGGGCTAATTTTTATGTGGGTATTCATTGTCTACATTTTGGCTTAACATTATTTTTCTACAAATTGGCTAACTATCTCCGCTGTTGAAAAGTTGGAACGTCAAGTTACGAAGTGTCTGAATAGCGAATGTATGCCCTGGTGCCTACAGTGCAAAGGCGGGTCTTGCTCAATAAAAATGTGAGCGTTATAGAAATCAGTGTAACTTGGCCATATAAGATCCTACCAGCATCAAGAGCAATGAAAAATCAGAATGGATTCTCTGTATTCCATATGGTGAGAGAAGGTCCTTGACTGCTGCAGGATTGTTGCTAACTTTCAAACCGCGAAGTGCACAGGTTTGCCGTCAGACTTTTCTTTGCCCTTGCCCATATCAGCGCAGGGTTGGCATGGTTATTAACTGATTGGACGAAGTTAATTTAAGTGGTGGTCGGATGCTCTTCCTGTTGCTACTCACGCTACTCCCGGACAGAATAAGTGTGTTATTCATGTGAAAATGGGCGAAAGGTTTCTAACGCTTGTAAATCGTGTAACTGAGGTGGTACTAGGGTATCGACCTGTTATTCAACTATACAGCTGGAATAAACCAGTTAAAATCCACATACAGGCTGTCTGGCACACTAATCGTCGTGGTTATCCTACTTGCTAGATTCTACTGGGGTCAACGAACCTCCCAGTCCCGAAAGCAGTGCTTTAAAGTGAATGGCTTTATCGTAGGATAATATGTTTGCTGTCAATACTGATTGAAAACTATAGTCACTTGGAAATGGAGCAATGCTGAGGCCATCCCACAATAACATTGAATGGCGTCTCGTGATTGGATGAGGTTGTAACCCACTCTGACTGTCACAGGTCTTCTGTGACTGAACGGATTACAGTCATGGATACTAAGTAAAATCGGTGACACCTGGAGGAGCCTGTACGGCGGGTGCAATACACCATTGGTCAGCAGAGAGGCACAAATGACACTGCTATTGACCCGTAGCCTATAGCAACTGAAGGTGGACTCTGTCCAAATGGCAAGACAGATTTCAACACTCCAAATATCACAATACCAGATGTTACAAAGAAAAACAACAATTAGAAAGAGTAAAGTGGGGCATTCACAGACTTAACAATCCTCTAGCAAAACATGCAATCAATAAAAAATAAAACACAGCTACTAAAAGTTGGGCTCCAGTCTCTGAACTGCACAGCAGTTTGTCTTACTGAGCACTGCTGTAGAGAGACAGAAATCTAACATGTAGTGTTATTATCATATGAAAGGGCAAACTCTTACTGCAGAACTGCTTCAAGGGGTGAAGAATCATGCATTTATATCGGAAAAGGGACACAGTTCAAATGAAAACATGACCTCAATACAGCAAGTGAAGACAAACACATAGAAATATCAGCTATTGAGTTAACAGGGCTTGATGTCACCAAGAAATTAATCATTTTATGCGTGTATAGATCTCCCAGTGGTAGTGTGGAGACTTTTTTCAATAAATTAACAGAAGTTCTAGTTTGATCCCTCAAACAGAATTCTTAAAAGTGAAACCCACCTCCATGACGCATAGTACAGTTTCAAATATTCTGTCGTGCGTGCATTGCATCTTATACAATACGCAGCAACAGACTGTTCCTGACAAGCAAAAAAATTTGTAGTAGATTATTTATCTTTAGCTGCTGCGTTTGCTGATTGTGTTTGCTTTTGAGGACGTCAATACATCATACACAAAAACAGCATGTAAGAGGTAAGTCACTTTCATTTCAGGGTAGATCTCTCCTTGCATTATTGAGAAAACAGTGAGTAGTCGGGAATTTAAGGTGTCATGCTAGCAAGAAGGTTAATTTTCAATGAACAGTATTGGTAATTTCAAACAGTTATTGTATTCCGAGTAGTGAACTAATTTATTTTTGCGGATATTACAAGTCAAACGTTGTACTTAATATCAGGCAACGTTCATAATGTATTTCGGTACTGAGTTTTAGTTATATAGTTGTCATTGAGCTCAAAGTTAGTTTCTTTTGGCATTTAATTAGATTTATTTTCTTTATTTCAGATTTTGCATTTCATGAAGTTTAAAGCTTAGTTTCCCGACACTGTTCACATACGTTACACAGGACAGTCCAACAGTGGGTTTTGGTCAGCAACTGAACACGATATCTAAAGTAGTAAACGTTACATGAGGAGACAGTTTTTTAAATAAATGTATTCAATTCTCTCACATAGAGACAGTATTTTTTATGGAAAGCTTACACAAGCTTGTTAGTATTGGAAAAAAATGGTTTATGTATAGAGGTGTAATGAAGTTCCTGATATAGGGATGTTTGCAAATATTTTTCTGTTATTGTTTGGGAGTGCATGTACTGAAAAATATAGTTACGTTTATAGGTACCATGTAGCTTACGAATTCATTTATTGTTAATTTTTGGTAGTGTTTATATTGTCTCCATTCAGAAGCCTCATATTTTTGCTTCTCTCCTGATAGTTCGTTTGGAGCGGAAAGATAATGCCAGGCAGTCTAGATTTAGGGGAGGTTGGCATACGAAGTGATGATAGTGAAGTAGTAAAAGAGACTTTTGTGTTTATGGCCACAGCAATAAACGGAAATGTAGAAATGAAATGTTAGTCACATACTTTATTCTCACTTAATTCACTATTATTATTCAGTAAATTAAGTGCCACACATAACAGTTCACAATTTTTTCAACACTGGCAGAATAGCTTTTGAGTCTGTTACTGTACGCCTAAAGTGCTTGCAAATAGGCAGAATGAATCACTGGCATTTTTCATATATCTACAACGCATTTAAACATTCTTATAATTTTTTCAGCATCGAAAAGGTTATCGAATCTACGTCAATAAACGACTAACAGTACCCAAATCTATATGCAGGCTGCATATCAAGTGGTCTCCAAGGGCACCATAAATTTGATTTTCAATATTTCGCATATCTATTGACCAAGTTTAAAAATTTAAAAATGCTATTATAAGCTACACATTAGGAGGTATAATCTTATGTAAGTTCAACACAACAAGGTAACTATTACGTTCTCAAACAAAGTTGACACTCGGCGCGATGGCTGATGGGAGCAACTGTGAGTGGGAAAAGCCTTTACGGTTGCTCCTATCAGCCTCTCCGCCAGGTGTCAACTTTGCATGTGTAGTACTACGGTTGGAAACAGTGTGTGTGTCTCGAGGCGACGTAACTGACGGCGGGCAAATAACCGGCCTTTATTCATACATTATTTGAGAATGAGAGCCCGTACTTTCTGTCGCTTATCCTCCGCCCCCCTCTCCCCCCGGCAAATGTCGAAGAAAAAGTTTGCTACATTTCCTCTGTCCATGTAGTGAAACGACAGAATTTATTACTTCTTTACCACTAACTTTATTGGTAACACACTTTGCAGACAGTATCTACAGGCATCAACGAATGTACCTGCCAGTTTATAGGATTGTACGACACTCGATTGAGGAGACATGACGTCGTATACATTTAGATACGTGAAAACTAACATTTCCCTAAAATGCTGCTCAGCAAAATTTCATTAGGTATGAGGTTTTTTTATTCATTCTTTACTATCAACTCTATTCACAACACAGTTTTTAAGCAGTATCCACATAAATCACTTAATGTACCTGCAAAATTATATCATGGTACGACAAGTACAGTTCAGGTGATATGACGTCATAACATTGAGATGCGTTAAATACTAGCATTTGCTTCAAAAGGGACGCAAATTACCCAGGTTATGTTTATCCGGTATTTGATTATGAGAAAAATGTAACAACCTACAATAAATTTTATGTATAATTCGAAACCTTTGAAACACTTTTTCGCTTTTACATGCTTAAATTCAAATATTTGACACATTAGCGCACTTGTTAATTAATCAGATGACTGCAGCTGTTTTATACATGTGAGTTTGATTCTTTTTCTCAAAGAACCTTTAGTTGATACAATACAAAAATGCACACAATAACTGCAAGAACCGTATGCAGTGCCTATAAATTCACAGCACACAGATCTAAATTTAATCTGCAATAGAAACCAAATATGAGATTTGATGATGTCTGTTATAATTAATTTATTGGCCGAATTTCGTAAGGTCAATAAATTAATGTTTTAAGCTATATTTTGTCCTCCGTTTTTATCCATGTAAACTCAAGGGTAAGACCACCCTTGTTCCTCTGTGCCGTCCCCTGGTGTATTTTTGCTTGTGAATATACTTGAAAGAAGGACTTAATATTTTTCTGTAATATGTGAAAAACATTGAAATTTTTTCATGTGAAACGTATCGAGTGAAAAGGACAAAGATAATAAGCACAATTTATTATCAGTGGGAGACAATGACTAAAGAAAACAATATGAACTCTGTTAATTTTCCTTTGTCTGATAAAAGAGAAGACATTGTAGCTTTTTGAGTAGCACCGCTCACCTAGCATGACGCACTCTTCCTACGTTCCATATTAAGAGCTCTGTAATAAGTGTAATAATTGTTAAATTATCTAAATCGTTTTCAGATTATAATACGTTATTTTTACTGTTGAAACCATTTTTTATTTATAGGAGAATTGTGTCCTTTCCTGCAGCATCAGTTGTAGATTCTGACAAGATGTACGCAATCACAAAGCAAACGTGACGAATGAAACTGGACAAAGACTGCAATAAGACGCGATAGTGGCCCACACTGAAGTACGTAATAAACGAGAGTGATTACTTCATTTATGCTACACATGAACTGTACATGAACAATGCTTACAGCGCAAATCTGTGAGTAGACTGATGAAACATTTCGTATTAATGTGATCAGTGATGAAAAGAGACGCCCTGAGAATGCCTTTCAAACTCTTTGCTTGAATGAAAAGACACTCATTTTCTAAGTAACTTTAGAACTAAGTAAAAGAACAACCGAAACTGATGTAGGAATAAAATTGCTAGGAAAGCGTGTTGTTGTGGTCTTCAGTCCTGAGACTGGTTTGATGCAGCTCTCCATGGTACTCTATCCTGTGCAAGCTCCTTCATCTCCCAGTACCTACTGTAACCTACATCCTTTTGAATCTGCTTAGTGTATTCATCTCTTGGTCTCCCTCTACGATTTTTACCCTCCACGCTGCCCTCCAATACTAAATTGGTGATCCCTTGATGTCTCAGAACATGTCCTACCAACCGATCCCTCCTTCTAGTCAAGTTGTGCCACAAACTTCGCTTCTCCCCAGTCCTATTCAATACCTCCTCATTAGTTATGTGATCTACCCATCTAATCTTCATCATTTTTCTGTAGCACCACATTTCGAAAGCTTCTATTCTCTTCTTGTCCAAACTATTTATCGTCCGCGTTTCACTTCCGTACATGGCTACACTCCATACGAACACTTTCAGAAATGAGTTCCTGACACTTAAATCTATACTCGATGTTAACCAGTTTCTCTTCTTCAGAAACGCTTTCCCTGCCATAGCCAGTCTACATTTTATATCCTCTCTGCTTCGACCATCATCAGTTATTTTTCTCCCCAAATAACAGAACTCCTTTACTACGTTAAGTGTCTCATTTCCTAATCTAATTCCCTAAGCATCACCCGACTTAATTCGACTACATTCCATTATCCTCGTTTTGCTTTTGTTGATGTTCATCTCACATCCGCCTTTCAAGACACTATCCATTCCGTTCAACTGCTCTTCCAAGTCCTTTGCTGTCTCTGACAGAATTACAGTGTCATCGCCGAACCTCAAAGTTTTTATTTCTTCTCCATGGATTTTAATACCTACTCCGAATTTTTATTTTGTTTCTTTTACTGCTTGCCCAATATACAGATTGAATAACATCGGGGAGAGGCCACAACCCTGTCTCACTCCCTTCCCAACCACTGCTTCCCTTTCATGTCCCTTGACACTTATAACCGCCATCTCGTTTCTGTACAAATTGTAAATAGCCTTTCGCTCCATGTATTTTACCTCTGCCACCTTCAGAATTTGAAAGAGAGTATTGCAGTCAACCTTGTCAAAAGCTTTCTCTAAGTCTACAAATGCTAGAAACGTAGGTTTGCCTTTCCTTAATCTAGCTTCTAAGATAAGTCGTAGGGCCAGTATTGCCTCACGTGTTCCAATATTTCTACGGAATGCAAAATGATCTTCCCCAAGGTCGGCTTCTACTAGATTTTCCATTCGTCTGTAAAGAATTCGCGTTAGTATTTTGCAGCTGTGGCTTAATTAATTGATTGTTCGGTAATTTTCACATCTGTCGACACCTGCTTTCTTTGGGATTGGAATTGTGCAGTGTCAAAACCTTACGGCACGGACTGTATCAGTTCAGCGGTCAACAACCAATGTTTCGCAATCGTCGCGCCGTCGCGGCGCGCAGTAAAATGTAGCGGAATGTTGACCTAATGAAATACAGTCACGTGCATCGCTTATAGACGTGATAAACACTGAACTGTTGTGCTGTCTGCATTATCAATTACAGTACTTCTGCCAGAATTAGGCTACACTACGTAGTGATAACAGACACACAAACATTCAAAATTTACAAACTACGAGCGAGTGAAGTGTGTGAATCGGAGCAGTTCCCTTCCTTGCAGGCTAGTAAGGTATTAGCTGTGTGATCTGACTGCGCATGTTGGTCTTTTCATGCAGTTTGATGGTACGAGCTCCAGAGGAATCTGTAGCTTGACTCCACAGCACGGAGAGCGGTGCGTTGCTGATAGTCTTGCGGTGTGAGCTGTCTACCATCCTCACCACGTAGTAATGTAAAGCAAGATTGAAGACTGTAAATTTGACGGAAGCATTACTGATTTGCTATACAAACATGAGACCTGTTTTCACTCAAAATGTATGACAACTTTTACCCAAAATTGTGGACTGAACTGGTGATCTTGAACGAATATTGAAAACTTCATCACCGAATTGATGTTTTTCAATTAAGTTTCGTAAATTACAAGCAATCCCATATATATGTACACATCCTATTAACGTTTGTGAAAGAATACAGCACATATTAGGTTAAGTAGTTACAGGCTCTGGTGTGGTTTTAATCCCAGGTTTTCCACAGCCCTGTAACCCAGATGGGGGAGCATAGACGAGTATAGTCCTAGGAAGCCTACGAAGTATATTCCGGACTACGTCTACCTTGACAACACATGATAATAAAATACACCACTACTAAACACAGCAATAACGCAAATATTTTCTGTAATGACGAAAAGGCTATTTTACACTAAATGAAACACAAAATTTGTGTAACCTTGTAACCTCAAGTAATGCAAAATCAGCAATTACAATCCAGTGTACTCATGTATGAAAACTGATGGGACTGTATGTAATATACAAAATGAACTTGGCCACTTCGACGTACATGGCCTGTTAAGCCATAACATTTCATGTAAATGTCTTAAACAGTCCGTGGGGCTTTGTGCCGACTCCTTCCGTATTTTTTCTTGTGTATATACTTGAAAAATAAGGACTTAATATTCTTCGTGTGAAGTGCATCGAGTGAAAAGGACAAAGAGAATAAGCACGATTTATTATCCGTGTAGACATTGACTAAACAAGACAATATATATTCTGTAATTTTTCATTAGCCCTATAAAAAAGACATTGTAATATTTTGAGTAGTTCTGCTGACCTAGCAAGACGCAGTCTTCATACATCCCATATTAAAAGGTCTGTAATAAGCGTAATAATAGTTGTTTTACCTAAATCGTTTTCAGAATACAAGATGTTATTTGCTGCTGTTGAAACCATTTTTTATTTATAGAAGAATTGCGTCCTTTCCTGCAGCTATTAAAAGTTGTATTAGTTGCGATCTTAACCTATTGTTGTCCGCCATTGCGGTCGGCATAACTATTTTTAGTAATTTGTTTCTTCTAACACAGCTGTTAGTGAGGTAACTAATTTAGATTATACATTCACGAAAATATTAAAATGCCTGCGTCACTATGTTCATTTTCAATGTAAATTTTGCCATACTGGGCCACAAATATCGAATCACTTATTCATTACTCAGGCATCATTACAGAGAGCTATAACTAAATATGCTTCCTGCAATTAAATTCAACAAATCAGTGCGTTACTAATAAATATACATACAAACGAAACCTAAAATTTCAACCCCTGAGAACAAACAAGATCATGTTCCAATGTTGTTTTTGCTTTTGTATGCAATAATTGCAATAATGTACCTGTACATTGTCGTAACTTCATTAATAGGAAATAATTATAATCAGTTATGTGGCATACCGAAGCGTTAGGTGTAATAAGTCTGTGTTAACATTTTTACTATTTAAAAGATTGTAAGAAGATCTATGATAAAATAACTAACCATTGTCTGTTTAAAACACAATTTCATACAATACATTACGATTACACCATTCACCACAGACTCTCTCTCTCTCTCTCTCTCTCTCTCTCCTTCTATTTACACTCCACCATCCATGTGACAGGCGCTAAAGCTGCCACTACTCATTCCACAATAGTTCCTTGAATAATCTATGTTCTACTGTCTCTAGATATGTCGTTCTCTGAGACTGAATAATAAACTGCAATACCTCCACATTCGTGACAAGATGGTTCTCACACTGGCAGAAGAAGGAGATTGTAGGCTCACTTCCAGTACTTTAAATGGGCTCATAACCCCTTTTCAAGTATAGGTTTACGTTTTGTTGGGGTATTATCCATGTTTTACGAGTGGTATGAATTCCAGATGGTACTTTTATTAATTCACTAATGGCACAAACTGTTCAATGTAACACTATTGTAAGAATTTAAAGATTGCCTAATAATACAGGAGAGAAGGAGAGAAAGCTAATTAAAACATGGAAGGAACACAATTTCAGTACCTTCTTTGTAAAACCATGTAAGACATGCAGCTGGTTGTAGAACTCTTTTCCTGTCGGGCTCCTTTTAAAGATGAACTCAGGGTACAACCATGGATTAAGCATTCTTTCTATGGTTAGTGCGCTGATCCTGTAAAGAATAACAACTACCCAAAGTTAAAACTTTAGTCTCATTGTGAAGCATGAATGACTTTTTTTGGGTAATTACCTTTTTAGGTCATATGAAGACTCTTATTGGGTTGATGTGATACAGGTAATCTTACAGACCACTTAAAACTATTAATTTCTGTATGTATATAAGAGCTGCCTACTCACAAATGGCGGTATAAAACTTCGGTTTAGTAACTAATATCTCTTTCAATAATACAATGTTTATATTAGTTACAGCATTGAAGCACTAGCTTAGTAGTGAGGTACTTTAGATAACTAGCAGATGACTACTTTGATGCAGTACCATCATCCACTTAAAAAACAATGTTCACCTTAAATAAGAATATTGAGACAATTGCAATCAACACTGGAAACGGTGGAAGGTACAGTAATGCAATGATAGCTGTAATGTGATGGACTTACTTTTCAAACACATACCTGTAAATGGCGTTAACATAAGCTGATTGTGTCTCATGCTGAGCGTTGACTGATGTTCCCATTGCTGTTTCTGGTCACAATGAGAAAGAAATACAGTATCAGCATTTTAAAACATTTAAAAATGAAAACGCATGATGGTTCAGAATTATAAGTCCTATATTCTTATAAACTATGAAAGTTTCACATGATGTAGGAGTAGGTTTCATTGGTGCTACACTATTCTGTCAATGTCGTATTTTTGTGTTGAATTAACTTTATAGCTTAGGTCTACATAAAAAGTAGCATCAATGCCCATTACACATACACAAAACTTGTGTATGAGACGTAGAAATATTAAGAAATGTCACATAATATGGTAATATGCATATAAATAAAATCCTGTTAACTATAAGAGATTTTAAGGCCTACTTTGCAAAATTCTAGTTTAGCTTGTAGCATTAAATGGTGAACCAAAGGGACAAACTGTATAATGTCAACAGCCAACAGTTCAGAGATACATAAAAGTCCTCCAAGATTGTTTTGTGTTCTCAGTTCTTTAGTGAGAATTTTGGTGAAAACTTAGCAACTGCAAAAACCATATAGTAGACATTCTAAAACATTTAGACTTGGCTGCTTTTGCCATCATAATAATTGTCAACTTTTGAAATACAGATCTCAGTAAGTTAACATATTTTGCTTACTTTCATTTGCTGATGTCTTATTGGATATGGTTCAGAGGTAATTACGCATTTAGTCAACAAGTATTAATTGAACAAAAGAAATCAATTGGAATTGCAGGTAGGTTTCACCTAACTTGTAGGCAACTTTGTAAGCAGCTGGGAATATTAAGCAGAGCCTCACATTACAATTGTTCATTTATGAAGTTTGTTATCAACATTCCATCTCAGTTTGAGAGAAACAAAAATATTCACAAGTACAACATTAAAAAAAAATCTGCACTGCTCTTCAGTGAATATAACTTTGGCACACAGTTATAAGACCTTTTGACAGTCCACCTATGGAAGTAAAATGTCTGACAGACAGTTTATGCAGTTTGAAATGTAGATTAAATACTATGTATTTGCTTATAAAATAACATTTTCTGCTATGAGTCACGATTTTCTTTATATTTACTTTTTGCAAATGAGTTTCTAAAACGAAGTACATTTTTCATGCATTATGCCAATTATTTTTGATGTTTCCAAAACGAGATGCTACAGTGCCTTGAAGATTTTACTGTACTATATCATCATCCTCAATTTTACAATTAATTGCCGACTTCAATAAAGCCCCTTAGTGACGAATTTGAAAGAATTTGGGAAAAGACATCTGCATACAGTTTTCTTCTGGACCACATTTATTAAACACCGCACACAATTTACTGTGCACAGTATGTATGGAAAACAGTAAAGGAACAAAAACCAAACAGCTCCATACATCTGGTGTGGAAATCTGAGATATTTCTCCTAGGTAAAACATGGAACATTCCTGGCATGTTATTTGATATATTCCAGAATCTGAACATAGGTCTTGATTACAGTTTACGTTACGTTTGAGTTTCTTTTGTAGTTGATTACATTTGTACCTCTTAATATTTGAAGATATTTGCAATCTTTTGAGATACATTGTCAAAGCATAGGGATGCGAGATATACATTTGTTATTCACATAGCGAAACAGATCGCAATTCCGAATTATTACACAGCTTCCATGATTGAATCAGTCCTATGCAACATAAAGAGAGACACATATAAACACCACAGAAGAAAAAGAGGAAAAAAACATGCGTATATCTGCCATTCCATACATAGGCAATATCTCACAATACTTTAGAAAATCTTCGAAAACAACAAACCAAAAACAGGATTCTCTTCATCTAATAAACTAAAATAGAAACTAATAATAATGAAAAGCATTACCATAACCAATATTCAGATTCTAAATCTGAATATAAAAAATAACATGCCAAGAATGCCCCATGTTCTACCTATAGCAAAGGCATCCGAGATTTCCACTTTAAAGCCTACACACAGACACAGCGTCAGCAATAGTCACACAATACAGGATCCCATTTGGAAATGTATAGCAAAATGTCAAAGTACTTCACAAACTAAATATATGTCATAAAACAGATATATTGGGAAAAACAGGAGATATATTCAAGTAAAAAAGCTATGAAGACAAAATATTAAACGAAAAACTGGGAAGTAATGAAAGAATTACTTCAGAGTTAGTATCTTTAAATAAGAAAGGAAAGCAATACATATTACTAAAAACCTATTTAAATACATAATTGAAATAGATATAAACAAATAATGATCCTGATTATTCAGAGTAATACCGTCTGTACGAAAGACTAATGTATCAACTCGTGTGGAAGATCCATAGCGTTTCATCTGTTGGGTATGTGTAAGAATATCTTTGTGACTGCTTTATTTTTCTATGTTTGCTGTCTTCAACGTGTACTGTGCACAGTGTGAAATGTTTAATATGTGTGAGCTTCTACTTCAGTGAACTACAAGAAAACTTTAAGCTGAAGTTTTTCCGAATTCGCTGTTAACTCTATACAGAAATCACACACACACACACACACACACACACATATATATATATATACACTCCTGGAAATTGAAATAAGAACGCCGTGAATTCATTGTCCCAGGAAGGGGAAACTTTATTGACACATTCCTGGGGTCAGATACATCACATGATCACACTGACAGAACCACAGGCACATAGACACAGGCAACAGAGCATGCACAATGTCGGCACTAGTACAGTGTATATCCACCTTTCGCAGCAATGCAGGCTGCTATTCTCCCATGGAGACGATCGTAGAGATGCTGGATGTAGTCCTGTGGAACGGCTTGCCATGCCATTTCCACCTGGCGCCTCAGTTGGACCAGCGTTCGTGCTGGACGTGCAGACCGCGTGAGACGACGCTTCATCCAGTCCCAAACATGCTCAATGGGGGACAGATCCGGAGACCTTGCTGGCCAGGGTAGTTGACTTACACCTTCTAGAGCACGTTGGGTGGCAGGGGATACATGCGGACGTGCATTGTCCTGTTGGAACAGCAAGTTCCCTTACCGGTCTAGGAATGGTAGAACGATGGATTCGATGACGGTTTGGATGTACCGTGCACTATTCAGTGTCCCCTCGACGATCACCAGTGGTGTACGGCCAGTGTAGGAGATCGCTCCCCACACCATGATGCTGGGTCTTGGCCCTGTGTGCCTCGGTCGTATGCAGTCCTGATTGTGGCGCTCACCTGCACGACGCCAGACACGCATACGACCATCATTGGCACCAAGGCAGAAGCGACTCTCATCGCTGAAGACGACACGTCTCCATTCGTCCCTCCATTCACGCCTGTCGCGACACCACTGGAGGCGGGCTGCGCGATGTTGGGGCGTGAGCGGAAGACGGCCTAACGGTGTGCGGGACCGTAGCCCAGCTTCATGGAGACGGTTGCGAATGGTCCTCGCCGATACCCCAGGAGCAACAGTGTCCCTAATTTGCTGGGAAGTGGCGGTGCGGTCCCCTACAGCACCGCGTAGGATCCTACGGTCTTGGCGTGCATCCGTGCGTCGCTGCGGTCCGGTCCCAGGTCGACGGGCACGTGCACCTTCCGCCGACCACTGGCGACAACATCGATGTACTGTGTAGACCTCACGCCCCACGTGTTGAGCAATTCGGCGGTACGTCCACCCGGCCTCCCGCATGCCCACTATACGCCCTCGCTCAAAGTCCGTCAACTGCACATACGGTTCACGTCCACGCTGTCGCGGCATGCTAGCAGTGTTAAAGACTGCGATGGAGCTCCGTATGCCACGGCAAACTGGCTGACACTGACGGCGGCGGTGCACAAATGCTGCGCAGCTAGCGCCATTCGACGGCCAACACCGCGGTTCCTGGTGTGTCCGCTGTGCCGTGCGTGTGATCATTGCTTGTACAGCCCTCTCGCAGTGTCCGGAGCAAGTATGGTGGGTCTGACACACCGGTGTCAATGTGTTATTTTTTCCATTTCCAGGAGTGTATATATATATATTCACTGTAATTGCTAACTTGTTCTATGTACAATCAAAGGTTTGATGAGACTTCTCTGTAAAATAGTTGGCCATAAAACACCTTCTGACTTATTGTGCATAAAGCTAACAAAGTTTTTCGCTCATTCATTGCTCACATCAATATCAATTATTTTTAAACTGTGGTACACTCGTATATGGAATAAGTAGCTAATTATGTAGGTGAAAATAATCTTTGCCTGTTTTCTGTTTAAGTTACAAATTTCTCACCATCTAAATCAATTATAACGTCCACTGCACTACATGAAGCTGAAGTGGAGCCCTAGTTCATTATTAAAAGCATTTTATTTTTTTTGACAGATCAAAATCTAAAATTTTTTCTAATAGGTGGGGATAATTGTATTTAATGGCAAGGATAGGAGACTGCCAAGTATACAGTTGATGATGTCTTATCTGTGTAACTTCTTCTTTCTCGATCTATATGTTGAAACTGGAAAAAAATAACAACTGTTGTGAAAGAATGCCAGATGATCAAATAAGTGACTGTTTTTAGAAAGAAGAGAGTAGGGTTCACTTGTCATCAACTGATAGTGTTTCTGCACTAACCCACGTAGAGGAGGATAGAATACAAAGTTACAAAGGACATTTTACTCCTATGTAAACAATCTAGTATTCAATTGAAATCATTTAAGTAAGGCGTCGAAAATCGAGATGATAGTCATCATGCGGAGTTAAGACCCCACTGCCTCCCAAGTATAGTTCAAGGTTCAGCATTATTTGTGGTAACATATCACTGCTACTACTTAATTCTTTAGAGGCTTCATAACTGACAGAACTTTCACACAATCTGTTTTCCAGGATGAGTTGATGAACATTGGACAATATAGTAAGACGGTATGAACCTAGGAAATATGAAGTACCTTCTGTTTGAGAGAAATTTTGAGAACTTCGAGTGCCGTTTAATACTGCACTGGGGACGTCGTCACCGTCCTTGGATATGGCACTGATACATCATGACCATATTATAATGACACGCGACGACTGTCTGGTAATGTTACTGATGCTGCTCACATTAATGTCACATGAAAGAGGGCAGCCATTCCCGGCTAGCCACATGTCAGCCTTGAGTAGAGATATCTGACGAAGGCATAGTGATAGACAGTATGTAACAGTTGCACTTAGAATCATAAGATCAGTTGTGGCAGATATTTCAGAGGTAGTATTAACTATCTACGCTTGTTTCTTCTTTATTGCGGTTCTGTAACGGGTGGTGTAAAAGGGGATTCTGGGACGTTCGGAGGTCGCTCGCTTAGGACACATGTAAGGGTGTCTTTCCAGAGATGGGTCGTGGACTCACTGGAGGAACAAAGTAGCAGGACGAGCCTTTGTGCCGGCGGGAGCCAGGCACTGGACCCTGGCCCCTCGTGGCATAGGACAATGTGGTCGGACTGAGCTATGGCGGTAAGCATGCGAACCTCCAGTATTTCCACCAACCCAGCCTGTGGGCAGCATAGAGCAAGCCAGGTGAACGAGATAAACTAACTGGCACCATGAGGAAATTAGGAGAAATTTCATTCCCATCATGAAGGAGTATAGGCTCCGGTAGAAAACCAACCAAAAAAGAACCACAATCCAAAAGAAAAAACTCAATCTTTGTCATTAGAGATGTATAAGTAACTATTTCAAACAATGCTAAAGGAGCAGAACATATTTTTAACATTTTTTCCTATGGTGGTGAGAACGCGCTGGTGAGAAGAACGTGCCCTATCATTGGTGGACAGGCTGTGATATCCGTCCCATATTCCACCTTTTGAATAGAGATGGGACGTAAAGAAATGATTTTGGAGCGATGTTTTTAAGGAGCTAATGGAAGGAGTGAGAGAGACTTTATGAGTTTATATGACTGGCCAACGTTGGTGGCAAAGTGTGAGATTGGATAGCAAATTTTAGGATATGCGAAAAGCTGTAGGCTGGGGAAGAAAATTCCGCTTTTTAGAGGTTATTGACAGAGTAGAAAGAGAGGGCAATAACATTCGGAGAAGGGCTGACTATTAAGATTCGAAGCAGGGGGGGGGGGGGCGGAAAAGAGCCTACTTTTAACATTCGAAAGAGGTACACGGAAGAGAGTAGCTGCGCAACATCCCAATGGTATCAGAGGACGTCAGCTGGGGCACACCCGACCAGTAATGATGGAGGGTCATCTCAAGTACTATGGTTCGGCACCAGATGCTGCAGCTCACGGTGAAAATACATTAGTGCAACAGCATGCTAGGACAGATAAGCACAACGATTCGTTCGATCGGATGGAAGCGGGGTCTTGCGAATGGTTGATACGCCTCAGTAGACGAGTTATCTTCATTTTCTGTCAGTTCCTCCCTGTGCAGTCAGTGCTTAACTACCATACGACTTATTGTGTCTGTAAGTATGATAGGATAAGTTTGATAGGATCGCGTCATAGCCTGACTGATGTCTTTCCTTGTTCCTGAACCTTGCCATCCAATAATGACGATTGTCAATGTGAACAACAATCCATGAACTGAGCTGAGACTGTGATTTATAAATGTTCAGTCCTTGCTGACTCCACTGTTGTTTATGAAATAAAGTATGGATATTATAACTTTCATAGCTAGTAAATCCCATATCATAGTAAAGAATTAGATAGGTTTCAAAGAGGTCACACTCGGAATACAGTGCTTAGGGTCCCTTACACTAGACTGCATTATCTAAAATCCAATGCATAACTTAATTAGCACTACACTCTAGGGAGAGATCTGCTATTGGAATCAGATCGGTGAGATGAGACAGTAGATGCATTACTACGATACTGCAGTGGCTGGCTGTGTTGTTAAAAAGATCGTGGAATGTTCCTTCGGATACGCATAGATGTTTGGTCGTGAGTCATGCACGGATAGCCAAAGCGATTAAGGCCGTCGCTCATGTAAAGCGGGAAATCCGAGTTCGATTCCTGGTCCGGCAAAAACTTTCATTGTAATCATTCCCTTATACAGCTAATGATTGTTTGTATTTTAGGAATAAGGCATAATTTGGTCTCAGTGTAGGTTTCTCGGCAGTGATCGTATTTGACAAGCGTCGGAGAATTGGAATAAAACTTAAATTCTACTCTCTTTTCTCTTTCACGCATAGTTTGTTTCAGTTACCTTACTGATATTATGCTGGCTTACCACATATGATGTCCAGCGCACAGCTTGTAATAAATGGGTAGATATCAAACGTTTTCCCATCAGCTTTAGGTTTAAGTTTCTCTACTAGAACCTTCCCATTTTCTGCAAATATATCGACGAAGTTGTCTAAAATGCGGAAGTGGAAAGCAGGTGTAATCATTTTGCGATGCATATGCCATTTGGAACCTGTAAATATAAAAGCTGATATTAGCAACGGTCGACAGCGACTGATATTCGGGATACAAAAACTGAAAAATACATTCACGTCTTTGCCATCGACGGATAACAATGTGCAAGCTTTCTGATATTTCAAGGAGACAAAAACTCTGCATTCCAGCAGCAGCCAGATTAAGATACTAAGCAGAATCTTCGATGAAATATTCGAGAACGTAAGGACTATAATCTGGTCGCGAAGGTTACCACAAATGCACAATGCTTTCCCCAAGTTACAGAGAAATAATAGAAATATTAACAGTTTTCAGTATTTCTTTTTAATATTTCATCCAACTACTTTTCCAAAACTGTGGTAACAATCAGTAGCCACAGGTGTGAGATCATTTCTAATCTCTAATCAACTCGACAGGATCCTTGGAACGTTTCTGCCATAACAGAATGAATCTATTAGAGCTTTTAACTAGTGTTCGCTGTTTCACCACAGCCATACTGAAAATTATAACCTCTTTTAATTAAAAAAAAGTTATCTAGAACTATGTCCCAGAAAGTTGAAGCTAAATACACTAACTAATCCCACCTTGCCACTTACAAGATTTTAAAGTTAGGCGATATACAGAAGTGCAACAGTCCATGCGAGAGAAATTATAATGAAATTAGAGATTCATAGTGCTTGTATTCTCATTTCTAGCGAATTCCGCAGTTAAATAACATTACATGTTTGCTACTGCGTGATAACAAACTATCTCCGATAAAAAGCATCACAAGAATCAGAGTACTGAATGAGATTTTGCGCAGTTAAAAATGGATTCTATATATTTTGATCGTTTGCATAATTAAATCAGTTTTTCAGCCTGGTTTTTACAGGGTAAAACAAGTAAAGCCAAATTCAGTGAAATATGAATGCCACATTCAAACAAGTAGCAATTTTTTATTATTTCGTTAGTAAGTAAACATAAATCTGGAAGTTCATTTTAATATGATTTTATTTTGTTTACGCTGACATTAATTGCACTGGAGACATCATATTTAAGATTTTTTAAAATTAGAGTATAGTATGTCATATGTTAAATTTTAATTTCGTAAAGGTCCCTGTGCTACTTTTAGTGACTGCTTTTTGCAGATATGTAAATTGCATGCGATAGTTTTATATGCTGCAACACGCTCTGTGTTGATGGGTAGTATCATTTATAACCAGCGGATACATCATTGTCAACTAATTTGAATACATTTAACAACAGGTGTCTGCCCTGGATAAGGACCCAAATCTATCATCCTAGAATTTGGTCTTCTCGAACTTACCTGCTGTACGATTTAACCTCAAATTTAACAATTCTTGTTCATAATTAGTGATAATGAGGAACATACGATAAGAAGTGATTAAAATTTTAAAAATGGTAAGTGGTAAGATACATCCAACAGTGTTAATTCTCCGTATGCTACACTTGAAAAATTATTAGTTACTATATATACGCCAGTGCTTAACAATGGAAATTAAAGAAGGGCCTTTGCATACAGTCGCGTTTTAGAGTTCTGTACTTCGATCAGTAAAAGCGAAACCCTATACGATCACTTTGTGAATGAATTCGTTTTTCCCTAGCCAACGATTGAAACATATATAAAAAAATCTTAACGAAAGAAGTAAAGAAATTTCTTTAAGTCTTTAATACACAAAGCTAAGCCAGTAAATCATTATATTCTACCAGATAAATTCATTGCCAGTTTGTAAAGATGAGATTGCGGCGCTTAAGTCTGTCAGTTACTCAAAATCTCGAAAATACTTCGGCCACTGAGGTAAAAATCTCAACAGCACTATATACTGTTTCTGTGGTGTACTACGAACCTGATAGCGCCTCCTATTGGTCCTTCGGCGTATTAAGCCGTGAGGATGGTGTCGCTAAGGTAAACAGTCGAACTACTAAGCTGAGCAGAGTCGTAAAATTTTAAATTGCGACTTCTTTTTTGTGATGCTATCTCGATTAAATGAAGCTTATATGTTGCGTCAATCTATGCTGAAGTTATCTGTGCAAACCCCTGGAATACTGTTTTAGTAGTTTTGGAGATTAACGTGTTCAATCAAAAAGACGTGGCAGTTTTACAGTTTTATTATTAGTACTGATACAGACACACTCCGAGAAAACATGCCGACTATAGCATGTCAGCCGATAGAACAGTACTTCATTACAATATCACTGAATACCTTTCGCTGCCAAATTTTATCTGTAAGTTGTAAATGTGATAGCTCCTGTTTATATCACTTCTTGCCTTACCTTTAGTGAGTAATACCAGGAATACATGAGGTACCCACCTGTGCTAGTGAGGAGACCTTCCCCCAGCCAAGGGTACAGGAAGGAGTAGACTGCGGCCTTGTCTATTAATTCGCTGCTGGACAATACTTTCTGAAAAACGTGAAAGATTCATTAGAAAAAATGGTTCAAATGACTCTAAGCACTATGGGACTTAACATCTGAGGTCATCAGTCCCCTGCACTTAGAACTACTTAAACCTAACTAACCTAAGGACATCACACACATCCATGCCCGAGCCAGGATTCAAACCTGCAACGGAGCAGCACCGTGGTTGCGGATTGAAGTGCCTAGAACCGCTCGGCCACAGAGTTCGGCGATTCATTAGAGATCTTTTTCATTTATCTATACAAACTGTATATGTTGCTCAGAAGAAAAGGTCATATAAGGTGTAAAATAATGTTGTATGCAGGCTCAATCACAGATCACGTGTCCTTCATAGCGACAACCAACATGAGTAAAGACAAACACTGTTACTGACTGGTACATCATATACCAACTAGCTATAACGATAGTCGCTTAAAAGGTGAAGATATCTTCGCCACAAAGACAGATTACCGCGTTATTAATTTCGATTCAAATAACAAAGTGATCGTCACCTAGTCGATTGCACGACAGCTATCATAGCAAAAGCCAGTCAGAAAATGAGCTTGTTATCACATTGTCGGCCATTAAAAGTGCAACACTAGAAAGTATATCAAACAAAGAAATTTTGATTAATGTGTGTGCACATGATAGTAGAAAGAATACAGGATTAAAATATATTTTGATGTAGCAAGCCACAGAATCTGACAACAATTTTTGTTGTAATTGTATTTCAGCCAGTTCCATGATCTGACTAAACTTTTAAAATATTTCAAAGGGAACATTGCATGTCTACAACTTTAAAATGTAATCCATATTTGTCACTGTCTATTATATTTTAAAATTGTAGACATGCAAGTTAAACATCATGTATTATGAAAGTTTAGCTAGATCATTACCTACCTGGTTGAAAATGGTTGAAACAAAAATAAAAATTGTCTGCAGCTTGTGTAGTTTGTACAAAAACATGTCTTTTATGAAAGCTGTGAAGCACGACTTCAAGGACAGTTTATGACAGGGGTGGCCAGGAATTCGACTCTCGAGCTGCGCCCTAGCATGACTACAATAGTACTCAGCGCGGCTGGCACACATCCCCCATCACCATGGCATGCAGTCTGAGAGCGAGTAGGTGGAAGAGGGCGAAACTGTGAATGTGCCGCATTTAAACGTGCGGCGGCGCGGTTCTTTCCGTCCCTTTAAGACGGACCTGCACCTACCTGTGAACATTGTCTCAGCAGATCATCAGTAGGAAAGCCGAGTGAAACCTGCTGTACTTTGACGTGAACCAGGCTGCAATTAAAGTCACTAATCTACGTTTTGGGAGAAACATGAAATGAAAGATTGGAAATGTTGTCCTCAATTAATATATTCTGATACTTAGGTGAACAAGTATCACTGACAAGCCCATGCTAGTCTTAACACAGTCACTCATAATCCCTTTCACTTACGTTAGCAAGTTTAACGTGTTGCATTTCCCGAAAACGTAATAGCTACAAAAATACTGATTGTTTTTGATTGATAATGCTCGCCAAGTATTAAGTGTGTCGATACCAAATACAGTCACAGTTTTTAGCCACCGACCTGCTCAATACGCCACGCGGAATATATGTCTTTTCTCGTCACAAAATTCACTGAAAAATTCCGATATCTCTACACACACACACACACATCGGAATAATTATGCCGTCATTTTCCAACACTTTCGATGTATGAAACACTGCTAGATCCGGCAACTTACATTTCCATCGGAACTACTACTGCACACGTCCGATCTGTTTCATGACTAGGCTTCGACTCTTCAGTCACACTGCAGTCACACTGCATACAACTTGGTTTTATATTTCACATTTCCCAACAACATAGACCACAAACGAAACATATTTTCAGCATTATTTAATTACTTTTGGCGTGCTGAAGGCACAATATAACTTTTATTTGGAACAAGCTGCCGGCATACGGACAGATGAATACGATGTCACAGATTATCGCACTCAGGTTGCCACGTGATTGGGACTTATTTAGTTTCGTAATCAGAAAAACGTCTTTACACACATACGTTGATTGAAATATTGTAGCACTTTTGCAACCCCATTATGGAGACGCGGGGACTCCTCCTGTGGAAAGCTATGTAGACGTTCTGGACAGTTTTATCTTTAAAGGGATTTGTCTTTAAAACGGGAATTGACTTGCAGATCCATCAGTTACATCTGTATATGCACAGAAGTGCATCAACTGAAACTGCTAACGGTTTCGAAAACAACCCGGAAAGAAATTTAAGACTGGGAGTGTCCTCAAAACGTTTAGGAGACTACCCTTCTTATTTTTCAAGGCCACAATAAGTTTCTCAAATCTCGCGTTTTTTTAATGCCGGTGAGCTTAGGAAAGTGGACTGTGTTTTTCAGAATGTATCCTTCCACAAAATGATTTTCTTTCTAAATGCGTCCCCATCAAATCAGAAAGAAGTTGTTTCTCACCTCACAGTGTCTTACTGTGGGCTTTGTGCAGTCAATCAACTTAAAATGCAAGGTCAGCATTCCATTCCGGCTGTTTTCATTTTCTATCCTCCACTCCTTTTTCCTTTGCAACTTCAACAGAAGCGAGTTTTAAACCAAAAATCGTTTCTGGCACGCCCTTTGACTTAGCAACGTACTTTGTAATTTACAAAATCTCAGCACTCTTCTTTTCCAAGTGCTCTACGGCTGCAAATTTAACGCAAAATGCTTCTTTGCCTACATAACAATGAATCCCGTCTTTCGATAGTTGTAATTTCTTGCTCTTTCATTCTCAACTAAATCCTGGCTTGTGATGATAGATTGTTAGGTGTCTCTTTTTGTGCAGAAAGCCATTGGTCGTGTGAACGACCTTCATACAGGGTCACAATTATTGAACTATATGAAAGAAAACGAAAATTAGTTACAAATTACGGCGTTCACACAATTTATTCAACATGGAAATGTCACAACAGATATTCGGATTTAGGTTATGACATGTTACTGAACCACTGCAAAATTTACTGCTCTGTATGTTATTGAAAGGAAGTCGTAATTTATAGTTTATGCACTAGTAAACTATAATAATACGGTCTCTAATGGTGTGTCATTTTTAAAATAAGTAAAAAATGTCCAGTTTTACACCTGCAACTGAAAATTATACGAGAGTTTAGTAATCTAGGATTAAATTACACTTATATTCTCGCCTGTCCCAAATATTTGGCTGCTCTTTGCTTCAGCCGAACGAAGGGACGTCACGTTGAAACATTGCGATTTCAGCTATTGTTTGTTCTTCTTTGGGCTGAGCTGTCCCTAACGACAAGTGCAAAGGGTGACGACAACGAAGGCGAATGTAAACCGACCTCTCAAAAGTCATGGGGTACCTCATAATATCGCGTCAGACCTCCTTTTGTCCGGCGTAGTGCACCGACTCGACGTGGCACAGACTCAACAACTCGTTGGAAGTTCCCTGCGGAAACATGAGCTATGCTGCCTCTGTAGCAGTATGTAACTGGGAGAGTGTTTCCTGTGCAGGAGTTTTTGCACCAACTGGTCTCTCGGTTACGTCCGATAAATGTTCAATGCGATTAAAGTCAGGTGACCTGGGGATTCAAATCATTCATTCGGATTGTTGAGAGTATTCTGACATACACACTGTCATACATAAAAATTCCAACATTGTTTGGGTATGTTGCTGCCACATGTAGTAAGCGTTGCTTCACGCAGTCGAGAATGGCAAAACAGAGGCACGCCGACGACCGAGGCGTTGCGAAATAAGCACGCACAGATAGCCTTGCTGACAGCAGCAGTCTACCAACAGACTGACGCAAGGACGCACACAGACCGAGCGCCGAGCGAAGCCTGGAGAGTGCTGAGTAAGGGGAGTGAGGCCAGCACGCTAAGTTACGCTGCAATATACTGCGGGAGTAATAACAAAAAGCTACCACCGAGGGTAAAAAACGTCCTCCTGCCGGATATAAATAGTGGAGCGAAGACAGCAACAGACAGAAGCCATTAGGAAACAGTTCAGATCTGAGGACAGATGTGGTCCGTGTCCGAATGTTCAATCTTCGTAGGTCTGGAAGTCTGTTCCAGCTCGCAGGAGTCATCCGTTCGCCGCCAGACGTCAACTTCAGCTCTGGAGGTCGGCCCGAGTGCGGTCGGCACCATGGCTGACTAACTATAGCGAGAACTTCCAGCAGGACAGGCCGCAGCGCGGTCTTGGTCACAGGCGCCGCCAGGGACTGACGCCCGGACTTCACGGCAACCCGGCCCCACGGCGCGTGGTCCGTCCGTGACGGGACCTCGCAGACATCGCGACTGACAGCTTCCCAGCCGCCGGTGCAGCAGGCGTCGGCAGCTGACCTCACGGCGACGCGGCTCCGTGGACGTGTCCGTACTGGGGCGCGAGCGGCGACGAGTTCATCTCAACCACAGGGCATCCTGGCTTCAGCGGAGCACTGGTGGCCTGAGGCTCCCGAGTGCGATCAGCGGAGCGCGTTGCGCGCATTGTCGGAGAATCTACACAGCAGGAGCCAGGCGGAGGGATCCGCCGGGCTGGGCAGCGACGACGAGGGAGAAATTGTAAAGAAAGTTCAATAAATAATTGTAAAACTCCACCCCGTCTCAGTCTTTGGCGCAGCCACTGTGTCTGCTGCTAACAAGCGGTGCAGAAGTAGTAACAGGAACATGAAGTCCATGAATGGCTGCAAATGGTCTCGAAGCAGAGAAAGATAAATTCCAGTCAATTCCATGTAAAGACAGCCCTCTCAATTACGGAGCCACCACCAGCTTGCACAGTGCTTGTTGACATCTTGGGTCCTTGGATTCGCGGGGTCTGCGCCACTCTCTTACCACCTGAAATCGGGACTCATTTGAGCAGACCGGTTTTACAGTCGTGTAGCGTCCAACCAATGTCACGAGCCAGGCGCGGCACGCAGGCGGTGTCGTGCTGTTAGCAAAGGCACTCGCGTCGGTCTTCTACTTCCATAGCCCATTAACGCCAGATTTCGCCGCACTGTTATAACAGGTGTCTTCGTCGTTCGTGCCACATTGATTTCTGCGGTTATTTAAAGCCGTGATGCTTGTCTATTAGCATTGACAATTCTACGCGAACGCCGCTGCTCTCAGTCATTAAGTGAAGGACATGGACCACAGCCTTGCCCGTGGTGAGAGGTAATGCTAGAAATCTGATATTTTCGATACGGTGGATCTCGGAATACTGAATTCCCTAACGATTTCCGGTATGGAATTTCCCATGCATCTGGCCCCAACTACCACTTCGCTTTGTTAATTTCCGTCGTTTGGCCATAATAACGTCGGAACCCGTTTCATTTGAATCACTTGAGTACAAATGTCAGCTCCGCCAACTCACCGCCCTTCCATACCTTGCTTACGTGACACTATCGGGATCTGTATATGTGCACATTGCTATCTCATGACTTTCGTTTTTTCAGTGTACTCCCCAAACACGGGTACACTGTTCATTGTGCTGTATGAAAAGCCAGGACTCGTCTAAAGCGGCGAAGTGGCACCACTCCTGGGTACGTTCTAGCCATTGAACGCACCGTTGTCAGCGCACCTTTCTCTTCAGCACCGTCAACGGAGGCCCAAACAACGGCCGGACAGTCCGTGGTGTTCCAGACATCGTCACACTGTCCTTGTAGATACTTGTCTTGCTGCAGACAGGCCCTATTCCTGACCTAAAGTACGTGACGTGGCTGTTTGATCCTTAACAGCTGGGAGTACAGTTTGTCTGCCTTCTCGAAGGCTAATGTCGTGGGTCTGTTACGGTTCGGCGTGGCTTTGAGTATGGCCCTCATGAACCCATCCATTCCGTACTCACATGACCATTGTGTGGTTCCGACCAACGCTAGCAGCAGTATCACAGAAGAATTAACCAGTTTCGCTAGGGTGTGAACCTGGCACATTTTGGTAAACTTTTTTTTTTTAGTCGTCAGTCTTCTGACTGGTTTGATTCAGCTCGCCACCAGTTCCTCCCCCGTGGCTAACTTGTTCATCTCAGTGTAGCATTTGGACTCTATATCCTAAATTATTTGTTGGAAGTATTCCAGTTTCTGTCTTCTCTTACAGTTTTTACCCTCGATATTTTCTTCTGGTACTATGGTGGTTATTCCCGTATCCCTTAAAACTGTCCTATAATCCTAAACCTTCTTCTTGCCAGTGTTTTCCATACGTTACTCCCTTCGCCGATTCTGCGGAGAATCTCCTCATTCCTTACCTTATAAGCCCACGTAATTTTCAACAATCGGTTGTATCACCACAGCTCCAATGCCTCTGTTCCGGTTTTCTCAGTCCATGTTTCACAACCATACAGTGCGATGCTCCAAATGTACATTCTCAGAAATTCCTCCCTCAAATTATGACCCATGTTTGACACCAGTAGACTCCCGTTGGCCAGGAAAGTTCTCTAATCTGCTTCTTATCTCTTACTTACTTCGACCGTCAAGGGTAATTTTACTTCCAGGGTAGGAAAATCCTCTAACCTCGTCTGCTTCGTGATTATCAATTCTGTTGTTAAGTTTATCTGTACTCCCATTTCTGCTACATCACATTACATTTGTTGTTTTTTTTACGGTTCACTCTCAATCCATTTCTCATTAGACTGTTCATTCCATCCAACAAAACCTGTAACCCTTCAACACATTCACTGAGGACAGCAATGTCATCAACAAAGCTTATTATTGCTATCTTTTCAACCTGAATTTTAATCCCACTCTTTGACCTCTATTTTATTTCTGCGATTTCTTCTTTGATGTATGGTTTGAACAGTAGGAGCGAAAGATTGCATCCCTGTCGAACACCTTTGTAATCCGCGCATTTCGTTCTTCATTTTGCAGGCCTATTGTTTCCTATTGGTTCTTGCACATACCGAATATTACCCGGCCTTCCCTATAGTTTACACCTATTTTTCTCATTATTTAGAACACCTTTCCCCATTTTACATTGTCGAATGTACTTTCTAGGTCGATGAATGCTATGAGCGTGTCTTGATTGTTCTTCGTTCTTCCATTATCAAGCGTAACTTCAGAACTGCCTCTCTGGTGCTTTTATATTTCCTAAAACCTAAAGCCAAACTGATCACATAACAGATACTCAGTTTTCTTTTCCATTATTCTGTACATTATTCTTGTCAAGAACTTGGATGCATGGGCTGTGAAGCTGACTGTGCGATAGTTCTCGCGTTACCTGTACTTCTTTTCTTCCGAATTGTGTTGATGATTTTCTTCCGAAAGTCTGATGCTATGTCACCAGTCCCATATCTTCTAACTACATCTTGAATAGACGTTTGGTTGTCACTTCCCCCGATGATTTTAGTAATTCCGGTGGAATGTTATCTGTCCCTTCTGCCTTAATTGAACTTAAGCCGTCCAAAACTCTTCTGAATTCAGATTATAATACTGGCCCCCCTATCTCTTCTCCATCGACTCCTGTTTCTTCATCTGTCACATCAGACAAGTCCTCCCCCTCATAGAAGCCTCCGATGTACTCTTTACACCTATCCGCTCTCTCCTCTGCATTTAACTCTGTAATTCCCATTGTACTTTCAATGATGCCACCTTTGCTTTTAATTTCATCGAAGCCTGTTTTGACTGACTCAGTCCCGACGATGATTTCTCTTTCGATTTCTTCTCAACTTTCCTGCAGCCATTTCGCATTAACTTCATGCTTTTCTTATTCATTTCGTTCCTTAGGGATTTATATTGATGTGTTCCTGTCTTTCCCGGAACATTTTTCTACATCCTTCTTCTAGTAACTCATCTGTTAACCAAGGCTTACCTTCCTTACACCTACTTCCGTTCGTCCAGCATCTGTGTTTCGGCGTTTTAAAGATGTCCATTCCTTTTCAGAGTGCACTCTGGAGTTCCTTACCACAGTATCCATATGAACTTCAAAGGCGTCCCGTCATTCCTCAGTATTTCAGCATCTCTGTTCCATCGACATTGACTCATTCGACTGATTCTTCAGTATACTATGCATCATTACTAAATTGAGATCCTGGTTTACGCCTAGCAGTTCAATATTTGATTTCGGAATCTCTCTCTGACCACAGTGCAAACCAACTGGAAGCTTAGTGTGTGTCCTGGTATTTAGCAAGCATAACTCCTCCTCTTGTAATTCTTGAACAGAGTATTTACTATTACCATCTGAAATTTATTGTGGATCTTAATTAGTCTTTCTCCTCTCCCATTCCTACTGTCAAGCCCGTATTCTTCTGTAACTCTTTCTTCTATTCCTTCCCCTACAACGGCGTTCCAATCCCTCATTAGACTTTTATCTTGCTTTAGATATTGAATTACCCGTTCAGTATCCTCTAATGCGTTTTCTATTCATCTGACGCTTGCGATGTTGGCATGTATACTAGAACTCTTCCTTCCCCTATAACTGCATTCCAATCCCCCATGACTATTAGATTTTCATCTGCCTTTACATACTATATTACCTTTTCAGTATCCTCATATACTTTCTCTGTCTCTTCATCTTCAGCTTGCGACGTCGGCAGGTATACCTGAACTATCGTCGTCGGTGTTGGTTTGCAGTCGATTCTGATAATAACAATCCTATCATTGAACTAGTCACAGTAACGCACTCTCTGCCCTACCTTCCTATTCATAACGAATCCTACTCCCGTTATACCATTTTCTGCTGCTGTTGATGTTACCCCATATTCATCTGGCCAAAAGTCCTTATCTTCGTTTCATTTGTGTTTCCCTTTTCAGATTTTCTTGCTTTCCTACTAAGTTCAAACGTCCGACGATTCAGACTCCGTCAAGTAGAACGTTATGCCGTCGTTGGTTATGCCATCTTTTTTCATAGTCACCTCCTCCTTGGCTGTCCCCTTCCGGAGATCCGAATGGGAGACTAATCCGGAATCTTTAGTCATTGGAATGGTCATTATGACACATTTACTTAAGGACGGACAACATGCCCTATGCGTACAGCTGTGGTGACTTTAATGCAGTGGTTTCCATTGCCTTTCGCATGCTCATGTCTTGGGTCACTGCTGATTCTCGTGGCTTTAACAATAATGGTAGTACCAGCCGTTACTTGACACTTATTCTCTTATAGCGCAAATATTCGTGCATAACTGCGTAAGTAATCTATATGGATCAAAGATTCACTGTGACTGAGAGAGAGAGAGAGAGAGAGAGAGAGAGAGAGAGAGAGAGAGAGATTACCTCTGCCTCGTGATATAAAAACTCTGTGGATATAACGTGGAATATTACGTGTACCATGGACTTACTTACTTCTGATTTAGCAATTGCGGAGAGGAATCGGAGGGTATGATCGCAGCTGAACTATTATTAGCAGCATTGTTGAAAGCTGCAGTTTTGAAAACGGAATTAATTTGTTTAATTATAATAACATTTCATCTCATACAATAGGATTATGTATCCTAAAATGTAGCTATGAAGATCATTCACGGAAAAATATAATTTCATGAATGGAAAAGGTACGTTGAATTCTTTGGTTATTTTGACTTCTTCCTTGTCTGTGGCTCTGAACATTATATGGTATGTTGTAAATAGCAGGAAACTTCGTATCCTGGCAATCAGTAAAGCCTGCACCACGGTCATTTGTATTCTATTTTGAGAGATTAATTTCTGGACTTTTACCGAAGTCTGTGCAAAACAGTGGGGATTTTAACTGCTCCATGTGAATACATTTACCAGTCAGTCGTACACATCAAAAATAACATTGGTAATTACTGCACAAACAGCTCTGTCCATGACCACGCAACAAGAGATAGACTCAATTTGCATTTATCAAGAAAAAATAAACATTAAACTCAAAACAGCATTTTCTACCAATGAATAAAACTGTACAATAAATTACCAAAAGATATTAAAGAAATTGCAAAAATACACTTATTTAAAAAGGCAGCTAAAAAGTACCTGTTATGCAATACTTTTATGCATTGTAGGATTACTTAGATAAAACGGAGTAGGGATTTGATAAAAAATGTTATAAAAATAAATAATAATAATAAGGATTATAAAACATCCAACATTCCACATAACACCTTCAACTTATGTTTCTTTCCTTCTTTTTCCTTTCTAAAAATACTTACCCCCAAGCTATGCATAACATAATACTAACACCTCTTCTTCTTTCTGAGCTCAACATATCAGTCATTATGGGGGGATGCTGACTCAGTTTTTCAGGATAGCAAATGGGAAGTTGCGGTACAGTAAATGGTGCAGAGATCACCAGTGCGTGTGTGTGTGTGTGTGTGTGTGTGTGTGTGTGTGTGTGTGTGTATGCGCGCGCGCGAGTGTGTGTGTGTGTGTGTGTTTGTGTGTGTGTGTGTGTGTGTGTGTGTGTGTATTGAGTGATTGGGTGAAGTGTTATGAAATAATGTGTATATAGTGTGTGCAGTGACTGATAGTGAGAGATGAGTGAATAGTGTGTTATTACATTATTTAATAATTTATTTGTTAAAAAAAGTGTTGTATACCAGGAGTAAATCTAATGATTGTCTCTAACTAGATGTCTGTAGATATATGTTTATACGAATTAGCTTATTTGAAATTGCTCTAAACTCTTAAATACTTTGACATGTCCTAAATACTTGTAAAAAGAGATCTACGGGTGAATAAAGCTAGCTACTTCTACTTCTACTACTACTACTACTAATACACAGATTGGACACTGATTGCCACGCTGCAGAGTGAGTACGTCATGCACCCAAGACGGCTTCCCAACGGATTTAGATTGTGCCTCTGACTGTTTAAAGAATTTTTAGAGTCGGAATTCTGCAGAGCCATAGGAATTTTATTCTAGGTGCTGACTTCGATGTCGAGAGGCAGACAAAATATGATGACGAATTGTAACTGCCTAGTCATTTTGTTTTATAGTCTTGAGAATGCAAACAGGACTTACATTTATACATAGGAATAAGGGATATTTGTGTTAAAAATATTGGAGAGGAGACTTCTCTCTCCCAAAAGTTTCCGTTCATGTAACTAGATAGCATTAAGTCATAACAATTTAATTTCAGTTTAATGGGGAGAGACGTTAAAGAAGTTTCCCTCCCCAAGAACGTGTCATGAGCCTCTGTCTGCTTCTCCACCCTCTCTGACAAGCCGGAAGGCAGAACGAGGGTGACTTCTTATGCCGGACACTTCCGATCACCATCGCTGATGATTTCTATTCAAAACTCAAGCAGTGGCTAGGTTCGAAAACATCCAGCGCGATTTCTGAATAAGAAACCCGTTGCACAATCCTTTTTTCTTTCTTTTTTAATTTATTGGCCTCCGGGACGTGCCCATACAGTCATCTCAACACTGGAAATATTAGACTACAGTTTTTTTTGACAATAGTGAACATACAACGTGCGCTGGTACGAAGTTACAAAGGCTTAACAAAGGACAGATTAAGATATAAAATAAGTTTTACAACCTCTGTATAGTGAGACGAGTAAACAGGATGAAAATATAACGCTGGATACACAGAGGTAGTATGCTATGACATTTATACCGTTAACACAGTGAGAAATGATAAATCAGCGTTGGTTTACATTTTCCAAATTCAATCTATAATAATCGCTACGTATCTAAATTAAAAATAAAATGTTCTTTTGTATGTCTTGTAAAAATTGTTTCAAAAGCTGTGAGTTGAATATTTATGCAGGTCTGTAAGTACCATCTAGACGGAATATGAGGACACTACAGTAGTCAGGTTTGGGTACTGCAGCCACGCGTATTGTTACACGAGTATTCAGCCACATGCATAAAGGAGGAACATAGTGACACATTTACATGCTCAACGTTCCACATCCTGCTGAGTAGCACTTGAGAACATATTCAGTTGGCTATGCTTTGGTCTTCCCCTGGCATTCAAATTAGCAAGAGCTTTAGATTAGTCGCTCAGGGGGCTATATCTAGATGTTGGCTCTATTGACGGACTCATATAGCATTTTATACATCGCACTATCATTGGATGTTAACAAGGTTTGGAAGCTGTTTGGGAACTGATGCTCAAGCGCCCGAAGATTACTTGCAAGGACGATGCGACACTTGTTCTGAAGAAATTGTAAGAATATACGGTTAGGAACTTCTTCATCTTCGCAAACACATACAGGGGTGGCTCTTAGGATGATTGTGTTATCTGTCTTTATGATCAGAATGCGCATGGCGTTATCCCTTCCTACTTCGTGGGGTTTTTTATCCATGTATATAATAAATTTTATGCCAGTTGGCGTGTTTGCAAACCGTCTTCAAGGTATTACAATTTAGGCTTGTCAGCAGTAAAATTCCGAACGATACGTCAACGACATTTAGATTCCATCCAGAATCATTTTCTCCAAATTTTCTTTCATTATGGTTCAATTTCTTTCGGTACCGTGTTCTAAACGAAAATTGAAAAGCTATTTTCCATGTTCGTGGCCTTGTCAACTCTGCTTACCTGCTTTTAGTGCAATCAGAGTTTCTGTAATTATGCTCTTTTGATGGCGGAAGTGTTTCATGCGAATGGATGTAGTATGTGAACGTTTTCGCTATGGGCTGTACAAAGGAACTATTTTGGAATTATCTGTCCCATAGATTTCCATCCAGGAAAACCACAAAAAAATCAAATGGAAGAGGTAACTGAGGTTTGGACTCGATTTCTCACTAAGCGAAGCCACGCTTAATCATCTTTGTTTTTTTTTTCATTTACTATTCATAGAAATTCAGTGCTTTGTAGGTAGCCCACTTCCTTCAACAGCTTATTCTCGTCCAAAATTTACCTTTTTTTCCCTTGCTTTACAACTATAGCAGCGTAAGATACAGACCTGCAGGCTACAAACATGCACCTCTCGTTCTTTAGTACAAGCCTGTCTTTCTTCATTTGCCACATTATATACTTCCATTTGCCTTCTACTGATTTTGTAATATATTTGTATGTCTACTTATATCTCAGATAAGATTTTTCAAAGTTTCATTTCAAGTACCTGCCTTCCAGTTTGACAAATTCCATACGGGATATGCGTTTTTATTGACAAGTATTAGGTCAAAATTGATTATCTGATATGTTTACATTTCGTTTAGTCAAACTGATCTTCATCCTTTTGCTCCCTGATTTTTCCGTTTCTTCTTCCGTATGTTTGCTCTGATCAACAACATAAAAAAATAAAATTTTAGGCTGATTCTGTGGGAACTTCCTATTCCATCATTTGTAGGTGGTTTGTCCCATGGATTTTGTACACCGCCATGAATATATGTTCAATTTATAAATATCATACTATTTTTAGTAATTCTGAAATTTGCTTTCTTGTATGACAAAAGGTATTCATTACACTGTTAAACCACGAATTCTGTAATTGAAAGGTACCTTTTTTATCCATGCAGTTATGTATGTATGTAGAGAGATATGAAGGTCGTTATGTAGCTAGGTAGGTAGGTAGGTAGGTGGGAAGGTACGTCGGATTTCATCTCCACCCTATACGATTCCAGGCTCATTTTCTTGCGAACGCTTTTTCCTTTACTATTACTAGAAATTTAGAACACTCGGTTTCAAATAAACTGGTGATTTACAGAACTTGTGACAAGTTAGATTTAATTGAGATTTGTTTTGTTATTCTGACAGAGTTAAGTGTCTTTTCCAGTAGATGACAATCACGGTTTGAAAGTGAAAGTTTGTGACACATTGAACTGGCAGAAAAAAATTTTCCAATAAAAAGAATTTTTATGCACACGAAGTTCACATTGGTATTTTGACTCTGCATCAGTGGCAGATATACATGGCAACATGAGTGTGAGGAACAGTATTCGTGAACTTGGTGTCAACAGCCGAAATACTGTCCACACGCTGACCACGATACTGACGAGTGCTGTGCATTCCTCTCGCGGTATGAGTGTAAACGAGTCATGGGAGTAAAAACAGAGCAGAAGACGACTAGCCTCTCATCACTGTTGAGAAAATGGGTTTGCTTGGAGAAAGTGTGGGGAAGAGAAATATTATGGCCTGTTTGGAAATGATCCAAACATTCACATTCAGTAACTTACGAAAATCGCGGAAAATCTGTCAATAGCTTGGCAGTGATTTGAATCCACACTGCCCGAAATGCGAATCGTATGTCTCAACACATCCTATCGACAACGAAGACAGAAAGAAGTTTGTTTTGGTACCCAATGTCTTTAACCTGCCCACTAATTTACAGGAATGACGACTGTGTGTATTATGATTACGGTGGACGCGCCCTCATAGTGAATGATCACTAACAGGGAGATGTCACGACAAGACACTCACTGAGGATGGAAGTTAAGTTTCTGTACTACAAGTGGGAATTCACTTATATATCAAAATGTGTTTCAATTTACGTTATTTCTGATTTAATCAAACTTAAATGCCAAGCGAACTACGGGATAGATTTCTTAATTAATCGTATAATATTTCATTGTGGGTACTGTTCACAATCGTTGTAGCGAGTTGTTCTGTTTCGGTGCAACGGAAGAAACAAATTTACTTACCTCCATGTGTTCCGGTTTTTGGATCATTACCACTGGGTATGGTCCAATCCACGCTCGGAAGATTGGTCCGAGCTTTGCGGCCAACTCATCAAATTTGCGCACCCGATCTGGGAACAAAAAATCAAACACGTTAACACGTCATCCAACTGCTCACGTCTCTAAGCCGATGAACAGAAAAGGAAATAATTTATTTTTGTACTACAGACGTGAAGTTAGGTATCATTCTTTTTCTTTTCCTTTACATCCATTTTTATGTATATGCAGATATATGCTTGTATTTGCCACAGGGAGATACGTCGACGAAGCGAAGCAATGATATTACCTTGCAATGTTACGGTTTCGAAAGAGCTAGGAGGGCCAATTTGAGCAATCAGACAATTGAGAAATGGAACATGAAGTTCTTCTTTCCATTTCTTTTCCGCCTCAGAAGGAGGCATTCAAAATAAAAGTGGATAAATACAACCAAGAAAAATCTGCGACATAGTTAGGTCTTCGTAAAGACAAATCAACAACCAGGTATATAGAGAAGTTGTACGAATCCACTGACACATAAAATTCTAACCTGATAACACTACAGAAACCTCTGTGAAAATACTAGTTTGTAGAATGCTATAGTAGATTCGTATAGTGAAGTAACGTTTACAGACGAGAAAATGGGCATCGAGGGTTTGCAAAGAACAATGATGAAAACTGAGTTATACAGTTCACGATGGAAATAGCGAACTTCTTCTACGTTAGTAACATGCGAGAACGAAATTAATAATTAAATGATGAAAACGACTCTTGTGTGGCATTGCGGAAGAGTCATCGACATACACATGTGGATGTCAGAAAAATCTGTTGTGGATGAGCAGATTGCTCCCCATAGGATCACGTAAATTTAATCCCTATTATCATGCAATGGACAACTTAATGAATTTATTTTGTTAAAAATGGGTGGCTCTAGTGTGTGTAAAACAAGGGTGCTGTAATTCGCAAGGTGGCAAAATAGGGAGTTAGGAATCTACCGAATGAAACAGTTATCACTAAAAGAGTGTTTTTATTACAGTTAGATGTAGACTTCAAAACTTCTCCTTTCCCCGTCGTTGTGCTTGTCTGCTGAAGGGGATTGCAGCCACTCTAATGGCCGGATACCAACTCGCTCTCCTTTGTTCATCTAGCCTCTGCTCAATATGCAGCCAGTGGGATTTTTAACTAAGCAATTAAGCAATACTCCAGAATAAGAAATTACTGTGGAAACTTCGTAATTAGATATGGAAATCATTGATGGTAACTCTAAACCTACTAGAACTCTCATTTCTAGCTAAAAATTAATTTGGACTGGTTGGTTTTATTAATTTAATGGAGTTTGATTGTGGTACATGTCAGTTTTGACAGAAATGGTCGCATAACATCGCTCTGCCCTCGGTTTCAGAATTTGTGCAAATGTAATTGCACTTAAAGTTGTCATGGCGTAAGTACATCAAGGAAATTATCACCTGTCTTTTATAAGGTTTGTGTGGCATTAAGGATACAGATCGTTAGGTAAGGGAGAAGATTTTTACAAGAATACATGTTACCAAATAATGCATACACACTTAATGTAAGCCACAATAGATTCCAAACTAACTGGTAGTGTGAAGGTAAACTTTATTTCATGGAAAATCATGTTCAAACAGAGCACCAGCCTCACATATGTTCTTTCATTCTTTTGGTCAGTTTTACAACTATTATTCTTTACTTACATTCCTTATTCTCACTCATTTATTATGAAGTGGCATTCACTGATAGCTTAAAAACTAATTCAGGTATTTTCTTTGTTGAGCACAGAATTGTTATGTCACATTTACCCTTACTTTATACAATTAAATATTCACTATCTTTCAGACTCTTCAACAGCATATATGTCTATCAAAACACAAGCAATATCAAAATATAAATAACACAAACGTGCATGTATACAGGTTATCAGAAATAACTTCCATTGTATATGTCTGTGTGCATCAGAAAAATCGTGTTAATTTCCGTAGTAGTGGCACATAAAAGTAGAATATGACTTATGCTAAAGCATCAAATAAGTTTTGTATCCTTCACGTGATGGCACTCAGAATAACACAATATTTTCGATCAATGTGAGATTTTGCATCTAATATTCGATGATTATTGCATTTACGCCTCCAACGGTGTTTTTATTAATCTACCATCAGACTGGCAGTTCCTTTATATTGGAATTGCACTGTACCTATTGTACAATGCTAAGGCCTGTAAACAAACTTATAATCCATCTAATATTTTAAGGCTTATTAATCAGTCCCTGTTTAAAAAAAACTAATGAACAAGTTTATCATTGTTGTAGGTCCATTGGTTTGTTCGTCACACAAGGTAGTTTCTCCACTAGTCTGGCATGAGAAAAGGAAATAAGAAGTTAACGTTCACTGGTACAAGCCTATGTTCATTTTCACTGCACAGCTGGTTTTGAGTAATTATCGGCTGAACTCGCGACATTCATCTCAGCACAAAGTTTATCCCATCTTCTTCTCGTCATTCATTAGTTTCCATTCAGTTACCCAGGTGTTCATATTGTTCATGATCACACCCTGTCTACATTCATAATTGTTCAAGTCTGTGATTTTGTTACTGCTATTCTTTCTTGTGTTAATTATACACAAGTTTATGTTATCTAGCACTTGTTCAGTCATTCAATAATGCTATGAAGTTCATAGAACCTTAAGTACATTGTGGTGTCCTTTCACTTGCTCAAGAGTTCGAATGTTATTTATTGCTTGAAAGTGAGATGCATTACACAGTCCCTTTTCACTTAGCGAACAACACTGGCTCAAGATAAAAATAGAATTCATACCTGTCTACAATCTTTGTGTGTAACGTGTAGCCGGACGGTGTGGCCGTGCGGATCTAGGCGCTTCAGTCTGGAACCCCGTGACCGCTACGGTCGCAGGTTCGAATTCTGCCTCGGGCATGGATGTGTGTGATGTCCTTAGGTTAGTTAGGTTTAAGTAGTTCCAAGTTCCAGGGGACTGATGACCAGAGATGTTAAGTCCCATAGTGCTCAGGGCCATTTTTTGTAACGTGTAAGTTGTCTCTCACGCACACTACTTTTTATTCATTCGCCTCAGTCGTGATTGTTCAGTGTTTCATACAGTATAAAGTTATTTCATTGGGTTATGTGGCCTATACGATATGAATATTCCTATAGCGTTCACTTGCAGACTTCACGTGAAATGGGTATCCACCAGATCTTTTAAGAAGCATTTCTGGCTCATTCGTTTTTTATATTGGGCAGACAGCTCAATGAGAGCTTGTGGCGTAGCAGTGGCAGGAATACAGTGTGCTTTCCTTCAGAACCAGTTCATGACAGTAAGCAGCTCTGTCAGCTCACAGCGCTAAATCTATGACCCCTCTATTTCGTCACTACTGGGTGTATCAGAGTTGGATTATCTGAGTGTGGTGCGATGTCACATGCACTGCCATGTTATTGTCATGCCAAACTCGTTTTCTAGACGCTAGGAGTTGTCAAGCGCTCAGCTCTGGTTTGCCACATGCCTTGTGCCCTGTAATGCTTGTCCTGACCCGTCTGTCTCTCTTATGTATCTCTTCTCGATCCCTGACTCTTCCAATCTTGAACAGCGTTACAAAAATACCTTACAAACAGACAATGTAGAACAGCGTTGCATCCTTTTATCATAGGTTATTACTCGTCCCCCCTATTAAGTCACGGAAATTGTAATACATCTTTTCCTTATGAAGTTTAATTTAAGCTTCATGTTGTATAACTATTTTGAATAAACTTTAATCCAAAAGCACAATTTACATTGGTTTTATTTACAGACAGATCAACCATGAACAAGGTAGTGCAAGTTTCTTATTTAATACTGAGTTAAACATGTAACATTTCTTATGTATTTTTAGGTTTGGTTTGTTAATGGTTTAGTTAGCATGCAGTTATTCATTTATTCATACACTACGTTATGACACCAAAGATGTCTGCTGATACTGGAGCAAATGTCTCGCTATTACGTTCTGGTTCACAAATAACAGTGCCAATGCATCTACTGTGGCCACTCAACTCGTCCTGTCAGTTCTCTCATATAGGTCTTGTCGTTCACTGTCGTTTCGTATCTGATGATCCATCTTTCGTTTCCTACTCAGTTGCCACACTTCTTTACTGTACTAATTGATTTGCATTGCAACATACCAAACATTCTCACAGTACTGCCCACTTTCCACACTAAAGTATTACACAGCCTAATACATTTATCTTGCACATTGCCTTTTCATATTTTTCTTACTTTCTTACTTGCTTTGGTCCTATCACCACTTCTACGTCTTGGAGTTCCGTTACTTAAATGGTCTGCATATTGATTTTTCTTGTATTCATCATTACTGTAGCCCTTTCTGCTGCTGTTCCTAAAAAATCCCATCTCTCATAATGCAGCTCGTTTTTGATCAGTTCAGTATGTGTTTCCTCCAATAGCTCAGATGTCGATACTATCAACAGTGAAGCACACAAACTATTCACATATCCTACTCTCAATGGATATATGTATCTTCATGCAAAGGTTGCGTATCATCTTAATCATCAGGCTAATACTTCTGGTATAGTGCTGCCTCACAGCTGACTCACTCACACAAATCCCCATCAGCGCAGTGCTGGTTCATTTCCACAAGTCAGCAGCTCATCACTACCTCACAATGGCTCAGTTAATCTACAGTACACCTGCACTACCTCATCAATGGTGTACCAAAACCATCATAATCAAACTACACATATTACCCTGTTTAAGTTCATCCAATGGTTTGTCTAATGCTTCCTCTTTCTGCATGTCCTACACTGTCTCCTTGACTCCATCTATGACGACTGGTATTCCCCCCCCCCTCACACACACACACACAAAAATACTAAATACTAAATACGAGCATATGATTCTGTCTTACGTGGTTCAGGATACTTGCTGTTCATGTGTCACCTTTTTCTAATGGGTACGAGACTGGAGATACTGTTCTGCATCTTATTACGAATTACTCCACAATCAGCTGTTTACCCTTCGACTTGCGGCTCTGCAACGTCCCCAATTTCACCAAACTGTCGTTTATTATGGAGCACAAAATATATAAAATATATAAAGGAAGTTGCTGGATGAGTATTTTTTTTCTTGGATCTTCTTGATTTCAGTAAGACTTTATCCCTCACTACGAATTTAATTTTTAGTATTGACCCTTCTGATTTCCAGAAACCACTGTTCGATTCACATACAAATTTTCTCTAAATTTCGCATGTTACACAGACAACTTAACCTATCAAGTAATTATTTTGGAAGGTGTAACAAGCCTTTCTAGCCTTGCCAATACTTTCTAATACTCCCAGCACCTACTACCTTTCTACACTGAACTTTTGTTATGCAGGTTACCCTTTGGATTGCCCTCGCTGCCTCTTTCCAGTCCTTCCTCGTTACGTTCTTCCTCCCTTGGCGCTTCCATCAACAGAAGCGCTGAACTTCTCTTCATCACAGTATGTTCTTCTCCTTGGTCCTTCATTACACACTCGCCGTTAACTGATTTGCTCTCATCTTCACCCACCTGCTCCTCTTCCTTGGGTGCATTCAAGAGCACACCAACGAACACCCTCAAATTAATAACAGTAAATGCATGACCACTCTCTTCTATCGCATTTCATCCCACTTATCCATCTCTTCGTCCTCAGACCCGCTGGTCCACATGTCTTCCCACTCTCCGTCATCCTCGCATTTCTCTTTACTAACTATCTTAATTCTATTTGTGACTGAATTTGGAATGGTGGCTATTTCGGGATCATGTGTTTGCACATGTACACTATGATCCTCTTCCTGACTGGCCTCCTCGCCGCTCACGTCTCACATCGGTTCTGCTTCGCTTCCTAGATGACGTTTCTTCACTGTTATCCATGACAACAACACTAGTGCATCAAAACTTCCTTCTTCCAACTCTTTTGCGTCATCCCTCAACTTTAACTTGATTTTCCGATCACTCATACACACCACAACAAACCTTTACTTCAAGTTCAAAACAAAACAGGTAACATTTAAAAATACGGATCTGTCCCTCTGGAATCTGTGTATTTCTCTGTCATGAGAATTCCTAGCTTTAATTTGTTTTACTTTCTACCACTATTCGTTCGATAATACATACTTAATAACTTCATATGCTTTACATTCTCTCATGATAATTCACATCCTTGTGGCTGTCTCTTCCTGAAAATGGGCAAAAAGAAAATTTATTCTTAAAGCATGTGCTCACAAAATCGGCTGTGTCTCTTGAAACGGTTCAGCCCAAATTCTGGCACTGAAACTATATGAAGGACCGGGATATAATAAGTATTTTTGTAGAATGAGTTATTTTTGTAGTGAAACGAAGTGTTTCGGATTTCATTCTAATCATTGCTCTGAATCACCGTTGCTACCACAGCAGCTAAATTTACAGATGGAGATGAATTTGTGGGCACTTCTTTAATACAAAAAAGTCTGTTAGGTCTCGCAATTGCTCCTCTTCTCACCTCTTCCATGTTTCGCTCATGTTCGCATCACTATCTTTTCCACTATTTTCTGAGTTGCCACTCCTATCTTTCTCTTTCTGTAATGCAACCAATAATTTCCTCTTCTGCCAATTGATGTGATTCTGTATTTCTTTAAATTGAAATAACTTTTTGGTCTCCTCATGATCACGCAAAGTAGTAGGAACGATCTGTCAGAAACAAATTACTATGCATAGACAGCTGTTCTGTGGCTGTGGTCAATAACTTCGACTCGTTCATCTTCTTCCTTTACTGCTTACCTCCGTGACTTCTTACTTTCTTTAAGAATCTTTAGCTCCTATGTGACTTATCCTTTCCGCTCGCTGATTGTTTCAATACTCTTCGTATCGATATCAATGTCCTTTCTTAATTCTCTGGTGGTTCCCTTAATGTTATGTGTCAGTGACTCTAATTTATTGTGAAAGCCAGATGCACGCTCGTCAGTTTTCTTCGTTAATTGTTCCTGCATCTTTATAACCTGCTCTCAGATTTTCTTATCGAATCTCGCAAATTGTTCGTCATGAGTTTTCACCCGCTCGTCTTCCTACTATGATGGTTCTTTGAAGTTTTCGTCTCTTTTCTTTTCTAAGTTGTTTAGACTGTTCGCCACGCTTTATGAACAACTACACTAAAAAAGCTTGCAGATCAAATGCTGCTGAACCTTGAGGATTCGGTTCACGGTTTGCGACACTCTGTGCCTCTATTTCTTGAGAGGTGACTTTGGATCCATCCGCCACTTGTGAAACTATCACGCTATCCTCGCCCATGGAGTCTGTTTCCAATGTAGTCCCCCTATTCTGCGTATTGATCTGGCCCTCTTCTATATTTATTCCATTCTGTGAGCTTTCTCTCCGCAGTTCACTACACTCAACATGCTGAATACTCACCTGTTCAATATCTACACTCCTGGAAACTGAAATAAGAACACCGTGAATTCATTGTCCCAGGAAGGGGAAACTTTATTGACACATTCCTGGGGTCAGATACATCACATGATCACACTGACAGAACCACAGGCAACAGAGCATGCACAATGTTGGCACTAGTACAGTGTATATCCACCTTTCACAGCAATGCAGGCTGCTATTCTCCCATGGAGACGATCGTAGAGATGCTGGATGTAGTCCTGTGGAACGGCTTGCCATGCCATTTCCACCTGGCGCCTCAGTTGGACCAGCGTTCGTGCTGGACGTGCAGACCGCGTGAGACGACGCTTCATCCAGTCCCAAACATGCTCAATGGGGGACAGATCCGGAGATCTTGCTGGCCAGGGTAGTTGACTTACACCTTCTAGAGCACGTTGGGTGGCACGGGATACATGCGGACGTGCATTGTCCTGTTGGAACAAGAAGTTCCCTTGCCGGTCTAGGAATGGTAGAACGATGGGTTCGATGACGGTTTGGATGTACCGTGCACTATTCAGTGTCCCCTCGACGATCACCAGTGGTGTACGGCCAGTGTAGGAGATCGCTCCCCACACCATGATGCCGGGTGTTGGCCCTGTGTGCCTCGGTCGTATGCAGTCCTGATTGTGGCGCTCACCTGCACGGCGCCAAACACGCATACGACCATCATTGGCACCAAGGCAGAAGCGACTCTCATCGCTGAAGACGACACGTCTCCATTCGTCCCTCCATTCACGCCTGTCGCGACACCACTGGAGGCGGGCTGCACGATGTTGGGGCGTGAGCGGAAGACGGCCTAACGGTGTGCGGGACCGTAGCCCAGCTTCATGGAGACGGTTGCGAATGGTCCTCGCCGATACCCCAGGAGCAACAGTGTCCCTAATTTGCTGGGAAGTGGCGGTGCGGTCCCCTACGGCACTGCGTAGGATCCTACGGTCTTGGCGTGCATCCGTGCGTCGCTGCGGTCCGGTCCCAGGTCGACGGGCACGTGCACCTTCCGCCGACCACTGGCGACAACATCGATGTACTGTGGAGACCTCACGCCCCACGTGTTGAGCAATTCGGCGGTACGTCCACCCGGCCTCCCGCATGCCCACTATACGCCCTCGCTCAAAGTCCGTCAACTGCACATACGGTTCACGTCCACGCTGTCGCGGCATGCTACCAGTGTTAAAGACTGCGATGGAGATCCGTATGCCACGGCAAACTGGCTGACACTGACGGCGGCGGTGCACAAATGCTGCGCAGCTAGCGCCATTCGACGGCCAACACCGCGGTTCCTGGTGTGTCCGCTGTGCCGTGCGTGTGATCATTGCTTGTACAGCCCTCTCGCAGTGTCCGGAGCAAGTATGGTGGGTCTGACACACCGGTGTCAATGTGTTCTTTTTTCCTTTTCCAGGAGTGTATGTTCAACCCACTATCTATGTTTTCTGAATTCCAGACAATTCTCTTCCAATTTCGCTCATTCTTACTAGACTTCTCGCGCGTGAACGCGATAACTTCGGCATGCCCTGATAAAACTATCCTTGAATTCAGCTCACAAGATCTTAATTAAATTCGATAAACCTACATACACAACAAATTAAAACCCTTTAAAATATAGACCAAACAAATAAAATTCCTTCAAAAGTTCAATGAAAAGCCGACACTGTGGCCGTCGGTTCTAGGTACTACAGTCTGGAACCGAGAGGCCGCTACGGTCGCAGGTTCGAATCCTGCCTCGGGCTTGGATGTGTGTGATGTCCTTAGGTTAGTTAGGTTTAATTAGTTCTAGGTTCTAGGCAACTGATGACCTCAGAAGTTAAGTCGCATAGTGCTCAGAGCCATTTGAACCATTTCTTCAATGAAAATTTTCAAACTGGACAACGACTTACTGATACACACCACCCCTTCTTGCTGAAAGGAAATACATGCATTAGCTACGTATCATCGACTTAATGGTTTTTAGATTAAGGCTGCGATAATCATTCTTTCTTCATTGCTCTGACCCTTAAGGAAAAGACAAAAATTTTTGTCTGGAAATGTAGTTCTGACTACTAAATCAGATCACGAGTAATCGAAAAGTATGGTGGACGTCAGAAATATCTGCATTGCGTGATCTTACGCATAAGGAGATTGCTACCTACAGAATTACGCAAATTTTATTACCTGTGTAACGCATGGATAACTTAATGAACTGATATTATTAAAAAGAGTGGCCCTAACATAAGTGAAACACTGGTGCTATAACTCACAAGGTCGTAAAATAGGGAGTTCATCAGACTAATGAATAAAACAATGGTCACTATAAAATCCTGTTTTTTCATTTCGCTGTAGACTTCAAGTTAACACACACTTGCATAAATACAAGAAACTATTACTTACATTCAGTTTTAACATGGGTTATAATGGAAATTAAATATGATACTTTGGAGAAAGTCTGGTAATGAGTCTGAGGTGAGAAATTCAACACAATATAGGGGGAAAAAACTAACTTGAAGGATGTCGCACAGTGAGTGTCGATCGTTAATCAGGGAGGAAGGAAAGAACTACACTACTGGCCATTAAAATTGCTACACCAAGAAGAAATGCAGATGATAAACGGGTATTCATTGGACCAATATATTATTGTAGAACTGACTGTGATTACATTTTCGCGTAATTTGGGTGCATAGATGCTGAGAAATCAGTTCCCAGAACAACCACCTCTGGCCGAAATAACGGCCTTGATACGCCTGGGCATTGAGTCAAACAGAGCTAGGATGGCGTGTACAGGTACAGCTGCCCATGCTGCTTCAACTCGAGCAGTGACTGGCGTATTGTGACGAGCCAGTTGCTCGGCCATCATTGACCAGACGTTTTCAGTTAGTGAGAGATCTGGAGAATGTGCTGGCCAGGGCAGCAGTCGAACATTTTCTGTATCCAGAAAGGCCAGTACAGAACCTGCAACATGCGATCGTGCATTATCCTGCTGAAATGTAGGTTTTCGCAGGGATCGAATGAAGGGCAGAGCCACGGGTCGTAACACGTCTGAAATGTAACGTCCACTGTTCAAAGTGCTGTCAATGCGAACAAGAGGTGACCGAGACGTGTAACCAATGGCACCCCATACCATCACGCCGGGTGATACGCCAGTATGGCGATGACGAACACACGCTTCCAATGTGCGTTCACCGTGATGTCGCCAAACACGGATGCGACCATCATGATGCTGTAAACAGACCCTGGATTCATCCGAAAAAATGACGTTTTGCCATTCGTGCACCCAGGTTCGCCGTTGAGTACACCATCGCGGGCACTCCTGTCTGTGATGCAGCGTCAAGGGTTACCGCAGCCATGGTCTCCGAGCTGATAGTCCATGCTGCTACGAACGTCGTCGAACTGTTTGTGCAGATGGTTGTTGTCTTGCAAACGTCCCCATCTGTTGACTCACGGATCGAGACGTGGCTGCACGATGCGTTACAGCCATGCGGATAAGATGTCTCTCATCTCGACTGCTAGTGATACGAGGCCGTTGGGATCCAGAGTTCCGTATTACCCTCCTGAACCCACCGATTTCATATTCTGCAAACAGTTATTGGATCTCGACCAACGCGCGCAGCACTGTCGTGATACGATAAACCGCAATCGCGATAGGCTACAATCCGACCTTTTTCAAAGTCGGAAACGTGATGGTACGCATTTCTCCTCCTTACACGAGGCATCACAACAACGTTTCAGCAGGTCACGCCGGTCAACTGCTGTTTGTGTATGGGAAACTTTCCTCATGTCAGCACGTTGTAGGTGTCGCCACCGGCGCCATCCTTGTGTGAATGCTCTGAAAAGCTAATCTTTTGCACATCACAGCATCTTGTTCCTGTCGGTTAAATTTCACGTCTGTACCACGTCAGCTTCGTGGTGTAGCAATTTTAATGGCCAGTAGTGTACAAAAAAGAATCATGCATGCACCAACTTTCTTGACTGAGCATATGTTGAACTCGGTGTGCTTAGGTAGGGACTGCTAGAAAACGTAGTTGAATTAAAATGTGAAAACCACGACGTCAATCTGAAACATTTGAGTACATTCTGTAACTCAGTTTAAGACTGCTGCAGTTGCTCAACATACCGGTGCCTGCGAGTGGTGACTGTGGTTGCTGAAAATTTTAATTAACGTGGCCTGCTCCGGAGGTTGCTCTCCCTTAGACCCCGGAACTGAAGTCCCTCTCCAAGCTGAAGGGTACTGTGGTATAACTCGTTTGGAAGGAAGTTCTACTGAGTTTTCCCAGAAAGAAGCAGATTTTTTTTCACTCCGTCTTTTTGAGTGTGATCATTGTGCGTGATTTTGATCATCAATGAGACTGATACTTCCAAGTGCCAGCCGATCAGGTCCTTGTAACAATGCAATAATCTCCCCTCCATACTCAATTTTAACATGACAGTCAATCGTAAGGTTTTTTAGTGCTGGATATCAGAAACAGCCAACATCTGATTCCTACAATCTGCCGTATTTCGCTTTTCAGCAACCATGCCTTCTCCACAAGCGAGTTTGATTCTCTTACTCCAGAATTTATTTACGTTACCGAATGGCAGCCGCTCTTACTGCTTCTTAACAGAGTCAACAATAATTGAATTAACTTGACACAGCCTGGTGCGTGCAGTCCCATGTTTTTAAGCACAAACGAGTTAAATAACCTCTTCTCTCATTCTACTTTAGAGATTTTATCTTTGCACAAACGGCGGCAAACACTTCTCAGAATAAGGGCTTCTTACGTGGTGCGGGGTATTGTAATGCTTCACTCCCTGTCACGGTTAGCTCACGATGTTTGTCGCTAGTTCCAGGGGACTCCCCACGTTAAAGACAGTACCAATAGCTTTCCATCGTTTAGGACATAAAATCGGATAGCACCCCTCTATCGGAATTTGTGCCGCACGCAATAAACTGGGCTCAGCTCCTCCCTGGTTTCTGCTTTCGAATTAATTTAGACTGGTTCGGTTAATCATTTCAGTAGTGTTTGATAATTGTTACGTGGCACTTACGACACAAACGGTTACGTAGAACTTGGGTGTCGCTTAGTTTTGTTTACTTTTTAAAAAATCAAGAACTGTGTCATAACGGGATAAAGTACTGGAAGAGCATTCGAGACGAGTGTGAATGAAATTCTTGTCTGTCTATGAAAATTTAGATTGCTATGGTTTCCGCAAATCACTTAAGTAGGAATACTGAAAATGTTTTTAACAGCTTCAAACGATTTTCTCCTTCATCTTTGATCAATTGCAATAGTTTACCTAACATTTGTCATTATTTGTCTGTCGACGACAAGCCAAACAAAACTTTTTTGTTAGTATATAATTTATTATCTTTTGTTATTTATCTTCTTACATTCCACATTTTGTGCGATTTTTTTGTGGATAGCTTTTGAGTTATGATTCTGTTTTAAGGAATAAGGAACCACGTACATAGTTGAACTCTTATCACTTACGGCTGCAGTTTGCGTCCATTTAAAGCATGGCACTGAGCTTGATTTTTTTGTATCAGACACACCTACTCGGGTACACGAGCTCGCCGACTGAGCGTCAGGAATGAGGTGCTGCCTATATTTGTAGTTACACTTTGTGTCATACGATAGGTATCATAGAGGAACATATTTTATAAATGCTCCTTTCAACAATTTTTCAGTCATCCACTGTGAAGACAACTGGTACCGAAAGCGCTAATCGTTAACGACAACAAGAAAGCGACAAAAGAGCAAAGCAAATAAATTTTTTTCTGATTGATTGTATATTGGGAATGTCTAAGTATTTTATGTTTGATTATCTTTCTCATAGAAATTAGCAGACACTTCTCTTGTCATGAGGTGCAACATTATCAACAGGACAGTAACGTACTGATGGAAAAAAATCGTAACATCAGGAAAAAGTTGTGCAACATAAACGAAAGTTGGTAGGCGTGTTTCTGCATCTGAAAGCTGATGTCTGATCAAATTCCACGCCAGACGCATGAGAGTGGTGCTAGCAGTGCTACTATGACAATACAAATCAGCTTTGATTTAAATACATGCTGTAACGGTCGTGAGCGTTTGTTACCTTTGTGATTGGACGTGGTGAGTTGATATTAGTCAAGAACGCCTTTAAGGCGGCAAAGACACCATTATCAACACCTCACTCAATTTGAACAAGATCGTGTAATAGGCCTACGAGAAGCTGGATGTACCTTCTAATATAATGCAGAAAGACTTGGCAGGGATGTAGCCATTGTACATGATCCCTGGCAGCGGTGGTCCCGGGAATGTACTGTTGCAAGTACACCAGGCTCCGGATGACCACGTGACACTACCGAAAGTGAAGACCGTCGTATACGGCGAATGGCTCTGTCGCATCGTACTGCATCTGTAGCAGCAATCTGAGAAGTAGTCGGCACCACAGTGACACAACGAACTGTTACAGATCGGTTACTTCAAGGACAGCTCCGAGCCAGACGCCCCGTTGCCTTCCACTGACCCAATATTTGCCACATCGGTAGTGCAAAGCCAGAGCTCTTTGGAGGGCAGGGTGGAGGTCTGTTGTGTTTTCTGATGAAATATGGTTGTGCTCGGTGCCAGTGGATTAGAATGAGATCAATTGAGGGCCAGCAACCAACCTATCTTCGAGCTAGGCACACTGAACCTACTCTTGGAGTTATGATGGAGCGCTCTACCGTTATCCCACGCACCCTGACTGCAAATTTGTACGTCACATTGGTGATTAGACCTATTGTGCTGCCATTCATTAACAGCCTTCAAGGGGATGTTTTCCAATAGGATAACAATCGCCCACATACCGCTGTTATAAACAGATATCGTCTACAGATTGTCGACGTGTTACCTTGGCCTAATCAATCACCAGATCTGTCTCCAGTCGAGCTCATATGGAACATCATCGGACAACAACTCCAGCGTCATTCACAATCAATACCAAACGTTCTTGTATTGACCGACCAAATGCAACAGGCACGGAAATCTGTCCCACAAACAAACATCCGACACCTGTACAACACAATTCATGCACTTTTGCATGCTTGCATTTAACAATGTTGCAGTTACATCTGTTATTAATGTACCAACATTTCACATTTGCAACAGCTTATCCCGCGCTTACGTTAACCTGGGATCTAGGAGTGCTAGTCACTTAAATATGTTACGTAGGCAAATGTATTTCCGAAATTTCATTACTGTACATTTATTATTTTTTGATAATGCGATTTTTTTCCCGTCAGTATAGTAAAGAGAATCTGGAGTGTTCTAGGTGTCCGAACGATGACGTGAAAGTAGCATGTCTTTGTGTGCCATCCACACCAGCACGATTGCCTTGCCTATTGTCTAATTTTATCTTAAATTGTGAGCAGCTCTTTGAGTTACTAATATTTATCTTCATGAAAATATAATTACTGCTGATGTTGGAAGAATTCATGAACTATTCACAATTAAAACCGATTTTCCGTAGCGAGTGACCTCCATTCTGAACAAACACCTGATAAAGTACGTAAACACTGATATAAACAGGCTGTTATCGATTGCGGTAAATGGCGATAAGACAGTCTGTTCCGTTGAAAAAGGCAAGAAGCTGTGCAAAAGTAGCCGTGGACTTTCTGAGAAAGGTAACAAAATACAAAAATCAAAAATTTATAATGAGATCCACATACACACACTAACTTCTCCGCTCTTTTTACAATTGTCCTCGAAACTCTTTATGGCAGCACGGGACAAACTTCACCAGCGAAAACAATTTGCCCACTTAAGATTTCAGCTAGCTGCACAAACGTGGACTTCAACCTCTCAGTATTTAAAAACGGTGAAAACCGAAACGTTTCTTTGATGCCAAGTGATATCCTAAAGGGGACTGTTTGGCCAGTTCCCGGCCGATGTACTGTACGGTGTGGTTAGCATAATGTGAGATCGTGGACATTAGTGAATCAAAACAGTATCAACTCTTTATTTTTCCTCGTCATATTTTCTGAATAGTACTTCTAAGTTTCTTAATTGTTTGACGGTTTATTTTGGACGTTGTTAATTATCTCAGTGTACTATTCTGGTCACAAAACACCGTTACCACTGATAGGGGAAGAGAGCTTATGTCTCGACTGTGGGGAATGAGACTGAAGTCACTATATTAGTCAGATGTCGTTATACTGTAAGTGTCCTAGGATTCAACAGCTGCCGAGCAAAATGTCTCTGTGGTGAAGACACTGGAGAGACACAGGGAGAATGTGATTCAAATCTACGTCTGGTTAATCAGTCAGTGACATCGGTGATTTCTTCTCACGTTCTTGTCCGACTAATGACCACGATATCTAAGATACAAACATAATCACCTTATAACAACACTCAAGGTATAGGGACAGATATTCAGGTTCCCTCCGATGCCATTCATTCACAGGCATTGAGGTTATTTCCAAAGTTACTATATGAGGGCACTGTAAAAAGAGTTTAGATTGACTTATAGATGGAGTAGATATGACTTAAATTTCGACCGAGCGAGGTGGCGCAGTGGTTAGACACTGGACTCGCATTCGGGAGGATGACGGTTCAATCCCGCGTCCGGCCATCCTGATTTAGGTTTTCCGTGATTTCCCTAAATCACTCCAGGCAAATGCCGGGATGGTTCCTTTCAAAAAGGGCACGGCCGACTTCCTTCCCCGTCCTTCTCTAATCCGATGAGACCGATGACCTCGCTGTCTGGTCTCCTTCATCAAAACCAACCAACTTAAATTTCAATTTTATTTTATGTGCAGGTACAGAGTTTGAAGTAGTCTTGATGTGTGTCTTTCGTTCAAAGCATAAAACAGGATTACTGTACCGACGTAAATTTTTTTATTTTGTACGGTGAATTCAAAGTGGCCGTGCTTCTTTTGATAATAATCGACGAGAATGACAATCGAAAACTGTAACCACAGAAGAAAAGTCCGGTGATTGGTATTGCAGAGATCACAATTGAAGCTTATGTTAAAGCTCATACATAGGCTTATCAACAGAACGATTACAGTATCATTGCAATGCTTCAATTTTTATTTGTCAAGACCGGTTTTGAACCGCCCAGTTATTCATCATCAAATGGTACACACATTTAATTAATGTTTTGGAACATTGTTGCAGTCGCGTAACTGTGGCAAGATAGAAAAACGAAACATATAAGGAGCGCTTTCTGGTTGCTGTAACAGTTTGTCATTCTGAATTTAGACGCTCATTCAAGATTATGCGAAGTCATGTTGTTTTCTGGTGGACTAGTTTAATACTATCAAGGAATATTGGAGTAACTGTCTCACAAAATGTTCGCTTACGAACTTTCGACATCATACGAGGATACCTGTGAGTTCTTAGGATTTTGTTTAAGGCCCAGGTGTTTTTGCACAAGGTGATACGGATCATAGCTTTTTTCGCTCCGGTTACGGCAACAGAAGTGATCTTAAATGATCTTAGGGCTGGAACTTCAGTACAACCGAAAGACTTCTGCATGTAAGTAGTTGGCAGAAGAACGCAACGTGGATTGAATATCTTTGATATACAGTGACAATAGCCGTGAAGCAACTGGGGTCCAGAGAGCACATGTTTCTACGATTAATTCTCTGGCCAACAGATGACTCACAGTAGCCACTTAGGAGGCAACCATTTTTTATTCGTGGGTGTAGGATAATCACCGCGGAGAGATATTATTGTGTGGACACTATTTTTGTGACACACTTCGTACCCCAAGGTATATGTTTCCCCATAACTACAACTTAAGGTGTAGAGATAGTAATTTTGGGCTTGGTAAATGGAGAGGAGGAAAACAACTACGAAGTCGCCTGCGTTTGCCAACATCTTCTTGTACGATGTATTTGGAAGCCACATAATTGGAAAACGTCGACTTACCTTCACGCTTAACGAAGAATGCTACGTAGGCAGACCCAATGAAGGGCAGAGGTACGGGACCAGGAAGCTTCTCGAACTCTCTCCAGAACAGTTTCCTGGAGATGATGCTCGCAGAGACTGCGATCACAAAGACCGCTATTAGCAAAGCCGTTACGTCCAGCATCTCACGAAGGAAGTTCCTGCCAGCAACCTACGCGCGTACTGAGTGAAACGATGCAGACCGGCTCTTTTCAACGCTGCGCACGGTCGACCTCTGTACTGTATCAAGCGCCACGCCAATAGGCTATTGACAGTGACGTTGCGTTCTGCAGGCGGTGTTTACAAAACACGAGCTCCCGCCACTGATGCAGTACACGCAGAGAAGTTGAGATGCTCGGTAATTTACAACTGCAGAAAGTCTGTTTTTTTTTTTTACCCTATTTCACACTGTACTACCTCAGAAAAACTGAGAAGTCCTTGTATGATTTATAATCTGGAATACAAAAATTAAGTTTGTCATGGATATTTCTATTTTGTTCAAATAATTTACGGGAAAGCTGCCGGGTGACGTCGTCGACAACCGCCGGTATTTCGAGACGAGGACACCATGCCATTTTTAAGGCAAAAATGCAGCAAGTAACCGCTGTGTAAGGGAATTTAAATAAGGTTTTCAGATAAACGTTAGCGCGATCACAGACCAAAGACGACCGACGTCACAAGTTATCGACAGTAAAATTAACTACTAAGGGGTGAGGTAAATTTTGGAAATTTGTGGCAAGGACTATGGGACCAAACTGCTGAGGTCATAGGTCCCAAGGCTTACACACCAATTAAACTAACTTACGCTAAGGACAACACACACACACACTCATGGCCGAGGGAGGATTCGAACCTCCGACGGGGGGGGGGGGGGAGCTGCGCGAACTGTGACAAGACGCCTGAGACCGCACGGGTACCCTGCGCGGCAACGGGTGAGGTAGCATAAACTATGTCCGTCTGTTTTTTGACGAGGAAGAGAGCAGGATTCCATGCAGATTTTATTTTAAAAAGTGCCATCTCTATTGATAAGGTTACTTACTAATTACTCGGCTGTTGCAAGTGTGTGTGCCGTTTAGGCTCAGTACACCGGTCCTCCATAGTCCCGGAACCGCGGGACTGCCACGGTCGCAGGTTCGAATCCTGCCTCGGGCATGGGTGTGTGTGATGTCCTTAGGTTAGTTAGGTTTAAGTAGTTCTAAGTTCTAGGGGACTTATGACCTAAGATGTTGAGTACCATAGTGCTCAGAGCCATTTGAACCATCCTCCATAGTCCCGACAGTCTGGAGAATATATGGCATGCAGCAACTGCAAGGAATACGGTAGACAAAGACCATCCTTTACGGAACTTAAAAGAACCTGATGTTATACGGTGGTCGAAAAACACAATATAATTTTCTTACATTTCTCCGCAAAATACCACATATCCTATACGAATTACTCCCTGCGTAAGGCAAAAAGGCAGTAGATTTTGGTGCCACCTCGCTATTATCATCAGTCACACTGTGCACACTGTCTTTCGCTATAACAATTCTGACGAAAGAAGGCTTCGAGATGGGTTAACTCAGCTGACAAACTCTGAGGGTCCAAGATGACATGGACCCTGTGAATCAAGGTTCGAAGTAGCCCTTCACGTTGAGCCGGATGGTGACAACTATCAGCCTGGAGATACAAGTCAGTGTGAATAGGCTTCCTATAAACGGCATATCCCAACGTACCATCCACCTGAATCCTGATTAACACTTCAAAGAAGGGAAGACAGTTATCCTTTTCCATCTCCATCGTTAAACGAATATTTGGGTGGATTGAAGTGAGGTGTAATAAAAACGAGTTGAAATTCTGACGGCCATGTTGCCAAACAACAAAAGTGTCGTCTACATATCTGGGAAAAACACTGGGTTTCAAAGCCACCGACTCCAAGGCACGTTCCTCGAAAACTTCAATAAACAAATTTGGAATAATAGGTGAGAAAGAGCTTCCCATCGTAACTCTGTCTGTCTGCTCATAAAATAAATATAAACGACGTGTGACGAGGGCCTCCCGTCGGGCAGACATTCGCCGGGTGTAAGTCTTTCGATTTGACGCCACTTCGACGACTTGCGCGTCTATGGGGATGACATGATGAAGATTAGGACACCACAACGCCCAGTCCCTGAGCGGAGAAAATCTCCGACCCAACCGGGAATCGAACCCAGGCCCTTAGGATTGACCACTCAGCTACTGGGGGCGGACTGTCTGCTCCTAATGGCTATTGAATAAAAAGTAACTGGAGTCAACATATGTCGAAATACTTTCGTTAATTCATCACCAAACCTAACCTCAATCAACCTTAACAAATGAGACAGAGGAACACGAGTGAAGAGAGAGAACACATCAGAACTTACTTGAACATCAGAGTCATTCAAACGCACTCCCTCCAGTCGACGTAAGAAATCTGCAAAATTCTTAGAGTAGTGCACACACTAACCTACTATAAGGTTCTACAGAGTACAAAAGTGTTTTGCAACGCGATATGTCGGAGCACCAACGTTACAATCGGACGAAGAGGAGTCCCTTCGTTGTGGACCTCAGGGAGAACATGTAACCTAAAGGGAACAACACAATAAGAATTAAGACTTTTGATAGTCTCCTGCGATAGGCAACTTTTCTTCAGGAGGCTGTTAGTGTTTCTCTCAACACTTCTTGTGTGGTCAGCACCGATCCTGCGATTCGCTGAATCAAACAGTAAACAATCCATCTTTTGACTGTAATTCTGCCTGTCCAAAACAACGCTAGCATTGTCCTTGTTCGCAAATAAAATAATAACATCCGGATATATCGGCGGTTGTAGACCATGTCACCCGGATCCGGTCCCGTAAGTTACACTCCTGGGAATGGAAAAAAGAACACATTGACACCGGTGTGTCAGACCCACCATACTTGCTCCGGACACTGCGAGAGGGCTGTACAAGCAATGATCACACGCACGGCACAGCGGACACACCAGGAACCGCGGTGTTGGCCGTCGAATGGCGCTAGCTGCGCAGCATTTGTGCACCGCCGCCGTCGGTGTCAGCCAGTTTGCCGTGGCATACGGAGCTCCATCGCAGTCTTCAACACTGGTAGCATGCCGCGACAGCGTGGACGTGAACCGTATGTGCAGTTGACGGACTTTGAGCGAGGGCGTATAGTGGGCATGCGGGAGGCCGGGTGGACGTACCGCCGAATTGCTCAACACGTGGGGCGTGAGGTCTCCACAGTACATCGATGTTGTCGCCAGTGGTCGGCGGAAGGTGCACGTGCCCGTCGACCTGGGACCGGACCGCAGCGACGCACGGATGCACGCCAAGACCGTAGGATCCTACGCAGTGCCGTAGGGGACCGCACCGCCACTTCCCAGCAAATTAGGGACACTGTTGCTCCTGGGGTATCGGCGAGGACCATTCGCAACCGTCTCCATGAAGCTGGGCTATGGTCCCGCACATCGTTAGGCCGTCTTCCGCTCACGCCCCAACATCGTGCAGCCCGCCTCCAGTGGTGTCGCGTCAGGCGTGAATGGAGGGACGAATGGAGACGTGTCGTCTTCAGCGATGAGAGTCGCTTCTGCCTTGGTGCCAATGATGGTCGTATGCGTGTTTGGCGCCGTGCAGGTGAGCGCCACAATCAGGATTGCATACGACCGAGGCACACAGGGCCAACACCCGGCATCATGGTGTGGGGAGCGATCTCCTACACTGGCCGTACACCACTGGTGATCGTCGAGGGGACACTGAATAATGCACGGTACATCCAAACCGTCATCGAACCCATCGTTCTACCATTCCTAGACCGGCAAGGGAACTTGCTGTTCCAACAGGACAATGCACGTCCGCATGTATCCCGTGCCACCCAACGTGCTCTAGAAGGTGTAAGTCAACTACCCTGGCCAGCAAGATCTCCGGATCTGTCCCCCATTGAGCATGTTTGGGACTGGATGAAGCGTCGTCTCACGCGGTCTGCACGTCCAGCATGAACGCCGGTCCAACTGAGGCGCCAGGTGGAAATGGCATGGCAAGCCGTTCCACAGGACTACATCCAGCATCTCTACGATCGTCTCCATGGGAGAATAGCAGCCTGCATTGCTGCGAAAGGTGGATATACACTGTACTAGTGCCGACATTGTGAATGCTCTGTTGCCTGTGTCTATGTGCCTGTGGTTCTGTCAGTGTGATCATGTGATGTATCTGACCCAAGGAATGTGTCAATAAAGTTTCCCCTTCCTGGGACAATGAATTCACGGTGTTCTTATTTCAATTTCCAGGTGTGTATTTCAACATTATTTATGCCGGGAGAAACTGATATCTCACTTTCTCTTATTTTCATTTCATCCTGCTCATAGGCTACAGAACAGAGGAATGTCGGGTACTGTCGGACACGTAAACTTGTTTGACATTTTTTCTGGTGATTGTATTGGCGCATTCTTCACGGTAAACAATATTGTGATAGGCAGCTTGACTGAATTATAGGGCTCGATGTCATAAGAATGTACCTTCCTTGATTTTTTTAAATATTTTTTCTACCTTTTTCACTTCTGTCGTTTAAATGTTTGGCTGGTTGTATCAGACATAAACTGTAGTGTGTAAAAGAGTCATATTTGTAGCAAAAACGTTTCAGTTCTATCGTAAATAGTCATAAAATTGAAAGCGCCCCTCAGATCACGTAGTCTGTTAAAGAATTTTTCCACTTGTTCGTTTGTGAAACCTGCTGACCGTTGCAAACTCGTGGATTCAGCTGTTCTCAATCTTCAAGTATTTTTATAAAATCCTAGTAAAAGTCTTTACTCGGTTTCATCTTCTCCTTCTTGTACCGATGCTTTATTTTCAGTTGCTCTGCTTATTTGTTCACTAGATTTAATACGTTTCTTTTGTACACTAGATTTAATATCATGTCTTCATTCAAACGAATAAGCTGGCTGTAGAAATATTGAAGCTGATCGTGCAGTTATGTTTCTCTTTCGTCACGGTTCTTCCTCAGAAATAACTTATTATCCCATAAAACAGTTTTATTTTTCGGTAAAGCTTTGAATCTATGACCTAACGTACTTCTTGCAACTGCATTTCTCATTCGCTTCCCTGACTGTAATTTGAAGACGACCGACATTTTCTACGGCTTACTTCACGATATTTTCATCCGTTTACGTCATGACGTCTCATTCTTTCGCAGTTAAAGAGAAAAAGCATAAATTTAAACTTTCATGCTATCTGTTTCTTCTGGGACCACTCGAAATTGCTTTGTCTGATACAACCCTAGCCTACTCGGGAGGTAGCATAAACACTGCAATTTTTATGACTTGTCCCAGCGTGCATCAGACAGTTTAATAACAGTTGTATCGAAAGACACCATAAAAATGCGGTGTTACTCACTTCAAAACAAATCACAGCACTGGATGAAGTTTGTGTACCGCAAAACTCAGTAGGAACAGATAACTTGTTGACACTCAGAAAAAAATGGTTCAAATTGCTCTGAGCACTATGGTCATCAGTCCCCTAGAACTTAGAACTACTTAAACCTAACTAACTTAAGGACATCATACACATCCATGCCCGAGGCAGGATTCGAACCTGCGACCGTAGCAGTCGCGCGGTTCCGGACTGCGCGCCTCGAACTGCGAGACCACGGCGGCCGGCACACTCAGAAAAGCACTGTTGTAATTCACACTACAGTGGCGTGACAAGTACTGTCACTGGCGTCAGAGTTTAGGATCAGGTCGTGTCCAATACCATCTGCTGTCTGTTACTACTCGACCTTCCACTACATGTAGTAATTTTTAAAAACATTATTCCTTCGAAATTCTGGTTTTTCTGTCGGATAAAATATGAAACCTTGAAGGACGAGATCACTTTACTGACAATTGATGTGAAAGGTACTTCATCATTGTGGACGTGTGTAGTAACGAATTTATAGTAAACGGAACAAACACTTGACAGTAAACGTTCACACAATACACAACTGCATCGCAGGAGTGTACTCTCGGATGTCAACCAGTGCCGGATTAAGCCAGGCATCAAACTTCAGGATACGAAATAAAATAGCATTAAATTTTTTTTTCAATTTAATTTGGGCAAATTTATAGATAACAGTAGTCAAACCAACATATCTTAGAAAATCACATTCTACATTTATTAAGGTGAGATCTTTTAGAAGTTATTGTGGAATGATGTTCCTGCACTCATTTTTAACACATTTTAAAATTGGAAAAGGATGTTCTCCACTGCAGTTGGTGATAATCAATTTGTAAATTTGGAAAAAACGATTCTAATGAATGTTCTATTAAAACCTTATAAAACTGTAGTTTCAGGGGCTCTCGCTTTTTGCTGTCAACAACAGCAGCCACATCTGTCTTGAGCAGCTCGGCAAACTACACAAGTTCTTCACCTAAGTTTTTTTTCCAAATCATCTGGATAATCACTGACGATAACTGGATTTCTTATCATGGTCTCTTCTGCTATTAAAGACTTAAATTTCCAAGGTCTTCCAAATACGATGGTCACTTGATGGCACGCTTCCATTCGTTTAGTTCAAGGACACAACACATTTTCAGCCATGACAATAAACACCTGAATTTCAAAATGTTGTCCAGGTGATCGATTTTCTCAAACTTCATGTAGTATAGGAGAGCCACTGAAATGGTCGTACTTTGTATTTCGCTTGCTGTTACGTAGTTTTGAAGTATGTTGCTTACGTTCTTCACCGGTTGGCACTTTGGTTATTACTTCATTATCTGAAAATGTGGACCGGATTGTGTGGACGTACCCACGTAACGGTTTATAGGGGCCGTATCCCGTGTTAAGGTCTTAAACAGACGACTGCTGTAAAACCATACACAAGTGTACACAAGTGCCTTGGCTGAATTTCCTCGGGCCGACCACCTAGTGACCGACAGCATTTTCAAAATCGTAATTTCTGAATTTTTGAATTCAAAAGACGACCCCATCGAGGTAGAAGCGTAAAAAGATGCCTAGAGACTTTCAACAAAGGTGAAGAGAAATAACCGGCCGTTGTGACCGAGCGGTTCTAGGTGCTTCAGTCTGGAACCGCGCGACTGCTACGGTCGCAGGTTCGAATCCTGCCTCGGTCATGGATGTGTGTGATATCCTTAGGTTAGTTAGGTGTAAGTAGTTCTAAGTTCTAGGGGACTTATGACCAGAGATGTTAAGTCCCATAGTGCTCAGAGCCATTTGAACCATTTGAAGAAAAATAATGTTTCTTTGCAGCAGTCTGCAGCTCACTTGGCAACCAAATGTAATGAATGTGCAAAGCAGGGAATGTATTCTGAATATTTATTTATATTATTAATACGAGCTTCTGAGCCACTGTACTTCCCACTCATGTTGCTTTGTCAACGACAAGCTTTGATATCGATGTCGTTTGCATTTAAAAAATTTACTAAGTATTGGGCGAGTTGCTCAGCAATAAGGCCTTCCATCCTTACCAAACTTTCCACTGGTCCAGATGACAGGACAAGGCGCATTATTAGAGCCAGCTGGTCTACATGCAATACATCTGGCGAAGAATCCAATGAAACAGAATAACATTTCAATTTCTTAGTTTCACAAATAATATGAACCCGTATGCTTGATGCAATTAGATCGATAAATCCCTTGCATGAATATGTGTTAGGCAAGAAAAATGTCAGATTTCGCTATTAATTCTGATAAACCTAAAAAATTTCGATTGTGAGGTGATGTAATAATTTCATTACTATCCAAAAACGCAAGACCTCGTTCTGCTAAAAAAAGATATAACAGCTGTAATTCCTTCTATCATTTTTCGTCTATACCTTTGTTTGGTTTCAATTAAATACTTTATTATTGGTAATCAGTAGAGTCCTATTATAACTGATTGGGTTATTACGACTAGAACGGATGACAGAAGAAAATTCTCTGGTACTTTTTGCGATTTTGTCAACTTCGGACACATAATGCATGGTATGAGTAGCGCTCGCTTCAAAAATGAGCTAAAACTATTACTACATACTGTAGGTTTGGACACCACAGTATTTTCCATTGAACGGTCAGCTTGTTAGATTTTTTTACACCCAGGTGCGGGGCCCCCTAATGGGCGGGGGCTCGTAGCATATGCTAACTCTTTTTACTAGGCTAATGTGGCACTGATGCCAACTATCATAGAAATCCTTCTATATTGTTCCAAGCACCTTTTATTGCTATACGGCAATGGTTCTTGCAGGATTTCGGTAATGAGGAAGTTCCTGTTTCGTCATGCCCCATACGTGCTCAACTGCCGAGAGATCTGGTGATCTTACTGGCCAGAACAGTTGTTGTACACCAAGAAGAGCAAGTCGAACCGTGCTAGCCGTACGTGGACGTGTACTTACCTGCTGAAGAAGTACATCATATTTATGTAAAAAAAGCAGCAGTAACGTCTGTGCAATGTAGTGGGCACTGATTACAATACGCTGCAAAAAAATCAAATGTGACCGCGACTTGTAACTGATGAACCCCGACGTCACGAAGCTTGTGGTGTTACCTGTGTGTCGAAGGAACAGGCGGCTCATCAGGTCTACGCCATACACGTGTACGTCCGTCAATCGGACACAGACAAAACTTACTCTCGTCACCGACGAGAACAGAGCGCCAGTCCATTGTCGAGTCTACTTTTTCATGACACCAGTGTAGCCATGCTTAGTGGTTTCTTGGTGTCAGTGGAAGCCTGGTCGTAGGCACACGTGATCTTTCAGTCCTGCCGCAAGCAAACGGTTCCACTCGTCGCTGGTGACACAACATGTGCTCCTATTTCGTGCCTGCATGATGTTCGGTTGGCCACCGCTGCTCACATAACGCGTCGAACTTGACGCGCAGCCGCGCTGCACAGAAGTCCAGAACCTGGTCTACAGATGTGGGAATGCTCCCCAGACTACTGCTGACAGCAGCCGCACACCACCGATACATTGTGCCCAGCATGTGCAGCCGTCCTTTGATGCGTGAATCCACCTATCCGCAGGCCCACAGTGCGACGCCGTTTAAACGGCTTAAGTCGTTCAACAATCGTACGTGCTCGTCGGCGGCTCATGGTTGTACCGTAGAATGAATGTTGCAGACGCTAATTACCTCTAAAGTCACCTCAGATACTGAATGAAGAGTCAAAACGGAGGATACACAGACAGGCCTCATGAACGCCATGCCAATGACCATGACAAATGAATCATTAAAATCATCCCTCAGTATCCACTATTATACCCCGTTGCCACTGAACACAGTCCTTGAAGGTATTGCATTTTTTTCCTGCAGTGTAACAGAGGCCATGTTTTCACACTCTTATTGTGCAATGGGCTAGAGAATAACGATACTGTTCGATGGATATTAATTTTACAACAAATACTTCTCCTAATAGGCCCCGGATTGCAGCACAGTCCGAGCACTGTAAGTTGCTGCCTTTCATTTAGTTCCGAATAAAAGCGACGGCTGGATGACAGGTCTGTAAATTTAGATCCAAGTTTAATGACTGGTCCTCTTCTCAGTTTTCTTCTATCAGCAGCCCAGCTCCTCCAGTGACTTGGCGCAATTTCAGCAAAACGGCGTTCTAGGTCCTAGGTCCATCCTGAAAGAAATATCACCATCACAAGTTGGTTCTTTAATTCTGGAACGTACAAAAATATAGCATAGTTATAAACGTGATAAAACACTTCTACATTTGTATTATTTGGTTCCAAATATTGTATTCTATGCATAGTTTCATATTACGTTATTTACTTAAAATCAGCCATAGAGTATTAGAGCGTGTTCGTGCTTCATGAAACGCACCGGAGTGCGTAGTTATAAGAGAAACCAGGTATTTAAACTGTGTACTACTGATCGGTGGTTGGTTGTCTGTGATGATGATGTCACTGGATCAGGGTCGAATTTTCGAGAACTTGGCAAGTTCTGTCGGCTAGAAACACATCATCTTCATCATGTTATATCTTATAAGAACAGAGTGCCTAAATATCTGTTATTACTATGTCTACAGGAAGGATGAGAGCGCAGCCCTTTAGTGCAGCCAAAATTGATTGGAGAATGAGGTAAAATTCCAGCCGGGTGGTGAACACCACTTGTGGCGTTAGAGTAGAACGTCTGGATGCTCCACACACGGACTTCTAAAACATAATGGTCACGAAGCGCTTCCCAAATGAATTTAATAGTGACCTGTTCTCGAAGTGCAGAAATACCTGGTCTAATGACTGGTTCTTTCCTTAGTGTTTTGGTGTCACATTTTTCATTATATTTCATTGCCAATGTAATAATTCCATTCTTTATTCGCATCAATAAGGAGGATCGAGGACGACACTCTCGCTGCTACATCCTATGCAGCTTCTTTAACAGGTACAAAAATACAAATTTTTGGAGAAGAAGAGTAGTAGAAAAGTTATGTAGCAGATTCAGTACCGCACAGTTGTAACTGTCACAGCCGTGACATTATATTTAAACATATGAGATTACGTCACGGGAGGATGAAAAGGTAATGAAGATACTCTCTGAAGTAGTACATGAATATTATTAATATATTTCAATTTTTGTTTTAATGCTGTGCCAGTTGATGCTTATTCCTGAAAAACCTACCGTTGACGTTTGATGTGTTAGCGGCAGAAACGGTGCCCCTTTGCAGAAAGTAATGTGTCAAATTCAAGTTGCGAGTGCTTTGAACACGGATGCGAAATGGCTCCCCGGGCCATATATATTGGTTAGCAACGATAGGGCTGGTCGGAATAACTGCTCATCGTATCAGTATACTGAGACCATGGATAAGCGCCCTGGAGAGAACAAGTCATCCCGGGAGGCGTCACTCTAATACCGAATAACTTAGCCTCTGTCCGTGGTAATGGTCTCAAATCGACAAGGAAGAGTGGCCACAAGTTCAGGCATGGCATATCCAGCTGAAGCCATTTAGTGATTAACAGATCCCATCGTGATGATTGCTACGTTTCATCTGATGTTCCAAACAGTCTCACCAAATCCAGTGGAGTTAAGATCGGACTATTTAGCAGGACATTCGAGGTGAGATAGGCTGCCACAGCAGGAACGTATGTGAACGCGGCTGTTGTCGTTTTGGAAGACAGGATTTCTCTCAACACACTCATCATGAACATGGAGAATGAATGACTTTGTAAACAAGAGACTTTTCCGCGACGTATCACCAAACCGTGGAGGGCCTATAGCTCATGTATCATCGTCCAGTCCCTTACAAAGACAGAGCACTTAACTGCTTGACTAACAATAGACTATAAGAAAAAAAATACGACGCACCACGAAGAAATTACTCGAGTAGGACGGAAAACTATGTACGTGATGTCCATGGCCGGGTAAACAAAAGACTACAATTTCAAAAAAAATGCCCAATTAGATGTGTTATTCAAGAGAAAGAGCTTCACAAAGTGAGCGAGTCAATAACGCATAGCTCGTCCTCTAGACCCCATGCAAGCAATTACTCGTCTTGACATTGATTGACAGAGTTGTATAGTTGTTGGAATATCTTACCAGTTGTGTGTAATTGGTGCGTTAGATCGTCAAAATCCCGTTTTGGTTGGATGGCTCTGCCCATAATTCTCCATTCTCACTTGGGAAGAGATCTGGATGTCGTGCTTGCCAAGGTGGGGATTGGCAAGCACGAAGACAAGCAGTAGAAGCTCTCGCCATGTGCGGACGGGCATTATCTTGCCACATGGCAGGTGACGGTCAGATTGGTATCACACTGGAGAAAGGGGCTTCTACAGACACGTGTTAGCTGCTCATCGGGGCTAAGTTCTAATCGAGACTCACCAGTGAATACAATTCTAATCCACTCAATGAGATTCCAGACCGAAGACATGTCTGGAGACACCCTAGACACCGGTGCGATACCATTGTCGCCCGCCATACTGCCTCACAACCGGGAATGATGTCGTGGAGTGCCATATATATATATATATATATATATACAGGGTGTTTCAAAAATAACCGGTATATTTGAAACGGCAATAAAAACTAAACGAGCAGCGATAGAAATACACCGTTTGTTGCAATATGCTTGGGACAACAGTACATTTTCAGGCAGACAAACTTTCGAAATTACAGTAGTTACAATTTTCAACAACAGATGGTGCTGCAAGTGATGTGAAAGATATAGAAGACAACGCAGTCTGTGGGTGCGCCATTCTGTACGTCGTCTTTCTGCTGTAAGCGTGTGCTGTTCACAACGTGCAAGTGTGCTGTAGACAACATGGTTTATTCCTTAGAACAGAGGATTTTTCTGGTGTTGGAATTCCACCGCCTAGAACACAGTGTTGTTGCAACAAGACGAAGTTTTCAACGGAGGTTTAATGTAACCAAAGGACCGAAAAGCGATACAATAAAGGATCTGTTTGAAAAATTTCAACGGACTGGGAACGTGACGGATGAACGTGCTGGAAAGGTAGGGCGACCGTGTACGGCAACCACAGAGGGCAATGCACAGCTAGTGCAGCAGGTGATCCAACAGCGGCCTCGGGTTTCCGTTCGCCGTGTTGCAGCTGCGGTCCAAATGACGCCAACGTCCACGTATTGTCTCATGCGCCAGAGTTTTCACCTCTATCCATACAAAATTCAAATGCGGCAACCCCTCAGCGCCGCTACCATTGCTGCACGAGAGACATTCGCTAACGATATAGTGCCCAGGATTGATGACGGCGATATGCATGTGGGCAGCATTTGGTTTACTGATGAAGCTTATTTTTACCTGGACGGCTTCGTCAATAAACAGAACTGGCGCATATGGGGAACCGAAAAGCCCCATGTTGCAGTCCCATCGTCCCTGCATCCTCAAAAAGTACTGGTCTGGGTCGCCATTTCTTCCAAAGGAATCATTGGCCCATTTTTCAGATCCGAAACGATTACTGCATCACGCTATCTGGACATTCTTCGTGAATTTGTGGCGGTACAAACTGCCTTAGACGACACTGCGAACACCTCGTGGTTTATGCAAGATGGTGCCCGGCCACATCGCACGGCCGACGTCTTTAATTTACTGAATGAATATTTCGATGATCGTGCGATTGCTTTGGGCTATCCGAAACATACAGGAGGCGGCGTGGATTGGCCTCCCTATTCGCCAGACATGAACCCCTGTGACTTCTTTCTGTGGGGACATTGGAAAGACCTGGTGTACCGCCAGAATCCAGAAACAATTGAACAGCTGAAGCAGTACATCTCATCTGCATGTGAAGCCATTCCGCCAGACACGTTGTCAAAGGTTTCGGGTAATTTCATTCAGAGACTACGCCATATTATTGCTACGCATGGTGGATATGTGGAAAATATCGTACTATAGAGTTTCCCAGACCGCAGCGCCATCTGTTGTTGAAAATTGTAACTACTGTAGTTTCGAAAGTTTGTCTGCCTGAAAATGTACTGTTGTCCCAAGCATATTGCTACAAACGGTGTATTTCTATCGCTGCTCATTTAGTTTTTATTGCCGTTTCAAATATACCGGTCATTTTTGAAACACTCTGTATATATATATATATATATATATATATATATATATATATATATATATATATATAAAACAGGGCCCCTTTGGTTGTCATCCGTGGCACCCTTACAGCAGAGCGGTATATCGACGATATTCTAAGTCCAGTTTCTTTCCCTTCATGGCAAGCCATCCTGGTCTTACTTTTCAGCAAGATAATACTACTCACCTTGAGTTACTACCGCTAGACTACGAGCTCACCAAACCCTACCTTGGTCAGCAAGGTCGACGGATTTTCCTCCAGTTGGAGACGTTTGAAGCATTATGTGCAGGGCCCTCCAAGCATCTTGGGATTTTGACGATCTAGCTCACCAGTTGGACAGAATTTGGCACGACATCCAACAACTCTATTAATGCCAAGCCGAATAACTGCCTGCATAAGGGCCAGAGGAGCATCATTGTGTTCTTGTCATGATCAGTTTGTGAAGCTTTTTCTCTTGAATAAGTCACCCAATTTGTCTAAAATTGTAATCATTTATTTTTCTGCAATGTACATCACGTCTACCGACTTCAGTCTGATTTGGATAATTCCTTCGTGGTGCACCGCTTTTTCTCCTAGACCCTGACAGCTGGGGTACATTGATTCCATCCTAGTGGGTACGGGGTGTCGGTAGGAAGGCCACCTCTTCGCATTAACCAAGCCAAATCCGATTGTAACAGTGCCGACTCTGCCAAAATTGCGGGGCAATGGCTTAAGCAAAAGAAGAAGAAGAAGAAGAAGAAAAATAAGTGTATTTATAACCGCGGATTCACATGGGAGTCTAAATTATAAATCATAACACAGTAATTGTGGCACAACTGCGTGAATATTTAACAAGTCAGATAACTAAATAGGCAAATTTCGCTATAATACTAATTTTTCAGACCTTCGGGATCCGCTAATGTATTCCATAGATGCAAGAAGATCAAGTGTTTGTGGCTAATCAGTTTTAATGTCAGCGGAACGACGAGTTTGACAAAGTCACAAGATTAAATCAGCAAAGATGTTACATTCAAACTGGCGACGCAGACACATCACCACGGGAGGAGACGGTTTTTTCACAGGCGTCGCCATTGTGGAGTCAACGCAGAATAACCCAGCTAAGCGCCAGGGGGTCTTAGCCCAACCTCTCTGGTCAAAAACCATTGAAATGGTCAGTACTTCAACCCTCTCCCCCCACTTCCCCCTTAAAGTTGGTTACAGAAATTATTCCTTTCCAAAAGTGCACTGCTCTGTGTGAAACCACAGAGACCTGCTCTCCAAGCTTACTCAGTTGCAGATATCAGAAGTAGTCCATTCAGATGCAGGTTAGCAACGGTGTTGTTAAATCGTTTGTCCAGAAGTCGCCGCCATCTTCAGTTAACGGGAAGTAGCTTCTATTACTTTGGAAACGGTCACTTGTAAATATCAGGTCAGCAGAAATCGACTAGCGTCATGATAGGATGCACGCGCTTATCCCGACCGCTGTAATTAAGGCATTCGCACCATACTTTCTAGCTGCCTGCACATCACTGAACAATGCAGATGGGGGTAAGAGTTCTCTCGCATACCACTCTTTGTATTCGAATATCCCGTCCCTCATGGTCAAAAACAATACCTGCTGTACCTGTCTCAAGATGGTTTCCATGTTTCACTGGTTAGGACTCTCTAGGAACTGGACGAATCTTTATTTCGTATTTGATTGTTTTTCCCTTGCTACTTTTAATTCCTGCATAGAACTAGCTGTTCGACGAGTAATCCAGTATTAAAGATTGTTTTGATCCCATATTGTAACAAGACTACCTCGCATGCATAAGTTTTCTAAACGGTTAATATATACTTCTTCTCCTTCTTCTGCTGACTAGGGTTCTTCCTGTTTGTCTGCCTCATTCCGTGGATGTACTGGACCAACTGATGTCCCATCTCTTGGGTGGTCTTCCGCGTAGTCGTTTCCCTTGCAGTTGTCCATGTTTACAAATTTTAGCTCATCTTGAATGGTTCTTTCTTTCCACATGATCATTCCAATTTTTGTCTCTCGTCTTCATCCATTTATTTATATTTTGTGCTCCACACTCTTCCCCTATCGACACATTTGGTCCATTGTCCCTCATGGTTACTCCTTGGATATGTCTTCGTACCTACATTTCCGCTGCCATTAACTTTCTTTTTTTCTTCTTTTCCGTTTCTGCTGCGTATGTCAAAACAGGACGCATCAATGTTTTTTCATATATTTATTTTCCTCTGTTATCAATATATACTTATTCCATTGATTTACTGCTTGTTTCTTACTTGTTTGTGACCTTCCCCTGTGCCCTATTACATAATTTCCTCTAGTGCAAAAACATGCTGTAGGGTCAACCTCCGACGTTGCGATCGTCAGGGGACAGAAGATATGCAGATAAGATATTGTCAGATAAGATTTTGCTAGTCTCCCAATAGCGAAGTGGTAGGAGACAGCGAGCTAATTCTATGTGTTTCTCCTGTTCTTCGACCAAATAAGTTACGTGCACGCCACAACATAGACACCGAGAATACCATCCTCGTTAATATTCACGGTATCTTGAATGACTGGGCCAACTTTACGGTGAGGATGAATACCCCACAAAAAACCACAGAACCACTCTCTGCGGGTTAAATGCTGGCCGTCCTCTCGACATCTTGTATCACTTGAAAAGAGACAAAACTCCGATTCATCGGATTACTCAGTGAACCTTTACGTGTCTGATGTTCAGTTTCCGTGTATTTTGGCCAACTGAAAACATGCAGCTTACGTGCCGAACAAAGAAACAGCATATAGTGTTGCGACTGGTCGGGCTTCCGCACGAGGAACTGGGACGACTTCACGATGGCTATAGTTGTCTTTCTCGGGAAAGATGACGTCTGTTTCAGCCTACTTTCCCACACTGTACTCGTGCGTGTTAATAATTAAACTTAATAAATGAATTACTCCTGGTGGTATTAATCAGAGGTTTAATTAATTTATAGGAACTAACTAGTTGGAAACTTCTTGAAATGATGAGCCGCAACAATGATTTGAACATTTACTGAATAAAGTTTACTGTCATTAGAACAGATCATATAACTTCGGGGACTGGTGAAAGCTACAAACTCAGTTAAGTTGTTGAAAAGTGACTCGAGACCCCAATACAGCGGCAGGCAAACTCGCTACATAAGTGTTCAATAAATTCATGAAAGCTAGTAAATCGTCTGTTAAGTACGTAGCTGTTCACTGAAACGAATGAATCGCGGGATAATTCGCAACTATCACTCGACTCTAAACTAAATGTAGATAAGCCAAAAAATCCAGAATCCCTTCAGTCGAATCTGAGGCTAAGTCCAACTTCAGCGTTCAGAAACTGTCCCAAATCCACTTTACATCCAAATCTCAAGTCAGAAGATCACCTCATCGAAAATAAGCAGAGTCCAAAGTATGTCCACAAAACACTCACGCTAAATTATTCTAAGTCAAGCTACTGGGCCACCCAAAACAACTTAACTTTCACGTCAGCGCAGGTGAAAACCGCCGCTCAGACTGGCACTGGTCCTGCCTTCACTAGAGCGCACAGGACACTGCTATAAGAATGATGACCGTCGCCTTTCTATAGTCTTGGTAGACCACCTCCGCTAAGTTCCCTGGCTACATCGGTTTTACAGTTACCCCAGCCTCCTTCACATTTTTTTGATACCAAATAGCAATCACTAATTTGACTACCATTTCCAGCGCGCTGAGATTTTAGTCTAGTTTGTTATATGATAGGTTATATCATAGTACACTATAAGTGAAATAGTTCGTCCAGAAATGAGCCTCAACTGCAAAGTTTGTTGAAATGCTGAAAACCGTTCTTGCTTGGTGCAAATGGCTCTGAGCACTATGGGACTTAACATCTTAGGTCATCAGTCCCCTAGACTTAGAACTACTTAAACCTAACTAAGCTAAGGACATCACACACATCCATGCCCAAGGCAGGATTCGAACCTGCGACCGTAGCGGTCGCGCGGTTCCAGACTGAAGCGCCTTTAACCGCGTGGCCACACCGGCCGGCCGTTCTTGCTTATGTGCCATTAAATGTTACCGTAACCATTAATTTGGCACCATTTATTTGTAGGATTTTTACCGTTCTTTGCCTTTAATTATTCCAAGGACATGGGCGGAAGTATGTTTAATTAACAAAAAAAAGACACGCAATAAAAAATACAAATGTTAAGAAATAGAGTACTGCGGGGCTGTTCCACTCATTTCAACTGTAAACCCTATGTAATATGACATGAAACTTTGAAAAAAATCTGTTAATTTGATACAATTATGGCATGATGATTGTGAATACATTCTAGTGTATAAAAGGTCGAAATTTCCTTACTCGAATAAAGTATTAAACAAACCTCTGACGAAGGCAAAAATCGCAGTAAATAAAACTGTAATAAAAATGTGGGGCTATTCCACCTAGTGAAGAGGCTATTACTCCGAGTGTATTTCAGTGTTGAAATTACGAGCATTTACCACAGGTCAAAATTTTTCATCATTTTGCACCCACACATACTTCGTGAAACCGTGTAGCACTTTATCTAGAGGAGCTGCTTATAACCCGTGTTATAGCTTGTTTCCTATCTTCCTCTGATCATGAAGCATTTGAATTTTTCCTTTTGTATGTACGGACGATCTGAAAAGAAACCAAGGAAACGTGTTCTCTAGAATTTCGCAGTAACACATCAGTTAAGACAATAATTTGACTCAGCAGATAAAGCCCCACTTGTACGGGGCGAAATAGCCCCATGTGCGTAATTTCGAAAGATTCGGCATCATACACCTGTATGGAAAAAGCCAGCAATATTTGCTGATAAACACACTGCGTAACCTGTGTTCTTATACATGTGACAATAAGAGTTTAAAATTTCACGTTGTTCTGAATGGTAAACCTTAATTTGTTAGGTTTTATTCTTTAACTATGCCAATAATTCGTCTCAATTCGCTTACCTCTAGAGTTTGTTCTTCTTTCCGTCAATAATGTAACAGAAAACACCCCTATGACAACCATACGTGAAGACACAGAGATGGAGACACACTGAAGGTAAAACGAGCAAATAAGCTGTTGCTCTTAAACCAAGTGAAAGCACTGTACTTGCTACGACTGCTGCCTAGCATCGAAAGTGAAAGACGAATGGTGTGTTGCGAGGTGCGCCTTGAGGACCGACAGAGGTGGCTCAGTGGATAGCGCACTGGACTCGCATTCGGGAAGACGAAAGCTGAAATACCTGCTGACTGTCAGGGATTTAGGTTTTCCGTGATTTCCCTAATCACTCAAGGCAAATGCCGAAATAGTTCATTTTTAAAGGCTGTGCCAATTGCCTTCCACATACTTTCATGATTTCAGTTTGTCGTGCATTCCTAATGACTTCGTTGTTGGCGGGACGCTGAACACTAGTCTCCCTTCCTTCCCCCCGTAAGAAGAAACGGTTCGCCTCAATCTGACCTCTTTCTGCCTGAATAGATGTCACTGACACACCACGCCACTCGGCCAATACAATATGTGAAACGATACTCATTCACCTGAGGAGACAAGTAAATAACGTGCCTGCATTAGGTATTGGGTGAAGTTGTCATGAGAAATAAAAATATGCGAAGTTCTTGGTTTCCTTTTTCTCTGGTTTTTCATATTCTGAAGGTACAGTGGCACCGTTACCCCTTACCCTGCCGAGCCCACATCTGACACAACTCATGTTTTGAAGGTATGGAACCAAACTGATGGGTAGCCGAAGAAAAAGTACGAAAACTTTAAGAGTTGCATAAAAAAGGCACCTAAATTGGCTCAAATGGCTCGGAGCACTATGGGACTTAACTTCTAAGGTCATCAATCCCCTAGAACTTAGAAATACTTTAACCAAACTAACCTAAGGACATCACACACATCCATGCCCGAGGTAGGATCCGAACCGGCGACCGTAGCGGTCACGCGGTTTCAGACTGTAGCGCCTAGAACCGCTCGGCCACCCGGCCGGCGAAAAAAACTAGTCTACCCTTTTAGATGTTTCCAGTTCAGTCAAGATTTATTGTTGCAACAGTACATATAAATTACATGAAATGATTATATTTCCAGATCAATAACTCAAGTGATTCTGAGGTACCAGATAGCGACCAATGCTGAACACTCATATTAGTACGTGGTGCAGTGTCCACGGGCGGCAATGTAGGTGCTGACTGTGGCATCCAGTGGATCGTACAGATGGCAAATACTGTGCTGTGATACGTTATGCTACGCCTTCTCGACCTGTTCACGTAGCTCTGTAAGAGTCTTTACTTGATGGGTCGCATGAGTCACTTCTTGTCTCGTCATATCCCACATGTGGTCGTTTGGAGACAACTGCGGAGATTGTGCTGGCCATGCAAGTTACTGCACGTCTTTTAGAGTACGGTGAGTTTCACGGGCAGCGTGTTGGCGATGTATTGTCACCTGGAAATGGAAAAAAATGCTTAATAAATACTGTCTTTCGTATGAAAAGACACGAAGTGACAAAAGCACAAAATCCAATAAACTAATAATTGTATTTGCGATGCAACAAAGTCAAAGAAAATAAACTGTCCATTGTTAACACTAATTGCATAAAGACTGTAATACTAGTAAGACGTACTTCCGTTGGAGTTCTCGGAAGAATAAGACGCAAACTTGCGCGCTAACATTTTATTACACGGATGGAAATGTGTGTGGTGTGATAAGTTTTGTTTGTTATCTCAGAATATAATCACTGTTCGTTAACATAACGCTTGATAAAGAATTGTGCGATGAAGACCTTTCTATATTTCAAAGCTGTTCTATCTGTCGACGGGCGACGCTGAAACCAATGTCGTATTTCCAGATAAACTAATTTTTGTTGCGGCTCTGTATGTTAATGTGAAACACCAAAGTCTGAAAATGTCGACTTTTTTTGGTAAATATCAACGCATATCAAATACATCAGTGAATAACCGATTATTTAGTTATATTTTTATACATTCGAACCATCAGTGATGTATGTCGACATGCACAGATTTAGTGGACGTTGAAAGCAGAGGCCGATGTCGACAGAGAGGCGGACAGTAGATGAGATTTGTTCTCAAGAAATGTTGCTGGGAGAAGCAGTTACATATAATTATAGAAGTAGAGGGCAGGACTATACAAATTGTCAGCAAAAGGAAGTGTTCCACAATTAAATGCAGTTGCAAAAGCGAGGGACTCTTTTTGTAAATTCAAACCGTCATAGCAGTTTAAGTTATTGCAATTAATAAGATTTATAACGTGAATCAGATAATTAGATAAGTTTGTTATTGGTGTTATTTTCTTTCCTGATTGATAATATACTTTTTCTTGTAAGATCAAGTGTTTATTTGTATCCACTGTTATTTAGGCTTTCTCCTACTTTAACACACAGCTTAATGTGTTTTAATAATAAAGTATGATTTAAAAATGTAACAAAACGTTTTTTTCGACATTTACCATCAGTTCAAAGTGAAAGTCAACATTTGCTGGTTTACGTGACAAGTTAGGATATTTAGCGAACGTTTCTCTGCCGCGTCGTTTCTCTTCGGCACTTTTGCAATCGGTCCGTATCCATTAACTGAACTAGTTCTTCTGCCTGTTTCGCCAGTTGGCCGTACACTGTTTCGTGCATCGCTATCGGGTTGCGCTGTTGACATCCGGAGAGGTCACAAGGCATGAAGTGCAGACGAGTAGGGCCTCGGTGACTGCTACAACAGCGTTCTACAGGGACTCTGCCGCGGCGATTGTAATTTTGGCGTTTACGATAGACATGCGTTTGGTCCTCAAAGACACGACTGCAATTCAGCGGCTGGAGTTAGGTAAAACGTTTACTTGTGCATACTTCTTAAACGCCACCGCCTGATCGGTTAGTTGGCAGGTTATAGTGATCCTACATGCCAGTGCAATCCATTGTTGTTGAATGGTGTGTTGCGGCGAGCGTCCGTTGGTGTGTTTGCAGCTCTTCACACTGTCGGTTGTGGAGTGGTTAGTGGTGGGTGCCATTTATTCGTGCTACGGCCAGTTACCGTTGACATTCCATTTCCAGAGGGCACCCTGCCGTGAAGTGTAATTTGTTTTGTGTTGCTACAATATGTTACACTAAGATCTGACTGGAATAATGAGGTTAGTTATGTTTAATTGGTTCCGCTTTTGATCGAGTGTGGATTAACACCTTGTTCACGTAGCCGACCTATAGAGCCAACTGTTACGCCGTTGTGAACAGCTGCTACCTAAATAGGCTAGGCGCTTTTTTTACGCCCTCGATGTGATTGTTCTGTAATTGATTATTGGAATAAGTCTGTCAAGATATAACCATAATTATTCTACCACGCAAACATTTGGGGCTACACTCGTCTGGTATGAGACGTTCCAGGGCGAGGGTGGGGGAGAGGGGGGAGGGGACTGTAGCCTGTTGTGGCGTTGTGAACCACTGAGGGCTACGGCGGGGACGAAGCCTCTCCTTTTAGGTCCCAGGTTCAATACACAATACACTATAATGATATTTGTTGCGTTTTTATCAACCTACTGATCATCTTTGGATAAGGTTCGTTTAACAATTAGTTACAGTTGACGGGGCTGGTTTGGGTATTTGAAATTATTTTGCTATCGCTAGCCAAGTTACTCCTTCATAATTAGTTGATAAGCTCATTGCTGCTGCGTTAATTGGTTAACTTGTATCATTAAACTTATTTAGGATGATCCCACTGCGTTTGAAATTTTGGAGCCAATGCTTTTAATATTCTTGCAATTTTTTTTTTCAAGTGGTTTACACAGTCTCATCAAAAACAGGTGCCGACTGTTTTGCGGTAGGCAAGGTTTTGTTAACTGCACAGAGCTTGAGAAATTGTCATTTACGGCATTCCTCTTCTTATGGTGGGTGAGCTAAGTCATTGCTAAGACTGTTGGTAGTGAGCTATGCAGATAGTTTCAGGCTTCAGGAGACAGTACGCTGGAGTTCCTGCCATCTCCGATTAGCTGCATCCCGCCTGGTGAAGACACATTCCGCATTCGGAGTGACAGAGGAACACTCACGGTCCAGTCATCTTTGACAGCTTCAACCTCTTCTGTCCAATCATCAAATTAATAAATCAGAATCAGATCAACCTCACCAGAATTAACATCCAGCCCACCATTTCCACCACGTTACCTGGCACATTTCGAACATACAGTAAATGACTGTGTGAATCCTGACAGTCTCCATTTTTGGTATTTCACGGTAGCGTATATACGAGGCGCGATAATAAAGTAATGAGACTGATTTTCTTTGCAAGATGTGGCAACTCTGCAGGCTTGCTTAGGCACAATACCTTGGATCTTGGTTTATAACCTGCTTCTAGTCCAAGTGGCACATGGATGCAACTCCTCTGTTGTGAGTTGTGCTCTACTAAGTTAACATGTGTCTGTGCCTCTTGTCACGGAAATGGAACCGCATGATATTGCGCAATGGTATGCCATTTCTTTTTGCGTTAAATTGGGAGAAAACGTGACGACAACTTACAGTAAGCTTTATAAGGCTTTTGGAGAGGAGGTTATGTCAAGAGCTCAAGTTTTTCGTTGGGATAAAATGTTTACTGAAGGCAGAACGAATGTTGAAGATGAAGACCGCAGTGGACGGCCATCAACCTCGCGGATGGATGTCAACTTGGCCAGGGTGCGTGAACTCATACGATCTGATCGAAGATTATCTATGAAAATGATTGCAGAAGAACTGAACATCAATCGACAAACGGTTCGTCTAATAATAACTGAAGATCTTGGAGTGAGAAAGATTTGTGCAAAAATGTTCCCCAAAAATCTCATACCACAACAGCAAGAAACACGGAAAAATGTGGCAGCCGATCAGTTAGAGCAAACGGAAATAAATCCAGAATTGTTGAGCTGTACCTGGCTAGTGAAAAAAAAGTGTTGACTCGTGTTCTGTCTTGTTCTGAGATAATTTCAGTCCTAGCAGTTTGCAGATGGCGTACGTATTGCATCCACTGTGTTGGCAGATAATTACGGTGCACCACGTCATCTGCACAGCGGCCAATACCCCAGCGAGCCGATCATCGGTGCTGTACAACTGCTGTCCATTCTTCAATATGTGATGTGTGCACTCCATCTTGGCGGACGGGGAAACAATCACTCCATTTGCTTATGGCTCTGAGCACTATGGGACTTAACTTCTAAGGTCATCAGTCTCCTAAAACTTAGAACTACTTAAATCTAACCAACCTAAGGACATCGCACACATCCATGCCCGAGGCAGGATTCGAACCTGCGACCGTAGCGGTCGCGCGGTTCCAGACTGTAGCGCCTAGAATCGCTCGGCCACCCGGCAGGCCCATTTGCTTATGCACTGAGCGTTTTCTGGATGTTCCAATCAGGACGTAGGACTTCTGTTTTTCACTGGTAGTAAGTGTCAGCCAACTTGTGTTAGTCTAATAATGGACGGGGAGAGGGGGGGGGGGGAATCTAAACAAAGTAAATGATATGTTCTGCCTATCTAGAAACTACATTTCTAGAATTTTTTTTCACTCTACACGTATTTTTCTATATAAATAATTTATGGTTTCACATTGCGATTAATCCAGTAGCATCCCGATAGGAACGATTGGTTTGCTGTTCTAAACTGAAGTAGAACCAACAACATGACAATTCGTTTTATGGAAAGCCGTAGGTCTAGGTTGTCAATGGCAGAGTCATAATAATCATTTGTAGACGTGAGAATTCCATTGCGAAGACATTAGGCAACCACATACACACGCACTATATGTTACAAACGCTACGCATGTTTCCAAGATAAATGACGTGTTATGTTCCATCTGACATATGACCGTTGGCATGTATGATTTCAGACGTCTAAAATCGAACATCATGCAACAATCTTCAGAAGAGTCAACGAATGAGGAGGGAGCGTTATGACGTGGGGAATGTTTTTTCTGGCATTCCATGGGTGATCTGATGTTCTGAAATGCACAGTGGATCAACGCAAGTCCACCCCAACATGCAGACCGTTTTTCATCGGCTCGAAGGTACCTACCAACAGGACAATGCATCGTGTCACACAGCTCGCTGTTCGTGTGCATAGTCCGAAGAATACCAGGATGAGAATACCATACTCCTTTGTCACCAGACTCCACGGATTTAGACCCCAATCGAGACTCTGTGGGACCACCTCAATAGTGCTGCTCCACACTGGATCCTCAACCGAGAAACATTTAGTCGGCATGGCTCTACATACCTGTCGGTATCCTCCAGATCCTCACTGCCGCTCTTTCAGTACGTCTCAAAACGATACGTGCTGCAAAAGATGGCTATTGTAATGGAACTGGACAGTGAATATGAGAATGTAGGTGTGTGTGTCCATGTTCAACTGATAATACACTTGTGGGTCAAACTGTTAACGTACATATTGTTTGCAGAGATATACATATATTTCCAGAACTGGCTCTATCGAATTCGGTCAGATTTGGTGGACATTTAAGTTAGAACCAGGAGATAATTATCACTGGTTAAGAGACATTTAGTAACATTGTTCGAGAGGAAGTGATAATATATAAGCAGAAAGCTGGAAAGCCAGGAGTAATTCAAACCATTTTGGTATCTGTCTGTTTTATCTGAGAAGAAAATGTTGTATGCATAATCCATTCCTGGAATGTGGACGTGGAGACCGTGATAGGTACATAAAAAATCAAAAACTGACGACACTAATGTCGAATCCATACTTGTCGGCTTCGCTAGGCTGACTGGCAACAGTCTTGACGACATTTGATCTGTGTTGTTGGAGAGCGATAGGAAGGAACGCATTGCAAAACAAAACTATGGAAGGGTTGGTGAAATTTCAGCTACATTTGTTACGCAAGCTACTTACTAACGGAAAAAAGATACTTCGGCAATAAGGTCTTACAAGCATCTATACAAGGGTGATGTGAATTAGTTCGAATTCATAATTGAAGTTCCTACGCCCAATTGATGGAACTCTTGGTAGCAGTTCACTGCCCAGATTTGACTGAAAATGAGAACATGTAAAATGACAATAATAGGGCAACGCTAGGTAATTTCTTGATAATATATAAAACGACGAGAAACTTCACTTTTCCATGCTGTACCATTCCTAACAGCTACTTACTGACATTTCACCGTTAGAGTGTTTTATTATGACGGAAGTTTTAACACTGATTTCCAGAACTACCAGCGTGATTCTTACTGTTACAATTTAGAATGTACAGAATCTCTCGAAATAGTACAATTAACTATGATGAAAGGTAAACTTCAGAAGCCAACATTACTCAGTGGCCCCACGTTTTCAAAGCCTTGACATAGGTACCGGAATTTTGGTGTCGCTAATAACATTTTGCAGGCGTTCTTTTGTGATTTGGGAAAGGTTATGCAAAGACGGAAGGCACAGTTGTTACTACTCTAGACGATTAGGTTCCCCAAACAGGGGACTTTGTTCTATAATTGCCTCAAATGTTACTGCGAGAAGGAAGAACTTTCGACTTTAGAGTAATCCTCACCTGTATCTAGATATGGCGAGATCTTTGACCTTAATCACGCCACTGCCATTGGAAAGGTGCTTATCTGTATTTTGTTGTCCATCTAGATAGACCAGGGCTTGATCGTTACAATTCATACATTTTTATCATATTTCTTCAGCAAAGGGAGAAAACCGAACTTATAACCGAATACTTTCCAAGCCATTTCGTTAAATGCAGGGTAAAATTCATGGTATCCACACGATCAGGCACCGACGTCTGTACAACTTTTGTATTCGCACAAACAGATAAAAGCCTAGGCGTGCCCTGAAGGTGACGGCATGGTAACATGGGACAGGTCCGTCATGAGTCAACAGAATATATTATGTATACCTGGCTTTGGCTCTAGCTGTAATGATAACTTATTCACTCGTGTATCGTTAGTTTATATTTGACCTATTCGTAGTAAATCAGTAGCACTTGGATTGTTTATAGTTCACCACGATTTTTGTCCTAGTAAGCATTGAAAATGTTAGTTATTAAAACATTTACATTTTGTTGCCACGGAAAAGGGCACCCACATAGCTTTACAAATAAGTAGATAAATAGTGCTATATGAATATACATGGTCGGAATGAAGAAACAAATGGAATGTTAATTAACCAAGTATGTTCAGCTTCGTTTTCTACATTATCCTACGATTTTCGTTATGAATTTCGTCTGATTACCCACAAGTTCGGTGTTCTCATAAATTCTACCTTGTCACTAGATACAGTCTGGAACAACGAAAACAACTCACCAAGAGGAGAGCATCGTATCGGAATGAAATTTACTAGACACAATGACGGAGATGAGAGATTGACTTGAACCCAAAAATCAAGATATTTAAGCAAATACGGTGGGTACAAGTAGACAAATACAGGGCTACATCAGTAAAGCACTGCACCACCCTTTGCTGCAATACACGCCGCAAAACGGTCCTGCATCGAGTTGATTAGACGTCTGAAGTTGTCCTGAGACAGACTGGCCCACAAATCTTGAGTAGACATCTCCAAATCATGGTTCAAAATGATTCAAATGGCTCTGAGCACTATGCGACTTAACTTCTGAGGTCATCAGTCCCCTAGAACTTAGAACTAATTATACCTAACTAACCTGAGGACATCACACACATCCATGCCCGAGGCAGGATTCGAACCTGCGATCATAGCAGTCGCTCGGTTCCAGACTGCAGCGCCTAGAACCGCACGGCCACACCGGCCGGCTCCAAATCATGTACAGAGCGATCCGGTGGCACTGATGTTCCAGCTGGTCCCGCATATGCTCTACAGGAGACAAGTCTGGGGAGCAAACTGGCCGTGGAAGAGTCGCAACATGACGTAGGAAGTCTTGAGTCACTCGAGATATAAGCGCAGGAATATTATATTGCTGCAAAAGTACCACTGGTAGACCAAGCAGGAAAGATACCACATGAAGTCGAAGAATTTCATCAACATAAGCCTGGCGCGTTAAGGTTCCACGTACCACAATTAGAAGGACCGGCTATTGTAGGCTATGACCCCCAGACCATTACACCGGCTTTGTGGGCAATGTGAAGCGCGACAGCGTGGGTGGGAAGTGTTCACCAGCCTGTCTCCATTTGCAGTTATCATCTGTCCCCAAAACGATTCGGGCTTCGTCACTAAACATTACGTGTTTTAAATCTGTGGCAGCATATGTCGTTCTCGCTTGGTACCACTGTAGACGGAGCCGCTGTTGTCTCCGTGTTAACGGCTGTACACGGCGAGGGCGTCTGGATTGCAAATTCACATGGTGCGAGTCACTGTAACATGACTGATCGCTTCCCGCATAAGCCTTCGATCCTCTCGCCTCGTCATCTTCTTGGTCGCAAGTGGGTGTCTCTTCTATCCACCGCTCCCAACATCGGAACAATCGACGTAGTGGGCCACAAGGCGTGTTGATCAGTCAGTGGTTTTCTTGCCGATGATTACGCCCCTCTCCAACTGGCTTATCTGTGAAAAATGTCGTCTAACACGACCACCAGGCATTCTGCCATTTCAATAGGGCCGATTGCAACGCCACTGCACGGCCTGTGGGCATGCGCATCGCTTCAAACTTGGAGCATCTGCATATACAGGGTGGTCCATTGATAGTGACCGCGCCAAATATCTCACGAAATAAGCATCAAACGAAAAAACAACAAAGAACGATAATCGTCTAGCTTGAAGGGGGAAACCAGATGGCGCTATAGTTGGCCCGCTAGATGGCGCTGCCATAGGTCAAACGGATATCAACTGCGTTTTTTTAAATAGGTTCCCCCCATTTTTATTACATATTCGTGTAGTACGTAAAGAAACATGACTGTTTTTGTTGGACCACTTTTTTCGCTTTGTGACAGATGGCGCTGTAATAGTCACAAACATATGGCTCACAATTTCAGACGAACAGTTGGTAACGGGTAGGTTTTTTTAATTAAAATTTTGAACGTAGGTACGTTTGAACATTTTATTTCGGTTGTTCCAATGTGATATATGTACCTTTGTGAACTTATCATTTCTGAGAGCGCATGCTGTTACAGCGTGATTACCCGTAAATACCACATTAATGCAATAAATGCTCAAAATGAAGTCCGTCAAACTCAGTGCATTTGGCAATACGTGTAGCGACATTCCTCTCAACAGAGAGTAGTTGGCCTTCCGTAATGTTCGCACATGCATTGACAATGCGCTGACGCAAGTTGTCAGGCGTTGTCGGTGGATCACGATAGCAAATATCCTTCAACTTTCCCCACAGAAAGAAATCCGGGGACGTCAGATCCGGTGAACGTGCGGGCCATGGTATGATGCTTCGACGACCAATCCACCTGTCATGAAATATGCTATTCAATACTGCTTCAACCGCACGCGAGCTATGTGCCGGACATCCATCAAGTTGGAAGTATATCACCATTCTGTCATGCAGTGAAACATCTTGTAGTAACATCGGTAAAACATTACGTAGGAAAGAAGCATACATTGCACTATTTAGATTGCCACCGATAAAATGGGGGCCAATTACCCTTTCTCCCAAAATGCCGCACCATACATTAACTCGCCAAGGCCGCTGATGTTCCACTAGTCACAGCTATCGCGGATTTTCCGCTGTCCGATAGTGCATATTATGCCGGTTTACTTTACCGGTGTTGGTGAATGACGCTTCGTCGCTAAATAGAACGCGTGCAAGAAATCTGTCATCGTCCCGTAATTTCTCTTGTACCCAGTGGCAGAACTGTACACGACGTTCAAAGCCGTCGCCATGCAATTCCTGATGCACAGAAATCTTGTACGGGTGCAATCGATGTTGATGTAACATTCTGAACACCGACGTTTTTGAGAGTCCCGATTCTCGCCCAATTTGTCTGCAAGTGATGTGCGGATTAGCCGCGACAGCAGCTAAAACACCTACTTGGGCATCGTCATTGTTGCAGGTCGTGGTCGACGTTTCACATGTGGCTGAACACTTCCTGTTTCCTTAAATAACGTAACTATCCGGCGAACGGTCAGGACACTAGGATGATGTCGTCCAGTACACCGAGCAGCATACATAACACTCGCCCGTTGGGCATTTTGTTTACAGTAGCCATACATCAACACGATATCGATCTTTTCCGCGATTGGTAAACGGTCCATTTTAACACGGGTAATGTATCACTAAGCAAAACCGTTCGCGCTGGCGAAATGTTACGCGATACCACGTACTTACACGTTTGTGACTATTACAGCGCCATCTATCACAAAGCGAAAAAAGTGGTCCGAGTAAAACATTCATATTTCTTTACGTATTAGACGAATAAGTAATAAAATGGGGGATCCTATTTAAAAAAACGCAGTTGATATCCATTTGACCTTTGGCAGCACCATCTAGCGGGCCAACCATAGCGCCATCTGGTTTCCTCCTTCAAGCTAAACGAATTTCGTTCTTTGTAGTTTTCATTCTGATGTTTATTTCGTAGGATATTTGGCCCGGTCACTATCAATGGAACACCATATATATATATATATATATATATATATATATATATATATATATATATATATATATATATATATAAACTCGTATGAATCTAGTAACAGCAACGGATTCGATAGTTCTAGTTGGCCTATGTGAGTTATTTTCATATGCCGTACCCATTCACAAAATAAATGAATGGAATGGAAAAGGAAGCGAAATTCTAAATTTATGGCGGAAAGCAGTCATAACAGTCAGCAAAGGCCTGGATGCATGATACATGGGCTTCTGAAATATCATGGTATGGAGAGCTTATCAACTCAACACATGGGCACCCCTTAAGACAATTCCTTGCAGATTATTTGCACAATATTTTTTATGTTCTCCATGATTAGTCATAATTTATCAATATAAATCATTTCTGGTTGATTCAAGTGTGTGAGTCTGATCGATATGATGCTTTCGAGAGTCTCTGTCCTTGGGTTAGATTTGTTACAGGAACTTGTTGGTTAGACAGCAGTACGGCTCCCTTTTACTTCAGTTTCCGTTACTGATACATTAATGCAGAAGTTTGTAAGTGAAAACATTCGTAGACGGCAGAAAACATAGAAAGTTTGGAAGAATGAGAGTAAAAAAATTAATGAACAGTTAGTTCAGTGCCACTGAATGTTTACTTTACATAGTTATATATCTGTTACAGTCTTGAGTACGCTACCAGCAGACGAAAAGCTTGTGAATTTAAACTCCAAAAGAATACGTGAATATTAAATTCTAAATTTCTGCTTTAATTGGTGTGAAAGTTGATGTTCACTATTGAAACACTTCCCGTTGACGATTTATGCATTACCGGCAGCAGTATCGATAGTAGTGTGTTGAAGGCAAGGTTCGAATACCACGGACATATACGTCAAATGTACCGCCGTGTCCTACAAATTCTTTTCATCGACCAGCACAACGGACAAACTTTGGTGACACCGGGAGACATCACGTTAACACATAGTAACGAAACGTCTAACCTAGATAAAGGTCTCACTTCGGAGTGGAAGAACGTCCACAAGTTCAGGTGTGCCGTATCCATTTGAAGTCATTCATTGATCAGTAGATCCCGTTGAGTTATAATCGGATGACGTAGTCTCGAAACACGTCGTTATAAATATTTCACACTTTCTACAAGTGATGCGTAAAATTCTCTGCACTGTCCATGAGCAAGTAGTACGATGGCCTCACAAGCGCTGTTAGAGACTGAAAGTATAGAAAATTAGTCGGAAGATGGTTCGAAGGCATTTAACTGTGATTTGCAGAGTAGTTATGCAGATACTGGTGTAGAACATTCCAACACTATGCGTGTGATATTTATCAGTGTTATGTAAATGTCCAAGAAGTTAAATAAATTACAAAATACCATTTATTGAGTAAATTATAAAAAACATATATACACACTTATTATAATGTTCAGGTCACTTGATGTATAAGTGAGGCGCAAAGCGCTGCGCTGTTGCCGGACCGAGCAGGAGACAGGTAGAGGCGCCGCCACAGACTCTGCACTACCGCGGCCGCAGCCTCAGGTTGACGCCGTTCATGGGCCTGAGGACGAGCTCGCCGATCAGCTGTAGGTCCTCCAGCCTGTCCACCGTCTCCACGCGGAAGTTGCGCAGCACGTACGACAGCACCGTCTTCTCCTCCAGGATGGCGAACTTCTGGCCTGAGGATTCCAACAGACGCATAGTAATTCATTAGAATTTACTCTGCTGTTTCTGTGCAAAAAGGGCTTTCCTGGTAAGAGAAATCTACTAGCATCAGACAAAGGTCTTAATTTGAGGAAGAAATTTCTGAGAATGTATGTTTGTAGCACAAGCATTGTGTGGTAGTGACACACGAACTGTGGAAAAACCGAAACAGAAGAGAACCAATTCATTTGAGATGCGGTGTTACACTAGAATGCTGAAAATTAGGTGGAATTGTAAGGTAAGGAATAAGAGGTTCTCCGAAAATTCATCTCGGAAGGAATGTATGGATAATACGGACACGAAGAAGGGGTAGCACGATAGGACATGTGTTAAGACATCTGGGAATAACCTCCGTGGTTCTAGAGGGGGCTGCCGAGGGTAAAAACTGTAGAGGAAGACAGAGATTAGAGTACATCCAGCAAGTAAAGACGACTTAGGTTGTAATTGTTAGATGAAAAGGTTGACACAGGAGGGGAGTTCCTGGTAGGCCACATCAAACCTGTCAGAAAACTAATGAGCCAAAAAATGAAAAATCTGCTGGGCACCAGCCCTTCTGCTTTCGGGGTTCACTTGTTACGACCATAGGAAACAGAACAAACCAAGATGAATCGGGAGATGCTGGTATGTCCTTGGCTATTCCTAATTAAAACCTATGTAGATGAATTCTTATGTTTTGGCATTAACCATTGTCCTTTACATTGTATGTGATAGTAACTGCGAAGTAAAAACATTGGTTTTTATTTTTATGTGCAGGTTTGAAGTGAATGTGGTTCCGGCCGGAGTGGCAGAGCGCTTCTAGGCACTACAGTCTGGAACCGCGCTATCGCTCCGAATGTGTGTGATATCCTTAGGTTAGGTAGGTGTAAGTAGTTCTAAGTTCTAGGGGACTGAAGACCTCAGAAGTTAAGTCCCATAGTGCTCAGAGCCATTTTTTTAATGTGGAATAAGAAAATAGGGAATTTACAGTGAAACACAGTCGTGCTGTGAGTAAGTATCTTTTTGAAAGGGAACACCGCCAAACAAATTTGTGGTGGTTCTCTTCATAAGTTGGATGGTAACTGCCCTTCCTACTCCACCGTCAAGAATTGGGTTGCTGCCTTTAAGACAGGTCAACTCAATCATAGTTGCGGAGATCGTGGATGCTGTTCATTCCATGTTTTCGGATTATCGGAGGATAACTGCTAATCTGATAACAGAGACTTAGGGCATATCCCGAAAACGTGTCGGTCATATTGTTAACGATGTTTTGGATATGAGGAAGCTCTCAGCCAAATGGTTCCCAAAAGTCTCAATACAGACCAAAAGTGTGAAGGGTTTCACAGTCCATTTTGGTCCAGTTTCGACGGGATTTTGTGGGATTTTTGTATCGCCTTGTCATCATGCATGAAACGTGGATATACCCTTATGATCCAGAGACCACAGAACAGTCCAAAGAATGGAGACATAGCGGTCCTCCACGTCCAAAGCAAGCCAAAACACGGAGATCTGCAGACAAGCTGCAGGCATTGGTCTTTTTGGCTGAAGATAGAATCCTGCTTTTCGTCTACTTGTAACAAGGTAAAAGCATCACAGAAAAGTCCTATGTTGACCTTCTCGACAAACTGAAGCAACGATTTGTCTACAAACGTCGTGAGAAGCTGAGAAAAGGAATGTTGTTTCTGCAGGACAATGCCAATCCTCGCAAGGCGGCCATCGGGCAGCAAAAATTTGCAAGACTTCACTTTGAAATCCTCAAATATCCACCCTACTCGACTGAATTGTCTCTCGCAGAAACATCAAGAAAAATCTCAAGGGAGGAAGACGTGAAGATTTACGAACAATGAGAAAGTAAGAAAGGCAGCGGAAGAACGATTTGCAGCACAATCGAAATCTCTCTCTCTTAGATGGGTTAAAGAAGCTGGAACAGAGACACAATGAATAGATTGATCTCAAAGCAAATATGTTGAATAAATTTTCCAGACATATAGCGGCATTTGTTCTTTACCCCCTCATACTGTCTGAACAGTTGCCTCAGTGCCACGAATGGTTTATTCCGCATAGTTATATATTTATTACTGTCATGACTGTTTTTTGATATCCCAACGTATATGACTAGCAGAAGAAAAATTTGTGAATTTAATCTGCAAAAGTGTACGTACATATTTTATTCAAAATTTCTATTTTAAGTGGTGTGAAAGTTGATGTGCACTACGGAAACACTTTTCGTTGTGACTGATGCATTACCGGCAGCAATATCGACAGTAGTGTGTGGAAGACAAGTCTCGAATACTATGGACATATACGTCAAATTCATCAACATCTGCTACAAGTTCTTTTCATCGACCAACACAATGGACAAAACTTTAGTTATACCAGGAGACACCACGCTAACACACAGTAACGAAACCTCTCGCAGGAATCTCACTTTTAAGCTTCTATGGCATCTAACGCTTAAGGTCCAAAGTTGCGACGTTGTAGCGACTAGTACTGCCTGCAGGCAGGCACGACTAGACTCCGGTCTCCATGGCGATAGGAAAACAGCTTCAATATCTCATTTGATATCGATCCCTATAGTGTGTCAAGGCATATCAAAGCCTTGTTTAGGGCCCGAGCTATAGTAAATTCACTGAAAAGGGATTAAATTCTCCCATACTGTCATTAATTACCAAAATACTTCTCTCAGGTATCTTTCCAAAGGTGCGCATTGTATTGCGTTTGGTATGCATAAGCTTCGTAACACAACATTTTCCCACTGTTTAACTTATAAGTAGTTTGAAGTTTTAAGTTTCTACCTCGTACAAATAAATGCATAAAAATCCGATATTCAAACATGATACAGATTTATATGCTGCCCACTCAAAATTCCGTCGGGACAGGCCTCGGAAGCCCAACGGCGTCGACCGACCGCCGTATCCTCCTCTGCAAATAGGTGTCATTGGATCCGGAGCTACCGCTTCTGAGTCAAGTAGCTTCTCAGTTGCCCCCACAAGGGTTGAGTGCAGCCTGCTTGCCAACTGCGCTCAGCAGGCCTAGACGGTCTCCCATCCAAGTGGAGGTGAAGCCCGACAGCGCTTAACTTCAGCTACCTGTTGGGAACAGGTGTTAACACTGCGCCAAAGCCGTTGGCTCTACAATCTCTAAGCATGTCAAAAATCTGTTCTTAATTTTGATTATGGCTGGAGAAAAGTTTTTCTTGAAATAGGTGGCATTTTCGCATCCGACGAAGTTTGCTGCTTGAGAACTGGTAGGCATGCTTTGCGCAGGGGAAGTTGCAGCACAGGGTACACCAGCAATTTCTGACTGCCAATGGTGTACTGGTGACGGGAGCGCTCCAACACACTAGGAGTCAGATCTTGAATACTTACAATTGGATTATAGAAAGTCGTAAGAGTTTTCCGAAGAGTAAACAATCTTTGGCTGTTATATTCTTTGTTGTTCGAGCACGTATTTGTACTAGAATTCTTCTGCCAGTTTCTAGCCATGTTGAACGATGTTATGGTTCTGGGGATTGCTGGCCTTAAGCAAAGCAGAGCTCTTACCAAAAGTTGAGGGATAGTGAGAGACGCGGTGGATGCTTTCTGTTCATACATGAAGCCATGCTTCATACGCCGCCAAGAGTTTTTAAACTGATGATACAAACAAGACTCAGCTTACATAGCTGAATAGATGAAAGTATCAGAAAACTGTGAATAATGGAAGTGACTTCATTTGGAAGACACTTTCGCATCAATGATTTGTGGTTTAGTGACCTAAACTATTGGCTATGGGAACAGCGATTTAAAAGATGGAATGGTTTTGAACATTCTGCAACCTCTAACATAGGACTTATTCAAATATATTTACCGGTTTGTGTTAAAAATGAGCAATGCGATTCAGTGAACATAGTATTTGGACTATTACCACAACAAAAGTCTGGCACAAAGTAAAACTGTTTTACCCGAAACACCTAAATCATACATTAGGAAAAAACCAATAGCAGTTAATAACCTTAGATATTTACTAATTCAAAGCAAACAGAGGAAAGGGGGAATTAGAGTGACAACACTTTTGGCTAAACTGTGGGTGCAGAGAAGTTCAGTCATTTGTCCCTAGGTCCATATCTGTTGACCACTGAAAACCATTTCCTATACTGGTTTCTCTGCCATCTAGTTTCACTTGCACTGTCCAACATCTGTACTAAATACCACTTCAATTTGTGTTTTGTATGAACAGTTAAATTTCAACCATATTCTAGAAGTCTCAGAAACTTTTATCCACAACTTTCACGCCGTCCGCTGTTGATCAAATATTTTATCTGTACAAGTGCCACAGGTAACAATAACTGTTGGTACGCATGAGTACAAGGAACATTCCTGTGGTACTGGAAGTAATCTCTGAATGTGGAAGGCTGTTGGTATTAACATTTAACCAAGTAAAGAATAAGCGACTCTAAGGAGATTCCTGAGAGTTATATAATGGTGTCAAGTAGAGTAGCACTGTGTGTTCTGGCTAGAAAGTCGCTGATGTCAGCAGTTTTTGGCGCCAGATTTCCTGGAATCGCAATGTTAGCCGTATTTTATTTCCAGAATTCCTTTCGACCTCGCCCTCCCACAGCCCCAGGAACCCCATGGCAATTGCCAGACGGCCCGACGGCGTTGAGATCATCACTTAAAACCGCTGGCCACTGGGACTGGAGGAATGGGGAGGTGGGAGAGAATTCCAAGAAAATATGCTGCTGACATTGTGATTCTGGGAAAGGTGACATCTAAAAGTGCTGACATCAGCGATTTTCTAGCCAGAACCCAACGTGGTGCAATACTGTCATACCATTGCATTAGTGACATCAAGATTTTATACCGTAGCCGAATAAAAATCGTATTTAAAAGATTTGATGTCTGTGTCTTCCAAATTAATGAAGTTACAAGAACTTATTGCTGTTTGTTTGATGAGTCTCTGGTCGCTGTTCATATTAGAGAAAAAAGATTACAAATGTTGTTAATGAGTCAAAAATAATTTGAAGTGGAAAAGTTAGGCTCTATTATATACATCTATGTATAATGGAGATAGTTTGTCGTCACTTTCCTCAGACCTATTACGAAGTCCAGTGTGCACCTGTGTCATGCGAAGGACTGTGATGAGAATGTTTACAGTGCAATGCTGGGTTCGTGTTGTTATGAATGAAGGGAAGGGAGAGAGTGAAACCTGTTGCCAGCACATAGCCTACTGCTCTTAAACAGCACCAAAGGGCTTGCCGAGCTTAACATCCCTATCTTACAGAAGGGTCGCCATCAATAGTGTCACATGCACACACTCCACGACACACAGCAGAGCAATTTAGGATTTAATTCAGGACACAGGGGTAAAGACTGGAGACCTTGATCCGACCATATCTCATACACTTGTCGGTCACAAATGATAATTGTGGAAAGCTTCCATCACAAGGATTCGAAGTGGCTTACCTCTGACTTAACGCCACAATACAGTTGTGTATTAGCGACCTTGTCTGCAGAGGCGGCTGTTTGTGAAACTCATTCACGTTATTGATATGTGGATTAGTGAGATAAATTTAATGGCAGTGGGTACAGTGATTTAAGGACCGAAAAGGTTTTTAACATTCTGTATACCTCTAATGTAAGATTTATCCAAATGATACTATCGATCTGTGTTAAAAACGGATGTTAGTCACTGAACAGTGCTTTTGGACTATCACCACTATGAAATTCAGACAACAAATAAGACTGTTTTAGTTCAAACACATAAATCATATATCAATAAGAAATAAAAGCAGTTAATATAGATTGATATTCTCAAATTTTTAAAAAAGGATACGAAAGGGGGAATTGGAGCTAGAAAATTAAAGAATTAGGTTGTAGCGGCAGTGAGGGTCAGTCACCTGTTCTTAGACCTACAGTCTTGGAAGTCTCCTCTGTCCATTGGAAGTTATTTACTTTGCCGCTACTTCTATAATCTGTTTGGTACTTCACTGATCAACGTTTACAAAAAATATTTCTACAACCTGTATTTTTATGAACTGTTAATTTCAACTATATTTTAAAATTCGTATATTAAGTAATTTCAGAACCTTTTCCTACAACATTTAAATTGCCCACTGTTAGTGAAACATCTCTGCCCATACGTCACAGACAACGGCAGTTGTTATATAGAACGTGCATTCCATCGCTTAGAGCGGAAGGCTGTTAACAGGAAAATGCAGCCAAGCAAAGTTGCTGTATGGATGTATTCTGACGCAAAAAAATGCATACTCTTGTTTATGAAAAGTTCATGGCTGAATCTCGCTTATTAATATAGTTGTGATGACTTATTGCTGTTTGTTTCACGGGTCTGCTGGTCAATGTGGTGAAAAGTTCGGTAGCTCAAGGTTTGGTTTATCTTGTCGATTACTTACTTCTGATGAGAGATATGTGTGGCCTTATGGTTCTTGGAGTGATCATAAAAGCTTTATATATAAATAAATAGGAATACATTGTAAGCAATTAACAATGCCATTGTAAAACATAAATACAAAAAAATATAAACAACTTTTAAATTTCAATAATTAATATTGAAATATGAATAGATGAGAATCTAAGCATTTGAGATATAGTATTATAAACGAATGTTGAAAACTAAATGGACGGTTAAGGTACGAAATGGGAAAGTTCTTCACAGAATTTCTGATGAGATGAGCAAACGCTGACAACAAGAAGAGACAAGATGGTAGAATATTTGTTAACATATCATGGAATAATTTCCGTGCTACTAAAGGGAACTGTAGAGTGTAAAAACTGTAGGCGAATGTTCAGACTGGAATACACCCAATAATTAACTGACAATGTTAGGTGCACATGCTATTCTGAGGTTGGCACAGGAGTGGAATTCGTAGTTGACTGCATCAAACCGGTCAGTAGAGTGAGGGAGAAAAAAGGAAGGTTTTTTTAGTTGAATCAGTTACTGTTTGATTTCAAGATTGTGAAGTCGATATCTGAGGGTTAGACACGAGCACAGCATGAAGCGGCAGATTGTCTCTCGTTTTGTGTAAGAAGGATGTAAACTAAGATAACTATAACGAAAAAAGATTGACCTCTTAACACCTAAAAAGTTTGTTTATAGATAACATTATACCCAGAGCAGAAATTTGTAAAACTCAAATTATGGACACAGTGAAAAAAGTGAGAACAAAGAAGATTGATTCTAAGTTACAATCAAGGTAAGTACTAAATGATTTCATATGTGCATCTCATTTTCGTGAATTCTTGTGTTAACTGCATCAGGTGCGAAATAATGCAGTGAATATGTTTTGTAGTCATGAAAGTTTAGAGAGTGCAGTAGCTATACGTCTTACCTATACAGTTTCGAGGCCCAGCGCTGAAGGGCACGTAGGCGAAGGGGTGCCTGCCCTGCACCCTCTCTGGCAGGAAGTTGTCCGGGTCGAAGCGCTCCGGGTCCGGCCAGTGGTCGGGGTCGCGGTGAGTGTGCCGGATGTTGAGGGTTATCAGGCAGCCCTCAGGAATTTTGTAGCTACCTGTGCGACCAGAGAAGTGTGCAAGCAATACTTACTGTGTACTGCAGGTTTCACACCACTGTATTTAGACTAAAAAGGTTCTCCGAAAGTATAGATTTCGTTGGGGGCACAAGTTGTAGCTAGTATTTGCTTTTGAAATTGCTTAGTGTAGAATAGAGGCAACTATAATACACCAAACATTGAAAATACCAAGTATATGGCTCCGATTATCTTTACAGTTCTTTTGTACGTTTCTTGCTATAGATTAAATAATGTGGCGTGGACTATAGAACATAGCATTTCTTGTCCCGAAAATTTTTCTTAGTTCCTGGAAAACTTCTTGCACGTATTTAACGGAACTTTCCCTCTTGCAGCATACAGTAAAAAAGAAGGAAATAAAGTAAAGTGGAATACTGAAAACGTACCTAGTGCAAGAATAAGACAGCTACACAGTGAACTGAAATACATCGAAATTCCTGATTTAGTTACTGATTTAAAAACTTTTTAAGAAAGTTCTACATACTGCACAGGAACTGGCAAATAATAGTGAAAACGAATCATAAGCGCTACGATCAGAGATCAAAGCTGAAACAGGCATTACAACTAGAGGTCAATCTATTTCAAAAATCAAGACAGAGGACAAAAGTATTGTAAATCTGTCCAGATCTAAGAACTGCTTAACGAATTATTTTTAAATGTAAACAAATCAAACATTACTGTAGAAAGTTGCATACATAAGAAAAAGTTCTTTGATATTCAGAAATTTTAAGGTGCAGCTTTCAATAAATTTAACAAAACTACTGCAAAATATACAGAAAATGCTATGCAATCACTAAAAGTAAAATATCAGTAGGATGGGACGAAATATCAATAAAAATGTTAAAGGCATTCTCTAAAATAATTGTGTAGCCACTATTCACAGTAGTTAATCAATCCTTTGAAAAAGGATGTTTTCCAGATACCGTGTAGTATGCAATATTTAAACCACGAATAGAAAAAGGCAGAAGAGAGCATATGGCAAACCTTCGCCGAATCTCTCTTCTCCCATCACTATGAAAAATATTTGAAAAAGTTGTCACAATACGCATTATTTCGAAAGATCAGTATGGATTTCAGAAAGGCAAAGCACCTTATTGCTGTCAACCAGTTTGTAGATAAAATAAGCTCCTCTGTAGACAGCTCTCTGCATGCCACTGTAACTTTTTGTGATCTATCAAAGGCTTTGGATAGTGTGTACCACCGCTTGTTACTGTCTAAACTGGAGAAGTTACAGTTTATAATCATAGTATTAGAATGGAGTAGGTCCTACCCAACCAACCGAACACAAAGAGTGGTAGAAACATCATAGAGAGGAAATTACGCTTCACAATGCAAAAATATTTCACAAGGAGTATCCCAGGATTGTCTTCGGTCGCATTCAATTTATGTGTTACATAAATGACCTACCGCTTAGTACGGAGTGCCACTTATTTTATTTGAGGATGACAGAGCTGTAATCATTAAAATTAAGAGTACCGACCAAATTCGTCAAACGGTCACAATAGAAAATTAGGTACCTGGCTCAATTTAATTGGGTTAAAACTAAACATGGAAGAAACTCAGTCACTGTAGTTTAAAACAAAACGAACATAGTTAAATGGTGTTCAAATTCATCACAAAAACCAGAATTTGCAGGCATCTAGTTATATGAAATTTTAAGGAATACAATTAGGTAAAAATGTCTCATGGAGTTCACGTACACAGTACCTTGCAAATGAATTAAGTAGCCTAGCATATCCAATGATTATACTGCACAATACTATCAGCATGAAGATAAGGAAAATAGTATATCACAGGTACTACAAACCGTAGTAAGGTACAGAATTATATTTTGGGATAGCTCGAATTGTAAGTCTTGAATACCAAAACTTAAAAAAACAGTCTTTAGAGATACACACATTATAAAGCGAAGAAAACCATATCACCCACTCCTAAGAAATCTAAGAATATTAAGTGATCCCACACTGTATATCTATGAACTGATTTTCTTTGTGCAAAGTACCCCTGGTTTATTTGTAGCAAATGATTTTCAACATGTTAATGACCCAAGGAAAGAAAATAATTTTATGGTGGCCACCCACAACTAATACTTTACGCTCACACTCTGCAGTATATGTGTATAAATTTACAACAAAGTAAAGAGAAAAGATCTGCTCAGTATTTATCTGGAAACATTAAAAAATATTGTGTGAGAAACTGGTATAGATATGTTACTGTTCAGCCGGAGGGTTCATGAAGAACGATCTGAAAATTTGAGCAGGAGAGAACATGTACTTAGGATGTAATAATTTGTTGTTGTAAAAAATCATAAGTTGTGTGTTAATTATGTTTCTAGTACAGGATGTTATATTAATGATATTTTAAGAAAACTGTAAAAAGTATTTGTGTTTTGACGAATCTTCCGTACATTAAGCAATGGCTTGAAACAGTATGTTATGAGACAATAAACTTCTGTTCTGTTCTGTAGCTTGTGTGTCTTTTCTTTGTTTGCTGCACCTACACACTTAACGCAAGTAAATGAATGAGAAAAACTTGTGTCAGCCTCAAGAATTTAGCGTTAACCACAACAAAGTGAAACACTAACCTGAAAGTCAACGTTCCAGGTTCAAGTCCCTGTGTGACACTCAGTTCTAATCTGCCAGGAATTTTCATAACTGCATAAGTGTGCACATTGCGCCAAGAGTGCGACGGATTCAAGCTTTTTGCACCTGTCTGTTACTTGAGAGAATCATCAGTGAAACTGATATATATTATAGTGACGTTACTGCATAAAATACCTTTTCTCCATTCATCAATAATTCTATAAAATTTACATCATATATGGCCTCGAAAAGTGCGGCCGAGAATACAGCTCTGTGACATTATATCAGGGGAAACTTCCAAAAACACACAATATCCAGTACGACAGACACGTAACAGGAGGACTCGAAGTCCATCACTTACCACTAAGTCACCCACGCATTAACCCAGTAGACCATCTATAGGACAACATCGGTCTGTGTTATCGCTATGCGAGTACTTATCCACGCATCATACTGCAAGTGCAGAAGTACTTAAGCGACCGTGGCTTCGGATATCAGTGTTAGCTAACCACTCCTGACAGACAAGCGAGTCACTTCCTGCTTCTCTAGATGCTGTGGGGCTTGCAGCTGGCGATTACCATGAATGCTGGCTGGTGGTCATCGTGTAGTGATCAGTTGCACTACTGGTCAAAAGTTTTCGATCATGTTGATAAAAACTATATGAAGATAGTATCTGTTCCCAAAAGAACAGATACCATTGAAGACGGTGCAGCTTAACTAGAATGAAATGATAATTAAATCGAAACCCTTATCTGCAGACAGGTGTTGATATACATCAACGGGGACAGTTGAAAGTATGTGCCCCGACCGGACTCGAACCCGGGATCTCCTGCTTACATCGCAGAGGCTCTATCCATCTGAGCCATCGAGATGACAGAGGATTGTGCGAGTGCAGGGACGTATCCCTTGCACGCTTCCCGTGAGACCCACATTCCCAACTGTCCACAACCTACATTCGTAGTGCTCCTAATAGATATTTGCCCATTCACTCATTACTCGCGGCAGACTAAGCTGCCGAGTCCCGTAAGAGTCCGGGCAGAGCGTGTACATTCGCACAGAAGAAGGTCAGTGGTCAGGTAGCCTTTAACTATAAGAAGATAGTAGCTGTTCCCGAAAGAACAGGTATCATTGATGAACTACAGATTCTCTAGAATGAAATGATAATTAAATCGAAACCCCTAGCTGCAGACAGGTGTTGATATACATCAATGGGGACAGTTGAAAATGTGTGCACCGACCGGAGCATTACGAACGTAGGGTTGAAAACTGACGGCTGAAAGGTGTTTAATTTAGCATCGCCTATCGAACAGCCGAGTCCCGAAACCACCTCTAAAAAGATCTACATACAGAGATTTGTTGCTACTGTCTCACAAGAATAGCCTTCCTCATGCAGAGCTACAATTACAGCACTTTTTCAGTTACAGTCTCCTCTTAGTGTCTCATTAGGGGGTAATATGGTATGAACTTCATCACGTATACACACACTGCCAGATCGTATTGTAAACTAATGTGAACAGACAGCAGAAGGAATAACGCCTAGTCGAATGGAGCCGTCGGAGGTAAAGGCACGTCAATATTGTTGTGGATATTCGTCAACAGACGTCTGGGCAAACAACCACTCAAACACACTAATGAGGCGCTTAGCCTTTATATGTTTATATTTGTATTATTATCAAAATGGTGACTGATAGAATACCCAAAACGATATCCCTTTTTTAGCCGAAAACCGTATTTATGATAGTTGGTAGTAAACTTTTGACTGGTAGCGTAAGTGGCTCATCAGCAACGTGATAAACGATTTGTTATTTTTCTTATGTTGGTGTATTGAGAAGTACAGAAAGATAAAATTTAGGGTTCATGTACAGTTAAAATATGCCAAAGATAACTCTGAACACATGCTTGCACGAAAACGTACTGAGAACGGTGTCCATAGCATAAGAGTTCTTCATTGTCTATCACGCGCTATCAAAATCACGGATTACAAGAAATAAAAATTTAAGTGAGGCAGTCTCCGTACGTCGTGGATTCAAACGAAGTGGAAATCAGGTACGATGTGTTACACCCACCAATTTCAATGTCTTTCGTCGCTCGGCGGCCGATGGCAGGCACACTCGGGTACAGTCTCAGGGCTTCCTTGATGACCATCTCGAGGTACTTCATGTTGTTCAGATCTTGAGTAGTTGGACGTCTCTTAGGATCGTCTCGAAATATGTCATCCAGCTCAGCGAAGACTTTCTCCTATAGGCAGAGGGCAACATCAGTGACATCCGTTGCAGGGACGAACAGTTTGCACTCAACATTTCACACACACTGATACACAAGCATACACTGTCTCTCGATTGTTCTGTCTGTCTCTCTCCCACCCCCCTCCTTTCTCTCCGGCCTCCCCCCCCCCCCCCTCCACCACGCACACGTATGCAAAAACCAAACGCACAAAGAAACATGTTCACGAACTTTACATGTGCATCTACATCTACATGATTGTTAAGGCTTTCGTGGCCACTTGTTGACAAACTGCCTATTGGCTTCTGTCTCGGGTTCTTCGGCCGACGTTCATCTAATGATTTTTCTGACGTTGCGCCAGCACGAGTGGCTGGCATTGTCAAAGCTTCACCCTCCATTGCTGGTGGTGAGCTGGAGGCGAGCTCGCGGCCGCAGGCTATATGTACCTCGCGCGCCAACGTCCGAGGGCTTCTCCGCGGTCATTTCCGGAGCGTTTCTCCTCTTGCTACCTGCGACGGTCGTTCGCTGCAGTACGGGAAGCCAGGATCCGTTTACCTTAAGGCTTTCCTCTTTCTTGTTGAAACTGTTCGCGTGTTTTTGGATTTCTACAGCTTCTCTGAACAGGCGCGTGTGATAGTGCTTCTCTACAGACAGAACTTCCGTGTCGGCGAATTTTATTACGTGGTCGGTCTCATTCAGTGCGTGCTCTGCCACGGCCGATTTCTCCACCTGCCCCAACCTGCAATGTCGCTTATGCTCTTTCATCCTGGTGTTAATGGATCGTCCAGTCATTCCAACATAAACTTTTCCGCATGTGCAAGGTATACGGTATATTCCCGACATTGCAAGTGGGTCTCTTTTCTCCTTCGCCGATCTAAGACACTCTTTGATCTTCCTTGTCGGTTTGAAAATCGTCTTTACGCCGTGTTTGCGCAATATACGGCCGATTCTGTCCGTCACTCTGGGAATGTATGGCATAAAGGCCGTACCCGACATTTCTTTTTCTGGTTCCTTACTTCGCCGAGTGTTTGGCTCTGTTACACTTCTTGCTCCTCAGAACAGTTTCCAGGTGTTGCATTTCTCGTTTGAGGTGTTGAGGCTCACATATTCGTCCTGCTCTCGTTACGAGCGTACTAATCATGCCTCTTTTCTGGCTCGGGTGGTGGTTTGACAGTTTGTGCAGGTATCGGTCCGTGTGTGTCGGTTTTCGATACATGCTGTGTCCCAGGTTTTCGCCGTCCCTTGTGACCAGCACAATGGAATGACTGGACGATCCATTAACACCAGGATCAAAGAGCATAAGCGACATTGCAGGTTGGGGCAGGTGGAGAAATCGGCCGTGGCAGAGCACTCACTGAATGAGACCGACCACGTAATAAAATTCGCCGACACGGAAGTTCTGTCTGTGGAGAAGCACTATCACACGCGCCTGTTCAGAGAAGCTGTAGAAATCCAAAAACACGCGAACAGTTTCAACAAGGTAAACGGATCCTGGCTTCCCGTACTGCAGCGAACGACCGTCGCAGGTAGCAAGAGGAGAAACGCTCCGGAAATGACCGCGGAGAAGCCCTCGGACGTTGGCGCGCCAGGTACATATAGCCTGCGGCCGCGAGCTCGCCTCCAGTTCACCACCGGCAATGGAGGGTGAAGCTTTGACAATGCCAGCCACTCGTGATGGCGAAACGTCAGAAAAATCATTAGATGAACGTCGGCCGAAGAACCCGAGACAGAAGCCAATAGGCAGTTTTACATCTACATGGTTACTCTTCAATTCACACTTAATTGCCTGGCAGAGGGTTCATCGAACCATTTTCATACTACTTCTCTACCATTCCACTCTCGAATGGTGCGTGGGAAAAAGGAACAGCTAAATCTTTCCGTTCGAGCTCTGATTTCTCTTATTTTATTACAATGATAATTTCTCCCTACGTAGATGGGTGTCAAGAAAATATTTTCGCATTCGGAAGAGAAAGTGGTGATTGAAATTTCGTAAATAGATCTCGCCGCAAAGAAAACCGCCTTTGTTTCAGTGACTGCCACCCCAACTCGCGTATCATATCAGAGACACTCTCACCCCTATTGCACGATAACACGAAACGAGCTGCCCTTCTTTGCACTTATTCGATGTTCTCCGTCAATCCTACCTGGTAAGGATCCCATACCGCGCAGCAATATTCCAGCAGAGGACGGACAAGTGTAGTGTAGGCTGTCTCTTTAGTGGGTTTGTCGCATCTTCTAAGTGTTCTGCCAACAAAGCGCAGTCTGTGTTTCGCCTTCCCCACAATATTATCTATGTGGTCTTTCCAATTTAAGTTGCTCGTAATTGTAATTCCTAGGTATTTAGTCGAATTGACAGCCCTTAGATTTGAGCGATTTATCGTATACCCAAAATTTATCGGATTTCTTTTAGTACCCATTTGGATGACCTCGCACGTTTCTTTGTTTAGTACTAATTGCCACTTTTCGCACTTTAATTTGGTGTCCTATTGTTCCAGCAGTTTAACAATAGTAATTCCTTTTTGTTTCATCTTCCCTGCTCTATACAATGATTTCTATTAACACTCCCTGAGTCATCGATGAAAGTTGCCGCAAACGTGATTGAAAACCCGTGACAATTCTACTGTAAAACTAGCAATTGTGCTAATATTTGTGGTTGTACCAAATCTACAAGAAAATATAGGTAAGAATTTACACTCACTTGGATACCAGGATGATGTCCCAGCAGCATAAGAACCCATGACATGGCAACCGACGTCGTGTCGTGGCCCTTTAAAAAAAGGAATAAAAACTTAAATGGTTAAAAAATACTTTACACAATCAAATATGACTCGGGAGATAATTTCAGATATGTGGAACCGCTGTGCTCAGAAGTAGCACTCGAGCTTTGGACAACTAGTACCCACGGGTGGCAAGCACACAAATCATTGGAAACATATTGTATGACTTTGTATGACTGCTACTATTTTTAAACACATGAAAAGAAAAAATTTCAAAAAATAGAAAACTATTCATATGAGAAAAAGTACCACCACAGCTGTACCGAGAATGTACTTATTCTGTCACACCACTGGTTTCGGCCGCTCATTACCGCCATCCTCACCACTGCCAAAAGATTATTCGATTTCCTTGGCGCATTTACTGTGGGATCCTTGTTACCAAAATCCTGAGCTAGCTTTCATCAGGATTCTATACTCGACACATTGTTGTCTCCACTGTCATAGACTCCTTATGAAAGCTAGCCCAGGTTTTTTGGTAACAAGGACCACACAGTAAATGCGCCGAGGACATCAAATACTGTTTTGGCAGTGCTGGGGCCTGAGGATAGCGGTAACGTGAGGCCGAAACTAGTAGTGTGATAGAATAAATGCATTCCCAAGATACAGCTGTGATGGTACTTTTTCTCATATAGATCATCACTTGAAGTCCTTCATCCGTGCAGTAAGCCATAAAAAGAAAATTATTCAGTATCAATTATTGAAATCTAAGACACGTCATAATACAAATAGATCAGTTCCAACAGCGGAAATTGTGAGCAGCGTTTCTTTCAGTTAAAAGAATGGACTTGTATTTGAGAGATTTGCTTTTCAGTTCACAGGCTGACTTTCATATTTATTGTTTACCATTTCTGAGATTTCCTCAAATTACTTAGGGCTCCTAGACTACTAGATAGCTTCGCTAAATAACTTCGATTCAACTTTGAAATAACTTACTACATTCAGTAGTTGAGAGAAAAATGTGTGTAATGAATTGAAAACTCTGTACAAGACAGTTTAAGTGGTTTAAATGGCTCTGAGCACTACATGACTTAACTTCTGAGGTCATCAGTACCCTAGAACTTAAAACTACGTCAAACTAACTAACCTAAGGACATCACACACATCCATGCCCGAGGCAGGATTCGAACCTGCGACTATAGCGATCGCGCGGTTCCAGACTGTTGCGCCTAGAACCGCTCGGCCACCCAGGCCGGCTACAAGACAGTTAGCAACTTTTGTGAATGTCCCTGAAGTATCACTAGACTAGTACAGAATTTAAAGAGGATGTTGCATGCAATGAAGGGAAGCCTGTCTAAAGCGTTATACCACCGCAGCTTCTGGAGATGAGCAGAACGTTGTCATTCTTTGTCTGTTTCGATACATTAATATTTTGTGCTATAACATCCGCAAAATAACTAGTTTTTGAGACATATCTTCATTTAGCGTATCATTTCGTAATCGTTATGCGGAGGGTCCAAACCTAGTATTTATTTTTTCTATTATTTACCGTTTGTTTCAACTCTGGCAATGATGTGCGCACGTGAAGAACGCCTAATTACACCGTGGTATATGTCGACATTAAATTTCTTACGTTAGTCAATTCAGTGGCGAGTAAAAAGCAATAACATGCCATCTCCAATAGAACAAATTCTAGTGAAGTATGATGGAGTTCAAACCACCGTCAATCACCTAGAAAATGATGCTCGGTTAAGTTTGTTAATCCCAGCTTCACATTACATTTGTGCTACAATTAAACGATTTATAAAATAATTCAAATTAGCGAGTCAGGAACGAAACCGCCTATTAACACAGTTTTGTGGCAAATTTCTCCCTCCCTTTTCCTGACACCGGTCTTACGCTTGTTACATAACTATGAAAATCTGTAGGCACTAATTCAGTCACATAAAACCAGCGCCAGCGAGGAAACCTCTCTATAAACAAATGAAAATGTATTTTTGGGCATCTTCGTCTGCAGAATAAGATTTTCACTCTGTAGCGTAGCGTGCGCTGATATGAAACTTCCTGGCAGATTAAAACTGTGTGCTGGGCCAGACTCGAACTCGGGACCTTTGCCTTTCGCGGGCAACTGCTCTACCAAATGAGCTACCCAAGCACGACTCACGCGCCGTCCTCATAGCTTTACTTCTGCCAGTACCTCGTTTCCTACCTTCCAAACTTTACAGAAGCTCTCCTGCGAACCTTGCAGAACTAACACTCCTGAAAGAAAGGATATTGCGGAGACATGGCTTGGCCACAGCCTAGGGGATGTTTCCAGAATGAGATTTTCACTCTGCAGCGTAGTGTGCGCTGATATGAAACTTCCTGGCAGATTAAAACTGTGTGCCGGGCCGAGACTCGAACTCGTGACCTTTGCCTTTGGCGGGCAAATGCTCTACCAACTGAGCTACCCAAGCACGACTCACGCCCCGTCCTCACAGCTTTACTTCTGCCAGTACCTCGTCTCCTACCTTCCAAACTTTACAGAAGCTCTCTTGCGAACCTTGCAGAACTAGCTCTCCTGAAAGAAAGGATATTGCGGAGACATGGCTTAGCCACAGCCTGGGGGATGTTTCCAGAATTGCCAGTCAATGGTCGGTTTAGCCGGACCAGGAGAACCAATTCATTTGGAGTAAAGAGAGCTCACGCAACTACGGAGCCAACAACAGTTTGCACAGTGGCTTATTGACAGCTGGGTCCATGTCTTCGTGGGGACTGCGCCACACTCGAACCCTACCGTCAGCTCTTACCAATTGAAATCGGAACTCATCTGACCAGGTCACGGTTTCTGAGTCACCTAGTGTACGTCCGATATGATCACGAGCCTAGGAGAGACGATGCAGACGATGTCGTGCTGTTAGCAATGACATTCGCGTCGGCCGTCTGCTGCCATAGCCCATTAGCGCTAAATTTCACCGCACTGTGCAAACGGATATGATCGTCACACGTACCACATTGATTTCTGCGATTATTTCACGCAGTGTTGCTTGTCGGTCACCTTCGACAACTCTGCGCAAACGCCGCTGCTCTATGTCGTTAAGTGAAGGTCGTAAGCCACTGCGTTCAAAAATGGTTCAAATGGCTCTAAGAACTATGGGACTTAACATCTGAGGTCATCAGTCCCCTAGACTTAGATCTACTGAAACCTAACTAACCTAAGGACATCACACACATCCATGTCCGAGGCCGGATTCGAACCTGCGACCGTAGCAGCCGCACGGTTCCGTACTGCAACTGCGTTGACCGTGGTGAGAAGTAGTGCGTGTAATCTGATATTATTGGCACACTCTTAACTCCGTGAATCTCGGTATATTGGATTTCTAACTATTTCCGAATTGGAATGTTTCACGCGTGTAGCTGCCACTACCATTCCGCGTTTGAAGCCTGTTAATTTCCGTCGTGCGACCATAATCGCGTCGGACACCTTTTCAGATGAATCATCTGAGTACAAATGAGAGCTAGGCAGTGCACTTCCTTTTTATACCTTGTGTACGCGATACTACAGCCATTTGTATATGTGATGTCGCTATCCCTTGATTTAGCTACCTCACTGTACCCATTTTGATAATGCACGCAGGTCGATGTTTAGATTCTCGGTAGCTGTCTTCAGGTTTACAGGTTTTGCACTTAGTTACAAATGGAGATAAGCAGCTTACACGCGGTATTTGCGATAGGAAAGGAGTAATGACACATCATTTACAGAGAACGAAAAGTGTATAGGACCTGGTATCGAAACCTGTGGTCGCCTGATTTTATCTGCCTCCATTGTGACTTTATGGTGCCATACATGACACACTGCTGGCGAGATAATAGGTATGAGCGTGACTACTGTTCGTATGATGCGTAGGAGGAACATGAAGTAGTGATACGTTTGAAGAAGACAGCATCCGCTTAAATTTTACACTGGATGGAATACTGTGTAGAAAATTTATATTAGCATCACCAGCTATAATTATATGAGTTAGCGGATAGGCTGGCAGCATTATATGAATCCAGAATACTTTGGTTAAATAAATTACCACGTAGCACAAGTAATATGTGGAACATGCTACTAAGAAATAAATGATGGAGAATTACAGAAAGTTGTCCATTTCTTGTATCATGCTAAAATTACATCTGCAAGTTCTCGAACTATATCGAAGTTAACCATTTGCCTGAGAAAGCTACGGGTTTGCCCGGAATTTTCTGTTGAGCCGTCTAATTTATGGTATCAAAACATTTTTGCAGAATCGATAATTACATAAGCTAAATTCAGTACACCTTGTCTACACATTAAATTTCAGTAGCAGGTTTACCTCAAACATGAAGGTGTCCACTTCCTCCTGCAGCTCCTGGTCGTTAAGTTTCTGGCCGTTCTCAGAAGCGTCCAACAACATGTCCAGAAAAGCCACACGTCGTTTCCTGCCTGTAAAAGTTTTTTTAGTACTATGTGCGAATTTCCTAGGCAGACATGGAATTATATTGTATCTCTTTTATAACTAGAACAGCAAGTACCTATGTCGTCTTCCTGTGGTGCCTGGATCTGGGCTACATTCGTTTTACGGGCTGACTTCCTTTCGCTTATTACCTGCAACACGAAAGATGTGTTCAGTTTCTGGTAGTAGTTTCTTCACACATTAAAATCTAACAGTTTAGAAGCTGACACTTTGTACAGTGCTGTTGTCACCGGTTTTCCTAAGGTCTCACTAATTCTGAGGAAATGGCGTCTGGATTCTTTACTCTCCAAAAGTCCCTATAATTTTCCTATAGGTGGCGTCTGCCCTTCTCCTAGTCAAGCGTGCTTCTACGTCTTTGCGTTTGTACTCTAGCCATTCCTGCTTAGTTATTTTCGGCTGGTCCCGGCGGAGGTTCGAGTCCTCCCTCGGGCATGGGTGTGTGTGTTTGTACTTAGGATAATTTAGGTTAAGTAGTGTATAAGCTTAGGGACTGATGACCTTAGCAGTTAAGTCCCATAAGATTTCACACACATTTGAACATTTAGTTATTTTCCTTGTTCTGTCAATCTTATTTTTAGAGGTCTGTGTTCCCTGCCGCCTGCTTCATTTAATATATTTTTATATTATCTCATTTCCCCAACTAAATTCAATATCTCCTGTGTTATCCAACAATTTATAACAGACCTCCTCTGTTTTCTTATCTGATGCTCTGCTAACTTGATGTCTCATGTCTCAAGGCAACTCGTTCTTCTTCTGTTACAATCTTTACCCCTGTTTTTAAACGTGATCACCTTCGTAACCACATGGCTGCAGCGCAGTAGCTCAGCGTGTTCGATTAGTCGACTGGCCACCCTACGTAGTGAAAAAGAAGAAAAGAAAAGAGTGGAGTTGTCATGGATAGAATGTGAAAGATGTCATGTGACATCGACAAAGAATCACTGACGACCTAATGATGAAGAGATAAATAAAGAAATAGCATCGCTGCCTTTGGTGCAGAAGGACCCGGGTTCAATTCCTGGTACCTCCTCAGATTCTTTTCTGAGGTAGGGAGGTCTGGAACTGAGTCCTCTCATCCTCGTGAGCTGAAATGAGGAGTTGCTTAAATAAAGAAGCAGTGGTGTCACCCGGATTCATCTGCTCGCCGTAACGGCTGGATGGTTTGGAGATACTTTATAAAACAATAACTTTAATACCAAATCACCATCAATGTAGACAATCAAATACCCACATAAATATTAGCCACTCTATATATGTTACTCCGCACCAATGATTTACTGTCCAAAGAGTAAATTCACAGAGTTCCAGAGTAGCCTGCTATCACTTCTCCTCTAGTGATGAACATATAGTACAGGTAAATTACTTTTACGATCCTGAACATTCTCTCGATGTAGGTCTACTCCGTTTACAGTACTTCTCAAAAGTAGACATATACCCACAGTCAGACATTCTGACCATCTCAGTTAGAATTTGAGCTCTACTAAATAATAATGAGCTACCGAAAGTCTGTCTTGCTGCAAGAAAACGAATTTTGATTTATTGTTCAAATGGCTCTGAGCACTATGGGACTCAACATCTTAGGTCATAAGTCACCTAGAACTTAGAACTACTTAAACCTAACTAACCTAAGGACATCACACACACCCATGCCAGAGGCAGGATTCGAACCTGCGACCGTAGCAGTCCCGCGGTTCCGGACTGCAGCGCCAGAACCGCTAGACCACCGCGGCCGGCTTTTTGATTTATTGAATCCATAAATATATTTCACCATAACTGAGGCATCTTCAACGTTTTTGTATTGCTTTTGAAGTATAGACGTACGAATTTCACGGAGGTTAGGAACATGTTGACATCAGATTACTTGTTGTTTAGATCACCTATGCACTGTACCTTTTCGTACATTACGTGCGCCCTGTGGCTGTCAACGGAAATCACCCACAAATCGATATAAGTACAGCAAGTCATCCGCAACACAAGGACGTTACGGCATCGTCTGTATTGAACATCTGCTTAGAGTATAACCTTTATAATACCCATTCCGGTAAAATGGTAGTCTGATTTCGTTAATGTTTGTTCTGTTTAGTTCGTTCTCTTTAATAGATTTGAAAGTAGCCTTTGTAGCTACCGTTAGACATCACTGGTGTCGTCAGCTGTGACACAGTGACTGAAACCTTGTCTGTACTGTTCCCGAAAATGTACGTGAACTCATTTCCTTTTAATTTAATAAGTCACAGCTACAAAGCACTAACACGAATTACTTACAGAAGAATGAAAAAAAAAGTAGAATTTGACCTCAGGTAAGTTCTGCTTGGGTTACGGAGAAATGTGGGTACACGCGAGGTAATATGTACTCTACGACTTATCTTAAAAGACAGGGTGAAGAAAGGCAAACCTACGTTTATAGCATTTGTGGATTTAGAAAAACTTAATCTGATTACATACTTTGAAATTTTGAAGTAGCACGGATAAAACATAGTTTGCGGAACGTTTTTTCAACTCATACAGAAACCACACTGCAGTTATAAGTGTCACGACACGAAAGGGAAGCAGTGGTCGAGAAGGGAATGAGACGGGGTTGTAGCCTAGCTCCCTTATTAGTAAACCTGTACAATAAACAAGCAGTGAAGGAAACCCTGCAGAAATTTGGAGAGCGAATTCAAATTCAAGGAGAAGAAATAAAAACTTTGTGATTTGTTAATGGCATTGCAATACTGTAAGAGACGAGAAGGGGCTTGAAAAAGCTCTTAATCGGAAAGAATATTATCAGGACAAGAAGTCATAAGATGAACATAAAAATTAAAATAAGAATAATGGAAGACAGTCGAAGTAAATCAGGAGATACTGACGAAATTAGCTTAGGAAATGAGGTACTAAACGTAGTAGATGAGTTTGTCTATTTGGACAGCAAAGTAACTGATGATGGCTAACGAGAGATGATACAAAATGCAAGGTAGCAATAGCATGAAAATTGTTTCTGAAAAACGAAAATCAGTTAAATCGAATATGAATTTAAAATTTAGGAAGTCTTTTGTGAAGGTATTTGTCTGTAGTGTAACGCTGTATGGATGTGGAACGTGAACGATAAGCAGTTCAGCCGACAAGAGAATATAAAAAATTGAAAGTTGATATCACAGAAGAATGCTGAAGACTGGATGTGCGGTTCGAATGTGGCGGCACTGACTCCATTTTGGGAATACATTTATGGTACAACTTGAGTAAAAGAAAGATTCGGTTGATAGGATCAGACCTGAGGCCTCAAAGAATAATCTTTTTGGCAATAGAGAGAAATGTGAGGATAAAAAATGGAAAGGGAGACCCGGATATGAAAACAGTTATCAGGTTCAGATGGATGCAAGTTGCAGTGGTTATTCATGTGCAGTTAGGCTTGCGCAGGATATACTAGCACGTAGATTTTTATTTCATTTATATATTGCAAATTTAAAGACTTATTATCTGATATTTTAAAACAGGTCATAAAAATTCCAGTTTTCGTTTGTAAACTTTTTTGTAGCTTTTTGTTTTGTTTTTATCTGCGACATGTGACAAAGACTAATACTTTTTTAAAATAACAATCATATGCATTAACATCAGGTATTCATCAATGTACAACACTGGGTGCTTTCTTGGCTAGGTTGCCAGCACATTACGCTGCATTTACTCTATTATATGACTGTTATGTACATTTTGTCAGTGCATTTTGGCATGTTATGTCTGATTTACAATTGTAGATGTCTTATTTACTGCTACATGTCATCCTACTCCTGTTCCTCTTCAGTGTCACTGTTATCGCTGTCACTGTTGTTGCCGCTGTTCACCCGCCAGAGATCGTTGTTACCCTGCGTATAGGCACGTCTGTTCTGTCGTGTCCGCAGGTATTCAGGTTTCCTTTTTGAAATACTGTTTGTTAGTACATTTAGTTGTGCCCATTGTTCTTCGTCTTTTATTGCTGTGTATATATGCTTATCTGTATCAGTGTAGTCTAGTGCAGTGTATGTCTATTGTTCACATATTATCCTCACAATCAGACAGTCTGTTCTAGGGAGACTTCTTTCTCGCATGTGCATACAGGTTTCTGTCTAAGACCCACACGGTTTAAGTGCGTGGGATAATGCCCGTGTCCAGTTAAGAAATGTACCATACCGCAACTGGGATCGATATGTTTCATTCTTAGCCGCCCCCTTATATCACCGAGGAAGTAGTGTGGTCTAAGGTGAAGTGTCGTCTGTATCGGTACACCACTTACTGTGTGCATCCTATCTAGGAACATTGAATTTGGACGCGATGGCGACTCCATCTACATTCTTGTTTTAAATGGTTACAACTATTTATTTTAATGTGTTTTATGATGGCACAGTGACACAAACCACTTAAGGGTCCCATTTTCTTCCCATTTTTTATATGCATTTGAGACGACTACTATGGTTGTTTGAATCTCCTATTACGAATGTCACAGCATGTTGCTTCCTTCACACGAATATATAATGCTATATGTACTACAGATATTTTTTCTGTGATGTAGCTTGATGATACGCAAGGGGAATTAATGAACAAATAGCTAGATAATGAAATAAAATGTTTTTTTAACAAAACACATCATAAAGAAAAAGATCTCAACAAATTCACCTGTGGACCTGTACATAAAAAAGACAAAAATAAAACACAGTATAAAGAAAAAGATCTCAATAAACTCACCTGTGGACACGTACATGCAAAAGAAGTGAGTGTGTGTAATATGGTGTGAAGTTTGAGATGTATAATGATGCGACGAAAGGGAGAAACCCTGTGCTGGAATACAGCCTACTGCTCTCGAACAGCAGCAAGACAGGCTCTGGACGTGCAACAGACGGATCAACAACAACAGTTTCACTTGCTCTCGCTTCGTAAGAGATGGGGAGCAGTGACCCAGCGTACTGGGGCAGTCTGGTGATCAGGAACTTTACACCACCTCCTCTACTGCCCTTTCTGATCAAATACTGCCAGGGAAAGTTTCTTCCACCAGCAGCATTCGATCCACCTTACCTCCGAGTCCATCACTACTGCACAGATATGCTTTAACAACCTTGGCTGCCAAAACGGGTACCTTTGATTAGATAAAGTGTTAGTTATGTTCTAATGATGGTTACTTACAGTAAAGGCTTGTGTTAGGAGATTGTAAATACCGCAAGGCAACATATTATGAGGAGATGAATTACACATTATTTTATAGTTTTGCTACTATTCAGATGTATTTCTGCACACTATGTGCTGTCTTCAATGAAATTTTTCTTTATTTTATTTCCAAAAAATATTGTAGCACGTTAATCTCTTCTGTAGGTTACATGAAATTTTGACTCAAACGTATTTACATCTGCAAAGAAGTGGTTAATGAGTGACATCTTTTATTACTTTACATGCAGTAGATAGTTAAGACATACGTCACTAAGCTACTAAGTTAAGACTTTATATCTTGTTCACATATACTATATTTGAAGGTTTTTGGCAGAGAATTATAAGTTTGGAAATTAATAAGGAAGTATATTATACCTCACATGTCGATTTTACCTATGTGTGGTGGTAGCTTTATATCTAGCAAACTTTCTTCAGCTTGTCATATGCAAACAACGGAACGTCTTAAATTCTTCTGTTTGTAATTCATTTCTGACTGAGAACCACTATATATCGCATTGTTTTGTATGTTACTTACGTTTTTTTATGTTGTTGTCTTGCTTCCCTGACTTATATACTTGCTGTGTAGAACACTTATTTCTACTGGTGACGTTTCTTGCTGTTAAATAGGTATTTGATATTATTCATCAGCAAAGTACAAGGTTTTTGCCGCGATTTCAAGTACTGTGATAGCTGTGGGGTGTTCATTTGTTTGTGTCCGGTGTGGCACACAATTACAGAGTATTGTTGAAATTTGAGATGCTTAGCATGTGTATATGTTTGTGTGTTTATGTGTGTATGTGTGTGTGTGTGTGTGTGTGTGTGTGTGTGAGAGAGAGAGAGAGAGAGAGAGAGAGAGAGAGAGAGAGAGAGAGAGAGTGAGAGAGAGAGAGAGAGAGAGAGAGAGAGAGAGAGAGAGAGTTTTGGAAAGGCAGATAGAGAGAGTAGTATGCAGGATGGGGAGGAGAATTTAATTTGAAGGGTAACCATATGCCTTTCAGTGGGAAGCAATTATTGATATAAGTCTTCTATTGTGGAAACCAGTGTTTCATTGGACAGTACGGTATATTCATTTTGTTCTTTCCTTCCTTGTGCAACTGATTTTTGGATATGATAATTCTTTTCTATTTTTAATATTTATTACAAGCTGTTGCTGGTTTTAATACTTTTTACTTTTTAAACCAAATTATGTGTTTGTTGGATGGTGATTCTGTGCTATTATGTGATCATCATATTAAAAGAATGATACAGAAAAACTCCAAAGCATCAACTCTGAAATCATAACCTAAAATTTGCAGACATCACAAGAAGACATGTGATAAACTTCAGACTCACAAAAGCCTATCACTTAGCCAAACAGACACGTATATTGTTACAGACAATATATAAATACACAGTAAACAGTAGCCTAAGCAATTCAAACGATATACTAAGCACAGCAACATTAATTTCCATGTACACACACATTCTAACAGAAGAAACAATCAATGTAATAGAAACAAATCTGCTACTATAAGGCAACACACCTGTGACATATATGCAACCAATGTCAGCCATACTGAAACTCATCACAGCACTACTTCAGATTAAAAAACAAGTTTTACTGTCAACAAGAAGGACTACTATGGATTCCCCAATCAATGAACTCCTAGCTGAAAAATTCATGAATCATATATATATACATATATATATATATATATATATATATAATCAAATCTTTGACAAAACTGTAATACTGAAGCAGCACAAAATAAAACATTCATTCTGATATTTTTAAATATAATTTGCCTTATAGATGAAGCACACACCCATATAAAATAATTTCATGAGATAAATACTATTCTTCTACAAATACAGTTCAACACAGACACAAACAGATGAAAGATTTCTTAGACCTAACAATACACAAGGTAAACAACAAACAAGAGTTAGCATTACATAGGAAGCCTACAAACACCAGTGCAATTTTCCACAACCAATCAACTCACCATGTAGTACTTACTACACACACTATGAAAAAACTTGAATGCATAGAAGGACTAAACACAATAAATCAAACTGCACAGGTGAATGACTGTGAGGTAAATACAGTGGATGAAATTAACAAAAAGTACAGAAATAGGCTACATAGAATCATGAGATATACACTGACAGATTCAATGCAACACACAACAAATCGCCAGACACAGTGACATGCAACAACAAAGTTACACACAGCGTGGGCGACATGTTAAGGAGAAAAAGAATCAGCATAACACACTACAGTAACAACAAAATACAGAACAGACTTCAAAGACAGGCCACTACGACTACTACATGTACTCATTCAAGTATACAGCAGTTATATTGTAATTGCTGTCAGTTTGTACACATAAACCAAATTTTTAAGAATATTAGAACCAAATATGCAGTGCATCTCAGAGCACTGAAGAGTAATACCTCCCTCTCAACTTTTTTGATCACCTAAGAGGACATAATCACCAAGCAATGAACATAGAAACTTCTTTAAAAGTTCTTAAAAGTAATAACAGCTTGCACCAAAAATTAACATTATAAGAGAATTACCACATCCAGAAATGAAGAGCCCAAGGTAAGCACTAAATGAATACACATCATTGTGTAAAACAAAACTATTTAGCACACCTCCACAAACAGTATATGGTTATCCTCTAGATTAAATCCTCCTTTCCATCTTCCATACCACTCACTCTATGTGCCACTCCATAACTCCCTGTCCCTCTCTCCCCCCCCCCCCCACACACACACACTCTCTCTCTCTCTCACACACACACACACACACATAAACACAAGATGAGCATCTCAGACATCAGCAATACTTTGAAATCGCCTGCCACACCCCAAACAAAAATGGAATGAAACGAAAGAACTTGATATTGCTATGACAACACGTGCAATGGTGCAATGGCGCAATGGCAGTTGAAATCTTGCGTTTCGGTGATAAATTATGCTAAATGTGTGTAACACCAAGGAACAACAATATAAAAAGGAATGAGTGTTTTAACGCGTCACATACAACGGAACCAAGTCTGTCTATATAAGTGCCACGCTAAATAATGTGAACTATAGCGACTCTCAGTCGATTGTCGGTAGGAAATCAACAATAAACAAAAAACTAGTAAGCGTTCCGTTGTTTGTTGATGACAAGTTGTAGAATGTTTTTTGTCGGAAAGGTACCAGCACATATGGCTAATTGCGCTGTATGAAGTATGTGAATATCTGTGTATCAGTTCCAAATTTAGTATAACTTATGGGGGGAATGTAATGGAGTTTGGTCCAAAAAATGATTTTCCAAAAATATTATTTTCTTGATCAACACAGTTTAATCTGTGTTGCGTGTGATAGTAACTTTAGAAATGCCATTAAATTGTTAAACTGATTAACTCTGCATTGGCGACCACTCCCACCTTTTCCGACATTTGGGAAACTGCTTGCTTCAGTGGAATTTTTGTCAGTATGAAGGCTGCTTTCTTTCGATATCTTTGGCTGACATCTATATCTGTGGCTGACATCTATATCTTTTGCCTGAAAGCTTTCTTGCATGTGGTTTGTTTACATTTTGACAATAGTAATACATATTAGTTGGTGGAAGTTTGAATTCGCTAACCTTTAAGTGGAAGTCAAGATTTATACATAATGTGTGGTGGGAAAATTGTGTTTTAGATACGGATGTTTCATGGAAATTGGATTATCAACAAAAAAGAGGAAGCAGCTCGAAATGAAGATCATAAGCTATCAGCTTCAGCATCGAAACTTGGGACAGGAGAACTGTATACGTGCGTGAATGATGTTGATACGGATTCCACTGAATTCAGACTTATTGTTTTAGCGTTTCTCTACCAGGCTATAAAGTTTTCATGTTCATATGTTAGCTGTAAAAACACATAATTCTTGATTGTTGTTGAAGAAAGAAAAGTGAGAATAGCTTGTTATTTTAAATTAGTTTGTAATTCGTGTGGATATGAATTTTCAGTTTCCTCCTCCAAAAAAACTAACACTGGCATGATAGGTTATCATATGCTCTAAGATGCCTTGGACAGGGCAGTGAAGGAGGTAATTTATTGTGTGGTTTCCTGAACATGCGTACATCTTGTGCAAGTTTAGAAAAAATAAATAAAGAAATGTCTGAAGCTGTATGCGATACTGCCACAATTTCTATGAAGAAAGCAGTGAAGGAACTGGTGGAAATAAACCAAAAATAAATAGATCATAGGGTAGATATTCATGACAGTGAATCTCCTACAAATTTTACTGACCTAGTATGTCTGTAGATGGGACCTGGATGAAAAGGGGTCACACATCTATGTATGGAGTTGCATCTGTTATTGGTATTGATTCAGATAAAGTTTTAGATGTAGAAATTATTTCTAAATACTGCCACCAGTGTGCAACAAGGAAAATGTCCAACAATGAAGACAGTGAGATAACGTGGCAAGAAAAGCATGCAGTAGCATGCTCTGAAAATTATAGTAGCTTAAGTTGGGGCATGGAGGCTGCTGCAGTTGTGAAGATGTTCTCCAGATCTGGGGACCAGTATGGTGTTAGATATACTAAATACCTTGGTGATGGGGACTTCTCTTCGTTCAAAGCTGTAACAGATAAAAATCCGTACAATACAGCAATAGAAAAGCTGGAATGTGTTGGCCACATCCAAAAGAGGCTTGGTGGTAGGCTTCGTCGCTTACTCAAAGAAAAGAAAGGTGAAGTACTTGAGGATGGAAAACCACTAGGAGGAAAAGGCAGGCTTACCCTGAAAGAAATGTATTCTCTTCAGTTATTTTATGGGAGCGCTGTCAGGAAAAACGCACATAATTTAGAGGCAACGAGGCGTGCTCTATGGACAATTTTTTTCCACAAACTATCCACTGACCAAACATCAATGCACAATCCGTGTCCGAAAGACGACTGGTGTAAGTTCAACAACAGAAATGAGACGTATTCACATAAACACTCATTATCAGAACCTTTTATGAATGCAATTAAGCCTACATTCAGGTTTCTTGCAAACACTTATTTATTGAGGAAGTGTTTTCACGGAAAGACACAAAATGCAAATGAAAGCCTTAATAATTTAATTTGGATTAGATGCACAAAAAGGAAATTCTGTGGACTTGAAGTACTCAAAATAGGTATATATGATGCAGCTTTATGTTACAATAACGGAAATAATGGCAGAATAGAAATGATGAAAAGAGTTGTAGATATCCTCGTGTGTTTACAACAAAACCATTTTACACCATAGACGATAGCAGGGTCAAGAAAGCTAACAGATGTCTTACCTGCAAATACAGGCCAGGCATATTCGAAGAGGAGAGAGGAGAAACCTGAAGGATGAGGAGTATCAGTATGGAGGATTTTAAAACTGAGTTAAGCATATTACAAGTAGAAGTATGAGAAGAAAATCTTTGAATCTCACTGTCCCTGTTTTACATTTTTTACGTTATTAGAAGCCTTTTCTCAAAAAGTATATGCGCTAATGCTATGAAGTTCTCAGGAGCTGTTCGCAACATGTTGCTGTTTCCCTGGAATTAAAAAATACTAGATCCTGCAACTACATTCTGATTTTTAGATGATTGTGTAGAAAAAAGTTAATTTTGGATGTGCAAAATTAAAAACTCTGTTAATGATACAGTTTGTACCATAAATTAATAACTGTAGTCCAGTGGTCTTATAATCTTCTCAGGACACTACAATAAAATTTTCAGATTAATTGCATGATTAAAATTTGAGTTATGGCATTTTATATAAAAGGCAATAAAAATTAAAAATTCAAATTTCTGGCAAAATATTAATCCCACATATTTTGTTATATATTTCCGTTAAACATAGCTCTTTTGCTTTACATATGCAAAATTTTAGACGTTAAGTCTTTTCAGGGGAACCACGAAGAGAATTAACAGGCCTTAAACGGGGTGAACGATTGGAGCTACGCGTAAGGCAATTTCATATCGGAAATCATTAGGTCACTCAACATTCTGAGATCCTTAGAGTCACAAGTGCCGAGAGTACTAAATTTCAGGCGTTAGCTCTCACCACAAACATCACACTAGACAACGGTCTTCACTTAAATACCAACAGCAGCAGCGTTTTTTTTAGAGCTGTCAGTGCTAACAGACAAGCAACACTGCATGAAATAACAGTAGAAATCAATGAGGGACATACGACGAACGTATCCGTTAGAACAGTGCGGCGAAATATGGTGTCAGTTGGCTATGGCAGCAGCAAGACAGTGCCTCTCCTGGGGTCGCGACCATATCGGTTGGACCCTAGACGACTGGAAAACAGTGTCCTGGTCAGATGAGTCGCGATTTCTATTGGTAAAAGCTGATGATGGCGTAGCCTTTACGAAGCCATCGATCCAGCCGCGCGGGATTAGCCGAGCGGTCTGAGGCGCTGCAGTCATGGACTGTGCGGCTGGTCCCGGCGGAGGTTCGAGTCATCCCTCGGGCATGGGTGTGTGTGTTTGTCCTTAGGATAATTTTAGTTAAGTAGTGTATAAACTTAGGGGACTGATGACCTTAGCAGTTAAGTCCCACAAAATTTCACACACATTTTTTGACATCGATCCAAGTTGTCCACAAAACACTACGCAAACTGGAAATGGCTCCACAATGGTAGGGTCTGTGTTTACATGGAATGGATGGGGTCCTCTGGCCGAGCTGAATCGATCATTGACTGGAAATGTAATGTTAGACTACTTGGAGACCATTTTCAACCATTCATGAACTTCATTTTCCCAAAAGAAGGATGGAATTTTTATGGATGACAATGCATCATATCAATGGGCTACAACTGTTCGCGACTGGTTTGAAGAACGTTCTGGACAATTTAAGTGAATTATTTAGCCACCCAGATCGCCCGACATCATTCCCATCGAAGATTTAGCGGAGATAACCGGGAGATCAGTTCGTGCACAAGATCCACCACCGGTAACACTTTCGCTATTATGGACGGCTATAAAAGCAACATGGCTCAATGTTTCTACAGGGTATTTGCAACGACTTGTTGAGTCCATGCCACGTCGAACTGCTGCGCTTCACTGGGAAAAAGGAGGTCCGACATGATAGTAGGAGGTACCTGTGACTAAATGGCTCTGAACACTATGGGACTTAACATCTGAGGTCATCAGTCCCGTAGAACTTAGAACTACTTATGCCTAACTAATCTAAGAACATCACACACATCCATGCCCGAGGCAGGATTCGAACCTGCGGCCGTAGCGGTCGCGCGGTTCCAGACTAAAGCGGCTAGAACCTCTCGGCCACAACGACCGGCTACCTGTGACCTTTGTCACCTCAGTGTATGTACTGTGTGTGTGTAAAGAGAACAGTATTGCATACTAACAGATCAGGCACTGTATTGATACATGATAAATTTGTGCCCAACAGTTGAATAAGCAGCGACAACGCTGTGTTCTCAGTTATAGTCGAAAACTCGTTTTCTCGCTCTCCTTTCTACACTGGTATAGTCCACTTGCAACCGAGAACAACATCAAGTGATGAGTTTTCGATTAAACGGGCAGTGGCGGATACTCACGAGTCGAATCTCCGAGAATACAGAGACGATAAATTTGTTGGTGTCATCACTCAACAAGCTGGCGAGTTTAAAGCGAATATACAGAGCTTATTTCTGATCTCTAATGGCCAGAGAGGCATTTGAACCTCTGACCTCTACGAGTTCAGTGTCTAAACACATATTTCCTTGTTCGATTCCAAAGTTCTATGAGCCTATAAAATACGAACGTGGGTAATGCGTCTGCCCTGGTGGCGATTTGTCAAATTCTGCTAGAGAAATGTTACCATCAAGAGCATTCTCAAGTAGAAAAGAACTGATGGAACAAAATATTAGACACCCCATTAAAAAAAGGAAACTGATCGCTCTGGAACGATGTAGAAATAGTAGCAGGTGGTTGTTTGAACGTCAGACCTGGTGGTCGCTGTATCGAGTCCCAGTCAGACTATGGGCTTTACAGTCATTCTTTAATGTAGCCTTTATTTTCCCATGACATGAGAAGTGGACAGGAACGATATATGGTTCGATAACTGGGGTAGTATAGGGACATACAAGTCGCCGAAATGGTAGCCAGTTGAAAGACTTGCACCTTGCCATAGAGCCATAGGGAATTGTGTTATCGTTTGACCATCCACAGCTGACGCAAGTCGTGGCTGTCAGGTAGTGTGCATGTGCCACACCCAGTTGTATTTAATCAGCGCATTAAAATGGTTGCAGATGGAGGCACAACAGAATGGCAGAAAGGAATTTTCATGCTGGAAGGTGCCCACGACCGCACTGAACCATGCAAATTCCATAATTGGAGTTTCTTGCTTATATGGATATTTGCCAATCACGGCAAATGTCTCTGACTGGTTTCTGGGTAACCGAAGGATGTTTTCCTACCAGGGGCAGGGAGGCAGTGTCGAGTAGCAATATATGGACATGCACGCTATATGCATGGAATCCTGTCTTCGCGTAGGAACTGTGTATAGTTCGAGGGCCACAGTTGCTGAAGATGTGTTGACTTCGCTGTGGACTGAACATAGCGTGAAGTAGGCAGCCTGGATTAGGGTGTGTGTTGTTCTCGTCGAGACGGTGGTTCGAATTCAAACTGTCATCCACACAACCATTTAGAGAAAGCAAACTTAGCGTGGGAATCTGTCTTTCTTCATGACTGTGGGTTTATGGTGAGTGCCCATTTCCAGCTATGGACAGCAATTTTGAATTTGATAAAGAAGTGTTTTGACCCTCAGCTTCCAGTTATCTTTTTAGTTTGTGTCTAATTTTCCTGTGGCTGGCCTGATATACTGTGGAGCATGCATGAGCTTGTTTGTTTCTGAACTGGACTGTCTATATCCATCTATAGCTTGTCTGGCGAACATGGGTTAGTGATTAAGTTTACTATTGGCAGTTCAGGCCGTCTTTTACCATACCGCTGAGTGGCGTGACTTACTAGTGTCTGCACAGTCTGCTCCTTTTTATATTGTGTAGGAAGCTGCTTGCTCGAGTAACTGCTCCAAAACTTTCTTGGCATTCGTATTTGCTGTGCTCGTAAACACTGCCCGCTCATTGGTGCTTATGTTTTCTTGTTTTAGTAGTATTAGGATTAATGCAGTTTGTATGTTGTAAGGAGCTAATGGTGCATATGTTTTCTTGTTTTAGTAGTATTAGGATTAATGCAGTTTGTATGTTGTAAGGAGCTAATGGTCATTTCATAATTACTGTTGTACTGAATTCAAGAGAGACCACAGAAGTGGGCCTTGCTGTATTGTCCTATGTGCCCCCAAGTGGAACTAAGTTCACAGCTAATTAAAGAAAGGGGTAGTGGTGGTTAGAGGCACCTCAACTTTTGGTTTACTCCATTATACACCATGAGTTAGAGGTACGTTACATCTTGAGAAAACACCTGGCCAGCTAATTTCATGCACGCACTTTAGTGGAATTCGTTTTCTGCAGTATTGCATTTAACTGGTCTCGCCTTTTGTGTACTGGCGACGTAGAGTGTTTTAAAATCATTCTCGCTCTCTCAGTGGGCCTCACCTGCACCTAAGGTCAGTAATCTGTGTATGTTTAACATTTTAAGAGGGCTCACAAACATATGATTGACCCTGGGCCAGAAATTTAAATGTGTTACAAAATGTAGCCGGTCTGGCGGCAATGGAATATTTGGATTAACATTATAGACTTTCTTTTTGGGTAGGCCTTCATGTATTCTAGTGAACTGTTCTGTAACAACCTGATTGGGCCTAGGACTCTAAATTAGTTGTTCAAGGTTGTTATTATTATTCTTGTTATCGATTGATCAGAAGCCCTTTATTGAAAATTGGAAAGACTCGTTTTTGTATTTTATTTTAGTAGCTTTCGTACTTTCACAATTGTTATGTTCTTTCAGAATTTTGATAATTGTACCTAACTGCTTTTGGGTTAAATTTTTGTTTAAAGTTCATTGAATCTTCCACCTTAAGTGTTATCTTTTGTTGTTAACATATTGCACTGCTTAAGAGATAGTAAACTATTGTTTATGGAAATACGATTTAATTAGCTCAGTGCTTTGCCAGTCCCCAACCACCTCCCTGCCGCTTCATATGTCCCGAATGAAGATGCCCTATTTGTCGGTGTATCAACGTGGAAAGGTGTATTATTCGCAGCTGTACAACAGTGGCGGTAAAAAGTTGCTGACCCATGGAGAAAGGGTATGAGTGTCACTCCATGTTGATGAAAAAATAGGTTTCAAACCCGACAGACAGTCCTGTTGGCGGTGAATGTAGGTTCATCTCAACCAGCTTCCGAGTGAACTTTGAGAAGGGGATGGCATGCAATGGACATTTGGAGTGAGTACCTCACAAAAGGCTCGCAGTATGAACTACCTCAGAGGGCAAATAACAGAGAAGTTGAACAGTAGCTGACTGGACGCGCGTAGCGCAGTGCAACAAGTCGCAGTTTTGTTTCTTTTCAAATGATACAAGGCATCAAGTGCACAGACAGCCCAAGGAGGCTTTTATCAGCAAATTTGCGGAATGTAATTCAGACTGGAGGTGGTTCTGTGAAGTTTTGGGATGTTCCTTCACACTTCGACTTCGACATCTTTAGTGTCAAATTTGGCAGCCTAAATTTCCCTGCAAGTGCAGTGCAGTGGTTTCGCTTGTACCTGACGTCTCGCCAGTAATGTGACATGTCAGGCAACCAAAAGTCACGATGGAGACAGATAGTATCAGGAGTCCCACAGCTTTCAGTATTAGGTCCTATACTCTTTTCATTGTACGTCAATTACGTGTTATCAGTTTTGTCTTATTGGGTGCTAATGACTTCCAGTTTAAGTGAAAAATCAATAAACTTGGAGACAGCTATTGAGCATTTCAGTACTGATTTGTGCACACTATCAAAGAGCGGAGTGGATATAGGGTTAAAAGTCAACCTGTTCGAAACCCGAGCCGTTCTGGTTGGTCATTCTACGCACATTACCCCGAAATGTCAGGAATCCCAAGCATCTTTAATCCTAATGCGCCAAATATCTACCCCACTCCAGCAAAGAGTGTGGGAGCTAAAGTGGGCTGAGCACGTAGCTGCAATACAAGCAGGCATCAGCGTCTCTCCACACCCTACAAAGAAGAAGCTCTTCCTTTTTGACTTGAAAAAAGAAACTTGTACCAACTCCCACACTTCTGATTGTTGGTTACGGCGATGTTATCCACCGAGGCCATTCTCAGGAAAAGGCTCACAGCGCCTGGAACTGCTAATGAACTACCGCTTTCGCTGTAGTGTGTCGTTTGACTCTGAACAAATTTCACCTTCTCATGCACAGCCATGTGAACACAAGCGCAGAGATTTCCACACACTCTGCCTCCTTAAATGTCTTATCAACGAACACTCGTCTATCTTAATGCTCTTGTCTGAACTACGAGAGTCGTTTTTTCAACCTCCTATCGCTTAGTATAGAAGCTACGTGAGCGGCAGAAAGTGGACGTGCGATATAGGCTACTTGCGCTACTCTCGCTCTACACACTCCGCCATTGCCGACCTCAAGGCATCAGTCTGCGTTGCACGACAGCCACGTAAACATGGCTGCCGTCATTGTTGCTCCAGCCACGTCTTAATTACGAAGAGTAATTCGGCTTCTGCAAGCAGAAGGGAATAGTGCAGCAGAAATTCATCATAGAATAAGCCTAGTGTACGGTAATAACTTCATGCCTGATGGTGTTGTGCGTGAATGATGCCTAAGTTTAAGATGGCCGAAATGACGTGCATGATGAAGGCTGCCAAGGACGCAAGTCTGTTGTTACAGCCTACTTGTTGAACGAGTTGACAGAGTAGTTAGAGAAAATCGTAAGTTCACCGTAACTGCTTTGTCTATGGAAATTCCGGAAGTTTCAAGATCTGTCGTAGGCTACACTCTATCGTTACTGAAAATTATTTAGGCTACAAAAAACTTTGTGTTTGTTGGGTTCCAAGAATGTTGACTGACGCCCACAGAAGTCACGAAATGGGGTCAGTTTTGAATTTCCGTGACCGTTATCACGATGAAGGAGAGAACTTTTTGAAATCAGTTGTTACTGGAGACGAAACTTGTATCCAATACGACACACCGGAAACAAAACGACAATCACAACAATGGATGCATCCAAATTCACCAAACAAACCAAAAAAATTCAAAAATATTCAACAACAGATAGGTTATGGCTACCGTGTTTTAGGACCAAAAGGTGTGTTGCTTGTAGAGTTTACGCAGCCTGGAACCACTGTCAATGCAGCTGCTTATTGTGAAACTTTACGACGTTTGTGGAGAGCCATTCAAAACAAACGAAGAGGAATGCTGACTTCAGGAATTGTGTTGATCCGTGACAATGCTCGTCCACACACTGCTGGCACAACCCAACGGCTCCTTGAACAGCTTCAGTGCGACATTTTCGATCATCCACCGTACAGTCCTGACATGGCACCCAGCGACTTTCACCTTTTCCCTGCACTGAAAACGTGGCTAGGAGGGCAGCACTTTCAAACCAACGAAGATCTTCAAAACAACGTCAATGCTCATTTGACATCATTGGCGGCAACATTTTTTGAAGAGGATATTGAAAAGCTTATCCACAGGTGCGATAAATGTCTCAATCTTTTCGGTGATTATGTTGAAAAGTAACTATAACTGTACAAAACTTTTGGTAATAAAATAACTGATTTCTAAGAAACCTGTCTTTTACTCATAGCCTATCGGAGGCTGAAAAATAAAACGGCCCTCGTACATAGCGGAAACACTCCCCAGAGCAAAATCCTTTCTGTGCCCCTCCAAAACTTAGTTCTCAGCAGCAAACACCGGCTTCTCGAATAACTTCCCTCTTTATGCAGGGTGTTACAAAAAGGTACGGCCAAACTTTCAGGTAACATTCCTCACTCACAAATAAAGAAAAGATGTTATGTGGACATGTGTCCGGAAACGCTTAATTTCCATGTTTTAGTTTCGTCAGTATGTACTGTACTTCCTCGATTCACCGCCAGTTGGCCCAATTGAAGGAAGGTAATGTTGACTTCGGTGCTTGTGTTGACATGCGATTCATTGCTCTACGGTACTAGCATCAAGCATATCAGTACGAAGCATCAACAGGTTAGTATTCATCACGAACGTGGTTTTGCAGTCAGTGCAATGATTACAAATGCGGAGTTGGCAGATGCCCATTTGATGTATGGATTAGCACGGGGCAATAGCCGTGGTGCGGTACGTTTGTATCGAGACAGATTTCCATAACGAAGGTGTCCCGACAGGAAGACGTTCGAAGCAATTGATCGGCGTCTTAGGGGGCACGGAACATTCCAGCCTATGACTCGCGACTGGGGAAGATCTAGAACGACGAGGACACCTGCAATGGACGAGGCAATTCTTCGTGCAGTTGACGATAATCCTAATGTCAGCGTCAGAGGAGTTGCTGCTGTACAAGGTAACGTTGACCACGTCACTGTATGGAGAGTGCTACGGGAGAACCAGTTGTTTCCGTACCATGTACAGCGTGTGCACGCACTATCAGCAGCTGATTGGCCCCCACGGGTACACTTCTGCGAATGGTTCATCCAACAATGTGTCACTCCTCATTTCAGTGCAAATGTTCTCTTTACGGATGACGCTTCATTCCAACGTGATCAAATCGTAACTTTTGACAATCAAGATGTGTGGGCTGACGAGAATCCGCACGCAACTGTGCAATCACGTCATCAACACAGATTTTCTGTGAATGTTTGGGCAAGCATTGTTGGTAATGTCTTGATTGGGCCCCATGTTCTTCCACCTATGCTCAATGGAGCACGTTACCATGATTTCAGGGATACTCTACCCGTGCTGCTAGAACATGTGCCTCTACAAGTACGACACAACATGTGGTTCATGCACGATGGAGCTCCTGCACATTTCAGTCGAAGTGTTCGTACGCTTCTCAACAATAGATTCGGTGACCGATGGGTTGGTAGAGGCGGACCAATTCCATGGCCTCCACGCTCTCCTGACCTCAAGCCTCTTGACTTTCATTTATGGGGGATTTGAAAGCTCTTGTCTACGCAACCCCGATACCAAATGTAGAGACTCTTCATGCTCGTATTGTGGACGGCTGTGATACAATACGCCATTCTCCAGGGCTGCATCAGGGATTTCATGCGACGAAGGGTGGATGCATGTATCCTCGCTAACGAAGGCCATTTTGAACATTTCCTGTAACAAAGTGTTTGAAGTCACGCTGGTACGTTCTGTTGCTGTGTGTTTCCATTCCATGATTAATGTAATTTGAAGAGAAGTAATAAAATGAGCTCTAACATGGAAAGTAAGCGTTTCCGGACACATGTCCACATAACATATTTTCTTTCTTTGTGTGTGAGGAATGTTTCCTGAAAGTTTGGCCGTACCTTTTTGTAACATCCTGTATAAATGAACTGAATAATATCTCCAGTTAGAATAAACAGTTAATGTATCTGACTAAAGCAACAATTATGTCTAGCGTTGTACATGTACGTACTTGTTAGCCATTACATCCCTCCTTCCAACCAGATCTTCGTCTTTTCCCAATGCTCTGAGCTGGAGCGGTATACCTACATTTATATCCTTCACTATTTGCTATGATAGAAAATATCGTTTTTGTATTCTCACGAGTGCATTTTGTATCTGCAGCTATCACTATAATAATAATAATAATAATAATTATTATTATTATTATTATTATCAGCGGTAGCAGCAGCAGCAACAGCAGTAGTATTAGTACTGCTAATATTAACTTTATTAGTTCTTAATCAATGATGTTCATTCACTTTGTCTCTACATACCTTCAAATAATTTTGAATCCTGTTAATATTATTTTATTGCTATTTATGAAATGAAAATTATTTTTTCACGTAACTGTGATGTAAAAATTACTGTATGTGTGCAGCCCTGGTCCGATGTAAGAGAAGGGATGATCAAGTTAAATAAATTAAATAAAAATAACTGGGGCCCACTCAGAAGTTAAACAGGAAATTTTTTTAAAAAATTCTCCGAGACAATGTACTGTCCTTTTGTTCTATATGTTAATGCTGAATTGTGGACACGCCTGTCTTCTAAGAAGACAATAGCCGTCTTCTTCAGGCTGTACGCATACGTTCGGGGGAAATCTCGCGATCTCAGCTGCATGGAAAATATCTGCGACTATTTGGAATGTCTGATGAAACGTACCAATTTAGCAGATTTGCGCAATCTAATCATCAATGAGTTAATATATCTGGAAGTGGCGTATCCGAATAACTATGTGGGCTCACCCACTTTTTAAAATAACCCTTTAAATGTTGTTTAATTGTTAGACATATTTAACGCATAGTATGACGCCCAGATGGTACTTTATTAATCACTTATTCGCTAACGTTACATACTGTTACGATACAGCATTACTTTTAAAAATAAGGTTACTTCATAATATGTCTACTACTAGAGGCAAAGAGACACAGCTAATTAAAACGTAATGGCAACATGTTTTCAATACCTTCTTTGTAAAGCCGTGTAAGATATTCAGCTGTTTGTAGAACTCTTTTCCTGTTGAACTCCTTTTAAAAATGAATTCAGTGTGCAACCATGGTTTAATCATTCTTTTTATGGTGAGCTCGCTGATACTGCAAACAAAATTGCCCAAAGTTATAACATTAACGTTGTTATGAAGCATGGGCTACATTTTTAGATAATTAAATATTTTAGATGATCTGACTACTTATTGTACTGAAGCGTTGCAGGTCAGCTTCAACACCTATTAATTTCTGTACATGTGTAAAAACTACTCGCTTATAAAAGAGAACGTACAGCATCTGATTCTCGAACACTATGATTATATTAGTTATGACATTGAAGCATTAGCTTAGAAGTGAGATGATACAGTACTTTATCGCAAGATCATTCTCCACTTGCAAAGAAAGTTCATCTTAAATAAGAGCAATGGACATGCTTCACATTAACACAGGAAAGGGCTGAACGTATAATAATTTTATGATATCTATAACATGAAATACTTAATTTTCAAACTCGCACCTGTAAATGGCGTTGACGTAAGCAGATTGTGTCTCATTCTGGGCGTTGACTGAAGTTCCCATTGCTGTTTCTGGTCAAAGGAAGGTAACAATGTGTCAGTATCATGGATTTTCAAAACTTTTAAAAATAAAATTTCAACGACATATGAAGTCCTGCAGCCTTATATACTATGAAGCTTGCATATGGCATAGCAATCGGGATGCTATAGTATTGCCTGATTTTCTCAGCTGATTTCACTTTGTAGTTCATTGTTTAAAGGAAGAGCAATATCCATGCACATTGTACAGACATAAAACTTGCTTATGAGACATGAAAATGCATACAAATTTCATGTCACGCGTTAACCTATACTAAGACAAGTCATAGTACTCCAATAAACGTTCAGACGAATATAGACTACATATAATTTTTGTACATAGGATATAAACGCTTTTAGCAGAAATCTCGAAAATTATTTGACTGATTTACTTCAAATACTTACACAACCGACAGTGCACCAGTTTTCTATTAAAACTAATAGCGCAAAAGAAAATTCTGCACTGTGCTCTGCTGGGCGGTGAAAATTAGCAGTTTTGTTTACTGTCTACAAATCAGCTTCAACTACAATAACGAGGCACGTAAACCACAAGACAAGTTGTTTCCCTCATACATAGTCTTTCTCCTTATACATATTTTGAAAGAACTGTGTATACAACAACTTGATGTTTTGTTTCCTTCCTTGCCATCGGTTTTACAGAAAACAGGAAAGCTGTATTTGTGGCTTAGAGGCTTTGACATTTTGCCTTTTCGTAGATTAAAACTATGTGAAATACTGTTACTGAAGCTGCTATCTCCACAGACTAGGCAGTTTGAAGGGTCCATCTCACACTCCATATACCAATGATCCCAACGGATTTACACATTCATTTTAAGACACATCAATTCCCAACGAAGGTTTCCTTTGTAGTTACAATAAACAAAGTTAAAGGCCTGAGAGAGAGGTAAGAGGAGAGAGAGGGGTGAAGGGGGGGTGTAGGAAAAGAAGATTAAGAGGTGGGAGGTGGAGATGACAATGTGGAGGAGCTGATGCATAAAGAGGGGGAGTGGAGGAGCAAAGACAGGGCGAATGAGCTGGTGGACAAAGAGAGAGACAGGAGTTTAAAATGTATATTCGATTCCCTTTCGTATTTGGCCATTGCGAAGCACTGAGCAGGCTCACTGACAGAAGAAGATGGTAACAGCAAAAACTAATTAATGTAGAGTAACAAAATTTCTGGAATACATTTGTCTATGTAGCATATTTAAGTGGTTAATATTGCTTGATCACAGGTTCATGTAAGTGCGGGATAAGTCATTGCAAATGTGAAACGTTGGCACATTAATAACAGGTGTAACTGCCAGAATGTCAAATGCAAGCATGTAGACGTTCATTCACGTCGGTCACTGTGCGATGTATATTGGTGGTGTGGATTCCACTGGAGTTGTCTTCTGATGATGTTCCATATGTGCTCGACTGGAGACAGATCTGATGATCGAGCAGGGCAAAGAAATATGTAGACACTCTGTAGAGCATATTGTGTTTCATAAGCGGTATGTGGGCGAGCGTTATCCTGTTGGAAAAACCCCATTGAATCCAGTTCATGAATTGCATCACAAGAGGTGGAATCACCATATTGACGTACAAATTTGCAGTTAGTCTGTCTGTGATAACCACGAGAAATCTTCTGCTGTTATACGAGATCGGACCCCAGACGATATCTCTAGATGTAGGTCCAGTGTGTCTAGCACGCAGACAGGTTGGTTGCAGACCGTCAGTTGTCCTCCTAGCCAACACTCGGCCATCAAAGGCACCGAATCAGAACCTGCTTTCATTGTACAATACAACAGCTCTCCAATGAGCTCTTGCTTGATGCCACTGAAATCGCAAATCACAGTGGTTTGGCGTAAGTGAAATGCACGCTACGGAGCGTCTGACTCGGAGCCATCCTTGTAGTAACCGATGTTTAACAGTTCGTTGTATCACTCTGCGGCCAACTGCTGCTCAGATTACTGCTGCAGATACAGTAGGATGCGCCAGAGCTATGTGCCGAACACGTTAGCCGTCCCTCTCGGTAGCGTTCGGAGTGCGGTCTTACTGCGACTTTGCATCATGCACAGTGGATACCTCCCTGCCAAAGTCTCTCCGAAGTATCGCAAAAGGAATATCGTGTTCCTCGCAGCCTTCTATGTACCACCTCGTCCAAACTCAGAGGGGTGTTGATAATAACGTCTCTGTCTCCTTGAAGGCATTCTTACTGACATAAACTCACCACGTTCAATTAGAAAGATAAATAATGCTCACGAGCGTTACAGTGTTTATTTAATGCAAACCTGATTTGCATCCTCATAGCGGCGCTACTAGCACCACTCCTATGCGACTGGTGCAAAATTTGAACAGACATCATCTTTCTCATGTAGAAAAACGCTTATCAACTTTCGTTTATATCGCACAACTCACTGTCGACGCTGTGATTTTATCCCGTCAGTATATAATAGTAATCATCATCAAGTATTCTCTTTCATCGCTGAATAAAGACATCTACTAGGCTTTTCCGAGAGGCATTTCCACACTGCCATTCAGTGAACAAAATACGAGCTTACTGAATATCGGACCTTGTTTCTGACTGAGTTCAAAACTTACTAAGATGTTGAACTCAATATGTTATTCTTAAGTGGATGTAATCGAAAGATATTACGGTAATTTCTGCAGTACTTGAAGGGAGTGATACGGGATCATTACAGTTTACTATGTAAATGATCTAGTAGATAGATAATGTTGGAAGCTCTATGAGGTTTTTTTGGAGCCGTTATTCTCGTCTATACGAAGGTTGCAACAAGAGAGAAATGGAGAGGATCAATAACTGGTGCAGAGACTAGCAAATTCATTATGAACGTAAAAGAAAGTAACATATTGTGTGTAAATAGGTGAAGAGATTCATTACTGCTGCTTTACGTTATTTCGCAGTGGCACTACATCTGTGGAGACACCATCACCCACCTTGAGTATGGCGCTGATATATTGCGGGAAAGTCATAGTCAGCGGCCAAGGACGAAAGTCAGGTAATTTCCGAAATGTTGCTTCCTTTATGTCATACATGAATTGTCTAACGCACAGTACTTTTAAGTGAGCATAAGACAGTAACGACTAGTGAGACACTTACGTTTCAAGCGGTAACTGTACGAAACATGGGTAAATGTAAGGACATGACAGAGTACCACAAAAAGGGGAAGTCGTGTTTGGTCATGCACATTGTCATACTATGTATAAAGTTCGATTTGTTGGTGTTTTGCGGCGGACGCTTCAACGTGTAGACCATCAGTGAAATACGGTGCCAGAATTGTGGTCGGAAAATGATCCTTACTGAGAGGGACCAAAGACTCGTTTTGCGACATGTGAACCAAAATCGCTTCGAAACCCGATAGAAACTGTTGCAGACAGTGAAGGAAGGGTTATCTGCACCTGTTAGCGAGAGAACATTGCGACGAGAAATGCATACAATGAACATTTAGAGCCGGACCTCTCGGAGAAGGCCACTGCTCATACAGGCACATAAAGACGACGACAACCACAAAGTTCACTGGGCTGGAAGAATGCGTGAGTGGTTTTCTAAACACTGTACCACCATATCAAATCTCGACTAGCCTGCAAAATCACCTGATGTGAACCCCACAGAAAATATGTGGGATATGTTGGGACAGTAAGACGCCGACATCAGCATCCCTGCAAATTTGGTATAATTGAGCGATCAGATCATCAGCGAGTGACTTAACATTGATGGAACGCACCTGCACAACCTTGAGGTCTCTTTTCCTAATCGAATATAGGATGATATGAAATCCAGAAGTGAAATTACACCACATTAAATTATAATTTTTTTGAAACACAGTGCCAGGAAAAACAGCAGTCTTCATAAAATTATAACTGTTTTCAAAACTCATAGTCGTGATAACATTTAAGCTCTTTATTTCTATTTTTAGACGACCGGTTTCGATCGTCTAAGAGATCATCTTCAGATCTCAGATTCTGTAAAGAGGAATAAAACATAATGCTTCAGTTATAATGGAAACGGACACAAATTTAGAACAATGTAGTATAAGTGCGCAACTGATGTATCCGGCCGTGAACACTGCTACATACCGCTCCGCCGCCGGCAGTTAAATAGCGAAAGTCTCACACATTGTCTCTCGCATAACGTCACTGGTAGCCAGTGGCAGTGAAACTTGACTACATTGCACGAAGAACATTTATTAGATGGTAGGAGTTTGAACGTTGAGAAAATAATGAAGAGTATTTTGATGTTATTAAGAAGAACGTACCGTTATGAAAAGCGACGAAATAGAGAAATATTCACTACTCAATGACAGTCTCTTTTTAACGTGGGCTGCTCTCTGCAGAGCCTTCTGGTAAAAGTAAACATAGCAAAGTCGGTCGGTAGGACGGCAACTTGGTAATCAAAGAGACGAAATACGTTCTATCAATTGTCATAAGTGTTACGGATTCCAGCTGTCATAAAGATCATCAAGGGTATATTTGCAGCACTTTTTTACTACATTATTTTATTTTAGTGTTTGGATTGTGACTGAAGCATTATGTTTTATTCCTCTTCATAGAATGCAAGATCTGAAGATCTCTTAGAAGACCGAAACCGGTCATCTAAAAATAAAAATAAACGGCGTAAATGCAATATGTGCTATGAAATAAGTGTTAAATTGGGACTGTAATGATATCTCTAGGGGTGACTAATATTTTGTCCGGTGAAATACCTCTATCAGTCTCACTGGCATGTGAACTCACACTTTTTCAGAATTAAAAGTGAGATACATCATGGTTTAGCATCTTCTGGGGATATTGTCTGCTTCAGTTACGGTGCAGATCTCAAGAGGCCTTAGAACTCTGTTGCCGCTATACCGGGTGATAATGTGAAAAGTATGAAATCAACGTAATCATTTGTTGATGTTGTGGTCTTCAGTCCTGAGACTGGTTTGATGCAGCTCTCCATGCTACTCTATCCTGTTCAAGCTGCTTCATCTCCCAGTACGTACCGCAGCCTACATCCTTCTTAATCTGCTTAGTGTATTCATCTCTTGGTCTCCCTGTACGATTTTTACCGTCCACGCTGCCCTCCAATACTAAATTGGTGATCCCTTGATGCCTCAGAACATGTCTTACCAACTGATCCCTTCTTCTAGTCAAGTTTTGCCACAAACTCCTCTTCTCCACAATTCTGTTCAGTACCTCCTCATTAGTTATGTGATCTACCCATCTAATCTTCAGCATTCTTCTGTAGCACCACATTTGGAAAGCTTCTATTCTCTTCTTGTCCAAGCTATTTATCGTCCATGTTTCACTTCCATACATGGCTACACTCCATACAAATATTTTCAGACGACTTCCTGACACTTAATTCTATACTCGATGTTAACAAATTTCTCTTCTTCAGAAATGCTTTCCTTGCCATTGCCAGTCTGCTTTTTATATCCTCTCTACTTCGGTCATCATCAGTTATTTTGCTCCCCAAATAGCAAAACTCCTTTACTACTTTAAGTGTCTCATATCCTAATCTAATTCCCTCAGCATCACCCGAGTTAACTCGACTACATTCCATTATCCTCGTTTTGCTTTTGTTGATGTTCATCTTATATCCTCCTTTCAAGACGCTGTCCATTGCGTTCAACTGCTCTTCCAAGTGCTTTGCTGTCTCTAACAGAATAACAATGTGATCGGCGAACCTCAAAGTTTTTATTTCTTCTCCATGGATTTTAATACCTACTCCGAATTTTTCTTTTGTTTCCTTTACTGCTTGCTCACTAATCAGATCGAATAACATCGGGGATAGGCTACAAACCTGTCTCACTCCCTTCCCAATCACTGCTTCCCTTTCATGCCCCTTGACTCTTATAACTGCCATCTGGTTTCTGTATAAATTGTAAATAGCCCTTCGCTACCCGTAGTTTACCCCTGCCACCTTTAGAATTTGAAATAGAGTATTCCGATCTATGATCAGTATAACTAGTCATACAGTGGATGTGCCAAACAGGTACTGCCCTTGAAGCTAGTATCGTCCTTTCTAATTTTGGAAGACGGGGTTATTTGCTCTCCGGACTTCTTTTTCGGCAGTTATCGTATTGGATGTGCTTCGGAGAATTGGAATAAAAATTAAATTCTATTCTCTATTCTTTTTTTAACGTGTAGTTTATTTCAGCTATCTTTTTAATATTATGTAGACTTACCACATATGATGTCCAGGGCACAGCGTGTAATGAATGGGTAGATATCGAACGTCTTTCCGTTAGCTTTAGGTTTCAGTTTCTCTACTAGGACCTCCCCATTTTCAGCAAATATTTCGACGAAGTTGTCTAATATACGGAAGTGGAACGCAGGTGTAATCATTTTACGATGCATATGCCACTTGGAACCTGTAAATGTAAAAGCTGATTTCAGTAACGGCCGACAGTTACTGCTATTAGAGATAAAAAGTATACATTCCCGCCTCCACCGCCGGCGAATAGCATTCTGTAAGTCTTCCACTATTTCGTAGAGAGAGAAACTCGATGTCTTGCAAGATGTCCTGTCTTCCAACACCAGCCATCTTAAGATGAGTGTGTGTGTATTAATGCTCATCCATCTATTGCATATAAATTATGGTAATAATCATTAACCACAGGTTTAAGAATTCCAAACAATACAAAAGTCCATGTTAGATAAACTAAAATTTCACCACACGTTTGCCGTATTAATACTTTTATTTCTGGGGTAAGCATAATTAAATAAAATGATATATTAATTACAGTGTAATGTATCATAACAAATAAACTCCGATAAAAGTCATCGCAAGGCACAAAGTGCTTAAAAGAGATTCTGCGCACTTAAAAAATGCAACTTGAACTTAATTGCATTGGCATTTTGCATATTGAAATCAAATTTATGCCCCAGATTTTAACAGGACAAAACAAATAACACCAAATATGTACAGATATCAATAACACATTGAAAGAATGAGGAATTTTTAATTGTTTTATTGATATGTTAACATAAATCTCTAAGTTGATTTTATTGTCACTATCTTATGACTTAAAACCTTGAATGAAGTTGTCTATTTAATTTTTGTCATGTTTTAAATTTTTAAACTAAAGTAATAAAATAATTTTCTTTCTGTTTCTTGGCATCCAGTAAGAAGCAGATAATCAATTTATTTCATAAACAACAGGACTTTAAACTGTTCATATACGGTAAAATATTCGGAAATAGTATCAGTTAGAATTTGTGATTGTCATTTAGAACGCTGAGGGATACATGGCTCTACGCAGCCGCTATCTTTTGTTTATGATTAGGGAGTCGAGTTCCTGCGGAATTCAGTTGCAACTGTTGTAAGGGTTTTGTTTTATACAGAAAATTGTAATTTAGGTAATATTTTGGATGTCACGCTGAAAAATAAAGCTTCAATAGCATCTGAGTAATAGTGGGCCACATCTCTGCCAAAGAGGTTGGGCTGCGAGAGACTGTTAGTAGAGCCTTTGCTTGTGAGTGGAGTGCAGTCTTGGAGAGAGAGGAGGAGGAATCGAGTTGTATCTTGTGATGGAGAAAGATATGCCTGCAATAACTTTCTGATACTATTTTTCATTTATGGGGAGATATTTTCCAACTTCATTCAGAAGACTTCAAAAGGTACTGTAGTAGAGCACTAACCAAGACATCTAAGCGTAGCAATTAACTTGGTCAGCAATTCAGAATGGGAGATTTTTATCATTATGTAACAATGTGTGATTTACTAATTTTTTTTCCGAAATGGATAGAATACGTGTTTATAAGAAACTAAAGAGAATTTGTTCACGTTTTTCCACTATTAATGTAAAATGAATTTCTAATATTTCATGTGTTAAAATATTTTGCCTTAGTGATGTCTAAATCTATATCTACATCTACAATGATAGTCTGGAAATCACCTTTAAGTGCCTGGCAGAGAGTTTATAGAACCATCTTCAAAATCCTCTATTATTCCAATCTCGTAAAGCGAGTGGAGAAAAAGAAAACCTATATCTTTCCGTGAGAGCTCCGATTGCCCTTATTTTATTATGGGGATCGTTTCTCCCTATGTAGGTTAGCGTCAACAAAATATTTTCGCATTCGGAAAAAAGTTGGTGATTCAAACTTCGTGAGAAGATTCCACCGCAATGAAAACCACCTTTGTTTTAATGATATCCATTACAAGTGCTGCATCATTTCAGTGACACTTTCTCCCTTATTTCGCAATAGTACAAAACGTGCTGCCCTTCTTTGAACTTTCTCGATATAGTCCATCAATCCTATCTGGTAAGGATCCCACAATGCGCAGCAGTATTCTACACACATCAAACACCGTTTTGCCTCACCACAGTTCCCACTCCTGAAGACATACGTTGACTGTGGATATTGTATCACAGACACAGTCTCTTTGACTGTTCAGAGATGTCACTAAACCCGCCCAGAGATGTAAACAACCATGCATGAGCATCGCCTGTGAGACGGAGGGGGTCCGACAGCCGATCAGTTCCAGTCATTCCACCAGGAAGGAGGTACACGGTTCGTGTTGTCTGTAGTTCAACCATGCCTAGACGCTCAATATGGCGGTTCGATCGCGTCCGCATTGTTACTTCGTGCCAGGAAGGTCTCTCAGCAATGGAAGCGTCCAGGCTTCTCGGAGTGAGCAAAAGCGATGTTGTTTGGACGTAGAGGAAATACAGAGAGACAGGAACTGTCGATAATATGCCTCGCTCAGGCCGCCCAAGGGCTACTACTGCAGTGGATGACCGGTACCTACGGATTATGGCCCGGAGGAAAACTGACAGTAATGCCACCATGTTGAATAACGCTTTTCGTGCAGTCATAGTACGTCGTGTTACGACTCAAACTGTGAGCAATCGGTTGCATGATGAACAACTTCACTCCCGAATTCCATGGCGAGGTCCACCTTTGCAACCACAAGACCGTGTAGGATGGTACAGATGGGCCCAACAACATACCGAATGGACCGCTCAGGACTGGCATCACGTTCTCTTCAGCGATAAGTGTCGCATATGCCTTCAACCAGACAACCGTCGCACACGTATCTGGAGGCAACCCACTCAGGCTGAATGCCTTAGACACACTGTCCAGCGAGTGCACCAAGGTCGAGGTTCACTGCTGTTGTCGGGTGGAATTATGTGGGCCGACGTACGCCCCTGGTGGTCATGGAAGGCGCCGTAACGGCTGTGCGATATGTGAATGCCATCCTCCGACCGATAGTGCAAAAATATCGGCAGCATATTGGCGAGGTATTCATCTTTATGGACGACATCGGGTGCCCCCATCGTGCACATCTTGTGAACATTCTGGATAACGACATTGCTCGACTATAGTGGCCAGCATGTACTCCAGACATGAACCCTGTTGAACATGTGTGGGACAGAATGAAAAGGGCTGTTTATGGACGACGTGACCCAACAACCACACTGACGGATCTACGCCAAATTGTCGTTGAGGAGTGGGACAATCTGGACCAACAGTGCTTGATGAACTTGTGAATAGTATGCCACGACGAATACAGGCATGCATCAATGCAAGAGGACGTGCTATTGGGTACTAGAGGTACCGATGTGTAGTACAGCAATCTGGACCAGCACCTCTGAAGGTCTCGCTCTATGTTGATACAACAAGCAATGTATGGTTTTCATGAGCAATAAACAGGGGGTAAATGATGTTTATGTTGACCTCTACTCCAATTTCCTGTACAGGTTCCGGAACCGAGGTGATGCAAAGCTTTTTTTGATGTGTGTGTAAAAGAGGACGGACAAGCGTAGTGTAGGCAGTCTCTTTAGTACGAGTAGATCTGTTACATTTTCTAAGTATCCTGTCAATGAAACGCAGTCTTTGGTTAGCCTTCCCCACAGCATTTTCTATGTGTCCTTTCCAATTTAAGTTGTTCGTAATTGTAATTCCTAGGTATTTAGCTCAATTTACCGCCTTTAGATTTGACTGATTTGTCTTGTAACCCAAGTTTAAAGGATTCCTTATCATTGGAGGACCTCACACTTTTCCTTATTTAGGGTCAATTTCCAATTTTCGCACCATACAGATAATTTTCTAAATAATTTTTTAATTTGTTTTGATCTTCTGGTGACTTCATTAGTCGATAAGCAACAGCGTCATCTGCAACAACCGAAGACTGACGATCAGGTTGTCTCACAAATCGTTTATAAGGAACAGCAAAGGGCCTATAACACTACCTTGGGAAACGCCAGAAATTTCGTCTTTTCTACTCGATGACTGCGAACTGTGACCACTCTGACAGGAAATCATCAATCTAGTCTGAACTGAGACGATATTCCATAAGCACGCAATTTCACTACAAGCCATTTGGGTGGTACAGTACCAAAAGCCTTTCGGAAATCTAGAAATAGGGAATAAATTTGAAATCCTTTGTCAATAGCACTCAGTACTTCGAGCGAGTAAGGTGCTAGTTCTGTTTCACATGAACGATGTTTTCTAAATCCATGTTGACTGTATGTCAATAGACATAATTCGAGGTACTTTACAATGTTCGAACGCAATATACGAAGTTAAGTCAATTATTATCCGCAGTTTAGGTATATTTTTGTTTGTTTTGGTAGTACTGTTATTTTACGTGGATGACGCGTGCTCTGTTTAATTGTTGTTATATCTTTGCAATTTTCAAGCTGCTCGGTTAGTTTCGTTTTCGCTGTCGTGCTGTTAATCATGGCTGCTCCGCTGTCTATTTGCACCAAAGAAGAGCAACGTTCAGTGATCTGTTTTTTTGTGGTCGGAAGGCGTATCAAGCATCGAAATTCATCAAAGACTATCGGTGCAGTAAGGGAAAAGTATTTTTCCATAACGGAGTGTCCAAGAATGGATTGAAAAATTTAGAAAAGGTTGCACAAGTGTTACGCACGATGGAGCCGGACCACCGTTTACCTCCACAAATGAAGAAACCATTGAGCGTTCACGTGAAAAGATTCTCTTAGACAAATGGTTAATTAACGAAGTGGCACATCGTCTGCAAATTAGTCAGGGTTCTGCCTACGAAATCATCCACAACAGACATTGGTTTCATAAAGATTGTGCGAGATGGGTCCCAAAACAACTCACCCAGTTGCATAAACAAAATCGCTTGGACATCTGCAAAAAAACATTTGTATCGCTATGGTAACGAAGGGTACAACTTCTTAGACAGGATCACTACTGGTGACGAAACATGGATCCATCATTACGAACCGGAGACTAAACGGCAGCGTATGGAAAGGAAAAGTCTAAATTCGCCGTGAAAGAAAACGTTCAAGACCAAACCGTCCGCAGGAAAACTGATGCTTACGGTTTTTTGAGATGCATAAGGTCCAGTACTTGAACATTATGGGAAAGGGGCACAACAATCACTTGTTTGGTCCACTCAAACAGGCATTAATTGGCCATTGATTTGCCTCGGACGAAGCAGTGAAAGAAGCGGTGCATTCTTAGCTCGCAGCTCAACCGAGAACCTTTTATGAGTGCATCAGGAAGCTTGTACAACGATGAACGAAGTGCGTTGAAACGCAAGGAGACTATGCCGAAACATGATGTTCGTGATAGTTCCCTATTTGATTACAATAAAATTTTATAACTACTTTGCGGATAATAATTGACTTACCCTCGTAAATACCACATTCTGTGTATGCAGATGCTCACTCATGAAGGTAAGTTTCAAAACTTACTGATTGACAGTGAGTGTAGAACTGCTGTGGCAAATTTGATGCGGTACATTTTCCACGCTCCGTGAGACCCACTGGCAGAGAGTATCGTTCTGATGTTTCACTACTACGTAACAGTTCACTAATATTCAGTTCTTTTGAACCGTATCCTCATTCAAATAACCGTAACAAATTACCAACAGTAAGCCATTTACATGTCTACAGAAAGGGACTCCATTCTCCATTTCACAGGGGTCCACTACAAATTTGTCACTGTTACACGTATTAATTCTTGATAGGATCTTTCGGGTGGTTTTCTCATCCATTGTCGTCTAGTTATACTATGCGGTTTAATGTAACCGTGAGCTACTGTTTCAAATCTGATTTCGTTATCGAAGTCGGATGGCGTTACATTTATTATTGGGGCATGAATTTATATATATTTGTAAGTAGGCTGTTTATATTTTCTTATTGGCAACGTTACGTAGCGCTCTGTATGAAAATCACTGGCTGTGCTGTGTGCAGCCTGTGGCTAGTTTACATTGTTGTCTGCCATTGTAGTGTTGGGCAGCGGCAGCTGGATGTGAACAGCGCGTAGCGTTGCGCAGTTGGAGGTGAGCCGCCAGCAGTGGTGGATGTGGGGAGAGAGATGGCGGAGTTTTGTAATTTGTCATGAGCTGCTATATATATTATGACTATTAAGGTAAGTACATTGTTTGTTCTCTATTAATATCTTTCATTTGCTAACTATCCCTATCAGTAGTTAGTGCCTTCTGTAGTTTGAATCTTTTATTTAGCTGGCAATAGTGGCGCTCGCTGTATTGCAGTAGTAGGAGTAATGAAGATTTTTGTGAGGTAAGTTATTTGTGAAAGGTATAGTTTAATGTTAGTCAGGGCCATTCTTTTGTAGGGATTTTTGAAAGTCAGATTGCGTTTTGCTAAAAATATGTAACGTCCCCTTAGAACAATTTATACAAGACTATGCTTAAACTGACACACAATATTTTTAGCGCAACGCAATCTGACTTTCAAAAATCCGTACAAAAGAATGGCCCTGACTAACATTAAACTATACCTTTCACAAATAACTTACCTCACAAAAATCTTCATTACTCCTACTACTGCAATACAGCGAGCGCCACTATTGCCAACTAAATAAAAGATTCAAACTACAGAAGGCACTAACTACTGATAGGGATAGTTAGCAAATGAAAGATATTAATAGAGAACAAACAATGTATTTACCTTAATAGTCATAATATATATAGCAGTTCATGACAAATTACCAAACTCCGCCATCTCTCTCCCCACATCCACCACTGCTGGCGGCTCACCTCCAACTGCGCAACGCTACGCGCTGTTCACATCCAGCTGCCGCTGCCCAACACTACAATGGCAGACAACAATGCAAACTAGCCACAGGCTGCACACAGCACAGCCAGTGATTTTCATACAGAGCGCTACGTAACGTTGCCAATAAGAAAATATAAACAGCCTACTTACATATTGAGGTATAGCTTCATTAAATTAGGGTGAACGATTGTACTAGTAGTATTAGTTTCAATTTCTAACAATCAACCTTACACGTTTGACAAACTCTGAGTCACTTATGTTAAACAGCCGCAATTTTAAATTACTTTTGAATTTGAGAAAGGACAGCGTATCCCCCCTATGCTATATTCAAAGAGTATTACATTGTAACTATGCAAATGGGATGTGACAGTTTCATACGTTGGGAAAGGCTTTGTCTTACTGCCGACAGATTTATCATTATCAGGTGATTTGAATACATTTAACTTGGTTCATCTACCGTGCAAATTTTTCAGATCTAAATTCAGTACATTGCTTTCGTTGCCACATATCGTCAGCAATACTTATCACAGTTTATGTCACTATTTCTCTACCTTTATTGAGTAACGAGTGATACCAACCTGAGCTGGTGAGGAGACCTTCTCCCAGCCAAGGATACAGGAATGAGTAGAAGGTGGACTTCTCAATTAACTCGCTGCTGGACATTATTTTCTGAAACAACATGAAAGAGTCATCAGATCTCACTGTCTTTTAGCTGTACAAATTACACTTATATGCTGCTCAGCAGAAAATGTCTTACAAAGTGTAAAATAGTGATGTATGCGGTGTCAATCATATCTTACTTTTTTTAGTTTCCGCAATGAAAGACAACAGAGATTTGGATTGAGTAAAGGAATGGAGACAAATCCTGTTATGGACTGATACTGCTATGCAGTAATGATAGTCGCTTTAGAGGTATAGATGACTCAACACAGAGGATGATTTGAACACGGTAGTATTTAATGTACCTGTGTAGGTGTAATAAACAGATCGTCAGCTAGTTGTCTCCAGGATAACTACCACAGTAAAAACCAGTCAGAGAATGAGCTTGTTATTATACTGTTGACCATTAAAATTGCAACACTAGAAAGGATGTGAAATAAATTTTGCTTATTGTGATTACATAATACAATGGGATGAACAAAGGATCAAATCTGCACGTTGATTTGCAGATGAGCAGGATTCGAATTTCTGTACACAGGGTTGTCAACTGTGGCAGCAGCCACAGCCGTAACCCAGCTGATCATGGAGTCAAACTTCAGTGACAGTAGGAACACATGACGTTCCTTGCTGCTTCAACTCTAAGGTAGAGTTCATGAACTTGGGTGCCAGAGAAAGCCACACGTCGTTCCTTGTTGCTTCGCCTCTAAGGCAGAGTTCATGAACTTGGATACAGATAGGGCCAATGACATTCCATGCTGCTTCATCTCTAAGGCACAGTTCATAAACTTCGGTGACAGGCAGGGACACATGACATTCTTTGTTGCCTTATCTATAAGGCACAGTTAATGAACATGGGTGACAGATAGGAGCACACGACGTTCCATTTTGCTTCATCTCTAACGTAGAGTTCATGAACTGTAGTGGTGTACCATTCTGTCAGTAACCTATGACCAAATATTTCCAGTGGGTGAGAAATCTGTAGAACGTAATGGCCGGGGCAAAAGTCGATCAAACCAGTGTGTTGAGGTTGTTTGAGACTGCATGGGAAATAATGCAGTTTTGAATTAACTTGTTGTGAGGTAACGGTATGGAACTGCGACTGATATGTAGTACATGCTGCCCAAAAAATTGATTATTTGAGCCAGTGGTCATGATGTTGCGCACTCAGAAGGACACTGTATCATTGAGCTGCGCAGTCTGCCAGCTTCATTCTACTCAGAGCCTCCATAAACGGATACACTGAGTTTGAAACATAGACTGTGTTCGCACGTTATGAATTACCTCGATGAAAATGGTTTATTGAGAAATAGAACGGATTCAGAAAACGTCGCTTTCGTGAAGTACAACTTATTTACAAGAAGTAATGAGAACATCGACATGGGATCTCTAATTGATTCCATATGCCTACATTTCAAGAAGGCTTTTGACACCGTTCAATGCGACTTCTAATCAGATTGCGTGCCTACTGAGTATCGTCTCAGTTGTGAACCCGGATTCGTAAATTGGTGTCGGAAAGGTTACTGCGCGTAGTAACTGACGGAAAGTCGTCGAGGCGAACAGAAGTGATATGTAGTGTTCCCCAAGGAAGTGTTATAGTCCCTCTGCTGCTCGTAATCTATATAAAAGCGTTACGACACAATCTGAACAGCCCTCTTAGACTGCAGGCAATGCTATCATTTACCGTTACGTAAAGTCAGCAAATCATGAAACTCAATTGCAAAATGATTTAGGCAAGGTATCTGTATGCCGCGAAAACCGGCATTTGGCTTTAAATGGTGACAAATATGAAGTCATACACAGGAGTACTAAGAGGAATCCGCTAAATTTCGGTTACACGATAAATCACACAAATTTAAAATCTGCGAATGCAACTAAACCCGCTTGAATTACAATTGTGAATAACTTTAAATGGAACGATGACATAGATAATGTTGTAAGGGAAGGTAAACAATGACTGAGACTTATTGGCAGAACACCTAAAAGATGCAGCAGGTCTAGTAAAGAGACTCCCTACACTACGGTTGTCTGTCCTCTTCTGGAGTGCAGGTGGACGGTGAGGGATCCGCATCAGGTTCAAATGGCTCTAAGCACTGTGGCACTTAACATCTGAGGTCATCAGTTCATAGACGTAGAACGACTTAAACCTAACTATCTAAGGACGTCACACACATCCATGCCGGAGGCAGCAATCGAACCTGCTAACGCAACAGCAGCGCGGTTCCGGACTGAAGCGCCTATAACTTCTCGGCCACAGCGGCCGGCGCCGCATCAGGTATGATTGACGAATGACATCGATCAATTCCAGAGGACAGCTCGTTTTGTATTATCGTGAAATAGGGGGCACAGCTTCACGGATATGATACGCGAGTTGGTGTGGCAATCGTTGAACCAAAGACGAGTTTCGTTGCGGCGTGACCATTTCATAAAATTTCAATCACTGACATTCTCCTCCGAGTGCGAGAACATTTTGTTGGTTCCCACCTACGTAGAGAAAAATGAAAATTGTAATAAAATATGATAGCCGGCCGGAGTGGCCGAGCGGTTAAAGGCGCTACAGTCTGGAACCGCACGACCGCTACGGTCGCAGGTTCGAATCCTGCCTCGGGCATGGATGTGTGTGATGTCCTTAGGTTAGTTAGGTTTAAGTAGTTCTAAGTTCTAGGGGACTTATGAGCACAGCAGTTGAGTCCCATAGTGCTCAGAGCCATTTGAACCATTTTGAATAAAATATGATAAATCCGAGCACACACTTTTAAGTGTTTGTTTTTCCCACGCGCTTTTCGAGAGTGGAATGGTAGAGAAATAGCTTGGAGGTAGTTCGATGAACACTGTTCCAGGCACTTGATTGTGAACTGCAGACAAGCCATGTAGATGTAGATACATACACTGTGATGGCGTACGCAGATCAGAGGGTACTCATCTGCTCGACGTGGAGCCACTGACGCGTCCAGAACAGTCCTCGGCCGCTCGCCTCATGGGAAACAGCAACAATGGTCCCCTTACTAATGGCCCTCGTTGCTCCAAACGTCGTCGCACTGTGCTATGTAAATATGGATAAGTAGCCTTGCTCAAACATTCGGCCTGCCACTCCTTGCTCCACTGGCTTCTGTCCATATCTCTGATCACAGCAGGAATCTACATCTACATCTACATGACGCTCTTCATCGAACCACCTTCAAGCTGTTTCTCTATCGTTCCAATCTCGAACAGCGCGCGGGAAAAACAGACACTTAAATTTTTACGAGCGAGCTCTGATTTATTTTGTTATGATGATCATTTATCGCTATATAGGTGGGCGCCACAAAATATTTTCGCAATCGGAGGAGAAAGCTGGTGATTGAAATTTCATGAGAAGATCCTGCCGCAAGGAAAACAGCCTTTGTTTTAATGAGTGGCACCCCAATTCTCGTATAATATCCGTCGGCACTCTCTCTCAAGTTTCGTGATGATACAAAACGAGCTGCCCTTATTTGAACATTTTCTGTGGCCTTCGTCAATCCTATCTGATGTGGATCCCACACCGCGCAACAGTACTACAAGAATGGGCAGATAAACATAGTGTAGGCAGTCTCCTTCGTAGATCTGTTGCATTTTCTAAGTGTTCTGAACATAAAAAACAATCTTTTGTTAGCTTTTCCCACAACATCATCTATGTGAAAGTGGTTTGAGTTATTTGTAACTGTAATCTCTAAGTACTAACAGAACACACAGTTTTTAGATTTGTGTGACTTATTGTATAACCGTATAACCGAAATTTAGCGAATTATTTTTAGTACTCATTTGGATGGCTTCAAACTTTCTATTATTTAGTCAACTGACACTTTTCGCACCATACAGACATCTTGTCAAAATCGTTGTAAAGGTCGGAATCATCTGCACGCAATCTAAGAGGGCTGCTCAGAAGGCTTCCTAAACCGTTTATGTAGATCAGGAACAGCAGAGGATCTTTAACACTTCCTTGGGGAACACCAGATAATACTTGTGTTTTATTCGGTGATTTTCCGTCGTTGCTATGAACTGTGATCTTTCTGCCGGAAAATCACAATTCCTGTCGCACAACCTAGACGATACTCTCTAGGCACGCAATGAGATTAGAAGTCGCTTGTGAGGAACGATGTCAGAAGCCTTCTGGAAATCTAAAAATATTGAATTAATTTGAAAAGCCCTGTAGACAGCACTCATTACTTTTGAGAATAAAGAACTAATTGAGTTTCACAAGAACGATATTTTCTGAATCCATGTTGGCTACTTGTCAATAAACTGTTTTCTTCGAGGTAATTCATAATGTTTGAACACAGCATATCTTCCAAAATCCTACTACAAATCGACGTTAGTGATATGAGTCTGTAAATCAGCGGATTACTCATATTTCCTTGTTCAGGTATTTGTGTGACCTGTGCAGCTTTCCAGTCTTGAGGTACGGATCTTTCGACGAACGAGAGGTTGTATATGATTGCTGGGTATGCAGCTGCTGTATCAGAATACTCTATGAGGATCGTGACCGGTATGTCTTCGCTAGCTGAACCGACTCCTCATTCCCGTTAAGCACGCACCTCGGTCTATACAAATCAGACATCTGTAACGGGGCCATTATAGCAACAGCGTGAGTGGCTCCACGGGGTGCTTTCAGACTGTAGGAAGCTACTGGTTAGTGCAAACAGCAGTTCCAGTTATTACCAACTCATGTTAGTGTTTGCAAATTGGATATCAACTACATTGTTAATACCATACGGTCTTTCTTTAGTGGCAGTTGTTGATAGTTGCTCTGAGTAACAATTAGCACTGAAATTCAAGTTCCTCTGAAACAGAAAAGACTCATACAGGATGGGTGCTGCGAGGCATACAAAGGCCTTCATAGATTCGTTCACCGCTCCACTTAGCTGATCATTATTCTGGTCACAGCTTCATTACCACACTGTTGACCGTTAAAATTGCAACAAAAGGAAGGTTAGGAAATAGGGAAATGCTACTTACTCTAAATTAGGAAGAATACATGACTAAATTTTTAGTTGATTTAGGTTTTTATTTTTTATTTTTGAGTCATCAGTCTTCTGACTGGTTTGATGCGGCCCACCACGAATTCTTCTTCGCTGTCAATCTCTTAATCTCAGAGTAGCAATTGCGCCCTATGTCCTCAGTCATTTGCTGGATGTATCCTAGTCTCTGTCTTCCTGCACGCCTTTTACCCTCCACAGCTTCATCTAGTACCATGGAATTTAATCCCTGGTGTCTTAAAAGATGTCCTATCATCCTGTCCCTTCTTCTTGTCAGTGTTTTCCATATATTCCTTGCCTCGCCTAATCTGTGGTGATTCCTTGCCTTATTAGTTCACATAATTTTCGACACCACATCTCAAATGCTTCGAGTCTCTTATGTTTGATTTTCCCACAGCTTTTTTTTTTTTTTTTTTTTTTTTTTACTACCATACAATGCTGGACAATATGTGCAAAAGATATGAACATTTTTAATGCTGTTTCTGGTGAAGAACTAGGCCAAGAAGGTCTACATGCACATTATGGAGGAGTCAGCGTTTCAGATGTAACGCTACGTCCCTCTACTATAACCAGCCATGTCTAAGTGTGGGCTAATGAAATTTGAAACAGCATACTTTTTTCTGTTATTATTGTAGATATTAATAAAATATGCTGATTCACATACTCAGATGTATTATTTGGCGCTTACAACACATTTCACAAACATTCTTTGATCTCTTGTGATTAATGTTTTATTTACAGCTAAAATCCTGGACATTTAAAAGATGGTAGAAATTATTAACAATGAAATGAGTGGAGCACTTTGATGGACGTGTTGCATAATTTTGCTTTTTGTGTCACTAGGGTGCCAATATAATACAAGCTTTGGAAAAACTCAACAGGCTACTTTGTGCTGCTCATTGTATTCCACAGCACTTAACCACATTTTCGGTGAAGATAGATTCAAGTTAAATGATGCCCCGAACATCACAGCAACAATAAATACTGTAATATTCATTGTACAGTACAGGAAGAAAGCAACCCCGCTTATCTTTGGAATCATAATTAAAACCTTAGGCCAGTACATGCTGGAACGGCTTGTACGCTATCCTAAAGTGGCTGCTTTAGAGACGCTAACGAATTCTGCTTAGATTTCAGGGACATGATAATCAGCTTCCAGGAAAGTTTTTTGATTTCCTGAAACCATTTACAGAGGTCACAGGTGAATTAGATGGCGAGAAAGCCTACAATAATTAATTTTTCTTTGGTATGACAACAAATTTGCAGCGTCTGTCAGAGTAAGTTAAATTACTGCAGTTACAAGTACTGTTTCAGTATGAAACGAGGAAAGAATTTATTTGTAATTAACTTGACTAACTGTTATACAGGGGGAGATATGTATTAGTTAACAGGAGATACAAGGGATTAAAACCCGAGCTGTGACTTTTCTGCGTGAGAAGATTGTAATTACTTCCATACATAAAACTACTACGTTTCTTTGGCTATCATTCCGTGATGTCAATATGCTTGATGTAAATGAAAAACAGGAAATTTTTAGCAGTTTGCGATAAAAGTGTGCTAGTTTTGCAGGTACTACATTCAATCATTAATGTAACCGTTTTTGTATAATTGGTACATAGCGTGTTATAGCCAAAAGAAAACATTCTAATTCGCTTAACATTTTGCCAATGTAAACTATATTTTTTCGAGCACACCGTCATCTAGTTCTCTATGACATCTTTCTCTTTTGTTTATTTACAGGGAGCCTTCAAGTACAGTATCATCGCCAATAAGAATGAGAGACCGTTACAAGGGCTGGAAGAACAACATAATATCTGCTGCAGCTGGAACTACCTTCCAGATTTTAGTGGACGTTGGTGGTGATGATAACATTTTAAAGTGGCTTTGTAGACACGAACGCATCTAACACTAATGGCGGCAGTAACACGACGTATTTTATGTATTCCGGCAGCAAGCGTACCTACTGAACGGTGCTTTATATTTTAGAAAATCTGGTATGTTATTAACAAATCGTTACAGCCCTTTAAATCGAGACTCATCAACAGTAACTATAAATTTTTTAAGCGAAACGTGTGAGGATTTACAGCTGTGGACTTAAAATGTTCTTTTCATGTTTTCTTTACACAAATGATGGTTCCCTATTTTTCAGGGATAGTATTTATTTTGTTTATTGTTTCCTATTATTCACTAGGAGAATGAATCTCCTGTTTGGAATAAGTCCCTATTTGTGCTTGTATCATTATCAAATTATGTTTCACGTACTGTATAAAGTTAAGTGTGTCACATAAGCGTTGTTGGCAACATTACTTTTGTGTTAATATGAGAGGGAGAGAGATAGAATGTAAGGAGCGTGTCAGAACTCTCCATTACATTGATTAAATATTAAATTGAGTATCGAAAACAATATAGCCAACTTAAGGCTATTCTTTGCATTGTGTAAGATTCTGTATTCTCTATGGAAATAAATAAGCATTCAGATATCGATAGTAACAATATGAGGATGAAACATGGGAACGCGAGTCTGAGCATGGTTGTGAGACGAGATCTGCCTGCGAGAGTAATATTTCAGTGGTGTTGGTCGAGAACTCGGAGACAGAAGACGTGTCACGCTGCCCTCGTGTCGGTGATGGCAGTTCTTACCACACTCAAGGCCTGATTTCATTTATATGACCAGGAAAGATTTAGATGGCTTAACTACGCTGGAAGATGGAATTCAAGGTAAAATTCGCAAGCATAGCGTAAAGCGCAATTGCAGGGCTAGGTTCGTGATTGTTAGTCCCAGTTTGCAATAATCCCATGTTTTGCTTGTCAGTTAAAGAAGACTCCTTATCCTCCAAATAATAATACTTATTCTCCAAAAAGGCTCAAATGGCTCTGAGCATTATGGGACTTAACGTCTGAGGTCATCAGTCCCCTAGAACTTAGAACTACTTAAACCTAACTAACCTAAGAACAGCACACACATCCATGCCCGAGGCAGGATTCGAACCTGCGACCGTAGCGGCCACGCGGTTCCAGGCAGTAACGCCTAGAACCGCTCGGCCACCCCGGCCGGCAGTTATTCTCCACAACTAATTGACAAATATGATGTGGTTATTAAATGTTAATCTAATTTTGAAATTGAAATAATTTGTTAATCTGGCACTAGGCCATTGTTGATATTTATAAGATCATTATTATGCATTTCGCCAGTATTAAGACTTGTCAAACTACACTTCTGGAAATTGAAATAAGAACACCGTGAATTCATTGTCCCAGGAAGGGGAAACTTTATTGACACATTCCTGGGGTCAGATACATCACATGATCACACTGACAGAACCACAGGCACATAGACACAGGCAACAGAGCATGCACAATGTCGGCACTAGTACAGTGTATATCCACCTTTCGCAGCAATGCAGGCTGCTATTCTCCCATGGAGACGATCGTAGAGATGTTGGATGTAGTCCTGTGGAACGGCTTGCCATGCCATTTCCACCTGGCGCCTCAGTTGGACCAGCGTTCGTGCTGGACGTGCAGACAGCGTGAGACGACGCTCCATCCAGTCCCAAACATGCTCAATGGGGGACAGATCCGGAGATCTTGCTGGCCAGGGTAGTTGACTTACACCTTCTAGAGCACGTTGGATGGCACGGGATACATGCGGACGTGCATCGTCCTGTTGGAACAGCAAGTTCCCTTGCCGGTCTAGGAATGGTAGAACGATGGGTTCGATGACGGTTTGGATGTACCGTGCGCTATTCAGTGTCCCCTCGACGATCACCAGTGGTGTACGGCCAGTGTAGGAGATCGCTCCCCACACCATGATGCCGGGTGTTGGCCCTGTGTGCCTCGGTCGTATGCAGTCCTGATTGTGGCGCTCACCTGCACGGCGCCAAACACGCATACGACCATCATTGGCACCAAGGCAGAAGCGACTCTCATCGCTGAAGACGACACGTCTCCATTCGTCCCTCCATTCACACCTGTCGCGACACCACTGGAAGCGGGCTGCACGATGTTGGGGCGTGAGCGGAAGACGGCCTAACGGTGTGCGGGACCGTAGCCCAGCTTCATGGAGACGGTTGCGAATGGTCCTCGCCGATACCCCAGGAGCAACAGTGTCCCTAATTTGCTGGGAAGTGGCGGTCCGGTCCCCTACGGCACTGCGTAGGATCCTACGGTCTTGGCGTGCATCCGTGCGTCGCTGCGGTCCGGTCCCAGGTCGACGGGCACGTGCACCTTCCGCCGACCACTGGCGACAACATCGATGTACTGTGGAGACCTCACGCCCCACGTGTTGAGCAATTCGGCGGTACGTCCACCCGGCCTCCCGCATGCCCACTATACGCCCTCGCTCAAAGTCCGTCAAGTGCACATACGGTTCACGTCCACGCTGTCGCGGCATGCTACCAGTGATAAAGACTGCGATGGAGCTCCGTATGCCACGGCAAACTGGCTGACACTGACGGCGGCGGTGCACAAATGCTGCGCAGCTAGCGCCATTTGACGGCCAACACCGCGGTTCCTGGTGTGTCCGCTGTGCCGTGCGTGTGATCATTGCTTGTACAGCCCTCTCGCAGTGTCAGGAGCAAGTATGGTGGGTCTGACACACCGGTGTCAATGTTCCAGGAGTGTATTATTGGTCATGACGATTTCTGAAGTTTTTAAATAGACTTAATTTATGAAATCCCTTTTTACAAGTTATTTATTGGGTAACAGGACCCAAGCAAACTCCTTTTTATTAAATTCATTCTTGGTAACAATAAGATTTAGCCTCTGCTGCTGCGAATTGCTGTAAACCACTTGGAAAAAGCCAGTCATCGAATGAGGTGAGTGCAAAACTTAGAGTCAAATCAGAGACACTGACACACCACAACATGTCACGTACTCTACTCCAGTAAATTTCGTTGCGCAAGCCAGATTATGTACACTTTAAATTCTTATTTAAATACGCAGTCAGCTAGCTTATGCAAATGTTAGTTTTAAGTTTTTTATTTAACGATATGTTTAGGACTTAAATGACAGTGAAACTGAGACTCATACAACACGCACACAGTGTTATGCAGGGTAGATTCCGATTACTGATAGCTCAGGTTGCTTATCGAGTCCATTTTCACAGACCAACACATAGGCTTTATTCGTTGTAGGTACGTTACAAGACAGAAAGACAAAGAAATAAAGGAAAAAAGAGTAAGAAAAAATGGAAAGAGAGAGAGGTGTTGGGTTGGTGCAGTGCAGTGAGGCTAGATGAGGCGGCATGTCAGTAAAGACTGGTCATGTTTTGCTTATTCACGTATCCGGAATGACCGAGTCAAGTCATGTGAGGCCAAACACGAGCGATTCGGTGCTCCCTCAGCATGAGAGTCGTGGCCGGTCAAATGCAGAGCGCTACAGCATCAGTGCTGACAGACAGTGCTGCTCAGTGTTGTTAGCTGACTAAAGGTACGTGACACGACTGTACGAAGATGCACGGCTGAGTGAACAATATTTGTCTGTCTTCTCTGGCGCTAACAGCGTAGGGCCATTGAGAACCTTGCATGGCATTGAGTGAGGAGCTCCAAAACGCAACCGTTTTACATACACACACACACACACACACACACACACACACACACACACACGTACACAAACACACAGTCGAGGAGTCTACAGTACTGCATGCGGCAATATCGCAGAACGATTAACTGCAGTTGCGGAAGGACTCGATTCTGTCTGTGTGGAATTCTGGTCGAAGTTACCTTAGAGGCGTAACGCGATATTGACTGGAACAAGCAACATTCCAATGTGACTTCTGAATGAGGAACCCACTGTGTATTCTATTGGCATTATTCCTCCCTACCCTGTGCAACTGCATACTCAAGCACGTAGTAGCCTTCACGCCGATAGTGAACAGAGAGAACAGATGTGTAAAAAATGCCGAAAAACTTCTAAGGTCAGGTTCATTTCACCAAAATAAGAGGTCTGTTTATAATATCGAAGCTGAACAAGTTCTCATACCTCTTAAGATGTCCATTTTATAGTTAAGGTTTACTCGACCTTTTTACCGCAGAAGGAACTTGTCGGTATTCTCTTCGGACATCCCATATATATGAGGTTTTTTGCATCTCATGATCGTTCCTGTCATATCTCTGATTGATGACCATTTCTCCTGGGACGTCCTATATATATCGTACACACATACAAATTTCTTTTTCTCCTAATTCTTTTTTAATTCCTCCTCAATAGTTACCCAATCTGCTCACCCAATTTTTAACATTCTTCTGCTAACCTACATTTAAAAACTTACAGTGCTTTTAACTGCAGTGTATTATCTCATTTTTGTTTATGATGATCACTTGCTTGAGTCAGTGCTTAGAACATCTTTAGATCTATTGAAGTTGCAGGACAACCTATCAGCTATATGTGCTGCGCACATCCTCCGTAACTCGCTTGACAAAGTCTCTGTTTCGGCATCGTCAGTGTTTTTCTGGCCAAATTGCAGAAGCCGTTGACTAATTTCATTGTCTCATTTCCTAATCTAACTTCACCTTATTTATGTCGTCTATAATCTATTATTTTATTTTGTTTTGCTGATACTTATCTAAACATCTAACAACATCTTTTCAAGACACTATCCATTCCGTTCAACTGCTCTTGCAAGACATTTGCAGCCTCTGAAACAATTAAAGTGTCATCAGCAAACCACAAAATTCTTATTCGTCTCCCTGAATTCCAATTTTCATTTACTTCGACTCTTTTAACTGCAGCCTGTTTCTGTACTAATTGTAAATAACCTTTGGCCCTCTCTGTTTTGTCATTGCTACCTACAAAATGAAATGGGAGATATGATTCTGCATGAAGAGTTTGACAGAGCACTGAAAGACCCAAATCGGAACAAGGTCCCGCGAGTAGACAACATTGCATTAGAATTACTGATAGCCTTGGGAGAGCCAGCCCTGACAAAACCCTATCATCTGGTGAGCAAGATATATGAGACAAGCGAAATACCGTCAGACTTCAAGAAGAATATAATTCCAATCCCAAAGGAAGAAGGTGTTGACAGATGTGAAAATTACCTAACTATCAGTTTAATAAACCAGGGCTGCAAAATACTAACGTGAATTCTTTACAGACGAATGGAAAAACTGGTAGAAGCCGATCTCGGGGGAGATCAGTTTGAATTCCGTAGAAATGTTAGAACACGTGAGGCAATACTGACCCTAAGACTTATCTTAGAAAATAGATTAAGGAAACGCAAACCTACGTTTCTAGCATTTGTAGACTTAGAGAAAGCTTTTGACAATGTTGACTGGAATACTCTCTTTTAAATTCTGAAGGTGTCAGGTATCGAATACAGGGAGCGAAAGGCTATTTACAATTTGTACAGAAACCAGATGGCAGTTGTAAGAGTCGAGGGGCATCAAAGGGAAGCAGTGGTTGGACAGGGAGTGAGACAGGGTTGTAGCCCACAAAATTTCAAAGAGTATATGTCAGTCAACAATGTCAAAAGCATTTACTAAATCTACTAATTCTATAAAGATAGGTTTGCCTTTCCCCAACTTATCTTCTAAGATACGTCGTACGGCTCCTACATTTCTCCAGATCCCAAGCTAATCTCCCACGATGTTAGCTTCTACCACTTTTCTCATTCTCCTATAAGTAACTCGTGTCAGTATTTTACAAGCATGACTTATTAAAACGACATTTTGGTAATATTCGCACCTGTCAGCACTTGCTTTCTTTTAAATAGAAATTCTTCTTCAAGTCTGAGAGTATTTCGCCTTTGTGATATATCTTGCGTACACGATGGGTTAGTTTTGTCATGGATATCTTTCCAGAGGCTTTCAATACTTCTAAGGAGAATGTCCTCTACTCCAACGGACTTCTTGCGACTCTCTCTTGCTCTGTCAAATTATCCTCACAGTACTAGATCTCCAGTCTCTCTCATCTACTTCTACTTCTCTTTGCATAATATTGTTTTCAAGTGTGTTTCCTTTATAAAGACCCTCTATGTTTTCTTTTCACCTTTCAGCCTTTCTTTCTTTTCTTAGTACAGATTCAAATCGGTGACTAGTAAGTTATACACAGAAGTGACAAAGTCATAGGATAGCGATCCACACATACGATATATAGATGGCGGTAGATGCTTTGGAAGTAGGGACTGGCACGTTACGAGGATAAGAGCGCACTGAAGAGAAATACTGCAGGTCCATTAAACCGTCATCCTATATTCGGATTCAAGGTATAAAAGGAAAGTACACTGGCGGACCTGTCATTCGTACTCAGGTGATTCACGAGGAAAGGTTTCCGACGTGGTTATGACCGCACGACGGGAAATTAAGAGTTTGAACGTGGAATAGTAGTTGGAGCTAGTCGAAATTCAGTTAGTACACAAAATCCTTCACCGGCAACACTTTCGCAATCATGGAGGGCTATAGCGACGGCATGGCTGAATACTTCTGCAGAGGACTTCCAATGTTCAGTTAAGTCCGTGCCATGTCGAGTCCCTGCACTACGCCGTGCAAAAGGAGGGCCGATATGGTCTTAGTAGGCATCCCATGACTTTCGTCACCTCAGTGTAATTAGAGTTATTTTGGAATTTTAACACAGTCAATAACGTTTTGCATTAGGTAATAAACGCGATTTGAGGCTGAAAGTTCGTGATGCACTGAAATGGCAAAATCAATATATCTTCCGACAAAAAGATACTGATAATTCTTTTTAAATAAAATTGATGACTCAGTGGTGTCTACAAACATCAAATCACTATGTACGTGCATAGGAATTTGCAGAGCTCTGTCAGTAGCAGATAGAAGTGACAGGTGTGAAGTTCGTGTGAACTTGGTGGTCATGGCCTAACACTTCACCTACACGTTGCACTTCGAGCTGATAAATTCTGCATCTTTCCTCACTTACTATATGGAGGGGGCGGGGGGCATAGAATAGCGAAATGGTGAAATTTCGTTTTGTCGTCTTACGAATACTTCATCTGTTGTAAGGAAGTGAGCAGTGACCATAAACAACTCACGGAAATGAAAATTATTTGGTGTCTCATACCTATTGAGAGTACAGGTTTATTTGGGAGAAGACTGGTGAAAAGAATGTACTATGACATGGTTAGGAGATTATTCTAATACTCGTCTTCTTGCGGGTCGAGATTTGAACCCTGCACTTCCCAATTAGATATACTATGTCTTAACACATTCCATCACCAATGAAGGCTGGTACATGTTTGTTTTAGGTCTTAATTCCCGTACAGGGAGTAGCGATTCTTCGCGTTATTATGCTGGACTCGTCTTCATACTGAATGGTAACTAAAGGAGACATGGCCTAAATACCAGCCTGTCGGAGTGGAGGTCCTAAGTTAGGCATAGATGAGTCCATTTTGGACGTCATTAGTTGATGTTGTAATCTGAGTAAACAGTGGTCAAAATTTCGTTTAGATATCCGGTTTATAACTCTTGCACAGCATGAGATATGATAGTGACACTACTGTACTACAATTTCTAACTCAGTTATATATCAATCAGTGTTTCTCTTTAATCCATTTCTGAATTTTGTGTAGTAAAATCTCAAACAAACTTACAGGATACTTATTTATTAAACTTAAAATATTTACGTACAATATTTCCTTGTGAGTACTGTGCAGATTGACTGCAGCGATTGATAATGTGTTCTCTCGGTGCAACGGAAGAAATAAATCGTACTTACCTCTAGGTATTCTGGTTTTTGGATCATTATCGATGGATACGGTCCAATCCAGGACCGGAAGATTGGACCGAACCTCTTGATCACCTCGTCAAATTTGCGCATCCGATCTGCAACAAAGGACACGAAAGACATAATAAGTCTTCCAAATGATAACGTCTCTATACAGTTAAATAACAACATTAAGTTTCGTTGCCGCTCCTTTCTCATTTTTTTATATCCGATTGGATATATCTGCGGGTATGTGTTTGTATTTGAGGACAGGTGAATAGGTCGATCAAAACAATTAAAAATATAATATTCCACTGTTAAGCTTGTCAAAGGCACATAAGGCCTAGTTTGAGTACTCCAAACAAATGGAAAATTGAACATTAAATACGTTCATCATTCAATTTTATTTTCCTCTCTGAAGAAGGAACTCATCAAAAAAGAATAAACACAACGAAAAGTCTGCACTTTACCGTTGTTCTTTCAAGCACATACTTCTGTTGGAAGGGCTTTAAAAGAGAAGACATAAGTAAACGTGAGAAACCAACAACCAGGAACAGAAAACAGTTACCGTACACAAATTCATTGACACCAAATAAATTCAAGAATTTTAAACTGACGACACTATAGATACTTCTGTTAAAAGGCTAGGGCGTTAGGAGGTACAGTAAACTCTTATACCGTAGGAATGTTTACAGACATGAAATCAGCGTCGGGGGTGTAAGACGATCAATGACAGAAACTGCATTTTGTAGTTCATCATCAAAATGGCGAACTACTTCTACCTTAGTAACACCCAATAACGAAATTAACAACAATGTAAACAATAAAAACAAGTCTTGCATATAGCCCAGTTTCGTTTATTTTTTTTTCAACTAAGCGGTATTTCACAATGGTTTAAGATATTGGAGTGTGAAGAAAATTCTAGTCTGCCTATCCGAATGTAGGTTTCTGTGGTTTCCAACCACTTCAGGCTGAATACAGAAAACGTTTGAAATCGCTGCTGCCGATTTCGTCCCTCGCCAGTGATCAATTGTAATAGTTTTTCAGCGGCTCATGAGTTGCCTGTCGGCTACAAGCTAGATTCTAACATGGCTTCTTAGTATCTCATCTATTATATGTTATTATTTGTCTTCTTTACATTCCATCTTTTATGCGAATTTGGTTTTTAGACAATTTTTTACATTGTGACCCCTGGGAATCGAAAAAAACACATCCACAAAGGGGACATTATTATCACATATAGCAGAAGCTTACGTATGCTGAAAATGATAGCATTGACCTCCAGTTTTGTATATTGCACACCTACTTAGGTAGGCGAGCCGGGGATGAGGGGGTGCGTATATTTTTAGTTGAATTTTGTATCTTACGTTAGGTATGATAGAGGAAATTAATTTGTAAATCTTTCTTAAATAATATTTTAACTATGCACTATGATTTTTCTGACCATAGGATGGCCTGATGATGGTACTTTGTGCAGAAACCAGAAGTCATTAGCAAAATACAAGGGCGATAACTGACTAAAGCAAATGAAGTTTTCTTTGATTGCATTGGTCGCGTTTCCAGCCGACAGTACATCGGGAATATGTAAGTTAGCATTTTGTGTTTAATTGTCTTTCTCATAGAATTTAGCACATATTTTCTTTGTCATGAGGCGAAAATTTGTAAATAGGACAGTAATAATAAGAAAAATGTACAACATTCCAAATGTCCGAAACGTCACACGGAATCCGCTGGTGGTGAAGGGGTGAGGAATGAACGCCTCAGGTTAGCTTGTCTGTACCACACTTATGGTCTCACTGCTTTGTTTTCTTAAATTGTGAGCAGCATTTACAGTTAGTAAAATTTTTTGTGGAAGTGTAATTATTGGTGAATTTGAAAGAAACCATGAAAGATTCACCACTAAAACCGATTTGTCGTTGTGAGTGGTCTCTGATGTTGATAAAAACCGGATAACGTACGTAAACACTGATATGAACAGGCCGTTATCGCCTACGGGAGATGATGATAAGTCAGCCTGTTCCGCCGATAAAAAGAACAGCTTCAAAGTAACTATCAACTGGCTGCAAAATATCGTAAAATGCGAGGGTCGAAAATTTAGGTGTGTCCACATATAATTGATTACATCCACATACATAAATGGGCTCCGAACATTTCTACTTTTTGTTATGATTTCCCTCGAAGTACTTGTGATAATGCGAGGTAACACACCACTGAACGCTTTTACGACCTCTGATTAGAGCTAGCTCCTCAATGAAGTTTTTATCTTCTCATTATTTAAAAACATTGACAACGAAGGCTTTGTTTATATACCAAGAATGTGATGTTAGGTCATGGGCTCTCGTGAAATGAAACGTTAACAGCTCATAGCTTCCCTCGTCGTAGTTTCTGAATTGGACGCATCAGTTACTAAAGTGTTGGACAATTCACGCTGGAATCTGTTATCCTTATATATCATTTCGGTCACAAAATTGCCTTGCCGCCGGTAGACACAATTTGTTTCTCGGTTATGGGGATCTGATAGAAGTCGCTACATGAATTAGACACAACACTGGTGTATTGTATTGTATGTTAACCGGGGACCTATAAACGACGGAGAGGCTCCCTCCCCGTCGCAGCCGCAGTGGTCCACAACCCCACGACGTCTACCGCAGTCCACAATCCACTTCACCCCTCCGCTTCCCAACACCGAACCGAGGGTTATTGTGCGGTTCGGTCCCCGGTGGACCCCCCCCCCCCCCCCCAGGGAACGTCTCACACCAGACGAGTGTAACCCCTTTTGTTTGCCTGGTAGAGTAATGGTGGTGTACGCGTACGTGGAGAACTTGTTTGCGCAGCAATCGCCGACATAGTGTAACTGAGGCGGAATAAGGGGAACCAGCCCACATTCGCCGAGGGAGATGGAAAACCGCCTAAAAACCATCCAGAGACTGGCCGGTTCACCGGACCTCGACACAAATCCGCCGGGCGGATTCGTGCCGGGGACCAGGCGCTCCTTCCCGCCCGGAAAGACGTGCGTTAGACCGCACGGCCAACCGGGCGGGCACACTGATGTAAGTATCCCATGGTACCAAGCAAACTGTCGCAGTGGCGAAACCACTAGACGAGGGGGGAGCACGATTTGAATATACGTCTGACCCAATAGCCTGTCACTAGAGATACCCTATCTCGTCCTCGACCAGGTAATGGCCACCATAATCACCCCACATCAACCATCACAGTACTGGAAACGCTGTTCACCTTCCTTCCTATAAAAGACGTATTTAGGATATATTGATCCCCAGGATGAACCCGTTCTGATAGAAAACCTACAAGTACTGCGTTTGAGAAAAAATATTCGAATTAAAAGTCAACTACACAGTATTTGTGGTTTGTTACGAGGGGCGTTCAATAAGTAATGAAACACTTTTTTTTCCTCTGTCATTTTCTGTTGACAAAGTGCAGAATTTGCTGTGGGACATCGTGGAATATTCCTGCTCCAGCTCCTATAGTTTCATGACGTTCCGATGTGTGGCGGCGCTATACGTAGCCTTCAAAATTGTAGGCGTTTGTGGTGGAGGTGAGTTCCAAGCGGACAGCTGTCATTGAGTTTCTTTTGTTGGAAACCCAGAGCATCACAGATATATGTAGGCTCATGGAGAATGTCTACGGACGCCTGGCAGTGAACAAAAGCACGGCGAATTGTTGGAAAGACGTCTGTCATCTTCGCAACAAGATTGCGCTAAACCTTCCGAACTCCCGTGTGCCAACCGGCTGCAGCAAGCTGTGACTCCTGCCGTGTTGGGAAGTGCGGACACACTCATTCCAAATGATCAACGGCTCACAACAGAACACTTCACTGCTCAAGTGAAGGTCTCTGTTGGTAGTAGAGACACAGCCGTCCACCAGCTGCGGTACACGAAGCTGCCTGCCCACTGGGTTCCTCGCCGCCTAGCACAAGACCCTTTAAGAACTTCCACCTGTTTGGCCCAACCAGGGACGCACTCAGCGGGAAGCAGTACGTGGGTGATGAGAAGGTTGGTTCGCACATTAGAGTGGTACCATGCGGGCATACAGGCCCTCTTAGCAAGGTGACGCAAAGCCGTCGTATTAAACATAGGTTAAGTTGAAAAGCAGGATTTTGTAGCCAGAAAGATCGGGAATAATGTGTTGCACTGCACTCCTGAATAAAACCAACATGCTTTCAGAAAAAAAGAGTTGCATTAATATTGAATGCCCCTCGCAAATAATTGTAAAAAATTACAGCACCATTTATTTTTTAATAAAAGATGAAAAGAATTGCATTCATTAAGGTATTCGAGACAATTTATTATAAAAGTTACGGACAAATACGTTTCTCTAAAAAAAAAATTGAGATTAATGTGGGTGCAAAAATCAGTATTTCAATTTTAAGAATAAAATATTATATGTTATTATTTATTTAATTAATCATACAGAATAGGCCACTGCCTTGAAATGTAAGGTGGGTCAGATACTTCCAAATGTAACAGGGAAGACTTCTTTTTGTTACAATCTTATTGGTATGCAGCTGTTAATGCTGTTTTAAATCATATAAAAACCGTATTGTATAATAAATTCTCTAGGGTGCAGAGAATTTAATGTTCTCCAATCGTTAAAGCGGTTCTGTATAATCTACTTCTGCCTAGTTTAGGAGAATATGATTTATGTGATGGAAATCTCAAAAAGAAATAAATACAATAAGTATGGTGGAAATAAGTTGTAATATTTAGAGGAAAGTGGTATATTGTATTTGGATGTGTAACATAGTCTAAGTAGCTCGTTGGTTGACAATAGCCTGTTTCTACCTATTTCAGGCGAGAAGGTCTCGGTAGGACCTCGAGCTGTTCTCATCTACAATAGTGTGTGTTTAGTGTACTGATATGTTTTTGGAGTGTTGCATGTCAGGACACTACATGATATTCAGTAGTTGCTTGTTTGTCTACTTGTTGATATTTGAGGTATATTCTATGTGATACCTGAGATAAATACACACCTGGAGTTATATAGATTATATACTGATTGAGCATCTGATACACGGAATTTTAGCTTTACATAAAGAACACACTTATGAATGTTAATTTATTAGCAGAAACAGAATGTAGTTCATTACTTCTTCAGTGCAGTATTCCTTAAATAACTTCATACATTACTTTACATTACTATAAGCAAGCACCTATGTTAGACAATTGTCAGTCAGCAAAAGGAATGTATGAACCATCATTTGTGTACTCGCTGAATGAAATCGCCATAAATAGAAGATAACGTGCGGTAGATGATTATTTTTTAATTCGAAAATCGAGTGGGAAACGAAACGATCGACTAGTTCGAGATCCGCTCTGCACTCATTTTTCCAACGACGCAGTGGGAAAGATATTTTAAAACTGAGACTAACTGAAAACTTCAACTCACCCTCTCGCTTCGTAAGGAATGCGATGTACGTAGTCCCTATAAAAGGCAGGGCTACGAGGCCAGGAAGCTTTTCGACCTGCCTCCAGCGCCATTTCCTGGAGATGATGCTCGCAGACACTGCGACCACAACAGCCGCCAGTAGCAGTGCCGTTATGTCCAGCATCCCCCAGGGCCGTCGGAGCGAGATCCCGCCAACGTTCTACACGCCGACTGAGTGCAGCGCGCGGTGGAGACCGGTCGCTTTCAAGGCTGCCCGCGGCTCGACCTCTGGACCGGTCCAAACTCCACGCAGCAGCTGATTCACAGTGACGCTGCACTCTGCGGCCGGTGTTCTCCAAAACACCTGCTCCCATCACTCACAACGTACACACAGGTAAGTTTAAGAGCTCGGTTGATTGCTTGGTTGGTTTAGGGGAGGGGACCAAACAACGATGTCATAGGTCCCATGGGATTTGTGAAGGATGGGGAAAGAAGTCAGTCGTGCTTATTCAATGGAACCATACCGGCAGTTACCTGAAGAGATTTAGAGAAATTACGGAAAACCTAAATTGTCTGGACGCGGATTTGAACTGTTGTCCTACCGAATGAGAGTTCAATGTGCTGACCACTGTACCACCTCGCTCAGTAAAATTTCGATGATTCACACTTACTGACAGATGGTGTTATTCAGAAAAACTGAGTAGTCTGACTGTGAGTAAGAATTAGAAACTTTGTTGTTGTTGTGGTGGTGGTCTTTAGTCCGAAGACTGGTTTAATGCAGCTCTCCATGCTACTCTCTCCTGTGCGAGACTCTTCATTTCCCAATAACTACTGCTTCTGAATCTGCTTACTGTATTCATCTCTTGGTCTCCGTATACGATTCCCCCCCCCCCCCCCTTCCACTTCCCACCAGTACTAATCTGATGATCTCAAAATGTGTCCTATCAATCGATCTCTTCTTTTGGTCAAGTTGTGCCATAAATTTTTTGTCCCCCCAATTCTATTCAGTACCTCCTCATTAGTTAGGTGATCGACCCATCTAGTCTTCAACATTCTTCTGCTGCATCACATATCCAAAGGTTCTATTCTCTTTTTGTTTAAACTGTTTTTCGTCCATGTTTCACTACCATACATGGTTACACTCCAGACAAATACTTTCAGAAAAGACTTCCTAACAGTTAAATCTAATTTCGATATTAACAAATTTCTCTTCTTCAGAAACGCTTTTTTTGCTGTTGTCCTCTCTGCTTCGGGCATCTTCAGTTATTTTGCTCACCAAATAGCTAAACTCATCTACTAATTTAAGTGTCTCGTTTCCTAATCTAATTCCCTCAGCATCACCTAATTTGATTTGACTGCATTCAATAATCCTTTATCTGCTTTTGCTGATGTTCATCTTACATCCTCCTTTGAAGACACAGTCCCATTCCGTTTAACTGCTCTTCCAAGACCTTTGCTGCCCCAGACAGAATTACAGTGTCATCGGCAAACCTCAACGTTTTTATTTCTTCTCCGTGAACTTTAATTCCTACTCCAAGTTTTTCTTTGGTTTCCTTTACTGCCTGTTCAGTGTAGAGATTGAATAACGTTGGCGATATGCTACAACCCTGTCTCACTCCCTTCTCAACAGCTGCCTCGCTTTCATATACCTCGACTATTATAACTTTAGAAACTGGAGTACAAAAATTATGTTTATCACGGACAAATGTGCAAAACCTGGAAACTTTTTTTTTATTTTCAATTTCATTTAAGGCACGGATTTAGTCGGAAAGTGGAGCAGACTGATTGTACACTGAAAGTCGAACACTCCTTACTACAAAAGTTTAACTTTCAAAAGGCCAACAAGCTTTTTAGTACATGGCTGAGCAGTCAATACCGTGCCCTACCATTTCATTTACTTTGCTAACGGCAATTGTTAGTCTCTTCCTATATTTATGATCCAACGAGCATTAGCTAATCAGTTCCATCTTACAGTGAAATCCTTTTGTTTTCTAACGTTCACTTACAAAAGCTTATAGAAAGACATCACCCATAAAAATTAAACAAAACATTAAAACAGTTTTTTGAAACTACACCCATTGACCAATGTTTTATTTAAATCCCTTAAGTTGTAATTTTAAAAAATCTGACAATACCAGAGGACAGTTCTTTTAAAATAATCTATAAACCAACAGTTCCAGGACACTTGCCATTAAATCTCCACAAGTTAAATTAGTCTACCAAAAACATTTACGAGAGCACTTGATAACAAATAATTTATCCAAATCTCACACAGAAAATGATCATTTTAAGTTCTCACGCTATCATTTACAGTTAGTTAACCAAAGGAAATGCAGTTTATTAAATTTAGTTTACCTGGAACAGTCACCGAAATATTAACCTAGAGCTCTCCACTATTTCCGGTAATTATTCAAAATGGTTCAAATGGCTCTGAGCACTATGGGACTTAACGTCTGTGGTCATCAGTCCCCTAGAACTTAGAACTACTTAAACCTAACTAACCTAAGGACATCACACACATCCATGTCCGAGGCAGGATTCGAACCTGCGACCGTAGCAGTCGCGCGGTTCCGGACTGATCACCGCGGCCGGCCCGGTAATTACTACACTAATACACACAGTCCTCAGAGAAGGAAAAAATCCAGTTACTATACAACCCTAAACAGTAAATAAATAAATGTCATGTGACGAGGGCCTCCCGTCGGGTAGACCGGATGTTACAGTAACAGAAAAAACAACCTTTTATCAAAGTACCCATGTACAGATTCACTTTACTTAAATTACTTAATATTTACACACCCCCATGGACCTTGTATTACTCGTACCACACGCCTGACTACCAGAACAAGTTTTTCTCAACCAGTTCAGCAGTTCGTGCCTTATTTCCACCAAACCAAACCAAATTATTCGTTACCTGCGCTGTCCATATTCCTCCCCCTCTTATATCACCTTCACAACAAAGTTCCACGAGATTATAGAATAAAATCACTTCATCGGGTGAAACTGAAACCAGTCCCCTAGACAGCAATGACCAAAAGTTCCAAAAGCGACATACCATCATTCTACACAAGATGACTACCATGGCGTGCTGTCTTCTTCCTCCGAACTAGCGAAAGTCTGAGCATGTATCTTCCTACACACACGCACTCTCCTCTGCTCCCAGCAGTCTCACCAAAGCACGTCCATTCGCTGGCCGTTACGCTCGCCAACCCTTCTTGCGCGTGTACAGCCGCTTCTCACCCTTGCCCGCACCACCTCTCTATTACTAGCCTCTCACGCCTCATCCATACCACCAACGACATTCTATGAAGACAAACCAGTCAATCGACACCAGCGGAAAGCTCGATCCATCTAACAATGTTCATCTTGCTGGTCATAGAGTACAGGGTACGGGACTGTTGGGTAGTATCGGGCAGGTAAACTTTTTGGGAAGAAGAGTCCAGGGGAAAAAACTGGTTAAGTCCAAACTTACAGGTTTCGTGAATTTTTCATAAATTAACTTGCATGAAAATGCTGCGAGACGAAGCAGCCATCTGGTTGCACTTCCATTACTTTCAGGGGTTCCGATCACACTTTTTATTATTTCCAGAATCACCTTAATAAATATCAAAAGATATGAAAAGATGTTACATTTCACCATTGGTGATAGACATAGTACAATGAGTAGAGTATGGCTTTCTAGCTTACCAATATTATGTCGATCATATAAAATTATTCAGTAGATACTGTATCTCGTCACCATTCATATCCGCGACACAAATGAAAAAAAAATTTCAAATTGCTACCGAACGACAAATTGAAAACCAAACAGACTAAACCGCTAGGTGTCGCTGAATACGTGGTACACGATGCATTTGTTTAGAACTACATTTTCATCGTTACATCGTATTAAACAATTTCATCTGTAAATAGTTAGTGGAAATCACTTTACAATGAAACTTCCTGGCAGGTTAAAACTGTGTGCCCGACCGAAACTAGAACTCGGGACCTTTGCCTTTCGCGGGCAAGTGCTCTACCATCTGAGCTACCGAGGCATGACTCACGCCCGGTACTCACAGCTTTACTTCTGCCAGTATCTCGTCTCCTACCTTGAAAACTTTACAGAAATTCTTCTGCGAACCTTGCAGAACTAGCACTCCTGAAAGAAAGGATACTGCGGAGACATGGCTTAGCCACAGCCTGGGGGATGTTTCCAGAACGAGATTCTCACTCTGCAGCGGAGTGTGCGCTGATATGAAACTTCCTGGCAGATTAAAACTGTGTGCCCGACCGAGACTCGAACTCTGGACCTTTGCCTTTGGCGGGCAAGTGCTCTACCATCTGAGCTACCGAACCACGACTCACGCCCGGTACTCACAGCTTTACTTCTGCCAGTATCTCGTCTCCTACCTTACAAACTTTACAGAAGCTCTTCTGCGAACCTTGCGGAGGCAAAGCTTCCGAGTTCGAGTCTCGGTCGGACACAGTTTTAATCTGCCAGGAAGTTCCATATCAGCGCACACTCCGCTGCAGAGTGAGAATCTCATTCTGGAAATCACTTCACAATGTTGTACGAAATGTTATTTCTTTACAAAACAATGCTTAAAAGATCTTTTTAATGGTCGAAAATAATACATTGAAAGAGGCCGCTGAGTGGATCTAGAGTACAAGAGGCCAACTGTTTCAGCATATAAATTACTAGTAGTAGTCAAGTCAAAGTATTTACAAGTTTAGACCAATTTAAAATAAGTTATTTCATATACACATATATTTACAGACTTCTAGTTAGACATAATCATTAGATTTACTCCTGGTATACAACACTTTTTTTACAAATAACTTATTAAATAATATAATGCCACGCTGTTCCTCATATCTTCCTACCAGTCACTGCACACACTATACATACATTGTTTCATAACACTTCACTCGCTACACACACACACACACACACACACACACATAGACACACTGACGTTCTCTGGGTCATTTTCTGTACTGCAACTTCCCATTTGCTATCCTGAAAAACTGCGTCAGCATCCCTCCATAATGAGTGAGATGTTGAGTTCAGAAAGAGGAAGGGGTGTTAGTATTGTGATATGCATAGCTTGGGGGTAAGTGTTTCTAGAAACGAAAAAAGAAGGGAAAAACCGTAAAGTGAATGTGTTATGTGGAATGTTGGATGTTTTATAATCATTATTATTATTATTATTTGTTTGTACAACATTTTTTATCAAACCCCTACTCTGTTTCATCTAAGTAATCCTTCAATTTATAAAATGTATTGCATAACAGGTACTTTTTAGCTGCCTTTTTAAATAAGTGCATTTTTGCAATTTCATTAATCTCTTTTGGTAATTTATTGTACAGTTTTATTCCTTGGTAGAAAATGATGTTTTGAGTTTTATGTTTATTTTTTCTTGGTAACTGTAAATTGAGTCTATCTCTTGTTGCATGGTCATGGACAGAGATGTTTGTGCAGTAACTGCCAATGTTATTTTTGATGTGTATAACTGACTGGTATATGTATTCACATGGAGCAGCTAAAATCCCCAGTGTTTTGAACAGATCTTTACAATGAGCTCGACTGTTATTTTTGACCTAAGAACTGAGGGTACAAATGAAAAGTATGTAACTAAAAGACACTGCACGTTACACACTGATAGGATTCTAAGGACATGACATGCTGATGACATTCTGTTTGCAAGTACCTTTGTGTGTCCAAACCATTTCAACTGAGAATCAATATTCATTCCTAGAAATTTTGTATTTGTTGCACAGTCTATGGAGGTGCCATCTACATTTAAATTAACATTGTCATTTTCCCTCTTCAAACTGAAATTCATGGCATTAGTTTTCTTTATGTTCAACATTACTTTATTGATTACTGACCAGCCATAAACATCCATGAGAGTTTCATTTGCTTTCTCAGCAAGGAGTTCTCTTGTTTTGTCAGTGATTATAATATTGGTGTCATCAGCAAAGAGAATTTTTTAAACCATGAGTAACAGTAATGGGAAAATTATTGTTGTATACCAGTCCTAAAGTGCTACCTTGTGGATCTCCTATATTAACGTATTTTGGTTCTGATAAGTGTTTTACTAAATGTTTGGATCTATTTGAAGTATGTGTTATCTCTACTCTTTGTACCCTATCTGCTAGGTATGATCGAAAGCAGTCATGAGCTACCCCTCCTATTCCTAATGCTTCTAATTTATTTAATAGAATCTTGTGGCCGACTGTATCAAAGGCCTTATAAACCTCCAAAAATATGCCTGTGACACACTCATCTTTATCAAGAGCATCAAGTACAGCTTTTGTGAATTCTACTATGGCTAACTCCATACTTTTGCCACTTCGGACACCAAACTGTGATTCACTTAAAAGATTGTATTTATTCAGGTAATTCATTAATGTGTCTTTCATAATTGCTTCTATTATGTTTGAGAATGGTGACAGCAGGGAAATGGGCTGATAATTTTCTATGTCTTCTGCATTACCCTTCTTAAGCAAAAGTACAACACTTGCCTGTTTTAACTGCTCTGGAAATGTTCCTGATGTGAGGGATTCATTTATTATATTTGTTAAGGGGCCTTGTATAATCCCTACGCATTGTTTCAGCACATACAATGGTACTTCATATGAGCCTGTTGACATTTTATTTTTTAGTTTTTGAACAGTTTTATTGACTTCCTTCACTGTGGTCGGAAGTAACATCATTGTATTTAGTGCAACATTATTTACAGATGTTAAATTTGTTTTGGGGAATTTATGCTGTAGCTTCTCCGCAATACTTGAAAAATGCTCGTTTACGTAGTTTCTTAAGTGTTGTGGATCATTTATTACCTTATCCTCCTCCCATGGCAGTATGTTATTCTGCGATTGTTTGCCTCTCCCTGTTTTCTTTTTTTTAACATCCCAGAGTGCTTTGCTTTTATTCTCTGCATTATATATTATTTTGTCATTAAATAACTTTTTTGCAACAATCAGCACCTTCCTATAGATCTTTTTGTATCTGTGACAGAAATTTAAGAATTCTGGATTATTGCGAATCTTTTTCATGGAAATGAGTTGTTTAAGAGTTAGGGAGGACTTCTGTTACGTGAGGTGTTGAAACAGGCAAGCATACTTTTGGAAATGCCCTTTCAAAGTTCAGTTTAAACAATGTGGAGAATTTAGAGAATTTCATAGTCACATTGGTTTCCTTATACACGTCATCCCAGCTTTGTTTTTCTAGTTCTTTTGAAAAATATTTATTTTGATTTCTGATAGATGTTGTTTGTAGGGTTGTAGTTTAGGGAATGATTCAATGCCTGATTTTACTGTTGTTATTTGACAGAGATGGTCTGATAGTCCGAGATCTTTTACAGCTACGTCACATTTTTATTTTCCATATTTGCGGCCACATGGTCAATTACTGACGCAGTCATTGTAGTAAACCTTGTTGCGTTATTCACCAATAGGGACATGCCAAAACTTTGCAGAATGATTATGAAGGTGCCGCTGGATTCATTTATGATATTAGTGCTGATGTGAATCTCCCCACACAGAATTATGTTGACCTTTGTACTTGAGACTTTATCTAGAACTTCTGTTAATTTATTGAAAAAAGTGTCCACACTATCACTGGGAGATCTGTACACACACAAAATGATTAATTTCTTGGTGATATCAAGACCTGTTAATTGAATAGCTGATATTTGAAAGTGTTTGTCTTCACTTACTGTACTAAGGTTATGTCTTGATATGAACTGTGTTCCTTTTCAGATATAAATGCATGATCCTCAACCCCTTGAAGTAGTTCTGCAGTAAGAGTTTGCCCTTTCATACAATGATAATACGACACATTGTATTTCTGTGTCTCTACACCAGTGCTCAGTAAAACAAACGACGATGCAGTTCAAAGATTCTAATAATTTTGTTTTATTTTTTATTGACTGCATGTTTTGGTGGAGGATTGTTAAGTCTGTGAAATGCCCCATGTTACTTTTTCCAGTGGTTTGTTTTTCTTTGTGACATCTGGTATGTGTGATATCTGAAGTGTTAAAATCTGCATTGTGAGTGATTGTTTCAGGATTTTTTAAATTTATGGAGATACTCTTTACGCAGGGGAACCTGTTGTCTGGACTTATCCTAAAAAAGACCTACTTTTCCTACCTATAACAACAGGTATTTGACCATGTGTGGCCTGAGATCCACCCCTTTACTTTCATGAATCAGCTGTACCAATCTTGCCTTCCCAGTCCTGTTTAAGTGTAGGCCGTTCCTAGTGAAGCCCCATCTGTTGATAGTCCTGACGGGCACCAGAGAAACATGAGCAAAGTTGGCTGTCCTCAGAGCCACCCCTAACCCCACATTGATTCGCCTCACAGCTACATCAAGGTGTGGTCGATCATGACGCCAGAACAGCTCAACATAGTGTATGTTGGTGCCATGAGTCAGGGAAGCTATCTTGTCCAGGTCACCACCTATGTCATATGCCCCATCCCTGTCCAAACTTTTTCTCACCACACACACTAACACTACATGGTCCTCTTTTGTAAAGTCTTTACATAAAGACCATAGGTCCTCTAACACAAGACTTAACCCTGCATTTGGCTTGAAGATACTGATGGCCTGGTACGATGCCCCTAAACTTTCCTGTAGCTGAGTGCCTACATCTCGCCCATGGCTACTACCTAGCAGCAGCACTTTCTTCTTCCTAAGATTTTGTACATTCCTAGGCTTCTTGGCCTCAGTTGGCGTGTGCTGCACATTTCCTGCTCCTCGTTCTACCTGAAGCTCTTCTCCACTTAAATCTTGCAGTGGTAGATACCTGTTTTTGGTGTTGATGATAAAACTGTCAGACTGTGTCCTCTTTCTTCCTATCCTCCTATCAGCTGTCAGTTCCCAACCACCCTCCACCCCCCTATCTTTGTTGATCCTTATGAGTTCCTTTCTTGCTTCCTCCAACTGTGCCTCAAGGGCACAAATTTTCCTTTCCTGTTCCCCAATCAAAACATTCTCCCCACTGCATCCCCCTCCCCTCCCCCAGTGAAAATATTTCCTACAAGATTGGCAACAAAGTCCTCTACTCACTACCCTATAACTGCTCCCACATTTCTAGCTCATGGTCAATTTCGAAAGAATAATTAAGATTACTGAACGTTTTAAATTCTTCAACGACGGGAGATTGGCTATGTGTAAATAAAAAACGACACAAAGGTCTTATGTGCGGTTGTTGATATTTTTGTACTGATGCAGAGATACAGTGATAGAATAATGAACTTGTAATCACTTTGCTTTTAGAGAATTTACGTTATCAGGCATGTTTGGTCAGGTTTTTAAACGTTTATAATTCGGAAAATGTAGGCCTAGGTGGCTAGTAAACAATACGAAATGTGTTACTTAAATTCGATTTAGAAACATTTAATAACACTTTTATTGTGACAATAGAAACTGATGAAACTAGTAGCTGTCTTTTTTTAAACGAATTTTGCACTATCAAGAAAACTGGAATAGAATTTGTTGTGTTTAGTCGCGCAAAATTTCGGGTTATGTCTCGATTATCGGGACTTCATCTAAAGAACAAGTTTTTTCAAGAACAAGCTCTGCTGGGACGATAATATTCAGTTTTGTGACAAGAACGGACACTACAGCAAGTAAACAAAACAAAAAAATTTAAATTTGACACTATTTCCTCTTAAATAAGTTCTTTTAGCGGGCGAAGAAAATACCTCTGATGTCACTCGGTGGCCATCTAGCGCCAGTAAAAGTTCATAAATGGCATTTTCAAGGTACTGAAATACCAGCAGCGAAAAATGCTGTAACAGGTGTAGGATTCGTTATGAATAGGAAGGTAGGGCAGAGAATCTGTTACTGCGAACAGTTCAGTGATAAGGCTGTTCTTATCAAAATCGACAGTAAACCAACACCGACAACGACATTTCAGGTATACATGCCGACACCACAAGCTGAATATGAAGAGATAGAGAAAGTATATGAGGATATTGAAAGGGAAATACAGAACATAAAGGAAAATGAAAATCTGTCATGGCAGACTGGAGTGCTGTTGTTGGGGAAGGAGAAGAAGAAAAGGTTACAGGAGAGTATGAGCTTGGGACAAGGAATGAGAGAAGAGAAAAACTGGTTGAGTTCTGCAATAAATTTTAAGTAGTAACAGCGAATACTCTGTTCAAGAATCACAAGAGGAGGCGGTATAGTTGGAAGAAGCCGGGTAATACGGGAAGATTTCAGTTAGATTCCGTCATGGTCAGACAGAGATTTCGAAATCAGATACTGGATTGTAAGGCGTACCCAAGATAAGATATAGACTCAAATAACAATGTAGTAGTGATGAAGAGTAGCCTGAAGTTTAACAGATTAGTCAGGAAGAATCAATACGCAAAGAAGTGAGATACGGAAGCACTAATGCATGACGAGACAAGCTTGAAATTCTCTAAGGTAGTAGATGCAGCAATAAAGAATAGCCAAGTTGGCAGTACAGTTGAAGAGAAATGGACATCTCCAAAAAGGGCAATCTTAGAAGCTGGAAAGAAAAACATAGGTACAAGGAAGGTAACTGCGGAGAAGCCATGGGTAACAGAATGAATACTTCAGTTGATCGTTGAAAGAAGAAAGCACAAAAATGTTCAGGGAAATTCAGGAATACATAAATATAAATCGTAGAGGAATGAAATAAATAGGAAGTGCGGGGAAGCTAAGACGAAATGTCTGCATTAGAACTGTGGAGAAATCGAAAAAGAAATGATTGTCAGAAGGACTGACTCAGTCAAAACAATCTTCGGTGAAACCAAAAACAAGAATTGCAACATTAAGAGTTCACCGGGAATTCCACTGTTAAATGCAGAGGAGAGAGCGGATAGGTAGAAAGAGTATATTGAAGGCCTCTATGAGGGGGAATATTTGATTGATGTGATAGAAGAAGCGGGAGTCGATTTAGAAGAGATGGGGGATCCAATATTAGAATCAGAATTTAAGAGAGCTTTGCAGCACTTAACATCAAATAAGGCAGAAGAGATAGATAACATTCGATTAGAATTTCTAAAATCATTTGGGTCAGTGGCAGCAAAACGACTACTCACGATGTACACTCTTTGACATAAAACTCGACCGGCGGCCGGCCGCTTCAGAGGCTAAGTCCGCGCCGATCGCGACATGGGACAAAAAAACTGGCCAACTCGCTAATTCTCTAAGTCCGGTTATCTGCACAATCTGGCAACACTGTAGACTGCGGCACTTCCTGGAGGAAAACTTGTCCCAAGATAGAGAGACTCTAGGCTGATTACGCCTGTGGTCTAGCGGTAGCGTGCGTTGTTTCTGTGTAGAATGTCAGTGGATCGAGAGCAGCTGGCATAAAATATTTTTATAGCCTCTTCTGTCTGAATGCTGAAGACGTGAATGTAATGGTAGCGCAGATTCAATCTATTTCGCTTTGTGACACACCGATATCAAAATTTTATCTAGTAACGATTTTGCGGCAGATTTCCTGCAGACTGTCCTCCTCTGGACGCCGTATGCGGCAAAGCTCCGGGATCCATTTGCTGGCTACTGGCAGCGGCCGTGGCGACAGCAGCGGCGCTGCACTCCCCCGTTCTTGATCGAAAGCGCCTGCTACCGCTCATCGCTTTTGATGATTTAAAACCCTTTATTATTAAATGTTGCTCCACAGAAAATTTCTACAATTTCCATTCACGCTCAAAAGCAAAGGAGACAGACGCCCTGATTAGTAGGCGGGTAATCGGCAAGAGCTGAGTACGGCCCGAAATTAATTTTATAGACTGGGACGAAATTAAACCACCTCACTACATTCGATGAATTTATAAATGCTTCATACCTCGATTCTTTTCCTTTCAAACTTAATTATTTGTGCAACTTTTGGTCAATGTTTGGATGTTTTCGTCAAGCCAGAGTGAGCGTCTGTGGTGTAAAGTGTATTACAGTTCTTGTTTCATTCCTTATGGTAAGTCTATGCGATAAACTGTGTGAATACCTTGCAATGCATGCTCTGTAGCAGTGCAGGCACACTGCACATTTGGAGTTCCATGTATGGGTTCATGAAGTATTTATTGTTGATCGGAAATGATAGTTAAGGTCATCAGATTTAAACCAGAAAAATTTGTCGTTTTGAAGGTTTCAGAGAACGGAAAGGAATTGCTAACACCGGTGTTAGAAAACGTCTACAGTTAAATGCTATTGCAAAAATTTAGAAGATGGGAACTATATTAATCAACATGTGCACTCCATAAACAACCTTCTGACATGTTAGACCTATATGACGAACAAAGCTCAAATTTATATCGTTGTCAGTCGGTTTGAATCTTTTCAGGACCTATTTTACAGTGAAGCACCTTGGAATTTGCAAAGCAGAAATCCATGATATTAACTTAATTTACTAAGTCGAAATCGGACGAAGATTGATGTTTAAAGGCATTCTTCCGATTTCGCATAAGAAATTTTTAATAGCAGTTTGCAACTCCATTAATTAAAATGGAAAATAAAAGGTTGTAGTCAGCGGCTTCTACCGTGATTCGAACTTATAGTACAAGCACTGCAACGCACAAGGGAACCTCTGAGCTAACGACACACTGGCGGCCAGAGGCGGACTATAGTCACTGCGATGTTGCCTGAGCCTCAAAACGCAACCTTAAACACACAAACAGAGGAGGTGGAGATTACTGTTTTAACGTCCCGTCGACAACGATGTCATTAGAGACGGAGCACAAGCTCGGATTAGGGAAGGATGGGGAAGGAAATCGGCCGTGCCCTTCCTAAGGAACCATCCCGGCATTTGCCTGAAGCGATTTAGGGAAATCATTGAAAACCTAAATCAGGATGGCCGGGCGCGGGATTGCACCGTCGTCCTCCCGAATGCACACACAAACAGGTGTTACTTATGTGAAGAACGCCGTTCTTGGAGTCCAGAAATTAAATATACTTTCTAATTGTGTCATCTTGCAGTGGATTATATCGTACGAGTCTTCGATGTGGAAAACGAATGTCAAGTGAATTTAGCGAGGTAACGCCGACCTACACCCGGAAGTAAATGCACTATCAGAGTGTTAACAAATACTTGCTACGACGCTGCCATTTCTCGGCTCTCTGACGAGGCAGCTCTTCAGCGAAATGCTTGCCGTGATTCTCCGATACGGTTCTTCAGAGTGGAGACGCGCGCGAACGTTTGGTTTTTATGCGGCGTTCTCCCCTGATGGTTTCTGACGTCGCCTTGTGGGCTATGTATACATATGAGACATTCAATTATCATTAATCCAGAATGATACAAGTTTCAGCTTCCGGCGTGGAAGAAGGCTGTTGACGCCGACATTATATCATTTCAACGTAGGGAAAGCAAAACGGATCATTCAATGTTTCTCATTCAACATAAAGCATGTGAGATAAATTTCCGTAACGTTCATAATCATCTAAAAATACAAACGAAGTAAAAATACACCGGAAGCTTATTCGAATTGAATATAATGTAAGATACCAAACGCTTTGCACCTCGATGTCGAATTTGTCCACTTGCAATCGTTTGCAGCATGCACATAGAATGTCTTGATTACCACGAGAATGAAGAAATATGTTGGTAAGGATGGAAGCAAGAAGAGACGCAGTCAACAAATATTCTATTCCTCATGGCATTCATTTCATTTGACACGTAAGAAGAGGTAAAGCGGGAATTTACTTTCGTTAACACGAAAGATATGCCGCACATATTGATAACGAGGAAGTCTGCGTCTTCATACGTTTCCTCCTTGAAATCTGTATGCTCTATTATATACTAAGTAGGCCGATCATTGTTTCAGTAATGTTACCCTCTTGTTTGACCCCGTAACGATGAACAGATTCCAAATGCATGTCTCTGCGTGAAAGTAGCTGTTCGAACCCTTCCTGGGTTGTTTTTTGTGTTTTATTGCTTTGAATTCCTGAAGCAGACCACTGTGCCTTCCCCCCTCGTGGGTTAGGTCTCAAAACTAAACCGGTTTGTATCCAATGGCATAATTTATTCATACAGCATCAGCATAAGACTCTTGCGAGTGAGAGAATGACAATAACAATCGTAACAAGAACAAGCAAATAATGAATGATGTTTATTCCAACGCAGAACGAGAATGGCTTCAAATATAAGAATCTATATCTATATCCATAACTATTGATCTTTGAGTTGGCACAATGCAAATATATTCTTAGCATTTAGTTACTGAATTTAGTTCTGGATGTTTGCAGAGAAAAGGAAAAGTCGGTACTTCTCGCTAGTGTAATATAATGTGAACCAGCAACTACCCTTTCCTTAGAACACGACTCAAGCAGGTCCTCAAGTAGGCACTGCTGCATTCTGTTCCCTGACATTGCTCTGATGACGGTTAATGCAGATAGTTCCGATTATGAAATACAAAACGTATTGCAGGTTAGTTCCTAGGATAGTAACATTAAATTTGCGTTGTAGACGGCACATGAACGTGACGACTATCCTTATTACTCATCAATATAAAAAGACAATATTTTGGGAATTTAGCAGGATTACTCAAAATGAATTCTGAAATTGGGTGACTGACCGCACAGGTGCTAAACGTCGTCAAGAGTATACGATGTCCTAATCGCATTAGGAATATGAAGATCGTCTTCGACAGCTCGCAACTTTCACATTGCTATCTCCACCCTACTCCAGACAGCTCTCGGTGGAGTTGCACTACGTTGCCGATGTTATGGAAGGCCTTCAAACCGACAACAGACCACATATTGAAAAATACAAGCGAATTCTCTTGCAGCGTAAGCTTATTGTAACTAATCTAAAAATTATTGGAGAGGAATATTGTCCTATTCAAAAAAAGTAAAATGTTACACACTGTTGACGTCAAACGGACATTATCTATGTCCTGTCTTGTGTCCTACTCATCTATAATATCAAGTGTACTATGAAAATGATTATATATAATGGATTATAAGGTAATGCATTGATACCAGATGGTGGGGGCCGGCCGATGTGGCCGTGCGGTTCTAGGCGCTTCAGTCTGGAACCGCGTGACCGCTACGGTCGCAGGTTTGAATCCTGCCTCGGGCATGGATGTGTGTGATGTCCTTAGGTTAGTTAGGTTTAAGTAGTTCTAAGTTCTAGGGGACTGATGACCTTAGAAGTTAAGTCCCATAGTGCTCAAAGCCATTTGAACCATTTGAACTATTTAACACAAAATGACATTAAAAATTTAAGTTATTCACGAGCAGCTAGTTGAGAATATGTATGAACATTAAATGACACGACGAACCGTCTTGTTCTGCATATGGATTCAAACCCAGCTCATGCAGACTAAGCAAAGATTTCGTGACTGACGGAAACTAACAGTCATTCCTGATTAGGCATACAGAGAGTGATATACCTCGATTTTAGACAGTATCAATTAGCAAATATCAACTTTAAATTGCATAACGCAAACATTTTTAACAGACGCGAATTCCTACCCAGCATCTATTGTCCCTGTTAACGAACTACGAGAGATGTTAAATATTGCTTCTTCACAAGTAGCTTACTTGAAATGCCGTGAGGTAAAGCTGTGTGTTGGACACGGATTCGAACCCGGAACCTAATCGGATTGCTATCGAAGCACAGTCAAATGTGACATATCGGAATTTCGCGGCAGTAACTAGATGTTTTAACTGAAATGACGAGACGAAACATTAATTTTTTCCTTCCCAGGACTCCAACCCGGCACCTATCGCTGTTATATTCTAGAGAAAACTAACGTTAAATATGGGTTTGTTGCACCAGCAGTGACATGTGAGCATGTTTGAACTGAAATAATATGACGAAGAGTTCAGCGCTCACTGGGAATAGAGCCCCACACATATCGTTGTTGACTACACACAAAGAGACGTCAGCTACCGAAGTTTTCTCCACCAGCTGCTCAGAATAGCATCTTGAACTTACAGTCATCTCGCAAATAGTTCTGTGTCTCACTGGGAGTTAAAAACGTCGGATATCGTTAGTGTTGACAGCGAATGAAAATACATTAAAAATCAAAATTATTATCCACCAGCAGATAGGTGTTCTCATGCTAGAGCTTGATAATACATAATTAAATCTTTAGTGCCGGGCCAGGATTCGATCCCATTCACGCATAATATGTGAAGGTGTTGAGGAATCTGCAGTTTTGAACAAACAACAAATTGTAGCCGAGCTGCATTGCCACGAAGGGATCAAATTCCGCGTTACGGGCGGTCTGAGTTGCATTCCCAGTTCAGAACCAATTTCATCGACATACAGAAGCTCAAATAAAAGATGGAATAAGTGTCCTGTGACCATACATAGCGCTTGTGTCGTCACTTGAAATAAATAACTAGTATAAGAAAGGTTACTGGTGATAGAGTTTCTACATGTCGCCACTCCAGACTTTATTGTGGTTCAACCTACCGTCTACTTGGTAAAGAAGGAATATCATCTTTAATGCGAATTTTCAGACCACGCAGCCATTATATCTCCTTCACTTGGTGTAGCCAGGAGAGAATGGAATCTGTCTCTCCCTATCTAAAATCATTGACAGAAGTGGGAATCGAACCCAGACCATAGGTATAACAACCTACCATCCGTCCAACAGACCACGAAATCCTCTTCTGTGCGAGTCATTTTTCTATCGTAACGCAGTTGCGCCACACTGGATGAGAATTCTGACACACAGGCTCCCTGTAGTAATTTGCAGCATGTTCAGTAAATTCATTTACTTGGTTGACCGAATCACCATGAACTAGCTGCCTCGGCTACCCAGTGCATACATTCGACTATTTTGTAATCACAGACATAAAATCACTTTACTGCCACCTACACACAACTGCCAACATTGTAGGATGCAGAAGTTTAAATAGGAAGTGTTCCTTTCCACTTGAGCTATTCTATTGCGCTATCTGTTACTAGAAAACGTCGTTCAGTCCAAAAGAAAAGCTGTAACTGTTTGTCTCTCAGAAGTCAAGACCTGGCCATATGCATAATCTCACAGTGCTGTGGAATCCAAAAGTTCTGGAGGAATAGTTGCCGAGCTCTGGAGCTGCTGTAGCTACGTGTCAGCTTGTAGCATAGATAAGATGTCGCGAGTTCGAATACATTCAGTGCTACATTTTTTAAAACGCAATTCTGCTCTCTGCTGAAGTTATCAATCTAATGGAACTTTGAACATAATTCCCTTCACTTCTCAACCCAAAGTAGTCGCATGTGGAAAAAGGACTAACTACTGTGACATTTTGTTCTATTCAGGTTTAATAGACAGCAGGCAGCAGATGCATCTCGAAGATGTGCAGGGAGAGCGCATCGTGCCATAATATGTCAGAAAAGTATTTTCTACATTAGCCGTCGTGTGGTAGTGATATTTTATTCTTCTTCAAACTTTGATTGACAGCTTTAACTCAGAACAAATTTTCTACATGCATGTAATCAATAAACTGCATGTGCATTGTCAGACTGTCATAGGTAACATCAGAGAATTCGCATATATCGTTGATGATTAATTTCTCTCTCATGTTTACTATTGTTTTAACAACACTAAAGGAAACCTTACGAAAATTGTGCACTGTATTATAAGGAATGAAATAAAACTAACCATGATAACCTTACGACGAAAGTATCTGCCCACAAGCATGCCTCTATCGACAGGAATTAGTAAAATACTACTCACTTAGATTTTGATTGGGTCTGTGTTTAATTGGTATGCTGTGTCATACTCAAGAGGTATGCAAATGTGGCATTTCATAAATATAGTTACGTATTCCTAGAAACCCAAAATTCGCTTGTCAGCAGCGGAAACAGGCGTTACCTGTTGTGCAGCATTGTAAGTTTTTCAACATTGCACTATGAGCTGAAAGCATTTCCTTGCGATTTCCTTATTGATGTTTGATCTGACTGCTTGTAGCTCTTTCACAGAAGGGATAAAAACGTTTCAGTCAGTGAGACTGAAACTGCGAACCGTAACAGACGCTGTTTCACAGGTCAGCACGTTACCACAGAGCTGGCGAGGAGGTATGGGTCTCAGCTTCCTATTACGACGGCAATAGTAACTAGAACTCGTAAACCGCTATTTAAAGGTCGAGATTAGTTGCGATTTCCACCTGCAACGACTTTCCTGGGCTGAAAACCGTAAATTTTCAATCTTTTGTTACCCTTCAAGCTATAATAACTCAGATTATTCAATGGAAATGACAGGTAAAATCAAGTGAACTTTGAGGCTTAATTCCGTGCACACCAGGAAGTAACTCGTCGATCACAGAGTTGCCAAACATACGTTGCCTTGTTGCCAAATCTCAGTTACAGTACCAGCAGGAAGAAGACGAACCGATGTGATCCTACAGCGGTCTGGGAAGTGACCATAGCTGGTGTCTCCAAGTCGCAGCTGCTACGGCTTGGAATACGTAATGCGTCTGATTCGCTTTCTGTAACTAGGTTTAGGGACTGGAGCGTAGTTACTAATAATACTCAGAACTGACTGCAAACTGAGCATCATAAATCAGTAACTCTCATTGTTGTTTTTATATTTCTTTCGTAAGTGCACTCAAAACTAAGAAAGTCATTCACAGGCGTTTTCGTGCCTCGCCGATAGTCGAGCACAACATACAAATAAAAATAAAAAAGAATGTGTGTGTGTGTGTGTGTGTGTGTGTGAGAGAGAGAGAGAGAGAGAGAGAGAGAGAGAGAGAGAGAGAGAGAGGGAGAGAGAGGGAGAGAGAGAGAGAAATAAAAAGCAATGAGAGAGAGTGTAAAAAATTGTTGTAAAGAAATTGAATCATGGTATTTAAAGAAATCTTTCATTAAAATGACACGTTCCACATCATTACGAAATGTCGTATTCATGATCTATGGAACAAGAGTTAATCTAATGTAATCTAATCTAATCTAATCACATCATATTGATGATTAGCCATGAAGAGTCATGAATTACCGAAAGTTTTGCCAATACCAGTAACCAAATCTAAACTTGAAAATAAAAGACGACAATTTTTGTAATAAACCGTGACTCCTATCAAGACCCTTTCATCCCTGTTATCTAACCACGAAAGATGTCTGATATACCTCCATTCTGAAGTAACAAAGTGTGCATGCATTTAAAGATGAAGTGCATGATGTGACGCGCTGTGACGGTGATACGAACCCAACACGTAATCCGATTGTTAACTAAGAAAAATCAAATGTTACGTATCGGTTTTTCTTACGAGCCGCTAGGTGTCTGAATCTAAAATAAGGATACAAACTTTTGTGCCTAAGCGACAATCGAACTGCACACCTACCGTGCATCCACGAATATAGCTTAAGTATCAGTTGCTGACTCATGAACAGTAAGATGTGTGCGTGTTTGACCAGAAATAACGACACCTGTTGCGATTGTTGGCAACACATGAACAGACATTGAAATTGCGCGTTAATTTTCACTAGCAGGTGGGTGTGCACTTGATAAAGCTAGAAATGAAATTATGAATATTTTTGTACTGGATCAGGTTTCAGACCCACATACTTACCTTTGGAGGAGACCTAGAGAAGATTGCAGTCTTGGGAAAAGGAACGAAATGACTGAACTATACTGTTCCGAGAGATTCAGATCCTCGAAAGAGGAGATACGAATTCGAATCACAGTCCAGCACCAAATTTTTAAACGTCTCTAGTTCAATCAAGTACAAGTAAAATAAGAGCCCTGTCCCTTTAAATGGCTATCGGTTCATCAAATAAAATAAAATTTTCTAATGTAAGTAAGCTTACTGGCGACTGTATTTCTTTTTACCATGACTTCCGCTGTGTCATTTCCCAACGTAAACCGGCTCTGCCCAGTTGGTAATGAAGGAACGTGATGTTTAATGCGGATTCTGGATTATAACGTCTTTCTCTTGAGGTTACCAGAGGTAAAATAAATCTGTTTGTGCCTCTTAAAAGTAAATGCCTGAACCCACGCATTGCACCTGTGATAGCTCGTTCCACCAGACCATTGTGGCCACATTACCCAGCCCCAGGAGTGTGCTTAGCTTACAAAATTAGTCACGGTGTAAAAAATGCGAGTCTATTAAATGGTCAAGTAGAAGCAAGCTTCTGACGCAGAGATTATGCTATTCTCATGTCAGCAGGATGTAAAGACTCTTCTAGGCATCATAGGCTGGATGTGAAGCCATTTTGATTTTTCACAAATTCAGCAAATTTCTTAGTTCGAGAAAATCCAGTGTGAAGTGTGAAGTTGCCGGATAATTCGATTATTACTGTTATTATTAATATCATTTTATTCATACCGCTGATGGAACACGACCGCAGTCTTGAGGTAAAACGCGAGACCAGCTAATATGACGTCTGGCGACCGAAAGCACATATCGACAACATTTTTATCGCCCCTTTCCTCTCGGTGCTGAAGCTATGAGTGTAATTCAAGCGAATCTACAATATCATATTAGCTGGTCTCGCGTTTAACCTCAACACTACGGTCGTAGTCAAGAGTAATATACTAAGACTGGAGTCAAGACTTCCTCTGGGAAGTGCCGCAGTCTACATGTTGCTAGATCGAGCATATTGCCAGACATAGAATTCTGAGAGGAGCATGACTGCATTGTCCACCTTACGTGAACGACTCGGCGGTCAATTTTTTGGTCTGAGACTGTATCTACAACACATATTGCACGCTTAAGACCCAGAAGAATTTAAAAAAAAGTAGTTTATGAGAGCAACGTTAACCATAGCGTTCGAAGTATTCATAGTATTGTATACGTGTGTGTAAACGCCTTCCAATGACCACTCAAGAAAGACAAGGATACACAGTCTAGCTTCAATATTATAAATACGCCTCAGTTTGTGGATGAACTCAGACTTAGGTTGATAATAATTTTGAAAATATAGCAGCATTGTACTCATTGGTGTTAAACTCGTTTTCAACCAATGATTCCCACAGCTACAAGGATACTACTTGTGATACCTCTTAGACAAAATACCTAAGCAGTGTTATCAGACGAAAAGATCAACCTGACACAAACTGTGGGAAGTTTGTTTTACAACCTTCGTACCTGGATATTCAGCTTTTTCCTATTTGAGATATCTGTGAACGTTGCTGCTTAAGACGATTTAAGCAGAAACTAAATTCCCTCAGCTTCGACAATGTTGAAAGAAATCGTCTTATCGGCACTAAATCGTGGTTTGTGAATTGTTTACCGGCCGTACTCTTCCGTATTTTGCCGGTTGGAAGGCGAAAGCTTACTGACAAATTTCACACAGAAATTACTGTTACAGTGTACTTATGGAGCCAAATGAGTCAATTGCGTATTTTCCGGTGAGAAAGAGCACCGGCAAACAGTCTTCGCTACATTAGGTTATTTAAACTGGTGTCACTCTGAGCTAGAATTTATGGTCAGCGACTAAGTGTAAGGTCAACGTTTCGGATGCGAGTTTTGCGACTGTGAAATACTTTTATACATTATAGAAGCGAATACTAAATTTGCACTAATATTGCGAAAATTTTGTACTTGGACAGCTTAGAATGAAAATACTTCTGTTTATTGCAAAGGGAAACAATAGATTTTCTAAAACACTGTCTGTCATACACTACTTGAAACAGGTCATGTCGACCAAATCATGTGGAAGAACTAACAGCAACGTATATCAGAAGGCAGTAAAATCTCTTGCCTTTTGGTTTGTCAGTACTCGATAGCCATTTCTAGGCGAAAGTAAATGAAGAAAGGCAGTGCGTTTTTGTTACCAAGTAACGTCTTCGTCAATTACTTTAGTTTTAATGTAATCTACGAGTAATTGCTGATGTTTGATATTAACATGAAAAGGATTCCGTAGACAGGGAAAGAACCTGTTCTTGGGAAACTACTTCTATAGTGACCAAAAGGCACTAAATGATGTTCAAGCACTTGTGTTACAGCAGCTGTATGAATAAAATGATATTAATAATAACAGTAATAATCGAATTATCCGGCAACTTCACACTTCACACTGGATTTTCTCGAACTAAGAAATTTGCTGAATTTGTGAAAAATCAAAATGGCTTCACATCCAGCCTATGATGCCTAGAAGAGTCTTTACATCCTGCTGACATGAGAATAGCATAATCTCTGCGTCAGAAGCTTGCTTCTACTTGACCATTTAATAGACTCGCATTTTTTACACCGTGACTAATTTTGTAAGCTAAGCACACTCCTGGGGCTGGGTAATGTGGCCACAATGGTCTGGTGGAACGAGCTATCACAGGTGCAATGCGTGGGTTCAGGCATTTACTTTTAAGAGGCACAAACAGATTTATTTTACCTCTGGTAACCTCAAGAGAAAGACGTTATAATCCAGAATCCGCATTAAACATCACGTTCCTTCATTACCAACTGGGCAGAGCCGGTTTACGTTGGGAAATGACACAGCGGAAGTCATGGTAAAAAGAAATACAGTCGCCAGTAAGCTTACTTACATTAGAAAATTTTATTTTATTTGATGAACCGATAGCCATTTAAAGGGACAGGGCTCTTATTTTACTTGTACTTGATTGAACTAGAGACGTTTAAAAATTTGGTGCTGGACTGTGATTCGAATTCGTATCTCCTCTTTCGAGGATCTGAATCTCTCGGAACAGTATAGTTCAGTCATTTCGTTCCTTTTCCCAAGACTGCAATCTTCTCTAGGTCTCCTCCAAAGGTAAGTATGTGGGTCTGAAACCTGATCCAGTACAAAAATATTCATAATTTCATTTCTAGCTTTATCAAGTGCACACCCACCTGCTAGTGAAAATTAACGCGCAATTTCAATGTCTGTTCATGTGTTGCCAACAATCGCAACAGGTGTCGTTATTTCTGGTCAAACACGCACACATCTTACTGTTCATGAGTCAGCAACTGATACTTAAGCTATATTCGTGGATGCACGGTAGGTGTGCAGTTCGATTGTCGCTTAGGCACAAAAGTTTGTATCCTTATTTTAGATTCAGACACCTAGCGGCTCGTAAGAAAAACCGATACGTAACATTTGATTTTTCTTAGTTAACAATCGGATTACGTGTTGGGTTCGTATCTCCGTCACAGAACGTCACATCATGCACTTCATCTTTAAATGCATGCACACTTTGTTACTTCAGAATGGAGGTATATCAGACATCTTTCGTGGTTAGTTAACAGGGATGAAAGGGTCTTGATAGGAGTCACGGTTTATTACAAAAATTGTCGTCTTTTATTTTCAAGTTTAGATTTGGTTACTGGTATTGGCAAAACTTTCGGTAATTCATGACTCTTCATGGCTAATCATCAATATGATGTGATTAGATTAGATTAGATTACATTAGATTAACTCTTGTTCCATAGATCATGAATACGACATTTCGTAATGATGTGGAACGTGTCATTTTAATGAAAGATTTCTTTAAATACCATGATTCAATTTCTTTACAACAATTTTTTACACTCTCTCTCATCGCTTTTTATTTCTCTCTCTCTCTCCCTCTCTCTCTCCCTCTCTCTCTCTCTCTCTCTCTCTCACACACACACACACACACACACACACACACACACACACACACACATTCTTTTTTATTTTTATTTGTATGTTGTGCTCGACTATCGGCGAGGCACGAAAACGCCTGTGAATGACTTTCTTAGTTTTGAGTGCACTTACGAAAGAAATATAAAAACAACAATGAGAGTTACTGATTTATGATGCTCAGTTTGCAGTCAGTTCTGAGTATTATTAGTAACTACGCTCCAGTCCCTAAACCTAGTTACAGAAAGCGAATCAGACGCATTACGTATTTCAAGCCGTAGCAGCTGCGACTTGGAGACACCAGCTATGGTCACTTCCCAGACCGCTGTAGGATCACATCGGTTCGTCTTCTTCCTGCTGGTACTGTAACTGAGATTTGGCAACAAGGCAACGTATGTTTGGCAACTCTGTGATCGACGAGTTACTTCCTGGTGTGCACGGAATTAAGCCTCAAAGTTCACTTGATTTTACCTGTCATTTCCATTGAATAATCTGAGTTATTATAGCTTGAAGGGTAACAAAAGATTGAAAATTTACGGTTTTCAGCCCAGGAAAGTCGTTGCAGGTGGAAATCGCAACTAATCTCGACCTTTAAATAGCGGTTTACGAGTTCTAGTTACAATTGCCGTCGTAATAGGTAGCTGAGACCCATACCTCCTCGCCAGCTCTGTGGTAACGTGCTGACCTGTGAAATAGCGTCTGTTAAGGTTCGCAGTTCCAGTCTCACTGACTGAAACGTTTTTATCCCTTCTGTGAAAGAGCTACAAGCAGTCAGATCAAACATCAATAAGGAAATCGCAAGGAAATGCTTTCAGCTCATAGTGCAATGTTGAAAAACTTACAATGCTGCACAACAGGTAACGCCTGTTTCCGCTGCTGACAAGCGAATTTTGGGTTTCTAGGAATACGTAACTATATTTATGAAATGCCACATTTGCATACCTCTTGAGTATGACACAGCATACCAATTAAACACAGACCCAATCAAAATCTAAGTGAGTAGTATTTTACTAATTCCTGTCGATAGAGGCATGCTTGTGGGCAGATACTTTCGTCGTAAGGTTATCATGGTTAGTTTTATTTCATTCCTTATAATACAGTGCACAATTTTCGTAAGGTTTCCTTTAGTGTTGTTAAAACAATAGTAAACATGAGAGAGAAATTAATCATCAACGATATATGCGAATTCTCTGATGTTACCTATGACAGTCTGACAATGCACATGCAGTTTATTGATTACATGCATGTAGAAAATTTGTTCTGAGTTAAAGCTGTCAATCAAAGTTTGAAGAAGAATAAAATATCACTACCACACGACGGCTAATGTAGAAAATACTTTTCTGACATATTATGGCACGATGCGCTCTCCCTGCACATCTTCGAGATGCATCTGCTGCCTGCTGTCTATTAAACCTGAATAGAACAAAATGTCACAGTAGTTAGTCCTTTTTCCACATGCGACTACTTTGGGTTGAGAAGTGAAGGGAATTATGTTCAAAGTTCCATTAGATTGATAACTTCAGCAGAGAGCAGAATTGCGTTTTAAAAAATGTAGCACTGAATGTATTCGAACTCGCGACATCTTATCTATGCTACAAGCTGACACGTAGCTACAGCAGCTCCAGAGCTCGGCAACTATTCCTCCAGAACTTTTGGATTCCACAGCACTGTGAGATTATGCATATGGCCAGGTCTTGACTTCTGAGAGACAAACAGTTACAGCTTTTCTTTTGGACTGAACGACGTTTTCTAGTAACAGATAGCGCAATAGAATAGCTCAAGTGGAAAGGAACACTTCCTATTTAAACTTCTGCATCCTACAATGTTGGCAGTTGTGTGTAGGTGGCAGTAACGTGATTTTATGTCTGTGATTACAAAATAGTCGAATGTATGCACTGGGTAGCCGAGGCAGCTAGTTCATGGTGATTCGGTCAACCAAGTAAATGAATTTACTGAACATGCTGCAAATTACTACAGGGAGCCTGTGTGTCAGAATTCTCATCCAGTGTGGCGCAACTGCGTTACGATAGAAAAATGACTCGCACAGAAGAGGATTTCGTGGTCTGTTGGACGGATGGTAGGTTGTTATACCTATGGTCTGGGTTCGATTCCCACTTCTGTCAATGATTTTAGATAGGGAGAGACAGATTCCATTCTCTCCTGGCTACACCAAGTGAAGGAGATATAATGGCTGCGTGGTCTGAAAATTCGCATTAAAGATGATATTCCTTCTTTACCAAGTAGACGGTAGGTTGAACCACAATAAAGTCTGGAGTGGCGACATGTAGAAACTCTATCACCAGTAACCTTTCTTATACTAGTTATTTATTTCAAGTGACGACACAAGCGCTATGTATGGTCACAGGACACTTATTCCATCTTTTATTTGAGCTTCTGTATGTCGATGAAATTGGTTCTGAACTGGGAATGCAACTCAGACCGCCCGTAACGCGGAATTTGATCCCTTCGTGGCAATGCAGCTCGGCTACAATTTGTTGTTTGTTCAAAACTGCAGATTCCTCAACACCTTCACATATTATGCGTGAATGGGATCGAATCCTGGCCCGGCACTAAAGATTTAATTATGTATTATCAAGCTCTAGCATGAGAACACCTATCTGCTGGTGGATAATAATTTTGATTTTTAATGTATTTTCATTCGCTGTCAACACTAACGATATCCGACGTTTTTAACTCCCAGTGAGACACAGAACTATTTGCGAGATGACTGTAAGTTCAAGATGCTATTCTGAGCAGCTGGTGGAGAAAACTTCGGTAGCTGACGTCTCTTTGTGTGTAGTCAACAACGATATGTGTGGGGCTCTATTCCCAGTGAGCGCTGAACTCTTCGTCATATTATTTCAGTTCAAACATGCTCACATGTCACTGCTGGTGCAACAAACCCATATTTAACGTTAGTTTTCTCTAGAATATAACAGCGATAGGTGCCGGGTTGGAGTCCTGGGAAGGAAAAAATTAATGTTTCGTCTCGTCATTTCAGTTAAAACATCTAGTTACTGCCGCGAAATTCCGATATGTCACATTTGACTGTGCTTCGATAGCAATCCGATTAGGTTCCGGGTTCGAATCCGTGTCCAACACACAGCTTTACCTCACGGCATTTCAAGTAAGCTACTTGTGAAGAAGCAATATTTAACATCTCTCGTAGTTCGTTAACAGGGACAATAGATGCTGGGTAGGAATTCGCGTCTGTTAAAAATGTTTGCGTTATGCAATTTAAAGTTGATATTTGCTAATTGATACTGTCTAAAATCGAGGTATATCACTCTCTGTATGCCTAATCAGGAATGACTGTTAGTTTCCGTCAGTCACGAAATCTTTGCTTAGTCTGCATGAGCTGGGTTTGAATCCATATGCAGAACAAGACGGTTCGTCGTGTCATTTAATGTTCATACATATTCTCAACTAGCTGCTCGTGAATAACTTAAATTTTTAATGTCATTTTGTGTTAAATAGTTCAAATGGTTCAAATGGCTTTGAGCACTATGGGACTTAACTTCTAAGGTCATCAGTCCCCTAGAACTTAGAACTACTTAAACCTAACTAACCTAAGGACATCACACACATCCATGCCCGAGGCAGGATTCGAACCTGCGACCGTAGCGGTCACGCGGTTCCAGACTGAAGCGCCTAGAACCGCACGGCCACATCGGCTGGCCCCCACCATCTGGTATCAATGCATTACCTTATAATCCATTATATATAATCATTTTCATAGTACACTTGATATTATAGATGAGTAGGACACAAGACAGGACATAGATAATGTCCGTTTGACGTCAACAGTGTGTAACATTTTACTTTTTTTGAATAGGACAATGTTCCTCTCCAATAATTTTTAGATTAGTTACAATAAGCTTACGCTGCAAGAGAATTCGCTTGTATTTTTCAATATGTGGTCTGTTGTCGGTTTGAAGGCCTTCCATAACATCGGCAACGTAGTGCAACTCCACCGAGAGCTGTCTGGAGTAGGGTGGAGATAGCAATGTGAAAGTTGCGAGCTGTCGAAGACGATCTTCATATTCCTAATGCGATTAGGACATCGTATACTCTTGACGACGTTTAGCACCTGTGCGGTCAGTCACCCAATTTCAGAATTCATTTTGAGTAATCCTGCTAAATTCCCAAAATATTGTCTTTTTATATTGATGAGTAATATGGACAGTCGTCACGTTCATGTGCCGTCTACAACGCAAATTTAATGTTACTATCCTAGGAACTAACCTGCAATACGTTTTGTATTTCATAATCGGAACTATCTGCATTAACCGTCATCAGAGCAATGTCAGGGAACAGAATGCAGCAGTGCCTACTTGAGGACCTGCTTGAGTCGTGTTCTAAGGAAAGGGTAGTTGCTGGTTCACATTATATTACACTAGCGAGAAGTACCGACTTTTCCTTTTCTCTGAAAACATCCAGAACTAAATTCAGTAACTAAATGCTAAGAATATATTTGCATTGTGCCAACTCAAAGATCAATAGTTATGGATATAGATATAGATTCTTATATTTGAAGCCATTCTCGTTCTGCGTTGGAATAAACATCATTCATTATTTGCTTGTTCTTGTTACGATTGTTATTGTCATTCTCTCACTCGCAAGAGTCTTATGCTGATGCTGTATGAATAAATTATGCCATTGGATACAAACCGGTTTAGTTTTGAGACCTAACCCACGAGGGGGGAAGGCACAGTGGTCTGCTTCAGGAATTCCGAGCAATAAAACACAAAAAACAACCCAGGAAGGGTTCGAACAGCTACTTTCACGCAGAGACATGCATTTGGAATCTGTTCATCGTTACGGGGTCAAACAAGAGGGTAACATTACTGAAACAATGATCGGGCTACTTAGTATATAATAGAGCATACAGATTTCAAGGAGGAAACGTATGAAGACGCAGACTTCCTCGTTATCAATATGTGCGGCATATCTTTCGTGTTAACGAAAGTAAATTCCCGCTTTACCTCTTCTTACGTGTCAAATGAAATGAATGCCATGAGGAATAGAATATTTGTTGACTGCGTCTCTTCTTGCTTCCATCCTTACCAACATATTTCTTCAATCTCGTGGTAATCATGACATTCTATGTGCATGCTGCAAACGATTGCAAGTGGACAAATTCGACATCGAGGTGCAAAGCGTTTGGTATCTTACATTATATTCAATTCGAATAAGCTTCCGGTGTATTTTTACTTCGTTTGTATGTTTAGATGATTATGAACGTTACGGAAATTTATCTCACATGCTTTATGTTGAATGAGAAACATTGAATGATCCGTTTTGCTTTCCCTACGTTGAAATGATATAATGTCGGCGTCAACAGCCTTCTTCCACGCTGGAAGCTGAAACTTGTATCATTCTGGATTAATGATAATTGAATGTCTCATATGTATACATAGCCCACAAGGCGACGTCAGAAACCATCAGGGGAGAACGCCGCATAAAAACCAAACGTGCGCGCGCGTCTCCACTCTGAAGAACCGTATCGGAGAATCACGGCAAGCATTTCGCTGAAGAGCTGCCTCGTCAGAGAGCCGAGAAATGGCAGCGTCGTAGCAAGTATTTGTTAACACTCTGATAGTGCATTTACTTCCGGGTGTAGGTCGGCGTTACCTCGCTAAATTCACTTGACATTCGTTTTCCACATCGAAGACTCGTACGATATAATCCACTGCAAGATGACACAATTAGAAAGTATATTTAATTTCTGGACTCCAAGAACGGCGTTCTTCACATAAGTAACACCTGTTTGTGTGTGCATTCGGGAGGACGACGGTGCAATCCCGCGCCCGGCCATCCTGATTTAGGTTTTCAATGATTTCCCTAAATCGCTTCAGGCAAATGCCGGGATGGTTCCTTAGGAAGGGCACGTCCGATTTCCTTCCCCATCCTTCCCTAATCCGAGCTTGTGCTCCGTCTCTAATGACATCGTTGTCGACGGGACGTTAAAACAGTAATCTCCACCTCCTCTGTTTGTGTGTTTAAGGTTGCGTTTTGAGGCTCAGGCAACATCGCAGTGACTATAGTCCGCCTCTGGCCGCCAGTGTGTCGTTAGCTCAGAGGTTCCCCTGTGCGTTGCAGTGCTTGTACTATAAGTTCGAATCACGGTAGAAGCCGCTGACCACAACCTTTTATTTTCCATTTTAATTAATGGAGTTGCAAACTGCTATTAAAAATTTCTTATGCGAAATCTGAAGAATGCCTTTAAACATCAACCTTCGTCCGATTTCGACTTAGTAAATTAAGTTAATATCATGGATTTCTGCTTTGCAAATTCCAAGGTGCTTCACTGTAAAATAGGTCCTGAAAAGATTCAAACCGACTGACAACGATATAAATTTGAGCTTTGTTCGTCATATAGGTCTAACATGTCAGAAGGTTGGTTATGAAGTGCACATGTTGATTAATATAGTTCCCATCTTCTAAATTTTTGCAATAGCATTTAACTGTAGACGTTTTCTAACACCGGCGTTAGCAATTCCTTTCCGTTCTCTGAAACCTTCAAAACGACAAATTTTTCTGGTTTAAATCCGATGACCTTAACTATCACTTCCGATCAACAATAAATACTTCATGAACCCATACATGGAACTCCAAATGTGCAGTGTGCCTGCACTGCTACAGAGCATGCATTGCAAGGTATTCACACAGTTTATCGCATAGACTTACCATAAGGAATGAAACAAGAACTGTAATACACTTTACACCACAGACGCTCACTCTGGCTTGACGAAAACATCCAAACATTGACCAAAAGTTGCACAAATAATTAAGTTTGAAAGGAAAAGAATCGAGGTATGAAGCATTTATAAATTCATCGAATGTAGTGAGGTGGTTTAATTTCGTCCCAGTCTATAAAATTAATTTCGGGCCGTACTCAGCTCTTGCCGATTACCCGCCTACTAATCAGGGCGTCTGTCTCCTTTGCTTTTGAGCGTGAATGGAAATTGTAGAAATTTTCTGTGGAGCAACATTTAATAATAAAGGGTTTTAAATCATCAAAAGCGATGAGCGGTAGCAGGCGCTTTCGATCAAGAACGGGGGAGTGCAGCGCCGCTGCTGTCGCCACGGCCACTGCCAGTAGCCAGCAAATGGATCCCGAAGCTTTGCCGCATACGGCGTCCAGAGGAGGACAGTCGGCAGGAAATCTGCCGCAAAATCGTTACTAGATAAAATTTTGATATCGGTGTGTCACAAAGCGAAATAGATTGAATCTGCGCTACCATTACATTCACGTCTTCAGCATTCAGACAGAAGAGGCTATAAAAATATTTTATGCCAGCTGCTCTCGATCCACTGACATTATGAACAGAAACAACGCACGCTACCGCTAGACCACAGGCGTAATCAGCCTAGAGTCTCTCTATCTTGGGACAAGTTTTCCTCCAGGAAGTGCCGCAGTCTACAGTGTTGCCAGACTGTGCAGATAACCGGACTTAGAGAATTAGCGAGTTGGCCAGTTTTTTTGTCCCATGTCGCGATCGGCGCGGACTTAGCCTCTGAAGCGGCCGGCCGCCGGCCGAGTTTTATGTCAAAGAGTGTACCATCTGACTTTCGGAAAAATGTCTTCCACACAATTCCGAAGACTGCAAGAGCCGACAGGTGAAAGAATTAGAACACAATAAGCTTAACAACTCATGCAGCCATGTTGCTTATAAGAATAATATACAGAAGAATGGAAAAGAAAATTGAGGATGTGTTAGACGACGATCAGTTTGGCTTTAGAAAAGATAAAGGCACCAGAGAGGCAATTCCGACGTTGCGGTTGATAATGGAAGCAAGACTAAACAAAAATCAAGACACATTCATAGGATTTATAGACCTGAAAAAGCCTAAAATGGTGCACGATGTTAGAAATTCTGAGAAAAATAGGGTTAAGCTATAGGGAGAGACGGGTAATATACAATATATACAAGAAGCAAGAGTGGACCACCAAGAACGAAATGGTTGCACTGAAAAGGACGTAAGAGAGAGATGTAGTCTCCCCCTCACCTCCCCCCCCCCCCTACTGTTCAATGTGTACATCGAAGAAGAAGCAATGATGGAAATGTAAGAAATGTTCAGGGGCTGAATTAAAATTGAAGGTGAAAGGTGAAAGGATGTCAATGATACGATTCGGCGATGATATTGCTATCCTGAATGAAAAGTACGAAGAATTACATGATATGCTGAATGGAAAGAACACTCTACTGAATACAGGATATGTACTGAGAGTAAATCGAAGAAAGAAGAAAGTAATGAGAAGTAACTGAAATGAAAACAGGGAGAAACTTAACATCAGGGTAGATGGTCACGAACTAGGTGAATTTTAGGAATTCAACTACTTAGGCAGCAAAATAACGAGTGACTGATGGAGCGAGGAGGACATCAAAAGCAAATTGCACTGGCCAAAATCACATTCCTAGCCAAGAGAAGTCTACTAATATCAAACAATGGCCTTAATTTGAGGAAGAAATTTCTGAGAACGTACGTTTGGAGCTCAGCTTTGTATGGCAGTGAAACATGGACTGTGGGAAAACTGGAACAAAAGAGAATCGAAGCATTCTAGATTTGATGCTACAGACGAATGTCGAAAATTAGGTGGACTGATAAGGAAAGGAATGAGGGGGTTCTGCGCAGAATAGGAGAGGAAATGAATATATGGAAAACACTGGCAAGGAGAAGGGACAGTGATCCTTGGACAGCTCAGGCATCCCAGAATAGAAGAGCAGGAGGGACAGTTTCGAGATGCGGCTTATAAATTCAGTGCAGTGAGAATTTACCCTTAACGGAATATTCCAAGTAAGCGCGCAAGTCAGGAATAAAGAAGGGCAAGGTAGATCACAAACGCCAAATCTTAAATCTGGAGACCAACATCTGCGAGATGACCGAGGAAAACACGAACCCCGCCCACTGGCTACAGCAGATGAAATACATGAAACAATAAGTTCATTTAAAGGTCCCAATAACCACCATAGTTTAACGAAGACACAGAAATAATCTACCTCCTCGAGTCCTTTAATACAAAGAAAGAAGTTTAAAGATAAGAATATTTCGTATAAAACATTCCACACAAAATTCAATTCATATCTCAATATAAGTTTCGGATAGCCACGGTCTGATGCTTGTGGTTCCTGTGGTGAGAATCTAGCCAAGAAGAATTGACTTCAATATGGTCTGCTGAAGATAAAGTAAGGCATCATTCAGAACTTCGATCCAATAAAACAGCCCATGAATTGCATCTTAGAAAACAAAAATGTGTCCTATGACCAGAAGAATAAGCAAAGACCGAAAAACAAAAAACTGCATCTGAGGCTGTAATATCCATGGATTACAGTAAAAATTTCCCTTGTCCAAATACAAAGACCAATGAAGTTTATTATAACGACAGTGGCTTGTATTTTTTCCCATTGTTTCTGTTTTGGCAACAGGAGGTAGTTCTTTTTATACGCGTCCAGAGAGCACAGGCCGAAAAGGAGCAGACGAAGTTCAATCGTTCCTTCATCATTTTGCACACAATTTTCTAATTTCAGAAGTCAGCAATCTGGATATCTTTTGTGACTCTTGTGGGGGGCAAAACAAGGATTTCACTGTGTTCAGTTTTGTTGACCGCCTTGTAATGCAGAAAAACGATTTGATTTTGTAAATATGTCATTCTCTTTAACAGTTCATTCGTGCATCTAACGTAATAAAAATATTGTGATTGACCAAGTTCTGGAATGTGAGATGCCGAAGCAGTTGTGCCAAGGTTTCCGGAATTCACAAACGCACCCTTCGCCACGTGTTATTATCAACTTAGACGATCAGTGAGATATATTCAAAGGATTTGACAGTATATCTACCTAATACAATATGCAAGAATAAACTCCCTTTCCAATCCAGGCCAGTAACAGAAATGGAAATCATAAGATACAATACAGCATTGGATCGGTTTAAAAGAAGCATACGAGCAAGCATCGTTACGTCTTTCTGGACAGAAAAGGCACGTTATCAACTTGAGAGAGGGCGAGTTTAACCTCACATCTGGTCAGTACGAAGGTACAATAGTTCATTTACAACAATACTACGGAAGTTATTTTCAGTTCATAAATTGAGTTTACGTTGTTTTAAGTATTGTAACTATTTGAATTAAGTTATCAGTTATTTTACAGGTGATCTTAAAATATGAGGGTGCACGACCTCGTCGTAAACCGGATCCTGCAAGCTTTAAGTTGAATGCATTTGGATTCAAGTAGAAAAACCTCCAACATCGTGAGAGCTTGCGATTCTCCAGTGACTTGGGTTCGTGTTGCTGCTCGTGGTGTTGCTGAGGCGAAGAGCAGCGAGTGGTGTGCTTGGGGAAGGCGGATCTGATTAGGTTTCCTGGACTTCTAATTACTATTTATTGCGTTCAGTTTGTTACTGTTTGTTAAATTCAACCAGCTGTATTTTTCCTGCCTCGTGGCCGCTAACGCCCCAGTTATATGCCCTGGGGTTAGTGTATGTAACGGTAGTGTACGTTTCCTCGCCTTGCCTGTGCTGTCAGGTGAGGCATGCAGTTTTGACAGCTTTCTTGATTATAGGTTGCTTGGCGATTCTTCTACTCTGGTGGTAGTGATTCCTTTCTCGTTCCAGGCGCTCTAGCACAGTATTCTGAGGACGGAGTCCAGACCGCCGGTTCCAGCTTTAGGGTATTTTTACATCTTTGCATTTGGTTTATTGGACGTCAGGTAGCCTCAGCAAGATTATCATTAGTCATTTGTTAGATTGCCACTAGTCTGACTTACCATCTTGCGAAGTGAATGCAACTCTTGGCTGCATATCTCATCGCTCGCGAAAGTGTTTTTTGTCGGACCTACTCAGAGCGCGATTCCTGGTGCACTTCTGTGACTGGCCCTTGTGTTTCATTATTGTATTTGCTATTTTATTGTGTGTTTCTAAAATTTTTTGTGTAATTGCCATTCTTAGCGTTACAGCAGGTTTAAATGGTTAAGCTACCAAGTTTATCATCATTTTGTCTCACCCGTTTGGTGATCAGTTGCCTGTCTTTTTAAATTAACCTTTGCTATTGCATTGCTGTTTTACAGTGTATTTGTTAAATTTTTTTTATAATTGCCGTTCTTGGCGTTAAAGACCTTCAGCCGTGACTGTGCTTACTTGCCTTAAAATTCTAATTGGGATCACATCGGCTTGTTTTTTAAACATTATTTGCTGTGTCTGTATTTTATGCTCATTTGGTAAATTGAAACGCACTGAAAGCACTATTAATTACACAATTGTTTATTCTTTCATTAATAACGTGTGATATCTATTTATTGCTGAGTTTGGAATTACCGTTTTAAAATAAATGCGTATAATTGCAAAAGGGAACCAATGGTAACTGATTACGACCCCGTCCACAATCGTAACCGAATCCTGCTTTCCTTGACTAACAGGTTTCACACACACTGCAGGTTAAACACCTCAATCGTCAGTCTGTGTTCTCGACGTCTTGCATCATTAAAAAGGGGCAAAACCGTCATTCATCGGACCATTCAATAGGCTGTTGAAAATTACTTTAAGATTGAAGGTCATCAGGAGCACGTGGAGGCGCGGAGCTGAGTTGTCACGTTTCACACGGAACACACGTGTATCACGAGGGACGTTCAATAACTAACGCAACTCGTTTATTTTTCCGAAACCAGCCTGATTTTTTTCGGGATCCCAATGCAGCATATTATTCGCCACTGTTGACTGCAGAATCCAGTTTTTCAACACAATCTCTCTTCTGTGCGATGACCTCACGCAGCCTTGCTGTGATGGCCTGTACACCTGCACGATACCACTCTACTGGTCGACGTCGGAGACAACGTCTTGCTACCAGGGTAATCCCAAAAGTAAGGTCTCCTATTTTTAATAAGTACAGAACTCTGTTTTCGTGGCAGGTGGTCACACTGTTATGAAGAGTGCTTCACGCGCTATGTGTAAACATGTGCACGCCGCGCTGAGGCGCTGTCTTGGCTTGGCAGCCGTTGAAAATGGAGCTCCCGTTGGATGTTACCGCCAAGTGCGAATTGAACGCAGTTATTCGGTTTTTGAATGAGAAGGGCACTGCGCCGATTGAAATTCATCGCTAATTGACGGAAGTGTGTGATGATTCGTGTATGGATGTCAAAAATGTTCGTAAGTGGTGTAGAGAGTTTGCAGCTGGTCGGACCGAAATTCACGAAGAATAAAGGAGCGGGAGACGGTCAGTTTCTGAGGAGACAGTGTTGAAGGTTGAGTAAAGTATGCGTGAAGATCGGCGTATCACCCTGGATGATCTCCGCAAGTTGGTTCCTGAGATTTCCCGAAGCACCGCTCAGAATTTTAACGGCAACATTGAACTACCGGAAGGAGTGCGCAAGATGGGTGCCAAGCATGCTGACTGAGGACCACATGCGGCAACGAGTTGATGCTTCCCGCACATTTCTTCACCGCCTTGCAGCCGAACAGAACAACTTTCTGGACTCAATTGTCACGGGTAACGAAACCTGGGCATACCACTTTACACCTGAGACCAAGCAACAATCACGCCAGTGGCGGAATCCTTCTTCGCCAAAGCCGCGGAAATTCAAACAGACATAGTCTGCGTGGTATGGCCATCTGCACGCTCAAACACAGTAGCTCCTTTCTGTCGTTGTGTCACATCTCCACTTCGATCTATGTCACTGTGCCGATTCCGTCCAACGAACTAGAACCCATTTGACTACCGTGACTTACGTCGAAAGTAGAGGTCACATGACTGCCTGGTACCAGTCATACTCCATCTGCGCGCTCCAGAGTTACTAGTATGTTCTTTTAAGATTGTGACCAATAGTTTGTCCGCTAAGCTAACAAGTGAAGTGTAGAACCTCATAGAACTAGAATGTTAAGTTATGAAACAAGAAGTGACGTTGACAATTCGTAGAACGCAACATTTGGTCAGACGAAAGGTTCATGGTTTACCATAATTTTAATATTAATAAATTATGCCAGTTCAATAATTTTGTTAAGTACCCGCCAGGGTAGCCGAGAGCGCTAATGCGCTGCTTCCTGGACTGAATAGGCACGCTGGTCCCGGGTCGAATCCGCCTGGCGGATTAACGACGGGGGCCGGTATGCCGGCCAACCTGGATATGGTTTTTGGGCGGTTTTCCACATCCAGCTAGGCGGTCTCCACTTTCCGCCTCAGTTACACGATTCGTCGACATCTGAAACACGTTCGCACTATTCCATGGCTTACACTAGACGCAGACAGCTGGGGCACACTAATTCTGTCTCAGGGGGTTCTGGGTGGCGGCAGGACGGGCACCCAGCCACCCTCTGCAACTAACACTGCCAAATCAATAGTAACAAGGCCGACCCCGCATTGCAGTGGGACTAAGGCCTCAAGAAAATGATGAATAATTTTGTTATCTAAAATAACTGGCTAGCTGCGAGTAGGACTATCGTGCTGAGGGTTCTGTACGAACTTAATTATGTATATAAACAAGTGATACATTTCAGGAATCGACAATCTCGACGAATTTTGCCTGTTATCGACATTGGGATTGGAAAGACATCAGTCACAGGGGTTCCAAGATTTTCGAAAATCATGTTTGCATCGGATAACAAAGGAAAAAAGAAATATTTTCCTTTCTTGGTAGAATTACAGATTAAAAATTTTCTGATTTTTTTCCTTTACGTGTTCTATCAAACCTTGCCTCTTGCTATATTTCACGATTCCACGTAGACAGGACTAACCTATAAATTTTAAACACGAAGTTTGCGAGTAACAAAGTACGTAACAAAAATGCCGCATCTTTTGATTGCATTGATTTAGAAGCAGAACTTATTTTAACCACCGAAGGACCATAGGTCTCTGTAAGTGAATTAAATTTCGACTTGATAAGTCAACCTGTTCTGAGAAAAAAGGGGTTTCATAGGCGAACTGGCAGTAGTCTGAAAACAAATGATAAGAAATGTTTTGTGTGATGTAATTACAAATCAACATTTTCGGATTTTTTTCCTATGGTTTAACTGTGAAACTCTGTTTCTTGCCAAATTTAATCATTCTAGGTTAACGAAAAATACACTACAGGTTTTGACGAATTAGTTTAGGAGTATCGGAATATCTCACATAAACGGCCGTGTATTTTATTTGCATCGACTTAGAAGCCTACATTTGTTACGTAGTCAAGAGGCTATAGACGTTAGTAAGTGACATAAATTCGAACGTGCTATCTGCCTTCTTTCTGTGAAAAAGGGGGCTTAACAGATGGACCGACAGGCAGAAAGTCATCTAACGAAGGAAAAAAAGTTTTTTTTCATCTTATGTAATTACAAATTGACGATTTTCGGTCTTATTCTTTGGCTCTATTGCCTTGATTCTTGCCAAATTCCATGATTCTATTTCAACCGGAGGTACCCAATATGCTTCGGTGAGTGAGTTCGTGAGTGTCAAAATATGTCACATAAATGACCGTATCTTTTGATTGCATTGAATTAAAAGCTGCAATTCTTTACAATGTCAAGGGTCTGCGGACCTTAGTACGTGACATAAATTCCATCTTGATACGCCTATCTGTTCATGAAAGAAAGGGTTTGTAACAGTCGGGCAGACATACAGAGAGACAAGATGAACAAACTGCCTATTGGCTTCTGTCTCGGGTTCTTCGACCGACGTTCATCTAATGATTTTTCTGACGTTTCACCAGCACGAGTGGCTGGCATTGTCAAAGCTTCACGCTCCATTGCCGGTGGTGAACTGGAGCCGAACTCGCGGCCGCAGACTATATGTACCTGGCGCGCCAACGTCCGAGGGCTTCTCCGCGGTCATTTCCGGTGCGTTTCTCCTCTTGCTACCTGCGACGGTCGTTCGCTGCAGTACGGGAAGCCAGGATCCGTTTACCTTAAGGCTTTCCTCTTTCTTGTTCAAACTGTTCGCGTGCTTTTGTATTTCTACAGCTTCTCTGAACAAGCGCGTGTGATGGTGCTTCTCTACAGCCAGAACTTCCGTGTCGGTGAATTTTATTACGTGGTCGGTCTCATTCAGTGCGTGCTCTGCCACGGCCGATTTCTCCATCTGCCCCAACCTGCAATGTCGCTTATGCTCTTTGATCCTGGTGTTAATTGATCGTCCAGTCATTCCGACATAAACTTTTGCGCTTGTGCATGGTATACGATATATTCCCGACATTGCAAGTTGGTCTCTTTTCTCCTTCGCCGATCTAAGACACTCTTTGATCTTCCTTGTCGGTTTGAAAATGGTCTTTACGCCATGTTTGCGCAGTATACGGCCGATTCTGTCCGTCACTCTGGGAATGTATGCCAGAAAGGCCGTACCCGACATTTCTTTTTCTGGTTCCTTACTTCGCCGAGTGTTTGGCTCTGTTACACTTCTAATATAATTTGTGGAGTACCCATTGCTCCTCAGGACAGTTTCAAGGTGCTGCATTTCTCGTTTGAGGTGTTGCGCACCAGGTACATATAGTCTGCGGCCGCGAGCTCGGCTCCAGTTCACCACCGGCAATGGAGGGTGAAGCTTTGACAATGCCAGCCACTCGTGCTGGCGAAACGTCAGAAAAATCATTAGATGAACGTTGGCCGAAGAACCCGAGACAGAAGCCAATAGGCAGTTTCTCAACAAGTGGCCACGAAAGCCTTAACAATTTTGTAGACAAGATGAACCTATAAGAGTTCCGTCTTTACCGAGTGAGGTACGGAATCCTAAAATGAGATTGATTTTCTACTAACTATTAGAGTTGTGCCATTGATAAAGCTTTTTCCCAAAAACACAAGGACCATACAGTTAGATTAACAAAGATAACTCATGTGGTTGCATCGGTTGCATCAGGTACATTCCTTTCCAAATACAAAATCCGAATATCAGTTTATTGAAACATCACATTTGTATTATTATATGCGTATGGACCCTGTCGAATCACGCATTACATTTATGATTCGTCTTTCTGATAGCTCATATAGCTTTCATTCTTTCGGTATGTGCTCTTTTCCTTTCTTCTGACCACTTGGTCCCTGATCTTTTAGATACTTCATTCTCTGGCATTACTACCCATCAATTATCTTCTGACGGTAAAGTTTCATTTCTAGAATGTCCGATGTTCCTATCTGTGACTTTTCTAAGTGATATTTGACTTCTTCTATCCATGGAATGTTCTTCAGTTTTGCAGCGTAAGTCAAAATCTTGTGAGTTAGCCTTGAAGATGTGTGTCTACGAATGTGTTCATAGAATTACAGATTTCGTTTCCTGATATCTGCCGCAAGATTGGACAGTTTTGTTGCTTTGCGAGATTTGAGTCTACACCCCTCTTCTGTTTTATCTGGTCCCTGCATGTTCCTCGTGATCTTTCTTCCCTCCTTCAAGACGTTCTCCAGATTGCCTTTTCTATTAAGTATGAACCTTTTGCTCGCGTCAGTCAGTAGCGAGCCAGTGGGTGTGTTGGACCTTCCATCGAGCTACAGACCCCCTTGAAAATGTCTCCCGCAGTCGGAGACGAAACGTTGGGAATTGATACAGAGTTCATCAACGGACCACGGCATAACAGCCCGGATAATTATAATGGGCATGATATTTCCTGCCGTGAAAATCTACATTTTAGAATCCATCAGCTTGTCGCACACCGATCTTTATCTCAATGGGCTCTGACAGTTCGCCCACGTACTTCACCTTTGACTTCGTGCCCGTGAGTGTTTCCTTGATGAATCTTAATGTATTCCGGTCAAGTCCTTGTTCTTGTAAGATGTTAAAAAGAGACCGAATCATATGCCTTCTTGGAGTCGACGAACATACAGATGATCGGAGAGCTTCGGGTTGCTCTGTATTTCAGTAGCATCTTCAAATTGAAAATTTGTCCAAGAACGCCCCGTTCTGAAACCGGTTTGATAGTCACACATTTTGTTTTCAAGCTGCTCTTGTGTTCCTTGAAGAAGGCGCGCGGATAGAATTTTGTAGGTGACTTCAAGGAGAGAAAACCCTCTGTAGTTATTGACAATATCATATTTATATCTACATGTACAGATCTTTATCTTTAATTACGAATGCTAGTTTGTTGGCCTTTTAGCATAGATCCAGGTTTTTCGGTTTATATATAAAGTTATATTTGTCGCCACATTATTGCCTTACAGCTGGGAATGCTATGTAAGGCGTAAAAAAGTATTTTGTTAATTTATGAACTGAGATTTATCGATCGTCTATCTTTCTACTTTTTCAGTTATTTTCTTCCTGAAAATGCCCCTGTCTTTCGTTACATTACTGCAGTTTAAAGGAAGTTATTCAATAGTTTTGTTGGTTGAATGATTTGGGCGGGGGGGGGGGGGGGGGATGGGACCAAACAGCGAGGTCATCTATCCCATCGGATCATAGAAGGAAGTCGGCCGTGCCCTTTCAAAGGAACAATTTAAGCATCTGCATGGAGCGATTTAGGGGAATCATGGACAACATAAATCAGGATGGCCGGACGCTGATTTGAACCGTCGTCCTCCCGAATGAAAATCCAGTGTGCTAACCACTACGCCACCTCGCTCGGTCAATAGCCTTCAGTTATTCTGAACCGTTTATAACAGGCTTTCAATTTTCCACGGCCTGTTTTCATAAATAGGGTAAGAGTAGGCTAAGAGCAGCCAGGTACATTTTCTCTGGTGTTTCGGCAGATACTTAAGACTTAGTTTTTGCAATGTTTAGCTGGAGTCAACCCAAACAAATGCTACTAGCCTAGTGTCAACGAAAAATGTCTATTTGTTTCCAGTTATAAATAAAATCATTAACGTGTAATTTAACGAGCACATTTGACAGAGCAGTCCCCGATTGTACTATTGTGTTATTCGGTTTATCGATACGTATTAGCAGCGACAGTAAAACACGAAGAACTCCATCAGCGGCTGAGCAGTGCTGCCGCTTGGTGGTAGCAGACAGTGCGGTACATGGCGGTACATGAGACGAGGCAAGTCGGCCAAGAAAGACGTGAGGAACAAAATGTCTACGGATATGGCAAATGCTTTAAGACACTGGAGATACAAGTGAACGCATCTTAGTTTTCTTTCCGCCACGCCGCATTGCACAATGGCGAAATGAGCTCAATGTTGATTATGGAATGCAAATCAACTACAGAGAATTACTTTCGTAGAAACTAATAACTGACGTGTTGTCTGCTTTATTTTTTCAGGGATTGCTTTGAAAATGTGTAGTCCTAACCACTCATTAAGTGCTGTAACTAAGCTAAATTAATGGAATTTCATCTACTTTGTGTTATGTTTTATTAATTTCAAATCTTCGAAAAATTCGGTAGATATTACTCAGTTAGGACATGGAAACTGGAACATTCTATCGTTTGGTGAAATCGTCTTGAAAGTGATACTGCACTGGGCTATATTACTACTGTGGCTAAGTGGGTTGCTCTCATCTGGTCTCTAATGAAGCTGATACCTGCAACAAACAGCGAAGGATCGGTAAAGATTTGTTCCCCACGTCTTCCTTGCCACGTCTCAGGGTCCGCCATGGAGCACGCTACCTCATCGGCATGTAGCACTGCTATTCAGCTGCTGTTGGAGTACTAGTTACTCTTTGCATTTTACTGTCCCTTTTACCACATACCGATAAACCGAGTATCATACTAGACTAATACGGGACCACTCTACCGAATGGCGCGTTAAATTTGTTTTAAAAATAATTTTGTTTGTAAGAGGAGACAAACCGACTTTTTCTATTGATATTAGACGTCGCAGGGACGTGGTAATATGCATCATCTGTTCGGGCTTACTCCAGCTACACACTGCACAAAGGAAATTAATCTGCCGAAACACTAGAGAATATGCACCTGGCGAACCGTAGGAGAGACATCCTGTATAATACAGGGCGAACCAGGACGACAAATTTTCAGCAGTTGTTCATGGATAGTTTCTGACCATCTTGACGTAAGGGAGTCATGGTCTCCGATGGAGGTACTGAATAAAAACTTGAAGGAGAAGTTTACAATGGGTTCAACGTTTGGTCAATTGTATATACACACAACGCATACCTCGACATTTGCACCGTTGTGCACCATTTTTAGTGCAAAACAGGTACGAACACAGCAGGAGCGAGAAATGAAACGAAATGAAGCAACACTTTAACGAGCCACCGGATTCTGTGGATCCCTTATACCAAACTACTCAGAAGGTATCACTGAACAGCCTCTGAAAGTTTGTTGGTGGAGTTTTGATTCACCAAGACGTAGGTATGTAAGTATGTTCAGGTGCTTATACTACTGTTAGCCGAGCCACTTGCGAGCACACTCCTCGCAAAGATTCATGTACGTTTCCAGCATTGGCTGAAGCAGTTTGAACCACACCTGATGCCCGTATTACTTAAAACCTAGGAGACAATTACCTTGGGAGTAAGACACGTTTACCATCATTGTTGACAAGGAAGCAATGACATATAAACATAATGTTGGATGTACGAAGTAGCAGTTTAAACCCAACTTGGTACACATTTGACTTAGTATCTGAATAACAAAAATGCTGTTGGAGTGAGACACCTCTAGTACCCTTAAGGGTGGAGACTGGGTATGCAAAAGGTGATATGTATAAAAAATGTAAAAAAAACGTCGCATCCATAGTCTTGGGGATCACTAGGCTGGGGCCTGATGGCGTTTAACCTCAAGGGCTGGAAAAGCTGTGGGAAGGGGTAATATGGAAGGCATAACTCAGGAACACTTGGAGCGATTTCAGCTGTACGTGTTACACATTCGGCTTGCTGACGGAAAAAGGAACTCCGGACATCAGTTTACCATAGTTCGTATACAAGTGACGGTATACAGTAGTGTCGATTTCATGATTCATGTTCCTAAGTTACTTGATGGAACTCCCGATGAGTAGTCATGCCCCAAGATTTGAGTAATGAAGGTAATACGTGAATGTAATTGTAATCAGGCAACGCTAAGTGATTTTCTAGTTATCTAATGCACTAAAATAACTTTCACTTTTACTTGTTGCCCTAACGTTTAGTTAACGAAAATTCGCTGCTGGTGTACTGTATCATCAACGAAGTTTTGGAAGTTTTAGCATTGATATCCAGCGCTAGTAGTGTAATTCTCAGTGAAATAATTTAAAATGAGCAGAGTTTCTCGAAGCTGTTACCGTCTTCTTCAGACCGACGTCTGGTTTGATGCACTCCTCCATGCTACTCCATCCCGTGCAAGCCTCTCCATATCTGAATAACAACTCAACTTACATCCTCCTTAATCTGCTTACTGTATTCACCTCTCGGTCTCCCTCTACAGTTGTTACCCGCCCTCCATTACTAAACTGATGATTCCTTGATGTCTCAGAAGGCATCCTATTAACCGTTAACTTCTTCTTGTCAGGTTCTGCCACAAATTTCTTTTCTCCTCAGTTCTACTCAGTACCTCCTCACGAGTTATGTTACACAGTCACCTAATCTTCAGCATTGTTCTGTAGAGCCACATTTAGAGAGCTTTTTCAAGTCTCTTCTTGTTTAAACCACGTTTCCCTTCCATACATGGTAACATAACGATCAAAGATAGATTACAGTATCCGAAATTGTTCTGTGACCATATATAGACTTGAATGTCACACAGCGTTATGGCCTAAATAAACAACTGAACAGATGGTGCGTTCTCCATCTGAATGCTGTTACAGTAGGAGGATTCTTTTCATTCGTATGATCGTATTTTAAGATGATTTGCCGAACTGCAGAGAGATTAAGATTTGGGATATGTCTACTTAAGCTAGACTAGACGACTGTAATTGTCACCATCCTGCCATGTTCAAAACTGTGAAATAGATACTGGAATTTCGGTAGTTATTAATACATTTTACATGCGTTCCTTCATGGTTTTCAAAGTGTTACACGATGACAAAAGGAGCTTAATCGATTAGGTTAATCCTAGGGAGAACTGTTGTTGTAGTTGTGGTCATCAGTCCAGAGACTGGTTTGATGCAGCCCTTCATGCTACTCTGCCCTGTGCAAGCTGCTTCATCTCCCAGTACCTACTGTAGCCTACATCCTTCTGAATCTGTTTAGCGTATTCATCTCTTGGTCTCCCTCTACGATTTTTACCCACCACGCTGCCCTCCAGTACTAAATTGGTGATTCCGTGATGCCTCAGAACATGTCCTGCCAACCGATCCCTTCTTCTAGTCAAGTTGTGCCACAAATTTCTCTTCTCCCCAATTCTATTCAATACCTCCTCATTAGTTATATGATCCACCCATCTAACCTTCAGCATTCTTCTGTAGCACCACATTTCAAAAGCTTCTGTGCTCTTCTTGTCTAAACTATTTATTGTCCATGTTTCACATCCATGCATGGCTACACTCCATACAAATACATTTAGAAAAGACTTCCTGACACTTAAATCTATACTCGATGTTAACAAATTTCTCTTCTTCAGAAACGCTTTTGTTGCCATTGCCAGTCTACATTTTATATCCTCTTTACTTCGACCATCATCAGTTAGTTTTCTCCCCAAATAGCAAAATTCATCTACTACTATAAGTCTCTCATTTCCTAATCGAATTCCCTCAGCATAACCTCATTTAATTAGACTACATTCCATTATCCTCGTTTTGGTTTTGTTGATGTTCATCTTATATCCTCCTTTCTAGACAAGGTGCATTCCGTTCAACTGCACTTCCAGCTCCTATGCTCTCTCTGACAGAATTACAATGTCATCAGCAAACCTCGAAGTTTTTATTTCTTCTCCACGGATTTTAATTCCTACTACAAATTTTTCTTTTGTTTCCTTTACGGCTTGCTCAATATACAGATTGAATAACATCGGGGATAGGCTACAACCCTGTGTCACTCTATTCCCAACCACTGCTTCCCTTTCACGCCCCTTGGCTCTTTTAACTGCCATCTGGATTCTGTACGAATTGTAAATAGCCTTTCGCTCCCTGTATTTTACCCCTGCCACCTTCAGAATCTGAAAGAGAGTATTCCAGTCAACATTGTCAAAAGCCACAGTCTACAATCCTAGAAACATAGGTTTGCCTTTCCTTAATCTGAGATAAGTCGTAGGGTCAGTACTGCGTCACGTGTTCCAACATTTCTGCGGAATCAGAACTGATCTTCCCCAAGGTCGGCTTCTACCAGTTTTTCCGTTCGTCTGTAGAGAATTCGTATCAGTATTTTGCAGCCGTGACTTATTAAGCTAATAGTTCGGTAATTTTCACACCTGTCAACCCCTGCTTTCTTTGGGATTGGAATTACTATATTCTTTTTGATGTCTGAAGGTATTATGCCTTCTCACATATCTTGCTCACCAGATGGTAGAGTTTTGTCAGGGCTGGCCTTGCCAAGGCCGTGAGTAGTTCTAATGAAATGTTGTCTACTCCCGGGGCCTTGTTTCGACTTAGGTGTTTCAGTGCTCTGTCAAAATCTTCACACCGTATGATATCTCCAATTTCATCTTCATATACGTCCTCCTACATTTCCATAATATCGCCCTCAAGTACATCGCCCTTGTATACAGCTGGTTTTCCATCTGAGCTATTGATACTCATAAAAGTGTTTCTCTCTTCTCCACAAATCTCTTTAAGTTTTATATAGGTGGTATCTATCTTACCCCTAGTGATATATGACTCTACATCCTTACATTTGTCCTATAACCATCCCTGCTTAGCCATTTTGCACTTCCTGTCGATCTCATATTTGAGACGCTTGTATTCCTTTTTGCCTGCTTCATTTACTGAATTTTTGTATTTTCTCCTTTCATCAATTAAATTAATTATCTTGTGTATTACCGAAGAATTTATATTAGTCCACGTCTTTTTACCTACTTGATCCTCTGCTGCCTTCACTATTTCATCTCTCAAAGCTACCCATTCTTCTTCTACTGTATTTCTTTTTCCTGTTCCTGTCAATCGTTCCCTAATGCTGTCCCTGAAGCTATCTACAACCTCTGGTTCTTTCAGTTTACCTAGGTCCCATCTCCTTAAATTCCTACCTTTTTGGAGTTTCTTCAGTTTTAATCTACAGTTCTTAACCAATAGATTGGGGTCAGAGTCCACATCTGCTCCTGGAAATGTCTTACCATTTAAAATCTGGTTTCTAAATCTCTTTCCTACCATTATATAATGTATCTGAAACATTCCAGTGTCACCAGACCTCTTCCACGTATACCCCTTCTTTCGTGATTCTTAAACCAAGTGTTAGCTATGATTAAGTTGTGCTATGAGCAAAATTCTACCAGGCGGCTTCCTCTTTCATTCCTTACCCCCAGTCCACATTCACCTACTACTTTTCCTTCTCTTCCTTTTACTATTATCGATTTCCAGTCCCCCATAACTATTAAATTTTCGTCTCCCTTCCGTATCTGAATAATTTCTTTTATTTCATCATACATTTCATCAATATCCTCTTCATCTGCGGTGCTAGTTGGCATACAAGCTTGTACTACTATGGTAGGCGTGGGATTCGCGTCGATCTTGGCTACAGTAATGCGTTCGCTATCCTATTCGTAGTAGCTTACCCGCACTCCTATTTCTTTATTCATTATTAAACCTACTCCTGCATTACCCCTATTTGATTTTGTATTTATAACCCTGTATTCACCTGACCAGAAGTCCTGCCCGCCGAAGTGGCCGAGCGGTTCTAGCCGCTACAGTCTGGAACTGCGCGACCGCTACGGTCGCAGGTTCAAATGCTGCCTCTGGTATGGATGTGTGTTATGTCCTTAGGTTAGTTAGGTTTAAGTAGTTCTAAGTTCTAGGGGACTGATGACCTCAGAAGTTACGTCCCACAGTGCTCAGAGCCATTTGAACCATTTGAGCCAGAAGTCCTGTTCCTCCTGCCACCGAGCTTCACTAAGTCTCACTATGTCAAACTTTAACCTATCCATTTCCCTTTTTAAATTTCCTAACTTACCTACCCGATTAAGTGATCTGACATTCCACGCTCCGATACGTAGAACGCCAGTTTTCTTTCTCCTGATATTGACGTCCTCCTGAGTAGTCCCCGCCCGGAGATCCGTATGGGGGACTATTTCACCCCAGGAATATTTTACCCAAGAGGACATCATCATCATTTAACCATACAGTAAAGCTGCATGCCCTCGGGAAAAATTACGGATATAGTTTCCCCTTGCTTTCAGCCGTTCGCAGTACCAGCAGAGCAAGGCCGTTTTGGTTAATGTTACAAGGCCAGGTCAGTGAGTCATCCAGATTTCTGCCCCTGCAATTGCTGAAAAGGCTACTGCCCCTCTTCAGGAACGACACGTTTGTCTGGCCTCTCAACAGATACCCCTCCGCTGTGGTTGCAGCTACGGTACGGCTATCTGTATCACCGAGACACGCAAGCCTCCCCAGCAACGGCAAGGGCCATGAGTCATGGGGGATACCGGAATTTTGGTAGTTATTAACACATTTTACATGCGTTCCTTCATGGTTTTCGAAGTCTTATACGATGAGAGAAGGAGCTTAAACGATTCGGTTAAACCTATGGGGAACTAGGAAGAATAATTACTTCATGTTACTGCAACCACGGGAAACATTGGACTTAACATTATTTGTCATCCGTGTATAGACCTGGTAAGACCTTTGATCTTAATTATCAACAGAAAATCACGCCACTGTTTTTGGAATGGCGCTTATCTGGATGCCATTCTCTATCTAGATATGAATACGACTTTGGTCTTTACACTCCATGTAGTTTTAATCACATTGCTTAAGCAAAAGCAAGAAGTTCGTGCACATAAGCTAGATTTTACAGTTCGTTTTATTAAAAGCAGGGCAAAAGTTCACAGGAACCACATGATGAGACGTCGATAGATGTATTAGTTGTGAGTTCACACAAACTGATATATGCCTAGGAGTATAATGAATGTGATGGAATAGATTATGAGTCAACATGATTTTCCTTTTATCTCTGTCTGCTCATTAAAAGAGAAGTTATTCATGTATGATCACTTAATATCTGAACTACTTCGTATTTATTCAAGAGCATTTGGATTTGATTGTAATGCACCGCCGTTTTTGTACTTGGCACTGACTGGAAGTGCTGTTCACTGACACATTCTGTTCTCATTAAGGTTGCCATGGAAAAAGCACCCTCACAGCCTTCCTCATTTGCAGATGAAATGGTGCAAATTTAAGCAGATGGTAAACTATTTCTGTGTTTACTGCCCAGAATGAAAAAACAAAATGTAATCCTAGTTAATGAAGTATCTCTAACTTCGTTTGTCACATTATCCTACAATTTTTTAATAGTTTCCTCAGATTTCTGTGACTTAAGTTTGATTCTCGGGGCACCTCATACATTCCATATTGTCAGTAGCTGTTTTTCAGTTGTCTCAAACTGATTTTAGATATTCTCAGACTCACTGTTGTATTCCGTTCAGTGATTTCATTTTTTGTTAATCAACCATGTGACGCAACTTTTTCGTTGAAAAGCATGTAAATTATTTTCACCCAAGTCAGGTTCCAAACCTTTTTGTTCTTTTGCTAGTTTATCGAGTAAATCATTTTCCGATATAGCCCATATTTTGTCCCCGTCACTATTTTGATTATCCATACGTATTTTCCTATTTCCAAAGTCCCATTGTCTTTGTCTACAACATGTTTAGTAGTTCCATGATGCTTCATTACACGACTTACGCTAATTTCATATTGTTTACCATTTCGATATTGGTGCTATTTGTAGTTGTCTATTCACACGAGTAAAATTATCACGATCTGAAATGTTTTCGTACATTAGAATAAAAAAATGAATATTTCTGTTAGGTAAATCGACAACGGCTGGAAGAACGGTGTGCTGGTGATACGCCCCTCCAATCGGCATCCAGTGACACCTCTCTGCTACGGACGTGGGAATCGGTCGATGCCGTTTACCCTTCAAGGTCTTTTCGGACGGAGTTACGTTTTTAACTGAGTTTCAAAGGGGCCTCATTGTGTGTCTCCATTTGTTCGGTGGTCGAATTGTGCAATATCTAGATTCTTGGGGTATTCAGAGGTGACAGTGGACTTGATGGGAACGTGACGGCAGGCTTTTACGCCGTCAAGTATCTGGTCACCAAGTCTGACCACTACAAGGGAGGGCGCTGTGTTGTGCACAAAGCACACCGTAACACCATCAGATCGGTGACTGCCATTCGAGAACACGTTATGAACTTCCTGCCACATTCCGTGTCGTGCTGCCCCACTGCTCGGAGACTAACAGCAGACAGATTGAGAGAATAACCATCCCGCCCATAGGCTGCTTTTAATACAACAACATAAACGGATGCTGATGTGTGCACATCGACCTAGCGGTTATCGATCCCGTCTGGCATAAAGTTTGCGTACATAGCGCGCGCCTGTGGAGAGGGACTGGAAGAGAGAGTGTACACGGAGCCGCTAGGAGGCGTGAGTCGCGCATGCACTGTGTTTGGAAGCACGCTGGGCGACTGGGCGACAGTATAAGCTGGCAACGCGTAGAGCTCTGACTGACGTTGGTGATTCTAACGTTCATTGTGAAGTGTCGGCAGAATTGCCAACACTGTTTTTAGAGGAGGCCGAAATGCACGCTATAAGCTCATGCTGGCTGGCGTGAGGTCTGAAACAGGATACGTAATGAATGCTATAAAGAAAAGTACGTAGCTTCTGGAATACTTAACTTTAATCAACATTTGTCGAACATTGCTCTTGATTATACAGAAGTATTATAGCAATTGAATACGGCGCCTTGCTAGGTCGTAGCAACTGTAGCTGAAGGCTAGGCTAACTATCGTCTCGGCAAATGAGAGCGCAATTCTCAGTGAACCATGGCTAGCAACGTCGGCTGTACAACTGGAGCGAGTGCTAGTACGTCTCTCTAGACCTGCCGTGTGGTGGCGCTCGGTCTGCAATTACTGACAGTGGCGACACGCGGGTCCGTCGTATACTAGCGAACCGCGGCCGATTTAAAAGCTACCACCTAGCAAGTGTGGTGTCTGGCGGTGACACCACACATTGGTTGAAGGGTCTCTGAGTGGACAGCCTTGTTTCTGCTCACGACGGCATTGGAACCATAGTTTTTTCTTTCTTTCAAAATTTCAGCCCATCAACTGTGGTATGTATTGTTGCCTCATTCGGAATTCTCGTCAGCTGCTTCAGTCTGTGCTACGGGTTTTGCCAACTGCCAGCCCAGAACGATTTCCTTAGTAGTGAAATGCCCGTGTTTTGATGATTTATCAGGTGTGGTTAATTTTTTTATTTACTGGACTAATTGGTTGCTTGAAGTTTTCCAGGTCATAGTTTAAATTGTCATTATTGTCAGGCCTGTATTCCATGAAGCAAGTATGAACCTGTTTTTGAGGCTTGTTGAATAACACCATCTGTTTGTGTGTTTTAGAAGCTCGTCTTGTTGCTTTGTGTTCTATCTCGTGTGCACAACGACCTGTATGAGGAGACGGGCGAGCTGGGCCTGTTGATTGTGGGAGAGGAAAAGGAGCTCGTACCAAGAGCGGCAGTTCATGTGTAATGAAAGGAAAGCTGTGTAATCCTGCTTTAAGTATACGCCTCCAATTATAACCATTATCTCTTGATGCTTTTTTAGTTGCGTGAGTGGTGGCTTAATTTTAAAACCACGAGTTTGTTTAATGTTGTTTAATGATCCTGTGTTGAACTATTGCAGAAATTAACTCTAAAAGTCATTTACTTGTCAGCTTAAATTTGTTTTAGAGATTTCTACATTTAATTAGAGTAATGTGTTAATCCGCCCGGCGGATTTGTGTCCAGGTTCGGTGAGCCGGCCAGTCTGTGGATGGTCTTTAGGCGGTTTTCCATCTGCCTCGGCAAATGCGGGCTGGTTCCCCTTATTCCGTCTCAGCTACACTATGTCGGCGATTGCTGCGCAAACAAGTTCTCCACGTACGCGTACACCACCATTACTCTACCACGCAGAAATTGGGGTTACACTCGTCTGGTGTGAAACGTTCCCTGGGGGGTCCACCGGGGGCCGAACCGCACAATAATCCAGCGTTCGGTGTGGGGCGACGGAGGGGTGAAGTGGACTGCGGAAAATCTCGTGGGGTTGTGGACCACTGCGGCTGTGGCGGGGACGGAGCGTCTCCGTCGTTTCTAGATCCCTGGTTAACATAACACAACATAACATAATGTGTTTATGAGAAACTTGGTTTTAAAATTTTATGGATTCTGATTGCTTTGGTAATTGTTGTTTAGACAGTACTGCTTGGTAAAAGATATTTTAGTCTTTCATTATTTTAATAGCTTGCCTCAAAGTTTAACGCTAATGTTTGTCTACCCTTGCTTAAGATCAATTCTGAAAGCGCAATGATTCTGTATATGCTTATTGCGGCAAATCACAAAATACTTCCATGCACTGTTACTGGCAAAAGTATTATTTTCTATCTATGATCGTCACTGACCGAAAACAGTCAGTACTGCCCGACTTCCATCAATTCGTTCGTTCCCAGCTTCAGTTGCCAAGATGCAAAGTGCATATAGTAGTCATCCATATTCAGGCAAACCTCCATGATAAAATTCTGTCATCGACTATGTTTATAATTTATGGAGACAAATACCGGTAGCGTGCGGTACTTCCAGTTCGTGGTAACCAGTTTCGGCCATAACGTGGGAATCTTCAGAGCATTTATACCCGAATGGTAGCTGGTGGCGGTGAACGGATCAGGTGTTGTGACTACACGGACGTCAACTGCCCTTGGAGACACAGCATACGCTCTGTTTACAGTCACCATCATGGTATGAACAGTCTGAAGACAGCCACATTCTGACCGAAACCGGCTACATTTACAGATAAACATTTTATTGTGACCAAGGCTGTTTATACTCCATTTTAAAGTAGCTAGACTGCTAATTTTCTATATAAGTACCAAGGAATGAAACTTGCTCAGAGAGTTATATTGTAATAAAGTCAATCATGTTTGAGAATTGTGGCCTTGTCCTTTCATTAACTAAACCTTTCCTGTGCTGGCGTAAAGTTGCGCTACAGCTGCGTTTGGAGTGGTGCCAAGACCGGAACATATAGACAGTTGATTAATGGCATCGAACTGAGTTCAGCAATGAATCGTGATTCTGCCTATCCCGGACGACCATCGTCAGTCGGTGTGGCGGCGACTGGGGAGAGGCCCCATTCTCCCAGTATTTTGGAGAAGCACAGCGGTGTAACTTCAGGCGTCGTGGTGCGGGCAGCCGTTGGGTATGACTACAGGTCACGATTCGCAGTGACAGAGAGAACTGACGGCACAACAATACGTCAATGACATTCTTGCGTCCTCGTACGTCTTACGCACAATATCGTGCTGCAATTTTTCAATAGAACAATGCTAGTCTAAGTATGACAAGTATCTCTATGAATGATGGCGTGATAATGAGGCACTCCCGTTGCCAGCAAGACCCCCGTATCCGTCCCCGATAGAACATGTGTTGGAACAGCTCGGACATCAACTGTCCCAGTGCCAGTATTGTGACAACAGTTGTTGTCTGGTTTGCGTCAAGAGAGGATACAACGGCATGCATCCAGGTTTGAAGTATTACAACGTTACACTGATAAACCGTTCATACTTCGGAGTTCTTTGTAATTTGCCTCTATCGTAATATCACCTACTCTCTCCACGCATGAAGTTCCGTTTCCTAGTCTCTTTCTAGGCGCTCCGTCTTTCTTGTCAGACATTGTCCATCACTACACATTGACGAGGACAAAGTGTCGGAGTAAAAATAAAACGCCACTAGAAATCACTTCTGAATAGAATATTCATTAAAATTAATCGTTCATTTTTTTAGAATTGTTCTCTAGGAGAAAATTAGCGGTCTAACCACTTTAAAATGGATTATAAACAGCCTTGATCACAATCAAATATTTACCTATTAATGTAGCCGGTTTAGATCAGAATGTGGCTATCTTCAGACTATTTATACCATGTAGGTGGCTGTGAATGAACAGAGCAGGTTCTGTGTCTCCAAGAGCAGTTAACGTTCGTGTAGCCAAAACACCTGCTCCGTGCACAGCCACCAGCTATCATCCTGGTATAAATGGTCTGAAGATTCCCACATTCTGGCCGAAACTGGTTACCATTATTCATAAATATTTCATTGCGCTTGAGATTGGTTGTACTATACTTTTAAAAATTAATCGTTCATAATTTTTAACAGACGTTTACTAGAAATCTCGTTTGTAACATTAGTGTATTACCCTTAACTGTATAAAAACAATATTTTGTGTTGTTTGGATCAAAAAGTTTCTGTTGTCGAACTGGAAGTATAGCATGCTGCCGGTATTTGTCTCCATAAATTATAAACATAATCGATGACAGAATTTTATCATGGAGGTTTGTCTGAATATTGATGACTACTATATGCATTTTTCATCTTGGCAACATAAACTGGGAACGAACGAATTGATGAGAGTCAGGCAGTACTGACTGTTTTCGGTCAGTGACGATCTTAGGGAGAAAGTAATACTGTTGCCAGTAACAGTGCATGGAAGTATTCTGTGATTTGCCGCAATAAGTATTCAGTTTCGGCTGAACAGTCATTCAAGCGATCAGCATCTTCATGTGGCACTGGGTACTCGTAGAAATGTCAGAAAAGTGATGGTGGTTTTCTGGGCTGCCTACCCTACAATTTTAATTTAAGTGCTTTCATCAGGTCCCAGCAGCCACTGCGCAAAATGTGAAATTACATTGCACATAACAACGTTCCAACCAAAGATGTATGTAACCACCCCTAAGAGCCTGTCTATGACTTACAGCGCTCTGGGTGGCAGCAACAAGCAACACTCGTCGCCATATATTGTAACGTCAGGCACACCGCGCATTTCGGTTTGACAGAAGCAACAGGTCTCGAAAACTCATCCGTTTCTGTTATCGCAAAATAAATAATAATTATTTCGTTGATCACCAAAAATGTTCACTGCATGTGTACAGTGTACAGACAAATTAGTAAATAGTTATAATTACAGTTGGAATATCGATCTTCAACTAGGTACCGGTATTGTTTCACATGTAACATTTCTTATACGTAACTATCGTAGTTGTCAAATTTATACGTTGTATTTTCCGGATCTTCGTGGTCGTATGTAATGTCATGCAGCTGACTTTATTGAATTTCACCTTCCCTCTGCATTTAGCGTGTCTTAGCGCATCGATAGTACATCTATTTGTCCAAAGTAAAGCTTCATTTTCACAAGTTGCGCCATGGTCCCGAATAAAACAGTGACTCTAATGTAGAATAAGTTTCCTTTACTTTACTTCTACAGTCACAAATTTTTTGTCTGACGACAAAAAATTTGTTACCATAGACGTAAGGTAACGACTATTTAGTCTTCATTTTTTGTACATAATTCCGTTGAAAAACAGAGAGACAACAAAACAACGGGTAATCTACATAAGACGGGAACAAATGGCGGCCTACTCACGAGGAGAGGACGGCAAGTGCATAGCCCGACTCCCCAGAACCTTCGCTGAGTGTAAAGGCAGTCAAAATAGTGGAACAAGGGTATCGGCTTATCCGTAGATACTCTACAGTTTCTAAGAAAACAACCGTAAAAGATTTCAACGCACTTCAGTTGCATTATAGCGCGCAATAAACTCAGCTCAGTTTATAGCAAAGTGACTAGCGTCACAACCTCTCGCTTTTTCGGTCTGTGTTCGAAACCCGATTATTGTTTTTATTTATTTTATTTTATTTTATTTTCTCATTTATCTATCCATATCCGTAGAAGGATGTTTCTTATCAGGTGCCAAACGTTTATCATTTAACTCTTTATTTGGCAGTGTTGCTCTCAAGCAATATCAAATTTACGTTGGCCTTATGGAACAACAAACACTTCCCAGTGCCTTTTACTGGCATTGTTACCTCCAAGCAACGATCCTTTACACACTGCGAATGCCAGATGTTGTAATAGTTCAAGGTTTTACACACGAGATGGCAGTTTGTGCAGTGGTGTTACAGAGATCTCCTCGTGTGAGGTGTTACAGAGATATTCTCGTGTGAGCAACAGGGGTGTCTTATTTTGGTTCTGAAAGAGTGGATTTCAATAAATTGGCAGTAATCTTAGCAGATTTTCTTCAAGAAATACCCAGAGGTGAGTTTACAGCAGAAATATTTCAATCTAATATTGTTTTGAATTACGTAAATAGTATAAAACTTTTATGTTGCCTGTGAGCAACATTGCTCACAGTTGGGACATGTGCCACTAGTATATTACATATGCTTACAGCGGATATTCAAAACAATAAAATCGTGACACTTGCAAGCTCATTTTCTGGTGTCCAACCACTCTCAACAGTAAAATGATGGGACAGCAATGAAAAAAGAACTGATGTGCCCAGTCCCAGTATTGTACGTCAGTACAACAAGCATATGGGAGGACTTGATCTTGCTGGTATGCTGATAGAGGAGAGTACCGATGAAAACTAGGTGTTGGTGCATGAGATTGTCTGGATTTATGCTAGATCTAAGTGTTGTAAATACCTGGCTGGTATTTCGAAGAGAATCTCTGGACAAGAAGACCTCACTGAAGTCATTCAGGGCAGATATTGCCAATGGTTTGATGTTTACAGGGAAAAGGAAAGTAGGAAGGCCCTCAATAGACATAACATCACCACAAAAGAAGACGAGGAAGCCAACAGCTCTGACTGTTACACAAGATGTTCGATTTGATAATATGGAGCATTGGCCTGTATATGGTCCCAAAGGCTGTTGTCGTTATTGTCCATCTGGATTGTCTACAGACATGTGTTCAAAATGCAATCTAGTATTGTGCTTCATTCCGAAGAGGAACTGTTTCCAAAAATTACATTGAAAGAAGAACTAGAAGGGAAAATGAAACAGTTCTGTTACACAGCAGGAATGCATAAATGTGTTTATAAATTAAATTATTCGTGTACAGGAAACCTTTTGCTTGAGGTTATTGGCAAACACTTTTTTTCTATAATATGTATAAATGTGGTCTATTGCTGGCGATGTTTCTTGTAAGCAATTATTTCATAATTGTCAAAAATTTCTAAAACTGACTGAATTGTATTTCTTTAAGCATAATAAATAAATAAATATAAGCACTGAAAAAATTTTTTGTTTTTATTTTCAACATTTGCCAAATAAAGGGTTAATATGCATGTCTGTGGCATTTTCAGGATATACAATCTTTTTAAATCCGTTCTACTCTTACATTTCATTCTTGTATCAGATCTTCTTAATTCAATATTTTATTCTAATGTTTATTCTTTAGGAAGCTTTGAAACATTTCCTGAATGGTGGATAAAAAACTACGGTATTTCATCGAAAACAACTTAAAATTATTTTTCCATCCATTTACTGTTTTTTGATTCATTCACTGTACACAGAATTAGTAGACGGACACGGACAAACTTGTTCTATATACATTGGAAAACATTCGTGTGATAATCTTCTATGGACATGAGTAGATAAAGGGAATACAAAAATAAAAATTAAAGCTGTAGTCCGATTTCGCACACACAACGCAAAAAGCATACAGTCGCAATACTAGCCACTATGCCACTGCTTCGGGTAAACAATTTGCTCCCTTACAGACACATAACGCACTTCGAAAACTTTGACCGTCGCTTTCTCATAAACGGACGAATATCTGCGAGTAAGCCAAGTTAAGTATTCGCTTATTTTGGCTCTTTTTCCACTGAGTGGACGTTCTAGGAAATCGGGTTTGGGACTTGCCGTTTCCTCCTCTTCAGGATAGTTATATATGCTCTTCCTACCTTAGGTCTTCTGGTAAATGCTCTTTTCCAAGAAACAAAATTTCCAACATAATATGAGGTGAAACATTACAGTCCCATCGTCCATCAGCAATGCTGAAAGCCCCACAAAAACAGATGCTAGAACAAAAATCTCTATCCCATATATTTGAAATTGTCCTCGACAGCAATGATAATTAAGCTTTCGAACTGCACGTTAACCCTCGAGCGGGAGCGCCTTGTTTCATTACACGAGCGGGCGTGTGGCGCACTTTGTGCACATGAAAAGAATAGGTTTCCTTATGTTACCAAGGTAAGTCAAGTATGATCGAAACCACAGTTTAATCTTAGTTTATTTAAACAAGGAGAAAATAAACTTATCTAATATGAGCTAAACTACTGTTTCATTAAACAATAATGAAATAAATTTTCACTATAATCTATTTTGCCAAGGACAGGTGTCAAAGTGGCTGTAATGATGCATTCGAACCATTAAGCAGTGCAGTTGCATCAGATCTCGGTCAGTTGCTTATTCGGTCATTAATTATCTTGTAGACAAGTGCCTCAATGTGGGATTATGTTGCTAGTTCGTAACTGGGGTCATATTTTTGAATTGATCGTAAATTTTTTCTCGCCTAGGTCGCTTTGTATTTTATACTACTGCTGCTCACTTGGACGTACGACAACACAATTTAACGCTGTGTTACCTGAAGCAATACTGAAGGTATAGGTATAGGTCTGCAGTTGTGAAACAAAAATGGAACCGCACAAAATCATTTTATTTTTGGTTGGCGCACTTTATACATAGGCTCGCCCCTTCGAGGGTTAAAATGTGTATTTACGACTACTTTAGTCTGCTTTTTCTGTAAGTACCAACGCTCTTTATAAACGTATTTCATTGATAGATAAATAAGACAGAACGTCCTAGTGAGAAACACGCTGAACGTCATCCAAGTTAATGGTGTAATCACTGTAAATAAGAGTTGTAAAGAAAGTCGCCAGTATCTGTGGGGTAAATCTCATCGATAATTGCAGAAATGGGAGTATTTGCATTAACGTCACCAGAATAATGCAGTAGTTCGTGCATCGCAAACATTACGCTTGAGGTGCCATAGTACACGAAAAACGCACTTCATATTTTGGAACTATTTTCCTAAAGGCATCTTGCCGCCTATAAATAAAGAAAAAATCGCGACTGCCAGAATCAGATGTTATTGTATTTCAAACAGAACTACATGATTCCGCGCTAGCAGACAACTGTATCGCTTAACATGACGTTGGAAAACATGGCGCCTAAGTTTTCAATTGGCTTCAAGTAATGCAATACTTTGACCAGTCTTTGTTGATTATACAGGATGTTTCACGATTCATGTCACACGCTTCTAGAGGTTGCAGAAGGTACTTAGCAGATCAGAATTACTTAGGAAACGTCTGGAAGCGTCATACAGCGACGCTACAGAGTGTCCAAATTACAGGGGCTGTGAATGTACGTGTATATAAACAGAGCGATTGCAAGATGATATTACAGAGTTTCTAGGATAATGGAGAAGGATAAATGTGCAAATGTGAGGTAAGGGTGCCTGCACCGGAAACGAACGAGTCGGAAGTTATAAGCGAAGACCAGTCTCATACTTTTGACAGTGGAATGCATGTACTGGTAATGTTGTTGCTAAGATGGTAGTATAGACACCTTTCAGAGGTGGCAGTATGGACCAGACCAATAAAAAAAATGTTCACTGGACATGGGCTCTCTTCTGAGACATGAGCAGTTGTTCAACAGGGAAGATACGTTCCACAGTAGCGAAGATGAACAAGTGCACATAGCTCCTCAGATATGCATTTTAGACCCATGTATGCTGAATATTTATTCTTTGGTTGGTTCCATACTGGCGGCTACGCTATAGCCTTAGTAACAACAGTACCAGTACATGTGTTACATTGTCAGAGATATCAGAATGGTTTTCGCTTATAACTTTCGACTCGTTCGTTTTCGGGACAAGGATCCTTACCTCAAATTGATATATTTGTCCTTCTCTATTATCCTGGAAATTTTCTAATATCATCATGGAATTACGCCGGTGTCGGCACCTATAATTTTGACGCTCTGTAGCGTCGTTGGATAACATTTCCGGACATGGGTTCCTGTGTAAAACTTGATCTACTAAGTCCCCTCTACAACCAGTAGAAGAGTTTCACATGAATTGTGAAACATCCTGTATAGGTCTATGGTTCAAACATTGCGATATTTATCAGCATTATACGCTGATCAGCCTGAACATTATGATCACCGACTTACTGTCGAGACAAAGCCATCCAGGCGGTAGCAACAGCATCTGGCGAGGAATGACTGCTAGTCAAACACGTGCAAGGTGCTTGTAGTATCAGTGATGTGCTGCTGTCCATAGGTAGAATGGGGAATGTGCGCGATCTACCTGAGTTCGACGGAGGGCAAATTGCGATGGTCCAGACGCTCGCCACGGCATTTCAGAAACTGCACTACTTTCCAGGTGTTCGAGGAGTGCTGCGGTTAGTATCTTCAACACGTTGCAAAACCAAGGTAAAACCACGTCCCGTCGTAGTGGGGTTGGGCGGCCAACTCTCATGTCTGACATTGTAGACCAGAGAGGCTGGTAAAACACGACAGGCGACGAACTGTAATGGATCTAGCATCAGACTTTAATCCTGGGCACAGTGCAAGAGTGTCTGAACACACAGTGCAAGAAAATGGCCCTAAGCACTATTGGACTGAATATCTGAGGTCCTCAGTCCCCTTGACTTAGAACTACTTGAACCTAACTAACCTAAGGACATCACACACATCCATGCCCGAGGCAGGATTCGAATCTGCGACCGTAGCAGCAGCGCGGTTCTGGACGGAAGCGCCTAGAACCGCTCGGTCACAGCGGCCGACACACAGAGTCCACCGAACACTCCTGATGATGGGTCTCTGGAACCGACGACCCATGCATGCGTTAATGTTAACACCACGACATCGGCAACTACGACTGAAAAGAGCACACGAACATCGGCACTGCACGTTGGTGCAGTGGCAGGGCGTTGCATGGTCTGATAAGTCCTGATATCTTCTTCATCATGTCGATGGGACGGTACGAATCCGTCGTCTTCCAAGGGAACTGCTCCTTGACACCTCCACTGTGGTCGGAGACAAGTCACGGCGCCTCCATTATTGTATGGGGAACAATCACGTGGGCACCCATAGATTCAATGGAGGTCGCGGAAGGCGTCATGACAGCTAAGGAGTAGCGTACAGTGGTTGTAGACCACGTACACCCCTTCATGACGGCCATGTTTCCTGACGATAATGGCATGTTTCAACGAGATAGTGCGCCATATCACAAGGCCAAAAGTGTGATGGAATGGTTCGAGCAACACAGTGGCGAGTTCTAATTAATGTAGTGGCTCACCAACTCGCCAAATCTGAACCATGACGAACACATCTGGAATGTGATTGAACGTCGCGTCGAGCTCATAGCCCCCTCCCCGGAATTTACGGGAATTAGGTGACTTGTGTGTGTAGATGTGTTGCCAAGTCCCTCCAACGGCCTACCAAGGGTTCAAGGGCTCATGGCCTCCACGTCATGACACATCGCCAAAGGTGCACACACAGGCCATTAGGTAGGTGGTCATAATGTTCTGACTCACCAGTGTTTCCATCTAGTTAAATAAATGACAAAATAATATTTATTGAAAAAATTGTAAAAACATATACAAGGTTATTAAAATAGTCAAATCACAAGATGAAAAAATGATGACGTGAAGTGCTGTTGGCGGACTTCACAAGAGACAGACAGAGGCGCCGCCACAGACTCTGCACTACCGCGGCCGCAGCCTGAGGTTGACTCCGTTCATCGGCCTCAGGACGAGCTCGCCGATCAGCTTGAGATCCTCCAGTCTGTCCACCGTCTCCACGCGGAAGTTGCGCAGCACGTACGACAGCACCGCCTTCTCCTCCAGGATGGCGAACTTCTGGCCTGAGAATTTCAACAGACAAAGCACAGTTCACTACAGACTAAACAGTTGCTGGTGGCTGATGGAAACACTAATGACTCACTTCTAGTGTGTTTCCTTATGTTCGAGGTCATCAAACTAGAAACTTAAAATTAAACTATAGAAGCTCTTAAACTATGTAGCTCCATCCCGTCTGTACGTATTTAATACTATCTGATCGAATGTATCCGGAGAGAGTTATGTAACGCGAAATACACAACTAGATGCAACGCGAGGCCGACCAGCAAGTAGAATGTCCAGTCACATTAAGGTTACCACCTGTCAAAAGTCTCAATTACCAACTTTTGCAGTGCGTACCGCAGCGAGGCGAGCAGGAAGAGAGTAGGTGACGTTCTGGAAGGTACTGACAAGGATGTGGAGATATGCTGTCTCCAGTGCCGTCGCCATTTGCTCTAGGTTCTTCGGTTGAGGATGCAAGGCACGAACAGCCCGGTCGATGTGGTCCTACAGATTATAGACTGGGTTTAAATCTGGGCAGTTTGTTGGTGAGGGAATATGGTAAACTGATCCTGTTGCTCTTGGAACCACACACGTACACTGCGAGCTGTCCTGTTGGTGAATGCCAACATACCGAGGAAAAACAAACTGGAGGTGGACATGGTTCATAAGGATAGATCCATCGTGCCTCCCAGAACGACGAAATCATCCAGTGAGAGCCCTCTGTTCTGGAAGCTTGCGAAGATTGTTGCAGGATGTTCACTTTCAGGCATTTCACGCTGTACACGACAGTGGTCATCTGAATGGTGCAGCACAAAACGTTCTTCATCTGGAAAGTTCGCCTTTCGACACTCAGTGGACGTCAAGTTGCGATACTGGTGTTCAAATTCAAGTCTTTGCCGCCGATTAACAGCAGTCAGCTTGGGTGCATGAGCCAGGCGCTTGCTGCCGAGGTACACAAGTAGCAATGTTCACTGATAGGTCGTTGAGGAGGCACTGTTGGTAGTCTCTTGGTTCATCCAGATGGTCAGTTACTCATCAATCGCTCGTCTTCTCGCCCGTACACATTGCCGCAGCCATCGTTCGTCCTTGACATCTACGGCCTGTTGCGCACCAGAGTTGCCCCAGTACAAGTTTCGGAGAGCATTGTGTAGAGTGGTTGTAAAAAGTCGTATGAAACCAGCGAAACGAACCACTCGTGAGTTAAAAAGTGCTACCAGCAGTTCAGCTAGACAAATGGCTGTCCGTAGAGAGTTAAAAAGAAATGGGTACAATGGCCGATCGTAAGCCATACATTTCTGTAGTCAGTGCTAAACGACCCTTCAGGGCCGGGGGAGCGGTGTGCTGGCTAAAACCCTCTTCGTATCTGCATCCAGTAGTATCAATGGGTTGAGGATGACACAATTGTCGGTCGGTACCTCTGGGCCTTCAAGTCTTGCAAGTCTTGGTGTATGTTCTATACCATGAGGTCTTTTATTTAATGTAGTACTCCTTTGGGAGTTACTAACAGTCGAACACTAAGGAGAAATGCCCAGCTACCAAGCATCCTAAATAAAGGTTACAATAGAGAAAACTAATAATCATATTAACAGAATCACTCATCCAGCATATTTTCACCTATGTGAATGTTAAGTGCGCCGCCACTGTTCCAAATTTTAAGCACTCCGTCCAAATCCTATGACCACACGCACTCCAGCTCACCCCCGTATCAATTACTTTCTCTCACACGTGTACTGTACGAATTCTTAACGTTCCCAAACCCCCTCATACACCTATTATATCTTCACTTGTCCTGTATTTTGTGTGCCGACCGGAGTGGCCGTGCGGTTCTAGGTGCTATAGTCTGGAACCGCGAGACCGCTGCGATCGCAGGTTCGAATTCTGCCTCGGGCATGGATGCGTGTGGTGTCCTTAGGTTTGTTAGGTTTAATTAGTTCTAAGTTCTTGGGGACTGATGACCGCAGAAGTTAAGTCCCATAGTGCTCAGAGCCATTTGAACCATTTATTTTGTGGAACTCTGACCCTTGAAAGAAAGTGTATAATCAGCTTTCTTTGGATAACCATTCCCCTTTATATTGTGTCTCTCAAAAGCATAATATATTTTACTGCCTTGAAAACTTCATGACACTTTGTATTCGGGCGCTGTATGTTTCAGCATCCAAAAGTTCTTTTTCTTTGCCTTTAGTCGTCATCAGTTTTTATCGACTTTATGGAGGCTTCTCATTAGCACTGTTGCATATAAGCTGTTTTTCTAGAGGATAGTGGTACAGGCACATCGTTTGAACATCCAGCGGAATTTGTACTCTGGGAAAACTTCTCTAGGAAGAAAGGCTTCAACAAGCGTATACAGAGAACTGTCCCGTCCATAAGGTGTTTGCAGTTATAGAGGAAATTAGAAAAAATGCCCGCAGCCTTCAAAACTTCTCTAGGAAGAAAGGCTTCAACTAGCGTATACAGAGAACTGTCCTGTCCATAAGGTGTTTGCAGTTATAGAGGAAATTAGAAAAAATGCCCGCAGCCTTCAAATACTTTAAAAGTGTCGAAGTGGGGGAAAAAACAAGAGCTAGGCTAAGGAGATTACAAGAAAGAATAAATATAGGATTTGTCTCAAGGTAAGTAGAAGAAAGGGCTGTATCCATGTATGGCAACATGCAGTGCGCATTTCGCTTGCCGTCCAAATGACAGATTCCTGTATCCTTGTTGGTCTAGAGCCCTTTATTTTCGGTATTCAGTCCAGCACTCTAAGTAGTATAACATATAATGAAATGGGTCAAGAAAGTTGAATTCATAAAATTCACGTGTTCTCATTTCTTTTCCTTTTATTCGTACAATAAGCTTTCTTCCTCCCCTCCTCCTTGCGCGTGTTTGTATGAGAATGCGTAACTGGGAGATTACGAGTTATCTGAAGTTCGCCCCAATGAGGTTCAAATGGCTCTGAGCACTATGGGACTCAACATATGAGGTCATCAGTCCTCTATAACTTAGAACTACTCAAACCTAACCAACCTAAGGACATCACACAACACCCAGTCATCACGAGGCAGAGAAAATCCCTGACCCCGCCGGGAATCGAACCCGGGAACCCGGGCGTGGGAAGCGAGAACGCTACCGCACGACCACGCGCCCCAATGAGATCAGAGGTCTTCGTAGAGTCGTAGGTTGTGCTGCCAACCAAACCTTTAGACTGCTTGAGGTTTTTGCATTTTATTTCGTGAGATTGTATACCGCAGGAATGGTTTTATTTACGATTGTGTTTGATAAAGCCGTGTTGTGATCAATAGACTGTTGTGAATAATATCAACCAGCATTTCACTTCCGTTGCCCCTTCCATTCACCTTGAGAGCCATGAAAAGAGAACAATTTTATGATGGGCGTATCGACTACATCGAGTATTAAAGGAAACTTTGATTTTGTGTGAATTAAAATCGCTGATTGAACAGCCCGCGACGTTATTTTCGGCTACTACCAGTAGACCCATTGTGTATTCAGTCGGTTCCTGTTGTCACTATCTGTTGTAGATCAGACATAGATTTCATAATAATCAGTTTATTCGGCCTTCCTCAGAAGGACATCGATCACCTGTGAATCAATGCCAAGACAAATAACTGCTTCCACAAGGGCCAGAGGTAGACTATCGCGTTGTTGACTTGCTGATTTTGTGAAGCTCTTTCTCTTGCATAAAAAATCCATTTTTTGATTGTAGTCATTTCCCTGTCTGTAAATGTACATCAGATCTACCGATTTCCGACCCATTCGGATAATTCCTTACTGATGCGAAGCTTTTTTTTTTTTTCTTTTTCTTTCCCACGTAATGTGCACATAGATTGGGCGCAGCTGCTCGGCCATTGTACCCATGTTTTTTAACTCCCTTCGAACAGTCATTGAACTCCTGGTGGCACTCTGGAGCTCACGAGAGATTTCTTTCGATGATTTCATGTGAATATTTACAATCATCCTGCGCAATACTCGAATGGTCCCTATCTGTGATTGTATGAGCACTTCCTCGGCTTGGTTAACTGAGGTTGTTCCACCGTCAACTTCAGTGGTTTTAAGTGTTCTTGATGAATTTGTTACCCACTTGGAATCGACTGACTAGTCCACGTTCGAAATCACTGAGCTCGCCCGACCGACCCATCCAGCTGTTACTGTTCCCTGTTGAAAACACAATACCCTCCGGCTTCCTTTGCACTACTGGCTATTAAAATTGCTACACCACGAAGATGACGTGCTACAGACGCGAAATTTAACTGACAGGAAGAAGATGCTGTGATATGCAAATGATTAGCTTTTCAGAGCATTCACACAAGGATGGCGCCGGTGGCGACACCTACAACGTGCTGACAAAAGGAAAGTTTCCAACCGATTTCTCATGCACAAACAGCACTTCACCGGCGTTACCTGGTGAAACGTTGTTGTGATGCCTCGTGTAAGGAGGAGAAATGCGTACCATCACGTTTCCGACGTTGATACAGGTCGGATTGTAGCCTATCGCGATTGCGGTTTATCGTATCACGACATTGCTGCTCACGTTGGTCGAGATCCAATGACTGTTAGCAGAATATGGAATCGGTGGATTCAGAAGGGTAATACGGAACGGCGTGCTGCATCCCAACGGCCTCGTATCACTAGCAGTCGAGATGACAGCCATCTTATCCGCATGCCTGTAACGGATCGTGCAGCCACGTCTCGATCCCTGAGTCAACTGATGGGGACGTTTGCAAGACAACAACCATCTGCACGAACAGTTCGACGACGTTGGCAGCATCATGGACTATCAGCTCGGAGACCATGGCTGCGGTTACCCTTAACGCTGCATCACAGACACGAGCGCCTGCGATGGTGTACTTAACGACGAGTCTCGGTGCACGAATGGAAAAAAGTAATTTTTGGATGAATCCAGGTTCTGTTTACAGCATCATGATGGTCGCATCCCTGTTTGGCGACATCGCGGTGAACGCACATTGGAAGAGTGTATTCGTCATCGCCATACTGGCGTATCACCCGGCGTGATGGTATGGGGTGCCATTTGTTACACGTCTCGGTCACCTCTTGTTCGCAATTGTGGCACTTTGAACAGTGGACGTTACATTTAAGATGTGTTACGACCCGTGGCTCTACCCTTCATTCGATCCCTGCGAAACCCTACATTTCAGGAGGATAATACACGACCGCATGTTGCACGTCCTGTATGGTTCTTTCTGGATATAGAAAATGTTCGACTGGTGCCCTGGACAGCACATTCTCCAGATCTCTCACCAACTGAAAACGTCTGGTCAATGGTGGCCGAGCAACTGGCCTGTCACAATACGCCAGTCACTACTCTTGATGAATTGTGGTATTGTGTCGAAGCTGCATAGGCAGCTGTACCTGTACACGCCATCCAAGCTCTGTTTGACTCAATGCCGAGGTGTATCAGGGCCGTTATTACGGCCAGAGGTGGTTGTTCTGGGTACTGATTTCTCAGGATCTATGCACCCAAATTGCGTGAAAACGTAATTACATGTCAGTTCTAGTATAATATATTTGTCCAATGAATACCCGTTTATCATCTGCATTTCTTTTTGGTGTACCAATTTTAATGACTAGTAGTGTATGTTGGTGAGTCTGTCTCTTGTGTCATCTGGTGGCCAATCTCGCATTACACAATGGTGTCCGGATACTTCTGATCAGTGTATCTGCATGTGATTCCCCCATCCGGCATCTTCGGGAAGCACTCGCTAAAGGGCAAGATCTCCGGAAAACAAATGCAGTGTGATTAAAATTAAAAGTTACATTACTTCGTTTTCAAGACGGGGGCTCTTTCAGACACTAAAATCTCTGTCGACCAAATTGCTTGAGAGTCTGATGGATACACAGTGGGATATTAATAAGCTATCTCGTGTTAATTACATAGTCATATCCTATAAACCATTTATAACAGCATTTTTCAAGTGATTTAATGGAAATTTTTTTATTATATGATTGTACCTCGTTCCTATAGCAACATTACAGATGTGATACTGTGCGAACAGAGTAATCTCGCAAAATCTACAGGGTGGCGCACGAAATGTGTTACCATTTTGTTTTTGAATATAAACTTTATTGTCAATACAATCTGAAAGGATCATATACTACAATGAAGAGCCGTCCATGGAGATTTTTTCTAACTCAGCACATGCTCAATACGTCCACCATTTCGTTTCCTAACTTCCTTCAAACGAACACTGAAGTTAGTGATTACCCTTCGGCACATGTCTTCCGTAATGTCACCGCAAGCTTGAAGAATAAGTCTTCTGAGCTCCATTAAATCACGTGGACGTTTCGGGAAAATTTTTTTCTTTAGGTACCCCCAAAGAAAAAAGTCACATGGATTGAGGTCTTGGACTATTGGGGGGGCCAATGTTGTCCGTCATTGAAGCGACCTGGAAACCTGAGTGAAATGATCCGCATTTCGAAATGCTCGTGTAAAAAGTCCAACACACAGTTTGCAGTATGTGGCCTTGCTCCATCTCGCATGAACCACTGCGTGCTGAAGGGCAAGGCAGTAGCAAGAAGCTGTGGAATGAAGCTAATGCGAAGCAGGCTCAAATAACGCTCGCTGTTCGCATTTTCTTCAAAGAAAAAAGTGTCCAATAAGTCCGTGACTGGAAAGTGCTGCCCACGCCTTAATCCGCGGAGCATAATGTTGTCGTTCATGAAGCACTTGTGGGTTTTGAGTGGCCCAGAAGCGTACATTTTGTTTGTTAACCTCACCGTCTAAATGAAAATGCGCCTCGTCTGAAAACCAAACGCTGTTGAGAGTCTCTTCCCTATCCTCCGCCCACTGAGCAAACAGTAGACTCTGCTGCTTGTGTTCTTCAGTGAGCTTCTGTGCACAGGTCATCTTGTATGGATACATATGGAGGTCACTTTTAAGAATGCGTTGAACGGAGCGTCAGGATATTCCCAGTTGCGCACTGCTGCCTTTCTACACGATTTCCCGGGACTTGTACAGCAACTCGTACCGCTTCAATATTCTCCGGCGAACAAACAGGCTTAGGCCGAGGTCTCTTCGCTTCCAATACTGTTCCTTATTGCACAAATTTATCATAAAACCTGTGGATGGTCTTCTCGCAAGGGACCCATCGAGTGTTAAACCGTTGTCTAAAACGCCTCTGAGTCACAACAAGGCTTTTCGTTTCATGAAAAGTAACACAACTGCCGATCGTTGCTGTATCGTCAGTCTTCCATTGTCAGCCATTAGCTAGTCTCCTAGCGGCAGTATCGTGAATTTCACGTCATTCCGTAACTCATTCGTTTTTCCAAGCTCTGCTGGTACTGCTGGAGAGATCCCAGCGGGCTATCTAATGTGCGTCGTAAATTGTGAAAGAAACAATTGGTAACACATTTCGTGCGTCACCATGTACTATGAGAGACTTTTTTAAAAACAGTTTATTGACAGTTTTACATAGCTTGTGCGTGAAACTTAAACAACATTTAGGTTATATTCAGTTAACTACAAAAAGTAATTACTGACACATAATTATATGGTCGTAATACAGCTGCTGCCCACTTACCTATACAGTTTCGTGGCCCAGCGCTGAAGGGTACGTAGGCGTAGGGGTGCCTGCCCTGCATCCTATCCGGCAGGAAGTTGTCCGGGTCGAAGCGCTCCGGGTTCGGCCACTGGTCGGCGTCGCGGTGAGTCTGGCGTATGTTCAGGAGTATCGTACAGCCTTCGGGAACTGTGTAGCCACCTGTGAGGCCAGCGAAATGCAACCGTTACATGGAATTTCACTCTTTACAGTACTGGAATAATGCTTACATTCAGCAGATAATACTAACAGTTACTGCTCGTAGTTAAATATCTCTAACTGACTCCTAAATAAAATGAAAGTAACTGTGAAAGTAAACTTAAAACGTTACTGTAATAACTTTACAAACTCTATACGTACTGCCTGCCTGAGGCAGATCAATGACTTCACCCCATTCATTATACACTGATAAGCCAAAACATTACGACCACTGCCCAACGTGGATGCCACTTGGTAGCGGTGCGGGCTACGCTGGAACAAAAGTATGTTAAAGGAATTGACACGGACGGGGTATCACCCTAGTGAAGATATGGGCTGAAAATAGGTTGCGATAAACAACCTTGACAGATTATTATTATTATTATATCTGGGTGTTAAGCTAGATCGCACTCTCACATATAAGAGCCACCTGTACGAAGTCGCCCAAAAAATGAAAACAAGAAACAACATCATAATGAAACTGGCAGGAACAACCTGGGGATGTACCACTGAAACTCTACGTACATCAGCACTGGCACCTCTGTATAGTGTAGCGGAATATTGCGCACCCGTCTGGGCCCGCAGTAGGCATGTCAGATGTATTGATGTGCAACTTAACGAGACAATGAGGCTCATAACAGGAACAGTAAGACCCACCCCGAAACCTTGGCTGCCCGTCCTTGCCAATATCGAACCACCCTCGATTAGACGTGAAAGAGCAATCCAGAGGTACAAAGAAAAGTTCAGGGACCTACCTCCTCCCCCTGACAGATTGATGTCAAGAAATCCCTTCTGGAAAGAACTCAAACAACCGATTGATATCGATAACCTGTGGAAACAGCAATGGCAGGAAAGCAAAGTGAATAACAGTTTCCTTATTGAGGACCCATCTCAACGAGTTCCAGGCTTCCAACTCCAACGTAGAGTGTGGGTAACTCTAAATCGTCTGCGGACAGGTGTTGGTCGGTGCGGATATTTGTTGAAAAAGTGGGGTTTCTCCCAGGACCCCAATTGTGAGTGCGGAGAGAGTCAAACCATGCAGCATATAGTTGAGTGCGACGTACACGGACTTAAGGGAGGAAATCTGATGGACATACATGTGATAAGTGACCAAGCACTTTTGTGGCTGGAAACCCTGAAAATTTTATTGTAAATCATTGTTAATGTTAATTTAAATTTTTATGTTGATGTTTGTAAGTGTATCACGCTTTGCCTGTAGCTGAACGAGAAATAATAAAATATTATTACGCAGAGCCTGTGAACGAGTATCTCAAAAACGGCGAAACAAGTCGAATGTCCACGTGCTCCTGTCCTGAGAATCTGCGGAAAGAGGTAGGACAGTCCACGACTCTTCACAGAACTTGAGCTTCGGAGGCTTGTTTGCTGTGAAAAGTATGATAGTAGGGGATCTGAGGCATCTCTGCACCATGCTGGTGCACACACAAGTGTTTCGGAGCACACCATTCATCATAAATTGTTGAAAATGGAGCTCCGCAGCAGACCACCCCTACATATTCACAAGTTGACCCACCGACATCGTCAGTTACGGTTGCAGTGGGCAGGGGACCATCGAAATTCGACCGTCGATCAATGGACACGTGCCGGCTTTTCGGATGAATCACATTTGATACACTACGTGCAAGGTCGTCTCCACAAACTCCGTCATCGAGGTGAACGGCTCGAAACGTGCATCGCGGCGCGGACACAGTCTTGTGGGAGGCATGGGAGACATTGGGTAGGACATGTGCTAGTATTCGAAGACACGCTGACAGCTGCGAACTATCTGCATCCCTTCATACATGGTGTCCTCTCGACGGCGATCCCATTTTTCAGCAGTATAATGGTCCGTGTGTCGGAGCTAGAACCGTCCTACAGTGGTTTGAGGAGCATTATAGGAAAATGACATCTGTGTCTCGGCGACCAAATTCGCCTGGTGTAAACCCTATGCAACCCGTCGAGGTCGCTATCGGGCCCCATCACAACGAACACAAATCAGCGGCCCGTTATTTATGCGAATTACATGACATGTGCCTAGACATCTAAAGCCACATATCTCCACAAACCTACCGACAAAATTTTGGATCCCTGATACGGAGATTCAGTGATGTATTTAGTTCCAAAGACGGACAAACAAGCTATGAAGCATCAGTGTGCTATGGCTGTGCGAAATCCAGCGACTGCACAAGTGTAAGGTTATTGCTCTTAGAGAATACATAGGCACTGCTATCTATTGTTCTTAATCCTGTTTTATATTTCGAAGCAGGGCGTACTTTAGCCTTTTATTCTTTTGATCTAGTCCTTCATACTTAAATTGTCGATATGTATCAGACCATGAACTGGCAAGGAGTCAAATTTGGATGAACACTACATGAGTTTCCAGTGAGAGGTTGTCCGAATGCTGTGGAAGACCAGCGACAATCGTATAATGAAGGCAGTGTGGTATACTTACCAACTTCAATCTCCTTCGTCACTCGGCGACTGACGCCAGGTACACTTGGGTAGAGCCTCAGAGCTTCCTTGATGACCATCTCGAGGTACTTCATGTTGTTCAGGTCATGTGTAGTTGGACGTCTCTTAGGATCGTCTTGAAATATGTCGTTCTGCTCAGCGAAGATTTTCTCCTACAGGAAGCAAACAGCATTGGTGAGAAACGATCCAGAGCTAACAATATTTATCTCTCTCTCTTTCTGTCTCTCACACACAAACACACATAGACACACACACACACACACACACACACACACACACACACACACACACACAACGGAACGCTTATGCAGAGAAAACAAAAAGTTCATGAAATATTATTTTGGATTGTATCATTGCAGCCTGTCTTTCACAATCAGATACACACACACACACACACACTGTAAGTAGGCTGTTTAGGTTTATATATTGGTAACGCCATGTAGCGCTCTGTATGAAAATCACTGACTGTGCTGTGTGCAGTCTGTGTCTGGGTGGCATTGTTGGAATAGTCGGTATTGTAGTGTTGGGCAGCTGGATGTTAACAGCGCATAGCGTTGCGCAGTTGGAGGTCAGCCGCCAGCAGTGGTGGATGTGGGGAGAGAGATGGCGGAGTTTTGAGAGCGGATGATCTCGACGTGTGTCCGCCAGAAACAGTAAATTTGTAATACTGGATATCATGAACTGATATATATAATGACTTTTGAACACTATTAAGGTAAATACATTGTTTGTTCTTTATCAAAATCTTTCATTTGCTAACTATGCCTATCAGTAGTTAAGGACTTCAGTAGTTAGAATCTTTTATTTAGCTGGCAGTATTGGCGCTCGCTGTATTGCAGTAGTTCGAGTAATGAAATTTTTGTGAGGTAAGTGATTCATGAAAGGTATAGGTTATTGTCAGTCAGGGGCATTCTTTTGTAGGGATTTTTGAAAGTCAGATTGCATTGCGCTAAAAATATTGTGTGTAAGTTTAGTGATGATCAGAATAAGTAAAGAGAGAAATATCTGAGTACGTTCAGTTGTGCTCACCTGTTTGAAAATCAAATAACGTAAGGGTTTTACCAGCACAGGAATTCATTAATTTTTCTAAGGGGACGTTTCAACAAAAAAATGGTTCAAATGGCTCTGAGCACTATGGAACTTAACTGCTGTGGTCATCAGTCCCCTAGAACTTAGAACTACTTAAACCTAACTAACCTAAGGACATCACACACATCCATGCCCGAGGCAGGATTCGAACCTGCGACCGTAGCGGTCACGCGGCTCCAGACTGTAGCGCCCAGAACCGCACGGCCACTCCGGCCGGCGACGTTTCAACACACACACAGCGGAACGCTTATGCTGACAAAACAAAAAGTTCACGAAATATTATTTCGGATTGTATCATTGCAGCCTCTCTTTCATTCTCAGATACAAACACACACACACACACACACACACACACACACACACACATGCTCTCGCGTGCACGCCCGAACGCTTATGCAGACAAAACAAGAAGTTCATGAATTATTATTTTGGATTATATCATCACAACAATTAAACGGCTGTATCTGCTGTAGCCTCCACCTTCAGATTCCATCCAAAATTTCGATCAACATTCCTAGAGCTACGCGAATGTGATTGAAAACCAGCGACAGTTGACTATGAAACACTTCTTGCGATAATTTTGAAATGAAAGCTACAGGAAAGGATAGGAAGAGATTTTAACTCACCTGTATGTCAGGATGGTGTCCAAGCAGAACCAGAACCCACGACATGGCAACCGACGTCGTGTCGTGACCCTTGAGAACAGACAGAAACGTAGAAGCGTCAAAACGGACTATTGCATTGATAATAGAACTACAAAACAGCAATGTCGCTGCAGCTCTGAAGCATTCAATATACTGGACTTTTTTTTAATTTCTTTTTTCATCTATGTGAAATATTTTAAAACACATGAAAAGACTATGTAAAAACGTATATCACGTTATTCAGATATTGCAATCTACTAAAACAGTGAATCTTCAACAGAGGAAGCAGAAAAGATCGTTCTTAAAATAAATTCAACGAATGTGATGGCGCAGTGATTAATCCACTTGGTGTTCCATATTTGCTCACGTTTTTTTTAATCATCCTTCTTTTGACTTCTTCGAAGCAGCCCAGTGCCAACTTTTTCATCTCGGGTTCCCTCTAGTACCATGTAAGTTGTTCCCTGACATTTCAACACACGTCCTACCATCTTGTCCCTTTTTCTAGTTAGTGTTTAGCGTAAAGTCCCTCGCTCACCAATTCAGCGAAGGATCATCCTTTCTTATCCGGGTTACATTTCCTTGAAACAAGATACGATCCATACATCGTCCAATCCGAACGTGTGTGCTCAGTCTTTCGGAACTCCTCCGTTGCCGAGGGCTGAAACGCTCCAAAATAGCTGCTAATTGAATTTCTGCCATAAGGCTCCCTCTCAATTTCGGAATACTTTACCATAATCGGTACATCAGAGAAATAGACATGGAGTGTATGACAGTTCGGAAGTATATGAGAGTATCCAGAAAGCTTCCGTCTACTCAATGGCGATCATTTAAACTGGAAGGACCTTTTTGTAGGCCTTACATGTACTGAAGTTCAGCCTCTTTAACGCATATCCTAGAGCGAATAATGTCTAAGAAAGTTATCTTCATTTGTGAATGGTGAAACAAGAGTACACGCTGATCGTGGCTTAATGGATACTACGAATGACATGTTCCTAGATAGGCCCTAAAGTTTTCATCATTACTTGTTCATTATTTCACCCGCAGCAAAGAAAGTTAAAGTGGAAAACGGGGACTTGCACTATGAATGGAATTAATTTTGTAGTGTAGTCCTCGCTATTAACGGCTAGGTAGGTCAATTCGGTTGTCAGAGGAAGGCAAATGCGTACCACCTCCAACAGGACCATATCTAGTAATAGCTCTGTGATGTTCAATCCAAATTTGGGTTGTGGAGAACTGTGCTGTATAATTAGTGCAACACCTAGCAAGCAGCTTCATCGATAAAGATCCTAGTCTTAGTTTCACACTATATTTACGCTGCTCTTAAAATACAGATAAAAAAATCCAAGTTACTGAGTGAGGAGCGGTACTACCTAGTAACACATTACAGTGGCAAAATAATTTACATTACTCTATCTTAAAATTATGTTTTGCTCTCACTGAGGATGGTTACTTTATAATGTAAATCTGTAATCACGTACCAAATGCTGAAAACCAGCACCAGTGAGGAAACTTGTTTTTCAACTATTGGAAGTATCGTTTCTCCTCGACAATTTGTTCTGTTCTGTGGAAATGTTTTAGTTACTACTGGCATATGAGTGTGGATGAACATTTTACCGTGTTTTGTTGTTAAGTCTCAGAATTATTCATTACTAAATCTAATCATCCTTTAATCGACAGACTGGCAGCTCAGAACTGTATCATGTGTGTTGGTTCTGTAAGCTAACACAGTGCGATCGCATGTAGTCCAGATAGTATGAGGATCACGGTACTAAGAAGTTAATGGAAGATATTTTCATTTCTCGGATGGAATTCACTTTCATATACAGTTCTTTAAAAGTCGTCACTGTCGTCTTTGAATGTTAAAATCACTTATTGACGAAGTCCACTATTGTTTTTTCAGCCTACAGTGCCATCTTCAGGTGGAACTATTTCATGCTTTAGAACTTCTGATAGTTTCTGAATTTCACATGTGCTAAAGTACAGAATTGTTATGCCTTAAGAATGGCCGAATGACTTTAATTCCCATATCTAGTCATAAATAAAGCAATTTTAACAGTCAAAGATGGCAAAGATATCTTGTAGAATTTTTGGGTATCCGCCGGTCCTGTCTCCACAATATTTCTGCAAACGGATTTGTTGCCGTTTTCTGGTCATTCCTGATAACTGGTGCTCTACTTTTGTCGGCGCCCTACATATGTTCTCCGTTACACCCTCAGGAACTCACCTACATTTACTGTCCGTGTGGCTGACGCAATGGGTGGCGGTGACAGGCTCAATGCAAGGAGCATTGCCTAACTGAGATGTAAGCTGCCATCTGTATTAATTGGACCTCTTGGACTCTAATTTCAATGGATTTAACCACTCAGTCCCAGATGGAGAAAGCTTACCAAAGTATTTTCTCGGTGTTGTGGTTTATACTGTGGTTGGCCATGTTCGTTTGATGGTCTGGCGTAATTCAGTGTGACGCCTACGTACACGGCACCTCTCTTCCAACATGTATATAGTTTCCCAGTTTTTGCTTTGGCACACTGGCAGAGGATTTGGTAGATCCCTGATTTGCGAAAGCCTACTTCACGCTTTACTGGACCTAGTAGTTTCAAGGTCCATTCATATTTCCTCCCATTGCTGTAAGGCAGGGGTGGGCAAATAGCGGCCCGCGGGCCACATGTGGCACGCGGAGGGGTTTTGTGTGGCCCGCCAAGACATTTACAAAAATCATAGGAAAAACGAAATTTCCCTTCCCCGTGCGACTAAAAAAATCCGCGAGCGTCTGCGCTACTTGGTAGTGCATACTACCGACAGATGTCTCTACAGTCACGCAACCAACCTACCTGCATGTGGGCGCGGTGGATTATGGTAGCACTACCATCAGCCACCACGGGCACGGAAAAAAGCACTGTGCATCCCGCTATTGGCGCAAATTTATGCTCCACGCGGTGGCTGATGGGAGCGCTGTATTTCTCCCGCGCCGAGTGAATAGTACGACGTTCAGTGTAATTTTCTTCTTTTTCAGGTGGTTACTTGTGTTTTGTCTGTGCAGCAGTACAACGTAATATCTATTTTTTTATACTTCAGTGCGATAATGACTCGTAAGAAGAAGCGTAAAGTCGGTGATAAGTGCCGTCTGTTCAATGAAGACTGGACTACCAAACATTTCATTATTGATGCAGGAAATAAAGCCGCATGCTTACTATGCCATGATACAGTTGCCGTATTCAAGGAGTACAATCTGAAACGACATCACGAAACAAAACACAATGACTTTGGCTGCAAACGTTCAGATGAAGAACGAAAAATAAAAGCAGCGGAGTTCGTTAAACGCTTGAAGAAGCAACAAGCGTTATTTACGAAGCAAACATGGCTTCAAAATAGTGCTACAGAAGCGAGTTTCATGGTCGCTTATAACCTTGCTAAACGAAACAAACCTTTTTCGGATGGCGAGTTTATTAAACAGTGCATGGTAGAGTGTGCAATTGTATTGCGTCCTGAGGTTAAAAACAATTTGAGAGCATTTCGTCGTCAAGGAGGACTATAGCGTAGCGCATTGTTTTAAATAGTGATGGACTTGCAGACCAGCTAAAGACTGTGAGCGAAGATTTTGCTTGGTTTTAACTGGCAATGGACGAAAGCACAGATATTGAAGACACTGCATAAGTACCCATCTTTATCCGTGGAATTAATGAACATTTCGTCATCACCGAGGAATTAATTGATGCAGAATCCATGAAAGATAGAACCACTGGTCAGGACTTGTTAGAATGTGTTGTTAATTGTGTGGAAACAAGTGGCTTATCCTGGAACAAAATGGTAAGCATTACAACAGATGGGGCCAGAGCTTTCTGTGGGAAAAATATAGGTATGGTGAAACTTTTAAAAACAAGTTACAAGCTGAAGACACAGATAGTGATATTTTGGATTTTCATTGTATTTTCCATCAGGAAAGGCTCTGCAAGATTGCACTAGACTTAAAGCATGTGGTAGATCCTGTTGTTGGTGTTGCGAACACAATCAGAGCAAGTGCACTCCATCAAAGACAGTTCAAATCTCTTCTTGAGGAGGTGTGGACAGAACATGAAGATGTAATTTACCATAACAGTGTGAGGTGGGTGAGCAGACAGTTCAAATCTCTTCTTGAGGAGGTGTGGACAGAACATGAAGATGTAATTTACCATAACAGTGTGAGGTGGGTGAGCTTGGGCAAAGTATTAAAAAGAGTCTCGGCATTACAGGATGAAACTATTTTATTTCTGGACACTAAGGAGGTATCTCATGATTTTGTTGCAAAAATAGGACATGAAGAGTGGAGATATGAGATGATGTTTGCAGCTGATATTTTTGAAAAACTGAATGAGCTGAATGTGAGATTGCAGGGAAAGGGGTTGTTTGCTCATGAAATGTGGACACATGTCAAACCATTTAAAACAAAACTAGGTCTGTAAGCAAGGCAAGCAAATGAAGGCAAATTTTGTCATTTCCCTTTACTAGGGAAACAGAAAGTACCTGGAAGCGTTTCAGCTAAGATTAGGGATTATCTGCAGAGTTAGAGGCTGAGATTATTACAAGATTTAAGGATTTTAAGAAAATTGAGCCTCAATTTAATGTTTTATCATATCCCATCACTGCTGATATTGACACTGCACCACGGGAGTTACAACTTGAACTGATTGACATGCACGCAGATCACGCAGTGAAAGAAATGTTTAGTGCTGTAACTTTAGTTGACTTTTATCAATCTTTGTCAGCTGAAAAATTTCCATGTATCAAGAAATTTGCAGGCCAAATGTTCCCCATGTTTGGATCGACATATATTTGTGAACAAAGTTTTTCTTGCTTGAAAATCAACAAGAGCAAATACTGAAGCTGTTTAAAAGACAGTAATTTGCAGGCTGTGATGAGAATATCAATTAGCAGTCTGACTCCTGATTTTAAAAAAAATGTGATAGGATGCATTTATCCCATTAAACTTGTTTTAAAATTTAATGTACTTGGACATGATATTAAATTAGCAAAATAAATGAAACTGAACACAACTATCTTACTTGAGGATGTCAGAAGGAAAGAGGTACAAGTGACTTTAGTCTTATCAAAATTATAAGAAGTATACTTATACCCATTTGCTTCTGACACTTTCATTTACATATAATGATTTTTATTATACCTTTTATGAAATGTAAAGCTAACTAACCAGTGCATTTTAACGCTTTCACTACTACACCCGAAATTGCAACTCTGTGTGTGATACGTGACTAGAAAGAAAGAAAACTGGCATTATATATATATATATATATATATATATATATACTCCTGGAAATGGAAAAAAGAACACATTGACACCGGTGTGTCAGACCCACCATACTTGCTCCGGACACTGCGAGAGGGCTGTACAAGCAATGATCACACGCACGGCACAGCGGTCACACCAGGAACCGCGGTGTTGGCCGTCAAATGGCGCTAGCTGCGCAGCATTTGTGCACCGCCGCCGTCAGTGTCAGCAAGTTTGCCGTGGCATACGGAGCTCCATCGCAGTCTTTATCACTGGTAGCATGCCGCGACAGCGTGGACGTGAACCGTATGTGCACTTGACGGACTTTGAGCGAGGGCGTATAGTGGGCATGCGGGAGGCCGGGTGGACGTACCGCCGAATTGCTCAACACGTGGGGCGTGAGGTCTCCACAGTACTTCGATGTTGTCGCCAGTGGTCGGCGGAAGGTGCACGTGCCCGTCGACCTGGGACCGGACCGCAGCGACGCACGGATGCACGCCAAGACCGTACGCAGTGCCGTAGGGGACCGCACCGCCACTTCCCAGCAAATTAGGGACACTGTTGCTCCTGGGGTATCGGCGAGGACCATTCGCAACCGTCTCCATGAAGCTGGGCTACGGTCCCGCACACCGTTAGGCCGTCTTCCGCTCACGCCCCAACATCGTGCAGCCCGCCTCCAGTGGTGTCGCGACAGGCGTGAATGGAGGGACGAATGGAGACGTGTCGTCTTCAGCGATGAGAGTCGCTTCTGCCTTGGTGCCAATGATGGTCGTATGCGTGTTTGGCGCCGTGCAGGTGAGCGCCACAATCAGGACTGCATACGACCGAGGCACACAGGGCCAACACCCGGCATCGTGGTGTGGGGAGCGATCTCCTACACTGGCCGTACACCACTGGTGATCGTCGAGGGGACACTGAATAGTGCACGGTACATCCAAACCGTCATCGAACCCATCGTTCTACCATTCCTAGACCGGCAAGGGAACTTGCTGTTCCAACAGGACAATGCACGTCCGCATGTATCCCGTGCCACCCAACGTGCTCTAGAAGGTGTAAGTCAACTACCCTGGCCAGCAAGATCTCCGGATCTGTCCCCCATTGAGCATGTTTGCGACTGGATGAAGCGTCGTCTCACGCGGTCTGCACGTCCAGCACGAACGCTGGTTCAACTGAGGCGCCAGGTGGAAATGGCATGGCAAGCCGTTCCACAGGACTACATCCAGCATCTCTACGATCGTCTCCATGGGAGAATAGCAGCCTGCATTGCTGCGAAAGGTGGATATACACTGTACTAGTGCCGACATTGTGCATGCTCTGTTGGCTGTGTCTATGTGCCTGTGGTTCTGTCAGTGTGATCATGTGATGTATCTGACCCCAGGAATGTGTCAATAAAGTTTCCCCTTCCTGGGACAATGAATTCTCGGTGTTCTTATTTCAATTTCCAGGAGTGTATATATATATATATATATATATATATATATATATATATATATATATATATATATATATATATGGCATTAGAAGTGAAAGGTTTATAATTTGTGGCCCTCCGCTAACCTCTGTGTCTATAATGCGGCCCCCGAGCCAAAACAATTACCCACCCCTGCTGTAAGGCATACCTTGGGGAAACTGTTTGCCCAGAAGAAGATAGATGAATACAGTCGCTACAGTGAGGTACGCCACACCACCAAATGAGCTGTTGTGCAGAACATAGCATAAAAGCTGACCCTACCAAAGGGTACAGAAAACAGAGTTACATAGTTTTTCTTCTCACTGGATTGAATGATCAAAGAGGTCAGCAACTTCAGGGCCCAAGATGGTCTACAAATGAGTCAGGCATGGAACCCTGCACTGGGTGTTGAAAAAGAAAAGCATTCCTGTATAGTGAGGTGAGGATCCGACAGCGATAGCTGAGACACCGGAGGGTAGAGTTTGGAGCAGGCGTACTATCCCAATAATCATCATCATCACCACCCACAATGGCGACCAAAAAAGACATCAATATTGTTATACACATCTCTTTCCCAAACCGTCCCGTAAAGGATGTAAAATCTGCAATAAAGAGTCCAACCAAATCGCAAAAATTAATCCCCGCCGACAAATAAAATATGTATCAGTACCAGTGACTTAACTAATTTAGATTACAATTTCCTATGTTGAAATGGATGTTCACCTAAAGAAGAAGGCTCTTCGAAAGAAAGGTATCACTAACCGGGAGCGAATGAACGCTCTGTAAGTCATAAACCGGGCTGGGAGACCACCGCAGGAGATTTAGCAGAAGGGACTTGACATCTGTAGGAGAGAACACCTCGTGTCCAGAATGGCCATGCTTTGAAACAAGCCGCCGTCGGCAGCGCTCGCTGAAAGTAGCAATACAGATTGCATCTCCAGTTGTGCCATGACCACAAAATCTGTTTTCAATGAATTATGTGTTCGCAGGACGCAAGCCATTGTTGGCAGAGACCCGGAAGAATGCAGTTTTGGACACAACAGTGAAACGTCAGGTTTCATCGAAATATACAGACCGTTGAAGATAATATCTTAAAGTGGAAGAAGTGGAATGAGGGAGAAGACGAATAGGGAAGAGGAGAAGGAGGCACAGAGCATTGCTGTGTTACCATATGTACAAGGAGTCACCGAACGTATTGGCAAAATTCTACGAAAAGCCGACATCAAACCAATTTTCCGAAGCAGAAACAAAATATCAGACATGCTCGGTTCTACCAAGGATGCAGTTGACAAACTACACACAGCTGGCGTGTATGAAATTGGTTGTGCGTGTGGATTAGTCTACATAGGTGAGACGGGACGTCCGATTAGCACAAGGCTCTCGGAACATGAAAGATATATCCGCCTGAAACAACACACTAAGTCAGCAGTGGCGGAACACCGAGACGAGTGCGGGAAACCAATATTTTTGCAAGAAGCCCGCGTCCTGGCGAAACAGCCTCTCACTTTCAAAAGAAAGATTAGAGAGGCGATAGAAATAGCCAAAAGACCCGCCAACATGAATAGAGAGGACGGGTACAAGCTTCCCAGGTCTTGGCTGCCTGCAATAGCAGGGCTACGGAGCGGCGGTAGAGCCGTGGCGGCTCATGCAGACACGTGGAGAGCCGCAGTAGTGGTCGCGAGCACACAAAGCAATGGCACACCGCAGCCGGCTTCTGGACAGCATGTAAACAGTGTGACGTCACAGCCATCACCTGTTCGCTATTCGTCCGTCTCCTCCAATGGGGTGGAATAATATAAAGACCAATAGAAAACAGCTATTTCAGCCAATGACATTTAATAAAGGAAACACCAATAAAGCATACCTTGCACCCCTCTTCCTCCTCCTTTCTAGCCAATCAAGCAACGACACGGTTTTCTCGTGCAGCTATTTAAGGAACCAAGTGTGTTTCATTTAGTAGTTTAACGTAAGGCCCTGATGAAGGCTAGCTGCAACGCTGGCCGAAACGTTGGCGCATTTTAAATTATGACGATGCGGTCTGATACCCTGAAGAATTTTATTGAAGATGACAACGGCCGCGGAAGCCTACGCTTACAAGTGGAATGAGGTATAGCAAAGTTTGAGATGCCTTTGAATACTATGGGACACCATCACGGAGCTAAGATCTGCAAAACAAAATACTTAACACAATGTGAAAACCGTTAAGACTGTGTTCAAAAATGGTTCAAATGGCTCTGAGCACTATGGGACTTAACTTCTGAGGTCATCAGTCCCCTAGAACTTAGAACTACTTAAATCTAACTAACCTGAGGACATCAGACACATCAATGCCCGAGGCAGGATTCGAAGGCTGCGAACCTGTGACCGTAGCGGTCCGGCGGTTACAGACTGTAGCGCCTAGATCCGCTCGGCCACCCCGGCCGGCCTCTAAGACTGCATACATAGACAATTTATAAGTGAGAGCGAGAAACACGGCTGTGCTTAAGGAGGTCCATCTTCATTGGCGGTAGGCAAAGGCAGAAAGAGAGTAGGATCCGGTTTTCAGTGCCAAGCGTTACGAAGCTTGTTACCTACTAACTGCCTGAAGCAAGAGCAAGGGAAGGAGGTAAATATCTTTTAAGATAATTTCTTACTGGTCAGCTCTCGGAATATTTAATGTTCAGCCAATCATATACTACGACAGGAAAACTCAGAGATCTGAATCCTCCTTGGAGGAAGCAGGAGCCCGCATCTCGTGGTCGTGCGGTAGCGTTTTCGCTTCCCACGCCCGGGTTCCCGGGTTCGATTCCCGGCGGGGTCAGGGATTTTCTCTGCCTCGTGATGGCTGGGTGTTGTGTGCTGTCCTTAGGTTAGTTAGGTTTAAGTAGTTCTAAGTTCTAGGGGACTGATGACCGTAGCAGTTAAGTCCCATAGTGCTCAGAGCCATTTGAACCATTTGAGGAAGCAGGCGGCACAGCAATACTCTGCAGCCATGAGCTATCATTAGACGATTAGGGATGAGCATCTCCCCAGCCAAACCCTTCTTAGAGCAGATTTAATGACCAAGTGTCTTAAGAATTTATCTGGCTGACCCGAATTAGACGCAGATGCAAGTGGTTTGGTATGAAACCGATGGCTGCTTCTGCAGCCGCTTTAGCCTCCACCTAGTGATTAATACGGCGGTATCCTGCCGCAACAGTGATACAAACTGTAGGGAAAGTCGAATCATTTTTAACAAGATTCAGTAATTTGAAACTTCGTTCAAGAGACCTACCTGTAGTTAGTGGTTCAGCATGCTTCCAACTTCGGCCATAAATGCAAACGCATGCTCTTGTAGCGCTTTCTCTTTTCACACTCTAACCCTTTGGCAACCACACTACGACTTACTTGAATATAATAGTTTATCCTGACATGTGTTCTCCTGAATCATACTCCATATTCCAATCCCAGGCATGCCAAAGCGTTAGCTTAACATCATTAAGCTTTGGCAAACCATTTATCACGCATTTCACGCATTTTAATGTAATAAACTGAGTTTATTGCGATTCTCATTTTATTTTGTAGACAACGAATTCCTTGGTCATTAGATAGAGGGCAACGACGTAATTACGTCAGATGTAGTGGACCATTAATACACATTTGATTCACACTGCATACGTTAGCAAGCACTCCTCAATTCCGCAACAATGTACAGTTTGCGACTCCCGCAAAGGATTCGTTTATTTGCGAACATCTGATGCAGCCGTTAGAGTCATAAAAATTTGTCGTTTTTACTTAAATTTTCAAGAAAGATTTGCATTTGCCATCTCACAGTTCATTCATTTAGCTAAACTAAAATTATTTTAAGTTGTCGGTTTCTAACCATTTTATGTATATTTTCCAGTAGGTAAGGCTGCTGTATGTCTATTGTAGTCCAGCTGAAGAGGAGAGGAGTTGATTTGTTTTCTGTGTACTTTGTGTGTTCTGAATTAGGAGAGGATTGAATTAAAGTGTGTACTTGAGATTTGATAAATTTTATAGATGCTTCGTTAATTTCATTCAAACGTTAAGTGAGGATAGTGTCAGAGCACCCCGAAATTTACGAGGGCGTGAAAGAGTGGTTTAGCAAGAATGAGTATAGAAGAGAGGGACAGAGAGCTTTCAGGTAATTTAGAAATGTTAAGCAGTTATTCTAATATGGAAGTATAGGAGGAGAATACCCAGCATGTCCGTTTTAGTGAGCCATGAGAAACAGCATCACAAAATGAAACTAATATAGAGAATGAGCATCGTAAGGAGCAGGTTAATGACGAAGTGTCTGAAGCTGAATTTAGAAGACAAGTAGAAAATTCACAGGTAGTGGAGATTTCAGAAACAATAGGTCATGAAAGCGCAGCGCAGAGTGATGCTACTCCTGAACCCACATATCAACCACCTGCAGAACTAGACCTGAAGAGCTTTCTGATCGAACAGTTCAAGGAAAATGGAGCGCAATTCTAGAAAAGCAAGGAAGAAAAGGACGTGCAGTTTAAGAAAGTGGACAAACATTTCTATAAAAGTGAAAATTTTATTTAAGAACGTTGAGGAAGAGGGGGACACCCAGTTTGAAGAAAATAAGAAGCAATTTGAAAAGCTAAACAAGATAGACGAACAAGTTATGGCTGAGAAGCAGAAACTGGATGATCATGTGAAGGAAAGACAAGAAAACTGATAGCTAGGCAACGAAACAATCATGAAGAAAATAAATGAGCAGACACAAGGCTTTAACACAAAAGTAGACACATTAATGAGGAATGCTAAGGGGGTGATTAAGGCACAATACCAATGGAATGACAGACGGACTAAAAAAAGAGATTGACACCAACACGAAGAACAACGATACCTATGTGCGGAACATGGATACCAAAACGCAGAATATTGACACAAACATGGAAATATTGAGACTGTCGGAGCATGGGAAGAGCAGTACGTAAAATCGCGCAAGAATATTCTAGGAAATGTAATCGATAAAGTCGAGGTATTAACCACCGCCGTCGAGCAGCTGTCAATGCGTAACGAAACCACGTCCGATCGAACAGTACCAGTAAGCAAGCCTACGCGTGAACGAAGAAATTATAAATTTCGAACAGTTTGGCGAAACACACGCCCACGTTAATCAGAAGGACAAAGAGACGTTAGATACACCCAGGAGAGAGAAGGAGAGTAGCAGAAATTCGAATAGTAATGGAAGGGAGAACGTAACGATCCGAAGTGAAGAAGAAAACAACCGTTAGGGAGTAGAACTCAGAGAACTGACAGACGAGTTACGTCGCATCGGGGCAGTACCGCCTCATTCAACTCATCGGTAACCACCACAGCAACTGTAGAAACATTACCGTCCGGGATAGATGAATAAGAAATCAGAAAACAGCTTGTATCTGTGCACAAGTACTCATTATTTCCGGATGCGTCTAACCGCATTCACCTGAAGATTTGTATATACGAAATCATCAAAGTGGTGGACACCGGTTCTGAAAAATAAATTTGTATGTGCAGACTTTAGAGAAGAGGCAGCAATGACAATGCGAGTGATTGCGGAGAGCCGGACGGAGTGACAGAGCGGTTCTAGGCGTTACAGTCTGGAACCACGCGACCGCTACGGTCGCAGGTTCGAATCCTGCCTCGGGAATGGATGTGTGTGACGTCCTTAGGTTAGTTAGGTTTAAGTAGTTCTAAGTTCTAGGGGACTGATGACCTCTGAAGTTAAGTCCCATAGTGCTCAGAGCCATTTTGATGAGTGTTGACAAGATCAAGTGAAACTGGATATGTTGATGATAGAAAATTATGTAGCGTCGAGGTGGCAAGACCTTATACTATACTTCAGAGAGATGATACGTAGGTACCAACTTTTATGAACCAGCACAACCCACAAGCATTTATCAAATTATCCAAAAAATTGCAAAAAACCTTAGAAGTTGCAATATTAATGTTCTCTGTCGATGAATAGTTTCGAGCCCTAAACTCCTTATCAAATCATCCATTAATCTATGCAATACCACACACATGACTGTTCGTATTAGTCAAACACATCATTGTAAAGTCATGTTGGACTGAACTTCATTCACATTAGTTAGGTTACTTAAGTGGGCTAGTTGAAACGTTAACAGGCGATGGGAAGCTCAGCACCTGACAGAAAAAATATCTGGAGACTTGACGACTGACAAGAGAACTGGAGATGAGACGGTAGACAAGATGGAAGAGTTGAAATTGTCGAAATTCGTTGACCTGACTCAAGACACAATCAAAGAACGAGGAGGAAAGAAACGATTCTCGGAATTGACTTGTACCCACGTTCAGGGGTGGATTATTCGTGGTGCTAGGGCAGCAGGAGCTTAGTATATGGATTTTGCGAATCTCATGAGCACATTATTTGAAGAACTTTTTTTCAATATTTTAGATAACGAGTTACCAATTACAATAGGAGCGAAATGATGGACGGGGTAGCGGCAAACATATATAGGACACCGGTAAGTCTGGAGCAGCAGTTGTCAGCAGTCAGCTGAAGATGGCAACGAATCTGTCTACCGAAATACCGTGGAGAACTTTAGTCGTGACTTGGGCAGGCACCTGAGAATCCTACGTCAGAAATACGTCAGTAAAACATCATATCGCGTGACAATGATGTCTTTGAAAACGGAATATAAATGTATAGTCGTTCATTCTGTGGATCACGAAGGTATCGAATACCTGGAAATCTTCAGTCCATGTTGAATATTACGACAATCACCTTGCTGCACTAAACGCACGCTTGTCCTGAGACTACAGCTTTTCCTTCTGTACTGTCCTGTTTCTGTTATCAAAGTTATTGCAGCAATAATAATTAAACGCCTTAAACTCAGAACAACTTCTCCATATATTAAATTTCAGTTGCTGATGTCTCCCTCTTTTCAAGTAGCAGAACCATCGCAATAGCAGGTCTCACCTCAAACATGAAGGTGTCCACTTCCTCCTGCAGCTCCTGGTCGTCAAGTTTCTGACCATCCTCAGAAGCGTCCAGCAGCAAGTCCAGAAAAGCCACACGTCGTTTTCTACCTGTAAGCGTAATTAGGTTGTGAGCGAGTATCCTTACCACAGACAACTCGGTATTATTCTGTCTGATTTCTAAACTGGAAAGCACGTACCTAGGTCGTCATCCTGCGGTGCCTTCACTTGGGATTCACTCGTTTTACGGGCTGATTTCCTCTCAGCTATCACCTGCAACACATAAGGCATGTCAGAGTGCACGAGGTTTAATGGTATAGTAACTATTGCAGGCACTGGTCAGTATCGTCTGTTGGAGGGAAGAAATGGCGGCTTTTTAGTCAGTACTTCGTAGCTAGCAAGTCTAACAATGGTCAACACTATCTACTTAATTATGCGTAACTTGAATAAATGGGAAAAGAACAAAAGTAAGCAAAACGCCGAAACTGATAACAATTGTCATGGTTAAACAGTGGCACGAGGTGCCTTTGTATCTGTAACTGCTAGAAATGCCGTGCAAAAGAACTAATCAAAGGAAGCACCTACTGGGGTAACAGAGCTCTTGTGGAGTGCACATGGGGTTTTTTAGTCTAGTCGGTAGTTTGAGACACTCTCACGAACACTTGCCAGCCGATACGCGTATTGAGAAGTCAGACCACGTTCACAGCAAAGACAGTTCGACTGTAAAAATTTTATCAGTAAACTGTCGAAGTGTTCGAAATAAAGTTCCGGAATTTATTGGCCTCCAGGAAAATTCTCAACCTCACATTATTCTTGGAACTGGGAGCTGGCTAAAAATCCAAAGTAAAAGGCTGCGAGATATTTATCGAGTCTTGGAATGTTTATCGGAAAGACATATTAGATGCCGTAGGGGGTGGGGAGGTGGGTGGGGGGTGGGGGGGGGACGTTCACTGCATTCGAAAAAAAAGTTGTCTGTACTGAGGTTGATACTGAGTGTGATAGTGATGTTATCTGGTCTCGCATAACAGGCTAGGTGAAACCAAGTTAGTTGTTGGATGTTTTTAACGACCACCCGACTCCGCTATGACAGTTCTAGAGTCATTCAAAGGAAATCTATGGTCAGTTTTGCATAAATACCCAGATCACACAATACTAGTTGGTTCTTTCACCTACCGATTATAGACTGGGCCTTTTTTGGATTCGTTGGAGGGGCTACAACAGACAGTCTTTGAACACATTTTCCGAAAACTGTCTTGAGTAGCTAGTTCTGCAGCCCACGCGCAATGGAAGCATCTTGGACCTTGTAGATAAAACAGGACCAACTTTATCGATGTTGTCAGTATAGAGACCGGGATTATTGATCACGATGTGATCAGTGCGACTATCATTACGAAAGTTAATGAATCAGTCAAGACAACTAGGAGAATGTTTATGCTAGAAAGACCAGATAAGCAGTCTCACTTAGACAATGAACTGCAATCATTAAGTTCCAGAATGATGGACATAGAGGAATTATGGGCAAAGTTTAAACAGATTGTGAATCGTGATCAGGACAGGTAAGAGCGGAAAAGACCCACCGTACAGGCAAGGATTAGTAGAGATTTGTGCGTCTGTAAAAAGATCTATGTGCGAAGCATACAACAGCTACAACAGTTTTACCATGGCTAAAGATCTGGCGGAGAACCAGAAAAAATTTTCTTGATGCAATAATTTACCAACAGCCGCATGTATTGTAGAAATTTATTTCATTTTATGAACTTCTACGTGCTACCAGTTTCGGCATTACATTGATGCCATCTTCAGGCCCCACTCGTCATGGTCGTAAAATCGCTATACACGGAAGGAGCCATATAACTGGATGCGTGAATCACATCGTCCTGCAACAGGTCTTGGTGACCAGGCTCCTTCCGTGAATAGCGATTTTACGACTATGACGAGTGGGGCCTGAAGATGGCATCAATGTAATGCCGAAACTGGTAGCACATAGAAGTTCATAAAATAAAATAAATTTCTACAATACATACGGCTGTTGGTAAATTATTGCATCAAGAAGTTAATGCCAGCCGTCGTCCCACGATCCATAATGGATCAACGAAGAGAAAAAAATTTGGTCCAATCTAAAATCGGGTAAGCGGGTCTAAGGCTTCCATCCACTCACTCGTTGACCAGTATGGCTTGTCAGTAGGAGACAGCAAAAGAAAAGCCGAAGTTTTAAAGTCCATGTTTAAGAAATGGTTCACGCAGGAGAATCGTAGATACGTACCGTCGTTTGCCCATCGCACAGAGGCCCTTGTGGATGACACTCTAATAAGGATCCCTGGCGTAGAGGAAAAACTGAAATAGTTGGAAACAAATAAGTCGTCAGGTCCGGATGGAATCACAGTTCTGTTTTACGAAGAGTACTCTGCGTCATTGGCCCCGTAGATAGATTCCATTTATCGCGAATCTCTCGACCAGCGCAAAGTGCCAAGCGACTGGCAAAAAGCGCAGGTGACTCCTGTTTATAACAAGGGTAAGAGAACGGACCCACAAAATTACAGACCAATAACTTTAACATCGGTTTGCTTCAGAATTCTAGAGCACATTCTGAGTTCGAACATAATAGATCTCCTAGAGATCGAAAAACTCGTGTCCACGACTCAGCACGGATTTAGAAAGCATTGCTCGTGCGAAATCCAGCTTGCTCTTTTCTCACATGATATATTGCGAACTATGGATGAAGGGCAAAAGGCAGATTCCATATTTCTAGATTTCTGAAAAGCATTCAACACGGTACCCCACTGGAGACTGTTACCGAAGGTGCGTGCATACGAATTAGGCTCCCAGATATGTGATTGGCTAGAAGATTTCTTAAGTATAAAACCCAGTACTTTTTCCAGAATAACGAGTGTTCATCGGAGACAGGATTAATTCAGGAGTGTCTCAGGAAGTCTGATAGGACTCGTTGCTACTTTCTGTATACGTAAATGATCTGGCAGACTAGGTGGGCAGCAATATGCATTTCTTCGCTGATGATTCTGTGATGCGCAGGAAGGTGTCGAAGGTAAGTGACTGTAGGTCAAAATTTCTGGTTGGCGTGATGAATGGTAGCTGGCTGTTGATGAAGAAAAATGTAAGTTAATGAAATGTTAGAATACAACGTTACTAGCGACCTGCTTGACACACTCACGTCGTTTAAATAAGTCGATGTAACGTTGCGAAGCGTTATAGAATTGAACGAGCATGTGGGGATTGTGATGGGGTCGACGAATGGTCAACTTCGGTTCTTTGGGAGAATTTTAGGTTAAGTGGACGTCATCTGTAAAGAAGACCGCATATAGGACGCTAGTGCCATTTATTCTTTTAGTACTGTTCGCGTGTTTGACATCCGCACCAGATCGGATTGCAAGAAGACATCGAAGGAGTTTAGAGGCGAGCTGCTAGATTTGTTACCGGTAGGCTCGATCACCATGCAAGTGTTTCGGATGTGCTTCGGGAGCTCGAGTGGGAATTCCTGGAGGTAAGAAGACATTCATTTCGAAGGACACTACCGAAAAAGATAAGAGAACTGGCATTTGGAGCTGACTGCAGAACGGTCCTACTGTCGCCAGCATACATTTCGCGAAGGGCCTACGAAGATAACACGTGAGAAATTGGCGTCCATGCGGAGGCACATAGACAGTCGGTTATCCCTCGCTGTATCTGCTAGTGGAGCACTAAAGGAAACGACTAGTTGCGGTGCAGGGTACCCTCCGCCTCGCACCGTACAGTGGCTTGTGGAGCATGTATGTAGATGTAGATTATCGCATTATCGCGAAGTAGTTTTGTTGCGCTACTTGCCCGTGCTACGTGCTACGTGCCAGCTCTACGTTCCCCAGAAAGTACGATACACAAAGCGTTAAAAACACGATAACACACAGAACAACGGTTTCATGGTACATACACAGCTGGCGCATACGACTTCCCTCCCTTAGATTAACTGACGACTCAGGCGACAGGAAACATATCTGGTCACACAGATTAATAATAAATTATTAAATCGTGAAATCGGTGGACCCCGTACGGCAGAAGAAACGCTAAGAAAAAGAGAGAGGTAGGATTCTGAGTTAGTGAAAGAAGTGGCAGTAAACTACAGAGCGGTTGTCTGTGGTGATATCTTGCCGTGGCACAACAAGGAAACTTCCTACTGTAGGGTGAAATAGCCATAGAGGTATATGAAAAAATCTAAAACAGTGCTTATTGTAATGAAATTCAGGTGATACATATCCCGTTTTAGGTTCTTGGTGAGCAACTTTGTGTGATATCAATGTAAGATACGTTAATAAATGAGTGTTAACAATGTGAAATATTTTCTTGCACAATCGGGAGTTAATTTCAAGTGTTAGGCGACACACTACGAGGTATTCTCTTGTGCTTGAGAGCCCTTTGGCACTACTTCTGGCCACAGCACATCCAAATGGCATTCCCTCCTAAGGTTTTCTGTGTACGACTCAACTGTAGTCTTCTACAGAGGGCCCGACACTTCAACGGTACCAGGGGGGGGGGGCGGGGGTACGGAATTTTCCTAGGATAGGCTAGCTTCCGGTGTGGTGTATGGATGGTTCAAATGGCTCTGAGCACTATGGGACTTAACAACTGAGGTCATCAGTCCCTGAGAACTTAGAACTACTTAAACCTAAATAACCTAAGGACATCACACACATCCATGCCCGAGGCAGGATTCGAACCTGCGACCGTAGCGGTCGCGCGGGGTCAGACTGAAGCGCCTAGAACCGCTCGGCCACACCGGCCGGACGGTATATGGCTCTGGCATTATGTATCTTCAAAACTGATTACAGACTGAAAGACTGACTGCCGATAGGCAAGACTTTTTTCTTTTCTACGAAATGATCAGCTTCTTAAGTGCTGCTGGGTCCCCAGAAAATCTAAAATGTAGCAATGTGGGGCCATTATATTACTACTCACGTGTGTACTGCCAGGGGATCTTCGGATCATTCCACGTACTTTCGGTTTTTTTTATAGTGGTGCTTGTCTGTGTAGAATATCATTACACACCGCGTTCCAGAATTGAATTTTAAGTTGAACGACCTCCTCTCTACCAACAGGCTCGTTCTCGTGCTGGAAGAAGCTGAAGAATATAGCATCACGTCTAATAAGACACCAGATTTCGTGACTGCTTCATTTCTTCACTAATGCTCCAGATATTGCTTTGATTGTTATTCATATCTTAGGGGCAGTGTGAATCTCATATGGTGCATTTACCGACATCTACGAGCAGTCACATACTGCTAAGATACAGGAAAACATGAATAAAAATAATGATTGGCCGATACTATGAACAACCAGACAAATGGAAATGGAAGTGAAGCCACATGCTCCTTGACAAAGTGTAGGGGAACGATGCGGGAGACCCGCACCGCTATACTAGGCAAGGTCCTAATGGAGGTGGTTTGCCGTTGCCTTCCTCAGACTCTTAATAGGGATGAATGATGATGAGGAAGACAACACAACACCACCCAGTCATCGCGGGGTTTGTGACAATCCCTGACCCCGCCGGGAATCGATCCCTGGACGTGCTCGGGAAGCCAGAACGCTACCACGAGTCCCCGAGCCGCTGACAACCAGACACAGCCATACAAAATTTGGCGAGAACAGTTGTCAATCCCTTGTTTGTAAAGCTGCAGAAAACGTACACAAAATTCGGAGGGAACATCTTTTCAATACTTTCTTCGTAAAATTGTAGAAAAGAGTAATAAATACATTCTCTTGCCTTCTTGTTAAACCCTTAAAGAAAGGGGAATGAACATGTTACCAGTACCTTCTTTGTAAATCCGTGCAAAATTTTCAGTTGGTCGTAGTACTCTTTTGCTGACGAAGTCCTTTCGAAAATGAAATCAGACTGCATCCATGGATTAATCATTCTTTCCACGGTTAGTTCACTGATCCTGAAAATAATAAAAAGTATCACAACTTGTAAACTAATCCTTTCTCTGAAATTTGGGATAAATTTTAAGACAGTTATACATTTGTCAAATTATCTGCACGATTTACCGTTTGCTGAATATGTACCACAGTTTTATATATAGGATGATTTTAATTCAAGTTCCAGCTTCAAAACACTGTAAAAACAAGAAAAGCTGCTCGGAATGACGTCAGATTTGAACGGAATATGACTGAAGAAGGAAGAAACGTTATGAAAACAAAGAATTCCAGTAGATGACGCTTTAAGCGTCCTAAAATAAATTGGTCTAGCTATAAATGATAAATGAACTGCAGTACAATGGCTACTGTGACTTGCCTAGAAAACCATCCGTACTGTCCAATGTGCATGACTGCACAAGTTTGCCATTAAACAGTTGTGGCACACTTATGTATGCCCGTCCACCATGGCAAGATCTTGTTACATTGGATGAAAAAATCGAGTTTTGATTGTCCTGTGGTCAAAAACCGCATAAAACCAACGACGACATCGGTTTTAAATTATCCTGAGGTCAAAAACAGCATAAAAGCAACAGTGAAATCGGTTTCTAGGATTTAGTACCTCAGTCGGTGTAAACGGAACCCGAATGGGATCTCTTTTTTGTCCGCTTGTCTGTCTTACAGTGTATCTGTCTGTCTATCCGACTGTTAACACTTCTTTTTCTTCGGGAGGGGCAGAAGGATCATGTTAAAATTTATATCACATACTAGGGTCATTGGACCCTTGGCGAAGTAAGAAATTTAGGCTTCTCAGCCAACTCGATCAGAAGATACGGTCATTTATGTCACATATTTACTTATGTCATATATTTACTTGCAAATACAATCATCAAAACATATGGTGTACTTCCCGTTGCCGACTCGTCAAATTTGGCAAGAAGCAAGGTTTCACAGTACAAGTAAAAGAAAAAATCTGAAAATTATTAAATTGTATTTATACCACATAAAAATATTTTCTTGTTATTAGAAGCTTCATGATCTGTTAAAAATATCGGAAAGTACCGTAGAGATTCTGATCTGGTTCTCAGTAACAGGAAGAGTGATTCACGAGGAAGGTTCGTGTGTGTAATTTACAAATATTTCGTGGTGACTGGCTGAACTACGATGGAATGAAGTCCCCTGCCGCTTTGAAAACGATGCCTTTGTCACCTAGCCGTGACAGACGTTACGGGCGGCCGACTACTGTTATAGCGCCTCTAAGACGTAAAACCAAAGTAATACTGGTAATCGGTGCAGGATTGTAGTGCCATGGTTTGGAATGGGATTCCAACATCCTATAAAACATGCATTGAAGGACTCCACAGAAAAAATCGAAATTTGCATAACAGCAATAATACTAGGGCCGACAGTATTGTTTTCTTCTCTGGAGACGTCCGTCGAATCTTACCAGTAATCGCAACAGGGACAAGAGAAGACGAATCCAACGCGTCTTTAATTGCCAGTTAGCATGACATCTTAACATAGCTCCAAAATTAATAAAATAAATGAAAAATTACAATGGCGAATGCAAAATTACATAAAAATTTGAAATTTAAAGTTAAAGCATTCTTGAAAGTAAGGGAATGCCCAGGATCGACATCATGCCAATGTCGATGTCGATAAAAGATGAAAAGCTTCCAGATTCTCGATTCCTACCTATTAACATAATTAAGATTGTACGAACACTTTTTGCGCGAATCGTACTTGCACTTATCAGGATTTTTAGTTGTCGTGAGACTGGCGGAAGACATTTTCAATATGCTGTCCACCGTTTTCTGCCACAAGCTGAAACAAAGAAACAGCATGTTTCACAACAGACTGGACTGCGTCAGTGGCCACGTTCAGAATGCGTTGAGCAATGCGTCTTCAGTTCTGCTACGTTCGTAATTGAGCACTGAATATAGCATCTTTCAGATAACCCCCCAGCCAGAAGTCACATGGATCAATATCAGGTGATCGACGGCTGATAGTTATAGCATTTCCAAATCGCCTCTAAAGCAGCTGCTTCCTGGTTCTGCAAATGTGCAGAATAGCGCCACCTTGCATAAAAATGGTCCTATCCACATATCCAAGGTGTTGAAGCGCTGTAAGGACGTAGGTGCGCAAAAGATTCTCATAGCGTTTACCAGTGATGGTACAAGAACAAGACCCGCAGAACCCATGTCCTCGAAGAAATATGGCCTTACGTTGAAAGATGCCGTCAACCCGCACCACGCAGTTACCTATGCAAAATGAAGCGCTACCGGTTGAGGTGTGAACAGATTTTCCGTTGCCCATGCTCTGCAATTCTGTGTACAGGGTGGTCCATTGATCGTGACCGGACCAAATATCTCACGAAATAAGCTTGAACCGAAAAAACTACAAAGAACGAGACTCGTCTAGCTTGAAGGGGGAAACCAGATGGCGCTATGGTTGGCCCGCTAGATGGCGCTGCCATAGGTCAAACGGCTATCAACTGCGTTTTTTAAAATAGGAACCGCCATTTTTATTACATATTCGTGTCGTACGTAAATAAGTATGAATTTTTTAGTTGGACCACTTTTTTCGCTTTGTGATAGATAGCGCTGTAACAGTCACAAACGTATAAGTACGTGGTATCACGAAACATTCCGCCAGTGCGGACGGTATTTGCTTCGTGATACATTACCCGTGTTAAAATGCATTGTTTACCAATTGTGGAAATGGTCGATATCGTTTTGATCAAAATGCCCAACGGACGTGTGCTATGTATGCTGCTTGGTATCCTGGACGACATCATCCAAGTGTCCGGACCGTTCGCCGGATAGTTACGTTATTTAAGGAAACAGGAAGTGTTCAGCCTCATGTGAAACGTCAACCACGACCTGCAACAAATGATGATGCCCAATTAGGTGTTTTAGCTGCTGTCGCGGCTAATCCGCACATCAGTAGCAGACAAATTGCGAGAGAATCGGAAATCTCAAAAACGTCGGTGTTGAGAATGCTACATCAACATCGATAGCACCTGTACCACATTTCTATGCACCAGGAATTGCATGGCGACGACTTTGAATGTCGTATACAGTTCTGCCACTGGGCACAAGACAAATTACGGCACGATGACAGATTTTTTGCACGCGTTCTATATAGCGACGAAGCGTCATTCACCAACAGCGGTAACGTAAACCGGCGTAGTATGCACTATTGGGCAACGGAAAATCCACGATGGCTGCGACAAGTGGAACATCAGCGACCTTGGCGGGTTAACGTATGGTGCGGCAGTAACGGAGGAAGGATAATTGGCCCCATTTTATCGATTCCAATCCATATGGTGCAATGTATGCTGATTTCCTACGTAATGTTCTATAGATGTTACCTCAAGATGTTTCACTTGAAGCGGTATTGAATAGCATATTTCAAGACAGGTGGATTGGTCGTCGAAGCACCATACCATGGCCCGCATGTTCACCGGATCTGACGTCCCCGGATTCCTTTCTGTGGGGGAAGTTGAAGGATATTTGCTATCGTGTTCCACCGACAACGCCTGACAACATGCGTCAGCGCATTGTCAATGCATGTGCGAACATTACGGAAGGCGAACTACTCGATGTTGAGAGGAATGTCGTCACAGGTATTGCCACATGCACTGAGGTTGACGGACGTCATTTTGAGCATTTATTGCATTAATGTGGTATTTACGGGCAATCACGCTGTTACAGCATGCGTTCTCAGAAATGATAAGTTCACAAAGGTACAAGTATCACATTGGAACAACCGAAATAAAATTTTCAAACGTACCTACGTTCTGTTACCAACTGTTCGTCTAAAATTGTGAGACATATGTTTGTGACTATTACATCGCCATCTGTCACAAAGTGAAAAAAGTGGTCCAACTAAAACATTCATTTCTCTACGTACTACACGAATATGTAATAAAAAATGGCGGTTCCTATTTAAAAAAACGCAGCTGATAGCCGTTTGACCTATGGCAGCGTCATCTAGCGGGCCAACCATAGCGCCATCTGCTTTCCCCCTTCAAGCTAGACAATTTTCGTTCTTTGTAGTTTTTTCGGTTGTCGCTTATTTCGTGAGATATTTGGCCTCGTCACGATCAATGGACCACCCTGTATAAAAGTCTACGCAAATGGAATTGGACTTCGTCTCTACACAGAGTCTGCCAAGGTCATTTAATGTCTGTCTACTTCCACACGAGCAAGAAATTCTAGAGTAAACGTTTGTCTGACTGGAGAGTCAGTATGAGGCAACTACGGAATATGGGTAATTTTGTATGGATAGCAATGCAGGATGTTCGTAGACATTTATGCAGCGTGCTCACAGGCATGCCTAAAGTTCGGGCAATTCCCCGTGCACTGCATGTTTGTACGCCAACGTCTAGCCTCACCCGCAATGTTGTTGTCACATCTTCCAGTAACGTCGGATCAACTGTTTTCCCTCCTCTTGTCACATTGAACTTCAAAAAAATCTGTCTTTTCGAATTTCGTAATCATTTGCTCCATAATCTTGGCAGAAATCGGACCAACGCCTCTTTTCATACGCTTGAGCGTCCAGAACTTCTGCAGGGCTACTAGTGTATAGTTACCGTTCTTGCTAAAGATTTTTACCAGCAGCGCGCAATGTTGCGTTGAAATTGTCATGCTGGGCGTCTCTAACGCAACCTGAGGAACAGCCGTGTATCCCGAGTCTTTTATGTTCACATATTCTGCCTCTCACAGCTACATCTAGCGGTAAAATGTTCGTTAATTTTTTTGTTTCCGTAACACGTCCCTCTTCTTCGATAATATTCCGTTCCAATTTGACTACATTCTGAGCAATGGTTCAGACGTTTACAGCGTACTGAAACTGGATCTTTAATTATACTCAACCTGTATTATTTTGAACTTCTGTCACTGTATTGATCGTATATTGGGAGAATATTAAAACACAGGAGGAACCACTTTATGATCGTTTACATGTTTATTCAAAGCATTGCCGACAACAGGTGCATATGCCCAACTTCAGAAGCTTGCATTCACATGTGAGGCACTACATATTCTTTGTCCCGTGGTAGCTGCTGTTGCACCACGTGACAAATAATTATTTCTTTCTTAAAGTTACATTTGATTAATTTTAACCGATATTTTTAGTTAGACACCGAAATGAGTGCTGTACTTGCAAAAATTGTTACAGCAGGTACGAAAAAATCGACTTGAATTCGTACTTTCGAGTATTCCGATTTTTTACTAGGAAACCTTTGTACGTTGCATTACACGATATTTAATTTGATCAACACCTTCGCATCATGAAGCACATACAATAATGAATAATTTCACTTGTACTGTTCGCAACTTTCACTCGGCAGCACTTCACAGTTATTAACCCAGACTTTTCGGGCGTACAAGCGCCGGTCATGAGCTTTATAAACGATATAACAGAAACGTTTTCAAATGTCCATTGATTTTCTGCGGAGCAGAGACCTAGAAATATTATCGTCTTATCTAAACGGTTGTTCACGGTTGTAAATGTCGTGTGACCGTGTAGACCGTTCACCGGGTGCAAGTCTTTCGATTTGACGCCACTTCGGTGACTTGCGCGTCGATGGGGATGAAATGATGATGATTAGGACAACACACACCCAGTCACTGAGCGGAGAAAATCCCCGATCCAGCCAGGAATCTAACCTGGGCCCGTAGGATTGACATTCTGTCGTGCTGACCACTGAGCTACCGGAGGGCGAACTGTTCAAGAATGAAGTTAATGGAACAGAAACTTACAGTAGAACATGTAGAAAGCTGCTTGTATGTGACACATAGTAAATTTTCATTCCTTTCCGGTTTTTTAAATTTTTTATTCTTACTTATATGCGTGACTGCACTTAGGTAACTTAAGAACTTAAGTTGTACAGCAAATTAATTGTAAGTTGACATAACATTCTAACATATCTGAATACATTATGTGTTGAAATAGTGTCACATATGCATACGTATTAACAGGCAAGTTCAGGAACTGACGATGCCCTCTGCATAGGACTACATATTGGGAGTGCATATTCTAATTGGCAACTGCCTTGCCGCAGTGGATACACCGGTTCCCCTGAGTTCACCGAAGTTAAGCGCCGTCGGGCATTGCCGGCACTTGGATGGGTGACCATTCAGCCGCCATGTGCTGTTGCCATTTTTCGGGGTGCACTCAGCCTTGTGATGCCAAATGAGGAGCTACTCGACCGAATAGTAGCGGCTCTGGTCAAAGAAAACCATCATAACGACCGGGAGAGCGGTGTGCTGACCAGATGCCCCACCTATCCGCATCCTCAACTGAGGATGACACGGCGGTCGGATGGTCCCGATGGGCCACTTGTGGCCTGAAGACGGAGTGCTTTTTTTTATATTCTAATTAGCAACTTGTACGGAAACGCATTTTCAATGTATCATTGTTTTTTCTCTAATGATAGTTTTAGAGTTCAGGTAACTTGTTTCATGTAAATAATACTAATACAAAGGTGACATAGTGAACTTAGGTAATGTGTTAATAATCTTACGGACTGTACAGCATAGTATAGAAGATGGAAGTTTAGAAAAAGAGATTTTTATTTGTTAGTTCTGTCTGCTCATTCAGCAGATGTTATGGTATCTTGTATTGTATGAAACTGGGGACCTAGAAACGACGGAGGGGCTTCGTCCCCGTCGTAGCCCTCAGTGGTTCACAACCCCACAATAGGCTGCAGCAGTCCACTGTGCGGTTCGGCCCCCAGTGGACCACTCCCTTGCCCCCCCCCCCCTTCTCGGGAACGTCTCACACTAGACGAGTGTAACCCCAATGTCTGCGTGGTAGAATAATTATGGTGTACGAGTACGTGGAGATTGTGTTTGCGCAGCAATTGCCGACATAGTATAACTGACACAGACTAAGGGGAACCAGCCCGCATTCGCCGAGGCAGATGGAAAACCGCCTTAAAAATCATCCACAGACTGGCCGGCACACCGAACCTCGACACTAATCCGCCTGGCGGATTTGTGCTGGCGACCGGCACGCATTCCCGCCCGAAAAATCATTGCGTTAGACCGCACGGCTAACCAGTGTCTTACACTGGTGAATATGTATTTACATTTCTTCTAGCAGGTTCAACTTGTTACTTGTTCCAATTATGTGTAGGTCAGTGCGGTGCTCCCTAGTTTTCCAGAAGCATGACCTTCTCCTGAAGGATGTTACCCAAAAGCTGAGTTACGATAGTTTTCCAGCCTAAATGCACCTTTATGACATTTTAACATTAATGTGATTTTTTTCCTTCTAGCTACCAAGATTTTTTGCAAGTAGAACATATATTTGTTATATGTAACTGAAAGCATCGATTCAAATTTTGAAAAAATGTGCTAGTGATAAAAATAATTATTTCTCACACTGTTCAACAGTCGACTACATGGTGCCATCTTCATGCAGTACGTAAGCTATGAGTGCAGAATCATGAAGACGAGTATTTATGCCTGACACAGATTATGACTTTAATAAACAAGTACCTCTTTGTAAAATAGTGACTGATATTTAACGTTATTTCTAAACATGCTGACTTACAAATGAACTATGGTTTGATAATAGCATTAAGTAAGCTATTCTGGTACAGTATTTATTGTGTTATCTACAGAATTAAATACTTTTTTAAAAAGTGGGCTCTTGTAGGTCTCTGGGAAGCGATTAAAGTACTTCTTCGCAATATAATTCACAACTTTTATGAAATAAAATATGATTTTACTCAAAGATAATTTCAATCTATCCTAGAAAAGGCGCTAGATACACTAAAGTTATGTTGTCTATAAGTTAAAAAGTTTCGTTTTCGACACGTACCTGTTAACGGCGTTGACATAAGCAGATTGCGTCTGATTTTGAGCATTGACTGAAGTCCCCATTGCTGTTTCTGTGCATACGAGAAGCAAGCATCACTCTAAGGGTATTTCATATTCTTTTACAAAGAAAATACAAAGAAGTATAAATTCCTGCAGCCTTATATATTATGAAAGTACCCTCTGACAAAGGCATCAAATTATTGGCATCAAATTATTGACATACACTATTTTGCCTGAATATATTATTTTCTCGGTGCAAATCACTTCGACGCTACACCTGTAAACCAAGAGTAATGCTCCCATCAGAAAGTTTGCATATGACCCTTGCAATCAAGTCGTCAATAGCATAAATTTTTTGCAGGAATGTGTATATTATCAGAGGGCCCCGAAAATTTTAAAAAAGTGTCAGCAAATCCTTTCGATATTTTAAGAATTAATAATGAATAGACGTTAATTGAAACATTAAATTCATCAAAAAAGAAAACATTATTTTTAAGATTTTCATTGCCTTTTCCTTAGCAGCTCCGATTGCCTTTGTTCGTTTAAGCACAATCCTTGTTTTCGAAGATGCCAATTTAATTTCCCTAGTGTTAGGTAAATTAATGAAGTCGTAAATCACTAAGATCCTGATAGGTTTCTTTGTTTCCAGCTTTGTATTTATTTTCAATCTATAATTATTTTATCTTGAAACTCTTCCATTGGGCCGTATTTGCATAAAAACAACAATGGGGATTGTGGGTCCGCTTAAGACAAGAAAGTTGTTTTTAGTAATTTTCTTCACAAACTAATTTCAGCAACATTATCAGCACATCAGTGAGTTTTTCCTTCATCTAAAACATGCAAAATTAGCAACATTATAAACATCGTAAAAAATTATTACATCTGTACTGTGTTTCCAAATATTGCATTTTGTGAATAGTTTTATAAGACCTTATTTAAGCCACAGCATGGTTTCTACGTTGGTTATAGTTGTTCCTAACATATTTTCTGTGTTTTGTTGCAATTGCTTTGACATACAGCATGTCATCGACAACTGTATAAGCTGTTTTTATTAACAGGTACGAAAAAGTGGATTTAGATAAGTTTGCGTTATACTATTGGGAATTGTGGCAGTGATGTGGATGCAGTACTGGTGTGCACATGCTGTTATGTAATTTTTCATGTACTCACGTTCATTGGTCTGCTTGCAGTTACCTTTAATCACATAAAAACATATTTATTACAACTTGGTCATAATTCAGAACATTACGTCATCATGTTATGCGATACATTCTCACAACGCACACCGCACACGAAGAGCAAGATGGCGTAATGTTTTGAATTATGGCGAATGTGTAAAAGTTCCTTTTTTCTGTAAGCCGACCAAAGAACACTAGTACACGGCAAGTTACATAACAACCTAGTGCATATCAAAACTGTACCCACAACACTACTACTTTCTCGAGTAGTTAAACGCTGAGATATGGAAGTCCACTTTTTCATATTTGTTAATAACAACCGCTCATACAGCTGCAGATGAAATGCTGTACGCCGAAGACACGGCACCGAAACACGGAAAATATGCCGGAGACAATGCCGGTCAATGTAGAAGCCATGCCCTGAGACTTAAAGTAAATAAGTTATTATAAAACTGTTCGTAGAATACAACATTTGGAACCAGAAAGTGCACATGGAATAACGTTTTGTGACATGTATAATGATGCTATTTTCCGTGTTTTGGAATAAAGAAAGAAAACCACTGATGATGGCGAGATGTCGCTGAAACTAGTTGAGTGGAAAGGGGGGGGGGAAATAAAAACAGAAGTATTTTGTACCAAGGCGGACCTACAATCCTCATTGTTGTTCAGTCTATAACTTATTGGCACACGTTCATTTAAAATTCTACAGTGGTTTAGGACCACTACATGTGTATAATTTCATTTTTGTTTGCTAAAATACTAAGTACTGTAGCAGTCTCGGAATTTTTCACCCTCCCACTCACTGGGACAGGAAAACTGGGCCGACGTGTTGTGCCGCGGATATTGACGCAGCAGTGTGAGCACTGATGATCTGGCGCTTCCCAGGCGACCAATAGCTTCTCCCAACGAGACTGGACGAGTTTTGTGTATAGCGGACCGGCGATGCTGCTCGTTCTGTCTTCCTGGCCTCGACAAGCGGTACACAGCTCGTAAGAGACTAAAGTTTCCCGACATGCCTGCCCGTGTGTAGGCCTTTGTTTCTCTTCTTCCAGTAAGCCGCTTTTGCGTCAATCACGCTTTCTTATTACCCCTAAATTCGTAGCCGCATTTATCGCCCACCCTCCTAGCTTGGTTATTTTGTATTTCCGTACTGGCTATTAGGCGCATTGGACCCTAAAATTAAATATTTTTCCCTTCTAATTTGTTCTGTGGCACATTGTTCTTTCCATGTCTCACATATCAAGAAAAACATATCAACAACACAAAAATTTCTAATCTTATGTCGAGTGCTATAATAAGCAGGCCATCATTCAGACAAATATGTTGCCTGCATTAGTGCCAGCTACTGGAAGAATGCAATTAATTAATTAGGTATGAACTTTGTTTACGGCACAATGACCCAAGAAAAATATTTCTACATCAAAATCGTTCTGTTAGGCTTAGCAAGTGTTACAGTGTTAATTCAACTACATTGTCTGCAGAGATATGCCAGCAGCACAATACTTATCTCAAAATCAATTCCACAACTTACCAAAATATTCGTCAGCAACAAACATACATAATGTTACGTCAAGTGTTATAATGGTATCGCCACGTTCAAAAAAATGGTTCAAATGGCTCTGAGCACTATGGGACTCAACTGCTGAGGTCATTATCCCCTAGAACTTAGAACTAGTTAAACCTAACTAACCTAAGGACATCACAAACAATCATGCCCGAGGCAGGATTCGAACCTGCGACCGTAGCGGTCTTGCGGTTCCAGACTGCAGCGCCTTTAACCGCACGGCCACTTCGGCCGGCCGCCACGTCCAAATGTGTAAAGGATGTTGGCATTTCGCCGGTCGTGGTGGCCGAGTGGTTCTAGGGGCTTCAGTCCGGAACTGTGCGACTGCTTCGGTTGCATGGTCGAATCCTGCCTCGATCGTGGATGTGAGTGATGTCCTTAGGTTAGTTAGGTTTAAGTAGTTCTAAGTTCTAGGGGACTGATGACCTCAGATGAGAATGTTACTGGTGGTTCATAGAATGAACTGACATCACCCGGCATTTTTACAAGTTTTTCAGTAATGCTTCACCGTAGCAAGCACTCATGAGGAGAAAATGCATCGTTTTCTGTGCTATAAAAACAGAATCGAAGTTATTTAGTTCCATTTAACAATACTAACTTTATATTATGTATAAAACGAACGTTGAAGGACGTTTGCGATGTTTGCTGACAGAAACTATAATGACAAGACTCTCTAAAACCTTTACAGATTATATTCACCATAATCAGCTACAAAATACTACAAAACATTTGATCAAAACACCATGTGTAGAAGCATACAACATAACGAAATGATAAACTAAGGAAAGAAGGAGCTTTGACGGTATTTTTAGCACAACGTGTCACTTAAACTGCATGTTTCCACGATTCACAAGAACTTAATCTTACAAAATTTTACATACGAACAACATTCCCAAAAACAGTGGTGAAACATAACGGAGGTGAAACTTGGCGAAAGCCAATGGTCTAAATATGAGAGCTGAAAGATCGATCTCTCGAAGATATAATCTTCGCAACAAAATAAAATTATTTGTCGTAATATACAGGGTGATCAAAAAGTCAGTATAAATTTGAAAACTTAATAAACAACGGAATAATGTAGATAGAGAGGTAAAAATTGACACACATGCTTGGAATGATATGGGGTTTTATTAGAACAAAAAAAAAAAGTTCACAAAATGTCCGACAATGGCGCGTGAAAGATATATGTTGCGCGCGTCGTTTGGTGATGATCGTGTGCTCAGCCGCCACTTTCGTCAAAGCTTAGCCTCCCAGGTCCCCATACCTCAGTCTGTGCGATTATTGGCTTTGGGGTTACCTGAAGTCGCAAGTGTATCGTGATCGACCGATATCTCTACGGATGCTGAAAGACAACATCCGACGCCACTGCCTCACCATAACTCCGGACATGCTTTACAGTGCTGTTCACAACCTTATTCCTCGACTACAGCTATTGTTGAGGAATGATTGTGGACATATTGAGCATTTCCTGTAAAGAACATCTTCGCTTTTACTTACTTTGATATGCTAATTATTGCTATTCTAATCAGATGAAGCGCCATTTGTTGGACATTTTTTGAACATTTGTATTTTTTTTTTGGTTCTAATAAAACCCCATGTCATTCCAAGCACATGTGTCAATTTGTACCTCTCTATCTACATTATTCTGTGATTTATTCAGTTTTCAAATTTATACTGACTTTTTGATCACCCAGTATAATGACTTCATGTACAAGACACAGGCATGTTTCTTACCGCAACACGCAAGCGTAATTACAGATTCCGATCACGAACGAAAATTCAAATTCTGCTCGAAAATAAAAATGTTTTATTCTTAAAAGATGTATGATTTCGACCACAAAATATAAATGACACTTTGAAAATATCTCGGATACTGAACCGAATGACGTAGTACAACAGGCGCAATATTTCGGCAAGCCGACTTCTTGCCTTCTTCAGGCATTCCTGGAGTCTGATTGATCTTGGATGGATGCCGACTTTCTATAAACTTTACGCTCCTCCCGCAGTCTCCATAATGGCGCTTCCGTTCGGTTTGCGGCCGGTGGTGGGGCAAGCGTGGCGCCGGGTGGTGGGGGAAGACACATACAGGTTTGTACCTGCATGCCTCCAGCTATCATGCTCCTTCATAACTAGAGGGTTTCCACAGCACACTGGTGCACAGAACACGCGAAATCTCGGACTGTGACAGCCTAACAGCTGAATTACAGCAGTTGAGGGACAAGGTTCGCGTCACGCCACTCTCCATTGTTGCCAAATTTATTCAAGATGGCGGCGATGACGTCATCCTAGATGGCGGCATGTAGACTTGGCAACATCGCATGACGTCATCCAAGATGGCGGATTTTGGCGGGAGAATAGTCCTATTGTGCTATGTCCACTAACCTAACCTCAAGAAAAAATGGCGGGAATTTTGAATTTTGGCGGGAAAATAGATCAATTGTGCTACGTCCACTAACCTAAGCCTCCAGAAGAAAAAATGGCGGTAAGTTTGAATTCCAACAGGATAATGCATGCAAAGACTGTACTTGTCTTTTTATTATTATTGATTATCATTCATTAACATTCATTATTATTTATTATTATTTATTATCATTTATTATTATTGACCTGCCTCCACTAGAAAATTCCCTCCAAATTCAAATTCCAACACGATAATGGGTGCAAAACCTTACTTTTGTTTATTATTAATCATTATTATTTATTAACATTCATTATCATTCACTGTCATTTATTATCATTCATTATAATTTATCATCATTCATTATCATTGATTATTATAGGCCTACCTCCACTAGAAAATTACGCCAAATTCAAATTCCAACACGATATTCTCACGAAAACTGTACTTCTATTTATTATTATCATTTAGCGTTCGAGTGTGGATCTGCTGCGTACTATATATCCAGAGCTGTGTCCGAGAGGCGGATCCACCATACGCAGCATCGGTGATAGGGTTCGCGGGTGGGCCAAGCACGCGTTACGTCCGGAGAAGTATTCTATGCTCGAAGTTTGGTCCACCAGCCGATGGCACTGGGTCCTGGGAGCCGTCCGCGAGGCGTGCATGTGCAAAGAGATACAGAAAAACAGAGCAAGCGCTCTCCGAATGTGGAGGTGACTGGATACGCCTTGGTTACATTTAGAGACAATTTTAGAACACAGAACGATAACTTATGTCGCGGTCGCATGGATGGATCTGACATAAAATTGAAAGATCAGCGCATAGATATAAACTAAACTAATATACACCGAAATGCGGTGAAAATGAGAACGTACTTGATTATCTCTTGGTTCGCAGGGAGGAATTTGTACACGGAGTAAAGTATGCGGCAACAAGAGGAATGCAGGAAAACAATGACTTAGAAGCGAGCCGAATAAGGAAGGCAGTCAATTTTTTCTCGTATTATAGTGTATGTCTACTGAGGTAACAGTGATACACGCTAGTTGAATACTGTATTTGATGCTTTTGAGGAGGACAGAGAATCATTCACGTCTAAACTTACTCACATCTGTGTTAAATCATAACAGAGGGTGTACGGGATGATCGATTGAGACAGAGCTGCAACTAGGTACGATTCAAAAGTTGACTCATTTATTCTAGAGAAGGACAAGTTGCTGAAGGTAGATTTTTTCCCGGTATTCTATTTGGATGCTTTAGTCACGTGATATAGTCAGCGTTCTAGTCGTATGCGGCTACGTGTTCGGTATGTGGTTTAAAGCGCTGTCTACTTGCGATGAACCCGTCGGTCATCAGAGGACTTCCATCTCATGTGTGATGAAGGTTGACACATTCCTCTAAATGCACTTTGATTTACATGATCCCCACCCTGTCGCATGCTTGGTGTAAAATCGAGACGTCAGCGTCATAACTAAGTTAGCTGTGGGTATTTGTGAGGGGCTGTAATCATTGTGTACACACTTACCCGACACACGGGTGTTTACAGAGTCGGTGACGGGATGAGTTTTAATTTTCACATGTCGGACGCTGCTGTTGTACGTATCTATTTGCTTGTAGGATGTACCGGCTGCTAATAACTATCATTTTTTATATAGACCTGATGGAGTAATAGTATTATTTCTGACTCGTGATCTGGTGTGATCATTGGGCACTAGACGTGTCCGCAGGGCTATATTGGGCTCGTATCACAGAAAGGAAAAGTTTTACGATTGGGGTAGAGATAGATCAGCGTAAGATGACCGGGGGAAGGATGTATGTCTGACAAGACGAAAAAGTAAGCGATCTAAGGTTATTGCCCGTTTTTAAGTGCTGAACGTTCTAGTCTTAGGAGTGTGTGTGTGTTTATGTTCTCTCTCTCTCTCTCTCTCTCTCTCTCTCTCTCTCCTACCGAAACCTTCGATGCACCGATCATGGACTCTAGAACAATACTTTACGCATGATAGATTGGACGATTTGCTTAAATATAAATATCGCTTCGTTCTTTTTCTCCTTAACTGTATGCTATTAAATTAAGGCACTTTGAGATCTGTTAGTATAGATCGAAATGGTGTGCTAAGCTCCAAGACTTGGTTACATTTCGAGAAATGTGGTACACTTGGATGGATTAGGACCAGGAAAGCTCTATTCAGTCAAGAGAGGTGGAGTGTAGCTGTATTCGTCTGCTCGGTTGAGGAATAATTGGGTAGCGATGTTGTGGGGTAGGTTGGTCAATGCCGAAGTGAGGATGGTCTTTTAACGTAAGAGGACTAGATAGCTCTGTGACCGCCATACGCAGAGAGATTGATCGAGTACTATGCACGAGGTCTTAAAAATATGTATAGCGTTGTCTGGTATAATTTGATCGTCTTTATGTGTTCGAAAATTAAGTGTGAATGAACGTGCTGAGCAGTCATCTATGAATGGTCGCAATGATACTTGCAAAGTAGAGGATGTATGGTTTAGCTATGATACTGAAATTAAGAAAACAATCTGTCACATGACTGGCCAGTGTTGGACTAACTGTAAAATTTTTCGCGATATCAGCTGTGATGGATAATATTACAGTAGATCGGTAGTGTCTTATCCATCGCATCTGTGCATTGGGTACGACATAATGATTGACTGGCAATACTTGCTTGAGTTGGGGGAGAAATTTTGGTTGATGGACCGCAACTTCCAGGGCTGCTAGCACCGAAAACGGCGATCCTGTACTTGTGTGCAAAAATGACCAATCACTAGAAATTGACTGCAGAGTTATTAACTATTCGGTCACTGTGACATATGAGTTTAAATGTAGAGGTGGTCAATCACTTTCGAAGGAAGTGACTACAACGCCAGCAGGCTCTTCTATTTTCCTTGTGTTGTGGGTGTCCTTTATTTAAAATCATTCAAATGTTAAGCTATCGACTGTAAGAATATGATTTATAAGATGCAAGGTATAGTTTCCTGTGAGAGGCCGTGCATCAGTCCGTGTTAATGTCTGTTTAGAATAAGACAATGACTTCGAAGTCGCGGCAGAAAGACGAAATGCTCGGCAGTGTGCAAAAGCGTGTTAGAAAACACTGTTTGAACAAGGGCCAGAGGCTGCTTCTCATTCGCTTAGAGTATGGGTGATCAAACTTTAAAGGGGTCTCTGCAGCGTGTGTGTATATTTAATATGATCTTGTTCATACACGCATTTGTAGTTTGAGGTGTTGGATTTGGTGAGCTGTTAGGAATTCTTGGATGGTTGTACTCTGAGTTATTCGGGGGTGGGGGGGGGGGGGAGTATTGTGAATTCCGTTTGTCCGCGCTGGAGGTGGATTGCATTGGTGCCTTCGTGATTTTTTCACTGTTTGATGGTAGAGGATAAAGATGATAGGGTGTTGAGGATCTGTTGTACTTGTACCTAGTTTGAGGCGTACAACATTTCCCGCATTTTCGGCGAATGGTCAAAAAAAGAAGGTCCTGTTGTAGTAACTGAGATCGTTCTGTTTACAGACAGGTTGCAGAAGGTAATAGATATGTCTTTCTCCAACTTAAATTGCAGAGATCAGATGGGTGAAGATAAATGCATACTCATCTATGCTTAGAAAGGGAGAATGCTCTTTTATTATTAAGTGAGTTTTGGCAGGAGTGAATATGGTTTTATATATGCGAGTGGAAATTATCAGCGAAGGGTGAATGACGTCGGTTTCGCTGGCTGGGGGAGACATTGTTTACATGCCCTGTTGGAGATGCAAGGGGGAGATAGAGATCTGCGCTATTCAGGAATCCATTTGTGCACTGTATGTCGTTAGACAATAGCTGGAGAGCAGGTACAGGGAGAGCCCACTTCAACATTCTGGTCCTGGGGCTGAGTGGACGGCTGTTTAGATGGACAGCTATGTGGCTTTGACATGCCACCGGCGGCGCTCGGACACTCGCTTTGTAAGATGCTATGGGATTAGTTTGAGCATTTAGTACTTGTTTCGGTGGTTATTGGATTAAGAACTGTAATATTGAAGGTCATGTCCTCAGCGAGACCACTGTGTAATTGAGTAAGTGTGTTTACGTATTTGAAGATATGTTTCACAAATGGTGATGTTAAGTTGATGGCGCAGTTTAGCTACCACTGTAAAAAAAAATAGCTGTCTGCTGCTGAAAGAAAGAAAGGGATGACCTTGCCCCCAGACCTGATGGATGAGTTATTAGATAAGAGCAAGTGATAGTTGAATGATGCTATGTGTTCGGATATAGGAGTCTCTAAACGGCTGGGCGAGATTTTTTTTATGTGGAAATTTATGCAATCTATAGATAGTGATATTCGACCGCTAGTGACAACAGTTAAGAGCGGAAAAATGGGTTCAAATCGAGCGCTGGTAGAGTGTTGCGGAAATGGTAATAATATTTAATTGAAGGTGGAGGTGGTAAATATGGACCAGGCTTTGAATATTGGTGTGAGTGTCGTATGTGCTTGATGCTCTGTGTAAAAGTTTGAGTCTTTAATTGCGTTTGGTATTTCTGGGTGTTTGTAAAATTAAGTTTTTTGTTGAAAGTGCGAGAAAGATGATTTGATTGGTGTTTAGATAGAGGCTACGTGTATAATTCGAAAAGAGGGGATGAGAATGGTAAATTGATTGATGGGCATGGTTTTTGGGGTGATATATGAGTGTCAAGATAGGGTTGAGGACGTTTGCGTATGTTGATGGTGGGATGGGTGTGAGGTTAGGTGCAGTGGGAGGTGCAAATTAGATCTTATTTTTTAAAAAAAAATGTTGTAAAGTAAGAATAATATTGAGAAGATTTTTAGATGGCTGGTCACGCGAAGAGGCGAGAACAGGGAGGTGTAGTTATGTTTAGTTAAAGGGCCGTGTAATGTCGTGTGAGGAGCAATGCGCAGTGTGCTACAGTGTCATAGGAGGCAAAGACATGTGCTGCTATGATGTGTCTAGCGTATGGAGGCTGCGCTTTGGAATTATGTTACGTTGATATAAAGTTGACTTTCAGCCACGTTCGGTGGTTGCGGCTCGGGATTGCGGTCCTGGACGGACGTATGTGTGTGCTTTGACCACTACCGAGCGCGTTGACCGCACCAACTCGCGCTTGTGGAAGCCGAGCAGGGGCTGTGCGAGGTCTGAAATCAGACGGATGGGTGACTTCACGATCCTGTGGGCAGGGTGCAGAGTGGCGGTACCTGCGCACGTCTGCTGAGTTATTTTGCGAGCGGATCTGCAGTCTCTGCTATGCATTATTAGGATAGTTTACGAGTACTGAGCATATCTACACATCTGTGTGATGTATTATTTAGTAGCAGTTTGCTATAGTGCGTACTGAAATTATGATAAGGTGCATTTCTGTGGGCTGTGCAACATGGCCCAGGGCACATCTGGGATTGGTGTTTTGTGATAGCGTGATAGATATACTATATGGTTAAATAAGATGTTCGAAAAAAATAAATAGACTGTTCTCAATGATTACACGCGCCTGCAGCGCAGATCAGAGTGATTGGTTTTCCGTCACCATCTCGGTTGCGTGCGAGTAGTAAATGTTTTTCCCGGCCGCGTTAATCGAGTGTGTCAACGAGCTATGAGCTATTCTACCAATAGACGTGAAGGCAGGTCCAGACCTGAGACGCCGGCTGTATACATGAGAAGAACAATGAAGCTTTGAAATGTGTCGGCTGTCACGAGCGCTCGTAAGCTGAACTTGGCCGGAGACTCTGGAATCCCCTTCCCCGCCGACCGCACGCGCGCGCGGCCTGCCTTGGAGTGTAATCTAAGGCGCATAAGCGATATCAATTTCTCCGGTGATAGGTGCGAATGCGACTGTGTTGAGGTCATGTTTGGGGGAGGCCGAGCAGAGACTTTTGGTCGGTTTGGCAGCTGGTGGTGTTTGGGCGCGTCTGTTGCACTATTTTGCGAGCATGTCTGTGCACTGTGCGGTGCTTTATTTGGAGAGTTTAAGAGTACAGAGCTCGTCTGCTGATATTGTGTACTGCAATTATTTAAGAGCTGTTTGCTATTGTGTGGTGAAATTAGGAGTTGTTTACGTGTTTGTGGCCTGTGTCGGATGACCACAGTCGGATGAGTGCGGGTGTTTTGTGGCAAATACACTCCACGACTAAATATAAGGGCTCCAAATAAATAGAGTGCAGCCCTTCCTTACTTCCCCGAGCAGCACACCGCAGTCTGAGCTGTTTTCGCGCAATAACGGCAATCTGGTAAGAATGTGAGTGAGTAGACAAATTGAAACGTACCCTTAGAACAATAATACACGTGACTGTGCTTAAACTGACACACAATATTTTTAGCGCAACGCAATCTGACTTTCAAAAATCCCTACAAAAGAATGGCCCTGACTAACATTAACCTATGCGTTTCACAAATCGCTTACCTCACAAAAATCTTGGTTACTCGAACTACTGCAATACAGCGAGCGCCACTACTGCCAGCTAAATAAAAGATTCAAACTACGGAAGGCACTAACTACTGATAGGCATAGTTAGCAAATGAAAGATTTTGATAGAGAACAAACAATGTATTTACCTTAATAGTGTTGAAAAATCATAATATACATAGCAGTTCATAATATCCAGTATTACAAATTTCAAAACTCCGCCATCTCTCTCCCCACATCCACCACTGCTGGCGGCTCACCTCCAACTGCGCAACGCTACGCGCTGTTCACGTCCAGCTGCCCAACACTACAATGGCAGACAACAATGCAAACTAGCCACAGACTGCACACAGCACAGCCAGTGATTTTCATACAGAGAGCGCTACGTGGCGGCGGCGTTACCAATATAAGAACCTAAACAGCCTACTTACATAGCCCCCATGCTCCCCACAAAAAATTTTACAAATTGTTTTGGGCACTGGGCAATACATATTTGTTAAAAGTTTTCATAATCGTAATTACAATAACAAAGAAATCAAATGCACACACTTATTGATACAATGTTGGTCAAAAGCTAAAATTTTCTCACAGTCCATAAAGATAGTCCTGATCATTCATCATAATAGTAATTACAGTTTTTTTTCACAAAGTCTCATTAGTAAAAGAAATTGCATACAGAAGTAGTGGATATCCATGCAGTCTTGAAGAAGTAGTGTTGTCCTTCCAACGGAAAGACAGTGCTGACTCTTGACATGCAGACAGGTAATGGGCCACAACAGAGCAAACCCACAGCAGAGTCAGTCGAAGTTTTGAAGAATATTGGTAGGTAGGTCATCACAGAGTAGACCCACTGTAGTCCTGGTAGAGATTACGGTATTGGTGGGCCACCAGAGGTGCAGACCCACTGCAGTCCTTGTAGAAATAATGGTACTGGTGAGTCAGCAAAGGTGTAGACCCACTGTAGTCCTTGTAGAAATAATGGTATTGGTGGGTCATCAAAGGTGTAGACCCACTGTAGTCCTTGTAGAGATGGCCAGCTGCCATCTGCTGCGACTGTGCAGGTGCACAATCACCATCGAAGAGTCTGGCAGAGAAGATAGCAAGTCCATAAACCACCACTTGTGCACGCACAAAGTTTTCGGAATTGTCCTTAGAAGTCTTGCAGACAATATAGCAAGTCCATAAACCACCACTTGTACACTCACGAAGTTTTTGGAATTGCCCTTAGAACCAGCAATGCTGTTATCCAGTCCCTTGCTGAATTATTAACATACATGTAAACACTAACAGTCCCAACTTCTCACGTATTGTGCATTACTATGACCAACAGAAATGTGTGCAGTGAGATGAATGCTTACAAGTTACTTAATTTGATGAACTGGTGTCAATTACAATATTATAAGATGAGAATACAATTACAAAGCTACAAAATACATAATTAAAAACATAACAATACAGATAACATTTGTAGTAATACAGGCTTTACAAAAGAATAGAAATAACATATACATCTGTGTTACAGGAATTATGACATGAGTACATACATAAAAGATCAGAATAACTTTCGAAACATCAACTTCACACATGAGCATTAAAACAAAACAGAATAAATAATGTCTAAATATCTTTACAAAGAAAATAACATATTATCAGAAAAATTCTACAACATAGCTCTCATCAGCTAAACACATAAAGGCAGAAAAAAGACAAATAAGCAAGGGTACATAAACACATAGTGCGATAACACAAGGAAAGGACAGGTTTTGTTTTATTGCAGTATTTTGCAGACAAAACTTTCTTTGCTTCTTGGAGATCTCCCTTCATTCATCATTATTCCCAAAAAGTCCTATCTATACCTCCTTCTTGTATTCTATTCATATTTCTTTCAAAATAATTATTTCTGATTGTACAATACACATTTTGGCCCAAATCTTTTTCATATAACTTCGCAGTGCATTCTTTACCTATTCTCCATAGTCAGTTTTTTATATAGTCTACCCCTCTTAAGCTAACTTAAATCTACTGAGCTCAGATGTTAAACTAAGGGACGAGGCAATGCAGCAGCACAAAACAATTAAGGCAAACAGCAATGAAAAAAAAATGCAGATTTGCGAAGCAAGCAGCATTATAGAAATTAGCAAAGCAATTGCAATATTACAACTAATATAAGGCAATGTGCAGCAAACAAGAAAAATAAATCAGTAGTAAAACTGGCTTAGAAGAGTAACACAAAGTCAAATTCAGTAACACTATGCCTGGCAAACAGCAGCAGCAAATGAAATTACTTATATCTAAACATGACATAGCTCAAGCAGAAAAAAACATTACACTAAAGACAATAATGCAGACAAGGGAAATGTATATTCACATCTTAATGTCTATGTAATTAAAGTGGTGCACCACAAAAACTAATTCTACAAAAAAATTACCAAGTACTTGAAAAGAAAATTATATATGCAGTTATTGTTATCAGTCCCTTCTTATTTTTCTTTCCATTCCAAGAGCTCCTTTTTCGAAGAATGTGGATCATAAAATAATTATTTAATAGATCTGTTGACAGAAGGTGTTCACATTAGCAAATGCATCTAAGTTTATTTTATAAAACTAATGCTGCAACACAGCTGGAAACCAGATATTAAAGAAAATGAGCAATCTCTCAACTACAAAGACAATAGATGTAAAATGTTTCTCATAATTTCATTAGGCATTTTAGTAAATATCATAAATTACGAGCTCCACAGTATGCTTTCAACAAGGAAATGTCAATAGCAAGGATAATGGCCTCCCCTTTCTTTTTTTTCTACCAGTGCCTCTGAAAAGGCACACACTAATGGCTTGTTCTCCAGGCATCTGAAGCAGCTGGGTGCCCACGACGCATTACGTGCAGGTGGTCACTTAACTTTCTTACGGAAATATTTATGACAGCAGTTTCCGCTACAGTGACAGTCTCATATACAAAATTTCACGGGTCGAGAATTGCAAATGTGTGGAAACAAAATCTTATGAATATAACAGTGTCCAAAAAATTTTCGCCGGCATTGTGATACATTTGCACATTTACACACACATTTCAAAACTCTAAAAGTACGTTTCTTGGTTTCCAACATCCTTTTCATAAATCAGAGTTCCTAACCACTACTCATTATTCATTACCTTATTACACATATACATATTTGTCGACACTCTTCAATGCTTATTGATCATAAACATACCGCAACAGCATAATACACATAGTCATCGTAATAATAACATCATAACACCTCAGTCAACTCTCAAAATCATCGTAGCTTCCTCCAGTAATTTCAAAACCTAAAAAAAATTCTCTGCTCATTTCAAAAGTGTCATCTATCACAAACGTACTTTAAAATCATGCTCCCTTACCAAATACATCATTCAAAGCTCTCATAGTATCACAATGGTTCCAAAAAAATATGAACAGTTCACTAAGTACATCAAAATACAATTTCGTAAGTGTGAAGTTATCCAACGGTGTAATTACGTAAATATCTGTCACTGATGTAGTAAAATAAACGTTTGTCTCTCTCAGTTAAATGATCAGATAGCTGTGTAATTTGTGTGTTAGAGAAATATGGTACCGATATGTAAAGTTGTATAAGCAAATACCATATTAGCTAGGGCTCCTTGTGCTTGCCAAACACATGGTACACAAAGTAAGCGTGTACCCCCTGAGGATATACAGTTTCATAAGTGTGAAGTTATCCAACTGTGTAATTGTGTAAACATGTGTCACTGATGTAGTAAAAAAAGTTTATCTCTCAATAAACGGTTTTACATGTGAGATGTGGTGTAACCCTTTGCTCTTCTCAGTACGCAGAGTTTCAACTTGAATGCAATTATCATGAGGTATTCGTCTGTAAAGAATACTGGAATTTTGCTCAAGGTTAGCGTCAATGTTATTTTTCCCTGAGCCAGCGGGCGCAAGTGGCTGCCTGCGGTGCGAGTCATTGTCTGTTTCTTTGTAGACGCACGTCGTTATTGGGATTAGGAGACCTAACTTCTACAAATTCGTCTTGCCGAGAGGGCCCAGCCCTGTTTAAATCCCGCCAGTTCTGATGAAATTCACGTCTATCGTTACGATCACATCGTCTGTCGTCATGTCGGTAGTTCCTGCAGTTTCTTTCTTGTCAGTTAAGTGGTGGAGAATTTCTCCCTGAATTATCACTGCACGGTGGACCGTTGCGTCTGAAGTTATTCTGTCTCCTGTGATAATAATTGTTCTGGTTGCCAAATTGTCTGTTTCTATGAGTGTCTCTGTGATAGTCATTACCGCGGAGAGGTGATCTTTCCCTGTAATTATTACTACTCTGCCAACGGTTGTCATACGGGTGGTGTCTGTTTTGGTCACGATTTGTGTTGTGAGAATAGCCTTGTCAAGTCCAGTTATTATTTCTGTCATCGCGGAATTGTGACGGATGTGACCTGTAATTGTTGTGCTCCTGTTTTCGTGTTCCATGATTGTCAGTGTCAATTTCCCGTCCGTGTAAGAGCCCCTGAAAAGCTTCAAAGTCGTCTTTGCAACGTCCTGCCAAAATAATATGCCGTAAATGTTCAGGTAATTTGATTAAGCAAATGCGGATGAGTTCTGAGGGGCTGTATGGGTTTGACAGGTACTGATTCTTGTGCAACATGTCTTCAAAATATTTGACAAGACTGGAAAATTCAGATTCTTCGAAATGTTTCATCATTATGATGTCATATTTTACTCGGTCTTGTGTGGCTTGAGACCAATATGCTGAGAGGAAGGCATGGTAAAATTCTCCTTCACTGGGGCAATCGTAAATGACTGATCGCATTCTTACAGCTGATTCATTCTCTAAGTAGCCACACATAAATTCTAATCTGTGTTCTAATGATCAGTTGGGAGGAAAACAATGCGAGAATTGATGGAGCCACGCTTGTGGATGAATGTCGTTGGCAGAATTCTTAAACATTTTGAATTTACGTGTAGTAAGGAACAGTTTATAGTCAAATCATCATGTCGGCGAGTCGCATGCCGGTCATTGTTACGTCGTTTCGGCGGTTCCATCTCAAAATTCGGTGTACCTTGCCAATTTCTTTCATAATTTCCGAAGTGCCCTGTGTTATTATTTTGTGGCTGTTCTGTATTTCTATGTCCCTCTTCCCATATTGGAGCGCTAGTGTCCTCTGAAATACGTAATTCTTGTATTACCTGTGTCAGCTGATCTTGTACTCCCCGGATTTCTCTTTGGTGTTGCGTATTAATTTGATTCAGATTTTGTTTCAGTTTCCTAATTTGTTCGCACTCTTCTGTGTAATTAAAGACTACCGGTTTTGTGTCATTCAGATTATCATCTACCTTCATAGATAAATTATTTAGCTGGTCCGAAAGTTCAACTACTTTCTCTGATAATGAACTAATTTCCTCCATGTGTATTTGTGAACCAATTTTCAGAGTATCTACTGTGTCCTTTAAATTTTCTTGAGTTTTTGCAAGTTGCATAACCGAATCGGTAGATGCAACTGAGTCAATTTTAACTTGCAGGGTCTCATGATTTTGATGAACAATAGTTTGCAGTTCTTTTATGGCTGCTTCGTGATTCTGTAATGCATTTTCATGACGCGAAAAAATAGGTTGAAAATGCTCACAAATTTGTGTTTTTACGTCATTACAGACTTTTTGACATTTAGATTCAATGTTATGTAACACAGTAGTTAAATCTTCACGTGTTTGTTCAAGTGTGGTGTCTAACTTTTGAAGCTTTTGCTGTGTTTGTCTCTGATTTTGTTCCATTGTGTCTAACTTTTGAAGATTTTGTTCCATTGTGTCTAACTTTTGCTGTGTTTGTCTCTGATTTTGTTCCATTGTGTCTAACTTTTGAAGATTTTGTTCCATTGTGTCTAACTTTTGCTGTGTTTGTCTCTGATTTTGTTCCATTGTGTCTAACGTTTGAAGATTTTGTTCCATTGTGTCTAACTTTTGAAGCTTTTGCTGTGTTTGTCTTTGATTTTGTTCCATTGTGTCTAACTTTTGAATCTTTTGTCCCATTTGTTGCATTAATTGTAATAACAATGCACTGGTGTCTGAAACATGTTCCTCAGTGCTATTCGGCAATGCATTTGAACCGGCAATATTCGAAGTTTGAAAAGCAGAAAATGTGTCTTGACTTATTTGAGAAAAGGGTGAGGACGCAAAACCTGAATCTACAGTATTTGCAAGATTGTGTCCTGTCATTTCGGATTCCTGAGGCACGCTGTTGCCGACCGATCGATCGATAATGCTTCCCTGTTCACTAATTGTTTCACTGTCTACACCATTGTTTGCAGCCCGCTCCATTTTCTTATGTACAATTACCAAATTAGTACTTTGAACATTAGTTAATTCATTACTCGGTGGCGCTAACACACTGCTTTCGTCTTCACTGTCATTTCTCAGATTACTTTGGAGCCTAGTATTACGTTTTTCACACTCCATTATTGTCACAATATTTCACACGATAACACAGAAAAACACAATTTGAAGAGCAACAATAAGAGAACACATTAACATAGCACTGAAAATAATATCTCGTTAATTGCAAGTGCAGCTGCGAAATACTTGGTGCAAATCTACATGCATGCCACAACTGTTTTTTTGTACAACAATGAAAGGCTGCAACTACAAAGGAGATTCTCTCTAAAATTTCGCGCTAGCAATAAACAAAATCTACACTAATTACACAAACTACAAGAAAAAATCAGAAGAGTCCAGTGAGGTATCCTCGGCTAAGGGTCGACATATGAAACGTCCCCTTAGAAAAATTTATACACGTGACTGTGCTTAAACTGACACACAATATTTTTAGCGCAACGCAATCTGACTTTCAAAAATCCCTACAAAAGAATGGCCCTGACTAACATTAACCTATGCGTTTCACAAATCGCTTACCTCACAAAAATCTTGGTTACTCGAACTACTGCAATACAGCGAGCGCCACTACTGCCAGCTAAATAAAAGATTCAAACTACGGAAGGCACTAACTACTGATAGGCATAGTTAGCAAATGAAAGATTTTGATAGAGAACAAACAATGTATTTACCTTAATAGTGTTGAAAAATCATAATATACATAGCAGTTCGTAATATCCAGTATTACAAATTTCAAAACTCCGCCATCTCTCTCCCCACATCCACCACTGCTGGCGGCTCACCTCCAACTGCGCAACGCTACGCGCTGTTCACGTCCAGCTGCCCAACACTACAATGGCAGACAACAATGCAAACTAGCCACAGACTGCACACAGCACAGCCAGTGATTTTCATACAGAGAGCGCTACGTGGCGGCGGCGTTACCAATATAAGAACCTAAACAGCCTACTTACAAAATAACTGGACAAATTTATCTGTAGAGGAGTTACAGGTCTGGATTGGAATGAATATCTTGATGGGTGTGGTTGTGTTGCCAAGTGTAGTGCACTACTGGAGTTCAGAACTGCCTTATGTGAGCGTTACATATCGAAACCTATGAGAAGTAAAAGTTTCAAAAAGATATGTCGCAAATAAATAAAGTACACTCGTTCTTCCTTCCATCAGCCTATGCACTGAAATTATTTCCGAAAATTAGCTATTGTTTGGCTATTTGGAGTTAAATGTTTTGCATTATTTACGAGCGGTTCGCATGTTTGTAGGCTGTGCTATGAGTTATTTTTAACTGTTTACAATTAGCAAGCGTCTGTCTAGAACATTATAAATGAGTTATGTAGGAGTGTTTTGCAGGCCTGTATGATGTGGGACATGTCGGTGTGATACATATACTCCATTCCTAAATAAAGTAAATTCGTTCCTCGGTCCATGGACCTAGTGCAGGGTGAGTCTGTTTACCAGAAACGTGTAGGAAGAGGTTGAGTGCTGGTGGCTTAGTTTGAAACAATTTTCTTAGGCTGGTGGCGGAAGTGCAAGTGAGCTTTGTTTACTGGCAGATTTCAAACTTGGCGCTGGTTTCTAGGAGGAGGAGGTGGCAGTCTGGTCCTCGAAAAGTAGTTGAAATTAGGGAGTTGAACACGTTTGCATACGTATATGAAATTGTAAATTGAATTATTTAATATAGCGGGGTGGTGAGTGTGAATTAGCGAGCGTTCTCGCGATGAACAAACGCGCTGTTATACGGTCATGGTGGATTCCACTGTCGGTCAAACTCTGGCGCCAAACGTATCCTTTGTCTGGCATGCGATCGACAGGTTCCATCCTGTCCAGCGTTAAATGCTCGCTGGCGCAGAAAAATGTTTACGTAGTTGGACTCTGAGGCTGACCGTTTGAGGCGGCGCCACTCGCCGCCTACCTGCGCGCTGGCCGCGGGGGTGTGCGGGGACTGCTGGTCGCTTGACGTCAGCCGGCCAGGGAGCTGCCGATGGAGTGGGCTCAGCTGGCCGCGCGTACATCAGCTGCGCTCTGGAGTTTCGCTGTGTGAGTATGGAGAAGTCAGTTGGGACACGCCTGCATGACCGTAATGTCTGAAATAAAGAGTCATTTTCCAGGTTTTTACAGAAGGCTATGTCCGTCGCGTGTATGGAGGGTGTGTGACGTAAGCGGGGGCGGCGGCGCAGCGATTGTGCAGTTATTACTCGCACGTGAGAGCGAGTCAATTAGTAGGCGTTCTAGTGCTGTCCAAACGTGCTGTTATATAGTCATGACGGATTCCACTGTCGAGCAAACTTTGACGCCAAAAGTGTAGCACTGCGTTCTCGCTCGCACAGGGACACGTGGTGGACGGTGAGCGGTCGGCATCGACAGGTTTGGACGTGGCGTCAAAAGTGTGGCAGCGAACGGTCGACCGCTGTGTGATTCAGCTCCGAGGCAGACAATTTTGGCGGGAAACGTGCGGAGGCGACGAATACACGTGGTGAGCTGACAAGTGGCCGCTGTGACGTCAAACTCGACAAGTTCCAGCGTGTTCAGCCCCCCGTGCTAGTGGCCGGCCGCCTCATGTGACAGGCATAGGCAGTGTCTCCGCGCGCTGGCCTGGGGGTGGCGAGGATTTTCACTAATTCAATTTGAGTGCGGACATCGTGGTGACTGCACTGCGATATCAAAGATGTGTCTGCTGACTGTGTTGGAGAACAAGTGATGACCGTACTGCTTGAAATAAAGTCTTCAGTCCCTTCCCCCCTGCAAAATCAAAGGACGTGAATTACATTACTATAAGTGCTGTTTATTATTTGACGTGATTATGATAGGCTACCAGTGAAAATAGATAAGTGACGGAGAAAGCTCGTACATGTGATCAATTATGGTGTCGGGATTTCAACTTGTGACAGATTTTTGTTATGGATGTAAGGAAAATAGCTTTCTCACCGAGAAAACTGGACATCTTGAACAAATAATAAATGATAATAATAAATAGAAGTACAGTTTTCGAGAGAATATCTTGTTGGAATTTGAATTTGGCTCAATTTTCTAGTGAGGTAGGCCTGTAATAATAAATGATATTGAATGTTAATAAATAATAATGAATAATAATAAACAAAATTAAGGTTTTGCAGCCATTATCATGTTGGAATTTGAATTTGGAGGGAATTTTCTAGTGGAGGCAGGTCAATAATAATAAATAATAATAAATGATAATACATAATAATAAATGATAATAAATAATAATAAATAATAATGAATGTTAATGAATGATAATCAATAATAATAAAAAGACAAGTACAGTCTTTGCATGCATTATCCTGTTGGAATTCAAACTTACCGCCATTTTTTCTTCTGGAGGCTTAGGTTAGTGGACGTAGCACAATTGGACTATTTACCCGCCAAAATTCCCGCCATTTTTTCTTGAGGTTAGGTTACTGGACATAGCACAATTGGACTATTCTCCCGCCAAAATCCGCCATCTTGGATGACGTCATGCGATGTTGCCAAGTCTACATGCCGCCATCTAGGATGACGTCATCGCCGCCATCTTGAATAAATTTGGCAACAATGGAGAGTGGCGTGACGCGAACCTTGTCCCTCAACTGCTGTAATTCAGCTGTTAGGCTGTCACAGTCCGAGATTTCGCGTGTTCTGTGCACCAGTGTGCTGTGGAAACCCTCTAGTTATGAAGGAGCATGATAGCTGGAGGCATGCAGGTACAAACCTGTATGTGTCTTCCCCCACCACCCGGCGCCGCGCTTGCCCCACCACCGGCCGCGGACCGAACGGAAGCGCCATTTTGGAGACTGCGGGAGGAGCGTAAAGTTTATAGAAAGTCGGCATCCATCAAAGATCAATCAGATTCCAGGAACGCCTGAAGAAGGTAAGAAGGCGGCGCCTGCTGGACGCCGCCACGTGGCTGAATGGCCAAGAAATTTTTGAGATTTCCGTACGCCGGGAAAACCTCAGATCACATACACTTGAAACTAGTATCATAACTTTTTTTTGTAACATTTAAAAAAACGTGTGGCTACGGCGCAAGGGCATGTTGGGTAGCACTGTGCCTTTACCAGTCGTCTGATTTCACATGTCACGCGCGCCCTGCGCTGCAAGCAATGCGCACTTTTGGTCTACATACTGGTGGCAGCATTCTGACTCAGTAAAGAGCTGCTGTCTGATCGAATCGGCCAGGTACGACACTCCCTACATACATGGGAGCTCAGATGTGCGCACCTTGTGGGTGCAGGTATCTGACCGCCTGCCCCTACATCGTAGCGGCGGGTCGTGGGATCGGCTCCCGCTCCACCACACGTCGGCCACCCATCGCCGGCCGGCTGTGTTCTGCTCCGGTGGGAGGTTATTATTGATGCATCAAGACTTCGGCTCCGCCGTCAACCAGTAGAGTGGTTCCATGCAAGGTGCCGTAAGGCCACCGCATTGGAGATAATGTTGAAAAATGGGAATCTGTAGCCAAAGATTGGAGAATACGGTATATTGGAACCCTGAAAAAACCAACCTGCTTTCAGAAAAAAAAGATTTGTATTACTTAGTTAACGTCCCTCGTTGGTTGAGACAAAGAATGATTAAAACTGGAGCCCGGTGGATGAGGCACGTAACAAAAGAACTTAAACTATAAAGCTAATTATTAATAGTAACTTTGTTGAGAACGGGGTCAATGGCGAAGCAGTCACAGCAGCAAATTGCAAATCTTTGGTTGGAGACTAACAATTGGAGGAATATCTGAATCATAGAGTTGTGGCTGTAGAAAAAATTTTAGTGGAGACGAAAGGTACAAACAAATTCCCTTGGAGCAACTATCGTTTTGTCATCCGTGGCAATGGCAGTTAATCCGGTAAAAGACGTTTCTTTGAGCTTATACAGCCTTTTTCGAGGAAGCTGAATGAAAATGGGAATGCATTTCTATATAACATCAGAGATTTTAGTAAAATGTGTGTAAGTTCAGGTGAAAATATTATTCGACTTACCTCAGTTGCGTGGTGATGCCAGCACCTATACTGAGTCCTTAGATTCACTAACAAACGCTTCCTCTCTCTAAACACATTTGTGTGCGTTGGTGGAGACTTTCACAGACAAAAATGTGTTAGCTATTATCGGAATAAGTTATCTACTTTAAGAAGCTGTAGAAGATTTTGAATCGTTTAGCACACATATGTTTTGACAGAATTCCAAGAATGTAGCAATGCCATGCTTCATGAGTCCGAGGTTTGCGACATAGATGTCTTTGTTAAAGGAAATGATCCTAGATTAGGAGGCGACATCAGTTTCGTGCTCCCTGGTATCATGGAAGAAGGGGTATGACGTTCTCTGTCGATGGAAGATCTAAATCAGTTTGTAACAACTGCGATCCGTGCCTCTAATGTAGAACATGCATTCATAAACAGAGCAAGGGGTGGTCATTGCCATCAATTGGAACACCATGCAAAAAATGGTTCAAATGGCTCTGAGCACTATGGGACTTAACTGCTTAGGTCATCAGTCCCCTAGAACTTAGAACTACTTAAACCTAACTAACCTAAGGACATCACACACATCCATGCCCGAGGCAGGATTCGAACCTGCGACCGTAGCGGCCGCGCGGTTCCAGACTGTAGCGCCTTTAAACGCTTGGCCACCACGGCCGGCAACACCATGCACACGAGCGCTGAGGATCATGTAGCGTGCATTGTAGAGAAATAGGACATATGCAACAGGCATGCTCTAGTCAGCGGTAACATAAGAACAGAAATTTGCCGATTGTTATTTGTGCCCACGGAGCGAGTGGTAGAGGCGGAAATTTGGGAAACGAATCTCGAGCTGAGTAGCCTTTGCTCTGACCTTTCGTTAACCTAGATTAATTTGGCGATAAGCTAAGACTTAGAAAGGGCTGAAAATGTGAGGTTGGTCAGAGAGTTAACTTAGAAAATAGTGAAGACACCTTTTGCTAGCCCAGCACAAGTGAGCAATATTCTTCCCCCTTAGCAACAGGTACGTCTTGCGGCAGCGGCGCTGTCTTCTGAGCGGTTTATGATGGGAAATAATATTCCCTTTAGGCTTGTGGAAGATTAATTTGAAGAATAGTACGGAACTGTTTTCGGTTACAGTAGAGGTATTAGCACAGGAAAATTCAGTTTTTGATACGCTGATAGGGAGTGTCTTCCTGTGCTGCGTTCACGGTGCAGTTGACTTAGGGTTACATACTGACCGAATAAGTGACCGAGAATCCCTGATTGGCAACGAAAATACTGTACAGGAATCTAAAAACGACAAGATCAATGCACTTCAGTCGTTAAGTCAGCTGATTGCAGAATTATACATAGTGGAATGGGAACTATTCTCTGCGTGATGGCCACACCTACATTCTTAAAGCACCCAGTTATTCTGGTGGATCAAATTCCAAGGAATGAGTTGCTAGACCGTTTATAAGTCCACGTAGAAAGAAATATATGTGAACTTGATGCATTTAATGAAGACATATTTTTGATTGTTAGCAATGCTATTTTGGCAGGATAGGTGCCATAATACCAAAGGGAACAATTTTAGCGAGAATACAAGAGTTGCCAGTAAATGAAATTTTCCAATGGGAAGACAAGGATAAAGGAGGAAATTTACATGTATAACAGTATATGTAAGTAATACAGATATCACAACCCCCTTAATACATAAGTTAATAAAAAGTTGTTGCAGCTGCCCGAGGATGGTACAAATTTATTATATTCAGTGGTCTCAATTTAGTATAGCTAATGAAGAACGAGAGGATTTGCCTGCTAAAAAAAAAAAAAAAAAAAAAAAAAAAATGGTTCAAATGGCTCTGAGCACTATGGGACTTAACATCTTAGGTTATCAGTCCCCTAGAACTTAGAACTACTTAAACCTAACTAACCTAAGGACATCACACACATCCATGCCCGAGGCAGGATTCGAACCAGCGACCGTAGCAGTCCCGCGGTTACGGACTCCAGCGCCTAGAACCGCACGACCACCGCGGCCGGCTGCCTGCTACAAATTTGATGCTTCATGAGATTCCCACCAGAGACACACAGGCAATCATCCTTATCATTTGTGACTTATTGTTGAACAGAATGTTTGAGAACAGATGACAATACAATAGAATGCTGTCCTTGGGCTTTGCCTGTCTTGATTGTCCCAATTCGGACACAAAATACAGAAACATCACAACTAGTGTGTATAGACATGATAGTGTTGAACTCTGGCTACATGTACTCTCTCAAGAATGTGTAAAACAGTGAGCAGTTTGGCAAATGCAAATTTTCACAACGCTAGACATCATGCTATCTATCATCGAGTACTTATTGTCCTAGAAGAATGTAATAAAACTAAATCTGTAGTGCTGTAAGGGCATTTCGATATGAGAAGGTGTTACTAGAGGTTCATAGGAAGACAGCCATCACCCAGCTGTGGCATACCACAAGTCGATAAGTCGCGTCAAGCTTGCAAGTGGGCTGATCTTTGACCAGGGGACACGTGGATACGATACAGACTAGTAACCCTACCCAAGGGATATACTTCGCTGTTGATCAGCTTCAATATATTGTAATGTAGAGCAATATAAAAGGCACATTTTTCTTATTTATGGCCATACAGTCATTAAAGGAGTGACACATCCACCTGAAAAAAACTGAGTTCAATGTCTCCGATTGAATGCCATTCAAACAGAAATGGATCAAAAAGAAAAAAAAAGGAAAAAAAGAAAACAAATAAAAGTTCTATCGTTTTTTAATGGACTTAAAGATGATGCACCCATATTTGTCACAAATTCCTTTTTTTTCGAAATCCCCTCCTCCTCATTATTTTGGTTTTCATTTCGACATTTTAGTAACAGCAAAACGTATAGCACCACTGATACCATAGTCAATCATATATGATGAAATGGCATTCCGAAGACGCATGTGTCAGAAATATCTCCATATCACTGAATGCGCACCTGATATGTGCCAACTTCAATGCGGAGTTGTTTAACAAGACTTTCCAGCATGCACATATTCCAAATATATGCTTAACGTATATTGTTCTATCTCTCTTTTAATTTTGTGAAGTATACAATACATTGTGTTGTATTTTTGTTTCCTTTTACACATGGTGTACTTTTTTTGTTTTCAGGCTGTAACCTTTTCAGACTTAATTAGGATACATCTGAAATTATTGTAACATTATTGTAAACCTGTACAATAATGAGAAAGTGCAGAATTGTTAATGTCAAAAAATTGCTAAATGCAGTTTCATTTGGCCCACCAAGCACAAATACAAACACATACTCTTTCGAATACCACTTCATCACATATGACTGAACTTGGTATTAACATTTCACTATTACTTTTGTCGAAATGAAAACAAGGGGGAGGGGATTTCGAAAAAAATGACTTTTTTGACAAATATTAATGGATCGTGGTAACGTGCGTTGAAAACCATAGAACTTCTATTTGATTTTTTTTTTTGAATATCTGTTATCGTTTCAGCCGGCCGGAATGGCCGTGCGGTTCTAGGCGCTACAGTCTGGAACCGCGCGACAGCTACGGTCGCAGGTTCGAATTCTGCCTCGGGCATGGATGTGTGTGATATCCTTAGGTTAGTTAGGTTTAAGTAGTTCTAAGTTCTGGGGGACTAATGACCTCAGAAGTTAAGTCCCATAGTGCTCAGAGCCATTTGAACCATTTTTTTTGTTATCTTTTCAGCGGTAATCATTCAGAACTATTAAACTCAATTTTTTTTCAAGGGGTGTATCTCACGCTCTTAAAGGCTGTATGGGCGTAAATAAAAAATATGTCTCTTATTTTGCTCTACACTACAACATATTCAAAGCTGAGCAAAATCGAATATAGTTCTTGGGTAAGTCTTTTTGTGAGCCACTGGCGAATGCGCTCTCTCCCTCTCTCGGAGCTGAACCGGCGAGCTGGAAGAAAGTAATGTGGCGTGTAAGCGGTCTGGTGTGTTCGGTATCTGACAAGTGGCCTGGTCGTATGAGCTGTTACGGGAAGTCATGAATTTGTCGCTGTGCTGCGCCGTCAGATACGCAGTGTGTGTCTAAGTGGAAGGTGTAAAACAGTGGGGTTGAAGGACCACAACAGCGCAACCGTACGTAGCTGGGAGGCGGTAGCTGGCAGCAGGCGGACCGTTGTAGGTCGAGGGGCGCATTTTACAGTTGCGTTCCAGTTCCAGGGACCGAAGCGGCCAACAACTTGCAGCCGGAAGCAGCCTTCCCCTGAGCCTTCATTCAAAAGAGCAGTTGAGCGGTTTCCTGGAACGTTACGCCAGAATCCAGTTCTCATGTGACATACTTCCTAGCGTGGTTTTTGTGCACGCAGTTTTTCTTGTACCTCTCCGCCGCTGTGTCGGCAGGAAATTGATGGTGTGTGGTGTTCGAGAAATTATCTTTTCTGAAGGCAAGCCGTTGTTATTGCGACTGGAAACTGTCGTCGCGTTTGGCTAAGCTCAGTCTCCCGTGGGGAAAATGCTTCTAGTGCGTTATGGGTTATTCACTTGCTGTTTTCCCCTGATACATATTTATATTAACGGTTGTAACTAGGCTCTGTTTATGTTTTCTTATTGGCAACGTTACGTAGCGCTCGGTATGAAAATCACTGGCTGTGCCGTGTGCAGTCTGTGGCTAGTTTGCATTGTTGTCTGCCATTGTAGTGTTGGGCAGCGGCAGCTGGATGTGAACAGCGCGTAGCTTTGCGCAGTTGGAGGTGAGCCGCCAGCAGTGGTGGATGTGGGGAGAGAGATGGCGGAGTTTTGAAATTTGTCATGAACTGCTATATATATTATGACTATTAAGGTAAATACATTGTTTGTTCTCTATTAAAATCTTTCATTTGCTAACTATGCCCATCAGTAGTTAGTGCCTTCTGTAGTTTGAATCTTTTATTTAGCTGGCAGTAGCGGCGCTCGCTGTATTGCAGTAACTTGAATAACGAAGGTTTTTGTGAGGTAAGTGATTTGTGAAAGGTACAGGTTAATGTTAGTCAGGGCCATTCCTTTGTAGGGATTTCTGAAAGTCAGATTGCGTTGCGCTAAAAAATATTGTGTGTCAGTTTAAGCACAGTCATGTATAATTTTTCTAAGGGGACGTTACACGGTTTGACGCGTTACAGATTTAACGTTCCTTATTGGGTGTCTTAACACCTAGCGCTGAAATTTTTTTCCTTCTTAGCGCTTATGCGGAAGTTGTATAGAGATTATTAAATAACCTTTCGGTTCGTCGTAGTATATGAGAAGCATTCTGTTGGTCAGGGACCATTAACTGCATTTTCTGTCGTGTGGTTTGGGTACTCTCATGGTTGTTGAATTCTTGCACAATAGTGGGAGTGTTGGTTTAAGTATGGACACAAGGTATTTCGTATACATACTGGATTTTCTGTCTGAACTATCGACAGACAAATAAATGGCTTGGCTGCAGTCCTGTAGATAAAAAAATGATGTTAAATTCCTCAGTCCTCCAGTCCTTCCACTCACTATCATATAAGCGCGCAGGCACCACGCACGTGCAGTTTGGTAGTAGAGCTTAGTTACCTTTGGGAGGTTGGGTTAGTTGACTAAACACGATTTGTTATCTATGTTTCAGCAATTTTGTTACTAGTAATTTTGGTAATAATGTTCTTGTTTTGTCGGAATCTACCTGTGTGCGGGGTGTTTTCAAGTACACTCGCTGGTGATATGGGGTCTCACCCGGTGATGGGGGTCGCCTGCCTGGGGAAGGAGCAACTCAGGTATGAGTTGCGTATTCGCGGTCTTCCGGAGCGCGGAGATGTCAGGCAACTGTGTTCAGGTGTCTGTGGGGCGGCGATCTTCCGGTAGAGGCTACTGGGTAACATGTTGGTCAGGTGAATGCCGCGCTGGAGTGCTGTGGCGCTTGTCTTTCCGATCTTCAGAAAAACCTTGCATTGCTAGAAGTTAGCCCAACTATCGCGAGCACAAATGTACCGAATGCAGGTCCAGGGTACGCACCGAGTTAACCGAATTGAGGATACAGGACTGGTAGTATCAGATTTACAAACAAAGGAGAGGGTTTCAAGTTGTAGTATTGCAGTTACAACTGAAATTGAGTGCTGTAGAATAGGCAGGGGGTACAGGCGGGAGTGGGAAGACAGTGCCTTCTTATCAGAAAAATCGGGAGATTTTTCTAGTACAGGGAGACGGAGTGTGGACAGTGAGTCATGTCATTTTGGTAAATTTGCCAACTCGGATTATAAGTGTGCTGGAAGGAGTGGAGTACCTTGCCATCGACTCTGTGCAACAACTAGTAGTAAAGTTGGTTTTCTGTAATTTAGAGAAGAAGGTTAACGTGTTCCGCGTTCCATGGAGTGTAATATTTCAGATGTTCTATGCTTTGAGTCGACGTTCATTCACCGACATGTTGAGTGCTGGTCCGCCAGGACCTTGGGAGTCTGGGGGAGGCACACACAAGGATTTTGAGGGAGAGGTTCTCGGTCAGGGATAAAAGCGACCTGATGAACCAATATCTTTTTGTGGTCAACACGTGGGAGAGCCATTGACCGAAAGTATACGGGAGGTTCGAACAGCAGCACTTGCTTTTGATGTCCAGCTGTCGGAATCCGAGGCGGTAGCCACTATTGTGCAAGGCGGCACGAAGCCGGAGGACCGCTCCGATTTTTATTCTTGGAGAGGCTTGCCACTTACGATTTAGACCGTTTGTTGACTAGCATTGATGACGCCACGAAATCTGATGAGGCGTGGGTGACAAGAGGGATTTATATAGTTATACGGCAATGACATTGGTAAAGGCGGCGCAACCGTTGACGCCAGTCGCATTAAAGGGAGTTTGCTATTGCTGTGGCGAGCCGGGTCAGCTCTCTCGCGATTGTCGCGGCGACCAGAAAAGGCAATCGAACAGCTGACGTCAGAAGGGAGGCACCCAGTTTCGGTCTTGAATGAGAGTTCCACTCTGTAGCGGAGTGTGCGCTGATAAGAACCTTCCTGGCAGATTAAAACTGTGTGCCGGACCGAGGCAACGACTCGGAACCTTTGCCTTTCGCGGACTAGTGCTCTACCATCTGAGCTACCCAAGAAGTTTCAGCCTTGCATTTCGCTGAATGTTTGCAGTCCGCTGGCATCTGTGGGCGCGGAGCTTAAACACGAGCCATTCTTCGCATTATTAGACTCGAGCAGCATTGTTTGTTTATTAAATTATGAGGGTACTTCCGGTATCGCATTATTTACAAATTTTCCGAATTACAGCCCGTTGCTTTGACTGGGTTGTTGCGTGTTTCCTGTAGGGTTTGTGACTTTTCTTTGCCCTTGGCTGTACTGGTGGCGAAAGGTTTTGGCACTGATTTGTTGTTAGGATGTAATTGTGTTAAAATGACCAGGTCAGTTTTGGATTACTGACGGGGTTTTCAATTTTTTTCTGCCTATCTAGAAGGTTTCCTCTGTGTCGTCACAAATTCTCGGGTGATTTTGGGTAGCGCCGGATTGTAGTGGGTTTGATGTGACTCAGCTGTCCAGGGCTACTTGTTACTTGAGGTGTTGCAGGGGTTTCCAGAGGTTTTTACGGTTAGATGGATAGATTAGGTACGAACAACAACACTGAATATCCTATCCGGCTGCTAGTGCAAGTCAGGCAGTTCTTTTACAGAATATTGCCTCCTAAAATGAAGGCACTGAGTTCGATAGTGGAAAATATGTTGAGTTAGGCTGTTATCCGGCCCTCTGCGTCTCCTTATGCCTCTCTGATTTTCTTGCTGCGAAGAGCAATGGTGAAAGATATAGACGAGAAGATGATTACGGGTTTTGGGTCGTAGGGTGGTTCTAGAGTTCATTCTCCTTCCAAATTTACGTCATTGCTTGTTATGGTTCACAGGGGCTCAGTATTTCATAGTGCTCGATTTGAACCAAGCGTTTTACCAAATTCCCCTGATGGAGGTATACAAGGCGGCCACTGCATGTATCACGGATTAGAACGTGTACGAGTTTATCGGGTGCTCTTGGGGTCGTCAGTGGAAGCGGCTGTTTCATCCAGCTCCTCGATTAGGTGCTGGGCGACATTAACTTCCGATTCGTGTACAACAGCCAGGCCGATGTAGGCGTTTACAGTAGATCCTTCTCTGAATATCTGAACACCTTCATCAGGTCCAGGAGCGATTCAGGAAGGCGGGATTGACAGTGAAACGCTTCAAGGTTAATCTGGCGTATCAGCGGATATCTTTCTCAGGGCATCTGGTCTCGGTCGGAGAGGTGAGGATTCACCACTCGCGAACTCTGTCTATTCACAACTTTCTGTCTCCCAAAACTAAAAACGGAATAGTGAGGTTAATGGGGATGATCAGTTTTTCCCGAAATTCGTTCCCAAGTTCGAGGAAACGGCGACTTCTTTAAATCTGTGGTGTCGGAAAGGAGAGCTCTTCAAACAGAACAAGAGCCAGCAGGCAGCCCTCGATGCCTTAAAGACTGCATCAAGGTGTTGGCTGTCCCAGATTTCAACCGATCTTTCATCTTACAAACTGATGCTTCCAAATCGGGGATAACGGCACTATTGTTGCTGGAGAAAGGCAGAGAGCAAAGGCGAGTCGCCTAAACATCCCGTTCGTTGACGCCCAGTGAAAGTAAATATTCAACGTACGAACTTGAGGCTCTGGCTGTTTTATTTAGAGACTTGAGACAGACAACCAAGCTTGAGGCGGACAACCAAGCCCTCACCTGGATGTTGGCACGGCCTGTTGAAACTGGGGGCATTGCCCGTTGGGTATTACGGATTTCCACTTTAAAATCCTCCGTCAGGCATATAAGGGAATGGGAGCATATGGCGGCCGACACTCTTAGATGAATGTACTGGGAACAGAGCGAGTGTTCTCCCGCCGAGGATCCTGGCAGAGGGGAATTTGATAGTAAGGTGTTTACCGAGGTGCCGTCCTTGTTTACTGATCTAGGTGAGCACCAGGAACAGAGTCAGGAATTTGGGCTTGTCAAGCGTCGTTTGGGAACTGGTAAAAATGTCCTAGGGTAAGGGATGCTCTGCTTCCATACTTGAATGGATAGGCAGTTAAAGATTCGCCTGCCCAGGGTGCTGGTACCAGCTGCATTCTGATACTGAGTTGGTCTTAGAAGGGCATCTGGGATTTTACAGAATGATCCACGGATTAAGGAGTCTTTGACATAATTATCATTGGACAAAGAAGAGAGGAAATTGGAGGGTCGTTGCAGGCAGTGTAAGGTTGTCAATACCAATTCTGATGGATGTAGGGGTTGCTCCAATCGATTTGGGCCGAGCACTCAATAGGGCGTTTGTTTATTGATTATGTAGGGTCACTATCCCGTACCCAAACAGGTCATAAGTTCAGTTCTGTGGCCGTAGAAGCCTTCTCCTGAGTTGTCTGGGTGGTACCGAGTGGAGGGGTGACAGCAGGTGCCAGTGCTAAGGGCCTCAGTAAAATATTTTCCGTTTGGGCTACCCAAGATTCTCATGGTACTATTCCGGAATTTATTTCTTGGGAGTTCCGGAATTCCTGCTTTCAACATGAGATTATGCATGCCACCACAACCCCCTGCAATGCTCAGAAATTCCTTGCAGAAATATTTAAAAGGAACATTAACGCTGCGTTGATTAAACATCACCCTGAAGTCCAGTGGAAGTGGAATTGTTCTCCGTCATGGCTCAGTTTTGCGTTTAACACAGTTTTGCATTTAATATGGCAAGGCATGAAGCTCATCACGCCACCCCAGCATCTCTCATGTTTGCTTATCCTTTGAATTTCCATTATCTAACCTAGGGTCCACCATAAACCTGTTGCCTAAGGAGACCTCTCCCAATGTTTTTAGGGACAACTGTCACCAGACTAAGGTTAACATAAAAAGGATCAAAAGAGAAGCGGTGTGGTACAGCCGCGGCCGATGTCCAGGTAACTTCAAGGTCGCTTTATATGAAGAATTTTTGGGACGAGACAATGGAACAAAGCCTGGGGTAAGTTCCTGCAACGTTTTCTGTACCCATAGTTCATCCTCATAACTCTTTATGTCAGACAGGGCATGACCACAGGGTGACCCGACTCACGTGAAAGCTGGTGGTTCTGCCTAGATAAGTTTTAAACATTTGTAAGCGCTACCCTATGGGTTAAGTTTATGGGGGGGGGGGAGGAGGGAGTCGTGCCGTGAGTTGATAAATGGCTTAAATTCAGCCAGAGGGTCGTGGGCATGGTACTGAGACTCCGCCATCCGCGCACACGCTATCACTCTCTTGGAGCTGAAATGACGAGCGGGAACGAAGTAGTGGAGCAAGCAAGCAGTTGGTTGTGTACGGTCTTTGATACATAGCCTGAGTCGTGCGAGTTGTTGCAGGAAGTTCTGATGTCACTGTGCTGGGCCATCGGATAGTGGGGTACGTCTTGATTGGAGGTGGAAAACAGTGGTTTAGAGAACCATGACAGCGTGACTATATGAAACCACTCGTCCAGTCCTTCCACCTCCTATCCTGTAAGCACGCTGGCATTGGGCATGCTACACCAACATGTTTGCGAGTTTTTCTCTAATGCTTCAGGTTAGCAAGCGCTATCCCTGGAGCGGGGGGAAAGTAATGCATCAATTGATAAACTAGAAAAATATAATCAATGTTATTAATAGGCTAATACTGCTTTCTATTTTCATTTAATTAGTCCTACTTGAGATTACGTACAAAACGCACATATGAGGAAGGCTGTGATATTTACTGATTAAAAGTCTGGTTCCAAGGCTCCATAAAATGTTTACAGATTGTATGTCCCATAATCGGCTGCTAAGTAAAGCCATAAATCTAATCAAAATTCCCTATTGAGTGCATATGACACAGCTAAAAGACAAACTTACTGAGAAAACAGCATTTCAGAAGGAAGGAAAGTGTTTCGACGATATTTTTATTGTAATGCATCACATAAACAACATATTTTCATAACTCACGACAAGAACTTAATTCTACAAAATGTTTACATCCAAAACACCATGTCCAAAAACAGTAGTGAAATAAAACAGAGATGATACTTGGCCAAATCCAACTGCGGAAAAAGTCGGAGACGAAAGCTCGATACCTCGAAAACACAATATTTTCTTAAAAGACATCATAGTCGCCGTTGACTGTATAAAATATTTATTGTTACTATTGCAATTTCGGCCTTATGGCCATTTTCAAGTAGCACTGCAAAATATTGGTTCATTGGTAAAGCAGTAGTATCCCATATGCCTGGCTAGGCACACATTTGATTAGCTTCTCATGGTTGGGATTCACAGACATATAATATTTCTTAAAAGACATCATAGTCTCCGTTGACTGTATAAAATATTTATTGTTACTATTGCAATTTCGGACTTCAGCCATTTTCAAATAACACTGCAAAATATTGGTTCGTTGGTAATGCAGTAGTATCCCATATGCCTGGCTAGGCACACATTTGATTAGCTTCTCATGGTTGGGATTCACAGTCATATAATATTTCTTAAAAGACATCATAGTCGCCGTTGACTGTATAAAATATTTATTGTTACTATTGCAATTTCGGACTTCAGCCATTTTCAAGTAACACTGCAAAATCTTGGTTCGTTGGTAATGCAGTAGTATCCCATATGTCTGGCTAGGCACACATTTGATTAACTTCTCATGGTTGGGATTCACAGTCATATAATATTTCTTAAAAGACAAGTAGGACAAATTAAATGGAAATAAAAAGGAGTATTAGCCTATTAATAACACTGATTATATTTTTCTAGTTTATCAGTTGATGCATTACTTTCCCCCCGCCTTTGAGATAGTTCTTGCTAAGCTGAAGAATTAGAGAAAAACTCGTAAACATGTTGCAGTGTTATTTGAAAATGGCCATAAGACCGAAATTGCAATAGTAACAATAAATATTTTATACAGTCAACGGCGACTATTATGTCTTTTAAGAAATATTATATGACTGTAAATCCCAACCATGAGAAGTTAAACAATATTTTCAATACAATAGAATTATGTAAAAAGGACATAACAATGTCGAGTACAAAACACAGGGACGTTGCTTATCGTAACACACAAACACAATTGCTGATGACAAACTGCCTATTGGCTTCTGTCTCGGGTTCTTCGGCCGACGTTCATCTAATGTTTTTTCTGACGTTTCGCCAGCACGAGTGGCTGGCATTGTCAAAGCTTCACCCTCCATTGCCGGTGGTGAACTGGAGGCGAGCTCGCGGCCGCAGACTATATGTACCTGGCGCGCCAACGTCCGAGGGCTTCTCTGCGGTCATTTCCGGTACGGTTCTCCTCTTGCTACCTGCGACGGTCGTTCGCTGCAGTCAGGAAGCCAGGATCCGTTTACCTTAAGGCTTTCCTCTTTCTTGTTCAAACTGTTCGCGTGTTTTTGGATTTCTACAGCTTCTCTGAACAAGCGCGTGTGATAGTGCTTCTCTACAGCCAGAACTTCCGTGTCGGCGAATTTTATTACGTGCTCGGTCTCATTCAGTGCGTGCTCTGCCACGGCCGATTTCTCCACCTGCCCCACCCTGCAATGTCGCTTATGCTCTTTGATCCTGGTGTTAATGGATCGTCCAGTCATTCCGACATAAACTTTTCCGTGTGTGCAAGGTATACGATATATTCCCGACATTGCAAGTGGATCTCTTTGTCGGGAATATACAACTGTCTGACCATCACACAGAACTTCTAGGGACCACTTTCCGGCCAGCAGTGTCTGCTTACTAGCAACCATAAGAGCAAACACACTCTAACTACCTGCTACACCTCAACTGAACACTTCGTTTCGTAGCTAGCCTGCCCAAGTAAGGTGACCAGGTCCGTGCTATTCATTGGCTGGTCAGAACCAGCTCGAAAGACTACAGGCATAGACGTAAGTGTAGCCAATGTAGTAGAGAAGATGAGGAAATCGGTCAATGTCTTACCGATACAAAAGAAAAGTGCGTGCCAGTAATCGACATGTAAATAAATGGAGCTTATGAGAGATGACGGATCAAAGCAGACATCTTTCAGATTTGATTCTATATATTTGCAAAAAACATATGGGCACTACTTTCGGTCTAGCTTCGAGCTGAAAACTAACTGGTCGGCGAGTATTATTGAAGTAAACTTAGTCATTCTCACAATTTTGGTACTGTCCATATCTTACGTCCGCGAAAAGCAGTTTCAGCTAGTTCATTATTCGTATGTACCTCCTCCCTTGGTTCGAATACATTTAGCATAGGAATAGGATCAGAATGCCTACCACGAGCAACTGTTTATTATTGGTACATCAGGTGGCGATTGTCCATGCCAGTAACCAAAAACCTGGAAAGGCTGGGCTATTGAACCATGTTTTCCAAATAGCATATTAGATAGTAGCAATGTATATTCGTATATGTAAAAATGAGGGTTGCTATGCTTTCAACTGCATACTTTCAAAGTCAGTCTAACGCTAGATTGCCCCTTGTTGTACTGATATTGCTAAGTCGTGGAGTCGCGCAATGAAAACGGCATGACACTTTGAGGTAATGCACATTCGTGGTAAGAAATGAGAACTGCTATGCTTCCATTCACCAATATTCAAACTAAAACAAATATGATATATTTATATGAATGACCAGTAATATTTTCTCGCTGAAATACCAACACCATGGACAAGTGTGTGCATCTGTAGAGAATAACATTGTGACACTTGACATAAACATTGCATTTTTGGTGTTATAATGTATTTTTGCAGACGTTTTAATCATGGAAAGAACACCGAGACACCTGACAAGCATCATAGAACAATTTAGATATGGAGAATATTTCAAGGTCTGTTGTGCCTTACCCCAAGTATTGTACAATAAGAAAACTGTGGACATACACAAGAGCTGCTTAAACTCGTGTGTGTGTGTGTGTGTGTGTGTGTGTGTGTGTGTGTGTGGCTGACATATTTTAAATATGGAAATACTGCAGGTTACCCCCTGAATGTAATTCTTTGGATAAATACTTTTGAACAATGCACAGGAAATGTCAGATCGTGTGGATATTTTTGAGCACGACCTAGATGACTGCTCGTGGGTCATGTTTGATTCGATATTTCATTTTAACAGCCTGTAAGGTATCAGAGTGACTAGCTGTCTCATTTTAATAGTTTCTTAAATGCTAGGTGGTGGGCAAAGAAGGAAAGAGGGGGGGGGGGGGGGGTTTGGGAGAGGGGAGACAAAATGATGTGAAGAAAGGCGGTGTGGTTTGTAATGTGATGGTGACATCATAGATAAGGAGGGGCGTGACTTATGATGTCATGGGTAGTACAGCTATGTAGTTTCTATCCCACAGCAATTTTAAGGAAATCTCTGATCCAGGATCCTCACAGAAATCCTGCTCTATGTAAAAAGTTTATTTTATTTCTTTATCGAATTGAACTACATTACAAACAACCACTGTAACACATTAATGACAAGATTGTAGAGTAGTTTTTTTGTCGTTCTCGAACATCTGATCATCTGCCACTATTTCACCTGTTAACAACACAAACAACAGAGATAGCTGATCAGCTGTGAACAGTTGCCTTTATTTCACCAATTCAAAACAGGAGCAACAGAACTTTTAGAACTAAATAGACCCCTGAAAGTCCTTTCTCATGGGGTTTTGAATGTAAAGTGAGGCTGGCACCCAATGTGGAGCCTACAAAGTGTGGAGAGAAACAGCAGAATGGTTATTTGTATATTAGTGAGGCGTGAAGTGATGTCTAAGAAGGAGGTGAGATATGTGACAGAATATTAGATAGTCGAGACTAAGCACATTACGCTGATAATTCATCTTTCAGCAATGAACATATCTTCTCAGATACACAGTATTGGAATGAATATTCTACTCTTTTCTGATTGCAGTTCACGCCAGAATAGTAAATGATATCGTATTTACTTACCACATATGATGTCCAGGGCACAGCGGGTAATGAACGGGTAGATATCAAACGCTTTTCCATCAGCCTTAGGCTTAAGTTTCTCAACTAGAATCTCTCCATTTTCAGCGAATATTTCGACGAAGTTGTCTAATATGCGGAAGTGGAATGCAGGGGTTATCATTTTACGGTGCATATGCCACTTGGAACCTGTAAACGTAAAACTTGATCTCAGTAACAGTGGACCGTCATCGATATTAGGGGCGAAATAAAGAACAAATTCGAGACCTTTCTGACACCGAATAACAGCCTCCAGTACTTCATGCATTTAGCAGTTCGTGTTCTTTGTGCTCTGGGAGATAGTCAGCCTTCCAACAGCAGCCATCTGAAGACGCACAGCTGCAGCCGTGATGGAAAATAGGTGGGGAGGAAGCGGGAGTGGGAGGCACAGCTACGAAATATAATGCTGTTACGTAAATAAACATGGGTTTTGAAAAAAAATCAGAGAAAAATAATAAAACAATAATTATAATCTATGAACACATAATGAAATTTTCACTGAAGTTGCGTATGTTTTTAGCTCATAATTCGTGTAAAGACGCCCATCGTGTAAAAACGCCCATGCACGCGTTGGTGTGTGTGTGTGTGTGTGTGTGTGTGTGTGTGTATGTGTGTGTGTGTGTGTGTGTGTGTGTGTGTGTGTGAGTGTGTGGGGAGGGTGGGGTGTGAGTGGGGAAGCTTCATCTTTTCCTTCTGTTGTTCATATAATATGGCAACTATTACTAACCAAAGGCCGACAATGCAGAATCGATCTATTTGTGACGTTATGAAATATTTTTAGAGCTTTACTTCTACCAGTGTGAAACTTTTACTGCGACTACCTAATAAAATTTTTGGCTGATCTACATTATACATGTCTTGGTTATAATGTTGTTTTCGATAAAAATTAAATTAAGTTGACTGATATGGACAATCAGCAACCTAATTTTGTTAAGTTGTTTATAATTATGCCAAATAATTTTACCTATTAATTAATCAATCGTACACAATTTAACAGAGATCTGGGGAAGACTGTCCATTTTGCTGTTGTAATTTCGGGCTAAGAATGACTCCAGTGCCGTTTTCTGTCTAAGATCATAATAAATTTAAATAAATACCGCTTGTATCTAATTTTAAATTGAAAGTTCTGTGTAAGTGCACAGAACTAAAAGCTTTAAAAAAAGTCCGACTCAGTCCGAAATAATTCAAAGGATCCAAACAACCAAAAGTTCATTCGTGCCTGGTGTGGGCTGTCCTGCCAGAGTTCTCGACCCGACTCAAAGCACTGACGAAAAATTCTAGTGGTTGCTGTTGTGAAAAAATCTAAGTCTGAAATGCCAAGCTAACTCACTGCCCAGAGAGACACAAATCTCGCTTCATCAAAGTACGCCTCCAGTACACCACCCCCCGAGGACAAAATGGTGGCCCCTTTTATAGACAGCACCCGGATTTCCCCTTCTTTGGGACAAGGAACTCTTAATATCATTCACTAGTCCGATTCACGACTTTTACCATTGTGTGCTCTACTAGAAATAAAGACATCAAAAAATTTGCGATGAGACACTGATTAAAATGATATATTATAATAAATTTGTAGATGATGGAACTCCACCAATCGTAATTCAAGTGAAACCAGTTTTCTCATTATCAGGACTATATTTTTAGAACACTGTGTCTTGAACATTTATTGCATTCATGTAAGTGGCACATCAGCCTCATAGGGGAAAAAGGTGCTCTTTCTGCTGGTGGCATCCAGATTTATGTAGCTCTCACAGAATTTAAATTATGGGCAGACCGTGCAAAAATTTAATTTATTACTCAGAAACGACAATTAAACCCTGAAAACATACCAATTTAAATGTTGTTCATATGTGTGGTTACTTCTTCTAACACATACTGCAATGTTATTTGTGTATCTTTTTTGAATGATTAGTTAAGCTGACTTTAATTGTTTAATTTGTGTGTTTCTCACTGGGTAATTAAATGCATAAATAAATATGTGAGTAGTGCATGCGATTCACCTTGATGTGGATGATATTAGAATAAATTTTTGGATTGCAAATGGTGTTACAGATTCCTTCTTCGCTCATTAACTAATTAGATACCTCACTACCAAAGTCAAACTATAAATAGAAATAATCGTCTACCTGAGCACTTTAATGTGGCCGACCATGGTTTGCTGTAGATTTAGTGGCTTATGTTCAACAATGCGAATAAATGTGTCTCACTATGACGCATTGCGAGAAATGCTAACGACATTCGTCATGTAACGCCCGGACGCTGGTGCGTCTGATAGAAGCCGCTACCACCACGCCCAGGTGCCACGTGCAACAAGTTCCTATCAGACCTCACAGCGACGCACAGACGATCAGCCACGAACTCAAACCACAACTAGCGTCCTTAGTGATCGTTTCAGTTTGTTATACAACGTGATACTTTATCTATCAGTTGTTTGCCGTTTGTTAGCAGCCATAGTGTAATATATTACCTCTTCCAATCCTAAAAAAATAAGAAACTTATCCAGAGTAACTTTCTAGAAAATAGATCTATATACGAAACCTCCTACCGACTAACCCACCGCCTCTCCAAGATCCCGAAATGAACAAAGTTACCAAATAGTACAAAAATCTTTCTTGAGAAATAAGACGATAAATTAATTTAATTAATATCCTTATTTTCACCAGATGCCAGTCGTAAAGTAATATGACATCATGGTTGCTGCACCGCAACAAGCCGACTGAAATAATAGGCTACGAAACATACAACGTACTTAGATTTGGTGCACTTCATAAATGTCATGCAGTATCATTCTAATTTCGACAAGGCGAAACACATAACCCTAATTATATACAACTACTATTGTCACTTCCAAGGTAAGATTTCTTTATTATTTCACTAATACATACGGGCAGATCTGTAAATGGTAATTTCATTGTTGTGACATTGACTACATTTATTATTCTGTGTTTAAGAATTATAAACTAAATTACGCAATACAACGTTTCCTTTGTTTCGTGGCATCGTACAGAAACCAAGTACGAGGTGCATTCAGGTTCTAAGGCCTCCGATTTTTTTTCTAATTAACTACTCACCCGAAATCAATGAAACTGGCGTTAATTCTCGACGTAATCGCCCTACAGACGTACACCTTTTTCACAACGCTGACGCCATGATTCCATGGCAGCGGCGAAGGCTTCTTTAGGAGTCTGTTTTGACCACTGGAAAATCGCTGAGGCAATAGCAGCACGGCTGGTGAATGTGCGGCCATGGAGAGTGTCTTTCATTGTTGGAAAAAGCCAAAAGTCACTAGGAGCCAGGTCAGGTGAGTAGGGAGCATGAGGAATCACTTCAAAGTTGTTATCACGAAGAAACTGTTGCGTAACGTTAGCTCGATGTGCGGGTGCGTTGTCTTGGTGAAAGAGCACACGCGCAGCCCTTCCTGGACGTTTTTGTTGCAGTGCAGGAAGGAATTTGTTCTTCAAAACATTTTCGTAGGATGCACCTGTTACCGTAGTGCCCTTTGGAATGCAATGGGTAAGGATTACGCCCTCGCTGTCCCAGAACATGGACACCATCATTTTTTCAGCACTGGCGGTTACCCGAAATTTTTTTGGTGTGCTTCCATTGAGCTGACTGGCGCTTTGTTTCTGGATTGAAAAATGGCACCCACGTCTCATCCATTGTCACAACCGACGAAAAGAAAGCCCCATTCATGCTGTCGTTGCGCGTCAACATCGCTTGGCAACATGCCCCACGGACAGCCATGTGGTCGTCCGTCAGCATTCGTGGCACCCACCTGGATGACACTTTTCGCATTTTCAGGTCGTCATGCAGGATTGTGTGCACAGAACCCACAGAAATGCCAACTCTGGAGGCGATCTGTTCAACAGTCATTCGGCGATCCCCCAAAACAATTCTCTCCACTTTCTCGATCATGTCGTCAGACTGGCTTGTGCGAGCCCGAGGTTGTTTCGGTTTGTTGTCACACGATGTTCTGCCTTCATTAAACTGTCGCACCCACGAACGCACTTTCGACACATCCATAACTCCATCACCACATGTCTCCTTCAACTGTCGATGAATTTCAATTGGTTTCACACCACGCAAATTCAGAGAACGAATGATTGCATGCTGTTCAAGTAAGGAAAACGTCGCCATTTTAAGTATTTAAAACAGTTCTCATTCTCGCCACTGGCGGTAAAATTCCATCTGCTGTACGGTGTTGCCATCTCTGGGACATATTGACAATGATCGCGGCCTCATTTTAAAGCAATGCACATGTTTCTATCTCTTTCCAGTCCGGAGAAAAAAAAATCGGAAGCCTTAGAACTTGAATGCACCTCGTACAAATCGAATCGTTATATTGTTTCCAGAACCGTCTCCAGGACGAACCATCTCTGACCATTAAGTGATCTTTGACTTTGTAATTTATTAAACAGCATTTGTTGATAAATAGTATCCTTAAGGTATATTTATGATAGTCAACTGAATTTCCGTAATTCCTGCTTCTGACTTAGTGAAAACTCTGATACAGGCTTCTTACCTGTGCTGGTGAGGAGGCCCTGCCCCAGCCACGGGTACAGGAAGGCGTAGAAGTGGGACTTGTCTATTATCTCGCTGCTGGACAGTACTTTCTGAAACATCGGGAAATATAAATCAGATTTTATATAGCTGGTAAGCTTCATGAATGGATAACTGCAACAACTAACTGAAACAACAACAACCTTTCGACTGGTTTACGTTCATCGCTCATTTGTTTTTAAAACGTGGTATTTCTTTGTATACAGGGTGTATCATAATTAATGGCGTAAACGCATACAGTTGAAAGTACACGATACTAGAAGCAAAAAAGTCTTAGTAAACATAGGGTCGAAAATGCATACCTGAAGAGCTACAAGCATTTTTTCGTCTTCGATACTGTGAAGCAAATCTCTTCTACTGCAAGGTCTTTGCTTTCCATATTCTGAAAGTGATAGTATGGACCAAAATAAGAAAAAGTCCAGCAAACATGTGCTCTAAAACACTACCTTAAAAGTTACGAGCAATTTATCATTAGAAGAGTTGTGTTTCAAAGTAGCAAAGATGAATAAGTGCTCATAGCTCTTAACAAATGCATTTTTGACCACATGTTTACTGGACCTTTTTTTCTTGTTTTGGTCCATACTACCAGTTACCAAAATATGGAAAGCAAAGAACTTGCAGTAGAAGAGATTTGTTTCACAGTATCGAAGATGAAAAATTGCTTGTAGCTCTTAAGGTATGCATTTTCGTCCCTATGTTTAGTGAGACTTTTTTGCTTCTAGTATCTTGTACTTTAAACTGTATGCGTTTACGCCATTAGTTATGATACACCCTATATTTAATAGTTGGCGCACTGAATAAAATGTTTTGCACGCAACCTTCCGTACTTTTCATTCTTCACTGCTCGCTGTAGCAATAGGTGCTTTTGGATGTTCTGGAGAATGTGATTCTTCGGGTTTTCCCAGCAGTACATCATCAGCGAAAAGATCTCGTGCAGACATCAATATCGTCTTGACCCGCACGCACGTGTTTGTCAACAACAAGCGGCCAGTCTTTCCCAAGAACGAGCCAGGACGGACGTCGTAATGGGAGGCAGCTAATAATAGACGCATTGCGTAACAGCAAACGTCGAGGTTACAGCGTTTGAAAAGCGGCGACCTACAGCGAGTGGATTACGGTGGATGAAGTAAAGACCGCCTAAGGTATGATCAGCTGCGCAGTTAATTAGAAGTCAGACAAGCTCTCCCTCCCTCACCCTCCAGCCACCACCGTCTCCCTACTATCCCCTGACGCTTTCCCATACGGCTGACAATGGAGAAGCAGCGTCATACCCCTGGATCCGATCATCAATACTGATTGATATCAGATGACTAGATTCGGAAACCACACCAACTTTATTTCCTAATTCTCTATATTCTCTTGATTTATATCGTTCATGTCCAATTTCATCCCGTATCGTGCTCCAAATATACGTTCGTAAGCTTCGTTGCCTTTTTATCGCCTCCTGTAATCTGCCCCTCATTCGTTAAACGTTATTCCCTCGATAGAAAAAGTGATTCACGTCTTCCACTGCCACTTCTACAGTTTAGGTATCTATTGAAAGTCAGTGATGTGGGAATTCTGTACTTCTTCGGGACTGAAATCACGGAAGACGAAGCACTCCTGCACTCCAGCAAGGGTACTGGTAAGTATTCGATGTGGCCAATTCCAGGTGGTAATAATGAAAGTGCTACTACTCACAGATGTCCAGTGCGTGCCGTAATGATCGTATGGCGGCGAGACTTGGTAGACATTCTGATGCGTTAATGCGGAACCGTTTTACGTTGGAAAAAATATTTAGTTCCAGTTTCGGCCACCTTGTGGAAACCTGGTGCTGTGAATGTAAGAAAGACTTATAGAAATTTTCCTGTATCCTAATGGATTAGGAACTGAACATGGGGAGAAAAGGTCAAACAAGCGAGAAAGGTATGATGCTAATTCTATTATTAACCACTGCTTACATAGTTTGTTCAACATGAGCGCCGGACATGACGAGTTGCTGCATAGTTTCATATTTGCACCTGGTGGCCAAATTTGGAACTAATTTTTTGACGGCGTAAATCGGTTCCGCATTACCGCATTAACATATCTACTAAGTTTGGCTGACATACAACGGTTACAGATCAAAAGCTACATACCACAGCGTACCTCTATGTGTAGTTGCACTTTAATACTAATCACCAAGAACTATTCCGGGCCGGCCGCGGTGGTCTAGCGGTTCTGGCGCTGCAGTCCGGAACCGCGGGACTGCTACGGTCGCAGGTTCGAATCCTGCCTCGGGCATGGGTGTGTGTGATGTCCTTAGGTTAGTTAGGTTTAAGTAGTTCTAAGTTCTAGGGGACTTATGACCTAATATGTTGAGTCCCATAGTGCTCAGAGCCATTTTTTTGAACTATTCCGGTATACGCCTTACGTAATCAAGGAAACGACAAAAAAAAATTGAGATCTGTATATGGGGCATAGATGCCATTTCTCATAACGTAAGATGACTTTATGCTGTTATACCTGCCTCAGTCACTGAAGTCTGAGAAACCATTATTCGCTTTTATGCTACTTCTATTAACGTTTGTCTTTATTTTATTTACTGTCAATACACATTTCGTTCTTAGTAGGTAGCTGATATCATTCTTCTATAACATACTTATTCTCATTCAGAGAGGTAAAGTCATTAACCTTCATATTAGCATCTCACCTCTTGATTTTATTTTAGGGATGGTGGGGGTGGTGTCGGTAACTTATATGGATCACCTCATAACTAATCACATAACGAACAGAGTCCAAGCGGAAGGCCACGCACTTTCTCGCAGCCCTTTTTAATAAAACCTTGTCTTTCCAAATTTTCTACTTTTCATATTTTTCCCTCTTTTTGTAGATGCTGTTAATCATTTGTCTATACATATTCTTCAAAAGACTTGTAGTATCGTTTTTCTACAGTATACTTTCTACAGTATACTTGACGTAAATTCCATAGTGACAGTCCATTTTATTTATACTTTTTTCTTGAATTAGCTGTAGATAAAAATCGATTCTACATCTACATATATACTATGCAAGTCACATTATGGTACATGGCGGAGGATACTTTGGGTGCCACTGGAGATCGCTGGGATCTCTGTGACGCTCTCGCGCTTTTTAAATGAACCTGGATCTTCTCTATTTTCCCTATCAATTCTATCTCGTACGGATTTTAGACTGATGAGACATATCAAATACTGGCTGAACGAGTGATTTTAAAGCAACTTCCTTCGTTAACGGACTACTTTATCTGAGTATTCTTCCAATGAATCTCAATTTGGCATCTGTGGGAAGCGACCTTCGAGTTTCGTTTGCTAGTGTGAGGCGATAGGCTAATGAATTATTTGCTGAACTCTGAATTCTATTATAAATTCCTACAGTGTGATTCTTGTGCGCTTAATGACATTTAACTATGCAATACAGGCTTCTGTTGAAGAATCGGATTGGGTGAGGTCGCTTGCCTCATAGAAAGTAGTGTTCTTGTTGTTGATGTTGTTGTTGTGATCTTCAGTCTAGAGACTGGTTTGATGCAACTCTCCATGCTACTATATGCTGTGCAATCTTCTTCATCTCCAAGTAACTACTGGACCCTACATTCCTCTGAGTCTGCTTAGTATATTCATCTCTTGGTCTCCCTCTATGATTTTCCCCTCCACGCTGCCCTCCAATACTAACTTGGTGATCCCTTGATACTTCAGACCATGTGCTACCAATCGATCCCTTCTTCTAGTCAAGTTGTGCCACAAATTCCTCTTCTTCCCAGTTCTATTCAGTACCTCCTCATTTGTTACAAGATCTACCCATATAATCTTCAGCATTCTTCTGTAACCTCACATTTCGAAAGCTTCTATTGTCTTCTTGTCTAAACGATTTATCGTCCATGTTTCACATCCATACGTGGCTGAACGGCTGGAATGCAAGTGTCTCCTTTTTATCAGGAACCTAGTGCGGCGTGCCACCCCACTGGTGTGGCTGTCCAATCGCAACACTGTAACAAATTTTTCACCAATGGGCGCTACTTCCGCTCGATTGTGAATGAGTGGGAAACACCACATATGTCACGTTGATCTGGCCAATCGTGGTCGCCTGTGGGAGTCGCCACTCGTCCGAAGAACCTTCCAGACGCCAGCGTCTAAATGGACACAATCCGCCCCTCTGTCTCATGCTCAAAAAATATCGAGTGGGGAATACTCGGAGATACATTCCTTTCTAGTAAAGTCGCTTACGACGTTTTCGTGAGTCCAGGGCGATGGGGAAACAGTGTCTCCCTGCGTTATTCACTTCGGGGAGATATTTTGCTTGCCTCGCATTGTCCTGCTGGAAATGCCACCTGCCTGCCGGGCGGCATCAAAGTGCCGCCGCTGGAGACTGCCCTGGTAGTGCCAACACCCCTGGAGTGCTGGAGGTTGTAAAATTCGACCTTCGGGCTAACACGCTTCTGGATTCCCGCCACCGGCACCCTGAGTGTAATCCCGCAAGAAACTCTACCCGCAAAAATTATTTGCACTTGTCGCAATGCAGCACTTTCTCATTGCTCATTCTTCAGCCATCCCTGGCAGCATAGAACGATGAACCACAAATTTGTTCACATCCATGCTGCTACTTGTCATTACTGCCATAATTAGTTATTCAAAACTTCAAAGTGGCGTTTGACGTGGGCGTTGCACTCCCAGTGCATAGCCCATACAGGTTGCCACCTTGCATCTGCCTTAACCGAGATTTATTTTATGTTGTCATTACACTTTAAATCGTCCAGTACATATGGAGATAGATATGTTATGGTTGTAATTCTATTGTATCTCTACGCCATGCAAAGTGAAATTGATGTCTACTGATTTATGTCCTTTGTTTTTCCTTCTCTTCGCCTGTGTGCAGCTCTATTTAGGAAGCTACAACAGCAAGAATTCGACTGATAATGTAACTGGAAATAAGAATTAAGAAACGCTTCAGTCACAAATTTTCGTGTTTTATTAAGTACACGATGCATTTCAGTCCCTGTGGGTCCATCCCCAGGCGTAAGTATATGATTTGTTTTGCTCTTGAACGAGGTGAAATGCATGTTCCTGTCACGAAAACATCTGATGTTAGGTAATGAATCTCGTAAATCTAAGGCGGAGAATATGTGCGAAATAGTGGAAAAAATGAACAGCGTAAAATTACAGAATAATCCAAGAAAAGCGTTTTTACGTTTTTAACACGATCATACTCGAACATTGGTTTTTCCATCCTGTTCATATATATCACTTCACTCAAGGGGCACGTTTGGAGAAACATTTTTGTAAACACTTTACAGATGTTGTTCTGCATGGTGTGATAGAAGAGGAATTCATTCGTAGTGCCAGAAATCTAATTATTAATCAATCGACATACGCAGGGGATAACCTTAGATACGTCTGTAAAATAACTGAAATAACTGCGGTTTGCGAAATCTGTCTGTCATAGATTCTGTTTTTTTTTTTATTTTATGGAGGTATATCTCTAGGTGTCCTAACAGATTAAGGGTCTTACCAGTGACTTCATTATGCAGTGCTACCAAATTGGTTTCTAACTGTTGAGGATATGTTTCGTTTCCAACATACATTGTACAGTAACTGATTTTCCGAAGCGGTTTCGCCTGAAAGCATTTATTTGTTTTTGAGAACGGATTTTGAAGTTTCTGCCTGTTTCTGTGCGACATTTTTCTATTTTCGGGTTATAGATTTTTGCCCTCATAGACTTTGGACCTCACCTTGAGTATACGTGTAGGTAGAAACTCCTTTACAGTTTTTATTAATTCAGACAATATATATCACCTAAATGTAATGTCTTGCATGTGTACTGATTTTTCATTACATTCTCAAAATTCCGAAACTCTAGACGAGAGGAAACGGCATTTATGCATGTATATTGTTATCTGTCTCAAAACTGTACGCTTAAAGAATTATTTTATTGTTAACGCTGTTTCTGTCCCAGATCTCAGTTGATCTGTTAGTTTAGAAGAGCGATAACTAGTAAGATTTCATTTCGTTTCAGGATTCTGATACGATTCAGCGGATTCTGATGAAGTTATCTATGGCTGTTTAAGGCCAGAAGTACGTGTTGAGTGTAAATAACGGAGTCAATGCTTTCCTATAATGACTGTTTATCACCAATTTAGAAAGCAATGGAGGAAGTTGTTGTTGTTGTGGTCTTCAGTTCGAGGACTAGATCGATGAAGTTCTCCACGCTGGTCTGCTTTGTGCGAGCCCCGTCGTCTCTACAGAATTACCACAACCTACAGCCATCTGAACGTACAGTACTTACTGTATTCATCAAACTTGGTCTCCCTCTGCCGTACCCCCACTCCCCGCATTTATCCCCTCCCCCCCCCCCCCCAACCCTCCCGCCTTACACATAACATACAGTTCCCTCTACTGCCTCGATGCCATAAGACCCGTGTTACCAGCTGATCCCCTCTTTTAGTCAAATTGTACCACACATTTCTTTTTTACTCAATTGATCTTGTAATTCTTCATCAGGTACTCGATGTAACACATCTTATCTTCAGCATTCTTCTATAGAAACACGTTTAGAAAGCTGCGAGTAGTACTCTCCTGTCTGAACCGCTTTTTCTCCACGTTTCACTTCCATACAAGGCCAGACTTCAGACAAATATCTTCAGACAAGATTTCCTAACGTTTTAATTAATATTATGCGTTAATAAATTCCTGTTTTTCAGAAATACTTTTCGCGATGTTACCGGTTAGCATTTTACATCCTGTCCACTTGACCTCGTCAGTTATTTTGATGCCCCAGTAGCAAAACTCATGTGCTACATTTAGTGTCTCATTTTCTAATCCAGTTCCCTCAGCATCGCCTTATTTAATTCAACGCTATTCCTCTATTCCATACTCTTGTTTTACTTTTGTCGATGTTCATAATGGAATAAGTTTTCTAGACACCATCCATTCTGTTCAACTGCTGTTTGAAGTATTTTACCCACTATGAAAGATTTACAATGTCATCACCAGACCGCAAAGTTTTTATTTCTTGTATCTGAACTTCAATTTCAGTTACTCCTTGGTTTCCTTCACCGTTAGCTCGATGTGCAGATTGAATAACATCGGGGTAATTACAACTCTGTCTCGTTCCCATCTCAACTGTGGCTTCTCGTTGATGTCTTTAGATACTTATAACTACACTACAGTCTGGTATCCGTCGAAGTTAATAACCTTTCACTCCCTGTACTTTACCTCTGTTACCTTCAAGATTTCAAAGAGTGTATTGTAGTCAATATTATTATGAACTATCTAGATATCTCCACAAGCTATAAACGTCTGTTTAACTTTCTTCGATCTGTTTTCAAGGATAAGTTGTAGGGTAAATTTTGTCTCGCCTCCACCCGCATTTCCTCGGAACCCAAACTGTTCTTCCCATAAGTCATTGTCCCCCAATATTTCTGTTCTTTTTGTAAGTAATTAGTGACAATAATTATCAACCATTACTTATTAAACTGATGGTTCATTTACATGTGTCAGCACCTGTCCTCCTTGGAATTGGAACTGTTATATTCGCTGGCCGGTGTGGCCGAGCGGTTCTAGGCGCAGGTACGAATCCTGCCTCGGGCATGGATGTGTGTGATGTCCTTAGGTTAGTTAGGTTTAAGTAGTTCTAAGTTCTAGGGGACTGATGACCTCAGATGTTAAGTCCCATAGTGCTGAGAGCCATTTTTGAACTGTTATATTCTTCCTGAATTCTGAGAATATTTCGCTTGTCTCATATATCTAGCACGCCACGTGGAAAGATTTTGTGATGATCAGCTTTCCCAAGGATTTAAATAATTCTGAGGCAATGCCATGAATGTACGATAAGGGGAAGTGCTGCTAGAGTCTCACACTGTACGTTGCCATGAAAAATCAATACACGTTTGTAGGCCCTAAACATTAGCAAACTGCTGTTTACAATTGTCTCTTGTTCTTAATTTCCGCCGTGTCCACGTAAAAGTTGTTTAAAATAGTAAATATTACACTGATTTCGTGAATAACACAGTGTAAAGAAGGCATTCTCGGACTTTTTTCTGGTCTTAAAGGCATATTTGATCCAGTAATACGACGCATTTGGCCTCTTTATGTAATTTTCTTTATGTTATACGGTTCGAATAACCAAGAAGCCAAGTATGTGATGTGGAAAGGCTGCTTTCATAGTCCAGCAGTTTTTCTCTTCGCGAAAATACTGAGAACATACGTTACTATGTCTGCAAGAATTGCAATGTTTCCTTCTCACAGCGCTTTTCGAGTTGTGTTGATAGGAAATCTTATATCAAATTACGGAAATAAAATCATTACAGTAAAAGTAACACCACAACTAAAATTCGTGTATATGAAAGAATATATAGGTTTAACGAGTCGACCTGCGAATGAAATGTGATTCCTTTACACATTAGAGTATAATCAGAACGACTAATATACCTGTAAATGATGCAAGCTTCTATATTTTATCAGAACACTTCCACCGGAAGCTAGTATTTGACTCTATTAACATGGCGGAGGCAGCTTCTAGTTCATGACACCTTTCCTTAATATACCTCCAGGGCCAATGTCATCCACGGAGCGCTCTCTTGCCCTTGCTTTGGGAAACTGCCCCCCAAAAGCGGAGGAATCAGCAGTGATCAACGGCTTGAGGTTGCAGAAGGCAACAGAAATCACTGCACTGAAGATATCTAACGTGTACTCACTGGAAATGTGACCTGTAATTGAAAAAGTGTCATGATGACTCTCCACAAGCAAAAGATTCTCAACTCTTCCCCTATTCGTATCTGCGAGAGGGGATTGCTAAGGGTGAGATAACCGTGGGAAAAGGATCGAATATACAACGAAAGGATAACGTTCTACGAGTCGGGGCCTGGAATATTAGAAGTTTTAACATGGTAGCGAAGATAGAAAATCTGAAAAGGCAAATGTTAAGGCTAGTATATGTGTGCTTAAGGAGTCTATGGGGAAATGGAAAGAAGACAAAGGTTTCTGATCACATGAGTATAAGGTAATATCAACGGCAGCAGAAAATGGTGTAACGGGAGTAGTATTAGTTATAAATAGGAAGTTAGGACAGAGAATGATTTACTGGGAAGATTTCAGTATCAGGGTTGTTCTCATCGGAATCGATAGCACAGCAACAACGACGACAATAGTTCAGTTACACATGCCGTCGCAAGAACGAGACGTAGAGACAGAGAAAGTATATGAGTCATGGGGGACTGGAAAGCGCTTATGCGGTTGTAGGGGAAGAAGCAGAAGAAAGGGTTACGAGAGAATATTGGCTTAGTAGTAGGAATGAGAGAGGAAAGAAAAAACTAATTGATTTTTGTAATAAATTTCAGCTACTAACAGCGAGTACTCTGTTCAAGAATCACAAAAGGGGGAGGAGGTATACAAGTAAAATGCCGAGAGATACGAGAAGATCCCAGTTACATTACAGCATGGTCAGACAGAAATTACGAATTCAGATCCTGGATCGTAAGGCGCACCCAGGATCAGGTATAGACTCAGATCACAATTTAGAGACAATGAACAGTAGGCTGAGGTTTAAGAGACTAGTTAGGAAGAATCACTACGCAAAGAACTTTAATGCGGAAATGATAAGGAATGAAGGGACTTGCTTGAAATTCTTCGAGGTTATACACCCTTGACGACCCTAGAAATTCTCCACGTTTGCGGTATACATATCAGAAAATAAAACCTTTGGTTAAAAAGTAGTTTGACGGCACCGAAAAAGGCCGAAAACAATGATCCACCTGAAAGCCACCAATAAAATATGTGGTGTAGTAAAATTTGTTATTTGGATGTTCTGTTGAGTAGTAATCAGTTCGTTACACTCGCTCCTTGTGAACACATATCTCTAATCTTGTGCTCTTTTCCTGTTTAGATTTGAGACATCGGTGATACTGCCGCATCACGCCTAAGAGAAACGAACTTAGTTGAGAAAAACGAGTACAGATAAAGTATTTGCAGGAGCAAGGGAAATCGCAAGTGGAGATTTCGAAAACTGTCAAATGTTCAGGCATATCTGTATAATATGCTACTAAGAGATTCGCTATGACCGGGTAGCACTTTAATAGGCCCAGAACCGGGTGAAAGTGAATCACAATAGACAGTGAGGACCGAATGTTAGTATGTGTGTCATTAAAAATGGGAAGAAAACCTCTTTAGACCTCTCTGCTGAGTTGTCTGAAAGTTTTAACTATATCTGCTCGCACCTCTCATAGATGACGTCAAGGAGCAGGTATAAAGGCTGTAAACCAGGAAGAAGCCGTGGACCTCTGACAAGAGTAGAAAGGCCTTCCTGAATATGGAAGTAAATAGGAATATAAAAAAAGGGAGGAAGGTTTATCTGTTTAGCAAGAGTAATAGAAGGCAGATTTCAGACTACCTAACAGATCAAAACGAAAATTTCTGTTCCGACACTGACAATGTTGAGTGTTTATGGAAAAAGTTCAAGGCAATCGTAAAATGCGTTTTAGACAGGTACGTGCCGAGTAAAACTGTGGGGGACGGGAAAAACCCACCGTGGTACAACAACAAAGTTAGGAAAGTACTGCGAAAGCAAAGAGAGCTTCACTCAAAGTTTAAACGCAGCCAAAACCTCTCAGACAAACAGAAGCTACACGATGTCAAAGTTAGCGTAAGGAGGGCTATGTGTGAAGCGTTCAGTGAATTCGAAAGTAAAATTCTATGTACCGACTTGACAGAAAATCCTAGGAAGTTCTGGTCTTACGTTAAATCAGTAAGTGGATCGAAACAGCATATCCAGACACTCCGGGATGATGAAGGCATTGAAACAGAGGATGACACGCGTAAAGCTGAAATACTCAACACCTTTTTCCAAAGCTGTTTCACAGAGGAAGACCGCACTGCAGTTCCTTCTCTAAATCCTCGCACAAACGAAAAAATGGCTGACATCGAAATAAGTGTCGAAGGAATAGAAAAGCAACTGGAATCACTCAACAGAGGAAAGTCCACTGGACCTGACGGGATACCAATTCGATTCTACACAGAGTAAGCGAAAGAACCTGCCCCCCTTCTAACAGCCGTGTACCGCAAGTCTCTAGAGGAACGGAAGGTTCCAAATGATTGGAAAAGAGCACAGGTGATGATGATGATGATGAGCGTTTGGCGTCAGTGGCCGGGAGGCCCTCGCGGGGCAGGTCCGGCCGCCTTGGCGCAGGTCTTATTACATTCGGCGCCACGTTGGGCGACCTGCACGCCGGATGGGGATGAAATGATGATGGACACAACACAACACCCAGTCCCCGAGCGGAGAAAATCTCCGACCCAGCCGGGAATCGAACCCGGGCCCGGAGGACGACAATCCGTCACGCTGACCACTCAGCTACTGGGGCGGACAGAGCACAGGTAGTCCCAGTCTTCAAGAAGGGTCATCGAGCAGATGCGCAGAACTATAGACCTATATCTCTGACGTCGACCTGTTGTAGAAGTTTAGAACATGTTTTTTGCTCGAGTATCATGTCGTTTTTGGAAACCCAGAATCTACTATGTAGGAATCAACATGGATTCCGGAAACAGCGATCGTGTGAGACCCAACTCGCTTTATTTGTTCATGAGACCCAGAAAATATTAGATACAGGCTCCCAGGTAGATGCTATTTTCATTGACTTCCGGAAGGCGTTCGATACTGTTCCGCACTATCGCCTGATAAACAAAGTAAGAGCCTACGGAATATCTGACCAGCTGTGTGGCTGGATTGAAGAGTTTTTAGCAAACAGAACACAGAATGTTGTTATCAATGGAGAGACGTCTACAGACGTTAAAGTAACCTCTGGCGTGCCACAGGGGAGTGTTATGGGACCATTGCTTTTCACAATATACATAAATGACCTAGTAGATAGTGTCGGAAGTTCCATGCGGCTTTTCGCGGATGATGCTGTAATATACAGAGAAGTTGCAGCATTAGAAAATTGTAGCGAAATGTAGGAAGATCTGCAGCGGATAGGCACTTGGTGCAGGGAGTGGCAACTGACCCTTAACATAGACAAATGTAATGTATTGCGAGTACATAGAAAGAAGGATCCTTTATTGTATGATTATATGAAAGCAGAACAAACACTGGTAGCAGTTACTTCTGTAAAACATCTGTGAGTATGCGTGCGGGACGATCTGAAGTGGAATGATCATATAAAATTAATTGTTGGTAAGGCGGGTACCAGGTTGAGATTCATTGGGAGAGTCCTTAGAAAATGTAGTCCATCAACAAAGTAGGTGGCTTACAAAACACTCGTTCGACCTATACTTGTGTATTGCGCATCAATGTGGGAACCGTACCAGATCGGGTTGACGGAGGAGATAGAGAAGATCCAAAGAAGAGCGGCGCGTTTCGTCACAGGGTTATTTGGTAACCGCGATAGCGTTACGGAGATGTTTAACAAACTCAAGTGGCAGACTCTGCAAGAGAGGCGCTCTGCATCGCGGTGTAGCTTGCTCGCCAGGTTTCGAGAGGGTGCGTTTCTGGATGAGGTATCGAATATATTGCTTCCCCCTACTTATACCTCCCGAGGAGATCACGAATCTAAAATTAGAGAGATTCGAGCGCGCACGGAGGCTTTCAGACAGTCGTTCTTCCCGCGAACCATGCGCGACTGGAACAGGAAAGGGAGGTAATAACAGTGGCACATAAAGTGCCCTCCGCCACACACCGTTGGGTGGCTTGCGGAGTATAAATGTAGATGTAGATGTAGATGTAAATGAGTGGGCTCTAAAACACCAGACATTCACCGATAAAGACTGATACAGTATCATGTAGTCTGACTAAGCTAACATTCAGGTAGGTTCACCAACTTGATGCTATAACAACACATAACAATGTGGCTAAAAAACTAAATTAATTAATTTAAAAACTCATGAAAGAATTCTCAACAGTATTTACTCTCACTTCAGATATTTGATAAGCCGCTCAATTAGTGCTCAGAGCCAGCCCCAGATCATGGGTGCCCTATTGGGCTGAAATGGCTCTGAGCACTATGGGACTCAACTTCTGAAGTCATCAGTCCCCTAGAACTTAGAACTACTTAAACGTAATTGACCTAAGGACATCACACACATCCATGCCCGAGGCAGGATTCGAAACTGCGACCATAGCGGTCGCGCGGTTCCAAACTGTAGCGCTTAGAACCGCTTGGCCAACCCGGGCGGCGTGTTCTATTTGCTTGCATACAGCAACGTCTAAGAAAGAATGAGAGAAATGACTGACACCTTTGGTTGATACCATGTTTACACCGCCCCTTTCTTGCTTTTACAAGTAATATTAGTTATAATAAGCTAGGAAATTTCATAATCCCACAAGTTTGCGCAGGACAGAAAGTAGATATGCTTGGACACACGTTTCTTGGGTCTGGTTGCAGGAAGACAGCCTGGGTAAGTTTTCCTGCTGCTCAGCGCCATTAGAATGTTGTGGCTAGCTAGAGGTAATAGTGTGTACGTTGCTCCTCCTTTATATTGAGTTGACTCGCGTATTTTCGCTGTCTGACTTTTCATAGGCAGTCTATCTATAATTCCAATAATTCTAATCAAAACTCCCACCAAAATATTATCATCAGTATGATGAGGTTCGATCAAGTTCGCACGTGTTTAGTCGCACTCGATTTGTTATTAAAGACAAGCAAGCTTATCTCTCCGACTAGCCTTATCACACTCACTCAGCTCAATAATCATTCGTTTAACACCGTTTGAACCAAGTTAGCCATTGATAGCAAGTTGATAAAGGTCAGCTTTAGTTTGTAAATCATTCTCTGACTTTTAATAACCTCAGTTCCACACAAAGGAAAGACATTTATAACCAACCGTGCACAACATGCATACTCGCGATCCTCTCTTTATGAAGGCCAGTATGTAGGGGTGGGGGATGTGGGGAGAGGGGGGGGGGGCGGGGGGGAGAAACCGACCTACGCACCACTAAAGCAGACGGTGGATGCAAAGCAGCACCTTTCTAGCACAAGGTGGCTTCCCCGTCAGTGATGCTACCTCACTGGACCAAAGATGGGTAAGGGTGCATTGGTGTGTCAGGGACAGCATCGATGTATGTGCCCTTACAAGTGTTCAGGTTATTTACACAATGCATTCCATGATTTCCGATGGTTTTGCAACGGCTTAAATTAGTCGAAATCTGTTTGCGATTCCACCCATATGTGACTAGATAGCCCTTTGTTATGTTCTGTTGATTCAAATAGGTCCTTACATGCTTTTTCTTGGATGTATCTGCCTAAACAATGGTTCAAATGGCTCTGAGCACTATGCGACTTAAGTTTTAAGGTCATCCGTCCCCTAGAACTTAGAACTACTTAAACCTAACTAACCTAAGGACATCACACACATCCATGCCCGAGGCAGGATTCGAACCTGCGACTGTAGCGGTCGCGCGGTTCCAGATTGTAGCGCCTAGAACCGCACGGCCACCCCGGACGGCCCTAAATAATGTTCCTCGAGGATTTCGGACAGCTCACATATGTCGTTTCCATAATTAAGTCAACCTTTCTTTGTTATTGATTGCAGATGGTACCAAACAGTGTTTCATTCAGTTCGCATTGTCAAATAGATCAAAACGGTACATTCTTCTTAAATTGAATCGATTAAATCCTGATATTATATTATTCCTGTCAACTTACTTGTGTAATTCCTCAAACTTTATCGAGGTCACCTGACACATGTGGTACTAGGTTGCTAGGTGGACCTTTAAAGGTCATGTGGATTTTGGATAGGGCCCTACGGTAAGCCTCTCAACTTTGTTTCAACAGTAAGTACAATAAAATTAGCCATTTCTCTTCATAGACGTTAAACAATTGTGCATACAACGATGCTTTCATTATCTATGCCCTCCTGTCCCACATGTGGGTGATTAGTTTGATTTATTATAAAATGATGAGACTGTGTGGACTGGATTGGTGTGTCAGCCCCAGAGTAAGACTTAGACGGGTCTATGAGGACACATGGAAAGTTTATGACTGAGATTTTGCTTACGTAGTCAGAACTTCCCACTCTCATTGTGTTTTGCGACAATGCTGTCGTCCAACAAACAAAAATTTGCCAGATACATCAAAAGGTGTTTCTTATTCACATAATTCTGACAACACCTGAAATGCTTATCAAACATATACGATGGATACTTCATTCAATAATAGGAAAAAAAAATTCCTGGTGAGGACAGTGCACAGTCGTTGAAAAGAATAATATGTAATGTACGCAATGCTGAGAGGTGGCACGCCACTCACTCACTTTAACTGCACTGTTCCCCTATACTACATTTGGTGTATGTGACTTATGACTTTTTACATGAGAAAATTGTAAGCAGAATGTTCATATAACTGCATGTGTAGCCTGTAGAGAGCTTGAACCCAAGGGACAGTAGTGGAGGCGACAGAGAACAGGAGGAAAGATGAATTGTAGGCCGTAAATGTTGCGTCCAGCTATTTGGCTGTAAGAGTGCTTTGGGGAAGCAGCACTCTGTGAACTGTACCTGCAGAGGGACTTTGGGCCATGGCACTCCACTCTTCCCACTTAGGCCTGGAGTAAGACGGCATCGAATCACAAAACATTTTACCTGGGCCAGGCAACAGACTGTCGTGAAGTCAGCCAGTTGGTAGAAAGTGGGTAGAGGAAGCCATTTAAGAGATATGGCTGCAATCTGAGCTTTGGCATGGTCATAAAACTGGAAGCATTCTCATGATAGAAGCTGGGACGATACAAACAGAGCAGCTGGTGAACGTGTCTTAGGAAGTTCAAGACTGTAACTCCCCTGACACCAGAAAGTCGCCAGGTTCTTTAAGCGAGGAGCAAAAACATACAGTTCACAGTTACGACTGTCTGGAAAGCTTAACTGCCTTCTTTCAGAAATTGGAAATGGTCAGTCTGGAAAGATTAAAACTCTTCGTAAATGAGGGACTGTGGTCCCTTATAGGTAGAGTTTTTTGCCGAAACATGGTCATGCTTACCGTGGGAACGACGCCTCCCTAGTCTAAAGCCTTCTTTTTTCAGACAAGAGAGATTTTGAGTCGCAGATTGGTTCCTCTCAGGATATGCAAAGCAGAGACTTGCTTCGCCAACGTGAGAACCCCGGTCTTGTGTCTGGATTGGCTACGAGGCCAGCAAAACAGTCAAGAGGGGAGATTCAATGAGCAGAGGATAGTTTGATTTGTTTGTACAATGTGGAGGCGGCTTTCTTCTGCTAATTCGGCTTCTGTACCGAGGCTTGGTGGAAAGTGTGATTCTTTGGCTTCTTCGTCTTCTGGTGGAGAACTTCAGGTCTTTCCCTAGAGGTTGAGACTTGTGGTCTGCGACTTGTGGTGGACTAAGAGCCAGTGGCAGTTTCCACTGTACCAACTGTGGAACTGTGTATCATCTCGAACATATCGTGTGTCATGAGGGTGAACTTATACGTCCTGAGTCGGCCATCTGGTGTTTGACAATTCCAGCGCGTGCCGTTGTGTCTAGGAGTCAAGTTGGTTGGCCAGGCCAGCGAATGGGTGCACCTCATACTGTAATCTGCCGGGATTTCAGGGCTCTGGTAGGTAGGTTTCGCGCGTTCTAATAATAAGAACGCCAGTCTGCATAATTTGCAAGTTTTCATGGACGCGTCAGCTCATCGCCAAGAGAATACCGTTTTCTGAGGCAGCCTGAATGAAGGCGAAAGGGTAAAGTATTGCTGCGCCGGCGGAGGTTTGTTAAATGATATTCACAGCTCCCTGTCCTCTGTGAGCCATAGTTTGTGCTGCACTTAGTCGTAGTTGATTCCATTTGAACAGAACAGGGCCTCACAGTGGATTCATGTAAACAAAGTCAGATTGTGTTGTAAAAGGGATTAAATTATCAGAGAATTTGTATAGTTCCCCCCGCCCCCCCCCCCCTCAATAAATGCTTTGCCGTTCAAACACCATCTCTTTTCTGATTCCTGATTTTTTGTAAGGTTTATCCGTTTCATTGTATTTACAAAAGGATGAATAAAAACTTGTCACTATTTTGTAAACTTAAATACGCCACTGTTCTCATTCACACTCCTACAACCATTAACTGTTTTTATTTTATTGTGGTGATACAGGGCTACAACAGCAGTTCAAAATTCAGTCGTATTAAATTAGTTAATCTGATGATTGATTTGAGTTCTGAAAGTGACCACATACATAAGCAACAAAAGTGCCATGAGTGAATAAAATTTAATGATGTAGCTCACGATTTGAAGATTTTTGAGAAGATAATACTTTTCTTTATGTAAAGATAACAACATATAGAATCACTTGGACATGTGTTTATGATTAAAGCAAGGATCACTTGCAGTGCTTCCCGGAAACTGGAGTCACAACTTGTACTTACCTCCATGTATTCTGGCTTTGATATCTGTACCACTGGGTAAGGACCTAACCAGATCCGAAAGATGGGCCCAAACTTTTTGCACACCTCGTCAAAGGACCGAATTCGGTCTGCAACGAAAAAAATCACGTGAGACTTACAATACTTCAACAAATACTCTAGTAATTGTGTGGGAAAGGAATTTATTTTCGTTCATCACAATCGATGTTTTTGAAAAGTCTGCAGCTGTGACATTCATGATTTACATAATGAAAAACTGCACCACTTACTTATTTTTTCGTGCAAACCGTGCACAATCACAAACTAGATAGCGAATCAGTTAATGTTTTCAAATATTTCACAAACAGGTGACAGTTCAGTAATTTCCATAAACATGTACATTATCCCAAAGAATCTACTCAACATCTACAACAAAATGTAAATATAATTTAGTATTCAATAATGGTAAAATAAATTTTATAATTGAAAACTTAACATACAACATGTAATCTTCAGAAAATGTAATATATCTGACAGCATTGAAACTCTTTGTGAAACCATACCGTCTTAATATCATTGTAGCTGGTTTTGATAACAAAAACAAACAGTGCACTGGATGATTTGCGTATGTGTGATATTCTATGCCATGGTGGAGGCACTGTAATTGTAAGAAGAAAAACAAAATTACTATCTCTACCATTAGCATATAAAAAACGTTCCAAGATTCATGTTTCCGAATTTCTGATTGCAAAATACAACCAAAAAGACAACTACAGTGCAAGAGAGGCAGAAAATCACACATACGGACAACACAAAAAATGTTTATGTAAACAAATGCACTTGAAAGGAGAACAAATTTTCGAAACGCGTTGTGCTAAGAAGGCAAAAAGTGGTGCATTGTTCTATTATTTAACTCAAGAAAAGAATTAATTATTTTTCGAACAGGTAATAGATTTCACAGTTACTCCTTTCTTTCGCATTTCTGTCTATACATTCGTGTGTTTTGTGGATGCGTGTTTGCATTTGCTCCAACATTACAAGTGAGGACAAAGTCAAGTCGTTTTCGCCGCTGAAAAATACTTATGGCCCAATTCAAGACAAATGTAAAATTGTGCACTAAACATTTTATTCATTCGATATCATTTTCCCATCTGAAGAAGAAACTAAAACGAATAAGGGAGAAGTGCAACAGCAACAACAACAACAGCACCAAAAACAACAAACACATGCTTGGAATAGATATTCTATGACAGGGATGTAGTTCTTCGCCGGCCGCGGTGACCGAGCGGTTCTAGGCGATTCAGTCCTGAACCGCGCGACTGCTATGGTCGCAGGTTCGAATCCTGCCTCGGGCATGGATGTGTGTGATGTCCTTAGGTTCGTTAGGTTTAAGTAGTTCTAAGTCCTACGGGACTGATGACCTTAGATGTTAAATCCCTTAGTGCTCAGAGCCATTTGCCGATACTGTTTAATCTATACATCGGGGAAGCAATGTTGGACATTAAAGAAAAGTTCAGGAGTGGATAGAATTCAAAATGGAAGGATGTCAATGGTCAGATCAGTTGATGACATTGTTATGCTACGTGAAACACGATGAACTGTAGGAAACATTGAATGGATTGTCGTTTAACGAGCACACACCATTGATTGAGAGTAAATCGAAGAAAGAGAAGCAGCAGAAATCAGGTTAGCGAAAAATTTTCGGTCCACAAAACAGACAAACCTAAGGAAATCTGCCATCTTTCAATCAAAATAACACATGACGGACGTAGCAGGGAGGATGTGAAAAGCAGATGGCCACAGGCACAGAGGCACAGAGAGCGGTTCCTGGCCAAAAGAAGCTACATCAAGTTACCTTCCCTTAAGCAAGTGGGAGCACTCAATGATATGACTTTCAAAATGATGGAACACAGAATCAGTCGTCCTTTCCTTTCAGGTTTTATTAAAGCAAATCTAGATTGCTTCGGTCACAGTTCATTCAAAAGTCTTGAATGAACTGTGACAGAAGCCCGAACAACAGGGGACTGACGTGTTGAGACACGTTTTGAATCTATAGTGTACTGCACTGATAGCGGCCAGGACTAGCCGAAATCTAGATTTACTTGAATAAACCCTGAAAGGAAAGGACGACTGATTGCTACACTCCATCATTTTCAAAAGAAGCTTGCTATTATCTATCATAGGTCTTAATTTGAGAAAGCAATTTCTGAGAATGTATTTTTGGGGCAATGTATAGTAGTTAATCATGGATTGCGGGAAAACCGGAAAAGAAGAGAATCGAAACGTCTGAAATGCGATACAGGAGTTTGTGGAAAATTAGATGTGCTGATATGATATGAGGAAGGCTAAGAACATGTGGAGAATACATAGAAGAAGAAAGGACAAGACGATTTTTGACAGGTGTTAAAATATCAAGGAATAACTTCCATGGTACTAAAGGGGCTTGAAGAGCGTAAAAACTGTGGGATAAGACAGAGCATAGAACTTATTGAGGACGTAGGGTGCAAGCGCTACTCTCAGATTAAGTGGTGGGCACAAGAGAGGGATTCGCGGGGAATCTCATCAAATCAGTTGGAATACCGAAGAAAAAAGGTGTTTCATACGAATATTGTAAAAGGGTTGTTGCGTTTTGGGTAAAGCAAGGACTTACTCCTGTTGGTTAGATCTTAAAAGGAAGAGCGTGAATGAAGATGAGAAACCAATAAACAGGCATGCATATGTACACGTATTCATGGCGAAATATACTTGAGAATTCGGAAGCTAGTAACACTACACACCAGTCAACGAAAATAGGAATTCGTAAACAGCTATAGTAAATTAATTCGCCCAGGAATGATTACAAATGAAAAAACGGTCCACATACTTCTCGGTGCTCCTTCAAAACAGCAGCAAAAATGGAGATATAAGAGCAACGATGATGGGTCGTGATGTGTGCACTTCAGCACCAAAATGTCAAACCTATGCGGCTCATATTAACACAAAGTGATAACACACTAAATTTTAGAATTCAGTACCACTAACTGGACCACTGTTCGATTCACGACATGTCGCAACTTGTGAATACCATTAACGGTGGTACTGAACTACCAAACACTTGCAGGAATAAGAGAAGATAAATCATTTAACTTCATCACTGTTAGCACTAAAATGTTATGTAAATCGGTAGAAGCCGTTTGTATTGGAGGTTAATACTCTCTGTTAATATAGGAAACATAATTATCACAGTCTACATTTCAGAGATGTACCTGTTACCGTCTATTGTTAATTGCAATTCGCCGTCGGCAACTACTGTTGTAAAAGGATAACTCACTTGAACGACAGCCGACATTGCATCAGTTCATTTAAGGAACGCGGTCGCGCCTAGTACATCGTTACTCACGTGCTATCGCGTGTTTCCCTCGTGTGACGTGTTTTCGAGACAGTAACCGATGACGTCATTCCTGATAAATACGATAGGTTGTAGGATTACTGCTCTGAGAGTCGGTATGATCTGCTCGTGTGCAACCTCGACAGGTCTGTGAAAGAACGTTGTTGAGAACACACAAGGTCCTGGTTTGTAAACACCATGGTTCCAGGAAGTAACAGATGTTCTCAGAGCACCACGTCTCACAAAATTCACGAATCATGATTAGAAATAACGTTCAGTTACCTTCCTACATCATTCATTCTCAGAAAGCCACATTATTTCTACAGTCGGTTCACGAGAGCGAAGTGAAAAATGCTCAAGCTACCATAAACATTGTGAACATTAACGAAATTTTGTTTTAATTCTGACAGTACAGCGTTTCAAAACGGCAGTGACATGTTTCGGCAAGAATAATATGAAATACCACAATATCGCAAAACTGTATATCATCTACGAAGAACTCATCATAAGTCTATAAGGCTTATTAGGAGTCTGCTCATTCATTTCAAACAGAAATGGGCAGTAGAACTCAAAGTCTTCGTTCTTCTTTTTATGATAATCCACCAGAAGGACTTTCAAAAACTGTAACCGCAGAAGAGAAAGTGAGAAAGAAGACACTATGGTAGCGGACAATAGACAATTAAACATTTATGAAGTAGCTCACAGCACACATTTTTTTACTGTCGAACCAAAAGCTGTTCAGAGGAGCGGTAATGACCAGTATTTCTGTGAAGCAAAAAGGATTTCCTCTGAAGATTAGATGGGTAGATCACATAACTAATGAGGAGGTATTGAATAGAATTGGGGAGAAGAGGAGCTTGTAGCACAGCTAGACTAGAAGAAGGGATCGGTTGCTAGGACATGTTCTGAGACATCGAGGGATCACCAATTTAGTATTGGAGGGCACCGTGGAGGGTAAAAATCGTAGAGGGAGACCAAGAGATGAATACACTAAGAAGATTCAGAAGGATGTAGGCTGCAGTAGGTACTGGGAGATGAAGAACCTTGCACAGGATAGAGTAGCATGGAGAGCTGCATCAAACCAGTCTCAGGACTGAAGACTACAACAACAACAACTCATTATTTACTTGCAAGTTTAACAATGTGGAATACCACGCAGTCTACTGGACCAAACAGTATGGAATAAAGGAGCGGACGATTAGTGAAAGTAGGTGAAGGCTAACAATCCTTACGACAAAGATAGTTTGGCAACTAAATAAGTTTCAAAGCCAATAAAGAGATTACGTGAGGAGTCGAAGAATACTTTGCAGATATTCCTTTCTCAAGGCATGTGGAAGAAAATATACTCTCAATGAAAAGTTTGACACTAACCTCATGAAGGCTATGTTGAAAATGAAGCACAATTTTTTTACCCGTCACGAAGTCAATCAGCGCGTGACCTTCTTCTTAAATTTGCTGTTAGACATAAGGGCGTTTTGTGAGACTATGAGAATGATGTCTGAGGACAACTGCTATTTTTCGGCCTTGTATTTGTTACATACATACACCCAGCTGTGAGATACCACTTCGGCCTACGGATCTTAGTTTTTTGTCTAATTGTGGTTTTAGTGTCATGTTTCATATCTTTCACGCCGTTTGAGAGAATGTGGTGACGGTAGAGTCAACAACTACGAACCAGAGATTGGACACACATACCACTGGACGACAACGCCACCACTCAGTGGTCGCAAGAAGCGAAACCCATGACGACTGAAACCACTGTAAAGAGTCGAAGCGCTACCCCCTTTGTCTTTTTTGAGGGTCATTGGGAGTTTTTATCGAGTGAGTTAAGCCTCCCATGGAACATTGTGATTTACAAGATTCTGTACTTCTATTGTTAATACGCGGGAAGGAGCGTGTTTTCATTTTAACGTCGACGAATGTATTTCACTATAATCTGCCAAATATTGTGTAAAATAAAAGTGGGAGAGTTGAATGCAGGGTAGAGGATAATACCTAAAAATGGGGTTATAAAAAAGAGTGTAAAAGTGGGTGAGACATGTAGGATTTGCTCCGTATTCCTGTTGAGTGGAAGGATTAGATTGGATATGGTTAGAGAATTGGTGGGAGTATCAGTTTTTTGTATGACGCAAAACTATGCCAACTAGCGTAGTAATTTTCTTGTATAATAACGTTTTTATGTTTTTAGATCGAAAATGTCATTACTACCAACGCAGTTTTAATTCTGATATACTTCTTCTAATTTTGCAGAGATTTAAATAACACAGCGGTGAAGCGGGACCACAAATTTGCAAATTCAGATGCAAAAAAAGGTTTAAGAAAGGAAATCGATGTTTTCAATGTTTTCCCATTGAAACAATTGATTTCTTTTTGTGCAACTATATACGTTGTGATATGTCTGAGGCAAAAATAAGGTACATTAAAAACCACCGTCATTCAAACTTCAGTTAAAAGTTTTTTTTAATCTAAATTTATAATCTTACCCCAGTACTAAGTGAATTAGGTGTTGGTGTAAGTTCTAGTTTTTTTAACTGTTACGAGAACGCATTGCACTTGGCGTATCTCGTCGAAGACGTAATACAAAATCTGAGTGATTTATTATACCCTTCGAATCATACACTAATTATCTCTCGATGATTATCAGGAAACCATCAGTTTTAACCGCCTACAATTATCTTAGTTCTACAGGGAGTATCTGATACCACTTTTTTCTGCCTATACAAGGCCAAAAATATTAAAAGCTAGAACAACACATTTAACATTCGTCGTCACTGGCACGTTACAAGGCGGGCACAATAAAAGTATAGGTATGTGATACTGCGGTGTGGGTCTTGTAGTTGCAAGGTGATACGTAGAGATTGTCTGTTACTCTTCATCAGTTAGCCACTGGGATAGCAAGGAAGACGAATAATATTAAGCAATGCCCTCTGCACGCACTCTGTAAGAGATGTTTGCAAACTAAAGAAGAGGGCAAACGTCTGCTTACCTTCACGTTTCGTGAAGAAATCGACGTAAGTGGTCCCTAGGAGGGGCAGAGCTACATGGCCTGGAAGTTTCTCGACCTGGCTCCAACGCCATTTCCTGGAAATGATGCTCGCAGACACTGCGACCACGATGACGGTCAACAGAAGCGCAGTTAAGTCGAGCATCGCTCGGAGCCGTGTCAAAATGTTGCCGGCAGCGACCTACGGACGAGACTGAGCGCCGAGGTGTGGACTAGCACTGCTGCGGTTGTGCGCGGCAGAGGACGACCTTCAGATTTCCCCCACCGCCGCAAAACAGCTGGTTCGCAGGACTAGCACAGCGCGCTGCTGGGTGTCGAGGATACGCGGGAGGGGTCACCTGCGCAGCGGCTGCAAGCATTATTTTAGCTTCACACAGCAGTGATCTGCGAGTTCTATCCCGCTTAACGTACCCTTAGAGACCAAGTGCTTTTTCTCTGAAACTGACAGTCTGCCCGGTGAGATACAGCACGTAAGGACGATGTTGAACAGAACGGCTATTCCGAGAGACAGGTACACCATGCGTTCCGTCCTAAGCAAGTTCAAAGCGGGAACGTAAATAAAGATACGAAGGCACCCACTGCAACGGCGTTCTTGCCTTATTTTGGCGGCATGGCTTCAAGAATAGAAAAAAAAACCAAGAGACACGACCTCAAGTGTGTTTTTCGCTCACCAGAAAAACGGAAGAATTTATTGTGCTCGTTCAGAGACAATCTTGGTGTTGGGAAACTTGGCATTTATAAGATCCCATGCATATGTTGGAAACATTATCTGCCGAACCGTGAAAGAAAGTTGTGTTGAACACCATCTTCATACGCGCCTGGGGCAACCTGATAAATCGGCTTTCAGCACTATGCGACTTAACTTCTGAGGTCATCAGTCACCTAGAACTTAGAACTAATTAAACCTAACTAACCTAAGGACATCACACACATGCATGCCCGAGGCAGGATTCGAACCTGCGACCGTAGCGGTCACGCGGTTCCTGATAAATCAGTGGTAGCGGAGCATTTCTTGGACACGGGGCATCGCATATCTTACGAGAAGACTGAAGTATTACTCTTATAATCATTGTTCTGGGACTGTGTTTTTAAGGAGACCATGTATATCTGTATGGCAGACAATCTTATCAATAGGGATGCAGGTTTTGCATTAAACACCGTTTGCAATCCAGAACTGGTTGTTATTAAATAAAAACAGCAGAAACAAGAACATCCGATTCATCACTCGACGCAACGTACTGCTGAGACTGAATTCAGATTTTAACGACACGTGCGTCTGGCAGCACAGTCGTTGCCCAAGCGCACCCGCGAAAGGCCTTCCTACGGTTCAAATGGTTCAAATGGCTCTGAGCACTATGGGACTTAACATCTATGGTCATCAGTCCCCTAGAACTTAGAACTACTTAAACCTAACTAACCTAAGGAGATCACACAACACCTAATCATCACGAGGCAGAGAAAATCCCTGACCCCGCCGGGAATCGAACCCGGGAACCCGGGCGTGGGAAGCGAGAACGCTACCGCACGACCACGAGCTGCGGACCCTTCCGCCGGGTGTCACTATGAGTACCAATTCCGAGCGTCTTCCCGCACACGTGTATTGCCTGCTTCTGGCCTGATAGACTTCGACTTCACCGCGTGCCCATCATTTGTCGCAGTGACAACAGGAGCTGTAACCACCTGAAGGTGGCGAAAACTGTATCGACGAAATACTGTGGGGTTTGCACTATATGGTCCTACGGCAAACCCGAGAAGAGGATTTAAAACCACCATTTTATTTACTTATTATTATTTTCTGATGTGCGAGAGCCTTTTGAATGACTCCGCCAAAGCTAAGGCAAGACAGACACATCTAGTAGCACACTGAGCAGTTCTACAAATGTTGTGCATTGTGGCACTCACTTAACGATGTTCAAAGCTACAGTCGGTGTAGAGATTGTGCTACGTGATTGTTACATGCGTTTTTTTCTCCTTTTCCATAGTGCTCACATTGAAGAGATCATTGACAGAGAAAGTAAGTATACCAACAGTTATTGTAACGTAATTTTGAGTTTGTACTACTGCTGTTATGAGCGGTTTCGAAATGAAACCGCTGGAGGACTACGTACTTTTGATATAAACATATCGAATTTTGGCTGATTTTTGCTTGTTCTTTAGGACTATAATTCGTTTTAGGCATTATGAGTTCATGGAGACTTGAGAATGTGGGATTATTTCTAGGAAAAATTGCTTGTATGAAATGAAGGGTGGTTGAAAACTGTACATGCCAGTGGTTCCAATGTGAAACCACAACTTTTTAACAGTTTTTTGTTTACTTTGTGACAATTTTTTCTTGTATTCGTTACTTACTATGGCGATAAAGGAGAGTTCTTCAAGAAATTTTAAAATTATTTTTTGTTTCGTGCTGTTGGGACTCAAAGGGTTAATACGGGGTACGTAAGTGTGCGCTAGTCAAGCGTTGCACGGTTGCACATTTAATAGTTAATGTTACAGGCATGATAGGAACCTGTTATCCGACAAAGTATGTTGCGCTTGGCGTCATGACGGAACGAGTCGCCTTAGCTTATGTACGGATCAGCTGTATGTTAACTGTAAGTTAAAGCGTTGTTGTGCTTACGTTCACCTGTAATGTTTTTATGTAAAATTGTTGTGAAGAGGTTGTTACAGATGGGAGGAGAGTAGAAGGATTGTCAGCTGTGGGTATCGGGTGTTTCCAGCCTTCCAGCAGCATGAGCCGCGAAGAGAGGTCACAGTTTGTCGTGATAGACAGTAAATCATCGAGTAGAACAAAAGTGATATCTGGCGTTCCGCAAGGTAGTGTCATAGGCCCTCTGCTGTTCCTGATTTACATAATTAATCTAGGTGATAATCTGAGCAGCCCCCTTAGATTGTTTGCAGATGACGCTGCAATTTACCGTATAATAAAATCATCAGACGATCAATTCCAATTACAAAATGATCTAGAGAGAATTTCTGTATGGTGCGAAAAGTGGCAACCGGCACTAAACAAAGAAAAGTGCGAGGTCATCCACAACGGTACTAAAACAAATCCGATAAATTTTGGGTATACGATAAATCGCACAAATCTGAGGGCTGTCAATTCGACTAAATATCTAGAAATTACAATTTCGAGCAACTTAAATTGGGAAAACCACATAGATAATATTGTGGGGAAGGCAAAATAAAGACTCCGCTTTGTTGGCAGAACACTTAGAAGATGCGACAAACCCACTAAAGAGACAGACTACATTACACTTGTCCGTCCTCTGCTGGAATATTGCTGCGCGGTATGGGATCCTTACCAGGTGGGATTGACAGAGGACATCGTGCAAAGAAGGGCAGCTCGTTTCGTGATATCGCGCAATAGGGATGAGAGTGTCACTGATATGATACGCGAGTTGGGGTGGCAGTCACTGAAACAAAGGCGGTTTTCTTTGCGGCGAGATCTATTTACAAAATTTCAAACACCAGCTTTCTCTTCCGAATGCGAAAATATTTTGTTGACACCCACCTACGTAGGGAGAAATGATCATCACAATAAAATAAGAGAAATCAGAGCTCGAACGGAAAGATTTAGGTGTTCCTTTTTCCCACGCGCCATTCGAGAGTGGAATGGTAGAGAAGTAGTATGAAAATGGTTCGATGAACCCTCTGCCTGTTCAAAGTTAATGGTACCTAAAAATTTAGTATGACCTTAATGACAGACTTGCGTGAGAATACAGGAAAATGGTCCTACCGTGGGGGTCTGTCGGTCCGGGGGTACCAGGGTTGGCGTTACACTGTAGGGTAAGCGAGCGCGAGAGGTTGGCTGCAGGTGAATATTGTGGTTTAAAAGACTGCGTGTACTGTTTTATGAAGAGATTAGTACGGATTCCTGTGGGTATATTGTTGAGTAACGATTTTCAGTTGAACGGAATTCGAGGTATTGATCAGCAAGAGAATACTTAAGAGGCTAAAATCGGTTGTCGTATCCTTAAGGGATTTTAGCTTATGGCTGTACGCTAACAAGTCACCTTTTTAAAAGTATTTTGGTGTGATGGTTATTTGTAAGCGGCGTAAATTTTGATTTCGTTCCGGTTTATTGTACTAGTCGACTTGTACAGAACCATCCCGTGAAGACGAGTGGTTTCTGGTTAGGTCTGGTATTGGTTGTTGAATTGCACTGCGCTCGTGGGTACGAGTCAAGTGAGAAATATTGCGTTAATAGGCCCTACATAGTAATTTCCGGAAACTGAGATTTGTTATACAGTGCTGATGTCCTGAGGCTGACAAGGTCTTTTATTCGAGTTCTAGATGGATTATTTACAAAAACGGAACCATTAATTTGAACTATGTTCAGTGCAATAACTCAGTTAAAAATAACTGTGTCGAGAGTCCAACATGTTCTCTAACACATAGTCGTCAACATCTGAAGTGGGGGAGCTGTGTTTGCATATTAAAATGTTACGGTGAAAGTGGCTGTGGCAATAGTTATTTCTGTGGCATGTTCGATAATTTTAGTAGTTCGGTTTACACTGGCGCTAGTGCACAACAGTGACTGCGTGTGTCTGAAAAAGTCGGTAAATAAACTTACCCTTCGTAAGGAGAAAATTTTAAGATCCCAGCATGTTTTTATTCTCCCTAAATTGAGCTACTCCCATGGACAGGTCTATGTTTCCTTGAAAGAAGATTCGTTAGACAAAAGAGAGAGAACGACGGAATTGAAGTGGATAAGTAGATAATGAGGTAACTTAATACATCCGAATATTACACTAACACATTTTGATGACAAATTTCTAGCAACTTTTTTATCGCCGAGAGATATTTGAATTTTAATTAGAAGAAGAATCACAGTATAACTATTGCATCGTTAATAAGTAAGAATCAATAGTTCGCTCACGTTACAAAGTATGATTATTTACAGAAATAGGTAAGTATGCCCATCACAAGGAATCATTAGTGTTTGTACCTTGCTATTGGAGGCTACATACTAGTGGATATAATTTTAATTGCATTAACGGTAGCTAGTGTGCGCAGGAGGTACGTCAATTTTGTAATCACATATTACTTAGCTATACATACTATACAGAAGATTATTCACTTATCTTTTGAGGTGGTGGACTGGGGGCTCATAGGAAATATTCCTTGGGGAGTCTACTGAGTTAACAGTATAAAATATATGTTTATTGAAAACACAATTTTTTTTTAGTTTGATTTACAAAAAAGTGACACTTCTTAAGGTAATTAAAATATTAGCCACCCCCCCCCCCCAAATAACAATGACAAAAGAATACTTAATTAAAAGTTTTGAAGCCGCGCGGGATTAGACTAGCGGGCTAGGGTGCTGCAGTCATGGACTGTGCTGCTGGAACCGGCGGAGGTTCGAGTCCTCCCTCGGGCATGGGTGTTTGTGTTTGTCCTTAGGATAATTTAGGTTAAGTAGTGTGTAAGCTTAGGGACTGATGACCTTAGCAGTAAAGTCCCATAGGATTTCACACACATTTTTAAAAGTTTTGAATCATGTTCAGTAGTTTTAAACAACAAGTAGCTGCAGCAAACTCAGTACAGCAATAACATTTCCCCAAAATTAAAGAGCCAACAAGACACTCGATAAAATCTTTAATTAAAATTTACCACCGTTTTCAATTTTATAGCTTAAGACAATCGTATGCATCAAGTGTTAAACAGCACTGAACTGAACTACGAATATTCGCTTTGTTTGTGACAACTTGGAAATCTTCTATTTACGGATGTGTCACACGTTGCGCGTATTATAGCGTGTAAATATAGGAACTTTGAGGTACAGTACTTAAGTTCCGCAACAGTACAAACCTTGTCATAAAGTTTGAGAATGGACCCAAGTCACAATCCACTATGGGTAACGCTGACGTCCATTAACGTCTTGACTAATAAACTTTTTTATTTATTCTTTACTCATCTCCACAAACTTCTACAAATATTACAAATAAACAAAAATTAGACGATGTATATTGTATGAGCAATGCAGTGGTCTACGCTGTTTCTTTTTCGTCATCATTGATACACTTACCCAGAAATTTACGACGTCTCTCTTTTAATCTTATCAGAATGTGTGGTATTGATTGAGTAATTTCACACAACCAAGATCAAAAGCCAGAAAATAATTCTTTAAATAAAAATCAGTTTTTAATATACCACATTTTTAGATCGGTTTTAAAAATATAAAATAATTTCTCCTTACCTCATACAGATTCCTAATCCCATACAGATAATCATGAAATATTTTATTGGTTATTAATAATAGCTATGAAAATACTTGTAACATTTATAACAAAGAACGTGGGGAGCATGCAAAACGTAACTGCTCCATGAATAGCTCAACTTCTTAGTAGTCTCTAAAGAATGCATCCAAAGTTTTCACCTTTTTGGATTTAAATCTTACAACATAGCTATAGCTATAGCACATAGCTATAGCTATAGCAGTCACAAATTTTCAGATTCGTATGGTGTTGGGAATCTGTATGGGGCTAGGAGAAATTATTTTACACTTTTTGTGGCATTTTATAAACACGGTACCGGTACATTAAAAACTCATTTTATTTAAGTAATTATTTTAAATATTATGATACAGTTTTAGCTTGTCGAATTAAATATTTCGAGTATTTTACGCTGAGGCTGTGAGAAAACTGCATCCATTTCGAACAATACGTCGTATTTATACAAGAACTGGTAATCTTTAAAACGATCGTCAATCTCTCGAATTTATCGCAATTGTGTAAGGAATCAGGACATTCAGCTCCGGGAACATTTATTACGAGCTGATCAAAAACTAAATTTGTAAATATTTAAAACTTTTATCCCTATGTGATTGTACAGGGTACGGCAGAAACAGATCTGTACATGACACTGACCAACATGGGCTCTCGCAAACGAAGGCGGTACCCGCAAATCTCCGGCAGAACCTGCTGTCCTCATATCTCCGGCATTCGCTCGCCTATAGAAAATATGAAAGCTCCAGTAACTTCCACTTGCAGAAACATGACTATTATTTAAGGATATCACGTACCGACAGCCATTTTTCTCATTTACCGTTATGGAGTACAATAGGCATAAGGTGAAGTTATAGCGGCACCGGAAATACCCTCCATCACACACCATATAGGCTTGTACAGTAGTACAACTGGACATATTTAATGTCTGGAATTTCATCATATGTATACTCTGTAACAAACCTTACGATGTGTGGCGCAGGGTACTTTGTCTATCTTTTCTGGTCCAGTCGCGAGTGGTGCTCCATGTGAACTACTGTTGGTAGACCTCTGCGTCAGCTCGAGTCTCCTTGATTTTACCTTCGCGGTCTTTTCGCAAAATGTACGTAGAAGGAAGTAGAGTACCGGTTGACCTTCTATGTCGGAAGTTTAACAGTAAATTACACCGTGATGCACAACGCTTGTCTTACAGTTTTTGCCACTGAGCATCCCCGTGAAATATTCACGCTTGCTGAACCAGCCGTTGCGAAACGCAATTTTCTGCTCTCAATCTTCTATATTTTCTCTATCGATCCTTTTTCATATGGGTCCCAACTGACGACCTATACGCAAGTAAGGGTCGATCGAAGGTTTTATAAACCACTTTCTTCGTGAGGAACTAGTCTGTATTATGATTTTTCTGTGGTTAGTTTATGGGGTCATTTCACTTTATACTGCACGATATCAAGCTCCTAAACACGTTATGAATGTGGATACTTTTAATGATTATTTGACAATAGTGTAATCATACCAAAAAGGAAATTTCTGCTTATGTATACATTATAGGATACTTTATTTATGTTTAGGGTGAACCGTCGAGCCATGCGCTAATCGTCAATCCTGTGCAGGTCTTTCAGCATTTCTTTACAATTTTATAACGTTGCGATTGCTCCATATCCAGCATCACCATTATCCGCAGACCTCCTCATGGAGCTTTCGGCCTTGTCCTCTAGGTCAGGGGTGTACAGAGTTTTTAGTATCCCAGGTAGCAATCCCCCCTCCCATTGCAGTGTATTTAGGTAAGGGCCGCAAGAGGAAAATGTTTTCTTTGGTTTCACAAATCTTCATTTTATTTAACAAATATGCAGGGTGCCAGTAATAGAACTATAAGAAAAAAACATAAATTGGTTATAAACGACGGCGTGCACAGTCACGGACTGTGCGGCTGGTCCCGGCGGAGGTTCGAGTCCTCCCTCGGGCATGGGTGTGTGTGTTTGTCCTTAGGAGAATTTAGGTTAAGTAGTGTGGGACTGATGACCTTAGCGGTTAAGTCCCGTAGGATTTCACACACATTTGAACATTTTACGGCGTGCACATACTTTATTCAGCATGTAAACGTCACTACAGATATTCGGATTCAGGGTACGACACGTTATATATGCCTGCCATAATTGGAGATGACGTGTCGCAGATGAAAAGCGAAATTCTGCATGACCCGCTGAAGTGTCGGAACATCGATGCTATCGATGACCTCCTCAGTCGCTGTTTTCAGCTCATAAGTGGTTTGGGTTATTGCTGTACACCTTGTCTTTAATATAGTCCCACGAAAAGGAGTCCCATGTGTTCAGATCCGGAGAATATGGCGGCCAGTCGAGGCCCATGCGGGTGGCCTCTGGGTGCCCCACAGCCAGAATGCTGTCCCCAAAGGGCTTATCCAGGACATCGCACACTCTCCTGCTTCGATGGGGTCGGCTCCGTCTTGCATGAACCACATCTTGCCGAAATTAGGGTCACTTTGGATAATAGGGATGAAATCATCTTCCAAAACCTTCACGTGCTGCTTGGTAATCACCTTGTCATCAAGGCGTATTGCACCCATTATTCCGTGACTGGACATTGCACAACATACAGTCACCTGCTGAGGATGAAGAGATCTCTCGATAGCGAAATGCGGATTCTCATTTCGCCAATTATGCCAACTTTGCTTATTGATGAACCCATCCAAATGAAAGTGGGCTTTCTCGATAAACCAAACCATATTCACGTAAATTTCTGTTCGTCAATTCTGTGGACATTAAAGTTGGCGAAACACAACCGTTGTTCCATGGCCCTAGGCCATATTGGCTGATGGGTTTGAATTTTGTATTCAAAGAAATGCAGGTCTTCAACAACAATTTGTTGCAGTGTCTCCTGGTTGATTCCATCTGTTGTGTAGCTCCTCTGGTCGATTTCTTGAGGCTAGTTTGAAACACACCGCACGTCTTCTCTATGATATCAAGCGTTTTCACCCTTCCAGGACGACCGACATTGCCAACACTGTCATCACGAACGCTACCCGTTCTCTCAAACATACGAATCAAATTAATAATTGTTAGTACACTGGACCGGTTGACTTCAGCTTGAAGTCCGTCACAAACTTCCTTTGAGCCGCAGTTGGGCTGTTATCGCTCGGATAATAGGCCTTCAAAAGCGCTATACTCTTAATACTCTCAGGCACGCTGTACCGTGACTTTTCACGTGCAAATGGCCAACAAATAACAAGGCGCATGCGCATACTTATTCCCATCATGACCCGTGGCCAACCGCGCAGTTTGAACTTCCTAACGCAAACCGTTCAGAAGTTATGACGATTTTATTTCATGTAATTCAATAACTGTCACCCTGTATGTTAATTTCTTACATGTTTATTGAATAATAATAAGACGTTTCAATAGATTTCTCTTCAGTTTTTTCAATCCCACAGTCATTACTAAAAATTAACACTTGTTCCTGGAATGTTTCCAGGGGCTCGTCTATTTTTACTGAAAGAGGTAGCTAACGCAAGCACGATTCATTAGACACGTTTTGTCTATAGAAGAATTGTTTTTCAGATAAGCTGCTATCAGCACGAGTATTTTCAAATTCTTTGAAAGCATGTTACAGCAAGTATAAGATAGATTTGCACTTCTTAGAACTGGGAGAATTCCTGCAGATCGCGAACATGTTCAGAAGAATTATTCTACTCCATGTTCATTGTAAATAGGTGTTATACCATCTGTTTATTTATTTCCTGTTTCCAGAACACCAAACATTGATAGCTAGTATACGTCAACTGTAATACAATTTACAGTTCAAATATTTTTTCCCGAGTAATCAGGTACACTGATGGCCTTATGATTTGCTAGCTGTAAATCTAGCAGGGTACTGCTTGTTCTGAACTTTGGGCAAGTCAGTTCCTCCTTCAGCTCCGGGATAGGCTTTGGTGTTTCCTCCTTCCATAACTGAAGTCTTCGAAGGTGAGTTGTTTAACTCTGACGTCGAAAGAAAGCTCTTCCTTGAGCTAAGCCGCCTGGGCTGTTGTCGGTGCCCGCCTAGAGGCTGAAGATTATCTGTCATCTGTTTCTTCGTCTCCACCGCGGCAGTTACTTGCCGCTGTGTACTGGGGGGAGCAATTCCTGAGAGGGTAGAATTCGTACATACTGATATTTTGCGAGATGACTCATTTATGAATAAAATGCAGCATATAGCTGTCTTTATTTTAAACCCAAATTCTACCGATTTCGGTCTTGGACCACCATCACGGATGAAGGGATAAAATGGTTTAAGCCGCCATATTGCGTTAGTCATTATTTAAAATGTGTAGTGTGTTTCATGGATATAAATATATACATAGGACCTTAGAAGCAAACATCCAAAAATAAATTGTATACAGAGCAGGACTCATTTATGTCCACATCAGCGTGTTTCACGTGGGCCGAATTCTACCACACAGACACGACATATTCCACTGCTGAAACAATTGAGTGAAATGGCTATCGTTTCAAGCACTTGTGGGTCAGCACCTCAGTTTGTGTTAGTCAGTTTACGAATGATATTATCGCTAGCACTGACAATTAGCCTAGCACCCAAACAGTACCGTTCAAGTGACAGAATTCTGTCCACTTCATGGCTGAGTATTTGGCAGGGTAGCAGTGCTCTAGCTCTTGATCTTCCCAACTCATGTGGAGTTTTCTTTTGGCTCCTTTGTATCTTGTCTGGAAACTACAAACCTGCGTCTTTGTTGCGTTTGGTTTCAGGTGCGTGTGGTGATAGTAATTCTCTAATATTTGAAGGTTGCTAGTTAATTTCTCCTCGGCTTCATCGAATTTACTGCATTGGGCAGCTACGGCTATGTTATCAGCGTATATAAATGGCTTCCCATCGGGATACATTGAACAGCAACGGAACTAGTATTCTGCCCTGAGTGAGGCTATTTTTTTTTTTTTTTTGGTTATTGCATCAAAGCGAGTTTTTACGTCCTCATTGCACGTATCCTCTCTATAAGAAAGAGTACAAATATACTCACAGATGGTATAAGGATGTGGCAATCTCTTGCCCCACTGCTTAACTAAATAACCAATTAGGATGAGATATCGAATGCTCCTGCCGCGACACTTTGCAGTGGCAATGTGAATGAATTTCAATAAAAAGTTCTAATTTACTATCTCTTACCACCGCAACAATGCTAACTGTTCAAATAGTTCTTTGTAATTTGTTGCATGTATAGGACTACGTTGACCAATTCACAGTGAAAAATTTTCACAAGCTTCCCTTTTTTCTCGCTGGGCAGAAGGGGAGGTTTGCTTACCTCGTGTCTTCTAAAGTTGTCTCGATGAGTCCACTTGTTTTCTTCCCCGCGACCCGCATATGCTAACATGCGAGCAATGAACAGTGAATAACAGAATGGCAGGTGGAAATAAATACATCAAAAAAAGTTTTCCATCACATCGGTTCCGAGAGTTCCGGAACCTGTACAGAAAACTGGAATAGAGATCAACATAAACCTCATTTCCGCCCTTTTTTTTGCTCATGAAAACCACACATTGCATGTTGTACCACCACACAGCGAGGACTTTTGCTGTACACACTGGTACCTCCAATATCCAGTAGCACATCCTCTTGTGTTGGTGCATGTCTGTATTGGTCGTGGCATACTATCCACAAGTTCATCAAGGCACTGTTGATCCAGATGGTCCCACTCCTCAACGGCGATTCGAAGTAGATCCCTTAGAGTGGTTGGTGGGTCACGTTGTCCTTAAACAATCCTTTTCAATCTATCCCAGGCATGTTCGATAGGGTTCATGACTGGAAACCATACTGGCCACTCTAGTCGAGCGATGTCGTTGTCCTGAAGGAAGTCACTCATAAGATGTGCACGATGTAGGTGCGAATTGTCGTCCATGAAGACGAATGCCTCGCCAATATTCTGCCGATATGGTTGCACTATCGGTCGGATGAAGGCATTCACGTACTGTACAGCCGTTACGGCGCCTTCCGTGACCACAAGGCGTGTACGTCAGCCCCACATAATGCCACCCCAAAACAGCAGGGAACCTCCACCTTACTACACTGGCTGGACACTGTGTCTAAGACGTACAGCCTGACCGGGTTGCCTCCAAACACGTCTCCGACGATTGTCCGGTTGAAGCCATATGCGACACTCATCGGTGAAGAGAACGTGATGACTATATTGAGTGGTTCATTCGGCATGTTGTTGGGTCCGTCTGTACCGCGCTGCAGGGTGTCGTGATTGCAAAGATGGACTCGCCATGGACGTCCGAAGTGAAGTTGCACATCATTCAGCCAGTTGCGCTCGGTTCGAGTCGTAACACGACGTCTTTTGGCTGCAGGAAAAGCATATGGTGTCGTTGTTGTCAGGGTTCCTCGGAGCCATAATCCGTAGGTACCAGTCATACTCTGCAACAGTAGCCCTTAGGGGGCCTGAGCGAGGAGTGACATCGACAGTTCCTGTCTCTCTGTATCTCCTCCATGTCCGAACAAAATAGCTTTGGTTCACTCCGAGAGGCCTGGACACTTCCCTTGTTGAGAGCCCTTCCTGGCACAGAGTACCAATGCTGGCGCGAACGAACCGCGGTATTGACTGTCTAGGCATGGTTGAACTACAGACAATACGAGCCGTGTTGTTGGAATGACTGGAACTGATGGGCTGTCGGACCCCCTCCGTCTAAAGGGCGCTGCTCATGCATGGTTGTTTACATGTTTGGGCGGTTTTAGTGACATCTCTGAACAGTCAAAGGGACTGTGTCTGCGATACAATATTCACAGCCAATGTCTATCTTCAGGAGTTCTGGGAACCGGGTTGATACAAAACTTTTTTTGATGCGTGTATATCAACGCCATTTCCATGAAAGTCTCAAAATTGGGGAATGACACATGATTTTTATTGCTCTCAATCTCAAAATCACTAAAATGAATATTGTTGTTATGGTAAATCACATGAGAGCCAGTCCAAAACCACTGTATTCATCAAAGATCGCGGATTCTAACCATCACTTATCGAGCACCATCAAAGTTCAGAAATTCTCTCCACACGCTTTTGATGACTGTACAGTTACGAACACAAACATTTCCAGAGCCTGTTTTGAACTTTCACTTAATTTGAATGATATAAAGTAATCGGTCTTAGCAACAGGTTGTCAGCACAAATACGGACGGGTTACTGTCTAAAGAGCTAGCCGGATTCGCGTCTAACGTTCAGGGCGAGCTTGTGATTGGTCCGTTAAGCCGCCAATGATTAGTAACGGTAAATGAAATGTTAAACTAATCTTTGAGCGTAAATATATAGTTACTGAAATCTTAATAAGAAAGCCGTAGTTGTGTCTAACATCATAAGTATAGTTGGAACTCTGTACAAACATTTGGACAGTAAATATAAATGAAGTTCTGGGTTTAGTGGGAAACCATGTAGTTGTCTGAACCAACGATAATCAGCCTTCATTACCTACTTCTCACTTTCGTATAAAAAGGCGGAATAATTTTGAGAATATTTTTACTGACGCTATACCAATTATGTATTCAGATTTGTTTAAAAAAGAAGTAGGGGGCTTTCAAATGTTTGGTAGAGTCATTTGACTAAAGGCACACCACATCTGCTGGCTGCTGGAGGGGCAACTAACAATTATAGTTTAAAACACATCTAATTTATTCTTCTGACTCAGTTGTGTACATTTCAAAATATGATCTCCCTGGATCATCTTCAGATGTAAGTATTACCCTGATGTGAGGTTGTGACACAGACAAAACGGGTTGTTGACACAAATACTTATGTCTGAAGATTATGCAGGGTGACGAAACATGTTACGTAATTAAAAATGTACAACGGAGACTGGAGAACAAGTAAGAATTGTTATAAACGTTAATACAGTTGCTGACAGTCTCGAAACGATTGTGTGGGCTTTAGTAAAAATCAAATAAGGCAGAAGGGATAGATAACATTCCCTCGGAATTTCGAAAATCGTTAGCGGAAGTGGCAACAAAACGACTATTCACGTTGGCGTGTGAAAGGTATGAGACTGGCTACATACCGTCAGACTTTCGGAGAAACATCATCCTCAGAATTTCCAAGATTGCAAGAAGTGTCGAGAGTGAGAATTATCGCAGAATCAGCTTAACAGGTGATGCATCCAAGTTGCTGATAACAAGAATTCACAGAAGAATGGAAAAGAAAATTTAAGATCTGTTAGATGACAATCAGTTTGGCTTCAGGAATTCTAAAGGCACCAGAGAGAAATTCAGAAGTTACGGTTGATAATGAAAGCAAGGCTGAAGAAAAATGAATACATGTTCACAAGATTTGTCGACGAGGAAAAACCTTCGACGATGTAAAATGGTGCAAGATCTTCGAAATATTGATAAAAATAGGAGTAAGCCATAGGGACAGACGCGTAATATACTACATATTCAAGAAGCAAGGAGGAACAATAAGAACGGAAGACAAAAAACGAAGCGCACCGTTTGAAAAGGGTATGACACAGGGATGTAGTATTTCTCCCCTATCGTTCAAGATATAAGTCAAAGAAGCAAAGACTGAAATAAAAGAAAGGTTCAAGAGTGGGATTAAAATTCAAGGTGAAAGGCTATCGGTGTTAAGGTACGCTAATGATATTTCTATCCCCAATGAAAGTGAGGGAGAATTACAGGATCTGTTGAAGGAAATGAGTAGTCTAGTGGGTACAGAATATGGATTGAGAATAAATCGAAGAAAGACGAAAGTAAGGAGAAGTAGCCAAAGTGAGAACAGCAAGAGACTTAACATCTTAACTGGTGAAGTTAAGGATTTCTGCTGCCTAGACGGCAAAATAACCAATGATGGATGGAGCAAGGGGGGTAAAAAGCAGACTAGCAGTGGCAAAAAGTGCATTACTGGCCTACTACTATCAAACGTAGGCCATAATCTGAGGAAGAAGTTTATGAGAATGTACGTTTGGAGCACAGCCTTGCATAGAAGTGACACATGTACTGCGGGAAAACCGGAACAGAAAAGAATAGAAGAGTTTGAGATGTGGTGCTACAAAAAGAGGCTGAATGTGAACTGGTACGGTAAGAAACGAGAAAATTCTCCGGAGAATCGGCGAAGAAAGGAATATACGGAAAACACTGACAAGAAGGGACTGGATGATAGTACATCTGTTAGGACACCGTGGTACCAGAGAGAGAGCTGTAGAGGGTAAAAACTGTAGAGGAAAATAGAGATTGGGATCATTCGTGGCGGGCCGCATCAGATCGGTCAGAAGACTGATGACACAAAAAAAAAGCCACAAACTCTGTGCTCAGCGGACTACCATCACTCATTTCGCCCGACATGCCAACATGATTTCACAGAGTGTGCAAGCATCTATGAGCCGCGCTAGAATCTGCTAGCCGCAGCATGGTTGCGTACTGGTTCACCTAAACAGTCGTTTCACTCAACATAGAGGGGTGACCACAGGTGACGTGTCGACCCTAATGTCACCGTGATGTCACAAATTAACAATACTTCTGCTCCCTAAAACGAAAGTCACGAGAGGGTTGGACACTCTTTAATCTGACTGCCATGATGTCTCCCATTCGGAATTGAACTGAGAGATCGTCGTTTTCCAGTCAGTTGATTGCCACCTAGATTCGCCCACAATTACAATGCGTGTAAAGCTCATAACGTTCAACGTTGTAATTGGGATAGTTATACGTATTATATGTATCTCCTTGAAGCTAAATAAATTACAAAATAATATTTATTCAATAAAATGTATAAACATATGTACAAGATTATTAAAATAGACAGATCACGAGATGAAAAAATGATGATATGAAGCGCTGTTGGCGGACTGAACAGGAGACAGGAAGAAGCGCCGCCACAGACTCTGCACTACCGCGGCCGCAGCCGGAGGTTGACGCCGTTCATGGGTCTGAGGACGAGCTCGCCGATCAGCTGGAGGTCCTCCAGCCTGTCCACCGTCTCCACGCGGAAGTTGCGCAGCACGTACGACAGCACTGCCTTCTCCTCCAGGATGGCGAACTTCTGGCCTGAGGATTGCAGCAGACACACAACATTTCACTACAGATTACAGTGTCGCTGCTGGCTGAACGAAACAATAATGCTCAGTTTCAGTCTTTCAAGACGTCAAATATACAGGGTGAGTCACCTAACGTTACCGCTGTATATATTTCGTAAGCCACATCAAATACTGACGAATCGATTCCACAGACCGAACGTGAGGAGAGGGGCTAGTGTAATTGATTAATACAAACCATAAAAAAATGCACGGAAGTATGGTTTTTAACACAAACCTACGTTTTTTTAAATGGAACCCCGTTAGTTTTGTTAGCACATCTGAACATATAAACAAATACGTAATCAGTGCCGTTTGTTGCATTGTAAAATGTTAATTACATCCGGGGATATTGTAACCTAAAGTTGACGCTTGAGTACCATTCCTCCGCTGTTCGATCGTGTATATCGGAGAGCACCGAATTACGTAGGGATCCAAAGGGAACGGTGATGGACCTTAGGTACAGAAGAGACTGGAACAGCACATTACGTCCACATGCTAACACCTTTTTATTGGTATTTTTCACTGACGCACATGTACGTTACCATGAGGGGTGAGGTACACGTACACACGTGGTTTCCGTTTTCAATTACGGAGTGGAATAGTGTGTGTCCCGACATGTCAGGCCAATAGATGTTCAATGTGGTGGCCGTCATTTGCTACACACAATTGCAATCTCTGGCGTAATGAATGTCGTACACGACGCAGTACATCTGGTGTAATGTCGTCGCAGGCTGCCACAATACCTTGTTTCATATCCTCTGGGGTTGTAGGCACATCACGGTACACATTCTCCTTTAACGTACCCCACAGAAAGAAGTCTAGAGGTGTAAGATCAGGAGAACGGGCTGGCTAATTTATGCGTCCTCCACGTCCTATGAAACGCCCATCGAACGTGTACCTCACCCCTCATGGTAAATTACATGTGCGTCAGTGAAAAGACCACTAAAAATGTGTTAGCATGTGGACGTAATGTGCTGTTCCAGTCTCTTCTGTACCTAAGATCCATCACCGTTCCCTTTGGATCCCTACGTAATTCGGTGCTCTCCGATACACACGATCGAACAGCGGAGGAGTGGTACTCAAGCGTCAACTTTAGGTTACAATATCTCCGGATGTAATTAACATTTTACAATGCAACAAACGGCACTGATTACGTATTTGTTTATATGTTCAGATGTGCTAACAAAACTAACGGGGTTCCATTAAAAAAAAACGTAGGTTTGTGTTAAAAAACATACTTCCGTGCATTTTTTTATGGTTTGTATTAACCAATTACACTGGCCCCTCTCCTCACGTTCGGTCTGTGGAATCGATTCGTCAGTATTTGATGTGGTTTACGAAATATATCCAGTGGTAATGTTATGTGACTCACCCTGTATAACTCTTGAGAGTTACATAAAGCTGGCACTCCTCTGGGAATTAGGCCTACTATCAGTCGATAAACCACGAATTAGCAATAATTAATCATCCAAAATTAAGCTCACAATCGGCTAAAACTGGTAACCGAATGAACACGGTGGCTAAATCTCATGATCTTCATCTTTACATAGAAGATCCTCATCCAACCATCGTCATCTGAGTCAACGTTATTTCATCCTCCACTTCTCCTAGGTTTGACCGCTCTTTTCAAATCCTAGAATCACACACACTCTGCCACACTTTCTGTACCTACCTACTCTCACATGTACGCTGCACCAACACATAAAGCTCCCACATCTCCTCCTACAGCTACTACATACTCATTTCTTCTATTTTTTGAGGAAACGTGAGTTCCCACGCCCTGTTACATCTCCGATGACCGAGTCCCCTGGCCTGTTGTCCATGCCCTTTCAAACATCCCACGTTCAGTATCAGTATATTACTGAACCCACCATACGCTTTCCCAAAGCATCAATGAAATGTACCTTAACAATCATAACCCAACCATGTCCATCAACCGCACAAGAAGGTTCCAGTCAAACTGTTCCTTACCTTTTTTCAGTGCACTTTAACAACTACCGGAATAAAATTCAAAAACACAGTGAGACTGTTGCAGTTAAGAAACCTAAATCACATATTAGTAACACTTAATATTATTTAATAACGTAAGGCATTCAATAATTAGTACCTGTTTGACCGAAATTGTATTTTATAGACGTGCAAGCCCGTTCCTAGATTTACAATGTCAGCAACCTTTTTCGTCCGCTGTTACTTTTAACCTTTTCGTTTCCTCTGTTACCCATTTATTCTTTTGCTGTTCAACCTCCATGCCAAATATAGCTTCAATTTATGTTAGATAGTTTCACTTAAATTTTGACTGTGTACCTAATCTTCGAGCTTTAAGCACTTTCATAACCGTCTTCCACAATTATCGCGGTTCCACTTTTCTGAAACATTCACTCTGTACAAATGTGACAGATAACAAGAAAATTCGGTGCGCACAAGGAACATCCAACTGCAGTGGAGAGTGATGGTGCAAAATGTAAGGTGGTAGTACGAATGTACCATCACATAAATGGGCTTAACAGCTGAGATGAGTTAAATGTGCTTAGGAGATCTTTATCAAACGTATTCAGGAGGAGTAACTTTTAAATTGCCGTCGAACAGTCTATCAACCCAAGATTCCTGTAGGCTGTACATCACTAAGGTAACTGTCCAGGTATTAAAAAAAAAAAAAAAAACGACCCACAGTTGATTTATTCTCTATCTTCGTCCAGTAGAAACTAGAGCTCCAACTCTGAAGACATCTACGTCAACGGACTATTAATCTGTAAGCTTTCTTCTTCAGACCAGTACAAGAATGGAAGCTCTCGGCATGTCGTCACAGGGCATATAAACGTGAAGGAAAAAAATAAAAAATAAAAAGATACAACGTGAACTAAGTATTCTGTTTTTTTCATCCTGAGAAACAGTTATTTTTAACAAAAAGAAATTAAAAGAACTCTAAATTTATTAAAAAGGTATTACAGGGATTTGTGACTGTATCTTTGCATGCATTACGCAGCTAAGTATCAGTCAAACGCCTTTTCTACTTGGCCTCCAAAATTCACGGATTCCCGTTCTTCATAGGCGTACCTCTTATTAACGTTCTTGTCCGTGGCCAAGTCCCCAGCTTCTGACATATTTTACTCCCATCCATTAGTAACACACTGCTGCACCACACGTTCTTTTCACTGGACATGTGTCTTAATTGTTAACCATGTCCATTATTGTGGTTAGGCAACACACTATCCAAAACAACACTCCATTGGTGAACATCTTTTTCCATTTCCTTTCTCAGTGTGTGAACTTGTGCTTCATATGACACAGGGCTTTTCTCAAAACTCTTGTACACTTAGTTCTTCGCAAACTAAGATATTGTCATTTTATAATTCAAGATTTAGCAGCTTAATTATTATTTTATCTTTCCCTATTTTATTCAGTATATCTTGAACATTTCTTCCATTCGTTGTCAGTTAGTCGCCGCAGTACGTATGTAAGTTTATAGTTTTAATGAGTCCCTTCTCGATTTTTAAATCATGCCCTCCAACTCCTATGACCATATTTTGCGTTGTTTTCCTACATTTATTTCCATTTATCTCCACACCTCATCGATTGTGTGCCTCCACTAAGTATCTAAAGACGTAATACGTTTGCTATCCTCGGCCGCAAACCACCTTTTAGTCGCCATTTCCTCTTCGCAGAAGAATAACTTGACAGTTCTCCCTCCAGTTTACAACCGCCTTATATGTTTATAGGGATATGTGTATGGGGTTATTCATAAGAACCTACGTAGCTTCAGAAGACGACTCCACGGAAACTACATGACACACTGTAAACAGATGGATATGGATACCAGTACTTACAGCACCTCTCCACGTTTTAACTCACGTCACAGGCGATCAGTAGGGCGCCGTTTGTGAAGAGGCAAATACCAATACTTGTGTGAAGTTCATTGAAGTCCTTATTGTTGCCTGGGAACGCGAAGCACAAGGTTCATACCTCACATTATTGTTGATTCTATACGTTGATTTTATTTTGTTGAAATAATTCCCTGTCAGTGACCAACTGGAGATGAAAATTGTAAATTTTTGTGCAAATTTATAGCTGATCCGTTAACACTCATTTCCGATCCATTCTTGCTTGTGTTGTATGTATTCTACAAAAAACAAAACAAAAAAGTCTTTTTGCCACCAACACATTCGTCCTGTTTGTCAAGCAGGGTGGCCATTCTATCAGAAAACGTATCATCTTTTTTGCATATGTCTTTTGTTTCTTACACACCAATTATCAAACTTTCATTGACATGTAGTTCAAGATCAAGTGTTATCAGCTTTTTATCGACAAGCACCCGACTACAAACTCGCTTCACACTCTTCATCTGCGTTAAGAGCGTTTGCTCTGTTATCTTTACTGACTGTCCTGAAAAAAAAACATGTATAATATCCTTTCTTTCCATATCCATTTCCCTTTCGCTTTATATAACTCAAAGCTAAGTCTTTTACTGTCTTGAATATTTCTTGATACTTTGTATTCAGACCTTGTACGTCCCAATATCCAAAAGTCCTTTTCCCTTGCATTATTCGTCGTCGTGGTTTATTCACCTGTTTTCGTGAATTCTCACTGGTCGTTTTGCAAATTCTTTTATCGAGGATGGGCTACAGGCCCATCGATTAAACCCTCAATCTGAATTTGTATTCATGGGTAACTCCCCGAAGAAGGCAGGCTTCACCAAGCCAATAGAGACTCCACATTCATAAGTCGCTTGAAGAATTTGAAGAAGGAAACTAGAAGGACACCCTGAGCCTTTGAATACTATAAAGGCATCGAGATCGGGGGAGAACGAGAGGAAGTCAGGGGAGACAGATAGGCAAAAATAAACACTGGATCCATCTCAAGCTAAGTGGAAGAATATGCCGCATCCAGCTACGGAACCAAAGGGTGGCCACTTCGTCTGCCTTTAAGGTGGCAGACGTCTGTGTCCTTTTTGGTCAAAGAGTCCTTATTCGCCATATTCTGACCACCCCTCTTCAGGGTAAGTTACGTGAGACGTAGCATATCTTTAATTTTGGGAACTGTTTCAGAAATCGAAACAACATTTTCTGAAAATTGTGGTATGTAGAGCGACACATAAATTAGTTGCATTATTAACTTTTCTATGAAACGAAGTGTAGGAGCAAGTATAGTTTTATTAAGTAGAATAATATTTTAAATAGCAGTTGAAAAGACGACTGCATTGATGCAACGACTGTTTACAACTGTCGTTGAAAATTTACGCTCAAGTACCCGATAAATGTGCTAAAATTGAAAGATATAGCAACCACAGTGGCTACTGTGAAGTAAACAGAGCCAAGCGACTGTCTCACACGAAGTTCCGTCGCTGGACGCAGCAAGAAGATACGTCTACGTTCCCGATACGGGACGTATTTACTCTTGGCCCTGCTTTATACGAAATGGAGGGTCGGATATGATTTTTCCAAATGGAACTATGTGCTAACTTCTAGTGTTCCAAAGCCTACTTTGGTACACTGGAAGTTACATCATAGTTAAATTTACAAAAATTGTAGCTGACACTGTGTCTATACAATGTCAAGTAGGATCAAGATGAGGTATGTTTATAACGACGAAGCGTGGCAGGAAAGCCGAACTTGGCGGATTAGACTGTAATCGTCAATTCCGGCCGTGTTGCACTGCAGTTGTAGCGTATTCTCGAATATGTTTCGAAAAACCACCACTAACAAGCGATATAACACTATACTCTTGCTAGTAATAACTTTCGATTCCCGTTCAAAAAACTACACTGTTTCATTAAAGAAACCGTACTTCCTTCAGTACTTCGTTTGATACAAGAGTTAAGACAATTAATCATGCAGAACATTACGTACCCTTCCGGGTACTATCATTTGCTCAAAACTTCGTTTCGATATTTTGGCCAGTTGACCAAATAAAAGAGTATTATGTCTTACTGACACATTCGTTACATGTAGTTGATTCTTCCATCCGCCACTTGTAGGTAAGCGACTCCTAGAGGGCAGAATCTTCCGAAAATACCCAATGTTCTATTTCATCTTCAGCAGGGACGATGATTGCTACATCAAAATCTCTGACTACCATGTTGCTTTAGAAGAAGGTGAATACACGGCGGAATAAGAATACCAATAATCTAGTTAATGATAATTCTATAGTCATCTCTCAAAAACTATTCACAACTGCATTTTTCAAATGACGTACGGAATTTTTTTTAAATTCATTGTACCATGCTGCCATGGCAAAATTCCAGGCGGGATACGATAAGAACAGTGTAACCTGGAAACTCTACTGCGGCTATCTGTTTGTTGGTGGTGTCCAGCTGATATGTGACTAGTCACCTAAGCGTGTATTAGAAGTTTGTATGTTTTTCATTTTTTATCCTTTGGTTATGGCGCATTATTGTGCTGCGTCATTATTTACGTCCTCACTAATTTAAAATTTATCTGTCTTTCTTGATGTAAAATTTGTCTCAGTCTTATCTTATGTGAGCCTCGATTAGTTGTTGACTTTTAGTTAGCAGGTTTCAAGCTGGTCCAACTTTTAATGTATCCATTTAGTGATACTGCTGCTAATTATTAATTGGCGTAGTAGTTTTTGACAGTGTGTACTGTAAGGTTTTGCTACCTTCCATTTCTTTCAGTAGCGAATGCTTTTAAATAGGAGTGGCATGTGTATGTTCCTTTAGCTGATGACTGTGACGTGTTGTTCCACATCGCCATAAGGGTCCTCACTAAACTAAAAACCTGCGTGCCACTCGTGGAAAGGGAAAATTTTCATTATGTTTTACGGTTTCTACATAAATTTTATGCTGCCAGCTTCCACTCAGTTTTACTACAGTTGTGTACCGCCCAGTTCAATATGATACCTTACCACTCACAATGCACTTTTAACGTTTTTCAACTTACTTTCTAGGTAATGTTTTTTTTATTATAATTTTAAAAGTAAATCACTAATTTAAATTGTGAACGGCCGGGCTAGTCGCCCCGCGTTCTTGTTCCCGTCAACAAATACTGGTGTTTTTGCCACTTTGGTTTACCAGTTTGCTCTCCGCTATACTCGTTCATCGCGGCGTTCGGGGTCACATCACGAAGTATAAGTGTCCTGGTAAACATTGCATATTTATTTATCCAGGCAGTCATCCGTAGCGCTGTCTGGTGTCACTTTTTATATGGACGTTTTTGCTTTTTTATGTGTATTACTGCATGGGTGCTATTTTCATTATAGCTCCTGATAATGGGCGTATAAGAGCGATCGTGTTTAAAATGATACACTGCTGGCCATTAAAAATGCTACACCAAGAAGAAATGCAGATGATAAACGGGTATTTGTTGGACAAATATATTATACTAGAACTGAATGTGATTACATTTTCACACAATTTGGGTGCATAGAACCTGAGAAATCAGTCCCCAGAACAACCATACCCAGAACAACCACCTCTGGACATTGAGTCAAACAGAGCTTGGATGGCGCGTACAGGTACAGCTGCCCATGCAGCTTCAGCACGATACCACAGTTCATCAAGAGTAGTGACTGGCGTATTGTGACAAGCCTGTTGCTCGGCCACCATTGACCAGACGTTTTCAATTGGTGACAGATTTGGAGAATGTGCTGGCCAGGGCTGCAGCCGAACATTTTCCGTATCCAGAAAGGCCCGTACAGGATCTCCCACATGCGGTCGTGCATTATCCTGCTGAAATGTAGGGTTTCGCAGGGATCGAATGAAGGGTAGAGCCACGGATCGTAACACATCTAAAATGTAACGTCCACTGTTCAAAGTGCCGTCAATGCGAACAAGAGGTGACCGAGACGTGTAACCAATGGCACCCCATACCATCACACCGGGTGATACGCAAGTATGGCGATGACGAATACACGCTTCCAATGTGCGTTCACCGCGATGTCGCCAAACACGGATGCGACCATCACGATGCTGTAAACAGAACCCCGATCATCCGAAAAAATGACGATTTGCCATTCGTGCACCCAGGTTCGTCGTTGAGTACACCATCGCAGGGGCTTTTGTCTGTGATGCAGCGTCAAGGGTAACCGCAGGCATGGTCTCCGAGCTGATAGTCTATGCTACTGCAAACGTCGTCGAACTGTTCGTGCAGATGGTTGTTGTCTTGCAAACTTCCCCATTTGTTGACTCAGGGATCGACACGTGGCTGCATGATCCGTTATAGCCATGCGGAGAAGATGCCTATCATCTCGACTGCTAGTGATACGAGGCCGTATTACGACGTTCCGTATTACCCTCCTGCACCCACCGATTCCATATTCTGCTAACAGTCATTGGATCTTGACCAACGCGAGGAGCAATGTCGGGATACGATAAACCGCAATCGCGATAGGCTACAATCCGACCTTTGATGGTACGCATTTCTCCTCCTTAGACGAGGCATCACAACAACATTTCACCTGGCAACGCTGGTCAACTGCTGTTTGTGTATGAGAAATCGGTTGGAAACTTTCCTCATGTCAGCACGTTGTAGGTGTCGCCACCGGCGCCAACCTTGTGTGAAACCTCTGAAAAGCTAATCATTTGCATGTCACAGCATTTTCTTCCTGTCGGTTAAATTTCGCGTCTGTAGCACGTCATCTTCGTGGTGTAGCAATTTTAATGGCCAGTAGTGTAGAACCTTACAACTGTGGCGATATTTTCAGCGTCCGGTAACTTCAATAAGATTTAGATTATGGTCAGCTGTTTACAAAAAGTAATTACTGACAGACGATTGTACAACGCTAGCATAGCTGACGGAAACTTACCTATACAGTTTCGAGGCCCAGCGCTGAAGGGGACGTAGGCGTAAGGGTGTCTGCCCTGCACCCTCTCTGGGAGGAAGTTGTCCGGGTTGAAGTGGTCCGGGTTCGGCCAGTGGTCGGGGTCACGGTGGGTTTGCCGGATGTTGAGTGCCACCGTGCAGCCCTCAGGAATTTTGTAGCCACCTGCGAGGCCAGCAAAGTGCGTAAGGTACAACATTTATTCGGAACTACGTTCTTCGCAGCATCGACATAATGCTTAAATCCAGTAGACAAGAGTAACTGCCGAACACTGGTAAAAATTTCTGACTCTTAAACAAAATGAAAGCAACCGTGAACGAGACAGATCAATACCATCACCTTATGCATAATATAATGACTGTGAGAAAGGCAGCTACTGCGCTAATGTACGGTTGTTTGTCTTATAGAAAATAGAATTCCCGCTGTTTTGGCCCTGTTTCATGGTTCTAAGCAGGTTATATTCTAAAAATTTATTGTTATGTTCAGGTTGTTGATGCTTAAATTGTTTATATGTCGCCCGCATCTCGTGGTCGTGCGGTAGCGTTCTCGCTTCCCACGCTCGGGTTCCCGGGTTCGATTCCCGGCGGGGTCAGGGATTTTCTCTGCCTCGTGATGGCTGGGTGTTGTGTGCTGTCCTTAGGTTAGTTAGGTTTAAGTAGTTCTAAGTTCTAGGGGACTTATGACCACAGCAGTTGAGTCCCATAGTGCTCAGAGCCATTTTTTTGTTTATATGTAGAAGATAAGAAACTAGCAAGTAGTCAAATTTTCTTGAACACTTCCAGAGTTCCCCGGTTGAGAGACCGATCGGATGTGCTTGGAAACCAACTGTAATGGTAATAATGGTACGAGTACAAAGAAGGTAGTATGGTATACGTACCAATATCAACCTCCTTCGTCAGGTGGCGACTAACGGCTGGAACACTCGGATAGAGCCTAAGGGCCTCCTTGATGACCATTTCGAGGTACTTCATGTTGTTCAGGTCATGCGTGGTTGGACGTCTCTTAGGCTCGTCTCGAAAAATGTCTTCCTGCTCAGCGAAGACTTTTTCCTGCAGGTAGCGAACAGCATTAGTGAGATATATTCCGGAGAGAAACACAGTCTACACTCAGTATTTGTCTGTCTATCACACACACTCACACACACAAATACACTCACATACATTCATACACACACACACACACACACACACACGCACACACACACATAAGCATGCACAAGAGCGGGCCTGCGCACGCACAGATATACATACACAGACATATTTACACAAAATGTTCTCGATCTTTTGTTATGGATTTATTATCCCAGCAATTAAACTATGGTATCTACTTTAGCCTCCATCGTTCCGGTTCCGTTCAATTTCCCAATTACTCGTTGCTCGAGTTTGGTTGAAAACCCACCACAATTCTACAGTGAAACACCTTAATTTTGAAATGAAAAGTACAGGAAAGGACAGGAAAAGATTTTAACTCACCTGTATGTCAGGATGGTGTCCAAGCAGTACCAGAACCCACGACATGGCAACAGACGTCGTGTCGTGACCCTTCAGAACGCAGAGAGAAAAGCAAATGAATCAAAATGGCTGATTTGCAATTAGAGCACAAATAGTGAGATGTTTGCGAAGTTCTGAAATAGTTTACAAAAAAACAGAAATGTAAAACATGTCGCTGCAGCTCGCAAGCATATAGGCTGAAATTTGTTATTATTTCTTAACTCATCTATTTTAAATACACTCCTGGAAATGGAAAAAAGAACACATTGACACCGGTGTGTCAGACCCACCATACTTGCTCCGGACACTGCGAGAGGGCTGTACAAGCAATGATCACACGCACGGCACAGCGGACACACCAGGAACCGCGGTGTTGGCCGTCGAATGGCGCTAGCTGCGCAGCATTTGTGCACCGCCGCCGTCAGTGTCAGCCAGTTTGCCGTGGCATACGGAGCTCCATCGCAGTCTTTAACACTGGTAGCATGCCGCGACAGCGTGGACGTGAACCGTATGTGCAGTTGACGGACTTTGAGCGAGGGCGTATAGTGGGCATGCGGGAGGCCGGGTGGACGTACCGCCGAATTGCTCAACACGTGGGGCGTGAGGTCTCCACAGTACATCGATGTTGTCGCCAGTGGTCGGCGGAAGGTGCACGTGCCCGTCGACCTGGGACCGGACCGCAGCGACGCACGGATGCACGCCAAGACCGTAGGATCCTACGCAGTGCCGTAGGGGACCGCACCGCCACTTCCCAGCAAATTAGGGACACTGTTGCTCCTGGAGTATCGGCGAGGACCATTCGCAACCGTCTCCATGAAGCTGGGCTACGGTCCCGCACACCGTTAGGCCGTCTTCCGCTCACGCCCCAACATCGTGCAGCCCGCCTCCAGTGGTGTCGCGACAGGCGTGAATGGAGGGACGAATGGAGACGTGTCGTCTTCAGCGATGAGAGTCGCTTCTGCCTTGGTGCCAATGATGGTCGTATGCGTGTTTGGCGCCGTGCAGGTGAGCGCCACAATCAGGACTGCATACGACTGAGGCACACAGGGCCAACACCCGGCATCATGGTGTGGGGAGCGATCTCCTACACTGGCCGTACACCACTGGTGATCGTCGAGGGGACACTGAATAGTGCACGGTACATCCAAACCGTCATCGAACCCATCGTTCTACCATTCCTAGACCGGCAAGGGAACTTGCTGTTCCAACAGGACAATGCACGTCCGCATGTATCCCGTGCCACCGAACGTGCTCTAGAAGGTGTAAGTCAACTACCCTGGCCAGCAAGATCTCCGGATCTGTCCCCCATTGAGCATGTTTGGGACTGGATGAAGCGTCGTCTCACGCGGTCTGCACGTCCAGCACGAACGCTGGTCCAACTGAGGCGCCAGGTGGAAATGGCATGGCAAGCCGTTCCACAGGACTACATCCAGCATCTCTACGATCGTCTCCATGGGAGAATAGCAGCCTGCATTGCTGCGAAAGGTGGATATACACTGTACTCTTGCCGACATTGTGCATGCTGTGTTGCCTGTGTCTATGTGCCTGTGGTTCTGTCAGTGTGATCATGTGATGTATCTGACCCCAGGAATGTGTCAATAAAGTTTCCCCTTCCTGGGACAATGAATTCACGGTGTTCTTATTTCAATTTCCAGGAGTGTATTTGCAAGAGACATGAAAATACATCTTTTGTAAAAGACATGAAATATTCAGTACCGGCTGTTAAAACCTAATATCATATGACTCAAACATTACAATTCGGTGTAATAAGGAATCTACCGCGAAAGATATTGTAAACTAATTTCATGGAGTGAAATGGCGCAGTGATTAATCCATTAGGCATTCCATGCTTCCCCTTTTTCTTAATCGTCATTCTTGTGACTGGTTTGACTACTATTTGCCGTCTAGTGGCAGGCATTTCGTGTCATGGTTCTTATATATGGAAGTTAACGTTTCCCATGTAGCACTACGATTATCTATTCAACGGAAATCTAGCTCGGTATTCCTTTCAAAGGATACGGCAGATTTCCTGATCCACCCATTGTTCAATCCGACCTTGTGCTCTGCCTCTAATGAGCTTTTCGTTGGCTAGTTATTAAATGCTTAAAATAAATGCTTAGTGATTTTCTGTTAAACTGCTACCCCGCATCTTCGGAATACCTTACAGTATTCAATACTCCAAAGAAAAAGGCGTGGAATGAATGATAAACACTGTAACTGAATGACGAAAACTAGGTGAGACTACTCAGAAAGTACATTCAATGTATTCGCATTTACAAATATGGATAACTATCAACTCTATAAGGGGATAACGACAATGAAAATCTGTGCAGAACCGGGACGCGTGCGGTCGCCCTACCATTTTTAACGGGTTAAATAAACGATACATCTTTATTTGTACAAGCATAAATACAACAGAAAGGCCTCCCTTTCGGTGGAAATGATTTGGCTACCCGAGCACGACTCACCTGCAGACCCAAACGTCGGTACGCCTGCAGCCGTGTGTCTACAACCAGTACTCGTACCTCCATTCTGTATATTTCCGTATAGGGAAGACATTTTACTTGGAAGTCGCTTGCCCAATGTCGGCGGATAAATACGATATTGCAGTGCCTGTGTTATTCATAATTACGACGCAAGGTTCCTTTGCACAAGTATGCATGCGTTCCTGTACTGCATCATACATAATGGATGTACGAATACAGGTTTTAAACTCAATTCTGATGACATACGGAAGTTTATGTCTGGTCATGAGTCGTGCCAAATGGTAAGGCGACCGCTCGTGATGAGCGGGAAATACGGGTTCGACTTCGGCCCCACACGCATTTTCAGCGTCGTCATTCCATTACACAGCTGATGATTACCCATGTCCTCAATTGCGAATACATGTAATGTATAACGTTTGTAACTGTCTCAGTGCCTACTCCTTGCCGGCCGCGGTGGTCTAGCGGTTCTGGCGCTGCAGTCCGGAACCGCGGGACTGCTACGGTCGCAGGTTCGAATCCTGCCTCGGGCATGGGTGTGTGTGCTGTCCTTAGGTTAGTTAGTTTTAAGTAGTTCTAAGTTCTAGGGGACTTATGACCTAAGATGTTGAGTCCCATAGTGCTCAGAGCCATTTGAACCATTTTGAAGCCTACTCCTTCGGACATGCATGTGTGCACCGTAATTCTGAATAACATAGGCATTGCAATATCGTATATATCCAGGAAGGTTTCGTCTACTCGGTGGTGACAATTTCACCCGAAGAACCGTACTGTGGACCTTGCATATAAAGAAGTTCAGCCTCTTTAACACATCGTCCTGTTTCCACTTCTGACATGAACAATAATTTGTTACTTTTCCTTTATGTCGTTCATTAATTTCTTAGTCTTAACATCCCTGACTAACAAATTTCATCAACACCGGTATTCATTTTGCGGATGATTAAGTAATTGTACACGTAGATCGGTAGCCTAAAGGATAAGTGTAAGACTTTTCAAGCAAACGCCCAATATCCAATCCAAAGCATGCGCCAGAGTTCTTACTGACAATTATCTCTTCTTTCATTTCTGACAATTAACTACTAATGTGAAAATCACTGAAATGTACCATGGTTCGGTGTCCACACACAACTGTAGGCCCCTATAACCGGATAAGGCAGTTCATCTATCAAAGGGAGATAACGACGCACCACTTAGTACTTTGACTAGTAAAAACACTGTGATGTTCAACCCACCTTGCAGTTGTGGACAATTTTATTGCATTGTTAGTCTGTCATCTAGCAAGCAGTTTGATCGACAATTATAAGAGTATTAGCTTCACGCTACATTTACGCTGCTCATAAATTATTAAAAAATGTTAAAATTTAAGTTCGTTAGTGAGAAACCGTATATCTGCTGACACAATACTGTGACAAAATAATTTATTCACCATTTCCTATAATTGTATTTGGTTCACTGTTTTCACTAGACGATTTGCGCTCTTTCGTGGACAGACCTACAGGCTGAAGAAAAAATGCTGTGCCTGGTGGTCAGCGTGTGATTCTTCAACTCAGTTCAAGATAAAAGTATATATAGTAAAACCTAATCGAGCCAGTGGGTTAAATAGAAATGAGGTTTAAAAAACGAGGCTCTGACAACGATGTAACTGCACGCAATGTGGCCAGGAACAGGTAGCATGAACTCTGTACTGTGCTGAAGCTGTCTCATTAGCACAGTGAGACGAGGCAATACCGGGGGAACGAATATGGAGACTCACCGCTGTTTGAGCTACGTTCGCGTCAAACTTATTTTTTGCAGTTAAAGCATCAAACTTTATCCAATTTACATCTCCACAATGCGGTATCTTGTGTATTTCTTCCTCTTGCTGTTACTTTTATATGAACATAAAGACATAACATGACCTTACAGACGTAAACGACCACTTTGTCTCGTACAGGTCGCAAATAAAGTCAATAGAAAATAATAGTGGATACAGGAACGTCGTCTGTATACAGTGTGGTATAAAAAACACAATAGGTACGCTACACTAGATTGTACATTATGCTACGCACAGTAATTTCATTCTGTACATTTGACGTCCAGGCTTATCTTCACAGCGTCGATATATAAACGTATGAGAAAGATTCACTTAAGACCACCTCGCATTTGCTATTTCTTCGCCACTCTAGGGATTATACTTTCCTGAACGCTGCACGACACACCAATAGCCACCATTGCCAAAGCGGCATGCTTGCGAGATATTAGGATGCGTACATCCATGGGTGGAGTACCATAAACTTCTTAGTTTAAGTGTCCCTATGAATAAAACTCTAGTTTATTAAAGGTTGGGGAACGTGGATGCCAGAAACTGGACCTCCATGACCAATCCATTTCCCTAGAAACGCTTCATTTAAATCTTTACACATATTCATTCGAAGATGTGGTGGCGCACCATCATGCTGAAACCATAGATGTCGCCGAACACCAAGTGGAACGTTTTCTAACGCATCAGCCAAAGTACTGCAAAGGAATGTACGATACAGGGGTGCATTCAACTTGTCTGGCAATAGGTAAGGGCCCAAAAGGAATTCTCTCACGATTCCAGTCCAAGCGTTTATCCCAAATGGTGCCCGAAAGCCATTTCACGGCTGACAGGCGGGTTGGGTTCCGACCAGTAATGGCTGTTGTGGAGCTTGAAAATACCTTCTAGAGTGAAGCTAGAGTCGTAATTCCATATCGCGCTATTTATAAAAAGTTCATTGTGTCTCACTTGATGCAAAAGTCATTGACAAAACTGTACTCCTGGAGTGCCGTCTTCTGGTCTATGGTGTTGGGTCAAAGTGTAGTGGTATGGATCCCTTCCTTTACCGTGCAACACGTCAACAACCAGTCTTTGAAATGTCCGGAATTGCCTTGCAATATCAAGAGTATTTCACCGACGTGACTAGTGGACGATTTCAGGAATTGCGTCGTCTGTTTGAGCAATACATCTAGTCTTTGACTACCTCTGTCCGTTATCTGTGGACGAAGATTACCGGTTTCCCGAAAGCGTTGCTCCAGGCGACGAAAAACATTCTTAGTACATTCCATTGTGGCAGGGTGCGACAACAATCAGTTTCAAATTATTCCAGAATAAAAGCAGCCTTGGATGCGAAATTATTTAATATCAGTGATGCGTTTATCCCTTTGGGAATCATCAGACTGTTTAAAAGTGGCTAGATGTGTAACCCATTCGTCATAAAGCCATATAAAATGGAAAGTGGACGTAGCAGCTACTGCCCATAACGGTGAAACGTGTCATACATATTAAATAATTTCGGAACCAAGACTGCTTTTACTGTGGAAAGACAGCCTTATCGAAATGGCGTCTTTGAGGATACCATGGAGCAAACGCACGAGCAGCAACAGTAGAATCTTGGTTATCGGATGCACCCAGCATAAAAAGCATATCGACGTGTTCATAGTTTGTGTACTCCTTCGCGAAGCCGCCTTAAATGAACTTGACGTGACCAGTTATGTCTCTACCCTGTGCGTTTAGTAGACACATGCATGCAGTTTAATAGACACTATTGTCACGTGGTAGGTTGTTGTCACTTGACAAAATGATGTTCTACTTATAAAAGACGAGACGTAGAGAATGGCGGTTACGGGTCGGATGTCGCAGTTATCTGTTCAATGAGATACGACAGTTCGTACGTTATTCAGGGGTGATACACGTTCCTCTTTATATTCCTATGTGCTGCACGATGTAACAGTGTTGCCAGCTCCTCGTTTTCAAATATGTGTTTTCATAGTGCATCCTATCGGAGTTTGCTAGATAAATTTTTGTCTTGAATCTGGATGAGGAACTGAATGTCGACCTCGAAGTGCGGCATTTTTTCTTCACCCTATGTATATACTACTGACATGGTAGTTGAAACGACTATTTTTAAAAAGAAATATTATTAAGTCTAACTACTCTCCATTACTGAGTCAAATCATTTGTTAAATGTCAGTCTGTCAGCTCAGAACTGACCTGAGACATGGCAATGGGCTGTCATAACACTGCGCACATTCAGTTTGATATCACACGAATAAACATTTAAGACAATAATTAAGAAAAGTAATTATTTGAAGAACTGATGCAATGTTTTGTTAGACTAAGAATGGTAAAAACCGCGTAGCGATCTGATCAGATATAGTGGAGATATTTGAGTTTAAGATCAGCGGTCCAACTGTGATTTACTCACAGGACTGTCCAATGTCGCAGCCAGCAAGAATTGCCCATTGTTAGGGGGACGTGGCTCGTTGTCTGAACCGGATGGACGTGTGCCATGTGTCGCTCTGTCATTATTGCACAGTAAGCTTTTCTTGTGCTCACACTGTGCTAGAAAATTTGTCTACGTAAAATCACACAGGCAGTAAACTTAAAGACCGTTTTTCAAGTACAGGTCCGCCGGTGTCAAACTGCCGAGATTTAAAAAATTAGAAGCAAGTAGTTAACGAACAGATCTTATGACCTACGCTACGCATCACTCCCGAGTGTGAAGGAAGATTAAGTGCTGACGACGCTTTGGGGATGACTAGAAATTTGTGGAATTTATTGGCTTGGAGAATATCTAATTAATTATTTCCGGCTTTTCAGACTATCCTGGAGATGTGTGATAAATTCCAGGCAGCAAACAGCATCAATTGCATCTCCCCAACTTAGATTAGCTGTGTTGCGCCATTTATAAAGTACACATTCTTATTTGTGTGGCGTTCCGTTGGTGCCCTTTGTGGCACTGGTGCGGCGCATTCGCGTTTGAACACGCTCTGTGAATTGTGGTAAGTGCCATCTTTCATTTGGGTCCGATGTTATTGCGAATGTACAACCACTTATTTTTGGGAGGCTAGGCCTCCATAATATACATAACTTCTAACAGAATTAGCTTCTGTTAATTAGTAGTGGTAATATCCCACGAGATGGTACTGTTTCCAGGTTTCTGTTCTTGCCAGAATGCTTTACGTATCTTCCGTATCGGCAAGTGAATGTCAAGCAACAACGAATTTGATGAAGATGGCTTCTAGAAAGAAACTGAACTTTTCTACGGAAAACAATGATGAGTACACAGACGCTAATTTTCACTCTGAATATTTAACACGTTCTGAGAAAGTGAAATTCAGGTATGAATTGCTTGGCATATATTGTTCTCATAGTTAATCGTGTGTGTTTGCTGGCTGGACAAATTGTGGATTTCTGTTTACCAGACACGTTTCTGATACTTATTTACTTGTCTTTATGAAATGGTTACAGAATACATTACTTCATACACTTCTTTAATTTTATGTTATATACATCAAAATATGCCAAAAGTAAAATTGTTGCTTAGCTCTTTCTTGATCTAAAGATTCGAAATCTACATTCATGAAAAATTTAACAGGTATTCTGAATAGTATAAACATCTGTAGTATTAGATTGTTATTATGAGGTGCTTACAACAATATGATTTTAATCTTATACATATATTACCTTTTGTTAGGATGACAGTAACTCTGTTTCAGCAAGGAAAACGGCATCACATGAGAGACTGCCATTCAGTATTCCTCCAAAAGAACAAAGATAAAAAAAAGAGGATGCAACTCACGAAGAAGGTTCATAGGCATAAAAAAAAAACGAAGGACGTGAACATACATGTACAGCAGGCAATTCTGTTCCAGTAGCAGCAATAGGACAGATGCGAAGCTTCAGTTGGATAATGAAGGAATAAGAAAATGTATTCACTAGATTTTGAAATGTGGGAGATTTTGATAAGCAAAATGGCTACCTCTTTGGCAGTATAGAAGCATGTTCTGTAAAACGGATATCCAAGAATAAATTCTCCACAAAATTGTTACAAAAACAATACCTTCATTTTTAGAGTGAAGATTAATGGAAAGTCATTGAGAGGTTGTAAAAAATCATTCATGAGCATTCATGGCCTACAAAATCACAGAGGCAGTATCAACAATATAGTATCGAGAATAAAAACTAAAGACGGAGAACCTTCTTCTGATAAACGAGGTAAACATGTCAGTCGCCCTAATGGTTAATGCTGCAATAAATGGTGCCCATGCTGACATTAAGTCCATTACCAAGTACTGCTCTCGTAACAGTAGGTCACAAAATACTGAAAGAGTCTACTTAGGCAGTGATATGAATATTACACAGATGAATGAAAATTACTGTCAATACTGCAAGGATGCAAACACACGGGCAGTATCTAAAAGTAAGTATAGAAAAATATTCTATGAAGAATATAATATAGACTTTAAATTCCCAGCACAAGATACGTGTAAAACGTGGGACAGAAGAAGAGAAATCTGCTACACGCGTAAAAAAGGAATTACACTTGCGTTATGTTGAATCTTTGAAGTCGAAACTAAGTGAATATCAGAGTTGTCCAAGCATGATCCGAATCTACATGTCATATTCATAGATTTGTGGCAAACATTGCCCACTCCTAAGCTCATTTCCTCTGTTGCCTTCTACTCCAGAAAACTGTGGACATGTAATGTTGGAATACATTATCGTAGCCAGAATATTCGTCATAAGATTGTATTGAATGAAAGTATTGCAGGCTAAGGTAGTGATGAGATTGGTAACTGTATCTTCAAACATTGTGAAACAAAACCCATGTCTGCAAAAATAAAAAAAAAGTGGGGATCAGAATAGAATATAATGGTAGTTTGGAGCTATCTGATCCACACAAAACGGTTTGAAGCAATTGAGCATTATTTTATTATTCCTGGACACACTTGCTTGCCCTCTGATAGAGACTTTGCTAAAATTGAGAAATGTCAGAGGGGACAACCCATCGTATACTTTCCGTCACATTGGAGAGACATAATTGTCTTTTGTGGCCACAAAAACAAGTTCAGTGTCATAAATACAGAAAGTGGTGAATTCTTTGACATAACAAGACTGAAAAATGGGTTGCTTAATACAAATAGAAAACAATGTTTTAGTGGTGTTCAGCTTAAATTCTAGGAGACTGTTTGCTTCAGATCTGAAGGAACCAACCCATGGGTTACGAAACTGACAGAAAGAATGAACATGGAGTTTGAAGAGGTATCTACAAGAAAGAAACGGAACACTAGTACCATGACTCTAAGACCGAAATACAATGGACCTGTTAAATTAAGAAAATCAAACTGAATGATGTAATGATGCTAATGAATTACGTTCCACCAATCTACCACGACTTTTATCGCAACTTGCTGTCTGCTGCTGTGATTGATTAAGATAATGGAGAAGAAGGTGTAGAAGGAGTATTTTCGGTCATTGTTAATCTATTTTTGAAATGCAACGTTGTCTGTTAAGATAGAAAGTAAATGAACATTTCTTTGTAAGCACTTACAGTGTTAATAAAAATATTTGTCTAATACAAATGTTTGTTCAACATAGTGCCAAGCAACATACCATCTTATTGTAAAATATTGGTTTCTGTATAATGTAGTTTAAAACATTTGTATTATGTCTCATAACGCAAAATAAAATATACCAGAAAAACATATTAAGTGTGTTCAGCCAAAATTGAATAATTCAGACATTAATATGGCTTTATCTGGAAAGCATAAAAATGTGGCTTGGCACTTTCTTGCCGGGACCAACTCAATCCACGTCGAAGTTAAAGGGCTACATGATAGCCCTGACCTTTTGGAAGTACCTGTTGTTCCGTTGTATTCATGTTATTACAATTTTTTCCCAAAATCAGTTAAGTGCAAACAGTAATTCCAGAATACGTTCTCTACAAATTAAATTCCAACTGCTGATATCTTTCTTATCTAAAATCCGATACCCGTGAAAGCAACAGTTCTTACCTCAAACATGAAGGTGTCCACTTCCTCCTGCAGCTCCTGGTCGTTAAGTTTCTGGCCGTTCTCAGAAGCGTCCAACAGCATGTCTAGGAAAGCCACACGTCGTTTCCTGCCTGTAAACAATATGAGGTTGCGGATTAACATCTTTCACACTGTGTTAGTGATGTCATTCTGTCTAAATTCAAAACTGAATAACACTTACCTAGGTCATCCTCTTGTGGTGTCTTCGGCTGGGCGCCGTTTGCCCTACGGGCTGATTTTCTTTCGCTTATCACCTGCAAGAGAAAAGATGTCATCAGTTTCTAGGAGTGGTTTCTTTATCTGCTACAGTCTAACAATACACGAGCTGACACTTCGTGCACTGCTTTGGCAGGCAATGTTCTGTATCGGCTGCTGGCGGGAGCAAGTGACAATCGGAAGTAAAGACCGGTAGAGATGGCTTTTCAGTGTTTCATAGCTACCCAGCATAACATTGGCTTGCTCTATAGAGGAACGCCAGATCACGTAGTGTTTGAAAGTCATATTAATGCCCAACTGATTTGAATGCAAAAGTAGAAATCATCCAGAAAAAATATTAATATACGGGGTGAATCACCTAAAACTTCCACCGCAAATATTGATGAAATGGAAAGCGCAATCGATGTGCAGTTTTCACAGGATTGATTAGCAGTCAGGGGCTCGTATTGTTAGCCTAAAACAGGTTGTAATAATACATACTAAATGTATGTTTTTGCAAACATACACTTTTTTAAACTGGACAACGGCTACTGACATTAACACACTAAAAGTAGAGTAAATGATAGTGTCAGTGGTGTTTGCTGCAGGATTCTAGTGCGAGTCGTCTACGAGATGTCGTATTTTCAAAAGTTTCAACACCGACATTTGTACAGTCCCTTTGGTAGCACACACTGGAGAACAATAGAAGTACACACGCTAGATATGTGGATTCTGAACAGTAACGAGACAATTCGGTGGCAATACACGCTTTCAGTCTTGTATGGGACGGCTGCTGCATACGTGCTGGTATTTCAGCGGGGATATCCGAACAAGCTACAGTAGTATGTCGTTGAATGTCATCGGGTGTGGTTGATTTGTCCTTGTAGACAGCATGTTTCAGCTTTCCCCTCAGGAAAAGACTCTTCAGGAGTTAAATCCGGGGAACAGACCAGCCAACATACAGACCCTCCGCGTCCAATACAACGACTTGGAAACAATACAGAAGACATGCTGTAGTATTTCGTACACTAAGGGGTAGACAACCATATGTTGGTACCGTAGGTTCCTCTTAGTATGCAGAGGAACGTCTTTTAGCATCCGTGGAAGATGATCTGTTAGGAAGTTGCGATGCTTGAACGCGTTCAATGTTCCATTTGTGTAAAACGGGTCTATGAGCTGATGGTTGACTACCCCACACCACACGTTTACACTCCTTGGATCCTGACGTTCCATGTGATGAAGCCACCGGCGATTGTTAGCAGACCATTAGTGCATGTTTCGGCGGTTTATCTGGCCATGATTGATAAGTGCGGCTTTATCACTAAACAAGACAATCATACAACTGGAGTATCCTGTCTTAATGCCCTTGTACAGAAGTTAACACGAATCTCATAATCGTTTCCATGCAGGTCTTAATGGAGACAGATGTGATAGAGATGAAATTATGTCTATGGGGAATGCGTAGGGCATATGCCTGACTCGAGACACTTCCTCGTGCGATTGCGCGGGAGCTGGCGTGCGGATCAACTGCAACAGCAATAAATTTCACCCTCTTCTGTCGTCACTTGTTTCCTTCTGTTTCGTTGTCCAGGTGTTACACTAAGACTTTCATATAACTCCATGAAGAGTTTGATAAATAATTGCCGAGATGGTTGGCATCGACTGGGATTTTTGCCGTACAAGAACGAACTGTATTCTACCTACACTCTCCACACACCATGCGTATGTCGGCTTTTTCCGTATTGGTAAGTCCCATCGTTTACTCACGATCTACTGCCTGAAGTGTCACACACTAACAGACTAGAAAGTCGCAATGCATTCAAGTAACAGAGAAGCACACAGTAAGCAAACATAACAACATCGTACCTAGAAACTACACAGGTTGTATGGCACAAGCTGGTGCCGGTGTGGAAACTTCTCAAAATACGATATCTCGTAAACGGCTCCCAATAGAATTCCGCAACAAACACCACTGACATTCTAAGTTAACCTACTTTTAGTTTGGTAATGTCAATAGATACTGCTCCATTTAAAAAGTTTATGTTTGAATAAAAAGTACATATTATAAGTATTATTACTATTTTGGGTATTGGCTAACAATACGACTACCAATCCAGTCTGTGAAAACCACACATCAATAGCACTTCCTATTACCGCAATATCTGCGACGAAAGTTATAGGTGATTCACCCCGTATATTACGATGGGTAATCAAAAAGTATTAATTATCACTTTGAAAAAATGAAATTACGTAATTAATATTTGGTTTATTAGGAATAAATATCTACAGTCCTAGCATACACTGAACTCGCCTGCCACAGTACCGTTGCTCGCCGCTTGAAGAGACAAAACGAAATAGCTCACTTACGGACCAGCGTATTGTGAGAATGTTTGTTGCTTTTGAACGAGAACAAAGCTGCAACAGTCCGTGCTGAGTTGGTGGACGTATACGGCCCAGTGCACCATCATATGACAGAATGGTTAGGTGGCGTGGATGCTTCCACTGTGATCAGACAAGTGTGAGTAACGGAGAATGAAGTGATAGACTCTCTGTGAAAACTAAGACCCGTAAGAGAAGCAGCGGTATTAGTGTTCGAAGAGCAGCGTATCGCAACCGAGGCATTAGCGGAAAAAGTAAATATCAGTCACGGACCAGTATTGAGCATCTTACACGACATTTAGAACACGAGAAGAAGTGGTTTTACACCACAACACCGCTCCAGCTCATTCTGTACAGCTGCTTGTTTGGGTTATCAAATTTTATCTTTTTATCTCACCACCACCTCCTCCATGTTTTTCTGATGTGGCGTTCACTGATTTCTACCTCTTTCCACGGACAAATAAATCATTGTATGGCAGTAATTTCCAGAACGATGACGAGGTGGTTTTACACGTGGAATTATCAGGTTTCATGGTGTATATATATACACCCCTGGAAATGGAAAAAAGAACACATTGACACCGGTGTGTCAGACCCACCATACTTGCTCCGGACACTGCGAGAGGGCTGTACAAGCAATGATCACACGCACGGCACAGCGGACACACCAGGAACCGCGGTGTTGGCCGTCGAATGGCGCTAGCTGCGTAGCATTTGTGCACCGCCGCCGTCAGTGTCAGCCAGTTTGCCGTAGCATACGGAGCTCCATCGCAGTCTTTAACACTGGTAGCATGCCGCGACAGCGTGGACGTGAACCGTATGTGCAGTTGACGGACTTTGAGCGAGGGCGTATAGTGGGCATGCGGGAGGTCGGGTGGACGTACCGCCGAATTGCTCAACACGTGGGGCGTGAGGTCTCCACAGTACATCGATGTTGTCGCCAGTGGTCGGCGGTAGGTGCACGTGCCCGTCGACCTGGGACCGGACCGCAGCGACACACGGATGCACGCCAAGACCGTAGGATCCTACGCAGTGCCGTAGGGGACCGCACCGCCACTTCCCAGCAAATTAGGGACACTGTTGCTCCTGGCGTATCGGCGAGGACCATTCGCAACCGTCTCCATGAAGCTGGGCTACGGTCCCGCACACCGTTAGGCCGTCTTCCGCTCACGCCCCAACATCGTGCAGCCCGCCTCAAGTGGTGTCGCGACAGGCGTGAATGGAGGGACGAATGGAGACGTGTCGTCTTCAGCGATGAGAGTCGCTTCTGCCTTGGTGCCAATGATGGTCGTATGCGTGTTTGGCGCCGTGCAGGTGAGCGCCACAATCAGGACTGCATACGACCGAGGCACACAGGGCCAACACCCGGCATCATGGTGTGGGGAGCGATCTCCTACACTGGCCGTACACCACTGGTGATCGTCGAGGGGGCACTGAATAGTGCACGGTACATCCAAACCGTCATCGAACCCATCGTTCTACCATTCCTAGACCGGCAAGGGAACTTGCTGTTCCAACAGGACAATGCACGTCCGCATGTATCCCGTGCCACCGAACGTGCTCTAGAAGGTGTAAGTCAACTACCCTGGCCAGCAAGATCTCCGGATCTGTCCCCCATTGAGCATGTTTGGGACTGGATGAAGCGTCGTCTCACGCGGTCTGCACGTCCAGCACGAACGCTGGTCCAACTGAGGCGCCAGGTGGAAATGGCATGGCAAGCCGTTCCACAGGACTACATCCAGCATCTCTACGATCGTCTCCATGGGAGAATAGCAGCCTGCATTGCTGCGAAAGGTGGATATACACTGTACTAGTGCCGACATTGTGCATGCTGTGTTGCCTGTGTCTATGTGCCTGTGGTTCTGTCAGTGTGATCATGTGATGTATCTGACCCCAGGAATGTGTCAGTAAAGTTTCCCCCTCCTGGGACAATGAATTCATGGTGTTCTTATTTCAATTTCCAGGAGTGTATATGGCGGTCCATTGATAGTGAGCGGGCCAAAAGAAATATGAATGTTTTAGTTGGACCACTTTTTTCGCATTGTGATAGATGGCGCTATGATAGTCAATAACGTATGTGATATCACGTAACATTCCGCACTGGCGGAATGTTACGTGATATCACATACTTCGGTATTTGCTGCGTGATACATTACCCGTGTTAAAATGGACCTTCACCAATTGCGGAAAAGGTCGATATCGTGTTGATGTATAGCTATTGTGATCAAAATGCCCAACGGGCGTGTGCTATGTATACTGCTCGGTATCCTGGGCGACATCATCCAAGTGTCCGGACCGTTCGCCGGATAGTTACGTAATTTAAGGAAACAGGAAGTGTTCAGCCTCATGTGAAATGTCAACCACGATCTGCAACAAATGATAATGCCCAGGTAGGTGTTTTAGCTACTGTCGCGGCTAATCCGGACATCAGTAGCAGACAAACTGCGCGAGAATCGGGAATCTCAAAAACGTCAGTGTTGAGAATGCTACATCAGCATCGATTGCACGCGTACCATATTTCTATGCACCAGGAATTGCATGGCGACTACTTTGAACGTCGTGTACAGATCTGCCACTAGGCACAAGAGAAATTACGGAACGATGAGAGATATTTTGCATCGCGTTCTATTTAGCGACTAAGCGTCATTCACCAACAGCGGCAACGTAAACCGGCATAATATGCACTATTGGGCAACGGAAAATCCACGGCAGCGACAAGTGGAACATCAGCGACCTTGGCGGGTTAATGTATGGTGCGGCATTATGGGAGGAAGGATAATTGGCCCCCATTTTATCGATGGCAATCTAAACGGTGCCATGTATGCTGATTTCCTACGTAATGTTCTACCGAGGCTACTACAAAATGTTTCACTGCATGACAGGATGTCGATGTACTTCCAACATGATGGATGTCCGGCACATAGCACGCGTGCGGTTGAAGCGGTATTGAATAGCATATGTCATGACAGGTGGATTGGTCGTCGAAGCACCATACCGTGGACTGCACGTTCACCGGATCTGACGTCCCCGGATTTCTTCCTGTGGGGAAGTTGAAGGATATTTGCTATGTGATCCACCGACAACGCCTGACAACATGCGTCAGCGCATTGTCAATGGACGTGCGAACATTACGGAAGGCGAACTACTCGCTTTTGAGAGGAATGTCGTTACACGTATTGCCAAATGCATTGTGGTTGACGGACATCATTTTGAGCACTTATTGCATTAATGTGGTATTTACAGGTAATCACGCTGTAACAGCATGCGCTCTTAGAATGATAAGTTCACAAAGGTACATGAATCACATTGGAACAACCGAAATAAAATGTTCAAACGTACCTACGCTCTGTATTTTAATTTAAAAAACCTACCTGTTACCAACTGCTCGTTAAAAATTGTGAGCCATATGTTTGTGACTATTGAAGCGTCATCTATCACGAAGCGAAAAAAGTGGTTCAACTAAAACATTCATATTTTTTTACGTACTACATGAATATGTAATAAAAATGGGGGTTCCTATTTTTTAAAAAACGCAGTTGATATCCGTTTGACCCGTGCCATCTAGCGGGCAAACCATAGGGCCTTCTGCTCCCCCTTCAAGCTAGTCAGGTTTCGTTCTTTGTAGTTTTTTCGTTTCACGCTTAATTCGTGAGATATTTGGCTCGGTCACGATCAATGGACCATCCTATATACAGGGTGAGTCACCTAACGTTACCGCTGGATATATTTCGTAAACCACATCAAATACTGACGAACCGATTCCACAGACCGAACGTGAGGAGAGGGGCTAGTGTAATCGTTTAATGCAAACCATACAAAAATGCACGGAAGTATGTTTTTTAACACAAACCTACTTTTTTTAAATGGAACCAATTTAGATTTGTTAGCACATCTGAACATATAAACAAATACGTAATCAGTTCCGTTTGTTGCATTGTAAAATGTTAATTACATCCGGAGATATTGTAACCTAAAGTTGACGCTTGAAACCTCCGACGTTCAGTTGCGTTTTGTAACAAACACGGGCCACGGTCGGCGGGCAGCATCTGCAGGGACATGTTTACGATGACGACCGTGTTTACGAGTGTGGCTGTAGTGCACTGTTGTGGTTTGATCTAGCTGTCGCAGTATCCGCATGTAGCGCTTGCTGCTATTGTTATTCTGCATTCGTCTCCGCACGCAGACCAACTGTAGTACTCCGTGTTACCAGACGTCTGTGATAGTGTAGTGTTGTAGGAACTGTGACTGTGGTGTATTCGAACTCTGAAAAGGCGAAGATGATACTCATCTATGGCGAGTGTCGACGAAATGCAGCTGAAGCCTGCAGGGTGTATGCAGAACGGTACCCGGACAGAGAGCATCCAACGTGCCGCACATTGCAAAACATCTACCGCCAACTGTATGCAACAGGTATAGTCGTAGCACGCAAACGGGTCCGTAACAGGCCCGTCACAGGAGAAGCGGGTGCAGTTGATGTAGTAGCTGCTGTTGCCATGAACCCACACATGAGTACACGGGACATTGCGAGAGCCGGTGGACTGAGTCAAAGTAGTGTCATGCGCATACTGCATCGTCATCGCTTTAACCCGTTTCATATGTCGCTACATCAGCAATTACATGGTGATGACTTTAATCATCGAGTGCAATTCTGTCAATGGGCATTAACAGAGAATGCGTTGCAGCTCTACCTGTTTACCGATGAAGCGGGTTTCACAAACCACGGGCCAGTGAATCTACGGAACATGCATTACTGGTCTGTGGACAATCCTCGCTGGCTCAGACAGGTAGATCGACAGCGACCGTGGACTGTAAATGTATGGTGCGGAATCATTGGCGACCACCTCATTGGTCCTCACTTCATTGCAGGGGCCCAAACAGCTGCAATATACATCGCGTTTCTACAGAATGATCTGCCAACGTTGCTCGAAAATGTCGCACTGGAAACGCGTCGACGTATGTGGTATCAGCATGAAGGTGCACCTGCACATTTCGAAATTAACACTAGGCTGACCCCTGACAGGATGTTCGACGGGCGTTTCATAGGACGTGGAGGACGCATAAATTGGCCAGCCCGTTCTCTTGATCTTTCACCTCTGGACTTCTTTCTGCGGGGTACGTTAAAGGAGAATGTGTACCGTGATGTGCCTACAACCCCAGAGGATATGAAACAACGTATTGTGGCAGCCTGCGGCGACATTACACCAGATGTACTGCGGCGTGTACGACATTCATTACGCCAGAGATTGCAATTGTGTGCAGCAAATGATGGCCACCACATTGAACATCTATTGGCCTGACATGTCGGGACACACTCTATTCCACTCCGTAATTGAAAACGGAAACCACGTGTGTACGTGTACCTCACCCCTCATGGTAACGTACATGTGCGTCAGTGAAAAAGACCAATAAAAAGGTGTTAGCATGTGGACGTAATGTGCTGTTCCAGTCTCTTCTGTACCTAAGGTCCATCACCGTTCCCTTTGGATCCCTACGTAATTCGGTGCTCTCCGATATACACGATCGAACAGCGGAGGAGTGGTACTCAAGCGTCGACTTTAGGTTACAATATCTCCGGGTGTAATTAACATTTTACAATGCAACTAACGGCACTGATTACGTATTTGTTTATATGTTCAGATGTGCTAACAAAACTAACGGGGTTCCATTTAAAAAAACGTAGGTTTGTGTTAAAAACCATACTTCCGTGCATTTTTTTATGGTTTGTATTAACCAGTTACACTAGCCCCTCTCCTCACGTTCGGTCTGTGGAATCGATTCGTCAGTATTTGATGTGGTTTACGAAATATATCCAGCGGTAATGTTATGTGACTCACCCTGTATATATATCCAGGAGATTCAAATAAAAGTTCTGTTTTCAAGAAATCATCAACCTTGGACGACATGGCCTAATTGCTAATTACTCTTCAGTTTTTTATAATTATAATAATAACAATAATAATTATTAATATTATTACCGTTCGTAAAATTCAGCACTTCTTTCTACTCGGCTACCAATCGAATGCTTCTTACGACCGACTTATCGTGACCAGTCGCATCTGTAGGCTTCGCTTTAACAAATCGGGACCTTGCGCGCGCTCGAGACAAGCAACTACGAAACTCATTCTTGATCCCATAGATGCTTAAGAGGACATCAAGAAAATCTCACTGTTCATGACAGTTCATTTGTCCACTAACGTTTTACATTTAGCTTTGTTATTATTTATTTCTTCAGAAAAAAATTAAATCACCATAGTCAGCGACGGAAGAACGTTACAGCCAATACTTTGAGAAGCACACGAGACAAGCACAGAAAGCTGTAGAAAATTTAGAGAGAACGACTTTTACCTACCTTCTTTGTAAAACAGCAGAAAGCACGTACAAATACGGTTTTTAATGCTGTCTTGGCAAAGATGGAAAATTAAGAAGGAATATGTTACCATTACCTTCTTTGTAAATCCGTGCAAGATATTCAATTGGTCGTAGTACTCTTGTCCTGTCGAAGTCCTTTTGAAAATGAAATCAGAGTGCAGCCATGGCTTAATCATTCTTTTCACGGTGAGTTCACTGATCCTGAAATCAATCAAAAGTGTCAGAAACTGAATCTAACCCTTGTTTTGAAGTTGGGGCTACACTTTTAGATATTTACACGGTCCTGAAATTAACTCCGCCACTTACCGTTTTGAACTGAAACGGGGCAGTTTATAGAGTATTTAACACAATTTTATGTAATACTTTGATCTAGTGTAACATGTTCACAATTAATGGGAGCAAATTAAAAGTCGGCAGTCACCATTTTAAGATAATTTACTTATCTATTCGGGCCATTACAAGTATGACATACATAATTCCAACTTCACATGGCTCCAATTACATATGTAGCTCTGCTGTTGCACCGAGTGAGAAATGATTATTTCGTCGTTGAAACGAGATGTTTTTAGTTAGGAAAAGCAAGTGTACGCTTCGCTGGCAAAAATTATTATTAGCAGAAAGAAAAAGTTAATTTTTCTTTCTCATTATGTGTTTTTCGTGTTTACCTGGAAACCCTTGTTGCACTGCACGATATGTGGTTTGAACAACAGTTTAGCATTGAATAGCATATAATGATTAATTTCACATAAAGTGTTAGTGATTTTTACTTGTTAGCATTTCATAACTATTCAGCCACAGTTTTAAGGCATACAAGCTGTGGACAAGTACCTTACAAACGGAATAAGGAATAACGGTCGTGGTTTTAAATCGATCAATGATTATCTACAGAGCGTAGCCATATAGATGATATGTTATAATCTATACAATTGTTCACTGTTGGTTTTAGTGGAAACAGTGGAAAAGAAATTTACAGTATAATATGCAGAAAAATGCTCATCATTGGCATATTACAAATCTTCATTGTTTCTACGGCTTTTTAATTTTTTACATTTTTGTTTCCGCGGCAATACTTTAGTTCCCCTATGGCATCTATTTTACAACAAAGGTTCAGTAAATTCCGTAGCGTTTGACATAACGTTGCATCAAATTCTTATTGTATATTGGACTAAAATAGTGTCACGTAGCTGTACCTGTTAACAAGCAAGTACTGGTGCTTGCAATTCCCTTTGTATAGCGTGAGGGAGCAATAGTGTAGTGTACGGAGTTGTACGCAGACTCATTTGAAGTTTAACAGTTGTGCCTCCAATGCTACTTCCGTAGCTAAGACAATGCAATCTGTATGTTTTATTCTAGTACAAATGTTAGACAGTGAACTCGGGTAACTCGGTTGTTGATCATCGTAAGTATCGTAGAATAAACTGTGAAACGTTTGAAGGAGATTTCTAATTTGCAAGTTCTGTCTGGTCATTTAAGAAATATTGTGGTGTGTTATGATAGTGTGTATATATTTGTATTTCTCCTAACAAGTTCACCTTTCTGCCTGTTTCATTTACATGTAGGATCTGTGAGGTATATTCTAATTTTCCAGAAAAATGACCTCCATCTCAAAAATGTATCTCAAAAGTTGACCTGTTCTAGTTTTGGATCGTAAATGCATCCTTATTATCCTTTAACCTTACAGTGAAATTTCCTTGCCTACTAGAAACAATTTTCGCAAGTGGAGCATGCATTTGGCTTTTTCTAACTAGAAACATCGATCCAAACAAACGTAGTCCTAGCGGCAAAATAAATACGTCTCACATAGCATAACAACAGCGCTAACGTTTTGCAATGCTTAAGGTGTGAAGAAGGCATCTGAAGATGGACATACATGCATGAAGCCGGTTACGTGTTAATAAGGAACAATATTCGTTAAATAATGACTGCCGGCTTCCAATATTCAACATATATAGATATTTAACGTTATTAATTTCTGCACTTGTGTGAAAGTTGATCATTCGTAGGTAAGCGTGCAGCAATAAGTTTGCTATTTTTGTACATTATTTCTTGTATTAGCTATAGAATTAAATCCCTGTCTTAAAATATGAGGTATTTTAGGTCAATAGGAGATGATTAAAATATCTTTAGGTAACATAATACACAGCTTTCAATTAATCAAAGTTTAACTAAAAATAGTAGACATAGTTTAAGTTAGCACTGTAAAGGATGTAGGGCTGTAGATACTCTACTGTTATATCTGAAACATGAAGGATTTCATTTTCAAACACGTACCTGTAAACGGCGTTGACGTAAGCAGAGTGTGTCTGATTTTGAGCGTTGACTGAAGTTCCCATTGCTGTTTCTGGTCGTGGGTAAAGGAAATAAAGCATCAGTACAAGTGCATTTCTATCTTCTTAAATGAAATTAGAAAAGAATATAAATTTCTGCAGTCTTATATATTATGAAATTATGCTCCGACAAATGAGTTGCTTGTGTTGATACCAAAGTATTGGTATATACCCTGTTGTCAGAAAGTCATGTTTTCTCGGTTGACATTATACCTATCTCTGTAAAACAAGAGTGACGCCCCCATCCAAAGAACGTACGGAAAACTTGTGTATGAAACTCATAAACAAAATATCAGTAATATGCTATAAGGTAATGAGATGCAACTATTTACTAGCAAAAATACTAGATTATTAGATTTCAATAGTTACAATGGCAAGAAACACAGGAATTAACGTGTCGTAGGCACACGTGCAATATTATGTAGGGAAGGCAATGAGCTGCTATGTGACGCCAATGCTTTGACAATGCATGTTGCCAAAAATGGTTAAAGCAGCTGGTGCGCGTAAAAACAAAGACCTTTCGTAGCGAGATAAACGCGCGGAACGACTGCCTCATAGTGGAATCTTTGGATGAGATCTACTGTCCAAAATATCGAGATACCGCTGATATCATAAAGGACATGGGGATGTAGGTTTTCTCGGCAATTTTATTTGATAAAATCTTCTTGGGCTATAAGCTGAGTTGTGTCATGATAACGAAACGTCGCGACAACATGACACCACTATTCAGCTTATGGTGCGAAAGATTTCATCGATAGTAAAGCAGTATTTCTACCATTTTCTTTTCCCTTATGACTACAGAGAACCGTAATAATCACAAAGTAAAGCAGATAGTTGACGATGAGCCATAAGTAGGAAAATATTACACTTTAAGAAGAAGTATTGATTATTAGTTCATAAATTTAATACTGGCTTATGAAGTTAACTTCGTGGAAGCGTACGGAAGGTGGAGACAGGTGTCTCCCAAAGTTTTGGCTCGCAGTACAGAGGGCTCCGTACCTTACTTCGATGGCGTCATGGACCCTCGAAAATGTTAGGCTCGAAGCTAATAAAGTATTTTTACAGAAGCTAACGCAGTTCACACATTGTGCCGAGCGTAGAAATAACTTCTGAGTAGTAGCAGGTTTTTAGTTCCACACAAATACACGCAAGTTACATATCGATCAGGCAGTGACTTTTGTTGCATAGAAAAGTGCAGTGTGTTTCAAAATGAATATTTAGGTATTAAGACTTTTTAGCATTTATTAAATTCAATTTATAATGAAAGGGCATGCCAAACTGTTTTTCGTACAAGTGTTTAATGTATACACAATTCTTTACACATCGAGTCGACAGGCGAGACTTTGTCAAAGCTAGATAAGTGTGTCTGGAGTAATTGTTGCAACAACGGCTTCAATCCTGTTTCTTAAGTCTGGTAGATCAGCTGCTAGTGGAGTCACATATATATGATCCTTTACGAACACCCAAAGGTACAAATCGCATGGTATCAGATCGTGTGTGAACTTGGAGGTCGTGCAAAAGAAGATCTTTCATCCGGCCCCTGGGGGCCAATCTAGCGGTCGAGTACTACGTCGTTCGACCAATCGCGTACTGAGTTATACAACGTAATGAGGTGACTCACCATCTTGCTGTCTAATAAAGTCCTGTGATTCAGCTCCTTTAAATTGAGGAAAGAGTAACAGATCTAACGCATCACGATGCCAAACACGAGTTACAGTGGCTTCGCCGAGAAAGAAAGGTCCATAAACTTTCCTCCGGGATATGGCACAAAAACATTCAATTTAGAGAAGTCTCGATGAGCTGCAACATCACATGGAGCTTTTTCCTCACATTGTGATATTTAACCACTTTACCAGGGTTTCGATTGTTCCAATATATCATAGCAGGAACTTACCAACGTCCGGAAGTTGGCTAATATTTCATAAAACAAATCAACCACTGATGGGAAATTACAAAATATTTTTGAACGCAGAGCGCCTGTGAACGATACACGCCCTTCCAGTATACGGTTAAGCACGACAAAGGTAAATAGTTTCTTGTATCTTAAATGATGTACATATAATATAAATCAGTGGTGTACACGTCCGTCTTCATAGATGAGTGGTCAGCGTGGCAGAATGCTATGCGAGGGGTCCTGTTTCGAATCTCGGCTGCGTCGAAGATTTTCTCCAATCAGTCACTGGGGTGTTGTGTTGCTTCATCATCATTTCACCCTCATCGACACACAAGTCACCGAAGTGGTATCAACTAAAAAAGACTTGGACCAAGCGACCAGTCAACCCACGAGACCCCCTAGCCACACGACATTTCATTTTCAGTGATTGTACATGAACAGTTTTCTTCACCCAAGCAAACTGCAGTAATCATAGATTATATTTTTAAAGGAAAGAATAGGGCTTTATCGCCTCAGTAGTCATTTCTTGCTGATATGGGAACCAACCTGACATGATTCAAGCAAGTTACGAAAAGCCTAATTGAGGATCACTGGATGAAGTTTCGTACCCCGCATTCTCCGAATTGAAGTCCAGTGTTAATAAGATATTGACGCTTAAGTAACATGATTGATATGTACTTCTTCAGAGGGTTCACCGTCGAGTGCCAGTGAATACTAAATGGAGGATAGTGTAGTGGCCTGCTATGGCTGTCCAGTCTCAATCACAAGCGACGACCACCACGTGTTGTCTGAGGACCGGTCCACTACAATGTCGCATAAGAAATACCTAACGTGCCTAGCAGCAGTATCACTTGTTTCCCGCGTTAAACAAGATGTGAGAATATGGAAGCCCAAGGACCGGAGTGCCTCTGTGCAAAGCCACGCAATATTGCTGTTCCATTCAATCTTTCAAAGCAACGGAAAGTGTACCCTGACGAGTTGAATTATGGTACAGCATTTTTGTCTGATTCGGGTTTGTCACATGACACTTGAGCCTTTAGAGACAATTTTTCACCAATTTGGAGTTGGTGAGGGTTACGAACAAGGGGAGGCTCTGAGTCGGGAACCGTTTTAGATTCCCCTGATTGTTAGAAGATAAACGCCTCTGTAAAAGGTTCCTTGGTAAACGGTTTTACCTTTCGATGCAGCTGAAGTACGCACAAAACCACTATAGCAACACTCTAGTAACACAATTGTCCAAACATGCGTACTTCGAGAGTGAAGACTTGGACAGCCATCAGCCATCTGGCAGACCAAACGTTAATACTTTGAAGTATTACTTATCTATAACATGAATGTAAGTTGGTAGAAAACGCAGTGGGGGTTCTGGCGTGTGGGTGGATGATGTAACACAGACGTCATAGGGCGAAAACTTAATTAAGTGTACTGTACTAAAGACTTGCAGACTCTATCGATATTACAGTGAATAAATGTTGTTTTCTAGTTCCATTTTCATGTGTTTCCTTCTCAACTTCTTTTTTTTTTTTGCGGTCGACCAGCTGCCTATGTTCGACCAATTCGGAAAAAGAACAGCAGTAGAGCTCGTACGGTAAATGCGATGCGATGCTTGGTCTCTAATGTCAGACATACAAAGTACGGACACGCAGAAGCAGCAGTCTGATAGCGCGCGTAATTAATCAGTCGTGAGACGTTGTTTAAGAAGGATAAGAGATTCAACACAGAGTACTAAACAGAGAAGATTAGATATGTAAATTATACCGATAATTTCCTTTTCAGAAATTATTTTGCCAGCTGAGACCCATAGCAAGTGAATCAAAATTTAATAATTTTTTATTTGTAGTTCAGTAATATTAGTTATTTCGTATTGACTTACCACATATGATGTCCAGAGCACAGCGGGTAATGAACGGGTAGATATCAAAGTCTTTTCCATCAGCTTTTGGTTTAAGTTTCTCAACTAGAATCTCTCCGTTTTCAGCAAATATTTCGACGAAGTTGTCTAATATGCGGAAGTGGAAAGCAGGCGTAATCATTTTACGGTGCGTGTGCCACTTGGAACCTGTAAACGTACAAGCTGATCTTAGCGACAGTGGAGAATCATTGATGTTAAGAACGCAGTGAAAAACATAGTCCTGTCCATTCTGTCACTGAATTGCATCCTCTGATACTTCCTGCAGTCAGCGCCTCGACACTTGTCAACTAAATGCTCCGCAAAGTTGCACGCTTTCCTGTAGCACCCAGCTACAGAATATAGGTGGCATATAGGTGAAGGGGGGGAGGGGAGAGGACCGACTTCGAATATCTATAATCCATGAACCCTTCATAAAAACAGGACCTACATATGTTACCGCGATACTCGTGTAAAAAAGTAACCATATGCAGATCAGAGGTGATGCACTACGCTTGTGTGTGTGTCTTTTTTTTAATAATTTGTGCTTCTGTTGTTCATGAATGATGGCAACATTTACTAAAGACAGGTGGCCATTTTACTTCTAATTTCAAAATAGTTTGACAGGATCCTGATTGGTTTGTTTTGTCAAATATAATCGAACTATTAGTTCTGTCAAATGAATGTTGTTTGATAGCAGCCATATTGAAATACATATTCGCTCCCAGTTTGTACTGTCCTTCTTTGTATCGTATCGTTTGAGTAAGTGACTTTAATAATGTTACAAGAAAGCGCAAACTGCTCACCATCGATAATATACATGCTCAGTGAGAGAGCTAGGCGCTCTTTGGATTGCGACACCATTATTCCATGACCTTACGGTTACACAAGGAAAGGCTAAGGAACTTCTGTTCTACACTTGGAGGATAGTGGTTGCGAATATTGTTTACCCCAAGTAGCATTGCTGTAATCGTGGTTAAAGAAAATGATTTAAATGTAAAAGTAACGTCCGTAAATGTCGAGGTTTCAGTTGCGACTGACGTCAGGAGGAACCTGTATACATATTACTGGAGAATATAATTATAATTTCAAGGTATGTTAGTGATTATTGTTCCAGTAATTTCCTTTATATCGCCAAGGATTATTATCGGCACTTTGTGGAGCGTAGGGATAGGTGTAAGATGGATGAGTAGTACGAACATCCATCACGGTAACTTCCCTGTTTGGGGAAATTATTATATCACCGTTTTTCAATTTGTGTTCAATACAACTACCATCCACCATCTACTTAAGTGCAACACCAACACGCGCATGTACTTCCTGCGGGCAATGAAAGTAGAACGATTCGACGAACTAACTTTGTAGGTGAAAGAAATAACATTGTCTAAGTAATTTCGAACACTTCGGCAGAAACAAGTGGAGCACTTGCACGTGAAAGGTAAAGGGCCAGAGTTCGAGTCTCGGTGCGGCACACAGTTTTAATTTAATAGGAAGTTTCAAAAATATTTTCACTTTTAACAAAAGCCATTGATTCAATAACATTGCAAGGAATCTCTGCATCGTAAGAAGTCTATTGAGATTATATACTGTGAATTGCACTGCCCACTTCAAAAATGCCACGCCGCAGTTCGCATGTTTAGTGTATTTAAGTCTCACCTGTAATTCTAATTTGAGCGAGGTGCAACAAACAAGCAGAATTTCACACAATCAGGAAGGCCACTTTCAAAGAAGAAACGATTCCTTATTATTTCTTTAACGTTTACATCAAATCTGTACACGTTAATTTCTTAATTTCTTGAGGCATTTACCTTGTTTATTGTTCTCTTTATAAGAACTACAAATTAAATTGCACAATACAATATTTCCTTTGTTTCTCGTCATCAATCAGAAACCAACCACACATCCAGTCACAAATTGTTTTCAGTATAGTGTCCGGTATGAACCATTCCTACCTGTTACATTATTCGTCATTCAGCAATTTTGTAAACAACAAATGGCAAATGTTGCTACACATTGTCCATAAGACATATTTATGGCAGTCAATTGGTGTAAGTTCTGCTTCTGTCTTTTATAAAAACGGAAATAGACGGTACGTACCTGTGCTTGTGAGGAGACCCTGTCCCAGCCAGGGATACAAGAAGGCGTAGAAGTTTGACTTGTCTATTATCTCGCTGCTGGACATTATTTTCTGAAACAACGGAAAAGATAAATTATATGTTTTTATCGTTTAATCACGCCTGTCACATTTATGTGTTTCTGTGAAGAAAATGTCATACGAGGCGCAAAATTATGATGTACGAACTCACACGTCCCGTTTCGTTGTTCCGGGATAATGGAGAACTATCAAAGAAGTGGAGTGGCTAAAGGATTAAAATGACTGCACCAATGGAACTTTTATACTTATTTTTATTACCACAACCGGTATCTGACCCCAACGCCATTTGCCAGTGGGTATCTGAAGAATACTGAGAAATTAAGAACAATGGAATAAGTTACGTGAACAAGAATGAATATGCACATCTGCGTGACTACCCTGCAATTCACACTTACGTGCCTGGCAGAGGGTTCATGAACTACTTTCAGACTATTTTTCTACAATTCCATTCTCGAACAGGGCAAGGAAAAAAACGAAGACGAAAATCGTCATGAGTGAGCACTGATTTCTCTTCTTTTTGTCCTGTTGGTGGCAGTCAACGAATTATTTTCCTAACGCTTGACATGGTCAAGACTGTGGAAACATAATCTTATTTGTCTAGACCAGGGGTTCCCAGATGGAGTAGTAAACAAAACACGTAGTGATATTGGTAAAACTATTTGCTTACCTTACTTTATTTTCAAAGTAAAATGCTGTTGAGAACACTGATTGATAAAAGTATCGTCTGTATAATGTTAAAGTCAACGGAATTCACAATTTTGTGGTAACAAAACGTATACAAGACAGAGGAAAGTCGGATTGTACCCTCCTCATCCCTCTCTTCATTAGTCGTCGCTGCCTTGGCAGGGAATGATCCATCTTTTTTGACGTTGGCGATATTTTCATCGGGTCTTGGTGGTGTGTATTCGAAAGTTTCGTGCCGCTATGCAACTGCCGCCAACTTACGCGGTATACCAATGTGTGGCGCTGCGGTCATGCCGTAGTGAACGGTTTATTGTTGTTTTTGTCGCTTTGTTGGGGGTTACGTTAAATGATGTCGTGATACGAAGAAAGCTTGCGTCTGGACTCGAAGTGTGCGTATTACAACGAGTTGATTTTTGATTACTATTATTTTTAGATAAAATTTAACTTGATTATGTGACGGATACATGGTTGTGCTGTAAGTTAACAGAGAAACGGTTTTCAAACCATGAAGATCCTTCTACCTCCAAGGATGCAGTTAGAAAACCGAACCAACACCTTACCACAAGTATGATGAAAGCTACATACAATTTGGCTTCACAGTAAAGGCCGGTACAGAAACTAATAATAATCCAATTCTCCAAAGCGTAGTACGCTTAGAAACACTTTCAAATCAAAACATGAATCCTTCTTTATCAAAACGTTATGAAAGTTCTAAGCGCTCTGTGTTAGTCGGTAAACCTACCGACTTTTTTTCAAAGAAAAACAAATGGAATCCAAATGGGAGTGCAAATACAAATTCTGTTGGCACTGTTACTAGGATGATAAAAGCCTCATACCTGTCTTGTTTTAGAATTGAAAATAAAGAAGAACCTCACACAATTAGTGCGTCACTCTTACTGGCTACGTGTATGGTACAGCAGTTTGGGGAAAAAGCCGCCAAAGAAATACAAAAACTTGTGTTATCAAATAATACGGTAAAAATGAGAATTGAACTCATGTCTTCCAATATTGAAGAAATGTTATTGTTACAACTGCAACAGTGCACTTATTCTGCTCTTCAAATACACGAGAGTACAGACGTCACAAATATGGCGCAGTTACTCGTTTTTGTACGCTCTGACCGTCATGAAGATGTAAGAGACGAGTTCTTATTTTGCAAATCGCTTCAGTCAAATGTCATAGCAAAAAACATTTTCAGTATGGCAATAATGTACTGGCATGCGTACAGACAGCTCCAATCCAATGCATGATTACGTAACAGCGCTGACAAGAAAAGGGTGGAAGTTGCACCTGATTGTCGAATTCAACAAGAGGCTTTAGTTTCTAACTCTTCATATTGTGTTGACAGACGCTGTGAAGATTACACACTTTATCAAGGCAAGCGCGCCAACTCAAGATATTTACACTGTCGTTTAAAGATATGGGAGGTAAATTTAATAGTTTGTTTCTTCATACTGAAGTAAGATGACTCTCTCGCAGCAGGATTTTAAAACTCAATATGACGGAAGCAGGATTCGTTATGATTTGGAAAGTAGGGCAGAGGGTGAGCTATTGTGAACAGTTCAGTGACAGCGTTATTCTCATCAGGATAGACAAGACACAAACACTGACAAAAATAGTTAAAGTATATACCCCAAGGTTGCAAAAAGAAGATTAAGAGATAGAGGAAGTGTATGAGGATACAGAACGGATAATTCAGTAAATAAAGGGGAGATGAAAATATAATAGTTATGGAGGACTGGATTGTGGTCTTAGGGAAAGGAGTTGAAGAAACGGCTACGGGAGAACATGGGCTTGATGGTAGGAATTATAGAGGAGAAAGATTAATGGAGTTTTGCAGTAAATTTCAGGTAGTAATAGCGGATACTCTGTTCGAGAATCTCAATAGCAGAACGTGTAGTTGGAAAAGGACAGGAGATGCGGGCAGAATTCATTTACATTATGCCATGGTCAGAAAGAGATTCCGAAATCAGATATTGGATTATAAGACACACCCAGGAGTAGACACAGTCTCCGATCACAGTTAGTAATGACGAAGAGTGGGCTAAAGTTTAAGAGACTAGTCAGGAAGAAATGGGGTACGGAAGTAGTAAGGAATGAAGAGATACGCTTGAAGTTCTCTAAGGCTATAGATACTGCAATAAGGAATAGCTCATTAGACAGTACAGTCGAAGAGGAATAGACATCTCTAAAAAGGGCAATCACAGAAGCCGGAAAAAAAGTAGGTACAAAGAAGGTATCTGCGAAGAATCCATGAGTAGAACAAATATTTCACGGTCCACCCGACGGGACGCCCTAGGCACACGGCATTATATTTACATTCAGTTGACCGATGGAAGAAGGAAATACAAAAATGTTCACGGAAATTCAGGAATACAGAAATACAAGTCGCTAAGGAATGAAATAAATAGGAAGTGCAGGCAAGCTAAGACGAAATGGCTGCATGAAAAATGTGAAGAAATCAAAAAAGAAATGATTGTCGAAGGACTGACTTAGCGTACAGGAAAGTCAAAGCAACCTTCGGTGACATAAAAGTCAAGAGTGGTAACATTAAGAGTGCAACGGGAATTCCACTGTTAAATGCAGAGGAGAGAGCTGATAGGTAGAAAGAGTACATTGAAGGCCACTATGAGGGATAAGAATAGTCTGATGTGATGGAAGAAGAGACAGGAATAGATCTCGAACAAGTATGGGATCCATCATTAGAATCATAATTTAAAAAAGATTTGAAAGATTTAAGAGCAAATAAGGTGTAAGAGACAACAGATAGCAGAAATGCGAACAGCGAGAGACTTAACATCAGAATTGGTGGTCACGTAGTAAACAAAGTTAAGGAATTGTTAAGGCAAATGACCCTGACGTTTCTCTGTCTCGTGATGACTGGGTGTTGTGTGATGTCCTTGGATTAGTTAGGTTTAAGTAGTTCTAAGTTCTAGGGGACTGATGACCATAGATGTCAAGTCCCATAGTGCTCAGAGCCATTTGAACCATTTTGACCGCTGACGGATGGTGCAAGGAGGACATAAAAAGCAGATTAGCATTGGCAAAAGGGCATTCACGGGCAAGAAAAACGTACTAGTATCAAACATACGTCTTAATTTGAGGAAGAAAGTTTCCGGCCGTCGGTGGCCGAGCGGTTCTAGGCGCTTCAGTCTGGAACCGCGCGTCTGCTACGGTCGCAGGTTAGAATCCTGCCTCGGGCATCCTTAGGTTAGTTACGTTTAAGTAGTTCTAAGTTCTATGGGACTTATGACCTGAGATGTTAAGTCCCATAGTGCTCAGAGCCATTTGAACCATTTTTTGAAGAAATTTCTGATGAAGTACGTTTGAAGCACAGCATCGTATGGTAGTTAGACATGGACTGTGGGAAATCCTGAACGGAAGAGAATCGAAGAATTTGAGATGTGGTGCTACAGACGAATCTACAAAATTAGGCGGACTGATAAGGTAAGGAATGAGGAGGCTTTCCGCAGGATCGGCGTGGAAAGGAATATAAGGAAAACACTGACAAGAAGGACGGCCAGGATGATGCAACATCTGTTAAGACATCAGGAAATAACTTCCATGGTACTTGAGGGGGCTGTAGAGGGTAAAATCTGCAGCGGAAGGGGTTTTTAAGTTCCTCGGCGACACAAACAACGACATGAAGAACAAGACAAATATAGCCTTTCAAAAGAAAGTAACTGTTTTTAGTTCAGTAGCACTGACAGTAGGCCGGCCGGAGTGGCCGTGCGGTTCTGGGCGCTACAGTCTGGAGCCGAGCGACCGCAACGGTCGCAGGTTCGAATCCTGCCTCAGGCATGGATGTGTGTGATGTCCTTAGGTTAGTTAGGTTTAATTATTCCTAAGTTCTAGGCGACTGATGACCTTATAAGTTAAGTCGCATAGTGCTCAGAGCCATTTGAACCATTTGCACTGACAGTAACTTTTTCGCATTCCCTGCTCCTACATCGTTTTCGGAAGACAGTAAAAAAGCTTATATGGAAGATTTAATTTGAGACTCTACTACACCTTTAGAGGTCCTCCGAAAAAGCTTTGAAAAATACTTTCCCGAAGATTACACAAAATATAACTGGATAAGTAATCCATTTTCAGGAAAAGTGTCAGAAGAAGTAATCAAGAAATAAACCTTCATCGACATGACTAGCGAAGGTCCGGTGGAGATACTTTCAAAAAGGAAATTTGAAAGCTGACTAATTACTGATTTTGAAGTGTGATTAATGGTTTACAATCAAAGCTTAATTTGATTGTGAATTTTTTTGCTTTTCAGGCTCTAGTTGACTATACTCCACATTCAGTTAATTGTTCTTTTGCACAACTGGTTTATGCTATTTGCGATGTAAAAGTATAGTAAATATTTTAAATGTCATTCCTCTCTTACTCACTGAATATTTAAATCACCACCAGCTTAATTGAATTTCATGTTAATTGACATAAATAACTACATCATTATTGAGCAAGATGGCGAAAATGATTCCTCTAGTACTGTTCTTCACCCCTGTGTTATTCATCCCTCAACCTTCCGCAACCCCTCCCCCCGTCCCCCCGAATCCTCTATCTCAGGGTTCGACAAAAATTGACTAAATTCATAAAAAATGTCAAGTGGTACGGAGTGACAAAAAAGCCTGGGGCACCCTGGACAAGACCACGAGTTTATAAAATGATATGACCGGTGCCAGCAGTCATCTTCCGATTATAAAATATCCTTACAGAGTGTGACATGTCAGATGTTAGGGTTTTTTTTGTTGTTATAGCGTCTCACGTCTTGAGTGTACAACACTTGGCATGTTACACTTTGTAATATTTTATCATGTCGAGATCTAAAATGTTTTACACTAAAATATTTTCGCATTCGGAGGAGGAAGTTGGTGACAGAAATTTTGTAAGAACGGTGACATAATCTGAAAACAATCTGAGAGGCTGCTAAGATGGCTTCCTAAATCATTTATATATTGTAGTTTAGGAGTAGCAGAGGGCCTATAATACTTCCTAGGGGAACACAAAATATCAGTTCTGTTTTACCCTATGACTATATGGCCTTTCTGACGGTATCAATAATCCAGCTGCGCAACTTGGACGAATCTCCACAGGTAAGCAATTTAATCGGAAGCCACTTCTGATGAACAGTATGAAAAGCCTTCTGGAAATCTAGAATTATGAAATCAGAAGTTACCTTCCAACAGCACTCATTACTTTGCGAGAATAAATATCTAGATGTGTTTCACAAGAACAATATTTTCTGAATCAGTGCTTTTATGTGTAAGTGGATCCTTTCCTTTGAGGTAACCCACAATATTGCTCGAATGTCCCATAATCCTACTGCCTGATATGAGTCAGTGATATGGGGCTGTAATTCAGATGATTGATTGTATTTTTTTCTTGAGTACTGGCGTGATCTGCATAACTTTGCAGTTTTTACGTGGGGATCTTTCGTCGAACAAGCGGTCTTAAATGATTCCTAAGTATGGAAGTATTATATCGGCAGACTCTGAAAGGAACATAATTAGTATACAATGTGGACCTTAAAACTTGGCTGTATTAATTGATCTAAAATCCATCGCAGCTGTTCTTTTATTCGAATTCTGGATTATTTCGGAAAACTGTTTCTTTGGTAAAGGAATTTCGAAAACCTTGTTTAGTAAGTTCGCTTTAATGACACAGTCATCGGTAACGTTACCACTGTCAGTGCACAGTGAAGGTGTTGATTGTGTCTTGCCGCTGGTGTACTTTACATAAAAGCAGAATTTCTTTGCATTGCCTGCCAGATTTCAGGACAGAGCTCCATTGTGGAAACTATTAAAAGCGTCTTGCATTGAAGTCCAAGATAATTTCGAGCTTTTGTGAAACCCCGCTAATCTTGAGGGAATTTGCGTTCTTTTATAACTGATATGCTTTTTCCGTTGCTTAGCATCACTGTTCTGACCTGTTTTGTGTACCGTAGGGGATCAGTTCCGTCTCTTATTAAATTTTAGTGCAAATCTCTCAGTTGGCGTCAGTACCTTTTCTTATTATGTAACAACAAAACATCAAAATAAGCATAATATAATAAATAAAGCGGTGTAATAACTCGTCTACAAAGGCATAGTAAAGTAAATAATGTGGTACAGCAACTAGTACACAATTTAAACAAATAATAAATGTGTGTTTTCTGGTGGGAAATGTGAATCGGTGGTATTTAAATTAAGAGAGGCAGGGAAGGGGGACAGGGAGAATCAAATGATAATGACATAAGTACAATGCTTTAAAAGTAAAACAAAATACAAAATTAATGGCTTTTAAAGGATTTTTAAAAACGCATAAAAGAAAGGCACGTGAAACCTCGTAATACGAAAAAAGTGAAAACAACAGACGACGCTAAGAGACCCTAAGACGATATCTCTGCAGCAAAACAAGATGTTTGCACAACGTTGAGTCTAAGGTACTGAGCGAGGCCTGTTGTTTACCATATGCGAGGCAAACAAACGGTTTAACAATAAGTGACGGCACTCGATATATTTACAGTGCAACGCATCGAGCAAGCATGCATGTATTTGTGGACAACCCGCGATAAGACAATCCGATTGGCGACACAGAAGAGACATCTGAGTGATAGGCATGTGATGACAGAAACGTTGCGTAACAGCAAGCGTTGAGACTACAGCGTCTGCAAAGCGGCACCCTACTGCAAGTGGATTACGGCGGGGCAGATAAGGGCCTTTTACGATTTGTTGACGTTACAGTTCACTAGCAGTGAGAAACTCCACCAGCTAGCTCCCAACAGCCTACTCATCGCAGTCTTCCAATCTGCCTGTGTCGCTTTTCCATAAGCTTTTAAAGGCGGACAGCGCTGGTCTAAGCATCACATAACCAGATCCGAAGAATATAGCAATCTCGTTCTTTCGTATTCTCCTTCCCTCGATTTCCGCTGTTTGTGCTTCGATTTAATCCGCTATCGTGCTTCAAATGTACATTGGGAAACTGTTCTCCACGGTTCCTCGCCACTTTATCACCTCTACTAACCCGCCCCTAGTTCGTTCAGCACTTCTGTAACTAATTCCCCTCGACAGGAGGAGCCCTTCACTTCCAGTGCTGTCGTTTCTACAGTTTAGGTATGTTTTGCTAAACAACGAGGTAGGGGTCTGACATTGCATCGACAATGAGAGAGGAGACGAAGCACTAGAGCAGTCCAACAAAGATGCTGGAAGGTATTCGTTGCAGTCTGTTCGAAGATTCTATCACAGCATTCGCCTTAACTAATCACGAAAATGAGAGAAATATTAATAGAAGTCTATAAATGTGGACTGGTCCATATCTCTCAAGAAGAAAAGCAGTAACTTTATTATTATTGTCAACTCTCTCAGCCATCGACGCCTCTAAAGTCATTGGTCTCTAATAAGCTATTATTAATAACTTTTCTCTCTCTCTCTCTCTCTCTCTCTCTCTCTCTTTCCAAGCATTAATCCCGACCTGCGGGGTCTGCTGGTTAATCGGATGTGGCATGTTAAGGTTAAGGGGTGGCTGGATGCCCTTCCTGCTGCTACCCCACACCCACCCGGAAGGAATTATTGTACCCCAACTGTCTGTGTCTAGTGTAATCCATGGATTAGTGCGAATGTGTGCAGATGTCTGTGAGCAGTGTAACAGAGGCGGCACGTTGTGACCAGTCCGGTATTCACCTAGCGGGATGTGGAAAACCGCCTAAAAACCATATCCAGGCTGGTCGGCATACCGGCCCTCGTAGTTAATCCGCCTACCCGAATACAGGAAGCAGCTAGTTAGCGCTCTCGGCTACTCCGGCAGGTCACTGTTAATAACTTTTGTATTTCTTTTATTTACTGTTAGTAGTTAGTACAAATTCTGTGCTTTTGGCTACCTCATATCATTCAACACTTCTTCTAAAGAATCCTAATTGTAATCTAGAAAACTAATCTCGTTGGACTTGTTATTGATGTCTTATATCTTGACATTCTTTTTCCGGGGCAAATTTTTGCCTGGGCTTTGTACATTGTACATGAAACATTTTACAGCTATACAAATAAGGTTCAGAGCCCAAGGGAAATGCAGCCACCTTGCCCAAATCTCCTTCTAGTGAATGATTGTCTTCCCTCATTGTCCTTATTTCAAATATGAACGAAGTTTTCATAGATATCGTAAATTATTTGTCTGTTCGTATGTTTCACCACACTTCTCCAGAAAAATTTTTATAGCATATTTCTGATATTTTTATTCTAGTTTATCAAATTCCATACAGGTAATCCATGTTCTCTGAATAAGCGTTAGATCATAATCGATTCTGGATGGTATCTTTAAATTATATGGAATGAAACTGACGTTCACTCATTTTTGCCTTTATTTTTGCTTGCCTTTCTCTCTGTTCATCAGGCTACAATAGCAAGATTTATACTGAAGTGATTGTTTTCTATTTTCGAATTGCAGAATTTTGGTCTCATAGATTTTCGACGTCACCATAAATATATGTCCAGTTAGCACAACTCCATCTGTTTTTAGCAGTTCTGACGATCATCATCTGGATTTGTTGCCTTGTATGCTCACTGGTCATTCATTATGCTGTTCAGTTCCGAAAGATCTAAACGGAAGGAAACACTTCTTATGCCTGTATGTCGATAGCCACATTTAAAATTGTTAACATTATTTCTTAGAAGAGTGTTAACTAATAAGATTTAATTTCATTTCAGGATTCCGAAATAGTTCAGCTGATTTACGTGTAGTCAGCAATCGCCTTTTCAGGTTAGAAGTATGACGTGCATGGAACTAACAGAACTGAAACGTTCCCGCATAAACTGATATTTTTTCAATTCAAGCAAAGCAAAGTGCACTGCTGTAACAGTAGCAGATGTCGACAGCAATATGAATAAAAGGAGAGAAAAGCTTGACGCTCATTGGTGAGTACCAGGACCACAAGTATTTACCCTACTGCAATTTGCTACCCAGTGCCTCTTTTGCTACAAAGCAAGTGGAATGGTGAAAATCCGTTCCGTGCGCTCGTAACTCGCCGTTTACCTTTCATCGTCGAGCTGTTGTTCAGACGTGAGTAATGGTAACGAGAAAAGTCATTGCATAAAAGCAGAAAAAAAGATTTCTTCATCTGCACAGACATTATTAGATAGGATGTACAGTCTCAGTTAGTGGAAGTGTGGGGGAGTAGAAAGTACCAAGGCCTGACTGGGAATTGGTCTAACCATTCTCCTACAACGATTTGAAAAAACAAGGATAATCTAGTTCTGGACTGTTGGGCGGGGAGTTGAACCCCGCTTTTGCCAACTACGAGTCCATTGTCAACAACTGCGCCATCTCATTTAAATGTCTGGGGAGATGGCCACAAGGCATTTTGGGTTCGTAGTTGCAACATACCAGAGAAAAGAAATTCGCAAATGACCATACTGTGCGTCGGAGTTATGGATGTACATATACAGTCAATGGTCACTAAAGAAAAGATTTCACGCACTAAAGATGGTCTAACTATCGAAGCGATATTTGGCCTAAAATCTTTTAACTATAGTAACAGTAGAGGCCCCAAGTACCGGTCTAAACAATGTTGGGAGCCCCTAAATGACGAGATCACATGAGAAATTTCTGACTGAAATTTTGCTTACATATGCATATCTAGCCGCCCACATTCTATATGACAACATTGCCGTACAGCAAGTAATAAGTCAAGACGTGTTTCTCATTCACATAATTTTGACAATACATGGGAAGCCAATCTAACATAATACGAAGGGTTCTTTACTCAGTAACAGGAAAATATTTCTGTTGGAGACAGTGGATTGGATTGGATTGTTTGAGGGAAGAGACCAAACAGCGAGGTCATCAGTCTCATCGGATTGGGGAAGGACGGGGAAGGAAGTCGGCCGTGCCCTTTCAAAGGAACCATCCTGGCATTTGCCTAGAGCGACTTAGGGAAATCACGGAAAACCAAAATCACGATGGCCGGACGCGGGATTGAACCGTCGTCCTCCGGAATGCGGGAGACAGTGCACAGTCATTGAAGGGAACTGTATTGCTTTGTGGAATCGGGAAACACAAACAATACTTACCTCCATGTGTTCCGGCTTTTGTATCTGTACCGCTGGGTAAGGACCCATCCAGGTGCGAAAGATAGGTGCGAACTTCTTGTGGACCTCGTCAAATTTGCGCATTCGATCTGCAACAGAAAGCATGTGAGACAACATTTCATCCAAGTAGCCACGTATATGTGCTAATATGTGAGTTCACTCTTCTCACTTTTGTCGTATGTAATGGCATGCAGCGTAGTCAGCGGTACAGGTCAATCTGATCAGTCCCTGGGGAACTTCACAACTGCCCTTTTTTCATGGAAATCATAGCGAGCCTACATTTGTCTCAACGAGGCCAATGCCCCAATGAACGGAAAGCATTGTGTGTCTCATTTGTAACACTGCACAACACAATTATAGAATCACTCTTTCCAAATACCGGAAATGCCTCCCATTGCGACACATGTCTGAAATTTGGCTCAGTGGTGCCTGCAACCCCCCTGTGTGATGGTGCTAAAGCTTGGCGCCCTGCGACGTCACCCTCGGGCTCCAAGACAGTAAGGGGTCGATACGTACGAAAGAAAGGCCACGCTTAGCAGCTCATGTGAGGTGTGATGTGGGTTAATGACGTCAGATTAGCACCATATTTGAACACAACTCTGCCCAACGCCATCGTGGACATGTCACACGATGGGAAGGTTGTCACATCCAGTGTTACTGTCTTATCCACATTTCATCTCTTCTTTTGACCCATCTGCGGCGGAGAACAGAACGTTGTCTCCAGCGTTGGAAACACACAGTTTCCTTATGGGTGGCCGAGGAAAAGATTTCAGAGACATCACAGCTCAGAATAGGCACGAAAAGGCTTCGAGGGGTGGCATAAAGGGTGTCAATTATCTTTTTTCTTGGAGCATTGATTCCCACACATTTCATGGTAAGAAACGACAATTCGCTGTGCGGTAAGTAACAGGACAACCTTCGACACTGCAGACACCTTCAGACGTTTCTAACCTTTTCTGAGGCTACTGTGGGGTTGTATCTCCATCGAACGTGATTGCATCACTTTGGAGTGCAGTGCGCCTGCAATTTTTGCTCCTGTGTACAGTTTGGAACGACTATGGACTGTTAAAACCATTCGACGAAATCTGGAGGTGATCTGAAGCAACGAAGTATGCTTATGCATTTTCAGCCCTTCTGATTCGCACCCTCCTGTGGCGTGATCACGGGAGAAGGTTGCGATGTTGACGCACACGTGAATGAAACACGAAAGCATTCCCAGTTCGGCAGCAACCTTGATGGCTCCCGCCCGCCTTTACTGCAAATTTTAAAAACGCGCCTTTACAGAGGGAATCTGCTAATTACACTTAGATGCCCGCAAGCAGGTAACCCTTTGACACTCCTCCATACAAGAAGCGTCATTTCGACCGAGGGTGACGTCGTAGGACACCACGCTTTTTCACCATTACAGAGGAAGATTTTAGGCATTTATGAGCCAAATTTTAAACCTTTGCGTCGCAGTGGGAGACAGTTACGGTATTTCTAAAAAGTGGTCCTGTAATAGTGTTGCGTAGTGAAGAGTAAAGGTGATTTATGTATCAGATCCATTGATTATCGTATCGTCACTGGAGATGGAAAAAGGGGAGGGAATGAGTTATCTTGAATCATACATTCAGATCTGAAATGTGGGAATGCAAAAAGTCAGAGCCCTACAGTTGAACAGTTGTGTACACTAAGAAAGGAACTCATATGTTTTTCTCAAACAAATAATATATTACATAATTTATTCCTGATTTTTGTATATCCATTTGTATCTTTTGAGGATATGTGTTTGTGTTTGCAGTTAAATGGACAACTCAGAAATGGCTAGTAAGGACAGCACTTTGCCCGATCCAGGAAGAATGGAAAATGGAATAGTAAATGAAGAATAAACAGACACAAAAATGGGAGAAAGCAACAGTAAAAAACGTGTACCTGGAACAGCTCCAAAATACACAGATGTCCTATACTTCTGTAGGTCAGATCTTAAAAGGGAAAACGTGAATCACACCTGAGAACCCAATAAAAAGCACGCACAAGAATAGTCAGGCGCACAAATTCAGAGTTACCAGATCCACACGAGAATTCGTTAGCTAGTGACACTACACGTAACTCAATGGTTACATGAATTCGTAAACAAGAGCATTGTATTCGTTTACCACAGGAATGATTACAGCTGAGAAAACGAGCCGCGTACTTCTCAGTGCTCTTGCGAAACCAGGAGCAGAAAATGGAATGTACCGAGAGAACAGCGACAGGTCGTGAGTAATCAACTTCAGCATCAAAATGAATAAAGACCTACATGTTTCAGTGTAATACCACATAATGCTGTTAGTAAATTACGAAATGACCTTACAAATAAGGGAAGCCAAATTACTTATCTTCATAAATGTCGGACTTAAAATATTTCATAAACTCCTAAACGTCGATGTAGTGGCCAATTTCACCATAGAGTGACCAATTATATATGCAATAGCAGGCTGAATCTCATATTCTTTAATACGGAATATGATCGATGAATGTTTACAAAATTCACAGCAGCATTTGTGATTTACAGCGAAGGTAGAAGAAGATACCATCACGGAAGATTCATTGGTGAAACTGTAAGGTAATAAGCGTCTAGCTTCGACTTTAAAGCTACCATGATTTTAACACCAATCGTAGTGATGACCGATAACAGTTATCTTTAGTGAAGAAACAAAATGTTAGAGGTAGTGGGGATGTATTGGCATCTGCGATTTGTTTTTGGGGATGGGGGGGAGTGGGGGATTACTGCTATGGGAGTCCGTATTTGAGGGATGGACCTGTTACAGTTTACTGCCAGTTAACAACACTCTGGTAACATGATACCTCACTTGTACGCCAGCCAGCAATGCATCACTTGAATTAACGCATATAGCCTCGCCTGGTACACAGCTGCCCATGTACTCACATATGTATGCTTCGTAGTACGGGTTTTCGAGGAGGCGGCGAATGACATCGTTCCTCACAAATACAATACGTGGTAGCAAAACCTATTATCCTTGTGTGATATAGTCGCATGCAATCTCTGCGGGTCCGTAGTCTAGTAGAGAGCACACGGGGCACGAGGTTACGGAGGTGTTTCGAAACATCGGCGTAACAGTGGGTAACGTAAATTCTCAGCGTTCAACGTCTCACAAAACTTAGCAGTCACGACATAAATTGACAAAATTATTTCCTCAGATTCTTCCCGAGAGAAAAACGAAAAGTGCTCAACCCAGCAATAAGAGGGTGTGATATCAATGAACTTTTATTTTATTTCTGCTGCTATAGTGTTTTGGAATGGTACTGATGAGTTTGTTTCGGTCATAGGATAATATAAAATATTATAACATCGCAAAATTCTTTGTTTTGTATAATATATAGTCAACGGAGAGTACATCATAATGTAGTAAATGTTTATCAGGAGGCTGTCCATTTGGTTCAAAGAGAAGTGGGCAGCCGAATTCAAACATGTCCATTCTTCTTTTGACTATAATCCACTTGAAGGGTGATGTAAAACTGTAACCGCAGTAAAGGATGTCGTGAAAGTGCACAACATAGCATTGAAAAATCGACAAACAGATATTTTAAAATAACTCACACTATAATCTTATCAACTGAAAGATTATCGTAGCGCTTACATGAGGACATAGCTTCCTTTAACACGCGTGCCTCATTTTTTAAATGTCGGCCAGAAACGGTTCACAGGAGAGGTAATGACTAGTGTTTTATGTGAGGGACAAAGGATTTCTCCTCATTGATTACCTTTCAAACGATAGTGTAGAATACGACGCAATCTTGTAGACCAAACTTTTTTAAATAAAAAGTGCAAATAATGAGGAGTAGGAAAAATCAAAGCTAAGGATCCTGCCTAAAAAAACGATTTGGCAATGGAATAAGTGTCAAGCCCAGCGAAAGGGTTACAGAAGCCTTTGGAACGGTAGTTTGTGGACGTTCTTTTCTCAAGGCTTGTGGAATGAACTCTCACTGGCACATCTGACACTCTGAACTTAAGCGGACTACATCGAAAATTATGTTCATTCTTCATGTAAAAACAAAGTATTAGTAAAGGAAATAAACGTCCTGAAAGAGTCGGTGATCACTGTGAATATTTTGTGAACAAACTCGTCAATATCGTTAACGACATCATCAGATCAAAACTTGTAACACAACGTTCAGTGTCAGTATCAACAAAACCTGTGCTTGAGTGAGGTGTTAACGCGCTGAAACCTCGATTAGGCGTAGTTTTTATTGATACTGCCACTGATTGCTGTTTAACAGGTTGAGCTGATGATGGTGGAGGTCGATATGATGTTATGGTTCAAATGGCTCTGAGCACTATGGGACGTAACATCTATGGTCATCAGTCCCCCAGAACTTAGAACTACTTAAACCTAACTAACCTAAGGACATCACACAACACCCAGTCATCAAGAGGCAGAGATAATTCCTGACCCCGCCGGGAATCGAACCCGGGAACCCGGGCGCGGGAAGCGAGAACGCTACCGCACGACCACGAGCTGCGGACTAAATGATGTTACTAACAAAGACATATATTACGTGATGTAGACGAATTTATTCCCAAATAAAAGCAAAGTCATTGATTCTTGAGTTTAATGGCATGGTTGAATTACCAGATGAAGGTTTCTCATAGTAACGGGATAAAGACTGGAGGTAGTCATTTTTCCTTTGTCAATTCGCAACTGGAATGGGAGGGGAAATGGATAATAGTACCGTGAGGTGACAAAAGTCATGGGATGCCTCCTAACATCTCGTCGGACGTCTTTTTGCCGCCGTTGTGCAGAACTCGACGTAGCATGGACTCGACAAGTCATTGGAAATCCCCTGAAGAAACATTTAGCCATGCTGTCTCTACAGCCGTTCATAACTGCGAAAGTGTTGGCGGTACAGAATTTTGTGCATGAAGTAACCTCTCGAATATGTCCCATAAATGTTCTATACGATTCTGAGGGATCAAATGATTCACCTGAACTGTCCAGGATTTTCTTCTAACCAATAGAAAACAGTTGAGCACAGTGATATTGTGCATTGCGGACCACAAAAATTACATCATTATTTGGGAATATGAAGCCCATGAATGGTTGTAAATGGTATCCAAATAGCTTAATATAACCATTACCAGTCAATGATCGGTCTATTTCAGGGCTTCACAACATAACGTGCTCGCGGAGCAAGCTGTGAGCACCAAGGCGCGAGCACGGAGCAGCGCGAGGACGCTACCCCCACTACCAGACCAGAGCGAAGAGTGGGAAGAGTCACATGGGGCACACAACAGCTGCCGCCAGTCAATGTAAATCCGCGGCCACCTGCAGGGATATCACTCACGAATTACTACTGCGACATATGGAACAAATAAAGGAGAATGTACACGTGCCACATAATTTTATTAGCTTAGTGTATGCCTCTACATTCGTATTAATTTGTGAACTGTTACACAATAAAAGGTGTCACTGAAGTATTGGATTCTCGGTTATCGTACTTTTTGCCCTTTACAATTGCGTCTATGTTCGGAGTAATTGTTCTTGTGCATTGTAGGCGCAGCGTGCAGTTTAAATTTCGATCAGACAATGTGTTTCTCAGGCGCGTCTTGTTACATTTCACTGCAAAGAACAGTTGTTCACAAACATACGTGGAACCGAACATTGATATTATTCTAGCCGCCAGTTTGTGCAAACGAGGAAATCTATCCTGAGGGAAGTGTCTGTAGAATTCCAAAATGTTTTTCTTGTTCTGAAATTTGTCTCTGTATTCTCTGTCACACTGCAGGTCAATAATTTCTAGTTGCAGCTCAGGACGAATCTCTTCAATATTCGCTGAATATGGAGAGGAGAACAGATCAAAATACTGTCTAGTGCTGTCAGATCTTGAAATCGTTGATCAAATTCTTCCTTAAGGGCAACTAAACTATGTGAATAACCTTCACAGTCTTTGTGAACATCTTGCATGGATGATAATTTAGGAGAATGAGCTAGATTTCCTGTTTCCAGCTGACTCACCCAAAGTGTCAATTTCATTTTAAAAGCTCGTATTCGATCTATGAAATGAGTAATTAGCAGATCTTTACCTTGTAGTGAAATGTTCAAAGCATTCATATGGCTAGTTAAATCTGCTAAGAACGCGAGATCACATTTCCATAAAGGCTCTTTCAATTCAGGAACACACATGTTATTTATTTCCATGAACATATTTATCTCATCTAATAGGCAAAAAATCGATTTAATAGTTCGCCACGACTAAGCCAGCGGACCTCTCTGTAATAAGGCAGGCTACCATACTGGCTTTCTACATCCTCAAGAAAGCTTTTAATTGCCTGTGTTGTAGCCCATACTTCCTTATATAATTGGTTGTACAAACAACAACACTCATCACATTTTTTAGAGAGATACTCTTTGCACATAAGTTTTCCTGGTGGATCACACAGTGAACGCCCTTATTTCATTCGGCACAGTCAGTTTTTGCATTTTCTCCTTCAACAGCGCAACGAAACCTGAGTTTTTCCCTGTCATCGCTGGTGCACCGTCTGTAGACACTGAAACTAAAGAATCCAACGACAGTCCTATATTTTCAACACTTTCTTCAACACTACTTAAAATATCACCTCCGGTTGTAGTGTTCTTCATGGCTACCACATCGAGGAGCTCCACCCTCACCTGAAGATCTCTATTAACACCTCTAATAAATATGGGAAGCTGAGCTGTTCCAGTGATATCAACACTTTCGTCCAGAGCTAGAGAATACGCCATAAAATCTTTACAGATATTTGCAAGCTGGCTCTGGACGTCGTCTGTCATGTCCTGTATGCGACGCATAATGGTCATGTTAGATAATGGCACAATCCGAAACTGTTCAACTTGAGATGGACACAAATGTTCCGCTGCAACTATCAAACATTCTTTTATTAAATCGCCATCAGTGAAGGGGCACAGTGATTTTGCTAAAAGCAAAGCAATTTTGTAACTCACTCTGAGAGCTGCCTCAGTTGATTTTTTTTCGTCGTCGAGATCTTCTTCGGATAGCTTCCTTTTAAGTTTAATAACTTCCTGTGCACGATCTGGTCCATCACATTTTCCACTTCCATAGTCTTTCGCGTGGTACGATATATAATGTCGCTGCAAATTAAATTTCCTAAAAGAATTCAGCGTTTTGTGACATACTAAACATTTTGCAACACCATCTTTTCCTGTAAACAGATACAATTCCTCCCAATGGGGGTTGAACTGCGAAAGCATGGTTGGGGTTACACAACGGCGACTTGATATGATTCTTAACCAGCGAAGTGACTGTTAGAGCTGATCGTAGTACTTTAAACGTTACACAGTCGGCGCGAATTCAATAGGCACGCTGCGGCCCTATTCAAACGCGCGCGCGCGCGCGCGCGCGTTTCCCCTCTCTCCCATCCCTCCCTACTCCACGACCTTGCACCTGCTCGCGAGCACGTGCCTGAGCAGACGCGAGTGCTCGCGCTCAAAACCGGCCAGTTGTTAAGCCCTGGTCTAGTTGCTCCAGAGGTCCCGGTTCATTCAGTGTAAACACAGCCGACAACATTATGGAGCAACACCAGCTTACACAGTGCCTTGCTGACAATTTGGGCCAAGGTCTATCAGCTCCTACCAAGTGAAATCCGAACACATCTGACCAGGTCACGGTTATTCAGTCGCCTAGGGTCCAACAGATACCGTCAAGAACCCAGGAGAGGCTTTGCAGGTGATGTCGTACTATTAGCTAAGGCACTCGCGTCGATCGTCTGCTGCTATAGCTCATTAACGCCAGATTTTGTCGCACTGTGCTAACAGATACGTTCGTCGTACGTCCGACATTGATTTATGCACTAATTTCACACAGTGTTGCTTGTTTGTTAGCAGTGATCACTGTACGGAAACACCGCTCTCTCGGTCGTTAAGTCAAGGTTCGTCGGCCACCGTGTTACGCGTGGCGAGAGGAAATACCTGAAATTTGGTAGGCTCCGTACACTCTTAATATTGTGGACCTTGGATTATTGAATCCCCTAACGATTTCCCAAGTGGAATCTCCCATGCGTCTAGCTCCAAGTAAAAATTCCGGGTTCAGTGTCTGTCAGTTTCCTTTTTACATGATTCACCTGAGTAGAAATGACAGCTCCATCAATGCACTGCCCTTTTATACTTTGCGTAAGCGATACTACTACCATTTGTATGTACATATCGCTATCCCAAACTTCTTTCACATGAGTGTAACCCGAAGTGGTCTCTGCGCGCACTTGCCCAACGATGACATAGAAGAGGTATATGGAAACCAAAGAAGAGTCAAAACGTCGAATTACCTTCACGTTTCGTGAGGAACGCTACGTAGGCAGTCCCTATGAAAGGCAGAGCTACGTTCCCAGGAAGCTTCTCGAGCTGCCTCCATCGCCATTTCCTGGCGATGATACTCGCAGACACTGCGACCACGAGGACCGTTAAAAGCAGTGACGTGACGTCCAGCATCTTGTAGAACCGTCGGAGGACGCTGCTGGCAGCAACACCTACCGGTGAACTGAGTCTCGCGATGCACGCCGCGGCTTTTGAAGGCTGTGCGCGGCCGGACTTTGGACCGCGCCCGACGCCACGCAACAGGTGATTCACAGTGACATTGCACTCCGCTACCGCCGCCTTCCACGCGTCCTCGGGTCACATATATTATTGAGAACCGCGATGCTAGATTGTCCAAATATGTGTCCTACGTTCAATGGGAATATTTTCGGATCGCGAAGGACGACAAACATCGGGAAATGTCTGGCAACATGCTGCGTATCATGATCATGTAAGGGTGAGACTAAGAAAGGAAGTCGGCAAAAAAGAGCAGAACAAGTACATGGATCATCATTTGCTAACTATCCCTATCAGTAGTTAGTGACTTCCGTAGTTTGAATCTTTTATTTAGCTGGCAGAAGTGGCGCTCGCTGTATTGCAGTAGTTCGAGTAACGAAGATTTTTGTGAGGTAAGTGATTTCTGAAAGGTATAGTTTAATGTTACTCAGGGCCATTCTTTTGCAGGGATCTTTGATAATCAGATTGCGTTGCGCTAAAAATATTGTATGTCAGTTTAAGCACAGTCTTGTATAAAATTCTTCTAAGGGGACGTTTCATATGTCGACCCTTAGCCTAGGATACCTCACTGGAATCTTCTGATTTTTTCTTGTAGTTTGTGTATTTAGTGTAGCTTTTGTTTATTGCTAGAGTGTAATTGTAGAGAGAATCTCCTTTGTAGTTGCAGTCTTTCATTGTTGTACAGTAAAACAGTTGTGGCATGCATGTAGCTTTGCGCCAAGTATTTCGCAGCTGCAATTTACTAGATATTATTTTCAGTGCTATGTTAATGTGTTCTCTTATTTTTGCTATTCAAATTGTGCTTTTCTGTGTTATCGTGTGAAATATTGTGACAATAATGGCGTGTGAAAAACGTAACACTCGGCTCCAAAGTAAACTAAGAAATGACAGTGAAGATGAAAGCAGTGTGTTGGCCCCACCATGTAATGAATTAACTAATATTCAAAGTAGTAATTTGGTAACTGTGCATAGGGAAATGGAGCGGGCGTCAAATAATGGTGTAGACAGTGAAACAGGTTGAGAACAGGGAAGCATTATCGATCGAACGGTCGGCAACAGCGTGCCTCAGGAATCCGAAATGACAGAACACAATACTGCAAATACTGTAGACTTCGGTTTTGGGTCCTCACCGTTTTCTCAAATGAGTCAAGACACATTTTCTGCTTGTCAAAATGTGAATGTTGCCGGTGAAAATGCACTGCCATAAAGCATAGAGAAACAGATTCCAGACACTAATACATTACTATTGCAATTAATGCAACAAATGGAACAAAATCAGAGACAGATGGGACAAAATCTTCAAAAGTTAGACACAATGGAACAAAATCTTAAAAAGTTAGACACAATGGAACAACACCAGAGACAAACACAGCAACAGTTAAACCCAATGGAACAAAATCTTCACATCACGCTTGAACAAACACGTGAAGATTTAACTACTGAATTACATAACATTGAATCGAAATGTCAAAAGGTCTGTAATGACGTAAAAACACAAATTTGTGAGCATTTTCAACCATTTTTTCGCGGCATGAAAATGCATTACAGAATCACGAAGCAGCCATAAAAGAACTGCAAACCATTGTTCATGAAAATCATGAGACCTTGTGGGCTAAAATTGACTCAGTTGCATCTACCGATTCGGTTACGCAACTGGCAAAAACTCAGGAAAACTTAAAGAACACAATAGATTCGATTTCAACACAAATGGACACTCTGAAACTTGGTTCAGAAAAACACACTGAGGAAATGTGTTCACTATCGGAGAAAGTAGCCGAACTTTCGGATCAGGTCACTAACTTATCTACAAAGGTAGATGATGATCTGAATGACACAAGACCCGTAGCCTTCACTGACACAGAAGAGTACGAACAAATAAGAAAATTCAAACAAAATCAAAATCAAATCAATACACAGTACAAAAGAGAACTCCGGGAAGTACAAGATCAGTTGACGCAGGTGATACAAGAATTACATATTTCAGAGGACACTCGCGCTCCAACACGGGAAGAGGAACTTAGAAATACGGAAAAGCCACAAAATAATAACACAGGGCATTTCGGTAATTATGAAAGAAATTGGCAAGGTACACCGACAGACCTGAATTGCATCTGAACTGGCGAGATTTAAACAGAGCAGAGCACTCTCGTCACGATGAATTTGTAGAAGTTAGGTCTCCAAATCCCAATAATGACGCGCGCCGACAAAGAGACAATAGGCAATGACTCACACCGCTGGCAGCCACAAGATGTACTTATGAAACTGGCGACACAGCTGCCGTAGCTAGTAATTACGTAAGAATGGAAGACATTAGAGACACCTTACTCCAGGAACACGACGTAACACGTAACAACATTGCATATCCTGTGATTCACATTACAGTAAATGACGTAAAATTTACGGCAGTACTTGACTCTGGCAGTCCCATTTCAGTAATTAGTGAAACAGCTTTTAGCAAATGCAACAAATCGAACAATTGCCCCACACTTCCGTTACGTAAGATTAAATTACAAGGTGCAATCTTTGGAAAAAGTGTAGATGTACGCCAACAAACCAATTTAGAATTCTTTTGCCAAAGCCACAGCTTCTCTATGAACTTTCTTATTGTTCCATTATTGTCGACGCAAATTATACTGGGAGTAGACTTTTTGAATGAATACAAAGCAATCTTAAGCTTTCACGATGCTGAAATAAGTTTAGAGAAAGAAGGTAAGTCAATAGCTTTGAAATTTGAAGACTGGCTCTCAAACCATGATGAGGAAATTAATCGGCTTTACCTTCTGTTAGGTAACAGTTCGGAATTATCTACGGAACTAGACACTAACAATCACTCTGCAAGTACTGACAGGGATGACATCGACGGCATATTTGAAATTAATGAGTTAATTCAGAATAAAATTCAAACAATTGAGAATTGTAATGACACTGATAGACAGGACCTTTTTGAGATTTTACAAGCACATTCCACAGTTTTTACTCACAAAACAGGAACAATCAAGAGATTTCAATACCAATTTCGTGTTCGTGAGCATACTAAATTTTGTGTTAGACCATACGTAATTCCGGCGCGTTATAGGGACCGTGTTAGAACAGAAATACAATCTATGCTTAATGAGGGCATTATTGAGCCTGCAGTAAGCTCATACAACAACCCATTACATGTTGTTGAGAAGAAAAATGGATCGATCAGGCTTGTTTTAGATTCGAGACAAATCAATACTATCATTATTCCTGAAACAGACAGGCCGCAGACGATGGAAGAACTTCTTCAAAATTTTAATGGTCTAAAAGTGTTGTCTTCCATTGATCTCAGATCCAGCTTTTATCAGATCGAACTTCATCCAGAATGCAGAAAATACACAGCTTTCCTTTGTTTCGGCGTTTGTTATCAGTTTCGGAAACTTCCTTTTGGTTTGAACATTTCTTTGGCAGCATTCATTCGCGGGTTAAATTCCATATTACCTGAGTTCTTAAAACGTCATATCACCTTATATGTGGACGATATTCTAATAGCAGAAGCTTCATGGGAACAACATAACCGCATCCTCAACAGTTTGTTACGTATTTTTGCAGAATCTGGAATTACAATTAACTTGGAAAAGTCTGAATTCGGTAGGTCAAAGGTGAAGTTTTTGGGACATATTATTTCTTCTGAAGGCATTCAGCCGGATCCTGAAAAGTTAGAAGCAATCAGAGCCATTCCAGTTCCATCCTCAAAAAAACAAGTCCGCAGTTTTCTAGGTCTCGTAAATTTTTACCGTCGTTTTCTGAATATGCAAATTCTAGTTACACCAAAACTTTGTTCTCTCACTGGAAAAAATACTATTTGGAACTGGGACGAACAAGCACAGTTGGAATTCAATTCTTTGAAAGAAGCGTTACTTCACGCGCCAATACTAGCTCATCCAGATCTGTCACAAGATTTCTGCCTTAGCACGGATTCTTCTAAAGTCGGTCTTGGTGCCCACTTATTTCAAGAAGCCATAGAAGATGACATTACTGTTCAGAAAACTATTGCTTTTGCTAGCCGAGTGCTAACAAAGTCTGAAAAAAATTATTCCGTTACTGAATTAGAAGCTTTAGCTATCGTTTGGGCATTTAACAAATTCCGTTTCTTTCTGGTAAGCACGTAAAAGTATACAGTGATCATCGTGCATTACAATTTCTTATGTCTTCAAAATTAAATCATGACAGGTTAAAACGTTGGGCGTTGTTTCTGCAAGAATTCCGCTTCACAATAGTCTACATTCCCGGCAAGGAGAACATTGTTGCGGACGCACTGTCACGCGCACCGGCTGGGCTTGAGAAAAGTAACACAGAAGGCAACCTCGAGAAAAATTTCAGTATTCTTTACATTCAGAAAGTCGCCTTTGAAAACTTCATCACTACATCTTTAAAGGACATTGCTCATGAACAAGATAAAGATCCGATTTGGAAAGACATCAAAAGTAAATGGCATGAAAAGACACACACTCAGATTCAGCATTATTACCTGGTTAGAAACAACATACTCTTCAAACGCTGCACTGTTGATGACAAGCTATGGGTACTTTGCATTCCAGACGATTTTGTTAATAAGCTCATTTGGTACATTCATTTCAGCTACGCACATTTTGGTCCACGAAAATGTTATCATATTCTTCGAACGACTTGTTATTTTAACAATATGGAAAAGAGAATTCGAAGAGTCTTGTCTATTTGTAAACTTTGTCAAAAGGCGAAACCATCTACTGTCTCCCATCGTGCTCCGCTGTTTCCTGTCATTCCTTCTAAATTAAAAGAATTTGCTGCTGTTGATCTCTTGGGACCACTTGTCAGAACATCTAATGGATTTGCGTACGTTCTAGTCGCTGTTGAACTTACTTCAAATTTTGTTTCTTTCACTCCGTTACGTAAAGCCACTGGACGGTCTGTATCCAACGCCTTTGTTAAAAATTTCTTACGTGAAGTTGGACACGTTAGTAAAGTCATTTCAGATAACGGACAGCAATTCAGATCTGCTGTTTGGTCACGCATGCTTCGGAATCATAAAATCAAACCTGTTTTTATTTCATTGTATTCACCACATTGTAACCCGTCTGAACGGATTATGAAAGAAATCAATAAGCTTTGCAGACTTTATTGTCACAGAAAGCATCAGCATTGGGACAGATATTTACACTTATTTTAAAATGTGCTAAATGAAATGCCTCATGACTCCACTGCTTTACCACCTATTCTTGTACTGAAGAATGAAGAACCACCGAACAGAATCAGAGAGCTTGTACCGTTCCCGAATACACGCAAACTTCGACACAAAGACATAATTGATTTGGCTCTTAAAAATATAAAATCTGCTGCAGACAAAAGGAGAAAACTAAACGGTAAATCAAATGCAAAGAAATTATGTATTGGTCAGAAAGTTCTCATTAAAGCTCATTCATTGTCACATAAGAAGAAACACTTGAGTCACAAATTCTTTCTAGTTTACAATGGACCTTACAGAATCCGACGTATACCACATGATAATTGCGTTGATGTTGAAACTCTGCGTACTAGGAAGAGTAAAGGTTTACACCACATTTCACATGTAAAACCATTTATTGACAGATAATCTGCTTTTTAACTTAGTCTTTGCAATTTTCGCTTCACGCTACTTGTACAATTTGTCACACTGAGAAACTGTTAACATGCAACAATGTTTGAAGTTAAATATCCAGTCAAGAACCAAGAGAACTTATTTAAACAGAAATTACGAATGCATTGTTATTGTGAACAGGCGACACAGTGTTATTGTGTGTGTGCATTCTTGCTTGTTAGTTGCATGATTATGTAACGACTATAAGGCTCACATACTTGGAACATATACCGGCACTGTTAATGAAATTTTCATGCAACATTTTGGTTTGCTTGAGAGTGGACCCTGGATTTAAGGTACTTTCAGTGAGATACCAGATGAGACAGTGGCTAGTTTATGTGACAGCTACAGGATTTTATCACGACGCTACTAATGAGCGACAATTTACAATGTTGCTTTTGCGGTGTTTCTGTTTTATATCTGCACAGTTTTTCTGTATTATTCTGGAAAGTAAAACGTGTTTTAGTAGTAACTTTTGTGGTATAGCTACAAGGAGACAACCTTTTCTGTAGCACAACAATACGTTACAGCACAGTACTTTCTTCATCACGGCAATAAGCGTAATAAGTATGATATCTATACGCAAAGCATTTCACTTTGTTTATCATGAGGTCAGTACATTGACTTCTGCAGAACTTAGCTTTTGGAGGACGATAACTACGACACTTCCACAGAGATTATCTTACAACAAGATGCACATTTAGCGCTACAGGACACGTATTTGAGTGATTAATTTTGTACTAAAAACATTTATTTTCAAAGATATTTGCAATACAATGATACAAAGGTTTTCCGTAATACATTTCATTCCATTCTTGTAATCTGTAACACCTGAGGGTATAATTACAATAATCATCGGGGGGGTACACGCCTGCTTTGTGTACCATGTGTTTGGCAAGCACAAGGAGCCCTAGCTAATATGGTATTTGCTTATACAACTTTACACATCAGTACCATATTTTTCTAACACACAAATTACACAGCTATCTGATCATTTAACTGAGAGATAAACTTTTTTTACTACATCAGTGACACATGTTTACTCAATTACATCGTTGGATAACTTCACACTTGAAATTGTATTTTGTCTGTACTTTATGCACTGTTCATATTTTTTTTCTAACCATTGTGATACTATGAGAGCTTTGAATGATATATTTGGTATGAGATCATGATTTTTAAAGTACGTTTGAGGTAGATGACACTTCTGAAATGAGCAGAGAATTTCTTTAGGTTTTGAAATTATTGGAGGAAGCTACGACGATTTTGAGATTTGACTAAGGTGTTATGATGTTATTTTTACGACGACGATGTGTATTATGCTGTTGAGGTATGTTTATGTCAATAAGATGATGCTACCATATATGAGGAATGTGATTACGTGTTTATATGTATATGAATAATGAATAGAAGTTAGCGACGCTTGACTTGTGAAAAAGGATGTTGGAAACCAAGAATCGTACTTTAAGAGTTATGAAATGTGTGTAAATGCGTGAATGTGTCACAATTCCAGCGAAAATTTTTTTGGACACTGTTATATTCATAGGATTTTGTTTCTACACATTTGCAACGTAAATTCTCGACCTGTGAAATTCTTATATGAGACTGTCACTGTAGCGGAAACTGCTGTCGTAAATATTTCCGTAAGAAAGTTAAGTGACCACCTGCACATGCGTCGTCGGCACACAGCTGTGTCAGACACCTGGAGAACTAGCCATTAGGGTGTGCCTTTCCGGAAGCACAGGTAGAAAAAAAGGAGGCCTCTACCACCGCTAATGACATTCCTTTGTAGAAAGCATCGCAAAAACGACATGGTCGAACTTGAAAACATATGATTACACTGTGGAGCTCATAATTTATGATATTTACTAAAATGCCTAATGAAATGATTAGAAACATTATACATCTATTGTATTTGTAGTTAAGAGATTGCTCATTTTGTTTAATATCTGGTTTCCAGCTGTGTTGCAGCATTAGTTTTATAAAATAAAATGCATTTGCTAATGTGAACACTTTCTGTCAACAGATCTATTAAATGATAATTTTGTAATCCACATTCTTTCAAAAAGGAGCACTTGGAAAGGAAAGAACAATAAGAAGGGACTAGTAACAGTAACTGGACACATAATTTTCTTTTCAAGTACATGGTAATATTTTTTTACAACAAGTTGTTTTGGTGCACCACTTTGATTACATAGACATTAAGATGTGAATATACTTTTCCCTTATCTGCATTGTTGTTTTTACTGTAACATTTTTTCTGCTTGAGCTATGTCATGTTTAGGTATAAGTTGCTGCTGTTTGCCAGGCATAGTGTTATTGAATTTGGCTTTGTATTATTCTGTTAAGCCAGTTTTACTAATAATTCATTTTTATTGTTTGCTGCTCATTGCCTTATATTAGTTGTAATTTATGCTGCTTGCTTTGCTAATTTCTTAATGCTGCTTGCTTCGCAAATCTGCGTTTTTTTTTCATTGCTGTTTATATCAATTGTTTTATGTGATGCTGCATTGCCTTGACCCTTGGTATATATATCTGGGCTCAGTAGATTTAAGTTAGCTTAAGAGGGGTAGACTATATAAGAAACTAACTATGATGACTTGGAAGAAATGTATTGAGAAGCTATATGAAAATGGTTTGGGCGAAAAAGAAAGATACTGTACAGTGGAGAAAAACTATTTTTGACAGAGGATGTGAACAGAATACAGAAGGCAGGCTTAGATAGGACTTTTGGGAATAATGATGAATGAAGGGAGATCTCCAAGAAGCAAAGAAAGTTTTGTTTGCAAAATACTGCAATGAAATAAACCCTGTCCTTTCCTTTTGTGTTATCCCACTATGTGTTTGTGTACCCTTGTGTAGTTGTTTTCCTGTCTCTGTGTAGTTTCATAGAATTTTTTCTTCTTCTAATACTAAGCTACATTCACTATGATTAGGAATACTGTTATCCTCAAATATAATTGGCATTAATAATATGTTATTTACCTTGTAAAGGTGCTTAGACATTATTTATACTGTTTGGTTGCTCACATGTGAAGGTGATGTTTCAAACGTTCTTCTAATCTTTTATGTTTGTACTTATGTCATAATTCCTGTAACACTGATGTATATGTTAGTTAAATTCTTTTGTAAAGCCCATATTACTACAAATGTTATCTGTATTATTATGTTTTTAATGATGTATTTTGTATCTTTGTAATTGTATTCTTATGTTATAATATTGTAATTGACACCAGTTCATCAATTTAAGTAACTTGTAAGTTACATTTCAACACGTTTCTGTTGGTCACAGTAATGCACAATATGTGAGAAGTTGGGACTGTTGTGTTTGCATGTGTGTTAATAATTCAGCAAGGGACTGGATAACAGCATTGCTGGTTCGAAGAACATTCCAAAAACTTTGTGAGTGCACAAGTGGTGATTACGGACTTGCTATATTAACTGCAAGACTCTTCAATGGTGATTGTGCACCCACACAGTCACAACAGATGGCTGCTGGCCATCTCTACAAGGACTACAGTGGGTCTACACCTTTGCTCACTCACCAGTACCATTATTTCTACAAGGAATGCAGTGGGTCTGCACCTCTGGTGGCCCACCAATACCACAATCTCTACCAGGACTACAGTAGGTCTACTCTGTGATGACCTACCTACCAATATTTTTCAGAACTTCGAATGACTCTGCTGTGGGTTTGCTCCATTGTGGCCCATTACCTGTCAGCATGTCAAGATTCAGCACTGTCTTTCCGTTGGAAGGACACCACTACTTCTTCAAGACTGCATGGAAATCCACTACTTCTGTGTGCAATTTTTTTTACTAATGAGACTTGTGAAAAAAACCCTGTAATTACTATTATGATGATCAGGACTGTCTTTATGGACTGTGAGAAAATTTTAGCTTTTGACCAACGATGTATTAATAAGTGTGTGCATTTGATATCTTTCTTACTGTAATTATGAAAAAAAATTTTAAATCTGTATTGGCCACTGCCCAACAAAATTTGTAAAATTTTTTGTGGGGAGCGTGGGGGCTATGTAAGTAGGCTGTTTATGTTTTCTTATTGGCAACGTTACGTAGCGCTCTGTGTGCTAGTTTGCATTGTTGTCTGCCATTGTAGTGTTAGGCAGCGGCAGCTGGATGTGAACAGCGCGTAGCGTTGCACAGTTGGAGGTGAGCCGCCAGCAGTGGTGGATGTGGGGAGAGAGATGGCATAGTTTTGATAATTTGTAATACTGGATGTCAATTATGAATATTAAGGTAAATACATTGTTTGTTCTCTATTAAAATCTTTCATTTGCTAACTATCCCTATCAGTAGTTAGTGACTTCCGTAGTTTGAATCTTTTATTTAGCTGGCAGTAGTGGCGCTCGCTGTATTGCAGTAGTTCGAGTAATGAAGATTTTTGTGAGGTAAGTGATTTCTGAAAGGTATAGTTTAATGTTACTCAGGGCCATTCTTTTGCAGGGATCTTTGATAGTCAGATTGCGTTGCGCTAAAAATATTGTATGTCAGTTTAAGCACAGTCATGTATAAACTGTTCTAAGGGGATGTTTCAATTTTCACATTATCATTTTAGAAGAGACAAAGGACGGGCTACAAGGGGAGATGGGAGGCCTCATTGTGGCTCTGCCATACATCTGGTAATTTCATGAAACACCGGAAGAAATAGCATTTAATCCTAGAACTGCACAAACTCCTATAATGTTTGACGGATGTACAATAGGAGTTGTCATACAGCACCGGTATGTATGGATATATAAACAATTAGCTCATTTGTAAGAAAAGATAACAGACAAATGTTGTGTTTCAGAAAACATTGTTTGACTGAACCTAATATAATATTGTATTTGTTTATGAGAGACGGGGACTTTTTACTAAGTAGGTTACAAATGACTAATTCATACCTATTCGCGTATTAGAATAACAATTAATAACGTTACCAGATAATTTATCAGCTTGATAATAAGACTGCAATATTGAGATGCAAGAGCCAAGAAAATTTAACAAACGAAATACACTGTTATAAAGCAATAAAAGAATGAATTACAGCGGTAATACTAGTCTTGGAGACACTACCATCGGACGTCATTAGATTTAGGGGCGAGAATGGGATAAAATCATGATTGCAGTATTTTATTTATTTATTATTTATCGTTGTTACGCATCACCTGCACCTAGAAGACATACCAGTCCAGTCATTTTTATTATTAAAATCCATACGTTATTAAAAACGCTGTCCGACCCTGGAAGCTGAGTGAACAGCGTGACAGAATGACAATCCTAAGGGTATGTGTTCGATTCCCGGGTGGGTCGGAGATTTTCTCCGCTCAGTGACTTGGTGTTGTGTTGTCCTAATCATCATCATTTCATTCCCATCGACGCGCAAGTCGCCGAAGTGGCGTCAAATCTAAAGACTTGCACCCGGCGAACGGTCTACCCGACGGGAGGCCCAAGTCACACGACATTTACATTTTATTAAAAACGCTAACACAGGCCGTTCTGATAGTACTAACAAATGTCACTAGATCGCAGGCCGATCAGAATATCAAGCAGAACCTGAGATTTCTTGAACAGTTCTACTCGTGTTCGAACACGGTACTAACTGTTTACGTGTGGAGCAAGAAAGAGGGGAAACAAGAAGTGCCCTCAGCCACACAACGTGGATACTTTGCTATGTGAATTCTCAGTATTTCCTACATCTACCTTTACCTCTACATCAGTACTGCGCAAGCCAGTGATGAGTGGCGAAGGGTACTTCGTGGACCACTGTCACTTCCTAATCTGCCGGTTCCAGTTCTGAATAGTGCGGGGAAGAACAATTGCTGACAGGCCTCCGTCTGAGCTCGAACCTAATTTTTTCGTCATGGTCTTTCCCCCGAAACGTACGCTTTCGGAATTTTAATGACAAACCTCAACGTCCCCCATGCCACAGGACTTGTATGGGCATGCCCATGACGCTTTCACGCTTACTAAAGTAACCTGTGAAGAAACGCTACACTCTTCTTTGGACTTTATGTATTTCTTTTATCATTCCTGTCTGGTAATGGAAAATAAATTAGACTTAGGAAAGACGTAGTAGGTATACAGAAGGCTTACACAGAAGGGAAAAGATACGGTCAGGTCTGAATAGACTGCTAACTGTCAGAAGGAATGCAACTCAGAACTGGAAACATAACAAATACCTGAATTGTTGTATTATATGGCCAAAATCCAGAATGGTTTAGAAAAGACAGAGGGGTTTGACGAAGAAGTGTGCTCACACCAGCTTTCTCCAATATATGGATATATTTGGAAATTTCAGCAGGGATGAACAACAAATGATATGAAAATTATAGCAGACGATGTGATGATATTTCAAGGCAACAGAAACTGGAAGATCAACTGAATACGTGGCAGAGGATAATTGAAGAAGCGGTCATGGAAATAAGCTTAAGAAAAGTGAGGCGATGAAAATCAGAAGAGAAAATTAAACAAATGAAGCATGTAAGTGGCAATAAAAAATATTAAAGAAGTAGATGCTTTCAAATAACTAGGAAGTACGCTCCACAAATTTTGAACTATGTATCAGAACGTTGAACCTCGACAAAGAGAGATAAGAGTAGAATACAAGTGACAGGATTCTAGATAAGGCAAGAAAGGAAACAATAGGAAGTGAAACAATACGAAACACGCTTCAGACCAATCGCTGAAATGAACCTGTATAGAGAAATAGGCTGAAATGTTTTGACCATGTGAAAAGAATCGCAAAAGAAAGACTATCAGTAAGTGCTCAGGATTAGACAGAATCTGGAAGCAGATCAAGTAGAAGAACACGAATAAGATGGAGAGAACAGGTGAAGGATTCGGAGAGAACTGCAATGGGACGAAATGCTGAATGACAGAGTGTGGGAGAAGACTGGAAGAGGCTTTGTAAATGATTTGCACAAGCAGAAACATTGCAGGAAGAAGAGGGAGAAGATGAATTCTATCTGGTAGATGTTCTCGACTGTCAATGGCACTACGGCTGTTTTATAAGCTACCACCTTTGGTAGTGGATTACCTCCGAGGGAATCTTACAACGAGTCTGTCTCACATCTGCCTTTCCTACGATTAGTTTCATGTTTTCGTTGCACTTTTTAAGTACTCCGTACCATAAGCATCCGCAAGGAAGGAGGGGTGGGGGCTTCGATGGGGCACTTGCTCCCTCCTGCATCTGGACAATGGCTTTTTATTCACTAGAGAATTCTCTCGAATTTCTGGCAATCATTGACTGCGATTCTACTAAATTGCAGCTCTAGCTGTCCCTTTGCATCTTTATTTTTCTCAGTCATCACTCCGTTCACGGGAATTATGCCGATTCCTTGGTACGGCTGCAGTTTCGGCGCTGATATGCAGGCGAGATCGATAAGAAGCTTTACAGTACTGTGCCGAAGTAGTATCTTCAATCTTTGCGCTGTCGTTTCCTCTTTCAGCTCTTACCGAGTTGCAGAAATTAGCTGGGTTTCGCCATTTGTCTGTGGAGAAAGAGAAACCGTGATAGCGTGCAGACTCTGCATTCGGTTTTACACAACAGAGCTATTGTAGTACTCTCGGATGAGCATAGCCATGCTATATTGTAGATGTATGCATCGATACTTAATCCAAAACGCACCTGTCGAAAGAATGTAATACCATTTTATGTGTTAGAAGAAGGGTGGGGAGGGGGCGGAGGAATTGTGGAATTTCAAAGACGAAAAAAAGTGATCTCTAGGATTGACTAGATTGTGAAACTTCACGATGTGCGCTCACAAAGCTACGAATTCTTCATACCAGTTGGCATGCCGCATAATAATGTGACGAACTGAGACACAAGGATTACTTTAGTGGAGTTCTAGGCCGCTAAAAGTTGACTCTGCTAATCAACTTGAGGATCGTGTTTCGAGGATTCCCTCGTTCGTCTAGTCGTGTATTGGACCTGGCCGACAGTTTACCTAGCTAAACCAAGTAAATGTAGCTTTCAGGAAACGTTTTGTATAACTTCCGTTACATCAGTCGACACTAAAAGCAGACATAATTAAAGTACTGCAGCAACTCCTTATTTGAACAAATGTGAAGTTCTGTAAGAAAAAAAAGTATTTCAGGAGGTATCAAAGTTGAATAAGCCTTTTTAAAAGTTTATTTCATGTTTCTCTTCTTTGTGGGACATTAATGTGGCATTTTTGTCGATATTTACAAGATTTTCAGTTTCAAACTGATATTACGAGAGCATGAAAAAATAATTTTTGTGAATATTTTCTAATTTTTTTCATAACTCTTTGGATGCTCTAAATATGATCACGTGATGATGTAATTTCAGATAGCTGAGTCAAAAAGACAATATCCATATTAATAACACGAAAAGAAATACTTTGTATTTAGGACTACTATTTAAATATGCATACCATTTTGTTAACTGTACCAAAGCAATCCATCAAATTTAGTTCTTTGGGCAACACGTTTTCAAACTCACCGAATAAATTATACTGAAACTGAAAAGTTTTCAATCGTGGCTCCTCTTGGATAAATTTCTGCGACACCCATGCTCCATACCTAAAATGAATTACTGGATATGACTATTACTGGGATTGCATCGGTACAATCACACAATAACTCCGCGTAGTTATTAGTTATGCATAATATGTTACTTTTGTCTGCTTTTACGTCCTGCATGTTGAACGTGGTGGTCAGGGTATCCGTTAACTTATTGAACTGTGGGTTGCAATTTTTTGCACCAGCTGCAATTTTATTTTTAACACCACAGCAGTTTCAGCCATCAAAGCCATTTTCTAATGGTAGTTAGCTTAGCGTCTTGGAGATACACAGATGTAGTCTGCATTTGTGTAATTATTCGTAGTCCGGCAATTGTCTTTCGTGAAAGGTAGTATTTTAGCATTCGAGACTGCTCTGGTTGACTCTTCTCATGAAATAACTTACTAAGCTGGCGCGTTTCTACAATAAAAATGTAGCAGCTGGAAATTTCTGTTTTATTATCATTATTACCATTTGAAAAACTACTTGCCTGATTACAGAGAGGAACGCCTCTGCATTCACCTTATTAACCCTTTAAGTATCACTGGTAAATATATACTGCACTGCCAAAAATTGAAATTACCAATGCGTAATTGTTTCTCTCCTGATTCTTTGGTATAAATATTTCTCACCCATATCTCAAAATACCTAAATATACATAATAAATTGAGAAGGATTATTATTGCTATTTCCTAAGAGTACATGCGTGTATTTCCTTGCTATACTATTCACGAAACGATAGTTCCGTATTCATAGTAGTAAAGTTAATTGCAGTATTTCGGTAGCTATGAACACATACTAAAGGTGTTCATTCTTGGATTTCGAAGCATTTCGCAAAGACACAGGACGGAGCTGCAACAGCCTGCACGATGAGGGTAAGTACCAGTGAAAGCTTGTAGATTAATATACGAGTATATGCTACTGCAACTTAAAAGAACTTTGGGTGTTGCATTAATTCTCATCTATAAATAGGTGCAATGAGACTCTGACCTTAATTATGGCGCACGAGTCACGCCATTGAACCCGGAGAGGTGTTTATCTGACTGCTTTTCTCCATCTAGATACGAATAGGACTTTGGCTTTTACTGTTCACACGTCATAAATCACATTGTCTTATCAAAAGCGAGGTGAGTGTTCTTGTAAAGAGTTTAAACGTCGCTTTATCAAAAGCAGGGTGGTGTGATGTGATAATGGATGGCAGGGAAATACCAATAGTGAGTCAACGGCACGACAATGACCATTCCATTCGTAATCTCTGTGTAGTATGTAACTTTGTTTTGAATTTCAAATACACCTGATTTGCTCATTAAAAGCTAATATCTCTTAGATGATTATTTTTTCTGGGTCTTCCTGTAATTATTCTGTTGTACTTACTCTGGTTTTTAGTTCATAACTATCTTTCTCTTCAGCGGACGTGGAAATTGCTGCTCATTGAAACATTATACGCTGACATTGAGATTTAGGTGTAAAAGAGAGAACCTCATAATTTTTAGTAATTAGAGAAAAAATTAAGAAACAAGAAAAACACGCGAGGAATCGAGGCTCACGTCAGGGTTAATGTGACCTTCATTACTGAAGTACACTTAACTCTTTTTCTGTAAGCTTTATCCGACCGTATAGCCACGCGCTTGCTACGCCGCTTCCTGGATTCAGGGAGACGCACCGGTTTCAAACCGAATCCGTCCCATGGATTAACGACGGGGGCCGGTGTACCGACCATCCTGGTCATGCGTTTTAGGCGGATGCCCACATCCGACTAGCAAGTGAATACGCCCAAGTACATAAACGATCTTGATTAAACTTCTTGTAGAGGGCGCAAGATAGTGCAAAAGTATTTTTTTGTTTGCGTCCAATGTCACTTTTAATGGGTAAAACACACCCCAAAATTTCATTTGTCGTTTTAGGTTTAGAAGTAATGTCATCTAAATGACGATATAATTTTTTTCATACAAAAGTTAATATGTAATTAGTGTTCCTTAAAACTGTATAATCAAATTTTGTGATAGTATGGAATTTTGCGAAATACCCCACCACAGTTAATTAATTTTAGAAAACGAAGACTCCTGTTCCAACATAAATTAAAGAATGCAGGATGTCAAATTAAACACCTTTCAGCCGTCTAGTTTCCAAACTTATTTCATTTGGCTACCAGTTTCAGCGTTTTACTATGCCATCATCAGGCCTCTAACCGACATGTAGAAAGATTCTATATCGGTTGTGATCAGAACACGGGCCAGCAATGCTGGTATTACTAGAACAGACGGCAGATGATGGCTGAAGTGATCACTATAGCAAAAATCTAGTAATACCAGTATTGCTGGCCCCTGCTCTGATCACAACCGGGATAGAATTTTTCTACACGTCGGTAAGGGGCCTGATGATGGCGTAGTAAAACGCTGAAACTGGTAGCCAAATAAAATAGGTCTGGAATCTAGAAGGATGAAAGAATCTGACGTCCGTTATCGAACTGCCGAATCCCGCAACCATCTCTAAAAAGATGGACACGCAGGTAAATAGAATATTTCGAGACACATACAAACCCCCTGTAATACAACTGTTTCCTGAAACACCATTTTTTGGAAATAAGCTGTTCTCAGTGTGCTGCCTGAGTACTAACGACGTATCTAATTAAAAGATTTAAACACTGATTACTATTCTAATTATTTATTTTACTTACATTTGTTTTATGTTTTAAATGCTTATTTTATGGTTTACATTCATGACTTTTTTGTTTTCTAGTTTCCCGTTTCATATACGTGTATTTTGTTACTGAAAATAACAAGTAATTCGTTATTCTGATAGAGAATAATTACTATTATGATGACGGCGAACGATTCGTCGCCAATGTGAATAACTGGTGGCCAGTGCTAAATAGAAACATACAAATCTCTTCTTTGCATATAGAGCAGGTTTGTCAGTGAAATAGATAAGGAGCTGGCTGCATGGTCTGGATCTACAACGACTAAAATAATTAGAAGTCGTTGGTAAAAATAACAAATTGTACTTAACTGGTGGTACAGGAGTCTTCATAATCAGGAGGAATATAATTACAAAGAGATAGCTATGGAGGCACCACATAGGCCATACTTTAACTAAGCGCCTTGTTAGAGGTTGCTTCCTATCAGCTGAAGACTATACTACTTTCCTACTTGACGTCCCGAGCAAGAGTGGCCGAGCGCACGCTAGAGACTTGTTGCAAGCCGCGGAGCAGCACTAGTCGCGACTCGCGGGTCCAGCGATACTAATACGGACCGCGGTCGATACCTGCAACCCCTAAGAAGTGCGGTATCGAACGTTGATACCACAATTACAATAATGATAATCAGGTTTTTTTTAACATCATGCACATAAAATGAACAAATATCTTTATATAATACAGACGACGAAGGAGATAACATAAAGCAAAATTCGGCTGGATTTCAAATTGTCACGGGTGATATACTTAAGTATCCTGATTTGTATTAGGCATACTTAATTGGTTAGCCTTGGCGAAGAGTATTGATTACGTACTAGTGATTGCAGCTTGGTAATATTGTTTCTCAAGTGGAGATTGACATCATAATCATTCAACAGAACTATATCTGAAAATCTTCTCACAAAGTTCTTCCAATATCTAAAGCCGTATACGCCCCGCCATTGTACCTGTGCCGTCGATCCCTTTGGCATCACGAGATGAGCGAGATCTTTGTCCTCAGGTACGATGCTCTGAACTATTCTTTCACACCACCGCTAGAATCTAACAATGTTAGAGATACATTGTTTATTTGTCACACGACCGGTTTCGGGCTTGTGCTCATTGTCAGGTTTTTATACATTCATGTACATGTTTATATTGCTGGAGATCAATAAAGATGGAGCATCATCATTATGGTTACGCTGTGGTGACAGTTTTTCCACTTAGCTACACACTTGTTATCATTTTCAAGTCCATATTTCAGTTTTATAAAGTTTAGCTGCATATTTCACTATTATCAAGTGCACTCGTGAAATACACTGTGTGTTACATACAAACATGTATAAAGACCTGAAGGATGGGCACAAGCCCGAAACCGGTCGTGTGACAAATAAATAATCTTTTACTGTGATTGGTAGCGGAAATTTTTCTACACCCTATAAAGGAACAGTCACGTAGTTCAACAGCATCCACTATGGATAAAATTAATTTAGTGCTAGAGATACTTCTCCCTCACTGGGAAAGAAAACATCTTTCAGATATCTTTTGACCTGGTGATTAGTCTGTTTACCAGAGTTAGATGCTGTCACAAGGACATTTTGGGCTTCAAAAAGATATTCTGGAATCAGTATGGAAAAAAGTTTTGAATGTCATGCCCAAGGACAAGGAACATCTGGCGATCGCAAAGGGCTCGATGACACAGGTATAATCATGAAACGCATACACCCGCCAAGTTTCATCAAGATCGTTTATTGATCGTTGAGAAAGTTCTGTTGTAGGTGAACACTGTGTTGATACCCACGGCCACAAATCCAGATAAATCGCAATACGACGGCTATTGTTCGAGTTGAGCATTACACCATCCATATTTTCATTGTGCGTGACAGCATAAGTTTCACTAACACTGCTAAATCCAATAAACTAACATGCCGACATACAGACTATAGACCAGGAAAAAGTAAGAAGTAACAGAACAGTTTTGTCAGCTTTGTCACGCTTTAACTTGGTCATGTGGCTTGTAATAAACTTCACATTGTCACTAAATACTTATCGATTGTCTCACACTGATTTTTTATCTTCTCACACTGATAACAGTTTAATATTCGATGTTCCAATTTTTTTTCTTTTTTTGTTGAGCATCCTTGTGATAAAACTTTTCGCTGATAATGTCACAAGCTAATTATACCCACTGGGTTGCTCTATATTTATGTTCCGTCACTGCATTATCATACAATTAATTCTCTAATTTCATCTAAGATATCTGCCCATAAAAAACTTGTGTTAACTAACTATTTTACATGTTGTTCATTTTTTTACTTTCCCATTGCTCCCAATGTATCATTGCGCTATTTGTGCTTGCTAGCAACGCATTATTCTTCATCATTTCTGTTACTGCTTTCCGCTTTTGCCAACTCGAATGTGTAAAATTATACAGATAAGGAATTTCTGTTATAGATCATAATAAACCGTTATAATTCTCATTTACTTACAGACACTAAATCTAGAACGAACAACTGTTGTCACACCCAACTACACCATTTCAGGAAATGTTGATGCAAGTTCACAGAAGAACAGTACTCACACAGCCACAGTTGCCAGATCTAATTCAAATGTTCAAAGTATTAACTTTGGTAATTACATATGCCATGCAGTGGATATAACTGTGGGGAGTGGAACCTATGTCTCCTTCTTCTCGTGAGTGAAAGGTTAAGTGCTATTTCTGTTATGTGATTAGCAAGAAGAGAAAGCAGAATTATCTTAATGAATGGAAAGGCCGTAAAATCCGCACAATTAATGATTGTTGGTCCTTGATTAATAGAGTGATGCGTGACCTTGAAAGAAATACAAGTATTTCAGCAACAGTGTTTGCGTTGTATAGCAATGCTTCTTTTAAAAGGCTCGGACATCATCGAAGGACTTTTGGATAAACACAGATTCTTTTATTGTTCATGCAGTATGAATTTAAACCTAAATTACTAAACCCTTGTAAAATTTTAGCTCGCAGTAGGGCATGAAACAGGACACTTGGTACTTAATTTAGTATGTAACATACCACTGGAGATCTAATAAGTGTGATTAACTAATGCATAACCTATTAATTATTTCTTAATTTGAATAAAACGAGGAGAAGAAATCCTTTTGATGATTTAGTAGCAATGTAATATTTTCCCACCTTTAGTGTTCTCGGCTTAAGGCAACAGAAATGGTGACTGATCGACTGCATCAGCGTATTAGTAACACCCAACTGCATTAGGCCGTCAGCGTTGTAAGGATTTGAAAACATTTAAGGGGACAGGCCCCTGAACGGCCTGAATTTTTAGCAATATCTTCACCCTCATATTACAACATGTATAAATGAGAGATAGGTCAAAATTCTTACACAAAATTAGGGTCATTAGTTAAAGCATTCCCCCAAAAGTAATTGAAACATTTATAATATTTTGGTACTGACAACAATATTTATAATAGTATAAAAAACGGAACACTCATCATCATCACGTTATAAATTTTTCACGAAATAGAAGGCAAGAGAGGTGACGATTGTCATTCTAAATATCTGTACCGATTTTTGTGAGTTTAACTTCAGTCATTTAGGAGAAATGTGTACCTGAATGATGAAAATTCATGTTTTCGGTAAATCGCAAAAGAAGATTTACAGATTTACTAACTTACCACTATGCTCCTTTAGAACATTCCAGCTGCATAATCCAGTTGTCTTCCTGTTTCCTTATCCACCATATTCTTTCTCTTAATTCTTTTCTTTATCCTTGACTCCTTGGTAACAGCTTCTGCAGCTGTCTCTCTTCGGTTACCCGCCGCTTATCAGTAGCAGTAAGAGCTAAAACCATATTCCTTCCCGTCTGGATGTTCAATTTCTTCATAACATAGATCCTTGAAATTGCACCATCATTAAATGTTATTATTGCATCCATTACACCAATTTTCAGCACTGTCAGCCAAATAAATACAGTTTTGCATTCAAGAGAGACCATGCATACATTTCCTAATTAGATTTTTATTTGCCATATCCCTATATATAATCCTAACTGCCTCTATTACAGCAAGTGGTAGGGAACGCTTGTGGGTATATTGTATGCCTGTAGTATTGGTGAACCAGTACTTGCACCACGAATCTTCCCCTTTCGGACACAAACCATACTGTGAGATTTCATCTGTTGACACTCTGTGAAACCATGTTGCCCAAACAGCTCGCCTCATGTTTCCCAAATCTCCTACATTTCTCCTTATTGCTAATTCATAATATTGAGTCAAAGAATCAATTTCACTATTTGTAAGACGACCTGGACCACCTGTGTGTTCTCCATCTGACAGTTCATTTCCACTGAAGTCTTACATAATTTTATCAGACGAGCTCCCATTATTTTTTGTACATTCAAGCTTTTCTATCAGAGAGTGCCCTTATGGTCTGTGATTAACAACAGTAGCGTTTCCTTGTGTCCTTTACAGTCTCCATCCCCGAGGTAGCCTACATACCTCACACTATGACTTACCTCTGGTCTTCTAAAAATCTTTAGAACTCCTTTCATTTCCATGTTTCCACTTGGGCCATGAAAGTTCTTTACATAAACATGATACCAATAAGTTTATTTAAGTAACCCTGGCAGTGCTTTATTTAAAATTGATAATCTAATATCTTACGAGTTTCGATAAATGTGGCAGTTACAACCCCAATCAGAGAAATATTACCTCTGTTCTGCCAAGATCCATCAAATGCTGCTTCAATGTCTGTATTCTCAGACAAGTATACTGCTTCTTCTGCTGCTCTTTCCGTTGAATGTTCACTTACACCATATAAAGCATTATGTATTAATTTACTGTACCTGTCAAACCTGAGTGGAGGTGGAGGCAAATCCATCACTGCACAAAAAGTCTGGGCAGCTCTCCTTCCACTTCCAGTACATCGCACTGCATAACCAGGCTGAATATTTACACTGTTATGTCAACTATCAGTTACTGGCGATGTCGTAATATCATTGTGCATCTTACACGAGCTACAGGCAATCACTAACTGACTTCAAAGACACTTCCTCGATGAAATGTCCTCAGAAACGTCAATACTATCTTCACGTTTGCAGTACAGTTATATCAACTGTATATTGTATAAAAGCACCATACGATTAAATAAAATAAATACATTTGCAGCACATATGTAGCACAGGAAACGCAAACACAGAAATAAAACAACACACATTAACTAAAAACGACACGTGTATGAAATTACGAAATCATATATTCTCAGATCTTTGTTTACATTCGAACCATAGCCTTCTAGACATGCCTGTACTTTGATTCCGGGAGTCAGTGCCTTCTAGAATACACCTGTGTCAACGATTCGTAACTAACGACAGAAAAAACGGAAGAACAAAATAATGCATCTGTTATTCTCACGCACTTGAAACTGACAGATGTGCGTGGCTCCTGTACAACATTACGTTCAAACTCAATTTCAGAACGAACGGAAAATGATAACGCCCATAAACTATAAATTTTTGAATTCAGCATGAAATGCTCTTTTCTATAGACCAAGAATTTTTTTTTCAAATTTTTGGTCATTTTCAAGAGCATGTCCCCTTAACGCAATATTGGGACGTGAAATATTAGTAATAATAAGCAAAAGTATCACAGATTTGGATCTTATGGAATTAATCTCAATTGTACAACAATATCGTGCTTTTCTTGCCATGCAGACAGAATAGGCGCCAAGAAGTAAGTGCGTGATACAAGAAAAACTGAGCTAGACCTGTCAATTGTTGTAAAAACAAGAACTTAACGGAAATATTGCATACAATTTCTACCTAATTTCAGACCTTAGAAGATCTGATTTCTTTATCATAATGTTCTATTACATACTCTCCAGCCGGCCGGGGTGGCCGAGCGGTTCTAGGCGCTACAGTCTGAAACCGCGCGACCGCTACGGTCGCAGGTTTGAATCCTGCCTCGGGCATCGGTGGGTGTGATGTCCTTATGTTAGTTAGGTTTAAGTAGTGCCAAGTTCTAGGGGACTGATGACCTCAGAAGTTGAGTCCCATAGTGCTAAGAGCCATTTGAACCATTTGAACATACTCTCCTCTAATGGCGTTGGCACAGTTTTTGTGGTCAATGACACAATTCAGCAGTATCATTACTCTGCACATATACTCCTGTAGGGAAGTTCATTACTTTTCATTATCTATTATTCTAACAGTTCACCCATATGTATAAATAACATCGATCAAATATATACATATTCCGTTGTCCCCACTGGTATGTTTTATGCAAATTACATTGCCTTCAAACACAATGTGAGACATTTTCATAATCTCTCACTACGCACAAATTATTAGACCTACAAAAGAAAATAAGCAGGGCTCTTTTGTAGGAAATGTAGTTACACTACTCGCCATTAAAATTGCTACACCAAGAAGAAATGCAGATGATAAACGGGTATTCATTGGACAAATATATTATACTACAACTGACATGTGATTACATTTTCACGCTATTTGGGTGCATAGATCCTGAGAAATCAGTACTCAGAACAACCTGGGAATTGAGTCAAACAGAGCTCGGATGGCGTGTACAGGTACAGCTGCCCATGCAGCTTCAACACGATACCACAGTTCATCAAGAGTAGTGACTGGCGTATTGTGACGAGCCAGTTGCTCGGCCACCATTGACCAGACGTTTTCAATTGGTGGGAGATCTGGAGAATATGCTGGCCAGGGCAGCAATCGAACATTTTCTGTATCCAGAAAGGTCCGTACAGGACCTGCAACATGCGGTCGTGCATTATCCTACTGAAATGTAGGGTTTCGCAGGGATCGAATAGAGGGTAGAGCCACAGGTCGTAACACATATGAAATGTAACGTACACTGTTCAATGAGCCGTCAATGCCAACAAGAGGTGACCGAGACTTGTAACCAATGGCACCCCATACCATCACACCGGGTGATACGCCAGTATGGCGATGACGAAAACACGCTTCCAATGTGCGTTCACCGCGATGTCGCCAAACACGGATGCGACCATCATGATGCTGTAAACAGAACCTGGATTCATCCGAAAAATTGACCTTTTGCCATTCGTGCACCCAGGTTCGTCGTTGAGTACACCATCGCAGGCGCTCCTGTCTGTGATGCAGCGTCAAGGGTAACCGCAGCCATTGGTCTCCGAGCTGATAGTCAATGCTGCTGCAAACGTCGTCGAACTGTTCGTGCAGATGTTTGTTGTCTTGCAAACGTTCCCATCTGTTGACTCAGGGATCGAGACGTGGCTGCACAATCCGTTACAGCCATGGGAATAAGATGCCTGTCATTTCGACTGCTAGTGATACGAGGCCGTTGGGACCCAGCACGGCGTTCCGTATTTCTCTCCTGAACCCACCGATTCCACATTTTGCTAACAGTCATTGGATCTCGACCAATGCGAGCAGCAATGTCGCGATACGATAAAACGCAATCGCAATAGGCTACAATCCGACCTTTATCAAAGTCGGAAACGTGATGGTACGCATTTCTCCTCCTTACACGAGGCATCACAACAACGTTTCAGCTGCTGTTTGGAAACTTTCCTCATGTCAGCACGTTGTAGGTGTCGCCATCGGCGCCAACCTTGTGTGAATGCTCTGAAAAGCTAATCATTTGCATATCACAGCATCGTCTTTCTGTCGGTCAAATTTCGCGTCTGTAGCACGTCTTCTTCGTGGTGTAGCAATTTTAATGGCCAGTAGTGTATTTGTTTTATGTGATTAACAAGAAGAGTACGTGGAATTATTTTAATGAGGGAAACAGCAGTAAAATATTCAGTAATCAATGATTGTTGGTCTGTTACTGATGCGTGATCATGAATGAAATGTATTTCAACGTCACTATTTGCGTCGTATATCATTTTAGAAGGAGCGGACTTCGTAAAATTAATTTTGAAAAAATTGCAGGTTCTTTTATTGACCCATCAATATGAAATCAAGGGAGCAGCAAAGGGGCTGATCAATAGCATCACCGTATTAGTAACATACATCTTCATGAAGCGCTCGCTGTCCTATAGCTGTGAAAACATTTAAAACAATGTTAGGACAGGAAATAACAGTAATATGAAACAAAAATAATGAACCTTTGAATCGTATGAAATCAAACTAAACTTTACAACAACAATCCCTTCTGCTTTCCGTGTAGACAGAAAAGGTTCCAAGAAATAAGTGACTGACACAAGAGGAATTGTGCTACACTTATCAGTTGATTTAAAAACAAAAGCATAAGGAAAACGTTACACAGAGGTTATAATTTCTATATCATCTCAGATATTACTAGACTGCGAAGTCTCTTTCGTAATATTCTAGTACAGATCTTGATGACACGCTTTGTGCTGCATTTACAAGCTGAAAAGCATTAGCACAAAAACTAGATCTTAGCTGATTTTTGAGTTAGGTCGTCTTTTGTCATGGATGTAGCATTAGACTGCAGCTGTTGAAATATCGCGAACAAAAGCTATCGGTTAACCTGCCGCATCAAATGCGGATAAAGTCCGAAACTTTTGATGACTGCCTCTATCATTATTGTCAGAGGAGATGGAGATATTTACTTTTTTTCTTTTGTTGTTCTTTCATTCCCCTCGCCCCATATGGACGGTTGGTGGGCTATCAGCAATACAATATTCACTTCTTCAACCAAGAACATTTTTAAAAATAGAACACAGAACAAGAAATATTACTGAAGGAGGAACGTTACACACGGTTTTAAAAACAATGGTTAGGATGAATTTTGGTGGTGTCTACGCAAAAAATTGGGACCGCTTTATTTCTTAAATGAAAAATTTGAGGACAAATAGCTGAAAAAGGAAAACATGTGCATTTCAAAAACTCAGCACAGAAGGGTGAAATTCTTCAGGAAAAGAGAGCTATACTTTCAACTAAAATCTGAAAAACCTGCAGAGGAAGAGAAGGATTGTGGGAGGACAAAATATCTTCCATGGAGTTTGAGCAGAGGTTGGCAGAAAGGATAAAGGTGTGTTAAGTAGGGAACTATGGAGATGAAGGTAGGTTATCGGGCGAATAGTTGAAGACAGATGTGGGGAAGACGGAGGACGAGGAGCAGTTTCGTAGGTGGGGAGAAGTATTAAGAGGAAACAAACGGGGATTGATGGAGGAGGGAGGGATAGGGGATCCTTGATGTGGAGTGGGATAGGTGATGGAGCGTTTAAGGTGATAGGGGGTATTAATATTGTGGCGGATCCCAGTGTATGGGAGAGGTAATTGGTTGATATTTCTTTGGCAGAGTATGCGAAGTGTGTGTACATGTGTGTGTGTGTGTTGGTGGGTCGTGTCTTCAGAGGCATGCCCGTGTATGTGGATTGGAAAGTAGAGGGGAAGCTGTAGGATGATGTGAGTTTTCACATTATATAGGACGTTTAGAGGTGTTCAAAGTGAGTCAGGGGAGGTGGTAATTAGATGAGTTGTTACAGAGTGCTGGTGGGGGAAGATAAACAGATCCAGAAAGCGAGGCGGATCGGCCGAAGTGGCCGAGCGGTTCTAGGTGCTACAGTCTGGAACCACGCGATCGCTACGTTCGCAGGTTCGAATCCTGTCTCGGGCATGGATGTGTGTGATGTCCTTAGGTTAGTTAGGTTCAAGTAGTTCTAAGTTCTAGGGGACTGATACCTCAGAAGGTAAGTCCCATAGTGCTCAGAGCCATTTGAACCATTTTGAACCAAAGCGAGGCGAAGTGCAAGGCATTTCAGCATCGTGAGGGCTTACAGAACTTTGGTAGAGCAAATATCCTTGCAACACTTGCATATTAGAGTATGTGTCAGATCAAGCTTTTGTAAATGTGGAAGACAGTGGAGGCCAGTTAGCGAAGTTCGACCACTTAGGAGTTTTAGTAGTTTTAGTGAGTTGTGGACTTCCAGTTGGGTAGTTAGTGGATGAGGTTTCCACGTTAGTTGCTAGTTAACGGTTAGTCCAGGATAATTTAATGTATCACTTAATTGGATAGGGCAGTTGTAAAGGGTAAAGTGGAAGTCATGGAAATGGAAGCTGTGGATGGTGTATCCAATAATTATAGGCTAAGTTTTGAAAGGGTTGATCTTGAAGTGTCATTGTTTACATCAGGGGGTAAAATGATTGAGAAGGATTTGGAGGGTGGATTGGGAATTGTAGAGTGTAGATTAGAGGGTAGGGAAAGAAGAGTCATCAGAATACTGAAGGAGGTGAACTGGTGGAGGTGGTTTGGGCATATCAGCGGTGTAGAGGAGGTAAAGGAGAGGGGAGGAGACAGAGACTTTGGGCACAACTGAAGTGGGATGAAAGCACTGAATAAGATGGATACAGTTAATTGGAAGAGCATTAAGTGTGGAGCCTGAAAAAGAGACAGGAATGCCATACGCAGCTGTAGACTTCCTCTAAGTCGATGGAGACAAAAATATCAGATTTACAGGCATTGAGCTGGTGGGATAGGAGACAAGTGAGGTGCTGGAGCAGGTCATCAGAGGAGAAGATGGGACAGAAGCCACTCTGGTCAATGGGAAAGATATGGTGGTGGTTCAGACGTTGATGGATGTGTCAGGAGAGGATGGAGTTGAAGATCTGACTAACCCCTAATGTAAGGTGGATGGGACAACAGGAGGATGTATCAGTAAGGCGTTTGTGTGGTTTGAAGGAGAGTGTAATTTTGGATGTTTACCGCTGTTCAGGATAGTAACGTGTGAAGAGGATAGTGGTATAAAGTGTTGCAAGGGTGACTAGAAAGTAAACTGGGCTTTTTTTTAGATTTAGATATGTAATGCAGTCGTGACCAGAGGATGTGTTTCCTATTCTGCTGGGCTTTGATGACTGCGATGTTAAACCTCCTCCAAATGCACACGCACACAGACACACACACACACACACACACACACACACACACACACACACACACACACTCCTTTCTGTGTGAAGTACTTGTTTTATGTGGTGCACTGTGATTTAAGTTTAATTCTGTTTATGAATGTTGTCCAAGTACTGGAAACTGGGAACTGGGGCTGGGACAGTGGTATTTGTGCATTCATGGATGGTAGGAAAAGGGGTGTAATCAAAGTGAGGGCTGTTAGGGATTGAGAAGATGTCACAGATATAGGGTGCAAAGTGGTCAGCTTCGTTCAGGTTGTCAGGTGAGGGGCTGTTGTGGAGGAGAGGGGAGTTGGGGGCTGTTGTGGAGGAGAGGGGAGTTGGGGATGGAAAGACTGTCAGTGAGTCTGTGAAATGCTTTTCAGCGTGGAAGAATTAAAGGGGAGTGTTGCGCTGAGTCACGTGTATGTCAGGCTCGTTTTTTAGCAGTGAGTAAACTCCTAATGTGTCTCTGTATTTGCCATTGGTATGTAAGTGTATTCCAATCGCAAGTCTTTAAGAAGATGTGGTATAAGTGACTGAAGACTGGATTCTTCTTTAATGATTTGGGCTTTTGGGAGCAGAGTGCGACAATGTGGGTATATGGCCTTGATAGGGATGTGGGAAAGCATAGGGTCTGATAAGGTCTGCTGCAGGAAAGCCGTAGCATGGGGGATATCGTCAGGTTGCTGGAAGGTTGGGGGTGGCTTCCGATCTGGGTATCTATGGATTCCTGGTAGGCTATCCAGCTGGTGCTGGGGCAGTCGTTGATAACTTTTGAACAGAGATTTGGATGGTGTGCATGGGAATGAGATAGTGTGTACGAATGGTGAGGAGAACAGGTAGGTGGTGATTTCAGTAAGATTGAGGACTTCTGCAGTGATCTGTCCAAAGAGGTCCGGAAATGCTAGGATGACATCTGGGGTGGTGTTTCTTTCAGGACAGGTGTGCTGTCAGATTGGGCAACCTCATCTCGGAGGGAATCTATAAACTCGCACCACGGCTGGAGGCCTGTAGGGGATCTATCATGGATGTTAAAATCATCTGCAATAATATAGGTGGAAAAGGTACAGTCGAGGAAAGAGCAGAGGATGGGATGTAGATAGTACCACAGGTAACAGTTCAGGGTTTGTAGAAGAAGTTTGGTGTGATTGCTGGGTAAGGGTTGTGACCAAATGGGGAAGTTATTATGTTGCCAGACTGAAACTCCACCTCTGTCAGGGGAAGGGGATTATGTGTACAGTAGAGGGTATAGGGAGAAGTTCAGATGTTGTTGGAACATTTCATTAATTATGAAGGTATCGACATAATGTTGGGATGGGGTATGCATGAAAAGAAGCTTGCTGGTGGGTAGAGAACGGATTTGTGGTATGGGAAGTATAATCCCTGTCATCCTTGAGAAGAACCTAGAGTGAGGAAGGGGAGAGGTTTAAACTTGTGTGTTGTGATGGGTCAAAATAATGTTGATGGGTCAAAATGATGTGTACTTGGCTTTGGTGGTAGGTGGTTTGGGCATTGAAATGGAAAATGGAGTAGGAGGCAAGAGAAATTTGCCATAGGTTATGCAGTCGTTAGAAGGGGTGGTCTATTTTGAAGGGCGATGGTAAGCTTTTGAAGAATCTCATCATAACTTCAGCAGTGACAGGTGGGTGGAATGAGTTATTGGGACGGATAGGACGATCAGTAGACTGAACCGGCAAAGTTAACTCTGACCTGATGGGTGGATATTTGGCTTTCCGCTTGGCAGTGTAGGTTGGGTTGGTACCATTGCAGATGTTGCAAGTGGAAGGGGCTATGAAGTTTGGACACTGTTTTTGTAAGCGTGAGGCTTTACAGTGAGGACAAGTAGTTTTATTTTTACAATAGTGAGTTAGTTTGCTTATTGCCTAGCTCAACAGAACTTCATTTAGATTTTTACTGCTCCTCATGCCTTCTAGACCCTGCATTACACATCTGCTTCACAGCTTCCTGAGGAATGAATAATCGATCCTAAATGTTTAAACAGCTTTACAGCTTTAATACTTCTTTGCGGCAGTACTACATCCATTCCATCTGCTCTCACTAGTAGATGTTCTGTTTTACTCATATTTAGTCTAAGCCCTCCTCTTTCAGATGCTTCCATTAACTTCTTCATCATAAATTTGAGGTACTATCTATTTTGTGTTATCAGTACTAGATCATCAGCAAGTAATAACGAGTAGATAGTACCATGCTGGGAAGTTATTTCTATACCTTCGCATGATTGATTCCATTTTTCTAGTATATACTGCATACATATTTGAAACAGGATCGGCGACATACTGCAGACCTGTCTAAATCCTTTCGATGTTTGGGATGTCTCACTGAAGTTTCTCCCCACTTTAACTGTTGCGTATGATTGCTGATGTATTCTGTGAATTAGGTATATTTGTTGTGCTTCTACACCTGTATACTCTATCGTTTCCCATAGTGGGTTCATGGTTACAGAATCATATGCTGTTTCTAAATTCACAAATATTAGGTGTACTTCCTGACCCTTAGAATACACCTTCTCACTTATTTGTTTAAGACTAAAAATATGATACATATAAGATCGTCCAAATGTAAAACTCGCCTGCTCCTCTCGCATCTTTTCCTCATTCTCCGACCTATTTTTCACTGTAGCAAGTCTGATAGATGCCATAACGCTAACTCTCCTGTAATTATTTGGGTGACCTTTTAGTTTCCTTTTTTATAGGTATCAGCTATGTATGGTACACACTACTCTCTTGGAATATCCTCACCCTCCACAATCCGATTGAATAATTTACATCTAAGTCTCACAATTCGATGGTGCCCATATTCTACATTTCAATCACAACAGCTCCCAGTCCACTTGGCTCTCCACATCTTGCATTTATCAGCATCTCTTTTACTTCTACTTGTAGTATAAATACTGTATTAACTCATGCACTGCTTGTGTCGTAGACTTCAATCACACGGTATCTTCTTTTTGCTTCCAGAAGTTCTTCAAAGTGCTTTTTTCCTGTGTCGTATAAGTACAAGTTGTATGGCTGGTGCGGGATTCTTAGCAATTATCACCCTCCATGTCTCTGCCGATCTCCTGTATCCAAGGAAAAGCTCTATTTCGTCATATACTCTTCTTCCTTACACTTTCTTGTTAATTTCTTAGGCGTCATATACTTTGAACCTATTCCAATCCTCCTCACTCCCAGAGCTTAGCCATATGTGATACAGTTTATTTTCCTCAATCACCTCCAGTAACTCCATGGTCTTTCATTCGGTTCTTACTATTCTGTTCTTTTCCCTTCCTAAAGCCTCTTCCACGGCGTCCTTACCTGATTGTTTTGGGAAACCGTATTGCTCATTAACACTCCAGGCCTCCTTCACTGCGTCCAATCTTAGATTTGCTGGTACAAACTTCTTACACTATCTTCTTGTAGCAGAAGTATATTATATTTGAATCTTCAGTAGTTCTACTTCTAATATCCTCCTCTTTCTTCTCCTGTTTTATTTGGTATTAATCGGAAAAATAATTTATGAAGCAACTATAAAAATGATCGGAGCCATCACTCTATTCCTCTTTTTACTCTTACATCTTGCACTTTAATTACCCGCTGCCTCCTCATTAGGGAGTGAAGTGCTCGTTATAAAGGAGGCACTGTTAGAAATCGTAGAAGCACGTGTGGTCTAGGTTTAGCGTCAATGATCAGTAATCAAAACGTCCTCGGGCTCGGTTCGAAACTCGCCATCGCTTAAACTTTGATAAACAGTGAGCACTGGCGGCCGAAGACTTCCTACTTAAGAATTCACCCTCATACTGACAACCTCCCTATCAAAGAGGAGTGAGAAGCGCACAGAGGTTCAGGGCACTCTCTTGTTCTCGGGGTCGGAAACTACCCCTAAAGACGGAAGAATCAGCTGTGATCAAGGGGATGAGGATGTAGAAGGAAATGGAAACCACTCCAATAAAGACACAAAACCCGTGGATTTTAATTGAAAAAGTGTCATGACGGTCTCTCTCTCCATTACCAAAGGATTCCAGAATAGACCCCATTCGGATCTCCAGGAGGGAACTGCCAAGGGGGAGGTGACCATGAGAAAAATATTGCACAACCAAAGAAAGGAATGTCAGTAGCTTGAACATGGTAGGGAAGCTAGAAAATCTGAAAAGGGAAATACAAATAATTAATCTACATATAGTAGGGGTCAGTGAAGTGAAATGGAAAGACTAAAAGGATTTCTGGTCAGGTGAGTATAGGGCAATATCAGCAGCAGCAGAAAATGGAATAACGGGAGTAGGATTCGTTATGAATAGGAAGGTAGGGCAGAGAGTGTGTTAATGTGAACAGTTTAGTGAAAGGTTTGTTCTTAGCAGAATAGACAGGAAACCAAGACGACAATAGTTGAGGTATACATGCCGACATCGCAAGCTGAAGATGAAGAGATAGAGGAAATATGTGAGGATACTGAAAGGGTAATGCAGTACGTAAAATGAGGTGAAAATCTATTAGCCATTTGATCTGGTATGCAGTTGTAGGGGAAAGAGTAGAAGGAAACATTATAGGAGAATATGGACTTGGGACAAGGAATAAGAGAACTGAAAGTCTAATTGAGTTCTTAAACAAATTTTATCTAGCAACAGCGAATACTCTCTTCACTTGGGAAACGGAGGGTGATACGGAAAGATTTCAGTCAGATTACATCGTGGTCAGACAGAGATTAGACACTGCATTCTAAGTCGTACCTAGGAACAGATATAGACTCAGATCACAATGTAGTGGCGATGAAGAGTAGTCTGAAGCTTAAGAGATTACTCAGGAAGGGTCAGAATCCAAAAAAGTGGTACACAGAAGTAGTGAGGAATGACGAGACACGCTTGAAGTTTTCTAAAGCTACAGATACAGCAATGAGGAATAGCTCAGTAGGCAGTACAGTACAGCTGAAGACGAATGGACATCTGTAAAAGGGGCCATCACAGAAGTTGAAAGAAAAATATAGGTACAGTCGTGCTCAAATGTATCCTAATAGCATTTCGCCTGATTCTCAAGCAACCCACATAACGCAGCTGTCTAGCAGGTCCTCTAATCGCTCCTTGGTAAAGTCGTTTGACTATTGAAAATGGATCCAACAAGTCACAACTAGAAAACTCTGCTCTGTATCGCAATAACTCAACATGTAAAGTAATACCACGATACTACAAATATCAGCGAAAACCTTTTCACAGATAAGACTTGTAAGCTCACATTTATTGCAATAAATGACACACCAGAAACGTTACCACTCTCATTATTACGTCAGATAGGTAATTCATGTAGTACGTTCGTCGTATTAATGATTTCCTCTTCAAAGTAATATACCATACTTGTTATTAATCACAAAATGACATTAAAAATTTAAGTTATTCACTAGCAGCTAGTTGATAATATGTATCTACTTCAAATGTCATGATGAACCGCCTCGTTCTGCCTATAGATTCAAACCCAGGTCATGCAGACTAAGATTTCGTGACTGACAGAAACTAAAAGTCATTCCTGACTAAGCATACAGAGAGCGATGTACGTCGAATTTAGACAGTATCAGTTAGCAAATATCAACTATAAATTACATAACGTAAACATTTTTAACGAATGCGAATTCCTACCCAGCATCTGTTGTCCCTGTTAACGTACTACGAGAGTTGTTAAACATTGCTTCTTCACAAGTAACTTACTTGAAATGCCGTTAGGTAAAGCTTTGTGGCCGGCCGGAGTGGCCGTGCGGTTATAGGCGCTACAGTCTGGAACCGCGTGACCGCTACTGTGGTGTCACCGCCAGACACCACACTTGCTAGGTGGTAGCCTTTAAATCGGCCGCGGTCTGTTAGTATACGTCGGACCCGCGTGTCGCCACTGTCAGTGATTGCAGACCGAGCGCCGCCACACGGCAGGTCTAGAGAGGCGTCCTAGCACTCGCCTCAGTTGTACGGACGACTTTGCTAGCGAAGCTACACTGATAAATACGCTCTCATTTGCCGAGACTATAGTTAGCCTAGCCTTCAGCTACGTCATTTGCTACGACCTAGCAAGGCGCCATTACCAGTTTATATTGAGATTATAAAGCCTGTACCGTCAGACCGATGTTCTCCAATTATGGATTAAAGTTAAGTATCACATCAACTTCGTACTTTATTTATTAGACTCAACTCCTTAAATTGTTCCAGACCTCACGCCAGTCTGCGTGAGCTTAAAAGCGTGCATTTCGGCCTCCTCTAGCAACACGGTGTTGGTTCTTCTGCCAACACAATAGCTACGGTCGCAGGTTCGAATCCTGCCTCGGGCATGAATGTGTGTGATGTCCTTAGGTTTGTTCTAGGGGACTGATGACCGCAGTAGTTAAGTCCCATAGTGCTCAGAGCCATTTGAACTAAAGCTTTGTGTTGGACAGGGATTCGAACCCAGAACCTAATCGGATTGTTATCGAGGCACAATCAACTGTGACATATGGGATTTTCTCGGCAGTAGCTAGATGTTTTAACTGAAATGACGAGATGAAACATTACTTTTTTCCTTACAGGACTCCAACCCGGCACCTATCGCTGTTATATTCTACAGAAAACGAACGTTAAATATGGGTTTGTTACACCAGCAGCGACATGTGAGCATGTTTGAACTAGAAATAATGTGACGAAGAGTCCAGTGCTGACTGGGAATCGAACCCCACACATATCGTTGTTGACTACACATAAAGAGACGTCAGCTACTGAATTATTTCGCCACCAGCAGCTCGGAATAACATCCTTGAACTTACAGTGATCTCTCAAATAGTTCTGCGTCTCACTGTGAGTCAAAACCGTCAGATATCGTTAGTGTAGACAAGGAATGAAAATGCATTAAAAATCAAAATTAGTATCCACCAGCAGATAGGTGTTCTCATGCTAGAGTTTGATAATACATAATGAAAACTTAAGTGCCGGGCCAGGATTCGAACCTATTCACGCGCAATTTGTGGAGATGTTGAGGAATCTGCAATTTTGAACAAACAACAAATAGTAGTCGACTGTATTGTCATGGAGGGATCAAATTCCGCGTTAAGAGCCGTCTGACTTGCATTCCAAGTTCAGAACCAATTTTATCAGAATACTGAAGCTCAAATAAAAGATGGAATAAGTGTCCTGTGACACTACATAGCGTTTGTTTCTTCACTAGAAATAAATAACTAGTATAAGAAAGGCTACGAAGGCTTTCCCGGCGTAATAATTGATAATATTCTTCTCGGGTATGCAGCCGGATCATAACGTCTTCATGACACAATATTTCCGCGGTCCAACTGGCCGCCATCTTCAGGTGAGTGTGCTGGTGCACGATCTCGCCGGAACTGAGCGAGATCGTGCACCAGCACCCTCACCTGAAGATGGCGGCCAGTTGGACCGCGGAAATATTGTGTCATGAAGACGTTATGATCCGGCTACATACCCGAGAAGAATATTATCTAGTATAAGAAAGGTTACTGGTGATAGTATTCCCACATTTCGCCACTCCTGACCTTATTGTGGTTCAACCTAACATCTACTTGGTAGAGAAGGAAATCATGTTTCACATGAATTTCAGATAACAATGCCTTTATATCTTCTTCCCTTGGCGTAGCCAGAAGAGAATAGAATCTTTCTCTCCCTATCAAAAATCATTGGCAGACGTGGGAATCGTACCCAGACCATCAACAGAGCAACCTATCATCAGTCCAACAGACCACCAAAGCCACGTCTCTGAGACTCATTTTTCTATCATAACACCGTTGCGGCGCACTCGATGAGAATTCTGACACACAGGCTCCCTGTAGCGGTTTGCAGCATGTTTAGTATATTCATTTACTTGGTTGACCGAATCGCCATGAACTAGCTGCCTCGGCTACCCGGTGCATACATTTGACTCTATTTTGTAATCACCAAAATAAAATCACGTAACTGCCACCTACACAGAATTGCTAGCAGTGTAGGATGCAGAAGTTTAAATAGGAAGTGTTCCTTTCCATTTGAGCTACTCTATTGCGCTATCTGTTTTCAACAAACATCGTGCAGTGCAAAAGAAAAGCTGTAACTGTCTGTCTCTCAGAAGTCTAGTTCCGGCCATATGCATTGTCTCACAGCACTGTGGAATGCGCAAGTTCTGGAAGAACTGTTGATGACTTCTGGAGTCACTGTAGCAACATGACAGCCAGTAGTGTAACAGTAAGTGTCGCGTACCGTAGATAAAACGGCGCGAGTTCTATTGCATTTGCTGTTATATTTTTTAAAAACTTTCTTCTGCTGTCTGCTGAAGCTATCAATTTAATGGAAGTTTGAACATAATTCCCTTCACTTCTCAACCCAAAATAGCCTCATGTGGAAAAACGGCTAACTTCTACGACATTTTGTTCCTTTCAGGTTTAACAGATGGCCAGGCAGCAGATGCATCTCGAAGCTTTTGTATTATGTATGGGGAGAGCGCATCATGCCAAAATAGTCGGATAAGTATTTTCTACATTAGCTGTCGTCTGGTAGTGGCATTTTATTCTTCTTCAAACCTTGTTTGACAGCTTTAACAAACAAAAAGTTTTCCACATGCATGTAATCAATAAACTACATGTGCATTGTCAGACTGTTACAGATAACGCCAGAGAATTCGCATATATCGTTGATGATTAATTTCTCTCTCATGCTTAGTATTGTTTTAACAACACTAAAAGAAACCTTTCGAAAATTGTGCACTGTATTATAAGAAATGAAATAAAACTACCCACGATAACCTTACGATGAAAGTCTGTTTTAATAAAACTGAGTATCTGTTCACAAGCGTGCCTCTATCGGCACGAATTAGTAAAATACTACTCACTTATTTTTCGATCGGGTCTGTATTTAATTGGTATGCTGTGTCATACTCAACAGGTATGCAAATGTGGCATTTCAGAAATAAAGTTATGTATTCCAAGAAACCTGTTTTGCAGCATAGTAAGTTTATCACCATTGCACTATAAGCTGAAAGTGTTTTCTTGCGATATCCTTATTGATGTATGATCTGACTGCTTGTAGCTCTTTCACAGAAGGGATAAAAACGTTGGCGTAAGCGAGACTGGAACCGTGAACGATAACAGACGGTTTTTCGTATATCAGCACGTCACCACAGAGATAGGGAGGAGGCGTGTGTTGCGCCTTCCTATTACGAATTCAGTAGTGACTAGAACTGGTAAACCGCTATTTAAAGGACGAGATTAGTTGCGATTTCCACGTGCAACAACTTTCCTGGGCTGAAAAAAGTAGATTTACATCTTTTGTTACACCTCACGCGATAATAACTTAGATTATTCAATGGGAATGACAAGAAAAATCAAGTGAACTACGAGGCTTAATGCCGTGCACACCAGGAAGTAACTCGTCCATCACAGAGTTGCCAAACATACATTGCCTTGTTGCCAAATCTCAGCTACAGCAGGCTGGGAAGTGACCATAGCTGGCGTATTAAAGACGTGGCTGCTACGGCCTGGAATATGTAATGCATCTGATTCGCATTTCTGTAACTAGGTTTATGGACTGGAGCGTAGTTACTAGTAACACTCAGAACTGACTGCTAACTAAGCATGATAAATGAGTAATTCTCGTAGTTGTTTTTATATTTCTTTCGTAACTGTACTCAAAACTAAGCAACACATTCACGGACGTTTTCGTGCCTCGCAAATAAAAATAAAATAGAATGTGTCCGTGTTTGTGTGTGTGTGTGTGTGTGTTTGTGTGTGTGTGTGTGTGTGTGTGTGTGTGTGTGTGTGTGTGTGAGAGAGAGAGAGAGAGAGAGAGAGAGAGAGAGAGAGAGAGAGAGAGAGAGACATAAAAATTAAAAAGAAAGAAAGAGAGAGAGTGCGAAAAAAATAATAAAGAGTGAGACACAGGATAAAAAATTGTTGTAAAGAAATTGAATACCAATATGTAAAGAAATCTTTCATTAAAATGACACATTCCACATCATTACGAAATGTCGTACTCATGATCTTTGGAACAAGTATTAATCTAATCATATCATATCATATTGCTGACTAGCTTTGGAAAGTCATGTATTACCAAAATTTTTGCCAATATCAGTAACCAAATCTAAACTTGAAAACTAAAGGCGACAGTTTTTGTAATAAACTGGGACTCCTATCAAGACCCTTTCATCCCTGTTAACTAACCACGAAAGATGTCTGATATACCTCCATTCACAAGTGACAAAGTATGTATGCATTTAAAGATGAAGCGAATGATGTGAAGTTGTAGGACGGAGATACAAACCCAACACGTAATCGGATTGATATCTAAGTAAAATCAAATGTTACGAATCGGTTTTTCTTACCTGCTGCTAGGTGTTTGAATCTAAAATAAGACTACAAATTTTTGTACCTGAGCGACAATCGAACTGCACTCCTATCTTTCTTCTTTATCGTCCACGAATATAGCTTAAATATGAATTGCTTATTCACCAACAGTAAGATGTGTGCGTGTTTGACCAGAAATTGTTGGCGACACATGAACAGACATTAAAAATGCACGTTAATTTTCACTAGCAGGCCGATGTGCCCGTGATAGGGCTTGAAATAAAATTATTAATATTTTTGTACTGGATCAGGAATCGGACCTTTGGAGGAGACCTAGAGAGTCTCCTCGAAAGAGGAGAAACGAATTCTAATCACAGACCAGCATTCGGCTGGTCCCGGCGGAGGTTCGAGTCCTTCCTCAGGGATGGGTGTGTGTGTTTGTCCTTAGGATAATTTAGGTTAAGTAGTGTGTAAGCCTAGGGACTGATGACCTTAGCAGTTAAGTCCCATAACATTTCACACACATTTGCACATTTTTTTGAACACAGTCCAGCACCAAATTTTTCATCGTCTCTAGTTCAATCAAGTACAAGTAAAATAAGAGCCCTGTTCCTTTAAATGGCTATCGGTTCATCAAATAAAATAAAATTTTCTAATGGAAGTAAGTTTACTGGCGACAGTATTCCTGTTTCCCATGACCTCCGCCTATGTCATTTCTCAAAGTAAAGCGGCTCTGTCCAGTTGGGAATGAAGGAACGAGACGTTTAATGAGGATTCTGCATTATAACGTCTTTCACTTGAGGATACCAGAGGTAAAGTTAATCTGTGGCCTCTTAAAAGTAAATGCCTGAACCCACGCATTGCACTTGTGATCGTTCGTTCAACCAGACCACAGTGGCCACATTTACCAGCCCCAGGAATGTGCTGTAACGAATGATGTTCTTAGCTTACAAAATCAGTCACGGTGGAAAAAATGCGAGTTTATTAAATGGTTAAGTAGTAGCAAGCTTCTGACGCGGAGATTGTACTATTCTCACGCCATCAGGATGTAAAGACTCTTCTAGGCATCATAGCCTCGGTGTGATGCCCTTCTGATATTTTCACTAATTCAGGTAGTTTCTTAGTTCGAGAAAATCCACCATGAAGTCTGAAGTTATCGGATAATTCGGTTATTACCGTCATTATTACCATCATTTTCTTCATACCGGTTCTGGAACACATGGGCTTGAAGATCATTTAAGGCCTTTTGGTCATTATAGAAGTAGTTGCCCAAGAACAGGTTCTTTCCCTGTCTACAGAATCCTTTTTATGTTAATATTAAACATCAGCAATTACTCGTAGATTACATTAAAACTTAAATAATTCATGAAGACGTTACTTCATAAAAAAAGCGCTGCCTTTCTTCATTTACTTGCGACTATAAATGGCTGTCGAATACTACCAAACCAAAAGCCAAGGGATCTTATGTGAATGACTCGACGGTCCGCTTTTTCTCTAAGACTGTATCTACAACACGTATTACATGCTGAAGACCCAAAAGAATTAAAAAACAAAATTAGTTTAGGAGAGCAACGTTAACTATAGCGTTCGAAGTATTCATTGTATTGTATGCGTGTGTGTCAACGCCTTCTGATGCCCACTCAAGGAAGACAAGGATACACTGTATAGCTTCAATATTATAAGCATGCCTCAGTTTGTGAATGAACTCAGTCTTAGATTGATAATCACTTTGAATATTTAGCAGTACTGTACCCATTGGTGTTAAACTCGTTTTCAACCAATGATTCCGACAGCTACAGGAACACAAATTGTGATACCTCTTAGACAAAATACTTACGCAGTGCTATGAGACGAAAAGATTAACCTGACACAAACTGTGGGAAGTTTGTTTTACAACCTTCGTACCTGGATAAAAAATTTATCCTATTTGAGATATCTGTGTACGCTGCTGCATAAGACGATTTAAGAAGAAACTAAATTCCTTCAACTACGCCAATGTTTAAAGAAATCGTCTTAGCGGCACTAAATCGTGGTTTGTGAATAGTTTACCGGTCGTACTCTTCCGCATTTCGCTGGTTGGAAGGCAAAAAGGTTCAAATGGCTCTGAGCACCCTAGGACTTAACATCTGAGGTCATCAGTCCCCTAGAACTTAGAACTACTTAAACCTAACTAACCTAAGGACGTCACACACATACATGCCTGAGGCAGGATTCGAACAAGCGACCGTAGCGGTCGCGCGGTTCCAGACTGTAGCGCCTAGAACCGCTCGGCCACAACGGAAGGCGAAGCGAAAAGCTTATCGAAAAATTTCACGGAAGGAAAAGGAGGGACGAAATATCTTCCACTGGAAGGTCATGTTGTTTTATTTAAATGATTACAAAATCAGGTAAAACGAATAGTGAGCTTGTCAGTATCAGCAAATTACTGTTATCAGTATGATGTTTCACCGCCCAGGGCCTGTAATGATAAAGGGCCCGTTTAGGTCAGGCATATTGTATACAGAAGCGGAAAAGAGAGCACCACTGAATTCTACCATCCTTATGCATTGCGTACACATAGAAATTACTGTTACAGTGTACTTATGGAGCCCAATGACTGAACTGCATATTTTCCGGTGAGAAAGAGCACTGGCAAACAGTGTTCGTTACATTAACTTACTTAAACTGGTGTCACTCTGAGCTAGAATTTATGGTCAGCGACTAAGTGTAAGGACAATGAGTCGGATGCGGGTTTTACAACTGTGAAATACTTTTCTACATTATAGAAGCGAATATTAAATGTGAACTAATATTGCGAAAATTTTGAACTTGGATAGCTTAGAATGAAAATCTTTCTGATTATTGCAAAGGAAAACAATTCATTTTCTAAAACATTCTCTGTCATACACAACTTGAAACAGGTCATGTAGACCAAATCATATGGAAGAACTGACAGCGACGTATATCGGAAGGCAGTAAGATCCCTTGGTTTTTGGTTTGGCAGTATTCGACAGCCATTTCTAGGCGCAAGTAAATGAAGAAAGGCAGAGCGTTTTTGTTATCAAGTAACGTCTTCATCAATTACTTTAGTTTCAATGTAATCTACGGGTAATTGCTGATGTTGGATATAAACATGAAAAGGTTTCCGTAGACAGGGAAAGAACCTGTTCGTTGGCAACTACTTCTATAATGACCAAAAGGCCTTAAATGATCTTCAAGCACATGGGTTCCAGCAACGGTATGAAGAAAATGATGGTAATAATGACGATAACTATCGAATTATCCGGTAACTTCAGACTTCATAGTGGATTTTCTCGAACTAAAAATTTCCTGAATTAGTGAAAATTTCAGAATGGCTTCACATCGAGGCTATGATGCCTAGAAGAGTCTTTACATCCTGATGACGTGAGAACAGTATAATCTCCGCGTCAAAAGCTTGCTTCTACTGAACCATTTAATAGACTCGCATTTTTTTCACCGTGACTGATTTTGTAAGCTAAGCACATCATCCGTTACAGCACACTCGTGGGGCTCGGAAATGTGGCCGCAATGGTCTGGTTGAACAAACGATCACAAGTGCAATGTCTGGGTTCCGGCATTTACTTTTAAGAGGCACAAATAGATTTACTTTACCTGTAGTAACCTCAAGAGAAAGACGTTATAATCCATAATCCGCATAAACATCACGTTCCTTCATTCCATCTATTTATCTACATGATTACTCTGCAATTCACATTTAAGTGCTTGGCAGGGGGTTCATCGAACCACAATCAACTGTCTCTCTACCATTCCACTCCCGAAAAGCGCGCGGGAAAAGCGAACACCTAAACCTTTCTGTTCGAGCTCTGATTTCTCTTATTTTATTTTGATGATCATACCTACCTATGTAGGCTGGACTCAACAAAATATTTTCGCATTCGGAAGAGAAAGTTGCTGACTGAAATTTCGTAAATAGATGCGCCGCGACGAAAAACGTCTTTGCTTTAATGACTTCCATCCCAACTCGCGTATCATATCTGCCACACTCTCTCCCCTATTACGTGATAATACAAAACGAGCTGCCATTTTTTGCACCCTTTCGATGTCTTCCGTCAATCCTACCTGGTAAGGATCCCACACCGCGCAGCAATATTCTAACAGAGGATGAACGAGTGTAGTGTAAGCTGTCTCTCTAGTGGACTTGTTGCATCTTCTAAGTGTCCTGCCAATGAAACGCAACCTTTGGCTCGCCTTCCCCACAATATTATCTATGTGGTCTTTCCAACTGAAGTTGTTCGTAATTTTAACACCCAGGTACTTAGTTGAATTGACAGCCTTGAGAATTGTACTATTTATCGAGTAATCGAATTCCAGCGGATTTCTTTTGGAACTCATGTGGATCACCTCACACTTTTCGTTATTTAGCGTCAACTGCCACCTGCCACACCATACAGCAATCTTTTCTAAATCGCTTTGCAACTGATACTGGTCTTCGGATGACCTTACTAGACGGTAAATTACAGCATCATCTGCGAACAACCTAAGAGAACTGCTCAGATTGTCACCCAGGTCATTTTTATAGATCAGGAACAGCAGAGGTCCCAGGACGCTTCCCTGGGGAACACCTGATATCACTTCAGTTTTACTCGATGATTTACCGTCTATTACTACGAACTGCGACCTTCCTGACTGGATATCACGAATCCAGGTGCACAACTGAGACGATACCCCGTAGGCCCGCAGCTTGATTAGAAGTAGCTTGTGAGGAACTGTGTCAAAAGCTTTCCAGAAATCTAGAAATACGGAATCAACTTGAGATCCCCTGTCGATAGCGGCCATTACTTCGTACGAATAAAGAGCTAGCTGCGTTGCACAAGAACGATGTTTTCTGAAGCCATGCTGATTACGTATCAATAGATTGTTCCCTTCGAGGTGATTCATAATGTTTGAATACAGTATATGCTCCAAAACCCTACTGCAAACCGACGTCAATGATATAGGTCTGTAGTTCGATGGGTTACTCCTACTACCCTTCTTAAACACTGGTGCGACCTGCGCAATTTTCCAATCTGTAGGTACAGATCTATCGGTGAGCGAGCGGTTGTTTATGATTGCTAAGTAGGGAGCTATTGTATCAGCGTAATCCGAAAGGAACCTAATCGGTATACAATCTTGACCTGAAGACTTGCCTGTATCAAGCGATTTGAGTTGCTTCGCAAGCCCTAAGGTATCTACTTCTAAGAAACTCATGCTAGCAGCTGTTCGTGTTTCAAATTCTGGAATATTCCATTCGTCTTCCCTGGTGAAGGAATTTCGGAAACTCCGTTCAATAACTCCGCTATAGCGGCACAGTCGTCGGTAACACTACCATCGGCACTGCGCGGCGAAGGAATTGACTGTGTCTTGCCGCTTGTGTACTTTATATACGACCAGAATTTCTTCGGATTTTCTACCAAATTTCGAGACAATGTTTCGTTGTGGAACCTATTAAAGGCATCTCGCATTGAAGTCCGTGCCAAATTTCGCGCGTCTGTAAATTTTAGCCAATCTTCGGGATTTCGCGTCCTTCTGAACTTCGCATGCTTTTTCCGTTCCCTCTGCAACAGCGTTCGGACCTGTTTTGTGTACCAAGGGGGATCAGTTCCATCTTTTACCAGTTTATGAGGCATGAATCTCTCAATTGCTGTTGCTACTATATCTTTGAATTTGAGCCACATATTGTCTACATTTGCATAGTCAGTTCGGAAGGAATGGAGAATGTCTATTAGGAAGGCTTCTAGTGACACTTTATCCGCTTTTTTAAATAAAATTATTTTGCGTTTGTTTCTGGTGGATTTGGAAGAAACGGTACTGAGCCTAGCTACAACGACCTTGTGATCACTAATCCATGTATCAGTCATGATGCTCTCTATTAGTTCTGGATTGTTTGTGGCTAAGAGGTCAAGTGTGTTTTCGAAACCATTTACAATTCGCGTGGGTTCTTGGAATAACTGCTCGAAATAATTTTCGGAGAAAGCATTTAGGACAATCTCGGAAGATGTTTTCTGCCTACCACCGGTTTTGAACAAATATTTTTGCCAACATATCGAGGGAAGGTTGAAGTCCCCACCAACTATAACCGTGTGAGTGGGGTATTTATTTGTTACGAGACTCAAATTTTTCCTAACTGGACAGAGCCGCTTTACGTTGGGAAATGACGTAGGCGGAGGTTATGGTAAACAGAAATACTGTCGCCAGTAAACTTACTTCCATTAGAAAATTTTATTTTATTTGATGAACCGATAACAATTTAAAGGAACAGGGCTCTTATTTTACTTGTACTTGATTGAACTAGAGACGTAGAAAAATTTGGTGCTGGACTGTGATTCGAATTCGTTTCTCCTCTTTCGAGGATCTGAATCTCTCGGAACAGTATAGTTCTATCATTTCGTTCCTTTTTATAAGACTGCAATCTTCTCTAGGTCTCCTCCAAATGTCCGATTCCTGATTCGGTACAAAAATATTCATAATTTCATTTCAAGCCCTATCACGTGCACAGAGGCCTGCTAGTGAAACTTAACGTGCATTTCTAATGTCTGTTCATGTGTTGCCAAGAATTTCTGGTCAAACACGCACACATCTTACTGTTGGTGAATAAGCAATTCATATTTAAGCTATATTCGTGGACGATAAAAAAGAACGATAGGAGTGCGGTTCGATTGTCACTCAGGCACAAAAATTTGTAATCTTATTTTAGATTCAAACACCTAGCAGCTGGTAGGACAAACCGATACGTAACATTTGATTTTACTTAGTTAACAATCCGATTACGAGTTGGGTTCGTATCTCCGTCCTACAACTTTACATCATGCGCTTCATCTTTAAATGCATACATACTTTGTCACTTGTGAATGGAGGTATATCAGACATCTTTCGTGGTTAGTTAACAGGGATGAAAGGGTCTTGATAAGAGCCCCAGTTTATTAAAAAACCTGTCGTCTTTTATTTTCAAGTTTGGATTTGGTTACTGATATTGGCAAAAATTTCGGTAATTCATGAGTTTCCAAGGCTAGTCAGCAATATAATATGATACGATTAGATTAGATTAATACTTGTTCCAAAGATCATGAATACGACATTTCGTAATGATGTAGAATGTGTCATTTTAATGAAAGATTTCTTTACATATTGGTATTCAGTTTCTTTACAACAATTTTTTACTCTCTCTCTCTCTCTCTCTCTCTCTCTCTCTCTCTCTCTCACACACACACACACACACACACACACACACGCATGCACACATTCTTTTTTATTTTTATTTGTTTGGTGTGCTCGACTATCGGTGACGCGGGAAAACGTCCGTGAATGAGTTTCTTAGTTTTGAGTACAGTTACGAAAGAAATATAGAAACAACTATGGGAGTTACTGATTTATGATGTTTACTTTGCAATCAGTTCTGAGTATTATTAGTAACTACGCTCCAGTCCATAAACCTAGTTACAGAAACGCGAATCAGACGCAATACGTATTCCAGGCCGTAACAGCCACGTCTTTAATACGCCAGCTATGGTCACTCCCCAGCCCGCTGTAGAATCACATCGGTTCGTCTTCTTCCTGCTGGTACTGTAATTGAGATTTGGCAACGAGGCATGGTATGTTTGGCAACTCTGTGATCGACGAGTTACTTCCTGGTGTGCACAGCATTAAGCCTCGTAGTTCACTTGATTTTTCCTGTCATTCCCATTGAATAATTTGAGTTATTATCGCTTGATGTGTAACAAAAGATTGTAATTTTAAGTTTTTCAGCCCAGGAAAGTCATTGCATGTGGAAATCGCAACTAATCTCGTCCTTTAAATAGTGGTTTATGAGTACTAGACTCTACTGAATTCGTAAGAGGAAAGCACAACTTATACCTCTTCGCTAGCTCTGTAGTCACGTGCTGCCCTGTGAAAAAGCGTCTATAATGGTTCACGGTTCAAGTCACACTGACGGCTACGTTTTTATCCCTTCCGTGAAAGAGCTACAAGCAGTCAGGTAAAATATCGACAAGAAAATCCTGAATGAAGTTTTGCTTCATTTCTTATAATACAGTGCACAATTTTCATAAGGTTTCTCTTAGTGTTGTTAAAACAATACTAAACATGAGGGAGAATCATCAACGATATATGCGAATTCTCTGATGTTATCTCTAACAGTCTGGCAATGCACATGCAGTTTATTGATTACATGCGTGTAGAAAACTTGTTGTGAGTTAAAGCTGTCAAACAAGGTTTGAAGAAGAATAAAATGCCACTACCAGACGACAGCTAATGTAGAAAATACTTTCCTCGCTATTTTTGCACGATGCACTCTCCCCATACATAATAGAAAAGCTTCGAGGTGCATCTGCTGCCTGGCCACCTATTAAAACTGAAAAGAACAAAATGTCGCAGAAGTTAGCCCTTTTTCCGCATGCGGCTATTTTGGGTTGAGAAGTGAAGGGAATTATGTTCAAAGTTCCATTAAATTAACAGCTTCAGCAGACAGCAGAAGAAAGTTTTTAAAAAATATAACAGCAAATGCAATAGAACTCGCGACGTTTTATCTACGGTACGCGACACTTACTGTTACACTACTGGCTGTCATGTAGCTACAGTGACTCCAGAAGTCATCAACAGTTCTTCCAGAACTTGCGCATTTCACACTGCTGTGAGATAATGCATATGGCTGGAACTAGACTTCTGAGAGACAGACAGTTACAGCTTTTCTTTTGCACTGTACGATGTTTGTTGAAAACAGGTAGCGCAATAGAGTAGCTCAAATGGAAAGGAACACTTCCTATTTAAACTTCAGCATCCTACACTGCTAGCAATTCTGTGTAGGTGGCAGTTACGTGATTTTATTTCAGTGATTACAAATGTATGCACTGTGTAGCCGAAGCAGCTAGTTCATGGCAATTCGGTCAACCAAGTAATTGAATGAACTGAACATGCTGCAAACCAGTACAGGGAACCTGTGTGTCAGAATTCTCATCGAGTGTGCCGCAATAGTGTTATGATAGAAAAATGAGTTATGCAGAAGAGGATTTGGTGGTCCATTAGATTGATGCTAGGTTCCTATGATGCTGGTCTGTGTTCTGTTCCAACTTCTGCTGATGGTTTTTAATAGGGAGAGACAGATTCTATTCTCTTCTGGCTACGCCAAGTGAAGAAGATATAAAGGCATTGTTATCTGAAATTCATGTGAAACATGATATTCCTTCTCTACCAATTAGATGTTAGGTTGAACCACAATAAAGTCAGGAGTGGCGAAATCTGGGATTTCTATCACCAGTAATCTCTCTTATACTAGTTATTTATTTCTAGTGACGAAACAAGCGCTATGTAGTGTCACAGGACACTTATTCCGTCTTTTATTTGAGCTTCTGTATGTCAATGAAATTTGTTCTGAACTTGGAATGCAAGTCAGACGGCCCTTAACGCGGAATTTGATCCCTTCATGACAATACAGCTCGACTACATATTTGTTGTTTGCTCAAAACTGCAGATTCCTCAACATCTCCACATATTGCGCGTGAATGGGTTCGAATGCTGGCCTGACATTAAAGTTTTCATTATGTATTATCAAGCTCTAGCATGAGAACACCTATCTGCTGTTGGATAATAATTTTGACTTGTAATGCATTTTCATTCGTTGTGAAGACTCACGATATCTGACTTTTTTGACTCCCAGTGAGACACAGAACTATTTTAAAGAGCACTGTAAGTTCAAGGATGTTATTTCGAGCTGCTGGTGGAGAAAAATTCGGTAGCTGACGTCTCTTTATGTGTAGTCAACAACGATATGTGTGGGGTTCGATTCCCTGTCAGCACTGAACTCTTCGTCATATTATTTCTAGTTCAAACATGCTCACATGTCGCTGCTGGTGTAAGAAACGCATAAATAACGTTCGTTTTCTCTAGAATGTAACAGCGATAGGTGCCGGGTTGGAGTCTTGGGAAGGAAAAAATTAATGTTTTGTCTCGTCATTTCAGTTAAAACATATAGCTACTACTGAGAAATCCGGTATGTCACAGTTGATTGTGCTTCGATAACAATCCGATTAGGTTCTGGGTTCGAATCCCTGTCCAACACAAAGCTTTACCTCTCGGCATTTCAAGTAAGTTACTTGTGAAGAAGCAATATTTAACATCTCTCATAGTTCGTTAACGGGGACAATAGATGCTGGGTAGGAATTCGCGTCCATTAAAAATGTTTACGTTATGTAATCTAAAGTTGATATTTGCTAACTGATACTGTCTAAATTCGAGGTATATCACTCTCTGCATGCCTTGTCAGGAATGACTGTTAGTTCCCGTCAGTCACGAAATCTTAGTCTGCATGACCTGGGTTTGAATCCATATGCGGAACGAGGCGTTTCGTCGTGTCATTTGAAGTTCATACATATTCTCAACTAGCTGCTCGTGAATAATTTAAATTTTTAATGTCATTTTGTGTTACTTTGAAGACAACATTATGAATACAACGAACGTACTACGTGCATTACCTATGTGACATAATAATGTGAGTGGTAACATTTCAGGTATGTTATTTATTGCAATAAATGTGAGCTTACAAACCTTAAGGACAGTCTTATCTGTGATAAGGTGTTATCTGATATTTGTAGTATCTTGGTATTACTTTACATCTTGAGTTATTGCTATGCAGAGCGGAGTTTTCTAGTGGTGACTTGTTGGAGCCATTTTCAATAGTCAAACGACTGTACAAAGGAGCGATTAGAGGACCTGTTAGACAGCTGCGTTATGTGGGTTGCATGCGAATCAGGCGAAATGCAATTCAGGTCGTTCGGATACTTTTGAGTATGACTGTACAAAGAAGGTAGCAGGAAAGAAACCATGGGTAACAGACGAAATATTTCAGTTGATTGATGACAGGAGGAAGTACAAAAAGGTTTTGGGAAATTCGGAAATACGGAAGTACAAGTCGCTGAGGAATAAAATAAATAAGAAATTCAGGGAAGCGAAGACGATATGGCTGCATGAAAAATAAGATCTTCGGTGAAATTAAAAGCAAGGGTAATAACATTAATAGTGCAACGAGAATTCCACTGTTAAATGCTAATGAGGGAGCGGATAGGCGGAAAGAGGACATTGAAGGCCTCTATGAAGGGGAAGATTTGTCTAATGTGCTAGAAAAAGAAACAGTCGATTTGGAAGGGATAGGGGATCCATTATTAGAACTAGAATTTAAAAGAGCTTCGGAGGACTTAATATCAAATAAGGCAGGAGGGCTGGATAACATTCCATCAGAATTTCTTCAATCATTGGGCTAAGTGACAGCAAAACGACTATTCACGTGTGTGTAGAATGCATTAGTCTGGCGACATACCATCTGACTTTCGGAAAAAGTGTAGAAGGATTACATGATCTGCTGAATGGAATGGTCTAATGAGTACAGAATATGGGCTTATAGTAAATCGAAGAAAGACGAAAGTAATGAGAAGTAGGAGGAATGAGAACAGCGAGGAACTTAACATCAGGATTGATGGTCACGATGTATATTAAGTTAAAGAATTAAGCTACCTACGCAGCAAAATAACCAATGACTGACGGAGCAAGGAGGACATCAAAAGCAGAATAGCACTGGAAGAAAGGGCGTTCCTGGCCAGGAGAAGTCTACTAGTATCAAACATAGGCCTTAATTTGAGAAAGAAATATTTGAGATTGAACGTTTGGAGCACAGCATTGTAATGTAGTGATACATGGACTGTGGGACAACCTGGACAGAGAGAATCAAAGCATTTGAGATATGGTGCTACAGACGAATTTTGAAACTTAGGTGGACTGATAACGTAAGGAATGGGGTGGCTCAATGGAGAATCGAAGAGGAAAGGAATATGTGGAAACATTGACAAGGAGAAGGAACAGGATGATAGGACCTCTGTTAAGACATGAGGGAATGACTTCCATGATACTATGGTACTAGAGGGAGCTGTAGAGAGTAAAATCTGTAGAGGAAGACAGGGATTGGAGTACATCCAGCAAAGGATTGAGGACGTAGGTTGCAAGTGCTACTCTGAAATGAAGAGGTTAGCACAGGCGATGAATTAGTTGCGGGCCGCGTCAAATCTGTCAGAAGACAGATGATTTAAAAACAAAAAAAAAACAAAAAAACAAAAAAAGAACAGCAGGACTGGAGGAGGGATTTGGAGGGATCGACTCAATAACAGCGGTTGTAGCTCCTGCCATCCATTGCATTCTCGACCTCAATGCCCTGGCGTTTCTTCAGAGTCTGTCCATACATGAGGAGGTAGTCGATGGTGGGGATTCGCATAAGGAAGATGGGACCTGCATTGCAGATACAGCCTGCTGTGCTTATTGCTATGGCAGGAACAGAATTTACTTTGGAGACCATCACATCTACCGTGATCTCAAGGCTAACCCTCGTTATCATGGCAGTGACAGTGAAGGGACAGCAAATGAAGAGGATGAGGTTGTTTCGATCAGGACCAGTGTTGAACGCAGTGCTAGAGACATGAGGATCAAATGTATTTGATTCTGAGAAGGTGGTCTAAGTGGAAACTGGTACTACTGAATTTGATTAGGACTGAATCTTTGAGGGGGATGGGGGATGATTTTTGTGATGGGAATGTGAGAGGTTTACTTTGGATTTCGACGGTGAGGTATTTGGCACTTATGTATTTGGGGGCCAAGTGGAGTAGAATGAAGGTGTGAACAAATGGGGGACGAAGTGGTGAGGTGGGTGTGGTGTCATGTGTCCGGTCGAAGTCGGATATTTTTGGCATTTTTTTAGGTCTTTATGCTGGCCTGGGAAGGTTTGGCTGCCTGTTGACCGTATTTTGGTTTCTGGTTTTGCAGCAGTAGCTTGGCGAGTTGTTTTAGCTGTAGTTACAGGTGAAGTAATCGGTGTTAGATATCGGATGCACCATAGGAACCTCATCTCTCCCAGGATCTGAAGAGGTCCAGAGACTTGTAACAGAAGTAGGTCATTTAGGTTTTATGGAACTTCAGATCTTTCAACATAAGACACAAAATGCATTAAAACAGATCAGTGTTATTGGCTTTAACACGATCAGTCCCGTTCGCACATATTCACATCAACTTTGCTATTTACATATTGCTGTGCGTGAGTACTGTTTGGCTTCACTCAGTGCAGCCCATTCTATAAGTGTCAACAATTCCTGAATGGAAGAGACTTACCCACTTATCCAGTAACAGAATTAATGGTGAGAGAAGTGTAGTAACTTTCTGGCCATTTATCAGTTAGCCAACAAGTGACTAAAACACAATGACACAGCATTCAAATACACTGTCAACGACAGACAGCAACAGTTTTCCACATTTACCAGTCAAATCTCTTTTCCACCGTCACTATAAAGGTCACTGAAAACATGACAGAAATTACACACTTTCCAGCCATTGTTTATAAGAACGTATCTTACATAAAAGCTCATTTAAAAACTGGAAACAAGGACTCATTTAATAAAATGAAGATAACTCCACTCCATAAACACAAACTCAGTGTAATTACTTTGTCTGCTTACACAAGAAAAATGGACAGGAAATGCTGGGAGGTATAAGTGAAAGAGAAAATTGAGTGAAGTTGTTTTCGGTGGAATTCTTGTAGTGGATCTTGATTCAAAATCAGTTACAAGGGCCAGTCCTCTGTAAAGTGGTCAGTTATGCGTGGTTTGCTGCGAAATTATTGCAACCGCGTGATATCTTCAGTAATATTAACGACCTTCCTTTCTCGAATGAGGTTCATGCAAAGAAATGTCACTGGGACAAACCTGCCTTCGCTCCATGCTTCTGATGTTAGCAATTCTATGTTTAGAATAATTCTACGATCGGTATCATCCAAGAGAATACACCAGATCTTCCTGAAGAATAAACATAATAGTAAAATATAAGAATTAATATAAGAGTTGATGTAAGAATGAAATATAATATGAGAATTTAATAAGATTTTAATCCCTGAAAATACCATACACACAAATATTATGTACTAAATGTATGACATTATTTGTGGACCCAGTCGTAATTTTACAATTCATATAACGCCCTTGTATCCCCTAAATTGATATGAAATATACTTGTAGTAACTTTCTACGAAAATTGATAGTTAAACGAAAAAAATAAAAACAATAATTGGGTTTAGAAGACAGGGTGCAAAGGTAAAAGCACGCGACGCTAGGAACTGTGCCACCATTTCATCCAGCATTCGAGATGAAATTATCGCGCCCTAAAAGTCATCTACACCACATCGAAAACTCTGATCATTGTTCTCTCGGAAACGGTTGAGCATCTACCGATAAGCCGTGACACGTGTTCGGTTATTTTGACTCCTCCTCTACTGAGCGAAGTTTCTGGGAAATTAGGATATGACATTTGCCGTGTTCTTCTCACAAGATTTACTTTCCCTGTAGGAGTGTAAAACTGTGTCAGAGATTTACACAGATTCTGTCCACATTTGTTTCTCGCGTTAGTATTTATGAGTAATTTGCATTTGTATTCCATGTAGTATTAACGTACTTTCTGGAAAATAAACACACCCAGGGCATGTCTGGCCCTTTGTCGCCAGTGGTTCGTAAGGCGCCCTGCGGAGGGTCTGTATAATTTTGTGATACACCTTGTGTTGTAGTGGGGCAGGAAGAGTGACGAATCACCTACATACTCTCCAGTTTGCAGACCAACAAAGGAGGGAAATGCATGACCACAATCCAGCGACCTGCCTTCTCCTGCACTTCTACTTTCCACTCCCACCCCCTCCACCGTGTTACACAGCCGGAACACAGATTATCCCATAACACGGTTCTATTGAACGTAGATGCAGTACACGCATTTAATATTCGTTCTTAACTTATTTCATTTAACAGCCCACCATCATTTTATATCGTTAAAATATTGTTTTCAATTATATGTGACTTTTCCATTCCATCCAATGCAGAAACTATTAGTCCTAGAGAAAAAATGAACAGTTTTTGTAGGAAATGTAATGTAGTTTAATTTTGTACCGGAAAACTTTTCTCTGAAGGCTGTGGTTTTCGGGTTATCCAAGAGAAACATAAAGTGACTTTTAACGAAAATTCCACCTCAACGCTCATAATATACCGCTGGGAATTTTTAGTATGTTGTTCACGACACTCATTCCTACCATTCTACAAAAATTTGACACTACCCTGATCTTCCTTTGTTGACTGGAATATTTAGGAGAATTTCGTCGTTGGTTGCTCGTGCAATGATGTAATCGTAGAGCTTTGTAATTTGCGGAAAATGCTAGGCCGTGTCTCAACGTTTCAACGCCGAGCAACCACAGCGGTCTTTTGAATCATGCATGGCCCAACAGGGATTCGTAGCTACAAATGCGTTTTCAAAAGCAGAAAACGGAAGTGGAAATTGTTTTACTCTGGTCATAAACTAGAGACACACTTTCGGTGCTGGATGCTGACGAGCAGGAATGTAATCATTCCGGTCATACCCCATTCTACATGATGTAAAATGAATAAGATACATTCGACTGTTGGTTCACGAGCTGTTCGATCTCGATGCTGGCACTGGTCAATATGCTACCAAAACGTTGGAAATGCTCACCAACAAAATTAACATCGGCAATTTTCTTGTGTTTTCCCTCATACCTTAGTTGCTTCTGTTTTCTTTGAGATGTGGTCAGCCTGTAGCACTAAATGAAAGGCTTACGGTTTTTGGCATATGCCTTTCTCTTCCTTTTATTTGTGAAGTAATGTGGGCAGTAATACACGTTTGGTTTATGTATATAATAGCTGCATTATATGATGATTACAGATACGTTATTACATTACAGTGTTCACTTCACTCTCTTGCTGTTAGGTGAGAAACAAGTTTTTGGGGCTCAAGTTTCCTGGGTTAAATTACTATTTAGTTCTGCTTACGGTTTTGTGATTTTATTGATACATATGTAGGTATATAGTTTTGCTTCGTCAGGCACAACAGAAACAAAAGATGAACAAAAACCACGCAGCAGTTAAGCAACTTGCTTAACATGAAAAGTTGTACCACTCAGTAGTGGAAGTGGTGAAAAAATTCCTATTTAGGAAGCACGCTCACATAGAATGGTCGAAGCAAAGGACACATCAAAATAAGATTGATACAGGTGAACAAAAGCTTTCCTTATCAAAAGAGCTCTACTGATATGAAGTACTGACTCGGAACTGATGAAGAGGTTGATGGTAGTGTACTGGGAAACCCTTACCAGCAGAGGGAACAGAGTGGTGAGACGTCTGCTACGTCACCCAACAACAGCAAACTTGTGGCTGGACGGAGCAGCAGAGGGGAAAATAGTATCGGTAGATAATGACTAAATTATGCGAAACTGTTTAGAGAGGATACTGGACGCAGTAGTTACTTAGATGTGAAAAGATTAGAGCGAACTGGAAAGGATGGAGGAAAGGACCAATCCAGTTGAATGACTGACACAAAAAATTACTGTAGTTAATAACGTAACATTAGCCCAATTTAGTAGGTTCGAAAATTATTGTGTTTTATATTTTTTAAAGACAAAATCCCTTCCTTTGCATTGAGCTACGTATGTGTTTAGTGACTAAGGCTTTAGCAAACAGCATCGGATACAAACCAGAATCGAAAGAACAGATCTGGTAACCTGTGTTCATATTGAGAACAGTGAGCCCGCATCTCGTGGTCGTGCGGTAGCGTTCTCGCTTCCCACGCCCGGGTTCCCGGGTTCGATTCCCGGCGGGGTCAGGGATTTTCTCTGCCTCGTGATGGCTGGGTGATGTGTGCTGTCCTTAGGTTAGTTAGGTTTAAGTAGTTCTAAGTTCTAGGGGACTTATGACCACAGCAGTTGAGTCCCATAGTGCTCAGAGCCATTGAGAACAGTGAACTGGAATACGAGGTTTCGATGCTTACAAGCTTCAGCACAACGCAGTTCATCCTTTCTAGCCCTCATCTGTACATGCATCTACAGTCCCCAAGCCATCTCTCAGTGAATGGTGGAAGATACTTGTTGTGCGACTTGTACGTCTCCCCCAGTTTAGGTTTTTTATCTAGTATTGTCTGATATCTTGCCGTTGAAAGTAATAGGCATCGGACTTCAAGGTTTCAAGGTTTATGACAACACTGAAGGACAGTTTTGCTTCGTCAGGCAGGTATTGAAGTTTATCCAAGAACATAACATTGAACAGAATTTTAAAGCTTAAAGACTAATTCTCTGTTTGAGTAGTTCTTAGTTCCATGAATAGGTTCATAGCGAAATGTATTTGCCATTTCATTCCTCTTTACAAAGGGAACTTTAAAATTTGAGGACATCTCTGACATCTCATTATGTATTTATATAATTGGATTTAATGTTAAAATATCGTGATTTTTATTGTGGAGTCGAGTAAATATTTTGTTGACTCCTTATGTCGACGGTGGCCCTGTACTGCATATTTTTACATCAAATACGAAATTAATCTCAATGTTTAATTAATCCATTTCCACTCGCGGTCGCACTGAGTGAGCGGAGCCACGACCTGCCTGCATACTTCCTCAGTTCGAATCGACTGCCACTCACGCGCGCCAGAATCAGCAGACGGCAAAACCTCACCCTGCTCATGATGTTGGGCGTCCCCCGCGTCATCTTCGATGGTAAAGCCTAAGAGCAATAAGTAACGGTAGATTCGATACGATACACACAGGACCGATATCCGGACCCTTAAGCCGTCCTCCCACGGGACGAGGTAGCCAACGTTGACGTGCAAGAGGACGGGACATCCGATACGGCGCCCATCTGCACATGGAACGAGCTGGTTAACGTAATTTGCGCTCTCAGCGCTCTCCAGCGGCCGTTGTCGGCTGTATTTGGTTCACATATCATACAATTTATTTACTAAAATGCACGCGTGTACAATAGCTGCTTTAACTCTGTTAGTGACTCGTGGATGGCTTGAACAGCTAACTACTGGTAGAGGAACATTACATATCGCTGTACAACGATCTGAGATACATATTTGTAGAAGTCCTTCTTGAACTCAATTGCTGTTTCATCCCATTTTCCCTTATAAATTGAATATAGTTAAGGTTTAGCTTCAAATCGTAGAACGCCATGCTCTCCGCCTCGCCTATCGCATCCGTCTCCCCTCCCCCATGCGGATCCTGTATGAGCTTATTCCGTTCCCGCAGCTCCTCCTCTTCCTTGAATGGATACGGATCCTCTACACCTCCCATAAACTTCATCCCCCTCACCTGCTTGTCTCTCCCATCCTCTCCCACCCCCATCTGCTGCCGCGCCTGTATTCCCACGTCCAACCTGCTCTCCATCTCTCCACACTCCATACCCTCTCCCAAGGTGGCTTCCACCAGCTCCCCCTCCCTGATGATGCCCTCATCCCCTCAGTCTACCCATCCTATCAACTTTGATCCTCCTGTTCCACCTCCTGTGTTTTTTCCTTAGGGCACCCTCTGTCCTTTCTCTCCCTCCTCCCTTCCTCCCCCCTCCTCCCCCCGGGCTTCCCCTACCCCCGATACCTTCTTTCCTCCCCCCATCTCCTCTGCCATTGACATCTACACTCTCCCCTCTTCCTCCTCCCCCACCTTTTTCCCCTTGGCAGGTCCCCAGACTCACACACGTCACGTGAACATTCGCGCACCGGAGATCATCGCCATCGGTTTTGTGTGTGTGACGTCGTGTTTGTGCTTCAGTGATTTTCGCCGCCCACACTCCATCGTTCACGTGTGTCATCTCAATCATCAGTGTACAGTGTACAGTGCTGACAGTGTTTTTTTTTTCTACGCCAGTGAACGGCTTCGTGTCTTTTACTTACTGTGTCTACTGTTTTTTGTCCACCGTTATGTTCTGTTATTCTGTGTCTTGATTGTGTCTCTTTATACTGCCTGTGGCTGAAGAGCGGCGCAATGTTGCCGCTGGCAGCCCACCTTTTGTATAAGGTGTAAAATCACAATAAAGAAAAAAAAAACGGTATAGCTTTTATCTCCATTTTACAGCAGTAGCACCCTTTTTGTCTGTTCTCTTCCATTATGTTCCCCTTTTTATATCTATGTATGCCATATTTTCTCCTTTGTAATTTTAAATGTCTTCTATTGTATAATTAATGTCATTCGGCTGAAAAGCAGCGCATATGCTGCTGTCAGTCCGCCCCGGATGGGAAATTGAAGTACAATAGAGAAAAAAATATAGCGGTTAGTGTTCGTTTGCGCGTTCATAATATCCGTATTCTCGATGTTACATTGACTAGCAACACTCTACAATAACGTACTTCATCACACAGATTTCAAGATCGAGATTCGGTTCGTAATTTCATTCGAATGGAAGATATTTCTTTAGAGCTGCTCACTGTCAATGAAAAAGATATTGGCCAGTAAAATATAAACATGAAATAGCCCATAAACAGAAAGTATCACAATAGCAAAAACGTCCAATGTGTAACTTGTCTTTAGCTTCTGACGTAGACTGGTCTCTGGGGCAACATTCCAGTCGTTGACCTTTGGAGCAAGAACTGCAGCAAATATATCACACCAAATAAAATCGACTTCTGAGACAATATAGCTGCTAAATGAATAAGAAAGACCCAGAATGCATTAGAAAAGATTTGGGGAAAACATACTTCTTCACGGTACTGATCTCACGACGCGCTACAGTTTCAACATAACTGTTGCGTCTACATATATGACATACATTGTTTAAAGATTGCAGCTACAAATATCGTTATTTTATATTTAACATGAAAACTGCACCAAAAAGACGTCCGGCTGACATTTTCACTCCTCGCCGCTACTACTGCTCAAAGTCCTGATGCATCTGATATCAATAACTCCTTTCCTTTCCTTTCTCTCCCCTCCTCCTTCAGTTGGCATAAAAACTGAACACTGGACGGCACAAGAACGAGATCGTCTTATCTTGCCTGCAATATCTGTGTGCTTTGTTGCGTCAGATTTACTGATATGAACAACGTGCTTGAATAGTTTTATCTTAGGCAAATAACGAGGGGAGACCTCAGATGCAACGTTGATGTGTCGTTGCGTAAGTAGCACTCAAGAAACCAAAGAGAAAGGCTCGTTGTTGCTTCTATGTGCCTTTTGCAGCATAAGGTAAAACATAGCTTCTTTGTGTTTCCAATAGATTGATGATACATAAGTTTCGGTCTATACCAGAAAGCCAGAATCACTTAACACCTGCCGTCCGCCTAATTCTCATACGCATGTTATTCAAGTAAATAACCAGCCTGACGAATTCGCGCAGTGGTTAAACTCTTAGCGTATCTTACGGGAGCTATACCCGAATATAGTCAGTAAGAATGCCCGAGAATGGAAAAGGTCTATGTTGGAGTGCCGAGGCTGCCGAAGTGTATCAAAACAGCCACCACACTGCTGCTGAGCGATTCGTTGTTTCTCTGCTCTCATCCTGGGAGCGGCGAGGGCCAAGAACACCTTTACTTCCCTTGCCTCTTCTCTCCCCCATACAGGCGGAAGATAATTTACAATTTTCCTTCCTTCTTTGGAATCGACTAATAACAGCCTTCATTTCGAAAAAGTCCGGAGCTCTGTCGGCTTTCCTTCACAGTCATCGTGCCGGAGACATTCGCTACTTAACATTCAGTCTCTCTAGCTATCTTCTTCCGAAACACTCGTCTAGTCACCCAGTTATTTGAGACATTATTTCTCTTTCTGTGATGTTATCGAAAGTTATTTGTCGAAAGTTTCGACATGAGTGCTTTCATTTAGCCACAGGGTGCAGGTTTCTAGGCTAGAGATGGGGGTGGTCTGTAAGCAACAGTTTACTACATCTTCCACAAGTTCTGTCTCAGCCTACTCATGGAATTTTCCGTTTACTATCGAATTGAGCCTTTGCAGCTGTTAATATTGCTAACTTCAAAGCTAATGTTGTGAAAGAAGGCTTGCGGGGTGACAGAAGAGCTCGTATCACTAGACGCCTCTTCCCCATACATTCCTTCTCTCGTTCTACATAACAACTAAAAAACGACACTGTACCGTACAGGCGTTCTACTCTTCTACGTGAAAGCAGTAACACTGAAGATCCGATAGTACCATTTCTGAATGGAAAGATGGTAAGTAGTGCGATTCAAAAAAAACCTTTTCAATTCCGGAGAATTAAAGTCTCACAGATACTGCACCCTACATTGCTGTAAGATATTTACATTTTTCGGTAATTCTTGAATTTATTTGCTCACTGACATGCGATGTTCTCGCTAACAGGATAAAGTAGCATCGATTTTCTACTCTTCTTGGACCATCTCATTAGTTTTGGCTTGTTTTAATTAACAGTACACATTAATCTTTCACTTCGATTAATAATTTTGTCACGTACGAAGTTTTCGTACGAACCATGACTGTACACGACACTTTTTCCTTGACTACAAAACTAGCCACCACTGGCTCATTGCACAGGAACCAGCTAACCCAGTAAAAGAGAACTGCACAACTGGAGCGCAAAAACAGAAATACTTTTCAAGAGTCTTTATAGCTTTTTGCTGTTAGCATGCCAAATATGAATAATTCAAACGAAACGATTATGGTCTGAATAACTGACAGAACCTAAAGGAACATTCACATTTTTAGTAACTGCATCTACATATAGACTTCCCTAGCCTCCATAAAGGGCGTGACGGCGGGTAATATACCATTATTAGGTACGCTCAATGCCATTCAGATATCTGCTGAAAGAAAAATGACTCTGATGAAATCTACAGCAATAAATAAACAGCTTACAGTTTACACTATTTGCTAGCCGACAGATATAAGTATAACTAAAGCCGAGGTATCTGAAAAAAATATGTATTCCATGAAATAAACCAAGTAGAGGGGGCTGACACTTTCCCCCAGTCCAGTGCCTATCGCAGGATGCAGCCAGTGACACTTAACATAAATGTGAGGGTGTTCAGAGTGTTCTACACGATATAAGCCACGGTATCACAGATTTCCTGAGGAAATGTTTCTCAGGCTCTCGGCTGCAATGGAGTGCTGCAGACTGAGCCAAAGCTCAGTGACAGCGCAGCAGGCTGAGGCACTCTCCAACGGAGGGGAGCGAAGACTTCTTCAGCTATGGTGGGCGCTGATCTGCCTGATGTGACTGCTTGCAGACAACTGACTTCCGCCTATTCTGTGGTCGGTCATCTGTAGTTTGGCAGGTGGGCGATTTGGCTGGCAGACGAATTCGCCAAGGCCTATCGCACTCCAGCAGAGCAAACCGACAACCTCTACAAGTGGTGCCAGAGGTGCTGATGGAGACTGCAGTAGCGGTTCAACGTTTGCAGCAACAAAGGCCAATGCACGTAACTAGCAGCATGTGCGTTCTATAACTGCCCCTTGGATCCTTGTTTCTGCCGTTCTCGGATTTGTCCACTTCCAATTATCCTATTTCTTATTATATCACATATAGATTCGAATATGGTAAGTGCTGTAAGGGCCCAAGGAATGAATGAATGACACCGTTTGTGGGTACCCCCTGTAACCTACCAGATCATATGCTCCCATGCGCCTAATCATACAACCTGGCGTGCCGGGTATGTCAATAAGGATGATACTATGCTTGGAAGTGTAGGGAGAACGCTTGGCTGATTCCGTGTAAGGCTGTGAGTACCAGGAGAGTTTACGGAAATGTAAATCCTGGCAACTGAATGCATAGTTTGTGCAAATAGTGTTGTTATGTGAATTAGTAAGTAAAGAGGACTCCAAGAGCTATGATAGCAGAGCCGTAGTTTGACGCCCAGAGAGTGACTGAGTCATCTGTGGAGCTTTCCTCTTCCCCCCTCTTTCTGTGCTGCATTCATTCTGTTTGTTCTATTTTCTAGTGAGACGTGGCACGGCGCTGACTAAGCAAAAGACAGCTCAGTGTCTCAGCAGTGTCTTATGGTTTGAGTTTTTTATGTACGCTACGCAACACTGGCTCAAAACAGGCGTTGAGATACCAGGGGTGCGAGATGGGTAATTATCCGTGACGTTATCGTCAAACCACTCCAGTTCTCTCGAAATTCAGTATGCAGGATAGAAGAAAATATACCTAAGATAAATGTCCTAACCCTTGTATGGCATAATGGGGATACATATCAGGTATAATGAGGTGAGGTATAACAGAGTTGTATTAAGGGGTACAGAATACCCACACCCTCTACAGTCGGTTTCCACTGCTGTCATTTCGTGGCTAAAGTTCTGTGTTAGTTCTCCCTGCACACAGTAAGACAATGACATTATCCGTAACTGAATTATGAAAATTCCATAGTTTTACAGACTCTTTATCGGATGGATTGTTCAATATGTCAGTAGCTGGTGTGTGTGGTTGTTCTACTACAGTGATGAACTCTGCTGGTGCTGGACTGTTTTCATTAACTTGCGTAGCACTGACCAACTCCACAGAATCAAAGTACCTCACTGATTCTTGACCTACTGCCCAATCAGGGATATTGGCCCTGTGTAAAGATAGGGTCTGCAAACTGATAGGAATGAAAAAAATGGTTCTTTGCTGTTGGGAAGACATTACGTTCCTTTCTGCCACTGAAACAACACTGTGCCGCTCCTGGTGTTGCTGTGTATTAATGGTACAGGCTTGCGGCTTCCGTGTTAACAAACTACAGGTGATACGTACAGATACACGAGAAAAGTACGAAGTCCATAGATGAATGACGCTTGTTATTAGTTTGTTATCTCATTGATGAGCGTCTTATAAAATTAAATTGATAGGCAGTTGAATCATCCGTCTCGTGAGTATTACTCACGCATGTGTGGAAAAGAGTGCAGAGCACTCCAGTTTGAAACACACAGGGCGAAAGAATGGCGGAGCTCAATTACAGGCCTTCTGTAGCGTGTTTATGGAGCATGTTGTAAGTCATAGGTTTATATTCCTGGAAAGAATGAAGATTAGTGTTTCACTTCCCATGAATAACGAAGTCATTAGAGACATAGCTCAACGTCGAATGGGGAAGGTGCGGAGGGGGGGGGGGGGGGAGGCGAAATGGGGGATGGGATGAAGGAAGTAGGCCGCGTCATTTCCCACAGATACGTCCAGGCATTTAGCTACAGCGGTATAAGGTAACGGTGAAAAAGTTTCATCTGGATTTGTAGATTGAGGTCTTGACGAAAGCGAGTCCCACTTATTATGACAGTATTCAGTGATGTGCGTGGAGAAAAACCGGCATGACTTTGGCTGAATTTCTTTTTTCACAGTGGAAAGCTATCAAATGGATCCAAGTGCAGGAGCAGATTCCATCCTGTGAGATGTTAATGAACGGTGATCAGAACTGTGAGTAATAGCCGAGGGACGATCAAAAGGAAATTCGTCACAAATACAGGTTGTCCCAACAGAAGTGGGATATAACAGGAATGATCATTCGAAACAAAATTGTCCAGTAAACGTGGGCTACAGATTGCATACATTAGGAGCTATGATGACTGCTTCATTATCGATACTGCGAAACAAGTATCCTATAACTGCCAGCTCTTTGATTTCCAAGTTTTGGGAGGAGGTAGCACAGACAAACAAGGTTGTGTAACAAACATGGGCTCTAACATGCATTTCATGAGATCTATAAGCATTTGTTCAGTAGAAAAGACAAATTCCGCATTAGAGAAACTGAATAAGTGCTCTTAGCTCATAAGATATTCACTTTGAGCCCATGTTTACCGGACGCTCACATCTTGCTTAAGTCCATAATACCACCTTACAAAATATGGAAAGAAAACAGCCTGCAGTAGAAGAGTTTTGTTTCACAGTATCGGAGATGCACTTTAGAGCCCATGTGTAGTAGGCTTTTTGCTTCGAATGTTCGTTCCTGTCATATCCCTGTACATTGACTTTTGCTCCTGGGACGCCCTGTACAATGAGGTGACGAAAGTCGTGTCAGAGCTTTCCCCGGCACAGTGCAGCAGCTGGACATGGTATGTACTCATCAAGTCCTTGGACGGCCCCTGTAGAAATATTGCGCCATGCTGCCTTTATAGGCGTCTATAATTGCGAAAGTGTTGCCGGTGCAGGATTTTCCCCGCGAACTGACCTCTTCATTACGTCCCGATGTGATTCATGGGCAATGTGGGTGGCCATGTCATTCGCTCAAATTGTGTAGAAAGTTCTTCAAACTAATCGCGAACAGTTATGGCCCGGCGCCACGGTCCACTGTCGTCCATAAAAATTCCATCGTTATTTGTGAACATCCAAGTCCATCGATGACTGAAAATGGACTCCAAGTAGCCTAACATACAATCGTTTCCAGTCAATGACCCAGTCCATTCCATGTAAACACAGCCTACATCATTACGGAGCCACCACCAGGCTGCACGGGTCTTTGTTGACAACATGGGTCTATGGCTTCCTGGGGTCCACAACACATTCGAGCCCTATCATCAGCTCTTGGCAACTGAAATCGGGTCTTATCCGACTAGACCACGGTTTCTAGTCGTCTTAATTTCAACCGATATGGTCACGAGATCAGGAAAACTGCTCCAGGCGATGTCGTGCTGTTACCAAAGGTACTTGCGAGGGTCGGCTGCTGCCATAGCCTGTTAACGCCAAATTTCTCCGCACCGCCCTAATGGATGCGTCCGTCGTACGTCCCACATTGATTTCTGCGTTTATTATACCCAGTGTTGCTCATGTGTTAGCATTGACAACTTTACGCAAACGCTGCTGCCCTCGATCATTCAATGAAGATCGTCGGCCACTGCGTCGTCCGTGATGAGAGGTATTCTCGGCACACTTGACATTATGGATCTCGGAATAATGAATTCCCTATCGATTTTCGAAATGCAATGTCCCATTAATTCCCGCCGTGGGGCCACATGACTCACCTGAGTACAAATGATTGCTCCATCAATGCACTGTCCTTTTACACCTTATGGAAGCGATACTACCGCCATCTGTGTATGAGCATATCGCTATCCCATGACTTCATCACCTCAGTGTACACTGTTAGTACGAAAAACGTTTGTTAAAACGAAGTACACTACATTATATGACGAATATTTAGGGGCTTCAGTCTGGAACCGCGCGACCGCTACGGTCGCAGGTTCGAATTCTGCCTCGGGCATGGATGTGTGTGGTGTCCTTAGGTTAGTTAGGTTTAAGTAGTTCTGAGTTCTATGTGACTGATGACCTAAGATGTTAAGTTCCATAGTGCTCAGAGCCATTTGAACCATTTGAACGAGTATTTAAACAGTGAAAATAAGATCGATAGAGCCACAAGGAAATGGATAGGACAGCGCTTTCAGGTTTTTGTATGACGATGCTGTTGTGTACCATTTCTGGGTGACTGTACGGGAACAAATCTACCAAAGCAATATTCGTACCTGATGCACTGGGTACTATCTCTCTTTCTCCCGCTTCACAACAAATCCGAAAATACCTGATAACGAAATTAGCCATACACTACCGAAACCTATCCCATCATGTGGATATAAACTCAAAACAATTCTGCATCACTCTAAATCGCGTAGTCTGTGTTACTTGATCGAAAATTTTTTCTTCGCACTGAAATGTTCCAGGGGGTCTCTTGTCTACAGTGCTGTTAGGCTGATGGCTGTGTCAAAGGAGGAAGTGGAGCAACGTCAGCTTGTGTTGAGTCTCGGACAGTCTGCCTGGTAACGAGAAAGTAAATGGCATTTCTGCTGGAGTGGGTCGGCGAGCATCCCGTCTGTGTCCTACATCCCGTCTGTGTCCAGAAGTCATGAAGGTGCGATCGCTGAGCAGTAACGGGCTACAGCCAACGAATGTTGGCTGTCTCTCTGTTCACCTTTCTGTGTACAGAGACATGTGTTTTTGAGTCTTCGTGGCTTATAATGCGAAATTTCTAATTTAGTTACTGGTTTCAAATGTGTATTGAACGTGTGGAAACTTGTCAGCGTATCGATTCAGGGTAAATTTTCATATTTTTTTAGTTTTCTTTCTACTGTGGTGTTGTTCAATGTACTGCAGCACGTGGTCGTAATGAATATTGAACTTCGGTAATATCTGAGATAAAGTTGGATTATCCGCTATATTAAGTGTTTAGTTGAGCTCAGAGTCATGTGGAATAATTTACAAGAAGTTTTATTTGGGTTTAGAGGTAGTTCTCTTTGTAGAATGGGACACGGTTCGCTGTAGTTGGTGCTAATAAAAATGCTTGTTGGCTGTTGTGTAATGTGTATCAGGAAGTGGATGCGTAATGAAAGTGGTTTTGAACATTTTTTGTCTTTTTAGATAGGTTTTCTTTGTGATAGGTTATGCTACCAAGTGTTTAGCCATGTGTGTTCTGGCTAATGCAATGGGGAGAATAAAAGCTTAGATCTTGTCAGTTTTGATAGGAAGCGATACATTTTGGTGCGTTTCTGATTTTTCTTCACAACTTATTGTTTGGTTTAGGGGTTATATTTCTAGCCAGACAGACGCAGATTATTCCAAATCTACGGTAACTTGACTCACCGCTACCCAACGGTTACTTATAAGCATTACGAGAGAAATACAAATTCTGAGTATGTTAGATTATTTTTAGATTAAAATTGTGGATTAGTTACAAGTTACAAATGTGATAGGTTGCGTGGTACATTCTAATGTTCATAAGCCACGGTAGGTAGGTTTCAGTGCGGCAGTTACGTAATTAACATAAATTAACTTCGATCATTTTTTGAAAGAAATAGGGAAGCTCTATACTACGAGACGCTACAGTGCAAGCATCTGGTAGTCTCATTTGTTTCGCCTCTCACTTAGTAATGTTTAAGCGATAGTGCATAATCAAAAGTGTGCTGTGGATGGTAATGTGTGCCGCATGATGATAGAATTTTTGTTATTTTGCAACTATTCCTATCTGTCGTATCCCAACAGTGTGGCATATGTAAATTTAGTTTAAGAGAGCAATTAAAGTCCCGACTGGGAATTAACAAGCCGGTTTAAGTTCGATATTTATGTAAAAATTTGAGTCTAAACTATTTTCGTGAGTTATGACAAATATCTGTTTTATCGATAAAAGTGTTAGATCTGTCTGAATTCACAGTAGTAGTCTTCACAATAGAGAAACCTGCAACCCGTCGTGTCCAACAGTAAAAGTAAGTAAAGAATAATAGGACAGATAAAAATTATTTAGAAAGAAAGTAAATGATTTTAGACAGGAATAAGAGTATGAAAGGATACTTAGTTAAATGTCGGCATAAACCAACCCCCCCCCCCCCCCGCCCCTTTGGTCCGATTGTCACGGTGTGACGCTCTAAGGAGCGTTATCCGTTGCGCAACTATTTATTTTGTAACTGTAGAAGTTAATACAATGAGTCTGAGTTAAATTTTAGGACCACATAAAATTATTTTAAATATATCTCTGATGTCCACAGAGTAAATAGAAGTACAAAACAATAGCGAGTAACCGGTAGCAGATCGGCGTTAGAAATAACGGAACACAGACAAAAAACCTTTAATGCCGATTACTACAAGAGGGGGTAAGTTTGCACTGTTACTGCAACTTTAAATATTTGCAATAATATTCCTTGTTTTGAAATTGGTCACCATATTCCATTCTGATATCGCTTTTATGAAACATTTTCTTGCTTTTTATATATTTCAGTGAAGTGACATGTTCAGATTGTGTTTTCATTAATAAATGAGCATTTCACGTTAGTCCAGTAAAACCACCATCACGCTCCACTCCCCTACTCACGTGCTCTGCAGAGCGGGGTGGCCGCGTGGTTTGAGACGGCATCCCAGGAATTGCGCGACCCCTCTCGCCGGAGGTTCGAGTCCTCCCTCGGGCATGAGTGTGTGTGTTGTTGTTAGCATAAGTTAGTTTAAGTAGTGCGTAAGTCAGGGACCGATGACCTCAGCAGTATGGTCCCTTAGTAATTCACACACATTTGAACATTTTCTCGTGCTCTCTACCGGCACACACTCAAATTGAATGTCATTCTGTGTGGCGTTCAGTAACGTGTGCTAAGTCTCCTGTAGCTTATGGACAATGCGACTCTTGCGTGATCTGTCGATTTCCCTCGAAGAGCATGCTTAGTGACGTCATTCGAGCATTCAGCCGCTATCTTGAATCCCAAAACACTGATGATTTGTCTTTTACTGGTCGCCCACGATCAAAAACAGCATTTAATGACAACTACCTACAGTTGTCTCATATGCACCCGGAAGAAAATGAATTGAATTATGCATCTGCCTTCACATGATAAGTGTGGCCTTCAGGCTCCCAGACGAACAACAGTTGGAATCCCGCTGCAGCTTGTTGCGGGGGAAGGTGCGTAAGAGAACACCGGGAATGGAAGCTAGAAAACTGCCGCCGGATTCTGTCTCTTGACAAGTGCAACACTTGTCTAATCGCTGATGATTGTCGTAGATAAGTAAGGTAGCGCCCAGGTAGCAACGCACGTTTCAGGCATGCAGTCCGCGGTTCCAGCAGGGGAGGATCAGCTATCACGTATACGAATCTGTCGCTTCTAATGGCTGTCCGCGATGATTTGAAAGCTGAACTACATCGGGACGGGATGCTACAACTTATTTGCCCAACCAAACGGTCAACATTTTTCTGAAGAGTTTGTCTTGGAACGATGATGCGCCGCGTCCATCTCACCAGGACGTGAAGATATCAATCATCTTAAAAGAATTTCTTGTGGTATCTGTCGACATGAAGAAGTGTATGAAGATATGTGCGATTAGTTGAAACCTGTAGTGCGCCGTCCCTGTACGATCCTCATACACTCTATGATCTCACTGGAACCGGGGTCGAAGAGAGGGACTTAGAGCAGCAGTGCTTCAACAGCCTTGTGGACAGTTTGATAAGGATTCAAGAACGTTGCCGTGCACAGTGTGCAACATCACCGTACCGAACGTAATCCAGTAGCAGACTTTGATCTCACTCGTGAGCAAAGATGTGTACTTTAGATCAGATACCTGTTTATTAGGTTATTTTCTTTTTAGTTTTTCTTCCACAATAAGGATAACATTTATTTTTCATAAGGTTGATACCGTCATTCAATGCTTCTCTCGAATCCAAACACACACACGTTCGCAGGTTCACTAAATAATCAAAGGTATGAGGACACCTAACAGCGGACCTTAATAGGGGGAGTGTGTACGCTTCGCCTTCGTGACGGCGTGAATTCTGGTGGGGATACTTTCAATGCAATGTCTGGAAGTCTGTGGAAGAATGACAGCACGTAATTCCTCAACATCCGAAACCACAGAAGGTGTGATTTTGGACTCAAGGGACTGGAGCGAAGTCGAAGTTCTAACTAATCCATTGTGTTCAGGTCGTGACTCTGGGCATTTCAGGAACGATATTATCCAGAAACCACTGCCTCTCAGATGCTGTTATATAACAAGATGCACTGTCATGCTGACACAGCCATCGTCTGTAAACTGTTCATCCACTGAACGTAGTACGGGATGCTGTAGCGTGTCTGCCTATCTTTCCGAATTTGGCCGTTGTCGGCCGTTGCCTTTCCGAGTTTGGCATTTTCGTTAGTGCAATAGGGGGACCAATAGTTTCATCGGATTGTCATAGCAATAGCGTGATTCGTCTCTCCAAATCACTCGTTTCCAGGAACCCACTGGCCACTAGCGTTGCTCTTTACACCATCTCAGGCGCTGCCTGGTACTGGATAGAGAATTCTGCGGCTTACGAGGAGTAGCTCGGGCACTGTACCCCACTTTCTTTGACTCCTTGCGTTCGTTCACTGTGCCAGACTAGAGGCAGCGCTTTGGAACTGACGAGTGATTCCTTTCGCTAATTTCACGAGACTTTTTATAAACACACTCCGCGAAGCTCAATCGCCACTGTCCGTCAGCACGTGAGCTCTGCCTTGTCTTGTTTCTGTTGTGATTTTTCCTTCGCGTTTCCACGAAACGATCACTTCAGCAACAGTCGACTAGAGCGGCTTTAGAAAGGTTGAAGCGACCCTGATGAATCTGTTACTCAATGGACCCGCAATAATTACTCCATGTTCTAAATCAGTGGGCTCTCCTGTCCGAACCATTCTGCTGTTACCGTTTCCATACTAACGAGACAATAGGCTCGCAGCCTCCTTTCACACTGGCGGGTCTACCTCTCGTGGCATTTAGAGGTCAATTCTGCATTTAATGAGGGTGTTTGGGTAATTATGATCAGATGGTGTATGCTGGTGGTGCAGCACTTTGCGTGGATGATACTGCGATGCGATATGAAACAAATTTGTAAGTGACATCTGTATTACGGAATTTCTTTGTGAAATCCACATTTTTATCTTTATTTATTCCTAATCGTAATTAGGGTCTTCACCGACCTGCATTTGGGGTAATACAGTTGCATATGTATCATCTGTGCTAGTATGTCGAATACATTTTGAATGCTACAGCTGTCCAATTAGAAATAACAATTTATTTAGGTTCTTCGTTTCTTTCACTAATGTCTTAACTTAGCATTATGTTGTACTTTCATTCTGGGTCCGGTAGTTCCTTATCGCAGTAACGTATATTTTATGCGCCATTCGCAGCCTGGCGTATATTTATGCTCGATGTTCGTAATAATTCAGCATTTTCTTGTACCACCAGTTGCCAGCGGACAAACAAGTGACTGAGATCGAAACCTTCAGTTGACGTGGTAAAAAGCAGTGGTAGTCTGCAACAAAAATGCAGCACATGTATCTGTGATACAAAGTAAGGCAAATTGGTAATCCACGTACTACTAATACTTTGAAACAGTACTTGATTAGAGTAAATTACTATTGCAGAATGAAACAATGCTTAACCGCGAAATACTTTCTCCCAGGTGCTAACTTCCTGTGATCATTAATATATAGAAAAGGATGAATTATGTAGTAAACGCTTCCTGAAACCTGACTTGGCGCTTAAAATATGCTCTTATGTAGTATTCACCATAACTGATACTTAACTTTACGCCAGCGGCTTCTGTAATGTGTTGGCATTTGTTGTGTTCAGTTACGATTATTAACAGTTATGGGTGTTGTAGAACGTTAGTATTCAAAAACCAGTAACATGAGACAATAATCGAACGAGAAATACGTTTCATTTTATTAAATGCCATGCTTGACTGCTTGTTACGACCCCATAGTAGTGTGCAGTGGTTGGCGAGATTAAATCACTTTTCTCGTGAATGTTTTGTGGTATCAGTTCAGTAATTTCTATACGCTGTGAAAGCTACTTCCATTATGTAGGATCTTCGAGCTAAAATTTATCATACTTACTCGTTTCAGCGATTTGATCATTTCCACAAATTCGAATACACAGACTGTCGTCATACATATATGTTCAAGGCCCTTTCGAGAATATTTTTCCGCAAAAGGGATTTATCATTTGGTGTCCCATTTTGCCTCTTTTCCTTCTACGCTTTCACCCGAGTCTGTGTCCGCTAGTAATTGTGATAAACACAGTAAGCAAATCTTGCACTTGTGTGCCTCTGGCACCCCATTCAGCTTGGTGCCCCAAGCAGGAGGTTGTATAGCCTGGGTCTTAAACCGGCCCTGCATACGTTATTTATTGAGTAATTTATTTATTGCGTTGTTTTTATGGTGTGTGTGTGTGTGTCTGTCTAGTGAAATGATTTCGTGTTTAAATAATTCGAGTTATTTGAATCCTTCTGCTTGAATGCAACAGTTCATTGACTGTCTCCTTCTTTGCTGTTTGTTTGTTGCTGGATGCGTCGTCCAAGTGGAAGACTGATTATTGGTGGAGTGGTCGCAAGCCTACAGGAACAACATGATATGTTTCCATCTTTTCGTTAAAGTCCGTCGCGTATACAGAAAAAACTGTAAGGCAACGCACTTTTAATAATAACAGAAAAGAAATATTCACTTTCAGTAATACTGACTGAGAAACATATAGTCGAAATTTGCGAAGGTGGAGTAAGTTTCACTTCCACAGGCCGATGGAGGATTTACGAGATTACGCTGTGTTGTGGCGAGGCCGCAGTCAAAGAATTTCAGCGGTACACCTGATTTTATTATTCAATGAACGTTACATTAATGCGATAGGATTTCATAATACATATAGTCGCGTGTAGTTGTTTTTTGGGGAGAGGAAATAATTGCAGAAAGCAAGGATGGGGAGGAATGGGGATGAGAATCTGTTAGGTAGATGAAGGGGGGGGGGGGGAGGGGTTGGAAGGGAGAGGGAGAAAGATGATATGGGAGAGCTAGGCAGATGTAAAAAACAGGGATGATGGATCCCTATACTCCGTGACAGAGCGAAGGGGAAAGATGCGGGAGACCCGCAACGCCGTACTAGGCAAGGTCCTAGTGGAAGTGGTTTGCCATTGCCTTCCTCCGACCGTAATGGGGATGAATGATGATGATGATGAAGACGACACAACAACACACAGTCATCTCGAGGCAAGCAAAATCCCTGACCCCGCCGGGAATCGAACCCAGGACCCCGTGCTTTGGGACGCGAGAACGCTACCGCGAGACAACGAGCAGCGGACAGACAACGCGGAAGAAAGTATCAGTAGGGGAAACACACACACACACACAGAGAGAGAGAGAGAGAGAGAGAGAGAATGTGGACGCTGAAAGGAGCACTGTCAGAAAAGTCTTACACAATTGTAGCTAGCTGGAATAAGAAGAAAACCTCAGTTATACAGTGCGTTGAGTACACCTTCAAGACGTCAAGCTGATGTGAAGTTCCATTTAAAAAATTCTTGGTCTTTATGTTTACCACGTCATCATTACAATTGTTTCATTTTTCTACGTCTGATGGCACTCAGAAATTTATTGTTGGTTACTACTGGTACCGACAAAATGGTGTAATTTCGAAGTTATGTACATCTTGTCAAGAAATTAGGTATCGAGTTTTTTGAAATAATTATTGTATTCTTATCATTAATAGTGGCATGTTTACCTCATGTTACATTCAACGTAACCACCATTCGCATCCCTAGGCAACTCCCATCTACCACCTGTGGCACCAAGGATATTGTGGAGCACTTGTGGTGTTATAGTTGCAGTATTTCGGAGCTCCGCCAGTGAGTTGACACATGTTGTAAGTAGGCTGTTTATGTTTTCTTTATGTAAGTAGGCTGTTTATGTTTTCTTATTGGCAACGTTACGTAGCGCTCAGGCTGTGCTGTGTGCAGTCTGTGGCTAGTTTGCATTGTTGTCTGCCATTGTAGTGTTGGGCAGCGGCAGCTGGATGTGGACAGCGCGTAGCGTTGCGCAGTTAGAGGTGAGCCGCCAGCAGTGGTGGATGTGAGGAGAGAGATGGCGGAGTTTTGTAATTTGTCATGAACTGCTATATATATATTATGACTATTAAGGTAAATACATTGTTTGTCCTCTACTAATATCTTTCATTTGCTAACTATCCCTATCAGTAGTTAGTGCCTTCTGTAGTTTGAATCTTTTATTTAGCTGGCAATAGTGGCGCTCGCTGTATTGCAGTAGTTCGAGTAATGAAGATTTTTGTGAGGTAAGTTATTTGTGAAAGGTATAGTTTAATGTTAGTCAGGGCCATTCTTTTGTAGGGATTTTTGAAAGTCAGATTGCGTTGCGCTAAAAATATTGTGTGTCAGTTTAAGCACAGTCGTGTATAAATTGTTCTAAGGGAACGTTTCATATGTCGACTCTTAGCCGAGGATACCTCACTGGAATTTTCTGATTTTTTTCTTGTAGTTTGTGTAATTAGTGTAGATTTTGTTTATTGCTAGCGCGTAATTGTAGAGAGAATCTCCTTTGTAGTTGCAGTCTTTCATTGTTGTACAGTAAAACAGTTGTGGCATGCATGTAGATTTGCACCAAGTATTTCGCAGCTACGCTTGCAATTAACTAGATATTATTTTCAGTGCTATGTTAATGTGTTCTCCTATTTTTGCTCTTCAATTTGGTATTTGTGCATAGGGAAATGGAGCGGGCGGCAATCAATGGCGTAGGCAGTGAAACAATTAGTGAACAGGGAAGCATTATCGATCGATCGCTCGGCAACACTCGCCTCAGGAATCCGAAATGATAGAACACAATTTTGCAAATACTGTAGACTCAGGTTTTGCGTCCTCACCGTTTTCTCAAATAAGTCAAGACACATTTTCTTCTTGTCAAAATGTGAATGTTGCTGGTACAAATGCACTGCCGAAAAGCGTAGAGGAACAGATTCCAGACACTAATGCATTGTTATTACAATTAATGCAACAAATGGGACAAAATCTTCAAAAGTTAGACACAATGGAACAAAATCTTCAAAAGTTAGACACAATGGAACAACACCAGAGACAAACACAGCAACAGTTAGACACAATGGAACAAAATCTTCGGAAGTTAGACACCACACTTGAACAAACACGTGAAGATTTAACTACTGAGTTACATAACATTGAATCGAAATGTCAAAAAGTGTATAATGACGTAAAAACACAAATTTGTGAGCATTTTCAGCCTATTTTTTCGCGGCATGAAAATGCATTACAGAATCACGAAGCAGCCATAAAAGAGCTGCAAACCATTGTTCATGAAAATCATGAGACCTTGTGGGCTAAAATTGACTCAGTTGCATCTACCGATTCGGTTACGCAACTGGCAAAAACTCAGGAAAACTTAAAGAACACAGTAGATTCGATTTCAACACAAATGGACACTCTGAAACTTGGTTCAGAAAAACACACTGAGGAAATGTGTTCACTATCGGAGAAAGTAGCTGAACTTTCGGATCAGGTCACTAACTTATCTACAAAGGTAGATGATGATCTGAATGACACAAGACCCGTAGCCTTCACTGACACAGAAGAGTATGAACAAATTAGAAAATTCAAACAAAATCAAAATCAAATCAATACACAGTACAAAAGAGAAATCCGGGAAGTACAAGATCAGTTGACGCAGGTAATACAAGAATTACATATTTCAGAGGACACTCGCACTCCAACACAGGAAGAGGAACTTAGAAATACGGAAAAGCCACAAAATAATAGCACAGGGCATATCAGTAATTATGAAAGGAATTGGCAAGGTGCACCGAATTTTGAGATGGAACCGCTGACACGACGTAACAATGACCGATATGTGACTCGCCGACATGATGATTTTGACTATAAGCTGTTCATTACTACACGTAAATTCAAAACATTTAAGAATTCTGCCAACGACATTCATCCACAAGCATGGCTCCATCAATTCTCTCATTGTTTTCCTCCCAACTGGTCATTGGAGCACAGGTTAGAATTTATGTGTGGCTACTTGGAGAATGAACCAGCTGTAAGAATGCGATCGGTCATTCACGATTGTCACAGTGAAGGAGAATTTTACCATGCGTTCCTCTCAGCATATTGGTCACAAGCTACACAAGACCGAGTAAAACATAGCATCATGATGATGAAACACTTTGAACAATCTGAATTTTCCAGTCTTGTCAAATATTTCGAAGACATGTTGTACAAGAATCAGTACCTGTCAAACCCATACAGACCCTCAGAAGTCATCCGCATTTGCTTAATCAAATTACCTGAACATTTACGGCATATTATTTTGGCAGGACGTTGCAAAGACGACATTGAAGCTTTTCAGGGACTCTTACAAGAATTAGAAATTGACACAGACAGTTGCGGGATGCGAAAACATGAAAACAATCACTACAGGTCACATCCGTCACAATTCCGTGACGACAGAAACAATAAAGGGCCACGACAAGCCTATTCTTACAACGTAAATCGTGACCAAAACAGACACCAATATGACAACCACTGGCAGAGTAATAGTTACAGGGAAAGATCACCTTTCCGCGGTAATGACTATCACAGAGACAATCAGAGAAACAGACAATATGGGAACCAAAACAATTATTATCAAGGGAGACAGAATAACTTTAGACGCAACGGTCGAGCGCGCAGTTACGACTCAGGGAGAAATTCTCCACCACGTGACCGACAAGAAAGGAACTATGGAATCTACCGATATGACGACAGACGATATGATCGTAACGACAGACCTGAACTGCGTCAGAACTGGCGGGATTCTCGTCACGGTGAATTTGTAGAACTTAGGTCTCCAAATCCCAATAACGACGCGCGCCAACAAAGAGACAATAGGCAATGACTCACTCCGCTGGCAGCCACAAAACGTACTTATGAAACTGACGACACAGCTGCCGTAGCTAGGAATTACATAAAAATGGAAGACATTAGGGACATCTTACTCCAAGAACACGACGTAAAACATAACAACATTGCATATCCTGTGATTCACATTACTGTAACTGCTATATATATATTATGACTATTAAGGTAAATACATTGTTTGTTCTCTATTAATATCTTTCATTTGCTAACTATCCCTATCAGTAGTTAGTGCCTTCTGTAGTTTGAATCTTTTATTTAGCTGGCAATAGTGGCGCTCGCTGTATTGCAGTAGTTCGAGTAATGAAGATTTTTGTGAGGTAAGTTATTTGTGAAAGGTATAATTTAATGTTAGTCAGGGCCATTCTTTTGTAGGGATTTTTGAAAGTCAGATTGCGTTGCGCTAAAAATATTGTGTGTCAGTTTAAGCACAGTCGTGTATTAATTGTTCTAAGGGGACGTTTCAATGTCGGCGAATAATACGTCTCTTGATAAATCCCCAGACGAAGTAGCCCATGGGTGTGAGGTTGGGAGAACGCGCCTCCCTGAGCATGGGTTCTGAACACGGAATCCATCTTCCAAGAAATCCATCTTCCAAGAAACGCATCATTGAAAAATGTACCCATATCTATGGTGTAATGGAGAGGTGTACCGTCCTATTGAAAGTACATATTACGCACCCGTTTCTCCTGCACAAGCTGCGGTAAAAGAAATTATTGCAACAGATCCAGACATATTGCCCCATCGATGGAGCTTTCATCGAAGAGGAACCGGGCGTAGATTTTGTCAGTTGATATTCCCATCCAAAATTCATTTTTTTCTGGGGGGGGGGTGGGGAGAGGGGAGCCTCGCTGGAATCCCAAGTGCTTCACTTGTGGTGCGTCATCCTAGATGATGAAGTTTTGTCGGTTGACATTTCCACAAGTGGGGAAGGTACTCTTATCACTGAATACGATCTGAGTGAGGATGTTGTGATATGCATTTGCTACAAGCAAATCCTACCACATGTTCTTACGTTCTGCCAAATCCTTGTCATACAATTGGAGGAGAACCTGCAGGTTGTGTGGTTTTTTTTGTCAAAGTGTGGCCCAACACTTTATGTACCATCGAGCATGGAATTTCCAGTTCGACCGACAATCGCCTCACTCACCGATTTTGAACTGAGTTCAACAGGTATTCAAAGATATTCAGTTATGCCAGTAAGTGTTAATGGATGGTCTTGTCCTGAAGCATTTTTAACCACACCAGCTATTTAAACTCGTTTTTTACCTGTTGAATTGTATTATGAGCAGGTCCAGGTTTATTGAAGCGGCGACCAAATCTTGTCCGAATTTCACCATACGATAACCTCTGCTGCCGCCAAATAACAATGGCTTCCTGTCCAGATCAGTTAACATCGCGGTTGTAGGGGTACCTATAACAACAGGACACTTGTTTAGCGATGCCTTGAAGCCAGTCCATCGTTTCCAGCGATAGCTGTAACTTCAACATCTACAATGCACCTAGCATACACATCTTGCCCCTACTATACCGTTTTCTGCAAAATCAATACACAATGCACCTAGCATACACATCTTGCCCCTACTATACCGTTTTCTGCAAAATCAATACTTAATTTCTGGAAACCCTGTATTGTAGCTGTACAACTAGCACAAAGGAAGAGAACGAGCTGACTGTAAAGACATGGACCATGTTCCAGCCATTTCCAAGCCCATAGTCCCTCCAGCTTGTCCTCAACTTGCCCTATGTTCACGATTTATGTTAAGGTACCACACAACCCAGTACATGTTGCTTTATCTTCACCTGCGAGAATGTAGTCAATCGCAGCAGAACAGTGCGAATGGACGTCATATTTTCGAGAAGAGTGTCCGCATCACTGCATATGTGATGTGTTCCACATGTATTTGCACTTTCCCATCTCCCTACCCATTGACTGTTCTTCATCTAAAAACAAAGATACGAAGTTTGTTACGCCCATCCACACCAGAACCTCACCTTTCACTGAATCGGTATCTTCCCACGATCTTCCTGAGCGAGTACCAACTGCCATTTTCAGACTAACGTACGACAGGGTTCATTCTAAAAACTGAACGAGGATTAAACTGTGAAGATCAAATTCTTCCACTCACTCATGTTTTAGTCTCGATGTTGCTGTCTTAAGAAAAACACTTGGATTAGCGGGAACACACTCCTAAATATCTGCCGCAAAAATCATTGCTCACGTAGTTTTATCACGAACCTGACACTCCTGAGGCAGGTGAATGATGTGCAGACACTTACCTTGTACACTCAGTTGCTTTTCGGGGCTGAGACCAGATATCGACTTTCTTCTGCAATTGTTTCTCTTCGAGGCCTTTTACTGGCCTACAACGCATCAGAAACGTCACCAGCAGCTTGAAATGACCTCATGTGGAATGTTAAAAATGGCCCGTCTATGGTGTCTCTGAAATACTAGCATGTATCTGAGGTTTCTATCCTGAGAAATTGCGACCAGATGGGCTGTTTGTGCCACTACTACTTCACCAAGCTACTACGCTCCGTTAACAGCGAAAGTGGTAACACATTATAGATATAATGGCACGGTTTTGATTATCTTTCAACCACGAACCTACTCGCGGCAAGGACAGATTTTAGAAGAAATCTTGATGGTCATTTTCACTCAGTGTTCCCCTTATTAACTTCTGGACGCTGGCGTAAATTCTATGGATACCGATAGCAAGTTCAGAGCATTGTAATATATTTCTATGCTAATGAGACTCTGATGAAGTGCCCAGTATGAACGGTGAACATGTTAAGATGATCGTCAACAGACTAAGGCGCCAACTCATCCCTACGATTTCGACTTAATACAGCAAGATATAGGTAGAGAACGTACGGAGTCTGCATTTGAGTTCTGCTGTTGTGCTGGCGGACTGAACACGAGCTTGCCGCCCCACTCCTGGTGCAGTGGGCTGTTCCTTTGGTCGGTCGACCTTCCGGGAGAGAGCTGCGTCACTGTATCCAGCCGCATGACGCAACGCGACTGCATTCTCCTAACAGGTTCCTGGTCAGTTAGCGCTCCTATTCCGTGAGGTAATGTTTACTCAGCAACTTCCGCTGCAAGAAGTTCCCATTCATCGTGACGGAACGTTTAGAACGTTTTCACGTGTCATGCTGGAATATTATTTCTGTCCACAGATGCAGTAGACTTCAGACGTGGCGTCTTCGTCACCTTCGTACAAGGAGCAACACAGAAAGGCTTAGGGCGAAGTGTAGAATTTATGTTATTTATCGTAATCATGGCAATGAGTTGTAGTGTGTTGCTACGGCAGTAATACCGATAACGATCTGGAAATAAATTTAAAAGTACTTGGGGCGGTAGGGAACGTGGGATTTGTGAGTCGAGCTCTCTGTCGATTTCACAGGACATAACTGATAAACACAAAATCATCATATTACATATCATGGTAAGAGAAATTTGACAGTCGTCGATAATAACACTGTTTAATAGCCCTCTACAACTCCTCCCTTCTCCAAAAGGAAAACAAATCTTCCTCCTTGCGAATCATTAACAACATTTATAAGTTAGTTCTCAGTTTCTTTTAAAACCATTCTTCGACACACAACTCTGAAAATACTCATAACAAACATATCAACTGACTTCACAGTTACTGAATTCATCACGTTCCCTTAGAATTACTGGCGCACTACTTAAACACAGCCGGCCGGAGTGGTCGAGCGGTTCTAGGTGCTACAGTCTGCGACCGCTACGGTCGCAGGTTCGAATCCTGCCTCGGGCATGGATGTGTGTGATGTCCGTAGGTTAGATAGGTTTAAGTAGTTCTATGTGCTAGGGGACTGATGACCAAAGAAGTAAAGTCCCATGGTGCTCAGAGCCATTTGAACCATTTTTGAAGTTAAACACAGTTCAATGATGGAAATCTTACATCAATAGCTGTCACATCTATTCCACCATCTGTTATAAAATCTTGGAGGAGTAGATATTTGAAAGCAACCAACTGGTGTCAATTTTCATAAATTAACTTTCAATTGAACATTAGATTCCTTTACATAACTTGAAAAGACGAACAGCTACCTCATGTAATCAATAAAAAAAAGTCTCACTTAATGTTGATTTTAAACATCAGACGAAGTAGGAAGAATGATAGCATCCAAAACAAGTCCACTCACTTATAATAGAGACAAATACGCTAACACATACAGTTTAACAAAGCATGAGCTCATGCTAGTAGGCATTAAACGGGCTCAATCCATGGTACAAAGGTGACAGAAGAGGTATAATATAAACTTCATTGTCGTAATACACCAAAATGACAGCTTAAAACAAAGTCGCTGACACACCGATCAATCGCAATGCACTAATGCACAACAACGACAGCTTAAAATGAAGTCACTCATACATCAGTCAACCATAATGTCTGCCAAACAATGTAACTCAAACACTAATGAGTGACAATGTTTGCTACACAACGTCACTGAGACGCTGATGAATGACTCTTTATTTACATGTCACACTGCTGTACGAACCACAGCAGTAAAGAGGAGAACGGACCAAATAGTCTCCATCGGTAATGCATAGCAAACAGTCCAACGATCAGTGGCGTGGTAGCTATTTATCCTCTTGACAGCACAGCTGAGAATCACACTAGCAAAATGTAGTATCCTGCCCACTTGTCTAATATAGAGTGCCTAGGAAGCTGCTTTCTCGGATTGCTAGACAACAATTCGAGCAAATAGTATTAATGGAGTTTATTACAGTAAGTTAAATTAATAATACTTAACATTGCGTATTCACAAAGGTATCTCGCAAGCAAATGGCGACATGCAAATAATCAGTGTCCTTCGGTATACACAATTTCAGTGCAAAGAAAATAATACTGTTCATAAGTCACTGCTACAGCATTGTATGACGGTTCGTCGTCCACTCCCCGCGGCGCTTATATTATCTTCGTATAGATGTCACTACAGTCGTGGTGTCGTCCTATTCAGCGTACTAATGGCTGACGTCGTCTCACAGCCCTCTCTGCTCCTGCGTTCTTGATCTTGTGCTGACACTTTTGGTTATGGTGGAGCACATAGTCCTGTCACTTCTACATCTTTTCATATCGGTATGTACCTGAGGGGCACAGCATCCACCAGGGCGCCATACTGCTTAAATCTCAGTAGTGAAGAGAAACAGACAGCCTGTCCATGTTGTCTTTAGCTCGGTGTTATCCACGTTGCTCAGCAGTCGCACCTCGGGCACTGCAATACACAGCCCGGCTGCTTGCCACCCACACCAGCGTACAGACTGTTCACTTCCTCCTCCCCAGGTACTCTGTTGTAGAGGCTCCGCACCAACTGACGTTGCTTGTACTTCCGCCGTGGCCCATGGCAGTACCAGCCTCGCAGCAGTCAGAGACGTTCCAGGAAAGCCTCAGTGTTCATGAGACAAGAAGAAACTGAATATTAATTATGTACAATAAAATGAAACGAAAAGAAAGGGTTGTTTGGTGTCCTTCACGGGTTTTACAACCAAAACTATATAATCATTTCCTGCCTAATATTTTCTGCTTTAATTGTGAAACATATGAAAGTCAAACCGTGGGGAATATATAAAATGATTGAAGAATGTATGCAAAATTTAGTTCACTAACAACATTTATTTTCCCAAAACAAAGACAGACATAAATTATCATAAAAAAGTTATTGATTGAAACCGTTTACTCTCTACCAGAGCCCTGAAATCACGGTATATTTCAGTGTGTGGCACACTCGTTCGCTGGGCGTACCAAGGGCCAATTTGGCTCACTTTGGATTAGCCGAGCGGTCTAGGGCGCTGCAGTCATGGACTGTGCGGCTGGTCCCGACGGATGTTCGAGTCCTCCCTCGGGCATGGGTGTGTGTATTTGTCCTTAGGATAATTTAGGTTAAGTAGTGTGTAAGCTTAGGGACTGATGACCTTAGCAGTTAAGTCCCATAAGACTTCACACACATTTGAACATTTTTTGGCTCACTTATATGACAGAGCGCACAAGGAAACGAAGACTGGTAAACCAAAGACGAATGAGTGTGCCCTTGGCAAACAAATGGTCCAAGACGTTTGAAGTCACCCTGTCGGTGCAGAAAGAACTTCACCACAGACTCCCCAATCTAACTACTTGCAAGTGAAGTCAGTCTTCGGACAGGTCCCAAGTACCAACCACACATGCCAGGGACTCGACTAGAAGATTTCGGCCAGAAGATACTTCCAGACCAAAGTCCAGCACCCGAGTCCTTTGCACCTCTCTAAAAGAAAAAAAAACCGTTTTCCCTCTTAGTGCACGAACGACACCGCCTTCACGCCATCTTGAGCCAATCACCGGACTCTAGAGGTGCTAAATCTCCCTTCCCACACGACAGCAAAGACTCCTGTCAAACCACAGCAAGAGTTAAGAAACCTACGTCTCTGGAACAAAAGAAACCGCCAATTACTGACTTTTTTAAGTTTTTGCGTAGGGGGACGATTGTTTCCTCTGCAGTCATGTTGTGCCCCACAGCAAAAAGCAAACAGATATAATCTTAAAGGTCTTTATCTAAATCGCCTGTGCCTTGGAGCTTGTTAGTCATACCTATGAGGTGTGATAAAGATTCTATCTCTAAATGTTTCTCAGATGCAGGAGTTTCTTACACAACTGAGGTGGCCAATGTAAGTGGGTAACAGGACTATTTGCAGTATGAGCAAACACAAAAACAGGTAAATTTGTATTATACATGGCTCTGCACGCAATGCCCAGTTTACGACTCCACTGTGTAGACGTGTTCCTTCTGTCTGTCATCCCCAGCTCATCCTTCTGCTGGCGCTGTGGCAGGTAGCTTGGCATTGTTCTGCTGGAGACCTGTCTCAATGAGGGGCGACTCTGTCTGCACTGTATGGCTATGGGCTGGTAGGGCAAGATTTACTGAGGGATGGGCTGGCCGCCAATTGCTTTCAACTCCCAAAATGCCTTTTCTATGAGCTAAGGACCATAAAAATACGTCATGCTTTTAGCACTCTACCAGCCTTCATCGTGTTTGCTCAGGCCGTTAACTTTCTAGAGTCTCGCTCAAGGTGCATCAGGTTGTAAGAAAATCTTTAATAATTTTCCATATGCAGAAAATAGGTGAGAGAGTAACTTGTCCTCTCTCACATATCAAGACAAAGGATGTATATTGGCTTACATATAAAACATGAGATCTAACTGGCCCGATATTTTCCACAGCTGCTTACTGCAGTAGTGGTAACTACAAAATGCCAACCCAAACAGGACAAAAGAATAACTTTTTTTTGGTGGCAACTGTGGATGTAAACACTTTGACAAGTTATTGTGAGTTGCTTTCTCTGCACTTTTCCTAAGAAACATCAGATGAAGGCTGGGATGATTCCTTCAGGTTATCACCAGCCACTTTCCAGTGCTTGAAACTTCCTTAATCACCTGGCCCACTTTAATATCCCATCCAGCCTAGGTGGCTAGTACGAAAAGAACTAGCCTTAGTTTGCAGGTGGTTTCATAATTTGCTATCTATTCACTTTCTGACTATGCATGTTGTCAGTGACATTCCTACTTGCAGGGCATCAGAGGTCGTGGCCACAAACAAAAATTAAGAAAAGTACGGTTTAAAGAGTAGCGAAAGAGACTGCTTCACAAAGTGAAGCACATGGGAGACTAGGAACAAGGGAATTGAAACTCCATGGGTTGGGAGATTATTATTTTATTTTATTTTTTTTCTTTCTTGGATCATCAGTCTTTTCACTAGTGTGATGCAGCCTGCCTTGAATTCCTGTCCTGCACCAACATCTTAGTGTCAGATTACCAATTGCAACCTATGTCCTCCATTATTTGCTGGATGTATTCCAGTCACTGTCTTCCTCTGTAGTTCTTGTCCTCTAGGGATCCATTTGGTACCATGGAACCCATTCCCTGATTTCTTAACAGATGTCCTAATTTCCTGTCCATCCTCCTTGTCAGTGTTTCCCACATGTTCCTTTACTCTCTGATTCTGAACAGAACCTCATCATTCCTTACCTTATCAGTCCACCTAATTTTCAACATTCACCTGTAGCACCACGAAATGCTTCGATCCTCTTCTGTTCTGGTTTACCCAAAGTCCATGTTTCACTACCATTCAATGCTGGGCTCCATACATACATTCTCAGAACATTGTTTCTTAAATTAAGGACTATATTTGTTTTTGGGGTATTATGTGATGTTATTTCAGTGATTACACCACAGCGTCAATTATACGATGGACTTGGCTGTTCTAGGCACTTACAGACACCTGTGTTCTAGGGGTATCATCTTTGAATAGCAATCAAAACGTCCTTGGCCCCAGGTTAGAGCCCTGCCACCTCTTAAATTTTGAATAAAAATCATCTGCAGTGGCAGCTAAAGACTTCTGGCGTAAGACGTCACCCTCATTTAGCCAATGGCCTTGTCAAAAAGGGCAGAGGAGCGGACGGAGATGCAATGCAGTCTCTTGGCTTTGGGGTGGGGAGCTGCACCTAAAGGCAGAAAACCAGCAATGATCAATGGCATGAGAGTGCGGAAGGCAACGGAAATCACTGCATTAAAGACACAAATTGTATATCCTCAGGATCTGTAATTGAAAAAGTGTCATGATAATCTCTCCATTCACAAAAGATTCCGTGCTAGTCTGCCATTCAGTTCTTCTGGAGGGGACTGCAAAGGGTGAGGGGACCATAAGAGAAGTACAGAATAACCAACGGAAGGATAAAATTATACTATAGCTTGCTTCACATAAGACGGCGGGAGGGGGCAGCCAATGGATGAGAACTGCACATGCGCGGCGGCAGAGAGTGAGCAAACCAAGTCCACGTTGCCGAATTGCGTTGCTGCGTGCGGACAACAATCAGGCTCATTTGCTACTGTACATACGTTAAAATCTATGAGGGGAACAGTAAACATTAAAACCAATTTCGATCAGTCGTCATGAGAGAAACAGTAATTCACGTCTTGATGACGTTGCGTCCACTGCTCCACAGAATTACTCCGCATGACATCGGGAGGCGAGAACAGCTGACACAGCTTTGTGAGGACGTGAAGTACAGTTTTCTCAACATGATAAGATCATTGAAACTGCTTTCAATAATTTTATTTATTGCAATTAGAACTGTATTACAAATAAAAATTTAAAACAAAACAAAATTAACTTCAAGCACAAACCGAAATGGTTCAAATGGCTCTGGGCACTATGGGACTTAACTTATGAGGTCATCAGTCCTCTAGAACTTAGAACTACTTAAACCTAACTAACCTAAGGACATCACACACATCCATGCCCGAGGCAGGATTCGAACCTGCGACCATAGCGGTCGCTCGGTTCCACACTAAAGCGCCTAGAACCGCTCGGCCACAACGGCCGGCCAAACCGAAATCATTATATTTGCTTGACAACTGCTTCTACCCAATAGAGTTTTTAAAAATGTGTATAAGGTATATTTGTTGATGTGTTCGACTGTAGTTAAGAGTAATCACTCCACATAAAAAATAAATATTGGTAGAATAGACTAATGAAAAGCCTATCGTATAAATGATTAGTATGTTGTCATATTTTTCGCGGTTAACAGATATTGTGAGTGTAAACTAACTCGTTCGACATTACAGTGAGAGACCACATTTATAATCCATTGCACAAGCAAACAATTAGCCATCATCTGGCAATAATTCCAGGGAATGATGACCGATAACACCGAAAACGACCGATATCTCGACAAGTAACAGTTACTGTCATTATAGGGCCTTATCCAATTCGTGCCTTGAAAATGACAGGGGTTTATATGTGGAAATATCGGACTTTTGATGAACTTATCCAACTGCATTGTCGCGCGTTGTTAGAGCATACGACATAGTGGGAAAAGTTTAACTTTTCCTTGGGCAATATGTTCAACATTATAGTCTGCATAATTCAAAGGATACAAAGTCCTAATCAAAAAGGCTAGGATGTTCTCATTATTATGTACGCAACTGATATGTTGACAAACACATGTTTCTTTCTGAAGCACAGCATGCCGCACAGACTGTGCCCACGCTACAGGGGGATGTTATCTATTGCTTCACGCACAAGCGATTCAGTGAAAGTTACCTTGAATTTTTTTCCTCCCACATAGCCTTATCCTTTGCCCAAATTAATTCCATAGGGCTACACAGACAGTGACGTGGTTAAATGCAAAACTGTGTGACCCAATTCAAGGTGCACCTAAGTCAAATTTGTACATAATGTCACGGAACTTGTATAAATTAACGAGCCGCAGGAGATGGGCAAGAGTCTGGTTTACACTGTGTTTAACATTTTTATTTTTAAGCCACGGATAAATATCCGCTTTTCTGGTGTTTGCACTTGGGTGTTTTCTCTGTAACAGTTGAATTATAATTGGCCATGACCGATTTCGAAGCAAGGTATGACAAGAATTGTGAATCACGTCACGCCACTGACAGCATTCTTTTCCGAATGCTAGTCACTGCTGTTTTTCTTACACGTAAATACAAGTTTACTCTCAGAAACAAAAACAGACGAAGGGTCAGCACGCAGAACAATTATCCGAGAACCTATTCCTATGAAAAAATTAAAACCTCCGGTACTATTACTCATTTTCCAGCAGATCTTCGTGGAATGATTGTAATTGATCCATGTTTCATCAAGGTAATACAGTGTGGAACTACCTCCTTCTCTTGTATCGTGAATCTTTATATGGGATGTAGTTCGTGCTGCACCTATGTCACTTCTTTGAACTAAAAACTCTTCTTAACATATCTGGAAATAACTGTAACACGTTTATGTGATGTCAGGCATTCATCAGACATATGAAACACTTTAAAACATCGTTGGTAAAATCATCCATTTGTTTTACAGATTCCTTGCGATTTCGATGCTTTCCAGGCGACACGAAACCAACTTTTTCTACAGCTCCTACAGCTCTGACACTTTCTAATTCTGTTTACAGTTCTCTTGCCGATAACATATGATTTTGGGAGTCTGTTCTTTTGATTTCAAACGTCAACAATAGGAGACCTGCTTTCAAAATCACGTTTGAAAAAGTTATAAATGCGGTAAATCATCCCCCTCGCCTGCTTGTTAAGCACCACATTTATTGCCAACACATGACTTTTTTTTAATCGCACTTCAACATCTACAGATATACATTCACAGCTATACTGCTATAAGAAAGAAAAAGAAAACAAAAAGAGGTGATAATTGGATTGTTGCGAAGTACAGCAACAGTACAGCATGTAGGATCGAGATTCTCGCAGTCTAGCTGTAACTCGGTGCTAGCCGCTCGGAAAGAAAATGAATATTATTGGCTAGCAGTGGCTAGTCGAGGGGGATGTGCAGAACGGCTGAAAACTGGGCCGCTTTCCAACATGATGCGGACTTTAGTCGCTGCTTGGAATGTCAGAACGTGGTAGGCAAGCTAGATAGCTGAAAAGGGAAATGCTAAGGTTCAATCGAGGTATAGTGAGGGTCACTAAAGTGAAATGGAAAGAAGATAAGGATTTCTGGTCAGATGAGTATAGGAAAAAATCGAATTCCGTTCAAGAATCAAAACAGGAGGAGGTATACTTGGAGAAGACCAGGAGATACGGGAAGATTTCAGTTAGAAAGAGATTCCAAAATCAGATACTGGATTGTAAGACGTACCCAAGAGCAAATATAAACTCAGATCACAATTTAGTAGTGAGGAAGAGTAGGCTGAAGTTTAAGAGACTAACCAGAAAGAATCACTACACAGAGAATTGTGATATGTAGGTACTAAAGAATGAAGAGAGGCTTTGAAATTCTCGGAGGCTGTAGGTAAAGCGATAAGGAATAGCTCAGTAGGCAGTTCAATTGAAGAGGAATGAACATCTCTAAAAAGGGCAGTCACAAAACTTGGAAAGAAATACATAAGTACAAAGAAGGGAAAAGCTAAGAAAGCTTGGGTAACAGAAGAGATGCTTCAGTTGTTCGACGAAAGAAGCAAGCACAAAAATGTCCAGGGAAATTCAGGAATACAGAAGTGTAAGTCACTTAGGAGTGAAATCAGTAGGAGTTGCAGGGAAGCTAAAGCGAAACGGCTGCATGAAAAATGTGAAGAAATCGAAAAATAAATGATTGTCGGATGGACTGACGCTGCATGTAGGAAACTCAAAACAACCTTCATGAAATTAAAGACAAGTGTGGTAACATTAAGAGTGAAATGGCAATTCTACTATTAAATGCAGCAGAGAGAGCCGGGGAGGAAAGAGTACAACGAAGGCAGAAGGTATAGGTAACAATCCATCAGAATTTCTGAAATCATTGGGGAAAGTAGCAACAAAACGACTACTCACATTGCTGTATAGACTGTATGAATCTGGCGATATGTCATCTGACTTTCAGAAAAATATCATCCACACAATTCCGAAGACTGGAGGAGCTGACAAGTGCGAGAATTCTACCACAATCAGCTTAACTGCTCATGCATCCAAGTAGCGGACAAGAATAATATACAGAAGAATTGGAAAGGTAATTGAGAGTGCGTTAGATGACGAACAGTTTGGCTTTAGAAAAGGTAAAAGCACCAGAGAGGCAGTTATGACATTGCGGTTGAGAAAGAAAGCAAGCCTAAAGAAAACTCAAGATACGAACGTAGGATTTTTCGGATCAGAAAAAGCGTCAAATGGTACAAGATGTTAGAAACTCTGAGGAAAACTGGATATGCTATAGGGAGAGTCAGATAATATACAACATGTTCAACAGCCAAGAGGGAAAAATAAGAATGGAAGACCAAGAACGAAGTGCAGGGATTTAAAACGTTGTAAGACAGGGGCGTAGTCTTTCGCCTCTTCGGTTCGGTCTATATGGTAAGGGAACAACGATGGAAATAATAGAAAGGTTCAGGAGTGGAATTAAAATTCAAGGCGAAAGGTATCAGTGACACGTTTTGCTGATGACATCGCTGTTTTGAGTGGAAGTGAGGAAGAATTACACCATCTGCTAAATAGAATGGACAGTCTAAGGAGCAGAGAATATGTATTGAGAGTAAATCGAGAAAGATAAAAGTAATGAGTAGCAGAAGAAAAGAGAACTGCGAGACTCTTAATATAAGATTTTATAGTAACGAAGTAGATGAAGTTAAGAACTTCTGCTACGTAGGTAGCAAAATAACACAGGACAGAGTAAGGAGGACATCAAAAGCAGACTGACACTGGCGAGGACGATATTCTTTATCGAGGGGAGTCTACTATTAGCAAAGATATGTCTTAATTTGAGGAAGAAATTCCTGAATATGTGTGTTTTGGGCACAGGCTTACAAGGAAGTGAAAAACAGGACAGAAGAGAATCGAAACATTTGAGATGTGGTACTAGAGACGAATGTTAAATATTCATATGGTTCAAATGGCTCTGAGCACTATGGGACTCAACATCTGAGGTCATCAGTCCCCTAGAACGTAGAACTACTTAAACCTCACTAACTTAAGGACATTGCACACATCCATGCCCGATGCAGGATTTGAACCTGCGACCGTAGCAGTCGCGCGGTTCCGGACTGAAGCGCCTAGAACCGCTCGGCCACCTCGGCCGGCTGTTAAATATTAGATGGACTGATAAGGTAAGGAGTGATTATATTCTCCGCAGAACTGCAGGGAAAGGGATATATAGAAAATACTGACAAGAAGTTGGGACAAGATGATAGAACATGTGTTAAGACATCAGGGAATAACTTCCATGGTACTAGGGGAAGCTGCAGGGGTAAACACTGTATAGGAAGACAGAGATTGGAATACATCCAGCAAATAATTGACAATGTAGGTTGCAAGTGCTTCTCCGAGATGAAGAGGTTGGTGCAAGAGAGGAATTATGGCAGGCCACATAAAACCAGTGAGAAGGCTGATGATTGAAAAAAAAAAAGATCAGAATGAAGTTGCACTCCGTCCGGCTGGGATGCGTGCAGTAATTCGATTGGGATGAGTGTCATAAAGGCTTTGCATCCTATTCTGAGTCAAGTTGGTCCACGACTATTACAACTGGTCCTTGATATTATTGTTAATGGCACTGGGACACAGTTGACATCAGAGATGATCGCACACATATTCTATCAGAGACAAATGGCTCTGAGTACTATGGGACTTAACATCTATGGCCATCAGCCCCCTAGAACTTAGAACTACTTAAACCTAACTAACCTAAGGACATTACACAACACCCAGTCATCACGAGGCAGAGAAAATCCCTAACCCCACCGGGAATCGAACCCGGGAAGCATATCAGAGACAGATCTGAGAGTCCTGCTGGCCACAGGCGTAACTCAACACCAAGTAGAAGTTTCTAGAGACCCGTTCCTTGTGTGCTCGAGTATTGTTCCGTTGAAAAATGACACCACAATAATATGTGAGAAGTAATACATGAGGACCCATGATGTCCTTGATGGATGATTGTGCTGTCATCGTTCGTTCAATCACTACCAGCCATGACCTAATGTCATACACAATGGCTTCCTACACCATGACGCCTGGAATAACGCTGCTGTGTTGCTGTAAAACATTGGTAAAAATGGAACTTTTTCCAATGTCTTTGCGGTATTCGCCTTCGATTGTCATCCACTGTAGCGCAGAACGACTGTCTATCACTGAACACAATGGGACACCGTTCATCTGCAGTCCAAGTTTTCTGGGCTTCAGATGCAGCCGTTCATTTTGTGGTGTTAATGGCATCCTGCGCATGGTCCAGATGGTACTAGTCTCTGATGAGTAGTGTCGGATGACACACTATATTGCTTGTTGGCAGATGGCAGGGACAGATTTTCTTCCTGCGCAATATGGCGATTCTCCCTTTTGCTGGTCGACCAGAACGTTGACGACGAGTGTACTTGCAGACAAGTTCCCATACAGTCCGACATTGGGCCACTGCCACTTTCCAGTACCCCACAAATCTGAATTTTCCCTGATTCGACCAGCTGGCCAAAGGGAGGCTGACAATGAAGCTTCTTTCCAAGGTCTGTCAAGTGCTGATAGCACAATATGCATCATCTCTGTGTCCACCACAGTGGTCACTCAGTATCTGACGCTGTTAACGCACGTTATATACCTTCCCAGGCCTGCTAGCAACACTAATGCTTTCCGTATTAGCTGTCACAGAACTTTGCAACTCTAATCATTATTTTACATACCCACTGATGGTATGTACATTGTAAGAGGTCCGAGCAGATGTAATTTTATGTAAGAGGCCCGAGCAGATGTAATGCAGATGTAATTTTATGTAAGAGGTCCGAGCAGATGCAATTTCGATGTATTGCTCATGCGCTGCCTGCGTTATGCAAGGTATAAGAGAATCGCTGACCAGAGAGCAGTGTTGACTGCAGTAGGTACTGTGTAGCTGTAGCAGTAAGTTGTTGCTAGTCTGCGCTTGTCTGGAGTCTGCTCTGGTCTGGTATGGTGTATCGTGTTGACTGGTCGGTCGCGGTGCAGCGATGCCGGAGCCTGAGTATTATTGTATAAGGTAAAAAGCAGCCTCGCGCATATTTAGTAATGTTATCTGAACTCCCATGTAAATGTTTTAAAAATGTCCTAATAATAATCTTTGTCATATAAAGTAATTTCTAACAAGCATTCATTTCAATTTAAAGAATTTACTAATTCCTCCAATCCATGATCATTCCGATTGTTGCAAAAGAAAAATCAGTTGCTTCCTTTCATAAATGACCAATCTATCGGGCAGCATTGCACAGAGCTGTGCCGGAAAAATTTATTGTAAGAGCAGATATATTCGACAATTTTATTGAGGTAAGAATTTTTCCTTTTTTTATTCAGAATGACACAGCACTGCTGTCGTCCAAAATTTACCAGGTTACTGAATTTATTTTTTATTACGAGGTTTAGGAATTTTTTTGTTTCGAGCTTACATTAGATGAGAAAAGAATTTTGTGGGTACATTAAATGGGAAACAAATTTTGAGTAGAGGTTAAATGTGAATGAATGTCTGTAGGGAGGTTATAAATGGGAACCAATTTTTTTCTGAGGTTACACAATAAATAGAATCATATTCATATTATTATTTATTCAAATTTTTGTGGGGAGGTTACACTATTCATATTATTTATTTAAAACAATTTTGTGGGGAAGTTACACTTGGCGACAACCGGCCAGGATCGTATTTCCTTTGTGAATCTCTGAGAAGTAGTCATATATCTGCTCTTAATTACTTAAATGTAGTTTGCATCTGGCGCAACGCATTTACTAAGTTGTCACTTTTTCTTTCACAGATCATCGGCAATTTATTGCTCTTTGTTGTAATTGTTTGTTCCATTTTGCTTTGCCTTTGTTTCATTTTTGTGCTTAATTTTGATTTGTGAAAAATGCCGCAAAAAACTGTTAACAGTACATCGCGATGTGTAATGAGTGAAATAGCCGACTCGAATAATTTGACCGATAATACTTGCGACACTCTGTGTAATAATGATAATCCTCCATTTACAGACAATCAGTGCGTACCGACCACTAATAATGATTTTAATGCTAATGATGAGCAAACAAATTCAATTGTGTCCTCTGTTAATTTAACGACAATTGATGACGCGGCACGTTCCGATACAATGAACGCTGCCCAGTTTGACACACCTGATTTGCAAAATTTACGTAACGAACAGATAAATGTTTCTAACGAAAATGAACAGTGTAGTCAGAATACGTCAGATTTATTTGATTCCGGTGTAGTGACCAACAGTGCACGTCCGATTGGCAAACCTTTTCAAGAATCACAGAATAACCAAATGGTTACGCAAAACGTGACAAATGCAGATACACCAACACACAGCATAGAAAATAGAGTCGCTAATTTTGGCTGGGATCAAGTTATGGCAGTATTGCTACAACTTAATGAAAAAATAGACAACAATTCCAAACAATCGAAGAAGACGACAAGACGACCATTACAAACGACTCAATGAATCGAATAAACAACTTAATGAAAATCTCAAACAACAAATTAATAAAAAACAAGACTACAATTTCAAACAACTTAGTGAACAGATTACAGCCGTTGCCGCGTAATGTCATGATACTAAAGAACAATTCCGTGAGGAAATTAAGGCTTGTGCTAGGAGCAGTAGTGAAGAAATTAGATCTGTGGGGTAAGAATTAAGTAATACACATGCAGCCACAACAAAATTACTTAGAGACGAAATTAGTGCAGCCGCTAAACAATGTTCTGAAAACGCAACACAGTTACGCGACGAGTTTAAATTAATGTCAGCAGACCTTTCACGCACACTGGATGCAAAAGTAGACACGAAATTTGACCAAGAGAACAGCCAAATTGACGAATGTTTTAATTGTTGTTGTTGTTGTGGTCTTCAGTCTTGAGACTGGTTTGATGCAGCTCTCCATGCTACTCTATCCTGTGAAAGCTTCTTCATCTCCCAGTACCTACTGCAACCTACATCCTTCTGAATCTGCTTAGTGTTTTCGTCTCTTGGTCTCCCCCTACGATTTTTACACTCCACGCTGCCCTCCAATACTAAATTGGTGATCCCTTGATGCCTCAGAACATGTCCTACCAACCGATCCCTTCTTCTGGTCAAGTTGTGCCACAAACTTCTCTTTTCCCCAATCCTGTTCAATACTTCCTTATTAGTTATGTAATCTACCCATCTAATCTTCAGCATTCTTCTGTAGCACCACATTTCAAAAGCTTCTATTCTCTTCTTGTCCAAACTATTTACCGTCCATGTTTCACTTCCATACATGGCTACACTCCATATAAATACTTTCAGAAAAGACTTCCTGACACTTAAATCTATACTCGATGTTAACAAATTTCTCTTCTTCAGAAACGCTTTCCTTGCCATTGCCAGTCTACATTTTATATCCTCTCTACTTCGACCATCATCAGTTATTTTGCTCCCCAAATAGCAAAACTCCTTTACTACTTTAAGTGTCTCATTTCCTAATCTAATACCCTCAACATCACCCGACTTAATTCGACTACATTCCATTATCCTCGTTTTGCTTTTGTTGATGTTCATCTTATATCCTCCTTTCAAAACACCATCCATTCCGTTCAACTGCTGTTCCAAGTCCTTTGCTGTCTCTGACAGAATTACAATGTCATTGGCGAACCTCAAAGTTTTTATTTCTTCTCCATGGATTTTAATACCTACTCCGAATTTTTCTTTTGTTTCCTTTACTGCTTGCTCAATATACAGATTGAGTAACATTGGGGAGAGGCTACAACCCTGTCTTACTCCCTTCCCAACCACTGCTTCCCTTTCATGTCTCTCGACTCTTATAACTGCCATCTGGTTTCTGTATAAATTGTAAATAGCCTTTCGCTTCCTGTATTTTACCCCTGCCACCTTTAGAATTTGAAAGAGAGTATTCCAGTCAACATTGTCAAAAGCTTTCTCTAAGTCTACAAATGCTAGAAACGTAGGTTTGCCTTTCCTTAATCTTTCTTCTAAGATAAGTCGTAAGGTCAGTATTGCCTCACGTGTTCCAGTATTTCTACGGAATCCAAACTGATCTTCCCCGAGGTCGGCTTCTACCAGTTTTTCCATTCGTCTGTAAAGAATTCGTGTTAGTAATTTGCAGCTGTGGCTTATTAAACTGATTGTTCGGTAATTTTCACATCTGTCAAATGACTCTGAGCACTATGGGACTTAACATCTATGGTCATCAGTCCCCTAGAACTTAGAACTACTTAAACCTAACTAACCTAAGGACAGCACACTACACCCAGCCATCACGAGGCAGAGAAAATTTTCACATCTGTCAACACCTGCTTTCTTTGGGATTGGAATTATTATATTCTTCTTGAAGTCTGAGGGTATTTCGCCTGTTTCATACATCTTGCTCACCAGATGGTAATGTTTTGTCAGGACTGGCTCTCCCAAGGCCGTCAGTAGTTCCAATGGAATGTTGTCTACTCCGGGGGCCTTGTTTCGACTCAGGTCTTTCAGTGCTCTGTCAAACTCTTCACGCAGTATCGTATCTCCCATTTCATCTTCATCTACATCCTCTTCCATTTCCATAATATTGTCCTCAAGTACATCGCCCTTGTATAGACCCTCTATATACTCCTTCCACCTTTCTGCTTTCCCTTCTTTGCTTAGAACTTGGTTTTTACCTGAGCTCTTGATGTTCATACAAGTGGTTCTCTTATCTCCAAAGGTCTCTTTAATTTTCTTGTAGGGAGTATCTATCTTACCCCTAGTGAGATAAGCCTCTACATCCTTACATTTGTCCTCTAGCCATCCCTGCTTAGCCATTTTGCACTTCCTGTCGATCTCATTTTTGAGACTTTTGTATTCCTTTTTGCCTGCTTCATTTACTGCATTTTTATATTTTCTCCTTTCATCAATTAAATTCAATATTTCTTCTGTTACCCAAGGATTTCTACTAGCCCTCGTCTTTTTACCTACTTGATCCTCTGCTGCCTTCACTACTTCATCCCTCAAAGCTACCCATTCTTCTTCTACTGTATTTCTTTCCCCCATTCCTGTCAATTGTTCCCTTATGCTCTCCCTGAAACTCTGTACAACCTCTGGTTCTTTCAGTTTATCCAGGTCCCATCTCCTTAAGTTCCCACCTTTTTGCAGTTTCTTCAGTTTTAATCTACAGGTCATAACCAATAGATTGTGGTCAGAGTCCACATCTGCCCCTGGAAATGTCTTACAATTTAAAACCTGGTTCCTAAATCTCTGTCTTACCATTATATAATCTATCTGATACCTTTTAGTATCTCCAGGGTTCTTCCATGTACACAACCTTCTATCATGTTCGCTATGATTAAGTTGTGCTCTGTGCAAAATTCTACCAGGCGGCTTCCTCTTCATTTCTTAGCCCCAATCCATATTCACCTACTACGTTTCCTTCTCTCCCTTTTCCTACACTCGAATTCCAGTCATCCATGACTATTAAATTTTCGTCTCCCTTCATTATCTGAATAATTTCTTTTATTTCATCATACATTTCTTCAATTTCTTCGTCATCTGCAGAGCTAGTTGGCATATAAACTTGTACTACTGTAGCAGGTGTGGGCTTCGTATCTATCTTGGCCACAATAATGCGTTCACTATGCTGTTTGTAGTAGCTTACCCGCATTCCTATTTTCCTATTCATTATTAAACCTTTTCCTGCATTACCCCTATTTGACTTTGTGTTTATAACCCTGTAGTCACCTGACCAGAAGTCTTGTTCCTCCTGCCACCGAACTTCACTAATTCCCACTATATATAACTTTAACCTATCCATTTCCCTTTTTAAATGTTCTAACCTACCTGCCCGATTAAGGGATCTGACATTCCACGCTCCGATCCGTAGAACGCCAGTTTTTTTTCTCCTGATAACGACATCCTCCTGAGTAGTCCCCGCCCGGAGATCCGAATGGGGGACTATTTTACCTCCGGAATATTTTACCCAAGATGACGCCATCATCATTTAATCATACAGTAAAGCTGCATGCCCTCGGGAAAAATTACGGCCGTAGTTTTAATCACCACCTACAAAACAGTGAAACGCGTTACCGTAAATTTATACAGGAACAGAATAAACAAAGCAACAAGTCGTGGAAACAATTACTGCACAGAGACAGGAAGATAAGCGTAAATTGTTTACGAAAGCAAAAACATACGTAGACAACAATATTGCTACAGTATCAGGCGAAATTAATACTATCATACAGTTTAACACCGAATTACACGATGAAATCTCTGATCTTAAAACAAAAACAGTCACACACACAGTAGACTTTCAGACAGTGACCGACAGACTTGAACAATTAGAACTAATACAGGATCCCGATGCCATCAAAGCAGACGTTAAGAAATTAAACAAAACCACACGTAAAATACGAGAACAAATTAATGCTTGCGATACTAAAAACGATGATCATGTAAAAGTACTGACTGAAAAATACGATGAAGTGGCCAGTCGTATTGATGTTATCGAAAGTAATAATGACACCAAATCAGACGATACGTCACCAGTTTCGTTTAATCAAACAGCCGAATTCCAAAATTTACAGCAGACAATCAGTTACGCGACGAGTTTAAATTAATGTCAGCAGAACTTTCACGCACACTGGATGCGAAAGTAGACACGAAATTTGACCAACAGAAAAGCCAAATTGACGAACGTTTTAATCACCACCTACAAAACAGTGAAACGCGTTGCCGTAAATTTATACAGGAACAGAATAAAGTAAAGCAACAAGTCATGGAAACAATTACTGCACAGAGACAGGAAGATAAGCGTAAATTGTTTACGAAAGCAAAAACATACGTAGACGACAATATTGCTACAGTATCAGACGAAAATAATACTATCAAACAGTTGAACACCGAATTACACGACGAAATCTCTGATCTTAAAACAAAAACAGACACACCCACAGTAGACTTTCAGACAGTGACCGACAGACTTGAACAATTAGAACTAATACAGGATCCCGATGCCATCAAAGCAGACGTTAAGAAATTAAACAAAACCACACGTAAGATACAAGAACAAATTAATGCTTGCGATACTAAAAACTATGATCAGGTAAAAGTACTGACTGAAAAATATGATGAATTGGCCAGTCGTATTGATGTTATCGAAAGTAATAATGACACCAAATCAGACGATACGTCACCAGTTTCGTTTAATCAAACACCCGAATTACAAAATTTACAGCAGACAATCAGTGAGATAGGTTGGTCCAATAATACATTACGTAGAAAATTGTCAACTTTACAGCAAGAAGTGACAGAGATGAAAAATGTTTCAGCCTCTAATACGGCACAGCATACGCCACATTCCGAACATTTCTCACACTCACACAGCATGTATAATTTAGGTAATTTACAGAGAGTACGTGACTTAGATTCAGAACAGTCACAGACAAACAGATTATCGTACAGTCCTGAACCTGTTCAGACATACAGAGACGATAATTTTGATTACAAGCACTTTCTGTCCGTGAAAAAATTTAAGGTATTTAAAAGTGACAGAACACAAATACATCGTTTGGACTGGATACGACAATTTGCTTTTGTACACTACTGGCCACTAAAATTGCTACATCAAGAAGAAATGCAGATGATAAACCGGTATTCATTGGACAAATATTTAATACTAGAACTGACATGTGATTACATTTACACGCAATTTGGGTGCACAGATCCTGAGAAATCAGTATCCAGAACAACCACCTCTGGCCGTAATAACGGCCTTGATACGCCTGGGCATTGAGTCAAACAGAGCTTGGATGGCATGTACAGGTACAGCTGCCCATGAAGATTCAACACGAGACCACAGTTCATCAAGTGTAGTGACTGGCGTATCGTGACGAGCCAGTTGCTCGGTCACCATTGACCAGACGTTTTCAATTGGTGAGAGATCTGGAGAATGTGCTGGCCAGGGCAGCAGTCGAACATTTTCTGTATCCAGAAAGGCCCGTACAGGACCTGCATCATTCGGTCATGCATTATCCTGCTGAAATGTAGGGTTTCGCAGGGACCGAATGAAGGGTAGAGCCACGGGTCGTAACACATCTGAAATGTAACGTCCAGTGTTCAGAGTGCCGTAAATGCGAACAAGAGGTGACCGAGACGTGTAACCAATGGCACCCCATACCATCACGCTGGGTGATACGCCAGTATGGCGATGACGAATACACGCTTCCAATGTGCGTTCACCGCGATGTCGCCAAACACGGATGAGACCATCATGATGCTGTAAACAGAACCTGGATTCATCCGAATAAATGACGTTTTGCCATTCGTGTACCCAGGTTCGTCGTTGAGTACACCATCGCAGGCGCTCCTGTCTGTGATGCAGCGTCAAGGGTAACCGCAACCATGGTCTCCGAGCTGATAGTCCATGCTGCTGCAAACGTTGTCGAACTGGTCGTGCAGATGGTTGTTGTCTTGCAAACGTCCCCATCTGTTGACTCAGGAATCGAGACGTTGCTGCACGATCCGTTACAGCCATGTGGATAAGATGCCTGTCATCTCGACTGCTAGTGATACGAGGCCGTTGGGATCCAGCACGGCGTTCCGTATTACCCTCCTGAACCCACCGATTCCATATTCTGCTAACAGTCATTGGATCTCGACCAACGCGAGCAGCAGTGTCACTATACGATAAATCGCAATCGCGATAAGTTACAATCCGACCTTTATCAAAGTCGGAAACGCGATGGTACACATTTCTGCTCCTTACACGAGGCATCACAACAACGTTTCACCAGGCAACGCCGGTCAACTACTGTTTGTGTATGAGAAATCGGTTGGAAACTTTCCTCATGTTAGCACGTTGTACATGTCGCGCCAACCTTGTGTGAATGCTGTGAAAGGCTAATCATTTGCATATCAGAGCATCTTCTTCCTGTCGGTTAAATTTAGCGTCTGTAGAACGTCATCTTCGTGGTGTAGCAATTTTAATGGACAGTAGTGTATTTTCATCAGCTTGGCCTGTAATGCAGAAACTAGAATTGGACTGGATACAACAATTTTCTTTTGAATTTTCACCGGCATTGCCTGTAATGCAGAAAATAAAATATATTTGCAGCGCGTAAGAGATCTCAGGGGATTCATTACACTTCGATGAATATGTGCCGTAGCGTGCACAGGGCCCCGAGCCGTAGTAGTGCTATTTCATCTTTAGTTTTCTGCACTGCTGCCTTCTCTTCTACTATCCTTTATATCTATCAGAACAACTCTTCAACTATCGATCTATCTAGGATTAGAAACGTGTAAAGAAAACCTGATATGACAAGTTTTACCGAAAGTGACAGTTTTCATTAGACACTTCCGAAATGACAAGAAATACCAGTGTAATTTTAATAACAGACAAAATTTTAATCATCAGTATATGGAAAGTTTTCAGCAATCGCAGATACATTTTGGTAACAATAGTGGTTTTTCCCCAGAACAGCATCAAAGCCAGTCGGTTGGCATACCTAACCAACAATGTAGTCTGAAAGGTCAACCAAGCTATAATGTTTCGCCGCCAACACGTATAGCGTCGGCTCCACCAAATAGTAACGCACCGCAAACAGGAAATCAGTACGTACAGAAAACACACCATTTCAACTCATATCGCAATGCACCTATAGAAATGATTATCATGACAGACGTAAAAGTAATGAGCACAATTTTCAGCATACATTTAATAACAGTAGGTCTTACCAGCAGCAGGATCATCCGCAACAGATTATCATGAATGAACCAGACAGTAGATATCATCCCGAACGTAATACGTCAGGAAGAAATAACAGAACAGTACAAATACTTGAAATGCCACAGCATCCTCCCGCAAATAATAGCACGTCAGATAGAATTTGACTAGATACAGTACAGGTTGCATCTTCCAGCAACGCAAGCAATACTTTTGACACACAGAATCTTGTTCACGAAAATGTTATTACTTTTGACGACATCCGAGACACTCTTTTGCAGGAAAAACCAGTTATTCAAAAAACCATTTCACACCCTGTCATTGAAGTAAAGATTGGATCATCGAAATTTTCAGCAGTAATAGATTCTGGATCACCTATGTCACTTATAAGTGATGAAACTTTCAACGAATGTAACAAAGAGAATATCTATCCTACGTTACCATTAGGCAAAACTAAAGTAAAAGGTGCAGTATCTGGTAAAAGAGTAGCTGTAAAATTACAGACACATTTATCATTTTGTATTGCAGGTCATACGTTTCACTCAAATTTTTGGATTGTTCTCTTATTGACAACAGACGTTATTTTAGGTACGAACTTTATGGTACAATACGACGCAATTATTGACTTTCAAAATTCCTATTTAATGTTAAAGGATGAAAATGTACAACTGGCATTAGAATTTCAGCACTCGTTAGCTGCAGAAGAACAAACAATTAATCGTACAGAGGTCATTTCTATATCGCGTTACATAGACTGTTATTTGACATTGTTCACAGATACGTATGTACACAACTATAATACTCCAGACGAAGCCGACTATGATGTTATGCAGATGATTTCTGATAAAGTTAAACAGAGCAGTGAAAATACAGACGACGAACGTACTCAGCTACGCAAAATTCTTTTACAGCAAGCTCCAGTTTTTGACAACGTCCCTGGTACTATGTCCGGTTTTATGTATGAATTTCAAGTTAAACAGCACGACACATTTAAAGCCAAACATTATCCCATTCCGTATATTCACAGAGAACAAGTTAAGAAAGAATTGCAAGCTATGCTTGACCAAGGAATTATTGAACCGGCAGTTAGTCCGTACATAAACCCACTCCATATTGTTAAGAAGAAGGATGGTTCACTTCGTCTCGTACTTGATTCGCATCACATCAATGACATTATTATTAATGAAACAGATCCCCCTCAGACACTAGAAGAACTTCTACAGAGATTTCATGGTACTGCTATTTATTCCACATTAGATTTGAAATCTGGATTTTGGCAAATTCAGCTCCATCCGGACTGCAGAAAGCACACGGCTTTTCTCTGTTTTGGTGACTGTTATCAATTTTGTAGATTACCGTTCGGTCTAACTATTTCTTCAGCAGCATTTATTCGCGGTTTGAATACAATACTTCCGACAGAATTAAATGACAGAATCACAACGTATGTAGACGACATTCTTATTGCAGAAGCTAACTGGTCTCAACACAATCTAATTCTTGAACAACTGTTACGAACTTTTCGTGTCCATGGACTCACAGTTAATCTCAGTAAATCGCACTTTGGCAAAACTTCTATAAAATTTCTTGGACATGTAATTTCAGCAGAAGGCATTGCGCCTGACCCGGAAAAACTTCAAGCTTTACGTGACATTACTGTTCCTACGACGAAGGAACAACTACGCAGCTTTTTGGGTTTAATTAACTTTTTTCGTAAATTTATTCATTACTCTGCTTTAAACACCCCTAGATTATGTCAATTGACGGGTAAAAACACTATTTGGTCCTGGGATAGCCAAGCACATTCTGAATTTGTCAATCTGAAACAAGCTTTGTTGACTGCACCACTTTTATCACATCCAGATCTTACTAGAAATTTTTCCATTGCCACCGACAGTTCTAACACCGCTTTAGGCGTACACGTTTTTCAGGAAATTGAAGAAGATGGTTCTACAGTAATTAAAAACATCGCCTTTGCGAGTCGTATTCTGTCACCTGCTGAACGCAATTATTCTGTTACGGAACTTGAAACATTATGTGTTGTATGGGCATTTACGAATTTAGGCATTTTCTTTATGGAAGACACACTACCGTTTACACAGATCATAGAGCTACACAGCTTTTACTTTCCGCAAAATTTACACACGACAGGTTAAGCAGATGGAAACTTTATTTACAGGAATTTAATTTTACAAATGTTCACATTCCCGGTACACAAAATATTGTAGCAGACGCACTATCCCGTTCTCTCAGCAACAATCAGCAAGACATCGCAACCAACTTCTGCCAAGTAAATTTTAGCGTCATGTATATTCAACAAGTTGCATTTGAAAATTTCTATTCGCATCATTACGAGACATAGCACAAGAGCAGAGTAAAGACAACGTGTGGAAAGAAATTAAACACCTTTGGCAAGATAGGAATAATGTTACCATTAGAAACCATTACACTGTACGCAATAATATTCTGTTTCGCCGCTCTCACCCTGACAGCAACAGTTGTTACTATGTATTCCTGACGAGCTTGTTAACAAATTAATTTGGTATACTCATTTAAGTTACGCACATTACGGAGCCAGAAAATGTTTTCTTATACTGAGACAGATGTTTTATAAAAATATATGAATACTTTGTAACTGGCCAATGAATACCACTGTCTCTTATATTCTAAATTTGTCTTTTGTCACTTACATGCTATTATATTTGAATACCAGTAGTCTGATGCTATACTCATTAGTTCCTATTTTGAATGATGACTTCTGATGGTTAGTAACTCGCCAATGAGTGCCAATGATTACTATAACTAGATGAATTATGTAAATGATATGCCATTAATTAACTCTAGCTTTGAATGATCACTTTTGAATAATGCATAAAAATGGTTTGTAACTGGCAGTGAGTGCCAATGTTCACTGTAATCAGATTACTTGTGAATAATATTCTGTAATACTTCATACATCGTACAGAAATGTTTAGTAACTAGGCAATGAGTGCCACCAATTACTCAAATCGGTTGATAGACTAGTGTAATTCTCAATGATGACTAGCATAAGACTTAATGTCCTTCACCTTCTGACCTAATTGCCAGAAATTACTGCAATATCCGTTTGTCCTGTCCATCCTTATGATCATGGAGCACCATATTTGGTCATCATCATCATTTAAGACTGATTATGCCTTTCAGCGTTTAGTCTGGAGCATAGCCCCCCCTTATACAGTTCCTCCATGATCCCCTATTCAGTGCTAACATTGGAGCCTCTTCTGATGTTAAACCTATTACTTCAAAATCATTCTTAACCGAATCCAGGTACCTTCTCCTCGGTCTGCCCCGACTCCTCCTACCCTCTACTGCTGAATCCATGAGTCTCTTGGGTAACCTTGCTTCTCCCATGCGTGTAACATGACCCCACCATCTAAGCCTGTTCGCCCTGACTGCTACATCTATAGAGTTCATTCCCAGTTTTTCTTTGATTTCCTCACTGTGGACACCCTCCTGCCATTGTTCCCATCTACTAGTACCTGCAATCATCCTAGCTACTTTCATATCCGTAACCTCAACCTTGTTGATAAGGTAACCTGAGTCCACCCAGCTTTCGCTCCCATACAACAAAGTTGGTCGAAAGATTGAACGGTGCACAGATAACTTAGTCTTGGTACTGACTTCCTTCTTGCAGAAGAGAGTAGATCGTAGCTGAGCGCTCACTGCATTAGCTTTGCTACACCTCGCTTCCAGTTCTTTCACTATGTTGCCATCCTGTGAGAATATGCATCCTAAGTACTTGAAAGCGTCCACCTGTTCTAACTTTTTTCCTCCTATTTGGCACTCAATCCGTTTATATTTCTTTCCCACTGACATTACTTTCGTTTTGGACATGCTAATCTTCATACCATAGTCCATACATTTCTGATCTAGCTCTGAAATATTACTTTGCAAACTTTCAATCGAATCTGCCATCAAAACTAAGTCATCCGCATATGCAAGACTGCTTATTTTGTGTTCACATATCTTAATCTCACCCAGCCAGTCTATTGTTTTCAACATATGATCCATGAATAATATGAACAACAGTGGAGACAAGTTGCAGCCTTGTCTTACCCCTGAAACTACTCTGAACCATGAACTCAATTTACCGTCAACTCTAACTGCTGCCTGACTATCCATGTAAAGACCTTTAATTGCTTGCAAAGTTTGCCTCCTATTCCATAATCTCGTAGAACAGACAATAACTTCCTCCTAGGAACCCGGTCATATGCCTTTTCTAGATCTATAAAGCATAGATACTATTCCCTGTTCCACTCATAACATTTCTCCATTATTTGCCGTAAGCTAAAGATCTGGTCCTGACAACCTCTAAGAGGCCTAAACCCACACTGATTTTCATCCATTCGGCCCTCAACTAATACTCGCACTTTCCTTTCAACAATACCTGCGAAGATTTTACCCACAACGCTGATTAAAGAGATACCTCTGTAGTTGTTACAATCTTTTCTGTTTCCATGTTTAAAGATTGGTGTGATTACTGCTTTTGTCCAGTCTGATAGAACCTGTCCCGACTCCCAGGCCATTTCAGTTATCCTGTGTAGCCATTTAAGACCTGACATTCCACTGTATTTGATGAGTTCCGACTTAATTTCATTCTACCTCGAAATCTGAAACATTACTGATCGCATTTTCACCTACATTGAGCAACTCTTCAAAATATTCCCTCCATCGGCCCAAGGCATCCACAGGATTCACCAGCAGTTTTCCTGACCTGTCCAAAATACTTGTCATTTCCTTCTTACCTCCCTTTCGAAGACTGCTAATTACACTCCAGAATGGTTTTCCAGCAGCTTGACCCATAGTCTCCAACCTGTTTCCAAAGTCTTCCCACGATTTCTTCTTGGATGCTGCAATTATCTGTTTGGCTTTGTTTCTTCCTTCAACATAACTTTCTCTGTCTACCTGGGTTCTGGTATGTAGCCATTTTTGATACGTCTTCTTTTTCCTTTTACAGGCTGCCTTGACTGTATCATTCCACCAAGCTGTTTGCTTCATCCTACTTTTGCACACTACTGTTGCAAGACATTCTTTAGCCACTTCTAGTACTGTGTCCCTGTACCTTGTCCATTCCTTTCCCAATGACTGTAATTGACTACATTCAACTAACTGGTACCTTTCTGAGATCGCTGCTATGTACTTGTGCCTGATTTCCTTATCCTGAAGTTTCTCCACTCTTATCCTCCTACATAAGGACCTGACCTCCTGCACTTTCGGCCTCACAATCCCAATTTCACTGCAGATTAAATAATGATCAGTGTCATCAAAGAATCCCCTGAATACACGTGTGTCCCTCACAGCGTTTCTGAATTCCTGATCTGTTATTATATAGTCAATGACAGATCTAGTTCCCCTGCCTTCCCAAGTATACCGGTGAATGTTCTTATGTTTAAAAAAGGAGTTTGTGATTACTAAGCCCATAGTGGCACAGAAATCCAAGAGTTGTTTCCCGTTCCTGTTGGCCTCCATATCCTCTCCAAATTTACCCATAACCTTTTCATACCCTTGTGTTCGATTTCCAATCCTGGCGTTAAAATCACCCATGAGCAGAACACTGTCCTTGTCCTTTACTCTAACAACCACATCACTGAGTGCCTCATAAAAACTATCTATCTTATCTTGATCTGTCCCTTCACAATGCGAATATACTGAAACAATCCTAATTTTCTTGCAAGACACTGTCAAATCTATCCACATCAGTCGTTCGTTTACATACCTTATTGCAACTACGCTGGGTTCCATTTCTTTCCTGATGTAAAGCCCTACACCCCATTGTGCTATTTCTGCTTTGACTCCTGTATTCTCCCACTTCCTCTTCTTCCTCACCCCTTACCCAAATGTCACTAACAGCTACAACGTCCAGCCCCATCTTACTTGCAGCCTCTGCCAGCTCTACCTTCTTCCCAGAGTAGCCCCCATTGATATTAATAGCTCCCCATCTCATTACCATTTGTTTGCCAAGTTGTATCTTAGGATTCCCTGGTTTGTCAGTTAGAGGTGGGACTCCGTCACCTCCAAAGGTCCGAGGCATTTTGCTCTGATTATTGCCAGCATCATGTTTAAAGTACCAGGGAAGCAGGTTGCTAGCCTTACTTGCCCCGAGTCCCATTGGGTTTTACCCCTAACGGCTGAGGGACTAACCGGTGGATTTGGTAGTCTTTGCCGTATGAGCACAAAGGTGACCATGACTCAGAATATGTCCGAGATGCCCAGCCTTATTCCAAAGTAACTGGTATCCCGACTGTCGGGACCACTTACTTGGCCACTCATACGTTGCCCGTGGTTCATGAACTAGGACATGACTACAGGAACCCACACCATGAACCACATATTTGGTTTTTGCACTAATTCCACATTGGTGAAAGAGTGTGGTGTTGACACAGCATGCTGTCCACCACCTTGAACAATGGAGATGTTATTATGGTCCCACTGTTTGGTGTACCTAATGTACTACCAAATGATAACATTGAATATTAATACGACATTTCAGTGTCTTGGCTACACTGATTAATCCTTCAGGGAAGAGAACTTCAGATTGTCTCACTTGGTGTTGTGCTTCTGTAGAGAGATATGGACTTTCAGTGCAGCTACGTGCAACCTACTGTGCTACAAGCATGATGCAATCCTTCCCTTTCCTATCCTAGTTCTTGTAAAATGGTAGAAATATATACAGTGCATGCGCACTTTATGTCATTTGTTAATATGTTTTGTACTCATTGCGTATCTTAGTTCATGTAAAATGGTAGAAATATATACGGTGCGTGTGCACTTTATGTCATTTGTTAATATGTTTTGTACTCATAGCGTATACTAGTTCTTGAAAAATGGTAAAAATATATACAGTCATGTGCACTTTATGTCATTTGTTAATATGTTTTGTACTCATTGCGTATACATTTTGTAATTTCTTGATATGTTCTGTACTCAGTGCATGTGCACTCTATTTCATTCTATGTTCTGCACTTATATATATATGTATATACTCTGTGACTGTAAACTTAGTTAATTAAGAAAAAATTGTTTCTCATGGCAAGTGCAATTGACTCACCATCGCTGCCAAATTTTTGCCCCCCCCCCCCCTCAGTGGAGGGTTATGTAAGAGGTCCGAGCAGATGTAATTTTGTGTAAGAGGTCCGAGCAGATGTAATGCAGATGTAATTTTATGTAAGAGGTCTGAGCAGATGTAATTTCGATGTATTGCTCATGCGCTGCCTGCGATATGCAAGGTATAAGAGAATCGCTGACCAGAGAGCAGTGTTGACTGCAGTAGGTACTGTGTAGCTGTAGCAGTCAGTTGTTGCTAGTCTGCGCTTGTCTGGAGTCGGCTCTAGTCTGGTATGGTGTATCGTGTTGGCTGGTCGGTCGCGGTGCAGCAATGCCGGAGCCTGAGTATTATTGTATAAGGTAAAAAGCAGCCTCGCGCATATTTAGTAATGTTATCTGAACTCCCATGTAAATGTTTTAAAAATGTCCTAATAATAATCTTTGTCATATAAAGTAATTTCTAACAAGCATTCATTTCAATTTAAAGAATTTACTAATTCCTCCAATCCATGATCATTCCGATTGTTGCAAAAGAAAAATCAGTTGCTTCCTTTCATAAATGACCAATCTATCGGGCAGCATTGCACAGAGCTGTGCCGGAAAAATTTATTGTAAGAGCAGATATATTCAACAATTTTATTGAGGTAAGAATTTTTCCTTTTTTATTCAGAATGATCTTACAGGGCCATGACGCAGCACTGCTGTCGTCCAAAATTTACCAGGTTACTGAATTTATTTTTTATTACGAGGTTTAGGAATTTTTTTGTTTCGAGCTTACATTAGATGAGAAAGGAATTTTGTGGGTACATTAAATGGGAAACAAATTTTGAGTAGAGGTTAAATGTTAATGAATGTCTGTAGGGAGGATATAAATGGGAGCCAATTTTGATCTGAGGTTACACCAAAATTAGAATCATATTCATTATTATTATTTAATACAATTTGTTGAGGAGGTTACAACATGTACGACGTTGCATACGTCGTGTGTGTTTCACTTTTTTTGCCAGGCAGTGTATATGTATTCTAATACTCGTGGTACACACTATTCAGTCAAGGGCAGCTTTCTCTGAGCAAAAGCAATATTAAAGCACGTCAGCTTAAGTGCTCATAAACAATGAGACCTGACATAAAGTTAACTGGACCAGACTAACGCCAGTACTATGGTCGAAATGTTTGAGGGGTTTCCTTTAAGCCAGAGATTAAGAACTGAAAAATTTAATATCTATGAGAGTGACAAAAGTGGTGGCCATGGGGAAATCCTACCATATGGCTGTGTCTATCAATTCATGGCTATACTGCAAAATGGTCAGGCCTGCTGAGTGAACGAGGTAGTCTGCTTACACGAGCGAATTGCAATGTTCTGTTCACGATGCTGAACAGTTGAATTGTTACTATTTACCATCAAGGCGGCAAGTGCCAATAACAGAATGCGTCCACGACGGAGACGAAGCTGCTCCTGTTGCAACGTACCGAAGCTAAAACTGAATGTGCTGGAGGCGATGGTGCTACGATCTCTTATGGCTTCTGAGAGGCCACCCTGCAGTCCACCTGCTGAACTGACCGCGTTTTTTGCCGACAGAGGTCATTCTGGCGGTCAAAAGCACTGAAAAAGTGGTCCTCACTGTATTCGCGAGCGTCAGTGAGGAAGAAGAAGGTACTACTTAAAGTTTTTTAAATTTTTAGCAGTTGCCACCATTCTGAGTAACTTATTTTCTTAAATTGATCACTGACAAAATACTTTTCCAGATTGGATTGTTTGGAACTTAACGAATGATTATAATAACATCCTTTTTCTCCTGGAAGTTTTACTAATGGGTTAAGTTGCTACTGGAAATTATAGGAACGCGAAATAAAACTAATATAAAAATGAATTTACCATTGAGTTGTTCATTGTCAAAGAGTCTCGAATCTTTAGACCGACTGCTTGATTATTAATTATTACTTTTCTCTGTATTTTGTGGAGGCCTTGGTTTGGGGGGAAGGGCGGGACAAACACACGCACGCTTCCCGATATATGGCACTACAGCTTGAACAGATTTGAGTAACCTGTGGAAGGAAGCTAATTTAGGTCCAGCATTCTCGCTAATTAGGCACAACCTTACTGTTTGAAAGAAAGAAAAGAGCAGAGCAGGAAACAGATCAATGATAAAGTTTAAATTAGGAAGTCTACTTATGGTACGCTAAAAACGGAAAATTACGCTGTTTCATGTAGCACCAGCTCTGTACATCAAGAGGCAACTTATATAACTCAGTATTAGCTTCTACGCAATAGACAGTAAGGAGGTGTACACATATACTGTCTCTCAGAAACGACGTATCTTCTGTATGAATACGTAACACTGAATACCACCGTACCCTTTTGTGTGAGGTTCACAGGATTAAACAGAGTGGCACATCATTGTAACATGCCACTATGCGATTACAATTCGCCGGCCAGTGTGGCCGTGCGGTTCTAAGCGCGTCAGTTTGGAACCGCGTGACCGCTACGGTCGCAGGTTCGAATCCTGCCTCGGGCATGGATGTGTGTGATGTCCTTAGGTTAGTTAGATTTAAGTAGTTCTGAGTTCTAGGGGACTGATGACCTCAGTAGTTAAGTCCCATAGTGCTCAGAGTCATTTGAACCATTTTTGATTACAATTCACTTTTAGCCCATTGTTTTGCAGTTACATTCGTGGGCACTGTAAATGTGAACTTGGAGATGAAAATTTGAGCCTTAGTAGCGGTTCAGGTGGGCCCCTGTGTGTCTCGGGTGTCCTTTGTTAGAAGAGGGCAGTCTGTGAATCTTATTAGGTCCACAGGCCTCCCTGGGGTGTTTAGTAACCTTCACGGAAGCCAGGGTGTGGCGTTCTCCGCCGCTTTGGTGTGAACACGGTCAGCAGCAGGCCTTACCATCCCCTCGGAATAATGTGAGCATGACATTTTTGTCTATCTGCACTAACTTCAAAGGCCTAGATATCGTGGTGCCGGTCAGCTAGCGCGGGAGTGTCGGTTTCGATCGGCTCCAAAAATTTGGTTTATTCAATGAGATAGCGTCTTGTCAACTAGTACATGCCGTGCATGTGCCATTCAAAGAAAGTAACACTGCTTCATTCCAGTGCAAACATAATGATCGTAAGATGCATGCAAAAAGTGAGAATTTCGCTGCCATTTCTGCAATTTTTTGTAAATTTCGTAACATTTCTCATCTGTCTTATTTCCAATAGGTTGGATTCATCTCCTTCACGTTGAATGTTTTAAAGGCTGTAAGAAGGACAGCAAAAAGTAACTTTTTGGGTATTCGAGGATGGATTATCGGAGGACTCGGGAGCTAAACACCATCTGGGACAGGTTCCCTTATTTTCCTGAACTTGAGGAGACATAACTTTACACAAGCCACTATAGCATGATATAGCCGAGCAGCTTGCGTCTCGCATGCTTTGGGATGCATCCTTAATTGCTGAATTAATTCCAGTTAGGTCTTAGTGCCAGTAATCAGGATAAGTAAAGACCATTTACAACGGTTGTGGGCCAGCTGCGCCCAGTGGAGGATACAACGGCTGTACGGTACCCATCCAAGCCGATTCACTGCATGCATTCAGGCCAGAGGGGGAGCAGCTTCATACTGGTAAGTGGGCACATATTACCAAGTTGTTTGTCAGTTGGACTAATCACCACAGTAACATCGCACAACCTCTAAATTTGTGAAATGTCATTTAGTCTCCTCCCACACTTCTGATAGCTTCACTTTGTCAGGCAGTGCTTGTCGATTTTCGTTTTTGTAAGCAGTTTCACATTTATCGTCTAGCAGTGTACATTCAGCCAAAACAGTATGAGACTCCGCATCGCGATACTGACATGCGGAACTTATTATATAAATGGAACAGAGACGAACAGGGATCATTTCATCGACGATACGAGCCAGAAAGGAGGAAATCCTCTGGCACCAGAAACTTCTGAAGAAGACGCTGTATGGACTTGCATCTGGGAACGAGAATCTCGTAAATGGTGAAGGTGGTCGGCTGCTTGTGTGCTACTGTCGTGAGCATCTATGGAACGTGATTAAAGATCGGTGAATCTACAAGGAGGCTACAAGGTTTATCTTCAATCCTCATCACATAACTTGAAGGCCAGATGCTTACGCGCTGAGTAAAGTAAGGTAGGCTGTAAACAGTGACAGATATGACGACAGAGAAAAGTGGTGACACAGCGCAAATGCTTCGGCACATACCGTTCAGAGCACTTACGAGGGAACCTCCCCATCGCACCCCCCTCAGATTTAATTAGAAGTTGGCACAGTGGATAGGCCTTGAAAAACTGAACACAGATCAATCGAGAAAACAGGAAGAAGCTGTATGGAACTATGAAAAAAATAAGCAAAATATACAAACTGAGTAGTCCATGCGCAAGATAGCCAACATCAAGGAGAATCTGAGGTCAGGAGCGCCGTGGTCCCGTGGTTAACGTGAGCAGCTGTGGAACGAGAGGTCCTTGGTTCAAGCCTTCCCTCGAGTGAAAAGTCTACTTTCTTTATTTTCGCAAAGTTATGATCTATCCGTTCGTTCATTGACGTCTCTGTTCACTGTAATAAGTTTAGTGTTTTGCGACCGCATCTCATAACCGTGCGATTAGTAGACGAAAGGACGTGCCTCTCCAATCGAAACCGAAAACATTTGATCGCAAGGTCATAGGTCAACCGATTCCTCCACAGGAAAACACGTCTGATATATTCTATACGACACTGGTGACGGCATGTGCGTCACATCACAGGAATATGTTGTCGACCCACCTAACTTGTACACTTGGTGAATGGGTAAAAAGATTCTTCTACCTTGCCCGATTTAGGTTTTCTTGTGGATGTGATAATCACTCCCAAAAAAGTGATGAAAACATAGGAGTTTGTCACATAAACTGCAACAAATGAATGGAACAGTTTCACAGTCACTCAGTTTTCCCTGTGCTCTGTAAAAACATATGTTTTTAACGTTTTCAAATTTTTCCGTGTGTAGACCGTCAAATCCTGCATATGTCCAAGCAAGTCAGAACATGTTCTGGAATTTTGGAGAGCGAAGTTGATTATGTGTGAGTGCCTGAACTTTGATAATTGACACACGATCACGTAAACAATACTGCTCTGTGTACCTGTGCAGCTTGCAAAATAATTGTCTGAAAATAAAAAAAAATTAAACTTTTTACTCGAGGTAAGACTTGAACGAAGGACCTCTCGTTCCGCAACTGCTGACGCTAACCACGGGACCACAGCCTTCTTGAGCTCAGATCATCTTTGATGTTGCACATCTTGCGCATAGACTACTCAGTTTTTATATTTTGCTTATTTTTTCATAGTTCCATACAACTTCTTCCTGTTTTCTCGAGTGATCTGTGTTCAGTTTTTCAAGGCCTATCCACTGTGCCAACTTGTAACTAAATCTGAGGGGGGTGCGATGGGGAGGTTCCCTTGTTAGTTGAAAACGGGACACCACAGAGGAGACACGTACACGTTCCCCTGTTAACCCAACAACGTCGTCAGTTAGGACTGCAATGGGCACGCGACCGTCGGGATTGAACTGTGGATCAATGGAAACGTATCTCCTGGTAGGATCAATCAACACCCTTGTTACACGAGGTCAGCGACAATGTTCGGGTATGTTGTTATAAAGGGGAACGGCTCTTGATAGGTGCCAACGCCGATGGCGCAACTACCGGCCTTTAAGTGAATTGCTTGCCTTGTGCCTAAACATATGGTGCTGCATACTTTTGTAAACCTACCAAGGACTTGTCGAATGCGTGACACGTTGAAGTGCTATTGTATCGCGTTCCGAAGATGGTCATAATGTTTTGGTTCTTTAGTGTATGTCAAGTCAGGAGTTTTCGTGGCTCGTAGCTCCCTCAAAAATCGGTTAAAACTTCGTACTCTGTGTATGTTCATATATTTACATGCCGCATGCAATATCACGGTGGATAAAGATGCAACACTGAAATACACCACACTGCTTTTCCTCAACCTAATGTACTCGTATTTAACGTATACTCGGCGGTCATGAAGAATAGGATAGTCCATATTACCCTCTACCACTGGGAAGGAATACGAATGCTACAGAAATGCTGAACACCAATTAATCCGCGTTAATGGTTTTTGGGCTCTGTGGCAGTGGGTTGAGTTACTCGAAGAAATGCACCAACCGGTCACCTTTTCTACAACTTTATTCCTTCCAAGTGCCGTTTCGGGCTTTCGCCCAACCTCAGTTGCCGTAATACATTTATACGTTTTTGACTGAAACTGCCTTTATTGACTGAAGTTTGATCGCTGCCCCCATCTTTTGTTATGCAGGAGGTGCGTTCAGTAAGTAATGCAAGATTTGCTTCGTCGGCCAATTCCGGTCAAAAAAATGCTGTATTTGTTGTGAGACGTTGTCGTTGAATATTGGCGCTTCCAAGTTCCGATTGTTGGCGGCGCTATAGATAGCCTTCAAAATGGAGTCTGTCTCGGAAGTGCGTTCGACGCAAAGAGCTGCCATTGAATTTCTTTTGGCGAAAAACTAGGGCATCGCAGATATTCATAGATGTTTCAGAATGTCTACGATCTGGCGTGAACAACGGTGCTGTAAGTCGTTAGGCGAGGCGTCTGTAATCATCGCAACAAGTTCGCTCAAATCTGTCCGATCTCCCGCATGCCAGCCGGTCGCACATAGCATTGTTGCAATATGCGTACAGTCTCATTCGAATTTATCGACGGATCTCAAACTCCTCGCTGCACAGTTGGACGTCTTTGTTGGTACTTCTGACATTTTCCAACAGTTGGATTACTGTAATGTACGTTTCCACTGGGTTCTTCGCCGCATAACAGAAGACCGTAAAAAGAAACAAAGGACAATCTGTGCGGATTTACATGCGCACTAGGAGGCTGGTTGTGACAATTTTTTGTCGAACATCGTCGCCGGCCAGAGTGGCCGAGCGGTTCTAGGCGCTTCGGTCTGGAACCGCGCGACCGCTACGGTCGCGGGTTCGAATCCTGCGTCGGGCATGGATGTGTGCGATGTCCTTAGATTAGTTAGGTTTAAGTAGTTCTAAGTAGTGATGGGGAGCTCGTGAATGAGTCGTTCAAATGAACGCTTCACTCCAGTGAAGTGTGAACTAACCACTCAATTTCAATGAACTGGCACTTCAAACTCTTCACAGATAGCACACTCCACACTTTTGTCTAGTTCACTCACTCTCTTCCACTCTCCCTTTTCCACTACATCGGCGCTACGTCACTCATTCTCCCTTCACTTCAGTCCTCCCTCTACTGCCTGTCGACGAATCGCGCGGTGAAATACACTTAGAGCAACAGTTGCACTTTGCTTTCCCATCACCTAAACCGGCGAAGAAACCCCAAATTTCACTACTTTTAGGCGATCGTGAGTTGCTAGCCATTGTATAAGCGTGAACAGAAACAAAAACTGCTTTCCGAATAAAATAATGAGGGATTTTACCTGAAATCGTACCACTGACAATAGGTGACAGTTTACATTATGAATTTAGAGGGTTATTATTCTCAACAAAAATTAAATATACAGGAAAACTTCTGAATAATTACGAAACGTAGGTATATAGACTTTGTGACAGTGGTAAACATACTCAATCCATTTTGGATTAAATTTTAAAAGGAACATAAAATTGGACTGCATTTCGTTGGTAGCCCTAGTTTTCAGTCCTTGAATAAAACAAATAAGGTTTCACTTGGCAGAAAGGTTTTTTTTTTTTTTTTTTGGCGCTTCATGAGAAAATGTCGAGCAAGATTAAACGTAATACCTTCTTTATATGTGACATGCTTCTCTGTTTATCTTTCCTTTGTCCCCTTCGACCATGCTTTATTTAAGTTAACTCACGTCAGACGCTGTAAGACGCAAAACGTTGCGTGCACGTTACTGCATAGTTCGGCCATCTGTTGGTAAAATTATGAAGTATTACGAAGCTTCATTGTACGAGCGAAGCGAAGCGAGCGTAGCCGCGGCTGAGCGGCGAACTGGGCAACTTCGCCAGGCCTCCGTACTTCATGAATGAACTACTTCATTTGAACGCTTCACGGCAAAGAGTGAAATGAATGAAGTAGTTCACGGGAATGAACGAGTTCGACCCATCTCTAGTTCTAAGTTCTAGGGGACAGATGACCTCAGAAGTTAAGTCCCATAGTGCTCAGAGCCATTTGAACCGAACTTCGTCACAGGCGATGTAACGTGGGTTCATCACTTCAGACCGGAAAAATAACGTCAATCCACGGAGTGCTGCCAAACCACCTCTCCTCGAAGGCGGTAAAGTCATAGCGGCGGTCAGAAACTCTGAAAGGGCCGTTCTGTTCTTTTTGGTGTCCTCCCTCAAGGTGCAACGACCAACTTTCAAGTTTATTTCGCCACCCTCAGGAAATTGAAGAAACGACGTTTTCGTCGCCCCAGAAATGCAAGCGAACTTCTCCATGACAACGCAAGGCCTCATACAAGTCTACGCACCAGAGCGGAGATCGCAAAACTTCACTGGACTGTTCTTCCTCATCCACGAGGCACTCCGGGGGAAGCAGTAAGTGGATGATGGGAAGGTTATTGACGCAGCAAGACATTGACTCTGATGTCGACCAGAGGAATGGCATGTGGGCGTAGAGGCCCTTCCAGTAAGGTGGCATAAGAGCGTCGCATTAAACGGAGATTATGCTGAAAAATAGGTTTTGTGGCCGAAAAACGGGAGTAATATGGTGTATTGGAATCCTGAATAAATCAAACCTGCTCTCAGAACAAAAGTGTTGTATTATTTATCGATAGTCCCTGGTAGCTTGTAGCTCCCATTTTCGTTGTACTGTATAATCACTGTTAGGATCACTAATGCGCCTTGGCGGATGTTTGCCTTTGTTAATATCAGAAATTACTTGCAAATGAGGTGTAATTTCAGATATAAAGAATCGCAAATGTCGGCTGTCGCCCACCGCTTTACACATTAGTTCACCAGTGAGCGTCAGATGTTGTTTCATTACGTGCAATTGAGACAAATGCCTTCTTCAACTGTCGGAAAGTACAGGATAATAGTATCATTGATGAATTGTTCCCAGTATTTTAAATATATTACTTAAGATACACCTATAATCCTAAACAGTATCATTATTATTGTTATTTTATTATTATTATTGTTATCATCACTTCAAAAGTGCTAGTGCGTAATACTATCCGAAATAACCAGACCATGAGACCGTGCCGTCCACACTGCGCGCGGTCCGTAGTATATACGAGGGCTGTTCAGAAAGTAGGGAACGTTTCCGTCTGATGCCGTTAGGCGCGCGCCGACAGCGTATATTTTGGTATGTGCGTGCTCGGCAACTCAGTCGGCATCCATCCGTGACAGCAGGAACGTCTCTGCGCGTCTGATTTTTTCGATATTCGAATTTGAAATGTGCGCTGCAATCGAAAATCGCGACAGTTGTGAGGTGCGGTCTGTGATAAGGTTTTTGTTGGCAAAAAACCTAAAACCTGTAGAAATTTATCGTGAACAGTGCGAAGTGTACGGAAACAACGTAATGAGTGAATTTTCCGTCCGGAAATGGTGCATTCGGTTTAAAAATGGCCGAACCAACGTACATGATGAAGAGAAGAGTGGACGCCTGAGCATTGTGATTGACGATCTTGTCGCTAAAGTTGTTGAAACTATTCGTGAAAACCTTCACAATAGCGGAGCTTTCGCTTTCTTTTCAACAAGTTCCACGGACTTTGTTGTTTGAAATTGTCGCTCAAAAGCTAGGTCACCCAAAATGCTTACAGAGCACCATAAAGAACAATGAATGGGGGCAACATTGACATTTCTGGTGGCCTACCACAAGCATGGTGATTCATTACCGGATAGAATTGTAACCGGTGACGAAACTTGGGTGAAACACGTCGATTGAGAGACAAAATTACAGTCCATGGAATGTGGGCACATATGGTCCCCCCAAAAACCAAGAAAATGTTTGCAGACATTGTCAGCAAAGACGTTGATGGCAACAGTGTTTTGGGATAGGTGAGGTGTGCTTCTTATTGATTTTCTCGAACGTGGAGCAACCATAAATTCGCCCGGTACTGTCAACCTTTGCACAGCTTTAGAAGAGCAGTTCAAAACAAACGCCGAGGAATGCTGACATCCAAAATTTTGTTGTTGTACGACAATGCCCAGCCTCACATGGCAAACCGCACTAAAGAATTCCTTAATTCATTCAAATGGCAAATATTCCCCCATCCGCCCTACAGCCCCGACCTTGCACCAAGCGACTTCCACTTGTTTCCCAAGATGAAGAACAGGCTTGCAACGCACCTCTTAGATGACGACGCAGAACTCCAGGCGGGCGTGACTCACGAGTTGAAGTCTCAGGTGGCAGAATTTTACGACGAAGGTCTTTCAAAGCTTGTCCACCGCTATGATAAGTGCCTCAATGAATTTGGTGACTATGTGGAAAAGTAGTCTGCCAGTCGCTCTTTCAGGTGCGTGTAATAAAATGCACTTCTTGCACTTAGTTTCTTTTTTCAATGCCAAAATGTTCCCTACTTTCTGAATAGTCCTCGTATGATGTGGGGAAACCGCCTCTGGCCACCTACAGTAACCCTCCTCCAAAGACATCAGTATCTCCCACAGTTGTGTTGCATAGAAATCGTTGTTCTCGTTGCTGTTAACTGTCAACTTTTCTCCACTTGTGGCAAGTAACGCTCAGTAGTTTACCTTTTTCCAGTGCCTGTAGAAAGATTATTGGAATCCTCATTGTTGAGTGGCCACATTTTTTTCACAAGGTCTTTCATTGCTAATCAGTGTGTACATGTAGTGACTATGAACAATAAGTGATGGAAATACAGTTCAGTGTGATACTATTGTGTGAGGCTTACGTAATACTTAATGTCACTAGGAGTGTTATGTAAAGATTTTGGCCCACAATTAGTACACCGGTATGTGCAGCTGTCTGGATCCCGTTATTATATTAGCAGCTTTTTTTGGAGTAAACATTATTTTAATGTACATTTCATGCACAGATGTGAACCATAAGTAACTGTGTAGCGGTACATCATCTAGTTGCTACCGAGGCGTCAGTCTGACGACATGGCCGCTGAAAGATCGCAACACGAGCTCGCCCAGGAGCTTCAGGTCCTCCAGCCTCTCGACCGTCTCCACGCGGAAGTTGTACAGGATGTACGACAGCACTGTCTTTTCTTCCAGGATGGCGAACTTCTGGCCTGCAAAAAAGGAGTACAATGGAAGTAGCGCCACACTTTGGACTGTGCTAATTAACAGCACTGAAGAGAGTCTATATACTTCTTTGTCCTAACAAATATAGGGCCACATAATTCTTTCTTATATCTCAGCAGCTACTCAGCTACTCTTCATATTTTACATAACATTCGTTATGACATCTTACGTCTTGTATGAGATTCAATACTTAGAAATAGTTATGGCACGGATAATCAGAGCAGTAATGACTATAACAAAAGTAATTTACATTTGAGAATTTTCAGTGAAAAGTGCAAGAATAATAGAAGTGTATTGCAAGCAAATAGATTTAGGCTGTACGTCGTAGCAGCAATTAACTTTGGGGAAGAAATGAGCGTGGTGAAGAAGAGGAACATAAATCATAGTTAAATAGATAACTAAGAGCAATGAAAAGAGAGAGAGAGAGAGAGAGAGAGAGAGAGATAGATAGAGAGACAGAGAGAGAGAGAGAGAGAGAGAGAGAGAGAGAGAGAGAGAGAGATTATTCACTGAGAAACGAAAAGAGATTGAAGCGAACTGGTTGAATAAGTGAATATCACTTCGATGGTCGACGGGAAGAACTGGTCATGTACGTTTATCCTTTAGGGAACAGTTACGGAGATAACATGAGATGTTTCAGCCTTTTCTTAAATGCAACAGGAAACTGAAATTCTGCCTTGAGATCAGGGCAACTGCAGCAATGGGGAAAAATTTGATTAAGAGCAATGGGGAAAAATTGGGTTAAGTTATTGTGTAGTGAATGACACCAAGGATACTACATAAGTCCTGCGATCATGCTGAGATAATACGTAGTTAATCTGTGATAATGTGAGAATTAACACACAGAGGTGCCGACGAAGTAGACATAATAGCGGTGTTAATCAATTTGTATGGTTTCAACCATTCTAATCAGACGTTGAGAGCCGTCTGTTATAAACACAGCGATCACTGCTAAATTTCTTTGTGGTGCTCTTAAATCGCGTACATTATGTAATGATATATTCTGTACCTAGCTACAGGTCTCTGAAACCACGACCGTCTTTGACACAGTCAGCAGAACAGGAGGAAACGTTTCCAGGTTTCGGGCTTGCGAGCCAATGAGAACGGAGCGCGGCACGTAGTCGGGAGCAGAACGGTGTGTTTGAATAGGAGGGAGACTCATGTTGAATATAGTTGCGCGCTGCTCTTGATGATGATGATATTTGTTTTGTGGGGTCTTCAACTGCGTGGTTATCAACGCCCGTACAAGGTCCCAATCTGTTCTCTGTACAGCCTCGCCACTTCCCCCAACGATGAAGACAACACAAACAGTCACCAGGCGGAGAAATTGCTCTACCCGGCTGGGAATCCAATCCAGGACCCCATGATCCACAGGAGGCAACGCTAGCCACTAGACCACGAGCTGCGGACGCGCTGTGTTTGAGACATGCAGGTGTGGTAAGATGCTTTACAGTTGTGTAAAGATTTGAGTACAGTGGAAGTCAGAACGTGCTGTCGAGTCGCACACATCGTACTATTAATGTGTGCCTGTTTATTGGTTCGTATTAAAAGCTTGGAATGACTATATTCACAGTAGTTTCAGAACTTTAGTGAATGCTTTCTATTTTTGGATGATATGTTCGTAGCTTTGTAAATGGGGAGATTTTCGAAGCACGGTACAAAATCTGGTTCTATAACAGATACGAACATAAAACAAGGACTTTTTTTACTGGGCGAGAGGGTTTCACGAAATTTCAATCACCGACTTTCTCCCCTGAATGCGAAAATATTTTTCTGACGGCCATCTACATACAGAGGAATTATCATACTAATAAAATAAGAAGAACCAGAACTCGCGCGGAAAGGCTTAAGTCTTCATTTATCTCACGGAGTGTTCTAGAACGAACAGATAGAGAAACAGTCTGTAGGTGGTCCGATTAACTCTGTCACACTTAAATGTGAACTGCTGAGTAGTATGTAGATGAAGTTGTGAAATCGGTCTCAAACTACTCTCTCTGCATGATTTTAGAGAACTGAAGACAAGTCTGTCGATGCAGTTGCTGATGTATCTGGCAGCTGTTCACGTCAAACAAAGTGTGATTACTTCACGCCTTGCATTCTCAGATTTAAGAATAGACAGATTATGCTTACAATCTGAACCAAGCATGCCTAATGCATACAACTTACGTCTACGTCCAGTTGTTTACACGTTATTCATGTGAATTTATACGTTTACCACTGTTTAATAGCTTCACGTAATTAAATTAATTATTTAATTATAGGCATTGAAAGTATATTGGGTAAAGCTAGTTCCTTCTGTTCTTTTGTCATATTTTCTTAATGGTCCACTCTTATAGCGTTACTATATGAATTCATGGGTCTGAACTTAACATAATGTTGAGAAAAACTTAAGGACAAAATTAACCTTTGTATGAAGTGTCACTGCCGAGCAACATAGCTCGCTGAAGCTTGGACCATACACAGAAAAAACTACTACAGTATAGAACAGAACATAGCTCCAAGAAATACCCAATGAGACGAACAGAAATGACATATTTATTCAAAGACAATAATTACACTGAAGACACCGCGATTTACGATGCTCCTCTGGATATTACAAGGGCAAGACATAATTCTTAATAAAGTCTATAATCAACGCAGGCTGCGCAACGTGGTCCGGTGATGGCCACAAAGTTGGTAAGGAGTTCCTGTGGTAGGTCTTTCTCCTCCTGGACCAGTGCGGCTGACAACTGCTGGGTATTCGGAGCATGTGGACGAGCTGTAATAAGCTTTCCCATCCCATGCCTCGCGTGGTCGATGGGATTTGAATGGGGGGAACGGGCAGGCCAATCTATTCGCCGAACATTCTCACGTTCCAAATTATCCTCCTCTTTCGCGCACTGTCCGATGCGGTCGCTCATTGTCATCCATAACAATGAAGTCAGTGCTGAATGCATCCCTGAAAAGAATTCATGTGCCGAGAGCAGAGGGACACCACCAACAACGAGTGGGATCGCGTGGCCTGCTCAAACGAGAGCAGATTGACAGCGTAGTAGTTCTCTACGCACCCTCACGTGGCGAGCGGTGCGAAAATGCATTGCAGCCACGAACGTTGTCGAACATGATCGTTTTGGTAGTCCAGGTCTTATGCTATGGGGAGGCATAATGTTGCATGAGCGCACTGACCACCAAATCTAGGAACACGGTACATTCACTGGTCGACGCCATTGTGACACTGTATTCCTTCCACACGAGTGCATGTGATCCTGACTTCTGTTTTATGGACGATAATGCACGACCGCATCGAACAGCGCAGGTGGATGAGCTCTCAGAACTCGAGGATATTCGGAGAATGGAATGGCCTGTAAGATCTCCCGACTTACATCCCATGTGGGCCGGGTTGGAGAGTCGAATTGAAGCACGTTTCCACGCACTACAGACCATCTACCAGTTGTCAGCCGCTCTGGTCGAGCAATGGAAAACGGCCTACCACAAGAACTCATTGTCAGCATTGGGGCCAGCATGAGAAGTCACTACTGAGCAAGCACTGCCGCCCGTAGTGAACACACGCACTATTAAGAAGCATGTCGCATCGTTTGTAATGTCCACGAGACCGTTACGAATCACCATGACTTCAGTGTAATGATTGTCTCTGAACAGAAATGTCAGCTCTGCTAGTGTCACTGCATATTTCTTTCACTTACATTGCGTACTATACTGAAGCAGTTCTTTCTGTGTAATCCAAGTTTCATCGAACTACGAGGGTAATCCCAATAGTAAGACCTATTTTTTATAAGTACATAGACCCGTTTATGTCTACAATGGTTTACATGACTTTACAGCCTGAACATTTAGCTATTTTTCGACATGATCGCCATATCTGTCGATGCATTTTTGTAGATACTTTGGCAGTGTTTGTACGCCCATGTCACACCAGCTCGCCGCCATGCTGTTCAGAAAGTTACGAACTGGCGTGATTGTTGCTTGGTCTCAAGTGTAAAGTGGTGTGTCCAGGTTTCGTCACCTGTGACAATTGAGTACAAAACGTTGTCCTGTTCGGCTGCAAGGCGGTGAAGAAATGCGCGGGAAGCATCAACTCGTTGCTGCATGTGCTCCTCAGACAGCATGCGTGGCACCCATCTTGTGCACACCTTCCGGTAGTTCAATGTTACCGTTAAAATTCTGTGAGTGGTGCCTCGGGAAACCTCAGGAACCAACGTGCAGAGATCTTCCAGAGTGATCCGCCGATCTTCACGCAAGCTTTGCTCAACCTTCAACACCGTCTCCTCAGAAATTGACAGTCTCCCGCTCCTTTGTTCGTGGTGAATTTCGGTCGGACCAGCTGCAAACTCTCTACACCACTAACGAATGTTTTACATCCATGCACGACTCACCATGCACTTCCGTCAATTGCCGATGGATTTCAATTGGCGCAGTGCCCTTTGCGTTCCAAAACCGAATAACTGCCAGCAATTCGCACTTGGCGGTAACATCCAACGGGAACTCCATTCTCAACGGCTGCGAAGCCAAGACTGAGCGCCTAAGAGCGGCGTGCGCATGCTCACACACAGCGCGTGAAACACTCTTCAAAACAGTGTGACCAACAGCCAGAACAGAAAACAGAGTTCTGTACTTATAAAAAATAGTAGATCTTACTTTTGGGATTACCCTCGTACGTTACTTGGCAGTGACACATCACACAGAAATTACTTCCCCCTCTTAGGTTTTGCATACGCTGAGGTGACAAAGTAACGGATACCGATTCCATGTATAAAGATGACTTTAGTATCGTTTACGCGAGGTATAAAAGGGGAATGATAGGCAGAACTGTCTCTTCTACTCGGTGACTCATGTGAAAAGGATTATAACGTGATTATGATCGCACGACGGGAATTAAGAGTTTCAACGCGTAGTGGTAGTTGTAGCTAGATGCATGGGACAGTCACTTCGGAAATCGTTATACAATTCGATATTTCGAGATCCTCAATCTCAAGAATGCCCCGAGATACCACATTTTAGACGTTACCTCCCATAACGGACAAGGCAGTGGCCAAGGTCTTCATTTAACGACCGAGAGCAACGGCTCTGCGTGGAGTTATCACTTCTTCTACACTACTGGCCATTAAAATAGCTACACCACGAACATGACGTGCTACAGACGCTAAATTTAACCGTCAGGAAGAAGATACTGTGATATGCAAATGATTAGCTTTTCAGAGCATTCACACAAGGTTGGCGCCGGTGGCGACACCTACAACGTCCTGACATGAGGAAAGTTTCCAACCGATTTCTCATACACAAACAGTAGTTGACCGGCGTTGCTTGGTGAAACGTTGTTGTGATGTCACATGTAAGGAGGAGAAATGCGTACCATCACGTTTCCGACTTTGATAAATGTCGGATTGTAGCCCATCGAGATTGCGGTTTATCGTATCGCGACATGGCTGCTCGCGTTGGTCGAGATCCAATGACCGTTACCAGAATATGAAATCGGTGGGTTCAGGAGGGTAATACGGAACGCCGTGCTGGATCCCAACAGCCTCGTATCACTAGCAGTCGAGACGACAGGCATCTTATCCGCATGGCTGTGACGGATCCCTGAGTCAACAGATGGGGACGTTTGTAACACAACAACCATCTGCACGAACAGTTCGCCGACGTTTGCAGAAGCATGGACTATCAACTCGGAGACCGTGGCTGCGGCTGCACTTGACGCTGCATCACAGACAGGAGCGCCTGCGATGGTGTACTCAACGACGAACCTGGATGCACGAATGGCAAAACGTCATTTTTTCGGATGAATCGAGGTTCTGTTTACAGCATCATGATGGTCGCATCCGTGTTTGGTAACATCGCGGTGAACGCACATTGGAAGCGTGTATTCGTCATCGCTATACTGGCGTATCACCCGGCGTGATGGTACGGGGTGCCATTGGTTACACGTCTCGGTCACTTCTTGTTCGCATTGACGGCACTTTGAACAGTGGGCGTTACATTTCAAGAGTGTTACGACCCGTGGCTCTACCCAGCATTCGTTCCCTGCGAAACCCTACATTTCAGCAGGATAATGGACGATCGCATGTTGCAGGTCCTGTACGGGCCTTTCTGGATACAGAAAATGTTGGACTGCTTCCCTGGCCAGCACATTCTCCGAATCTTTCACCAATTGAAAAGTCTGTTCAATGGTGGCCGAGCAACTGGCTCGTCACGATACGCCAGTCACTACTCTTGATGAACTGTGGTATCGTGTTGAAGCTGCAAGGGCAGATGTACCTGTACACGCCAACCAAGCTGTGTTTGACTCAATGCCCAGGCGAATCAAGGCCGTTATTACGGCCAGATGTGGTTGTTCTGGGTACTGATTTCTCAGGATCTATGCACCCAAATTGCGTGAAAATGTAATCGCATGTTAGTTCCAGTATAATATATTTGTCCAATGAATCTCCGTTTATTATCTGCATTTCTTCTTGGTGTTGCAATTTAAATGGCCAGTAGTGTAGATAAGCAACACTGACTGAAACAACCGCAGAAATCAGTGTGCGATTTACGATGAACGTCCCCGTTAGGACAGTGTGGCGAAATCTGGCGTCAGTGGGCCATGGCTGCAGACCACCGATACGAGTACTTTGCTAACAGCCTCTCCAGGGCTCGTGACCATGTCGGTTGAACCCTAGACGGCTGTAAGGCCGTCTGAGTCCCGATATGAGTTGGTAAGAGATGGTGTTAGAGTTCGAGTGTGGTGCAGTCCTCACGAAGTCATAGACCCAAGCTGTCAACGAGATATCGTGAAAGCTGGTGTTGGTTCCATGTGTGCTCACATGGAATGGACTGGGTCCTCTGGTCCGACTGAACTGGTCATTGACTGGAAATGGTTATGTTCGGGTACGTGGAGACAATTTGGTCCCATTCGTGGACTTCAGGTTCCCAAACATCGACGGAATATTAATGAATGACAATGCGCCATGTCAACGGGCCACAGTGGTTGGCGATTGGTTTGAAAAACAGTTTGAGTGAATGTATTGGCTATCCAGATCGCCCAACATGAATCGCACCGAACATTTATGTGATATAATGAAGAGGTCAGTTGGTGCACAAATTCCTGTATCGGCAACACTTTCGCCACTGTTGACGACATTAGAGTCAGCATGATTCAAGCTTTCTCCAGGGGACTTCCAGCGACTTGTTGAGTCCATGCCACGTCGAGTTGCTGTACTACGCCGGGGAAAAGGGAATTTGACCCGATGTTAGGAAGTATCCCATGACTTTTTTTTACCTTCGTGCATTTCAATTAATAGCGTATTCACTACACACAGTTTCATGTAATTACAATTAAATACAATAGACGGGAGGCTTAAACGTATACAGCCTTGACATGGTAAGATGGATGGCTGATACAGATGTAACTCGGATGAGGATTGGTAGTTATTTCTAACCTCCTACAGTTTATCCTACAAGCACCGCGCTGGAATAAATCGTAATAGAAGAGTTTCGGTGGAATGGAAGAGGACATATTTGGCGCAAAAGTAAACTGCGCTTACGACGAAAAAGATACTGAAATCATACGTCACAAGCACAGTTACGTGTGACACAAGGACTGTGAGGAAACAGGCTATAATAACAGAATCATTGCAAATGAGGTTACAGCGATCATCGTGTTTGTCAGCCATTTTACTTCCACCACTTGATAAAATCTCCTGTACACTACTGCATGCATCACAGTCTCCAGATATATAGGGTGAATCACTTGAAACTTTAAGTGAAAACATTGCACAAATAGAAAATGCTATTGATATGCGGTTTTCACCGAATGTATTGGTATGCAGGGGCTCGTATTGTTATCCAATAAACAGATTCCAAAAATAGAAAACGTATTTTTGTGCAAACAGACACTTTAAGTGTCTATTGACACTAACAAACTAAAAGTATGGTAAAATAGAATGTCAGTGGTGTTTGTTGCAGGAGTCTAGTACAAGACTTTTACTATGTAGATATCATATTGTGCAAAGTTCCACACCGACACTGGTTTGTGCCATTCAGCCTGAGTAGTTGCTATGTACAACGCTGTTGTATTTGTCTACAGGTGCTCCTGTGTTCCTTGAGTGCATTGCGACTTGCTAGTCAGTTAGTGTGTGACAGTTCAAGCAGTCATGTATCTTGTTTAGTGATGAAGCCACATTCACCAATCACGGCCGGGTAGACAGAGAAACATGCACTATTTGTCCGGTGACAATCCCTGTTGGCTTCGTCAGGCGGAACGTCAGTGTCTGTGGAGCGTAAACGTGTATTATGGGATAGTGAAGCTCAGCTCATGGCCCGTTTTTCATGGGCGGAAAACTGGAGGCGCACTAGTATCGCAGCCTCCTAACAGACCATCCATCTTCCATGGCTGCTAGGAAGCAGGAAGAACCTGTGGTACCAACGTGATGGTTGTCCAGAGCACTGTGCACGAAGTACTACAGCATGTCTTCACGAATTGTTTCCAACTCTTTGGGTTAGACGCAGAGCACCTCCGCCTAGTCCCGGCTGTTCGCCGGATTTGATGCCTGAGGACTTTTTTCCTGTGGAGAAAGCTGAAATCCGCCGCCTACAACGACATAACAACTACAGCTGATGTTATGCAACGACGTATTGGTGCAGCCTGCCCCGACATCTCCGTTGAAATGCTAGCACGCGTGCAGCAATCGTTCCATACCAGACTGGAAGAGTGTACTGCTGCTGCCGGTGGTCATTATGACCAAAACGTGTGATGGTCAGTTGTACCGTTACTGTTCAGAATCCAATTAATTAGTGTACCGTGTTGTGTTGTTCTTTAGTGTGTGCTACCACAGGTATTGTGTAATTGTCGGTGTATGAGCTTCTCAAAATGCGGTATCTCGTAAAGGATTCGCATTAGAATCCTGCAACAAACGCCATTGACATTCTAATTGATCCTACTATTAGATTGTTAATGTCAATAAGCATTGTTCTGTTTTAAGTACGAGTAGTTTACGATTGCACAAAAAATGCACTTTCGAAATATCATTATCTGTTTATTGGCTAGCAGTTCGGGCCCCTGACTATTATTCCATTCTCTGAAAACTATACATCAGTATCACTTTCTATTTCCGCAATACTTGTGGTGCAAGTTTTAGGTATTCATCGAGTTTGATTGTAAATGTTTGCCAATGCCAAGTACTCGCGTTTCACTGAGTCGTACTCTCTGACTTTTCTGATCTCTTCTAATCCAGGTAAGAATTTCCTTCGTCCGTAGACGTCTTTTCGCCTAGCTTCCTCACCTTTTCATTTGCCTTATAGTCATAGTAATTCCAGTCTGTTTTCTGATCCATATTTCTATATAACTCTGTCGTCCAGTATTTTCCAGTACAGATGTCTCCAACGTTCCCAGTGCAATTTTCATTTTCAGTGACTACATAAGTCTTAAACGTATTATTGTTACTGTCATTATTACTATTATTATAATTACTATTATTTTCAGGCATAGTTTGAATGGTACTCTATTAAATTTTCCATCCTTTGGTGTAGTTTATGTTTACTGAAGGTGAACAAAAAGTATCAAAAGCATTATGTAGGTGATGTCGATGAATAACAAGAACATCGCTGACACGGGAATTCTCTAACATGGTATCGCTGTTGTATATTATTTGATCTAACTGAAATAAAATGCTGTCGTTACTAAGTGTTTTATTTCTTCTGTATTCATCTCTCCCAAAATCTTGAACCGAAACCACGAATTAAATCAAGGAAGATGGTGAGAACTTCTAACATGCTGGCAGAGATACTTAGAGCCGCTGTCTCTCGTAAGATGCCACTGCGAACACAAGCGCAGTAAGTTGGTGGTTTAGTGACACAATGCCCAATAGGTACTCCCGCACCTAGTGAATTGCACGAAAGCTAGTATGTTACCAACATTTTTTTCGTAGCAGGAGATTGCCGTGAAGTGGGCTGTCGGTAGGTAATGTATTAAGAAAATGTGACATAATATCCAATAATTGTCCATGTTCGGCAGTTGCGGTCGACCACTTGACATACGTCGTTCTTCAACAGTGTCTGTAACACCTACACTTAAGTACTGTAGCTCTGTACAAGTTGTGTATACCCTGTTTTACAAAAAGATACATCCATAAAGAAAAATAGAGACGTGTGTATGAATGTGTAATCCGCAACTTTCGGAGAAGAACATAGTTCAGAGAGAAACGTTTTACAAGAGAACTGCTTTTAGATAAAATGTGTCTAGCATGTTTTTTAATTTCATTTGAATTTGAAATAAGTGAAACACTTTTTGTGCTGCATGGGTCAAATATGTGTTTTCCGACGCAGACCAGGTACAATACGACCTAACACAGCTAGTCAGAGGAAAAGTGTCAACAATTTTGGCTGGACGTTTACTTATGAGATTAACATTTAACACACTACGTAGCTAAACCGCCTTTCCGCTGAATCAGTTTATTATATGGCTATTAAATACGTAGGTAAAAAGTTTACAATACAGGGTGTTACAAAAAGGTACGGCCAAACTTTCAGGAAACATTCCTCACACACAAAGAAAGAAAATATGTTATGTGGACATGTGTCCGGAAACGCTTACTTTCCATGTTAGAGCTCATTTTATTACTTCTCTTCAAATCACAGTAATCATGGAATGGAAACACACAGCAACAGCACGTACCAGCGTGACTTCAAACACTTTGTTACAGGAAATGTTCAAAATGTCCTCCCTTAGCGAGGATACATGCATCCACCCTCCGTCGCATGGAATTCCTGATGCGCTGATGCAGCCCTGGAGAATGGCGTATTGTATCACAGCCGTCCACAATACGAGCACGAAGAGTCTCTACATTTGGTACTGGGGTTGCGTAGACAAGAGCTTTCAAATGCCCCCATAAATGAAAGTCAAGAGGGTTGAGATCAGGAGAGCGTGGAGGCCACGGAATTGGTCCGCCTCTATCAATCCATCGGTCACCGAATCTGTTGTTGAGAAGCGTACGAACACTTCGACTGAAATATGCAGGAGCTCCATAGTGCTTGAACCACATATTGTGTCGTACTTGTAAAGGCACATGTTCTAGCAGCACAGGTAGAGTATCTCGTATGAAATCATGATAACGTGCCCCATTGAGCGTAGGTGGAAGAACATGGGGCCTGCTCCATTGAGCGTAGGTGGAAGAACATGGGGCCCAATCAAGACATCACCAACAATGCCTGCCCAAATGTTCACAGAAAATCTGTGTTGATGACGTGATTGCACAATTGCGTGCGGATTCTCGTCAGCCCACACATGTTGATTGTGAAAATTTACAATTTGATCACGTTGGAATGAAGCCTCATCCGTAAATAGAACATTTGCACTGAAATGAGGATTGACACATTGTTGGATGAACCATTCGCAGAAGTGTGCCTGTGGAGACCAATCAGCTGCTGATAGTGCCTGCACACGCTGTACATGGTACGGCAACAACTGGTTATCCCGTAGCACTCTCCATACAGTGACGTGGTCAACGGTACCTTGCACAGCAGCAACTTCTCTGACGCTAACATTCGGGTTATCGTCAATTGCACGAAGAATTGCCTCGTCCATTGCAGGTGTCCTCGTCGTTCTAGGTCTTCCCCAGTCGCGAGTCATAGGCTGGAATGTTCCGTGCTCCCTAAGACGCCGATCAATTGCTTCGAACGTCTTCCTGTCGGGACACCTTCGTTCTGGAAATCTGTCTCGATACAAACGTACCGCGCCACGGCTATTTCCCCGTGCTAATCCATACATCAAATGGGCATCTGACAACTCCGCATTTGTAAACATTGAACTGACTGCAAAACCACGTTCGTGATGAACACTAACCTGTTGATGCTACGTACTGATGTGCTTGATGCTAGTACTGTAGAGCAATGTGTCGCATGTCAACACAAGCACCGAAGTCAACATTACCTTCCTTCAATTGGGCCAACTGGCGGTGAATCGAGGAATTACAGTACATACTGACGAAACTAAAATGAGCTCTAACATAGAAATTAAGCGTTTCCAGACACATGTCCACATAACATCTTTTCTTTATTTGTGTGTGAGGAATGTTTCCTGAAAGTTTGGACGTACCCTTTTGTAACACCCTGTATAACCACCCACGCACAAAAGGATACCAGGCTTCAGATTGAAAGAGTAATTTATACTAAGCACGCCTAACTTTACCTATGGAAGGCTTGAATTAAATGTTGATGTTGAAATTAATGAGAGTAAGTATCTGGTCACAGGATATTACTTGACTTTCTGTCTGTAACTCATGTTTTCAATGTGCGAGTATACTCCCTTTAAAATTTCACAGAAAAACAAAGACGTCATCATTCACACCAACCAAATTGCGGTATTATGCTCTTGAAGAATCTGAAATATTAAAACTATTCTGACAGCCATTGTCAAGCGTCTCTGTCGTCACAGAATTATGTGACTGAGCCTTAAATGTAAGGAGAACTTGGATGTAACATACTATATTACCCAAATAAAGAATACGTGAACGCACACAAAATACAACACACACTGACGAAAAAAAATGCAGCACCAAAAAATTATACAAGTATTTGTATTTCGTGAATACGTTTGTCTAAGTAACATGTTTCAATGATTAACACTGCAACATCTCAGGTTAATGTGAGCGGAAGATAAGTCACTGAAAATGTGAAATGGTGGTACATTAATAACCTGTGTAGCCGCCTGAGTGTTGAACATAACCATGCAGACATGCATGCATTGTGTTGTATAGACGCTGGATGTCAGTTTATCGGATGGAGTTCCAGGCCTGTTGCACTTCGCCGGTATATACAGCGACGGTTAAATACTGGTTGTGGATGACGCTGGAGTTGTCGCCTGATGGTGTCCCACATGTGCTCGATTGGAGACAGATCTTGTGTTCGAACACGCGAAGGCAACATGTCGACACTCTGTAGAGCATGTTAAGTTACAACAGCGGTATGTGGATTAGTTTTACCCTGTTGGAAAACACCCCCTGGAATTCTGTTAACGAATGGCAGCACAACCCGTCGAATCACCAGACTAATATTTAGATTTGCAGTCATGGTGCGTGGGATAACCAAGAGAGAGCTCCTGCTGTCATACGAAATCTGCCACACACCATAATCCGAGGAATAGGTCAGTGTGTTTAAGCCGCAGAAAGCTCATTTGGCCTCCTCCTAACCAATATCGGCCATCAGTAGCATCGAAGCAGAACCAGTCTTCATAATAAAACACAACAGACCTGCACACCACCCTCCAATGAGATCTCGATTGATTCTACCGAAGTCGCAAACTGTGGTGGTTTTGGGTCGTTGATAGCACGCTACACAGCGTCTGGCTATGAGCTGCGCCTGAAGTGCCGATTTGTAACAGTTCATTGTGTCACTGTGGTGGAACTGCTGCTCGATTTACTTCTGCAAACAATATGATGCTTCACAGCCATACGCCGAACACAATGGTCTTCCCTCTTGGTAGCACCAAGTGACCGTCCGGATCCCGCTCTTCTTGTTACCGTTACTTCCATTGACCACCGTTGCCAGCAATCATGTACAGCGGCTACATTCCTGCCAAAACTTTCAGCAATATCGCGAAGGAAAATCCAGCTTCTCGCAGCCCTATTACACGAACTCTTTCAAAGTCAGTGAGGTGTTGATAATGTCGTCTTTGTCGCCTTAAAGGCGTTCTTGACTAACAGTAACTCACCACGTCCGATCTCACTGTCACTACAGTTACAGCGTGTATTTATAAAGCAAACCTGATCTGCATCCTGGTAGTGTCACTACTAGTGCCACTCTTATGCGACGGGCACGAAATCTGAGTAGACATCATCTTCCAGGTATAAAAATCACGCCTACCAACGTTGCTTATGGCTGAGAATAGTGTACTCAACAAAATTACGTCAGTGTTCACTTGATACTTATAGCTTTTACGAGTAGTATATTTTTAGGTAGGTTAGTAGCACCAAATCGCTTGGCCCAAACAAACCATTAATGTTTATTTTCCTCTGGACTGCAGGACGCACAACGGACAATTCACACAGACAGGCACGGTCAAATTCGGGGCGCAGTTACAACCGTGCAGGAAACGACAGGTAGCAAATTTTCTGATGTGTTTATAGGAAGAGTGTCAGACGCAGAGAAAAAACTGAAACACTGAGGTGGGCACGATTTAATCAGGTCGTTGCAGTTTCAAGTAGCCTGCCAGAGACAGTGTTGCCGAACGTGTTCTTCACTTGGTTTCGTCAGACCGAACAAAAGTAGCTTTTGCTCACCTAGCTTGAATTTATCACTCATGAAAAAGGCAAATTTTAACTGGTAATGAGCATTCGACAAATGTTAACCCCACGGACCCACAGATGTCTGCACATTAGCGAATTTTAGCGCGTGCAAGTGCTTCAATTTGCGCCCGGTGATCAGTTTGGCTAACATCAAAGCTAATTACATTGGAAATGGTGCAAAGTAACGAATGTTTTTCTTACCAATTATTTTTCAGCATAACCTACCCTGCAACATCATTACAACCTTTTTAACTTGTTTCTGGCCACCCGTTATATACACATCAGTGTTTAATCTTTTCCTCAGATTTGTGTGTGTATGTGTATGTTGTCTGCACAACAGGCACGTTACCGAATACAAATTCAGCAAATGTGTATCGTGCAAAACCAAACACGAACCCTTTCACTGTCAAATAATCTGTACACCAATGTGACAAAAGTCGTGGGATACCTCTTAATATCAATTCATACTTCCTTTTTGCCGGCTTAGTGCAGCAACTCGACGTAGCATGGACTCAAGAAATCGTTGGAAGTCCCTGTTGAGCCATGTTGCCTATACAACCTTCTATAACTGCGGAAGTGGTGCCAAAGCAGAAGTCTGTGCACGAACTGACTTCTCGATTATGTCCCATAAATGCTCGTGGGATTCATGATGGGCGATCAAATTGTCCAGGATATTCTTTAGAACAATCGCGAACAGCTGTCGCCCGGTGACATGGCGATTTGTCATCTATAAACATTCCATCCCTGTTTGAGAACATAAAGTCCTTTAATGAATGGAAATTATCTCTAAATAGCCGAACATAACCATTCCCAGTCAATGACCGGTTTTGTTGGACAAGAGGATCCAGCCCATTCCACACAAACACAGCCACACCACTATGGAGCTACCACCAGCTTGCACAGTACGCTGTTGACAACTTGGGTCCATGATGTCGTGAGGACTGAGCCACACTCGAACCCGGCCATCAGCTCTTACCAACTGAAATCGGGACTCATCTGAGCAGGCCATAGTTTTACGGTCGTCTAAGGTCCAACCGAAAAGGTCACGAGCCCAGGAGAGGAGTTGCAGACGATATCGTGCTGTTAGCAAAAGCACTCGCGTCGGTCATCTACTGCCATAGCCAATTAACGCCAAATTTCGTCGCACTGCCCTAACGTATAAGTTAGTTGTACGTCCCACATTGATTTCTGCGATTATTTCATTCAGTGTTGCTGGTCTGTCAGCACAGATAGCTCTAACCGAGCGCCGCTGCTCTCGGTCATTAAATGAAGCCAGTCGGTCACTGCGTTGTCCGTGGCGAGAGCTGACGCCTGAAATTTGATATTCTCGGCACATTCTGGACACTGTGGATTTCGGAATACTGAATTCCCTAACTATGTCCGTAATGGAATGTCCCGTGCGTCTAGCTCCAACTACCATTCCGCGTTCAAACTCTGTTAATTCCCGTCGTGTGGCCATAATCATGGTGAAAGCCTCACACGAATTACGTGAGTGCAAACGACAGCTCCGCCAATGCATGCCCTTTTATACTTGTGTACGCCACACACTTATATGGATACCGCTACGACTACATAAAATATATATTACATCTACATCTACATTTATACTCCGCAAGCTACCCAACGGTGTGTGGCGGAGGGCACTTTATGGCAGTTAATAGTGCACTGTGGCACCACATGAAGCACTACGTAATGTTTCGCAGCCTACCTGTGAACTGGTTCATTTCTTTGGTTCAAACCCATCGTCAAATTGAACGTAAACGCAGCGAAAGTTCTTGCTTGTTTGTCTTTGGCTCAACGAGTAGCATTTTGTCTGTGAAATTAGCGAGTACAGGATACTTGTCTATACCACGTAAAGATATTTGCGGTAGAATCCATGGGTGTTTGCACAAATTTATCCAAGTGGTTGTAGGATTCCTGAAGTTCCATTTTACGTACAACTGATTGGTTGAGTTTGAGGATGTATGGGCCTCAAAAAATAAATTTGTCAGTAAGTACACAAAGCTTATTATTTCTTAAACGATTGGTAGTTGCTCAGTCAATATTTTGTTTCAAAGCAGGTTATTGCTATACCGTAGAGGTAAGCATATTTCATTAGTATATCCAAAGTATACCCAAAGCATCCCCTCCCGGCCCGCATCTCGTGGTCGTGCGGTAGCGTTCTCGCTTCCCACGCCCGGGTCCCGGGTTCGATTCCCGGCGGGGTCAGGGATTTTCTCTGCCTCGTGATGGCTGGGTGTTGTGTGCTGTCCTTAGGTTAGTTAGGTTTAAGTAGTTCTAAGTTCTAGGGGACTTATGACCACAGCAGTTGAGTCCCATAGTGCTCAGAGCCATTTGAACCATTTGAACCATACCCTCCCCCCCCCCCCCCCCCTCTTCCTACAATGAACGCCTGACTTTCCCCAGGAAGGGTAGCTTGCATACCTCAAAGATACAGATAAACGGTGAATCACAACGGACGGGTATCTGTGGAGAGGCCAGACATACATGTGGTTCCCGAAAACTTTATCATTAGTTGCACGGGCAATAGTCTGGATGATTGACTGATCTAACCTTGTGACATTAACTTAGCTTTGCTGTGCTGGTACTGTGAACAGCAGAAAGCAAGGGAAAGTACAGCCCTGATTATTTTCGTCGATCGCATGCAGTTCTACTCAATGGTGAAGCAGCAGATTGATCCTGACTTGTACAGTGAGCGTATGTAACTTGTGCATTTGTCTACCGTCAACGTGTGATGCATCTATTGCCAATTTGAGATGGTTGTGATTACGAATAGGCACTTTAGTGCAGTCTCCGTCGTTCAGGCAAGGGGATGAACTCGTCGGTTCGAAACTAGTCGCCAAAATATATGTACTGCAACTGTGACAGATTTGTAATAAACTGTTCACGAAATAAAAGGGTTGCTGGTCGTACATCAACAAAAAGTTGAAATTGCGTAAGTAGTAGAACATGTTGGATATCACAGGAAAGGAGAAAATATAAAAATGAAAGGGAATACAGTTGTCTAAAGACTATGGTGGAATGCAAAGGGCAAAATGGCTAAGCGGGAATGGGTGGAGGATAAATGCAGATCTACATCGATGTATGTTGGTTGGCATTCATCTTATGCATGTCTGATATGCGACCTGAAATTCTGATGCTTGCTACACATGGCATATATCATGTACTCTTTTGCTATGTGACTATTTATTGATACTGTAAGAAAGGATATTATCGCCCGTTTCTTATTTGATGTCGACTTTGATTTGATCCTATTTCACTCTTACGGTTATGAAATTTTAAACCGTTGAAACAGATACACTGATTCTGACAAAATTTTTTAGCACCTGTCGACTGGTTTTCATCTTTGTTGAAAGAATAACGTAATAACGTGTTCTCCTTTATTTCTCATTATTGACACATTTGTTTCCTGTGTATTCTACAGGTATTTCTTTACTGCAAAGAGCTTGCAGTAGGAGAGATACTTTTCACAGTAGCGAAAATTAACAGGCGCTCGCAGCTCTTAAGGTATGCATTTGAGAGCCCACGTTTACTGTACATATTTTTCTTGTTTTGTTACACACTATCACCTCTGAAAATACGTAATACTTTTTTTAACCCCCTGTATGCTCTGTGTAGCAACATCATTATAAGAACAACTGGCATGGTAGTGTAGATAAAAATATATTTGTGCTTACTCAGCAACAAAGATACGATCATACTAAGGCTTCGTAATTATCTTTATACACGGATAACAACGCATCGTGTATTATTGTTGCCAGTTACCGACATGAAAGATTTTATTTGGAAGCAACGATCTCTGACGGCCCCGTCCGACCCTCGGGCAAAGCTTACCTATGCAGTTTCTGGGCCCCGCGCTGAAGGGCACGTAGGCGTAAGGGTGCCTGCCCTGCACCCTCTCCGGCAGGAAGTTGTCCGGGTCGAAGCGGTCCGGGTCCGGCCAGTGGTCGGGGTCGCGGTGGGTGTAGCAGATCTGCATCGTTACTGTTACGCCCTCTGGTATCCTGTACCCACCTGCGAACATGCGAAGTGTTTACAAACAACAGAAGTCACCCAAACTGAATGGGTGATAGCAAGATTAACACACAGTACGCCACGTACCCACAGACAGAATGTAGGAGAGTCAACCAAGGACAAATATCGAAGGAATTGTGATTGTAATGTATATTCTAATTATGTACTGTTTAGTAATTATACCAAAATATAGGGTCCTCTCAGCTGTGATATATGTTAAACAAAATTTTAGTGTACTTGTCGCATGAGATAGGTAAACAGCACTTGTTGAGAAAGTCGTCGCTAGATCTTTCTTACTTTCATAAATATACAGTAAAAGTGACACTAGACCTTCATAGTTTTGTCTGGGATATGTTGCCCCAAAAATAAAAGTCCCCAATTTGATGATTCACGTCAAGGTTGTTGAGAGGTGTCAGGTGGCTGAATGGAAAAATCGTGTAATGATAATCCTCTTCCATATATTACCAATATATCATCAAAAGTATCCAGACAACCCTATGTAACGTGGAGTTGAACATTAATTGTAATGAGAGGCTGGTCTGCCAGCATAAAAGGAGACGGGAGTAGCGTGCTGCCGGTAGGTGAGTAGTAACAACAGAACGGATTGGCCACACTCTGAAATTACAGCTAGCTTAAGACATAAATGCAACAAATAGTGATAGTTCTTCATTTTTCCTTATTTTGCCTTAACTGGAGAAGGTATTAGTTACTAAATCACGAATGTCTGTTCGTAATCATAGAATGACACCTTACGTTTATCATCTTTAACGCCACAACAAACATGTTGAATTAAAGAGGAAATGATTTAATCAACGGATGAGATTTCGTATTTACAGCTGCAGATGACAGTAACTAGATAGATGTGAAAATAAATAGTAAAGAAATTGAATGGATTGTTTTTGGTGAACTAAATACCACGTTGTTTGTCAGATTCTGCGTAACTATTGTTTTATGCATAACCGGTTTTGTGGAACATATAAATTAACAACGCCCCAGGCCCTGCCTAAGCCATGAATACACATTATCCTTTCTTCCTGCAATGCTTGGCCATCAAGGTGTTCATGAGAAACCCTTGAAGTTTGGAAGGTAGGAGACGAGATACTGGCAGAAGTTAAACTGTGAGGGCAGGTCGTGAGTTCTGCTTGGGTAACTCAGTTGAAAGAGCACTTACCTCAGAAAGGTGAAGTTCCCAGGTTCGATCACCGGTCCGGCACACAGCTTTAAACTGCCAGGAAGTTACAGTAACTACGCTAGAACACAAGGCGTGGACCAAATGTACCATTCATGATAAATGAACGTCATTATCCTACCGTAAAATTTTTGTTTTGTCAGTAGTCACTATTTTTAGGTAGAACACCTGATGGACCTGTACCTTATGGACGCAAACTAATGGAGTGTACGGTCTGAATAGCAGGTCAGCTAAACTGAAGTACTGAAAACACGTAACTTACATTATAAATTCATGAAGTGTGTCACCTAAAATGGAGCAGTTGACTCAAATGTATTATATTTAATTGAACACCACAATCCTTCTGATTACGTTTACAATCATCAAAATAGATGTCCGTGTGAAATTGAATCAGATAACTGTTACCTACCCACTTGCACATCTTTGGTGACCTTGCGGGCGATGAATGGCACGCTTGGATAAAGCCTCAATACCTCCTTAATTACCATGTCAAGGTACTTCATGTTATGTAGATCTTGCATTGTGAGGCCTCTAAAATGATCTCTTTCAAATACATCTTTTAACTCAGTATGAACATTCTCCTGCAAAAAGATAATGATATTAACACACGCTTTCTTGTTTACTTATTAGATCAGCTATACACTGTTTCCACAGAACCATAGCGAGGAGATTCTCAAGGGTGAGGAATATGCGTGAAACAAGAATACATGATACAAATTTTAAAAAAAAGTACATTCTACAAATCCTAAGTGAAATATTTCTCACGGACGTGGAATAACTAAAAAATCTTAAGCATTTTTTAATTTGTTGTGTGTGGTTGCTGGAACGTTAATCAAAATGTGTCTTCCTGAATAATGAATACGTTTTTGGAGCGAAGTACGGAACTTAAAATCTTGATGTTTTTGAGAGTCGCTGCACTTCCAAGAATCAGAGTTCTTAGGAGTTAAATTTGATTGATATATTGCCTCCACAGGATAACAATATGTTTACCATGGCAATGTTAGTGGCGATCTGGTTCACTCTTAGCCTGTGATTTCAGCCATGAAGGGTACTACTATTGACAGTTTTGTATCCCAATAAATTCTGATCTGAATTAGTCAATTCAGTTCATTTCAGACTGCTCAAAATTGCGCTTAAAAAGTCAGTAACTGTCAGGATATCTATTCATCAGTTTTCAGATACACTGTAATAATTTTAGTGCAGAATTCTTAAAAATTTCCTAGCCAGAATACTTATCGCTGAACTTAAAGTCAAGTTTGAGTAGTCGGTGATATACATTCTGCGCACGCAAGTACATACAACAGTTCGTGTAGTATGGCTTCTGCTCATATTTTGACAGCAACCACGTGTTACTTTATCAGACGTGGGAGAAAGATTCGTGTTTTCGTACCCATAGTCGGGAGCGTGTAGACGCAATACAGATTTGCCTAATTGCTGTAGTCGTCACTTAGTGAGTTGCCTTGCGAATCGGACGGACTCATGGCTGTAAAGCACGGAAGACGGAAGCAGTAGCGGATAAGGAATTAGCTAAAGTAGGAGACATAATAGACCAGAATTTGTAGCTGGAATTTGATATTGCTAAAGTTAGCGAGTGTGATCTGTTTAGCGGCTAGTATACAACAGAAGCACGGTTCAAATACATCATTGAAGTATATGCGCTTTCCTTTGGAAAGTTCTCTGATTAATTCTGGGAAAGATGGATTGGCCTTCATTACCTTGACGCACGCGGTAGTGCATCTGATAGTTTCGTGAGAGTTTTACGTCACCATCATTTATGACAGGACTAATGAGCTCGTAAATCGAACTCTACTGACCGTACCGGGTGGTAATCTTTCAAAGCCTGATAAGAGGTTAAACCGTGAATCAGGCGACAGACAGTGGGAAGAGAGAGCGCATCTGGCAGCTATACGAATGGTTCAGCGAGGTGGAATGGCGGTGAACTGAAAGCAGCAGATAGTGCAGCTCACTGGGGAAAGCAGATGAAGACAGCAAAACAACGCCGTAGAAATTGAGTGACTCTTGGCGTAGTGAGATGTGCAGATATACATACAAAAATGGGCTTGGGTGTGAGCCACAGCAGCAAATGAATCTAGCAAATTGTGCAGTGGAAGTTACTGTGGTATTGCCATTCTAATATTGCTGTGACAGGTGTACACAATGGTTGACTAACTTGAAGCAGTATTTAATCGTTACAAGCAGTGAGTCGAAATAATGTGTGATGGAAGAAGGCAGTTAATGTAGAAGAAGGTGGTAATCCAGTTCCACATTCCAGTAGTGCTCTTTTTTAACGCAGCAGCCCAACAGATGAGAAAGACAAAAGAAGACAGATGAGGCGCAGGACATTAAATTGAGCAGAACATTTAACGTTGAACTGATAAATGAATATTTAGTAACAGAGAGTGTTATGGAGAAGAAACGAGAGAACTGGGGTAATAAGGCAACGTTAGCTCAGGAGAGGAGTGAGATATTATGCACGACGTAGAATGAGAGTCATTATAAACCTGACGATAATTCTAGTAAACATATACTGGTGATTGCATAGGGGCTGCCTCCGAGATAGATGGAGATTCCATAAACGGCGTCCGTAAGCAAGGGAGGAAAAATGCAGAAGGCAACCACTGTTGATGTTCACAGAAACCACGGCAACTCATCGATGAAAGTTAACAGTAGTCTTGCTGGAAGTGCTAATCTACGAAGGGAAGTGGCAGGTCCTTCAGAAGTCTATGAGGAAACTACTAGCTCATTATGAACTTTTATGTTCCACGAGAACATCAATATTTCGAAATTTCGGCGCAGTTACGCTGTGAAACGAAAAAGGAACAAAAAACTGATGGTTTTCGAATCCGGGGAAATTTTTTCCATGAAGTAAGCTACTTTACATCTCTGTTAGTCAGCCAGTTTGCAGGCGTGGAGGCATCTGGGACATGTTGATCATTTTTAGAAATAACTTAGGATAACAATTTGCAATTGTAAAGTTGACACGAAGATTAATATGTCCGTATGCCTCACTGCGCCTGCTACATCAGGGTAATCATGTTTAAGATCTGCAACCTAATGCCATCTGGAAATGTGACTTTATGGTGACTGCGACAGTGCTGGGTTATTTAGCTGCACTTGTTTTGTTGGAGTAACTGTAGCCGCCTGCAGAGGTACAGGAAGAAAACACTATAGCTAGCACGGGGCCCCTGCCACATTTGGTGATGCTGTTCACAGTCGGTGAAATTCTCCAGATTCTGCCGACTATGTAATTGGCAATAGAGCGAATAAGTGCAAAATTGCTTAACTTCCTAGTGCCTCCTACACTTTGCCTTCATTGTTTTCCTTTTCGGATCTCATTGAAAAGTACAAGACGAGGAGCAAGTTGTGAAACACGATTTACATACGATATCTGTACTAGAAGAGACTTAATCATGAAGTAGAAAAGAAAGAAGAAGCGGAAGAAATAGAGAAGAAATCGAAAAATATAAAAGTTTCAGTTAAGAAAGGTGCTGAAAAAGCCTTAGGAGAAAAAAGAAAGGTAAGAAGGAAGAAAGGGTTCAAATTTGGTCCCCAGGATTAGATTAGGGTTTCAGGAAGAAACAAGACGCTTATCTTAAGTATCTCAATGAAACAGCAGAGGAGAATCATAAAATTTACAAACAAGAGAGACAAATGTAGCAAATCGAGCAGTGCAACGAGCTCGCCAAGAATTTTGGGATAGGTTTACAACTGTAATAGAAGACGATGGCAAATTATGGGTTATGAAACAATGAAAACTCTAAATCAATCAGAAAAAGCAGTTGCTCACATAAATAACACCCAGGAAACAAAACTGCTGCAACATTACAGCAACTTGTGGTGAAGAAAATTGCTCCATAGGAAAACAAAAACATAGAGGACGAACTCGAAATACAATGTGTAAATGATTTATGTATGGATGAATTAAGAGAAACCCTCAACTCTGGGGAAAAAAACTTCTGTTATGGATGGCATAAACGCTGAAATGCTTAAGTATGGAGGCGCCCTACTACATTTATTTAGTATGTGCTGGAGAAACGGAGCTGTTCTAAAAGCATGGTCACAAGCAAAGGTGACATCACTATTGAAAGAAGGAGACCGCAATACCTGCGACAAGTATAGGTGAACCAGCTTACGTGACACTGCATGGAAAGTTTCTGCAAGAATAGTGAATAAGAGATTAGAGGTTCTAGCTGAGAGGTCATTAGGCGAAGAACGAATAAGATTTCGGAGGGGCAGATCGACGACAGATGTAGTAAGTATTTATAATAAAATAAACAACCGAAAAAGAGGGAAAGCAGAAAAGGAAAACCCATTTAGCGTTCATTGATTTTTTAAAGGCATTTCATAATGTTGATAGCAACTGTGAAGAACTATGAGGAAAAGGTGATATTCAAAACACCTAGTAAACATTTTTAAAGTCTGTACAAACACACGACTGTAATATTAGATTATAACGGCCTATAACCACAAAAAAGGAGTAAGACACGGGTGCAGCATTTTACCCACACTTTCGACATTTATTTTGATGAAGCAATTCGCAAATGAAAGGAGATTTTTAACGGGGGAATTATGATTAACAGCCACTCCTGCTTTAACTGCTTTTATATGCAGACGACACCATAATGTTGGTGGTGACGAAGGTGACCTACAAAGGGAAACACATTTACTAGGTAAGGTTTGCAAAGCGGACCATTTGACGATTTCAGAAAAGTAGACAAAATCGGTGGCTTTCAAAGGGAAATATCCTGCACGGACAAACATTGTGGTCAACAATAGAAGAAATCAATCATTTTAATTATTTAGGTTGTGACATCACACATGAATATGACGGATATAGAGAAGAAATTAGCAAAATTCCGGAACGTATGTGGAACAATAAACAGATGTGTCAAAAATAAAAGAAGGAGAGAAACAAGATAGAAATTTTATTAATCAGTGGCATTTCCAATGCCTCTTTACGGAAGTGAATCGTGGGTTATAAACGTCTAGAAAGCCGCATACAGGCGACACACATGAGTTTTCTAGGAGCAATGAAGAGATACACAAGCGCCGACAGATTTAGAAATTCAGAAATTGTGGAAGAGCTGAATGTATTTAACATTCTTAATAAAGTAGAAGAAAATAGAAGAAACTGTAATGAACAGATCGAAAGAAGGAGTGGAGAAAGATTACCTTTGCAGATTAGAAGATCTAAGCCAGTTGGAAGAAGTCAGGGAAGACCGAGGAAGCTGTGGGTATGGTAACTGGCAAAACAATTTTTGTTTTCGTTTTTTTCTATATTGAAATTCGATCTCGCCCTCGCTCCCTCGGAGGGGGGGGGGGGGGGGGGGGAGCGAGCTGGCAGCAGTGTAACACGCCGCTCTGCAGCCTACAGGAGAGTTAAGAAACAGAATCAGGAGACATCATAACAATAAAAATTGTATCTGTTAAAAACTGAAATATGGCGAAAAAGTAGCGAAGAAAATCTAAAACCAAAGGATCGGTGATGCTGTTTAAAACACATAGTAAATAGACAGTCGCAATTAAAAAAAATCATGCCAACAGTTTGGTGTCTGTTCGCAACAGTTAAAAAAACACACCTAGTGACAGAATGGTGGCTGTTCACAACACTGAAAAAGGGGATGCACAGCACTGAACATTCACAGAAACACTGCACTAAAGAGTACAGAAGCATATGGGGGGGGGGGGAGAGGTGCAGGGAGGACCCAGACAGAGGAGGGGGAAAGAGGGGGGAGCCAATGAAGGGAGAGGGTAAAGAAAAAGGGGGGCGAGGGCAGACGTCAGAAGGAGTGGGGAAGGCAGTGAAGGGGAAAGACAAAGGACTAGGGGGAGAAAAAGGAGTCAAAGCGATAGCAGGTGGGGAAAAAACAGGATGGAAGGGGGTGAGAGGGTGCCCGGGAAAAGGGCTGAGGGAGGGAGGGGAGGGGAGGATTGGAGTTGATAGGAGGGATAAATGGAGGGATCTAGGACATCATCTGGGAGGGGGAGTTGATGGAAGCCACCTTGGGAAAGGTGATGAAGGGTGTAGAGGCGGAGGGTAGAAGGGACACAACAGTGAAGGCATGACAGTGAGTGGTGGTTGGAGAGGACAGGAGCAACCAGGGAATTGGGGGGGGATAAAGTCGGCGGGAGGTGTAGAGGACTTGGGTATGTTTGAGGAAAAGGAGCAGATGGGGGAAAGGAATCAGGTCATAGGGGATCCGTGTGGGGGACAGGAGGTGTATATGGAAGGCGAAACAGAGTGCATGGCACTCGAGGATCTGGAGGGACTTATATAATCTGGGGAGGGGGGGGGCGGATATTCAGGTGGAGCTGGCATAACAGAGGATGGGACTGATTAAGGATTTGTAGGTGTGGCGGATGGTAGAGGGGCTCAATCCCCATGTCTGGCCAGAGAGGAGTTTAAGGAGGCGGAGGCGGTTGTGGGCTTTGGATTGGATAGAGTGGACATGATGGATCCATGTGAGGTGAAGGTAAATGGTGAGTCTAAGGTAGGTGAGGGTGGAGGAGAGACGGACAGGACGGGCGGAGATGGTAAGGGAAAAGTCAAGGAGGTGGAAGGAGCAAGTCGTGCGACGTACTATGATTGCCTGGGTCTTGGAAGGATTGATTTTGAGGAGCCACTGGTTACACCATGTGGCAAAAAGATTAAACTGATTCTGGAGAAGGCGTTGGGGCCGTTGAAGGGTGCGAGCGAGGGCAAGGAATGCGGTGTCATCGGTATATTGCAGGAGGTGGACCGGAAGGGGGGGGGGGGCGGCGAAAGAAAAAAAAGGAAAAGAGACGACGACGATGATTATTAGTTCCTCCTTCGTATATACTGGACTGCTTTGCAAAGTATTTTATTGGATCTGAAACGGTTTAGGACCTAAACTGGAATGGCATTTAAAGTGGAGGCAACTGCAAGTCCTTCTTCGCATTCGATTAGTTACTGTCCTAATCACTAGAGGTCTGCATCGGACGTTAACGCTCGCTCGAATTGCTCGGAGCATGTAGTTCCGCGTAAGTCCGTCAGATGTCAGTACAGGGCTTTGGACTAAGGGGGCAACCGCACTCGACTTTCATAACGCTCGTGCGCACCATTGAATTGCTCGGCCGTGTGCTATAGTTACCCGAGCGCCGCTGAGTAGCTCGCTGTAGATCAAGGCGCATGAACACGAGAAGAAGGAGAGTGCGAAAGCGAAACCTAATTCAAAATAATATATCCTGAGCGCGAAAAACGGTGGCTGTAACGATGTTACGGAGAGATTTTTCATCAGTGAACGACGAAGGTATTGGCTAAGACCTAAGTGTATTGTGGCAAGTGCTCTGCTCTCCTGTCTTACCACACATCTGGAAGAACACGCCTGTAGATTTCGACAAAGTGTAATTTCTGAAGTATTAGCAGTTTCAGTGTAATCTACGGTAATTAAAATGGTGCGTAGGAATGTGTGTCACAGACGTTCGTCCCTATACATTAAGTTTAGCATTTTGAGTTTTATAACAGGAGCTTGTAAATTTCGTTCAGGATTAGGAGATGTAGACGTTTCCAAGATTTTGTCTCCTCCTATGATAACAGTACGAAATACTGAAAGACAAGCCGATGAAATACGAGCGAGTATAATGTCCAGCATTATTCAGGACATAGGCGTGAATGCATGTGGATGTACAGCGGATATATGGACAGACGGATATCGGAAAATATGTTACCTATATAGTAGTGTGGACTTTGCTTAGCGAGATTAGGCTCTACGAAATATGGCATCGGTGACAAATCACTTTTGTGAGAAGAAAAAAAAGGATCTGGAATTTGTTAAGGACTACATCGACGAAACTTTATTCAATTTTTAGTAGTAAATCCCCACCATTTTAATGAGATTTCATTTGCCACTGACGAAGGAGGTAAAGTATACAAGGCTCTGGAATCCTTTCAGCATTATGTACGCTTTGCACATGATTTAACGTAGTTCTGAAACACGTGTTAGATGATAATTATTTAATAAATGGGCTTGGAGTAGCGTATTGCACGACTAACGCTGCTAAAGATCGTGACCGTTTTATGAAGAAAACTGATGACCTGAAATCGAAATAGACAAGCTTGAAGCAAGAAAAGTAGAGTGGGTGTAACAAATTCTTCAGAACGCTACAGTGTGTACTAAGGCAGTACGACGAAGTCATGAAACTGCTTCCGGAGAGAGGTGTCTCTGAAAAACTTACTGGTTACAACGACACTGCAAAATACCTCATGACATTTTAGAGCGATTCAGAGATTCAATAGGAATGCTGGAAGGAGAGAAGTTTCCTACAGTTCAGTTTATTTTATCATGGGTGCACAAACTAAAAAGTCACTATAATATAGGATCCGAATATACAAAGGTGAATACATGCTGCGTGTCCAGCAAATGGAAATTGCGCTTAATTGCAAAACGTTGCTTTTAGTGTTACTGGTATTTTGGCAGTACACTACAACGGTCGTATTATCATCTATTAATTGTAAGTTATTATCGCCGTCTCCATCTCGCAATGAGAGAGTCAAAAACCCGGCGTTGCACAGAATAGTAATAATTCCAGTTATTGGAAATGATATTTGCTTGTGACAGAGATGAGACGTTAAATTGTGTGGGGTCAAATGTGTGATGAAGTATCGGGTTTTGATGAGTTAGAACAAAAAAAAAAAAAAAAGAAAAAATTCTGTGAAGTTGGGAACGTTATCTCTGAGTGACGAAACGAACGTGATCCGAAACGAGTCGATTCACTGTAATCAGGCCAACAGGGAACAATTTGGAGACAATTTTGACCTTGTTAGACTTCTAATTTGTTAGGTGGTCGAGTTCACATAAGTGCATTTGAATCAGTGAAGAGATGGTGTTATAATAAGCATTATGAGACCGACAAAAGTTGATAGACATATAGTTTTTTGAGAAATTCCAAATTTTTGTTTCCAAAATTTCGTTACCTCTTATGGGTCGACTTGCCAGCCAGGAGTATACGTCTAGAGCGTAAACAAACTGATCTGAGTATAGTTCCATTAGCAGGTGGGAGTACGTCAGGACCGACACCAGACTGCAGACTAAAGATGGCAAAAAGTAATGTAACTGATAGAAATAACCGGATATTGAAAAGTAGCAAATACTGTGATAACCACTCATATGATACTAGTAGTTATTTCAATAACTGCCAACAGTATCTCGCGCCATCTGTTTACCGAAGATTGTACTAAGCTTTTACGTCAATACATCTGAGATCTGTCTACTCTGGAGACGGACAGACCATCTGGATCTAGCATTTGTCTCCGAAACACATCTCCGCGAGTCAACCGACCTCCCCTTGAGGAACATGCACATCTACCGGACGGACAGACGGGACCAGCGGGGTGGATGGACCGCAGTTCTGATCAAAAAATGCGTTCGTCGCCACCAAGAACATTTACCCCAACTCCAGACTTTAGAGGCCACGGCAGTAACAATCCATACAACGCTTGGAAATATTGACTGTATTGCAGCTTACCTTAACCGAAAGAAGCCTCTCCACCCAGAAGATCTTTACGCCGTTACTGAGGGTTACGGCAAGATCCTCCTTGGAGGGGATCTTAATAGTAAACATGTTGCCTGTAATTCCCGTAAGACTAACCCAAAAGGACATACGTTGTTTGCACCCAGTTGAGGATTTACATGTTTCCGTCCACGGCCCACGGGAACCGACGAGGATACGTCCAGACATAAGATCTGATGTTCTAGACATCACCATAATCAAGAACATCAACCCGAATCTCCATCTGCGGACGTTGGATGATCTTTCGTCGGACCACAGACCTGTGTTAGGACTCATAGAGAGGGCCACTTTGCAACTCCCACCGCCGACGACAAGAACTTACGACTGGCAGCAGTTCCAAACGTACCTCAACAACAATGTGCGACCAACCCAGGTTGTTATTACCAGAGAAGCGATTGATCTGGCAGTCGAAGTACTCAAGAAGAAGATTAACAGTGCGAAACAACGAGCATTCACGCAGCGCCTGCAACCGTCAGTTATGACGAATTTCCATCACCACTGCAGGAACTTAAGACAAGGCGCAATCGATTTCGGGAACGATGGGTCCGTTACCGCCATCCGGATGATAGGCGGGAGACTCACAGACTATCCCGAGAACTCCAGCGGAAGGTTCAGGAATGGAAGAGACACACGTGGGAACTCCGAATGGACAACCTTCTATTACGCACCAAAGATGAATGGCGAATAGTTAGAAGTCTCAGACAGCAACAGCCCCCCAAAAGGGCAATTCGATGACCCCATGGCCTCTTGTACGACTCATTGGCGCAAGCGGAGCTGTATGCGGATACATACCAACAACAGATGACTACGCCCCCCCCCCCCCCCAAGGGGGATGGAGATGAAGCACTCCACCGTGTAGAGGAGGACACAGTGGCGGAGTGGGAAGCTATTCGGGACAGCCCGACTAATACTATGTCCCGGCTGACAACGCCGGATGAAATTCGGAGGATTATCAAGTATAGCAAACACACCTCAACTGGAATAGATAGAATCGGCAATACGGAATTGAAACACCTACCGAGAAAGCCTATCGTGCTTCTCACCCGGATAGTGAAGAGCTGCCTTAGGACTGGATATTTCTCCGAGGCATGGAAGATTGCCAGAATAGTGCCAATACCAAAACCGGGCAGGGATACCTCACACCCTGACAGCTACAGACCCATAAGCTTACTGCCGACGCTGGGAAAGGTACTGGAACGTTGCCTACTGAAACGCATGTTGGACATCCTTGTGGCACACAACATCATCCGACCGGAGCAGTTTGGCATCCAGGCAAAGCTATCGGCTGAGTTACAATTACTACGCATCACGGAATCTATCGAAGACAGTTTCAACAAGAAAAAACATACCACTGGAGTCTTTCTCCATGTAGAGAAGGCTTACGATAAAGTTTGGCGACGCAACTTGATCGTCAAGCTCCGATGTACCACTCCCCTTCCAGACAGCTATTTAAAATTCTAGATAATTTTCTTCAGGATCGCAGATTAAATGTTCGCATTGATGACAAGAATTCAACAACACGGCCTGTCCTTGAAAGACTTCCACAAGGATCGGTCATATCTCCACTGTTGTTTAATTTATACATTAACGACGTCCCGACGGTGCCACATGTTACTGCCAGTTTCTATGCCGACGACACAGCTCTCCTGACTGCAGGCACCAGAATGGACCACCTCGTCACACGGATGCAGCGCCAACTAGATTTAGTGGACCACAGGACCCACAGGAACAAAATAACGGTCCATGCAGAGAATACCAAAGTTACTGTCTTCACACGTCGGAGACCCATCGTCAATGAACGCCTACGGATATCAGACCAGCCACTCCCCTGGGCAACAATTGTAAAATACCTTGGAGTGCATCTGGACGCCAGTCTGCTGTATAGTCATCACATTATGGAGAAGAAGACGTCTGGCCTCAAAATGCTGGGAGCTCTCCTCCCATTTCTGAAGAGCTCGTACCTCAGCCAACGCACGAAACTTCAGTTGGACCACGCCACAGTCGAACCATATATTTTGTATGGATCGACCTTCTGGGGTACTACGTGTGCCACTAACAACAAGAAGTTGCAGGTTATACAAAGCAGATGCCTACGATGGATCACTGGAGCCCAGTGGTGGATCCAGAATCATGATATTCATCGAGCCTTAAGCGAATCTTACCTCTCAGAAAAGGTCAAGGAGAAGGCACTAACCTTATTTCAGAAAATGGTTCAAATGGCTCTGAGCTCTATGGGACTCAACATCTGAGGTCATGAGTCCCCTATAACTTAGAACTACTTAAACCTAACTAACCTAAGGACATTACACACTTCCATGCCCGAGGCAGGATTCGAACCTGCGACTGTAGCAGTCACGCGGTTCCGGACTGAAGTGCCTAGAACCGCACGGCCGCCGCGGCCGGCCTTATTTCAGAAGTTGGACATGATACGTGACAGTACACCACAACTCACCACAGTAGGTACGGTAGAACCCTCACGCAACCACAAATATAACGCACCGAAGGCGATAGTATCTGAGCCACCGTAAATGTTATCCCTACGCGATTCTCCATAATTTAAGGACATAAAGTCCTTCAGCACTTCTACACACTGTTTTCAAACACACACCAAAAGCAGCGAGTTAAAGGACCCCTCTGTGTGCCCAAACTAAAGCTGAAAGAAGAATAAATAAAAAAAATGGAAAATTTTTACCCTTTCCATTCCCTACAGAAGTAAAAATCAACGAAGTTGATCAGACTTCAACACCACCACAAAAAAGGCCATCTTTGAGGTGTTCAATACGCCACGGAAATAACTGAGAGACTGCGCGGCATCTGTTCATAGAACAATTAAAATACAGTTAATGTCAGAGCGGCGCCTGATGAGAACGAGCGTAAAGGCATTGCACAAGGACCGTTCTTCCCTTGAGTCACCGCTGTGTGTGTCAGTTCAGTTTAAGCGGGTAGTACAGAGAGTTACCACAAGGAATTCGAGCGACTATGGAAATTACTGTCAGAAGTCGGTATTTTTCTCTGGCAGTTGTTACATTTGCAAATAGTTCTTATTCTCTGGCACTTAACCTGGAAGTTGGTAACTCTGTTCCTGACATCGCATCGACTCCCGATTTGTCTTCGTGCGTGCTTAGTTACAGTTGGATATCGTTCAGGTCTTCGTGCAAGTGTTTGTCAGGTTGTGTGTGTAGTTCGCGTTATTTCCACTAACGACTAGATGTTGTCGACATTCTGAGACAAGTCGATCGATTGGTGCGGACCAGCTGAAATTTAGCCGCCATGCGGTGGAATTAACTATATTGGTTGACTACAATTAAAGTGCACCAGCGGAAATTTCTGCCTTGTGGCCGTTAGTGTTCCGGTTACCTGACCTGGCCACTAACGTAATTTCAGGCAGTGTCCTTTCCTCCCTCGCCTGTTGTCGCTATCCAACACGGTGTGTAGTTTTGACAGCTTAATACATTCATATTTGATTGTGTATAATTACGTCCGTAACATTTTGTATGTGAGTTCTCACGTACCGGTTGGTGGCAAGAAAGTCGTTTTGTCGGTCGGTCCATGGCTGTCCCTTAGTTGGGTTCCGACGGATCAAGCGTAGTCGGGCACACCACCTGTCTCCCCTAAGTGAATGAGGGCAGACCGACCCCTTGGAGGCCTCTGAGTGCTGTCTTCACTGGCTTTCTCACCGGTGTTTGTCGTTTTATAACCTATCATAGCCAGTGATACAAAAATTCTAGGTTTTACTGTGTTCTATGCAAGTAAGTTTGAATTCCGGCAAGTGGATATTTGCTGAAAGGTTATTGCAGTTGTGTTGGCTTTTCTTTTAGTCAAGTTTTAGCTATTTAAAACTTAAGGCTTGTGGTAAGAAATTTTTTAAATGTTGGAAAATTAATTGTAGGCCTTCAGCCTTGGAACCTTCTTCTTAATATCATCTTTCAAGCTTAAACATTGCGGCCTTCTGCCTTTGAAAGGTTATGGTAATTTATTTTAAAATGTTGAAAATTTGATTGTGGGCTTTCAGCCGTCTGTATTGCATCTTGTTTATGTTTGTCTATCCACCCTCGCCTTGAGGCTTCCAACCTAGCTCTGGTACCATATGTATTTTAATTAATTTATTTTCTATTTTAACTGCATTTTAATGTTGTTGATTTTTAAGATTTCTTGTTTGGAGGCCTTCGGTCGTGAAAGAATTGCATTTTGAAATTCTTAGTTGCAAAGGTTCGGCTATGTGCCGCTTTGGTTGTAAATGTGTTATTAGATTACAATAAATTACAATTTTAAGGTGAGACCGACCCGAACCTTAATTGGCCCTTTCCACAATCCTAAGCACCTGTTCTGGCCAGCGGGTTTAGCGGCCGTTTCAGTGAGGTTAGCGACAACCTTAACAGCAAAATTGAGGGCTACATAGTAGACGGGGTTAATAAAGTAAAATAGCACATCACGATCGAAGCACCATTAAGGCAATAAACAGACCAGTACAGGCAAAGAGAACATGCCTTGCCGAAACAGATCTAAAAGTATGAAGTGTCGCTGAGGATCTACAGCTGATGCGCAAAATTGTTTCGAAGTGTAGCACTGTGAGAAACGCGGATGAGAAGAAAATCGAATCGTTAGAAATACACTCCTGGAAATTGAAATAAGAACACCGTGAATTCATTGTCCCAGGAAGTGGAAACTTTATTGACACATTCCTGGTGTCAGATACATCACATGATCACACTGACAGAACCACAGGCACATAGACACAGGCAACAGAGCATGCACAATGTCGGCACTAGTACAGTGTATATCCACCTTTCGCAGCAATGCAGGCTGCTATTCTCCCATGGAGACGATCGTAGAGATGCTGGATGTAGTCCTGTGGAACGGCTTGCCATGCCATTTCCACCTGGCGCCTCAGTTGGACCAGCGTTCGTGCTGGACGTGCAGACCGCGTGAGACGACGCTTCATCCAGTCCCAAACATGCTCAATGGGGGACAGATCCGGAGATCTTGCTGGCCAGGGTAGTTGACTTACACCTTCTAGAGCACGTTGGGTGGCACGGGATACATGCGGACGTGCATTGTCCTGTTGGAACATCAAGTTCCCTTGCCGGTCTAGGAATGGTAGAACGATGGGTTCGATGACGGTTTGGAGGTACCGTGCACTATTCAGTGTCCTCTCGACGATCACCAGTGGTGTACGGCCAGTGTAGGAGATCGCTCCCCACACCATGATGCCGGGTGTTGGCCCTGTGTGCCTCGGTCGTATGCAGTCTTGATTGTGGCGCTCACCTGCACGGCGCCAAACATGCATACGACCATCATTGGCACCAAGGCAGATGCGACTCTCATCGCTGAAGACCACACGTCTCCATTCGTCCCTCCATTCACGCCTGTCGCGACACCACTAGAGGCGGGCTGCACGATGTTGGGGCGTTAGCGGAAGACGGCCTAACGGTGTGCGAGACCGTAGCCCAGCTTCATGGAGACGGTTGCGAATGGTCCTCGCCGATACCCCAGGAGCAACAGTGTCCCTAATTTGCTGGGAAGTGGCGGTGCGGTCCCCTACGGCACTGCGTAGGATCCTACGGTCTTGGCGTGCATCCGTGCGTCGCTGCGGTCCGATCCCAGGTCGACGGGCACGTGCACCTTCCGCCGACCACTGGCGACAACATCGATGTACTGTGGAGACCTCACGCCCCACGTGTTGAGCAATTCGGCGGTACGTCCACCCGGCCTCCCGCATGCCCACTATACGCCCTCGCTCAAAGTCCGTCAACTGCACATACGGTTCACGTCCACGCTGTCGCGGCATGCTACCAGTGTTAAAGACTGCGATGGAGCTCCGTATGCCACGGCAAATTGGCTGACACTGACGGCGGCGGTGCACAAATGCTGCGCAGCTAGCGCCATTTGACGGCCAACACCGCGGTTCCTGGTGTGTCCGCTGTGCCGTGCGTGTGATCATTGCTTGTACAGCCCTCTCGCAGTGTCCGGAGCAAGTATGGTGGGTCTGACACACCGGTGTCAATGTGTTCTTTTTTCTATTTCCAGGAGTGTATGATAACGTAGAAGACTGTTAGTAATTAAGTAGATCGGTAGATAAAATGTAGGGTCTCTGCAGAAACGGCGAGGAAAGGAATACCTACAGATTACTAACCAGAATACGGCAAAATATGACTGTGTAACATATCTGTCACTTTCTGCCGGCATCGTTGTTAGATATTAATGTGGTAATATGTTATAATCACACCAAAATGAACATATCTGAGTAGAGATTTAACGGACATTAGAGTATATCTGAATTAGTATCTGTGCCTATATTCTCAGTTCAGTTGTCATCTTTGCGGAGGAGTCCACAAAAACGAAGTTCCCCTGTTGACAGCCATTACCATCGATCAGTAGAAAAATCAGACCACAGGCTGCACTGCGAAACTGACAGAAAAGATTCATATAATTGTAAGATGACCCACTTGAAATAAACGATACAAAGATCATCGAACAATAAATTATAGTCAGATAATATTTATTGTAGTCTAACATTATTTAAACATATTTTGAAGTTTATGTCTACAGGTAACCTTATCAACCTCTGTCTTGGTATTAAAGTTTTATAATGCTCAATTTTACAAAGTATTAAGGAAAAAATATTTAATGAAAGAAAAGGTAAGGAAAAAACTTCAATATGATCAGAGGAAGTCAGAGGGGAAACATTGCACGAGAACTTGAGATCCGATTACATATTACAAATAACCAGAACATTGAGTAGTTTTTTTATCGGACCAAAGTGCTGAGATCATCGGTCCCTTGGCTTACGCAGTACTTAATCTAACTTAAACTAACTTACGCTAAGGATGACACACATACACCCATGTCCCTACGCCCGAGACAGGACTCGAACCTCCGACGAGGCAAGGCGCCTTAGGCCGCGTGGCTACACCGTGCGGCAAGTGTAACTAATACTCTCAGGTGCAGAGGTTTACGTGTGATAGGAAACCACGGGGGGAAGCATCTAACCAGGGGAATGAGAGAGTGAGAGAGAGATAGAGAGAGAGAGAGAGAGAGAGAGAGAGAGAGAGAAGGTGGGGGGGGGGGGGGGGGGAGTGAGGCAGACAGAACGAAGTGGGATTCACAGTCAGAATCCATGAATAAAACGCTCCACCAAATTTTCGTTCAAGCTAGCGATCGAGGAAATCTTTTGTGTTATCAAGAATCTACATGGTGATTTTCATTTTTCTGATATTGTAACTGCTGTTTGGACTTACGGCAGAGTAACTCTGTGTTTAAGGCTAGAATAACAGGATATCTTGGGGGTACTCACTTGTATCTCTGGGTGGTCTCCGAGTAAGACTAAAGCCCAAGATATGGCGGCCGAGGTCGTATCGTGGCCCTTAAACAAAATTGGTGCTTTAATAAAACACAAAACTTGAAGTATAAAAACAGAAAACAACCGCCAGAGTTCATAAAAATGCATAAAGTGAACGCAGTTGCATTCATAAACAACAAACAGGAAATACGGTTAAAAAAATAAAAAAATTAACCAAATACAGTGAAACGTAACCAGTGATAAATTCAGTCAAGGCCAGCTCAAAGCAGATGAGAATTGCAGATATGAGGTGGTTACAATGTACTTGGTGCATACTATGATCTTCTCTTGTTGTGGGCAGATGTGGTCGACTAGAACACTGAAGAGTGTGCCTACCCTATGTTCCCATGAAATTCAACATCCGGCCACTGATACAGTCAAATTCTCCATAAATCTGGATACTGTGCGATTCGACCAGCCTCCCAAACGGAAGCCTACGAATTATGTCAAGTACTGGTAAAGATGTTTCATAAGATTGTGCAGCACAATGACCACAGAGCATCAGGCGCTGTTTGCACACCGTATATACCCCAAAAGGCCCAGTAACAACACTGATCACAAACAAGACTAACACACTCTGGTGGTCATTCTACCTGTCACGGAGAATTGGAACTCTGAACCATTTGCATACCCTCTGATGGTGTGTGTGTGTGTGTGTGTGTGTGTGTGTGTGTGTGTGTGTGTGAGACAACGTATCCAGGGTCCATCACTTTTTAGTGAGGCAGCATGTATGTTTCAACAAAAAGTCATAAGAAAATTCATAATAATAATCTATTGGAGCTTTCAAGACATCTTATTCAGGCAAAATGCTGCTTCGAGGAGGAACACTTGTCTCATTACACTCATCCTACACAGTTTTCCATGTAACTTATTTTACTGTACTGTTGGTACTACAAAGAGAGCAGTTCCATGATCTCGAAATATATTATCAGCATCATTCTCACTGCAACCTTCCGAAAGACGTTGTAAGAACTAGAAAAAATAAATACGAAGGGAAAGAAGAGCTAAAATCTCATCTGCTTAACTGAATTTTCCTCTTTCTCATCTGTGGTGGAAGTGTATGTTAATACAGGCTGAACGTACTCCACACCCCTTTCATCAATGTCACTCAGGCGGCTGTCATCACTCTAAGTGGTTCAGGAGCTTCGAATTTCCACATCGCAATGAAAGGGGTAATGTCACAGTCAAAACAGAGTTGAGGTTCGATGTTCAAAAGTATTATTTGAAACTAGCAATAAATCAGAGAAGATCTATGTGAATAATGAACACAACTGGTCACTGAAGCTTTCTGGTACTACTAATGAACTTTTCATGCGGCCACGGAGGTACAGAAACGCCTTATGATGAATATTTCACACAAATAGTAGTTTCTAATTCACTTGCACGTGCATCTATTCATTACATCAAACTGTGATGTTCGTTATAGATAGTACAGAACAAACAAATAAATTTCAGAACTGTACTTAGCTCAACATCGAGCTATAATTCTCGAAACAATCACGATAACTTATCACGTGTGTGAGAACAAATGCTTGAACAGCAAGTGTCTCAAGTAGTGCCCCAAATACCCAAGAGATAGCAGCACACGTCAGAAACGTTGTAGCTTCGTGTAGTACGTGCACCTACCGGCACTAACGCTCAGAACAGTTTACGGTCCATTTATTACAGTCGCTTTCATATGATGAAAATTCACAACACTCAGCGTTAACGGGTTATTGAATTATGTGGCGACCACAAAATGAGTATAAATCTCTAGATAAATGAAACATATTAATTGGAGAAATCCAAGTAACTTGAACTTTGTAGAATGTAAAGAATAATAGAGATGAAAAGCAAGTAGTGGAGCCAATAAAGGGAAAATGTGAAGAGATCAATTGAGGTAGTGAAGATACAGTCTATAATAGTGGTAGCAAAGAACACCCAAATTAGCATCTACAGATCGGAGCCTGGAATGCTAGATCCCTTAACTGGCAGGTAGGTTAGAAAATAAAAAAAGGGAAATGGGTAGCTTGAAGTTAGATACAATGGGAATTAGTGAAGTTCGGTGCCAGGAGGAACAGGATTCTGGTCAGGTGAATGCAGGTTTACAAATACAGTCAAATACTAAACGCAGGAGTGGGTTTAATAATGAATGAGAAAATAGGAATCTGTGTAAGCTACTATGAACAGCATACTGAGCGCACTATCAGAGCCAAGACAGACACAAAGCCCATGCCTACCACAGTAGTACATCAGATGATGAAGACTTTGAAGGAATGTATGACAGGTTAAAAGAAATTATTCACATTCTTAAAGGAGAAGAAATTTTAATTGTGGGGGACTGGAATTCGACAGCAGAAAAGGCAAGAGAAGAAGAAGTAGTAGTTGAATATGCACTTGCGGAAAGTGGCTGGTAGCATTTGGCACATAGCATAATTTAATCATTGCTAACTCTTGGCTTAGGAAACGTGAAAGAAGGCTGCGTATGTAGACGAGACCTGGAGACAACAGAAGGTTTCAAAGTGATTATATAATGGTTAGACTGAGATTTAGGGACCAGATGTTAAATTGGAAGACATTTACAGGGTAAGATGTCGAGTATGACCACAATTTATTGTTTCTGAATTGTAGATTAAAACTGAAGAAATTGCTAAAGTGTAGAAAATTAAGGAGATTGGAACTGGATAAACTGAAAGAACCAGAGGTTATTGAGGGTTTGAGAGGGAATATTAGGCATCAGTTGACTAGAACAGGGGAAAGACATACAGCAGAAGATGAATGAGTAGCTTTAAGAGATGAAATAGTGAAGGCAGCAGAGGATCGAACTGGTAAGAAGACAAGACCTAGTAGAAATCCTTGGATAACACATACTGATTTTAATTCAGGAAATGAGAAAATTTAAAAATGCTGCAAATGAAACATGCGGAAAGGAGTACAAACTTCTAAAAAATGAAACTGACAGAATTGGCTATAGGACAAATGTAAAGATTTAGAAGCATATTTCACTAGGTGAAAGATAGATGCCACATACAGGGATATTAAAGAGGCCTTTGGGGGAAAGAGAAGCAGTTACATGAATATCAAGAGCTCAGATGGAAAACGAGCTCTAAGCAAATAAGGGAAAACTGAAAGATTGACATTAACAAAAGCAAAACAAGGATAATAGAAAGTCGTATAATTAAATCACGTGACGCTAAGAGAATCAGATAGGAAATGAGACACTTTAAATAGATGAGTTTTGCTAGTAGGGTAGAAAAATAACTGACGATGGTCGAAGTAGAGAGGATAAAAAATGTAGACAGGCAATGACAAGAAAAGCAATTCTGAAGAAGAGAAATTTGATAACACAGAATATACATGTAAGTGTTAGGAAGTCTTCTCTGAAATTGTTTGTACAGAGTGTAGCCATGCAAGTGAAACAGGGGCGATACACAGTTTAGATAAAAAAGAATAGAAGGTTTCAAAATGTTGTGCTACAGAAGAATGTTGAATATTGGATGGGTCGATCACGTAACTAATGAGTAGGCACTGAACAGAATTGAGGAGACAAGAAATCTGAGGCACAACTTGACCAAAAGAAAGGATCGGTTGATTGGACACATAGCGAGACATCAAGGGATTACAAGTTTAGTATTGGAGGGAAGTGTGTGGAGTAAACATCGTAGAGAGAGATCAAGAGATGAATATAGTAGGCAGATCCAGAAGGATGTAGGTTTCAGTAGTTATTCAAAGATGAAGACGCTCACACAGGATACAGTACCATGGAAAGCTGAATAAAACCAGTTTTCAGACTAAAGTCAACAACAACAACAACAACGACAACAACAACAAGAATGAGAAAGATGAGTAGTAGTATTAATGGAGTGAAGTGATAAGGCGTAGATTTGCGGCAAGAACATATCAAATGATAGGGCTTCTTTGCAGGAGGAAGAATAAGATAATGCACAGGAATACCTACTAAGAAGGTTATGAACGGTAAGAGAAAAAATGTATACGAGTATTTTTTCGAATTGTCAGATGAAGAAGTAACGTATGTGCTTAGCATGAGTAACTTAATTTGTTGAAACTAGAAATAGTTGTTTGAAAATGATAAAGAATATACATTATTATAACAACATGCACATGAAATTACGACAGTAATGTAACAAAATGACATAGTAATAGAGATAGTACAGGGCAATAGGGAACTGGAGGTTCAATTATAAAAATGATAATGTATCAATGAACTAAAAATGCAAAATGAGTTCAGCAGATGAAGATGTGCAGTACAGGGCAAAGCTTCAGACGAGGGTGAAGGCCTCAAAGAGGCGTGAGGTATGATCCACTGCGAAGAAGCCTCCATGTGCAACGTTCAGTGAGTGTCAGATGTCGAATGTGGAACTGTTGATGAGGAGCCATTAAAAGAGAATCAACAAGAATGCCCAAAATGTGGACCTGGTGAGAAAAACAGTGACAGACCAAGTATCTACTGTTGATAAATAGGAAATGGAAGGAATATGACAGTGTTTTCATGTTTTCTGTATCACAAAGTACAAATTCTAATTGTTTTGTGCGTCATTTATGTTTTCCTTGGATGAACAGATAAAGGATCAGTTTCGTCAATATTAGCGGCTGTGACAACTGTAAAAGTACGCAGACTGTCAAGTTAGTGGGACAGCCAATGTTTGACAAAAACTTATAAATAGGATTAAAAATAAAGATGATAATAATAATAATAATAATAATTTCGTATGTCTCAATGGCCTGGTGCAAGTTTTGCAATTGGACGCCAGTTGGGCAACTTAGATGTCGCTAACCTATCCTGAGAACGGTGATTATGGGGTTTGATAAATTTTATTATTTTTTTGATGCATGTAAATTACAGAATGGGAGGGTTGAAATTTTTGTGCGAGGAATTCTAAACCCTGCAGTACCATCACCAGTCAATTTAAATATGTGTGCTGCGTTCATTATACGTGTATCCTGTTAGTGTGTGAAAATTATCTCTTTCTGTTTTTCCATCTTTCTATAGAGACAGAATTGAATATTAAGCTGCAGATGGGTATTAGGTATCATACAGATGGTTCAGTTACGTGTCTGCTAGTATAAGTTCTGCTTTCATTAAAGGACGTATATATTAATGGTATCTGTCTTCTCAGTCCACAAATGAGTTTACTTATTAGTACATCTATAACATATGAATGTTTACTTTCATAGTGTAATAACGTTAGAGAACTTCAGTAGTAACTGTGTTTGGATTTGTATCCACGAACAATAATATTTTTGTCAGAAATGTTTTCTCAATGGTTTTATTTCAAGATGGTAAGGTTAATTTAGGTCTACGATATTGCTGCTCATTTAATCAACATATCATTCATAATATTGTTCTGGATAAGAGACCAACTTTCACCAGAAGTCTTTAAACATTTGCATACATGCAATTTGTAGCTTTGGGTAGGAAAGTGATTATATGATGTATACTACTGTTTTCGACACTTAAACTATATAAGGTAAGAAAGACGAATTACAGGTACATGGCAATTTTTTTCTACTTTCTCACTTTGAGTACTCTGAAAACTTAATCTACGAAACAATTTATAGTTATTTTAGACATTTTGACTATGCAGCAGTTAATAATTGTTATCTGTGTATTTTTGATGAGTGTGATTTACAGTGAATGTAAAGTTTGCCGTCGACATAAGCAGATACTCTCTTCTAGGACGCTGTAACATTTATCATTCCTCCTCTGTAGGGTCTGCTACTAGAGTTTTCTGAGTATCTCTGTAGTGTTATCGTGTCTTGAGATACGTTCCGCCAACATAACGTTTCTTTTATTGAAACTGTGCAGTAAGTTTCTCTTCTCTTCTATGCCGTTCGGTTCAGTAACTCTTGATTAGTTACTGCTCTACCCATCGAATCTTCTACATATTTCAGTAGCATCAGATCTGAAAAGCTTGTATTCTCTACTTGTATTTTCTGTTTGTCGCCCATGATTCACTTCGGTAAAAGGCTACACTCGAGACATGTTCTTTCCGAAAAACTTCCTAACATTTTGATTTGTATTACGAATTATAGTATCAACTTCTCCAGAATTCCTTTTCTCGCTCTTGCTGGTTACTTTGCTGCCCAGTTAATGGAAGTCGTGTGCCACTTTTAGTGTCTCATCCAAATAAAACAATTAAACAAAAAAGTTTTGATATTCAAAAAAGTGTAGTATATATTGGGTGTTGTTCTGGCGTTTAAATAGATACTCAGACTAAGCAATGGGACTACAGACTGCTTCCAAATGAATGTTGCTTGAACTTAATTTACTGTAGCTCACCTCAAACATGAAAGTGTCCACTTCCTCTTGTACCTCTTGGTCGGTTAACCTCTGGCCATCTTCAGACTCGGCAAGCAGCATGTCCAGGAAGGCCACTCGCCGCTTCCTACCTGTAAAAATAGCAGCTTATCAACCCGAATGCAGCTCTACATTAACACAAACCAATCCAAAACTAGTAATTAAACTTTGGTACCTATTTCATCTGTCTTCTCATCGATTTTCTCCATCATCTTTGATAGTTTCTTGTCTCTAATGACCTGCCAATAACATAAAATAATTGACTCTTCAGTATATTTTCAGAAGGAAATGCACCGCAGATGTCATATATTACAAAAAAATGTAAATTTTCCACCTTGAACCGCTCGTAAAATGCTTTATTTATACAACTAGTTTCAGTCATCTGAGCATCATCAGCTTCACAACATAACATTGTTATCGTCAGGTGATAAAACCATGAACAATACACTTTCATCTTACGTAAAATAAATTATGTCGTTAATACTGATTACAGTTTTAACATGGATGTGTACACTACAAAGCACAGTTTTTATAGACTGGCGACGTAATTTATACTACGATATGACGACAGTGCATTGTTCATGGTTATATCGCCTGACGATAGCTATTTTACATTTTGCCTTATATGATGCTGTGAGCACTTTTATGTACGTGATGAAGGTTACACGACTGAAACTAGTTGTATAAATGAAGTATTTTACCAGAAGCTCAAGGCGGTAATATGACATTTTTCAAATTTACTTTTTTGTTGGTCCTTGGTAAAATATTTAACATTAATGAATCAAAAAACACCAGTGTTGCGGGTTTCTTCACTCATAAAATAATATAAAACTAAATGCTAGTCATTTTCATACTGCATTAAAAGTTAAACCATAGCCACATGTATTAAACTGTTAAGCGACAGAATTTTGACATTAAAAAGGACAACTCAATTTTTTTCCAAAATGTGTTTACGAGGAGTGCTCTTCCACTGTTCAAATGGCTCTGAGCACTATGGGACTTAACATCTGTGGTCATTAGTCCCCTAGAACTTAGAACCACTTAAACCTAACTAACCTAAGGACATCACACACATCCATGCCCGAGGCAGGATTCGAACCTGCGACCGTAGCAGTCGCGCGGTTCCGGACTGAGCGCCTAGACTTCCACTGTAATACGTGAAACGGAAGACATGTTGGTATACAACATCAACGGCTGAATAGTGGGCTACTAGTTTCGGTACATGTGAAAAATGTTTTGGCACTGGACAAAATGTTGCCGTATCATCTTACTCAGTGATTTATTAAAAGTAGTTGCCTTAAAATTAACTTAAAAAGACAAACATTAATATTTACATTGACTGAATATAAATAGGTAAATGGGAGAAAGATATGAAGACGCACCTAATTGGACTTACAACTGCAGGGATTTTGTGCCGGCCGCGGTGGTCTCGCGGTTAAGGCGCTCAGTCCGGAACCGCGCGACTGCTACGGTCGCAGGTTCGAATCCTGCCTCGGGCATGGATGTGTGTGATGTCCTTAGGTTGGTTAGGTTTAAGTAGTTCTAAGTTCTAGGGGACTGATGACCTCAGATGTTAAGTCCCATAGTGCTCAGAGACATTTGGACCATTTTTGAATCCCACCCGTTCTGTTAGGAATCCACAGCGCTGACCGCACAACTACCGAGGCAGATGTCAGGGATCTCCGCTACACTTGAGTTTGTTTACAGGAACAGGGGAATCAAAGACACACTCACACTCCCTGGGTTTCAAAACACCATGGTGCTCGTACGAACCATCTAGTTCATATTCATGGATGGTGTTTTCCCCTTGGTGTCTTTCCTATGTGCTAAGAAAATGTTCAGATGGTTTTATGTTCTCGTAGCTAGAATCCTTGCTAGGTTATTCTCTTATTTCAAGGGTTTAAATTATCTAAAGAGGATAGGGGAGTACCGCAAGAGAGAAGCTCCAATTTCTCGCTTGTTATTCACGGCGTAAAATTTCTAGATGTACTACATTTCACGTGAGAAAGAACGACATGACTAAGAGACACTTCTCCAGATTCATAGAAAATTGGTATAAACCTATCAAAAGTCCAAGCGTGATAACTATTGGAAATTAATCGCAATAGTTTGCTCGGAACGGTTACAATAAACGTTTTTTCCTACACTCTAAAATTTAAGCATTGTATCACATTAGATTATGCAACTGTTCCAAACGCTCAATCGCTACAGGATCTCAGCCTGAACACTAGCGACTGCTTCGTACTTCTCATACCGCGTCACAAGTTGGTAGTATTAAAGTTGCGTTACATGCCAGTCACTTGGGCCTAAAAATTGTATTACGAAACCAAAGTCTCTCTTTATTCTAGAATTAACCTCTAAATTGTCTTCAAGTGTGGATATGGCTCTACATGTTCCACCAATGGAGTACTGGATAGGTAAACTTACAGTAGATCTACTCACGGACGTCCTGCATAGGCTGTAGTTATCGTATGGCAGCGAAACTTGGCAGATGTGCTAATGAGTCGATGTGGAACCAGTTTACACTTGAAAAAATACCTTCAGTTTTGGCCACAAGGATTTTGTTCATCAGGTGCTGCTAACCCATAACGTAAGTCAAAATTTCTATGTGTCTTTCTTGCATTCACGGCGCCAGATTTGCACCTGTTGGCCAAAATTGGAACTAAATTTTTTTCCATCGTAGCGCATTAGAATATTACCACGTTTTTCTGTCGTACGATAATTACAGCCCTCACTCGACATCTGTGAGAAGGTGCCCTTTAATTATAAGTACTCGGTTCTGTTGACAAATCGACTGTTTCACGTGCTTCCGACACCTGTAAATTCAACTTTTTTACCATCCCCCAGTTAGCTTAAGTGGGAAGATTCTAAAAGTAAAGTGGATCATCTCTTATGGTGCAGAATGATGTGAATGACATTTGAGAATCAGTTGGTGATGCTCTATGCAAAACGTGAAACTTATGTGCGTAACTTAATTCTGTGTCATCATTTAGGAACTCTTTTTAGTGGAATACATTAGATTTAAATCTATTACCTTTCTAGTAAACTCATGTAGAATGTCAAGTTTCCTGTAGAATTCTTTTCCAGTATTAGACATTCGGAAAATGAAGTCGTTGTGCAGCAACGGGTTAAGAATTCTTTTGATAGTGAGTTCGCCGATGCTGTAAACAATGAAGCAAAGTAAATGATACGCAGTGACTCGTGGCTGCTGTATGACGAGACTGTTGCTGATGTCAACTACGTGTGGATGCCAAGGGTTTTCAGCAGGTAGTGGGTATGGTAACAGTGTGATTGCATGTGGGAATTAGTGCGATATTTCTGGTACGTGTCGCCAAAGAGTCGTTAGAAGTAACAAGTAATGCACTCAGGTTAATGTACTAGATATAATCAGTGCAAAGAACTCAAGAGAATGTTTCATCCGTAGTGTCAGGCTCAAAATGAATGACTGTATTCTGATGTCGTTTGTAAATGGCAGCTTTAGTTACAGAAACTCCTAATATATGACAGACTATTTCGGAAAATGAAGATGTCGCAAATAAAGTGTTACGTTTATTACAATCAGCAGAACAGTTTATACATTGGTAGCACTAAGTTCTTAACATTAACTGAAGTCTTTATTAGTGGGACAGTTAGGGAACAATAAGAAACTTTTATTGCTGCAATTGGTTGTTACAAATTGCCTAACCATTGGTTGTTTATAATCCTAAAACGAATTAGTACATAAACGTAAACTGTTTTAAGATATAAACAAAAGGTAATTATAGTACTTTGTTCGAGTCTACTGAGAAGCAGTTTTGCGAGAATCTCCAGTTCCACTGGGAAATAGTTTTTAGCTGGAAATTGTCAGGTGAAACTGTTCTTCATATAAATATTCGGCATGAAGAAAGTGACTAAAAACAATTAAACAATTATTCTTATCCTCTGATTTCTCCGATCGTTAACACCTGACGCCCATCTGACATATGGAAATACTATAGTCGAGGATTATATACCTGTAAACTGCGTTCACATAAGCAGATTCATCATTGTTTTGTGCGTCGACAGGGGTGCCCATCGCCGTTTCTGTTAACAGATGAAGTGATACATTTTAATAAATGCAAAAACTCATTAAAATGGAGATTCCATTCCAGAAATGCAAAATAATTATATGATGTATCATGTCTGTTCATTCGTCAGATATGCAATTCATCACTGAAACTGGGTAAATATTAGCGTTTCTCATGATAATGAAACTACGTACAAGGTCACGACTCAAACCTGCAGCTAGCCTATCCTTGGCAAAGTTCTTATCGAGCTGTTCAGGCACGTGCTGAGATGCCCCTTCCCCTCACTGTTTCACTTTTTTCAATATCTCTCTTTCCTTTCGCAATTTCTCAGAAGCTCTCCCGTAATACAGCTGGACTAGTAAACATGGAAATAAAGATATCACAAGGCAATGGCTCGTTCTTCGTAGATATTATTTAAAGCAACAGATTTCTTTTTTTCATGTACCTTTATATTCACCAGCAGCTATTGAGTTTGGCTGTTGACTTGTCTCGGACCTTGTGCCATATATTAAATGTACAGCTGAAAAGGTTAATATCTTTGAAAGCTACACCACTCTATACCACGAACACCAATCCACGGCAGCTCAATTTCCTTTCTATTCGAGTAATTTAGAGAGATATGTTACAGATTAAAAATAACTGTAACATTAAATCGTCAGATTTGCGGTTAAAGAAAAATGAATTGATATCAAATGAGAGAGATAAAAATAGATTCATTCTACGACCGTTGCAGTATTGCTTTACTACTCGGTCGATTCTGTCCAGATTGTGGCACATACAAAGTAAAAGTGTCAACAGTCCACATATATCTAACTCAGGAACCTCATGACCGCACGTTAATGCTGTTTGATAAACTGAAAGTAAGGATGAACAGCAAGGATAGATAGCGCGACGTGCTAAAAAAGAAGGAGAAAGGTATATCACTAATTGTACTTTCTGTAGTTCTTTAAAACTGTTTAAGGGAACTTCATAATATATAAAAATATAGTACATATTAGTAAAGTAAAGTTCCTTAAAATCATTATATGTATGTACAGAGCACACAAGCATATAGAAACATGTTAGGAAACAAATTAAAGGTTGAGGAAAAAAATTTTTACACATCGCTTTCTGTGACGATATGGAACCTTAAAATTAGTGTGTTAGTATAGACCAAGAAAGAATTATGTATAAACTAAATTTTATACCATATTATAATGCAAGATGCACTGTATCTTGCACTTGGCGTGTCACTGCACTAATTGAATAAAACTCTAAGATGGTCAGTTTACTGGGTCTCCATCAACTGTCAAATTGTAATCGATAAAGCAACATGCCTGTCTAAAAATGGAGAAATGTATTCCGTCAATAACAGTGTATTGCTTTAGGATTTATCTGTTCACAGAAATGCTATTTCTTTCTGTCACATAGGCAGAGGGTATTACAATAAGCAGTAAGTCTTATCACTGTGAAGTGAAGAAATAACATTTTGGGTATGTGATCCTACATTCATCATCATTTTCTTGGGCCTTTGTCCGATTTCAAGGGTGCGGTCGGCCCTGTTACTATGGATTTGGCGTTGTTAGTGTCAAAGGGTGGCCAGGCGCCCTTCCTGTCGCCACCCCATACCCTCTGGGACGGAAGTGGTGCACCCAGCAGTCTGAATCTAGTGTAAGCCATGAAATAGTTCGAATGTTTTCAAATGTATGCGAGTCGTCTCACTGAGGCGAGAAATGGGGACCAGACTGGTATTCATCCAGTGGGATGTGGAAAACCGCCTAAAAACCGCATCCAATCTGGCCGGCACACTGGCCGTTGTCGTTAATCGGTTGGGCGGATTCGATCTAAGGCCAGCGCTCGTGCCCGAGTCCAGGAAGCAGCGCATTAGCGTTCTCCGTTAACCTGGCGTGTTGATCCTACGGTTATGAATCGAAAAAATATCACCACAAGATGTTGTGCCCCCTAGTGGTGTTGCGGTTACGTGACGTGGTGCAAAAAGCACATAAGCAGGGTGGAGACCAACGGGGAAGAATTATAGCAACTACACGGGTCGCAAATTGTGTAATCCACTGTACATGCCAGTACGACGAAAGGCAGGTTGTTATGGCCAGTCGTGTGGGAGCGAGCATCTAGGAAACAGTGTAGCCGGTCGGTTGCTGGAGTGCTACTGTCGTGAACATCTATGGAAAATGGTTGAAGGTTGCTGAAACCACGAGTAGGTGGCATGGTGGTACACATCCACAGCTCAACGCAGAATGTGGACGCTACGAGTCTCACCCGCTCTGTAAAGCAAGGTCGGCGGCACTTTGTTGCAGACCGAACCACGAAGTACAATGCTTTCTTTTTGCTTCGTGTAAACGGAACAGCAGCCGATCGTATACCTACCGAAGAAAAACCACCAAAGAGCCGTATGTTTCCAGAAGTTGCTATTTTGCTTACACAACCAGTTTCAGACTCTCGTTGATGCCATCTGCAGGCCCCTGCATATTAAAAACGAGTATACATGTAGTAGGCTATATGTCATGGTATATCGCTAGTTGACATTATAGAAAACGAAGCGTAATAATAAAAGGTCTTAAAACCTACAAAATGCAACATGCAGCGTTAAGGAGAGGGCCTGTTCACATTTAGCTCACGTATTGGTTAGCACCGAGACTAACTGTTTTGACATTACAGAGCTGTAATAGAATTTGCCAAACACCACTGAAAAAATAGACAATATACAACATCGGACACACAAAGAAAGTTTGTCTAATCCTTTATTTTCCATGTCTCATGTAGATGAGAATCATAATAGTTCTTAGGAAAAACTATCCTCACTCAAAAGTTGTAACTTGACATATGAAGTGCACAATAGTGTGAATACCTATACGATCACATCTTTTTGGCAACATATGACTAAATCCTGTTACATGACAGGGTGGTTTCGTTCCTCCAGTGATGGGTCTGTCGGTTGGGTGTTCCTATCACTAGTCTAAGGGTACTTTGTTCTACATAAGTACTTTTCATATAATAGCTTGGCGTGACCAACTGGACTTTCGATAGGGGACGATGGATTTTACCATTTTGTTTGGGAGTACATGGGCTTCCCGTCACTGGCTGCGCTTCGATTATTACGTTCACTGACGACTCGTATTTACTTATAACATGCTTCATAGCAAATTCATCCTGGTATAATTTTTTCTATGAGTGTGGTATCTAGCTGATTACCTAAGTATTGTTGTTTTTGTTGTGGTCTTCAGTCCAGAGACTGATTTGATGCAGCTCTCCATGCTACTCTATCCTGTGCAAGCTTCTTCATCTCCCAGTAACTACTGCAACCTACATCCTTCTGAATCGGTTTACTGTATTCGTCTCTTGGTCTCCCTCTACGATTTTTACCCTCCACGCTGCCCTCCAATACTAAATTGGTGATCCCTTGATGCCTCAGAATATGCCCCACCAACCGATCCCTTCTCCTAGTCAAGTTGTGCCACAAATTTCTATTTCTCAAATTATATTCAATACCTCCTCGTTAGTTATGTGATCTACCCATCTAATCTTCTGTAGCACCACATTTCGAAAGCTTCTAATCTCTTCTTGTCTAAACTATTTATCGTCCACCTTTCACTTCCATACATGGCTACACTCCATACAAATACTTTCAGAAGAGACTTCCTGACACTTAAATCTATACTCCATGTTAACAAATTTCTCTTCTTCAGAAACTCTTTCCTTGCCATTGCCAGTCTACATGTTATATCCTCTCTACTTCGACCATCGTGAGTTATTTTGCTCCCCAGGTAGCAAAACTCCTTTACTACTTTAAGTGTCTCATTTCCTAATCCGATTCCCTCAGCATCACCCCACTTAATTAAACTGCATTCCATTATCCTCGTTTTGCTTTTGTTGATGTTCATCTTATACCCTCCTATCAAGACACTGTCCATTCCGTTCAGCTGCTCTTCCAGGTTCTTTGCTGTCTCTGACAGAATTACAATGTCATCGGCGAACCTGAAAGATTTTATTTCTTCTCCATGGATTTTAATTCCTACTCCGAATTTTTCTTTTGTTTCCTTTACTGCTTGCTCAACATAAAGATTGAATAACATCAGGGATAGGCTACAACCCAGTCTCACTCCCTTCCCAACCATTGCTTCCCTTTCATGCCCATCGACTCTTATAACTGCCATCAGGTTTCTGTACAAATTGTAAATAGCCTTTCGCTCCCTGTATTTTACCCCTGCCACCTTCAGAATATGAAAGAGAATATTCCAATCAACATTGTCAAAAGCTTTCTCTAAGTCTACAAATGCTAGAAACGTAGGCTTGTCTTTTATTAATCTATTCTCTAAGAAAAGTCGTAGGGTCAGTATTGCCTCACGTGTTCCAACATTTCTACGGAATCCAAACTGATCATCCCCAAGGTTGGTTTCGCCCAGTTTTTCCATTCGTCTGTAAAGAATTCGTGTTAGTATTTTGCAGCAGTGGCTTATTAAACTGATAGTTCGGTAATTTTCACATCTGTCAACACCTGCTTTCTTTGGGATTGGAATTATTATATTCTTCTTGAAGTCTGAGGGTATTTCGCCTGTCTCATACATCTTGCTCATCAGATGGTAGAGTTTCGTCAGAAATGGCTCTCCCAAGGCTGTCAGTAGTTCTAATGGAATGTTGTCTACTCCCGGTACCTTGTTTCGAGTTAGGTCTTTCAGTGCTCTGTCAAACTCTTCACGTAGTATCATATTTCCCATTTCATCTTCATCTACAACCTCTTCCATTTCCATAATATTGTCCTCAAGTACATCACCCTTGTATAGACCCTTATATACTCCTTCTACCTTTCTGCTTTCCCTTCTTTTCCTGGAACTGGGTTTCCATCTGAGCTCTTGATATTCGTACAAGTGGTTCTCTTTTCTATAAAGGTCTCTTTAATTTTCCTGTAGGCAGTATCTATCTTATCCCTTGTGAGATAACCCTCTACATACATTTGTCCTCTAGCCATCCCTGCTTAGCCAATTTGCACTTCCTGTCGATCTCATTTTTGAGACGTTTGTATTCCTTTTTGCCTTCTTCATTTACTGCATTTTTAAATTTTCTCATCAATTAAATTCAATATCTCCTCTGTTGCTCAAGGATTTCTATTAGCCCTCGTCCTTTTACCTACTTGATCCTCTGCTACTCTCACTATTTTGATCTCTCAAAGCTACCCATTCATCTACTGTATTTCTTTCTCACATTCTTGTCAGTCGTTCAGTAATGCTCTCCCTGAAGCTCTCTACAATCTTTGGTTCTTTCATTTTATCCAGGTCCCATCTTCTTCAATTCCCACCTTTTTGCAGTTTCTTCTGTTTTAATCTACAGTTCATAACCATTAGATTGTGGTCAGAGTCCACATGCCCCTGGAAATGTCTTACAATTTAAAACCTGGTTCCTAAATCTCTGTCTTACCACTATATAATCTATATGATACCTTCTAGTATCTCCAGGCTTCTTCCATGTATACAACCTTCTCTTATGATTTTTGAACCAAGTGTTAGCTATGATTAAGTTATTCTCTGTGCAAAATTCTACCAGGCGGCTTCCTCTTTCATTTCTTCCCCCAATCCATATTCACCTACTACGTTTCTTTCTCTTCCTTTTCCTACTATCGAATTCCAGTCACCCAAGACTATTAAATTTTCATCTCCCTTCACTATCTGAATAATTTCTTTTATCTCATCAATGTTTTTATCAATCTCTTCGTCATCTGCAGAGCTAGTTGGCATATAAGCTTGTACTTCTGTGTTAGCCGTGGGCTTCGTGTCTGTCTTGACTAGAATAATGTGTTCACTATACTGTTCGTAGTAGCTTACCCACACTCCTATTATTTTATTTTTTATTAAACCTACTCCTGCGTTACCCCTATTTGATTTTGTATTTATAACCCTGTATTCACCTGACCAGAAGTCTTATTCATCCTGCCACCGAACTTCACTAATTCCCACTGTATCTAACTTTAACCTATCCATTTAGCTTTTTAAATTTTCTGACGTACCTGCCCGATTAAGGAATCTGACATTCCACGCTCCGATGCGTAGAACGCCAGTTTTCTTTCTCCTGATAACAACGTCCTTCTGAATAGTCCCCGCCCGGAGATCCGAATGAGGGACTATATTACCTCCAGAATATTTTACCCAAGAGGACGCCATCATCATTTAACCATACAGTAAAACTGCATGCCCTCGGGAAAAATTACAGCTGTAGTTTCCCCCTTGCTTTCAGCTGTTCGCAGTATCAGCACAGCAAGGCCGTTTTGGTTAGTGTTACAAGGCCAGATCAGTCAAACATCCAGACTGTTGCCCCTGCAACTACTGAAAAGGCTGCTGCCCCTCTTCAGGAACCACACGTTTGTCTGGCTTCTCAACAGATACCCCTCCGTTTTGGTTGCACCTACGGTTCGGCTATCTGTATCGCTGAGGCACGCAAGACTCCCCACCAACGACAAGGTCCATGGTTCAGTATTATATTATGTAAACCCGCCCAGACACATACTACCGATTTCATTTCGCTATGTTAATGCACAATATTTTATTGTGTTCTTTTACACATATTTGTGTACTTTCTTATTAACCCGAATTCTTATGTCTTAGACCAATATGTTTTCGACACGCTACACCATTCTCTGCCAACTATCTTTTCGTTTTCTAATTTTAGCATGCATGACCCATGTTGCTATTGTGGCAGTGTACTGGTTCATCCAGCTGTGACATGCGGTGGGTCTCCTTATTAGGAGTACTTGTACATCTCATAGATATAGATTTTTCTACAACTCTCCGACTCTCGCGTTATAATACTCCATACCATTGGTATGTCGCACTTTCTTACTACTGACCGTCTTTTGGTCATTTGTAAGCTTGTGCAAATCTAAGGTGGGATTTTTTTATAACAGTGATATCTGTCTGAGATTTAGAATGGTGAACTGATTGTTGTTACCCTGTGGTTTGATTTGTAGTAATCAGTTAGTCTGCATGCCTTTTATGGCCTGGTGCATTTTTATACCAAAATTGACATATTTGCAGCTCCATATGTGGCGTTTTCGGTGTTTTTTGATTGCACAGTATTTCATGAGTTGGGTTTCGGTTTGTTTAGTATGTTTGTAACTGTGTGATCTTTACTTTGTGATACACCTGATGGGGAATTTTATGATGATGAACTTACCATATGCTAGAATCTGATTATTAATGATTTTTGATTGATGTCAACCTGATGATAGCTGTGAGTTTTGAGTATGTTACGTGGTAGTGTCGTGGTTAACAAGTTGTACTATTGGGTCGAGACTCCAGGCATATGTGATCTCATGCAACTGCATTGGTTGTTTTATTCACTTTGTTGTCCTCACTATTTAGAAGGCCCTGATTCAGTGTTATTCAATTTCATGATTGGTTAATAGTATAATGTCATTTATCCACTCCTTTTCCAGTTATAAATATTGCCCCTTTTTGCGCCAGTATGTTCCTTAACTAGTGTGCTTATACTTTGTGTTCTTGTTTGTTTTTAAATTGATTGATGATAGTTTCTCCTAAGAGCTATAGGATTCTCATCTATATGAGTTATGGAAATTAGTTTATATGTATGTAAAAGTGAGACTGGTCAAATTTCCTTCGTTTGTGCGTTCGATTTTGTTTATTGTCTATTTTTTTGTTTTTTGTTAACTTAGGCATGTTCTGTTATATCTCTGCTATGTTAAAATAGCTTAGATGCTGACCAATATGTACACATATTCTGCTTTGTTGTACTTCGTGTGCCCAGGTACTCTTCTTAATGTTGCATGTTACATTTTGTAGATGTTAAGGAATTTTATTCCTACGCTTCATTTTCTGTCATGTCAAGTGCCGATATACCTTGACGTATGCTACTGGTACACTCATTTTTAACATGCATAGCGCTGAAGATGGCATTAATGAGATGCCAAAATGGATCCCTTAAATAAAATATTTTCTGTTTGGTGATTTCTCTTTTGTTAGTTATATACAATGCGGGAGCAGTCACAAGTTGGGGTTGGGTTGTTTGGGGGAAGAGACCAAACAGCGAGGTCATCAGTCTCATCGGATTAGGGAAGGATGGGGAAGGAAGTCGGCCGTGCCCTTTCAAAGGAAACGTCTGGGCATTTGCCTGGAGGATTTAGAGGAATCACGGGAAACCTAAATCAGGATGGTAGGACGCAGAATTGGACGGTCGTGCTCCCGAATGTGAGTCCAGAGGCACAAGTGTTTCAGAGCATACAGTTCAGCCCCTATTGTTGAAGTTGCAGCTCCACAGCAGATGTTCACTGTATTTTCCCATATTGACTGAACGTAACTGTGATTTGCGATTGCAGTGGCCACAGGATCGTAGAAATGAGATCTTTGGTCAATGGGAATATGTTGCCTGAAAAGTAAGATCACGTTTCTTGTTACATGAAATCGGTGACTATGTCAAGACACGCCGTCATTCTGGCAATCAGTTGTCTGATACATGCACCATACCGAGGACACAGACCAGTGGGGGGTAGTGTTGTGCTATGGGGGATATTCACCTGTGCTTCCATTGGAGTTATGGTAATGATGGACGAAACCATGACAGCTGTTGGATACCTCGACATTATTGTGTACCATGTGCATCTCTTCACAATTGATGTACTTCCCAAAGCACTGATATCTTCTAGCACCGTAACTGTGAATGTCACAAAGCCAAAATCTTGGTTATGTGATGCGACGAGCGTCAGAGTGAGCTCACATTGTGTCTTTGGCATCACATTCGGCTGATCTCATCATGATGGAACATATCTGAGAAGCTACTGGGTGACTGCTCTGCGCCCACAGACCACCAACCCATAACTGCATAACATGTGCTTAGACATATGGTGTCACAGAGCTAATAAACCATACCAAGGGCTTGTCGAATTCGTACCTTGCATATCGCTGCTTTACTGCGTTCCACAGGTGCATTAACAAGCCATTAAGCAGTTGGACATAATGTTTTAACTGATAATTTTATGAATGCTTTTGTTGATCCATTCTCATTCAGGAGCTCAAGGTCTTTTCTAGTAATACAAATAACTTGAACACACCTACCTCATAAAATGAATACTTTTGATGACTGAATTCAGTGTTTAGTTCCTCTTTTAAGATTTAAGAACTAAAAGTGAAGTGATTGTCTCTATGATTCATGGAGTTATGGGAGTACAAAACTATGGACTCTGGCCTGACATAAACGAAAATGTAATTTTTTACTGTGCTAGATGTCACTTGTAACATCGTCTACACTTAGAAATATAAGTCTTGTTTGTTTAACAGTCAACCTAAGAATATTCAGTTCACAATGGAGATTGGCAGCCAATCCATAAACTTGATGTAAGTGCACAAACATATAGTTTCAAAATTTATAGAAAAACTATAGTTATAGATGCAGAAATACCTTTTTGTACACAACACCCAGTAACACAGAAAATTGAATCTTTCCACTCAAGGGTGCACCATCTCATATCTGCTCCCATGTCCAAAGAAGATTTCAAAGCGGAGTGAGGCATAATAAAATTGATCGCCTCAACTGCTGACTATAGCGCTGTCTTGACTGATCACATATTGCATAAAAAATGAATATTTTCCTCACAGTGTTTGGAGGAAGTGGAGTACAGTCCCATACCTACGGTGGCTATACAGAGTGTAACAAGATCACTGAAATCTGCCAGTTACATGGTTTCCTACGGTCTGAGGAATACCACAGCCTACTATTTTCAATAGCATAGATAAAATCCAATTACTAGCCACCAGTGGGCTATAAAAATTATTTGTCATATTCATGATGTTTTATGTTGGTGAAAACTACTAGTCAATACTAACTGTATATAAGTATTTTGAAATTTTTGTCTGTTATGGAAATGTTGCGAGAGTGGAACTAGGTCAGTGTAAGTAAATTTTTGGTATAATTTAATGTATCACATCTCTTATTCCACGTCTGCTGCAGCTAAAAATTTAGAAGCTTACGCTTTGTTTCCAGGATAATAGCGAATTATCTGTCAGTAATTTCATTTATTGTCTGACCGACCAGGTTAGCCGAGAGGGCTAATGCACTGCTTCCTGGACTCGGGTAGGCGCGCCTGCTCTGGATCGAATCCAACCGGTGGATTAACGGCGAGGGCTGGTGTTCTGGCCACCCTGGATGTGGGTTTTAGGTGAATACTGGGCTGGTCTCCACGTCTCGCCTCAGTTACAAGACTCGCAGACATTTGAAACATGTTCGCACTATTTAATGATTTACACTGATTTCGTCCCGTTGGGTACGGGGTGACGGCAGGAAGGGCATCCGGCCATCTCTTCAAATTAACCTTGCGAAATCCGATTGTAACGACGCCAACCCTGCAAAAACTGCGGAACAAAGGCGTAAGCAAAAGAAAAAGAACAAGAAGAAGAAGAATTTCATTTATTATCAAGTCGTTTAGCACCTGGTATTTATCAGATTCCAAAGCGGTGTTAACACAACGGTTTGTTGAGAGGCAGGGTTGACGCTAGCAGCAGCGTCGCCTGGAGTGTGTGTGGTGTCACCGTCGGGCAGTGGTGCTTTGTTGTTAGGTGGCGCAGCAGCAGTGCAGCCCGCCGCGCCACAGACAGCGGGCTATTGTGTTATAGCAGGCCAGCCGCCACCATAGACAGTTCACCAGCCCACTGCGCTTTGCATTATGCCTGCAGTCCTCAACCCTGTATGTCGCGGGCTACGCTTTGGGGCATCTTCAGTATGTCGGCAACGTCCTGAAAGTTATGGGCAGACTGATGTCGTGTGCTACGTGATTCCTACTTGGCATCAGTATGATATTCCACTTTATAAGAACGGAACGCTTTTAATTCCTTCACTTTCATCTGCGCTGTTTTGAAATTAAGAAGTGTGAGAATGGTTTGATAAGACTGGCAAATTTCCATGAGAGAACCTTCATGGTCGGTAAGCTTAATTATTCCAAGGTTCAACAGTGCATAGCCTGCAGTTCGTTGTTGGCAACAAACTGTATTGGTCAGTGTGTTGACTGTCACTGAAATGGAAAAAAACCGACTTTTGTGCTGCTATTAAACATTTCCATCTGAGGGCTTGGGCTGTCTCCCGAATTAAAAGAGGATTGGATGAAGTTCACGCGGAATCTGCACCATCACTGAAGACCATTTACTTTCAGATTAATGAAATTGAGTGTTGTCAGACAAGCACTGAAAACGAAGCGCACTCTGTCCGTCCAGTTGATGGAATCACAATGGTAAACACTGACAAAATCCATGCTATGGGAATGCAAGATCGCCGAATAAAAATTCGACGGATTACTGAAACTGTAGACAGAGCCTGACCGAGTGCACAATGTCCTGCATGGAGAACAGGGTGTGAAGAAGCTGTGGGCGAGGTGAGCGCCGCAGTTAACCAGATTCGAGGGAAAGCGCATCTGGCACAACGTTTCAACACAATGTCTGGCGACGTTTAATCGCAATCCGAAAGACTTTTTGCATCAATCTGTGACTGTTGAGACCAATATTACACACTAGCGTCAAAACGGTAGTCAAAATAATGTACAGCGGCTGGTGAAAGTTCACCAAAGAAGGCAAAGATCATTTTGTGTGCTGGTTAGGTGACGCCCACTTTTTTTTTGGGGGGTCCCAGGGAATAATACTTAGAAATTACTTGGAAAAAGGCAGAACCATAACTGAACCATATAATGCTTCATTGAAGGATCATTTGAAACTTGTGTTTGATGGAAAGACATCAAGATTGGTACGGAAAAAGTGCTCTTTCATCAAGATAATGCACCATCTCACACGTCAACTCTAACAATGGGGAAAGTGCATGAATTTACCTTTGACTTGGTTCCTCACCCACCTTTTTCTGTCTCAAGTTACAATATCTGTATAAGTATCTGTTATGATGAGAAGAGTGTAAACGAGAGCAAGAAGAATTAGGGGATAAATGTATCCTGGACAGATTCTTAATATACGAGCAGAACAAATCAATCTTATGCGCGCTAAAGCACAGGCAAGAGGCTGCACCAGCGATATCGGTAAGAAATACATCAATAGTAAACATCAGTGTCAAAGTGGAATAAACTTCATTGTTAAAAGAAGAATGATTGGATGTAGGTACTGTTAAGAAGCGTGTCACATCCGATATCAATGAATGAAGGAAAATGGTATCAACTGTTATCCTTAGAATGCAACATTTCTCTACTTAAATTTCAGGTACATGAACATTCATAAGGAGACAAGTTATCGTTGGTCAACACTATCGGGTTTTGCAACGAGGCGAGATCTTTCTGTTGACCATTCCTTACCATGCACCATCGACACCAACGAAGTTACTGCAAAGCAACATCAGAAAAAATGAATGAAGGAGTGAGTTTACACGCTACAATGGACTTTTCAGCAGTTTGAGCAGTACTTTATACGGATAACACTGATCTATAGTATATCATGTCGTACTATGAGTTTTCTGTTCGTCAGAGTAGGTAACAGTCTATGTGACAAAAGCGCATGATGCATACTGTTCTCTCTGCTGCCCGTCTTTTGTTTTGAATCCATTATCTGTTTTAATGCATGTATTACGATTTACTCACTCCACTATGGCAGAGCAAAAAGGAAGACGTTTACAGACTTTCAACGTTGAGATCACCATTATGTCTGATCTGAATACTGTAGCAACATTTGTGCTCTGAGAAAGATACTAATAAATGTTTCCATCATTACAGGGTGAGATATAAAACTCTACATATGAGTTTGAATACTTATTGTTTTACAGGATGCGTACTTCTTTTCCTATCAAGATGAACTTTTGTGGCATGGTAGTATTGGCAGTTAATGGCAAGGATAAATATAGAGCCAGCAGTCTGCGACCATTTTAATCATACTATTCCCACCAACTACATCGAAATTTTTATCCACGTCTACCAATATCGGTACAAACAAGCGAGAAGGGCAGTGCGCTCCGTTATATACCAGCCACTCAAAAGAGAGGACGGTTAACTTCGAGAATAATGTTCTTTAGATCACACTGTGAATGAACAATTGTTGTGGTCCATATCTGTTGCTGGAAATATCACAGCTCATCCATCGTTCTAATCATGACTCTAATGGAACAAATAATTAGAATAACGTACAAAAATACATTTTTAACAGTCTTACTGTCAGATGAGTATTTTAATTTCTGATTCCAAAGTCAGTCCATAACACACCTAACAGCACGAATAAGTGTTAGTTGTAACGGTGACTTGTGAAATATCTTTCGAATACTTATCTCAGTTGTAGATGTAATTGGAAGTAATTTATGTACCATACTGTCGATTAGGAGTTACGTATCAGCAAAACGATGTAGTAAACGCAGCTCACGTCCGCAGCTCGTGGTCGTGCGGTAGCGTTCTCGCTTCCCACGCCCGGGTTCCTTGGTTCGATTCCCGGCGGGATCAGGGATTTTCTCTGCCTCGTGATGACTGGGTGTTGTGTGATGTCCTTAGGTTAGTTAGTTTTAAGTAGAGTTAAGTTCGAGGGGACTGATGACCATAGATGTTAAGTCCCATAGTGCTCAGAGCCATTTGAACCATTTTTTTTGAAACTCAGCTCATATTTACACTCACAAATGTGCTTTGTATTAACTACTAAAATAAAGTAATTGTAAGATAAGTAAGTGTGGTGTTATTATAGTGCGGTTCGTTCATTTCAGTTCTCTGTATCTTATTTTCCACGATAACTTACCGCATATGATATCGAGGGTACAGCGTGTGATGTGCGGATAAATGTCGAAGGCTTGCCCATCGGCTTTCGACTGCAGAAGCTTTACCAATACTTCTGCCTTCTCTACGAACACTTCAATGAAATTATCGAGAATGGTAAAGTGGAAGGCAGGCGTAATCATCTTTCGATGTGAATGCCACTTTGTTCCTAGAATATAAGAACTATTACAGCAAATAGACGATACATGATTTGTGTCATAGGGAAGATTATGTCTTCCTAAAAATCTTGAATATCGTTTGAACAAGTCACAACAAATTTCAATTAAAGTTCTTAAAGCTGAAGTTTGTAGCCAAAAAACAGAAAACACTTATGCTCGAAGAGAAACAAAACAATGCTACAAAGCACATTTGATTATATCAGATATGACAGAACTTTTACGTCCTCTATTATTTGTTAGATATATTCCAGTCTGTCTTCCGCTGCAAGTTTTTCTTCTACAGCTCTTTATAGTTACATGAAGTTTATTCTCTGATGTCTTAATACATGTCTTAACAGCCGGCCTGAGTGGCCGAGTGGTTCTAGGCACTACAGCATGGAACCGCGCGAACCCTACGGTCGCAGGTTTGAATCCTGCCTCAGGAATGGAAGTGTGTGATGTCCTTAGGTTAGTTAGGTTTAAGTAGTTGTAAGTTCTAGGGGACTGATGACCTCAGAAGTTAAGTCCCATAGTGCTCAGAGGCATTTGAATTTGAACATGTACTAACATTCTATCCCTTGTACCTGTCAGTGCTTTCCCTGTGATCCTTACTTCGCCGATCCTGCAGAGAACCTCCTCATTCCTTATCTTAACAGTCCACCTGTTTTCAGCGTTCTTCCAAATCTCAAACGCTTCGATTCTCTTCTGCTCCCGTTTGCCCACTGCAGTGAGTCAATACCATACAATGATTTTTAATCTAAATACCTCGTTCTTCGTCTTCCACTCTTATTGTTTACTCTCGATTGTCCATATTATATATCACCCTTCTTTCCTTGTAACTAACTCCCATTTTTCCCACAATTTCAACGACATTGTACCATTATTCAGTGCAGAACGTTTTTTCCAGCTTGACAAATCCTATGAGCCAGTCTCGACTTTTATTAGGTTCAGCACCCATTATCAAGCTTAACATTATAACTGAACGTCATCTCAAAAATTCTCAGTTTTCTTTTCCATTCTTTTGTACATTTTCCCTATCAGCAGCTTGGTTGCATAAGCTGTTAAGGTCATTCTGCGATAGTTCGCGCACTTATTTCCCTTTGCTACCTTCGGAATCGTGTGGATGATATTTTTCCGAAAGTCTGATGGTATATCGCCAGACTCATACACTATGTGATCAACAGTATCCAGACACTCCTAAAAATATACGTTTTTCATATTAGGTGTACTGTGCTGCCACCGACTGCCAGGTATCCCTATCAGCGACCTCAGTAGTCATTAGACATCGTGAGAGAGGAGAATGGGGTGCTCCGCGGAACTCACGGACTTCGAACGTGGTCAGGTGATTGAGTGTCACTTGTGTCATACGTCTGTACGCGAGATTTCCACACTCCTAAACATCCATAGGTCCACTGTTTCCAATGTGAGAATTAAGTGGAAACGTGAAGGGATACGTGCAGCACAAAAGCGTACAGGCCGACCTCGTCTTTTGACTGACACTTGAAGAGGATCGTAATGTGTAATAGGCAGACATCTATCCAGACCATCACACAGGAATTCCAAACTGCATCAGGATCCACTGCAAGTAATATGACAGTTCGGAGGGAGTTGAGAAAACTTAGATTTCATGGTCAACCGGCTGCTCATAAGCCACACATCACGCCGGTAAATGCCAACCGACGCCTCGTTTGGTGTAAGGAGCGTAAACATTGGACGACTGAACAGTGGAAAAACGTTGTGTGGAGTGACGAATCACGGTACACAATGTGGCAATCCGATATCAGCGTGTGCGTATGGCGAATGCCCGGTGAACGTCATCTGCCAGCGTGTGTAGTGCCAACAGTAAAATTCGGAGGCAGTGATGTTATGGTGTGGCTGTTTTGGAACGCCGACATCGTGCCAGGCCTCACCGAGCGACATCGATAGCTCTCCTCAGTGCAGCACCCCTTGAAGAATAAGCTGGCATCCCTCAAGAAACCCAGCACCTGATTGAACGCATGCCTGCGAGAGTGGAAACTGTCATCAAGGCTAAAGGTGGGCCAACACCATACTGAATTCCAGCATTATCGATGGAGGGCGCCACGAACTTGTTAAGTCACTTTCAGCCAGCTGTCAGGATACTTTTGATCACATAGTGCACATTCTACACACCAACGTGAGCAGTCGTTTGCTTGCCGCTTCTCCCAATGATTTTAGAAATTCCAATGGAATGTTATCAATCCCTTCTGCCTTATTCGATTTCAAATCATCCAGAGGTTTTCCAAATTGTGACTTTAATACTGGATCCCTTGTGTCTTTCAAATCAATTCCAATTTCTTCTTCTATCACGTCATCAGACGGTTCCTCCGCCTAGTAGATGCTTTCAATGTACTCTTTTCACTTATTCATGATCACCTCTGTGTTTAGTAGTGGAATTCCCATTGCACTCTTAATGTTATCATACTGCTTTTAACTACACCGAAGGATGCTTTGACTTTCCTATATACTGAGTCAGTCCTCCCGACGATCATTTCATCGTCTATTTCTTCAGGTCTGCAGCTGTTTTACCTTGTCTTTCCTGCACTGTCCATTTGTTTCATTCCTAAGGATTATACTGTTGTATTCCCGTCTTCACCTGAATATTTTTGTACTTTCTTTTTTCGACGACGAATTGAAGTATTTCTTCTGTTACCCAGGTTCCTTCGCAGTTACCTTCCTTGTACCTACGTTTGACTGTCCATTATCCGTGGCTGCTATTTCCAGCGATGTACAGTCCTCGTTAACTGAATTGCCTGCTCTCTTCATATTGCTACCCTCACTCGCGTTTCGTCCACTATGTATTACCTGATGGACCGTGTTAATGCGTAGACTTACCCAGACGCACGGATAACGTCACAGCCCAACATCCTGTGATCCACCTATTAGATAACTCACATGTTTCCGGAGGTGACAGTAGAACGTTTGGTCTGGTCACCACGTTGGTGCGGGCGTGGAGGGGCCCCATCTCTATTCTGGAATTCCTTATCACAGAATCCACATCCTTGGCGCACTTCAGTCGCGCCTCATCATTTCTTAGTACTTCAGTATCCCGTTTCGTTCCACTTAATTCTTGCAGACGATTCTCTTATACTTTAGTCTACTCTCCTTCACTAAGAAAAAGTAATCTGAATCTATATGTGCTCCTGAGTACGCCTTAAAATCCAATATCTGATTTCGGAATCTCTGTCTGACCATGAGGTATTCCAGTTGGAATCTTCATGTATCTCCAGTCATTTCCATGTATACTTCCTCCTCTTGTAATTCTTGAATAGAGTATTGACTATTACCGTCTGAAATTCATTGAAGAACTCAGTCCTTCTCCTCTCTCATTGTCACTGCCAAGCTCATATTGTCCAGTAATCCTTTCTTCTACCCCTTCCCGTATAACCGCATTCCACTCCCCCATGACTATTAGATTTTCGTTTCTTTTACGAACGAAATTATGCGTTCAGTATCCTCATAATTCATCTGCCTCTTCGTCCTCTGTTTGCGACGTCGGCACGTATATCTGAGTTATTGTTGCCGGCGTTCGCTTGCTATCGAATCTGATGAGAACAACCCTATCACTGAACTGTTCACAGTAGCTCACTCTATGGCGTGCTCTCTTATTTATAATGGATCCTACTCCCGATATACCATTTTTGGTGCTGTTGATACTACCCCACATTCGTCTGACGGTATCTTCTTTCTGTTTCATTTTACTGAAACTCACTATATCTAAAATGAGCCTCTGCGTTTCACTTTTCGAATTTTTTAGCTTAAGTACTACATTCAAACTTCCGACCTTCGAAGCTGTGACTTGTAGAATGTTATCTCTGCTTTGTTTGTTCCATCTTTTCCTCATGGCCACCGCCCCTTTGGCACTCCTCCCCACCCCGGAGATCCGAATGGGGGTCTAATCCGGAATTTTTAGCCAAAGGAGAGATCATTACGAAATGTTTTCAATTACAGACCACACATCCTGGGGATACACGTTATGTGTCCTTAATGCGGTGGTTTCCAATGTTTTCTCCATCCTAGTGCCGTTGATCATTCACATAACTGAACTGCTTGTACATTATTTTGTATGCTAGACAGCGTCATCAGAAGGTGGAATTGAAAGCCAAAGTTTGTCTGTAGTGTCGTTTCAGGGCTGTGGATGTTTCACAAGTAAGGAAATAACTCCACGGCAGCACGAGCGTAGTCGACTACCAAGTTCCACCCGGTGCCAGGATCATTCCTTTGAATCGCCACTGACGGGCTTCCATCACAGCGTCTTCCATGTTAGAGGCCTCTTATAAGAAGAAAAAGATTTTTACGACTTATTCTATAACATAAGGGGCAAAGGATTTGGGTCCGTAGAAAATTCTGGTATGAAGAAATACAGCAATGAAAGAATAATCCACCTGTATATTGCCTGTACTCGGTGTCCAACAGTACAGTGTCGCGTCGTTCTCTGGTATACAACCGTAAAAGGATTTTGGGACATATATCTACATTTTGAGGCTATCGTAAAAGCAGCCATCCAGTTACGGACCAAGAACCAACTGATAAACAATGACTGCAGTTACATTCTCAGCAAGGTCTGGGAATCCGCTCTCTGTGTGATTAAGGTGCAGAGTAACATATTCAGCAAACACAATGAGTTGACCTAAGAGGTGGGTGGAGCGCCAACAGCTATACCGCCGACGTTATACCACCTCTATGACCGCCTTTGTAAACACCGCAATCGACTCCACCGGAGCCCGCCTTCGGGCGTATGGAATTCCACCCCAGAGACGCAATGGGGGCGGATATAAGTCACACATATGCTTTCAGGAGGCAGCCCGACAGGCATTGGTGAATATACATGAGGGGCGCATGGGGCGCTCCACCCCCCCCCCCCCCCGGTGCCTCCCTCCCCCTTGCCGGACCGCCCGCATTGCCACCCGCGCCGCCCCCTCCAGTCAGCCCGCACGCAATTCGTTCGTTGTTTTCGTCAGTCTACTCGACTGAATAGAGTTATCGAGTAGAAGAAGAGGCGCACAGAGTTCATCATTTAAGGAAGAGAACAACAAATGTAACTTTTTCCTGTCATAAGATGCATTGTCTTGTATACAGGGTGGTCCATTGATCGTGACTGGGCCAAATATCTCACGAAATAAGCGTCAAACGAAAAAACTCAAAAGAAAGAAACTGGTCTAGCTTGAAGGGGGAAACCAGATGGCGCTATGGTTGGCCCGCTAAATGGCGCTGCCATAGGTCAAACAGATATCAACGGCTTTTTTTTAAAAAAGGAACCCCCATTTTTTATTACATATCGCTGCAGTACGTAAAGAAACATGAATGTTTTAGTAGTACCACTTTTTTCGCTTTGTGATAGATGGCGCTGTAATAACCACAAACATATGGCTCACAATTTTAGACGAGCAGTTGGTAACAGGTAGGTTTTTAAAAGTAAAATACAGAACGTAGGTACGTTTGAACATTTTATTTCCGTTGTTCCAATGTCATACATGTACCTTTGTGAACTTATCATTTCTGAGAACGCATGCTGTTACAGCGTGATCACCTGTAAATACCACATTAATGCAATAAATACTTAAAATAATGTCCGTCAACCTCAATGCATTAGGCAATACGTGTAACGACATTCTCTCAACAGCGAGTAGTTCGCCTTCCGTAATGTTCGCACATGCTTTGACAATGCGCTGACGCATGTTGTCAGGCGTTGTCGGTGGATCACGCTAGCAAATATCCAACTTTCCCCGCAGAAAGAAATCCGGGGACGTCAGATCCGGTGAACGTGCTTCGACGACCAATCCACATTTCATCAAATATGCTATTCAATACCGCTTCAAGCGCACGCGAGCTATGTGCCGGACATCAAATGGTTCAAATGGCTCTGAGCACTATGGGACTCAACTTCTGAGGTCATTAGTCCCCTAGAACTTAGAACTAGTTAAACCTAACTAACCTAAGGACATCACACACATCCATGCCCGAGGCTGGATTCGAAACTGCGACCGTAGCGGTCTCGCGGTTCCAGACTGCAGCGCCTGGAACCGCCAGGCCACTTCGGCCGGCGTGCCGGACTTCCATCGCGTTGGAAGTACATCGCCATTCTGTCATGCAGTGAAACATCTAGTAGTAACATCGGTAGAACATTACGTAGGAAATCAGCATACATTGCACCATTAAGATTGCCATCGATAAAATGGGGGCCAATTATCCTTCCTCCCATAATGCCGCACCTTACATTTACCCGCCAAGGTCACTGATGTTCCACTTTTCGCAGCCATCGTCGATTCTCCGTTTCCCATAGCGCATATTATGCCGGTTTACGTTACCGATGTTGGTAAATGACACTTCGTCGCTAAATAGAACGCCTGCAAAGAATCTGTCATCGTCCCGTAATTTCTCTTGTGCCCAGTGGCAGAACTGTACACGTTGTTCAAAGTCGTCGCCATACAATTCCTGGTGCATAGAAATATAGTACGGGTGGAATCGATGTTGATGTAGCATTCTCAACACCGACGTTTTTGAGATTCCCGATTCTCGAGCAATTTGTCTGCTACTGACGTGCGGATTAGCCGCTTCAGCAGCTAAAACACCTACTTGGGAATCATCATTTGTTGCAGGTCGTGGTTGACGTTTGACGTTTCACATGTGGCTGAACAATTCCTGTTTCCTTAAATAACGTAACTATACCGCGAACAGTCCGGACACTTGGATGATGTCGTCCAGGATACCGAGCAGCATACATAGCACACTCCCGTTGGGCATTTTGATTGCAATAGCCATACATCAACACGATATCGACCTTTTCTGCAATTTGTAAACGGTCCATTTTAACACGGGTAATGTATCATGAAGCAAATACCGTCCGCACTCGCGGAATGCTACGTGATACCACGTACTTACACGTTTGTGACTATTACAGTGCCCTCTGTCACAAAGCGCAAATAGTGGTCCCACTAAAACATTCATATTTATTTACGTACTACAAGAATATGTAGTAAAAAATGGGGTTTCCTGTTTAAAAAAAAACGCAGTTGATATCCGTTTGACCTATGGCAGCGCCATTTAGCGGGCCAACCATAGCGCCATCTGATTTCCCCCTTCAACCTAGACACGTTTCGTTCTTTGTAGTTTTTTCGTTTGATGCTTAATTTGAGAGATATTTGGCCCGGTCACTATCAATGGACGACCCTGTATGTGTATGATCAGTTTAAATAAAACTTTCATAAACTTTTCATGTGACTTGATTATTTTGTATTAGGGTAAAAGTGAAGGTAGCGCAAGACATATTTAGCGCCCCCTCCTTGAGTTTTTTCTGTATCCGCCACTGGCGACAGAGCATCTAATGATGAGATGATTGGTACTGTGCCCCTTGACCACCGAGTGGCGGCAGTACATCCATGGAATGTTCTTTCTTTCTGCTTGAGGAGTACCCAAAGAAGCACAAATATGAAAATATTTAAAAGGAATGTTTAGTTCGATACAGACTGAATTAACATGTGAAGTAACTTGCCCAGAGTACTTAAAAATGGAGAAGGCTAACAAAGCAGTCGAAAAGTAGATGATTAGAACAAAGAAAGATGTAACGGCACTGTTAGTAATTACCTGGCGATAATATTCTGCCGACTACGTACGCAACCGTATCTCTTTCCGCCTATGACGTTAATGGTACATACTAGAAGTTTCCAGTACTCACCTGTGCTCGTGAGAAGACCTTCTCCCAGCCAGGGGTGCAGGAACGCGTAGAGGTCAGCTTTAGTAATAAGATCACTGCTGGCCATGACAATCTGAAACAACAGGGAATCCAGTGCACTTAGCCCACTCCATCGTTGTAAACTATCACTGAGAGTTTTACACTGAAAGCAAGGCACGAGTAAATACTCAAAGCCGGTCGTGCAACAACAACCATTACTTTCTATTTCCAGCGCACTCCGTATATCATGGGAACTAAATCTCAGAGTCCCATTTCGGAAAAATTTGTTTTAATTCCCCGTTATTTTAAATTTAATTTGTAACCGCGTAAGACTAATGTAGTTTAGAATCATCTCCCACTTGTCGGTATTGCATGAAGAACGTTGCATGTAACGACCTGAATTGGCTTCACACAAAAAGTAAATCAGACTCCTATCTACCGTCGGCTTGGTCACCTCAGTGTTTCATTAATCACGGGACTTTCGGAGCTCCAGTGGGGCTGGTGTTTCGCGATTTGAGGAACACGTCACTCACTTCAGTGCGAGAAACAAATCACTTCATAAATTTCCGCTTACTTAAAGCGCTGTGGATAAGCCACTTTAAGTGCCAAGATAACCTCCCCCCTCCCCCCCACTATACACACACATTTCAGTCTTCCAAGTTACATTGGCTTCATGTAAGGTGGGCATCTTAATCGTTTTTGTCTTTCGTAATATATAAATCGCAATAGCAAGAAGTGCCGGTCACGTACACTTTGGAGGGGCAATATACCCCGAAGCTGTGTCGAACGCGCACCGCCTGCCAACAATTGGTATATGGCTGGCAAAAACGACCATAGGAACTGTTAAGCATCCTTTATTATAGATGTGAGTAGGTAATTACGTTTTGGTTAGTCGTGTGTCATGTGACATTAATCCAGTGTAAGTTTTGAAGCGTTAAAGACTGGAGAAGAAAACGAGAAAAAAAAATAAAAAATAAAGAAAATAAAATAGAATAAAATAAAAATAAAAAAATAAAAAATAAAGCGCCAACTACGAAGTATGGCAACAGAGTGGTCATCACTGCTTCAGTTAATAATACTGTTTTTGTCCACTGGCGCATAAGGTTTCCATTTGCATAGCTGTACTGCAATTTGGCCTCCACTCATTGGCGAAGAGCTAGTTGGGTCCTTTCGCGAACTCCATGTGCCATGATGGAAATAGCGGAGATAATACATGCTGGAGCCATACAGAGCTAGTGCAAGCAATCTCAGGCAATTCAAAAGTGGTCTTGGCGTTTGCCGTTGCCGGTCGTCGTTCTTGTAGAACGCTTCCTGTCGCTACAAATTCGAAGCGACACAGTGGTTGGAATATTGTAAAGGACACAGTGAAGCGCTTTCCTGCTAATCCCAGGCTCTTTTCCGCTCCACACCCTTTCCCCATTGCAGCCCAGATCACTGAAAAGAAGCGCCTAAGAACAACTGAGGGCTATCTAGATTGTCCTGATTACTAAGTGAACCTACGTACCCAAGAATTGTGATTTCACTGCCGCTGCTATGGCTCTGTTACGCAAAAATATTTCCAGGCTGCGAAATTCATTTTGGTGGTGTACAAAGCGATTACGCCTATGCTAATAAGTTTCTGTGGTGCTAGTTTTCAACATTCACCTTCGTGCACTAGACGATTTTATACAGTATGTAGCGGCATACATCGGCACGCATCGTCAACAAGCCGTCAGCTGATATGTTCGCCGTAGCTGTCAAAGGAGTTCACACGTTGACCGCCAGGAACGCTGTTATCATTCTCTCTCACTGGTGTCCTGCGACGCCCTGTGGCTGTTAATTTCCGGTATAGAATTTCTGTTAGTTATCATTCAAGTTTGGACGATCCAGTTTAGTTCTGTAGCAATTGTCACTTCCTCGATTAAAATCATGTTCAGATTACCGCTCAACACAACTGTTCAAACAGTCTTTATAAGCTTATCTGTGGTTCGTTTAAAATAATTGTTTTTATAACAGTGCCCCGGAATTGATATTCTGTGTCTGTGACGGGCTGATTTTACGAATCCTTACAATATCTGGTTCTGAAGAGTATCATCTTGACTTGCAACAATGGTGATGTGAACCAGACAGTGCGAATAGACCTGCAATACCAGGAAACTTCTCAAGAGTCGAAATGTTCCTCGATGGGAGACTATCCGCCCATATCAAGACTCGCAGTGCGACTACCCCACTTCGACCGTACTACTGTTTACTCAAGTCGAGACAAGTTTTATCTGCGCTGGAGTAACCACAGACTCCATACTAGATCATCGTTAAGCTGCAGAAGTCCACGATATAATAATAACACCTCCTGCAAGGTAGTCATACGAGAAGCTCAAGGTATTGTGTCCGTCTCATAGGAACAGCGTACGAGGCAAATACACTCCTGGAAATGGAAAAAAGAACACATTGACACCGGTGTGTCAGACCCACCATACTTGCTCCGGACACTGCGAGAGGGCTGTACAAGCAATGATCACACGCACGGCACAGCGGACACACCAGGAACCGCGGTGTTGGCCGTCGAATGGCGCTAGCTGCGCAGCATTTGTGCTCCGCCGCCGTCAGTGTCAGCCAGTTTGCCGTGGCATACGGAGCTCCATCGCAGTCTTTAACACTGGTAGCATGCCGCGACAGCGAGGACGTGAACCGTATGTGCAGTTGACGAACTTTGAGCGAGGGCGTATAGTGGGCATGCGGGAGGCCGGGTGGACGTACCGTGAGGTCTCCACAGTACATCGATGTTGTCGCCAGTGGTCGGCGGAAGGTGCACGTGCCCGTCGACCTGGAACCGGACCGCAGCGACGCACGGATGCACGCCAAGACCGTAGGATCCTACGCAGTGCCGTAGGGGACCGCACCGCCACTTCCCAGCAAATTAGGGACACTGTTGCTCCTGGGGTATCGGCGAGGACCATTCGCAACCGTCTCCATGATCCTGGGCTACGGTCCCGCACACCGTTAGGCCGTCTTCCGCTCACGCCCCAACATCGTGCAGCCCGCCTCCAGTGGTGTCGCGACAGGCGTGAATGGAGGGACGAATGGAGACGTGTCGTCTTCAGCGATGAGAGTCGCTTCTGCCTTGGTGCCAATGATGGTCGTGTGCGTGTTTGGCGCCGTGCAGGTGAGCGCCACAATCAGGACTGCATACGACCGAGGCACACAGGGCCAACACCCGGCATCATGGTGTGGGGAGCGATCTCCTACACTGGCCGTACACCACTGGTGATCGTCGAGGGGACACTGAATAGTGCACGGTACATCCAAACCGTCATCGAACCCATCGTTCTACCATTCCTAGACCAGCAAGGGAACTTGCTGTTCCAACAGGACAATGCACGTCCGCATGTATCCCGTGCCACCCTACGTGCTCTAGAAGGTGTAAGTCAACTACCCTGGCCAGCAAGATCTCCGGATCTGTCCCGCATTGAGCATGTTTGGGACTGGATGAAGCGTCGTCTCACGCGGTCTGCACGTCCAGCACGAACGCTGGTCCAACTGAGGCGCCAGGTGGAAATGGCATGGCATGCCGTTCCACAGGACTACATCCAGCATCTCTACGATCGTCTCCATGGGAGAATAGCAGCCTGCATTGCTGCGAAAGGTGTATATACACTGTACTAGTGCCGACATTGTGTATGCTCTGTTGCCTGTGTCTATGTGCCTGTGGTTCTGTCAGTGTGATCATGTGATGTATCTGACCCCAGGAATGTGTCAATAAAGTTTCCCCTTCCTGGGACAATGAATTCACGGTGTTCTTATTTCAATTTCCAGGAGTCTACTTACACAGGAGGGCGTCTGGTTCGGAATGCCGTCTCAATATCTCCCACATCTGGGCAGTGAGGTCAACACGGGCGCGGTGGTGAGGACATTGCTGCGCATACTATGGAGCAGCCTATTGCCAGCTCAAGTGAAGGTCACTGCAGCGTCCCAAGTAGTGATGTCACTAGACACCATAGTGGACCTGGCAGACAGAATGCAGTTCTCAACTGTGCCGTCCCCGTGCAGTGCAGCAGCAGCGGCGGCGGAGGCGGTGGCGCGCAACAGTGCATTGAAGGCTACGTGATGCATGCAGATTATGACAGCCTGGCGAACAAAGTAAGACACCCTGAGGAAACAAATCAGCGAACTACTCTCTTGCCGGGGCGCTAGAAGACAGGCCAAGAAGTCGTTCCTCCACGAACTCCTCAGCGGCGAGTGGCACAGGACAACCGTCGTCTGACATTTGTCGGTGTCATCGGAAATTCGGAGATTAGGCGCGCAAATGCATTTCACCGTGCATTTTCCGAAACAGCGATGGCAATCGGATGTACTCCCATCCTATTGCCAGTCGCCGTCCCTGCTCTTCTTCATAAAGAATCGGGAGTTTCTGGTGGATACAAATCTGATTTATATACTTACCCAAGGACCATGTTGCAGAGGTATTGACCGCCATTTGTGTATTACTTCGCTACAGTTATAATTCGACCATCGAGACCTACGGCATGCAACACACATTACTGAATTACTCTGCATTTCTGATTAGAACTTTACCGTAGCAGACGTGACTGAACTCAACACTGGAGCTGATTTCCTAGTGCATTATCGTCTGCTGCTGGGCATCATCAACGCACGTCTCGACAGTAGCATCAGCGGTCTTGCAGCTGGCGTGTTTCGACGCAGCGTAGCGATGCACAGTGCCGAGCATATCCAGTCGCCAGGGAGCAGATAGGCCGGGCTGCTGGAACCATTCCCTGATATTGCACGACCTCCAGGCGCTCCGAAAGAGGTACGTCACGGCACTGTGCACTGTTTTAAGATTACTGCAGCCCCACAAATTTCATGTAGGGCAACGCGCCATGGCTATTGCGAAGTAGAATTCGATACTATGTTGAAGGAGGGTAGCATTCGCACTTCTGGTACTCCATAGTGGTCTGCTCTACACGCAGTGCTCAAAAGGTGTTGCGCTTGGCGCCACAGATACACTCCTGGAAATTGAAATAATAACACCGTGAATTCATTGTCCCAGGAAGGGGAAACTTTATTGACACATTCCTGGGGTCAGATACATCACATGATCACACTGACAGAACCACAGGCACATAGACACAGGCAACAGAGCATGCACAATGTCGGCACTAGTACAGTGTATATCCACCTTTCGCAGCAATGCAGGCTGCTATTCTCCCATGGAGACGATCGTAGAGATGCTGGATGTAGTCCTGTGGAACGGCTTGCCATGCCATTTCCACCTGGCGCCTCAGTTGGACCAACGTTCGTGCTGGGCGTGCAGACCGCGTGAGACGACGCTTCATCCAGTCCCAAACATGCTCAATGGGGGACAGATCCGGAGATCTTGCTGGCCAGGGTAGTTGACTTACACCTTCTAGAGCACGTTGGGTGGCACGGGATACATGCGGACGTGCATTGTCCTGTTGGAACAGCAAGTTCCCTTGCCGGTCTAGAAATGGTAGAACGATGGGTTCGATGACGGTTTGGATGTACCGTGCACTATTCAGTGTCCCCTCGACGATCACCAGTGGTGTACGGCCAGTGTAGGAGATCGCTCCCCACACCATGATGCCGGGTGTTGGCCCTGTGTGCCTGGGTCGTATGCAGTCCTGATTGTGGCGCTCACCTGCACGGCGCCAAACACGCATACGACCATCATTGGCACCAAGGCAGAAGCGACTCTAATCGCTGAAGACGACACGTCTCCATTCGTCCCTCCATTCACGCCTGTCGCGACACCACTGGAGGCGGGCTGCACGATGTTGGGGCGTGAGCGGAAGGTGGCCTAACGGTGTGCGGGACCGTAGCCCAGCTTCATGGAGACGGTTGCGAATGGTCCTCGCCGATACCCCAGGAGCAACAGTGTCCCTAATTTGCTGGGAAGTGGCGGTGCGGTCCCCTACGGCACTGCGTAGGATCCTACGGTCTTGGCGTGCATCCGTGCGTCGCTGCGGTCCGGTCCCAGGTCGACGGGCACGTGCACCTTCCGCCGACCACTGGCGACAACATCGATGTACTGTGGAGACCTCACGCTCCACGTGTTGAGCAATTCGGCGGTACGTCCACCCGGCCTCCCGCATGCCCACTATACGCCCTCGCTCAAAGTCCGTCAACTGCACATACGGTTCACGTCCACGCTGTCGCGGCATGCTACCAGTGTTAAAGACTGCGATGGAGCTCTGTATGCCACGGCAAACTGGCTGACACTGACGGCGGCGGTGCACAAATGCTGCGCAGCTAGCGCCATTCGACGGCCAACACCGCGGTTCCTGGTGTGTCCGCTGTGCCGTGCGTGTGATCATTGCTTGTACAGCCCTCTCGCAGTGTCCGGAGCAAGTATGGTGGGTCTGACACACCGGTGTCAATGTGTTCTTTTTTCCATTTCCAGGATTGTATATTACCGCGTCCTTGCGTTCTTAGCGCAAGAACGACTTTAACCTACGTAGCTAGACTGGGGACTGCGATGTCTTTGGATTCATTGCGGGGGTCAGACAATCATGCGAAATACTTTTGAAAAGTTTTCTGAAAACGGTCTTGAGCAAGTAGCTCGGCAGCCACACCAAAGGGGAAATCTTAGATCTTGTAGCTACATATAGGCCGAATCTTATCGACAATGTCAGTACAAAATGGAGATTAGCGAGCATGATGTTATTATAGCAATTATGGTTACGAAAGTTAATAAATCAGTCAAGAAGGCTAGGAGAGTGTCCCTGCTAGACAGAGTAAATAAGCAGCTGTTATCGTCTCACTTAGACAGTGAAATGACGTCTCTTAGTTCCAGAAAAATGGATGCAGAGGAATTGGGGACAAAGTTTAAGCTGGCTGTAATCGTAGTCTGGAGACTTATGTTCCGAGTAAGTAGTTAAAGGATTGAAAAGACCCACCATGGTTTAATAACGAAATTTGGAAGCTGCTGAGGTAGCAAAGGCTGTTGCACTTACGGTTCAAAAGAGAATGCGCAAATGACGACAGGCAAAGACTAGTAGAGAGTCGTGCGCCTGTGATAAGATCTATGCGCAAAGCATACAACAACTACCACCGTCACACGTTGAAACGTCCCCTTTGAACAATTTATACAAGACTGTGCTTAAAATGACACACAATATGTTTTTAGCGCAACGCAATCTGACTATCAAAGATCCCTGCAAAGGAATGGCCCTGAGTAACATTAACCTATACCTTTCACAAATCACTTACCTCACAAAAATCTTCGTTACTCGAACTACTGCAATACAGCGAGCGCCACTACTGCCAGCTAAATAAAAGATTCAAACTACTGAAGGCACTAACTACTGATAGGGATAGTTAGCAAATGAAAGATTTTAATAGAGAACAAACACTGTATTTACCTTAATAGTCATAATATATATAGCAGTTCATGACAAATTACAAAACTCCGCCATCTCTCTCCCCACATCCACCACTGCTGGCGGCTCACCTCCAACTGCCCAACGCTATGCGCTGTTAACATCCAGCTGCCCAACAATACAATGGCAGACAACAATGCAAACTAGCCACAGACTGCACACAGCACAGCCAGTGATTTTCATATAGAGCGCTACGTGGCATTACCAATATAAAAATCTAAACAGCCTACTTACAACGTTAGCAAAAGATCTGGCAGAGAAACCGAGAAAATATTGGTCCTACTTGAAATCGCTAAGCGGGTCTAACGCTTCCGTTCAGTCCCACGTTGACTAGTCTCGTGTGGCCGCTGAAGATAGCAAATCAAAACCCTGACGTTTAAATTTCACGTTCAAGATATCTTTCACACACGAGAATAGTACAAACGTACCGTCATTTGACCATCGGACAGAATCCCATATGGACTACACAGTAACAAGCATCCCTGACGTAGAGAAACAACTGAAAGATTTGAAAACAAATAAATCACAGGTACACTACGGCATTGGACCCTTACCTAACTTGCATTTGTCGTGAGTCTCTCGCCCAACACAAAATTCCAAGCGACTGGAAAAAAACGCACGTGACTCCAATATATATGAAGGGTAACAGAACGGACCCGAAAATTTGCAGACCAATATCCCTGACTTCAGTTTGCTGCAGAATCAGTGAACGTATTCTCAGCTCGAAAATAATAAACTTTCGTTAGACTGAGAAGCTTATGTCCACGAATCAACATAGTTTTAGAAAGTATTGCTCGTGTGAAACTCAGCTTGTCCATCTCCTACATGATATACCGCGAACTATGGATGAAGGCAGCAGGTCGATTTCATATTTCTGCATTTCCGGAAAGCATTTGGCACGGTGCCCCACTGAAGGCTGATGAAGGTACGACCATATGGAACAAGTTCACAGCCGCACGGGATTAGCCGAGCGGTCTAGGGCGCTGCAGTAATCGACCGTGCGGCCGGTCCCGCAGGAGATTCGAGTCCTCCCTCGGGCATGGGTGTGTGTGTTTGTCCTTAGGATAATTTAGGTTAAGTAGTGTGTAAGCTTAGGGACTGATTACCTTAGCAGTTAAGTCCCATAAGATTTCACACACATTTGAACAATAAGTTTGCAGATACGTGAGTGGCTCGAAATAGAAGAACTCAGTATGTTGTCCTCGATGGCGAATGTTCATCAGAGACAAGGATATCGTCAGGAGTGTTCCAGGGAAGTGCGATAGGACCGCTGTTATTCTCTATATACACAAAAGGTTTGTCGCACAGTGTGGGCAGCAATCTGCGGTTGTTTGCTGACGAGAATGTGGTAATGTGGAAAAATGTAAGTTAATGCGAAAGAGTAGGAAGAACAAATCTGTAATGTTGGAGTATTACTAGCCTGCTTGACACAGTAAACTCTTTTAAATATCTGGACGAAACGTTGCAAAGCGATATGAAGTGGAACGAGCATGAGAGAACTGTGGTAGGAAAGATGAATGGTCGACTTCGGTTTATTGGAAGAATTTCAGGAAAGATTAGTTCACCTTTAAGCGAGACTGCATGTAGGATGCTGGTACGACCTATTCTTCAGTAGCGCTCGAGTGTTTGGGATTCGTACCAGGTCGAACTGGAGGAAGGCATCGATGCAGTTTAGAGGCGGGCTGATTGTTCTGTTACCAGTAGATTCTAACAACACGTAAGTGTAACGGAGATGCTTCGGTAGCTCAGATGGGAATCCCTGGAGGAAAGGCGACGTTATTTATCCGGCATTTGAAGCTGACTGCCGAACGATTCTACTGCCGCCAATATACGTTTCGCGTAGAGACCACGATGATAAGATACGAGAAATTAGGGCTCATACGGAGGCATATAGACACACGTTTGTCCATTGCTCTATTTGCAAGTGGAACAGGAAAGGAAATAAGAAAAAAAATGTTCAAATGTGTGTGAAATCCTATGGGACTTAACTGCTAAGGTCATCAGTACCTAAGCTTACACGCTACTTAACCTATATTATCCTAAGGACAAACGCACACACCCATGCCCGAGGGAGGATTCGAACCTCCGCCGGGACCAGCCGCACAGTCCACGACTGCAGCGCCCTAGACCGCTCGGCTAATCCCTCGCGGCAGGAAATAAGAGTAGTGGCAGAGGGTACCTCCGTCAGCACCGCTCCGTCGCTCGCAGAGTGTTATGTGGATGTAGATGTGGAAAGACTATAACTATGCTTTATGTGGCACAATCGTATTTCGTGCTAGATTGTGCCAAGACCTACACACAAATTCCTGTGGCTGAAGAGGGCACACTGAAGACGGCTATAATTACTCCATTTGGCCTCTTTGAGACTCTTTTCATGACATTCGACGTACAAAAAGCTACGCAGACTTGTCAGATATTTATAAACGCAGAGCTTCAAAGGTTGTTGTTTGGTTTCGCTTATCTTGCTTACATTTTTGTATATTCAGCACAGCAACACAAACAACAACACTTGGTCGGAACCTTTAAACACATGGATCATTACTAGATTGTATTAAATACTGACAAGTGTGTCTTGGGCAACCTGACATTACTTTTTTTTAGCCGTCTAATCTCACCAGCAGAGTCGTCATCACTTCCTGAAAAGGTAGAGGCTGTATAGAGGATTCCACGACCGGAAGCCGCAACGGAACCGTGCCTCTTTCTAGAAATAGTGAAATTTTACCGGCGGCATCCACCCCATTCTACTGAGCTTCAATAATCGTTAATCGCAGTATTGTGTGGTCCTAAAATCAAGACCAAAACGTTAATCCAGTGGACGGAGGCTATGATCCCTGCTTTTGAAGCAGCTTAACTACAGCAAATGCGGCATTCATCACGCAACCCGCATTAGAAGCACCTCTCTCGCTGGATGCAAGCCAAAACGCAGTCGGTGCAGCATCGCAACAGCATGCAGATGATGTGTGGTAGCCACTAGCACTTCTCGCACAAGCGCTCTCTGTCACGACAAACATGGAGCGCATAAAGTCACGAACTTCTTGCTGTGTATGGAGCTGTTAAATTCTTTCGCTCACAGTTGGAGGCAAGAGAGTGTACGACTTTCAACGAATACAAACCAGTCGCTTACGCCTTCGGACGTAATAACGATAAACGCTCTGCACGGAAATATCCTCAGGTGAAATTTATCATTCCGTTCAGCGAAGATGAACACCAAATTTCAGGAGCTGATTACACGGTAGCCGACTGCCTATCGCGGTTAAATAGCGTAACGAATGCAATAGATTATGCTGAACTAAAGCGGAAGTGTTAGACCAGGAGCTTCAAGACATTCTGAAGTTCTGAAGCAAGCTTTCTTCATCCTTCAGCTGAAACTGATCGACGTTCCTGCCACAAACGTAATGCTTTATTGCTAAGCCTCGAATGAGAAATCTCGTCCGTTCCTATGTTCGTCTTTCTGCAGACACGCTTTTGAGAGCCTTCACTACTTATGCCACCCTGGCATCTGATCTACAGTTCAACAGATTGCTAACCATTTCTTGTGGTCTGGCATACAAAACGATTGTCCAGCGTGGACTCGCGCATGTAATCAGTATCACCATTGTCAGATATCTCACCAGCGCCTGTGGGAAATTTCCCTGGCTTCCTCAAGATTCGCACGTGGCCGTATTGATGTAGTAGTATGACCACTGCCTCCGCTGTTAACAACAATCAGCCGCTTTACCGCTGGCCTGAAGCCATATAATTCGACAATATTTCAATAGTAACATCAATTCCCGCCTTCGTTTCACACTGGATTTCACACTCCTGTTGTCCGCTACATATCACAAAAATCACAACAGTCCGCGGCTGAACTGTACGTCCAGCTGAACAAATTCTATGGTGCTGTACATCACAAGACCAGAAGCTATCATCCAGAAAGCAATGGCATGATAGAATGCTGGCATCGTTCACTAGAAGCCGCATTCCAGTGTCACGATTCACGGCTTCACCGGTGGTCTTGCACGGCCAGCGAACCACTTACGAATCCGACCTGGACTCTTCGTCGGTTTGAGCTCGTTTATGGTGAAACGCTGAGGCTTCCTGGTGAGTTTATTAATCCAAGCGCAATCACGATGGATGACACCAATTAAGCAGATTTTATTTCCAAAGGAAACGGATGCCTCAAATCTGGCCTCTTCAAGCCTCGAGGCATGGAACTTCACATATCTATGTTGAGTTACAGTTATGCACACAGGTAATGCTAAGTACAAATGGAGTGAAAATGGCATTGACCTCTCCGTAATCGGGCCCTCATTGTGTCGTTGGCAGAGGTGAAATAACCATAGAGGTTTTGCTTAACAGTAAACCCAGTAATGTCTCAATCGACAGGGCTAAGCCGGCTTTTGTGTTACCTGAATTATACAAACGCATGCAGTACGTGACCAGCCGCGGTCTGCACCTCGATCACAGCGGCATCCACTGGAACAGTTCCGTCAGAAGAAGGGAGCACACTGTTAAACAATGGGTAGTTCTGTGAAGTGTCTCTCAGTAGCCTTTCGTTTACCTGGAACTGGGGGTAATACGACCGGCAATTGAGAATATATGTGGACAGCCTTTCATGTTCCACTTACCTCTATATGCTCTGGTTTAGTTATTCTTACTTCTGCGAAGGGGCCAAGCCATAATCGATGAATAGGCCAGAATTTCTTAGTCGTCTTCTTCACGAATTCCATAAAATCTGTAACACAATTGAAAATTTTTCTGATTATTTTGTGCTCCCCTTGTGAGCTACAAAGTCAAATTTACCCCCTCCCCCATACCTAGGTTAGAGCGTTATAGCTTTGTTAGATTCTTATTGGTAGTGATTTGTATTTGAAAAAGAGTACACCAGCCATGTTTTTGCAGAAGTTAAGTCCCATAGTGCTCAGAGCCATTTGAACCATTTGATTCTTATTTCCTGAGATATTTGGTCCGGTCACTATCAATGGACCACCCTGTATAATATTGTCTTCTAAGCTCATCTCCCTTGTAGAGCCCTTTTACGTACTCCTTCCACCTGTCAGATTTCTCGTCTTTACTTCGTTCTGGTTTTCGATCTGATTATACCTTTCTTCAAACTCTTCATCTGACGAGCTAGTTGGCATATACACTTGTACTCCTGATAGGTGTTGGCTTCGTGTCTGTCGTTCACTGTGCTGTTCATAGTAGCTTACCCGCATTCATCTTTTCCTATTCATTATTAAATCTACTCCTGCATTGCCCTTACTTAATTTTGTATTTATGACCCTGTAATCACCTGACCAGAAGTGCTATTCTACCAGCTACCGAACTTCACAAATTACCAGTATATCTAACTTCAACCTGTCCATTTCCCATTTTATATGTTCTAATCTACCTGCCCGATTAAAGACTCTAACGTTTCATGCCCCGGTTCGTAGAAGGCCAGTTTTATTTCTTCTGATGAGGACATCCTGCCTAGTAGTCCCCACCCAGTTATCCGAATTGGGGGGAGGTTGGGGGCTATGTTACAACCGGAATATTTTACCCACGAGGATGTCATCATTATTGTATGCGTAATGCAGTATTACCACAGTAAGACCATGTTGGCTTATGTTCCAAGGTCATTTCACATACACCGAGCGAGGTGGCGCAGTGATTAGCACACTGGACTCGCATTCGGGAGGACGAGGGTCAATCCCGCATCCGGCCATCCTGATTTAGGTTTTCCGTGATTTCCCTAAATCGCTCGAGGCAATGCCGGGATGGTTCCTTTGAAAGGGAACGGCCGACTTCCTTCCCTAATCCGATGAGATCGATGACCTCGCTGTTTCGTCTCTTCTCGCAATCAGCCCAACCCATCATTTCACACAATCACCTGGAATGTTGCTCCTGATAGGATATAGCACATGTTCTAGACAGATTGTAATGTCGACTCACTAAGGATGTGTAGTTAGGTGCAAGGGTGCGTCTGAAGGCCATAAATGTGCCAGGTGAAATAAATGAATAAACAAAATACTGTTAAATAACATAATTGCCAATTAGTTAATTTTTAACGTGAATTATGTTAGTTTAGCGGACATTAAAGGAACACCTGTCTCAATTGCTTCTTCTACAGTGGAATCGCCAAGGTTACATGAGCCTTGACCTTCCCAGCAATTTACAACGATGTGTTATTTCAGCTTCCAGGAACCTAGCCGCTTATTAAGGGCTTCCGCTACACTGTTGCACGGCAGCGAAATGACCGTCCACAACACGTTGGAGGATATACCGTAAAGACACGACAGATGAGGTAGCAACTATTGCTTGTGCACTTTTTGCAGAGAGCGATGCAGAGAACGAAGGAAACAACCCAAAGCGAACTCCATGAGGTTACAGAAGCATGAGCCCAAGGAAGTTCGTAGTTTCAAAGAATGGAAGAGTAACAGGTGCCAGATGTAAAGATTGTGGAAGAAAACAATTGCGCCACCAGATATTCGCACAAATGGTTTTGTCAGTGGAAAAGCGTAAGCCATTGCGATACTCCATGGGTAAAGACGATCGAGGCATCGTTGAAGACGCCGCAGAATAAGACAAGGCGGTGGAGAACTGCAATAGATGACAAAATCGTATCGTTAACGAAAAGGGAGCTGGAGAGGCCCGGAGGGAGACAGGCCATAATGGGGTTAATGGAGATAACAAGGAGGACGGCGTTCCGGACAGAACCCTGAAGTACTACCTTTTCCTGGATAAAGGTGTTCGACAAGGCAGGACCCACATGTACCTTGAAAACTCAGTCTTTTAAAGATTCCTAAAAGAAATGGGCCATGTGGCCGCAGAAACCCCACGTGTAGAGAACACGAAGGATACCAGTCCACCAACAGGTCTTGTAGGCTTTCTCCAAATCGAGGAACATAGCCACAGTCTGGTATTTCTGCGGAAAACCATTCATGATATGGCTTGACAAGGTGACGAGATGGTCAATTGCAGAATGGCGCATTCGAAATCCAAACCATGCAGTGGTCAGGAAATTGTGAAACTCGAGCCACCACAGCTGAGCACGAATCATACTTTCCATCACCTTGCAAACATAGCTGGTGAGAGAAATGGGGCGATAACTAGAAGGAGAAAGTTTGTCTTTACTAGGCTTAGGTATGGGTATGACAGTGGCTTCACACCAGCGCCTGGGAAACGTGCCCTCTGCCCAGGTGCGATTGTACGTATGAAGGAGAAAGTGCTTGCCCACAAGAGAGAGGTGAACATCGTCTGGCCCTGGGGCGGAGGATCGGGATGAAGTGAGAACATGATCTATTTCCCTCATAGTGAAGGCTGCATTGTAGCACTCATGATTCTGAGAAGAGAAGAGTGTTACCCGAGCCGCCTCCACTCGTTTCCGATGGAGGATGGCAGGGTGATAGTGAGAGGCGAACGAAATCTATGTATAATGGCGACCCAAAGTGATGGATATTGTAATAGGGTGCACTATGACATCATATACAGAAGAATGCTGAAGATTAGATGGGTAGATCACATAACTAATGAGGAGGTACTGAATAGAATGGGGAGAAGAGGAGTCTGTGGCACAACTTAACTAGAAGAAGGGATCGGTTGGTAGGACATGTTCTGAGGCATCAAGGGGTCACAAATTTAGTACTGGAGGGCAGTGTGGAGGGTAAAAATCATGAGGGAGACCAAGAGATGAATACACTAAGCAGATTCAGAAGGATTTAGACTGCAGTAGGTACTGGGAGATGAAGAAGCTTGCACAGGATAGAGTAGCATGGAGAGCAGCATCAAACCAGTCTCAGGACTGAAGACCACAGCAACAACAACAGGACATCATCTGCAACTGTCAGGCCGGAAATTGGGGAATGGACCTTCGTCCCAGAGAGTCGTCGGAGCTTGGCCGACACGAGTGAGTGGAACTTTTAAAAGAACTAGTAAATGAAATCCAGTTAGCTTTTTCGATATCCCGAAGAATGCGACGACACCATGTATGCAACTGTTTGTAACGAATACAGTCTGCCATCATAGGATGATGGGGAGCATGTCCCTGCGTGCGAATTGCGTCGCAGCACGCCTCAGTCCACCGAGAGACAGGGACATGGTATGGTAAAGAGAAACCGCGAGGAATGGAACGTTCTGCGGCGGTAAGGATAACGTCTTTAAGATATTGTGCCTGGTCAGCACAACTGGGGAAATATTGTTCGTCGAAGGTCGCCAGGGAGGAGTAAGGCCTCCAGTAGGCCTTACAAAGCTGCCAGTTTGGTGTGTACGTAGATGGTACAGGAGTAAGCAAATGGATAGCACGCGGTAAATGGTCAGTAGAGTACAATAACAGAGAGAATGGACCACACGAGACGATAGCCAAGCTGAGCAGTGCAGAAAAATAGGTCCAAATGGGAACAGGTGTGCACAGAGTCTGAAAGGGACATGGATGCTCAGTTATGGTAGGTGAGGTTAGGTTGAGTGAGAAGAACAGCCAAGAGGGCAGCTCTCTGACAGGTTCTAGGAGAACCCCAAAAGGGATGCTACACATTAAAGTCACCGAGCAGCAGAAAGGGGTGAGGAAGCTGTCCAATAATCCGGTGGAAGACTTCCTTGGTGACATCAAAAGACAGATGGATGTAAACGGCACAAAGGGGAAAGGTCGTTGGAGGAGAGTATGTCGAGGAAAGGAGAGGGGGAAAAAAGAAAGGGGTGTCACCTCAGCGGTTGCCGAGTGGCAAACTTCTAAGACTCACTGCAACAGCACACAAAGGCTGGAGCTTGCTCCATGAAATCTCAGAGGCTTCGGCATTCTCCTTCTGTTGGTCTGCGGAGTCCAGGGCAGAAAGACGGTAGGCGGTGTACACTGCCGACACAGCGGTCGGGTCGACCGGTTGAGAGTATCATGTGGCGACTCCGTCAAAGAATATGTCCGAGTCGGCAAAAGAAAAGACCGTTTGATTTGGTTTGACTTCTTGAAGCCTTTCCGGATGGAAGAGCAAAACCCAGACTTTTTTAGCTACAGGGACGTAGGAAGTCATTGCGAGGGTGTTCCTTCTATCCTTCCTGCCCTGCTGGTTGTGTAGCAAGTGACTTCGCCCCATGAGGCGAAACGTTGGTAGCTTGTTGCACGGCTGGAGGACTAGATGAGGATGATACCTTGACACTGGGCGATTTTATAACCACGTTGCTGAATCTGAGGTCGCAGGTCTGCGTGCGAGATGTAGCAAGAACAGCACTATAAGTGCCAGCTAGTAGAACACAGGGTTTTTGACTAGCCAACGAGTGGCAAGGGACCGGCTAAGACACTTTTTCCTTCACCCGAATCTTCTGGGCGGCCCCTCATCGAGATAAACAGAATAATCTCGAGAGGAGGCGTCATTGTCTCCATTGCAATTAATACAGCGGGGAGGATAAGGCGAACAATCGCCCTCGTGAGCATCCCTACCACAGATTACACATCTGGCCAGATGTCAACGGGATGTTCGAGTTTGGTTGAAACGATGACACTAGTAGCAGCATATTGGGTTCGGAATGTACGGTTGGGGTGTGATAACTTCATAATCTGCTTTGATCTTTGACGGAAGCACCACTCTATGATAAAGTGAGGAAAAGAGTGCATGTTGGCAATAAGGATGCATCTACCTGTTTCATCACCCTATGACTGCAACGATACCTTGGATTTCTGCCTCAGTATGACCATAGAGCAGCCTAAACACTATGGGAAGAATTCGGTGTTCCATAGGCCTCGACACTAGCAGGATAGCCATGGAGGAGCGCAGCAGCAAGCAGTTGTTGAGCTTGAGAATCAGAAGTAGTCTCTAAAAGCAAAGTGCCGTTGTGTAAACGAGAACAGGATTTCACAGGGCCGGCAATTGCCTTACACCTTTCTGAACAATCCGTAACAGATTTACTGTAGCAAAGGACTCACCGTCTTCAGTACGTGAAATCACAAGGAACTGTGGTGCAGCTGGGAGGGTCTTTGAATCATGAGCTTCATTCTGTTTACGTTTGGTTGACGTTGACTGCGAAGATGATGATTGGCTCACTGTGAGAAAATCCCCCATGACTGCTAGCGTCTCTGATGGTGCGCTCCTTCCAACTGGGGACCTCCCTCTCAGAGCTTGGAGCACCTGCCTGAGGTGTTTGTTCACACCTCAGGTGACACCTCCCGAACACGTGAGAGAGACCAAATGGTTATTTCGGCAGGTAGCAGCTAAGCTCAGGCAATCACTCCTCCCTGGACCTGGCTTATACCAAAGGATATGTGCGAATCCAAACTGTCGACTCACGGCTGGGAATTACGCGTTACCCAGTCACCTGTTACGCATCTGATGCGTGGGCCGGCCTTCAGGAGCGCACAGGGAAGAATAAGAAAAAGAGAAGCGGAGAAAGGATAAGAGAAGGTGAACGATGAAAGAAAAAAGGAATTGAAAAACAGTGCAGAGATTACTCTGATGTCAGCTACTGAAAATGTAGGACACATTCCCAAAAACATTCCAGACATGTTTCCCAAGATAGGGGAAAAAGAGTAGCAAGAGGATAGACAAAGAGCACGGAAGGAAAAAGATGCTGCAAAGGCTGAGGCGCCGTGATAGCCATGCACGAACGCACGAAAGAGTGGTGAGCCCCCTGGGGGACTAGGACGCCATGTCTATGACCAAACAAGTAGTAGGCAAACATCCACTGTAGGTCGACCGTCATTATAGCATACAAAACTGTGACAGCAAATAACCCAACTGTGTAACCCCCATTTGGGATGCTATTATGACGTTCTATACACAGTAGACGTTTGCCTATTATTTGTCTGGGCAAGAACATGACGTCCTACTACTGCTACATTTGGGGTACACCTGATGATGTGACTAGACCCAGAAACCGTGGCAGCGTATAGCGACTTCTGTCGCGTAAGATTTCCGTCAATGAAAGGACTATACAACTGTGGCGGATCTGTTTACCGTATCAAAGACCTAGTTCATCATCAAAGAGCAAAAAGTTGCAACAATCTCAGACGAGAGTCATTGTTCTGTACATCAGTCAGCACTTTGTTCTATATTTGCAGGAGTGGAGCTAGTGAAGAAAATGGTGGTACGAAAAATAAATTTTCTGAAGCTGCACACATTATTTGATTGTCAGTTCCAACAATTTTCGGTGGAGCTGAACGAAGCGCATGGAGATTTTATATATCGCTGCGAAGTACACTGGTTTAGTCTATGGGTACGCCTGCAACGACTTTTCGATTTAAAGCCCCCTGTTGTTAAATTTTTTAAATAAGCGGTAATGAATATTGGAATTTTCTGAGTCGATTGCAGTCCTCGCACTCTAAGTGGACTTGACTTCACACTGCCTACAGTAAGACATAGCAGGGTGAAAGGTGAGAAACAAAAAACTGCCTGGTTTGATGGGGATGCATTTAAAAAGAAACTCGCATTGTTAGTTATGAAGAATTCATTGTAGCCTCGGAAGAATTACAAGGATAGTTTTCTAAACGCTTTGAGGATACTGCCAATCTTACATCTGTTTTCGAGACTGTTTGCTATTCCAGTTGAAAGCACCCCTGTGCATGTTTAGATGAGATTGATTCATCTGCGATGTACTGCCAGTTTAAAAGACAATCTTTCATATTTAAACTTTACAGGAAGTCTATGTTGTTTCCCTTGACAAGAGTTTCTATTACTCCATAATGAGTTTACAACGTGATGAAATATTTTGAACAACATGTTAATTGTGCAAAAGACTTTTTTCGATTAAGAAGGTAAACAAACCATGATTATGTTGCAACCTAGCACGAGACATTGTGAATTTGTCTGCGTCTGTCTATATGCCGACAGTCTAGATAAAAATTGCATTGTGCCTTCAGCGTGATATGAATAAAGGGCAGTTGCATTGACATCTAAATTCGGCGTGTTGGCAGTTTCCCCATTTTCCACCTCCTCACACTCATACTGCATGGCGTGGTCGTGGGGGAAGTGCGCAGACAGGCGACAGCTGTGCATATGTGCAAGAAGACTGCTCATTTTCCAATTGATTGGACCTTCACGGTATACAGGATAAAGCTATCATGTCAGCAGGCTGCATCATCCCTTATAGTAGCACACTGTTACAGGAATTTAAAATTTTTATATCTTTTGTAGCATGAGCTTACCATGTTGCACAGCTCTTCATTAACTCATTTAAACACGAGACTCCATCCTCTGTTCGAAATTGGTTCCTCACAGTACGAATATCAGTTTAAGATATTCATAAAATAACCACAATCTGTCTTTTTCTGTTTTATGTACATATACAGCTGCCTTATAGTGTGTGTCGGAGGGTAGTTCTGGTACCACTATCCGTTCTCACTATTTCTGTTCCATTAAAGAATGGCGCACTGGGGCAACAACTGTCGACAAGTCTTCGATTGAGTTCTAATTTATCTGATTTCCTCGTTGGTGTCTCTTCACGAGAGAAAGTGTTACTGGATCATTAAAATTAGGTTGCTCTAGGCAGTTACTTCCACATATTACACGTTGCTACAAATTCATTAACTCATCGCCAGTAGCGTGATGGAACGGTAATAAATACCGTCGCCTCTTTACTCACAGTACGTTAGATTTATTTACGTTCAGAATCACTTGCACCAGTCATCGATGCTCCATAGGCCTTTCTTCATTTCGTTACCGTCGGCTTGCGACAGTACCTAACTGCATTATACATTAAACCTCGAATTGCCAGTGATCAACGTCTTATGTAGCATCTTTAAATTGACTTCTGGAAATTGTGTAAATGATGTACACTATACAGATTTCCGCATGACGTGGCTCTTTTCCACATTTTTTGCCGGCACAAACGCTATGAAGATCAAATTCGTTTTCACATTAAGCGTATTTATACAAGTAGAGATGCGCACTCTCCTAAGACATAGTACCAAACTATCCGTTAACAATCACACCACACTTTTATTTGGAGTCTGACATATGTACATTCTCAAGTTGGTATCGAATTAGACAGTTACTAAAAACATTAGGTTGTACCGTGACAGACAATAAAACACGGAGATGTGTTTAGCTGACACACAGACAGTCACGCAAAATAAATAGATGATAACTTTAAAGTGCTGCCTGATCGATGTTTATGTGCGGACTGAGTTATCATCTTTAACATATTCCAGCCTAGCCGCGGTTCCTCGAGATCTCGCGAAGATCAATTGCGAATACCGACAGATATGTTTGCCATTTAATAGTTCCCCCGGGAATATTGTGGAGGGTTACGTCCGACTAATTAAAGACTCGCGTATAAACATACTGCGATCTCGAAAACTACATAATCATTTTAAAAAATGGATAAGCTAGATTTCTCTACTATAAATATTAATAGTAACTCGGTTTATGAAATGTGTGTTGGTTTCGGAAATTAGAAAAGTTTGGAAACCATTTTATGCATCCATATTTGGAATACCCTATTTAGAATTACAAGTGCCGCATTAAAAATTACGGTAATTACACAAAAATCTTAACTAATGGCTTAATTAATTAGTGAAATATCTCAGCTGGTGTATAAAATTCAGGACAACAGAAGTATAATGGCAAAGGTCGGGATCTAACAAGCACTGAAGCAAAATGTGCAATGGAAAATGTTAATTATCTTGTACGTTAATTAGTTACACAGAAATTGAAGTACGTTACTGAAAAGTCGAAATGGCAGTCTCTCTAATGAGTGATGTCACTGTGTCCATAAATGCATATTAGCTCACATGGAAACTGCGAAGTCGTAGTGTAGTAAAAAGTTAAGTGATTTTTGTCTTTTGATTAAAAAGGTTTCCAGTAGAACTAGATGCGCCACTGGAATCAGCACAGCGAAAATAATACCTTGAATAACGAACCGTAGTAGGAAAAAGCTTACCTTATGTTTTGAAGTATTTGAGCACCTATCACACGTGTATTAATTAGAAAATGTGCGTAAATTGAAAAATGGTTAAGGAAAAAATTAATTCTTAGCAGGGATGCAATAAGAGCATATGGGAGATTCGAATTTGCTCTTTTTCATGCAGACATTTCTGTATACAGCAGCTTCGTGCAACTTCGAAATACATCATTTACATATGTTATAAACATTAACGTCCGCATAAAAGTTCTCTGCGATACGACATTACTTTTACTCTGGTCGGTACAGCCCCGTTAGCAACATAGTATTGAGTTCTGTCTGCTAGGAAGTACTGAATTCAGTCACAAGTCTGGTACTATACTCGCTAAGCTCATGCCTTGTGCACTAAATGACAGTACAGAGCTATCTTTTTTTCCTTTCTGGTTTTAGTTACAAACGTGACCTCTTTTGCGAAGATTCTTCGGTTCTGATAGTATCTTCACTTGGCTCGTCTACAATGGGTCGACGTGGCGCTCTAAGAAACTGTAGTCTGATTGTAAGCGGAAACCTTTAATCTGTTGTTCAGTCAGCCTGGTCTAGTCCTTGCTTGGTGCCCTCATACCATCGAGGCTAAATGCGTGGTGCTTACTTCCCTCAGCCCACTGGGGATCCCGTTTCCCATCCTTTGTCGAGTGTGAGTTATTGGTCTTCCTTGAACAAGTCTTCATACCAACGGGACATCATACGGTGACATTCATTCCCTTACTAACACGTAACTTCTCATATTGTACCCTTCTGCAGTTTCCTCACAATAACCAGCATCTTAGGATGTTTTTTATTAGCTAAATTACGTCACTGTTACATTTTTAACTCTTCTTTCAAGTATAACCAAAAATTATGTGCAGTACGCTCCTGTTCTGAGTAACCGGTGTGGTACTGAAGATAGTGGAACTTACTATAATCAGTTGTGATTGCAAATGATATGCGTAGCTCAATTAATTACCGAAAGTATGTTCGATAACAGAAAGTTGTAAAGTACTACCAGTTGTATAAGAACTTCGATTGTCCGTGTATCTTGTGATAAGTGTTCCTCTGTGGACAACTGATCGCCAAGGATTGAACATTTCTGAAGGCTGAAATAACACAACATTTGCAGAAACAGGACATATCTCAGTTATACACAGCAGAAGTACGATTCATAAGTACTTCTATGTTTCGGGAAACTATTTCCAAAGATATCGCAAAAACCTTTGCATATTTCCAGTCTTCCTAATTTCTTCTACAGGTATCAAACATTTTCTCGGTAAAATGGAACCAGTTGCAGCTATACTTCAATTTTATTATAAAGTTATATATTATTAACGACATAGTGCTTGGTTTTATTGGAATTGCCATGCATTTCTACACTCATACATGACAATCAGTATACACAACACATTACACGGAACCAGTTGCTGAATGTGGCAGAAGAAAGACAACACAACTGTTTTTTTTCACATACACGGTGGGCTTACAAAGTGTCTAAAATCTCAGATCCCATCGTATCTTAAAATCTGTGCTTGACGGTAGGATACAGCCTACATTAACAGACGTATGAACCATTGTTTTGTCCATCAGCCAACTGCACATCACAATTATGTACGTAGTGCTGTATCTACCAGCACCCAGTTTTAATTTAGTATTATGCCCATAGTCATGAAACATTCATTACCGCGTTAAAAGTTGCGTTAAAAGAGGATAATTCACCTAACAGAGTACTTCATGTAAAGATGTTAGTTCTGGAAAGTTTAACTGGTCAAAATCTATATGGTTGCTGCTTTAACATTGACTTTATCACTAATAACGCCTTTATTACTGGCCCTGAAACTAATCATTAGTAAGAAATATACTGTTTTTAGGCAAATAAATAGCAAGACTAAGTGTTTATCGTTGTACATCAGTCATTGATTCAGCAAAACGTCAGATCTTCAATGCACTTCCTCCAAAAAGACATTTTACCTATTTGAACTTCACAGGCATAACTCAAATGTTCATCTTGAATTTACTGGCCTTCCTTGTGTGTGTGTGTGTGTGTGTGAGTGTGTGTGTGTGTGAGTGAGCCTGTGTTTGGGGAGGGGGGCGGGGCTGCAGATGCCACGTATTTCCGGCATTTTTGACACGTCATGGCTATGTAGCTCTCGTAACTTACCTAGGAGGCATGTAATCTTTCTTTTAACACCTACATGTTCGACGGGTAGCAGAAATTGGCAAGAAATTGTGCATTTGTTTGCTTCTGTGTGTATGAAAAACCATAAAACTACAATCAACGTGATGGGTGTTGACGCAGTTCATTCTGGCATTTTTGTGTGTCTCACGACACTTCGCGTTAACTGTAGTGCTTAGAATATAATGTAAAAAATACATTTTTCCCAAACCTCGGGTGTACTGCTATACTACACTTCTTTTATATTTACTGCTTTCGAGGTGCCAATCTTGAGGAGATATGGCACTAAGATGATTTTCTTGAAACAATGTACGGTCCAAGAGGATTATTATTCGATACTAGTCGCCGGCATAGACCTTTCACGTAAATGGCTGCAGTGACGTCACCTCGTGGTGGTTCACAATTTGATTGTTAATCGGCGAAGCCAACGAATGTTAAGAGAAAAATATCTGTTCGTTGTGCCAGACTGATCTGTGGCTTAGACCGTCTCAAAACACCGCCACTCATATCACGTTTCGGATGGACATAGGCTACTTATTCTTAAATATATTTTAAATAAATATACGGGTAATACGTAAAGGTGAAGCGTTATTAGCAAAAATCTCAAAATGTTATTTACGACGTTTGTCGAATGTTTCCTATGCCACTGGCCAAAGCCGACGACTAAAGTGCGCGTCATTTATGTTGGCGGCCGAGTTTAGGTTCGTTCTGCGCATCTGACGTCACAAAACACAGTCAGCCAATGAACAGAGAATGACGTTGCCACATCTCGACTGCAGTGCAGAGCATGGACGAGTGTCTTCAGTTTTAGAAACGTTCAGTCATAAATAAAGTAATAGAACAAAAGCAATGTCTTGATAGCAGACACTCTTTTATAGAAAGTTTGGAAAAAGCATTCTTTATACCAATTGCTTCATATTCTATTAATTAATTAAACCAAACAAGCAATAAGCGTCCTAATTCAGGCGATAGCAAGGAAAGGTGTTTGTATCACTCTCACGAACCGCTTTTTCGCAATAAAGAACAGCGGTAATTGTTTATTTCCTATTGTACTTCGACTAAACGTGAGTAATTCATAATCATACGAACAGTGTTTGCCAGTATTTTGCGTGACGTGTTATAGTCCTCATGGCTTTAGGTAGTCAGAGGAGGTGCGTTAGTGTAATGGCTAATGTGTTCAGTCGGCTTTCAGCCGTGATACCGTGCGGACGGGCTCGGCGCGCCGGGCAGTGCTCCGCAGGTGTTGTTGTTTACCCGCTAGCGCGCGGTCGCGTCGTTGTATTGCCGTATAGTACCTGTACCGACGCGACGTGGCGTTCTCATATCGAAAAGCTACAATCAAACTAACATTCAACGCATCGTACACGAGACCGAAGGCCCATGAAATTGAACGGTTTCTACGAGACATCATGCACATAGAACCACAAGAACTGATCGGAATTCATCTGTCTATTGTAACCAGCACAGTGTACCTCAAACTGATTGACGAAGCGGCCTGCGACAGATTACTCCAACGATCTGCAAACGGCTTTCACTTCTGTCACGCAGACGGTAACGTGAGCGTGGTAGGAGTTGACCATGCTGGTCTGGGGGTGCGTACCGTGCGCATCTTTGAACTACCGTTCGAAGTTCCTGCCACCCTAGTCGTTGATGCGCTGCGGCCATACGGCACAGTTCTGAGCCACACAGAGGAGAAGTGGAACACATTCGAAACGTACCCTGTCCTTAACGGGGTACGACAAGTGCGCATATAACTTAAGAAGCACGTTCCATCATATGTTTTCGTTGGTGGCTGCCGCGCAATTGTGATATATGATGGACAACCGAGGACCTGCTCGGGCTGCGGCCAGGAAGGCCATGTTAGAACTGAGTGTCTGCAGTGCCGCCTCGTTCAGATGCCCCTCAATGAACATCCCCAACGATCCACTATGACCTCTCTTCCGTTAACTTACGTGGAGGCGGCACGACATGTTGTGATGGATGATCAAAACCTGCTACCTCCTCAAGCCGCTGCCAGCTCCGTTGGAGAGTCAGCGCCGTCGACGACGCCGCAGCCCAAAGGTGCAGAGGTTCCTACAGCCTCTGCCCACCGCAGCGTCGTGGGCACCCAGCCACCGTCACTGTCAGAATCGGACACAGGGATTCCTAGCGACCGAGACTGTGTCGAGCCCCGCCCTACAGTGGTTGTCGAATCTCGGCCCCGAAAGCAAAAATCACCAAAGCGACACAAGAAGAGGCGATTGTCAGCTGAAGAACAGGACAGGGATGTGAAGCCGGCGGAAGACATCGACTTCGTTGACTCGTCCACAATTGCAACGGCCTCCAGTGGCATCATTCACCAGAAGGTGCCTGAAGACAAGGAACACTCTCCTAAATGTGGTGGCCCAGAAAACGAGGCGTATTGCGTCGACTCCCACAATGTGGGCTCCTGTGAAACCGACCAGCCCCCAATGACATCACAATCGTCTCTTGGTGATTGGGCAGACGATATGGAGGCAGATGATGCACAGCAAACAATGATATCTCCACCAGAGCCCATGGCTGACATTGAGCCCGGAGGGCTCTGCCAGTCAGGGACTCATACGGCACAGTAATGCACAGCATGCAGATGGATGGCTGTGTGGTGTGTGAGATCACTGTGGACTTGCACCGGCACACTGCCTCCGCTACTTGATATGTCTCAGTCATACCGTGTGGGAACAGTCAATGTAAATGGTGTCCACTCCACTGTCAAGACCCGCATGTTACACGACATGATCAGAGCGGCAGACTTGGACATTGACTTTCTCCAGGAGGTCCGTCCCGAGCTGCGTTTAGACCTATATGGCTACACCACCTACAGCCTACCCTTAGGTGATGGTGCAGGAGGAACGGCCATCCTTCTCCGAGATGGCATAGACGCGACGGACGCGACGTACTTGCCGAACGGGCGAGGCATCGCACTCACACTTGGCGCAGTCCGCCTCATTAACGTCTACGCTCCCTCCGGTAATTCGCACCGTGGTGACAGGCATGTCTTCTCTTCGGAGGAGGTAGCCCCACTTTTGCAAGGAAATATGGACCATTACATAGTGGGCGGCGATTTTAACAGTGTTCTGCGGCCCGAGGACCAGATACCGCATTACGTCCCATGCCCGGCTCTACAAGCATTGATACGTGACCTCGCGCTCCACGACACATGGCTCTTACATCATGGGACCCAGAGTGGATATACGCACTTCACCAGCCATTCTGCCAGTCGTCTGGACCGGATATACGTCTCGCGTGCCCTCCGCACAGCAACCCGTGATGCAGAACTCTGGCCGACGGCCTTCACGGACCATCTCGCGTACATCTGCACTGTCACCTTACCCCGACAACTCACAAGACGCAGCAGGGGCCCGTGGACGCTGAACGTCTCCCTCCTTCGCGAGGAAACGTGTCGGCGAGCAGTCACTGACACGTGGCGTCGATGTATCAGGCGCCTGCCCATGTATGCTTCCACGTTGCTGTGGTGGCTGGGATGTGTCAAACCTGCACTCCGAAAGACCTTGATGGCCTACGGGCGTGACAGATCGAACTGGCAAAGGGCAACATCGGAATTTTACTATACAGCGTTACGTGAGCTGGCGACGCAACCGCCGTCTCCCGAACGTCAGATGTCCGTACAACGCATCAAAGCTCGTCTACTTCGCATCAGGACCGAGCAGCTCGAAGGTGTCCGCATCCGTGCGCGAGTGCAAGACTGTATCCCCAACGAAACAACGTCAGTGTATCACATTGTGCGCGAGAGGCGCCACCGCAAACGTCAGCTCATTACGGCGGTAACCACGGAGGAGGGCCTCCTCGGGACGTGGCACCCGGTGACAGTCTGCTGTTGCCCATTACACCCGACGAGCTGACATCGGCCTTGGCACGTGGAGCACCGAACAAGTCGCCTGGACCGGACGGTTTACCCCTGGAATTCTACCGCACTTTTTACCACCTTATGGGTGACAAGTGGCTCCAAATGTTTCAAGACCTGATCCGCCCTGATTTCACTGTCCCCACAGAATTCACAGAAGGCATCATGATCCCAGTACCGAAACCGAATGGTGGTTGTAGGTGGCAGGACTTTCGCCCACTCACACTCCTCAACAACGACTACAAGATCTTCGCCCGTATCCTCCGCGCTCGTCTCCACACCGCTATCGGGAAAGCCATCCACACCGATCAAACATGTTTAGGTGGTGTCAGCAACATTCATACGGCGTTAGGAGCATACCGCGACGTAATTGCCTTGACGGCGGCCTGCAAAATACGAGGCGCCCTTGTCGCCGTAGATTTTGACCACGCATTCGACCGCGTCGACCACGGCTTCTTACGCGCAGTTTTACAACGCATGGGCCTCTCTCCGGAGTCTGCACAGGTGGTCCTTTGACTGGTCCACGGAGCGCGCTCTCGCATGATGGTCAACGGATATCAGTCTGGTCACATTGTTGTTGGGCGGTCAGTACGACAAGGGTGCTCCCTGTCGGGTATATTGTTTGCTGCAGCGCTTGAACCAGCTTTACATGGTCTACGACAGCGATTAACTGGTATCTCGACCTTTCGTTGTGGTGCATTCGCCGATGACGTGGTGTTCCTGGCCAGATCAGAGGATGAAATGCATATGGCGCTACAGTGGCTACGCCAGTACGGGACGGTCGCTGGGAGCGTCATCAACGTGAAGAAGACAAAATACATGGATGTCGGAGGGGGGCTTTCCCACACAACGGCGGTGCCCTTTGACAAGGTGCCCGTACTCAAGTGTTTAGGAGTGCAATTCTATAGCAATGTCCGCCGCACGGCGGCGGCTACGTACCGCCGGCTCCTACACCAGACACGTGCTCTGCTGCAGGACAACAAACTGCGTCGCTTGGATATGCTTCTCAGAACACGTTATGTCAACACCTCTCTTGTCCCAAAACTGAACTATTTTGCGCATATCCTTCCCTTGACGGCTACGATGGCCGACAGATTTCAAGCAGCATATGGACATTTCGTAAGCACTGGTCTGGTTTTTAAAGTCCGATACGCCACCCTGACGCTGCCGCAGCGGGCGGGCGGTATCGGTTTAATTCATGTATATAACCGTGCGCGATCGCTTTATCTCAACACTATGCGTAGCAAGTGGACCTCTGCCCACGCCACTCTGACGGGCACCCTGATAGCGGAAGTGGCACCACACTCTCTGCATCCCCCGATTTCTGTAGGACACATTTCAACGGCACTCACCCACATCAGAGAGTTCTTGATTGACTTCAGCTACTTACGGTCATACCTTCCGACGACACGGAAGCCCAGCACAAAAGACTATTATCGCCTCTACCAACAGCAGCAACCTGTAAATACGGTCACCCACAGACATCCTGAAGTTGCCTGGAACACGGTGTGACGAGCGGTACACACGCCTTTTCTACCTACGACGGTGCGTTCATTGTGGTACGTGGTTGTGAATGGGAAGTCCGCTACTCGTCAGAGGCTACATTCCATACATCTGACGGACGACCCCTTGTGTCCGACATGCTCAGTCGTTGACTCGGACGCACACCGTCTGACGTGTGCCGCGACCAGCGAGTGCTGGCTACTGACGCAGCGCATGCTGGCGTTACTCTTGCTGCGATTGCCGGAGTCTATCTCCCCTGATGAAGTATTGCGCCCCGACAGCGTATACTTTCCATCAACCAGAACGAACGCCGTTAACTGGCTACAAGGCATGGCCGTTTACTACATATTTTGCGATGCTCCCAAAGGCACACTCGATTTTCGGTCCCTATTGATGACGACACATGCAGCTTTCAGCCGCCACCCAAAGTACAGAACTCGTTTCGCAAATTATTTAGGTTCATTATTTGCGGATCCTCCTGCTCACTGGGGCGTTCCGGGTATGAGACGCTGAAAATGAAGAAGAATCCTGGAGCATATTGATCCTCTACGGACGGAATAGGGGGGAACCCCTCCCAACAGACGAGAAGACGACGCGGACGCACGGCTACGGCAGTTGTAGGATCTTTCTTTGTAATGAGACAAAAATAAATCTATTAAAAAAAATGTTATAAAAATTAAAGAAATAAATAAATAGAACAACATCGACAAACCCACTACATCCTCTTCCTGATCCTTCGATCCTCGAACTCGAACACGTTGCTTGGGCGTGGCGGCGGGATGGCCAGGCTTCGGGTGTCGACCCCTGCCCTACCCGTCGTCCTGCTCCTGCAGCGGTTCATTAGAAAAAAAAAAAGGTGGGTAGCGTTCAAGCCCCGTAATCACAGGATCGCTGGATCGAGTCCCGTTCGTCACTCTTTAAAAAAAAAAAAAAGGTGTTGGGCTTCTACGTGAAAGGTTATGAGTTCAAACCTGGTGCGGTGCTTAATATTTTCATTATTTAAAAACAATATCGAAGTGCATTACTTTACGAATTATATTCGTTTGAATGCAATTTTTTGAAATTTCTAGTGCTTTGTCTCTTCATTAACCCTTTCGCTGCTGCAGACACGTGCTCGCCGCATTCCGCGCTGTGCGCGATTTTGTCATCACTGCACTGCTCGCCTGTGCAGACACGTGGTGTTCCCACTGCTTTGACACACTTATCATTCGATTTCACAAAAACTATTTGGCCCAAAAATTTGATTTTTACACGTCTTCTTGACTGATACCTTCCCCCCATAAATGACTTAATTTTGTTTCGATGTTCAACGCAGTTATTATGCAGCATTAAATGTAGTAAGAGTTTGCAGAGGTAAAAGTCCATAGAGTATACTTTCCGTATGGTCGATTTTAGTTGCCACAATGTTTAGAATGAAATGTGGACAAGATACCTAAATTCCATATAAAATTTACTGTATAACAATATTTCATTTAATTTAAGGACGACATAGGTGTCGTATGTAATATTGAGAAATATTCCGTCTTTCGCGACTGTAATAAAAGTATTATTTACACCGGACGCGTTTGGCTTTATTTTAAAGTACTTCAATCAAGGAAAGGTATGGCACATACACAATGGTACTCTTGTTCTCTTTCTTGCTTTTGTTCCACAGTCGCAGTTTTACCAGTGGTACTGAAATATATTCCTCTTCTGCAACTGAAATAAGGGGCTTATTTAGACCAGACGAGTTTCTCTCTTTTGAAGCATTTTCAGTGGTCAGTATTTTGTCTCCTCCATTGCCAAGTCACCTTTCGTAGTTTTGTGCTGCGGTAACACAATATTCAACGTTTGTGTTGGCAGATCAGTGTTTTAGCAAATAAATGATGTTTGTGTGTGCCACACCCAAAAATTATATTTGACATAGCTCAGAGCACTTCACTGATAGACGGTATATTCAAGTCCTAATGTTTTTGTAAGTCCACAGTTTTGTTTAGTGTATTTTGTCTACTTCCTTTTGATTGATTGAAGTGCTTTAAAATAAAGCCAAACGTGCTCAGTGTAAATAAAACTTTTGTTACAGTCGCGCAAAACGGAATATTTCTCAATATTACATACGACACCTATGTGGTACTTAAATGAGTTATTGTTATACACTAAATTTTATATGAAATTTAGGTATCTTGTCCACATTTCATTCTCAACATTGTGGCAACTAAAATCGACCATACGGAAAGTATACTCTATGGACTTACTCTATGGACCTCTGCAAACTCTTCAAAATTTGGTGCAATGGTTTACTATATTTAATGCTGCATAATAACTGCGTTGAACATCGAAACAAAATTAAGTCATTTATGGGGGGAAGGTATCAGTCAAGAAGATATGTAAAAATCTAATTTTTGGGCCAAATAGTTTTTGTGGAATCGATTGATAACAGTGTCAAAGCAGTCGGAACACGATGTGTCTGCACAGGCGAGCAGTGCAGTGACAAAATCGCGCACAGCGCGGAATGCAGGGAGCACGGCTTTGTAGCAGCGAAAGGGTTAATGCGGCCGTGGTGGCTTTACTTCATGAACTGCTCACTCCCCCCTAAACGTAAGCTTGCGAACTATGCTGTACTATGGCGCTGCTTCTATTGGCGCGTGCGTCGTGTGCAACTGGCAACGCAGCAATCTGCCGCGTCTGGGCGGGCATGCGCGAGCCGCCAAGATAAAAGAATTGAACTATAGTGTAGAATATTCCTCTGTATCCCAATGTAGGCAACACTGGATATATGTTAATACAGCGTACATATTGAACGATGTCTCTTATATAATGCGAGCATGCATCTTCCATATACTCCCTACGACAGTTGCCAAAAGAAGAGAAATCTCATTTATTTCGATACAAGTGTAAATGACCTGTAGCAGAGACATAATTTCTGAAGTTAGAGGTTACATAAACAGTGTCTGCCGTTTCTCGATTTATCCTGGAACTGTCAACTAACATGAGTAAAGGGTACCATGTACACTTAGCACGCAATATCACCCTTTCTCATCGATAGTACTTTAACGTCATAAAAATTCGAGGTCTTCAGATAATCCTTCAAACTGATCACATACTTCGACAAACTGGAAATTGGTAATGGAGGTATTTCCTTCTTTAATCACGTTTTACTGCTATAAGACTTGCAGTAGAACTGTCGACAAATCTATATTACTATGTAAAGATCAGTTTTAGGTTAAAGTGATGGGTCCACATATACGTGGAGCCCGATTTTGTAATGTAATTAATGAAAAATGACCTGAAACGGTGGTCATATGTAGAAGAGATTGTATCTTTGACACCACTGAGTGGCAGAATTGACTGTAAGTAGGAGCTCCCGGAGCGCAGTTCCAGTTGTCGTTGCACTCTGTTATAAGTAGGATGTAAGACTTAAAGCTAGTGGCTACCTGTGAGAATTAATTTTTGGTCTATGGACGCAGTGAAATAATAATTTGTGACGCTATAAGATTATCCAGAATTGAACTGATACTGATCGTTAACAAGTACTGACAGTTGTCCATGGCAGCTATAGAAGAGTAATGAATTTGTGATTTAACTCAAAGGGAAAGCAACTGGAAGAAATATGTATATTTAGGAGTGTGCAGCAAAGCGATATGTGGATTTGGATGACTGACCCTTGAATGTAGGAACCAAGTACTTTCCATCAGATTTAATGTGCAGGTTGATTCAGTACATCCGATTTGTAATATTTTGTGTGTTTTATAATCCTGATGCAGACAAGTTAAATTTTGGAATCTGTTTTGTCCATCGATGTCAGACTTTTTATCATGTAACAATGCAAGCGTTCTTAATTACGACAGTAATTGAGAATTGTAGAATAGTTGGGTAGTTCACTGAGTTTGAAGTTAGTTTAAAATGTTCCATATCAGATTCTGTCAAAGTGAAACTTTGTTTTGAATACAATTTTCAAACTGAAGTATCTGGTCTTAACATATCCCGTTATCTGTACCTCATCTTCTTCCATGTCGTGTTTATTTCAATCCAACGAATATTTCTCAAAAAGAAATCATTTTTCAGTCAGAATCAGAAAAATATAAACGTCGAGACGGGCATAGGCTATGTATTTTTAAATATATATGGTAAAAAATACGTTTGCAATACATAAAGGGGAAACGTTATTAGTAAAAATCTCGAAAAGTTCTTGACCAACTTATTTCCCATTAGTACATGATACTCTAATAAACTCTTGGATGGACATAGGCTAGTTACTTTTAAATACGTTTTAAATAAATATACGTGTAATATGTAAACAGGAAACTTTGTTAGCAAAAATCTGAAGAGCTTCTTAAACAATTTATTTCAAACGTTTACGCCGTGCTCTAATAAACGTTCTGACAAAGACATTGGCTGTATTATTTTAAAATATGCTGCTATGGAATCTCAGTCACCCGAAAATTAGCAGTGCTACCCTTTCGCGGATTGAAACTATGAGAAATCTATCCTCACAGATCCAGCAGCTGGACAGGTCTCTCCTGTACCCCTTGTATTAACGACCCCAACTAATTTACCAATTCATTTTAAGTGTCTTCATTTCCCAGTCGAGGTTCCGTTTACAATACCAATAAACAAGGCTCATGGTGTGTTGTGTGTGCATGTGTTTGGGTGTGTGTGCGCGTGTGTGTGTGTGTATGAGAGAGAGAGAGAGAGAGAGAGAAGGGAGGAGGAGGTGGAGAGAGAGGGGAAGGGGAAGAAAATGGACAGGGAGAGAGTGATGAGGATGGGGAGATTAGGACGTATATAAAATTCCCATACATATTTAGCAATTACGAAGCACTGCTGGGTTCGCTACTATGGTATGCGAATGCGTGCAGCAGTTCCGCCTTGATGAAAAATTCCTCGGTGAGGCTGTAGCTTACCTTCGCGAGGCGTGTAGAGCAAGACGTAGGTGTTGCCCAGGAAGGGCAGGGCTAGGTCCCCCGGGATACGCTCCACGTCCCTCCAGACGCGCCACCTGCGGGAGAGTAACATGGCCGAGACGGCGAACACCACCACCGCCGCCAACAGGGCCGTCACTGTCAGCATTCTACAGTACTCTGCGCAGCTGCTGTGGCCCAACCGTGCCTCCGGCTCGTACTGTCAACGAGTCCAGGACAGCCCGACGTTTCCTGAACACCGCAATTCCGTGCCTTGGCTAGCATAATCATTTTCTGTCACGCAATCGTACGAACATCCTTATTTTCTCACAAGGTCAACGTACCAAACACGCACGCACTGAATCACACACACGCGCGCTCCCACACACACACACACACACTCACTCACTCACACACACACACACACACACACACACACACACACACATACACATGTCTTACCTCGCACAGTATTTAACCTAGATTGTAATGTATTGTATTGTATTGAACTGCGGACCTAGAAACGACTGAGAGGCTTCGTCGCCGCCGTAGCCCTCAGTGGTACACAACCCTACAACAGGCTACAGCAGTCCACTCACCCTACCGCGGCCCCACACCGAAGCGATTTAGGGAAATCACGAAAAACCTAAATGAGATTGGGCGGATGTGGGTTTGAACCGTCGTCCTACCGAATGCGACTCCATTGTGCTAAACACCGTGCCATCTCACTGGGTGTAAAACACGTTGTCAGCCTTTTTCACCTATCATCCACTTTTGTGCCTATAATTGCAAAATTTTTCAATCGCCCATTCTTTCCACACGAATGATGATTTATTAGTCGAGGATGTAACTTAACATCACAAAATTTATAAAGTAGAGATATAGCAAGTTAAAATATATAATAATAATTACTTACGAAATATTTTATGTCGAAATTTTATGGAAATATAACAAAAACTATTTTAAAATCCTTGCTGTGTGCGACCACCACGATAGCTAGAACACCCAGTAGTAGTATGGACCAGCTTGAGTATCACTGCTGTAACGTATCATTGCCGACCCTGTAACTGTAATTAACTAGCGCGTATTGTCTTCAGAAATAATAAACACTTTAAAACACGACGAGACAGTAACACACACACAAACACACACATTCACGTGCGTGCGCGCGCGCGCACGAACACAGGCGTGCACAATTAGAGAAAACATAGCAAAATTACTTTTTTTAATATTAACTTAAAACATGTGTATCGTCATTGAAAATGTTGGCGATTCTGTTTACGCTTATTGTAAAACTACGGTACGATAGGGTAATGCCTGTCTTGTTCGGAACTACCATGCAAAGTTACTTTGCATGTTCATGCATGTCCGAAGGAACAGACACTTGGTGATAACAGTCGTTATACAATACATGGAAGCCATCTGCATTTGAGAATATGGACAATCATTAGCTGTATTATGGATTGATGACAATGAAATTTTGGCCAGGCCAGCACTCGAACCCGGATTTCGCGCTTACCGAGAGAGGTCGCCTTACCATTAGGCTACCCGAGCACGACTCACGGTCACACCCGAACTTTCGTGTATCAACAACAACGTCTACAACCTGCACTCTTGCATTCATTATGTACACTATGTGATCAAAAGTATCCGGACACCTGGCTGAAAAAGATTTACAAGCTTGTGGCGACCTTCATCCGTAATGCTGGAATTCAATATGGTGTTGGCCCACCCTTATAGCCTATATGGCGGTTTCCACTCTCACAGGCATACGTTCAATCAGATGCTGGAACGTTTATTGCAGAATGGCAGCCCATTCTTCACGGAGTACTGCACTGAGGAGAGCTATCGATGTCGGTCGGTGAGGCCTGGCACGAAGTCGGCGTTCCGAAACATCCCAGAGATGTTCCACAGGATTCAGGACAGGACTCTGTGCAGGCAATTCCATTACAGGAATGTTATTGTCGAGTAACCACTCCGCCACAGGCCGTGCATTATGAACAGGTGCTCGATCGTGTTGAAAGATGCAGTCGGCTTCCCCGAATTGCTCGTCAACAGTGGGAAGCAAGAAGGTGCTTAAAACATCAATGTAGATCTGTGCTGTGATAGTGCCACGCAAAACAACAAGGGGTGCAAGTCGCTTCCATGAAAAAAACGACTACACCATAACACCACCGCCTCCGTATTTTACTGTTGGCATTACACATGCTGTTAGATGACGTTCAGCGGGAATTCGCCAAACCCACACCCTGCCATCGGATCGCCACATTGTGTACCGTGATTCGTCACTCCACACAACGTTTCTCCATTGTTCAGTCGTCCAATATTTAGCCCCCTTACACCAAGCTAAGCGTCGTTTGGCATTTACTGGCCTGATGTGTGGCGTATGAGGAGCCGCTCGACCATGAAATCCAAGTTTTCTCCCCTCCCGCCTAACTGTCGTAGTACTGGCAGTGTATCCTGATGCAGTTTGGAATTCCTGTGTGATGGTCTGAATAGATGTCTGCCTATTATACATTCAGACCCTCCTCAACTGTCGGCGACCTCTGTCAGTCAACAGACGAGGTCGACCTGTACGCTTTTGTGGTGTACGTGTCCCATCACGTTTCCACTTCACTATCACATCGGAAACAGTGGAACTAGGGATGTTTAGGAGTGTGGAAAGCTCGCGTACAGACGTTTGACACTAGTGACATCCAGTCACCCGACCACGTTCGAAATCAGTGAGTTCCGCGGTGCACCCCATTCTGCTCTCTGACGATGTCTAATGGCTACTGAGGTCGCTGGTTTCGAGTACCTGGCAGTAGGTGGTAGCCAATGCACGTAATATGAAAAACGTTTGTTTTGGGGGGGTATCCGGATACTTTTGATCATATTAGTGTATGCTCGCATACAGGGCAGACATTCCAGTTGAAAGTCGGCGGATGCATGCATGTCCGAAGGAACTTTAGATCGTACTTCTGAACAACACAGGCACTTCAATGTGGTATTTATCCACCGACAGTGCACAAGCGGCTTTCAATTAAAATGTCTCCCCTGTATGGGAATATACATCATGAATATACGAGTGCAGATAGTAGACACATGATTCGTGACATAGGGATATGTGGATCTGGCTGTGGGTTGTGCTCGGATAGCCTAGTGGTCGCCGGCACAGTGGATCAACTCAGTAAAATATTTAGCGATCAACTAGAATAAGTGTCTGCCCCGACCAACTGCAGGTAATTAGGGAAAAACAAAAAATACAAAAACAAAGAAAAATGATAAGGCGACCGCTCGCAATAAGCGGGAAATGCTGGTTCGAGTTCCGGTGTGGAGAAAATTTTCATTGTTGCCATTTCATTACTCAGCAGACGGCCGTTGACGTTCGCAAACGCAAATATCTGTCGTGTACTGTAAAACAGTTGTAAGAGTTGCTTGAAATTCATGAACAAACATCATATAATGACTGATGCGTACATGAAATGTATTGTCTCTGCTTCAGATTCAAGTGATTCAGTGGAGGCATAGTCCACGAAGAAAGTAAAGAACTCGGATGAAATGAAGACTTTCAGTACACTACGAAATTCAAACTTGGTATTACCTGTTACACAGTCCTAAAGTGGTTTGGGCATAATTATTCCTTCATCGGGAACTCTGATTTAGCTACAACTACGAGGGAGAGTCTTAAGCTTTCAATTATGTAAAAAAGAACGGACTGACAAAATTAACTTGCTTTGCTGCAAAATTCTGGAGCATATAATAAGTTCGAATACACCGGTAATAAATTTCCATGAAAAAGAGAAACTTCTATCCACAACTCAACAATGATTTAAACATCATCGGTCGTGCGAAGCCGGCCGCGGTCGTCTAGCGGTTCTGGCGCTGTAGTCCGGAACCGCGGGACTGCTACGGTCGCAGGTTCGAATCCTGCCTCGGGCATGGGTGTGTGTGATGTCCTTAGGTTAGTTAGGTTTAAGTAGTTCTAAGTTCTAGGGGACTTACGACCTAAGATGTTGAGTCCCATAGTGCTCAGAGCCATTTGAACCATTGGTCGTGCGAAACTCAACTTTATTGACCGATGACCTAAGGAATTTGGTCCCATAAGGTCTTACCACAAATTAAATTAAAAACTCAGCTCTTGCTGAGGTCCCGTTGTTGCGCCTCTTTCTTCCGGATAACAAATATAGCCCCTGTGGGCTGCGGTAGCATGTGGTTAAACCTCTGTGGTTACAACAATCACGAAAGATGTTGCTCGTTTTGGGCGCGTAGCACAGTAGTCGTGGTTGTGGTTCAGAATTTGTCTAGCTAGTACTTAATGTGTATGGTTAGCGTGTCCGTCTCTGGCAGCAGAGTGGTCAACGCGACGGAACGTAAAAAAAGAGTGGGCAACGCGACGGAATGTATATATATATATAAAAAAAAGGAGTCATACCTGACGGCCCGGGTTCGATCCCCGGCTGGGTCGGAGATTTTCTCCGCTCAGGAACTGGGTGTGAGGTTGTCCTTATCATCATGATTTTATCCCCATCGACACGGAAGTCACCGAAGTGGCGTCAACTCGAAAGACTTGCACCACGCGAACGGTCTACCCGGAGGGAGGCCCTAGCCACACGGCATTTCCATTTCCATCGTTAGCGTGTTTCTGGTTATGTCTCCCAGAATCAACCATTTCAGAACGCAACACTAATAGATTCTTGTGGTATGATTTGTCTTGTGACAGCCAGAGCGAGAGCACCAGCAGCAGCGAGTACTGTTTGTATAAAGCGTTTATTTTGCATTTTGTTTACGACCTTCCACTAAGGAAGGGATTCCATTTGTGTTTATCTGCTCTGCATAGTAACTAACAGTTCTTGATAAAACTTTACGTAGTTTTCGTGTTAGATTTCTTAGTGTTTTCTTGATCGTTTAGAACAGAAAGCGCCCTAAAACCGTCTTTTGTTTGTTTCGCGGCCGTTAGCCACTAGTCACTTGAATCAGCAGTTGTCTTGTGACAGCCAGAGCGAGAGCACCAGCAGCAGCGAGTACTGTTTGTATAAAGCGTTTTTGTATTTATTTGCTGCGCTTAGCTTTTAAATAGTTTTTCTGGGAAAACCTAGCGTAGTTTTCGCGTCTCGTATTTCAATGAGTGTTTCTTGATTATCAGAGTAGCTCATCAGAAGATTATCTTGGGAATTTGTCACCGTATAGGGTAGGGTAAACATAGTCATGTGTAGGGACTGTGGTTGTTGTGAGCGGACGCAAGGAGAGTTGGCCACTCTTCGGGGGCAGGTGGAGGCTTTGTCTGTTAGGCTCATCGAGCTCGAGGCGCAGGCGTCGGCTCGTAGTGGCGTTGGGGCAAGTGTGGTGAGACCTATGCCTACTTCGGTGGCCTTGGAATCACATGGAGCCCCTGATGTCGCTGCGTCTTCCGGCAGTGAGCATCTTACCGGTCAGCCATCACTCCAGGGTGAATGGCGGACAGTGGTGGGCTCGCGCGTGCCTGGCCGAAAGGCGAAGGTGGGATCTGGCCGCGTGGCAGCTGCCTTACCCCTTTCCAACAGGTACGGGGTGCTTCCTAGTGGTGATGACATCGTTTCCGAGCCACCACAGGATGCCTCGCCTGTTGGGCCAGTGGCCGATTCTCCGGCAAGGTCCCGACAGTCACAGAGGGCGGGCCTATTAGTTATAGGGAGCTCCAACGTTAGGCGGGTTATGGAGCCCCTCAGGAAAATAGCGGGTAGGTCGGGGAAGAATGCCAGTGTGCACTCGGTGTGCTTGCCGGGGGGTCTCGTCCGTAATGTGGAGGAGGCCCTTCCGGCAGCTATTGAACGCACTGGGTGTGACCGGCTGCAGATAGTAGCACATGTCGGAACGAATGACGCCTGCCGCTTGGTTTCTGAGGTCATCCTTGGTTCCTTCCGGCGGCTGGCTGATTTGGTGAAGACAACCAGCATCGCACGCGGAGTGCAAGCTGAGCTTAATATCTGCAGCATAGTGCCCAGAGTCGATCGCGGTCCTCTGGTTTGGAGCCGTGTGGAGGGTCTAAACCAGAGGCTCAGACGACTCTGCGACTATAATGGTTGCAAATTCATCGACCTCCGTTATTGGGTGGAGAACTGTAGGGCCCCCCTAGACAGGTCAGGCGTGCACTACACACCGGAAGCAGCTACTAGGGTAGCAGAGTACGTGTGGCGTGCACACGGGGGTTTTTTAGGTTAGAGGGACCCCCCCCCCCCCTTGGGCGAAACGATAAAATACCTGACGGCTTACCAGAGAGGACATTATCATCGTTGATAAAGAACGTCCGTCCTCAGAGACCAAAAACAGGAAAAGTTAACGTAATATTGGTAAACTGCAGGAGTATCCAGGGCAAGGTTCCTGAATTAGTATCTCTTATTGAAGGAAATAGTGCGCATATAGTATTAGGAACGGAAAGTTGGTTAAAACCGGAAGTGAACAGTAACGAAATCCTAGACACAGAATGGAATATATACCGCATGGATAGGATAAACGCCAATGGTGGAGGAGTATTTATAGCAGTAAAGAATTCAATAATATCCAGTGAAGTTATTAGCGAATGCGAATGTGAAATAATCTGGGTTAAGCTAAGTATCAAAGGTGGGTCAGATATGATAGTCGGATGCTTCTATGGACCACCTGCATCAGCAACCGTAGTAGTTGAGCGCCTCAGAGAGAACCAGCAGAACGTCGTGAAGAAGTTTCGTGATCATACTATTGTAATAGGGGGAGACTTCAATCTACCAGGTATAGAATGGGATAGTCACACAATCAGAACTGGAGCCAGGGACAGAGACTCTTGTGACATTATCCTGACTGCCTTGTCCGAGAATTACTTCGAGCAGATAGTTAGAGAACCAACTCGTGAAGCTAACGTTTTAGACCTCATAGCAACAAATAGACCGGAACTTTTCGACTCCGTGAATGTAGAAGAGGGTATCAGTGATCATAAGTCAGTGGTTGCATCAATGACTACAAGTGTAATAAGAAATGCCAAGAAAGGAAGGAAAATATATTTGCTTAACAAGAGTGATAGGGCACAAATCGCAGAATATCTGAGTGACCACCATCAAACGTTCATTTCTGAGGAAGAGGATGTGGAACAAAAATGGAAAAAATTCAGAAACATCGTCCAGTACGCCTTAGATAAGTTCGTACCGACTAAGGTCCAAAGCGAGGGGAAAGATCCACCGTGGTATAACAATCATGTACGAAAGGTACTACGGAAACAAAGAAAGCTTCATCATAGGTTTAAGAGTAGTCGAATCATAGCTGATAAGGAAAAGCTGAACGAAGCGAAAAAGAGCGTAAAGAGAGCAATGAGAGAAGCATTCAACGAATTCGAACATAAAACATTGGCAAACAATCTAAACAAGAACCCTAAAAAGTTTTGGTCATATGTAAAATCGGTAAGCGGATCTAAATCCCCTATTCAGTCACTCGTTGACCACGATGGCACCGAAACAGAGGACGACCGAAGAAAGGCAGAAATACTGAATTCAGTGTTCCGAAACTGTTTCACTGCGGAAAATCGTAACACGGTCCCTGACTTCAGCCGTCGCACGGACGCCAAAATGGAAAATATTGAAATAAACGATATCGGAATTGAAAAACAACTGCTATCACTTAGTAGCGGAAAAGCATCCGGAACAGACGAGATACCCTTAAGATTCTACAGTGATTATGCTAAAGAACTTGCCCCCTTTCTATCAGCAATTTATCGTAGATCGCTGGAAGAACGTAAAGTACCTAGCGACTGGAAGAAAGCGCAGGTCGTTCCCATTTTCAAGAAGGGTCATAAATCAGATGCGAATAATTATAGGCCTGTTTCGCTTACGTCAATCTGTTGTAGAATAATGGAACATGTTTTGTGTTCTCGTATTATGACGTTCTTAGATAATACAAATCTCCTTCATCATAACCAACATGGATTCCGCAAACAGAGATCATGTGAAACTCAGCTCGCCCTATTTGCCCAAGAAATTCACAGTGCCGTAGACACTGGCGAGCAGATTGATGCCGTATTCCTGGACTTCAGGAAGGCATTTGATACGGTTCCGCACTTACGTTTAGTGAAAAAAATACGAGCTTACGGAATATCGGACCAGGTTTGTGATTGGATTCAGGATTTCCTAGAAGAAAGAACACAACATGTCATTCTTAACGGTTCAAAATCTGCAGATGTAGAGGTAATTTCGGGAGTACCGCAAGGAAGCGTGATAGGACCTTTATTGTTTACAATATACATAAATGACTTAGTTGACAACATCGGTAGCTCCGTGAGGCTATTTGCAGATGACACGGTTGTCTACAAGAAAGTAGCAACATCAGAAGACTCGTACGTACTCCAGGAAGACCTGCAGAGGATTAATGCATGGTGCGACAGCTGGCAGCTTTCCCTAAACGTAGATAAATGTAATATAATGCGCATACATAGGGGCAGAAATCCATTCCAGTACGATTATGCCATAGGTGGTAAATCATTGGAAGCGGTAACGACCGTAAAATACTTAGGAGTTACTATCCGGAGCGATCTGAAGTGGAATGATCACATAAAACAAATAGTGGGAAAAGCAGGCGCCAGGTTGAGATTCATAGGAAGAATTCTAAGAAAATGTGACTCATCGACGAAAGAAGTAGCTTACAAAACGCTTGTTCGTCCGATTCTTGAGTATTGCGCATCAGTATGGGACCCTTACCAGGTTGGATTAATAGAAGAGATAGACATGATCCAGCGAAAAGCAGCGCGATTCGTCATGGGGACATTTAGTCAGCGCGAGAGCGTTACGGAGATGCTGAACAAGCTCCAGTGGCGGACACTTCAAGAAAGGCGTTACGCAATACGGAGAGGTTTATTATCGAAATTACGAGAGAGCACATTCCGGGAAGAGATGGGCAACATATTACTACCGCCCACATATATCTCGCGTAATGATCACAACGAAAAGATCCGAGAAATTAGAGCAAATACGGAGACTAACAAGCAGTCGTTCTTCCCACGCACAATTCGTGAATGGAACAGGGAAGGGGGGATCAGATAGTGGTACAATAAGTACCCTCCGCCACACACCGTAAGGTGGCTCGCGGAGTATAGATGTAGATGTAGATAGATTTCAAAACTGTCATCTGCAGAGTCATGAAAAAATCAATAGTTGCATCTCAGTCTCTTGTGCTTTCTGAAGTTCAATCACCGGTATTTAAATGTTATTAATTAGTCAGCAAGTCGCCTTCAAAATGTGGAGGTCATTTTCTCAGTTAATAGAGGCAAAGAAGAAGAGGCGAAGTCTCACACTTTGCACGATTTCCGGTGAGCCATGGATGAAGGGCAACTGGCAGATTCCGTATTCCTAGATTTATAGAAAGCCGTTGATACAGTGACACTATAGAGTGTTTACGAAGGTCTGAGCACGCGGAATTTCAAATACGTGACTGATGGGACCCAGTACGTTGTCCCGGAGGCGAATGTTCATCCGACAAGTAGGTATCGAAATGAGTGCACGAGACAAGTGTCATCAGACCGCTCTTGATCGATCGTGCGTGAACTATCTGACGGATGGGATGAGCGGCAACCTGCAACTACTTGCTGATGACGTTATACTGTACTTAAAAGTGTATTCGTTGAGTGACTGTAGGAAAGTACACAATGACTAGGATAGAATTGCTGTTTAGTGTGATGAATGGCAGCTTGCTCTAGATGTGTAAAAATGTATGTTAACGCAGAAGAACGAATAATAAATAAATCCAGAATGTAATTTTCACTCTGCAGTGGAGTGAAAATTTCATTCTGGAAACATTCCCCACGCTGTGGCTAAGCTATATCTTCGCAATATCTTTTTCTGCAGGAGTGTTAGTTCTGCAAGGTTCACAGGAGAGCTTCTGTCAAATTTGGAAGGTAAGATAAAAGGTGGTGGCAGAATTGAAGCTGAGGGGAAGGGTCTTCAGTCGTGCTTGGGTAGCTCAGGCGGTAGAGCATTTGCTGGCAAAGACAAAGGTCCCACGTTCGATTCTCCGTCCGGCATATAGTTTTAATCTGCGAGGAAGTTTCAAATCCTGTAATATTTGAGTACAGTATTAGTGATGTTCTTCTTGACATAGACATGCAGATTAAGTATTTAGGCGTAACATTGCGAAGCGATATGAAACAGAACGAGAATGTGACTTCATTGTAGGGAAGGCGAATGGTCAATTACCGTTTACTGGGAGAACTCGACAAAAGTGTACCTCATCTATAAAGAAGATCACGTACAGAAGTGTAGTGCAACCCGTTCTTGAATACTGTTCGAGTGTTTGGGATCCCCTCCAGGTCTGGTTAAAGGAAGACATCGAAACAACTCAGAATCATGGTGCTGGTTTTGTTACTGACAGGCTCGATCAGCACAGAAGTATTACGGAAATGCTACGTGACTCGAAAGGGAATCCTTGGAGGGAACAAGACGTTCTTATAGCAAAACACTGTTGCGAAATCTTGGAAACCGGTATCTGCGACAGATTACAGAAAGTACATGCCAGCAGTAAGATACATTTAGCGTATGAACCGCGATAACAAGATGAGAGAAACCAGGACTCGAACGGGAGCCTGTAGAAGGTCATCTTTCCTTTTCCTTGATTCGTGAGTGGAACAGAAAGGGAATGACTGACAACGCTACGAGGTAGCCTACGCCATACACCATACGGCGAGTTGCGGCATGTAGATGTAGCTCTAATTTTCACACTGAAAATAAAAAGATAGGACTGCAGACATACACCTGCAAACAAACAAATGTTAGTAGTATAGCTCTTCATTTTAAAGATGGTGATGAAAGCATTATGACTACCCCTCGTATGTATGAGAGCACTTGTATGTTTCAGCTGATGGACTGGGATATCAATGCTAGCTCACAATATGCTGAAGGTTATCATAACCATCTCGGAAACCAGTATCATCTTCCATTAGTCAAATGTTGGGGTACATCTACATCTACATCTACATTTATACTCCGCAAGCCATCCAACGATGTGTGGCGGAGGGCACTTTACGTGCCACTGTCATTACCTCCCTTTCCTGTTCCAGTCGCGTATGGTTCGCGGGAAGAACGACTGTCTGAAAGCCTCCGTGCGCGCTCGAATCTCTCTAATTTTACATTCGTGATCTCCTCGGGAGGTATAAGTAGGGGGAAGCAATATATTCGGTACCTCATCCAGAAACGCACCCTCTCGAAACCTGGACAGCAAGCTACACCGCGATGCAGAGCGCCTCTCTTGCAGAGTCTGCCACTTGAGTTTGTTAAACATCTCCGTAACGCTATCACGGTTACCAAATAACCCTGTGACGAAACGCGCCGCTCTTCTTAGGATCTTCTCTATCTCCTCCGTCAACCCGATCTGGTACGGATCCCACACTGATGAGCAATACTCAGGTATAGGTCGAACGAGTGTTTTGTAAGCCACCTCCTTTGTTGATGGACTACATTTTCTAAGGACTCTCCCAATGAATCTCAACCTGGTACCCGCCTTAACAACAATTAATTTTATATGATCATTCCACTTCAAATCGTTCCGCATGCATACTCCCAGATATTTTACAGAAGTAACTGCTACCAGTGTTTGTGCCGCTATCATATAATCATACAATAAAGGATCCTTCTTTCTATCTATTCGCAATACATTACATTTGTCTATGTTAAGGGTCAGTTGCCACTCCCTGCACCAAGTGTCTATCCGCTGCAGATCTTCCTGCATTTCTAATGCTGCAACTTCTCTGTATACTACAGCATCATCCGCGAAAAGCCGCATGGAACTTCCGATACTATCTACTAGATCATTTATATATATTGTGAAAAGCAATGGTCCCATAACACTCCCCTGTGCACGCCAGAGGTTACTTTAACGTCTGTAGACGCCTCTCCATTGATAACAACATGCTGTGTTCTGTTTGCTAAAAACTCTTCAATCCAGCCACACAGCTGGTCTGATATTCCGTAGGCTCTTACTTTGTTTATCAGGCGAAAGTGCGGAACTGTATCGAACGCCTTCCGGAAGTCAAGAAAAATAGCATCTACCTGGGAGCCTGTATCTAATATTTTCTGGGTCTCATGAACAAATAAAGCGAATTGGGTCTCACACGATCGCTGTTTCCGGAAACCATGTTGATTCCCACATAGTAGATTCTGGGTTTCCAGAAACGACATGATACTCGAGCAAAAAACATGTTCTAAAATTCTACAACGGATCGACGTCAGAGATATAGGTCTATAGTTTTGCGCATCTGCTCGACGACCCTTCTTGAAGACTGGGACTACCTGTGCTCTTTTCCAATCATTTGGCACCTTCCGTTCCTCTAGAGACTTGCGGTACACGGCTGTTAGAAGGGGAGCAAGTTCCTTCTCGTACTCTGTGTAGAATCGAATTGGTATCCCGTCAGGTCCAGTGGACTTTCCTCTGTTGGGTGATTCCAGTTGCTTTTGTATTCCTTGGACACTTATTTCGATGTCAGCCATTTTTTCGTTTGTGCGAGGATTTAGAGAAGGAACTGCAGTGTGGTCTTCCTCTGTGAAACAGCTTTGGAAAAAGGTGTTTAGTATTTCAGCTTTACGCGTGTCATACTCTGTTTCAATGCCTTCATCATCCCGGAGTGTCTGGATACAGTACAGAGGTACATGGAATGAGCCTCAGCGAATGTTTGCTGGAAAGAGAACACAATCGTGCGTGTCCTGGAAACGTCTAACTATCCCGGTAACATCGGAGAAAAATGGCAAACATACAAAATTGGATCTTTTCAATGCCAAAAGTTGTGACTGCTTCATTAAATACTGAAGGGTTGTCAAGAGAGAAGAAAGTCTCTCTATCACACAAGTGCAGACAACACTCGTGCCATTTTTAGCACTGCAAGAAACACACAGAGGGTTAAACGAACGAAGACCAGAAACTGAAGGCATGAAGGCGGTGTTAGAACGCTCGCATGCGTAATATGGTAGTGCTACCTTTGTAAGACCAGTAATAGAAAGTCACGGGACACAAACAACACTGAAATTCGTGTACTAGAAGATCAGTTTACAAACCAGCTAATATAGATTTTACTTTCTATAGACCAAATAACCAAAATATCCAGATTGTATTGGGAGATTTTAACTGTCAAAGTGTCAACTGGGGATATAACTCAACTGATAAAAATGAGAAATAACTAGAAAGTTGGACAGAAAGAGAAGAACTGAAGCCTATTTTTGATCCTAAACTAAGACCATTATTTACTAGCCGCAGATGGCAAATAGGGTACAATTCTGACAAGATCTTCATCAATGAGAACGTTGCTCATCAAGTTACAAAACTAGTGGAAGTACCTTTCCCCAGTATGCAACATTGCACCATATGTTTTACGGTTTCTGGAGTTGTCCTAGTAGAAAGTGTATACTCCAAAAGCCGTTTGAACTTCAAGAAAGCGAAATGGAAGTCTTTCAGAGAAGAACTGGCTCACTAATTTGAAAACATAGAAGCACACCCAAAAAACTACAAAGAATTTGTTGAGTTTGTAAAGAAAACGTCAAGGAGACATTTTCCTCGTGGATGCAGGACCTAATTGTATCTGTCCTTGGCTCAAACTCAGAAAATTTCTCAAGCCACTATCGCACACAACGCAGATCCTTTCTCAGCAGATGCAAGTGAAGCAGGAAAAAAACTACTCCGAAACATAATTGTACAAAGAAGGGAGAATGGGCTAAATCACTATCCGATCTGGACATGAAACAGAATAGAACAAGAACGGGGAAGCTCATAAAAAGTCTTAGCGATGATCCAAGGGTGCGACACTGAGTACAAACGTCACTCCGAACCAGACTGCTCACAAACTGCTACTGAGTCGCAAGACAAAAGGCGACTAGGTTGAATCTCAAAAAAATGGTTCAAATGGCTCTGAGCACTATGGGACTTAACATCTATGGTCATCAGTCCCCTAGAACTTAGAACTACTTAAACCTAACTAACCTAAGGACAGCACAAACATCCATGCCCGAGGCAGGATTCGAACCTGCGACCGTAGCACTCGCGCGGCTCCGGACTGAGCGCCTAGAACCGCTAGACCACCGCGGCCGGCTGGTTGAACCTCAAGCGAAACATTGGATGAGGTACAGAGAGAGAGAGAGAGAGAGAGAGAGAGAGAGAGAGAGAGAGGGGGGGGGGGGAGGGAGGGAGAGAGAAGGAGAGAGAGAACGTCTCTAGGAATTCCATTCTCATCTGAAGAACGGGGAAGGGAAGTGCGAGAACTGAAAGAAAATTAAGCAGTGGGCCCTGATGATATAAGAATTTACAAATGACGCAGTTTGGTCCAAAAATTAATGAACGGCTAATGGGGACGATGAACAAATATTTGGAAACATTTCGGATTCCCAAACTGTGGAGGAAAGCACAAGTAGTAATATTACTAAAGCCTGGCAAATAGCTGACCGAGCCAAAAAATTTCCACCCATTTCCTTAACTAACCACCTACATAAGCTATTTGAAAGAATAATCCTGTCAGGAATAGCAACCAAAATCGATACAAAACTTATCCCTGAATAAGTTGGATTCAGCCTGGGAAAGTGCGTTATAGTCAAACACTGAATCTGACTCAACACTTTGAAGACGGTTTTGAAAGGAAATTGAAAACTGCTGCTGTCTTTATGGAATTTTCTCCTGCATATGGTATAGCAATCCGTTAAGGACTCCACACGATCGTCTATGAAACAACACAGGACATTCGAGTTACATTTCAAGAACCATGTTGCAGAATTGAATATTCTACGTAACCCTCCAAGGGAAGAAAAGTAGATGGAGAAACCAAAAGAATGGATTACCACAATGCGGTGTTCTTTCCCCTATTTCTCACAATATATGCAGAAAAGACGAACCACGAGAGCCGGAAGTAAAGAGATTCATATGTGCAGGCGACACTGCTATTACTGCTGAAGGAAGAACATTGAAAGATATTTGAAGGAAAATTGACAGAGACTTTGAATACCTTGAGGACCTTGTAACCTTCCCGTATATAAAAATTTCCGGTACAAAATTGACTGAGTATTTAAACTGATAAATTTTGGACGCAAGCAGCGCTATGTCATGGCCCTGTGAAATCAATCTGAATAAACTGAAAAATTCTTACCTCATAATGGTGTCGCCGGATAACGCTGTCTACATATCTGCTCCTAAATAGCACAGCTTATTGCAATGCTGGCCTATCTACTTCTACTGAACAACGTTTGTCTGTGATTTTAAGTATTAGAAAAAAAACTGACTTGTCTTGTTGACATAGCTGCATAACTGGTCCTCCGATTATTAAACAAAACATGACTGTGATCTGGGAAAATTTGTAAGAAATTTAAATTCAAGTAAATGACAGGTAAAAAAAAAATATGTTCTGAAAAACCTTATTATTGAAAACATTTCTGCAAACAATTACACAAAAAACTGAACATTACAAGTCGAACTTAATTAGTGCTGACAAACCTCAAAAATATTGAAAGAAATTCATATTAACATCTCAGACGACAAATTTAAGAACGCGCATGGCGATGAAGAATAATTAAGTTTACCTTACACTACAAGGCAATGAACTGCGCTGCAGCAGCCGCGACTGCTGTTACACTTGCATGGCTAGCAACTGTACTGTAGCGGGGAGCTACTACAACTTCTCCGTAACAGAGAGCTACTGCCACTGCTCCATAAGAACGAACTTTTGCGACAGCTCTGTAGGAGCGAGCGATTAATACTGCTGCCGACACTGCTCTGACCTTCGATTCTATTGCAACAGATATGTTTTATATCGCAGGCGGCGAGTGAGCAATACATCGAAATTACATTTGCTGCAATAGGATAGTGAACAGTAAACCTCTTACATCATGAACCCGTAGCGAACAGTAAACATCTTACATAATGAACCCCTTACAACCTATTATGAAGAAAATTAGCTGCTACTTGAGACAGTTGGCGGTAGAATGGAGATGGGTGTGGGGTCCTGCCCACTCGCCCCTTACAGCGTACCTAAGGGGTGCTGCTTTCTCGGACAGCTATACAACAATTCAAGCAATTACATTAGTGGTTCTTGTTACAATAATTTAGACTGACAATACTTAACTCTGGCGTGCAAGAATGTATCGCAAGCAATTGGCGACATGCAAATAATCAATGTCTTTCGCTATTTATAATGTTCATAAGCTTTTGACAATGTTGACTGGAATACTCTCTTTCAAATTGTAAAGGTGGTAGGGGTAAAATACAGAGAGCGAAAGGCTATTTACAATTTGTACAGAAACCAGATGGCAATTATAAGAGTCGAGGGACATGAAAGGGAAGCAGTGGTTGGGAAGGGAGTGAGACAGGGTTGTAGCCTCTCCCCGATGTTATTCAATCTGTATATTGAGCAAGCAATAAAGGAAACAAAAGAAAAGTTCGGGGTAGGATTAAAATCCATGGAGAAGAAATAAAAACTTTGAGGTTCGCCGATGACATTGTAATTCTGTCAGAGACAGCAAAGGACTTGGAAGAGCAGTTGAACGGAATAGACAGTGTCTTGAAAGGAGGGTATAAGATGAACATCAACAAAAGCAAAACGAGGATAATGGAATGTAGTCGAATTAAGTCGGGTGATGCTGAGGGAATTAGATTAGGAAATGAGACACTTGAAGCAGTAAAGGAGTTTTGCTATTTGGGGAGCAAAATAACTGATGATGGTCGAAGTAGAGAGGATATAAAATGTAGACTGGCAATGGCAAGGAAAGCGTTTCTGAAGAAGAGAAATTTGTTAACATCGAGTATACATTTAAGTGTCAGGAAGTCGTTTCTGAAAGTATTCGTATGTAGTGTAGCCATGTATGGAAGTGAAACATGGACGATAAGTAGTTTGGACAAGAAGAGAATAGAAGCTTTCGAAATGAGGTGCTACAGAAGAATGCTGAAGATTAGATGGGTAGATCACATAACTAACGAGGAGGTATTGAATAGGATTGGGGAGAAGAGGAGTTTGTGGTACAACTTGACTAGAAGAAGGGATCGGTTGGTAGGACACGTTCTGAGGCATCAAGGGATCACCAGTTTAGTATTGGAGGGCAGCGTGGAGGGTGAAAATCGCAGAGGAAGACCAAGAGATGAATACACTAAGCAGATTCAGAAGGATGTAGGCTGCAGTAGGTGCTGGGACATGAAGAAGCTTGCACAGGATAGAGTAGCATGGAGAGCTGCATCAAACCAGTCTCAGGACTGAAGACCACAACAACAACAACAACAATATTCATGCAAGTTACAGATATGGATCACAAGTCGAGGTCTACTAGAGTCCGTCTTCTATTGTCTGGAAGAGGTTGGCAGGAGCGGCGCTTACATTATCTTTGGCTAGAGGCCGCTCCTGTCGTGGTGCGATCCTAATTAGCGAACTACTGTATTTCCCGACGTCATCTCACAGCCTTCTCAGCTCTTGCGTTCTTCATCTTCGTGCCGGTGTTTGTCGTTACACTGGAACATTCCTCCTCCCCCAAAGCGACGGACCCTAGTCGTGTAGGTAGTGCGAACACGGCGGAGGAGGCAGGAGTGTGGGTGCATCGCTGGACCGAAAGCTGCGGCTGCAGGGAACGTCAAGCTCTCAGTCTACCACACCATCCGGCCTTCGCTCTTGTGGAAATGTTGAAACGGTACAGTAGTTTCCTCTCTATAAGCAGCAGGTTTCGCTGCTCGCTAGCACCGGGAGATAAAAACAGAGGCGGCTCCGCAGCCAATTTTATTACACGACGCGGCCGGCCGCGGGTGCAACAGAACCCATGTGGACGGGTGGAAAAAAATGTTTCAGGCTTCATAATACCTATTTTTATGTGTCGTGTATTATGTATTTCTTGTACGTGGATGTGAATCTGCACATGAACATTCCTAATCCTCCTCACACCTTTCCGTAAAGCGTGTTGTTGGGAAGTAGTTCTGTAGTATAGTAGTGCCAACCTTACTCCTGGATAGGGGATCAGAGAGACAGCACAGGCAGGTAAAAGTCAAAGACTTTCCAGTGTCACCTGATTTGGAATGGAGAGGTTGGTCACGGCCAAGTGGTTTGACCACCCCCTCTACCGGGGCCCAGGAAGACCTCCGGGTGCCCGCCAATTTCTATGGGGTGTTACAGAAGACGTGTAAGTGAGCATACGTGCCCTCAGTGCGTCTGCCTCAATGTTCACGCATGGAAGAGAGGTATTTGAATATTTGTACTAATTCTTTTATTTCCAGCTTCGGATTGTGTAAGGTAATGAATGTGCTCGTTTAATTCCGGAAACTTGACTCCCTGTGTTATAGTATCTGGTCCACAGTTTGCCCGTTATCCTCCTGACATAGTGAACGTCCTATGTAAAACATTGGGAGACTATGATGGTATATATTTGGCCAACGCAATTCCGCATTACCCGTAGGAATGTGCTTGCAGATTAGTAAATAATATACCCGAGCTATAAGTTGTAAAATTGTAATATCTGTAAACTGAAACAATTGCTGCTATCGTTGTAAAGTCGAGTGATAATGTTTAAAATAAATAGGTAATCAGCTGTCATCAATCTTTAACATACCTTAAAAATCACAAAGAAGTCAAGTTAAAGGAATTTATTTAAAATAAAAGCTATAGTATGCAGGGACCCACACATCAGCGTGTGAGCCCTCCAACCCCTTGCCTAGTATCGTACAGAAAGGACACGCTCTCTAGGTAGCGCTCTCAAGCTCCTCTCCCCAGTTATCCGTTGCGCAATTTTGATTCAGGGCTTGTCGACATCAACTTTCCTCTGGCGTCCCTAGGCTAGGAGGTAAGACGGTAAACTTTCAATGTCATCCGGGAAACGACCATAAGAGTACGCGTCCACCTCCTGAAGCCATGAACCAGATGAAGAAGGCGGTGTGGGAGGGTCCAGCTCCATCCGTAGGACGAGAAGACGTGAAGGAGGCGACGGCTCCGTCTGCATGGGGTCTTCCTGCGGTGTCGTGATTACACCTTCTGGTGGCTGCTGTGGCAGCGCTGTCCTCCGGATCCGTGAATCTGGGGGAAGAGACACTGAAAGATCATCGCGCACATGACAGAGGCGACGTTGATTTTGATGGCGGGCTGTAAGCCATCTGGAGCGGAAATAAGATACATGCAAGCAACAAGTCGACGAGCGATCTCGCCTCGCGCCCACCGTCTGCTGCCACTAAAATCCCTGTACAAAACAATATTTTGCGGCGCGAAGCGACACTTGCGGTTTTCCTTCGGCGCCAGATGCTGAGGAGGGTGGAGCAGGTGGAGAAGTGTCCGATGGCGGCGGCCGTGAAGAAATTCCACCGGCGATGCTCCGTGTCGTTGGTGCGAACGATAGGAGGCGAGAAAGAATTTGCAAATCTTGATCGTTAGTGTGCGCGGAGCGAAGTTTGACCATTTGCGGCTGGAAGGTTCTGTCAGGTAAACCTTCGATGCAAAAGATAGAGGACAAAAAAAATGGCTCTGAGCACTATGGGATTTAACATCTATGGTCATCAGTCCCCTAGAACTTAAAACTACTTAAACCTAACTAACCTAAGGACAGCACACAACACCCAGTCATCACGAGGCAGAGAAAATCCCTGACCCCGCCGGGAATCGAACCCGGGAACCCGGGCGCGGGCAGCGAGAACGCTACCGCACGACCACGAGCTGCGGACGATAGAGGACAACACCTGAATTGTGCTACGTGACATTGTCTAGTTCATTGGCACAGCAAAAAGAAACTTGCTATACGAGACAAGCACAATCAACCAGCGAGTGTTCCAAAAAGGTCCCGCAAAATCATGTGCGCACGTTGCAATGGCTACTGCTACTTAGACCAAGCAGAGAATTTTTGTGGCGAAGCGGACTTATTTTCCGCACTTGCGTGACACTGTCACGTCATCTGTTGTATATGGGCGTCCATACCCTGCCAAGTACAGTGTCGAAACGCTAACTGTTTCGTACGAACAATTTCCCAGTGTCCTTGGTGAAGTAACTGCAACACTTCTTTTCCCAAAGCTTTAGGAATCAACAAACCCGATTGTCCACTGTCATTTCGAACAAGAATCACACATTTCTGTATACTGAGGCTATGCCGACGTGCAAAGTATCTGCGCACTACAGCGTTCTTTATGAAATGCAAGGAGTGAGGCCAAGATGTGCAAATGTATTTTAGCAAAATGTTCAAATCTTAATCAGCTTCAGTGACCTGTGAAATTTTCCTATAGTTCATCGAAAAAAGATTGGAGCAATTCAGAATCTTGAACATCGGTGCGACAACAAGATGCAGCAGAAGGGTCAAAGTCTGTATCAGCGCATATCGGAAGACGTGCAAGTGCGTCCGCATTACCATGTTGAGCTGTCAGACGATACAGAATCTCGTTCTGGTATTGAGACAACTTTGCAATTTTTGAGCAGTTCGTACAGGAACCGGTTTCGTAGGATGAAACAAGGACTGCAATGGCTTGTGATTGGTTACTAAGTAGAATTTTCTGCCATACTAATAGTGTGAAACGTCCCCTTAGAAAAATTATACAAGACTGTGCTTAAACTGACACACAATATGTTTAGCGCAACGCAATCTGACTTTCAAAAATCCATACAAAAGAATGGCCCTGACTAACATTAACCTATACCTTTCACAAATCACTTACCTCACAAAAATCTTCATTACTCGAACTACTGCAATACAGCGAGCGCCACTACTGCCAGCTAAATAAAAAATTCAAACTACGGAAGGCACTAACTACTGATAGGCATAGTTAGCAAATGAAAGAGTTTAATAGAGAACAAACAATGTATTTACCTCAATAGTGTTCAAAAGTCATAATGTATATAGCAGTTCATGATATCCAGTATTACAAATTTCAAAACTCCGCCATCTGTCTCCTCACATCCCCCACTGCTGGCGGCTCACCTCCAACTGCGCAACGCTATGCGCTGTTCACATCTAGCTGCCCAATACTACAATGGCAGACAACAATGCAAACTAGCCACAGACTGCACACAGCACAGCCGGTGAGTTTCATACAGAGCACTACGTGGCGTTACCAATAAGAAAACCTAAACAGCCTACTTACAAGTGGTGGTATTTGGTGACTCCATACACAATAGCTAAAGCCTCTTTCTCAATTTGTGAATAGTTACACTGAGCTGTCTTTGTGACCAATTCTGTGCGAAAGCACTGCACCAATTCCGTAAGAGGAAGTGTCAACTTGCAATACAACTCGTTGGGTCTTTGAGTTTTTGGAAAGCTACTTGGCACTCATCTGTCCAAACAAAGAGGACACTATTGCGGCGCAAGCGATGCGATGGAGCCGCGATTTGCAAAGCATTCGGTATGAACCGAATATAACAATTCATTATCCCTAAGACTAACTGCAATTCTGTGAAATTGCAAGGAACTGGCAAGTTTCGTACGGCTAACAAATGCGACTGAAGAGATGTACACCTTGACTGTTTATGACGTTATCAAGTTAATGCAACTCAGATTTTAAAAAATCACCCTTAGTCCTGCACTAGATAACACATGAAACGAAGCACGTAAATTTGCAATATGTTTTTTTCAGGGGCACGACCCGCTACTACAGTATTGTCCAAATAGTTTCAACAGTTTGGTACTTGCGTAGTCAGTGTGGTATCACCGCCAGACACCACACTTGCTAGGTGGTAACCTTTAAATCGGCCGCGGTCCGTTAGTATACGTCGGACCCGCGTGTCGCCACTATCAGTGATTGCAGACCGAGTGCCGCCACACGGCAGGTATAGTCTAGAGAGCCTCCCTCGCACTCGCCCCAGTTGTACAGCCGACTTTGCTAGCGATGGTTTGCTGTCTACATACGCTCTCAATTGCAGAGACGACAGTTTAGCATAGCCTTCAGCTACGTCATTTGCTACGACCTAGCAAGGCGCCATATTCAGTTACTATAAGAACTATCTTCAAGAATGTATTCTGAACAGATGATATTGTAAATCATGTACCGTCAAGAGCGACGTTCATCATTAATGGATTGAAATTAAGTATCCAACTAATTATGTCCGCTTTCTGAATTCCTTGTCATGTTCCAGACCTCACGTCAGTATAGTTCTTCCCTCATCACGTCAGCCTGCGTGAGCTAAAATGTGTGCATTTCGGTCTCCAGTCGTAAGACGGTGTTGGCTCTTCTGCTAACACAAAAGTCAGGTGCTCCAAATACCATTGGAAAATGGCAGGTGCGGAAGCACTGCCAAAAGGCAAACTCCAATATTTAAACATGCCCAAATGAGTATTCACTACACACACTTTTAGAGATTCTTCATCAAGCCGTATTTGAAGATACGCGTCGCGAAAACCAATTTTTGAAAAGTAGTGTCCCGCGCATAATCTGTCCAAGGGACTCTCTGCACGTGGCAATGGATAAATACCAATCACAGTTTTTTGGGTTCACCGTAGACTTAAAGTCAACACAGAGGCGAATGCGACCTGAAGTTTTAGGGAGCAAAACCAGTGGAATTGTTCACTGACTAGCTGATACGGGAGCAAGAACTCCGCTATCTTGCAGTTCTTTAAGTTCAGCAACGACTTTATCCCGTAATGCAATAGGAACATTTCTGGCCTGGCAAAATTTCAGATGAGGGTTGTCTTTCAGCGTAATACTTGCAACAAAACTGGTAGCTTTGCCCAAACTACAGAAAAGAGTTCCGGGAATTATTTTAGAAAGTTAGCTACACTGTGTTTTGCATTGAATGGAGACACTAACAACACATTGTTCTGAATGTTAAAGCAAAAAAACCAAAAAAGTCAAAACCAAATATGTTCTCACCATCACGTGATTGTAGCACTGTTACAGTCACTGTTCGCGAATGAGAGTGATACATGCCAGGCAGTGTACATGTTCTGAGGATGGGAATGTCTTGTGCATTATAAGCCGTCGGTTGTGTGCTACTTTTAGACAGACATGGGGAGCCTAATAGTTAATATGTGTGACGATTTAGCACTGTGACGGAGGCACCCATGACCATCTGAAATTTCACATTTTCCCACAGGGAAGTAAATGAACAAAAAGTTTGTTCGACTGGCGTATCATTGAAGAAACTGCTTATGTGCCAGTTTTGCGAACGTGCATACTTTGAATACGTTGCATTAATGACATGGGACTTGATACGAAATTTTTGTGAGTGGGCCGAATTCTTATGTTTGTTCCCTTGCAAACATATGAATTGTACATGTCCTTTCCTAACACAAGCGTAACACTGAGCTTCCTGGGAGGGGCAGTCTTGGCGTTTGTGCCGTGAGTAACACCGAGGGTAAGACTTAATTTTTTCGCCTTGTGTAGCCGCCTGCATATCGAACTGCTTATGTGGCGTGGAGTGTTGTCCACTCGGCGCGACTAGCACAAGCTGCCACTGAATGGGCCGATCGCAAACGAGGGACTCTATACCCGATAAATATCTGGCTGCTCAAATTTAACGGCCGACAGGGCACCTGAATCGTTGTTGTTGATGTTGTGGTCTTCAGTCCTGAGACTGGTTTGATGCAGCTCTCCGTGCTACTCTATCCTATACAAGCCTCTTCATCTCCCAGTACCTACCGCAACCTACATCCTTCTGAATCTGCTTAGTGTATTCATCGCTTGGTCTCCCTCTACGATTTTTACCCTCCACGCTGCCCTCCAATACTAAATTGGTGATCCCTTGATGCCTCAGAACATGTACTAGCAACCGATCCCTCCTTCTAGTCAAGTTGTGCCACAAACTTCTCTTCTCCCCAATCCTATTCAATACTTCCTCATAAGTTATGTGATCTACCCATCTAATCTTCAGCATTCTTCTGTAGCACCACATTTCGAAAGCTTCTATTCTCTTCTTGTCCAAACTACTTATCGTCCATGTTTCACTTCCATACATGGCTACACTCCATACAAATACTTTCAGAAATGACTTCCTCACACTTAAATCTATACTCGATGTTAACAAATTTCTTTTATTCAGAAACGCTTTCCTGGCCATTGCAAGTCTACGTTTTATATCCTCTCTACTTCGACCATCATCAGTTATTTTGCTCCCCAAATAGCAAAACTCCTTTACTACTCTAAGTGTCTCATTTCCTAATCTAATTCCCTCAGCATCACCCGACTTAATTCGACTACATTCCATTATCCTCTTCTTGCTTTTGTTGATGTTCATCTTATACCCTCCTTTCAAGACACTGTCTATTCCGTTCAACTCCTCTTCTTGTTCATGAAATTTTCGAAAGGCGGTATAGCAGTAGGTGGTGCTTGTTCCATTTGGCGTGCAGCGTTGGCTAGTAGCTACTGCACCGTGTTGAGCAGAGTGGAGATATGCTGCGTCTGGAACTGAAACCTGCATTAGCTGTGTGGCATCTAACGCTTGTGGCTGTGGCGCCTGAGCGGAGAGAGAGGGGAGAGGGGGGAGATAGGCACGTTGGGAATTTAGGAAGAGACAAATGCAACAGACAGACAAGACAAGCAAACAAAATAAAGACAAAAGAAAAGAAACTTTCTGCAACGGCCACATGAAAACACCAATTAGCAAAAGAGATTGTTGAAGCAAGCAAATGCCCCTGCAAAGTAAAGACAAGAGAGAATTAAGGCGCCGGCAAACACAAAATCAAAAATTCCATGGCCATCAGGCGCGGGGTTTGTCTGTAGCTTCGCGTCGCCAATGTCTGGTCCTGCCCACTCGTCTCCTACAGGATGCCTAAAGGATGCTGCTTCCTCGGATAGCTATACAACAATTGAAGCAAATCACGTTAATGGTTTTTATTAGAATAAAGTAAATTGACAATACTTAACTTTGGTTTACAAAAATGTGTCACAAGCAATTGGCGACATGCAAACAATTAGTGTCTTTCGCTATTTATAATGTTCACGCAAGTAACACATATGGATCACAAGTCTGGCTCTACTAGTGTCCTACTTCTACTGTCCGGCCGAGGCTGGCAGGAACGGCGCTTATATTCTCTTCTTGCAGAGGCCGCTCCTGTCGTGGTGCGGTTCTAGTCAGCGAACGAACTATTGGCTGACGTCGTCTCGCAGCCTTCTCTGCTCTTGCGTTCTACATCTTCGTGCTGGCGTTTGTCGTTACGCCGGACTACTAAATCGCACCAAATCAGAATACTTCGGAGTCACGCTAGATCATACATTGTCATTTAAAAACGCTGCACTGATCTAAACGGGAAAATATGTGCAAGAAACAGTGTTAGCGTAAACTGGTTAATTCAGAATGTGGAGCACAATCGGAACATCTCCGTTCATCAGTAATGGGACACTGATTTGAAGTCGGAGCATACATGGGAGCAGTACGCGTCTAACCATCTAAAAAATAGACATCGCTTGAAATGAGACTGTCAGGATAGTCGCCGAATGCCTGAGATATACACTTGTCCACAAAATTTACCCACTTGCTGCCTAGCGTCAGACCCATGAAACTTACTGCATAACCACCGAACACAACTCGTCTTAAGTCAATGAAGAGCTTTATCCAACAGACAGTACCGTTAGAAGGCCAACCTGAGACCCGTCGCCTGCCTTTATGGTTGGTCTGTCTGCACAATACAAACCTGCACCAAAAAAGAGGAAATCACACAAGGGCAGCAACAACAGTATAGTACATGAAGAGCGCTGAATAGATTGAGAACAGGAGTCGCAAAATGCAAAGTAAAAATGGTTAAGTGGGGTTACTCTGAATATGAATAGTATGAATGCGAAGAAACACAGACAGCTGAATATTTGCTCTTGTTCCTACGGATGCAGTTTGTTTGCACAGCGGAAGATGTATTTTTGTGCAGCCACAAAGCCATCAAAGCTGCAGAGTTTTTGAGGAAGGGTGTTTATGTGTTCTTGCTCGGACACAGAAAGTGAAGGAACGAAATAATAAAATGTCGTGGCCATTTTGTTACTAATGTTTTCAATATAATTATTAAATATTCCATGCCTGTCAGATACTATAATAATAAATGTTTTTTCCTTGTGAACAAAACCTGGACTGGACCGGGTTACCATTTTAAACTCCGTGTGTCTGTGTTGTAATCCTGAACAATGCTAGTTGTGTAATTACGGAAACGCTATCTCACTAGGTGAGTCACCAAACCTATCTGAAATTTGGTAACCTGTGTTCGAATAAACTTGACCAAAGTGCAAAACTGTATAAACTACAATGCATAATGTCACTCTACGTGACCTGCAATTTCAACACAGTAGACTAACAGAACAAAACAGCTACATTAAATTACAAAACGAACTTTGAAGGAATAAATAACGGGAAATGTTTCTGTGAATGTGCCCTGTAATATTACGAACGCAGACTGAGTAAACATATTTTCAAACGCTGCTTGATATGCACGCAAATTTAACTCTGCGCCGTGAAAATAAAACTGTCTCCATAAGAAATGAGATCTGAAATGAACTTTACCTAATCGGATCCTGATATTAACTTTGAAATGCAACACCTAACTGTGAATGATCTTACTATCTTGGATGTAATTTAACAGGTGCTAACAAAGTTTCATGGCTTACCTGTGGCAATCGACACTTAGTACTGCTCGAAGTGATGAATGTAAAAAATACAACGCAGTGTCAAACTAGCTAAAGGAAGGAAAGAAAGCGTTGCACAGAGAATCGCAAGCACGTGCAACCATGGTAAGCAGATGATGCTTCAGTCTTAGCCAATGTGTGCCGCTCAGTGCAATGTGGCAACACACAAAAATCATAAAATAAATTTTTGTGAGACAATGATAGATTTTACGTTTGTTGAATGACTCAGAGAACACTAACCTTTTTTAAGGAACTGTATTGTGAACTCATTCTTTAACTATTTCAATCATCTTTACAAACATTACTTCTCATTAAAAAAATATGACTTTACCATGAAATTAATTGCTTAAATGGTAAAGAAGTGGCAAATCTATACTACTGAGTGGAAGCGATGTGAACTGATGACTTTACTTTATTGTATCTGAACGATGAAACCAACTAACACAAACCCATAAAGAGGTAGAGGTGTGGGCCAGCAGTTGCAGGAAGTGTTGGCGAGTGAGTACCAGGTCACTAGCATTGTGAAGCGTAGTGCAGGGTTGGCTCAGGTGACTGAAAGCATAGGGGAGTTATGTAAGAATTTCACGAAGGAGGATCAGGTAGTGATAGTGGGTGGAGCAGGGAACAGTCTCGATAGGGACGGGGAATATGATGTCAGTGGTCACTTGGTTAAGATAGCTACTCAAACTGGTGGCACTAATGTGCATTTCGTGCAACTGTTTCAGCGTCATGATCGACCTCACCTTAATGCGGCTGTTAGGCGCGTTAATGTGGGGCTGGGGAACGCACTGAAGGCGGAGGGCATGGATCACATCTCAGTGGTGCCAGTTGGGTCTATCAGTAGATGGGGTTTCACTAGGCATCGCCTGCACCTCAATAGGTATGGGAAGGGGAGGCTGGCTAATCTTATAGGTGACAGTATAGTGGTGGTGGTGGTGGTAGTGGTGTTACTCATGGGGAAATTACTGTAGTAGTTGATGTTAGAGCTGCACCTTTTTTAGATTGAAGTCAGCTGATAGGTATACCTGCTTAAAGGAAGTCCTTCTAACTAAGGGCTCACCTTCAGAGGATGTAATGTTTTCAAGTAGAGAAAGAATTAACATATTTCATCAAAATATAAGGAATATTAGAGATAAAGTTAATGAACTGCTAATAAATGTTAACTCTGAAATTATTGGTGTATCAGAGAACCACTTAAATAATTTGATAATTCAGAGGATTCCTTTACCAGGCTACAGATTAGCTGGCTGTTTCTCAAGGAATTCCTTGCGGGATGTGGGAGTGACTTTGTACGTAAAAAACAGTATTTCATTTGAGTCTATAGACGTGCCACGACACTACACTGAACAGATATTTAAAAGTTGTGCAGCATTAGTTGAATATAGTGAAAATAAACTTCTAATTGTTGTTGTTTATAGGTCCCCTAACTTCGACTTCAGAGCATTTTTGCTTAAGCTAGAGAGGGTTCTTTACTCACTTTGTAGGAAGTACCAGAAAGTAGTTATGTGTGGTGACTTCAGTATTAATTTTGTATATGATTGTGAAAGAAAAAGGATGTTGGTAGATCTCCTAAATTCATATGACCTGATGCAAACTGTGTTTTTTCCAACTAGGGTGCAGGGGAACAGTAGCACAGTCATAGACAATATTTCTATTCATTCTTCATTACTAGATGGGCATTCTGTTACTAAAAGTGTGAATGGCCTTTCAGACCATGATGCACAAATTTTAACACTAAAAGGCTTTTCTACTGAAACCAATGTCATACTTAATTACAAACTATGTAGGAAAGTTAATCCAACAGCAACAGAAAGTTTTTTAAAACTTGTCAAGGAACAAGAGTGGCAAGATGTTTATAGTGCCGATAACATAGAAGATAAATGTAATGCTTTCCTTAAAACATTTCTCATGGTCTTTGAGAGTTGTTTTCCATTAGAATGTTCTAAATGGGGAACTAGCTGTAATAGGCAGCCCGGTTGGCTGACTAGTGGAATAAGGATATCTTGTAGAACAAAGTGGGAGTTATATCAAAATGTTAGAAGTAGTCACAATCAAGCTACAGTAGCCCATAACAAACAGTATTGTAAGGTGCTTAAAAATGTTATTAGGAAGACAAAGAGTATGTGGTATGCAAATAGAATAGCTAATTCACAGGATAAAATTAAAGCAATATGGTCAGTTGTGAAGGAAGTGTCTGGTCAACAGCACAAGGTCGATGATATAGTCAGTTTGCAGTAACAACATTTCTGTTACTAATAAATCAGATATATGTACAGTATTTAACAATCATTTTCTGAGCATTGCTGGTGAATTAAATAAAAATTTAGTTTCGACAGGAAATCATATAAATTTCTTAGCAAATTCCTTTCTGAGATTGATGTCTGAAATACTCCTTTGTGATACAGACAAGAGGGAGATTGAGTCAATAATTAAATCACTGAAGACTAAGGACTCTCATAGTTATGATGGAGTGTCTAGCAGAATACTAAAGTACTGTGCTGCACATGTTAGCCCTGTATTTAGCCATATTTGTAATTTTTCCTTTAGGAATGGTCAGTTTCCTGAGCGATTAAAGTACTCAGTAGTAAAGCCACTTTATAAAAAGGCAGAAAGGGGTAATGTAGATAATTTTAGACCTATTTCTATGCCATCAGTGTTTGCAAAAGTTATCGAAAACGTTGTGTGTATAAGGTTAATTTATCATTTTATATCACACGATTTGCTATCAAATGTACAGCTCGGCTTTAGAAGTCGTTTAACAACTGAAAATGCTATATTCTCTTTTCTCTGTGAGGTACTGGATGAGCTAAACAAAAAGTTTCGAATGCTTGGCGTATTTTTTGATTTAACTAAGGCATTTGACTGTGTTGATGTCACAATATTGCTCCATAAGTTGGACCATTATGGAATAAGGGGTGTAGCTCACAATTGGTTCACCTCTTACTTTAGCAACAGGTTGATAACGGCTGTGATGTGGGATCTGAGCGGGGTACTGTCAAGTGGGGGAGGGGGGGGGGTGCCCCAGGGAACAGTGTTGGGGCCGCTCCTGTTCCTTATTTATATAAATGATATGCCCTCTAGTATTATGGGTAACTCTAAAATATTTCTTTTTGCTGATGACACTAGCTTGGTAGTAAAGGATGTTGTGTGCAACATTGACTCGGTTTCAAATAGTGCAGTACGTGATCTCAGTTCATGGCTTGTAGAAAATAAACTAATGTTAAATCACAGTAAGACTCAGTCTTTACAGTTTCTAACACACAATTCAACAAAACCTGACGTTTTAATCTCACAGAACGGGCGTATGATCAGTGAAACTGAACAGTTCAAATTTCTAGGTGTTCAGATAGATAGTAAGCTGTCGTGGAAAGCCACGTTCAGGATCTTGTTCAAAAACATAATACTGCCATTTTTACTATTCGAACGGTATCAAAAGTGAGTGATACTTCGACTCGTAAATTAGTCTACTTTGCTTATTTTCATTCACTTACGTCGTATGTTATTATGTTTTGGGGTAACTCTTCCCATTCTAGAAGGATATTTTTTGCTGAGAAACGGGCGGTTCGGGAAATAAGTGGTGTGAGTTCACGAACCTCTTGTCGACCTCTGTTCACGAGTCTGGGTATTTTGACATTGGCCTCTCAATATGTATATTCCTTATTGTCGTCTCTTGTTACCAATATTAGTTTATTCCCAAGAATAAGCAGCTGTCACTCGGTTAATACTCGGCACAAATCAAACCTCCATTAGGATTGGACTTCCTTAACTCTAGTGCAAAAAGGTGTGCAGTATACTGCTGCATCCATTTTCAGTAATCTGCCACTCGAATTCAAAAATCTTAGCAGTAATCCACGCGCTTTCAAATCGAAACTGAAGAGTTTTCTCATGGGTCACTCCTTCTATTCTGTCGAGGAGTTCCTTCAAAAAATAAGCTGATTCTTTTGTATTGCTGATAGCGTTTACTTAAACTTATGGACAGACTTTTTTTCAGGTTTATGAACATTTATTTTCATGTGTTATTACTTTTTATGTTGTAAGTTCATGTACTGACACGTTCCAAGACCTTGGAGATTTGCTCCAGAATTTGATCCTACGGAACTTGACGTGTAAATAAAATAAAAATATAGTAGAAATTCTATTAAAACTTTCTGTTTTCCTAGCACATAATAAATTACTCACAAGCAGGCAGTAGAACTCCAGTACTTGAAAATCTTAGCTTCTCAAATTATTCTTTACCATACCATATCACCAAAATTTATCATCCTTATCTTTATCTCCGTGCTCTGCAAGCTATTTACAGACCGCTCAGTTGAATGACCAACATCCCACTCACTCACTAGCTTCTCTTACAATACTACAGCAATGAGAATGCTACTAGCAACCAAACATCACATTTCTTGCACTCAGAACCTCTGTAGTGTGAAATATCGACTATTGAAAACCTCTTTCTGCAGAATATCCAGTACATGGATATGAAGTATGACACATCGAATGATAATAAAGTTCATACAGAATTTTTCTTTGATACCAAAAATAAGTTGGAAACCTTACAACTTGCTTTAGCCTGACGTATAATTCTATTTTGCCGAAAACTGATATGGTGAGACTCCAGCAATCTGAAAGAACATGTTAATAAAGCTGTGATATAATTCTATGCCTAATCTAATGCTGTACTGTCATGTTCAATGGGTTACTTTGGAGAAATACGATTTTACTGAACAAGTGCTAAAGATTTCGTATACCTGTGGTTTGCAAAATGCTAGAAAACATCTCATATTTCAATTATAATTAGTCCGAAAAGATGTGTTAGTAGTAAATAACTTACTCAAACAGAATTTTTTCTCCAGTGTTACAAGTTATGTCTAATTTTTTGTTTTACTGTAAGTATTTATTTATTAAAATTGTGTCCAATTCTTCCTTTGATGAGTTGTTGAGACATGGCCTTGCATCCACGTTGTTTCGGTTTTAGAGCAAGTCGGTAGCACTGAAATGTCGCAGGGTAAAGTTCATGTAAATGTGTGATCTATTATTGATAGTCAACAATAATACTTGTATGTGTATTTACGTTATGTGAGAAGCCGCAGAAGAGATTGTGCTGATTTGTTTCTCGCTATATGTGAGGAATAGTGTTATGGTATCCCACATCCATAGAAAGTATCAGACATTTTGAACGTGTAGCGTAATAGGAAATGTAGTTGAGAAATTACCCTTATTTTGGTAATGCCGATTGTAGATTTTATGTCGACTAGATTTGATCTCGACCTGTGTGTCTGGGTGAAGAAGTCTTCATTTATTTCTTGTTTTCTGCCCTTAATCTTGTTAATGGTTTCATACAATCTGTCACGATTTCGTGACACTTCAACTTGCAATATCACTTACACTCTACGTATTTAGCTATATATTCTGATCTCTTTTTCCTTATATTAAACCTTCTATGGCTCCCTGTAGCTCCACACAACTTATTTTTGTCTATATTTAGACATATCTTCTCATTGTGTGCATCGTTCTTGTCAGTGGTTTCAAATATTCCTTTCCCGACTGATTCGGTGGAAAACCTCATAATTTCTTGTCTTACGAGACTATTTAAATAGCAACAGCCTTCTACAGCGCCACATACCAAATACCCCGAGTCTCTTATTTTCCCGTTTTTCCATTGTCTGTGATTATTTACATGCAGTATTGTTCTTGAGACGCTCTTTCTCAAGGATTTATGCCTCAAATCAATGTTTGATAACAGTAGTTTCAATTTAATCATCTTTGCTCTTTCTATTACTTACCTCCGCTCCTTATTCTGTGCCAATTATACTCATTCAGCAGGTCCGGTCATTCCTCTTCGTTTTCACATAGGACAACAGTGGCTCCTCCAGTTCTTACTATTGATATCTATTTGTGCTAGATTTTAAGTGCAGTTCTGAATCTTTCTTTTCTTTCCTTCACTGTTTCTTCGATATAAAGGTTGAAGACGAGAAACACTGCGTTTCTTCGTTACGACTATTTTAATCCGAAAACTTTTCTCTTGGTCTTGCATTCTTATCGTTCCCTCTTGGGTGTGTACATGTTCTATATCATCTACGTTTTCCTGTAGTTGTACCGTGAAACTGGAATTTCGGCTTACATTTGCGTTCCCGCCCACACAGCTAAAGTAAACAATTGTTTTATGTGTTCTTTAATGTTAGAAGTACGTTAAGAGTAACAGTAAGAGAAAGCACCACACAGGAAGGTAACAAGAGCTTCCCACAAAGCGGTTAATAGCAGTACGTGAGAAAAAAGGAGTTTCCAGACTTTCTTGCTGTAAATAGTGTAAGCTTATTAAACTGTATAAAGTAGTGTATGTAAAAGAAGAAAAACTACATCAAGTCCTAATGTTAGTTTTTCAGTAGAAGTTCTTGTTTTCCGTTGAAAAAGTAAAGAATGACATTTTTTGCATTTGCACGTTTTCTTAGCTACTGTGTACGAGTATAATTCAATTCTGAGGAAACTAATCGGTGCGTAAAACAGATTTCGTTCGTGTCTTATAGTTTCGCATCACAGCTAGGTGATGAAGTCTCTATTTTTTCAGTATCGGTCATTGTTGCTGTGATATTTCATTTCCTACCACTGCAGCAAAAGAAAAATTCGGAGTAGGTATTAAAATTCATGGGGAAGAAGTAAAAACTTTGAGGTTCACCGATGACATTGTAATTCTGTCAGAGACAGCAAAGGAATTGGAAGAGCAGTTGAACGGAATGGACAGTGTCTTGAAAGGAGGGTATAAGATGAACATCAACAAAAGCAAAACGAGGATAATGGAATGTAGTCAAATTAGGTCGGGTGATGCTGAGGGAATTAGATTAGGAAATGAGACACTTAAAGTAGTAAAGGAGTTTTGCTATTTAGGGAGTAAAATAACCGATGATGGTCGAAGTAGAGAGGATATAAAATGTAGACTGGCAATGGCAAGGAAAGCGTTTCTCAAGAAGAGAAATTTGTTAACATCGAATATAGATTTAGGTGTCAGGAAGTCGTTTCTGAAAGTATTTGTATGGAGTGTAGCCATGTATGGAAGTGAGACATGGACGATAACTAGTTTGGACAAGAAGAGAATAGAAGCTTTCGAAATGTGGTGCTACAGAAGAATGCTGAAGATAAGGTGGGTAGATCACGTAACTAATGAGGAGGTATTGAATAGGATTGGGGAGAAGAGAAGTTTGTGGCACAACTTGACTAGAAGAAGGGATCGGTTGGTAGGACATGTTCTGAGGCATCGAGGGATCACAAATTTAGCATTGGAGGGCAGCGTGGAGGGTAAAAATCGTAGAGGGAGACCAAGAGATCAATACACTAAGCAGATTCAGAAGGATGTAGGTTGCAGTAGGTACTGGGAGATGAAGAAGCTTGCACAGGATAGAGTAGCATGGAGAGCTGCATCAAACCAGTCTCAGGACTGAAGACCACAACAACAACAACAACCACTGCAGCATAAAATTTGAGGGGTTTGTAGTGAATAATTGGTCCCTGGCTACTTTATGTTTGGTTCATTTTAGACGATACGTTGGTGTGTACTAAATATACCTTACACACTGCAATCGTTTCTGAAGTTGGCAGGAGAGCTACATCCTACTACAATGTGACGAAAGCGAAAGTAAAAAAAGTATTTTATTCGGGTGTAACGACTGATGGGGCCGCGTCAAAATAGCCTGCAGCTCGCTTGTGAACAGCTGGCGGAAGTGGAAGACGTTTTTAAAATTAATGATCATGGTTTATTGTCATACTTACTGTAGGAAGAATGCGATGAAGAAGAAGACATTCCAGATCAACAGTTACATAGCGAAAAAACCGAAACACATCTCATATTTAGGATAAAGTAGAACAGTTTCGTTGCGACACGTACCAATCGTCACTTATGGAACGAATATGATTCATATTACATAAACTGCCGGAATGAACTCATAGGTCTGGACCTAATTCAAAACATTTGTACAAATTAAATTGTAATGCAGTCTTCTATCTTCGTTTAAAGTAATACCTATGTTAATTCGACATAAATTCAGTGATAGCGAGTATCATGGCATCAGCTATGTTTGGTATATACTACGCTTTAGCGACGTACGAAAATTTGTGCCAGATCCTGACTCAAACTCGGATTTTCCGCTTATTGTGAGAGTTTACCTTAACCACTACGGCTATCCGTGCACGCCAGTTTATCTGGAATTAATTTCGGACGGTTTTCAGTCATCATTAATGACTATTCATCCAGACATAGAACCAAATAATACCTATGTTTTACTTTCATGCTGGAAACATGAATGAAACTTCTAGCAATTATAAAAGCACTGGAACCGCTGCAGTGTCCCATAGGGTAAGTCCGTGAGAGTTGTGTGTTTTTTTAACTCCTTTTTGAGTACTGGCAACATGATCGTATGGAGCATCATATAACCAAGTGCATTAAGTTGTTAAGGCATTGCCTCTTAAAATTTAAGAAATGTGATAAAATGGAAGTACGCATGAGTGGCCCATCTCACCTGTCGGTGCACTGGTGAGACGAAGCAGCGTACTGTGTGAGACAGACCATTAAAAAAATGAACGTGAGGAAATGAGTCAATAAAAATTACGTATTACTGTTTGGATTTTGTTGTAGTCAGTAGAGAACTATACGACTAAATATTTTACCCCAAAATTATTTTATCAGATTATTATAAAGGTTGATTGAACTTGGCTTTTATAACGAACTGGTGGTTTTGTTCAAGCAATAGCCCATCTTTCACTTACCACAGCAACTACTCTTATTACTAAATGTTGGACAACACTCATGACAACATTGTAAACAGGAATCACACTGAATCCAAAATACTTTGTTAGTTTCGTAATAGGTTTCACCATACCCAACACATTTAGATGACCCTATTCATCAAAGCTAATCTCCTAATCTTCGATAAAGTCTCCAATGTTCTGCATCTGATGAGCACTGTGATTTATTTGCAGTATTTTTCATTTTAGCTTCTTCAGTCTCTTTTTGTCTTCACTAGCAATTTGTTTTGGCGGTCTTCTTTGTGTTTTCTGTTTCCTTTCTTTTCTCATCCCTCTTTTCCTTCACAGTTTCAATCTTCTCAGCAGAGTTTAGCACTTTGGATATAGTTGTTGCCTTCCTCCTAAAATTCGTGATTGTATCAGTGTAAGGAACATGTGATATTCCTTCTAAACGTTTTGTAGGTATTGGCTTAGGAATAGTACTTTTGGTAGTTGTAATCTCGGATGTTTTAGATTTAGTACGAGTGGAGTCCAAATTTGTGTCATTGAAGGAACTCGACTTGTGCAGATAGTTCTGCTCTTTCGACGTGCTTGGATTCACTAGGTCTTTTCATGAACTTTGAAGTGGTTGGTTGGCCTATCTGTGACATTCAACTCTTCCACTTGTTGCCACATACGCATCTTCCGACAAATAAGCTTAGCCAGCAGCTGCAGCCAACTTCAGTGGTATCATTCCATTTGATTTGAAATCACGAGTTTTTCAGCGTTGGCCGATGTAGCCGACGCTGAGTTGAGCATTTTCCAAACTGGAGACGGTTAATTTTCCTGGCTGGATTATTCATCATGATAGTGCTGCAGGTGTTAAAAAAAAAAGCTTTTCAGGTATTTGCGAAATGGGTTCTCCAGGGGCTGCAACCAGTGGGACTCATTAAAATAATAGTTTGTTCCTCTGTAAACTCTCATGCTTCCAAACAGCTTATGTGGTGTGCCCATCAAATACAAGCAATATTTTTCCATCTCTTTTTCCTCGATATGAAATGCGTTTTTAACCATTACCAAATATGAAAAAAACACGTGTTATTCAATCCTTCTTCAAAATGTAAGTGAAACTTCCATTATTACCCAAACCAAATTTAATTGTGGTCCGTCTCTCCCAACTAATATTGGTTCACCTCTCTCTGGAATGTCTGGGAGACATGGACCCCCCCGACTTCTGTCTGCTGGCAGTGAACTTGGTGACCCTTTGACGTTAGTTTCATACTTAAATGTTTATTAAGCTCTTAGTAAAAAACTGTATACATATTGTGCAAACTAATCCTTATAATTAAAATTGATAAACTACACAAAAAATATTTTCGGCTCACCAGAACAGAGAACGTGATTTTTTTCCAGAAAAAACACACTCTTTACAAGTATCAGGAGCTACTTACTAGCCTCGCATTTGTGAAACAAGCCACCAGTCCGTGTCACCCAGTGATCCAACTCCCCCGGACATACCATAACCGCTTTTTTCTGTTAGAACTGGAAGTGAGGTTGATTTATCAGCTCGATGTCGCAGAAAAGAAAAATTCATAAGTAAAAGAAAATTACTGTGAGGAGAAAACCGATATGAGTAAAAACAAAGTAGCTTCATTGCCACCTGAAACTAAAAGCATAGACAGTTCACAGTTTGCACATGTGAATAGTAATGCATTTAAAAGCCTATTTTGTAACTTTTAACTAAAGTTTTATCACAACTTGTTTTCATTAGCATTTCCTGCTACAGGAGTTTCCGTTTAGTCAGTTAGATTGCTTCCGTTCCTTAAGAATGTTCATTTCGAGCCATAGTAGTAAGCAGCTATCGTTTCACATTTACTCGACTTCAGTATGACGTCGAGCGCTATGCTTGACCTTACAGCCGATCAAGGGAGCCTCCCTCCACTTTCCTTTTTGTATACTCGCTACTCTTAGACTGTGGCGTCTCGACAAAGCTGTTAGCAGTCTGGTTGTACATCTGAAAGCAGCAAGAACATGAAGCCAGCTCTGGGATACCATGTGCAGCAGTTTTGCACAAGACCTAGCGTGCAGTACTAGGAGATGCAGGGCGCACCACCATATCGTGCTTACTGCCAACAGTTGCCGGCTCTGAGAGCGTCGGCAGACCACAGGTGGAGAAGGGAGGCGTGGGCGAAAGATAGCAACTGGACTTTGTGCCGGCAGTATGCAGGGGTAGCGGCAACATCAACTTGAACTAGCACTGGGGACCGCTATAGTTAGTGATGGACAAGACCTGGGTTCGTCGCCAGGCTTGGCATGGTGCATCGCCCCGTGATTGCCTATGTTGACGTAAGTGGCCGAAGTCGTCAGCTACGGGCGTTACATTGGATTTAGCCGTTACTTTACACCAGCAAAATGAGACAGGTCCTGGAGAAACAGACAGAGTCGTGGAGTCAGTCATTGATTGGCTAGGACAGAGGACTGTTTCACCTCCAGAGATCTAGCTTGGACTCTTGGAGGGACTGCGAAAACAAATTTACCGTTCCGACGATTCTAAATTGGGCCTGTAGAACGGATTGTTCCGTTGAATGTGCCACAGCTACATTTATGTGCCGGCATTAATGACAAGGATTTTAACTGTAAAAACGCGGTGCAGCTGTGTCGTTGCTGTATTGGTAGAACAGTGCTTATATAGTGGTATTTGAATTGAAACAGCATGGTGAGGCCATAGTGTGCTTCGATTGTATTATAAATGTAATTCTGTAGAAAAGACACGGTGAGGCCATAGTGCATCTGATTTTGTCATTAATTCCATCATCAGTTTATGCTTGGTTGTATGTTAGTTTGTTGTGCCAGTATGTTAGTTTGTTGTGCCAGTGTAGGCTGTGTTGTTCTACTTGTCTATTTCGTGTGCTGTTAAGATGTTGGATGTAATTGGATGTTGGAGTATTTTCTGATGAACTAACGTCTTAGTGAAGTATTATTTGCTGTACCAAATGTAAAGTTAATTCATGTGGGCAAGAGACATATTTCTTAGGAACGTATTTGTTTTTGATTAAGTATGTACTTATTGCCTCTGTGATGGTTTTGATATTTGATTACTGTGGGTCGAGTCCTTTTCTTTTACGATTGCTTCATTTGAAGTTAACAGAATAATGGATTAGAGGCAAGACTGAAGAATTTTTTGTCCGACTGCGATTCAATCACACAACTTTACAGTTTAGAAGCATGTGATTTATTACGAGACCGAAAGAGAAAAAATCTATTTTGCTCAAACTTTGCTGCTTTGTAGTGTTTTGGCAGCTGTTTAATTTACTGCTTTTTCCACCACAAACCGCCTCTGCAGCTCATCGGCTTGTAGCTCCCATCATTTGCACGAGATGTCACTCCAAACACCAATTAAACAGTCAACAGTTAATACGTGTGTTACACACTCATCCTTACTAAGCAGTATTAAATTATACACTCAAAGATTTCCTTTCAATCGGTCTATCTATTAGTAATAATCGTATCAATATCCTTACAGTAGTTCTTGAGATTAGCTGGAAGATACAGGTAGAAACTGCAGCAGGGGAGTATAAATTATGTATGTATTGAATATACAAGATACATAGAAGATTACGTGTAATTTCAGTTTCATATAACTATAATCGTAGTACTACTGCCTTTCCTTATTTGCCATATACTTTCGTTTATACAAATATATTTATACTGTTCAAAATAACCTTATTTAATAATGAAAATCAAATGTCATACATTATCTCCAAAAACATGCACAATAGATATGTTCGTAATTTAGACCTTTAGAATATAGTCCAGTAATCTTCAACAGTGAATACTGATTGTAGTGTATTTTTCTTGGCATCCATAAAGCAACTAATATGCGAATGAGACAAAGAGCAGAGGGCTTTGATACGTTTTCCTTAAAATCTCGAAGAACTGAGGCAGAGTATATCAAATGTACAAAAAATTAATTTCTTAAAAGTCCACATGCTTTTTGTAACTTTTCAAAAATTAGATGTGAAAGACGCAGAGCTTCAGTATTAATCTGATACTTGTCAGTGCAAAGTAAAGACACAGTTTTCACAACACTGTCATTCATGTTGGAATTCCACACATTTAGTTGGTAGTGTAAGGTAGTGCTTCTGTTTGTGACAACTGGCGTTTATCTTTCGATTCAGAAACGTAAAATGAAAAACGTGTGGCGGATGAGGCCTTGCCACCATCAAAGATGACAGTTGCAGAGTACATGAGCCAGTGTTCGACTGATATTCTTATTTTTTTTTTGAACGCTGCCGTTGTTTTCGATCTAAAATGTGTAGTCCAGGAGTGAAAAAGAGCATGGGGAAACTCCTTTTTTTCCGTTTTATATTGTCTTTAGGTGGCGCGCCAGTTAGCAAAGGCGATTTCTTTGTCATCCGACACTCCACTCAAGGTACTATACGCTGCTGGTGAAACAGTTCTTCTGTTGGTGAAATGTGTGATAAGACACAAGATTTATTCGTCAGGTATTGCCTCTGAACATCGTCCCCAATGCTTGTACATAATGTAGATGATTTAAGAAACACTGAAGAAGACGCTTACTTAGAAATTAATCTGTCCTTGTTAAAGACCCTAGTACCAACTCACCCACACTGCGGTATCGATGAAATGCTACTTTCTGTCTAATTGAAAAGATCGAGTATATTGTGTCGTTAGTTAACAGGTTCGTTTTGCGCGGTGCGTCTGGTGCCCTGGTCGCGCTGGGCTGCAGTTCAGTTCTTCGCCCCGGCTGTGACCAGGAGCCACCCTCCTACCGCGGAGTCAGCCTGAGGAAGACGCCCTTGAAAGGCCGCAACACCAGCTCGCCTATCAGCTTCAGGTCCTCCCGCTTCTCCACCGTCTCTACGCGGAAGTTGCGTAAGATGTACGACAGAACTGTCTTCTCTTCGAGGACGGCGAATTTCTGGCCTGTCGGAACAGTAAAAAACATACAGAAACAAGGCTTATATTTACAGGAGTGTTTTAAATAACAACTACAGATACACGAAATATAGTGAAGTAAAAAAAAAATGCTCTAATTTTCATATTCTGTTGTGTACTGAAGATGGCCTCACCATGAACGAAATCTACTCATGCAATTAACATCATTTGCGACTGACTACCGTGTCCTCTACTACTTGATAAAACACGGCGTATTATAGAAGGATGTTTATTTGTGTATGCAAAAGTTTCGGGTTTTGATTAAATTAATTGTTGTGTGGCGAATAAAAGTTTTTAATTTTGAGGTTGAAGCTCATGGCTGCGTCCCCGTTTGCGAAGAAACAAACTTGTTTTTGGATAGGTTCCGCCTTTAGCAAACAGTACATTTTCTTTTTTTTTTTTTTTATCCAGACACTTTCAGTGAAACTACAGCGTCATCACTGTCTTTTTCATTTACTTTCTCTCAAATAACAGAAAAAATTTGTTTTTACTGCCTGTACGTAGATAATTTCAGTTTTTAAGTCAAGTATTTATCAAACTAGTTTAGACAAGAAGAGCATAGAAGCCTTTGAAATGTGGTGATGTACTGAACAGAACTGAGGAGAAAAGAAATTTGTGGGACAACCGGACTAGAAGAAGAGGCTCGTTGACAGGACACATTCTGAGACTTCAATGGACCACCTATTTAGTACTGGAGGGGAGTGTGGGGGCGAGGGAGAGGGGGACGTAAAATCGTAGAGGGAGATCAAGAGACGAATATAGTAAGCAGACTGAGAAGGTCACAATAGTCATTCGGTAATTAAGAGACTTGCACACGACAGAGTAGCTTTTGAGTTACATCAAACCAGCGTCCGGATTGAAGAATACAACAACTACTACAACAACAATAACATCCACCAAACCGAAAAAGAAATTTTTTTAGATCCTGTAAACATGCAGATTTGTTGAAATCTGTAAAAGGATATGTAAGCACATTGCATATCACACATACAGACACACAGTCTTTCACATCAGGTAAAATAATGTGAAACATAAGAGTTAAACGTAAAGGCGTAATATCCCATACATCCATGTAAGTAATTTTTCTGTATGCTGACTGCTTTGACAGAAAGCAAACAGAAAACCTAAGGATAATATTGAACTTCAAAGAATCGTGTCGGGTAAAAAACAAAAAAGAAACATTGTTTGCTGAAGGCGGAACCTATCGGAAATCAAACTTAAGGTCTCTTAAACTTAAACTGAGGGATAGACGAAATTAAGTTGTAACGCTTTCTGCAAAATCCCAAGTTCATTTTATGAAAAGAAAAGAATAAAGCCTAGTTGCGAAACGAGCTCAGATGTCACAGTCACCCTAGTCGTGAGATATGACCCTCAACTGCTAAAACAGTGTTACAAAATTAAAAGGTAGAAATAATCGATTGACTTTTTGGGCAGTGCTATTCTAATTTAGCCATGCAACATCTTAACACAACAGTTTCTCTTCCCAAGCATAACATAGGCTGTCGTTCAAACAGCTCCTGACTGAATCAGCCTTAGCTGTGGTTGCATGAGCCTACGAGGAATAAAAGGAGCCAGCTGATTACAACAGTACATTATACTCCGATGGCTCGGTTGGACGAGAGCTCCCTGTGAAAAGTGCTCCTAAGAGTCCAGCTCACGATGTGGTGTGGTTGAGACGCTCTGGAAAGAGTGAAGTATATCATTTCAGGGCCTGGGCTGTTCCTTTAGAATTGACGTATCTTAAAAATTTCGCGTAATATAATGCAGCCGCCGATCCTTATGAGCGCTTACTATGACGCCCGTTTGACAGGAAATGCATGATGCAACAAAAGAAGCGACTGTGATATTATCATCAGTAATATTACCAAGAACATTTTCTACGTTATTCATAAAGTACATAGGTCGCAATGTGAGCATGTTCAGGTGTCGTCATAAGATCATATCAGAAGCAAACAGCCTTAGAGCTGCGTATTTTTGTACAAAGCTTAATTCTTTTGGAGAGTGAGGTGTGAGTGGGGACGGGGGCGCGGTGGCTGTTGGTCGTCAGCTTTCTGACTTGTCTGATGCGGCCAGCAACGAATTCTATGAAAGTGATGCCTAGGTGTCTTAACATATTTTCTATCATCCTCTCCCTTCTTCTTGTCAACATTTTTGGTGTGTTGCTCTCTTCGTCGATGCTGCGGAGAACCTCCTCATTTGTCATCAGTCCACATAATTTTGCAGCATCCTGCTGGAGCAGCACATTTGAAACGCATTGATCCTGTTCTTTTCTAATTTTGCCACAGTCCATAACTCATTGATCTACACCAAACGCAAATTCTCAGAAATTTCTTCCTCAAATAAAACCGAAGTTTCATTCTAATAGATTTCTTCCGGCCAAGAATGCCTTCTTTGCCAGGTTATTTCTTACGTCCTCCTTGCTTCGTTCGTCATGTGCAGTTTTACTCCAGGTATGGCAATGCTTCGCTCCCAAATTCTGATGTCAAGTTCGCTGCTATTTGTGCTTCTGCTACTTCTCACTACTTTCGTCTTTCTTCAGTTTACTGTCAATTCGTTGTGCGTGCTAATTAGGCTGTTCATTACACTCGGCAGCTCCTGCAATTCTTGCTCACTTTTGCTCAGGATAGCAATTTCATCAGTGAATATTTTCATTGAAATCCTTTCACTTTAAATTTTAATTCCACTCCTGAACATTTATTTTCCTTGATTGCTTCTTCGATGTGTAGGATGAACAGTCGGGTTCGAGAAACTGCATGCATGAATTATACTCTTTCTAATCCGAACATTTCATTGTTGCCATTACATTTTTTTCTGTATTGGTACTTGAACATATTGTGTTTTAACCGTCGCTGTCCACAGCCTGCAACGATTTTACTGAGAATTTCGAACATTTTGCATCATTTTACACTATGTAATACTACTTCCGGGAAAAAAAATCGTATGTAACTATTTTGATTTTTGCAAGGCTTACTTCTATTATCAAGGACATCGTCAGAACGCCCCATCTGGTGCCTTTTTCGTTACCTAAAGTAAAACAGATCGACATGTAACACATCCTCAACCTCAGCAGCGTCAACTCGTTTAAAACCCATGACTGCCGCCGAATACTCTAGGGCCACTGTCACGTGGTGAGTGTGTTTTGGGTGCTCCTACCGTCCTCATACAGCCGCATTGCCTTTTGTGACACTTATACGGCGCTAGAGGGATCACCTGTTGTAACGATTGAAAAGAAAAAGAAGAATGCCGATCCGCCTGTCTATCCGTTACACGGTGGGTTTTATAAAACACCTTGTCCACGATACAAAATCCCAGGTTATATCAATACTACAGTTTACGAGGGCATGTGTCTTCACTTTCCTGGCATCTCTGACTTTGGTTTGCTTACCTCGCGACTTCTAAGGTTGTCTCGTAACTTTCGTCCCGCTTGGCTTTTTGTTCATCCAAGAACAGCTTTCGACGTACAAACAACAAACTACGCTAAGTTGAAGTGCTAGTGTGGCAGAAAATCCAGTGCTACGAAATAAAATTATCAAAACGTATAATGCCACTTGAGTTTTAGTCATTAATGTTTAACCGTAATCAGGAACGCAAGTAACAGCCTGTTTAGGTCCATTCATTAAATAAAAAAATGACTCTGAGCACTATGGGACTTAATTTCTGAGGTCATCAGTCCCCTAGAACTTAGAGCTACTTAAACCTAACTAACCTAAGAACATCACACACATCCATGCCCAGGCATGGCGGTCGCCCGGTTCCAGACTGTAGCGCCTAGAACCGCTCGGCCACTCCGGCCGGCTCATTAAATCAAATTCTGTGGGAGGAACCATGTTCAGAGCACCGCAACGAGACACAGTTTAATGATTCACTGCATTACGAGACGTTTAGAATTTCACACGGCCGTTCACCAAGCCACAGTTCAACACAGCAGTGGATTATCGGTAACTCGTCACACTACTCCGTCCAAAGCGCAAGTTGCCTTTGTTCATAACTGATGTAAAACAGATAGCGAATTGTTATACACAAACATTTTCCAAGGCACTGTTAACTGCGGCGAATAATTATCGGCATCACATTCCACTTGACCGCCCCGACTCGTGTCCGGCAGAAGACTCATAGTGACTTGACAGTAACTGATCGGCACCCGCTTATTAAGTGCGCGCTTCTGATTGGTCCGTCATCTTCACCAACAACGACTAAGCTAAAATGTCTTTCTCGTTTAAATTTTTACTATAGTTAATAAACTTAGGAAAATATTATTAATCATTCATCAGTTCAACTATGGTTGACCGGATGCCTGGAGGAGCATAGCAGTGTTCTAATAATAAATGTTAACTAACTATACTGTACTGACGAAGTAAATCTCGGGTGAACAGCCTGGTATGAGTGTGCATAGGACACAATATTTCGGCAATGTGGTCGATTGCTGAAATATTGTGTCCTATACACTCTCATACCAGGCTGTTCACCCGAGGTTTATTTCGTCATAAAATACGCCGGAAGAATCACATAATATATTGTACTGCCTCGTGCCACGATCAGTATGTGATTCTCGGCTATGTATACGGAACTCCAGCGCGATACAGTCACCACTAGCAGGTGCGTTCCCATGCTCTGAAACCATCTCCCGCGCAATTAAGTGCACGGGACTCTCCCTACCTCCCTGCTACTGAATGTTCTTGTCTGATTGGCAACAAGTAGAAGTAAGAATGTAACGTGGGCTATAAATGTGTCACAGATGGCATCTCAGAGCGGCTGTATACGGACGGTAACGAAACGAAACTAAACTAAACTAAACTCCGTCCGAACAGGCCTTGGAAGGCCCCAACGGTACCGACCGGCCGCCGTGTTATCCCTCTGTCCAGGGGCGTCACTGGAGGCGGATGTGGAAGGGCATGTGGTCAGCACATCCCTCTCCCCTCGGTCGTCAGTTTTCTTGACCGGAGCTGCTACTTCTCAGTCAAGTAGCGCCTTAATTTGCCTCACGCGAAGGGCTGAGTGCACCCATCTTGCCAACAGAGCTCGGCAGACTTGACGGTCACCCATCCAAGATCTAGCCCAGTCCGACAGCGCTTAACTTCGGTGATCTGACGGGAACCGTTGTTACCACTGCGGCAAGGCCGTTGGCACATATACGTACGGTAGCAGGAACCAAAAGACATTCTCCACTCAGACTATGGCCGAGGAAGTCTCGGCCGAGAGCTTGTGCATTTTGAACCACTTAACGCGGCTGGAAGCTTGAGGGAATTTTATCAGTACATATCACTATTCTTACCTATGCAGTTGCGCGGGCCTCCACTGAAGGGCACGTAGGCGAAGGGGTGCCTGCCCTGCACCCTCTCCGGCAGGAAGTTGTCCGGGTCGAAGCGCTCCGGGTCCGGCCAGTGGTCGGGGTCACGGTGGGCGTGGTAGATGTGCAGCGTCAGTGTGGTCCCCTCCGGGATGTTGTAGCCGGCTGACAACAAGAATGAGAGGTAGGCTTACACTGCACCCAGAGGGGAGTCCATGATAAAGAATTTACCTTGTCAATATGTACTATATTTTTTACCCTTTATACGCTGTAATTTTAAATGCTGAGCTATCAGTTATCACCATTCTCGCCCACTTCTAAGAGATTACGAAGACAGTATGTAGCGCGAAAAAAAACTGCCTTAGGTTTTTCGTCCCGTCACCAACAACGTCGTTAGGGCCAGAACACAAATTCAGATTTGAGAAGGTTATTATTTTGATGGTAACGATCCAGGAATATTTCCTAAGCAGTTTAGGGATTGAGCAGAAATCCAAAATTTGGATGGATGGTCGGTGATTCGATCTGCCGTAAGCATTGTGCCACCCTAACCGATGAATACGGTGGAAAATGGCTTCTGATAGTCGCAAGTTATTCAACCCAGCAGGAAAAACTCTGAGGTTTCACAACTGAGCGCCAGAACACAGCTCGAAATTCCCAGCAATCCTCGTTGTCGTCTCCTACTCATACACAACTGCAGTACGGTACACAGTTTCAATACTTAGGTGGTTCATACCAGGAACATCATTAAAAACATGAAACGAGATAGCAAGAATCTAATTTTAATAGACAAAAAATAATAACCCGCAAACAACACTGTAATTGTGAACGTTAGAGACAAAGACAGTATCGATTTGAAACTGTACGCGCTATTCACCCGAATACTGCTGGATGTGAACTATATTTAAAATAATTGTGTATATCCACAGTATCGAGGAACGGCAGGTTATTTCTATATACAGCCCATTGTACACACTCGGTTCTTACCAGCTAAGCACCAAGTTACAGGGGAAGAGGGTTCTTTTATTCTCCAAATCTTTCAGTCCTTTCTTATAAGCATTGTAACTTTCTTCACACTTGCGGTATTTTACTAAAGTGTGTAAAGAAATAGAGCAAGAAGTTTGGTCTAAGCTTCATGAAGCTAGGAAATTTTCGTAGTCTTACACGGATGCCATTCATATAATGTAGATCATCAATATACCCAGGAACTCCAACATGCTATAAATAAATAGCTATCGAAAGAAACATTATAACTACGTATCTTTAAGAGCAGAGAAATGCATAAGATCATATGTGTACAGCAGCTGTCACATGTCATTGCAAAATGAACATAATCTACACACGTTTTGTAGTCAGTACTAGTTCCAGATATTTTGCCTGTTTCGTCCCTCCCCCCCCCCCCCTACCCCTCCCTCCCGCTTACAATTCTCATTCCTACTCCCTCAATTAACAATTCTGAATTACCATAGCATATTGCCATGATGGATAACACAATAATTATAAACAATATAGATACGTACATCATGGGTAATATAGCAGTTATAAGGCAAGAGCAGTTGGTGCAGAAATTTTACGAGAGTTAGTGATGAGAAACACAAACAGCAGAACAGTTTGAAGTAATCGAAGTATTAAAGTTACGGGGATTGAAGAAACAATAAGAGAAATGAGGCAAGACATAGGCTACTGTATGAAAGTTTAATCGTTACATTACGCCAATAATTTTTAACAGTTAAATGTATATGACACCAGTAATGATTAGGACGCAAAATCAATGGTTTAAATTTTTTCAAAAATAAATCACGGGGGTCCCACAATTGTTTCAGAGACCTTTGCTAAAAGACGAAGGGAAAAGCAAACAACAGACGTTGAACATATTTCAATAGATAAACTGATTTCATTTACTAATTGTAAGAACTGATGAATTTATGTGACGGAAATTAAAATTAACGGATAGGGTATTCTGAAGACTAATAACCTCTTTTAGACTGTATGTATAATATAGCAGCTCTGAATGTTCTACTGGAAACGTTAACGAGTGTAACCAAACGCATGTATTTCTTCCTTTGACGTAAGAACAACGTTTTTAATAATGTAGTACCACGAAAAAACAAAACTGGTAACTTGCTTTGTGAGGAATCGCTGATATCTACAGTTTCCAAAGAGTAACGAGCACGATTTTTATAAATAAAATCGCTTTCCGCCATCTACCTTCTTAAGGCTATAGCGTAAACGATAAAATGAATTATGCGAATCATTCAAGCCTACTCTTACCTTTTATTCGAACTGGCACTGACACTGATCGATATACACTGTAAGACAAAAAGAATAACGCACCGCGAAGGAGTTATCCAAATAGGCCAAAACAACTACCGACGGAAAATGCAAAACTGTACATTTCGGTGGCCGATGGATGTATGGGTGACGCTGCAACGCAGTTTGAGGCAGTGATAGTAAACAAGGAAGATGTCGATACCAGGGCATAAAGTGTTTGCGCATTTCATTGCTTTTGCTCAGTAGGACCGTAACGGTACCTCGCAGGCAGGCATGTGAACAATAGGCGCAGATGTCAGCATTTGAGAGAGGACGTGTAGCTGGTTTGAGTAATCGACGAATCGTTCAACATTTGAGTAGGAGGGATGCCACTGTTCGACGATATTGGCAGGAATGGGTGACCCATGGCAGAATACAGCGTCAAGAAGGGAGGAATCGACCTAGAGGGACGACAGAACGAGAGAACCAAGCAGTCGTCAGGGAGGCACTCAGAGCAGCAAATTCATCATTATCATCGACCCGACGTGCACTGGAGCATCAGTAGTCTCAAGGACCATTCACAGACATCTCTCAGAAAGGCAGCTGAGCTCCTTGCGCCGACTACCCCCTTACGCCAACTATCATTCGGCTCTATACACCAAGAAGGTCGTCTGCAGTGGTGTCGAGCACATTCGGCCTGGAATCTCATTTACTGGAGTATAACTGTCTTCTGTGATGAGGCCCGCCTCGAAATGAACTCCTATGACCAGCTAGGACATGTCTAGGCAGGCATCTGAAAGAACGCAAAATCCCCAAGTTTGGCAAAGTTTTACAGAAGTTCGAAATATGGCGCGTACTTCAATGCGAGATGCTTTTAATAATTTCCCCAACGAAATTCTGTGTCGAAATCTGGCAGAAAACCCAAAGAGATTCTGGTCATACATAAATCACACCAGTGGCAAGACACAATCACATGACAGTGCCACTAAAGCAGAGTTATTAAACACGCTTTTCCGAAGCTCCTTCACCAAATAAGACGAAGTAAATATTCCTGAATTCCAATCAAGAACAACTGCCGAGATGAGAAACATAGCTCCATCTTTCGCAATTATATACAGCCACTCACAGAAAGATCCGTACCTAAAGACTGGAAAATTGCTCGGGTCACATTAATACCCAAAAAGGGAAGTAGGAGTAATCCGCTGAAATACAGGCCTATATCACTAACGTCAATTTGCAGTAGGGTTTTAGAACATATACTGTATTTGAACATTATGAAGTACCTCGAAGAAAACGATTTATTGACATATAGTCAGCACCGATTCAGAAAATATCCTTCTTGTGAAACACAACTAGCTCTTCATACTCATTAAGTAATAAGTGCTATCGACAGAGGATGTCAAAGTGATTCCATAATTTTAGATTTACAGAAGGCTTTCGACACCGTTCCCCACAAGCGTCTTCTAATCAAACTGCGTGACTACGGAGTATCGCCTCAGTTGCGCGACTGGATACGTGATTTACTGTCAGAAGGGTCACAGTTCGTAGTAATAGACGGAAAGTCATCGAGTAAAACAGAAGTAATATCCGGCGTTCCCCAAGGAAGTGTTATAGGCTCTCTATTGTTCCCGATCTATATTAACGACATATGAGACAATGTGAGTAGCCGTCTTAGATTGTTTGCCGATGATGCTGTCATTTATCGTCTTGTAAAGTCATCAGATGATCAAAACGACTTGCAAAACGATTTAGATAAGATATCTTTATGGTGTGAAAAGTGGCAACAGACCTGAATAAAGAAAAGTGCGAAGTTATTCACATGAGTACTAAAAGAAATCAGCTACATTTCGATTAGGCGATAAGTCACACAAATCTGAGGACTGTAAATTCAACTAAATACTTAGGGATTACAATTACAAATAACCCAAATTGGAACGATCACACAGATAATATTGTGGGTAGAGCAAACCAAAGACTGCGATTCATTGACAGAACACTTAGAAGGTGCAACAGATCTACCAAAGAGACTGCTTACACTACGCTTGTCCGTCCTATTCTGGAGTACTGCTGTGCGGTGTGGGATCTGCATCAGGTGGGACTGACGGATGACATCGAAAAAGTACAAAGAAGGTCTACTCGTTTTGTATTATGGCGAAATAGGGGAGATAGTGTCATAGACATGATACGTGAATTGGAGTGGCAATCATTGAAACAAAGGCGTTTTTCATTGCGACGAGGTCTTCTCTTGAAATTTCAATCACTGGTTTTCTCCTCCGATTGCGAAAACATTCTGTTGGCACCCACCTACATAGGGAGAAATGATCATTACGATAAAATAAGAGAAATCTGGGCTCGCACGGAAAAATTGAAGTGCTTGTTTTTTCCGCGTGCCGTACGAGAGTGGAACGGTAGAGAGTCAGTATGAAGGTGGTTCATTGAACCCTCTGCCAGGCATTTTTTGTGAATAGCAGAGTAATCACGTACATGTAGATGTAGATGTAGATGTCTAGAGACGCCCCGGAGAGCGGCGGGATACCACCCTGAATCTCACCTGCCACACGGGCCGGTAGCCTAGAGTGATGGTTTGGGGCGCCATCTCATCCGTGACACCGTTATAGCACAGCGATATGTCGGCTACGCCCCGTTTTGCTGCCCTTCATGGCAAGCCATCCCTGGCTTACATTTCGGCAAAATAATGCCCGAGCGCACACAATGAGAGTTTCTACTGCTTGTCTTCATGTTTGCCAAACCCTACCTGGGATAGTAAAATCACTGGATCTCTCCCCAATTCAGAATGTTTGGAGGATTATGGGCAGGACGCTTCAACCAACTTGTGATTTTGTTAATCTAAAGCGCCAATTGGACAAAATTTGGCACGATATACCTGAGGAGGACATCCAATAACTCTATCATCAATGCCAAGTCGAATAATTGCTTGCTTAAGAGCCAGAGGTGGATCCACTCGTTACTGACTTGGCCTTGAATAAATCATCCAATTTTTCTGAAATTGTTATGATTTGTTCGCCATAGTCTATTGTGTTTAATGATACAATGAAAGATGGTTCAAATGGCTCTGAGCACTATGGGACTTAACTTCTAAGGTCATCAGTCCCCTAGAACTTAGAACTACTTAAACCTAACTAACCTAAGAACATCACACACATCCATGCCCGAGGCAGGATTCGAACCTGCGACCGTAGTGGTCACGCGGTTCCAGACTGTAGCGCCTTTAACCGCTTGGCCACACCGGCCGGCGATACAATGAAAGATCTATACATTCAACTTCAGAATTATTACTGAGATCAGTCCTGCCTTTAATGTACTAACATACATGCATTTAAGTCCTTATAGAAATTACGTTTTTCGCTGGTGAAGTGTGAATAAGTTGAACCAGTTATCTAGTGGCAGTACGAAAATAGTTTCCACTGCCATAATCTATTATTTTGTCAAACACATTCTCGCTTATACGGATTAAAGAACCTGCAGAATGTAAGTCGAGATCCGATTCAGATATTAAAGTTAACAATTCACTGGTATTTCAATTAAGCATCTACGCAGTCAATATATTCTCAATTTTTGCATATATTCCGTTCAATACATGAATTACAAATATACTTATATAATTTTATATTATAGTAAATACTCGTCTGGTCATAAGACTACTAACAACACAAGCAGACGGAGAGCCCACTCTATTGATATTTATTGGATATCTTCCCAATATATGGCGGTTCCTATATTTCTTCGTTCTAGGAAGACGCCTACTTTCCCTACATGGTGGAAAGACCATGTAGTTCGTGCACAATGTTGCCGTTTATTCATTTGAACAACAGGACACATAGCAGGCGTTACTGCCTTCCAATTAGAACAAGTTGTTTTACATTACGTTAGATACACCTGCATGGCCAGCTGCTCAAGTAGAGGTAGACTGTTCGAATAAAGGCTGCGCCGTTACGTTTCGTCGTTGTGAAATGTACCACAAATTAGACAGATTGTATGTACGCATAGAGTTCTTTTCATTGTATTTTGTAGCCGTATGGAGTCTTCTCTTAAAATGAAGCTCAGCTGTTGAGGTGTTGATAACGGAACTTAGCAGACTCTAATGATACGCATGTCTACGGGTATGTGTTGTCGTTGAGGTTGGTCTCCTCCCCCCTTTTCTGTTTATATTAAGGACAATACTTACACAAGCTCTCACAATTACACGATACAGTAACATCTCACTGGAATATTTCGCCGACTGGTAGTCATAAAATACCCCAACAAACGCGGGGCAGAAATTTTCATCATTGTTAAGTGTATCACAATTCAGATAGATTGTAGGCGTAGAGTCCTCTCATCAGATTTTCTAGCTTTACGCAGTCTTGTCTTAGAAACCTTAACTTCCAGCAAAGGAGAACACAATCAAGTTCATTGGTCTCTCACTGAACTGGAAAACATTTCGATGACAAATGCTCAAGTCTAGTTAAGGCAGTCGTAACCGAGTGTTAACTATTCTTATCGACAAAATGCTAACTGAAAAGAAACTGGAACGACAGGATAAAAGTTACATTTCTCCGACTATAATGGAGTTAGTCTGTTATGAAACTTGTTTACTACTTATTGTAATTGAAGCTAATTAATTTGAATAAGCCGGCCGAAGTGGTCGTGCGGTTGAAGGCGCTGCAGTCTGGAACCGCAAGACCGCTACGGTCGCAGGTTCGAATCCTGCCTCGGGCATGGATGTTTGTGATGTCCTTAGGTTAGTTAGGTTTAACTAGTTCTAAGTTCTAGGGGACTAATGACCTCAGCAGTTGAGTCCCATAGTGCTCAGAGCCATTTTGAATTTGAATAACAGCTTCATGCAAATACAGTCGTCTTAAGTCACCTAATATACATACCTATTTGTACATCTTGAGTGGCCCTGCGCTGGATGAAAGGCACACTCGGATAAATTCTCAAGGATTCCTTGATTACCATTTCGAGATATTTCATGTTATTCAGATCCTGCATTGTCGGTGCTCTCTGCTCGTCTTGGAATATGTCTTTCAGCTCGGCGTAAACTCTCTCCTGCAAACAGAGAAGCACGGTATCGCAACGTCCGCAGCCGCTTCGGCACGCTGTCAAGCTGTCTGGTAACACTCACCTGTACATCTGGATGGTGCCCTAGCAGGATGAGGACCCAGGACATGCCAACTGTGGTCGTGTCGTGACCCTACGACAGACATACCTCTTAATGCGAGACTTTGGAAGAATGGAACACATTTAAATAAGTGGTTAGGGCATTTTGCAAATTTAAACAATAGCGTGGACAGCAAGTATGCTAGAATAGGCCGCAGCGATAATCACGTCTCGTGTACGTTCACACTCCGAATTTCGTGGCACTGTTACGACGAAATTAAACTGTCAGATGTGCGGAACAGTCATTACGTTACAAAATAAACACATCCCGTTAACCTTTACACTGAGTGAAGGCACACTAGGCGCTTGGGATAGGGCGAGATGAACTTACGATGGATGGAAGGGGTACGACTGCAGATGACATTCGTTATGTAGACATATTCATATTATATTCCACCATTCATTACTTCAAGTAGCTACCATCACGAACAGAGAAAAAAGGCTGAATCAATGGACAACCAGAGATAGGAGGAGGTACATCCTACGCATTCTTTGTTGCTACTTAATGAATATTCTTCACGACTAAAATCACACTTTACATTATCATCACTAAGGCCGACATAAGAGCTCATGGCACAAAATCACCGCATCCAAAGAAACAGTGACGTCCCGACAGTTACAAAGTCGTTCTCGACAAACAACAATGACATCAATGGTAATGATATGCCTTCATGAGCATCAGTGTGGAGACTGTATAACTCTTGAAAAATGACGTGATTCCACGATTCTATGTTTTAAATTGTTCTGCACTACTACCTTCAGACACCATTCATTTTCAAATGCATCTAACTAACGTACCAATCATCATAACAAAAGAAGAGAGCAAAAACGTTAAAGTGATATAACTACATTGGATACAGATTTAAACAAACGTATTGGTTACCTATAACGACAGATGGGGGCTCATCGTTGTCAGTTCCTTAAAAAAATCGCATGCTATGCATATTTGTGCACAGCCGTCTTGTCAACAGTAATCATCTAAAACATAAGGTGTTTGACAGACAAAGTGCTTTCGAGGACAATAACATTAAAATGCCACATCTAGCCAGAAGCACCAGTCAAACGAACCATGTAATGTTTACAACAAATCATACTGTATTCACCTGTTCATTTGATTGTCACATGTGCTTGAATGCGTGAGAAAATTTCAAATGTCCGTCAGTAAATAAAGGTTCTTACTGTAGTATTGATACGATTTTATAGTATACCTCTGTCTTACACGAACAGTTGCGTGGGGGACGCGGATACTTATATACAAAGCGGTGCTTCATATGAGCAGCGGTACAGACACTTTTCGTACAATTGTCAAGACGTGTTTCGTCGACAAACGTAACTGTTTGTATCATATATGTTTGGTTCGTCGACATACCATAAATTTTTGTACCATATATGTTTGGTACGTCATTGGTAAGCGAAAAACATAGTGTCGAATCTCGAACTTAATATCTTAGTGTATAAAACTGAAGAATGTGTGAAATTGTACCTTTATCTTTATTGTAAAACAATGAGTTAAAAACTATAGCATTACAACTATAGCACATCACAACATGAAAAAGGTATCAGAAATCAGGAACGGGGAAAAGAAGCTTGTTAGATTTCGTAGATAAGCGGTGTCCATGTACAAAGTAAATAAGGTAAAATAGTAACAATGGATCAAAGGTGAAACAAATAGCTTTAAGACGTCAAAATATACATCGTGTTGTGCGTGATCTCTATTTATATATTGCGTAGTATGTGTCTACGAGCATGTGTGTGTATGTGTTTGTCTGTCTGTGAGTGTGTGTGTGTAGCAGACACCATTTCGCAGAATATAACCATTATTCGAAACTGTTCAACAATTAACATATGTTGTTGTTGTGGTCTTCAGTCCTGAGACTGGTTTGACGCAGCTCTCCATGCTACTGTATCCTGTGCAAGCTTCTTCATCTCCCAGTACCTACTGCAACCTACATCCTTCTGAATCTGTTTAGTGTATTCATCTCTTGGTCTCCCTCTACGAATTAACATGTATTACTTCCAATAGATTAGGCTTACAAATCGTACAAGAAAACGGCTCACTTGGCAAATACATTCATATGAAAAAAAGAACTTTATTTCGTTTAATGTAATAAAATTCTGCTGGTATCAAAGTGGAAAGATAAAAAGAAATATAGTGGACAGGGTAAACATTTAAAAACAGAAACTTCTACTTCAACGGCTAAAATGTTCGCAGGTAATTTAGAGTACGAGATTAGTAAAAAAACAGCGAGGGTAGCATAGAGTGGTGATATACATTGCTTAGGTTATATACGTTTGTCCTCTCTTTTTGATAAAGGCACGGTGGACGATACTGAAAATTATGATGATCGTGCGCGGTGTCATAATATGAGAATTCAAGACAATCCAGCATAGTGCATTGCAGATATATACGTGGCAAGCGATTTCTTTTAAGAAATTGAGTACGATGTTTTTCATTTATTCTTCAGGTACTTCTAGGTAGAACAATTCTACACCTACATCTACATGGATACTCTGCAAATCACATTTAAGTGCCTGGCAGACGGCTCATCGAACCACGTTCACAATTCTCTATCATTCCAATCTCGTATAGCTCGCAGAAAGAATGAACGCCTATATCTTTCCGTGCGAGCTCTGATTTCTCTTATTTTATCGCGGTGATCGTTCCTCCCTATGTAGGTCGGTGTCAACAAAATGTTTTCACATTCGGAGGACAAAGTTGGTAATTGGAATTTCGTGAGAAGATTCCGTCGCAATGAAATACGTCTTTCTTTTAACGATTTCCAGCCCAAATCCTGTATCATTTCTGTGACACTCTCTTCCATATTTCGCGATAATACGATTCCATATTTAAGGTTGAATAATTGTTTTTTCAGTTAATTTTTGCTTATTTCAAACTAGTTTTCGACTTATAGGGCCATTTTAATGAAGAAAACTGAGTGTGTCTGGAAGAGACACTAGTTCTGAGGTAACCAAAAATTATAAGAAAAGATAATATCCACTTGCATAGGGTATTATGTATCAGACTTATTTCATAACGTCGAAATTACACTTTACCTAACAGACAAAAAATTAAGCACAAGTAATAATTAAACTACACAATATTACAGGTTAAATGGTTTCAATGCTTAAGTTTTTGGGGTGTTGACATTGGCTGAGAAATTGTTAAGTGGATTGTATCTTTGTTTATAATGTTTGGTTACCAAAGAACTGGTGTCCCTTCAAGACGCTAGTCAGTTGTTTCCTGAAGATGGCCCAATAAACCGGTAAAATAGCTTGGAATAAAAAAAAATCACTAGAACAAAAATACGGTGTGCTTTTTATTAAATCTTAAAAATGAGAATTATGTGTCCACATCTGTTACTAAAGGTAACTACTATGTTCGTTTAAGGCTGTATCCAATGTAGCTATATGACTTTAATGTTTTTGATCTCTTATTATGGTGCGTTGTGTGTTTTTTTCTTTTTTTTTTAGATTCACATGAAAATTGAGAGTATCTGAAACTAGCACTACAAATAAGGTGATTTAAAACAAAACTTGGTGGAATTATGTCATTTTTAAAATTTAATGAGACTGTGGAGCCCATCCAGAAGAAAGTAAGGGGAATTTTACGTCAACGTACTTTGAGTGGAACCTGCGTACATGTCACAGGTAATAAAGTGAATTGCGAAGGTCTACAAGCCCTGATCTTACTCTTCGATCATATTCTATAACCATATCACGCCCTCCTCATTTCATTTACATGTATTAAGACATAAACATGAGCAAGGATGTCAGTTAACCTTCGATCATATTCTATAACCATATCACGCCCTCCTCATTTCATTTACATGTATTAAGACATAAACATGAGCCAGGATGTCAGTTAACCATATTGATAAATTAATATTGACCATTTTGAATTTTTTGCTCCTTTTTTCCGCTGATTGCCAAATGTCGTACTGCGTCACTTGGACCTAAAAAATACCAAGGAGAGGAATGTGCCGACCACCGTTTAATGTATTAACAACATCGTGTGCGGAAACCGGTCTTGTAAACGCTGACTTTTATGCCTGTTTTTTGTTCCGTCAAAGCAAATAGTTTCTCACGTACTGTTACGTTACACATTTGCAGTCGCAATACTCGAAGCTGTCTATTATGGTGAAAGTCATTCTGTTCTCATAAGGAGTTTCCATACAATCGATAATCCCACATTAACATCCGGCTCTGAATATGAAAAAAGAATCATAAATGTTCATTTTTGTGTCACCATTGCGTGATACATGTGCAGTCGCAGTACTCTGTGCTATCTATCATTCAAAAGGTCGTTCTGTTCTCGTAAGGACATGTACCTAATGAGCTCACGTTAATATCCGACAATATATTTGGCTTCAGCTGCCTGAGACTGCAGTCATGTGTGTGTGAGTTGCGTCTACGTGAGTGTATGTACTTGTATCTGTCGTCTATTTTTGACGAATTTTTATTTGTGACACTCTTTTTGTTGTGCCTCTCTGCAACTCAACATCTCCGCTACATGATGAGTAGCAACTTTACTTTTCATAATATTATTACATTCCATCCTAGATTTTCCATTGTTTGACTATATCACAAAAATTGTTATAAATATTCTTTTTTTGAGCGATGCTAACTTTCATTAGGAAATGTTTAATTAGTTGGACTGGTAAAGATCAAATGACGCTACTGGAATCTCGAGATAATTTTATTAGTAATGGCGTAGTACGTCAACGAGTCAGAAGAAAATACTCGTATTTGCATAAAAACCGCTTCACTACTTCCTCAGAATAGTGAGAAACATCACAGATAAAGGAATGGTGTTCCATACCTTTTGAATAATTTAGACCACTGATACTTGTTTTCAGTCCTGGTGTTTTGAATAAATGTGCGATTGTCTGGTAGCTACATACAGTAGTTAACTTCCCACCGGCAGAGCGGGCTCACCTCAAACATAAAAGTGTCCACTTCCTCCTGCAGCTCTTTGTCGGTTAGTTTCTGCCCATCCTCAGACTCGACGAGAAGCATGTCCAAGAAGGCCACACGCCGCTTTCTCCCTGCGAACATTGACACCACAACAGAGATGATGCACACAATGCAGCAACAATAAGAAGCCTCCGTGTTTTATGAAAGTCACATACCCAGATCATCGTACTGTGCCGCCTTTTCATCACTTTTTTTGGCCTTTCTCGACTGCTTCTTTTGTTGAATGACCTGCAAAAGAAACCAGGTGATTACGCACTTGGTAGTGATACAGCGGTGTTGTAAAGCAGATTACCAGTATCTAATTCCCATTATGAGCCGTGTCGATATCAATGAAGTATAATTCTATGACAGTTGTTGTTGTGGCCATTTTTCCGAAGACTGGTTTGACACAGAACGCTACTGTATCCTGTGCAAGCCTCTCCATCTCTGAATAACTACTGGAATCCACATCCAACCCAAAGCCCGTCCTCACAGTTTCAGTTCTGCCCGTAGCTCGTCTCCTACCGTCTAAATTTCACACCAGCTGTTCAGTGAAACTTGCAGAACTAGCACTCCTGGAAGAAAGGATATTGCAGTAACATGGTATAGCGACAGCCTTGGGGACATTTACAGAATGAAATTTTCACTCTACAGTGAGGCAAAGATTCCGAGTTAAAGTCCCGGTCCAGCAAACAGTTTTAATCTGCCTCGAAGATTCATATCACCACACACTTACCTGCAGAGTGAAAATTTCATTCTGGCATGTGGAATGTTTTTCACGGCTGGCTTCTCCAAGGATATCAGAAGTTCTTCGTTTACTCCATGGCCCGTGTATCGATCTAGGTCTTTCAGCGCTCCGGCAAATACTTTTTACAATATCGTACCTCTCAAACTATCTTCATCTACAATCTTTTCCCTCCCTAGAAAACTGTCTACAGGTTCATTTCCACCGTACATTCCATCTATTCCTTCCACCTTTCAGCTTTCTTTTCTTTGCTTAGTACTGGTTTTCCATCTGACCTCTTGAGTTTCTTACATCTGCTTGTCCTCTCTCCAAAAACCTCTTCAATTTTCCTAAGGGCGGTATCTATCTTTCTCGTGGTTCGCTAGACTTACACTTGTCCACTAGCCATTTATTTTTACCTATTTTGCACCTTTTTAGAAGATTGGTGTTGCCAGTTTCACTTGTTGCATTTTCATACACGCATCAAAAAAAGTTTTGCATCACCCCAATGACCAGAACTCCTGAAGATAGACGTTGACTGTGGATATTGTATCACAGACACAGTCCCTTTGACTGATCAGAGATGTAATTTAACCCACCCAAAGATGTAAACAACCATGCAAGAGCAGCGCCTAATAGACGGAGGGGGTCCGACAGCCGATCAGTTCCAGTCATTCCAATAGGAAGGAGGTACACAGCTCGTGTTGTCTGTAGTTCAACCATACCTAGACGGCCAATACCGCGGTTCGATCGGGGCCGCATTGTTACTTTGTGCCAGGAAGGGCTCTCATCAAGGGAAGTGCTCAGGCGTCTCGGAGTGAACCAAAGCGATATTGTTCTGACAAGGAGGAGATACAGAAAGACAGAAACTGTCGATGACAAGCCTCGCTCAGGCCGCCCAAGTGCAACTACTGCAGTGGATTACCGCTACCTCCCGACGTCCATTGCGAGGTCCTTCGTTGCACCCACGACGCCACGCAGCGCGGTACAGATGGGCCCAACAACATGCCAAATGGACCGCTCAGAATTAGCATCACGTTCTCCTCAACGATGAGTGTCGCATATGCCTTCAACCGTCGGAGACGTGTTTGGAGGCAACCCGGTCAGGGTGAACGCCTTACACACGCACTGTCCAGCGAGTGTAGGAAGGTGGAGGTTCCTTGCTGTTTGGGGGTGGCATTCTGTAAGGCTGACGTACGCCGCTGGTGGTCGTGGAAGACGCCGTAACGGCTGGAAGATACGTGAATGCCGTGCTCCGATGGATAGTGCAACCATATCGGCAGCATGTTGGCGAGGCATTTGTCTTCATGGAGGACAATTCGCGTTCCCATCGTGCACATATTGTGAATGACTTCCTTCAGGATAACGATATCGCTCGACTGGAGTGGCGAGCACGTTTTGCAGACATGAACCCTATCGAACATGCCTGGGATGGATTGAAAAGGGCTGTTTATTTACGATGTGACCCATCAACCACTTTAAGGGATATACGCCGAATCGCCGTTGAGGAGTGGAACAATCTGAACCAACAGTGCCTTGATGAATTTGTGGATAGTATGCTACGACGAATACAGGCATGCATCAATGCAAGAGTACGTGCTGCTGTATCGCTGTGTACAGCAATCTGGACCACCACACTTATTATCAACACACTTGGACAGAAGGGAACGCTTCACTAGTGTCAGCTTTATCAAACCACAAAAGGCGCATTAAGACGTGTAATGAGAGCAACTGGATCCGATGCTGCTACGTATCCGCACGAAATTTTCCAGGAATAGTTTGCTGCTTTCTAACCTATGAGGTAGAATGAAAACGTCGTATAATTCTGCAGCGTGTCTGCAAAGCTCGGCTACACAATCATCGCAGTGGGTTTGAGGCGGGTCAGAATCTGATTGCCGACGTGAGTGCTAGGAAGCACTTCAGAGCTCTGCCGACGCTGCACCTCTGTCATACGAGACTGCGGTGCATTCGTTATCTGCCATCGGGCTTGTGGCTTACGGATATCTGTCAGAGAGATGTTAATACGAGCCGTAGTTGACAAACCAGTTCGTTTCACAACATCTAAACTTTCAAATAACTTTATACAGATTTTAGTAAGATGTTTTTTATGATATCATGAGTTAAGGATTACAATGTCTCAATTCCGTGCTCGACGGGTTACAAAACAACCATCTGAGAGCCAAGAAACTCAACCAGTGACTGCTCCTGAGGATTTTAACTTTCGTTACGCTGCAGGCGGGGAAGGCGTACAAAACAGATTAGCAACCGGCGATAAGATATGAGTTTTCTACGCTAACCGGGAGTGGCGGTGGGGGGTGGGGGGGTGGGAGAGGGAACAGTAAGCTCATACGCCACCCCCTCGTATAGCAAGCGGAAAAAAGAGTACATAACTTCTCCAGCTAGAACGGCTGTAGTTATCATTTTAGGAAAACTAAAGGAATTTTGAATGTGGTTTGTATTGAAATCGGAACGACATATGCTGCATCCTACGGTGTGACATTAATAAAACTGAGATGAGCCATTCAGGATAGAATTCGCGATCTCTTGACTGCCGATCTCATTGTGTGTTTCAACCATTTCTGTATGTTAATGAGGATTACCTTCCTGGTAAATCCGTGTAGAACATCCAGCTGCTTGTAGAACTTCTTCCCCGTCGGAGACATGCGGAAGATGAAGTCACTCAGAAGCCACGGCCTGACGACTCTCTTGATTGTAAGCTCGGCAATACTGAAATGAAACATCAAAATAGTCATAGTAAATCTTTCTAGTCTCAATAAGCGGGAGGAGCTATAATTGGAGGTCATCCGCAGTGTTTTCCATCCTCGCCTTTAAATATTTTTAAATACTAGGTAAGCCTTACTCAAAATACAGTGTAGGTTCTTTAAATGCAAACTATTATTGTCATTGGGTACACAGACTATTCTGTTGCATTACTGTATGGTGTGTAAGACATGTTACAGTGTTTTAACTTATATCACACCATTCTAAATCTACATCTACATGGATACTCTGCAAATCATATTTAAATACATAACAGAGAGTTCATCGAACGACGTTCACAATTCTCTATTATTCCAATCTTGTACAGCGGCGGTGTCTGAGCTGACGTTTTAAATGTTAATAGATCCGAATAGATTCGAGATATAAGAATGAAAAGAGAATAACATGTACCTGTGCGTGTAATAGTACGCGACCTATGTCACAGAAGGTTTATTAAGAGGACACATTTTTTATATGCACACTTCATGCCGTAATATGGGACGAATAGAAACAATGGGGCGAATAGAACCAGAATTTCCAAAAAAGTTCTGTGCTATTGTGTCGAAAGACAAATGGTAATATCATTCAAAGATTAGTTTGGTTAAGTTGATGGTTAAGCAACGTAATAGAGAAATACAAATTTCGACGTTGGCAGCACTGTAAATTGATGTTTTGTTCACTCTATGACAAAAATCCGATTTGCTTATTTCGAACCTTACCTGTAAGTACCAATATAAATTGTGTTGTTTTAACGTAATAATATGGAAAGCTAATTTACAATCCCGCTTCATTGAACAAAAGCTCAGTTTTAAAGTATAATTTTATCTAACTTGCGTTTTAGCTCATTGAGAATAGAGGGTTGAGTTCCCTTCATTTGAGGGGTGAACAGAAGCAGTAGCCGTCAGTGTCTGTCCATAAGCAGATTAAGAATTTAACGAAAATGGACAACCGTCTGGCATTGTTCTCGACCTAGGGGATCACACTGACTGAAGTATGTGGGAAAAAATGAGCTCTCATTTAGATTGTATGCATATAAAATTCGTTATTTGGAAGGCAAAGGTTATGTTTATGTTTTTTTAAACAAGTCCGATTAAACAGTTTTATTTTAAAAGATAAGGAATCACATTTTAGTCAAGGAGATGTTTGAAAGCTCTTCCTTACTTCCGGTGGTACGACATCATTTTCGAAGATAAGGTCAGTGACTTAAGATATTAACAAACGAACCAACTTCATCAGTGTAATTTTGCGTTAAAGTAATCAGGTAACATGATTGTTATGTAATGTTTTTGTATGCGCTGTTCCTCGCCAGATGTAAGATATGGCCTTAAGGCCCTAATCAGTTTAGGCTAAAAATGCAATAAATAAATAAATATATAGATATAATTTTAAAGAAACACCAATTTTATATTCGCAAAAGGCGTGACAACCCCGCAACCCATCACTATAGGCACAAATGTAGCTATAGAAGCTGACAGTGGCTCCACAACGAAGCCGAGAGTTGAAACCTGGGAGAGGGAACGAAAATCGACATGCGAATCAGTCTTCGGGGAACAGAGTTCGCTTGCCGTGCAGAGACAAGCACGGAGATAAACACAAATGTGACCAGCGCAAACGTTGAAACAGAGCACGGAGCAAAGCAAAGTCAGGTCCGAGGTAGCTGAAATAAGGGTTAATAGCTGAAGGGGCAGAACTGTCGCCGCTGGCAGATAAAAAACACCAGAATCAGTGGCTCCATCCATTCCACGCCTCGCGTGCACCCTTCGTGACGGCGTTCTGTACTGTTTCGCTGCAATATCCATGCCAGTTCTTCTGCTGGCGGGAATACTAAAACCTACGTGTTCTTAAGCAGATGAGTTGTGCAAATGTGCTATATGAATTTATTGTCAATTTTAGCTAGTTTAAATTCACTATTACCGTACAAGGAAATGAAACATATTTATTCTTGTTAGAAAAAATATACATCTTCACAATGGACCGTAACTGCGTTATTTTAATTACTGGTGTCACTGAGTTGCTGCTTTGCCTGACCGTGAGCGGCGCTAGCAGCGCGTACCAATATATGCCCTCTCCTAGTATCTTACTTCCAGGTCGTTGTCTGTCGTAATCCAGTTCGGGCAACGAGTTCGGGCTGCCAGTCAGTTGGAACGCGTCTGGAATGCAGCCCGGACCTGTCACTCGGGGAGTTGCAATGCGGCGCTAGTGCTGTCGGGTTGGAGCTGTGAGGTTTGCTTCTACATGGCTCGCCCGACCATAGCTGCCACGCATCACTTGAGCCAGGCCACGGTCTTGGTGGATCGTTGGTCGGTCGTCCAACCGGACGACGCGTTTTGGGTCGCCGATTGTTCATATGTCGGCTGTGTGTGTGTGCATCAACTCCCGATTTGTCTTCTTGCGTGATTAGTTACTGTTGGGTATCGTTCAGGTCTTGCTGCAAGTGTTTGTCAGGTTGGGTGTGTAGTTGGCTGACGACTATTTTAGACGTTGTTGGCATTCTGAGGGTAGTCTGTCGGTTGGTGCGGACCAGGGAGGATATCTTCGTGCGGCGCAGTCGGCTGGGTCCGCTAGCGGTCTCTGCGCAGTGTCGGAGCGTGTGTGGAGCAGTCCGATCGCTACGAGCTTCGTGGCTCACCTACCCAGGACGTCAAAGCTGAATGATGTGTTAAGTACACAAGTAATCCCAGTTCATGTTGTAGTGTCACCGCCAGACACCACACTTGCTAGGTGGTAGCCTTTAAATCGGCAGCGGTCCGCTAGTATACGACGGACCCGCGTGTCGCCAGTGTCAGTGATTGCAGACCGAGCGCCGCCACACGGCAGGTCTAGAGACACTACCTAGAACTCGCCCCAGTGGTACAGCCGACTTTGCTAGCGATGGTTCACTGACAAATTACGCTCTCATTTGCCGAGACGATAGTTAGCATAGCCTTCAGCTACGTCATTTGCTACGACCTAGCAAGGCGCCATTATCATTTGCTATTTATCTTGTGATGCATGTACCGTCAGACCGATGTTCACCAATTATGGATTAAAGTTAAGTATTCCAACAGCTAAGACCCTTTTTGTTAAAGTCTAACTTCCTTAAATGCTCCAGACCTCACGCCAGCCTGCGTGAGCCTTAACGCGTGCCTTTCGGCTACCAATCATAGTGGCTTGGCTGTCTTGCCAAGTCACAACACATGTTGTGTAGTTCGTTACGGTGGTTCGCTGTTGGGGAGTTTTTCCTGTGAGCAACACCAAGTGGTTATAGTGGTGAGGCCAGCCGGTGTGGACGAGCGGTACTTGGCGCTTCAGTCTGGTACCGCGCGACCTCTACGGTCGCAGGTTCGAATCCTGCCTCGGGCATGGATGTGTGTGATGTCCTTAGGTTAGTTAGATTTAAGTAGTTCTAAGTTCTAGGGGACTGATGACCTCAGCTGTTGAGTCCCATAGTGCTCAGAGCCATTTGAACCATTTTGTAGTGGTGAAACCGAGCCGCCGTGCGGTGGAATTAACTATATTTTTCCACTACAATTCAATTCCACCATCGGAATTTTCTGCCTTGTGGCCGTTAGTGCTCCATTTACCTGCCCTGGCCACTAATGTAATTTCAGATTTCTGGCAGTGTCCTTTTCTCGCATGTTGTCGCTGTCCAGCATGGTCTGTAGTTTAGACAGCTTAATACATATTTCATTGTGGATAATCACGTCCGTAACAGTTGACCTTTGAGTTTTCATGTACCAATTGGTGGCTGTAAGTCGTTTTGTCGGTGGGTCCATGACTGTCTCAGAGGGCAGGCCCACGCCCCCCCCCCCCCCCCAGCTCCCCCTGGAGGCATCTAAGAGCTATTGTCTATACTGTCCTTTTAATGGCTGTTTAATGGTCTGTTGGTAATCTATTATAGCAAATGCTTTAAAAAAATTTGTTGCGTTTTATGTAAATTAAGGGCCTTAAGCCTTTATAAGTAAGTTTGAATTCTGGCAAGTGGATATTTTGCTGAAGGTTACTGTTGTTGTCCTTTCTTTTCATTTAGTGCGCTGTCAGCCACTTAAAACTAAAAAGTTTAAGGTATTTTGAATTTTTGGAAAATCAATTGTGGGCTCTCTTCCACTTAAAACCTTATTCTTAAATTTAGTTATTGTCGTTGCGTTGCTTTTTCATTTAGGTTGCTTTCGGCCAACTAAAACTTACAGGTTTAAGGTATTTTTGAATTGTTGGAAAATAAACTGTGAGCCTTCAGCCGCTTAAAGCCTTATTCTTAAAATTTCCCCTTAAGCGAAAACATTGTGGCCTTCTGCCTTAAAAGATTATGGTAATATATTTAAAAATTTTGAAATATAATTGTGGCCTTTAGCCGCTTGTATTGCATTTGTTTATGTTTCTTCTATCCAATTTTGCTTTGAGCCTTTCAGCCTAACTGCGATATATACACTCCTGGAAATGGAAAAAAGAACACATTGACACCGGTGTGTCAGACCCACCATACTTGCTCCGGACACTGCGAGAGGGCTGTACAAGCAATGATCACACGCACGGCACAGCGGACACACCAGGAACCGCGGTGTTGGCTTTCGAATGGCGCTAGCTACGAAGCATTTGTGCACCGCCGCCGTCAGTGTCAGCCAGTTTGCCGTGGCATACGGAGCTCCATCGCAGTCTTTAACACTGGTAGCATGCCGCGACAGCGTGGACGTGAACCATATGTGCAGTTGACGGTCTTTGAGCGAGGGCGTATAGTGGGCATGCGGGAGGCCGGGTGGACGTACCGCTGAATTGCTCAACACGTGGGGCGTGAGGTCTCCACAGTACATCGATGTTGTCGCCAGTGGTCGGCGGAAGCTGCACGTGCCCGTCGACCTGGGACCGGACCGCAGCGACGCACGGATGCACGCCAAGACCGTAGGATCCTACGCAGTGCCGTAGGGGACCGCACCGCCACTTCCCAGCAAATTAGGGACACTGTTGCTCCTGGGGTATCGGCGAGGACCATTCGCAACCGTCTCCATGAAGCTGGGCTACGGTCCCGCACACCGTTAGGCCGTCTTCCGCTCACGCACCAACATCGTGCAGCCCGCCTCCAGTGGTGTCGCGACAGGCGTGAATGGAGGGACGAATGGAGACGTGTCGTCTTCAGCGATGAGAGTCGCTTCTTCCTTGGTGCCAATGATGGTCGTATGCGTGTTTGGCGCCGTGCAGGTGAGCGCCACAATCAGGACTGCATACGACCGAGGCACACAGGGCCAACACCCGGCATCATGGTGTGGGGAGCGATTTCCTACACTGGCCGTACACCACTGGTGATCGTCGAGGGGACACTGAATAGTGCACGGTACATCCAAACCGTCATCGAACCCATCGTTCTACCATTCCTAGACCGGCAAGGGAACTTGCTGTTCCAACAGGACAATGCACGTCCGCATGTATCCCGTGCCACCCAACGTGCTCTAGAAGGTGTAAGTCAACTACCCTGGCCAGCAAGATCTCCGGATCTGTCCCCCATTGAGCACGTTTCGGACTGGATGAAGCGTCGTCTCACACGGTCTGCATGTCCAGCACGAACGCTGGTCCAACTGAGGCGCCAGGTGGAAATGGCATGGCAAGCCGTTCCACAGGACTACATCCAGCATCTCTACGATCGTCTCCATGGGAGAATAGCGGCCTGCATTGCTGCGAGAGGTGGATATACACTGTACTAGTGCCGACATTGTGCATGCTCTGTTGCCTGTGTCTATGTGCCTGTGGTTCTGTCAGTGTGATCATGTGATGTATCTGACCCTAGGAATGTGTCAATAAAGTTTCCCCTTCCTGGGACAATGAATTCACGGTGTTCTTATTTCAATTTCCAGGAGTGTATATATATATATATATATATATATATATATATATATATATATATATTTCCAGTTTCAACTGCGTGTCTTCAGTCACTTGAAATTTATCTTGTTGATTTTTAAGATTTCTGTTTGGAGGCCTTCAGCCGTGAAAGATAGCTCAGATGGCTCTGAGCACTATGGGACTTAACTTCTGAGGTCATCAGTCCCCTAGAACTTAGAACTACTTAAACCTAACTAACCTTAACCTAAGGACATCACACACATCCATGTCCGAGGCAGGATTTCTAACCTCCGACCGTAGCGGTCACGCGGTTCCAGGCTGTAGCGTCTAGAACCGCTCGGCCACCTCGGCCGGCCCTTCAGCCGTGAAAGAAATGGATTTTGTAACTCGTAGTTGTAAAGGTTCAGCTATGTGCCGTTTTGGTTTTCATGTGTTATTAAATTACAATAAACAACAATTTTGAAGTGAAACTGACAGCAACCTTATATGGCGCTTTCAACAATCCAAATCACCTGTTCTGCTCCGCGGGTTTACCGGGCGTATCATGCTCTATGAAGGAAATATAACAGTGAGAGAGGGAGAAGAAATATCCGTCAGGTGTCGTCTAATTCGTTCTTCGTTGCAGTAGGTGTCTGCTTTTAAATACAGGTGCATTATCAACTATTGTCTTTCCTTACCTTGATCACTCTGAATACGCATGTGAACGGAACGTTGGCGCACTGATGACTGATTGGTGCTCTGAAAAGTGTAGGATGGTTACAGTGATCAGCCAGAGGATCATGACAGCCGACCTACTACCGATATAAACCCATCCAGGCGAAAGCACCTCCTCCATGGCATGGAATGACGACTACTCAGACAAGCACTGTGCATGTTGCATCATTTAGCGTGCTGACCATGTGTAGAAGGGGGAAGGCTAGCGATATGAGTTTGACCGAGGGCAGACTGTGAAGGGCAGACTGTGATGGCTTAAAGGCTTGGAACGAGCTTTTCGGAAATTTCACGATTTGTCAGGTGTTTGAGGAGTGCTGTGGTGAGTGTCTTCAATACGTGGGGAAATCAAGGTGAAACCACGTCCAGACGTCGGGGAGTTGGGAGGCCACTCCTAATTATAGGCTGGGCAGACTGGTAAAACAGGCCAGGCGGCGAACGGCGCTGGAACTAAATTCAGACTTTAATGCCGGGCAGAGTATATGTTAGTCTGAACACTACTAACGATGGGCCTCCGCAGCCGACGACCAATGCATGTTCCAGTGCTAACATCACGACCTCGGCAACTACGACAGAAATGGGCACGTGCTCATCGGAAATGGACGTTGCGCATTGGCAGAGCGTTGCATGGTATGATGAACCCCAAAATCTTCTTCATCATGCCGATCAGAGGACGCGAATCCGCCGTCTTCCAGGGGAACAATTCCTTGACACCTGTACTGTGGGACGGAGATAAGCTGGAGGCGGCTCCATTATGCTCCGGGAAAGGGTCTTATTGGCATCCATGGGTCCAGTGGAGCTCATGCAAGGCACCACGATAACCAACGAGTTTCGTACACTGGTTGAAGACCATCATTTTTCCCGACAGTAGTGACATTTTTCGACAAGGTAATGTGGCATGTCACAAGGCTAGGAGTGTGACGGAATAGAGTGCTTCGAGGAACACAGTGGCGAGTCAGTTGATGTGCTGGTCCCCCATCTCACCAGATATATAACCGATCGAATGCATTTGTTATGTGATTGAACTTGGCGTCAGAACTAGGTGACTTGTGTGTGCAGATGCGGTGCCAACTTCCTCCAGCGCACTAGCACAGCCTCATTGCTTCCATGCCACGACGCGTCGCCACTGTTATCCGTGCAAAGATGGACATATGAGCTATTAGATAGATAGTCACAATCATCTTGATAGTGATGTTAGTGTCATGACTTGCCATCAGGTGCAAGTGTGTGTGTGTGTTGTCCTTAGCGTAAGTTAGTTTAAGTTAGATTAAGTAGTGTGTAAGCCTAGGGTCCGATGACCTCAGCAGTTTGGTCCCATAGGAACTTACCACAAATTTCCAATTGCCATAAGGCGCCGGTACTGGTAAGTCGGCGTAGGGTTGAACACAAGCATCAGTCAACGTGGGTCTGGACAAGGTGAACAGGGCCATACTCGTAAAACTGTTTTATCAAAACAACAGCAATAGTGCTGTTGCTCTTCAAGAGAGTGGACGCGTTAAAGGAATACGGAGAGGTCATCTTTCAGCACCGGTGTTGACGAACATGATTCGAATGTTAGAATTGACTGGCGGTTTCGGAATATGCTCCTGGGAGGGATCGACGGTCAACTGCGCCAGTTGCTGTTGATGTGCGATCTCCAAGCTCAGCACGACCTGTGTAACAACAGCTGAACGTTCCGTGGTCCACCGTTGTTTCGGGCAACAGTAAATCAATCAGAAAGTGAGGTTCAGGCTGTCGTGGATGCAGATGGCCGTCACACTGAGCAACGTTTGTAACCTGGGACTTAAACAGGTATCGAGTCAACAAATGTTTCTCTCCCATGTGGAAATTAAAATGTGTTTCTTTCAATTGCTTATTCATTATCTCTCTACCGCATTTTCTTACAAATGTTTCCAGGAGGTTTTACTGTCCTATGATCACTCGTTTTTCATGGAGGCCTTCTCAAGTAGTGGAAGTTTATACCGTGCAAATATTTGCAGATGCTTTGGCGACACAAACCAGTGACGCTCCCCTCTTTGGCTTTGGCAACAGCAACGTACCACTGTATGGTGCATTACCTTTGGATCCCACTTGGTAACATGGGCAACAACGGCTGCTCACAATAAATTTCTGTTGCCCATTTCAAAGGAAAGTCCTCCAACCTAAGACGCTATCATTTATACAGCTCATATTCGTGCTTTTATTCTATCGCTAGGCCACGAGCTGTAAAATGGTTGGTTCAAATGGCTCTAAGCACTATGGGACTTAACTCCTGAGGTCATCAGTCCCCTAGAACTTAGAACTAATTAAACCTAACTAACCTAAGGACATCACACACATCCATGTCCGAGGCAGGATTCGAACCTGCGACTGTAGCGGTCGTACGGTTCCAGACTGTAGCGCCTAGAACCGGTAGGCCACTCCGGCCGGCTACGAGCTGTAAAAAGATGTTGAAACATCCCCTTAGGAAAATTTATATTTTACTGTGCTGGAAAACCTCTACGTTATTTGATTTTCAAACAGCTGCGCAAAACTGAACGTACTCAGACTGTTCTCTCTGTACTTATTCTGATCATCACTAAAATGACACACAATATTTTTAGCGCAACGCAATCTGACTTTCAACAATCCCTACAAAAGAATGGTCCTGACTAACAATAACTTATACCTGTCATGAATCATTTACCTCACACAAATCTTCGTTACTCAAACTACTGCAATACAGCGAGCGCCAGTACTGCCAGCTAAATAAAATATTCTAACTACTGAACGCACTAACTACTGATAGGCATAGTTAGCAAATCAAAGATTTTTAGAGAGAACAAACAATGTATTTAACTTAATAATGTTCAAAAGTCATCATATATATATATATATATATATATATATATATATATATATATATATATAGTTCATGATATCCAGTATTACAAATTTACTCTTTCTGATGGACACACGTCCAAATCGTCCGCTCTCAAAATTCTGTCATCTCTCTCCCCACATCCATCACTGCTGGCGGCTCAGCTGCAACTGCGCAACGCTACGCGCTGTTCACATCGATCTGCCCAACACTACAATAGCAAATATTCCAACAATGCAAAGCAGCCACAGACTGCACACAGCACAGTCAGTGATTTTCATACAGAGCGCTACGTGGCATTACCAACATAAAACCCTAAACAGCCTACTTACATAGCCCCCGTTACCAACATAAAAACCTAAACAGCCTAGTTACAATGTAGCCCCCTCAAGTTGCTGAAATGTAGCTCACTGAAGGATCTCGATTTTCATCAGTCGTTTCAGATGTCCAGCTGCCGACAAAGATGGCCTGGAGACTCGGACAGTTGGCAGCAAGTCCTTATTTACTTAGGAATACAGTAGTTCTTCTTTTGTTCAGTGACCCACACGTAGAGGATTGAACAACAGTACTTCATGCTTCTCTAAACACTCATTTTGGCTGGTAATATGGTTTTATTTCTCTGAAAATTCAGTCATCCTTTTTGCATCAGGGTCGACCATTTCATGATGATGATGATGATAATAATGAGGTCCCATACTCCTTGACAGAGCGTAGGGGGCGATGCGGGAGAGTCGCACGGCGTACTAGTCAAAGTCCTAGCGGCGGTGGTTTGCCATTGCCTTCCTCCGACCGTAATTTCATATCGTATCAAAATTCATATTTCATATCGTATCAAAATTTAATATATTTGATCATTCCTCAAAAATATATTAATTCTTACAAACAATATTGTGTATACTCTGTGATTTAGAGTAACTTACTTATACACCGCTGCTACATAATCAGAATCGATGTTGTGCTGTGCGTCGATTGAAGTCCCCATAGCAGTTTCTATAAAAAAAATAAAGGAAGGATACGGCTGTTAGTAGAATAACGTAATAAAAATCACCCGTTACTGAGAGTGAAACGAGTGTGCAAGACACAACGACATATCAGGACGCAATATTTACAAGCAAGCAGGAGAAAACGTTAAGCTCAACTGCACAAACACACGTTTCGTACATAAAAACGAGGATGTCACAGCTAGGGACTAGCCAAGTACTACAGTTATGAGATGATGTACTTATTTAGAACTGTGACTGATTTTAGTTGGCAGCCACAGGACACGCGCAATGTAAAATGAAAGGAAGATACCGAAAAAAAGACTGAGGACACCAAAATGATGTTTGGGTGAAAACACAAAACAATAATTCGTGTACTTGCAAAAAAATCGATCCATCCTTCAAATGGTTCAAATGGCTCTGAGCACTATGGGACTTAACTTCTAACGTCATCAGTCCCCTAGAACTTAGAACTACTTAAACCTAACTAACCTAAGGACATCACACACATCCATGCCCGAGGCAGGATTCGAACCTGCGACCGTAGCGGCCGCGCGGTTCCAGACTGTAGCGCCTTTAACCGCTTGGCCATCACGGCCGGCGATCCATCCTTAATTCATTATTATTATGATAATAACAATCTAAAAGCAAATTCCGTAAAGACGCTGGTCTATCCTAGGTTGCCGCGCGGGATTCGCCGAGCGGTCTCAGGCAGCTGCAGTCATGGACTATGCGACTGGCTGAGGTTAGAGTCCTCCCTCGGGCATCGATCTCGCCGAACAGACCCATTGACTAATTCAGCAACATAAAGGGTTTGGGAGAACATCATAGAGGAACATACGACTGAGGAGAGGAGTGTCATGATGCTAGGAGTACCTCAGAAAGAGGGGTTCGTGGCTGAAGGGTGTGGTGACCTGCAGGATCCACATATAATGGTCTGCTGAAACCTGCCCCATCATTGTACCACAGAAAATCTGCATGCAGAGAATGATACGGCCCTCAAGGCAGCGATATTCTGGAACTTACGGTCCATCTAATAGAAAATGAACTGTGCCTGGCAGCATTTTTCTATTATATTATTTCTCAAACCAACATCCCTGTTTCTCAACACATACTAATCGTACAGGGATGTATGAGGTATCGTTATAAAAGATTTTTTAAGCCGACTTGTGGCACTGAATGTTGATTTTGCGCTAAAACTTACTATTCGTGGAAAATTTTAACAAGAAAAGGCTTTTAATTTCTTGTCGCCATCAGTCTTGTGACTGGTATGTTGCGGCCCGTCACGAATTCCTCTCGTGTGCCAGCCTCTTTATCTCAGAGTAGAAATTGCAGCCTACGTCCTCAATTATTTGCTGCGTGTGTTCCAGTCTCTGTTTTCCTTACATTTTTTTTACCCTCTACTGCTCTCTCTAGTTCACTGGAAGTCATTTGTGATGTCTTAACAAATGTCCTACCATTCTGTCCCTTCTCCTTGTCAGTGTTTTCCATATATTCCTTTCCTAGCCGGTCCTCCGGAGAACCTCCCCATTCCTTACCTTATCAGTTCGCCTGATTTTCAACATTCTTCCGTAACACCACGTCTCAAGTCCTCGTTTCACTACTGTGCTTCAAACTTAAATTCCAAGAAATTTCTTGCTCAAATTTAGGTCTAAGTTTGTTAGTAGTAGAGTCTTCTTGGCCAGGAATGCCCTTTTTGCCGCTACTTGTGTGCTTTCGATGTCCTCCTCGCTCCGACCGTCATGGTTATTTTGCTGCCTAGGTAGAAAATTCCTTAACTTCATCTATTTCTTGACCACCAATCCCGATGTTATGTTTCTTGCTGTTTTTATTTCTGCTGCTTCTCATTAATTTCGTGTTCCTTCGATGTATTCTCGGTCTGTACTCATTAGACTGTTCAGTCCATTCAGCAGATTCTGTAATTCTTATTCTCTTTCACTGAGGATAGCAATGTTATCAGCGAATGTTATCACTGATAACCTTTCACCTTGAATTTTGGTTCCATTCTTGAAGCTGCTTTTATTTCCGTCATAGCTTCTTCCATGTACAGATGGAACAGTAGAGGCTAAAGACTACATCTCTGTCTTACATCCTTTTTAATCCGAGCACTTTATTCTTCTTCTCCGACTCTTATTGTTCCCTCTGGTTCTTGTACATATAGTATATTACCCGTTTTTCGTTATACCTTACCCCTATTTTTCCCAGAATTTCGAACATCTTGCACCATTTTACATTTCCTAACGTATCTTGATTTTTCTTCAGTATTGCTTCCATTATCAAACAAACGTCACAACTGCCTCTCTGGTGCCTTTAGGTTTCTTAATACCAAACTGATCACTATTTAACACATCCTCAATTTTCCTTTCCATTCTTCTGTGTATTTTCTTGTCAGCAACTTGGATGCATGAGATTTCATGCTGATTGTGCGATAATTCTTGCATTTATCGACTCTTGCTTTCTTCGGATTTGTGTGGATGATGCTGCTCCGAAAATCTGTCGGTATGTCGCCAGTCTCATACATTCTACACACCAACGTAAATAGTAATTTTGTCGCAATTTACCCCAATTAATTTAGAAATTCAGGTGGAATGTTATATATCCCTTCTGTTTAATTTGATCTTAAGTCTTCCAATGTTCTTTCAATTTCTGCTTCTAATATTGGATTCTCTGTCTGTTATATATCGACTCCTGTTTTTTCTCCTATCAAGTCATCAGACTTCTTCCCCCTCATAGAGGCCGCTCTTAACTATCACAGGCAAATGGACATCATGTACGCTCTGCATCATACCTATATTTTAGGAAGCTAACTGATTTACCACGAGCTAGGGACTCCCTTTTCGTATGATCTTATTACAGATATCGTTTTATTTGTTTTAAAGTACATATTAACTGTATAATTTGTATAAAACATTGCCATAAATAATAATTGTGATCACTGCGGTAGTCCATTATATCTGCCGTCGTGCAAGTTGACTGCTCTAAACAAATACACTTTCTCAAACGACATACAAAATTGTCATTTTCGCCAACTACCGTTATAGCAGCGACTACGCTTATTCGAAAAAATGTCATTATTTACTACTATCCAAGTGTGAAAGTTTCGCACAAGTGCCCTGTTTACAATTATGCTCAGCTGATTGACATCGGGAAAAGTATTGTAATACCGCTGTTAAACATAACACCATCTGATCGAAACATGCCTTGTCAATTGACCAGTAAAAACTTTCCTACTTAAATTGCTTTTGCGATCGTTATAAACAAGTTGCAGGGACAAACCAACAAAGAGAAGGAATGTGTTTACCAAATCCCTTCTTTAGTTACGGACAACTGTATGTAGCTTTCCAAGGGAAACTAAATCAACTAACGTTTTTGTATCTCTTAAGGAAAATGAAAAACGAAAGGCACATTTTTATGTCGAATACCGTTTACACTGAGGGACTGTAATGCTCTGTAATGAGTTTTTTCAAAATTATATTCATGAAAATGTGAACACAAAAATGTATTATAAATTCATGAATATTATTTCACGTCGTTCGGTTCATTTTTATAGATGTTTCCTCTTCATTCCTACAACTACCCTTATCCCAGCGACAACATTTATTCCAAATACTGTCATTATTTAAAATTATAAAAGTGCAAAAATTTTGCACGGACCCCTGGTTGCCGGTCGGAGTGGCCGTGCGGTTCTAGGCGCTACAGTCTGGAACCGAGCGACCGCTACGGTCGCAGGTTCGAATCCTGCCTCGGGCATTGATGTGTGTGATGTCCTTAGGTTAGTTAGGTTTAAGTAGTTCTAAGTTCTAGGCGACTGATGACCTCAGAAGTTAAGTCGCATAGTGCTCAGAGCCATTTGAACCATTTTGAACCCTTGGTTGTTATTATTTCGTATTAACTAAGTCCAGGACACGTAAAATAAAATATAAATAGAAGTTAGGAGTCGCCAACAAACCGCCGGTTCCCTCATAATTAAGTAAGAATGTTTAAAATCGGAGGAAGACACGCAAATCTTATCGTACTTAGTAAAGTACTACGATTTACAACAAATTTTACGGTTGATGATGGCCTCATCTCTCACCGCATGGCTCTGAGCACTATGCGACTTAACTTCCAAGGTCATCAGTTGCCTAGAACATAGAACTAGTTAAACCTAACTAACCTAAGGACAACACACACATCCTTGCCCGAGGCAGGACACGAACCTGCGACCGTAGCGGTCGCCCGGTTCCAGACTGTAGCACTTAGAACCACACGGCCACTCCGGGCGGCTTATGTTCCAAGTACCTTAAAACCAATTCTCACCACATATTATGTCGAGAGCACAGCGTGTGATGTAGGGGTAAATGTCGAATGACTGCCCGTCAGCTTTCGTCTTGAGCAAGTTTACCAAAACCTCAGCTTTCTCTGCGAACACTTCTACGAAATTGTCCAGGATGCTGAAGTGGAAGGCGGGCGTTATCATCTTACGGTGAGAATGCCACTTCTTCCCTGAAAAGTTTACAAGTAGCATGAGAGATTATTGCAGGCAGTTGAAGCGTATTGGCACCATATATCGAAGGAGTCTCACCTGTGCTAGTGAGAAGGCCGTCCCCCAACCACGGGTGAAGGAAACTGTAGCTGTCTGCCTTAGTTATCAGTTCGCTGCTCGCCATTATTTTCTGAAATATTGGGAAAAGGGAACATTACGACTATGTTTTGAGTTATGGCTTCAAGTGAAACAAATGTGCTCAGTGCTTTTTATGAACAAACATGTAGATTAAAACATCTAGTCCCAAACCAAATTGCAACAAACTTATCTTAACACACAATTTAGATATTAGTATGACCCAGTAATGTTTATATAATTCTCTGTTACTGGATGGAACTGGGCTAGTTTTTAAACTACTTACTTCTGGCATTCAAGGAAAAAACGTAGTTTTCAGGGTTAAAATACAGGAAGCGAAAGTTTATTTGCAACTCCAGCAGAAATCAAATTGCAGTTACAAGAGTCGCAGGACAAGAAACAGAGGACGCAGTTGAAAGGCAGAGAGCCAGTGTCGCTGTGTATCCGCTTCGTGAGGCTCCTGCTGGCTGCTGACTTCGCTGATATTTACTCCTCACTTTGTCGACGATGGAGCGTTTCGTTTTTAGTATTATTTGATGAAGTTCATCAAATATATTGTATTGACGTGCCACGATTTATTGTATTCTTTGTCGATTGTTATCATACCAAGACACTCGAATAAAATTTCAACTTCGTTGAATTCTTTAATCTTGGACATCCTTCTCTAGATGCAAATTACTATTCAATATTCTTCTGACACTCTACCGTAAAATTTGGTTCGTTTCTTGGCTTTCTTGCGACTACTTTTGCCGAGTGAATTCCCCTGGCATCTGTGTGTTCTAAGGAATGCCACATTAGTTCGCGCTGAGAAAAAAGCAATCGTAGAATTCGTTGTTGGGTCCATAGATGCACAACTACCTCTTTTTCGCACCTAACAGAGGCTGTATTTTTTCTCATACTGATCGAGATACAGCAATGGTGACCTCACAATTTGCACACCGAACAGAATATCAAAGGAGCAAAGCTGAAGTTAGGAAAATTAATTAATCTTGAAGACGAAGACACTGTAATGCCATCTCAGACACTAAGGGATCAGGAAGATCAACTGAAGGAAATTGATAGATATTTGTGAAAAGGCTATAGAACAAATATCAATAAAAGTAAAACGAGAGCATTTTCATATTTAGTTATGCTATGAGGGGAAAATTAGTAGGACTGAAAGCAGTAGTAGGACTGAAAGTAGTAGAAGAGTCTTGTTTTTTGGACGACAAAATAAGTGATTTCGGTGGAGCTACAGAGAATATAAAACACATACCGGCAATAACAAACAAAACTTTTCTGGAAAAAAGAATTACGTTAACATTGCGTATAAATATAGGTTTTCAGAAAAATTTCGCAAGAGCGTTTGGAGAGCAACTTAATATGGAACTGAAATATGGACAGTACAGACATGTTAAGCAGTGAACCTTTTGGAACGTAGCGTTACAGAAGAGTGCTGAAGACCAGGGGCATAGATTTACTAATGAAGAGGTACTGTAGCAGGAATTAATAAAGGAAGGGATAGGCTGATAGGCTGATACAAGACGTCCTGAGGCACCACAGAACAGTTAATCGGGAAATTGAGGTTATGTTATCTGGTTTCTTTCGCAACTGCAGTCACATTACTGAGACCTAAAGTATTTTGTGCACTTCGAACATTTTCCACTTTCGAATACATTCGATTTTGCTCTTATGACTGTTTGCCATTGCTGTACACCAGCTTGGTTTTACCAGCATCAGATTCGACAACTGGTTGTTTCGTTATTTTACTTATAGACATCTGTATCAAAACTCCTCTGCGTCAGGGATGTGACACTTCGTCTCGGCACGTAACCGTTACCGCTATTTGCTTTTCGCATGTCTCTGGCTCTTGCAGCGCTCCTTACCTCAAGTTGGTCTGGTTTGCTGAGGTGGACCGGATTCTGTAGCACTACTTACCTCAAGATGCTCTGGTTTGCTTATGTGGACTTCCGGTCTAGGACCAAGCCATGTTCGATGTATGGGCCAGTACTTCTTGGTTTGTTCGTCCGCGAAAGCAATTAGATCTAAAACAAAAATTCACACGGTACTCCGGATGCAGTCATTTTTTAACTTGTTCAGAAAGGAATCAAATACGCTTTGGTAGAATGTATTTTTGTAACCAGTTTTTCACTCTATTCCTTGTACAGGGTGAACATTAACCGAACTGACAAACTGCAGGGACGGATTCCTGTCTGTAAATGGACCCTTGATCACATAAACGCCCAAAACTGGCTTGAAATGTTTCGTCATGTGGTTGGTGTCTGTGAGGGTACTTATTTTGGTACAGCCGTGCTGTCTCTAGACCGTTTCCATCTGCTTGGCCGTACACAAACACCATCTCGGCTTGTTACCCAATACTGGATAATTCTGCTGCTTACAGCACGCTACATCAATCACACAGCCTGCAACACACAAGGAACACACGGCACGTGGTCAGAGGAACTTTCATTCGTCAAAGCCATCAACCATGACAATTATTCGTTTCCGGACTTCTGTTCATTCGACCTTTTTTCCTCCATTTCCAATCAGGAATCTGTTGTCCCTGGAATTTGTCGGTTTTATTAGTCTTCACCCAGTATATGTGAATGACCTTCCACTTAACATGCTAGAGGCAGAATTGGTACTTACTACAAACGATATTATGACGGTGAGTCGAATGAAAACCTTAAATATTTTTTTAAATATTATTTATTGTGCAGAAGTGGTACAAAGCTGTATCATTTTTCAACATGATCTCCCTCACGCTCAATGCAAGTCCTCCAGTGAAGACAAAGTGCATAAATTCCTTCAGAAAAAATTTCTTTTGGTACTCCTCGCAATCATGCACCGCTTGGCGCACCTCTTCATCAGAACGAAACTTCTTTCCTCCCATTGCGTCTTTGAGTGGTCCAAACATATGGAAATCACTTGGTGATGAGGAATGACGCCATTCCGTGCTCGCTCTCTTCGTTTCCGGTTGGTGGAAGTGAACCCAGGTTTCGTCCCCAGTAACGATTCTTGCACGGAAGCCATCACCTTCTCGTTCAAAGCGCCGAAGATGTTCTCCACAACCATCAACACGTAGTTCTCTCATTTCAGGAATCAGCTGCCGTGGCACCCATCTTGCAGACATTTTGTGAAAGTGGAGCACATCAAGCACAATGTGGTGTGCTGACCCATGACTAATCTGTAAACTTGCTGTAATGTCATTCAGTGTCACTCGGCGGTTTTCCTTCACTATGGCTTCAACTGCTGCAATGTTCTGTGGAGTCACAACTCGTTGTGCTTCACCTGGACGAGGAGCATCTTCCGCTGAAGTCACACCATTTGCGAACTTCCTACTCCATGCGTAGACTTGCTGCTGTGACAAACATGCATCACCGTACTGAACCTTCATTCGTCGATGAACTTCAATAGGTTTCACACCTTCACTGCGCAAAAACCGAATAACAGAACGCTGTGCTTCTCTGGTGCAAGTCGTAAGTGGAGCGGCAATCTTTATACTGATACTGCGACGGTATGTGTGCATCTGCACTATGCTACCAACTACAGGTCATTCTGCACGCTGTTTGTAGCACGCTTACCTACTTACAGGATAACGGCGCGAAATTTCAGTTGTTATTACAAATTTAAGGTTTTCATTTGACTCACGCTTGTATGATTATAATAAGTTCCTTCAGAGAGAAAGCAACAGCTGCAATGTACTGCGAGAAAAAGAGAGAAAAAAAGGAGACGTACCTCGAAGGAATTATACGAATGGGGCGGAAATGGGTAGATGTGTTGTACATGTACAGGAAACAAATGATTATTATTTCTCAAAAACTGAACGATTTATTCAAGACAAGTACCTTCACAAGTTGAGCAAGTTAATTACGCGTTGATTCACATGTGGTTATTTAGAAGTGGTTATTCGGCTTGCCATTGACTGATAGAGTTGTTGGATGTCCTCTTGACGTATATCCTGTCAAATTCTTTGTAACTGGAGCGTTAGGTTGTCAAAACCCTCGATGGTTGGAGGGCCCTGTCCGTAATGCTCCAAACATTCTCAATTAGGGAGAGATACGGTGAACATGTTGGCTAAGGTAGGGTTTGGCAAGCACGAAAACAAGCAGTAGAAATTCTAGCCATGTGCAGTCGGGCACTAGCTTTCTGATAATGACTTCCCACTAAGGGCAACGAAACGGGGCGTAGAATATAGCCGACGTACCGCTGTACTCTAAGGGTGCCGCAGATGACAACTAAAAGGGTCATGCTCTGAAAAGAAGTGGCACCGCAGACCATCAGACCTGGTTGTTGATGCTGCATGGTGATGCTGTTAAGTGATGATTTATGTACAACCAGTTTCGCTGCGGTAAGGTAGCATCTTCAGGTGGTTAGTAGTGCCACATGGGCTAGCACATGGAGACACCCCCAGCTTTCGTAGTCACATAATCCAACCCCATGAAGAGGGAAAGTCGTCAACAAATGATAACAGGCAGAACATTGGGCCGAATAGCGTAGGGGATGAGGCACCCGTAGTCGGCTGTCGCGAGGTAAAGCACTGGTGACTGCCCATGTTATAAGGCGGTATTATTTTTGTAGATAACAGATTTGTCTAGATATTGCTTCTCCGCTCCTTCATATGTCATTACCTCAGCTGTGAATTATTTTCATTTTTCACAACTGAAATCTCAAATTCACTTTCATCAAATGTCTCACTTATACAACATACTAATATAATTCACGACAACTAATTTCACATAAAAATTGATGTACTTAACATGAAATCGATAATTTTAAAGAACATTGCCTTGACAAAAGTAGAACGTACACTACTGGCCATTAAAATTTTTCAGTATGCCCATTAACCTTGTATTCTGTTAACTTCGAATGAAGCAATCGTAAAAGAAAAGAAGGATTTGACCCACAGTAATAAATAATAAAACCAACAAAGGGGCAATAAGAAGGTGCTACAGAAGCGAAATTTAACCGACAGGAAGAACATGCTGTGATATGCAAATGATCAGCTTTTCAGAGCGTTCACACAAGGTTGGCGGCCGTGGCGACACCTACAACGTGCTGACATGAGGAAAGTTTCCAACCGATTTCTCATACACAAACAGCAGAATGACCGGCGTGGCCTGGAGAAACTTTGTTGTGATGCTTCGTGTAAGCAGGAGAAACGCGTACCATCAGGTTTCCAACTTCGATTAAGGTCGGATTGTAGCCTATCGCGATTGCGGTTTATCATATCGCGACATTACTGCTCGCGGTGGTCGAGATCGAATGACTGTAACAGAATATGGAATCGGTGGGTTCATGAGGGTAATACGGAACGCCATGCTGGATCCTAACGGCCTCGTATCACTAGCAGTCATGGTGACAGGCATGTTATCCGCATGGCTGTAACGTATGGTGCAGCCACGTCTCGATCACTGAGACAACACATGGGGACGTTTGCAAGACAACAACCATCTCCACGAACAGTTCGACGACGTTTGCAGCAGCATGGACTATCAGCTCTGAGACAATGGCTGCGGTTACCCTTGACGCTGCATCACAGAAAGAGCGCTTGCGATGGTGTACTCAAAGACGAACCTGGCTGCACGAATGGCAAAACGTCATTTTTTCGGGTGAATCCAGGTTCTGTGCACAGTATCATGATGGTCGCATCCGTGTTTGGCGACATCGCGTTGAACATACATTGGAAGCGTGTATTCGTCATCGCCATACTGGCGTATCATCCAGCGTGATTGTATGAGGTGCCTTTGGTTACACGTCTGGGTCACCTCTTGTTCGCATTGACGGCACTTTGAACATTGGACGTTACATTACAGACGTGCTACGACCCGTGGCTCTACCCTTCATTCGATCCCTGCGAAACCCTACAATTCAGCAGGGTAATGCACGACAGCATGTTGCAGGTCCTGTACGGGCTTTTCTGGATACAGAAAATGTTCGACAGCTGCCCTGGCCAGCACATTCTCCAGATCTCCCACCAACTGAAAACGTCTGGTCAATGGTGGCCGAGCAACTGGTTCGTCACAATACGCTAGTCACTGCTCTTGAGGAACTGTGGTATCATGTTGATGCTGCATGGGCAGCTGTACCTGTACACGCCATCCAAGCTCTGTTTGACTCAATGCCCCGGCGTATCAAGGCCGTTATTACGGCCAGAGGGGTTGTTCTGGGTACTGATTTCTCAGGATCTATGCACCCAAATTGCATGAAAATGTAATCACATGTCAGTTCTAGTGTAATATATTTATCCAATGAATACCCGGTTATCATCAGCATTTCTTCTTGGTGCAGCAATTTTAATGGCCAGTAGTGAATTTATTAGGAACGTATTTGTCTTCGTGGTGTAGCAATTTTAATGGCCAGTAGTGTAGATTTGTTCTCCCCATTTCAAATGCTCTTGTTGAGCACACGTAATAATAAACCGCTATTCAATTTATAGTTTGGCAATTTACTGTTAAATTGAGTTTTTATATGCTCTGCCTTATGTACCCTCATATCAACCCGTTTCAATGAACACTTTTTTTTTTTCAGCAGTCTTCTGACTGGTTTGATCCAGCCCGCCACGAATTCCTCTGCTGTGCCACCCTCTTCATCTCATAGTAGCACTTGCAACCTACAACCTCAATTATCTGCTAGATGTATTCCTATCTCTGTCTTACTCGACGGTTTTTGCCCTCTGTATCTCCCTCTACTATAATGGAAGTCCTTCCCTGATGTCTTTAGAACTGTCATATCATCCTGTCCCTTCTCTGTGTCAGTGTTTTCGACACATAACTTTCCTCTTCGATTCTGCGCAGAAACTCCTCATTCATCACCTCATCAGTCTACCTAATTTTAAACATTAGTCTGTAGCACCACATTTCAACTGCTTGCATTCTCTACTTTTCTGGTGTTCCCACAGCCCAGGTCCACTACCATACAATGCTGTGCTCCAAACGTACATCCTCAGAAATTTCTTCTTTCCTATGTTTGACACTAGCAGACTTCTGTTGGTCAGGAATTTCCTTTTTGCCAGTGCTAGTCTGCTTTTGATGTCCTCCTAGCTCAGTCTGTCATTAGTTCTTTTGCTGCCCAGGTAATAGAATTCCTTAAGTTCATCTAATTCGTGACCATCAATCCTCATGTTCAAGTTTCTCGCTGTTCTCATTCCTTCTACTTCCCATATCTTTCATCTTTCTTCGATTTACTCTCAATCCATATTCTGTTCCCATTAGGCTGTTCATTCCATTCAGCAAATGCATTTAACTCTTTTTCACTTAGGACAGCTATGTCATCACTGAATCGTACCATGGATATTCTTTCACCTCGAATTTTAATTGCACTCCTGACCGTTTCATTTACGCACATTAAAAAAAAGTTTTGCATCACCTTCGTTCCGAGAGTTCCGGAACTTGTACAGAAAATCGGAACAGAGATCAACATAAAAATCATTCCTGCCCTTTTTATTGCTCATGAAAACCACACATTGCATGTTGTACCACCATACAGCGTGACCGTCAGAGGTGGTGGTCCAGATTGCTGTAGACACCGGTAACTCTAGTAGCACGTCCTCTTCGTGGCGTGCTACCCAGAAGTTCATCAAGGCACTGTTGGTCAAGATTGTAACCACGCACTCCTCAACGGTGATTCGGCATAGATTCCTCAGAGTGGCTGGTGGGTCACATCATCCATAAACAGCCGTTTTTAATATAATCCAGGCATGTTCAATAGGGTTCATGTCTGGAGAACATGCCGGACACTCTAGTCAAGCGATGTCGTTATCCTAAAGGAAGTCAGGAGGAAAGGAAACAAAAATTTGGAGTAGGAATTAAGGTGCAGAAAGTATAAATAAAAACTTTGAAGTTTGCTGATGACGTAATTCTATCAGAGGTAGCAAAGAATTTGGAAGAGCAGTTGAACAGACTGGACAGTGTCTCGAAAGGAAGATATAAGATGATCATGAACAAAGCAAAATGAGAACAATGGAAACAAGTCGAATTAAATCAGGTGATACTGAAGGAACTGAATTAGGAAACGAGACACTTAAAGTTCAAAATTAGTTTTATTGTTTGGGCAGCAAAATAATTGGTGATGGCCGAAGCAGAAAGTATATAAAATGTTGACTGGCCACAGCAAGAAAAGCGTTTCTAAAGAAGAGAAATTTGTTAACATCGAGTACAGATATAAGCGTCAGGAACTCTTTTCTGAAAGTATTTGCATGGAGCGTAGCCACGTATGAAAGTAGAACATAGACGATAAACAGTTTAGACGAAAAGAAAATAGAAGCTTTTGAGATGTGCTGTACAGAAAAATGCTGAAGATTAGATGGGTAGATCACGTAACTAATGAGGAGGTACTGAAGAAAATTTAGGAGAAAAGAAATTTGTGGCACGACATGACTAGCAGAAGGAATCGGTTGGTAGGACAGATTCCGGGACGCCAAAGAATCACCAATGTATTACTGGAGGGAAGCGCGCGGGATAAAAACCTTACAGCGAGACCAAGAGATGAATACAGTAAGCAGATTCAGAAGGATGTAGGTTGCAGTAGCTACTCGGAGAGGAAGAGGCTAGCACCAAATACAGTAGCTTGGAGAGTTGCATCAAACCAGTCTTCGGACTGAAGAGCACAGCTACAACAACACCGCAAATGGACGTCCACTGAGTGATGAGTCAGATGAATCAAGTTTTGTACTCGATCGGTCAGATGGCCATTGGCGCGTACGACGTGTAACGTGTGAAAGAAAACAACCTGCCACCCTGCACCAGTTATGGCACAGGGAATGTTTTCGTGGAATTCCCTGGGTAATCTCGTTATTCTGGAAGACACAATGAATCAACACATTTGTGCATCTATCCTATGATGCCTTGTTCACCAGTGTATGCAGTTCGTTTTTCGTCAGTACAATGCAATCAGCAGGACAGTGTCACATATCTCGCAGTGGACGTCCCTGGTTCGAAGCGCACCAGCAAGAGTTTACTGCATTCCACTGGTCACCAAACTACCCGGATTTAAACACAATCCGGGCTCAGCGGTACTACCTAGATCTGGCTATTTGCACCCTGCGATTGTACTGTGTACATTTTATTCTGCATAGGAACACAGTCGCTGCACTGATGCCTCCGTCAACTTGTTCAACAGTGTGTTTTGATGTCTTTTTCCATCAGAGTATTCTAGCTGCACGTTATTCTGGACATCAGGTACTCTGAAGTCAGTTGTGAGATTCATTTGTTTATAACTGTTAGTTACTGTACATTACTCGCAACTCATATTAGAATTTTAACAACTTAAACAGAAGATACTGGTTGTGTGTACAAACTGTTTAGTACATTTTCTTTTCTCTCTTACACCACTTGTCAACAATAGAAGCCTGCTACTCCACATAAGATACAGCGCACATTATTTTCTGCTATAGTTTAGCAAATGTAAGTAAAATAGCCACGTATCATTGTATCACTTGATAAGCGGTTCGCATGATTTTCCAGCGTTTTAGGGGCACGGGTTTGGAAAAGGTAGAGAGTGAAAAGCCTCGTTCATTCCGCAAGGCTTGAGACGGAGCAGTGTCAGCTGCATGTAGTGGACGAAAATTCCGGGAACGATGCGTGGCGATTGTCACTACAGGAATGCAAGTATCACACTTAATCTAATCTAATCTTTGTCCGAGTGCTTCTTTGAGAACGACTGTTATTCTTCATATGTATAGCGCAATTCCTTTCACCAAAGTGTTGACGGACGCAGTGTTATGGATGGTAGCCAGTTGATTATCTCCTGTTAAAAGGTATTATGAATTGACGTCATATCGAGCCACTCCTATACACAAGTAGTTAGAAGAGAGGTGGGCGTTTTCGGACCCATGTTTATTACATGACGGTGTAGCATACTTGGATCAGAGTCTGCAACGTCTGTTGTGGCTGAAAAGTTCCACTCGAGAGTGGCAGTTCCTACTGCAGTTTGGCACTTGAAACGCGAAGGACTCCCTTTCCATTTTTTCCTCTTCCTGTTTTCACCTTGTGTGCGTTCGTACTCTGAAACCTTGACCCCATTTCACACAGTTAGTTGCCACTTGACTCGGTTATCAGCAGTACTTCCCCAGCGATTTGGACTAATCTGGCCTTGGGCAGTTGTCTCTTGCCGACAGCCTTGAAGCAAAGGTGTTGTGTTCTCTCTGGCCTCATTCGCTTCGTACAACAGTTTCTTCTGTATTCTCTCTGTATTCATGCGCCTGACATGTCCGAGCCACCTTTGACGTCGGTGCGTCAGGAGTTCATGATTGCTGGTTGTGCTTGTGAGCTGTAAGACTTTGGTGCTGGGTACTCTATCTCTCCAAGAGATCTGAAAGGACCCTCGGAGACAGTGGAGGTGAAAGCTGTTATGTTGACTTTCGTGCTTAGCAATAGTTGTGTGTGAGCAGTCCATTGTCCCACACTCTTGTTTTTTTTCAATCTATCCATAACAGATAATGCTTTTGCCACGATACATAATGCTTAGTAATCTCAGTGTCCACAGACAAGCTGTTGCATATTGTAGATCTCAAGCACGTAAAGTCATCAATATCTGCAGAGAATAGCCATCAATGCTGATGGATGGATGATTGGTGGTGCCCTGCTGCCCTCTTAGTCTGTTGGAAGTCGATGGTAAGACCAAATTTTTCGCTCGCGTGTGATAATTTGTTAATTAGATGCTCCAGCTCATCTTCTGTGTTTGCTACCAGAGCTGCATCGTCTGCCTGTAGCAACCCAATATAACAACAGTAATTACTTTGGTCTTGGCCTTGAGGCAGATAATTTTGAAAGGATTTTCATCAGACCTAGCAGGTAAATACACTCCGTTCCCACAGTCGCCAAAGTCAATCGCAACAGAAAGCAAATGAAGATTCCAAGTAGAGCAGGGGCTAAGACATACCACAGCTTTACACCGCTGTTAACAGGGGATTCTACCGATGTTTTACCATCGAAGCAGATTGTCGCTCGCGTTTTCTCATGGAAAGAGACAGTTATTTATAGTAACTTAGTTGGGTATTCAATCTCCTTCTGCTTGTTGAAGAGCCCATTTTTGCTCACTAAATCAAATGCTTAAACAACGTCAATAAAAGCAATATAAAGTGGCCCTGCTGCTCGCGTTACTTCTCTTACAGCTGTCGTAGAGAGAATATCATATCCACAGGTGATCAGACAGGACTGAAGCCGCATTGAGATTCTGGGTAAATTCTGCAAGATGGGACTCATTACAGCATTAGGATGACTTTCGTGTATGCCTTCCCGGCTACACTTAGCTGTGAAATACCTCGGTAATTGTTGTAGTCACTTAATTCCCTTTCTGTTTACACAAAGTAACAATCTTCGAATTCCGCATACTTAGAGGGACGTAACTAACTTTTCAGCTAGTTGTGAGAAGAGAGTGTACATGTTTGAGAAGGACAGACTTGTTATACATCATAACCAGTGCAGGGATTCCTTCTTTATCTGGAGCTTTTCCATTAGAAAGGGAATCTATTGTTCTACGTTGTTCTTCCATAGTAGGCATTGCATGTAGTTCTTTCATAACTGGCATTTGTTTGATGGCGTGAAGTGCTTCCCTGTTAACATTACTCATGATATTTAAAACTTTTTAACACCCCTACTGTCGGTTATCAATTACCTCGATGTCTAGGATCCCAAACATAAACAACAGAAATAAAAACATGTAGTAACACATGCGTTACTTTCACTGACGATGTCTGCTCCCAGCTTCGTCCAATCCCTGTCATCCATCATGGTCACTGAACGTCGATGGTAATCCACCGTATGAAAACAATTATCTCGTGTTAACTGCAGTACTACTGTCATGTTTATACTAAGAAGTGCACTCGTATTGAGAAGGTTAACATTGTGTATTTGGTCGATAAGCGTCATCGAAAGGTAAGTGTGGCTGTTAAGTTAACGTAAAATACAGTGATTGCCACTGGATAATAGAAAGAATATCAATTGCTCTAATTGGTCTACGTTTATGGACAATGATTTGGTGACCGCAAAAAGACAAAAATACGAAGACCTTTAATATAAAATGGCTATAGCAACAACTTAAGCTCCATGCTGAAAATCATAAACACTTTCAAGAACGAAAAGTCATTAATTAAAAAAAATCATATGGGAAACCATTGATAGGTGTCTAATCAAGAGCACAGTAATGGAAAGAAACAGTTGACTACCTGAATCAAACAGGTGCATAAAAGTGACGACACACAGTTTTAGATCAGTCGGTGAATCCAGCCTTGCTGCTTGTATGAAACATACAAAACACGATGGGGACACAAACGTAATTAAAAAATAGTTTGGGATGTAGTTCACAAGTTTTCAGTGGGATATACAAATAATATGACACTCCTAAGCGATATTTGATTTCTGGAAAAGTGACGTAAGCAAAAAGTTGGAAGGTTCATTTCAAAAGACCTAATTATTCATTAATTCGACGTATGAAAGAATGGTAGCTTATATTTAGTGACTGAAGGCTTAAATAAGAAAAACTAATATATCGGTCCGAAAATTCTTGAGTCAGAATACTGTCTTCGGCAAATTAAAGGCCATAAGGAACAACAGTAAACATCTCTGTTACACATTAAGGGGCAGCATCAGGATCATAATATACGTAACGTTCTCAAAAAAACTAATTGTACACATAAACCGAGAAAATAAGTCATATTACTGAAAAACTGAAAGCAAGGGAAAGTGGAACGCAAAACGTACAGTAGTAAAACAAAAACTGAAATTCGTGGGTAATACTGAGAACTATGGTGGTATCATGTATAGTGCTGTGGATAAATTCTTTTGGAATGCAAAAAAGGACCTACAGATTTGTTTGTAAGGCAGCTGACGTAAAATAAAGTTCTACTTTCTGTGTTTGATGCCTGTTGCTGTAGTCGCTTCAGATATGAATCTTGTATAAAAATGTAGGTATGTAGGTACAGTTTAATGGAGATAAAGTTGTAGTGGAAAATGCTTTTATCATGATAAGTAGGCAGTCAGCGTATAACTTTATCGGCAAGGCCGAAGTCCTTAAGGGGACGAGAAAAACATCGCATTGGTGATACGATCTGAGAACCTTAGGAATTGCGAAGTGTTATTACAGATAAAGATTGATTATATTCTTCGGATGTCCAGATAGCCACTAATCACGTTTTATCTAAGGTATCTCCAAATCTGCGATGCGAGGGGCGTTCAATAAGTAACGCAACACGTTTTCTTTTTTTTTTCTGAAAGCAGTTTGGTTTCATTCAGCATTCCAGTACAACAAATAATTCACCACCCTTTCGGATGCAAATCCCCATTTTTCAGCACAATCTCCGTTCAATGCGACGACCTTACGCCACCTTACTAAGCCAACGTCTTCTTGCATCAGTAACCTCCCCAACATCCACGTATTGCTCCCCGTGGTGTGCATCATTTATTGAGCCAAACAGATGGACGTCGGAAGGTGCGAGTTGCGGTCAGTTAGATGGATGAGGAAGAACAGTCCAATGGAGTTTTTTGAGCTCCTCTCGGGTAAGTGGATTTGTGTGAGGTCTTGCGTTGTCATGGAGAAGGTACACTACTGGCCATTAAAGTTTCTACACCACGAAGATGACGTGATACAGATGCGAAATTTAACCGATAGGAAGAAGATGCTGTCATATGCAAATAATAAGCTTTTCAGAGCATTCACACAAGGTTGACGCCGGTGGCAACACCTACAACGGACTGACATGAGGAAAGTTTCCAACCGATTTCTCATACACAAACAGCAGTTGACCGGCGTTGCCTGGTGAAACGTTGTTGTGATGCCTCGTGTAAGGAGGAGAAATGGGTACCATCAAGTTTCCGACTTTGATAAAGGTCGGATTGTAGCCTACCGCGATTGCGGTTAATCGTATCACAACATAGCTGTTCGCGTTGGTCGAGATCCGATGACTGTTTGCAGAATATGTAATCGGTGGGTTCAGGAGGGTAATACGGAACGCCGTGCTGGATCCCAACGGCCTCGTATCACTAGCAGTTGAGATGACAGCCATCTTTCCGCATGGCTGTAACGGATCGTGCAGCCACGTCTCGATCCCTGAGCCAAAAGATGGGGACGTTTGCAAGGCAACAACCATCTGCACGAACAGTTCGACGACGTTTGCAGCAGCATGGACTATCAGCTCGGAGACCATGGCTGCGGTTACCCTTGACGCTGCATCACAGACAGGAACGTCTGCGATGGTATACTCAACGAGGAACCTGTGTGCACGAATGGCGAAACCTCATCCAGGTTCTGTTTAAAGCATCATGATGGTCGCATCCGTGTTTGGCGACATCGCTGTGTACGTACATTGGAAGCGTGTATTCGTCATCGCCATACTGGCGTATCACCCGGCGTGACGGTATGGGGTACCATTGGTTACACGTCTCGGTCACCTCTTGTTCGCATTGACGGCACTTTGAACAGTGGACGTTATATTTTAGATGTGTTACGACCCGTTGCTCTACCCTTCATTCGATCCCTGGGAAACCCTACATTTCAGCAGGATAATGCACGACCGCATGTTGCTGGTCCTGTACGGGCCATTCTGGATACAGAAAATGTTCGACTGCTGCCCTGGCCAGCACATTCTCCAGATCTCTGGCCAATTGAAAACGTCTGGTCAATGGTGGCCGAGCAACAGGCTCGTCACAATACGCCAGTCACTATTCTTGATGAAGTGTGGTATCGTGTTGAAGCTGCATGGGCAGCTGTACCTGTACACCCCATCCAAGCTCTGTTTGACTCAATACCCAGGCGTATCAAGGCCGTTATTACCGCCAGAGGTGGTTGTTCTGGGTACTGACTTCTCAGGATCTATGCACCCAAATTGCGTGAAAATACAACCACATGTCAGTTCTAGCATAATATATTTGTCCAATTAATACTAGTTTGTCATCTGCATTTCTTCTTGGTGTAGCAATTTTAATGGCCAGTGTAGTTTCGTTTGCATTTTTGTGGTGACGATCACGCTGAAGCCGTTTCTTCTGTTTCCTCAGAGTAGCACAGTACATTTCAGAGTTGATCCTTGCACCACGAGGTAGTACATCGAACAGAGTAATCCCTTCAGAGACCCAGAAAGCCACCACCATGAATTTATCGGCAGAGGATGCGGCTTAGAACTTTTTTTTTTTTGGAGGTGAGATGGTGAGGCCGCACTCCATGGATTGCTGTTTTGTTTCCGATTCGAGGTCGTAAATCCATGTTTCATCGCCTGGGACGATGTTCTCCAAAAAAATGTCACGATTAGCCTCGCAACTCGCAAGCATGGATAATCTTTCTTTGCTCTTTATTGTCCTCTGTTAGGCGGCGAAGGACCCAACGTGCACACTCCTTCGAGTGCCCAAGCATTGGACGAGTGTGTCAGCACTACCAACGGAGACGTCCGGTTGTGCCGCGAGGTGTCTGACTGTGGTCTGTCGATCACCTCGAATGAGAGTATCCAGTCACAGCTGTGTGCGGCGGGCCGGCACGCGGGAGATGGGATAAGATTGGGTGATCCTGTTGAGGTGATGACAGTCGTGTCGCCCAACATTCACCCTGCTTTTGTTCACTGCCAGGTTTTGTTAGACATTCTGCAAGCGCCTACGATTGTCTTCGATGCTCTGGTTCTCCGCCAGAAGAAACTCACTGACAGCTCTCTGCTTGGAACGTAATTTTGAAGGCTACGTATATGGAACTTCGTGATACTATAGGGCACGAAGCGCGGATATTCCACTATATCCCACAGCAAATTCTGCATTTTTTCAACCGAAATTGGAAAGGAAAAGAGTATTGAATTACTTACTTAACGCCTCTCGTACTGTCCACGTAACGTCGTCAGCTAATAGTAGAAGTAGTCCAAGAAATGCACTGTTGTACAATTACTTGTTGCCAACAGTAACTACTTGAAATACCTTGTAAGGACCATCCGGAGCCATGGAATGACTACACAAAAAAGTGTACTGTCCACGTAACGTCGTCAGCTAATAGTATAAGTAAGCCAAGAAAGGCACTGCTGTACAATTACGAGGTGTGTTTTTTAAGTGAGTACCGTTTTGAAATTAAAAAGACGTGCTAAGATATCTCAATAATAAATATTTTTATATGAAAGCCTGTACCTTAATCTACTTTCCTACATAATTTCCGTCAATATTGAGGAACTTGTCATAACGTTGTACCAGTTTTTGAATACCCTCCTCATAGAAGTCTGGCGCCACTGTTTTGACTTCGTCATCGTCTTGAAGACGCTGACCGCCCAGGTGTTTCTTCAAGTGCAGTAACAGACGGTAGTCACTGGGGGCAAGATCGAGGCTATACGGAGGATGATCTAGATGTTCCCATGAAAAAATGTGGTGAGATCTTTGGTCTGATTCGCCACATGCGTACGGACATTGTCTTGCAGTAAAACGATGCCGTTGCTCAACTTCCATGGACTTTTACCTTGATGCTGGTGTGACGTAGGCCACTCATGTTTCGTCGCCCGTAACAATTTGGCTTAAGAAATCATCACCGTCGTTGTGGTACCGCTCAAAGAAAGTCAATGCACTGTCTAAACGTTTGGTTTTGTGCACATCCGTCAACATTTTGGGTACCCAACGTGCGCACAATTTTCGGTAATTCAAGTGCTCGGTCACAATGGCATACAAAACACTACGATAAACATTAAGAAAGTCATCCCATAAGGAGGAAATCGTAAAGCGTCTGTTTTCTCTCACCTTATTGTCCACTTCCTGCACCAAACTTTCATTAACGACCGAAAGACGCCCACTCCGTTGTTCATCATGTACATTTGTGCGGCCATCTTTAAATGCTCTCACCCACTTTCTTACCATTCCATCACTCATAATGTTTTATCCGTAAGCTACACAGATGTCACGATGAATATCGATCGCTTTTAGGCCTTTAGCACTAAGAAACCTTATAACAGCCCGTACTTCACAGTCGGAGGGACTCACGATTATCGGAGGCATCTTAAACAATCAGTACACAACGTAAACAAGGAAAAATCAGACTAATGGCATCAGTGCGTAGATTAAGGTACAAGCTTTCATGTAAAAATGAAATTAGTGAGATATCTTATCACGTCTTTTTTTAATTTCAAAACGGTACTTACTTAAAAAAACACGCCTCGTACTTGTTGGAAACAGTAACTACTTGAAATACCTTGTAAGGACCATCCGGAGCCATGGAATGACCACACAAAATCAGGTAAAACAGGTAAAGGACTGAGATTCATTGGAAGAATATTAAGGAAATGTAATTCATACACTAAAGAAGTAGTTTAAGAAACTCTTGTTCGACAGGTTTAGAGTGCTGCGCGTCAGTGTAGGATAAACAGTAGAAACAGACTACGTCTGTTGAAGAGCGGCGCATTTCGTCATGGGACATTTTGGTCAGAGCGAAGCACTACGGAGGTAATCAAAAGTCTCAAGAGGTGTAGTGTAGATCACAGAGCAGTTAACTATTAAGATTTCGAGAGGATTCATCCCGGGAGGAGTCAGTCGATACATTATTTCCCCCCAAAAACAGCTTATGAAATAACTGCAACTGGAGAATCAGAGAAAGTGAAGTTAATACAGAGGAATACCGACGATTATTCTTCCTACGTGCCATTCGCGAATGAACAGAGACAAATGGGGAGGAGATACTGGTGCCAGAAATACCATGAGGGGTAAGACACTTTGTTGAGTATAGATATAGATGTAGAGATGCATACGACATGATCAGCAGATTACTATGAGTGGAATATTTGTGAGGTGCAGGGAAGGTAAAAATCGAAAGTCTCATGGTCATCAAGTATGCTACTGACCTCTGCACAGAAAACCTCGTAATTATCGTCTTCCGGCTGTTTCCGATTTCAACCTTGCATGGTTTGATACTTGCTTTGATGTTTTGTTACTGCTTTGGGTAGTCTTACTTCTTTCTTAGTATGTACTGTTTGTAGCCAACGTGACTTACTTGCTGGAATCATTTTTAGCTTTCATTTTATATCCAATTTTTCTGCTAGTCGTAAATTGGGGTGTGTTATAAGAGACTTCCTCTCCCGCCATCTGATGTTCTCGGTAGTTTTTCTAACGGGCAACATTTCGGGACCATACGTTGACGTTGGAACTGATATAATTTTGTAAAGCTTTTCTCTCTCTCTCTCTCTCTCTCTCTCTCTCTCTCTCTCTCCCTCTCCCTCCCTCTCTCTCTCTCTCTCTCTCTCTCTCTCTCTCTCTCTGTTTCACCTTTTAAGGTTTTCATTATTTATCGGGAGATGGTTGGGTAGCAGTTTATTTTTTGAGTAGTTGCCCCTTCGTTTCATAGCAGTAACCAAAATTCATAGATATCGCTGTGAAGGTAGCTTGCTTCCCATGTTTCTGTACCCAGTGTAAAATAATTCTTAAATCTTGTTCTGTAGTAAGGGGTTCAGTAGGACTGTTCATATTTATGTCAAAGAAGGAACATATTCGTAGGGTTGGAACAGTAGCTCCTGGAAGAGGGAAGGATCTGAAATGAAGTTACGTATGTAATAACATGTGTACCTCATTTTATGAAAATTTTATTAAAATGGAATCCATACGAGTTGTGATCGTCTCTACAGCCTAGTGAAATGTTAAACTTCACTTTTAACGGCTCGAAGAAATAAGTACGTCCTAACAGAGACAATTACATATTCCGCCAAACGAAATAACCATCTGGTATAGAAACAAAGCATTCTGTACTGTCTCCTGATGGACTTTCAGTAAAACAATTTTTTTTCGATGTACGGGAAATATTTGATTTTTATTCTTCTAACCTACTTTCTTATTTTTATTGACGGTTCATATAAAAGGTCTGCCTGCTGAGTGTGGGAATAAAGAATTTTAGCTCTGTACGAGTTCTTATTCCGAAAGTTTGTTTCGTTTTAGTCTCAGGCGTGGATGTCCTCAACAAATCACGACAGCTTAATTCCGATTGTTATATGGTATATGCTCCTCTGAGTTGAGTGGAGTACAAAATGTGGTATGGATATAAAATGTCGATTTTTACTTTTTTTGCGGAAAACTGTTGTTTGGAGTTTTGTCTTTAGTTTGATGTCTCTTTCGTTAATTTTGGATAACTGTAAGTATTTTTAAGTTATTTTGAAATAATTTACGGCAAAATTAACTTCTACAGGTTGCGTGAGACCCTGTTCAATTACGACAAGGTATCTCGGTAACTGCTGTAGAAGGCGGCGATTTATGTTGATTTACAATAAGCATTCTGCTGCACAGCCTGGCTACATTAGCTGCTGTGATATCACTTCCTGTTTGTGCTGTAATGCATGGTATGATCCGCGTTTTGTAAGACGCATTGCTCCTTACCCTGTCTGTATTTGGTCACTGAACACGGGCGTCAATAATGCTGTCATCACCATCAGTGATGAAAATGCAGGCAGTATGAATTTTATGAAGCAATTTCGAATTAAGTCTGGCCAAAATGCAGAAGAAATCCTACAAGAAGTGGATAGACAGCGAGTCTGCAAGGCAGAAATTGTGGTAAAAAACACGACCCAAGTCGCATGATCCCTCAGACACTGATATGGTTGATCCTCAAGAAAATAAATATCACAGAGCTGTAGAGTTTTAAACTGTCTCTTCGTTCAATATTGAGTTTTTCTGTACTTCAGCTTTAAAGTGCGATTTCTGAAAAACTGCTTTTTTGCAGATGTTTCCCATTATGTCCGAAACTGCTTAAGCTAAGGCTTTGGAGATAGCATTCACAGTTTGATAGTAAAAATACATTTTTTAAAATGACATTAATTTTAATACCTTCCATAAAATATTCATATTCTGATTAGATATCTTTTAGTAGATCAGTGAGTGTATTACATATGACTCTATACCCTGGTAAAGTTTTGTATTGTTATCTTGGATAGTTCCTGAAAAAACGGGATATAAATATGTTAAACTTAATCAGGATAGGGCATAAAATGATTAAAAGACGTTGTGTATCCCGTCACACTATGCTTCCCTTACCTTCACGAGGGAGGAAGAGAACCTTGTAGGTATTGCCCAGCAAGGGTATGGCCACCGCTCCAGGGAGCTTATCTATCTCGCTCCAGAGGCGCCACTTCCTGGACACGACCACGGCCGTGACCGCCACAACCACAGTCACCGCCAGGAGCGCCGTCACTTCCAGCATCCCGAAGCCTTCAGTTCCAGCGAGTCCACACCGGTGGCGACCGTACCTCAGACTGGTCTCTGTCCCACGAGGTGCTAAGTTCGCCCGAAATCTTATCTGTCCGGTAGTTAAATTGGCCAGTGATTCAGCACTTTATGCTAAGAGTCCAGCTCTCGGCGAGCAACACGTTCTTGAAACGCTTACGTCGGTGGGGCGCTGGCCCACTTGCTGATAATCTCGTCGGTGAGCGCTCCCGTCCCCCCAACCCAAGCGCAGATAGCGCTCCACGGGCGCGGGCGCACCGGTAGCAGATGGGCTTGAGAATCAGGGTAAGGAGGAGAAGGGACAGCAACGCTGCAGCCTGACGCCACCAGAGTGAGGCACTAGTCTGACTGAGGCAGTACTCTCATTACACACCAAACGGTTTTGTAGCAATATTACGTGTTGTAAATTAGATTCAGGCTCTGTATTAGCAGTGGTACGGCGCCTACGCCCCACCCCTCCCCTACTCCCCCCCCCAAAAAAAAAGAAAAACGGGTGGTGAAGGTACATTAGTCAATGCGGAATTGGAATTGATTTTCTTTTCGTATAGTTTGATGGAAATTCAGAGTGATTAATATGCCATCGCACTACTATGAGCCGGAAAAACACTCACTGGAACCTCATTGGGAAACCAGCCATTAAGATAGCCAGCCTAGAAATGCTGTTATCGGAGCACAAAAAAGGCAAATACTCTCCTGTCAATTAAAAGGCTGCCTGAAAAGTGGGTTTACCAGCTGACTCATTCTACCTTCCTCGGCACCTTCAAAATACTTCCAAAAATTTTGTTATGTGAACATATCAGTGCTTTTTTTAACATCCAGTTCAACTTTCCCCTAACTGTAACTCGCTCACACCCTCTAGTCCATCGCAGTAAGTCACCCATACCTACCCACTTCACCCATTCATTCAGCCCAACTTATCGTCATTATTTCTCGATGTCTCCCTGTCACTGTCACCTTATCTAACAGTCACAGTCTGCTTCGTTCTGTCCTCATAGTCTCCGCTCAGAGTCACTGTCTCTCTCTTTCTTACTACTTTTACCTCATTCATTCCTTCCCTCTGCTGGTGTCACTTCTCTCTGCCACTATACATCTCTCCATCGTTGTCATTTCAGTCATAGACTCTGTCTCTCATTATTACTGGCTCTCACTCACTTTCACTTTCTTCTTCCTTTATACCTCTCTTACTGAAACTCTCCTTCACTTTTTTCCTGGCACTGTTCTGCCACTGTCAGCTGTATTCCACTGTCATTGTGTTCCTCTCTTTGTCTCATAATGCCATTGTTACTCTGCCCTTTCTATAACATTCCGGTATTTATTACTCTTCCGTATTTTTCCCCAGTGCCACTCTCTCCTTCTCCCTTAGCATAAAAAAGCACGAATATATTCGCATGCCAATATTTTTGGGGATTTTTAACGGTACTGAGGATGGTCGAATTAGGCTACTGGTACCTTATTGTTCAGGCAGTCTTGTAAACAGGAGCATCTTCGCCCTTTTTGTGCTCCGATAGCAGAATTTTTCCGCTGGTTTCTTTCTTTTACCTGCTACACCAGAGCAAGTCACTTATCTTTATAAATCAGCAAAATGTATTTGAAACAGAAATAACGCAAAGCTATATAATTTTACATTTCAGACCGGTTTTTTTGTTCCAAAAATTTTGCATGTGCTCCAGCAGTACAATAACACAAGGTTACCAGAATGATTCTGAAGATAAAGGAGACGCTTTACAGCATATTACTCCGGGTTACGTCACTTTATAAAGTGTGTTTTCACTTCGCACCGAATTTTTCGTGCCTGTTATACGTGACAAGTAGTGTAACTTACAGAATAAAATTTTCAAAGTGCATGGATTTCAGGATCTTAGCAACATAGCATGAAAATTACACTAACTTCCTTTACATAGCGTCTTGGAATCGGTGACTCGGTTTTGGTACCAAAAAATAACATCTTTTTCGGATTTTCTCAGGAACCGACTACGAACTAAATGGCGCATCTTTAAGCTCATTAGGGCGCACCTTAGATCACATGCAAAGTAAAAAGAACCAACCGATTTGGTCCAAAGCTGGAGGAAATGTGTAATAGTCAAACTTCGACCCTGTACTTAGGATAGGTGCAGTAAAATGATCCCTATATTAGTTATACAAATGATCCCTAGCCCAAGAGTTACCCAAAATACTTGACTTCCAATAGAACCCGTTTTCATGCACTGCGCTTGGGAATGTATTAGGTAGCGCATGTTGTCTCATGTGTATCGATATTATGCACTTATGTTCTGACGAAAGAGAGTGAATGCTGTCTGAACTTAAGAGCTGCCATTAGGGAAATATTAATGGTAAGTAAGCCAGTGACAAGATCTTTTATGGTCGACGTTGTATTCATTAGTCTGTTAACATAAAGGTAGAACCATTTGGTAACGAATATGGTGGAGGAGATTGATGCTATCAACAAAAATTAATCCTATGGAAAAATCGAAGTTCATGACATGGAACGTTTCCTCACACTCGAGTCAGTTATTTGTTGACTACACATGATCGACTACATTTCAGTATTTGAAACATTTTATCGTGAATTCTCAAAGAGATTCAAAGATTTTGAACGATTGTAGACTGACTTTGATTTATCTGTTAAGCCGTTCTCGGTTCTGGCTGCTAATGTACCTCATTACCTCCAACTTGAGCTGACAGACGTACAGTGTAGCATTGTATCAACGACCTCTTTGTCCCGTCCAAGGAATTTAGAACACTTTTCCAAAACGGTACTCCAAATGTCCTCGACAGTACAGACAACCCGTTACATTAATTTCTATGTTTAGTTCATCATAGCTGTGCGAATTTTTTTGTTCCTTATGAATTTGGCAATGTCCCACCAGCGTTGTGGTTTAACCAGTTATAATCTGCTTAGTTCCATGCGTACCATTGTTTCACGGATCATAGTTCCGAATGTGTTACTTATTTTAATGTAGAAATGTGTATAAATTTACAAACAATACAATTTAATGTTATATACTAGTACGTAATTCTATTTGTATTTTTGCTCACGTTATTAGCACTAACTAATGTGCTTATTTAACTAAGTAACAAAGCCACTGCTTTCTAAAAAAAGTAAAAGGTTGAAAATAAACATTACTGATGAAATAAATATGCTGCTGTATTTGCGTCTTAGAAATAGTCGTACTGTGGTACAAACACGTATTCCCTAAATGATTGGTAGAATTGTAACTTACATACCATAATATTACGCAAGTTGTTACTAGCAAATTAGAATTAAAATGAATAAAAGTCCTGATGACCACATGAAGTGATTACGTAAGTATCCTTCAGGATGCACCTTTAAGACGCGAAACCGTTCACGGGTCTTTGAAAGGACTACAATAAACAGTTAATGTGGTCATACGGACTTTCACTCTTTTTTAATTCTAACTTGCCAATAACAGGTTGCGTAGCATTATGGTATGAAAGTTTCAATTCCATCAATCATTTATTATTTTAGCTGTGGTTGCCCCACCTATAGAGTAGCATATGAAAAGAATTTTTCACTCTGCAGCGGGGTGATACGAAATTGTCTGGCACATTAAAATTATTTGTCGCACCGAAACTCGAACTAGGGCCTGAGCTTCCCGCAGACAAGTGCTCTATCCCTGTTTTCTTTTTTTTGTATCTCCTATTTTTTTAAAAATTTTTATTACGTGCCAGTTGGAGTTAAATTGGTCGAACTGAAGGCCTGGCTGCAGTGTCCCCGCCACCGCCAACGAGCCTGTTGGGTATAGGAAAGTAGGAGGAATAGGAAACATTATTATTCACAAAACCCTGGTATAGTCTGATAACCTTATAACTGTCCTGGAAAGAACCGCTGCCTTCCGATCACGCAGCAGGAAGATAACATGGTGGGGCCGCCTCCAGCATCCTTCAACAACTCACACGCATAATTAACCAATAAAAAATTCGAAAATTACATACAAAATAAAAAGTAAAAAAGCTTCTACTGCTGGCTTCGCATCTGTTCTGTGTTCCACGGACTTGTACTCGAACGGTTTCTCGTAGTTGATCGCTTCACTTGATCAGTTCCTCACCTGAACTACCCAGATACGGCTTAAATTCCTCCAGTACCCCACGTTAGGATGGGTCATGAATCATGCTTCAGTAGCTCAGTTGGTAGAGCACTTTCGCGCGAAAGGCAAAGGTTCGGCATTTGAATGTCAGTCTGGCACACAGTTGTAATCTGCCGGGAAGTTTCACATCAGTGGACAACCGCTGCTGCTACAGAGTAAAAACTCATTCTGGAAACGTCCATCAGGCCATGGCTAAGCCATGTCTCAGAAATATCCCTTCTTGCGTGAGTGCTAGTCCCGAATGTTTCGCAGGAGACCATCTGTGAAGTTTTGAAAGTAGGCGTTTAGGTGCTGAGCGCAGTAAAGCTGTGAGGACGGGTCGTGTATTGTGCTTGGGTAGCGCAGTTGGAAGACCACTTGCCTGTGAAAGGTAAAGGTCTCGAGCTCTCGTTTCAGTCTGGCACACAGTTTAAATCAGTCCGGAAGTTTCACGTGTAACACACCTGCTCGGGATAGCGCAGCAGCGGGGTAAGTCGGCGCGCTGTGCACATTTGGCTGTTGCCTGGTGTAACGCATCAGTTCCTGTTTACGACCGTCGGCTAGTTCAAAATGGTTCAAATGGCCCTGAGCACTATGGGACTCAACATCTGAGGACATCAGTCCCCTAGAACTACTTAAACCTAACTAACCTAAGGACATCACACACATCCATGCCCGAGGCAGGATTCGAACCTGCGACCGTATCAGTCGCGCGGTTCCGGAGTGAAACGCCTAGAACCGCTCGGCCACCGCAGCCGGCTAGTGTTGGTTGCTATTGTGAATACCAGTGCAGGTTTCTCGGTTCGCAGGGCACGCGGACTGATCTGCAGCCTGGAGATAGTGGGACAGTCTCAACTTAATCAAGCTAAATGTGTGGTGGTTTGAGATGATTGTGTTGTCTTCAAAGGCGATTGATTTATACAGGATGGCCGGGGCTTCCTAATACACTTTGGAAAAGGAATTTCTGAAAGTGTCGGCAGGAAGCAGCATCTTACAGCAAGTGCAACGATCTTAAGCAGTAAATGACAAACTGAAATGTCAAAGTCTGCTCTGGAGGCTGATTGGCCGAAATTGATTGGAAATCAGTAGGTGGCCAGCAGGCCTCTTCGTGGCCCGAGGCTAGTTTGGTGCCTGATGAAGCAGAGGTAGAAGGGCTGGACACAAAATATGGAAACACTAGGAGAAGTGCATGCGTCAGCAAACATTCAGATTTTCGCCAACCTGAAAGTTGCACTGTTGCATTTGATAAGAAGCGTCAATTGTGCGATATGCTCAATACGTTTCAGGTGTCATTCGTGATCAGTACACCGTTCTGTCTAGTTGCGAGTGCATTATGTCGGAGCTAAGCGAATTCTAGCGTGGTGTGTTGTTGCTTGTGTGGTGGGTGCTTACGTAACCAAGAGACCTGTACTGTTTGGTGTTTCACCGCATCGATGATTTATAATGCATACAGGTAAAGCGGAGAACGTCATCCACTAACTCATACCGCAGACACAAACTGTGAGCTCGATGATAGTGACGGACTGTCATTGAAGAGGACAATAGCTGCAAAAGTCACTGCAGAACTGTATGTCTCACTCGCGAACCCTGTCAACAATAAAACAACGCGAAAAGGAGCTTCAGAAGCGGGGAACTGCAAGGCGACCCGCAATTTCAAAACCGCACATCAGTGATGCAAATGCCCGTAACATGATGCTATGATGCCATAATACCTAGGCTACGGATTGTCTCCAACTTCTGGCCGAGTTTAGTCCAAAGAGTGAAACAAGGGTGAGGTTCGGTAGTGATTTGAGCAGCCATGTAGTGATATTCCAGTATTCCATGGACCCCATGGTTACTCTGCTAGATCGCATTATTGCCAAGGATTAAGTGATAAACTTTGTGGATCAGGTCCAAACCGTGATACACTATTTGTTCACAAAATAGTGATGCTGTGTTCCAAGAAGACAGGGCCCCAGTTCACACAACCGGCATCATCAAGGACTGGTTTTGCGAACACGAGGTGAACTGTGGCATCTCCCCTCAATATTATTGAGCCTTTGTGGTCTTCTTTGGACAACTTGTCACTATTTTTCAAGAAGAATTGTATAGGATTTCCTTGAAAACCATAAAGAACCTTTATTTACCCATACCGAGAGGACTGGAATCTGTTTTGAATGCCAACGGATTTCCTGCACCATATTAGGCATGGTAACGTATTTTTGGTATTTCCATCTTATGTCTAACAACTGTGGTGTTGTGAACCGTGATCTGGAATTTGGTAATAATGATAAAGTGGTTCGCTGCGTGTGGAAAGTTTCGCGAGAGTTTTCGATTGTGTTCCCATGCGCCCGTATAGGTTTCGTCTTAGTCGTTCGTGTGTTCTGAAAGCGGGTGTTGCTGTCTTGTATGCGTACAGCAAGTCTGCAGGGAGACACTACAGAGCAGAGTGTGGCTGGAAGTGACGTTCAACGACGGTAGATAACTTGATGAGGTCTTACAGAACATAATAAATTCTGAATTAAAGTAGATCCGCCTTCTCGCAAGAAAACAAATTCTGTTTCGTTTAATCCCCACACATGTTTCATCACGGCAATGGCTTCGTCAGTAGTACCTTTCTTAATTGCTTCTGAAATATACACACACTTTTATATAGACAAGGAGCTTATTGACACCAGATTTTGCTGGCGTTTAGATTACATATGTAATTCTCCTTTTTCACATTAGATGTGCCATGTAGCTGTCAACAGATATCAATCAAATGTTCAAATGTGTGTGAATTCCTAAGGGACCAAACTGCTGAGGTCATCGGTCCCTAGACTTAGACACTACTTAAACTGACTTATGCTAATAACAACACACACACACACACACACACACACACACATGCCCGAGGGAGGACTCTAACCTCCGGCTGGAGGGGCCGAGCAATTAGTCACATGGCGCCTCTAACCACGCGGCTCAGAAATCAATCAAATACTACAGGGAAACACGGTGCGCATTGGCATTTGACAAAATAATTCCTCACAGAATAGGAAACAAAGTATATATGTGGCATAGAGGAGAAAAAACAGTACACTACAGAAAATATTAAATCCACTCAACACTACCATAGAAAAAATGTGTACCAGTTAACCTACAAAGATGGTGATTCCGTGTATGTCGGACAGAAACGTAGAAATTTCAGAGTAAGATGGGTCAACATTTAACAGCATTGAAAAGCAACAGCACATATTCTACATTTGCACACCACTCACTGAAAGCAGCCCCGGCCTTAGCATGGAGACAGACTTACAGGTCTCAAAATACAGTAATCAATTGTACCAGTTATTGACAACAGAGGAAAATTATCACATCCAAAGAGCAGAGCAAAAGAGGCGTCAAATGAAACAGCACTCTGCAACAGAACATGAGTCACCGCTCTAAGCGAACTATCAAATAACGTACAACAAAACTCTCCCACGTGTGCGTGCGCGTACACACTCACGTATTCACACATTCACAAAGAAACGAAATGGAAACACATCGGCACAAATTCAAACTTCGCGGTTCCCAATCTAAAAGAAGACTGTGCAACCAACGACTATCAGGAGCGTATCTAAAACGTAAATGACCAGTGAAAAGTGTGCCTAAGTAACAAAAACATGGTAACATTTGGCATACGCCAATAATCCCGAGAAAACGTAAGTAGATGCTTCTAAAAATCCGTAACACATTCTATAAATAGCAGACCACACGAAGCAGTCTTACGAAAAAAAAAACATCACGAAATTTGAGTGATGTTCACATGACATTTTAAACATAAAAACAGTAACAACATATTTAGCAGGTAAATTATAACCAAGCACTGTTCAGGAAGCGTCAACCGTAGCAAAGGCAAGGGTAAAAAGAAAGTGCATATGCCTTTATTTTACCGATGTACATAGTTTAGAGGTTATATTGTACACAAAAATTCTATTCCTAAACTGTCGTAAAATACAGGTGTTGCAGATGACATCCAATACGGATTCAGAGTTGTGGCTGATTGTTGGTGGGAGCCAAAATGTACAAATTCTGTAAAAGAAAGCAAAATATGTATGCAGTCTGAACAACAGCAAAATCTTATGTCAATATAGAGCTATCCTGTATAAAATTGCCACATATATATTTCAGAAACAATAAAAGAAAAAGAAAACATTGAAGAAGTGAAAACGATGCTTCTGTGGTGTAATGTGTTTGGGGATTAAATAAAAGAAAAATTGTCATTTTGCGAAAAGGCGAACCCTCTTTAGGCCCTAATTCATTATTAATTTCAGCAAGCACGGGAACAGAGCAGAAAAATCAATTATGATAATAACAATTTCCATTTCTCTACAGTGCAAATTTGAGAGTGGAGATCTTGTGTGTGTCCTTACCATTTTTGACTTTAGAATGCGATCCTGTGTTCTTCGTGAAAGAGATGCTGGAAACCGATTCGAAAAACCAACTACCTGTAGAGCTCGTTTTCAAATCCAGTGGTCGGATCTTGTAACACCTATACTGTATTTATACAAGGTAACATAACATTTTTATTAATTTTTTACTATATATTACTGCTTACATAAAGATTTTGTATATTTTCTGTGATGTATTTTAATGTATTTGACGCAGTATGTTTTGAGTGTGTATATAAATCTGAAAATTATATTTTGTGTAATCTCACTAGTTCGTAGTTGTGGTTTTAAAATTGTAATCGATAGGAACAAGAAAGCAGGAACTCCCTCAGAGCCTGGTAAGCGAGCGTGGAATGGAAAAGTTGAAATGAAGTGCAGAGAGCGCTCCAGTTGTAGAAGAAAGACTACTAATTCCTGGGCAGCATCAGAGGGAGAACCATCTAAGTTAACAACGGAGGCTAAACTGCTCATAAATGATTCCAACTTGGCCTCGCGTGCAACTGATGGGAATCCTCAGCAACGTGGCATTTAATTACATGCTCTGGATAGTATTCCGACTGTAAGAAGAGGTTAATAGAGCATATTACAGGAAGATCCGCGTTGGCACGGTCATTGTCCGCACCACTGCCAAAGCATCTCAGTACTTCGTCTACTTTCAGGCAAGGTATGTTTTAGGGTTATACCATCAGCATGAAATACTGTTCTGTAATATTTGCGTATTATACGCATGAAAGTTAACTTATTTGTGTCAGGTCTACTTTTGTCATTTGGGTTGTATTACCCGCATTAAGCATACAACAGTTTCCTTTACGAAATCAGACATTTCACTAAAGTGCAAGTACTTATTAAAACATTACTTAAAGCGTTTCATTAATTACGTTAATTCTTAAGAGGAGTTAGTAATAGAATCAGAGGGTTAATTACTTTCAGATTCTATGGGTCATGTGCAAGACAAATCGTAATTATGTGGAACGAGTAATTTTAGTCACATGGGAAACTAATTTGTAAATATGACGCTCAATATTTATAATTTGTATTCTTTTTAAACATACAAACATGAGTTATTAGTTCCTACCCATCACATTTTACACGTTACAATAACAGAAATTCTGTGGAATAGACGAAGTTGTCAAGTAGAAACTTTTACAGTTTCTTTTCAGATTTCACTTTACTGTCTCTCAGACGTCTTATGTCACTGTTAAGTGATGAAAAATTTGAGTTAGAGAATTGTACACCACTTTTTGTGTGAAAGAGAACCTCAATGTGGAGCAATGAATGTCAGTTTTTCTTCTGGTACGGTAATTTTGTACATCACGTTTCCTTTTGAATTGCAGTGGACTATTTACAACAGAGTTCAGGAGGGAATAAAAAAAACTGTTAAGCAGTAGTAAAAACTTCCAACTCCATAAACAGATGTCTACAAGACGATCTTGTGTGAGCACCGCATATTATTCTTACATCACAGTTTTGAGCACTGACGGCTTTCTTTTTATAAGTTGGGTTACCCTAGAACATTTATTCCACATGATGTTATTCATTGAAAACTTTCTGATTTGTTCCTCCTTCAAGATTTGTAGTGATTCTGATTGCAAATGTGGCTGAACTAATTTGATCCAAGAGTTACAGAAAGTGCATTTTCCATTTTAAGTTCTCACAAGTGTGGAACCTCAGAATGTTAAAGATTGCACCCTATTTACTATTTCTTCACCATGTGTACACTTATCATTGGTGTAGTACTCCTAGGTGTGCATAACTGAATATGTTACGTAATCTTAAAATTGAGAGCGAGACCATTCGCTGAAAACCAGACAATGACACTGTTAAGAACATTTTTTAACACTTTTTCTGCCTGTTTCAAATCCTGCACTTTCTAGTAAATGATAATTACATCTTTCATATCATAAATGCCTTTACTGAATATTTCTCAGAGTAGTGCTTTTAAAAATAATTCTGTTAATATATAAACCTGAGTATGAAAAGTGTTGAAGAATAGTCGATGCAGTATGCCAATTTAAGGGCCAACTTTTTTTTCCTGGAGCCACTCTGTAGAAATTTTGGGCTCGTGGGGTGTCTCATTGTACTGCTGGAACTACCCAGGTCCACCGGAATTAACAATGGACATGAATGGATACAGTTGATCGGGCAGGATGCTTACGTACGTCTCACTTGTCAGAATCGTAACTAGACGTATCAGGGGTCCCATATCACTCCAACTGCAAACGCGCCACACCATTACAGAGCCTCCACCAGCTTGAACAGTCCTCTGCTGACATGCAGGATCCATTGATTCATGAGGTTGTCTCGATGACTGTACACACCCATCCGCTGGATACAATTTGAAACGAGGCTGGTCCGGCCAGGCAACATGTTTCCAGTCATTAACAGTCCAAAATCTGTGTTGACGGGCCCGGGCAAGGCGTAAAGCTTCGTGTCATGCAGCCATCAAACGTACACGAGTGGGCCTTTGGCTCCGAAAGCAAATGTCTGAGAATATTTTGTTAATGTTTATCAACTACGTGAGGTACTGTTTTGTGGAAAGCAAATCAAGGCACTATATTAAATTCCGGGTCCTCATACGATACTTTGTCTGTCGCTTGTCAGTACTGACAGTTAAGGAACATGCAGGTTGTTTACCTTCCAGCTAGCACACGTTAGTGTAAAACATTCAGTGTACTATTAATGATGCGTTGTTAACGCAAATGATGCTGCTAGAACTTCTTCTGTTCTTGTTATGATAGGCAAACTTAAAGAAAGTATAGCTGATAACCAAACTTAAGGAATGTACAGCGTGTAGCTTCCATCCAGGAATGTCAAAGAGTTTACTATTTGTGCTGTAGTTACGTGCTTGATTTCAGCTGGAGACCGTATTGCTTAATATAATTGTACAATTTACTATTTTGTTTGTTCAGAGAACCATGCTTCGAATCCTGTTTTAGTCTGGTCTCCTTCAGATACATTGCCACACAGAAGAAGCTATATTAGTCTGATTGTTTTACGTCATTAGACGCATGTTCACGGTTAAAAAAATGTTGTAAACGGAGTAACATGAACCGAATTTACGAGAAATTGGCTGTTTTAGTAAACTTCTGTTTGTTTTATGAACTTAGTCTTTTGAAAGTAGCTGGAGTGTTGTTGGGTTTTGATTAGTGGCTATAATAACGCTGTCTCGCTGGTTGGAGCTAGGGTGGAGGATCTTATTAAGCTTGGTACTATATGGTTAGTGGTACACACAAATAATCCGTATCCGCCAAACGTTTCCGAGGAAGTCAGTGGAGCAATAGCTCCCGTAAGTGTTTCGCTCACAGCATTGCGCTACGACAACGTGGAATCTGACCGCTGCCTGCAGTGGAAATTTGCACGACAGTACGGAAACTCCGAGAGCAAGGACGAGGAGGAACGTTTCATGGGTCGCGTTAATTAATGAGGTGTTAATTAATGCCAAATAACGAACAAATGAATAATGTAACGCCTGATTCATGCACTGAGCAGCTGATTTTCAGACCATCATTACACCTTTGACCTGTTGGCAGTAAAAACTCATAAACCACTCACAGGTGGTTAGATTACATCTATTCAAATATAAACTAGCTGAAGGGAAAAACCTATAAAATTTAAGAAAAGGAAGGTAGATAAAATTGTGCCATTAAATTAAGAGTGACAAATAAAAGTAGAAAACGGGGGCAGAGGACGTGCTAAGTATCGGAACACCTTGATGAAAAGGACTTACAAGTTTGTGGCGCCCTCCATCGTTAATGCTGGAATTCAGTATGGTGTTGGCCAACCCTCAGCCTTGATGGCATCTTCCACTCCCGTAGGCATACGGTCAGTCAGGTGCTGGAAAGTTTCTTGGGGAATGGCAGTCCATTCTTCACGGAGTGCTGCACTGAGGACAGATATCGATGTCGGTCGGTGAGGCCTGCCACGAAGTTGGCGTTCCAAAACATCCCAAAGGTCTTCTATAGGATTCATATCAGGACTCTGAGCAGGTCAGTCCATTACAGGGACGTTATTGTCGTGTAACCACTCCGCCATAAGCCATGCATTTTGAACAGGTACTAGATCGTGTTGAATGATGCAATCGCCATCCCCGAATTGCTCTTCAGCGCCGGCTGCAATGGCCAAGCGGTTCTAGGCGCTACAGTCTGGAACCGCGCGACCGCTACGGTCGCATGTTCGAATCCTGCCTTGGGCATGGATGTGTGTGATGTCCTTAGGTTAGTTAGGTTTAAATAGTTCTAAGTTCTAGGGGACTGATGACCTCTGAAGTTAAGTCCCATAGTGCTCAGAGCCATTTGAACCATTTTGAACCATTTTGCTCTTCAACATTGGGAAGCAAAAAGGTGCTTAAAACATCAATGTAGGCCTGTGCTGTGATAGGGCCACGCAAAACAAGGGGCGCAAGCTCTCTCCATCAAAAAACACGGAGACACCATAACACCACCGCCTCCGAATTTTACTTTTGGAACTACACCCGCTGGCAGATGACGTTCACTGGGTATTACCCGTATCCACACCCTGCCATCGGATCGCTACTTTGTGTACCGTGATTCGTCACTCCACACAACGTTTTTCCACTATTCAATCGTCCAGTGTTTACGGTCCTTACACGAAGCGAGGCATCGTTTGGCATTTACTGGCGTGATGTGTGGATTACGGGCAGTGGCTCGACCATGAAATCGAAGTTTTCTCACCTCCCGCCTAACTGTCATCGTACTTGCAGTGGATCCCGATACAATTTGGAATTCCTATGTGATGATCTGGATAGACGTCTGCTTATTACACATTACAATCTCCTTCAACTGTCGGCGACCTCTGTCAGTGAACAGACGAGGTCGACCTGTACGCTTTTGTGCTGCACGTATGCCTTCACGTTTCTACTTCACTCTCACATCGGAAACAGTAGACCTAGGGATATTTAGGAGTGTGGAAATCTCGCGTACAGACGTATGACACAAGGGACACACAATCGTCTGAGCACATTAGACGTTTGTGAGCTCCTCAGAGTGCCGCATTCTGCTCTCTCACGATGTTTAATGACTACTGATGTCGCTGATACAGAGTACCTGGCAGTAGGTGGCAGCACAAAGCACCTAATTGAAAAACGTATTTGGGGAGCAAAATAACTAATGATGGTCGAAGTAGAGAGGATATAAAATGTAGACTGGCAATGGCAAGGAAAGCGTTTCTGAAGAAGAAAAATTTGTTAACATCGAGTATAGATTTAAGTGTCAGGAAGTCATTTCTGAAAGTATTTATATGGAGTGTAGCCATGTATGGAAGTGAAACATGGACGATAAGTAGTTCGGACAAGAAGTGAATAGAAGCTTTCGAAATGTGATGCTACATAAGAATGCTGAAGATTAGATGGGTAGATCACATAACTAATGAGGAGCTATTGAATAGAATTGGGGAGAAGAGGAGTTTGTGGCACAACTTGACAAAAAGAAGGGACCGGTTGGTAGGACATGTTCTGAGGCATCAAGGGATCACAAATTTAACATTGGAGGGCAGCGTGGACGGTAAAAATCGTAGAGGGAGACCAAGAGATGAATACACTAAGCAGATTCAGAAGGATGTAGGTTGCAGTAGGTACTGGGAGATGAAGAAGCTTGCACAGGATAGAGTAGCATGGAGAGCTGCATCACACCAGTCTCAGGTCCGAAGACCACAACAACAACATGTTTTTTGAGTTGCCCGGATACTTTTGATAACATAGTTTATTGACAAGAACCGAAAGTCAAAAACTTATCCAGTGATAAAGTAATCTCACTATCTGCTATTGCGTAAGTTGCGTTCAACTATCTTGAATCGATAACTTGCCACATTTCCGCTCCTACTTGTAAGAAACGAACTCTACTTTCTTAAATACCTGCAACTTTCCGTCCATTGATGTAGATCTAATACAGAAAATTAGGAAACTATATTCATTTAAGACAGACTTGATTACTCAGTGTGAGTTGAGAAGTAAGCCTTTTTTTAATGAACGCATTTTTATTACATCGCTTTCTTGTGTTATCGGTACAAATTTTGCAATTAATTTTAGACTAACTTCCCGATGAGCTACAGATTTGTAACTTTCAGCGTACGTCATGGCTGGGTAACAATGCAACTCCCTTTCGTGTATGGTGTGTGGCAGAGGGTACTTAATTTTTATGTCTGTTTGTCTGTTCGGTATAAATTTTGCAATTCATTTTAGCGTATCGCACTGCCGTTTAGGGAAACAAATACTAGCTTACGGAGTATCGGCTCAGATTTGCAAAGGGAGCAACTCCAAAATACTGTAGCGATTTGCAAGACGTTGATATGGTGCAGGGACTGGCTATTGACTCTGAACGTAAATAAATATAAAATATTGCGTAAACATCGGAGAAGGAATCCAATACTGTACAACAACACAATTGATGATAAATTACTGGAAATAGTACGTACCTCAGGAGTGACTTCAAGTGGAATGACCACATAAAACAAATACGGTAGTAGGAGAAGTAGTGGCTAGACTGCGAGTCATAGGGAAAATATTAAGGAAAAATAACCCATCCACAAAAAAAGTGCCCTACAGCAGTCTTATTCGACCGATTCTTGGGTATTGATCATCACTCTGGGACCCCCACCAGGTAGGACTTACAGAAGGGATAAAGAAGATTCAAAGAACAGCGACGCCTTTCGTCACAGGGTCTTTCAGTCGGCTCTAGGTGTTATAGAGCTGCTCAACAAGCTTCACTGGCAGACACTACAAGAGAGGCGTTGTGCATCACAGTGTGGTTTGCTATTGAAGTTCCGAGGGAGTACGTTCAGGGAGGAGTCGGAGACATATTTCTTCCTCCTCCCTTTCGTCTCGCAAAATGACCACAACCAGAAAATTCGAGAAATTACGAGGGCAGTTCAATAAGTAATGCAACACATTTTTTTTCTCGGCCAATTTTGGTTGAAAAAACCGGAAATTTCTTGTGGAATATTTTCAAACATTCCCGCTTCGTCTCGTATAGTTTCATTGACTTCCGACAGGTGGCAGCGCTGTACGGAGCTGTTAAAATGGCGTCTGTAACGGATGTGCGTTGCAAACAATGGGCAGTGATCGAGTTTCTTTTGGCGGAAAACCAGGTCATCTCAGATATTCATAGGCGCTTGCAGAATGTCTACGGTGATCTGGCAGTGGACAAAAGCACAGTGAGTCGTTGGGCAAAGCGTGTGTCATCATCGCCGCAAGGTCAAGCAAGACTGTCTGATCTCCCGCGTGCGGGCCGGCCGTGCACAGCTGTGACTCCTGCAATGGCGGAGCGTGCGAACACACTCGTTCGAGATGTGTTCTGAAGTGTATTGTGCTACTCTTCAGAAATTGAAGAAACGACTTCAGCGTGTTCGTAGGCACAAAAATCTGAACGAACTTCTCCTTCTTCATGACAACGCAAGACCTCACACAAGTCTTTGCACCCGAGAGGAGCTCACAAAACTTCAGTGGACTGTTCTTCCTCATGCACCCTACAGCCCCGATCTCGCACCGTCGGATTTCCTTATGTTTGGCCCAATGAAGGACGGAATCCGTGGGAGGCACTACGCGGATGATGAAGAAGTTATTGATGCAGTACGACGTTGGCTCCGACATCGACCAGTGGAATGGTACCGTGCAGGCATACAGGCCCTCATTTCAAGGTGGCGTAAGGCCGTAGCATTGAATGGAGATTACATTGAAAAATAGTGTTGTGTAGCTAAAAGATTGGGGTACAACCTGGTGTATTTCAATGCTGAATAAAACAACCCCTGTTTCAGAAAAAAAATGTGTTGCATTACTTATTGAACTGCCCTCGTAGATCTGACGCGGATGTTTACCGACAGTCAATTATCCTTCTCGCCATTCGCCAGTGGAAAAGAGAAGAGGGGATCAGTTAGTGGTACCAGAAGTACCCTATGCCACACACGTTTAGATGGATTGCAGAGTACTGATGCAGATGTAGAAACTAACTTTCTGATGAGCTACAGAGTTCATAAATTAGCTCAGAACTGGATGACAATGTAGTATTTAACTGGCTTTCGTGCCTGGCATGTAGTGGAGGGTGCTTTGTGGACCACTGCTATTTCATCTTTTCCAGTCGCGAATGTTTCAAGCCAACAACCGTTGCTCTTAAGCCTCCGTGTGCGATTGATACTCTGTAATTACTACCTCCACAGTGTTTCCACGAGATGCACGTAGGGGCAAGAAATGCATTTGTTGACTCAGTTGAAGAAAAGCTGAAATAAACCTCAAATGTACAACTTTTCTTGGTTGTAACCTAATCAAATGTCTGAGATCGATTGATAAATTTCACACGCACAGAACTAAGCTTATCACCTTTTTCTACACTATGTTAAAGAACTAGGGAATGTAACCACCGTTAAGATTTTCTCCTGTCATTTAAAATACCTAAATTGGGGCTCCAGTTGCATAAAAGCATATTTATTTTTACGGCCGTTTTTGTTAATGTAACACTTTTTTAAACGGACTGCGAACTATAAAATAATTTCTCTTAGTCCCCTACTGGTTCTTAACTCCATACAGACAGTCCTGAAAATCTGCGCTTGTGAAGTTTTAATAGCTATGAAAATACGTGCAAAAGTTAAAACGAAAACCGTGGGATGCATGTAACACATGACAGTATGGAGTTTAGTGAGTAGCTGTCACAGAGAAAAATATCAGTGCAAGGGCAATAGAACTGTTAGTGACTTAGATGAGATACTCATGCATTGACTATGTATTGCTTGCGCCTAGGTTTTTCGTTTTAAATTTTACAAGTACTTTCATAGCTACTGAAATTTCACAAATATAAATTTTCTGAGCTATCTGCATTATTTCAGGAACCTGCAGGGGGCTAGGAGAAATTATTGTATACTGGTTAATCTGTTTCATTAACGTGCTATATTAAGAAGTACTTCAATTACATAATTATTTTTTGCTCTCCCGTTTCCTATCGTTGTCTCTCATACCCTTGAATTCACTGGGCCAGTATTGATACGCATCCCTGCAAATTGTGGTTTCAATACGGTAACGGCAATGCTTGCTATTGTCGGACAAACGCTCTGTCGTGGTTAATGTTCACAAGACGACTCACAAATAGCGCTCTTTCTTATGACAGGGACATTTTAAGGGTTTAATTAAGTACTGGACAATTTTATATTACACTGTAATAACACGTGACGCGCAGCCTGTAATGTCTGTATACCTGTAGAATAAGGGATTGTAAGGCACTTTGTATGACAATTGTTTACACTTATTCTCCTTTGGTACAGGGGACACGATCAAGGTCAGGTCCATGAGCGTCATCGATGGTCTTCAATAAAAATAAAGTAGTACAGCTGTACATAATACAATGCAATTTTAAACTTATTTTTTGGTGGAGTATGGACATTGTATTGTGTTTTCATAGACTACCTTGAGTAGACGGTTAAATTCAAAAATGGCTCTGAGCACTATGTGACTTAACACTGAAGGTCATCAGTCCCCTAGAACTTAGAACTACTTAAACCTAACTAACCTAAGGAAATCACACACATCCATGCCCGAGGCAGGATTCGAACCTGCGACCGTAGGGGTAGCGCGGTTCCAGACTGAAGCGACTAGAAACGCTCGGCCACATCGGCCGGCGCGGTTAAATTCGAAAGTATGGAGTAAAGGGAAATATTCCAACTGCAAAAAATGTAGATCTCGAAATAAATGTGCTGCATATGCAAATCATTACTACAGTCTATCATTACAAGCATTACTTTAAGATAAAAGCACCAACTTACGTCAAGACGAAAGCATCCATTCAGAATAGAAAACGCAGTCAGGGAACGAAACAGCTTTAAATCGATAATCGAATCACGTTTCGAACATGGTACATACTTAGTATTACTAGGTTATGATGAGGAAGTCTGACATTTTATCATGGCTACACCTTGCTGATATTTCTTCCGCTTTTGCTTATGAGACTCCGCTTGGCAGCAGCACAGTGAGAGAATACATCGTCTAAGGCACAGAAAGTACCTCCTTTAGAGCCACAGGGCACAGTGCTAGTAACCTTCAGCAGCCTTTGTACCGGTAATTGAGTTTTCTATAGGTTGACATAATTAGGAAACCACGTAAAAGGAAAGTGTCGTGTCGGCTACTGTGGGAGTCTGCACGGACACAAACAAGGAAGGAGAGAAGTTTCGATGGCCGGTGGCAGGAATCCAAAATGATCTGTACACAACACTTTCAAATTAATGGAACACTATTTCTAAAAAGGTAAGAAGTGTAAGTTAACTTTTACGAAGTGGCTTGATGTGCTTCCTACATGCAGTTACTTTACACACTGTTACTAGTCGCAGAACGCAGGCTAAGTACTGTCTTCCTATTACCCAGTATTGATGCTCTCGAAGTTTGCGAGCGAACTGGGGCCGACGAGCGATGGGTGGCTGTTAAGTCAGCCCTGACAGGGGGCGCTGAACTTGTTTTACTGGAGGCATGGCGCTGCCGGCTCTTTCCATTGGTGTGGAGGTCAGCTCCTTCTTGACGCCATTTCGCGGCGCTGTGCTGGTCGGTGTACAGTCGACGCTTTACAACTGCACGTAAAGGTCTGTTTGATCGCCTCGAATAAATACATATTTTCATACAATACTAACCTCCAAACCACATCTCCCCTCTTCATACCACCTTTTTCTTCACAATGTTGAAGAACTAGTCAATGTGACAGTCGTTACGGGTTTCTCCTGTTGTTTAATATAGTTAAGTAGCGGCACCAGTTGCAAAAAAGCTCATTTACTTTCATAACCGATTTTGGACTGCGTAGCGTTCTGGGTTTCATCTGATAGATTAGTGTACCCGATCACAATGACCACATGGAGTACACGTGATGGAAGAGTACTTGCAGCAAGAGGACATCATGCATCTAGAGCGCACAAATCGTTTCTGAGGCTTAATTTCGATTGGAAATCCTTGGGAAACTGAGAGACGAAGGACAAAAGCCGTAAGATGTTCATTTCCGACCAGTGCAAATCACCGGTTAGCGTTTGTCCGACAGTGGGAGGTACTACGGTCAGCATTGTTGGATGGCCTACCCCACCCAATGTGTGGGGAGCTACCCTTTACCTTCTAGTACCAGGCAAGGGCAGCACATCAGGCATTGACATTTTATGTGCCAGTGACTTACGCACACTACAATCAGCAAGTGACATCTGTGGCCTAAGTTAGATAGACGTGGTCTTAAGGCCACTGTCTCACATGACACAGTGTTGCCTGCGCAAATTTTACTACATATGTTGTCTCTGTACTTTATGTCGAGTGCTGGATCTCGGTGACCTCGAATAACCCCAACTCGAAATGAAATAGATCATTCAAGTGTTGATGTAGATTTAGCAGGAGGTAATTTGATGGGGATTTTGCTACATAAAGACAGTTAAAGAGATTTCGTGAAGACGTATAAACGAGAGTAACAGAATTAGTGGGAGGTTCAGATGCCTATCGTTGCTTGCCTTTCCCCTTAGGTATAATGGTACATGACGTTAGACAACGCTGAAATAAGACATGGGAAACGGGGATAGTGGTACTACTGTCTGTATCTTCGAGGCGGTAAGCAGCTATTGATAATATACGTACGCTACACTGATGAGCCAAAACTTTATGACCACTTGCTTAATATAATGTTTGTCCGTCTTTGGAACGAAATACAACAGTGAATCTGCGTATCAGGGATCCGACAGTTTGTTGGTGCGTTTGTGGAGGTATGTGGCGTTAGACGTCTAAGCACTGGTTATGAACTCGTAATTTACGTAAATAACGGGCCGCTGATTTCCGTATACGGTTACCGTGCACGATAAGCGGTCCAGATGGGTTCCATGGGATTTACATCAGGCGAATTTGGTCGCCGAGGCATCAACGTGAGTTACTCTAGTGTTCCTCAAACCATTGTAGCACTGTTCTGGCTCCGATACACGCACAGTTATACTGCTGAAAGACGACATCGCCGTAGGGGAAGACATCAAGAAGAAAGGGATGCAGGTGGTTCGCAGCGGTCAGCCTGTCTTCAATTACCACCACAGGTCCCATGCAAGCGCAGGAGAACTCCCATAGCACAATACTGCTCCCACCAGCCTGCGTCCGTGGCGCGCTGTACATTTAGAGCCGCTATTCACCTCGATGACGGCGTTTGTGGAGGCGACCATTCAACTAGGGTACCCAAAATGTGATTCACCTGAAGAGCTGATACTTTACCGTTGATAGACGTTCGAATCCCGATGGTCCCGTACCAACTGAAGTCTTAACTGACGATATCGTTGGGTCAATATGTGGACACGTAGGGGTGATATGCTGCTGAGCTCCCTGTTCAATAAAGTACGATGAACGGTGCCCTCCGAAATATTTGTGCGCGTACCAGCATTGTGTTTCTTTCGGCAGAGAAGCCACAGATCTCCATCTATAGACAAACTTCTGAACCCCACGTTCTGTGAAGAGTCGTGGACGTCCAACCATTTACCGACTAGTGATAGTTTCACTGCCCTTCTACGTCTTTCATAGACGCACGCAACAGTAACATGTGAACATTCGACCAGCTTCACCGTTTACGAGATACTCGTTCACAAGCTCTGCGTAATAATTATTTGCCCTTCGTAAAAGTCACTTATCTCAGTGGATTTCCCTATTGGCAGCTCATATCTTCGTTAGGGTGACCCTCGTTCGTGTCTGTTCCGCTTAAATATTTTTGCTACCACGTCACGTACCCGCAATGCCACGAGGCGGCAGCCAACGTCGCGGTTGGCAGGGGTCGTAATGTTTTGGCTTATACATATAGAAGAGCCGATATTTTCGTATCTGGTACCTTAATAAGTACACAAAACCGTGTGCTGGTTGTTTTTTTCTCTGCTTTGAACAGTCTTCCTAGTCACCAACTTTACGACCTGATGTTTTCCAGCCGGCCGGTGTGCCGTGCGGTTCTAGGCGCTTCAGTCTGGCACCACGTGACCGCTACGGTCGCAGGTTCGAATCTTGCCTCGGGCATGGATGTGTGTGCTGTCCTTAGGTTAGTTAGGTTTAAGTAGTTCTAAGTTCTAGGGGACTGATGGCCACAGATGTTAAGTCCCATAGTGCTCAGAGCCATTTTTGATGTTTTCCGCGAGGTCTTACTGCACCACTAAGTGGACTACATGTCGCAGTATAGACTAACCGTTTTGTGTCCATGCGTCCGTAATGTAGCATTAATATGTGAACTAGTCCCGACTGGAACTCTTTCTGTGCCACAATCAGCTAGTCTGGTGTTTGGTTGAAACGATGAACTCTCCATGTGCGTATTAAAACGTATTACACTTATGTTTTACACATTTGAATTTGTTGTTGTTGTTGTAGTCTTCAGTCCTGAGATTGGTTTGATGCAGCTCTCCATGTTACGCTATCCTGTGCAAGCTTCTTCATCTCCCAGTACCTACTGCAGCCTACATCCTTCTGAATCTGCTTAATGTATTCATCTATTGGTCTCCCTCTACGATTTTTACACTCCACGCTGCCTTCCAGTGCCAAATTGGCGATCCCTTGATGCCTCAGAACATGTCCTACCAACCGATCCCTTCTTCTAGTCAAGTTGTGAAACAAACTCCTCTTCTCCCCAATTCTGTTCAATACCTCCTCATTAGTTATGTGATCTACCCATCTAATCAGCATTCTTCTGTAGCACCACATTTCGAAAGCTTCTATTCTCTTCTTGTCTAAACTAGTTATCGTCCATGTTTCACTTCCATAAATGGCTACACTCCATATAAATACTTTCAGAAACGACTTCCTGACACTTAAATCAATACTCGATGTTAACAAATTTCTCTTCTTCAGAAGCGCATTCCTTGCCATTGCCAGTCTACATTTTATATCCTCTCTACTTCGACCATCATCAGTTGTTTTGCTCCGCAGGTAGCAAAACTCCTTTACTACTTTAAGTGTCTCATTTCCTAATCTAATTCCCTCAGCATCACCCGATTTAATTTGCGTTTATATGTCACTGAATACATTTTATAAGCTACAAGGGGTGTGATGTGTACATAATTTCCGAACATTTTTACATCATGAGGATGAACTCCCTTACATATGTGTCTTAAAACGCGTGGCGAAGGGGTGGGGGAGTAATATGTAGCCTCTAGCCGCACTCTTTCTGCAAGTACTCTTTCGGAATTTCGACTGTTGACCTTGCCACAAAACACAGCACCCATGAACGCGTTGCAATTTCTAGAGGTGCATCATGATTCTAAGTTGATAGTGGAAACCTTGTTTTTATTTAACATAAAACACCATGTACAGCGTAAAAGTACTTACGATATTCATGATGACATATTTCGCTTATTTGTGAAATGGTTTCGTTTATACAAAACTAGTTATACATTATAATCCATTGCTGAAGTTTTTAATTGTCGATATGATCTGCAGCCCTTCACTGCAAAAGTGGAGGTGGCAATCCACTTTTTCGTTTGCAGTTGTGAAGTGTCTGGAGTGAAGATTTCGCAGCGGAAGTTCCCTTTTTAGCCCAATACACCGTGTGAGGCACTTTAAGCTGTGGTGAAGTAGTTCTTACCTTGTCAGTCTGTGTACCAAAACACAACATTTGTTCGTTCCCAGTGCTTGTGAACCCCGTGTGTGATATACCAAAGACTGACGAATCGCTTGGAAGCTGAAGTGTTCCATGAAACGCACTGTGACTGATGTACACGTAGTGTGGCAATGAAGAAGTATTAATTTATGTCCAAACGAAAAAAATCCGTCGTGTCGTGTTGTTAGCTGAAAGGTGCGTTGTTTACAGTACTACATCTCTGGTGCATCGTACGAGCTGTGCTGTAGTCACTTCTTAGCCCCGGCTGCCAATGTCTATCGCGGAGTGAGCCTGAGGAAGACGCCCTTGAAGGGCCGCAACACCAGTTCGCCTATCAGCTTCAGGTCCTCAAGCTTCTCCACCGTCTCCACGCGGAAGTTGCGTAAGATGTACGACAGCACCGTCTTCTCTTCGAGGATGGCAAATTTCTGACCTGTAGAAACAATAAGAAAGCATTTTAGATCAAGCCATACGGAAAAATGTTCGTCAGAAGTATGTTAGGAGTAACAAGAAGAAATAAGTTGAGGAATGAAAGGGTGAGGAAATAGTGAAAAAGGAACCCTTACAGAGAAGGACAGAAATATCAAGGCTAAGATGGTATGGGCACTTAAAAAAGAACGATAATAACAGGATTCCCAAGAAGGTACATAAAATGGAGATGAGAAGGAAACGACCAAAAGGAAGAACAAAGGCCAGATGATTGAAAGGTGTGAGGAGTACGTTGAAAAAATAGGTGAGGCTGCACCAGAGTGAACACAGGAAGACGGTGGAAAAACAGGACTCGATGGCGAAGCTTATGTTCCAAACAGAGTCACTCTGAGGCCGGAAACTTTTCAATATGATGATGATGATGACTACATCAAGGCTTTGTATGTACACGTTTGTTTAAAATGTCGATGAAAATTTAAAAAAAAAAGATGATGAGAGAAAATTATAATCACAGTATCTTTCTTGACAGATTAAAGACTTCACGCACCTTTCGCGAATCTTGTAGTTAAAATGCAGCATAATATCAGGAAATATATTCGTCTTTTGCATTTAAATGTTCAGATATGCAATGAAATTAATGTATGGGAGGCGAATCAGAGACATTCAACTTAACCAGCGGTTTGGAAAATACAGGATTTTGTAGATCTCCATAAATTTCGAAAGCGAACTTTTATTTATGATAGGAGAAGCCTTAAGACTAACAGCTTCTGTAGCTCGATAAATAAATGGTAGTCCTACAAGTGTGGCGAATCCCAAGCCTTCGCACATCTGATCTCTTAAAACTACATAACTGACTAGAAATCAGAAACTATCGCGGGTAGTTCGATTTAAATCTTATCATCCAAATGCGAACAAAGAATACAGTTAGTAAATGACATGAAACTTCCTAACATATTGAAACTCGATGCCACACTGATACGCGAACTGAGAACCTTGTCTCTCGTGTTCAGTGATCATGTTCTTGTTGTTGTGGACTTCACTCCGGAGACTAGTTTGATGCAACTCTCCATGCTACCCTATCCTGTGCAAGCTTCTTCATTTCCAAGTAACTACTGCAACCTGAATCTCCCTGAATCTGTTTAGTGTAATCATGCCTTGGTCTCCCGCTACGATTTTTACCCTCCGCGCTTCTCTTCAGTACTAAATTGATCCCTTGATGCCTCAGAATGTGGCCTACCAACCGATCCCTTCTTCTAGTCAAGCTGTACCGCAAATTCCTCTCCTCCCCGAGTCTATTCAGTACCTCTTCATTGGTTACGTGATCTACCCATCTATTTTCAGCATTCTTCTGTAGCACCACATTTCGAAAGCTTCTATTCTCTTCTTGTCTAAACTATTTGTCGTCCACGTTTCACTTCCATACATGGCTACGCTGCATACAAATACTTCCAGAAAAGGCCTCCTGACACTTAAATCTATACTCGATTTTAACAAATGTCTCTCCTTCAGTAAAGCATTCCTTGCCATTGCCAGTCTACATTTTATATCCTCTCTACTTCGACCACTAGTTATTTTGCTCCATAAATAGCAAAACACATCTACTGCTTTAAGTGTCTCTGCATCACCTGATTAAATTCCACTACATTACATTATCCTCGTTTAACTTTTTTTGATGTTCATCTAATATCCTCCTTTCAAATTGTAAATAGCCTTTCGCTCCCTATATTTGACCCCTGCCCCTTTCAGAATTTGAAAGAGAATATTCCAGTCAACATTGTCAAAAGCTTTCTCTAAGTCAACAAATGCTAGGAATGTAGGTTTGCCTTTCCTTAATCTACCTTGTAAGATGAGTGGAAGGGTCAGTATTGCCTCAGGTGTTCCACCATTTCTACGGAAACCAAACTGATCTCCTCCGAGGTCAGGTTCTACCAGTTTTTCCATTCGTCTGTAAAGAATTCGTGTTAGTATTTTGCAGCCGTGACTTATTAAACTGATAGTTCGGTAATTTTCATACCTGTCAACAGTTTCTTCGTTTGGGATTGAATTTATTATATTCTTTTCGTAGTCTGAGGGTATTTCGCCTGTCTCATACATCTTGCTCACCAGGTGGTAGAGTTCTGTCAGGGTCGGCTCTCTCAAGGCTATGAGTAGTTCTAATGGAATGTTGTCTACTCCCGGGGCATTGTTTCGACTTAGGACTTTCAGTTCTCTTTCAAACTCTTCAAGCAGTATCATTTCCCCCATTTCATCTTCATCTATGTCCTCTTCAATTTCCATAATATTGCCCTCAAGCACATCACCCTTGTATAGACACTCTATATATTCCTTCGACCTTCCTGCTTTCCCTTCTTTGCTTGGAACTGGTTTTCCATCTGAGCTCTTGATATTCATACAAGTGGTTCTCTTTTCTCCAAACGTCTCTTTAATTTTCCTACACGCAGCATATATCTTACCCGTAGGGATATATGGCTCTACAACCTTACATTTGTCCTCTAGCCATTCCTGCTTAGCCATTTTGCACTTCCTGTCGATCTAATGTTTGAGATTTTTGTATTCTTTCTTGCCCAGTTCATTTACTGCATTTTTATATGTTTTCGTTTCATCAATTAAATTCAATATTTCTTCTGTTACCTAAGGATTTCTACCAGGCCTTGTCTTTTTACCTACTTGATCCTCTACTGCCTTCATTATTTCATCTCACAAAGCTACCCATTCTACTTTATTTCTTTTTCCCTGCATTTGTCAATCGTACATTAATGTTCTCTGTGAAAACTCTCTACCATCTCTGGTTCTTTCAGTTGATCCAGATTTCATTTCCTTAAATGCCCAACTTTTTGCAGTTTCTTCAATTATACAGTTCACAACCGATAGATTGTGGCTAGAGTCCACATCTGCACTTGGAACTGTCTTACAACTTAAAACTTGGTTCCTAAATCTCTACCCTACCATTATATAATCTTACACCCATCGCATCTTCTCCAAACATCTACCGAATCTTACGAATTGTTTCGCTTTGAGTATCATCACGCTCTTGACAAAATTTGATGCATTATCGTTGCTCAACACGTTCAGTCATCTTGAGAGAATCGGTAATCCGACAAACGCGTTGTGTAGCACCTCACTCAGCGACCGATAGGCAGCGGCTGACGCACTGGAAGGCGGGGACAAAATTCAGGAATGCGCATAAAGAAAGGTCTCTTCCTTTACTGTGTACAGTGGCGCCGCGCTATCGTCTCAATTTTGCGCGGGAAAATCAAAGGCCGGATAACTTTAAACAGACCTCGTATACGGATACATTGTGAGCGTGCTCAGATTTCCGCAAACACTTCTACATTTGCAGGTAGGCGTTGAGTAACAACTTTCAGGAGAAGCCTTACCAATGCAGTTGCGCGGGCCTCCACTGAAGGGCACGTAGGCGAAGGGGTGCCTGCCCTGCACCCTCTCCGGCAGGAAGTTGTCCGGGTCGAAGCGCTCCGGGTCCGGCCAGTGGTCGGGGTCACGGTGGGCGTGGTAGATGTGCAGCGTCAGAGTGGTCCCCTCCGGGATGTTGTAGCCGGCTGACAACAAGAATAAGACGCAGGCTTAGACTGTGACCAGAGGGGAGTCCGTGGTAATAAATCGACATCGTCAATATAGATTTCTGTCTCGGTTTCGACTGTGGTTTTAACTGCTCTGCTAGATGTACACAGCTCAGTTCCTGGTGTTCTCAAGCAATGTCCTAAAAGAGTGGATGGAGTGGGAAACGAAAACGAAACACTAGGTTTTAGTTTACTGTCGACAACGAGGTCACTGGAGGCAAAGCGCAAGTTTGGATTGGAGAAGGGAGACTGCCTTATCCGTTTCATAGGAACCATCTCGGAATTTGTATTGAGTGACTTAGGAAAACCAGGTAAACCCTAAATGTGGATGTTCCGAGGTTCCATCTGCTGTCCTCCTGTACGCGAGTTCAATGCCTTAACCAGTGTGTCCCCTCGCTCGATGTAATCTAAGAGGTTACCTGACAGATCCAGGTTCTGCCTCGCTGCCAGGAAAAAAACCTCAGATACCAGATGTCATTGACAGAACAAAGCCTGCATTCACTGTTGGTTGGTTTCTCTTTCTTTCTTTGAGACATCAGTCTTCCGATTTGTTTTAAGCGGCCCGCCAAGAATTTCTCTCCTGTGCCAACTTCTTCGTATCAGAGTAGCTGTTGCACCCTACGTCCTCAGTTATTTGCTGGATGTATTTCTCTTATTTACACACAATCCAACACGTTACACAACTTGATTACCTTTGAGTCTCGTACATTAAAGTCGTTTACAGAAGTTAAACAGTTAATGCAACCTATTTGTGAATGATGATGATTCTTGGAAGAAAAATAATAATTATTATAACTCTCTGCAGACAGCCTTGTTTAAATGTTACATGACATTGATGAAATTCGGCTGGTGTGTAGATAGGGAAAAACAATCCAATACACATTTTTTTGTTCGTGCCCAGTTTCACACACCTCGAAAGCTCAATTATTATGTTAGGTTTAGAGGAAATATCTTCGAAACAATAATAGTTTTTTCATGTAGCAGTTCAAGTGTGGTTACCTTTCTTGAAAACCGTATAATCAACTTGGAATTTACCAAAAGCCCCCACCATCATTAATTTGGAAAAATGAAAACTTACGTTACAAAATAGATTAAGGAAGCTTTCAAGGCATGTACACCGATGTGTCTGATTTCTGAAACACCGCTTTTGAAGTATAGCTGTACACAGTGTTCAGGCGGCGATAAGAAAATATCTAAGGAGTCAATATTATTCAACTTCTTTATTTAACATATGTTTGTTTTAAGTTTTAAATTCTTCCTTTGCGTTTTACATTTATGTTTTTTTGTTTTGTTTTGTACAGTACTGCACTGTTTCACTTAAGTGTATTTTGTTAAAAAAAATAATAAGTAACTCATTATTACGTTGCAAAATCGTTACAATAATGGTAATTTGTAAGGAAATTCTTAAAACATAACAATCTTTACACCAAAGTAAATAGACGAAATTTCCTTTCATACTGTAGACGACGGAGAATAAAATATAAAACAAAACCCTGCAGGATTTCAAATTGTCAAGGGTGATTCTCTAAACATCCCAGTTTGTATCAGGTACATTTCAGTACCTTGGTAATGTATGGCGTCGAAAACTGATTATGTACTACCTTCATTATATTGTTTGTCAAGGGCAGACTGACATCATAATCATTCCACAGAACTACATCGCAAAATCTACTCACAGAGATCTTCCAACATCGAAAGCCGCATACGTCTCACTTCCGCACCCGCGCCGTCGTCCCCTTTGCGATCAACAGATGGACAAGTTCCTTGTCCTCAGGTGCGCTTCTCTAAACTGTTCTTTCACACTGCCCACCCAAACAGTCGAACAACAATACAGATTGTTCTCCTTCACTGGGAATGAAACCATCTTTCCAAGGTCTTTAGACCTGGTCAGGCGTTGGTTTACCAGCTGCTGTCACAAAGATATGTGAGGTTTCAATAACATTTCTCCAATTCTCGGTCCAACTAAAACTAAGAAAACTATGAAATGGCGGGTGGTCGGTGCGAAAGAAACGTTTTGAGAATGGTGTCGGACGATATGGAACTTGTTAATTTGTGTGATCCCAAAGGCTCAAGTGCACACATAAAGCCGTGGGTCCTATAAGGCTTTCGATGTTAAAAGACCTTCGTAACAGAATTTTCTGGCCTAGTTCTCTTGTGAGTGTATGATGTCAATCTCCACTTGACAAACAATATTATCAATCTGCAACCAGTAGAACATAATCAATTCACTTCACCAAGGCTTACCAGTGTACTGAAATACGCCTGATACAAATCAGGATACTTGGAGGATCACCTGTGATAATTTCAAATCCCGCTGAATTTTGTTTTATACAGGGTTATTAAAATGATTGAAGCGATTTCACAGCTCTATAATAACTTTATTATTTGAGATATTTTCACAATGCTTTGCACACACATACAAAAACTCAAAAAGTTTTTTTAGGCATTCACAAATGTTCGATATGTGCCCCTTTAGTGATTCGGCAGACATCAAGCCGATAATCAAGTTCCTCCCACACTCGGCGCAGCATGCCCTCATCAATGAGTTCGAAAGCATCGTTGATGCAAGCTCGCAGTTCTGGCACGTTTCTTGGTAGAGGAGGTTTAAACACTGAATCTTTCACATAACCCCACAGAAAGAAATCGCATGGGGTTAAGTCGGGAGAGCGTGGAGGCCATGACATGTATTGCTGATCACGATCTCCACCACGACCGATCGATCGGTTTTCCAATCTCCTGTTTAAGAAATGCCGAACATCATGATGGAAGTGCGGTGGAGCACCATCCTGTTGAAAGATGAAGTCGGCGCTGTCGGTCTCCAGTTGTGGCATGAGCCAATTTTCCAGCATGTCCTGATACACGTGTCCTGTAACGTTTTTTTCGCAGAAAAAAAGGGGCCGTAAACTTTAAACCGTGAGATTGCACAAAACACGTTAACTTTTGGTGAATTGCGAATTTGCTGCACGAATGCGTGAGGATTCTCTACCGCCCAGATTCGCACATTGTGTCTGTTCACTTCACCATTAAGAAAAAATGTTCCTTCATCACTGAAAACAAGTTTCGCACTGAACGCATCCTCTTCCATGAGCTGTTGCAACCGCGCCGAAATTTCAAAGCGTTTGACTTTTTCATCGGGTGTCAGGGCTTGTAGCAATTGTAAACGGTAAGGCTTCTGCTTTAGGCTTTTCCGTAAGATTTTCCAAACCGTCGGCTGTGGTACGTTTAGCTCCCAGCTTGCTTTATTCGTCGACTTCCGCGGGCTACGCGTGAAACTTGCCCGCACGCGTTCAACCGTTTCTTCGCTCACTGCAGGCCGACCCGTTGATTTCCCCTTACAGAGGCATCCAGAAGCTTTAAACTGCGCATACCATCGCCGAATGGAGTTAGCAGTTGGTGGATCTTTGTTGAACTTCGTCCTGGTGTCGTTGCACTGTTATGACTGACTGATGTGAGTGCATTTCAAGCACGACATACGCTTTCACGCCTCCTGTCGCCATTTTGTCTCACTGCGCTCTCGAGCACTCTGGCAGCAGAAACCTGAAGTGCGGCTTCAGCCGAACAAAACTTCATGAGTTTTTCTACGTATCTGTAGTGTGTCGTGACCATATGTCAATGACTGGAGCTACAGTGAATTTATGAAATCGCTTCAATCATTTGTAATAGCCCTGTATTGTGTTCTCCGTCGTATATTATGTGAAAAAATTTCTTTCATTTTATGACCATGGTGTAAAAAATGTCGTGTCTTAAAGCTTTACACAAAGATTATTATTACTGTAATGGTTTTATATCATACTTTCAAGAAACAAAATACGCATACATGAGATGGTAAACCAAAGAACAAAATGAAAACCATGAATGTAAAATTATTTAAAACATAAACCAAATATAAGTAGAATAAATAAGAAGACTAATAATGAATGCCGGCCGGTGTGGTCGTGCGGTTCTAGGCGCTTCAGTCTGGAACCACATGACCGCTACGGTCGCAGGTTCGTATCCTGCCTCGGGCATGGATGTGTGTGATGTCCTTAGGTTAGTTAGGTTTAAGTAGTTCTAAGTTCTAGGGGACTGATGACCACAGATGTAAAGTCCCATAGTGCTCAGAGCCATTTGAACAATTTTTTTTTAAATAATGAATGATTAGACATTTTAATCAGGTATGTTGAAAATATTCCGATAGAACTTGTGCACAGATGTGGTAGTTCTGAAATTAGCTTTATTGCACATGGATGTATGTGGCTTGAAAGCTTATTTAATTTGCTATAACAGAAGTACCCATTTTTCAAAATTAATTAATGTTGGTGGGGTATTTTGTGAAATTTCAAATTACAAAAGTTGATTACACGGTTTTCATGAATGTTAACGGCATATGAGGTTTTATATGAAAAACATTTTGTATATATTATAGTGCAGAAGATTTTTCCCCTAAACCTAATTTACCAAATTACCTTTTGGGTTGTGTTTTACCCCTTAAAGGCGAAATTAGACACAAACAAAACAAATCGTATTGCATTATTTTGCCCCTCTACACACCTGCCAAGTTCCAACATGATCGTTTATGTACATTTCGGGCCTCGTGATGACTGGGTGTTGTGTGATGTCCTTAGGTTAGTTAGGTTTAAGTAGTTCTAAGTTCTAGGGGACTGATGATAATAGATGTTAAGTCCCATAGTGCTCAGAGCCATTTGAACCACTTTTTTGTACATTCCGGAATTTTCCGTTGTGAAATACTGACGATAGGAAACGACAGGATGCTTTCAGAAGATTTTTTTATCTTTTACTCCTGAATCTATGACCGCCTTGTGAATTAAGTCCCACTTGCAGATGTCCGGAAGGGGATTTCTGGTTCCATCGTTACAGTGAATAGAAATCTCCCGAAAGCTGTGATCATAGTGCGAGATGAGAAATATTTTCAATTTAATTGTGAAAATGCACAAGTCTATTTGCCGACGATTTGTAGACATGGTCAGTGTACGCCGCCGAAAGTCGCGGGCAACGTGATCGATTGCAGCTTACTCTGTGCTCGGGCCGATTCATATTTTGCACTTTTTATTCTCTGCTCCAAAGGAGGGAGCGGAGTGTTTCAGATCTGACTCATTATAAAGCAGCTAACAGATAGTTAAATTTACTCTGGTACTACTAACATGAAAGAAATGAACGGCTGTCGATACATTGAAACCAAGTATCATTGCAAAGTAAACAAAGATAAGGAGTCAGTGTCTCCCTAAGGAGTTAGTGTCTCTCTGTGCAAATATTTTTTTTGATCTACCACCCATCACTCATTTCCATCCACACATTCAACGCAACAATCGCAGTGTAACGACCTTAAATAGGATATGACATCTACTACAAGGCGTCGTGAGTTGGTTTGGCAAAATATTAATAAGATATGACTATGAAAAATGCAAATAGCGGAACAAATTAAAGTAACTGAAATGTTGAAAGTAAAGAAACAATTACAGTAATATTATTGGTCTGTTGGCTTCTTAGTGAAAGTTCAGCGCTTGCATTTCCACCTATTGTTATGAAAATGTGGTTGTCTACGGCCCAAGTACTCATTTTCATGCGAAAACAACAACCGTAAATCTGGGGGGATCGAGGGGATGTAGTTCGTCTATATGATAGAACTATCCTCATAGATAGTGGTCTACATTTTCGTCAGTATACGTTCAATTGTATGTTGAAGGAAATAGAAGTATAATTGCATTTCAATTACAACATAAGGTTATTAGACAACATTGTCACCTACTGCATCGCAGCTGCCGACATAGAGAGGGAGGGTTAGAATTACGGTGGCGGCAGAAAATTTCATCTTTGGGAATTATAACACAGTTAATACAGTTTTTAGGGGAGAATTACCTCTCACCAGATTGCGTAATTGTATGGGGCTTCATCTTAGAAATATATACACAATTCTTCAAGGACTATAGGCGTAATACTCAGTTGGCTGTAGACCAGATGTGACACTCGGGAGTCTCTAATGGCGCAGATGTCGACGGAACGAGAAACGTGATCATCTCCAGCTCCGTGGGATTGAACTCCTCACTTCCTTTCAATTCTGATTCAGGACAACTGCTATCTAGACAATATATACAGGGTGGTCCATTGATAGTGACCGGGCCAAACATCTCACGAAATAAGCATCAAACGAAAAAACTACAATAAACCAAACTCGTCAGCTTGAAGGGGGGAAACCAGATGGCGCTGTGGTTCGCCCGCTGGATGGCGCTGCCATATATCAAACGGATATCAACTGCGTTCTTGTTAAATAGAACCCCCATTTTTATTACATATTCGTGTAGTACGTAAAAAATATGAATGTTTTAGTTGGACCACTTTTTTCGTTTTGTGATAGATGGCGCTGTAATGGTCATAAACGTATAAGTACGTGGTATCACGTATTATTCCGCCAGTGCGGATGGTATTTGCTTCGTGATACATTACGCGTGTTAAAATGGACCGTTTACCAATTGCGCAAAAGGTCGATATCGTGTTTATGTATGGCTATTGTGATCAAAATGCCCAACGGGCGTGTGCTATGTATACTGCTCGGTATCCTGGACGACATCATCCAAGTGTCCGGACCGTTCGCCGGATAGTTACGTTATTTAAGAAAACAGGAAGTGTTCAGCCACATGTGAAACGTCAACCACGACCTGCAACAAATGATGATGTCCAAGTAGGTCTTTTAGCTACTGTCGTGGCTAATCCGTACATCAGTAGCAGACAATCTGAGCGAGAATCGGGAATCTCAAAAACGTCATTGTTGAGAATACTACATCAACATCGATTGAACCCGTACCATATTTCTATGCACCAGGAATTGCTTGGTACTTTCAACGTCGTGTACAGTTCTGCCTCTGGACACAAGAAAAATTACGGGACGATGACAGATTTTTTGCACCCGGTCTATTTAGCGACGAAGCGCCATTCACCAACAGCGGTAACGTAAACCGGCATGATATGCACTATTGGGCCACGGAAAATCCACGATGGCTACGCCAAGTGGAATATCAGCGACCTTGGCGTGTTAATGTATGATGCAGAATTATGGAAGGAAAGATAATTGGCTCTCATTTTATCGATGGCAATCTAAATGGTGCTATGTATCCTGATTTCCTACATAATGTTCTACCGATGTTGCTACAAGATCTTTCACTGCATTAAAGAATGGCGATGTACTTCCAACATGATGGATGTCCCGCACATAGCTCGCGTGCGGTTGAAGCGGTACTGAATAGCATATTTCATTAGAGATGTATTGTTCGTCGAAGCACCATATTATGGCCCGCACGTTCATCGGATCTGACGTCCCCAGATTTCTTTCTGTGGGGAAAGTTGAAGGATATTTGCTATCGAATTCCACCGACAACGTCTGACAACATGCGTCAGCGCATTGTCAATGCGTGTGCGAACATTACGGAAGGCGAACTATTCGCTGTTGAGAGGAATGTCGTTACACGTATTGCCAAATACATTGAGGTTGACTGACATAATTTTGAGCATTTATTGCATTTATGTGGTATTTACAGGTAATCATGCTGTAACAGCATGCGTTTTCAGAACTGACAATTTCACAAAGGTACGTGTATCACATTGGAACAACCGAAATAAAATGTTCAAACGTTCTGTATTTTAATTTAAAAAAACCTACCTGTTAGCAACTGTTTGTCTAAAATTGTGAGCCATATGTTTGTGACCATTACAGCGCCCATCTTTCACAAAGCGAAAAAAGTGGTCCAACTAAAACATTCATATTTCTTTACGTACTACAAGAATATGCAATAAAAATGGGGGTTCCTATTTTAAAAAAAGCTCAAAAAATCATGGAAACCACTCATTTCACGCGTGCCCTGTCAGAAGAATTGATGTTCAGAGTCATCCCTGCTTGGCGGTCCAACACATCCATCCACCTACGTCATCAACTACACATTTTTTAAGCACTCTGTATTTCCTGACTGCACTTGATTGATTTTACCTTTGGACAGATAAAGTTTTATCTGTGACTGAAGCTCTTGTTTCCAGCTGTGTTATCGCGAACTAAGGCGCGTTTACTCCGCAACATTGTGTCAAGTGATTTTAGTTCTGTCAGTGACTCACCTTGAAAGTGGCTGTAAGATTATTAGCGCAAATATCGAGAGAGGAAATAAAACTATCCCGACTACAAGCATGAAAGATGACGGACTATTCAATGCCCCGGGGAAAACTGCAAGAAATGCACGTTCAGTAAATCGGTGTCAGATAAAGTATGATGATTTCCAGTTCATCCGTCATTTTCGAAGTGATTGTTGTTTAATAGAGAATAATACAATAATAAATGCGCTCCCAAGTCTCAATGAAGTTAGTCGTTCTAGAATACCAACTTTAGGTAACACCAGAAGGCTCATAGGACAATAATTGAAATGCCAGGGTGCAACTTATATTACTCAGGCTGTATAGCAGTTGCTCAATAATCTGCAATGAAATACGTGCACCCGTTAGTATTTCAGTGACTCAAACCATAAGCAAATTAAACTGATGCAGTGAATTCTATTTTACACTGAAGAACCAAAGAAAGTGGTACACGTGCCTTATATAGTGTAGGGCACCGGCGAACACGCAGAAGTGGCGCAACACGAATTGGCATGAACTCCACTAATATCTTAAGTACATCTGGAGGGAACTGCCACCATGAATCTTGCAAGGCTCTCCATAAATCCAAAAGAATTCGAGGAAGTGGAGGTCTCTTCTGAACAGCACGTTGCAAGGGATCCCAGATATGCTCAATAGTATTCATGTCTGGGGGAGTTTGGTGGCCAGCGGAAATGTTTACACTTAGAAGAGTGTTCCTAGAGCCACTCTGTAGCAATTCTGGGCTAGTAAGGTGTCTCATAGTCCAGCTGGAATTGTCCAAGTCTGTCGGAATGCACAATGGACATGAATGGACACAGGTGATCAGACGGGATGTTTGCGTACGTGTCGCCTGTCAGACTTGTATCTAGACGTACCATGGGTCCCATATCAGTCCAACTGCCCAAGCCCAACACCATAACAGAGTCTCCACCAGTTTGAACAGTTCCATGCTGACTTGCAGGGTACATGGATTCATGAGGTTGTCTCCATACCCGTACACGTCCATCTGCTCGACACAATTTGAAACAAGACTCGTCTGACCAGGCAACGTGTTTTCAGTCAGCAACAGTCCACTCTCGGTGTTGACGGGCCTAAGGGAGGCGTAACGTTTTATGTCGTGCAGTCATCAAGGGTACACGAGTGGGCCTTCGGCTCCGAAAGCCCATATCGATGATGTTTCGTTAAATGACTCGCACGCTGACACTAGTTGATGGCCCAATATTGAAATCTGCAGCAACTTGCGGAATGGTTGCAATTTTGTCCAGCTGAATGATTTTCGTCAGTTGTAGTTGGTCCCGTCCGGATCTTTTTCCGGCCGCAGCCATGTCGGAGATTTGATATTTTACCGGATACCTGTTATTCACGGTACACTCGTAAAATGGTCATACGGGAAAATCCCCACTTCAAAGCGACCTCGGAGACGTTTTGTCCCATCGCTCGTTCGCCGATTATAGCATCAAGTTCAAACTCACTTAAATCCTGATAACCTGCCATTATAGCTGCAGTAACCGATCCAACAACTGCGCCAGACACTTGTTGTCTTAAATAGGTGTTGCCGACCTGAACGCCGTATTCTGCCTGTTTACGTATCTCTGTACATGAATACTCTTGCCTACACCAGTTTCTTTGGCGCTTCGGCGTATTAAAATTATTATTAAAATTATATTTCATTCGAAAATTAACTGCTTATAAAATATCTCTCATTAGTCGTCCGAAGAACATACCTATCTGTATATCTTGCGTGGCCCTACGACCGATGAATGGCACACTGGGATACAGCCTCAAGGATTCCTTGATGACCATTTCGAGATACTTCATGTTATGCAGATCCTGCATTGTTGGTGATCTCTCAGGGTCATCTTGGAATATGTCCTTCTGTTCGGTGTAAACTCTCTCCTGCAAACAAAGGAACATGGTTTATTAACGTCCATAGTCGTTTCTCCCTGCTGTCAAGTTCTCTGTTGAGGGACTCACCTGTATGTCTGGATGATGCCCCAACAAGATGAGGACCCACGACATGCCAACTGTGGTCGTGTCGTGACCCTACAACAGACATTGCTCTTAATGCGAGAGCTTGGAAGAATGGAACGCACTTGATTAAGTGGCTTGTGCAGTTTCCAATTTAAAATAATATCTGGGACAGCACATTAGTTTCAGTAAGCGGTAGTGATAGTCACGTGGTTTGTAATTATTTACGACGAATTTCATGGGACAGACACGATGATATCCCTCTTCCAGATTTGTGGATGTTCATTACTATACGAAAAGAAGCCTGCTCACTGAATTTCTTATTTTCTGTAGACAAATGAAGTTGCTTGAAGTAAGATGGGGGTGGCGAATGGAGATGGAAAGGCGTACGATTATAGTTCAAATCTCTCGTGTAGGTATATTTTCCTTTATTCAGTGTGCCACGTAGATACATTAAAAATAACAGGCGAAACGGTGGTTCAGTGCAGAATCAGAATTAGGAACAAGCAGGTCCTACGCTTCTACTCTGATCACATAACTGCATATTCTTCACATCGAAAATGAAACTTTTGGTTGTAAATCGTATGGTCTACAGAAGAGCTAGTAGTTTTAAATTCAAAGAGACAACATGAACCAACGTCGTCTCCAACGGCGCATCGTAAAGTAGGTAGCATATATCGCAGAATGATCCAAGTCGTTTTTGAAAAAAAAAACGATGAACTGAACAGAAATATTTTAATATCCTCGAGCATCTTCATTTGCAGAATGTAATAAGAGATTTTTTTTCCTTTATGTATGCTAACGCAGTACAAGCGGCTTTCGAATGTTCGACTTAGAGAACAAAGCGACTTCTCAGTGTCTGGAGACGCCTTCGCCTAGCGCTTCAGAGACGTTCTGTAACAATGTAATCCCCGCCTCACACCAGGCAAAGAACTAATACTCGAAATCAGTATTCAGTCAATGCTTTCTACCATACCTAAGAATTTTCAAAGGAGACACTTACTCTCTTTAAGAGAAAAGATGCCAGTAAACTATATGGATTAGCCTAAGTAATACTACTCTATTGTAATGTTTACTGATTTTTGTTCCCTTATTAACATAAAGAAAATTTTAATGGGTTTGAGAATGGGGATACAGATCCCTTAAGGAACTGGACTTCCCTAAATGTGAGTAATATATTGAGCAGAATACTCTACGTAATAATATTTTGTCTGGTAACTAGTCTTGAAAACATTGCCTTTGATAGAATAACACATTTACAGTTGCAGTATTCTAAGCCATCAATCAACAGAAACCATACATTACCAAGGTAAATAGATTTAACATTGAATCAGTAAGCACATTTTAAAATCATTGCTTCGTGTGGAAAAGTATTAAACTTCATGTTAATTTTCTCAGCAAAGGTTAATTTAATTTCGCAGTAAGTAATCTGTTGGACTTGTGCTACTATACATAAAGAGGCAAGGAAAATTGCTTGCGTTTGCATAAAAGCTATTTAACGGCTCCGAGGATAGTAGCCAGAAACATTACCATAAAACACAGACGAAATTAGTAATGACCCACAGTGTACGTATATCTCAGGTACGATAGCTGAGAGTTTTACTGGCTGTGAGATCCAGTGTGTTGGAGTTGGTGACTAATTGCCTGGGAAATCAGTGTCGCGTGCCGCGAAGTACACATGACTCACCTCGAACATAAATGTGTCCACTTCCTCCTGCAACTCTGTGTCGGTGAGTTTCTTCCCATCCTCAGACTCGACAAGAAGCATGTCCAGGAGCGCCACACGCCGCTTTCTCCCTGTAAACATAGACACCACAATAAATGGCGATGAATGTACTGTGGCAATAAGAAATCTGAGTATTTCAGCAAACCCACGCACCCAGTTCATCGTACTGTGCCACCTTTTCGTCAGTTTTGCTGGCCCTCCTCGACAGTTTCTTCTGTTGAATCACCTGAAACAAAAACCAGATCTTTAGAGAATGAGATTTTCACTCTGCAGCGGAGTGTGCGCTGATATGAAACTTCCTGGCAGATTAAAACTGTGTGCCCGACCGAGACTCGAACTCGGGACCTTCGCCTTTCGCGGGCAAGTGCTCTACCATCTGAGCTACCGAAGCACGACTCACGCCCGGTCCTCACAGCTTTACTTCTGCCAGTATCTCGTCTCCTACCTTCCAAACTTTACAGAAGTTCTCCTGCGAACTTCTGTAAAGTTTGTAAGGTAGGAGACGAGATACTGGCAGAAGTAAAGCTGTGAGGACCGGGCGTGAGTCGTGCTTCGGTAGCTCAGATGGTAGAGCACTTGCCCGCGAAAGGCAAAGGTCCCGAGTTCGAGTCTCGGTCGGGCACACAGTTTTAATCTGCCAGGAAGTTTCAGATCTTTATAGATCCGCAAAAGACCAAGCGTGGCTGTAAGGCTGATCGTCAGCTTTAACATCCCCTGAACGATCAAACTGATGCGAAATACCGGATTTAGTTGCAAGAAAAGACGAATTTCGCTGGATGACTTCGGCTGCTCTCACTGTGCCAAAACGTCGAGCAAGCATACTCATTCATATGAGTAAGATGTAAGGTAAATAAGCTTCACATTCAGTACTTACACGTATAAAACGACACAGAAGGTACTAGAAGGACGGTAAAGAGAGAAACTTGGTGTATCTCTGATATGTAACTGCATGAAGTTGCTGGTGTAGTGCCCTGACAAGTAGTTTCCAGGAAAGATTTATTGCCCCCTCCACACACCCGCGAAGTTTCAAAAAAATGGCTCTGAGCACCATGGGACTTAACTTCTGAGGTCATCAGTCCCCTAGAACTTAGAACTACTTAAACCTAACTAACCTAAGGACATCACACACATCCATGCCCGAGGCAGGATTCGAACCTGCGACCGTAGCGGTCGCGCGGTTCCATACTGTAGCGCCTGGAACCGCTCGGCCACCCCGGCCGGCCGCTAAGTGTCAACAAGACCGTTTACGTACACTTAATAATTTTCCCTTGCAAGATACTGACGATAGGAAACGACACACTTCTTTCAGCAGATTTTTTTATCTTCTACTCCTGAGCCGGCCGCTGTAGACGAGCGGTTCTAGGGGCTTCATTTCGGAATCGCGCTGCTGCTTCGGTCATAGGTTCGAATCCTGCCTCGGGCATAGATGTGTGTGATGTCCTCAGGTTAGTTAGGTTTAAGTAGTTCTAAGTCTAGGAAAGTGATGACCTCAGATGTTGAGTCCCATAGTGCTTAGAGCCATTTTAACCACTTTTTCCACTCCTGAGCCTATGACCGCCTTGTCAGGAAATCCCACTTGGAAATATCTGCTAGGGAATTTTGGTTCCGGTATTGACACTGCAGTGAACGAAAATCTCCTGAAAACTTTGATCGTAACGCGAAAGTATAGGCCTGACAGAGCATTCTCGTATTGAGTGTAACTTATATAAAAAGACTGGCTGCTGTGTCCGAAAGCTCGTTTTAAAAGTGCAGTTAATTTGGGAAATTAAGAATACGATTAATGAATACAACACAGTACTTATAAATGTAAATAATTATCCTTCATAAACAGTCCAGTCACACGTAAAACTTGTAGCTACAAATCTAAAGGCAAAGGCTCGTTGGAATACCAAGGAGGCGAGTGGCGGGCAACCATCTTATCCATCCCTTCCTATCTTTCTCTTCTAACTTATTAACATTTGTACTTAACATCCTCCGTACCTTCTACTAATTTCCAGCTTATATTTTACTTAACTTTTTTAATTCATTCTTATTACTTCGTTTTTCTCTGTAGAAAACAATATTTGCATGTAATATGGAACAGGTTACGTTATTTCATGAAAACAATTGTAAAATATGTGACCAGATTTAAACTACCTGGTAACAGATATTCAATAAGGCAATAAATGAAATGCGGGCCTGATAGATAAATCCAGTCTGATTCGGTTGGGAAGAGTGTCATAAGGCCGTTGTTCCTTCTGGCGCATTACTGTTGTAACTGGTCCTCGGTATCCTGGATACGGGGGCATTGGGACGGAGTTGATAGCGGAGCTGGTCCCACACACCTTTTATAGCGGACAGAGCACCTCCACATCATGCAGGGGGTTCTTAGCAACGTGACGTAACATCTTGGCGTTAGAGTTAGCATGCAGTACAACGTCGGGGCACATCTGAATCCCCCACAAATACTGACACTGCATAAGTCGATCAGCTGAACAGATAGAGACCCACAATGAGACGCTCCCCAACCCGTCAGCTGTTGATTACGTTGTCTCACACAAGTACGCGACATCACTGCATCCTGCTCAATGACCAGTCACACCCCTTATATGAGTATACCTTATCAGGACTGGTAACAACGCTGAACACGAACAACAGTAATAGAGTGTGGTGGCAACTCTAAACTCTAATCATTTACGTACCTGCCAATGCTGTGTACATGAACGAAGGTGCATTGGCATCCGACCATGTCTTTTTTTATCAAGCAGTGAGTTTACTGCGTTAATTAGGATAAAAAGAAACAGATCCGGTTGTGGGCTTACCGTCCTCTCTAACAAGAAGAAATAAAGACCACAAATCACTGCCAGCTAAAACATTTCCGGCTACCGCTTTTGGAGGACTCAAGGAGTTTCGGTTGTGGGTTTTACTGATGTTCGACGATAAGTGTCTCTGAATCCGAATTATACACTATGTGATCAAAAGTATCCGGACGTCTGGCTGAAAGTGACTTACAAGGTCGTGGCGCCCTTCATCGGTAATGCTGGAATTCAATATGATGTTGACCCATCCTTAGCCTTGATAACAGCTTCCGCTCTCGCACGCATAAGTTCAATTAGGTGCTGGAAGTTTTCTTGGGGAATAGCAGCCCAGGTAAGGACTCTGTGCAGGCCAGTCCATTAGAGTGATATTGTTGTCAACCACTCCGCTACAGGCCGTGCATTATGAACAGGTGCTCGATCGTGTTGAAAGATGCAGTCACCATCCCCGAATTACTCTTCAAGTTGGGAACCAAAAATGTGCTTAAAACATCAGTGTAGGCCTGTGCTGTGATAGTGTCACATAAAACTACAAGGGGTGCAAGCTCCCTACATGAAAAACACGAGCACACCATAACACCACCGCCTTCGAATTTTACTGTTGGCACTACCCACGCTGGCAGATGACTTTCACCGGGCATTGTCCATACACACACGCTACCATCGGATCGCAACATTGTGCACCGTGATTCATCACTCCACACAACGTTTTTCCACTGTTCAGTCGTCCAATGTTTACGCTCCTTATACCAAGCGAGGTGTCGTACGGCACTTACCGGAGTGATCTGTGGATTACGAGCAGCCGCTCGTCCATGAAATCCAAGTTTTCTCACCTCCTGCCTAACTGTCATAGTACTTTCTGTGGATCGCGATGCAGTTTGGAATTCCTATGTGATGGTCTGAATAGATGTCTGCCTATTACACATTACGACCCCCCTTCAACTGTCGGCGGTCTAAAATGGCTCTGAGCACTATGGGACTTAACTTCTGAGGTCATCAGTCCCCTAGAACTTAGAACTACTTAAACCTAACTAACTTAAGGATATCACACACATCCATGCCCGAGGCAGGATTCGAACCTGCGACCGTAGCGGTCGCGCGGTTCCGGACTGTAGCGCCTAGAACCGCTCGGCCACCCCGGCCAGCTGTCGGCGGTCTGTGTCAGTGAACAGACGAGATCGGCCAGTATGCTTTTGTGCTGCACGTATCCCTTCAAGTTTCCATTTCACTCTCACATCGGAAACAGTGGACATAGGGATGTTTAGGAGTGAAAATCTCGCGTACAGACGGAGACATAAGTGACATCCAATCACCTGACCAAATTTGAAGTCCGTGAGCTCGGCGGAGCGCCCCATTCTGCTCTCTCACGATGTCTAATGAGTACTGAGGTCGCTGATATGGAGTGCCTCACAGTAGGTGCCAGTACAACGCATCTAACATGAAAAACGTATGGTTTTGGGAGTGTCCGGATACGTTTGATTACGTAGTATAACCAAAAAGGGAAATAGCTACTCAGAACAGATATCGTGATTTCTTGGCTACCGGCGTCTGTTCATCTGGCACGTACTTGAGTATCCAGAACCTATCCCGGGCTTGACATGGCTGTTTCCTTAACCCGCACAGAAAATATGCATTAACACAAACGAGGAACCAGAAGACGCTGGCTCGAACTGATCGGGATCACAGGTTGCAGAATTTTATTCCGGATAGATTTTTCAGTTGCTTAAGAAATGCGGCAGGTTAAACTGGACGGCGCCGCTGTGACAAATTATGAGAGAGTTGAAGATTTACAATTTCTCGAACAGCTTGTCGAGAGGTTTTAGTTTACCGATAGCGGAAACTGTGTTTCTCTTATAGTTCGCAACATAGACTGTGGTAACAGACTGATATGCTGTATTGCGTTGCCTAGATCAAAGTGACACGTGACAGTTTGAATTTCGGCGTCAGCAAACGTGACTTCAAGAGACAATAATTCGTGTTAAGGTCCGTATTTTATAGACGTTAGATTTGGATGAAAAATTTATGTCCGCAGTTTTGATAGTGTCATGAATCCAAGAAGATGGCATGGCATTAGCAGCTTCAGTATTCCCAAATTTGCTTTAAGTACTGAATTATTTTATTTGTAACTAATTGAGTACATGGAGTATGTATTCCAGTCTACTGTTAGTTCATATCTTCCTGCACCACTCTCTTCGACCTCCTCCAACCCTGCTCCCAGCCCACTCCTCCCATCTCTCCACATTTCCACCTCCTCCTCCCCCTCTAATTCCATGTCCACCTCCTCCTCTGTTTGTCATTGTCCTCCTCCCCACCCCCACTCTCTCTTTCACCTTCACCCCATCACTCTCCAGCTCCTCCTGCTCTGTCTGTCTCCAACCCATTACCTTCTTGTGTCCATCTCCTCCTTTCCTCTCTCTATCTCTCTCTGCCCATCTTCTCCTCTTCCCTTTCTCTGTATGTTTCTTCCTGCCCCTTTGATATTCATCTCCTCCTCACTGCCCACCGCTTCCCCCCCCCCCCCACCCTGCCTGTCCATTTCCTTCTCTTTCGTTTCTCTGTTCATCTCCTCCTCTCCCATCTCTCTGTCAGTTTCCCCATCCCTTACCTCTGTCCATTCCTCCCCCCACTCTCTTGGTCAGTCTCCCCTCTCTCTTTCCACCTCCTCCTTCTCCTATTTATGCCTCTCTCCTCCTTCCTCCTCACCCCCTCGCTACCTATCTCATCCTCCTCCCTTCCCTCTCCACATTATCACCCCCCCCCCCCCCCGCTCCACCCAATGAATTATTGTTTCTGTGTTACAAGTAATATGTGTACAAAAATTTGATTTAAATCGTTTCTGGGGCATCGGATGAGTTTATCTGCGGTTTCGCCAGCGTATGGACATGTCACACGTATTTAACATGTTTCACACATATTTATACATATATTTCATCTGTATGACTAGCCCTGCTGTTTCATTTTCTCGTAGCTCAATGTTTATGTCTAATCTCTTGATTTATGTGCTGTAGAATGATACAGTTTTGCAGATACATTCAGTGTTATACGTGGCTACTGTCTGCGAAACGTGTTCTGAACAAGTTGGAAGTAAAGAAGCAATAAATTAAAACGTCATGCATGTTACGTCAGTTTTTCATGCATCTCACTATAAGACGCCATATCTCTTGAACTATGTGTTCTAGAATGACGTGTTTTTGTAGGTTCATTCAATGGAAGATGTGGGTACTCTCTGCGAAATGTGTTGCGAATATCTCCTGAACTACCATAAGTGTCGTACAATGGTATATTTTTTCTAGTACATTCAGTGATATATGTAATTTGTGTAATATGTGTCACGCATACATGTTGTCGTAAAGAAGTAACAAATTAAAACGTTACGTTTCAAAGAGCAGTTTTACTGAATGAACTGCGAAATTGTAGTAAGCGATAAACTTTTATCCTTTCATCATTTTGCGGTTGTCATTAGTGAGGAAAAGTTTCGTAAAGGCTTGATATTATGTGTAAAGGTTGTTGCAAGTCTTAAAGTTCTCTCATTGTCAAATACAGGATGACTAAAGTATGGGTATCGTAGCGTCGTGAACATTTCCACCTACGCTCCTTTGATAGGTGGGACGTTCTTACCCCCACAGCGATTATTTCCAGACAGTAAGTGATATCTGTACCAAGCTTGGTTGAAATTGGTCTAATGGCTTACGAGATGTGGAACATACATACATATTCATAATTTGTGTGGATTAAGAGGAGGACAATTTGCCGATTAATCGTCGTATCTTGTTGAAAATTAGTAGCACGCAGTCCATGCTGTCAAGAAGCTATTGTTCCAAATTTCGTCAGCAAATTCAAAATTTCGTGTGCATTATTATAAAAACAACTTAGTTGTCTGGACAAAGTAGTTTTAAGGGTGGATACAATGAGATATGGCCGCGCGTGATTAGCCGAGCGGTCTGGGGCGCTGCAGTCATGGACTGTGCGGCTGGTCCCGGCGGAGGTTCGAGTCCTCCCCCGGGCATGTGTGTGTGTGTGTGTGTGTGTGTGTGTGTGTGTGTGTGTGTGTGTGTGTGTGTGTGTGTGTGTGTGTGTATGTGTGTTTGTCCTTAGGATAATTTAGGTTAAGTAGTGTGTAAGCATAGGGACTGATGACCTTAGCAGTTAAGTCCCATAAGATTTCACACACATTTGAACATTTTGAACAATGAGATATGACACGTCAGTGCCAAGTGCTACCCTTGACACGCTGAGCAGAGACCCACAGATGTAATTAGTCCTAAAACACAGGTTATGCCACTATTTCATGTCCCACTGTATGTTTATGCCGCTCACGTATTTTGAAGCAAAATTACCTTCCTGGTAAATCCATGTAGAACATCCAACTGCTTGTAGAACTTTTTCCCTGACGGAGACATGCGGAAGATGAAGTCATTCAGCAACCATGGGCTAACCACTCTTCGGATTGTAAGTTCAGCAATACTGCAACAAACATCGAAACTGACATAACACATCTATGGACTAGCGATCATTTTATGTAGCTGTAGTTGCTGTAATTGCTAATAGTTACACAAATTTTTGTTTAAAGATAGGATTAACCTTATTCAAAACAGTTCTTGTTCTTTTCACTAAAGCTGTCGTCGTCAGTGGGAACACTATTCAGTTTGCTGCATTATGGTATATTGCGAGAATTCTAGAAAATTGTTGTAATTTTCATCATATTTTCTATTTTATCTCTAGCAAATATAGGAGACAAGACTGAAAAGGCGTTGTGCAACCTAACACATAATGTGAACTGTTTGAAGATGTGTAGTATGCGGTACAAAAAGTACACTTCTAAAACCACCTACATTTAGAGCTAAAGTTCAGTCATAGTTGTAAAAATATATTGATCTATATAACTTTCATACTGAGAGGCGTTTCATGAAACAGTATGTTGTATGACTGTATCTAAGTCTATGAAACACAGTAACACACGTTTGTTAGAATAAAATAAACACACCAAGTGCATGCACATGGAAGAAAAAGGGATTCAGCATTGAAATCTCATCAAGGAAACACGTTCTTCTAACATGTTTCGTATTTACGAATAATGGACAGGTCTTTACATGATTCGAAAATTTGAGCCTCGTTTAGCTCTATAAAACAAAAACAAAAAAATAGTAGAGGAAAATAAAAGGATGACTACAGTAAGCACATCCAAATGCATATAGGTTGGCGTAGTTAGGAAGAGATGAAGAAGCTTTCACAGGATAGATTAGCGTGCAGAGTTGTATCAAACCAGTCTTCTGCCCGCAGCCCACAACAACAAAATGCTGCAATTAGGCACACCTATGCCATCCACCCACTGTTGACAATTAAAAATACGTGCTGGAATAAAAATGGAATTTGTAAATGGTATGCAAACTTTGATGTGAGTTCTTATGCTTCCAAGCGTGGAATGTGTGTGTCGTGGTGTATCAGCAGTCAGTGCTGAACGAGAGATCGCTACGAGTCGTCCACTTCAAGCTATACCACTGTCTACGTCAATGAGCTTCAGTGACAGTGGGTGACTGGCATAGGTGAAAGTAATTGCAGCCTTTTGTTGTTGTGTTCTGCAGGCCCAATACTGGTTTGATACAACTCTGCACACTAGTCTATCCCGGCCAAGCTTCTTCATCTCTGCCTAACTACGCCAACCTATAAGCACTTAAGTGTGCTTACTGTAGTCACGCTTTGATCTTCCTCTACTATTTTTACCCATTGCACCCACACTTGTCTACATTATTAGACTGACAGATCCTTCATGCCTCAGGATATGACCTAACTTGCTACTGTATCTCTTGTTTCAGTCAAGTAGTGCCATAAATAGTTCAGCCAGATTCTATGTTAGTTATCCGATTTACCCATAGAACCCTCAGCATTCTTCTTACAGTTTCATAGCTGTGTTACAAACGTTGGTGCGGATACTGGTTCGCATTTGCATGGTATTTTGTCTGGTAATGTAAGCACAGCCACTATGTAACCATAGACGGTTTGATGATTGCATAATGGAAAGCCGAAATCGGTTTGCTTCTGGAATAAGTCGGAGATAAAAATACATCTATTCGTTTATTTATACCTGGTGCACATGAATAAATCCGACGAACTGCATGGACTGATTACTGACTGGAAGTGGAAGAAAAGAGATCTTCTGAACATGTGGCCGATAATGCATCGTTGCCAAAGTAGATGGCGGTGACTACTGAAAGTTTCTCTGGCCACGTGTCGTGTGTTCCTTGTGTGTTACAAATGGTTCAAATGGCTCGGAGCACTATGGGACTTAACTGCTTAGGTCATCAGCCCCCTAGAACTTAGAACTACTTAAACCTAACTAACCTAAGGACATCACGCACGTCCATGCCCGAGGCAGGATTCGAAACTGCGACCGTAGCGGTCGCGCGGTTCTTGTGTGTTACAGGCTGCGTTATTGTCGCAAAGTACTGTAAGCAGCAGAATGATACGCTATTCATGTCGGTAACAAGCGGAGACGGTGTTTGTGTAATGTGTAACAGATGGAAATGGTCGAGAGGCAGCACGGCAACACCAAAACAAGTACCTTCACAGACACCAACCGCATCACACAACACTTCAAACCCTTTTTGGGCGTTTGTGTGATCATGAGTCCTTTCAGGCAGACGAATGTACAGGGACGCGAAGGACTGTGCGTACACCAGATATGGAGGACCAGGTTCTATAGGATACTGAGACGAACCCAAGTACAAACTCCAGCTACGTGGCCCGCCAACGCGATGTCAGCCAAGCTTGATTATGTGTATCCTGAATGACAGCCGCTACTATCACTAACACCTGCAACGAGTGCAAGGAATATCAGAAACGGATTTTTCTCTACGGAAAGGATTTTGTCCATGGTTTATGCACCAGATGATTTGGTGTCGTCCTAAGCACACCGTCCATTTCGAGACACATGTTGGTAGGGCCATTTTTGAGTCGGAGCACTTGTCATTGCCACAGCTGCTTCTGTTTTCTCGAATAGTCCCTTTAATCTATCAGCATGCAGTGTCTATGTTCCTCAAAATCATGCATGTTTCTACAGCTTCGCATATCTTCTCTAATTATTCTTGTGTTATCATTTCGCATTTCCTGTCGGTCTTATGTTTTACACATCCGTATTGCATTTCACCTGCTTCATTTGCTATTTATATTTTCTCGTTTCCTCAAATAAATTTAGTATCTCGCATGTTATCCAACTACTTCTATTAGAAACTGTTCAGCTTTTCTTTTCTCCAATAGCTTCTTTAATCTTTCAACACGCAGCATCTATCTTCTCAGTAGTCATACATGTTTGTACATCGTTTTGCATTTGCTGTCCATCTCAAGTTTACACATCTGTATTGGATTTAATCTGCTTCATTTGATACTTGTATTCTCTCCTTTTTTCAGTTAAATTCAGTGTCGCCCATGCTGTCCAGTTCTATTACGAACTGTTTTTCGCCTGTTTGATTCTTTACTGCGTTCATTATTTCACCTCTGACAGTTTCGTCTTCTATTGCGTTCCTTTCCATATTGGTCAATCGTGTTCAATTTCGCTCTGAAACGTTCACCCACCATTATTTCTTTCAATTTACCCATAAGCAATCTCCACAATTTATTCCGTTTTCATCTGCAGTTAAACAACAAGTGATTATGTTCGGAGTCCATATCTTCCTCAGGAAATAATTTGCAGTTGAAAGTCTGGTTTCTAAATTTCTGTATTATCCTTATCTAATACATCTGAAAAATCCTGGTGTCTCCACGTCTCTACCTCTTTTTACTGTTCTTAAACCAGACCATCGGATTGATTAAATTGTGATCCGAGCAGAATTCTACTAGGCGGCATCCCATTTCATTCTTTTCCCCTAGTACACGTTCACTTATTAAATTTCTTTCTCTTTCTCTTCCCACTATCAAATTCCAATACCCCATCACCATAAATATTCGTCTCAGTAACGAAACGACTAATTTCTTATATCTAATCTTACAATTCTTTTTATATTTTCACATCGCCTGGTAAGATAGTTGGTATATGAACACATACTGCTGTGAGTGGTCTATATCGTCTGATAACGGGTTGACTACGCTTTTCATAGCAGTTCACCTCCTTTTCTGTTTTCAATCATTATTACATCTTCTCCTGGTTTATCCTAATTGATTTTCTGTTGATAACACTATAATCACCTGATCAAATATCTAGTTGTTTTTGCCCGTACACTTTACAGATTCACACTACATCTAACTTCAAACTATCCGAATCTCTTTCAAACTACTGGTCTGCGGTTATAGCGATCCAAGTTTAGAATCGTGCACAGCCAGATGTATTTCTCTCACGACAGCATCCCACCGAGTAGTCCTCATCAAGTGATCCAGATTGATATCTATGTTCCTTCTGGAATAGTTTACCGATTAAGTTCCCATTATTATCATTAAACCATACAGCAGAGCTTCATGTCCTCGCGAAACACAGTGGCTGTAGTTATCCTCTCCATTCAGCCATTCACAGAAACAACAAAGTTAAGGGACAATGGCCAATGTCAAAATGCCAGATCAGGAAACGATTCCAGACTTGTGCCACTGCATGTAGAGAAAAGACTGCTGCCCTCCCCAGGAGCTATAGGCGAGTCTGGCATTTCCACAAATAGTATGTACAGTGTCTGTTTTATACGACATACTATACAATGTCCTTCATACATGCATGTATCGTATTCGCAATTGCGACTACATTTAATTCATTTCATACGGCTGTCGTCCACTGCATAGCACATTTATAAATCGTATAACGCAGACACTGCAAATACAATTTTATACCTAGATAAGGCCGCGACATAATAATGAAAGTCTCTCGCTGTGTTGGTAATTGAAGCAAGCACAGGTCGTAGACATACAGTGACATATGATATGTGCAGATCTTTCTGCACATATCCTTCCGTGGTGATAGCATTTACGGTGCAACTACCGGTGTGGTTGTGTCACACAAGCAATGCTACTGCAGCAAGGTCCATGGCTCGTGGACAGAATTGCAGCCTTTACAACACACGTTGTGGAGTAGCAGAAATTAGATTAGTGAGAAACTTATCACGAAAATTCGAAACCATGAAGTAGACAAAGTGAAAGAATTCTGCATCACTAGACGGAAAAAAAGAAATGTGTCACAACAGAAGTAAGGATGAGAAGGAGGGCAGGTAAAGAGTACATTTCTGGCCAAGACAAATCTACTAGTATAAAAAATCAGCCCTGATTTGCGGAAGAAAGCACCGAGGATGTACGTCTGAAGTACAGCATTGATGGTAGAGTGTTAAGGACTGCGAGGAAACCTGTTAAACAGAGAATCTAAGCGTTTAAGGTGTGGTGTTGTACAAGGATGTTTAAAACTGGATGGAAAAGAAATAAGGAGGTTCTCTGCAGAATTAGCGAGGAAAGAAATATGTGGAAAACACTGAGAAGAAGAGGAAACATGATAATAGAAGATATGTTAAGAAATCAGGGAATAATATCCATGTTGCTAAAGGGATCTGCAGGGTGTAAAAACTGCAGAGATCGGAATATAAATAACAAAAAACTCCGGACTTAGGTGCAAGTGGACGTGCAAGTGGTGCTCTGAAATGAAGAGGTTGATACAGGAGAGGAAGTCGTGGTCGTGACGGACCGCATCAAACCCTCATCCCCCAACGGCCGAGGTGACCGAGCGTTTCTAGGCGCTACAGTCTGGAACCGCGCGACCGCTACGGTCGCAGGTTAGAATTCTGCCTCGGGCATGGATGTGTGTGATGTCTTTAGGTTAGTTAGGTTTAAGTAGTTCTCAGTTCTAGGGGACTGATGACCTCAGAAGTTAGTCCCATAGTTCTCAGAGCCATTTAAACCATTTGAACCTCATCCCCCCCTCCCCAGCCCTCCTCCCCTTCCCGCCCAACGTGAAGCAAATTTGAAAGACGTGAGTCAAAGAGGACACGGCGTAGTGCAAGCAAAGCTTCATTCCTGTTCCTGTTGCGCGAAATGCACACTTTCATTTGGAGCACATGACATGGATTCACAGTTGCGAATATGGACAACTATCGTCTATATAATGGAATGATGACGATGTAAATTTGTGCCGGACCGGCATTCCAACCCGGATTTCCCGCTTATGGCGAGCGGTCACCTCGCTATTTGGGTTCCAGAGCACGCGTCAGGGCCACACCCAAACTTCCAAATGTCGTCAACTATGTGTCTGCGTCTTACACTCGTACATTCATTATGTTCCTGTAGAGGGGACACATTTTAATTGAAAGTCCCTTTACCTTGTGTCGGCGGATAAATACCATGTTGCATGTGCTAAGGAACTCGGCATGTTGCTTCTGAACAACGAAGCCACAGTAATATTGTATTTCATTTTGAGCGTTGGCTGAACATTTGAACGTTTGCCACCGTTGTGCTGTTCTCTCCTGTCGCTTACACTTCTTTTTATGTTTTACGATGTGACTAAATCAATGACGGTCCCGACTCTTTTCTATTCAAATACCTATCAATACGTCCCAGAAAACTTTCAAAATCTTTCCATCGCCAAACTCTAGCATCTGGCATGCCTGAAATTTCGTCACTTAACTTTTTATCATGCCTAACTTCCGATATAGTCAGAATTAATGTTCATTAATTCCTCTCTGATTCTGTGTTTCGACCTGCAGACGATTGCATCGAACCACGCGGTGATTCTGAAAACACGGCTTTTTGGCGGGTTATGTAGTATTACTTGTTTGCAAATTCAATCTCTTTCGTCGTCTATTTTTTTTTTTTGCACTAGCACTGTCCATATCGTATATGAATTATAAATTATTTTTTAACAGTAAAAAACAATTTAAGATAACTTACTTGTACACCGCGGCTACATAATCCGATTCAGTATTGTGCTGTGCGTCGATTGAGGTCCCCATCGCAGTTTCTATTAAAAATGAAAGAAACGGCTGTAAATATCGTACTATAATACATTTTATTCGATATTAAGAGATTTATAAACTGAACACAAAACTGAGTGGCAATGGGTTTGGTGTACAGTCCATTCAAATATGAGTTATGGTAGACTTAATTTAAAGTAATTGATACTGAGATCAACAGTGAAGCATTATAGGACGTTTAAGAGCAATGATGGACATTGTCCAGAACCATTACTAAGTACGTTATGTACCAAATGTTTGTAACATGACCCCTCGTACCCAGACTGATTAATATTAACAGTCTACATTGCTTACCGACTTACAGATTTTAAGTAACAAAGTATAAGAGAACATAGTATATCTGATGAACTCAATGTTTAGAATTTTGATGCAGAAACCAGGGTAGGTCAAATTTATTTCCCCAGTTAAAGAGAAATTATGATACAGACCAACTGGTTTTGCACCAAGACCAACACATGTTAACACTGTTATGTAAGATATATGTAAATCACTGCACATTTTAACTACAAAATGTATTAGATACCGTTATATTGTTCTGTTGAGATGACACCACGGCTGACGCTTGAGAGAGTCGTGCTGTGACTACAAACTGTTTCCCCATAGTCTCTCCATGTTTGAATACTTGCACGAGCTGCTATGTCATTTCTTTTGTACAGAAGGGGAAAAAAATCACCACGAAGGAAATGTTCGAATGAAGAATGAGACGGAGACAGGTGTAATGTACGTGTGCACACAAACAAAAAAATCACAAATTCACAAACATTGGATGATTTGTTCAAGAGAAAGAGCTTCACAAATTGAGCAACTCGATGACTCGTTGGTCCACCTATGACCCTTATGCAAGCAAGAGGTGTTGGATACCTCCTGGCGGATATCGTGCCAAATTCTACCCAATTGGCTCATTAGATCGTCAAAATTCCGAACTGGCTGGAGGGCTCTAGCCGTAATACTTCAAACGTTCATTAGTTAAGACTTCCGGGCTGAGAGACCGTGATCGATATTTACAACTTCTTCTTCCTGACGTTTCGTTGCCAACTGCGGGCAACATCTTCCGAGGTGAGTCAACGACTGGCTGCCATTTTTTTTTTTTTACTTTATTGTTATTTTAAAGCCTGTACAACTCAGGTAGGCTGGCAGCGGCCCACTACGCCGCTCTTCAGCCATAGCGTTTTACAAGAGTATAAAACATGGTGAATGACAGTAAACAAAATGACGGGCAAAAGAGAGAGGACACAGAGACACGGGTTCACAGGTAGATGCCGTGTTTCTTGACTTCCGCAAGGCGTTCGATACAGTTCCCCACAGTCGTTTATTGAACAAAGTAAGAGCTTATGGACTATCAGACCAATTGTGTGATTGGATTGAGGAGTTCCTAGATAACAGGACGCAGCATGTTATTCTCAATGGAGAGAAGTCTTCCGAAGTAAGAGTAATTTCAGGTGTGCCGCAGGGGAGTGTCATAGGACCGTTGCTATTCACAATATACATAAATGACCTGGTGGATGACATCGGAAGTTCACTGAGGCTTTTTGCAGATGATGCTGTGGTGTATCGAGAGGTTGTAACAATGGAAAATTGTACTGAAATGCAGGAGGATCTGCAGCGAATTGACGCATGGTGCAGGGAATGGCAACTGAATCTCAATGTAGACAAGTGTAATGTGCTGCGAATACACAGAAAGATAGATCCTTTATCATTTAGCTACAAAATAGCAGGTCAGCAACTGGAAGCAGTTAATACCATAAATTATCTGGGAGTACGCATTAGGAGTGATTTAAAATGGAATGATCATATAATGTTGATTGTCGGTAAAGCAGATGCCAGACTGAGATTCATTGGAAGAATCCTAAGGAAATGCAATCCGAAAACAAAGGAAGTAGGTTACAGTACGCTTGTTCGCCCACTGCTTGAATACTGCTCAGCAGTGTGGGATCCGTACCAGATAGGGTTGATGCAAGACATAGAAAAGATCCAACGGAGAGCAGCGCGCTTCGTTACAGGATCATTTAGTAATCGCGAAAGCGTTACGGAGATGATAGATAAACTCCAGTGGAAGACTCTGCAGGAGAGACGCTCAGTAGCTCGGTACGGGCTTTTTTCAAAGTTTCGAGAACATACCTTCACCGAAGAGTCAAGCAGTATATTGCTCCCTCCTACGTATATCTCGCGAAGAGACCATGAGGATAAAATCAGAGAGATTAGAGCCCACACAGAGGCATACCGACAATCCTTCTTTCCACGAACAATACGAGACTGGAATAGAAGGGAGAACCGATAGAGGTACTGAAGGTACCCTCCGCCACACACCGTCAGGTGGCTTGCGGAGTATGGATGTAGATGTAGATGTAGATGTAGATAAAAACACGGAGTCGTTCACATGTGACGATAACAACACTGAAAACACGTTGGCACGGCGCACAAAACACTGATGAGTCCGACGACACAAGTGAACGGAGGAGTGGGACGGCGGACACCAAAAACACTATACGACGTCACACACACGAGACACAAAAGGCGACGATCTCCGGCGCGCGAATGTTCACTATACGTGTGCGAGTCCGGGGACCTGCCAAGAGAGGAGGAGGAGGAAGGGGAGTGGGAGAGCGAGAGGGGAGAGCAGAGATGCCACGGGCAGGGGAGATAGGGGGGAGGGAGGAAGGGGGAGAGGAAGCCCGGGGGAAGAGGGGGAAGGGAGGGGAAAAGGAAGGGAAGAGAAGAGAAGGGAGGGAGGGTGCCGAAAGGAAAGGGCACGGGAAGTGGGGAGGGGGGCAGGGTCAAAGTTGATAGGAGGGGTAGATGGAGGGGGCGAGGACATCATCAGGGAGAGGGAGCTGGCGGAAGCCACCTTGGGAGAGGGTATGGAGGGTGGAGAGATGGAGACCGGGTGGGACATGGGAGTACAACTGGCTGCCATGCGATGGAGGTCATGTTTATAAAGAGCGTATAGAGGGCACCAGAATACGTCACGTGGGGCCGACTGTAAAGTCTGACTAACGTCATTAGTCTCGACTGAAGGTAATCGATTGTCACATCGTTGGTGCAAAGTCGACGGCCATATCTTATCCAACTTCAAGCCTTCCTCTTTTCTATCAAAATTATTGTGGTGTTTCTGAATCTCTATACATGCGTGCATAATAATGCGATATCCTAGCAAGCACGCAAATTCCTTGTAGCTGTGGGAAGGTTTATATTGGAACAACGAAAAGAGGTGTCAGTACTCGCTTAACCGAACACAAAAGGAACTTTCGACTGGGACATGTCGACAAATCAGCTGTAGTGGAACATGTTTCCAAAGACGGCGATCATGAAATAAAGTTTAGTGAGACGAGCGTACTAGCCAGGACACCGCATTATTATGCACGCATGTATAGATAAGCTATAGAGATTCAGAAACGTCACAATAATTTTAATAGAAAAGAGGAAGGCTTAAAGTTAGGTAAGATATGGTGGTCGACTTTGCACCAACGTGACAATCACCTACCTTCAATCGAGAATAATGACATTAGTCAGAATAGACTTACAGTCTTCCCCACGTGACGTATCATGGTGCCCTCTAAGCGCTCTATGTAAACAGGACCTCCACCGCGTGGCAGCCAGTCGTTGACTCACCTCGGAAAATGCTGCCTGCAGTTGACAACGACACGTCTCGAAGAAGAAGTTTTACAGATCGATCACTCCCTCTCAGCCCGGAAGTTTTAACTAATAAAGACGCCGGCTGTGAAAGCCTACACGCTATGATCAAACGTTCTCAGTTTGTGAGAGATCAGGTGTTCCTGCCTAGCCAAGGAATGATTTGGTAAGAACAAAGACAAGCAGTAGAAACACTCCTCGTGGGCGGGCATTATTTTGCTGAAATGTAAGCTCAGGATGACTTTCCATGAAGGACAATAAAACGGGGCATAGACTGTGCTGTAAGGGTGCTACCGACAGCAACCAAATGCCTCCTTCCATGAAATGCAGAGGTACCCCAACCCATCACTCTTGGTTGTCGGGCCGTATGGCGGGTGACCGCAGATTGGTATCCCACCAATTTCTGGGTGTCTCCACACATATTTTCAGCTTGAAATCTGGCTGGCTGTGAGCACTATGCGACTTAACTTCTGAGGTCATCAGTCGCCTAGAACTTAGAACTAATTAAACCAAACTAAGCTCAGTACATCACACACATCCGTGCCCGAGGCAGGATTCGAACCTGTGACCGTAGCGGTCGCTCGGCTCCAGACTGTAGCGCCTAAAACCGCACGGCCACTCCGGCCGGCAGCTTGAAATTTCATTAACTGTAGTCGAATTATCTTCAGTGATGCGTCCCGCTTCGAACTGGGTTCCGATGACCAGCTAGGACATGTCTGGCGAGGCCATGGACCTTTTTTGTCGTCGGTTGCACAGCACAACGATACGTTGACAATAGTCTACGCCTCGTTTTGTTGCTCATCATAGAGTTTGTGGAACAACTTGACAAGAAGAAGGGATAGGTTGGTAGGACATGTTCTGAGGCATCAAGGGATCACCAATTTAGTATTGGAGGGGAGCGTGGAGGGTAAAAATCGTAGAGGGAGACCAAGAGATGGATACACTAAGCAGATTCAGAACGATGTAGGTTGCAGTAGGTACTGGGAGATGAAGAAGCTTACACAGGATAGAGTAGCATGGAGAGCTGCATCAAACCAGTCTCAGGACTGAAGACCACAACAACAACAACAACAACATGGCAAGCCATCCTGGGCTCAATTCACGAAAATACCACCCTCCTACACACGAGGAGAGTTTTTAGTGCTTGTCTTAGTGGTTGCCAAACCCCATCTTGGCCAACAAGGTCGCCGAATCTTTCGCCAACTGAGAACATCTGGAGCGTTATAGGCAGTGCTCTCCAATCAGCTTGGTATTTTGTCGATCTAACACACTAGTTGAACATAATTTTGTACGATGTCCCTCAGGAGGACATCGAACAACTCCTTGAATGACGGCCAATCGGAATAACTGCTTGCATAAAGGTTAAGCGTGTACCGATGTGTTATTGACTTGAAGTTATGGAGCTCTTTGTCTTCAACAAATCATCAAATTTTTGTAAAAATGTAATCAGTTATTTGTCTGCATATGTACACCATATCTACCGATTTCGGTTTCATTCGGATCATTTCTTCGTGATGCGTCGTTTTTTGTCTTATTTTCTTTGATCCAAAATTACATTGAAAATATTGAATCACGCATCTGTATGTGTATTCCAATGCTTTGTGATAATCTTCTATTCAATTGAAACGGCGGAATTTTCATCGTGTTACGAACCCATGAAAATTAATAAATACCCTCAACCACCAGGACCGTTCTGAATGTAGGCTGTTTTTATTCACGATTCCAATACACCATATTATTTCTCATCATTTTCTCGGGCGTCTAGAGACACATTTTCAGCTTGGAATCTCATTAACTGGCGCCAGATTAAGTGATGGGTCTCGCTTCGAACTGCGTTCCCTATAAGATTCTGTTTTTCAATAAAATCTCCGTTCAATGCGACGGCTTGACGCCAACGTGCTAGGAGGACCTGTGTGCTCGCATGGCACCTTTCTACTGGTCGACGTTAGAGGCTATGTATCGCTGCATCAATAAACTCCCAAAGTCAAAACAGCTGTCACCAAAGTTTTCAGCCACTCATTAACACCTAGTACACCCGCAACACCCCCCCCCCCCCACACACAAAAAAATCGCCGGCTCTATCCCCCCTCTCTCTCTCACTCATACACACACACACACACATACACACGCACGCACACACACACACACACACACACACACACACACACACGGTATAAACTTCATAAACAGAAATTAGTATCGAACATATAATTCGTTAGGTCGCCACAAATAGGTAAACATACCAAAGAAGATGAAACACGTCATGCAGTCGCAATATTTACGCTGTAAAAAGCAGTGTACGACGAGACAGTTGTATCGAGTGACAAGAGAACAATAGTCCACCACAAAAAAGAATTAGAAACATGGTGAACAGTGTGTGGAACGCGAGGACACAAAGATGTGATTATATGTCAGTCATAAAAGTGGTAGTGAAACCTCCAGACCAAATGTGAAGAAACGCAGATCAGCAAACCGTAAGTAATTACTTTTTTTACAAAAAATCGCGAAGTGAACTGTTTCATAATCTATAACTAACAAAACTGTATCGTTATAGATCCCACTGGTGATGCCTTAGAACAGGAGAAGGCGAAACGCGTATGGGATAAATAAAGTAACTAGCAGCAGGAAAAGGGAGTTTTATTTACAAAACAAAAAAAAGAACTCCCAATTATCCGCGTACTGCTTCCCACGGAGAACATCCTTCATTGAGCGAAACACACGCAAGTCGGAACGTGCGAGATACGGTCTGTAAGGTGGGGGTCCAATGAAGTTTTTTGAGCTTCTCCAAGGTCCGCAGATTTAAATGAGGCCTTGAATTGTCATGGAGGAGTTCGTTTGCATTTCTGTGTTTCCTGGTGGTAACACAATGCACTTGAGGGAGGACATTAAACAGATGAACCAAAAAAAATTTCAAATGTGTGTGCATTCCTAAGGGGCCAAACAGCTTAGGTCATCGGTCCCTAGACTTAAACTTACTTAAACTAATTTATGCTAAGAACAACGCACAGAAGAACCAAGTCAGAATTCCAGAAGACTGTCGTCATTATTTTACCGGCTGAGAGTGCGGATTTGAACTTTTTGCTGTTGTCTATCCGGTTTCAATTGATGAATCTGTGTTTCATCGCATGTGATGACATACAACAACAATAAATTAAAAATAAAACGCAAGCAGTTATGCAATGGTGGTCGTTCGTCGTTCTTTATGGTCTCCTGTTAGGAGGCGAGGAACTCAGCGGGCACACACTTTTGAGTACCCCAACTGGTGTACGAGTGGGTCAGCACTACCAACAGAGACGTACAGTTGAGCAGCGAGGTGTCTGATTGTGATCCGTTGATCGCCTCGAATGAGAGTGTCCTCACGTTCCAACGGTGCAGCAGACACAGGTGTCTACAGCAGCCCCGCAAGTCAGAGATCGGACAAGTTTGCGCGACCTCATTGCTATGATGACAGACGCCTCACCCAACAACTCACCGTGTTTTTGTTCACTACCAGGTCTCCGTAGACATTCTGCTAGCGTCTATGAATATCCGCGATGCTCTGGTTTTCCGAAAGAAGAAAGTCAGTGACAGCTCTCAGCTTGGAACCCACCTTCGTTATAGACGCCATTTTGAAGGCTACGTACAACGCAGTCTCCAATCGGAACTTTATGAAACATCGGGGCTGAAGCGGGAATATTCCACGATGTTGCACAACAAACTCAGCTTTTTTTTCAGCCGAAATTGACCCAGAAAAAGATGTATTGCATTACTTATTGAACGCCCCTCGCATTACTGCAGGGACTGTTTTCCTTTAATTGATATCATTTGTTATGAAACAGTTTAACTTTCACACTCTGGGACTGTCAGTGATTCAAAAACATGTTCACATTAATGTATTCACACTTCAACTATTCTCTGATTACATCTATTCGTATTTTTTGTATAATATGCATAGTCTAAAAGGACTCATATTTCTATTAATATGGTACGTAAATACTCGTTTTATCATCGAAAGATGAGAGCGCATACGCAGCATGGACACTCGTGATATGCCCCTCTGTGGCTGCCCATATAATCATGCATCCAGTGTTACAGATACTGCAACATTAATTGTGTTGATATTGTTATAATGCTTCCATTCACATTTGAGCAGAGCATTTATTCAGATGTTGTTGTTGTGGTCTTCAGTCCTGAGACCTGTTTGATGCAGATCTCCATGCTACTCTATCCTGTGCAAGCTTCTTCATCTCCCAGTACTTACTGCAACCTACATCCTTCTGAATCTGCTTAGTGTATTCATCTCTTGGTCTCCCTCTACGATTTTTACCCTCCACGCTGCCCTCCAATGCTAAATTTGTGTCCCTTGATGCTTCAGAATATGTCCTACCAACCGGTCTCTTCTTGTTGTCAAGTTGTGCCACAACCTCCTCTTCTCCCCAATTCTATTCAATACCTTCTCATTAGCTATATGATCTACCCATCTAATCTTCAGCATTCTTCTGTAGCACCTCATTTCGAAAGCTCCTAATCTCTTCTTGTCCATGTTTCATTTATGTCCATGTTTCATTTATTGAGATTAAAAAATGAATAAAGCCATGAAACAAGTTACTGGAGATGACAGAATAGCAAATAAATCCTTGGCTTTTGATACTCGGTCAACCCTGGAATATTGCAGACGTCTATATAAGACATTCACTTTCAGTATACGTGGAAAATGTTCTAAGCTATCGTTGTTCCTAGACCAAAGTAAAATGCTAAGTCATTCACAAATGATAGGATGAACTGATTGCCGGCCAGTGTGGCCGAGTGGTTCTAGGCGCTTCAGTCAGGAACAGCACGACCACTACGGTCGCAAGTTCGAATCCTGCCTCGGGCATGGATGTGAGTGATGTCCTTAGGTTAGATAGGTTTAAGTAGATGACCTCAGATGTTAAGTCTCATAGTGCTCAGAGCCATTTGAACCATTTGATGAACTGATTCTTTCATGGAAGGAAGGGATGTGCACACCACATTCAGTCATATTACACTCAGTCAAGCACCCATTGCCAGGTTAACGAGAGGTGTACAAACGACCGAAAATGATGCAGTAACAACAAACAGGGCTTGAAGATATACCTAAATCACTACCGCAGCTGCTGTAGATAAAACACTGTGATTTTCACTACCAGTTGCGTTTATCGATCGTTACTAAGTGACCTTCAGTACATCGTAACAGAAACAATCTTTAAGTTATATCTATCTAATCTTAATGTTCAAAATGTTCAAATGTCTGTGAATTCCTAAGGGGCCGAACTGCTAAGGTCATCGGTTCTAGTCTTACACACTACTTAAACTAAGTTAGACTAACTTATGCTAAGAGCAACACGCACACCCATGACCGAGGGAGGAGGACTCGAACCTTCGACAGGGTGAGCCGCACGAACAGTGGCAAGAGGCCTCGGACCGCGTGGCTACTCCGCACTGCATATCTTAATGTTCATTCTTGTTACGATTTATTACGGGTCACTTGAGATTACACGAACACAAACGCTATCGAAAATTAAAGTATTTTTAAACCACTGCTGAGATGATGAATTACCTACAAATTGAAGTGTCAACAACCGTGCCAGTAGAATGTTAAACATACCTAAAATTAAGACATCCTTTCATAGGCGTTGTCTCAAAACATCGTATGCAAAATACCGTTTCTTAAATTTATGTACCGCGCCACATATCGATTCCATGACACTGAGCTGGTACCAAAATCTCCTCAATAATAATTCCCTATTGTGAATATGTGTAAATACAACACTGCTAACACAAAGCAAATGAAAGGCGAAGTGAACGGCAAAAATGATTATTAGAAATAATATCAGGACAGAGTTTGTGATACAGTTCTCTAAAAGTCTAAAAGAACAAACAGTTCGGTATAAAGCATTCGTAGTAGCTGCTGACTGATTTTCGACTATTAAGACTGGCTGTGGAAACTGCTTGTCGGAATTTGTGGAATAAACTGATAATACATTGTTGCTTGTTTCATCTCGAGTGACATATAAAATAATTCTCACCACATATTATGTCGAGAGCACAGCGTGTGATGTAGGGGTACATGTCAAAGGATTGGCCGTCAGCTTGTTTCTTCAGTAGATTTACCAAAACCTCCGATTTTTCCGCAAATACTTCGACGAAGTTGTCCAGGATACTGAAGTGGAAGGCGGGCGTTATCATCTTGCGGTGAGAATGCCACTTCGTTCCTGGAAAGATAACATATGAGAGACCACTACACTGCCTGCTCACGTAACTGAGACATCATGGCGGAATCTGTTGTAGCAGCACAATCCTGCGTGGAGTCTCACCTGTGCTGGTGAGAAGGCCGTCTCCCAGCCAGGGATGCAGGAAGCTGTAGCTGTCCGCTTTAGTTATCAGTTCACTGCTCGTCATTATCTTCTGGAATATCGAGAAGAAACTGTTATGACAATTTTCTGAGTTTAGGCTGCGATTGTAGCAAGTTTGCCCATTGCTATTTGTGGACTAGTATTTAATACTATATTGATACATACAGACGTAAACCGAACGTTGAAGGACTTTTTTCAACCTAAAACTTAAAATGTAAATTTGATGCAGCAATGATTTTTCAACAAGTTGTTCAAAATTTTTAAGGTTACAGTCCTACAGGTGATAATTTGTTGTGGGGTGATTCCAAATCAATCATATCATTACTAAACATGGTCGTTTACACGTACGGTTGCAAACTATTTCGTTTTTATTTTTACGGCTGAAATTTTAGTAACGCTCCTCATCTTCAGCCAGCTGTCTCAAATACAACTGTGCACACAGACACCAATACAGCTCCATGACCGAACATCGAGCAAGTATGAACGGTGTTCAAGTCATAAGGGACACATCTCTACACAGTTAGCAAATTTTCAAGAAGACACGTACGATCGTAAGAAACGAGTCACGGTTGTGTTTTTTTTACGGTTTTTTTACCTTATGTCATGGATATCGTTCATACTCTCTTGATGTTAGGACTTGCGGTGGTAATTGTTGGCATATTTGTATTTACATCCTATGCAAGTGTCGCGTAGATACCCACGCCTCCTAAGCTCTAAAAGTCCTTCCAAATCCTAGAACTCCATGTACGCTGCCTCGTTTTCCATACATGTTACCTTCTACCACATGCGCCTCAAATCATTCCCATCCCTTCTCTCCACACACGTACTAACCATCTTCGAACAATCAACACGTTCCACAAAAAGGATCCCAACAACCCTGTTGGGTCTCCTCTGATTTTAAATCCTGGTACGCTATCTCGTCTTTAGCAAGGAAGTTCCTCAACTCTGCACCTATACATACTCCACATACTCCCCGAACGAAATTTAAACCGTCTTCCTCTCCCAGACAATGCTATCCGCACTGATATTCACCCCCTACCAACAATAGCTCTTCCTCAGCTGTCGCATTTGATTAGAGCTTCACCTTCTCTCTTCCCTCCCTCTCTCCCGCCCTCCCACATTCCCATTTTTCCCTACGCTTCTCCCCTTCGTATTAAAACCCTACCCACACTACGAACTACACTGCTTGACAACTGCTAAGGAACAGAGACACTGATGTACAAGAATAATCACAAGCAATAATGGTTGACATGAAAAACAGGACGTATGTAATATAAGTCGAGTGGTATACCTACTACGAAAACTGGTTTACACTTCACCACATGGGAAAGCAGGATGGCAGACATAAATAAAGTTCAGGTTGGATTCACATCAAATTCTGAACAGAAAGGTCGATATCGCACTCGTCAGTAAGGAATATGCCCTCTTCGGCCACTAATGCACATTTTGCGCCTGTTATTCATGCGGGGTACCAAATTGTTGAGGCCCTCCTTGAGGGATATTGTCCCACTCCTCTCTCAAGGCAGTTTTGAGTTCTTGCATGGTTCAGGTATGGGGTGTCCGTTGAGAAACACGTCTGCTTACAGCGTCCCAGGCTGGTTCTATAGCGCTCAGGTCTGGGGAGTACGCAGGCTATTATACCACATGTTCATTATCTGCACTTTCCAGTGTGTCAGACGTCTTTGCGGTCTTGTGTGGTCAGGCATTATCGTCCATAAACAGGTATTCGGAAACTACAGCACCCCTAAACAGACGACAAGATCCAGAATTAACTCCCTGCAATATCACTGTGCTGCAACAGTACCTCATGGAAAGATATGCAATGGTGTTCGGACATTGTGCATAAAGCCCGACCACACCACAATGGCTAGGCCTTATCGATGTAGTTCTGAACATTCTGTGGTATGTAAAGTCTTCCCTTCACTCTCTACACTAACTGTTGGTAAAAAATCATTCGCCACAGCGAGGAAGGAAACGTCGGAGAATCACTCGGACCACTGTTGCTGACCCAACCGATATGCTCCCTACATCAGCGATGATATCGTGGGATACATTTAACAGGCTACCGAGCATACAGCCTGATTTAATCGCCGTGAAATGTTTCTGGCGGAGACACTTGTACCGTAGATGCTGTACCGTAGATATTGCATGGTCTGCAGTGATCTGCCAAGGAGTGAGATGTCTGCTGCTTTTCGCCATTAGGGCTGCGCATCGATCCTCTTGCAGTGTGGTGGTCCCTCTACGACTATCAGTCCACCTTCAATGATCTTTTTTAATCGCGATATGACACTTTCAGACACATCTATTACTGTGGCCACAGTAGTCATACTTTGACCAGCTTCGAGCCTCGATCTTAATCACTCAAATCACATCTTGCAGATATGTGTCTATACCATGCACTAAACGGCTCCCCAACAACCTTTGTCAAGCACCATAATGTATGAACCGTCGAATGTATACAGAGCGTGCGTGCACAGGCTTCCCTCCTGTTAACACGTTCCTCTCTATATATTTCCTTTTACTATCGTTGGTCGGGTATCCACAGCAATTGTCGGTTATTCCATGGCAACTAGCAGTAGTTCCTTGTGCAAGTATCAGTTGTTCAGTGTACTACTTTCGTCGGAAGAAAATTTCTCGTTTGCAGCCGGTCGCTATTAAATGTACGATACTTCGAATGAACACCTGTCAGTCATCCTCAAGTGAGCCATTGAAGACCAACAAAGGCTTGCGCCTTTCTGCAATTCATCACCGCCGCCGTGTGTGTTCGGTGCACGAGTAAAGATAGTGCTGTCGACCGACCACACTACCCAATGGGGAACTCTGTCGCTGGTGGCATTGTTGAACTTATTCTCCTCATTGTTGTCCCTCGCAGCGGCCATCGGCGTACTCTGACGTCTTTGATTAGAATAAAGCGGGAGGTGATGAGGTTCCATGCATTATCCAACTGGTAGCCCCCATCAAGGTTCATCAGATTTTCAGCCTTGCATTTCTCAGATTTTTTAGTAATGGGGTGCCAGAAAGATGCTGCTGTGCCAATATTACCATTTTCTTACTCTCCATTGAATGTCCGAAGCAGATACAATGTTTACCAATAGCAGACTTATTTAGTTACAAACTGTGTTAACGTTCCGTGCAGAATTTTTCTAGGATTGCACTGTTCGGCCTGTGTAAGCTATACCATATTTGCAAGTAATTTTGTAGAATCCAGCTTTCGTAAAATCAAATTGTCCTTCACTGATCCCAGAAGATCTGCAGTCGTGGTCGGGAAACGACGACTATGGTTACATGTCGGAATGAGTGAGCTTACAGCAACCTGAATACCCCACGGACAGATAACCTTCATTCTCTACTTCCACATCGCATTGGATGTTATTATGAATGGAATTGAGGTGATGTAAAAACCATTGATTTATCTTCTCCATGAGACCACACTATGAACATATCATCCACATACCTCCAGAAAAAAAGCGTTTCAATGGCTGCTGATTCCATTGCTCTCCCCTTAAAATTCTTCATAACAGCTACCCATGGCGACCATTCTCCAAATTTCCCTCTCGCAGACACTTTGTCACCAACTGGTAGCTCACTGTTTGGGCCCCTTCCACAAATCAATCAACCTACCGACCAACTGGTAGTATCTCTAAGTTGGGCATAGTATAATCTCATTCGATCGTCAATTCAACAGAAATCTGAGGGAGGGAACCAAGTTCTAATGTAGATCATAGACGTCATCATTAACACGGTCAGACATCATTGTTTGTGAGGTGTTGGTACCTGTGGTAATTCCATATTGATGTTACATAAGCTGTACTAAAATTATACACCTCGTTTGAACAACTAAAACATTTGTAAACATAAACACGTCGTTTGTATGATTTTTTGCCATGTATTCTACATCAGCTAAATTTAAGCATCATCGTATTCGACATATTTGAGATGAAACTGAGACAGGGAAGTAGCTTGTCTCCGATGTTATCGAATATGTACAGTGATCAATTTGTAACGGAAACGAACGAGAAAATAGGACAGGGACTCTGGGTTAGAATGAAGAAATAAAACTGTGAGGTTTGCTGAAGACGCGTTATTCTGTGAGAGAAAGCAAACAACTTGGTAGAGCAGTGAAATTGACTGAATATAACCTTCAAGAATGGCTATAAGATGACCATCAACGAAAGTAAAACAAGAGTAATGGAACGTTGTCGAATCAAATCAGGCGATAATGAGGAATTAGATTTGGTGATGAGACACAAAGAGTAGCAGATGAGTTTGGCTATTTGGGTGTCGAAATAACCAAAGATGGTCGAAGAATAAAGGATATAAAATACATATCTGCAGTATCACAAGAGCACTTCTCAAAAACGACAAATTTAAGTGTTAAGAAGTCATTTCCGAAGATATTTGGAGTGCAGCCTTGTACGGAAGTAAAACGTGTATGATAAACCGTTCAGGCAACAAGCGAATAGAAGCTTTGGCAAAGTGGTGCTACAGAAGAAAGCTGAAGCTTAGACAGGTGAACAGAGCCGCTAATGATGAGGTACGGAAGCAAACTATGTAAAAAGAAAGTTATGGCACAGCTTATGAAACAAAAGGGATCGTTTCACAGAACACATTCTAAAACATTAAGGAATCGGCGACCTGGTAACGGTGGGATGTGTAGGAGATACAAATTGTAGAGGCAGGCTAACGGATGAAAAACAGTAAGCATGTTCAAGCGGACTGAAGAAGACACAGCGATATACATCATTATTTTGTTTTTCTATGGAAGCCAGTGACCAAAAGAGCTCTGTACCTAAGGAATGGGGCTCTTTGATACGGCCACAGTCTGCTTTGTGCACGTCTCTGGAATTCGCATCGCTACATACCTCGAGATGTTCTGGTTTGCTAATGTGGACTTCAGGAATGGGACCAAGCCAAGATCGATGTATAGGCCAGTATTTCCTGGTTATTTTGTCCACGTGAGCGACCCCATCTGTAACAGAATGACGTCTTGTTAGTCTTTGTGCAGTTACAGCATTATCTGTTTCATCTTTAATATCGATGTATATGCAATGCACTAAATTATGATATACCTGCTTCTTAGGGAGACACGTTGATGTACAAACATTACACAGTCTCATTCAAGCATCGAAATACACTCCTGGAAATTGATTAAAGAACACCGTGAATTCATTGTCCCAGGAAGGGGAAACTTTATTGACACATTCCTGGGGTCAGATACATCACATGATCACACTGACAGAACCACAGGCACATAGACACAGGCAACAGAGCATGCACAATGTCGGCACTAGTACAGTGTATATCCACCTTTCGCAGCAATGCAGGCTGCTATTCTCCCATGGAGACGATCGTAGAGATGCTGGATGTAGTCCTGTGGAACGGCTTGCCATGCCATTTCCACCTGGCGCCTCAGTTGGACCAGCGTTCGTGCTGGACGTGCAGACCGCGTGAGACGACGCTTCATCCAGTCCCAAACATGCTCAATGGGGGACAGATCCGGAGATCTTGCTGGCCAGGGTAGTTGACTTACACCTTCTAGAGCACGTTGGGTGGCACGGGATACATGCGGACGTGCATTGTCCTGTTGGAACAGCAAGTTCCCTTGCCGGTCTAGGAATGGTAGAACGATGGGTTCGATGACGGTTTGGATGTACTGTGCACTATTCAGTGTCCCCTCGACGATCACCAGTGGTGTACGGCCAGTGTAGGAGATCGCTCCCCACACCATGATGCCGGGTGTTGGCCCTGTGTGCCTCGGTCGTATGCAGTCCTGATTATGGCGCTCACCTGCACGGCGCCAAACACGCATACGACCATCATTGGCACCAAGGCAGAAGCGACTCTCATCGCTGAAGACGACACGTCTCCATTCGTCCCTCCATTCACGCCTATCGCGAGACCACTGGAGGCGGGCTGCACGATGTTGGGGCGTGAGCGGAAGACGGCCTAACGGTGTGCGGGACCGTAGCCCAGCTTCATGGAGACGGTTGCGAATGGTCCTCGCCGATACCCCAGGAGCAACAGTGTCCCTAATTTGCTGGGAAGTGGCGGTGCGGTCCCCTACGGCACTGCGTAGGATCCTACGGTCTTGGCGTGCATCCGTGCGTCGCTGCGGTCCGGTCGCAGGTCGACGGGCACGTGCACCTTCCGCCGACCACTGGCGACAACATCGATGTACTGTGGAGACCTCACGCCCCACGTGTTGAGCAATTCGGCGGTACGTCCACCCGGCCTCCCGCATGCCCACTATACGCTCTCGCTCAAAGTCCGTCAACTGCACATACGGTTCACGTCCACGCTGTCGCGGCATGCTACCAGTGTTAAAGACTGCGATGGAGCTCCGTATGCCACGGCAAACTGGCTGACACTGACGGCGGCGGTGCACAAATGCTGCGCAGCTAGCGCCATTCGACGGGCAACACTGCGGTTCCTGGTGTGTCCGCTGTGCCGTGCGTGTGATCATTGCTTGTACAGCCCTCTCGCAGTGTCCGGAGCAAGTATGGTGGGTCTGACACACCGGTGTCAATGTGTTCTTTTTTCCATTTCCAGGAGTGTAATTTTACTTTTTCACAGAAAAAAGGGAAGAAAAACCTCATGAGCTGCGTAAGCTTGTGTTATAGCCTACTTTATAACTTAAATATGATGTAGGCATATGGCGGCCATGTATTTTTAGTCTAACTCATTCTACAAACGGACTTGTCAAAAGGAGGAGATGTTGTACGCACGTTTTGCGTACCTACTTATATTTGGGGAACTGGGAGGATGCTTAGACCGTATAAATACCAACGATCAACGGCATTAGGGTGCTCAAGCTATGGAAACCACTGCAAAAGGGGAAATCACGGGAAACCATTACGTAAATTATTTTAAATTGCGGGCAAACGCAGCCTAATTTCCACAATGAATGAAATGAGCCACACTGGCAGTATAATACTCTTATTCAAAGTCACGACCGGTTTCGCGTCAGCTGCAGAAGCATCCTCAGGCGATCTGCACAAAAATTAATACAGAAAAAAAATCAAAGGATGCTCAACAGTGATCTGGAGAATAAAGGGATACTGAACAATAGTGTCATACAGCAGTACTTGAAAAGTACTTACATAGAACCTCTGTGAGTACATTTTATGTATTGCTATATGAGAGTATTTTTCAGTATCCAGTGTTAAAAATTATTTGTAAAAAAGTTCTCTGTTGATTTTTGTACATATTACCTGAGGATGCATCTTTCAAAAATATGGTTCAAATGGCTCTGAGCACTATGGGACTTAACATCTGAGGTCATGAGTCCCCTAGAACTTAGAATTACGTAAACCTAACTAACCTAAGTATATCACACACATCCATGCCCGAGGCAGGATTCGAACCTGCGACCGTAGCAGTCGCGTGGTTCAAGACTGAAGCGCCTAGAACCGCTCGACCACCGCGGTAGTGACTTTGAAAAAAGTATTTTACAGCCAGTAGGCATCATTACATTGAAAGTATTTCATAGATGGCAGTAATAGGATTTAAAACCCCTCACTAATTCAAGACCAGTGTGTTCGCCTTTATGTTACGTCATCCAGGTTATCAGGAGGAGGACGGATGAGACAAACATTTTACGATACAGAGAGCGCAATCGTAAAAACTTTTTTTGCCAAGGCTATTGGAGAACCTTAAAACTGAGTCATTCTTTGAGCTTAGAGGTAAAGTTAGCTGAAATGGGCGAAATAAAATAGAAAGAAGATAGATGATTCAAATGCAACACTAGTAGCAGGTTTGATTGCTGTGACAGTTGATGGAAACTTCACAAAAGGAAAATATATAGCAGGATTAGTTAGTATAAGCAACACAGGGACAGAATTATTCTTATGAGACGTGACTCTAAGCCAAAACCAATCAGTAGTCTGCAAATGTACAATGTTAGAAGTTGATGATGTGGAAATAGAGACAGTATATGAAGAAAGGCGGGAACTAACGACATATTAGAAGTGGGATGAAAATTTGTTAGCGTTACCTAACTGCGAAACTAGGCTACTGAAAAGAAACAACGACTGAGTTACTAGAGAATAAATATACTTCCATAATTGGGCAACAGGTTCCATATAGGTCTCGGCAATCACTAGCTTCCAAACCAAAGAGACAAGTAGATACACTGGAAAAAGAGCGATAGATACGAAATCGTCCACCAGACTGCTTCGTGATCAGACAAAGGTTTAAAGATCAAGCTCTATCAGTCTTAAGGTAATATTCAAGTGGACCAAAAACTTAATAAACGATCAAGTGCAATTATGTAAGATTTTTCTTAAGATTAAAAATTGTGTGGATCATAAGCCCCAGAAACGTCTAAAACTAGAGCAGACCGTTTATCTTCTTTCGCCATCTGTGCATTTAGATCTTGAAATCTTCAAGTGATGTAGAGTATGTTAACCTTTCATGTTTAAAAATTACAATATAAAAGGTCAAAAACTGTCTTACTTTGTAACAGATAATACACTTTCACTTCGAAAAAAAGTATTAAGCTGGCCGATTCTGAAAACCGGTGAAGTGGGACACAGGTGTCCCACTAACCTAACTAAATCGATGTTTTCGTGTGAACCTAGGATTTTCTGAGTTAAAATTTTAGTTTTATAACGATTTCATCAGGATGACAGCTATCGAAAAAAGTATGACAAATCAGTACCAAAACCCATTTACTCTCCTGACAGTGAAAAACATGAAATATTGAGCTCAAGTCTTCAACGTAACATTTTAAGATGGCTTTGACATAGCAATGACCAATGTTTTCTATTTTCTATGAAGTTTTCTAGGCCATATATGTCCCATTACATTCAATTTATGTACGAACCAACAGAATTACTAAGATGTGTAGTAATGATTGAAAGCAGTGTCTATGATCTACAAGAAAGGGCAGTTAGTTGTTTCATATATTTTTGGAATGGAGAAGAAAGGAGCTTATCTGATTTTTGTTAAACAGCCACACTGTGCCACCTATAAACACACGCCGCCTCATTTCATCGCTCACAGCCTTCCATATATCCATCCAATGGTTCCTAGTATGTTTCTCCAACTTTAGAAAGCACATCACTGCGTGCTATCATTAGACAAATATGAGATATAGGCGTCCTTAAGAGATACAGACGTCCCAACCTTCAAAACTGCGTATTACTTTAGTAGGACGAATGTATCCCATCAGCCACGAAAAGGGTTTTCTATGTAACGGGAATAAAGAGTGATTATAATTAAACTTTCACTATCTGAGAGAATTGTAGCACAATGAAACTGTGTGGATACATTATTAAGGACATGCGGAGAAAACAATGAATGACCCAGTGAAGGAAACACATTTTAATTTCTGCATGAGAGGATAATATTTGTTAACTGCGTTGCATGTTTAAGTTCCAGGTTACAAACGTTGCTCAACGTGACGACCGTCTGCGTCGACGGCAACTTGGAAACGGACGAGAGACAGCCCTACTGCTGCCCGATTCAACGTTGGTCCACGGTGTGTTTAGCTGCGGTGACGCACCTCGTGTGCAGGTCGAAGATCGCGCATTGCATCCATCACTCTCTGTCACGGCAACAGTCACTTTTTCAGCTATTTGCGGCGCAAATAGACATCGGCCTTTCACAGGCGCAATTCCCCAATCGATAGTTAAGTCGAACTTCCTAATCATGGCATTCTACCCAGGTGTGGAAAGAGAATCTCTTCGTATTCCTTTAGTACGTCGATACCCGCGAAGAGCGGCAGCAATGCTACTGTTGTTCTGGCAAAACAGCTTTAAGAACAGAGCCCCGCTCACCTAATGTAGATCTGTGTTGACTGTCTGCAGCTACAATGCCCACCGATGCTTGTGTTTCAACTATACCGGTACCGGCGCCTAACAAGGAGTCATGATACTAACACTACTAACAACAAAAGTCTGGTAGTACATGTCACTTCTACAAGCGAAATTTGAGGGAAATCTGTTTGTCAGAACCATCAAATATCTGCTAGTGACAATACCTAGACCTACTCGTCACTTACTCTGGTACCTACATAAGTTTATTGGGACAAAGGCAACGCTACTATTAGTGTTTTCTATCTTACCTTTAGTATTAGAACTATATAAAGCACTGTAAGAGTAAACGCGCAACAGTATCAAATGGTTCACATCGCAACGTCTCGCGTAACAGTGTATAACAAACTCGTGTAGTCGCTTAACGCAACGATTCTCAACCTGTGGGACGTGCCCCTCTAGGAGAGCGCCATAATACTAAATGAGGAACTCGAGCTCCTCGGAAAAAAATGTCAAATCAAAAACTGATCAATTTGTTGACAGAACAACAAAGCAAAATACGTTCTTACATAGATTAAAATTCACATTTACACTGATGCAATAAACTTATAAACAAGTTTGTATCAGTACTGCGCAATGCATTTCATAATTAACTTTGAGTACTAAATTAAAAACTAGTTCTGTAGTTATTAGTGACTCTCTTGGCCATGGCTTGCAGAGCAAAGATTTTCGAAGGATTTGCTATTAGAAATAGACAGTCTGAATTCTTCTTCTATGTTTAGCGGAGATTTATATTTTGTTTTTAAGGCAGCCAACGCAGAAAACGCTGTTTCGCAAAGGCAGGATGTTGAAGATGGTAATAATATAGGAACTATTTTTGTTTTCAGTAGAGAAAACTCATCAGTCCAGCCTGTTCAAAATTCAAAAAGCGATTTACACTCCTGGAAATGGAAAAAAGAACACATTGACACCGATGTGTCAGACCCACCATACTTGCTCCGGACACTGCGAGAGGGCTGTACAAGCAATGATCACACGCACGGCACAGCGGACACACCAGGAACCGCGGTGTTGGCCGTCGAATGGCGCTAGCTGCGCAGAATTTGTGCAAAGCCGCCGTCAGTGTCAGCCAGTTTGCCGAGGCATACGGAGCTCCATCGCAGTCTTTAACACTGGTAGCATGCCGCGACAGCGTGGACGTGAACCGTATGTGCAGTTGACGGACTTTGAGCGAGGGCGTATAGTGGGCATGCGGGAGGCCGGGTGGATGTACCGCCGAATTGCTCAACACGTGGGGCGTGAGGTCTCCACAGTACATCGATGTTGTCGCCAGTGGTCGGCGGAAGGTGCACGTGCCCGTCGACCTGGGACCGGACCGCAGCGACGCACGGATGCACGCCAAGACCGTAGGATCCTACGCAGTGCCGTAGGGGACCGCACCGCCACTTCCCAGCAAATTAGGGACACTGTTGCTCCTGGGGTATCGGCGAGGACCATTCGCAACCGTCTCCATGAAGCTGGACTACGGTCCCGCACACCGTTAGGCCGTCTTCCGCTCACGCCCCAACATCGTGCAGCCCGCCTCCAGTGGTGTCGCGACAGGCGTGAATGGAGGGACGAATGGAGACGTGTCGTCTTCAGCGATGAGAGTCGCTTCTGCCTTGGTGCCAATGATGGTCGTATGCGTGTTTGGCGCCGTGCAGGTGAGCGCCACAATCAGGACTGCATACGACCGAGGCACACAGGGCCAACACCCGGCATCATGGTGTGGGGAGCGATCTCCTACACTGGCCGTACACCACTGGTGATCGTCGAGGGGACACTGAATAGTGCACGATACATCCAAACCGTCATCGAACCCATCGTTCTACCATTCCTAGACCGGCAAGGGAACTTGCTGTTCCAACAGGACAATGCACGTCCGCATGTATCCCGTGCCATCCAACGTGCTCTAGAAGGTGTAAGTCAACTACCCTGGCCAGCAAGATCTCCGGATCTGTCCCCCATTGAGCATGTTTGGGACTGGATGAAGCGTCGTCTCACGCGGTCTGCACGTCCAGCACGAACGCTGGTCCAACTGAGGCGCCAGGTGGAAATGGCATGGCAAGCCGTTCCACAGGACTACATCCAGCATCTCTACGATCGTCTCCATGGGATAATAGCAGCCTGCTTTGCTGCGAAAGGTGGATATACACTGTACTAGTGCCGACATTGTGCATGCTCTGTTGCCTGTGTCTATGTGCCTGTGGTTCTGTCAGTGTGATCATGTGATGTATCTGACCCCAGGAATGTGTCAATAAAGTTTCCCCTTCCTGGGACAATGAATTCACGGTGTTCTTATTTCAATTTCCAGGATTGTATTACCAAATCGTCTTTCGATTTCGCAACTTCCCGCGAACTCTATGAAATTTTATTGTTTGGCAGTTGAGAGACCTTCGGGAGTATTTTCACGTGCAGCCTGTAAAACAGAGTGCAATAGAAGGCCATCGAATCTGGTTTGATCAGTGTTGTGGTTCGGATTTGTGAAAAAGAATAAGTTTATTTATTCTTGGTAATTTGTAATGTGTGTAACTTTGTGGCTTAGCGTCAATTGACTTAAAAATGACCCCTCATCTGGTAAAATAAACGCCCTGGTATTTCAAAAACAAAACCTCAACATGACCTTTGCCTTCTAAGTAACAAATTTTACATGTATACGATGTAAATGCATGTTTACTTTTTCCATGTGATTTAATCACAGCATAATCTCCTAGTTTGGGGAAAGCGGCGGATGGTTATTCCTTTCCGTCCAGTTCTTGATCTTCTTCAGAAGAAACACTGACTATGATTGTGTCTATTCACCCCAAAAATACAGAAACCACAACCCTACATTCTAAGTTAGCCGAAACACAAGTAAGATTAAAGTATACTTTAAAACTCTACTTTGGGTAATGAAACATGGTTGCCCAATTTGATTATGAGGTATTTCAGTTATAACCACACAATTCAGACAGGTTTTTAAAAATAAAGTTGAAGATAAGCAAATCAACACCACTTGCAGTAACCTTCTTTTCCTAGTTACAAAGCATTATTAAATAATCGCATTCCTTTTCAGTTTCAAAGTATGGCATAGTTAATTATTTATTTGTCATTTCAATAGTAATAATCATTAGCCTTCTCCTAATTACAAAGCATTATGAAGCAATCGAATTCTTTTCCAGTTACAAAGTATAGCATCGTTAATTAATTATTTGTCATTTCAATAGTAATAATCATTAGCCTTTTCCTAATTACAATCACATTCTTTCCCAATTATAAAGCATAGTTAATCATTTGTCATTTCAATATAGTAAGAATCATATTCTTTTCCAGTTACAAAGTATCAACATTGAAAACAAGAGCTAATTAATGGCATAATTAATAACATAATTCATTGAGTGACATTAATTATTGGCACTCAGTGGCCATCAAGTATCGAATAGTATAAAACATTGTTCCTCATTCAGTATTATTCAGATCATTAAGAAGTAATAACAATTCATTGAGTGACATTCAGATCATTACGAAGTCATTATTAAAAATCAGCTAATTACAGTCATAGCATTAATAATCATGGGCATTATAAGTAGTTTCATTACAATAAACCATGGCAGTTATTAGCCAGTTACAAAGCATTATTGTATACATATATTTTTTTGTATCATTACGAAGTCATTACTGAAGTGACATACTATTCAGAGTTGATCAGTATTATTCAGAACTTTCTCAAACTGGTATCACTATTTGGGACAGGTAATACATTTGGGATCGATAATTAATTGCTGAGGCATAACACTATTTGCTTTTGACCTATTGCTGCAAATGGGGATAGGTAACGTCATTCGTCATGAGTCAGCTGTAGCAAGGTTATGTAACAAGGCAGTATATGTGATCACATTTATAAATGATAAACACAAATGGGTTAAAAAAAATGCAAGTACTAGAACAGGTATAATAAGTAACAGGTTTAGTATGTATCATGAAAAAACTTCTCCTGGAAAAAAATACAAAATGGATTATTGACCTGAAAGAAGAAACGCACACTATGCTGAAAAGTAGTGAACTTCGAATTAACAAGTAGTGAAATGTGTATAAACATGTGTTCCATAGCTGTCCTTTCCAAAACTTTCCGTCATCCTACTATGCAATATAACCCCTGCTGTCAAAACAAACTGCAACAAATACTTAAATAACTACATAGCATAAACACATAACTTCAACATTATCCTCATCTGCAAAGAAAAAACTTCATTATCAATCACTTCATTATCCATATTATCACAACTTCATTATTATCATCACCTGTAAAGAAAAACTTCATTATTCATAATAGCATATTCTTCATCATTATTCATCAGTATTCATTATCATCTGCAAAAATATCACTTCATTACTCACTACACAACTATTCCTTATCTCTAGCATATTTCATCACTAAAACTAAGATGTGTAGTTCTGTCCGACAGCCTGCATCAATCACCTTGTATTCTGAAAGAAAAAATTAGTTAAGACTGCTATTCTACGATGAGTATAGTATATTCTTGTTAATGCTTGTTAATCCTGATCCATTTACTCTTCCTCATAAAGTTATTGCATCTTCTATCGTTTATTCCGTAGATGAAATTCCCATTTCTGTTGAATTTATTTCTTACACGCATCATTTCTTTCTGAAATTGATGAACAGAGATTAACGTCTTGCATTTAAATCATATACCCACTAAATAATGACTGGTTTATGGTGACACAATTAACCATACAGCATAACATTACAGACAACGTAATATGTCAAAGACATTGACAGTGTTCAAAGCCAAAATGTACAGAGAATATCACAATGCAGCAGCAAAAGAAAATGTAAAAGTCACGATGTTGAGATGTCATAAGGCCAAAAAAAAAAAAAATGTCAAAGTCGACTGGTGTGTGTTATATCTTAACTATTTCACAGTGCATATAGACAAAACTGGAATACAATCGTACATAAAAAAAAATGAAAAATGTGCATGGTCTGATGTGTAACGACAAGAAAAGCGACCTGCTAACCTCACGTTGCCGGGCACTTGCCAAGAAAAAATACGATAATCATCAGTAATTAGTCAGGTGAAATAATTGCATTAGTAAATGGCATCATAGCATGTTACATCATAAAGTGATTTCATTCAATAAACGGTTTAATGTTTGAGATATGGTGATTGCCTTTCGATTTTCTGGTTCTCAAAGTTTCGACGTGTACAACATTGGGGTGAGGGATGCTGCGAATCCGATATGGACCTGCGTATAGAAGTTCAAATTTACTGCACTTACCTTTTAATTTGCTGGATAAATAGTGTGTACGTACTAATATTTTCTGTCCAATGTGAAAGTCGCGGTGTGTACAAACCTGTTTTTGCTGTCTTCTCCGGCGCTCTGCGGCACGTTTGATGTTGTTCAGCGCAATGTCAATTATTTCGTGGTGTCGTAAGCGACGAGATGTAGGAAAATTTACAAATTCTTTAATTTTGTTTGGTGGTTCAACGTTTTTCAGTATAACAGACGGAGATAGCATAGTGGATTCATTTGGAATGGAATTAATTACATCTTGGAATGAGAGAATGTGTGTATCCCAATCAATATGTCTTTTGTGGCAGTATATTCGGCACAGCTTACCAATTTCTTTCATTAATCTTTCACAGGGGTTCGAAGAAGCGTGGTACTTGGATATATAGATCGGAGAAATGTTTCTGGCTCGTAACATGCGTGTCCATATACTACTACGAAATTGTGATCCACTGTCGGAAATTACTCTCATCACATGCCCTACATGAAATAGAAAATGTTTTACAAATGCTTTCGAAACAGTTTTAGCAGTAGCTTTGCGTAACGGAGTGAAAGTAACAAATTTTGAAGTGAGCTCAACAGCGACAAAGATGTAGCAAAAACCTCTGTTAGTTCTCGGAATCGGACCAAAAATATCTACTGCGGCCATGTGTCTTAATTTAACAGGTACAATGGGATATAAAGGAGGAATATGTGAAGTGGTGTCTGATTTAGCTTTCTGGCAAATTTTACAAGACGCTAAAACTCGTCGAATACGTTTCTCCATGTTGTTAAAATAACAGTTCTGTCTCAGTATAAGAAAACATTTTCGTGCTCCGTAATGTGCGTAGCTTAAATGAGTGTACCAGATTAATTTGTTAACAAGTTCGTCAGGAATGCATAATAACCAATTGTTGTTGTCAGGATGAGAGCGGCGAAACAGAATGTCATTGCGTACAGTGTAGTGGTTCCTAATCGTAACATTTTTCCTATCTTGCCAAAGGTGTTTAATTTCTTTCCACACATTGTCTTTATTTTGTTCTTGTGCTATGTCCTGTAATGACGATGAAATAAAATTTTCAAATGCTACTTGCTGAATGTACATGACACTGAAATTTGTTTTGCAGAAGTTGGTTGCTACGTCTTGCTGATTGTTGCCGAGAGAACGCGATAGTGCGTCTGCTATAACATTTTGCGTACCGGGAATGTGAACTGTTGTAAAATTAAATTCCTGTAAATAAAGTTTCCATCTGCTTAATCTGTCGTGAGTGAATTTAGCCGAAAGTAAAAATTGTATCGCTCTGTGGTCTGTGTACACGGTTGTATGTCTGCCATAAAGAAAGTGCCTAAATCTCGTGAAAGCCCATACAACACATAATGTTTCCAATTCTGTAACGGAATAATTTCGTTCAGCAGGTGACAAAATGCGGCTTGCAAATGCGATGTTTTTAATTACTATCGAACCATCTTCTTCAATTTCCTGGAAAATGTGTACGCCTAAAGCGGTGTTAGAACTGTCGGTGGCAATGGAAAAATTTCTGGTAAGATCTGGGTGCGATAAAAGTGGAGCATTCAACAAAGCATGTTTCAGGTTCACAAATTCAGAATGTGCTTGCTTATCCCAAGACCAAATACTGTTTTTACCTGTCAGTTGACATAATCTAGGTGTGTCTAAAGCAGAGTGATGAATAAATTTACGAAAAAAGTTAATTAAGCCCAAAAAACTGCGTAGTTGCTTTTTTGTCGTAGGAACAGTAATGTCACGTAGAGCTTGAAGTTTTTCTGGATCAGGTGCAATGCCCTCTGCTGAAATTACGTGTCCAAGAAATTTTATAGAAGTTTTGCCAAAGTGCGATTTACTAAGATTAACCGTAAGTCCTTGTGCATGAAAAGTTTGTAACAGTTGTTCAAGAATCAGATTGTGTTCGGACCAGTTAGCTTCTGCGATAAGAATATCGTCTACGTATGTCGTAATTCTGTCCTTAAGTTCTGTCGGAAGTATTGTGTTCAAACCGCGAATAAAACCTGCAGAAGAAATAGTTAAGCCGAATGGTAATTTACAAAATTGATAACAGTCGCCGAAACAGAGAAAAGCTGTATATTTTCTGCAATTTGGATGAAGTTGAATTTGCCAAAATCCCGATTTCAAATCTAATGTAGAATAAATAGCAGTACCGTGAAATTTCTGTAAAAGTTCCTCTAGTGTCTGTGGTCGATCTGTTTCATTAATAATAATGTCATTAATGTGACGTGAATCAAGTACAAGGCGAAGTGAGCCATCTTTTTTCTTAACAATATGTAGCGGGTTTATGTACGGACTAACTGCTGGTTCTATAATTCCTTGATCAAGCATATCCTGCAATTCTTTTTTAACTTGTTCTCTGTGAATATATGGAATGGGATAATGCTTTGCTTTAAATGTGTCGTGCTGTTTCACTTGAAATTCATACATAAAACCGGACATAGTACCAGGAATGTTGTCAAAAACTGGAGCTTGTTGTAAAAGAATTTTGTGTAATTGCGTACGTTCGTCGTCTGTAGTTGCACTGCTTTGTCTAACTTTATCGCAAATCATTTGCATCACGTCGTAGTCAGCTTCGTCTGGAGTATTATCGTTGTGTACGTACGTATCCGTGAACAATGTGGGATTACAGTCTATGTTACGTGTTGCGGAAATGACCTCTGTGCGGTTAATTGTTTGTTCTTCCGCAGATAATGAGTGCTGAAATTCTAAAGCCAATTGTACATCTTCATCCTTTAGCATTAAATAAGAATTTTGAAAATCGATAACTGCGTCGTGTTGTACCAGAAAATTCGTACCTAAAATTACGTCTGTTGTCAACAAAGGAACAATCCAAAAATTAGAGTGGAAAGTATGACCTCCAATACAAAATGATAAATGTGTCTGCAATTTAACGTCTACTCCTTTACTTGATACTGCTCCTTTCACTTTTGTTTTGCCTAAAGGTAATGTCGGATAAGTATTCTCTTTGTTGCACACGTTAAAAGTCTCCTCATTTATTACTGATATAGGTGATCCGGAATCGATTACTGCTGAGAATTTTGATGAACCAATTTTAATTTCGATGACAGGATGTGAAATAGTTTTCTGAACAAATGGTCTTTCCTGCAAGAGAGTGTCTCTGATATCGTCAAAAGTAATTACATTCTCGTGAACAACATTTTGCGTGTCAAACGTAGTGCTTGTGTTATTGGAAGATGCGATCTGTACATTATCTAGTCAGATTCTGTCTGACGTGTTATTATTATTAGGAGGATTCTGTGGCATTTCTACGATTTGAACTGTCCTATTACTTCTTCCAGACGTATTACGCTCTGGATGGTACCTACTGTCGGGCTCATTCATGAGAATATGTTCTTGTTGATTACTTTGTTGCTGGTAAGACCGACTGTTATTATATGTACGCTGATAATTGTGCTCATCGTTTTTACGTCTGTCGTGATAGTCATTCCTATACGGTGCATTGCGGTAGGAATTGAAATATTGTCTTCTTTGTACGTAGTTGTTTCCTTGCTGTCGTGCGTTACTATTTGTTGTATCAGGGACTATATGTGCACGCGGCGGAACATTAAAGCCTGGTTGACCTTGTGCATTACATTGTTGGTTACGTATACTAACCGGTTGGTTTTGATGTTGTTGCGGTGGAAAACTTCTATTGTTACAAAAATGTGCTTCCTGTTGCTGAAAATTTTGACGATATCGATAATTAGAATTTTGGCTGTTACCAAAGTTCTGGTAGTTGTCGTTTCTAAAGCGTCTGTTATCTTTTCTATTGAAATTACGTGTCTGATCATAATTGCCGTAAGTTTGTTGACCTTGGCTATTATACGAAAAGTTTTTGTTTACAAAAGAATAATCAGATTGCTGTACTTCTAAAAGCTGTAGAAGATCTCTGAATGCTGAAATGTTTTCTTTTTGCTGACCAGTTAAAAGTGACACTCGTAATGACCGTGGTAATTTGGAAATGCATAATTGTATAAGTGCAGATTCACTGTACGGTTCACTCAGGTATTGGTTTTGTTGTACCATGTGCTCAAAAAATTGCGTCACACTGGGAAAATTTGAGTTCTCGTAATTCGGCAAACTAATTAACTGATCTTTAATTCCGCGCTGTGTCGTCTTCGACCAGTACGCTGATAGAAAAGCATTCTGAAATTCCTCTACCGAGTAACACTGTCTCGCGATCGGTCTCATACGAGTTGCCGGTTCGCCTTCCAAAAAGCTGCAAATAAATTCAAGTTTATGCGTAACAGGCCAACTCGGTGGAAGAGCAAAGCTAAATTGTTGAATCCAATCCAGTGGGTGAATCTGCGTTCTATCGTTTTTAAAAACTTTAAACTTTCTCACTGACAGAAAATGTTTGTAATCGAAATTATCATCTCTGTGTGATGGAACATGTTCAGGATCGTAAGAGAATCTATTGAACTGAGGTTGTTCGGAATCTAAGTCCCGTACTCTCTGTAGATTACTCAAATTACACGCGTTGCGCGAGTCTGACAAATGTTCATAAAGTGGCGTCTGTTGTACGTTATTATTAACTGAAATATTTTTAATCTCTGTTACTTCTTGTTGTAAACTCGACAATTTTCTACGCAACGTGTTATTAGACGAATCGATCTCATTAATTGTCTGCTGTAAATTTTGAAATTCAGGTGTTTGATTAAATGAAACCGGTGAAGTATCGTCTGATTTATTGTCATTAACACTTTCGATAGCATCAATACGACTGGCTAATTCATCATATTTTTCAGTCAGTATTTTTGCCTGATCATCGGTTTTAGAATCGGACGCATTAATCTGTTTCTGCAACTTACGCGTAGTTTCGCTCAGTTTTTTAACATCAGCTTTAATGACATCGCAATCCTGTGTTAGTTCTAATTGTTCGAATCTGTCTGTCACTGTTTGAATATCTACTGTGTGTGTATCTGTTTTTGATTTAAGATTGGAAATTTCATCCCGTAATTCCGCGTTCAACTGTTCTATGGTATTAATTTTGTCGGACACTGTAGTAATATTATTGTCTACATATGTCTTCGCTTTCGCGAACATTTTACGTTTGTCTTCTTGTCTCTGAGCCGTGATTGTTTCCATGACTTGTCGTTTTACTTTGTTTTGATCTTGAATAAATTTGCGGAAACGCGTATCACTGTTCTGTATGTGCTGATTAAAGCGTTCGTCAATCTGAGTGTTCTGTTGGTCGAATTTCGCGTCGATCTTTTCATCCATTGTGCGCGAAAGTTCTGCTGTCATTGCTTTAAACTCGTCGCGTAATTGTGTAACTTTTTCAGAGCATTGTTTAGCGACTCCGCTAATTTCGTCTCTGAGTGTTTCTGTTGCGGCTGTTTGCATTTCCCTTAATTCTTGCGCAACAGACTTAATTTCTTCGCTATTTGTTCGTGAACAAGCCTCAATTTCCACACGCAACTGTTCCTTAGTGTCATGACACTGCGCGGCAACGGCTCTAATTTGTTCACTAAGCTGTCTGGAATTGTCTTCTAATTTTTCGTTTAACTGTCTGCAATTGTCGTCTAATTTTTCATTTAACTTGTCTTGTTTTTCGTTCTGTTGTTTGACCTGTTCACTAAGTTGTCTGGAATTTTCACTCTGTTGTCTGATATCCACACTAAGTTCGTTCTTAAACTGTAGCATTATTGTCATAAATTGTTCCAGAGTAACATTACCTACTCCATTATCTGTGCTGTTTGATTGTGTACCTGGAATTGTCGCGCTTTGTGTGACCATTTGGTCATTCTGCAATTTACAAAAAGATCTGTCACTCGAATGTACATTGTCAGTCACTATTTCGGAATCAAATGAATCCGTCGTATTTTCGGTACACTGTCCATTCTTATTAGAAACATTTGTCTGTACGTTATTTGAATTTTCCAAACCGGGTGTGTTATACTGGGCAGCGTTCATTACTATAGACCGCTCCGCGTCATCAATTGTCGTCAAATTAACAGACGAAACAATTGAGTTCGTTTGTTCCTCATTAAGATAAAAGTCATCATTAGTGGTTGTAATGCATTGATTGTTAGTGAACGCAGGATTGTCATCATTACACTGCGTGTCACATGTCCTATCGGTAAAGTCGTTTGAGCCGGTAATTTCGTTCGTAATACCTCGCGATACACTATTCACAGTCTTTCGCGGCATTTTTACAATAGTCACAAATATTCACAAAACAAATAAGCACAAATGCAAAAACAACACACAAATACAACAGAGCAACGAATTGCCGTTGACCTGTAGAAAGAAAGTCACAAGATTAGTAAAAGCGTAGCACCAAATCCTAATTATATCTAAGTAAATAAGAGCAGATATCTGACTGTTGTTCAAAAGATTCTCAACGAAATACGATCCTGGACTGGGTGTCGCCAAGTGTAACCTCCCCACAAAAATTTTAAAGACAATATTATATAGAAATGGGAGCCAAGTATAACCTCCCTGCAATGAAATGTACTGACAAAGGCAACAAAAATGTGAAATTCGCTATCTGACTCTGGTGTAAGCTCCCGCAAAATAATGAAAAACAATTCAGTGATAAGAAAATCTCAGTGATAATGAAAATTCAATTAAACCGAAATATCGGTCTTTGGCCCTGTGCAAAAATCAGAATTAAATTCTTACCTCATTGTAACTGCTAGTCAAATTTCTGCTCTTATTCTTGCGCACAGCTTGGAGGAACTGCATTGCAAATAATAATATTCCTTTTTTTTTGTAATTTAACTGAAATTTGTTTAAGGGAAGTGGAACGAAATTTAGTTCAATAAAATTGCTTTTGAAATCATAATTATTATTGGGGCACTTGTTGGAAATTAATTACAATAAACGAACTTTAAATTATCTGATGATTACCTTAATTAACAATATACCTCATTCAGCATCTTGACCAGTGTTGCCGACAGACTACATCACACAACCGCACTGGGCTGCTACTACTGACCGACTGCTCTGCATGACGACTACTACAGAACTGCTCTCAACGACTACTAACAGAGTACTGCTCGCAACACTCGCGCGGTCAAGCGCAGACTAACCACGATTATAGGCTCTCTGGTCAAAGATTTTAACGTGCCTCACCATCGCTGCTATGTTACATACGTGTTTCAATCCATGACCCTCAATGTTTGCGATATTTTCCAGATTTTAAAGAAAGAGTTGAGACCGGGCTATAAAAGTGGCCTCACCACTTAATGTTAGTCTTCGGTCTTTCAGACACTTTTTTGTCGCTGTCATATGGCCTTTATGTAAAATTGTTTACGGTCTCTTTATTCCTTTTATTCACATTTGTACCTGACTATGTAATTTAAAATTACAAATCCGGCAGTGCCTTCAATAAAGGATTTACAACTCCAAAATATCAATGGCCAGTGCCACCAAGTTTGGAATTTATAATATCTCTTTTAGACTGCCTCACTACCAGCCTAGGCTCAGATATTTAAATTATATTCCCATGTGTCGTCCGGCCCGATAGCACAGAGCTTTTTTGAAAGATTCGCTTCTATTCACCAAATTTTCCGATGACCTTTCTTTTATTGGTTTCAGCCCTGCCTTGCATTGACCATAATATACTTGTTCGAAAAAAGATTTTTTTCCCTTCTAAATATTACATAGCCTGCGACAGGGCTCTTTATGTAAACCTTAACTGGGAATGTTACATTTCCTAAAATTCAGTTTTTTAAAATATGTATTAATTTTTCATGGCATTGTAGATCTTGCAAATGGATGCTTAGATCATTATCGATAGTCGAATAAATTATCATTCCTCACACAGTTGTTTGCCTGGAACGTTGTCTCCCCATAAACATAATACAACGGTGGGGCCGACCAAAGTGTAAATAAAGGACGTTTCTTCTCTGGAAGACGCTCCCACTGCTTTATTTTCTTGAGACGAAGGAAATAGCGTGGAATATATCCAACGGAACGTAAACAAATAAATATACAATTCGGTTGTCTAAACTTTTTACGCCACGTATGAGGCCTACTGCGGACCAGAATTCATTATTGTTGCTAAAGTAAATGCTGTTGTCATTTTCTCCGTTACTAACGTTAGCAGCAAATTCAATATCCCTTGACCTCCACTACCAACCCAACAGGTAAATTCATCAGCTAATGTAGTCAAGTCACCATTGTTAGTATTAGGCCATGGTTTTGAACCCCGATACTTCTCGAGATGGCTATGACTAATAACAGATGGAGAACTTACATTAATCGAGCAAAATTTTTAGAAATATTGTAACAAAGTCATCGGCGGCACTCCAGCAGGTAAGTTCCTGGTGACAGCAATCCACCTTAAGGTATCGAACAGCAAAACTAAAGAAAATAGCTGATTGAAATAAGAGCCAAGCCGTTAATTATTTCTTTCCTGACAGTATCTACGTTCACGGGAGGGTTTATTGACTAAGTTTCTACCGGGTTTTGATCTAAATTTCTTCAGTGATGAGTCCCGCTTTGAACTGAGCCCCCGTGACCAGCGGTCAGCGGACAGCGGTGGGAAATCAACCATACTGACGCCCACTATATGGCGCGACAACCAGGAGTGTTGGTCTGAGGTGCCATTTCATTTCATATTAGAATCCCTTTGGTTGTCATTCGCGGCACCCTTACATCACGACGGTACGTCGAAGATATTCTATGCCCCGTTTTGTTGCTCTTCATGGCAAGCCACCATGGGCTTACATTCTAGCGCACGGCGAGTGTTAATACAGCTTGTCTTCGTGTCACCAAACCCGCCCTGGATCAAAAAGATCACCGAATCTCTCCACAAATGAGAACGTCTGGAGTATTATGAACAGGACCTTAAACTAGCTCGGGATTTTGACGATCTAAAGCGCTAATTGAACGTAATGTGACGCAATATCCCTCAGCAGGGCATCCAATAGCTCTATCAATCAATACTAAGGCGAATAACTGCTTACAGAAGGACCAGAGTTCAACTAACGCGTTATTGACTTTCTCACTTTGTGCAGTTATTTCTTCTGAAATAAAACATTCAGGTTTTCTGAAATCGTAGTCATTTGTTTGTCTGTAAATCTACGTTACATCTATCAAATGGTTCAAATGGCTCTAAGCACTATGGGACTTAACATCTGAGGTCATCAGTCCCCTAGACTTAGAAGTACTTAAACCTAACTAACCTAAGGACATCACATACATCTATGCCAGAGGCAGGATTCGAACCTGCGACAATAGCAGCAGCTCGGTTCCGGACTGAAGCACCTAGAACCGCTCGACTACAGCGGCCAGCATTCACATCTATCGATTTCTGTATAATTCGGATTTTTTTTCTATTGCCTTGGCATGTAACTGGGAAGTGTAGTTACTACACTCCACAGACTGTAGTACGCGGTATTGCCCTAGTTGGTACAAATGTATTTGTAACGTGAATTTTTCACCAACCATTACTACCAACGAAGGCAAAATTTCATATTAAATTCAATGGCTTATGGTAACTACATTTCCCAATTATATCGCAAATAGCTCGTTTGCGAATCCGTTTTTACTTGAATGCTTCTCCTTCTGTTAGTGTAAACTTTCAACCGTGTCGGGTTTCGCTGTTAATTTTATCACATCCTATAAAGCAGATCTTAGTTGCATTTTCGTTACATCTCAAGCCATGATTCAAAAACAGGTTGTCTTGGTACATAATTCCCTCCAATGTTTAAACAAGAGAACTCTAAAAACAATGTCTGAGAAGTCGTATAAAAACATAAAGGAAGTCGAGCCCAGCAGCCATTGTAAAAGAAAAATATTGCATTTGATCAGTCCAGGAAAAACGAATACAGGTACTGAGTAGTGAAGTATTTTTAGTAAAGCAAGTTCACTGTTCTTACGAAATGACAAGGAAGAAAAGAGAGAGACTGTGAATCTGAAGCACGGGACTGGTTAAGAGAAGTGGGAGCGTTTGTTGTACCACACAACTCTTCAACAGACAAATCGTGAAAAAGTCATAAGATAGGTAAATGGTACATGAAGGAGAAATCGAAGAAAACATGTTCAGAGGTAGCACAAAACTAGTATTACTCAACTCAGGAACAAAGCATGTATATTTTTACGAAGCTCACGTTGCGTTTTTAAGCCTTGTGTTGCAAAACAAAAAAGTCTCTCCGTCGTACGCTGAGAATCAGTTACAGTTGTCACTTCACATATGAATTTTGAATCAAATGAATACTTGCTACGTAATTCCGCTAAAGGTGTCAAGGATAACCCCGTAATCAGTTAAGAGTAACATGCAGCAGGTAACATTATCTTCCAACCCAAAGATAACGCGATAACAACTAAATGTGACATTGTGCAACAATCTAACAGTTTCAGTCATTTAGATGTATTGCTACAGATGTTCTCTCGTTGTGTAGGTCAGACGTTTAAGGCATGAGCAGCACACTAAAATGAATAACTCAAGTGTTTGTTAGCTTCAGCGAAACCAGTTGTACAGAAACCCATTGGTCATTAAATACAATACAAACATATGTGCAGGGAAACGGTTCTGCCGAGAATTACATTTTCACCCTGCTCCTGTTTCAAGAATCACACTATAACTACTCATCTATCATTGTGATCAGATTTTGTTACTGGTTTGGACAGTTTCACATCCAGCACACTTCGTACTTGTTATTGTCAAATCTATACCATTTTCTTGAGATCTTGTTTAGAATTGATTTTGTGTTAATTCTGTAATGTCATAATTTACCATCTGATTTAAGATACCGTATCCTTCGACATTCCTTACAAATGCCACGTTCGTTATCTGTGTTCTGAGTTTGTCAGTTTTGCGAGTTTCCCATGTACTAAAACATACAACCATATTACAACTGCCGTAGCTTTTTTCTCGTTCGGAGTTTTAGACTTTAAATTCTAATTTATCAGAAAGAAGGCTGTATACATGGAAGAAGCCTGGAGATACTGACAGGCTTCAGATAGATTATCTAATGGTAAGACAGAGATTTAGGAACCAGGTTTTAAATTGTAAGACATTTCCAGGGGCAGATGTGGACTCTGACCACAAACTATTGGCTATGACCTGCAGATTAAAACTGAAGAAACTGCAAAAAGGTGGGAATTTAAGGAGATGGGACCTGGATAAACTGAAAGAACCAGAGGTTGTACAGAGTTTCAGGGAGAGCAGAAGGGAACAATTGACAGGAATGGGGGAAAGAAATGCAGTAGAAGAAGAATGGGTAGCTTTGAGGGATGAAGTAGTGAAGGCAGCAGAGGATCAAGTAGGTAAAAAGACGAGGGCTAATGGAAATCCTTGGGTAACAGAAGAAATATTGAATTTAATTGATGAAAGGAGAAAATATAAAAATGCAGTAAATGAAGCAGGCAAAAAGGAATACAAACGTCTCAAAAATGAGATCGACAGGAAGTGCAAAATGGCTAAGCAGGGATGGCTAGAGGACAAATGTAAGGATGTAGAGGCTTATCTCACTAGGGGTAAGATAGATACTGCCTACAGGAAAATTAAAGAGACCTTTGGAGATAAGAGAACCACTTGCATGAACATCAAGAGCTCAGATGAAAACCCAGTTCTAAGTAAAGAAGGGAAGGCAGAAAGGTGGACGGAGTATACAGAAGGTCTATACAAGGGCGATGTACTTGAGGACAATATTATGTAAATGGAAGCGGATGTAGATGAAGATGAAATGGGAGATACGATACTGCGTGAAGAGTTTGACAGAGCACTGAATGACCTGAGTCGAAACAAGGCCCCCGGAGTAGACAACATTCCATTGGAACTACTGACGGCCTTGGGAGAGCCAGTCGTGGCAAAACTCTACCATCTGGTGAGCAGGATGTATGAAAAAGGCGAAATACCCTCAGACTTCAAGGATAATACAATAATTCCAATCCCAAAGAAAGCAGGTGTTGACAGATGTGAAAATTACCGAATTATCAGTTTAATAAGTCACAGCTACAAAATACTTACGCGAATTCTTTACAGAAGAATGGAAAACCTAGTAGAAGCCGACCTCGGGGAAGATCAGTTTGGATTCCGTAAAAATGTTGGAACACGTGAGGCAATACTGACCCTACGACTCATCTTAGAAGCTAGATTAAGGAAGGGCAAACCTACGTTTCTAGCATTTGTAGACTTAGATAAAACTTTTGACAATGTTGACTGGAATACTCTCTTTCAAATTCTGAAGGTGGAAGGGTTAAAATACAGGGAGCGAAAGGCTATTTACAATTTGTACAGAAACCAGATGGCAGTTATAAGAATCAAGGGGCATGAAAGGGAAGCAGTGGTTGGGAAGGGAGTGAGACAGGGCTGTAGCCTCTCCCCAATGTTATTCAATCTGTATATTGAGCAAGCAGTAAAGGAAACAAAAGAAAAATTCGGAGTAGGTATTAAAACCCATAGAGAAGAAATAAAAACTTTGAGGTTCACCGATGACATTGTAATTCTGTCAGAGACAGCAAAGGACTTGGAAGAGCAGTTGAACGGAATGGACAGCGTCTTGAAAGAAGCATACAAGATAAACATCAACAAAAGCAAAACGAGGATAACGGAATGTAGTGGAATTAAGTCGGGTGCTGCTGGGGGAATTAGATTAGGAAATGAGACACTTAAATTAGAAAAGGAATTTTGCTATTTGGGGACCAAAGTAACTGATGATGGTCGAAATAGAGAATATATAAAATGAAGACTGGCAATGGCAAAGAAAGCGTTTCTGAAGAAGAGGAATTTGTTAACATCGAGTGTAGATTTAAGTGTCAGGAAGTCGTTTCTGAAAGTATTTGTATGGAGTGTAGCCATGTATGGAAGTGAAACATGGATGATAAATAGTTTAGACAAGAAGAGAACAGAAGCTTTCGAAATGTGGTGTTACGGAAGAATGCTGTAGATTAGATGGGTAGATCACATAACTAATGAGGAGGTATTGAACAGAATTGAGGAGAAGAGGAGTTTGTAGCACAACTTGACAAGAAGAAGGGACCGGTTGGTAGGACATGTTCTGGGGCATCAAGGGATCACAAATTTAGGACTGGAGGGCAGTGTGGACGGTAAAAATCGTAGAGGGAGACCAAGAGATGAATACACTAAGCAGATTCAGAAGGATGTAGGTTGCAGTAAATACTGGGAGATGAAGAAGCTTGTACAGGATAGAGTAGCATGGAGAGCTGCATCAAACCAGTCTCAGGACTGAAGACCACAACAACAACAACATCAGAGACGTTTATGGATCAAATTACTTTTGCACAAATTCCTGGTCGCTTCGCAGCATTTACTAGAACAACAAAGACCTCACCGAAACGGTAGGTTGCAGACTTGACTCCTGTGATCATAGTACAATAACTATTGAGCCTTTGAAGCTTCAGTTTAACAAACTAGGAGAATTAGAATTAAAATGGCAAATCCTAGAACAAGGAAAAGGTTTGAACCATCTTCACATGAATGCTAACACGCGTTCTTTATTATGTTAACATAAGCCAAAGGCAAGACCTTAGTAGAAATTTTTACACGCAAGCGTAATGGCTGTGTTAAAACTGAGAAGCACGTATTTCTGTGAGAGTCTACGTCACAAGAGTGACGATACTTCTGCTAAGGTTAATTGACGTTCATACATGCTACTCCTATAACCAAATTTTTCTTTTAATTTCTATTAACGATGGTCTACTCACGCTCTGAAAACTGGGATGAAAAAATTTCTACAGTGGAACATAGCTATTAATAATGATGAAGACTAACACGAAGTGTGAGAGAATCGTCCGGAGAATCATTGTGGAAAGAAGTGGGACAACAAAGCACTGAGAAATGATAAGATGCCGTGTTTGAAATTTCCTAATAATTTGGTTACTACTACAAAGAACACCACAGCCAGACGTTCAGATGAAGAGGAGTGGACATCTCTAAAAAGAGTAATCACCTATGTTGGACAGACAAACATAAATATGAGGAAGGTAACTGCGAAGAAACCCGGGTGACAGGAAAAACACTTCAATTGATCGACGATGAAGGGAAGTACATACATGTTCAGGGACAGACAGGAAAACTGTAATATAAATCCTCTAGAAATGAAATAAACAGGAATTACGAAGAAGCTGAGGCGGAATGGCTGCAGAAAAATGTGAAGAAGTCGAAAAAGGAATGATCGCTGGAAGGACTGACTCAGCATGTAGAAAAGTTAAAACAAATTTCTGTAAAATCAAAAGCAAGGCTGGCGTCATTAAGAGTTCATTTGGAATTCCGCTGGTGAACGCAGAGAGAGAGAGAGCAGACTGGTGGAAAGAGTACAATGAAGGAATCTATGAGGGGGAAGACATGTCTGATGTGATAGAAGAAGAAACAAGAGTCGACATGGAATAGATAGGGGATCCAGTATTGGAATCAATATTTAAAGGAGCTCTGGAAGACTTGAAATCAATAAGGCAGAAGCGATAACTAACATTCCATTGGAATTTCTAAAATCATTGGCGAAAGTGGCAACCAATTGACTTTTCAGATTGTTGTGTATAATCAATGAGTATGAAGACATAGCATCAGAAATAGGAAAATATGATCCACACAGTTTCGAAGATAATGAGATCAGACAAGTACGAGTATTATCGCGAAATCATCTGAACCTGCCATGCACCGCAATTTATGACAAGAACTGTATACAGAAGAATGGGAAATAAAATTGAAGAACTGCTACATGATGATCAGATTGGCTTTAGGAAAGTAAAGGCACCAAAGAGTCAGTCCTCACGTTGCGCTTGATAATGGGAGCGTGACTGCAGAAAACTCAAGACACGATCACAGTACACTACTGGCCATTAAAACTGCTACACCACGAAGATGACGTGCTACAGACGCGAAATTTAACCGACAGGAAGGAGATGCTGTGATATGCAAATGGTTAGCTTTTCAGAGCATTCACACAAGGTTGGCGCCGGTGGCGACACCTACAACGTGCTGACATGAGGAAAGTTTCCAACCGGTTTCTCATACACACACAGCAGTCGACCGGGGTTGCCTGGTGAAACGTTGTTGTGATGCCTCGTGTAAGGAGGAGAAATGTGTACCATCACGTTTCCGACATTGATAAATGTCGGATTGTACCCTATCGCGATTGCGGTTTGTCGTATCGCGACATTGCTGTTCGCGTTGGTCGAGATCCAATGACTATTAGCAGAATATGGAATCGGTGGGTTCAGGAGGGTAATACGGAACGCCGTGCTGGATCCCAACGGCCTCGTATCACTAGCAGTCGAGTTGACAGGCATCTTAACCGCATGGCCGTAACGGATCGTGCAGCCACGTCTCGATCCCTGAGTCAACAGATGCGGACGATTGCAAGACAACAACCACCTGCACGAACAGTTCGACGACGTTTGCAGCAACATGGACTATCAGCTCGGAGACCATGGCTGCGGTTACCGTTGACGGTGCATCACAGACAGGAGCGCCTGCGATGGTGTACTTAACGACGAACCTGGGTGCACGAATGGCAAATCGTCATTTTTTCGGATGAATTCAGGTTCTGTTTACAGCATCATGATGGTCGCATCCGTGTTTAGCGACATCGCGGTGAACGCACATTGGAAGCGTGTATTCGTCATCGTCATACTGGCGCATCACCCGGCGTGATGGTATGGGGTGCTATTGGTTACACGCCTCGGTCACCTCTTGTTCGTATTGATGGCACTTTGAACAGTGGACGTTACATTTCAGACGTGTTACGACCCATGGCTCTACCCTTCATTCAATCCCTGCGAAACCCTACATTTCAACACGATAATACACGACCGCATGTTGCAGGTCCTGTACAGGTCTTTCTGGATACAGAAAATGTTCGACTGCTGCCCTGGCCAGCACATTCTCCAGATCTCTCACCAATTGAAAACGTCTGGTCAATGGTGGCCGAGCAACTGTCTCGTCACAATACGCCAGTCACTACTCTTGATGAACTGTGGTATCGTGTTGAAGCTGCATGGGCAGATGTACCTGTACACGCTATCCAAGCTCTGTTTGATTCAATGGGCAGGTGTATCAAGGCCGTTATTACGGCCAGAGGTGGTTGTTGTGGGTACTGATTTCTCAGGATCTATACACCCAAATTGCGTGAAAATGTAATCACATGTCAGTTCTAGTATAATATATTTGTCCAATGAATACCCGTTTATCATCTGCGATTCTTCTTGGTGTAGGAATTTTAGTGGCCAGTAGTGTAATTGTCAATACAGAAAAAGCTTTCGACAATCTAAAATAGTACAAGATTTTCGAAATTGTGAGAAAATAGGAGTGAGATGTAGGAAAAGACGGTAATATACAATATGCACAAGAACCAAGAGGGAACAATGACACTCGAAGACCAAGAACGGTCGTATTAAGACGACTTAAGTTGCTCGAAGAGGCAATGAAGAAAATAAAGGAAAGGCTCAAGAGTGGGATTAAAATTCAGGTGAAACTATATCAGCGATAAAATTTGCTGACGACAATTCTATCCTCAGTGAAAGTGAAAATGAATTACAGGATTTGTTGAATGAAATGAACAATCTAATGAGCACAGAATATGGACTTAGAGTAAACGGACGAAAGGCGAAAATAATGAGAAGTAGTAGAAATAAGAATAGCCATTAGCTTTACCTTAAAATTGGTGGTCACGAAATATGCGAAGTTAAGATCTTGGAAGCAAAATATCAGTGACCGACAGAGCAACGAGGACATAACAAGCAGCTAGGCACTGGCAAAAAGGGCATTCCTGGGTTACAGTAGTCTACTAGTGTCAAATATAGGTCTAGGCACTGGCAAAAAGTGCATTCCTGGGTAACAGTATTCTACTAGTGTCAAATAAAGGTCTTTATTTGAGGAAGAAATATCTGAGAATGTATGTTTGGAGCATAGCATAGTATGGTAGTGAACTGCGGACCGCGGGAAAGCCAGAACAGAAGAGAATTGAAGCGTTTGAGATGTGTTGCAGCATAAGAATGTTATAAATTAGGTGGACTGACAAGGTAATGAATGAAGAGCTTCTCCACAGAACCGGAGGTGCAAGGAACAATAAGAAAAAAATGACAAGAAGAGACAGGATGACAGAACATTTGTTAAGGCATCAGGGAATAGCTTCCATGATAGAACAGCGAGCTTTAGAGGGTAAAAACTGTGGAGGAAGATAGAAATTTTGATACATCCAGCAAATAATTAAGGATGTAGGTTGTGACGGCTACTCTGAGATGAAGTGGTTGACGCAGAAGAGAAATTGGTGGTGTACTGCTAAAAATCAGTCAAAAGAGTGAGGACTCACAAAAAAATTCTCTTTTATGAGTTACTTTATTGAAAAGATATTACAAGTTATACAATGATTTAAAACTGAACGTGAGTCAATAAAACGAAAATTCTTTTTCCAGATATTCGTTTGGAATAATCATCTAAAAAAGTCTGATAAATGTTTGCGATAAACATTAATCACTTAGCGAATTCCGTTAAAATTCCATTGCACTCATATATGTTCTGTTTAACTGAGATTTCTTTCTCATTATCACGTTCAGTTTTTGAGAATGATATTGTGTGATGTTCATAGTCGTCCTTAAAATTTACTTAACGTCTTGTATGTCCTACTTTTGTATCTGAAACTGCATAAAAGATGTATTTACTTTACTTTATTATTCAGCAAGCTGCCCGGATCTGCCGGACAAACACGACACAGCTCATTTCGCCGCACGTGCTGTCAGTGGAAACCGCTGTCTCTGTTAATGTCATTTCAAACGTTATCTACCAAAAAGAATTTATTTTTCAGATCTATAACTCATTACACGACAGTTCAGCTATTCATCTACGAATAGTAGGCGGTTTGAAGCAGCAGTTCTAATCCGTGTCAACAAATAAAGGATTACATCACATCTTCCATCTTACACTCTTCTGTCTCGTAGGCACAGAAATTTGTGGTAAGGACTATGGGACCAAACTGCTGAGGTCATCGGTCCCTAAGCTTACGCACCAGTTAATCTAAATTCAACTAAATTACGACAAGGACAACACACACACCCATGCCCGAGGGAGGGCTCGAAACTCCGACGGGAGGAGGCGCGTGAACCGTGACAAGAAGCCATAGACCGCGCGGCTAGGCGCAAAAAAGCATCATAACAGTGTACCTTGCAGTGAAGATGAGGGTAATTCCTTTGTTTAGCTAAAGACACGGAAGCTCTCAAACAGTCCCGTAGCCGGCATCGGCAACGCACATGCCTATGTGATGGCATTCGACGTTGAGGTAGTTGGTTCGATATCTGTTGGTGAACCAAATTCTCACCCACCGGTATTTGCCAGAAAGAGGAGGAGAGGTGGTGGCAAAAGTGCCTGACCAACGTACTTTCCACGAACACTCTGGATTAAATTGCAAACTTTTCTGCAGTGTCGTGTGGAGTGTGGGCGCATGCCACTGCTGGCGATGATTTTGTCCCTTGGATGGAGACATTAAGTTTGGCTGTTCTCTTAGTACTATTTGAGGGAAAAAGGAAGTATGCACGATTCAGGTCTCGTCCTCTTCATTTCTTTCATCATAATACAACCTTTAAGACAACTGTCAGACACCGCATGGAAATGGACCATTGCCCATGGCGGAACATGTTTTCCGATTAATCGGTTGGAACTACATTCCCAGTTTCCCAGTGAGGAATGGTTTTTTTGAGGGATTGAGATCGAGACTTCGACCTTGGCACTCCATACGTAGTGGAAAAGACGCCAAAACAATACTACGGCTTGAGCACCAGTAATATTTCTTATGTGTTGCCTGAGTAGTAGTGTAATATTATTCAGCAATTTCAAATAAATAAGTTAGTGTAGGGAACAGTCCAGTGTTAACGTGAGAGATGGAAAAAATAAAGTAAACTGCTTATTATTTTAAAAGTTCTTGTCATAACTGTAGATACATTCATTCCTCAGTGAGACAATATGCTTAGTGCCTTCATGGAAAAATGTTTGCCGTTGCTTGCGGAACCATGATTGTACCCATACGCGGAAACTTTTGTTCGAAGAAAATCGACGGATACGAATGCCTTTCTTCAAGGCTCCAAAATCACGCAGCGCATGGCGAGAGATCGGTAGTGTATAGACGACGTGTAAGTGCTTTCCAGCAAAACTTCTGCAGTGCACTCAGAACAACCGTGGCAGCATGCAATTTCCATCATTTGGAGCCCTAAAGAAAAACATTCCTGGCCGTGTATTTGCTTCTGACGAGGTGGTGCACGCCAGGATACGATCATACTTCCGTAGTCAACCGCAAACATTTTTCCACGAAGGCATTAGCCATCTTCATCACAGAGGCATAAATCTACTAACAGGTATGGCGATTACTTTTGAAACGATAGTTTACTTACTTCTTTTCTATCCAGCTCGTTTTCATTCAACTGCCCCTTATACGTTCGCACAGGCGCTTCAGCCACGCGCTACTCCTCTTACCTTCGCGAGCCATGAAGAGCACGCTGTAGGTGTTGCCTAGCAACGGTATGGCCACCTCGCCAGGGAGCTTGTCTATCTCCCTCCAGAAGCGCCACTTCCTGGACACGATCGCGGCTGTGACGGCCACCGCCACGGCCGCCAGTAACAGCGCCGTCACTTCCAGCATCCTGGAGGCTCCAGTTCCAGCACGTCCACACAGGTAGCGGCAGAGTCTCAGACTGCTCTCTGTCACACGAGGGGCTACGTCTGCCCGGGCTGTTATCTGCCCATTACCCTAACTGCCCGACGCCTTAGCGCTTTCTACACAGGGCGCCGCTCCCGGCGTAACAACACGTTGTCCTTGGAGGCCCTACCTGTCTGACTGTCACTGCCTTCCCTTCGTGCCAGGAGTCGGGTGGCCATCATTACACACATGGTATCTCGCGTGTCGAAAGGCCCGATAGTATTCACGTGTTGGAACTTCAAACACGTTTCAATATCAAAATGAATATGTTCCTTTAATAAATGAATATGTTGCTTTTATGGCGAGGATAGTGTCAATGATCCCCATGAATACTGTTAACATTGTAAAGCTGCTATCAAGCCGACGAAGGAAACCAAGGGCAGCAGTATCCCTCGCAAATATCAGTTGTGGGATTGACATCGAGAAATGACTTGGCCATTGCATAGAAAGTGGAATAAAAAATTGTAAGCACTATCTTTCCATATAATTCATTAATGAATGGAACAGGATGTAAACATTCGTACGTTAATGCGGGTTTATTTTAATTGCTTGAGTTGCATATAGTGAAAGGGATCGATGATATCCTGCTTCTTGTACCAGGAAAGGTCAGCCAAGGAGAGGGGAAAGGATGTCTGAATAATACACCGAACAATCAGAGCTCTCCCCGACTAACACACGTTGCAAGTTTAAAATTTCACTTGCACTGTAACGATTTACTCTTATCAAAACTTCTGGGTGATGTTTTGCCGTATGTAAGTTGTATGTCAGTAATGTTTTATAAAGTGTCTTCAGTTTGCGTAATCATTTATTTGAGCTATGCCACTAGCTGCAGATATTACTTCTACTTCGTTTTATGTAGATAATATGAGGTAGCATCTGTGTTTTGGGAAGACGGTTGATTAATAATCTCAGCAAAAACAGAGCTTTTAATTGATTAGTTTTCCGTTTGCAGCAGTAGAATCTCACGTAACCAATTTGGAATTTAGTCCCGAATCAGAGGACTAGCGAATTACGGGACATTTGTTCCCCAGAAATGTCTGCAGATTGCCGGATCCTGTCTCACTCTTCGTCGCAGTGATGACGCATTTTTTCTCGTATCATTTGTCTTATTTTATTCAGTATAGCAAGCAAAATCAGTAGACAATGAGGTGCCAGAAGTTACGGGATAGCGATATGCACATATGCAGATGGCGGTAGTATCGCGTACACAAGGTATAAAAAGGCGCTGCATCGGCGGAGCTGTCATTAGTACTCAGATGATTAATTTGAAAAGATTTCCGGCCTGTTATTAGTCGCACGAGGGGAATTAACAGACTCTGAACGCAGCTAGACGCATAGGACATTCCATTTCGCAAATCGTTACCTGATCTAATATTCCGCGATGAACAGTGTCAAAATTGTGCCAAGAATATCAAATTTCAAGGATTACGTCTCACGCAGGACAACGGAGTGACCAATGGCTTTCACTTAACTACCGAGAGCAAATGGGTTTGAGTAGATGTGTCAGTGCTAACATACAAGTAACAATGCGTTAATAGCCGCAGAAATCGATGTGGGATGAATGGCGAATGAATCCGTAAGAGCAGTGCTGCGAAATTTGCCGTTAAGGGGTTGTGGCATCAGACGACCGACGCGAATGCCTTTGCTAACAGCGCGACATAGCCAGCAGTGCCTCTACTGGTATTGTGACCATATCGGTTGGACCCTAGACGACTGGAAAAGAGTGGTCTGGTGAGCCAAGTTCTGATTTCATTTGGTAAGAGCTGATGATACGGTTCGAATGTGGCGCAGATCCCACGAAGTCATGGACAGAAGTTGTCAACAAGGTGCAAGCTGATGGTGGCTTCATAATGGTGTGGGCTGTGTTTATATGGAATGAATTGGGTCCACTGGTACAACTGAACCGATCACAGACTGAAAATGGCTATGTTCGGCTACTTGGACACCATATGCAGCCATTAAATGACGGAATTTTTATGGATGACGATGCACCGTCACGGGCCAGTTGTTTGCGACTGATTTGAGGAACATCCGTTCAGTTCGAGCGAATGGTTTGTCCACCCAGATCGCCCGACATGAATTCCATCGAACATTTAAGGCGCACACATCGTGCGCATTGTGCACGAAATCCTTCAGCGACAACATTTTTGCAATTACAGACGTCTATAGTCGCAGCGTAACTCAGTATTTCTGCACCGGGCTTCCAACGACTTGGTGAGTCTATGCCACGTAGAACAGCTGCACTAAGCCAGTTAGAAGTAGGCACGACATGATATTAGGAAGTATCCCATGACTTTCGTCAGCTCAGTGCATGTGAGTCTGATACAGAACGTAATAATCCGTTTTGTTCGCGCTGTTCACCTTCCCTTTCGTGATACTGGTTTTTCAGCTGTAGTGAAGAACTAGGAATGAATAATCTATTGCTCTTTCCAAAGATGGGCGATTATGTTACTGAGCACGTCTAATACTGTGCTAAGGCCGCCTGTGTTACGATGCATTCATAATCATCGTAATTCACCTTCTCCCTATGGAATTAAGAAGGCGTGCCGAAAAGTAATGTCTCTGATTGTTTTATCTGATCACTCTTAAAACTTTTCAAATATAATAAGCGTTATTAACACCGTAAATTTTTATTCATCACTTATACATATTTATTTCTCAAACGAGTCACTCGGGCGAAAAACACATTTCTCCAAACGAAAGACCAATTTGTTGATAGGGTCGCTGTAGAATGCTTGACTTTTTTGGCGGAACCACAGACTCACCTCCTCTTGCACCGTTTCATCTCTATGAATGTGAAATTATCGATGGTGTTCTTTAAGTTTTGGAAACAGATAAAATTCGGATGGGTTTAAGTTGGGAAGGAATGGAGGAAGATCGATAGCAGTGAAGACAAAGTGTCGAATTGTTGCAGATGTCGCAGGCCCGTGTGTGGTCTGACGTTGTCATGCTGAAGGAGATGGTGCCCAATGTGTGTCAAAGTAGAAACTCGATTACAGCGCGCTGTTTTCACGCACCGACATAGTTACGACACACACAGCTAGGTTACACGTTACAGTTCGGAGCCATCTATTGGTAGAGGGCTGCAGATATGTAGATATGAAGCATAAAGATGTCGAATGTTAATAAGCTTCGTTTTATTTAAGAAACATTAAGAGTACTCACGCAAAAATTTTGGAGGCATTGCTTTTCAGCATGTCCTTGTAAATTCCATTGGCCAAACAAATTCTAAGTTCTTAAGTTTCATGAGGCAAAACTCCTATTTTGCTTTCTTTTCAGATGATGGTGATAATAATTTCATTATAAGTTCTACACAAGTCTTCAGCATAAATTCAAACAGCGTCGTACTGCGTGAGTGTGGAAACATTGGAGTCACGTTCGGGAGTACGACAGTTCAGCTCCGTGCACAACCATTAGGAACAAAGTGCTGGACTCTCTAAATTGTTGTGGCGCTAGAGACTGTCGTTATTCATTAATTAAAGGCACTACGAATGATTCAGTTTCATCTACGACTCTCATTTGTCACTCTAAGTCCACAGCTGTAATGAAAGGAATGACATAAGGTTCACCGTATCCAGGCTTCCATAAGAAAGAATATATCTCATCAAGTAAGTAATCCACCTCTAAAAACTACGAAAACTGAATTTTTGAAGTTACTAAAAGTATGCAGTCGCTGGGCCAGGTACACAAACATAGACGCGATGTTTGCATGTAATGCTTTTCAGTGAGTACCAAATTAATCTCATGTTTAAGGCGTCCATATCGTCTTTCTAAAATCATTGGGACATGTGCCAATAAAAGGACTTCTCACGATGGTGTAAAGAATGTGTTGGGCTAGCTGGCCGCTGTGCGGGTATGAATGTGTGTGATGTCTTTAGGTTAGTTATGTTTAAGTAGTTCTAAGTTCTAGGGGACTGATGACCTCAGATGTTAAGTCCCATAGTGCTTAGAGCCATTTGAACCATTTGTGTGGGGCTGATGATACACCATCAGACTTTCGGAACAATATCATCTACACAGTTCTCAAGACTGCAAGAGCCGATACGTGCGAGCGTTATCGGACAAGCAGCATAACAGGTCATGCAGCCAAGCTGCTGACAGGAATACTATACAGAAGAAAATTCATGACTAATTAGACAACGATCAGTTTGGCTTTAGGAATGGTAAAGGCACCATAGAGGCAATTCTGACGTTGCGGTTGATAATGGAAGCAAGGCTGAAGGAAAATTCAAGATATGTTCATAGGAGAGAAACTTAACGTCAGGATTAGTGAAGTAGATGACGTTAAGGAACGTTGCTATCTAGATACAAATTACTGAGAATGTACGTTTAGAGCACACCATTGTATGGTAGCGAAACACGGACTGTGGAAAAACCGGAACAGAAGAGAATCGAAGCTATTGAGATGTGGCACTACAGAAGAATGTTGAAAATTTGTTGGACTGATAAGGAAAGGAATGACGATGATCGCCGCAGAATCGGTGAAGAAAGGATTGTGTGGAAGACACTGACAAGAAGAAGGGACAAGACGTTAGGATATCTGTTAAGACATCAAGGAATAACTCATACGGTAGTAGAGGGGGGTGCATAAGGTAAAAAATGTAGCTGACGACAGAGATTGGAATACATGCAGCAAATAATTGACGACATTGGCTGCAAGTATTACTACGAAATCAAAAAGTTGGCACAGGGGAGAAATACACAGCGGGCCGCATCAAAGGAGTGAAAAAACCTATGACTTAAAAAGGTTCGCGTTGTGAGACCAGTAATTGACAGTGGTTTACATCCTCACTTATGTCTCAAGTTATTCTCTAAGAAGTAACCGGCCTTTAAAGCTGCAGAAAAATGAATCTGAAACTCCACTACACAAATGATGACAAAGCGTTTCAGTGATAACAGAGTCATGGTTTGTTGCAGTAATTAAGTGTGTTGGAACACCACCTGTTTCATTCAATTGTGCACCATTAACCTGTATGCCAAAACACACAAAGCGGTTGTGCCAATTTCAATATTATCAAAGCCTACACACCTTGGAATCTCTCTCACTTGCAAGGAAATGGAGACTGGGTGTGGCACAGTTATTGAATGGATTATGTGTAAATTTGACGAGAGGTGACATCGTGACCCTTAGTGGTTTAAAAATAAAATTATCGCAGTGCTAAAAAAGGGAGAGAGTTAGAGACAGTCCTATCAGTGCTGACCTAGGAATCCCAGAGTGTTTACATCGGAAGTCGGCTGCCAGCTAGAAGATCGGCTCACTGGCAGGCGGCCAGATAACACACCAGGGCAAGTGTCCTGCGATAGCTGTACTACACAGAAAAGCTCTCCTTCGCCACCTCAAATGATGTTTCCTAACAGAAATTATCTAAATTTTCATGAAATTACTTTTACACCTGAATTCGATCCACACTTAACAACCCCGATGATTATGAAAGATCTGATTTTTAGAGCTGCTGTTCTAATATGCCATATAATTACCTCTTCCATTTAATCTCTGCAAAAGAACGTACCTAATAAGTTACATGGGTACAAGTATGTGAGCTGGATAACCAAAGGAGGATTTGGTATTGAAGACTGGTGTGTTAAGCCTTTGAAAGCTGGCGCCAGTGATACACAAAGAGATTAGCGCGCTGGCAGGCAGTACGTAAGGAACTACTGTGGTGTGGTGAACTCTTCATATATCAGTATGATATCAGTTCAGATACGAAGAGTCATCGTCTCAGCGTGTGATACAAGAATATGAACCATACTTTATACAGCCCTCACAACAAGGAAATTTGAGTTTTTGATAAGTTTTAAGGGTCAAAAAACGGAGAGTAAGGTTCTCATCGTCTTTGACTGCAAATGAAATATGTTTGGTAACCAATGACAATTTGGAATATTAAGAAAACTTCGTATTCATAACTCGTATTATTATAATGTTGCGTTTTGGAATCAGTTTTGTGTACTTTGTAATGGACCTGAAGACAGGCTATTAGCTGCCCCCGATCCTAGAAGTTGAACGCCCTCGCAGGAGGCAGGGAGGAAAAGGGAAACAAACTCCCCTTCCCTTCATTTACGGGACACCAATGCTATCGTCTGTTGTTTATCTTTGCTCTTGAAACACTGAAGCGCACGCAGAGTCAAACACATTTTAAAAGTGGAGATAAACACGCTTGTGGTGTGCTAGATGAGGGGTCACACCTCCATAGGGTGTGAGATGCTAATGTGAAATGACGAAACGCAATTTGCTAAAAGCGTCGACAGCCAGACCGTGCTGTCGGACGTGAACGTTGAGCGTGCCGAGTTCAACGTTCGGCTGAACGCTCAGCCACTATGCGACTTGTGCATACGGTACATGTGCTTCAACGTGGTATATGTGGTCGCAGCGCGCTCCAGCTACAGTTGTCGGCTATAGCTGGCTCGAAAACCACACTGTTTCAAGAAATGGACGGGCCTAAAATTCCTCCGTTATCCCTACTAAAATGCACATTTCCTGCCTGTTCCATATGCTAGTCATGTTACTCTGCCTGTAGAATACATAAATAAAAATTTCAATATGCATGAGCATGGTATAAGGTAAACGAAAAGTACTATGCCCAGTCAATAAGGGAATAGGCTAATAAAAGTTCCATTACAAATAGTGCGATGAAAATTTCCAGTAGTTCTCCACCTAAGATAAACAAAAATTCATCATTCTCACTTTTTAGTAAAATCCTGATGTCATTCTTACTTGATAACTGTCCCTATTCTGAAGTACACTACTGGCCATTAAAATTGCTACACCACGAAGATGACGTGCTACAGACGCGAAATTTAACCAACAGGAAGAAGATGCTATGATATGCAAATGATAAGCCTTTCAGAGCATTCACACAAGGTTGGCGCCGGTGGTGACACCTACAACGTGCTGACATGAGGAAAGTTTCCAACCGATTTCTCATACACAAACAGCAGTTGACCGGCGTTGCCTGGTGAAATGTTGTTGTGATGCCTCGTGTAAGGAGGAGAAATGCGTACTATCACGTTTCCGACTTTGATAAAGGTCGGATTGAAGACCATGGCTGCGGTTACCCTTGACGGTGCATCACAGACAGGAGCGCCTGCGATGGTGTACTCAAGGACGAACCCGGGTGCACGAATGGCAAAACGTCATTTTTCGGATGAATCCAGGTTCTGTTTACAGCATCATGAAGGTCCCATCCGTGTTTGGCAACATCACGGCGAACGCACATTGGAAGCGTGTATTCGTCATCGCCATACTGGCGTATCACCCGGTGTGATGGTATGGGGTGCCATTGGTTACACGTCTCGGTCACCTCTTGTTCGCAATGACGGCACTTTGAACAGTGGACGTTACATTTGATGTGTGTTACGACCCGGGGCTCTACCCTTCATTCGATCCCTGCGAAACCCTACATTTCAGCAGTATAATGCAAGACAGCATATTGCAGGTCCTGTGTGGGCCTTTCTGGATACAGAAAATGTTCGACTGCTGCCCTGGGCTGTACATTCTCCAGATCTATCACTAATTGAAATCGTCTGGTCAATGATGGCCGAGAAACTGGCTCATCACTGGACGCCAGTCACTACTCTTGATGAACTGTTGTGTCGTGTTGAAGCCGCATGGGCTGCTGTACGTATACACGCCATCCAAGCTCTGTTTGACTCAAAGCCCAGGAGTGTCAAGGCCGTTACTATGGCCATAGGTGGTTGTTCTGGGTACTGATTTCTCAGGATCTACGCACCCAAATTGCGTGAAAATGTAATCACATGTCAGTTCTAGTATAATACATTTGTCCAAAGAATACACGTTTATCATCTGCATTTCTTCTTGGTGTAGCAATTTTAATCGCCAGTGGTGTAGAATGTATGCAACGTGTGAAACACAAAACTTTAAACAAGAAAATGAAAAATGTCTTACTGCAAGTGGCGCAAGCTGTCTTGTAGAGCCGGCCAGTGTGGCCAAGCGGTTCTAGGCGCTTCAATCTGGAACCGCGCGACCGCTTCGGACGCAGGTTGTAATCCTGCCTCGGGCATGGATGTGTGTGATCTACATCCACAACTACATCTACATTTATGCTCCACAAATCTCCCAATGGTGTGTGGCGGAGGGCACTTTACGTGCCACTGTCATTACCTCCCTATCCGGTTCCAGTCGCGTATGGTTCGCGGGAAGAACGACTGCCGGAAAGCCTCCGTCGCGCTCGAATCTCTCTATTTTTACATTTGTGATATCCTCGGGAGGTATAAGTAGGGGGAAGCAATAAATTCGATACCTCATCCAGAAACGCACCCTCTCGAAACCTGGACAGCAAGCTACACCGCGATGCAGAGCGCCTCTCTTGCAGAGTCTGCCACTTGAGTTTCCTAAACATCTCCGTAACGCTATCACGCTTACCAAATAACCCTGTGACGAAATGCGCCGCTCTTCTTTGGATCTTCTCTATCTCCTCCGTCAACCCGACTTGGTACGGATCCCACACTGATGAGCAATACTCAAGTATAGGTCGATCGAGTGTTTTGTAATCCACCTCCTCTATTGATGGACTACATTTTCTAAGGACTCTTCCAATGAATCTCAACCTGGTACCCGCCTTACCATCTATTAATTTTATATGATCATTGCACTTCAAATCGTTCCGCACGTATACTCCCAGGTAGTTTACAGAAGTAACTGCTACCAGTGTTTGTTCCACTATCATATAATCATACAATAAAGGATCCTTCTTTCTATGTATTCGCAATACGTTACATTTGTCTATGTTAAGGGTCAGTTTCCACTCCCTGCACCAAGTTCCTATCCGCTGCAGATCTTCCTGCATTTCGCTACAATTTTCTAATGCTGCAACTTCTCTGTATACTACAGCATCACCCGCGAAAAGCCGCATGGAACTTTCGACACTATTTACTAGGTCATTTATATATATTGTGAAAAGCAATGGTCCCATAACACTCTCTTGTGGCACGCCAGAAGTTACTTTAACGTCTGTAGACGGCTCTCCATTGAGAACAACATGCTGAGTTCTGTTTGCTGAAAACTCTTCAATCCAGCCACACAGCTGGTCTGATAGTCCGTAGGCTCTTACTTTGTTTATCAGGCGACAGTGCGGAACTGTATCGAACGCCTTCCGGAAGTCAAGGAAAATAGCATCTACCTGGGAGCCTGTATCTAATATTTTCTGTGTCTCATGAAAAAATAAAGCGAGTTGGGTCTCACACGATCGCTGTTTCCGGGATCCGTGTTGATTCCTACAGATTAGATTCTGGGTTTCCAAAAACGACATGATACGTGAGCAAAAAAAACATGTTCTAAAATCTACAACAGATCGACGTCAGATATATAGGTCTATAGTTTTGCGCAACTGCTCGACGACCCTTCTTGAAGACTGGGAGTACCTGTGCTCTTTTCCAATCATTTGGAACCTTCCGTTTCTCTAGAGACTTGCGGTACACGGCTGTTAGGAGGGGGGCAAGTTCTTTCGCATACTCTGTGTAGAATCGAATTGGTATCCCGTCAGATCCAGTGGACTTTCCTCTGTTGAGTAATTCCAGTTGCTTTTCTATTCCTTGGACACTTATTTCGATGTCAGCCATTTTTTCGTTTGTGGGAGGATTTAGAGGAGGAACTGCAGTGCGGTCTTTCTCTGTGAAACAACTTTGGAAAAAGGTGTTTAGTATTTCAGCTTTACGCGTGTCATCCTCTGTTTCAATGCCATCATCATCCCGGAGTGTCTGGATATGCTGTTTCGAGCCACTTACTGATGTAATGTAAGACCAGAACTTCCTAGGATTTTCTGTCAAGTCGGTATATAGAATTTTACTTTCGAATTCACTGAACGCCTCACGCATAGCCCTCATTACGCTAACTTTGACATCGTTTAGCTTCCGTTTGTCTGAGATGTTTTGGCTGCGTTTAAACTTGCAGTGAAGCTCTCTTTGCTTTCGCAGTAGTTTGCTAACTTTGTTGTCAAACCACGGGGGGCCGGCCGAAGTGGCCGTGCGGTTCTAGGCGCTGCAGTCTGGACCTGCAAGACCGCTACGGTCGCAGGTTCGAATCCAGCCTCGGGCATGGATGTGTGTGATGTCCTTAGGTTAGTTAGGTTTAACTAGTTCTAAATTCTAGGGAACTAATGACCTCAGCAGTTGAGTCTCATAGTGCTCAGAGCCATTTGAACCATTTTTGAAACCACGGGGGGTTTTTCCCGTCCCTCATAGTTTTACTCGGCACGTACCTGTCTAAAACGCATTTTACGATTGCCTTGAACTTTTTCCATAAACAATCAACATTGTCAGTGTCGGAACAGAAATTTTCGTTTTGATCTGTTAGGTAGTCTGAAATCTGCCTTCTATTACTCTTGCTAAATGGATAAACCTTCCTCCCTTTTTTTTAATATTCCTATTTACTTCCATATTCAGGGATGCTGCAACGGCCCTATGATCACTGATTCCATGTTCTGCGCTTAATTTTATATGATCATTCCACATCAAATCGTTCCGCACGCATACTCCCAGATATTTTATAGAAGTAACTGCTACCAGTGTTTGTTCCGCTATCATGTAATCATACAATAAAGGATCCTTCTTTCTATGTCCTTAGGTTAGTAAGGTTTATGTAGTTCTAAGTTCTAGGGGACTGATGACCTCAGCTGTTAAGTCCCATAGTGCCCAGAGCCATTTTATGTCTTGTAGATAAAGCCAATCTAGGAAACTCACTCCTAAGAAAGAGCGTACCTATATTTACATAACATCGAATATTAATGAATATTCTTCAATTAAATTAGTAAGAAGAAATTGAATTCTGTGGGACGCAAATCAGAACACAGCACTTGTTACAATACTAACCCACGACTCAACTAGTTGCACTACACCTACCACGTGCAATTTCCGGCCATACCTGACATCGCACTCTGCTTGAAGGCTTTAATAGTAGATGTGTGATTAACTGACATTTAATTATAACAAACTGCACCAAGAACAATGCGTTTTTGCTGTTCCTCAATATTCTGTTGCCTTGAAACGGCATACTTCATAATACGCAAGCTACAACAATTCTTTAATCCCCAACTTGACGTTTCCAGTCGTTTCATTACAACAAATAGTTGGAGCTTTAGAGAGATCCGCTACTTGCTGGTGCTTATAAACGGCAGATATAAAGGCATGTCGCAAGGCTATACTGAAGAGAGATGGCATCATGTGACGTAGGATGCATTCTTCCATCTCATTGGTCTATTTTCAAACGCTCGGTCACAATATATGAAGTGTCAGATATTACCATGCCAGTTGGGGAAGACACCCCAACGTGCTTCTTCCACGCTACGACGTCAGAAAGTCGACACACTCAAGGTTCGAACGCATGTTCCATTTACGAACTGCTTCAGGGACGTAATGCCTGCTGCGAATGCGTTTTCGCGTCTGCGTGTGCTCTCTTGGAGATAGTAATGTGGAAAAACGTACTGAAGTGGAAGCAGTTTTCATCAGAGGAGGCGGTGGACGGGACACAGGACATCTATTTTTAACTGGCGACGCGCAGCTTGCTCTTTGAAGGAATTCTACACACAATACGGTCCTTGCATGGTCCTACCTTCTTACCATAAGAATTTGGAAATTGTGGGAGGTACAAAAGCGTTTAACTGTGATAGCGAACAATAACGTGATTGGCGACAAGAAGAATTTGAGGTAACCAATCGAATGTATGGCCACGCACGGGGACACAGTTCTGGAGGATGCAAAGAGATAGCATGGGAGGAATACTTGTGGGCGAGCAGGGAAAGGAGACACTTGTCGTCAAGATGGAAAAGAGGAGACCTCCTGCCGAAGTGAGAGAGATGCTTCGTTGCTGGGCGCCTTACGCCGTGCCGCCCATGCGAGACTCCCAGCTCCGGAAGCGACTAGAGCCGCCTTGCCCGCGCACTACACGCCGCTACCGAGGCACTGCCAGCCACCTGCAGCGCGCCGGAATCACTTTGATCACCACCTGGTAAAAAAGCTCTCTGTCTCTTACCTAAGTCCTCCTCCCTGTTTCGCTTCTTTCATAGCAATTACGATCTAAACACTCCGGTAATGACACAGAAATTTTGTAATTGATAATGGGCAAATTATTAATTCCCTCTCTTATGAATAAATGTAATTTGTAAGTATACTTGCGTAATCCTTCATATGTTTCGGTGTTCTAGTGCGAAATGCACCCTCAACAGTGTTGTGTACTTCATTTGTAGCATAATGACGTGCAGATAGATGCACCTTAATGATTCCCCATAACGATTTGTCAGGTGTGATGAGGTCAGGACTTCTTGGTGGCCATTTCAAAAGAGTTGGTGTTGCTGATCGAGCACGACCTATTCACCGTCCTGGAAGGTGTTCATTTACGCACTTGTGCATTGCAAGAGAGTAGCGAGGATGCACTCCATCTACGTGTAACCACAGGCGTTCTCTAAGGCACTTTTTCTCAGCCTCAGGTAGTTACCACATTTGTAACATGAGTAAATAATTTGCAGCTTTCGCAGTCCCTCCAAAATAGTACTGTCCAAGGGATGTTGTTATGTCATATCATTATATGAGGAGGGTACGTATTTAACTCGACTGTGTAATGTGTAGCGGCACCTTCGATTAGGATAGGGAAAGTTAATTTTTTGCAACATTCTGAGCATAAGTTACAGCCAGGTGCGGCCCAGATTGCAGTGAGTTACACATACCAACAGTTGGAAAGTAGAATAGAGGCCACAGGGCTGCCAAATTGCTGAAAGAGTATACGTAGCGGTTTTGCATGTGGCAAATCACAGGCAGAAGGGGCTTACTGGCCAACCTAGCGTGTTATGAGTACGTGAGGTGAAGCAGCGCATATGGCAAAACAGAGGCGCACGGCCGCGTATAAATAGGTGTGGGTTTCTAACGAGATTCATTCAAGTGTGGCAGCTCTCCTGGACGGCGGGGCGTGTCACACCACCATTTACACACAGCAGCAGATGGGGCGCCAGTGCTGCAGTCCACGGCAGGTCGCTGGTTCGACCCTCTGAGGCCGTCACGGTGTCCATAGTAAGCCAGTGGCAGGCCACTCCACAGCTCGCTATAATGAGCAGTCATAATGGCTTCCAACACACGCCAGAGGCATCCCGAGGCGAGGGCCACAGATTCGGACTCCGGATCATGGGCACTTGTTGTCGCCGTGATCTTAGCCACGCTGGCGAGAAGCATGCAGCTGTCCGCCTGCAGCTGACACCGAGCGGCGCGGAATCGGCAGGGTCGCAGACCGCTGAATCAACTGTCGGCATCCTGACCATGCCGCAACTTGGCTGGCATACAAGGCCAACACACAGAGCGTGCACGGGTCGCTGAGGCAGTCATTCTGTGCCAAGTCGTTTCACAGACAGTGAAGTGGTGTCCTCAGCATCGCGGGACGCGGTGACACAGACCGAGGGAAACCCGGCACTTTAGTTGCAAACAATAAATCACTTGAAGGCTCGGACGAGTCTTAATACGGTGCGTTCTACCTCTTCCCTCTACATTTGGGCATCCTGATACATTCGGTGGCAGAAGTTGCCACTGCAAATGTGAATTCTGCTTGCTCTCAAATCGTGAGTTGCGATAAATGCCTTGTTCAACTGGAAACATAACCTTGGCACCGTTCACTGCATTTGGAAACTAAATTAACGAAGCATGGCATGCTAAAACCCGCTCATTCCGGTCTGTACCCAATAACTCGTTTACGAACAGTGGTCGAAAAGATCTAACCTTAGGACATTTTTCATGTCATCTCGCATTGTTGTCCACGGTATATCGAGTTCCGAAGCACGTTTACGTACCGTTCAATCAACACAGAGACACTGGCAAGTGTTTCTTCTAGTGTCTTTTTCCTCCCACTCTGCCAAAAGCAAAAGCACATCTTCCCCATACCAGGAATGTTGCCTTTCACGATGGAGCATTATTAAAACTTTCCTGTAGTGCTCCCATAATCTGTCTCATTGTCTTTCCTGTGCATTGTCTTTCGTGTACCAACATACTTGTCACTAAGCGCTCTTCAACAATGCAACCACGATCGCTCACATCTACGATGACTACAAATTAAAACTCAACTGAGACTGCTAGTACAAAAACATGTAAACGTGAATTCCAACCATTTATTGCAACAATTGATAAGAAGTAACATAGCTACCAACCTGTAAAATAACGTTCGTTACGAAACGGGTGTGAAAAGGGGTATGGGGTATTCTCACCCACTCTATACAGGGTGTTACAAAAAGGTACGGCCAACCTTTCAGGAAACATTCCTCACACACAAATAAAGAAAAGATGTTAAGTGGACATGTGTCCGGAAACGCTTAATTTCAATGTTAGAGCTCATTTTAGTTTCGTCAGTATGTACTGTACTTCCTCGATTCACCGCCAATTGGCCCAATTGAAGGAAGGTAATGTTGACTTCGGTGTTTGTGTTGACATAAGACTCATTGCTCTACAGTACTAGCATCGAGCACATCAGTACGTAGCATCAACAGGTTAGTGTTCATCACGAACGTGGTTTTGCAGTCAGTGCAATGTTTACAATTCCGGAGTTGTCAGATGCCCATTTGATGTATGGATTAGCACGGGGCAATAGCCGTGGCGCGGTACGTTTGTATCGAGACAGATTTCCAGAACGAAGGTGTCCCGACAGGAAGACGTTCGAAGCAATTGATCGGCGTCTTAGAGAGCACGGAACATTCCAGGCTATGACCCGCGACTGGGGAAGACCTAGAACTACGAGGACACCTGCAATGGACAAGGCAATTCTTCGTGCAGTTGACGATAACCCTAATGTGAGCGTCAGAGAAGTTGCTGCTATACAAGGTAACGTTGACCACGTCACTGTATGGAGAGTGCTACGGGAGAACCAGTTGTTTCCGTACCATGTACAGCGTGTGCAGGCACTATCAGCAGCTGATTGGCCTCCGCGGGTACACTTCTGCGAATGGTTCATCCAACAGTGTGTCAATCCTCATTTCAGTGCAAATGTTCTCTTTACGGATGAGGCTTCATTCCAACGTGATCAAATTGTAAATTTTCACAATCAACATGTGTGGGCTGACGAGAATCCGCACGCAATTGTGCAATCACGTCATCAACACAGATTTTCTGTGTACATTTGGGCAGGTATTGTTGGTGATGTCTTGATTGGGCCCCATGTTCTTCCACCTACGCTCAATGGAGCGCGTTATTATGATTTCGTACGGGATACTCTGCCTGTGCTGCTAGAACATGTGCCTTTACAAGTACGACACATGTGGTTCATGCACGATAGAGCTCCTGCACATTTCAGTCGAAGTGTTCGTACGCTTCTCAACAACAGATTCGGTGACCGATGGATTGGTAGAGGCGGACCAATTCCATGACCTCCACGCTATCCTGACCTCAGCCCTCTTGACTTTCATTTATGGGGGCATTTGAAAGCTCTTGTCTACGCAACCCCGGTACCAAATGTAGAGACTCTTCGTGCTCGTATTGTGGACGGCTGTGATACAATACGCCATTCTCCAGGGCTGCATCAGCGCATCAGGGATTCCATGCGACGGAGGGTGGATGCATGTATCCTCGCTAACGGAGGACATTTTGAACATTTCCTGTAACAAAGTGTTTGAAGTCACGCTGGTACGTTCTGTTGCTGTATGTTTCCATTCCATGATTAATGTGATTTGAAGAGAAGTAATAAAATGAGCTCTAACATGGAAAGTAAGCGTTTCCAGAGCATGTCGACATAACATATTTTCTTTCTTTGTGTGTGAGGAATGTTTCCTGAAAGTTTAGCCGCACCTTTTTGTAACACCCTGTATATGACTATTGTACTTAAATTCTTTCTGCTGGCATTGCCAATCATTTTTACTCAATTTGCTAATTGCTGTTCAAAATGGTTCAAATGGCTCTGAGCACTATGGGACTCAACATCTTAGGTCATAAGTCCCCTAGAACTTAGAACTACTTAAACCTAACTAACCTAAGGACATCACACACACCCATGCCCGAGGCAGGATTCGAACCTGCGACCGTAGCAGTCCCGCGGTTCCGGACTGCAGCGCCAGAACCGCTAGACCACCGTGGCCGGCGCTAATGCTGTTCTCACGTGCAATTTCATGTATACCTCTGCCATAAAATTCCCATTTTTGGCACTCTTTTTAAATTAAAGAAACATATGTTTACTATCAACATAAAGTAACGGAATGGCATGGCAAGCAGTTAGCAGTAGAGTTACGAACAGGATGCCTGAGTGCGTGCTGCATGTTTCCGGAATGTGGTTATTATTTCTATTACTGTTTCAGTTTCCGTGTCGTTTGTAACGTCTTGGCGTTGCCTAGCTGCATTGTGCTGGTCTTTTTTTGTACTATTTTGTTGGAGATTAGTGTAAGTGTGTTTAGTTCGACAGAGTAGTGAAACTGACGAGTGAATTTAGTTGATTTTTTTTTTAACTCGGCGGTAAATGAGGATGAGTTCAAATGCGACAAGTCTGGAAATTGCGACAAGTCTGGAAATTAATTGTACGACGGGGAATTCAGGAAGAAATAGGAGTAAAACTGAGACAGAGCATAGTGAGAGTAGAGAGGCAAAAAAAAAAAAAAAAAAAAAAAAAAAAAAAAAAAAAAAAAAAAAACCCTCGAAAAATGTATCATGAAACGAAATGTTAATACAGTTGTATGCAATGTTGAAGGACGATGCATATCGTGTAGACAGGCACGGTAAACAGAGCATGTGAATACAATGTTTTCAGGGACGCGAGAAGCTTTGTCTAATGATTTCAAACAGATGTAGGCAGAGTCTGGTAGCAAATACGCGGAATGAAAAATTGTGGCAAAAGACGTTAAACATGATGCGGGCTGCAATTCCGCACCCGCAACCAATGAAGCAAAGGATGGGCAACAATTAGAAAACTTGCTAGTGATAGTGAAGTCAGACGCAGACGAACAAATAATGTGCGACATCTTCGAAATAGTCACTGATAGCGAACGTGATATTTACAAGTCCTCTAATTATGTTAATGTTGAGTTACGTCAGTAGACTAAACTTCCACCGCAAGAAGCAGTTGTGCCGAAATGCGGAGTGGCAGACGGGGACAGCAGCAGCCTTGCTGCAGGATGCGTCAGTCCTGGCTCACCAGGACCTGTGACGTACCTGACATGGGGGCGTGCGGGGTCACAATTTCGCTCATTTCGACACAAATTACGCATTACTTGATTCGGTGCCTGTGAAGTCATCACTCACAAATTTTAGACCGTTAAGTGATGCAGAGAGTACGAGAAACATGAGGCCACGGAAAAGACGTAAGAGGCAAGGACGCACTCACACAGAAAATACAGTTGTAAATTGAAATCTGCTCGTTTCGAAGAACATAAAATGGTTGGATACAAGAAAAAGCGACTTGACACCAGTATAACGTCTGACGTAGAGAGCGTCAATAGAGCAATGAACTGTCTACAGGACTGAGCGCTCGCTAACGATGGCTGTCAATGATCAAACGGAAAATGGAATTGGAAATAGATGTGATGTCGGAGAGTTTTTATTAGTTTTGTGTTTACTGGAAGTTTTGAGATGTGTGGAAAAATACCAGCGGAACGTGAGAAGTAAAATGTATGCTTTGATCTAAATTGTAAGGTCATCTCATGTGTACAGCAATATCCAATACAAACATACATTAACAAATAAGTAGAGGAATTGACGTTTTAATTTAATTCAGGATATGGAAAAATTTATTTACCTGACGTCGCATGGCATTATAAAATGCAGAATTTTTATACTAGAGGAGCAATTATTGTGAACTTAAAATTGAAAGATCTTTACTAAAAGGCTAGTCAGTTAATCTTTGGCAAGAAACAAACTACTTGAAAAACTCCATAATTTAAGACAAAGAATAATGGAGATGGTCGAATTGTCTTAGTCATGTCTTATATTGTTATAGGAATAACTTAGTTTGCATGATCTACTATTGTCACAGTTTTTAGCGGCAACTTAACTTGGCAGTAAGAGCTGCAACATCTGTTGACTGAACTTGCGACTTCTTGCGACGATACCCAGTATCGACACATTTTTTCCAAAAATATCTTAACGTTGCAGTAGGAGTAGAAGTACCTTCTTTACGTAAGAAATACCAAATACGAAAAGCCGAGTCATTCAAAGTGTTTGTTATAAGGCACTAAACTGTATGCCAATTTTTTTTAAAAAATTGTAAAATATGATGGTACAAATTGTGTGGTAGTGAAGACATTACAAATTTCAAAAGTGCACCATCGCTTTAGTTGTTGAAGAGAGCAGTGCATGAGACACTCCACTGTCCATTTCTCATCCATAACTGAAACGGAATAGGTGTGGTACAACTTCCTTGATAGAATGCTAAACTTCGTTAAGAAGAAGCCGAGTAATGCTGGCGTGAATGCGAAGCATGGTGTAAATTACGAGGTGCATTCAATTTCTAAGGCCTCCGATTTTTTTCCTAATTAACTACTCACCAGAAATCGATGAAACTGGCGTTACTCCTCGACGTAATCGCCCTGCAGACGTACACATTTTTCACAACGCTGACGCCATGATTCCAAGGCAGCGGCGAAGGCTTCTTTAGTAGTCTGTTTTGACCACTGGAAAATCGCTGAGGCAATAGCAGCATGGCTGGTGAATGTGCGGGCACGGAGAGTGTCTTTCATTGTTGGAAAAAGCCAAAAGTCACTAGGAGCCAGGTCAGGTGAGTAGGGAGCATGAGGAATCACTTCAAAGCTGTTATCACGAAGAAACTGTTGCGTAACGTTAGCTCGATGTGCGGGTGCGTTGACTTGGTGAAACAGCACACACGCTGCCCTTCCCGGACGTTTTTGTTGCAGTGCAGGAAGGAATTTGTTCTTCAAAACATTTTTGTAGGATGCACCTGTTACCGTAGTGCCCTTTGGAACGCAATGGGTAAGGATTACGCCCTCGCTGTTCCAGAACATGGACACCATCATTTTTTCAGCACTGGCGGTTACCAGAAATTTTTTTAGTGGCAGTGAATCTGTGTGCTTCCATTGAGCTGACTGGCGCTTTGTTTCAGGATTGATAAATGGCATCCACATCTCATCCATTGTCACAACCGACGAAAAGAAAGTCCCATTCGTGCTGTCGTTGCGCGTCAACGTTGCTTGGCAACATGCCACATGGGCAGCCGTGTGGTCGTCCGTCAGCATTCCTGCCACCCACCTGGATGACACTTTTCACATTTTCAGGTCGTCATGCAGGATTGTGTGCACAGAACACACAGAAATGCCAACTCTGGAGGCGATCTGTTCAACAGTCATTCGGCGATCCCCCAAAACAATTCTCTCCACTTTCTCGATCATGTCGTGAGACCGGCTTGTGCGAGCCCGAGGTTGTTTCGGTTTGTTGTCGCACGATGTTCTGCCTTCATTAAATTGTCGCACCCACGAACGCACTTTCGACACATCCATAACTCCATCACCACATGTCTCCTTCAACAGTCGGTGAATTTCAATTGGTTTCACACCACGCAAATTCAGAAAACGAATGATTGAACGCTGTTCAAGTAAGGAAAACGTCGCCATTTTAAGTATTTAAAACAGTTCTCATTCTCGCCACTGGCGGTAAAATTCCATCTGCCGTACGGTGCTGCCATCTCTGGGACGTATTGACAATGAATGCGGCCTCATTTTAAAACAATGCGCATGTTTCTATCTCTTTCCAGTCCGGAGGAAAAAAATCGGAGGCCTTAGAACTTGAATGCACCTCGTAGTTTTGGTCAAAAAGGGACGAGGGCACCACATCATTGAATCATCTCGAATTGAACACGTCCACTTTGCTGTACATGTAGGGCCTAGTTCAGAATTCTTAATCGTTGAATACTCGCGTGAAATAATTAAAAGATTAGAAAAGAGTATACTGCCTAAAAAAATGCTTGAACAATATTTTTTACTCCCGATTCATCATCCAGCTTCCTTTGAGCTTATTTTACTTAAATCACGCAGAAAAATCGCAACACCAAGAAGCGGCTTTGCGACGTAAATGGAAACTGGTAAGCGTGTTTCTACATCTGACAGACGATGTCTATTCAGATTTCGCTCCAGTCGAATAAGAGTGTCGCTAGATGCTTGGCAGTAATGTAGCCACTGTACATGAATGCTGGCAACGGCGGTCACAGGAATGTACTGTCACAAGAAGACTGGTGTCCGGACGGCCACGTGGCACTAGCGAGAGGGAAGATCATTATGTTCGGCGTATGGTTCTGGCGCATCGTACTGCATCTGCGGCAACAACACCAGCAGCAGTAGACTGCACAACGAACTGTTACAAATCGGTTACTTCAAGTACAGCTCCGAGACAGACGCCCGTAGTGTGCATTCTACTGATCCCAAATTACCACCATTTGCGACGTCACTGGTGTCGAGCGAGAGCTCATTGGAGGGCAGGATAGGGATCTATTGTGATTTTCTGATGAAAGCTGGTTCTGCCTCGGTGCCAGTTATGTCCGCCTGTTGGGTAGAATGAGGCCCGTTGAGGGTCTGCAATCAGTCTGTCTGCGTGCTAGAAACGCTGGACCTACACCTGGAGTTAAGGTCTGGGGTGCGATTGGGTATAAAGCAGGAGAACTCTAGCTCTTATCCCACACACCCTGACTGGAAATTTACACGTCGGACTGGTGATTCCATCAGTCGTGCTATCTTTCGTGAACAGAACTGCAGGGGGTGTTTTCGTTTAGATTCTCGGTTAAAAATTTATTGTGTTATCGAAGTGTAGGCTCTAGTCGCATAAACTGTACCCTTTCAGTTGTCTGGACTGAATCTCTTACTTGTTCATGTTTATAACCTAGTATGCAAAAATATTCTTTTGGAATTTTCTTCTTGATTTTAAGAGGATAACGGGAAGGCTCATCAAAGGAAGTGGAGTCCAGTTGTAAAGACTAAACCTTTTGGTGCTGTTCGGAAAATGGATTGGAGAAAAGGCAGTAAACAGTTTAATGTTACAAAAACAATACTTATGAGGTTGTACAACAACAACTACAGTACACTCGGGGAAGCTGGATAGACAGGGAGAGGCTGACCTACAATTTTGTGTAAGGATCTCGAAGAAGAGCTGGTTTAGTACTGTCTTGCTATGGATACCTCTTCCTTTAGGATTACTCATAACGACTTGTGAAGAATGGCCGTATAATTGGCAGAGTAAGTGTATATTGAACATCCTTTCAAAGACGAAATTCCTGGGAAAGAGTCGGTTAGTGTTAAACGCCACCGTACCCACTTGTCAGAAATAAATCCTGTTGGAACTTCTTATAGCAGGGCTCTTGGGTTCAGCGAAGAAAACACGTACAAATGCTGTAACCTTCTGGAAGATGGTATGCAGTAACGGTATATAGTACCTACTTTGAGACTGCATTCATGCTCCGCAAGCCGCTCTGCGGTGTGTGGCGGAGGGTACTTGGTGATCTGCGTGACTTCAACCTTTTCCTGTTCCAGTCGCGTATGCTTCGTTGGAAGGACGATTGCTGTAAGCCTCTGTGTGGGTTCGAATCTCTAACGTTATCTCTGATTTAATAACTCTTTCCAATATCGTTCAGAGTTATTTCACTTATCACTGAAAGGGGTTCAATTTTGGCAACTATTTTCCAAACTTGGTAAGTATAATGGGTTTGAAAATAGTTTTACAATAACTCTATATTTTATAAGAGTAAAATGTAAATGGTGCATAGCTTTATAAACTAAATATTATCTCTTTTAAAATACAATTTTTACTATTTTCTATTTTAAAAAACCAAAAACCCAATGTGTATCCGATTTTGGACACTTTTCCCTACCAAAACAAATTATTGTTTTAAAATAAAGCTGCCGAATTTCCGTTGTGTGTCGCAGTTGGTAAGGGTTCCAGTGATGAGTGACTGGAAGTGAACACGACAAATTATTAATAGGATGTGGAAAGCCAATCACATTCTCATTCGCAATGCTTCGCCAATGAAATTAACTGGTAATAGCCAAAAATTAAAGAAAATCGTGATTATACATGTCTGATATGTTCAAACCTAAGCACAGCTTCGGAAATCGTGACATTTGAGAAAGAACACGACTAGAGTCCCTATTTTCGTTGGATGTCGTATGCTCTGATCCGACTGACAATGACCAACGACAAAGGGATACCAACAGCGGGATAGTGATCCCACTTTAACCATTTCTGCTCTCCAAAACTGTGAACATAAGAGAACTTCTTTCCTCAAATACCACTGTAAAACTGAGAAAATTATGTATGAACAGAAGAAGTAATAGGACACTGCGATAAAGATGCCGTTCCACTACGCTGTTATACTATTACTACGCCGATTACGTTCGCACATATCCAGGATAAATATACATGCACTCATTCACACAGTCATATCAGCATATACATTCTCAACTAGCATACACATTCCAGTTCACACACATTTGTCGTTACTACACAGAGGCAACAAAGCATAGTGGAACACGAGTATAATATAGGTTTCACATTAACACTTAAAAGATGCCGCACACAATGCAGGGAAAGCAGTGTGTGTGTCTCCAATATGCCTTTTGGTATTCATTAATAGTGCGGAATTTTTATATTACATAACCAAATTAGTAGTTACCTAAGTACACTGATGGAAAAAAATCGCAACATCAAAAAATAATTAATATGCAGTAACGAAATTTCGAGAATACAATCACCTACGTAACATATTTGCGTGATTAACATTGCAACAATACAGGTTAATGTAACTGCGAGATAATCCATTGCAAATATGAAATGCTGGCACATCAGTAACCGGTGTAACCGCCAGTTTGTTCAATGTAACCATCTAGCCGTGAATGCATTGCGTTGTACAGGCGCCGGATATCAGCTTGTGAGATGGAGTTCCATGCTTGTTGCAGTTGGTCGGCTATACAGGGATGGTTAATGGCTAAAGCTGCCATCCGATGATGTACCATATGTGCTCCACTGGAGACAGATCTGATGATAGAGCAGGAGAAGGTAACATGTCGTCATTCTGGTGGCAGTTTGTAGACAAATAGCTGTCAAAATCAGAAGAAATAACGAAACATGCAGTGTAATGGGAAAATTTTCTCCAAAACGTGTTATGGCGAACACATACGTAACAAATGTGGAGGGTGACGCGTGCATTCCGCCGTAAAGTGGCAGAAACCTTGTAAGGTGGCAGAATAAATGAAGGTCAGATTCGCACCTTACATGAGAGCTTTATACATTGCAACAGGAAGGTGAATATGGCACCTAACTTAATTTGTCAGGAATGAGCAAATTTGCCTGGCAGTATGTAATGCAAAAAGGGATGACATTCAATCGACAGTAATTAACACACTGTTTCTAATATGCATGTTTGAGAGGAATGTGAAACAAGCAGCGAGAGGCGTTTTAGTTTGGAATTCAGAGGGACGACGCAGAGGCAAGGCCGCGCTACAGGGGGTGCCACCGAAACCACTTTCAAGGGGTCCCAGGGGGAAAGTCAACGACCGACGAGGTGAGTCAGACGAGGAGAGCGAGTATAACGGCCCATCTGAGGGAGGACAGGAAAGAAAGCTTTTAGAAAACTGTGTTTCGGAATTCCAAATGGATACGAAACAAGACCAGTGACTCATTTTCGATCATGTGTCCAGTGAGTGGTACACATGTTAGAGAGTCAATGTACGCATTTAGGCGTGTGGAACGGCCACAAAACGTCTGATTGGCGGAAACGCGCTAGGAAGAAGAAAAGCCTAAGTTTCGATGCAGTATAATGGTGGGGACCTTGCGATTGGTAGTTTCCACAAAATAAGAGGAACGCTCCTATTGGTCGAAAAAAGCTGTGATGTGAAGAACGAAAGAACCCAGGTGGGAAGACAGCTCGGCTATGAGTAATACAAGATGGAAATTTTCAAGGACTCTTCTCTGAACTGGTGTCAAGCGCAGAATGAAGTGCGTGACGCTCTGTACGACACAGAGGAGTAATTTGTGTGAACATTGCGTTCACAGCGGCTGATATACAGCTAGAAATTAGCTGTAGCATCGTATAGCTCCAATTGTGGAGAAACGAATCAGCCCATTAATTATTTGTTCTTGCGATAAGCGAGAGGGCATTATAATATGCACGATACTCCAACCATGCGCATGTATGTCGCCACAGAAGACTAGTGATAAGTACATGTTCTGTCGCATAACGAGAAACATAGGGAATGTTTCTGCTGGAAAATTCAGTAAACGTGTAATTAGTTTTACAGGAATTTCAGCGGAAGGGAGCGCCTAGCAGACACAACTCATCGCAGCTTAAGGTAAATACCACATGCAGAGGCATCAACTTGTTGGTTCACCAGCTTGCGTCCACTGTAAACTCTAGCGACATTGGGTAATCTTTTGCTCAATTTGTCACATAACTAACCATCCACTGTACACCTGATTCTCATCCTAAAATAGTACCGGACTTTGAACCGTAATTGGACGATTTTCGTAGTACTGACAAACATCATAACGTAAGTGCAAGAACAATTTTGTAAAGAAACTTCTAGTTAAACTTTAATATTGTCGTGTTTAGGAAAATTTAACCTTCTGAGAGTTAATATTTAATATTGTTGTGTTTAGGATTATTTCATTTTTTTATTCTGATGAGATGCGTTATCCTGACAACTGTTTTTTGTTGTCACATTGAAAACTGTGTAAAAGTGTGTATTTTTGTGATAATATTGCGACATTAAACATGTCATTTCAACTCACACAGTAGTCTTCAATCCTAGAATAAGTAAACAAAACAAAATATTGCACCTTACAACCTAAACTGGTATTTACAGTTGATCCGCTTTACGGTGATTGGGGCCTGGGTGGGGTTTTGGGAGTCCAGTTTAGGGCACTGTCTGTAACATTTAGATAATGTGCTCCCAACAACTGATACAGCAGTCTCCAACGTCCGAGCCAAAGTACTGTTAGAAGCCGATCGATTGTCACCTGTGGAGAGTGAAATGAGAAATTGTTTAATTAACTTCTTTATTCCAACCCTCGGCCGTAGTACATCAGGAACACTTTTTTTTTTTGTTTTTCACTTGCCGCCCTGATTTTACGACCCACCACCTAAGTGCTTAAGGTGGGTCTATTTTGACCACTTGGCCGCTACGACCGGTGTGCGGACACTGATGTAGTTGATGAAACTCACACCAGTTCCCGCATCCGGTCGCACCGTTGCCCGTGTCCCGCCACGTGGAGGCGGGTCTGTGCTTTTTTTTTTTTTTCTTATTTCTTTCTTTACTTTGGCAGCTTTCCCAAAACCGACTTAACAAAATTTTTACAAAAATAAATTTTGAATTAGAAGAAGGAAATACAAGGAATAGTTTAGACTGAAGAGGAGAAAAGACGATAGGAAAGGAAGAGATGATAGTCCCACCACCGTAGGGGACTGAGGATGAGCGCCTTGGGATTTATCTTCAAGCCTCTGATCCTCAGTCCCCTAACCTTAGCCTAGGAAGTTCTATTCTATTCTATTTATGGCGTTTGATATCTCTATTTATGTTCTATCTGGTTACTTGTATACAGGTTTAGAGTGCCGTGGTAGCTGATGGCAATTGCGACGGTGCGCCGACACTGTTTATGTCTAATTTTATACATTAATCTATTGTCAGTTTTAGGTCTACTTATGTAAGTCTATTGCATGTCAGTTGTTTTATATTCAGACTTAGTTTAGTTCTTCTACACTATGGTGTCTGTCTGGGTGCTGCATATAGGTTTATTGTCTGTGTGGTCTTCTGTTCCTGTACTCTTTGTGGCATTCGTCAGAAATTTTGTCTGTTAGTGCGTTCAGTATGTCCCAAAGTTCAGGTGTTCTGATCGCATCGTATATGTGGTCCTCTGTCTGTAGGTGTTGTATCCCAGGTGTGTTCCTGTGCTGTCTGTATTTCCCGCAGAATAGGATTGTGTGTTCGGGGGTTCCCATACCTCCACATGTACACGTTGATGTGTCTCTAAGACTCACGCGATTTAAGTGCGTGGGATAAGGTCCGTGGCCAGTCAAGAAATGCACCATGCCGCGGCTAGGATCGGCATGTTTCATTCTTAATCTTTCGGTTATGTTCGGAAAAAATGTATAGACTCTCCGTCCCTTATCACTTGTGCCCCATTCCTGTTGCCATGTGTCGATTTTCCATTTTTTGAGGTCCCGCTTATTGTTCAGCGGGGAACCAGTCAATATGTTGACCTGGTCTAGTCTACCCATCTTTAACCAGTACAGAGCGGCCCGATATTTGATTGTGATATCTATCGGGAAGATTCCTAGCACAACACACAGTGCTTCAACTGATGTAGTGCCGAAGGCTCCCGATAGTCGCAGAAGGACGCTTCTCTGCCCTCGCCTAACCACTGTTCTGTTTGTGGCGAGGTTGAGTCTGTGCGCCCATGTACTGGCCGCAAAGCTTAGCACTGATTCGAAGAGTGCGCAGTGGTAAGTTCGTGTGACTGACAGAGGAAGTCTGTATTGTCCTGAATTAATCCTTGCCAGTTTATGTAGTAATTTTTCTGCCTTGTTTGTTGTTATTCTGATGTGTTCATGGAAGTTCAGCTTCTCATCTATGTGTACGCCCAAGTAGCGGGTTACCGTCATTCTCTTTATGTTGTTGTTCTGTATTTTAATAGATGGATTGCGTCTGAGTTGCCCTTTGAGCAGTGTGTATGTTGTTTTGTTGCCCGCTATCTTGAGCTTGTTTGTGTTGCACCATTGTGTTATTGTTTGCAGTGTGCCACTCGCCTTCTCCTCTAGCTGGGCTCTTGTATTTGCTGAGATAACCACCAGTAGGTCATCTGCATAGGCGACAGCACCGTCTGTCCTCATATCCTCCTCCAGCAGTTGCAGGAGAGGTTCAAAAATTATGTCCCAGAAGATGGGTCCACAGATCGATCCCTGCGGACATCCCTTGGTAATTTTCCTTATTACCTTCCGGTTGCCCACGCGCCATTCCACTATTCTGTCTCTGCAGTAGTCTAAAAGACTGTTGTATAGGGCTGCGGGTACTTCAATCTGGCGTAACCTCAGAAACAGTGCTGGCCACCACAGGTTGTCAAATGCTCCTGCGATGTCTATCATGATTGCCAAAGAGTATGTTTTATCTGTGTTTTGTGTGATTTCTAAAGCTCTGTTTATTGCATCATCGATGCTTTTCCCTTTCCGAAATCCAAACTGGTGGGGATTCATTCCAAGTAGGGTTCTGTGAGCCTGCAAGCGGTCACACAGTAGCCTCTCTTGGATTTTTGCCATGGTGTTTATGAGGCATATTGGTCTGTAGGATTTCGGATCTCATTGGTCTCTGTCTGATGATTTTCGTATGATGACTGCATTTGAGGTTTTCCAGACTGTCGGTACACGGCCTAGCCTTAAGGCGTCGTTTAGTAGTTCTGTTAAGTATGGGGTGATCTGTGGTGCTAGCCTCTTAAGCACTTCTGCATGGATCCTGTCGGGTCCAGGTGCTTTTTTATTCTTTAGCTCTCTTATCGCTACCGCAACTTCCTCGTGCGCAAAGGGACAGGTGACGGCGTCGGTGTTATACTGTTCATGAAGTTCTTGTCTGAGTGTGATCTGTTCCTGTGTGTCTGAGTCTGTGGCATCTTTCGGGAGGAGTTTGTTCAGCAGATACTGTGCTGTGTTTCTCCATCCCACTGTCATTGTGCCATCATCCTGCCGTAGCGTGCTTAATGCCAATGGGGTCTTTATTTTTTCTGTCAGGATCTTGTATTGTTCCCCCCAGATATTCTGTTGTGTGTGTGTGGTCAAGTAGCTCTCCCAATGTTGTTTCCTGGTCTGAAATAATGTCTTTTTGAAGAGTTCTTTGGCTTCCCTATATGCAGCTAGTCTTAGTAGTTTGTCTCTTTGTATCCATGTCTTCTGGTATAGTTTTCGTTTCCTTGTCATGTCACGTTTAAGTCTGGTTAATTCGTCTGACCATGGTGTTTCCCGTTGTTTGCTATGTGTGTGCGTAGGTATTGCTGTTTCTTGTGCTGTTTGGATGATTTGTGTCAGTTTGTGTGCTCTGTAGTCCACGCTTCCCTGTATGTTGTATATATTCTCATTTTGAACAATTTGTTGTAGTCTGTCCCAATTCGCTCTTTTAAAGTTGAAGTGTGTTGTATTGTGTGTGGTACGGTAATTGTTTGTTGTGAGACTTATTTCTATTATGTTGTGATCACTTGTGGTCAGAGAGTCGTGTATGGTCCATCTTTGCAGTCGTCCTAATGTTCTGTCATTCGCCAGAGTAATATCGATTTTGGTGGCAGATCCGTCTGCACCTCTGTATGTAGGTGTAGGTCCGTCTTCATTTATAATATGTAGTTGTGTTCCTGTATGACGTCGTTGACTTTCCGTCCTCTGTCGTCCGTTCTGTCCGAGTGCCATAGTGTGGATTTAGCGTTGATATCTGCACATATAATTAGGTTCTTATTTCTAGAATACTCAGCAATGTCTTGTATCATATGTAGGTATGGCTCTATGTTGTCACTGTACTGTGCGTATAGTGATGAGACCACCCATGTGTCTCGACCCTTAGTTATTTCTGCCGTGGCCAGATGACTGTTACATAGCTGCGTAATCTTAGTGATATTTAAAGTTTTGTTGAGGACAACTATGGCAGCCTTGTAGTTTCGTCTGTCTGAGATTGTGACAGCGTCCCAGGGTAGGTTAGTTAAGTTTCCCTGGGTTGTCACATACGGTTCTTGCAGGCAGAGAATATCCGCCTGCAAGTCAGACATCAGGAACAGCTTGATGGAGGTGACCAGTTGCTTCTCATGCAAAACTACAGACGTCTGGGATTACTGGCGGCGCAAAGAGCGGAGCCAAGGGTGGCGACACTGGAGAGCCGCTGTCAGTGGCGTCTCCGACTGTGACCATGATGACAGTGGGGCAGCACCGCTGACAATACTGCAAGGGCAGCCGTGACCTCTCTCCAGTGAACGTGTGGCTTTGCTCCAGTGCCGGCTCTCTCGTTACTCAGATCAGGCTGCCCTGTCCCTTGGTCGAACAGCAGATCTCATACTGCACTCCAGGATGTTGCTCCTGGAGTCACAGGCTTGTGATGCTGACGGTGGTTCTGAGATGAGAATATTTTAGTACATGAATGACTGAGTTCTTCTACGCTCCAGACTATGATCATTTAGGACTTAAGGTACGTACTCCAAACACTTCCGTGGTGGCAACTGAGGAAAGGTTTCCAATTTTCTGCTGGCGTATTGTGGTGTCAGCTGTTGCTATACCATGCCCAGCTGACTGTTTCGCAAAGCATGACTGCTGTGTTTTGCTTCACAATGGATAACAATCTTGTCTGCCTGAGTATGGCTCTGTTGCAACTCACTTCCGCTCTGACACACTTTTTGACCAAATATGGTCATTATGCTACAGTATAGAAGGGCGAAAGCGAAAAGATTTTGGAGGCTAATCGGGGAAAATTTTTGAGAGTCTTTTCGTAAGTGCCCTTGTTTTCCTGTGGGTTTTTAGGGAGTAAATGAATTTTGTTTAATTTCTTACACCAGTTTATCTTTCTATCTGGTGCACCTTTCTATCTGTATTGCACCCAATATATCTAAAAAACAGGGCAAACGTTGACAGTATGTGATGAGTGCGTGGCTCGTGTACTAGCACAGACAATTCTACGCAAATGCCGCTGCCGTCGGTCGTTAAGTGAAGGTCGTCGAACAATGCGTTGTCCGCGATGAGAGGTAATGCCCGAAATGTGGTATGCTCGCAACACTGTTGACACTGTGGATCTCGAAATAATGAATACCCTAACAATTTCCGAAATAGTAAGTCCCATGCCTCTAACTTCAACTACCATTCCGGGTTCAGAGTCTGTTGATTCGCGTCGTGGGGCCATAATCACGTCGGAAACCTTTTCACTAGAATCATCAGGCTACAAATAACAGCTCTGCCAATGGACTTCCCTTATATACCTCGTATACGCGATACTACCGCCATTTGTATATATGTATATTGCTAATGCACTATTTTTATTGCGTCAGTGTAATGATCCACTTAAAATGGCGCTCTCTACGGACAACTGCTCTATATTCAGCAGCATCGCACAGTAAAAGTACGTTTGAAAAAGATTGTAATGTGTAATCCTAAATCTTCATTAGCCAGTCATAAACTGCACTCATTTGTTAACACTGGGAAGCATCACTAACATGTGTATTTCAAGGTGGAACCATCATCGCCGATGCAGTGGGCAGTTACTTACAATGGAATATTAGTAATCGAAAGAAACATGACTCACATGCATTGCTCATGCATGTAAGAGTTTGCAGCCTCTGAAATATTAATCTCTTATTATTCCTTATCTCAGAATAGTCATACCTACAAGATTCTCTTTGGTCTGTATAAAGTTATTATAGTGTAATTATTCTTTGGCCTGTGACTATCTAAAAGCAGTCGTGTTTCATGAAAAGTTCATAGGTAGGGGTTCCACCTGTTTTCACAACCGCGCGACTGCTACGGTCGCAGGTTCGAATCCTGCCTCGGGCATGGATGTGTGTGATGTCCTTAGGTTAGTTAGGTTTAAGTAGTTCTAAGTTCTAGGGGACTGATGACCACAGATGTTAAGTCCCATAGTGCTCAGAGCCATTTGAACCATTTTTTTGTTTTCACAAAGCAATATTTTTTGCAGTATTAACTACCTTGCTCAGTCTTCACAACACTTATGAGGGTAACATGATAGCTTTCAACGAATGTGGAAGTTACGGATAAGACGTGGTACACACAATTTTGAAGACACAAACATTGAACTCACGCAAGTGGCGAGTCTCTATGGCACTGCACCAGATCGCTTCTTTGCGCCTGTGGTGCCTTTTGCCTTGGCTCTATCTTGTTCGGACGACACAGCAGCCTGTCTGCATGTAATATGAAATATGTTTACTGATCGGTCCACAGCAATCGCACGTAAGAGTTTTACAGCTCCTAACGTCTCTCATAACAGTGCCCATTTACGAGGGCAGTTCAATAAGTAATGCAACACACTTTTTTTCTGAAACAGGGGTTGTTTTATTCAGCATTGAAATACACCAGGTTATTCCCCAATCTTTTAGCTACTCAACACTATTTTTCAACGTAATCTCCATTCAATGCTACGGCCTTACGCCACCTTGAAATGAGGGCCTGTATGCCTGCACGGTACCATTCCAATGGTCGATGTCGGAGCCAACGTCGTACTGCATCAATAACTTCTTCATCATCCGCGTAGTGCCTCCCACGGATTGCGTCCTTCATTGGGCCAAACATATGGAAATCCGACGGTGCGAGATCGTGGCTGTAGGGTGCATGAGGAAGAACAGTCCACTGAAGTTTTGTGAGCTCATCTCGGGTGCGAAGACTTGTGTGAGGTCTTCATGAAGAAGGAGAAGTTCGTTCAGATTTTTGTGCCTACGAACACGCTGAAGTCGTTTTTTCAATTTCTGAAGAGTAGCACAATACACTTCAGAGTTGATCGTTTGACCATGGGGAAGGACATCGAACATAATAACCCCTTCAGCGTCCCAGAAGACTGTAACCATGACTTTACCGGCTGAGGGTATGGCTTTAAACTTTTTCTTGGTAGGGGAGTGGGTGTGGCGCCACTCCATTGATTGCCGTTTTGTTTTAGGTTCGAAGTGATGAAACCATGTTTCATCGCTTGTAACAATCTTTGACAAGAAATTGTCACCCTCAGCCACATGACGAGCAAGCAATTCCGCACAGATTGCTCTCCTTTGCTCTTTATGGTGTTCGGTTAGACAACGAGGGACCCAGCGGGAACAAACCTTTGAATATCCCAACTGGTGAACAATTGTGACAGCACTACCAACAGAGATGTCAAGTTGAGCACTGAGTTGTTTGATGGTGATCCGTCGATCATCTCGAACGAGTGTGTTCGCACGCTCCGCCATTGCAGGAGTCACAGCTGTGCACGGCCGGCCCGCACGCGGGAGATCAGACAGTCTTGCTTGACCTTGCGGCGATGATGACACACGCTTTGCCCAACGACTCACCGTGCTTTTGTCCATTGCCAGATCACCGTAGACATTCTGCAAGCGCCTATGAATATCTGAGATGCCCTGGTTTTCCGCCAAAAGAAACTCGATCACTGCCCATTGTTTGCAACGCACATCCGTTACAGACGCCATTTTAACAGCTCCGTACAGCGCTGCCACCTGTCGGAAGTCAATGAAACTATACGAGACGAAGTGGGAATGTTTGAAAATATTCCACAAGAAATTTCCGGTTTTTTCAACCAAAATTGGCCGAGAAAAAAAATGTGTTGCATTACTTATTGAACTGCCCTCGTATGTACAAAATGTAGTGGTCCGTTATTTATTTTCTTTTACATTTATGAATTATTTTTCACACACACACACACACACACACACACATACACATACACACACACACACACACACACACATATATATATATATATATATATATATATATATATATATATATATATTAGTGCTCTACTGTATTATACTGTAAGTCACACTGTAGGTTACTTTTTGACAGATTTCACGGTCAGTTATTTGCACTTAGCCATTGAGGGCCTTTTTTGCGTTATATTACAAGTAGTGTTGCAGACTTCATTATTCAACAAGTCACAAAAGTAAGCTAATCTTTTAACTAATTTTTGTGTGACTTTGTTACTAAATTGTAGGGGTGTTGTAGAACCTTCCGTTCTGGTATCCTGCTACCTGACCCTGGGGTATAACTGTGTAATAGTGGCAGGAAGAAATGGTATTAGCGATGTGCTGCACCAGAAGCCGTTTCACGAACTCACTAACTTGGCCTATTGTAGCAACAGTGGTATCTCGACCTCCACAGCAGTAGCGATGAGGCCTTTACAAAACTGACGACGACAGTTTAAAAAACAAGCAGTGCTCCAGATGGAACGTATGTACTGTACGTATGGGACAGACAGGCAGATACACTACAAAGCAACAATAAAACGCTCCTTGCGGTCCACTTGACGCACAACAAATCAATGTTCAACTGCCGAAGGTAAACGCCTAGTCCTTGCAGTAGCTCGAAAGTGACCGTTGCCTTCCTCGTCCTTCCAACAATGGACACACTATTACGAGAAGTTATAGAAAATATAAACACTACAGAGCCTAGCAGCGCGCATGCACCTAAAATGTCGGCAGCTCTATGTTCCGCGCTTTTGCACATTTCATATTTTACGTTCTCAGCAGTATTTATTAAACAGAAACCTCTCGCTCTAGAAACTGCAATAACGATTTAGCAGCTCTTTTATTAAGTACTAATCGCCAAATATAAGGTGGCAGTTTTCTGATGGGTGAAAGTTGGCTGACTTCAGGTCGCTATGGGATGTTTACGCTCGTTGCCAACCTTCGCTACCTAGCAATTTTGTCCGCCGAAGGAAAAAGTATTCACTGTCAAAATAATGTTGTCTCGTGGGTGTCGCGTTCCTGTTACTGTTATTCAGAAAAATGAGCAAACGGGCTATACCTGACCTTTCGGACGGCTTGTTATCATCTTATGTGTCACTTCTACAGCTCCTAAATCCATCAAATGTTTGTTTCTTTTAACAGCTGCAAGCCCAGGGAGAAAGAGGCATTGCTTTTCCCCAGCAGCCAACGTGCAACGAGGCGATCACGAGCTCCCAGCACCCCCGACAAAAAGGCAACTTATAGTGCGTGATTAGTACGGCGCCGTAGACATCGCTATGGAAATGACTGTGGTAGTATGACGCAGAGAATATATAAAACATATGATAATGATAACAGTAATTTATCAGACGACAAAGAAACACCTTGTCAATGTTCAAAGTTGCTCCACAAAAGTGATACGTGCCTCAATCATAAAGACTTGTTTCATTATTCATGATAACTATGTGCGTCAGATGACTGTGAGGAACAAGTAAAACTTCTAGTGTCTTCATTACTCCTAACCACGTTTATTTATCGAGGATCGTTAAATAATTTTCTGAAGGAGTTACTGTAAGACTGTCTATAGATTTCTTTAGTTGGATGATAGTTTTTAGGGTTCCATAGCTCAGTCGTTAAAAACAAAACCTTTAGAGTATTACTCTGCTGTCCGTCTCTTAAAAACTCTTTTTCTCAGGATCGCATAGAAGTATCAAGCCGAAATTTCACACACAACTTGAAGTCCAAAAAGCGACACTCCAGAGTTTACTAACCAAAGTAGGATTATACAGAACATCAAATTAAATATGTGTATGAGTTGAAGATATCGTGATAGACAGGTTGCGGCATGGTATGGCTTCGATGGAGACCCGTGGGGGGATGTAGAGCTAACTTCGGATGTAGGGGTAACTTTATGTCTCCCTGCTCATCGTCAAATATGGGGTGTATAGGAAACCTGCTTACTCGAATCACTCATTCAAACAAATCGTATTAACGAGTTTTATTACAAAATGAAAAGAGACAATACTTAACTTTGCAATTATACAGATGTTTCGCAAGCAAAGGGCGACACGACACACGAAATAAGCAGTTTCCTCCATATACATAATCGCAAGTCTGTTACATAGAGTGTCCAGGCGAAGTAACAAGTTTACGCTTTTATCCACGTTGATAGTCTTGAAGCTGCTATTCAATTGGGCCACGGCCAGGTTTTTTTTTCCTTTATTGTAATTTTAATCACCTATACAGGCGGGCTGGCAGCAGCACAGTACGCTGCTCTTCAGCCTTAAGTGGAAACAATAACATGATATAGAGGTGATACAGACAATACAAAAAACGGCGGGCAAAAAATGGAGATACAAAAAAAAAAACAATAAACAGGAAGCCGTTCACGTTGGACGATAAAAACACTAACACTTGTGGACACGGCGCACAAAACACGGAGAACGGCGATGGCACATGTGGACAGTGGAGTCGTAACTGCACGAAACACAAAACGAAGCACACACACGAGATACTGATGGCGATGATCTCCGGCGCGCGAATGTTCACTATGCGTGTGCGAGTCCGGGGACCTGCCAAGAGAGGAGGAGGAGGAAGGGGAGTGGGAGAGCGAGAGGGGAGAGCAGAGATGCCACGGGCAGGGGAGATAGGGGGGAGGGAGGAAGGTGGAGGGGAATCCCGGGGGAAGAGGGGTGGAGGGAGGGGATGGGGGAAAAGGAAAAAGAAGGGAAGAGAAGAGAAGGGAGGGAGGGTGCCGAAAGGAAAGGACACCGGAAGTGGGGGGGGGGGCACGGTCAAAGTTGATAGGAGGGGTAGATGGAGGTGACGAGGACATCATCAGGGAGGGGGAGCTGGCGGAAGCCACCTTCGGAGATGGTAAGGAGGGTGGAGAGATGGAGACCGGTGGGACGTGCGAATATAGGCGCGGCAGCGGGCGGGGGTGGGAAAGGATCAGGGAGACGAGAGGGTGAGGAGGATCAAGTTTACGGGAGGTGTACAGGATCCATATCCTTTCAAGGAAAAGGAGGAGGTGGGGAAAGGTGATGAGATCATACAGGATCCACGTGGGGGAGGGGAGACGGATGCGATAGGCAAGGCGGAGAGCATGGCGTTCGAGGATATGGAGGGATTTATAAAAGGTAGGGGGGGCGGAGATCCAAGCCGGATGGGCATAACAAAGGATAGGGCGGATGAGGGATTTATAGGTGTGGAGGATGGTAGAGGGGTCCAGACCCCATGTACGGCCGGAGAGGAGCTTGAGGAGACTGAGTCGGGAGCGTGCCTTGGCTTGGATTGTCTGGAGGTGGGGAGTCCAGGAGAGGCGACGGTCGAGGGTGACGCCAAGGTACTTAAGGGTGGGAGTGAGGGCGATAGGACGGCCATAGATGGTGATGTAGAAATCAAGGAGGCGGAAGGAAGGAGTGGTTTTGCCTACAATGATCGCCTGGGTTTTGGAAGGATTGACCTTGAGCAACCACTGGTTGCACCAAGCGGTGAACCGGTCAAGATGGGATTGGAGAAGGTGTTGGGAGCAAGGGCAAGGAAGGCGGTGTCATCGGCAAACTGGAGAAGGTGGACGGGGGGTGACGGCGGCGGCATGTCGGCCGTGTACAAAAGGTACAGAAGGGGGGAGAGGACGGAGCCTTGGGGCACACCGGCAGAGGGGAAAAAGGTGTAGGAATCGGTGTTATGGATGGTGACATAGGAAGGACGGCGGGAGAGAAAAGAGCCGATCAGACGGACGTAGTTAATGGGAAGGGCGAAGGTTTGGAGCTTGACGAGGAGACCGGAATGCCATACACGGTCATATGCACGTTCGAGGTCCAGGGAGAGGAAGATTGCGGAGCGATGGGAATTAAGCTGTTCGGAAAGGAGATGAGTGAGGTGAAGGAGAAGGTCGTCGGAAGAGAAGGACGGCCGAAAGCCGCACTGGGTAACGGGAAGGAGGCGGTGCTGGTGGAGATGCTGGTGGATGCGTCGGGTGAGGATAGATTCCAGGACCTTGCTGAGGACCGAGGTAAGGCTGATGGGACAGTAGGAGGAGACGGCAGACGGCGGTTTGCCAGGTTTAAGGAACATGAGGATACGGGAGGTTTTCCACAGGTTGGGGTAGTAACCGGTGGACAGGACTACATTGTAGAGCCTGGCCAGGGTGGAGAGGAAAGAGACAGGAGCTTCACGAAGGTGACGGTAGGTGACACGATCGTGACCAGGAGCGGTGTTGCGTTTTGGGCGGAGTGTAGCAATGAGATCCTGTGTAGTGATAGGGGCATTGAGTTCCGTGTGGGCAATGTTGTCCAAGTACTGGAAACCAGGAGCGAGGGGAGGGACAGAGGTGTCAGTTCGATCACGGACATCCGGGAAGAGGGAGTAATCGAACCGGGGATCATCGGGGATGGAAAATACATCGGAGAGGTAGGAGGCAAAGTGATTGGCCATACTAAGAGTGTCAGGGAAAGGGTGATCATCATGGAGAAGAGGATAATAGGGGGAGGGTTTAGTTCCGGTAAGACGACGGAAGGCCGACCAGAACTTGGACGAGTTGAGTGGTAGGGTAGCATTTAAACGGGTGCATGTCTGTCGCCAGTCCCGGCGTTTCTTAGCCACGAGCAAATTACGAATGTGTCGCTGGAGTTGCCGGTGGCGTCGTAGTGTGTCCGGGTCACACGTGCGGAGGAAGGCATGGTAGAGATGATGGGATTCACGGAGGAGGAGAACGGCCTGTGGGGGTAAGGTAGGACGGTGGGGGTGGATGGCGACAGTAGGGATGTGGGCCTCCACAGCCTCAGACAAGTTCTGCTGGAGAAAGGAGGTGGCATGGGTGACATCATCAGGGTGGTGGTAGGTGAAGGGGTGGCTATCGACCTGGGTGGAAAGGGTATCCCGGTAGGCAGTCCAGTCGGCACGGGAATAGTCGTGGACATACTTAGGGGGAGGGTCAGTACGAGGGTCGGGGCGAGGGCGACGGCCATCTGAAACGGTGAGGAGGACAGGGAGATGGTCGCTACCAATAGGCTCCAGGACATCCACCGTTATGCGGCCAAGGAGGTTGGGGGAGGAGAGGATAACATCAGGAGTGGAGTTGGATTCGGGACGGGTGTGCTGGGGGATGGGGATGAGGTCGCCTTGAAGGGAGGAGAGGAACCGATGCCACCGCCGTAACTGGGCGGCGGAACGACTATGGATGTGGAGGTCGGCGGCGATCACGTAGGAGGAGAAGGTACGGTCAATGTGGGAGAGGAAGTCGAAGGGAAGAGGGGCGTGAGGGCGGACATAGATGGTGGCGCAGGTAACGGTAAGGCCGGGGAAGAAGAGACTAAGGATCAGGTGTTCGGTGGGGTCGGGAAGGAGAGGTTGGAGCCGAACGGGGATCTGGCGGTGGTGACCAATGGCAACTCCGCCACGCGCAATTGGGAAGGGGTTATCGGAGTGGTGGAGGAGATCGGGTGAGGTGTGGATGGAGTGGTGGGGTTGGAGGAAGGTTTCATTGAGGAGGAAGGCATCCACACAGTGGGTAGCAAGGGTGTGCAGGAAGAGGTTCTTGTTGGCGGAGATGGAGCGGATATTGTTGAAAAGGATACGTTGCTGTCGCGCCATGACAGGGATTTAGATGAGGGTGTCAAGATGGGAGAAGGTGAAGTGGGCCTGGTTGTTGGAGTAGGTGGTGTACATCTTGAGTTGGAATATGGAACGGGCGGCAAGGGAGATCTGCTGGAGGGTGTGGGGGCGCTGAAAGGGATGAACATTTTGAAGGACGATGGTGAGGAACCTGATGACGTCCTCAGCGGTGAAGGGGGGTGGGGACGAAGGGAATTTCCAGGAGTGGTGGGGGCGTCCAGGGGACGTACAGGGATGGTGAGTTCAGGAGTGGTCGGAGGGGGTCGAGCTTTACACTTTTGGGAGTAGGTGGGATGGGGGAGATTGCAGGTATTGCAGGAAGGAGGGGATTGGAGGTTAGGGCACTGCCTGAGGAAGTGCGCTTGCCTACAATGCGGGCAGGTGGGGGCCTCGCAGCACTCAGCTGGGGGGTGCGCGTTATAGCGCAGACACCTCTGGCAGCGCAGGGATTGAGGAGGGGAACGGGAGGGGTCAACCTTATAACGCTGGTTAAAAAGGAGGGCACCCTCCTTCAGGAGACGGTCTATGGAGGGGGCGTGCTCAGAAAAAACCCGCATAAGGCGGGTGGGGCCGGCAGCGTTATGGATCCGGCAAACCGCACGCACCTCCAGATGGTGATGGGCCTGAAGCTCCGCCAACACCTCCTCCTCCGTGATCACGGGACTGAGCCGAGATATCACGGCGGTGAGGGTCGGCGGGCGACGCGGAGGTTGAGGTTGGCGGGATGGAGGTGGCGAGGGAGCAGGGGTTAGAGAGGCATGAGGGCCAAAGCGGGTGACAGGGATGTGGGAAAGGAGGTCTGTGTGGAGAGTAGGGCTAGGGGAGGAGATGAGTACCGAATCACGGCGAGGAGTGAGGAGGGAGATGGGGGCACCAGGACAATTCTGGCGAAGGAAGAGGGTGAGGTTCCGGGCTTCAAGGAGGGAGGGATCCGGACGGGAGAGGAGGTAGCGGTAGGAGGAGGGGGTAGAGAAGGAGGAGGAGGGGGCAGGGACGAGCGGGGAGACATCCATGACATCAGGGGTGGGGGAAGGGGGACGAGGCGGAGCCTTTTTTGGAGCAGATGAGGCAGGGGTGCCACTGGGGCGCTTGACGGCGGCGGAGGAGATGTGGGGGATGGGAACAACTGGAATGTGGCGGGGAGGGGCAGGTCCCGGGGCCGGAGTCGGCGCCGGAGATGGTGACGGTGACGGTGAAGGCGAAGGCGACGGCGACGACGGCGGTGGCGGTGGCGGCGGTGATGGCGAAGGCGACGGGGAGAGCTGGGCATGGACAGTGGCCCGACGGGCCACTACCCGAGCCGGAGCTGCAGTGACAGGCTGGGCGAGTGGGGGGAAAGGATCAGATCGAGAGGAGCGGGAGGAAGAAGCTGGAGAGGGGGCGACAAAGAGTGAGGGCGAAGGGAGAGTGAGAAGAGGAGGGATGGAAGGAGGGGGTTGTACTGGGCACACCATGTGATAGTGGTGGAGGCGGCGGAAGGGGAAGTATAAACTATGGCGGTGGTGGTAGCGGTGGCGGTGGTGGTGGGGGCGGACATGACGATAGGGAGAAACAATAACGAACAGAACGAATAGGAAAGGACACAAACTGGGGACAGACAAAGACGAAGACGGATGAAGACGAAGACGGCCGTAGACCAGGGTCAGGACGGCGGCGACGGCGGCGACCAGGCGGCGGCGGCGACGGCGGCGGCGGCGGCGGCGAGCACCGGCTGGCGGCGGCGGCGAACAGACGGATGGCGGCGAACAGACGGACGGACGGACAGCAGGCAGCAGCGGTAGCGGCGGCAGCGGACAGCGAGCAGGCAGGCGAACGGACGGACGGACGGACGGACGAACGAACAGCTACAGCAATAAGCGGCGGGCAGGCAGGCAGACAGACAGAAAGACAGACGGACACAATCTTCGAAGACGGAGATTGCAACCTGAGAGTAGCCCAGGCGTTGCAATCTGACGCCGTCGAATGAGGGGATCCAACCCTCTGATGCGCCACGGCCAGGCGGCCGCGGCGCTTATATCCACTTCGCACAGGGGCCGCTCCTGCCACGTTGTCGTCCTGGAGAGGGGTCGGTCAGTCATGCGATTGGCTGACGCCTTCTCGCAGCCATCTCTTCTCTATCGTTCCCGACTGGCGTGCTGGCGCTTGACTTTACGCCGTAACAGTATCTTCAGGCCTGTCACTGAGAAGTGGATCCTTATTGTTCCTGTTGTATGCTAATGAATTTGCGCTCAATATTAAAAGCAGCCTCAGAGTTTTCGTAATGATGCTGTTATTTATAATAATGAATTGTCCTAAGAAACTGCAGGTTTCAAGGTTGTGTGAAGACTGCAAACTTACTTTATTTTTAAAAAAATTAAAATTATGCTCATAATATAACGAAAAATTATAGTATTCTACTATTACGATTTATTTTATTTACAACGAGCATCAGTGAACTCATACAGTTAGCTAAGTGTAACAATTTCCAGGGAAACGAAATTGCAATTATCATTTGGGATCACTCCCTCAACAACACATAACGAGATGTTTTCAGTGGAGAGAGAGCTGAAGAATTCGACGAACCCTGTGTAAAGGTAGGTAACGACAGCCGATAGACTCCAGTCTTGCGTTATCTTATTGAAAGATAACATCACCCGGACTTCGAAGACAGGACACAGCCACCGGCTGTAACACGTCAGAAATGTTAACTGCTGCTGTCCAAGCCGGCCGGAGTGGTCGAGCGGTTCTAGGCGCTTCAGTCTGGAACCGCGCGACCGCTATGGCCGGAGGTTCGAACCCTGCCTCGGGCATGGATGTGTGTGACGTCCTTAGATTAGTTAGGTTTAAGTAGTTCTAAGTTATAGAGGACTGATGACCTCAGAAGTTAAGTCCCATAGTGCTCAGAGCCATTTGAACCATTTGAGCAGCTGTCCAAATCAACGGCTATGTGAAACGGGCGTTTTATTGTTGTCTACCTAACGCAGCACCATGCCATTAGGGCATAACAATGACGAACGCAATCTGGCAACTTTGGCTCTCCTTCGAGCCTCCACACACGTATGAGGCCATAGTGATACGATATGCAGACAACGTGGTGCCACTCCTGAGTCTAATGAAGTCTATAGCAGTGGCTCTCTCTACTGCCAAGTCAAGAGAAGACACAACAGTGATGGCCGTTATGCTCCAGACGTCGCCGCACTGTCCATGTAGATCCACCAGAGACGTTCAGTAAGTAACGCAACACTAATTTGTTGCCCAGTTTCGGTTGAAAACATCCGGAATTTGTTGTGAGACATCGTGGAATATTCACGCTTCTGCCGCTGTTGTTGTTGTGGTCTTCAGTCCTGAGACTGGTTTGATGCAGCTCTCCATGCTACTCTATCCTGTGCAAGCTTCTTCATCTCCCAATACTTACTGCAACCTACATCCTTCTGAATCTGCTTAGTGTATTCATCTCTTGGTCTCCCTCTACGATTTCTACCCTCCGCGCTGCCCTCCAATGCTACATTTGTGATCCCTTGGTGCCTCAGAACATGTCCTACCAACCGGCCCCTTCCTCTAGACAAGTTGTACCACAACCTCCTCTTCTCCCCAATTCTATTCAATACCTCCTCGTTAGTTTTGTGATCTACCCATATAATCTTCATCATTCTTCTGTAGCACCACAATTCGAAAGCTTCTATTCACTTCTTGTCCAAACTATTTATCGTCCATGTTTCACTTCCATAAATGGTTACACTCCACACAAATACTTTCAGAAACGACTTCGTGACACTTAAATCTACACTCTGTGTTAACAAATTTCTGTTCTTCAGAATCGCTTTCCTTGCCATTGCCAGTCTACATTTTATATCCGCTCTACTTCGACCATCATCAGTTATTTTGCTCCCCAAATAGCAAAACTCCTTTACTACTTTAAGTGTCTCATTTCCTAATCTAATTCCCTCAGCATCACCCGACTTAATTCGACTACATTCCAGTATCCTCGTTTTGCTTTTGTTGATGTTCATCTTATATCCTCCTTTCAAGACACTGTCCATTCCGTTCAACTGCTCTTCCCAGTCCTTTGCTGTCTCTGACAGAATTACAAAGTCATCGGTGAACCTCAAAGTTTTTATTTCTTCTCCATGGATTTTAATACCTAATCCGAATTTTTCTTTTGTTTCCTTTACTGCTTGCTCAATATACAGATTAAATAGCATCGGGGAGAGGCTACAGCCCTGTCTCACTCCCTTTCCAACCACTGCTTTTCTTTCATGTCCCTCGACTCTTATAACTGCCATCTGGTTTCTGTACAAATTGTAAATAGCCTTTCTCTCCCTGTATTTTACGCCTGCCATCTTCAGAATTTGAAAGAGAGTATTCCAGTCAACATTGTAAAAACCTGTCTCCAAGTCTACAAATGCCAGAAACATAGGTTTGCCTTTCCTTAATCTAGCTTCTAAGATAAGTCGCCCAGTATTGCCTCACGTGTTCCAACATTTCTACGGAATCCAAACTGATCTTCCCCGAGGTCGGCTTCTACCAGTTTTTCCATTCGTCTGTAAAGAATTCGCGTTAGTATTTTGCAGCTGTGACTTATTAAACTGATAGTTCTGTAATTTTCACATCTGTCAGCACCTGCTTTCTTCGGGATTGTAATTATTATATTCCTCTTGAAATCTGAGGGTATTTCACTTGTCGCATACGTCTTGCTCACCAGACGGTAGAGTTTTGTCTTGACTGTCTCTCCCAAGGCCGTCAATAGTTCTAATGGAATGTTGCCTACTCCTGGGCCCTTGTTTCGACTCAGGTCTTTCAGTGCTCGGTCAAACTCTTCACGCAGTATCGTATTTCCCATTTCATCTTCATCTACATCTTCTTCCATTTCCATAATATTGTCCTCAAGTACATCGCCCTTGTATAGACCCTCTATATACTCCTTCCACCTTTCTGCCTTCCCTTCTATGCTTAGAACTGGGTTTCCATCTGTACTGTTGACATTCATGCAAGAGGTTCTGCTTCCTCCAAAGCTCTCTTTAATTTTCCTTTATGCAGCATCTATCTTACCGCTAGTGAGATAAGCCTCTAAATCCTTACATTTGTCCCCTGCTTAGCCATTTTGCACTTCCTGTCGATCTCAATTTTGAGACGTTTGTATTTCTTTTTGCCTGCTTCATTTACTGCATTTTTATGTTTTCTCCTTTCATAAATTAAATTCAATATTTCTTCTGTCACCCAAGGATTTCCATTAGCCCTCGTCTTTTTACCTACTTGATCCTCTGCTGCCTTCACTACTTCATCCCTCAGAGCTACCCATTCTTCTTCTTCTGTATTTCTCTCCCCCATTCCTGTCAATTGTTCCCTTATGCTCTCCCTGAAACTCTGTACAAAGTCTGGTTTATTCAGTTTATCCAGGTCCCATCTCCTTAAATTCCCACCTTTTTGCAGTTTCTTCAGTTTTAATCTACAGTTCATAACCAATAGATTGTGGTCAGAGTCCACATCTGCCCCTGGAAATGTCTCAACAATTTAAAACCTGGTTCCTAAATCTGTCTTACCATTATATAATCTATCTGATACCTACTAGTATCTCCAGGATTCTTCCATGTATACAACCTTCTTTCATGATTCTTGAACCAAGTGTTAGCTATGATTAAGTTGTGCTCTGTGCAAAATTCTACCAGACTGCTTCTTCTTTCATTTCTTACCACTAATCCATATTCACCTACTACGTTTCCTTCTCTCCCTTTTCCTACTATCGTATTCCAGTCACCCATGACTATTAAATTTTCGTCTCCCTTCACTACCTGAATATTTTCTTTTATCTCATCATACATTTCATCAATTTCTTCATCATCTGCAGAGCTAGTAGGCATATAAACTTGTACTACTGTAGTAGGTGAGGGCTTCGTGTCTATCTTGGCCACAACAATGAGTTCACTATGTTGTTTGTAGTAGCTTACTCGCACTCCTATTTTTTTTATTCATTATTAAACCTACTCGTGCACTACCCCTATTTGCTTTTGTATTTATAAGCCCGTATTCACCTGACCTAAAGTCTTGTTCCTCGTGCCACCGAACTTCACTAATTCCCACTATATCCAACTTTAACCTGTCCATTTCCCTTTTTAAACTTTCTAACCCACCTGCCCGATTAAGGGATCTGACATTCCACGCACCGATCCGTAGAACGCCAGTTTCCTTTCTCCTGATTCCGACGTCCGCTTGAGTAGTCCCCGCCCGGAGTTCCTGTAGTTTTACGAAGTTCCGATAGGTGGTGGCGTGATGAGTAGCCTTCAAAACGGCGTCTGTGACAAGCAAAGAGTTGTCACTGGCGAAAAAAACGAGCACCGAACATATTAATTGGCGCTTGCAGAATGTCTACGGAGACCTGGTAGTGAACAAAAGCGCTGTGTGTCGTTGGGCGATGCGACTGTTATCATCGCAACAAGGGTGTGCAAACCTGTCGGATCTCTCGCGTGCCAGTCGGCCGCAATCAGCTGTGACTCCTGCAATGTTCGAACGCGAGAACACTCTCATCCCAAGTGATCAACGGATCACAGTCAAACACCTCGCTGCACAACGGGAGGTCGGTATTGGTAGAGCTGACACACTCGTCCATCACTTGGGGTACTGAAAGGTGTCTGCCCGCTAAGTTCCTCGCCACCTAACAGAAGACCATTATGCAACAACGAAGAACAGTGAGTGTGTGTGAGAGAGACAGAGACAGAGAGAGATAAAAATCAAAATGAATGAGAGAGAGAGAGTAAAAGATTGTAAAGAAATTGAATCATGGTATGTAAAGAAATCTTTCATTAAAATCACAGTTCCAAATCATTACGAAATATCGTATTCATGATCTATGAAACAAGAATTAATCTAATGTAATATAATCTAATCATATCATATTGATGACTAGCCATGAAGAGTCATTTTTGCCAATACCAGTAACCAAATCTAAACTTGAAAATAATTGTCGACAATGTTTGTAATAAACTGGGACTTGTCTAAAGACCCTTTCGTCCCTGTTAATTAACCACGAAAGATGTCTGATATACCTCTATTCTGAAGTAACAAAGTGTGCATGCATTTAAAGATGAAGTGCAAGATGTGAAGTTATGTGACGGAGATACGAAACCAACACGAATCTTTCCCTGTCTACGGAATCCTTTTCATGTTAATATCAAATATCAGTAATTACTCGTAGATTACATTAAAACTAAAGTAACTGATGAAGACGTTACTTGATAACAAAAACGCGCTGCCTTTCTTCATTTTCTTCCGCCTACAAATGGCTGTCGTGTACTGCCAAAGCAAAAGTCAAGAGATCTTACTGCCTTCCGATACACGTCGCTGTCAGTTCTTCCATATGATTTGGTCGACATGACCTGTTTCAGGTTGTGTATGAGAGACAATGTTTTAGAAAGTCAATTGTTTTCCTTTGCAATAAACAGAAAGATTTTCATTCTAAGCTATCCAAGTACAAAATTTTCGCAATATTCGTTCAAATTTAATATTCGCTTCTATAATGTAGGAAAGTATTTCACAGTTGCAAAACTCGCATCCGACTCATTGACCTTACACTTAGTCGCTGACCATAAATTCTAGCTCAGAGTGACACCAGATTAAGTAACCTAATGTAGGAAGACTGTTTGCCTGTGCTCTTTCTCACCCGAAAATACGCAGTTCACTCATTTGGCTCCATAAGTGCACTGTAAAGGTAATTTCTGTCTGTATGCAATGCATACGGATTGCAGAACTTAGTGGTGCTCTCTCTTCCACTTCTGTACACAATATGCCTGACCTAAACGGGCCCTTTATCATTACAGGCGTTGGGCAGTGCAACATCATACTGACAACAGTAATGTGCTTATACTGGCGACCTGAATGTTCGTTTTACCTGATTTTGTTATCAATTAAATAAAACAACATGACCTTCCACTGGGAGACATTTCGTCCCTCTTTTCCTTCTGTGAGATTTGTCAGTAAGCTTTTTGCCTTCCAGCTAGCGAAATGCTGCAGAGTACGGACGGTATACGATTCATAAACCACAATTCAGTACCGTTAAGACGATTTCTTTAAAAATTGTTGTAGCTGAAGGAATTTTGTTTCGTCTTAAATCGTCTCAAGCAGCAACGTTCATAGACATCTCAAATAGGAAAAGGCTCATTATCCAGGTACGAAGGTTGTAAAACAGACTTCCCACAGTTTGTGTTAGGTTGATCTTTTCGTCTGATAGCACTGCGTAAGTATTTTGTCTATGAGGTATCACAAGCAGTGTTCCTGTAGCTGTGGGAATCATTGATTGAAAACGAGTTTAACACCAATGAGTACAGTACTGCTAAATATTCAAAATGATTGTCAACCTAAGTCTTAGTTCATCCGCAAACTGAGGCGAATTTATAATATTGAAGCTAGACTGTGTATCTTTGTCTTCCTTGACTGGGCATTACAAGGCGTTTACACACACGTATACAATACTATGAATACTTCGAACGCTATAGCTAACGTTGCTCTCATAAACTACTTTTGTTTTTTTAATTCTTTTGGGTCTTCAGCGTGCAATATGTATTGTAGATACAGTCTTAGTGCAAAAAATTGACCACCGAGTCGTTCACGTAAGGTGGACAATACAGTCGTGCTCCTCTCAGAATACTATGTCCGGCGATATGCTCGATCTGGCAACATTGTAGACTGCGGCATTTCCCAGAGGAAGTCTTGACTTCAGTCTTAGTACATTATACTTGACTACGGCGGTAGTCTTGAGGTAAAACGCGAGACAAGCTAATACGACGTCTAGTAACTAAAAGGACATGTCGACAAAGTTTTTGTCGCCCCTTTCCTTTCGGTGCTGAAGCTATGAGTGTAATTCAAGTGAATCTGCAATAGATTTCGCTTTCTGTCACACTGGTAATAATAGTTAGGTCCAATAATGTTTTAGCGAAAGATTTCTTTGCCGACCATCTGCCTCTGAACGCGGCATGCGTCTGAGTTCTCTGGGACCCGTTTACTGCCCACCGGCGGGGGCTGAGGCTCTGCATTGCCTCGCCTTCTGCCGACGTCTGCTCCACTCCGCACCCTGGACCATGTAAAATGCTTTAATGTTGTTGAGTGGTGACCCATAAAATCTGTCTACTATTTGTGTTTCACTCTTGATAGCAAAGGAGGCACAAAACCGTTTTTATTTGATGATTATTTTATCACACTAGGATGCAATAGATCAATGTGGCACAGAATTAATTTCATCGTTTCTGATCCAGTGCACTACAATTAAAGCGTCACATTCTGTTCTTTTTCCTTTCACGGGAGGTTCTTCAAATAATTTATTGTTGTCATGGATTCATATGTGTTAGTCAAGGTACAGAGAGTAAATGCAATGTAATGTGTTTGGTTTCTTTCTTTGATTCTCTATGGTAAATGGATGCAAAAGATTGTGTCAATACCTATCAGAACCTGCTCTATAGCTACTCAGGCAATTTGCTTGTTTTGAGGTCTATACCTTAATTAATGTAGAAGTGAACGCTGTTCACAAGTGATATTTAAAATATTCAGTTGGATTTAAGGCGACAAAATTGCCCATATTTTAAGCTACTTACCCAGAGAAAAAGTAAGTTGCTAGAGCCGCTGTTAGCAAATGTCTGCAGGGAGTTCCGAATTGGTACTGTGGAAATTTAGCATAGAGGCCCTATAGTAATCAAGAGGTTCATTTCCTTCATACTTATCACCCTCGCATGTGAGTCTTAAGTGAAGAACAATATTGAAATTCGTATCGCTGATGGTCGTTTCGAATTTCTTCAGAGACGCTGGTATTGCGAAGCAGCTTGGCAGTCAGAAAGCCAAGATCTATGACCCTTAACACAACTTGCTGAGTCGAGCTACCAAGAGGATTTGATGTATAAAGGTTTTCTTCCGATTTCGATATAGAATTTTTTCTGGAAATTCGCAGCTCCTTAAAATATATCAGAAAAAAAAGGTAGCACACTTTGGCCCCTTCACGGTTAGAACTGACGACTGATTGAGCCGTTCTGACAGGAGACACGGGCGGTAACACTAGGCTACGGACACACTGCTGCCAGTACGCCACTCTCATCATTGTATTGGTCTATCAGCCTCATAACGCATCGTGAAAGATAATAAAAGTTGTCACTTATGTGAAGAATAGCATTTCTTTAGGCAAAAAATTGAATTTTCTGTCTCAGTGTCTTAGTTTACACGATGATTATATAGCACGAGTCATTCAAATGAAAAGGGGATATAAAGTGAACTTAGCGAGTCAATTCAGTGCCATACGCAGAAGTGATTGCACTGTCACAGTGTTGCCTAATGTTTGTGACGATGTTGCCAGTTCTTAGCTGTGCTAGGAACAGCTCTGTAGCAGTATGCGAGGAGAATCCCGTGCTCGTGTCACAGGAGGATACGGAGAGGAGGCGCGGGGTTTGGTTAATATGCAACGTTTACTCCTACCAGTTGTGTCAAACATTCAAGTGTATAATTTTCCTTCACGATTACAGTTTCCTACAAAATATATACGAATAAAAAACTTCCCTTGTTACTTTGTGACAAAAGATTATTTCAGTACAATAAAAAGTCATTGGAAATCACTTATGCCCACCTGTCACAAAAGTAAGATAACAAAAAATTTGCATCTCGAAATCGATTGCACCTATATGCAGTCTTGTGCCGTTTAAATGAATCGTGTTAACGGCACTAAATAGTGGTTTGTGAACTGTTTAGCAGCCGTACTCTACCGCATTTCACTGATTGGAAGGCAAAAAGCTTGCTGACAAATTTCACAGAAGGAAAAGAGGGACGAAATGTCTCCCAGTGGAAGGTCATGTTGTTTTATTTAAATGATTACAAAATCAGGTAAAACGAGCAGTCAGGTTGTCAGTATAAGCACATTACTGTTGTCAGTATGATGTTGCACTTCCCAGGGCCTGTAATGATAAAGGGCCCGTTTAGGTCAGGCACATTGTATACAGAAGTGGAAGAGAGAGCACCACTAAATACTAATCCGTATGCATTGCATACACACAGAAACTACTGTTACTGTGTACTTATGGAGCCCAATGAGTGAATTGCGTATTTTACGGTGAGAAAGAGCACTGGCAATTAGTCTTCCTACATTAGGTTACTTAATCTGGTGTCACTCTGAGCTAGAATTTATGGTCAGCGACTAAGTGTAAGGTCAATGAGTCGGATGCGAGTTTTACAACTGTGAAATACTTTCCTACATTATAGAAGCGAATATTAAATTTGAACTAATATTGCGCAAATTTTGTACTTGCATAGCTTAGAATGAAAATCTTTCTGTTTATTGCAAAGGAAAACAATTGATTTTCTAAAACATTGTCTGTCATACACAACTTGAAACAGGTCATGTCCACAAAATCATATGGAAGAACTGACAGTGACGTATATCGGAAGGCAGTAAGATCTCTTGCCTTTTGCTTTGGTAGTACTCGATAGCCATATGTAGGCGCAAGTAAACGAAGAAAGGCAGCGCGTTTTTGTTATCAAGTAACGTCTTCATCAATTGCTTTAGTTTTAATGTAATCTACGAGTAATTACTGATGTTTGATAGTAACATGAAAAGGATTCCGTAGACAGGGAAAGAACCGGTTCTTGGGAAACTACTTGTATAGTGACCAAAAGGCAGCAAATGATATTCAAGTACAGTGTTCCAGCAGCGGTATGAAGAAAATGATAGTAATAATGACGGTAATAATCGAATTATCCAGTAACACCACACTTCTCAGTGGATTTTCTCGAACTAAGAAATTTGCTGAATTTGTGAAAATTTCAAAATGGCTTCTCGTCGAGCCTATGATGCCTAGAAGAGTCTTTACATCCTGCTGACATGAGAATAGCATAATCTCCGCTTCAGAAGCTTGCTTCTACTTAACCATTTAACAGACTCGCGTTTTTTCCACCGTGATTAATTTTGTAAGCTAAGCACATCATCTGTTACAGCACACTCCTGGGGCTCGGAAATGTGACCACAATGGACTGGCGGAACCAACTATCACAGGTGTAATGCGTGGGTTCAGGCATTTACTTTTAGGAGGCACAAAACAGATTTACTTTACCCCTGGTAACATCAAGAGAAAGACGTTTTAATCCAGAATCCGCATTAAACATCACGTTCCTTCATTACCAACTGGGAAGAGCCGGTTTACGTTGGGAAATGACATAGCGTAAGTCACGGTAAACAGAAATACAGTCGCCAGTAAACTTACTTACATTAGAAAATTTTATTTTATTTGATGAACCGATAGCCATTTAAAGGAACAGGGCTCTTACTTTACTTGTACTTGATTGAACTAGTGACGTTGAAAAATTTGGTGCTGGACTGTGATTCGAATTCGTATCTCCTCTTTCGAGGGTCTGAATCTCTCGGAACAGTATAGTTCAATCATTTCGTTCCTTTTCTCAAGACTGCTATCTTCTCTAGGTCTCCTCAAAAGGTGGGTTCGAATCCTGTTACAGTACAAAAATATTCATAATTTCATTTCAAACCCTATCACGTGCACACCGGATTGTTAGTGAAAATTAACGTGCAATTTTAATTTCTGCTCAGGTGTTGGCAACAGTGACAATAGGTGCCGTTATTTCTGGTCAAACACGCACACATCTTACTATTGGTGAGTAAACAACTGATACTTAAGCTATATTCGTGGATGCACGGTAGATGTGCAGTTCGATTGTCGCTTAGGCACAAAAGTTTGTATCCTTAATATAGATTCAGACACCTGCCAGCTAGTACGAAGAACCGATACGTAACATTTGATTTTACTTAGTTAACAATCCCATTACGTGTTGGGCTCGTATCTCCGTCACATTATTTCACATCATACGCTTCATCTTTAAATGCATGCACACTTTGTTACTTCAGAATAGAGGTATATCAGACATCTTTCGTGGTTAATTAACAGGGACGAAAGGGTCTTGACAGAAGTCACAGTTTATTACAAAAATTGTCGACTTTTATTTTCAAGTTTAGATTTGGTTACTGGTATTGGCAAAAACTTCGGGAATTCATGACTCTTCATGGCTAGTCATCAATATGATATGATTAGATTAGATTACATTAGATTAATTCTTGTTTCATAGATCATGAATACAATATTTCGTAATGATGTGGAACGTGTGATTTTAATGAAAGATTTCTTTACACACCATGATTCAATTTCTTTACAATTTTTTACTCTCTCTCTCTCTCTCTCTCTCTCTCTCTCTCTCTCTCTCTCTCTCTCTCATTCATTTTGATTTTTATCTGTCTCTGTCTCTGTCTCTGTCTCTGTCTCTCTCTCTCTCTCGCTCTCTCTCTCTCTCTCTCACACACACACACACACACACACACACAAACACACACATTCTTTTTTTATTTTTATTTGTTTCTTGTGCTCGACTATCGGTAAGGCACGAAAACGTCTGTGAATGAGTTCCTTAGTTTTGAGTACACTTACGAAAGAAATATAAAACAACTATGAGAGTTACTGATTTGCGATGCTTAGTTTGCAGTCAGTTCTGAGTATTATTAGTAAGTACGCTCCAGTCCCTAAACCTAGTCACAGAAATGCGAATCAGACGCATTACGTATTCCAGGCCGTAGCAGCCGCGACTTGGAGACACCAGCTATGGTCACTTCCCAGCCCGCTGTGGGATCACATCGGTTCGTCTTCTTCCTCCTGGTATTGTAACTGAGATTTGGCAACAAGGCAATGTATGTTAGGCAACTCTGTGATCGACGAGTTACTTCCTGGTGTGCACGGAATTAAGCCTCACAGTTCACTTGATTTTACCTGTCATTTCTATTGAATAATATGAGTTATTATCGCTTGAGGTGTTACAAAAGATAGTAAATTTACTGTTTTCAGCCCAGGAAATTCGTTGCACGTGGAAATCGCAACTAATCTCGTCCTTCAAATAGCGGTTTACGAGTTCTAGCCACTATTGGTCTCGTAAGAGGAAGCTTAGACGCATGCTTCTTCGCCAGCTCTGTGGTAATGTGCAGACCTGTGAAAAAGCGTCTGTTATGTTTCGCTGTTCCAGTGTCACTGAGTGTAGAGTTTTTATCCCTTCTGTGAAAGAGCTACAAACACTCAGATCAAACATTGATAAGGAAAGCGCAAGAAAATACTTTCGGCTCATAGTGCAATGGTGAAAAACTTACAATGCTGCACAACAGGTAACGCCTCTTTCCGCTGCTGACAAGCAAATTTTCGGTTTCTAGAAATACATAACTTTATTTATGAAATGCCACATTTGCACACCTCTTGAGTATGACACAGCATACCAATTAACCACAGAACCAATCAAAATCTAAGTGAGCAGTATTTTACTAATTCATGACGATAGAGGCATGCTTGTATACAGATACTCAGTTTTATTAAAACAGACTTTCGTCGTAAGGTTATCGTGAGTAGTTTTATTTCACTTTTTATAATACAGTTCACAATTTTCGTAAGGTTTCCTTTAATGTTGTTAAAACAATAGTAAACATGAGAGAGAGATTAATCATCAACGATATATGCGAATTCTGTGATGTTATCTATAACAGTCTGAAAATGCATATGTGGTTTATTGATTACATGCCTGTAGAAAACTTGTTCTGAGTTAAAGCTGTCAAACAAAGTTTGAAGAAGAATAAAATGCCACTACCAGACGACAGCTAATGTAGAAAATACTTTTCCGACGTTTTTTGGCATGATGCGCTCTACCCATACATAATACAAAAGTTTCGAGATGCATCTACTCTCTCTGTGGCTGTCTATAAAACCTGAAATGAACAAAATGTCGCAGAAGTTGGCCCTTTCCCCACATGCGACTATTTTGGGTTGAGAAGTGAAGGGAATTATTTTACGAGTTCCATTAGATTGATAACTTTGGCAGACGGCGGCACTGCGTTTTAGAAAACGTAGCGCTGAATGTACTCGAACTCGCGACCTCTTATCTACCATGCATGATGCTTACCATTACGCTACTAGATGAAACAAAGCTAGAACAGCTCCAGAACTTCCGAATTCCACACCGCTGTGGGATAATGCATATGGCCAGGTGAATACTTATGAGAGACAAACAGTTATACCTTTTCTTTTGCATTGCACGACGTTTTCAACAAGCAGATAGCGCAATAGAGTAGCTCAAGCGGAAAGGAACACTCCTATTTAAATTTTTGCACCCTACACTGTTGGCAGTTCTGTGTTGGTGGCAGTTACGTGATTTTATTTTGGTGATTACAAAATAAAGTTGAATGTATGCACTGGGTAGCCGAGGCAGCTCGTTCATGGTGATTCGGTCAACCAAGTAAATGAATTTACTGAACATGCTGCAAATTGATACAGGGAGCCTGTGTGTCAGAATTTTAAGCCAGTGTGGTACAACGGCGTTAGATAGAAAAATGAGCCGCTCAGAAGAGGGTATGGTGGTCTGTTGGGATGACTGTAGTTTCATAAATCTAAGGTCTGGGTTCGATTCCAGCTTCGGTCTATGATGGTAGATAGCGAGAGACAGATTCCATTCTCTTCTGGCTACACCAAGTGAAGGAGATATAATGGCATTGTGGTCTGAAATTCACATTCTACCAAGTAGACGTTAGGTTGAGCCACAATAAAGTCTGGAGTGGCGACATTTAGAAACTCCATCGCCAGTAACCTTTCTTATACTAGTTATTTATTTCTAGTGACGGAACAAACGCTATGTAGGCTCGCAGGACACTTATTCCATCTTTTATCTTAGCTTCTGTATGTCGATAAAATTGGTTCTGAACTGGAAATGCAAGTCAGACCGCCCTTAACGCGGAATTTGTTCCCTTCGTGATAATACAGCTCGGCTACAATTTGTTGTTTGTTCAAAACTTCAGATTCCTCTAGATCTCCACATATTGCGCGTGAATGGGTTCGAATTCTGGCCCGGCACTAAGGATTTCATTATGTATTATCAAGCTCTAACATGAGAACACCTATCTGCTGGTGGATAATAATTTCGATTTTTAATGTATTTTCATTCGTTGTCAACACTCCTAATGAGACACAGAACTATTTGCGAGATCACTGTAAGTTCAAGCGAGCTGCTGGTGGAGAAAAATTCGGTAGATGACGTCTCTTTGTGTGTAGTCAACAACGATATGTGTGGGGCTCTGTTCCCAGTCAGAACTTATCTCTTCGTCATATTATTTCTAGTTCAAACATGCTCACATGTCGCTGCTGGTGCAACAACCCATATTTACGTTCGTTTTCTCTCGAATATAACAGCGATAGGTGCCGGGTTGGAGTCCTGGGAAGGAAAAAATTGATGTATTGTCTCGTCATTTCAGTTAAAACATCTAGCTACTGCCGAGAAAATCCGATATGTCACAGTTGATTGTGCTTCGATATGTATCCGATTAGGTTCTGGGTTCGAATCCCTGTCCAACACAAAGCTTTACCTCACGGCATTTCAAGTAAGTTACTTGTTAAGAAGCAATATTTAACATCTCTCGTAGTTCGTTATCCGGGGCAATAGGTGCTGGGTAGGAATTCGCGTCCGTTAAAAATATTTACGTTATGTAATTTAAAGTTGATATTTGCTAACTGATACTGTCTAAAATCGAGGTATATCACTCTCTGTATGCCCAATCAGGAATGACTGTTAGTTTCCGTCAGTCACGTAATCTTTGCTTAGTCTGCATGACCTGGGTTTGAATCCATATGCAGAACGAGACGGTTCGTCGTGTCATTTGAAGTTCATACATAATCTCAACTATCTGCTCGTGAATAACTTAAATTTATAATGTCATTTTGTGTTAAATAATAAGTACGGTACAGAGGAAATTATGATTACGACGAACATACTACGTGCATTACCTATCTGACGTGATAATGAGTATGGTAACATTTCAGGTATGTCATTTATTGTAATAAATGTGAGCTTACACGCCTTAAGGACAGTCTTACCTGTGATAAGGTGTTCCCTGATATTTGTAGGATAGTAGTATTACTTTACATCTTGAGTTATTGCGATACAGAGCAGTGTTTTCTAGTGGTGACTTGTTGGAACCATTTTCAATAGTCAAACGACTGTACCAAGGAGTGATTAGAGGACCTGCTAGACAGCTGCGTTATGTGGGTTGCATGCGAATCAGGAGAAATGCAATTCAGGTCGTTCGGATACTTTTGAGCACGACTGTACATTACTTCGAACCAGAAACAAAACTGTGATCAGATATTCAGATTGTGAAGTTACAAGTTGTTACGGGATAACATTTATTGCTGTAAGATACCTAGACGTGGAGCGCGGTGTACGTACAGGAGGCTACCAACTTGTGTTTTAGCCATGACTCACAGCACATATGTCGCTACTAACCAGCGTGAGAACAGGCTTCTGTGTCACTTAGAACGACCGTAAATTCATACCGCCTACGAATCTAAATAAAACATATTAAGTATTATTTTCAAACTTGGTATACTTTTTTTTGTTATTCGGAAGAAGATCTCCTCCAAATTTCAAAGCTGTGCATATAATAGTTTCGTAGATTCAGAAAATTACCTAAAACCCACCAAACCGACACTTAGGGAAAAAATTCAGTTTGGAATGATTACAGTTTGTCTTTTGTTACTATTTGAAATCATTCACAGAGGTCTCAATATATCAAATCAATTAGTTTGGATTTTTATTTTCAAAACTTTAATTGTTAATTTCATAGTATAAAAATTCAGAAAAAATTATTATCTGTTTATTATGTTGTTGTGTGAATAAATGAGTATGAGTGAGAGTGTGTATGTGGGACATACGAAAAAGATTTAATATTATGTACAACATTACGTAATTGGAACGTGGGAGGGGTGTAATTTGCTGATGACATATGTCTAGGGGTGACTGCTTTCGTAAGAAGGCAGCCAGAATATCTGTTTAAAGTACAATTGTTTTCTACATTATTTTATAAATGAACTTTATTTCGTTTTGTTTGGTTAAATATTGTGTTAGTATTTGCATTTTGAGATGACGTAAACTACTTTCTGAAAGTGATTGGCTCAGGCGAGTTTTGCCGCGAGAATGATCTCGAAGGATCATTCTGATTGGTCCATCAGACTGATCAGCCAATCATAATTAAGTAGTTCCAGCGCACAGCTAGTTAGATATGCTGTGAGTGATGCAATATCGACAGAGTCACTCGCCAGCTTCGAACGCGGAAGGACATGTTAAATGTGATGATTCTCATTAGGTGTAAAATAAAGGAATATTGAGTTCCCCGCGCTTAATGTGTCACGACTAACGCTGATATAGCTACGAACAGTTTGATGAAAGTTTGGAGTTTCGGGAGTGTTTTGTTGGAAAGTTAGTCGCGTGTGAACTTTTGGCCTTTATGAAAATTCCGTGTGGCGTATTCTGCATTCAGTTATGGAGTATTTGTCGAGCAGTTTCTTTTAAAGAAACCCACTGAAAAGGACAGAATCTGAAACTCATTTATAGTAGCGGATCTGTGACTCAGAGATCGCGTCATCAATTGGGTCGGACTAGTGTAAATTTCTGCCCGCTTTGCTTGTGAAACTGGTTGTATGAACTGTGAACAGAGAACTATAGATACGTTAGTTAGGTTAATGAGGACTTGATAGCCCATTTTCATGTGTGGTAGAAGAAATAAAAAGGATTATCTACAAATTTTTTGAACATTTACTGTGAGAAAAAATGTACCGTATCACTACCCGAAATCTTGATATATGTGAGATTGCAGGAACTGAAATACTACCAGAGTTTATGCGGACTTTGCAGGACAGATATTAGGTGGAATTTTCTTCAACACTGCTTTTTCGCCGTCTAGTAAGTGTCTCCGCTTGCGGAGTAAAGGGAGTCGAACAGAAGCCGTACTAAGGTAGGTGGACGTTTATTTTGAACATTACGACGAACGATTTTTTAACCTGCCCCGCCGCCAGAAGTTCAGATATGTCTGAATTCTTAAGGGATAAAACTACTGAGGCCATCGGACCCTAGACTTACACACTACTTAAACTAACTTACGCTAACAACAACACACACACATACCCACGCCCGTCGGAGGACTCGAACCTCCTGCGGGAGGGGCCGCTTAATCCGTGACATGGCGCCTCTAACCACACGGCCACTCCGCGAGGCAAAAAAAAAAAAAAAAATGTGATCAATCGAGTGGCTCCACACCATCTCTCCTCCGAAGAAAAAGTTCAGAGCTACACCTTCAGTCCGTAAAGTAATGGCGGCGGTCTTCTGGGATCTCCCTCACCGTGTTACCCTCTGGAAATTGAAGATATGATGTCAGCGTTTTCGTCACTACAGAAATTCAAAGAAGCTTCTCCATGTAATGCAAGACCTCACACAAGTCTGCGTACCCTCGAAGAGCTCACAAAACTTCATTGGACTGTTCATCTTCATCCACCCCACGGTCCAGATCTCGCACCTTCCGACTTTCATCTGATGGCTCAATGAAGAATCCATTTCGCGGGAAGCGGTACGTGGATGATAAGGAGGTTACTGATGGGTCAAAACTTTGGTTCCGACGTCGACGTCGACGTCGACGTCGACGTGGTACCATGCGAAGTACAGGCTACCGATTAAGGTGGCGTAAGGCCATCACACTGAACGGAGATTATGCTGAAAAATAGGGCTTTTAACGAAAAGAGTGGGGAATTATATGATGTACTGGAATCTTGAATATAATCAACCTGCTTTTTGCAAAAACATATGTTTCATTACTCGTTGAGCTCCCATCCTCGTATTCCTACATGCAGTCCCATTTTCTGACGCAAGGGAAGTAACGTGGTTGCAACATTCTACTCGCCTAACGAAAAGTCTACATCTGCATCTACATAAAAATATATAATGCAAAAATCATTGTGAAATGCATGACAGAGAGTACCACATATCGTAAGTTCTTTACGTTCTAATCGCTTGTGGATCGCGGGAATAATGACTGCTTAAATGTAGAGAGTTCTAGAATATCTACAGATTATTCGCTTAATGCAGGTTGCTGAAATTTTATAAGCAGGCTTTCGATGGATAGTTTGCCAGTATCACTTATTAGTTGACTTCTTGTGCTTCCAACAAGCCTGAGAAATATTCTAAGATGGGGAGCACAAGTGATTTGTAAGCGGTCTCCATTGTAGACTAACTACGTTTTACCAGTATGCTGCAGATGCATCGAAGTCTACCATCTGCCTGGCCTGCGACTGAGCCGCCCAGGCACTACGCCTCAAGCAGCAGGAACTGTCGTACCCGTTTCTGCCATCGTAATAACAATCCTGATGTAACCAAACAAGTGACCGGCGATTGGTCAGCGGTCATTGTACACAACCATGGGTGTCGTTCCACTATTGGAAGTAGACTCTGGTTATGTATGATATATTTCGTCTTATACTACCGCTAATGAGACTTTAAGACTTCTAAAGCATTAACAGCAATGGTTTCTCGGTCCAGTATGCTAGATATTTAGACCGATTTCTTACTTCAAATCTCAATGTACAATCCCTTTCTCTGAACAGTCCTGTGCCCGAAGCTATGGCTAATTCTGATCGTTACATGCCGGCTTGGTCTGTACTCTCGCACTTCTTTGAACATGAAATGCCGAAACGCTTAAGTTTTCACTATATTTTTAATACATATGACCAAGCGAAGCGCGCAGTGGTTAGTACATTGGACTCGCATCCGAGAGGACGACGGTTCATGCCCGCGTCCAGCCATCCTGATTTAGGTTTTCCGTGATTTCCCTACATCGCTTCAGGTAAATGCCGGATTGGTTCCTTTCAAAGGGCACTGCCGACTTCCTTCCCTATCCTTCCATGATCCGATGGGACCGATGACCTCACTGTTTAGTCCCCTCCCCCGAATCAATCAACCGACCTAATGAATTTGAGATAAATGGTATAGTATCACCACAAAAATATGACATCCACTATGCTACTGCAACTGTGTAGTAACTGACTTGTATACGCAAAGTTCCATTCGAAGTTAATTTTTTTAAATTTTTATCGAAATGAAGTCCTGTGTTTTGCACTTGAGAGTAAACCGAATGTGCGGAGGAAAATCAACTTCTGTATGTGACAATGCACAGCTTACCATTCATCAGTTTGTAAATGGTAATCTTTCTGTACAAGAACATTCAATTTCATACGTCATTCTGAAAAAACATCCGGAGGGTAGGAGGCTGCAAAGAGCCTCTTTCGTTGTGAGTAACTAAGAAACCGGGGAGAAGTCTCCTTCTACCCCCTCCCCCCTCCATCTTCCCCCCCATTGCTTCTAAACAATCACGCTGGCATTCACTGTGGTGCTCCTCACTCGTTCGTGTTTCCCGTGTGCACGGTGAATATGGATGAAACTGTGTCGCGTTTTTTGTGAAACATGGAAGATGAACACCGTTAAGAAGTGGAGAAAACCTCATAGTTCTCAATGTTTATGAGAAGTTATCAGAAAAACATCCGTCGATAGCGGTAAAGGAACTTAAAGCAGTAACATCCTACTTTACTGTTGTTTCTGTACCAAGTGTAATGTGTGCACGTAAGCTTTCAACTCCAGGAAAGACAAGAAAACGTCAATCGTGAGTTTTAGGAACGTTTCAGCAACGAAGCGCCTACAGTAAAAAAGTGGTTCAGGCTGCAAATAATGACGATGATTTGCGACGTTTAAAAACAACGACATTTTATAAACCGATAAAAGATGCTGGTTTTCAGTTCGAAAGTAGTAGCGTGACTGCAGATAGAATGAATATTTCTTTTTGGAGAAGGCGTTATCCCCGGCGGATTCAATGGTTCACACCTGAGGAACGGACAATTTATCACCTTGACGAAACGTGGGTTAACGCAGGAGATGAGACACAAGAAGTGTGAACTAACAAAACTGTGACTGATAAGAAACAAGTTTTTCTTGTAAGTCTATCACAGGAGTTAAAAATAACCTACGCAAAAAGGGAAAAGGCTAATTATAGAGCATGTAGGAAGCAACTGTGGTTTGGTGGAAGTAAAAAAAGATTGGATATTATCATAAAGAAACGAATGGTGAAGTGTTCCTAACATGTTTCAAAGATATTCTACCCAAACTAGAGCCCAACAATGTTACAACTATGGGCAATGGTAGTGTTAACATTGAGGATAGGCCACAAAAATTTTAGAGGAACGAACACATTGTAAACTGGCTGATGTGAAAGGGAGTACATGTTGTAAATAGGCTGTTTAGGTTTTTATGTTGGTAACGCCACGTAGCGCTCTGTATGAAAATCACTGACTGTGCTGTGCGCAGTCTGTGGCTGGTTGGCATTGTTGGAATATTAGCTATTGTAGTGTTGGGCAGTTGGATGTGAGCAGGTGCAGTTGGTCAGCCGCCATCAGTGGAGGATGTGGAGAGAGAGATGCCAGAGTTTTGAGAACGGACGATCTGGACATGTGCCCGCCAGAAAAAGGAAATTTGTAAAGATGGATGTCATGAACTGATATATATATATATATATGACGACTTTTGAACATTATTGAGGTAAATACATTGTTTATTCTCTATCAAAATCTTTCATTTGCTAACTATGCCTATCAGTACTTAGTGCCTTCAGTAGTTAGAATCTTTTATTTAGCTGGCAGTATTGGCGCTCGCTGTATTGCAGTAGTTCGAGTAACGAAGATTTTTGTGAGGTAAGTGATTCGTGAAAGATATAGGTTATTGTTAGTCAGGGCCATTCTTTTGTAGGGATTATTGAAAGTCAGATTGCGTTGCGCTAAAAATATTGTGTGTCAGTTTAGTGATGATCAGAAAAAGTAAAGAGAAAACTGTCTGAGTACGTTGAGTTTTGCTCAGCTGTTTGAAATTCTAATAACGTAAGAGTTTTCCCAGCAGTGTCATTCTTTACATTCAAAGGGGATGTTTCAATGTCGATGATACTGTGATGAAGTACATTCACTGAAAAGTAAGTTGTGACATAAAACGTGAGGTTATTATTGTATCCGACTATACACAGCTGAAGCTTCGCTGGAATTAAAATCCAGCGAGATAATAGCAAACTTGGAAGAATGTGCAGGGTAATGTATGCATGAGGATTGTTCTTACGATGAAGAGACTATACCTCACTTCCACTGTGTACAACAGAGGTGTCCAACCCGCGGCTCGCATGTGGCCCACAGGTGCCAATGCAGTCCAAGAAGTGAGCATCTATCACACGATTGGTAAAAAAGGAAAAACATAAAACTTATTTATTTATGTAAAGTTACGATAAACTGAGTATCTAGAATCTGAAACCCCGGCCACACGTCGCTGTTATAAAATATTCGTATTCTTCCAATTTGGCACACGTAATCTAAAAGGTTGGACGCCCTGGTCTACATGATCAAGATTATTTCAGTTCGAGTCGGCTGGGTCCCACTGTTGCTGCCATATGATGATGTTTGGTTTGTGGGGCGCTGAACTGATCGGTTATCAACGCCCGTACCAAGTCCCAATCTTTACACAGTCCAATCCGCCACTTTCACGAATGAATTTCTGCCAGAGCTGACAGCACCGCGTATTGTTTCGGCCGATCACCTCCACATCAACTACAAACTGGAACATGTAATCCTCCTAGTATATTGCATTGGCGCAACAAATTGTTCTCGGTGTTGAAACTTTAATGTCCAGCAATGTCTCACCATGTTTATTACTACGCAATACTAGATAGAAGAAAATCAAAGTAAACAGTTTACACATAAAACAGTTGGTTATAAACGATTTATAGACCCGGATCAATAAGGGACTGATGTGTCACAAAACGAATAGAGAGCTCTTGGTTAAGGCTCTTGATTTGCATTCAGGAAAATCTGGCTTCCAACCTCTCTCCGATCATTTCGATATAGACTTCTGCGTGTCACTAATTAAACATTCTAGTGTAGCAATGCTTGCTTTGAATATGCTACGGCTTATTTCTTGCCTCATCCTTATCTGTTCGAGGTTGTACTCAGTCTTTGATTACCTTGTTGTCGACTAGACGTTACACACTTTGTTACAAAAAGGACTTCGAACATTGCAGTCGAACTAGAGGCAAAAACGTGTCGCAACTGGACTTCCAGTTGGCGTGATCGGCAACGGCACGATAACAATAATTGACGTCGAACGAATGGGGCGTGGACGTCCTTGAACGAGAGCATCGCGCGTGACGGCGTGTGCGTGACCAAGCCTAGTGTGTGTCTTTCCGCCAGAGTCCTGCTCTGCAACTGTTTGATGTACACTGAGCATTGTAGTAGCGGAAAACTGTGCGTAATCTTTTAAATTTCATATTACGCTCATGCCGGAGAAGGAAAGCAGCAGCAGAAAAACATGCGTCTGCATGTACTGTACTTTCAGTATTTTCGAAAATCCGAAAAATCATCGTTGTCATATCGTACCATTTTTCGGGTATGCATCCAGAGCACTATTATAACCTCTTTAAATATTTCGGCTGATAACCTTCCGTTCACTGTCAACGCCAGTCTGTGACCGACGTCTGGTAGGGTAGGCGTGCCAATTTATTCTTTAAGACTTGGTGCAGATAACAAGTCAGTGTAACAGCGCCAGACACAGATAAAATGTATGTGTAAGAGATAACATGTTGCAAGCGCCAACTACAAACACAGATCTTCTCGAGAAGCCCCAAATTCAAAATGAGTCGCGTGGTTCGTCGTTCATATTGGCGGCGGACGGCATACGGCAAAAATAAAGACTTAGAGCAATAATTGCAGCAAGAGCGAAGATCTGTAAAAGGCCGAATACCGGTGCCGTAGCACTGCGGAGCACAGCCCTGTGCTTGTGTACATCGAGAATACATTGTGTAAAATAGTAGCAGTATCAATGATTATAACTCATAAACACAAATCATCAATAATAATGGTAGTGTCTTCTGGGATTTGGGGAGGTATCTGTTACAGTAAAAAGAATGATTTATCTGAAATGGTCCTAGGTCTATTACAGAAAATCGTCATGTATAATAACCTCCAAACCAATTTTTTTTTCACCAAGAATTTCTGAAACAACAGTCAAAAATCTTATGCAGGTATGCCTACTGACAATGATATTCAAATTACCTTCTTTTCTAACCATTCTGTATTGTTAGCTCCCTTCTTGTAGGTGAGACCAAAAGAGGATTTATGGGTGATACGAAATTAAATATAAGGCAAGGAATGGAAAGTGTAGTTGGCGAATATGTGCAAACATTCCTTGTTTGTAAAAGATGGGTTACGAGTTATAATATCCCTCCCTCTACCACGTCTTACGAACACTGCTTTGAGTTGGCTTACATTGGCGTACTGTGTATTAATGACTCTTTATTAGTAATATCAGCAGCTGCTTAGTTAGTATTGTTTGCAAATGACAAACACAATGCTTTAAATCACAAATCATGTATAGTTTTAGAAATCTTAGTATAATTTTCATGGATGTTAGTAAATGGCCCGTAGCCAATTTTTTGTCACTAAATATTCAAAACACACTATAAGTAGTTAACTTCTAGAGGTTTCCTCCCAGTATCTGTGAAAAATATGACGACCAACAAGAGGATACCGACAGCGTTAAGTTCTTGGGAGTAAAAATTGATAATAGATTCAGGTGATAGGAGCATATCCTGAAAAGCTGCAGCACTTAAATAAATCTGTATTTGGAATAAGGATGTTATCAGACTTCAATAAATAAAAAATCAAGGACAAATCGGGTACTTTCAAACCATAGTACCGAACGGGATATTTTTCTTTTTTTGGAGGGGTGGGGGTGGGGATGGAGGGATGCGCGGGGTGTAGCTCATCAAGCTAAGGTGAAGCTTTTCCAGTCAGAAAGGTAGTAATATGAATTACTTTGATCCGAAATAAAGAACATCCTTCATATACCTGACCGAGCGAGGTGGCGCTGTGGTTAGCACACTGGACTCGCATTCGGAAGGACGACGGTTCAATCCTGCGTCCGACCATCCTGATTTAGGTTTTCCGCGATTTCCCTAAATCGCTTCAGGCAAATGTCCGGATGGTTTCTTTGACAGGGCACGGCCGACTTCCTTCCCCATCCTTCCCTAATCCGATGAGACCGATGACTTCGTTGATTGGTCTCTTCCTCTAAATCAGCCGTCAGATACCGGATCAGTATATTTATTCCCTAAGGTAATCTGCCATAAATAATATAGTTGTCCAAACCAACACCACAATTCATGGTATAAAAAACCAGTGAAGAGAATAATTTTCATAAATATTTAAAGTCTCTTACTTTGATCCATAAATTTGTCAATTAATAAAGCAAATATATTATCAATAACTTTTGAACAGCCATAAAAAGTTTAACTACTACTGAAGTTTAGTTTGAGAGGGTCCTAAAGGATATTTTGGTGTATAACTGCTACTGCTCCGTTGATGAATTTCCTATGTAGCACCGACTGATGTGTACACATTACTAATAGTAAGTACTGAAACTTCCCCTGTGAATGTAAAGAATGACTGTACGGGTAAACTTCTACATTACTTGATACTGAAACAGCTGAACAAAAATGAACGTACTCAGACAATTCTCTCTTTACTTATAATGATCGTCACTAACCTGACACACAATATTTTTAGCGCAACGCAATCTGACTTTTAATAAACCCTACAAAAGAATGGCACTGACTAACAATAACCTACACCTTCATGAATAACTTACCTCACAAAAATCTTCGTTACTCGAACTACTGCAATACAGCGAGCGCCAATACTGTCAGTTAAATAAAAGATTCTAACTGACAGGCACAGTTAGCAAATGAAAGATTTTGATAGAGAACAAACAATGTATTTACCTAAATAGTGTTCAAAAGTCATAATATGTCTTACAAATTTCCTTTTACTGACGGACACACATCCAGATCGTCAGCTCATAGTAACCTCTCAAAACTCTGGCATCTCCCTCCCGACGTCCACCACTGCTGGCGGATCACCTCCAACTGCCCAACACTATGCGCTGTTCGCATCCAACTGTCCAACGCTACACTAGGCAATATTCCAACAATGAGACCAACCAGCCACAGACAGCACACAGCGCAGTCAGCGATTTTCATACAGAGCACTACGTGGCGTTAGCAACATAAAAACCTAAACAGCCTACTTACAGTATCAGAAATCGTGAGTGTTAGCAAAAATCTGGATTCTACACATAGTCAGTGCAATAATGTGATCAATGTAAATAAGTGTTATAAACTGATTTTCTCTTTGATGATGTATGTTTATGTTGTTGTTGTCATCTTCAGTCCTGAGACTGGTTTGATGCAGCTCTCCGTGCTACTCTATCCTGTGCTAGCTTCTTCATCTCCCAGTACCTACTACAACCTACATCCTTCTGAATCAGCTTAGTGTATTCATCTCTTGGTCCCCCTCTACGATTTTTACACTCCACGCTCCCTCCAATACTAAACTGGTGATCCCTCGATGCTTCAGAACAAGTCCTACCAACGGAACCCTTCTTCTAGTCACGTTGTGCCACAAAATCCAGCTCTCCCCAATTCTATTCAATACTTCCTCATTTGTTATGTGATCTACCCATTCAGCATTCAGCATTCTTCTGTAGCACCACATTTCGAAAGCTTCTTTTCCCTTCTATTCTTTTCTTTTTTCTCTCTACTCTTTTCTCTCTTTATTTATCGACCATGTTTCACTTTCATACATTGCTACACTTCACACAAATACTTTCAGGAACGACTTCCTGACACTTAAATCTATACTCTATGTTAACAAATTTCTCTTCTTCAGAAACGCTTTCCTTTCCATTCCCAGCCTACATTTTATATCCTCTCAACTTCGACCATCATTAGTTATTTAGCTCCCCTAATAGCAAAACTCCTTTACTACTTTCAGTGTCTCATTTCCTAATCTAATTCCCTGAGCATCACCCGACTTAACTCGACTACATTCCATTATCCTCGTTTTGCTTTTGTTGATGTTCATCTTATATCCTCCTTCCAAGACACTGTCCATTCCGTTCAACTGCTCTTCCAGGTCCTTTCTGTCTCTGACAGAATTACGGTGTCATCGGCGAACCTCAAACATTTTATTTCTTCTCCATGGATTTTAATACCTACTCCGAATTTTTCTTTTGTTTCCTTTACTGCTTGCTCAATATACAGATTGAATAACTTTGAGGAGAGGCTACAATCCTGTCTCACTCCCTTCCCAACCACTGCTTCCCTTTCATGTCCCTCGCCTCTTATAACAGCCATCCAGTTTCTGTACAAATTGTAAATAGCTTTTCGCTCCCTGTATTTTACTCCTGCCACCGTCAGAATTTGCAAGAGAGTATTCCACTCAATATGTGCCAGATGTGCTTACGTGAACAGTGAGTGAAAACAGTCCTAGTGAATAATTAGGTTTCACTGCGTAATTTTTATTTAAGGAGATCCAAAATACGTAAGTTGACCAATATTACTCGTATTCCATATTAATAATTTAACTTGAATATAGCGCTTTTACATAATAACATCTGCTGTATCAGTGTTCAAGTGATGTTAACTTTTGTGTGATTGAATTATTAATTATATTTTAATGGGTTGACTGTTTATGTAGACATGTTATGCAATCATTGCTAACATACACAATTACTTTTCTATTATCATAATTGCTAGTTAAACTGGTTGAATTAGGAGGGTATCGCATACTTCGTTACAATAAAGCCTTTAATAGGTTCCGTTACAACGAGTTCCAATATTTCTAAGAAATCCAAACTGATCTTCCCTGAGGTCGGCTTATACCAGTTTTTCCATTCGTCTGTAAAGAATTCGCGTTAGTATTTTGCAGCCGTGACTTATTAAACTGATAGTTCGGTAATTTCACATCTGTCAACACCTGCTTTTTCGGGATTGGAATTATTATATTCTTCTTGAAGTCTGAGCGTATTTCGCCTGTCTCATACATCTTGCTCACCAGATGGTAGAGTTTTGTCAGGACTGGCTCTCCCAAGGCTAAAAGTAGTTCTAGTGGAATGTAGTCTATTCCCGGGGCCTTGTTTCGACTCAGGTCTGTCAGTGCTCTGTCAAACTCTTCACGCAGTATCATATCTCTCATTTCATTTCCATCTACATCCTCTTCCATTTCCATAATATTGCCCTCAAGTACATCGCCCTTGTACAGACCTTCTATATACTCCCTCCACTTTTTTGCTTTCCCTTCTTTGCTTAGAGCTGGGTTTCCATCTGAGCTCTTGATATTCATACAAGTGGTTCTCTTTTCTCCAAAGGTCCTTTAATTTTCCTGTAGGCAGTATCTATCTTACCCCTAGTGAGATAAGCCTCTACATCCTTTCACTTGTCCTCTAGCCATCCCTCCTCAGCCATTTTACACTTCCTGTCGATCTCATTTTTCAGACGTTTGTATTCCTTTTTGTCTGCATCATTTACTGCATTTTTATATTTTCACCTTTCATTAATTAAAATTAATATTTTTTCTGTTACCCAAGGATTACTATTAGCCCTCGTCTTTTTATCTACTTGATCCTCTGCTGCCTTCACTACTACATCCCTAAAAACTACTCATTCTTGTTCTACTGTATTTCTTTCCTCCATTCCTGTCAATTGTTCCCGTATGCTCTCCTTGAAATCTGTACAACCTCTGGTTTAGTCAGTTTATCCATATCCCATCTCCTTAAAATCCCACCTTTTTGCAGTTTCTTCAGTTTTAATCTACAGTTCATAACCAATAGATTGTGGTCAGAGACCATATCTGCCCCTGGAAATGTCTTACAATTTAAAACGTGGTTCCTAACTGTCTTACCATTATATAATCTACTTAATATCTTCTAGCATCTCCAGTTCTAGTTATCTAATGCAGTTTTTGTTATACTCCGCAGTTGTTTTAGAGAGCAATTACAAATATAGAAATAGTATTACGTTTCAGTGCATATAACTGCAAAAATAATTTACATGTGAATCATGGAGTGGTTGGAATCTGTAAGTGGAATTTACCTAAAGGGGTTAATTCTAGTTATAGATTCTAATATTCTTTGCTTTTTGTAGACATTCGTTTGTCATGTACTGGCTTTTCTTTTGCAGTTGAGTGTGTCGGTTTCTCCACATTTTATACTACTCTTTCGTATGTGTTGGATTCGTTTAATTTTACCATTTCTCCGATACATTCTATTTTCTCCCCACTCAAAACCCCAACTTTCCTGCGCTTTTCCCGTTAGATTCAATACTTAATATAAAATTAACGCTATTTTATAACGATATTACTTCACCGTGTGTTTTACTGTAATCCAATTTGAAGATTCTCTGTGCTTTTTAGTCGCATAAATTACGAGAACACTTCTTACCAGAAATGAAAATTTGTTTTTAATTCTTTTTCTTAATTGTTTTCGTTATTTACAGTTCGTTTCTATGTAATTCGTTACTAAGTAAATAACTGCGTGGACGTGATTGTAATTTTATTGTATGGTATATTTGTTTTTTTACGAATATGACCCGTTGCTTTCATAGATTGATTATACGTAGTGTCTTTGCCTTAGGTATGACGTCATTCCTCAAAGCCGACGAGTGGAATCGGCCACTAGAATTTATCCTATTGACGTGTATTACGTAAGATATATTTCCATGACAGTGGTTATTGCTGCATCGTCTATTCAGCCGCGAGGGTAGAGAGATACAACTAGACTAAGGCTCCAAATTTCGTTTACAATCTGAATTCACTTTCTGCAGCCGTGAACAATCCCTTAACCCCAGTGCCAGATTTGTGCGCAACAATGTGCCGCACGCCACTCGCCTTACCTTCCCGAGCGATGAAGGGCACCTTGTAGGTGTTGCCTAGCAGCGGTATGGCCAGCTCTCCCGGCAGCTTGTCTATCTCGCTCCAGAGGCGCCACCTCCTGGACACGTACGCGGCGGTGAGCGCCGCCACGACAGTCACCACCAGCAGTCCCGTCACCTCCAGCATGCTGGAGCTTCCAGTTCCAGTACACTAGCACTCAAGCGCGTGCTCGCGGCCTGCCGTCGCGCTCTGCACTGCGCGATGCTCCTCGGCGCTCGCCGTACGGAGTGCCGAGCTCAGCGCAGCCCGCTATCTGTCCGTCCGGATCCAAAACTGCGACGTGACTCGGCACTTCTTAATGGTCTCGACGCTGGTATCTGAACATTACAGTCCAATGCAGCGCGGCACGCCACATCAGTACACTGACAATCTACCGTACTTATTTATTCTTTGTTACTTTTATTAGTTTCAAATAGGGTAATTTCCAAGAACGATTGCCTATCGAAGTTGGAGGGCTCCAAACGATACATATCGAACGTGCGATAGTAAATCGATTATGGAAGTCTCGTGGCGCGCATCACGAGTATGTTTCAAGTTGTCACTACAGCAACGACAAAAGAAAAGCGTTAGAGAAGCACTTGTCAATTCGAGGAGACGACTTACCTTACTCGTCGTCGGTGTTATCGTCTTCTGACAGTCCGCGTGATGTATAAGCTACAGGGGCAATTCCTTTTTTTCCCGTACCCAGGGTAAACTCTGCCAATATCGCGCAGTAATATCGGCAGAGTGTCGCATGCGTCGACTTTCCCCCTGCAAACGTAAGTTGTGGAAGTGTAGGTACTGGAACGAGTACAGTTCGTCCCTCTGTCCTGGACGCCCTTCTCTTTTTATGGTTGATTTGACAGCCTTCCATAGCCTCTCTATATTCTGGGTGTGGACACTGGCGTCATCTGAAGAGACGAACTCCAAAGAGTGGTTCACGAATTCGTGGTCGAACCCTTCAGCTTTCAGAATGTGGTAAGACTGAAACCCGTCTGTGATAACTTTTGTTCCAGGCAGTATGAAATCTTTTATGAGACCTACTAAAGCCACCTTGTCTCAGGACAATACCCTTGCGGGACTCTCTTTCTATCCCACCGAAAACCCAAATACAGTATGATGTTCTTCACTTTTAGAAGGTCGTCCTCTCTGATTCTTTCGTCTAGCAATATGAGACTCGTCTACTTCTACTGTTTCATTCGATCCACCAATTGGCACACTGTTATTTGTCACTATCACTTAGCACACTTCTCGGCAAAACCCGAAGTAGTCACACGCGGTATTTGCCGTTAACTCAGTTTCTGATGTTGTGGCTTGCAACGTGTAATCTCGAATCCAACAGGACACAAGAATTACGCTCGTCTGAATTGATGGCGGACTCGAACCACTTATTTTTCCTGATGCTGGTTCGCTTTCCGCAAAGTCCGCAATGAAATTGCAACGGAATCTCAGTGACCACACTCCTCAGCCGGCCGGTGTGGCCGTGCGGTTGTAGGCGCTACAGTCTGGAGCCGAGCGACCGCTACGGTCGCAGGTTCGAATCCTGCCTCGGGCATGGATGTGTGTGATGTCCTTAGGTTGGTTAGGTTTAATTAGTTCTAAGTTCTAGGCGACTGATGACTTCAGAAGTTAAGTCGCACAATGCTCAGAGCCATTTGAACCAATCCACACTCCTCATACGAAGTTTTGCAGACTTCACAGCACCACAATCAACACAGTCCCTGCTTTCCTCGTCCGGCAGAAGTCCATATTTCCGGCAAAAAGTCAAACATTGTCCATGCTGGATATACATGGAATTAGAGTTTTCCATGTGAGGCAATCCGCAGAAGAAACGTGAGAAGCAGCAGACATTACACTCGCTATCAAGAGAAACTGTGTCGATTTCCCAATGGAATCACAAGCAATTACGGCGGGAATGTACAGTACACGAACTGAAGAAACGACGCAAAACTGATAAAAATGACAATCACAAATAATTGATCATAACGCGCGCCACGAGTCTTCCATAACCGATTTACTATCGCACGTTCGATATTTACCGTTTGGAGCCCTCCAACTTCGATAGGCAATCATTCTTGGAAATTACCTCAAACAGCAACGCTTACTGAGCAGGTTGCTTCCACGTGCGAGAACATTTCGACCTTACCAGATAACTATGAATTCTTCCCTCAGAACTGTTCGTTTCTCATTTGCCATGGTTCTCCAGCTGTGCAGTTTCGTAATAGAGGAAGAGGTACAAATATGGGATAGGGGCAGTAATACGAAATACTATGGTTTACCGCCTTGTGAGTGCTGTACTCTGGTGTGCTACTTGAAAACTACGTGCGGCAACTGTAAACTGTTTGGGATGCCTTAATATTGCAGTTGGCAGCTATTGCGAGTGAGTGGAGCTGTTTTAACGAATTCACTAGGAGGAGTAATTGTTGCAGTTTGGTGGTTTTCAGTTTCATTCTTGTCATAATACGTAAATTATTAATATATTTTCTAAACAGGCGTTTAGCTAATACATTAAGCTATAAAATAGTTTGCTTGTTGCCTATTTAAACTTAATTTAGGATTTTTTTCCGTTTTTAAATTTCAAGATAGAATACTAGTATTGCATATTTGTAACTTACTTTGACAACCAGTTTCATTTATACGAAGGTATTGCTTCAGAAATGACTTCATGAGCTCAGAAGTTGTGGGATGAGTCTGCTAAGCAAATGGGAAATTAAGAAGGTTAGAGAAAATAAATGGGCTACTTGAAGGCAGCAAAAACTTTCCAAGTTCTCAGGGACACTCTGGGTATTTTAGTAAAACCAGATTTACCAGCTAAAATGTAAATGTCGTGTGACTAGGGGCTCCCGTCGGGTAGACCGTTCACCGTGTGCAAGTCTTTTGGTTTGACGCCACTTCGGCGACTTGCGCGTCGATGGGGATGAAATGATGAACACCCAATCCCTGAGCGGAGCAAATCCCCGACCCATCCAGGAATCGAACCCGGGTCGTTTAGGATTGTCATTCTGTCGCACTGACCACTCAGCTACCGGGGACGGATATTTACCAGCTGAATTAGCCAGAAATGCCGAACTTGGGCGAAAAACTGTTCTATCTAACCAACAAGAAAAGTAGCTGATTGGATGTAGCATGACAATGGAAACTAAATTTTTTGGACTTACCCGAAAGGATCTTCAACAGATGGCATTGCCAAAACCAACAATATCCAGAATCCGTATTTGGATGGACATGCTGGAAAATTGTGGTTATGTCTTTTTTTTTTAAGTGGCACAAAAAGGATAATTTGATTCGAAAATCCACACTAACTTCATTTGAATCTCTAGGTTTCACAAGAGAAAATGCGACAATATTCAACAACAGAAAATGGTATATTTCGTGTTTTTCTATTGTATTATTATGTTTTATAGTGAATTATTGGATTCTCCATTATTTCATTTAACTTTAAGAAACTCGAAATTGTACCCAAAATGTGAAGAGCCAAATCTAAAACTTTGTATTAAGCGTAATTTAGAAATATTCCTAGCGTAGGAAGCATTAAAGTACATCCCACAGTATGAGCTACAGATATTTTGTTTACTTATTGTGAAAAAGTGAGAACTATGTGAAGGAAAAACAAAATGGTATTCCATATTTGTAATACTTCCTCTATCATTATATACAGATGTTGAACACAAATGTGGAAACAGCAAGGGAAAAGTATGCTTGAACATAAACGCAGATTCCAGGCAAGCCTGCAGATTGGTCTGTTCTATTTGACTACAAACGGCACCTATACAATGTCTTCAATACATTGCAAGTATGAGTCGTGGTCAAAACAGTATTCTGTGTCGTTTTAAGTCCGTTACGTAGAAGTTATGTGAATTAGAAAGTGCTCAAAATTATTTGTGCTAGTATAGTGGGTACTTCGGTAACCTAGGGAGTCAAAGTGTTCGGTGTTTCAAGAGGCGTCCTATACATGGAAACCGCATACGTGGAAAGTGTAAAGACATGAAATGCTAAGTCACTACTCGTACGAAAGTGTGTGTTCAGTGGTGTGACAGATGTTACTGAAGAAGGTTCTGACGAAAAGTCAGATGATGTCGGCTCCAAAAGCCACTGCAGAGTTAAATTTCACATTCACGAATCCTGTCAGAATCAGAAACAGACGAAGGGGATTCCTGAAGCAGTGAACTGGAGGGCGAGCTAGAATTTCAAAACCATTCACCAGTAATACAAATGCATTAACAGGTAAATAGGATGCCAAAGCGATAAAACGTGGACCGTGGAGCTATGGAAGAAAATAATTTGCACAGATTAATATTGTTTCATATTGTTTTCAAGCTCTGACCGATTTTACGTCCAAAGGGTGAAAAATGCAGCGGGTACGATGATGATTTGGGCAGCCATATTGTGGTACACTACTGGCCATTAAAATTGTTGCACCATGAAGAAATGGAGATGATAAACGGGTATTCATTGGACAAATATATTATACTAGAATTGACATGTGATTACATTTTCAAGCAATTTGGATGCATAGATCCTGAAATCAGTACCCAGAACAACCACCTCTGGCAGTAATAACGGCCTTCACACGCCTGGGCATTGAGTCAAACAGAGCTTGGATGGCGTGTACAGGTACAGCTGCCCACGCAGATTCAACACGATACCACAGTTCATGAAGAGTAGTGACTGGCGTATTGTGACGAGTCAGTTGCTCGGCCACCATTGACCAGACGTTTTCAGTTGGTGAGATATCTGGAGAATGAGCTGGCCAGTGCAGCAGTCGAACATTATCTGTATCCAGAAAGACCCGTACAGGACCTGTAACATGCGGTCGTGCATTATCATGCTGAAATGTAGGGTTTCACAGGGATCGATGAATGATAGAGCCACGGGTCGTAACACATCTGAAATGTAACTTCCACTGTTCAAAGTGCCGTCAATGCGAACAAGAGGTGACCGAGACGTGCAACCAATTTCACCCCATACCATCACGCCGGGTGATTCGCCAGTATGGCGATGACGAATACACGCTTCCAATGTGCGTTCACCGCGAGGTCGCCAAACACGGAAGCGACCATCATGATGCTGTAAACAGAACCTGGATTCATCCGAAAAAATGACGTTTTGCCTTCGCGCACCTAGGTTCGTCGTTGAGTACACCATCGCAGGCGCTCCTGTCTGTGGTACAGCGTCGAGGGTAACAGCAGACATGGTCTCCGACCTGATAGTCCATGCTGCGGCAAACGTCCTCGAACTGTTCGTGCAGATGGTTGCTGTCTTGCAAACGTCCCTATGTGTTGACTCAGGGATCGGGACGTGGCTGCACGATGCGTTACAGCCATGCGGATAAGATGCCGATCATCTCGCATCTCGACTGCTAGTGATACGAGGTCGTTGGGATCCAGCACGGCGTTCCGTATTACCCTCCTGAACCCACCGATTCCATATTCTGCTAACAGTCATTCGATCTCGACCAACGCGATCAGCAATGTCGCGATACGATAAACCGCAATCGCGATAGGCTACAATCCGACTTTTAGCAAAGTCCTCCTTACACGAGGCATGACAACATCGTTTCACCAGGCAACGCCGGTCAACTGCTGTTTGTGAATGAGAAATCGGTTGGAAACTTTCCTCATGTCAGCACGTTGTAGGTGTCGCCACCTGCGTCAACCTTGTGTGAATGCTCTGAAAAGCTAATCATTTGCATATCACAGCACCTTGTTCCTGTCGGTTGAATTTCGCGTCTGTAGCACGTCATCTTCGTAGCGTAGCAATCTTAATGGCCAGTAGTTTATTTCGTGGGCCCCCCGGTTACTCTGCAAGCTCACGTTCATTCCCCGGTGGTGATGTTGTGTTCCAAGACGACAGCGCCCCTTTTCACAAAGCTCGCATCGTTCAGGAGAGTTTTTCTGAGCGCTATGGAGAATTTTCGCATCTTTCCTGGCCACCACAGTCAACAGGCCACAGTGCTATTGAATCTCTATGGCCTACTTAGGAGAGAAGAGTGCTGGATCTTTATCCGCCTTCATCATCTTTAAAAACATACAGGATCCGTATTTATTCATTCCTAGATTCCTAGCAACGCAAGTCGTTTGGGGATCGTTACAAAAGTCATCGCAGTTATTTTTTGTCTTGAAAATGATGTCGGATTAAAAAATTCTGAAATATGTAAATTGACGGTCAGTTCATATGTAACATTACGTGAAGGGAGATGGATGAGCACACAGACCACCATAAAGATGTAGTACAAAAAAAAGCATTTCATTTCAAAAGTTTTACTGTCAGTTAACAACAGTGAACATTATCACAGGGCAGGAAGACTGAGCTGTGATATCTTATAGAGTTCCTCGAAATAGTTTTCTAACAAATCCATCGCATAGTGCCAATGCTGTGGAAAATGCAGACTACCCGTTGTGTCCCCATGTGCGAATCTTCGGATCCCACGCCTCACGTGTTCGATAGCGTGTTCCATAAAGTTGCTCTTTCAGTTTTTGTCTGAGGTGAGAACTGCAAGGTTATAGCTTGTCGAATATGGTGGACAGTCCAGCATTTCCCGACGCCATCCCGCGAGCAAATTCCGCACACACGCTGGAGTGTGGACTCTCGAATTGTCCTGAAGTATTAATGCATCGTGCAGACGTTCAGGATGTTTCTCCCGAATACCCCGCGGTACATGTCGTTGCAGGAAACTGCGACGTTAGAACTGTACATTTACAGTTCGTCCATGTGGGACGAAATAGTGCAAAATCACTAATCTAATGTCATAGGTTATGATGACAATTGACTTGACAAGGAGAGAAATCGCGACGGAATTTCCACCTTCGTGGGTACCTGGATGACGCGATTCCGCGGACTGGCGTTTCAGTTCTGGCTCATAGGCCCTGACCCAAAATTCACATATGTTCACGATTCTCGCAAGCATATTGTCTCCCGCCTCCTCGTAACGCGCTAAAAAAACCATGACAAGTTTCGTAACAACCTCCTTGTAGCATAGTCGCACAATCCTTCCACGGTGAACGGTAATCTTTACGTAAGAGAGCTTTTCAAGTCGCGTAACCTCCTTCTGGAATGGCTGCTCAACTCACACTGTGGTCTCTGTTCACACTTCATTCTCCTGGAAAAGAGCTGCCATCTAGCGTCACCTCACGTTATTGTAAATCCTTGGGCACTCCTGGTGCCGCCCGCGCCGGCCTCTGGTGGCCGAGCGGTTCTAGGCGTTTCAGTTTGGAACCGCGCGACCGCTACGGTCGCAGGTTCGAATCCTGTCTCGGGCATGGATGTGTGTGATGTCCTTAGGTTAGTTAGATTTAAGTAGTTCTAAGTTCTAGGGGACTGATGACCTGAGATGTTAAGCCCCATAGTGCCCTGTAATGCGCATAGTTTGTAATGCACTATTGAGTACCGTTGCAAATGACAGTAAAACACGTTTGCAGCGACAGCCATTGCTTCGTCTTTTTTATCGTGCTACATTTTTATGGCAGATGTTTGTTCATCCAGCTGCCTAAATGCTATATTGATATATGAACAAACCTTCCATTTGCATATTTCACAATATTTTAATTCGTTATCATTGTCGACACAAAAATATACACACATCAAAAACAATTTTGCATCACCTCGGTTCCGAGAGTTCCGGAACCTGTACCGAAAATTGGAATAGAGATCAACACAAATATCATTTCTGCCCTTTTTATTGCTAATGAAAACTACACATTGCATGTTGCACCACCATACAGCGAAACCTTCAGAGGTTGTGGTCCAGATTGCCGTACACACCGGTACCTCTAATACCCAGTAGAATGTCCTCTTACACTGAAGCATGTCTGTATTAGTCGTGGCATACTGTCCACAATTTCATCAAGGCACTGCTGGTCCAGATTGTCCCGCTCGTCAACAGCGATTCGGCGTAGGTCCCTCTGACTGGTTGGTGGGTCACGTCGTCCATAAACAACCCTTTTCAATCTATCCTAGGAATGTTCTATAGGGTTAATGTCTGGAGAACATGGTGGCCACTCTAGTCGAGCGGTGTCGTTATCCTGAAGGAAGTGATCAACAAGATATGTACGATGAGGGCGCGAATTGTCCATGAAAACGAATGCCTCGCCAATATGCTGCCGATATGTTTCCACTATCGGTCGGAGGATGGCATTCACAAATCGTATAGCCGTTACGGCGCATTCCATGTTGAATTTAGAATTCATTTATGTAGATTTTTTCTACAAATAGTATTGATACTTTATGATTTATTTATGTTTATTTTGAATTTTATTTTATTTTAGCGGCGTACGTCGGCCCCACATAATGCGACCCCAAAACAGCAGTGAACCCCCACCTTGCTGCACTCGCTATACAGTGTTTCTAAGGCGTTCAGCCTGACCAAGTTGCCTCCAAACTCGTCTCCGACTATTGTCTATTGAATGCATATGCGACACTCATCGGTGAAGGTCAATTCGGCATGTTGTGGGCCCTTCTGTACCGCTGCATGGTTGCAAAGATGGAGCACGCCATGGACGTCGGGAGTGAAGTTGCGCATCATACAGCCTATTGCGCAGAGTTTGAGTCGTAACACGACGTCCTGTGGCTGCATGTTGGCGTTGCTATCAGAGTTCCTCCTTCCATAATCCGTTGGTAGCGGTCATCCATTGCAGTATTAACCCTTGGGCGGCCTGAGAGAGGGTTATCATCGACAGTTCCTGTCTCCCTGTATCTCCTCCATGTCCGAACAACGTCGCTTTGGTTCACTCTGATATGCCTGGACATTTTACTTGTTGAGAGCCCTTCCTGGCATTAGGGAACAATGCGGACGCGATCGAACCGCGATATTGACCGTCTAAGCGTGGTTGAACTACAGACAATAAGAGCCGTGTACCTCCTTCCTGGTGGAATGGCTGGAACTGATTGGCTGTCGGACCCCCTCCTTCTAAAAGGCGCTACTCATGCATGGTTGTTTTCATCTTTGGGCGGCTTTAGTGACATCTGAACAGTCAAAGGGACTGTGTCTGTGACACAATGTCCACAGTCAACGTCTATCTTCAGGGGTTTTGGGAACTGGGGTGATGCAAAACTTTTTTTAATATATGTAGTTGCCGTGAATTTTGCAATGACCCTTGTCTATATAATTAATAGTAATATTTAGAAAAACTTCTTTCTTCGATCTTACAGATCGACCCCGAGAGTCAGCAGTACTGTCATAACTTCGTCTCCAAGTATCATTCAGAAGACCCGTTTGATTTAATTCTGCTGGAACAAGAGGATAATTATCCTGTAACACACTCCAGCAGCAGTACTCGTCCTTAGATCACTATATTGGCTCCAGAAAAGAAACTGTAATTAATATAGACTGGTTCAACACGGTATCACGGTAGTAAAGTAGTAATAGTATTAAGTTCTTTGTTTACCTTTACTTTTATTTATAATGGCTTGGTGTTGTGTTTACAACGCATGTAAATACATTCGAAGCTCAAGTAGCATATCGATAATCTATACATTTTTTCGTACAATAATAGGAATAACAAGTGCTGCCAGAAGTTATTCCACTCTTTAGCGCATCCGATCCAAGAAGAGGAATGACACAAGACAGAATACCTCCTGAAGCAAGCGCTTCCACGTGGATTCGCCCCAGTACAATGTGTGGTCCACGTGGATTCGCCCCAGTACAATGTGTGGTCGACATTGCCAGGAATAATACAAGAGATATGAAGATTCGTTAATAATAATTAAAAAAATTCTCAGAAAGTCCACACATTTAATCAAAATTCATAACATTGACGCACGGAAAATTTGCATTTAAGGAATTGGAAGTACTTTAGTCATTTTTGTTATCGGTTTATCAGAATACAATCCCTAATGACATCGATGTCGACGGGATGTAAAACCCATCTTTCTTCCTGCCACTGTTAGATAATGTGTGATGCATGTTGATGTGCTGTTTATAATCTGGCTTCATGGTAATGAAGTTGATGATGTATTTATTAACAGTTTCTGTTCAAAATGGTTCAAATGGCTCTGAGCACTATGCGACTTAACTGCTGAGGTCATCAGTCGCCTAGATCTTAGAACTAATTAAACCTACCTAACCTAAGGACATCACACACATCCATGCCCGAGGCAGGATTCGAACCTGCTACCGTAGCGGTCACGCAGTTCCAAACTGAAGCGCTAGAACCGCAAGGCCACACCGGCCGGCCAGTTTCTGTTGCTGGAGTATTTAATATCACACTTCATTTATGAGTTTATTGCTAGTTGCTACAAAATTATCGTTCGTTCGCAAGCAGCTGTAAGATATACTCGTCCTCCTCCGTAGCCGAGTGGTCGGCATAGCTGATTGCCATGTGGAACTCCTGGCTTAGCTACCAGGCATTGCTTAGGGCTTTTCCTCTGTGGAGGTCTCTGCCTCACGATACCAACTGAGTAATTACTAGGCCGAGTGTTAGCGGCAAATCCGACAATGGCCGGGACTGCTGTGTGATGACCCCCCTCCCCGCACTCTCCACACTGCATCCATGTGAGGGCTGATGGATGACACGGCTGTCGATCGGAACCGACTGATCCGTCTGTTGCCAAAAATGAGATGATTGTATTATAGAATCTACCAATTCCCACAGACACAGATTTCTAAGTCGGAGGTCTCCAAATTTTTTTCTCTAGTAGACCACGTGGAAATTTATTTATTTTTTATGTGAATCCCCTGCATTTCATATAATTAATGATCAGAAAGTTTCCATTCGAAGGACGCGTAGGACGGAATCGTTATGCTAATCAGGCAAGATCGCCATGGAACACTGAGGCAACCAGCCCACCGACGCACCACGTTGAAGATACCGGTTCACTAAAACTCCGTGTCCTGTTGTGTGCCGGTAATTGTCTGCTGCACATCCTTGTCCGACAAGCATCGCCAACCACTTCAAGGCATTTTTAAGGAATCGAAAGCGTGCTAAACACGTGGGGAGAAATGAAGACTAGAGGGTGGGTGCTCGAGAGTCTCCCGTTTCAGTTGGCGTAAATTCTGCGTTACGACATTTGCGATATGTGGACGTGCGTTATCATGAAACAGCAGCGCCTCTTCTCGCATCGTTCCACAACGTTGGTTTTCGACAAACATGATACCTCAGACATGTTCTTCATTCTCCGACGCATGTATGCCGGTGTTGTCCTTCGGCAGCTAAGGAAAGAATAACAGGACGTTGGTCTTGTTTGGACACATTTGATAATGACGTCAAAGTTCACGTTTCTGTGTTTACCGCAAACACGTCGGGAAGACGCAAATGGCACACTAATTCCCTACCCACATGTCGGTGCTTATATACCAGCTTCGAACTTGCACTACCTTGTATATACACTACAGGAAAACGGTAAAATGGAAACTGTTTCATCGCTACTTATACAAGTTCATCAACCACAATTCTGTTTTTTATAGCACATCCAGTGATAGTTACTTTGATCGGTTTAACTGTAGAAGTGTAGAGAGAAGAACTTAAAAAAAAACATGTTAAGTATTAAATATTTATTTCTTCGGACGACACAACATCGGAATTTAAAAAAAATCTGTTATAAGAGCTTTTAATGGGAGGTATGAGCTTGATGCTTTATGAGCCGCTTTGAGTATTAGGCTTCATTTAATCAGGTTTTTGACTTTAAATCTTCTAGATAAGTGATTTCAAATCTGTTTCTTATTTTTCTGTTGTAAGAAGATTGACAATCATGCTTAAATCACTTTACAGAAAGTACGAAGATGGAAAAGCAATCAAAAATTTTCTCACGGTAGTCCATAATATAGGATAAGCCCAAGGTATGTCGCTCTGAAGCCAAATCTGCCCTTCTAAATTATAGCTATGGTTCTTCGTTACTGCTTATTCCGATCAGTTCATCTTGTGAAATGACATCTGTTTCTTCAGTACCAGGTCTATGGATTGGTAAACCAAGGTGCTGCTCCCACATTCAAAACAGCTCTATGCCTCGTTTCGAAGTCTGTGTGAGGGCATTTAAATTCTGAACGTAGGATGAAGAGTCATCACCGTAGCACTTTGTCTGTGAGCAATTGGGAAAGTTGGAAAATTCGCACTCTCCTGCGTTTTGCTTCATTAGTTCAACTATGGCAAGAAAAGCTGAAGTGATGGATCGTTTTTTATTGTATTTAGACTGTCACCTTGTAACTGTGTGTTAACCACCTTAGATTTAATAAATAAATCAGCTAAGTAAGCAATGTACGGTTTCCGTTTGATTAAACTGTATTTTAAGACCGGATCTTTAGCGTCAAAAACTTCTAAAACGTTATCAAGAAGTGAAGAGAAATCATGTAAAACATAAGCATTTGCACAGCCGGTTTACTTTAGTCTGAGTAATGGATTAAAGTTCTCGTCAATTACTCCACATAAATGCGCAAATAATCTAAAATTTAATAGTCGCTTTGAAAGTTGTTTACTGACGTAATGATAAATGGTTCAAATGGCTCTGAGCACTATGGGACATAACTTCGGAGGTCATCAGTCCCCTAGAACTTAGAACTACTTAAAGCTAACTAACCTAAGGACATCACACTCATCCATGCCCGAGGCAGGATTCGAACCTGCGACCGTAGCGGTCGTGACGTAATGATGAATTGAAGGCACTGATGCCATCCACCACTCAGATTTTTAGCAAATGAATGTTGTCGACGGTTGACGCAGTGTATTAAAAACATCCCGGGTACATTTTGTTTTAAATGACAAAATCTACAATAAACCCAAACATGGCAGATGTACTATCTACTGCCTCTGATGGCATTCACTGGTGTGCAAAACTTGGGGATGAAAGTAACTTCTGCGTGATGTATCACTGCCAAGTTACGAAGCTCCATGAAACTTGGACCATACATTATAAGTAGTGCTGCAGTGTTTGACAAAAAGTAACTAAACGATGTTCGCAATGAGGAGATTAGGTATAACACCTCTATTCTAAGACGGTAATTATACTGAAGTGAGCTCTATTTATGGTAGTTACTGGACATTACAAAAGGTGGGGCATGGTTAGTAATAGGGTGTACGATCACCAGGGACGGCAGCGCATGCGCTGCAATCAGCTTCCATGCTGGCCACGAGGTTGGTTAAGTTCTTGTTGTAGAGCTTTCCATTCCTCCGCCAGCGCCCTTGACAACTGTTGGCTGGACGCTGGCGAATGTGGTCGTGCTGCAGCACGCATCCTCCTCGCGTCTTTCACATGCTCGGTGGGATTTTAAGTCCTAGGTAAGGGGCAGGCCAGACCATTCGTCAAATATCCTCTCGTTCCAAGAGCTCTTCTACCTGCGCTATTCGATGCTGTGAATGTACCGTGTTCAAGTACTTGGCGCTCAGTAGGGGCCATGTAACATTTCCTCTCCACACCATAATACATGGACCATCAAAACGATCATGTCCGACAACGCTCATGGGTGCGTTACGTGTTCCCATGCCTCGGCATATAAGGGTACATCTCATGGTGTGAGGAGGAATAATGTTGCACGGGCTAGTGAGATGGAAGTGAGTGAATAAGTTTCATTTTGTTACTCGTCATTGATTGATAACATTTTAGCCATTTTATCCACATTCCTTTTTTTAAATATTTGTAAGGCAGCTGGTATCACCGCCGTTGAGCGCCCGTTAACTCCAAACACACGTTGTTGAAGGAGCTTATGGGCGCTCAACGGTGACGTTATCAGCGTAACACACACTGTTGCATGGGCGTACTGACCTACTAATGGTAACACAGTACACTCACTGGCCACGGTTATTATGACATTGTTTCATCCCCACGTCCGCGTAGAACTGCGGAGATGGAGGAACACTTGGAATGAGAGAATATCCGGCGGTGGGACTGGCATGATCGTTCTACCTTCTTAAATACCGTCTAGCACGTGTGGGATAGTCTGGGTAGACGTACTGCAGACCGTCCACGTCCACCAATGACTATCCAGCAGTTGTCAACCGAGGTGGGGGAGGCATTTATCACTCTGCTACAAGAACTCCATATGAAGCTTACGGCATACATAGGTGCACGTTGCAGAGCAAGCATTATTGTTCGTGGTGATCACGCACGTTGTTCAAACAATGTCCCGCCTTTTGTACTGTCCAGGGAAACATCATAAATGCCGGAGACAAGTTACTGTTTTTGAATAAAAGTATCATTTCTTTTCGTCTCTTTGCGTATCTCTTTACTACCTGTTGTAATATACTACAGCAGTTCTTTCTATGATGCCAGTTCCACTGAGATATTTTAGTGGGCAGAGACACACCTCGCGGAAGTTACCTTCGCCTTAAGTTCTGCTGTAATATATTCATTCTTCCTGCCACTGTAGTGTTATCTTGAAGCTGCTTGGAATCAGAAACAATGCTTGAGCACAGACGAAACCCGGAGAGATGTTGTTACATGAAGTAAACCGTATGGGGAGAGCCTTGCGAAAATGCAGACGCCTCCAGACGCGGCCCCAGGGCGCTAGTTACCCTTCAAGGAATCAAAATGTAACTTCATATGTCGTCTACACGCTGTGGTAGGTTGCAACTGTAGAACTTTGTAACGGGCCCTTATTAGCGTATAAAGCCACCTTGATACCAGCCCTGAGAGCAGCAACGTCAGTAGGCTCACAAGGGTTAGAAAGAGAGCGAAAACGCCAAAAAACTGTTGACGTAGCAGTCCCTACTCCGGGCAGCCCGAGGGACGGGGATAAATGACGTATAACAATAATGTTACAAGCCTTATTTGGCAGAGCAGTTACGTTTAGCTTTGAGCTGAACAATGCTGATACCAAATACGGACTTAGTTAGTGCAACTGCGTTAACATCCTCGCCTTAGCAGCTGTAGAGGGGACCTAACTAAACCGTGACTCGCAGCCGCCTGCAAGAGACCTGCGGGGTTGGCTGGGTGACTTTAAGTGGGAAAAATAGTGCCCCCGTGCCACTCTTTAAAACCTCTAGAGTCCGCATTTTGGCGGAGTACTCAGTCAGAAGATCTGGGCGCCGAATCCGCGTCCATCGACTCCAGCCTCGGTCCAACTCCGCGTAAGTCTGCTCTCTCACTTGGAGTGACTCAGTGAACAGGGTCACATTCAATATGTTTTGTGTTACAACTAAGTTGTTGCCTTAAGATGCTGCTAGTGCTTGCTACTGTGGTTAGCATCCATTCCTGGGACTCCTGCACTGGCTTCTGTTGTAACAGTGTTATTCATGCTTTTTCTAATCTTAGAACTAGTCTCCAGTGTATTAGTTAGTCCTGTCCGGAATAAACAAATATTTCAAAACCCTGTTTGTCCAAGAGTCTCCACAACGAGTTCCCTACCAAGTCTCACCACCTGCATTTCTAGTAAATGCCTGTATCAGTGTTAGCTAGAGGAAAACACTCAAAATGCCTTCACTGTGAATTATCCTTCTGCCTTCTGCTCTGTGCCGCTCGGGAGCGCAGACTGACCAGTAACTCCTCTTCTGCCTCACCCACCTATGTCAGGACACGACACTGCACACTAGTCTATTTGATTAGGGAATTGCTTTTTCCATGAAATAATCTTTCAAGACATTAAATATTGATTATTACAGTACTCGTAACGAGCAATTCTTCATGGATTATTTGCTCCCTAATAAAACGAACTTATGACTACATAATTATTCAATGTCATTTGAAGTTGATTAAAGCTGAATCATCTAGTTGTATGTCCAAATGGGGTGTTCGGAGATAATTACACATGAGCTTTCAACACCGTAACTCATTTCATCAATACGTTTTTGACCTGTGTTATTGCTCAAACGAATTCTTTTAACTATATTATTAGCAGGTTCGTATAAAAGAGTTTCTGGAACCTCTTCAGTGACTGGCAAATATAACTATTCCCAATAAGGTATGGTTTTCCAGATTTTGCTGTAGGCAACGAGATATATTAAGAAGCCTGCAAAACATCATCGTCTTTGTGACGTCGATGCGGACATAGTGTTTACCGCGGGTCTCTTTCAAACGTTTTCCTCAAGCGTCTGAAAGTATCTATAATCTTTCGCCTGTTTCATCAGGGTGACACTTTCTCAGATGATCCTCCAACTTCAATAGTTTCATAGCGTCATTGCTTGATACTTCGTTTCATAAAATGTTCATAGGTAATCGTTTGTCTCTCAATGAAGGAATAAATAAAAATAATCGAAACTGTACGGTATACATCTCTTTTTAAATTAGGTCATGTTTCGTAACAGAAAAAATAACGCTAATTAGGTAATTTGATAAGATGGATAGATGAACTGGGGAAGAACAGTTCGAATTTAGATGAGAAAGAGGAGCAAAATATGCTATTGGCCTGTTAAGAATCCTAGGATAAGGAAAAACGGGCTGTTCCAATTGGTCTCTAAAAGCGGAATGTTATTATTCAGCAGCACTGAATGTCTGTAATACGTTTCAGGTAGGTCCATCATTTGCTGAGATGAGGCGCTAGAGCGGACCTCAACGTGCTGTGGCTGTGAAGGCCTTTTAGAAAAACGGTGACTGTGTTGCTGCTGTTAAGACGGCAATGTCGTCATTTAAACCTAAGATTGAATGATCCTGTACCATCGCCACATGCAATTAGGTTATGGGTGGAAAACTTTGAAGCAACAGGAAGTGCCCTTAAACTGTAATTGGTAGTTAAGCCCTAAAGCTGTCGCTGAGGGAACTAACAGAGGAGGAGCAAACTGTTGTAATCAATAGGTCAAAGCGTTCGGTGAGCTAAACTGCGGTATTATTTGTAATGTCCAGTCGTAGTATGAACAGAATTTTAAGGGGTGATTTAAAGTTGGAACCGTAGAGGGTACAGGCAATGCAATACATATGTGAAAGTGATTATGAAAAGCGAAATGACACTGTCTGTTAAACTACTGACTAGAATTGCGGGCAATAAATGCTTCGTAAATTTGCTAAGGATGAGTGACGAGGCACAGTTTCGTCTCAGTGGTTACGCTAATTAACAAAACTGCCGTTACCCATACGAGGATAATCCTCACGAACTCCATCAGTGGCCCAGTGTGGAACGCTCTCTCTTCAGTGGGCATTATCGGCCCTTTCTGTTTTCGTGGTCAACATGGACGAGCAACCACAGTCACATCTCAGCGCTAGGCTGCCACGGTTGACTCTTCCCTCGTACCTGATTCTTGAACAGTAAATGATATTTGTTTGAGGAAGATGGTGCTACGTATCATGCTCAAATTTCAACGTCACCAGTGCACAGAGTGTTTGGCAACCACATAATTTCAAGGAATGGAGACATTTTGTGCCCTGCCAGATGGTTCAAATGGCTCTGAGCACTATGGGACTTAACTTCTGAGGTCATCAGTCGCTTAGAACTTAGAACTACTTAACCCTAACTAACCTAAGGACATCACACACATCCATTATTTTCAGTAGCAAAGGTAATACCCAAATACTAGATAAGAGTGTGGTATACACAATTACTTGTCCTGATTGCGGTAAGTTTTATGCTGGTCAGTCAGGCACAGACACATCAACTAGGCTGGCTGAATATTTTGCTTGGCATGTAATGAGTGAGGACCACAACTACCAACCACAGTCACTTCTCCTTCACCTTGCAAACAAAAGCAAAAAATTCAACCACTGGACGGTCTGGTATTCAAAAAACCTCTAGCCTACAGTCGTGATTAAATCTTAAATGATCTAATTTTAAATGACCTCTTCTAAACGTCACACTATCGTCTGTTTCCCATTACTTTTCACGGTCTGTTCCTTCGTATTCCTCAATTTTCCTGCTTTTATTCATCTCTCTTTACTTTATTCTGATTGTACTTGTACTTAAGATGTTCTGTTGTGATAACTCTTTGCCGGCTGGAGTGGCCGTGCGGTTCTAGGCGCTACATTCTGGAACCGAGCGACCGCTACGGTCGCAGGTTCGAATCCTGCCTCGGGCATGGATGTGTGTGATGTCCTTAGGTTAGTTAGGTTTAATTAGTTCTAAGTTCTAGGCGACTGATGACCTCAGAAGTTAAGTCGCATAGTGCTCAGGGCCATTTGAACCATTTGTTAACTCTTTCTTGTTTTTGATTTCTGTATCACCTTCCATCTGTAATACTTCATTGAAGCAGTCTTGACAAGTACAAATTTTATTTTATTATACTGGGTTTGCTTACTCAATGTGAAATGTTATAAGGGAATGTTTTCTGAGTTTAGTATTCATGTTTCTTTTCTGGTTTGCTGCCCTCGTGTTTATTTATTGCTCAACGTTTTATCTTCTAAACTGCATCACCACCATAATGTAAAACGAAAGACATTTAATGTGTGTCTATCCCTCAGTTTAAACGAGTAACATCTTTTCCACTGTTGTTTACAAACATTGTAACTTCTGTGACGACGATATTCAGTTAAAGTTTAATGACGGCTTTATATGCGGAAAAATGATTAATCTGAATAAATTAATCGTGCAGAACATACACAATATGTTGCTATTCATTTATTAATATTTAAATGCTCTTACTTGACTGATAACAAATTGACCTATCTTAACGTTTGCCAATATCCTTCCTACGCCCATCACCATAGCCTTTGTTTTTGTTATATTGATTCTCATCCCATGTTCCACATAAGAGTCATTTATATCTCTTAGGATTTCATTGACAATTCGGTCACTTTCTGCCACTAATACTGTGTCATCAACAAATTTTATACATCCCTATAGGTATTTCACAATAATGTCTTCTAGGTATAAGTTAAACGACAGATTGGAGAGGCAACAACTTTGTCTAATTCCTTTTACAATGCTGCTTTTTTCCGACATTTCATTTCCATCCTTATTCTCACTTACTGCTTTAAATGTAGATTCTGTACCACTCGTCTCCTTTTCTAATCTGCTCCTCCGCTCTTCAAAACGCCCATCAGCTTCTTTCGTTGACCTCCGTCGAAAGTTTCTGTGATAAGTAAAAACAGCATAAAACTCTCCATCTTTCTCACTGTACAGGATGTGGCAGAAAAACGGGTCGATTTGGATATACCGAAACAGGATGAGGATTTCATTGTAAAATATTTTTCAGTCATAACAACGAAACCCCTGCGTATTGCCATTTCATTCACTTTTCATGTTGTGAGAATGATGTCTTACACTGGTGTCAACCACTATTACGTTGATACTTAGTCAATGTGCTACGTAACTCGTTCACGGCACGATCAGGTATCTGTATAAGATTTTTTCTGTTTTCTGCACGAATGGCGCCTTTCCGGTCCGCAATTGTTTCTGTACGTCTGCATACACACTGTGTTTTAGGAAGCTCCCCCGGAGAAAACACTCACAGACCGATTGGTCGGAAGATCTGGGAGGGTCGCCGGTCGCGGTGGCCGAGCGGTTCTAGGCGCTTCAGTCCGGAGCCGCGCGACTGCTATGGTCGCAGGTTCGAATCCTGCCTCGGGCATGGATGTGTGTGATGTCCTTAGGTTAGTTAGGTTTAAGTAGTTCTAAGTTCTAGGGGACTGATGACCACAGATGTTAAGTCCCATAGTGCTCAGAGCCATTTGAACCACGTACCTAATGAGGAGGTATTGAATAAGATAAGGGAGAAGAGGAGTTTGTGGCACAACTTGACAAGAAGAAGGGACCAGTTGGTAGGGCATGTTCTGAGGCATCAAGGGATCACAAATTTAGCATTGTAGGGCAGTGTGGAGGGTAAAAATCGTGGAGGGAGACCAATAGATGAATATACTAAGCAGATTCAGAAGGATGTAGGTTGCAGTAAGTACTGGGAGATGAAGAAGCTTGCACAGGATAGAGTAGCATGGAGAGCTGCATCAAACCAGTCTCAGGACTGAAGACCACAACAACAACAACAACAATTTATATATCTCCGACTGACAACTATACAAAAAATTGTTCTGAGCTCGACTGACACTTGCTACGTGTTGAGGACATTGCACAGGAGCCGCTCGTAGTTAAATACAACAGCGCAACCTGCCGGGTTGGCTACCACTTGTATATATGTCCAGGAATGCATTTCTCGCTACATTTCCATATTTTTGTCCAACCCTTGGCCGTGTACAGCCCTGCGACACGGCTTATATCAGCTTGGAAGACGTGAGTATCAAAATCATCTCATCATGAAATTGTAGAAGCAAGGGCTATCCTTTTTTTCCACGTTTAGCTTAATGAGTGAACAGTCATGGTACGAAAACACACTCAATACATCACAGAATTGTCTCCAGCCTAAACAACAACCTCTGTATGTAGTCGGTTAAAAGCCTCATTGAGCTGTATTTGATCTCACCGCCCTGCTGCGTTTGAAATGAGGCCAAATTGCGTCTCGTCCGTCCACGCTACAAGTATCAAGTCAGCTACTGTCCAGTTCCCGAACTGTTTCGACCACTGAACGTGCCGCTGCAATCAAGGACACACTGTGAAGTGCTCGAATTCAAACGTCAATTATATGCAGTTTCCTTCGCAATATTCTCTTAGATACTGGTTGACATTGCCCGATAGCAACAGTTCCCATCGGTTTGGCAACCAATTGTAATTGATAAGACGTACAGCCCAGTTGCGCTCCGTCGGTTGATATCGTTTTACCGTCGCTGTTCTTACGCCGTGTTACGCGGCTACAAGTGGCACAGGATTCCTTGTACACATGTTGAAGACTCAGAGTTGTTACAGTAACAAATCGGATTAGGTGATTCACTGTGTGGTCACGAGGACGTCCAAACACGATCTGCCATTTTATTTCGTCACCTCACGCCAATGCGGTAATACCATACAACCGACTGCCACTTAACATCGTGGCTTAGGCCGTTGCTGTAGAGTGACATGAACGCATGGTACCGATTCTATTCAGTCTAACACTCTCCAGTGCTTCCTCGCTTCCCACGCCCGGGTTCCCGGGTTCGATTCCCGGCGGGGTCAGGGAATTTCTCTGCCTCGTGATGACTGGTTGTTGTGTGATGTCCTTTGGTTAGTTAGGTTTAATTTGTTCTAAGTTCTAGGGGACTGATGACCATAGATGTTAAGTCCCATAGTGCTCAGAGCCATTTGAACCATTTTTGAACTCTCCAGCATGCTCTTCTAAGCAAGTGAATAATATTTTGTCCGGCGACCTTGCTTATTCGTCAACTGTACTACAGCGTCTGCAGTGAATCATTATTTGGAATAATGCGCTTTAAGAATGAATAGTCTCTCGACGACATTATTGAGTAAAATCTTGGTACTCCAGCGGCGTCAAGTAATCATTCATCCCCTACCTTTCAGTCAAGTTATAAGTCGTCTCTATGCCTGCCTGGTGATTAATAATTCTGATTGCATGTTTGGAGCTATATCGCATTCTAATTGCATTCCGTTAACTAGTCTGCTCGTTCATCGGTCTATTTAAATGATATCGCACGTGTACATTGTCTTGTTGTTAAAACTACTGCCAATGGCTCATATTTACATTGTTTTATTGGAAAATGCTACATTTCTAACATTTGTAGACTTAGAGAAACTTTTAACAATGTTGACTGGAATACACTCTTTCAAATTCTGGAGGTGGCAGGGGTAAAATACAGGGAGTGAAAGGCTATTTACAGTTCGTACAGAAACCAGATGGCAGTTATAAGAGTCGAGGGACACGAAAGGGAAGCACTGGTTGTGAAGGGAGTGAGACAGTGTTGTAGCCTCTCCCCGGTGTCATTCAATCTGTGTATTGAGCAAGCAGTGAAGGAAACAAAAGAAAAATTTGGAGTAAGTATTAAAATCCATGGAGAAGACATAAACACTTTGAGGTTCACCGATGACATTGTAATTCTGTCAGAGACAGCAAAGGACTTGGAAGAGCAGTTGAACGAAATGGACAGTGTCTTAAAAGGAGGATATAAGATGAACATCAACAAAAGCAAAAAGAGGATAATGGAATGTAGTAGAATTAAGTCGGGTGATGCTGAGGGAATTAGATTAAGAAATGAGACACTTAAAGTTGTAAAGGAGTTTTGCTATTTGGGGAGCAAAATAACTGACGATGGCCGAAGTAGAGAAAATATAAAATGTAGACTGGCAGTGGCAAGGAAAGCGTTTCTAAAGAAGATAAATTTGTTAACATCGAGTATAGATTTAAGTGTCAGGAAGTCGTTTCTGATAGTATTTGTATGGAGTGTAGCCATGTATGGAAGTGAAACATGGGCGATAAATAGTTTGGACAAGAAGAGAATAGAAGCTTTTGAAATGTTGTGCTACAGAAGAATGCTGAAGATTACATGGGTAGATCACATAACTAACGAGGAGGTATTGAATAGGATTGGGGAGAAGAGGAGTTTGTGGCACAACTTGACTAGAAGAAGGGATTGGTTGGTAGGACATGTTCTGAGGCATTAAGGGATCACCAATTTAGTACTGGATGGCAGTGTGGAGGGTAAAAATCGTAGATGGAGACAAAGAGATGAATACACTAAGCAGATTCAGAAGGATGTAGGTTGCAGTAGTGACTGGGAGGTGAAGAAGCTTGCACAGGATAGAGTAGCATGGAGAGCTGCATCAAATCAGTCTTAAGACTGAAGCCCACAACAACAACATTGGAAAATGTACGTTTCTGTGATGCGAACCGTGTAAAATTTTCGTACTTCCTGATCTCCAAAGTCCAGTATATCACCTAATTTTCAGCTGCCGTGAAATATTTACAGAACGTCCTTTGACTGTCTTGTGATATAAACCTCCTATGTATCCTTGGTGTTTACACAAGCTACATATTACTGTATGAAGTATACCTGCACGTCATCCGAGAACAGTGTAACAGAGAACGTCGCCGACGATGTAGAAGACGTGGATGCGTCGCAGTCACAAATATTCAGGATAGTAGTCTTATTTTCTGTCTGTCTATCGCTTCTTTCATTATTTAATGACAGATTTCGGGCAACGTCGACCATCTTCAGATCATTTATCGTCATATGACAGTGAAACTGGTGGCTCAGTTGAAGATGGACTCAATAGCTAGGAGAAATGGTATCAACTGGACATGAAATAATAAGAAAAAACAGTGATCAACAAACAGAACATAAGCCTATTTTGTACATATAAATATCGTGGGTAGCCCTTTGCACCAAAACTGTCCTGTTTTGACAAAAAAATATAGAGTGAGAAATCCGAACGAGATGTACTAATGATGTCGCAGACTGTGATAATGCCTTCTGGTAGCGTCACAACGGGTAACTATGGACAGTTCCACCCATTCTGAAGACTCTGAAGACTACTGCTCAGGTAAATGATAACACAGAAATAGTAGCTACTCAACATAAGTTGACAACAAATAGTTGCTCAACATAAAACGACAATAAACACCTGTTCACAATACAGTCCTTTCCTCATAACTCTATTGCAGTTATTTATAGTATGCCTAATACATAACATGTTTAGCAGCTCAACTGTTATGCGAAGGCCACTTTTTGCATTTCTACAAAAGTGGCGAAAGGAATTTATTGTTTTTCAAAAAATTTGCCTTTAAATTTCATACACTTTTCCTTGCGTTCGTATCAATTCTGAAAACACTTTTTCCCCTCTGATATTTTTACTCCACAAACATGTCTTTGGAGTGGTTCAACAGCATCTTGAGACGATGAAAATCGACGTCCACGTACATTTTATTTGATTTATGGTGGAAGGAGAAGTCTTTAAAAATTGTAAAAATACCAGTACTGCGACTTTTACTCGAAATTTTCCTCCTTAAAATGATCGATTATTTGACGTACCGTGGGAAGACTGAAATCGTTGTGACGAAGGGTTTGCTGTGTTTTCGGTATTTTTCCCTGATTTCAAAGATAGCGTTTGAAAGGAAATTGTTGCGTACGATTCAGTATTTTTAGTCTTCGATCCTCTAAAGTGGTGCTCACTAAGAGCACAATATAAGCAAGAAAGAAGCGATTATTTTAATAGAAGTGCTTCGCAACCGAACCACTTTTTCTGGAGACACTTTCGAAGAGATGTCTAAATCTCTGTCTACAGTATGTCCAAAGATGCCCTTGTCTCGCGATAATTCACTTGCAGATCCTCTTCAATCACACTGCACACGGCAGCAATGTCTTTTGCAAACAGTTGATTTTCTTTGACGTATGAAATTCATCATGGACAGAGACATCACGAAGAAAGTCTGCAACGCTATTGCGAACCGTCTTCTGAGCGTGAATGATTGCAAAAAATTGAAAGAATCTATTAATTTAGGGCTTTATGATAACTTTAAGAAACCATTCTACGAATGTCTTAATTTGAAACTTACGTACCTTCACATTAGTGGTGCCCAAAACACTCACTGCAAACAAGCTACTCGGCGATATCGGGGCTGCCACTCTTTTAACAATAATAAATGACAGATTCTAAAAATAATATTAGTGTAAGTCTTGTTATGTTTCCAATGGTACGAGAATTCGTTTTGCTGAATATCGGTCTCTTCATATGTCATCGCAAAGTTATACTGACCAGTTCATTTTGTCATTTTAATTAGAGGCTTCTCTTAAATGATTAAATAACTATTTTATTTTTATTTACGTATATTTGCTGAGATAAATAATATTAGAAATTCTAGACTGGAAATAAATTATTTAAATATTGGCATTTATTGCAGTGGTATACAACTCTGATATCTCTATAGTTCACTGTACATGTTTATATCACCGTACATAATAAGTTATAGCGGTGAACAACATCGCCAACATTTTTACAGTTTTAGTGTGCTTTCCAGATCCAAAAACTGTTCGTTACAAAAGATGTTGAGGTGTGATTTTACTTCAGATTTTTATGTCCTATTTCCCCATACAAAAAGAAATATCGTCTGCTTGCACCGTGTTGACGCATTCGTACGTTTTCCACTACAGTTTTCCGCTTTATCTCGCACTAGTTTCAGCACTGCACAATCCGTGTCGCGAAGAACGACGCAGTGTATCATATCTACTGATTGTTTGTGTTCTGTTCAACAAGGCTACTACTGCACTTGGACCTTATCGAGAACAGGCGCTGGCGTTGCAGTAAACATGTACAGTGCTGACCAAGGGAAACGCATGCTACTGTCAACGCTTTCAGATCAGTTGTGCATGTACTGTCAACCATAATTACGGGCTGACTAATTGACGAAGGGTTCTGACTCTCAGTACAGTAATATTGTGGTCGATATAAGTACTGTCGCCAACTTAACTGCTAGTATTGGTTTCGACTCGATCGCCTCTGCTTTGTCATATGTGTGCTTTGTAGTTTTAATTATGTTAATATATATTTATTTAATATGTAAATAGATTGGAGGAGTAGCATGGAGACTGAAACCCTAAACAGACACTAGCTGGATGGGGAACGGATGGGGGGCGGGGGTGAGGGGGAGGGAGGAGCGGTAAAGATGAATGAATGTTGTGAACTGTGAAAGGAAAAATAAATAAACAAAAAATTGAAACTGACGAACCAAACCACACATTAAGAAACAGATGTAAACAATGGTAAATGTAATACAAGTAACACATTCACAAGAAAATGCCAAACAAAGATTTACCACAATAAAGTCACATCCGAATTACGTAACCCATTCAAAACCAGGACATAAACGTCGACTACGGAACAAATAATATAATACAGAAACATATCCCAAAACTAAAACCAGAACCGAACAGATGCAAACAGTCTGCACCTGGCAGCTGAACTACAGGGATTGTAACAAAATCTAAATCAGGATGATAAGCAGGATATTGACGTAAGATATAAAGAGCACATAAGAACGTGGAAATACAGTACAAACCACTCAACACTTGCAGACCATCTTAAACACTAATATCATTGGCTAATCACCACAGAAGGAGACATGAGCATCACACAAACCACTCACTGTTCGGGAAATCCACCACATGCACAAAGCACTAACACTCAATAAGCAGCTGCTTAGTGAGCAGATAAATAACGGAAACCACAAACAATACGAAGTCATTGAACAAGTAACATAAAAAAGTTACATCTCTTATAATCTCTTTCCATTACACTCTCTCCTTTATTTCATCCTACCTCCTCCTTCTTTTCTACATTACAATATCAGCTCGCTGTCTGCTTTCTTACTTCACATTCACTGTTGACTAAGTTTTCATCTTGTCCGCCACCCTCCTCCCCCCACCTACAATTACTGTCAAGTTAGGCCCGTAACTCACACGTTGCTCATTTTGGCTTACGTATAAAATAAGTGCATTTTAAGACTATTAAAACGACGTAATAAACATACAGGCCGCTCTGAAATTCTCGTCACAAACTTCTAGACAATATTTTGAATCAGAATCCGTGTCCAGAAACGTACCATTCCCCTGCTACAACAGCATGAAAACATGTCTGCTAGGACCACAGCGCAGTCACGGTGAGGAGGCCTATATCGGAACGGCTATTGTAATTTGACGACTATCCTACCTGTCCGACATGGTTCCAGCCTCATGCCAGTCTGAGTACACGTGTGCAGAATACATCTACATTATTCTTCTGTGTGCCGAAGCTGACGGCAATGAAAGAGACGCTCGTCGCCGTTATCTGCAACGTCCGACCTCATTGGCTTTTTTCTCTGGGGTCGAATAAGGATGTATAAAATGCATGTTTGATCATCAGCTACTTTTATTTCAAACCGAAATATCAACCGGTTCTAGTCATGGACCATCTTTCATGGACCCTCTTCACGGATAAGCGTTAAAATGGTTTAAGACACCACATTACCTTTGTTATTACTTAAATAATGTGTAGACCACGTCATGAATATGAATAAACGACACGACTATTAGAAGCAACCTACTACTACTAAGTGTACAGAGAGCAGTACTGAAGGGAAGATCTTCTCCTCCGTACTGCTTATGATGAAATCAGGTATCAGAATATTTTATGGTCCGTATGGATGATATACGTGGTTGTTAATCATGTAAATATTTTTTTGTTTTTTATGTAGCATGAGGCCTTTTATACTTGGCGTCAGCACATTGAACTTAGTTTGTTACACCCTGTTTTTTTTTCTTTAACGGATCTGAAGATGACAGTAGCCGAAACCGTAGAAGTTTGTGAATTTTTAACATTTTGCAGCACTGCAAAACTGTGATAATTGAACTTGTAACACGTCAGCCTCAGTTGCAAATGTAAACCAATCTTTACCCAGGTTTCACCCAAAATAATTTGGCCTACTTCAGAAGCCAGTGACACTAAATGATGCATGCCAAAGTTTGGCCATGTCAAGTATAAAACTGTAACACCGGAGTAACCAGTCATAAATCTACATTACTTGGGTTGAAGAGAAACAGCGGGCCCACTGCCCCGACGAGGTCGGTAGGTCGCTAGAGCTGCACTGACGTGTTACATGAGTAAAAGTTTGTATGATGAAGACGGGCCGCTAAAATAAAGTGTCAGTAATTGGAAATCGGAAATTCGTGGTAAGGTCTTATGGGACTAAACTGCTCAGGCATCGGTCCCTATGCCTACTCACTACTTAATGTAATTTAAACTAACTTACGCTGTGGATAACACACACACCCATGCCCGAGGGAGTACTCGAACCTCCGACGGGGGAAGTTGCACGGACCGTGACAAGGTGCCCTAGACCGCACGGCTACCCGGTGCGGCTGGCAGTAATTCACCATCTTCTGAACAACGAATGTATCATCATTTCTTGAATGAAGGTTGCTAGTAGGAGTAGGCTGCTGAGAGATGAAAAGTGAAACAGACAGCTGCTGTAGATTTTATTAACATAATGTGTCAATGTTGTAAATATAATAATTGCAGTAGTCGAGGAACGAGATGTGGTTTGAGGTAACGCATGGAGACCTCTGTAGATATGCACTTGATACCTCGTTTGAAATGTATAAGACAGTAACGACAGCTCTGTGTTGGGTTTTCAGAGCGCAGCGGCGGGTGACTGCGTGTTGGTGGTCGGTCAGCACGGTGGCCTACCGCGGCCACAGGCGCAGCTTGACGCCGCTGAAGGGCCGCAGCACCAGCTCGCCCATCAGCTTCAGGTCCTCCAGCCTCTCCACCGTCTGCACGCGGAAGTGGCGCAGGATGTACGACAGCACCGTCTTCTCCTCGAGGATGGCGAATTTCTGACCTGTAAACGTGCGCAGAAAAGCAGTGTTTACGTTCAAATTTTCAAAATAGTGTGTACTTAGTCTACAGGGTGAAGAAACAATGCCGCACTTGGATGTCTGCATGTGATTTCTCACCCAGATTCAAGACCAAAGATTATCTTCAAAAATCAGGTCGGGTGCGTTTTACAAACAAATGTATGAACACGAGGAGCTGGCAACAGTCACATAGTGCGGCGCATGGGAGAATGTACAGGGGAATCTTTAGAACCTGTATCACACCGTAGTACCGTACCAGCCGTCGCATCTCACTAAGCAGTCTGCTGGGACATCAAGCAGACATGCACCATGTAGCTAGGGTTGCTTCTGTTCTCTAGACTTCGTCGTTTAGAAGAAGGAAATCATTTTGTCACAAGAAAATATTCTGTCACATGACAGTGAAATCTACTAAACTGCACCCGTGTGTCTACTAACCGCGCACAACCATAATTGGTCCTGTCTAGTTCATGTAGGGAGACTTCCCGGTAGAGTACAAATTGGAAATTTGTGATAAGGTCTTATGGGACCAAAATGTTAAGGTCATCGGTTCCTAAGCTTACGCAATGCTTAATATAACTTAATCTAAGGGCAACACTCACACCCATGCCCGAGGGAGGACTCGAACCTCTGACGGGGCCAGATATAGTACACAAACAATGAATTCGTCGATATGCTTTTGGTTCTGGGTGCATCCGATAACGCAACTACTGCTGCTATTGTTGCTCGTACGTATGCTGCACGGTACCCTTAAAGGTATCATGCCGGTAAATATATGTTTCGCCACCTGGAGCTACGCCTTCGGGTAAACGGTAACATTTGTCCAGCAGTAATGGACATAGATCGTCCAGGAATAAAACGTACTCCACAGACAGAGGATGCGTTTCTTGAAACCGTTAACCAGTCACCTCCACGAAGTACCCTAGATGTCGCAAAGCAGTTCCAGATATGTCAAAGACTAGTTGTTGAGCTGTTGCACGATGAAGAACTGCACTCAGATCATTACGTTTTAACTCAACACCAGCGGCCAGAAGACCACATTCGACGAGTACAGTTTAGTGAATGGCTTTAGCACCCAGTGGAACATAACGAACATTTTATATTTAACTTGATATGGAATAACGAACCTATCTTCAGTCGCAACGTATTTTCAAGCCTCCAGAACAGTCACTATTGACTGAAGCAGAACCCAGAAGTCATCCATGAACGTGGCTTTGAAGCAAGCTGTGGCACAACCATGTGGGCTGAAATCGTGGGAGGGATGCTTTCAGTCCCTTGCCTATTGCCGGACAAATTCAGTGAGCTTCTATAGCGTACGTTTCTTTGCAATACTTTGCCTGGCGCATTAGAAAACGTTCCACTTACTGTTCGGTGACAGCTATTTTTCAGCATTACGGTGCACCGCCACCCATTGGAATGAATGTAACTATGTAAATGACTTAATTTCCAAGCAAATCAATTGGTCATGGAGGTCCGATGCTTTGGCCTCCACATTCCCCGGATCTTAATCCATTAGATTTTTGTTTGTGGGGACACTTCAAGGAAAAATTTTATAGTGTTCCAGAGAAGGATGTACACGACCGAGCAGCTCGCGTACATGCCACTTCAGCAATGGTGGATGCAGGTGTGATGAGTACAGTCTAGCAAAGTATGAGCCAGCGAGTGGTTCAAATGGTTCAAATGGCTCTGAGCACTGTGGGACTTAACATCTTAGGTCATCAGTCCCCTATAACTTAGAACTACTTAAACCTAACTAACCTAAGGACATCACACAGATCCATGCCCCAGCCAGGATTCGAACCTGCGACCGTAGCAGTCCCGCGGTTCCGGAGTGCAGCGCCTAGAACCGCAAGACCACCACGGCCGGCCAGCGAGTGGTGAAGTATTCGCAAATGTAAGGTGTTCGCTTTGAAAATCTTCTCTAAAATGAACGTTGCTTGTGCGTGTACGTACATCTACACCTGCATCTACATGGTTACTCTGCAATTCACACTTAAGTGCCTGACAGAGGGTTCATCGAACCATTTTCATACTACTTCTTTACTTTTCCACTCTCGAATGGCGCGTGGGAAAAAGAAACACCTAAATCTTTCCGTTCGAGCTCTGATTTCTCTTATTTTATTACGATGATCATTTCTCCCTACGTAAGTGCGTATCAACAAAATATTTTCGCATTCTGAAGAGAAAGAAAACCGCCTTTGTTTCAGTGACTGCCACCCCAACTCGCGTATCAAATCAGTGACATTCTCACCCCTGTTGCGCAATAACACGACAATAGCTGCCCTTCTTTGCACTTTTTCCATGTCCACCGTCAGTCTTACCTGGTAAGGATCCCACGCCGCGCAGCAGTATTCCAGCGGAGGACGGACAAATGTAATGTAGGCTGTCTCTTTAGTGGGTTTGTCGCATCTTCTAAGTGTTCTGTCTACAAAACGCAGTCTTTGTTTCGCCTTCCCCACAATATTATCTATGTGGTCTTTCCAATTTAAGACGCTCGTAATTGCAATTCCTAGGTATTTATTCGAAGTGACAGCCCTTACGTTTGTGCGATTTATCGTATATCCAAAATTCATCGGATTTCTTTTAGTATCCATGTGGATGACCTCACACGTTTCTTTGTTTAGTGCCAATTGCCACTTCTGGCACCCTACAGAAATTCTCTCTAGATCAATTTGTAATTGGAACTGATCGTCTGATGATTTTACTAGACCATAAACTACAGCGTCATCTGCAAATAATCTAAGGGGGCTGCTTAGATTATCATCTGCACTATTTGTTGTGTTCGCTGAAGAGCCAACACCGTGTTACTGTTGGAGGCCGAAATGCACCCGTTTTAGCTCACGCAGGCTGGCGTGAGGAGGGAAGAACTATACTGCTGTGAGGTCTGGAACATGACAAGGAATTAGAATTCAGAAAGCGAACGTAATTATTTTCATACTTAACTTTAATCCATTTATGATGAACGTCGCTCTTGACGGTACATGATTCACAATATTATCTGTTCAGATTATAGTAACTGAATATGGCTCCTAGACCGGTCGTAGCAAATGACGTAGCTCAAGGCTATGCCAAACTGTCGTCTCGGCAAATGAGAGCGTATGTAGTCAGTGAACCATCGCTAGCAAAGTCGGCTGTACAACTGGGGCGAGCGCTAGGTAGTCTCTCTAGACTAGACCTGCCGTGTGGCGGCGCTTGGTCTGCAATCACTGATAGTGACGACACGCGGGTCCGACGTATACTAACGGACCGCGGCCGATTTAAAGGCTACCACCTAGTAAGTGTGGTGTCTGGGGGTGACACCACACTACTTATGTAAATCAGGAACAGCAAAGGGCCTATGCACTACTACGTGGAACGCCAGATATCACTTCTATTCTACTCGATGATTTACCATCTATCACTATGAACTGTTACCTCCCTGAGAGGAAATCACGAACCCATTCACACAACTGAGACGATATGCCATATGCACGCAATCTGATTAATAGTCGCTTGTGAGGAACGGTATCAAAAGCCTTCTGGAAATCTAGGAATATGGAATCGATCTGACATCCCTTGTCGACAGCACTCATTACTTCATGGGAACAAAGAGCTATCTGTGTTGCACAAGAACGATATTTTCCGAATCCGTGTTGGATATGTATCAATAAGTCATTTTCTTCAAGGTGATTCATAACGTTCGAGTACAGAATATGCTCCAAAATCCTACTGCAAATTGAGGTCAGTGATATGGATCTGTAATTCAATGGGTTATTCCTATTTCCTCTCTTAAATATTGGTGGGACCTGTGTTACTTTCCAGTCTTTAGGAACAGACCTTTCGTCAAGTGAGCTGTTGTATATGATTGCTAAGATAGACGCTATTGTGTTTGCATACTCCGAGCATAAGCCTGAACGCCTAGCGTACAGAATGGAATTATTGTGCACATTATAATGTACAATCTAGTGTAGACTACCTAATGCGTTTTTATACCTCACTGGATACAGACGATGTTATTGTATCCACTATTATTTTCTGTTGGTCGGTTAGGTCTGTAAGAAGTTCATGTTTTGTTTTAATGTTTAAATACAGTACAGGTAACAGTAGTAGAAAGACATACGCAAGATTCGCATTGTGGATGTGTTAATTAGATACTATTTCATGTTTTAACAAAAAAAAAAATGTTTGGCGCGAAAGGCACATATCCGTTCCTCACAGCATCTCCTCGTCTCACTAAATTAATGGGACAGCTCCAGCACAGCGCTGAGCTCATGCTATCCGTTCTTGGCGAACCACACGCAGTTACAGCGTTGCCAGAGCCTCGTTTTTAAATCGCGTTTCTATTAAAACTATTGGCGAAACTAGGTTTTCCTATACCACCAGGTGCAGTATTTTTTATTCGCCCTGCATATGGGCTCCTGTAACATAATGTGCAGCTTGCCAGCTTGCGAGACGAGAAAGTTAACAGACACGGCTCGAAAGTGGATTAGCGAACGTGAGGTGGTACATCGACCATGATCGGTGAGGTAGTTAGGCGGTCGCCCACGCTCTTTTAGGCAAATGCTAGACTGGTCCCCAATTCCGCCGAAGAGAACACGATACACAAACAGATAAAATAGGATACCACACAGAACAAAGCTCACGCGAGTCACAGGCAGATGGAGCAGTTGATTACCCTCTTTTAGGCTACCTTCACGACTGTACAATAAATTTTTCGAAATCGTCGCACAATGTAACGTCCAACAGCTCTTATTCATTTCAGGTTGCTCATTGGAACTGTATTCTTAAACATTGGTCTTTTGTGCATTATCACCATGTTTTACGAATTTGATCAACCGTACCGGGGACACAGCGCAGTATGCAGAACAACGGCATCTACCCACAATCTGTCTCAGTAATAGTAATAATTACAGTGAAGTGCCTGAATGCATTAGTTCTCTTTTGTAAGATGTGCCTGGTGTAAGTAAAAAGTTTGTGCAACTATATGGAACTATTTAAAATTTACCATAAGAACTGTGCTGCAAGATTTGTTACGAAACGATGTATATGTAAGAAATATTTCAATTCCACAAATTGAAGTCTCGACTGATGAATGTCTTCTGTAATGTAACATCAAACACCGCCTAGAGTGTTTTTCTTCTGTTCGTCATCTTTGTAAGCATTACATCTGAAACAGTTTAGCTATCGATATTACCTGCAAGTTATTCAAGGTATTTAAGGTACATGACATTTTTTGTAAGGTTGAGGTGTTTGAAATAGGTAAGTATACACACAGGGAGGAAGGTCTGTACCAACTGCTCTATGCGCGGTTCTTTATGCTGCAAAAATGAGTGCCCACAACATGTTTCCTAAAACTGCTTGCAGTGCGTCTTAGCAGCTAAAATTTTGACATTGCTTTTGTTCCGGAGTATTCTTCCTACGTATAAAATACCAGGGTAGGTTTCGATATGTCGGAATGGACCACTCCCTTGTGAGCTGTAGGGGGTACCCGAAATCCATCTCCAAAATATCAGCGGTTGATCAGGGGCCGATGTTTCCTGGTGGTTTCACAGCAATAATCTAATCACGATTCAGTCCGTTTGCCATTCCAATTACCTTTGGTACAGCAAAAATACATTCACACCGCAATAAGCAATCACCAAATCGTATAACCTGTTTGAGTTGAACGGTTTTGAAGAGAACATGAAATAGGCCGAACACGTAATGAATTATTTAACGATCTACAGGGAGCTATATTTTTACACATTGCCTGACAAAAGAAGTGAAGCACCAAGGAGGGGAGGGGGAAATGAAATGAAACTTCATGGGCTGAGTTGCGTGAAGTTATTCAATGATTACAAAATCGAGTCAAATTCACATACAACCTGACAATATGAACCCACTCATCAGTATGAAGTTGCACCCTCTCATCCTGAAAGTCTGCACGGATTCAGCAAGAAATTTGAAATTTGTGATAAGATCTTACGGGACCAAACTGCTGAGCTCATCGGTCCCTAAGCTTACACACTACTTAATCTAACTTAAACTAACTAAGGATAACACACACACACCCATACCCGAGGGAGGACTCGAACCTCCTTCGGGGGGAACCTCGCGTACAGTGACAGCACGCCCTAGACCACGCGGTCACCCCGCGCGGCAATTGAGTTAGAAAGAGTATCTTCTACTTAAGCAAACTGACCGACAACTGTCGTAAGTGGTTCTTAATATCCTGATACTGGGAAGCAGTTGACATCACAGCTGGCCCACGTTCTATCGGAGAGAGCTCTTGGGATATTGCTGGCCACAAGGACACCTCAACATCACGCGGACAGTTAATACAGACGTATGCCGTGTGTGGACATACATTGTCGTGTTGAAAACTATCACCTCGTTGCCATTGAGTGAGAGATAACATATGAGGATTAAGGATGTCCGTCAGGTACCGCTGAACCGTGAGGGCTCCCTCAGTCATTTTTATTGCTCATGAAAACCACACATTGCATGTTGTACCACCAAACAACGAGAACTTAAGAGGTGGTGGTCCAGATTGATGTACACACCGGTACCTCTAATACACAATAGCACGTTGTCTTGCACTGTTGCATGGCTGTATTCGTCGTGGCACTCCTCAGCGGCGATTCGCCGTAGATCACTCAGAGTGGTTGGTGGGTAACGTCGTCCATAAACAGCCCTTTTCAATGTATCCCAGGCATTTTCGATAGGGTTCATATCTGGAGAACATGCTGGCCAATCTAGTCAAGCGATGTCGTTATCATGAAGGAAGTCAAACACAAGATGTGAACAATGGGAGCGCGAATTTTTGTCCATGAAGACGGATTCCTCGCCAATTTGCTGCCGATATGGTTGCACCATCAGTCGGAGGATGGCAGTCACGTATCGTACAGCCGATACGGCGCCTTCCATGACCACCAGCGGCGTACATAATACCACCCAAAAAGAGCAGAGAACCCCCACCTTGCTGCACTCGCTAGACAGTGTATCTAAGGCGTTCAGCCTGACCGGGTTGCATCCAAAGAAGTCTCCGACGATTGTCTGGTTGAAGGCATATGCGATACTCATCGGTGCAGAGAACGTGACGCCAGTCCTGAGCGGTCAATTCCGAATGTTGTTGGGCCCACCTGTACCGCGCTGCATGGTGTCGTGGTTGCAAGATGAACCTCGCCATGGACGTCGGGAGTGAAGTTGCGCATCATGCAGCTTATTGCGCACAGTTTGAGTCGTAACACAACGTCCTGTGGCTGCACGGAAAACATTATTCAACATGATGGAGTTTCGGGCAGGGTTCCTCCGTCCATAATCCGTTGGTAGCAGTCACCCACTGCAGTAGCAGCCTTCGGGCGGCCTGAGCGAGACATGTCATCGACAGTTCCTGTCTCTCGGTATCTCCTCCATGTTCGACCAACATCGCTTTGGTTCACTCCGAGACGCCTGGACACTTCCCTTGTTGAGAGCCCTTCCTGGCACAAAGTAACTATACGGACGCGATCGAACCGCGGTATTGTCCTTCTAGGTATGGTTGAATTACAGACAACATGAGCTGTGTATCTCCTCCCTGATCGTCTGTCGGAGCCCCTCAGTCTAATAGGTGCTGCTCATGCATGGTTGTTTACATCTTTGGGCGGGTTTAGTGACATCTGTGAACAGTCAAAGGGACTGTGTCTGTGATAAAATATCCACAGTAAAAGTCTATCTTCAGAATTTCTGGTAACTGGGATGATGCAAACTTTTTTGATGTGTGTATTAGACTGTGGAGCAGCAGTCACGATCTGCCTATGAGCGAGGAAGGGAACATACGGTTTTCTGGCTGCTACCCAAGACGGAGTGCCTTGGTTGGCAGCCAATCTGTGTATTTGAGTTGTGGCTTCTACAGTGACCGCTAAGTGCTGGCTTTCTTTCAGTCTGCCATTTCTCAGTGGTGTGCACTCAGTACAACGCCCATATTGACGTTCTGGTATAATCGGCATTGAATGCAGGCTGTCTGCCTGTTACTGATTCAGTGCCATGTACCAAACACGAGGCAGTGTCAGACTTCGCTCAAATTTTCTCCTGGTGGGTGAATATAGCATTTAAGTTACTTGTCATTTGTCTATTTTGCCTATAACCATGCGTGTTACATTCTGTTACATGCTTCATTTAGAGGTCAAATTGTGAAACATCTCGCCAGTCCAATACTCATAATATTTGTGGCGCTGATAATGCTGAGTTGTCTGTTAGATGGTTGCACATGCGTGAAGCTACTGATCTCAGGTTGTTATCGTTCGATTCTGTTAGGTTTAGTGGAACCACGCGACTGGTACGGTCGCAGGTTCGAATCCCGCCTCGGGCATGGATGTGTGTGATGTCCTTAGGTTACTTAGGTTTAAGTAGTTCTAAGTTCTAGGGGACTGATGACCACAGATGTTAATAGTGCTCAGAGCCATTTGAACCATTTGATAGGTTTAGTGTGCCAGCTGCGCCAAGCCTATGCGAAAATTTCTATGTGTGTTAAGTTAATGATGTACATGTCAAGTATGTTCTTTTTTGCAGAGTTTTGTGTTCGATATGAATTTTGAAAAAAATCTTGTCTCCTTTTAAAAGTGTTACCCCTTTATGTTGTGAAGTTTAGAGCGCCATTTGAGTTAAAGTTAATATAACTGACGTAAATAAATTATGCATGTTTTATTCTGTGAAGTTTTTGCGTGAACATTTATTTTTAAAAAAATTGGTGAGTGCTTGTAAATGCCCCTATTTACGAGCAGAAAGTGTAAGTGGTTGCGAAAGTACAGTAACTGTACGTTCAAAATTTGCCTCACTGCTGTCTTTGCATTTATATCGAACATTTGCATTCAGTTCTTTTAATCACCTTTGGTGAATCATTGTGCCTTAATACTGCGCCTATGTGAGTTTTGTATAATGAGCATGGGACATCACAGCCATACGTATTTTGCTGTTATTTATGAGGCCAAACTTTCATATTCCTAGGGTTAAACGTCATTAAGTATATTTCGCCTTGAAGTTGTGTTGCTATCATTTATTATCTTATGGCCAAACGTGATGAAATGTACTCGATGTCAAAGTGTTGTGATCAACCAGGATGAAGTCACTTCATAATTATGCGCAATGTTTAGATTTGGTCATTAATTAATAAATGATGAATTGAAATTTGTCCAGTGAAACCACTAGCAAGCCGACTCTCACGTTCGCTGCCATATCACTGTCGAGTAGCGGCTGTCACAGATACAGTAGCTACTTCTCATGTTCAAACATCTAATAACGAAAGTCATGGAACAGATTGCATATTAGCGTTTCCAGGCCAAGGTAATGAAGTTACGCAGAATAGGTAAACAGACACCGGTGCAGTCTCAATTTCAGTACACAAATTCCATGTATTGCAGCAGCACAGTAGGAATCATTATTTAGTTTTCGTGTGACAAAACAATATTTATCAAGTTATCACTCACTGACGCTGTCACATCCCAAATTACATTTACAACATCGCATTTAATAAACGTTAGACGTTGCGTTCAGAGAGTGCCAGTGTCATATTGGATTTTAGAATGTTACGTCATAGATCATTCCACAGAAGTTACTAAAAATTATATTACTATCGTGATTACGGCATTTCACACCAACGTTACACAACTAGAAACACAAACATAAACTTACAAATTTACTAAATTTAGATTGAATATGGGAGATAGTACGACATGTGGAATATCTTTGAAACTATTGTGGATATTTAAAAGGGCTTTCAGGGAGTGTGTATTTACTACGAAAATTAAGATTTCCAGCTGTTGTTTACAGTTATCTCAATGATGACGACTGTAGTCACAAAAACGAAAAACGTCTATCTAATGGAATGTGTCGATCTAATGGAATGTCGGGTCAACTGTGTGTCTGGAGTCTGGATCCAGTAAGTAGAAAGACGGGACTAACAAAAAGTCGTTCAACTGATCCTTGAATATTGTCATCAGTCTATGACACTTACTGGGGGGGGGGGGGGGGGGGGGAGTGTGGGTTAATAAGATGGTTTCAACACTTGTTCGTTTACGAAGTGCGACAGTGTTGTTGTGTGAATATTCATTCAGTTACATTGATAGACTCTGTCAAAGACGCACTGCGGCCAGTGAAAAGTGTAGGGTTACAATTACAACAACGTACTCTACTAGAAGAGTCGAGCAATGTATTATTTCCTCCCACATATAACTGACGATAATATAATGAGTGGAAAGTCATGATCTTCAATGTATGAGAATTTAGAGCTCATACAAATTATCAGTCTTCTTTCCCACACACCATTTGCGAACGACACAGAAATTGATCGTCATATCGGCAGTACTCATTATCCGTCACACAAGATGGCTTGCGAAAGTTACAGGTAGTTCTGTCCTCTGATATGTCTACCATTAAAACTGAAAAATAGAGAATGTGCCAACAATGAGAGCTGTGACAAGGCGACTCACCAATGCAGTTGCGTGGTCCTCCACTGAACGGTACGAAGGCGAATGGATGGCGCTTCTGTATGTTCTCCGGCAGGAACCTGTCTGGGTCGAAGCGTTCCGGGTCCGGCCAGTGGTCGGGGTCCCGATGTGTGTGGATGATGTTCATCGTCAGCATGGTTCCCTCAGGAATATTGTATCCGGCTGCAATATGCATGCTGCTCTTGAAACTGAGTCTCATCCATAAAATAACTAATTTAGGAGTTTATGGGAAAAATCTGTGTTTTGTACAATATGTATCTTTCTTGTCTTAAGGACTGCCGGCCTAACTTACATTTGCTGCTGTAACATGTCATAAAAGGAGAATTATCAGACTCCAATGAAATAGTCTCGTCTTATTCAAAAAATTATTAGCTACGGGATATTTCTCAAACATTTATTTCTTTGTTGTCACATCATCCCCATATGGTTTTAAAAAACTCAAAATGGATGAATTTTGTTGTGTTTACGCAAAAAATAGAATTATGGATTTTAAATTAAAATCAAAGGACTAAAAGATAAAGACAAAAATGTGAGGGGACTTCTATAAGTAATCAAAACCTTTTTTTCCTAAAAGTAGGTTCTTTTTATTCGATTCCAATGCAACTCATTGTTCACCAGTCTTTAGCCTACAATACCCTAATTGTCACCGTAATCTCGTTTAATTCGATGGCTGTGCACCACCGTACTATGAAGGCGTGCATGTCATGATTTTGCCACTATACTAGTCGACGTCGGAGCCAACGTCTTGCTGCATTAATAACTTGCCGATCATCCACGTGCTGCTTCCCCTGTAGAGCCAAATACATGACAGGCGGAAGATGTGAGATCGTGGCTGTAGGGTGGATGACGAAGAGCAGTCCAATGAAGTTTCTGAGCTCCTTTCAGGTGCGCGACTTGTGAGGCCTTGCGTTGTCACAGAGAAGTCGCTTTCCTTTTTGTGGCTACCAACACGCTCTAGTTGTTTGTTCAGTTTCCTGAGGGTAGTACAACGCACTACACAGTTGATCGTAGCACCATGAAGGAGAATATCAATCTAAATAACCCCTTCAGAATCCCAGGAGACAGTCGCCATAACTTTATCGGCTGAGATCGCGACTTTCAACATTTTCTTCGGAGGAGAGGTGGTATGGCGCGACTCCATTGACTGCCGTTTTGTGTCCTGTTCGAAGTGATAAGCCTATGTTTCATCACCTGTGACGATCTTAAAGGAAAAATTATCACGATCAGCATCGTAGTACGCAAACATTCCCGCGCGGATGGTCCTATGTTAGACAGTGATGAACCAAGCGGGCACACACGTTTGAGTACCCCAACTGGTGGACGAGTGTATCAGCAATACCAACAGAGACATCCAGTTGAGGAGCGAGGTGTTTCATTGTGATCCGTCGACCACCTCGAATGATAGTGTGCGCACATGCCAACGCGGGAGATGGGTGAAGTTTTTTTCGACTTTGTTGTTATGATGACAGACGGCTTACCCAACGAGTCAACGTACTTTTGTTCACTACCAGGTCCCCGTAGACATTCTATAAGCACCTATGAATATCTACAGTTGAATAGTTTGTCGTGAAAGGAAACTCAGTGAGAACTGTCTGCCTAACAAGTACCTTCATTGCAGACGTCATTTTGAAAGCCATGTGTGGCGTCGCCACCTATCGGAAATTCATGAAATTATAGGAATTGAAGCGGCAATATTCCATGATGTTCCACAACTAACTCCTCATTTTTCAAGCCAAACTGGCTGAAGAAAAGAATGTGTTGCGTTACTTTCTTAACGCCTGTCGTATATGCACTGGAAAACACATCATAGGAAAGGTAACAGTCTCAAAGAATGTTTCACTGAAAGCCCAGGAGAAAAGTATCTGGGGAGGACAGAATGTGTTCAGCAATGTTGAAGGATGTTAGTAGAAAAGTATATGGCTCCATTTAGCAGGAAATTATGGAGATGGGGGTAGGTGTTGGAGCGGATAATGGGAAGAAAGAAGGAAAGAAGGAGTTTGGTTTACGGGTACATCAGTAATATCAGGAAAAAAGATCTAGGGGGAGATGGAGATGGAAAAACGGAGGGAGCCCTGGTATGGACTGGGACAGCTGACGAAGAGCTATATTTGGTAGGTAGGATATGTTCGAATCTCATTGTCTGGGAGATGTAGTTGGTTTGGAATAGGATATTGAGTATGTGTAGGGTCGGGACAGGCTGATGTCTTTGTAAAGAAGAGGCAGCACACCAGGAATAGCGATTAGAGATGTTACAATAGGGTTACTGGAATCTATGAGTAGTTTGCAGATAGTGTAGGATACGCGGAGGTATTCAATGTAGGTGAGGAGAGGTGGGAATTTGATAAGATGGGCCAGGATCCACGAGGAGGGGGTTGGTGGAAGATAAGGGAATGCGGAAAACGAGGCGAACTGCATAACGTTCAAATATTTGTGTGGACTTACGGAACTTAGGTGGCTCAGATATCCATACAACACTTGCTTAGGAGAGAACAGGTCGGATTAACATATATGCAAAGCCCCTGCCACCGTTTTCAGCATGAAGGCTAATGTCAGGAACTACTAGTGGGATTTTTATTGAGATTTTCGCTAGTAGACGCACTGATTCACGATAAATGTTTACAAATATGATTTATTAACACTACAACACAGAAGTCACCTGGTTGTAGATACTGTTATTCATTCGGGGTGGGCTGCTAATATGTCAATAATGGACCTATGGTAGTAGGATCAGACTTAAACATTATCTGCAATGATTAAATGCATTCAACCAGTTTAACAGTATTTTATACAGTTCAAGTATGCGTATTAAGAGACAATGCTCTCATCATACTGTTGTTTACATTCAGTTTGTAGCGCTCATTAAATAGACTTTTCAAAAGCACATCGGTCTCTTTCTCCTCAACTTACACAGGGTGATTCAGCTACCCTTTCCTATGGGTTTTATGCACCCTGCAACACCTTCAAATATAACCCACAAATTTTCATATAGCCTCGCTTGCTACGTGCAAACCGTTAGTCCCACAGCAGAAATGAAAATAACTTTCTTGTAGGAAATTTAATTTAGTTAAATGTTGTCCCAGGATACGTTTTCGCTACAGGTTGTAGTTTTCGCATTATGCAAGAAAGACGTACAAAAGTTACCTTCAACCAAGCGTTTCTTGAATAACTCGAAAACCGTGGCTTAACAGTTCGCTTGTAGCGAGAGGGACAAAATGAAAATTTCACGTGATGTTTTTGATAGCATTGAAGGCTGCATAAAACCCATAGGGAGGGCCAGCTGAATCATCCTCTATAAAGTCGTTGACTTCACACAGTTGTGCAGCACACCCTGTCCTCTTCCTCAGCTACGTGTACCTGGAGTGCTTCCCCTGTTGTCCAGAGATTGTTGTGAACTGTTATGCATGAGGTACCACTGTGCGTGGCCACTCGTTTTTATGCTTCTAAAGATGCGGCGGGACGATATGAATAAATACGTGTACTCACAACTTAATGTTTATTTTATTTCATGAACGTCAAAAACTGAGTGTCAACAACCTGATGAAGAATTATTGTCTATTGAAGCACATAGTCCAGTTGTGTCACATACATAAGAGGTTTAATCGAAATAATGATTCGTGATAAAATATAATAACCACTATGCAACATCCGAAAAATGGTAATATTAAGACTACTGCATTGCTTTCACGGGAAGTTAATGGTAGTGTGTCGTTACCCTACATGGAGATGCCTTTGAAGTCGTCCCACATACATAAATACAAATTTCATGATCAATATTTTTTAAAGGCCAGCATAGCTTTTATACACTACTGGCCATTAAAATTGCTACACCACGAAGATGACGTGCTTCAGACCCGAAATTTAACCGACAGGAAGAAGATGCTGTGATATGCAAATGATTAGCTTTTCAGAGCATTCACACAAGGTTGGCGCCGGTGGCGACACCTACAACGTGCTTACATGAGGAAAGTTTCCAACCGATTTCTCATACACAAATAGCAGTTGACTGGCGGTGCCTGGTGAAACGTTGTTGTGATGCTTCGTGCAAGGAGGAGAAATGCGTACCATCACGTTTCCGACTTTGACAAAGGTCAGATTGTAGCCTATCGCGATTGCGATTTATCGTATTGCGACATTGCTGCTCGCCTTGGTCTCGAGATCCAACGACTGTTAGCAGAACATGGAATCGGTGGGTTCAGGAGGGTAATACGGAACGCCGTGCTGGATCCCAACGGCCTCGTATCACTAGCAGTCGAGATGACAGGCATCTTATCCGCATGGTTGTAACGGATCGTGCAGCCACGTCTCGATCCCTGAATCAACACATGGGAACGTTTGCAAGACAACAACCATCTGCACGAACAGTTCGACGACGTTTGCAGCAGCATGGGCTATATCAGCTCGGAGACTATGGCTGCGGTTACCCTTGACGCTGCATCACAGACAGGAGCGCCTGCGATGGTGTACTCGACGATGAACCTGGGTGCAGGAATGACAAAACGTCATTTTTTCGGATGAATCCAGGTTCTGTTTGCAGCATCATGAGGGTCGCATCCGTGTTTGGCGACACGTGGTGAACGCACATTCGAAGTGTGTATTCGTCATCGCCATACTGGCGTTATCACCTGGCGTGATGGTATGGGGTGCCATTGGTTACACGTCTCGGTCACCTTGTAATCGCCCCACGGAAAATTACCCTCTACCACGCAATAATTAATAATGGTCAATCAAATCATCCACATTTATTTACGTTTGAAAAGTATCTGAGCAGATTTTCTAGTAATATATGCGCCGACAGCTCGTCGACGCCAAGGTATTTTTCTAGTACGTTTATTCTTTGGAACAACAGAGGTACAGAGATGTATGCTCCATGGTCATTATAGGAAGAGAAGAGAGAGAAAGGAACAGCTTCGGAAAGTATCGGTTGGAAGATTTTCGGATTGCTAAAGGAGATTTATGTACTCTTCTTCGCGCTAAAGCGAGACAGGAAAGGAATCATTGATGATTGTCTGGGCCCTGTAATTGGGAAGTTTCAGCTGTGACGAAGAGAGCCTGCAATCTCTGAGTTTTTGTTTTTTTTTTTTTTTTTTTTTTTTTTTGAAATCGTCCAAAAAGGCTTCGTCCACATCTGAAATTTTAGATCTGTCGTAAACTGAACGAAGTGTTCACACGATCGATTTTTCCCAACTGAATGCAGCGCTTAATAATAATAACGTATGTAAAGATCTTTTCTAGCAAGCCAGCCGCTGAATATTAAGACGAAGGGCTCCATCAGATATTCTACTAGGCTGATTTCATGTAACTTATATTTGAACTGTACACAGATAAAGGACAGAGAGAGAGAGAGAGAAAGAGAGAGCGAATGGAATTCTAGAAGTTACTCAGAATCCTCCCATTAGTATAATTTTTTGTCTGTCTTTGCACGGATAAGCCAAATAAGAAAACCTAAGCCCTTGACTTTATTGTACAGAATTGTGTATGAGGGTGAGAGAGCGATAAAGGCGACAGATACATTTCTGTACAGACAAAACATTACACCAAGTTAGCGGCTACCTGCATTAACACACACACACAGACTTTCATCAAAACCAAAGCAGTAAGAGAATTCATTAGAATGGCCAATCCGTGACAGGACACGTTTTTGGACGTTGTTAAAATAATTTTGTTCTTTGTTTCATGTGAACTACGACGAGACAACTTAACGTGGAAAAGAGAAGAAATACTCGCAGTCGTATTATTTGATCTACAAATAAAAGCAGCACGCTGGACGCACAGTGGACGCCACATGCGTCACCCACGGCATGGGGCTACAGCCACACCTGCACCCGCCCATGTTAGGCATAAATTCTGCCTGACTCATGTAGTACTATCACCGTCAGAGGGTGGTACGGGACTACAAGTCCCACCGCCACACCTCCAAAGTGAATTGCAGTGACGCAGTCACTGCACAGTGGAAGTTTACTGGCTCACCAACACAGTTAGACCGCAACAGACCGGTGATGCTGTATTGTAACCTATCACCTCGGACTACAAGTCCTTTTTAAAAAAAAAAAAAAAAAGCACAGTGGACACGGGACTATAAGTCCCACCGCCATACCTTCACCTGCACATGTTAGGCAATAAATTCTGCCTGACTCATGTAGTACTATCACCGTCAGAGGGTGGTACGGGACCATGAGTCCCACCGCCACACCTCCAAAGTGAATTGCAGTGACGCAGTCACTGCACAGTGGAAATTTACTGGCTCACCAACACAGTTAGACCGCAATAGACCGGTGATGCTGTATTGTAACCCGGTGATGCTGTATTGTAACCTATCACCCCGGACTACAAGTCCATTAATAAAAAAAAAAAAACAGTGGAACCACACCACGGTACGGGACAACAAGTCCCACCGCCACACCTTCACCTGCCCATGTTAGGCAATAAATTCTACCTGACTCATGTAGTACTATCACCGTCAGAGGGTGGTACGGGACTACAAGTCCCACCGCCACACCTCTAAAGTGAATTCAGTGACGCAGTCACTGCACAGTGGAAATTTACTGGCTCACCAAAACAGTTAGAACGCAATAGACCGGTGATGCTGTATTGTAACATATCACCCCGGACTACAAGTCCATTAAAAAAAAAAAAAAATTGTAACATATCACCCCGGACTACAAGTCCATTAAAAAAAAAAAAAAAAAAAAAGCACAGTGGAAATTTTCTGGCCCACCAACACTGTTAGACCGCAACAGACCGGTGATGCTGTATTGTAACCTATCACCTCGGACTACAAGTCCTTTTTAAAAAAAAAAAAAAAAAAAAGCACAGTGGACACGGGACTATAAGTCCCACCGCCATACCTTCACCTGCACATGTTAGGCAATAAATTCTGCCTGACTCATGTAGTACTATCACCGTCAGAGGGTGGTACGGGACCATGAGTCCCACCGCCACACCTCCAAAGTGAATTGCAGTGACGCAGTCACTGCACAGTGGAAATTTACTGGCTCACCAACACAGTTAGACCGCAATAGACCGGTGATGCTGTATTGTAACCCGGTGATGCTGTATTGTAACCTATCACCCCGGACTACAAGTCCATTAATAAAAAAAAAAAAACAGTGGAACCACACCACGGTACGGGACAACAAGTCCCACCGCCACACCTTCACCTGCCCATGTTAGGCAATAAATTCTACCTGACTCATGTAGTACTATCACCGTCAGAGGGTGGTACGGGACTACAAGTCCCACCGCCACACCTCTAAAGTGAATTCAGTGACGCAGTCACTGCACAGTGGAAATTTACTGGCTCACCAACACAGTTAGAACGCAATAGACCGGTGATGCTGTATTGTAACATATCACCCCGGACTACAAGTCCATTAAAAAAAAAAAAAAAAATTGTAACATATCACCCCGGACTACAAGTCCATTAAAAAAAAAAAAAAAAAAAAAGCACAGTGGAAATTTTCTGGCCCACCAACACTGTTAGACCGCAACAGACCGGTGATGCTGTATTGTAACCTATCACCTCGGACTACAAGTTCTTTTTTTTTTAAAAAAAAAGTAAAAAGGCAAAATCTATACTTTTTATTAAACTTGCTAGTATTGAGGAAGTAGACGTAGATTTGAACATTTAATAATTGTGTTCATAACAGAAGTAGTTTGACTGACCTGCCCTAGTTGCATTTACCTGTATAAGTACTATAACAAAGTAGCCACAGAAGTATTCTTGTGAAGGGAGATATATATACATCTTGACTGTAGAACATTTATATGGTTTTAACTAGGGCAATGTTTAAGATGAGTCAAGCAGAGCAGAGCAACACGCAACAGCCTTCAGCTGTGAGCACTGATGATAATGATGTAGTAAGAAGTGTTGTAGAACCGATCGCTACAGATAGCGCAATAGAACGCCCGGTAGACACGGCTGGAGATGTAACAGCCAGTATGCAACATGGATTAGACCCATTGGTCATTATCATGAGGCAGATGCAGATGTTAACGGAGACCGTGAATAATATGAATACAAAATTAGCCTCAGTTACTGAAGGGCAGGAAAATATGAAAACCGACATTAACGCGAAATTAGCCTCAGTTACTGAAGGGCAAAACCATTTGAATACAAAATTAGCCTCAGTTACTGAAGGGCAAGAAAATTTGAAAACCAACATTAACGCGAAGTTCGCCGCAGTGAATGAAGGGCAAAATGATTTGAATGCGAAGTTAGCCTCAGTTACTGAAGGGCAGGAAAAGCTGAAAGCTGAGATTAAGCAGCAGTTACATGACAGTTTTTCCGAATTAGAACAACGGATAGAGGCGAAGACAAAGGAACTTAAAGATCAGGCCGAAGAGACGGAACGAAAATTAACTGCACAAATCGAATTGGTTAAAGCTCAATGTGAGGAATCTACTCAACGCGTACGTGTAGAAATGAAGGAGTACGTGGCTATTAAGATAGATACCGTACGCGAACAGGTGGAAATGGTTCCGCAATTAGTACAAAAGCAAGATGCCATGTCATGTGCAATTGCGCAACTTCCTGAATTGGCACGTACGCAGACGAACCTAAAGGAAAGTGTGGAACATCTGACAGAACGTCAAGAAGTTATAGACCACCAGATTAATGTATTAACGGGTAAATTATCCGAAATCACATTAGAAAACAAAAGGCTGATGTGTGAAAACGTTGAGCAAAATGTTAAAGAAGCATTCCAGAGTCTGTGCGGCAAACAGGAAGAGAATTGGTTTGCGAAAGGACTAGAGGAAGTGCGACAGCAGTTAGATGCTGATCTCGAGCATTGGAAACAAACGATAGCGGAGTCGATACGCGTTTCACAACAAGGCTCAGAACAAATGAATACAGGCCAGCAGCAGAAGTTGCCAGCGACTATAGAGCCAGTTACTGCATATTCGCACACAATACCGACTTGTGTGAGTAACTCAAATATTAAATTGCCACGAGCTAGTTGTTCGCGTGAAGTTTTATCTGACGGAGATTACGAAAGCCTTTGCCATGCCGAAGAAAAAATGATAAAGCATCGGCAATTTCAGATTTTTAACACTGACAAAAGGGGGGTCCATCCGATTGTTTTTATTCGAAGTTTTAGAGGAGTTCTACCCAGAAATTGGTCGGAGTGGCAGAAGATCAGTTTCGTTACTGGGTATATACAAGGTTCGGGGGCGATCTGGGCCACGGACATGACTTCTGTTTGCTCGACCTATGACGATTTTGAGAAAGCGTTTTTAGCAAAGTTCTGGTCAGAAGGAGTACAGGAACGCCTAAGGCAGGAGGTGCTCTACCCAGAGCCTTTCTCTTTTTCGAAAGGAAGCCTTAGGAAGTATTTTGAAAAATATATAAATAAAACTAGATATTGGGACAGACCTATGCCTTTGCCAGACATAATAAACATACTTAAGGCAAGATTACCAACTAGCATCCGGAATCAATTAATTTACGGCAACGATAAAGACCTGGAGTCGTTCCTCACGACGTTAGATCATATAGACATTATAGAAGAGAACAACCAGAAAGCCCGTAACAACAGATTCCAATATAGGGAGATAGAACCTCCGCCAAATGGTAGGCAAGGGAATGCACAGAGATCGATAAATAGTGCAGAAAACCCTCAAAATCTCAATAATAATACCGGCAATAGTCTTGCGAGGGGCTATCCAAGGAACAGCAGGAATGGGAAACGATATAATCCCGTATGGGGGAACGAAAGGAATTTCAGACCACAAGCTTGGAACAATAACAGTAATAGAAAGTGGAACCAACCGGGGGGAACAAACTCAAATAACCAACATCAGTGGGGACGGACATCCGCGAATCAACCGGTAATTACCGAAGTGACGGATGAGGTCAACCACCAGGTGAATCAAAATCCAACAAACTTGTAAGGACCCACTCGTGCCCCGGAGGAGCGGTCAACAATAGGTTGAGGGGCAACAGGATATGTGTACCCATGCTAACGTATAATGATGGACGATTACTGGCAGATGAATTGACCGAGGACTTAGAACCCCAAGATGAGAATAAGGAACAGGTGGCAGTAGCCGAAGTGCAAGTCATTTTGGAAACTGTACCTATAGTGGCGGTTTTAGACACAGCTGCAACCACAAACGTTATTTCGGAGGCTCTATTCAACAAGATCAGAAATATAAGACGAGTACCAATTTTTCCAGTTCAAAATTGCAAAATAATAGGCGCCGTTGGGGCTCGATCGGCGAATGTAAAAGTGCAGTCACTACTTAGTGTAGAAGTAGGAAAGGTAGCAATATTAAGCACATTCCTTGTTGTGAAAAATTTGGTGGTAGACTGCATTATCGGAGTCGACAGCCTACGTCAATACGGATGCAGAATAGATTTTAAAACAGGAAAAATTTGGTTAAATGTAAATAAACAAGAAATTGAGTTGAACTTGTTGAAAAAGGAAAGCCTTACCAGAAAATATAATAGTGGGATCAGTGTGCAAGTAATCAGGACTGCACAAAATTCTAAACAGCACGTGAATAATGAGTTCAAAGTCAAAGGAGATTTCGGTCAATTAGTGTATGAGAAGTTAAATGAATCCGAATGCATCACTGGAGATCAGAAGAAGCAGCTCAAAGAATTATTATCTGCGTATGAAAACGTGTTTGATGAAAGGCCAGGAGTGATTAAAGGATACATATGCCATCTCTACGTTAAGCCGCACGAAACGTATTGTAGAACTTTCTATCCTGTTCCCTGGAGGTTAAAGGCTCAAGTTCAAAAGGAAATAGATCACTACCCGGGATCGAACAAAATAAAAGGGTTATTTCCTCATAACGACTTAAAAAGATATAATGAAGATTAGATGGTAGGGAGGAATGGTGTTCCGAGTGACAGAGATGAACGCTCGTAAAAAATATAACAATAAACTGTGTGTGTGTAGTGTTAAAAGCCTTTAAATTGAAATAGTGAGTCAGTGACATAGAGTATAGAAATAGTGACTAATTAGTACTATTGAGTGTCGTAAAAAAGATAGTGGAGATAGGCTTCACCTGTGGTTTGGGTGAACATAGAACTTTAGCATTGCTAATGTTATCAAGATGTATAAAGGATCTGACTGACCTTCAAGAAGAATGAAATGTTTCCCCGCAAATGACGCTGAATAATCTAAAGAGGTTCGAGTGAAGATTCATATATAATCTCATGTGAACGCTTAAAAGTGTAAATATGTGAAGGGATGTGTTGTGGTAGTGAATCGTGAGTGACGGTTAACGCCGCAAAGATTATTTCCCGCGCAAAACAGTTGACGTCGGCGCGAGAATTAAAATCGATATAGACGATACAGATATCTTTTGTAAGAGACTCGCACCAAACGCGAGGATAAACTGATTCCTGTTGAACTTTAAAAGGAATAGGTGGTATAATTTGAAGTTAAGAGTACCGTATTATTATTGAATGATTAAAGAAAGTAGTATTCATAGATTCAGTAGTAATTTAATGGTTCGTGTTCGTTTGGGAATTTTGTGTGAAAAATCCATTTCCATATATGAGCATGGATGAACGCCGTATGAATCAGAGAGTAAATGAAAGAAGTGAATCCGCATTCCTCAATGCTAATAACTTCTACATTTCAGCACTCAAGCGTAGAAATATATGTATTTAGAATAAAAAGTTTTTTTTGAGTATAGCTAAATTATATGACTTATCAAGGAAATATGGATGATGTCTTGGAATAAAATGAACTACACTTTCCATTATTCGATGATTTGAATCCAAAATCTATAGTCAGTTACATGAATCCTTTAAATTACGAAGAACAAATCAGTCATAGAAAATCTGTTAAAACTTTTGGACTTATAAGCACAAGTAGGGAGGCAAAGTCAAAAGGAGTATTCAAACGAGAGTAAATCGGATGATGCTTTTGGCAACATCATTAATTAAGAGTTGAATTCCTTGAAGTACGTCGTAACAAAAAGGATCCATGAAGCCACAAGGATTTTGCTTTCAAAAAGGAGAATCTTGGACGGTGCAACCTAATCAGTTCTCTTACAGGAAGAGTTTCCCTTTTGGTCATTGCTAATTCTTTTGGAATGAATGTTGCATGTGTATTCGAGTATCCCTGTCCCTTCTACTCTTCCCATTGTGGGCCGCGTAGAAGATCAACGACAGAGGGGGCCGCATAGAAGACCGACTACAAATGTGGACGTCGGGGACATGCAAGACCCGGGGGAGTTTAGCACCGCAAGATATTGTCATAGGAGCAAGATTGTAAAACGCAAAATCACTTTATTTATTGTAAAACGTTTTTTTTTTTTTTTTGCTAGAGGCACAAACTACTCTTCTCCAAATCGTGATACAAATTAAGCCCTATCTTTCCTTTAGAGATAAATTTCAAAATTATTTTTGTTCTTCTATAGGCTTTCCTATCTTCTATGTACCGTAGGCTGGGGGTCTAAGCTTAAGAGGTTTTCCAAGGTTTCCCTGCTTAAGAAAGTTCCCGAATGGGTAGACCCTGACATAAGTTCATGAAAGATCATCTTCCTTGGTTGTGCACAGCAAACATAACACCTAGATGCACGTAAAAGTAATACAGCCGCGGTACCGGTCTCTTCATTTCTTCTGTCTTCAACATTTCTTTTCTTCGTCTAGTTCAAACATAATATTCTTTTTCAGTCGGAGGACTGACAATCATCACTTCCGGGTTATCCACGCTAATAGATAGCTCGCGAAGTGTGTTCGGTGAATAAAAATTGACCTCACAAACTTCGCTCGCTGCGAGGGGCATTGTAATCGCCCCACGGAAAATTACCCTCTACCACGCAATAATTAATAATGGTCAATCAAATCATTCACATTTATTTACGTTTGAAAAGTATCTGAGCAGATTTTCTAGTAATATATGCGCCGACAGCTCGTCGACGCCAAGGTATTTTTCTAGTACGTTTATTCTTTGGAACAACAGAGGTACAGAGATGTATGCTCCATGGTCATTATAGGAAGAGAAGAGAGAGAAAGGAACAGCTTCGGAAAGTATCGGTTGGAAGATTTTCGGATTGCTAAAGGAGATTTATGTACTCTTCTTCGCGCTAAAGCGAGACAGGAAAGTTTGTGCCGCTAGCGTGGTAGATAAAGAGAAAGAAGGACTTGTAAAAGTAAATTGCATGAGACTTAAAATCCACGGAAACGGAACATGTACGGAAATGGATTCAATATACAATTTTCCTCAGAAATAAGGTTGGGACCATTTTATTCTAGAGTGAATGACGAATGCGTTCTCTGTCTGAATCATTGATGATTGTCTGGGCCCTGTAATTAATTGGGAAGTTTCAGCTGTGACGAAGAGAGCCTGCAATCTCTGAGTTTTTTTTGAAATCGTCCAAAAAGGCTTCGTCCACATCTGAAATTTTAGATCTGTCGTAAACTGAACGAAGTGTTCACACGATCGATTTTCCCAACTGAATGCAGCGCTTAATAATAATAACGTATGTAAAGATCTTTTCTAGCAAGCCAGCCGCTGAATATTAAGACGAAGGGCTCCATCAGAGATTCTACTAGGCTGATTTCATGTAACTTATATTTGAACTGTACACAGATAAAGGACAGAGAGAGAGAGAGAGAAAGAGAGAGCGAATGGAATTCTAGAAGTTACTCAGAATCCTCCCATTAGTATAATTTTTTTGTCTGTCTTTGCACGGATAAGCCAAATAAGAAAACCTAAGCCCTTGACTTTATTGTACAGAATTGTGTATGAGGGTGAGAGAGCGATAAAGGCGACAGATACACTTCTGTACAGACAAAACATTACACCAAGTTAGCGGCTAGCTGCAGTAACACACACACATAGACTTTCATCAAAACCAAAGCAGTAAGAGAATTCATTAGAACCTCTTGTTCGCACTGACAGCACTTTGAACCGTGGACGTTACATTTCAGATGTGTTACGACCCGTGGCTGTACCCTTCATTCAATCCCTGCGAAACCCTACATTTCACCAGGATAATGCACGACCGCCTGTTCCAGGTCCTGCACGAGCCTTTTTGGATAGAGAAAATGTTCGACTGCTGCCTTGGCCAGCACATTCTCCAGATTTCTCACCAATTGAAAACGTCTGGTCAATGGTGTCCGAGCAACTGGCTCGTCACAATATGCCAGCCACTACTCTTAATGAACTGTGGTATCGTGTTAAAGCTGCATGGGCAGCTGTACCTGTACACGCCATCCAAGCTCTGACTCAATGCCCAGGCGTAGCAAGGCAACTATTACGGCCAGAGGTGGTTGTTGTGGGTACTGATTTCTCAGGATCTATGCACCCAAACTGCGTGAAAATGTAATCACATGTCAGGTCTAGTATAATATATTTGTCCAATGAATAACCGTTTATCATCTGCATTTTATCTTGGTGTAGCAATTTTAATGACCAGTAGTGTATTAACAGAAATAGTGCAGGGTGACCACAACGATAAAATCAAAGTAATTAGAGCTTGTACGAAGTACATGACAGTTTTTACCATGCACCATTAGCAAATGGAACAGGACGCGTCGATGATAGCAGTTCGAGAAGCACATTCAGCCATATGCTGCAATGTGCCTTGTGGGATATGTATCTAGATGTAGAAGTAAGAGTTGGACATTCGACGCAAGTCAAAGAAAAGAAGCGTTTTGGGATTAGTCTGTCACTGATATATAGACTACAAAGCTAACAGCAGCAGTGACGTCGAACAGCAATATCTGAATAGGTTATTCGATGCACAACCTTTACTTTGCGCCACAGTACTTGCTGCGATCAAAGACCGCCTGGCTTTTATTAGTTCGAATGCAACGTCTGACACATCAAATTTGTCGCACCTGAAACACCTTGTATTTCTAATACCTCACACTTTTACGAGGTTACAGAACATTTTCCATGCAGGTGAATTCACTTTGTCCATAGTTATAAGGGCTTTAAACGACTTCTAAGGTCATGCTCCGTTGTATCCACAGAGTGAGAGGCACACAAAAGTAGCTGTGATACTAATACACTCGCATCTGTGCGTTTGTGCAGTCAAGAAAGTAGTAAACGGAGACACGCCACCATTGAGTGGTTTAATTAATCCCCTGTTTATGATTAATCTCATGAGTCCATCGCTCTCAACATTCAAAGTTAATATGAAGCATATGACCATATCAGATCTATTGCTCTCGACTAAAATCTCTTTGTTCCTCTATTCTAAATTTTAACATTTTGAAAATTAGTTCAGGTGTAGCAGAAGTCATGGGATAGCTATATTAACACGCATAGATGGCGGTTGTACCGCGTAGACAAGGTACAAAAGGGCAGCGCATTGATGGAGCTGTCATTTGTACTAAGGTGATACAAGCGGAAAGATTTCCGATGTGATTGTGCCCACATTACGGGTGTTAACAGACCTTGAACGCGAAAGGGCAGTTGGAGCAAGACGCATGAGACATCAAATTTTGGAAAGCAACACACCGGGACCCACAGTGACAAGAGTGCTCCGGGACTACCAAGTTTGAGGCATTACCTTTCACCCTGGACAGGGCAATGGTCGACGGCCTTCGCTTAACGAGCGACAACAGCAGAGTTTGCGTAGACTTGTCAGTGCTAACAGACAAGCGGCACTGGGTGAAATAACAGCAGAAATCAATGTGAAACGTACGAGGAACGTATCCGTGAGGACAGCGAAGAGAAAATTGGCGTTAATGGGCTATGGAGGCAGACGACCGACGCGAGCACGACATCGCCTTCAGCGCCTCTACTGGGCTCGGTTGGAGTCTAGACGGCTGGGAAACCGTAGCCTGGTAGCCTGACTCCCGATTTCATTTGGTATGAGCTTATGGTCGGATTCGACCCCATGAAGACGCGGACCCAGTTGTCAACAAGGCACCACGCGATATGGTGTTGGCTTCATAATAGTGTGTTGACATGATATGACTTGGTCCTCTGGTTCAACTGAACCGAACGTTGCCTTGAAAAGGCTATGCTCGGCTAGCTGCAGATCATTTGCAGCCTTTTATGGACTTCATGTTTCCAGGCAACGATAGAGTGACAATGCACCATGTAACCGGGCCAAAACAGTTCGCGACTGGTTTGAAGAACATTCTGGACCATTCCAGCGAATAGTTTGGCTACCCAAATCGCCCGACGCGTATCCTATCGAACATTAGTGGTTCATAATCGAGAGTTCATTTCGTGCACAAAATCCTGCACAGGCAATAGTTTGGCAATTATGGACGGCTGTAAAGGCAACATGGCTCAATATTTCTGCAGGGACAAGATATTCTGAGGTACCCAATGACTTTTGCCACCTTATTATAAGAGGACTTAAAATTTTCTTTTCTTTTTTTAGTAATCATAGTACATAATTTATTTAATCAGTTTTCAGCATCTTCTCAAGTTTTCCTAATTTGTTTTCTTTTTAGAAAATTAGCCTAGGTTTCTGAGAAAATGACAGTGGTTACTGTCAGTTATTGCTAGCAGTAAGAAACGTTTAGGGGGTAGGGGTTGTGCTTCCCTGACTTATCCTAACCAGTATTATATGGCAATGCAGTGCTGCTTACAATGGGCGCACTTCAGAAATAATTTCTTGAAGTAATCGGGGACTGAGATAAAAAAATCCCTCGTTACGCACATTTCGGTCCCCGCACATGAAGATATTTTAATTAATTTGAATCACTTAAAATATCACTATGACACATATATTTTTGGTGAGACACGCTGATTACGTAAAATCTCGATAAAATCTTACTTGATCACAGATTCCACTTTCAGATCACAACACGTCTGTTTTAATTTGCACACACGGAAGTGATAGTAGCATCTCACGGTGAAAGACATTTTCTTGAACTGCTGTGGGATCTGAAGCTCCCCTATAAGGCCTTATGAGATATGACTACTTACTTACCTTCATGGGTTCTATCTTGACTATCATATTTGATATAATTGACAAAATAATAATTATATAGGGTGTATTGCAGATTAGCGTTACGGTGATCAAGGTATTGCTGAACCCTAGTGATATTTGGTTGTTATTCGTGTCAGGTATCAGCCTTTCCGGAAGACTCTTGGATGTTTCTGAACTTCCACCAGTTTTGACGAACATCTTAGACAGCGACTGTTATTTATTACGACACGTATTTTGAAGCTTACAGTAATTCATGTTTCCTGAAACTGCAGTTGTTAAACGTGCTTGGTACATATAGCACTTAAGACTGCCCTGTAAGGCTGAAATTGGACAATCGTGCTGAACGTAATAGAGTATATACGAGTACGTGTTAATTAACAGCGTGGCAACCATGACACTGCCCTTCAACTTGTGAGTGTGTATCTTGGCTGAATGAGGCCGTGAGTTAACATTCTGACGAATGTAAAGTACTCATGCCTCACTGTGGTTAGATCTGTATGATATGATTTCATGTAATGTAACACGGCAATTTTATATCAAGTATCATGAGATCAGATGATGGCAGCGTAAGACTGTAGAACAATAAAAGAGTCTACAATGCAGTCATAACGTACGAAGTACATTCTTCCTTTTGCAGTTTGACGAAATTACCCAAACTGAAATACGTGGAGAAACGCTGGAAAAAAGAGTTTTATTTGATAAACAGAAACACAGATGTACACGATTACAGTAGCATTTAGGTATTTCTTACGAGTAGATATTTGCATTTCACAATGATGTATACCGTAATATATACAAAAACCTAATGTAGATTACGCACCTATTTCTACGTCTTGCGTAGCCTTCCGAGCGATGAAAGGGACGCTGGGATAAAGCCGCAGTGACTCTTTTATCACCATCTCAAGGTACTTCATATTATGTAAGTCCTGCATCGTTGGTTGCCGCTTAGGATCATCTTGAAATAGGTCTCGTAACTCGGCATAGACTTTCTCCTATAGAGGACGAAAGATTTTCGCCATTCAATATCGTCAATAGGCGCCATGGTATGTTCGGTTACTATTCGAAACACAATCAAACGAACCTGTATTTCAGGATGGTGTCCCAACAAGAGAAGAACCCACGTCATGCCTGCGGTGGTTGTATCGTGGCCCTGAAACAAATGTAAAGTCTTAAATTGAAAAGCAAGAACTATCTAGCTGATGAGACTTCGGTCACTGCTGCATCTGTAAGGATGACAATATCGGTAGATTCCATTCAGTTTACGTGTTCAGATGCCTCGCAATCTCATAAAATATAACAGTCCTTTAATCATATCAAATCAAACGGTACTCATATTTCCATCTAGAATACGCTTCATCATCGGAAATGGTCCTAGTATCGAGAATCTCTTCGGATATTATTCCTAAATCACCCTTTATACTGAAACGTCCCCTTAGAAAAATTATAAATGACTCTGCTTAAACTGACACACAATATTTTTAGCGCAACACAATCTGACTTTAAAAAATCCCTACAAAAGAATGGCCCTGACTAACATTAACCTATACGTTTCACAAATCACTTACCTCACCAAAAATCTTCGTTACTCGAACTACAGCAATACAGCGAGCGCCACTACTGCCAGCTAAATAAAAGATTCAAACTACGGAAGGCACTAACTACTGATAGGCATAGTTAGCAAATGAAAGACTTTAATAGAGAACAAACAATGTATTTACCTCAATAGTGTTCAAAAGTCATAATGTATATAGCAGTTCATGATATCCAGTATTACAAATTTACACTTTCTGGCGCACACACGTCCAGATCGTCCGCTCTTAAAATTCTGCCATCTCTCTCCCCACATCCACCACTGCTGGCGGCTCACCTCCAACAGCGTGTATTGCAGTAGTTTGAGTAACGAAGATTTTTGTGAGGTAAGTCATTCATGAAAGGTATAGGTTATTGTTAGTCAGGGCCATTCTTTTGTAGGGATTACTAAAAGTCAGATTGCGTTGCGCTAAAAATATTGTGTGTCAGTTTAAGCACAGTCATTTATAATTTTTCTAAGGGGACGTTTCAATACATCCTGTTTAAATATACCCCTGTCTGTTGTATCGTTAGCTGATAGTGCTGTCATTTGTGGAGAGATAATCTATTGTGTCAGATGGTGTCGAATGTGGGGATATTTACGAAACATTAATGACTAATGTAGTTACTGCCATCAAGCGCTGAATGCGGGTCATAAATTCAGAAAAGTCCATTGTAATGCTACATTACACTAATAGACATAAATTTATGAATCAATAACCTCTTTCAAATATTTCCTTCTACATCATCGGTCTAAATAATAAGTGGGGAGGGAGTGGGAAGTGGGGGGAACAAAGAATCCTCCACACAGCCGCGAGGAAGGTTACTACCGAGCCGTAGACCGTGCGAGACTTCTGGGGAGGTACTGGCTGTCAGTGAAAGAAATATTTTACAGCACTTTAGTACGATGAAAGTGTTGTTAATACTTGGCACACGTCGAACCTCTGAAGTTACCATAACATTACAAATGAAACACAATAAGATGAAGAACATATTCAATCTTCCCACACCATAACACCAAACCGCCTCAACCGAGGTCCGCACTGTGGAAGACCTACGAAATAGTAACGAAATTTGACACAAGGGATTAATGGAAGAAGGGCTAGGACACGTCAAAAGCTAGGACTGACACCCTTAAGACTACTTCATCTTGTATACCCGATGACTTTAAAATCACTAGAATGTTACGGATGGGATTGGCTCAAGTGATAATGGGAGTGAGCAGATCCAAAACTAACATGACAGTGTGTAGTATATGAGGTGACCCTCTGTTTCACAGTGGACAGATCCAGGCCATGAACACTTACTGAGTTGTGATATATTTCAAAAAAAATGGTTCAAATGGCTCTGAGCACTATGGGACTCAACATCTTAGGTCATAAGTCCCCTAGAACTTAGAACTACTTAAACCTAACTAACCTAAGGACACCACACACACCCATGCCCGAGGCAGGATTCGAACCTGTGACCGTAGCAGTCCCGCGGTTCTGATATATTTCGATTCGACAATGAACCTGCACAATTCCTTAAGTCTAGCATTGGAATTGCTACATGTAAAGTGTACTGTAATATAGAATTATAAAATCATGCTTTTGACACTAATTTTGGAGTTATGTGAATTATGTGTGTAGTCCTGTGGTATAAAACGTGTAAATTAATTAGTGAAACTTATCTGTCAGTAGGCAACGGTCTTGCCGCAGTGGATACACCGGTTCCCGTGAGATCACCGATGTTAAGCGCTGTCGGGCGTGGCCGTCACTTGGATGGGTGACCATCCTGGCCGACATGCGCTGTTGTCATTTCTCGGGGTGCACTCTGCCTCGTGATGCCAATTGAGGAGCTACTCGACCGAATAGTAGCGGCTTCGGTCAAGAATACCATCATAACGGCCGGGAGAGCAGTGTGCTGACCCCACGCCCCTCCTATCCGCATCCTCCTCTCAGGATGACACGGCGGTCGGATGGTCCCGGTAGGCCACTCGTGGCCTGAAGACGGAGTGCTTTTTTTTTTATCTGTCAGTAAGACTTGCATCTCTGAAACCGTTATTTCGTTACCAAGGTTCCAGTGGAACAGTCAAACAAAAATGGGGAGATTTCTCACTGTTCAGCGCAGAGAGTCTTGTACAGGAAGAAAACTCTGGGGGGGGGGGGGGGGGGGGCACCATAAGAGAGGTACGCATCACTCAGAATTTATTAATAAAACTCTGAGTACCAGCACTCAGGGTCAGCTTCAGAGAAAGTATTGTTATCTTACTGTTTTTCTTTAACAGTTCCGTAACATATCTAAAATTATATTGTAAAGCCATTAAATCGGAATAATTAATCAGCATCGAGAAACGTGATATACAGGGTGGTCCATTGATCGTGACCGGGTCAAATATCTCAGGAAATAAGCGTCAAACGAAAAAACTACAAAGAACGAAACTTATCTAACTTGAAGGGGGGAAACCAGATGGCGATATGGTTGGCCCGCTGCCCGCTAGGTGGCGCTGCCATAGGTCAAACGGGTATCAACTGCGTTTTTTTAAAATAGGAACCCCCATTTTTTGTTACATATTCGTGTAGTACGTAAAGAAATATGAATGTTTTAGTTGGACCACTTTTTTCGCTTTGCGATATATGGCGCTGTAATAGTCACAAACATATGGTTCACAGTTTTAGACTAACAGTTAGTAACAGGTAGGTTTTTTAAATTAAAATACAGAACGTAGGTACGTTAAAAACATTTTACTTCGGTTGTACCAATGTCATACAACTACGTTTGTGAACTTATCATTTCTGAGAACGCATGCTGTTACAGCGTGATTGCCTGTAAATACCACATTAATGCAGTAAATGCTGAAAGAGAAGTCCGTCAACCTCAATGCTTTTGGCAATACATGTAATGACATTCCTCTCAACAGCGAGTAGTTCGCCTTCCGTAATGTTCGCACATGCATTGACAATTGTATGACGCATGTTGTCAGGCGTTGTCTGTGGGGCACGATAGCAAATATCCTTCAACTTTCCCCACAGAAAGAAATCGGAGGACGTCAGATCTGTTGAAAGTACGGGCCATGGTATGGTGCTTCGACGACCAATCTACCTGTCATGAAAAATGCTGTTCAGTACCGCTTCAACCGCATGCGAGCTATGTGCCGGACATCCATCATGTTGGAAGTACATCGCCATTCTGTCATGCAGTGAAACATCTTGCAGTAACATCGGTAGAACATTACGTAGAAAATCAGCATACATAGCAACATTTAGATTGCCATCGATAAAATGGGGGCCAATTATCCTTCCTTCCATAATGCCGCACCATACATTAACCCGCCAAGTTCGCTGATGTTCCACTTGTCGCAGCCATCGTGGATTTTCCGTTGCCCAATAGAGCATATTATGCCGGTTTACGTTACCGCTGTTGGTGAATGACGCTTCATCGCTAAATAGAACGCGTGCAAAAAATCTGTCATCGTCCGTAATTTCTCTTGTGCTCAGTGGCAGAGCTGTACACGACTTTCAAAGTCGTCGCCATACAATTCCTGGTACATAGAAATATGGTACGGGTGCAATCGATGTTGATATAGCATTCTCAACACCGACGTTTTTCAGATTCCCGATTCTCGCGCAATTTGTCTGCTACTGATGTGCGGATTAGCCGCGACAGCAGCTAAAACACCTACTTGGGCATCATCATTTGTCTCAGGTCGTGGTTGACGTTTCACATGTGGCTGAACGCTTCCTGTTTCCTTAAATAGCGGAACTATCCGGCGAACAATCCGGGCACTTGGATGATGTCGTCCAGGATACCGAGCAGCGTCCATAGCACACGCCCGTTGGGCATTTTGATCACAATAGCCATGCATCAACACGATATCGACGTTTTCCGCAATTGGTAAATGGACCATTTTAAAACGGGTAATGTATCACGAAGCAAATACCGTCCACACTGGCGGAATAATACGTGATACCACGTACTTATACGTTTGTGACTATTACAGCGCCATCTATTACGAAGTGAGAAAAGTGGTCCAAGTAAAACCTTCATATTTCTTTACGTACTACACGAAAATGTAATAAAAATGGGGGTTCCTATTTTAAGAAAAAACGCACTTGATATCCGTTTGATCTATGGCAGTGCCATCTAGCGGGCCAACCATAGCGCCATCTGGGTTTCCCCTTCAATCTAGACGAGTTTCGTTCTTTGTTGTTTTTTTCGTTTGATATTTGTCCCGGTCTCTATCAATGGACCACCCTGTATAACAATAGTCTGACTGTCATCGGCAGAGTTTACTCCTAATTTATGGTTTTATTGAAATTTTCACACTTTATATAAAAAAGAGGACTCTGAATGCAGAGAAAGACAAGGTGACAGTACCGTGGAGTCATGTAGTCCACCACTCTTGGAGCGGTTCGCGAAAGGCAGCGCCGGGAGGCACGCAGGTCAGTGGTACACAGGCCACCTGACAGCTGTTTCTAGTGCTGCACTTGGCTGGCTGAAGCACCACAGGTAGACATAGACAAAATTTCCTGTGGTGCAAGGTACACAGCAGCAACCATTTTTACAATCCAGAAGTCGAATAAGAAGAAACGCTGTACACAAGAGGTAGAAAGCTGTGTTTCCTCCTGAAAGTACTAGATGCTACAACAGCTGTCTCCAAAATGTAGCGGAGACCCGGGGAGGAGAAGCAGTTTTTGGAAGATTTGAAAGGGTGCGACGTCACTGAATGTCGACTTCACAAAAACCAAATATTTATGCAACATATTAACTTCCTGGATTGGCTAATATGAATGACCTGGAGACTAGACACAGAAACTCAACTGAGCTGATGAGAGCCCAGTGGTTAACCACCTCAACAAGAGGCTAAGGAAGGCGAGCAGCGTTTTCTAAGGAACATTTTTACCGATTGGTGCTTGGAAGATCCATAGGCCAGCCAGTCCAACTAGCCGCCATCCTGGAACCACTCATTGCCTACCCCACAACCCCACTTCACCCAGCCGAGAAAACAGACGATTGAAACACACACACACACACACACACATACACACACACACACACATATATATATATATATATATATATATATATATATATATATATACACCCAGACAAGCGGACACACACACACACACACACACACACACACACACTCACACACACACACACACACACACACACTACAGCCAACACACGACCGTGAACCTCTCAAGCAGCTATAACTAGCTCTAAGAGCCTCCACACTGTAAACAGAAATAAAGAATCTTCACTTCAACCTGTACCACTCACCCTCCTCTAGTCAAAAGTTTACCCCCACCTGTTCTGTTCCTATAGCTCTTCCTGCTCTCCACATTACCATTTTATGTGCTATGTAACATTATGACATTTGAATTAAACAAAATGTATATCACATTAGAAGCAACACAATCTTTGAGTAATATTATTATACTGCAATTACAGAAAATGCACAGTTTGTTAGAAAGAAAGATCTCATTGTAACAATATCAGAATGAATGATCCAAACTGTAATGTCACTATGAAAGTCTCAGTTGTATTGTCAAAATAAAATGTTCACTGAATTGCATGAAAAATAAATGTAATTAAAAATAAAATGTAAAATCCAACGGCTGAAACGAGTATACAGCAAGCCCTCGAGCAGCCCGCACTCCTCTATCAGGCAAAAGAATGAAAAGTGCAAAAAAAAAAAAAATAATTTAATTCACCAAACTTTGTTTAGACCTGTTTATATGCTGAGTCAGTCCTTCCGACAATCGTTACTTTTTCAACCTCTTCATAATTTTCCTAAGATTCTCTTAAACTTCAGTCTACGCTTCATCATTGCTAAATTGTTATCTGAGCCTATATCTGCTCCTGGGTACTCCTTAAAATCCAGTGTCTGATTCAGAATGTCAATCTGACCATGACGTAATCCAGCAGGACTCTTCCATATCTTCGGGCCTTTTCCACGTAAATCTCTTCCCCTTTCAATTCTTGAATAAAGTATTCGCTATTATTAACTACAATTTATTGCAGAGCGCAGTTAGTCCTCCTCATTTTTCATTCTTACTACCTAGCCCACATTCTTCCCTGACCCTTTCTTCTGCTCCTTCCACTCCAACCGCATTTCAATCCCCCAACTTTATTAGATTTTCATGTTACGAACTGAATTACCCGTTCAATATGCTCATATACTTTCTCTATGTCATTATCTTCGGCTTGCGACATCGGCATATATGTCTGAACTATCGTTGTCGGCGGTGGTTTGCTGTCGATTCTGATGAGAAGTTCTCTATCACAGAACTGTTCACAGTAACTCAGTCTCTTCCCACCTTCCTATTCATAACGAATCCTACATAACTTATACGATTTTCTGATACTATCGATATTATCCTATTCTTGTCTGAAAGGAAATCATTGTCTTCTTTCCCTTTCTCTTCACTGACCTCGACTACGTTGATTTTTATCAACGCCTGTAAGCAACAAATGGTCCGGATTTCCTTGTAATTTCATTCCGACTCAACTTTAGCATTTCCCTTTTCAGATTTTATGTCCTCCCTATCATGTTTGAATTTCTGATACTTTCGATATTATCCTATTCTTGTCTGAAAGGAAATCATTATCTTCTTTCTCTTCCCTTCACTGACCTCGACTATGTTGATTTTTATCAACGCCTGTAAGCAGCTAATGGTCTGGATTTCCTTGTAATTTCATTCCGACTATATAGAGATTCAGCTTTAGCATTCCCCTTTTCAGATTTTATGTCCTCCCTATCATGTTTGAATTTCTGACAACCCGAGAGCCGACTTGGAGAACTTTACCCTTTCGTTGATTATTCAGTCTTTTGCTCAGGTCACCTCTCTTTTGGCTGTCCCCTCCCGGGAACCGAAAGGGAGACTAATTCGGAATCTTTTGCCAATGGAGAGATCATCATGACTCTTCTGCAATTACAGGCCAAACTTACTTATTTCGGATGTCTACGACCGCTATTGCCGATGATTTTTATTCGAAATTTAAGCATTGGCTACGTTCAAACACAGGGCCCTAGATTTTTTATTACTAGTCAAATATGGTACCCTATAACACGGGTACAATCTCTATTTGTTGTATACGACTGTTAAATAAACAAATTCAAATCGCAGAGCTCAGTTAAGAAGTCATTTAATTCACAAATATACGTTTTTAATACCGATATTAGTGATTGAGTAGCTGTGATGAAAGCTCGATTGTGGGTGAACTGCTCGATAGTATCGGATGCTATACTGTAAATACAAAATACTATAAAATGAAAACACTATAAATACCGTAGTAATGCAGAAAAATCAGCAGAATGTTTGTACCTGTAGACAGGACATATGAGGAGGCTAATACCACAGCTGTTTACCTCGAACATAAACGTGTCCACTTCCTCTTGAATCTCTTCGTCCGTTAGCTTCTGACCTTGCTCTGATTCAGTGAGAAGCATGTCCAGGAAAGCCACGCGTCGTTTTCTTCCTGTGAAAGAAAGTCTCATCATCATTCTGTTTTAGAAACAGTATCTGTATACGCTAGTCTCATATGAAAGGTAAAATACCTAGCTCATCGTACTGTGGAGTTTTACCATCGATTTTAACTGTCATCCTCGCCTTTTTCTTCTCTTGGATTACCTGAAAATTAATAGCTTTCGTTATTTCAAAATCTTATTAATGTTATATTCTGTATCTTATTTGAAGTAGTTGATGAAAAATTCACGCTCAAAGACCTAAGTACTTCTGTAATGAAAGTTAGCACAATAGGAATACTTAGATGTAGCATGACTGTTTTTTCTAACTACCAAAGTACAAGCATCTTGTCATTAAGCACACATTGGTGAGCCAAAACATAAGAATTTAGATATCCAGAAAAAAATACGATGACAAGAACTGTAGTAGCAGAACCTGAGATAGTCAGATGCTAGCATATTGTCATATCTGTCTTGAGCTGTTCCGTCAACAAGCGTGTTGGAGGATGAATCGATGAAATCGACAAACTGAACACAATGCGAAAGATTCTACTCACGATTTCGGCACACAAATGTGAGGACCAAGAAAATGCCATCGTTTCTTTAATACAGCCTGAAGGTTAATCAGTAGTGTGACAGGTCGAACTGTTTCTCTAGATGATTTAATACGTCACAAAGACAAAACGAAACAAGTATAAATTTTTCACAGGCAAGGAAACATTTGTCTGCTGCATGAAACAGTAAGCCCACATAATGCGATTTAAGCATTCACAGTGTTATGTGTTTTCGACGGTATCAAATTATGCAAGTCCTCTGTAGTCTCCGCCGTTTGCCTTCTGTATGGATAAATGGAGCGACATAATGCTGCAGTAGCACTCATACATGTATTACTGCACCAGAATTACCCGACATGTCCTCTGTATAACAGGAACTAGCTGGATTACGCGTCTAGGTATAGCCATTGTCTAGTTCAATTTGCCTCTCAGTGCAAGAGGAAAAGTGACTAGATAGGCACGATGACCTTCTGTTGAGATCGCTTAGTTTTTATAGGAGGAAAAGACGAAGGTGATGATAAACAATGTGAGACAGGCGGCATGGTAAATTAAGAAGCACTACAGAAACGGGGACGAAATGCCGAGAGAACTGCAACTGCTGTAAGTACACTAAAGAAGAAAATTGTATTTTTAAGAGTGAGTATTGTAATGGGGATGTCGTTCGCGATGACAGTCACAGATAGTGGCATGGGGCTGCAAGTCTGCACTCTTCTGTCACTGGGAAGTACAACGAAACTGCACACCAGCTCTAGTCTCAAATGTCGCTGGACAGAAGGCGTGAGCAAAGTCTCTGTTCATTTCACCGATCTAAGTTAAACTATAATCCACTGCCAAGGTCGTTTTGTGCTTAACAAAACTAGTATAAAGAGAAAAGCAAAGAAAACTAGTAAATACAGCAGAGTTGCTATCGACAAGCGAGTGCGACGGGTTACTGATCGCTTCATAGAAAACCTTAAACGTGAGACCCACTATGCCATCTTATCAGCCAGACACTCTACTAATTTTTTTAAAATTTTGATTCCAAATAAATGCGGGAAATGGCCCATACAACAAATCTGAGGCTAAGTTGTAAGACATATACACAGCGAAACTTTTACAATTAAAATTTATGTACGTTGTTTTCATGAATACAAAGACAAAGAACATTGTGTCGTTCACAGTGAAGCTTATTCGTAAAGTAAGATGTAAAGAAACCAATCAGGTGATAAATACAGATTTACGTAACATTAGACATTCATATTACAACAACGGTTTTTCAAATACATTACAGGTTTGATTCCTGCATATAGCTTTTCCTCCCGTGACAGTTACCTTCCGACGAAGAGAATAATTAAAAAGCCATCGCGTGTGAGGTATGAGCTGTTACATAGTCCGGTGCCAAGTTCCACATTGTATAATGATGATCGTTACTCTTCCACAGTAATTGCAAGCTGTCGTTGCTAATCACCGTGTGAAAGGAGTATCATGGTCGGTGCAAGTAGTCTGCTATCTTTATCAAGAGGGGCAGCGTGTCAATTGCCCTTACGCCAATGTATCCCGGTATCCAATGGAAATATATAAATGTCGACCTATCAGTCTCGTTAGACGCTGTAGGTTGCTGTGTGTTACATAGTTCGTTATTCCCTCGGAAGCGGCTCTTTCAATTGACAGAAAGACACTCCTGGAGGTGGTATGAATGAGTGCTCCTTCTACTTTTAGCTCCAGTACAAATAATATGACCTGTAAGGTAGCGAATACTTAGCTGTTAACTCTATGAGTAGTAAGAAGGATCAGCTAAATCCCCTTACATCATAGTAGAACATAGGTCCTGCAGAGATGCGAGAAATTTTCGATCCACCTGTAAACAATGTATGTATACAGACTGAAGCGACGAATGAAAATTTTTATTAAAGCCGAGATTCGAATCCTGCATCCCCTGCTCACTAAGCAGACGTGCTAACCACTACGCCACGCTGTCACAGTGGCGTTGCGCAGACTAATCTAGCAAGCCTTTCTCCTCAGTCCAAGTTCCCATTCAAGCCTCAGCTCATTTCGGTATTTTGTTCGCTTCAGTCTACATATGTACACAATAGATGTTTGAGACTTGCAAAGATCTCTGGAACCATGTAGTTCCATTTCATTAAAGCACCTACGCCTGGATTTCAGGCAGGATCCCCCATTTCGTTCGACGGTAAGGTGCCAATACAGTTCGAAAGCCTCTGCAATGGTTCGAATTTAGGGGGAATACTAAGTGAATGGGAACTTGGATTGAAAAAGGAGGCGTGCTGTGGCAGTCCGTGCAGATGTGCAAAGCCACTGTGCCAGGATGGTGTATTAGTTGGCGCATCTGCCCAGTGAGCGGACACCCAGGTTTGAATTCCGGCCTTGGTACAAATTTTCATTTGTCATAGATGGCTGGGACTTGAAAAGGTCTTTACAACCATATAGTTTGATTTCATCTATAGGCATTTTGTCCCAGACGTTTCTGAAGAAATACAAAAGTTTCGTAACAACCTCCTTGTAGCATAGCCGCATATTCCTTCCACGGTGAACTGCCATCTTTACGTAATAGAGCTTTTCAATGTAATGTCCATCCCGAATGGCTGCTCAACTCACACTGTGGTCTCTGTTCAGGCTTCATTCTCCTGGAAAGAGCTGCCATCTAGCGTCAGCTCTTGTTATTGCGAATTCTTAGCGACTCCTGGTGTCGAGCTATGCGCATAGTTTGTTATGTACTATTGAGTACTGTTGCAAATGACAGTAAAACACGTTTTCTCGAGCTAAATTTTTATGGCAGTATTTGTGTTCATCCATCTGCCTAAGTGCAATATTTACATATGAACTAACCTTCCATTTGCATGTTTCACAATTTTTTAATTCGTTATCATTGTCGAGATAAAAAATACTCACATCAAAAAAGTTTTGAATCACCTTGATTCCGAGACTTCCGGAACCTGTACAGAAAATTGGAATAGCGATCAACATAAACATCATTTCCACCCATTTTATTGCTAATGGAAACCACACAATGCAAGTTGCGCCACCATAAAGAGAGACCTACAGAGGTCATCGTCCAGATTGCTGCACACGCCAGTACCTCTTATACCCAGTAGCACGTCCTCTTGCAATGATGCGTAACTGTATTGGTCGTAGCATTCTGCCCACAAGTTCATCAAGGCACTGTTGTCCCGATTATCCCAGTCTTCAACAGCGATTCACCGTAGATCACTCAGAGTGGTTGTTGGGTCACGTTGTCCATAAACAGCCCTTTTAGTTTATTCCAGGCATGTTCGTTAGGGTTAGTTTCTGGAGAACATGCTGGACACTTCATTCGAGCAATGCGTTGTCCTGAAAGAAGTCATTCACAAGATGTGCACGATGGGGGCGCGAATTGTCGTCCATGAAGACGAATGCCTCACCAATATGCTACCGATATGGTTGTATTATCGGTCGGAGGATGGCATTCACGTACCTTACAGCTGTTACGGCGCCGCCTTCCATGACCACCAGCGGCGTACGTCGCTCCCATATAATGCAACCCCGAAACAGCAGCGAAACTCTACCTTGCTACATTCGCTGGACAGTGAGTCTAAGGCGTTTAGCCTGACCGGGTTGCCTCCAAACACGTCTGCGACGATTGTCTGATTGAAGGCATATGCGGCACTCACCGGTGAAGAGAACGTGATGCCAATCCTGAGTGGTCAATTCGGAATGTTGTTGGGCCCATTTGTACAGCGCTGCATGGTGTCGTGGCTGCAAAGATTGACCTTGGCATGGACGTCGGGAGCGAAGCTGCCCCTCATGCAGCCTATTGCGAACAGTTTGAGTCATAACAGACGTCCTGTAGCTGCACGAAAAGCATTATTCAACTTGGTGGCGTTGCTGTCAGGGATCCTCCGAGCCACAATCCGTAGGTAGCGATCATCCACTGCAGTAATAGCCCTTGGGCGGCCTGAGTGAGGCATGTCATCGACAGTTCCTGTCTCTCTGTGCCTCCTCCATGTCCGAACAACATCGCTTTCGTTCACTCCGAGACGCCTGGATACTTCCCTTGTTGAGAGCCCTTCCTGGCCCAAAGTAACAATGCGGACGTGATCGAACCGCGGTATTGACCGTTTAGGCATGGTTGAACTACAGACAACACGAGCCGAGTACCTCCACCCTGGTGGAATGACTGGAACTAATCGGCTGTCGGACCCCCTCCGTCTAATAGGCGTTGCTCATGAATGGTCGTTTATATCTTTGGGTGGGTTTAGTGACATCTCTGACCAGTCAAAGAGACTGTGCCTGTGATACAATATCCACAGTTAACGTCTGTCTTCAGGAGTTCTTCGAACCGGGTTGATGCAAACCTTTTTTTGATGTTAGTATAATTAATACAGGGCGGTGAATCTTGTTAGCTCAGTTTGAGTTGTTATCCATCAGTCAGTTACCTTCCATCCTTATCATCTACCTCAGTGTTCGTGATTGCCTTCATGTGTTATATACAGCTAGTATTAAACCAGCCAAGTTCAGTGTCAGTAGTTTTAAACAGCATCCCTAGCTATTTGATAAATGGTGAGGAACTGCTCACTCCGAAGGTCAAGCGAATAGAGTATGTGAGGATCGACCTCATTCCTATTTTTCAAAATCAAAGAAGAATAGTGATCGACATTAGTGAACAAGTGGCAAATTACTTACACCGTTTTAATCGCATTGTGCACACGTAAAAGAGATTAGCGTCTGTAATGACGACGTCACTACAGACAGAGCACAGCCCAGATTGAGACAGGATATCGGAATCGTCATTTTCGTAATAACCATACGAGAATTAATTGTGTTTTACTGGCACCTGCTCAAAGAAGGTTTGACAGGGTTTGATCGCTGCTGGCAGTCCACTGACTTGATCAATGCCGTTACCCCGTTCTGTGGGTGAATACGGCAATCCTAGTCATACATCTGTGACAACCATACATGACTTCCAGTTGTTCTTCTTCATAATAACGGACATTATTTACAATTTTTCGTACATATCGATGCTGCTAGACGCAAGTAAACTTACTTTTTGGGAGAATCCATGTAGTACTTTAAGCTGCTTATAAAACTCCCTCCCTGACGGAGATATCCGGAACATGAAATCACTCTGCAGCCACGGGCTAAGTATTCTCCGAACTGTGAGTTCTCCGACTCTGAAATAAAATAACGAAAATGATGTAGCACTTTTAACACAACTGTTCTCATAACATCGTACATAAATCACGCGTAAGTAATATAAGATACTAGTGATTCGTCTGCCCTAATTCGAAAAAAATGTTGAATTCCCTTATACTCATACCTTTCCTCGTGAAAATATTTACACCGTAGCTTAAATGGTTCAGATGGCTCTGAGCACTATGGGACTTAACATCTGAGGTCATCAGTCGCCGAAAACTTAGAACTACTTAAATCTAACTACCCTAAGCACATCCACACACATCCATGTCCGAGGCAGGATTCGAACCTGCGACCTAGCCCGTCGCGCGGTTCCAGACTGAAGCCCCTAGAACCGCTCGGCCACAACGGCCGGCACACCGTAGCTTATGTGTGATCATTTAGTGTATATATTTCTCACGACGGAGAGTAGAGTGTAATGTGGAGCTTTTGGTGATAGTTGTGTGAATACTTTAATGGTAAATGACATGGAGCCATTTTTACCATACGGAATTTAACCATATGTGGCCAGAACTAGTAGTACTAAATCATTCCGTTTTATTGAAAACCGAAACAAATAAATATCTTCTACTGTTCAGCACAAATTTATGGCAATTATAGCAAACCTTGTAAAGTACAACGCTGAGCTGAAGCTAACTTTAAGACGACTTGTAATGTGAGTAGCACTGTAGTGGATCAAATCCAAGTGAAGCTTGAGAGAATCGTGCGCAAGAAGAACGTCCCTGTTCTCTTCCATCCTCCAGCTCTCGACTGCTTCCCCATCTCTCCTTGCTCCTCCCCTCACCTCCCACCATTCTTAAGTCACGCCCCCTTTTCATAAGCTAAGCTTTTAAGCTTTTTAGGATGTAGGTCAGTCAGAGACATCTCTCCTTGCTCCTCCCCTCACCTCCCACCATTCTTAAGTCACGCCCCCTTTTCATAAGCTAAGCTTTTAAGCTTTTTAGGATGTAGGTCAGTCAGAGAGCTTCAAAGCTAACATAAACTATTTTGCTCTCCCCACCACAGCTCAGGACTTTACTCTTCACATTTTTCAACTCCTTCTCAAGTAAACCACGCCATTTCTTGGTGAAAATGCCAGAGAGCTTCTAATTCAACGCGCACGCACACATACACACAAACAAGCGTGCGCGAGCAAGTACATACGCAGATTGCTCTGTTAGTCACAACCCAGTACGTTATTGACATAAAAAGCTCCACCATCTTTGTTTTCATAGTTCGTTCCATGGACACTGTAGTCACTATCTTGCTCTGCTATTTCAATGTCTAACACTCTGTTCCGGCTTCTTTGCTCCCGTAGTGTGATCTGTGATCTTTGTTCTCCCATCTTCTTCTGGTAGTTCAATTTTTAATCTCTAAAGCTGATACAACGTACACTCCAGGAAATTGAAATAAGAACACCGTGAATTCATTGTCCCAGGAAGGGGAAACTTTATTGACACATTCCTGGGGTCAGATACATCACATGATCACACTGACAGAACCACAGGCACATAGACACAGGCAACAGAGCATGCACAATGTCGGCACTAGTACAGTGTATATCCACCTTTCGCAGCAATGCAGGCTGCTATTCTCCCATGGAGACGATCGTAGAGATGCTGGATGTAGTCCTGTGGAACGGCTTGCCATGCCATTTCCACCTGGCGCCTCAGTTGGACCAGCGTTCGTGCTGGACGTGCAGACCGCGTGAGACGACGCTTCATCCAGTCCCAAACATGCTCAATGGGGGACAGATCCGGAGATCTTGCTGGCCAGGGTAGTTGACTTACACCTTCTAGAGCACGTTGGGTGGCACGGGATACATGCGGACGTGCATTGTCCTGTTGGAACAGCAAGTTCCCTTGCCGGTCCAGGAATGGTAGAACGATGGGTTCGATGACGGTTTGGATGTACCGTGCACTATTCAGTGTCCCCTCGACGATCACCAGTGGTGTACGGCCAGTGTAGGAGATCGCTCCCCACACCATGATGCCGGGTGTTGGCCCTGTGTGCCTCGGTCGTATGCAGTCCTGATTGTGGCGCTCACCTGCACGGCGCCAAACACGCATACGACCATCATTGGCACCAAGGCAGAAGCGACTCTCATCGCTGAAGACGACACGTCTCCATTCGTCCCTCCATTCACGCCTGTCGCGACACCACTGGAGGCGGGCTGCACGATGTTGGGGCGTGAGCGGAAGACGGCCTAACGGTGTGCAGGACCGTAGCCCAGCTTCATGGAGACGGTTGCGAATGGTCCTCGCCGATACCCCAGGAGCAACAGTGTCCCTAATTTGCTGGCAAGTGGCGGTGCGGTCCCCTACGGCACTGCGTAGGATCCTACGGTCTTGGCGTGCATCCGTGCGTCGCTGCGGTCCGGTCCCAGGTCGACGGGCACGTGCACCTTCCGCCGACCACTGGCGACAACATCGATGTACTGTGGAGACCTCACGCCCCACGTGTTGAGCAATTCGGCGGTACGTCCACCCGGCCTCCCGCATGCCCACTATACGCCCTCGCTCAAAGTCCGTCAACTGCACATACGGTTCACGTCCACGCTGTCGCGGCATGCTACCAGTGTTAAAGACTGCGATGGAGCTCCGTATGCCACGGCAAACTGGCTGACACTGACGGCGGCGGTGCACAAATGCTGCGCAGCTAGCGCCATTCGACGGCCAACACCGCGGTTCCTGGTGTGTCCGCTGTGCCGTGCGTGTGATCATTGATTGTACAGCCCTCTCGCAGTGTCCGGAGCAAGTATGGTGGGTCTGACACACCAGTGTCAATGTGTTCTTTTTTCCATTTCCAGGAGTGTATGTTTAAATTCTGATCACTTGTAATCTGTGGTAATCTTGCACGTGTAGTTCAATGTCTTGTCACATGGATATTACATTATTACGTTGTTCTATATAATACAGAGGCTTCTCCTGCTCTGTTAGTTCGAATTTTGCCCCCTCCTCTCCCACCCACGCCCTACTACTTCCTATTGAAATCCCCTTCTATGCTCCTGTAGTTCAGTCTCTAACCCCCAAAGATGTCACTAAGCTAGTCTGTTACGTGCATTCCAGAACACCCTTCTTGCTCTGGTAATTGTATCCCTGAACCCTTCAGCGCCACTTTCATTTCTTGTAGTTTGATATCTGATTCTATTCTCTTCCATCTTTGCTCTCTGATCCCTAGGATAGTTTTGCTATGTCGATCTTGACTACTGCCGCCCCATTTTTGTCCTTGTAGTTCGTTGTCTTACCCCCTTCCCTGCCATCTTTGCTCTTTATGCCTGATTCCTGACCGACGGAAGCATTACATAGGAGTTTGTTCTATGTACCCCGCATCCTCCACCTTGCTCTGTGAGTTTAGTCGCTGACGTCTTTCCGCAACATTTGTTCTCATAGTTCCGTCTCTGAACACCTGCTCCGTCTTCTTGTTCCTTCAGGAAAATTAAGCTGAATTCATTTCTGAAATAATCATTACGTAAAAATTACTGTATCTGTGGAATCCTGATCCAATGGAAGGGTTGGGTGTTTTATATATGACAGAACTATGTTGTCTGACGGGGTGCAGGTTCCAATACTGGGGAGGAAGGCTCCAGTGGCCACATACGCTGCACCGTGATCACCGAACTCTAAACTTGAATGTCGCACAGGCTCTTTCAGGTATGCAGCAAGGGCTGTGTACATCGTTGTGAGAGGTCCAGCGCCAGGCAAGGAAGTTCCAATCATTGAGTATGCTGAGACCTGATATTAGGACACAGGGAATGATGTATCAGTTGTAGCCGAAGTAACACAAGTTACAACTGATATTCGAAATAAGTCTGAGAAAATCGTTGTACTATTTACCACATTTGACAAGGTATTATATAATGATAATAAATCGACTAGTGAGTATATATTTCAATCTGAGCTGCATAGAGTTTCCACTACAAAGCAATGTAAATTGACATTATCGGCAAAAGATGATATACACTTCATGCTCGATGGTGAAGTAAGCACTGTAGTTGGGATAGGGAACTTATATGTTTGTTGAAAAGTAGACATCAGCCCAACTACCTTTGTCACATCTATAGGGGTCGGAGATCGAACTACAAGAACAAGGTAGTGGTGAGGCTGTCAGAGATCGAACTATCAGAGCAAAGATAGTGTAGTGGGGTTAGAGATCAAAGTAGCAGAGCAACATGGCAGCTCTGGTGTTCATACTGATTGGCCTTTTCACTTTTTATGGCAGTAAAATGCAGGTTTATGATTGGGAGAGAAAGATATTCGTGTGTGTGTGTGTGTGTGTGTTGCGTCATAAGCTGTCTCTCTGGCCTATGCCCAAGAAAAAGGCCTGACTGAAGATGGAGTTGAAAAGCGCGAGTACGCACGTGTTTGTGTTTCTTTTTTATGCAGCTGTGTGCTTTGTATAGAATGTGATACAGCATCCCATTGTTCTCCTAGTCTCAGCCCTACCTCTGCATGTAGGTAACCCAATGGTCAGAGGTCAGTTTCTATCCAGAATGATTTCTACTACTAAAGTGTATTGATATCCAATAGACGAACATTTCAAGGAGGTTAGTTTTTGTCATGATGTATTGTAATACTATGGTCAGCTGGAGCGGAAGTTATTCAAGAAGGTCAGCAGTCCACTGTCTCGACCGCTTACACACAGAATCTGTCTACATCACAATAAGACCTGAAGCATACAAACACTGCATCATGTCAGTGACTGCTCTGTACTTTATTGCTATTAATGTTAAACTCTGTTAACGTGAAAGGAGAGCTTGTAGGTATAATTGTCTATCTGACTGAGTAAGTGAAGTTAGAAAATGTTGAAGTTAAATTTCGCACTGGCATTGCAGTATGAGAATATCAGTACTTTGTATCTCTTTAGGTATCATTTAATTTTTTTATGTGACACCGTCAGGATTAGCATACTTAGTTTCTTATTCTTTGCATTGTGTGGAATACTAATGTACATCGAAAAATCTTCTTTTCATGTCATCTTTAAGTGGTTTATGGTAACTGGAAACTTTATGACGAAAGTGGTGAACGTAATTAAATAAATTAATGAAATTACAAAAATTAAGGGATGTATTGTGATAATGGCTCTTCTTCTTAATGAAATTAAGTTAAAATAATCGTTCAATAACACCCCACTATCTAAATTCTTTATAAATATCAATATATGAAGGAAACAGCACTAGAAAATATTTATTTCAATTGCAGATATCTTGAACGCCTACGTCCACTGGTACCTCAATTTATCTTAGTGGCTTCAACGTCTTAGCTCATTTAATAAAGAGAAAGTAAGAAATTTAAAAACAACAGCTAAATCTAAACACTAAGTAAATAGAAGAATAAAAAAGTATGTTTCCTGATTGTGGCTGCATGCAGACAGTTATCCAACATCTTCAACAGTAAAAGCCTTATATGTTTTTAACTTATTTGACTTTATTGTCCACTCTTATAACTCTTCAATTAACACATTTTTTACTTTCTTTCCAGTATTTACAAATTATTTACAAGTTCATCAATCCTATCATTTCAGGTTGATATCTACTTAGTTTGACTAGGACAGACTAGATAACAGAATTTATAAACTACTTTTATGTGAGAAGGTAAATAAGTGGTTAATATGGACTTTTTACACCTCATTATTAAAGAAAGATCAATAAAATTTTCTCGTAAATGTTATGAACAGCTACGTCTAGTCGCATAATGTTGGTATGCTATATTGCCGGGTAGAACTATTAAATTTCTGTATCAGTCCAAAAGCTATAAATGTTGTCAACTCCAATATGAGTTGACTTGGGTCCTTATAAGGCTTATGTGAGATAAGTGGGTGACGGTAAATAAAAATCCAACATTGTGACAATATATTACATCTCAGTGCGAATATTCACCGATTATTTGATGAAGAACGTCTGAGGATGTTAGATCAATAGATCAACAACTACATACATTCATGTTTCACCATATGCATCATGGTTACGAAAAATATAGGGACTGTGAAATTAGTACGCTACAATAACTAAGTGAAATGTCTATGTTCCTGAATCGTAATTTGTGAAATTGGCATATATACACATTTCGTTTTAACAAGTGAGTTCGTCAGTTTCGAACGTTTTTGGTATATCACGTGTCTCCCATGTGAACTGGAGATCAGTTGGTAGTAAATAAGCGTATATTTCCCAATTAGTATAATCATTATCATAAATATTCAAAAAATGGTTCAAATGGCTCTGAGCACTGTGGGACTTAACATCTATGGTCATCAGTCCCCTAGAACCAAGAACTACTTAAACCTAACTAAGCTAAGGACATCACACAACACCCAGTCATCACGAGGCAGAGAAAATCCCTGACCCCGCCAGGAATCGAACCCGGGAACCCGGGCGCGGGAAGCGAGAACGCTACCACACGACCACGAATTGCGGACTCATAAATATTATTTTTATTATTTATTCTGCATATGTTGGGAGTGGAGGAATTGAAACTGACGGTAGAAAGATCATTCCACGTTTGGAGCAAGAGTGTAAGTAGAACGGTGATGTATTACCGTTGGGATAAATAAGATTACCTGTATATTGAAGTCACATAAGCAGACTCGAGATTCTTCTGTGCGTTGACGGAAGTTCCCATTGCCGTTTCTGTAAAATGAAGAACATATTTTTCTCATCTGAATAAAAGAGTTAAATTTTGTTACACAACTTCACTACCAGACCCAGCATATAATGATAATCACACTTCAGGTTAATGTACATGAACTGTAATGCACCTAATGATGGTAGCATGCTGTCGACACGCAAGGTGCAGATAAATATTAGTGAAATATAACTGAAGCAGCAAAACGTATTTCATAAAACATTCATTCAGTGTGGCAACGTTATGAGCGTTGTAATAATAGTTCCTGTAGCAAATAGTTGTCGAACAGAGCAGATACCATCTTTCTCATCGTTATTTATAGGAAACATCTGGCAGGAACTACATTTAATTTCGGAGGACATCACTTTTGCTCTGCACCGATCGAAACAGGAATTGTGAGAACCTTATTGGCCCATTTCTACATTCACAGTACGCAATCTGTAGTCTAAATATAATCAAATGTTCTCTTTTGAGGCTCAAAATCATTATTACAAATAAAGTTATGTTAGAAGGTGGCTCTAGGTTCTGTGTCGAAACTTGAAGTGATATCACGATCGGAAAAACACTATAAACTAATATATAAGCACTATATACAGTTGCTAACGTCTGTTCATGATAAAATACAGTAAGAACGCAATTTGAATCGAAGTGCACATTTTGAGTGAAAGAAACACCTCAACAGGCCTTTTAAGAGCAATTCTGATGTGTCGATTTTTGTTGATAACACATTAGAATCAGCAATTTGTTAAGACTGGGTCAGATCGTTATGCAAGGTCTGAATTCCACAAATCAAGAAATTTCTTGTACTTTATACTGGTGATGGAGCTGATGATGAAAATTTTTATGGCACATAGGGCTGCATGCTCGTATGCACTCATCTTTCAATCCTTTCGACGGTAGTCTTTTAGGTAGCTACCGTCGCTAGCGAACTAAAACTGTAAGTTGCAATTAACTCTTATTAATTCTGCACATACACCAAGGATTGACCACTGTTTACGAATAACGCGTCCTTTCTTCTAAAAACTTAATTAAAAATTTTAGACCACTTTGTTATGGGGCTGTATACACTGAAAATGACCATGTCACCAAGGTGCTCTTACTCTTATTTTCAGTAAGTGGGAGGAGTTAGGTTACCACCGTTAAAGATTTCTACCGTTGCTTGAATTGTCAACAATCCTAACTGACAAACGGTCACCACTAAGGCGCTGACATGTTCAAACTATCATGAAACTGATTATTGATTATTGCATCTGACTCTTAAGCGGTAACTTCGTTATACTATAAACTCTGGATAAAACAAAACATCATGTAGTGGTCTACTGGACGATGGTACACAGTACAGCGTCGTAACACTTTATTTGAGAAAGTCTGATCTATGTTGTGTTCAACAGGAAAGTGGGAAACCTATTACTGAACCAGTCGTTGAGACAGAATGTGCATACTGTCAACAACACTAACTGACAAACGGTCACCACTAAGGCGCTGACATGTTCAAACTATCATGAAACTGATTATTGATTATTGCATCTGACTCTTAAGCGGTAACTTCGTTATACTATAAATTCTGGATAAAACAAAACATCATGTAGTGGTCTACTGGACGATGGTACACAGTACAGCGTCGTAACACTTTATTTGAGAAAGTCTGATCTATGTTGTGTTCAACAGGAAAGTGGGAAACCTATTACTGAACCAGTCGTTGAGACAGAATGTGCATACTGTCACATGCTTAATTAGCTTGACCAGATTAGGACCTTAAGGTCATCTCTTACATCTGACCAGGGACAATATATACAAAAAATATTGTGTAGCAATCACAATAATAATAATTTTCAATAGTAGTAAATAATAATTAGGAATAATAACAGTAATAACAAGAATGACGATAAAATAACAGAGGAATTAAGACTGATATTAATTTAATTATTATAACAAATTGAGAATTAATAATTAGCGTTATTAACATAAATAATAATTTCCAATAATAATAATAATAATAATGATAGTAACGCTAATAATGATAGTAAAATAATGAAGACATTAAGAGTAATATTGATTAGATTAGCTTTTTTGAAACTTTGTTTGTTATCAGAAGAAGGTGGAAAGGATAATGAGAGGAGAGTTTTGAAATGGAAGTAACAATGGCTGCTATCAGCGAAGTGAATTTAATAGAGAACTCTGTAAACAAGGATAGGGAACAATAGCGGGGAAGAAAGGGCTAATGAGAGTGAGCTGCAAGAAGACATACGTGCCATATTTAACAGACTATAAAACGCTACGGTCTATAAGTTACACCTTAATTTTAACTAATTTTTTCAAAATATAGCACTTCTACCGTTTTTATTATAAAATTACAAGTTCACACTAAAACAGTCTTCTTTAAAATCCCTGAAATCAACATCTGAATATTCTTCTTTTTCTTCTCCTTCTTCATCTTCGTCGTTGTTGTCATCGTTGTCCTGTTCATATATAAGATGGTCTTCACTACCACCGGTACTTATGCCGCACTTCCTGAAATATTTAACAATAACGTCTTCTCTCACTTTAGAACACAACTGTTTTATCCCCTGGCACTCTTCTTTGGTTGTAGATCGTTTTAAAGCTCCATTCGGCGTGAATTCATAATGGGTTTCATCCATCATCCAACTGTTCCATTGCTTTTCCATATGCACTTTAAATGATTTATTTAGCGAGATATCAAGTCGATGCAGTTATGAAGTATGTCCTCCCGCAATAACAGCAAGCTGTGTATTTCCCTGTTTCAGTTTCTCTTTCACAGGATTTTTCATATGATTGCTTAGCTGATCTAGTACAAGATGAGAGCTCTTCTTCAATAAAGCATCTTTCCTTCTCTCCGCACCCTGTTAAGCCGTAATTTCACACCAGGCTGGTCCATCCATCCCTTGTCATGTATGTGAGCAACAACACCTGGCAGTATTTTAAAAGGTTTTGGCACTGTTTTGCGCTTGAAAATAATCATTGGAATAAGTTTACAATAGTCAGCACAGCATGAAAGGACAACAGTGTAGTGCACTTTTTCATGTCTACTTGTTTTTACAGTTACAGTTTTAGCACTTTTCATGATAACAGTTATATTGCTTGGCACATCAAGTGTCAGAGGAACTACATCTGTATTCGCTATTAGGCGTAGTTCTAGACTAGTCTTCCTTCGATGTTGAATAATAAAGCGATGGACAGATAATATTTTCTCTTCAAGCTATTCCGGCATTTCCTGAGATATTTTGCTTTTGGTTCGCCTTGTAGAACCAATCAACTCCACCTTTAAACTCTGTTAAGTTCCACTGTAGCGTTAGCTTACAAGCGTCTCTCTAAATAAATTTTGTATTAATTCCAGTACCATTTTGACGGTGTCCTTGAATCCATTTCAATGAGTCACCTTCTAGTTTTGACCATTTTACACTGAGTCCTTTATTTGCACGTTTAGTCTTCCTCATTTTTGTCAGTTCTTCTTTACTAACCCGAACGGTTTTTTCTGTTGGTGAAGAGCCGAAATGCCTTTCAGTTGCTCTGTTTCAACTTTCTTCTGCATATGCTATTACTTTCAATTTATTGCCCGCATCATATGAACATCTTTTATTTTTTCCATTACGAAACTAGCTAGTAACAAAAGTATTGTACTGTTATCGATAACACAAATCACAAACAGTTCAAGTTTCTGGCACTGTAAGCTGCAATGCTGCATGATAGGCTAGATAGTTTTCTGGGTTTTAGATGGCGGGAGTGGAGGGAGACAGTGTTACCAAGCTTCTGAATCCCTGCAACTCATGTTCGTCGCATCGGCGCACTGCTGCTGCGAGTTGAATCCAATGTTGCGAGATAGAGATAGGTTTCCTGCGGCATCGAATATATGGCCATGTTTAAGACTAGCAGGAATTTTAAATGAAAAACTGGACATATTTATATTAATTTCAAATATAAGACGCACCTGAAATTTGCAGGCAGTTCTTGGCAGAAAAAAGTGCAACTTACAGCTCGCAAAATACGGTATTTGCTATAATGTGAGCCGTTAGCAATTTTGAAGTTTGAATGGATTTTAAATTCTCGAATATTATGACGAATATTATTTCAAACTTGTGTCCCTGATACAGAAAATGATCTGTCGAACACGGCAGTGTCGTTTAGTGGTACGGAGATTATATTACTTTGTTGAGAATGAGTAGTTCTGTTGTGTTGTTCATAAAGAAGCGTAAGGGTTGAAGATAAACATAGGGGAATGCATTAATTGAGAAGATGATGCAGCAAACACAGCGTACTATAATGTCTACGCTTATCAGCATAAAGTCATGATATTTGTTCATATGCAGGAGTGAATGGTCGAAATAGCGTACATCATAAATGTATCGCACACTAGCATTCGTTGCCAGTTACAGCTGACATGAGCTATCATAGAAAAATCCTTGGAGAATAGGATCATCATAATCAAGGATGGGGGAGTACTAGTGAATGAATCCACGAGTTTCTTTTTAAGCTCGAAAGGAAATACTTTTGTTGTTGTTGTTGTTGTTGTTGTGGTCTTCAGTCCTGAGACTGGTTTGATGCAGCTCTCCATGCTACTCTATCCTGTGCAATCTTCTTCATCTCCCAGTACCTACTGCAACCTACATCATTCTGAATCTGCTTAGTGTATTCATGTCTCGGTCTCCCTCTACGATTTTTACCCTACACACTGCTCTCCAATACTAAACTGGTGATCCCTTGATGCCTCAGAACATGTCCTACCAACTGATCCCTTCTTCTAGTCAAGTTGTGCCACAAACTCCTCTTCTCGTCAATTCTATTCAACACCTCCTCATTAGTTAAGTGATTTACCCATCAGCATTCTTCTGTAGCACCACATTTCGAAAGCTTCTATTCTCTTCTTGTTCGAACTATTTATCGTCCATATTTCACTTCCATACATGGCTACACTCCATACCAATACTTTCAGAAACGACTTCCTGATACTTAAATCTATACTCGATGACAACGAATTTCTCTTCTTCAGAAACGCTTTCCATGCCATTTCCAGTCTACATTTTATATCCTGTCTACTTCGATCATCATCAGTTATTTTGCTCCCCAAATAGCAAAACTCCTTTACTACTTTAAGTGTCTCACTTCCTAATCTAATTCTCTCAGCATCACCCGACTTAATTCGACTACATTCCATTATCCTCGTTTTGCTTTTGTTCATGTTCATCTTATATTCTTCTTTCAAGACACTGACCATTCCGTTCAACTGCTCTTCCAAGTCCTTTGCTGTCTCTGACAGAATTACAATGTCATCGGCGAACCTCAAATTTTTTTTATATTTCTGTAATGAATGAAGTGATGCTGACACCTTCTTACAGGCTGTACTTGCGCGTTCAGTCCAGTATAGGTGATGGTCCACAACTATCCGCAAATACTTTGCGAAAGAAGAGAAGGTGATTTCTTTGCTGTTGAGGACTAAGCGTGGGAGAGATTCTCCAAACTGGGTAGTACCCAGTCTTTTGCAAGCGACTAAGACTGCTTGTATTTTACATGGGCTAAATTTCAAACCTAAGTTCTAAGCCCATTCTAATAAAGCAAGTAGTTACCCGAATGAGTTGAGCATTAAAACTTTCTTAATAACTCTACATCTTCATAATAATCTTCCTTCCGAGTATTAGGTCTGTTGAGGTGCTACGGTTTCCTCGAGAATTTCTCCTGCCATCTTTTCTCTGGTCGACCTTGCTCTTTCACACCATTGGCATGATGGTATAGCATCGATTTTAGGATCCTCTTTGAACTCATTCGCTGTCAATTATTTCTCTCGTTGTTTTGGCAGTTTGGTATATAATGCATGATGGGTTCCATTTTAAGTTCTCACAATACATCTTCATATGTTACGTGATCTTATTTGCCTCAAGCATTTCATTTCATAGTCTGGTAATCTTTCCGCATTTCTTTGCCTTTATTGGTCAGACTTTGCTGCCTTAGCCTGGCAGAGGCGTATTCTGGTGTGCTTCTGGAGAAGAGAAGGTTTCGTTACCTTATTAATGACTCCCATTGTTTTTGTACACCTGGTGTTTTCTTCAGCTGGATCAGCTTCTTTTCGGGGAGGAACGTTTGCTACCTAAATATGCGAATACGTTTGCTATCTCCAAAATTTAATTTTCCACACAGATCTTAATTTTATTTTTCGGTGGTAATTTCCATGCTGTATTTCTCGGATATGATCTGTTAAATGTCCAGAGGGCGCTACAGGTCATCCTCTGATGGTACAAGAAAGTCATTTTCACACGGTGCCGCAGCTTGATTTGTGTGGCTGTTTTACTTCATCTCAGGTCTACTGGTTAGTATCGCTGTCTCCAGAACGTGGGGTCCCTGTTTCAATTCCCGGCCGAGTCGGTGATTTCTTCGCTGTGGGACTAGTTGTTAGCGTGCTCTTGCTCATTTCTTCTCGTCTTCACCACAAAGAAGCACGATTGGCCCAAGTGCTGTCTCAGGGAAAGAACTGCATCAGGCAGTCGAGCAACACCAAATGGGGTCTGCTGGCCAATAGTGAAAGACCATCGTTTAATTTTTCGTAGTGCTGTTGATTTGAATAAAGCCATATGCCACTTGGCTCCACTCTTGGATGATTTTATTCATACAAAAAATAGACGAGATTGGTGAAAAGCCAGATCGATGTTGTACTTCTGACTGTATTCTGCCTCGCTCTGGTAATTTGTCCACATCCTTGAGAGAGCTTAAATTTTATGTCTGAATTTATCATCCTTCAATTGCTGGGGAACGTGATGATCTTCCAGAGTTTGTAATAATTCGTTTCAGTAGACTATGACGAAGGCTCGTTTGAAGTCAACGATGGCGCTATGTTTTTCTTGACTGAATTCCTCGTTTTCCAATCATCAATACCCATCATTGCGAGAGTTTTCTTTCCAAAAGCCAATTTATCATGATAATGGCAAAAACTTCATTAGCCTTGTTCAATAAGCTTATTCATCGGTAGTTATCACTGTTTTTCAGATTTCCTTTCTTGAAGATAGGAATGGGAATTGACTGAGTACAGCTCTCAGGTATAACACCAAGATTAATTGAATCTTCTGAGGCTTACAAATTTTTATTTTGTATGTTATTTGTAAGTTCACACTTAGACATGGTGTCTCTTAAACAGCTCCCTGAGAGCTGGACTGTAAGAGGCTCTGAAGTTTGAGGCCATAAATTTTGAAAGTATTGCAGCCATTTAAATAAACTGATTCACTTTCACATTCTCCTTTCTCTCGCAGTTCAGTGTTTTAAAAATTTTAAACAATTGTGGTTTGGATCTTTGAATATTGTGTTATAAAAGGGCCACAAATTCGTCCCAACTAAGTCTGTGTTTTGTACGTATTTCTTGTTCAGCGATAGTTTTTTCCTTTGATGTTGTATTTTATCGTTCCGTTTCCTTGTTAACGGATATTTCGAAAATGCCTTTCGTTTGTCCACTACAGCATTGTTAGCATCATATTTCTAGTTTCTTCATCATTTCTTCTTATGGCATTTTACTTTTCTGGCAAGGCTCTGATTGGCAGCTTCTCTTGGAATGTATTGGGGAGCCTCCCATTGGTCTTCTGAGCTCTTTCTTACACGTGGTATTTTCACTGGCTCAAGAAGTCCTTTTTGGTATAAACAAGGTTACTGAGGCATCTCAAACGGCTTACACGAAAGGCAGGTTCATTGTTCACTGGCAGTTTCTAACAGTTCATTTTATGTCATTTTGGCCTCATTCGAATGTGAATTACTAGTGATCAGACTCAATTTCAGGACCTTGAAACCCTCTTGCATTCAGTACCATATCAGCCACCAGGCGTTAAAACATGGCGAATGATGAAAGGGTAAAGACACACTCGACCTGAACTCAAAACTACCAAAAAGAACTAAACTAGGAGCACAAAAATAGCACACAGTGAGCTAGATTATTGCTAAGTTTAATTCAGAAGAATATCTCTCAAACTTTGGAAGATTTCTAGATATATGACTGCTCCTCAAGTGCGATAAAAGATATTTATTTGGAATATGTTCTTTAAAGAGTCGAACGTAAACACAATGCGATATCCGTCATCTATTTTTTTCAGTATTTCGAAAATATTGTACAATCATGTGGACATAACCCTAAACACAACTACTGTCATCAGTCGAAAACAGTTGATAATTACTTCTCGCCTTGCTGGCTTAGTGTGTTTCCTAATAATCTATCCCTTCTTTGTATAAACATTGTAGCACTATACAATGAAGTGATTAAAGTCAGGGATACCTCCTAATATCGTGTCAGACCTGCCCAGCGTAATGCAACAACTCAGTGTGGAATCGTCCCAACAAGTCTGTGGAAGATCCTTGCAGAGATATTGAGCCATGTTGCCTCAATAACCGACCATAACTGAAAAAGTGTTGCTGTGCAGGATTTTGTACACGAACTGACCACTCGATTATGTCCCATGAATGTTCGATGGGATACATGTTGGGTCATCTGCGTGACCAAAACATTCGCTCGAATTGTTCAGAACGTTCTTCAAACCAGTCACAAACCATTGTGGTCCGGTGACACAGTGGATTGTCACCCATAAAAATTTCATCTTTGTTTCGGAACATGATTTCCATGAATAGCTACAAATGGTCTCCCAAAAGCGGAACATACCATTTCCAGCCGATGATCGTTTCAGTTGGATTAGAGGAAGCAGTCCAGTCCATGTAAACACAGCCCACACCATTAAGAAGCCACTACTAAAAGTCACTGTGCCTTGTTAACAACTTCGGTCCATGGCTTCATGAGGTCCGTGCAACACTCGAACACCACCATCAGCTCTTACCAACGGAAATCGGGTGACAGTTTTCCGGTTGTCTGATTTCTAACCGATGTGGTCACGAGCCCAAGGGAGTGGCTACTGGCGATGTCACGCTATTAGCAAAGGCACTCGCGTCGGTCTTCCTGCCATAGCCCACTACCGTCAAATTGTGCCGCACTGTCCTAACAGATACGTTCTCCGTACGTCCCACAATGATTTCTGCCGCTGTTTCACACAGTGTTTCTTATCTATTAGCATTGACAATTCTACCCAATTGGTGTAGCTTTCAGTCGTTAAGTGATTGCTGTCAGTCACTGTGGTACCCATGGTGAGAGGTAGTGTCTGAAACTTGGTATTCTCGGCACACTCTTGACACTGTGAATCTCAGAATATTGAATTACCTAAAGACTTCTGTAATGGAATGCCCCATTTGTTTAGCTGCAGCTACCATTTTGCGATCAGTGTCTGTTAATTCCGGTCGCGCGGTCATTATCACATCGGAGACCTAATCTTATAAATCATATAAGTACAAATGACAGCTCAGTCAATGCACTACCCTTTCCTCCACTGCAAAAGATAATGAGTGCTAGCACCCGATCCCTTCTTTTAACAATGTTTTGCCATAATTCCTTTCATCTCCAATCCTCCTCATTAGTTATTCGATTTACTCACCTAATCTCCAACATCCATCTGCAGCATCACATTTCAAAAACTTCTGTTCTCTCCTTGTGTGACCTGTTTAATCATTCAACTTTCACTTCTGTAAAAGGCTACTCTCCAGATAAATACCTTCAGAAAATACACCCTACGAATTAAAGTTATATTTGTTCTTTTTATCAGAAATGCTTTTCTTGCTGGTGACAGTTTGCATTTTCTGTCTTCTCTATTTTGGCATTCATCAAGTATTTTCTTACCAAAGTTCAAAGGTAGAAAGTTATTTGTACCTTACTGACATTCCAGTATGTTACGAAGGCCAAACAGTCATAATTCTCTCTCTCTCTCTCTCTCTCACACACACACACGAAGACACACACACACGCACACACACACACACACACACACACACACACACACACACACACACACACTCAAACACACTTCCAATATATGATGGTTCTGAGCAAAACAGCGAAGACTATTTATGTCAAAGGAAAATATGTTTCGTTGTTAAGATATGTCTCGAGTCTCAGGTACTCTATGGAAGTAAATGGACCCTTAGAAATTTTAAATATAATCAGTTGATTGATGAAATATTTTTATAAAACTTTGTTGCCAAACATCTTTTCCTCAGCTGCATAGCTAATGAGATGGCTCGCAAGTCCCTGAAAAACTTTTTGTAGCATGTGCATCTCCTTCTTCTTCTTGTTTCGAATGGGCGTACTTTGGACCACGCTCATTCAACTGTTGTGCTTTGATCTTTGCCCAGTATTGTCGCATCCTCTGTCGGTGTAACTTCTTACTTTCTTCTGTCTAGGGGGTACACTTTCTTCAGGGCTTTTCCTGAAATCCTTGGACTTCCTTCAGGATGTGTCTCACAGACTGTCTGTTTTAAAGATTAGTTATTCCTAGTTCTTTAATGACCTTCTCGGTTTCTGTGGTGCAGACCTTCTTGTTTTGCCAGAAGGTGAATAGACGGTCTTTCAACCTGTTTAGAGGCAATCTTGCAACACGGCTATAGAAAGCTACCCTTCTTTCTCTTGCACAGTCAAAGAGCCCCTTGATATGATCATAGAGCTCTGAGATGCCACCATCTGAATTGCCAAGCTTCTTCTACCAGGCCGAGGATCTTCCTGAGGATTCTCCTCTCTCTGACTTCCAATTTCTCCATCAGACCTCTCTGGTTCATGGAAAGACATTCCATGGCATAAAGGGCTTCTGGTCGTATGACTGATGTGTAATGCTTCAGTTTCAGATTGCATGACAGGCATTTCTTGTTGTAGGTGTTCATAGTCAGTCGACAGGCTAGTTCCAACTTCTTGACTCTCATGAATAATGACGTTTTTTCTGACAAGTTGGGTTCAATCCGTTCACTGAGATATCTATTGATAAATAAGAAACTTTGAACTTGATCCTGTCTGCTTCTTCATTTGTTTAACTATAGAACATTTACTGAGTTGTTAGAGCCTGCGATTATTCTAATATCACTATCTCTTAAATCTACTAGAAGTACTTTATGATCTTTTTCCAATGATAATCTTCAATATTTTTCTTCCCATCTAAGTTTTGTCAGCACTGTTCTGGTTATTGCTGTCGAATTGTCTACGTCCACATAAGATAATTTGAAGCTTAAAATCTTCTCCCTTCTTCTAGAGTAGGGTTTTCCAAACTGTGTTCTACAGAACACTGGTGTTCCGTGGGAGGTGAATAAGTTTTCTACAAATAACTATTAATAACAAGGCCATATTTTCAGACTAAATGACTACACTAATAATAATTTTTTAAATTTTATTGTGAGTTTAATGGTGTTAGTTATGACTTAAAACTGAAATTCTTCTCATTTTTTAAAGAGTAATTAGCCTTCAAAATAAACAAAGTATTTCATCAAAGTACCATAGTTCTCAAAGCTTTCCACGAGAATAACTGGTTAGGAACCCCTGTTCTAGAGACAGTTTCACATAGACTTTTCATTAGTATTGTTTAACATGCTTCATTTCATACATCATACATAATACTGATTATCAGCATGTTTTAAATGCCACACATATATTCTGCTCCAGTATGGCTTTTCTATGTTCAAATTTGATAGATTCAAAATACGTTTCCATAATTCTCTGCAAATGCTTGTAAGATAGTAAATTTTGACTCACAAAAGTGTCTACTAAGATTGCGCCACACTTCCTTTTCAGTCTACTTAATGAAATATTTTCATTTACACCAGATATTAAAATTCGTTTTATTATGTGTTTTTGGTGGAAAGCAGACTCCCAGCTAATTGTGTGCAGGTATTAGCGTGAGCACTGCCGATATTTTGTACTCAAATAAAACAAGAATTTCTTTCGTTGCAATTACATGTAAGATTTAAAAATTCTTTTGTCCTTCTTACTGCAGCAATACTGATCTCCATATTACAACCTATTGTCTGTTCTGCAAGCTATTATATAGTGATTTACAGGCAAAAAATCTCTTACCACATATGATGTCCAGAGCACAGCGTGTAATATACGGATAAATGTCAAATATTTCACCATCAGCCTTCGTCTTCAGAATGTCTACTAATACTTCTGACTTCTCAGCAAACACTTCAGTGAAATTGTCGAGGATGCTAAAGTGGAAAGCAGGTGTTATCATCTTGCGTCGTGAGTGCCACTTTGCTCCTGAAAAAATACATGCACAGACTTAGACAATCTGACCAGAAGAACTTTCTAATTTCAACATGACCATATTCGTTTAATATTTTTTTTCATTTTCTGGTGGAAGCTACATTCAAAAATTTACTATACTGAATTTCTTTTTTTTTTTAATTTTCGGCCTCGAATTACACATTTGGTATCATAATCAGATTGAAGTTCTTGATACTTGAGTACATCACATTATAACTTATGCAGATACGCAAAACCGGTTATGATACAAAGAATTTGACTGTGCTGAAGGGGCAGAAAAAGTTTTGTTTACAATATTGACATTGGATTTGGCTTAGGCAGTGTCTTTGGTCTATATAAATTTAACAAATGTGCATATATTTTTCGGTTATCACCATTTTCAAACGTATCATGTGTATAAACAATGTATTATATCCCTCTCTAGTTGGTAATACACCTCATTTCTAAAATTTGGTATCCATTTTCTGCTCTTTTGTTTGGATGCGGAAATGAGTCCATACAGTTTTCTATGGAAACAAAAGGAGGCTACTTCGTTTCGTTTACTACAATGGATTTTTACAAGTGAATTTCATACCATTGTATGACCAAAGAGTGCACATAGCACTACACTTCTATGTGTTTTGAAATTTCTTATTAATGTCGAGAGAGTAGATATTCTTGAGCAGACACGCATACTTATCTGTTATTAAATACACTTTAAAAATTTCTGAATTCATGTGAATTTCTTTCTTCTTTCAGTATGTACAGATTATCAGACTTAACTCTATATACAGCAAGTGTGAATTTCAATGCAGATAAATATGAAAATCCCAGGGTTTAGGAAAATCATTCCATAGATGCCTCAATGTATTTGGCAACAGATTGATGTATGGTAGGAAGGCTTTATACTGAAGTTAATAAACACTAACACCAGCGGAAAAAAGAGGTTACCTGCGAGTAGTCCATCTAAGAGTGTTCTGACAAAAAGAGAACTTCTGAGCCAAATTTGCAGGATGCCGACCAAGAAACCAATTTCCCAGTTTGCCCCAACCAATATATCTCATTTCCATAAATCCAAAAACTAATTCTACATAAATACAATGTAAACAAAAATGTCAAGCAAAGTTGAGCTACTTAAGAAACTTAGAAAACTATAGTAAAGGTAATCTTGATTTGATTAAATAAAGAATATTAAATTTTTAAAATTTATTCAAATTCATTAACATGAATAGGCCAATCTTTATTCGTTTTCTAAACTCAAAAAACAAAATTTAAATTTACATTTTATCTAAACACTCCATCATTTTTAAAGATTTTGTAATAATGATTTACAAGAGTAATTTTATATGTCTCACGTATATCCAATAATATTTAACTCCAAATTTAGTAGGTAAAAGTACAGCATTTGAAATTATGTAAGATTTAAGTTTCTTAAGTTCTGATAATTTGGTGCACAATTCTGATGAACCATTACAATAATTGTGAAGAATTGTTAATAGTTTTTAAGTGCAACCAATCATGGATATTTTTATTCATATAGAAAAAAATTAAAGAATTAAATGAAAAACACTTGGGGGAACAAATAGTTAGTGCCTTTAAACGTTTTAATTTGTGAAGAACTTAGGTTTTCACTGTTTATCATCTCTAGTTATCTAAAACTATTTCAAAAATAAATGCAAAGAAAAATTTAAAAGATCTTTAATTAATTCTAATTTTTCTGTCATTTACTTAACTAAAGAGTTTCAGTATGCATTATGTTGAGAATGATAAGTTAAATTCTTTTTATTATACATAAGAACACATCCAATTATATCATTTGGAATATTCTCATTAAAGGATACAGATAATCTTATTGTTGCGTTTTGTTGACAAAAACATTCATTCTTTGATTCGTATTAATTACATAAATTTGAAAATTGCAAATAAAATAGAAAGGACTTACATTTACGACATTACTTAATTGGATTAGTTTCTAAAAATCCCTACAGGAATCATAATCTTTTAGCAAGTCGTTTGGTGGCTAAAGATTCCATAATTCAAGAAGAAAAACTTATTTTCTTCGACTTTTATTAACATAAATATTTTGTAATTTATAATGATCGAATTAAGAAGAATCAATTATTATGATTATTTATTCGATCAGTTTGGAATAAAACAAAAGTAAAGTAAGGAATATGAAATTCTGTGGAATTATAATAACTAGTAGTATCTAGTTCAAAATTTCTTTTTGCCTGTAAACCAGTAAATTCAACTGTTGGGCATATGAAGAAAGAAATTCGAGTTTTTGGATTTTTAAGCCTTTTGTGTTCTAGTTATATAAGTTATATAAGTCAATATTTTTGGATTTTTAAGTCTTTTGTGTTCTAGTTATATAAGTTATGAAGTCAATATTCTGGTTCATATTTAACAAAGGAGCACGAATTTCCATACATTTAAAAACCATTTTACCTCCTTTTGGAACTGTACAGTTATTATTTTCAGAAGTCCAACAAAGAATAGAATTGTCATGATTTTTCTCAAACTCCAGCTAAAAATAGCAGTTAAATTACCTTTTAACATAATTCTTTATAATTTTCAAAAAATTAACCAAGTAATTCTAATGGATAAAGGAGTTCATTTTGTTCAGCTATAATTTTTCCATTGTTAAATATTTGTCCTTCCATATTTCATTCATTTGAAAGGGAAGAAATGAAACAAATAAGATTTGAAAAAGAATTTAAAGGATGTTCAATACTATATAAAATATTACTTCCTTTTGTAATTGTAACATGATCATAAAAGTACATGACATAATTATCATTTAGTTTAATATTTCATTTATTTCAATGAGCAGAAAAATCAGTTCCCTCTTCTTAACAATGTAAAAAGTCATATATAGTTGTTCAAAATCAAGATTAATCCAAACATCACCAATATTATTATTAATTTCTGTTCCTTTGATAGGAAGATTATTATTTTTGATTTCTTATTTGCAGGAAAAGAGTAAAATTGATACCTTTCATTTTGGTTCATGATTTAATAAGGAAATATTTATTCATTCATTTCTAAAACAAGTGTTCCATGAGCACCATTGAACTCAATTAAAAATCGTTTTCCTCAGTTAAAGGCATTTCTAAATTTTGAATATTATTGAAAATTGTTATTATCCTTGGATGCTTTGGTTCATAAATTATGGATCTTCCAAGTTCAGAATTAGGAATAAATAAATCAATAATATAAGTTTCTTGATGCAGATGATCATTATGTTTAAGTAACATTCCATCAGCCAAATTAAAACTTACATCAATTTATTGAAATGGAATAATTATCGACATCTTCAGCAAAGGATTTTTATTGGGTTCACTTTTTTGATTATTTAACCCTAAAAAACTTGTACTATTATCTTGTTCTATATGCCTGTATAATTTACTACACTTTCAATAACAATTATATTTATAATTTTATCTTCTTTAACTGGATATTCGGATTTTTCGACTGAATAAATTTTTCTAAATTTCTCAAACTATATTGACCCACAGGAAGTTCTATTATTTCTACATTTCAGGAAAGTTTATTATTCTTTGCTGTATTATTTGGAGCTAAAAATTTGAATGAAAACCAACTGGTGAACCACATTTATAAGTTTCTCTTTTTGGACAGTTAATCTTTTTCTTCAGAGCAAAAGACTTATGATGGAATAGAAATAATCTACTCATTAATATTAGTAAACATTATGTAAATAAATGACAGATTTGGAAACAACTATAAGAATTCCAAAAATGAAACAAAAAAAAACTAACCTGATACTTTTAACAAACTCAGTTCATTGTGCAATTATAGGATCAAGTTGAAGTGGGAAAATTACATTAGTGATTGATAATTATATTTTGACAAAAGAGTGGTTAAAATGAAAGAAATTAATCAGTTGTATATTTATTGAATATTTTAAATCATCTCACATATCAAGAATTAAGAAAAAGATGTGAAAAAAATTGAAGATAATATTACTGAAAAATGGTTAGTTTTATTGCAAATAATGACGAAATTATTATATTAGATGAATGTCAAAAACTTACAGTTGTGGTTTTTGATGACTTGTTTCTTGAAAATCAAGATATAGTTACAGAAAATTTATGAGGGGAAAAACATAAAGATATACACTGTATTTTTTTAAGTCAAATGTATTCAAAAATTGCAATTGCAAACAATTAGTTAGAGACAATATAAGTTTTTAAAATATTTTTAGACAAGATGATACACATTATAAATTATATTTATCATTAATTTTTAGTGGTGATTTGATGTTTGATGAATTTAAAAAACTATATAGTAAACGTTGGATTAAACGTAAACATGGTTTTATAACAATTGATATGATAGAAAAAGTTATTGAAACTAAATTTAGAGAAAATATTAGCAATATTTTAGCAATATTTTAATTACTGCAAACAAACATTAACAGTAATGTTGAACATAAACATAAAAAACAAACGTTCAAGATATACTTGAAACATAAAATATTAAACATAAGTGTTAAAGATTAATGTTAAATGTAAAATAAAAATTGATTATCGTGTTTTTATTCTTAATAAATGTTTGCAAAATATGATTGAGAAAAAAAGCCAAATGAAATCAATAAGGAAAGAATAGTTAAAAGAAGAATTTCAGAAATGGAAAAAAATCAATTAGAACAAAATATGAAAAACTTAAAAAAGAAATTCAACCAGTTATCAATATAATTGAAAAAGTTAACAAAGGAACTGAATGATAAGGAGAAAAACTGTTAAAATCACTCAAAGTAAACTGAGAAGCTATTCTCAACATTATTGAGAAGAATTTAATGATATTCTAATGATTAAACAATATGACAATGTTAAAAGAGATTATACACCAAGTGAATCAGAAATACATGATTCATTAACGAAATATGAAGATACAAAATGAGTAACTCCAATAGAACAAAAAGAAATAAAAAAAGTAATTGAAAGAATCTTTGAATATATTAATATAGTGAAGATAAAGTATTTGGATTAATGCCAGTGGGTGAATTTAAATGTGTTAGGAAATGACCAGTAAAATTTAATGAAGTTAAATTAACTATTTGCGATTGGACATATGAAGGTACAGATGAATCTCTTAAGTAAAAAACTAATAACAATGGGAGACATGAATACACTATTTACAGATTCTCTTTTATCACATATACAGCTATATTGTTCCAATTCGAGCATTATGTTCTGATAATAATCCAAACAAAATAAAATACAGTAGGGGAAATAAATATGAGGAAGGATAAAAAAATTTTGATAACGATTTTGCATCATTAACACAAAAATTTGATTGCTCATTATTACTGATGCAGAGAAAGTGGTGAAGTTTCAGTATAAAAATATTCAGAAAAATAGTTGAAGAAATTTGGATGAATGGTGATAGAGTTTTAATTGGCAGATGAACAGTAATTTTTTGAGAAGAAATAGCTTGGAAATGAAAATTATCATAACGAAAAAGTTGGAATAAAGGAAAAGTTAAGAAACAAATTTAGTCACTTTAATGTTAATAATAGCACAAGAGAAAACATGGAAAATGTTTAGTTAATACTGCAATTAACAAATCACCATTTGAAATGCATCTTCAACACTTCAGAGTTTGTTGTCTGGGAACCAAATGAGAAGGGAAATTAATTAGAAGAGATCAAGGAATTAATCCATTAGATGATGCATGAAAAGAACATACTAATTCTTACAGAGATGATAAAGAAGTGCAAAAAAGACATGAAACAGACAGAAAACTTCAGTTAATTGCGAAGGAAAGAATGCATTCAAGTGTTGCTTCATTAAAGAAAAGAATAACTACAGCTATATTTAGAGGAAAATTGTTTAGCAAATGTAAATTAGGAACAAATTTAGAAGTTTATAAAAATGGATGGGGTTTATAAAATTCTTTTACTCTTTTTTAATCTATATAAATGACTAACTTTCCAATTGATTTACAATGCTACCACATGACAACACTAATCCAAAATTAATTTAACTTACACTTAATTATCATTATTGAAACGTTTTTAACTTATGTTGAAATGTGAAAGAGTGCAAAAAGTACTGTTGAAAATTTCCTTGTTTCAGTACCTATTCCTGTTATGAAAAGGATTTTAAATATTTAACAAACAAAACGGAAATGAAACATCAGGGTGAATTTCTTCCCTTACTATTAGCTGCATTACCTTATTTACTGAACATTGCAGTTGTAAATAAAAAAAACTTAATAAAGAATTAGAAGAACAATCAAAACATATTTTGGAAGTGAGAAAGAAAGGAAACAGAAAACTATTCAAAGAAATAATTGAAAGTGTAATATTCGTTTATCCCATTCTGACATAGAAGAACTAGTTAATCGCTTAAAAATTAATAATTTTTGTGCCGTTTTTATGCTTGTTGAGTTACCTAAAGCAGGAACAAATTTAGAATATGGAATAGTAAATTTATATACTCCTAATCACAATGAAACTCAATGAGTAGTTATTACAAGCATAAAGATATAAAGTAAGTTTTTGATTTATATGGAGGAATTATTCCAAAATAACTAGTTAACTATTTTGGAAAAATATTCTTTTCTTCAATATGGAAAGAAAACCAGATTACTGTACCTAAATAAATTAAAAACATCATTATAAAGTATATCATAAACACATTATTGAACTAACTTTTATCACTGGAGGCTAATAAAGATTGCACAATTTCAGTAAATGTGATTTCATTATTAAAAAAGCATTGTCATTGTTGTTGGTCAAGATATAACATTTGATGATTTTGATATTTGGATAAGTGTTGAAAGTTATCGAAATTAAACGTGAAGTTCTGGAGTTACAATTTCGTGCAAACCAAATTTTTTCTGTAAGATTAAAGGATTGTGTTAAAATTGTTCCTGTTGATGTAAAAATAATTGTATTTGATGAAATGATATAAGTATTTTAATTCCACATAAATTAAGCTTTATAATCACATTTCCTGTTTGAAGGGAGGAAAGCTGAATGAAACTTGTCATCCTCAAAAATTAACAGCTAAACATAGAAAATAAAGAATTAAGGGAAATTTTTCAATTTTTAAGACAAAAAGTTTATACAATTCAAAAAAATTCCTAAGTGAGAGGGTGAGCAAATCATTAACTCTCAATATTTGTGAAAAAATTTCATAAACCCATTAAAAACAAACCTTAATTGAGAAAATGTAATTTCTTTGGCAGTAGATGATTAATTGAACGAATTGTTGAACGATTTAATAGAACACTTAACGAAAACAATAAAACAGAACATTCAACTATGGAAATGGCCCTAAAACACGTAAGTTAAGAAACTGAAGAAGTCTTACTTAAAACTTTTTACAAACCAAATTTGTAAGATACCGAATCTAAGTATGAAATTTGTGATAATGTGAGAATAATTAAAAATACGGGAATTATTTAAAAAGGATATACAGCAAAAAGATCAAATTTCGTGATTCAAGAACTTAATCAGTCCAATCCAATTACAAATAAATTGAAAGATTGAATTTGAATATATATATAATGATATTTTGTGAACACAATCTACTTAAAACGATTTTCTATATGTACCTTGCTGAAAAAGTTTTAAATAAGAAAGGTAATAAAATTTATGTTAAAAGCTTGAGTTTCGATTATTTACAAAACAGTATGGTTAGGATAATTCTCACAATAATTGGGCAAATCAACCCTGAAGTAATTTTTTAAAATATTAATAAGAATTCCATGTATGAAAGGAATTATCTATCAAAATTTTAAACATGCTTGATAGTGAATATAATTTTTATAATTATAATATTTTTGTTAAAGGTGATGGGTTTTTATATTCAATTAAAGTTTAAGAAAATGATTTAATGTAAAAAATTTTATGAGTATTTTAATTCTGAGTTGATGGAACAAATGATGGATTTGGTTAATTTTACGTTTATTTTATGCTTATTATACGAATATAACAACTATTATGAGTGACATTTGACTTTTTACTATGGATAAATTACTTGGAAATTTAGATTTTTAGTTTAAGGAATGTTTTGCTAGATTGTTCATATCATTAGTGTATTGTTGTCTTGAAAAATTATCTAAAATATTTATGTACTTTCGATAGCAATCAATTATTAAACTTTCTTTCATTCGGTTGCAAAAATTAAATGAATTGTGCATATAATTAATACTTAAAAAGTGTACATAATTTGTATTTCTATTTCTAATAACATTTTTTTGTTTTTTAGCATTTTATTTATGTTGAAACAATTAATAACCATTTTATAAAAATAGGCATATATCCTTAAATTATTTTTCATAATTTAATTGACCAACAGCATGTGGTAATAATATATTTGATTCTTCGTTTCTTTGGTTTATCATTTCTGAAGCAATATTAACTGTACCTTCCAAATTTTCTATTCGTTTCTCTTCAAATTTACATTTTTCTTCGTAAATATATAGTTTGATTTTTATAGGTATCTATTATTTTCTTTCTGACCTTGCATTTACCGTGTTCACGATTTGCTGGTCAAACTTCTTCATAAAACTATCTTACAACAGTTCTGCAAAGGTAGTTTGTATTTCATAACAAAATATAAATACCATGTTCATTAATATAATGTTCAATAAACCGATTTACATTGGAATGGTTATTCTAGATATTTCAAAAATAGAAATCTACAATGTTCACTACAATGTAATGAAAAAACAAAATGGTGGAAATGTTTGTGTTATAGGGATAATGATTCTTCCATTTATGATATAAGAACTGTATATTTCTAGGAAGATTTGAAATAAACGATAAAGCAATTTGATTATACAAAACATATTATTTGTGCGCTTCTACAAGTAAATATGAAATTTTATATTAATTTTGTTCAAATTAAGTGTTACTAGCTTATCTGAAAATGCAGTAGTATGTTCATGGTATGCTTTTGAAATATGTTTTATAATGCATATAATTTCCTGTGTTACAATTTATTTCCTCCTACTCTTGCAAAAAGTAAACCTCTATTAAATCATTTAATTTTTTGTATATTCTAAGTCAACTTTGTAATGTAACCACATTTGTAATCATCTGGAACTTCCAGAATTTTTTCAGGATTTAAATTTTTGGATTCATTTAGTAGAATACTTAACGAGTAAAAATTGTATTTATTGCATAGCCATATAAATAATTTGCATTGCAATATGTAGTATAATTTTATGGATTTGTTGGCTTACAACTTGTGAAGTAATTGTTATTTGAATTGGCATATGTCTTAATACATTAAGAAATTCTACCTCAAATTTTTTTTGCAAGAAATAATATTATATCATAATCACATAATAAATCTAATCCAATTTTTGTCTTTGATAAAATATAATCCCAAGATAATCGTGGAACTCTCAAACAGCATAATGGGTAAAATTTTTAAGATTTAATACATATCTCCCATTAATTTTCAGCTAAAATTAAAGTTCAGATTTATTAACTCTGTATATAATTTTGTGTACTCATCTCAATTTTAAATATGGAATTTTTTTACAAACTGTTTTTTCTCTTTAATAATATTCATCCCAAATGTTATCATTATTAAGTTTTGCATAAAACATTCCTTTGCAGATAATTTAGTTTCCTGATATTTTACTCCAGAATCCAAACATTCCTAAGGATACAATTATTTCTTTATCGTTAAGTCTGGTTGTTCACCTTCAATTTATTATGCCGTTTCACTATAATGGTTTTTTTGTAAGATTGAAAGTATAATTTATCAATTTTTACAGCCATAAATTTAAACATAAGAATCTTAATGTTAATTCAGTTTGAACATGTTTACTACAAGAAGCATAAATTTGCAATTATTAGGAATATTATCAATATCTTTACTATCAGCTGCTAATACTTTTATAAACAAATAACCATCATAATTTGTTAAATTATGAATATAAACTGGAAGAAGTATAGAATTTTTGTTTACTAAGCTTTATGTGCAACTCCTTGTTATTTTCTTGTTAAGTGGCACTAATCTTTTATTTCCTTTTCAATAAAAGTAAATTCTTTTTCACCAGTATGACGGATTTTTGGATTTTTATAATTGATCATACCTTGTTCAGTTTATTTCATTAGAATATTTTGCTCATATATTCTAGCAATTTCTCTTGAGTCTTTGTTTAAGATTTCAATGAATTTATTGATACATCTTTACCAGTATATGTAGCTAGATCTGGAATATCAACTTGAGAATATTTATTATACTAGATGAATTACATTTCACAATGTGCTTGATATTTGTAAATACAATATTTTTCAAGTTTTTGTTTACAAGTTTGAGTATCTTTCAGTAAAACATTTCAAATCTGTGTAAATTATAAATGGACTCCCTTGATGAATAACTATAATTTTTGAATTCAAAATTTTGTCCTTTGGATAGATATATATTTTTACTTCTTTATGTATTTTACAGTAGTTTTTGGAATGTCTCTCTTGTGAATCAAAATATCTTAAACATCGATCACAAAGATAAATTATTTTTCAGTTGTATTTTCTTGTTTGTGTGCTAATTAATCTGGATTGATCCATCAATAATGTGAATCATTTTCACATGCAATTTAACAATGATTGCCTTTTTTCTGTTTTGTTATATGTGTGGTAAAGATATATACTTTAAATTTTTCTTCATCTTCATTGTTTTCATTTGCAGAAAAATTAATTAACATTTGTGGTATTTTCTCTTTCAAAAATTTCCTCTAATTCTAATCCAATATTTTTATATTTACCAACTTTTTTGGCATCACATTCTTCAGGATACAATGCAGATTTTATTGAATAAAGAAAACATTTTTTATCTACATATTTTTACACTAATTACAGATTTTTGTCTTTCATTGCTTTTGGTAAATTGATGTAAGAAGAATGAAAAAGTGGATTGTGTCTATCGATATTAAAGTCTAAACCATCTTAATACAATAAAGATCAACCACATTATTTTGTAGCATTTATTACACTTTCCTGAATAGATTACTCATTTTATATCATAACCTTGTAAATCAGTTGTTCTTAATAAAACTTGTGCACATTGTTTAAAATTAAATTCTTGCATTTCATTTTTCCTTTTTACATATCAACTTCAATTGCTCTTCTTTGCATTAATAATTATTTAGTTTGGTGATAACTGATTAAAAAATTTTATGGTTCAACAATATTATGAATATTATTAATTACTTAAATTATTAAACTTGAAAAGAGAAGAAGTTTTTCTATAAATTATTGTAGCTGATTTTAAGAAATCTTTTCACCTAGAAAATTGAAACCTGGTAAATTTATCCAATTATTTTTTGTTTAATTTACTGGTATTAATTTACTAGAGATTTTTGAATATAACTCTCATTAGGATTGTGATTCTTTGTTTTCTTCCTAGAAATATCGATAACATCAATTAATATTTGATTCTGATGGTTAGAATAATTCTTTCTTTTTTTTGTTTTAATGATTTAATGATATTGTGTTACAGAGTTTTTATTCAAATCGTTATCACTAACAATTTTACCTCCAGATATTTTGATAGAATTGATTAATTGATATTTTCTTAATTTAGATGAATTTTTCATTTATTTTTGATTTACAGATTGCATGAAGTTCCTTTGCTGGTCTCTTATTAAATTCATTATGGTGATCACTATTGTTAATATAGTCAACAGGATTTGCAATAAGACCAGTTAATTGACTTTTTCTGAGTTTAGAATAAATCAATTTTTGTGATTTAGTAATTGAAGTTCTTTCAAAGTTTCAAGTTTTAGTTCTGTCTGTATTCGTTTTCTTCCAGTTAAAATAATCATCAAATCTGAAATAGTCTTCCCCAGTTACATTTGAATACCTATGTCTTTACAGTAATTTTCTAAATCATTATAAGTCAATCCATACTTCCCTTTTCAATAATTTTATAACCTCTTATATAGTTCAGATTTCCTTCACCATATTTTTCCATTGTATTAATAGAGAAGGAAATATGGTTTCTCTTATTTAAACGTTATCAGTTCAGTGCACCTTTTGAGGTTTTAGGTTTGATGATTCTTATGTATCAAGAATAAAATATATTAAGTTTGAAAATTTTTCAATGAGAAAATGACAATTTGATTTTTCTGATGTAAGGAAATTTGATTTTTTGGTTCTTCTTTATAAAGAAAGAAATTTATTAGTTTTGAAAATTTGTAAAGCTGAAAATGAGAGTTTCTTTGGTTTATTGGTTCTTATCTTTAATGAATAAAATTTGTTATATTTGAAAACTTTTTATAAGGAAGTGAGAATTTTATTTTTTTCAGTATAGGCAAATGAGATTTTTTTGTTTGGGGGTACTGTGAAATTAGATTGTTGGTCAGCATGTTGCAAATTAGATGCAGAAGTGCTCTTTGGATCAGAACTCTCTTAGACATATTACTGCTGCAGTCTAGTGAAAAGAGTCATTCCAGCTAAGTGCTGGGGACTATTCAACAGACCACTTTCTACTTAACATATGCTGAAGCTGCCTGTACTCACCTGTGCTAGTGAGAAGTCCTTGCCCCAGCCACGGTTGGAGGAAATGATAGACATGTGACTTTGTTATCAGTTCACTGCTCGTCATTATTTTCTGAAAAATGTAGAGTAGTGCACACATCAGTCATTTAGTTGAAAAAGGACACCGCACCGAGCGAAATAGACAATAACCCTATTAAACATAACCTTGGCATACATTGCATCTGGATGGGCACAATTAGAAGGAATCTATCTTGGGAAATTAAAGATGTTGGTGGTAATACTGTCTAATGTAAACATTCTTTGTGCACTGAGTTGGTGCTGCTTTGGAGGGTAGTTTCCTTTAATGATAGGTAGGAGCAAATGCTATGGGTGAAGATATAAATTTTAGAGTTACCAGGAAATAGTAAAATTGCAGTCTCAGTCTAGCTTTTTTTAAATTTAAAGAAACAAAGGACTTACAGCCTGTTTAACAATCGGAAAGCTATTTTGGTCCATATGTTGTTGGAATACAAAAGCGTTACTCAGCTTCCTAATAAAGCTATTGAAATCAGAGGTAGAAAGGACATGCAGACAATTTCCTCTCTCCTCCAACTATCGCTAAATACATAGTCCAAGGCACCAAAGGCATTTTTAAGAATATTTATCTGCCTCAAGTCATTAAGCATTATCACTGTTCTTGGCTCTCGTTTTCAGCTACATATAAATAAAAAGTATACCATTATCTCAGCTGACTAGACGCCTTAGTTCATTCCTATACACAGTCCCTCCAGTTTTCGAGATAGTGTGATAGCAATAATAAGTTTTTTCTTAAAATTTGTTCTCTGCTAAAACCTAGCTCTATGTTAATTTCGGGAATTCGTGTTTAAACTATACTATAACATCCCATATCCTCCGTGTGCCCATATAATCTGTGTACTCTGCTCGGTTCCTGTTGGCATGAGTCTGAATTTATACAGGTTGCTTTATATTTGTGATTGCACACTTTCAAAGTATGGCAATATAACTTTTAACATTAGACAGACTAAGGAATGTGAAGCCTTCCAGTCTAAAAACTAAACTGGGAACCTTAATAAGTAATTAGTGTCCCAATTTGCAAGTAAATGACATTTTATGCAAGGACAGTCAAAACAATGCCCATAAAAATAAAGCCATATTGGTCTGTCAACTGTTTACTTTCAGATCCGACGCTTTAAGTAACAACCAAAGTGAATAGGGAGCTTCAATTTTTTGATTGACAGAAAAAAGCGTTCATGTGTTCCTGCCGTAAGTATAGCCTATATCTGGGCCAATAAGAGTGGTCTGTTTCAGTCGCCACTGGACTGCAGGAACTATTCACTGTCTTGACATAATCCTAAAGATCATTTTTGTGCCAGACGAAAATACACTCACCAGTACAACGGTGGGTTCTTTGACTTGCTCCAGCTAGAGACCAAGTGAAAATTATAACATATAAAATATTAGTTAACTGTATTAAAACATGAATAAGAAGACCTCTTTTTTGTACAGTACAGGAATGTTGTGAGTATTTTCTATTGTCTCTGAACATTAACGTACAGCTTGACATAGAAAATACTGAAGTATTTCTATCAGAGGTCATTTAACAGTAACTTCCTCTTTGAGTTAAGCATAATTGATTGATCACATAGCTGGAGCACTAGAAGACGATGCTAGCGTGTTACTCGATGATTGCGAACTGGGACTGGAGGGTTCTGTGCTGGGACATAAGCGGAAGAGTGGAGTGTATGTCGCATTGTACCATTTATTACAGTTTATTCTCGATCCATTCACATTGTAAGTAGGCTGTTTGTATTTTCTTATTGGCAACGTTACGTAGCGCTCTGTATGAAAATCACTGGCTGTGCTGTGTGCAGCCTGTGGCTGGTTTGCATTGTTGTCTGCCATTGTAGTGTTGGGCAGCGGCAGCTGGATGTTAACAGCGCATAGCGTTGTGCAGTTGGAGGTGATCCGCCAGCAGTGGTGGATGTGGGGAGAGAAATGGCGCAGTTTTGATATTTGTAAGAATGGATGTTATGAACTGATATATATATTATGACTATTAAGGTAAATACAATGTTTGTTCTCTATTAAAATCTTTCATTTGCTAACTATGCCTATCAGTAGTTAGTGCCTTCCGCAGTTTGAATCTTTTATTTAGCTGTTTCAGACACCAGTACACTGTTATTACAGTTAATGCAACAAATGGGACAAAGGCTACAAAAGTTAGACACAACGCTTGAAAAAAATCAGAAACAAATGGGACAAAATCTTCAAAAGTTAGACACAATGGAACAAAATCAGAGACAAACACGGCAAAAGCTTCAAAAGTTAGACACAATGGAACAACACCAGAGACAAACACAGCAACAGTTAGACACATTGGAACAAAATCAGAGACAAACACAGCAAAAGCTTCAAAAGTTATACACAATGGAACAACACCAGAGACAAACACAGCAACAGTTAGACGCAATGGAACAAAATCTTCACACCACGCTTGAACAAACACGTGAAGATTTAACTACTGAGTTACATAACATTGAATCGAAATGTCAAAAAGTCTGTAATGACGTAAAAACACAAATTTGTGAGCATTTTCAACCTATTTTTTCGCGGCATGAAAATGCATTACAGAATCACGAAGCAGCCATAAAAGAACTGCAAACCATTGTTCATGAAAATCATGAGACCTTGTGGGATAAAATTGACTCAGTTGCATCTACCGATTCGGTTACGCAACTTGCAAAAACTCAGGAAAACTTAAAGGACACAGTAGATTCGATTTCAACACAAATGGACACTCTGAAACTTGGTTCAGAAAAACACACTGAGGAAATGTGTTCACTATCGGAGAAAGTAGCCGAACTTTCGGATCAGGTCACTAACTTACCTACAAAGGTAGATGATGATCTGAATGACACAAGACCCATAGCCTTCACTGACACAGAAGAGTATGAACAAATTAGAAAATTCAAACAAAATCAAAATCAAATCAATACACAGTACAAAAGAGAAATCCGGGAAGTACAAGATCAGCTGACACAGGTAATACAAGAATTACACATTTCAGAGGACACTCGCGCCCCAATACGGGAAGAGGGGCATAGAAATACGGAACAGCCACAAAATAATAACACAGGGCATTTCGGAAGTTATGAAAGAAATTGGCAATGTGCACCGAATTTTGAGACGGAACCGCCGACACGACGTAACAATGACCGACATGCGACTCACTGACACGATGATTTTGACTATAAGCTGTTCATTACTACACGTAAATTCAAAACATTTAAGAATTCTGGCAACAACATTCATCCACAAGCGTGGCTCCATCAATTCTCTCATTGTTTTCCTCCCAACTGGTCATTAGAGCACAGATTAGAATTTATGTGTGGCTATTTAGAGAATGAACCAGCTGTAAGAATGCGATCGGTCATTCACGATTGTCACAGTGAAGGAAATTTTATCATGCCTTCCTCTCAGCATGTTGGTCTCAAGCTACACAAGACCGAGTAAAACATGGCATCATAATGATGAAACGTTTCGAACAATCTCAATTTTCCAGTCTTATGAAATATTTTGAAGACATGTTGCATAAGAATCAGTATCTTTGAAACCCATACAGCCCCTCAGAACTCATCCGCATTTGCTTAATCAAACTGCCTGAACATTTACGACATATTATTTTAGCAGGACGTTGCAAAGACGACATTGAAGCTTTTCAGGGACTGTTACAAGAACTGGAAATTGACACTGACAATCGCGGAACGCGAAAACAGGAGTACAACAATTACAGGTCACATCTGTCACAATTCCGCGATGACAGAAATAATACATGACAAGGCTATTCTTATAACGTAAATCGTGACCAAAACAGACACCACCCGTATGACAACCGTTGGCAGAGTAGTAATAATTACAGGGAAAGATCACCTCTCCGCGGTAATGACTATCACAGAGACAATCAGAGAAACAGACAATATGGGAACCAAAAGAATTATTATCAATGGAGACAGAATAACTTTAGACGCAAAGGTCCAGCGCGCAGTTACGACTCAGGGAGAAATTCTCCACCACATGACCGACAAGAAAGAAACTATGGAATCTACCGACATGACGACAGACGATATGATCGTAACGACAGACCTGAACTGCATCAGAACTGGCGGGATTCTCGTCACGGTGAATTTGTAGAAGTTAGGTCTCCAAATCCCAATAACGACGCGCACCAACAAAGAGACAATAGGCAATGACTCACACCACTGGCAGCCACAACATGTACTTACGAAACTGACGACGCAGCTGCCGTAGCTAGTAATTATGTAAGAATGAAAGACATTAGAGACATCTTACTCCAGGAACACGACGTAAAACATAACAACATTGCATATCCTGTGATTCACATTACAGTAAATGACATAAAATTTACGGCAGTACTTGACTCTGGCAGTCCCATTTCAGTAATTAGTGAAACAGCTTTTAGCAAGTGCAGCAAATCGAACGATTGCCCCACACTTCCGTTACGTAAGATTAAATTACAAGGTGCAATCTTTGGAAAAAGTGTAGATGTACGCCAACAAACCAACTTAGAATTCTTTTGCCAAAGCCACAGCTTCTCTATGAACTTCCTTATTGTTCCATTATAGTCGACGGAAATTATACTGGGAGTAGACTTTTTGAATGAATACAAAGCAATTTTAAGCTTTCACGATGCTGAAATAAGTTTAGAGAAAGAAAGTACGTTAATTGATTTGAAATTTGAAGATTGGCTCTCAATCCATGACGAGGAAATTAATCGGTTTTACCTTCTGTTACACAACAGTTCGGAATTTTCTACGGAACTAGACACTAACAATCACTCTGCAAGTACTGACAGGGATGACATCGATGGCATATTTGAAATTAATGAGTTAATTCAGAATAAAATTCAAACAATTGAGAATTGTAATGGCACTGATAGGCAGGACCTTTTTGAGATTTTACAAGCACATTCCAAAATTTTTTACTCACAAAACAGGAACAATCAAGGGATTTCAATACCAATTTCGTGTTCGTGAGCATACTAAATTTTGTGTTAGACCATACGTAATTCCGGCGCATTATAGGGACCGTGTTAGAACAGAAATACAATCTATGCTTAATGAGGGCATTATTGAGCCTGCAGTAAGCTCATATAACAACCCATTACATGTTGTTGAGAAGAAAAATGGATCGATCAGGCTTGTTTTAGATTCGAGACAAATCAATACTATCATCATTCCTGAAACAGACAGGCCGCAGACGATGGAAGAACTTCTTCAAAATTTTAATGGTGTGAAAGTGTTGTCTTCCATTGATCCCAGATCCAGCTTTTATCAGATCGAACTTCATCCAGAATGTAGAAAATACACAGCTTTCCTTTGTTTCGGCGTTTGTTATCAGTTTCGGAAACTTCCTTTTGGTTTGAACATTTCTTCAGCAGCATTCATTTGCGGGCTAAATTCCATATTACCTGAGTTCTTAAAACGTCACATCACCTTATATGTGGACGATATTCTAATAGCAGAAGCTTCATGGGAACAACATAATCCCATCCTCAACAGTTTGTTACGTATTTTTGCAGAATCTGGAATTACAGTTAACTTGGAAAAGTCTGAATTCGGTAGGACAAAGGTGAAGTTTTTGGGACATATTATTTCTTTTGAAGGCATTCAGCCGGATCCTGAAAAGTTAGAAGCAATCAGAGCCATTCCAGTTCCATCCACAAAAAAACAAGTCCGCAGTTTTCTAGGTCTCGTAAATTTTTACCGTTGTTTTCTGAATATGCAAATTCTTGTTACACCAAGACTTTGTTCCCTCACTGTAAAAAATACTATTTGGAACTGGGACGAACAAGCACAGTTGGAATTCAATTCTTTGAAAGAATCGCTACTTAACGCGCCAATACTAGCACATCCAGATCTGTCACAAGATTTCTGCCTTAGCACGGATTCTTCTAAAGTCGGTCTTCGTGCCCATTTATTTCAAGAAGCCATTGAAAATGACACTACCATTCAGAAAACCATTGGTTTTGCTAACCGAGTGCTAACAAAATCTGAAAAAAATTATTCCGTTACTGAATTAGAAGCTTTAGCTATCGTTTGGGCATTTAACAAATTCCGTTTCTTTCTTTCTGGTAAGCACGTAAAAGTATACAGTGATCATCGTGCATTACAGTTCCTTATGTCTTCAAAATTAAATCATGACCGGTTAAAACGTTGGGCATTGTTTCTGCAAGAATTCCGTTTCACAGTAGTCTACATTCCCGGCAAGGAGAACATTGTTGCGGACGCACTGTCACGCGCACTGGCTGGGCTTGAGAAAAGTAACACAGAACGCAACCTCGAGAAAAATTTCAGTATTCTTTACATTCAGAAAGTCGCCTTTGAAAACTTCATCACCACATCTTTAAAGGACATTGCTCATGAACAAGATAAAGATCCGATTTGGAAAGACATCAAAAGTATATGGTATGAAAAGACACACACTCAGATTCGGCATTATTACCTGGTTAGAAACAACATACTCTTCAAACGCTGCACTGTTGATGACAAGCTATGGGTACTTTGCATTCCAGACGATTTTGTTAATAAGCTCATTTGGTACATTCATCTCAGCTACGCACATTTTGGTCCACGAAAATGTTATCATATTCTTCGAACGACTTGTTATTTTAACAATATAGAAAAGCGAATTCGAAGAGTCTTGTCTATTTGTAAACTTTGTCAAAAGGCGAAACCATCTACTATCTCACATCGTGCTCCGTTGTTTCCTATTATTCCTTCTAAATTAAAAGAATTTGCTGCTGTTGATCTCTTGGGACCCCTTGTCAGAACATCGAATGGATTTTCGTACGTTCTAGTCGCTGTTGAACTTACTTCAAAATTTGTTTCTTTCACTCCGTTACGTAAAGCCACTGGACGGTCTGTATCCAACGCCTTTGTTAAAAATTTCTTACGTGAAGTTGGCCATGTTGCTAAAGTCATTTCAGATAACGGCCCGCAATTCAGATCTGCTGTTTGGTCACGCATGCTTCGGAATCATAAAATCAAACCTGTTTTTATTTCATTGTACTCACCACATTGTAACCCCTCCGAACGGATTATGAAAGAAATCAATAAGCTTTGCAGACTTTATTGTCACAGAAAGCATCAGCATTGGGACAGATATTTACACTTATTTCAAAACGTGCTGAATGAAATGCCTCATGACTACACTGCTTTACCACCTACTCTTGTACTGAAGAATGAAGAACCACCGAACAGAATCAGAGAGCTTGTACTTTTGCCGAATACACGTAAACTTCGACACAAAGACATAATTGATTTGGCTCTTAAAAATATAAAATCTGCAGCAAACAAAAGGAGAAAACTAAACGGTAAAGCAGATGCAAAGAAATTATATATTGGTCAGAAAGCTGTCATTAAAGCTCATTCATTGTCACATAAGAAGAAACACTTGAGTCACAAATTCCTTCTAGTTTACAATGGACCTTACAGAATCCGACGTATACCACATGATAATTGCGTTGAAGATGAAACTCTACGTACTAGGAAGAGTAAAGGTTTACACCAAATTTCACATGTAAAACCGTTTATTGAAAAATAATCTGCTATTTAACTTTGTCTTTGCCATATAACTTTTCACTTTACATTACTAGTATGCTTTGTCAGACTTAGAATCTGTTTGCGGTGTTTCTGTTTCATATCTGCACAGTTTTTCTGAATTATTCTGGAAAGTAAAACATGTTTTAGTAGTAACTTTTGTGGTATAGCCACAATGAGACAGCCGTTTCCGTAGCACAACAATACGTTACAGCACAGTAATTTCTTCATCACAATAATAAGCGTAATAACTAAGATATTTATACACACAGCATTTCACTTTTGTTTATCATGAGGTAAGTACATTGGCTTCTGTAGAACTTAGCTTTCGGAGGAAAATAACTGCGACACTTCCACAGAGATTATCTTACAACAAGATGCACATTTAGCACTACAGGACACGCATTTGAGTGCTTAATTTTGTACTTAAACCATTTATTTTTCAAGATTTTTGAAATACAAAGAAAGTTTTCTGTGATACATTTCATTCCATTGCTGTAATCTGTAACACCTGAGGGTATAATTACATTAATCCTAAGGGGGGTACACGCTTACGTTGTGTATCATGTGTTTGGCAAGCACAAGGAGCCCTAGCTAATATGGTATTTGCTTATACAACTTTACACATATTTCTCTAACACAAATTACACAGCTATCTGATCATTTAACTGAGAGATAAACATTTCTTTACTACGTCAGTGACACATGTTTACGTAATTACACCGTTGGATAACTTCACACTTACGAAATTGTATTTTGTCTGTACTTTGTGAACTGTTCGTATTTTTTCGGACACATTGTGATATTATGAAAGCTTTGAATGATATATTTGGTATGGGATCACGATTTTTAAAGTACACTCCTGGAAATGGAAAAAAGAACACATTGACACCGGTGTGTCAGACCCACCATACTTTCTCCGGACACTGCGAGAGGGCTGTACAAGCAATGATCACATGCACGGCACAGCGGACACACCAGGAACCGCGGTGTTGGCCGTCGAATGGCGCTAGCTGCGCAGCATTTGTGCACCGCCGCCGTCAGTGTCAGCCAGTTTGCCGTGGCATACGGAGCTCCATCGCAGTCTTTAACACTGGTAGCATGCCGCGACAGCGTGGACATGAACCGTATGTGCAGTTGACGGACTTTGAGCGAGGGCGTATAGTGGGCATGCGGGAGGCCGGGTGGACGTACCGCCGAATTGTTCAACACGTGTGGCGTGAGGTCTCCACAGTACATCGATGTTGTCGCCAGTGGTCGGCGGAAGGTGCACGTGCCCGTCGACCTGGGACCGGACCGCAGCGACGCACGGATGCACGCCAAGACCGTAGGATCCTACGCAGTGCCGTAGGGGACCGCACCGCCACTTCCCAGCAAATTAGGGACACTGTTGCTCCTGGGGTATCGGCGAGGACCATTCGCAACCGTCTCCATGAAGCTGGGCTACGGTCCCGCACACCGTTAGACCGTCTTCCGCTCACGCCCCAACATCGTGCAGCCCGCCTCCAGTGGTGTCGCGACAGGCGTGAATGGAGGGACGAATGGAGACGTGTCGTCTTCAGCGATGAGAGTCGCTTCTGCCTTGGTGCCAATGATGGTCGTATGCGTGTTTGGCGCCGTGCAGGTGAGCGCCACAATCAGGACTGCATACGACCGAGGCACACAGGGCCAACACCCAGCATCATGGTGTGGGGAGCGATCTCCTACACTTGCCGTACACCACTGGTGATCGTCGAGGGGACACTGAATATTGCACGGTACATCCAAACCGTCATCGAACCCATCGTTCTACCATTCCTAGACCGGCAAGGGAACCTGCTGTTCCAACAGGACAATGCACGTCCGCATGTATCCCGTGCCACCCAACGTGCTCTAGAAGGTGTAAGTCAACTACCCTGGCCAGCAAGATCTCCGGATCTGTCCCCCATTGAGCATGTTTGGGACTGGATGAAGCGTCGTCTCACGCGGTCTGTACGTCCAGCACGAACGCTGGTCCAACTGAGGCGCCAGGTGGAAATGGCATGGCAAGCCGTTCCACAGGACTACATCCAGCATCTCTACGATCGTCTCCATGGGAGAATAGCAGCCTGTATTGCTGCGAAAGGTGGATATACACTGTACTAATGCCGACATTGTGCATGCTCTGTTGCCTGTGTCTATGTGCCTGGGGTTCTGTCAGTGTGATCATGTGATGTGTCCGACCCCAGGAAAGTGTCAATAAAGTTTCTCCTTCCTGGGACAATGAATTCACGGTGTTCTTATTTCAATTTCCAGGAGTGTATGTTTGAGGCAGATGACACTTTTGACATGAGCACAGAATTTTTTTTAATTATTGGAGGAAGCTACGACGATTTTGAGATTTGACTGAGATGTTATGATGTTATTTTTACGACGACGATGTGTATTGTGCTGTTGAAGTATGTTTATGACCAATAATCCGATGTTATATGAGGAATTTGATTATGCTACGTACTTATTAAGATGAAATATTGAAAAAGTGCCGACGAATATGTATATGTGTAGTAAGGTAAGGAGTAATGAATAGTGGTTAGGGACTCTGATTTATGAAAAGGATGTTGGAAACCAAGAATCGTACTTTAAGAGTTATGAAATGTATGTAAATGCGTGAATGTATCACAATGCCGACGAAAATTTTTTGGACACTGTTATATCAATAGCATTTGGTTTCTACAGATTTGTAACGCAAATTCTTGACCTATGAAATATTTTTATATGAGACTGTCACTGTAGCGGAAACAGCTGTCATAAATATTTCAGTAAGAAAGGTAAGTGACCTTGACATAATGCGTTTTGGGCGCCCAGCTGAGAGGTAGTCGTCTGACAAAAGAAAGCCAATAGTGTGTGTGCCTTTCAGAGGCAGAGGTGGAGAAAAAAAAGAGACCATTAACCTCGCTATTGACATTCCTTTGTAGAAAGCATCGCAAATATGAGACGCTCATTACTTGAAAACATATGATTACTCGTACTTTGTGCTAATTACTGAAATGCTTATGAATTGATGGGAAATATTCGTACATCTGCACACCTAATTATGACAAGTGTCTTTCTATGAGAGTTGAGAGCTACTGACTTACGAAATGCCACATAGCTATTGAATGATGTTTTTATGCTTTGGTTTGCGTAATTGCTTATTTCATTTGATACCTGTTTTCCAGCTGTGTTGCAGCATTGGTTTTATAAAATAAACTTAAATGCATCTGCTAATGTGAACACTTTCTGTCAACAGATTTATTAAATAATTATTTTCTGATCCACATTCTTCGAAAAAGGAGCTCTTGGAATGGAGAGAACAATAAGAAGGGATTAATAACAGTAACAGCATCTATAATTTTCTTTTCAAGTTCTTGGTAATTTTTTTTGTACAATTAGTTTTTGTGGTGCACCACTTTAATTACATAGACATTAAGATGTGAATATACATTTTCCTTATCTGCATTGTTGTTTTTACTGTAATATTTTTTCTGCTTGAGCTATGTCATGTTTAGATATAAGTTAATACTTCTGCTGCTGCTGTTTGCCAGGCATAGTGCTACTAAATTTCACTTTGTATTACTCTGTTAAGCTAGTTCTACTACTGATTTATTTTTCTTGTTGCTGCACATTGGCTCATATTAGTTGTAATGTTGCATTGCTTGGTAATTTAGATTTACTGTAGCTTGCTTTGCAATTTTCCATTTTTTTACATTGCTGTTTGTGTTAATTTTTTATGTGCTGCTGCATTGCCTCGTCCCTTGGCATATATATATCTGAGCTCAGTAGATTTAAGTTAGCTTAACAGGGGGTAGACTATATAAGAAACTAACTATGATGAATTTATCAGAAATGCATTGAGAAGCTATCAGAAAATGGTTTGGCAAAAAAAAAGGATACTGTACAATGGAGAAAAACTATTTTTGACAGAGGATGTGAACAGAATACAGAAAGCAGGCTTAGATAGGACTTTTGGGAATAATGATGAACGAAGGGAGATCTCCTTGCAAAATACTGCAGTAAAACAAACCCTGTCCTTTCCTTTTGTGTCATCCCTCTATATGTTTGTGTACCCTTGTGTATTTGTGTTTTTCCTGTCTTTATGTGTTTAGCTGATGAGAGCTATGTTGTAGACTTTTTCTAATACTCTTTTATTTACTTTGTAAGGATGTTTAGACATTATTTATTCTGTTTTGTTGCTCATATGTGAAGGTGATGTTTCAAACGTTCTTCTGATCTTTTATGTATTTACTTATGTCATAATTCCTATAACACTGATGTATATGTTTATTTCTATTCTGTTGTAAAGCCTGTACTACAAATGTTATCTGTATTGTTATGTTCTTTAATGATGTATTTTGTACCTTTGTAATTGTATTCTCATGTTATAATATTGTAATTGACACCAGTTCATCAAATTAAGTAACGTGTAAGCATTCATTTCACTGCACACATTTCTGTTGGTCATAGTAATGCACAATACGTAAGAAGTTGGGACTGTTAGTGTTTGCACGTGTGTTACTAATTCAGCAAGGGACTGGATAACAGCATTGCTGGTTCTAAGAACAATTCCAAAAACTTCGTGAGTGTACAAGTGGTGGTTTATGGACTTGCTATCTTCTCTGCAAGACTCTTCGATGGTGATTGTGCACCTGCACAGTTGCAGCAGATGGCTGGTGACCATCATCTCTACAAGGACTACAGTGGGTCTACACCTTTGATGACCCACCAATATCATTATTTCGACAAGGACTGCAGTGGGTCTGCATCTCTGGTGGCCCACCAATACCGTAATCTCTACCAGGACTACAGTGGGTCTGCTCTGTGATGACCTACCTACTAATATTCTTCAAAAGTTCGAATGACTCTGCTGTGGGTTTGCTCTGTGGTGGCCCATTACCTGTCTGCATGTCAAGAGTCGGCACTGTCTTTCCGTTGGAAGGACAACACTACTTCTTCAAGACTGCATGAAAATCCACTACTTCCATGTGCATTGTCTTTTACTGCTCAGACTTTGAGAAAAGAAACGGCAGTTTCACTGTGATGAATGATCAGGACTGTCTTTATGGACTGTGAGAAAATTTTAGCTTTTGACCAACATTATATCAATAAGTGTGTGCATTGGATATCTTTGTTAGTGTAATTATGAAAAATTTTATCAAATCATTATTGGCCACTGGCCAAAACAATTTGTAAAACTTTTTGTGGGGAGCATGGGGGCTATGTAAGTAGGCTGTTTATATTTTCTTATTGGCAACGTTACATAGCGCTCTGTATGAAAATCACTGGCTGTGCTGTGTGCAGCCTGTGGCTAGTTTGCATTGTTGTCTGCCATTGTAGTGTTGGGCAGCGGCAGCTGGATGTTAACAGCGCATAGCGTTGTGCAGTTGGAGGTGAGCCGCCAGCAGTGGTGGATGTGGGGAGAGAAATGGCGGAGTTTTGATATTTGTAAGAATGGATGTTATGAACTGATATATATATTATGACTATTAAGGTAAATACAATGTTTGTTCTCTATTAACATCTTTCATTTGCTAACTATGCCTATCAGTAGTTAGTGCCTTCCGCAGTTTGAATCTTTTATTTAGATGGCAGTAGTGGCGCTCGCTGTATTACAGTAGTTCGAGTAACGGAGATTTTTGGTGAGGTATGTGATTTGTGAAAGGTACAGTTAATGTTAGTCAGGGCCATTCCTTTGTAGGGATTTCTGAAAGTCAGATTGCGTTGCGCTAAAAAAAATATTGTGTGTCAGGTTAAGCACAGTCTGTCAGGTTAAGCACAGTCTGTCAGTTTAAGCACAGTCATGTAAAATTGTTGAAAGGGGATGTTTCAACATATGCAAGAAGAATGTTGGTTTAAATGCCTCTGTGTGTGTTGTAATTAGTGTAACCTTCTCCTCAAGATCCCTGTAGGAGCGATAAGTAAGGGGCTGTAGTATTTTCCTAGAGTCATTTAAAGCCAGTTTTTGAAATTTTGTAATTTGGCTTTCTCATGATAGTTTACATCCATCTTCAAGAATCTGCCAGTTCAGTTTCTTCAGTATCTCAGTGACACTCTCCCGTACATCGAATAAAACTGTGACCATTCGTGATGTCGTATCTCCTGTTAACCATATCTGGTAGAGGTTGTGGTGTCATCATACGACACCACTCATGTGCTGGCCGTCAAAAGAACACCAGCGCGACAGTCAATATCTCTGGACGCCAGGGGTGGTGCCAGTGTGGCCGTAAACACAAATCCAGTGCCACACCTCCCCTCTGCAAGAAGAGAACACAACACCAGTGGCCTCTTCGGGAATGGCATACAGGACACTGACAGCAGAGATCAGGGGGCCTGTTCATCAGCGTAGATTATTTCGTCAGTTTGACAACTCAGCTCCACGAGACAGCGACTGCCGACGTCATAATTAGTTAGATCAATGAGAACCAGAGCAGCTAAAGAGGTAGATTACTGTTTAGCTGACAAAACTCCTTATTCAGGGATTGGACATGCTTGCTATGTTCTACATGACTGCTTCTGAATCGATAAGCACATGTGTTTGATTATTGAATTAAAGCACTGTCTATTGATATCTTGTAATGAGCCCACCTACCCAGAGCTGTCTTCTGCTTCCTAGTCTACGATTATTGTTGTAGCTACCCGAGATACAACACAGGTTCCATACAACTGAGCAATATTCTGGAATGGGTCGTAAGATTTGTAAGTAGTCTCCTTTGTAGACTATTTGCTTTCCCCAGTATTCTACCAATAAACGGAGATCTAGCGCCTGATTTAGTCACGACTGAGGCTTGTGATCATTCCACTTCATATTCCTACAAAGTGGTACGTCTAGGTATTTGTATGAGTTGCAGATTCCAACTGTAGCTGCTTAATATTATAGTCATAGGGTACTACGTTTTTCCATTTTGTGAAGTGCATAATTTTACTTTTCTGAACATTTAAAGCAAAATACCCATCATGACACCACTTTGAAATCTAATCAACATCTGGAAGAATATTCAGGCAGTTTCTCTCTGATTTCATTAGAGGTAATTGAGGTTACTGTTATTAGTGTCTGCAAGGGCATTGTAGTACAACATGAACAGCAAGGATTCCAACACACATTTCGCAGCTCACTCGTCCCCAAAATAAAACATTTCCCCAACTCCCGATTTACTGTGTCATCTAATCCCCTTGGCCACATAAGTGATCTCCTTCCGATTCTAATCACGAATCTTTATATCTGACCAACACATTCAAACCATCTGCCAAACATACCACATTATTACTTCGACGTCAACTAGGATATTTACTTGTTATCCATCGCTAATAATATTCTAAATTTCGGAATAACCCTTGAAAACCAAGGCAGCATTCCACTCACCATAACGTGGTAGATCCTTTAAGTGAATCAATCCAGCCCCTCCCACTCTGGAATACTGTAAATGATTATCGTCGACCAATCAATGCCAACTGATGTTCATCAGTGCTCTAATACAGACGTATTGTCAGTTGATCACAATTTACAATGTTATTGCTCAACACAACACAAGAAGCATTTAATTTCAAAATGTTTCGTAACGTAAAACATAACACAGCCTCTGGTCGCTATTCATTTCCCTAATGATAGTTGAAATAAAGTTGCGAAAACTGATAGGTAAAAAATCTCTCTGGCTTGAACCCACGACGCACGACTAATGTGACAGGCAAATTCGACGTGGTAAATCATGTAATAATTGCAAATGAGATAAATCGTGATGTTAGCACAAATCGAGGAACCGATGTGAATAGGAATCGAACGTTTGATGTACTAAGTGGAAATCTTCACACGACGACCTGAAACAATTTCAGAACATGAGGGGTGGGCGGAAAAGTGAAAGACTGAGACTGTACATCACTTGTTCAATCTCCATATATATATATAATTACAAGTGTTCAATTAAAATATGGTTTTGGTGGCCATTCTACACTTTAATAACCCAGACCTCGCTCCATTACACACTGAGACACACCATTAAGGACACACTGCTACTGTAAATTAGCGCATTTAATTTTTTTATTTCTTTTAACTTTTAGACAGGATAACTAGTTATATTCTGCCATCTTGCGTCCGAATAGCGTTAGTGTACTACAGGGTGTGTCAAAAAGAATCACCTGATTTGGCACATCTGAACTTCTTAAACTAAAACACATACAATGAATTTTATTTTTTGATGAACTGGGAACTCAAAAGGTTTTTAATACCTTTTCATAGAGGTTCACTATGTCCCCTTGAGATGCATGGCGAATGTAAGTGCAGTGTTCAAACTGTTTCCATCGTGCAGAAAGCATGTCCTGAGTTACAGCTTTCACAGCTTCTATGATGCGATGTCTCCGTTCAATCATTGTTCTTGGTAACCCAGGCACGTAAACAGTCTTATACAAGCCCCCACAAGATATAATCACATACAGTCAGGTGATCTTGGAGGCCAGTAACGTAAGGCTCAATCATTTGATTCAGTGCGACCGATCCATCATTCAGTAATCTTTTGATTTAAAAATTTCACTTACCATCACTTGATGGTAAGTGAAATGTATCGAATCATTCTCCAACTGTTGGAAAAGAAAGTTCTCAACCATATCGAGATTTGCGCTTCCTGTAACAGTGTACTCGGCTAAGAAAAATGGGCCACACACCCTTTCCCATGAAGCTTCACAAAACATATTAAATTTTGGAGAGTTTCTCTCATGTTGTACAACTTCATTTGGTTTTTCCGAAACCCGTAGTCTCACATTATCACGATTCAGCTTTCTATTTAAATGGAATGTTGCCTCGTCACTAAACACTGAGTGTGGAAGAAAACTGTCATCCTCCATCCTGCCAAGAACGAAATTACAGAACTCCGCGCATTGTTGTTTGTCACCTTCACGAAGAGCTTGCAGTAGATGAATTTTGTATGGTTTCTTGTGTAAACGTTGCCTCAACAGACGCCAGACGGACATCAGGGGCCATGTTGAGCTGTCGAGCTGCTCGGCGAACGGAGTTTCTGCGGACTCGTTGCAAAACTATGGCGCACGAGTTCGACATGAGTCAGAGACTCGGGGACGGCCTCGAGATTTGGTTTTACACAAACAACCTGTTTCTTGGAATTGTTCATGCCATCGTATAACGCTCTGTGCCGTACGAGGATCCGCACCATACCTTGTAAGAAAGTCGAGTTGAACAGTTTTTACTAACCTGCACTGCGCTAAACGTAGAACAGAAAACGCTTTCTGTCGTCGGACATCATTTTTACTAGAATTGAAGTGGGCGCACACTGCTGCTAGCTATCGGTAATTGTGTAAAATTCCAGAGTTTGCTCTTTCCGACACGCACATATCTCAAATAACATAATAGTTATGATTTTTTAAAATCATATGATTCTTTTAGATACATCCTGTATATCCGCCATCACGAATTTTTCCCATCGTTTCTGCTGATGTGCGTGGTAAGTGAGTGGACAAAATGTAGCACTATCTTAGCTACATATGTAGGGGGAAGCTTAAGTTTCTTTGTGGGTTATCGACTATTGTGTTTACGAGAGGGACACAAAAGCCTCCTCTAGACTTCTTCATTTATTCGCGCCCATACAGCTCTTATATCTTCTCTAGATCCATCCAAAAACATTCCATTAAGTCTTCGGTGCGGTCTTTTCCTCTGTCTCAGAATCTAGCAAAGGAACGCATCTCTCAGTTCGCCAGGCTACGTGTCATGTCTACTACCGTTTATTTGTTATCACAGTCATAAGCACATGTGCTTAGTAATCCATATTTTCCTCCGACTGTTCTAGTAATTCCCTACGATGCATCTGTCTATTGCCTTCTGAAACAACTTCAGTTCTAAACAAATTTTGCGCACTGAAATTTCATGTATCGCTGCCATAACTCGAACTGAAAGCGAACATTGATTATTAACTTTTCGTTTGCAGCCACTATGGAAGCTTAGTTCTGAAACCTCTATTTAGTTTACTGAAATCAATGGGCCCATTTTAGTCTCCTATGAACGTAATCACTCCAGTTATCTCTGTCGACTGACTCTGACGGTTTCGCACTTGAATACGTGTTCTTTGCAAGAGCAGCAGTTGTCGCAAATTGCATTGCAACTGATCAGAAAACCATGTAGGAGGACACAAATTTGGAATTATGCATAAGGGGTTGTTCATTTTAAGAACTAATGGCATTTTGCTGGGGCAGGTATTTCAAGGCTATAGAACCCCATGGACTGTCAAGGATACAGTGAATAGCCATAATGAAATATGTAAGTCCATTCCGACTTACCTCGATGTGCTCTGGTTTGACTACGTGTACGTCTGGTTGAAAACCAAGCCAAACTCGATACAGTGGCCAGTACGTCTTGGTCATCTGATCCAGGTAGGCCAGGAAGTCTGTAAGCGAGTTTAACTTAATGTTAGTTCCACAACACATTATAGCAAGTAATTCTATAAAAAATAGGTATTTGTCTCACACCCTGAAACACTCATTGGCGACAGTTAGTTACTTATCTCAAGATATTTCTATGAACTTAGTATGCTCTAATGTCAGAATAATTTTAACCCTGAATTTTTTCGACATGTCCTCTACAGAACCTAAACATCAACAAATTAAATAATCATGAATGCTTGGCGTTCTGCAGCTTGTAAATGTTTGTTAAAGTACGTCTTTTGAACACGCTGAGCTACATTTAAAATGTTTTATAGCCAAACCCGTATGCGAGTGTAGAACACATCGTTAGCGGCATCTGAGGCAGAGGACAACAAACTATTGTATACATGTCGATATCTGAAACATAATAATTATATACATAACAGTAGAAAAATAAGTTTAGTTACTTCCCTTTATCAATATCTGTGTTAATTATAAGTTATTTGTGAGTCGTGAAGCATTTTATGTTGGCCACACTTCAAAACGAGTTTTAGAGAACATGTTAACGTAAGTGAAGCCAATCGTTCGGCATGCAGTGCGCACTTAAGAGAGTACAAGTATTCTGATAACGGCAACACTAAAAAAGTCACCTTTCTTCCAAGGCAAAAAAAGGTATACTGTTAAACACATTAGATGATATTGAGATGTACATTCATATGAAGAAACACATCGATAACATCCTTAACCCACAAACCGTGTCACGGAATAAGATGGAACATGTTAACGTAAGTGTAGCCAATCGTTCGGCATGCAGTGCACACTTCAGAGAATACAAGTGTTCTGGTAACGACAACACTAAAAAAAGTCACCTTTCTTCGCAAGGCAAAGAAAGGTATACTATTAAACACATTAGATGATATTGAGATGTACATTCATATGAAGAAACACATCGATAACATCCTTATCCCACAAACCGTGTCACGAAATAAGATGGAAATGCCTGTACGGAATTTTAAGAGTTGTGCTCAGTTCAGAGTTCCATCCGTCTCCTAAATCACCTAATCTGAACAGATTCGTTAGGTCTCCAATGGATCGAAGACCGAAATGACAACCAAATTATGTGGTAGACACAGATTTTGCATTATGGCCATCCTACACAATAAGTTGCTCGCAAGAGACATGAAATATGGACCCTTCGGCCTGCCTATCTTCCATGTTTACGTTGTATGACAGCAGTGTCGGATGCGACCAAGAAATGTTAACGTTTAAGAAGACATGGCAACAGTAATATACGTGACAACCTATGTACTGTGAGGTAGAGCAGATGTCATCTCCCGCAATACTGACATAGACATGGTTATAGGTACATTTTAAATATTCGCATGCCTATATGCCACCTGATGGTGTGCTGACCACATCCCCCTCCATATCCTCATCCAGTGACGCCTATGGGCTGAGGATGACACGGCGGCCGGTCAGTACCGTTGGGCCTTCATGGCCTGTTCGGGAGGAGTTTAGTTTTAGTTTAGTTTATATGTCATCTGATGACCATATATTTAAACTTAACAAAGAATTTGTAATTAACACACATGTCATTAATAGAGAGGTACATGATACGTAAGTAAACTTGTGTTTTTGATGTTATGTATTTAATTATTATCTTGTAGATATCGATATCCATAGATTTTTATGTTTTTCTCTGTACCAGATGCCACTGATGATGGACTCAACATCTAAATACTGGTTTGCCCATCAAACAAACTACCGCAGATTTGAATGTGAGGTACGGCGCCAAAGTCTAGAGTGTACCAGCCTCACCACCGCAATCCTAAACCTATGGAATAAGAAATCTAAATTACCCTCCGAGAATAACAGACATCATTGCGTTTAGTATGATGTGTTAAAGCAGTACTATGCACTTTTATTTTCGTTTCGTATTCTTTGCATTCGATTAGGCACTCACTTGAGGAAAATATATCTCTCCTCCAGAGTCATCTTCAATTGTCTCCCGCGAAGAACAAAATAAACGAAAGTGTAAAATGACCCTCTCCTCCCTGATGCAGTCTTGAAGAGCAGAAACAAATCTAGAAGCTTACTAGTAATTGCAATAGCTTTGAGAAACGTATGATGAGTTCTTGTCAAAATGGCATTGTCTAGGTTATTCTGGAATGAAAAAAAAAATTACAGAAGCTGGCCTCAGTGAAGATCTGTTTGGGTTTTGAGGAAATGTACGAACACGAGAGGCAATAAAGAACATGCGATTTATCTTAGTAGTTACTTTGAAGAAAGGCATTTTTAAATTAAGAGAAAATTTTTGACAGTTACAACTGGAATTCAGACTTTGAAATGCTGTGGGTAGCAGGGGTAAAATACTGGAAACGAATGGTTATTTGCAATTTCTACAGAAAGCAGACTTTAGTCTAAAGCCGTGAAGGGAGAAAGTGATTCAGAAGGGAGTGAGACAGGGTTATAGACTGTCCCTGATGTTATTCGAAACGCACATCAAATAAGTTGTGAAGCAACAAAAGGAGAAATTTCGGAAGGGATTAAAGCTAAGGGAGAAGAGAGAAAAACTTGGCAGATTGCTGATGACAACGTAACTCTGTCAGAGACAGTAAAAGACTTGGATGGGCAGTTTAACGGAATGAATAGTAACGTGAAAGAAGCTTATAATGTGTACATCGACAAAGTAAAACAAGAGTAATTGAACTTAATCGAATTAAATCAGGGGATACTGAGGAAATTAGACTAAGAATTGAGAAACTAAAAGTAATGGTGGATTTTGGAAATTAGGGCGACAGAAAATGACTGATGACAGGCAACAGCAAATAAAGTATATCTGAAAAACAGAAATTTGTTAACAGTGAACATGCACTCAGGTGACTAAACTCGTGGAACACCTCCAATATCGCGTCGGGCCTCCTTTTGCTAGTCGTAGTGCAGCTGCTCGACGTGGAATGTGCTCAACAAGGTGTTGGGAGTCCCCTGCAGAAATATTGAGACATTCTGCCTCTATAGCCGTCCATAATTGAGAAAGTGTTGGCATTACACGATTTTCTGCAAGAACTGACGTCTCTATTATGTCCCATATTGGGCTATCCGAGTGCCCAAATTATTCGCACAGATGGTCCAGAATGTTCTTCATGTCAATCGCGAACAACTGTGATCCAGTCACATGGCGCATTGTCATCCATACAAATTCCATCTTTCTTTTTGTCATATGAAGTCCATGTTTGGCTGCAGATGGTCTCCAAGTAGCTGACACCCAAGTTTTCACATAGAGTAACCAGTTACGTTGGCGACTGATGCGGTATATATAGGGAACATGTCAGCACCTTTAGCATCAGTTACAGCCTGAAGATGGCACATTGAAGCGCAGAAACTGGTAGTTACAAAACAAATGAAATAATTTTCTCACAATTCTTGCATCGCGTGTTCAATAGTAATAAGTAGTTAAAACGTAACGAAATGTCCCGAATAAAAGCAGTAACTGAATATAAATGTTGTTTTTGTGTGAAATCTTATGGGATTTAACTGCTAAAGTCATCAGTCCCTAAGTTTACACACTACCTAACCTAAATTATCCTAAGGACAAACACACGCACACCCATGCCCGATGGAGGACTCTAACCTCCGCCGGGACCAGCCGCACAGTCTATGACTGCAGCCCCTTAGACCGCAACTAAGTATAAACAACACCATAAGTTTGAATGGGAGAGAATCAGTCGAGAAAATTTTATGTCGCGGAAACGGTTCACTATACGGATTGTGTCAATCTGATCATTTATGTTGTAACGTAGACAAATTATGCAGAAGTACCAGTTTTCTAATTAAAGTCGTCACAGATGTCACTGTCAACTCATTCCGTTATTTATGTTGTCACATAGACAAGTTATTCAGAAGTACCAGCTATTTAATTACGGTCTTTACTGATATCACTGTTAACTCGACTACCAGTATTTGTTTAATAATTGTCAAGAATTTCATCACTGGTCCCAAAGGATCTTGTTCTCACGAACAACTAGAGAGATGGGCACGCAGCACTGCTTTCACGCGCTGCAGCACAATCGCGAATAATAACAGTGGCACAGAAAGTCTAGAGTTTTCTATTGAAGTTTTTGACCTTGTCCGAGGGGAAGAACAATTTTCAACGTGGTCTGATATTTTAAAAAATATATATATTGAGAACTTCTTTAACGGTATATTTTGAAAACTTCTCTATTAATATACACTTCGTAGAATCAATCACTGCGAGTTTGAAATTTGCATCATAAGTGAGCCTGATTTCAAAGTTCGTTGTTGTTTTTCTGTCAACGTTAACACTCGCGATTGCAGTAAATTTAACCCTTCAGCTAGAGTCATGCACGGTTGCAGAACTATGGGCACGATAATAACTACCTAAATGAAATGTCGACATCGAAAGCAGCTCCTTTGCCCGTAGAAAGGAAAGCTAGCAACACGCTTAGCACCACTGGGCGCATCTAAAACCATTGACATCAGGTCCCTGTAGTAAACCTGCTGACATACTAACGCAAAAACGGCGCGTATATAACACAACACGAACAATCTAAAGGAGCAAAATGTTAAGATTTGTCCTTAACACTTCATACAGGTGATAAGTCGTTGATACTGAACGCAAACTGCACTATAAAACTATTAGTCATTAGGTAAAATAGAAAATGATTCATTTCCGTGAAACCCCTTAGGTGGGTGTGCTTCAGTCCAGGATGGCGTCGCACTGTCTGGTTATATGGGATTTGTAAGCACTCGGTGCCTCTTTAGGTGCCATAAGGGGAAATTTGGCAGAAGTTGGTATAGTTTGAGAATAGTAAATCTATTATGTAATTGTCTGCATTCAGTACTTTTGGAACATCAGGTAATTATCAACCTCTCATTGAAGGTAACTGCTGTCATCGTTTAGCTGGCGCAATGAAAGGAGACTGAGAAAATGATACATGATGTCGAGTCTTGGACCCTGATCGTGGACACGGAAGCATACAGTAAGAAAAGGTTAGTGAAGCAACTGTGTATGACAGATGAACTGCAATAACGCACGCAATGCAGCGTATGACGTGTGATGATGAGAACTGGCACAGGTGAAAGTGTACAATACTAGGGATACAAACTTTGTAGTGAACGTGGGTCCGCAAAACAGCCGTTTGTGATGTAATTGTGAATGTGTTGCTACGGACCTCCACTGACATCAACATCAAATATTCTCGTAGTTAGAACAACTGTATGAAATACAGACTTTCCGATTAAGTCACCATCTAATTGGATTCAGAATATACGTTAAATCAGTTACTGTTAGTGTGTTACGGTATGAACAACATTTGTCACTGAACGTGTGAGCAGGGATAAATAAGAGTGCTGTAGTTACGGTTAGAAACACTCGTCAAACAGAAAATTGATATATTTTGTTATTCCATTTTGAAATGATACCGCTCACTTTGTGTATGTTGCAGACCTTTCCTGGAATTATATAAATCTATAATAACAGGTTTTTCCAATTGTGGATAAACTATTCCTAAGTCCAGCATGATCACATATCAAGGAACAAATTTTCTGTCCAAATTTAAAAGTACTGATATCTAGAAAACCTTGTCATTACTGTATGTCATAGTCTTTGTGTTACATTACTCTGCTACACAATACGATAAGTGATCTCAAATGGAGAAGAGGCATTATCAGAACTCTGTTACAAGGTACAAAAATTTTAAAAGGTATTTATAAGTAACATATATTTACATTTTCTAGACAGGGAAAATTGGTAAGTCGTTAAAGCAACTCAGTTTATTCTCAACTATCCCATGTTCCACAGCATAAGGCCTCTCTCTCTTCAAGGCACAGTGTGATGCATGACTGACGAAGTATAGCATAATCGTCTGCGAGTTATGTAACTAGTTTTAAAAATGTACAGAACTCCACTCGCTAAAATCTAACTGAAGAATTACTAATATATTCCAAACAGCTTTGATATGTTATACAGCACTGAAATGTGTAAAATTATTAATGTTTACAAACGATGCACAAAGCGCAAAGTCATATCCACAACAACAAAAACAAATGAAAATGCCAGGAACTGCTTATGGCGTTGTCTAGGGCACATTCCTTAGTGATTCTAAATCGATCACTGGACTACCACACGGACCAGGATATAACATTTGTTGCTGGATGCACTATCCTCCAGGTACAACACTCTTCCCTACTAGGTGATAGTCTCATTGGACCACACATTATTCCAGGGAAACTTTAAAGGGGACTTTCGGATTATGATCTCAAAGAATTGCTTGAGAATGTTCCTCTTGCGTAGCGTTGGGCTTTGTGGTACATACATGATGGTACAACGACGTACCTTGCTGTTGGTGGAGAGGTACGACTAACCTGCAAGTATGATACGAGATGGATAGTTCGTACCAGAACTATAGAATAAGATATCACCTGACCTCAATCCTCTGGACCTTTCTGCCTGAAATCATCACAAACGTGATGTGTGCAGCACTGTCGTCCACTCAATTAAAGAAATGGAGCAGCGATTCTATGGCTTTTCAAGCTTTGAGAGATGACCGCTGGTTCTAATTCACTGCAGGCAGGAATGCAGTATTGTATTCAGATACAAGGATGACGCACCAGTCTCCTTTAAGAGGTACTATACGTACGTCAACTTGTATTGTGTAACGTAAGAAGCATTAGCCGGCCGGTGTGGCCGTGCGGTTCTAGGCGCTTCAGTCTAGAACCGCGTGACCACTACGGTCGCAGGTTCGAATCCTGCCTTAGGATAGTCAGGTTTAAGTATTTCTAAGTTCTAGGGGACTGATGACCACAGATGTCAAGTCCCATAGTACTCAGAGACAAGAAGCATTATTTTATTTAATGTTACGGTCTGCCACGAGTGACGATCGAAAACTGTGACGTAGGGAGTTAATCGGAAGGATTACATTTTAAATAACATTTTAAATACAGTTATACTCATTGTGTCATTCTTTATACTGAATCCAGTGGCGGCTCGTAACAGTACATCTACAGTTACGTTGCAAAAGGCCCGTATGCCTATCTACGTTTACTGGAACATTTTTGCTTCTGGTGTCGTATAATTTCCTCTGTGTCTGTTTTCCCTATTAGTTACTATATACCCAATACTGATCATGGGAAAGAGGTACCCCAGGAGTTGAAACTTATGTCACTAGAATTAATAAACTGAAGATTTCGTAGGGGCCAATGTGATGGTTGGAAACATTGAATAAAATTATTTTCTAACTAATTCGTTATTTCAGATACCGCCTTGTTTTAATAATAACTGGTGTAAAATAAGTCTTGTAATCTGTTAGGCACTAGATAGTCATACGTATGAAGTATTATCAGTGTGGCTGCTCGCGTAGTTAAATAAATTGTGTGTAATTGTATTGAGCTTAATTCACTTTTGATAATAATTTTATGTAAGATAAGTCTGGCAATCTCTTAGGCACTAGTTCAGAAAACTTTGTAGAGGACTATATCCCCGGGTGCATACTTTTCTGGCGTCGAAGTGCACAATAAGTCGTGATAAGCATTCACTGCCATCAATCCTTCTGCTATTAATACCTGGGACGTGATCCCACAACAGCGGCGAACTGTGTGACTCTGTGCAACATTCAACCTGTCTCCTAATCTCACTGGCAAATGAAGGAATCATAAGTCATAAACAGAAGAACATCTTTTGTTAAGGATCACGTTCTTTTTCAACCATAGGAGTTTTCAGCATGTAATATACATGTTATTCTGAGTATGAATAACAGCTGATATTTAGTGGAATTACATGGAAAAGACGATTGCAGTAAGATTCTGACTCAAAATTCAAACTACTGGGCCTATGTTGTTAGAGAATCAATCGAGACTGAAGTAAAGGACCAGTTGATCAACTGTGACAGTGGCCCGTCCTTAGCTGGCCACATGCACTTTATTTAAGAGAAGGGAAGAGATGGCCTGCAGATACAATCACCTGATGTCGGGGGCCCAGCGGAGCACCACGATTCCAGTACACCTCGCCAAATACGAACAGAGTTGGGGGGGGGGGAGGGGGGGCAAAGAGATAAATAGTGCTTGGTCAGTTCACATCATCAGCGCACCTATTGACGGCAACGTGGTCGTTTGTCGACGTACTGTGGGTATGGATGCGGCCGTACATCTGTGAATTAATATTTTGTATTGCACACACATTATATTGTACTAATAATATGTACAAATAAATTTATACGAAGGTCACTTCTGAAGCTCTTTAAGACGGAATTGAAGAAAATTATTTACTTTGCAAAATAACTTTACAGGTCTTAAATACAACCCCCATTCTTACTTACAACAGCTTTACAATTTTTTGATAACTTCTGTATTCGGGATAGGGCACTTCCGTCGTTGAGTTGTCCGTTTACTCGGTTCACCTCACTGGAAGCTTCTTCAGCTGTAGCAAAACGTTTTCCACGGAGTTGTTCCTTCAACTTGGGAAACAAATCGAAGGCTCATACCAGGAATGTATGGTGAGTGGGGAAGTATCACTCATCCATATTTATCGAGCGTTTCTCTCACTGGTAGGGCAATATGCGGTCTTGTATTATCGTGCAAAATGAGAACGCCAGCTGCAAGCATGTCAAGCCTTCTTTGGCGGATTTTCGGGCGCAAAACATTTTGTAGAAGCACTTTGTAGTATGCACCTGTTACAGACGACCCTGGTGCACTCTATTTGTAGCTATGACTTCATTAATGTCATCACGCAAAGATCATTAATAGTTTTACCTTTCATTGTTGGCGGCGGATTTTGTTCGGGCGTGGAGGGTTGAAACTTTTCCACAGTGATGAATGATATTTCAGTGGTGGCTCAAAATATGTTTTTCTTCTTTTCGATAACCTTGAAGCAATTCTTCGGCGATTCATTCGCGACCTGCGTTCTGCTGTTCACTCACATCTTGCGGAACCCATCCGGCAGTAACTTTCCTCATCTTAAACTTCTCAGTTATGAGTCTGTAAACTGAAGTGACAGACATTCTGGCCTCATATGCAGTTTCCTCACATGTCTTTCGTCGATCCTCTCTCGAAATGTCATTAAGAATAACCTGAGAGGTGTAGTCTGTTGCAGTTGATGGCCACTCACTTCTTGGGCAGCCCTCAGTACTTACCCGACTTTCACGGAGACGAGCAGACCACCGTGATACGATACTACAGTCCACTGTCCTACTCCCGCACGTCCCTGACAAAGCGTTGTAAATCTCCATTCGCTTCTTTCTACGTAGGCAACTACGGTCGCTACTTGACTCAGTTTCAACTTCCATGTTAAAACTGTTACTCACGACACAGCCATGCGAACCAGACTCGCCAGACTCGCTCACATCTGACATGATTTTTTAACTTGATAACGCCACCATAAAGGCACGCATGCGCAGTGAGTAGGACTTTAGAAATGACCTTCTTAACTGATGTTCAAATAGTTCGCTTTGTTAAATATCGCAAGCTTTATGTTTTCGTAGAAATGATCGCTCAAGCAAATCCGATTTACAGTCGTGAAAAAAATTCACAAAAAGCTCAGTACTAGAGAATACGAGGAAGTATATACTGCTTTCATGACACGTCTCAAATGAAGAAAATCCAGCGATACTGAATCAGGCAAACGCACTGGACATAGTAAAGGTATGGATTGTATACGCTCAATTACCAAAGCACACAACTGTTGGAGTACTTAGCCACTGGTGGTAAGCTGCTCGATCTAAGCCTGCTAATGGACTTGCTGATTCTTTACCTAAACCTGTTCACGAGAAACATTTGTTGGCTAGCTGTAATGTTGGTGTTATGGCCTTCGACCCAAATACTGATGTAGCTCCGATCTTATCGTTAACATACTCTGCGCCAATCTTTTCTTCTCATCGTGACTACTCCAACGTACATTCATCTAATACTTCTTAAAATTTCTTTGCCTCAGATAGGCTTTTCTTTCCGTTGCCAGTTTGCATTTTAAATCCTTCATATTTCGTACTTTGGCATTAATTTTTTCTTTTACTGCCTTCTCAGTTTACAGACTACATAACATCCCGGATATGCTACAATCTACTTTCATTCCTTCTCAACTATTGTTCCCTTTCATGTCACGACTTGGTATGATTGCGGTCTGGTTTCCACATAATCTGAACGTAGCCATTCTCTAAGTGCATCACAGCATTGCTAACTTTCAGCTTTCGAAGGGCGAATTCCAGTCAACATTGTTGAAAGTTTATCTTGTTACACAAATGATTTAAACATAAATTTGCTTTCTTCGGTCTATCTTCTAAGATTAGTCGTAGGGCTAGTATTGCCTTGCTTGTTCCTACATCTTTCTGGAACCCAAACTGAACTTCACCCTAGGTCGGGAACTCGCTATTAAAATTTAGACAGAAAACCGTTACACATATTTCGCAGAGTAGCAGAACATTATGGTCCTGTTTGCCTGCACGTTCTGATACGTAGTAAAAATGTATGTTTTATTGCCGCAATCCCTTTGAAACGGTTATTATTCCGTGCGGTTTGGTAACACAGGCGGAAGAAGTCGCAAGACCAAAAAAGTATTAATGAAAAGTAATGACATTTCGGGAATACATATTTCAGTGATTGACACTGGAAGATTACAGATTAATGTAAGCGTGAAATGTGAAATGCTGTTACGTTAATAGCGGTTGTAGCGGCCAGAATGTTGAATCCAAGGAAACGTACTTGCATTGTGTAGTACAGGTGCCGGTTGTCAGTTCGTGGCATGGAGTTCCATGCCTGTTGCGCGTGGTCGGTCAGTACAGGGGCAGTTAATGCTGTTTGTGGATGATACTTGAGTTGTCGTCCTATATGAGCTCCGTAGGAGCTCCACTGAAGACTGTGGTGATCGAGGAGTCCAAAACAACATGTCGGTACTCTGTAGAGCATGCTGGATTACAACAGCGGTACGTGGGCGCGTTATTTCGTTGGAAACCAGCCCCAGTAACGCTGTTCCTGAACGGCAGCACAGTAGATCGAATCGTCAGATTAACATACAGATTTGCAGTGAGGCTACGTGGGGTGACCACGAGAGTGCTCCAGCTGTCATACGAAATCTACCACAGCCCATAACACCTAGAGTTCGTCCATTGTGTATAGCTTGCAGACAAGTTGGTTGCAGGTCCTCAGCTGGCCTCCTAACCAACACAAGGCCATCACTGGCACTGAGGCAGAACTGGCTTTCATCAGAAAACACAACAGACTTCCACGCTGCCCCCCCCCGGTTACCTCTCAATTTACACCATCGAAGTCGCAAATGGCGATGCCTTGGAGTCTTTGTAATGCACGCTACAGGGCGTCTGGCTCGGAGCTGTAACTGATTTGTAACAGTTCGTTATGTCGCTGTTGTTTAGATTAGATTAGATTAATACTAGTTCCATGGATCATGAATACGATATTTCCTAATGATGTGGAACGAGTCAAATTTTCCAGTGCATGGCACAATTAAGTTAATTTAACAACATATTAAAGTTAATATAACAAGTTTTTTATTTTTTTTGTTGTTTTTTAAATCTTTTTTCTATAATTTTTTGTTTAGTTTTTTTTCTTTTTTCTTAATTTATATCTAAAAATTCCTCTATGGACTAGAAGGAGTTGTCAATCAGAAATTCTTTTAATTTCTTCTTTAATACTTGTTGGTTATCTGTCAGACTTTTGATACTATTTGGTAAGTGACCGACGACTTAAGTGGCAGTATAATTCACCCCTTTCTGTGCCAAAGTTAGATTTAATCTTGAATAGTGAAATCATCCTTTCTCCTAGTATTGTAGTTGTGCACACTGCTATTACTTTTGAATTGGTTCAAAAATGGTTCAAATGACTCTGAGCACTATGGGACTTAACTACTGAGGTCATCAGTCCCCTAGAACTTAGAACTACTTAAACCTAACTAACCTAAGGACATCACACACATCCATGCCTGAGGCAGGATTCGAACCTGCAACTGTTGCGGTCACGTGGTTCCAGACTGTAGCGCCTAGAACTGCTCGACCACTCCAGCCGGCACTTTTGAATTGGGTTTGGTTGTTAATAACAAATTTCATAAGAGAGTATATATACTGAAAAGCTACTGTGAATATCCCTAGATCCTTAAATAAATGTCTGCAGGATGATCTTGGGTGGACTCCAGCTATTATTCTGATTACACGCTTTTGTGCAATAAATACTTTATTCCTCAGTGATGAAATACCCCAAAATATGATGCCATATGTAAGCAATGAGTGAAAATAGGCGTAGTAAGCTAATTTACTAAGATGTTTATCACCAAAATTTGCAATGACCCTTATTGCATAAGTAGCTGAACGGAAACGTTTCAGCAGATCATCAATGTGTTTCTTCCAATTTAATCTCTCATCAATGGACACACCTAAAAATTTTGAATATTCTACCTTAGCTATATGCTTCTGATTAAGGTCTATATTTATTAATGGCGTCATACCATTTACTGTACGGAACTGTATGTACTGTGTCTTATCAAAATTGAGAGTCCGTTTACAAGGAACCACTTAGTAATTATCTGAAAGACATTATTGACAATTTCATCAGTTAATTCTTGTTTGTCAGATGTGATTACTATACTTGTATGATCAGCAAAGAGAACTAACTTTGCCTCTTCATGAATATAGAATGGCAAGTCATTAATATAACAACAAAGGACCCAAGGCCGACCCTTGTGGAACCCCATTCTTGATAGTTCCCCAGTTTTAGGAATGTGCTGATCTTTGCATTGTTTGTGTTGTGAAAACTGTTGCTCACTTTGCTGCTGCAGATGCAGTACGATGCGCTAAAGCCATACACTGAACGCGGTGGTCTTCGCTATCGATAGTGCCATGTGACTGTCTGAAGCCCGGCCATCTTGCAACTGTACATTCTCGTCACCAGTGCTGCGAGCAATCAGTACAGTACAGTTGTATATTTCTGCTAAGCCTTTCTGTAATATCCCAGAAGGAACATCGAATCTCTCGTAGCCGTATTGCATCACCTCGTTCCAACTCAGTGGGGTGTTGATAATGGCACCTTTGTCGTCTTAAGGCATTCTTCACTAACATCAACTCACCGTGTCCAATCTCAAAGGTAATAAACACTGACGACAGTTACAGCGTGTATTTAAAGCAAACCTGATTTGCATCCACATAGTGCCGGTCACTCTTACGCAACTGGGGCGAAATTTGAATCGGCATCATCTTTTAGATGTTGAAACACACGTACCAACTTTCATTTATGTCACAAAACTCCTTCCTTGTGTGCAATTTTTTTCTGTCGTTTGATTCTACAGCAGTCGTACTGCATCTCACCCTAACATACCAGGGCTCTTCGTATACTAGCCACTGATTAGCTATTACGAAAAGAAATAAATACATATTTTTTATGTAAAATCTGTGCTTACATGTTGACATTACATCAACACTGTCGCCACCAAAATTCAAACGTTACTCGTACCGTTCTGACTATTCAACCTCTCGTATCTGTAACTATTAATATTGTCTTTCTTTGTGTTCCGTGTAGTATCAAACTTGAAGTAGTTTCTATTGATCTGCGCTAGCAGCGACATCTATCGGGCCTTTACAGAACTAAAAAAGTAGAGTCTTACTAGCGTCGAGTTCGTACAGCTCCCTTTAGGGAAAATTGTTAACTTTTTATTAACACCTAAAATCTTTCACACACATAAAAAAAAGTTTCGTACCACCACGGTTCCCAGCACTCCTGAAGATAGCCATTCCACCAGCAAGGAAATTCACGGTTCGTCTTGTCTGTAGTTCAACCATGCCTAGACGGTCAATACCGCGGTTCGATAGTGTTCGCATTGTTAGTTTCGGCCAGGAACAGCTCTCAACAAGGGAAATGTCCAGGCGTCTCGGAGTGAACCAAAGCAATGTTGTTCGGACATGGAGGAGATACAGAGAGACAGGAACTGTCGATGCCAAGCCTCACTCAGGCCACCAAAGGGCTATTACTGCAGTGGATGATCGCTACCTACTGATTATGGCTCGGAGGAACCCTGATAGCTACCATGTTGAATAACGCTTTTCGTGCAGCCACAGGACATCCTGTTACGACTCAAACTGTGCGCAACTGCATGAGGGTCAACTTCGCACCCGACGTCCACGGCGAAGTCCATCTTTGCAACCACGACACCATGCAGCGCAGTACAGACGTGTCAAAAAACATACCGAATGGACCGCACAGGATTGGCATCATGTTGTCTTCACCGACGAGTGTCGTATATCTTTTCAACCACACAATTGTCGGAGACGTATTGGGAGGCAACCCGATCAGGCTAAGCGCCTTCGACACACTGACCAGAGAGCAAGGTGGAGTTTCCCAGCTGTTACGGGGTGGCATTATGTGGGGCCGACGTACGCCGTTAGTGGTCGTGGAAGGCGCCGTAACGGCTGTACGATATGTGAATGCCATCTTCCGACGGATAGTGCAACCACATCGGCAGCATATTGGCGAGGTAATCGTCTTCATGGACGACATTTCGCGCCCCCATCGTGCACATCTGGTAAATGACTTCCTTCAGGACAACTCATCGCTCGACTAGAGTGGTCAGTATCTTCTCCAGACGTGAACCCTATCGAACATGCCTGAAATAGATTTAAAAGGGCTGTTTATGGACTACGTGACCCACCAACCACTCTGAGGGATCTACGCCGCATTGCCGTTGAGGAGTGGGACAATCTGTACCCACAGTGTCTTGAAGAACTTGTGGACAGTATCCCACGACGAATACAGGCATACATCAATGCAAGAGGACGTGCTAGTGGGTATTAGAGGTACCGGTGTGCACAGCAATCTGGACCACCACCTCTGAAGGTCTCGCTGTATGGTGGTACAACGTACAATGTGTGGTTTTCATGAGCAATAAACAGACCGGAAATGAGGTTTATGTTGATCTCTATTCCAGTTATCTGTATAGGTTCTGGAACTCTCGGAACCGAGACGATGCAAAACTTTTTTTGATGTGTGTATAACTATAGTTATTGTTGAAAAGCAAACACTGATTTAGGAACTCTTGACATGTTTGTTGATTGAATGTTCAAAAGAAGAGTCGCCTGGCAGAAATGTGGAGTGAGCAAGTGTTCACAAATACATAGATTTGAAAAAAGCCCATACACTTAACATGTCAATATCGGAAAATGGCTGATGTTACGTATGATAGCAATGAAAGAGTAAGAAGACAAGACTCATGTTGCTGATTGATCTATGGCGCAGGAAAACAGCATTACGCCCGGTGGGAATGTTATCAGGTGATACCTGCTGTTGTAGTAACTGCTTTCAGATGGCCTATTAGAAGCAAAGGCTATAACTACACTCTCATTTTCTATTTGTCTTTATTGGTTCGTTATAATTCAGTCAAAAAGAGCTTGTGTGGGTATTTACCTTGTTCAAAAGTTCAAAAGCTGTAACTAATTTCTTCCAACAATGTTGCTCCCCTAAGGATCGGTGTAGTTATCATGGTTATTACTAATTCAGTAGATAAAAATATTTATGTGTGAAGCAGTAACTCGATGTAGGAAATATTGAAGTTTGTAAGTAGGCTGTTTATGTTTTCTTATTGGCAACGTTACGTAGCGCTCTGTATGAAAATCACTGGATGTGCTGTGTGCAGTCTGTGGCTAGTTTGCATTGTTGTCTGCCATTGTAGTGTTGGGCAGCTGGATGTTAACAGCGCATAGCGTTGCACAGTTGGAGGTGAGCCACCAGCAGTGGTGGATGTGGGGAGAGAGATGGCGGAGTTTTGAAATTTGTAAGACTGGGTGTAATTGCGTAAACATGTTTCACTGATGTAGTAAAAAAATGTTTGTTTCTCTGTTAAATGATCAGATAGCTGTGTAATTTATGTGTTAGAGCAATATCGTACCGATGTGTAAAGTTGTATAAGCAAATACCATATTAGCTAGGGCTCCTTGTGCTTGCCAAACACATGATACACAAAGTAGGCGTGTACCCCCCTGAGGATTTATGTAATTATACCCTCAGGTGTTACAGATTACAGCAATGGAATGAAATGTATCACGGAAAACCTTTGTATCATTGTAATTCTAAAATATTTAAAAATAAATTTTTAAGTACAAAATTAATCACTCAAATGCATGTCCTGTAGCGCTAAATTGTGCGTCTTGTTGTAACATAATCTCTGTCATGACTTAAGAGTAAAAAATGTGCCAAGTGTCGGAATTATCGTCGTCCGTAAGCAAAGTTCTGTGCAAGTCAGTGTACTTACCTCATGATAAACAATTATGATGAAATATTGAAGAAGTGTCGACGAATATGTATACATGTAATAAGGTAAGGAGTAATGAATAGTGGTTAGGGACTCTGACTTGTGAAAAAGGATGTTGGAAACCAAGAATCGTACTTTAAGAGTTATGAAATGTGTGTAAATGTGTGAATGTATCACAATACAGGCGAAAATTTTTTGCACACTATTATATTCATAGGATTTTGTTTCTACACATTTGCAATGCAAATTCTCGACCTGTGAAATTTTTTATATGAGACTGTCACTCTAGTGCAAACTGGTGTCGTAAATATTTCGGTAAGAAAGTTAAGTGACACCTTCACGTAATGCGTCGTGGGCACCCAGCTGCGTGACAGTCGCCTGGAAAAAAGCCAATTGTGTGTGCCTTTCAGAGGCACAGGGGGAGAAAAAAGGAGTCCACTATCCTCGCTATTGACATTCCATTGTAGAAAGTATCACAATTACGACATGCTCATTACTTGGAAACATACCGTACTTTGTGCTACTTACTGAAATGCTTATGCATTGATGGGAAATATTCTTATATCTGCAAACCTGATTATGACAAGTGTCTTTCTATGAGAGTTGAGAGCTACTGACTTACGAAATGCCACATAGCTATTGAATGATGTTTTTATGCCTTGGTTTGCGTAATTGCTTATTTCATTTGATATCTGTTTTCCAGCTGTGTTGCAGCATTGGTTCTATAAAATAAACTTAAATGCATCTGCTAATGTGAACACATTCTGTCAACAGATCTATTAAATAATTATTTTCTGATCCACATTCTTTGAAAAAGGATCTCTTGGAATGGCAAGAACAATAATAAGGGACTAATAACAGTAAATGCATATATAATTTTCTTTTCAAGTACTTGGTAATTTTTTGTAGAATTAGTTTTTGTGGTGCACCACTTTAATTACATAAACATTACGATGTGAATATACATTTGCCTTTAGTGTAATATTTTTTTCTGCTTCAGCTATGTCATGTTTAGATATAAGTTATTGCATTTGCTGCTGCTGTTTGCGAGGTATAGTGCTAGTAAATTTCACTTTACATTACTCTTTTAAGCCAGTTTTGCTACTGATTTATTTTTCTTGTTGCTGCACATTGGCTCATATTAGTTGTAATTTTGCATTTTGTCTGTTAATTTAGATTTACTGCTGCTTGCTTTGCAAATTGGCATTTTTTGTCATTGCTGTTTGTGTTAATTTGTTATGTGCTGCTGCATTGCCTCGTCCTTTGGTATATATATCTGAGCTCAGTAGATTTAAGTTGGCTTAAGAGAGGGTAGACTATATAAGAGAACAAGTTATGATGAATTGGAAGAAATGCATTAAGAATCTATAAGAAAATGGTTTGGCCAAACAAGTATTTTGAAAGAGGACATGAACAAAAAAAGTAGGGTTTAGGGACAACAGGTTTAGGTAGGATTTTCTTGGAAATAAATGATGAGGTAAGATAATGGAAAATAAATAATGAGGTAAAAAATATGTGAACATATAAATACAGAAAGCATGCTTGAATAGGATTTTTTTGGTGGAAACAAATGTTGAAATAAGACGAAAGATCTATGGAATGAAGTTTTGGGTTGGACTGCAGTAACAAATGTTACACTGAAAACAAACCCTGTCCTGTATTTTTGTGTTATTACACTATGTGAATTTGTGTTTTTTCTGTCTGTATGTGTCTAGCTAATAAGATTTATGTTGTAGAATTTTTCTGATAATATGTTAATTACCTTGTAAAGATGCTTAGACATTATTTATTCTGTTTTGTTTTAATGCTCATGTGTAAAGTTGATGTTTCAAAAGTTGTTCTGATCTTTTATGTATTTATTTATGTCAATTCTTGTAACACTGATGTATATGTTAGTTTGATTCCTTTTTAAAGCCCGTATTACTACAAATGTTATCTGTATTGTTACGTTCTTTAATGATATATTTTGTACCTTTCTTATTGTATTCTTATGTTATAAAGTTGTAATTGACCCCAGTTCATCAAATTAATTAACTTGTAAGTTACATTTCACTGCACATTTTTTTTTTTGGTCATAGTATATGGACATTATGTGAGAAGTTGGGACTGTTAGAGTTTGCATGTGTGTTAATAATTCAGCAAGGGACTGGATAACAGCATTGCTGGTTCTAAGGACAATTCCAAAAACTTTGTGAGTGCACAAGTGGTGGTTATGGACTTTCTATATTATCCACAAGACTCATCAATGGTGATTGTGCACCTGCACAGTCACAACAGATGGCTGCTGGCCATCTCTACAAGGACTACAGTGGGTCTGCATCTTTGATGCCCCACGAATACCATTATTTCTGCAAGGACTACAGTGGGTCTACACCTTTGCTGACTCACCAATACCATTATTTCTACAAGGACCGCAGTGGGTCTGCACCTCTGGTGGCCCACCAATACCACAATCTCTACCAGAACTACAGTGGGTCTGCTCTGTGATGACTAATCTACCAATATTCTTCAAAACTTCGACTGAATCTGCTGTGGGTTTGCTCTGTTGTGGCCCATTACCTGTCTGCATGTCAAGAGTCAGCACTGTCTTTCCATTGGAAGGACAACACTACTTCTTCAAGACTGCATGGAAATCTACTACTTCCGTGTGCATTCTCTTTTACTGATCAGACTTTGAGAAAAAAAAAACAACACTACAATTTTACTGTGATGAATGATCAGGACTGTCTTTATGGACTGTGAGAAAATTTTAGCTTTTGACCAACATTGTATCAATAAGTGTGTGCATTTGATTTCTTTGTTATTGTAATTATGAAAATTTTTTCAAATCTGTATTGGCCACTGCCCAAAACAATTTGTAAAATTTTTTGTGGGGAGCATGGGGGCTATGTAAGTAGGCTGTTTATGTTTTCTTATTGGCAACGTTACGTAGCGCTCTGTATGAAAATTACTGGATGTGCTGTGTGCGGTCTGTGGCTAGTTTGCATTGTTGTCTGCCATTGTAGTGTTGGGCATCTGGATGTTAACAGCGCATAGTGTTGCGCAGTTGGAGGTGAGCCGCCAGCATTGGTGGATGTGGGGAGAGAGATGGCAGAGTTTTGAAATTTGTAAGACTGGATGTCATGAACTGCTATATATATTATGACTATTGAGGTAAATACATTGTTTGTTCTCTATTAAAATCTTTCATTTGCTAACTATGCCTATCAGTAGTTAGTGCCTTCCGTAGTTTGAATCTTTTATTTAGCTGGCAGTAGTGGCGCTCACTGTATTGCAGTAGTTCGAGTAACGAAGATTTTTGGTGAGGTAAGTGATTTGTGAAAGGTATAGGTTAATGTTAGTCAGGGCCATTCTTTTGTAGGGATTTTTGAAAGTCAGATTGTGTTGCGCTAAAAAATATTGTGTGTCACTTTAGTGAATGTTTGAGTACGTTCAGTTTTGCTCAGCTGCCTGAAAAGCAAATAATGTAAGAGGTTTATCAACACAGTAATTCAGAAATTTTTCGAAGGGGACGTTACAAGTTGTATGATTATTGCTTTACAGGTAATGAAGTCGCGTGTAATTGAATTCTGTCAGTGCCATCCATCTCGTAGTCGACCCATAAATAAACGTTTATCAGGAAATTAATTTTAGGATTTGAAATTTTAATAGCAGTTTTGCTATTTTATTAGTTACAGTACTGATCTTGAGCATGACGATGAAAGAATCTCGTTTCTACTTCGTTGTCCGATTGTCAGGCCGTAATACAAAATCGTACAGCTGCACAATAATATCAAGATTTTAAAATCAATGTATCTTTGAATACGTCAATTTAGAAGGAAGATTTGTTGTGCGGTTGTAGACGGCACCGAGTGAACCACGCCTATTACTACAAGATAGTAAATTTCGAAATTGAATACTTACGTAAGACCGTATACAGTTACACAGCGAGAATAGCTTATTTATTGCTCCATCAAAGAATATGCCACCTGGTGCTTGAGGCAGTTGTTAACTGGATCCTTGAGCTCATCATTGCTCGTCAAATGCTGAGTAGCCAGCGAGGCCTTAATCTTGAACAAGATATGAAAGCCAGTTGGAGCCAAATTCGGAGATACAGGGAGAATGATGAAAAGTATCCCAGTAAAACGTCTCTTTTCTTTCATTCGATTTACAATACCGGGTCACCAATTTCGTGAAGGAGAATAATTTCTTCAGCAATCATCTTGCACCGTTTGTTTTTTATTGACCTTCGAAGTATCGCAGGAGTCTCACAATAAACTTGTGATGTTACCTTCTCGCGTTACTCTCATGAAATGTGTTGACAAAAGCGAGTGATTCAACGTACTAAGTAACAGGCCGGAAACGCAATAACACAGCGCAGTTCAGTCGCTTATTACTTGCGCACAAAATTCCGTTTTTCCAACCACATAAAAGTGCCAAAAAGCTACAAGGGACTGTTAATTTTTAATAGTCTATTCGAATTTAATTTACGGATAGGCCTCGTAGCTACTTATCAGGGAGATGAAACAGCTCGTAATCCTTGCTAGATGCTTAAAGTCAGATGTAAGTAATTTCTAATGTTCACCGATAATTTAGAAGAGGACAACAACATACTACGTGATCACTACGTCGCTTGCAATGGCCAATTTGCGTAACACAAAAGCTACAGGTTAAAAGAATATTTTCCTTAATAAAAATAATCTTTCACGTGCGATCTGTCTCGTCCGACGTTTGCGGCGATGTATTGAAATAATCTTGTATTATACGCAATGACGTGCTATGAAAAAATTACCAAGCAACAGGAAACATTTGATGACAGCTCACAATGCTGAGAAACTGGTTCTTGATATTAATCTTACATAGCAGAGCGACGATAATTTTTCCACACCCTTAGGTGTCAGAGTGAGATAGTTTTACCTGCACCGCTATCTTTGAGTAGCAGAGTTCATCGACAACACTTAACCGGGTTTTATCTATCCAACCCATGAACATATTAATTACAGTTTTAATCGCAAGCTGTACCGCTGAGATTAAGTTGTTGTTGTCGTTGTGGTCTTCGCTCCGAAGACCGGTTTTATGCAGCTCTCCATGCTACTCGATCTCGTGCGAGCCTCTTAATCTCCGAATAACTACTGCAACCGACGTCTCTCTCAATCTGCTTACTGCATTCATCTTTTGGTCTCCCTCTACGATTTTTACCATCTACACTTCCCTCCAACACTAAATTGGTGTCCCTTGATGTCTCAGAATGTGTCATATCGACCGATCGCTGCTTTTGGTCAAGTTTCGCCGCAGTTTCCTTCTCTCACCAAATCTTTACAGTACCTCCTCATTACTTATGTGATCGACACATCTAATCTTCAGCATTCTACTGTAGCAAAACATACCAAAACCTTCTATTTTTCTTTTATCTAAGCTGTTTATCATCCATGTTTTACTTCCTTACATGGCTACACTTCAGGAAAATACATTCAGAAAATATATATTCAACGTCAATAAATTTTTCTTTTTCAGAAATGCTTTTTTTGCCATTGCAGTCTGCATTTTATATCCTGTCTGCTTCGACCATCATCAGTTATTTTGCTGCCCAAATAGCAAAACCCATCTACTAATTTAACTGTCTCGTATCCTACTCTAATTCCCTTAACATCACCTGATTTAATTCGATTACATTCCATTGTCCTCGTTTTGCTTTTGTTGAATATCATCTTACATCCTCTTTTCAAGACACTGTCCACTTCATTCAGCTGCTCTTCCAAGTCCATTACTGTCTCTGACAGAATTACAATGCCATCGGAAAACCACAACTTTTTAATTTTTTTGTCGCTGAACTTTAATTCCTACTCCAATTTTTTCTGTGGTTTCCGTTACTGCTTGTTCAATGTACATATTGAATAACACCGAGAATAGGCTACAACTATGTCTCACTCCATTCTCAACCACTGCTTCCCTTTCATGCCACTCGACTCTTACAACTTCCGTACAGTTTCTGTAAAAGTTGTGAAAACGTTTCGCTCCCTGTATTTTACTCGTGCTACCCTTAGAATTTCTTCAAAGAGTGTTCTCCATCCAACATTTCCAGAACCTTTCTCTAAGTCTACAAATGCTAGAAACGTATCTTTGCCTTTACTTAATCTACACTACTGGCCATTAAAATTGCTACAAGACGCAGATGACGTGCTACAGACGCGAAATTTAATCGACAGGAAGAAGATGCTGTGATATGCAAATGATTAGCTTTTCAGAGCATTCACACAAGCTTGGCGCCGGTGGTGACACCTGCAACGTGCTGACATGAGCAAAGTTTCCAACCGATTTCTCATACACAACCAGCAGGTGACCGGCATTACCTGGTGAAACGTTGTTGTGATGCCTCGTGTAAGGAGGAGAAATGCGTACCATCACGTTTCCGACTTTGATAAAGGTCAGATTGTAGCCTATCGCGATTGCGGTTTATGGTCGAGATCCAATGACTGGTAGCACAATATGGAATCGGTGGGTTCAGGAGCGTAACACTGAACGCCGTGCTGGATCCCAACGGCCTCGTATCACTAGCAGTCGATATGACAGGCGTCTTATCCGCATGGCTGTAACGGATCGTGCAACTACGTCTCGATCCCTGAGTCAACAGATGCGCACGTTTGCAAGACAATAACAATCTGCATGAACAGTTCGTCGACGTTAGCAGCAGCATGGCCTATCAGCTCGGAGACGATGGCTGCGGTTACCCTTGACGCTGCATCACAGACAGGAGCGCCTGCGATGGTGTACTCGACGACGAACCTGGGTGCACGAATGGCAAAACGTCAGTTTTTCGGATAAATACAAGTTCTGTTTACAGCATCATGATGGTCGCATCCTGTTTGGTGACATCTCTGTGAACGCACATTGGAAGCGTGTACTCGTCATCGCCATAGTGAAGTATCACCCGGCGTGATGGTATGGGGTGCCATTGGTTACACGTCTCGGTCACCTCTTATTCACATTGACAGCACTTTGAACAGTGGACGTAACGTTTCAGATGTGTTACGACCCGTGGCTCTACTCTTCATTCGATCCCTGCGAAACCCTACATTTCAGCAGGATAATGCACGACCGCAAGTTGCATGTCTTGTACTGGCCCTTCTGAATACAGAAAATGTTCGACTGCTGCCCTGGCCAGCACACTCTCCAGATGTCTCACCAATTGAAAACGTCTGGTCAATGGTGGCAGAGCAGCTGGCTCGTCACAATACGTCAGTCACTACTCTTGATGAACTGTGGTATCGTGTTGAAGCTGCATGGCAGCTGTACCTGTACACGCCATCCAAGCTCTGTTTGACTCAATCCCCAGGCGTATCAAGGCCGTTATTACGGCCAGAGGTGGTTGTTCTGGGTACTGATTTCTCAGGATCTATGCAACCAAATTGCGTGAAAATGTAATCACATGTCAGTTCTGGTATAATACATTTGTCCAATGAATACCCGTTTATCATCTGCATTTCTTCTTGGTGTAGTAATTTTAGTGGCCATTAGTGTATGTTCTAAGATAAGTCGTGGTGTCAATATTGCCTCTTCTATTCCTACATTTCCACGGAATCCAAACTGATCTCAGAAATCTGCTTCTAACAGTTTTTCCATTCTTCTGTAAAGAATTCGTGTCAGTATTCTGCAGACGTGACTTATTAAACTGATTGTTCGGTAATTTACACACCTGACAACAACTGATTTATTCGGAATTGAAATAACTACATTCTTCTTGAAGTGTGAGGGTATTTCACCTGTCTTATACATCTTGCGCTGTCGGTAATTCTGATGGAATATCGTCTACTACCGGGACGTTGTATCGACTAAGATCTTTCAGAGCTTTATCAAATTCTTCTCGCAGTATCATATCTCCCGTACCATCCTTATTTACATCCGCTTCCCTTTCTATAATATTGGTTTCAATTTCGTCTCCCTTGTATAGATCCTTTATACACTCCTTTCAGCTTTCACATTTCTGCTTGGACCTGGTTTTCCATTTGTGATTCCTACAGCTGCTCCTCTACTGCCCAAAGGCTCTTTAATTTTCCTGTAAGGGGTATCTCTCCCCTAGTGAAATATGCTTCTAAATCTTTACATTAGTCCTCTAGCCATTCTTGCTTAGAAATTTTGCATTTCCTGTCAGTCTCACTTTTTAATCGTTTGTATTCCTTTTCGCATATTTCATTAGCTGCATTTTTAAATTTTTGCCGTTCAACAATTAAATTCAATATCTCTTGTGTTATCCAAGGATTCCTATAAGGCCTTGTCTTTTTACCTATTTGATCCCCTGCTGCCTACACTATTTCATCTCTTAATGTTAACCATTATTCATCTGCAGTTTTCCTTTCACAGGTTCTAGTCAACCGTTATATAATGTTCCCTCTGAAGCTCTCGACAGCCTCTGGTTCTTTCAGTCTATCCAAGTCCCATCTCCTTAAATTTTTACTTCTTTCCAATTTCTTCAGTTTTAACCTAAAGTTCATAACCAGTAAATTGTGGTCAGAGTCCTCATCTCCCCCTGGAAATGTCTTACAATTTAAAATCAGGTTCATAAATCTCTATCTGTAACCTTCCGGTACCTTCAGGTCTCTTCCACGTATACAACCTTGTTTTATAGTTCTTAGACCAAGTGTTAGCGACCATTAAATTATGTTCAGTGCAAAATTCTATCAGGCGGCTTCGTGTTTCATTCCTTTCCTCCAGTCCATATTCACCTACTATTTTTCTTTATTTTTCTTTTCCTACTATCGAATTCCAGTCCCCCATCACTATTAAATTTTCGTCTCGTTTAACTACCTGAATAATTTCTCTATCTCATCACACTTTCCTTCGGTCTCCTCATCAAGTGCGGAGCTAGTTGCCATGCATACTAGTGCCGCTGCGGTGGGCGTGGGCTTCGTGTGTATCTTGGTTGAGATAATGCGTTCACTATAGCTGTTCATAGTAGCTTTCCCGCTTTCCCATTATCGTATTCATTATTAAACCTACTTCTTCATTATTCCTATTTGCTTTCCTACTTATAACCCTGTAGTCACCTGGCGACAAATCCCGTTTCTCCCACCATCGAACTGAAAATTCCCACTATATCCAGCTTCAGTCTATCCATTTCCCAACTGAAATTTTCAAGCCTATCTGCGCGATTAAGGGATCTAACAAGCCACGTTCCGATCCATAGAATGCTAATTTTGTTTCTGCTGGTAACGACATCATCCTCAGTAGTCATCGCCAAGAGATTCGAATCGGGGAATATTTTACCTACGCTATATTTTACCCAAGAGGACGCCATCATTATTTAACCATACAGTAGAGCTGCATGTCCTCGGTAAAAATTATGGTTGCAGTTTCCCTTTGCTTTCAACCGTTCACAGTACTACCACATGTTGTTGATGTTGCAAGGCCAAATCAGTAAATAATCTACAATGTTGGCCCTGCAACTACCGAAAAGGCTGCTGCTCCTCTTCGGGAGCCACACGTTTGTCTAGCCTCTCAACAGATAGCCTTCCGTTGTGGATGTACCTACGGTACTACTATCTGTATCGCTGAGGCACGCAAGCCATCCCTCCGATGGAAAGGTCCATGGTATATGGAGCGGAACATTAAGTATGCACCTATTTAATACCTACCTCTGTAGCTTACTCTGTTGAACTCAGAACTGCGTTTACTTTAAAGCAACATACCATATTTAAATACGTGGTAAACATTGAAAAATGATGTTAGTTGGGTTGGGTTGTTTGGGGGAAGAGACCAAACTGCGAGGTCATCGGTCTCATCGGATTAGGGAAGGATGGAGAAGGAAGTCGGCCGCGCCCTTTCAAAGGAACCATCCCGGAATTTGCCTGGAGCGATTTAGGGAAATCACGGAAAACCTAAATCAGGATGGCCGGACGTGGGATTGAACCGTCGTCCTCCCGAATGCGAGTCCAGTGTGCTAACCATTGCGCCACCTCACTCGGTGATGGTAGTTGGTAATATTATTGATTTTGTGTGAATCGTTTAGTGTAATGATAGACATTTCGGAGAAGTGACCGGTGTGACTGGTGATACGTGCTGAAGAGTGTTGGCGTTGTATGCTTGGAAGATTTTGAGTGTTGGAAAATAGTGATAGAGTAGTTGAGAATCTACGTCAGACATGGTTACTGGAGTAGGGGAAATGAGAGGCATTACGGTTAGCTTTGTAAGGGGGAAGAGTCTGCTAGATGTAATAGAACTATTGGATAACTGGACAAATTTAGTGATCTGGGGGTGAGATGTGGGTGATACTTCGTTACGAGATGTTGCAGGTATTATTCGTAAGGCTATATGGTTTGTTGTTGATGCTGCAAGAATACCAGAGGTGGACGAGAAGGAGAAAGAAAGGGGTCTGAGCAGTACTGAGTTAGTAGAAGACATAGGACTTTTAAATGCGTTCGATGGAGTTTTGGAAGTTACAGAATTGCGGAAGGCGGCATGTTCTGAGGTGCTCAAGGATTTGGAGGGATTTGTAGCGTCTTTGGATTGTATATATTGATTGCACGTTGCGGAATATAACGATGGAATGGCTGCTGATGGCACGCATAATGGATGGTGTAGGAATGCAATTCTAAATTTGGCTGGTTATTATTTTATTGTGCTGGATGCTTTAAAGAAGTGGGTTCAGTTTGGAGTGGCATGCAGAGATAGCCAAAAGTATTTTAATGTTTTAGCCAGTAGATTGTGATGGCTATATATCTGAAAATCGAAGTCATGGATTCGTAAGCGCCGTGTACCACGATTACTTATTAGCGCTTAGGATCTGGTTAGATTTTTGTGAGGATATAAGAGCTCAAGAGTTGAACTGTTTGAAGTAGTACTGCAGAAGTTTCTGGATTATCCGGAATACTGTCTAGGCGTGGTGGTTTATAAATATATACAATGAATATGGAACTTTCGTAGATGGTAGGTTGATCATGTTGTTGATAATGGCCATCTGGGTACTAAGAATGCGTTGGGGCAGACCCTGGAAGTGCGTGTGTCTGGGACGAACAAGAGACCAAAATGCCATCATCGTAAGATTTCTCCACGTAAAGAGGCACGAAGATCGCGTATAGGCGATATTAAGAATTCGAGGAAGGAAATCAGTACCTTATGCAAACTGTACGTTGATTGTGGGTATTAACTCATATTGGGTGATCCATTTTGTGTTGGGAAGAATGGACAGAGGAGTAGAATTAGCGTCCCATCAACAACGAGACGTTAGAGACAGAATTCAAGTTAAAGGGACTGGTAGGGGACAGATAGGCGCTATGAACCCTCCAGTTTAACCATCCCGCCATTTGTTTCAAGCGGTTCGAGGGAACTACCGTAAATCTAAATCTGGATGGTCAGATGATGGTTTGTACCACCATCTTTCCGCATACTACAGCAATGTGTTACCGCTGCGCCACTTCGTTCGATGTATCTCGCATGGGTCTGGGGATTCCACTTGCCTTTACACCATCCTGTCCAACACCGTTCCACAATATTCTCAGAGTCATCGGAGATACATCGTTACTCGGTCAGGAGTGGATCCTGGCTGCGCGATAATTTAGTCTGCTTACTCCACCTAACGGTTCCAGAATGCGGGACCCGCTCTCCTGTGACTTGGTGAGAGCAACTATGATCAATGAGCGTTGTAGCTGCTCTCGTATAACTAGATATTTAGCATGTTTGACGAATCGTAAGCCGTTAATGAAGCTGCACATATTCGCTAAAAATGCCAGACAGGCCAACAGCACCTTTACGTATCTGAGAGACTGATTTAAAGGCATTACTTTCTCGACATGAATACCGACCGATTTTTTACATAAGGGTTTTCATACAAGATACAAGATCCAACACAAAATTACGCAACATTAGGTAAAGACCTAATAATTTAGAGTACCAAGATTAATTCTTCATGCAGACTCCTCATTCATTCCAGCGCACATTGGGATAGCATGAAAACTTTGTATTAATAATGAAACAAGACTGAAAATGGAAAAAAAGGTCCCCGAAATATGTGGAATCCTCATACATTTCGCTTTTGTTGTGAAAAGCTTTAATTTAATAATATCATGGACGTGTTCAGCTAGATTTCTTCTTTGTTATGTATGAAATGTTATACCATTCCGTTAGGAAACTAATATTTATTTAATATGGAAAATTCCATTAAGTAATTTTTTGTATTTCAACAAGTATTTATGTCATCAACTTGAAATTCGAATGGTGAACTGCAATTGCTACTTGACGGCGTCGCGTAAACCTTTTTTACAATCCTTGTAATGATACAGACAGAAGTTAAATAACAGTATGCACTACACGGTACGCCAGCTGTCACATGCAAGGAGTGGGAATACGTATCTCGGCCATATATCTGCACAGGATCTACACAGGCACGCAGTACTGACTCTTCATAAGTGATTACTTATGGCTACGCCACGGCTCATTTGCTGAGTTTGAGCATGAGAAGAATTACACAGATTTTTCAAAGCCCTTTACAGCAGCTTCTGTGTTAAGAGAAGCGGGCAGGGCTGCAAATAAGGAGTGAGTGTATTTTCTAGGATGTCGATAGGTGAAATCTAGCCGCTTAACGCAAGTTTGAAATCCAGAACTGTTATGGCCATATTACGTTCCGTTTGGGGTAAGATTTACAAGCGATAAAAGCTTGGAGTAAGAAGCAGGTAGCTGTGGTTGTGCGTTCGAGGACTGTGCGAGACGGGGCGTAGTCAACTAGTGGATTGTCATGGATGAAGATCTGAGAATGGTGACAAGCGAAGTAGGTTGTTTTCACGAAGTTACTAAGTAATCCTTGGTTCATAATTAGCGCCATGTCTTAGGTCCGGTAACCGTCTTGTAATAATAAATAAGTAGACACCGTCTGGACCACAACTTTTCTTTTACCGACAACAGGTTTCAATCTGCGCTGCAGTTCACTTTCAGATATGGCACCAAAAAGTGCAGTTTTTCAACGCTGTGTGAAAATAACATCCTTGTTTTTTAGTTTAACAGAATGTTGAAAAACTGTCCTCTGTGGTGCCAGACCTAAAGATGATATGCAGCGCAGGTTGAAACCGGTTGTCAGTAAACAAAAAGGTGTGATTCAGACGGTGTTTGCTTGTTTATTAATCGTTCGTTGCCGTAGAGGAGCCGTTGGTAGAGAGCTGGAAGATTTAACGTCTGTGATAGTAGTCTCTGCGGATAGCTTCTTAAATAAACAGATGTTGAATACCTTCGAGGGGATTAACGGCCAAAGTGAATGCCACTTCCTAAATAACGACTAATGTTCGTGTAGAAATACTAACAAAAGATTTTTTCTCAGAATTTCTCGCCTGATACACCTATATCCGTCTGTAATGTGAAGCTGCACAGTAGCTCATAGGAGAAGACTACTTTTCCTCGCTCTGTATGAATACAGTTCCGATATCGTCGAAAAACGTCGCTGGCATTTTAGCAGATGATACCAGATCTGGAAACTTTGTGTAGTAAAGATCCTGATGGCCTGATCTGAACACTTGTTTCAATGCAGGTAAAGTGAATAATGATTAGTTCAACAGAAGTCTGTTAGAAGACCATCGCACGATATTCAAGTGTCGTCACAGTTGGGATGCAACCTGTAGCTTCCCCGATAGTTATTCAAAAGATGTAATTATCCATTCATTTCCTGCTTTCAGTAGGTGAGGTCGCGTACAATGCAAACTTGGCGGCTTCTTTTTTGGAAAAAGCACTTTCACAGCGACAATGCATTCTGTTTACTACATTTATTTCCTTTCTACTAGTATCGGATTAGGAACGCCATCCTAAAGCATACTCTCTCTTTTAAATTAACCAAGCTATCAAGCTGCGGCGTGGCATCATCACTACCCACACCACTTAGTGAAGCAGTGGTGGCTCACTAACGAACACTTGCTTGTGAATGAGAACTGTGTAAATCTTTAGACTGCTTTTCACTGTCTGCAGAGGATTGTATCGATTAAGGATTGTAGAGATATTTGAGAAGTCCACTAATGAAGATAAATAATTAAGGAGCTCTGCAATACTGACTTGGCGACGAGTCACAAATTTGAATGTTGTCGTCTGGCCCCAGTGTCGCTGTGTAGAGACAAAATAGTATTGTTTCTTTCCTTTCGTGTTCAGCTGAAATTTATTTTTTAAGCTGATATAACAAAATGACTGTGTAATATGTTATTTATGACAACAAAGGAACTTACAGATTTAAAAAGTAAATTCGTAAAAACGGTGTCAGTTAATCTTCCAGGGGTGGCCGAACGGTTCTAGGCGCTACAGTCTGGAACCGCGCGACCGCTACAATCGTAGGTTCGAGTCCTGCCTCGTGCATGGATGATGTTAGTTAGGTTTAAGTAGTTCTAAGTTCTAGAGGACTGATGACCTCAGAAGTTAAGTCCCATAGTACTCAGAGCCATTTGAAGGACGATCTTTGTAAAACATATATTCATCTTTCGTCCGACATCTTTCACATGTCACTTTCCTCTTCAGCTTTCCTCCTCCTTGACTTGTACTGCGAAGACGTACATATTAATGATAGTTTATTGTGTTATGGTCTTTCTTTTATACTAATGTCTCCCTTTAAATGTTATTAACATGTTTTGTAAAAATATGCGGTCGTATCTTCCAGTATGAACGGTAATAGCCGGTTTGGCTGAAGTTTACTTAGCCTCCATTGCGGCTGTCTCACCGAGATAGCTAAGAACTGTAGTAATTATTATTTGCTGGACCGAACAATATTGTTGAGATGTTCAAATCTGAGCCGATCGCGAAAAATTAGAAACCTTGCCAATTTTTCCGAAACATACAAAATTTCTTGCGAGTTTAAAGATTTTCAGTTCATCGTCAGTTTAACTCTCCAGTACAGTTGAAATGGCGACCACTCGTAGGTCTAAAAACAAAAAAAACAAAAAAACAAAAAAAACAGATAACCCTAATAACTCTACAAGACATACGTATTAATACTAAAAAGGTCATGAAAATATAAAAAAGAACTAAATTTATAGGAAATTTGAGACGAAACTAAAGGAAGAATACAAAACAAGGAAATAATACAATTAATAAATTCTCGTGAAGACATCATTGGTAGCGGCTACAACACAAGGTAACACAATACACCACACACTCCGCACGTTCTGCTTCCTGTAGATGTAAAATTCGTTTATATGAGGCTTAGTAATTTGAGAACTTGATTATTATTGTGTAATTATTGTACTTTTTGTAAAAGAGTCACAAGATGACGGAGCTATGTAGGCTTCGGCATGGGTGTGTGTGTTGTCCTTACCGTAAGTTACTTTAAGTTAGATTAAGTAGTGTGTAAGCCTAGAGACCGATGACCTCAGCAGTTTGGTCCCATAAGAACTTACCACAAATTTCCAACTACGTTGGCGTGTACCCCTAAGGGCGTGTAGCGTGAGGTTCTGAACTGCAATTGTCTTAAAAACAATGAAAGTTTGTTTATCTGTGATGATGTGCGATGCGCAAATAGCATCTGTGGACTGTCCACACAGATATTGCATTACGATAAATAATAGATTCGACAAACTGTACTGTACGTTAGTACGGTGATAACTCGACAGCAGTTCAGAATAACGGCTTCTTCATTTCAGAAACTGAGCATAATCAGGGAAAAGAGAGTGAAAAAATTTGAATAACATGATAGCTGCGACGAGTGAAATTACGTCACCGGGTATAGACTAGACTATCTATAAATCTCTTAGTGTTGCAACAGACCCTATTACGTTAATTTTACAAAACCTAGAGACTATGATGATGACATGGCCTCTATGAAACAACAGCAAGATAGCTTATCTTATCAGGTCGCGCAAAGAACTGACCAGGTCAAAAACCAGACTGAGCATTTAAAAACCGAGGTTCCTAGTCACGTGACTAACGAGTTGCGAGCTGATGTAGAAATAATAACCAACGAGATCTCACGCTTGAAAACCACCATTAGAGATATTTTGGAACTAGAACAAGTCCACCCTTCAGCAGGTAGTAACCCAAGTACATCACTCCAATTATCACAAAAAGAGAGCAGATGAGTTTTTAAAGGAAACGGATGATCAGATTACAGAAAGTCTAGAAACAGCATTAAATTAAGTAGTTCAGAAAACGATTACTGAAGTGTATTCCAAACGGAACGCTTTCGCACAGGTGGTCAAAGACTAATTAGGAGCTACACAAAGAAATTTTGCGAAGATTTGCCTAAATTGCAAGAGAATGTTCAACCTCATTTTAATCACCAGATAGGAAACATAGAGAAAGAATTAAACGTAGTGAGGAAACAGGTTGGGAATGACGCATCAAAGGCAGATCTGGCAGCTGAGACTTGCAGTATTTATCATCGTCCTGTACCCAATGGAAGTACTTATTTTGAGAAAGGTAATGTGGTAATAGTTGTCACAAAACCTCATAAAGCAGTGCTGCGTGGGCAAAGCCCACTTTTTCTTCCGTTTTCTTGGAAGGAAACCTGTTAAAACACGAAGAGCTTCAAATGTTTAACTTTATGACAAACAGTAATAATGAGTATGAGGAAAACCACAGTAACAGCCGCGGTGCGAGTTATCTCTCGCAGCTGCACGTAAAGTTCTGTTGGTGCGTTACGTACTACACAGTGACGTCAGTTCGGTGATGCAAGCGATGACGCGGCCTCTACGTTACGCTCGAGACGCAGAGTGCGGTTTACCCTGTATCAACAAAATGAGACTGACGGAAACCCAAACGGTTACCGTCCTCCCAATTACGACGCGTTCACGATACAAAACATTTGTATATGCTATGACACATTACACAAACAACGAACCACCAGAACGGGTAGGGACAATTTAATTCCAAATCAGTTACTTGTTAGTATCTCCAACTACCAGGATCTTCTATAAGGAATGAAATTTATTTGATGGGATAGCTTTACACACTACAGTACAGCGTCAAAATACGAATATTACAAAATTCCCCCTATTTCGGCAAATGGAGCAAATCGGTTGGTTCTCTTTGCATTCGATGTGGTCTGCGATGGACCTGAGGAGACTTATGGAAGCACGATTCGTTCATGAGCGGTTCCTCTGAAAACCGCAAAAAAAGTTTTTTAACTGCACTTTCGCTGTCACCAAGGGACGAAAACCCAGCCGGGGATTCCAAGACGGCTATGGACAGCAAATGGCTGAAATTCGCAGGATATATCCCAAAGATCCCAATTTCTAATAACAGAAAATTTTCTTCATATATATATATACAGGGTGTTTCAAAAATGACCGGTATATTTGAAACGGCAATAAAAACTAAACGAGCAGCGATAGAAATACACCGTTTGTTGCAATATGCTTGGGACAACAGCACATTTTCAGGCAGACAAACTTTCGAAATTACAGTAGTTACAATTGTCAACAACAGATGGCGCTGCGGTCTGGGAAACTCTATAGTACGATATTTTCCACATATCCACCATGCGTAGCAATAATATGGCGTAGTCTCTGAATGAAATTACCCGAAACCTTTGACAACGTGTCTGGCGGAATGGCTTCACATGCAGATGAGATGTACTGCTTCAGCTGTTCAATTGTTTCTGGATTCTGGCGGTACACCTGGTCTTTCAAGTGTCCCCACAGAAATAAGTCACAGGGGTTCATGTCTGGCGAATAGGGAGGCCAATCCACGCCGCCTCCTGTATGTTTCGGATAGCCCAAAGCAATCACATGATCATCGAAATATTCATTCAGGAAATTAAAGACGTCGGCCGTGCGATGTGGCCGGGCACCATCTTGCATAAACCACGAGGTGTTCGCAGTGTCGTCTAAGGCAGTTTGTACCGCCACAAATTCACGAAGAATGTCCAGATAGCGTGATGCAGTAATCGTTTCGGATCTGAAAAATGGGCCAATGATTCCTTTGGAAGAAATGGCGGCCCAAACCAGTACTTTTTGAGGATGCAGGGACGATGGGACTGCAACATGGGGCTTTTCGGTTCCCCATATGCGCCAGTTCTGTTTATTGACGAAGCCGTCCAGGTAAAAATAAGCTTCGTCAGTAAACCAAATGCTGCCCACATGCATATCGCCGTCATCAATCCTGTGCACTATATCGTTAGCGAATGTCTCTCGTGCAGCAATGGTAGCGGCGCTGAGGGGTTGCCGCGTTTGAATTTTGTATGGATAGAGGTGTAAACTCTGGCGCATGAGACGATACGTGGACGTTGGCGTCATTTGGACCGCAGCTGCAACACGGCGAACGGAAACCCGAGGCCGCTGTTCGATCACCTGCTGCACTATCTGCGCGTTGCCCTCTGTGGTTGCCGTACGCGGTCGCCCTACCTTTCCAGCACGTTCATCCGTCACGTTCCCAGTCCGTTGAAATTTTTCAAACAGATCCTTTATTGTATCGCTTTTCGGTCCTTTGGTTACATTAAACCTCCGTTGAAAACTTCGTCGTGTTGAAACAACACTGTGTTCTAGGCGGTGGAATTCCAACACCAGAAAAATCCTCTGCTCTAAGGAATAAACCATGTTGTCCACAGCACACTTGCACGTTGTGAACAGCACACGCTTACAGCAGAAAGACGACGTACAGAATGGCGCACCCACAGACTGCGTTGTCTTCTATATCTTTCACATCACTTGCAGCGCCATCTGTTGTTGAAAATTGTAACTACTGTAATTTCGAAAGTTTGTCCGCCTGAAAATGTACTGTTGTCCCAAGCATATTGCAACAAACGGTGTATTTCTATCGCTGCTCGTTTAGTTTTTATTGCCGTTTCAAATATACCGGTCATTTTTGAAACACCCTGTATATATATATATATATCCGTTTCCATGACAGGGGTTCAAAGTTACCCTACATTTACGAGTAAAATACACACTTAAAATACAGTGTGAGACGAAAATGTAGTATATAAAGCGGCTTAGCACCGGGAAATATGCAGTAAAGTGCCTCCGTTATCATCGGGGAACCCCATGTTCTTCTACTGAAGCACGTGCAATTTTTTGTTTACATAAAATCCGGTCTGAAATGTAAAATTAGTTTTGCGTTACTTCAGTTTCTCATGCGTAAACTGTAAATTTTACTGATCAATACATTTATTTTCATATGAGTTACATGCCCAGCTGCAACAGGGAAAGGGAGAGAACCAACGGAAAAATCCTCTTATCAGAACACAAAATCTGCGAATATGTCCTGGTTTATTTAAAAGATTCTGATTGAAAAGTGGAATACCAGCTGCCTCATTCTTCCTTCCACAGCACCCTTAAAAATGGTCCCAAAAATTTTGGCATTTGAACATGCTCGCGCTTTTCTTAACATGCAGCTATCATCAAACTTCCACAAGTTCGTTAAGTGTAACTCCTTCACACCCTCTAGTTCATCGCTATAAGTCGCTCATACCCATCTACTACTTGTTGCCGTTTCGAACTCATTCATTAAGCTGAACTCACTGCTATTATATCTTATGTGTCACTCTTTCATTGTCTCCTGTGTCATAGCGACAATCCCCATCGTTCTGCCGTACCGTTACAGTCTCTTCTTAGTGTCACAGTCTCCCTCTTGCCCTCTGTTATTGCTAATATCTTATTTCTTCCTTCCTGCTGCTACTACCTCTTCTCACTGTCACTATATATCTCTTACTCGTTGTCATTGTCATACACTCTTTCTCTCTTTATCACTGGCCGTCACTCTCTCTTTCTCTTTATTTCTTTGCCCCCCACCCCGTGGCAGTGTCTGCTTCATTCTTTTCCTAGCACTGTTCTGTCACTGCCAACTATGTTCCCCTGTCACTGCGTCCCTCTCTTTCTCTCGCACTGTCATTGTCTCCTTCGCTCTTTCTATTACACAACCACTGTCTACTACCTTCCAATATATGTTACTTTTTCGTCTCTTTTCCACTGCAGCTGTCTTCATCTCTCTCAGCATGAAAATAAACAGGAACGTATTTGCATTTTTGTACTCCGAAAGGAGCGTTTCTCCGCTGGTGGTTACATGAATTATTTATTTTTTCTTGGTAAAAATGGTTCAAATGGCCCTGAGCACTATGGGACTTAACATCTGAGGTCATCAGTCCCCTAGAACTTAGAACTACTTAAACCTAACTAACTCAAGGACATCACACACATCCATGCCCGAATCAGGATTCTAACCTGCGACCGTAGAGGTCGCGCGGTTCCGGACTGAATCGCCTAGAACCGCTCGCTCACTCCGGCCGGCCTATTTCTCGGTAACTGGATTAGGAGTACCGTCCAAGTTCTCTCAGGTAGCATGGAGTATTTACACTTGTTAATGTGGTGAAATATTGACATCTTTAAGTCCAGGTTCTGTGAGAGCTGGATCCGAGCCGGCTTACCTTCGCGCTGCAAGAAGAAGACCCGGTAGGTGTTTCCGAGGAGCGGGAGAGCCATCTCTCCCGGCAGCTTGTCGATCTCCGTCCAGACGCGCCACATCCTGGAGATGAAGATGGCCGTCACAGCGACCACCAGGGCAGCCAGCAACAACGCCGACACTCCCAGCATCCTGCCAGCAGCTGTGGTAACACACTGTGTTGGCGGCTCTCTGGCCCGTGCTGAACTGGACGGACTACTGACGCCGCCTGTCCTTCCAAGGCAGCGATACGCAGGCGATAGACGCAGATTCGTGATTTAACTTCGCTGATAGGAGCACGTCTCTTTGAGCACAGCAGCGCTTAAACGGATTCTTATCTGGTTACGTAGGTATTTCCCTCTGGAGTGGTCCCAAGTGAATTCATTAACGCGTCTCGTGCACCAGCACTATTCACTTCTGACGAATTTTGCGGTCTGTTCGCGGTAATTCCATTTTCACGACTGAAAGCGTTGATTAGAACAAACTTCAGTGATCAGCAGTGAAGGACGTGAAATATATTAGCGTTGCGCTGTCAACTACGTATTTGATCGGTACTTAAACTCTGAGCAGCGCGTATGAACACAGTCCGTCATTATGGCATTCCATCACTTATCCCACACTTATCAGAAATTCACGTGAAATGGTTACTTACCAAAGTGTGATCAGCCCTGACGTCCTCCTCCTGCCTCCCCCCCTCTTACTCTCTCTCTCTCTCTCTCTCTCTCTCTCTCTCTCTCTCACTGTTTCCTGTACAACAACTTTTAACCCTTTTCTCTCTCTTGTAAAGTTTTTAATACGTTGCTACTCCTCACTACTTAAGCCGTCTTTTCACATAAAGTATCAGCTAACGTTAACGTGAACGCGGAAGAGACATCTGACCCCACTAGAGTCAGCGCCGTCGGCACACGAGACGAGCTCGTGAACGTGATTTGCGCTCTCAGCGCTCTCCAGCAGCCGTTGTCGGCGTTCTTTCGCTCGCAAGCCTCATAGTTTATTTATGAAAATGCACGCGCGTATAATAACGGCGTTAACTCTGTTAGCTATTGTCAAATGAAAGTGGAGAAAATTGCGAAGAAATTTCTGAACTCGTCGATGGGTTGGACAGCGAATTCCTGGTAAAAGGACACTACATAATACTGCACAACAATCTGAGTTACATGGTAGAAGTTAATCGTTAACTTAGTTGCATTTTCATCCCATTTTCTGTACTAAATTTAATATAGTTGAGGTATAGTTTCTAATATAGGTTTGCGCTGGCATAATATCCGTATTCTCGATGTTGCATTGACTACCACCACTCTGAAGTACCCTACTTCATCACATAGGCTTCAAGATCGAGATTAGTTTCGTAAGTTCATTCGGATGCAAGAAGAGATTTTTTCGAAGCTTCTCACCACCACTGAACAAGCCATTTAACTACAAGACACAAACATGATCCAGCGCATAACCCCAGATATATCTATACGCTGAAGCACCAAAGAAACGTACAGGCACGCGTATTAAAATATAAAGAAATGTGAACAGGCAGAATACTGCACTGCGTTCGGCAACGCCTATGTAAGACAACGAGTGTCTGGCGCAGTTGTTAGATCGGTACCTGCTGTTACGATGACAGGTTATCAAGATTTAAGTGAGTTTGAACGTGGTGTTGCAGTCGGCGCACGACCTATGGGACACAGCATCTCCGAGACAGCGATGAAGTGAGGACTTTCCCGTACGACCATTTCACGGGTATACCACGAATGTGAGGAATCTGGTAAAACATCAAATCTCCAACATCGCTACGGCAGGAAAAAGATCGTGCAAGAACGGAACCATCGATGTGGGCTTTCGGAGCTGAAAGCCAACTCGTGTAACCTTGACGACTACACGACACAAAGCTTTACACCTCGCCTGGGCCCGTCAACACCGACATTGGACTGTTGATCACTGGAAACATGTTGCCTGGTCGGACGAGTCTCGTTTCAAAGTATATCGAGCAAATGAACGTGTACGTGTACGGAGACAAACTCATGAATCAGTGGGCCCTGCATGTGAGCAGGGGACTGTTCAAGCTGGTAGAGGCCCTGTTATGGTGTGGGCTGTGTATCCCTGATACGTTTAGGTACGACTCTGACAGCTCACACGTATGTAAGCATCCTGTGTGATCACCTGCATCCAGTCACGTCCATTGTGCATTCTGACGGACTTGGGCAATACCAGCAGGAAAATGCGACACCCCACACGAATTGCTACAGAGTGGCTCCAAGAACACTTTTCTGATTTTAAACACTTCCGCTGGCCACCAAACTCCCCAAACATGAGCATTATTGAGCATATCTGGGATGCCTTGCAATGTGCTGTTCAAAAGAGATCTCCACCCCTTCGTACTCTTACGGATTCATGGTGTCACTTCCCTCCAGCACTACTTCAGACGTTAGTTGTGTCCATGCCACGACGTGTTCCGGCACTTCTGCGTGCTCGCGGGGACCCTAAACGATTTTATACAGGTGTACCAGTTACGTTGGGTCTTCAGTATATGTATTTTACAGAAAACTTCCAGTGTGTAGCTTGTGTTTATCTTCTGTCATAGACCCACAGTCACGTTAAGCTTTTTGGCCAATTCATAAACATTCGTTGACGTTTGCAACAAAAATTGCAGCACACACATAACATAGACTTTGAGATAATACTTGCATTGAATGAATAAGAAAGATCCAGAATCTTTTAGGAAACAAAAAATGGGAAATTTTTTTCTGGAGGTAGACAGACACAAACCTGCTATCTTCGTTTTCAGAATTCACAGCTCACTAAGCACTCATCTGCACTACAGTTTAAACACTACTGCCATGATTCTGTGTATCACATTCACTGTCTAAGGGCTGTATATACCCATATCATTATTTGATATTAAAAATGCAAATAGCACCAAAAAGATGCGCTTTTGGTTCTCATCGTGTGCAGTAGCATTGAAACAATATACGATAGTAGCACACAATTAATAACACCAGCAAAATCAACTAAAAGAAGCCGTCAGCTACTGATATATAGTGTCCTGTCATTTTATTATAACAAGTCATAGCTAAAACGAAGCTTTCTCAAGATATCCTCAATTTTCTGATTCTATGAAACCGATTATATCCATACCATGTACTCTATGAGAAAGGAAACCACCAGATACAATGTTTAACGCCATGCGGTGAGGCTACTCCTGTTTTCTGCTTGTGACGTAAAACGATGTCGCACCTCTATGGACACGTTCCTCTCCACGGGGCAAAAATCTAACATGCCAGATTCTTTATTTGACGCTCCGCGGCATAATGTAACGTGTAATTCGACGCTGTAACTTCACCAGCTCCTCGTCTGTGTGTGTTTTCACGTCCCGTAAGAAGCTGGCCTAACGCTCCTGTTCATTTTAACGCGTCGACTGTTGTAAGGACTTTTTCGTTTCTACATTTAAAAGTAGTTTTCTTCTAAGATGTGTTCAGGTTGTAACTACTGCGTTGTTAACAACTTTTCCTCGGTATTCGAAGAACAGTTAATTATTCAACCGCTATCCATTCTTTGCAAGTGCTCTACTGACCATTAAAACTGCAACACCATGAAAATGGTTTTTGACAAAAGTCAAGTCAGCATTAGGAGGATACACAAATGATTAACATTTCATTGCAACCTCAAGACTCAGTTATGAGTGACGCCATATACAGGTTAAGGAAACATTACATGGCTATCAGAAATTATGTAAATTGAAGGTGGAGGGGGAGGAGAGAAGGGAAAACAAAGGAACTCTTGATGTCATGCGTATTGGGGCTCAATGCGGAAATTAACGGTTGCTGATCTTGTTCCTTCCACTCCCGAAGTCGGACCTTCTTCTGCGTCGGGTCATAACGAACGAAAAGACAGTTTTGATGATCGTTTACATGAATTTCCGCATTTACATTCGCAACAGGATTAGAATGCTATTGCCCCCATGATAGAACCTGCAACAGTGATAAACAACCGTCGTCGCACTCATGATGGTGAGTGTAAGGATATGGCTGTTCCTTCTTCTGACTCAACTTCGTCCACATCGATTTTGTCCACTGCTCCTCTCGAAGATACGGTATCACTCGTCCGTGGTACGGTGAGTGGCCAATAACTCATCTGCAGCATCCCTCCTGCTCCCAAAGTAGCTCCTACTGAGCTGCCTGTGTGTGGAGAGGGAGCGGTATCACCCCCCTTCCCTTCGTCTTCGTGTACCCCGCTACAGTCTGAGACGTGGCAATGTCCACTAGCTCCTTCGTCTTCAGCCTCCGACGGTTTCCTGAATTTTCCGCCTACAGCAACCCTAGAGGAGAACAAAATTAGCGGCAAAGTATCATGTGTTGCATTTGTAGTTCCATAAAATCCTTCCGCTTTAGTGACTTGACCTGCATTACATGTCCTTTGTTCTGAGAGGCAGGAACCTGTGCCTATGACCCCTCCACCCTCCGTCTGAAGAGGCCTCCGTGCCTCGCAGCCGACAGAAACAGCGTTTACAACCTGACCATGCAGTGGCAGGTAAGCAATTTAAGAAAAAAGGTTCTGGTGACAGGGATTCTGGTCCCCAGATGTCTGATTCATTTGTGGACACCGCAATGGACTTCGACGCTCAGCTTCGACGTTCCGTACATCCCTGAATAGCTGTAGTCAATGACCCAAGCCTACACCTTCCTTTCCACAAATGTTAATCGTGTGGAGTCAGAATCCCGATTGGCTTCGCTGCTTCAGTTCATCTACGATTCATGGACGGACATAGTGTTCTTACACGAGGTGTTATTTAAGCATTTATAGTTACGTGGTTTTCGTATGATCTTTAACATAGCACCATAATATTCTGCGGGGACCCCCTTATTCTTTCGCGAAGGCATTCCTATTGCTGAGGTGGAAATGTTGGATTCTCGCAGGGGCATATGTTTTCAACTTTTTAATCTTACCTTGATTTTTTTATGCCTCGTCTGACGCTGGTCGCACAGTGGATCGTTCGCGTTTTCGTAAAGAGTAAATTGTTTGTCTGTTGCGTAAGAGTTCTCCGGGATTTCTGCTGGATGGTGATTTTAACTGTGTGTTGCGTCCGGCAGATCGATCTCCAAATGTTAATTTCTCTCGTGAATTACAAGAATTGGTCAGCTCCTAACGACTGAAAGACGTATGGCTATATAAATACCCGATGTTAATAAAATTTACCCACTTTACTGCGACTTCTACTAGCAGATTAGATAGGTTTTACTTATCAGACTGCCAGCGCGATAGTATTGTTAATGCTGAAAATATCCCAGCTTCCTTTACGGAGCACTGCGCTGTGACTACAATTCTCAATCTTGGATGGCAACGTCAAACTGTTTCGCACTCTGTGGGTGTTAAACGTCGCTCACCTACCTGACCCCTCTCTCGATGACATGATGCGAGCCGAGTGGGAGCGTAATCTACGGCCCACTGGGAAGTACTCTTCCGTCCTCGATTGGTGGACACAACTGGCAAAACCGAGGCTCAGGCAAGCTTTGATACTTTTTTGTGCTGACAGTGCGAGACTTTCTGAGAATTTACGAATATTACTATTTCATCGTGCGTGAACTTTATGAGCTGTGGATCATGCCCCTCTGTGAACTGCGCATGTTAGGCGTGTAAAGGCAAAATTGTTGGCCTTGAAGAGGATACAAACGGAAGGTCTGAAAATGCGATCCAAGCAACGTTCATTGGTGACGGAAGAACTGACTTCCTTGTATCATTTGCTTCGGCATCAGACACGTCGCCGGCCCATTTATATTGATTCTCTCACGACAAATGATGGAAATTACATGGCGCATTTGATACAGTGCTTGTCTCACACTAATACTATGTAGACATCTACGACATCGATGAGTCCGGTGATACGTTGTACGACCTACTAGTCAGCACCTTGGATACGACAATTACACCTGAACATAATGAAACGCTTTTAGCTGCTTTGCAGTCTAAGGAAGTTTACAAACTTATTGTGCGATCGCCTTCTCAAAAGTCCCCTGGTCTGGATGCTACCCTTACGTCCCTTTTGAATGAAGGGGTACAGGGGAAAGTAGTGTCGATCTCGTTCCAAGTGCGAAAAATTGCTTTAATCCCGAAACTCTGTGGACCCGCTGCCCCTGACAGCTTTAGCACACTTACTTTGTTAATCTTTGATTATAAGACTGTGGCGAGGGCAGTTAATAGTAGGACGTCGGCTCTGATGGAGACGATTGTTGCAAAACATCAAAGCTGCGTACGTCGTCGTACCGTTCTTACCCATATAGTCGAGTGACGTGACGTGGTTTCGGTCGCTGCTGTAACGTCTCCCTCGTGCCCTTGCTTTTCTACACTTTGATAAGGCATTTGACCATGTTAATTGTGATATTTTGCTTCGGTTTCAGGAGACAGTTGGTTTTACAGTTGACACACAGCGAGTGCTCTCAAATCTGTTTACCGGTATTTCAGCTTCGGTGGTTGTTAATGGCCAACTGATGCCCCCCCCCCCCCCCTCCTCGCCGCAATAAATATCCGTCAGAGTGTGCCTCAAGGAATCCCGCTGTCAGCAATAACTTCCTTTGTGTTGTCTCTCGAGCCCCTACTTCGGATGATGGAATCACAGTTGGAAGGTTGGACGATTTCCGGAGAGACTATAACTGTTCGCGCATACGCGGATGATATGATGGTTCTTCCCTACAATCCTGCGAAGATAATTCGACTGAGGGCTGTAATCGATAATTATTGTCAGAGTTCAGGTGCACTAATTATAAATGCAGACTTCTTACTTTGCAAGGTTTCGATGACGCGGTTGTTGTATGAGCTACTGCAGTGGACCGGCATAATTCTCCCAGCATCGTCATTGATCGTTGGCTACTGAAAATGGCGACTCTCAACTGGAAGTCTGTTATGGACAAAATTCAGGGAGCGATGCTATAAAATGGTTCAAATGGCTCTGAGCACTATGGGACTTAATATCTATGGTCATCAGTCCCCTAGAACTTATAACTACCTAAACCTAAGTAACCTAAGGACATCACACAACACCCAGTCATCACGAGGCAGAGAAAATCCCTGACCCCGCCGGGAATCGAACCCGGGAACCCGGGCGTCGGAAGAGCGATGCTAGAACAAGAAAGGCGTTTTCTTACTCTGCTCCAGAAAGTCCGAAAAAAAAATGGTTCAAATGGCTCTGAGCACTATGGGACTCAACTTCTGAGGTCATTAGTCCCCTAGAACTTAGAACTAGTTAAACCTAACTAACCTAAGGACATCACAAACATCCATGCCCGAGGCAGGATTCGAACCTGCGACCGTAGCGGTCTTGCGGTTCCAGACTGCAGCGCCTTTAACCGCACGGCCACTTCGGCCGGCAAAGTCCGAAAACTAGATGCATACATCTTATGCAAAATTTATTACGTGGCCCAAATTAATGTTCGAGTCTCGGTTCGGCACACAGTTTTAATATGCCAGGAAGTTTCATATCAGCGCACACTCCACTGCAGAGTGAAAATCTCATTCTGGAAACATCCCTGAGGCTGTGGCTAAGCCATGTCTCCCCAATATCCTTTCTTTCAGGAATGCTAGCTCTGCAAGTTTCGCTGGAGAGCTTCTGTAAAGTTTGGAAGGTAGGAGACGAGGTACTGGCAGAAGTAAAGCTGTGAGGACGGGGCGTGAGTCGTGCCTGGGTAGCTCAAATGGCAAAGTCTGCTTTCGACGGGCGAACCGTGCGGACGCGCTGTGTTTACGTCCTCGCCGCTGCTGGCCGGTTATGTTGTGGTGAGTGCTACGCCGCTGAGGGTACTTGTTTCCTGGTAACAACGATTCATGGTTAGAAATTTGTAATGGCACAACCACCACGAAGAGACACATTGAAGTTGATGCTTGACCAGTCCTTTGTACGACCGACATCACTTGAAGTAGAGAACTTTGTAGAGGAATCTTTGACATTGAATATGGACGATCTTATTGGAATTCACTTGTCGATCTGTGGTAGTACAATTTACCTTAAGCTGCAAAATGCTGTCAAATGTGATAAAATTGTTGAGTCATGTGGAGGGGCCCTGAAATTTAAGCATTCGGATGGTACTCTCGGAGAGGTACAAGTTACTCAAGCTGGTTTAGGTCTTCGCACCGTTCGAATTTTCGAACTGCCATTCGAAATTACAGCCGAGCAAATTAACTCTGTGCTAAAACCTTACGGTACAGTTACCACTAATGTCGCAGAAAAATGGTTCACTATGCATAAATTTTCGGTGTTGAATGGTATTCGCCAAGTCAAAATTTATTTACAAAAGCATATACCATCGTATATCGATGTCTGCGGGTACAGAGCAATAGTTACGTAAGACGGGCAACTGAGGACGTGCGCAGCATGTGGTTCTCCCCCGGACATGTCCGCTCTGACTGTCCCCAACGACGCCTGACGCAAATACCAGTAGGTGAGGTAGAAATGCAATCCAATATGTCGAATCTGCCGGTGAGGTATGCAGCGGTACTCCTTAAACCCCCGACCACCACATCCACTGCCGGCCTAAGTGGCCGTGCGGTTCTAGGCGCTGCAGTCTGGAACCGCGAGACCGCTACGGTCGCAGGTTCGAATCCTGCCTCGGGCATGGATGTGTGTGATGTCCTTAGGTTAGTTAGGTTTAACTAGTTCTAAGTTCTAGGGGACTAATGACCTGAGAAGTTGAGTCCCATAGTGCTCAGAGCCATTTGAACCATTTGAACCACATCCACTAAAGAGGACAACAGTACTGCCACTGGGGCTCTATTACAGCATGAAGTACTGGTGGATACCCCCCATATAGCAGTACCCGCAACTAAGATATCGGAAGTCGGAAGCACCGAGGTGTCAAAGGTGGATGGCGACTTACAACGAAATAATGTGATCTGCATACACGACGAGGAGAAGGCGGACTTACCGGATACTGAAATGATAGAGACAAATGGGAATGCCTCATAGATACTGTCCCAGGACACCAAGAAGCGCAAAATTGCTCATGCAGGGGCGGAAACATGTGTACCGCCGTTGAGAGAAAAGACGACGCAGGTTCATCATAAAATGCACGAAACGTCATCGGAAAAACGCCAACAGAGCCAGAAGACGCTCAAGAAATCACGGAAAGAAGACGTGCCTGACCGTGCACCGGACACTCTGGAAGCATGTCGCTCTACAGGTACGGGAACGCGCCCTCCAAAGAAGAAGGATAAACAATCAGTGGACACGGTCGAGGAGTAGAAACGCACACGCACAGACCATTCCTTGATTCCTTGCAGGACTGTGCCCAGGAGATGGAGGACGATGTTGGGGACCGAGGACATGCACCCGCAGCTACTAAGATAGAGGGAAGAACCGATGGCAAGGTAAACCGAGGCGATCGCTTCACGCGGGAAAAGGATGATGACGACTCGGAGTTTTACTAAATCGTGCACTGCAGATAACGGATGGGCGTACAACATACTGGATTCTGACACCCCAACATGAGAACTTCCGGACGTCAGGGAGTGGTGGTCCACCAACATGCTGGCCAACTGGTGCTGCTTGATAATGATACTATTTGCAGTAAGCGTTGACAACAGGACAGGATAAATACTTAAAACAATAAACCTATTAGACACAAAGAAACAAACACACCAAAGGGTCGTTTTCCCTTAAATGTCACATCTGAAAACTTATAAAATAGCCACATTGAACATAAATAAATTAAATCACGTCGATACAGAAGGTCGATAGTCTTAGGGATTACCTATATAGTGATGACGTTGACACTGCTATGTTACAAGGGGTTGACAGTGGGTTCCGGATCAATATTGCAGGTTATGAAGTATTCTTAAACACAACGTTACGTGGCCCATCTGGCACCGAAATCTTATTAAAGGATGGAATAGTAGCATCTGACGTTGAACGACTGGAAAACGGCCGAGGAATATCTTGTTCAATAAATGGGATTCGATTTGTAAATATCTGTGCCCCCTCCGGACATCAAAATCGAGAGGAACGGTCTCGTTTTTACGCCGAAGACTTATTGTATTTGATCAGAGGAGTAAGAGAGGGAACGGTTTTAGCCGGTGACCTTAATTGCGTGCTTAAGCCGAAAGATCAGCATCCGAATTTTAATAAAAGTGTGGAGTTGGACCGCCTAGTGCGAGCGTTGCGATTGACTGACACATGGGAACTTATTAATGGAGACCGCCTCTGCTTCACGTTCCACACTTCTACATCGTCCAAGAGACTTGCTAGGATTTATGTCACACAGTGTTTACGTGCAAATGTCGGGGACCTGAAACGTGGCCAGTGTACTTTTCTGACCATCTCGCCTATCACTGTCTCCTGAAAATGCCTCGCAGAACATCTTTCGTGGCAGAATCATGTGGAAACTCAACGTCGCTATTCTTCAAGAAGATGATTTGCGAACACGAATCGAAGACGTGTGGGGCGCCTGCAGCAGACGACGACGGAACTTCCCCAGTACCATATGCTGGTGGTAAAAATGTGCGAAACCTAAACTCATCAGTTGCTTAAAAAGTACTGTCATGAACGAAACCGCGACGAACATAATATGTTCGAATTTTACTTTCGATGCCTTCGGGAATTATATGAAAGCAATTGTCCAACAGCAGACACCTTTTTACGAATGAAAAAAGTCAAGGCGAAATTAACGACATTGAAGAGGAAACGAGTGGAAGGTACTGTGATCCGCTCCAGAGACCATCATAGCACGGCGGGGGAAATGCCTTCGGTATATCATCTTGGGGCAGAGAAGTGTCGCGCACAGCGTAAAATGATCTATAGTCTCCGGACAGAGGACGGTTATGAGGTGAATGATCAAGGCGCATAAAGACATGTGTAGCAGAATACTACACTAAGCTTTATGTATTAAACCCGCGGACGAGGAGTCTATGATACGTATGCAAACTAGCCTATCTGAAAGACTGGACACACAAGATGTAGACCTGTTGGTGGCGGAAGTAACCCCACAAGAACTCAAATCAGCGCTCCAAAAGGCGCAGGGAAATAAAGCTCCCTCTGCGGATGTGCTCCCAGTTGAATTTTATAAACAGTTTTGGTATTTATTAGAAAGGTGTTTGGTCGAAATATGTAATGAAATTAAATAAGGGCAAAATATACCTGAAGGCTTCAACGAAGGCATCATCGTTCTCATCCCTAAAGAATACCCCTGTAACGACATGAATAAAATCCGCCCTATTTCTTTACTTAATGAGGACTACAAGATAGCAGCCCGCGTCATGGCAGCCAGGATCAAACAAGTCCTTCCTAAAATAATACACACTAATCAGACGGCGGCAGTTCCTAGGCGCACGATCATTAAGAGTCTGACTGACTACAAAGAGATCATCAGCTACTGCGCGAATACACGTCTGGAAGCGGCAATTTTAGCACTCGATCTTAATAAAGCCTTTGACAGGATCAGACACCATTACCTTTTTTATGTTGATGACCCATCTTGCATTTGGAGAACAATTCGTCCAAATGACTAAAAATCTCTTGAACCAGGCCACGTCAAAGATCAACGTTAATGGACATCTTACTAAACCAATTCCTATAGAGAAGTCTATCCGCCAAGGCAGTCCGTTGTCAATGACGCTTTTTGTCATTGTGATAGAGCCACTCATTAGGAGGATTAATCAACAACTCCCAGGAATAACTATAGATGGCAGCACCATTACTTGCATTGAATACGCAGATGATTTGGGAGTAGTGCTTACTTCTGCACAGGACCTCTGTGATGTGCAATCTATCGTTCAGGAGTTTGAACAAGCGTCAGGTTCGAGGCTCAACAGACGTAAAACAAAATTACTGCCTTTAGGGAATGGGTTCCCTTTCCACGGGAATGACGAATACGAGCGAACCAACAATCTGAAACTTCTCGGTCTCAAAATGTCCAGTTGCCCTCTGAAAACGACAGCGGCGGCTTGGAGAAACATCACCTACAAATCCCTCATCCGTCCTATCCTCTGTTATGCCAGCGTTGCCTGGATCTCCGCCCCCACCCGCGTTTACAAGGCCCTCCAAATCCTTGAACGCCATGCGCTCCGCCTTGCCTTCCGTATCCACCTTCCTTCCCCCACACGGCTCCTGTATGAACTGATCCCCTTCCCCCACCTCCTCCTGTTCCTCCAACATCTCCGCATCCTTTACATTGTTCGCAGGCTTGATCCCGCCCACCCTCTGGTTTCCTCCTTCCTCTCCACCCCCCGCCCATTGCCGCGCCTCTATCGCTGTATCCCTCCCTCTCTCCACCTCCACACCCTCCATCTCCCTCATCAGGACAATTTCCAACGCCTCCCCCTCCCGGATGACGAACTTCGCCGTGACATCTACCCTTCCTTCCAACTATAACCTGGCCTTGTCCCCCCCCCCTCCCCAGGGCCCCCTTTCCTCTTTCCTCCTTCTCCCAGAGCGGATTTCCCTCCGTCCCCCCTCCCCTGAGACCCAGCACCCCATACTTGCCTCTCTCCTTCCCACCTTACCTGGCCCTCTCCCGTGCGCCCCTGCTCACCTCCCCCATCTCTTCCACCCCCTCCCTTCTTCAGGTCTCCCTCATCTCCTAGCGCCTGGCAGATCCTCTGTATTGCTCATCATCAGTGTGCCACATCAGTGTTGTGTTTAGTGCTGTTACTCGTGTGCGTCAAGAGATGTGATTTTAATTGTGTCCTGCCTTGAGGTTCGCCGTCAGTGTTACGTTATGTGCTATGCCATCTGTCGCTACTTTTATGCTCCAGTCATACTGTGCCTTGTGTTCTTTTAACCGTCGCAGTGTGTGGCTTTTTATATGTGCTACTTTTAAACAGTTTTTTGTTATCTCCATTTTACAGTCACCCCATTTTGTTTTTTTTTCTTCCATGCTGTTCCCCCTTTTTTATATCTATGTTCACCTTATTCTCTCCTTTGCTGTTTTTCAATGTCTTCTATTGTTTTGTTCTGTCTTTCGGCTGAAGAGCAGCGCCTATGCTGCTGCCAGCCCGCCCCGATGGGGAATTGAAACACAATAAAGGAAAAAAAAATTGGAGAAACATTCTCACCATGACGAGAGCGTGCCTGCAACAGAATAATAGTAGAGTACAAAATTTACTAGAAAGAGTACATTTTGTAAACACGAGAATCTTATCGAAAATTTAGTATGTGGGCCAAATACTACGTATAATTGACAAAATAGCCGGTAGGGTGATGGTAGCTGTCGGTTGGTGCCTCTGGCGAGGTTATATCTTCAAAGTAGGAATCAATGTGACGACACTCCCACCCAGTCACGGGGGCCTGGGTGTGGTTGACGTTGGCACTAAATGTCGAGCGCTCCTGATACGAAGAACACTCAAAGTTTCTCACGACTACCCACACAGTGCACTCAGAGCAGTCATCAAGGCACACAGGCACATTAGTGTAGAGGCCCCTGTCCGCTTGGACACCATACCGCCTTCATTCAATCACATCAGGAGGTTTTTTCTTGAAACATGAGTTACCTTCGGCGGCAGACCAATGTCTTACGCGACAAAAACACCGCAGAGCTGTATAAGCATCTGAACGACAATGGTACAAAGAATAGAATGGAAATCAAGCACCCTCATATACGGTGGTCCAAGATCTGGAAGAACATAAATAATAAGGTGTTGGATACGGGGATCAGATCCACGTCGTACAAGTTAGCGAACGAAACAATTTCTACGAAGGAAAAACTTCACAGAATCAAGTTGGCAATCACCGAGAAGTGCAGCGTCTGCGGCAACTGGCGCAGGTCGGGAGAACTAAAAAAATAGTCCCGCACACACTACTAACATGAGGACATTACGGCGGGCGGAGTCTTCGAAGTTATGAGACAAATGCAACAAGAGAACGACTTTCGGCAAACGATGTACACCTAATTTTATGATCAACAACGGACACACAGAGCAATAGGTATCGAGCAGACGAACTTCGCAGAAGGCACTATGCTGATATGAATACGTTTCGCGAATGGAGTGTTCTTATTCTATTCTTTAATGTTTATTTCTTCTTTCGTTTGTGTTGATGGACATTATCGTTTAGTTTTTATAACTGGATGGAAGGACACCCATTACTTTTCACTCGAATGATCTTCACACGGCAGTAGAAACGTAAAACATACAAAATAAATAAAAATTTTAGAAATTAGTAAAACTAGAGAAAAAGTTTTTCGTATATAGCATGAGGGCTTGGTAGTGGTTTGTCGTGTATGTCTTCGTTTTTTTTTCCTTTCTCCTTTGTTTATTAACTGGTTATCATAATTAATTTTTTCTCCCATTTGCAGCTTATATTATATGAAGACCTGCCCTATTGCCTACTGAAGTTTCATCATAGTACCAAATCACTCTGACAGTGATAAAAAAAGTGGCGGAGTGGTAAAAAAAGAGGCGTGGCGAAATAATTCCCTTAGTTACGACAAACACTGTCTCCAGATGACGCAGTGGTTAACGCAACTGCCTAGTAAACAGGAGTTCCCGGTTCGAATCCCTATCCTCCACACATTTCAACTCGTTGCCGCTGATACCGCAGCAAGTGCTAATACAACTGACATCAGTAATTGCTTTCCTTTCTCCTCCCTCCTCCTTCAGTTTACGTAGCATATATCGCTGCTACTTATTCCGCATGATGTGTGTTCTCTTTGGACATGTCCGAAAAAAAAGACACCACGCATTCATATAATCAATCAGAAATCACATTTGTACGTTGACTATTTATGAGAAGATCGTGCTACGGCTTGTGTAAGGAAGAGAAACATCAATAAGAAGGGGAAATGTTCACCGTGTCGGAATTCTACAGGAGCGTGGCTCACAACACTACAGTTTATCGTTACGTGGTACTGCTGCTCCCATTGGCCGGGATCCCATAACTATAATGCATGAGTTTGGAACTGACAAGTTCAAACGGTTATAGTCAACGGCATACAGGAGACACGTACCATAAACTTTTAATATACTATCAAATAAAACATTAATAGCTAAAAAAAGCGGGAAGGATGAGTAGGACTCGTGTTGTGAGGGTTCTGTACAAACTTGAATGCGTATACAGACAATAATAATAATAATTGCGTGTGGCTTCCATGGTCTGGAGCAAGTCTTTCTATTGAACGCATATTTGGCGGCTTGTGTGTCCCTAACCTACCTCATTATTCCAAACAGGGAAAGCGGTCCTACTTTTTAACGAGGAATCTAAATCACGTGTTTTTTCTGGTTATTCCACACATCGTTGAGGAGCCAAGGATGGATTAAAACAAAGACTGATAAATCCGTAGTTCGCCCTTCGATCCCGTCCCGCGATTTCTTGGTTTCCAGGCTGCGCCTTAACTCTAGACCACCAGACTGAACGTATACAAAGATCATCTACAGGTTTCGGTGAGTGAATTTGTGAGTATAAAAATACAGGGTGTTTCAAAAATGACCGGTATATTTGAAACGGCAATAAAAACTAAACGAGCAGCAATAGAAATACACCGTTTGTTGCAATATGCTTGGGACAACAGTACATTTTCAGGCAGACAAACTTTCGAAATTACAGTAGTTACAATTTTCAACAACAGATGGCGCTGCGGTCTGGGAAACTCTATAGTACGATATTTTCCACATATCCACCATGCGTAGCAATAATATGGCGTAGTCTCTGAATGAAATTACCCGAAAGCTTTGACAACGTGTCTGGCGGAATGGCTACACATGCAGATGAGATGTACTGCTTCAGCTGTTCAATTGGTTCTGGATTCTGGCGGTACACCTGGTCTTTCAAGTGTCCCCACAGAAAGAAGTCACAGGGGTTCATGTCTGGCGAATAGGGAGGCCAATCCACGCCGCCTCCTGTATGTTTCGGATAGCCCAAAGCAATCACACGATCATCGAAATATTCATTCAGGAAATTAAAGACGTCGGCCGTGCGATGTGGCCGGGCACCATCTTGCATAAACCACGAGGTGTTCGCAGTGTCGTCTAAGGCAGTTTACCTCCACAAATTCACGAAGAATGTCCAGATAGCGTGATGCAGTAATCGTTTCGGATCTGAAAAATGGGCCAATGATTCCTTTGGAAGAAATGGCGGCCCAGACCAGTACTTTTTGAGGATGCAGGGACGATGGGACTGCAACATGGGGCTTTTCAGTTCCCCATATGCGCCAGTTCTGTTTATTGACGAAGCCGTCCAAGTAAAAATAAGCTTCGTAAGTAAACCAAAAGCTGCCCACATGCATATCGCCGTCATCAATCCTGTGCACTATATCGTTAGCGAATGTCTCTCGTGCAGCAATGGTAGCGGCGCTGAGGGGTTGCCGCGTTTGAATTTTGTATGGATAGAGGTGTAAACTCTTGCGCATGAGACGATACGTGGACGTTGGCGTCATTTGGACCGCAGCTGCAACACGGCGAACGGAAACCCGAGGCCGCTGTTCGATCACCTGCTGCACTAGCTGCGCGTTGCCCTCTGTGGTTGCCGTACGTGGTCGCCCTACCTTTCCAGCACGTTCATCCGTCACGTTCCCAGTCCGTTGAAATTTTTCAAACAGATCCTTTATTGTATCGCTTTTCGGTCCTTTGGTTACATTAAACCTCCGTTGAAAACTTCGTCTTGTTGCAACAACACTGTGTTCTAGGCGGTGGAATTCCAACACCAGGAAAATCCTCTGTTCTAAGGAATAAACCATGTTGTCTACAGCACACTTGCACGTTGTGAACAGCACACGCTTACAGCAGAAAGACGACGTACAGAATGGCGCACCCACAGACTGCGTTGTCTTCTATATCTTTCACATCACTTGCAGCGCCATCTGTTGTTGAAAATTGTAACTACTGTAATTTCGAAAGTTTGTCCGCCTGAAAATGTACTGTTGTCCCAAGCATATTGCAACAAACGGTGTATTTCTATCGCTGCTCGTTTAGTTTTTATTGCCGTTTCAAATATACCGGTCATTTTTGAAACACCCTGTATGTGACACATATGGTCGTATCATTTGATTGCATTGACTCAGAGGCTTAACTTATTTACACCTCTAAGGGAGTCTAGACCTTAGTATATGACTTTTTAAGAACGCAATAGGTTTTGATTGCACTGACTTAGAAAAGTTTTACAGCGGCAAGGGACCGTAGACCACGGTACCCCTTTTTGGCACAAATTTTAACTTGGTACGTCTACACGTTCCTGAGAAAAAGTGTCTCCACGGGCGGCCGCACCTTTTGATTGCCCTGACATAGGAGCTTAGGTCTTTTACACCACCAGGGGACCGTAGGACTTAGTATACCTCTAAGTGTTCCTAAGATAAAGAGGTCTCAACACACGGACAGACGTACAGACAGAGGGAGAAAAAATGGAGAAACTGATATAATTACAAATTAACAATTTCCGGGTTTTTCCCTTTGCTTATACCATGAAAATTTGGATCACGCCAAATTTTATGATTGTAGGTCAACGGGAAATACCCTATACATTCAGATGAGTGAGTTTGCAAATATCTAAATACGTTACATAAATAGCGGTATCTTTTGATTCCACCGACTTAGAAGCTTAAATTTTTCACGTTGCAAATGGATCGTAAACCTTAGTTTTCTATAAAAATTTAAACTTGATATCTCCTCTCGTTCCTGAGTAAAAGTGGTCTTGACTGTAGGACAGACAGACAGACAGGTGAACATCAAATTACCCTGCAACGGTTACATCTTTATCAGCTGAGGTACGGGACCCTAAAACCACACAGGACAGACAGATGAAGCACATGCATTTCTTTCCTTAAAGTATGTCATGCCTGAAGAAAAGTAAGGCGTATCCAATCAGTATATATTCAGGGTGGTCCATTGATCGTGACCGGGCCAAATATCTCACGAAATAAGCGTCAAACGTAAAAACTACAAAGAACGAAACTGGTTTTATGTCGCATTCTTGTTCCTCATTCTTACTGTATATACCATCCTAAGACAACAGGAAAATGATGGAACGTTCCCTGGAGGTGACTAAGTACATATTACAAGCCATGAGTTGTGACATGTAAACGTATGCAGTCATGAGAAGGGTTTCGTTGATGTGAATAAAAATTGTCCTAAGGGATCAATGTGTGGCGCACTTAACCCTCAGTGATGGAATGGGCTGTTAGATTTTTTTTGTGTGAGATAGCCTGTGTGGTGTCGAACTTCCAACAGTTGCGGTGTTCATATACATCGATGATAGTTTATATACATATAGGGTGGTCCATTGATAGTGACCGGGCCAAATATCTCACGAAATAAGCATCAAACGAGAAAACTACAAAGAACGTAACTCGTCTAGCTTGAAGGGGGAAACCTGACTGCGCTATGGTTGGGCAGCTAGATGGCGCTGCCATAGGTCAAACGGATATCAAATGCGTTTTTTTTTTAAAATAGGAATCACCATTTTTAATTTTATATACGTGTAGTACGTAAAGAAATATGAATGTTTTCGTTGGACCACTTTTTTCGATTTGTGATAGATGGTGCTGTAATAGTCACAAACGTATCAGTACGTGGTATCAAGTAACATTCCGCCAGTGCGGACGGTATTTGCTTCGTGATACATTATCCGCGTTAAAATGGACCGTTTGCCAATGGTGGAAAAGGTCGATATCATGCTGATGTACGGCTATTGTGATCAAAATGCCCAACGGGCGTGTGCTATGTATGCTACTCACTATCCTCGACGACATCATCCAAGCGTCTGGACCGTTCGCCGGATAGTCACGCTATTTAAGGAAACAAGAAGTGTTCAGCCACATGTTAAATGTCAACCACGACCTGCAACAAATGATGATGCCCAAGTAGGTGATTTAGCTGCTAATCCGCACATCAGTAGCAGACAAATTGCGCGAGAATCGGGAATCTCAAAAACGTTGGTATTGAGAATGCTACAACATCGAATGCACCCCTACCATATTTCTATGCACCAGGAATTGCATGGCGACGACTTTAAACTTCGTGTACAGTTCTGCCACTGGGCACAAGACAAATTACAGGACGATGACCGATTTTTTGCACGCGCTCTATTTAGCGACGAAGCGTCATTCACCAACAGCGATAACGTAAACCCGCATAATTTGCACTATTGGGCAACGGAAAATCCACGATGGCTCCGACAAGTGAAACATCAGCGACCTTGGCGGGTTAATGTATGGTGCGGCATTATGGGAGGAAGGATAATTGGCCCCCATTTTATCGATGACAATCTAAATGCTGATTTCCTACGTAATGTTCTACCGACGTTACTACAAAATGTTTCACTGCATGACAGAATGGCGATGTACTTCCAACATAATGGATGTCCAGCACATAGCTCGCGTGCGGTTGAAGCGGTACTGAATAGCATATTTCATAACAGGTGGATTGGTCGTCGAAGCACCATTTCACGGCCCGCACATTCACCGGATCTGACGTCCGCGGATTTCTTTCTGTGGGGAAAGTTGAAGGATATTTGATATCGTGATCCACCGACAACGCCTGACAACATGCGTCAGCGCATTGTCAATGTATATGCGAACATTACGGAAGGCGAACTATTCGCTGTTAAGAGGAAGGTCGTTACACGTATTGCCAAGTGCATTGAAGTTGACGGACATCAATTTGAGCATTTATTGCGTTAATGTGGTATTTACAGGTAACCACGCTGTAACAGCAAGCGTTCTCAGAAATGACAAGTTCACAAAAGTTCATGTATCACGTTGGAATAACCGAAATAAAATGTTCGAAAGTACGAAGTTCTGTGTTTTAATTTAAAGAAACCTACCTGTTACCAACTGTTCGTCTAAAATTGTGAGTCATATGTTTGTGACTATTACAGCGCCATCTATCACAAAGCGAAAAAAGTGGTCCAACTAAAATATTCATATTTCTTTACGTACTACAGGAATATGTAATAAAAATGGGTTTTCCTATTTTATAAAAAAAACTAGTTGATATCCGTTTGACCTATGGCAGAGCCATCTAGCGGGCCAACCATAGCGCCATCTGGTTTCCCCCTTCAAGCTAGACAAATTTCGTTCTTTGTAGTTTTTTCGTTTGACGCTTATTTCGTGAGATATTTGGTCCGGTCACGATGAATGGACCACCATATATCATAACAATGTCTGCAAGTTTTTACACTGACACACCTGAACTATCACTGTCACTGTTGTATATGAACACGGCAACTGTGAGAAGTTCAATGCCACTCGGTCTATCTCACACAAAATGAATCAGGCACTAATTGCATTGAAAAACTGTTAACCCTGTCTCATACAATAAGGCGACACAAGTTATGGAATACCTCCTAATATCGTGTCGGACCTTCTTTTGCTGGGCGTAAACCAGCAACTCAGCGTGGCAGGTGGTCCACACGCAGGACTTGCATTCGGGTGGGCGACTGCTTCCAACCACCCACAAATAGGTCTTCCGTGATTTCCCTAAATTGCTACAGGTAAATGCCTGGATTGTTCCTTTGAAAGGACACGACCTCGATTTCTTCGTGACGCTAAATCGATTCTTCCGTCATTCCTTCCTTCGAATTATCCAAAATGTTCTTCAAACCAGTAGTAAACAACTGTGGCCCAGTGTCGCGGCATACTGTCATCCATAAAAATTCCATTATCGTTTGAGAACATGAAGCCCGTGAATGGCTGCATATGATCTCCAGGTAGCCAAGCGTGACCATTTCCAGTCAATGATCGGTTCCATTGCACCAGAGGACACAGTCCGTCCCATGTAAACACATCCCACACCATTATGGAGCCAATAAAAGGTTGCACAGTGCCTTGTTGATAACTTGGATCCATGGTTACGTGGGGTTTGCGCCACACTTGAGTTTACCATCAGCTCTTACCAACTGAAAACGGGACTCATATGACCATGCTACGTATTTCCACTCGTCTAGGGTAGAATTAATACGGTTACGAGCCCAGGAGAGACGCTGCAGGCTATGTCGTGGTGTTAGCAAAGGCACTCGTGTCGGCCGTCTACTTCGGTAGCCAATTAATGCCACATTTTGCCTCAATGTCCTTACGGATACGTTCTTCGTACGTTGCACATTGATTTCTGCAGTTATTTCATGCAGTGCTACATGTCTGTTAGCACTGACAACTCTATGCAAACGCCGATGCTGTCCGTGGTAAAGTGAAGGTCATGAGCCACTGCGTTGTCCGCCGTGAGAGATAATGCCTAAAATCTGTTATTCTCGGCACGCTTTTGAAGCTGTGGATTTCAGAATACTGAATTCCTTAACGATTTCCGATATGGAATGTGCCATGTGTCTAGCTCCAACTAACATTCGGAGTTCAAAGTCTGTTAATTCGCGTCGTGCGGCATAATCACGTCGGAAGCTTCTTCACATGAATCACCTGAGTCGAATGACAGCTCTGTTAACGCAGTTCTTTTTGAACTTGCGTATGCGGCACTATCCATTTCTGTATATTACGTACATACTACTATCCCGTGACTTTTGTCACCTCAGTGTAGATTTAGCGTGTCGGAAACGTTTTGATTGCCAGGAGCATCACTAGCACAGAAGCGTCGCCAACACAGTGAACGTACGATACTTCATATTTTGAGCTCCATCTTATAAAGGTCACTAATTTTGGAGGGAAACTAAATATTTGCAACGGGGTGATGTTCTGAGTAGTAACTACAACGTTCTTCAGTGCTTTCTACAATACACTGTTTCGCTATCTAATTCTTTACATGTTATCTTCAGAATGATTCAATGTTATCAGCATATGAAGAACCATGAACTTTGCTTTTACTCGGTACAGACATGGGAGTTCACAGGCTGAAGCGGATCTCTTATCTAATGACATTGTAACGGCTAACAGCTTATTGTTAAGATATCTCACGCTGATATACAGCGAGATGCAATTCTGAGAAAGGTTTTATCCTAGATGAATATCGTTAAACGTCGAGATACATCACATGGCAGTTAATCTAAATGGAGGGCATAACACACGCACCAGTTAAACGTAGCAGAGTTATCTTCATAGATTCAGCAGTCACGAAACTAAATTACCTGTAGGAAGAGTGTAATATTTGAAGCATTATTTTCTGATGTACGCCAGAATATTCGTTTATCGAAAGCTGCAGTCTTAAATCAGTTTCTAAGAAGAAGAGCCGCCCGATGTAGCCGAGCGGTTCTAGGCGCTTCAGTCTGGAACCGCATTGCTGCTACTGTCGCAGGTTCGAATCCCGCCTCGCGTATGGATCTGTGTGATGTTCTTAGGTTAGTTAGGTTTAAGTAGTTCTAAGTCTAGGGGACTAATGACCTCAGATGTTAAGTCCCCTAGTGCTTAGAGCCATTTGAACCATATTCTAAGAAGAAGAAATTGTGGCTGATAGTTACTGTTGGGGTGGCGACGACAACAGAGGAAAGTCCACTGGACCTGATGGGATACCAATTCGACTCTACGCAGAGTACGTGAAAGAACTTGCCCCCCTTCTAACAGCCGTGTACCGCAAGTCTCTAGAGGAACGGAAGGTTCCAAATGATTGGAAAAAAGCACAGGTAGTCCCAGTCTTCAAGAAGGGTCGTCGAGCAGATGCGCAAAACTATAGACCTATATCTCTGACGTCGATCTGTTGTAGAATTTTAGAACATGTTTTTTGCTCGCGTATCATGTCGTTTTTGGAAACCCAGAAACTACTCTGTAGGAATCAACACGGATTCCGGAAACAGCGATCGTTTGAGACCCAACTCGCTTTATTTGTTCATGAGACCCAGAAAATATTAGATACAGGCTCCCAGGTAGATGCTATTTTCCTTGACTTCCGGAAGGCGTTCGATACAGTTCCGCACTGTCGCCTGATAAACAAAGTAAGAGCCTACGGAATATCAGACCAGCTGTGTGGCTGGATTGAAGAGTTTTTAGCAAACAGAACACAGCATGTTATTATCAATGGAGAGACGTCTACAGACGTTAAAGTAACCTCTGGCGAGCCACAGGGGAGTGTTATGGAACCATTGCTTTTCACAATACATATAAATGACTTAGTAGATAGTGTCGGAAGTTCCATGCGGCTTTTGGCGGATGATGCTGTAGTATACAGAGAAGTTGCAGCGTTAGAAAATTGTAGCGAAATGCAGGAAGATCTACAGCGGATAGGCATTTGGTGCAGGGAGTGGCAACTGACCCTTAACATAGACAAACGTAATGTATTGCGAATACATAGAGAGAAGGATCCTTTATTGTATGATTATATGATAGCGGAACAACCACTGGTAGCAGTTACTTCTGTAAAATATCTGGGAGTAAGCGTACGGAACGATTTGAAGTGGAATGATCATATGAAATTAATTGTTTTGTAAGGCGGGTGCCAGGTTGAGATTCATTGAGGGAGTCCTTAGAAAATGTAGTCCATCAAAAAAGGAGGTGGCTTACAAAACACTCGTTCGACCTATACTTGAGTATTCCTCATCAGTGTGGGATCCGTACCAGATCGGGTTGACGGAGAAGATAGAGAAGATCCAAAAAGGAGCGGCGCGTTTCGTCACAGGGTTATTTGGTAACCGTGATAGCGTTACGGAGATGTTTAGCAAACTCAAGTGGCAGACTCTGCAAGAGAGGCGCTCTGCATCGCGTTGCTCGCCAGGTTTCGAGAGGGTGCGTTTCTGGTTGAGGTATCGAATATATTGCTTCCCCCTACTTATACCTCCCGAGGAGATCACGAATGTAAAATTAGAGAGATTCGAGCGCGCACGGAGGTTTTCCGACAGTCGTTCTTCCCGCGAACCATACGCGACTGGAACAGAAAACGGAGATAATGACAGTGGCACGTAAAGTGCCCTCCGCCACACACCGTTGGGTGGCTTGCGGAGTATAAATGTTGATGTATAAGTTCTGTGCACAGTCTGAGGTTCTATAGCCGCGTAGCTATGAAAACGGGGAGAGCTTCCTCACAGATTTAAAATAAGCCGAAGCCCATTTTACAAAGAAAAGTGTGACGAAGCAAAATATGATTTCAGGAGAAAAAACTGGAAAACATTCGAAGAATTCGGGAGGAAAATTACATCCACTCATCTCACGTACGGCGGGTCCCGGCGGAGGTTCGAGTCCTCCCTCCGGCATGGTTGTATGTGTTTGTCCTTAGGATAATTTAGGTTAAGTATTGTGTAAGCTTATTGACTGATGACCTTAGTAGTTAAGTCCCATAAGATTTCACAGACATTTGAACATTGTTTTGATCTGACATAGCGTCATAAGAAGTATTTGTCTCATGGAAAATCAATGAACGGCTCAAAGCTTACTTTTTGATGATGGTATTGACTTGGACCTGTGGATACCTCAGAAAAGGCCCAAACAGCAAGATCTGTCACACTGTTTTGGTCGTCGTAAGACACACATACGATTGTGTGTAAGAACTGTCACACTCCCTTGCAGCTTTTGCCATAGGCCATTGGAGTAAGGCAGGGTTCCAAGGAATCTACGGGAGTGTCATCCCAAATTCAGAACTAAAATGCAGTAATCGTCTCCAGGCGCGTGAAAATACGGACATAGGTGGAATGGATGATACGCTAGTGCAGTCATTCTAGATACTGTATAATCCGAAACTCGTGGAAATGTAGGTCAGGATTGTCTTGTGTTAGATACTACAGAACTGTTATGAATGTTAGTTTCTGTTATTGATAGTAGAATGTGATAAACTGTATTTTTTTATTTTGATCTGTAAAGTGACGCACCTACATGCTCATTATCTCTCGAATTCACGTTGCTTAAAATCATGAGATAAAGGCAGTAATAGCACGTGTTTATTTCAACTGGTTGCTCTTTCACACATAGCTATGGTCCAACTTTTCATGCTGACAGTGATTTTTTTTTGTATTAATTAACGGGAATTTGAAAATGAAATGAGAATGATAACTTTGTTATGGGTCGCCATAAATAGAGGGGAAACCTATAGCACTCGGTGATAAAATATAACGGTAAAGCAGTCACAGAGCATATGTCTGGATACCTGTTGCACTCGATGGTTAAAAGTAACAGTGAATTAGTCAGAGATCAAATTTCTGGAAATAAGTGACACGACAGCATACGGCTTGTCACATTATCGTATGAACTCTTATTATAGAACATCCAGCAGGGAACATTTCGTTGTTATATGAAGCTGTTCTCTAGTTAACGAATGTGAGACGTCGTTAACATTTACTTGAAAACGTTATGTGTCTTGTGGGTAATACAAATGAACCCATATGCATATTATAAAAATGGAAGTATGTTTGTGTGTATATCCTTGCGTATGTTCCACATATCCTCCTAAGCAACTAGAACGATTTACATCAAACTTGGTGTTCTTATCCTTTACTGGCAAGCAACAGTCTTTGTTAGAGGAAGACCCACTATCATTGTTCACGATCTGTGGCGTCATAAATACCGAACTGCGTGAAAAACTGAAGCTTGTTTGCTAATATCTCTTTTCGCAACATATTTTGCAGACAGTATTCACATACACCGCTGAATGTACCTGCGCAAATATTTAGTTGTACTAGACATAGTTCGAGCGATATGACACTATGAATACTGACGAAATGCCGCTTCATCCATGAAGTTTTAATATATTTTTTATTTACTACGAACATGCTCCTACGGCCGAGTCAGCTTACGGAAATCCCTGACACCTGACAGCGCTTTTGAAAGCTTTGAGCTGCAGCGTGCAGACGGTTGTAGGTGGAACCATAGCCGTCTATAGAGCTGCGAAGAGGCTTTGCCTTAGAGACGTTTACTAAATCTCGTTGGAGACATGCGTAGCAGCAGCGCCCAGAAACTGTCCGGGATCATGTCACACCGGGTCTACTGAAAAAATTCAAAGGTGTTCTCACGAATACTTGGAAATTAAATTTTTACTTTATTACACTACAAACACAGACCATTTTTTGTTTTCGTTCCTAACAGAAAACTAGCACAATAAATACCAGTGGAATTTCGGGTTTTTCAGATAGATTCCAAATAAAAAACCTCTACGTTCACGTACTGTCTATTTTCAAGAGTCTGTTCACGGTAGCTCATGAAAAGGAGAATAGTTTCTGTGAATTCTGTGGAATGTGATGCACAATCTTATTCACCGTTAATCCACCAATAACACTTTGTATTCTATGGAGTTTTCATCTTCCATTCTCTCCAGCTCATCCAAATATTAGTTAAGAAGAAGTGTACTGTCTATCAAGGTGAAACGTACATGATGTTTATAGCAAGTTTTGATTGTGATTATCTGTGTCGTTGTCCAGCCACTATGCACAGTTCTTCATGCTTACAGTGGCCCAGTGAAGCAGCAGCATCTATTGGCGGAAAGGCTCTGCGATGATCTCCCAGACTGAACTGCATGGGGTAGCAGCCCAGAGCGGGTTAGGTTGTGGGAAGGGGCCAAAATGAGGTTGCTGCCAGCTGCACTCAACATACAAACTTTATTTGTCCACACACATTATTAAACAAGAATGCAAAACACTCAAAGTTGTAATGGATCTCCTTTGATTAACTTGAAATCGTCTGAAGGCCACACTCAAAATCCAAGACACGAGGCCTACGTAAGAAATGGAGAGAGAAGGTTCTTCTGGAGGTGTCACCCAAAAATATTTTCTAAATCTTCAATCTAAACAGGGTGAAGGTCTTAGAACTTTAATTTTAATGGAACTCGGCTGGAGGTCGCACATTAAGCAATAAGAAGTGTTTCAATCCAATGGCACAAGGCCTAATCTTAAAACAATTGAAGCAAATTCGGCTGAAGGCCCCATACAAAAACATCACGACCGTATGCCTTAATGGCAAGACAAGAACATTAATTTAAGAGATATTAAAACTCGGCTGAAGGTCACACATCAAACAAATAACTAAAACTCGGCTGAAGGTCACACATCAAACAAATAACTAAAACTCGAACATAGAAGTTACTATGTGACAAACACTGAACGGCGCTCAGAAGTTCAAGGGTCGTCCGTTTAGGCGAGACAGGCAGCCTGACCAATAATCTCTTAATCGGAAGGCAACCCAACTGACAGACAGCCGATGCCAGGGAGGCGAAAAAACCAGTAACACCCGTCTTCAAATATTGGTGCGTTAATAAACCAAGACACAATAACTACTGACATACATGACCATCGCAACGGCTGTGAAACTACACGCCGAGGCGGACGGCATCAACACAGTAAGAAAACACTCACTCACTGCTCTGTCGCAACCGACCAACTGGCTACTGCAGTACGCAGACAGCATTACAGCATTTAAAGCACCGATCAGTCGAACTGACACAGGGTACACAGTGTTCGACGAAACAGTTCCACAAAAACTCGAACACTCTTAAAACGAACTACTGATGAACAACTAGAACAAACCACAGGCGGACACAAACACAAAACCGAAAGACGGTCGGTGACGAAACGCACTTTGTCTCACCGGACGACCAATCAACAACCAACCAAGGTCGTTGCCACTCAAACCATGTGTGTCAGCAACGGTCGGACGATTCTTGACCATCCGGAGCTCACTGCAGCTCCAACCCGACTCAACCCGATCTCCGTCCGCAACTGGGAAACACGACGATCCGGGCACACTGGCTCGGACACAACCATGCAGAGGGAACACAACCGACATCTCTGCACAGGAAGGAACCGACCCAAATACACGTCGTCGATGAGGCGACCGACCGAACGAGCAACCAACGATCGTGCCTGCTGGTGCTGGCTGTGCTGACCTCAGTTGGGCTCCATCCCCGACCGCCCCCCTGGCCCTTCTCCAACTGACTTCCAGACACACGACGACCCGGATATACTATCGATCGCTCCAGAGATGGTACGACAGTGCAGTTATCGATACGCGCTGCTGCTGCCGCTCGTGGGCAAGTAAGGCAGGAAGTTAGTGACGCCGGTAACTGGAATAAGAAAACGAGGCGGCAGTACCATAATAGAAAATGACATCAATACATGGCATGAAGACGAGGCGTGCACGGTGTGTTAAGGCACCAGGGGTTAACCATAACAGTACTAGAGGGAACTGTATAGAATAAAAAATGTAAGGAAAGACAGAGACTGGAATACAGCCAGCAAGTAATTGAAGACGTAGGATACAAGTGCTACTCCGAGAAGAAGAGGTTGGCGCAGGAGAGGAATTCACAGCGGGCATAAAATCAGTCAGAAGTCTGGTGATTGTTCGTAGGGTGAGCTCTGGCCTTTTTTGAACAATGAGTACCTGATAGTGACAGCCACAGAATCTCTTGAAGTCAGCCGCGCGGGGTAGCCACAGGGCTTAGTTCGTCTTGCCACGGTTCGCGTGGCTGCCCCCCCCCCCCCCCCCCTCGGAGGTTCGAGTCCTCCATCGGGCATGGGTGTGTTGTTCTTAGCATAAGTTGGTGTAAATCAGATTAAGTAGTGTTAACCCTAGGGACCGATGACCTCAGCCGTTTGGTCCCGTAGGAACTTACCACAAATTTTCTTGAAGTCAGTGGAAGATCATCTAGGGTTTGATGTAATAATTGGTCTTTCTGATAACTAAGTGATGCTTTACAGCGAGCAAAGCAACTATCTGGGTCTGTTGGAAGATATGATAAACTGTCAAAGTTGGAGTAGCGTGTTGCATATCGATAATTAATTGACTATTGGAAATTTCGCAGATAGAGCTCCCACCTTAAAAACAATGGCATGGCTTTCTTGTGGCAGGCTCCTACTCGTCCTCACCAAAAAATTTTCGAATGTGTGTGAAATCTTATGGGACTTAACTGATAAGGTCATCAGCCCCTAAGCTTACACCCTACTTAACCTAAATTATCCAAAGGACAAACACACACACCCATGCCCGAGGGAGGACTCGAACCTCCGCCGGGACCAGCCGCTCAATTCATGACTGCATCGCCCGTAGACCGCTCGGCTAATCCCGCGCGGCTCTTCCTCACCGATTTCGTCCAAATTTACGGTACGTGCAGGGCTTGGCTACAAATGAAAGTGACGTGAGAGCTCCAGATGCTAAAGTATTCAGAAAAAAAATCTTTTTTGATGCGGGTCGGGCGATGCATGAGCTATTTGTGTTGGCGTAGTTTCCAGGCTGTAACGGAACAAGCAGAGAACGGTAATCTGAGGGTCGAGGGATCCCTCTTGGGAAACTTTTCTTTATTTTCAGTGTGTACGTTACTTTCACTAAAAATTAAAAGAAATAACGCTAATTGTTTTGTACATATTAATATTTTCATAAAAGGTGTGTGAAAAAGAAAAGCAAAGAAATTTTGGTCGATGGGCAAAATATAGGAATTCGTCATTACATTATCAAAATGTAAGAAACTAACAACAACCTAATACAAAATTTTTTGACGATTTAATGAAGCCTTACGTTCAGGACGACAAATTCCTTCTGTTAATTTACTAGTGGATACGGGAAAAAGAGTCCTCTGCGATGTCTACTTTTCTCGTCATGTAAAGACCTGTATCAAAATGCTTCAAAATTGACCCTGTTTCATCGAGAGACAAAAAGGAATCAGAACCGGAGAAGACTGCTTCAGCATACATGTCACTGCCAAAATAGACGGAAGCGTACATAATCTGTGGTCGAGCTATAATATTTGTGTAAATAATAAATGTCAAATATTTTTCACTTCTGTCCAATAAATCACGAACCAACATAGGTAAAATGAGTTTCAGTTGGTTCTTGTAAAATAACTAATCTCCTTATGCTTCTCGAATGATAACTCGAACAAATAATTTTTACCTCTTGGGAACTCTTTTAAATCGCAACTAATTACACCACGGACCTTTACAGTAATATATCAATGAGCATACTGAATCATAACACCATTACATGTCAAGTAATTAACATAACGACATTCATTTTTCATCAGTTACCTTTATTTGATAACTGAAGTGAGGCAGAGATAGTCAACAGTGGCAGGCAAGATCTTCCTAGTGTCGCTTAGTTCTGCTAGAAGTCGGCGTATCATCTCTGGCAGCAGCGATGAAGATTCTGTAATGATGTATTGTTGCACTCTTCCTCACGACATGCAACTAAATTATCATGACAACAGTATTTCAATAAGAAGCTAAATTCTGAATCCAATAACTTATCAGATATCGTGAAATTATTCTACTTCTCACCAACATAAACTCAAGTGGTATGAATAAGTGGTAACTTATTTTCAGTTATGAGTATAACCACTTCCCATATTATTATGGTTGTTCTTATAAGTATACATTCCCTTAGCTAATACATAACACAATTTTTTATAATATCTAGGAATAGTTTATTCTCTCTGTTCGTGCCTTTTCTCCCACATTCTGAACAACCTATGAGATGCTGTAACTGAATATCTCTTTTGAGTATCATTGGAATACCATTATTTTTCCTGTTGGGTGTTAATATTTTATACGAATCTTCATAAATATTTTAAAAAGTACGGAATTCGAGTTTCCAGAAAGATTATGTTACAGATACTGCATTGTCGTAGCCACTTTAAAAGCTAGCAGGAACTTATTTTACACTACTGAATTGTTGCAATGAGAACTGCTGATGATATTCACATAATTAATTCCTCATAACAACTTTGTAGCGCTCTTACCGGGGGAGGGGGTTAGGTTTACGTGAGTGCACTATATACCAGGTGTAGAAGTATGAAACCGGAATTTGATTGTAATAACTACACTTCTGCAGTTTGAAACTTATAAACAATATCTTATTCAAAATAATCTTCATTGCTATTTATACATTTCTCCCACCTCTCCGGTAAGCTATGAATGCCACGCCAAAAAAACAGTTCTTCTTCTGAATCGAACTAGTCAGCGAGCCATTTCCGTACATTTTCATACAAACTGAAGCGTTGTTCAACGACAGCGTTTCCCTGTGATGCAAATAGATGATAATCGGATGGAGCGAAGCATGGAGAATAAGCCGCAAGCCCTAATATTTCCCAACTGAACGCCTCGATCGTTTCCCTGACCTATTTTGCTGTGTGTGATTGGGCGTCATAATGGAGCACTATGACTTTGTGTTGCCTTTTTCTATATTCCAGTTGTTTTTCACGTAATGCTCGATTTAAATCGATCATTTGCTTTTGGTAGCGATCAGGTTTTAGCATCCCACAATAGATGACACCCTTTTAATCCCACAGAACACAGAGCATTGTCTTCTTTTCCAAAGCAATTTGCTCTTACAGTGGATGTCCATGGTTTTCCTGGATTCACCCATGATTTACGGTGGTTAGGATCCTTAAAATATATCCATTTTTCATCTGTCCGTATTCGATGGAGAAACGATTTTCTTTTGTATCTGTTGAGCAGCAATTCGCAAATGATCTTTCGATTTGCTTGCTAACTTTCATTCCGTTCATGCGGAACCCTATTTCCCACTTTCTGCAGCTTTCCCATAACTTTCAACCGAAGAGAAACGGCTTTCTGCGCCACAATCAATTGTTCCGCGAACTCCTGTTGAGTTTGAGTAGCATCTTCGTCCAATAGGGCCTGCAGTACGTTGTCTTCGAACTTTCTGGGTGGTTTCCCACGCTCGTCGTTTCTCACGTCGAAATCACCACTTTTGAATGTTTTGAACCACTCGAATCACTTTTTTCTTTTTTTGCCAAGAGCATGTTCGCCGAAAGCTCCGACAAGCATTCCATGCGATCCTTCAGCAGTTTGCTTCAAATGATAACAGAAAGCCAAAGCTGTCCGCAAATCATAGTTCGTAGGCACAGATTTTGTCGTATCTACGTGTTTGAAACAGATACCGATGTTTGGAACTTGGGTTACCGCATGTTCACATTCGTCGTCAGCCGTTACAGGAAGCAGGTGGCACTACAGACGCTGTATCGCGGGTCCTACACTGACGGCTAGCAAAATCTGTAGGGAGACTCCGGTTTCATACTTCTACACCTGATTACACACACACACACACACACACACACACACACACACACACACACACAGAGAGAGAGAGAGAGAGAGAGAGAGAGAGAGAGAGACAGACAGACAGAGACAGAGACAGAGAGAGAGAAGGGGGGGGGGGAGGGTGAAGGGAGAGGGTTTTCTACTACGAGTATTTCAAAGGCACATGAGTCTCTCAGTTCCCAATATCTCCTCTACCCTACCTTGGTCTGTCTCAAGAGGGATGATGAAATGGACTGGTCGGAAGATCTTATTTTGTCGTCTCTGCCATGCTTCACCTCTTCCACCATTGCTCTCTTCCACAAGTACCACGTCTCAGTTTCCTCCATGGAATAGTAGCCAGTTTGCCACCATGTAAAAAGTGAGATGTGTCAATGCTGTTTTGACTTGCTTCATCCACCTGAGAGCAACCAAGAAACTTCTTCAGCCAACGCTTGATGGGGCTTTCGTACACTCCGATCAACCTCCGAATCAAGCTGCCCATGATGCCACGTACTTCCAGGAGATTTCATGGTGGGTATAGTAGTACTATATGCCAGTACACTAGACAGTTTCGAAAAGCTCAGACAGTTCTGTGTTGGCTGCATGGAATGTTGTAGCATTTTCTGACTCAAGAGTGAGTGGTAAGCTTCTACGTCTTGCAAATCATTACATGACTATCAGCAGTCTGCTGGTGGAATATCGATGACAAGTTCACTGTATATCACCCGTGTTGTAGTGAACATGAATAGGACCGTATAGGACTTCTTGATTTGGTATTCAGTTTTAAAATATAGTGGTCCAGCGAAATCAGTGCCTGTTGCTATGAATGGCCTTGTCGTTTAAACACGGTAGTGGAGTCCCCATTTACTCATAACGACTACTGTGTATTACCTTACATGGCAAACAAGTGTGAAGAAGTCTTCCAATAGCTTGTTGTACGCACAAAATCTAAAATTCATCTATCAGTTGTCCTGTCACAATGTGTCCACCAAGATGACGAAGTGGGTGTTTGATGAAAAGCTCCGTGAAATGAAGACGTCCGTCCAGCATAATCCGCTACTTCTGCGAGTTGGATAACGCAGTGCATTGTACGCAAACTACTGAGCCGAATCACACCATAAGGAAGGAATGGATTGTGTCGAGCAACCTTTGGTCCTTTGCGTAATATTTTTCCCTTATGCAATGCAGAGAGTTCGACAGTGAATAGCTCCTCTTCAACTCTTCTGATATAGTATGTAGGGCGTTCTGTACTTCCAGAGAACTCATACTACCAGTGTTTCTAATACTACTCTTCATGGTCTCAATAAATCGATACACGAAGGCAGTTATATGCAGTACTCGCCAATATCAATTAAATTGTGCAATGTTGAAGAGGGATTCGATCTACACGTCTAATCTCAGCGTATAGGTTATACGTCATCCAACTGCGCATTCATTCAAATCATTGCAGAGTCTTTCTTCATATAATATTAATCAACTGCTTACAAGGATGGCAGATGACAACATATAGTACACCCCTGGGATATACACAGTATGGTACAAAAGTCCAGTTATAAAATTTCCGTGACATCTGCATTGTGCTCAAAAGAATTGTAACGCAATAAATTATTGTTTATCTATTTATTCTTCAGTAATAGTTCAAATGGCTCTGAGCACTATGGGACTTAACATCTTAGATCATCAGTCCCCTAGAACTACTTAAACCTAACTAACCTAAGGACATCACACACATCCATGCCCGAGGCAGTATTCGAACCTGCGACCGTAGAGGTCGCTCGGTTCCAGACTGAAGCGTCTAGAACCGCTCTGCCACTTTTCATTAATGTCTCGGCCTTCCGTGTGAGAAGGGACTGTGACTTGTGGTCCATGTAACCCATTAAACGAGACATTTGTCCCTCGTGCATTGCCTTCTGCCTTCCTATGAAAACCATTGCTTAGTAGCATTTAATATTTCTGTTTGTTCTTAAATACATCTCCCATGGATACTGATAATATTGTGTGACTATTATGCTCAGTTTGGCTGACTTAGGTTAATCCTATAGTTTAGTCTTCCTAGCCCATTTAATATTTTTTCATACTCAGCAATTAGTCTGTCCCACCAAAAATTCTTAGTCGAACAGTTCTTTGTACATAGAGCCCAATGTTTTTCATGACCCGTCTTGCACGATTTCCCTGGGGAGGAGTGGGGCGATCTATAGTTGTATCTTAAAGGATGGTTAGTTTCATACTATAGTAACAACTGTTTATACTGATTACTAAGAACTTTGATGTCATTATCCGACAGCAGTTACGTTGGTAATCTCCAGTTAAAACAATAGTGGCGAGTGAGACAGCGAATTACACCTTGTGTAGTGAATCGATTCAATGTACAGAGTTTCAAATGTTTGTACCAACGTGCCAAAGTAATATAAACGTGGGCGACACCTATTCTAAGGGGTATGGGACAAATAAAAGGTCCAGACAATTATACCCCTTATACTTTTCGGACTAATTTGATAAAATTTATATTTAACAGTAAGTTTCCTATCTTTCATATTTTGACAAGTTTGGCAGATCCTAAGTATTGGTTTCATTATTCATGTTACAGGCCTATTCTAAAGACAATAGTACGTCAGAATGTTCTTGACACATTCCCTCACTTCATAATACCTGCATCCTTCATGTACGTAAGTTAATAGTTTCTCAGTTACTAATCTGGGTATAACACTAACTAGCCGTGAAACAAACTAATGTTACCTTCTAGGAGTATTTGTAAGATTGACTGCACTTCTGTCTAATGGACCAAGGTATCGGACTATAATCTTGAATTTGGTGAAATTAACAGGAAAAACCAAACTGACTTTAATCATGGGAGTTAATGAAAGTGATAAAATTATAACTGAATGAGAAAAAAATGAACTCTCGCTAGCCCAATTAGGCACATTAATATGGAAATATACGTTTAAGAAAATTAAATATTGGTTATTGAAGTTACTTTCGTTGGGATTTCCCTTTGAATAGCAAACAGGATACAAAATGACACAGTGCACTCTGAACTGTTTGTAGCAGCATTTACCAGTAACGCACACATTACTAAATTATAAGAAGTAATTTTGCACCAAGCTCATACCAATGTCAGCTACACTCAAGAGCATTACTTAATCAAATACTGAAATATTACTGCATGAAGCGCAGAACTAAATATGGACATGAGGGGCTTTTATCTCAACTGACATAAAAAATTAATAAAGATGGATAACCTCATAAATACACTGTTTAAGTTCCTCTGCATACATCAGTTTTCCTTAGCAAGAGTAACAGTTCAATTTTTTTCCTAATAAGCGCAGAATATGATGGGGACCAATAAACTAGTATAGTAGTCAACTCTCTCTGATTATTATAGTAAAAAAGAGACTAATTCAAAAAGATAATCATTCCCCTCACTTGGAGTAGTTCATAAATTACTTTGTAAGATAATAAAGCAGAACACTGTGCTTAATTAACTTCAAAAAAGGAACTATTCATGATAGAAATCAAACCCACACTATTCTTGAAATTGGGATTAACTGATTTGCCGTTTTATCACCTGTGAAGCAGGTATTATAGACAATAATGTTTACGCAATCTGGCACTGTATTCCTACAAAGTTATACGAGTAATTTGTAATAAACTAAGGATAGTTTAGCAAAATCCTAACTTCGCTCTTGTGGTTTTAACTTTAACTTTTACTACTCCTTTTACGTTAGGCAAAAAATCACTTTAAAATACTTGAAAGGAAGAACTGTTCATTTAAATCAGGATACTTAGTTTTAGTGACGCTTAAGTGAGGACCCTGCATAGGTTCGTGATCAGGATATAAAATATTTTTCTGGACACAAATTTGTTTTTGTGACTACTATTCAAATCACACACAAATTAACTGGTCTATGCCCATACACGTTATTGAATGTATGAAGTTAGTTAAGCAGTGGCGAAAACTGGTGACAAGCGACATGGCGGCTAACTGTACTCACAGCTCTTGATGTTGGAATCCTCTATAAAATCTCTTCTTGGAGTCGGATTTTCACCATATTAGAGCAATTCCTTTTTGCCGAGAATACCAAATAATAGCCAAATCCACATCCGAGGCAAATCCATTGTAAAGCAGCTTGTAATTGCCTCTCTTAGCACAGTCGAAGCTTGCCATGCTACGGCTAGTCACATACTGTGTAACGTTCACACCAAGGAGCCGCTCAGTTCGACCACCAAAACTACCTTTTATATCGCGCCATGCCTCTTCCGTTGCGGAGGGACTTCCATACATCAAATACAAGTGCCCTAAGCGTGAACCAGCGTTCAATAAATATTTTCTTTTATGAACATACACATATTATAATAATATGTGTATGTTACTAATCATTTTGATTTACTCATATATACATTCGAAACTAATTTTCCTGTCACAAATCAAGGACTTTAAATAACAAAGAAGACACACTCCATAGTTGCAGATACACAGTTACATAATATTAACCTACTTCTAATCGATATAAGCGTTACAAGGGTATGTGATTATCTAGGACTTTCGTCCAATTAGATGCCTTCCAGTAAAGTTGCCGTTAGATTAACCACTGTTGAGGGATATTATTACCTTTGATTTCTTTTTCTTCACAGTATGGGTGTCTTGTCATTCCTATTGTATCGCGTATCTGTTCAGAATTCATTGATTCAGCAAGTTGCCCCCCTTTTCAACCACACTCTACATTACTTAAAAAATGGATTCGATATTCGGTTTCCAGCCCTTCAATAGTTTTAATATCTCCATCCCTTCAGAAAGCTAAGACAAGGCCTCAGATTGAATCTTTTGCTGTCCCTATTTGCATATCGAATTCCTAAAGACAAGGTACCCATCGCTTCAGTCTATGATGCAACAAGCGACAGTTCATCAGACAAGTTACTTCATGATTTGTGCATAGCATAAGTTTTCTCCCTGTTAACAGACAACAGAATTTTTGAACCCTCAACCTACAGTAACTGCCCTCTTTTCTGTGGCAGAGTAATTTATTTCGTGTTCGTTTAAAACTCCACTCGCAAAGGCAACTGGGTGGTGTAATCCCTCTTCGTTAGTTAGTTATCTGAGGCATCTATCGAGATTTTGAACACTTGTTTCACATTAGGATGTGATACTGATTTCTATTTAAATAGGCCTAGCTATTTAGGACTGGACAAGTGAGTTCCTGATAGAAACCGTCTAGAAAAACCTACAGTCACTAAAAGGAGTTTAACTTTTTGCTGTTCTTTGGAATATGACACTGAGAAATAGCTTCTACCGGAAAGGATCTGCGCTAACACATCTGCTGCCTATAATACCCCTGGGAAATCATTTTCATAGCCTAAATGTAATTCCTTTCTCCTTTAGTTTCATAAACAATTCTTTATTACAGCAATGTGTTCGTCTTATGTTCTGTTCATAACTGTACATAATCCATATAAAGTATTAATTTCTGTGAGAGCTACCTCCCTAAAGCTAAATTTAATGCCTTTTACTAAAACAGCTAGTGAAATATTGAATCCAAAAGGCAGCAATCTGACCTGGTAAGAAATGCCTTTGAAAATGAAAGTTGTGTGCCTTTTGGAATCTGAATGCAGCGGGATCTGACAGAATCCAGCCCCAAGGTCCATGTTATTAATGTATTGTGCTCCATAGAGCTTAATCAGAATTTTTTCCATGGGAACCGGTCGGTCCGTTTCCATTTAAATACTTTGATTTAATGTACTGGCATCCACAACCAAACGTTCACTGTCTCCTGGTCTCTTTACAGCTAATAATGGGTTACTGAACGGACGTTGTAACCCTTCAGTAATCCCTTTTTTAGTAATTTTGTGCTATTTGTCTCACTGCGGCTTCTTTTAACTGTGAGTGTAGAACGTGGACATTTAAAGAAAAGCTCAATGCTCTTAATTTTTAACTTACGCTTGTATTCTCTGATAACTCCTGAATTATCCGAGAATACTGCTATAAATTCTATTAGCAATAACTTCAGTTCACTTCTTTTTACCGTATTTAATGAACTAATTTCATTACATTTAGCACGTTTTTCTATTTCAACAGTTTGACTGAGTATCATACATCAGCACTACACCCTCAAGATTCCTGTTCCGACAGTAATCTCAACAGAAGTAGAAATTTACTTGTGTGTTTAATGTAACCTTTTCGTCCATTTTTGATTCGATAAATTCTACAATGATTTCCTTGTCCCCATTCTGACGCAAAGATTATCAGAATTTAAATAAACTTTCTGCATAGTAAACCAGTCATTCTCTAATAATAATGGTGTATTCAAATTTTTACCACTATAAAATAGTGAGTAAATAGTTCTCCGTTTAAAGTGAAGATTCCTGTTCCGACAGTAATCTCAACAGAAGTAGAAATTTACTTGTGTGTTTAATGTAACCTTTTCGTCCATTTTTGATTCGATAAATTCTACAATGATTTCCTTGTCCCCATTCTGACGCAAAGATTATCAGAATTTAAATAAACTTTCTGCATATTAAACCAGTCATTCTCTAATAATAATGGTGTATTCAAATTTGTACCACTATAAAATAGTGAGTAAATAGTTCTCCGTTTAAAGTGAAGATAATAAACGCATTCCATGTGACTCACTTGCGTTTACGTTCAACAGTTGGCCCAACCTTGACGCCCGTGACTGGTATCTAGGACAGCCCCACTATTTGTGTTTGGATTCATGACCAGAACATTATGTTATGACCGGACATTAATTCGCTTCCAAAATCTAAAATAATATTCACCCATGTCATACGAATACTTCTTCTACTTCCCCGTTTTCTCATACAACATAGGCTTTCACGGCCGGTACTGACTTATAATTTTCGGGACGATTGGCCGTGATCGACGCATGTAACTTTCCCATAACATTTCATCTTCAACAATGGGACACTTGTTCATAATTCGTCAATTCGCCTTTGTAAATGTCTCCCGCAGCCTATCAGACATAACGTTTTCAGTGAAGTATCATTTTCTATTTATAGCATATTCAACTAGTTTTATTTTCAAACATTTAATTTCTCTGCAAGCTCCTATTGTCAACATATCCTACAAAATTAACCATTAGAAGCCTATCATGATACAAGGTTGACTGTCCTGGAGGTTGACCCGCAGCTCGGTACACCATCAGTTTCACGAATTTTCTATGAAAACGTGCGCAGAAGGTTGTACATTTTCCTCTATGTAGTGATTCCCTTGCTTCCTACGTGATTTTGAACAATACCACAAATTTTCTTAGCCCAAAATTCCGAATTATGGTGCTTCAGGTGACAATATCTGCTATTTCTATCGTTACTTCCTTTCTGATTCCCTTACTAAGTCATCTTTGTTATTCCTAAATCTCTCAGTTTTCCTGATCTTAATCAAACTGTCCTGCTATTCCATGTGGCTTAGTGTAGCGTTTGTCTTTCACCACACTTCCCCATTCATCTTTTCCCTCAGATAAACAGGCATACCGTAATTGGGATCCTAACTGATTCTTACTAATGGATATACCCATAAATTTTCTTCTATTTAGATGCTACTTTTCTTAAACCACCCCTATCGTCTAGTATAAGGGTCAGGTTCGAGTAACTCAGTTTTAAGCTACTATTGGTCGTCTTCTGAACAGTATTTATCTTCAAATAGTGGCGAAAAGTCTGACCATTTTTAAACTCTTGTTTCTGAAGGACTGCCCATTTTGGCACTCCGGCCTCCAAATGTCTTGTCATAAAATGAATTTTCCTCAAATGGCACAAAATAGAACGAAGACCTCCCTCAAATTTTCTTGAAAATATTGTAGAGTATATCTCTCTATTGGTTACGAAATCTGGGAAACGGTTAGCCATTTGACCATTATTAGCTAAACTAAATATATATAGTCTTATTAATTTGATGGTGGCACTGCGAAAAATATTTGCTTATTCCAGCGTCCAGTGTCTCCACCGCATCGTTTGAAAAATGTAACACCGTTTCTTTCCCCGTCTTTCCCTGTTGACACTTCGATCTAATGCGGACGTTTTGACGCAGGGAACTCTGGGACCCATATGCAGACCCTCCTGCAAGTGGTTCTCTGTTCGATCTAGCCCTCCAAACAATGCTGCTTTACTGTCATGTGACTTTCCTCATAATATGAACACTCTTCATTATTGTTCTCGTGCAGCACACTTAACCGTGTTGCACTTCTCATATACCAGGGATTTCAGTTTTTTTTTGTCTCTCGGTTTTCCTCCTCCAGCTATAACGGCAAATGCCCAGTTCTGGGTTCTACCTTCCTTAATACTTCGGCAGATATCTTTTTAATGCATTAGAATATTTTCTTTGCGCTAGAAAAGTTTGATCAACAATGTCTTGTCGAATAATGAAAGTATTTTTATCAATTTCTTCCAGCACTACGATTTGCATGTTCACTACCCATTCCCTCAAATTTATGATATTTTGTTTCATTTGAGTTTCTTCTTCCCTAGCTTCGCGAATATGCTCTTCTAAACAAGAATGCATTTTCATCAACTGGGTACTTAGGCTAGTTAAGTAGATTTTTGTATCTACCATGTGTTGATCAAAATTTACTACTTAACTCCATATCTCAATAGTCTACTCTCTGATTAACTTCAGTTTTTAGACTAATAATCTGTTGTATTATTAATTTGGTCTCCAAAGGCGGGTCTTCGTTTTCAAACTTTTCTTTCGACGTGATTACTAGTATAGTTTAACTGTGAGCAATGCCCTATGTATATAATAGTAGAGTCTATAAGAAATCAAACAATACTTTGTGTAATTACTTTATGTAACAAAGTACACCTTTTCGCTGTCAGCACTAATTGATCTTACTAGGAAAAGCTAATTATTGACCACTGGCTGGAATATAGTATAGACTACCACCCCAGACCACCGACGGCTTCTAATTGCCACCACCAGGCCATGACATCTCGTCATAGACGTCACCTGGCTGCCATCACCAGGAAGAAAAATTTCATCGTAGATGGTGCGCAGCTGCAACGACCAGGACGCTAGGCCTCTTAGTCAGCTAATCCTGGCAAAGCTCGATACTGTTTCCACACAATATGCCAGTGGTACAGGGCAATCTATACGCCAGGGACTGGAAAAACACAATTTTACCGTATCTCAGCACCTATTGAGACAGGAGGCTATTAACACCACGGTGCTGATACTCACGAGGCCTGCTTTTTCTGTGTCAAATGTGGATGAAATCGATCTAGGGGGTTGAGAGGAGACCGCAGACATACACACTACCCACATTAACTCTGGAAAGCTATCAAGATTTATGTGAGTTTGAATGTGGTGCTACAGTCGGCGCACGAGTGATGGGACACAGCTTGTCTGAGGCAATCGTGAAGTGAGGATTTTCCCATAAAACCATTTCACCAGTGTGCTGTGAATATCAGGAATCTGGTAAAACATCAAATCTCTGACATTGCTGGAGCTGGAAAAAGATCTTGCAAGAACAGAAGCAATGACAACTGAAGAGAATCGTTCAGCATGACAGAAGTGCAACCCTTCCGCAAATTGGTGCAGATTTCAATGCTGGTCGATCAACTAGTGTCATTGCCTGAACCATTGAACGAAATAGCATTGATATGGGCTTTGAGAGCTGAAGGCCCACTGGTGTACCATTGATGAGGGCACAACACAAGGTCTTATGACTTGCTTGGGCCTGTCAACATCGATATGAGACTGTTGATAACTGGAAACATATTGCCTTATCGGTCGAGTCTCATTCCTAATTGTATCGAGTGGAGGGATGTGTATTGGCTTGGAGACAACCTCACGAATCCATGCAACTTGCATGTCAGCAGGAGACTGTTCAAGTCAGTAATGGTGTTGGGCGTGTGCAGTTGAACTGATAACGGACCCCTGATATGTCTAGATTCGACTCTGACAGCTGACACATACGTAAGTATCCTGTGTGATCACTTGCATCAATTCATGTCCATTGTGCATTCCGACGCACTTGGTCAACTCCAGCAAGGCAACGCCACACCCCACACGTCCAGAATTGCTACAGAGTGACTCCAAGAACACTCTTCTGATTTCAAACACTTCCGCTGGCCACCAAACTCCCCGGACATGAACATTAATGAATATAAACTATAAATTGCAGCAATCAGTCGTCGTTTTTAAAATTTTATTATGCAGATCTATTATGCAATTAATTGTGGGTGAAGCCAAATCAACAGGGACTTACATGCTTTGAGCGAAAATAATAGTGCATTGAGAATGGCTAGCTTCTAGCCGAAATCTGGATCTACATAATAAAATTTAAAAAGGACTACTGATTGCTGCAATCTATAATTTACAAGTCAGTATAACAGTGACTGAGTACAACCGCTTTCCAAATGGAAGGCAACCTGATTAATGAACATATCTGGGATGTGTTACTACGTACTGTTCAGAAGAGATCACCACCCACTCATCCTCTTACGGATGTATGGACGGCCCTGCAGGATTCATGTTATCAATACCCTCCACCTCTACTGCAGACATTATTCGAGTCCATGCCACGTCGTTTTGCGGCACTTTTGCGTGCTCGTGGGCCCCTACACGATATTAGGCAGGTGCAGCAGTTCTTTTGACTCTTCTGTGTATTTTCGGTTCTCAGCAGTAATCATCAATCAAAGGATGTAAAATGACTTTCTGTTAGCTCTTGTAAAATAATAAATGAGTGTAGGCTTGCTGACTGATACCTCAAACAAGTAATATTTATTTCTTGTGGATTTTGTTACATCGTCAGTAATTACACCACAGGTCTTTACAGTATTGTGTCAGTGAGCATACTGAATCATAGTATCATTACATATTACTGAAACGGATAGAATGACATTGACTTTTCATCAATTGAAACATTTTCATTAGGTAATTCAACTGAGGCAGAGGTGGGCAATAGTCGCTGACAGGATCTGACGTGCTGACCAACGCTAGCATATGCCAGCGGACGGCTTATCTCTGGTGGGAACGACGAAGATGCTGCAGGCAACTTGTTGCTGCAAACTTCCTCGTGTCGTGAAACAAACTGAAAACATATTTAGTTACAAAATTATCATTATAACATATTTAAATGAAAGGTTTAACTCTGAATCTAATACCTTAATAGATATCATATCGTTATTGCATATTCTCACCTGCATACACTGGGGCTGTAAAGAATCCTGACATAGCTGCTGTTGATTTCTGTTACACCACTGCGTCCAAATATAAACAAATTCATGGCACCTTTACGTTTTCTTAAGATATGGTGATGATGCTAGAAGGAAGTGGTATCAGTTAATATAACACACTCAGGACTCCGTCTAAGCCTCTAAGGAATGAAGTAACAAAGGTGCATTTTATCGATACTGTAACGACGTGTTTTCGACCGCTAACGCTCACTATTATTCAAAATTTAAGCAGTGGCGGGATTCGAACCCGAGACCATGAACGTTTTCTTTATTAATTAAAGGCTCTACCACTTTTTTTTAAATCTCATTTTGTTCGTTTTCGTTCGTTGCATCTGCTCTTGACAGACGTCGCTAGACACCCGTTCCAGTTCGTCGTTGATCCATTCACTCAGTTTTTTTATTACAGAGGGCAGATAACCCACTGACCGAACACGCTCAGCTACCGTGCCGGCGCCGCTAGACCACGCGTGCAGTCGCCTGTTTTAGCCAACGGCCTTCTCAAAGATGACGGAGGAGTCGCCAGAGCTTCAGGGAACTCTCTTTGCGAGGGGTGGGAAACTGCCCTTAAAGAAAGAAGAATTAGCAATGATTAACGGCTTGAGGATGCATACGGCAGTGGAAACCACTTCATTAAAGACACGTAACTGTGAACAGTTCAGTGACAGGGTCGTTCTTATCAGAACTGACAGCAAACTAACACCGACAACGATAGTTCACGTATACATGCCGACGTCGGAAGCTGAAGATGAAGAGTAGTTAAAGTGTATGAGGATACTGAAAGGGTAATACAGTATGCCAAGGGGGATGGAAATCTAATAGTCATGGGGGACTGGAACAGAGACGGTGATAAGGGGGGGGGGGGGGGGCAATGGGGCTATAGCACCCCCCCCCCCCCTCCCTAATGGAGTATCATATTACACTGGATAAAATGACTTCATAAATCAGCGAATATAGTACTTCAATAGATTCAATCTTTTTTTTATAATTATGAAGCAATATAGGTTGCAATGTATTTGAAACACATTTTAACAAAATAGTAAGAGCTGAAAATAGCTTAGTGTCCAAACCAATAAATATAATTAAACTTAAAATGGGTGTCTTAATATAATAAATAATTTTTTATTAATATACATTGGGTGTATATTAATGAACGAGTACCACTTACAATAATCACGAAAGCACGAAAGCTGAATATGCGGGTATGCCTACGAACACTCAAATTCCTGACCCCAGACAAAAACTTGGAAATCGACGGGTATCTGGGTCAAATAGTATTATTTTCCCGGGCACATACATTCTGTAGACACGTTTTTACCCTGATTTCCAAATCAGTTACCAACAACTACCTTAAGCAAAGCTACACCAAATTTGTAAAATTTGTCGGTGGAGGACCCCATCTCTTCTTTTGTTAAGCGATATTCCTTCCCCCACCTCCCCCGCTGCCATTAGCCCACACACCTTGACCAACATCTAAAATCGCCCCTGGACTGGAATGCAGTTGAGTTGTAGGGGAATGAGTAGGAGGAAAGGTTACAGGAGAATATGGGCTTGGGACAAGGAATGAGAGAGGAGAAAGAATAATTGAGTACTGTAACAAGTTTAATCTGGTAATAGCGAATGCACTGTTCAAGAATCACAAGAGGAGGAGGTGTACTTGGAAAAGGCCGGGTGATATGGAAAGATTTCAGTTAGATGACATCATGGTTAGACAGAGATACCGAAGTTAGATACTGGATTGTAAGGCGTACTCAGGAGCAGATACAGACTCACATCACAATAGAGTAGAGATGAAGAGTAGCCTGAAGCTTAAGACATTAGTGAGGAAGAATCAATACGCAAAGAAGGGGGATATGGAAGTACTAAAGGATGATGAGATACAGCAATAAGGAATAGCTCAGTAGGCAGTACTGTTGAAGAGGAATGGACATCTCTAAAAAGGGCTATCACAGAAGATGGGAAGGAAAACATAGGTACAAAGGAGGTAACTACGAAGAAAGCCTGGGAAACAGAAGAAATATTTCAGCAGATTGATGAAAGGAGGAAGTACAAAAATGTTCCGAGAAACTCTGGAATCCAAAATTACAAGTCGCTAAGGAATGAAATAAACACGAAGCGCAGGGAAGCTAAGACGAAATGGCTGAAGAAAAAAAGATGAAGACATGAAGAAGAAATGACTGTCGGAAGGACAGACTGAGCATACAGGAAAGCCAAAACAACCTTCGCTAACATTAAAAGCAAGGGTGGTAACATTGAGAGTGCAACGGGAATTCCACTGTAAAATACAGAGAAGAGAGTGGATAGGTGCAAAGAATACATTGAAAGCCTCTATGAGGAGGAAGATTTGTCTGATGTGATAGAAGAAGAAACAGTAGTCGATTTCGAAGAGATAGGGGATCCAGTATTAGAATCAGAATTTTAAATAGCTTTGGATGACTTAAGAGCAAATAAGGCAGAAGGGATAGTTAAAATTCCATCCGAATTTCTAAAACCATAAGGGGAAGTGTCAACAAAACGGCTATACACGATGGTGTGTATGGTGTGTAGAATGTATAAGTCTGGCGACATACCATCTGCCTTTCGGAAAAGCATCATCCACACAATTCTGATGGCGGCAAGAGCTGACAAGTGCGAGAATTATCGGACAGTCAGCTAAACAGCTCATACATCCAATTTGTTTACAACAATAATATACAGGAGAAAGGAAAAGAAAATTGAGGATGCACTAGATGAACAGTAGGGGCGAAAGGCTACATCTTTGTCTTACACCCTGTTTAATCCGAGCACTTCGTTCTTGGCTTTAGGAAACGTAAAGGCACGATAGAGGCAGTTCTGACGTTGTGTTTAATAATGGAAGCAAGACTACAGAGAAATCAAGACACGTTCAAAGGATTTGCAGACCTGAAAAAAAGAGTTCGACAGTGTAAAATGGTGGAAGATGTTCGAAATTGTGAAAAAAGTAGAGGTAAGCTATAGGGAGAGACGAGTTCATACAATAAGTACAACAGCCAAGAGGGAATAATAAAAGTGGACGACCAAGAACGAAGTGTCCGGATTAAAAAGGGTGTAAGACAAGGGTGTAGTCCATCGCCCCTACTGTTCAACCTGAATATCGAAGAAGCAATGATGGAAGTAGGAGTAAAATTCAGGAGTGGACTAGAATTCAGAGTGAAAGGATATCAGTGATACGACCCGCTGATGACATTGCTAATCTCAGTCAAAGTAGAGATGAATTACATGATCTGCTGAACTGAATGAAGAATCTAATGTGTACAGAATATGTATTGAAAGTAAATCGAAGATAGATGAAGTAATGAGAAATAGCAGAAATGAGAACAGCAAGAAACTAAAGATCTGTATTGATCCTCACGAAGTAGATGAAGTTAAGGTATTCTGCTACCTAGGCAGTAAAATAGTTAATGGCGGATGGCGCAAGGAGGACATCAAAAGCAGACCAGGAATGGCACAATGGGCATTCCTGGCCAAGAGAAGTCTACTAATATCAAACATAGGCCTTGATTTGAGCAAGAAATTTCTGAGAATGTACGTCTGGAGTACATCATTGTATGATAGTGAAACATGGACTGTGGGAAAACTGGAACAGAAGAGAATCGAAACATTTGAGATGTGGTGCTACAGACTTATGTTTAAAATTATAAGGTAAGGAATGAGGAGGTTTTGCACAGAATGGGAGAGGAGAGGAAGATGTGGAAAACACTGATAAGGAGAAGGAACAGGATGACAGGATAACTGTTAAGACATGAGGGAATGACATCCACGGAACTAGATGGAGTTGTAGAGGGCAAAAACAGTATAGGAAGACGGAGATTGAAATACATCCAGCAAATAATTGCGGACATGGGCTGCAAGTGCTACTCTGGGACGAAGAGGTTGGTATAGGAGAGGAATTCGTGGCGGGTCACATCAAACCATCCAGAAGACTGGTGACACTACACTACACGCAACAAGCGGCTACATGGGTAGCAGGGGTTGTGTGGCGTGGGCTGGGCGGTTTTTTCAAAATGGTTCAAATGGCTCTGAGCACTATGGGACTCAATTAGGTCATAAGTCCCCTAGAACTTAGAACTACTTAAACCTAATTAACCTAAGGACATCACACACACCCATGCCCGAGGCAGGATTCGAACCTGCGACCGTAGCAGCCCCGCGGTTCCGGACTGCAGCGCCAGAACCGCTAGACCACCGCGGCCGGCGGCGGTTTTTTAGGTTAGGTGGCCTTGGGCAAGTACAGAAAGGGCAACAGCCTCAACGGGTGCGGGCAAAGTCAGGACATGCAGGGACCAAGCAGCAATCGGTATTGTAATTGTAAACTGTCGAAGCTGCGTTGGTAAAGTACCGGAACTTCAAGCGCTGATAGAAACAACCGAAGCTGAAATCGTTATAGGTACAGAAAGCTGACTGAAGCCAGAGATAAATTCTGCCGAAATTTTTACAAAGGTACAGACGGTGTTTAGAAAGGATAGATTGCAAGCAACCGGTGGTGGAGTGTTCGTCGCTGTTAGTAGTAGTTTATACTGTAGTCAAGTAGAAGTGGATAGTTCCTGGGAATTATTATGGGTGGAGGTTACACTCAACAACCGAGCTAGGTTAATAATTGGCTCCTTTTACCGACCTCCCGACTCAGCAGCATTAGTGGCAGAACAACTGAGAGAAAATTAGGAATACTTTTCACATAAATTTTCTCAGCATGTTATAGTCTTAGGTGGAGATTTCAATTTACCAGATATAGACTGGGACACTCAGATGTTTAGGACGGGTGGTAGGGACAGAGCATCGAGTGACATTATACTGAGTGCACTATCCGAAAATTACCTCGAGCAATTAAACAGAGAACCGACTCGTGGAGATAACATCTTGGACCTACTGATAACAAACAGACCCGAACTTTTCGACTCTGTATGTGCAGAACAGGGAATCAGTGATCATAAGGCCGTTGCAGCATCCATGAATATGGGAGTTAATAGGAATATAAAAAGAGGGAGGAAGGTTTATCTGTTTAGCAAGAGTAATAGAAGGCAGATTTCAGACTACCTAACAGATCAAAGCGAAAATTTCTGTTCCGACACTGACAATGTTGAGTGTTTATGGAAAAAGTTCAAGGCAATCGTAAAATGCGTTTCAGACAGGTACGTGCCGAGTAAAACTGTGAGGGACGGGAAAAACCCACCGTGGTACAACAAAGTTAGGAAACTACTGCGAAAGCAAAGAGAGCTTCACTCCAAGTTTAAACGCAGCCAAAACCTCTCAGACAAACAGAAGCTAAATGATGTCAAAGTTAGCGTAAGGAGGGCTATGCGTGAAGCGTTCAGTGAATTCGAAAGTAAAATTCTATGTACCGACTTGACAGAAAATCGTAGGAAGTTCTGGTCTTACGTTAAATCAGTAAGTGGCTCGAAACAGCATATCCAGACACTCCGGGATGATGAAAGCATTGAAACAGAGGATGACACGCGTAAAGCTGAAATACTAAACACCATTTTCCAAAGCTGTATCACAGAGGAAGACTGCACTGCAGTTCCTTCTCTAAATCCTCGCACAAACGAAAAAATGGCTGACATCGAAATAAGTGTCCAAGGAATAGAAAAGCAACTGGAATCACTCAACAGAGGAACGTCCACTGGACCTGACGGGATACTAATTCGATTCTACACAGAGTACGCGAAAGAACTTGCCCCCATTCTAACAGCCGTGTACCGCAAGTCTCTAGAGGAACGGAAGGTTCCAAATGATTGGAAAAGAGCACAGGTAGTCCCAGTCTTCAAGAAGGGTCGTCGAGCAGATGCGCAAAACTATAGACCTATATCTCTGACGTCGATCTGTTGTAGAATTTTAGAACATGTTTTTTGCTCGAGTATCATGTCGTTTTTGGAAAACCAGAATCTACTATGTAGGAATCAACATGGATTCCGGAAACAGCGATCGTGTGAGATCCAACTCGCTTTATTTGTTCATGAGACACAGAAAATATTAGATACAGGCTCCCAGGTAGATGCTATTTTTCTTGACTTCCGGAAGGCATTCGATACAGCTCCGCACTGTCGCCTGATAAACAAAGTAAGAGCCTATGGAATATCAGACCAGCTGTGTGGCTGGATTGAAGAGTTTTTAGCAAACAGAACACAGCATGTTGTTATCAATGGAGAGACGTCTACAGACGTTAAAGTAACCTCGGGCGTGCCACAGGGGAGTGTTATAGGACCATTGCTTTTCACAATATATATAAATGACCTAGTAGGTAGTGTCGGAAGTTCCATGCGGCTTTTCGCGGATGATGCTGTAGTATACAGAGAGGTTGCAGCATTAGAAAATTGTAGCGAAATGCAGGAAGATCTGCAGCGGATAGGCACTTGGTGCAGGGAGTGCCAACTGACCCTTAACATAGACAAATGTAATGTATTGCGAATACATAGACAGAAGGATCCTTTATTGTATGATTATATGATAGCGGAACAAACACTGGTAGCAGTTACTTCTGCAAAATATCTGGGAGTATGCGTACGGAACGATTTTAAGTGGAATGATCATATAAAATTAATTGTTGGTAAGGCGGGTGCCAGGTTGAGATTCATTGGGCGAGTCCTTAGAAAATGTAGTCCATCAACAAAGGTGGCTTACAAAACACTCGTTCGACCTATACTTGAGTATTGCTCATCAGTGTGGGATCCGTACCAGATCAGGTTGACGGAGGAGATAGAGAAGATCCAAAGAAGAGCGGCGCGTTTCGTCACAGGGTTATTTGGCTACCGTGTTAGCGTTACGGAGATGTTTAACAAACTCAAGTGGCAGACTCTGCAAGAGAAGCGCTCTGCATCGCGGTGTAGCTTGCTCGTCAGGTTTCGAGAGGGTGCGTTTCTGGATGAGGTATCGAATATATTGCTTCCCCCTACTTATACCTCCCTAGGAGATCACGAATGTAAAATTAGAGATATTAGAGCGCGCACGGAGGCTTTCAGACAGTCGTTCTTCGCGCTAACCATACGCGACTGGAACAGGAAAGGGAGGTAATGACAGTGGCACGTAAAGTGCCCTCCGCCACACACCGTTGGGTGGCTTGCGGAGTATAAATGTAGATGTAGATGTAGACATTTGTGTGACACAGTAGTTCACAAAAAATTTTAAGAATATTGTGTGCAACTGGCATGCCTTTTACAGAGCTAATAGTCATATATGTAGCACACTATCTTTTGAAAGTTGTAATAAGGAGGTAAGCCCATAGGAAAAATGAAGGTTGGACTGGATTAATTGGGTTAACAATACAATAATTAGATGTTCATTGATAACACTACAGTTATAATTTGATCACAACACTAAGTTACGCTCCTTAATGTCATGAGTACATTATCCCTAAACATACTTTTTTATATAACACTTTTTTATATGACACGAAAAACCAAGCATGCAGGAGCAGTTAAGCTGTAAATAGCAATGAATATATCAAAGATACGAGGACACTTTAGGAAACGTTTAGCTAAACTTCAGCACCGCGTTCAGTCTGATACTAATCGGTACAGCCAGCATGGACAGCACTGAGTTCTAAGAATCATTATTCGTTATGTGTAGAATCAACGTATTAAAAACAGTGAGGTAATAATTACAGTAAAGACAATAATTAGTTACGAATCTTCCCCACCAGAAGCTCGGATGTTTCTAGTAAGAACATCGTCATCACATAGACCTTGGTTCTGCAGGGGCAGCCTGCCAGTAAATATAAGGCACAAAAAACTCACACATAGGTAACCTGAAGCAGCTTTGGATTACTAATGGAAATAACTGTGGCTTCTATAACTAACAAAAGTTACCACTGATTCAGCCACCCCATGCTCCAACGTATTACTCGTAACAAGTAAAATCTAAAGAGCCGAATGCAGTTGAAGACATTATTCCAATAGAAGCTCCATAAAATTACAGATAAACATAATGTATTGTGTATCCCCGTGAACATAACTGATTATTAACACAGTTTATTGTCACACTTGTAACATAGAACAAACACCAAATGTCACGAAGAACATGACTGATGAATAACACCGTCCAGTGACATGCTGGCGACTTACAATAAACGAAAAAGAATCGTAAATCTTCGCGAACTTAACCAGTTACTCTCACCGTTCACTGACATAATCGTGGCATAGAATATCTCGAAAGCATCTGTCAATGTAGTACATACACTTTTCTTTCTTTCATTTTGAGTAATCACTCTTCTGAGTGGTTTATGTGGCCCGCCATGAATTCCTCTCCTGTGCAAACTTCTTCATCTCAGAGTAGTACTTGCAACCTACGTACTCAATGATTTGCTGGATGTATTCCACTCTCTGTCTTCCTCTACGGTTTTTGCCTTCTCCATCTCCCTCTAGTCCCATGGAAGTCATTCCCTGATGTCTTAACAGGTGTCCTATCCCTTCTCCTTGCCAATTTTTTCCTGATGTTCCTTTCCTCTCCGATTCTGCGCAGAACCTCCTCAATTATCACCTTATCAGTCAACCTAATTTTCAACATTCGTCTGTCGCACCACAACCCAAACGCTTCGATCCTCTCCTGTTCTGGTTTTCTCACAGTACATGACCACTATCACATAATGCTGTGCTCCAAACGTACATTCTCAGAAATGTATTCCTCAAATTATGGCCTATGTTTGATACTAGAAGATTTCTCTTGCCAGGAATGCCCTTTTTGCCAGTGCTAGCCTGTTTTTGATGTCCTCGTTGCTCCGTTCGTCTTCGGTTATTTTACTGCTTCCTTCATCTAATTCGTGACCGTCAATCCTGATGTTAAAGTTTCTCGCTGTTCTTCTGCTACCACTCATTACTTTCGTCTTTCTTCGACTTACTCTCAATCTATATTCTGTACTCATCAGACTGTTCATTCCATTCAGATCATGTAATACTTCTTGACTTTCACTCAGGACAGCAATGTCATCAGCGGATCGTATCATCGATATCCTTTCACCTTGTATTTTAATCACACTCCTGAATCTTTCTGTTATTTCCATCATTGCATCTTCGATGCAGAGATTGAACAGTAGCGGCGAAAGACTACATCCTTGTCTTACACACTTTTTAATCCGAGCACTTCATTCTTGGCCGTCTACTCTTAATATTCTGTATCGGTTCTTGTACATACTGTATATTGCTCCCTATAGTTTCTTTTGTCTTGCCTGCAGTATCACCCGCTACGTCTGAATTGCATAGTTGCCTCTCTTGTGCCTTTACCTTTCCTAAACTCATACTGATCGTCATATGACACATTCTTCCGTGTATTATTCTTTTCAGCAACTTGGATGCGCGAGCTGCTAAGCTGATTGTGCGATAATTTTCGCATTTGTCAGCTCTTGCAGTCTTCGGAATTGTGTGGATGATATTGCTTTGAAAGACAGATGGTATGTCGCCAGGTTCATACGTTCTGCGCACCAACGTGAATAGTCGTTTTGTTGCCACTTCCCTCGATGATTTTAGAAATTTCGATATAATTTTGTCTATCCCTTCTGCCTTACTTGTTCTTAAGTCCTCGAAAGATTTCTTAAATTTTGATTCTTATATTGGATCCCCTATCTCTTCTAAATGGACTTCTGTTTCTTCTTCTTCCACATCAGACAAATCATCCCCTTCATAGATGCCTTCAATGAACTCTTTCCATCTATCCTCTCTCTCCTCTGCATTTAGCAGAGGAAATTCCGTTGCTCTCTTATTGTTACCACCCTTGGTTTTAATGTCACCGAAGGTTGTTTTGTCTTTCCTATATGCTGAGTTTGTCCTTCTGTAAATCGTTTCTTTTTTGATTTGCCGGCCGCGGTGGTCTAGCGGTTCTGGCGCTGCAGTCCGGAACCGCGAGACTGCTACGGTCGCAGGTTCGAATCCTGCCTCGGGAATGGGTGTGTGTGATGTCCTTAGGTTAGTTAGGTTTAAGTAGTTCTAAGTTCTAGGGGACTTATGACCTAAGATGTTGAGTCCCATAGTGCTCAGAGCCATTTGAACCATTTTTTTTATTTCTTCACATTTTAATGCAGTCATTTCCTCTTAGTTTCCCCGCACTTCCTATTTGTTTCATTTCTCAGCAACTTGTATTTCTATATTCCTGAGTTTCCCGGAACATTTTTGTACTTCCTCCTTTCATCGATCAACTGAAGTATTTCAACTGTTACCCATGGTTTCTTCGCAATCACCTTCTTTGTATTATGTTTTTCTTTCTAACTTCTGTGACTACCTGTTTCAGAAACGTCCATTCCTCTTCAATTTCACTTCCTACTGAGCTATTCCTTATTGCTGTATCTATAGCCTTAGAGAACTTCAAGCGTATCTATTCAGTCCTTAGCAATTCCGTATCGTACTTCTTTGCGTACTGATTCTTCCTGACTAATCTCTTAAACATCAGCCTCCCCCTCATCACTACAAAATTTTGAACTGAGTCTATATCTGCTCATGGATACGCCTTACAATCCAGTATAAGATTTCGGGAGGTCACACAAAATGCATGGAGCACAGTTAAAGCACTAAGTGGGGGAGGCAGTGAATAGAATAAGAAATTTCACACTGTGTTGAGGCGTTGAAAAGTTCTTATCTAATTTCTGTGTCGTATCTGTGAAGAACGTTGAAAACAAATTGTATAGTTCAGAGCATTACCAATAAATGCACATATAATTGCTTTTACACCAAAACAAAGAATTTTAATGCTGTCAAATGTTTAATCACACTATTTAACTCGAGAAGTGAAGTCGTAAGTACTTGACAGCAAAATGTTAAATAGAATGCCATGTTTTACAGGGCTATTACAAATGATTGAAGCGATTTCATAAATTCACTATAGCTCCATTCATTGACATATGGTGACGACACACTACAGATACGTAGAAAAACTCATAAAAGTTTTGTTCGGCTGAAGCCGCACTTCAGGTTTCTGCCGCCAGAGCGCTCGAGAGCACAGTGAGACAAAATGGCGACAGGAGCCGAGAAAGCGTATGTCGTGCTTGAAATGCACTCACATCAGTCAGTCATAACAGTGCAACGACACTTCAGGACGAAGTTCAACAAAGATCCACCAACTGCTAACTCCATTCGGCGATGGTATGCGCAGTTTAAAGCTTCTGGATGCCTCTGTAAGGGGAAATCAACGGGTCGGCCTGCAGTGAGCGAAGAAACGGTTGAACGCGTGCGGGCAAGTTTCACGCGTAGCCCGCGGAAGTCGACGAATAAAGCAAGCAGGGAGCTAAACATACCACAGCTGACGGTTTGGAAAATCTTACGGAAAAGGCTAAAGCAGAAGCCTTACCGTTTACAATTGCTACAAGCCCTGACACCCGATGACAAAGTCAAACGCTTTGAATTTTCGGCGCGGTTGCATGGAAGAGGATGCGTTCAGTGCGAAACTTGTTTTCAGTGATGAAGCAACATTTTTTCTTAATGGTGAAGTGAACAGACACAATGTGCGAATCTGGGCGGTAGAGAATCCTCATGCATTCGTGCAGCAAATTCGCAATTCACCAAAAGTTAACGTGTTTTGTGCAATCTCACGGTTTAAAGTTTACGGCCCCTTTTTCTTCTGCGAAAAAAACGTTACAGGAAACGTGTATCTGGACATGCTGCAAAACTGGCTCATGCCACAACTGGAGACCGACAGCGCCGACTTCATCTTTCAACAGGATGGTGCTCCACCGCACTTCCATCATGATGTTCGGCATTTCTTAAACAGGAGATTGGAAAACCGATGGATCGGTCGTGGTGGAGATCATGATCAGCAATTCATGTCATGGCCTCCACGCTCTCCCGACTTAACCCCATGCGATTTCTTTCTGTGGGGTTATGTGAAAGATTTAGTGTTTAAACCTCCTCTACCAAGAAACATGCCAGAACTGCGAGCTCGCATCAACGACGCTTTCAAACTCATTGATGGGGACATGCTGTGCCGAGTGTGGGAGGAACTTGATTATCGGCTTGATGTCTGCCGAATCACTAAAGGGGCACATATCGAACATTTGTGAATGCCTAAAAATACTTTTTGAGTTTTTGTATGTGTGTGCAATGCATTGTGAAAATATCTCAAATAATAAAGTTATTGTAGAGCTGTGAAATCGCTTCAATCATTTGTAATAACCCTGTAGTTTCTCTGCCTTCAGTACTTTCGCAGAGATTGAACAGTAGCGGCGAAAGACTACATCCTTGTCTTACACACTTTTTAATCCGAGCACTTCTTTCTTGGCCGTCTACTCTTAATATTCTGTATTGGCTCTTGTACATACTGTATATTGCTCCCTATAGTTTACCCCTATTTTTCTCAGAATTTCGAACATCTTTGACCATTTTACATTGCTGAATGCTTTATCCAGGTCAACAAATCCTATGAAAGTGTTTTGATTTTTCTTTTGTCTTGCCTCCAGTTTTGTAGTTTAAATACATTTTGTAAAGTTACGTCAGTTGTACCATTTCATGTCAACGTAAGTTAATAAAACTGAACTTGATTGATCCGTTTCCAAACATTGCAGCCATAATCATTCGACACACGTTACATGTAACACGTTTATTTACGATTATAATTTCACATGTAGATTGCTCAACAAATTTCAGTAACTCTCGTCAGTTTATGCATTCTTGTTATGCACAAGAAAAGTTGCTCTACCTGCGTAGCACAACTGAAGGATCACTTTTCTGAAACCCTGTAACTGTCTCCCATTGCGACGCATAAGTTTGAAATTGGTCTCAACGATGATTGCAACATTCCTCTGTAATGATGCAAACTCGTGGCACGCTGCGACGTCGTCCTCGGACTCGTCAACACTTCAAACAGCAAGGCAAGAGCTGAGACGTTCAAGCAAAGCGTAAGGTGGGTTAAATACGTCACATTGGCTCCAAATTCCGCCACAATAAAATGGGCGTATGGCATTGTTGGTCGGGAGGTCCTATCCGGGGAAGATCGGCCGCCGAGTGCAAGTCTTATTTTAGTCGACGTCACACTGGGCGACTTGCGTGCCGGTGATGTGGATGAAATGATTATGAGGACAACAGAACACCCAGTCTTCTGACCAATGCCGCCTTGGACGTGTCAGAGGATGGGTAGGTAGTCACACCACTTATTATGCACATTTCACGCCTTCTTTTGAGCCCTCTGCGATGGAGGTCAGAACCACGAACCCCAGCTTTGAAATCACGAGGTGTTCTTATGGGTGGCCGAGCAAAACGTTCCAGACTTAACACCGGTCTGAATCGACACGAAAAAGCTTCAAGGAGTGACACAAAGGGCTTCAGTAAAACCATCCCTGTCCTTCGAGCGTTCATTCCCAAACATTTGATGGTCGAAACGCAAAGTCCGCAGACACTGTAGACAGCCGTAGGACGATTCAGCACTTTTCTTTTCTGCTGACATTGTGGGCCAGCAACCCAACTGAATGTGCTGTCACCCCTATGGAGCGAAGTGCGACCGCTATTTTTGCTTTTCTGTACGGTGTGGAAGCACTAGTGACGGTTCAGAGCCATTCGACGAAATTTGAACGCCATCCGAAACAGCAAAGGATGATAATGCTTTTTTAGCCTCCTGTTTTACTCCCAGCTGTGGTATCAAGGAAGGGGCCGATATTTACAGATGCGTGGATAAAACGGTAAAGACCGCGTCTAAGACCCACCAGTTGGGCAATATTGTCAGTGCTACCTGACAGGTTTTGTTGAGCACTTCAAAAATGCACCTGTACAGAGAGAAGCCACCATTGCGTGTTAGGCTAGGCAGCCCCCTGGCATGTCTCTAAATCTGCTGGCCTACAAGTATGGAATAGAGCAGTAGTGGCAGCATCTAGGATTCCATCATGGCTCTCGGTCATTATTTCCATAATTTGTGTGTTATTCAATAAAATGTTGCATTGTGTGAGCGTCCATAATTTCAGTATTGACATTGAGAAGTGTATCTAGGTGTATTACAGGCTTACTCATGCAATCTAATACTGCATTAAAAAAAGTACCGTCTTAGGTTTATTTGTCAGTTTGTCAATCAAGGCTTCTTTTGACCACATTGCCTGTCAACGAAGTAAATGTAAATAATGCATATTCGTATCCTTCTCAAACATTGCGGAGACTTTTTTCAGAAGATAATATTTGTAAATATCTTTCCGAATGTGACGCCATACGTACTTCAACATACAGTGTGTTCGTGTTAATTTGGAACAGCTAAATATCTCGAAAATGTGGAAAAACTTAGCCGATGAAAAGTTAATATTTTCAAGAGGAACACCTGTTCTGAAACTGGACAACACATAGCCTACCCACCCTTGATGGAGGTCACCATTTTATGTTCAAATGGGAGCTCTCCATTTTAACTACAGACATTTAAAATTGGACAATTAAGCTACGTTTAACGAAACGTTGTTTTCAATCCCCTTCTGGTTTAATTTCAGTGAATCCTCACTCCATCAGCATGTTTGATTTCGGTAAGTCCCCTCGAATCTCACCATCAGACCGATTGATTTCGGTGTGTTCTTCAATCCAACCACCGTAATTCTCGTGGTGACTAAAGCACTAAGCACCACGAATAGAAAAAATTGTTCAAATAAACCCCTAGGTATTGTTTGGGATAGAGCCCTGATCTTCTATTAAAAGAGGAGTCCTATTTCAAAATGAAAAACTCACCCCTATTGGGGGAGGTGAATGAGAGAGGGTGGTCAGTTTTAGCATAAACGTACGTCCATATTAACTTTTCAGCTGGAATATTTTTTTCATACGATGCCTATTTTTCTAGGTATTCAATTGCTCCAATTTAAAATAAACAGCTTGTATACAGTATATCGTATTTCAAAAACACAAGTTCACGTTTGGTTCCCAACAAGTCGCATTGACATTCAGGGAGGATAATAAAGTCGTGAATCAGCTAATTCATGTCCAAATCGAAATTATTTTCCTACAGACAATCTGCACGAACACGTAAGCGAGCTAAATAACGCAGTGACCTTGAGGGAAACGAATAAAGTACAAGGAGCGTCTGGAAAATTTAGCTTTTGTGTTTGCTTCTCACTTGACCTTAGGCTTGAGAGGAATATAACAGAATTATCTCTCCGATACTCATATCTAATCGCATACCGCGAAGATTGCAGTTAGATTGTTTGTGGAGGAGAAAGTCATAAGGGACATGATCTTATACGGCGTATATGTACGAACTGCGTAGTCTCAAAATAATGAACTAGCGTATACTCTACCTCGTTACCCATGAAATACCACAAGTTAACGGATCATCTATACACTGTCGTTTTCAGGCGTTAGATTTTAGGCTAGGAACTTATGACGTTGCACTTCAGCCAAGTGGTAACAGGGCCCTGAATGATTTTACAGATTGGAAATGAATTGCATCAGATCTAGCTTAATATCCACTAGCGTGGGAAGGCACGTTGTGGGTCTGAAAACGACCATTAAGAGAATATAAAATCCAAGAGCTGGACTCTAATGTGATCCACTCTGATTGCAAATGACACTGCTCAATACATACTAAATTACTTTAATAGGCAAAAAAATGTGAACTCTGGTATATGGGATGAATCAAGAACAACTATTTCACGCCCGCATCTCGTGGTCGTGCGGTAGCGTTCTCGCTTCCCACGCCCGGGTTCCCGGGTTCGATTCCCGGCGGGGTCAGGATTTTCTCTGCCTCGTGATGGCTGGGTGTTGTGTGCTGTCCTTAGGTTAGTTAGGTTTAAGTAGTTCTAAGTTCTAGGGGACTTATGACCACAGCAGTTGAGTCCCATAGTGCTCAGAGCCATTTGAACCAACTATTTCACCGTACATTATGACGAATGTAGCGAGACTAAGATCTCGTCTTTAATTCAGTCTTCAAGAAATTTAATTGAATTTAGTATTATTTTCAATATTTGTATTTGTACTGTGTAGTGAAACACGATAGAGACACCAGCGATATGCTAGGTAACAACTAGAAATGTTACCCAAAATATATATGTAACACACTATATTGTACCAGCTATTTCATGGTTGCAGCATCACTTTTAATTGACGAGTGACGTGTGAGACGAACTTTATCAATCCCTTTACAAGTACACGCGAACACCAGCAACCACGGCTGTGGTGTCGTTGGAAAGCATTTGCGGCGCAATAATACAACGTAAGAATGTAGCGCGTGAATGTAAGCACATGCGTAACTTTTAATTGTCAAGTAAAGCGATCATGCGTCACACACACGCTGCACCACTACAAAGAAAGGCAGCGGAGCAACATTAGGATAAGTAGGCTTAATACAGAGAATGCTGAATGATTAGTAATTAGATTCAGCCATAATTAGCATATGTAGGGCTTTCATAATAAAATTAGGCCCTAGTGCTAAAGTAGCGAGGACAGTTACAATTGCTGACCTCGCTATATCAAATACAATTCATAATAGTGAAATAGGATGTGTAGATAGTAATAGTGCAGTAGGTGTATGTAGCGTAATTTACATTTTAAGTGAATTGTGCATCACTCAGATTAACTTTTATCAGTACACACGCGACAGCATGCGTGCCTAAAATGTTCCAAAACCCAAAACACCTCTCATAAAAATGAGATTTTCGGTTGCTCATACCTCGGATTCTGTTGGCGCTAAAGAGATAGGATCAAATGTTTCGGATATCCCTTGAGCTAGGGAGCATTTGTAAACCCAACAGTAGGATCGTCTTACAGTCACTATGCAACAATGCAGGGTCAAATTCTGAATATCACACACTTCTTTCCGCTTAGGCGTATGGAGCAAATCGGTTGATCTTTTTGCATTTGATGTGTTCTACAGTGTACTTGATGGGACTTACGACGAACCATTATTTCATGGTCAGCTCCTTGGAAAACCCCACGAAAACGGCTTCTTTACTATATTTTCGCCGTTACCAGCGGACCAAAACCCAGTCGAGGACTCCAAGATGGATATTCACAGTAAATGGCTGAAATTTTTACTACACTTCCTAAGATTCTCATCTCGAAACAACTTGAAAATTTTCTTGATATCTTTATCGGTTTCCAAGATACGGAGGTTCAAAGTTACCGCAGTTCTACACGTAAAATCAAGTATGAGGCGGAACCTAACTGATAAATAACAGAACAAATTACTCCGATTTCAGCAGTATATTCTCTGGGCACTTACCTAGAAGAGCCATTTCCCCATTTTCAAAACTCTTTATCCGTTAGCGACAAATACTACAAAAAGGTGTTTTTTGGATACGAAACCCAGCCTCGGATTCGGAGACAGTTACAGTTATCCACAGCAGATAACTGTAATTTTTTGCAATGTGTTTCTAAGACGCTGATCTTGAACAACCTTGAAAACTTTCTACTTATCTTTATCCATTTTCGAGATACAGGGGTTCAAAGTTACTCCGCTTTTACACGTAAATAAAGCATGTAAAATCTGGTTTTAACCGAAAACGTTGTTGATAAGGTGACTTATCACGGAGAAGTGTGCTGTGTCTCCGTTATCACGTGGGAACCCCGTGTTCTGGTACGGAAATAAATGCAACACCTTTCTGCAAGTAAAATCTGATCTGAAGCTCATAATTAGTTTCACGTTATTCCAGTTTCACTTAAGTAAACTGTCTACATTCCACTGATAAGTACATTTCTTCTGATATGAGGTACATGCCCGGCCGCAGCAGGAAAAAGAAGGGATCCACCGGAAAAATGTTCCTCTCAGAGCAGCAGCACTTTTAAAAACTATTCAAAATATTTTTGGCGTCCGAACATATTCAGATTTTTTAATGCGGAGTTAGAAGACAGTGGCAGTGTCAAACACATAGAAAAGTTATATATACTATAAGATATTAGTCAGTATATGTGTTATATGGAAAGAGCGACCGACACATTGGTAATGTGACAGAAACAGAGGCACACAGTGGTAGTGGAACATCGTAGAAAATAACACAACAGTGCTAGGGAAAGAGTGAAGGTAACAGTACTGGGGGGGGGGGGGGGGGAGAGAACAAAGAGAAAGAGAAAATGGAAGTGGGTGAGAGTCAGTAATAAAGAGCGGCAGAACATAATTATGACATTGATAACGAGGAAGAGATATACAGTGACAGCGAGAAGAGGCATCAGCAGTAGGAAGAAAGGAATGAGATATTAGCAGTATGAGAGTGTACGAGGGAGACAGTGACACACAGAGGAGACTTAGAAGTATGACACAATGGATGGGTCACAGGAGACAAGACAGAGAGACACGAAGAGATAATGACACTGAGTTTATGTGTATGAGTGAATGAGAAAGGGCATCTGGAAGTGGGTGGGGAAGATCGACATACAGCATTGAATTACTGGCAGTGAGTGAGTTATATTTACAGGTGCATGTGGGAGTTAGAGGTGAGTTGCATGTTAAAAAGAGCACGAATAAGTCCTCATGCTAAAATTTTTGGCAAGCTTTTTAAAGGCGCTGAGGACGGTGGAATGTGGCAGCTGGTAACCTAGTTTTCAGAGTCTTTCAAGTAAAAAGAGTACATTCGCATTTTTTGTGCTACGATAGGACCATTTTTTCACCGATCAGCGCACTGAGTTACTTACACTGAATGTTCGGTAGATCACATAACCTGTGCCGGCCTCTGTGGCAGAGAGGTTCTAGGCGCTTCAGTCTGGAACCGCGCTGCTGCTACGGCCACAGGTTCGAGTCCTGCTTGGGCATGGATGTGTGTGATGTCCTTAGGTTAGTTAGGTTGAAACAGTTCTAAGTCTAGGGGACTGATGACCTCAGATGTTAAGTTCCATATTGCTTAGAGCCATTTGAACCATTTGAACATAATCTGTAGTATTTGAATGGGTAGGACAGCGCCTACAAGTAGGAACAGATAGCTTGGCCCCAGGGTTGCGGGTATTTTGTGCGCCAGACAGGACTCGGCGATAGCTGTGGTGACTTTTCTGGAGTGTGTCTTAGAGTCAGTCACACTGTGGTGGTCTGTTGACGTCTTCCAACTCGAGAGTACTGTTTCAGAGTGATATACGTTATTTGGGGACCGTCACTGTTACAATGGGCATCACCAACTTGACTTCATATTTGAAAGCAATAGCACACTTTCTAGTATCACTCTCAGCAGTCGATACCCGTCGACATTTGAGCCGTAATTCTGATAGTATGCAGTTGTGACCTTCCGAATACAAAACTTTTAACATTCTCGCTCACCTGTTTGTCACTTGCACCATCCTGCTGCAACCACCTAATGCCCGAGCGCGAAGTACTGTACGGCGCAGTGACAACTAAGACCCAACTATTCGTAGGATGATGAGTGGAGTGGAAATGAAGGTGTCAAATCTGCGGAACGTGCTATGCAGCAATGCCTCAGAATGAAAGTAAATAAATCTGAGCAACTGAAGAACTATATGAAATGAGGTAAATGATTTTCGCTTTAAAATTTAATCCTGCCTGTCAAGTTGCACAACAGCGCAACGTCTGCCAATAAAATTCACTTTAACAGCGTCAGCTTTAAAATCCAAAGAGAACAACGCACAACAGCAGTGTTAATAATTAAACTGTGCTACGCCAATTCTTTAACGACACACTTATTTGTAAACTGCAAGATGAAAATGTTCTGAACAAACATATCGCTGGTAGTAGCCACAAGTGGGAAATTTCACACTTTGGCACAATGAACAAGCACATTGTCAACATCAGAAGAGTATACCAATGGATGTTCGAAGCGATCTTGCTGGCCACTAGTGTAGCTGCTCTGATGCCAACCGCACTGGAAGATACTGGAAGACTGGCCGAAATGCTGGTGCACATAACTGTCTAAAAATAAGGGACTGCATTTGAAGTGTGTTGTTACCCCGACCGAATGTCACATCGACGCCCAGAAGTATTGTCGAGTTCGTAAACCGATAGATAGAACCCTTGATACGCGGAAGCTAAACACATCCAGCGGTTGAAAGTATTTTCATTCACGTAGGGGTAAAGTTAATATAGAAACTGCTGTGTCGTCTTGTAACACCTATTTTCGACCTATTTTCTGTCTGTATCGTTTTTCCTTGTCATTTTGTAGTGTTGCTTATATTAAAATATGTAAGTAGGCTGTTTATGTTTTCTTATTGGCAACGTTACGTAGCGCTCTGTATGAAAATCACTGGCTGTGCTGTGTGCAGTCTGTGCCTAGTTTGCATTGTGGTCTGCCATTGTAGTGTTGGGCAGCGGCAGCTGGATGTGAACAGCGGGTAGCGTTGCGCAGTTGGAGGTGAGCCGCCAGCAGTGGTGGATGTGAGGAGAGAGATGGCGGAGTTTTGAAATTTGTAATACTGGATATCATGAACTGCTATATACATTATGACTTTTGTACACTAATGAGGTAAATACATTGTTTGTTCTCTATTAAAATCTTTCATTTGCTAACTATGCCTATCAGCAGTTAGTACCTTCCGTAGTTTGAATCTTTTATTTAGCTGGCAGTAGTGGCACTCGCTGTACTGCAGAAGTTCGAGTAATGAAGATTTTTGTGAGGTAAGTGATTTGTGAAAGGTATAGGTTAATGTTAGTCAGGGCCATTCTTTTGTATGGATTTTTGAAAGTCATATTGCGTTGCGTTAAAAATATTGTGTGTCAGTTTAAGCACAGTCATGTATAATTTTTCAAAGGGGACGTTTCAAATATTGTATCTGTCATGGAAATTCTTTGAATATGTATACACGTTTCAGTTATGTGAACTTTTGAACGATGTTATTTAAGATGTGCTTATGAATTCGAATAACTACTGGAATCATCGTTATGTAATGTATTGTAAATGACTTGGTCCATAGTTACGGAACTTAAGGTTGAATGTAAAAGGTTTGGGGAAATCCGCAGCTACGGAAGCAGCCTGACAGAGAGTAAAGGTGTGGTTGGTACGCAAGTGACAACTCGTCCTTTGTGATGGGTAAGGAGCCTGGGCCGAGCAGCGCTATGGTTAACACCTCACAAGCAGTATCGGATTATTGTGGCTCATATTCCTGGAGTTTTGCGGCCATAAGAACTTAAGGGCAGTATATATGGGCCTTGGATACAGCATTTGGTATACCATTACAATGGCATCGTTTTCGGCCCTTTAAATATAATTCCGACACCAAGAACATATGTAACACGGCGAGGCCAACTGTATTTCTATGACTGTATCGCCTCCGTTAACAGCCACTGTAAATTATGCCACCAGTACCACCAGCCTTCCACTAAATTGTTCATATTTGGCCCACTGTAAATGGTCCAGGAATTTGTGACATTTGGTTTATTTTAAAATAATAATTGTGATGTTGCTAAAAACTCTATCTTACGTCCGCGATTATCCAAAATCACAAACCTGGACAGGAATCCTATCCTAGTGAATTTAATACTGAATGTCCTAATTTATTATGAGATAGTGTTTGAACTCGAATTTAATGTGTTGTTAATAAAAATTCTCTATTTAAACTAGACTGAACTGCATGTGACTGCTTTAGTCTTTAATAAAACTTGCATCTGACTGCGTATTTAACTGAACTGAACTTTATCTGACTGCATGATAATACTGTTGGAAAATTAATACTCAAAATACACACCTGACTGCACGAAAGTTTAGTGGTAAAAATAAATGAAAGTCACCAACCTGCATCTGACTTCGTCTGTGGACTTAGCTCGTGCTCTCCTTCCCGTTTAGCCGATAATAAAACATATATTCAACTCAGCCATAGTGCAATGGCATAAAATTGTCATTCTAGACAACTTTACTCATTTTGGCCCTGTTTGTTACTTAGTAAAAATTCTGTCCTGATCTGAATAATTTGCCAACTGTGCAATGGCATATAGATTATTTTACTCTGATAAATGAAATTATTAGCTTTACTCATGGGAACTTTACTTTAATATACCTTTTGGTTCAATGCAAGCACAGGTTGCAGAGAACGACATTAGGTGTGGGATGAAACTCTAATTTTATCTAAAAAATATTTATTGTTCGAACTTTTAAGGCACATGTGAAAGACTAAAAAAAACTTCTATAGCATGGATTTACGAGAAAGTTTCACAAAATGCTTATTGCATCAACAATGGGATTTCTATCTAGCTTTTAGACATTATTTAACCAAAGAAAACCTATTTTATTAATTATTCTTTCTAGTTTCCCCAGGTATGTGCCGAGTTTCGCTCAATATATAGCTTATTATGTGCGTAGCGCCAATTCTTACTTTGATGCTGTCACGACCCGGTTGTCTCCTGCAGGCAGAACACAGCATGTTGTTATCAACGGAGAGACGTCTACAGACATTACAGTAACCTCTGGCGTGCCACAGGTGAGTGTTATGGGACTACTGCTTTTCACAATATATATAAATGACCTAGTAGATAGTGTCGGAAGTTCCATGCGGCTTTTCGCGGATGATGCTGTAGTATACAGAGAAGTTGCAGCATTAGAAAATTGTAGCGAAATGCAGGAAGATCTGCAGCGGATAGGCACTTGGTGCAGGGAGTGGCAACTGACCCTTAACATAGACAAATGTAATGTATTGCGAATACATAGAAAGAAGGATCCTTTATTGTATGATTATATGATAGCGGAACAAACACTGGTAGCAGTTACTTCTGGAAAATATCTGGGAGTATGCGTGCGGAACGATTTGAAGTGGAATGATCATATAAAATTAATTGTTGGTAAGGCGGGTACCAGGTTGAGATTCATTGGGAGAGTCCTTAGAAAATGTAGTCCATCAACAAAGGAGGTGGCTTACAAAACACTCGTTCGACCTATACTTGAGTATTGCTCATCAGTGTGGGATCCGTACCAGATCGGGTTGACGGAGGAGATAGAGAAGATCCAAAGAAGAGCGGCGCGTTTCGTCACAGGGTTATATGGTAACCGTGATAGCGTTACGGAGATGTTTAACAAACTCAAGTGGCAGACTCTGCAAGAGAGGCGCTCTGCATCGCAGTGTAGCTTGCTCGTCAGGTTTCAAGAGGGTGCGTTTCTGGATGAGCTATCGAATATATTGCTTCCCCCTGCTTATACCTCCCGAGGAGATCACGAATGTAAAATTAGAGAGATTAGAGCGCGCACAGAGGCTTTCAGACAGTCGTTCTTCCCGCGAACCATACGCGACTGGAACAGGAAAGGGAGGTAATGACAGTGGCACGTAAAGTGCCCTCCGCCACACACCGTTGGGTGGCTTGCGGAGTATAAATGTAGATGTAGATGTAGCTCCGACTCGATACACGTCTGCTGCCTCTGCGCACCACTCCTGAAACTTTTACCGCGTGCACCTAGCTCTGTTAGCTGTCAAAGATCTTGCTACTCGAAGATGTACTACTCGTCCAACCTTGCGGTTGGGAACTATCGACATTTTTCACTGACTCTATCCTGATCAAATCTCAGCACATACCTTTCATTATAATTTTGAGTAGTTCAAAGGACTGCTTATGAAAGCACATTTGTTATTTAAAGAGTTATAGTATGTTGTGCTTTACTTAATTAGTAATTAATGATAAGAATACTTACCATTTCTGATACATATTGGTGTAGGTTTGTTAATGAGCGTGGTTCTTCAAACTATGAAAGTTTAAGGATCCTCATGTACTAAGCTAGTTAGTTGATAGAGCAATGCAGGCCGCTTTCAGAGACAGTAGATTACGATCATAGGCAGACCCCCTGATTTAAATTTACTGTCATTTCAAGCTTTTACCTGTTCTGTATTGGTACTAGTTTCACATGTGTCGGTAATTGATTTTATAAACTGTTACAGCTACTTCATTTAAGGTACATGTTGTTGAGAGGCATATGTTACAGTTTACTATCTCATTGGCCATTTTTTTGTTAGTAGCACGCTTATCTGATGGGTTAGGTTACTGTGCTGTAGTACGAACGTTATAAGGAAAGAGTTTAGTGTGTGTGTGTGTGTGTGTGTGTGTGTGTGTGTGTGTGTGTCAATGTAAGTTAGGTTAGTCTCAACACTGCCTTCTGCTTTATCATTTTGCTTGACACAAGAATGCCTGTTGGCTGGCGACCGGTTTTAATATGTAATGCTACAACTCGCTTTTCTGCTGGGAGAACGACTCTTCCTGACCCACGTATTGAGTGTTGGTTATACTTTGCTGGAGTGTTTCGGCAACGAATCCCAGTTTGATAGTTGTTTTCCATTAGGTTATCTTACGGTCACGTGTCAAAAATTCCTCGCAGAGGTATAACGTTAGCATCTACTGCCATTTAAGGTTTTCGGTGGTTGCGTTACAGTCTGCTACCTCCTCTTCATGCAGTGACCAGCTGGAAAACGAGCCCATGATTAAAAATGTGTGCTGTCCTCTTGTCCCATTTTAGAAAGCACCTGTTGTCGCCACGTCCGTCAGTGTTTCTTGCTGACTTTCCCAGAAGATGAGACGACTGGTAAAATATACAGCCCCGTGAAACAAACTTTGATTGACTCGCTGCGCAAACATCACAGTGGGCTCTTTTAAAACTAAAAATATTGGTGACATTAAGTGTCCATCTGCAAATACCACTGGCGTTATTGTGTAGTGGGCGTTTATTGTGTAGTGGGCGTCGTATTGACGTCAGACAGCACCAATGTGTCCCATTTTTGACAAGACATGTAAATTAAAATCGATCTCATCGATATTCTACACATTATGTCTACTCAGTGTTTTCGTAACAGCTGTGCTGTCAGCTACAAAGAATCATATGGGACGGTACATTTTAGAAATCTACCTGAGGTAAGTAGCAGCAACAGGTTTTAATACTTCCCTTACGGCTCGTGAGCAGTATTAGCAGCGAGTAATACCAAAACAGTCGTAAGCTCATACAGCTGTTAATTTTTCTATTTAGATGCCAGCTAGCAAGTGAGTTTAAAATTTGGCTCTCAAATGCCACGCTTTCGAATCGTATATTTTTTTCTAGATCGGACTCAGCAATTCTACGTGCAGTCTGTGTACATGTAAAAGATGGAGAACCAATATTACTGTCATTGCAGAGTCCTAGTAGATTTACCTGGGATGTTACTTTCTATGACTGAATATATCCCGATGATGGCTCGAAGCTCGAGGATTGCAGTTTGTGTACTTCCCCTATTATCATACGTATGTCAATTTGCGAAATGAATCGACCAACCGAGAGGAGAGGTAGCTAGGCAGTTGTTGTCATGTTTTACGTGATTTATGTGTTATGTGTGAATGTGTGCGTATGTAGACTATGGACATATGCATACATCGTAAGACATTAATCAGGCGTAGAGTGGTTCTCTTCAGGTTTGGTGGATCTGTGATTTGCAAGTTGTACGATTTGTGCAGGAGTGAAAAGTCTTGATATTGAGTATTCTCGGCAAGTTCATGAAATTTAACAGCTCTGATAGCGCCTATTACGGTAACCTCTATAAATTTAGTCTCTGCACAGAAATTAAACATTGTGCGGACCATTTATCTGAGGACTAAGTGGGCCTCTTGATGTTGCTGTAATTTTTTTCATTACAGCTTCCGCAATCTTCTAGTAACATATGCCTGTTGTGATGATAAAGACCGTAGAATTAGAATTTTATATTCCTCATTCGTAGTCGTGTGTATTCGAGTTTTCCTCTGTTTAGATATAATTTTTCGAAATAACTTCATTCGTATGTTCGAAACTATTTCACAGACGTTAATTGTTTACATAGGGTGCACATAATAGTATAATTGTTAATTCAGGTCGAGCATCGAAGATACATCAGTCTACTTATTCATTTGCGATTATTTGTTTTTACAAAAAGAAAAATTTGTATGAAACGATTTCTGGATATCCTTCCCATGCACCATTCGTGAATGTAGAAGGGAAGCGGAGGGAAGATTATGTTACCAGAAGTACTCTGCGCCAAACAAAACCACAATTAACAATCCTGTTGGAGGAACATCCGCAACTGAGCATTATACCAGCGGTTGAAAATACCGCTACAGTTGTAAAATTCTTTTGTTATCACACGACTGGGTTCGGGCCATCTTCAGGTGTCGTAACTTGGTGTTGTGACCCCCGAGCGCCGCGGTGGACGTGTACAAGGGACGGTGTGCTGCCTAGGAGCGCAGAGCATGGAGTACTACATGCTCTGCGCGTCCACCACGGCGCTCGGGGGTCACAGCACCAAGTTACGACACCTGAAGATGGGCGTATAAGAGCCCGAAGCCGGTCGTGTGATAGTAAAAGAATTTTGCAACTGTAGCGGTATTTTCAGTCTCCGGGACAAACACAATTGTATATTTCGTCGACCTTTTATATCTAACATGACGCTTCACTTGAAGATGGATGAAAAGTTAAATGTATATAAATTGATGAACACAAATTAGAGAAATTAAGTAATTTACACGCATAAGGTCCATGAAACATATGACTGATATACATTGGAGTCCAAAACATTATGACCATCAGCTTAATAACCTGTTTGGTCGTCTTTGGAACGACATAATGGATTATTCTGCATATCAGGGATCCGACAGTTCCTTCGTAGGTTTGTAGAGGTATGTAAAATTAGATGTTTATTCACAGGTAATGTAATTCGCATAAATAATGGACCTCTGACTTGCGTACGCGTTGATTGCCCGATAATGACCCATCTGTCCAACAGGATATACATCAGGAGAATTTGGTCGCCGAGACATCAGTGTGAGTTCAATATAATTCTCCTCAAACCACTGTAGCACATTTTTGGCTCCGAGATAGGTACAATTGTACGACTGAAAGACAGCATCGCCATTGGAGAAGAGATCAAGCATGAAGGGATACACAGTTGTCAATGCGTCTTCGATTACTACCATAGGTCCCGTATATGCGAAGGAGAATGTCAGCCAAAGCATAAAACTGCTCTCACCATCCAAGAGTCCGTGGCGCGCTGCACATTTCGAGCCGCCGTTCGCCTCGATGGCTGCGTTTGTGGAGACGATCGTCGACCCAGTGTAGCAAAAATGTTATTCACCCGAAGAGCGGACCGTTTTTATTGATCGATGGTCGAATCCTGATGGTCCCGTGCCCACTGCAATTGTAACTGACGATGTCGTTGAGTCAACATGTGAACACGAAGGGGTAATCTGCTGCGGAACGCCGTGTTCAACAATTACGATGAGTGGTGTTCTCCGAAACACTTTTGCATGCACCAGCAGAGCAGACAAACCCCCGAACCCCACTTTCTGTGTAGAGTTGTGGACGTCCAATGATTTAGAGCCTAGTGGTAGTTTCACTGCCCTTCACCTCTTTCCGTAGACGTCACGGCAGTGGCACGTGAACATTCGAACAGCTTCTCCATTTTCGAAATACTCATTCACAAGCTCTGCGTAATAGTAATATGCCCTTTGTCAAAGTCTCTCATCTTAATAGATTTCCCCATACGCAGCTCATATCTTCACAAGGGTGATACCCTTCCGTGTTTCCTATGCTTACACGCTGTTTTTACCGCGTCACGTGAACGTCACGCTGCCAGGCGTCATGCAACATCACGGTGAGCAGAGGTCATAATGTTTTGGCTCGCCAGTGTATGACTAGTGGAAGTTCTGGAAAACCTGTGTTATAGATAAAATTTCTCCAAGAGTAAAGTGCTGACAGAATTATAGATCACTGCAGGAAGAAACACGAGGAGTGGAAAATGAATAGTTGGTTTAAATGTTGGAACAACCGATATTCAATTCCGGTCTCATTAACGTGATGTATCTCCCACTCAGCGTCAGATGGCTTCTTGGAAACGCTGGAAAATCTGAAAGAGAATGTAACGATCTTCACGAAATTCAGACATTGGCCCACTTTCATCGATGTTTTGGACCATTATTGTGAGGTGCGGAGATTCCCCACTCGAGAGATGACTGGAAACCCATGATGAGAATTTGTTGAACATGATAAAATGATGTGGCTCTCATTATGAGGCACGAACACTCACAAAGATATGCATTGGACAATCATGCGACGGTGATATGGATCCTCATGTAGCGATGTTGTTGATCCCTGAGATGCTGTAGACCCTTATGTTGAGACATTGAAGCGGTGCTGGTAATACGTTCCATTTCAGCCTTTGAGTGCATCGTTAGATCACATGAAACAATTGTGCAATTGATTTACTGCTACACAGAGTGTGATCTACAGAGATCATACAGAAAGAGCCATTCATTGGGGTGCAAGTAAAATTTTCTGTATGTGATACAAATAACAGATTGAGTTCGTGACATATTAATTGTGTATGTGTTTTACGTGGGTGAGGGGGAGGGGTGAGGGATGAGAGCACGAGCTTTTTATTTTTCGTTTCTAACGCATCACTTTTCATTTTATACGAAGTGTCTAAGCTAATAAAGGTCCTGTGAACCATTTACTGCAGTTAAAATCACTTTTTCTGAACCGGGCAAGATTTATTGTTCTTGCAACACGTATTTCAGGGGAAGAGTGGCAGCGTGATGAGCATTCGTAGAGACAATCAGGGCGGGCACCCGCTCAGTGGCGCTTAATGCGCTTATTATCGCGTCACCGGCTCCCTATCTGTTGTCTGTATAAATAGTGTTTGTGAAGTGAGCGAACAGGTGTCGCATTCCACAGTTCAGTGACACCGTTATCTACCTGCACCTCATCAGCACCGGGAAACCCATTGTTGATTACATCTCTGGTAAGCTCTGATTTTGTTTTTTGTTTTTTTTTTTCCACAAGGCATGCACTAGGAGTTTTACTTTTGCGGTCCAATTTAGCACAGTGCTAGACTGACTGCGCCACCACTGTCCTCGATGTGTTCATTACTGTCTGTACTTTCGTCACATATTCACTATCGTAAAATTCTTACTGTTAGAAACAGAGTCCACGTTATCATAGCCTAATAACTCAGTAATTTAATGTCCACGCTGTTGTCTTCCCGCAGAGAATCCAAATGCTCATGACATAACATATTTACGAGGTAACTGCGGTGTAAGGATCTCCGCCACACATTATAGCGAAGTGGTTTTAAAATCATCAGCCTCGTATTATATTCGATTCTGACCTAACCGTCACGTATTCTGGCATTGTACAAGGATCATGTTACTTACAAGTCAGGACGACATAGTCCATTTGTAGATTGAAATAGTTGCCGTCGCACAGTGTCCGGTCAAACCAACACGTGGATACGGAAAATCAAAGAAACACAAAAGGAAATAGAAGGCTCAAAGCTGAATAATACACACATTTAAATCATGAGGAGCTAGGAAACTGTACTCATAGAAAACCTGCTTCTTCTAGTAAAAATAATATGTACAAAGTTTTGCAGAGTACTACTCTTAAAAATAAATCATTTCCTAAAGGTACTTTACAGAAACGCAAAATACGTGAACATAAGCAAAGGTTTGCTTGCATAGAACTCGTTACTGTGCCAACTATTCCCTACATGCGTTCCACAAGCACTGGAATGACGTTTCTGTTAATTATGCATCGGGCTTTACCGTTAAATATTGTAGACATTACAATAAATTGTTCACATGATAAGAAGTCACTAAGATGAATATCGGAGTTTCTTGGTTTTCTTTCCTTCGCTTAAACACTGAAGGAAATGTACAATCTTTATTTTCACGTAACATGGCCAAGTAATTTGAAGTAGCATACCTTATCCTTGGGTTCGTAGATCAATGTACTAATCCCACAAATTACGAGGGTTGCCTAGAAAGTAATACACCGCACTTTTTTCTCAGCCGAAAACAATACTACGAATGCGAAACGTTGCGTATGTGTTATTTGAAGTCTCCTGAGTGAGTGCTGCAAGTTTCCGTCACTTCCGACAGGTAGCGTAGCTGCAGGACAGTTTCAAAATGGCGTCGGTAGGTGATGTACGTTACAAGCAACGTGCCGTCATTCAATTTCTCACTGCAGAGAAAGAAGCTGTGCGGAATATTCACAAACGCTATCGAGCATCTGCTGTCGACAGAAGTACAGTTAGTCGCTGGGCGCAGAGTGTGAGTTCATCAGAAGGCTGTTAGGCGAAGCTCCACGATTTGCAGCGGTTGGGGAGACCATCCATGGTTCTCACACCTGACATGTTCCAGCGAGCTTCCACCTGTTAGGGCCATTAATGGATGCTATTCGTGAAAGATAGTTTGAGGACGATTAGGATGTGATCTATACAGTGAAGCACTGGCTCCGCCACCAGGACGAAGATTGGTACCGACAGGAAGTGCACGCCCTTCTTTCGCGCTCGAGGAAGGCCGTAGAACGGGATGGAGATTACGTAGAAAAGTAGGGTGTGTATATAAAACACCATTCTTTCGTGTTTGTAATTCTCATTATGTTCAATAAATAATTGCATTACTCGTATGACAGCACTTATATCGTACGCCACAGTTACTGTTCAAGTGGCACACCAAGTAACATTATCGTTTATTCAACTCACCTTACATTTGAACAGTTTTGCACATCAGTTAATACCTGAATATTCTAGGCAGTACAAGGCCTAGCAAGTGAAGTATTGGATGTACACAGTCTATTAGCAGGAGCTATGCTCACTTAAGGTTCGTTAATCTAAAGTTTCTTCTAATTATAAATAGCATCAACTTTCTCATGTTTCTCCAGTCTGTACAGCCCTTTTCTCATGTAGCATTATCGGGAGGACGACGGTTCAATCCCGCATCCGGCCATCCTGACTTAGGTTTCCCGTGATTTCCCCAAATCGCTCCAGGCAAATGCCGGGATAGTTCCTTTCAAAGGGCACGGCTGCAATTTGTATTTCACAGTCGAAGAAGTGAAGACTTTGGATGATTTTTCAAGACAATATATTCTCCTAGTAGATATTTCAGTGTTCGTCGTAATCTTCTGTCATAATGGCACTTCCTTAGTTGTCCTTGTTCAGTAAGTGAAGCAGTTTCTTATCTTTTCATCCCATGATCACGTTTCTGTGCACGTGTATTGAAGAGGATTTAACCATTCATTTTTCTCCTTAGCGCTATCTATGAGTTCAGATGATGTAATTGTTTATTATACAGGGATAGAATGTTCTAGGAAACCAGTCCATCTGGCTTGATTACTGCGTACATTTGACCTCATAAAATTCTTAAAGTCTTGTAAATTCGTTGCCTTCGATTTCTTTCACGATGGAAGAGTGACATTAGTATTTATTTTCCAATATTTTCGTGTAATAATGCTTTCCAAATGTGACAAATGAAATCTGAAACATTATCTGAACATCAAGGCGGCAAGTGTTTACTATTCTTTCTGTAATGGTACCTGCAACAGTAGGCCTTGTATCATACAGGTTAACGTATTTTGTGAAAATATCATAGTACTACCACATATTTAGTAGTCCTGCAACATCAGTCATGTCATATTCCAATGCTTTTGTTGCTATTGTAGGATGTAACTCTGTAAGACAGCCCTTGTTTGTGGGCTTTGCTTTTTGACATATAATATATGTTTTGAAAAGTTGTTGTATGCGTATTTTCATGTTTGTAAAATGGCAGTATAAGCAGATCTTACTTATGCAATGGATGCGTCATAGTGTTCCCATGCATAATGTGTGTATCAGATTAATAGTGTGTGTACCAGATCAACGGATCCTCACATGTAGTTGGAATACAAGTGCACCATATGTCAGATCGTGGATCATATCATTCTGTAATGTATACTGTTGTTTTAGCTTATCTACAGGATTTAGTGTTAACTGAGTTTTAACTTTGTACTTGCGTGAGTCATCATTCAATAGACCTGCATGTGTTTCCACATATCGTAATATTGGCAGCAATTGCTATCCTTCATGCGTAGGACATGGTAGTCATTAGACCGCTCAATAATCTTAGAGTGTTCTGGTAGGCCCTGTGGTAGTCATGATAGATCTGTTATAACGATGCATTTACCTACAATGTGAATGGCCTCACAATTTTATCATTACAGAAACAGGGACCAGTGCAGTAGCACTAAGTGTAGATGAAGTAATTTGCAAGACAACTGTAAGCTTTATACTTGATGACCACAATAAACCTTAAACTTCTTTCCACAGATACAATAATTATATTTTGTAAATGCCCATACTACTGTTAATGTTTCCAGCCGTATGGTTGGGTATCCACCTTCACATTTCGACAATGTTTAGCCCGCGAAACTAATAACACATAAATCCCAATTCCCATCTTCCTCATTTACTTCAAATAGACAGATTCCTGAACCGGAAAATGATGCAAGAGTGACTAGGAAAATATCTTTAGTCATGTCAGGCTGGTCTGAAATGTATGAATTAAATAAGGGGTGTTGTTGTGCATCAAAATTTTCTACATTAGTTGGTCCCCATCCATGCTGAATTATTTTCAACAGACCTTGTACGACAATGGTTCAAATGGCTCTGGGCACTATGGGACTTAACTTCTGAGGTCGTCAGTCCCCTAGAACGTAGAACTACTTAAATTTAACTAACCTAAGGACATCACACGCATCCATGCCCGAGGCAGGATTCGAACCTGCGACCGTAGCGGTCTCGCGGTTCCAGCCTGTAGCGCCTAGAACCGCTCGGCCACCCCGGCCGGCGTGCTACAATGCTGTTTAAGAGTTGGTTTGGCAAGAATATTCGAAAGAATGTACGTAAACTAAAAGAATGCTTTAAGCAGTGTTTTCGTGCATGGATAAGGAAAATCTTATATTGCACTGATCTTGTTGGGTTCTGGTATGATTCCTGTACAGGATACTATCTGCCCAAAAATCTTAAATTTGACCCTAACAGACTTCGCCCTTTCCAAGTTTTCAGTTACCCTTGCTTCAGAAAATTACTGGATTGTCTTTTGTAGCAAATATACATTTTTTTTCAGATGTGAGTTACTATTAATACATCGTCAATATACAATGTGACTCTGTCAAGGAGTTCAGGCCCTAGTATAGTTTCTAGTGCAGTTATGAGAACGCCTGAACTTTCATTTAGACCAAATCTTAGTTCACGAAATTAGTACTTTCTCCTACTGTAGATGTAAGCTATGTACTTCCTAGATTCCTTAATGAGACTTGCTTGTCGGAACTTCTTAAATTATTGCTAGTAAGGTACTTTACTCTGTGATATTTCTGTAATTCTTCATTCCAGTTTACCAGCTGGGTTCTTACTGGATTTTCTTACTGAATATTCTTACTGAATCTTATTAATATCCCTCGCACCCGAAACCAGACAATTACTCCCAACAAATTTCGTCACAGCTGATAGGGATTTTGCATGGAAAGTTAAATTATTCTCCACACAAACAGCTGTTTGATATCATTTAAGACAGATGCCATCTTGGCCCTTAGGGATGAAACACCTTTTATGACAGTAGATCTCAGTTGGGGGTGGGCGGGTATGTTTCGATAATACCAGGCTTACTTCCAAATAATAACAAATCTCTCAAATAACAGATCTCTCAGTAACAGTAAGAAAAACAAATCTGCTTGCGTACTGTGTCAGTATTAGTGGATTCAGCAATATTACGTTTCACCAAATTTTCATTATCTCCAACCTGACTATGGAGTGAGTGTATCCTGCTGGTGTGTTGTGTTTTTGCCTTAAGTAGTCGTACTCTGAAGGCTTACCAGTATTTTGTTTTTACTAAATCGACGACACTCTTGTGGCCGTCTATGTTCAGAAAACACTCCCCTGCAAAGACGTCAGTTACTGCATACTTCTTTCAGAAATCAATGCCTAAAAGGCACTCTATCACTAATGTCCTCGTAACTAAGAATTGACATTTTATTAGTCTACTTCCTGTCTTAACATCGACATGAGTCTGCAGTTTGACGTTACGTGATTTCACACCAATTGCTCCTGTAATTCTACAGTTCTGTAACTGATATGTAGGTGCTTTAATACCAACAAAATTTTAATTGAATAACTTCGACGATAACGTGCTCACCATAGGACCTGTATCTAATACAGCAAGAGTCATTGTTTCTCCTACTACTGCATGTATTGTGGCGTACACAATATCTTTGTTTTGAACATGGCATTTGGAATGATATGTGGTTAGCTCCTCTTGGATGTACACATCATAATTGTAATGGAACATGTTTACTGTTTTGACTGCCTGCATCCCATTCCTTGATCAACATTTGAGGACACAATGCAGCTGGTCTCGGTTTTGTGACCCTGTGTTAGAATGTCAAGGTCTTCTGTCGCCTCCCTAATGTTTACAGTGGGGTGTTGTTTCCGGTAGTAACTTTCAGTGGTGTGTCTGTGTACTGGAAACCTCTGCTTATTATTATTACTGTTGTCTTTTTGTGTGGGTAATTGTTTATGATTTCCCATACAATAATCCTTCATATTGCAGTCATACAGTCATAGTGTGTATTTTGGTTTGGCCAATACCCATTACCATTTCCATAATATCCTGGACGATATTTATTATCACTCCATTACTTCTTATGTGAATTCAGTGTGCAGGAGGTGGCTCCAGCTGTGTGACGTTGCCCACTCGGTGCTTTCTTGTTTATCCGTTATTACTCTGCTGGGAGGGTCGTAGAGAGGATTGCTCAGTTACTATTTTTCAATTTAGCAACTTCTTGTGTGAGTTCCAGAGGGTCGAGTACTGACATTAAATGTTAAAGATCGTTCTCACGCACATAGGCCAATTTATATCTGAGATCGAGTGGCAAGTTAGTCTTTAATATTATGAGAACGTCCCGATTCGATATGGGCTCATCGTAATATCCTGTTTCGTTCATGTATTTTTCAAAATACTTGCAGAGGCTACCCTGTTTGCTGTTAAAGGGCTCTGGGTTAAAGGTCTCCTTTCAGAGTCTTCCCTAGATACACTGAGACCGACACTTTGCTAAAAACGCTCGCTCACTTTTCTCATGACCTTGGTAATTCTCTGCAGTCTCTGTGACACAAGGAGCAGCCTCACCTTTTATGAGGCCCATGATGAAGAAAATTTTGTATTTGTGATTGAATGACCGAGGCAGTATATCTTTAAAAGACTTTACAAAAGCAACTACACGGATTCTTTTTTGATCTGTCTTTAGTAGGCTTTCGTCCAGTAAGACTGATGACAATTCTACTGCCCTCATCCCATTCAGTGCAGGGCTATATGACATACCTGTGCCATCTGTACCATTGCCATACCTTCATCACATACTGTGGGACTAATGTGGGTAAGTTTTACCCTAATGATACAGGGTAACGGTTCAGTGACCTGTTTGACCATCATCAGTTTTATCTCCGTTGGTCCATAACGGCCAGGGGACATCGGCTGGTAAGTATTTTTCATTGTCAATACAGTTCACCAACGGCGGTACACTTTAAGATATTTTATTTTATTCTGAAAGCAACCAGTTTCGGCAATTCACTTTGCCATCTTCAGGCCCTATAAGATTTTAAGCAAATAACGATATTATCGTATAGTGACATAAAACACTGAATACCGTGTATTGTAATCGCTATACAAATGCTTCATTCGAAGACGTGGCAGCAATTGCTGACACCCCTTCACAAAGCCAGTACGGACACATGCATTCACACCCTAGTACCGTGCAACAAAGACATTAATATAGAATACCAAATTGCAATAATGAGTAAGTAGGCAAATATGTATTAATTTCTGACATGTGTTCGTGTTGCTGTCAAAGTTGTTGTTGTTGTTGTTGTGGTCTTCAGTCCTGAGACTGGTTTGATGCAGCTCACCATGCTAATCTATCCTGTGCAAGCTTCTTCATCTCCCATTACCTACTGCAACCTACAACCTTCTGAATCTGCTTAGTGTATTCATCTCTTGGTCTCCCTCTACGACTTTTATCCTCCACGCTGCCCTCCAATACTAAATTGGTGATCCCTTGATGGCTCAGGACATGTCCTACCACCCGATCCCTTCTTCTAGTCAAGTTGTGCCACAAACTTCTCTTCTCCCCATACTATTCAATACCTCCTCATTAGTTACGTGATTTACCCACCTAATCTTCAACATTCTTCTGTAGCACCACATTTCGATAGCTTCTATTCTCTTCTTGTCCAAACTATTTATTGTCCATGTTTCACTTCCATATATGGCTACACTCCATACAAATGCCTTCAGAAACGACTTCCTGACACTTAAATCTATACTCGATGTTAACAAATTTCTCTTCTTCAGAAACGCTTTCCTTGCCATTGCCAGTCTAGATTTGATATCCTCTCTACTTCGACCATCATCAGTTATTTTGCTCCCCAAATAGCAAAACTCCTTTACTACTTTAAGTGTCTCATTTCCTAATCTAATTCCCTCAGCATCACACGACTTAATTCGACAACATTCCATTATCCTCGTTTTGCTTTTGTTGATGTTCATCTTATATGCTCTTTTCAAGACACTCTCCATTCCGTTCAACTGCTCTTCCAAGTCCTTTCCTGTGTGACAGAATTACAATGCCATCGGCGAACCTCAAAGTTTTTATTTCTTCTCCATGGATTTTAATACCTACTCCAAATTTTTCTTTTGTTTCCTTTACTGCTTGCTCAATATACAGATTGAATAACATCAGGGACAGGCTACAACACTGTCTCACTTCCTTCCCAACCACTGCTTCCCTCTCATGTCCCTCGACTCTTATAACTGCCATCTGGTTTCTGTACAAATTGTATATAGCCTTTCAATGGTTCAAATGGCTCTGAGCACTATGGGACTTAACATCTATTGTCATCAGTCCCCCTAGAACTTAGACCTACTTAAACCTAACTAACCTAAGGACATCACACCACACCCACCCATCACGAGGCAGAGAAAATCCCTGACCCCGCCGGGAATCGAACCCGGGAACCCGGGCGCTGGAAGCGAGAACGCTACCGCACGACCACGAGCTGTGGGCAAATAGCCTTTCACTCCCTGTATTTTACCCCTGCCACCTTTAGAATTTGAAAGAGAGTATTCCAGTCAACATTGTCAAAAGCTATCTAAGTCTACAAATGCTAGAAACGTAGGTTTGCCTTTCCTTAATCTTTCTTCTAAGATAAGTCGTAAGGTCAGTATTGCTTTACGTGTTCCAACATTTCTACGGAATCCAAACTGATCTTCCCCTAGGTCGGCTTCTACCAGTTTTTCCATTCGTCTGTAAAGAATTCGCGCTAGTATTTGGCAGCCGTGACTTATTACACTGATAGTTCGGTAATTTTTACATCTGTCAACACCTGCTTTCTTTGGGATTGTAATTATTATATTCTTCTTGAAGTCTGAGGGTATTTCGCCTGTCTCGTACATCTTGCTCACCAGATGGTAGAGTTTTGCCAGGACTGGCTCTCCCAAGGCCATCAGTAGTTCTAATGGAATGTTGTCTACTCCCGGGGCCTTGTTTCGACTCAGGTCTTTCATTGCTCTGTCAAACTCTTCACGCAGTATCGTATCTCCCATTTCATCTTCATCTACATCCTCTTCCATTTCCATAATATTGTCCTCAAGTACATCGCCCTTATATAGACCCTCTATATACTCATTCCACCTTTCCTCTCTTTGATTGGAACTGGGTTTCCATCTGAGCCCTTGATACTCATACAAGTGGCTCTCTTTTCTCCAAAGGTCTCTTTAATTTTCCTGTAGCCAGTATCTATCTTACCCCTAGTGAGATATGCCTCTACATCCTTACATTTTTTCTCTAGCCATGCACTTCCCGTCGATCTCATTTTTGAGACGTTTGTATTCCTTTTTGCCTGCTTCATTTACTGCATTTTTATATTTTCTCCTTTCATCAATTAAATTCAATATTTTTTCTGTTACCCAAGGATTTCTAATAGCCCTCGTCTTTTTACCTACTTGATCGTCTGCTGCCTTCACCACTTCATCCCTCAGAGCTACCCATTCGTCTTCTACTGTATTTCTTTCCCCCATTCTTGTCAATTGTTCCCTTATGTTTTCCCTGAAACTCTGTACAACCTCTGGTTTAGTCAGTTTATCCAGGCCCTATCTCCTTAAATTCCCAACTTTTTGCAATTTCTTCAGTTTTAATCTACAGTTCATAACCAATAGATTGTGGTCAGAGTCCACATCTGCCCCTGGAAATGTCCTACAATTTAAAACCCGGTTCCTAAATCTCTGTCTTACCATTATATAATCTATCTGATACCTTTTGGTATCTCCAGGATTCTTCCATGTATACAACCTTCTTTTATGATTCTTGAACCAAGTGTTCGCTATGATTAAGTTATGCTCTGTGCAAAATTCTACCAGGCGGCTTCCTCTTTCATTTCTTAGCCTCAATCCATATTCACCTACCATGTTTCCTTCTCTCCCTTTTCCTACTGTCGAATCCCAGTCACCCATTACTATTAAATTTTCGTCTCCCTTCACTACCTGAATAATTTCTTTTATCTCATCATACATTTGTTCAATTTCTTCGTCATCTGCCGAGCTAGTTGGCATATAAACTTGTACTACTGTAGTAGGCGTGGGCTTCGTGTCTATCTTGGCCACTATAATACGTTCACATTGCTGTTTGAAGTAGCTTACTCGCACTCCTATTTTTTCATTCATTATTAAACCTACTCCTGCATTACCACTATTTGATTTAGTATTTATAACCCTGTATTCACCTGACCAGAAGTCTTGTTCCTCCTGCCACCGAACTTCACTAATTCCCACTATATCTAACTTTAACCTATCCATTTCCCTTTTTAAATTTTCTAACCTACCTGCCCGATTAAGGTATCTGACATTCCACGCTCCGATCCGTAGAATGCCAGTTTTCTTTCTCCTGATAACGACGTCCTCTTGAGTAGTCCCCGCCCAGAGATCCGAATGTGGGACTATTTTAGTCAAAGAGGAATCATATATAGCAAGTTGTAACCTGACTGCGAGAGAAATTATGTTGCCTGTGTGCTGATCTCCAATTATGCTGGCCTCCGATAACTTGAATCAACGTTACAAATATTTTTCCTTGAACGTCTGATTTAATCTTTATTATTTAATTTACTGCTGTAAATGAATGTTTTAGTGTTTCATTTTGTCCCTGATTCAATAGACGTGAGAAGAGTGGTACCAGCGCTTTGTGATTGTTCAGTTGAGTAGCAGAGTATATGGAAACAGAATCAGTAAAACAGTATCATGGTAGTTGAGCGACGAATAGAGCTACGTATTTATTTTATAAGTCTCTAGAGTGGAAAACTCATTCACAGTAATTTCCTCCATCTTACTACCTTCGTCGATATACACTTGATTTTACGTTTGAAATTCGTAAGATAGTCACGGCAGCGATTGTTAAATTTCCACAGGCGCAGCTAGAGGTGAGGCGGCGGTAGCCGGTCGGTGAGTGTGGTGTAGCGCGGCCACAGGCGCAGCCTGACTTCGCTCAGTGGTCGCAGCACTAGTTCGTCCGTCAGCTTCAGGCCTCCCAGGCGCTCCACCGTCTGAACGCGGAAAGGGCACAAGATGTAAACAGCTCTGTCTTCTCCTCGAGGACGGCGAATTTCTTATCTTTAATCACGGACAAACAAGCAGTGTTTATGTTTCAAACTTCAGCGTAATGTGTCCTCAATCCGTACCTGCTAGTACAGTGTAACGTGCTGTATCCTACATTGCAAGACACGGGTGTGAAGCATACCCGGGTAGGGTTTGTGCAGTGACTTAACGATCGTGGAATTATACACCAGGTACCCTGATTTAGGTTTTTAGGTGGTTTACCAAGCTTATTTAGACAAACGCTGACTGGTCCCCAATTATGTCTCACAGCAAACATAAACAGATAAAAAGAGGATACCGCACAGAACAGAGCTTACGCGATTCATAGACAGAAGACAAACACGATTTTCCTCCCTTAAGTTACCTTTACGCCTGTTGTGTCACGAAGGACATCTACAGACATCTGTATCTTCGTACATACGAAGCATGCCACCTTATGGTGCGTGGCGGAGGGTACCCTTTACAATACTAGTCATAACCTCTCCGTTCCACTGGAAAACAGAGCGAGGGAAAAAGGATTGTCAATGTGCCTCCATAGGAACCATAATTTATCTTGGCTTCGTGGCTCTTAAACCTCTACTGGTCGCGTGGATGACAATACTCCTCCATTCCTCTTTGAATTGACACCGTTAATTTGTTTTGGCAACAATGAGAACCAGCCGCCAGGAGTCTACAGGGGAAGGGTTGAGCCACATTGTAGCCACACGTGTCAGTTGTAATTTGTCCTTTGCTAAGAGCAGTTGCACTTTCTTTTGCCTGGATGACATATGTCATCCTCGCGACGTTTCGTGTAAGTATTCGTATTTTTCACTGATGTATTCCTTCAGTATTTCACTTACTTAACACGTTCTAGCGCACATTACATCGTATTAAATATTTTAATCGTATTTCTATCCCTTTTTTAGTTATTTTCTTGTTTTATTTCAGTAAAACATAGTTTCCATTATGGCAAAAAGACGTTCAGACCCTAACTTTGTTGTTGTACCACGGTGGGTTTTTCCCGTCCCTCACAGTTTTACTCGGCACGTACCTGTCTAAAACGCATTTTACGATTGCCTTGAACATTTTCCATAAACAATGTTGAGTGCTTATGGAAAAAGTTCAAGGCAATCGTAAAATGCGTTTTAGACAGGTACGTGCCGAGTAAAACTGTGAGGGACGGGAAAAACCCACCGTGGTACAACAACAAAGTTAGGAAACTACTGCGAAAGCAAAGAGAGCTTCACTCCAAGTTTAAACGCAGCCAAAACCTCTCAGACAAACAGAAGCTAAACGATGTCAAAGTTAGCGTAAGGAGGGCTATGCGTGAAGCGTTCAGTGAATTCGAAAGTAAAATTCTATGTACCGACTTGACAGAAAATCCTAGGAAGTTCTGGTCTTACGTTAAATCAATAAGTGGCTCGAAACATCATGTTCAGACACTCCGGGATGATGATGGCATTGAAACAGAGGATGACAAGCGTAAAGCTGAAATACTAAACACCTTTTTCCAAAGCTGTTTCACAGAGGAAGACCGCACTGCAGTTCCTTCTCTAAATCCTCGCACCAACGAAAAAATGGCTGACATTGAAATAAGTGTCCAAGGAACAGAAAAGCAACTGGAATCACTCAACAGAGGAAAGTCCACTGGACCTGACGGGATACCAATTCGATTCTACACAGAGTAAGCGAAAGAACCTGCCCACCTTCTAACAGCCGTGTACCGCAAGTCTCTAGAGGAACAGAAGGTTCCAAATGATTGGAAAAGAGCACAGGTAGTCCCAGTCTTCAAGAAGGGTCGTCGAGCAGATGCGCAAAACTATAGACCTATATCTCTGACGTCGATCTGTTGTAGAATTTTAGAACATGTCTTTTGCTCGAGTATCATGTCGTTTTTGGAAACTCAGAATCTACTATGTAGGAATCAACATGGATTCCGGAAACAGCGATCGTGTGAAACCCAACTCGCTTTATTTGTTCATGAGACCCAGAAAATATTAGATACAGGCTCCCAGGTAGATGCTATTTTTCTTGACTTCCGGAAGGCGTTCGATACAGTTCCGCACTGTCGCCTGATAAACAAAGTAAGAGCCTACGGAATATCAGACCAGCTGTGTGGCTGGATTGAAGAGTTTTTAGCAAACAGAACACAGCATGTTGTTATCAACGGAGAGACGTCTACAGACATTAAAGTAACCTCTGGCGTGCCACAGGGGAGTGTTATGGGACCATTGCTTTTCACAATATATATATAAATGACCTAGTAGATAGTGTCGGAAGTTCCATGCGGCTTTTCGCGGATGATGCTGTAGTATACAGAGAAGTTGCAGCATTAGAAAACTGTAGCGAAATGCAGGAAGATCTGCAGCGGATAGGCACTTGGTACAGGGTGTGGCAACTGACCCTTAATATAGACAAATGTAATGTATTGCGAATACATAGAAAGAAGTATCCTTTATTGTATGATTATATGATAGCGGAACAAACACTGGTAGCAGTTACTTCTGTAAAATATCTGGGAGTATGCGTGCGGAACGATTTGAAGTGGAATGATCATATAAAATTAATTGTTGGTAAGGCGGGTACCAGGTTGAGATTCATTGGGAGAGTCCTTAGAAAATGTAGTCCATCAACAAAGGAGGTGGCTTACAAAACACTCGTTCGACCTATACTTGAGTATTGCTCATCAGTGTGGGATCCGTACCAGATCGGGTTGACGGAGGAGATAGAGAAGATCCAAAGAAGAGCGGCGCGTTTCGTCACAGGGTTATTTGGTAACCGTGATAGCGTTACGGAGATGTTTAACAAACTCAAGTGGCAGACTCTGCAAGAGAGGCGCTCTGCATCGCGGTGTAGCTTGCTCGCCAGGTTTCGAGAGGGTGCGTTTCTGGATGAGGTATCGAATATATTGCTTCCCCCTACTTATACCTCCCGAGATCACGAATGTAAAATTAGAGAGATTAGAGCGCGCACAGAGGCTTTCAGACAGTCGTTCTTCCCGCGAACCATACGCGACTGGAACGGGAAAGGGAGATAATGACAGTGGCACGTAAAGTGCCCTCCGCCACACACCGTTGGGTGGCTTGCGGAGTATAAATGTAGATGTAGAACATTTGGGTAAAGTGGCTGGAGGAATGTGGTTCAGACGAAGACAATCTAGACTGCGAGAATGATATCAGTGACTGTGATAGCGATTATGTAGCATCAGAGAATCATAGCTCTGAGACAGAACAGGAGGCAACTGACTTCGAAGAGAGTGGTGAGGATTGCAATTTAGAAGACTTTGAAGATACTGATGGAAGCACTAAGTGGAGTAAACAAGTGCCCCAGAAAAATGTGAAAATTCTATCACATAAGATAATAAGCCGCTGACCGGGAGCAAAAGACAGAACTAACGATGCTAAAACAGAAACAGATGCATTGTGACTATTTGTTGATGACGGAATAGTTAGTATCATTAAAAAAATACACAAATCTGTATATTCAGAAAATTAAGAGACAAGGACGCTCGTCTCACAGATGAAATTGAAGTCAGTACCCTGATTGGAATTATTTTCCTTGTTGGTTCTCGCCGTTGTAGCAGAACAAGTACTAAAAAAATGTGGGATAACTCCAAAGGATGTCGAATAGAAGCCTGCTATTTATCAATGAGCGAGCATAGATTTCGTTTTCTGACGCGCTGCCTCCGCTATGATGACTACAGCACGAGAGCAAACAGGAGAAAGTCAGACAAGCTAACGCCAATTCGGTACCTTATGGAACAATTTATTAAGAATTTTCAACGTTATTTCACACCAGAAGGATACCTAACGGTTGATGAAAAACTGCTTCCTTTCAGGGGGAAGTGTTCCTTCCGGCAGTTCATTCCAAGCAAACCTGCCAAATATGTAATCAAGGTATTCGCATTTGTAGATTGTAGAATAATGTACATGATGGATTTAGAAGTTTACTGTGGAAAACAGGAACCAGGGCCTTATTTAGTCAGCAATCCTGGAAAAGATGTTGTCCTTCGCCGTATCAAACCAATTTCTAACTCTAATAGGAATATTACTGGTGATAATTGGTTTTCCAGTATACCTCTGGTGGATGCATTACTTGATAACAGTATTACTGATATTGGGACCCTGAAAAAAATGAAAGGGAACTGCCAAAAGAGTTCCTACCAAATAAAAAGAAGCAACTGAGTATTACTGTTTTTGGTTTTCAAGAAAGTAAGACTCTTGTTTCGTACACCCAAAGAAAAATTAAATCCACGATTCTGAAATCATTAATGCACGAGGATGATTCGATTGATGTATCTACTGGAGGCAAAAGAAGACGTGAAATAGTCACTTTTTACAATAAGACAAGAGTTGGTGTTGATGTAGTGGAGCACAAGGAGATGGCCTACAGTTACTTTCTTCGATCTACTGAACTTGTCTGGGATAAACGCACAGTGCATATACTCAGTGTATAATGGCTGTAGAGCAATCAAACGAGATGAATTTATAGAATCATTTTGCTGGGAGCTGATTTCACCCCAAATACAACGACGCGTCGAAAATCCTCAGGTGCCAGTCGAAATTAGGGAAAGAGGTGGTCTTTTACTCAAGACAGAAGTACCAAAATTCAGTCAAAATGAGCACCGGCCTGCAAGTACAAGGGGAAGACACCAGATTTCTGGTCGAGCGAAAAATAAAACTACGAGAAGATCGTCTAAATTGGGTGTGCCGAGATCATTGTTCCGACGTGTGTAACGACTGTTTTGAACGCTTTTACTTTCGTTTATTAATCTTCTCAATTGAACTGATATATGGTCAAAGTTACATTTGTAAAGTACGTTGTAAAAGGTTACGAAGTCTGTGCATTTCATGTTTTGTATTTCTACTTATTTTTATACAAACTAAGATTCACAGTTAACAATAAACCATTTTAACGTATATTTCGTTTCTTTTTGAACACATATTATGGCAATAATACATATTAATATAAATAAAAATACATTGTATAATCGTATAAAATAGAGGAATTATTGTCATCTACGCGACCTATTGTGCAACTTTTTTAGAAGGGACCACAGGCGGGTTAAACAGATGTGGTTTGGGGGCAGTAGAATCGATCTGCAATCAACTACTAATGCCAGTTCTCTAAATTTTCGCAGTAGTGTTCCTCGAAAAGAGGCTCACCTTCCCTCCCGGGATTTCCATTTGAGTTAGCGAAGCATCCCCGTAAGACGTTGGTGTTGTTCAAAATTACTGGTGACAAATCTAGCAGCTGGCTGCTGAACTGCTTGATGTCTTCCTTTAATTTCAACCCAGTCAGATCCCAAATACTCTAGCTGTGCTCATGAATGGGTAGCACAAGCGTTCTATATGTGGACTCCTTTACAGAGGAACCACACTTTCCCAGGATTCTCCCTCAAACCGGTCGACCAATCGCCAGTCCTACAGCAGTCCTCACATGCTTTTTGAATTTTATATCGCTTTGCAACTCTGCGCCCAGATGTTTAAACGACGTGACTGTGTCAAGCAGGACACCACTAATGGCGTATCCGAACATGACATGTTTGTTTTTCTTACTTATCCACTTTAACTTTTTTTTCTACATGTAGAGCCAGCTGCGATTCACCACATGAACTAGAAATTTTATCTAAGCCGTCTTGTATCCTCCTACAGCCTCTGAGATTCGACACCTTACAGTACACCACCGTAACATCAGCTTACAACCGCAGATTTCTGCTCAAATCTCCTCTCCCAGCCTGAAAGATCTTTTACTTGTATGGAAAATAACAGCGGTCCTACCACAATTCTTTGGGGCACTCCTGATGACACCCTTGTCTCTGATGAACACTCGCCATCACAGACAACGTACTGGGTTCTGTTACTCACGAAGTCAAAATTTAAATAACACCGTAAATATTGCCAATTGCCTAATCCTGAAGAAGTGTAACCTATGTCCTCCCATTTCTGCAACTCGGAATAATTTAAAATGTTCTTGTTGGTTCTAACAGCGCGAATATTGGACAAGTAGGTTAAACAAAAGGTTGCAGGTCAACCCCTTCACAAGTAATTCTTAATATTTGCATATAATTACCATCTAGATCGATCTTCTTAACGTTATGCATGGTCATTCATTTCACTCTGAGTGGTATTGTGTAAACTCGAAACCTACGTACAAAATTTCTGCAGTTTATCAGGGATCGGCGGTCTGCGGTGGTACGTTACAGAGTAATAACCTAGTTATTATTGATTTGGTTTATTACCTCAGTTTCCTTTGCTTTTGAGAAAACATCTTCACAATACTGAAAACCTTCAATATGCAATCGCCAGAACATACAACACGATCACACAGTAACGCAACAATCTTCAGATGCAAACGTACTCTGATATTTCCGTTGCCGCTGGAACAGCTCAGCATAGGGTTGTTGTGCCGTTCTTCATTGCATCAATGAACCCATACGAAAGATGAATATTGAAAAATTCTTTAGCAATTAACCTTTCCATACTCCCTAGTGTCACTGATAACGTATATCTAAGCGCGGAGGATTACTAAGCGAAGAAGCCCGGGTTAGATTCCCGGCCGCGTCGGAGATTTTCTACGTTCGAAGACCGGGCTTCCTGTTGTCCGTACTTTCGTATCGTCCGTCATCACTGATATTCCACCAACGAAACGGCTGAAAGGGCACATCAAGAAAGCCAATAAGAAAGGTATATCTAACACATCTGAAAAACAAAACCGAAAAATTCCTGAGCTTCACTATTTGCAAGCCATACGGCGAAGAGCTGTGTGCACATTACTGTTGTCAACAGGAAGGAGCGTGAGGGAATGGAACAAGTATGTTTTCAAGCAAGACACACAGCGTATACCGTTCATATTTTCACTGTTATTTAGATATTTTCTGGGCAATACAGATACCAAGATTAGTGAATGTAAGAAATGAAACGAAATGCGGCTAGCCTACAACGAATCGTGGAAACCACGGGTCCCTTATACCAGAATTCTCAGAAAGTATACCTACAAGGCCTACGAAAATTTGCCCGTGTTCCTCTTCAACCTGTCTTTGTTTTTGGTCATCGTTTTGCATTGTAAAATTTCATAAGCCGAGACAAGTGATCAGTTATCCAGCGATCTAGACGAAAAGCACATTTTAGCATATGCAGAGGTCGCAGATTTATAACAATGTATTTCTTACACTTGCTTAGAGGTTCCAGGAAGTATAAGTAATGACTTTTCTCAAGTCAGTCTCTGTAAGTTTCGACCCAGGTAAGAGCTGGAGAAAACATTAACGTTTGCCTCTGAAATTGAGATTTTTTTTCTCCAGAAATTGAACAGAGACATCGAAATTCCCATCAAGGTTGACTAAGATAGTATTGTTCCATCTCAGATGCGCATTTTTAATTCGATTCCGTGTTTCGATTACTCTGTATCACCTGCCAATCTAAGTAGGTGGTGAGCCATGGCGGCTTCTGAGAGGGCGCGATCCTACTGGCGCCACTTCTGCTCGATTTTCATCGATTCTGCCCCATGTCGAATCATCTTTGCTTGGTTTTCTGTTCCCTCTGGGGCTGTGTGGTAGTGAGTCATGTGTGTGACACGGAGCTGGACGGATGTCCTTGAGTACTCGGCGTCCAGGCGATTGCAGCGGGTTACAACCGTTGGGCTATGGTGCCCTGCGTTTTCCTGCAGCGCTGACCGTTGCTACTGGCGAGCTTAGGGGGCAAGGAAAGACTCTCGTCGTGTGCAACCTGGTTACGAGTTCATCAGTCAATTGCGGTGTGCTAAATACTTCGATATGTACTGGAAAACTTCTTAGCAGCTAGGACCAGGAGGACAGTACTTGTAACGCCGGAAATGCATATTCTCCTATTTCCATCTGCTGCACTATAAATTTTTTTCCTTATTTTGTTACCTGAAGATATGACATTTCTGTGTCTTTATATATTGTAATTGTTTAACTGTTTGTATATATATATATATATATATATATATATATATATATATATATATATATATATATATATATATATATATGCATTTATGTTGGTTTGTTTTGTGGATATTATTTGTATTTATAGGCTGGGTCTGGCCTAGGGAAAACTATGCTATCGAACGCTTACATCGATAGGTCGTGTGGAGAACCAAAGTGTTTAGGATCTTTGGTAGTGTTAACTCTGCGGCATGGAGCGCGGGCAGGGAGAGTCTGGCTGGGGTGGTGCAGTGGAGCAGGTGTGTAGTGTGACGCTCCCGCGAGTTGCCGCGCTTTCGGGGTTGGGCAGCATGTAATTGCGCTCGATTTCCTATGATAGTTTTCTGACACGGTGTCGCGGACGGGAAGCATTAGCTGGCGCACATCAAGAGCCCGTTTCGCCTGGTGACCGTGTCGAGAAGAAGGCGCGCCAACATCCAGATTCTGCAACAGCGACGGTCGACAATGAGTGACTGTCGCCACCTCCTCGATCGATGGCTTCAAACCTTCAATCAACCAACAAGGAAGACTGGAAGCACGTAAAGTTTTAGAACTGTATGGCAGACCTCAGCTTTTCAAACTGTTCCATTTTCATAACTAAATTACATCAACGTACCATGAACCTTTGTTGCTCATTGTCCCAATTGCCCTACCAAGCAGGGTCCCTTCCTTTTCCGGAATGAACCCGAGTGTCATTGAAATTCAAACGCCAGCATCATTCGATTTCACTGCTTTAATTTCAAAGTTCAGTTAAGGTATTCATAGCTGGCTACAATATTTAGATTACACAAGCACAAATTAATAGTGCGAGTTTTGTTACCGTATTTTAGCTTACCTGTGACTGCAGCTCAGCTTGGTACGTACTAAATTTTACTATTGTTAATTGTTCAGAATCATTTAATTCAAGTTCAAAGTTAAATCCATTATTTCTAAATTGCGTAGATTCAAGTAGCTTTCGAAATGATTGTTGAGGTAGTCCAAGACTAACCGTATTTTAGAGAATTTCGATGTGCTTCAGAAAGAAAGCTCACTATTACTTCAGTCACTAAATTAACTTTCGATTTTCCGGTTTTATTAATTCTTTTGCTAAATTAAGTCAGAGTGTAGCGAAATTTATTACTTCTGACAAACGTTCAGTTTTCACACTACACGTGTCAACCTTCAGTTGCCACGCTTCTAGTGCTAATTATATGTGTAATAACCTTTCTTTTTCAGTTACTATAGTAATTGTCTTTAGGACTGGCGACCATAATATCCCCCAAATCTCAAATATCTAATTACCGCTAGTTAATTGTTAACGTAACGCCCGCACATTTACTTTCTTTATTAACTTTACCCCTTTTCAAAACTAATTTCCACCAGTTTCATTTGCATTTTCTCTTTCATTTAGATGTAACCCTTTCCTCCCTCTTTACCGACAGATTAACTTCGGTGACGATTGCTTTTCCCAAATTTCCATTAGGTACACGCGGTTTAATTTTTCACTGTCATTAAGGTCGATAAGTGAGGGGGAGGTTACATACTATACGGCGCCTACCTGGAGTTCTGAAACTATTGGCCTTCTTGGCGAATTATTTTAAATTATGTATGAAGTTCAGTAAGTACTGTACTATGTTAATTCTGCCCCGGTGTGAGATGGCCGTGAATCCGGCTCCTTTATGCCTTACAGTGACCCATTTAGGGGCGGTGAGTGTCAATTTGGAAGTGTCTGTAGTCGCTAAGCTACTATCTTGCAATTTTTAATACGATACTTGAAGTCATTCTTTGTTATCAGTGAGTATTTTATACTACTGATTGTAGTTTGTATTTTGTAGGTCTTACGGCTCTTTCTGGGGCGAGTTATTGGATTTGGCCTGTAACTCAAGTTATGAAACGTCCCCTTAGAAAAATTAATGAATTACTGTGCTGATAAACCTCTTACATTATTTGATTTTCAAACAGCTGAGCAAACTGTGGTGATAAACCTCTTACATTATTTGATTTTCAAACAGCTGAGCAAAACTGAACGTACTCAGACATTACTATCTTTAATTATTCTGATCAACACTAAACTGACACAATATTTTTAACGCAACGCAATCTGACTTTCAAAAATCCCTACAAAAGAATTGCCCTGAATAACATTAACCTGTACGTTTCACAAATCACTTACCTCACTAAAATCTTCGTTACTCGAACTACTGCAATACAGCGAGCGCCACTACTGTCAGCTAAATAAAAGACTGAAACTACTGAAGGCACTAACTACTGATAGGCATAGTTAGCAAATGAAAGATATTGATAGAGAACATACAATGTATTTACCTTAATAGTGTTCAAAAGTGATAATATATATATCAGTCCATGATGTACAATATTACAAATTTACTCTTTCTGATGGACACACGTCCAGATCGTCCGCTCTCAAAATTCCGCCATCTCCCTCCCCACATCCACCACTGCTGGCGGCTCACCTCCAACTGCGCAGCGCGGTCGCGCTGTTAACATTCAGCTGCCCAACACTACAATAGCAACAACAATGCAAACCAGCCACAGACTGCACACAGCACAGCCAGTGATTTTCATACAGAGCGCTACGTGGCGTTACCAATGAAAAACCTAAACAGCCTACTTACAAAGTCATATGCGCTCAGCCTAAAGGTGCACAGAGAGGACGCAGACAGCTGTCACCACCCCTCACAGAGGAACGGGGTACTTAAAACTCTAGTACATAGGGCGCGCACTATCTCTGACGCAGAGTGTCTACCCCAGGAATTGGAACACCTGAGAACTGTATTTCGAAAGAATGGGTACTCAGAGTGGCAGATTCAACGTGCTCTCCGCCCAACCACTGCAGCACAACCTGTTGAGATGGATGAAGTCACGAGGGAGGAGGTAGGCACTGCATTTATTCCATACACAGGCGCACTCTCGGGGAAAATCGCCCGCATTCTGAAGAAACACCAGGTCGGAACTGTGTTTTGTCCTCCAAATAAAACTCGTGCACTGGTGGGGAGCGCCAAAGATGACCTCGGTTTGAGGAAGGCCGGCGTGTACCAGATTCCGTGTCAATGTGGCAAGTCGTATATTGGTCAGACGATGCGTACCGTCGAGGATCGATGCCGTGAACACCAGAGGCACACTGTACTGATGTATCCGAGCAAGTCGGCGGTCGCTGAACATTGTTTGTCGGAAAATCACGCCATGGAGTATGACCGCACGAGGATTCTGGTACAGACGTCGAGATACTGGGACAGCGTTGTTAGAGAGGCCATCGAAATTCGAACCAATGACGATCTCATAAATCGTGACTGTGGCTATAATCTTAGCTAGGCTTGGGAACCAGCGATTGGGTTAATCAAGAGTAAATCGAGCAAACGTATAGTTGTGACGACCACGGCGGACAGAGCCATAACACCGACGCCATCTCAGACGCCGTCGCAATCTGTTCCACCGCGCGACCGTGGCGCGGGGCGCGGACGGCGGAGGGAGCTCGCCGCGGGCGGAGGGTATTTAAATCGGCCGCCGCCGCGACCGAACCCAGTTCCCTCTGAGCAGCCATAGTGTACGGATCTCCGTGCCGGCACGTTCACAGGAGCTCAGCCCGTCAGTTCACCTGATGATGGCGACATGTATGATCGCCGAAATATTGTGTCCGTTGGACACTATAGACCGGCAGCACACCCGTAGGTATTTTGATTATCAAATACGCCTGGAGAAACTCAAGAATCACTTTTTACATTGTTTCTTGTTTCGAAGGAAGCTTGCCTTGTAATGTTTATGAACGTGACTGAAGTTTTAATAGTTGGGTACCCTGAAAATGGTCTTTAATTGACCGTTTAAATATTACTGTATATGTTGATTCCTATCAAAGTTGTTAGCTGTTTGTTGACAGCTTTGTATAGGCAGCGATTGACGCCTTGCTATTCTGTTGGTCCGGGGCGGGGACGCGTTTTCCTTCTGCTCTGCGGCTTTCCTCTCACCGCACGAGGCCAAGCTGTTGGCAGGTTGTAAGCAGGCTGTTTAGGTTCTTATATTGGTAACGCCGCCGCCACGTAGCGCTCTCTGTATGAAAATCACTGGCTGTGCTGTGTGCAGTCTGTGGCTAGTTTGCATTGTTGTCTGCCATTGTAGTGTTTGGCAGCGGCAGCTGGATGTGAACAGCGCGTAGCGTTGCGCAGTTGGAGGTGATCCCCCAGCAGTGGTGGATGTGGGGAGAGAAATGGCGGAGACTTGAAATTTGTAAGACTGGATGGCATATATATTATGATTATTAAGGTAAATACATTGTTTGTTCTCTATTAAAATCTTTCATTTGCTAACTATGCCTATCAGTAGTTAGTGCCTTCTGTAGTTTGAATCTTTTATTTAGCTGGCAGTAGTGGCGCTCGCTGTATTGCAGTAGTTCGAGTAACGAAGATTTTTGGTGAGGTAAGTGATTTGTGAAAGGTACAGGTTAATGTTAGTCAGATCCATTCCTTTGTAGGGGTTTCTGAAAGTCAGATTGCGTTGCGCTAAAAAATATTGTGTGTCAGTTTAAGCACAGTCGTATATAATTTTTCAAAGGGGACGTTTCAAGGTCACACGCGATTTTGTGGATATCTCGTTCCTGCCCAAAGTTGATTAGTTTATTGTTATTTTAGCATCGTGCCGCTGCGGGTGTGTCACCGCATTTGGAAGTACTTTACTCCGTTTCTGTATGGTTCTTGTGAGCGTATGATGAAAGCCTGTGGGCAAACTGAGCACATAGTGTTTTAGGGGCCCGGTATTTTACTTAAGTACTTGATTTGATTTACTAGTAACAGGCACGTTGCCTGACAGTGAATTACTGTTTGCGACTTTTTTTTTACGTGGCTAGCGTCTGGACAGCTTGGCCGCATCTTGTCTGTACGAGAGCAGAATAACCAGTGGAGATGTACGCATTTTGATGTCTTTTATTTAACGCTTGTTGAACTTATATTCAAGTTCAGTTGTGGAATTAGCCCACAGATGTGATGCTAGTCGCGCGGAAAGAGTTCCGCCGCAGCTTTATTTAATCAATTAACTGTTTTTAATTGGACCATCACTGTATTGCACAGTTGTCATCTTCTTAGAGTACCATTTGAAATGTTATGTATAATGCAGAGTCCTTATGCATTGTGATCTTAATTTGAATTCCTTAACTACATGAATGTACTTGAAAAGAATAGTGGAAACTATTAGTTGGCCTATGATGGAATTGTTATTAAATAAATATATTTGTTTGGGAATGACAAATGACGCATCAATTAGGCCACCTTTCCGCGTGTTTTTCTTAAATTAATCCCAATCCTTGTCCCGGATCTCAGATGGGTCTATGAAGCAATCACATAGACCTGAAGACGTTTCAGAGTGATCGAAACACGTAATCTAATTAAAAATGTGCGAACGAGGTAATTTATTTGTCGAACACCATCACAGGCAATGATACATGGCTTCATCACTTCGAATCTAAAACCAAACGGCAATCTACGTTGTGGCGCCGAACCGCCTCTCTTCCGAAGAAATAATGTGCTATACTCAGGAAGTTGAAGAAACGACTTCGCGTGTTCGTCGCCACGAAAATGCACAAGGATTTCTGCTTCTACATGGCAACGCAAGACCTCACGCAAGTCTGTTCACCCGAAAAGAGCTCACAAAAATTCATTGGACTGTTCTCCCTCATCCACCCTACAGACCCGGTCTCGCATCTTCCGACTTCCATCTGTTTGGCCCAATGATGGATGCACTCCGCGGGAAGCAGTTGCCGGATGATTGCGAGGATGTTTATGTAGCAAGACGTAGGCTCCAGCATCGATTAGAAGAGCGGTACCATGAGGGCATACAGGCCCTCCCAGTAAGATAGCGAATGGCCATCGCACTGAACGGAGATTAAGTTGAGAAATTGGGTTCTGTAGCCAAAGAGTGGCGACTAATATGGTGTATTGGAATCCTAAATAGAGGAACAGAATGTTCCAAATGGTTGGAAAAGAGCACAGGTAGTTCCAGTTTTCAAGAAGGGTCGTCGAGCAGATGCGCAAAACTATTGGCCTATATCTCTGACATCGATCTGTTGTAGAATTTTAGAACATGTTTTTTGCTCGCGTATAATGTCATTTCTGGAAACCCAGAATCTACTCTCTAGGAATCAACATGGATTCCGGAAACAGCGATCGTGTGAGACCCAAGTCGCTTTATTTGTTCATGAGACCCAGAAAATATTAGATGCGGGCTCTTAGGTAGATGCTATTTTCCTTGATTTCCGGAAGGCGTTCGATACAGCTCCGCACTGACGCCTGATAAAGTAAGAGCCTACGGAACATCAGACCAGCTGTGTGGCTGGATTGAAGAGTTTTTAGCAAACAGAACCCAGCATATTGTTCTCAATGGAGAGACGTCTACAGACGTTAAAGTGGCGTGCCACAGGTGAGTGTTACGGGACCACTGCTTTTCACAATGTATATAAATGACCTAGTTGATAGTGTCGGAAGTTCCATGCGGCTTTTCGCGGATGATGCTGTTGTATACAGGGAAGTTGCAGCATTAGAAAATTGTAGCGAAATGCAGGAAGATCTGCAGCGGATAGGCACTTGGTGCAGGGAGTGACAACTGACCCTTAACATAGACAAGTGTAATGTATTGCGAATACATAGAAAGAAGGATCCTTTATTGTATGATTATATGATAGCGGAACAAACACTGGTAGCAGTTACTTCAGTAAAATATCTGGGAGTAAGCGTACGGAACGATTTGAAGTGGAATGATCATATAAAATTAATTGTTTTGTAAGGCGGGTGCCAGGTTGAGATTCATTGAGAGAGACCTTAGAAAATGTAGTCCATCGACAAAAGTCGGTTTGACAGAGGAGATAGAGAAGATCCAAAGAAGAACGGCGCGTTTCGTCGTAGGGTTATTTGGTAAGCGTGATAGCGTTACGGAGATGTTTAGCAAACTCAAATGGCGGACTCTGCAAGAGAGGCGCTCTGCATTACGCTGTAGCTTGCTGTCCAGGTTTCGAGAGGGTGCGTTCCTGGATGAGGTATCGAATATATTGCTTCCCTCTACTTATACCTCCCGAGGAGATCACGAATGTAAAATTAGAGAGATTCGAGCGCGCACGGAGACTTTCCGGCAGTCGTTCTTGCCGCTAACCAGACGCGACTGGAACAGGAAAGGACGGTAATGACAGTGGCATGTAAAGTGCCCTCCGCCACACACCGTTGGGTGGCTTGCGGAGTATAAATGTAGATGTAGATGTAACGAACTACAAGAGTGTACGGTCCGGTCCATAAAAGTATGGCAGTATATTACTTCTCCCAACCAACACAAAGATACCATTTCGATGGGGAAATAGGAGAATCTAGAGCTCGTACGGAGGCTTGCCGACAGTTTTTATTCCCGTGCATCATGCAATTATGGTACAGAAGATGTCATTGGTACCGAAAGTACCCACAAGCACACACTATAAGATGACTTTCGGAAGCTAAATACAGATACTTGTGGATGCAGGAAAAATTAATGATTGGAAAGGAATAATAGATGTGAAAAGATGGCTCACCAATGCAGTTGCTTGGTCCTACGCTGAACGGAACGTGGACGAATGGCTGCCTCTTCTGAATGTTGACTGTCAGGAATCTGTCTGCGCTAAAGCGTTCCGGGTTTGGTCGAGGTCCCGATGTGTGTGGCAGATGTGCAGCGTATCCATGTTTCCCTCTGGAATCGTGTATCCGACTGCAACATACACAGTGCGATCCAGTTTCGTTAGGACCGCGTGTGTCAAATTCAAAACTGCAATGCTATCATGTGGCGAAACGCTCCTTGAAGTTTCAACAACAGCTGTGTAGAAATTGAAGGTGATGTGTCATACATCTGACAGACAGGTAGGATGTTCAAGACGAAATTCTCCGACCACTTATTGAACAAAATCAGTCAGGTCATAAACCACTCGTCCTTCGCCGAGCACTTGAGAGTTAGTCGTTATCATCCTTAAAACAGTTTTAGTACCGGTACACTTTACTTTGCAAAAAATGTAACTTACTCGAAGAGATGAAAATTTCTATGAAACCCCTGTGGTGGGCTTCTGAATGTTCAGTTACTCAGTAAGAACCATCTTAAGATACCTATTATAAAATCTCTCTAATTTTCTCTCAGTTTATTTCCGTATTTTTCAAGTGTATCGTTAAGTGTATAATACTCTGATTACCTTCACGTATATAGTTATTCCGGCTATATTTTATGTTCATTCATTTGGAACTCCTTCGGATCCCTTGTTTTCTTATGGCAACAATTGTTTTAAATTTCTTAATTTCAAAGTTCTTTTTTTAATTTTAGATCAATCTGCATTTTTATCCTAGGTGCTATCATGCATTTGGACATGTCCAAAGGAACAAACACCATGCTTGATCTAGCAACAACTATGAATTAAGACACAAAGGAATTACAAACATTGTCTATGAGCGGGTGTTGATTAAATCAGTGAGAAAGATCAAGATTTGTGCTGGACTGGGATAGTGGATATCTCAATGGCATGGACTACCCCAGCATGTCTCCTGTCGGACCGAAATTCTCAGCTTATCCGGTCACTACTGATGTAGTGCTCCTTGTCCGTTATTGCCATTACTCGCGGCTTTTCGCCGACTCCTGTAAGTTCGAGCCTCATCACTGAAGACATCATTGACCGTCCTCGTCTTACACAGGGTGAAGCGGAATTCGCGCCGTCGGGCTTCGCAGCACGGCCCCTCACATGCCCGCGATAAAAGAATATCTTTCTCAAAATTTCGTCCGGCGATTCCATCCGCCAGAAAAACGACGCTAAAGAGTGGCAATCTGGCAACTCTGTAACCACATGTAGGTTAACTACCTCTGTTACCACGTATTTACTGTGCTGTATAGGTGGTGCAGTGGATAGACTTCAAGGGTAGCATGCACGAGGTCAAGGATTCAATCCTGGGTTGGGGTTCTTTTTTTTTATTTGCTAATTTCATTCTGACATTTGATACTGTAATATACACCATTTCTTAGGTCAGATGGATTCTTAATTTACAACATTTGTAACGCTTAACGTTACAAATACTTGGATATACAAATAAGAAATAGACATTTGAAAGAAATGTCCTGTTGTAGGACAGAGTAACTTCAAAACCAATATCAGTTTCGAGACGCTAAAAACGACAGCACAGTAAAATAACACAACATCTACTTGTCATTAATATTACATGTAATATGAGCTCTCAGATGTCGCACATTAGCAACCAGTGGCAATAATGATGTCCATATTAATGACTGCATGACCTTCACAACAGTATACGTTGTCCTCAGAACAACAGATGCTCTACATTGCACAATCCGCTGGAACATACAGCTCTAGATCCTTCGCAGAAAAGCTGCGCCCACAGCAATAACAATAATAATAATAATAATAATAATGTATTGAGATACGTACCAAACAGTATGGTGTTAACATACTCAGTGTTGAAAGGTATAATTAGTGTGACCATGGTGAGAACACATACAAGTAGTAATCGAGTTTGGACATTATTCGCAAAGCACGTTCCTAGTCCTACTTGTGACGTAAGGCCGTAAGGAAATGTAATGAACCTGAACGAGGCAAGAATAATAGTTGGTACTAATCAGTGGGACCATTGGAGGAGGGTAAAAAAAAAAGAACAGGTTTCGCATCTAGTAAATGAAGTGGTGCGAATAAATTCACACCCATGATATGGAAAGAGTTTCTTTCAAAGCTGACCTATCTTCCATTTCTACAATTGTAGTATGTAAGTGCAAATGTTTTCTAGAGGAACCGCTGCAATCACTGTTGACGACTAAGATACCAGATATCGTACAACCTGGACTACATTTACCAAATAAAAAGCATACGCCTGAACACAGGATTGAACCATCACCTCATGCATACTAACCCAAAACTCCGAAACTCTACCGACTGCATCAACTGTACAGCCCAACATGTATGTGCTGACATAGGTAGTTACCTATGTGTGGTTACAGTGTTGCCAGATTGCCACTCTTTAACGTCCTTTTGCTGCCGGATGTACTCGCCGGACGAAATTTTGAGAGATACTTTTTTTTATCGTTGGCATGTGAGGAGGCGCGCTGCAAAGTCCGAGGCGCGAATTTCGCTTCACCTTGTATATAAATACAGACAGCATAATGGACAAGAATCAGTTCATTGGTTGGGTGGGGATATGTTGAGAATTTGGGTCTAAAGGGAAGTGTGTTAGGGTAGTTCATACAGTTACGATGGCCACTCTGTCCGGATGGAGCATCTGCCGATAAGCAGGAGACGTGGTTTCGAATCCAACTTCCCTCATTGATTTAATCAATGCTCACTCACAACCAACGTCTGTAATTCCTTAGTGTACTAATCAGTTTTATTTGTTGTTGGCAGGCACTTCTTCGTATAATCTTACGCCTACATTAGTGAAGTTGTACCGACACTGGCGCCTTCTGTTTTTGTAGCGCCCCGCTAGCGGGCGGGCATCGCGGTATTCCTCTTCATTGTAGGTTGAACGTGGCCTTCCATTAGACCGTTTAGCCACCTGAAGTCGATGTTCAACGTTCATGTGGCTCTACGCTGTGCATCATCTGACGGCTCTCGCAATTTATACTTCTCATTACTTTAAATGTCTGCGCCTGGCAGCCGCCATTACCAGTTTTTCAGTTCATAAAAAGGTAGATTAGCTTCAACGACGAAAATTTTGTGACAATTTCTTCGTACGTGAATGTGTTCTACAATTTCAAGAATATACCTTGACTAGGTTTGAAAGGGGCGTTATGGCTTTATTTGACAAAACTACAGTTTCATCATTACGACCACCTACGACGATGCACAGATCATCCGGATCGATGGTTAGTGGATGGATAGTGAGGACCTGCTCCCACATTCATCATTTCTTTCTGACTCACAGTCACCAAAATACACTCCTGGAAATTGAAATAAGAACACCGTGAATTCATTGTCCCAGAAAGGGGAAACTTTATTGACACATTCCTGGGGTCAGATACATCACATGATCACACTGACAGAACCACAGGCACATAGACACAGGCAACAGAGACACAGGCAACAGAGCATGCACAATGTCGGCACTAGTACAGTGTATATCCACCTTTCGCAGCAATGCAGGCTGCTATTCTCCCATGGAGACGATCGTAGAGATGCTGGATGTAGTCCTGTGGAACGGCTTGCCATGCCATTTCCACCTGGCGCCTCAGTTGGACCAGCGTTCGGGCTGGACGTGCAGACCGCGTGAGACGACGCTTCATCCAGTCCCAAACATGCTCAATGGGGGACAGATCCGGAGATCTTGCTGGCCAGGGTAGTTGACTTACACCTTCTAGAGCACGTTGGGTGGCACGGGATACATGCGGACGTTCATTGTCCTGTTGGAACAGCAAGTTCCCTTGCCGGTCTAGGAATGGTAGAACGATGGGTTCGATGACGGTTTGGATGTACCGTGCACTATTCAGTGTCCCCTCGACGATCACCAGTGGTGTACGGCCAGTGTAGGAGATCGCTCCCCACACCATGATGCCGGGTGTTGGCCCTGTGTGCCTCGGTCGTATGCAGTCCTGATTGTGGCGCTCACCTGCACGGCGCCAAACACGCATACGACCATCATTGGCACCAAGGCAGAAGCGACTCTCATCGCTGAAGACGACACGTCTCCATTCGTCCCTCCATTCACGCCTGTCGCGACACCACTGGAGGCGGGCTGCACGATGTTGGGGCGTGAGCGGAAGACAGCCTAACGGTGTGCGGGACCGTAGCCCAGCTTCATGGAGACGGTTGCGAATGGTCCTCGATGATACCCCAGGAGCAACAGTGTCCCTAATTTGCTGGGAAGTGGCGGTGCGGTCCCCTACAGCACTGTGTAGGATCCTACGGTCTTGGCGTGCATCCGTGCGTCGCTGCGGTCCGGTCCCAGGTCGACGGGCACGTGCACCTTCCGCCGACCACTGGCGACAACATCGCTGTACTGTGGAGACCTCACGCCCCACGTGTTGAGCAATTCGGCGGTACGTCCACCCGGCCTCCCGCATGCCCACTATACGCCCTCGCTCAAAGTCCGTCAACTGCACATACGGTTCACGTCCACGCTGTCGCGGCATGCTACCAGTGTTAAAGACTGCGATGGAGCTCCGTATGCCACGGCTAACTGGCTGACACTGACGGCGGCGGTGCACAAATGCTGCGCAGCTAGCGCCATTCGACGGCCAACACCGCGGTTCGCAAGTATGGTGGGTCTGACACACCGGTGTCAATGTGTTCTTTTTTCCATTTCCAGGAGTGTAGTTCAAATGGCTCTGAGCACTATGGGACTTAACATCTCAGGTCATCAGTCCCCTAGACTTAGAACGACTTAAACCTAAGTAACCTATGGACATCAAACACATCCATGCCCGAGGCAGGATTCGAATCTGCGACCTCAGCACACAGTCACCATATTTTTGATGTTTTAGTTGCTACGTAATTGGACAGCTGTCATCCATTTATCATCGAAAATTCTGTAATTGCACACACAAGACTCTTCAGTCTATGGGGATCGAATAATAGCTCTTTTTAGCTTCAGCTACATAGTTCACTTGCAGCAGCGTCGCGGAGCAAACTACAACATTCTTGAAGAAATGCATCGTTAATTCCAATACGCTTAATGTGTTGAGAGATGAATTCAAATAGCGTCGTTAACTAACCGTACTCCTGGGCTTTAAGTAATATAGAGGGTGCCCCAGGAATGTTGTGACAAACTTCACTGGGTTGTAGAGAGTATCACGAGGAACAAATGGAGGATAGGAACCCCTGTCCAGAATCGTCATCCAACGACGCTACAGAGGCTACCCCTTCGGTAGCAAACGTGACTTTGTACCCTGACTGACCGTAGTTGGAGCGTCTCTAGGTGTTTGTTACACAGTGATTGCTACTGATTGCCACGATCGCCAGTGGAGTAGTAGACGGGGCTAGCTGCTGCGTAGAAAGGCCTTGTCTCCTACTAATGCGATGCTCCGTTACGTCTCAGTATTAGGAGGCAAGGCCTGCCTGCGCAGCATCTGGCTGCATCCACTTCACTGGCTATCATGACAATCAGATGCGATAAGTGAATAACAAACAACATTGCGAAACGTTCCGCCTACAGTCCGTCAGTGTACAAGGTCAAGTTTACTGCCGAAGGGGTGGCCAAGTAGCAGGCGCCAGCGCCTATAACTGTAACGCTCTGGAGCGTCGTTGGATTACGTTCTACATCTCTACATCCATACTCCGCAAGCCACCTGACGGTGAGTGGCGGAGGGTACTTTGAGTACCTCTATCGGTTCTCCCTTCTATTACAGTCCCGTATTGTTCGTGGAAATAAAGATTGTCGGTATGCCTCTGTGTGGGATCTAATCTCTTTGATTTTATCCTCATGGTCTCTTCTCGAGATATACGTAGGGGGGAGCAATATACTGCTTGACTCCTCGGTGAAAGTATGTTCTCGAAACTTCAACAAAAGCCCATAGCGAGCTACTGAGCGTCTTTCTTGCTGAGTCTTCCACTGGAGTTTATCTATCATCTTCGTAACACTTTCGCGATTACTAAATGATCCTGTAACGAAGCGCGCTGCTCTCCGTTGGATCTTCTCTATCTCTTCTATCAAACCTATCTGGTACGGATCTCACGCCCTTTGTAGACACTGACTCCTATCCTCGATTTGTTCGTCAAGACAACCTCCAAAACCCCTTGAAGTTTGTCGCGACATTTCTGGGACCACCTGTAAGAATAAATTCGAGACCCTAACACTCAAGGTCTAACTGAGTTTTAATTAAATCAAATTCAAAACAAAGAGGACAATTAATGATTTTTATTTATATGTTGGACTGTGTGTCAGCAAGCTGCAGTCTGTGTACATGCTTCATATCGTTAACACCTTGTGGAACTCTGGACTGGTGTGTGAAGCTGTTGTCAATTCCATAGGCGCTAATGTAATTCCTCTAAATTCGAAACTGACAGCGTTGCGCTGTCGCGAGGAGTTAGTATGAGATTCGCCCATTAACCTGTCGTTTATCGAAATCAGGCAGTTTCAAATCAACACTTAATGACTTTGCAATGAAGGATGCTCACCTTCCGTTGTCTAGCATCGAGTAAGTTTACTGTTTGCAAGATTGTGAAGGCTGCCATAGCTACGTCTATTTCACTAACGTAGGTGACGTACGTGCTACTGAGATCTTACACATCATACTTTCGACATGTATCACTGTTTTTTACAGTTAGCACAAAAAGTATCCTAACGTTCTCCAAGAAATTTGCCACTTTATGTCGTCTACCACAGAAAATATTAATTTGTACTTTTCTATTACCGTTTTCATTCACTGCCCTCTGTAATTTTATTACAATCTTGGATCCAGTCAGCACGTTCTTTGCAAATACGCAAAAAGGACTGTAAATCCTAAAGCCCTTCGGTAATATTATTGTTCCTGACAAACGCGGATATGAAAGACTGCAGCCGTGGGAGTGTAAGTCAACATTTTACTGTCACAACGGATCTTCTGCGAAGCAAGCGCCGCGTCTATTTCCGTTCCTGAAAATTCTATTTCCGTTCCCCTTCTGAAAGACCTGTTTGCTTGATATGGATAAGCCAGCGTCGGTAGATGTCAACAGGAAAATTTCTGGAGTTTTTGGTGCTATTACACAACCATAAGCATTTACGTCTTTGCCGAACGTACGAAAAGCTTTGGATACTGTCGTTGCGATTTATAACTGTAGGATTAACTGATACTGGATTATGAAAGTGCATGGGTTTAGTAGATTCCACATAATCCAGGAGAGCTTGTAAAATTAAATTTTTATCGTAATAGCGTGCTTTTAGGGTTCTCTTGGTTTCCTGATTCGTGTGAGGCATCAACGCGACACTGTCAGCTTAGTACTTTCGATCCTGTTCTAAGGATGAAACATCAGACGCTTTGTGGAGATGATGAGACCTGGTCAGTCGATTGCTGGAAGTGTTCCCACAAACTAGCCCAGGTCTCATCATCTCCACAAAGCGTCTGATGTTTCATAGTGGGTAGGCGGATATTAGCTGGTGAAAGACCTGAAGTGACGGACGGAGCAGGTTGTTTATGACTGACTGGTGCACGAGCCATGGGATGCATCAGCTTTCATTCTATTCTCCTTGACATACGCAAATAGCAGCCTTGGCTGCGTCTATATGTCGTCATATTTGGAGCATCAGCAGCGTAATTATCGTCGTCAAGAAGATAATGTATTTCGCTATGTAGGTCTATTAGTATATAGAATAATTCTTGTAATCGATGTTCAGAATATTCACAATCTTCGATGGAAGTCGCGTCACTAAAGTTGTGTACTTCATACAAAATGAGTGTAATATTAGTGCTTGCTCTTGCCCGTACTCATTTCCGGTGCTGTCACTGTTGCTATTAGTACTTTCTGTGACAGATACCGTGAGATGATTGCAGTAGTATGAGTCGGTGAAGGTAGTGCATAGTTTGATAAATAACGAACAGGCTTCAGCATAGAGCAAAAGTAGTGCGTTGTCTGTAAGTTGAAGGTAAAGGGGGACAAAAGAAAGGAAAGAGAAGGGATTATTGACGTCAGCTGTACCAGGACATTACGTGGAATCAACGGAAATGAGTGAAAAGGTGCGCCGGACCGGGATTGAAACTGTGGGTCTCTTGCTAATTAGGCAATTGCGTTAATCACAGCGCCACAGGGAACAAAGTGTTTATCGCAACTACGCGGGCTCTCTCAACACGCCTCCAGGTAGCGCTGCGTCTAACGCAACTGCCTAGTACGTCGAATATACCAGGTTAGAATCCCGGTTCGCCATACATTTTCGCTCGTCGCTGCAGATTCCACGTAATGTCTCTATGCAGGTGATATCAATAATCCATTCCATTTCCCTTCCTTTCTCCCCCTCCACCTTCAATTTACATACAATGTATCACGGCTGCGAGTTCCGAATGGTGTGTGTTCTTTTGGGACATGTCCGAAAGAACAGACACTACGTATTCATGTATGGGCAGTGCGTAATTTGATAAATAACTAACAGGTGGCAGCACTTGTCATAAAATATCTACGAGCCTAGTGTAATATGACAGTCCGTTAAAGCGGCAAAAGCACAGATTCAATATCAGTGTACAGGATGATTATTATTAACTTTTACACGACTCTGAAATGACGTAGAGATGCTGAGACAAGAAATTAAATAAAAGAATTACATAGGGAATTACCCTAAAAATCGATCAAACATGTTTAACATGTGGCGCCAACAGATGACGTACCTCACCACAAGTGCAGCATTTGGGCCTGGGTGTGCAGGGATTACTTCGAGAAAGCAGTGCAAAAGTATTCTCCTCGCTGTAAGAAAGTAAAAGCTGTTCTTATTTTGCGTATCATTCCCTTCCCCCTTCGTTTTTTGTTTACAGACATTATTTAGTAACGAAAACGTACTCATATGCTTGTAACAAAGCCATTCGGAAGCTTACACTTGAACCGTGGGTTTACTTTCAAAATCTTTTCTTAAATAATTTACTTTATTTACTAGCGATTCATCAAGAACATTAACACATTTAAATACACTATCTGAGCGTGAAAGTAGTTGCCAGTGGGTAACTGATTAAAACAAATTTCTTTCAACAAATGGAAATTTTATTCCTAAAAACCCTTCCTTTAAAAAAAAACACATTTAAAAATTATAATCAGAAAGCACCCTCTAAATATCAAGTTTCAATTTATTCAGAGGCAGAAATAACAATTTTTTTCACAGTATGAGCTTTCGGGGTGCGAACATTGCCGCTTCCTTTTTACACAGCCGTAGTCACGACCGCTCACAACAAGTTCTGAAAGACTACACTGGTGCAAATCTGCAACACACCAAATTACTTTAAACTAAAAATTTTAACAACTCACACAAACACATTAACTACGAGCTGCATTCAAGTTCTAAGGCCTCCGATTTTTTTTCTAATTTACTACTCACCCGAAATCGATGAAACTGGCGTTACTTCTCGACGTAATCGCCCTCCGGACGTACACATTTTTCACAACGCTGACGCCATGATTCCATGGCAGCGGCGAAGGCTTCTTTAAGAGTCTGTTTTGACCACTGGAAAATCGCTGAGGCAATAGCAGCACGGCTGGTGAATGTGCGGCCACGGAGAGTGTCTTTCATTGTTGGAAAAAGCCAAAAGTCACTAAGAGCCAGGTCAGGTGAGTAGGGAGCATGAGGAATCACTTCAAAGTTGTTATCACGAAGAAACTGTTGCGTAACGTCAGCTCAATGTGCGGGTGTGTTTTGGTGAAACAGCACACGCGCAGCCCTTCCCGGGCGTTTTTGATGCAGTGCAGGAAGGAATTTGTTCTTCAAAACATTTTCGTAGGATGCACCTGTTACCGTAGTGCCCTTTGGAACGCAATGGGTAAGGATTACGCCCTCGCTGTCCCAGAACATGGACACCATCATTTTTTCAGCACTGACGGTTACCCGAAATTTTTTTGGTGGCGGTGAATCTGTGTGCATCCATTGAGCTGACTGGCGCTTTGTTTCTGGATTGAAAAATGGCATCCACGTCTCATCCATTGTCACAACCGACGAAAAGAAAGTCCCATTCATGCTTGGCAACATGTCACACAGGCAGCCATATGGTCGTCCGTCAGCATTCGTGGCACCCACCTGGATGACACTTTTCGCGTTTTCAGGTCGTCATGCAGGATTGTGTGCACAGAACCCACAGAAATGCCAACTCTGGAGGCGATCTGTTCAACAGTCATTCGGCGATCCCCCAAAACAATTCCACTTTCTCGATCATGTCGTCAGACCGGCTTGTGCGAGCCCGAGGTTGTTTCGGTTTGTTGTCACACGATGTTCTGCCTTCATTAAACTGTTGTACCCACGAACGCACTTTCGACACATCCATAACTCCATCACCACATGTCTCCAACTGTCGATGAATTTCAATTGGTTTCACACCACGCAAATTCAGAAAACGAATGATTGCACGCTGTTCAAGTAAGGAAAACGTGGCCATTTTAAGTATTTAAAACAGTTCTCATTCTCGCCGCTGGCGGTAAAATTCCATCTGCCGTACGGTGCTGCCATCTCTGGGACGTATTGACAATGAACGTGGCCTCATTTTAAAACAATGCGCAATGTTTTATCTCTTTCCAACCCGGAGAAAAAAATCGGAGGTCTTAGAACTTGAATGCACCTCGTATGCACCCCGTAGGAGGGATGGATATGGTACAAAATGCTCACATTAAAAAAAATTACTTGCCACCGAAAGTGCAACTTGTTTTTAAAAGAAAAGTCTTACGGTGGAAGGGTGGCAACTTTATATACTAAAATGACCAGTTAAATAAAAACCCACGAAATGCAGTCTTACATAAAATGTATAAACATGCTCTACATTACACATACACCGCCTCTCAAGATGAAAGATAAAAACGTATTTCAGAAATTCGGCCTTTACACCTTAAGCAATAAATACGTTAACACCGAATCCGACAAGCATGACAGAGGCAGCTATTAACGTACGGCAGACCGACAGACAGGGAGTCAGACACTAACTGCCTAACAAATGCGGACGAGAGACAGACGAGCAAGCTGGGGACGAGAGACTGACCAAGAACACAACTAAAATTTAACAAGTAAATGAAACAACATATCACGAATCACTTAACTTTTAATGAACTGCGATGTCTGGCGAAGACCTGGCGCAGCACGCCCAAAACGCTCTCCCGATCCGTCCGCTGGCAGCCGCTTCAACGGATGCAGGAAGGCGAGCCGATCTCCCGTCTTACAGCGTCGCATGTCGCGCCGGCCAGACCGATGTCGTGGGTTGGCTCCTGTTGCTCTCGTGTCGGTCGCGAAGCCACTATCCCTCGCTATACGGCGCGGCCCACTGGACTGACGAGGCGACTTGACATACGCCGACGCTCAAGACGGACAAGTCATCTGTGTCTCAGTGTGCGACCGACCAACCGATCGATCCAACCGCCAATGCCCATTGCCCAAGCAACTCGATCAGACTGGCGGCCTAACACATACTAGCACTCTGGACGACAGACAGACACTGACTGCCCCACACTGACCCGGCTGACCAACAGACCAGACTCTCGAGCTCATAGCGCCCCTTAAATGCACATGAACCAGGCTACCTTTCCCCTTTTCCACCAGAGGAAGACACCAAAGCTGCGATTGCCACAGCGGCGCCACCGCCAGAAACGGAGGGCGACTGCTTTACACTACGCGCTGCGGCGCTCTCTTCAAAACAGCAAATTTTACCACGGCTCAACATTCATGTACTTCTGATGCAGTACGGTACGTTTAATTGCACTGCACTGTGCAATAAAGCAGCGGAGACCACAAGACCGGCAAATAAACAAATAATTTTCTAACCCAATGAAAAAAGAAAGGAAAAGATACTGCCTGCCAGACGCGAGGCTCGAACCCAGAGAACCACGAGCTAAGGTCACGCACATGGGCCTAGAGACACTTCGACGTGAATATATGACTTGGGTTGGGATGGACAGTTGCGACAGACCGATAAGTTCAGCCGCGGCACATTGGTATCATTCTGTAGCGAACAATAATGGAATTAATTGCATATACAAAAAGCGCTGCAAAATGTGTGGCGTGATAAGTCATTTCAGCGTAGCTGTTTATACAGGTAGTTTGCCGCCTGACGTGACTCACCATTGCTGCAGTTAGTTCCTGCCGCGCCAAGTGCGTTCAAAATAATGGTATCACAGCAGCTATCATGGGAATCGTTCAGTTCGGCACCGATTTTGCAGATGGAGCGAAATCTATGAGAGGGTGTTATGCTGGATTTGTTTCCAAAGAGAAATCAGTAGCGCCGAATGCTTCTTGGACACTTCGCTGCATTAATAGACAGGCTCTTGTCTCTAAACGCTTGCCCGATGTATTGAAATCTCTACTGAGATTGCAGTAAAAATAATTAATTGCATGAAGGCTCTCCCTACAAATTCCTGCACCTTTGCAGCGCTTTGTGAGGAAATAGTAAGCATTTATAAGTGTTCACTGTCTTACACCTAAGTTAGGTGGCCATCTCGAGATGGAACTACTGTACATCCAGATTGTATGAGCTTAAAGATGAAGTTTACATTTTTCTCACCAACCATGTCTTTCATAAAACAAAGTGCGTGGAAGATAAAATGTGGCTTCAGGCTTTAGCTTATTTGCTAGATTTTTACTGAAAAATTCACTTTAAATTTATCTTTTCAGGTGTCAAATACAAACGCTCATATTGTGCAAGACCGTATCGAATCATTCATTAAAAAACTTTATTTTTGGGAAATGAGTTTCAATAGGAATCAAATCGAGTGCTTTGGTAACCTTCACGACTTCCTGCTGGAAAATCATCTTTGTTTGGGCAAAAATGTCAAGAATGTGGTTAAAGAACTCTGAAATTTAGTAAGAAATAAGCTTCCAATTCTTATTTGAATTCTTCACAGATAAATGACATGTCACTCTGACCAGTAGTGTTTCTGCCTGCAATCTGTATGGGTAAATCTTTGGTATCTGTTTAGTAATGTATTATTTTCAAGTTGTTCACATCTTGTATAGTGAGAACTGGATTCGAAATCCCTTAGAAGAGTCATTGATTTTAGAATGCGTATTAAGCGTAAATGAAAAATAGCAGGTTCTTGAAATGTCCACTGATTTTCAGTTAAAGAAAAGTTACAAATCTTTGTCATTAAATGGTTTTTGTTAAGTTTAAAGGAGTTTCCAGTGTTAGTGAATAAAGCCATAACGGTTTTATTACCCTTTTCATCCACATATTAGTGTGAAAAGCCGTTTTCTACGTATGCCTACTTAAAAATAAATACAGAAACAGACTTTGTGCTGAATGTAATTTGAGACATTATTTAACTTCTACGGTTCCTGACTTCAAAGCTCTGTGCCGTGGAAAGCAGGCGCAACATTCTCACTGAATTCCGAAGAAGAGATGAGTAATTACGAGTACAAACAAAACTTGCATTTATTGTTGCAACTAGGCCTACACGTTGTGTAACTTTTAAGCCGTAACTGGAGTTACTTTAGGTTTTAAACGTTAAGGGTTAAGTTAAAGTTATTAAAACTGTCACTTGGAACTAAAATTTATGCATGCGTACTGCATGTGTATTTAAAACTCAGTGCTTCCCACAACTAAGATCGTTGTAGAAGGGGTTCACGAGTCGGTGAAGATTGGGAACCGTTGACCTAGTTGATCACTCAATTTCTGTTAAAGCAACGGGTCCAAAAACCGCAATTTGTTTCCCTTTCAATTTTAACAGTGAACCTGACGTTTAGTTGTGCGGCATTCATATCGTGAAAGAACTGCTGCAATGTATCCATTCGATGAAAACAGATTAAAAAACGTGTCCACAAGTTCATACAATTATCTGCCGCAGCTGAAATATAAGCCGAGATTTAAAACCCAGAGGATTTTGTACAAGAATGCGGCAGTGTAAAACGTAGAGGATAAGAGAATCCGATATTTAACAACGGATTGGAAAGGAATATTTTACAAGTCAAAACTTTAGTTTTATGCTCAACACACAGTGTTCTCAAATCTTAGCAGATGCTTGTAGCTGTATATTTAGTATTTATTATTAATAGGTAGCGTTGACACTAGATACCAGAAAACTAACGTACGTGAATTTTACCAGTTATCTTGTAACAAAGCGACTATCAAAACTTGTCTTTAGTATTGGTTTCGTATCTACTGTCCTTCCATTACAAGGGTCACACAACGTACTGCATTATGCTGCCTGCATTGCGAGGATACACTGTATTAATTCGTCTATCATTTTTCTTAAGTTTCCTCATCATTGAACTTATGAATCCGCAAAGTCCCATTTGCGCATGGCTCCTATACACCGATATACTGCTAATAATTAGCGCATACATCGTGTCACTGATTTATAACATGCTCTCCTAATTACCGAAGTAATTAAAGTAGTGGGGAAGTGCTATATTAAGCTCATAAATTGTTGGTTAATTAACGTAATTGTAACATTCTGAGAGAGAGAGAGAGAGAGAGAGAGAGCAAAATTACTTGTCTTTCCGCTCTTCAGATTTGGGAAACAGAATATGTGGAAGAAAAGCCAACGTCCTTATATATGCCTCTCTACCTTCTATAATACAACCAGAAGTAATGAAATGAAGGTGTCATTACAAGTGCATATGTTAAATCTAGTCTTCACAGTGATATTAATCCAAAGTTTGCTTCGTCAGTATATGTGTCACCTAAATTTGATACTAACAGAAGGCATCCTGAAAGATTAGATATAAGAGACTGTTACGTATCTTCGTGAGTTATTGAAGAAGTGGAATGGGTGACTCAATTATATATTAGTTAACACAACACTGAAGTAAGATTATCTCAGTATTCACCTTCTAGTGACAATCACCTCGACAGAAACATGAAATCTAAGTCATCCTAACGATATTTGAGGAAAGTACGATTATAGTCTGTGTGCTAACAGAAGCAGTTGAAAAAATTATTCTTCATAGTTGTGATCTAATATGTTGTCCACAAGATATGTGCGAATGATACCAGAGCCTCTCGCACAAACAATGATTTTACAGATCATAGTCACAGCTTTTTGACACTCCCAACAACTGCAATTTCACTTCAAAATCAAGTCCAGTACCATAAACTGCAGCCACACCATGACTATCTTCCATCAACTTGGCCCATTTCCAGAAAACATTCTCAAAATTGATGTCGCCTGTGGTGGGAGGGTCACGTCAATATACGTCTTTTCAAAAGCTGTTGTCTTTTATTTACGGATAACAAATCACGTGTGAAACCTTGATTTTTCTTCTTCCCCTCTTACTTTTAAGATGACTAAACTTGCTACATTGTTACATGTTTCTGTTCAACATATAAGCGAGCTGTTAACGACCAAGTATGAACAAAATTCATCTCAGACAGGCTGCTGGCTGTGTTATTTCACTAGGCGACGGCTCCTGTTTTAACGACAATCTCCCCTCATAATAAACAGAACTAAAGTGCAGACGAAACACACAGTCATACCAGCACGCTCTTTGAAGGTTAGCATTCTATAAGTAACTTAAAGCGGATAATGACCGACTCAGTAACTTGTATTGTAGGAGAAGTTCTGGACATGGTGAGCGTCAGTATATCTTGAATTGTTAACAAAGTACTGAGAACGACGCGCAATCCGGTAACAGAGAGAAAAAAATTTGAAGAAATTTTCAATCTCAGTGATTATACTATAGAGACTGAAAGAACCACTTATACTCTTCCGAAACACTCACATCATCTCCTAGTTGAGCAGTATTAAAATATGGAACATACAAGTACATAAAATAACGCAGTACATAATTACATTCCAAATAATGGTACCATCGAGGTTACTGAACAATTATCATTTTGTCTCTAACATTGAAACGCAGAAGTGTGTAACTGGAGACGAGATCCTGATTTCAAAGTCGATACGATCTTCTTAATGGACCGCTATACACAGGGGAAGGAAGAGAGTTCAGAGCAGTCATCTTCTGAAAGCTGAAGCTAGATTTCTGCAAACTGTTCGTTATCAGCATCAAACAATACCATACATGTAAACATTTTATTGGCAGATTACAGACCCGGAATTCTATACCCACCAAGCACAAACGAAATTTTCGCTTTACACTCACTTAACTGTTTGGAAATCGTCACCTGAATCTAGCGAGGAGAACGCCGCGAAGACTTACAAGCGTTTTGGAACTGATGGAGACGGTAATGCGCAGTTGTCCTCACGTTGGGCGCCATTCCATTTGGTGAGGGTAATGAGCTGCATACACCTCGTCTTTGCTACCCCGTTAATTAATTGATGTTATTGTTTGCAAGTAATAGTTTATTTAAAACAAATGTCGTGGGAAATACAGAAACTATATGTTCTTAAAACCACAAAATATGGTCATACATTCATTGATCGGGCTTTAATAACTTACTGAGCCACTATAGGTATGTAATAAAAAAAATGCAGCCCCAAGGCGGACACAACTGATGTAGTAATGGATCTGGTTGCAATTTTATGAGCTATTGAGTTTGTTAAAGCCCTTCCTGTAAACTGACTTATGTGAGTATGTCTGTAAATCATAAAATAAATCGCACTGGAGTGCAACATTTCGGGTTAATCCTCAGCTTCAGGGCGTAAAGAAAAAAGATTACAATTGTTTGATTCCCACTGAAGCTATCTGTTCTGGACCGCGGAAGCACTGTTTTGGGTCACCTTATTATGACTTAATACTTGTTGTCGACAACTACGATTGTATGAGAAAATAATAACATCCACATTACCTTGACAACAATTTCCAGGTCTCTTTCTAGGTTTTAGTTATTACTTTGAGACAGTGGCAAGTGGATTTCTACGTGCAGGCTTTACGGATACACATTACAATGCGGGCAGCTAACGGTATGCTGGCGTCGTGTGACTGTTTGCGGGAGTCCATAGGCAGCATCTAGCAGTGGTGTATTGTGGACACGAAAATAGTGGGTGTTACGTGAGTGACAACTGCTTATGCTGCACTTAGACAGGTGTCTGCTGTCTATTATTCTGATAATCAGTACATCAAAGAAAAAGCGCTGAGTATCCTCCTACTAGCGCTCTGCTAAACTAGCTCTGGCGGTGTTCATGCATCTTATAGGCCAGCTTACATACTCCATGTCAACAGCCAAATTATTCACTAGCAACTTTTTATGGTGTTGAAAGATCCTCTTTTACTCATTCTCAAAAAAATTGGCTCTGAGCACTATAGCACTTAACTTCTGAGGTCATCAGTCCCCTAGAACTTGGAACTACTTAAACCTAACTAACCTAAGGACATCACACACATCCACGCCCGAGGCAGGATTCGAACCTGCGACCGTAGCGGTCGCGCAGTTCCAGACTGTAGCGTCTAGAACCGCTCGGCCACCCTGGCCGGCCTATTCATTCTAAACGACTCCTCACTTTTGAGGAATTTGCGTCTATAAACATTTTTTCAAGTAACATTTGGCCGCTCGGGGAAGCCGCTCGGCCTAGGGCGTCTAGTCACGGTCCGCGCGGGTACCTCCGTCGGAGGTTCGAGACCTCCCTCGGGCATGGATATGTGAGTCATCCAAAGCGTAAGTTAGTTTAAGTTAGATTAATAAGTTAGTTTAAGTTAGATTAAGTAGTGTGTAACCCTAGGAACCGATGACCTAAGGAGTTTGGTCCCGTAAGATCTTACCACAAATTTAAATTTAAAACTAACATTTTATTTGTCAGTATCAGCAAAACCCAGGGTCCTGTTGACGCGGCATAGTGTCACGTCTCTTGATTGTCGCCTTTAATGTGCAATATATCTGACCCAGCAGTTGATGTTCCCCATGTGGTCCGATCTGTCTCGACATGCTATAACTGAAGGGCTTGCCTTCCTAGGGCCACGGGTGCAGGACCCATTCCTCCCGAAACCAGTTAGATTAGCAGGTTACAGGATCCACTCCTTCTGAACTAGCCTAAGGCCTCTAAGTGCCTTGATGCCTTCCAGCAGTTTGCGAGCTCATGTCTCAGACCAAGGCAGATCATTCTAGAATGAACATGTCCTCCGACATTACTTCTGAAAGGTAACACCTTCAGGTTCCAAAAATTGTTGAAAATGCTGTAGCGTGATGGACGTGCAACATTGATTGCAGAAGCTTTATTAGAACTGGTTTTAATGAGGAGATCCAAAAAGACCGCAGTTACGTGGAAATAGATTCTGACAAAACTCGGAGGTAAAAAAAGTTGTCAATGAAGAGAATAGTCACACAAGATATTTGTGAGAGACCATCGAAGCTAATGAATAATCAATTGAAATGAGAAGATACGTAAGTAATAACAAGCAGAGATGTCGAGACCTTTTGTACATTGTTTACATACGTAGTTTGAATATTCTGCCGAAATTGCTCCGATTGTTGAAGAGGTTCAACACACTAAACGTGGAAACTACAGACGGTAAAAAGTTCTTGCTAGGAAATGATGCCGAAAGAAAACTTGTAATATTTTGTGAACCCGAATACCTTCAAATACTTACTGAGTGTAACAATGTATGTTGATGGAATATTCAAGTGTTGCACAAAGTTCTTCTACCAGTTGTTTGCCATTCTCAAGATAGTTAATCGATATTATAGCCCAATGTTTGTTTTCTTTACTGAACAAAGAAACAACTTCGTCATATGAGAATGTCATTCAGTTGTCGATGAATGTAATGATGTAGTTCTGAAATTTTCATCATCAGTGATGTTTCAGGCTTTTAAGACAGCGTAATGAACTCTGGAAGTGAAGCCTGGGCTGATGTAAGATTCTAAGGATGCAAATTTCTTTTAACCCAGTGCTGGAGGGAGAAAATACAAACCAACATGTTACGGCATTCCGCCTGTACGGCCTGCAACTCATCTGGCACAGTAACGTTGCGGGTTGCCTACATACTACGCAACTATTACGTACCTGCAGGCGGACATACGCTCCACTACGACGCCGCTGCCTGCTGTCGACCAGCTGCCTCCTCGACGGACACAGCTTGGCCTCTGCAGCTCTGCCGATGTTGTAATCTGGTTCACGACTTTTGGTAGAAGACTGATTGTATTGTTTTTTTCTATGATCTATATTCCTTTGCAAGTACTAGATACTAGATGTAAAGTCTGGAGAAATACGAGTCTTAGCGTTGTTGCACAACGGGCTCCAGCCTGTCATTTTTTAACGTTAACTGTATTTGGTTCGTCGGGGAGCAGACGACCATACTACTTATTTTCCAGTAAACTACATTTGTGGAAACTTAGCGACTTTAGTTCCACCTATGGTGGATTCTTTACAAATATTGGGACTTACACATGACTGTTGCACAAGAAATGAAAGTGGAAGGTTTCTGTCTTGTATATTTGGTTTTTCAGATGCTGGACCCTGACATGGTAGGTGACTTTTGTTGAGGATTTTATATCAGCGATGGATGCACTGGAGTTTCGTAATCAGTTACTGGAAGCTTGTATAGAAGAATATGCACTATACCCTCCATCTATGTGGGCAGAACTGAACTGTAATAGACAGCGAACCACCAATGCTAGTAAAAGTTTCCACAGAAAATGTGATAGCCTGTTCTACTCTTTCAGTTCAGACGCGTACAGATAAAGCAAATTCGGCTCATCTCTAAAACTGCAATAAATTCGTTAAAAACCAAAAAAAGGAAAGGAACTGTCCAAACTTTAAGCTCGTAGTACAGAAAGTGGGAAACTTCCAAACTGGAATAATTTCCAGGCTTCAGTACTATAAATAGGTTTGTTACAAAACGAAACCAGTGAGTACACAGTAAAAAAGATGTGATTGTAAATGTACATGTACATATACATATTCGGATTTAAACGAAAAAAATTTGTAAATGTATTTAAAAATTAAAAATAAATATTTACATACTTTCGGTGTGTGAATTAGTTCGCCTTCTCGTGGGGTAGCATAGTTAACGCTAAACGAACTGGTATTCTTAACATGCGTTAAGTGAAGTTCGTTTTTAACAACATGAGCTTAATCGCGAGAAACCGCAGTTGTCATTCAAGTGATGCTGGACAGAGATTCAGTCTCCTTTTCGAACACACCGTCCTAACTGTTGGGTAGAAACGTGTATAATATACTTGTGCGTCCCTTTTTCTCCAGTAAGGTACCTTGAGACGTCAAAGATCCTAGCGGTAATTCTCGCACTTTCCTATTTCAATCGAACAATCTCCTTGTGATACGCTCTTTTTATTATGTCTAGTACTGCCAAGGACAAATTTCAATAAGTTCCTCTGTCTCGTTGTTAAGCTAGTTTATATCCAAGTGCTTTATGGACTTTTTACGATATAATGGAACTCTAAGAGTAAAAATTAAAATCTATGTCACAATGAACCGTATTTTCGATAAACGCGAAGAAGTTTTTCACCGTCTACTGTAAGTGCATATGGTAGGAAGCTTTGCTTGCACGGGCTGTTCATGAATTTTAGACGGAAGAATGAGCAGCAAAAATCTGCGCGAGAACGGTAAAGGTCCGCGGTCTGGCCAAACACTACGGTCTCACCGTCCGATGCCCTGAAGGCGCGTCACTATCTACGAAAGATACGCCCATCTGTTTTAGACGGAAGGAATCTGTCTCATCCTGTTCCGGACTCTTGCAGGCTTTGGAGGAATGGATCCCATTTTTCTGTCTGCGGGAGGAGTACGTCATGCCCCCGAGGAAACACCGTCCACTGGCGGCCTCTGCTTTCCCTGTGCCCCCTGGCGGCTCGAGGTACTGTCGTACAAATCCACAACGAAGTGTTGTACGCCCACGGAGTCTTAGATCTTCATTGATTTACATACAGTTTGTAGAAATTAGTAGCCGGCATTCTATTGATACAAACATAGATCCAGCCATTCCTCTTTCATCACATTCATGTCCACTTTATTTTCTATTTCTGGAACTGCAGTAATAACTTTTTGCGTAGGCGATGTTGAACAGCTTTTAGCGAGGTTAATAGTAGTACGTGAACAATCTGTAGATTATAGTTGGTACTGCAACAGTGAGAACGCATAGCTGACTTGGGTTTGAGATCCGAAGATAGTCTGACTGTGTCGACATCGATTATCTTCAGTACAAGATAGTGATACAGCTCTGTATTTCATAATGCTCTTCTTAATCTTTAATAACTGACTGACCTTTCCTGGAATGACAACATGTGCTGTTAGTTCTTCTTTCCTTCTGCATAGCCCCCAACTCTTTGTAGCTGTATATTGTCATGAATTCCATTACCTCCTTGTTTCTTTTTTAAGAGATAAGCTAACGGTTGTTTTATCCCTGTCTTTCGTCCAAATAAAAGCTACCTTAAAACGGCAAAGTGTAATGCAATCGATCACACTTTCCACAGTTCCACGTGATGGAAACAGAAATGCCATGTGGCTAGGGCCTCCAGTCGGGTAGACCGTTCGCCGGGTGCAAGTCTTTAGAGTTGACCCCACTTCGACGACTTGCGTGTCGATGGGGTTGAAACGATGATGACGAGGACAACACAACACCTAGTCACCGAGAGGAGAAAATCTCCTACCCAGCCGGGAATCGAACCCGGGCCGTTAGGTATGACATTCAGCCACCCTGACCACTCAACTACCAGGGGTGGACAGTTCCACATGATGAAACAGACACACTTAAAGGAAAAGAAAAGAAAAGAAAAGAAAAGCAGATGTCGCATCTTTTTTATAATCAACTTCCATTGTTGTTGTCAACTCCGTCAATAATGGAGTGCAGAGTATGCCCGATAGTACACAGATCAAAAAATTTTGCATCACCTCGGTTTTTTTTCGCCTTTTTTATTGCTCATGATAACCACACATGATGCATGTTGTACCACCATACAACGAGACCTGCAGAGGTGGTGGCCCAGATTGCTGTTTACACCGGTACCTCTAATACCCAGTAGCACGTCCTCTTGCATTGATGCACGCCTGTATTCGTCGTGGCACAAGTCCACAAGTCCATCAAGGCACTGTTGGTCCAGATTGTCCTATTACTCTACGGCGATTCGGCGTAGATCCCTCAGAATGGTTGATGGGTCACGTCGTCCATAAACAACCCTTTTCAATACACCTCAGGCATGTTCGATAGGGATCATTTCTGGAGAACATGCTGGCCACTCTAGTCGAGCGATGTCGTTATCCTGAAGGAAGTCCTTCAGAGAGATGTGCACGATGGGGGCGCGAATTGTCGTCCATGAAGACGAATGCCCCCCAATGTGCTGCCGATATGGTTGCACTATCGGCCGGAGGATGCATTCACGTGTCGTACAGCCGTTACGGTGCCTTCCATTATCACCAGCGGCGTACGTCGGTCCCACATAATGCCACCCCAAAACAGCAGGGAACCTCCACCTTGCTGCACTCTATGGACCGTGTGTCTAAGGCGTTCAGCCTGACCGGGTTGCCTCCAAACACGTCTCCGACGATTGTCTGGTTGAAGGCATATGCGACACTCATCGGTGAAGAGAACGTGATGCCCATCCTGAGCGGTCCATTCGGCATGTCATTGGGCCCTTCTGAACCGCGCTGCATAGTGTCGTGCTTGCAAAGATGGACCTCGCCATGGATGTCGGGAACGAAGTTGTGCATCATGCAACCTATTGCTAACAGTTTGAGTCGTAACAGACATCCTGTGGCTGTACGAAAAGCATTATTCAACATGGTGGCGTTCCTGTCAGGGTTCCTCCGAGCCGTAATCCGTAGGTAGCGGTCATCCAATGCAGTAGTAGCCCTTGGGCGTCCTGAGCAAGGCATGTCATTGACAGTTCCTGTCTCTCTGTATCTCCTCCATGTCCGAACAACATCGCTTTGGTTCACTCCGAGACGCCTGCACAATTCCCTTGCTGAGATCCCTTCCTGGCTCAAAGCAATAATTCGGACGCGATCGAACCGCGGTATTGACCGTCTAGGCGTTGAACTACACGGAGCACGAGCCAAAATTAGTCGGTAAGAATGTGATAAGTAATTATCGAATGTGACAAGCCTATGAGACCTTGAGCACAATTCTTACCGATCTGGTAGAGCTCGCTTTTCAGTTCAAAATGGAAAACTTCCTTCCGCTATGGTTTTCAGTCGAAATCTTAAAATGTGAAACACATCGTCTTCGTCAGCTAAATAGCAAACTTTATTGCCAAGCTTAATTTGTTTGATGGTCATACACGTCATGCCCAACTATCAACCTACGGGACGTAACAAGAACTTGTCAGCAACCACAACAGATCAAACATTTGCTTCAAACTAACACTAGGTTCACCAGTTGGAAGTGTTTGCATCTGGAGATTGCTAGAGCCAAAATTTCCGTGTGTGCAGTCTTCATTACGAGCAGTCATGGAGAAAGGGATGACTGCGTAGATACGGATTCATCTCAGGTATAACATTCACATGAAGATGACAGTAACAAGGAATGACAATGTCTATTTACGACTCATCGTTTTGACGAACTTATATCTAACACTTCATTCCCTGTCTTCAGTAACATAGGCAGTTCCTTGATCGTATTCGCTTCCATTAATAAAACCACGAAAAACAGAAAGGAAGCCGTCAAGCACCATGTCTGATTATGTCAGATCGGAATAAACCGAGGCGTCTAGCAATATGAGGTTGTGCGCCATCCTGCATTTTGGTTCTGATAAAACCCCATGTCATTCGAAGCATGTGTGTCAATTTTTACCTCTCTACCTACATTATTCCGTGGTTTATTAAATTTTCAAATTTATACTGACTTTGTATCACCTGGTATATTGCCGTGTCCGTCTGTTCGGCGTGGCGTGAGTCCGGCATGCTGTTAGTCGGGTAGCGCGAGGTCTGACACCGTCACTTACCTCTACCGGCACCTTTCATACCGCTTCATCAGCTCCCTAAGCTGAGTTTGCCGTTTCTTATGTAACCTTTAGCCGTTTGTTCCTCGGTGCCTCAAGTCCTGAGATTCTGCCTGGCCCCTTAATCGTTAGAGCCGGTGCCGCCCTGTGAGATTAAGGACTTTATGCCCTTGACTTTTTACTGAATTGTATTTTTACTAAATACTTCATTCTCTTAGAAGGGACTTTTTTTAAAACATGTTTTTCTGGAATTGTTTCGGGGTCCACTGCTAACTTGGTATTGCCTTAACTACAATTGCAAGCTTGTTATACCCGTATGGTTTTGTTAAATTCACACGTTATTCAATACTGGCTGTTTGTCCAGCCCCTCATATGTTAATTCTGTAGTTCTGATTATCATTCAACATTGCCTCAACTAACAATTTAAAATTTTTGGTGTTACAAAAAAAATTGGATTTTGTTATACAGTAATATTAACTGTTTCACAATTATTCGATTTCTTAGGGGCCAAATTAACCCATATTCAGTTGTGATTATCTCCTTTAAAAATTCTAATTGTGAGAAATGATGAATGGTCTCATAACCGAGGCTTAGCCTTTCACGAGGAGTTCCAATCCTTATTCCATTCCTTGAGATATCACCTTGCGGTTCCTTTGTGCTCCTTCGAAATGCAACTCAGAATCTGACAGTCCAGTATTTCTTAAATCCTGCCCTAATGCTACTCTATCAATCGAGTTTAAAATCCCCCTGCTTGCCTAAGAAAAATCTGAGAGTCCACAAAACCTTACACCACATAATATTTAACCTAACTTGCAAACATAACCGATTAACTGTATGCAATGTTAAAATGAGTTCTAGAGTGTCATGAAAATATTCAGAGGCGTCGGAAAGAGCTCAAACTAACTGATATACTAAGTATTAGTTTTAACTCCTTTCCCGTTTACGTTTCTTCATTCTGCTCTTGGAGAGAAAAAGTGTCTCAGAACCAAAAACACTTGTTGTTGTTGTTGTTGTTTTCAGTCCGAAGACTAGTTTGATGCAGCGTTCCATGCTACTCTATCCTGTACAACTCTCATCTCCAAATGACTACTGTAACCTACATCCTGAATCAGTTCATTGTATTAATCTCTGGTCTCTATGATTTTTATCCCTCAAACGTCTCTCCAATACTACATTGGTGACACCTTGATGTCTCAGAATGTCTCCAACCAACCGGTCCCTTCTTTTAGTTAAGTTGTGCCACATATTTCTTTCCTCACAGTTATATTCAGTACCTCTTTATTAGTTACACTATCTACCCATCTAACCGTCAGCTTTCTTCTGTAGAACCAAGTTTCAAAGTTACCGAGCGAAGTGGTTCAGTGGTTAAGGCGCTGGACTCGTTTTCGAGAGGACGGCGTTTCAAATTCCCATACGAGTATTCAGATTTAGGTTTACAGTGGTTTCCTGAAATCGCTTGAGGCAAATACGAGAATATTTCCTTTGAAAAAGACGTAATCGATTTCTTTTCCTTGATTATAGCTTGTATTCCATCTCTAATGTCATCATATATGGGACATTAAACCCTAGTCTATCCGTTCCTTACTTTGTGTGTTGCCCTTTGATCTGAATAAAAAATATGCGAATGCCTATGTAGTTGACATATACACTTTGGAAATTTATTTCCTGCGCGCTGAGTCATCGTTGTCTCTAGTCAGTCGCGTTCCCCACGTTTAACGTGCCTTATTACTCCTTTAGTTTTATGGTTTTTTCCGCTGGACACCAGACGAACAATTTTTTTTCTCTCGTTTTGAGAAGCTGTTGGATTCACTTGAATATTTCATAATCTTGTTCCTGCAGCGTATTAACAATTTGTTTTACCTGGCGGTATCAGAGCACTGTTCCCGCACTCGCTGTAACAAGGTACATCTGTTGTTACCCTGGTCGCTATGGAAGTTTTTCCACGAGACAGATTGGGAGTTCCTGAATTTCCCATGGGACTGCAGCGCTGTCCGCCGGTCTGGACTGTGATGTTCAAAATCGCATAGAGATTTCGCATATTTCGCTAGAACGTTACTTTTTTTTTTACGCAGAGACAACTGTGTAGTCACCTCTAGCAGCTAGATTAGTTTTTGAGATGGACTACAGGGTATGATTGTTCAAAACGAAACGACTAAAATTATTCAGAGAAACTGCACACGCAAATTAAGTCATCTCGTGCCTGGAAGCAGGTTTAAAATTATTGTACAGTGTAGCTATAAGGGAGCAAGGGGGGAGGGGTGGAAAGACAATTGTGAAAAACACACACAGTTAAAAAGATGCACCATTTCCACAAATTTTAAGATACAATAAAATTTTGTACCATTCTTGACATGAAATTAACACATTTACTGTTAAGTTCCTTGGTTTATATATACATTTAACATCCTTTACGGAATTTGAATTATTATTTTCAAATAATAATATGTATACCCTTTTCTCATAAACTAATCAAGAGATTTCTGAGAAATTTCCTCTGTTTAATCTCTTTCCATGCAGTAAGCTTCTCTCATGAGGCTTTTTTTTGAATATGTCAAAGAGGAGAATTTTAATAATTTCTTAATTATAATTCTGCAGTATTAAATTCATGCAACATTCCAAGCACTTTGCCCCATACCTCAGCTAAAACTCATGACATTCATATTTACTCTTGAGACAACATTATATAGTTTATAGGTACAAATGTACAAAATTTACTAATTCCCATTTCAGAGATTCTGAGAAAAAGAGGTGTCAACTTTAAAAAACAATTTTCAGGAAATGCAATTTAAAGTTCAAATTAAAGTTTTTTCTTACGTCTTTATTACGTCACCTGTTCTCCAGATTTGTACTCAGGCTCCTCTTTCCCTTGAAGGCTTATCTCCGGTTTCTTGTTTTCTACCTTCCTCCCTTTATCACATCTAAGCTGACTTTTCAACTGCAGAGAGGTGACAAGTCTATTTTTCTCAAGAAGCCTTGAATTAAATCTCCCATCTTAAATCCCATTTTCACTGAGATCTTCATTGTCCCTACATTTCCGTCATTAAACAAGAACTGCATCATAAGTTGCAATTCTGACAACGGTAGCAGATGGAAATGAAGTGTTAGGGCATTGTTTGATGACTGAATTCAGAAAGTCATTTGGATTCTGTGTTTTGCCAAGATCACACATTTTTAGAAGTTCAAGAGAATCGGCCATAAACCTGTAAGTAGGCTTGGCAACACCCAGGATACAATTTGGAAGCCTCTCCTTGTAAATACAGGTGTTGTTGTCCCTCTGAGGGACCTAACTACGCTTCTGGTTGGTCTCTGTTGGTCCATTACGGTCAAGGGACGTCGGCTGATATATACTTTTCAATTCAAAAAACTTTACCTGCAGCAGTACACTTTAAGATATTTTATTTTATTTTGAAAGCAGCCAGTTTTGACATTTCATTTTGCTATCTTCAGGCCCCTACGCTTTTTTCGAATCATCTAACTTATCGTATAGCACCGTAAAACTGGATATCGTGAATCCCAGTCGTGCTGCTGCTTCACACGAAAGGGTTTTCGTGTGAATCAGCTACACGACGATTGGGATTCACGATATCCAGTTTTAATCACTCATTAAACACTTACGTATATCCTCATCAGTAGCACACGGTAAAACAAGAATTTCTTCTTCATAAACCAAGCATCTGGTTTATTATTGTTTCTACATTGAAGAGCGAAAGAAACTGGAACACCTGCCTAATATCGTGTAGGTCCTCGTGAGAACCTAGATTTGCCGCAGCAAGACGTGGCATAGACTCGACTGATGTCCGAAGTAGTGCTGAAGGGAATCGACACCTTGAATCATGCAGGATTGTCCATAAATCCGTAAGAATACGAGGGGGTAGAGATCTCTTCTGAACAGCACGTTGCAAGGTATCCCAGATATGCTCAATAATGTTCATGCCTTTGGAGTCTGGTGCCCAGCGGAAGTGTCTGAACTCAGAAGGGTGTTCCTGGAGCAGCTCTGCAGCATTTCTGGACGAGTGAGGTGTCACATTGTCCTGCTGGAATTGCTCAAGTCCATCTGCAAAAATGAGCTTCCGTGTTAGCCAGAGTTGGGATTCCAGAAGGCTCTCGTTTCCAGCTCTACTGTTTTATTAACCAGGTGTTTAGTTTAGTTATTCGTATGATCCATGGATTATAACTGAGATCTCTTACCCTGATATAGAACGAATCGGATTTACAGTTATAGTAATTTCTCGGTGAAATGAAGCCCACTATAAATGCGTTGACAGCAGGAACGGTATAAGAAATACGCAGAAAAATTGATTGGTTTTCAGTAAATGGGCCTTACAGTTTATGAACTCATGCAGAACACAGGATACATCATTACCAATCACAATAGCATAGAGGTAAGAGGAAATATATAACACTAAATATTCAATGTACATGACTGTGCGTATCTATCAGCGCCTGAAGGTAACTCACATATATTAAATATTTTGAAACGCCTGAGTTCAGTTATGTATGCCATGAGTGTTATTGCTGTTTTTGGTGATGAAACAAAATTGGCTCACTTTTCACACTTCGATTCATTCGGAGTTTCATTCATTTACATCATGTGTATCAAATTTCAGGGTAATTCAGCAATCAATATTTTATGAGTTTTGTTGCGAGACAATCACAAACTAAAAGCAACGGGAGAATTTGTAAATAAAATGCTAGTAACTACTCTACTTCCGTCGTCTAAGAGTGAGGTCGACAGCGTTAGTGTATACTATAAACGACTCCTCCGGCACCTGGTAAACGGCCCCAGCGGGAAGTCATGTGGGCCGAGCAACAGACATGAAGCCGGAGATAAGATGTGGCCTACAAGCTGTCACAAGATAATTTTAATCCTGCTGCGCTGAAGTATTCGCCAATTATTCTCTTGGTGTCTTCTACAAATTACTATGACCTGGAGTAAACTGAAATTGCGTATCATCACTGATCACCGTGTACCCAAATGTCCTGTAAGATAGTGTCTCACACTTTATCAGATGTAATAGTAACAAACATGGCCGTCACTATGGACAACCTACGACTGGGCTGCTCTTGCACAGAAGAGGACAACTTATGTAGCCATTCAAATTTCGCCTACTTCTCTTGTGAATTAACTGTGGTGACCAGCATATAAAACTTTTTTAAAACTTATTTATCGATTATGCTGTTATTTCTTCGTAGAACAATTGCATATCGGTATTTAAGGTTGAATAACGATTAAACTGCTTATGTTCTATTGATTTTTGTTTGTTTCTAATTGGTTTGAGACTTACTGGGCCATCTTCAGGAAACAACTTACTATGGTCTGGAAGGAACTTTAGATCTTAAGTAACCATGTGTATAGAAGATGTTTAACAATGTTAGCACAGGTTGCACATTAAACACAATAATTAGAGTACACAATATTACAGTATTACTCATTATATGGTTATGATCCCATAGTTTGTGAGGTCGTGAAATTGTCTGAGAACTGTGTAACAGAGCATTAGTCACTTACGTTTGTAACTCGTAAAACAAGTTTTGCATCAAGTGTAACTACAACGTTAAAAAATAAGTTTGGTGCACAACATTCTGTGCAAGTGAATTGTATGTCTGCTTATAATGTTTGGTTACCCATGAACTAGTGTCTCTTGCAGACACTAGTCAGTTGTTCCCTGAAGATAGCCTAATAAGCAGAAAACTAGTTAGAAATAAACATAAATCAGTAAAACAAAAACAGAGTACTTGATATTCAACCATTAATATCGGTATTCCTGAAGCTGTCAATATTGTTATTCAACCATAAATATCGGTATTCTTGAAACTGTCAATCATTTGTGCTATAGAACTATTTCTACTCCACAGGTGAACATCTGATCGTAACTGAGCGACTGGCAAAGAGTAGTAAAACTTTATTGTAAAGAACGAGTGAGTAATGTTCTGTTTATGTAACTAGTCAGCATGCACCTACACTTCTACGATGAAACTGTATAGTATATGCAAACCAACTGACACATTCTTCACTGTGAATTGTCACATATAGATTCCACATAACATGAAAACAACTGAACTATTATCATTCTCACTATTATTTATTTATTACAATCACAGAACCTACCCTCCTCTGTTTCTACAGCAGTTTGTAGAAAAAATCGAGTACTTTGGACATTTTCTGCGTATTAATACACTATAATAATGCAATATTGCGATAGTAATTTATATGATATAGCATTGTTATAAGTATGCACGTGTGGGAGTCGCCAAAAGATCATCTGTGAATACACTGTGAAGAGCAGCATTATTCTGTGGCGAGAAGCGCCCGAACAATTTGTTTTACTCTTTTCTATGACTATTCTTTGTAATAATTTAGATTTTTCAGTTGATTGATGTTTGAGTAAAAGTAAATAAAAAGTTATTTCCTTACCACTTTCATGGATCTCTTTAGCAGACATAGGTAAATTGTAGTTGGCTAAAGACGTAAAGATAACATAACTAGAAAAAAATAGTGTAAAATGGAGGTAGATAAAGGAGAAAATATAAGTGAATGAGCATATTACGTTATTTCTTATGTACATTTATCTTTCGATCCTTTAGTTTGCAGGTGTCTCGGTACATCTTCGAGTATTTCCTAAGCTGAGAGGGATAATACTCTAAAATTTAATCAAGTGCTCATTTCCTGGATTTATTGTATCCATACATTTAATTTTATACATTTGAAACTGTAATTTACGGTCCATTTGTTGAGTAACGTATAAAAACATCGATATATGAGAACTGTTTACTAAATAACAATATCATTATACTACCCAGGTTTCAGATGATTATACAATGGTAAGACAGAGAGTTAGGAACCACGTTTTAAATTGTAAGACATTTCCAGGCGGCAGATGTGGACTCTAACCACAATCTATTGGTTATGAACTGTAGATTAAAACTGAAGAAACTGCAAAAAGGTGGAAATTTAAGGAGATGGGACCTGGATAAACTGACTAAACAAGAGGTTGTACAGAGTTTCAGGGAGAGCATAAGGGAACAATTGACAGGAATGGAGGAAAGAAATACAGTAGAAGAAGAATGGGTAGCTTTAAGGGATGAAGTAGTGAAGGCAGCAGAGGATCAAGTAAGTAAAAAGACGAGCGCTGGTAGAAATCCTTGGGTAACAAGAAATATTGAATTTAATTGATGAAAGGAGAAAATATAAAAATGCAGTAAATGACACAGGCAAAAAGGAATACAAACGTCTGAAAAATGAGATCGACAGGAAGTGCAAAATGGCTAATCAGGGATGGCTAGAGGACAGATGTAAGGATATAGAGGCTTATCTCACTAGGGGTAAGATAGATACTGCCTACAGGAAAATTAAAGAGACCTTTGGAGAAAAGAGAACCACTTGTATGCATATCAAGAGCTCACATGGAAACCCAGTTCTAAGCAAAGAAGGGAAAGTAGAAAGGTGGAAGGAGTATATTGAGGTTCTATACAAGGGCGATGTACTTGAGGACAATAATATGAAAATGGAAGAGGATGTAGATGAGGATGAAATGGGAGATATAATACTGCGTGAAGAGTGACAGTGCACTGAAAGACCTGAGTCGAAACAAGGCCCCGGGAGTGGACAACATTCCATTAGAACTACTGACAGCCTTGGGAGAGCCAGATGTATGAGACAGGTGAAATTTCCTCAGACTTCAAGAAGAATATAATAATTCCAATCCCAAAGGAAGCAGGTGTTGACAAATGCGAAAATTATCGCACAATCAGTTTGATAAGTCACAGCTGTAAAATACTAACGCGAATTCTTTACAGACGAATGGAAAAACTGGTAGAGACCGACCTCGGGGAAGATCAGTTTGGATTTCGTAGACATATTGGAACACGTGAGGCAATACCGACCCTACGACTTATCTTAGAAGCTAGATTAAGGAAATGCAAACCTACGTTTCTAGCATTTGTGGACTTAGAGAAAGCTTTTGACAATGTTGACGGGAATACACTCTTTCAAATTCTGAAGGTGGCAGGGGTCAAATACAGGGAGCGAAAGGCTATTTACAATTTGTAGAAACCAGATGGCAGTTATAAGAGTCAAGGGACACGAAAGGGAAGCAGTGGTTGGGAAGGGAATGAGACATGGTTGTAGCCTCTCCTCGATGTTATTCAATCTGTATATTGAACAAGCAGTGAAGGAAACAAAAGAAAAATTTGGAATAAGTATTAAAATCCATGGAATAGAAATAAAAACTTTGAGATTTGCCGATGACAATTCTGTCAGAGACAGCAAAGGACTTGGAAGAGCAGTTGAACGGAATGGATAGTATCTTGAAAGGAGAAGATGAACATCAACAAAAGCAAAACGAGGATACTAGACTGTAGTCGAATTAAATCGGGAGATTCTGAGGGAATTAGATTAGGAAATGAGACACTTAAAATAGTAAAGGAGTTTTGCTATTTGGGGAGCAAAATAACTGATGATGGTCGAAGTAGAGAGGATATAAAATGTAGACTGGCAATGGCAAGGAAAGTATTTCTGAAGAAGAGAAATTTGTTAACATCGAGTATAGATTTAAGTGTCAGGAAGTCATTTCTGAAAGTATTTGTATGGAGTGTAGCCATGTATGGAAGTGAAACATGGACGATAAATAGTTTGGAAAAGAAGAGAATGGTGCTACAGAAGAATGCTGAAGTTTAGATGGGTAGATCACATAACTAATGAGGTAGTATTGAATAGAATTGGTGAGAAGAGAAGTTTGTGGCAGAACTTGACCAGAAGAAGGGATCGGTTGGTAGGACATGTTCTAAGGCATCAAGGAATCACCAATTTAGTATTGGAGGGCAGCGTGGATGGTAAAAATCGTAGAGGGAGACCAAGAGATGAATACACTAAACATATTCAGAAGGATGTAGGTTGCAGTAGTTACTGGGAGATGAAGAAGCTTGCACAGGATGGAGTAGCATGGAGAGCTGCATCAAACCAGTCTCAAAACTGAATACCACAACAACAATAAATTTAGGTATACCAAACTAAGCTACAATTACATACGCTCCTGTTAACCGATGCAACGCAACACTTCACGGACCATACACTGCTGTCACATTACTAGTGAACTTACCACTCTCTCATCATCGGCAAACATCACCGGTTTCTTCCACACAAGCCTCTTATTTTGCAACCGTCCTCCTCCTTCACCCTCTTCAGCTTTGACCCATGTTAGTTTTTGCTAGTAACAGTGATAAGCATTGTAATATGAAGCTTGCAATTTGGACCCCGTCTCTTCCCGACTCCATAAAGGGCCGCTACAAAGTGTTTGATACGGCCACTATATAAATTTTACCATTCTAACGCGTCTGGCACTCCTCACAATTTGAAGCCCCAAGCTGCGGCTTGTGCAGCTTGGCCCCTAAACCAGCACTGTAGATCCTACGACGTCCATCCTAACTCCTCATCATTCGCATATGCCCTCCCCTTCACCCCTTCTGTTAACAGCTTTTATACGTCTATTTATGCCTCTAGTACCTACTCAGAACTCTTTTAGTTAGTCTCTGGGTATATTATTTGTGACTATGTTAAGTAACTAGGATGTGTCAGCCTTTGTAATTAGCAGCGTCATTTCGCCCAGAGAGGCATCATACCACTTGGAGTGGGTATGTTAACAATGTGCTCAGCAGATACTACTCACCGGAGTCACACAGTGCCAATCTCGTAGCTATTTTATGTACTTATTGCTATAAATGGCTATGTTTTTTCACACACAAATGTTTTATTCATTTCTTACATAAACTAGCAGTACGGCAATAAACAGACTTTTTTAACACGCTGCTAAAGGCAATAAAGTAATTTACAGCAATGCAACAGTTTAAGAATTTCTTTTAAAAACGGCAATCAAGTCATTTATAGCAATGCAACAGGTTAAATTTTTTTCAAAATACAGAAGCTAGCATTACGGCAATAAACAACCTTTCAAAACACGTCGCTAACGGCAATCAAGTAATTTATAGCAATATAACAGTTTAAAAAATTTGAAGAACATTAGTAAACAGGCTACTAAAGTAAATACAGAACTTTGTTAATAAAGTACGGTGAGATAGTGAAGCTACCAACACCGCCTTTAAAAAAAAAAAGTCAAAGGTCTCAGCAAACACACGATTAATGGCAATAAAGGAATGGAGAAAGTCAAAAAGTTTTTAAACAAAAGTGTCCTGAAATACCATTAGAACGTAACAGATATGACGGACCCGTGTAAGGCAGCCACAAACCACCCACTCAGGGATGCTCAGGCTAGGCAGAATACTGACCAATTTAAATACGCCCGTAAACACAATTTCCACTATCAGGTTGGTCACTGCACCTACTTTTAGCCAGCGAAAACTTGTAAAAAGGTGGCTTAACTAGCTGACAGTAATAGAGCTAACCTCGTGCAAGGAAACATTACACCACACATTCCTTAATGAGCGACCACATGATCAACCAACAAGAAGCATGAATTTACTCATAACACACGACAGAATAGCAAGACAATGAAACTGCCAAAACTACACCTCCCATCGGGCAGTAACGAGAGGAGGAGGAAAGATCAATGTCTTCAATTACACCGGAGCCAGGAACAGCAAACCCGATCGCCAGAGGCCACAAGGCAGAAGAGAATCCGGTTACACAAACTTATTACTTAATGGTTAAACCTTCCACTAATTTAACTTGCAATAACGAACGGACAGGCAGTACACGACCTCCCATGCCAAGGATCCACACATCCGACCGCGCACGCGTCGCCAACGTACCCAACACGATACGGTCACGCGACAACACGCTCTGTCACCGGAGTTCACGTCTTCCCTGCAACGTTGACCCACCAAGGCGAAATGAACAGCAACTACTCGTGGGGCAATTCTGTATACAGCCAACCTCTTCCGTCAACTCGACCCGCTCGTTACACACTACCGACGTACAACACATGGCGACTCGGTACAACCGACCACGCCTGGTCCGCACTGGCGAGCCACACTCCCTCCCATGTCCACCAGACTCTCCGCGCGCACGCCCCTACTTCCGCGCCACCACACGAAGTTATCACCGGTCAAAGATCTCACTTCGTCCATAGCAGTTTCCCCGAAGCAAAAACGCAGATATCGATGGCAGAGGGAAAAGGCAAACAAGCAGCCACTTAATGACAGACAACATATCAAACAAACATGTCAGGGGAAGAAAAGGAAAACCAATGCAATTTAAACAGAAGGTGTAGTCGATACACGGCTCAGATTCGTTCATAGCCTCTCTCTGATGTTCGGAAGGAGACTATACTGAATTTCCAAACTGCGTTGGTGCCGTGGACGGAAAAGATGTAAGACTGAAGAAATCTGCTAACAGTCGATCGGAATTTTATAATCACTGGAAATTTTTTGATCAGTACTTTTGGGTGTAGTAGATGCTGGCCGTTGTTCCACTGTGATGGACGTGGGCTCATACAGCGCCTGTGGGGATTCCGATGTATTCAAGAATTACAGCTTCTATCAAAGACTGAAATATAATCAGTTAAACATCCGAAATCCTCAAATATTCTGTCACGATGAGGAAGACGAACATCAGCAGTTTAATTTTGTAGGAGATGAAGCGTTTGCACTATCTACACACATTATGCGTATTTTTCAACATATTTTCCGTTCCACGCGAATGGCTTACGCCACTTTACGCGGTGGGACCGGGGGGGGGGGGGGAGGGGGCTGTATGCCTACATGGTACCACAATACTTGTCTACGTCCAAGTCAATACTTTTTGCATCAGTAACCACCTCATCATCTATGTACCACTTCCTGTGGAGTGCATCCTTCATTGGGCCAAACAGTTGGATGTTGGAAGGTGTGAGTCCAGGGTGTAGGGTAGATGAGGAACAACAATCCATGAAGTTTTTTCAGCGCCTATCAGGTACACAGACTTATGTGAGGCCTGGCATTCTCATGAAGAATCACAATTCGTTTGCATTTTTTGTGGCAGCGAACACATTGTAGGAGTCACAGCTGTGTGATGTCGGCCAACATGTGGTAGATTGACAGGTCTGCGCAACTTTGTTGTGATGATGACACCCCTCACCCAAGGACTCACCGTGCTTTTGTTCACTGCCAGTTCTTTTTGCAAACCCCTATCAATATCTGCTATGCTCTGGTTTTCCTAGAAAAGAAACTCAATGACAGCTCTCTGACTGGAACGCTCCACAGTTACGGACGTGCATATAGCGCCGCCTATCTGAAATTTATGAAACTATGGCAATTGGGGGGGGGGGATATTCAATGATATCCCACACTAAATTCCGCATTTTCTCAATCGAAAATAGTCGAGAAAACAATGTGTTGCGTTACTTATTGAACGCCCCTCGAATGGTTGTGATTTTGGATAAGAAATGGAGAATATTTCATCGTTCTATAGATGTGGATATCAGTTTTCCATATATAATAAAAAAATCATGTAGTATTCTAAATGATTTCGTAAGAAGAAATGACGTATAAATCTAAGCGGGTCATGTGAATGCATTCAGCAACGCTCTGAGCCTAGAGCAAGAAGACTTGATATGCGAGATATTCAGGAAAGAGATTATTTTGGGTTCCATGAGTCCACAAGGATCAGTACCTTGGCAATATGACACAATTTAAATTGTGGTAATGGTGATTCTACATGAACGAATAAAATCAGTGAACTACGGAATACCTTTGTTATTGTATTCTGGTCCTGACAATCCAGTCCAGTTCCGAATGACGTTGCAGTACACTTCTCCCCATACTTTCTCTTTCAAATTGCTGTTACTGTGTTCTCTTGATTTCCTATTGTAGAGAGCTGGCCTTTTTTTTTGTTTTTGAAATTAGTCTTCGTGAGTCGACAAAATAACTTACAGTGTCATCCGCAACTCTCGTTATCATACAACCGGCTGGCACATAGGACATGTCTGTCACACATTGTGAGAGCGGCTGAGAAACAGCGTCACTAGCAGTGTTGCCAACAAGACTGAATCAGTTGCCGCTAGATTGGATGTGAAAAATCGCTAAATGTCGCTAAAATAATTTGACCGGATTGACGAACTGAAACACAAAAATACACTTTTCTTTTTCTGAAATTTTTACTCGTCTACATAAGCGTCTTTTAAAGTAAGCCCATTACAGACCATACAACCGATTTGTTCATCGTCATCGTCATAGTTGTCAATTAGACAGGTTAAAGGGTGTTATAGTTGTCCCAAAGTTGAAGTTCATAGCTGTGCATTACTATCAACTATACTCCTAAATGGGTATGATTTGTTGGTTCCAATAAGTCTGAGTACATTTGTGGGCAACCCATAGTCAAATCATTGTATATTCATTCTTTTTAAGGTTCTTTCGACCATCAAAATAGAATTCAAATTAGTAAGGCCAAGGCGATTGCGAAGTTCTGATTTGACCAAATTCATGGCACTAAAAACTCGTTCTATATCTGTATTTGAATGTGTCATGACAATAGAATAAACTCAAGAGTGCACAACTCTTTGAACGAATTTCGATTTCCATCATCTTCATAAGATCGAACTTCAGTCCACAACATGACTATACTCTCGATGTTTTGCCATCCAGTGAAGTTAATATGATTCCGTTGTTGTTGTATTTCTTCCTATATCTTGTTGTTGTTGTTGTTGTCTTCAGTCCTTAGACTGGTTTGATGCAGCTCTCCATGCTACTCTATCCTGTGCAAGCTTCTTCATCTCCCAGTACTTACTGCAACCTACATCCTCCTGAATCTGCTTAGTGTATTCATCTCTTGGTCTCCCTCTACGATTTTTACCCTCCACGCTGCCCTCCAACGCTAAATTTGTGATCCCTTGATGCCTCAGAACATGTCCTGCCAACTGGTCCCTTCTTCTTGTCAAGTTGTGCCACTAACTCCTCTTCTCCCCAATTCTATTCAATACCTCCTCATTAGTTATGTGATCTACCCATCTAATCTTCAGTATTCTTCTGTAGCACCACATTTCGAAAGCTTCAATTCTTCTTGTCCAAACTATTTATCGTCCATGTTTCACTTCCATACATGGCTACACTCCATTTAAATACTTTCAGAAACTACTTCCTGACACTTAAATCTATACTCGATGTTCTTCCTATATATTGATATCATTATATCCCAATTCTTTTGTTAGGTCTGTGACATCATGAGTGCTTGTTTTAGTTCGCAAAACTTCTAGTACAGAAAATCTGTTCATGTTGGTTAAAATATCAGTCTTGGGTGGAAGTCTGTCTTATAATTCTTTTATAAGCTTCACTGTAAAGTCAATGCATACTTGTATTACCAATTTAATACCGTTCGCAGGTAAGTCCTACTCGCTAGCAAAGCCGAGGGATTAAGATAAATTTGTTGAATAGATGTAGTTAGGACGTTCTTCGTATTATCAGGCTCGTAAATTACTCTTTTACACTGATCACCAAAGAAAAGTAAGGTTCTCCCACAATTTTGTGGGTTCGGTGTTTTCACTCTCAAATACTTTTATGGCTGTTTGGGTGTTGCCTGAAACGCTTTTGAAGTACGTCAGGTACTGGAATTTGTTTGGATCTTGGTACATAGAATGGAGCATCCACAACGTAACAATTTTCTCTAGTTTCGCATGTAGAGAAATGCCATTTCAATTCATCCCATTGTTTTAAAATACGGCAGACCGCTGGATTAATGGAAAGCCATTGAGTCGCACATACTTGAAGTATTTTCAGTGGTGCTTTGCCGCAAATTTTCTATGTTCGTCGTGTAAACTTGGAGACAGACAAAACCAGTTGCAGGTTTCTCTCATCATATATTCTTTGTCTCTTGGTATAGCGTTTTCTGAAGGGTGGCTCACTGCCAGTTAAAGAATGACATATGCAACCCACAAGTAAGATGTCTGGCAGCCCATAATCTGTTTTTAAAATTTTATGTGCACCATTATTCACTCCTCTCCTAACTGACGCTTTGTCTATACCTATTCGAATCAAATTTTTAATTTTCAGGTTGTGGTCTTTTAAAGTTATTATACTGCATCGGCAAGACCTTGCGCATCGGCTTTTTCGACAGTAGTAGGCGAGAAAAAATATATTGACAGATCTATTTATTGATTCACTATAACATCTTATTGCAATTCCTAGATATTTTAAAACACTTACGTCACTGGATTCGTGTACAAGAAGACCAAATTTTTGTTACCGATATCAGCTCGCAGTACTTCTTTGAAATATAGACCCAATACTTCAGTTGCTATGTCTGAACACTTCGTTCGTTGCAATTGTTAGTCTATGGTGGATTTAGAGTAAAAAAATATATTTTTACACAGTTCTCCAGTATGTTATACAATGAGAAGCGAGCAATGTTCAACAATGAATAACGCAAGTGATGCTCCTCCTATACTAGGTGGTCTGATATTGTCCATTTTTTGTACTGTCAAGGTGTTCTGCGCCCTTTTTATGTCGAGTCTCATTTAATGTTTCGTGGTTTCACCGAGTTTTTTTGTATTGCTCAGTCTAGCATAAAATTCATTTTCAGGAATTGGTGTCAGCGATCCTTTAAATTCAGTTTTATTCACCAATTCTCTTTCGTAATCTTGAATGCAGCACTTTTTCTTCACTATTAATTGTATTACACCGCACTGTATTCGCTCACCGTAGACGACGCAACACAAAGAAACGAATAAGTGCACAAGTACACTTGAGCCTATTTTTAGCGTTCACAGTGCCATCTCAAACCACCCGAACAGTTCCGAAATGGCACGAGACACTAATAGTCTCGTTTCATAACTCCTCATCATTCCCATATTCCCTCCCTACACCTCTTATCTCCTGTTAACGTCTCGCATACGTGTATTTCTCTCTCTAGTATATTCTCCGAAGTCGTTTAGTTCGTCTCTAGATATATTGTCTGTGTCTATGTCGAGTAATTAGAACGTGTCAGCTTTCGTAATTAGCAACGTCATTTCGCCTGGAGGGGGAGCGTTTAGCTTGTATTTGGAGTGGGCATGTTAACACCACGTGCTCAGGAGATCCTAACGACCGCAGTCACACAACACTAATGGTCTCTTTCGTATTCTGCGTACCTCACCTGGGGACGATATGATTCATTTGTAGTCTCTCTCTGATGTTTGGAAGGAAACTACAACCGGTTCCCTTATTTGCGCTATCTCAATAGCGCTGCCATTAGTCCAGTCCAGTCTGGAAGATGTATGCCCTATTTTTCAGAAACCTGCAATTTCTTGCTCTTTACACTATCTCGCCGCAACCAGTATGTTGCGGCAAGATACTGTTCTGTGACGTCTATCGTTACAGATCTTTTCATCAAAGAACAACCAGCGCCGCACAGTGGCGGAAAGCGGCACTTCTACCCTGACGTTCCTCAAACTCTCGCCAGATGGCAAGTCTGATAACATACAAGTCAGCGAAGATTGACCTGGAAGATCTTATTTTTGGTGATATGTTCTAACTCTCATTCAGTTTGACAATGTAAATAAATAGATTCTTCCCTCAGTTACTTACGTACGTCGCTGCCGCAGTGTAAAGACAGGGTCAGATAATTCTTTTCTCTCGCGAAGCTTACGGAATGTAATTTGTTATTTGTGTCACAGATGAGTTGCTGGGGCCATATGTAATGTTAACGATTGTGAATGGTTTCACTTTTCCTCTGCATGCAGTAGTTCACGTATTGTCTAATTATAGCATGTTATAATCGCCCAGAATAAGAAAAAATATAGTTTTAATAACCAATGTAGAATCACATGCCCTAGTCTAGTGGAAGAATTCTCGGTCTGTTCCTGTAAATGATGGGTATTTGCTTTTCATTTAACTGAAAATGAACAAAACACATACAACCACTAACTACATACAACAGTATGTGGCTTAATTATCCTCGTTAGGTCGTTAATTAGATATTAAACGGAATGGCTGTTACTTCAGTAATTATACACTATACGTGTTTTAACGACTGAAAGTCGTAGAAAATTGCTAGCTGTAACAGCTGTGAAAAAGTACGTCTGCCACAATCCTGCGATGTACGGATGTGGGTATGTAGGTCTGTTGCAACTGCATCTCTGTGCATACGAACTTTAGAAGTGTCAGTCAACATTGTAATTTGCCTTAGATAAGCCTACCATTTTTTCCTCATGAAAATACAGGAGATCTGAAAAAGCTGTGGTCAACTGCTGAATACTTTATGAAATACTGTGTGAACAAAACACGAGGATGACGGAAACGTGATACTGAAAAATAGGCATTTTTCATCGGAAGAACGTTTATTAATACCCTAAGTGAGTGCACTTCCAAATCCTTCATGGTAGTAGAATTTCATTCGTTCCGTATTTTTCACATGAGTGAACTTGCACACATAACTGATTATTGCATAATAATCTTCGTACAAGTTTGCATATGAAATGCCGAAATTACATCTGAGCGTCATTTCATTTGCAAATGTACTAGATAAAACTTTTGTTCTATTACAAGTCCAATATTGATTGATTTTTGAAAATAAACACTCAGGTCCTACACTCGACCCCGGGATGCATAGAGCAAGTCTACCATTTGAAGCAAGACATTGCGCATTTTGCCTTCAACACTTTAAATTCTGCAACAGATCTGTTGCGTACGTCTTTCTTGGTCTGTTTCATTCCAATGCGCTCCTTTTTAAAACTGGTCCAACAAAGTGAATTATAATCTGAAAACTACTCCATCCCTCCACCCCCTCGCAATAAAATTTTCAACTGCTACATTATAGAATAAATGAACGTAGGAATAAAACCTATTATGAGCAACTTGATCACCGTCGTATAATTCCTTCAACATTTCCATTTAGGTATTAAGTTAGAACTTTCATCTTCAATAGGTATGAATTCCTACATTGTTTTATTCACTCTGCTTTCTGAAACAAAGTATTTAAATGATACAGGAAAAAGCTTTGTTGGCGTGAGGTTACTGGTATCAGTGGCTAAATTTATGTGGTCAAGATCTTCAGTAAGAAGTAGTTTGCAGCCAAGAACTTAAAACGCTATTAGGTATTAATACATTTTTACATACTACATTAAAATTTCACTTGCAATAGAAATGACTCCTAATATTTTCAGTTTTAGCTCCAGCTATGGATCGTTTGCAACTAAACTTCACACGACAGAGTTTTTAATGATTTTTGTTGTGGACTCCACGGAATTGTTGCTAAGATTATGACACGGTGTGGTATACAAAAGTTCCCTCAGTTGCAGCCAGCGTAGGCTCTTCATTTCCTGCGATTTTATAAATTACGCGTCTACTATTCATCTATTCTATCTCGATACGAATTAAAGCTCATAGGTGTAACACGTGCACTTCTCATTTTATAGAGCCGATTTTGACGTAATATCTTACAGCAATTAGTTAAGTATCAGGTCAAATTTAATGATAGTATATTATCATTCATTAATATAATTGACGTGAAAGCTCTATGATCCTGAATATCAAGGATTTGATTTCATTATAGCTCTTTAATGAAGAATGTTTATGCTGGCAATATTTTACATTATTAAATTCATGTTTCATAGAATCAACGTGAGAATTTCTTATGATACGTAAAACAGACCTAACCATTAATTTTTGACGAAGACGTCGTTGACTTAAGAAGTTGTTGCAAAAGTTGCTTACATTTGTTTCATTCAACATGGTGAACAATATCCGAGTTACCCCATGTGCAGTCGAAAATGTGGCATAGCAGATTTAACTGTGAGCTTCATGACTAAGCTTTGTCTCTTCCCAGGAAGGACATATTTATCCTTTAAATTGGAAGAAAAAGAACATTTGCGTTTAGGCTTAATAACAGCACACCACATCAACTGCCATCATTAAAACAGGCAAACTTCATCTGTCTCCATAGTTCACAGTAATCTCTAAATAATTACAGAAATAAGTGAGATAAGTGGCGATGCAGCGTTTCTCAGAACAAGAAAAGCTGGGTCAGTAGTTCAGGAAGACGGTACCAAGAATATATGGGACCTTTTCGTGTCCCATCAAAACTTCTGGGGATGCAGTTCAGTGTTTCCAACTGCGATTTTCAGTTTACCCTGGGTTCTTTCTTCATTATACCTAAAATATTACCGAAAATATTGTAACAAGCCTCAAATCTTTAGATTTAAGGCGTACAGTTATAATAAAGTACAATTTATTATTTGTAGTTTTTAATAATATAAAACACCTATACAAAGACTTTATAGACTTACAGGACCGGAATATGAAGTATTACTTTTACACCTCTTCGCTGCACTTAGCGTGACACTATTGGAATCTGAAACTGAGCAATTGTTTTCTAGGATTCTCATATTTGTATGAGGTTTCCCGTTAAGGGTGCCGTTAAGCCCATTGCTTTTGTCTTACTACCTCAGCATTTGAAGATGGAACTGCTAGTGAAAATGAGATGAACACTTTGAGGTTTTCGTAAATAAAACTGCCACAGTGATCTTTCAGATTCTGTACATTACTCCAATAAATTTGGGCTGCTAATTTTTTTTTGGTTTCTTTCTCACCTTAAGCCCGAAAATACTTGGATTCGATGATAGATTAATATCTCCGTTCATCATCTGCTTTTTTTCATGTTGATTTTTGTCACCAAAATTTGAAATGGCTAACAAACTTTAAAAAATTGATTTTCCAGATTTCGCGCAACTTATGAATTATACCGTTACACGTGCTGTTGGTAAATGCGATTAAATACCGATGTCGCCTCAATAACGATAATAACCCAGTTCATATAGTAGGCTGTAATTAAACGGATTGCATTCATTAAGGGTTTGAAACGTCCTCTTTGAAAAATTATACAAGACTGTCCTTAAACTGACACAATATTTTTAGCGCAACGCAATCTGACTTTCAGAAATCCCTACAAAGGAATGGCCCTGACTAACATTAACTTGTATATTTCACAAATCACTTACCTCACAAAAATCTTCGTTACTCAAGCTACTGCAATACAGCGAGCGCCACTACTGCCAGCTAAATAAAAGATTCAAACTACTGAAGGCACTAACTACTGATAGGCATAGGTAGCAAATGAAAGATTTTAATAGAGAACAAACAATGCATTTACCTTAATAGTCATCAAAAGTCATAATATATACAGCAGTTCATGACATCCATTTTTACAAATTTCAAAACTCCGCCATTTCTCTCCCCACATCCACCACTGCTGGCAGCTGACCTCCAACTGCGCAACGCTACGCGCTGTTCACATCCAGCTGCCGCTGCCCAACACTACAATGGCAGACAACAATGCAAACTAGCCACAGACTGCACACAGCACAGCCAGTGATTTTCATACAGAGAGCTACGTAACGTTGCCAATAAGAAAACATAAACAGCCTACTTACATTGCCCCCATGCTCCCAACAAAAAATTTTACAAATTGTTTTGGCAGTGGCCAATAATGATTTGATAAAATTTTTCATAATTACAATAACAAAGATATCAAATTCACACACTTATTGATACAATGTTGGTCAAAAGCTAAAATTTTCTCACAGTCCATAAAGACAGTACTGATCATTCTTCACAGTAAAACTGCCGTTTCTTTTCTCAAAGTCTGAGCAGTAAAAGAAAATGCACACGGAAATAGTGAATTTCCATGCAGTCTTGAAGAAGTAGTGTTGTCCTTCCAACGGAAAGACAGTGCTGACTCTTGACATGCAGGCAGGTAATGGGCCACAACAGAGTAAACAAACAGCAGAGTCATTCGAAGTTTTGAAGAATATTGGTAGGTAGGTCATCACAGAGTAGACCCGATTGTGGTATTGGTGGGCCACCAGAGGTGCAGACCCACTGTAGTCCTTGTAGAAATAATGGTATTGGTGGGTCATCAAAGATGCAGACCCACTGTAGTCCTTGTAGAAATAATGATATTGGTGAGTCAGCAAAGGTGTAGACCCACTGTAGTCCTTGTAGAAATAATGGTATTGGTGGGTCATCAAGGATGCAGACCCACTGTAGTCCTTGTAGAGATGGCTAGCAGCCATCCGTTGCGACTGTGCTGGTGCACAATCACTATTGAAGAGTCTTGCGGAGAATATAGCAAGTCCATAAACCACCACTTGTGCACTCACAAAGTTTTTGGAATTGTCCTTAGAACCATCAATGCTGTTATCCAGTCCCTTGCTGAATTATTAACACACATGCAAACACTAACAGTCCCTACTTCTCACATATTGTCCATATACTATGACCAACAGAAACGCGTGCAGTGAAATGTAACTTATAAGTTACTTAATTTGATGAACTGGTGTCAATTACAATTTTATAACATAAGAATAGAATGACAAAGGTACAAAATACATAATTAAAAACATAATAATACAGATAACATTTGTAGTAATACACGCTTTACAAAATAATAGAAATAAACATATATATTAGTGATACAGGAATTATGACATAAGTAAATACATAAAAGATCAGAATAGTTTTTGGAACATCAACTTTACACATGAGCATTAAAACAAAACAGAATAAATAATGTCTACACATCTTTACAATGTAAATAACATATTATTAATGCAAATTATATTTGAGGATAAAAGTATTCCTCATCATTTATTTCCAAAGAAAATCCGACCTAAACCTGTTACCCTAAACCCTATTTTGTTGTTCATATCCTCTTTCAAAATACTTTCTCTCCACTGTGCACTACTTTTTTGGCCAAACCATTTTCTTATAGCTTCTTAACGCATTTCTTCCAATTCATCATAGTTAGTTTCTTATATAGTCTACCCCCTCTTAAGCTAACTTAAATCTAAATCTGACTTTCAGAAATCCCTACAAAGGAATGGCCCTGACTAACATTAACCTGTATCTTTCACAAATCACTTACCTCACAAAAATCTTCGTTACTCAAGCTACTGCAATACAGCGAGCGCCACTACTGCCAGCTAAATAAAAGATTCAAACTACTGAAGGCACTAACTACTGATAGGCATAGTTAGCAAATGAAAGATTTTAATAGAGAACAAACAATGTATTTACCTTAATAGTCGTCAAAAGTCATAATATATACAGCAGTTCATGACATCCATTTTTACAAATTTCAAAACTCCGCCATTTCTCTCCCCACATCCACCACTTCTGGCGGCTGACCTCCAACTGCGCAACGCTACGCGCTGTTCACATCCAGCTGCCGCTGCCCAACACTGCAATGGCAGACAACAATGCAAACTAGCCTCAGACTGCACACAGCACAGCCAGTGATTTTCATACAGAGAGCTACGTAACGTTGCCAATAAGAAAACATAAACAGTCTACTTACATGTTTTATGGTTGCACATTTAACATATCTGTGGGGAGCTGAGGTAATACATCTGGCACTGCCTACTGAAAATAGTAGGACAACCACCGTACCTTCGATTTTACCACAAATATCTCGAATTCCCTGTCAAAATAAATTAACCCAAACCACATATGATGAAGGACGGTTCATCCTTGTTAAACTGAAATAGCCCTAAACTACATATAATTTATGCGTTTCGCCCTAAATCAGGGCGATATTCTTCAAAGAGTAAATACTGCGGGACACAAGCAACAAAAGGAGACTGTCCCGTTTTTTGCGGGACGAATGGCAGGATTAATCTTACAGGCATATCGCTGTCTTTAAATCTTTCCTGAGAACAGGTCTTTCTGTGTGATTCTTTCCCTGTTACTCATACCTCTCGATTTTTCTGTTCGCTTTGGGAATGGCACTATTAACTTTTTGAAAAGACAGTGTACATCAGGTATACCAAATTCTAAAATGTCAGACCGGGGTTCAGCCAAGACTTACAGTTTCTAACTATTTAACAGAGTTGTTCATGTAATGTGTTTTTCAGTAAGTTTTTTTTTCTTTCATTGCAATGGCTTGTTGATGTTATAGTGTCTACATCGAAAGTGATTATTTAACGACCTCTTATGTGTGAGTGTTGTGGAGAGAGTATACGGACATAAGTGCAATGTGAATGTGTTAATTTATTGAAGAACTATATAAATATATGAATGTGAAGTTCTTGTGTACTCATGAATCATGTGATATATGTGACTTTTGTTCAGAATGCATGCCTTTGTATAGGAACAGCCAAAAGAAATGTTAAATGTTGAATCAATTAGTGAATCATTTCTGTGCATAACTCACAGTTTATTTTATTTAAATTAAATTTAGTTTCGTAAACTGAGAGCTTCATTTGTAAATTGCTTTCTGTAATTCTATTGGATGTGTTAGGGATTTCCACTAATATTTAACGGTTGGAGTTTCTGATTGGCTGCCTAAATCGTCAGCCAGTAGGAATTAAGCAGTTACATTGATTTGTTAGTGCTTTGTGCTATAGTTCTACGTCTCTATGAGTCACTCTGGAATCGCCGTACGCTACAGATCAATGTGGACCGCGCCACACAAATTTTTGTTAAGACGACGGAAATTTTACGGACGGTCGGTTCGGTTATCGGAATCGTGAATCTACTTTAGTTTCGAACATTATTGGTGAAAGCCTAGTCATTGTTAGTGACTTAGTTTGGAAGTGAGATTTCTTGTCGCTGACTTAAAAATCCGCGTGCCGTGTTTGTGAACATCTCAGAAAATTTTCTTGAGCACTTCTTTCGGGGAAAACCACTAAACGACGACGGGAATACCTGTGGGATAGTGACTGTGTAAAACGTTTACGCTATTCGGGTCAGACTGGTAAAAATCTGCCATCTCTTGTGTGCAGAGCTTGTACTAGAAACAATAAAAAATACCAATGACCGTTTTCACAGAAAATATGGACTTGAGGGTCAATTTGCAACTTGTTTTGCAGGAAATAAAGCCTAATTAGTTGAATTTTGAACATTTTCAAGCATGTTATTTGGTAACCCCACTGTCCGAAATTTTTACCAACTTACAAATTCTGCCTCCAAGCTCAAGTTACGTGGAAATTGTTTAGTAGATACTTAGTCGATTTTTCTTCAACGCTGCTTCTCAGCGACTGAGCGAGTGTCTACCAACACAAAGGTGAAGGGGGCTGACATCAAGAAACCTGTTAGTTAGGTAGTCGGAACTGTTTGAGGTGGGAAGGAGATACCCACCTCGCCGCAAACGATCATGTCGTTATCAGCTCTGAGTACAGGGCTGAGACCCAGTTAAGTATAGCGGTGTCCTACTATCGGAAAATTCAGTTATCTGTCAGAAGATATTTTTGTGCCAAAAAAATGGAAGAGCAGAATCTTGTACGAAGGCAAAGTAAACACTTCAAAGCTCATCAGAAAACCTACTGATCCCAAGCACACCAAAAGAGAATAGTTATCTGTACAAGTCAAATTCCTCCACTGGCGTAATTCCGGACTCCACTTCCACTAATTCTAGAACTTTCAAGATAACCACTTTCAAAACTAATTAAACCTGAGTCAAGACAGACAAAAATTTAGGAAGAAATGTCACCCGTTCCTTCTATCGATAAAACTATGAGTTTTAAGAGGAAGGCAGTAACTCTACCGATATGGACAAATATTGAAACTATAAACAAAGAGGGGGTAAGAAAAGAAACGAAATAGAAGAAAGGCACAAAAAGATCACCAAAAGGAAATACTATTGAGGAAAAAAACAGATCAAAGAATCTCAGTAAGGAAAATACTACAAATAGCTCTTAGTGTAATCAGGTGCAGACACCGTAGGAAATTAAGAAAATAACTTTGATAATGAAATGAGGATGACAGAGTTGGCTATGGTGAAATCTAGTAAGAAACTAATAAAAATTACGATTGGATTCAGTGTGTTGCATGTTCACGATTGTCAACGTTTGGTAATAAATGTAACTGCTGTGGTGAGAGAAAGACAGTCAAATGCGTGAACAATACCAACAGGTCATTAGAAAAGTCAATGTTCGGTCGAGATTTATAATAATTGATGAAACTGTTTTGGAATAAAATATTAAATGGTATAATTCTGTTTTCATTACAATATATTCCAAATAAAAATATGAAATTGTAACATACTATTTTCAATTTAATTTTATCCATATTTTGCAGCTGTGTAGTCATTTTAATATCGTCCATCTCTCGGAGTACACTGCTCCATCTCACAAAGGTGTATGGGTGAGATGGACCACTCATGTATATTTTCATTTTATCATATGCCTTCTATTTTACGTTACAGTGCCTTAATAATGTATTGCAATTAAGTTTACATGGCACTCTACATGAACATGTTGCCAGAAGTAAAAAGAAAGTAGAGAAACACATAAATTTTGTGGTAAAGAAGATAGGTTCAACTCTTTCTGACCTACCGTACTCACGTATCCGGACAAAACTGGAAGTCATGGAGTCGCTAACAACTGACAATCAAGTATCTGCCAACGTTAATAATAACGATAGCCTGAATTGTCAATAATTCTGGTGTTTTACTTACGGTCGAACATTAGATCGTAAATTTCACTGACGAAACCTGGGAACCTACATGCAGAAATAATCATGTTCGTTTCAGCAGCACGCTACTTTCGCCATACGTTCATTATGATCGCCTGATTTAATGGAGGGACAAGACAAAATGCACTTGCTTATTCAGGTCCGCTTCTGCAGGCACGATTGAGATCAATATACTCTCTTTGCTTTAGGAGAGGGAAGGAATTCTGAATATTTAAAAATTTATGTCATCTAGTTCAGTATTAATTTTCAGTGGTAATCCTTCATCTGGTTAAATTGTGACTAACCAGTAATTGAGGCACACATGAGTTTTTAAGTTGAAGATATTCACCGTAATTTATTTTTTCATTTTCATTTCATTATAAGCTTAAGGTGGCATTGCTATTCCTATCGTCATGAGTACAAATTAAAACTCAAGGGACATATCTTAAGTACTGTATGGATACCGCTAGTGCAGGGCTTAACGACTGGCCGGTTTTGAGCGCGAGTACTCGCGTCTGCTCAGGCACGTGCTCGCGAGCAGGTGCAAGGTGGAGGAGTAGGGAGGGAGGGGAAATGCGCGCGCACGTTTGAATAGGGCCGCAGCGTGCCTATTGAATTCGCGCCGACTGTGTAACGTTTAAACTACTACGATCAGCTCTAACAGTCACTTCGCTGGTTAAGAATCATGTCAAGTCGCCGTTGTGTGACCCCAACCATGCTTTCGCAGTTCAACCCCCATTGGGAGGAATTGTATCTGTTTACAGAAAAAGATGGTGTTGCAAAATGTTTAGTATGTCACAAAACGCTGAATTCTTTTAGGGAATTTAATTTGCAGTGACAATATATGTCGTACCACGCGAAAGACTACGTAAGTGGAAAATGTGATGGACCAGATCGTGCACAGGAAGTTTTTAAACTTAAAAGGAAGCTATCCGAAGAAGATTTGGACGATGAAGAAAAATCAACTGAAGCAGCTCTCAGAGTGAGTTACAAAATTGCTTTGCTTTTAGCAAAATCCCTGCGCCCCTTCACTGATGGCGATTTAATAAAAGAATGTTTGGTAGTTGCAGCGGAACATTTGTGTCCATCTCAAGTTGAACAGTTTCGGATTGTGCCATTATCTAACATGACCATTATGCGTCGCATACAGGACATGGCAGACGACGTCCAGAGCCAGCTTGCAAATATCTGTAAAGATTTTATAGCGTATTCTCTAGCTCTGGACGAAAGTGTTGATATCACTGGAACAGCGCAGCTTGCCATATTTATTAGAGGTGTTAACAGAGATCTTCAGGTGAGGGAAGAGCTCCTCGATGTACTAGCTATGAAGAACACTACAACCGGCGGTTGAGTGAAGAAAGTGTTGAAAATGTAGGATTGTCGTGGAATTCTTTAGTTTCAGTGTCTACAGACGGTGCACCAGTGATGACAGGGAAAAAATCAGGTTTCGTTGCGCTGTTGAAGGAGAAAATGCAAAAACTGACCGTGCCGAATGAAATAAGGGGTGTTCACTGTGTGATCCACCAGGAAAACTTATGTGCAAAGAGTATCACTCTAAAAAATGTGATGAGTGTTGTTGTTCGTTCAACCAATTATATAAGGAAGCATGGGCCACAACACAGGCAATTTAAAAGCTTTCTTGAGGATGTAGAAAGCCAGTATGTGATCTCGCGTTCTTAGCAGATTTAACTAGCCATCTGAATGCTTTGAACATTTCACTACAAGGTAAAGATCTGCTAATTACTCATTTAATAGATCGAATACGAGCTTTTAAAATGAAATTGACACTTTGGTTGAGTCAGCTGGAAACAGGAAATCTAGCTCATTTTCCTAAATTATCATCCATGCAAGATGTTCACAAAGACTGTGAACGTTATTCACATAGTTTAGTTGCCCTTAAGGAAGAATTTGATCAACGCTTTCAAGATCTGACAGCACTAGACAGTGATTTTGATCTGTTCTCCTCTCCATATTCAGCGAATATTGAAGAGATTCGTCCTGAGCTGCAACTAGAAATTATTGACCTGCAGTGTGACAGAGATTACAGAGATCAATTTCAGAACAAGAAAAACATTTTGGAATTCTACAGACACTTCCCTCAGGATAGATTTCCTCGTTTGCACAAACTGGCGGCTACAATAATATCAATGTTCGGTTCCACGTATGTTTGTGAACAACTGTTCTCTGCAATGAAATGTAACAAGACGCGCCTGAGAAACGCATTGTCTGATCGAAATTTAAACTGCACGCTGCGCCTACAATGCACAAGAACAATTACTCCGAACATAGACGCAATTGTAAAGGGCAAAAAGTACAAGATAACCGAGAATCCCACACTTCAGTTTCACCTTTTATTGTGTAACAGTTCACAAATTAATACGAATGTAGATGCATACATTAAGCTAATAAAATTATGTGGCACGTGTACATTCTCCTTTATTTGTTTCATTTGTCGCAGTAATAATTCGTGAGTGATATTCCTCCAGGTGACCGCGGATTTACATTGACTGGCGGCAGCTGTTGTGTGCCCCACGTGACTTTCTCCACTCTCCGCTCTGGTCCGGTAGTGGGGGTAGCGTGCTCGCGCTGCTCCGTGCTCGCGCCTTGCTCCTCACAGCTTGCTCCGCGAGCACGTATGTTGTGAAGCCCTGCGCTAGTGCAATCAGTTCTGGTAACAGAAATTCCAACAGTAACATCACATATCAATAATTCAGCATGCATCTGAGTACTGTTTGATCACATTTCCTTTATCTCCGTTAAACAGTGTATAACAATACATTAGTACTAAATTTTTTGTATATGTAAAGTAAAGTGTGTTATACTGGAGGCTGAAGTTCTTCGTATTGTATGTGAGTAATGTATGTAAAATACTATGTAAATTGATTATTACATTGAATAATTTGTATTTAAAAATATTTGTGTCTATACATTGTTCATGTTAAAGTAAATTGACAATTTATGAAATGGATGCGACTAGCAACAATATAAGAAATAGGAGTTAACTAAAGGCCAGTGTGCTTTTATTTAAAACGGAAGTGGCTCCGGGGAGTGGAAAAGGTGGCAAGGGCGAATTGGAGCGCTACCTAGAGCAAGTGCGGGACGTAAGAAACACCGTCTGTAGGCAGCAGTGTTTGAGGCAACACCATTTTCAAGCAGGAGAAGCTTTACCTGCAAATTAGCACAAAATGCCTCGAATGGAGACTGCTAACGGCTTACGGCACAGCTGCGTGTTGTTGGGCTACTGTGTGTAGAACTGACCGACGCCAAGAAGAGAAATTGAGCCCTTTTAGGAAGTGACTTGCAGGCCGTATTGTGAGTAGTGTAGCCGCTATAACTGTTCGCCACACCCAAGCCTACAGTCACTAGATAAGACTTTTATATAAATTTCCTACTGTACAGCGTGAACCGACAATTTAAACTGTATTTCAATAATCATTCTTGAAATTTAAAGAAAGTGGTTCACCCTGTTACTTCATCCTAATCATACACCTATACAGGGTTCCTTCCTGCTGTTTGATGAATCCAAGTATCCTAGTTTTCATGCTTATGAAGTGCCAAGGTAATATAAAGAGACACCATTTAAATTGTTTTTTGTGTTTTCCTAACCATTGTAAAGTGTTACAGTAAAAGTATGCTTATGTAAAAGTCAGAGTATATCCAAGTTACTAGAATCTGCTAAATGGCTATACAGAGTTAGTTCATAGAATAATAACTTTTGAAAGTAAATTCCAGTAAGAAACACGTTTTCTTGAAGTGAAATAATCAGTATAAAAAGTGTGTGCTTTAGTATCTAAGTATTTTAGTATTTAAGTTTGTTTATTAGAGAAAATGTTTTTCTGTATGTCCTCCCTGGCTCAACTTTTTTAGCTTATCTACTGGGCTTTTCCTCTTTTTAAAACGTAATGTACAAGGGTACAGTAGTCAAAAAGAAAGTCCAGTGTCTGCAATAACATTGTTTACTTGAAGTAACATTAATTTGAGGAACCAAATTAAACAGTAAGGAGAAAGTAGGTAAAAACTCATACTTCTGCTTTTCCAATACTTCACTGTTTCATTGCCTGAATTGGCTGGCGACCATTAATACATGTTTTAAACCACTAAATGAACTTGGAGTTGAGTTGTCGTAGCTTCAGTACAATATTATTCATACTGCTTTTCTGTTTAACCGCTGGGTAAAATTCTAGGAAAGGAATTGAATAGTCTGATTTACTTATCCATTCTACACAACACACAGTCAAATTCTGAAAAAGGCTCACTGTATTGATTAGCTTTTCCTATCAACAGGACTAGTTCATCCGACACGTCATACCTCCCTTGTATATATATTTAGCCAATTTATGTGACTTCCCTTCTTGCGAGGCCCGTTTTCCTTCAACTGAACTGTCGGCTGTGGTATTCATTATTGCATTACCTACACCCTAAGAAAACTTTTAACGTTCACATCACTCCTCAGTACTTCAGCATCCTTCCTCTTTGCTTTTCACTCCTTCTGAACGGTTCTACTATACTACTATCTACTCTTCATCTTTATTAAATTGTATTCTCAGTCTATACCTGCTTCTAGGCACACATTGCAAACCAGTCTGCGATACTGTAATCTGTCTCTCATCAGGATTTAATCCACTTGGAATCTTCAGATGTCAGTGGATCTTTTCCAATTACACCTCCTCCTACTGCAGAACTCAGTTGGTCGTTCTCCTCCCTCATTCCTACCACCAAGCCCACATTCTCCTCTAAGTATTTCTTCCATTCCTTCCACTATATTGGCTTTCCAGTTCCCCAAGGTTATTAGATTTTCGTTTAGATACTGAATTACCTGCTCAGTATCCTCACATTCTTTACTTATTCCTTCATCTGTTTGTGTAGTCGACAGGTGTACCTGAACCTTTGTTCTTGACGGTGGATTGTTGTCGATTCTGTCACTGACCTGTTCACACTCATTCACTCTCTGCCCTACCTTCCTATTCATAATGGATATTACTCATTTAACTCTATTTTCTGCTGCTGTGCATGCTACCTATAGAAATCGTTACCTTCGGTCCAGTTCACTTCAGTGACCCCCAATTTATCTATATTAAGTAGCTTCCTTACCACGTTCAAACTTCTGACATTCCACGCTAGGATTCGTAGAATGTTACTTTTTCGTTAGCTATTCCACCCTTTCCCTGGGTTACCATTCTCTTGACAATCCTTTTCCTGAGATCCAAAGGGGGAAAAGCGCGGATTCTTTTTGCCAATGGAATGATTACAATGAGTGTTTATCAATCACTGGCCACATGTCCTGTGGTTACCCGTCATGTGTCTTTATGGGGGAACGTACGCGCAAGGGACGAAAATCGTGAAAAAATTACTGGATCCTCATTTACTACATTGGCAGTCTATTTAAATTTCTGAATATTACTTTCTAATTCTACTGCTAAGTGTGATAAAAATAATAATTTATAAAAGCCTGCACAGGACCACTCCCCTTGATTGTTCTATGTTTCCTCATATTATTTGTTCATTTCGAGCTTTCTTCTAGTTTTATGCAGTCATAGTGTGAGGAATATTTCGGTTTTTAGCAGATCCAGAATTTCTATAAATGTGTGTGCATGGAAAAACTCAAAATAGTAATGAAAGTTACAACTCTCTGATAGGAAAACCATGCCCCAAGTCAATATTTGTTTCCACAGCTGATGATGAAGAGGCAACGAATGATAGTAATTTAGTTTTTAACAGTGCTAATCTGGGCAGGTTACGGACTCTACAGAAGCTTGGTTTTGATACAGAAGCTTTCAGGCTGTCGATACAGAAGGAGATCAATAATGAAGGAAATCAATAACAGGAGAACTGACATTATTTTTACTCAGTTTCAAAATCATGATAACCTAAGAAGACAAGCTAAGACTGACTGAGGATGAAGAGAAGAATGCATATGGTTTACGTCATTTCACCCAGATAAGGTAAGTCGTAATACAAACACTGTCATATCTTTGGTTCAAGTTTCCCATACCTTACGTTTTGGCAACCTTGTGTATCTTTTGCTCACAACCCACTTACATTATAGTATTTATATTCGGCATGCAATTAGTCAATACCATAGTGAAACATTCTATGGAAGGAATTTTCATTTACTACGATAGTGAGGCAATCAAGGAGGAGAGAAGCCCTAAGATTTTTTAAATGAAATTTGGAGAACTTTAAAACTGCAAATGAAGATACCAATATTGCATTCTACAGATATTTGTAATAATAGTACATCAGACTTTGTACAAACATACATTAATTTCGTTCTGAAAGAGTTTCCAAAAAAGGAACATCTGTAATCACCTTGTTGAAAATATTTCAATTGTTTGTAATTAAAAACATAGAACTCCAACAAACATGATGACGTATGTATGTATTAATGTAACATTCCTTAACAACTGGGCCACATTTAGTTACGCTGCCTTGAGAACTTTGGTCTCATAAGGTTTTCCCAAAGTATTGCAGCGTCCCATAAGCTCTCCTCAATGCAGTGGTTTCCATTGCCCTCTCCATCCTCATGCTGTTGACCGTTCACCTAAGATATCTGTAAATTTCAGTATATTTGAGGCTGACGATCCTTAGCGTCGCCTGCTATTCTACTGTAATTCAGATGCCACACAAACGAGGAGGCAGCCGGTGTATCGCGGTTGGGCCTTTCCTCAGGTAAACGGACAGCAGCAGGCGCTGCCTGGTTGCCGTGTGACGGACACCGGCCGCTCACGGAACGGCTCGCCGGCCTGACCAGCCACCAGCCGCTGAGTGTTCCTCTGGCCCGCAGAGTTGTGGCGGGCGGTCACGCAGCGACCTATGTTGTCTGCTCGCGAGCTTTATTTGCCTGCCAACGAGGGAACCTCCACGCACTCGGGACACCGTTTCTGATGTGAGAAGCGAAGTGTGAGGGCTCGAATGTCGCCTGCGGCGCGACTGTAACTATGTTTACTCAGCGTAATCTGATGACATAAAAACTTAGGTCTATTGAGTGCTAATGTAATGATGGAAAATTGAAACAGTTGCATAAATACGTGGACATACACACAAGACTGATCAAAAGAGGACAGATATTGCACTAAATATACATTATGTTTCAAGAGTGATGATCAACAATTCACGTATGGCAAGTACAGGCCAAAACAACCTAAAAAGCTCCAACAAACATGGGTTCGCAAATCAACCGTTGCCAAGGTATCGCATTAATTCGATTTGGGAACCTACTGCAAACGTCCGTGGATACCGCGGTATTTACTTTGGTATCTGGAGGTTTGGGATCGACTATCTGTTCGTTTCCGCGTTGTAATGCATACGTACATTCCCTTCGCGTGTTTATGCCAATTAATACGCACATTTATGAAACTTTGCGAGATATAAATGCTCGGGAATGCTCCGTAGCAGCCAGGATACATGCCCATCAGACAATTATACGTCAGCAAGGAGCATTAACGATAACATCATAAGAGGCAATGTTGTGCAACCTTAGTAGGGACAAGATCCGACTATTCGGGAGTAGTATCTTACAATCTGAGAAAGTCTTCGGAGACAAACTTCCGTCACACCGTCCGCAAACGTGACGTCAGATCCGCCTGGCAACAGCGATCTGAACGCCCATTGGCTGTGAGTTTTGGTATTATTTGCGTAGGAGACGAGTGGAGTGACCCTATTGGCTAAGGGAGAAAGGTGGGGTGCGTCGGGAAGACGGTGCGAAGTTAGTAGCTAGGCGCCACTCAAAACGCACGGTCGAGGAACCGGAGGCGGTTCCAAAAAGACGGTCGCGAGTAGGCAGTGACAATAGCAGAATGCACCACTGACCACACATATAGAAGTGATAAACAAGATATGAAGTAAAAGTAAACGGTATTAATTATCAGTGAATGCTACGTGTCGTGGGCAGTAGGCCTATCTCTCACGAGTATTGAAACTGATAACGGTCTTGTAAAGTGTTGAGTGTAGCGGCGCAGCCAAGAGCTGCCACATTGAAAAGTCCGTGAGGCGTGTTTTACAGTCTTCGTCATTAAAACGATTGTATTACAATACGTTGTTAACCTTTAACAACTGGCATCCCGACACAACCTATTTGAGCAGGAGCATAAACCTACATTGAACATGGCGCGCCGGCCGGAGTGGACGAGCGGTTCTACGCGCTACAGTCTGGAACCGCGCTACCACTACGGTCGCAGGTTCGAATCCTGCCTCGGGCATGGATGTGTGTGATGTCCTTAGGTTAGTTAGGTTTAAGTAGTTCTAAGTTCTAGGGGACTGATGACCTCAGAAGTTTAGTCCCACAGTGCTCAGAGCCATTTGAACCATCTGAACCTGGCGCCTGAGCGCTACTACTGTGACAAGGGACAACCGAAGCAGCAGCACACCAGGTTAGTAATAAAGAAGCCAGAGAAGGAAGGCAGAGTCGCTTCCTTCTCGCTACAATGCCACACATAAGAAGGAGAGCATTATAGCATGCGCCACTACTTCCCTTTCCCGCTCCGTGCACTGTTGCGTACCGGCGTCACACTCAGTTACGAACGTGAAGACCCCATGGACAGAGGTTACTCCTATGAAAAGTGCGCTAGCATGCATTTTACGTGTGGCAAAACGAATGGCAGTTCCCTTGAGACTACACGGTTGTACGAAGCGGCTTTTCCTTTCAACAGGCAGCCAGACATGTTACATCAGCCGGTTGTATCAGCACCTTGGAAAAAACGAGAGTTTCGCACACCACGAACGCAAAGATTCACCCAAACCCATAATACACGGTGCTGAGGAAAGGGTGTTACGCATTATACACGAACGACCGAGTACTTCAACGAGGAGAATTGCTATCCAAGAGCGTGTCCTGGGTCATAGCAGTGTGTGGCGGATTTTATATCGGAAAGTACTCTATCCATATCATCTCCAGCGAGTGCAAGCCTTCAGCAATGCAGACTCCCCCCCCCCCCCCAAGAGAGAATGTCTGCCAATGAGTGCAATGACATTGTGCCCTGGATCCCCTGTTTCTAACCAGTATTCTGTTCATGGATGAGGCTGGATTTGCCTGTGACAGTATAGTTAACTACCATAACAGTCACAGTCACAGTCACCATAACAGACAGCCTATGTCAGTCCTAATGCAACACACGTACCACGGCATCATTAGCGTTATTCGTAGAACGTCTAGGCAGAACTGGTCGTACACCCAATAATTGGACCACACTTCATACCAAAAAGACTAAGAGGACAGCAGTACATGCGGTTTCTGCGGACTGTACTTTCAGATGTGCATAATGACGTCCCACTGAACCAACGCCTGAACATGTGGTTCATGGCTGACGGTGCTCTAGCACATTTTCATTTTCGACTGCGCCGTCTCCTAACTCGGATGTATAGTCAACAATTGACAGGTAGAGGAGGGCCTGCGCTATGGCGTCCAGTGTCTCTGACAGCTGGCAGTGCAGTTGCCAGTATTCGACTTGGAAGTGCAGTGGGCAAGCGAGCGTGTTAACGGCACTTCCCCTCACTCCCTTCTGCCAGGCGGCAGCAAGGACTGCAGATCCTGAAAATGTCGCAGAAATCATTGCAGCGTTTTTGCTGGTAGCATTCTACTGAGCAACTGGTTCCGTGATCAAATGTATTCTCTCATGTCCTATCAGTGTTTGCCTCCTCACACAAACACAAGCAAATACATCTTCGACATTAATAGGGTACACCTGAATCCACAAATGTTACATGTAAAACAGCGAGTAAAGATGTTAGCTTTATTTTTAGTGCGAGAAAACGGAAATCCTCAGATCACTGTCATCTGACTGACTATCTCTCGTCACGAGCACACAGGTTTCGTATCTTCGTTGCTGCTGTTCTCATTGTCTGATGAAGAAATTAGAATATTTTGTATGATTTTTCTCATGCCTTCATCTATGTTCGACCTTGTAATTTCTTTCCACACACGATTCACAACATTCTTCAAATTTGTGGCGTTATTCGTATGACAACCTCATTTACCAGCCTTTCTGTATCTCACAACGTTAAGGTTTTATTAGGCTGTTGCATAATAGGGCGGTTGATAAAATTTAGTTACATCGATCTTTCGAAAAAACGTCCATATTAGTAGGGGGACAACCTATGTACGAGGACATGCAGCATTGTTGCCAAATTCATTCAAGATGGCGGCGATGACGTCATCCACGATGGCGGCTATTGGCGGGAAAATAGGTCAATTGTGCTACGTCCACTAACCTAACCTTCAGAAAAAATGGCGGCAAGTTACAATTTTGGCGGGAAAATAGTCCAATTGTGCTATGTCCACTAACCTAACCTCAAGAAAGAATTGCAGGAAGTTTGAATTCCAACAGGAAAATGCGTGCAAAGACTGTACTTGTCTTTATTATTATTATTATTGATTATCATTCATTAAAATTTATTATCATTCATTATCATTTATTATCATACATTATAATTGTCATTCATTATCATTCATTGTCATTCAGTATCATTCATTGTCATTCATTTTCATTCATTATCATTCATTATCATTTATTAACATTCATTATCATTCATTATCATTTATTATCATTCATTATAATTTATTAACATTCATTATCATTCATTATCATTTAATATCATTCATTATCTTTTATTATTATAGGCATACCTCCACTAGAAAATTGCGCCAAATTCAAATTCCAACACGATATTTTCTCGAAAACTGTACTTCTATGAATTATTATCATTTATTATTTATTCAAGATGTCCGATTTTCTCGCTGAGAAAGCCAATCATCTTATATCCACAACAAAAATCAATCACAAGTTCAAATACCCAACACCAAATTGATCACATGTACGAGCTTTCTCCGTCGCTTATATTTTTTTTCACTGGTAGCCTATCAAAATCGCGTCAATTAATGAACTGCACTTATAGTAATGTAATTCACGTCCTTTGATTTTGCAGGGGGGAAGGCACTGAAGACTTTATTTCAAGCAGTATGGTCATCACTTGTTCTCCAACACAGTCAGCACACACATCTTTGATATCGCAGTGCAATCACCACGAAGTTCGCACTCCAACTGAATTAGTTCAAATCCTCGCCACCCCCTGGCCAGCACTTGGAGACACTACCTGCGCCTGTCATGTGAGGTGGCCGGCCAGTAGAGCGGGGGGCGAGCCCAGCGATCGCTCCCACGTCGTAAACATGTTTTCGCTAGACACGTTGGAACTTGTCGAGTTTGACGTCACAGCGGCCCCTTGTCCGCTCACCACGTGCATTCGTCGCCTCCACACGTTTCCCGCCAAAATTGACTCCCTCGGAGCTGAATCACACAACGGTCGGTCGTTTCCCTGCAACACTTGAGGCTACAAGTTCAAACATGTCGATGCCGACCTCACACAGCCGTTCGCCACATGTCCCTGTGCGGGCGAGAACGCAGTGCTACACTTTTGGCGGCAAAGTTTGCTCGACAGTGGAATCCGCCATGACTATATAAGAGCACGTTTGGACCACACTAGATCGCTCACTAATTGACTCGCTCTCGCACGCGCATAATAACTGTACAATCGCTGCGCCTCCGCCCCGCTTACGTCACACACCCTCCATACACGCGACGGACATAGTCTTCTGCAAATACCTGGAAAATAACTCTTTATTTCAAACATTACGGTCATGCAGGTGTATTCCAACTGACTTCTCCATGCTCACACAGTGAAACTCCAGAGCGCAGCTGACGTGCGCGCGCGGCCGGCTGAGCCCGCTCCCTGGCCGGCTGACGTCAAGCGGTTTACGGTGCCCGCCCAGACACCACGGCCAGTGCGCCTAGCAGACAGCGGCGCCAGAAACGGTCGGACGCACCCGCGAGCACTTAACATCGGATACGACGTTTCCTGTCGACCGCGTGCCGTACAAAGGATATGTTTGGGGCCAGAGTTTGACCGACAGTGGAATCCACCATGACCATATAACAGCGTGTTTGCTCGTCGCGAGAACGCTCGCTAATCCCACTTTCACCACCCCGCTGTATTAAGTATAGTCTGGGAGACGAGTCTTTGGTATTGACAGCTCGGTAGCGTCTTTCCGTTGCCTAGCGACCGCAGGCAGGCAGCCAATGACGGCCTGACTTTGAGCGGGTAGCAAGGGCCACGTTGCCGCTCTGAAACCCGGTCGCGCGCTTATGAAACTTACCAGTTTCTCGCGTGCAGGCGGTGCGGTCGTTCGTCGTTTGTCTGAAGTTGAATTCGCAGTTCATTTCGTTTTTGTTGTTTTCAGTGTTTCCTTGTTTATGTTTCGTTGTAAACAATGTCTAGTGCGGCGGGTAGTACCAGCCCAACACAAGAAGTGAAACGGAGGAAGAAAAGTGTGCTCTGTGAGGGATTAATTTGAGAAAGAAAAGGACAAAGGTGGGCCCTTAATTCCTGTTGTTCAGGTTGTGAAGAGAACTGCAGCAGCATTGAAAATAAGTAAGAACACTGTTGTAAAGATAGTGAAAGAACAGTATAGTGTAGATTGTGACGAGAGTGGCACAACAAAGCTGCACACACCAGGAAAGAAGTGACCGAGAAATAAGCAGGTGACAGCTTTGGACGATTTTCAGAAAGACGCTATTCGTCGTCATATATACAGCTATTATAAGAGAAGGGAACATCCCACTCTATCTAAATTACTGGTGTCGCTTCAGAAAGACGATCTATTTAAAGGGAGCAAATTTTCATTGCGTACAGTGTTGGAAGACATAGGCTTCAGCTATTCACTGTTTAACGGACGCAAAATATTAATGGAAAGGACAGATGTAGTTGCATGGCGGTGCAGATTTCTGCGCAGGATCATGGGTGTGGAATTCGAAAGTATAGTGTGGTTAGATGAAACTTGGGTCAATGCCAGCCATTCTTTACGTAGAGGCTGGAATGACGGAACGCCCAAGGGGACAATGGCAGTGCCTGTTGGAAAAGGAGGGCGTATTATTGACTTACATGCAGGAACATCGAAAGGTTTTGTGCCAAACTGCTTGAAAATGTTTCGGTCAAAAAAGACGGGAGATTACCATGAAGAAATGAACAGTGTAGTATTTCAAGAATGGTTCGAGACATCGCTTATGACGAATCTGACAAGTCCATCAGTGATTGTTATGGACAATGCGCCTGATCATTCCGTTGTTCACGATAAGGCACCAACTTTGGCAACAAAAAAAAAGACGATATCATTCAGTGGTTGAAACGGCGAAAAGTAGATTTCAGAGAAGATTTAAGGAAGGCGGAACTGCTCGAAATTGTGGCACAAAAGAGACCCCAATTTCCAACATATGTAATTGACGAGACTGCTAAAAGGCACAGGCATGACATATTTCGGCTTCCTCCATACCACTGTCACTTCAAAGCAATTGAAGGAGTGTGGGCGCAGATAAAAAATTACATTGTTGCAAACAATAAAAAATTCACGATCTCTGAAGTGGAAACTCTCCTTCCAGCAGCTATCAATAAAGTGACAAGCGAGACGTGGGCTAAAATTGTAAACAGCACTGCAAGTGCCATCAGAGAGGCGGCCAAAACCGAAGGGGTTGTGCAAGAATGCATCGAAAATTTAATTATACATCTGGGAGAGAGCACTGATAGTTCGAGTAGTGCTGAGGAAGACAATGTGAAATCAGATTCTGACAGTGATGTGAGTGTTGTTTTTCCATTACAGTAACTACAACGTATTCAGGAATGTAAGGAGGGAGTTTGCTATCGATCTACAACCAGATCATCATATTGTGAGTACTTTCTTCAGATTATAACTCTTAATACACTGACCAATTACTCTGTAGCTTGTAGTAGAACAAATTAATAATGCTAATACTTAACAATGGAAACCAAAACTGCTAATGTTCAACAACTTGCGAAAATAGTTTTCATTTCAGTTGTGAAGTTTAACAAATAACTTTATTATGTTTCAGCATCTTAGATACTTGTACTAAATAACTCTTAACAGTTTTCAAGTTAATATATTTCAAGCATCAACTTTAAATAAATTCACGCGTACCAATACGACCTGTATTTTGTCTAGCTTTTATTTCTGCTGCTAGAGAATGCCTGTAGCAGACAGTGCGCCGCGTGCTGTGAGCCATTTTCCGCAACAGCGCCGTCTGCCCGCCGGAACTGTCAGTACCAATCACTCGTCTCACGGACTATAATTCCATTTACAATTTCATATACATATTCAAACGTGTTCAACTCCCCAAGATCAACTACATTTCGAGGACCAGAACGCCACCTCCGCATCCTCCTAGGAACCAGCGCCAAGTTCGAAATCTGCCAGTAAACATAGCTCACTTGCGCTTCCGCCACCAACCTAAGAAAATTGCTTCAAACTAAGCCACCAGCACTCAACCTTTTCCTACACGTTTCTGGTAAACGGAATGTTTTTTCTACCGAGTTGGAAACTTCCTTGACATCGCAACGTGCGATTGACCATGTGGCTCTGTCAGACAAAGAACGCTCTCACTAAGTTAACTGATCACCTGATTCTCATTATTCAGCCCACATGCTTCGATTATATAATACAGGATCTTGGCAAAAACACACGTCCGTGCACATGAGCCATCGCGCGCACCTAGCTTAGTACCTCCGCAAGTGAATGTAACAAAGATCACATGACTCTTTAATTAATCCGACCAATTAATTAACCTCTCTGATGCGGAAAACTGCCACATTCACCTAGACTTAGAATCAATTTTCGCCACTGCCACACCCACCTGGACTTGAAATGAAATAGTTGAAGTCCCTATCGACCACCACATCCTTTTACCAATCCATGTTCGTTGGCTACCATGTACTAATGCTTGCTTCCGTTTACTAACGTGCACTAACGTGTACTAACCCACATTAACTTATATCACATTCTATCTATACAAATAAGCCAAGCTTCAGTTCTGATGGTCAGTTCGTGTTTCGCTACCAAACACAAGAAAATTGTGGCCAACGAAGCAACTAACCTAAGTCACCTGTGATGACTCAAAATCATATGCTTTCCCTCTCTCACACACCACGAGCGCGAGACTGGCCACATCACAGCCTGGACCTTTATACTAGCGTCAGACAATCTCATGTATAAATATTCTAGCTAAACTCTGAACCTAATACTGTTGTTCAATACACACGGTCTACCACATGGTCAGAACACACCCCCAGTACCTAAGCTGAGAACATTGCTCGCCCCATCTTTAGTTAACCGCTGAGAGACGGAGATATGCTGCAATCACATCCCTCGCCCTCTCGTAGCTACGCACCTCGGCAATTCGATCTAACAAACCCTCCAAGTAGAAAAAATAACAACCAACTCGATCTCTCTCGTATTCTATATCGTCCCACAAATACTTAACGTATATTTTATTTACGCATCGGGTATATCTATCACTCTCATACAAAAAACACTCGTCCTGATATATCTGGTGTCATGTTGCACAGTCGGCTGACACGCAAGCAGCTCCTAATTTCAGTGCACAATATCAAACTGCTCCAAAATAATGCAGTACACATAACAGTAAACACCATCAGTACTCGTAATCGGGCCAAATAATGCACAGCAAAGTAACTCAACAGACGCGCGCAATCAACCTATCCCACATTAAGTCACACGTCCGACAGCTCTCAATTCGCTCAAAGACCTCTGTTCGACCCTTCAAACACGACTTGATGACAGCCGCATTCACACCGAACACCTGAGAAATTCATTCAAATGGTTCAAATGGCTCTGAGCACTAAGGGACTCAACTGCTGTGGTCATAAGTCCCCTAGAACTTAGAACTACTTAAAGCTAACTAACCTAAGGACATCACACAACACCCAGCCATCACGAGGCAGAGAAAATCCCTGATCCCGCCGGGAATCGAACCCGGGAACCCGGGCATGGGAAGCGAGAACGCTACCGCACGACCACGAGATACGGGCGAGAGAAATTCATATCACCTACACGCCGAACATGACTATCCAAGCCAGGCCACGCGAGTCGTCTGCCACTTTCCTAACTCAGTGCGGTCCAACACATATGTTAAGGCCGCATTCCATTGCTCTCCGGCCTATATGCGACACATTTCCACCTTCACGTCTGTTGTCAGAATAGCCGAGAGCGAGTTCACACACACATCATCCGCACACATCCAAGCGCTTCCCTCCCCTCTCAATCTAAAACGATCATTTGAAAATAAAAAAAAAAAAAAAAGAATAAGAGCCCAGTCAATCTCTCCGAAATTGTATAGTGCCCGCAGAAATAGTTAACGCTCGCTTTCTTGTTTTATAAGCTCATTTGTAAATTCAAATTCTTACCCTAACAGAACTTGTTCACCAAAATAATACTGAATGCGGTCCCCACCTCCTAGCTTTCCAGCTCTCAACATACGCAAATGTTATCAACACTCCTATATCCCAGCACAACCGATTAATCATTCTTATTCCTTCTTATCGAATTTACTGGTCTAATTTCCTAAGGACCCGTTATCGAAGTACCATCCTGCTTTCCTTTCTGATGCTTCCTGTGCACACTTTTACAGAGATCACTAAATTACCTCCACAGCGCTCCCCCCCTCCCGCAATCTACACACACACACACACACACACACACACACACACACACACACACGGTCATCCTCTCTCCTCATCTCATAACATAAGCATTAGTAACTTTACAATCCATTATATACAAACCCTACACAATGTAAACCACATTAACTTTACAATACCCACTACATGCCCCAATTCTCTCAATTCCTAAGAAAGCACTATGAACCTGCTCTTTCTTTCTACACACGCCACGCTCAGCGGTAATCAGCCCTTCTGCATCAACGGACGGAAGTTCCTCTCAGAACTGTTCCACAAGTTCGGAGATCGCATCCCCTCAACACAAATGCGTTACTCTCTCTTCTTCTTCCTTGTCTGCTCGCTGGGATATAGGAGGGTTGAGAGCATTTGCGTATAATGAGAGCTGGAAAGGTAGGAGGTGGGGACCGCATTCAGTAATATTTTGATGAACAAGTTATGTTAGGGTAAAAATTTGAATTTACAAATAAGCTTATAAAACACGAAAGCGAGCGTTAACTATTTCTGCGGGCACTATACAATTTCGGAGAGGTTGACTGGGCTCTTATTATTTTTTTTTTTTTAATTTTCAAATGATCGTTTTAGATTGAGAGGGGAGAGAAGCGCTGGGATGTGTGCGGACGGTGTGTGTGTGTACACGCTCTCGACTATTCTGACAACAGACGTGAAGGTGGAAATGTGTCGCCGGCCGCGGTGGTCTAGCGGTTCTGGCGCTGCAGTCCGGAACCGCGGGACTGCTACGGTCGCAGGTTCGAATCCTGCCTCGGGCATGGGTGTGTGTGATGTCCTTAGGTTAGTTAGGTTTAAGTAGTCATAAGTTCTAGGGGACTTATGACCTAAGATGTTGAGTCCCATAGTGCTCAGAACCATTTGAACCATTTTTGTGGAAATGTGTCGCAAATAGGCTGGCGATCAATGGAATGCGGCCTTAACATATGTGTTGGACCGCACTGAGTTAGGACGGTGACAGACGACTCGCGTGGCCTGGCTTGGATAGTCATGTTCGGCGTGTAGGTGATATGAATTTCTCAGGTGTTCGGTGTGAATGCGGCTGTCATCAAGTCGTGTTTGAAGGGTCGAACAGAGGCCTTTGGCGAATTGAAAGCTGTCGGACGTGTGACTTGATGTGGGATAGGTTGATTGCACGCGTCTGTTGAGTTACTTTGCTGTGCATTATGTGGACAGATTACGAGTACTAATGGTGTTTACTGTTATGTGTACCGCATTATTTTGGAGCAGTTTGATATTGTGCACTGAAATTAGGAGCTGTTTGCGTGTCTGCCAACTGTGCAACATGACACCAGGTATATCAGGACGAGTGTTTTTTGTATGAGAGTGATAGATATACTCGATGCGTAAATAAAATGTACGTTAAGTATTTGTGGGACGATATAGAATACGAGAGAGATCGAGTTGGTTGTTGTTTTTTCTACTTGGAGGGTTTGTTAGATCGAATTGGTGAGGTGAGTAGATACGAGGGCGCGAGGGATGTGATTGCAGCATATCTCCGTCTCTCAGCTGTTAACTAAAGATGGGGCGAGCAATGTTCTCAGCTTAGGTACTGGGGGTGTGCTCTGGCCATGTGCTAGACCGTGTGTATTGAACAACAGTATTGGGTTCATAGTTTAGCTAGAATATTTATACATGAGTATGTCCGACGCGAGTATAAAGGTCCAGACTGTGATGTGGGCGGTCTCGTACTCGTGGTGTGTGAGAGAGGTAAAGCAGACGATTTTGAGTCATCACAGGTGACTTATGTTAGTGGCTTCGTTGGCCACAATTTTCTTGTGTTTGGTAGCGAAACACGAACTGACCATCAGAATTGAAGCTTAGCTTATTTGTATAGATAGAATGTGATATAAGTTAATGTGGGTTAGTACACGTTAGTGCACGTTAGTAAACGGAAGCAAGCATTAGTACATGGTAGCCAACGAATATGGGTCGGTAAAAGGATGTGGTGGTCGATAGGGACTTTAACTATTTCATTTCAAGTCCAGATGGGTGTGGCAGTGGCGAAAATTGATTCTAAGTCTAAGTGGATGTAACAGTTTTCCGCATCAGAGAGGTTAATCAATTGATCAGATTAATTAAATAGTCATGTGGACTTTGTTACATTCACTTGCGGAGGTACTAAGCTAGGTGCGCGTGATGGCTCATGTGTACGGACGTGTGTTTTTGCCAAGATCCTAGATTAGATAATCGAAGCATGTGCGCTGAATAATGAGAATCAGGTGATCAGTTAACTTAGTGAGAGCGTTCTTTGTCTGACAGAGCCACATGGTCAATCGCACGTTGCGATGTCAAGGAAGTTTCCAACTGGTAGAAAAAACATTCCATTTACCAGAAACGTGTAGGAAAAGGTTGAGTGCTGGTGGCTTAGTTTGAAGCAATTTTCTTAGGTTGGTGGCGGAAGCGCAAGTGAGCTATGTTTACTGGCAGATTTCGAACTTGGCGCCTGTTCCTAGGAGGATGCGGAGGCGGCGTTGTGGTCCTCGAAAAATAGATGATATTGAGGAGTTGAATACGTTTGAATATGTATATGAAAATGTAAATGGAATTATTTAATACAGCAGGGTGGTGAGAGTGAATTAGCGAGCGTTCTCGCGACGAGCAAACACGCTGTTATATGGTCATGGTGGATTCCACTGTCGGTCAAACTCTGGCCCCAAACATATCCTTTGTACGGCACACGGTCGACAGGAAACGTCGTATCCGATGTTAAGTGCTCGCGGGTGCGTCCGACCGTTTCTGGCGCCGCTGTCTGCTTGGCGCACTGGCCGTGGTGGCTGGGCGGGCACCGTAAACCGCTTGACGTCAGCCGGCCAGGGAGCGGGCTCACCCTGCCGCGCGCGCACATCAGCTGCGCTCTGGAGTTTCGCTGTGTGAGCATGGAGAAGTCAGTTGGAATACACCTGCATGACCGTAATGTTTGAAATAAAGAGTTATTTTCCAGGTATTTGCAGAAGGCTATGTCCGTCGCGTGTATGGAGGTTGTGTGACGAAGCGGGGCGGAGGCGCAGCGATTGTACAGTTATTATGCGCGCGCGAGAACGAGTCAATTAGTGAGCGATCTAGTGTGGTCCAAACGTGCTCTTATATAGTCATGGCGGATTCCAATGTCGAGCAAACTTTGCCGCCAAAAGTATAGCACTGCGTTCTCGCCCACACAGGGACATGTGGCGAACGGCTGTGTGAGGTCGGCATCGACAGGTTTGAACTTGTAGCCGGAAGTGTTGCAGGGAAACGGCCGACCGTTGTGTGATTCAGCTCCGAGGGAGTCGATTTTGGCGGGAAACGTGTGGAGGCGACGAATGCACGTAGTGAGCGGACAAGGGGCCGCTGTGACGTCAAACTCGACAAGTTCCAACGTGTCTAGCGAAAACATGTTTACGACGTGGGAGCGATTGCTGGGCTCGCCCCCCGCTCTAGTGGCCGGCCGCCTCACATGACAGGCGCAGGCAGTGTCTCCGCGTGCTGGCCAGGGGGTGGCGAGGATTTGAACTAATTCAGTTGGAGTGCGAACTTCGTGGTGATTGCACTGCGATATCAAAGATGTGTGTGCTGATTGTGTTGGAGAACAAGTGATGACCATACTGCTTGAAATAAAGTCTTCAGTGCCTTCCCCCCTGCAAAATCAAAGGACGTGAATTACATTACTATAAGTGCAGTTTAATATTTTACGCGATTATGATAGGCTACCAGTGAAATAAAAGATAAGCGACGGAGAAAGCTCGTACACGTGATCAATTATGGTGTTGGGGATTTGAACTTGTGATAGATTTTTGTTAAGGATATAAGGAGAATGACTTTCTCAGCTAGAAAATCGGACATCTTGAATAAATAATAAATGATAATAATACATGGAAGTACAGTTTTCGAGAGAATATCGTGTTGGAATTTAAATGTGGCGCAATTTTCTAGTGGAGATATACCTATAATAATAAATGATACCTATAATAATAAATGATACCCCCCCTTGAACCATGGACCTTGCCGTTGGTGGGGAGGCTTGCGTGCCTCAGCGATACAGATGGCCGTACCGTAGGTGCAACCACAACGGAGGGGTATCTGTTGAGAGGCCAGACAAACATGTGGTTCCTGAAGAGGGGCAGCAGCCTTTTCAGTAGTTGCAGGGGCAACAGTCTGGATGATTGACTGATCTGGCCTTGTAACATTAACCAAAACGGCCTTGCTGTGCTGGTACTGCGAACGGCTGAAAGCAAGGGGAAACTACAGCCGTAATTTTTCCCGAGGACATGCAGCTCTACTGTATGATTAAATGATGATGGCGTCCTCTTGGGTAAAATATTCCGGAGATAAAATAGTCCCCCATTCGGATCTCCGGGCGGGGACTACTCAAGAGGACGTCGTTATCAGGAGAAAGAAAACTGGCGTTCTACGGATCGGAGCGTGGAATGTCAGATCACTCAATCGGGCAGGTAGGTTAGAAAATTTAAAAAGGGAGATGGATAGGTTAAAGTTAGATATAGTGGGAATTAGTGAAGTTCGGTGGCAGGAGGAACAAGACTTTTGGTCAGGAGATTACAGGGTTATAAATACAAAATCAAATAGGGGTAATGCAGGAGTAGGTTTAATAATGAATAAAAAAATAGGAGTGCGGGTTAGCTACTACAAACAGCATAGTGAACGCATTATTGTGGCCAAGATAGACACAAAGCCCATGCCTACTACAGTAGTACAAGTTTATATGCCAACTAGCTCTGCAGATGATGAAGAAATAGATGAAATGTATGACGAGATAAAAGAAATTATTCAGGTAGTGAAGGGAGACGAAAATTTAATAGTCATGGGTGACTGGAATTCGTCAGTAGGAAAAGGGAGAGAAGGAAACATAGTAGGTGAATATGGATTGGGGGGAAGGAATGAAAGAGGAAGCCGCCTTGTAGAATTTTGCACAGAGCATAACTTAATCATAGCTAACACTTGGTTCAAGAATCATGAAAGGAGGCTGTATACATGGAAGAAGCCTGGAGATACTGACAGGTTTCAGATAGATTATATAATGGTAAGACAGAGATTTAGGAACCAGGTCTTAAATTGTAAGACATTTCCTGGGGCAGATGTAGATTCTGACCACAATCTATTGGTTATGAACTGCAGATTGAAACTGAAGAAACTGCAAAAAGGTGGGAATTTAAAGAGATGGGACCTGGATAAAGTGAAAGATCCAGAGGTTGTAGAGAGTTTCAGGGAGAGCATTAGGGAACAATTGACAGGAATGGGGGAAAGAAATACAGTAGAAGAAGAATGGGTAGCTCTGAGGGATGAAGTAGTGAAGGCAGCAGAGGATCAAGTAGGTAAAAAGACGAGGGCTAATAGAAATCCTTGGGTAACAGAAGAAATATTGAATTTAATTGATGAAAGGAGAAAATATAAAAATGCAGTAAATGAAGCAGGCAAAAAGGAATACAAACGTCTCAAAAATGAAATTGACAGGAAGTGCAAAATGGCTAAGCAGGGATGGCTAGAGGACAAATGTAAGGATGTAGAGGCTTGTCTCACTAGGGGTAAGATAGATACTGCCTACAGGAAAATTAAAGAGACCTTTGGAGAGAAGAGAACCGCTTGTATGAATATCAAGAGCTCAGATGGCAACCCAGTTCTAAGCAAAGAAGGGAAAGCAGAAAGGTGGAAGGAGTATATAGAGGGTTTATACAAGGGCGATGTACTTGAGGACAATATTGTGGAAATGGAAGAGGATGTAGATGAAGATGAAATGGGAGATAAGATACTGCGTGAAGAGTTTGACAGAGCACTGAAAGACCTGAGTCGAAACAAGGCCCCGGGAGTAGACAACATTCCATTAGAACTACTGATGGCCTCGGGAGAGCCAGTCCTGACAAAACTCTACCATCTGGTGAGCACGATGTATGAGACAGGCGAAATACCCTCAGACTTTAAGAAGAATATAATAATTCCAATCCCAAAGAAAGCAGGTGTTGACAGATGTGAAAGTTACCGAACTATCAGTTTAATAAGTCACAGCTGCAAAATACTAACACGAATTCTTTACAGACGAATGGAAAAACTGGTAGAAGCCGACCTCGGGGAAGATCAGTTTGGATTCCGTAGAAATGTTGGAACACGTGAGGCAATACTGACCTTACGACTTATCTTAGAAGCTAGATTAAGGAAAGGCAAGCCTGAGTTTCTAGCATTTGTAGACTTAGAGAAAGCTTTTGACAATGTTGACTGGAATACTCTCTTTCAAATTCTGAAGGTGGCAGGGGTAAAATACAGGGAGCGAAAGGCTATTTACAATTTGTACAGAAACCAGATGGCAGTTATAAGAATCGAGGGGCATGAAAGGGAAGCAGTGGTTGGGAAAGGAGTGAGACAGGGTTGTAGCCTCTCCCCAATGTTATTCAATCTGTATATTGAGCAAGCAGTAAAGGAAACAAAAGAAAAATTCGGAGTAGGTATTAAAATTCATGGAGAAGAAGTAAAAACTTTGAGGTTCGCCGATGACATTGTAATTCTGTCGGAGACAGTAAAGGACTTGGAAGAGCAGTTGAACGGAATGGACAGTGTCTTGAAAGGAGGATATAAGATGAACATCAACAAAAGCAAAACGAGGATAATGGAATGTAGTCAAATTAAGTCGGGTGATGCTGAGGGAATTAGATTAGGAAATGAGACACTTAAAGTAGTAAAGGAGTTTTGCTATTTAGGGAGTAAAATAACCGATGATGGTCGAAGTAGAGAGGATATAAAATGTAGACTGGCAATGGCAAGGAAAGCGTTTCTGAAGAAGAGAAATTTGTTAACATCGAATATAGATTTAGGTGTCAGGAAGTCGTTTCTGAAAGTATTTGTATGGAATGTAGCCATGTATGGAAGTGAGACATGGACGATAACTAGTTTGGACAAGAAGAGAATAGAAGCTTTCGAAATGTGGTGCTACAGAAGAATGCTGAAGATAAGGTGGGTAGATCACGTAACTAATGAGGAAGTGTTGAATAGGATTGGGGAGAAGAGAAGTTTGTGGCACAACTTGACTAAAAGAAGGGATCGGTTGGTAGGACATGTTCTGAGGCATCGAGGGATCACAAATTTAGCATTGGAGGGCAGCGTGGAGGGTAAAAATCGTAGAGGGAGACCAAGAGATCAATACACTAAGCAGATTCAGAAGGATGTAGGTTGCAGTAGGTACTGGGAGATGAAGAAGCTTGCACAGGATAGAGTAGCATGGAGAGCTGCATCAAACCAGTCTCAGGACTGAAGACCACAACAACAACAATAAATGATAATGAATGATAATAAATGAAAATGAATGATAATGAATGTTAATAAATTATAATGAATGATAATGAATGAAAATGAATGATATGAATGACAATGAATGATAATGAATGACAATGATAGTGTATGATAATAAATGATAATGAATGATAATAAATGATAATGAATGATAATCAATAATAATAATAAAGACAAGTACGGTCTTTGCATGCATTATCCTGTTGGAATTCAAACTTTCCGAAATTTTTTATTGATGTTAAGTTAGTGGACGTAGCACAATTGGTCTATTTTCCCGCCAAAATTCAAACTTCCCACCATTTTTTCTGAGGGTTAGGTTTGTGGACATAGTACAATTGACCTATTCTCCTGCCAAAAGCCGCCATCCTGGATGACGTCATGCGATGGTGCCAAGTCTACATGCCGCCATCTTCGATGACGTCATCGCCGCCATCTTGAATAAATATGGCAACAATACAGCGTGTCCTGGTACATAGGTTGTCCCCCTACTCATATTAACCGGCGATACTATTTTAGTTGTATAACGATATCGAATTGGAAATATCGAAAGCCGATATTTTTATTTTATATTATATTTTTTTCGCAATTTTCGGTAAACACTTGAAATTGTTTTTTTGAAATAGTGGTAGAATATAATTTTACTTTCACTGTGTGAAAGAGTATTATTACTCTTTGAGCTTTCACCACGTCCAGTCTTTCTCTTTGGCTGTGTGAAGCATGTATAGATGGCACAAAAAAGAGGTCCGATTGCACTGGGGTGTGGCGTTGTGAATTGAATAAAAACATTTCCGATGTGAAGAAATAACACACCAGTTGCGTTAAAAATTTTTTAACGCAGCTAGTGTGCTAATTGACATTTTTCAAAAACGGTTGCTGAAAATGATGAACAAAAAGCTAAGTGACAAGGCTGGTCTTTGCGGTGGGCGGAGACGTATGAGGGGAAACGCTGACGTAATCGGCGCTCGGCCCAACGACAGAAACTGCGACATTTATCTTCATCACGCAGTTTTGACACTACAACTGCAAGTACGCTGACACTACATCTGCAAGTTCACTGGCGTTTGCACAAATGAAAAAGCAGGGAAGCTTACGCGAAGTGTTCCGGACAATTCCGACTTGTGGCGAAAAAGAACGACAGACCCATCGGACAGCATTAATTGGTCCACTTATATGCAGTTACTATTGTTAGCAAAGTCGTTATCGGCAAGCGAGAATGTACGTCTTTTTCCTTTCAGTTCTTGCTCTAAGGAAGATAACCAGGCTGCTAGCTTGTTGATGTACAGATTATCTAATAATAAAGCAGTACTTAAATATACAGCTCTACTACTAGCAATTTATTTACGAGGTTCAGCCGATATTTATATAGGCCGCTACGTCGATTATTTTTCCTTTGACATATCGATACTTTTTCGACATATTGAGTGCAGACAATTACATTCTTTCAATATCTATGTATCGGATTTCCGATATTTTTACATATATCAACAGTCCTTGTCCATAAGTTCGTGACGTTTCTCCATAAGTTTCATAAACGCAGCGAATACCACAATAGACACTTTAGTCCTCAATAATACGTTCTCCATCACTATTTACAATAATCTCCCAACGCTGAGCTCACCTTCGGATTCCGAAACTGTAGAAAGCACGTGGTTTTGAGGCGAATAATTTATCGTGCCATTTTCGGGGCGTGTTTACATCCTGAAAGGAAGTTTCTTGATGATTGTGCGATAGAGAGCGGAAAAGGTGAAATTCTGAAGGTGGAAGATCAGGTGAGTAAGTGGGTGTGAAATGATTTCCCAACCCAACTCTTAAATTGTGTATTTTGTCAGCCTAGCAGGATGCGGGCGGACGTTATCACGGAGCAACATCACTCCACGCAGTATTCATGGTCTATGTTCTGAGGCTGCGTCTCCAAGACATCCCAGCTGTTGACAATAAACGGCAGCAGTGATGGTTATACCTCACGGAAGCAATTCATAGCAGACCGCACAGTCGCTGTTCCAAGAGATGCGTAACATTATCTTTTGTACGGAGAATTGCTGCTTTGTTTGGTCTCAACCATTCGTTTCTTTTTCTTGTGTTAGACTGAAGACGCCATTTCTCTACACCAGTAATGATACAGGTCAGGAATGGTCGGCGTTGTTCACCAGCCAGATGATGACGAGCAAGCAGAGACGCACATATGCCCACCTGCAGATATTTGTGATTCTGGCTTAGAGCATGCGATACCTGTTGTTGTTGTTGTTGTGGTCTTCAGTCCTGAGACTGGTTTGATGCAGCTCTCCATGCTACTCTATCCTGTGCAAGCTTCTTCATCTCCCAGTATCTACTGCAACCTACATCCTTCTGAATCTGCTTAGTTTATTCATCTCTTGGTCTCCCCCTACGATTTTTACCCTCCACACTGCCCTCCAATGCTAAATTTGTGATCCCTTGATGCCTCAAAACATGTCCTACCAACCGATCCCTTCTTCTAGTCAAGTTGTGCCACAAACTTCTCTTCTCCCCAATCCTATTCAATACCTCCTCATTAGTTACGCGATCTACCCACCTTATCTTCAGCATTCTTCTGTAGCACCACATTTCGAAAGCTTCTACTCTCTTTTTGTCCAAACTAGTTATCGTCCATGTCTCACTTCCATACATGGCTACACTCCATACAAATACTTTCAGAAACGACTTCCTGACACTTAAATCTATACTCGATGTTAACAAATTCCTCTTCTTGAGAAATGCCTTCCTTGCCATTGCCAGTCTACATTTTATATCCTCTCTACTTCGACCATCGTCGGTTATTTTACTCCCTAAATAGCAAAACTCCTTTACTACTTTAAGTGTCTCATTTCCTAATCTAATTCCCTCAGCATCACCCGACTTAATTTGACTACATTCCATTATCCTCGTTTTGCTTTTGTTGATGTTCATCTTATATCCTCCTTTCAAGACACTGTCCATTCCGTTCAACTGCTCTTCCAAGTCCTTTACTGTCTCCGACAGAATTACAATGTCATCGGCGAACCTCAAAGTTTTTACTTCTTCTCCATGAATTTTAATACCTACTCCGAATTTTTCTTTTGTTTCCTTTACTGCTTGCTCAATATACAGATTGAATAACATCGGGGAGAGGCTACAACCCTGTCTCACTCCTTTCCCAACCACTGCTTCCCTTTCATGCCCCTCGACTCTTGTAACTGCCATCTGGTTTCTGTACAAACTGTAAATAGCCTTTCGCTCCCTGTATTTTACCCCTGCCACCTTCAGAATTTGAAAGAGAGTATTCCAGTTAACATTGTCAAAAGCTTTCTCCAAGTCTACAAATGCTAGAAACGTAGGTTTGCCTTTTCTTAATCTTTCTTCTAAGATAAGTCGTAAGGTCAGTATTGCCTCACGTGTTCCAACATTTCTACGGAATCCAAACTGATCTTCCCCGAGGTCGGCTTCTACCAGTTTTTCCATTCGTCTGTAAAGAATTCGCGTTAGTACCCATTGCATTCAAATCTCACACGATGGTTTATGATCACAGTTCATCACATTTACCAGTTCTCGAGTACACTGACGTGGATCATTGTGAATTAATGCGTTTAAATGATTTCATCAAACCCTGACGGTCTTCCTAAACGTGGAGAGTCACTAATGTCAAAACGATCGTCCTTAAAATGGAAAATCATTTTCTTTCCGTGCACTGTCCAGTGGCATTATCCCCATGCACGGTGTCTGCCTTCGCTGCTGTCATCCCTCTACTGAACTCAACCACAAGAATATGTTGAAAATATTGAGATCTCTCCATTTGATATTCAATTTTCCAGCGACCACAGTTCCACTCACTACGGCCAAATGACAGTTCGACGATATGTAAACTGAAATAGCAACTGTGAATTACAAATAAAAAACGACAATCGCTAAATAATTACCAACATCCAAAACAAAAATGGTACGTACTTACGCACCAACATAATGTTTCGCTCCACGACATGTGCTTATATTCGAGCCCAGTTAAGGTCAATAGCGTTGTAATCGCTGTGGTACCGTGGAAGACGTATGACGTTGTGACCGTGGTTCTCTGCTAACGTATCAATTACTTATTACGTCTTCTGTGGCTTGTATCGTTTCACTAATTCCAGAAGTTCTGCTTTTCATATATTCTGCTCAAAGACTATTTTATTATCTTTCAACCAGCTGACTATTTCATCTCACCTTGCACCAGCCGGCGGTACCTTATTTAAAAGTATAGTATGGCACGGTGTGTTGTTCATTGAAAGTTGTAGTTCCAATAATTGTAATAGGTGAAAGTTTTCTATCAAATATTGCAATTATTATTAGTCTAGTGGAAGACGTACAAAAATTTGTAAAGCTCTATCTCTGTCGATGTTATCGTTATCTATACTTTTTCTCTAAAAATAGTAAGGCACTCTAGTGAAACTTTACTATCGTTATTATAAAATCTGATGCGTAGATTTCCCTTATTCAGACGTGTCAGTATCCAAACACTTTCTGGAACCTCCTACTATCGGGCATGTCAGTAATCTGATAGAGAATAAAAAACAGAAATTAATTACCCTTCCTATAAATCCTGAAAAATCAGTTCTCTAGTAGCTGACTGTGATTTTAAAAATATTCTTTAACTTCTCGTAACAATTACTTTGGAATGCTCTTGCTCGCATCAAACAACTTACCTCGTCTTGCGGCTGCAACAGCGTAAATATACCGTATCCCAGATCGTGTTGAAATAAAGCAAAAGGACTATTGCGATCCACGCAGAGTGCAATGAGTCGCCATGACTACTAATGCAGCTATTCCTTTGTTTTATTTGTATAGAAATTTAATTAGTTGGATGTATTTAGTCGTGAAGGCTTAGGAAGTGTAAAAAAACAATGAGAGGAATCAATAAAATCTTTTAATTTGCTATAATCTGAAAATTTAAGATTCATACACTGACAAACTTTACTCACACTTCGACAGTTTGATTAGCAAAAAGTTTAATTATTCCACAAAGTCTACAATCAATAATCAACTATTTGGTCACAACAAAGACATGAATAATACTTGCAATTTATGAGTACACACATCTGACAAACTCCCTCCAGTGCGGAAGCAAGCAACAGCTACGCGCAGCAAAATTGACAACTTACCAAAAAGCTTCGATTAGTATCAAAGTCTCTTCTGGCGCTACTAGGACGGCCAGGGTAAGCTGCGACCTCTCTTGATGCGGCTTCTCTCGATGTAAATTCACGACATCTCCATGGCACAACCGTCTCCGAGTTCCATTACTACCTTTCTTCCTGAGTACTTTTTCCACCGGAAGCCATTTTTTTCAAACAATAGGCAGACTTCTCGTTCTGCCTGTGAACAAACCACTGCTCGACGGTGATGCCATCAACTTTTTAAGTATCGGGCACTCTTTCCTGCTGTAGTATGCGTATATGCCTGACCTGATAGCATTCCCTTCAAAGTTGTCTGTTTCAGTCACACAACACAATCTCTTCCTTGAACTTCCAGGCTACACAATAGCAGGCTCCCAGCTGAACTAGCATCCTCCTGATTGTCTTCACTGTCTCTGCAGAGATGTTCCGTGTTTCTGCTACCCCACCAGTCACGTTATTTACTGGTATTAAAGACCAGCTATTGCGTGTTTCCCTTTCAATGTAAACACACAATCTGTACATAAATTACAGCTCTTGAAATCCTACCGAGCGAGGTGGTGCAGTGGTTGGCAGACTGGTCTCGCTTTCGTGAGGACGACAGTTCTAACTCGCGTCCGGCCACCCACACTTAGGTTTTCCGTGATTCCTCTAAATCACTTCAGGCAAATCAAGGTACGGCTTTCTGAAACGGAATAGCCTACTTCCTTCCCCATCCTTCCAGAATCAGATAGGACCGAGGGCCTCACTGTTTGGTCCACTCTCCCAAGTCAACCAACGAACCAACCAGTGTAGCTCCTTTCTGAAAAGTCCTCTTCTCTGCGCTATACGAAGCTATTTTCCACACACGCTGCAAAAATCTCATAGAACTAATGGCAAATCAAACGTACACATACGGACCAGAACGAAGCACGCACCACCACTGACTGAAAGCAGTGATTGCCCAGCCCTACAGGAACGCTAATACGTTGCCATAGTAACATAAACAAAATCTTATGATCCGACTGTCCATCGTAGACGATAGAAGCACGTGCGCCAGAGGCCTCTTCAACTGTCAAAGCTTTTCTCTCGTCGTATGGAGTATAAGTGCAGCTTGTTTCAATTACAAATAGTTGACAAACCGCTGCCTACCAGATTTGCAACAGCTGTGAAAACGGCATGAGATGTCCTACATACTGTGATATACAAATGATCACATTTGCCGGCCGAAGTGGCCGTGCGGTTGTAGGCGCTGCAGTCTGGAACCGCGAGACCGCTACGGTCGCAGGTTCGAATCCTGCCTCGGGCATGGATGTGTGTGGTGTCCTTAGGTTAGGTTTAACTAGTTCTAAGTTCTAGGGGACTAATGACCTCAGACGTTGAGTCCCATAGTGCTCAGAGCCATTTGAACCATTTTTTTGATCACATTTCAGGATAATCACAGAAAGTAAGTACGACTAATGCCACCTCTATTCTGTGTGTAATGAAAGATTACAAAGCGAGTTTGTCGTCCAGAAATAGCTTCTGATTATAGGTTGTTTGTTAGGCGATGGTGTTATGCCTACCGTAGCAAAGAGAAAAGTCACCAGCACGTGCTAGAAATCGATAGTAGCAGCCTCGTGGCTCGAGTCCGCCGGCATCCCACGACTGTCATGCGACACGTGGAATCGATGGGTTCAGGGGATAACACTCAACGCTATGCAGGATCTAGCGCCGAGAGGACAGACCATTTGTTCACTTGGCTGTGAAAGATTTTACAGTCACATCATTTCCCTTCAGTTAGAAACTTGAGCATGTCTGCAACAAGTATCTACACGCACAGTGCAATGACACCTCGAGCACTGTGGACTTCCTGCGGTGACCGCCGTTGCGGCTTCACTTGACGGAACTGAGCCAAAATTCAAATGGCTCTGATCACTATGGGGCTTAACATCGGAGGTCATCAGTCCCCTAGAACTTAGAACTACTGAAACCTAAGTAATCTAAGCACATCACACACATCCATGCCCGATGCAGGATTAGAACCTGTAGTGGAGAAGTGGCACCACATTATCTTCCCAGACGAGTCATGGTTCTGAATACAACACCACGAAGGGCAGACGTATGTGCATAGGCTCCGAGAAGAGACTGCATTCGTCATCCTCATACAAGCTAATCATTTCTTATAATGGTACAAACTGTCATTGGATACACAACATGATCACCTGTGGTTCCCATAGCCGGCAACTGGACAGCACCCGTGAGATTTTCGACTTGTGAAGGCCAGTGGTTGTGACCTATCTTCGACGTCTCAGGGATGTTATAGTTAGAAAATCTCGAAAGTGCCCATGCTTTCATGACCTAGGAGGTGTTAGTCTTTTGCCTCGGTAAAAACTACTGACAGTGGTTTCCTTGAGTCTCGTACTTCACCAGTCACAAGTAACTGCGATTTATGAAACTTGGCATGTAGTTGAAGTTGTTTGGAGAAATGAACCCGCATCTGTCATCCAAGCTCAGCCCGACTAGATGTCGAGTCAAGCTAGGGCCATTATTGCTGCCACAAGTGAAAGCTCTATACACTAAATTTAGCGCCATGAATACCTCCAAATCATCTACAAATATCATAATTTATCCATCCCGCTATGCTATACACGCACAATAAATAAAATTTTTGAAGTTTTCCTGAGGTATTGAATACGCCCCGTAGTTACTTTCACGCACGGTACTTCGTCTACACAACAATCAGACATCTTCAGGCTAGCCTTAGAAGACTGACATCCGTTACGCATAAGGCACAAGTTACTAGCGCGTTGCATGCATTTCACTCTTGCGTCGAACTTGTAATTGCAGGTCTGTTCACACTGCCAAAACGCAGGGCCCTCGATAACGAAAATGCTAAACAGTTTTCTGGTGGGTTGCCGCTCGCTATGAACGACTCTATCGTCTTCGCTGTTAGCAAATCGTGGAAATAGTAGCGTATCTGGTGTTATCTAATTGATAACCGCAGTCTCGGCGAGTAATGCTTTCCGCGATGTATATCTCCGCAAACTCTTTGATGATAGAATGGGACAATGGATTCGCTGTAGCCAAAAATGTTATTTGATTGTGTTCCATTGTATGCCTCGTGGATATATGCTTTTCGACAATGATAGATTTCATGGCTTGCAACAATGTGAATTCTACTCAACATTCTTCCATGGTTCGCATTCTCTGTCGTTTGTAATCAATATCAGAGTGACCAGAAATTTTGAGTACTCTAGCTTTTCCTCATACTATGTTATTCTTCACGGATCCAAGAAGACCTGATTTCTTTAATGCTGCAAAACCACCTTAACATTAAATTTCTGGAGGATCCTGTTAGGCGCTTCAGTCCGGAACCGCGCTGCTGCTACCGTCGAAGGTTCGAATCCTACCTCGGGCATGGATGTGTGTGATGTCCTTAGGTTAGTTAGGTTTAAGTAGTTCTAAGTCTAGGCGACTGATGACCTCAGATGTTAAGTCGCATAGTGCTTAGAGCCATTTTGAACAGAAGGTAAACACAAGCTACACACTGGAAGTTTTCTGTAAAATATATACACTGAAGAGCCGACGAAATTGGTACACCTGCATAATATCGTTTAGGGTCCCCGTGATCAAGCAGAAGTGCCGCAACACGGCGTGGCATGGACTCGACTAACGTCTGAAGTAGTACTGGAGGGAACTGACACCATGAATCTTGCAACGCTGTCCATAAATCCGTAAGAGTACGAAGGGGTAGATATCTCTTCTGAGCATCTCGGAGAAGTTAACAGTTCTTAAAAATCTGTTATCCAGGCCTTCAGCCGTTAAGTTGTTCTGAATTATTACTATTGGGGCCTATATCCGACAAATAATTTAAATTTCTGGTCAATAAGGCCTTTAGCCGTGAGTGCAACTTGTTTAAGAATTTTTTATTAGACATTGTCTCTTAACAGTCCTATTTGATGTTTGTACCTTGTTGTTTAGGAAAGGAGAAAATATAAAAATGCAGTAAATGAAGCAGGCAAAAGGGAATAAAAACGTCTCAAAAATGAGATCGACAGGAAGTGCAAAATGACTAAGCAGGGATGGCTAGAGGACAAATGTAAGGATGTAGAGGCTTATCTCACTAGGGGTAAGATAGATACTGCCTACAGGAAAATTAAAGAGACCTTTGGAGATAAGAGAACCACTTGTATGAACATCAAGAGCTCAGATGGAAACCCAGTTTTAAGCAAAGAAGGGAAAGCAGAAAGGTGGAAGGAGTATATAGAGGGTCTATACAAGGGCGATGTACTTGAGGACAATATTATGGAAATGGAAGAGGATGTAGATGAAGATTAAATTGGAGATACGACACTGCGTGAAGAGTTTGACAGAGCACTGATAGACCTGAGTCGAAACAAGGCCCCGGGAGTAGACAACATTCCATTGGAACTACTGACGGCCTTGGGAGAGCCAGTCCTGACAAAACTCTACCATCTCGTGAGCAAGATGTATGAGACAGGCGAAAAACCCTCAGACTTCAAGAAGAATATAATAATTCCAATCCCAAAGAAATCAGGTGTTGACAGATGCGAAAATTACCGGACTATCAGTTTAATAAGTCACAGCTGCAAAGTACTAACGAGAATTCTTTACAGACGAATGGAAAAACTGGTAGAAGCCGACCTCGGCGAAGATCAGTTTCGATTCCGTAGAAATATTGGAACACGTGAGGCAATACTGACCCTACGACTTATCTTAGAAAATAGATTAAGGAAAGGCAAACCTACATTTCTAGCATCTGTGGACTTAGAGAAAGCTTTTGACAATGTTGACTGGAATACTCTCTTTCAAATTCTAAAGATGTTAGGGGTAAAATACAGGTTGCGAAAGGCTATTTACAATTTGTACAGAAACCAGATGGCAGTTATAAGAGTCGAGGGGCATGAAAGGGAAGCAGCGGTTGGGAAGGGAGTGAGACAGGGTTGTAGCCTCTCCCCGATGTTATTCAATCTGTATATTCAGCAAGCAGTGAAGGAAACAAAAGAAAAATTCGGAGTAGGTATTAAAGTCCATGGAGAAGAAATAAACACGTTGAGGTTCGCCGATGACATGTAATTCTGTCAGAGACAGCAAAGGACTTGGAAGAGCAGTTGAATGGAATGGACAGTGTCTTGAGAGGAGGATATAAGATGAACATCAACAAAAGCAAAACGAGGGTAATGGAATGTAGTCGAATTAAGTCGGGTGATGCTGAGAGAATTAGATTAGGAAATGAGACACTTAAAGTAGTAAAGGAGTTTTGCTATTTGGGGAGCAAAATAACTGATGATGGTCGAAGTGGAGAGGATATAAAATGTAGACTGGCAATGGCAAAGAAAGCGTTTCTGAAGAAGAGAAATTTGTTAACATCGAGTATAGATTTAAGTGTCAGGAAGTCGTTTCTGAAAGTATTTGTATGGCGTGTAGCCATGTACGGAAGTGAAACATGGACGATAAATAGTTTGGTCAAGAAGAGAAATTTCGTGCTACGGAAGAATGTCGAAGGTTAGATGGGTAGATCATATAACTAATGAGGAGGTATTGAATAGGATTGGGGAGAAGAGAAGTTTGTGGCACAACTTCACAAGAAGAAAGGACCGGTTGGTAGGACATGTTCTGAGACATCAAGGGATCACAAATTGAGCATTGGAGGGCATCGTGGATGGTAAAAATCGTAGAGGGAGACCAAGAGATGAATACACTAAGCAGATTCAGGAGGATGTAGGTTGCAGTAGGTGAAGAGTAGCATGGAGATCTGCATCAAACCAGTCTCAGGACTGAAGACAACAACAAAAACAACAACAACCTTGTTGCTAATGTTATTTGGAATTAGTTCCAAATAAAGTGTAAGTGAAGACAAAATTGATCAAGCAACGGTAACTGAGTAAGGCCCCGTCCACATTTAAATCCTGTCTTCCCTATTGTATTGTATTGTATGTCAACCGGGGACTTAGAAACGACGGAGAGGCTCCGTCCCCGCCGCAGCCGCAGTGGTCCACAACTCCACGACGACTACCGCAGTCCACTTTACCCCTCCACCGCCCCGCACCGACTGCAGGGTTATTGTGCGGTTCGGTCCCCGGTGGACTCCCCAGGGAACGTCTCACACCAGACGAGTGTAACCCCTATGTTTGCGTGGTAGAGTAATGGTGGTGTACGCGTATGTGGAGAACTTGTTTGCGCCGCAATCGCCGACATAGTGTAACTAAGGCGGAATAAGGGGAACCAGCCCTCATTCGCCGACGAAGTTGGAAAACCGCCTAAAAACCATCCACAGACTGGCCGGTTCACCGGACCTCGACACAAATCCGCCGGGCGGATTCGTGCCGGGGGGCAGGCGTTCCTTCCCGCCCGGAAAGCCGTGCGTTAGACCGCACGGCCTACCGGGCGGGCATCTGTCTTCCTTAAGTCTCATGTTTCACCACAGACGGAGGAAACACTGCGCTTTTCCTCGGCATACAGTCCTATTTGTTCGATTGCTGGCTTTGTCCTTTGACTGATAATTCCAGGTTGATCTGCTGGGCTGAATATCCATTTTACCCCCAGGACTCCTCTTAGACCAGCTAGCTGCTTAGGCCAGCTCTCAGAATTGGAAACTGTGTGCATTCTATGTACAAGTGGCTTAAGCATACTCACGTCAACTCAAAGACTAAGTGTAGGTCCGTGTGACTGGCCCACAGAATCAGCATTCTTATATTTAATCTGAATATACAAGAACGACAGACAGCCATGTTTTCCTCTTCCCACGGTAAAGCTAGATGATTTTGTAAACGGATTTGAGATGGTGCAGAAACTGCGTTAATTTGTCCTTTTCATGTGGCCGTACAATGAAAGCGTCATCAGCATACCTACTAAAACAATTTAAGAGCTGCTGATTTAAGGGCTCTTTCCACAAAGTTTCGTATAATAAATATAGACATCATGAAACAGTTTGAGAAAAGACGTGCTGGAATAAGGCTGTAATGACTGAAATTTGTTGCTACTTGGTTACGTGGAGTCTGTGGTATGAGCCTCCTAAATAGAGAGATTACATAGTGGCCAACGAACTAACCTAAGTTACTTAAATTAAAGATTCCAGGTCTAACGGTGAATTCCGTCGAGATGTAAATGTGGTGCGAACATTTTACCACAGATCTACTCCATAATGTGGCAAGGTGTTCTGCCAAATCCTATTTAGTAACACCAATATTGCTTACTATAGGTCGCAATAGTAGACCTCCTCTATGAACATTGGGAAAGGCATATAATCAGGGTCAAACACAAATATTTGGTTTTAGTCACGTGATTATTATTTCCCATAATGAAGAATCCAGGGATGCTCAACTTTTCCACTGCACTCATTGTGTAGGGTCGCGATCTTCAAAGTCCCTCGACAAAACGCACATTTTGGCGACACAGGGGCACGAGGTAACAGTAGCGTCGCATTGCCTTTGGCGGTCTCGGTATTATTACGTCTGGATTTTCTCAAAGGCTTCCTGCGGAGGTTATGTTGCTTCATACGGTAGGAGTTTTCATAAATTCACGGCGAGTTCCCATTTAATTTCTTCTGTAAGGCAGTCAAAGAAAGATGTTGCACATCTTCTCCAATACCATTAAACAGCATCGCATCGTCCGAAGTTTTCTCTCTAATCACTGACTGTTGCGACGTTATATGCTCTAGGGGTGGCTGCTGTTTTGTACTATTACTCGCACGCCTAACACTTTCAGCAGACTGAGGTACACACTTTGCGGAAGGACATTATCCATTGATTTCTTTTATTTTACTGGTGAAACCGAGATGGTCCTAGTCGAACGCAGAGAGTCTTGCTACCAAACTACGATGTATCGGTCGGCGCGAGGTGACGAGCGTGCAGAGCCAAAGCTTGAAAGTGGTAGTCAGGGACCGGCAGAGACAGTTGTGAATGTGGATGTGATGATGCACAACCAAGTGGGTTGCAGTTCTTCGTCAAAGCTGAATGTACGGCAGTCACGAGGTGGTGTGGAGGCGAAGTATTCTTTAAAACTTGTAGTAGACTGCCGAGGAATGTCGTGACGTGTACGAGCTTAAATAGAGAGAAGGCGCTCGGCGTGAAGGAAGTTAGTCGCTGCAGCGGTTTGAGTTGGCCGTTGTAACCGTACTAAGTGGCGGCATTTGGTGGTATGCTGAAAGTGGAATACAATCAATGCTAAGCGCCTTCAGTTGATGTCACATTGGGAACCCATTGTGCGCTGACGGAAAAAATTTGGCTTTGCTTCAGCATGATATGATTGACCACCTGCAAGTCTGTAGAACTTCGTTCATCACCCGGGCTTTATTGTTTTAATTTGTTTTGCCGTGCTCCTAACACCACTGCGCTGAGTTAGCTTTATGTTAATTTTGTACGTCTCTGTGCTGATTGATTTTCAACAAGGTATTTTATTTTCATATGTATATGAAGTTCGTTTTAAAGATTTTGTGTGGTTGTTATTGAGTTATATTAAACGGGCCGAGTTTATCGAAAATATTGTTGTTTAATAACTTTAAATTTACCATCATTGGCCCATTAGCTGACCACAGCAACAGTCCACTAATTGTTTGTTATTGGACGGTTATTCTTAGAGCGTGTGTTGCCTTTTCGAGTAAAATAACTGCTGAGTATTCGTGCGGAAGCTCCACTGACAGTCGCCCTGTAAATTTTATTTGTCGCGCTTGGTATTGATGCAAATATTTTATTAATTATAGTTATCGCAAGTGTGTTACGATGCCGACCTCGGAGTGGGTTATGGGCTTGTGAAATCGTTATGTCTGTTGTTACATGTATGTCAATTTCCTGTTTTACAAGTTTCTGTACCAACCTGTAATCAGAGCGTTCATGATACTTCAGGCAGCAGCTTGGCATAATGTGGGACCTGGGAGCGTGTTGTGCCCGTTTGTAGCATCCATTGTAATTAACAATGTTTTTTTGGTAACAGCTATTTATATTGCAATATATATATATATATATATATATATATATATATATATATATATATATATATATATATATATATATATGTGTGTGTGTGTGTGTGCGGTAGTTTCAAGGAAGTTTCACATTTTCTTATTCTATTTTGTTAATGGAAAAATCGTAGCGTCCTTGTAGCATTCCATTCTCTTCCTATCATACTTTCTTCTTTTAAATGAATGAAGAAGAAATTATTAGTAATGCTACATTCTACACAAATTCTGTTCTTCACTGGCTGTTCCACTAACTTTCCGAGTTTTTCTGTTTCAAAGCTTCATTCGTTTAATTACATGTTGCTCTCCACTTTCCACCACCGAATCTCCTACTACAATGCCTGCAGAATGTTGACAAGTAACGAAGGTAACATCAATTGTACGGGATATAAACATAAGAAAACTGAAAAATTTGCTTATCTATTTTTCCAGTTTTTTATTTATAGCTTTGAGGCATCATCCCAACATCCATCTTTTAATACATGAAAATCGAAAACATTGCATTGTACAATCACCATTCGAATTTAAATTTAATAATTATTAAAATGCTCGCACACACACGCACACACACACACACACACACACACACACACACACACACACAGAGAGAGAGAGAGAGAGAGAGAGAGAGAGAAAGAGAGAGAGAAAGAGAGAGAGAGAGAGAGACCTTCAGAATGTTTGAATCTAGGGTGCAACTCTTAACATATTTCTTCACGATCTGGCAACTACTAAAACGATGAATGTATTTTTACATGTAGCCACATCATTTTTGGCTCATACAGTTTTCACACCGGTAAGACATTGCGGCCCAGACTTCACTAAACGCGAGTTTTCTTAAAAATCCAGCGAACAGCGAATGACAACATGTCCTCCGTAATGTACTCGGACAGTAGTGACTGTGTTCGTTGAAATCGATGAGACGGCGGAAGATTATTACGATATCAACTGTCAGATGGGATTAGCGGAACGCTAAAAATTTCTTCTGATAATACTGCTGTCTAATGTTTGTGCTGAGTGTTTTGCGTGGCATTCTCTCGGGGTGAGATTAAACGCTAGATAATGCCCACCAAGAACAGAGTGAATTCAGTGCTATTGAGCTGTATGCTTTGCTATACACTCCTGGAGCCCGTCACAACCGCACATATATTTAGATGTTAAACTAAAAAATTGTATGAAACTGTATGAACAGGTGAATTCAGTTTAAGAGGAGTTGAACGCCATTGATATAGAAAGTGTCATGCGTCTGTAAATGAAATCACGTTGTCGACACTATAGGGATTACAGGTTGACTCTTAAACAGAAGATCACAGCAATCAGCCACTTTTTACAATTCTATTTATTTATTTTTTGAAACAGCGCCGTTACCAGTTTCGGGCCAATAGATGGGTAGATCACGTTTTACAATGGATTTCGTGTTTTGTTTCCCCACCTGACCAAACTTCCTTCGGGTGGTGATGCCCTACAACCAAAATAAGATGTGGGACAGTGTCTTTTTACTTGTAATTGTGCCTCACGACTATTTTAAGTGATGTAAACAAATAATTATTATTATTAAATGGAAGATGTTTCAGTTACTTACAATGAAGAATCCGCGCCATTACGTTCCAGTGCAGGTTGCATATCGTCTTGCAGCACTGAAACGTAATGGCGCGGATTCTTCATTGTAAGTAAACGAAACATCCTCCATTTAATAACAATAATTTGGTTACATCGCTTAAAATCGTCGTGAGGCATAATTAGAATTAAAAAGAGGTGGTCTCGCATCTTGTTCTGCTTGCAGGGCATCACCATCCCAAGGAAGTTCCGTCAGGTTGGGAAACAAAACACTAAATCTAATGTAAAACGTGAACTAGCCGACTGAAGATGAACCTATCGGTTCGAAACCGGTAACGGTACTGTTTAAATAAATAAATAGCTTTGTAAAAAGTGGCAGATTGCTGTAATCTTCTTTGGAAGAGTTAACCTATATTTTGTACACAGCCACGGGCTCAAAATGTCAGTTTTTGACAAAATACTATAGAGATTGTTTCTGCGATAGTACAGCTGTAGAGTTTAGAGTCTTATCAGCCAGAGACGGCAGCAGATGTCGAAAAAATTCAGAGATACATGACTGCCCAGAGGAATTACATGTCAATGTTTCACGATTACGTGGCTTTAATCTCGCAAACTCTTGTTGGAGAAGTTAATAGAATCCGGATTCGAAAAATACAATACATAATTCTGTTTCCTTCATCATATACTTCACGTCAGGTCAGTGAAACTGAGAGCAGAGAGATTAGAGTACTTGCGGATTCCTACAGACAGTTTCATTCGCAAATGGAAGAGAATCAAGTGTCTATAATATTAAATATGAAGTAGCGCCTGTTCATGCACTGTACATTGATTTGCAGGGTATAAGTGTGGATGTAGGATCGTCGGTGATAGTTATGAGTGTGCGTGTTTACATGCTTTACTTTTTTCTATTTCTTATTGCCGCTTTCTCATACATCTTTCATAACGATGGCCGAAGACTTATCGTTAGGGGAGACCGTGGCATTGTATGTTCAGAAGATATGCTTCAAGCGACGGTAACTACACCAGGTCACCGCCGGAAAAACTGCTGGTCGCCAGGGGAACTACGAATGTGTTGGCAAATCTGTCAGAAGTCACTGCTCCTGTGGCAGCCACCTCAAGCAGATCATCGCCTTCAACGCAAATCCTTCTCATTCTAAAGGCCATTGCCAGTGGCCTCTGAATAAGAGATCGCTCCATTCTGCTGTACTCGCCGAATTCGTCGTTCAGCCTTCTGTACTGTTGCCGGGACTTTGTATTCTGTCAGCAGTCTTTGACTGCAGATTACAGACTAGGAGAAAAGTCCTCCAGATCGCTGTGTTACAAAAGTCTATGACGTGTGGAACACTATGAACTGCCTCATGCTATTAACAGGTTTGGCCAACTGTATACTGTAATAAACTCTGAAGGCCTGGAACTTCAAGTGTCAAATTTTGCAAAATACTCGTTGACTACAACTGTGATTTTCATTTGAAGACAGTTCCATCTCAGCAAACCGAGTTTGAAGATAGAAAACAAGAAGAAGTCTTTTGGGGCTACATTTGGCGAATATGAATGAGGAACCAATTCAAAATCCAGTTCATGCACTTTCGCCTTTGTCATAACTTATGTGTGAGCTGGCGCCTTACCCTGATGAAAGAGCACTTTTGCCTGTCAACCTTGGTCTTTTTTCAGCCAACAGAAGTTTCAAACATTCCAACAACGAAGCATAATAGGGTTCTGCCCTTTTGCAAGTGATCTATAAGGATTATTTCTTGTGAACACCAAAAAAACACTCTCATCACGTTACCAGCTGACAACACGGTCTTTGTTTTCTTTGGTGCGCTTTCATCAGACTTCGTCCATTGTTTTGACTGCCATCTGTAATGATGGATCCAGATATCATCAAAAGGCACAGGTCGAGGCAAAATGTCTTACAGACTGCGATTCAACATTGTCGGACATAGTGTTGAAATGTCACGCCGGATCGATTTGGTCGACTGATCAATCCTGTCCCTCACCTCGGACACAGTTCCTTGACAGCCAATTTCCCATGCTGAAAATTACGCACTCGCTCAGTTGAGAAGCCTACAGCGTCAGCAATGTCGCGAATTTTTATTCGGCGGTCTTGAATAAAAATATCATCGATTCCGTCAATGGTTTCCTTTGTGGTGACCTCAGTTGGACGGCTAGAGCGTGATTCTTCTTCATTGCTTGTCCAAACCGGTTTAAATTCATTAATACAAAAGTAAATGGCCTTAAGTGAGGTGCAGAGCTCGGATGAACTTCACTCACTTCTGTTTTGATCTGTATGGCAGCCCGACACTTCAAATGAAAACATTTAACGTTGTTGTTGAACTCTTCAGTCCAAAGCCTGATTTGATGCATCTCTCCATGGTACGCTATCCTGTGCAACCCACTTCATTTCCGAGTAGGTACTGCAATCTACATCCCTCTGGATCCGCTTGCTGTATTCATCTCTTGGTCTGACTCTACGATTTTACCCGTCCGCCCCCCCCCCCCGCCCACCTCCGCCCTCCCCACCACCCGCCATAATTACCTCCAGTACTAAATTGGGGATCCGTTGATGCCTCAGAATACGTCCTACCAACTGATCCCTTCTTTTGGTCAGGTTTCTCTTCTCCCCAATTCTATTTAGTACTTCCTCATCAGATACTTGATCTACCCATCTAATCCTCAGCATTCTTCTGTAGCACCACATTTTAAAACCTCCTATTCACTTCTACACATGGCTACCCTCCATATAAATACTTTTAGAAAGGACTTCTGGACACTTACATCTATACTCGATGTTAACAAATTTATCTTCCTCAGACACGCTTTTCCTGCCATAACCAGTATACATTTTATATCCTCCCTACTCCGACCGTTATCAGTTATTTTGTTTCCCAAATAGCGAAACTCATTTACTACTTTAAGTGTCTCATTTAGTCCGCAGCTCGTGGTCGTGCGGTAGCGTTATCGCTTCCCGCGCCCGGCGGGGTCCGGGATTTTCTCTGCCTCGTGATGACTGGGTGTTGTGTGCTGTCCTTAGGTTAGTTACGTTTAAGTAGTTCTAAGTTCTAGGGGACTGATGACCATAGATGTCAAGTCCCATAGTGCTCAGAGCCATTTGAACCATTTTGTCTCATTTCCTAATCTAATACCCTCAGTATCACCTGATTTAATTCAACTACATTCCATTATCCTCGTTTTGCTTTTGTTGATTTTCGTCTTATATTCTCCTTTCAGGATACTGTTTATTCTGTTCAACTGCTCTTCTAAGTTGTTTGCTGTCTTTGAGAGGTTTAAAATGTCATCAGCAAACCTCCTCCAAATTTTTCTTTTGTTTCTTTTACTGCTTGCTCAATATACAGGTTGAATAACTTCTGGCATAAGCTGCAACGCTGCTGTACTCTCTTCCCAACCACTGCTTCCCTTTGGTGCCCCTCGACTCTTATAACTGCCGTCTGATTTCTGTACAACTTGTAAATTGCATTTCAGTCCCTGTATTTTACCTCTGCCACCTTTAGAATTTGAAAGACAGCGTTCTAGTCAACATTGTCAAAAGTTTTCACTATGTCTATAAATGCTATAGAGGTAGATTAGCCTTTCGTTAACCTATGAGAAGTCAATATTGTATAGCGTGTTCCTACACGTCTTGGAAATCCAAACTGATCTTCCCCAATGTCGGCTTCTACTAGTTTTTCCATTCTCCTGTAAAGGACTGATATTAGTACATGGCAGCCGTGACTTATTAAACTGGTGATTCGGTAATTTTCACACCTGTCAGCACCTGCTGTTTTGGAATTGTGATTATTATATTATTCTCGAAGTCTGGGGGTATTTCGCCTGTCTCATACATCTTGCCCACCAGATGGAAGAGATTTTGTCATGGCTGGCTCTCCCAAGACTATTAGTAGCTCTAAATAAATGTGGTCTACTCCCAGGGCCTTGTTTCGACTTAAGTTTCTGAGTACTTTGTCAAATTCTTCACGCAGTATCATGTCTGCGTCTCATCTTTCTCTACGTCCTCTTCCATTTGCATAATATTGCCTTCAAGTACATTTCCATTGTATAGACCCTTTATATACTCCTTTCACCTTCCTGCTTTTCCTTCTTTGCTTAGGACTGGTTTTCCACCTGAGTTCTAGATATTCATACAGGTGATTCTCCTTTCTCTAAAGGTCTGTTTAGTTTTCCTGTAGGCAGTATATATGGTACCCTAGTGATATATGCTTCTGAATCCTTGCATTTGTCCTCTAGCCGTTCCTGCTCATCCATTTCGCACTTCGTGTCGTTTCCACTTTTTAGACGTTTGTGTTCTCTTTCGCCTGATTCACTTACTGCGTATTTATATTTCATACTTTCATCGATTAAAATCAATATCTCTTGTGTTACCCAAGGACTTCTACTAGGTCTCCTCTTTTTACCTACTTGATCCTTTTCTGTCTTCAATATTTCATTTCTCAATGCTACCCATCCTTCATCTACTGCTTTCCTTTCCCCTGTTTTTGTAAATCGTTCCCTAATGCTCCCTCTGAAACCCTCTACAATCTCTGTTTCTTTCAGAATATACAGGTCCCATCTCCTTAAATTGATACCTTCTTGCGGTTTCATCAGTTTTAATCTGCAGTTCATAACCAATAAATTATAGTCAGAGTCCACATCCGCATGTAGAAATGTCTTAGAATTTAAATATGCTTCTTAAATCTCTGTCTAACCATGATGTAATCAATCTGAAATCGTCCTGTGTCTGAAGGTCTGTTCCACGTATACAACCTTCTCTTATCTGCGGAGCTGGATGGCATATAAACTTGCACTACTTTGGTGGGTGTGGGCTTCGTATCTGTCTTCGCTATAGTAATGTGTTCACTATACTGTTCATAGTAGCTTATTCGCGTTCCTATTGTTTTTCTCATTATTAAACCTACCCCTGTATTAGCCCTCTTTGAATTTGTATTTATAACCCTGTATTCACTTGGCGAAAAGTCCTGTTTCTCCTGCAACCGACCTTCACTAGTTCTCACTATATCTGACTTTAACCTATCCATCTTCCTTTTTAAATTTTCTAACGCACCTGCTCGATTAAGGGATGTGACATTTCACCCTCCGATCCGTAGAAAGCCAGTTTTGTTTCCCCTGTTGACGACGTCCGTCTGAGTAATCCCCACCTGGAGATCCGAATGGGGGACTGTTTTACCTCCGGAATATTTTACCCGAGAAGATGCCATCATCATTTAACTGTACAGTAGAGCTGCAGGCCCTCAAGAAAAATTACGGCTGTAGTTTACCCTTGCTTTCAGCCGTTCGCAGTACCAGCAGAGCAAGGCCGTTTTCGTTGATGTTACAAGGTCAGATCAGGCAACCAAACATTTAATAACAGTGTGAAGCTCGGCGTTCTCCATTTTTGATCGCTGTCGACACGCAGATCAATTCAGGCTGCTGTCAAAAACGAACTGAGCGTTGTACATTTTTGAAGTTTTTTATACGATTATTGGAATAAGTAACCTTACCAACTACGAAGGTACAACAAAAATGTTCCATTCTTTCACGGAAATTTACCAAACTCTTCAAATCACTATTGTATTAATATTTGTTGGCCAGAAAATGTTGTAAATATAAAAGAGTTTATTTATTGCTATAGGTTACAGCACTTTATTTACAGAATTAAAGCTAAGGACTAGAAACTTGGTGCGTATGACTTGTGGTCCAGTGTCTTCCGCACTACCGCGGCGTCAGGCGGACGTAGACGCCGTTGACTGGCCTCAGCACCAGCTCGCTCACCACCCTCAGGTCCTCCGGTTTCTCCACCGTCTCTATACGGAAATTGCGTAAGATGTACGACAGCACTGTCTTCTCTTCCAGGATGGCGAACCTCTGACCTGCAAAAATCCCATAATAATTGGCCAAAATGGTACTAATCGATATTTTACTTTAACCTTACTTTAAAAAATTGAGCGTGTGGTATGTGTAATTTAGCAGTACCAGATAGCACAAAAGTATGTTCACTACCATTGAAACCAACACGTTTTTATGAATGTGAAACTCTAGTATCTGTAGTGGAGAAGGACGTTGAACGTTAGGGGAAACTGCGCGTGAAAAAGGACCAACAGTTTGACAAAAATATGTCTGCTCTCTACAAAAGTGCATTTCGTGTCAATTACAAACAATGCGTAGTTTATAAACATTTTCATTTCCCGTTTGTTCGTATAGTTAATTTGAACGTAATGTTGCACAGGTTCCACGTCCCTCTGTCATTTTAAAATGCACCAGTATCCTCGATGCCTTCTTCTTTTCTTTACTTTTTCAGCTTTTAAATATAGATCGTAAACACAGACGTATTCTAGAAGACTCTCACTATCGGAACCTAAGTATTGGCGTATCTAGAAACCTGTGGCGTATTTGTAAGCAAAGATCTTATGACATACTTGTTTACTTCACTGTGTCTCAATATGGATCACTGTGTTTCAATATGAAACTCCGAACGGATGTTTCGAGCCAACCAGCTCAAAGCAGCATCGAATAATGCTCATCATTTGGTTCAACAGCCACCTACAGAAATTCGGTGTACAGGCATACAATATATTCACAAGCATTCCTTGCTGTTATGGAGTCTATTAAGCCTAACTAAAGCCGCTGCATAGGGAAGTGGATACTGGAAACTCTGTTACTGATTAGCTGAGAGTAACCGAAGCCGAGAGAGGTGCAGAAGCTGTTACCAAGGGAGCTAGGATAAATGAACGAAAGAAGAGAAAGAGCATGGAGGAAAAAGAAACAGGTGACGAACGGGAACATGCAACTTGAATATTCTAAAACAGCATAGTGCTAAGCTAAGAAATTTGTAGATCCTCTTTTCCGATTTACCGGAAACCTGAACTCTTATCATTCAGGTACACTTTCCTCTTAAAGGAATGAAGTTTAATTCACCAAACTTGTCACATATAATTAGAAGGATCTTATACATCTCCCCTGCCTACTACTTTCTGAAACTTCTAAAATATGATGATTAAAGCAAGTGTTTATTAATCCTCATTTGTATATATACTTCTCGTAGTAAAATAAATTTTGTTATTTTTCACAGATTAGCATCAGAAAGTTAAACTGGATGTATAACATACGTCCCTGAATGTTGTATGTAGCCTGACTGTTTTCCTAAGCTGTCGAGTTAGTGGTAGCAAAGGAAATGGAACGCCAGTGAAATAGTGTTCTGTTTTTTAGCCTTTTGTAATTTTTTTAACAACACCATAGTATAATAAATACACATGTAAATGATTTTCTCAAAAATACTTTGCCTAATATCGGCAATTATTTTTACAAAATTTGAGCTACTTGTGCGTTTGATATCAGTATTACTGTGAGGGGAAGAGAATTTTAAAAAAGCCGTCGGTTCAGGGACGAAGCCCCTTAAGTGCCTAAATGAAGAGGAAGTATGAAGAAAGGTGAGAGAGACGGTCAACAAAGCATGTCGCCGTAAAATATTCTTCTGATGAAGCCTCCTAGTGCAGCTTTGTAGTTACAGAAGGGACCTGTTACACATAATACGAGCCCAAGGACTGGGAGATTTGTGTTTCCACAAAATATGGAAACTTGCACATTCAAACAATGTAATAATCTAAAAAGCTTCTAGACAGAACTTTATTATTATTATTATTATTATTATTATTATTTTTTTTTTTTTTTTTTTTTTTTTTTTTTTTTTTTTTTTTTTTTTTTGCAGATGGAACTGACCAACACGTAATTCAAACGCCTAAATGAAGGCTCTGAACAGGTCAATCAGACAAATCATATGCCTTTAGGATATATTGTCGAGCAACAACGTAGGGGACACTTCGCTACCAAACCCAAATTGAAGCAGTTTACTGCGATTGAGTTGACTTTCCCGGCGTAATAATTCTTAATAGTCTCCTCGGGTTTGCTACCGGATGCTAGTATCCAGTAGCTAAGCCGAGGAAACTACCAGGAACCATTTCAATGTCTGCCTGTAGGTCGGTCAAGGCACTGGTTCTGGATGCAAGCTTTGATGGGCAACGTAGCTTTTACTATTCTAGCCTTGCCTAGGTAGGCTGCAATACGTGCCAACACAACCAGCTCCTGGAGCAGATGCCGTTCTATTCACGTTCAGAGCCGCACATATCGCCAACTTGTGAGGAAATACATTAATGCTTTCATCATAACCATCATCTCCTTCCAAGAGTTAGGTATTATAGTCTTCTGTTCCAGGCTCCATCATCCATCCACCTCTTAAGATGTTCGTCTTGTTATCGCTAATTGTGAAAAAAATTAGAATAAGTTAAGTTACCAGAGTACAAGTCACCCTGCCAAAGTTCTGGTTGTCTGAAAGCAATAGTAACAACTAGTAAAGTTACACTTTGATAAGTTTTACTAGGGTGCACATATTATTGTTTTATCTCCAATTTTAGTGTATTGTGGAAAGATGTGTTGGATGATGCACTCAAGAGTAAAGTGACCCTATGATTAATTTTACTAGAAAAGCAGTGTTTTAGTCTCAAATTAGTTATGACGTATCATGGTAAGGTGTCGCTTATTTTGGATTCAAAATAAGTAAGTCATTGTTTAGTGTGTACTTTCCATCAGTTTCGCCACGGTAAACGTAGATATATTTTATAAGTATGATATAGTTGTATTTTACTTTAATTACATCCTTCCAATTGATGTACCTAACATTATTATTGATCAAAAATGTCACATTTAGGTACTGTGTTAATGATCCATAAATATCATTAATGTAAGTTAGCCTTTTAAGGTGGAAAACATACTAAATCCATCAGTAAATAAATAAGTTTCTAAACTTTCGTAAAGGAGTGTACTACATACGTAGATGCCCAACATAGGACTTATTATTACAATGTATAACGTATCTCGTATTTGCGGAAGACGTCGGGGACTTGAGCTAAGACAGCCTGCAAAGACCTCGTCACACAAAGAAACAGCAGAAAATATGGATTAAAATCTGCAGAGATGAAGAGATTAGCGTAACACATTTAAGATTGTATATAACATGATGTAATATAAATATTTCGAAATGAGGTATCGTAGAGAAATTATTGTTATCTTCATCACTGATGTTACAAGTTTGAGGCAAATTACAAACTATAGCTCTTAAGATACGCATCAGACACTGTCTCAATAAACAAGCAAACAAGAAATTTGACACTACTACGTCTACTAACTACTTACTTGGTCTCATGACGTAACGTAGAGGAATTAAAGCTTTATCATGTCAATTTTTTTCAGTACATGGAGTTGCTTTGTAACAGTATGTAATCAGAGACTACCATAATATTTTAATAGAGAATCTTTGTGGTGCAGAGTGTAGCAACGTTGTCGTTGGGACTGCTTACCTATGCAGTTGCGAAGCCCGGCGCTGAAGGGCACGTAGGCGTAAGGGTGCCTTCCCTGGGCGTTCTCTGGCAGGAAGTTGTCAGGGTTGAAGCGCTCCGGGTTCGGCCAGTGTTCAGGATCGCGGTGGACTTTGCGGATGTGCAAAAGTAACATTGTTCCCTTCGGTAGGTGGTAACCACCTGCCAGATGGACAAATCAACCATGAGGCTTATCATCACCATACATCACCATGTTGAAATTAAACCGCTGTACGATAAAAAAATTGAGATGGTCGAAAAATGCAAATATCTTGGAGACTGGATCAGCTGGAATGCCCTCGAGAAAAAGTTAATGGAGTCCAGAATAAGTAAAACTGAATGACGTTCCAGCTCACCCAAAACACATAACAAAAAGTCCCTGTCATGGAACGTAAAAATACGCATTACAATAATGCGAAAAACTACACTGAAATTTTTACACCGGAAGGATACACAGAAAAAATGCTCTGTACAAATTAATGCTGCTAAGGCGCACTGCAGTATTCAATTTACTCATTTCTGCAGCACGAAGAACCGCTTATGAAAGCGGTTTGTGGAGCGCTAGTGCATGAATCGGCGAATAAGCAGATCCAGCCGCGACAAGCGAACTCAGCGCCACGTAGAGCGAAGTCAAAAGTGCACACGAACGAATTTTAAGCACTTTAGCAATGCCAAAAATGTCCCAAACCATCGATTTTTTTAATAACTACCATTTCATATAGTCAATTAACTTGTTGTAGATGTAATTGTTGCTCAAGCGACTAGCAGAGGAAAAAAAAAACAAGGCAATTTTTGATTTTACAGGCATCTCCCACCAATGGGAACTTGAAATTGTTGACATTAAATATTTTATAACAATTACTGTAGCACAGTTATTATGATAATTTTTGAATAATTTTTCATTTTACTAACAATGAAACAGCTCCTTGATTATTATATGCAGTTGTTACAAACGTACAAGGTGTCTGTTAGATCAGTAAATAAACATTTTACTTACATCAAGCACAACTGACAAAAGAAAAAATTAATGCGTACAGATACTTCAGTCATTCCTAGGTTCAGTTAGGCAAGATTGGAATTGAGTAAGAAATGGTCATAGCGTTGTTCGGCGTATTGTGCTGCATGGTAGGTGTACTGGATGAAATTCGTAAAATATGGTGATGCAAACATATGATGAAGAAATGACTGAAGTTTACTGTCTGATAACTTTCTGAATAATGCTCCTCACTATTGAATTTTTTCATTCTATTTTTTTAATATATAATTTATGCGGGGCTGAACCACGCTATTACTTCCAGATGGAACCAGAATTTCTTTTCGTCGTCTTCCTAGAGACAGGGGTGTCATTATGTCCAGGCCAACAAAAGCAATGAATTATTTTCTGTAAATGGTAAGGTAATAATAATAAAAAAAAGAGGTTACTGAGTAATAATTTGGCAGCATGCAGGTAGTCATTCTACACAGATTTTGGCTTTCTGCACAATGCAACGTAGTATGGCTTACTAACTGTGAAATCATGAACACATGGGGTTGATGGCAAACCGAGGTTGGTAAAACATTCGCAACGAAGTAATCATTTTAAGAGTTTCAAACCGTACATAAACTTGTTTTTATTTATTTTTTCTCTTTTCTCTTTTTTTTATAAGTGAACCAAACCAACCAGGAAACACTATGGCTTGTGGGTGAAGCCTATATATTACTTATATTACTGTCAATAAAGATGTCGAATATTCAGAAAAATAATCACCGATTAATAATGCTTATGGGGTGTAGGCAGTCGTTCTACGTTGATTTTAATGTACAACACAATGCTACATGTTATGTTATGGTAGTTGTAAAATCATGAGCGCTTGGGGATGATGGCGAACAACGGTCTCCATACTGGACGCAAAGAAAAAGTCACTAAACTGGGATAAATTTCACCCAAATTTATACGTGAGCATCTATGGACAAACTACTAATGAACTATGAATCCTGATTGATCAACGAATGAAATATCAGTGGTTCAGTCTCACACGAAGTCAATAGCTCACACTATACTCTTGCCGGGAAGTTTACTAAAAGGAGCAAAATTAATGTACCTAAACGCACTCTTATAGCGAAAATGACGCTGAAAGATACCTGCAACTTAGACGAGACAGCCCTACAGAGAATGTCCGTCACCTTACCACGCCGAAACCATAGTCCCTGGCATCACGGATGCACAGAAACGGCTCCACTTTCTAAAGAGTGGAGGGGGAAAAGGACGCGTTCGGCCTGACCAGTCAACGCACCACAAATAAGTAACCTGACGTATATCTTAGACTCATCTCCCAGCATTCATTCCGTGCTAACCTTGCTAAATTAAGGTTGCCAATGGCTCTAATCTACTCGTCCCCTGTGATTACCCACGCAAGCGTTCAGACTTACAATATACTTATTTTCATTCAGTCACGACTACAGAAAGCGAACACAAACTCCGGAAAGGATGTGTATCAATAAATAAATGAACGAGTAAGCCCATCCATTCTCCGGAAGCTATTGGTTTGCGGAATAATTAAATACGTCACAAGAAAGTCTCCGTTACAAATAAGCAACATGCCTCAGAGAATGTAATCGTAATGAAACGGTACTTATGAAACCCTTTCATGTAACAAGCTGGTACACGGTTTCAACTTAATGGTCAGTACTGTTTACTTCTGTTCTAACAGTAGACAGTGGAGACTTGCAAACTGGAATACCAGTAGGCAAGTCGATTATTTGACAAATAACATAGAACGTTAAGGCATATTCATAACTAATAATATTCTGTGAATGTTACGACACTCTTTTTGAACGTACGTACTACAAGTGGTACTCTCATTGGTGAAAGAGTCGACAGATGAAATATTAAACAAAGTGTTTTACATACCTACTTCTACGTCCTGGGTAACCTTTCGGCCTACGAAAGGCACGCTGGGATAGAGCCTGAGCGACTCCTTGATCACCATCTCCAGATACTTCAAGTTGTTCAGGTCCTGCATCGAAGGATTCCGTCGGGCATCCCCTCCGAAGACATCATTTAGCTCTGCGTAGACCTTCTCCTGCAATCATTATTGCAATTGTACGGATCAGATAGTGAGAGAAGGAAGTAATGATTACGCAAAAGCGAACTGTTGCAGTAATATGCAGTATTCATCCGTGGTTATGTAGTAAGCTCCTCTGCAAGGAACTATATAGCGTATAGTATGATCTATTAATGGTTTTTCCTACAATTAAGGAATATGTTTTCCTCAAACGTGTTACATTTTATTTATAAAGTTTCTGCTTTGATCACTTTGAAGGTATGGGTACATAATACATTGACGGCAAAAAAATCCCAGCACCAAGAAATAATTAACGTAGAGTACAGACATTTCAGGGATTACTTTCTCTAGGTAATGTGTTTAAGTGATTGACATCTTAGGTCACTGGAAGCGCGAGCTAAATCATTATAAGTCTGAAATGCTGGTACATGAATAACTGGTGTAACGACCAAAATGTTGAATGCAAGCCTGCAAGCGTGGATGCGTTTTGTTGTACAGGTGGCCGAGGTCAGTTCGTGGGATGAAGTTCCAAATGTTCAAATTTGTATGAAATCTTATGGGACTTAACTGCTAGGGTCATCAGTCCCTAAGGTTACACAGTACTTAACCTAAATTATTCTAAGGACTAATACACACACACCCATGCCCGAAGCTCCGCCGGGACCAGCCGGATGGAGTTCCATGCTTGTTGCATTTCGTCCGTCAAGACAGGAATGGTTAATGCTGATTGTGGATGGCGCTGGGTTTGTCTTCTCATTATGTCCCGCACATGCTGTATTGGAGACAGATCTGGTGATCGAGTAGACCAATGCAACACGACAACAATCTGCAGAGCATGTTGGGATACAATAGCGGTATGTGAGCGAGCGTTATCCTTTTGGGAAACGCCCCCTGGAATTCTGTACATGAAGGCAGCACAGCAGATTGAATCAGCAGGCTGACGTACGAATTTGTGGTCAGGGTTTGTAGGATAACCACGAGAGGGCTTCTGCTGTTATACGACATCGCACTCCAATTCATAACACCAAGTGCACGTCCAGTGTGACTAGGACGCCGACTGGTTGCACATGCTCACTTGCCCTCTTACTAACAAACACAAGGCCATCACTGCCAGCGCGGGAGAACCAGATTTTATCAAAAAACACAGCAGACCTCCACTGTTATCTCTAATGAGCTCTCGCTAGACTCCACTAAAGTTGGAAATGGAAGTTGTTTGGGATCAGTGAAATGCATGTCACAGGGCGTCTGACTTGGAGCTGCCCTTCAAATAACCGATTTGTAACAGTATCAGTTGTGTCGGAACCGCGCGACCGCTACGGACGCAGGTTCGAATCCTGCTTCGGGAAAGGATGTGTGTGATGTCCTTAGGTTAGTTAGGTTTATGTGTTTCTAAGTTCTAGCGGACTGATGACCTCAGTTAGTCCCATAGTGCTCAGAGCCATTTGAACCATTTGAATCAGTTGTGTCACTGTGGTTCCAACCAGTGCTCGAATCCCTGTTGCAGAGGCAGTACGATGCGCCACAGCCATACACCTCTCGGTAGCGCTACGTGGCTGTCCGGAACCCGGTCTTCTCGTGACCGTGCCCTCCCGAAACCACCGCTGCCAACAGTCACGTACACGGTAACTAACGCTTACGACCATCACAAGGTGTAAACCTGATTTACATCCTGTAAACATAAGTAACGCCACTCTTGTGCGACTGTTGCTAAATTTGAATATACAATATTTTTCAGATGCAAAAACAAGCCTACCAACTTTCGTTTGTGTCAATAAACTCTTTCTTCGTGTTGGCATCTTTTTTCCGTGTTATGGTGTTTTAGATGAAAAGCAGTGCTTCCTTATAAAATATGCGTACATTTCACTTATGGCATTCTTGGCTCCTTTTTACCTATTCTGAAAGCCACTGCTTTTTCTTTCTTTTTCATCCTAGAATCGAAAAAATTTTGCAATTTTTCGCGTTTTTTAAGCTCCTTGTTTCTCACCCAGTGTTTATGTTACCTCCACTTCGTCTCACTTTTGAATACTTCACAAGAGAAAGACACCTTTAGTTTCACGTGTTCCGCACTCACCACAATATTTATTTTTATTTGTTTGTTCTCTTTGTAGGTTGACAACTTGTGAATGTGATAAAATGAACCTGAATAAGCCACAAACACCAACGTCAGGCTATTAGTAGTGTCACGTAGATTAGTCTCCGGAGACGCTCTCTGGGGATGGATTCTGTGACTACGAACATCTATACTCCCTATTTATTGGCCTTTGGAATTAACTATTTAGCCAGAGGACTGAGTAGCTACACATTTGATACACAGTGTGATATATGCAGCGTAGACATTGGAAATTAATTCCAGGTAAATTTCATGATACACTTTGTACGTTGACGCATTCAGTGCAGTCCATGTACCACAACTTCTTACTCTGCAGCCTTTGTGTCTGACTTATAAATGTGATATCCGCTTCTTTCAGAAACTGAGCAATACTGACATAGTCTGTTGTGGTCAGCTGTCGAAACAGGTCCGTCACAGATGAAGGGTTGGGAATTAAGGCTCTGATCAAGGCCTTAAGAAACTTGTGCCGTTACCTATCATAGCGTGAACACCCTAGTGTCACATGTTTGAGGTCTGTAATCTCAGTTGTGTGGACTTTGCAATTTGGAGATGGCTGAACTTTTATCTTATAAAGATGTGAAGGGTAACAGCTGTGACACAACCGGATGCACATATGGTAGTAGTATGACGTCTGGCTAGTTTTATTTGAAAGAACCATGTTTTCGCGAAATATTCTGCATTTTTGCGACATAATATCTTCCTTTGGACTGTTGTGAGTTCTCACACGTCTGTGAATGTGCTAATATATGTAACACTAGTCATCACATAAATAGGCTGTTTAAGAGCAGAGAAATAGGTCGCGAATAAATTATCAGTTAACAGCGGTGTGTGTCTGTTGACAGAGGGAGAGAGAGAGAGTCAGACAGACAGAGAGAGAGACAGAGAGACAGAGAGACAGAGAGAGAAGAGAAAGAAACAAAGAGATTGGATTGTGGCAAAAGGAGGATAGAGAGAAAAGTGTGTGTGTGCGTATGTATATGTGTTTGGGTAGGTGTGGGTGACTGTAGAGCAATGAGGATGTCTTAGATGTCCAGCAGAGATGTGAGCGATGGCGGTGAGACAACAGTTTTAGATTCGATTGTAGAAGGTCGGAAGGTGATTATGGAAAAGAAACTACGAGTAGATAGTACAGGTGAGAGGGAGGAGAGGGGTGGCGTTGGTCATGGTGGGTGGATGACACTTATAGAGGTTTGCTCATATGGCTAAATTTAATGTTGTATTAATTGGTCTATTAGTTTAAAAAGTATATGGCTAGCTAGGTTTGTCTCATCGTTTATGAGTTGTTTCTTTTCTGTTACAATTGTGTGAATATTTTGGTAGTACTTTGTTGGGCGACAAGCTCTTTGTTTGTTGTTTATCCTTGTGTTTCTGGTTGTAATTTTATGTTGGTAATGGTGAAAGTGTGATTTGCCCTGTACTTCCATTCTCTTACATGTTATTTGTAACTTATGTCAAATTTTCTCCTAATTTGACCTATACATTTTCCATCACACATTACATTTCAGTTGGTGTAGTCGTGATTTATGGTACAGACCTGATTTTCTGTTGATTTTGGAAGGAATTTTAGAAATGAATCCCACTTTTTATGAGCTACATTCACGCTTTTGGTATTTGAAAATATTTCATATCATGTTGTTGTATTTGTATACTACCTTCTGTTTTCGTTTTCATTCTCACTGAAGTATAATATAAAATACAGGTATATGATTACATCTCTACATATGTCACCCACTGACTGTCGCCCCAACCCTCCCACTCAGTTCCCTTTCACCACTTCCATCTTCTTCCAGTTTCCCTCCCTATAATCATTTTCCCACACGCAAATTCGAACTACTACCCTCGGTTCCCACTTCACTCATATCTCTGATGAACTTATAAGACGTATTCACTAAATTACGCTCACAAACACAATTCCCCCTCTCCCCCGCACACACACACACACACACACACACACACACACACACACACATGATTATGACAAAAATCATGATACCCACTTCTCTGCTGAACATCTCAGACATACCCACTATTTTGCACTCATCACACTTCCACTCCCTCCCCGCCACCACAAACAAGTCTTTTCTCTCTACTGCCCCACCACGCAGTTTAATCTTTCCCTCTCTTTCTCTTCTCTCTCCACGCGCGCATGAACACAAACACACACGTAGAAGACTATGATGAAAAAACAGCGTCATTCACAGGTTAGTAGCACTCACAACATACACGGAAAACAAATGAATAAACATAAGCACTGAGCTGAGTGTGAAACACGTGGAAGTTTTACAAAACTGAGGTGAAGTGGAAATAACGCCAAAGCATCGTCAGCAAACGTGGTTTCAAAAAATGCGTAAAACTGCCAGAGGTTAATGTGTAACTGAGTTTTGTTTCAACTTCACCCTCCGCTAACAAAGAAGGAAACAGCAGTAGTTTGCAGAATATGTGAACAAGAGGCATGAGCACCGTAAGCATGCTAAACACAAATTTTATGCGGAAATTAAGTTTTTAATAAAAAAATACAAAAATGTACCAACATATTATCTGTCCGTATTTGAAGTATGACTGCAGAAGATGCTTTATAAGTAAAAACGAAACGCATCTGGTGTAAAATACGATTTTACTGATGTATGCTTAAGACGGGAAAACAATTAATAGTTGATTATAACAACTGTTGCGGAACATGGACATGGAAGCGAACATGTAATCTATCACATTTTGGGAAGAGTGTTAATGTCCACAGGTACAACACCTGGCGTAAAAATGACATTCAGTGTCCATAACTAAGTTCTCAGTGACTAAGGATGGAGTTTAATACTAATCTTCAATCATTTGCAAAATAAAATAAACTTTACGAGGGGTAGCAAACAAAATTTTGAATCATATCTTAATTAATTTTACTGAATAGTTCCTTTGGTTCAACAGATAAATATTTTGTTAGGCAATGGAAGCATCTTTAGTGCAACAGAAAACAGTTTTACATTTTTAACATGAGTTAAGACGGGGACTTATATATTGGTTGTTATTAATTATTCAAGAATCGTGATGCTCAGTAACACAAAAAAAGTCATATATTAGTGGTCTATAAGAAGTCACATTTCTGATAATTTCGACAGAAACTATTCACGTATCTATGACACCTACGAAAAAGGGAAGTACATTACTAAGGAAATGTACTCATGTATTTTCCATTTCACCACTAATTTGCTCACCTGAACATCTGGATGATGGCCCAGCAGAAAAAGCGTCCAAGCCATTCCGACCGACGTAGTGTCATGGCCCTGGAAAACAAAAACACTGTGTTACAGTCGGCGACTCCACTTCATTCATGAGGTAAAACTGTAATAATTGTCTATGTAATGATAAATCAGACGTGAAAATGTTTTCTACCGCATACGAATGAAAAGCACAAGAGCAATTAAAACAGATACCTCATCCTCTCGGAAACGACTAAGCTAACTCCTGGAGGAACTACAATCGATATTCATTGACGCCCATGCACGCTGCATCATTTAAGACATGGACATACGGCATGAACAGTGTTGCTGTTCTCGCATAAACTACAGGCAGATGGAATCCTATCGTGGATACATCGGCCTGAAACCTATCGAATTATTTGGATGACTTCGACTGAAAGACGCTGTCTGTCGTTATCACCTCCTTCACAAAATGTAAACGGTCGCTTGGCGTAATGGTGTAGCGGTTATTACCACAACGTTATAAAGAGCCAAATTGCTTTTAGTTATGGATATTTTTCTTTTTGTGTGTTTTTATAACTTTCCTCATTTATATCCTGCAAGAGAGCCCACTCCTTTTTTTTTTTTTTCGAGGATAAAGTGGAGGTCCAAAGCATTCTAACCGCAGATTTTGGACGCTCTATTTTAGTACCAGCCTTCCCGTTCATAGGGCAAAGATTAAATGCCAGTGTGACATTAGTAAATAATAGCCTTTTCATCGAGCAAAGGTAAATGCAGAAATATAAAGATTAAGCTTTACCTGCAGATGAAGCATGGCTGTTATTTATATTTCTTGTGTACCGACGAATAGTACGAGAAGATAACTGCATCTCAGTCTTCTGGGCAATAAAGTTGTGCTTGGAACTCGACACGTATGAACTGTTTCTCGTTAAACAACGCGAGAAATAATGTAATAGCTTACCATGGCTAAATACGTAACATGATAATAGATATTTTCTTGATTTCATGTCCGTATCGCTTAAATATACGGCTGGCAACACTTAAGAGTTCTCACTTAAACGATATCATTAAATACGCCCCGCAGACCAAAGAAAAAGTATGAACTTAGTTTAGTTTGAGCTACTGTATCTTTACAGATCCAGCGAGTGAACATTGTGCCTGAACTGTGGTGGACGACCTGCTTAACTAAGGGTCTACGTGTAACTGAGAGATTAACGATAGTGATATGAGAATCTAATTAATATCTCATTGCGTTCAATAGTGTTCAAGATATTTAAACAATGCTAAACTCAGTCGTATCAGACAGAATGAAACAAAATGCCGAGCCAGGGTCAACGTGAATTTCGAATTAAATTTCATTTCACATAATCCCGTCTATATCTGGTGAGCGTTTTAGGCAGTCCTTTACGTTAACAGACAAAGAAAAGGATAATCTTCCTCTTAGCAATGGGCACAGTTAGATTTCAGAAAAAAATTTTCTCTTAAGTTCATTTAGTATTGGTAGAAACAAGTATTCTTCGCTGACCTCAAACATGAACGTGTCGACTTCCTCTTGTATTGCCTCATCAGTGAGTTTCTGTGATGCCTCAGAAGCTTCCAGCAGCATGTCCAGAAACGCCACTCGCCGCTTCCTCCCTGTAAAACATGATATCATTCGTCGGAGAACTTCACGTAATTTCGCTTATAAGACACCAACGGAAGTCGACTTACCAAATTCGTCAATACTGTCTGATGTTGTCTTCTGCTTATTTGATTGCCTCGACAATCTCCTTTCATTAATTACCTGAAAATGAGAGAAAAAAGCGATTTAGCAATTTATTGTGAAACAATGGACGTTTACGGGCGCAGGAAATTGAAAAATAACCTATGACTGTAAAACTCCATGTAACTCATTGGAATAATAAATCTTTCTTAAGTAATTCTCTTTGAGCCTGTACGAGATGTATGATGGACGAAGCAAAAGTGAAGCACAATCTACCTTGGGTACCGGTGCTCTAACTTTACTCGTCATTGTTTCGTGCAAAGAATGCAGCCCCTCAACCGTTTGAGTTCATTGAACATTTCCGTTGGGCTTTCTTCCGGCCTATACTGACGGTCGTGTTACGATCCTGTTAGAGTGCTCTGAATTCATCCGATGTCTTCTGTGATTCCTGGCCGAATTAAATCCCAAAGACTTTACCGACACTCCACAATATCTCGCAGTAGTGTCTTGCATGCTGTTAACTTTACGGATGCACTGCAACATTCACGAATACAAGTGTTCTATTCACTTTCCCTACGGCTAATATAATTCTTCGTTCAAAAATATGTAGCTTACAAATATTACTCCTACTGTTCTAGAAACGATGAAACTTTCTTTCTTTATTTTACATGCATCAGAAAGGAAAATTAGATCCAAACACTGGTAGACACCACGACACCAAAGGTTCTGAAATTCAGAGACTAGGATGAGAATGTTTGTGCTCCGGTCAGTTTGCTTCTCTCAGTTTATGTGGTGAACACTTGAGGAAATGAGATGTGGAAGGTTTTAACTTTAGAGAACGAATTCCATGTAAGACGTACCAAATGAAAGGAATATTTAGTTAGAATGATACCGGTGTAAAAGAGAAACTTTGCTCTTTCTGCGGAGCTGTGACCATGACTTAGTCACAGCGTGGCTTATAATTTTGTAAGTAGAGCATTATTTTACTCTATAATGTATCACTGAAAATATTTGAGCGTAGGGTGCCTAGACATTGGTGCGTCACCACTCGCCAGTCACACAGCAGATGATATTTCGTACTGAGCTGCAACACAATTGAGTGACATACTAAAATCTATATTTCAAGCTCAGTTCGACCTGTTGCTCTGCAGGGTTTGAGAAATTTTTGCTACCCACACATGACTTTTGTTATCATTATAAACACAGTCCACGGTTTCTTGCGTTCTTGAAACACGTCGCATTCATTCAGCTTGCTGTATACATTCTGAGTATTTACGTTAAGTTGCACATTCGGACATGCTCTTCTTACTTGTGGCGTTTTAGTATGAAAGTACCTTTTTAGTGAACCCTTGTAGGATTTCCACATTCTTAAAGAACTGTTTTCCCGCAGCAGTCTTCTTGTAGATAAAATCGCTGTGTAGCCATGGCGACAGACCTCGCTTAATGGTCATCTCACTGGTACTGAAAAGAAGCAAAATTACCCTCTTTTAAAACTTTGATCAGTTTATGGTTGCTCCGGTAAATCTTTCTGATACTACTGGCATATCTAGAATCAGCTCATTAAAGGACTTGCTTATTCTTATAAATGAAGTTTCTGGGTACTGAATCTTGACGTGTGATTAGATGCAAGTATCGTACAATTTCCATTTCTTTCCGACTTACAAGGTGCATGGGGTGCTAAGACGAAAGTATAAATTAATTCATAGACCCAAACAAAAAGCTGCGAAAGCTTACCTGTAGACGGCAGACACGTACGCAGACTGAGAGCCTCTCTGGGCGTCTACAGAAGTTCCCATCGCCGTTTCTAGAAAAAAAAAGACGAATCAGCTGTACAGTTAACATTACCACTCCAAGAACTTTAAAAAAATTGGGAACAGCTGAATGGGTTGCTTATAGTGGCAGTCATTATACAGAGTGTCGGGGCTAGAGATATGCAAAAACATTTGATAATTTTTATTTTGGCTGGAGCCATAGTAATCGTAAATTTTTTGAATGATGCTTCCACCGTTTGGCTATAATAATTTTTATTTTATGGTTATATCATCGATAGAAATTGTCTGGTATTACTCGATCATTTAGCTTGTCTCATACGTTGCCAGTTTAATGAATAACCTACAGATTTAACCACTGAATTTTTAGATACTATTATCAGAGTGACCGAACAATTGTTGTTTTATACTTGAGAAAATACTTTATACTGTGCATTTATTTTCTTATGGAATTTTACCATTTTCTTAACCGCATGCAAATTGCAGTGCAGATGTTGACGAAGAACTTACTCAAGCTATTTCACAATGCATGTTATGGATGAGAGTACACTACTTTTATTAGTGCTTCAATAAGTGTTATAACATGGACTCTACAGAAGTTTTATTTTTTCGTCAGATAGAATGGATTTGAGTCCAATAATCTCGTGAATTGTGGTTCCCATCCTTTGGGGACCCACTTCTTCAGACTACCCCTTCCCCCTCTGTTCCCGGTCCCTCCCTTCCAGTGTCACGTCTATCTGGTTTGAATTACTTCTCACTTTCTGTTGACTCCACAGCTGCATCCATGTTCCTTCCCCCTTCCCTCCATTCCGTCACCACTGTGTTGTGGTTTTCTTGGTGGACTGTGCTGCTAAGAGGGACATATGGGAGTGTCTGCGTAATGCGATACATATTACTACTCGCCTATACAGCGCATCCTGATTTACACAATTAACTGTATTATGAGGTAGAAATTCCATGATTGTTACAAATATATCATGACACGACTCTTGACGATGTTTACATGTGAACTCTAATAATGGACCTCCATGTAAACACTGTTAAGTACCGATAAATACAGAGATGACGTAACCATCACACGAAATAAAAAGTTCAGCTGTCTTGCTCCCTAGCACACCACATATCACATTGAGCACACTGCGATGTCTCTCTGACGATCTCTGGAAGATCACTTCATCTATGCCCATGTCGCTTATTTTCCACAAAGAATACTGTGACGCATACCTGTTTACTGGTTAGCAGTTCATATAACAGCTATGCTTTAGGGTCCAGAAATGAAGGTCTGCTATGCATTCAGGCATTTTAGACTTGTTCTCACTTTTATTAATTACAGATCGGGCCTATGACCAGGTACGCTTTATCTACAAGAACTTGTAATTCATATCTGTCTGACGTATTCCGAAATATAAAGGAAATAAATAATCACTGTATTTTTATAGTATTTTTCATGGTTATCCTGTTTCTTGTTTTTGTGATTTATACTTCTATTGTTTTTGTACTTGCCTAAGACTGAAATCTGGATCGTATAATAATAAAATAAAAATTATTAGAGTCAAATGGCAGCAGCATCATTAAAAAACTTCTGCCTATATTTCAGTATCTGTTGAGGTTTGTAACTACATTTCTCTAACATTGCATGCAGGACCTCAAACATTTTTACGCATGTATGTACACTTCAGCGTGGCCACCGTCTGGAGCTCGACAGGTATCGAAACGGTACTCCATTTCGAGCACATGTTCATAAGCATGAGGGTGTTATGGCCTCTACTGCATCGTAGATCCGTTGTCTCTGGTCTGCCAGACATCGAACAGTTTTGCTGAAAACAACATCCTTAATAAGCTCCCACGCACTGAAATCCAGTGGAGTCAGATCGGAAGACAGAGGGGACCAGGAAATGGGATCCCCCTTTTCTGCCCCAGCACCGGAAACGTCTCATGGAGCGATATGGTGACATCACCATAATAATGGGTCGGGGGGGGGGGGGGGGCACTTTACTACTGGGAAATGACTCGGGAGGCATCTGTGGAACTGCATAGTTCATTGACATGTCGAGATAATTGTGCCCTCTCATTACTGCGCATACGCCATACTACTCAGTGATGTACATGAAACGACGAGGAGCACGTCTTGAAGAGTCTCCCTACCAACTGCGTATTTACCCAACAACATAATATATTCATTTCATTCGTTGTAAGGAGTTGTTTGTATATACCTCTATCGCCGGCCGGGGTGGCGTTACAGAATGGAACCGTGCGACCGCTACGGTCGCAGGTTCGAATCCTGCCTCGGGCATGGATGTGTGTGTTGTCCTTAGGTTAGTTGGGTTTAAGTAGTTCTAAGTTCTAGGGGATTGATGACCTCAGAAGTTAAGACCCATAGTGCTCAGAGCCATTTGAACCATTTTTTTTATACCTCTATCCCATACACCTTTTACCTGAAAATATTCTCATCCACGTTATGCCGCATCGGTGGTAAAGCAAAACATATACAGGCTAGAAAAAGTGTTACTAAAATATCTGTAAATATGGACGTAAATTGTTACTTCAACTAGAGTTGAAGGTTGCTTTATGTATAGTTCTGAACAAAAGGATAATGATTAACTTCGAGAGGTTACAGACAGCGCCTTCAGAAACAATTTGGGAATAGGAACCAATCGCCGACAACGTCATCCGACAACTCCACATGGCGTCGAAGATACAGAGGCCAACGCTTGCCGCTATTCCACCATTTCGTTAGGAAAATTGCGTTTGTCCACTGGCGGACTGCAAGAGGAATTTTACAATGAGACCGACAGTATTCAGGACCTAAGACAACTTAGAAAGCGTTCATGCCCGCCGCAGCAATGCTGTAAAGACCACTTACTGCAGTTGTTACGTCAAAATTGTGTTTCACGTTTACTGCAGAAGGACAGTCTACAGGCAGGAACTGCATCCTATAACGTCGACACCGGATAACACATGACGTACAGTTTGAACCTCGAGACATCTCGCTACAGCCCATCGAAGTTAGTCGATATCCACACAACGTCAGCGTTTAGGAACGCTGACCGTAGAGGAAAGGTGAAACGTTAATCTCCGCTGCTCTGGCCAGAGACGGTTATTCGGCACTGACAGAACGCTGCCACTGAAGGAACGCTGTGTTTTTCGCAGCCAATGACTACATTTGGATGATGCGTGGTGTCAGCACACCGCTCTCCGGGCCGCTGTCGGTTTTTCAGTTGGAGCCGCTACTTCTCAATCAGGTAACTCCTCACGCCTTTCAAGTCTTCCCATAAAGGGAAAAGCCCTGGCAGTGCCGGTAACTAAACACTCTCGTACGGGAGGGGGGGGGGGGGGGAGTGACTAGTTGAAACATACCTATGGTTATATCTCGTAAGGCCGGTCGTCCCGTTCAGCACATTTGCTCGATGTGTTTTCTGTGAGAACTCTCTGAGGAAGTCAGTCCTTTGGCAGTGTGCTGACAAATTGCTGCAGACAGTGGTGTATGAAAAGCACATGCTCCATCTCCAACATACAAGTACAAAAAGGTTGTTCTCAATTTCAATTTAAGACTGTCTTGCGGTACTTGTACTCTCGATCTGTATCTCTAAACAGCAAGAGCACTTCAAACTAAGGACTCGATCAGTGTTCACGAGGTGTCCCACTCGACTCTTTTATATAAATCATCCATGAGACAAGTGATTCTACTCGCCTTAAGTTCTGAGGGGAAATAGAATCTCCCTCTGCAATTTACAGTCAGTTGTTACTAAATAGTCATATTAGTATAGTTGTTACGAAGATTACGATTATATTCAGGTCAATCTTCTACGAACTACTGGGACCTTTCGCCTGACTGAAAGCGGTTGTCTAAAACATGTCACTTCCCGATTTCTGGTGTAAAAATAAGTGAGACACAATACACTTATTGAGTGGTTTACGGAAAATATCCATTGCCTAAATCTGTAAGTCCAAACAGTTGTTTGAAGATCTCACAACGAGAATTTCACTCCATTGAAATCATCATCAAACGAGCTAACTCCGTTAGTAGCGAACGATTCTTTGATCTGTTGCAGCTGAAATTACTATCTACAGAACCACTTCTTTAAGTCCCGTTTCACACTGTTCTACACAGCACACACACACACACACACACACACACACACACACATATATATATATATATATATATATATATATATATATATATATATATATATATATATATGAGGGCTGTCCAGAAAGTAAGCTACGATTGATCGCGAAATGAAAATCACAGTGAAAATCAGAAATGTTTCATTTGTAACAGTTAGCTACACCTTTCAGCTACTTCTCTACGTAGTCACCGTTCTTACTCAGACATTTGTCGTAGCGTTGTACCAACTTTCCAATACCCTCATCATAGAAGGCAGCCGCCAGTGCTTGCCGCCAATTCTCTACGCTGGCCTAAAGCTCGTTGTCTGTGCCAAAATGTTGTCTTCATAGCCAGCGGTTCGTTTGAGCAGAGATGAAACTCAGTGGGAGACAATTACGGGCTGTATTGTGGCTAACCAAACATTCCCAATTGAAACGATGCAGAAACATCTTCATTGCCCCTGCAGAATGAGGCTGAGAATTGTCTCGAAGAAGAAACCGCACGACAGTTATGTAATGTTGGTTGCATAGCTTCAGGGAAAAATTCTCACCAGGCCCTCGTACTTGGCGGGAGAAACTATTTTCTATAACATCTTTACACGCTCACTAAGAGCTCAGGAATGAAAAGAGCGACATAATTCTACCTAGAGTCATACTAGAGACACTGCCAAACCCATCTTTGCAAAGCTTTATCGGATTTTCATAGTCGTTTCCATTCCGCGACCGATCATAACTTACTTTCTGGACAGCCCTCGTATATATATATATATATATATATATATATATATATATATATATAGAGAGAGAGAGAGAGAGAGAGAGAGAGAGAGAGAGAGAGAGAATATATATATAGAGAATAACTCAGGAAGTATGATAGGAGCTAAAAAGTTTTGGGGGGACAAGAGTTGCATGGGACAACGGGGGTTGTAAAATGACGTTGGTTTTTCGTTGCTAGGTGGGGTCGCTTCAGAACTTATTTGCAGATAGCGGCTACCGAGAGGAATCCAGTGATGTGTAACTTGGGGTTCTTGAAGGTCAACGTCCATTTACAGAAGGTGTTCGAAGTCATGAGCATTGTTATCAATGCAGTGCTGCATCTTCTTATCATGGATTTTGTGGTATTCCTTATCACATCGGCCCTTAGCGAAGAACATGCTCTCACAATTCTCTCTCAAATATCTACAGGTGTAGTTGGAACGTATTTATAAACAATGACTTTTACGAATCCCTACAAGAAAAAATCTAGAGGCGTCAAGTCTGGCGAACGAGCCGGCCACGATACATCGCCTCCGCGTCCAATCGAGCGTTTTGGGAATTGCCTCTGCAACTCATTTCTAGTAATCAGCGAAAAATGTGCCGTACACCCATCGTGTTGATACCACATTCTGTTCCTTGTTCCTAAAGGTATATCTTCCAACAAGAGACCTAATGTTTCTTGTAGGAATGTGGTGTACTTCCTACCATTAAGATTTCCTTCGATGAAGAAGGGGCCTATAGTTCTCTCCTCCAAAATCCCACACCATACGTTCACCGACCACGGTTTTTGGTGTGCAGCTTGCCGCACCTAAGATGGATTTTCAGTTGCTCAGTAATGCATGTTATGCAAATTAACATTTCCATGGTTCGCGAGTGTAGCCTCGTCAGTAAATAAGATCAAATTAATAAATGTGTCATCCCTCTGAATCTGAAGTTGAGCCCATAGGCAGAATTCAGTGCGACGCATATAATCCGTACCAGTTAATTATTGGTGGAGGCTGATGTGGTGAGGATGATACTTATCGCGATGCAGAACACTGTAAGTAGGCTGTTTATGTTTTCTTATCGGCAACGTTACGTAGCGCTCGGTATGAAAATCACTGGCTGTGCTGTGTGCAGTCTGTGGCTAGTTTGCATTGTTGTGGAGATTTGAAATTTGTAAGACTGGATGGCATATATATTATGATTATTAAGGTAAATACATTGCTTGTTCTCTATTAAAATCTTGCATTTGCTAACTATGCCTATCAGTAGTTAGTGCCTTCCGTAGTTTGAATCTTTTATTTAGCTGGCAGTAGTGGCGCTCGCTGTATTGCAGTAGTTCGAGTAACGAAGATTTTTGTGAGGTAAGTGATTTGTGAAAGGTATAGCTTAATGTTAGTCAGGGCCATTCTTTTGTAGGGATTTTTTGAAAGTCAGATTGCCTTGCGATAAAATATTGTGTGTCACTTTAGTGAATGTTTGAGTACGTTCAGTTTTGCTCAGCTGTTTGAAAAGCAAATAATGTAAGAGGTTTATCAGCACAGTAATTCATAAAATGTTCTAAGGGGACGTTTCATATGTCGACCCTTAGCCGAGAATACCTCACTGGAATCTTCTGATTTTTTTCTTGTAGTTTGTGTAATTAGTGTAGATTTTGTTTATTGCTAGTGCGTAATTGTAGAGAGAATCTCCTTTGTAGTTGCAGTCTTTCATTGTTGTACAGTAAAACAGTTGTGGCATGCATGTAGATTTGCACCAAGTATTTCGCAGCTGCGCTTGCAATTAACTAGATATTATTTCCAGTGCTATGTTAATGTGTTCCCCTATTTTTGCTCTTCAAATTGTGTTTTTCTGTGTTGTCGTGTGAAATATTGTGACAATAATGGCGTGTGAAAAACGTAACACTAGGCTCCAAAGTAAACTGAGAAATAACAGTGACGACGAGCGTAGCTTATCAACACCACTGTGTAATGAATTAACAGATATTCGAAGTAGTAATTTGGTAATTGTGCATAGGGAAATGGAGCGGGCGGCAAACAATGCCGTAGGCAGTGAAACAATTAGTGAACAGGGAAGCATTATCGATCGATCGGTCGGCATCAGCTCGCCTCAGGAATCCGAAATGACAGGACACAATTTTGCAAATACTGTAGATTCAGGTTTTGCGTCCTCACCGTTTTCTCAAATAAGTCAAGACGCATTTTCTGCTTGTCAAAATGTGAATGTTGCCGGTGCAAATGCACTGCCGAAAAACGTAAAGGAACAGATTCCAGACACTAATGCATTGTTATTACAGTTAATGCAACAAATTGAACAAAATCAGAGACAAACACAGCAAAGACTTCAAAAGTTAGACACAATGGAACAAAATCAGAGACAAACACAGCAAAAGCTTCAAAAGTTAGACACAATGGAACACCACCAGAGACAAACAGAGCAACAGTTAGACACAATGGAACAAAATCTTCAAAAGTTAGACACAATGGAACAAAAGCTTCAAAAGTTAGACTCAGTGGAACATAAGCTTGAACAAACACGTGAAGATTTAACTACTGAGTTACATAACATTGAATCAAAATGGCAAAAAGTCTGTAATGATGTAAAAACACAAATTTGTGAGCATTTTCAACCTATTTTTTCGCGGCATGAAAATGCATTACAGAATTACGAAGCAGCCATAGAAGAACTCCAAACTATTGTTCATGAAAATCACGACACCTTGCAAGCTAAAATTGACTCAGTTGCATCTACCGATTCGGTTACGCAACTTGCAAAAACTCAAGAAAACTTAAAGGACACAGTAGATACGATTTCAACACAAATGGACACTCTGAAACTTGGTCCAGAAAAACACACTGAGGAAATAAGTACACTATCGGAGAAAGTAGCCGAACTTTCGGATCAGTTCACTAACTTATCTGCAAAGGTAGATGATCTGAATGACACAAGACCTGTAGCCATCACTGACTCAGAAGAGTGCGAACAAATTAGGAAATTCAAAGAAAATCAGAATCAAATTAATACGCAACACCAAAGAGAAATCCGGGAAGTACAAGATCAGCTGACACAGGTAATACAAGAATTACGTATTTCAGAGGCCACTCGCGCTCCAATACGGGAAGAGGGACATAGAAATACGGAACAGCCACAAAATAATAACTCAGGGCACTTAAGATATTATAAAAGAAATTGGCAAGGTACACCGAATTTTGAGATGGAACCGCCGACACGACGTAACAATGACAGATATGCTACTCGCCGACACGATGATTTTGACTATAAGCTGTTCATTACTACACGTAAATTCAAAACGTTTAAGAATTCTGCCAACGACATTCATCCACAAGTATGGCTCCATCAATTCTCTCATTGTTTTCCTCCCAACTGGTCATTAGAACACAGATTAGAATTTATGTGTGGCTACTTAGAGAATGAACCAGCTGTAAGAATGCGATCGGTCATTCACGATTGCCACAGTGAAGGAGAATTTTACCATGCCTTCCTCTCAGCATATTGGTCTCAAGCCACACAAGACCGAGTAAAACATAGCATCATAATGATGAAACATTTCGAAAAATCTGAATTTTCCAGTCTTGTGAAATATTTTGAAGACATGTTTCACAAGAATCAGTACCTGTCAAACCCATACAGCCCCTCAGAACTCATACGCATTTGCTTAATCAAACTGCCTGAACATTTACGACATATTATTTTAGCAGGACGTTGCAAAGACGACATTGAAGCTTTTCAGGGACTGTTACAAGAACTGGAAATTGACACTGACAATTGCGGAACGCGAAAACAGGAGCACAACAATTACAGATCACATCCGTCACAATTCCGCGATGACAGAAATAATATACGACAAGGCTATTCTTACAATGCAAATCGTGACCAAAACAGACACCACCCATATGACAACCACTGGCAGAGTAATAATAGTTGCAGAGAAAGATCGCATTTCTGTAGTAATGAACATGACAGAGATTACCATAGGAACAGACAATATGGGAACAAAAACAATTATTATCAAGGGAGACAGAATAACTTAAGACGCAACAGTTCAGTGCGCAGTTATGATTCCGGGAGAAATTCTCCACCACATGACTGACAAACAAGAAACTATGTAAACTACCAACAAAACGACAGACCTGAATTCCATCAGAACTGGCGAGCTTCAAACAGGGCAGAGCCTTCTCGTCAAGGTGAATTTGTAGAAGTTAGGTCTCCTAATCCCAATAACGATGCGTGCCACAAAGAGACAGACAATGACTCACACTGCAGGCAGCCGCGTGCGCCGGCTGGCTCAGAGAAAAATAATATAGACGCTACCCTTGAGAAAAATTCCAGTATTCTTTACCGATGTACCATATACCACATGATAATTCCACTGAAGCTGAAACTATGCGTACTAGGAAGAGCTAAGGGTTACACCACATTTCACATGTAAAACCATTTATTGAAAAATAATCTGCTTTTTAACTTTGTCTTTGCCATAAAACGTTTCACTTCACGTTTCTAGTATGCATTGTCAGACTTAGAATCTGTTAACATGCAACAATGTTAGAAGTTAAATATCCAGTCTAGAACCTAGGGAACATTTTTAAACAGAAATTATGAATGCATTGTTATAGTGAACAGACGACACAGTGTTGTATTTGTACATTCTTGCTTGTTAGTTCCACGATTACGTAACGACTATCAGGCTTACATACTTAGGACATATACTGGTACTGATAATGAGATTTTAATGCAACATTTGGTTTACTTGAAAATACATTCTGGACTTAAAGTACTTTCTGTGAAATACCAGATGACTGTTTAGGTGACAGCTACACGATTTTATCATGACGCTACTAATGAGTGACAATTTACAATGTTGCTTTTGCGGTGTATCTGTTTTATATCTGCACAGTTTTTCTGAATTATTCTGGAAAGTAAAACATGTTTTAGTAGTAACTTTTGTGGTATAGCTACAAGGAGACAGCCTTTTCCGTAGCACAACAATACGTTACAGCACAGTACTTTAATCATCACAGCAATAAGCGTAATAACTAAGATATCTACACGCAAAGCATTTCACTTTTGTGTATCATGAGGTAAGTACATTGGCTTATGCAGAACTTAGCTTTCGGAGGACGATAACTACGACACTTCCACAGAGATTATCTTACAACAAGACGCACATTTAGCGCTACAGGACACGTATTTGAGTGATTAATTTTGTACTTAAATCATTTATTTTTAAAGATATTTGAAGTACAATGATTACAAAGGAAGTTTTCCGTGATACATTTCATTCCATTGCTGTAATCTGTAACACCTGAGGGTATAATTACATTAATTCTCAGTGGGGTACACGCTTACTTTGAGTATCATGTGTTTGGCAAGCACAAGGAGCCCTAGCTAATATGGTATTTGCTTATACAACTTAACACATCGGTACCATATTTCTGTAACACACAAATTACACAGCTATCTGATCATTTAACTGAGAGACAAACATTTTTTTTATTACATCAGTGACAAATGTTTACGTAATTACACAGTTGGATAACTTCACACTTATAAACTGTATTTTGTCTGTACTTTGTGAACTGTTCATATTTTTTCAGACCCATTGTGATATTATGAGAGCTTTGAATGATATATTTGATATGGGATCACGATTTTTAAAGTACGTTTGAGGTAGATGACACTACTGAAATGAGCAGAGAATTTTCTTTAGGTTTTGAAATTATTGCAGAAAGCTACGACGTTTTTGAGATTTGATTGAGGTATTATGATGTTCTTATTACGACAACGATGTGTATTATGCTGTTGAGGTATGTTTATGATCAATAAGCTGATATGAGGAATAAGCCTGTATGAGGAATTTGATTATGCTATGTATTTATTATGATGAAATATTGAAGTGTCATCGCAAGATTGACGTTTCGACGAATATATATATGTGTATTAAGGTAAGGATTAATGAATAGTGGTTAGGGACTCTGACTTGTGAAAAAGGATGTTGGAAACCAAGAATCGTATTTTAAGAGTTATGAAATGTGTGTAAATGCGTGAATGTATCACAATGCCGGCGAAAATTTTTTGGACACTGTTATATTCATAAGATTTTGTTTCTAGACATTTGCAACGCAAATTCTCGACCCGTGAAATTTCGTATATGAGACTGTCACTGTAGTGGAAACTGGTGTCGTAAATATTTCGGCAAGAAAGTTAAGTGACCTTCATGTAATCCGTAGTGGGCACGACGCATTACGTGGGCAGCTGTGCGACAGTCGCCTGGAAAAAAGCCATTAGTGTGTGGCTTTCAGAGGCACAGGTAGAAAAAAAAAGAAGCCATTATCCTCGCTATTGACATTTCTTTGTCGAAAGCATCGCAAATACGACACGCTCAAACTTGAAAACATATGATTGCACTGTGGAGCTCTTAATTTATGATATTTACTAAAATGCCTAATGAAATGATGAGAAACATTTACATCTATTGTCTTTCTAGTTGAGAGATTGCTCATTTTGTTTAATATCTGGTCTCCAGCTGTGTTGCAGCATTGGCTTTATAAAATAAAATTAAGTGCATTTGCTAATGTGAACACTTTTTGCCAACAGATCTGCACTTGAAATGGAAAGAACAATAATAAGGGATTAATAACAGTAACTGCATACATAATTTTCTTTTCAAGTACTTGGTAATTTTTTTTGGTAGAGTAAGTTTTTGTGATGCATCTTTCTAGTGTTAAGATGTGACATAGGTATTGAACATGGCCATTTTTACTGTAATATTTTTTCCGCTTGAGCTATATCATGTTTATATATAAGTTATTTCATTTGCTGCTGCTGTTTGGCAGGCATAGTGTTACTGAATTTGACTTTGTGTTACTCTTCTAAGCCAGTTTACTACTGATTTATTTTTCTTGTTTGCTGGACATTGCCTTATATTAGTTGTAATATTGCAATTGCTTTGCTAATTACTATAATGCTGCTTGCTTCGCAAATCTGCATTTTTATGCTGTTTGCATTAATTGTTTTGTGCTGCTCTATTGCCTCGTCCCTTAGTTTAGCATCTGAGCTCAGTAGATTTAAGTTAGCTTCAGAGGGGTAGACTATATAAGAAACTGACTATGGAGAATAGGTAAAGAATGCATTGCGAAGTTATATGAAAAAGATTTGGGCCAAAATGAGTATTGTACAATCAGAAATAATTATTTTGAAAGAAATAGAAATAGAATACAGGAAGAAGGTATAGATAGGACTTTTTGGGAATAATGATGAATGAGGGGAGATCTCGAAGAAGCAAAGAAAGTTTTGTTTGCAAAATACTGCAATAAAACAAAATCTGTCCTTTCCTTGTGTTATCCCACCATGTGTTTATGTACCCTTGTTTATTTGTCTTTTTCCTGTCTTTATGTGTTTAGCTAATGGGAGCTATGTTGTAGAATTTTTCTGATAATATGTTACTTTCTTTGTAAAGATGTTTAGACATTATTTATTCTGTTTTATTTTAATGCTCATGTGTAAAGTTGATGTTTCAAAAGTTATTCTGATCTTTTATGTATGTACTCATGTCATAATTCCTGTAACACTGATGTATATGTTATTTCGATTCTTTTGTAAAGCTTGTACTACGAATGTTATCTGTATTGTTATGTTCTTTAATGATGTATTTTGTACCTTTGTAATTGTATTATTATGTTATAAAATTGTAATTGACACCAGTTCATCATATTATTAACTTGTAAGTTCCATTTCACTGCACACGTTTCTGTTGGTCATAGTATATGGACAATATGTGAGAAGTAGGGACTGTTAGTGTTTGCACATGTGTTAATAATTCAGCAAGGGACTGGATAACAGCATTGCTGGTTCTAAGGACAATTCAAAAACGTTTGTGAGCGCACAAGTGGTGGTTATGAACTTGCTATATTATCCGCAAGACTCTTCAATGGTGATTGTGCACCTGTACAGTCACAACAGATGGCTGCTGGCCATCTCTACAAGGACTTCAGTGGGTCTGCATCTTTGATGACCCACCAATACCATTATTTCTACAAGGACTACAGTGGGTCTACACCTTTGCTGACTCACCAATACCATTATTTCTACAAGGACTGCAGTGGGTCTGCACCTCTGGTGGCCCACCAATACCATACTCGCTACCAAGACTATAGTGGGTCTGCTCTATGATGACCTACCTACCAATATTCTTCAAAACTGCGACAGACTCTGCTGTGGGTTTGCTCTGTTGTGTACCATTACCTGTCTGCATGTCGAGAGTCAGCACTGTCTTTCTGTTGGAAGGACAACACTACTTCCTTAAGACTGCATGGAAATCCAATACTTCCATATGCATTTTCTTTTATTGTTCAGACTTTGAGAAAGGAAACGGCAGTTTTACTGTGATGAATGATCATGACTGTCTTTATGGACTGTGAGAAAATTATAGGTTTTGACCAACATTGTATCAATAAGTGTGTGCATTTGATATCTTTGTTATTGTAATTATGAAAAATTTTATCAAATCATTATTGGCCACTGCCCAAAAAAATTTGTAAAATTTTTTGTGGGGAGCATGGGGGCTATGTAAGTAGGCTGTTTATGTTTTCTTATCGGCAACGTTATGTAGCGCTCGGTATGAAAATCACTGACTGTGCTGTGTGTGGTCTGTGGCTAGTTTGCATTGTTGTCTGCCATTGTAGCGTTGGGCAGCTGGATGTGAACAGCGCGTAGCGTTGCGCAGTTCGAGGTGAGCCGCCAGCAGTGGTGGATGTGGGGAGAGAGATGGCGGAGTTTTGAAATTTGTAATACTGGATATTATGAAATGCTATGTATATTATGATTTTTCAACACTATTAAGGTAAATACATTGTTTGTTCTCTATCAAAATCTTTCATTTGCTAACTATGCCTATCAGTAGTTAGTGCGTTCAGTAGTTTGAATCTTTTATTTAGCTGGCAGTAGTGGCGCTCGCAGTATTGCAGTAGTTCGAGCAATGAAGATTTTTGTGAGGTAAGTGATTTGTGAAACGCATAGGTTAATGTTAGTCAGGGCCATTCTTTTGTAGGGATTTCTGAAAGTCAGATTGCGTTGCGCTAAAAATATTGTGTGTCAGTTTAAGCACAGTCCTGTATAAATGTTCAGAAGGGGACGTTTCAACACGAACAACATCAGTCTGTCTCATGCCAGATTCCCTTGCGATTTGAAGCGAACTAACACAAGAATCTCGAACCACCGTGGCAAGAATACCAATTTCCGTTTCCTCGTTAGTAACTTTCCTTTGGCGGATGTGTTTCTGATGCGTTAAAGATCCAGTCGTTCTTAATTTATCATGCACATATTTTAATGTACGATGAGTAGGGCGATTAAGTTGAGGATATCTTTCAGCGTATAAGTCTCTAGCTGTAACCGAATTTCGTTGGAATTCTCCGTAAATGTGAAGCAAATCGAATTGTTCTTCGAAGGAATACATAAGTCACATTCGCTTGATTCGGCGATACTAGTCTTACCGTTCGTATTAGTGCTGTATTGCGAATCCGTCGAATGTTGTTTACATGTCAATGCCACATTAGATGAATATACCGTATTCGCGAATATTTACTATTTGCACGATATACGAGAGAGAATTGTCAGAGCAAGTGCTTCGATAAATGCCGAACTCATAAGGAATATCACCCTATCCATGATAAGAACTGCATTGATACCAATGGTCATTCACTTCGAACACCTTCTGAAAATGGACGTTCATGCCACCTTTTTGACCTTCGTTGACGTTCAAAGAGCTTACTGTTACACATCAAGGGATTCGTCACGATAGCTGCTATCAAAAAATAAGTACCAAACTATAGCTCCCCACATAAGAAAACAAAGTTAACCTTCGTATCTCTGACGCCACCCCACCTAGCAGCAAAAAGCAAACGTCATAATATGGGCCCCATTATCCCATGCAACATTTGTCCCTGGAAACTTTTCAGCTTCTATCTTATTTTCGGAGTTATTCTAGGTGGCAATAGTTAGTGACTCATCCTATATATATTAATTTTTGTCTAGGACAAAGGACTACATTGTCCCAGAAATAAAGTAAAATAACTGTGATCCCACAGTCTGACCAAGACTTTCGGTAAGTTCCCCTTGGTCACCAGGCGAATGCTGGAACTGGAAATAGCCTCCTGCATATTCCCAATTGAGATTTTCTCTGTTCTCTTCCACCCTTATATGATATTTGGCTGAAAATAAGTTCTAAAACAGATTCCCGCCCCCCCCCCCCCCTGCTCTCCTGACTTGCGATTGAAAGAAGTAAAAAAAAAATGTTTGAGCTGCAGGCAGACAATTATTATTATTATTAATATTATATATTTGAGTTTAAACAATTATTTTGAGTATTTTAGGGTACATGATTTAGCCATATCTAATATGTATCACTAATGTCATATTCTTGCTATCGGTTTATTGTGGAACGTGCACAGTCTTTCAACGGATCATAACTTACCACAGATAATATCCAGAGCACATCGGGTGATATATGGATAGATATCGAATGGTTTTCCATCAGCTTTGGTCTTCAGTATGTCGATCAGTATTTCCGACTTCTCTGCGAAGACCTCAATGAAGTTGTCTAGAATTTTGAAATGGAAAGCTGGCGTGATCATCTTCCGCCGAGAATGCCATTTTGCTCCTGTCACACAACAGTAAATTCGTTAGTTCTGGTACAGCCACCACTGCTATATACAAGTACAACCAAACAACAGGAACATTGGTAAAGTTCGTGAATGACATTCAGTATTGGTCATCAACGAGTCTATTTAAGTAGTAGTAATTATGTTAATTAAAATTGTAATGGTCAGCTTTAGCTAACTGAAAATAACTTTAGAAATATAAACTGATTATTGTGACTTTTATTTAAAGAGCTTTACCCGATGTTTGGTAATTATGATCTAGTACAACACAGTGTGATAATAAAATTGTGTGACTACTAAAATGTATTTGCGTCTGAACAACCTCCCGTCATTTCTACTCCTCAGCCGATTGCTGCAACTAAATTAGACAGTATTAAACACTCACGAACCTATAGAATATCGTTTCACCTCAATTATTGAAGAGAACTACTCAGAATCAAAGATGTAGAAACGATTTAAATCATGAAAAACAACGAAGAAGGGCTGAGGAAGGAATTGTCACGGTGGCTCATAGATTCACGAAAATCTGTTCCGTACGTTATGACGAATGCTCCAAAACATGTGACTGACTGAAGAGATTTCAGAAGATTCTAAGTACACATTAACTGATTGTCTACATTAGGCAGGTGATGAAAGTGACGTCGAATACAACAAAGAGGTCTCCGCTTTGCAATTATTTACAAGAAACTTTCAAAGGACTACTTAGCAGACTATAGAAACGTGTAGCTGACAGGAATAGGGAGTATTAAGGGGAATTTTGGAACTAAAAGTCTTATTAGGAGCACATCCTAAATGTTAAGCTCACAATCCAAGACATAATACTAAAGTTCTTCTTCCACGCTTAAGTGTCTGTGGGCTTCAAAAAGGCATGGACTCTATTGACATTACTTCTGAACTTTTAAAACTGTAATAGTTTGCTGTGAGTAATCATACAATTACTGACAGACAAAAATTTAAGTTTTTGTGAAGTACTGAGGTCCGAACGGATGCTATTCAAGTACATGATCATTCAACATCTTATTCGATTATGTCCTTCAGAAAGTAATCCAAGAGGTTGCAGGAGAACTAAGAAATAGCGAACGGAATAACGAAATGGAACTAGGCTAAAACAGTAGATTATTAGTAATCGGTTTCGGGATTAGTTGACATCCTTGCAACATAGTCTGGAGGTACAGCTGTGGAACGTCATGGTTCCAAAAATAACTGCAGAAAGAAAAAAAACAGATCTTCAGGTGCCTTACATAAAGACTGAACATATCACACCAATTATCCAGACTGCAAAAAATGGATAATATAAATATGAAAACACAAAAATAATACCCCTGAAGCAGAAATTGTACAGTAGAGTTAATTATCTTCTTATTAGCATTCTTCTTCCCCTTAGGTATTAAGCGAATTTGCCTGTTAACTGTAACCTACCTTCGACGGGTTCTTCCCCTATCTCCTCTTCCTTTGCGCATGTAATTTCTAGCCTTTAAGGGGAGTCTCTCAATCTCCATTCTTTGTATGTGCTCGTTCTATTTTCTTCTACAACTTACAATTTATTAAATTACACCACTTTTTTAGTTCTTCTCTATTATCTTCATTCCTTAATCTGTCTTCTATTGTGCAGCCTTTATCGCTTCTCGGAAATTTCATTTCTTATGCCTGAACACGGCTTTCTCGCTTTTTGCTAATCACCCAGAAGAATTTAATTACAGCATCTTCAAGGTTTCTATTAACTGAATTTAATAAGCTTAATTGTCATAAATTTGTTGTAGCCACTTGTCTTCTGGCATCCAAGCTAACTGGAATGGTTTACTCATCCTAAGATTTTCTGATTCATCACTACTTTTCTTCTAATGTGTTCTTTCTCAATCAAGGCTACTATCTTAGCATTTTCTGTTGAGATCTCCATGTCACATTAAGAGTTGACTGTTTCAGTTAGTAAATTTCTTTCTGGATGTAATCTTCTTGACCTGCTAGGATCACTGATAGCAAATTATTTAAAAGAGTCCTTCTGTCTAGGTATATACCTTTTCGAAATTCGGTTTACTATTATACATGTACGTAAATGTTAAACAAACATGGTGAGACACAGCACTCTTGTTGTACTCCTTTGTTCGTTGGTATCTCATTACTCGTTTTTCTTTCGAGATCTGGAATGATAGTCGTGTTCCGATATAAACTTTATACCACGTTTATTAAATGTTCCAGATATTCGCGATTTGTCAATATCTTCCAAAGTTTCTGTGTACTGACGTTTTCAAAACCTTTTTTTTAAAAAAAAAATCGGTAAGAGCGGTGTGTGTTTCTTTACAGCATTTTAGACTTTCATGTGTTTATACAGCTGTAAAATAAAAACTGCTTCAATCAATGAGCGTCCTTTTCTAAAGCCCATTTGTTCCTCATGCAGTGCTACTTCTAGTCTGTTTTTAAGTCTTGTGTTTATAATCTTGGCATATATCGTGTGTGTTGAGTCCAGTAAACTTTTATTCCTCTGCAGTTACTGTATAGGCTTTTATAAGCTTTTTTGAAAACTGATATTTCTTTAACAATGTTCTAGTCTTTGGGGATAGTCTTGTTCTTCCAACATTCATTTAAGAGCGGTGGTAGTCTTATATGTAGCATTCCTTCGTGTTTTAACAATTAACCATAATATCATCTCTTACTGTTGCCTTTCCGTTCATAAATAACGTCAGGGTAGATGCTATTTCGTCTGCCTGTATTTCATCTAATCCCATCTCAATTACTGGTTCAGTTTCAGTTTCTTGTGTTGTACCGTCACATCAAAAACCTATTTAATAATTTAACCATTGTTTTTCTTCAATATTGTTTATTAGTATCTTCTCATTTTCCATTGTGTTTAAAGTTTTAAAAAACTTATAGGAGATTTAGTCTCCTGTGAACATAACTGTCGATATTAGAAATAAATCTGTTCCACTGTTCCTGGTGGGTGCGTGGGTGTGTTTTCTTTCTGCACTTTACGATATTTCTTCTACCGTTGTCGTATTGCTTCTTCTCAGCTGTGGGGGTTGTTCAAGTATTATGGACATGCATCCTGGTTTTCTTCAACAGCTTTCATGTTATCATCATTGCAAATTTTTAAGCCCTTTCTCTGTCTTATTGTTTTCTTTTTGGTGAGAGCTTCTCCTGCTACTCTACATACCACATTACTTAGATATTGCCATTCTTCTTCTATATTATCTTTAGCCTGCAAATTTCCTAGCTCTTTATTTCATCTGCTGTCTAAAAGATGTTTCTTGCTCGCCTCTTCAAACAAGTCCACTTCATAAATACTTCGACCTTCTTGGTTACTCGTTTATTTTGTCATTTTCTTCCATTTCGCAGTAAGATCTATTCTGGAAATTACTAAAAAATAATATTAATCTATATCTTGTCTTTTACAAGCTCACGATTTGCCTAAATGTAGCGAATTATTAATCTACGTTCTCTACTAGCCCAACTATACTTCTCTATGTCTCTTTTCATAGAAAAGGTGAGATTATTATTTTTATATTATTTATTATTATTTTTATGTTACTCAAAGTGGCAAAAGGCCCTGTATTGTTCGTTACTGGGATATTTCCTGTTCTGGTATTGAAATCACCCATCATTGCAGTCCGATCAGTAACACTGTAATTATTCTTAGTCTTCTGTAGTTCTTCATAAAATGTTCTATACTCATTCTTTTTGCTTCTTCTGGTGGATACGTGCTTTTAACGGTGTCGTTGCCTCTTACCAGTCTGACTGTATTCATTCGTTTATGTATGTTTCATCCTTGATCTGCGTTGCCCATCTCTTCTGCAGGAGTAATGCTACACCTTTGCCTCTCTTTCAGTTTGCTCAACATAACGTAAACTTCTATATATTAACTCTCATTTTCATTTTCGTTTCTGTGATTGCTACACCATCGATTTTTAAGTCTTTTAGTACATCTGAGTCCTACCTCTGACATTCTAGGTTACTACTTTCATGTACCCGCTGATCTATTTTCATTTGCCTCTTTTCATAGTTTTGTCATTTACATTTGAAACCATCCTTTTTTCGAAGCTCCTTGGGGTAGTAGGAGTCGTGCGTGTTTTCCGAAAGTTTGTTACCAGCCATGTGCAGTATATCCTTTCTAGCACGCCAAGGATTGTCTTTCGGAGTTATCTCCCGTACCAGATGTGTTAGTTAATAGCATCTAATATTAATAACAAAATCCAACAAACTGGTAGGTAGTCGTTCATTTAACTGCCAACGTTACTTACCAGTGCTCATGAGTAGCCCGTCGCCAAGCCAAGGCTGCAAAAACGTGTAAATATGGGCCTTCGTGATCAGTTCGCTGCTCGTCATTATTTTCTGAAACAGGAATACAGTAAATGTAAATCTCAGCACAATGTTAACCAAGTCCGACGGTGCATCCCGTAATAAATTTTTCCATGTCTCTGTCATACACATCGAATAGATACATTATCTGAAGTGAGGTAGCTACTCGTTATGCATATAATACAACACTCTGGATTTATGGAGTCAATTCAGCGTCTGGCCTTCTCAGATATGAATCCAGTGTATTAATCCTATTTGGTCAATATATGTAGGAGCGAAGTGCCTTGAAGAGCAGCTGAACGGAATGGACAGCGTCTTGAAAGGAGGATATAAGATGAACATCAACTAAAGCAAAACGAGGGTAATGGAATATAATCGAATGAAATAATGTGATACTGAGTGTATTACATTAGGAAATGAAACTCTTAAAGTAGTAAATGAGTTTGCTATTTGGGGAGCAAAATAACTGATTGTGGTCGAAATAGATGTGATATAAAATGTAGATGGGCTATGGCAAGGAAAGCCTTTCTGAAGAACACAAATTTGTTAACACCGAGTATAGGCAGAAGTATTAGAAAGTCTGTCCTGATACTATTTGTCTGGAGTGTAGCTATGTATGGAAGAGAAACATGGACGATAAACTGTTTAGACAAGAATAGAATAGAAGATTTTGAAATGTGGTACTACAGAAGAATGCTGAAGATAAGATGGGTAGAACAAGTAACTAATGAAGAAGTACTGAATAATTGGAGAGAAGAGGAATTTGTGGTACAACTTGACAAGAAGAAGGGATCGGTTGACACGATATTTTCTGAGGCATCAAGAGATCACCAATTTAGTACTGGAGGGAAGCGTGGACGGTAAAAATCGTAGAGGGAGACCAAGAGATGAATGCGCTAAGCACATTCAGAAGGATATAGGTTGCAGTAGTTATTTGGAGTTGATGAGGCTTGCACAGGATAGAGTATCATGGAAAGCTGCATAAAACCTGTCTCTGAGCTGAAGTCCACAAAAACAACAACAACATGTAGGAATTCAGTGCTCACAATAATGACGGGACTAATAAAGAACAAGAGACGGGCAAAATTATTTTAGCTACCTACCTCAACGTATTCTGCCTTCATAAGGTGAACTTCGGGGGTGTGGCCAAGCCAAGTACGAAACAGCGGCCAGTACTGTTTACTCATGCGGTCGAACACGTTCATTATTTCTGCAACAGACAAGACAGTTACGTTACACAGCGTTATTTAAGTTATTGCAGAGCTGAGTCAGTGGTTTTCAAGGTCAGTGACTCCCAGGTTAAGTGATAATACACTCTCATTTCTTCGTCCTACAATGTCAGTCATTATTTTGAAATGGTCCACTGTGAACAAGCTGCTCCTATAAGTAAATATACATTCATGGCTAGCCTCTACACTTGATGGATTGAGATCGAACGATTCTTATGCAGTTTGTAATAAATGTTTTATGAATTGAATATGCATAGCGAGTGGTAGGTGATATATCACTTGTTTCACGTTCTCTCTGCCCCCTTGTGAAGTAGAGACGTAAAGTATTATTGCAGAGTTGGGAAATATATTATTTCACAGGTATTCTTCAAAGAACTTCAGAAAGTTCTTTTTCATCCCTTCTCTCCAATCATTTCCGTTTTATTAACTACGTTTCAGAATCGTAGTATCAGCTACACTGACATTTAAAAGAATTTTCGTTCTAGTGTTACTTAGTTTTCTACCGGACATATTGACTGATGAAAGAGACGTGGGTTTCAAATAGTTCAAATAGCTCTGAGCACTATGGGACTTAACATCTAAGGTCATCAGTCCCCTACAACTTACAACTACTTAAACCTAACTAACCTATGGACATCACACACATCCATGCCCGACGCAGGATTCGAACCTGCGACGTAGCGGCCGCGCGGCTCCAGACTGAACCGCCTAGAACCGCTCGGCCACAATGGCCGACTTTGGGTTTCGTCATACAACTTGTTCACAATTCTTTTTCTCATTAAATTGACGTTATAACTTTTGACGTCCAGTATAAGACCTTTCCGAACGCTTTTGCTTTATTTGTCTTAGTCTATCGTATTACAATTGTGCTTTGCCTTACTAACTGATTTGTTATACTTGAGATATTCTACCCTTTGATTATCTCCGCACATTTGGCTGGTTGCTTAATTCCTTTGTTAAGTTCAAATGGCTCTGAGCACTATGGGACTTAACAGCTACGGTCATCAGTCCCCTAGAACTTAGAACTACTTAAACCTAACTAACCTAAGGACAGCACACAACACCCAGCCATCACGAGGCAGAGAAAATCCCTGACCCCGCCGGGAATCGAACCCGGGAACCCGGGCGTGGGAAGCGAGAACGCTACCGCACGACCACGAGATGCGGGCTCCTTTGTTAAGTGATTACTCGTTTAAGCTATAGTTATAACGTTGTTATTATCTAAAGCCATAAACGTATTGCTTTATTTGACCTTATCCCCTCCTGTCCACAAATGTATTCTAGTAATCAGTATGTCTTACCATTCTGTGAGTCTTTCCAAACGCTTGTCTGTTTTCATGTTTATCTTATGAGCATATGATCACCAGCATTTCAAAAGTGGCTTAACACCGTTAACCTTAGTACAGTCTGCCTATTTTTTATAAAAATTATGTAATTAAATTTTCGTTCTTTTTACTCCTGACCAAGTCCAGTCTGTTGGGTTTCTTCTGATATAATGACGTGTGAAGGGCAGGCCTACTGACACTTACGCCCTATTCTATTAATGTAAGCTGTTGCTAGTTTTATCATCACTCCCAGAGATACAAACTAGGGTACTGTTCCTTACTTTAAATCCTAATTTTTCTTTAAAATTTTCTATTTCTCACCTGATAATGAAATCAGGATGTAAGTTGTAAGGAAAAGCAGAGGAAAAACATTCGTCTAAGTGCATTGCATAAAGTCATGAAAATATTTTCCGTATGTTATTAATATTTGGCTGTATTGTAGTACTATTGCAGCAGTACACATATAATTAATTAACATACGATTATTGAAATGAGGTCGCCCTAGCTTTCACCTCTTACTGTGTTTATTTTACAGCTGACATTTTGGCATTTATGCCATTTTAAAGCATCTAGAAAATATAATACTACGTATTCAGAACCATTCAGTATGACAGAGGTTGAAAATCCCGCTACAGATGTAAGGTTCTTTTATTTAGGACACTTCACTGATCGCCATGCAACTACATTGAGTCTTAGCATTGGTTTTTTATATTTTCTTGCTTCCCTACCGCATTCAGACTTCTGACACTCCGCGCCTTGAATCATAGAACGTTATCCTTTCCTTGGTTATTCATTCTTTTTGTCTTGCTCACCTCCTCCTTCGCAATCTTCTCCTGTAGATCCAAAAGGGAGACCAGTTAGGAAATTTTCATCAATGGAGAGATCATCATGTCACGTTTTTAGATACTGGCTCCATGTCCTGTTTACACACATTATGTGTCTGTAATGCAGTGGTTTCCATTGCCTTCTGCATCCTTATGCCGTTTATGATTGCTGAGTCTTCCGCCTCTAGGCGCGGTTTGTCACCAAATGTGGTACCGAGGACGTTTGATTACTAATCAAAGACACTACCTCTAGAGCATGTGTCTGCCACTGCACTGTTAATAAGGTTACGTCTGGCAAAGGGAAGTCTACTGGTATAAAATATGGGCCTTAACCTGAGGAAATGTCTGAGAATGTATGTTTGGGGCACAGCATTGCATGGTAGTAAAACGAGGTCTTCGGAAACCTGGAAAAGAAGCAAATCGAAGCGTTAGAGATGTGGTCCAGCAGTAGATTGTTGAAAATTAGGTGGACTGGTAAGGTAAGGAATGAAGAGTCTGTGGAGAGTCGGCTAGGAAAGGAATGTATGGGAAACACTGTCAGAAGAAGGGACGGTAAGGTAGGAGATCTATTAAGACATCAGCGAATAACTTACACGGTATTAGAGGGATCTGTAGAGAGTAAAAACTGTAGAAGAAAACTGAGATTCGAATACGTCCAGCAAATAACGGCGGACGTAGGTCGCAAGTGCTACTCTGAGATGCAGATGTTGGGACAGGAGAGGAATTTGCGGTGGGCCGCATCAAACTAGTCAGAAGAGTGATGACTTAAAAAAACGCCTTGCAGTAAGGCCCAATGGTTTTTCCCCAAACCTACACACAGTCAAAATTAGGTCGAATTCCGGCCAGTGTTACTTCACCTTCCTGCACAGTTATACAAGATTTCATAGCTAGTCTATGTCGTCGACCATCCTTAATTGTGGGGTGTTAGTGGTGACACAGAGCTGAGTGATTAGAAGTCCAGTGACGGGAAGAATTAAATTAGCTTAATATTTGGCTGAGACAGACAGGAATAGTTGTGACATAAAATTCGTGAATACTTGTCACCAGCGGCACCAGCTTGGAGTAAGTCGATAACTTCCTAGTAAATAACTTCCCAATAATACCTCATAGTGCTGATGGTTATCAGTAGATCTGATAAGGATGTTACCCTCGGTCGTCCTCGGTGATTGTAGGGAAACAGTCTGTTTGCTTATACGAATTTCTTTCTGTTCATTTTACTGAATGCTGTCAAAAGCACTGTACAAAACACTATGGTCTACAAGCACCCATGTAAATCCACGATGTGATGTCAATCCATTTCTAGAGCTTTAAAGGAAGTTTGAAAAAGGCACCACCTTGACCAGTCATCATCATCATCATTTAAGACTGATTATGCCTTTCAGCGTTCAGTGTGGAGCATAGCCCCCTTATAAAATTCCTCCATGATCCGCTATTCAGTGCTAACATTGGTGCCTCTTCTGATGTTAAACCTATTACTTCAAAATCATTCTTAACCGAATCCAGGTACCTTCTCCTTGGTCTGCCCCAACTCCTCCTACCCTCTACTGCTGAACCCATGAGTCTCTTGGGTAACCTTGCTTCTCCCATGCGTGTAACATGACCCCACCATCTAGGCCTGTTCGCCCTGACTGCTACATCTATAGAGTTCATTCCCATTGTGGACACCCTCCTGCCATTGTTCCCATCTACTAGTACCTGCAATCACCCTAGCTACTTTCATATCCGTAACCTCAACCTTGTTGATAAGGTAACCTGAATCCACCCAGCTTTCGCTCCCATACGACAAAGTTGGTCGAAAGATTGAACGGTGCACAGATAGCTTAGTCTTGGTACTGAATTCCTTCTTGCAGAAGAGAGTAGATCGTAGCTGAGCGCTCACTGCATTAGCTTTGCTACACCTCGCTTCCAGTTCTTTCACTATGTTGGCATCCTGTGAGAATATGCATCCTAAGTACTTGAAACCGTCCACGTGTTCTAACTTTGTTCCTCCTATTTGGCACTCAATCCGTTTATATTTCTTTCCCACTGACATTACTTTCGTTTTGGAGATGCTAATCGTCATACCATAGTCCTTACATTTCTGATCTAGCTCTGAAATATTACTTTGCAAACTTTCAATCGAATCTACCATCACAACGAAGTCATCCGGATATGCAAGACTGCTTATTTTGTGTTCACATATCTTAATCTCACCCAGCCAGTCTATTGTTTTCAACATATGATCCATAAATAATATGAACAACAGTGGAGACAGGTTGCAGCCTTGTCTTACCTTGACCAGTGGGTCTAACAATTTAACTAACGGTCACCGACCTCTTTCTAATTACAGATTTTTTCAGGTTTTCATGATCACTATTTGACGTTTCTCCTCTTTGTTTTTGTATCGGAACCTTCGTCCAACCTATTCTACTTGATATTCTCGATTTTCGCCAACATGAATGGCGGCGGTGTCAAAGATTCACCATCCATTTCCTTTAGTCTACCACCAGCAAAACAGTGTTCATCTTGAAGAATATCAATCTCTCGCGCTCTCGAAATGTGAAAAACTCACTAAATAAATGTCGGCCCAAGATCCAAGACGAAAGGCAATGACTAATTCCTCTATGTTATCCATTAGTAAAATCAATTTCTTCTATCAGAGGGAGACTTGACGGGGCCTAAATACCGCTTTTAAGCCATCGCTTTGCCAGTTAAATGAATTAAAAGAAAGACAAAGTTCTCGTTCGGGCTCTAGAGGAGCCAACATGGCCCGATCGACCTCCGAGTCACTCTCAACCTACAATGTCGCTTGATGCGGCATGGCCGGGCATGTGGTCAGCACATCGCTCTCCCAGTCCTTGACATTTGAAACGCTACAACATGGCCGAGTCGCTCCTCAGCTGGCCTCACAAGATTGAGTGCACTCTGTCCCAACCAAAACAAAAGCAGGCCTACGTGGCAGTACCAGGAATCGAATCCGGGTCCCCCGCAAAGTATTCAGCGGCACTTACCTCTCGACTACGGAGGCAGACAATAAAATGAATACAAATATAAATATTGTGATAGTAATACATTGATGAAATGCAATAAGGTGATGGTGGAGCTGTGATTTCTTTCCGTGCAATATTGGTGTTACGGTACTCAGTCCAAAGACTGGTTTGATGCAGCTCTCAGTGCTATTCTATCCTGTGCAAGCCTCTTCATCTCCTAAGACCCTACATCTTTCTGAATCTGCTTATTGTTTCCATCTCCTGGTCTCCCTCTACAATTTTTACCCCGCACCCTTTTCTCCAGTACTAAATTTGTGATCCCTTGACGTCTCAGAATGTGTCCTGTCAACCGATCCCTCCTTTTAGTTAAGCTCTACCATAAAATTTCCTGTCTCCATTGTTCTGTTCAGTACTACCGCAATAACTACGTGATGTACTCACATACAGTGTGATTCAAGAAGATATGCAAATATTGTTATGTGTTATTCCAAGAGTAAAACTAAAGAAAAACGTTCATATTAACATAGGTCCGCAAATGTTTAGTTACGGAGTTACGGCTAATAAAAGATTTTGACTGAAATTTAGCAACCTCGCTTATATGAAGCATCGCAAAACTGCACGAGGATAAAGTAAAGCACGATTACCATTTATTTCGTTGTTATTGGTCTGGTAAATCTAACGAAACATGTCCCAGATGTCTGTCTGCCTTAGTTTTCCAGAACGTCGAGAGAACCAAAGATGTAATTTCGTAAAATTTTTAATTTATTAACTACCTGGCCCAATTTGTTTTTTTTTTTTTAAATTCCAGACAATTGCACAATGCTTTCAACAGAAATTGTAGAGAATTAGATTTTGGAAAAACGATGGTAATAACGTTAACTACAAGAACATTGTCGCGTGACTGGGGCCTCCCGTCGGGTAGACCGTTTGCTGGGTGCAAGTCTTTCGATCTGACCCCACTTCGTTGACTTGAGCGTCGATGGGGATAAAATGATGATGATTACTACAACGCAACACCCAGCCCCTGAGCGGAGAAAGTCTCCGACACAGCCGGTAATCGAACCAGAGCCCTTAGGATTGACATTCTGTCGCGCTGACCACTCAGCTACCGGGGGCGGACATAAGGTTAACTGAATCTATATGAATGTGTCTGATAATCTGCTTTTATTAATACCATATCACAGCACATGTGAATCCATGTTAAACCGGAAAAAACCAAGTTCAGTGTTAAGGAAGATGTAATTTAATATATTTCTCTTTCAGATTTTCTCAAGGTTGTGAGATAATATCCCAGGCAGAAAGGCCTGGTCACAGGATTTCTAGTTCTAGTATAAGATTTCATCTGCAAAAGATTATGCTTGTTATCTTACATTGGCATTCTAGACGAAACCACGACCTGGAGTTACGGGTTTTATTACTTCACATTTAACGGATCTACGAAGTATTATCTGACGCTATGAGTACATGAGTTTTAACTAAACTTTTGATATATATATTGTGCAATATCTGTGATAATTCAAGAGAGAGACGATTAATTGTATAATTCTGTAACCATCCTGAGCACTGAGTTAGTTTGCTGATCGCTGATCAACGTCGGGTTAAATTAAATTACATTACAATGTTCATAGTGTTATTAGAGTTATTTCTCTTTTGTTTAGATGTCACTTTATTAAAATCTATCAAGCGTATATAAATTAAATTCACGAGCTGCAACATAGTCGCCTATACGAACAGTAATCCAATACTGTCAAATCTTTTTTATTCCAGTCTGATGTTGTACTGATTATATTTATAAGTTTTGACGATGCGATTATGGCCTTATCACCTTAGGACATGGTGTAAAAAAGATCTGAGGATGGTCATTACGGACTGAAACCGGTCATCGTCAAAAGAATTGATATTGTGATCAAAGACTGGAATAAAAAGCATTTTATAAATTAAATTAAATTACATTACAGGAGTCACACCGGATGGTGTGAGACTCACTTTAACTGTGGCAGCGTAGCGGCATGCTTCAGGAAGGCATAGTAAGTATTTGTGTTATTAATAAAGGCATCTTACCTTCTCGTGGTCGCAAGGTAAAAACATTGGTGGTTGCTACGCATGGATGGAAGAGGGAAGGGTCTAAGCAACTTTTCGATGGCCCTTATTAGGTACCGAGCACTCAGGGTGCTGGCCACATAAACGGCGACCCTGTACGCTACCACCACCACCAGCAACATCACCAATGTTTGATGATTTCTCTGTCACGCTCTGTTCGGCCCTCGAAAGTGGGGCTCCGGTCAGTGTCTGCCAGCAAATCGTGTGCTGGTCACTTTACCTACAGTTCGGGTCACTGACCTTCGCCGTCCTCTTACGCACAGGGAGATAAAAAATAAGCTCCATGATGTCATTTTCACTGACGAGCTATCTGAAGAACGTCTCAACTCTTCAGATTGGGAATCGCTTTAGTAATATCAAAAGGTCGTCGTGTGTAATCTTCCACGTAGTTAACGGGTTGCTTTACAAAAACGAAGTTTCAGCTGCAGTGAATTGTTCGAAGATGGCTGGCGGAGAAAATCCTATGAGTTACTTTATGAGACTTAAGCCTAAGCGATGCTCGAGATTGATGAGTTAACCATGCTTTCCTCTTCTATAAGTTTACTTCTGTTTTCTTTTCAGTCCTACGATAAACACATTTCTCGGTGTCTAAATGTGCATTTTATTCAATCTGTAATGTAAGTTGGTTACATCACTCGGTACACGTATATTAACGTCGTCAACAAATAAGGTTACGGTGTAATGAACGGACGATGGAGGCAATTGTAGTTCTCCTCGTAACGAATTTACATTGATGAATTGCCTGGTCTGCTGCTTACTGTTGATACAGCTGGCATTAATCTTACCAGAGTGTTATGCAAACCCACATAGTACCACATCATTCTTCTCACAGTCTTTATCTACTTTGTTGCAATGAAGAGAGGCAAATTCAGTCTTCTTTATCCAAGATTTGCCAGACGTATTTAATTTCATGGTTGTGAACTCAAATGAGTAAGAGTCTAAGACACGACTAAGGTGTGTTCCTAAGTTGGCATAACTTTGTATCTGGTCATTCTTACAGGCTTTTCCTTTAGAAAAATGAACATCATAATCCTGCGTCATCCTTCAGAAAATCGGCACGAAGCAATCTTCTCTTTACAGTAGAAATCAAGGAATCCAGAGAGTAAAGACCTTCGTATAATTTGCTTAGGTAGACAATCACAATGAAACCGATATTCCTTATCTTCCTTTACCCTTCAACATTTTCCTAGTCTTCAGCAGCCGATGTTTCACACTTTGATTCATGATACGTATGTCTTATGAAACAGCTGTAAGTCCTCTTAAAAGGGAATTAGAACCTCAAATCCCTCTGTAAAATACTGAATTTGAGAAGCATTTCTATAGTAACAGGTTCTTCAAACTGTTCGGTGACATATTCTGTTATCTTCAAGCCAGTAGGAGAACTGATTTCTGTGAAGGCTCTCTACTACACACGGTTACTTCTGTGACGTAGCAACGATTCCGATCACAAAGTCGGCACTGGAGTTGACTGTGCGGCTAGATGCCCATCAGTACAAAATAAACAAGCATTCTTACGTTCTCTTCTTACATTAAAGTGTAAGAAAAGTAAAGGCTATTTTTAACATTTGGCATTACGTATCCCGATCTGACGTTAACTTCTTCCGTCCTAAGAACCAACGAAACAGACAATTCGGTTACATCTTACAATTTAATGTTTGGATAATGCGTGATCATGAGTTTGTGGTATTATTTCCTAGTATAGATAAATTTCAACGGCGAATAGAGAGAATTAATACAACAAGCTTTAAATGGTTCTGAAACACAGTTAAAATAACGCTAAATGAAGTCTAAGTCATAGATCCAGTTAACGAACATTTGTATATATGTTGGTTGCACAAAGCGGCTGAATGGACAGAACTGAAATGAACAGAAGAGTGGAGCACTATTGGTGAGCTAAGAGAAATTTTCAAGAGTGAGCTTCAGATGTGTGTGAAAAGGAAGGCGTATATCTGTGTGTATCACCAGCATTAATTTATGACAATGAATACGGGCATTAAAACAGAAAACAGTTGAAAAACTGAGGATTATTTGACACGTAATGGAGAGATATGTATTCGAAATTACTACCAGGATTCCAATGAAAGTGCAATTGGAGATGAGAGGGACGTGTAGCGAGGCTTACAGATAGAAGGTGATGAATTAAGTTACATGCCGAATTCCAAGAGACAAGAAAATACTGCCGCAAGAATGTACAGGAAGATGAATGAATGAAATTAGATAACATGCAGTAGTATCTTCCGTGCCTCTATCTAGGACAACATGATAGAAATCTAGTTTGAGAACTGGCCTAGAAATGCTAGAAATGAATAAAGACGATGTGTGATTTTCAAAGAAAACCACAGAAAGTTTACAAGTTGAAATTAAACCTACTTTCAGAAACAAATATTCTGTGATAAACAGTATCAAAAAAACATGATAATGTTAAAAAGCGAGAGAGAAAGTGTTAAAATACGTGAAAACTTGAAACACTGAAAAATTAACAATGGGCTCACTTATCATAAAGTGTAATTATGATTTATTATCTGATGTAATGTGTCACCGATCTCTCCTTGCTTTGCAAGTTACTATATGGTTCTTTTCATTCGACCCCAAATTTCTTAAAAAATATGACACTTAGCCTCTAGTTCTCATGTTTGAGACAAAGGATGTTATATACAAATGCTCAAAATCGAGAATAGGGATCTAGGTACTCAAATCTCAAAATATGTTAATAATATCCAAAGGCGAACGTATATATTTTAATTGTTACGTTTTTGCTTGTTAGCTTCCATCATAGTTATGCGGTTCCACAATAATAATATATGTTGTGGTATTTGTATCATTGTTGTGTCATCAGCGTATGGGTTGTACTAAATGTCTGTTATTCAACGTTTAGCTGGCTAAACAGCCGTTAGCTGCCGGAGGCAAAATAAATAAACAAATAGTTTATTCACAAATTTAAGTTTCTTTGGTTAATGAGGTGGGGCATGACCGCTTCTATTTCTACAGAGTCAATATTTTGAAACAGATTGTACCTGCAGTCTCCTTCTGCAGAGGTGTCATGATACGTGAGTCAACGAATACAGCGCCTTCACTGACGAGTGTGAAGTTATTAATGATACATGCGAGTGTAATAATATCTGAACCGTTACCACCTTTGCAGAAAATGGGTAAAAAAATCTGTCATTGTGTATACTACAACAATTCCTTGGCTGAACTGTGCCAAAGCAGTAAACAAAGATTCACTGTTTTCAGTACTTGCTCTCACCAAATTTTTATTGTAACTTCTCACTTCCATTAAAAGACAATTCTAAACAGTTTCATTTTATTCACCAAAGTCTATCATTACCTACTTACACTTCGATTTTATAGATATTTTGTACATTTGAATGGTTGTTTTCTTTCCTTGTCTTTCTACATTACGTTGTTCATTTACAGTAAGTATTTTTGTTAAGAAATTGCTCTTTCGTAGCCATGACTTTGCAGAATGCTTAACATATCGCTGAATTTAATCGGAATCGCTTCCTTTTCACTGGTATACCTGTATAGTCGGCATCTGTGGTGTCTTATTCGACAGTTCTGTTTCATTTCAGTTTTGTATACGTTTTCACACCATGTGTCATGAGTCTATAATAACCTGCCATTCAAAAGTGATTTAGGACAATTAAAATATCTTTAGTTTTAGATAAAAAATTCTAAATCAATTTTAGTTCCATTTGGTATTTGCGAAGTCCATTACATGTATATTAGTCCTCTGTGGGTATATAGTGTATACAGTGCTATAAAAATTGTGTCAATGAAGAATTTGTCGTTTTCGGCAGACTCTTCCAACGTAAACAGCTGCCACTTCTGTTAATACTTCTAATGTTCCCTATTACAGTGCAGTTCTTTATTTTATGTTCCCATTTTTGTATTAAAATTACCAAATTTTATAATGAAGGGCCTTTAGTGCTTTGTGGTAAAACAGAACTGAATTGTAGAAGACAGCAGGATTCTCTTTTTTTTGTGTTTCCACTAATGCTTGAAATCACTGCAGTGCTATTGTAGCAGTGCACACACCACTGTCTGTTTACATGATTACATTCGTTTCATAGATGATTAAATTTTACATATAATTAAATGAGAAAGTGAAAGACAGGTGCAAATGACATACGGAACCTAAGAGAGCGAGAAAGGAGTCTCCTACTTTGTTTCCAATTACATATGTACCTTAGTGAATGGCTTTAATTGTTGCTGTCATTTCAGTTTTAATTGACTCAATTGTTTCAACTGTGCTTAACAGTTACGATCTGTGTTAGTCCTAAGTTTTTGGTGGTACGACAGGCAGAGTGCCAGACTTGTTGATTTGCTAAAACGAAAAATTAGGTCATAAAATAAAGAATAGTTCTGTCGTTTGAAAGTTGTGGACTAATAACTAGAATAGCCGTGGTACACAGTTGTACAATTTGCCGAAAGCAGTGAAGAAAGTATTGGAGAATATGTGATATTAAAAGGAGATGGGGTGCATATGGGAGGAATAACTGATTGTGGGGATAAAGGACTCAAGAAGATTCACTCCAACCTTGTCAGCTGTGCGAAATGTACCACAGAGATAACGTAAATACAGTACTTACGTTACCTGTAGCGACATCTTACCTTCTCGCGGTCTAAAGGCCACTAAGTAGGTTGTTCCCACGAATGGAAGAAACAACGGTCCCGGCAGCTTCTCGATGGTGCGTACTAGGCGCCAGTTCTTGAGGACGATGGCCACAGAAACGGTGACCACGAAGGCCACCAGCACGAGCACGGCCAAAGCCATCTGGTGATGTGTCCGGAGCGACGAGTTCGGTATTCACAAGTAAGAGCTCCGTCGACTGTCTGCCAGTAAAATGTTTTCTTGTCGGTTTATCAATAGTTTGCGCCGCCGACCTTTGCCTTCCTCTTACGCACAGAGAGATAAAAAACGGAGGGGCATCATGTAATCTTTTACCTATGAGTTATCTCGCGATATATAAATATGACCGTCGATTATAATCTACTGCGTAGTTAATCGCTTGCATGACAACGTCGACAGTTCGTCCAGAGTGAGTAATTCGAAACTTTCAGATGGGGAAAACCTTGTTGGATGCATCCTGATACTCAGGCCTCTCTTTGAATAAAAGGCAACTTCGTCTGAACAACAATCCGCGTTTCCCTCTTCATTAAATTTACTAAAACCTTTAGTATTAGTGTTGCAACAAATGTATTTCCACTCCACAGAAAGTAACTTGCTTCACTCACACTTCACACAACAAGTAATGTAAAGAAACAGTACAATATACCGAAGATGGAGACAACCGTTGTTACCGTTGTAGTGCAGTTTTGTTTATTAGGAGTTTGGTAGTTGGCTGTTTACCTTCGTTACAGCTGATATCAATCCCTTCAAAGAGTTATGCAAGGTGTAACAGGAATAAGTACAGTTATTTTTATATGTGATCCCTTAATAAGTAAACACAACGGTGTATGGTGTTTTTTCCGCGTCCAACAGTCTTTCCACAAACCCATAGCGTAATATACTGCCTGATGTTTAATGCACAGCCGTAACTGCAACAGTAACTGGATTACGCCTGCAGTATAAACTAATCATTTTGCGTCCATGTGTTGACACTTTAACACGTGACCTGCTGCCCAGGAAAAAATAAGCAGTAATGGCTTGCTCTTTGCAGTGTACTCAGAAGTACTAACTAACCTAAAACATACTTCTCCTAATAGCTATAGTTATTAGTCTGCAAATGAGATAGCTACTGATGTAATATTGTTCAATAAACTGTCCTCAGTCACTTATAGAAATATCTGCATTTCCATCCATTACACCCAGTAAAAACCTAGACAGTGTTACATCGTTTTTTCCACAGTCTGTATCCACTCTGAGGCAGAAAAAGGACACAATTTCAGTCTACCTTTTCCAACAGTCACCACACTGTCCAATATCACCATGATCATGAACTCAAAAACCTGGAAAACTTAGAGTATAACCCACATCGACGGCCTGCTCATTAGCTGGACATAACGCTATATCTGCACATTGGCTATGCTATTCCTTTCCATTGATAATCACTAGTATCCTACGTTACTGTTCATAAGTTCAGCATGAAGCAGATTTATCTTCTACAGAGTAAATCAAGAAACACATGCCATAAACACTTGGTTAATTAGTGTACGTAAATCCTCACAGCTATCAAAAATGTTATTCTTTTTCTTTCTTATTTTATCATCGATTACTTTGATTTATACTTTCATTCACAATAGTAATTGCTACACCTTGTGTTTAGATTGCATTGGTTTTCCTTATCTTCCCCTGACATGTTTGTTTGATAAGTTGTCTGTCATTAAGTGGCTGCTTGGTTGTCTTTTCCCTCTGCTATCGATATCTACGTTGCTTCCGGGAAACTGCTAAGGAGGAAGTGAGATCTTTGACCGGTTGTAACCTCGTGTAGTGGCGCGGAAGTAGGGGCCTTGCGCGCAGAGAGTGTGGTGTATACGGGAGGGCAGTGTGGCTCTCCAGCGCTAAGCAGGCGTGGTCGGTTGTACCGAGTCGCCACGTCATGTATGTCGGTTGTGTGTAACGAGAGAGTCGAGTTGACGGAACAGCTCCCTGCGTGTTGGTTGTATACAGAATCACCCCACGAGTAGTTGCTGTTCATTTCGCCTTGGTGGGACGTTAACAAGTTCTTTAAATCCTCCGTTTCAACTCTGGAGTTTAAAATCAGACACCTAACATGCAGGAGCGGTCACTACCCATCAACGATTGCAGAGAAGACGTGAACTCCTGTGACAGAGCGTGCTGTCGCGTGACCGTGTCGTGTTGGGTACGCTGGCGACGAGTGCGCCGTTAGATATGTCGATCCTTGCCATCGGAGGTCGTCTACTGCCTGTTCGAGCCTAATTGCAAGTTAAGTTCGTGGAACGTTTAATCATTAAGTCATAATTTTGTGTAACCAGCGTCTCTTCTGCCTTGTGGCCTCCGGCGACCGGGTTTCCTGTCCCTGGCACCGGTATAATTGAAGACAGTGATCTTTCCTCCTCCTCTCGTAACTGTTCGATGGGAAGTGTAGTTTTGGCAGTTTGTTTCGCTATTCTGTCGTGGGTTATGAGAAAATTCATGCTTCTTGTTGATCATGTGATCGCTCATTCAGGACTGTGTTGTGTAATGTTTCCTTGCACGAGGTTAGCTCTAATTCTGTCAGCAAGTTAGGCCATCTTATAACAAGTTTTCGCTGGCTAAAAGTCGGTGCAGTGACCAGCCTGAAAGTGGCAATTGTGTTTACGGGCGTATTTAAATTGATCAGTATTCTCTCTAGCCTGAGCATCCCTGAGTGGGTGATTTGTGGCCGCCTTACACGGGTCCTTCATATGTTATGTTCTAATGATATTCCAGGACATTTTTGTTTAAAAATTTGTTAAATTCCTCCAAGTTTCTAAATTCCTTTTATTGCCATTAATCGTATGTTTGCTAAGACCTTTTTAATTTTTTTTAATGGCAGTGTTGGTAGTTTCACTAACTCACCGTACTTTATTAACAAAGTTCCGTATTTACTTTAGTAGCCTGTTTACTAATGTTCTTTAATTTTTTAAATTGTTGTATTGCTATAAAATACTTTATTGCCGTTAGCGGCGTGATTAAAAGGCTGTTTATTGCCGTACTGCTAGTTTCTGTAAGATACGAATAAAACATTTGTGAGAATCTCAACTCGACAGTAAACTACTAGAAATTTGGCCTTGTTTCCCAACTTGTGGTGAGGCTTGTAGTAACCGTAACCACTGTGTGTCAGTAATGTACAGTAGTAAGTCTTCTGTAAAAGGAATTTTAATATTGAACTCTCCTTAAAATGTCAAGTTTTAAACGCGTTTTTCATGGTTATTAATAGTAACAGGTTCACACGATGTTTCGGGACATAACTTATCTCTGCTACATCGATAGAACTGCTTACTTTGAGAACTCGACTCATGTTAAGTTACTTGTGAGAACGACTTTGATCATAGCCACTACTGGACTTCATATCCAACCGTCATCATGGGCTATGCGCTCTTCGAAAATCCGTATAGTATGATAATTACATTCTCCTACTACATCACAAAATCGTGAAAGTGAAGGATATTTAGACGCTTACGCCATTATCTAGCAGCAATGGCTTGACTTCACTCTCATGCATCCTATGGGAAACGACCCTAACCAATTCTGGTAGATCTCAGTATTAATCAGTCTTCGAAAGCAGGTCTGTAACTCAATTACAATAGCATTAAGTTAATTTACAGTCGACAGACGGAAACGAAAATAAAAATTAAAAATGAAGTCATAGAACCAGTCGATGATTACTTTTGGTGACTAAGGTGAGATTTTTAAAACTAGTATTTGGATGTTTCTAAAAAAAAAAAGGCATAGAATCAGTTTCAGTTTACGGTAGTCAGACATAAAATGTGAAGCGAATACTGTACATGAAGGGACGGATATTCAGTGGGACACAGATATTTAAGTGAGACTAAGAGAAACGGGAAAACTAGCAAATGAAGTGGAAGTCGTTGGTAGGAATGTAGCGGACATGAAATGGAGATGGGCGAGACACGTAGCTAGTAAAATACACTGTGAAAAAAAATTAAAACGTCTCGTTCTTGAAGCCATGTCATTTCCCTCACTACAAAGCACAAGTGCGAATTTGGCGCAAGCGTGCCTACAACCTTCTGCTATAGAGGTGCAAAAGCGTGGCGCCCTGAAACGTCACCCTTAGGCTCGGCGACAAGTCACACCAAGGTGTCAAAGCATGCGAAGAAAAGACCGGATCTCATTAGTTCATATGACGTATAAGATAGGTTAATGATGGAACGTTGGCACCAAATTTCACATTTCTTCCCAAATCTACGGTGGACGTTGTAACGCCGGAAATGCATATCCTCCTATTTCCATCTATTGTGCTATTATTTTCTTTCCTTGCTTTGTTACCTCAAGATATGACATTTCTGTCTCTTTGTATATTGTAATTGTTTTACTATTTGTATATTTATGCATTTATGTCGATGTATAATTGGTTTGTTTCGTAAATATTATTTGTATTTTTACGCTGGGTCTTGCCTAGGGAAAACTGCTATCGAACGATTACGTCGATAGGTCGTGTGAAGAATCAAAGTGTGTAGGATCTTTGGTAGTGTTAACTCTGCCGCGTGGAGCGCGGGCTGAGCAGAAGGAGTCTGGCGGGAGTAGCGAGTGGAGCAGGTGTGTTGTGTGACGCTCCCGCGAGTTGCCGCGCTTTCGGGGTTTGGCAGCATGTAATTGCGCTCGACTTGCGATGATAGTTTCTGACATGGTGTCGCGGACGGGAAACATTAACTAGCGCACATCAAGAGCCCGTTTCGTCTGGTGACCGTGTCGAGAAGAAGGCGCGCCAACATCCAGCTTCTGCAACAGCGACGGCCGACAATGAGTGACTGTCGCCACCTCCTCGATCGACGGCTTCAAACCTTCAATCAACCATCAAGGAAGACTGGAAGCAAGTAAAGTTTTAGAACTGTATGGCAGACCTCAGCTTTTCAAACTGTACCATTTTCGTAACTATAATAACAGCAACTTAGCATGAACCTTTGTTGCTCATTGTCCCAATTGCATTACCAAGCAGGGTCCCTTCCTTTTCCAAAATGAACCCGAGTGTCGTTGAAATTTAAACGCCAGCATTAAAATTATACCATTCGATTTCACTGCTTTAATTTCAAAGTATGCATAGCTGGCAACAATATTCAGATTACATAAGCACAAATTAAGAGTGCGAGTTTTGTTAGCATATTTAAGCGTACCTGTGACTGCAGCTCAGCTTGGTATGTACTAAATTTTACTATTGCTAATTGTTCAGAATCATTTAATTCAAGTTCAAAGTTAAATCTCTTATTTCTAAATTGCATAGATTCAAGTAGCTTTAGAAATGATTGTTGAGGTAATCCAAGACTAACCGTATTTTACTGAATTTCGATGTGCTTCAGAAAGAAAGCTCACTATTAACTTCAGTCACTAAATTAACTTTCGATTTTCCGGTTTTATTAATTCTTTTGCTAAATTAAGTCAGGGTGTAGCGAAATTTATTACTTCTGACAAACTTCCAGTTTTCACACTACATGTGTCAACCTTCAGTTGCCACGCTTCTAGTGCTAATTATATGTGTAATAACCTTTCTTTTTCAGTTACTATAGTAATTGTCCTTAGGACTGGCGACCGTGATTTCCCCCAAATCTCAAATACCTAATTACCGCTAGTTAATTGTTAACGTAACGGCTGCACATTTACTTTCTTTATTAACTTTACCCCTTTTCAAAATTAATTTCCACCAGTTTCATTAGCACATTTCCTTTCATTAAGATGTAACCCTTTCCTCCATCTTTACCGACAGGTTAACTTCGGTGACGATTGCTTTTCCAAAACTCCCATTAGGTACACGCGGTTTCATTTTTCACTGTCATTAAGGTCGGAAAGTGAGGGGGAGGTTACACGTGGCGACCTGGTGACAGGACAATCTTCGGATTTGAGGTTGTTCTGGACACGAATTTTGCATTGTGCAAATCTCGTAACAAAGTACTGGTTACGTACAGGCCGTTACGTCAGCGAGAATAAGTAGTGGGAGTAATCCTAATTATATTTGAGGTTTGGCATTTATATTGAAAATTATTAAAATGAGTGAAGGCAACAATTGCCAAAATTTGGTAGACTTGGATACGGAACAATCGGTCGAACAGTGGGAAACGCGCACCGCGGTACCCATTGTTCAGGGGCAGGCGGCTAGCATGAAGGACGCGACCGCCGAAACGCAACAAAGAGCAGAAATGGAATTCCAAACTTTAGAAAATGTTTCGGAATCGGAAGTGAAAATCAAACCTGAATCCCTTTATGACGAATACGGGGGGACAATTAAAGAGGAAGCCGCTACGGAAGTGGAACCGGTAGTTTCCGGGAATTTAACTGATTTATTGAATGTTTTGATTTACGAAATCAAGAGTCAATCGGCCAAGCTAGACAATCAGAACAAAGCTATTAACGTTGTTAACAACAATGTTGGAGTTGTTAATACAAAAGTTGATAAAATCAAAAAAGATATTGTTGTAATTAATACCGAAATCGGTAATCTTAAACAGGAAATGATAGGCGTTCAGGCGGAAATTGCGAGCATAAATACTCGTTTTGATTCCGAAATTAGCAGAATCGAGAAAAGTGTAGGAGAAGCAGTTGCTCCGATCATCGAGAATAAGGTGACGGAACAAATTCAATTAGTGAAAAAAGAGGATCAACAGAAGGTGGAAACTATAAAGGCTTTAGTGTCCGAAGTAGACACTACAGTGAGAGAGCAGGCTAATACCTGCGAAGAGAAAAAGAGGAAGTGGAAACGCTTGCGACAACCACTTGCCAAGTAATTACGAGAGTGTCGGAATTAGAAAAGAAACTTGACGAAAAACAGAGCTATGTGCCAATCTGTGCACATAGTTCGGAATTGTTGACGAAAGAGGAGCGGTTCGACCCCTTGAAAAAAGGCGGTATACACGCGACGGATTTCATTAAAAATTGTGAAAGAGTTTTACCCACATCATGGACTAATGAGAGAAAAATTAATGCGGTTATTGATCTGCTGGCTGGTGATGCCAAGCGTTGGGGCTTAAACCTCAACATTACGAACCTGACTTTTGACGAGTTTAAAAATTTGTTTCTGGCTGAATACTGGTCAGAGCAAAAACAGCAAAGTGTCTGGCGCGAATTTGTCGTATCGAGGCCTTTCGATGCGAATTCGCGCGGTTCGATGAGGGAGTTTTGTGAGGGCTGGATCCGCAAGTTGGAATATTTGCGTGATCGCCGCACGGAATCCGAAATAGTCTGGGAACTCTACAAGAAGCTTCCAGATGATACAAAACGCTACGTAGGAAGCAATTACAGGACAATCAATGATTTCCTGGAAAGAGTTGAGGACGAGGACAATTGGCGCAATAATCGCGACAGTGGTAGAGGCCGTGGTAACAACGAGTACCACAGCAACCACAACAATGATAACCATGGGAATAATGCATACCGCAACCATGGCAGCAATAACAATAATGGTTCGGACCGTAATAACAATCGGTACAATGCAAATAATAACAGGAATGACAGAAACCAGTATCATACTAACGTGATACGGGCTTCACAGAATAGTAATAACGCCAGAGGGTGTGATCAGCCGCCTCAGCAGCATCCGGGGAGCGTATCTGCTGGGACGAGACAGGGAAACCATTAGCCGCGCCGGTGAGGGGCCGAGCGGGCATGGAGAAATTTTGGCGGCCCAATAACAAGAGAAAACCCAGGTGTCGCCGTTATGAAAATTCCGTATGGAATAATCAACGGCGGGAGAGTGTGCCAGTGTTAAGAGAAAAGAGTGCGCCCACAAGTAGTAGATCAGCTGTATACACGGCAGTAGAAAATACATTCGCTGTCAGTGAGAACAATTTAAGTAGTGTTCCGGAAATCGATCATAAAGTGGCAGCTGTAATACCCACAGCGGAACTGGAGATTGACTTTAAGAATGATTCGCAATTGTTGAGATAAGATCAGATGTCGGATAAAACGTCCGTCATCGAGCGAGGGGATGCAGAGAGGGATGAGGTCTGGTTAAGGCAGTTCGGTCGCTTATACGACGAACTAAGAGATTATAGGGGTCTGTATGGGAGAAGTGTTTATGGGGAGCGCGTGCAGGATTTTCCGCGTCTCGTCCCGCAGGAAGATAGTGTTTGTGAAATGATAGAAAGTTCTGGCCCTAATCGGCAGACTTTACTAGAAATAGTTGATGTTAAGGGGGAGCACGAGCAAGATTCGTCGTGTTTCGTCCCGCAGGAGTTAGATGTTGAAGTAGTAACGGAAAGTTCTGGCCCTAACCGGCAGACCTTACCGAAAGTTTCAGTGGTAGAAGTAACCGACCCATCCGACGCAAACCTCCAGTTTAAACATTGCGAGAGTATTAAGGAGAAAGATTGCGAAAATTTCAGTGATAGCCGGACGCGATTGGTAGAAAAGCACATAGATTACAACGTGTATGAGGTTAGAGCTGACATTATACGGTCAGACGATAGCAGTGTGGGTTGCGCAGATCTAGCGGAAGTAATTGCAGAAACTACTGGACACATTCCTCCAGGTAGATTGGCGGATGAGATTAATCTGACCAAAGTGGAATCAACGAAGGTGACGATTAATGAATTGATAGCAAAGCAACACTCACTAGTTGACGAGTTACAGGAAAAGGTTTCGGTATTGGAGGCGAAGCTACAGGCTAAGCCTCAGGACAAACGTGTTGAAATTAAAACTGTATGTGAACAGAGGCTGAAAAAGCCGCCAGATAAGCCGGATTTAGGATCAAAGCCGGATGGTTTTTTCTGGAATGACCTGGATATAGACGAGGATTTACTGTGGGAAAATAAAGAAACAGTCGAGGACAAGTGTAGACAGATAGTAGTGTCTGTTAATATGCACGACCTACAACTAAACGTGTTGACACCGGTGCAGAATTGAGTGCTGTATCTGGGAAAATATTTGAGTTACTGAAAGACAGACCCGGCATCGTAGTTATGCCAGTAACAGGAGTGAAAATTATCGGTGCTACTGGGAAGGCCAGTAAACCGGTCACAAAACAGATTTTTGTCAACTTCGAGATAGGTGGGGCACGATTTGAACAAGAGTTTGTCGTCGTGCCAGACTTGACTACGGAAGTAATTATCGGGTTAGATTGGCTATTAAAGTACCGTGCAGTGATTAATTGCGAAAGCAAAACTTTGACATGTACGTCACAAGATAAAACGATAGTAGTTAGTTTTGACGAGGCAGGAGACGGTGTGCATAAGCAATACCAGCCTATACACATTGATAACTGGCCGGATGACATTTACGTAGGAATGAATTTGAACTGCCGTAACGTGAGGAATTTCGGCAGTGACAAAAGTGTAGAAAGTGAATTGGAAGAGATAATCAAATTCCCTCCACGGATTGACATTAGTATTGGTGTGAAAAAAGATCGTTTGCGAGAAGTAATGAAGCTAAAAGCCGATGCTCGCATACGTCGTCATGACGCAAAAGCGCGTTTTGCTAAGTTTGCAATCGGAGACTTAGTACTTGTAAAAGCTCATGAGAAATCGAGCGAGATAGACAATGAAATCTCTAAATTTAAGTTTGTTTATAATGGACCATATAAAGTCATTGGTATACCTCACACAAATGCTTATTGCTTAGAGTATCCAAGCTCTGGAAAACGATTAGGTATACGGAATATTGTAGACTTGAAATTGTACCAACCTAGGATCGATTAACACCTCAGAAAGGGTAATTTGTACAGTATGTAAATATAGAGTGTAAGATTTAAGGATGTGCCATCTTGCGATGCTTTTGCCTGACCTAGAGGTCATTAAACAAGTTGTAATTAACAAGTAATTAATTTTTGATTAGAAGTTTTAACTAACTGAAAAATCCAAGCTGCCAGTTTAAGTTTTCAGCTGAGTCACAGTAGATTAAGCAATGTAAATATGATTTTGTAAATAGCTGTAAGATTTCACGAATGTGTGTTTTATTAGTCATTGCCGATGTACTTAGACGCTGTTTTAAGTTTCAGGCTAGTACATGTGTGTGATGGACAGTGTTGAGTTAACCACTGTGATAGTATTAAGGGACTCCTTGAGATTACTCGGTAGTGAGTTTTTCCTAAAGAATTCAGTGAAACGGACGTTCTGGAAATGCCGTTACACAGGCGAGTGAGATCAAGCGTGCCGCACAGGCGGGCGCAACAATACTTGCGAGGCGAAGCCGCTGTCGGCTCTTGTGCCGCTGTCGGCATTCTTTGTACTTGCGGGTACGGAAGGCGGAATTGTTTTTCTTCCTGGACAGCTGAAAGAATTCTACTGTCAATATTTATGGTTTTTTCGATCTGCTGAATATTATTTTCTTGTTTAGCATTACGTGGACTCTCATGGCGAGAGTAATAATTATGAAAAGGTTATATAAAATGTGTATAATATGTAATTAATAATTAATTTACGTATTTTGATCTACCTGTTTAGTGACCATGTACTTTGATTAATTTTGCAAAGAGTATTCCATTTCTTATAGTGTTACGAATTTTAATGATTTTGGAATAGCTAAACCATTATCTATGTTTTCTATGAATTTTGATATGTTGTCAACCTGTTTTATTTTGTGCAAGATGACAGAGTGGAATAAGATTAGGAGTGTCTCCACTCAATTATTATTGTCTAAAAATTGGTTTATGGTTAATTAGACGAATGCTAAATTTTTTTGATGTTTTGAGCATATGCATTTCCTCTGTTTCTTTTTTGGGACATTTTCTGAGTCTGTTTACGTTACACGAACATCCTCAGACAATGTGGGGCACGTGTAACGCCGGAAATGCATATCCTCCTATTTCCATCTATTGTGCTATTATTTTCTTTCCTTGCTTTGTTACCTCAAGATGACATTTCTGTCTCTTTGTATATTGTAATTGTTTTACTATTTGTATATTTATGCATTTATGTCGATGTATAATTGGTTTGTTTCGTAAATATTATTTGTATTTTTACGCTGGGTCTTGCTTAGGGAAAACTGCTATCGAACGATTACGTCGATAGGTCGTGTGAAGAATCAAAGTGTGTAGGATCTTTGGTAGTGTTAACTCTGCCGCGTGGAGCGCGGGCTGAGCAGAAGGAGTCTGGCAGGAGTAGCGAGTGGAGCAGGTGTGTTGTGTGACGCTCCCGCGAGTTGCCGCGCTTTCGGGGTTTGGCAGCATGTAATTGCGCTCGACTTGCGATGATAGTTTCTGACATGGTGTCGCGGACGGGAAACATTAACTAGCGCACATCAAGAGTCCGTTTCGTCTGGTGACCGTGTCGAGAAGGCGCGCCAACATCCAGCTTCTGCAACAGCGACGGCCGACAATGAGCGACTGTCGCCACCTCCTCGATCGACGGCTTCAAACCTTCAATCAACCATCAAGGAAGACTGGAAGCAAGTAAAGTTTTAGAACTGTATGGCAGACCTCAGCTTTTCAAACTGTACCATTTTCGTAACTATAATAACAGCAACTTAGCATGAACCTTTGTTGCTCATTGTCCCAATTGCATTACCAAGCAGGGTCCCTTCCTTTTCCAAAATGAACCCGAGTGTCGTTGAAATTTAAACGCCAGCATTAAAATTATACCATTCGATTTCACTGCTTTAATTTCAAAGTATGCATAGCTGGCTACAATATTCAGATTACATAAGCACAAATTAAGAGTGCGAGTTTTGTTAGCATATTTTAGCGTACCTGTGACTGCAGCTCAGCTTGGTACGTACTAAATTTTACTATTGCTAATTGTTCAGAATCATTTAATTCAAGTTCAAATTTAAATCTCTTATTTCTAAATTGCGTAGATTCAAGTAGCTTTAGAAATGATTGTTGAGGTAGTCCAAGACTAACCGTATTTTACTGAATTTCGATGTGCTTCAGAAAGAAAGCTCACTATTAACTTCAGTCACTAAATTAACTTTCGATTTTCCGGTTTTATTAATTCTTTTGCTAAATTAAGTCAGGGTGTAGCGAAATTTATTACTTCTGACAAACTTCCAGTTTTCACACTACACGTGTCAACCTTCAGTTGCCACGCTTCTAGTGCTAATTATATGTGTAATAACCTTTCTTTTTCAGTTACTATAGTAATTGTCCTTAGGACTGGCGACCGTGATTTCCCCCAAATCTCAAATACCTAATTACCGCTAGTTAATTGTTAACGTAACGGCTGCACATTTACTTTCTTTATTAACTTTACCCCTTTTCAAAATTAATTTCCACCAGTTTCATTAGCACATTTCCTTTCATTAAGATGTAACCCTTTCCTCCCTCTTTACCGACAGGTTAACTTCGGTGACGATTGCTTTTCCAAAACTCCCATTAGGTACACGCGGTTTCATTTTTCACTGTCATTAAGGTCGGTAAGTGAGGGGGAGGTTACAACGTGTCACACGATGGGAACGTTGTCACAACCCCCCTTAACATCTCTTCCCTTCTCTTGATGCCTTTGGGCTGTGTCGCAACCACGATATCCGGCGTGGTAATCAAACGGTTGTCTTACGTATTGCTGACACACTGACGCTCAGAATCGACATAACTGTCTGGAAGTGGCATGAAGGGCATCAGTGAAACTACGCCATTCCTTGGGGCATTCATTTACCCATGTATCAAGTTTGAAAACGACAGTTCGCCCTGCGATATGCATCAGAACGATGTTGTGAACAACCTTTCGTATTTCCTACGCCCAACGGAATATTTGCAACTTCACTAAGGATACAGTGTGGCTGCAACACCACTAAACGTGACCTCATCGCTTCGAAGTGCGGTACGACAGCAATATTTGCTCTAGTATAAATCGTGAAACTACCGGGGACCGTGCAAAAAGGTCTACGTGAACCGAAGCAGCAAACGGCGTTTATGCTTTTTCAGCTTTGCGTTTTTGCACCCTACTGCGGCGTGATGATGGTACTTGACATCCAAGAGAACAACCAAAAATGTTACTCACATAACTGATGAAACAAGAGAATGTGACAACTTGCACTACAATGGGGTGACAGAAACCATTTTAGCACTCGGGAATCGAAATTACAATACCGATTCCGTTGCAGACATTTTAGCAGCGCGTTTTGCTGTCAGCATAGAAACCGGACGACGGTATACACAAGCCATCATCTGATAACGTTAAGCAAGCACCACACTCAGGAAGTTTAGTTGCTTCCATATAAACCTACCTGCTTGTACAAGATATTTCGAAAGAAACGTTAATCCACACCGCAGCATGAAAGACAGGATTGCCCATACTTCTAAGAACATGAGTAAACAAAACTTTCAGCATGGAGTTAATGTGGTGGATCGAAGTAGAAGGCAGTAACAACTCAAACACTCGTGGAGCACGCCCAGTCGAACACTAGCACCTGATTGACCCGCTTTCGCTGCTCTCCGATACATCAAAACAACCGCCCAATATCGACTGCCGAGGTGCGGCCGCGTCCACTGCACGTGGTTCCGTCAAAGCTTCCTTACAGGTACCCCCCTCCCGTCGGGCCCGCAGATCCGCTCAAGCGCTATGACAGAGGGCTTTTCTACTCTCGGAACGAGTACGTCCTCCTCACTTTAGCTGCATCGATCAACTACACGGTCGATTGACAGGTCCAATCGATAGTCGATTATCAGAAAAAATAAGGCAAACTATTGTGTCGCTCACACATCTTCACCAACTAAGAAAGAAACATTATGACAAAAAATTCCATACGACGCAAAGCTACAAGTTTAGCGAAAAGGTCCTACTTCGAATGCACCCAAAACCTTCCTTGATGAAAAAGAAAAATTGGAAATGGCAGATACTATTTACAGGATCCTACAAGATTATAAGAATCCCTTTTGAATGTACGTATCTACATATCCTGAGTCGAACCGTATTAAAGATTTATATCCTCATCTGCATACAAAAAATATATATTCGGTGACAAATATGTTTGTTATTCTCAAAAACATTTTTGTTTGTATGTTTAGTACATGTTTATTTTCATGTCTACATTTGTGGTATGACTAATGCGGTATGAAAGAAAATGTGTTACATCTTTTAGCCAAAGACTGATGTTGAAAGAAATTAATTTCCTTTAGTACTTAGTAAAGCAACGGTGCTTTCGCACGTCGATATTTCAAACAGTTTTTTCTGAATACAGTACTCCCATACTCCATAGTGTAATTTAAAGTAATTGGAAGTACAGGGTTATTACAAATGATTGAAGCGATTTCACAGCGCTACAATAACTTTATTATTTGAGATATTTTCACAATGCTTTGCACACACATACAAAAACTCAAAAAGTTTTCTTAGGCATTCACAAATGTTCGATATATGCCCTTTTAGTGATTCGGCAGACATCAAGCCGATAAATCAAGTTCCTCTCACAGTCGGCGCAGCATGTCCCCATCAATGAGTTCGAAAGCACTGTTGATGCGAGCTCGCAGTTCTGGCACGTTTCTTGGTAGAGGAGGTTTAAACACTGAATCTTTCACATCACTATGCGTGAAACTTGCCCGCACGCGTTCAACCGTTTCTTCGCTCACTGCAGGCCGACCCGTTGATTTCCCCTTACAGAGGCATCCAGAAGCTTTAAACTGCGCATACCATCGCCGAATGGAGTTAGCAGTTGGTGGATCTTTGTTGAACTTCGTCCTGAAGTGTCGTTGCACTGTTATGACTGACTGATGTGAGTGCATTTCAAGCACGACATACGCTTTCTCGGCTCCTGTCGCCATTTTGTCTCACTGCGCTCTCGAGCGCTCTGGCGGCAGAAACCTGAAGTGCGGCTTCAGTCGAACAAAACTGTATGAGTTTTTCTACGTATCTGTAGTGTGTCGTGACCATATGTCAATGAATGGAGCTACAGTGAATTTATGAAATAGCTTCAATCATTTGTAATAGCCCTGTATTAATGTAAAGTAGGGGCGGGTAAACGTTGCATGCGGCTCATGAGCACACAGCGCTGCACGTGTGCTGCTCGCGTGCAATCGTCGACAGGGGCAGTGGCGACAGCCAGCAGGTCGCGGCAGTGTAGTACCAGGCTATTTTGCGGACGTTGAAGCGAAGCGACCACTACGTAGTGAACGTTGTATTTCAATAACCGGAAAATGCAGAGTGAATCAAGGAAACGGAGGATTGGAGATTTGCTATCTTTTAAAAAGGAATGCAGAAACGTGAAAATTGGAAATGTATAATATGTGACAGTGTTCTGGCTGGTCAGCGGAAGTTTAATATTGAACGCCATTATAATAAATTTCAGTATGTTGCCGTTCTTGGTGCAATAAAAGAGGAATTTCTCAAGCGATTGGGGGATATATCTTACTTATCCCAAGGTTTTGAATAGTTCTCGAGACAATCTGCTGTATCTGTAGATGATATTCTTCCCAGTTTGCAAATGGAATTAATAGATCTACAGCGTAATTCTCGTCTGAGAGACAAGTTCCTTTTGGCAAGACTTGTAATAGATTTTAATCACGACTTTCCACAGCAAGAGTTTCCTCGTCTCCATCGTGAAGCCATGAAGATAATGTCAATGTTTGGCTCGACATACGTTTTTGAGATATTTTTTTCTGTTATGAAAGTCTCGGTTAAGAGCAAACATCAGTAATGAAAATTTACGTAGCTGTTTGCGTTTGTCTTTATGTAGAAATTTTGTTGCAGACATTAAACGTATTGTAAACTCCACCTGTGATAAATAAAACGTATCGTAGGTAATAGGTACTCTTTCAAACCACGATTACTTTCAAGCACTCCTACTAACCTTATTCCTTCATTCAATAAAGCAGGCCAGGAAACAAGACGCATTACAAAGGAAGAAGTGGTGAGACGGTATGGCGGGGAGGGGAGAGAAGCGGGTGGCCAGCTTGCCCCTGTGTGAGCGCTGAACACCTGTTAACTGCACACGTGCATGTGCACCGCACACGTGCAGAATTCCTGCCCGCCCCTGATGTAAAGTAATACTTCGCAAAGAATATTTAAATATTGATGTTCGTTTAGAGCATACACAGATGAGAGATGAGAGATTTATAAATATTGTGTACTTGGTAGTAATAAATCAGTTTCCGTACTGGTGATTTTATAAGCCCTTACATAGATTAAGATGTGATAAAGTGGGTCGTGTTTTTTCATTAAGATTACTGGCTATCGGGCTGGCCCCCTACTCCTTCCGTGACAGTAATTCGGGGCACAATGTGGTGGCAGTTAAGTTTGTCGCACCTGCGGAGCGGTGTCCGTTATCCTTCGATCACTTAGGTGGACAGGTGGAGTCACTAGTTCTGCTCCCCTGTATCATTGGATGCAGGCGCGTTTTGCTGCGCGTTCTCGTTGCCAGCTGACGTGAGTGTATTCCATACACAAGTTACTTACACTGACTTTTTTGTATTGGTTTTGATGATTATTTCCGTACTGGAAATAGCAAGGATTGTATCTAGTATCTTGTTGCCTGCGTTTACTAAAAGGTGACGAATTTGCACCATCTCCTAGTCTGTTACCTGCACCATTATGATGCTGTGGTGATGCATTATTGCTCCTTCCATTGCCATTACGACTGTAATTATTACAGTGGTTGTTGTCCGCCCCGATAGCAGAGTGGTCATCGTGGCGGATTGCCGTCCTACGGGGCCGGGTACGATTCCCGGCTGGGTCGGAAATTTTCACCATTCAGGGACTGCGTGTTGTTGTCTTCATCATCATTTCGTCCCCATCTGGCGCACGTGGGCCAATGTGGCGTCGAATGGAATAAGGCCTCTACCAATGGGGCCGGACCTGCCCCGCAAGGGGCTTCCCTGCCAGGGGCGCCACTCATTTCCATTTTCCTTAGTGGTTGTTACTGTTTGTAAAATGCTCACCACTGCTATTACTAGTATACAATTTCGTTTCTTCGTGTACAATATGTGATCAAAAGTATCCGGACACCCCAAAAAACATACGTTTCTCATATTAGATGAAGTCTTACAGGCATCTACTGCCAGGTACTCCATATCAGCGACCCCAGCAGTCATTTGACATCATGAGAGAGCAGAATGGGATGATCCGCGGAACTCACAGACTTCGAACGTGGACAGGTGATTGGATGTCACTTGTGTGTGTGTACTTTTTTTGCACTTTTCCAACAAGCTATTGAAGAGTGTCCTCTATTGTTCTCCGCGCAGCTTTGGTTTTTTCGACCTGCAGAGACAAATTTTGCATAGTCGCCGAAAAATCTTTGTATAATTTAGTAAGATAATCCATCCCAATACTCTGAAAGTTTAGTTATAACTGAGAATTAATTCTTGTTTCAAGTTCAAAATTCCTGTTCATATCTGAACTTAACTGTGCAATTTCTTTAATATCTAATTCAAATGCCACACGTTCAAAGTTCGTATTCATATCTGAACTTAGCCGGTAGTTACTTTAGTATATAATTCACATGCCATACCTTTAAGGTTTACATTCAGTTGCTTTGTTTGGTTTGAAGCGGTCTCTTCAAAAAGTTTGCCAAAATCAGTGAACGATCCGGATACCGACCAAGTGGTCTGCTGAGATCCTGCATGCTTCTCTTTTTCAGCTACGATAGAATCTGCATTTTTGATTGACGTGCCAATTATTTCTCGCTCATCAGTTTCCGATTCCACCTTGTATTGTGGACGGTAGCTGTTTCCTTCGTTCCTGAAGCTTTATCGGTCCTGCTGAAGTACTATTTACGATCTATCTTGATTTAATATTCATTAGCGCTGGATGCATTATAAAAGTTGTAGCAGCGCTACGTTATTTGTGCTACAGTGCGGCCATATTACCGACTTTGATTTTGGCAAAACTTTCGTATCTTTTATGTGTTCAAAAAAATTAATCGACGCTAATAAGGGACACGATTCTTCGCTTCCTATCCCAACAACACACGCATAGATAAGTGAAAACTGTGATATCCTTACCTTTCGTTAGTTACGGCAGCACAGCAGCGAGTCATTCATTGTCTTCAAACCTTATGAAAATGTTCCTTTCTTTTTAGTTGGTTTCTCCGTTTTTGCCTCCGTTTTCGTTCTTTATCTGTAGTTACACTCTCTCGCATGTCATTGTTGTACATGGAAAAGAAAACAAATTATAAGTACACAATACTAAACAGCAGTAAATTACGTTTTGTTACAAGACGTAAGAAGTCCTGTCCCGGTTGCCATTCCACTGCTGGGCTCGTATACTACCAAATGTGTAGAACAGTTCCCATCGTTTTCTAATTGAAATTCAAATTGAGGTTGTTAGCCAACAATAGATAAAAAAAATAGTGTTCCTCTCTCTTTTCGCTACAAGCCAATGTGCAATGGCTTCAACATGCTTTTAATTATTTTCATAAAGGCTCTGCTTGCTGCAGATTCTTTTTAATGAATATTCATATTCATAGCAAGGCTCATCATTTGTTTGGTATCGATTCGTTTTGACAATGCGTGCACAGTGATTCCAAAATAATAATCTATGATATTTAATTTAATTTGAAAGGCTATCGGACTTCTTTTACAAAATGTCAGGTTCTATTTCGACAATATTAAGAAAATATAAGTGGAAAAAAGAGGCTCTCGCCAATAGCTTCTTTAAAATTACGATTCGATACCATTTATGAAAGACGGCCAATTTACATTTATTTAGGAAATCATTGTACTGACGGGGAGGGTAAATTTAAATCACTAACACAACAAATATTTAAAAAACTGATTATAATTTCAATAATATTAATCATCATCATCATCATCATCATTTAAGACTGATTATGCCTTTCAGTGTTCAGTGTGGAGTCTTCCTTATAAAATTCCTCCATGATCCCCTATTCAGTGCTAACATTGGTGCCTCTTCTGATGTTGGGTAACCTTGCTTCTCCCAGGCGTGTAACATGACCCCACCATCGAAGCCTGTTCGCCCTAATCAGTTGCACAAAAGACGACACTCATGACAATACAAGACTCTAATCAGCATCGTATTCAGAGTAGTCAGAGAGAGCTCAACGTTGATAATGTTATCGGTTTTATAGACCAGAAACAAAGATTATTTGTCGTGGTTTAGTTTCATAAACTCTGTTTTTCTTTTATCTCTTTGGGTTTATTACATTGGATACTGTCGTATATTTATATTACAAAGACGTGAATGTATGCATATAACCACACCCTGTGCCCACACACTACGTAGACAGCCGCCAAGTGTCGCCAACCTGTTCAAAGCATAGTGCGGGCTGTGTCAGCATGAGTGGAGTATTGCAAAATGGACGATGGTACTCACAGTGGAGCGGCACGCGTTCGTTGCGGAAAGTTAATTGACAACAAAGTAGTGGAAACGGTATGGTCAGTTGTTTGCTCAGGAGTTTAATGATGCCAAAGTGCCAGCAAAGAGTACCATGCAGCACTCAGTCCGAAAATGGTGTCAGACCTGTTTTGAACAAGACGAAAAACATTCCGAAACGTGCCCACACACCAGAAAATAGGATTGCAGTTCAGCAGAAAATGCTTCAGATTTCTACCAAATCATACTGATGGCTGTCGCAAGAGACCGACACATCAAGTCAATAATGCGGACGAATACTCCACCTGGACCTGTAGTCTGGTCGCGGCCCTAACTGGCCACCCAGGTCACCTGATCTGTCAGTGTAACCCTGGCTATCTGATCTGTCAGTGTATGATTACCTTATTTTGGGAGCCCTCAAGAACTGCAACAGAATATTTCGGATGAGATTTCGGCGTATCCTTCAGTCCAGCTTCGATCAGAGATGATTGGTGGTCTCTTTCAACATCTGCTATAGTCAGGTTAGTACCGTATTTTCTTTCCCCTTCTGTGGTCCAAGGAACACTAGAAGTTCCTTTTGGGCTATCCAGGGGGGCGACAACGTTGTCGCGACTCTTAGACGCGGTACTGGGTGACATAAATTTCAAACCCTGTATAATTACTCGGCTGATGTAATGGTGTACAACTTCCAAGAGCACGTCCAACATCTCGAACAGGTGTTGATCCCCTTCCGTGAGCCATCCAAGATTTATTGCCATAGAACAAATTTCCTCTTTGCGGCGTTTGATGTCAGCTGACGGTATTCGAATAGATAAAGACAGAAAATTATCCCCTCCACCCACAAGAATATGAAGGGAGTCGCGGCGTATGGCCAACTTCGTTAGCAAATTTGGGCATAATTTTGCCCAGTTGGCCGCCACAGTGATTAAAGTGCGGATGAAGGGAGAAATCTTCAGTGGGGAGAGAGTAAGGAGTCCGCCTTTGAATCCATGAAGGTAGCCCTTAGTAATCCACCTGCTTGGTCATTCCAGCTTTTGAGTCTCCTTCGTGGGTCAAACCGACGACTCGAATCCTGGGGATGCTGCTGTTTTTTTGCAAGAACAGGATGGATATTGCCAGATAGTGGCTTGTGCTTGTACCCCGAGGGCCCTTACCCCAGCTCAACGTACTCAGTCTACCAATGGGAGGCCATGGTGGTGTGTCACTTTGGATTGGACGAGATTCTATCTGGCGTCCGGTGGCTATCTGAAATGGTAGAGTAAGGTTCATGATTGAAACATAAAGGCGGAGCTCACCATACGAAGCATGGTTCACTGGACCAAATGCGGAACTTTGTTACAGAACCAATTGGAGGGTCAGCACCAGTCTCTGACGCTTCTCCACCATGTAATCTGCAGATCCCTTGACTGACGCTATAGGGAGAAGAGGTGTCAGGTTCCACTTGATAGGTCATAGGTCCATTACACACAGCAGACTGCTGTATGGTTAGCAGGGGTGAGGTGGACTTGTAGGTTTTGTAGGCTAGACGTTCCTGGGAAATTACAAAACGGGCTTCAACCCCAAATGCTGCAGGTCAGACATAGGAGGTTGGTACACATAGAAACTATTAGTATTATAATTTAGTCCACCGTAGTTGTGTTGGGAAAGATCTATAGCTCCAGCCACTAGTAGAAATGACTTAGTCAAATCGTTATATGTACTGAAATATAACTAAAGCTGGAGGTATGGCAGCCTGAGCTTTTGCAAAGAACCAAACGGTGTTCACAAAGGCTTAAGTATAGTCTGTGTTGCCGTGTTCGTATTGTCTGAAGTAGTTAATGTGGTAGTGAAACTGAAGAAGATAATTCCTTAGTTTAGAGTAGGTAGAGGTTATACCTGACAACCGGAATAAATTAATAATAGGTCCCTTTTACCCTCCTCAATAAATTATAATTTTTGGTGATTTCGATTTACCGTTGATATGTTGTCCAATACACGTGTTGAAAGACGGCGGTATGCATAAAACATCGCCTTAAACTGTACTAAAGGCTCTCTCCGAAAATTGTTTTGAGCAATTGTTTCAGGAGTCCACTCGAAGTGTAAACAGTTGCGATATCATACTCGACCTCTTAGCAACAAATAATTCTGCGCAGATTCAGTGCGTCATGACTGATACAGTGGTTAGTTATCATAAAGTCGTCCTGTCGAGACTAAATACCGTAACATCCAAATCAACCAAAATTAAACGAAATACACCTCTATTTTAAAAGGCAGATAAAAATTTCGTTTCCGCCTTCCTAAGACAGTCTGTTCCTTCCAAACTATGTAAGCGTAGATGATATGTGGCTTAAATGCAACAAAGAAACAGTATGATGGCAGTTGAGAGATTTATACAGACTAAATTAATAAGAGACATAAGAAATACATAACAGCACACAAAACAGTTCCGAACACTGTTACACAGGTATACCTGCCTGTCGTAAGAGGCGACTAAAAGGAGTCCATCCCCCTCAACGGGGTAGTTAGCGCCTGCGTCCGGAGACGGACGGTTCCACGACCTATATTTGCGGTCATTTTGGTTTTTCACTTCTTCTGGTTTCTTCCTCCCTTGGATTGGTTCCTTTCTTTCTTCTTCTCCATCTCACTGTCTTACTCTTTCCCCTGCTGCCTTTCCCCCTGCCGCCTTTCCCCCTGCCGCCTTTCCCCCTGCCGCCTTTCCCCCTGCCGCCTTTCCCCCTGCCGCCTTTCCCCCTGCCGCCTTTCCCCCTGCCGCCTTTCCCCCTGCCGCCTTTCCCCCTGCCGCCTTTCCCCCTGCCGCCTTTCCCCCTGCCGCCTTTCCCCCTGCCGCCTTTCCCCCTGCCGGTGATGGGATAACGCGTAATTCCCTGCCCTGGGTAGACAAGTAAGGCACGCACGTACCCCCTGGTAAAGGCCAGGCCCAGGGAGGGGTGATTGTCTGAGCTGACACCTTCCGACCATGCCGATTGGTCCCTCCGTCCGTTTCTTGGGAGGTGTGACCTGAGGTGTAAACATTCACCTAAAGCGGGAGCGCCCTCTGAGTGGGTCCCCACAAGGAAGGAGCGCGCCATCGGAGACGCTGGCAATCATGGGGATTCCTCCGCAATGTATTTCTCTCCTTCTCTCTTGACTTCTGCCCAAAAACGGAAACTTGACCAGCCACCAGTGACAAAAGTACTACCGCCTGCCCCACAGTTCCTCGTAGTTTCTCGATCTGAGGACGGAAAGGATTTTTCCTCTGTGAACCCTTTCGTTATCCAGAAGGGCGTAGATGCCACAGCCGAATCTGTCAAGTCTTGTACCAGGTTGCGTAACGGTACCTTGTTACTAGAAACTGAGAGCGCCTTTCAGGCACAAAAACTGCTTCGGGCCACACTCCTGTACACGTTCCCTGTCTGGGTGGAGGCTCACCGCACTTTGAATTCGTCTCGTGGTGTGGTATATACTAGATCACTCGACGGATTGACTGACGAGGAGATTCAGTCTTTCCTCGCTGAGCAGGGCGTGACGGCTGTCCATAGGGTCATGAAAAAGGTCAACAATGACTTTTCTTGACCTTTGATAGTGTTCAGCTGCCGTCGCGCATCAAAGCGGGCTACGAGGTTATTTCTGTTCTCCCCTATGTCCCGACACCTACGCGCTGCTACCAGTGTCAGCGTTTTAATCAAACTCGCCAGTCTTGTTCCAATGTGGCTAAATGTGTCACTTGTGGCAGGGATGGCCGTGAGGGTGACTGTCCACCTCCGTCTCCTCATTGTGTGAACTGTCAGGGTGACCACGCAGCGTCCTCCCGCGACTGTCCCATCTACAAGGAAGAACGCTGAATACAGGAAATTCGGGTCAAAGAGAAAGTGTCCACCTCGGCTGCTCGCAAGCTATTTGCTAGTAGGAAGCCCACGCTGCTCCCAGCGGGGAAATACAGTACTGTCCTCGCCTCTCCTAGGACTACCAGGGAGGTGGCGGCGCAGACATGCGATCTGACCTTCAGCACTACAGTCGTCCATTCGGCCAGTGCTAAGATCGCCCGGTCGACGTCTCCTCTTCCTGCCGTCACCCCTCAGACACAAGCATCTTCATCAGCTTCTACCAAGACGAAGACCCAGAAGTGAGATGCACAGGACTTCAAGAATAAACCGTCCCGTGCAGACTTCCTACGTACCTCGAACTCCCAGCCATCGACCAGTACTTCCACTAAACGACCTTCCAAGAAGGCTCATAGGAAGCACAGTTCTCCTTCTCCGCCACGGCGCATTTCTTCTCCTGTGCCACCCAGCGGTTGCCGCCCCAGGCCGTCATCCGTTTCGGCTGGCCACACCACTGGTAGCCGAACATCTGGCCGTTCACCGGCGGAGGAAGCTCCCCCTCCCGGCCATCTTAACAAGATGGCCGATGAACCTATAGAACCAGTGGACGATGACTGTCCGCCTACTGATAGCGGCAGCAGTGCTCGCTCGAAGCCAGGCCCTCAGCGGCCTTCGAGGTGACCCCTTCTTGCATCTTTTTCTTTTTCTTCTCACGATGGCACTTATTCACTGGAATATTCGCAGCATTCGCTCCAACCGAGAGGACTTGAAGTTGCTGCTCCACTTGCACCGTCCGCTCGTCGTAGCCCTCCAGGAAATGAAGCTACGCACATGCGATCAAATTGCCTTGGCACACTACACCTCTGTGCGTTTTGACCTACCCCCTGTGGCAGGTATTGCGGCTCATGGAGGGGTTATGTTGCTGGTCCGGGATGATATCTACTACGATCCCATCACATTGCACACCGGCCTGCAGGCAGTTGCCATTCGAATTACTCTACCCACTTTTACATTTTCCATTTGTACCATTTACAGTCCAACGTCGTCTGCCGTTACCAGGGCAGACATGATGCAAATTATTGCTCAGCTCCCTGCACCATTTTTGTTAACTGGAGACTTCAATGCCCACCATCCACTTTGGGGCTCTCCAGCATCCTGCCCGAGGGGCTCCCTGTTAGCAGACCTTTTCAACCAGCTCAATCTTGTCTGCCTCAACACTGGCGCCCCTACTTTTCTTTCGGACACATTCACACCTATTCCCATTTAGACCTCTCTATATGTACTACCCAACTTGCACGCCGGTTTGTGTGGTATGCACTTTCTGATACATATTCGAGCGACCACTTCCCGTGTGTTATCCATCTCCTGCATCATACCCCCTCTCCGTGCTCAACTAGCTGCAACATCTCCAAAGCAGACTGGGGGCTCTTCTCTTCCAGGGCGACCTTTCAGGATCAAACCTTCACAAGCTGCGATAGTCAGGTCGCACACCTCACGGAAGTCTTTCTCACTGCTGCTGAATATTCCATCCCTCACACTACTTCTTCTCCACGTCGCGTACCGGTCCCCTGGTGGACCGCAGCATGTAGAGACGCTTTACGTGCTCGTCGACGTGCTTTACGCACCTTTAAACGCCACCCTACAGTGGCGAATTCTATCAATTATAAACGATTACGTGAGCAGTGTTGTATTATTAAAGAAAGCAAGAAAGCCAGCTGGGCTACTTTCACAAGCACCTTCAACAGTTTTACTCCTTCTGTTGTCTGGGGTAGCCTGCGTCGGCTATCTAGCACTAAGGTCCACTCACCAGTTTCTGGATTGACGGTCGCGAATGATGTCCTTGTGGCCCCTGAGGATGTCTCCAATGCCTTCGGCCGCTTTTTCACAGAGGTTTTGAGCTCCGCTCATTACCACCCTGCCTTCCTCCTCCGAAAACAGGCAGAGGAGGCTAGGCCACCTAACTTCCGCTCCTCGAATCGTGAAAGTTATAATGCCCCATTCACCATGCGGGAACTCGAAAATGCACTTGCCCGGTCACGGTCCTCCACTCCAGGGCCTCATTCTATTCATATTCAGATGCTGAAGAACCTTTCTCCTGCGGGTAAAGGTTTCCTTCTTCGTACTTGTAATCGCATCTGGATTGAGGGACATGTTCCCGCATGCTGGCGCGAGTCTATTGTTGTACCGATTCCTAAGCCGGGGAAGGACAAGCACTTGCCTTCCAGTTATCGACCCATCTCGCTTACCAGCTGTCTCTGTAAGGTGATGGAGCGAATGGTTAACTCTCGTTTGGTTTGGCTGCTCGAATCTCGACGCCTACTTACCAATGTACAATGTGGATTTCGTAGGCGCCGCTCTGCTGTTGACCATCTGGTTACCTTGTCGACCTTCATTATGAATAACTTCTTGCGGAAGCACCCGACCGCGGCTGTGTTCTTTGATTTGGAGAAGGCTTACGACACCTGTCGGAGGGCGGGCGTTCTCCGCACCATGCATACATGGGGCCTTCGCGGTCGCCTCCCTCTTTTTATTCGTTCCTTTTTAATGGATCGACAGTTCAGGGTACGTGGGGGTTCTGTCTTGTCAGACACCTTTCGCCAGGAGAATGGGGTGCCACAGGGCTCGGTTTTGAGCGTCGCTCTCTTCGCCATAGCGATCAATCCAATAATGGATTGCCTCCCAGCTGATGTATCAGGCTCTCTTTTCGTGGACGATTTTACCATCTATTGCAGCACGCAGCGTACATGTTTCCTGGAGCGCTGTCTTCAGCGTTCTCTTGACCGTCTTTACTCCTGGAGTGTCGCCAATGGCTTCCGTTTTTCTGCCGAGAAGACGGTCTGTATTAACTTCTGGCGCTACAAAGAGTTTCTCCTACCGTCCTTACGACTCGGTCCCGTTGCTCTCCCATTCGTGGAGACAACAAAATTTTTAGGTCTTACATTTGACAGGAAACTTAGCTGGTCTCCACATGTCATATTTGGCTGCCCGTTGTACCCGTTCTCTAAATGTCCTCCGTGTTCTCAGTGGTTTGTCGTGGGGAGCGGATCGAACCGTCCTACTTCGCCTATATCGGTCAATCGTCCGCTCCAAGCTGGATTATGGGAGCTTCGTATACTCCTCTGCACGGCGTCCATCTTACGCCGCCTCAACTCCATACAACATCGGGGTTTACGTCTCGCGATCGGAGCGTTTTTACTAGTCCCGTCGAGAGACTTCATGCTGAAGCCGGTGAATTGCCACTCACCTACCGGCGCGATATACTGCTTTGTCGGTATGCCTGTCGGCAACTGTCAATGCCCGACCTCCCGTCTTATCGTTCCTTTTTTGACGACTCTCTCGACCGTCAATACGGATTGTATGTCTCTGTCCTGCTACCCCCTGGAGTTCGCTTTCGTCGCCTCCTTCAACACCTTGATTTTTCACTCCCTGCAACCTTTAGTGGGCGAAAGCCACACGCCACCTTGGTTCCAGGCTCCGGTTCGCGTTCACCTTGACCTCAGCTCGCTCCCAAAGAAGGTTACCACGGGTTCGTTATACCACTCCCGTTTTGTCGAACTTCGTTCGAAGTTCATTAATATGACCTTCATTTATACAGATGGCTCTAAGACCAATGACGGGGTCGGGTGTTCTTTTATTGTCGGGGCGCAAAGTTTCAAATACCGGCTCCATGGCCATTGTTCGGTCTTCACAGTTCGGTCTTCATAGCTGAGCTCTTTGCCATCTACCAGGCTGTTCTTTACATCTGCCGCCACCGACATTCTGCTTGTGTCATCTGTTCCGATTCCCTGAGCGCTATCCAGAACCTCAGTGATCCGTATCCGGTTCACCCTTTCGTGCATCGGATCCAACGGTCTCTTCAGCAGCTGGTGGACGACGGTTCTCCGGTTAGCTTTATGTGGGTTCCTGGCCATGTCGGTATCCCTGGGAACGAAGCTGCAGATGTCGCGGCCAAGGCTGCGGTCCTCCAGCCTCGGACAGCTTCTTGTTGTGTCCCTTCATCAGATTGTAGCAGGGTCATTTGTCGGCGCATTTTATCGCATGGCATGCCGATTGGGCTGCACTTACGGACAACAAGCTTCGGGCCTTGAAACCTCTTCCCGCGGCTTGGACGTCCTCCTCACGCCCTTCTCGGCGGGAGGAGGTCGTTTTGGCCCTGTTACGAATTGGACACTGCCGGTTCAGCCATCGCCATCTGCTGACGGCTGCGCCGGCGCCGTTCTGCCCGTGTGGGCAATTGCTGACGGTCCGCCACATTTTAACGTCCTGTCCGGATTTTAATACACTGCGTCTTGATCTTGGCCTGTCATGTGCTCTAGATGCCATTTTAGCGGATGACCCAGGAGCAGCTGCTCGCGTTCTTCGTTTCATCAACCTAACAAACCTGTCTAAGGACATTTGATTATGCTGTTTTTTTTTATCCTATGCCTGTCAATCTGTCTTTTATCGTGTTTTCCCTTTTAGTTGCTGTTTTAAACTTGTGCCTCGGGTGCATTCCTAACGTAGTCCGGGCGCTAATGACCATTGAAGTTGTGCGCCCTAAAACCACAAAAAAAAGCAACGATAAAGCATGCCATATTTAAAATCTCTAAGCTTGGCGATGTTTCTCAGGAACATGAAATAGACTTCTCTTGGCCATATATATCCTTTTTGCCATTGCTAGTCTGCTTTTGATCCTCCTTGCTCCGTCCGTCATTGGTTATTTTGCTGCCTAGGCATCAGAATTAACTTCATCTACTTCGTGGCCACCAATCCTGCTGTTAAGTTTCTCGTTGCTCATTTTTGCTACTTCTCATTACTTTCGTCTTTCCTAGATTTACTATCAGTCCGTATTCTTCACTGGTTAGATTGTTAATTCGATTCAACAGATCATGCAATTCTTCTACACTCTCACACAGGGTTGCAAAGTCATCAGCAAATCGTATCATTGATACCCTTTCACCTTGAATTTCAATTGCACTCCCGAACCTTTCTTTTATTTCCATCATTGCTTCTTCGATGTACAGATTGAACAGTAAAAGACGAGAGACTACACTCCTGTCTTAGACCCTTTTTAATCCGAGCACTACGTTCTTGGTCGTCCACTCTTATTGCCCCCTCTTGACTCTTGTACATATTGTATATTACCGGTCTCTCCCTATAGCTTACCCCAATTTTTCTTAGAATTTCGAACATCTTTCACCATTTTAACTGTAGAAGCTTTTTCCAAATCGACAAATCCTATTAACGTGTCTGGATTTTTCTTTTGGTCTTGCTTCTATTATCTACCGCAACGTCAGAATTACCTCTGCGTTGCCTTTACCTTTCCTAAAGCCAGACTGATCATCTAATAAATCCTCAATTTTCTGCTGTATCTTATTTTTGTCAGCAACTTTGACACATGAGATGTTAAGCTGATTTGGCGATAATTGTCGCATTTGTCAGCTCATGCAGTCTTCGGAATCGTGTGAATATTTTTCCGAAAGTCAGATGGTATGTCGCCAGACTCATACATTCTACACATTAACGTGGATAGCAGTTTCCTTGCCACTCCTCCCTAATCATTTTAGAAATTCAAATGGAATATTGTCTACCCCTTCAGTCTTATTTTTTCTGAAGTCCTCCAAAGCTCTCTTAAAGTCTAATACTGGAGCCACTATCTCTTCTAAATCGACTCCTGTTTCTTCTACTAACACATCAGACGAATCAGGTATACTGCCTAGAGAGCTGTTCCTTATTGCTGTGTCTATAGTGTTAGAGAACTTCAAGGGTATCTCGTCATTTCTTAGTACCTCCGGATGCCATTTGTTTCTGTATTGATTAGCCGGCCGCGGTGGTCTAGCGGTTCTAGGCGCTCAGTCCGGAGCCGCGCGACTGCTACGGTCGCAGGTTCGAATCCTGCCACGGGCATGGATGTGTATGATGTCCTTAGGTTAGTTAGGTTTAAGTAGTTCTAAGTTCTAGGGGACTGATGACCATAGACGTTAAGTCCCATAGTGCTCAGAGCCATTCTGTATTGATTCTTCTTGAGTAATCTCTTCCAGCATCTCGTCATCACTACCATATTGTGATCTGAGTCTATGTCTGCTCTTGGGTACGCCTTATAATCCAGTATCTGATTTCGGAATCTCTGTCTATGATGTAATCTACGTGAAATCTTCCTGCATCACCCGGCATTTTTCAAGCGTACCTCCTCCTCTTGCGATTCTTGAACTAAGTATTTGCTGTTACTAGTGGAAACTTGTTACAGAACTCAGTCTTGTTCCTCTCTCATTCCTTGTCACAATCCCATGTTATCCTGTAACCTTTTCTTCTACTCCTTAGCCTACAACGGCATTCCAGTCCACCATGACTATTAGATTTTCATCTCATTTTACGTACTATATTTCCCTTTCAATATCGTCATATACTCTCTTCGTCTTCAGCTTGCGACGTCGGCATGTACACCTGAACTACGTTGTCGGTGTTGGTTTGCTGTTAATTACGATAATAACCCTATCAGTTAACTGTTCACAGTAACACTCTATGCCATACCTTCGTTTTCATAACCAATCCCACTCTCTTTATACTATTTTCTGGTCCGCCCCCCCCCCCCCCCCCCCGTAGCTGAGTGGTCAGCGCGACAGACTGTCAATCTAAAGGGACCGGGTTCGATTCCCGGCTGGGTCGAAGATTTTCTTCGCTCAGGGACTGGGTGTTGTGTTGTCCTAATCATCATCATTTCATCACCATCGACGCGCAAGTCGCCGAAGTGGCGTCAAATCGAAAGACTTGCGCCAGGCGAACGATCTACCGGACGGGAGGCCCTCGCCACACATTTCATTACTATTTTCTGGTGCTGCTGACATTACCCTATACTCATCTGACCAGGAATCCTTACCTTCTTTCGATTTCACTTCACTGTCCCCTCCTTTGTTTATATTAAGCTCTTGCAATTCCGTATTCAGATTTACTGGCCTCCCTACTACGTTCAAGCTTCTTACTTTCCACCACTCCGATTCGTTTTCCTTTCATGAGGTTTTCAATCTTCTTCTCATGGTCACCTCCCCCTTAGCAATCCCCTCCCGGAGATGCGAAAGGGGGACTATTCCGGAATCTCTTGCCAATGGAGAGATCATCATGACACTTCTTCAATTACAGGCCCCATGTCCCGTGAATACACTTAACGTGTCTTTAATGCAGTGGTTTCTATTGCCTCCTGAGAATACACAATAATTTTGACAAGATACATGTATGTGTGGCAACATGTAACATGTAAGTGGCAACTTACTCTAGAAAAAGTATCCGTTAAATTTCGGCTGCACGATAAATCACAAGATTGTATAGGATATCAGTTCAACTAAATAAGCTGTGATTTCAATTACAAGGCAATCGGAAACTCTCACATAGATCTGCGGAAGGCGAGCCAGAGACTGAGTTTTATTGGCAGAACGCTTAGAAGATACAACAGATCTACTAAAGGCACTACCTACACTATGTTCGCCCGCCCTCTCCTGGAATACTGTTGCATAGTATTGGATTCTTACCAGGTATGATTGACAGATTGCATCGACGAAGTTCAGAGAAAGGCAGTCCATTTTGTATTATCAGAAAATAGGGGAGAGGACTTAATGGATGTTGGGGTAGCAACATGAAAACGAAGGCGTTTTTAGATGCAATGAGAACTTTCCTAGAAATTTCAAATCGTAATTTTTCTTCTACGATTGTGCAAATTTTTTTCTGATGCCCACTCAGAAAGACAGAGGAATGATTAGCCTAATAAAATAGGAGAAATCAATGCTCGCACGGAAAAATTTCAGCGTTCGTTTTCCGGTATTGAGTTACAGAAATAATCTGAAGGTCATTCGATGAAACCAATGTCAAGCACTTAAGAGTGAATTCAGAATAGTGTTGTAGATATAGATTTAGGTATATGGGATGTAAGTCATTGTCGGTATGTTGGTACTGTGAGGTGTCAGGATTGCGGTTAAGCAACAAGAAAGTTGAGTCTTTGGTTAAGAACAACTGAGGAAAGTCATCGAATGGTGTGAGACTCGTTTTAACTTTGCAGCTGTGCGGCATGCGTCATTTATATAAAGTAAATACACTATCGCTAACAGTATTTTACCTTCTAGCGACCGCTAGGGATATAAATAGGTGATCCCTATGAATGGAAGACAGAAGGGTCCCGGCTACTTCTCTATAGCGCGCAACAGACGCCAGTTGTTCAAGTTGAGGGTCAGAGTAAGGGTGACTATGACGGCCACTGCCAAAGTAGCAAAGTAAGCCACATCTGATGACTTACCCTACAAGCTCGTATCGGGCGTCCCAAGTGGAACTCCAGCCACTGCCGGCCAGAATTGCTGGTACTGGTCAGTCTGTCAACAGTCTGCACACCTGAACTTTGCCTTCCTCTTACGCACAGTGAGATACAAAACAGAGCTTCATCATGTAATATTCCACAGACAAGTTATCTCGAGAGAGAGATTATAAATATATCAACAGTAACACATTAGCACCGCGTATTATCTACCGCACAGTTATTTGAATCAGTCACAAAAGATACCGAAGAAGGAGGCAGTCATGGTTCCTCTTAAAGTACCATTTCATTTAACAGGACAGTCCGTTTCTATAACATAATCATATCGCTGAACTCCCTGAAACCCTCCCCCCCCCCCAAACTCTCCTCCCCACTCCTCTCCCCGCTGCCCCTCTCCTCCTGCCTGATTCTTTCATTTACCTGTCATTAAAGCGAAACAGCTAATAACAGACCAATATTTACAGACCATTCAGATGAAAAAGTCAATCACTATATAGCTGCCATGGCGAAAGGTTTCTGGATGTTTTGTGATATGTCAAAAAATGTGACAATACTCTTTTTCCACATCTGTATTACTTTACAAAAATCTTTGTCATATGTTGTTCCTAAAATTCATGATAGTCATTAAATATTATTTCACATATCCGCACACACCATTAGAAGAAAAACTGAAAGATATCCCTGAATTGCAAGATGCATGAAATGCTATGAAAGGAAGCAAACATTTGGACGCACTTTAATAGCTCTCAGATGTCTTGACCACACTTTTATATTGTTTCCAAAATCGCCATACCCCTTTCGACATCGTCATTTTCGAAGGCTATAAAATACAACACAAAACTGGTGCCAGACGATATGAAGATATGTTACATTTTACCATTGATTAAAGACTTAGTATAAACAGAATATGGCTTTCTAACTTACCATTGTTGTCAGTCACATAAAATTGTCCAGTAGATACATTGTATCTCGTCAACATCGTCAACTACGAGACAAGTGTAAACTGCTACTAAGGGAGCATTTGTTTGTTTAAAACTGAATTTGCAACTTTCAATTACATAAAGCAATTTCATAAGTATACAATTTATCAGCAAACCTCATGGCGTTTTTCTAAAAAAGGTAATTTCTTTACAAAACAGTACATAATAGATCTTTTCCATGGTCGAAAATAATAGACTGGAATAGGCCGCTGAGTAGCACTAGGGCACATGAGACCAACTGTCTGTTAACAGTTTTTTACAACTTACTGAGTATAAATTACTACCACCAGTAAAAGTTCATAAATACCATTTTATAAGAATTTACAAAGTATAGAAACACCAGCTGGAGCATGTAGCATACTCTAACGAAGAACAGGTGAGGCCCACGCGTCCCCATTGACAGAATTTGCAAGCTAGAGAGCCGTATTCTACTAATTATAAATCGTCTCTAATGAATGGTGAAATGTAACGTACTTTCATATCTTTCGAAACCAGTTTTGTGTTGTATCTTACAGTCTTAGAAAATGACGGATTGCCGAAACACGTAAGGCGAATTAGGAAATAATAAGTGTGGTCATGACATCTGAAAGTTATTAAAATTCAATTCAGTTGCATATACTGGCGCCATAAAGTAAATTCACACACACACACACACACACACACACACACACACACACACGCGCGCACACACATACACATATACCCAATGTTTATGCTGCAAAGTTACTGGTATCTGTATTACACTTGGTGTAACGCGGTATAGGCACTCAAATTAAATAATTCACCCCCAGGGGGTCCACAACTCTTTTGTGGATACGTGCGTAGCGACCACGGGACCCCTAGCTAATGTGGCCCTCCTTCCTTTCCGGGCAGCATACCTTCCTTTTCCGCATCCTTCCCTCTCCCCCATCTTCGCCCCTTCTCCCCTCACCTCTGGCTCTTTCCTTCCCTTTCTCCCCCTCTGGGAGTATGGTTTGTGCCTACGTCTTGTGATGTTACAAAATAAAAGTGATGTTGTTATTCAATGGATAGTTGGAAATTGAGATTTAACTAACTGTTTTATCAATCACAATTGGCGTAAGAATCATGGATTGACCATTGTCATAAAATATTGCATTATGAGATGTGAATAGTTTTTACTTGCAGTTTCGCGTGGCTTGAAGCAGTCACAACTAGCGTGCTATTGATTAAGAAGTTGCGTTATCGTCTTTCTAATTACTTCATGATCGTAGATACGATCATACCCGGTTGTGAAGTTATTGTTATGACAAAACAATTTCCTAAGGGACCAGAAAGTTCTTAAGGGCGCAAAAACAACTGTAACATCACACAAAAGGGAAATTCAATATTAAAGCTGATGCAAGAAGACGATAAAACAGTTTTCTTTTTATCAATGTAACACGCACATTGGACTGCTGATCTTGGAGTCTGTAATACTAGCAAAATGCATAATTAAAATGAAAGTAATACTGAGGAGATAATAGAAATGAGCACTGCTAAATGATTCAGTATTCCCAGAACAAATATTTATTATAACTAAAACATATATCGTACCTTAAGCTTAATACTACAATGACGGTAGATTTTTATGTCCATATCATGTCCATTGTGCGCTCTTTAATATAGCCATTGTCCTTTTGAGTCACCCGTGCATCGTCACGATAAGTTATAACAGTTCTTCTTACACTTCACTCAAACTTAGACATAACACGTTTATATACATTTAGTAAAAATCAGATCAGACTACCATAAATCTGCGTCCGTCTTACTCGAGAAAAACAGTACAAGTCTTTTTAGCGCTCAAGGCTTCATTTGTTCTCCAGCGAACAAAATAGTGAAGGATCGCATATCCATCCGTATTTTTCTGTTTATATTGCCGCCCAAAGACGACGAATTACATTATTTAGAAAATTCCACCGTCGCCATGCGACGCCTCATTATACATTAATCATTATTTATAAACAAGTATTTGCCTTCTGGCCGAAAGTATTAACTACTCGTATTTGCCGTTTTAATGAGGTCAAAAATAGCGAATATCACAGTCTGGAGATGGATGCTCGTAAATGTACAGCATTCTTCGTCTTCTCTGCTTGTATGTCTTCATCCTTCCTTTGTCCTTCTCTTTTCCTTACCTCTTCTCTTTACCCTTTTCTCCGCTGCGGAGTTTGAGACCTCTTCTCTTTCCTTTCCCTTTCTTTGTTTTTCCCTTTCCCTTTCTTCCTCCCTGTGCGTGTCTGAAGGCCGACCCACGCATTTTTGTGCGTAGCCGGTGACGGGGTAACGCGTAATTTCCCGCCCCGGGTAGACAGGTAGGACACGTATATACCCCCTGGTAACGGCCAGGCCCAGGGAGGGGTTATTACGTGAGCTGATACCTTCCGAAAGTGCTGATTGGTCCCACCGTCCGTTTGTCGGGAGGTGTGACCTGAGGTGTGAACAATCACCTAAGGCGGGAGTGCCCTCAGAGAGGGCCCCCACAAGGGAGGAGCGCGCCATCGGAGACGACGGTAATCATGGGGGATTCTTCCGCAATGGTTTCCTCACCTTCCACTATGTCTGCTCACAAGCGTAAGTTCACTGAGTCTCAGCCACAGACAGTTCTTCCATCGTTGCCACAGTTCCTTGTTGTTTCTCGGTCTGACGAAGGTCACGACTTCTCCACGGTCAACCCTTTCATTATTCAGAAAGGTGTCGACGCAATTGCAGGTCCTGTAAATTCTTGTTCCAGATTACGGAATAGCACCTTGTTGTTAGAAACAGTCAGTGCCCTCCAGGCACAAAAATTGTTGCGTACTTCACTGCTCTACACCTTCCCGGTCCGGGTTGAAGTGCACCGCACTTTAAATTCCTCTCGTGGAGTCGTTTATACACGCTCCCTCGATGGATTGTCTGACGAAGAAATTCAGCACTACCTGTCTGACCAGGGCGTAACGGCTGTTCATAGTGTTATAAAAAGGGTTGACATGAACATCATCCCAACCCACACTGTCTTCTTGACATTTGACGAAGTTCAACTTCCATCGAAAATCAAAGCAGGCTATGAGATAATTTCCGTTCGCCCTTATGTTCCAAACCCTACGCATTGCTATCGGTGTCAGAGGTTCAATCACACCAGCCAGTCCTGTTCCAATCCGGCCAAATGTGTTACGCGTGGCAAGGATGCCCATGAGGGTGCTTGTCCAACTCCATCCCCTCGCTGCACCAACTGTATGGGTGACCACGCTGCTTCCTCTCGAGATTGCCCCGTTTTTAAGGACGAAAAGCTCATCCAGGAAATACGAGTGAAGGAAAAGGTGTCGACCTTTGCTGCTCGAAAATTATTCGCCAGTCGACAGCCCACCGTGCGTCAGACAGGAAAATACAGCACTGTCCTTGCTTCTCCTCGGCCAACAAAGGAGGCGGCCACGCAGACTTGCGACCTCACCTTTAGTGCCACGGTCGTCAGATTGGCCAGCGCAAAGATCGCCCGTTCAACCTCACCACTTTCGCCTGCCCACTCTATGGCTCACCCTACATCGGGTTCTGCTAAATCTCGAGCCCAAAAGTCAGACACCAAGACTTCGAAAAAAGAGCATATTCGTGAAGATTTTTTACGTACCCCAACTTCACAACCATTGGTTCCTCCTTCATCTAAACCTCATGTTTCCAAGAAGGCTACAAAGAAACCCAATTCATCTCCTCCGCCAAGGCGTGTCCCATCTACAGCACCACCTGGCGGAAATCGCCCTCGGCCGTCTTCTGTGTCGCCGAGGCGCACTGCTGGCGGCCGATCAACCGGCCGATCGCTGGTGGCAGGAGCTGCTCCTGAACAACCTATGAATCAGGATCTTCTGCCTTCGGCTGAATGCCATTCCATGCTGTCGGTCGCAAGCTCTGAGCAGTCGTTGAGTTGACAGCAACCTTGGTCACATTCCTCCATTTTATGTTCACCCTATGTCCATTATCCACTGGAATATCCGCGGCATTCGAGCCAATCGGGATGAATTGTCGATCCTCTTACGATCCTACTCGCCGGTCATCTTCTGTCTTCAGGAAACAAAGCTGCGTCCCCATGACCACTTTGTTCTCCCTCACTTTCAGTCCGTCCGATATGATCTCACCTCTGTTGAAGGCACTCCAGCCCATGGACGATTCATGATTCTTCTCCATGATACTCTCCATTATCACCCAATCCATCTGAACACTTCCTTCCAAGCTGTCGCTGTCCGTCTTTCCCTTTCTGGATACACGTTCTCTCTTCGTGCTATATGCATTCCATCTTCCACACCAATGGCATGAGCTGATCTCCTTCATCTTCTTGGTCAGCTTCCACCCCCCTATTTGCTGGTTGAGGACTTCAATGCCCACCACCCGCTTTGGGGATCTCCACATCCTTGTCCACATGGCTCACTATTGCTAGACGTCTTCCACCAAGCGGATCTAGTTTGCCTCAACACTGGGGTCCTTACATTTTTGTCTGCCTCCACGACAAATTTATCTCATTTGGACCTTGCGGGCGGTACTGTTCCGCTAGCTCGGCGCTTCGAATGGTTCGCCCTTGATGATACACACTCGAGTGACCACTTTCCACGTGTCCTTAGACTGAAGCCTCAACTGCCATATATGCGCCCGCGACGCTGGATGTTTGCCCAAGCCGAGTGGGCACTTTTTTCGTCTCTAGCGACATTCGATGATCGTCACTTTCCCAGCGTCGACGATGAAGTCACACATATTACTGACGTTATTCTTACAGCTGCGGAACGTTCAGTACCACGCACCTCCGAATTGCCCCGGCGCCCCCCAGTTCCTTGGTGGAACGAGGCATGCCGTGACGCAATACGTGGGCGGCGACGTGCTCTTCGCGTTTTCCGCCACCATCCTACTTTGGCCAACTGTATCCGCTATAAGCAGTTCCGTACGCAATGCCGTCGTGTCATCCGCGATAGCAAGAAGGCAAGCTGGAAATTCTTTATTAGCTCATTTAACACCTTCACTCCCTCCTCGGATGTTTGGAGTCGGCTTCGACGGTTCTCAGGCGCGCCTAGTTTCTCCCCGGCCTCTGGGCTCACTGTCGCACATGATACATTAGTGGACCCCGTCGCAATTTCTAACTCATTGGGTCAGCACTTTGCTGAGATTGCGAGCTCTTCAAATTACCCGCCGGCGTTTCTCCCGAAGAAACGTGCAGCGGAAGTGCGACATCTTGCTTTCTCCTCTCAAAATAGCGAAAGCTACAATACTGTTTTCTCCATGCGGAAACTGCAACATGCACTCTCTTCTCGCTCCTCCGCCCCAGGACCGGATGGTATCCATGTCCAAATGTTGCTGCATTTATCAACCCATAGTCTGCGTTACCTCCTTCGCCTTTATAATCGAATTTGGACCGACAGTACTTTCCCCAGACGATGGCGGGAAGCTATCGTCGTTCCTGTTCCGAAACCTGGAATGGACAAACATCTCTCCTCTAGCTATCGCCCCATTTCTCTCACGAGTAGTGTCTGTAAGGTTTTGGAGCGTATGGTGAATTACCGTTTAGCTTGGTGGCTGGAATCCCGCAGTCTTTTAACACCTGCCCAATGCGGATTCCGAAAGCATAGTTATGCAGTTGAACATCTTGTTGCTCTCTCCACTTATATCATGAACAATTTTCTCCGGAAACGCCAATCAGTAGCAATATTTTTTGATCTGGAGAGAGCATACGGTACCTGTTGGAGGACAGGCATCCTCCGCACACTGTTCTCTTGGGGCTTTCGAGGTCGGCTGCCCCTTTTTCTTCGCGAATTTATGGCAGAGCGCACATTTAGGGTGCGGGTGAACACTACTCTCTACCGTACTTTCTCCCGCGAAAACGGGGTACCCCAGGGCTCCGTGCTGAGTGTTGTACTGTTTGCCATTGCCATAAGTCTAATTATGGATTGTCTCCTTCCTGATGTCTCGGGCTCCCTCTTTGTGGACGATTTTGCGATCTACTACAGCTCTCAACGGACCAGCCTTCTTGAACGACGTCTTCAAGGATGTCTCGATCGCCTCCACTCTTGGAGCATCGAAACCGGCTTCCGTTTTTCTCCCAGTAAGACCGTTTGTGTTAATTTTTGGCGACGTAAGGAGTTTCTTCCACCCTCCTTACATCTAGGACCTGTCAACCTTCCGTTTTCAGACGTCGCTAAATTCTTGGGTCTTATGTTTGACAGAAAACTGTGCTGGTCCTCCCACGTTTCCTATCTTTCGGCTCGCTGTCTGCGATCCCTCAACACCCTCCGTGTCCTTCTGGCGAGCGGACCGAGTGGTCCTCCTCCGCCTCTATCGCGCCTTAGTGCGCTCGAAATTGGACTATGGAAGCATAGTCTACTCCTCTGCTCGGTAGTCTATTCTTCGGCGTCTCTATCCACCACCGTAGATTACGTTTAGTGTCTGGAGCTTTTTACACCAGCCCAGTGGAAAGCCTTTATGCTGAGACTGCTGAACCTCCGCTGTCCAATCGGCGAGCAGTCCTTCTGAGTCGTTATGCTAGCCATCTGTCTTCCATGCCTGCTAATCCAGCCCTTGACATTTTTTTCGACGCCTCCTTCGATGTAGGGTATGCAGGCCGCCCCTCCTCCCTACTACCACCGGGAGTCCGCTTCCGTCAACTGCTCCATTCTCTTTCCTTCCGCTTTCCTAAAACCTTCTTGACAACTTGGGGTACAGCACCGCCTTTGCTCCGTCCCCGGATCTGTCTGCTCCGTGACCTTTGTCGATTTCCCAAGGATGGTACCCCTTGTTTATCGTCGGGCATTTGCTGCTCTATGTGCACAAATGACGGAAGCCACATTTATTTACACCGATGGCTTGAAAACATCGTTAGGTGTAGGGAGTGCCTATATTGTTGGCGACACCCCAACTCACTTTCGGCTTCCCGACCAGTGTTCGGTTTATACTGCGGAGCTTTACGCTGTTCTCCAGGCTGTCCACTACATCCGCCGCCATCAGCGGATACAGTACGTTATCTGCTCAGATTCTCTCAGCTCTCTCCTCAGTCTCCACGCTCTTTACCCTGTTCACCCTCTGGTCCACCGGATTCAGGACTGTCTGCGCTTGCTCCACCTGGGGGGCGTCTCGGTGGCGTTCCTCTGGCTCCCGGGACACGTTGGTATCTGTGGAAATGAGGCGGCCGATATAGCAGCCAAGGCTGCAGTCTCTCTTCTTCGGCCAGCAATTCAATCGATTCCCTTCGCCGACCTACGGAGCGTTTTATGTCGTCGTGTTGTTCTTTTATGGCACGCACATTGGTCGACACTTCCCCATAATAAATTGCGGGACGTGAGAGCTCTTCCTTGTGCTTGGACCTCTTCCTCCCGAACGCGTCGTCGGGAGGAGGTAATTTTAACTAGACTCCGGATAGGCACTGTCTTTTTAGCCATCGACATCTTTTAAGCGGCGATCCTCCCCCACTCTGTCCCCACTGCTCTCAGCTGTGGACGGTAAGACACCATTTAATTGAGTGCTGTCGCCTGATATATCGTCGATTTTAGCAGATGACACGCGCTCAGCCGATCGCGTTCTCGAGTTTATTAGTGCCAGTGAAATGACGTCAGTCATTTGAAGCTTTTTTTGGGGACAACCAACCCCTTTCTGTAGTGGATTTTTAAGCCTTCCTTCTGCTTTGTTTCTCCTATTTTATGACTTTCGTTCCCATTGCTGCTGGTTTCTATTTTCGGTTTTCTACTGTTTCCTAAGTCACGGACCGGGCGCTAATGACCATAGCAGTTTTGCGCCCTAAAACCAAAACAAAAAAAATTAAATAATTCCTCACGCGCGCGCTTACTTCCGCTGCCACGCCCAGGTAAGCTTTTTGCTAATACGTCATGGGACTGTATGTCTCGCTCGTGAAGCAACAGCATGCTCATTCGACTCGAGGCAGCCGCACGGAGCACACAGCCATGCCGTACTCGTCGTTCAAGGATGCATGTATACAATACTGTTAGCAGTTTTGATATGACTCCAAACGAAGTTTCTCAACAAGAACTACTAACTGGTCTTCTTACTTTTGTAGGTTGTAAGATTAATTTTTCTTGCACTACAGATGAAGTTGTGACTGGTAATTCGTGGATATATAGTAAGGGGTAATGAGAAACCTCTTGCTGGCCTTGAGTCTTATTATGACAGAGACATTATTGCTCTTCGTACATTTGCAATTGGAGTTGTAGCAGACAGAAATTATGGTACCTGTGCATGCATGCACGCGCGAGTATATCCTCCAAAACATGACTGTGGAGTCTCAAATTAAGCGCCCCTGTACCACTTCCATGACTAAATTGTTGTAAAAACACGTGTGACTAGAAGATAACAAAGGAACTACGCTTCTGACCTTTCACTTTTAGACATAAATGTGGCTGGGTACAAAAACGCACTTGACCAACTGTATAAATGCACAAAACACAATTTGACTGAGATGCTATGATCATCAGTCAATCACACAGACAAAAAGGTGTCTGAATAACTATCAGTAACTGGAATAATGCAATTAATGTATAATTTATAGTACATTCGGCACCTAAAGCACGACTGAATCTCAGATTAACAGCAAAAATGTTAATTTCACGTACAAATAGTCCTACAACTGTAAAAGACATAGGTAGCTTGCTAAGAAGGCAACTGAAGTGTCACCCTATGCCTAAAAGGGAGTATGAACGAAAAGGGAGCAGAACAAGTGCCCTTTTAAAAACTAAGAAGACAATGCATCACATTCTTCAACAGAAAAGAGGCAGGCTTGCAAATATGGCTCCAATTATTAACATTTTCATTTGGGATCTACATGTGGTTACGTTCCACTGGTGCTCTAAACACCAACAGTACCTATTACAACCCTGCAACTCAACGAACAGTAGAAAAAAAGGATGCATTTTGACGAGATATTTAGTACTGGAACATAAATTGTATGCTTCCTTGAGACCATGGTTACTCCTGGTTAAAAAATGAGTCACTTTATTATTTACATAACTTATAATTATACACCACTTCACCAAGGACCAATTTACGGAGGCTTCGTTTTGTGGATACAGATAATCCATCAAATATTTGTATTATAAAAATAAAATCAGTGATGCTACTTAATACATGTAATCTGGGCCCACCTGAGGTTGCATACAAAACAAGTTGAGGAATGCTGCGACATTTACCGTAAAGTGCACGGCTCTCTTAAATCATAGACTGAATTTTCTTTCCTTTCTATAATCAAGTACCAAGCAATACCAAAATCTAGCAGTAACACTCTAAAACACAAGATGTAAGAACACACAACAGTCTAGTTTCATATTCATTTGATGTGAACTGAGGTCCTTTGTTACTTAGGGTTAACCTTCCAGGCAAAAATCCTAAGACAACGCCTGAATTGTGCTACGTGACTGGCAGTTATCTCTCAACATTAGTAAGTGTAACCTACTGTTTATAACAAGGTGAAAATCCCCATTAATGTAAGAATACAAAATAAATGCTTATTCTTTGGAAGCGGTAACGTCCGTCAAGTACCTAGGTGTGACTATTCGAAATGATCTCAAATGGAATTATCAGATTACACAAGTAACGGGTAAGGCGAAATCTAGATTGCGGTTTATTGGTAGAATCCTGAAGCGATACAGTCCTTCAACAAAGGAATTATCTTACAATACGTTAGTTCGTCCAGTCTTGAAGTATTTTTCGTCTGTGTGGGACCTTTTCCAGTTCGGCCTGATTCAAGAGATTGAGGAGGTCCAAAGAAGAGCGGCAAGAATCGTGACTGGTACATTTAGCCATCGCGGGAGCGTTACAAATCTCATAGAAAGTTTGAAGTGGGACACTCTTGCAGATAGACGCTGCGCTAAACAGAAGAGGCTGCTCACTAAATTCCGAAATCCGATCTTCACCGAGGACGTAGAGCATATGTTATTACCACCAACTTTCAAATCGCACAATGATCACCATTCAGAGGTAAGGGAAATAAGAGCTCGTACTGAGGCGTTCAGACAGTCGTTTTTCCCTCGCGCGATCCACGAGTGGAACAGAGGGGGAGAAATACAACTTTGGCGTGAATTTTGCCCTCCGCCACACACTGCTTGGTGGCTAGCGGAGTATATATGTAGATGTAGATGAACATAGCGAAAGACAAACAAAATGACAAAGCACTCAATTTTTGGGGTGGAGAGAGGAGGGGGGGAAGACGGCGCTTTTGATGAGATCTTTATTTCTTGTACATGCTGGACTACATATTTTCGTAAAACACAAATGTAACTTCACAATGCTAAGTATATAAGATATAATCGTGGGAAAACGCACTTGTGGACAAGCTTTCACACAGAGAAAGTTCGTTATCTTTAAAATAAGCCCATGCATCAAATTAAATTATCAAAATACATAAGATTTCAATTACAAAACACACACTAGTTGCTTGTAACACTCAGGTCTAATTATTTTAGATCTCTGATTTTTCAGCAAAAGATCTCGAGTACAGACACATGTGGCCCTACTGTTGTAACTAAATTGTTTGGTGTGAAGGAAGTTACACATGGCTCACACATTCGTATTACTACTGAGACTTGCCCATTAAATAACTTGTTGTCGACTAAACTTGTCGGCTGAAGTTTAATATCCGTACCACACTTTGCAAGGCAGAGCGGACCTTGAAATCCCCCCTGCAGGTCCGGGGTAAGAATAGGCCCGAGGTATTCCTGCCTGTCGTAAGAGGCGACTAAAAGGAGTTTCAACCGTTTCGGCCTTCCATGTGATGGTCACCCTTGGGGTTTCACCTCCTTTTTTCAAAATTCTACAGAAGTACGAGCCTTTTGGGGAAGGACACCTTACGTGGTGTATCATTGGTCCTCAGTGCACTAAGACCTTGGCGCTCAGCATTGTAACGGCGTTGTAACCACACCCACTATTCTTCAAATTGGGCCTAAACGCCTGATGGGTTGCACAAGTTACGCCCATAGTGCGTCCCCATCTACACCTACGGTCATGATGGACTTTCCATGGCACCCGAAATCCAGCACGGTAGCCAGCCCGTTGTGGTGGGATCGTCATGTACCCTCTAGGTTGTAGCCCCCTGACAACACAGGGATCGTACTGCCGATACCTGAGCTGCACCCTCCACACGTCGGCCAAGGAGTAGATGCCCATCTCCTTGGGGCATCGGGACTCCCGGCAATGGTCATTCTGCCAGGTGGCCCTTGCCGAGGCTGGGTGGCGCCCGTGCGGAGAGCCCCTGGTTGGAGTGGGTGGTATCGGGGCGGACGTTTCACAGATGAAACGTCAACATGTATCAGGTCGCTCTGCGGCCGAGTCTTTTAAAAAGAAAGGTACTGTCTCTGGTTCTGGTTCTCCTGCCCTTCCCCCCTTGGCCACTCCCTGGGAGGAAGGACAGGTCCACCGGCTTAGGTCGAAGTACTTCCCCCGCTATTTAGTCTGTTCTCGGACCGATGGGGGGATGTTCGCCACCTCCAAGCCCATGTTATTTGTCCAGCACATCAAGGACATCTTCGGGGAAATCGAGGCTCTCAGTAAAATGCGTTCGGGGTCCGTTCTTATAAAGACCGCCTCCGCCACACAGTCGGCGGCGCTCCAGGCGTGCGACCGACTAGGGGACATCCCAGTGTCTATTGTCCCACATCTGGCACTGAATAGGACGCAGGGGGTTATTTTTCATCGGGACCTCCTGCTGCAATCTGATGAGGAGCTCAGGGCCAATCTGGAGCGCTGAGGCGTGCATTTCGTCCGGCGAGTTCAGCGCGGCCCCAAAGACAATCGCATCGACACCGGAGCCTTTATCCTCGCCATCGAGGGGGACGTTCTCCCGGAGAAAGTAAAGGTGATGTGCTACCGGTGCGACGTGCGACCTTACGTCCCGCCTCCTATGCGCTGCTTTCGGTGTTTGCGCTTTGGGCACATGTCATCACGGTGTGAGGCTGAGCCCCTTTGTGGCGATTGCGGACATCCTCTTCGTGAGGAACATACATGCACCCCACCACCTCAGTGCGTCAATTGTCCTGGCATCCACTCGCCTAGATCTTTCGACTGCCCTCCGTATCAGAAGGAGAAGAAGATACAAGAATTAAAAACTTTGGATCGTCTCTCTTACTCTGAGGCCAGGAAGATGTATGACCACCTCCATCCCATGACGTTGACAACTTCGTTTGCCTCAGTCGTGTCCACTCCTTCCACAGTATCCTCACCCCTATCCTGTCCCCCCTCCACCTCCTCATGCCATCCGGGGTCTACGCCTCCGCCTCCCAAATCCCTCCCTTCCAAATCCTCCTCCCTCGCAGCCCCTGCCACCTCTGCCCCGGGGGCCACCCTTCCTCCCCCACCTCCCCCTCCGCCGCCTGAGAAGCGATCCTCTTCTCAGGTGTCCATCGGGGAAACAATCCGGACCCCGGCTTCCGAGGTCCGGCGTTCCAAAACGGACCCCGCCCGTGAGGACCTTCTTCGGGAAATCTTTTTCCCCCTCTCCACCCCGGCGCGTTTCGTCTGACGCTCCATCCGTGAGTCACTGCTCCTGGCCATCCTCAGTTTCGCCGGGATGCTCTCCTGCCAGGCGCTCAGCTGGCCTCTCGTCGGCGAATTATGCTGCCCTCGTATGCAACCCGGGAAAGCGGCCGCCGCTGGCGACGACTCGATCGAACTGGATCCGCCTCCCGCCGGTTGTAGCGTTGTTCCCTCTACACTTGGCCCTCTGCGGCCGTAGAGGTGACCAGCTCTTCACCCGTTTCATTCCCCCTCTTTTCTGACTAGCGATAGCTTTGTTACATTGGAACATAAGAGGTATTCTATCTAATTGGGAGGAATTACAACTGCTCCTCCGCCTGCACTGTCCACTTGTCCTTGGTCTCTAGGAAACCTAGTTGCGCCCAACTGACCGTATTGCTTTTACCCACTATACCTCGGAGCGGTCTGACCTCCCCCCTGTGGACGGTATTCCAGCTCATAGTGGGTCATGTTGCTCGTTCGGGACGATGTCTATTACCATCCCCTCCCGTTGACCACCCCACTCCAAGCAATAGCTGTCCGTATTACTCTTCCTGCCTTTACTTTTTCTATTGGAACCGTCTACACTCCATCGTCATCTGCAGTTAGTCGGGCTGACATGATGCACCTGATTGTTCAGCTTCCTCCGCCGTTTTTATTGTTTGGCGACTTCAATGCCTTTGGGGCTCTCCTGCATCCTGTCGGAGAGGCTCCCTCTTGGCGGATGACTTCAACCATCTCAATCTTGTCTGCCTCAATACAGGCGCCCCAACTTTCCTCTCAGATTCTACTCATACCTACTCCCACTTGGACCTCTCGATCTGTTCTACCACTCTAGCCCGTCGGTTCGAGTGGTATGTCCTTTCTGACACCTATTCGAGTGACCACTTCCCCTGTGTCGTTCGTCTCCTGCACCACACCCCATCCCCACGTCCTTCGAGCTGGAACATACCGAAAGCTGACTGGGGACTTTACTCCTCCCTGGCGACCTTTCCGGACCACGATTTTCTCAGTTGTGACAGTCAGGTCGAATACCTCACGGCTGTTATCATCAATGCTGCCGACCGTTCCATTCCTCATACTGCCTCTTCTTCACGTCGCGTTTCCGTCCCCTGGTGGAATGAGGCTTGTCGAGACGCTATCCGTGCTCGACGACGTGCTTTACGCACCTTTCGCCGCCATCCTACGCTGGCGAATTGTATTGGATACAAACGACTCCGAGCGCAATGCTGTAGAGTCATCAAACACAGCAGAAAACCTTGTTGGGCCTCTTTCACCAGCTCCTTTAACAGTTTTACTCCCTCTTCTGTCGTCTGGGGTGGCCTGCACCGGCTGTCGGGCATTAAGGCCCACTCCTCGGTACCTGGCCTGACTTCAGGTAATGAGGTCCTTGTTGATCCTGTGGATATCTCCAACGCCTTCGGCCGCTTTTTCGCGGAGGTTTCAAGCTCCGCCCATTACCACCCTGCCTTCCTTTCCAGGAAGGAGGCAGAAGAGGCTCGGCGACCTTCCTTCCACTCGCTGAATCTGGAAAATTATAATGCCCCCTTTACTATGCGGGAACTCGAACGTGCACTTGCACTGTCCCGGTCCTCTGCTCCGGGGCCAGATGCTATTCACGTTCAGATGCTGGCACACCTTTCTCCGGCAGGCAAAAGCTTCCTTCTTCGTACCTACAATCGCGTCTGGACCGAAGATCAAGTCCCCATGCGTTGGCGTGACGCTGTCGTTGTTCCTATACCCAAACTCGGGAAGGATAGACACCTTCCTTCTAGTTAACGCCCCATTTCTCTTACAAGCTGTGCGGTTAGTTAGGATTCTTGAATCTCGACGGCTACTTACCAATGTTCAATGCGGCTTTCTTCGCCGCCGCTCCGCTGTTGACCACCTTGTGACCTTGTCGACATTCATCATGAACAACTTTTTGCGAAAGCGCCAAACGGTCGCCGTGTTCTTCGATTTGGAGAAGGCTTATGATACCTGTTGGAGAGGAGGTATCCTCCGCACTATGCACAGGTGGGGTCTACGCGGTCGCCTGCCCCTTTTTATTGATTCCTTTTTAACTGATCGAAAGTTTAGGGTACGTGTGGGTTCCATATTGTCCGACGTCTTCCTCCAGGAGAACGGAGTGCCTCAGGGCTCCGTCTTCAGCGTAGCCCTTTTTGCCATAGTGATCAATCCAATTATGGATTGCATTCCACCTAATGTCTCAGCCTCTCTTTTTGTCGATGACTTCGCGGTCTACTGCAGTGCCCAGCGAACATGCCTCCTGGAGCACTGCCTTCAGCGTTGTCTAGACAGCCTACACTCATGGAGTGTGGCAAATGGCTTCCGCTTCTCTGAAGAGAAGATGGTTTGCATCAACTTTTGGCGATATAAAGCGTTCCTTCCGCCATCCTTACATCTCGGTCCCGTTGTTCTCCGATTCGTGGAAACAACTAAGTTCCTAGGGCTCACACTGGACAGGAAACTTTGTTGGTCTCCGCACATCTCTTATTTGGCTGCTCATTGTACACGTTCCCTTAATGTCCTCAGAGTTCTTAGTGGTTCATCTTGGGGAGCGGATCGCACTGTCCTGCTTTGGTTGTATCGGTCCATAGTCCGATCCAAGCTGGATTATAGGAGCCTCGTCTACTCGTCTGCTCGGCCATTCCTCTTACGCCGTCTCAACTCCATCCACCATAGGGGGTTACGTCTTGCGACCGGAGCTTTCTACACTATTCCCGTCGAGAGTCTTTATGCTGAAGCTGCCGAATTACCATTGACCTACCGGCGCGACGTACTGCTTTGTCGGTATGCCTGCCGGCTGTTGTCAATGCCTGGCCACCCCTCTTATCAGTCCTTCTTCGCCGATTCTCTCGACCGTCAGTATGGGTTGTATGTGTCTGCCTTGCTGCCCCCTGTAGTCCGCTTTCGTCGCCTGCTTCGACAATTGGACTTTGCCCTCCCTACCACCTTCAGAGAGGGTGAGAGCCCGACACCACCTTGGCTCCAGGCTCCGGTTCATGTTTATCTCGACCTCAGCTCGCTCCCGAAGGAGGGTACTCCGGCTGCAGTGTATTGCTCACGGTTTGTCAAACTTCGTGCGCGACTTGCCAGTCACACCTTAATTTACACTGATGGCTCCAAAACTGACGATGGTGTCGGCTGTGCCTTTGCCGTTGGGGCCGTCACCTTTAAATACCGGCTCCTCGACCAATGTTCCAGCTTTACGGCCGAGCTTTTTGCTCTCCATCAGGCCGTTCAGTATGCCCGCCGCCATCGCCATTCATCGTATGTACTCTGCTCTGATTCACTCAGTGCTCTTCAGAGCCTTGGAGCTCCATATCCGGTCCATCCCTTGGTGCAACGGATGTTGCAGTCCCTCCATTCTTTCGCTGAGGGTGGCTCTCCTGTCAGCTTTATGTGGGTTCCCGGCCATGTAGGAGTGCCTGGGAATGAGGCTGCTGATGCTGCAGCCAAGGCTGCAGTCCTCCTGCCTCGGCCAGCCTCCCATTGTGTCCCGTCATCTGATGTTAGTCGGGTTGTTTGTAAGAGGCTTGTTTCCTTGTGGTGGGATACTTGGTCCTCACTTCAAGGAAACAAGCTCCGGGCAGTAAAACGGTTCCCAACTGCTTGTACAACCTCCTCCATACCATCTCGGCGAGAAGAGGTCCTTCTGACCAGGTTGCGGATTGGGCATTGCCGGTTTAGCCACCGCTACCTGCTCTCCGGTGACCCAGCCCCGCAGTGCCCTTGTGGTCATGCGTTAACAGTGCGCCATGTTTTATTGTCGAGTCCCCGTTTTAGTCAATCTCGCGTTGACCTGTCTCTGCCATCTACTTTACAGGATATTTTAACGGATGACGCTCGAGCAGCTGCTCGTGTTCTTCGTTTCATTACTTTGACTGGACTGTCCAAAGACATCTAACTCTTTCACTTATTTTATCTGTCTTTGTAAGAATTCTCTGGTGTCCCCCCCCCCTTGAGTTTTACTAGATTCTATGTGGTCTAACAATTGTGACTGGGCGCTAATGACCTCAGTAGTTGAGCGCCCTTAAACCCCACCCCCCACCCCCCAAAAAAAGGACCTTGAAATTAAATAATGCACATCTCTATTGTTTGTATTACTTATCAAAATGCATACAGCTCACTTATAAGTACTATGGCCATGCTTAACGTTTAGCAGAGGATTAATTCGACCTCTGACTATCTATTAAAGAGACTAAAATACGTAAAAGTTGGTTCTCTTGCATCAGTAGATCAGTGGCAGAAGGAACAGGACTCCTGGTCAGATGAGTACAGGGTTATAAATACGAAGTCAAGCAAGGGTATTACAGAAGTAGGTCTAATGATAACGAAAAACAGGAATGCTGTTAAGCTACTATGAGTAGCTTACTGAGTGCATCATTGTAGCCAAGATAGACATCAAACCAAAGTCCATCACAATACTAAAAGTTTATATGCATAGAAGCTATGTGCATGATGAAGAGATTGAAGGGGTGTATGACAGTCAAATGAAATTATTCAGATAGTTAACGGAAAGAAGCAGTTAGTTGTGATGGGGAACTGGAATTCGATAGTAGCAGAAGGAAGAGAGAGAAATAGTAGGACGATATGGAGTAGGCGAAGGGAATGAAAGAGAAGCTGCCTGATAGAGCACAATTTAACCATCGATAATCCTTGGTTTCCAGAATCATCGAGGAGGCTGTAGAACGTTTAAGAGACCTGGAGACACCAAAAGGTTTTAGTTTGACTATGCAATGGTAAATAAGATATTTCAGAACATGTAGGACATTTCCGGGGGCAGATGTTCACTCTGACCGCAATTTATTGGTTAGGAACTGTAGAGAAATACCGAAGAAACTAGATTAAAACCGAAGAAACTGCAAAAAGATAGGAAATTGAGAAGATGGGACCATGATAAATTGAAAGAACCAGATGTTATTCAAAGTTTCAATTGATTATTAGACAATAATTGTCTGAAAGAGCGGAAAGGAGTGCGATAGAAGACAAATGTCCAGCTTTGGGAGATGAATCAATGGAAGCAGCAGAGGATAAAATTAGTAAAAAGACGAGAGCTAGAAGAAACTCTAAGGCATTCCAGTATATATTGAATTTAGTTCATTAAAGGATAAAACATAAGAAATGCAGCGAATGAAGCAGTCAAAATGAAATATATGTAGATGTTTAAAATATGACACTGACAAAGTGCAAAATGGCTAAGCAGGAATGGCTAAAAAACAAATGCAAGGCTACAGAAGCATACAAAACTAGGAGAAAGTCAGACACTACTTACAGGAAAATTAAAGTGGCCTTCAGAGAAAGGAGATGCAGCTGTATGAATATGATTAATCGAAGATTAATTAAAAAATTCACAGCTGAAAGGTGGAAGGAGCATATAGAAGGGCTATACAATGGAAATGGACTTGAAAGCAATATTACAGAAAGGGATGAGGGTATAGATGAAGATGAGGTAGGAAATGTAATACTGCAAGAAGCACTTGACTGAGATGTAAATCGAACCAAAGTCCCTGGAGTAGATGATGATCAACTGAATGACGTGCCGGATCTCAAAGCAAAGTGAAGAGCCACATATGACATTGGGAAGAAAGAAGTTGTTATCAACTAAGAGGTGCTCTCCACTCAAGATACTGCAATAGTAGGGGGACATTTTTGTTTTGTTTTTATAAACTGATATATAGAGATGGGTATTAGAATCGTGCTTAATTCTACAACCGTCCTTAGTTGGTGAAAAAGAGTTATTGCCATGTTGTATGTAGTTCTATCAATACTAGAGAAGTGTCAGTACCGTGGGGAAAGTGTAATGTAGTTGATGTCCTCGCCAAGGGAACGTGAGGACACAATTGAGAAGTGAGTGAAGTATTTGAATTCGTCCATTGTTAAGAGTGCATTTGGGGCTTTGTTATAAGTTACTTGTGAACATTTTTGTATTTTTCTTTTGGAGCACAGAAAGTATAGGTATTGCTTTTCAGACGTAAGCAAGTTTTTTTACTTCCTGTTCTAAGGGGCATTTATGGACTGAGACAACCCAGTAACCATATGTTGCATTAAGATGATCAACGATTCACAACAGACCTTACTAATTAATAACTATGAAATTCGTGACTCGTGTGGAAGACCACCTGAAATTTATGTAGCCATGTCTTGTATTAAGATGACACCTACTCACAACGATTCTTACTAATTGGTAACTATAAAATTTGTGACTCGAGTGAAGAGCGATAGAATTTTACTGTCAGTGGCTTATCTGTTAAAATAATGGAAAAAATTAGAAAAAAAACGGGAAGCTCTCTAATAAAAATTTAAATATGGTGCAGTTTCTATGAAATATGTTGGTCCACGTATCTACATTGAAACGAGGAGATGGTGTATGCATTATTTTGCCTACAATCAACGTTCACAGTTTAAGTATTTGCTGTATGTGCGCAGTGTCAGGCAAGTAACTACAAGAATCATCAGTGAGATCTTGGCTTAGAAGACAGATAACAGGGAGCAGAAGGAGGGAAAGAATGAACAAAGAAGTAAACTAAGGACAGCTGGCTGACCAAACACACAGACAACGAATGGGTAATGGTTGTAGGTATCTTCACCTTGCGTATTAAACTGGGGTGCGTTGGATCAAACACACAGAATACTTTCCCCTTAAAGCATGTACATAAACTAGCAGTGGCATGGATGAAAGGGGGAATGATACATGTGTTCACTAACGTCCAACAAATCAAAAAGATATCCTAATAGTCTATATAAGACAGTAAATTTATTGTGTTAATAAATTGCTATTTAAAATAGATAGATATTTCTTCAGCTACAGTAAAGAAAAAAGATTATTACAAATAAGAGATATATTGTAAAAGTAACCAAACAGAATAACTTGCAGTTTTTAATTGAATTGGATATTGTGGATGAAATGTTACTGAAGTACAAAACATTCAAAGAGCAGCTAATGTAAAGAAGTATCACTTGTGTATATACAGTATTAATGAAAAAGTCAGAATAACGTTGTTATTCTTGGACCTTGAGTAATGAGCAGGAGGCCAAAGGATAATACAATTGGAAGCTATGCACACTGGTTGGCAACAGTAGGTAAACGGACATCACCAAGTGATGATTCAGTCCGTCCTGGAAACGCATCTGGTTGCAATGTGCAGGGGGGAAGGAGATGGAAGAGAAGGAAAGAACGATATGCTGGGCCGAGGAACAACTTTCCCTCACATTTTTAGTGAAGAGAGTGAGTTGCTGCAGTGCTAAACAATCTGGTGAGATAACCTTGAAGACAGGTAGACCATCTGCCCCCCCGAACAAGGGGATGAGTTGTTTCTGCAGTCGCAAGAGGTGCCTATCAAGGAGATTAGCAGGTTCCATGCCTAAAACGAAAACAGAGGAAGCTACATTATGTAATCCGATTCACGTTAGTACACTACAGGAGCAGAGAAAAAGACAATCAAATGGAGCTTCTACTAAGTGAACGAGTCCCTGTCGATAGCAGGTCATTCTGACGAGCCTAGCCATCCATGGACCCAAACACTACACACCTATGGCCACAGTCATCTCACATTGAACTGAACTTGGTTTACTATTGTGTTTAACCGATATTCGTGTACCAGCGTCCACATACTCGTACCTCAGGTGCTGGACTCAAACATATCACAGTTATCAGGTGAAGTCAGGGTCTCTTGTGTGATTCCCTATTGTTGAAAATATTTTTCCTTGTATCTACCCGCAATGAACGAAACAGATATACTTTTTATGATTCTGATATTTTTCCTTGTGATTTATAGACATGAAAGTGCTTCCACACCTGAAGTGTCAGTTACTTTTTCCAATAACTGTTAATATTCTTCCTTTGTGGTGGTTGTCTTCACAAGATTCTCCAGTTTTCGTTTTTCGACTGTGATCTGTTTTATTTCTAGTTCTATTTTTCATATATATAATACATTAAATGTACTTACGGAAGTAATTTCTTTAAGAAGGAATGGTTCATGTCTGTGTTGTAGATTTATTCCTTTTCTTGAGATCTGTGCAATAACAACCAATCCTAATTTGGCAATATCTATATTTGGCGGTGTTGTGTAGTGCAGTGTCCTGAATTTCGAAAAATACGTTTCTCCATTTTCAACATAATGCTTATAGCATCTTTTGAATTATTTATTATAATTTCCACGTACTGTGCATACAAATAATTGACATGTCAGATAGAACACAGTTTGCAATATTTTCTCAGTCAGCATTATTCGAAAGATTTACTTGTGCGTGAGTTGACTTTCGGGTATCCTTCTTGTCCCAGCAGGCAAACTGCAGAACACTGTTATAGACATCACAGGATATGTAGGAGTGCATAATTTCAGAGCGACATGTAGTAATAAAAGTTTCTCAGGCTTCCAGCTTCGTCAAGCAGTTTAAAATCCACAAGCTTCCGGCCGAGTACTCCTGGGCTGTTGTCAAGTGTTGACAGTCACCAACTGACAATGGCTGAGGAGTACAAGGCCGAAACCTCGTGGCTTTTAAACTGCTTGACGAAGCTGGAAGCCTGAGAAACTTTTATTATCAAAGGAAATGGTGTGAAAGCTGACCAACAGAGGACACAACGTAGACGCAATTGACACATACAACAGCGAACCATGTTGTAAGTACGGTTTGTTGGTGTTTAACACATTCAGTAGTTTTCCTCGTGGTCAAACGCATCATCCACTCTGTAGTTTTAAATTATAGCTTCCAATCTTATAATACTATGTTCTTAAGCCAAGGAAGACTTAAAAGTTTCTCGTATATGCATATAAGTGCACTTTATAAAATCAGTAGGATGGTTAACTATATTATTGTGTACTCCTAAGCTTGTTTGTTGACATATTAACCCTTTATGTATCTGTACAATTGGAACTTATCCATATTAAACAGTCAATTCCAACAGTCTTCTCGTTCTTCTGTATCACATTACTATTTCCTTGGTAATTGTGTTCCGCTCAGAAGTCGTGATTCAATGTAAGGTAATTATATATTTCCAGTACATTAAAATTCCCCGAAAAATCCTGAGTTATATCCACGCCCATAATCGTCTTTACAAGGATGCTGCAATAACCCGTGCAGTTCGTCCATTAGTTAAGCTAGTTTAGAATCAGAAAACTATATTTTATACGAAGCAACCACTGAATTTTTAAATTACGTGAATATGCAGTGGCTAACGCACGTGCCTAGTAAACAGGAGATCGCAGGTTTGAATTCCAGTCCAGTACACATTTTCAATCTTCGCCGTCAATTCAGCGTGATGTCCCAATGCAGCTGACAGCAGTGAGCCGCCCCTCTTCGTTTCCTTTCTTCCCATACCCACCTTGAATTTACATTGGATTTTTATGTTTTTGCGAAGTGGCTCCACCTCTTTCAAGCCATTTTTTCCAATTAGCTTTTTGTTCTCACGTAGTTATTCCCAGATAGGAAAAATGGTAGCACTGCTTTCACTCCATGTCTAACACAGATGACCTTTGAGAATCCACCACGTACATAATTAATAAATGAATTGCACACTTCCTTCTTTAAAAATTACAGACCATACCTTTTATAAAAGTTCACGACAGTCAATTTGATCACATATTTTGATCACGATGATGCTGCCACAAAACGGTTCTTTAATGGATGTAAGCACATTTCAATTCTTCTTGCTATGGTGGATTTCGTTATCGATGAAATTTATTTTACCAATTTCAGTAACAAGAGTGCCCTTGTTTTCCAATAATAACCACAAAACAAAGCTTTCAATGGTTGGTATCATCTTCCTCACTAACAGCTGAGAAGTGTTTAACGTTTTGGGAAAAGCCATGTTAACACTTTCTACCATTATAAAATACTGATCTGCTGTGACCATCAAGGCTTCTTATCTGCTCTAAGATCCCACAGAATAGGACATCAGAATCTGTTTGATACATAAATTTTGTGGTTAAGCATCCTATATGTTGAAGGCTGCTAGATGGGTGACACTAATTGGATCTTAAAACTGTATTGTAATACGAGAAGCTTTAACTTAACAATGGGTGTCAGCTACAACATTTGAAATAGTTTCCTACCAACAGAAGCATATGTACCATAACCTGGCAGTGAGCATTAGCTTGCAATAGGTGTGAAATAAGGATTCTGTATTGAAATTCCCCAAAATTGTGGAGGAGAAGAGACTGCAATATACACCTGAGTAGAGGTGGAATGCTTTATGGTTGATTGGTTGGTTTAAAAGAGGAGGAAGGGACCAAATTGAGAGGTCATTGGTCCCTGAATGCTTTATCACTGGTGTAGTGCAGAAAATGAAAAATCAAAATCCTCGAATGCTCTCAGCTAGAAAAATTGCAAGAAGGAATGAAGCCAATGCTTAAGAAGAGAAAAGTGATAGTTACAGGAAAAACGTGGATACACATTCGACTTTCGGAAAATACCTTGTTTGTATTTGTCAAACAAGTGGTGGGAGAAAGAATTACATGATTTGAATGTAGGCCTACTTAAAATTAACCAAGATACTACTAAAACTACATTAAACATAAATAGAGGAAGATCTCTTTTCTGAGTGTAAATGTATATGCAAATATTAAATTTTGTGCCAAAATATTTGTTTTCTTATTCTCAATTGTGCCAAAAATCGTATAATGTTTCCAGTTTACAATGATCTACACGTGTTGGCAGGCACACATAAATTTGTTTGTGCTTGTGTGTGCTTGTGTGTGCATGCATGCGTGTGTGTTCTTGTGTGTGTGTTCTTGTGTGTGTGTTCTTGTGTGTGTGTTCTTGTGTGTGTGTTCTTGTGTGTGTGTTCTTGTGTGTGTGTTCTTGTGTGTGTGTTCTTGTGTGTGTGTTCTTGTGTGTGTGTTCTTGTGTGTGTGTTCTTGTGTGTGTGTTCTTGTGTGTGTGTTTTTGTGTGTGTGTTGTGTTTTTGTGTGTGTGTTGTGTTTTTGTGTGTGTGTTGTGTGTTTGTGTGTGTGTGTTGTGTGTTTGTGTGTGTGTGTTGTGTGTTTGTGTGTGTGTGTTTGTGTTTGTGTTTGTGTGTGTGTGTTTGTGTTTGTGTTTGTGTGTGTGTGTTTGTGTTTGTGTGTGTTTGTGTGTGTTTGTGTGTGTGTGTATTTGTGTGTGTGTGTGTGTTTGTGTGTGTGTGTGTGTGTGTTTGTGTGTGTGTGTGTTTGTGTGTGTGTGTGTGTGTTTGTGTGTTTGTGTGTGTTTGTGTGTGTGTGTGTGTGTTTGTTTGTTTGTGTGTGTGTGTGTGTGTGTGTGTGTGTGTGTGTGTGTGTGTGTGTGTGTGTGTGTGTGTGTGTGTGTGCGTGCTTGTGTGTGTGTGCGTGCTTGTGTGTGTGTGTGTGTGTGTCTTTGTGTGTGCGTGCGTGCGTGTGTGTGTGTTTGTGTGTGCGTGCGTGTGTGTGTGTTTGTGTGTGCGTGCGTGTGTGTGTGTTTGTGTGTGCGTGTGTTTGTGTGTGCGTGCGTGTGTGTGTGTTTGTGTGTGCGTGCGTGTGTGTGTGTGTTTGTGTGTGCGTGCGTGTGTGTGTGTGTGTTTGTGTGTGCGTACGTGTGTGTGTGTTTTTGCGTGTGTGTGTGTGTGTGTTTGTGTATGAGAGAAAGGAGAGAGGGAGAGAGAGAGAGAGAGAGAGAGAGAGAGAGAGAGAGAGAGAGAGAGAGACAGACAGACAGAGACAGGAAGGGAGGGAGAGGTAGGGAGGGAGGAAGAGAGACATGAATGATGTCAATTTACGAAATTCATGTGAAGCTTATGTAGTTCTTGAAAACACTGCTGTATTGTGAAAAATTTGATCATAACACACACAAAGAGAAATGTAGACGCTTTTGAATATGGTGAGATACATACTGCTCGGATACAAACGGCTTGGTTGTTTCGTATTAATTGCACTAGTAAAAAATTGTATTGTGATTGGCTGTTTCATTTCATCGAATACTAAACAAAATAAACTTTCCCACCATCACCATATTTCCTTTTTTAAAGTTGGCCGACATTGCCACCTTGCCACTGTACATCTTACATTTTCGGGTCACATAGTTAAATATGTATTTATATGCAAAGGTGTCACGATATAGGATTATGAAGTCAGCGGTTTCATAAGGTTGAAAACTGGTTTTGAGTGCATAGTGGGCCAGAGTTGCTACAGCCATACGAGTGTAGTACTGTTACATGTTAGTATTGTAACATGTTGCGAAATATCAGTAACATTAGGATGTCTGCTCATGCAGTCATGTGTTGCTAACAGATAATAACACGAACAAGCGACACAGAGCGATCGCAGGCGAGATCAGCAAGTAATTGGCCGCTCTCACCAATTACTTATCGGATGTCTGGGAAGCCCAAGTGACTGCAATTAGTGAAGTTCGTGAGTCACTGTCCGCTTATCACGGCTCTTGAAAATCGGAGCGATAGGCGTGAGTCATGTGTGTTGGACCACATCGACCTTTCGAATGGCGTACTCTGACCAGTGCTTTCAACACATGACCCTGCTTTTAGTATAACCCACACTAAACGTCAGATCATTGTCTCGGGAGAGACTTGTAGATAATTTCTGCGTAGTAATGGTGGGTAGCAGAACTTGTCAAATTGCACTTTGGGCTCCTGATGGTTCCTGATATTGCAGACCTAATAATTAACAGACTCCTTATTTTCGCTATATTTATACATGAATATAATGTAAAATAAATTGGATTTGTGACTTAACGCCGTTGTCACTTAACGAGTTTCATAAAGTCAAGAGAAAAATTTAACACTTTAAGCTCGGACCATTCCTCATGTTTTCTCATTCATCTTCTCGCAAACAAGATTTCGCTTAAAGCAGTCTGTTGATTAGGTTTCAGTGGTCCTAATCCACCAATTTAAAGAACGCCCTCACTCGAAACACGGATATAGGTCTGTGCAAGAACTACACGGTCCAGTCACATTTCTCTAACCACCACATATTTTCGACATCAACGTGGAATAATGACTCATAGACAGCGGGTTATAGCACCAGCAGGGAAGGATAAAGCATCTGTGGTTTCTTTGTAGGGGTGGTCGCGAAAACAGTGCAGTAGTAGCCGTAATGCGCAATAGGAGCGATTTATCTGACGTCCAAAAATGCGTGACCATTGGTTTCTGGGCCAAGGATTGAAGAATTTCCAAAACAGCTAGTCTGTGAACTGTTCGCGTGACGCCATGGGTTAACGTATACCGTGAATGGCAAAACTGCGCTGTCCAAAAGCAGCACCGAGGTAAATGTGGTGCACCACAGGCCATAGATGGCAGGGATGAACAACGGTGGCTGCAGAGTATGTACGGCTGAATAGATATGCAACTGCTGGGCTGCTGACCGCCAACATGAACCAAGAGGCTATTCCTTCTTCACGACGGCTAAGCGACCGTTGTTGCGTATGGGGCTTCGCAGCACTCGCCTGGTACAGTCATACTCAAAAGCATCCGAACGACCTGAATTGCATTTCGCCTGACTCGCATGCAACCCACATAACGCAGCTGTCTAGCAGGTCCTCTAAACGCTCCTTGGTACAGTCGTTTGACTATTGAAAATGGTTCCAACAAGTCACCACTAGAAAACACTACACTGTATCGCAATAACTCAAGATGTAATGTAATACTACGATATTACAAATATCAGGGAACACCTTTCCATAGGTAAGACTGTCCTTAAGGCTTGTAAGCTCACATTTATTACAATAAATGACATACCTGAAATGTTACCACTCTCATTATTACGTCAGATAGGTAATGCACGTAGTAAGTTCGTCGTATTCAAGATTTCCTCTTCAAAGTAACATACCGTACTTATTATTTAACACAAAATGACATCAAAATTTAAGTTATTCACAATCAGCTAGTTGAGAAATGTATGAACTTCAAATGACACGACGAACCTTCTCGTTCTGCATATGGATTCAAACCCAGGTCATGCAGACTAAGCAAAGATTTCGTGACTGACGGAAACTAACAGTCATTCCTGATCAGGTATACAGAGAGTGATATACCTCGATTTTAGACAGTATCAGTTAGCAAATACCGACTTTAAATTACATAACGCAAACATTTTTAACGGAAGCGAATTCCTACCCAACACCTATTGTCCCTGTTAACGAACTACGAGAGATGTTAAGTATTCCTTCTTAACAAGTAACTTACTTGAAATACCGTGAGGTAAGCCTTTGTGTTGGACAGGGATTCGAACCCAGAACCTAATAAGATAGATATCGAAACACAACCAACTGTGACATATCGCATTTCCTCGGCAGTAGCTAGATGTTTTAACTGAAATGACGAGATGAAACATTAATTTTTTCCTTCCCAGGACTCCAACACGACAACTATCGCTGTTACATTCTAGAGAACACGAACGTTAAATATGGGTTTGTTGCACCAGCAGCGACATGTGTGCATGTTTGAACTAGAAATTATATGACGAAGAGTTCAGTGCTGACTGGGAATAGAGCCCCACACTACACACAAAGAGACGTCAGCTACCGAATTTTTAGCCACCAGCAGCTCGGAATTACTTCATGAACTTACAGTGATCTTGCCAATAGTTCTGTGTCTCATTTTGAGTAAAAAACGTTAAATATCGTTAGTGTTGACAACGAATGAAAATACATTAAACATCGAAATTATTATCCACCAGCAGAGAGGTGTTCTCATGGTAGAGCCTGATAGCACATAATGAAATCTTTAGTGCCGGGCCAGGATTCGAACCCATTTACGCCCAATATGTGGAGATGTTGAGGAATCTGCAGTTTTGAACCAACAACAAATTGTAGCCGAGCTGTATTGTCACGAAGGGAACAAATTCCGCGTTAAGGACGGTCTGAGTTGCATTCCCAGTTCAGAACCAATTTTATCGACGTACAGAAGCTCAGATAAAAGATGAATTAAGTCTCCTGTGATCCTACATAGCGTTTGTTTCGTCACGAGAAATAAATAACTAGCATAAGAAAGGTAACTGGTGATAGAGTTTCTACATGTCACCACTCCAGACTTTATTGTGTCTTAACCTAACGTCTACCTGGTAGAGAAGGAATATTATTTTTAAAGTGAATTGCAGACCACAATTCCATTATATCTTCATCACTTTGTGTAGCCAGAAGAGAAAGGTATCTGTCTCTCCCTATCTAAAATCACTGACCGAAGTTGGAATCGAACCGAGACCACAGATATATGAACCTATCATCAGCCCAACAGGCCTCCAAATCCTCTCCTGAGCGGCTCATTTTTCTGTCATAACGCCGTGGTGCCACACTGGCTGAGAATTCTGACACACAGGCGCCCTGTATCAATTTTCAGCATGTCCAGTAAATCCATTTACTTGGTTGACCGAATCACCATGAACTAGATGCCTCGGCTATTCAGTGCGTACATTCAACTTTATTTTGTAATCACCGGAATAAAATCGCCGGCCGGAGTGGCCGAACGGTTCTAGACGCTACAGTCTGGAACCGTGCGACCATGCCTCGGGCATGGATGTGTGTGCTGTCCTTAGGTTAGTTAGGTTTAAGTAGTTCTAAGTTCTAGGGGACTGATGACCTCAGAAGTTAAGTCCCATAGTGCTCAGAGCCATTTGAACCATTTTTGAAATAAAATCACGTAACTGCCACCTACACAGAACTAACAACACTGTAAGATGCAGAAATTTAAATAGGAAGTGTTCTTTTACACTTGAGCTACTCTATTGCGCTATCTGTTTGTTGAAAACGTCGTGCAGTGCAAAAGAAAAGGTATAACTGTTTGTCTCTCATAAGTATTGACCGGGTCATATGCATCATCTCATAGCGCTGTGGAATGCAGAGGTTCTGAAGGAAGTGTTGTTGACTTCTGGAGCTGTTACAGCTACGTGTCAGTTAGTAGTGTAATGCTAAGTATCGCATGCGGTAGATAAGATGTCTCGACCTCGAGCACATTCACTGCTATATTTTTTAAAACGCAATTCTGCTGTCTGCTAAAGTTATCAATATAATGGAGCTTGTAACATAATTCCCTTCACTTTTCAACCCAAAATAGTCGTATGTAGAAAAGGGATAACATCTGCGACATTTTGTTCATTTCAGGTTTAACAGACAGCAAGACAGTAGATGCATCTCTAAACTCTTGTATTATGTGTGGGGAGAGCGCATCGTGCCAAAATAAGTCGGAGAAGTATTTTCTACATTAGCTGTCGTCTGGTAGTGGCATTTTATTCTTCTTCAAACCTTGTTTGAGAGCTTTAACTCAGAACACGTTTTCTACATGCATGTAATCAATAAACTGCATGTGCATTTTCAGACTGATTTAGATAACATCAGAGAATTCACATATTTCGTTGATGATTAATTTCTCTCTCATGTTTACTATTGTTTTAACAACATTAAAGGAAACCTTACGAAAATTGTGAACTGTATTATAAAAAGTGAAATAAAACTACCCACGATAACCTTACGACGAAAGCCTGTTTTAATAAAACTGAGTATCTGTACACAAGCATGCCTCTATCGTCACGAATTAGTAAAATACTGCTCACTTAGATTTTGATTGGTTCTGTGGTTAATTGGTATGCTGTGTCATACTCAAGAGGCATGCAAATGTGGCATCTCATAAATAAAGTTATATATTCCTAGAACCCTAAAATTTGCTTGTCAGCAGCGGGAAGAGGCGTTACCTGTTGTGCAGCATAGTAAGTTTTTTACCATGAGCCGAAAGTATTTTATTGCGATTTGCTTATCGATGTTTGATCTGACTGTTTGTAGCCCTTTCACAGAAGGGATAAAAACGCTACACTCTGTGACACTGGAACTGCGAACCATAACATACGGTTTTTCAGAGCTCAGCACGTTACCACAGAGCTGACGAAGAAGCATGTGTCTTTGCTTCCGCTTACGAGACTAATAGTGGCTAGAACTCGTAAACCACTATTTGAAGGACGAGACTAGTTGCGATTTCCACGTGCAACGACATTCCTGGGCTGAAAACCGTCAATTTACAATCTTTTGTTACAATCTTTTGTTCAATGGAAATGACAGGTAAAATCAAGTGAACTTTGAGGCTTAATTCCGTGCACACCAGGAAGTAACTCGTCGATCACAGGGTTGCCAAACATACATTGCCTTGTTGCCAAATCTCAGTTACAATAACAGCAGGAAGAAGACGAACCGTTGTGATCTTACAGCGGGCTGGGAAGTGACCACAGCTAGTGTCTCCAAGACGCGGCTGCTACGACCTGGAATACGTAATGCATCTGATTCGCATTTCTGTAACTAGGTTTAGGGACTGGAGCGTAGTTACTAATAATCCTCAGAACTGACTGCAAACTAAGAATAATAAATCAGTAACTCTCATAGTTGTTTTTATATTTCTTTCGTAAGTGTACTCAAAACTAAGAAACTCATTCACAGACGTTTTCGTGTCTCACCGATAGTCGAGCACAACAAACAAATAAAAAAAGTGTGTGTGTGTGTGTGTGTGTGTGTGTGTGTGATCAAAAAGAATGAGAGAGTAAAAAATTGTAAAGAAATTGAATCATGGTATGTAACGAAATCTTTCAATAAAATGACACGTTCCACATAGTTGCGAAATATCGTATTCATGATCTATGAAACAAGAATTAATCTAATGTAATCTAATCTAATCATATCATATTGATGACTAGCCATGAATAGTCATGAAATACCGAAGTTTTAGCCAATACCAGTAACCAAATGTAAACTTGAAAATGAAAGACGACAACTTTTGTAGTAAACCAGGACTTCTGTCAAGACCCTTTCGTCCCTGTTAATTAACCACGAAAGATGTCTGATATACCTCTATTCTGAAGTAACAAAGTGTGCATGCATTTAAAGATGAAGTGCATGATGTGAAGCTCAGTGACAGATACGAACCCAACACGGTTCTTTCCCTGTTTACGGAATCCTTTTCATGTTAATATCAAACATCAGCAATTACTCGTAGATTACATTAAAAGTAAAGTAATTCATGAAGATGTTACTTGATGACAGAAACGCGCTGCCTTTCTTCATTTACTTGCTCCTAGAAATGGCAAGATATCTTACTGCCTTCCGATATACGTCGCTGTCAGTTCTTCCATTTGATTTGGTCGACATGACCTGTTTCAAGTTGTGTATGGTAGACAATGTTTTAGAAAATCAATTGTTTTCCTTTGCAATAAACAGAGTTTTTCATTCTAAGCTATCCAAGTACAAAATTTTCGCAACATTAGTTCAAATTTAATATTCGCTTCTATAATGTAGGAAAGTATTTCACAGTTACAAAACTCGCATCCGACTCATTGAACTTACATAGTCGGTGACCATAAATTCTAGCTCAGAGTGGCACCAGATGAAGTAACCTAATGTAGCGAAGACTAATTGCCAGTACTCTTTCTCACCGGAAATTACGCAATTCAGTCATTGGGCTCCATAAGTACACTAACAATTTCTGTGTGTATGCAATTAGAATTTAGTGGTGCTCTCTCTTCCACTTCTGTATACAATATGCCTGACCTAAACGGGCCTTTTATCATTACAGGCGCTGGGCAGTGCAACATCATACTGACAACAGTAACGTGCTTATACTGACAACCTGACTGTTCATTTTACCTGATTTTGTAATCATTTAAATAAAACATGACCTTCCAGTGGGAGACATTTCGTCCCTCTTTTCCTTCTGTGAAATTTGTCAGTAAGCTTTCCGCCTCCCAGCCAGCGAAGTGCGGCAGAGTACAGCCGGTAAACGATTCACAAACCACGATTTAGTGCCGTTAAGACGATTTTTTTAAACGTCAGAAGACTGCACATAGGTGCAATCGATTTCGAGGTGCAAAGTTTTTGTTCTCTTACTTTTGTGACAGGTGGGAATAAGTGATTTCCAATGACTTTTTATGGTACTGAAATAATCTTGTCACAAAGTAACAAGGTAAGTGTATTATTCGTATATATTTTGTAGGAAACTGTAATCGTGGTGGAAGATTATACACCTGAATGTTTGACACAACTGGTAGGAGAAAACGCTCCGTATTAACCAAACCCCGCGCCTCCTCTACATATCCTCCTATGACACGAGCACTGCATTCTCCTCACATACCGCTACAGAGCTGTTCCTAGCACAGCTGAGAATAGGCAACATCGTCACAAACATTAGGCAAAACTGTGACAGGGCAATCACTTAAGCGTATGGCACTGAACTGACTCGCTAAATTCACTTCAATCATTTCGTTCCTGCAATCTTCTCTAGGTTTCCTCGAAAGGTAAGTATGTGGGTCTGAATCCTGATCCAGTACAAAAATATTCATAATTTCATTTCAAGCCCTATCACGTGCACACCGGCGTGTTAGCGAAAATTAACGTACATTTTTAATGTCTGGTCACGTGTTGCCAGCAATCGCAATAGTTGTTATTTCTGGTCAAACACGGACAGATCTTACTATTGGTGAGTAAGCAACTGATACTTAAGCTATATTCGTGGATGCACGGTAGGTGTGCAGTTCGATTGTCGCTTAGGCACAAAAGTTTGTATCCTTATTTTAGATTCTAACACCTAGCAGCTGGTAAGAAAAACCGATACGAAACATTTAATTTTACTTAGTTAACAATCCGATTACGTGTTGGGTTCGTATCTCCGTCACAGAACTTCACATCATGCACTTCATCTTTAATTGCATACACACTTTGTTACTTCAGAATAAAGGTATATCAGACACCTTTCGTGGTTAGTTAACAGGGACGAAAGGGTCTTGATAGATGTCCCGGTTTATTACAAAAACTGTCGACTTTCATTTTCAAATTTACATTTGGTTACTGGTGTTAGCAAAAATTTCGGTAATTCATGACTCTTCACGACTAGTCATCAATATGATCTGATTAGATTAGGTTACATTAGATTAATTCTTGTTTCACAGATCATGAATACGATATTTCGTAACTATGTGGAACGTATCATTTTATTGAAAGATTTCTTTACATACCATGATTTAATTTCTTTACAATTTTTTACTCTCTCACTCTCTCTGTCACACACACACACACACACACACACACACACACACACACACACACACACACACACACAAACAAACACACACATTCTATTTTTATTTTTATTTGTTTGTTGTGCTCGACTATCGGCGAGGCACGAAAACGTCTGTGAATGAGTTTCTTAGTTTTGAGTACACTTACGAAAGAAATATAAAAACAACTATGAGAGTTACTGATTTATTATTCTTAGTTTGAGGATTATTAGTAAATACGCTCCAGTCCCTAAGCCTAGTTACAGAAATGCGAATCAGACGCATTACGTATTCCAGGCCGTAGCAGCCACGACTCGGAGACAGCAGCTGTGGTCACTTCCCACCCCGCTGTAAGACCACATCGGTTCGTCTTCTTCCTGAAATTATAGTAACTGAGATTTGGCAACAAGGCAATGTATGTTTGGCAACCCTGTGATCGACGAGTTACATCCTGGTGTGCACGGAATTAAGCCTCAAAGCCGGCCGCGGTGGTCTAGCGGTTCTGGCGCTGCAGTCCGGAACCGCAGGACTGCTACGGTCGCAGGTTCGAATCCTGCCTCGGACATGTGTGTGTGTGACGTCCTTAGGTTAGTTAGGTTTAAGTAGTTCTAAGTTCTAGGGGACTTATGACGTAAGATGTTGAGTCTCATAGTGCTCAGAGCCATTTGAACCATAAGCCTCAAAGTTCACTTGATTTTACCTGTCATTTCCATTGAAACGCTTGAGGAGTAACAAAAGATTGTATATTTACGGTGTAAACCCAGGAAAGTCGTTGCACGTGGAAATCGCAACTAATCTCGTACTTAAAATAGCGATTTAGGAGTTCTAGCCACTATTGGTCTCGTAAGCGGAAGCTCAGACACATACTTCTCCGCCAGCTCTGTTGGAACGTGCTGACCTGTGAAAAAGCGTCTGTTACGGTTCGCAGTTAAAGTCTCACTGAAGGTATCGTTTTTATCCCTGAGGTGAAAGAGCTACAAACATTCAGATCAAAAATCGATAAGGTAATCACAAGAAAATACTTTCGGCCCATGATGAAAAACTTACAATGCTGTACAACAGGTACCGCCCCTTTCCGCTGCTGACAAGCAAATTTTGAGTTTCTAGGAATACATAACTATTTATGAAATGCCACATTTGCATACCTCTTGAGTCTGACAAAGCGTACCAATTAAACACAGTCCCAATCAAAATCTAAGTGAGGAGTATTTTACTGATTCGTGACGATAGAGGCATGCTCGTGTACAGGTACTCGGTTTTATTAAAACAGACTTTCGTCGTAAGTTTATTGTGGGTACTTTTATTACATTTCTAATAATGCAGCTTACAATCTTAGTAAGGTTTCCTTTAGTGTTGTTAAAACAATAGTAAACATGAGAGAGAAATTAATCATCAACGATTCTCTGATGTTATCTATAACAGTCTGAAAATGCACATGCGGTTTACTGATTACTTGCACGTAGAAAACTTGTTCCGAGATAAACTCTCAAACAAGGTTAGAAGAAGAATAAAATGCCATTACCAGACGACAGCTAATGTAGAAAATACTTTTCCGACTTATTTTGGCACGATGCGCTCTCCCCATACATAATACAAGAGTTTCGAGATGCATTTACGGTCTGGCTGTCTGTTAAACCTAAAATGAACAAAATGTCGCAGATGTTAGCCCTTTTCCACATACGACTATTTTGGGTTGAGAAGTGAAGGGTATTGTGTTACAAGTTCCATTAGACTGATAATTTTAGCAGACAGCAGAATTGAGTTTTAAAAAATATAGCAGGGAATGTACTCGAACTCGCGACATATTATCTACCATGCACGATACTTACCATTATGCCACTAGCTGCGGGATAATGCATACCGCCAGGTCAATACTTATGAGAGAAACAGTTATACCTTTTATTTTGCTCTGCAGGACATCTTCAACAAACCGATAGCGCAATAGAGTACCTCAAGTGGAAAGGAACACTTCCTATTTCAATTTCAGCATCCTACACTGTTGGCAGTTCTGTGTTGGCGGCAGTTACGTGATTTCATTTTGGTGATTACAAAATAAAGATGAATGCATGCACTGGGTAGCCGAGGCAGCTAGTTCATGGTGATTCGGTCAACCAAGTAAATGAATTTACTGAACATGCTGCAAATTGGTACAGGGAGCCTGTGTCAGTATTCTCAGCCAGTGTGGTACGACGGTGTTATGATAGAAACACATCTGAGAAGAGGATTTGGTGGTCTGTTGGGCTGATGATAGGTTCAGATATCTGTGGTCTCGGTTCGATTCCAACTTCGGTCAGTGATTTTAGATAGGGAGAGCCAGATACCTTTCTCTTCTGGCTACACCAAGTGAAGAAGATATAATGGCATTGTGGTCTGAAATTCACTTTAAAAATGATATTCCTTCCCTACCAAGTAGACGTTAGGTTGAGCCACAATAAAGTCTGGAGTGGCGACATGTAGAAACTATATCACCAGTAACCTTTCTTATACTAGTTATTTATTTCTAGTGACGAAACACACGCTATGTAGGATCACAGGACACTTATTCCATCTTTTATCTGAGCTTCTGAATGTCGATAAAATTGGTTCTGAGCTGGGAATGCAACTCAGACCGCGGAGTTGGTTCCCTTCGTGACAATACAGCTCGGCTACAATTTGTTGTTTGTTCAAAACTGCAGATTCCTCAATATCTCCACATATTGGGCGTAAATGAGTTCGAATCCTGGCCCGGCACTAAAGATTTCATTATGTATTATCAAGATCTAGCATGAGAACACGTATCTGCTGGTGGATAATAATTTCGATTTTTATTGTATTTTCATTCGTTGTCAACACTAACGCTATTTGACGTTTTTGACTCCCAGTGAGACACAGAACTATTTGCGAGATCACTGTAAGGTCAAGATGTAACTCCGAGCTGCAGGTGGAGAAAAATTCGGTAGCTGACGTCTCTTTGTGTGTAGTGTGGGGCTCTATTCCCAGTCAGCACTGAACTCTTCGTCATATAATTTCTAGTTCAAACATGCACACATGTCGCTGCTGGTGCAACAAACCCATATTTAACGTTCGTTTTCTGTAGAATAAAACAGCGATAGGTGCTGGGTTGGAGTCCTGGGAAGGTAGAAATTAATGTTTCGTCTCGTCATTTCAGTTAAAACATCTAGCTGCTGCCGAGGAAATGCGATATGTTACAGTTGATTGTGCTTCGATGTCTATCTTATTAGGTTCTGGGTACGAATCCCTGTCCAACACAAAGGTTTATCTCACGGCATTTCAAGTAAGCTACTTGCTAAGAAGCAAATTTAACATCGCTCGTAGTTCGTTAACAGGGACAATTGGTGCTGGGTAGGAATTCGCATCCGTTAAAAATGTTTGCTTTATGTAATTTGAAGTTGATATTTGCTAGCTGATACTGTCTAAAATCGAGGTATATCACTCTCTGTATGCCTAATCAGGTTCAAAATGGTTCAAATGGCTCTGAGCACTATGTGACTTAACTTCTGAGGTCATCAGTCGCCTAGAACTTAGAACTAATTAAACCTAACTAACCTAAGGACTGCCCGAGGCAGGATTCGAACCTGCGACCGTAGCGGTCACGCGGTTCCAGACTGAAGCGCCTTTAACCGCACGACCACACCGGCCGGCCGCCTAATCAGGAATGACGGTTAGTTTCCGTCAGTCGCGAAATCTTTGCTTAGTCTGCATGACCTGGGTTTGAATCCATATGCAGAACGAGAAGGTTCGCCGTGTCATTTGAAGTTCATACATTTCTCAACTAGCTGCTTGTGAATAACTTAAATTTTAATGTCATTTTGTGTTAAATAATAAGTACGGTATGTTACTTTGAAGAGGAAATCTTGAATACGACGAACTTACTACGTGCATTACCTATCTGACGTAATAATGAGAGTGGTAACATTTCAGGTATGTCATTTATTGTAATAAATGTGAGCTTACAAGCCTTAAGGACAGTATTATCTGTGATAAGGTGTTCACTGATACTTGTAGTATCGTAATATTACTTTACATCTTGAGTTATTGCGATACAGAGTAGTGTTTTCTAGTGGTGACTTATTGGAACCAGTTTCAATAGTCAAACGACTGTACCAAGGAGCGGTTAGAGGACCTGCTAGACAGTTGCGTTATGTGGGTTGCATGCGAATCAGGCGAAATGCAATTCAGGTCGTTCGGATACTTTTGAGTATGACTGTACATGCTCCTATGCTAATTACAGTTCATCGGTGGCGAAGGCTGGAATTTCCACGCCAGTACCGAAAATGGACGTTCACTGAGTTCTGACAGATAGCCTTTTGAGATGAATCACCTTTCATACTCCATCCGACAGATGCCATTGGCGTGCACGACATGAAATGTCTGAAGGAAAACACCCAGCGACAATCGTCGGGTGGGTCCAGGCTGGAGGAGGGAGCGTTATGGTTCGGAAAATTATTGTCCTGGCGTCCTGTGGCTGATCTAGTCATTCTGCAAGGCACAGTGAATCATCACAAGTGTGCATCTGTCTTTCTGAACCATGTCAACCCGTACATGCAGTTTATTTCGTCTTCGGCACGATGGCATCTACCAGCAGGACAATGCTACGTATCACACATCTCGCCGTGTACAAGCGTGGTTCAAAGAGCACCAGGATAAGTTTACCGTACTTTCCTGGCGTCCAAATGCCTCAGATTTAAACGTAATCGAGTATCTGTGGACCACCTAGATCGGGCTGTTCGTGCCTAGGATCCTCAACTGAGAAACCTCTCACAGCTTGGAACGACACTGGAGTCATCATAACTACACATGTCGGTTCCGTCCAGAATCTCATCGAATCTGTAAATGCTGCAAAAAGGTCCTTCAGGCTTTCGACAGGTGGTCACAAGTGTACGACTCGAGAGTGTAAGAATATAAAGCGCTTAGAACAGTTAGAAGCAACACACAATGCCCACATGTGCCTCAAAGGGGTGTTCACATTCGGTAAGGACCCAAGAGTGCTCCTTATGGTAATAACTGTTATTGAGTTTACGCACATTATAAATGGGAGAGATCAGTGTCTGCAAAGCATCAATGATGTTAATCACGCATTGATCTCTTTGACGTTTCTACTGGAAAATTATGATCGACTGTGAAAGTTTCACTCTCTTTAATAAAAATAATGAGCTTTAAATGCCTGAAGCAGTTGACCAGCACAGTTTTAAGTCAAGTACGTTGTCGATGACGAACATAAATGACAATTTATGGTAACATTAGTGTAGTGATGATGATGGTTTTTACGGTTGGTTATAGAAGTGCTAGTAGTAATGATGTTGGTTATGTTTAGAGAGAAAGCCGTTGGCAACAGTAATTATGTGGTTACAATGAGTAGTGTTGGTGGTTATGATTGTGGTGATTATAGTGACTTTATAGTAGTAATTTAATGATGTTGTTAGTGGAGGCAGTTGTAGTGCTAGTAGTGACAGAGGTGATATCCGTATTTCCCTCTCTCAATATTCTACTGGAAGAGGAAAGGAAATGACCAGTAGTGGTGTCTGATCCTCTCTGACATGCACTGTATGGTGGCTAACGAAATATGTATATAGGTGCAGATGCGCTGGTGGTGCTTTGTGATAGTAGTTATGTTGATAGTGAGTAATAGTGGCATTGGCGGTAGTAAATGTGCTGGTGGCTGGACATGGTTTATAGTACAGGTTGCCTGGTCGTGGTAAGGTACTGATAGTGGTAGTTGTCGTGTGTTGTTGTTTGTAGATGGGGTTTCATTGAAGCAGTATTAGTAGTCCGTATTGTTGTAGTAGTAGTACCAGTAATTGTTATTGTTGTTGTGATTGTGGTAGAGATAATGATGGTGACATCAGTGTGCAGTAGTGGTGTTGCTAGTTGCAGTAACAGTGGAAGCAACAATACGGTGATAAGCTTAGTCGTTTTTGCGGTGGCAAGTACTAGTAATGAAAGTTTTCGTACTAGTGGGTAGTAGTAGTTATTCAGACGTTTTTGTGGTTAGTGGTGGTGCTAAGTGGAACTATTTGTGAATGTGCATTTGGTTATGGTACTAGCAATAGTGATAATGTTGCTATGGTATTGGTGGTGGAACTGGTTGGTCTGCTGATAGTAAGGACTTGTATGCTAACAGTCTTAGTAGAAATAGGTAGTAGCACTGGTAATGGTGGTAATATTAGGAAGAGGAGGAGTAGTGCTGTTGGTAGTAGAAGTAGTAGTTATTGTTTTTGTTGTCTTGAGTTGGTAAATATGCAGTATCACATGGGAAACACAGAAGGCATTGTTATATACACACATGACTGCCGCAGACACAGGAATTATATGAAAATAAAATGAAGAATAATATCATTGTAGCCTAAAGTGAGTCGTAAATTCAGCAATATTTGCTACATATGTCAACGGCATTAACACAATACAATTTGTTTTACTAGCAGTACTTCAATTGTTGAAGAAGATAAGTAAATTATATCCCGTAAATATCAAACCATGTACCTCTATTCTGTCCCAATAGCAGGAGATATTAGGAGTATGAAAAGGAAGTTGTGCCGTGTTGAACACATCAGTTCAAGTGCATGAAAATGATGCTCAGACAAGTAAATCCGTAGCTTTAATAGTGCACTGTGTAATGGGAATACGTCTGTCGGATTATAATTCATCTCAGTTGGTGTTCTTTACGTTTCCAGTGAAAGAGATCCCTCCGCGCTATCGATGCAGTCTGTAATTAAGAATGATTCACATGATCGGGAAATCTTTTCCATATCTCGGTGGTCGAATTACAATTGTATCATGCCCACTTAAATTGTGAAAGACCGTGCGTAGAGTTCAATAGTAGCAAAACTGCCGGTGGTTGCGATGGATGTCTATTAATAGCATTGTAAGGTGACTGTTCTCCAAAAGACACGTGCTTACTTTAAGGTAGTCCCACCAGCAGAGCAACAGTTTATATTTTACTCTGTTTTATGCCGTTGGTAACATCTAACGCCTTATGCAATAAACATGCCGTCTGCATGCGGTTTCATGGCGTTTAGTGTAATTTTGTGGTATGGCTATGGTGCAAACCTGAAATCTGGCCGTTATTGTGGTTCTCGACACTTGTCACCAAGTCCTCGCTGCGTATTCTTAGTGAAAGACAATTTACAAGCTTTCCCCATTCTCACTGCACTTCGTCCACACCATTTCTTTCTGTTTCTATGAGCTGTGAACTTCCTCCTCCGTTCCTTTCATCCTTACGTTGTTTTCTGTACAGCTCTTGTTGGGAGCTACTGCTGTGTCTATCGAGAGTACCTAGATGCTTCTGACGTTTAGTGCCGCTGATCTTAATTCCTTCATCATTATTTTCAAGGAATTGGTCAATAATAACAATAATGATTTCGGATATTATAGCATTAATGAAAACTCATCCTTATAGTCGCTGGAAAGTAATTTGACCAACTGCTTCGGATGGGGCGTTAACGGATCAAATTGTCCCAGTATCACAGGAAGTACATTTCGGACAGCATTGAAACCTGATATGAAATAAGCTGAGATAATCAAAGTCATGGGATAGGGATATGCACATATAGAGATAACGGTAGACTCGCATACAAAAGGTATACAAGGGCACTGGATTGGCGAAGCTCTCATTTGTACTCAGGCGATTCAGGTGACTATGGCCGCACGATGAGAAGTAACAGACTTCCAACACCGAATGGTAGTTGGAGCTACACACATGGAACATTCCATTTCGATAATCGTTGCGGGATTCAGTATTCTGCTATCCACAGAGTCAAGGGAGTACTGAGAGTACTAAATTTCAGGCACTACCTCTTACCACGGCAACGCGGTGGCCGACGACATTCACCTAACGACCGAGAACAGCGCCGTTTGCGTAGAGTTGCCAGTGCTAACAGACAAGCAACAATGGGTGAAACAATCGGAGAAATAAATTTTGAACGTACTACGGACTTATTCGCTAGAACAGTGAGGTGAAATCTGGTGTTAATGGACTACTGACTCAGACGAACGACGCAAGTGCCTTTGGTAAATTTACAACGTAGCCTGCAGCACTTCTCATGGGCCCGTGACCATACTGGTTGGGCACTACGCGGCTGGAAATCTGTGGCGTAGTCAAATGAGTCCCAATTTCAGTTGGTAAGAGCTGATACGAGGGTTCAAGTGTGGTACCGATCCCATGACGCCATGGAAGCAAGTAATCAACTAGACACTGTGAGAGCTTTTGGCGCTATATGAGGGTGTGGGTTGTGTTTACGTGGAGTTGACTGGGGTCTCCTGATCTTCGGCTGCTTGGAAACCATTTGCAGCCTTTCAAGGACGTCATATTCCCAAACAACGATGGAAGTTTTATGGATGCACCATGTCACAGGGCCATAATTGTTTGCGATTGGTTTAAAGAAATTTGTAGACATTTCGAGCGCATCGTTTGACCACTCAGATTGGACGGCATGAATCATATCTAGCATGTATGGAACGTAATCGAGGGGTCAATTCGTGCACAAAATCGTTCACCGGCAGCACTTTCGCTGTTATGGATACCTATTGAGACGGCATGGCTCAATATTTTTGCAGGGCACGTCCAACGACTTTTTGAGTCCAAGCCACGTCGAGTTACTGCTAAGAAGGTCCGACACGATATTAGGTGATATACCATGACTTCCTTCACCTCAGTGTAAGATGCTAATGGATTATACAATATCTGTCACAGACGATGTACTCATTATTTTATTACAAATGGTTCGTGAAATCGAAATTAAGATTTCAATTAGGGCTAGTAGGCAGAAGGGTTATTATTTGCTGTCCCATAGCGGCCGGAATTAAGATGCCGTATTAAGGTAAGAACTGAGTACTATACACAGTTTCCGTCTCGTTACGCTTCGCTTACGTCAGATTGTACTTTTCTGGAAGTCTGAACTCTACAAATTTAGCATAATTTTAGTTTTTGCGAAATATTTCTCCAAAAATTGGAGTTCTCTGCACCAGTTCTACTGTCTTTTCAAGATCTATGGAATGTTATTATAAAGAGTACATAGTCCAGTTAATCATAAACAGCGTATTTATTGTTGTGAATGCAAATTATAGAAAATATATTCACGTTTTGCCTTCTACTCCCTATCGAAATTCTTATTTAGACGTTTTAAACCTGCTCGTTTGATGTACAGAGAGAATCTCTAAATTTTATACCGCAAGTGTTGCGGAAATAGAAATTGCTACTGATGTGCGATTTCGCAGAGGGGATTGGTAGACAAGGACTCATAATGTTACCTTATCAACAGATTCAAATAATACATATACAGTGCATTTTTTGTGCATAGTGCATTTTTTGTGCATTCTTTTTAAAATGTAAGAATGCCTATTCACACTGAGAGAGTGAAAGTAGGATAAATTATAATGTCAGTGATGTTCGTTGCGGGTTTCTAGTGAGAGTCGTTTACGAGATATTGTATTTTGAAAAGTTTCACACCGACAGCTGTACAATACTCGTGGTAGCACACACTAAAGAACAACACGAGAACGTGCATTAGTTATGTGGACTCTGAACAGTAACGAGGCAACTGACCATCATAGGTTGCTTTGAAAATGACCATCGATAGTGGTAATACACGCTTCCTGTCTAGTATGGAACGACTGCTAGCATTTAAGCTGCGATGTCCAAGCAGATTGCAGTAATACGATGTTGAATATCATCAGTTGAAGTTGACGTGTCCTTGTAGACAGCGTCTTTCAGCTTTCCGCACAGAAAGAAATCTACAGGCGTCAAACTGGGGGAACAGACCGGCCAAGGTACAGTCCTCTGCTTGGAAACCAACGATTTGGAAACAATTCGTGAAGACGTGCCTTAGTACTTCGTGCACTATGGGCTGGACAGCCATCATGTTGTACCACAGGTTCCTCCTAGTCTACAGAGGAACGTCTTCTAGCATCTGTGGAAAATGGTTTGTTAGGAGGCTGCGATACTTGTACGCGTTCAGTGATCCGCCTTCGATAAATGGTCCTACGAGCTGATGGCTCACTATCCCACACCACACGTTTACACCCCATGGACGCTGAATTTTCACCTGTTGAAGCCACAGGGATTGTCAACAGACCGACAGTGCATGTTTTGGGGGTTTACCTGGGCAAAAATTGGTAAATATAGCTTCATCCTTAAACAATGTATATGATACATCTGGGGTATCCTGTCTTAATGCTCATGTACAGAGGTTAATAAGATTCTCATAATAGTTTCCACGCAGCTGCTGATCTACAGATAAGTGACAGGAATGGTACTTGTGTATATGGAGAATTCGTAGGATACTTGCCACTTCGTCGTGCGATGGTGCGGAAGCTAACATACGTATCAACTGCAACAGCAGAAAAAACTTTCATTTCCCCTTATTCTGTCGTCACTTGTTTCTTTCTGTTACTTTGTCTAGGTGTTACACTACCACATTCATGTAACTAGTTGCAGAGGTTGACAAATAGTTATAGAGTTGGTTGACGTCTATTGGTATATCTTCCCGCATACACCGTACAAGAAAGAATGCATTACCCCTACACTCTCCATACAGCATGTGCTTGTTGGCTTTTTCTGCATTAGTAAATCCCAACGTTCACTCACGGTCTACTGATTGGACCGTCACCCACTCACTGACTAGCAAGTCGCAATGCACTCATGGAACTCGCTAGCCCGCTGTAAGCAAATGTAACATCATCGTACTTAGCAAATACGTAGGTTGAAAAGCACAAACAAGTGTCGGTGCAGAAACGCCTCAAAATAACATACTTCGCAAACGACTCGTACTAGAACCCTGCGAGAACCAACACTGACATTCTAATTTACACAACTTTTCGTTTGTTAATGTCAATAGGCATTGTTCTATTTAAAAAAGTGTATTTACGTGCAAAAATACTTTCTCTATTATTAAAATCTGTTTATTGGCTAACAATATGAGCCGTTGACTACCAGTCTATTCTGAAACTGCACATCAATAGCACTTTCCATTTCCACAATATTTGCGAAGCAAGTTGTAGTTGATTTACCCATTATTACAGCTTGGCAAAAAATTTGTTTCCATGCATTGAGCTATTTATGAATTACTGGGTGGGATATTCTTTATAACTGAAGTATAAGATAGGTAAAATGCCACACGTTAAAATAGTACTATGTTAGAGGAACATACTAGTGCTGTTGCTTTAATCTGACTGCATTTCGTTTCATTTCGTTGAAAGATCTCCGTGACACAAGGATATACAGATTGAGTGAGTGTGAGTGCATGTGTGCATGTCGGACGAGTTGAGGGAGAGGTTTCACAGCTCGTATACCTCTGCCAGAACACGAGTGAGAGTTTCATGCTCCAACAAATGAACATTGCAGCGAATATCGGATCACAAACAGCGCGAGTATTTTGAACCACAAAGCTCTTTACGCATTACGGCGTCATCGTTGCACATTATGGAAGCGAACACCGAGCATCCACTCAACAGGCACAGAATTCAGGCCACAGTCGAGGGACAAAACACGTCTAGCAATGCGGAACGTTGCTAGCGAGAGCCCACCACAATTGAACATAGCCAGTAAGAGACGCGACTCGCCGCTAACTTTGAAATAATACCATGTCCTTTTACTCCGTAGGTATTTTCTTAAAATTTGTAAAGCTTATTTTATGGCGAACAGCACAAATTAACAGATAATATTGCATTCTGTTGTCAAATACACTCCTGGAAATGGAAAAAAGAACACATTGACACCGGTGTGTCAGACCCACCATACTTGCTCCGGACACTGCGAGAGGGCTGTACAAGCAATGATCACACGCACGGCACAGCGGACACACCAGGAACCGCGGTGTTGGCCGTCGAATGGCGCTAGCTGCGCAGCGTTTGTGCACCGCCGCCGTCAGTGTCAGCCAGTTTGCCGTGGCATACGGAGCTCCGTCGCAGTCTTTAACACTGGTAGCATGCCGCGACAGCGTGGACGTGAACCGTATGTGCAGTTGACGGACTTTGAGCGAGGGCTTATAGTGGGCATGCGAGAGGCCGGGTGGACGTACCGCCGAATTGCTCAACACGTGGGGCGTGAGGTCTCCACAGTACATCGATGTTGTCGCCAGTGGTCGGCGGAAGGTGCACGTGCCCGTCGACCTGGTACCGGACCGCAGCGACGCACGGATGCACGCCAAGACCGTAGGATCCTACGCAGTGCCGTAGGGGACCGCACCGCCACTTCCCAGCAAATTAAGGACACTGTTGCTCCTGGAGTATCGGCGAGGACCATTCGCAACCGTCTCCATGAAGCTGGGCTACGGTCCCGCACACCGTTAGGCCGTCTTCCGCTCACGCCCCAACATCGTGCAGTCCGCCTCCAGTGGTGTCGCGACAGGCGTGAATGGAGGAACGAATGGAGACGTGTCGTCTTCAGCGATGAGAGTCGCTTCTGCCTTGGTGCCAATGATGGTCGTATGCGTGTTTGGCGCCGTGCAGGTGAGCGCCACAATCAGGACTGCATACGACCGAGGCACACAGGGCCAACACCCGGCATCATGGTGTGGGGAGCGATCTCCTACATTGGCCGTACACCACTGGTGATCGTCGAGGGGACACCGAATAGTGCACGGTACATCCAAACCGTCATCGAACCCATCGTTCTATCATTCCTAGACCGGCAAGGGAACTTGCTGTTCCAACAGGACAATGCACGTCCGCATGTATCCCGTGCCACCCAACGTGCTCTAGAAGGTGTAAGTCAACTACCCTGGCCAGCAAGATCTCCGGATCTGTCCCGCATTGAGCATGTTTGGGACTGGATGACGCGTCGTCTCACGCGGTCTGCACGTCCAGCACGAACGCTGGTCCAACTGAGGCGCCAGGTGGAAATGGCATGGCAAGCCGTTCCACAGGACTACATCCAGCATCTCTACGATCGTCTCCATGGGAGAATAGCAGCCTGCATTGCTGCGAAAGGTGGATATACACTGTACTAGTGCCGACATTGTGCATGCTCTGTTGCCTGTGTCTATGTGCCTGTGGTTCTGTCAGTGTGATCATGTGATGTATCTGACCCCAGGAATGTGTCAATAAAGTTTCTCCTTCCTGGGACAATGAATTCACGGTGTTCTTATTTCAATTTCCAGGAGTGTAGTAAACTTTAGATGAATGTAGTGCTATACTGACGGTGCAGTTGAAATTGCTCAATGCATGCAACAATGGCATTAATTTTCTGGTAAGGTTACATTTATCACATACTGATATTTTGTCATGTTTTTTTATATTTTCTAGCATCCCTGTTTTACAGAGCATTGTGTTTTTCTGTGTATGAATGAAATTTTCAGTGCTTCAAGGAGGACGCTATGTCTTCCATACATCGAGATGTAGCTCCTTCAGTTGTAACACAGATGATCTGTCATTTCTACACCGTCGTTCCACAAAGTTCCGAGACTGATTTTATCCCTGGCTCATAAGTGGGGAGAGCGCATCCGCGATGGTGACAGTTTGAACTAGCAGCTGTAAGCAGCAGATGCGCAGGTGACCAGTCATTTGGGAGCAGGCAGTGTTAAGCCGTAGTGTGTCACCGTTGTTTCGTGTCACAGATCCCAATAGAGCAACATCTGTAAATCAAGTGTTCAAGATATCTTCCACAATTTACGATGATGCAAAAAGTGTGTGCAGAGTTTGTCCACACACCTTACTCTCGAACAAACACAAAATGAGTGGACGCCTACCTCAGTTTCTTTGAAACGAAAGACGTGGACTGTTAATTTCTGGAAGAAAATCTCACGGGTGACGATACTTAGTGTTACCAACACGAATATGCCAGAATACGTCGAAGTTTAGAAATTCACATAAGGGGTCAACACTTCGACGAAGTAACAGGTACTGACGCCAATGTGACTCGCGAGTTGTTAAAATCTCTGCGTTGTACTCAAGTGTGGCTCGAGGGGGGGGGGGGGGGGAGGGGGGGCGGAGGATTGGTCTATGCAGAACACTTGATGCATTAAAACTATCATCTTAAATTTTCTACATAATTTGTTAATCCGGTCTCGAGACATTTAGAAATGACGAAGTATCCTAATAGCATCGCCTTTCTCACTCCATCAACCTCACTTCTAAACAACCTCCCGCCAAGTTCTACACGAAATCCATCCTTTTATTGATCCTGTATAATCAAACTGACCCTTCTTATCTCTCCTTATATCATAATATCCTGCCATTGGTTCCCGCTTGAGTGACTGTCGGCCAGGGTCCATTCGCAGCTACCCACTTTCACGTCTTCCCCAATCGCAGCCCTCTTCAGGTCATTCCACAATGTACATTTACCTTACAACTGATCCATAACCTATAAGCGTAACAAACTCCCTCGGCCAGTTTCCTTCTGAAATTCTGGTTCAATAGCAAAGACTTGTCGCGTAATTTCAGTAATACCTTCAGCTACCGTAATCTTTGCTTGTCTGTAATAAACAACATCGTCTACTGCCTTACTATGAACTATTAATAAAATTACTACAATAATATTCAATCATAATTTCCCAGATATTTTTGTATTAAACATTTAAAATTTTTTTAGCTACCGTTCGTTTATCATTCCGTAGTCCGCGCCGATAGCTGAGTGGTCACCGTGACGGATATCGTTCTACGGTCCCGAGTTCGATTCCCGGATGGGTCGGGGATTTTCTCCGCTGAGGGACTGGGTGTTGTGTTGTCTTCATCATCATTTCATCCCCATACGGCGCGCAGGTCGCACAATGTGGCGTCGAATGTAATAAGACCTGCACCAAGGCGGCCGGACCTACCCCGCAAGGTGCCTCCCGGCCAATGACGCCAAACGCTCATTTCCATCATTCCATAAAAAAATAAAAAACGATGGCTGATGAGCAGTACTTTTTATCAGAATGAGATTTTCACTCTGCAGCGAAGTGTGCGCTGATATGAAACTTCCTGGCAGATTAAAACTGTGTGCCCGACCGAGACTCGAACTCGGGACCTTTGCCTTTCGCGGGCAAGTGCTCTGCCATCTGAGCTACCGAAGCACGACTAACGCCCGGTACTCACAGCTTCGCAGGGGCGCTTCTGTAAAGTTTGGAAGGTAGGAGACGAGGTACTGGCAGAAGTAAAGCTGTGAGTACCGGGCGTGAGTCGTGCTTCGGTAGCTCAGATGGTAGAGCACTTGCCCACGAAAGGCAAAGGTCCCGAGTTCGAGTCTCGGTCGGGCACACAGTTTTAATCTGCCAGGAAGTTTCATATCAGCGCACACTCCGCTGCAGAGTGAAAATCTCATTCTGGAAACATCCCCCAGGCTGTGGCTAAGCCATGTCTCCGCAATATCCTTTCTTTCAGGAGTGCTAGTTCTGCAAGGTTCGCAGGAGAGCTTCTGTAAAGTTTGGAAGGTAGGAGATGAGGTACCGGCAGAAGTAAAGCTGTGAGTACCGGGCGTGAGTCATGCTTCGGTAGCTCAGATGGTAGAGCACTTGCCCGCGAAAGGCAAAGGTCCCGAGTTCGAGTCTCGGTCGAGCACACAGTTTTAATCTGCCAGGAAGTTTCAGATCTTTTTATGTCTGCCGGTACGAAGGCTACTCATAAAAAAATTAAGTTACATAATTATTTTTGTTTGTTTATTTGCGGATCCATTCCTACAGTCCTGCTGCACTATGAAAACCCCAAGCAACAACGCCGCTCAACGCAGCTAGAATGTGAACATCTGTGCTAATACGTTGTCGGCAACAAACGAAATGTATTATACAATTTCTCCTCGGATCGCAAGTGCCACTGTGAAACACAAATTGTAGCACTGAAAGTACAAATAACTGGCTATATAGCAAGAAGAAACCCATGACTTATCTGTTATTGCCAGATGTCAAGTTCCTTGAACGAGTGGATATACACCGCTCCGCATCTAATCTGTCTACACACACGAAGCCAATTAGAATATTTAAACGATCGAGGAAGCAACAAGAACAGAAAGGATTTTATAGCATAAAAGTTAATATTCCCAACAGTGCGGCATTTTGTTACAAATAAGTAAAAGGTACAAACTGCTCGTTTGGCTTCGATATCACGTTCGGTACTATAAAACCAGTAAGTAAGTCTATGGAGAGGCTACATGCTTCACACAAGCTCTATCAGAGTTAAACAAAGATCTTCTCAGATCATGGAGAGATTTTCAGGTTAGATGTAAAACGTGATAACAGGGATTTTTCCTACGCAACACCCCCTTTCAGTGCATTGGGAGAAGTTTTTTCAAGGGTACTGTTTAAATGACTAGAAAATCTAGCTGAGAGCTTACTCGTGAACAATTGCTACCAGTTCTGAAATAACTGTGGGAGTGCTTCAGCTTCAGGAGAATAATTATCAACAGAATTATTTGCATAGGCTTTCCTGTGTGGTTGACTTTGATAAGCCTTTCGATAGATTTACACCGCATTCACTTTGATCACAATTACTCTTCTTAAAAAGAAAACTAATTGCAGTCTCTTGCTAGGATATAAAACATGTCACTAAGCTCACATATAAGACAGTACACTTCCTCAGTGAAAGGTTCGGCAAAAAAAAGTTCAAAATGTTCAAATGTGTGTGAAATCTTATGGGACGTAGCTACTAAGATCAACAGTCCCTAAGCTTACACGCTACTTAACCTAAATTATCCTAAGGACTAACACACACACCCATGCCCTAGGCAGGACTCGAACCTCCGCCGGGACCAGCCGCACAGTCCATGACTGCAGCGCCTTAGACGCTCGGCTAATCCCGCGCGGCTTTGGCAAAATGCTGAATATTTAAATGATTATCTTTTACATTAATGAAAAGTTCTTTTTTTTTACATGTGAAGTCTCTCTCTCTCTCTCTCTCTCTCTCTCTCTCTCTCTCTCTCTCTCTCTGGCTGGCTCTGAGCACTATGGGACTCAACATCTTAGGTCATAAGTCCCCCAGAACTTAGAACTACTTAAACCTCACTAACCTAAGGACATCACACACACCCATGCCCGAGGCAGGATTCGAACCTTCGACCGTAGCAGTTCCGCGGTTCCGGACTGCAGCGCCAGAACCGCTAGACCACCGCGGCCGGCCCTCTCTCTCTCTCTCTCTCTTTCTCTCTCTCTCTCTCTCTCCCCCCTCCCCCCCCCCCCACAAACACATAATGGTATTACATATTCAGAAATTCTTCTATAAAGTGGCATGAGTTATCAAGCAAACATGATTTAAATTTGTTTTTGCATTTAATTTATTATCTGTTAGGTTCCACACAAAGATTTTTGTGGATGAATAACTAACTTCTTTGTATGCCACACTAACGCTGAGTGATCTATATTGCAAATTATTTCTCCTTCTTGTATAATACTGGGTGTCCAAGTAGGAGACGTCAGTATACAATAATGTGGCAGGAACGATCATTCGAAGCAGAAAAAGTGTACTCCATTCGTGAAATCTTCTCGGGTGATCAGCCGAGTAAAGGTGTCGTCTTCTCGCAACGTTTCGAAGGGTTTCGTACCCATCATCTTCGCTTGAAGACGATGGGTACGAAACCCTTCGAAACGTTGCGAGAAGACGACGCCTTTACTCGGCTGATCACCCGAGAAGATTTCACGAATGGAATACGCCGAGAAAGTCTCAAATCACAGAAAAAGTATAGTAAACATGGACGGCAAAATGTACAACTTAAGCTATGAGTATTTTTCATCTTCGAGCTTGTGAAATAAAATCTCTTCTACTGCAAGCTCTTTGCTTTTCATGATTACGGAGGAGGTAATGTGGATAAAAAATTGTCGAGTAAACATGAGTACTCGTTCAGTAGAAGCGGTATATTATAGACATTAAGATATTTATTTCAGAGTCCATGTTTATTGGACTTTCGCTCGAATGATCGTTCCTGTCTTCTCCCTGAATATTGACCATTTCTCCGGCGACACCCTGTACTTTTGAATATTCCAGTTGCTTTCGAAGCATGATTGATTGTTGAGTACAACGGATTGAGGAACTGTTCACTAGAAGTTTGGGAGCGAACTCCAAGTGTTATTCTTACTACGCGCTTCTGTTTAATTTTTTTTCTTTTTAATTTAGAGTGATCTTGTAGGATGACTCCTACAGCCTTTACTGAACAAAAAAAATAAGTATTTTTTGTTCCCATCTTCAGAGGCTGTTATTAAGCATAATGATAACTAGAAATCCTAGACGCTTAAAAACATAACATGCGACTACCAGCTGATGTTCTTATCAATAAAATCAGCACCTACGAATTTATAATATTCTGTTTCTTTTACTGATTTTGCTGGATGTACTTTTTCTAAAGCTGTGGACAGGTCTTTTTGCAACTCAGAATAGCATGTACTGTCTTATCTGAGTGCAGTGAAAGTTGATTAGCAGAGAACCAAAAATTTTGTTTACATTTTTAGGTAGTGAAGTTTCTCAGTTAGGCTTCATACTTGCACCTTCAGCAGACAAACCTTTTTCAGCTCCTTGGATGTACTACAGTAGATCGCTTGCAAATAACAAGAAAAAGAGCAGACCCACTATTGATGTCCATGGTACACTTACAGTTATTTCCCAGTCTGAAGATGCTACACTGTTTTGTCCACTCCCAAGGTTTGTTGCAGTGAAATAGGGCATCGTTTGAATTACGTAAGATGAAACCAATCACTAACAAGGTCGCTTATACCACAGTGTTTGCACTGCTCTAGGAGAATACAGTGAACATCCCAACCAAAGGCCATTGACAATGCACAGAAAATAACAATTGGGAATACTGCCACTGAATTTTGTTTGATCCGATTTGTGATTTGTAAACTGCCACGTTCTGTGTAGTAGCCGTTTTGAAATCCAGATTGGAACTAAGTATCTTATTCTTGGTTAAGTCTGTTATTGGTCTTGCGTATCACGTTCGTCAGTAACTTTTAGAAGGAGATAAACTGTGAGACGGTCGGCAGTTATTAATATATATTATTTTCATCGTGGAAGCGACAACAGCAACCGTTACGAAATTGTCTCGAATGAAAAACAGCCCACGGTGTCACTAAACTACACTCCTGGAAATTGAAATAAGAACACCGTGAATTCATTGTCCCAGGAAGGGGAAACTTTATTGACACATTCCTGGGGTCAGATACATCACATGATCACACTGACAGAACCACAGGCACATAGACACAGGCAACAGAGCATGCACAATGTCGGCACTAGTACAGTGTATATCCACCTTTCGCAGCAATGCAGGCTGCTATTCTCCCATGGAGACGATCGTAGAGATGCTGGATGTAGTCCTGTGGAACGGCTTGCCATGCCATTTCCACCTGGCGCCTCAGTTGGACCAGCGTTCGTGCTGGACGTGCAGACCGCGTGAGACGACGCTTCATCCAGTCCCAAACATGCTCAATGGGGGACAGATCCGGAGATCTTGCTGGCCAGGGTAGTTGACTTACACCTTCTAGAGCACGTTGGGTGGCACGGGATACATGCGGACGTGCATTGTCCTGTTGGAACAGCAAGTTCCCTTGCCGGTCTAGGAATGGTAGAACGATGCGTTCGATGACGGTTTGGATGTACCGTGCACTATTCGGTGTCCCCTCGACGATCACCAGTGGTGTACGGCCAGTGTAGGAGATCGCTCCCCACACCATGATGCCGGGTGTTGGCCCTGTGTGCCTCGGTCGTATGCAGTCCTGATTGTGGCGCTCACCTGCACGGCGCCAAACACGCATACGACCATCATTGGCACCAAGGCAGAAGCGACTCTCATCGCTGAAGACGACACGTCTCCATTCGTCCCTCCATTCACGCCTGTCGCGACACCACTGGAGGCGGGCTGCACGATGTTGGGGCGTGAGCGGAAGACGGCCTAACGGTGTGCGGGACCGTAGCCCAGCTTCATGGAGACGGTTGCGAATGGTCCTCGCCGATACCCCAGGAGCAACAGTGTCCCTAATTTGCTGGGAAGTGGCGGTGCGGTCCCCTACGGCACTGCGTAGGATCTTACGGTCTTGGCGTGCATCCGTGCGTCGCTGCGGTCCGGTCCCAGGTCGACGGGCACGTGCACCTTCCGCCGACCACTGGCAACAACATCGATGTACTGTGGAGACCTCACGCCCCACGTGTTGAGCAATTTGGCGGTACGTCCACCCGGCCTCCCGCATGCCCACTATACGCCCTCGCTCAAAGTCCGTCAACTGCACATACGGTTCACGTCCACGCTGTCGCGGCATGCTACCAGTGTTAAAGACTGCGATGGAGCTCCGTATGCCACGGCAAACTGGCTGACACTGACGGCGGCGGTGCACAAATGCTGCGCAGCTAGCGCCATTCGACGGCCAACACCGCGGTTCCTGGTGTGTCCGCTGTGCCGTGCGTGTGATCATTGCTTGTACAGCCCTCTCGCAGTGTCCGGAGCAAGTATGGTGGGTCTGACACACCGGTGTCAATGTGTTCTTTTTTCCATTTCCAGGAGTGTATGTTTATTTTAAATCTTGACCATACTTTCCGCTATAATAATATAGCCTTCCTCAGAAGTCCTAAATAATGATCAAAATAACATCTTGACCAGTGATACAATCTACACATAAACTTCAAAATTACGTAAGTGATAACATATTACTTACATACACACTAATAAACGAAAAATGTCTTAGTCCAGCGGCAGCGTCAAGACCAATAAAATAACTTCAATAGTCATAAGTCTGTTTCTAACATAAGTAAAATTAGATATGGCACCCTATGTCCTCCGCCACCTCTGTTGTACTGGGCGCACGGTCCTCAAACGTGCCGCACCCCGCGCATCGTAGGTGGCGCTCACCACAGTGAGCTACATCGCACCGTAAATCTAGCAACTAGTCAATATATACGACAATAAATTAATAACAAGTCTACATGTGCAAATGAAGTACCATATACTTATCAATACGAATGTCCGACAGATGAAATACTGTTGCATACGATCATTAGAGTGGCAGAACATTAACAATTTCATATAACAAAGTTTGTCGTTTCACTGTTTGATGCATGATTCAGAAACGAGATTGTCATATGCAAATATAACTCCAGCTTACATTAAAAGCTCTAAACAGCTTATAGGGTCGTAGTCGTTGTACATAACCACAGTACCACTGATTGACATTAGTTCTACTACTAGCACCCTAGTGCCTGAGGGCGGTAACACGGTACAAGATAACAAAGGACACATTAACACATCGCCGGCCGCGGAGGTCTAGCGGTTCTGGCGCTGCAGTCCGGAACCGCGGGACTGCTACGGTCGCAGGTTCGAATCCTGCCTCGGGCATGGGTGTGTGTGATGTCCTTAGCTTAGTTAGGTTTAAGTAGTTCTAAGTTCTAGGGGACTTATGACCTAAGATGTTGAGTCCCATAGTGCTCGGAGCCATTTGAACCATTAACATATCTGTCTCAACACAAAGCTCTGTTAACATAAAAGCAGCTCATGACTCTTTATGACAAGTACCTACTGGAGCATTGTCATAAAACATTAGTTTATCTCAAAAGATAATCATATGGCACAATCAAGTAACTACTAGTGCCTATCTGCTACGCCCAATACTGGCTGAAAACCTTCAAGGAAGCTGGAACTTTTAAAATAACACTGAACATAATTTAGTGCAATTGTGGGACGTTTTTCATTCGTGACAATTAATATATTTCTACTACATACATTTTCAAGGGGCCTGACAAAATATACCTTCCGACAGTCCCGTGTTGCATATGTGACTGAAAACAGGGAGAACATATCTGAAGGAAAGGTTTTAGTAATTTACTTGAACGATAAAGCACCCTCTGACTTTATTAACCTTTTGCGATTAGCAACACTGTCAAACGAAGATAAGTTCACTCTACAGCACTATTCCCAGTACTTAAAAGCTTTCAGTTGAACGTGGTGGTTTTCACTAAAGACACACAGCTGACGGCAATCTCCTAATCTTTCAGTGGGTCAGAAGCAGCAGTCAGTCTCAATACGAAACGAGAGGGATACCGATGTATGTCTATGAAAGGTCCATGTTTGCAGAAACAAAAGGTAAACCGTAGGATGGTGTGAAAAGGTTGTACGAATTATAAGTTAAAAGTCAGTGTGATGAAACAGATGTAAACAGATGTGACGTCATGATCTCAAATGTATCCATAAAACTATGAGATATGGATATATTTAAGTACCTGAATTGAATCTGAAGCTCTAAACACTTGTCTGACATGTAAATTATCAGGCGTATTCGACCCACAGCAGCCATATTTGTATAAGGAAACTGTGTGCCATTCTCTTCTACAATTAACTACTATGTTCAGTACTCTACATATACAGAGTGGTTGTTGCCCCCTCCCTTACATGTCGAAAACTTCATGTTCAAGTCGGAGTTTTGTCAAGAATAAAGACTGCTTACACCTAAAAGTGGACAAAGGTAGTGAAGTGGAGGAACCTTAAGATTACCTGCTGATAATCTGTTTAGGTGAATGGTAACTCTCTCCAAGGTGCAGAATCTTCAACTTCTTAAAAAAAACTTTTTCCATTAGGTACGAAATTGGGCAAAAAGCTGGAAGAAAAGATTATTCGCTCAAGGTCTGAACAACTCGCCGTTAAGCAGTGTTTGAGAGAGCTGCGTTTAACATCCTGTCGACGGCGAGTGTATTAGTGACGGAACAGTCATCATTTGAAGAAAGATGGGGAGGAAAATCGGTCGTGTCATTCCGAAAGAAATATCCTGGCATTCACCTCATGTGAGTCAGGAAGATCACTGATACTTTATTATACCAACACCCATTTCTTTGGTTCATACCACCTACTTAGGGATGAGCACACATACTTACATTCTTGGCACTGGTGCGGAGAACAGAGGCCTCCTCACAGCAGCAGGTCAAGTTCAAGACAGATCATACACTGACGGTAAAAAAAATCGCAACATCAAAACATAATTAATGTAGAGTATGAAATTTGGGGAATACATTTGCCTAGGTAAGTTATTTAAGTGATTAACACTGCAAGTGTTGTGTCTAGACAAGACAGTCTAGACACAAGGCGGAGATACCGAAAGGGCACGCGTCAACTCACGCCGACTGGCGTGAATTCTGGAACAGGATACGTAATTAATGCTATAAAGAAAAGTACGTATCGTCTGTTTACTTAACTTTAATTCATCCTTGTGGTACATCGCTCGTGACTATACAAATGAGACTCTCTCCAGATATGGTTAATGGCGCCTTGCTAGGTCGTAGCCATGGACTTAGCTGAAGGCTATTCTAACTGTCTCTCGGCAAATGAGAGAAAGGCTTCGTCAGTGTAGTCGCTAGCAAAGTCGTCGTACAACTGGGGCGAGTGCTAGTCCGTCTCTCTAGACCTGCCGTGTGGTGGCGCTCGGTCTGCGATTACTGACAGTAGCGACACGCGGGTCCGACATGTACTAATGGACCGCGGCCGATTTAAAGCTACCACCTAGCAAGTGTGGTGTCTGGCGGTGACACCACAGCAAGGACACACGTTAATTTAAGCGAAAGATAAGCCATTACAGATGGAAGATACTGGTTCATTAATAACCGGTGTGACCGCGAGAATGTTGAACGCAAGCGTGCAAACGTACATGCATTGTCTTCTACAGGTGCTGGAAGTCAGTTTGTGGGACGGAATTCCATGCCTGTGGCACTTGGTTGGTCAATACAGGGACTGTTAACTCCGTTTGTGGATGACGATGGAGTTGTCGTTAGATAATGTCTCATATATGCTCGATTGGAGACAGATATGGTGATCGAGCGTGCCAAGGAAATACGTCGACACGCTGTAGAGCATGTTGGATTACAACAGCGGTATATCGGTGAGCGTTATCCGGTTGTAAATGACCCTCTGGAATGCTGTTCATGAATGGCAGCAGAACATACCAAATCACCAGACTGAAGTACAGTTTTGCAACTAGGGTTTGTGGAATAATCACAAGAGCATTGCTGCTGTCATACGAAATCGGACGCCAGATCATATCTCCAGGTGCAGGTCCAGTGTTTCTAGCACGCAGATTGGATCCTTACCAGGTAGGATTGACGTCGGACATCGAAAAAGGACAAAGAAGGGCAGCTCGTTTCGTGTTGTCGAGCAGTAGGGGTGAGAGTGTCACTGATATGATACGCGAGTTGGTGTGGCAGACACTGAACAAAGGCAGTTTTCTTTGCGGCGATATCTATTTACGAAATTTCAATCACCACCTTTCTCTTCCGAATGCGAAAATATTTTGTTGACACCCACCTATGTAGGGAGAAATGATCGTTATAATAAGAGAAATCAGAGCTCGAACGGATAGATTTAGGTGTTCCTTTTTCTCACGCGCCATTCGAGAGTGGAATGGTAGAGAAGTAGTATGAAAATGGTTCGATGAACCCTCTGCCAGGCACTTAAGTGTGAATTACAGAGTGACCATGTAGATGTAGATGCAGGCCCTTAACTAGTCTCCTTCTAACCAACACAAGTTCGGATTCGGGAGGAGGATGGTTCAAACTAGCGTCCGGGCATCCTGATTTAGATTTTCCTTGATTTCCCTAAATCACTTCAGGCAAATGCTGGGATGGTTCCTTTGAAAGGGCACGGTCGATTTCCTTCCCCCATCCTTCCTTAATCCGATGGGAACGATGACTTCGCTGTGATGTTCTCTTCCCCAACCAACCAGCACACGGCTATCACTGGCACAGAGGCAGAACCAGCTTCATCAGAAACCACGTTGGACCTCCATCCTGCCCTCCAATGAGCTCTCGTTTGACAACACTATAGTCGCAAATGGTGGTGGCTTTGGGGTGGTGTAATGTAGGCTACAGGGCGTGTGGCTCGGAGCTGTCCTGAAGTAACCGTTTTGTAACAGTTCGTTGTGGCACTGTGATGCCAACTGCTCTTCAGATTGCTGCTGACATACGGTCACCAGTAATCTTTATTTTACAATTGTTGTTCCCTACTTTTGCCCAAATAAACAGGTACTCGTCTGCATTCAGCTACTTCTTTCTTCTTGTAGACGAATTAAACGGCCTATCTGGAACCAATGTACCATAGGGAACCTTAGCTAGTAGTCCTGTACTCTCCACAATACTCAAAGTCCTCCAAGCCAAAAATGTTTGCTTGAGGAAAAGCTTCAAGGTCATCATAATCTGCATGGTTCCCCCATACAACAGCAAAGGGCAGCCATGTACTGCTTTCAAAGACAGCACTGATATCACATGTGAAATGCATTCTCAGTCCACGAAAGACATTTGGACCACCAATAAGCTGCTGCTTATTGAATTGGCCAGCAAGGTTAATGTCTATTGCTTTCAAAAACTTGTACACAGGAACACTGCGCCGCCAACGGCGACAATAACTACGTGGCACAGACATTGCAGAAGTACGGATGCCGGTCTTCATGTGACCGTAATTCTCGTGACTACTGCTGCCAGCGATCCTGTAAAGTGGCTCCATTCCTGCCAAATCTTTCTGCGGTATCGCATAAGGAACATCGAGCTTCTCGCTGTCCTATTGTACGACCATATTCAAACTCAGTGAGATGTTGATAGAGCCGTCTTTGACGTCTTAAAGGCGTTCTCTACGAAAATCAGTTCCTCACGTCCAATCCGAAAGTTAGCTAACGTCACAACCGTTACATCGTATGTTTGAAGCAAATCTGATTTGCGTCCTCATAGTGGCGCTACTAGAGCCACTCTTATGCGACTAGTGCGAAATTTGAATAGAAATCACCTTTCAGATGTGCAAACACGCCTACCAACTTTCATTTATGTCGCACAACTTGTTCCTGGTGTTGTGATTTTTTTTCGGAATTATATAACGGTAAGGCAGAGATTTCGGAATCTAATTTTAAAGTTGAAGACATTTAGATTGACAGATGTGGACTTTGACCACAATTTATTGGGTATTATCTGCATATTAAAAGTGAAGAAACAGCAAAAAGTTAGGAAATTATGGAGATGGGAGCTGGAGAAGTTAAAAGAAGCAGAGGTCATCCAGAGTTTCAGAGGGAACATTAAGCAACGGGAAAGAAATACAGTAGAAGACGAATGGATAAAATAATGAAGGCAACAGAGGAGCAAATAGGTAAAGGGACATGGCCTAGTAGAATTCCTTGGATAACCCAGGAGATAATGAATTTAATTGATGAAAGGAGAAAATATAAAACTGCAGCAAATAAAGTAGGTGAAAGGGACTACAAAGACACGAAACATATATAACTGAAATATAAGGAATGAGAGTGACAGAAAGTGCAAAATGGTTAACCAGGAATGTCTGAAGGACGAATGCAAAGATTGAGAAAAATATTTCACTAGGAGTAAGATGGGCTCCGTCTACGTAAGAACTGAAGAGTACTTTGGTGAAGAGAGAAGCACCTGCATTAATATGAAGAGCTCAGGTGGAAAACCAGTCGTAAGCCAAGAATAGCACCTAACAGAAGCAAGGAGCATATACAGAGGGATGACTTGTAGGCAATGTTCCAGAAATGGAAGAGGACCTAGATGAAATAGGAGGTATGACACTGCGTGAAGAATTTGACAGAGCACTGGAGGGTCTAAATCGAAACAAGGCTCTGGGAGTAGATGACATTCCACCAGAACTATTGACAGCCTTGGGGGAGCCATCTATGACAAAGTTCTTCCATTGGCTGTGCAAGCTGTATGAGACAGACGAATAACCCTCTGATTTCAAGAAGAATGTAATATTCCAATTCCAAGCAAAGCAGTTGCGCTCAGGTCTGAAAATTACCGAACTATCAGTTCAATAGGTCATGTCTGCAAAACACTAACACGAATTCTTTACAGGAGAATTGAAAAACTGATAGAAGCCGACCTCGGGGAGATCAGTTAGCATTCTGGAGAAATGTAGGAACGCGCAAAGCAAGATTCACCCTACGTCTTATCTTATAAGATAGGATAAGGAAAGGCAAATCGACGTTTATAGCATTTGCAGACGTAGAGAACGCTTGGACAATGTTGCCTGGCACTTGCGCATTGAAATTTTAAAGGTAGCAGGGGTAAAATCAAGGGAGCGAAAAACTATTTACAATTTGTAAGAGTCGGCGGGCATGAGAGGGAAACAATGGTTGAGAAGTGAGCGAGATAGGGTTGTAGCTTATACCTGATGTTATTCAGTCTGTACACTGAACATGCAGTACAGGAAACAAAGAAAAATAAGAAGTAGGAATTATAGTCCACGGAAAGGAAATAAAAACTTTGAGGTTTGCCGATGACAATGTAATTCTGTCAGAGATAGCAAAGGCCTTGGAAGGGCAGCTGAGCAAAATAGATAGCATCTTGCAAGAAGAGTATTAGATGAACATCAGAAAAAGCAAAACCACGATAATAGCATGTAGTCGAATTAAGTGATGCTGAGGAAATTAGATTAGGGAGCGAAACAATTGATATAGTATACGAGTCTTTCTATTTGGGCATCAAAATGACTTATGATGGCCGAAGCAGAGAAAATATAAAATGTATTTTGACAGTGGCAGGAAAACCGTTCCTGTCGAAGAGAAATGTGTTAACATCGAATACAGACTTACGTGTGCGTTATTAAGTGTACGATCTTCTAATATGTTACACCTCCTGCTGTATGAACCTTAACTTATATTCTAAATCTATACCCACCTTACCAGGAATCGTGTTGTTCCTCCCAATATATTTCACCTATTTCCACACTATCTAATTTCAACCTATCTATTACTCGTTTCTAGCTATCTGAACTACCGATCCTATTAAGTGAAATAATATTTCCCATTCTGACCCTTAGAACGCCAGATTTGCTTTTTCTGATGACAAAATATCCTGTGCAGTAATCCACACCTGGAGGTTTAGCTTTCCTTTCACTAAGGCTGACCGAAATGTGCTGATATCATCAATGTCAATACAGTATCGTATTTATCTCGGGTATGCTGCTAATCAGGCGCAGTAAGTACACTGGGCGTTTGCGGCTAAAGATCATTTGGGTAAGTGGTAAACAGAGTTGTGTTGAAATCTGTTGAGGAAAAACAAAACAGTGATAGTGTTTATGCTGTCTCAGTATTGCAATCAGTTCGTGCATGTACTCACCTATCAGCTCCTCTTAGCAACAGCAAGTACTTTGAGGTTGAACGCGCGGAAGACATCGGCAGCAGAAAATGGCACGAAACGTAAACTACATAGTATCGTGACAAAATAATACACATTGTTTGACAAAGGCTTTATAATTCAGTATGATCCAAATATGTCACACTCTCTGAAGACGCAGGCTCAGTCTAATGGATCTCAATGAACAGGCATTATTTCAGCTGCATGACAACAGAAATCGTTCAGTGCCAAAAAAGCGCTGTCGATACTAAAACGCCTTAGGACTTTTCACATCTTTAACTTCATTAGATGTAAGTCATCATAGACGACAGATGAATGAAGATTATTCCTTCTTTTAGGCAGCTATGTTCTTATACGGTATTGAAAGATAGCTGTATGTTATGCACATTCCACCATCGCAAAGGATATACTGTTTAACCTTGCAGGCGACAATCATTGCTGCACAGTTGTCGACTATTGTTGCACGTCTAGGCATATCGCTAACTGCGAATCTCAGTCTCTCTCTCTCTCTCTCTCTCTCTCTCTCTCTCTCTGTCTGCCTGTCTGTCTGTCTGTTTGTTTGTCTCTCTCTCTCTCTCTCTCTGTCTCTTTCTCTCTACGAAACTTCATGTGTCCTGGGTCGAAAGAAAGTGAGCGTTAGTAATACCGAACACTGCAATAACATTTCCTTGCTCTAGTGTGAATCGCTTGACGGGACGCCATAGGACTTACACTCCGAGTACAGGCACATGGTCACAGGATTGGTAACCTGTAGTGACCAAATGGAATTATGTAATTGTATGAACAAAGTTAAATTTATTCTACACTTGAGTTAAGGAGATTACATTTTGCACAGTGTCACTGCAATTTACATTTCTTGTACATATGCCATCCCGCGGTGTTTTTATTTCGGGCAATGTATTGTTTTGAAGTACGAGTAATATAGCTTGGTTTAAAGTAGTCATATACAGTCACTTGAAATTGTAGCTTTGGTATTGTACATTTACCAATACTACAAAGTAATGCTCGTTCCTTGTAGGGAATACAGTGATACACTTCGTTCTTGTTTGTCTCATGTTTCCCTAAGGCTGCAGCATTGTTTTGATGATTGTTGAAAGAGGTTGACTTAAGAATTTCTTCCAAATCTGTGCATTTCCAACAGTGATGTTGTTTCAAACTGCATCACTGTGGTGACATAAACGGGGTGTTTGGTCTACAGCAACGTCATGTTAAAGCCCTTCATGGTATTAGATGTGTGAATTTTCAGGCTCACATTGCAGGCGAAGAAGGGCTTTGAAAGGATTTGTGTTCGGTTAACGCTAATATCCACACATGCTCAAGCTTTGTCACCAGTATGAGCATAAGTGTCTGTGAATAAAAAGTAATGGGAACGAGACGCTAGATTTTGATATATCTTTGGAGGCACATCACTGTCTTTCCATATCCTTACCATTGCCTATCCAATTAATTTATCGCGTTCCCTTTATTTAAAGAGGGTTTTGTCAGTAGAAGTATCATAGCACCGTCTCCCGACAGTATGAGAGCAAAATAAAACGACGTAGCCCGTCTCCAATGTATGTATCTACGGGTGTTGGATGACAATATGGAAACACCCCAGGAAGTGCATGATTAAGCATAAATGGAGGTATCAGCCAAACCTACAGGTTGCGCTTTTGTATTTGGCCACTGCCGGCGCCTGTACTACGTCCTCAATACGTTGCAAGTAACACTTGCAGAACTGTTCTGGCGTAACCACAAGCGTCCGAACGAAGATGAAGAACACAAGAGCAGAGAAGGCGGTGAGACGACATCAGGCAATAGCCCGCTAACAAGAACCGCACCACGACCGTAGCACTCTCAAGCCGAAGAGAATACAAGCGCCGGTCCTGCCATCCTCGGCCGGCCGGTGTTAGCCCAGTACTAGGAGAACACTGCGAGAGCAGTGGCGTGTGATCCATACCAATTGCTTACATGGACCTTGTATACAGCAAAGGGCTTTGGTTGTTCGCATGTCGCCCATCGCTTGGACACCATTGTAAATTCAAAGTTACGTATTGTCAACCTGCTTTATTGAAATAAAAAGTACTACTGTGATTTACCTGAATTTTTGTATAGCATTCCGAGGACGCAGTATCCTTTAGGCACCCTATAAGGGACGAGTGGGCAGGACCCCACAACAACAGAGTTCTGTGATGTAAGAGCATTATTTCGGAGCTACGTGCGCTCGAACTTGGGTAGTTTGTTGCTTTTTGTATGGTGGGTGCTTCTGTACCCGAGGTAGCCGAAGTTTTTGGTGTTTCGAGAGGCACCACAATGAAGACATACCGCGTACAGAATGAACAGAAAAGCATCATCCACTAGACCACAACGCGGGCGAAAATGTGTGTTAAGTGATCATGACAGATGCTCATAGAAGAGCACTGTGACCAAAAATGAAAGCACGACAACAGAAAAAGTCACTGGCAGAACCGAATGGCGCACTAGTGAACCCTGTCAGAACCAAAAAACACAAAGCAAGCTCCATAAGCAGGGGATTTCACGGCAAGCCGGAATTGGAAAACTCCCATCAGTGATGCAAATGCCCGTAGTGCCGACGCCATAAAATCTGAACTATAGACCAATGGAACAACATATTTTGATCGGCCGAGTCTTGTTTTACATGTCTACAGCTTCTGACAGAGTCTACGTCCCAAGAGTGAACCCTGGTTGATTTCGGTGATGATTTGGGCAGCTGATTTGGGTAACAATATCGTGGTGTTCGATGTGCCCAATGGTTATTCTGCAATGTCACGTTGCTGCCAAGGAATATCACCTTACTTTACTTGAAGTGAACACTCTCAGAGTAGATTGATCTTTGTCTACCAGTGTTCATAATACAGTGCCCGTTGCAATTTATAGTGATTTCCTATCTGAGATCCCATGGCCAATCAGTTAACAGCACAAGAAAAGTGATACGCCGCTTTACTGTTCTTGCAGAAATCTTTCTACTTTAAGCACTTCATACAAAGTACAAAAAGTTTATTTTTAATCATTTTGAAAACAAGTACACCACTTTAATTTTGTAAACGTTTGACAGTTGAAGCAGAATGTAGCAGTGCAGATGGTTCAAACTGCTCACACGAAACATGTTCCCAGTTTTAGAAACATGCAATGTTTTATTGTTTTTAAGCACAGTAACAGTTTTCGAGGCAGTGAATGGCATTTAATCTTTTAGAATGTTTTGTAAAGCACCGAATTCTCCTTGTGTGTGGTATGCTCTAAGGCTTTTGGCTGCGTTAACGACCAAACTGCAGCCTCTTTGATCGAGCACGCGTTTCTTCTGAAACATGGGTTTGACTGTTATGAATGCAAACGAAACAGGAATATAGAAAATAAAATAATGAAACAACAGCTGAATGCGTTTCTTTCATCGATGCGAAGCGGAGTGACGCTGAGGCAACCAATCATAGCTCAACAAGCCGGCGATACACGAAAATCTAGGCTGCAGCATGAACACAGCCTCTTGATTTAGGTACCACTTCCCACAGTGAACAGCAAACGCAGTGCATACGTGTAGCTTTTGAAGCTGTTGCCATAGCTCCAAACACACATTTTCAAACGAAGAAAAGGGTGATATAAACATTATGTAGCGGCGCGCTAGTGACTATGCACAGGAGGCAATACGATTATATCAAGAGGGGTATCCTCAGGGAGGACAGCCAGCAACAGAGTGTTCGCTAGTTCCCATCATTCCCTGTATGGTGTACGTACATTCAAAACCAACAAGCAGCTTGCAGGCTGACCAATAAGAGTAAAGACACGAAGAATGGAGGAGCGTGTATTACAAAACATGGACGTAATGCAGAGCACAAGCACCAGAATAATTTCTGCAGCAAAACTCATTAAGTCCCCAACCTCACCATTGCGGATAATACGTGAGGCAGTTTCCCTGTTTCATACATCGTGTACAAAGTGTGCTAGCTTTGCCTAACTTCTGCCGATGGATCGTTAAGCCATGTGGGAATGACCCAGAGTTCCTTGTGCACATGTTGTTTATAGGCGGATTACGCTTTACCCGAGATGGTATCATGATCATCCACGGTGCGGCTGGCCCCGGCGTAGGTTCGAGTCCTCCCTCGGGCATGGGTGTGTGTGTTTGTCCTTAGGATAATTTAGGTTAAGTAGTGTGTAAGCTTAGGGACTGATGACCTTAGCAGGTAAGTCACATAAGATTTCACATAAATTTGAACAACTGATCATCCACAAAATATACCTTTCGGCCTACGAGATGCAATATGGTACCACTGAGATTGCGTATTAGCGGAGATTTTCCGTTACCGTTTGGGCAGATGATGTCCGTGGTCGGTTGATGGGGATACGTTTCCTACCTCGCCGAAATACTGGCCGTGCGTACCTTCAATTCCTGCAACAAAGGCTACTACACTATTTAGATGACGTTCCTTAAGCTGAAACGAGGTATAAGACCTATGTGGTAATGCATGTTGGTGCATAGGCAGACTTTAATATGACTGCTCGAGAACACGTAGCACGAATCGTCTATAAAAAATTTCGAGGGTTGTCATTATTCCCCGACTTGAATCCGTTGGATTTTACTGTGTCAGTTTGTTTGAAGGTACCCATCTGCTTTTTGGATCCTCAGGGACTCTGTTTTAAGGAGTTAATGTTTTCGATCATGATACGTTCCATCGAGGACACCGTTGGTTTTCGAAGCTATGTCTACTACAATTATTCGCCCCACTAGTTGTAGCTGTAATAGTGAAACAACCTGTACTTAAGAGTAATGAAAACTGCCGCTACCAGTCGGCTCCTGAAGGCGAATGAACCTTCAAGTACATAGAACCATTGATGAATGGCACGTTGAGAGGCTACCTGTGAAATGCACTGTAATTCCTATGCTGATAATCTTGTGTAGATCAGTTATCGAGCTAGAGGTTGTTACCTTACTGTTCCAGCAATGCGAAATTAATAAAGTTAGTATCGTTCGTTGGCAGGCAGGAGAAACAAGACTTCTGGTCAGGTGACTACAGGGTTATAAACACAAAGTCAAATAGGGGTAATGCAGGAGTAGGTTTAATAATGAATAGGAAAATAGGAATGCGGGTAAGCTACTACAAACAGCATAGTGAACGCATTATTGTGGCCAAGATAGATACGAAGCCCTCACCTACTACAGTAGTAGAAGTTTATATGCCAACTAGCTCTGCAGATGACGAAGAAATTGAAGAAATGTATGATGAAATAAAAGAAATTATTCAGACAGTGAAGGGAGACGAAAATTTAATAGTCATGGGTGACTGGAATTCGAGTGTAGGAAAAGGGAGAGAAGGAAACGTAGTAGGTGAATATGGATTGGGGCTAAGAAATGAAAGAGGAAACCGCCTGGTAGAATTTTGCACAGAGCACAACTTAATCATAGCTAACACTTGGTTTAAGAATCACGATAGAAGGTTGTATACATGGAAGAACCCTGGAGACACTAAAAGGTATCAGATAGATTATATAATGGTAAGACAGAGATTTAGGAACCAGGTTTTAAATTGTAAGACATTACCAGGGGCAGATGTGGACTCTGACCACAATCTATTGGTTATGACCTGTAGATTAAAACTGAAGAAACGGCAAAAAGGTGGGAGCTTAAGGAGATGGGATCTGGATAAACTGAAAGAACCAGAGGTTGTACAGAGTTTCAGGGAGAGCATAAGGGAACAATTGACAGGAATGGGGGAAAGAAATACAGTAGAAGAAGAATGGGTAGCTTTGAGGGATGAAGTAGTGAAGGCAGCAGAGGATCATGTAGGTAAAAAGACGAGGGCTAGTAGAAATCCTTGGGTAACAGAAGAAATATTGAATTTAATTGATGAAGGGAGAAAATATAAAAATGCAGTAAATGAAGCAGGCAAAAATGAATACAAACGTCTCAAAAATGAGATCGACAGGAAGTGCAAAATGACTAAGCAGGGATGGCTAGAGGACAAATGTAAGGATGTAGAGGCGTGTCTCGCTAGGGGTAAGATAGATACTGCCTACAGGAAAATTAAAGAGACCTTTGGAGATAAGAGAACCACTTGTATGAACAACAAGAGCTCAGATGGAAACCCAGTTCTAAGCAAAGAAGGGAAAGCAGAAAGGTGGAAAGAGTATATAGAGGATCTATACAAGGGCGATGGACTTGAGGACAATATTATGGAAATGGAAGAGGATGTAGACGAAGATGAAATGGGAGATACGATACTGCGTGAAGCGTTTGACAGAGCACTGAAAGACCTGAGTCGAAACAAGGCCCCCGGAGTAGACAACATTCCATTGGAACTACTGACGGCCTTGGGAGAGCCAGTCCTGACAAAACTCTACCATCTGGTGAGCAAGATGTATGAAACAGGCGAAATACCCTCAGACTTCAAGAAGAATAGAATAATTCCAATCCCAAAGAAAGCAGGTGTTGACAGATGTGAAAATTAGCGAACAATCAGTTTAATAAGCCACAGCTGCAAAATACTAACACGAATTCTTTACAGACGAATGGAAAAACTAGTAGAAGCCGACCCCGGGGAAGATCAGTTTGGATTCCGTAGAAATACTGGAACACGTGAGGCAATACTGACCTTACGACTTATCTTAGAAGAAAGATTAAGGAAAGGCAAACCTACGTTTCTAGCATTTGTAGACTTAGAGAGAGCTTTAGACAATGTTGACTGGAATACTCTCTTTCAAATTCTAAAGGTGGCAGGGATAAAACACAGGGAGCGAAAGGCTATTTACAATTTGTACAGTAACCAGATGGCAGTTAAAAGAGTCGAGGGACATGAAAGGGAAGCAGTGGATGGGAAGGGAGTAAGACAGGGTTGTAGACTCTCCCCGATGTTATACAATCTGTATATTGAGCCAGCAGTAAAGGACACAAAAGAAAAATTCGGGCTTGGTATTAAAATCCATGGAAAAGAAATAAAAACTTTGAGGTTCGCCGATGACATTTTAATTCTGTCAGAGACAGCAAAGGACTTGGAAGAGCCGTTGAACGGAATGGATGGCGTCTTGAAGGGAGGATATAAGATGAACATCAACAAAAACAAAACGAGAATAATGGAATGTAGTCGAATTAATTCGGGTGATGTTGAGGGTGTTGGATTAGGAAATGAGACACTTAAAGTAGTAAAGGAGTTTTGCTATTTGGGGAGCAAAATAACTGATGATGGTCGAAGTAGAGAGGGTATAAAATGTAGACTGGCAATGGCAAGGAAAGCGTTTCTGAAGAAGAGAAATTTGTTAACATCGAGTATAGATTTAAGTGTCAGGAAGTCCTTTCTGAAAGTATTTGTATGGAGTGTAGCCATGTATGGAAGTGAAACATGGACGATAAATAGTTTGGACAAGAAGAGAATAGAAGCTTTCGAAATGTGGTGCTACAGAAAAATGCTGAAGATTAGATGGGTAGATCACATAACTAATGAGGAAGTATTGAATAGGATTGGGGCACAACTTGACCAGAAGAAGGGATCGGTTGCTAGGACATGTTCTGAGGCATCAAGGGATCACCAATTTAGTATTGGAGGGCAGCTTGGAGGGTAAAAATCGTAGGGGGAGACCAAGAGATGAATACACTAAGCTGATTCAGAAGGATGTAGGTTGCAGTAGGTACTGGGAGGTGAAGAAGCTTGCACAGGATAGAGTAGCATGGAGAGCTGCATCAAACCAGTCTCAGGACTGAAGACCACAACAACAACAACCGTTCGTAATACTAAAGTAGATTTAATACCTAACGAGCAGGAGTCAATCTTTCTGAACAGCAATTTCCACCTGTATATTCCTATTCCATACATCTTACGGAGTGACTACAACGTGTTCAGTCTGTTGTAATGCTTTTCCAGTCGTGACTACTTCAAAGGCCACCCATTTCCCTAATTGTCGCTAATAGTTGATAGTGCAGTGGCACTAAAGTTGAGGAAGCCGATATAAATGCTAAAATTTTGTCTAGAAAGGATGAACAGGTCGAAGTATACAGTTACTAGTGGGCGGAGTGTATCCCAATGTTGCAGGAAAAATTCGAAATTTCTGCGGAATTTTCTCAAGAATTTAGCACTAGTGTAACTGTTTGTTGTGACCCATACATACGACTGGAAGATGACATTCGGCGACAACAGCGGTCCTATTCCAGCTAAGTAACCTGTGAACTATCATACGGAGCTCATATTTACGTACACTAAAAACACCAACTTGAAATTAACACTCTCACTTGCGCTCTCACTCAAGAAGTTAAGCGTTCGGCGTGTTGCCCCACTATAGACTATTAACGAAGATACGAACATATGGAATAAGTTCACAGGTATGTGAGGGGTTTGAAACCTTCTTAAATAACAGAACCTAGTATGTTGTCCTCGGTGGAGATTGTTCACCAGTAACAAAGGTATCGTCAAGAGTGCGCCAGGGAAGTTTGATAGGACTGCTATTATTTTCTATGTAAGTAAATGATTGGCGGACAGGATGGGCAGCAACTGTTGCTGTTTGCTGATGATGCTATGGTGCACGGCAAGATGTCGTCGTGAGGTGACTGTAGGAGGACACAAGATGACTTAGACAAAACTCTTAGTAGGTGTGGTGAATGCTGCTACCTGTAAATGTAGAAAAAATTGAGTTAATGTGAATAAGTAAGGGAAAAAACACTATGATCGGATACAGCATTAGCAGTGTCCTACTTAACACTGTCACTTAGTTAAAATATCTGGGCGTAATGTTAGAAAGGGATATGAAACGAAAGAGCATGTGAATATTGTGACAGACGAGGCTGCTGTTTATTAGGAGATTTTGGAGAATTGTGGCTCATCTGTAAAGGAGACCGCTTATAGGGTGCTCCTGCGATCTATTCAAGAATACTTCTCGCGTGTTTGGGAAGCTTACTACGTAGGATTAAAGGAAGATACCGAAGCAATTCCAAACCGGGTTGCTAGATTTTTTTCCCCGTAGGGTTGAACAACACGCAAGTGTTACGGAGAGGCTGCAGTCATGGACTGTGCGGCTGATCCCGGCTGGTCGGGCATGGGTGCGTGTGTTTGTCCTTAGGATAATTTAGATTAATTAGTGTGTAAGCTTATGGACTCAAGACCATAGCAGTTAAGTCCCATAAGATTTCACACACATTTTAACATCGTCTGTTACGGAGAAGCTTCGGTTACTCAAATGGGAATCGTTGAAGGGAAGGTGATGTTCTTTTTAAGGAACATTACTGAGAAAATTTAGAGGACCAGCATTTGAAGCTGTTTGCAGAATGGTTCTACTGGCTCCCAAATGCATTTCGTGTAAGGATCACGAAGATAAGATGCGAGAGATTAGGCTCATACGAAGGCAAATAGACATCGTTCTTCCCTCTGTCTGTTTTCGAATGGAACAAGAAACAAAATGATTAGTTCTGGCAGAGGATACCCTCCAAGCGGCACCGTACAGTGGATTGCTAAATGTATATGTAGACGTAGCGTAGGCAATGCCAGCCGTTATTACACCACACACGGCCTATTCTTTTCACTTAAAAACTAATAGACTATTCAATCAACCACAGGTACAGGTCTGATTTGAGCCAACGCCGGGTTAATCTGTATTCTACACTGTTCTGAATAAATTAGTGCTGGTTCGTTGGAGAAACAAGCAACGAAAAAGCTCAGTTAGGCCCATAAAGATACGAGGAGGGACTCGAGCTCTAATCGTAATCATTTTAATTTAGAATAGTTCTATAAATACACAACTGCTTGCGAAAATTGCAGTATCGAGATTGGGACGAATTTTTTGCACAGACTTGGCAATAACCCAGTGATTAGAATTATATAAGTGTATATCTAGTGTATAACCTATAGAACAAGCTGGATTCCGAAGCAATTTTAGCACTATTGACCACATTCTGACCGTTAGTGAAGTGATAAGCAGAGCGAATGAATACCAACTGCCTCTCTGCATTGCCTTTGTTGACTTTGAAAAGGCATTTGACTCCGTTAGCCATGTAGCTGTCCTCCAAGCTTTGAGTGAGCAAGGAGTGGGAGCAGCATACATTGAAGTGCTCAGGAAAATCTACGAGAATTCTTCAGCTTATGTTAACATCGGCGAATCAACTCAAGAATTCCGCATCATGAGGGGTTTCAAGCAAGGCGATCCCATCTCCCCAAAACTGTTCTCTGCTGTATTAGAAATGGCTATGTCAAAGCTGAGCTGGGAAGGTAAGGGAATTAGAGTTAATGGAAGAAGGCTTACCAACTTGAGATTTGCTGATGATATTCCCTTACTGGCCAAAGACTTCGCAGAGCTCCAAAACTTAGTTACAGATCTTGCATCGGAATGTCAGCTGGTTGGCTTGAACGTGAACCTTTCCAAAACAAAAGTAATATCCAACAAATGGGTCCCAGCTGGAGATGTGAAAGTCAAGGACAGTCTACTAGAAGAGGTCAGTGAATATGTCTACCTTGGCCAGATTATAAATATGAAGGGAGACATAAGACCAGAAATCTATCGACGCATCAAGCTTGGTTGGCAAGCATTTGGGAAGAATTCAAAAGTATTCGGATCAAAATGCCAGTAAATCTGAAGAAAGCAGTATTTGATCAATGCATTCTTCCTGTGATGACGTACGGATGCGAGACATGGACACTGAACTCATTTACAAAAGGGAAACTTAGGACAGCACAGAGAGCCATAGAGAGATCAATGCTGGGCAATACAAGAAAGGACAGGATAAGGGCAGATGACATGCGGTCTGTGACGACGGTTAATGACATCTTAGAGAGAGTAGGTTCCTTGAAATGGCAGTGGGCTGGCCACGTCGCAAGAAGAAAAGACAACAGATGGACGAAGCTAGTACTGGAGTGGAGTCCGAGAGAGCACCGGAGGCCTAGAGGAAGACCACCAGACAGATGGGACAAAGACACCAAGAAGATCGCTGGTAACACCTGGCAGAGAACTGCCCAAGACCGTCCCACTTGGAGAAGACTTCTGAAAGCCTACCTGAATCCACGACTCAAAGAGGCCACATCATCTAATGATTGAATTGGCTGATGATGATGATGATGATGATATCTAGTTTGACTGTGATAACTCGGTACAGAGCACAGCATCCAAGTGCTGCAGTCAGAGCCTCTATACGTCGTGGCATGGAATCAGGACTCCCAGAACGAACAAGTTGCCGACAGACCATATCCCAGACGTATTCGAGGGGCTATATGTCAGACGAACGTGCAGGCCAGGGAAGCAGTTGCACCTATCGTTCTTAGAAGAAGGCTTCCGTCTCCTCGCAAAGTGTGGCCTGAGTTCTGTCCTGCGGAAATACGGCATTTGCGGCTGTCTGTAAAGGGGAAGGGTGAATGTAAAACCACCGATATGTAGAGATTGCTATTCAGAATGTACTGAGTATCTAAGAGGCGGGATTGCATGTTACAGCCATTAGCGCAGCAAACCATTGCCTTGAGTAATTCATATGCCGATATTACTCCCTTCAACATCAACGAGTGTTGCCGCCATCTCTTGGCACTTTTCCACTTGGTTTGAAAGCTCTCCACCGACTGAACGTGGCGTGACAATGACGTATCCAGTCACACAAAAGAACGCACTGCTGGAAGTTCGTGCACACCATCTCCCTGTAGGTACACTCTTATCATCCTCTGATTTTGGACTTATTCAAACGATTCTTTCGGGTGCTGCAATTTTCACAAGTAGTATTATATCAGTGGAGAAGGTGCACTTGAGTTAGTTCCATAATATATCAAAACGCGAAGATTAAGATATAACATCCTTTCCTATCGACGAAGTTAAGTAGCGATGGCCATAATGTAACTAGGAGGGAAAGTTCCTCCAAGAAGTTCTTTTAGAATATTTTTATTACACACAGTTCTTTTAGAAAAACTCATTCCACATTTGAATGAATTATGCGATCAGTTATCTTCTCACTTTTCCAGTATATTGTGTGGCCTCCATCACTGTAAAGATTTTGTTCAATTCGTCTTCTTTTCACAAGCACTGGTGCCTCTTCAGGGGCGACTGATATCCCTTCCTCCTTAACACATACTATAAGCTGGGTTCTGTTGCGTCGATATAGATTTTTGAAGACTGCACCCTTTAGTTTGGCCCACAAGCGCAGTACAAAGCGTAGGTGTGGAATTTTCCCAGGCCAGTCACTCCAAGCAGCAATCTATATTCTCTTCAGAAGTGCCATTGTTCGTTTGGCTGTTGCTCCATCTTGCGTAAGAACAACGTTGTCTGGATTTGGGAAAAGGTATTCTGAACTGCTTCAGTGTACACAGCAACAATCATTTCCCAATAATAATCACTACTGAGGGTACCACTGAGGCATCAACCTAATACAGTTCACTTATTCCATAACCGTAGATACACTATGTGATCAAAAGTATCCGGACACTTGGCTGAAAATGACTTACAATACGTGCCTTCCCCCCCTCCCCCCCCCCCCCCCCCCCCGTACACCCGAAGGTAATGCTGGAATTCAATATGGTGTCGGCCCATCCTTAGTCTTGACCACAGCTTCCACTCTCACAAGCATACGTTCAATCAGGTGCTGGAAGGTTTCTTGGTGAATGGCAGCTCATTCTTCACGGAGTGCTGCACTGAGGAAAGGTATCGACGTCGATCGGTGGGGCCTGGCACGAAAACGGCGTTCCAAAACATCCGAGAGGTATTCTGTAGGATTCATTTCATTACTCTGTGCAGGCCAGTCCATTACAGGGATGTTATTGTCGTGTAACAACTCCGCCTCAGGCTGCGCATTACGAAAAGGTGCTCGATCCTGTTGAGAGATGCAATCGCCATCCCCGAATTGCTCTTCAACAGTGGGAAGCAAGAAGGTGCTTAAAACATCAATGTAGGCCTGTGCTGTGATAGTGCCACGCAAAACAACAAGGGGTGCAAGCCCCCCTCCATGAAAAACACGTTCACACCATAACACCACCGACTCCGAATTTTACTTTTGGCACTACACACGCTGGCAGATGACGTTCACTGGGCATTCGCCACACCCACACCCTGCCATCGGATCGCCACGTTGAGTACCGCATTTCGCCACTCCACACAACGTTTTTCCACTGTTCAATCGTCCAGTGTTTACGCTCCTTACACCAAGTGAGACGACGTTTGGCATTTACCGGCGTGATGTGAGGCTTATGAGCAGCCGCTCGACCATGAAATCCAAGTTCTCTCACCTCACACTTGCAGTGGATCGTGATGCAGTGTGGAATTCCTGTGTTATGGTCTGGTAGATGTCTGCCTATTACACAGACGAGGTCGGCCAGTACGCTTGGTGCTGTACGTGTCACTTCACGTTTCGACTTCGCTATCACATCAGAAACAGTGGGCCAAGGGATGTTTAGGAGTGTGGTAATCTCGCGTGCAGACGAATGACGCAAGTGACACCCAATTACCTGATCACGTTCGACGTCCGGGAGCTCAGTGGACCACCCCATTCTGCTCTCTTACGATGTCTAATGACTAATGAGGTCGCTGATATGGAGTACCCGACAGCAGATATCAGCACAATGCACCTAATTTGAAAAACGAATGTTTTTTGGGGTGTCTGGATACTTTTGATCACAAAAGTCGACCAACGAATCCTTCTTTTGATCTATAGTTTGGGCAAATTTTCTCCCCTTCATATCTACAGATTCACGCATTTTGTCTGTTAGGCTTTGGGTAAAGTTCTCCGGGAAACTCGTCTGAAACAAAATGTACGTCCCTCTCCTCTTTTCATTAGAGTTGGCATCGCAGTAACTTCGGTACCGTCCAGACTGTGGTGCCACACCACACACCAAAGTCAGAAACACATATCGATACTACAGACGTTAGCGAGGGCTCGCTGCAAACCTCAACAACAAATTGGAGACACCCCAAAAGACACGCCATCCCACTCAGCTTAGCAGCGCCCTCACGCTGAGGTTCATACAGAGTCGAGCACGCAAACCTCACCCCAGTTCGAGCCTTCGGCTACAAAGTCCACATCATCGTGCAGGACAGTGACAGATGAAGTTTCTGATGAAATGTACTATCGTAAAAGTGGAACATTGTACTGCAAGAGAACAGTATCGTAATGTGTACACGAAGTGATGCTTTCATAGTCAATGACAGTTGTACATTATCAAGCATTCCTGTGACAAAGCTGCATCAAAGTTAACACTTTATTCCTTTATGTAATGAATTAAACTAATACTACACGGTTCTAGTTTTATGAGCCTTCTACCAGAGAAGAAAAAACAACCCACCGTTATGGCCAGTCGAAAGTAGTTTCACCTGGTCACTACAGAAACCAAAAAATATTATTCATTCACAAAATACCTGACGATAAACAATATTTTTTTCTGAACATTGGGGTTTGTTGGCTTGACATAGCATGTTTCCTCCAAATTGTCTATGAATAAAGTCTTTTACATCTATCCCACCGAGGGTCTTCTGTCATTGCTGATAGTCATCTGAGAAATTCACACGAAGGGCCACTGCCCGATTACCGACATCAATTTTATCCTTTACTGTATGATTTTTTTAAGTGTTTGGTGTGAGTTTTGTTGATCGTCCAGCTCTGTTGTTAACATTACGAGAATCCCTATTAACACGAAATCTAATGGTTCTTGTATCAACGCTTAACGTTTGAGCAATTTTTGTGTTAGAAATTCTTCTGGCTTGTAGGTCTTCAATCTGAGAACGAACATGTTCATGCTTTGGTACCCTTTTTTTAATGATACCATTGAAAACAGACTAAAAGCACAAGTAACGATAGAGCAGTATACAAAGTCAACAATTAATTTAAGTAAGCAGTGTGTAAATCCATTAACTTATACAAAATTAATATTTTACTACCTGTCCTTTATAACTTTCGAAATAAAATTTAATGCTAAGATTAATTATTCTACTTCGTTAGGAGAACATGTGAAAATATTATTCAATGACTAATTTTCATTAACGTTGCAACTACAAGAGTGATTTTTTAAAAAAAATATCTGCTTATAAGAAGTGCACCACCACAACATCATTTGTAAACAGCAAATGAACAACTGTCGGAATGTGTTCACAATGGTTCAGGAAGTAATACAGACAACCACGAAGCTCATACAACCAGTACTATATGTTGACGTAAGGTGGTATTATCTCGACAGAGCATCAAACCACGATCACTCTGTTAATAGGAAAGGGAAAAATTTTCCATCCACCCTAACGTTTCAGCAGTCTTGAACATTTCATTGGTTCTGTCCCAGCAGGTTGTACAACTAATGAATAGCGCTAACCGATGCAGTACCAGATCTCTCTCTCTCTCTCTCTCTCTCTCTCTGCTCGCGAGTGTGTGTGTGTGTGTGTGTGTATGTGTTTATGTGTGCGCGCGCTCCCCCTGCCCCCTTACACCTTTCTCCTATGTGGTTATTAGGAACCGAAGTCGGCTTGCCACAGGAAGTCGTTATTGTACTCGCTGCTCCATGGGGGAATTAACAGAGAGTTGGAGAGCCATTAGTCACCATGGAAAACTGGCAATTAAGTAGACAAGCGCTAGAGTGAGCTCGTGTTTCATACTCGTCGGTTAATTTGATATGTAAGGCGAGAAAGCAATTAAGATTGCACTGCAAGCGTGCGGGGTGCGCTAGATCCTGGGACCTTTTTTTTTCTTTTTTGCCGGCCTGTCCACGCCTCGCTATAAGCGCGCCATTATAAGCAGAAGAGTGTGGTCTGGACGCGGAATTAACGAGGCAGAGCAGGGGAGGACACCCCTAGCAGGGCCGCAGGAGGGTTGCGAGGGGCGCGATAACTGGCTGCCCGCAAAGTTAATTCCCTGGGGCGACGCCTCGCGCGTAAATGGATTCCAGCGGCGATTTATTGCGAGAGGGGCGGTTTCAGGGAACGGGAGGGGGTAGGGGGAGCGGGCAGGGACGGAATGCTTCAGCGGGTGGGCCGAAGAAAGAGTGAAATAACACGATGATCCGATAAGTACGCTGCCCTCCCCTCAGTATCATTTAAACTGCGGAGTCAGTCGATAAATCTATGGCTACCGTTTTTTCAGCCGGCTCGTGCTGCTGAATCAGGCAGTAGTACTAGTGGTGGTAGCAGGGGCGCTGCGCCCCTAAACATCTCTGGAGCCGCAGAGCTGCGCACAGTCAGAGCTGGAGACCACATCTCAGCATTCGATCTGCTCTGGCTTTGGCACTATCAATTTATCAGATGTGCACGAAATTCAGTATTCTTAAATCGTCGCATATTATTACACTACTGTCCACTGAAATTGCAACATTCCATGCTGAAAGGGATCCGTCAGAGGTCTTTCATTTAATTTGTCTCGTTATCGTATAATTTCACTGCCTGATTGTAGCTATTGTCTAGGAAGAAAAATAGTCTTTTTCTTTATTTATACCCGTTTATAAAGTGTACAAGTATTATTCCTGTAAGAAAATCCTGTACGTGACAGAGTGATAAAGTGAAAACGCTTCTCTCGCGAGTGATGGGAATTAATAGTCTGCTACAGCAAGTTTTCTAATATTTGGGATTTAATGAATAAGCAGATAAGTTTAACTGTGCCGGAAGGGCACGTTGCTTTGGACAAGCGAGTCAAACTAAGTTGACGAGTGTGCACAGAACCTCTTCCAGTGAGCCAGCACTACTACATCAGGCCGTCATTATCACAGATCGTTCCAACTATTATTTTATCGAAATGATGCGGAACCGTTTACAGGATATGTATGCGTGATTAGTGTTAACTTTAATGAACAGGTTATTATTGTTAGTCCTGCTCATGCAGCTATACTTATATTTTTAATTTAATAGCTACCATTTTTTAAGTAGAAATTCGTCAGTAGAATAGGAGTGGTCTAGGAGAAGTGATTTTAAATTGGATTTAATAGTTGCTTCGCTACATGACAGACATTTTACGGTTTTGGGAAAATGAGCAAAAATTTTTGTAGTGGCACATTGAACTCATTTCTAAGCCCCCGACAGCTTCAACAATCCACGTCAATATTGTAAATGGGAAAGTACCTCTACTTGTTACCCTTCTTATCTAAACTGCTGAACCGATTTTGATACAGTGTGGTATGGAGACAACTTGAATGCTAAGGAAGAACATAGGCTACTTTAGGAAGTGTGTAGTACAATATATTTATTGATTTGAAAAATATAACACATTATACGGGACAATAATAACTCTCTGAAAAAGCTATTTACTCCTTGACTTTTGAACGTTACCATATTTTTGAAAATGCTTTGATTGTTTCCTATTTTCTAGGTCTACATAATACGACTCAACTTAATGAATACAATGTTTACACAATCCTCTACCTGTTTAATTCCTATTTCCATAGTAATTTCAGTCACAAACTCGTCACATTTTAACCGCTGATGGCCATGCACCTCTTATTACTTCTTTTTTGCGTTCAAATTTGTTTGAACAGTTCGTGGTAATGCCGTCAACGTTGTTCTTTCTCGATGATGAGTTCATGGGTTCGATTCCGGCTCGGATAGTTTTTCTCCTCTGGCGGCACTGCGTGCAAGTCGCCGAATTGACGTCATATAAAAATACTTCCATCAAGCTCCCTAGCATCTCAACATCTCAACCGGGGTCTCCCGAGTAATAAAGCCATACGCACGTCATTTGATTTTACTGACATGCTAGCATAGCCATAGGTAACGGCTAGAATACAACGCTTATGCAATCATCAACCTGTTTAATCCATGTTATTTCACACTTCCGTGCTAACATTATAAACACGAAAGTAACTCGGTCTCTTACATTTTCACGACTCAGTCGCTGAATCGATTATTCCGATGGTTTGGTTTGTTTTAGGACGTTGTATTTTTTCGAGTATTATTAACACTTCTAAATAAACTTCACGTGAGTAACATGCAGACGACACTGGCGTTGTTAGTCGGCGACTCTTAGTGTCTACAGATTACTCCGTGACAGTGCAAATCGAATGTTATTGCGCGCATAGTTTATGACATTTATTTCCTATACCACCTGACGTAGCTCGAGACTTTTGTAGGAGATACAACAGTAAAATCAGACTGTAAGACCAAGAAGCATATTTAAAATTATCACTATAAGCCTCGCAAACCTAAGTCTGATTTAGCGCACAGGTCTAAGGAAGCTCAAGCTGCGAAAGTTACTCGAATCCGACAAACCTCAGAGCAATCTCAAGTCCACCGGTTCTTGGATGCAGAACTTCAGGCGGCCGTAAGAGCTACAGAAATATGAGAACAGTCACAACCACGTCGCATTTTAGACGCTGAGCGTTACGCGTCTCGTACAGCTTCTGAGACGCTTGAACGACGGCGCCATTTAAAGGGTGTACGAGAAACAGGGAGTCGTACTCTTACGGGTGGAGCATTGGAGGCTTTTGGTGAGGCTGTATTTGATTGTGATCTATTAACTGATTATGTTAATCATAAATTAGACATAATAGGGGGCTGAATCAGAAATGTAGGCATCATAATACAATAAAATGGAAAGGAGAAACCGTTGGTATGTGTTGATCTGATGGCAAAATCTCACATCCAGTACTATGTGGGCCAGAGCAACCCCTAAAAACTGTACTTCTGCGCGAATGTAATAAGTAGATGCATTTTTAAATATACTTACAAAGTATAATGTACTTTTTTCAGATTTGACCTATAACAAAATAACAGAAAAACATTAATTATATACCTACATACTGGCTCTGCATACATATTTTATACATACGCCTCTACACCACCATATACACAGACGTGTTTCAAAATTACTAGCTTACCTACTCACCATCACTCATCATAACAAAACTACTGATATGCGAGCGGGTAACAGCTAGCGGGTAATAATGCTGTAGACCGTTGGACGGTACTTGTTTTCGGGGTGTGTTTGCTGTTCAAGCTGCAGCGGTCTGCACAGGTACTGGAATGTTATTTAAGAGAATTAATTTTCTGGTTAATAACTTCTTTTTCAGCTTTAGGATGGTAGTAACGACTTAACCGATCAGTTTGGGTACAGTTCTGTGATACCTGAATTATCGAAATTTCAGAGGGAAATGCTCAGTGCGTAGGCCTAGTTTCAACCATGTGCCCCTGTAGTACAAAGGATCCATGTCCAGCTTAATGACTTGCAAAATAATTTCACTGTCTTTGCACTGAGGAATCTTAAGCGAAAGTGCTTAATATGGGATTTAAATTCACAACGTTTCCATGAGTTAGTGTATTAAGAAGACAGTGCGGTTGTGTCAATGGCATGTTCGCCTGAACATCTTTAGAGATCATTTTATGTGTTCTTAAATCAGTAACAAACGCTCATATTTTTCGCTCCGTCTGTTGAGAGTATGCTTTTCCATTTTTAACGTAATTTTGTGGCAAAATTGCTTGTTTCTGTATTGCTTGGTTAACTGATGTCTTTCCACATGTCCACCAAAGTGCATGTACGCTGCAATAGTGTTGCTAAATGAACCGATCTCAACTTTTGTTTTATATCTGAACCCATGGTCAGTTTTTATTCAGTTCTGCTATGCGACATAAATATTGTTTTTCGCAGTTCGGCCATGTCCATCAACATGTCTCTTACAGTGTGTGAGGTTGCAAAGTGTACATAGATGAACAGCATACTTTCTGAGTATATCAGTCACCTATACCTACAGCCAGATTTGTGAATATTCCGTTAAATGAAATATCTTGCCACTTGGCACCTGTCTGCCAATGGAGTCCAGGTTCTTTAGCAAGAACGCTTTAGTGTTCTCCGGATTCTGGATAGGAGTAGAGAATGCCCCTTGTTGTTCTGTTTGTGAAAGATGTATAAATACGACTGCTTCCCCGGCATGTTAGTGTTATATGTTTCCACCAGTCCATCCTCAAGTCCCTAATATAATGCGGTACTCCAAATGATTATGTACAACTAAGTGGTGCAAGCACTGAATGTTACCAAACAATTAATGATTTCACTCCCCATGGGAACATTTTGTCTTTTGTGGTTGACGTTTCCCATTCGATTACTGTTTCCAAAGTTCTATGTTGATTTTTTGAGAAATCTGAGCCAACTATTATCACGATCCCACACCTGATTCCCTTTCAAAATTACTAATGTAACGATTACTATGAGAAGAACGTCAGTTCAGTGGGTATAGCTCATGCTCGGTCAAATGGATCTGTTTTAGGATTATTACATGCCTATATGAGGTTACTGTCTAAATCTCTATCCATTGCCACCTTTATACTCATTAAACAGTTATCTCATTCACTGAAGTAGGGAATTCGTTGAGGGCCTCTATGTTTGGAAGGACTTATCTGGTGACGTGACACAAGAAGTAGCTGAAGATAGGGAAGAGATAGAGGATCAAGTATTAGAACCAGAATTTAGAACAGCTTTGGAGGACTTAAAACAATTAAGCAGAAGGGATGGATAACATTCCATCGGAATTTCTAAAATCATTGGGAGAAGTGGCAACAAAACGATTATTCACGTTGGTCGGTAGAATGTAAATGTCTGTACCATCAGACTTCCGGAAAAACATTATCCACACAACTCCCAAGACTGCAAAAGCCGACAAGTGCGAGAATTATCGCACAATCAGTTTCTCAAGCTTTCAAGTCGCTGACAAGAATTATATACAGAAGAATGGAAAAGAAGACTGAGGATCTGTTACATGACGATCAGTTTGGCTTCAGGAAAGATAAAGCACCAGAGACGATGCGGTTAACAATTGAAGCATGACTAAAGAAGAAGCACTCGCCAATGTAAAATGGTGCAAGATGTTTCAACTCCTGTGAAAAACACGGGTAAGCTATATGGAAAACGGGTAATAAACAATATGTACAAGAACCAAGAGGAAACAGTGAGACTAGAAGCTCAAGAATGAAGTCCACGAATTAAAAAGGATGTAACACAGGGATGTAGTCCTTCACTCCTACAGTTCAATCTCTACATCGAAGAAGCAATCAGGGATACAAAAGTCCAAGAGTGGTAATAAAATCCAAGGCGAAAGAATGTCAGTAAAGAATATCAGTGATAAGGTTCGCTGATTACATTTTTATACTCAGTTAAAATTAAGAAGAGTTACAGAGTGTGTTGAATCTAAAGAACAGTCTAATGAGTACAGAATACGGACAGAGACTAAATCGAAAAAAGATGAAAGTAATGAGAAGTACCAGAAACGAGAACAGCGATAAACTTGGTATCATAAATGGTGATCACCAAGTAGATGTCGTTAAGGAATTCTGCTAACTAGGCAGCAAAATAACCCACGACGGACGGAGCAAGGACACTGGACTCGCATTCGGGAGGACGACGGTTCAATCCCGCGTCCGCCCATCCTGATTTAGTTTTCCGTGATTTCCCTAAATCATTCCAGGCAAATGCCGGGATGGTTCCTCTGAAAGGGCACGGCCGACTTCCTTCCCTAATCCGATGAGACCGATGACCACGCTGTCTGGTCTCCTTCCCCAAACAACCAACCAACGGAGCAAGGAGGACATAAAATGCAGATTAACATTCGCAAAAAAATTGTATTCCTGTCCAAGAGAAGTCAACTAGGCCCAAACATAGGTCCTAATTTGGGGAAGAAATTTCTTAGAATATACGTTTGGGGCAATAAATTGTTTGGCAGTGAGACACAGACTGTGGATAATCCGGAATAGAAGAGAGCAGAAGTAGACGAGATGTGGTGCTACGGAAAAATGTTGAAAATTAAGTGGAATGGTAGGATAGGAAATGAGGAGGTTCGCGAGGACAGACATATATTGAAAACACTGACAAGAACAAGGGACCAGATGATAGGACATTTGTTAAGACAGAACTTCCATGGTACTAGAGGGAGCTCCCAAAGTACTAGCGCTCTTTTAATACGGCACATAGTGAACTAGCATGAAGTGTACTTCATGCTTTGCTTTACGGATGATTATCTTTTCAACAGAAACACACAAAGTTGACATACAAGGAAAGATTCGCAGCATGTTTCTTTTTCAGAAAAGATATTTTAATGGCGGTTCTTTGTGAGAAGATCGTGTTATGTGTCATGTAAGAAAGAGAAACCTGTAATAGCGTGTGTCGGAGTTGACATAGGTAAGATTGCGGATCATCGAGAATACATTTTGTCTTTCTACGACATTGCACCTACACTGAGTGGCAAATAACGACTGTGATCCGAATGTAATCGTTTGATGTACATGCTCCTAGCGTTTTTCAAATACGGTCAATAAAAACAACAGATAACGTAACAGAAACAATAGTCATCAATAATATATTCTGCTTCACTATTTACAACAGTCTGCCAACACTGGGGTAACTTTTGGACTCGGCGACTATAGAAATCTCATGGTTTTGAGGCGAAGAACTCATCGTGCTATGTTAAGGGCAGATTTTCATCCGGATATGAAATTCCTTAAGGTTGTTCGGTAGTGGGCGAGGAATGACTTCCCAAGCAAACTCCTGTATAGTGTTTTTTGTAGTCTAGCAGACTTCGGGAGGGCGTTATGTGGAGCAGCAATACTTCGCGCGGACTTCATGGTCATTGTTCTTGATTTCGTTTGCAAGACGTCCCAGTTGTTGACAGTAAATGTCAGCAACGATGGTTGCACCTCGTTGAAGAATTCGTAGTACACCAAACAGTCGCTGTTCCACCCGATGCATAACATTGTCTTTCGCTGATGCGCGAAGATCTTTGTACAGCGAGTTGTTGCTTTGTTTGGGCTCAGTCATTCCTTTCTTTTCCTTATGTTAGCATAAAAACGCCAATTTTCGTCACCAGTAATGCTACAGGATAGGAATTGTGGGTGTTGTTCGCAAGCCATTTCATGATGTGCTAGCAGAGATGCACATACGCCCACCCGCTATTTTTTTTTCTCTATTTTGGCTAAGAGGTTGTGGTACCGATAAACCCGCATTTTGAACTTTTCCCATGGCATACACACGTCGTACGGTGGAATGATCACACTTCATCACATTTGCCAGTTCTCGAGAACACTGACGTGAGTCATAGTGGATTAATGCGTTTAAACGATCTTCATCAAACCGCTATTATCTTTCGGAACGATGGAAGTCACTAATGTCAAAACAATCCTCCTTCAAACGAGAAAACAATTTTCTTTTCGTGCTCGGTGTAATGGCATTACCCCATACACGGCTCACATGTTTCTGGCTGCCTCTGCTGCTGTCACCCCTTTTTTGAACTCAAACAAAAGAATATGTCGGAAATGTTCCGATTTATTCACTTGACACTCTATTCTCTAGCGTCCACAGCTCCACTCATTATCTCAAAATGACAATATATTAACTCAAATAGAAACAGTGAATTGCAAATGAAAAATGACAATCGATTAATATATCTATAGATTAATATATCTATAGCAAACGGAATAGCAACATGCAAAACGAAAACGCTACGAGCTTATGCGCGAACCCAACACAATCGATGTATTTAGGAGTGTCATAGTGAAGGCCATGTATCTAAACTACCCATGTGACTAGCACTCGAGAGGACATAAAAAGTGTTCCGTCAATCGTAAAGGACTGTACAGCCACGTCGGGCACCCTGAGATAGGAAATGGGCGTGTTGATAACAAGCCACACAGACAGTGTGATTCTACTTGTAACACCACTGCCTGCCAGCTTTGTGGTCATTGTGGCGGCTTCCCCAGATGCGGCAGCAGAGAAGGACGCGCCAGCACTGTTGCTCCACATATTAACGTTGTACACAGAAGGGGTACCACGTTATCATTTTCGACGAGTCCTTATTCACTATACAGCCAGAAGTAGATGGACTTCACAAGTTTGGAAACACCAAGCGATTAGGGCAGCGGAAAGGAATTATTGTTCTCTAAATGTTAGGTAAAATCAAACAGTACATAGGTAAATGGAACAATTAAATTCGCTTTCATCACTGCCATGCACAATCTCGGCACGCTATGGGTAAATTCTGCCAGGGTTTCAGATGGAATTAGTCTCCATTCTTGCTGCAGCACCTTCCACAAGTGACCCACTCATGATTTTCCATTTTCGGATCCTCCTGTTCAACACATCCCTTAGTAGCTTGACTGGGTTCAATCAGGGGACTGGGGAGGCTATTCCAGGTTGTTCAAAAATTTTTGTACCTGTAGAGAAGTCACATGGTTCTAAGTTTCGGGTCGTCGTCTTGCTGCAAGGCAAACACTTTCCCAGTGAGATTCAAACCAGATGCCTTGGCTTGTCGTTGGAGAACCGCCTCATAATGCTTCTGGTTCATTTTTCCATCTAATTTCACCAAACCTCTGACTTTTTCTCTATGACAGATACCCATACCATCAGAGAAATCCCTCCATGCTTCACAGTCGGAATTACGCACTGAGGATTGAAATGTTCGTGGGGCAAACGGCGTACGAATTGACGGGTTTATTTCCATATATTTTAAACGTGGATTTATCAGTGACTAGAACTCTTTCCCTGTCTCCTACTGTTCAATGTTGTTGTACCGTAGCTCACTAAAGCCACTTCTCCCTGTTAACAGAGCATAATACACTCCTGGAAATTGAAATAAGAACACCGTGAATTCATTGTCCCAGGAAGGGGAAACTTTATTGACACATTCCTGGGGTCAGATACATCACATGATCACACTGACAGAACCACAGGCACATAGACACAGGCAACAGAGCATGCACAATGTCGGCACTAGTACAGTGTATATCCACCTTTCGCAGCAATGCAGGCTGCTATTCTCCCATGGAGACGATCGTAGAGATGCTGGATGTAGTCCTGTGGAACGGCTTGCCATGCCATTTCCTCCTGGCGCCTCAGTTGGACCAGCGTTCGTGCTGGACGTGCAGACCGCGTGAGACGACGCTTCATCCAGTCCCAAACATGCTCAATGAGGGACAGATCCGGAGATCTTGCTGGCCAGGGTAGTTGACTTACACCTTCTAGAGCACGTTGGGTGGCACGGGATACATGCGGACGTGCATTGTCCTGTTGGAACAGCAAGTTCCCTTGCCGGTCTAGGAATGGTAGAACGATGGGTTCGATGACGGTTTGGATGTACCGTGCACTATTCAGTGTCCCCTCGACGATCACCAGTGGTGTACGGCCAGTGTAGGAGATCGCTCCCCACACCATGATGCCGGGTGTTGGCCCTGTGTGCCTCGGTCGTATGCAGTCCTGATTGTGGCGCTCACCTGCACGGCGCCAAACACGCATACGACCATCATTGGCACCAAGGCAGAAGCGACTCTCATCGCTGAAGACGACACGTCTCCATTCGTCCCTCCATTCACGCCTGTCGCGACACCACTGGAGGCGGGCTGCACGATGTTGGGGCGTGAGCGGAAGACGGCCTAACGGTGTGCGGGACCGTAGCCCAGCTTCATGGAGACGGTTGCGAATGGTCCTCGCCGATACCCCAGGAGCAACAGTGTCCCTAATTTGCTGGGAAGTGGCGGTGCGGTCTCCTACGGCACTGCGTAGGATCCTACGGTCTTGGCGTGCATCCGTGCGTCGCTGCGGTCCGGTCCCAGGTCGACGGGCACGTGCACCTTCCGCCGACCACTGGCGACAACATCGATGTACTGTGGAGACCTCACGCCCCACGTGTTGAGCAATTCGGCGGTACGTCCACCCGGCCTCCCGCATGCCCACTATACGCCCTCGCTCAAAGTTCGTCAACTGCACATACGGTTCACGTCCACGCTGTCGCGGCATGCTACCAGTGTTAAAGACTGCGATGGAGCTCCGTATGCCACGGCAAACTGGCTGACACTGACGGCGGCGGTGCACAAATGGTGCGCAGCTAGCTAGTGCCATTCGACGGCCAACACCGCGGTTCCTGGTGTGTCCGCTGTGCCGTGCGTGTGATCATTGCTTGTACAGCCCTCTCGCAGTGTCCGGAGCAAGTATGGTGGGTCTGGCACACAGGTGTCAATGTGTTCTTTTTTCCATTTCCAGGACTGTAATTATTTCCTTACTGCTACATAATCCGTGAGATCGTTTTCTGCCAGGAGTCATCTCAATGTTGACCCACTCGCTGGTGTATCTCCATATACTTGTGTTTAATTCAGCAGTCATTTCACGCACAGTTTTGACTAAATTACTGTTTCCTTGCCTGGTGTCCTGATGTTTTCCTGGGTGGTCCTGAGCTAGGAAGATCCATCGTACGTATCTCGATTCGGTGTGTGGGCTTGACAACTCCGCTGATGGAAATCTTCAATTTCTTTGATATTTGTCTTACACTATTGGTCTTTGTGGTGTAAAACGGTCATCTTTACTCTTGAATCGTAAGGAATGTGGCACTCTGGGTCCATTTTCAATTACTTTCGCTGCGTGTTCTACCTCCTTTTGCGACGTGTCCTGCCTTCATACAAACGGAACTATAACTGAATATAACTGTAAACAATGTACATCTACACACTTGTGCCGTCTACTAGCGCCACTTGTTGTTTAGACAGGTAAAGTCAGTTTGTATGAAACTAAGCAATACCAATATGTGCCAATACATATTTACATGTATAATAATGATCTGTAAAATACTGTCTCATTATCAATCGTTATTTGTGCGTACTACTATGTATTCTAACATACAACTCACGTTAATCACTCCCATATTGCTCAGTTGTATTATGCAGCATGATGTTTCCAAACTTATGGAAGACACTGTATTGTAGCATTACCTCCCATCTGCGTAGTTATTGAGGTGCAGAATTAATTTAGTTATTTCGTATAAGTCTGAGCAGATTGCTGAGAATGGTTTGAAATACACGCGCAGGCGTTGGTCGCAATCTACAGCAATGATAATGTAACATAGCAGTTTAAACTCTGAATATTGTTTTTGGAACTCCACGTATATATTGAGCGCGAGTAAATGCGTCTTAAAAATACTTAGCGTGGCGTAATCTCAATAAGCAGGAAAAGAGTTGTTTATTATCAATGGAAATGTTACGCTCTCTTTCAACAAATGACAAAGTAACGTAACCTGCAACAACCCAGCGATGACAGAAAGCATGGAATGATTCTTTTTCAAAGTAAATTAATATAATAATACACAGAAAGAAAGAATGGTACAAACATCTGCGTATTATTGAAATAATTGCAACGAATTTCTTTAACTTTATCTCTTAAGAACTAAGTTAACATTTAATTCTTTGAATTAACTGAAAATATTTTAAACCAGAGGTGAAGCCTCACCTAAGGCCTGCGGTGTTAAATCTCAAAAAAAGTTTCGTAATGAAAAATATTAACTAACTTTAACATTGAAAACTGACTGTAAATATTCAAAAAAGTCATTAGGATTATTTTCCCTTGCGAGTGAAGCTCGGAGAAACTGAAATATTCTTTAGTACATGCAATGGCGGATTCAGCGCCACCGAAAGACTCGAAGCCAGATGGTCAATAGACAGCGATGTTATTTCTTTAAATAAATTTCGCGTGGAGGGAGAGGTATTTTTGAATGGAAACGTAAGATCTTTACAATTAACAATATATTGTAACTATAAAGCTCATACAATCGTACAGACAGAGAGTATACATACATCGACCCGCAGGCGAGAGAGAACAAACAGGCGAAAAACAGAGAACTAACAGAGGCGAACAACATGGCTCTTGTATATATATATATATATATATATATATATATATATTACATTTGAAGTTCCATGCTTTCATGGAACGTATTGAAACATCGCATTCTTTATCTCTCAGATTAATGGAAAATATTTACAATATTTGTCACAAAATATTATCAGACTCGACAAAATGACTCATAAAAATTCAGGCATTATTTTCTCGGTTTACATTACATTCATATGGGTTGAATAAATCGCGTCATACATTAAATAGGATCCCAGGTGGCGCCACAGTATATGGGTGTCTGGAGGCTCCAAGAAATACGAACGTTGCCCGATGGCGTCCGTCATTGTCCTAGGGGCATAACGCCAGGTCCGATGGCTTGGTTGACATTTGGTGCACCACTCTGGCTCTCAGGACAATAATTTTGACACTGAGGTTGACATTTCTGACGTGTTAAGGCTGGTGGATGTGCTCGGCCCTCGAAGCGTCTGAGACATCTTTCAGTAAGATAGCACAAAACTACATGTCCAAATCCTGACCTACCTCGATACAGAAGTTGTTCGACTGTGGCTTGTTCGACTGCTGTCTATATAGTACGTTCGACTGTCAACATTTGGTCATTGGTTGGCAAGAGACTGACATGTGACCGTTCACAAGATACTACAATTGATCAGAAGTCTGGAATACAATTGAACCTGTATCTGTCTTCCAAGTTCAGTGCCACTCAGTGTTCAGCCTGTTTAGAGCCATGTTTGCTGCGACAGGTGGACTTTCTGTGCACTAGTTTTTGGCACACTGTATTCTCGGAAGAACAAAAAAATTTTATTGTGTAGGGATTCTCCCTGTTATACTGCACATGTACAGTAAATTTTCGTCATTTGGCATGCTACCTGGTGTTGCCATCGGCGTAGATTACAAATATTTATGCCAGTGAGGGCTGAAGTTGGATTTTTCAGCGGTACAACATAAACATTGTCTAAGATGTGGAGAAGATTCTTAGGGAGTACTTGAGATGTGCTAAAATCGACTACGTCCACAGACATAATCCGAAAGAATCTGTATGGTGTGTGGTAGGAGGTACCTTGCACAACCGGTAGTAACCTCCTTTCCTGGTCTACTCGCAAACAGAAGGAGGTAAAAATGACTGCCTATATGCCTCTGTACAAGCTCTAAGTTCTCTAATATCTTCGTGATCTTTACGCAAATTGTTCGTTGGCGGCAGAAAGAGCATTCTGTGATCAGCTTCAAACGCTGGGTATCCATATTTTCTCAATAATGCTCCTCGAAAAGAACGTCACCTTTCCACCAGGGATTTATTTGAGCTCCCGAAGCATTTCCGTAATACCTGCGTCTTGATCGTACATACAAATCTAGCAGCCTGACTCTGAACTGATTCGATGTCTTCCTTTAATCTGACCTGCTGTGGAATTTGTAGCACTAGTGTTCTATACGCTATCTTCTTTACAGATGAATCACACTTCTCTCAATAAACCAAAGTCAACCATTCGCCTTCCCTACTATAATCTTTACATTTTCATTCCATTTCATATCGCTTTGTAACGCTACTTCCTGATATTTCAACGCTGTGATTGTGTGTACAAGGGCTCTGTTAATGCTGTATCCGAATACTATGGGATTGTTTTTCCTGTCTGTTTGCATTAACTTACATTTTTCTGCATTTGGAGCAAGTTGTCTTTGATCACACCAACTAGAAACTTTGTCTAAGTCGTCTTGTATCCTCTTACAGTCGATCAACCATGACACATCTCAGGACGCCGCCGATTCATCAGCAAACAGCCGCAGATTTCTGCTCACCCGGTCCATCAGATCATTTATGTATATAGAGAATAACAGCTGTTTTACTGTCTCTTATTAACACGGCACATATCACATGCTACCGCCATATCAATTAATAAAATAAAAATCAATTGTCCCATCTCCTCTCAGATGGAAACTGCACATCATGAGATGTGCGGGCGATCCTGCCACAACCTTGCCATAGATGCAATTCAATATGCTAGGTGCTTTCGAAGCTTACTTTTCAAACCACCTCACATGTCGTAGCCAACCAACACGTTTGTTTGACACTGACCTAGGACTAATATAGAACCATTGCTATGCAGAACGTGACCACCAAAATTCAATTAAAGTAAATCAAAATTAGACTAATTACATTACTTAAACGATAGTAAATCGTTTCCTCAGCCGAGAATGTAGAAAGATTCACTTTTGTCCTCAAACCTCTGATTTGATTGCGGAAAGACATATGTTCTAGCAAGCGACAAGCTGACCCACTACTAGGTGGAAAGCGTTTCTGAGGTGACTCACTAAACGTAAGTTCTGGGTGCTGCCTTTGGTTTCAAACACAGGTAGGCAACTTCACAGTGTAAAACCCATTTCAGCCTCATTCCCATGAATTATGTGCAACATTTTGAAATGGGAAACGGTCAATATTATAGATCTGACTGTTCTAGATCCCACTCGACAATGCCTACAAGCGCAAATTTATTGATCAATGTCAGAGGAAGACACTATCGTAATTCACCAGCTCACCGGTCGGCACTAGGAAACATTGTATAGCATGCGGTGAACTAGACGCGCCTATGATAAGAGAAGACCAACACACGCCTACAGGCTACGCGCCGATAACGTCCCATGGGCAGCGAGCATATACGCCGCCGCTGCCAACCGAGCAATCTCAGTCGCTCAATCAATCTCAATCTCACTACCTCAGTATGTTGCATCGGGACTTAGATCGTATTGCACCTCAATACGTCAAAGTGTGCTCTAGTCTTCCACAGTGGTGGCTGTGGTGTCACCGCCAGACACCACACTTGCTAGGTGGTAGCCTTTAAATCGGCCGCGGTCCGCTAGTATACGTCGGACCCGCGTGTCGCCACTGTCAGTGATTGCAGACCGAGCGCCGCCACACGGCAGGTCTAGAGACACTTCCTAGCACTCGCCCCAGTTGTACAGCAGACGTTGCTAGCAATGGTTCACTGACAAAATTACGCTCTCATTTGCCGAGACCATAATTAGCATAGCCTTCAGCTACGTCATTTGCTACGACCTAGCACGGCGCCATTATCAATTGCTATTTATCTTGTGATGCCTGTACCGTCAGACCGATGTTCACCAATTATGAATTAAAGTTAAGAATTCCATCAGCTACGTACTTTATTTGCTACTATAAATTCCCTTAATGTTCCAGACCTCACGTCAGCCTGCGTGAGCTTAACGCGGGCCTTTCGGCTACCAATCATAGTGGCTTGGCTGTCTTGCCAAGTCACAACAGTAGCCAGGCCGTCCTCTTTAGGTTTTTGAAAATGTATGGTAAGGTCTTACGGGACCAAACTGCTGAGGTCATCCGTCCCTAAGCTTACTAACTACTTAATTTAAATTTAACTAACTTACGCTAAGGACAACACACACCCATGCCCGAGGGAGGACTCGATCCTCCGACGGAAAGAGCCGCGCAGGCCGTGACAAGACGCCCTAGACCGCAAGGCTACCCCGTGCGGCGCATCTTAGCTAACTGTGAGGGAACGTTAGTCATTTTGTAATACGGACACCGACAAGATTCAAGAATTAGTACATGTTATTTGTTTGCTGTTAACCACAGAACTTCACATAGGGCATCATGAAATTAAGTACTCAGTTGGTTACTGTAATAATATGTACACTCCTGGAAATGGAAAAAAGAACACATTGACACCGGTGTGTCAGACCCACCATACTTGCTCCGGACACTGCGAGAGGGCTGTACAAGCAATGATCACACGCACGGCACAGCGGACACACCAGGAACCGCGGTGTTGGCCGTCGAATGGCGCTAGCTGCGCAGCATTTGTGCACCGCCGCCGTCAGTGTCAGCCAGTTTGCCGTGGCATACGGAGCTCCGTCGCAGTCTTTAACACTGGTAGCATGCCGCGACAGCGTGGACGTGAACCGTATGTGCAGCTGACGGACTTTGAGCGAGGGCGTATAGTGGGCATGCGGGAGGCCGGGTGGACGCACCGCCGTATTTCTCAACACGTGGGGCGTGAGGTCTCCACTGTACATCGATGTTGTCGCCAGTGGTCGGCGGAAGGTGCACGTGCCCGTCGACCTGGGACCGGACCGCAGCGACGCACGGATGCACGCCAAGACCGTAGGATCCTACGCAGTGCCGTAGGGGACCGCACCGCCACTTCCCGGCAAATTAGGGACACTGTTGCTCCTGGGGTATCGGCGAGGACCATTCGCAACCGTCTCCATGAAGCTGGGCTACGGTCCTGCACACCGTTTGGCCGTCTTCCGCTCACGCCCCAACATCGTGCAGCCCGCCTCCAGTGGTGTCGCGACAGGTGTGAATGGAGGGACGAATGGAGACGTGTCGTCTTCAGCGATGAGAGTCGCTTCTGCCTTGGTGCCAATGATGGTCGTATGCGTGTTTGGCGCCGTGCAGGTGTGCGCCACAATCAGGACTGCATACGACCGAGGCACACAGGGCCAACACCCGGCATCATGGTGTGGGGAGCGATCTCCTACACTGGCCGTACACCACTGGTGATCGTCGAGGGGACACTGAATAGTGCACGGTACATCCAAACCGTCATCGAACCCATCGTTCTACCATTCCTAGACCGGCAAGGGAACTTGCTGTTCCAACAGGACAATGCATGTCCGCATGTATCCCGTGCCACCCGACGTGCTCTAGAAGGTGTAAGTCAACTACCCTGGCCAGCAAGATCTCCGGATCTGTCCCCCATTGAGCATGTTTGGAACTGGATGAAGCGTCGTCTCACGCGGTCTGCACGTCCAGCACGAACGCTGGTCCAACTGAGGCGCCAGGTGGAAATGGCATGGCAAGCCGTTCCACAGGACTACATCCAGCATCTCTACGATCGTCTCCGTGGGAGAGTAGCAGCCTGCATTGCTGCGAAAGGTGGATATACACTGTACTAGTGCCGACATTGTGCATGCTCTGTTGCCTGTGTCTATGTGCCTGTGGTTCTGTCAGTGTGATCATGTGATGTATCTGACCCCAGGAATGTGTCAATAAAGTTTCCCCTTCCTGGGACAATGAATTCACGGTGTTCTTATTTCAATTTCCAGGAGTGTATTTCAACCACGTATGTATTTTGTGTTGTAGTGAGAGGAAACCGGTCATCCACTTACTGTATCACTCCATCCTCATCCAGCTAAGAACCACAAAACGTGACAGGAAGGCACAGCCACAACAAGTGGCGATGATTCTGGTCAACAACTTTTGTTTGCTTTTCATGTGTTCTAGGATGCTGCAGGGGAGGTGTCGTTACAGTGGTTCTATCCGCAAATTTTTTTGTTGTTGTTGCATGTATTACAGGAGAGGAGCTGCAGAATTAACCCACATCTCTTTTCAGAGGCTTTGTACATTGCTTTTCTATTTGACTTTTCATATTTTTCTGTAATTTGTTAGCGTTAGAATGGCTACCTCACCCCCTCCACCCCTTGCCCCTGTGATTCAGCCGTAGACTGCTCCTATTCTGGAAGTAAATCATATTTTTCTGTTTCAGAACCAGCGAATCCCACATTGCTGTCTACTGTATTGCAGTTTCTTGCCGCACAAGCTGCGTCGGCTGCGCAATCGACCAACCAAGAGATCCAACAAGTGCCACCAAATCCAACAAGTGCCACTAAACAACATTCCACGGCAGTTCGATAAAGAAGAATTGTTTTGTATCCCGCCTGGGAGGCGGCGCGTGCGTTGGAACAGGAAAAGGTAATACAAGTCGATACTTCCAATACAGTTAAAGAACCTTTACTAGTGGATAAACATATGCAAACATATTACATAACATGCAAGGTGGTGCGAAGTTGAAGCGAAGTGTCCTGGCTGTCTGCACCAGATGAAATGGGCAGAAGCAGTCGCGGAGCTCGTAAACCTCGACAGCACCGGCTAGAGGGCGCTGACGTCGGTGTCTCTCGTAGTGGCATCGTTGATATCGATACCACAAATAGGAATGGCTCGAATATATCACCCGGTTCCAAACCCACCGCCAAGTCCATAGAATTCAACTCACCGTGAAAATCATTATTTCCATCCGTCGCGGGAACCCCTGTGTTTCGGTTAATTCAAAAACTCTTCTGTCCGTCGTCTCCCGACGTACTCCCCAATGAAGAAGCAGTAGGTGCATTAAGTCAGTATTACGAACAGCAGATTCAGATTGCGGCAGCCACATTTAGGTTCTTTCGCATCAAGAAAAAGCCGGAAAAGACGTACTGTCAGTGGTATACATACTTACAGTGTATCACTAGGAAGTGTAAATTCAAGTGTAGTTGTGGGAACATTTTTAGTGGCATGATGGGCCGTGATACAACCACATACAATGTCCCTGATAGCAGAGTTAGAGATCAGATTTTCTAGTACTCAGATCCTTCGCTCCATCAAGTGTTGCTAATATTAGAACAATTCGATTCCGGCACCACAGCTGCCGATAAATTTGATCAGGTCCCTTTTAGTCGGGTTGAGCCGCCTCTTGCCCTCGACCGCCCCACTCAGCCGCCACAACGAGCGCACACACAGACGTGCAGACAGCCTAGCAAAGAAGTAGCCAGGCCTGTAAATGTAGTGAAGTCTTGCCCTTGCTGATTTGTTCGCCGTAAGCAGCAAGGCAGCCCATCGCGCAACGCAACATGTTACTCGTGTGAAAAGAAAGGCCACGTCCGGACAGTTCGCTTGCAACGGCAAAAGAGCCAATTCTGCCCGTTCTCGCAACATCAGACCTCATGCACATTCGGTTCTAGCAGTAATTCAAGTAAAGTTGTGCCCTCACCTCGTCTCAGTGCAGTGCGACTCTATTCCAACAAGCTATTTGCATCACTACAAATTACTTCCCGTCCTGTTGCCATTCGATTGGACACAAGCGAGAAACTTTTTGGATTGTGTATCACGAAGTAGACGAAGTTAAGGAATTCTTCTACCAAGTCAGCAAAATAATCCGTCACGGACGCAGCAGAAGAGACATAAAAGGCAATCTAGTACTGACGAAAATGGCATTTCTGGCTAAGAGCAGTTTGCTAGTACCGAACATAGGTTTTTATCTGAGGAAGAAATGTCTGAGAATGTACGTCTGACGCTCAGCATTGTATGGTAGTGAAACACGGAATGTAGGAAAAGCGTAAGAGAAGAGAATCGAACGTAAGGAATGAGAAGGTTCACCGCTGAATCGTCAAGGAAAGGAATATGTGCAAAATACCAACAAGTTGAAGGAACGGTAAGATAGGACATCTGTTAAGGGAGCTGTAAAGGATAAAAACTGTAGGAGAAAACAGGGATTTAAATAAATCCAACAAATAAATAAGAAAGTAGGTTTCAATTGCTACTCTCAGATTAAAAGGTAGGCACACTAGATGAATTCGTGGTAGGGCCGAATCAAACCAGTCTTAAACGTATGATGTCTGGGCGCCTTGTAGCAGTCAGAGCACCGATGGTAACCATCAGTTCTCTCGGATGTAATTTAGTTCCCGTCGCAAGATACATATCCCTATCTCATAAGTGAGTCACAAAAAAAGGCCAACTTCAGACTCTCGCTCCCCCTCTCACCCACTCTTGCGTAAATTTCTGCTGGCAACCATGTGTGAACGTGAATCAGTTTTACTGCTCGTACAACCAATTTGGAAGAACAGGGGCATAACGTCGCAACATGACACCACGTCAGACTTGTCGAGGAAAGAAAACTGCCACCTAACGGCGTACATAATTCTATAGAACTACAACGGAGTCAAGACTCAGCTGCTAGTGCGAGCGAGAGGTTCACTTCGAAATTTTCTGTCGGGTGATTAGTGAGTACGCCTCTTGAAATCACCGTCCGGTCGTCGTAAGGCAAACACCGGGATGGTTACGTCGAGGAGGTCGCGACCGAGATCCTTTCCCATACTTCTCCAATTTGAGGTTTTCCTCAGTCTCCACTGACGTCGTTTTCGATGGCATTTAAATTCTAACCTTCTTAAACCACTTCGTTTTCTAAGCTTTTGACGCCGTTTCCGAAGACCTCACTAATCATAAGGTCACCGTTAAAGGTATCGTAGCGAATATCATCCATAACAAGCATAGCTACTGGTACGATACCCTCATAGCCTGTATGCCATCATCCACGCCCACTAACATCACAATGTAGGGGAAGGTGTGCTAAAGTGGTCTTTGCATATATTTTGGCATGAACACTGCTGATGCATACAGAGGAGTGGTCAGACTAGTTGTGCCATACACCATCACTGTTGTCAGTGAACTGGAAAGAGCAAGTCTGTTCCTTTATCTTTTAGTAAAACTTTTTTGATTTTCAGTTGTCCGATGTAAGATAAGCTATTTATATTATTCTTTATATCTCACTTCAACGATGAATAATACCTTTCTAGAATAGCAGTGTTCAAACAACGCGTTTTCGCTTGCAAATGCAGCTCCTTGTAGTTCTTTCGGTTAGATAATTTCATCGGTGGACCGTAAGTCCTGACATGAGACCGATCGGGAAAAGAGGTCGCACTACGAGTACTCTTCAGGAAAAGTAGCCTAGGTGTTTACACACACTGTGTTAGTTACTTCCACATATCACCTTAATTACTACGGATTTACATCTAGATACTTTTATATGCAAAGTCATCATTCGTCATTCTGTCTTTTTGTGACGACTGTGAATTAAAGGGTTTTAGGAAAAGATACGAAAAATAGAGATTCAGTAGGTTAGGTTAAGAATAGGAGCCTCTATGTTAGGCTCAAAAAATGTATACAGATCCTATTCGCTAGGAAGGCAGTAAAGTGGACGTAGAGATGAACCGGGAGCCGTAACTGTTGAGGACGGCGTCCTCCCGGACGTACCCCACAATTAGGTTTGCGAGAGCAGAGGAACGTCCTCCCAAAAATACTACTAGGTACACGTCCAGTCCTGAGGGGGTCTCCTGTGACGATGACGGCGATGGCGATGGCGATGGAGGGTCCAGGTCCACTGTGTATGAGAGTGGCGACGGCGGAGGCGAGGGCGCGACGTCCATTAGCTCGTCCTGCGGTGCCGTAGCGGCGCCAGAGAACAGCTGCAAAAGCCGCGTGGTCCCGTGAGGCCATGAATCCGGGGGCAAGAAAAGCAGCAGTCACGGGGCAAACAACAAATGCTAATTTCATTCTGGTGACGGCGCTGAAAACCATCGAGACCTACAACCACGTACGTATATGTGCCACTATGTTTCTGGATCTCACCTCGATCCGTGCGCTGACGTCGGCCAAAAATCCTGTAATGAAGAAAATCACGCGGTAGAAAGCGTTACTTACGAACCATCGGCGCCGCCGGACGCTGCGGTGGGTGGAGAAAATGAACCAGTGTCCGATGGCGGCGTCTATGCAGAACTTCCGCCGGTGATGGTCCGTCGCCTAGGAGGGAGCGATGATGTTGTGTTGTGGTCTTCAGTCCTGAGACTGGTTTGATGCAGCTCTCCATGCTACCCTACCCTGTGCAAACTTCTTCATCTCCCATTACTTACTGCATCCTACATACTTCTGAATCTGCTTAGTGTATTCATCTCTTGGTCTCCCTCTACGATTTTTACCCTCCACATTGCCCTCCAATGCTAAATTTGTGATCCCTTGATGTCTCAAGACATGTCCTACCAACCGATCCCTTCTTCTTGTCAAGTTGTGCCACAAACTCCTCTTCTCCCCAATTCTGTTCAATACCTCCTCATTAGTTATGTGACCTACCCATCTAATCTTCAGCATTCTCCTGCAGCACCACATTTCGAAAGCTTCTATTCTCTTCTTGTCCAAACTATTTATCGTCCATGTTTCACTTCCATACATGGCTTCACTCCATACGAATACTTTCAGAAACGACTTCCTGACACTTAAATCTACACTCGATGTTAACAAATTTCTCTTCTTCAGAAACGCTTTCCTTGCCATTGCCAGTCTACATTTTATATCTTCTCTACTTCGACCATCATCAGTCATTTTGCTCCCCAAATAGCAAAACTCCTTTAGTACTGTAAGTGTCTCATTTCCTAATCTAATTCCCTCAACATCACCTGACTTAATTCGGCTACATTCCATTATCCTCGTTTTGCTTTTGTTGATGCTCTTCTTATATCCTCCTTTCAAGACACTGTCCATTCCATTCAATTGCTCTTCCTAGTCCTTTGCTGTCTCTGACAGAATTCCAATGTCATCGGCGAACCTCAAAGTTTTTATTTCTTCTCCATGGATTTTAATACCTACTCCGAATTTTTCTTTTGTTTCCTTTACTGCTTTGCTCAATATACAGATTGAATAACATCTGGGATAAGCTACAACCCTGTCTCACTCCCTTCCCAACCACTGCTTCCCTTTCATGTCCCTCGACTCTTATAACTGCCATCTGCTTTCTGTACAAATTGTAAATAGCCTTTCTCTCCCAGTATTTTACCCCTGCCACCTTTAGAATTTGAAAGAGAGTATTCCAGTCAATATTGTCAAAAGCTTTCTCTGCGTCTACAAATGTTAGAAACGTAGGTTTGCCTTTCCTTAATCTTTCTTCTAAGATAAGTCGTAAGGCCAGTATTGCCTCACGTGTTCCAATATTTCTACGGAATCCAAACTGATCTTGCCCGAGGTCGGCTTCTACCAGTTTTTCCATTCGTCTGCAAATAATTCGCGTTAGTATTTTGCAGATCTGACTTATTAAACTGATAATTCGGTAATTTTCACATCTGTCAACACATGCTTTATTTGGGATTGGAATTGTTATATTCTTCTTGAAGTCTGAGGGTATTTGGCCTGTCTCATACATCTTGCTCACCAGATGCTTATGCGCTCTCCAACTTCCATGTACTTAATTTTATTTATCTGACAAACCCTATTCTCAGGGCTATATTTTATTTGGACTAATGGAGCTATGGAGAAGTTTGTAAAAATGGCAATGACATATCACTCCATGTTAATGTAATACTGCCGCCTTCTGAAGAAGATAGATTTAAATCTATCGAAACCTAGGTAAAGATTACTTTATCCTTTGCAACTGGTCGGCTGGTTTTAATCTAATTACCGTAGTTATGTTGAAAAATGTCATACTTTTCGAGACGACACGTGAGTCATGCATCTGACAACATTCGAAAATGGGTACGCAAATTGGCAATGTGTTCCTCTGGCGTACTACCTGAGACGACAGTATCGTCAAGATAGTTCGAACAGAACGGCACTTGAGCAGTCAGCTGTTCCAAGTAAAATAGAAAAATGGCGGGTGCGGAGGCACTGCCTAAGGGCAAACACAAATACTTGGACAGGCCTAAGTGTATTTTAAACTCACACTTTCTTCATCTAGTGAGTTGTCTTTGCAAATAAGCGACGCAGTAAATTTCACTGTCCTGGTGCGAGATTTGTAAGGGGCAAACTACCCTGTCCAAGTACTGGGATTTCCTGTCCGTTGCATGCAGTGAGGTGCTTGCTAGATTTTGAAACGTGTGGTCAGCCTAACTGTTCGTGTGTGGCACGATTAAACGAAGTTACATTAGACTGTTCATTTAGACTGTTAGACCATTAGACTGTTAGACCATTAGACTGTTCATTCCCTCCAACAGTTCCAGTAATTCTTCTTCGTTTTCTCTGAGGATAGTAATGTCATCCAATGAATCTTGTCACTGATGTACTTTCACCCTGAATTTTAATACCATTGTTGAGCCTTTCCTTTATTTTTGTCATTATTCCTTCCACGTACAGATTAAGCAGTGGAGGGCCAGAAACTATATCCCTGTCTTCATACCCTTTTTAATCAGGTTTTTGTTCTTGGTTTTCTCTGAGAGAAAGAGTAAAACAAGGCCTTGAGTATGGAGGGTACGTTAGATTCATTGTAAATACTTCTGCTAGTCATGTTTTTGAACCAACTGTTAACCGACTCAACAAGGAAGAACGGAAAGAAGCCGTTTTTTTGTACCAAACCAACTGGTGCTACTGCCTTTATCGACGTTTTGATGTCAAGATGACTAAGGGGCGTAGACCGAGTGCTGAGATAATGGAACTACCCATATTGTACGTCGAAAATCATAGTATGGAATAGAATGTATGCCCTACATCCCACACGCTTTTCTAATGTGCATTTTCTAAGAAGATTTGGTGGGGAGGCTGATGGCACTAATTGAATCGAGAAAACTCTAATGATATCAACGGATGTTGACTGTTTACTCACCGGTGCTAATGCGGAGTAGCAGACGATACAGTTTAGTAAATCTTCGTCTACGCGACCGTAATTGACACGCTAGGTATCGCTCAGATGTTGTTAGTAATTTATTTTACAATCATCTTATTTACTGACGTGTTAGAGCGTTGTCAGCTGTGTAAATTTGGTATCAACTGGATAGGAGTCAGAACCAGTAACTGGCAACCGATTTAAATCGATGCAGTTACTTCAGTCACTCGCCTTGGCAATTATCTTCATACGCTGCGTGTAAACTGTTCTCGTATTACATTGTATTGTACTGTATTGTATGTTTACCGGGGGCCTAGATGGTGAGGCGTCGCCCCCGCCGCAGCTGCAGTGGTTCACAACCCCACAACGACTGCCGCAGTCCACCTCACCCCTCCGCCGCCCCACACCGAACCACTCTTTGAGGGTTATTGTGCGGTTCGGCCACCGGTGGACCCCCCCCCCCCCCACCCCACCAGGGAAAGTCTCACACCAGACGAGTGTAACCCCTATGTTTGCGTGGTAGCGTAATGGTGGAGTATGTGGAAAACTTGTTTGCGCAGCAATCAAAAAAATGCTTGTGAAATCTTATGGGACTTAACTGATAAGGTCATCAGTCCCTAAGCTTACACACTACTTAACCTAAATTAACCTAAGGACAAACACACACACCCATGCCCGGGGGAGGACTCGAACCTCCGCCGGGACCAGCCGCACAGTCCATGACTGCAGCGCCTGACCACTCGGCTAATCCCGCCCGGCGCGCAGCAATCGCCGACATGGTGTAGCTGAGGCGGAATAAGGGAAACCAGCCCGCATTCGCCGAGGCAGATGAAAAACCGCCTAAGAACCATCCACAGACTGGCCAGCTCACCGGACCTCGACAGACGTCCGCCGGGAGGATCAGTGCCGGCGACCAGGCGATCCTTCCGACTCTGGAAAGCCATGCGTTACACAGCATGGCTAACCGGACGGGCTATATCACATTACTTAGTATCAATCGGTTAGGAGTCAAACAGTAACTGGAGACCAACTTAAATCTATATCTTCTTATCTTGCGTGTGTACTAGTCTTATATCACATTAATTAGTATGTAATACAAGGAGTTTCTGTTGTCAGATTTAACCCTTCAAGTCCCCTTTTTGCATTTGAGAGTAGCACTTGCACCCATGTTCTCGATTATACGTTTTCGGATGAATTCCAATCTGTGGTTTCCCCAACAGTTTTTTAACCCTACAGCTACATCTAGTGTCACGAAAATTATGCCCTGGTGTCTTAAAACGTGTTCTGTCTTGCTGTCTCTTTTTCTTGTCAGTGTTTCCGCCACGTTCGTACCTTACCGATTCTGCAGAGAATCTCCTCAATCCTTATTACTCCATCTAATTTTCAATACCCTCCTACAGAAACAAATTTCAAACGCTTCGGTTCTCTTCTTTTCTGGTTTTCCTACAGACTAGCGTAATATAGTGATGCGCACTAAATGTATATTCTCAGGAACTTGATCCTCATATTAAGGCCCATGTTTGATGGAAAGAGCTTACGAGCGCTCAACGCCAAGGTTATCAGCGGAAGTTTGATACTTGTTTGATACTAGCATACTTCGTCTGGCTAGGAATATCCTTTTTCCTTGCTCTAGTCTGCTTTTTACGTCCTTTTTCCTTCGTGCATCATGCATTCTTTACCTTAGTCTACATCGTACCCTTCAAGCCCATTTACAGGGCTTCAAAAATACAGTTGTTAACGATGATATGTAGCAGGTACTTTTTTTGGTAAAGTCAGGCAGTCCGAAATGGCTCCACCTGGGCTCTACAGATGCCTACATAAAGCGAGAAAACTGATGATTATGCACTACAAAAAAACTATAAACTTCTACAAAATGACAATAAACAAAAGGTTAAAAGGAAAAGGCAAAGGTCCCGAGTTAGAGTCTCGCTCAGGCACACAGTTTTAATCTTCCAGGAAGTTTCATACCAGCGCACACTCCGCTGCAGAGTGAATATTTCATTCTGGAAAAAGATTAAAGCTTTCCTACAAAATCGACTATGTCACACATCCTATTGTCTGCGATGTAGAAAAACGACGTGTTTGTCAACTTTTCAGAAAACATGTCTTACCTCTACAACGACTAAAGATTTAGGACAAAGGGTTTGACGCAATTAAAACAAGCACACTAGTGCGTAACACGACCGTGTTCTTCGTGGATCATTCTAACGATGTGTCGGGTAAAACTGAATAGTCTATAGGTACTGGGAGTATATACGAGAATTGCAGAGAATCGACAGAAGAAAGATGTGGAGGTCTGTTTCAGAACTGTTATACACTGAGTTTGGGCCAGCGTACAAACGTAGTTGGTTCAAGGAAACGGTGTAATTGCCCATAACAGTGTGACAACCAAACAAACTTAAGACAAAATTTTGTTTTTGTGGGGACCCACAGTCTCCAGATGTTTAATATATGTAAACGTGGTGTCACTGTTTTGTGGATCGTCTCGCAAACGATGGAATATGGCTACTTTTTTCTTGCAATTAAGAATGGTTTGAAAATGAAATGAAATACAGATGTTACAAAGGTGCTTGACAATGACGCGTAGTCGAAATTAGCTAATCGCACGATTTAAATAAAAATTTCATTACAGCTTACTAGTGACCATGTTTGTGTTTATTAAACGTAAGTTACGCAGTGATTCCTATTTCTCACTGTGATCGTAAAGTGGCGGTTTAAAGGAACAATCGTTTCTAGAACTGCGCCAAAATTCTGTAAGAAATAAAAAAGTGTATTTCCGATCCATTGAGAGAGGGGAAGGGAAGCAAGGGCCGCCCTCGCTCCCCCCCCCCCTTTCACCTCTCTGTCGATGACCATGCGCACACGTTACCTTAGTTTAATGAGTAATCTTTTGCATGTTTTTAAAACTTTAATCGATGAGCATACTATGTGTGGTGTCACCGCCAGACACCACACTTGCTAGGTGGTAGCCTTTAAATCGGCCGCGGTCCGCTAGTATACGTCGGACCCGCGTGTCGCCACTGTCAGTGATTGCAGACCGAGCGCCGCCACACGGCAGGTCTAGAGAGACTTCCTAGCACTCGCCCCAGTTGTACGGACGACTTTGCTAGCGATGCTACACTGACAACTAAGCTCTCATTTGCCGAGACGATAGTTAGCATAGCCTTCAGCTACGTCATTTGCTACGACCTAGCAAGGCGCCATTACCAGTTTATATTGAGGTTATAAATCATGTATCAACAAGAGCGATGTTCACCAATTATGGAATAAAGTTAAGTATTACTCCAACTACGTACTTTATTTGGTATATTAATTACATTGTAATGTTCCAGACCTCACGCCAGTCTGCGTGAGCTTAAACGCGTGCTATTCGGCTACAAGTCATAGTGGATTGGCTGTCGGGTCAGTCCACTACACTATGATATAATTTCTGCAAACATTTAATTTGTTGGTGAAATTAAACTATTAAAATTGTTCATCATTACATTATGAACATTCACCACATATTTTCTTGCTTGAACGTTCGGTCAGATAGGCAATGACGTTTCCTTCGAATTCTGATTAAAGATACCCACCGAGAGTACAGTGAGGCGAGGAACAACAGAGTCCCGCTCCGCCAATCAACAAGAATAAACGTGCGCATGTTTTCTGGAGAGAATACCGCGATGAGTGCACTGCAAATGCTCGGCGCTGCACTGAAGATTCACACGCTGATGCGAATGTACATACATGAGGTTTCAAGGGGTCACGTATTGACGATAATTACGGAAATGGCTTCATTGGCTGTAGATGCCTCACGACCTCTACATTGGTAGTACAACATAATTCTTTCTGCTACTTCAGGCCGAGACTAGCCTGTTCGTCATTCCGAAACATTCGATTCGAATCAGTATTTTCCAGTAAAAAACAATATATTACAAGTAGTTCCTCTGCGCTACGTCGGAGACAACTCCAAGACCTTAAATTTAAAAAATTGCGCTTTTCATCACGGTCCATGCGACAATAGGTTGTTTAAGTATTTCTCGGCACTGAATTGCACTGAGAAGCTTTTTTAAATGATCTTGGATAAAACTGTCGTCCACTGCTTGCAGAATTGTAGTTAATTTATCATGTGGTCACTGTGATTATTCTGACTTGGTACTGTGGTTAATGTGAATGCGTTTCAATGCAGTACTGGCTTCCTGAAACACTTCTGTGAGGGAATATGTTTCTATTTTGCATTTGGTGCTTTCGAGCTGATGCTCTGTCATCTGGCTGCGTTGCTACTACAGTGTTCTGTGGATTGTTATAATGGTCAGTGAAATGAGAACGAAAAACATGGATAAAAAGTAAGTAAATTGTTCGTTATTTCAAAATTACACTGCTTGACAGTAGCTAAGAAATGACAAAATTTTAGACGGAAATCATCAAAGGCAATGATGGATGATATTAAACATAGTACACAGGTAATTAAGATAGAGTGGTACATTTATAAATAAAAACAGTTAAGATTTCACCCCATGGGAAAGCAGGATAAAAGGCATAAATTACGTTGATGTTTGAAACAAATCAGGCTTCCAACATAAAGATCGATATCGGACTCTCAGTAAAGAATTCTTGGACACTAATGTACATTTTGCACTCGTTATTCATTCTGACTACCAAACTATTGAGGAGTCCTTGGAGGATATTGTCCCAAAGCTCTCTTAATGCAGTTTTCAGCTTTGACACGGCAGGGGTGTTCGTTGAAAAACTCAAGAGCATCCCGGGCATGCTCTATGGGGTTTAGGTCCAGAGAGTACGCAGTTCTATCCAGACGTTCAATATCTTCACTTCCCAGTGTATCTGACACCTCAGCAGTCCTCTGTTCACAGACACTGTCATCTATAAACAAAAAGTCACGACCTACAGCACCCCTGAAAGAGACGGACAAGATCCAGAATAATCTCTTCGCTGTGCCACTGTGCTGCAACGATACCTCGCGCAAAGATATGCAGCGGTGTTTGTACATCGTGCATAATGTCTGCCCACACCATAATGCCTAAGCCATACCGTTGACATCCATGAACATTCTGTGCTGTGTGACGTATTCCCCCCTCTGTCCAAACTAACTGGTGGCCAGAACCACTTGCCACAGTGAAGCAGGATTCGTCGCAGAACATCACTACTGTTGCTGATCCCAAACATCATGCTCCCATCACCAACGAATTCTTTGTCGACGATGGCATGTCTGAATTGGGATGCATTTAATAGGCTTACGAACATACAAACCATCCTGTGTTAATCGCCGCGAAAAGGTTCTGACCGAGAGACATACATCGGTCACGGTTCCAAGTTCTGCAGTGATAAACCTAGGAGTCAAATGTCTGTTCCTTTTCACCACTATGGCTACGTATCGGTCCTCTAGTGATGTGGTGGTCCGTCTACGACTACCGGCGTGGTTTCGCATAGTGTCCACCTTCAGCGGCCATTTCTAATCGATGGATGCCACTTCTGGACACATCCCTTGTTATGGCCAGGGTAGTGACTCTCTGACCGGTTCCGAGCCATCCAACTGCTTGTCCATGATATTAAGCACTCAAATAATGTCTTGCAGACATTTTGACGTATCACACGGAATGTCGCTCTAATTTCCCCCACAACAACTTCCCTCAAACACAATGCTGCTTGAACTGTCGAATGTTCGAGCGCAGGCTTCAGTACAGTTAACACGTATCGCCTCCTACATTTCCTTTTACTCTAATTGCTCTGGTGATCCATAGTAATAGTCGGTTGTTCTGTAGCAACTGGCAGTTGTTCCTTAGTAGACGTCAGTTGTTCCATAGCAGCTGTCACACAGTGTAATTGCCATAACCGCTAATACAATTTGTCCTGCTGTGAGACAAGAGAGGGCTTTCATTGAAAAATATTTTGGTCGCCTACGGAACCATGATTGTATCCAGGCATGCACCTCTTCGTCCGAAGCAAATCGACAGACTCGAATAACTTTCTTCAGGTCTCCGAAAATGTGTAAATCGGATGGGGACAGATCGGTACTGTATAGAGCATGTGAAAGGTCTTTCCAGAGAAACGTATGCAGCGTACTCTACAGTAATCTGTAAACTGAGCGTTTTGCTCTATCGTACTCACAGAGCGCACCTGTGCTCGGTCATGGCTTCCCGAGTACGAATGTTGCCACCGTTACCACCGTTTTAGTAGCAGGTCTGTGTGTCTACAAGCTGGTGATGCTTGTGACATACTCCCACCTGATGACCGAACTACACTGATAATATTATAGATACGTTGATGCCGTATTTCCCTGGATGATTGTGTCTAATCGCCACATCATTTTGATCCATAAGTATACTTTATGCTATAAATAATATTGATCGACTGCGGACAGGCACAACACTGAAAATGACATTTTACAATTCAGTTCAATTTTCACTTGGAGGCTACGCAAAGGGTATTAAACAAGAAAACTGGATCTACAGAAATTTGAGGGTACTTCATATTTTAGATCTTTCTCCTCACATTTTATCCTATTTTAATGCTGAATTTGCATACGAGACTCAATCAATTTCTTTTGTTGACATTCCATCTGCGCTGCGTATTGTTTACATGAGTGGCTAGGGGTAGCCTTTAGCTCGGTAGGTAACCCACCCCTCTAACGTTTCATCCTTGAAGTGTTTTTTTTTTTTCAGTAAATGCATCTTCTTTTCACCAGGGGAAATCCTTTTCGTTAGGGCGAAAACAAGAGGAATTTTCGCACGTTCTGAAAGAGCTGCCGCGCATTTAGAGAGCGGGTTTTCATGCTAGTGGACGGTATGGACAATCGGATGAACCTTTTCGCGGATTATCTTCCTGGCTAAGATTTCACGAACAGTGAGCGTCAGAACAAAAAACCGGTGTTGTCAATAGCAGAACGGGAAATCCCTCGTGGAATGGGTGAGAACTGTGACTCGCTAGTAAACTTCCGGTGGAGTCCTCAGCTATCCGCTTAACGTTATGTTGCTGTTTAATTTCCAGACACGTTCCTTCAAGCAAATATATAGTCACTTCTCTGTCTGCAGTTTTTCCAAACTTTGCCCTGTGCGAAGACCAACAAAATTTCCAGAATTTCCGACAAACAAGTCTGGACGTGGGGATGGGGTGACGCTCGTCTCCTGGTTCCATATACACGTGTCTCACAGACGGATGGATTTTATCCTTACAGTGAGGGCTATACCCCTATTTGGAAGAGCATTTGTGCCCTCTCTGAGATTGGCTAGAGAAGACTGTGCGGGGTGACCTTCCGAGGTGTGGAAGAAGGCTACCAAAAATTTCGACAGGCGTTCGGAATTGTACTCGGATTCGTATGGGTAGTGGGATTCGAAATTATATTTCTTGAGGCTACTATGGATTTCGCACTCGCACGTGTTTTTCGTGAATTCGGCCCTCTGCCAACTCTTCGAAGATTCACTTGGAACTGACGTGCATCCGCCATGGGTAATCAGGAGGCTAATGTGATCTGTTACTCGCAATCTCATCACTTCGGCTCAGCCCAGCAACTGTTAACACTGACCGCGGTTCGGCACTTAGATACTTGTCGGAAACCACCTCAGTGACAGCTACGATAAGATAAAATCTGCAGTGGACACTTCCGATTACGGGAATCGCCGTGTATTGAGGGAAGAGGAGTTCATTCTTGGTTTCTATTTTTTAGTCTTCCTAAACTGATCTACGCGCTTCACGCACTGTTATGCGAGGTATTCTGCAATATAATTCTTGCTTCAAAGGGGATTTTTCTCATAATTACTCATGTTTGTTTCGCTGCCGAGTTAACACATTCGAGCTCACACGACCAGTGATGTTTGTTTCTGATTCCTTTACGTTCTGGGTACCATCTCAGCGTCATGCTGGTGGTGACCCAACAACCATTCATTTTCTCATCGTTGTTCTATTTTACACTGAAGCACCAAAAAAACTGGTATAGGAATGGATATTCAAGTACAGAGATATGTAAACAGGCAGAATATGGCGCTGACATCGGTAACGCCTATATAAGACAACAAGTGTCGGCGCAGTTCTTAGATCGGTTATTGCTGCTACAATGGCTGGCTTTCAGTATTTAAGTGAGCTTGAACGTGGTGTCATAGCGATGAGACACACCATCTCCGAGGTAGCGATGAAGTAGAGATATTCCCGTACAATCATTTCACGACTGTACCGTGAATACCAGGAATCCGGCAAAATATAAACTCTCGGACATCGCTGCGCCCGGAAAAAGATCCTGCAAGAAGGGGACCAACGACGACTGAAGACTGTCATTCAACTTGACAGAAGTGCAACCCTTCCGCAAATTTTTTCAGATTTCAATGTGGGCCAGCAACAAGAGTCGGCGTGCGAACCATTCAACGAAACATCATCGATATGGGCTTTCGGAGCCAAAGGCCCACTCGTGTACCCTTGATGACTGCACGACACAGGGCTTTACGCTTCGCTTGGGCAAGTCAACACTGGAATTGGACTATTGATGACTGGAAACATGTTGCCTGGTCGGACAAGCCTCGTTTCAAATTGTATCGAGCGCATTGACGTGTACCGGTATGGAGACAACCTCATGAATCCATGGACCCTGCATGTCAGCAGGGGACTGTTGAAGCTGGTGGAGGCTTTGTAATGTTGTGGGGCGTGTGCAGTTGGAGTGATGTGAGATCCCTGATATGTCTAGATTCGACTCTGACAGGTGACACATACGTAAGTATCCTGTCTGATCACCTGCGTCCATTCACGTTCATTGTGCATTCCGACGGACGTGGGGGCAATTCCAGCAGGGCAATGCGACACCTCAAAAGTCCAGAAATATACGGAGTGACTCCAGGAACACTCTTCTTAGTTTAAACACTCTGGCCACCAAACTCCCCAGACATCAACATATTTGAGCATATCTGGGATGCCTCGCAACGTGCTGTTCAGAAGAAATCTCCACCCCGTCGTTCTCTTACGGATTTATGGACTGCCCTGCAGGATTCATGGTGTCAGTTACCTCCAGCATTACTTCAGAAATTAGTCAAGTCTATACCCTGTCGTGTTGTGGTAGTTCTGCGTGCTCGCACGATATGAGGCAGGTGTACCAGCTTTTTTGGATCTTCAGTGTAATTATGTAATTTCGTTTAGATTGTTTTATAATCTCGAAGATTATGTTTCATCAATAATTTTTAGGCCCTGTTTTAATAAATATTATTTTAACAGATCAGATTCTATCATTCAGCACCCATTGAAGGTAATTATTCAATGGAATGTCAAGGTCTTCCAATCGTAAGCTGTAGCCGAAGTCCCTGACGAATTCGAGGATTTATCACACAACATTTTGGATGTGTTTGGCAGTTTATTTTTCAATCACTGTATATAATGTGGGGTGATAGATTCAGTATCAGACTCACCTGCCTACCCTTGGAGCACCTGATAAGCAAGATGTCGAGTTAATAGCACACCGGGCTTCTGGCATTCTTTACCTTCGAACCCTGTATTGCAGTGACTTTGGAGTTTGTACACAGGTAACGAAACAAACTCAATTGTTGGATACTTCTCGCTGTCGAGTACTTCTGTATCATCTTTGAGTGACTCTAAATGTGTTTTCAATGTTGCTGTCGTAGCCAATAAGCTTTCCAGAGACCGTCACCGAAAGCGTTTCAACGATTTTATCGTACTATCTAACTACAGACTGTAGCATTGTAAACAAGCTGTTCCGTCTAGTCTCCGTTTCATTCGTCATTCTTGCCTGTATCGAATTCACGTCACCTGTTTCCTTCATGAAACAGATAACATCTCTGACAGCAATAACCCAATACAACCTCATTTTTCTCATAACTGTCGTCAAAAATGTGTGTCAGTACAGTGTTCAAAACATGCGTAATGCGTGCATAATGGTGAAAGGATTACAGTACCTTGCATGTATAAACAGATCGGTCAGTGAAAAATGAAATATTATTAAAATAGTGGGTATTTGCTCCTAAGTTAAAATTTCTTCAGAGTTATTCATAATAAATTCGCCACATTTTTTCTTCTCTGAAAAGTTATGAATGCTATATTTCGCAGTCAGTAGTCTTGATAAACAAGGCGCGCGGTAGTAGGTAGGTAAAAGATTTCCCGATATGCATCGGTCCACTTATCCGCTTTGCACTGTATGCACAAGTATTCACGTTTATGGCGTGGTTAGTGCTGAAAATCATAATCGCCTGTATTTCATAGGCTTGTTTCCAGTGTTTTGTGCTTCTGTCGTAGTACGAGGTAAAATGTTTGAGACGTCTACATGTCTCACATACGAACAAACTGAAAACATTCCTACACACCATTACAATTACCACAGTTTTCACTAGAACTGACGATGCTTCAGAACTTACACTTGGTCGTGTTTTAGAGGCACTTACCTTCAAATTCGTGGTGGCGGATCGGCCAACTAGGAAAGGAGAGCACTTGTCATAATACACGTAGCTGATCTAATAATCGGTTGCCAATGAAATATCTCCCAAATATTGTTACGACCACACTCTTTCGTTGTCAGCATATATTCTTTCGAATCAGGTTTCGTGTTTACACATCTCTTCATCTCACGTCCACACACCATTATCCTACAGCGGAAGACTATGCTCGGGTAACTAGAGAGACAGTCGGGCAATTCGAGCATGGGAAAGTCGAACTAGCGCTAAGCAAGTCGAGTGCAGTTGCCAACCACGGCAAAGGTTCTCAACTGACATCTGCCGTACGTAATGCGGAACTTCATGAGCCAAACAATGCGAATGAACATTGACACCACCTGCAGACCTCTAGTTGACACAACCTTGACAACATGTGGGTTGGCCGATTTCTCCCGACCTTGCCTCAAGCGATTTCCGTATTTCTTGAGCCCTGACGGCATTAGTTGGCCTTCGGTTTGCTTTGTAAGAGGAGGTGCACGCCTTGCTGCAATCATGGTTCCATAGATAATCGCAAACATATGTAGCAGTGACCATCTTGTCTCACAGTGAGATAAACGTATTAACAGCTATGGTGGCTGCTTTTGAAATAATAAACAGGTTATTTACTTTCTGTATATGTCTCGTTTTCATTTTAGTGTCCCTTATATATTTGTCTATTATGTTTCATTTTAAGGCAAGGCGTTTTCTTTGAGTGTTTGTAAACTGATTCTTGCGTGATTTTGAGGGTAATTCTTGCATGTTTTATAGTGTTTAGTTATGTTATTTCCTGAAATTTCCTGGTGGATTAAAACTGATTGCCGGGCCGAGACTCAACTCGGGACCTTTGCCTTTCGCGGACAAGTGCTCTACCAACTGGGCTACCCAAGCACGACTCACGCCCCGTCCTCACAGCTTCAGTTCTGCCGGCACCTCGTCTCCTACCTTAAAAACTTCACAGAAGCTCTTCTGGTTCGCAGAACGATTTAGGAGACGAACTGAACCCTCACCTTATATAGTTTGAAAATGAAGCTGTCGTTCGCTGAGTAATACAATCATCAGAAACCAAAAATAATTTCATTTTCTGAGTCATCAGTCTTCTGACTGGTTTGATGCGGTCTGCCACGAATTCCTCTCCTGTGCTAACCTCTTCATCTCAGAGTTGCACTTGCAACCTACATCCTCAGTTATCTGCTGGATGTATTCCAGTCTCTGTCTTTCTCTACAGTTTTTGCCCTCTACAGCTCCCTCTAGTACCATGGAAGTCATTCCCTGACGTCTTAACCGTTGTCCTACCCTCCTTTACCTTCTCCTTGTCGGTGTTTTCCGCATATTCCTTTCCTTTCCGATTCTGCACAGAACCTCCTCCTTCCTTACGTTATCAGTCAACCTAATTTTCAACATTCGTGGGTAGCACCGCATCTCAAATGCTTCGATTCTCTTCTGTTTCGGTTTTTCCACAGTCCATGTTTCACTGTGCTGTGCTCCAGACGTACTTTTTCAGAAATTTCTTCCTCAAATTAAGGCCTATGTTTGATATTAGTAGACTTCTCTTGGCAGTGCTAGTCTACTTTTGGTGTCTTCCTTGCTCCATTCATCATAGGTTATTTGCTGCCTAACTTTATCTATATCGTGATCATCAATCCTGATGTTAAGTTTCTGACTGTTCTTATTTCTGATACTTCTCATTACTTTCGTCACTCTCCTGTTTACTCTCAGTACTCTCTGGATTGTTCATTCCATTCAGGACTTAATATAATTCTTCTCCACTTCTTGGCAATGTCAACAGCGAATCATATGATTGAATCCTTTCACCTAGAATTTGAATTCTACTCGTGAACCATCTTTTATTTCCATCATTGTTGCTTCGATGTACGGATTGAACAGTAGGAACGAAAGACTACATTCCTATCTTACACCCTTTTTAATCCAAGCGCTTCGTTCTTGCTCACTCACTCTTATTATTCCCTCCTGGGTTTTGTACATATTATACATTACTCGTCTCTCCCTATAGCTTACCCTTATTGTTCTCAGAATTTCGAACATCTTGCACAATTTTACATTGTCGAATGCTTTTTGCAGGTCGACAAATCCTATGAACGTGTCTTGACTTTTCTCTAGTCTTACATCCATTATGAACCGTAATGTCAGAATTGCCTCTCTGGTGTCTTTACCTTTTCTAAAGCCAAACTGATCGTCGTCTAGCACATCCTCAAGTTTCATTTCCATTCTCCTGTACATTATTCTTTTCAGCAATCTTGATGCATGAGGTGTTCGATGACTGTGCGACAATTCTCGTACTTGTCAGCTCTTGCAGTCTTCGGTATTGTGTGGATGACATTTTTCTGAACGTGAGATGGTATGTCACCAGATTCATACATTCTACACATCAGGGTGAATAGTCGTTGGTTGGCACCTCCCCAAACGATTTTAGAAATTCTGATGGAATGTTGTCTATCCCTTCTGCCTTGTTTGATCTGAAGTCCTCCAAAACTGTCTTAAAGGGAGCTGGAGCGCCCTATCCCGACGATGTTAAATGTAGTGACTTGTCTTCCCTGTATTTCAGGTACGACTATAGCCATTGACATAAAACTTTTACGGGACATTAAATTGTATGTTCTGACCCTAATGAACTACAATAATTTCATTTCAGCTTTCGGAAATACAATTTTTTAATTACGTGGTTAAAATTTTGTTTACCTTTTTTTACGTTATCCTACATAATTTTAATTATACATAACGTTATGTTCTTTATTTTAGTTCAGTAGACTCAGGATATGTATGTTATTACTCACTGAAAATTTTAATTCTCTACTCGAAGTGGTTTCTGAGATTTAGGGAAAAATGAAACAGAAAATGTAAATTTTCAGGATCGGCTTCTACAGTTCAAAATATTTTAACTCACTTAATATATGCTTAACTTTTTTTTAATTTTTAGTCACTCAGAAGCACCCTGCACCATACTGTTTATCATCCTCCTGATCATTTCCATGTTTTTTTTCTTTTTTTCTTCTTTCTGGACTCCTTAGTGGCCAACTGTGGTGCATGTTCTGCTTTATCGTTGCGAACCTTGTCCATCCATTCAAGTTCTCTGTTGCAGTTTGCTCCAGGATGGATTCCCATATGCTGTAGCACCTTCACCCTACTAATGTTCCCATGATTAAAAGGAATAACAGCATTACTGACCCCCCCCCCCCCCACTTTAGTGTCTTCATTCCAACAAAAACATTTTTTGGTAAGCGGGTCCATATAAGATTACTGAATGACTCATGGGGATATTTAATCTGGCCATGCAGACACTTCTTGAGAAATTCATTTTTTGCCAGGTCTCTGTAAATAGGTTTTATGATATCCATGACTGCTGCTGGGATGGAATGTTGATGGTTGTATGAACTGTTTGAGTACTGGGCATTGTGGTAATCACACTTTGAATCAGGTCCAGGAGGGAAAAGGTGGTGTACTGGTTTTTCATCAGTTGACAATCTGTGAAAGTAGGTATCCCATACTGCCTGCTTCATTTTCAATAAATCATTAGTGTTATTTCTAATGGCCATCCCATAACACTGCTGTAGGTAATCAATCATTTTGTCTCTCAGCCTGCCTCTTATGGTCTTACCATCAGGAAGTTTCTTGTCTCTCAGGCCTTGCCTCAACTTCCACAACCTGGTGCCCATCCTCTTGTGGACATGACCAACGCTTTTAAGTTTATAACACAACAATCCACAGCCTTATACGTAAAAATTACCGATTTTATTAGATCTTGAGGTAATGCGCAGAAAAATTTTAACATTTTCAACTGGTGTAGATTATATTTAAAAAATAATATAAAATACTTACCACGTGAGTTTGTAAGTGATACCTATATTATTTTACATGGAAAATTGAAAATTTTATAGTGAGATAAAATACCGAAAATGTGAAAAAATATTTGTTGCGTTCTAACTCCCCTTAAATTCTTATTCTAATACTGGATCACCTATCTCTTCTAAATCCAATCCTGTTTCTTCTTCTATCACATCACACAGACCTTCCCTCTCATAGAGGTTTTCAGAGTACTCTTTCCATCTATCTGGTCTCCCTTCTGTATTTAATAACGGAATTCCCATTGAACTCTTAATGTTACCATCCTTGCTTTTAATGCCATTGATAGTTGTATTCACTTTCTTGTATGCTGAGTCAGTCCTTCCAACAAACATATCTTTCTCAATTTCTTCACATTTTTCATGCAGTCATTTCACCTTGGGTTCCCTGAACTTCTTATTCATTTCATTCCTAAGCGACTGTATTCCTGTACTTCTTCTTGCCTCGATCAACTGAAGTATTTCTTCTCTTAACCCTTGGTTTCTTCGCAGTTACTTTCTTTGTACTTTCGAGGACTTCTCTGCGTATTGATTCATCCTGACTAATCTCTTTAACTTCAGCTTACTATTCATCATTACTAAATTTTGATGTGAGTCTGTATCTGTTCCTGGTTACACCTTACAATCCAGTATATGATTTTGTAATCTCTGTCTTATTCTGATGTAATCTTACCGAAATCTTCCAGTATCAACAGGTCTTTCCCTAGCATACCTCCTCCTCTTATGATTCTTGAGATATTAATAGCTGAAATTTATTACAGAACTCAATTAGTCTTTCTCTTCTTCCCCTCTCAGTCCTTGTCCCAAACCCATATCCTCCTGTAACCTTTTCCTGTAGTCCTTCCCCTACAACTGTATTCCAGTTCCTCATGATTATTAGATTTTCATCTGCATTTATGTATTATATTATCCTTTCAATATCCTGATACACTTTCTCTATATCTTTATCTTCAGCTTGCGACGTCGGCATGTATACCTGAACTATCGTTGTAGGTTTTGGTTTGCCGTCGATTCTGATAAGTACAACCCTATTGCTTAACTGTTGACTGTAACGCACTCTTCGCACCACATTTCAATTCTTAACGAATACTACTTACGTTGCACCATTTTGTGCTTCGGTTGATTTTACCCTATGTTCACCAGACCAATAATCCTTGAGTCCTTTCCATTTCACTTCACTGACTCCTAGTATGTAGGGATTGAGCCTTTGCATTTCCTTTTTCAGATTTTCTAACTTGCCTGCTACGTCCAAGCTTCTGAGATTCCACACCCCGAGTCGTAGAACGCTGATTATTCAGTCTTTTTCTCATGGTCACTTCCTCCCTGTGAGTCCCCTCCCCGGGACCAAATGAGGGACTGACACTTTTTCAATAAGAGGCCACATGTCCTGTGCATACACATTATGTGTCTTTAATGCAGTGGTTTTAATTGCCTTCTGCATCCTCATGCCAGTGATCATTTCTGATTCTATCGCATTATGGGCAGTTTCCCACACTAACGGCAGGAGAGTGCGCTGAACCTCGGTCTGCTCCTACATCCTTTTTGACAAGGCCGTTGACAGAACGAGGATGACTTCGTCTCCTGGAAGTCTTCGGCTGCCATTTCTGGTGATTTTGGTTTAAAATTTAAGCGGTGATGGAGATCTTTTTGTGTTGCATTTGATCGTGACTGACGTCATATGACACCCTTGACGTTCGTCGTTGATCCCTTCACTCAATTATTTTTATTACAGAGAGGAATCAGCTCTCTGATCGAACATGCTGAGCTACCGTGCCATTACGCTACCATTAGACCACAGGTGAGCTTCTTCCGATATAATGTGAATTACACAATACAGTTGAAACGTCCCCTTTCAGCAATTATACACGACTGTGCTTAAACTGACACACAATATTTTTAGCGCAATGCAATCTGACTTTCAGAAATCCCTACAAAAGAATGGCCCTGACTAACATTAACCTATGCGTTTCACAAATCGCTTACCTCACAAAAATCTTGGTTACTCGAACTACTGCAATACAGCAAACGCCACTACTGCCAGCTAAATAAAAGATTCAAACTACGGAAGGCACTAACTACTGATAGGCATAGTTAGCAAATGAAAGATTTTAATAGAGAACAAACAATGTATTTACCTTAATAGTCATATATAGCAGTTCATGACATCCATTCTGTACTCAAAAATCCGCCATCTCATTTCCCACATCCACCACTGCTGGCGGCTCACCTCCAACTGCGCAACGCTACGCGCTGTTAACATCCAGCAGCCCAACACTACAATGGCAGACAACAATGCAAACTAGCCACAGACTGCACACAGCACAGCCAGTGATTTTCATACAGAGCACTATGTAACGTTGCCAATAAGAAAACATAAACAGCCTACTTACATAGCCTACTTACATAGCCCCCATGCTCCCCACAAAAAATTTTACAAATTGTTTTGGGCAGTGGCCAATAATGATTTGATAAAATTTTTCATAATTACAATAACAAAGATATCAAATGCACACACTTATTGATACAATGTTGGTCAAAAGCTAAAATTTTCTCACAGTCCATAAAGATAGTCCTGATCATTCATCATAATAGTAATTACAGTTTTTTTTCACAAAGTCTCATTAGTAAAAGAAATTGCACACAGAAGTAGTGGATTTCCATGCAGTCTTGAAGAAGTAGTGTTGTCCGTCCAACGGAAAGACAGTGCTGACTCTTGACATGCAGACAGGTAATGGGCCACAACAGAGTAAACGCACAGCAGAGTCATTCGAAGTTTTGAAGAATATTGGTAGGTAGGTCATCACAGAGCAGACCACTGTAGTCCTGGTAGAGATTACGGTATTGGTGGGCCACCAGAGGTGCACACCCACTGCAGTCCTTGCAGAAATAATTTTACTGGTGAGTGAGCAAAGGTGTAGACCCCCTGTAGTCCTTGTAGAAATAATGGTATTGGTGAGTCATCAAAGGTGTAGACCCACTGTAGTCCTTGTAGAGAGGGCCAGCAGCCATCTGTTGCGACCGTGCAGGTGCACAATCACCATCGAAGAGTCTTGTGGACAATATAGCAAGTCCATGAACCACCACTTGTGCACTCACAAAATTTTTTTGAAATGTCCTTAGAACCAGCAATGCTGTTATCCAGTCCCTTGCTGAATTATTAACACACGTGCAAACACTATCAGTCCCTACTTCTCACATATTGTACATATACTATGACCAACAAAAACATGTGCAGTGAAATGGAACTTACAAGTTACTAATATGATGAACTGGTGTCAATTACAATTTTATAACATAAGAATACAATTACAAAGGTACAAAATACATCATTAAAGAACATAACAATACAGATAACATTTGTAGTACAGGCTTTACAAAAGAATAGAAATAAACATATACATTAATGTTACAGGAATTATGACATAAGCACATACATAAAAGATCAGAATAACTTTTGAAACATCAACTTCATGCATGAGCAACTAACATAAATCTTATTAGCTAAACACATAAAGACAGGAAAAAGACAAATACACAAGGATACATAAACACATAGCGGAATAATACAAAAGGAAAGACAGGGTTCGTTTTCAGGGTAACATTTGGTACTGCAGTCCAACCCAAAACTTCATTCCATAGATCTTTCGTCTTATTTCAACCTTTTCTTCCACCAAAAAAATCATATCCAAGCATGCTTTCTGTATTTATTTCACATATTTCTTACCTCATTATTTATTTCCAAGAAAATCCTACCTATCCTGTACTTTGTTCGTATAACTTCTCAGTGCATTTCTTCAAATTCATTGCAACTCATTCTCTTATAGGCTACCCCATCTTAAGCTAACTTAAATCTACTGAGCTCAGATGCTAAACTAAGGGACGAGGCAATGCAGCAGCACAAAATAATTAACACAAACAGCAATAAGAAAAAGTTCACATTGGCAAGGCAATTGCAATATTACAACTAATATAAGGCACTCTGCAGCAAACAAGAAAAATAAATGCGTAGTAAAACTGGCTTAACAGCGTAATACAAAGTCAAATTCAGTAACACTATGCCTGGCAAACAGCAGCAGCAAATGCTGTAACTTATACCTAAACATGACATAGCTCAAGCAGAAAAAACATTACACTAAAGACAATAATGCAGACAAGGGAAATGTATATTCACATCTTAATGTCTATGTAATTAAAGTGGTGCACCACAAGAAGTTATTCTAAAAAAAAAATTACCAAGTAGTTGAAAAGAAAATTCCGTATGCAATTCCTGTGAAGGGAAATCTCTTTGTGCTCCTCCATTTTTGGGAAATGTATTACAAAATTAGTATTTGCTGGATCTGTAGACAGAAAATATTTATATTAGTACATCTATAAAATTCTATTTTAACCAATGCTGCAGTGCAGCTAGAAACTAGATATTAAAAAAAGTGAAAATATGTACAAAGGAAGGCATGAAACATCATTAGCCATATGGCATTTCATAAGGTAGTAAAAAAATCTCTCAACTCTCGTAGAAAGATACTTGTCATAATCAGGTGTGCAGATGTAAGAATGTATCCAAGTAATGAGCGTGTCGTATTTGCGATGCTTTCTGCAAAGGAATGTCAATAGCGAGGATAATGGCCTCCCTTTTTTTTTTCTACCTGTGCCTCTGAAAACGCACACACTAATGGCTTTTTCTCCAGGCGTCTGACGCAGCTGGGTGCCCACAACGCATTACGTGCAGGTGGTCACTTAACTTTCTTATGGAAACATTTACGACAGCAGTTTCCGCTACAGTGACAGTCTCATATACAAAATTTCACGGGTCGAGAATTTGTGTTGCAAATGTGTACAAACAAAATCTTATGAATATAACAGTGTCCAAAAAATTTTCGCCGGCATTGAGATACATTCATGCATTTACACACATTTCATAACTCTTAAAGTACGATTCTTGGTTTCCAACATCCTTTTTCACAAACCAGAGTCTCTAAACACTATTCATTATTCCTTACCTTATTTGTCGACACTTCTTCAATATTTCATCATAACAGATACATAGCTTAATCAAATAACTCATATAGCATCAGCTTATTGATCATAAACATACCGCAACAGCATAATACACATAGTCATCGTAATAATAACATCATAATACCTCAGTAAACTCTCAAAATTGTCGTAGCTTCCTCCAATAATTAAAAAAAATTCTCTGCTCATGTCAAAAGTGTCATCTGCCTCAAAAGTACTTTAAAAATCGTGATCCCATACCAAATATATCATTCAAAGCTCTCGTAGTATCACAATGGTTCCAAAAAAATATGAACAGTTCACAAAGTACGGACAAAATACAATTTCTTAAGTGTGAAGTTACCCAATGGTTAATTACATAAACATCTGGCACTGATGTAGTAAAATAAATGTTTGTCTCTCTAAGTTAAATGATCAGATAGCTGTGTAATTATGTGTTAGAGAAATATGGTACCGATGTGTAAAGTTGTATAAGCAAATACCATAGTAGCTAGGGCTTCTTGTGCTTGCCAAACACATGGTACACAAAGTAAGTGTGTACCCCCCTGAGGATTAATGTAATTATACCCTCAGGTGTTACAGATTACAGCAATGGAATGAAATGTTTCACGGAAAACCTGTGTATCATTCTACTTCAAATATCTTTAAAAATGGATGATTTAAGTACAAAATTAATCACTCAAATACGTGTACTGTAGCGCTAAACTGTGCGTCTTGTTGTAAGATAATCTCTGTGGCAGTGTCGTAGTTATCGTCCTCCGAAAGCTAAGTTCTGCAGAAGCCAATGTACTTACCTCATGATACACAAAAGTGAAATGCTTTGCGTATAGATATCTTAGTTATTACGCTTATTGCCTTGATGAGGAAAGTACTGTGCTGTAACGTATTGTTGGCCTATGGAAAAGGCTGTCTCCTTGTAGCTATAGCATAAAAGTTACTACTAAAACTTGTTTTACTTTACAGAAGAATTCAGAAAAACTGTGCAGATACAAAACAGATACACCACAAAAGCAACAATGTAAATTGTGTCACATATTAGTAGCGTCATGATATAATCGTGTAGCTGTCACATAAACTAATCACTGTGTCATCTGGTATCTCACAGAAAGTAAATCCAGAATGTATTTTCAAGTACACCAAAATGTTGCATTAAAAGCTCATTAGCAGTACCAGTATATGTTCTATGTATGTAAGCCTTATAGTCGTTACGTAATCGTGCAACTAACAAGCAATAATGTACACACAAAATAACACTGTGACGTCTGTTCACTATCACAATGCAGTGGTAATTTCTGTTTAAATAAGTTCTCTTGGTTCTTGACTGGATAGTTAACTTTAAAACACAGGTGCATGTTAACAGTTTCTAAGATTGAAAAAGAGTACTAGTATTGTGAAGTGAAAAATTTTATAGCAAAGACTTAGTTAAAAAGCAGATTATCTCTCAATAAACGGTTTTACACGTGAAATATGGTGTAAACCTCTACCCTTCCTAGTACGCAGAGTTTCAACTTCAATGCAATTATCCTGTTGTATACGTCGGTAAGGAATGCTAAAATTTTTCTCAAGGCTAGCATCTTATGTTATTTTTCTCGGAGCCAGCCGGCGCACGTGGCTGCCTGTGGTGCGAGTCATTAGTTGTTCCTTTGTTGGCGCACGTCGTTACTGGGATTAGGAGACCTAACTTCTACAAATTCACCTTGCCGAGAGGGCCCTGCCCTGTTTAAATCCCGCCAGTTCTGATGAAATTCCGGTCTCTCATTATGATTATATCGTCTGTCGTCATGTCGGTAGTTTCTGTAATAAATTTCTTATCGGTCACGTGGTGGAGAATTTCTTCCTGAATCGTAACTGCGCGCTGAACTGTTGCGTCTGAAGTTATTCTGTCTCCCTTGTTAATAATTGTTTTTGTTCCCATATTGTCTTTTTCTATGGTAATCTCTGTCATATTCCTTACTACAGAAATGTGATCTTTCTCTGTAACTATTATTACTCTGCCAGTGGTTGTCATATGGGTGGTGTCTGGTTTGGTCACGATTTGTGTTGTGAGGATAGCCTTGTCGTGTCCAGTTATTATTTCTTTCGTCACGGAATTGTGACGGATGTGACCTGTAGTGATTGTTTTCCTGTTTTCGCATCCCGCGACTGTCTGTGTCAATTTCTAATTCTTGTAAGAGTCCCTGAAAAACTTCAATGTCGTCTTTGCAACGTCCTGCCAAAATAATATGTCTCAAATGTTCGGGCAGTTAGATAAGCAAATGCGGATAAGTTCTGAGGGGCTGTATGGGTTTGACAGGTACTGATTCTTGTGCAACATGTCTTCAAAATATTTCACAAGACTGGAAAATTCAGATTGTTCGAAATGTTTCATCATTATGATGCTATGTTTTACTCGGTCTTGTGTAGCTTGAGACCAATATGCTGAGTGGAAGGCATGATAAAATTCTCCTTCACTGTGACAATCGTGAATGACCAATCGCATTCTTACAGCTGATTCATTCTCCAAGTAGCCACACATAAATTCTAATCTGTGCTCTAATGACCAGTTGGGAGGAAAACAATGAGAGAATTGATGGAGCCACGCTTGTGGATGAATGTCGTTGCCAGAATTCTTAAATGTTTTAAATTTACGTGTAGTAATGAACAGCTTATAGTCAAAATCACCATGTCGGCGAGTCGCATACCGGTCATTGTTACGTAGTGTCGGCGGTTCCATTTCAAAATTCGGTGCACCTTGCCAATTTCTTTCATAATTTCCGAAATGCGCTGTGTTATTATTTTGTGGCTGTTCCGTATTTCTATGTCCCTCTTCCCGTATTGGGGCGCGAGTGTCCTCTAAAATACATAATTCTTGTATTACTTGTGTCAACTGATCTTGTATTTCTCGGATTTCTCTTTGGTGTTGCGTATTTATTTGATTCTGATTTTGTTTGAATTTCTTAATTTGTTCATACTCTTCTGTGTCAGTGATGGCTACAGGTCTTGTGTCATTCAGATCATCATATACCTTTGTTGATTAGTTAGTGACCTGATCCGAAAGTTCGGCTACTTTCTCTGATAGTGAACACATTTCCTCAGTGTGTTTTTCTGAACCAAGTTTCAGAGTGTCCATTTGTGTTGAAATCGAATCTAATGTGTCCTTTAAGTTTTCCTGAGTTTTTACAAGTTGCGTAACCGAATCGGTAGATGCAACTGAGTCAATTTTAGCCCACAAGGTCTCATGATTTTCATGAACAATGGTTTGCAGTTCTTTTATGGCTGCTTCGTGATTCTGTAATGCATTTTCATGCCGCGAAAAAATAGGTTGAAAATGCTCACAAATTTGTGTTTTTACGTCATTACAGACTTTTTGACATTTCGATTCAATGTTATGTAACTCAGTAGTTAAATCTTCACGTGTTTGTTCAAGTGTGGTGTCTAACTTCCGAAGATTTTGTTCCATTGTGTCTAACTTTTAAAGCTTTTGCTCTGTTTGTCTCTGATTTTGTTCCATTGTGTCTAACTTTTGAAGATTTTGTCCCATTTGTCTCTGATTTTGTTCCATTTGTTGCATTAATTGCAATAATAATGTATTAGTGTCTGGAATCTGTTTCTCTATGCTTTTTGGCAGTGCATTTTCACCGGCAACATTCACATTTTGACAAGCAGAAAATATGTCTTGACTCATTTGAGAAAACGGTGAGGACCCAAAACCTAAGTCTACAGTATTTGCAATATTGTGTTCTGTCATTTCGGATTCCTGAGGTGAGCTATTGCCGACCGATCGATCGATAATGCTTCCTTGTTCACTACCTGTTTCACTGTCTACACCATTATTTGCCGCCCGCTCCATTTCCCTATCCACAATTACCAAATTACTACTTCGAATGTCTGTTAATTCACTACACAGTGGTGCTGATAAGCTACGCTCGTCGTCACTATTATTTCTCAGTTTACTTTGAAACCTAGTGTTACGTTTTTCACACGCCATTATTGTCACAATATTTCACACGATAACACAGAAAAGCACAATTTGAAGAGCAAAAATAAGAAAACACATTAACATAGCACTGAAAATAATATGTAGTTAATTGCAAGCGCAGCTGCGAAATACTTGGTGCAAATCTACATGCATGCCACAACTGTTTTACTGTACCACAATGACAGACTGCAACTACAAAGGAGATTCTCTCTACAATTACGCACTAGCAATAAACAATAGCTACACTAATTACACAAACTACAAGAAAAAATCAGAAGATTCCAGTGAGGTATCCTAGGCTAAGGGTCGACATATGAAACGTCCCCTTTCAGCAATTATACACGACTGTGCTTAAACTGACACACAATATTTTTAGCGCAATGCAATCTGACTTTCAGAAATCCCTACAAAAGAATGGCCCTGACTAACATTAACCTATGCGTTTCACAGATCGCTTACCTCACAAAAATTTTGGTTACTCGAACTACTGCAATACAGCAAACGCCACTACTGCCAGCTAAATAAAAGATTCAAACTACGGAAGGCACTAACTACTGATAGGCATAGTTAGCAAATGAAAGATATTAATAGAGAACAAACAATGTATTTACCTTAATAGTCATAATATATATAGCAGTTCATGACATCCATTCTGTACTCAAAAATCCGCCATCTCATTTCCCACATCCACCACTGCTGGCGGCTCACCTCCAACTGCGCAACGCTACGCGCTGTTGACATCCAGCTGCCCAACACTACAGTGGCAGACAACAATGCAAAGTAGCCACAGACTGCACACAGCACAGCCAGTGATTTTCATACAGAGCGCTACGTAACGTTGCCAATAAGAAAACATAAACAGCCTACTTACATAGCCTACTTACACAGTTACCACTCGAGTACACGTCAAATGCTATATTATAATTGGATGTTTTTAACAAAATCAAACTATGTGGTTCCAGAGACTTTTTCAAGTCTCAAACAAGTGTGACGTATATCTACATACTGAAACGAAGAATGAAAGTTTGCACTAAGGTCGGAATTAGAACCTGGATCTCCTGCTCATTAGGTAGATGCACAAACCACTACCCCACTCTGGGGCAGTAGCTTTTCACAGCTCCAAGGACTACCTTAGCACAACTATCTCATTTCTCTACGCCAATGCGGTTTGTGCACCTATACAATGCTGTTGAAGTTTACAGTAGCTACCGGTGGGCTGAGGGATGAGTGGGAATCTGGATGGAGGAGAGTGGCATGCTAGGATAGTCCGTTCGGTTATGTTAAGCCAGTGTGCGAGGTGGAAAAGTGGTTAGCGCATCTGCCAAGTGAGTGGGAGACTCGGCTTCGAATCCCGGCCCTGGTACAATTTTTCATTCATGGCTTTCGTCTCCATATATACATCACAAATTCTTGAGGCTTGAAGGTCTCTGGAACAATATAGATTCATTTCATTATAGAACCTATATTTGTGCTTCAGATGGGATCCTTCGTTCTTTTCGATGCTGAGTAGATACTCCGTTCAAGTTGGAGTGTCTCCACGGGTCGTCCATGTACTTGTACAAAGCCGCTGCGCCAGGGTGGCGCAGTGGTTAGCCCATTTGCCCCCTAGTGAGCAGGAGACCCGGGTTCGAGTCCTAGTATCGGTACAGATTATCATTCGTCTCTTCATTGTGCATAAATACATCGGATGTTTTTACCTCGGTTTTCTTAACTACCCACTGAATTTCAGTTTCTCTTTTCACAATGATTGCGGGTGGTGGCTGTTTAGGCGCAAGAAAGTAGATACTAGATTCCGCTGTAAGAAGTACATTGCCTGGTCGACGCAGTCCTGGTTTCGTCGCCACCTTTAGGAAATGTCTTGCTTGTTAGCTCTTTGAGTCCCACACCCGTAATATTACGTTGTGTTCAACGTTGGAAAAAATGCCATACTCGTAATATTACGAGCACATCATCTTAGTAATGAACGCCACGCTCGTTATACAGGGTGTTTCAGAAGTGGTGGTCAATATTCAGGGATATGACAGGAACGATCATTCTGAACAAAAAAGTCAAGTAAACACGGGCTGTAAAATGCATACTTTAAGAGCTATGACCAATTCTTGATCTTAGAAACTGTGAATCAAATCTCTTCTACTACAACCTCTTTGCTTTCGATATTGTGGGCAGTGGTAGTATGGGCCAAAAGAAGGAAAAATGTCTAGTAAACATGAGCTCGAAAACGCATACCTGAAAAGTTACGAGCACTTGTTCATTAGAAGACTTGTTTCAAAATAGTGAAGATGTACAAGTGCTCGTAGCTCTTGTGGTATGTATTTTATAGTACATGTTTACTGGACATGTTTTCCTTTTTCTGGTCCATACTACCACTCATAAAAATGTGGAAAACAAAGAGCTTGCAGTAGAAGAGATTGGTTTCACAGTATCGAAGATTAAGAATTGCTCATGGCTCTTAAGGTATGCGTTTTAGAGCCCTTGTTTACTTGTCTTTCGTGTTTCGAACGATTAATCCTCTCCTATCCCTGATTTTTGACTTCCACTTCTGAAACACCCTGTATTACGAGCATGGCACTTATTTCTGGTATATTTTGCCTGCAATGTTACAAGTATGGAATTTTTCCAACATATAAGACAGCTTAATTTAATATTATGGGCAAGGCACTCAAAATGTTAAGCAGCTGTACCTTAATATTGCAAGTCAACCGTGGATACAGCTATTCGTGTCAGCTTCTTTAACGTGCGTTTGTACTCAGGCATTGATGTTTCAAAACTAAAAGCGCAATGCAATCTTGTAGTAGTTATATTCCAGGTCTCTGAGTATTATTTCTTATTTATTTCAGATACACAAAGTACAACCTGTTCGAGGCGTGTAGAATTATGTTATTGTATTAACAGTACAGTGCGTTATGTCTGAATACATACTACACTGTATCTGAACGGTTCATAACCAACTGTGAATAGAGGGCATGTACAAACCCGGAAGGTCACCGATATTGCTCCTCTTTTGCACAATTGTACAACATACTTTCATGCCAAATGGTGCTACACTACGATGCACTTGACATGGAATTCGAGAAACTGAATTTCAAAGACTTTAGAAGCTATCGAATATATTACGGAAGGCCCACCCCCGAGCAATATTTGCATCTCTACAAAGAATTATGTTCCTTCTGAAAGGAGAAATTATAATAATAGATCTCATTCTGATCCTCTCGAGGCAAGGTGTAATCGAGGTTTAATAAGAAATCATGTTGAAGAGAAAATTAACTGTCTATCGATATGCTGAACGCAGTGGGATCATACCAGACTACATCTGCTTCGAATGATGTATGCTGTGTGGCGTTGGAACATCAAAATTAGACAGCTCTATTCGTTATTCGTTGAATGGGCCATTTTTGTCCGCTCTCCTGTCTACTGTGTTGCAGACATAAATTATAAATTTCGAAAGCAGAAAAATAGACTTGTAACTTAACTGACCATGACAACTAAACTGCTCGTTCGTTGATGTGTACTGCACAGGTAAGTTCTTTTTTTTTCTCTTGTGGAAACATTGAGAGGGTTTTTAATGGAGGATTAGAACGAAAGATGACTTCTAAATATCGCTTCTCGACCGTTACCGCGCTATATGGTATTAAAAATGGTTCGTAACATTTTCAGCCTCGATTTCTCAGAGAATTTGAGAAACACATCGAATTAGAGCATATTTGTTAACCTAAGTATGTACCACAGTCGTGTGAAAGATTAATGAAATTGTTGATTCGTTGAATGGATACCGTCATTGTCCTATATACTGTGCTCGCTGCGCTCTTCAGACCGAAGACTGATTTCATATAACTCTGCACCTGTCCAAGGCTCTTCATCTCCGAATAATCACACACACACAGTATTAAAATTTTTATTCCTTGCCTCAGATCGTGTCCTGCCAATTAAGTCCCACTTTTAATCAAGTTTTGACACAAATTCATTTTATTTCTAATTATATTCGGTAAGTCCTCATTAGTTACACGATCTACCCATGCCATACTCACCTTTCTTTTTTAGCGTCGCATTTTCGAAGATGCTCTCATTGTCAGTGTTATTAAACCCATACTGGAGGGTTATGTTTTTCGTACATATTCGAAGGCCGTTACTTCAGTCTTTTTTTCAGCTGTATGTGTATTGACAAGAGAACCTTCGTCAGTTCTATACAGTATAATATATCATACCCTAGATCGACCTCAAACCACACACACACACACACACACACACACACACACACACACACACGCACACACACACAGGAAGTGCAAAATGGCTAAGCAGGGATGGCTAGAGGACAAAGGTAAGGATGTAGAGGCTTATCTCACGAGGAGTAAGATAGATACTGCCTACAGGAAAATTAAAGAGACCTTTGGAGAAAAGAGAACCACTTGCATGAATATCAAGACCTCAGATGGAAAGCCAGTTCTAAGCAAAGAAGGGAAAGCAGAGAGGTGGAAGGAATATATAAAGGTCTATACGGGGGCGATGTTCATGAGGACAATATTATGGAAATGGAAGAGGAGGTAGAAGAAGATGAAATGGGAGATATGATACTGCGTGAAGAGTTTGAAAGAGCACTAAAAGACCCAAGTCGAAACTAGGCCCCGGGAGTAGACAATATTCCATTAGAACTACTGACAGCCTTGAGAGAGCCAGTCCTGACAAAACTCTACCATCTAGTGAGCAAGATGTATGAGACAGGCGAAATACCCTCAGACTTGAAGAAGAATATAATAATTCCAATCCCAAAGAAAGCAGGTGTTGACAGATGTGAAAATTACCAAACTATCGGTTTAAGAAGTCACAGCTGCAAAATAATAACGCGAATTCTTTACACACGAATGGAAAAACTGGTAGAAGCCGACCTCGGGGAAGATCAGTTTGGATTCCGTAGAAATGTTGGAACACGTGAGGCAATACTGACCCTACGACTTATCTTAGAGGAAAGATTAAGGAAAGGCAAACCTACGTTTCTAGCATTAGAGAAAGCTTATGACAATGTTGACTGGAATACTCTCTTTCGAATTCTGAAGGTGGCAGGGGTAAAATACTGGGAGCGAAAGGCTATTTTCAATTTGTACAGAAACCAGATGGCAGTTATAAGAGTCGAGGGGTATGAAAGAGAAGCAGTGGTTGGGAAGCGAGTGAGACAGGGTTGTAGCCTATACCCGATGCTATTCAATCTGTATATTGAGCAAGCAGTAAAGGAAACAAAAGAAAAGTTCGGAGCAGGTATTAAAATCCATGGAGAGGAAATAAAAACTTTGAGGTTCGCCGATGCCATTGTAATTCTGTCAGAGACTGCAAAGGACTTGGAAGAGCAGTTGAACGGAATGGACAGTGTCTGGAAAGGAAGATATAAGATGAACATCAACAAAAGCAAAACGAGGATAATGGAATGTAGTCAAATTAAGTCGGGTGATGCTGAGGGAATTAGATTAGGAAATGAGACACTTAAAGTAGTAAAGGAGTTTTGCTATTTGGGGAGCAAAATAACTGATGATGGTCGAAGTAGAGAGGATATAAAATGTAGACTGGCAATGGCAAGGAAAGCGTTTCTGAAGAAGAGAAATTTGTTAACATCGAGTGTAGAGTTAAATGTCAGGAAGTCGTTTCTGAAAGTATTTGTATGGAGTGTAGCCATGTATGCAAGTGAAACGTGGACGATAAATAGTTTGGACAAGAAGGGAATAGAAGCTTTCGAAATGTGGTGCTACAGAAGAATGCTAAAGATTAGGTGGGTAGATCAGGTAATTAATGGTGAGGTATTGAATAGAATTGGGGAGAAGAGGAGTTTGTGGCAGAACTTGACTTGAAGAAGGGATCGGTTTGTAGGACATGTTCTGAGGCATCAAGGGATCACAAATTTAGTACTGAAGAGCAGCGTGGAGGGTAAAAATCGTAGAGGCAGACCAAGAGATGAATACACTAAGCAGATTCAGAAGGATGTAGGCTGCAGTAGGTACTGGGAGATGAAGAAGCTTGCACAGGATAGAGTAGCATGGAGAGCTGCATCAAACCAGTCTCAGGACTGAAGACCACAACAACAACAACCCTAGTTTCTTCTCTCAGATGCGATCTAACAAATTAACTAATTCATAATTTATGGCCAGATATATCTAAAGCTACATCTTCCCACATTTACATGGTTATATTGCAGTTTCACCCTCAAACAGCTCGTGGGAAAAACCAACAATTAAATATTTCCGTACGGGAACTGATTTCTCTTAATTTGTTATGATGATCGTTTCTCCATAATTAAATTGGCGTCAACATTTTATTTTCGCATTCAGAGGACAAAATTTATGATTACAATTTTGTGAAAACATTTCGCCGCAAGGAATAACCCATTTGTTTTAGTGATTGTCACGCTAACGGGCTTACCATGTTCGTGACACTCTCTCCCCTCTTTCTTGATAACACAAAACGAGCTGCCCTTTCTTGAAGTTTCTAGATGTCCTCCGTGAACCGTATCTGATAAGGTCTCACAGCGCACAGCAATATTCTAGCAAACGACGGGCAAGGGTAATGTAAGCAAACGCTTTAGTAACCTGCTGCATCTTCTAAGTGTTCTGCCAATGAAATGCCGTGTTTGGTTTGCCTTCTCTATAACAGTATCTTTGTGATCATTACAGTTTATGTTGTTCCTAATTGTATTTCATAGGCATTTAGATAAACTGGCAGCCTTCAGATTTGTGTGAGTAATCATATAACCGAAATTTAAGGGATTCCTTTTAGTACTCATGTGGATGACCTTATACTTTCTACTGTTAAGAGACATTTGCCACATTTTGCACCCAGTCAGTCATACCAAAGTCATATTTACATTTCCCATGTACATACATACTCCGCAAACCTCTGTAAAGTGTATTCCGTCGAAACTTTGCGTCATTACTAGATATGTCTATCAATCATCGAATGACTAGTACGCATTACTCACGCCAGTCGCTGTGGCCGAGCGGTCCTAGGCACTTGAGTCCGGAACCGCACGACTGCTACGGTCGCAGGTTCGAAACCTGCCTCGGGCATGGATGTATGTGATATCCTTAGTCTAGTTGGGTTTAAGTAGTTCTAAGTCTAGGGGACTGATGACCTCAGTTGTTAAGTCCCATAGTGCTTAGAGCCATTTGAACGATTTGAACGCATTGCTCGATAATAAAAACAGTCCAACTGGAGTACTAGAGCATTTCCTAATAGCTTTTGGTTTTTTGGTCATAGTTGCGGTTCCTATTTAAGATGCTTACCAATGTTCGCAACAATTATTTTTCACAGTTTCTTCTTGTCTTTACGCGGTAGGCCGTTGCAGCCTTCGGTTAGCCAAACTGACGTAGGCGGCTGAGTGGTTAGGACACTACGCCCGCATTCTCGAAAATCTAAGTTCAGATCTCTGTCCGGTGATACAGTTTCACATATTTCGTAGTTTCCCTAATTCTCGTAAGACAAACACCACGAGGGATATTTTTCGAAGGAGACGCTCGGCTGCTTTCTCTATCCTATCTATGGCTGAGCTTCTGAACCATACCTAATTATCTAGTAATCGAAGTGACGAGAAACGCTGATATTACTTTCTTTGGGCAAATTGAGCTACCTATATGACTTTCCCGAACAGATTTGATATTTAAGCTGCCACTATATGTCAGTCTGGACACCAGCCAGCATTCTGGCGTAGGTCAAGCTCTCTGCAGCCAGTCACCATGCAAGAAGAGTGGCGTCCATACGTCTGATCCAACTATTGCGCATCCATTTTCATTATCCGGAGAAAATCAGTTTGAAATTTCCGAGGTATCAATTTAATCAAATCATCTGCCGCCCTCTCTAAATAAAACATGAGATTCCATGAGTATCTCAAACATCGTTCGAGTGAGGACCATGCTTTAACTTGGGGATGAGTAATTCATTTTCTTCAAAGAAATGTTACCCTTCCTATGTAAGTCTGCAGGCTTTCGTGGCCGTTGTCACTGAAGTTAAAATCTTCTGGGTTATTAGGCCGCGTCATATTTCTTCTAAATTGATCAACGTTACGCCCCCTCTGCTGGGATCTTCCTCAGGATCTTGTGTCCACTACTGCGAGAGTGTTCTAGCAGTAGTGGACACCATAAGAACCTGAGGAATATCCCAGCAGAGGGGTCGAAACGTTGATCATTTTAGAAGAAATATGACTTGGCCTAATAACCCAGAAAATTATAACTCCATTATGCTTCCTGTCGCTCAGAATATATGTAATTATGAGCTAGTATCATTTTATTTTGCTTCATAGTGTTACACCAAGGTATTTAATCTCGGTGTCGGAGTCCACATATTTTCGACAAACCAGCATAGCAAATATTTCTAAGAATGTTTTCAGTATACATCATTTTTACCATTATCAGAAGAATGTGGTAACTATTAGGCAGCTTCAAATTGTCGCTAAAATTATACCAATATACACCATCTTTTTCCCGATAACAGTCTAAACGACGTAAGCGACTATGTACACTCCTGGAAATTGAAATAAGAACACCGTGAATTCATTGTCCCAGGAAGGGGAAACTTTATTGACACATTCCTGGGGTCAGATACATCACATGATCACACTGACAGAACCACAGGCACATAGACACAGGCAACAGAGCATGCACAATGTCGGCACTAGTACAGTGTATATCCACCTTTCGCAGCAATGCAGGCTGCTATTCTCCCATGGAGACGATCGTAGAGATGCTGGATGTAGTCCTGTGGAACGGCTTGCCATGCCATTTCCACCTGGCGCCTCAGTTGGACCAGCGTTCGTGCTGGACGTGCAGACCGCGTGAGACGACGCTTCATCCAGTCCCAAACATGCTCAATGGGGGACAGATCTGGAGATCTTGCTGGCCAGGGTAGTTGACTTACACCTTCTAGAGCACGTTGGGTGGCACGGGATACATGCGGACGTGCATTGTCCTGTTGGAACAGCAAGTTCCCTTGCCGGTCTAGGAATGGTAGAACGATGGGTTCGATGACGGTTTGGATGTACCGTGCACTATTCAGTGTCCCCTCGACGATCACCAGTGGTGTACGGCCAGTGCAGGAGATCGCTCCCCACACCATGATGCCGGGTGTTGGCCCTGTGTGCCTCGGTCGTATGCAGTCCTGATTGTGGCGCTCACCTGCACGGCGCCAAACATGCATACGACCATCATTGGCACCAAGGCAGAAGCGACTCTCATCGCTGAAGACGACACGTCTCCATTCGTCCCTCCATTCACGCCTGTCGCGACACCACTGGAGGCGGGCTGCACGATGTTGGGGCGTGAGCGGAAGACGGCCTAACGGTGTGCGGGACCGTAGCCCAGCTTCATGGAGACGGTTGCGAATGGTCCTCGCCGATACCCCAGGAGCAACAGTGTCCCTAATTTGCTGGGAAGTGGCGGTGCGGTCCCCTACGGCACTGCATAGGATCCTACGGTCTTGGCGTGCATCCGTGCGTCGCTGCGGTCCGGTCCCAGGTCGACGGGCACGTGCACCTTCCGCCGACCACTGGCGACAACATCGATGTACTGTGGAGACCTCACGCCCCACGTGTTGAGCAATTCGGCGGTACGTCCACCCGGCCTCCCGCATGCCCACTATACGCCCTCGCTCAAAGTCCGTCAACTGCACGTACGGTTCACGTCCACGCTGTCGCGGCATGCTACCAGTGTTAAAGACTGCGATGGAGCTCTGTATGCCACGGCAAACTGGCTGACACTGACGGCGGCGGTGCACAAATGCTGCGCAGCTAGCGCCATTCGACAGCCAACACCGCGGTTCCTGGTGTGTCCGCTGTGCCGTGCGTGTGATCATTGCTTGTACAGCCCTCTCGCAGTGTCCGGAGCAAGTATGGTGGGTCTGACACACCGGTGTCAATGTGTTCTTTTTTCCATTTCCAGGAGTGTATTATACTACGCAACAATCAAACCGCAGTGAGACATCTACAGACGCGAACGTAAAGTCATCACCTCCACCTAAAATTTTTTTCGGGTCCCGAGGTCCTATAATCATTGAATTCCTTGAACAAGGACAAGCAACTAACAGAACGTACTATGAGACACTTCGCAGCCTTCGCAAGTCCATCAACAGCAAGATGCTTGGGCCTCTCACGTATGGAGTGATTCTGCTCCAAGATGTCGCGCGTCTACGCGTCTCCAAGATCATGCAACGTGTAATGACCAATTACGAACAGCTTGAGCATCCACCCTATGGTCCGGACACGTTGCCCTGCCACTTCCATGGTGCACGGGGAAGCGCTTGAACTAGAACGATGAATAACTGAAGGACACAGTGGAGAACTGGCTCCTGTGACAGCCACAGGAATTCCGGGACTTTGAGGTCGCGAAACCGTGGGATAGTTGCGTTCAGGCGTCTGGTGATTACGTTTGAACAAAAACTTCAACTATACCCACTGTGTTGTTTCGTTCGTTTCCTTTTTAACATTCCTCATATAATTGGTTTTGCTTGTTTGTTTTACTTGTGGTACGCAATGTGACAGTTGTTTCGTCCTGCAGTGAGGTAACCGCACTTGTTATGCGAAACGGGTAACTTTAATTCATGAGGGGACGAATGTGAGCGTCGTTAGAAGATCAGAGCGTTTTCCGTGTCTCATATTTTACTGAAAAAACGCCTTGTCCCCTAATCCTGACGCTGGTCTTTTTTCCCAGTCTCAGTATGTGAGGGGAAGCTTCCCTTTGTAGTCTGGGGTAACTGCAGCCCGGGGCGTGAGTCACAGGAAGGACTTTGAGTCCCTGCTGTCCCCCCAAGAACACACACACACACACACACACACACACACGCTCACTGGGAGCGAGAAAAAAATACACGTAGAAGGAGAAACAGGAGGAAAACGGACACAGCAAGTTGAAATCACTGACACACAGTAAAGTTCTTACGAATCTACAGAATGGCTGTAAAATTGAAAACTTATATTGGATTCACATCAGCCAAATTAGCAACAACTTTCATCATAATTTATGGCTATTACGGGGCGAAATGGTTCACAACAGCTGAAGAAGAGGAATATGCCACTCACATACTAAATGGCAGCAGCACTAAACTGAGAAATATCGCTCTGAAATGACTAGCAGTAGTGATGGGTCGTCGTATGAACATAAAATTTTAATTATCACTTCGAAAAAAGTTAAGTAATTAATTTTTTGTTTGTTTGCTGGTTGCGACGAAATAAAACCCGGAGCACATTGTGAATATATCTGATACCGGTGGGTATCGGTACTTTTAATTGTCAGTGAAAAAGTTCATGTAAGATCTGTATTTACTAAAATGCATTATTTAAAAAAAATGGTTCCGAGCACTATAGGATTTAACTTTGAGGTCATGATTCCCCTAGAACTTAGAACTACTTAAACCTAACGAACCTAAGGACATAACACACATCCATGCCCGAGGTAGGATTCGAACCTGCGTATAACATGAAAATTAGGAAATGTATTTTAATTAAGTTATGTTAAATCCACTGAGGAGCCAAAGAAACTGGTACACCAGCCTAATATCGTGTAAGGCCCCTGCGAGCACGCAGAAGGGGAGCAACACGACGTGACATCGACTCCACTAATGTCTGAAGTAGCGCTGGCGGGAACTGACATCATGAATCCTGCAGGGCTGTCTATAAATCCGTAATAGTACGAGGTGGTGGAGATCTCTTCTGAATGGCACGTTGCAAGGCATCCCAGATATTCTCAATAATGTTCATTACTGGAGACTTAGGTGGCCAGCGGAAGTGTTTGAACTCAGAAGAGTGTTCCTGGAGCTACTCTGTAGCAATTCAGCACGTATTGGGTGTCTCATTATCCTGTTAGAATTACCCAGGCCCACCGGAAGGCCCAGTAGACGTGAATGGATGCAGGTGCTCAGACACGATGCTTACCTACGTGTTACCTGTCAGAGCCGAACCTAGACGTGTCAGGGGTCCCATATCACTCCAACTGCACACACCCCACAACATTCTAGACCCTTCACCAGCTGACATGCACGGTCCATGGATTCAGGAGGTTGTCTCCACACATCCATCCGCTAGATACAATTTAAAACGAGAGTCGTTCGACCAGGCAGCATGTTTCCAGTCGTGAACAGTCCAACGTCGGTGTTGACGGGCCCAGGCGAGGAGTAAAGGTTTGTGTCGTGCAGTCATCAACGGTACACGATTTGACCTTCAGCTCCGAAAGCCCTTATCGACGATGGTCCGTTGAATGGTTCGTACGCTCACACTTGTTAGTGTCTCAGCACTGAAATCAGCAGCAATTTGCGGAAGGGTTGCGCTTCTGCTGCCCTTCTGTCATGTTGAACAATTCTCTTCAGTTGTCACTGGTCCCGTTCTTGCAGGATCTTTATCCGACCGCAGCAATGTCGGAGATTTGATGTTTTATCGGATTCCTGATGTTCTCGGTACACTTGTGAAATGGTCGTAGGGGAAAATCCCCTCTTCATTGTTACCTCGGAGATGCTGTGTCGCATCGCTTGTGCGGCGACTATAACACCACGTTCAAACCATCTTACAGCTTCACAACCTGCCATAGTAGCAGGAATAACCGATCCAACACCTGCGCCAGACACTTATATAGGCGTTGCCGACCGCAGCGCCATTTTCTGCCCGTTTATGTGTCTCCGTAATTGAATACGCATGCCTGTACCAGTTTCCTTGGTGCTTCATTGTATGTACCAGTATGTTAATCTAAACGATGTCCTTGACAACGACATAAATCACTGAAACTTCTTTGCCTTAAATGTAATCTTTCTTCTTTCTCGCACTTGTTGGAAGGGCTATAATTAGGCAGCTGGGTTATAGTTATTGTAATAATGGCTCTGAGCACTATGGGACTTAACAGCTGTGGTCATCAGTCCCTTAGAACTTAGAACTACTTAAATCTAACTAACCTAAGGACATCACACGCATCCATGCCCGAGGCAGGTTTCGAACCTGCGACGTAGCAGTCGCACGGTTCCGGACTGCGCGCCTAGAACCGCGAGATCACCGCGGCCGGCGTTATTGTAATAAAAAGTCAATTTCTGTTGTGTACGTTGTAAAGAGTAGTCATGCTCTGTATGGTGTTAGAGTTTAGCAGCTGATGCCTGTTTATTTCGTCGACCTATTGAGTGAAATGTTTCAGAATATAGAAATTAATGGGGCGAAAAGTTTTGATTTCGTATTTAGTGACACAACGAATATTTACGAGCTTGGAAAGTTCTGGTTTCTTCATCTACATCTATGAGCAGCAATCTGCCTTAGGCGTGTAGTGGAGGGTACTTTGTGTACTAGAATCACTTCCCTCTTTCTTCGTTCCAGTCGCGTATGGTTCGCTGGGCACGAATCTCTCTGATTTTATCTTCGCGGTCTTTTCGTGAAATACACATAGGAAAAAGTAATATATTGAGTGACTCTTCTAGAAAAGTACGCTATCGTAATGTTAACAGTAGATCGCAAAGTGATGGAGAACGCCTCTCTTGCAGCGCCTGCCACTGAAGTTGGCTAAGCATCTCCGTGACGCTTTCGCGATTACTAAATGAACCTGTAACGAATTGTACTGCTATTCTTTGGATCGTTTCTTCTTCCTCTACCAGTCCTGTCTAGTGCAGATCTCATACTGACGAGCAATATTCAAGCATTGTTCGAACGAGTGTTCTGTAAGCTACTTCCTTTGTTGGCGGAGCACTTTTCCTGAGAATTCTTCCAGTGAAACATCTGTCTTACTCGCTATTAATCTTACGTGGGCGCTCCACTCGGAATCGCTCCGTATGCATACTTATAGATATTTTGTGGAAGTAGCTGTTTCCACTGGTGTAGCAGCTGCTTCGTGCAGGAAGTATCCGAGACTATCACACCCCTGAAAAGAAGACAACGATACCAACAGTAAAATAACCTAATTCAAAAATGACGAAAATCTGATTAACAGATGCGACATGATGCAGCTATTCTTTGTTAATATGGCATGTTAAAAGATACAAGCGTGCAGTCATTCTACATATAGAAGTACTTGTGACACACTGTGGTACAACGCACGTATAAACAGAAGCGAGCCGCTAAAGGAGCTACACTTTTTCCGTGGACTTCACCATATGGCTTTGGCCCCTGTAGTGGTGTGATACGGTACTATCGTGTTGCAGTGCATTCTTCCTTACTGACAGAATAAAATTTGAAAAAAATATTTAGTTTTTGCCAAAATGCGTACAGTGTAGTTAAGAAAAGTTTGCCTTAGGAAATACACGTCAAAATTCTGATGGCTCGATGCGGTTACTGTTTTAACACACATTTCGAATTATTTCGTTAATTACCATTTGTTTTGTTGACTTACTAACGCTATCGCAAGTCTGATATTCTGTCGATGTATCAGGTCCTGATGGCTGTTGTACATCGTAATTGATTGAAACCATTGACCGTGAAAATATATCATATTAACTTCCACGCATAAAGTGGCAGAAAATATGAAATCTGACTTCCTAGAAAAATAATTGAAACGTTCGATTTTTATGTAAATAATGATAAAACGACCCAACGCGAAAAGCTGTCAGCGGTTTTGCTTGCAAACAATGTTTGTACAGTCCTGATACACAGACCTGAAATGTTAAAATTTATTAAAATATATGGTCCAGAGGAAGCTACAAATGATTGCAGACACATTTGTAAGAAATTAACATATTATCAATAATAGTTACAAATTACACAGAGCAACTACACACACTTCTATTCACTAAGGAAACGCAAGAGGAAGGGAAATGAACATCAGAAAAGGAAGACCTTGCTTCCCTATTTTGTTTTAAAAAGTGAATAATGTTTTGACATAACTTTTACTAGTGTCTTTGTAGGCTGTCTATGAATTAAATCTTCTCTTTAAACTTCCTGGCAGATTAAAACTGTGTGCCGGACCGAGACTCGAACTCGGGACCTTTGCCTTTCGCGGGCTCTACCAACTAAGCTACCCAAGACCCGTCCTCATAATTTTACTTCCACCAGTACCTCGTCTCCTACCTTCCAAACTTCACAGAAGTTCTCCTGCGAAACTTGCAGGACTACCACTACCGGAAGAAAGGATATTGCGGAGACATGGCTTAGCCACAGCCTGGGGGATGTTTCCAGAATCTTCCCTCCTCTGAAAAAGTTACGTTTAGCCATTGCGACAGAGTTCTCATGTAGAATGTTCATTTCATCACAATATATGTAATAACTGAGATTTAGTTCATTTTTGTATTTAGAAGACTGGTTTCAATGGGATTATATGGGGATATCAAAGCGTACCAGGACTGCAGGTATATAAATCTAGGGTATAAATAGCGGAAAAAGTGATTCTGTAACTCTGTTCATTCGTGGGTTAACTAAATGTTTCTGGCTATCACTCGCAGTGCAAAATCATCAACGCTACTAGAGATTTTGGTCCGGTTACTTATGGAAGATCTATAAAGCTTAATATTGATATAAATCTGTTTTCTCATATCATAATAGCGTGAATTGCAGTGTTCAGCATAGGCCCGCACATAGAATTATTTAACGGATTGGGGGCGGGGAGTGAGGGCGGGGGAGGGGATTCCAAATCAGTTAGCTGATTTTACCTGATTTGGCTTTTTACATTATAATATAAATACAGATTCGATTAATCGTTTTAACGTTTTAATAGATCAGACAGACTGGCAAGAATTGATATGTTTTTATTCGCGTTAAATGAGGCATAAACGTGTTGGCAGTTCAAATTTTCCTAAAACTACCACATAGATATTTATTTAATTTACTGTAGCCATATTGAAGTAACCGTCTGACACAGTACGTAGCAAAAAAGTAAATACCTGGAAAAATTTAGAGAAACCAACAGAAGGTTGCAAAGTAAAGCCACATCACAGGAATTGGGCGAATATGTAAATTTTCAGTTATAATGTCGGAGTTCACGTTAATACGTACGTTAAGTTTACAAATGGGGCAGTGCATTCAACTTTTCTTCTTTCACTGTCGAGCGCAATTAGTGGACGCAAGAAGCTAAAACTTTGTTAACAGCTTCAAGTTGATACAGGAAGGAGAGCCAATATTTGAAGTAGTGTTCGAATGTCTGAGAAGAAAGTCTCCGAGCACGTCACTAATGTTTCGACTGAGTTTTTCGGGTTGTCACTCTAGTAAAAATTGTCCTGGTTTTCTTCCCTTCCTCGGATTCACTTTTTTCCAACACTTTCTGTAATTGGAAGATCACTACTATAGGCAAGAATAGCGGACTGTATATCTGAAATGTTGACTTTAGAAATGAATTCCGGGACAAGTTGCTGCAGCCTAACAGTCTCATTGTGTTATCTGGAAAAAACGTTCTGACAATTCGATGTGCAATATCTCAATGCAAGGAATGTAAAGACTAATGTGGAAGTATATTAAGCGAAAATGTTCTCACCGTGTTGTATGCTCCCAACCACATATGGCAATCAGTTGTTGACGTCAAGCTCAGCATAGAGCTCTATAACTTGTGGAACTAGCTGGTGGAATTCTTCAATAGCATGTTGCCATATTCTCCAATGTATTACCCAAGTTGTGCCTCCCTCTTATATGATTATCATTTAATCATTTAACTGGTGGTTCATGGTGTGGGTTCCTGTAGTCATGAACCATGGGCAACGTATGAGTGGCCAAGTAAGTGGTCCCGACAGTCGGGATACCAGTTACTTTGGAATAAGGCTGGGCATCTCGGACATATTCTGAGTCGTGGTCACCTTTGTGCTCAGGCGGCAAAGACTACCAAATCCACCGGTTAGTCCGTCAGCCGTTAGGGGTAAAACCCAATGGGACTCGGGGCAAGTAAGGCTAGCAACCTGCTTCCCTGGTACTTTAAATATGATGCTGGCAACAATCAGAGCAAAATGCCTCGGACCTTTGGAGGTGACGGAGTCCCACCTCTAACTGACAAACCAGGGACTCCTAAGATACGACATGGCAAAAAAATGGTAATGAGATGGGGAGCTATTAATATCAATAGGGGCTACTCTGGGAAGAAGGTAGAGCTGGCAGAGGCTGCAAGTAAGATGGGGCTGGACGTTTTAGCTGTTAGTGACATTCGGGTAAGGGGTGAGAAAGAAGAGGAAGAGGGAGAATACAAGGTCTTCCTGTCAGGAGTCAAAGCAGGAATAGCACAATGGGGTGTAGGGCTTTACATCAGGAAAGAAATGGAACCCAGCGTAGTTGCAATAAGGTATGTAAACGAACGACTGATGTGGATAGATTTGACAGTGTCTAGCAAGAAAATCAGGATAGTGTCAGTATATTCGCATTGTGAAGGGACAGATCAAGATAAGATGGATAGTTTTTATGAGGCACTCAGTGATGTAGTTGTTAGAGTAAAGGACAAGGACAGTGTTCTGCTCATAGGTGATTTTAACGCCAGGATTGGAAATCGAACAGAAGGGTATGAAAAGGTTATGGGTAAATTTGGAGAGGATATGGAGGCCAACAAGAACGGGAAACAACTCTTGGATTTCTGTGCCAGTATGGGCTTAGTAATCACAAACTCCTTTTTTAAACATACGAACATTCACCGGTATACTTGGGAAGGCAGGGGAACCAGATCTGTCATTGACTATATAATAACAGATCAGGAATTCAGGAAACCTGTGAGGGACACACGTGTATTCAGGGGATTCTTTGATGACACTGATCATTATTTAATCTACAGTGAAATTGGGATTGTGAGGCCGAAAGTGCAGGAGGTCAGGTCCATATGTAGGAGGATAAGAGTGGAGAAACTTAAGGATAAGGAAATCAGGCACAAGTACATAACAGCGATCTCAGAAAGGTACCAGTTAGTTGAATGTAGTCAATTACAGTCATTGGAAAAGGAATGGACAAGGTACAGGGACACAGTACTAGAAGTGGCTAAAGAATGTCTTGGAACAGTAGTGTGTAAAAGTAGGATGAAGCAAACAGCTTGGTGGAATGATACAGTCAAAGCAGCCTGTAATAGGAAAAAGAAGGCGTATCAAAAATGGCTACATACCAGAACCCAGGTAGACAGAGAAAGTTATGTTGAAGAAAGAAACAAAGCCAAACAGATAATTGCAGCATCCAAGAAGACATCGTGGGAAGACTTTGGAAACAGGTTGGAGACTATGGGTCAAGCTGCTGGAAAACCATTCTGGAGTGTAATTAGCAGTCTTCGAAAGGGAGGTAAGAAGGAAATGACAAGTATTTTTGACAGGTCAGGAAAACTGCTGGTGAATCCTGTGGATGCCTTGGGCAGATGGAGGGAGTATTTTGAAGAGTTGCTCAATGTAGGTGAAAATGCGATCAGTAATGTCTCAGATTTCGAGGTAGAATGGCATAGGAATTATGATGGAAATAGGATCACATTTGAGGAAGTGGAAAAAATAGTCAATAGATTGCAGTGCAATAAGGCGGCTGGGGTGGATGAAATTAAGTCGGAACTCATCAAATACAGTGGAATGTCAGGTCTTAAATGGCTACACAGGATAATTGAAATGGCCTGGGAGTCGGGACAGGTTCCATCAGACTGGACAAAAGCAGTAATCACACCAATCTTTAAACATGGAAACAGAAAAGATTGTAACAACTACAGAGGTATCTCTTTAATCAGCGTTGTGGGTAAAATCTTCTCAGGTATTGTTGAAAGGAAAGTGCGAGTATTAGTTGAGGACCAGTTGGATGAAAATCAGTGTGGGTTTAGGCCTCTTAGAGGTTGTCAGGACCAGATCTTTAGCTTACGGCAAATAATGGAGAAGTGTTATGAGTGGAACAGGGAATTGTATCTATGCTTTATAGATCTAGAAAAGGCATATGACCGGGTTCCTAGGAGGAAGTTATTGTCTGTTCTACAAGGTTATGGAATAGGAGGCAAACTTTTGCAAGCAATTAAAGGTCTTTACATGGATAGTCCTCCCCATGAACCATGGACCTTGCCGTTGGTGGGGAGGCTTGCGTGCCTCAGCGATACAGATAGCCGTACCGTAGGTACAACCACAACGGAGGGGTATCTGTTGAGAGGCCAGACAAACGTGTGGTTCCTGAAGAGGGGCAGCAGCCTTTTCAGTAGTTGCAAGGGCAACAGTCTGGATGATTGACTGATCTGGCCTTGTAACAATAACCAAAACGGCCTTGCTGTGCTGGTACTGCGAACGGCTGAAAGCAAGGGGAAACTACGGCCGTAATTTTTCCCGAGGGCATGCAGCTTTACTGTATGATTAAATGATGATGGTGTCCTCTTGGGTAAAATATTCCGGAGGTAAAATAGTCCCCCATTCGGATCTCCGGGCGAGGACTACTCAAGAGGATGTCGTTATCAGGAGAAAGAAAACTGGCGTTCTACGGATCGGAGCGTGGAATGTCAGATCCCTTAATCGGGCAGGTAGGTTAGAAAATTTAAAAATGGAAATGGATAGGTTAAAGTTAGATATAGTGGGAATTAGTGAAGTTCGGTGGCAGGAGGAACAAGACTTCTGGTCAGGTGACTACAGGGTTATAAACACAAAGTCAAATAGGGGTAATGCAGGAGTAGGTTTAATAATGAATAGGAAAATAGGAATGCGGGTAAGCTACTACAAACAGCATAGTGAACGCATTATTGTGGCCAAGATAGATACGAAGCCCACACCTACTACAGTAGTACAAGTTTATATGCCAACTAGCTCTGCAGATGACGAAGAAATTGAAGAAATGTATGATGAAATAAAAGAAATTATTCAGATAGTGAAGGGAGACGAACATTTAATAATCATGGGTGACTGGAATTCGAGTGTAGGAAATGGGAGAGAAGGAAACATAGTAGGTGAGTATGGATTGGGGCTAAGAAATGAAAGAGGGATCCGCCTGGTAGAATTTTGCACAGAACACAACTTAATCATAGCTAACACTTGGTTTAAGAATCATGATAGAAGGTTGTATACATGGAAGAACCCTGGAGATACTAAAAGGTATCAGATAGATTATATAATGGTAAAACAGAGATTTAGGAACCAGGTTTTAAATTGTAAGACATTTCCAGGGGCAGATGTGGACTCTGACCACAATCTATTGGTTATGACCTGTAGATTAAAACTGAAGAAACTGCAAAAAGGTGGGAATTTAAGGAGATGGGACCTGGATAAACTGAAAGAACCAGAGGTTGTACAGAGTTTCAGGGAGAGCATAAGGGAACAATTGACAGGAATGGGGGAAAGAAATACAGTAGAAGAAGAATGGGTAGCTTTGAGGGTGAAGTAGTGAAGGCAGCAGAGGATCAAGTAGGTAAAAAGACGAGGGCTAGTAGAAATCCTTGGGTAACAGAAGAAATATTGAATTTAATTGATGAAAGAATAAAATATAAAAATGTAGTAAATGAAGCAGGCAAAAAAGAATACAAACGTCTCAAAAATGAGATCGACAGGAAGTGCAAAATGGCTAAGCAGGGATGGCTAGAGGACAAATGTAAGGATGTAGAGGCTTATCTCACTAGGGGTAAGATAGATACTGCCTACAGGAAAATTAAAGAGACCTTTGGAGATAAGAGAACCACTTGTATGAACATCAAGAGCTCAGATGGATACCCAGTTCTAAGCAAAGAAGGGAAAGCAGAAAGGTGGAAGGAGTATATAGAGGGTCTATACAAGGGCGATGCACTTGAGGACAATATTATGGAAATGGAAGAGGATGTAGATGAAGATGAAATGGGAGATACGATACTGCGTGAAGAGTTTGACAGAGCACTGAAAGACCTGAGTCGAAACAAGGCCCCCGGAGTAGACAACATTCCATTGGAACTACTGACGGCCTTGGGAGAGCCAGTCCTGACAAAACTCTACCATCTGGTGAGCAAGATGTATGTAACAGGCGAAATACCCTCCGACTTCAAGAAGAATATAATAATTCCAATCCCAAAGAAAGCAGGTGTTGACAGATGTGAAAATTACCGAACAATCAGCTTAATAAGCCACAGCTGCAAAGTACTAACACGAACTCTTTACAGATGAATGGAAAAACTAGTAGAAGCCGACCTCGGGGAAGATCAGTTTGGATTCTGTAGAAATACTGGAACACGTGAGGCAATACTGACCTTACGACTTATCTTAGAAGAAAGATTAAGGAAAGGCAAACCTACGTTTCTAGCATTTGTGGACTTAGAGAAAGCTTTCGACAATGTTGACTGGAATACTCTATTTCAAATTCTAAAGGTGGCAGGGGTAAAATACAGGGAGCGAAAGGCTATATACAATTTGTACAGAAACCAGATGGCAGTTATAAGAGTCGAGGGACATGAAAGGGAAGCAGTGGTTGGGAAGGGAGTAAGACAGGGTTGTAGCCTCTCCCCGATGTTATTCAATCTGTATATTGAGCAAGCAGTAAAGGAAACGAAAGAAACATTCGGAGTAGGTATTAAAATCCATGGAGAAGAAATAAAAACTTTGAGGTTCGCCGATGACATTGTAATTCTGTCAGAGACAGCAAAGGACTTGGAAGAGCAGTTGAACGGAATGGATGGTGTCTTGAAGGCAGGATATAAGATGAACATCAACAAAAGCAAAACAAGGATAATGGAATGTAGTCGACTTAAGTCAGGTGATGCTGAGGGAATTACATTAGAAAATGAGACACTTAAAGAAGTAAAGGAGTTTTGCTATTTGGGGAGCAAAATAACTGATGATGGTCGAAGTAGAGAGGATATAAAATGTAGACTGGCAATGGCAAGGAAAGCGTTTCTGAAGAAGAGAAATTTGTTAACATCGAGTATAGATTTAAGTGTCAGGAAGTCATTTCTGAAAGTATTTATATGGAGTGTAGCCATGTATGGAAGTGAAACATTGACGGTAAATAGTTTGGACAAGAAGAGAATAGAAGCTTTCGAAATGTGGTGCTACAGAAGAATGCTGAAGATTAGATGGGTAGATCACGCAACTAATGAGGAAGTATTGAATAGGATTGGGGAGAAGAGAAGTTTGTGGCACAACTTGACCAGAAGAAGGGATCGGTTGGTAGGACATGTTCTGAGGCATCAAGGGATCACCAATTTAGTATTGGAGGGCAGCGTGGAGGGTAAAAATCGTAGGGGGAGACCAAGAGATGAATACACTAAGCAGATTCAGAAGGATGTAGGTTGCAGTAGGTACTGGGAGATGAAGAAGCTTGCACACGATAGAGTAGCATGGAGAGTTGCATCAAACCAGTCTCAGGACTGAAGACCACAACAACAACAACAACATGGATAGTCAGGCAGCAGTTAGAGTTGACGGTAAATTGAGTTCATGGTTCAGAGTAGTTTCAGGGGTAAGACAAGGCTGCAACCTGTCTCCACTGTTGTTCATATTATTTATGGATCATATGTAGAAAACAATGGACTGGCTGGGTGAGATTAAGATATGTGAACACAAAATAAGCAGTCTTGCATATGCAGATGTCTTAGTTGTGATGGCAGATTCGATTGAAAGTTTGTAAAGTAATATTTCAGAGCTAGATCAGAAATGTAAGGACTATGGTATGACGATTAGCATCTCCAAAACGAAAGTAATGTCAGTGGGAAAGAAATATAAACGGATTGAGTGCCAAATAGGAGGAACAAAGTTAGAACAGGTGGACGGTTTCAAGTACTTAGGATGCATATTCTCACAGGATGGCGACATAGTGAAAGAACTGGAACCGAGGTGTAGCAAAGCTAATGCAGTGAGCGCTCAGCTACGATCTACTCTCTTCTGCAAGAAGGAAGTCAGTACCAAGACTAAGCTATTTGTGCAATCTTTCGACCAACTTTGTTGTATGGGAGCGAAAGCTGGGTGGATTCAGGTTACCTTATCAACAAGGTTGAGGTTACGGATATGAAAGTAGCTAGGATGATTGCAGGTACTAGTAGATGGGAACAATGGCAGGAGGGTGTCCACAATGAGGAAATCAAAGAAAAACTGGGAATGAACTCTATAGATGTAGCAGTCAGGGCGAACAGACTTAGATGGTGGGGTCACGTTACACGCATGGGAGAAGCAAGATTACCCAAGAGACTCATGGATTCAGCAGTAGAGGATAGGAGGAGTCGGGGCAGACCGAGGAGAAGGTACCTGGATTCGGTTAAGAATGATTTTGAAGTAACAGGTTTATCATCAGAAGAGGCACCAATGTTAGCACTGAATAGGGGATCATGGAGGAACTGTATAAGGGGGGGCTATGCTCCAGACTGAACGCTGAAAGGCATAATCAGTCTTAAATGATGATGATGATGACTTAACCTACCTAGATAACTGAAACACGATTCTAAAATAACGTCATGGGGGCTAATCTTATTTTTTTGTTGTATTCCATGGATGGATACGAATTTTGACCGATGTTATGATTATGAGTAAACAATGATCAAACCTCGGTCGCTGTGATTTAGAATTTTCAGCTAACTCTTTTTGAAAACATTGTATTCCAAGACGAACTGCAATCTGCGCTCTGCATTTTATACTGAGAATCGATATTACGTAATGGTTTTTTGCTGCTTTTGGAAAGACGTATCTTTAAAACTCGTTAAATCAGTGTATATGGTTTATAAATGTTTATAGTCAGGATGAAATGCTAAATGCCATTTCATTTTTGAAGAACTGAAGTTGAGAACCACATGATTCACATTACACGCAACAATCGCAGTGATTGCAGATACTACAGTGATTCCGTTTCCATCTAGAGTACAGTTGAAGCAAGGATGCAAGATACCGAATGTGCTGACTTACCAAACTGCTTTCTTCATTGTTAACACACGCACGTTATGCCGAAAAAATTGAAAGTTTTCTTCCTGTAGCTAAATGGATCGAAAGCTGTTTTATAAGTTGATCTATCAAAAATTCCTAGTAAAGTGATTCCGAGGTAGTGTGTTCAATTTTTGATGTGGTTGGATATGCTAACTTTGATTCAGTTCGACTGGAGCTAGGAGGTCTCTCATGCTTTATAAGTCTATTCCACTCCATGTGAGTCTCCCTGCTAAAGTTATTAGCTTTTCTTTTTTTTTTTCTTCTTGAAAGCAATTTACAGTGAAGAGCCAAAGAAACTAGTACTCCTGCATAATATAGGGTAGGGCCCTCGCGAACACGTAGAAGAGGTGTAACATGACGTGACACGGATTCGACTAATATCTGAAGTGGTGCTGGAGGGAATTGACACCATGAATCCCCGAGGTCAGTCCATAAATCCCTAAGAGTGCTAAGGAGTGGAGGTGTCTTCTGAACAGCACGTTGCAAGGCATTCCAGATGTGCACCATAGTGTTCATGCCTGGGGAGTTTGATGGCCAGCGGAAGAGTTTAAACTGAGAGGAGTGTTTCTGGAGCCACTCTGTAGCAATTCTGGACGTGTGGGGTGTCGCATTGTTCTGCTGCAATTATCCAAGTATACCGGAAGTCACAGTGGACGTGAACAGATACAGGTGATCAGACACGATACTTATTTATCAGGGGTCCCATATCACCCCAGCTGCACACATGCCAGACCATTACAGAGCATCCACCAGCTTGAACAGTCCCCTGCTGACATGCAGGGTCGATTGATTCACAAGGCTGTCTCCATACCCGTATACGTCCATCCACTAGATGCAATTTGAAACGAGACTCGCCCGACCAAGCAACATGTTTCTAGTCATCAACAGTCCAATGGCTAATGCTACGGTCGCAGGTTCGAATCCTGCCTCGGGCATGGATGTGTGTGATGTCCTTAGGTTAGTTAGGTTTAAGTAATTCTAAGTTCTAGGGGACTGATGACCACAGCTGTTAAGTTCCATAGTGCTCAGAGCCATTTGAACCATTTTTTAATCCAACGGTGGTGTTGACGAGCTCAGGCGGAAAGCTTCTTGTCGTGCAGTCATCATGGGAACACGAGTGGGTCTTCGGCTCCGACAGCCTATATCCATGATGTTTCGTTGAATGGTTCGCACTCTTCTTGTTGATGGCCTAGCGCTGAAATCTGTATCTACTTACGGAAGGGTTGCAATTCTATCACGCTGAACGATTGTCTTCAGTTGTCTTTGGCCATGTTCTCACAGGATCTGTATGTGGCCGCAGCGATGTCGGAGATTTTATGTTTTACCGGATTCCTGATATTCACGGTACATTAGTGAAATGATCGTACTGGAAAATTCCCACTTCATCGCAGCCTCGAAGGTGCTTTGTCCCATGGCTCGTGCGCCGACAGTAATATCACGTACAATCTCAATTAAATCTTGATAACCTGCCATTGTAGCAGAAGTAACCGATCTAACACTTGCGCCAGACACTTGCTGTCTTATATAGGCGTTGCCGACCACAGTGCTGTATACTGCCTGTTTACATATCTCTGTATTTGAATACGCATGCCTATACTATTTTCTTTGGCGCCTCAGTATATTTAATTTAGACATTTTGCTGGGCGAAGATACGACATTTGAGTATATTGTGTTGCGCGTAAAATTTTTCTTGTATGACTATGTATTGCATTGAGACTGTAGACAAAGAAAGCTAATTAGCTGACGACGTGTCCTTGGGTGATCTGCTTCCACTACACGGAAATCTTTAAGCAATTGCAGATTTGTTGGTGTTATAAAACTGTTCACCATCTACTTTTCTTTACAAGAAATGAAGGATCATATAGTTTGGTTAATCGTCCTCTGCTTTTTTCATCGACTTCTTCCCTCCTGTAATTCCTTTCACTTGGCCTAAAGTCATAATCAAGCAGGTGATCAGACGAGATGCTTACTTATCAGGGGTTCCATTCACTCCAACTGCACACGTGCCACACCATTACAGAGGCACATATTAAGAAAGCATGTTGGTACTGTAAAATTTTCATTGTATCTGTCATAAAAGTCGAACATTTCAGGGAGGGCATGGGGCCTCTGTCCCCTCTCCCCTCCCCCCTCCCCCCACCACCTTACGCGATTATGCGGGCATGGATCAGTGTTAGCTTAAGATGATAATGAACAGGGAATGACTAGAGTAAATATCCAAGTTGGACATGATTCCACTGCTCGCAGCAGGATAACGATGACTACATCTGTGATTTACTAAAGCACTGCACTCGTGACAGCTGAGCTATAAGCTTCGACACAGTGTTAAAACTGGAATGGAGTGTCACGGTTGGTGTTGCATAATGACGTTTGTGACGAGCGCAGGGACGCGGATGGATTTCCATTTAGCCTGAATGGGGCAGCTAATGTCTGCCGAGCAAATGGCGTCCGCATTTTTCGGCTGCTGCATATTTACTACGGTATTAGCCCAAATCCGCAGCGCCGCTCTCAGGCCGGTGGCGCGCGCTGGTATTCGGCTGGCGCTGCATAAATACGGCGCGTCGAGCGCTCGCTGCGACAAGTGGTGCACGACGGCTGTTTGCCGGCGCTGATTGTTCATTTCGAGAGCAAACCGAGGTGCGCGCCGCTCAAAGCCTACTAATCACAGAAAAGTGCAATCACACCCAGCTGCATCGCACCCCTTGCAAACGGGTTCGCGATCGCCCGCTCGGTGCGTCGAGCCGATGCAGCGGACGGCATAGCAGAGAAGAAACCTAGCTGTGCAATCCGGTGGCATTAACTATAACACATAATAACACTACCTGCGCTTACCTGCAGTGTCTTGGGATATTCGGACGCTCGTATACACATCTAAAAAATTGCGTTACCTGTAGTACCGACCAATTTCTGTGCACAGGGTAAACCCAAACTTCATTTATAAATTTTTGGATATTTTCCGAGTATCTTAGTATTAGGGACCTGTGGGCACCGTTGGCTCGTCAGAGAGTAGTAGTATTTCGCTTAATTTCTTATCTCATTTACACTGCCTGAGAAAAAATAAATGTTAAGCCCTGAGAAGAGGCGACGAAATGAAGCTACGAAGGGCGGTCAATAAGCAATGCAATAAATCTTTTTTTTCTGAAAGCACGATGGTGTTACTCAAGATTCCAACACAGGGTATTATTCTCCACTCCTTTGGCTACAAAAGCCTACTTTTCAACGCAATCTCCGTTCAATGCGACGGCGTGGCGACACCTCACTGGAACGGCCTGTGTGCCCTCATGGTACAGCCTACTGGTCGACGCCGGAGGCCACTCTTGCTGAATAAACTACTTCCTCACCATCCACGTACTGCTTCCCACCAGGTGAATCCTCTACTGGGCCAAACAGATTCAAGTCGGTACGTGCGAGATCCGGGCTGTAGGGGGATGAGGAAGAACTGTGTGTAGGTTTCTAGATCTCCTCAGGGATGTACAGACTTGTCTGAGGCTTGCACTGTCATGGAGAAGCATCTGCATTTCTGTGGTGTCGAACACGTTGAAGTCATTTCTTTAATTTCCTGAGGATAGCACAGGACAGAGTTGATCGTTACCCCATGGGGGAGGACATAGAACAGAATAACCCCTTCAGAGTCCTAGAAGTCTGTCGCCATTACTCCACCAGCTCAGGGTGCGGCTCTGAACATTTTCTTGGGAGGAGAAGAGGGTCGGCGGCGCTACACGATTTACCATTTGGTTTCCGGTTCGAAGTGATGAACCCATGTTTCATCGTCTGTGACGATGTAAGACAAAAAATTGTCACCATCAAATTCGTAACGCGCAAGGACTACGGCCAGGTAGCCCATCGTTGCTCTTTATGGTCATTTTTTGGGTGGATGGAAGCCCAGCAGGCACACATCCTGGTGGACACAGACGACCAGCTGTGCAACGAGACGTGTGATAGTGACCTGTCGTCCACCTCAATGAGAGTTTCCGCACTTTCCAAGACTGTAGGAGTCGCAGCCGTATGCGGCCGGCCGTCACGCTGGAGATAGGACAGGTTTGAGCGGTATTGTTGTGATAATAGCAGAAGCCTCGCCCGACGACTCACCGTGCTTTTGTTCTCTTTCAGGGCTTCATAGACAATGTGGAAGCGCCTACGAATACCTGCGATGCCCTGGCTTTCCACCAAAAGAAACTCTTTGACAACTTTCTGCTTGGAACGCACCTCTACTGCAGACGCCATTTTGAAAGCTACGTATAGCGTTTCCACCCATCGGTACTTCATGAAACTGTAGGGGCTGAAGCGGAAATATTCCACGTCTGACAACAAATTCTGCATTATTTTCAACTGAAATTGGCCAAGAAAATATGTGTTGCATTATTTATTGAAGGCCCCTCGTACATTGGTAGAGAGGGTTTGTAATACTTTGCAGTCGAATCAAATTTATAAGGATCTTGGCAGTATGAGCTCATTTATCAGAATGATGTTGCAACCTCTCTTGCCCAGATGCATACAGTGGTTCGTTTGGAAGGGGTTGTATTGTAGAGCGCCTGTACGCTCTCCTAAGGCAACCTGGGGGAGAAATGTTGTAACTACGTCTTGATATGCTGGATAGTGACACTGAGACGAAGATGACATCCAGGTTGTTCACACCCATTTTCTATTGGAGACAAATCTGCGGATCTTGATGAGCAAGGGAGTACCTCAACATCACGCAGTCAGTTCCTAGAAGCACGTGTGACTTGTGGTTGAGGATTAACTTATTGATAAATGGCATTACAGTCCTGTCGCATGGCAGGAAACTCATGAAGATGCAGGCTGCACACTATGGCTTACCACACCGTGGGGTGACCGGCTCACGGAACTTTTTCGTAAGTTCGCAGCCAGTCACATTTCCCTGTGCTTTTCTGGCAGTTTTTCTCTGTTCTGCTTTCTATGTGTTTTAATTTTCCCTACTTCTAAGCGCAAGTGAGGCAGAGTGATTGTATGGGCATTTCTAGTGCATGAATGTGCAACAATTTTAGAGTTTATCTCAACATTCGTATGTTTTTATAAGTGTAAGTGCACTGATGACCTCGCCGTTCAGGGCTCTTAAGATCCAAACACACACACGCACACACACACACGCGCGCGCGCGCACGCACACACACACACACACACACACACACACACACACACACACACACCGTAACACCAGGAGTAACGCCGCTGTGCCTCTCCAAAACTTTAGAAGAATGAAACCTCTTCCCACGTCAGCGCCATTCTCGCCAACAATCATCATCCGGGTTTCAGCAGAAGGGCGATTCATCGCTCAACACAGTGTGATGGCATTTATCAGCACTTCACGTGTCTCTGTCGCGGCACCACTAAAAACGCAGCGGTTTGTGTTTTGGCCTAAGCGTGCGACGGTAATTCCTTAGGTCGGCTGCTGCCAGTCTCGAACCAAAGAAATGGGGTGGCACTCAATGTTGCAAGGAGTCCATCACTCGACTAAAATTTTCTCGGTTTTCAAGCTGCGTCAATTCGACTAGAATTCTCGAGCTGTCTATGTCTATGTCCGCCATAGCCATCAGGAGTAAAACTACTAATTGCTGGGGCTGTTACGACTTTCCGCGTATATACCTAGGATTACGGCCGCTGGCACCAATCAGAGAGGCCGTAAACGAAGTGTGCACGGAAGGTGAGTTGGGCAGCTCACAGCAGCGCCAGCACACCGCGGGACCGAGTGACGCCAGGTGGCGCGAGGCGGAGCCAAAGAGAGATACGGGCATTGCAACGAACTTCTGACGTCACACTAGTCGGTGTGTCTGCCACACTTCACGAACTGTCAGCTCCGGGCGGGGCCCATGGGAAATCAGTACTTAACTGGAAATATAACTATTAATGGCTTGAAATTTCTCTTGTGCCATCTAGAGCTCACATGCATTTAAACGATCAGTCAATAATTATTAAGCTCTTCTGAAATAGTTACTCGCTCCCAATCAGAGGCGTCAGGGCACGAGACGTGCCACGGCCTCTCTTTCTCGTGCGCTTCGGCGCGATAGACTTCGCCGCATTTGAAACTGCCGCTCCCGCCTTCCTATAAGCGTTAAGCATCAGTCGTTGCTTTCTTTCGACACCCAGAGCCCGTATCCTTGCCCTACCCAGTGTGTAACCTTGGGCTCTTTTAAAATTGTTGTTGTTGATCTGATCTTAGCCGCCTCTTTTATAACGGGATCCTAGTACTTCGTCGCAAGCACAGACTCTCGTGTTCTCAAACTGGATTCTGGGCCCGTGTTACAGGCAATGCTCAGCTATAGACGATTTATCAAGCTCTCTTTGTTTAATACGCCTCTTCTGCTCAGTACAACGCTCTGCAACTTTACTAATTGTCTGACCTATATCGACCCTGCCGCACTTGCAAGGGACACCATACACACCGGACACACGAAGAGCTATGTCGTGTTTAACAGGAGGCAGCAAATCTCTACATCTACATCTACATCCATACTCCGCAAGCCAGCTGACGGTGTGTGGCGGAGGGTACCTTGAGTACCTCTATCGGTTCTCCCTTCTATTCCAGTCTCGTATTGTTCGTGGAAAGATGGATTGTCGGTATGCCTCTGTGTGGACTCTAATCTCTCTGATTTTATCCTCATGGTCTCTTCGCGAGATATACGTAGGAGGGAGCAATATACTGCTTGACTCTTCGGTGAAGGTATGTTCTCGAAACTTTGACAAAAGCCCGTACCGAGCTACTGAGCGTCTCTCCTGCAGAGTCTTCCACTGGAGTTTATCTATCATCTCCGTAACGCTTTCGCGATTACTAAATGATCCTGTAACGAAGCGCGCTGCTCTCCGTTGGATCTTCTCTATATCTTCTATCAACCCTATCTGGTATGGATCCCACACTGCTGAGCAGTATTCAAGCAGTGGGCGAACAAGCGTACTGTAACCTACTTCCTTTGTTTTCGGATTGCATTTCCATTTCTCTCTCGACCTTGGGAACGGGCCACAACACTGGTCTCAATCCAAGTCTCTGCGGTACGCGTCCTAACCTGCTGCTCGTGGCCCACAGTATGGCAATCGGCTTGGCTTCCTCTGGCGATTCACAAGGCGTTCTTCTTCGGTGGCACCTGAAAGCGTTCGCAGTGTCTCTCTCAATATAACTATTATCTCTGAACCTGTGTCAAGCGCTGGAATTGAGACTGTAGGTGGTCGCCACCAGAAACAACTGTTGCTGTATCGAAAGAGATGGTGCAGTGGTTAGCACACTGGACTCGCATTCTGGAGGACGACGGTTCAAACTCGCTTCCGGCCACTCTGATTTATGTTTCCAGTGATTTCCCTAAGTCTCCTCAGGCAAATAGCGAGATAGTTCCTTTGAAAGGGCACGGACAACCTCCTCCCCCATCCTACCCTAATCATAGTTCTTCGTGTGCCGGTGTGTACGGTGTCCCTTGCGAGTGCGGCAGCATCTATACAGATCAGACAATTCGCACAGTTATAGATCGTTGTAGCGGGCACAAGAGGCATATTAAACAGATGGAGCTTGAGGAATCGGCCGTAGCAGAGCATTGCCTGGGAAACGGACACAAAATACAATCTGAGGACACGAGAGTATTTGCTCATACGCCAACGTCCTGGGATTCCGCTATAAAAGAGGTGGATGAGACCAGAAAAAAACGAAAAAACCGCAGCAATTTTAACAGAGACTAGGGCTACACGCTGTGTATGGCGGGTGGGGGGGGGGGGTTGGTCGGGGGGAGAGCTTTGTATGTCGAAAGAAAGCAACAACGGATGTTTAACGATTGTAGGGAGGCGAGAGCGGCAGTTCCAACCGTGGCGCCGACTCCTCACGCCACCTGACGCCACTGACGTCACTGTGTCCCGCGCCGGGCCGGACATGCTATGAGCTGCTCAACTCATCTTCCGCGCACGCGTGCGTCGTTTCGGCCCTCTCTGATTGGTTCCATCCACGGTAATCAAGGCTATTTAAGCAGAAAATCGTGCTAGCTCCGGCAGTCAGTAGTTTTACGCATGACGATGATGGCGGAGGTAGCCATCGAAAACTCGAGAATACTATTCGAATTGACGCGGCTTGAAAATGGAGTAGATTCGATTCAGTCATGCCGCCGCAAAAGGCTCTGAGGACACAGTCCAGTACTTGTTCTCGGATGGCAGGCGCAGACGTGAAAGGGTGAAAATGTGCATGGTGCACAGTACAGCGATTCTTCGTTGTGGAGATCAGACAGTCCAGCTGGAGTCACTGCCGCCTCCAAATGCACCACAAATCTGGAAATCGCACGATTTGACCAACCGGCCGGATGGAAACCTACAGTGGCTCCCCTTTCAAAGTTAGGTTGTGATCGTATCAGTATTGCGCCGAAATGATTCGCACAACCATTTGACTGTCTTGTTTGGGTGCAAACTTGTTCCATTCACTAAGGGCGCTTTCTGTTGGTTACAGTAATGTGCATTTTACTCTTCACCATCAAGCTTTTCATTCAATACTCCTCGGTTGTGTCCTGGGTTTGTTTTTCCGGCACCATTACTTGTATGTTAACAGTGGTACACAGTAGTATGGGTGGGTTTACGGGCTGAGAGTTGGCCGATGTGCAGCTAGTTTTTGAATTCAGTGAAAGCAACGGAACAGTGGCGCAATTACGCTATGCTCCCTCGAGGCCCACGAGAAAGACAGGCCGCGGCGCGTACGTCACGAACGTAGTCCTGAACTCGCTCGCTCGCTCTCGTCAGCAGACAAAACGCATTTGTAAACCTGTTAACACGCAGCTGGGCGTGTAAGTACTAATGAGAATTGCACCTTCCAATGGAATCTGGTTTTATGAAGTCATACTGATTAACAGTACTACAGCAAAATTTAATTTAGATCAGTACTCGATATAAATGGTATAACGGCTTGTTTATAGCATTTAGTCTCTTCTGCTTAACAGTACCCATTATATGCTGGAAGTGGTGCCTTATGCAACCGATAATGATTTTAGCATGATTTTACTTTATTGTACGCCAGTACAGCCGTAACAAATTATAAGTAGGGCCATGGACTTCCCATCATTATAGGACTAATAACAGTAACATTCCATAACAGCGGATTCCAGTAGAATATTCAGTTTTCGTTTGTACGGAGACTCCTAGTTACGAGTGAACATGTGTAGAAACATAGTTTGTCTGCTGATTTGAGAGACCGGCCTGTCTTTCTCGTAGGCCTCGTGCTGCCTGCAGCGACGACAGCAGTATCAGAGCACTTCTCCATCCAAAGAGTGTCGTATTATTCTGCGTATCATGCTACATGTTTTGTTGTTTGCATGTTACTGTGTTTTAACTGTTGTGAAGGTATATGAACAGAGAAGAATCACGGCGCAAAAGGCAAACTAGCACTGGCAAATAAGGAGTTCCTGTTCAAATGAATTCTACTAGTATCAAACATCGACCTTAATTTCATGAAGAAATTGTTTTAAATATACATTTGGAGCATAGCATTTTAGGGAAGTGAATCATGAATGGTGGGTATAGCAGAAAAGAATCGAAATGTTTGATAAATGGGGCTATATAAATGGAAATGCCGTGTGGCTATGGCCCCCCGTCGGGTTGGCCGTTCGCCTGGGGCAAGGCTTTCGAATTGACGCCACTTAGGTGATTTGCGTGTCGATGGGGATGAAATAATGATGATAAGGACAACACCCAGTCCCTGAGTGAAGAAAAATCTCCGACCCAGCCGGGAATCGAACCCGGGCCGATAGGTATGACATTCCGTCGCGCTGACCACTCAGCTACCAGGGGCGGACAATGGGGCTATAGAAGGACGCTGAAAACTGAGTCAAGATTTATCAAAGTGACATTATCACACGTTGGAGATTGAAGACGAGCATAGCAAAGGACGCAACCGACATCCCACCTGAGATGTTTCGGGCAGCATTAGTGCAGTCTCTAGTGCAGTTCCGCACTGTCAGGGGCGCAGATGGACCTAACAATGAGCAACGTTCGAAACCTGGAACGTAAACGTGGTACGAGATGAACAAATATTACCCTGAGGGTTTATGCATTACCGAGAGGTTTACTATTGAAATTTTGAGAGAGTACATTCCAGGAAGAGTCGGGTAACAGATTACTTCCTCCCACATACATCTCATGAAATGACTGCGGTAAAAGAATTCGAGGAATTAGAGGTAACACAGAGACTTACCTACAATCATTTTTCCCACGTGCCTTTCACGATTAGAACAGGGAGGGGGATATCAGTTAGTGGAAAGAGAAGTATCCTCCACCATATACCCGTCAGGTGTATTATGGTGAGAGGTACCCGCATGCCTTGCTCATTCTGTGGCATCAAGCAGTCAGGCCTGCAAGATGAGTGGTCTTCCAAGCGAGTGGATTCATTCTTATTTATCAAGTAACATGAGCTCTAGTACTCACAATTAAGTTATAAATTATTCTCCTGTTTGAATATTACGCAACGGAAACGGATAACGCACATCTGACTATTAGTAATTTACACAACTCTGACTGTTCACTACACACTGGCAATACCACATTTTCTTTCTTACCCAACGGCTTTGAACAACACGTGGCCATCGCACTCAATATGAATGGCAAACACATTATAAATTATGGATATCATGACAACATACTATTCGAAGGAAAAGGCCACCAATCTTTTTCTTTTCACTATCTTTTTTATTCCGATAAATTCTATATCCTAAACACACCATTACATTTTTCTAAAACAATTACACATGAGAAACTCCGCCCAGAGGGCATGGCTTTACATTGGTGATTCTCTATCTTATGGTCTCGTAATTATTTAACGCTACAGTGCACTTTCTGGATAGGATGGTGGATCTTTTTTTTTTTTGCTATATCTCACACTTCGACTCTCACAACCATCATCACGAAACTTTCCTCCAGACCGAGCGGTACAAAAAGGAACATGCATAGCCCACTGGCTCTGTACCTATCTTGCTACTCTCCCATGCAAACCACACATAAATTACATGAAATACACTACACTGGCAACATACAATACAACACCAAGACTAGTCAAAACGTTATAATCACATCAATTTCAGCTTTCCCACTTCAATTAATATTCATCCCAGTTTCACACGACACTGCCCCACTTCGTAACTTTTCTTTCCTACTACGAACTCTGAAGGATATATGCACGTCTTCCTGTTCAATGCAAGCCAAGTGGCGTTGCTGGATAGACGGCTGACTCACCTTGGTTCTCTCTCAGAGTATTATAGTTTGAATCAAGCGTCACACGGAAACATAACACACAAAGTAATATTAAGAACATATTCATCACACACGCGAGTCCTCAACTGATACCATGGACGAGTATTTCTCTTTATCCTTTGTCTCATACACAGATTGAGACTCACACAGTACTCACCACGTGGAAGTACTCGTCTCTAATTTCAAGTCTTGCACACGCCATTTCTTAAATATTTCCAACTTATAGTACACACGCCAATAATTCAGCTTAACTTTAGCACTCTGAAGTATTTCAACTTATTGCTACACGCGGTTTCATTGTGACCGTTGGTCACTTCCGAAGATTACTACGATCCCCTTAATATTACCTGCCCGATATTTAATTCTCCCCACAAAAGTTCCTGAAATAGAGAGATTATTATTCCAAACTACTCTTAAGTATTCCACATGCATACCATTCTATCCACTCTTTTGTCTTTAAAGAGCACACCTAAGACAGGTCTTACCAACACAAGATCCAGCGCCAGACTGCTGCAACATGGCCGTTCTTCAGGTCATCTCGCACCTCCGTCGAGCTGGGGGAAGACCATGCTACCCATTGGTCAGCCACATTTCAGGCTCTCAAAGCTAAGGTAAATTTCATCTCTTTGGTTCCACCAAAGGTGACCAAATGACCGTCTCAAAGATGATCATATATTGCAAATTCACTATCTGTGGTTAACAGACGACCATACATTCATTCATTTCGCAGATCGCACGAAATTGGATGTAGGGATTTATTTTGTGGGAGTGTACATGTGATCAATTACATAAATAAATTGTCATTCTTCGGTGTATTAAGTGAAATTGAGTTATTATTACAAAAAATATGTTGTTCTGACAAGAATAACGAAGAATGTTGTACCTATTTTCAATGTCGGGCGGTACTGTACCCTTTCAATGGGAGTTGATGTAGTTGTAGAAGTGTTTCTTCCAATGGTCCATTCGCTGTTTCTCTTACGTGTGCCCTCACGAATATCTTCATAAAGTTTCATTGTACTACGATCACTCGTTTTTCGTGCGGCCCTTTCAGATTTGCAGGAATTTTTTGGTTGGGGGAGGAGGGCTGGGCAATTAACTGACGAAACTGAGCTGAATACCATTTATCAATAAAAACATCCTTTAGATGAAGCTAGCGCTCTTGAGTGGCTACAGGACGCCTGGTCTCCTAATTGCAGGACCATCAGCTCAGGGCGACACGCTGGGCACCAAGGTAACTCCACTCATGAACACCGATCTCAAGCTGCATCAGAGACAGGTATAATGCAATGGACCACTTGCAATGATTCCATAGACTTAAACCTATATCAATGCAGTTAATCCAACAGCGATACAGGTAGCCTGTGAAAGTACTGCAGATAAGTAGAAATAAATTCAAATGACCAATGCAATTTCATTTACTTTAAGTTCTCAATAATTTATATAAAAAATTTAAAACATCTACCCTGATGGACTAATATTACTGTCTTTGAAGTATATTTATGCATTAATAATAGTTTTACTCAATAAGACATTATTTAATAAAACTGATCAGACATAAAATCTAAGTTTAATGACTTTGGCCCTGTGGAGGAGGCTCACCATACATCTAAATGAAATACTAAGGACATACACACATCTTGGACATTAAACACTGCAAACCACACACATACAACACAATTAATAGTGACCACTGCGCCGGATTATCATGCAGCATTGCGGTTTAACCCGTTACTGTCCAAACCCCACAACCCAAACAAATCGCCCAGCTCTATTTAACGGCTGAGCGCAGCTTGAGATAAACTTACGCTAAAGAATTCTTGCTTAAGGTCCTTACTTACCTTAAACCAAAGAGTAAACAATAAACTACCGTCGTGCACCACTTCTAAGATGAAAGAGGTGGCTCTTTGAAGCACCAGCGACTCAATGTTTTCTCTTTTAGAATTTGAAGGCACATTTGACCAGCAGTGAAACAGCACGCTGGCATACCTCGTCTTAAGCCTCGGATTTGCTTTGAATCAAACAGGACACCACTATCAGATCCTTAATGTTTAAACTGTATAATCCTTACGGCATATAACACCTTAACCAATGTTATGATTACAGGGAAAACTTTCACTGCCTAGTCCACTTGAGGCCAAACGCGAACGCTTCAACAATTTAGCAAAGTTTGGTAGTCCTTTGCACAAACAACACATGTAAGTATGTATGGCAACACTGCTGGCCCTTACAGCTGTAACAGAACAGGAAAAAAGAATGGACAAACGAAAGCTTTCCACAATACCGAGAAACCAGGCCAGTAGCCGCAAGCGATACGACAACAACGGAACAGCTAAAGGGGCCACATTTCACATCATTTCGCATCAGAACCAATTGTTGCTGCATAAAACCTGTAGCACACGGCAGTATTTACTCTGTCTAGCAGTTTACGCAATTTTCAACGTTGGCTGTTGTAATACAATTAGACCACCTTGCACTACCGATCCCTTTCCTACATCAAAAGTGAACACTCGGGGACACAGTGAAACTTATGGTTTCAGATATGGGTCACACTGTAGTATACGCATATGTATGCATCACCCAGTATCCTCTCAGAAGGCGTGGCTGGACAAATCCGATGGACTGCTACAAAGATGTTAAGGCCTCTCGCTGACAAACAGTATAATCACCAGTCAGCTACAACAGAAAAAAAAAACTCCTTTCAACACGTAATGTCCGCTCTTGAATTATCACTACCACAGGCACAGTAAAACAACTTGTTTGCGTTCCCAAAAGGAAATCATTTAACATTCCATGCTACGACGTCCTACTGCCATACACCACATCGGCGGCTGACAAACGGGAGATGTTATGATAAGTCGTTCCCAAAGCCAACTGCCGCTATTTTCTTGCCGCAAGCACTCCACGTGTCTCATAGAGGGCGCTAGGCTGACAAAGTAGAGGCTAGTTGGAGGTCGGCGCCAACCCAGTTAGCGTTCGGGCGGACGATCGAGTGAATTCAGACGCCGGAACGATAAAATGAAATGATACGAGTGTATAGCATTGCTGTCCCGGAGGCCCAGTGCGGGGAAGTTCGGCGGCCAAGCGCAACTTCTAATTCAGTAGATGCCACCACAACACGCGTTCCACGAGCGGAGAAAACCTGCAACCCGGCCGGGTATTGAACCCGGGCCCGCTGCATGGGAGATAAGCATGATACCACTTTTATTTCTTTTTGCATCTTGTTCGATATAGTTCATTGCGTTTGGACTGGTCGGACGTGACAAGACATCCGTTCAAGTTGATCGTTGATTCCTTTACTCCGTTTTTTTTTTTTTTTATTACAAAGGACAAACAGCCCTCTGACCGAACAGGCTGAGCTGCCGTTCCGGCAGTAATAAATGTGCACTTCTGACCACAGACATGGTGAACCACAGATTATATACGAATCAATGTCTCTGCCTATATTCTCAGTTCAACTGCTTCTTTGTTATGGAGAAGGGGACAACCATGTCGATAAAAGAAAAGGAAAACAAGGGAGATGGCACTGTAAAGTTACGCTTTTCGTTGTCATGAACCGGAGCTGACGGGTCTGCCGTCATCTTAAATAGCCCAAGACATTAGCCGACTACGGTTTATGATTGCTTCGTGTTCATTATATCTGTCGTGTGCACGCAATAACTGTTTCAAATACTAAAAATTACAGTGCTTACGTGAACAACGTAGGCAATTTCGAACGTTTTTCTTTTCTTAAATGCGTATTTGCTCTATTAATATGACAAATTTGGTCTCGTTAACGTAACTTTTTTTGTTGATATGTTTCGAATAGCAAGAATAGATGGAAGTGATGTGAAAAGCATGCTTCCGTAATCCATTTACTTCCACTTTTATTGTATTTGTATCGATAGCAAATGAAGCTGGAACTCCGAAAGCAGTGCTTGTTTGGTCACTGATACTGCTCCTTGTCCGTTTCATTTTGAGCTTTCAGCTCATACGCACAACATTTTTAACCTTCCAGTTTTCGAAACACTTACCTACATATTCCTTGCTAGCCCGTAAACATATGCAAAGTGTACGATTTTGAAATATATATATAAAAAAAGAAAAAAAAGAAGGAAACAGAACTGCTTAGAAGTGTACCTCCACCCAGAACAGAGTTCCTTTTTCATTACATCGTCATTGCATTAGTTTCACAGTGTTTACGCATCTCTCTCTTTGAAACATTACCAATCATGAGTCATTCAGTGTGTGACCAATAATATCAGTTTACAGGGTAATTAAAGAGATGTAATTTGTAAGCATGTTCCAGTATTGCGCAATACTGTAAACTTGATTAAGTGAAAGGTCTCAAACGCTTAGACCACGTAAAACGGATATTTTGCTTTAACATATATGTAAGTCTTTTTTTAGTAATGATAGCCTAACCTGTGTAACATATAGCCTACCTTTCCTACAGTACCCTGTTTGCTTCTTCTGCCGGAGTATTTCTCGCCAGTAACTCTTGTTAGTTTTTCAGCAATAACCAAACATATCACAATTATAATGTACATCTGCTTTAATCATTTGCTTTATTTTTCAGTTTCATTTTCAGATTTTCAAAGTGTAGAAGCCTATACCAAGCTTTGTGATATACCGACTGTCAATTTCACAGTTCACATATCTTCTGCAGGATAAACCTTAAATGATGTGGAACGAGTCATTTTATATTATAATTACTTTTTCTGTAAGAAAACCTCCATTCTGATGTTTTATAAGTTTATTTGTCTTTTAAATAAAGACATGTATGCATGTTAGTAATGCCTAGTTACGACCATTTACACGTTACAATAACAGACAATGTTCTGCGGAATAGGACTTGTCGAAGTGTAGCGTTAACAGCATAGTTTCAAATTTTACTTTGATGTCTGTGAGGCATTTTATACCACTGCGTAAGTGATCAAAACTTTTTGTTGCAGTATTGTAAAACCCTATTTGTGCTACAGAAAACCTTAATGTGGCGAAATGAATGTCATTTCTTTTCTTCTGGTTTTGTAATTATAGAAAACATTGTTCCTGCTGAAGTGCAGTGGATTATTTATAACGAACTTCACGAGGGAATAACTATACTGCAAAGCGGGTAGATTTCTCACACACACGTGACCGCGGTCGCCAGCTGCACTACCAACAATCTTTTTTAAAGAGGGAGGAAATTTGAACAATGACTAATTATCGGTGGGAGGAATTTATGGTGCTGCGCCAACAACCAGATCGGTCACATAGCTCTGTGTCGTGTGTGGACGAGGCCACTGATATACAGTTTGACTCGGACGTCAGTGAGCAGCGCAACTATATGTATAAAAAAGAAAATATTGCTTAAATGACTCCACTTTCGAATGAAGTGATTCCTTTAAACCATAGATTACAATCGGATCATTTATTACACCCGTAAACGACGCAAGCTGGCATTTTATATGAAACAACTACGTCTTCAAACAAACAAAGCACAAGATGCTATTTCGGATACGACTGCAAAAGTCGGTAGATATATTTAGCGGTGGAAACTAGGCACGGAGACTTCAGAGTGGCATCACAGGGAAGTATCACCACGGTTAACCATGGAGGAAAAACTGCGGTGAACCTAATGTTTTGGGCTACGTAAAATAGCGGACGTCGGCTTCAAGTTTGAGACGTAATAACAACTCTCTTCTTTTCTTCCTCTGTGGTGACAACAGAAGGTCACTTTCTGATCGCCATTGGCACCGATCAGGCAAAAAAGAAATCACCGGCGCCGGCCAGTTCTAAAACTGAAAGAAAGAATTCATCTAATTGTAACAGCACTCATATGAAATAAGTGATACAAAGATGATAAAATGGTAAAAAGCAACCAGATTAACATTATTTGAAATTTATGTTCACAGATAATCTTAGTCTGTACCTTAGAATCAAAATCTTACAATTCTCAATCCTACAAAGCATTATGGTAAAAATACTTAAAGGAAGACAAGATCAAAAACAAAGGAAGAAACTAATACATTACTTGCTATTTGTTTCTGCGTCTATAAGATAATCTGAATAGAGTAGTTTGTTGGGAGGTATAACAGAATATCCAGATCGTACCTGAAGTCCGACAGTAATTATTTCCGTATGACAGGTGGTATAAATTGTGCAGTGGGATAGCTGAACTTTTGGTTTCGTTTTTCTTTTTTCCTTTCTCCTTTTAAATTCTTCCTGAAGCTCATCGAGAGAAGAACTGATGCTAAGTTGATATGGAATTTTAATTTATTTGTATATAACTATCTTGTTCCATCATTTCTGTACGTTTATTACGTATAGGATCCATACAGTTGATTGTGTAATTAAATTGATGTTTATGGGTTAGTTAGCAAATGGTTGAAATGGCTCTGAGCATTATGGGCCTTAACATCTGAGGTCATCATTCCCGTAGACTTAGAACTACTTAAACCTAACTAACCTAAAGACATCACACAGATTCATGCCCGAGGTAGGATTCCAACCTGCGTCCGTAGCAGCAGCGCGGTTCCGGACTGAAACGCCTAGAACCGATCGGCCACAGCGGCCAGCGTATAGTTAGCCTCCCTCGTTGAGAAACGTTTTGCAGCCATGTGTCGTTATTCTGAAGTAAATGAAAATCAGGCAGTGTAGATGCCTAATGCAGTTCACAGTGTCTGGATAAAACAGACACTGTGAACTACATGTAGGCAGCTATGAGCTCTAATCGTATTAAGGGATTCAGTATTGTGTGGCTTCTTGCTCCTGCATATGTTTTTTAGAACCATGGTATTTCGCTGTAGGCACCTTATTACTGACACTCGCAAATAATGCGATTGGCGTAACCTTCTAAAGAAGTTCCCTAAGTGACCAAAATCGGTAAGGAAATTAAATTTCATTTATGCAAGTGGTTGCTCATTACTTCATTATATACATCTACAGTTGCTGAAGATGGATAAAATACTTAACGAAGTATTGTTTATATATGAATACCACGTCGACATAAAATGATACCGTATGACCTGATTAACAGGGTAGGGATACCGAAATTCTGTTAGATACACGACCGACTGTTTGTACTATTAGCCATCTTAAAACAGAAAAAAACAGAACACCCTCACAGAACTGGACAAGCTATTACACGTATACCCCAATGCAAAGATTATCGAATTGGCCAAAGAAATCATTTCAGTTAGTCTATGCCCACGCCAGGTGGTGACAAAGGCCAGAGACAGAGAGCTCTGCAGCTGGGCTGGGCGGTCGCCATCTGGAATGCAGTTAGGCGGGCGCGCACGCTAAGGAGCGCAGCCCCCGGGGCAGTTTCTGCGGCTGCTCTCGCGGTTTAATATTCATAGCACATTAATTCTTTAATACCGTTCGCTTCACTCCAGAGAATCTGCAATCGACCTCGCTCCGAAGGAAAAAGTCGGCAAAAAGGAAAAGAGCTCGGGAACAGGGATCGACAAAGGCCACTTTCACGGGCGAATGAACGGGAAAAAGGAGCTTCTAAAATTTTCACTGGTTATGGAGAAACGGAAACCTCGTTCCGTCTGCTGCGGGAAGCAATATTCGATCAGGATGCCGACATCTTCGCCGGCAGGGAGAAAATTCACAATTGAGATTTTACAAAGGTGATGCTTCTTTTTCAGATTCGGTTAATAAAATGTAGGGATATCAAGTACAGTACGGACCGATTCTTGTGAAACGTGTGACAGTTGAGTCATTACGTTCACCGATAATCTCAGACGGATTTTTTATCACAATTCGTGGAATATTCCACCTTCAGCCCCAATGGTTTCATTAAGTTCCGGTAGGTGGTGGCGCTATACATAGCCTTCAAAATGGCGTCTGTAACGGAAGTGCTTTCCAAGCAGAGAGCTGCCATCGAATTTCCATTGGCGGAAAACCGAAGCGTTGCAGATATTCATGGGTGCTTGCAGAACGTCCACGGAAATCTGGCAGTAAACAAAAGCAGGCAGAGTTTTGGTGAGGCGTCTGTCATCATCGCAACAAGGTCGCGCGAACCAGTCCCGTCACGCCGTAACCGGCCGGTCGCACACAGCTGTAACTCCTGCAGTGCTGGAACGTGCGGACACTCTCATTCGAAGTGAACGACGAATCACAATCAAACACCTCTCTGCACTACTGGACGCCTCTGTTGGTGGTCCTGACCCACTCGTACACCAGTTACGTTACTCAGATGTGTGTGCTCGCTTGGTTCCTCGTCACCTAGGCATCTTCTGACTTCCATCTATTTGGCCCAATGGAGGATACACCGGGAAGCAGTACGCGTATAATGCCGAGATTAGTGATGCAGTAAGATGTTGGATCTGACGTCGACCAGTACAGTGGTACTTCACCGGCATAGAGGCCCTCACAGTCATATGGCTTAAGGCCATCGCATTCATTGAAAGTTGTGTTGAAAACTAGGGTTTTGTAACCAAAAGAGTGGGGAATAATATGGTGTATTGGTATCCTGAATAAAACCAACGTGCCTTCAGAACAAAAGTGTTGCATCACTTATTTAATAACCCTGGTATCTGCTAATATCTCCATTTTTCTTTTTTTGCTCATCAGTCTTTTGAATCGTTTGATGCGGCCCGCCACGAATTCCTCTCCTGCGGTAATCTCTTCATCTCAGAGTACCACTTGCAACCTACGTCCTCAATTATTTGCTGGACGTAGTCCAGTCTCTGTCTTCCTCTACAGTTTTCACCCTCTACAGCTCCCTCTAGTACCATGGAAGTTATTCCCTCATAACAGATGTCCTATCGTCCTGTCCCTTCTGCTTATCAGTGTTTCCCACAAATTTCTTTCTTCTCCGATTCTGCGTAGAACTTCCTCATTTATTACCTTATCTGACCACCTACTTTTCAACACTCGTCTGTAGCACCACATCTCAAATGCTTCGATTCTCTTCTGTTCCGGTTTTCCAACAGTCCATGTTTCACTACCATACAATGATGTACTCCAGACGTACATTCTCAGAAATTTCTTCTTCAAATTAAGTCCTGTGTTTGATATTAGCAGACTTACCTTGGCCTGGAATGCCCTTTTTCCCATTGCTAGTCTGCTTTTGATGTTCTCCTTGTTCCGTCCATCATTGGTTATTGTACTGCCCTAGGTAGCAGAACTCTTTAACTTCATTTACTTCGTGACCATCAATCCTGATGTTAAGTTTCTCGCTTTCTCATTCTACTACTTCTAATTACTTTCGTCTCTCTCCGATTTACTCTCAATCCATACCTTGTACTCGCTAGGATTGTTCATTCATTCAGCATGTAATATAATTCTTCTTCACTTTAACTCAGGATATCAATGTCATCAGCGAATAGTATCATTGATATCCTCTCACCTTGAATTTTAATTCCACTCCTGAACTTTTCTATTATTTCCATCATTGCTTCCTCGATTTACAGCTTGAACAGTACGGGAGAGGGGCTATATCCTTCTCTCACACCCTTTTTAATACGAGCACTTCGTTCATGGTCGTCCACTCTCATTATTCCCTCTTGGCTGTTGTACATATTGTATATGATCCGTCTCTCCCTATAGCTTACCCCTACTTCTTTCAGAATTTCGAACATCTTTCACCATTTTACGTTGTTGAATGCTTCTTTCAGTCGACAAACGCTATGAACGTGTCTTGATTTTTCTTTAGTCCTGCTTCCATTATCAACCGCAACGTCAGAATTCCCTTTCTCGCACGTTTACTTTTCCTTAAGCCAAACTGATGGTCATCTAGCGCATCCTCAATTTTCTTCTCCATTCTTCTGTATACTATTCTTGTAAGCAACTTGAATGCATGAGCCGTTGAGCTGATTGTGCGATAATTCTCAAACTTGTCAGCTCTTGCCGTCTTCGGAATTGTGTGGATGATGATTTTCCGAAAGTCAGAAGGCATGTCGCCAGACCCACACATTCTACACACCAACGTGAATAGTCGTTTTGTTGTCACTTCTCCCCAATGAATTTAGATGGAATGTTATCTATCCCTTCTGCCTCATCTGACCTGAAGTCCTCCAAAGCTCTTTTAAGTTCTTATTCTAATACTGGACCCCCTATCTCTTTTAAATCGACTTCTGTTTCTTCTTCTATCACATCAGACAATCTTCCCCCTCATATTCTTTCCACCTATCCGCTCTCTCCTCTGTATTTAACAGTGGAATTCCCGTTGCACTCTTAATGCTACCACCCTTGCTTTTAATGTCACCGAAGGTTGTTTTCACTTTATTGTATGCTGAGTCTGTCCTCCGACAATCATTTCTTTCCCGATGTCTTCAAATTTTTCTGCAGCCATTTCGTCTTAGCTTTCTTGCGCTTCCTACTTATTTCATTCTTCCTGAGTTTCCCGTAACTGTCCCATTAAATCTCCAGATAGATCCTAGAATTCTGTGCTTGAATCTCAGCAAACAAAAACATTCCAGGATGAGTTTTGAAGTACTGTTAGATCGTAAGGCCAATCAAAACGAAACGCTGTTTATCCCGATTCTTTGATCATAAAATCATTGAGCTTACCAGACAGAATTCTGATCATACCCTCAAACGAGCACATTTTTCGCCCTGAAGCGTGGAGCCAGTCAGGGCCCTCTGCTGTCGCCTATTCACACCTCCAGAGCGGCAAGTTACATATTTAGCTTTTCTTTGCTTTCCTGGTAGTATAGGTCTTAAATTTCGTGCATGATATTCTGTTTAAGAGGTTTAGTCTCGTTTTTTTAGCTATAAATATAAGTTAAAGAAGTCTGCAGAGCAGGTTTCATTTCGTTTGAACAGCCTGCTAAACACCTCAGTTAGGTATCAGCATCCACTGGTGACGCAACTTGAAGGTAGCAAGTTTCATATCTAAATTTTTGTTTTTCTAGTCTTACTGGGATAGGTGGAACGACTGCATAATGTGTACAGAATCGGAAGGAGCTGGCCGCAGTTTAAGAAGAGCTAAATGCGCTTCTAGCTGCCGTCATGGGTCTTCAGGCTTCTTTCTCGAGGTGTAGCGGTGGCGGAAGATCTAGCGCATCGTATGGGGATCCCCAGTGTCGCTTGTTTCCCCCACGGAGTCTGCTGCTGAAGCACCTCCTTGTGTACCAACGCGGTGGATCTGCCCTCACAGCTGGGTGAGTGGCAGGTCGTAACGCTTTCGTGCCATTCGAGGCGGAGATTACGGCAAATTAGGGTGTGAATGAGAGAGGGAGGGAGATGTATACGTGCGTGTGGTAAATCTCTTCCCTCGAAAATTTCTCTCCTTCCTACCTCCTCTGTGTTATCACAGATGACGTGTCGCTGATTTTTACTAAGACTGCAGTACACACGAGGTGCCTATATGCTTCCACCGCCCTGAGTGGAATGCGTAAGTTCTAATTCATGTTCGCCAACCTGCAGTCTTTTATAGTTGTTGCCCCAGCGCAGAAAACAGCACGTAGGTCATGAATCCGTTATTCTGAGGCTGTAAGAAACACTTAGCGAGGAACTGATATGATTTAATAATAAAATTTCTAATTAGTTTGTTTTTATGGGAAGTCACTTCGCTTTTTATTGGCAGAACACGAGAAAGTGCACAACTACGTTGTACTTCAGAGTCACAAATAATTTCCATTCTTCAACAAAACAATGAACTGAGTATTTCCGTGATTAATATCACACTGTCAACTGTAAGTCCAAATAACCAGACTTTGCTAATAAAGTCTTAACACCGACACGTCTGTCCTCCCAGGCTACCCAACCAGCTCTGATCCTACAGCCAAATTACTTCGCCTGCCATCCAAGTTAGGAGCGATCCGAAGATCTCCGAAGTGCTTCGTCTGCCTTTTCGCTAAGCAGTTGTTTAATATTCTGCTGGATGTTACTACTTGTAAAGTTATGGATTAATAGCATGCTATTGAGAGATGCTTTAATTTGAAGTGCAAGGAGAAACGCCGTTTAGTTTGTCTAATATTAATAATAGATCATCATTTTTGGAGCGTAACTCCTCGGAGGAGGATAACGAACTAGGCGGTCTTTCTCACGGCCCCGTACCAAACAAACCATGCCATCGGTACCTCACACCACATTACGTCGTCGTCCCACTGGCGCCTTCTCAAATGCTCTAAGAAGGCTTCTAGTACCTCAACAAGATGGCGGCAAAGCCAGAAATATTACAAGGGCGTATGTGGAGGGTGACCATCTTGCCTCGCCAGTCCGCCGTTTGGCCGTTCCTTCAGCTGGATGCAAGCAGGCACACATCACACATGGGCGCGGATTGCTATTACTGGAGTTCCTACGTTAGGCGCGTTATTGAGTTCCTTAGGATAACACCTTTCTGGGCTGGGAAGAAAGTCAATGAGCACCTGTTATGTTTGGTGGGGGCCTCATACGAGATGTGGAGGTGACCTTGCCTACGGCTATCGACCGCGCAGGATGCAGTCGTATGCAAGTTGTGGATCACGTCGCCTTCCTCATGAATTCTGAAGCCATCCTCAATTCACACATGCCGGTGGCGGAGGTGTGACTCCCTCAGGTCTCTCGCGTGGGGTGCAAGCAGAGCTTGCAATTTGCAGCATTGTTCCTCAGGCCAAATGGAGGGTCTCAGCCAAAGGCTTCGTCAACTCTTTAATAGTCTTGGCTGCAGATTTCTAGGCCTGCGTTATCGGGTGGGAATGTATGGGACTCCCTTTATAAGTCAGCGGATACTGCAAAAGGAAACAGCTACTAGGGTAGAGGAGTAAGTGTGGAGTACTCGCAGAGGTGTTTTTAGGCTAGGCGGTAGCATGAGGTACTCTGTTCAATACTCGCCAGTCGGTACACAGAGAAGGAAGTCAGACTGTGTTCATAGTAAAGACGCTTCGACTGTCAAAATTTTATCATTATTTGTCGAAGTATTCGTAACAAAGTTCCTCCATTTACTGCCCTCCAGAAAACTTCTCAAACTGACTCTAAATCATAAGTGTAAAGTCATCCATGTGAGCATTAAAAAGAATACGCTAAATTTCAGTTACACGATAAATCACACGAATATAAAGCCTGTGAACTCAACTACTTACTTAAGGACTACTGTTACGAGTAACATAAATTGGAACGATCACACAGATAATGTTGTATGGAAAGCAAACCAAACACTGCGATTTATTGGCAGAAGACTCAGAACACGTAACAAATCTTCTAATGAGACTGCCTTCACCACGCTTGCTGAAACCCGCAGTAGAAAGCTCTGAGATATGTAATGAATGATGGAACGTATATGGGACAGGCAGATTAGGTACCATAGGAAGGGAGTGCAGGTGGGGGAAGTGTTCAGTGCATTTGACGAAAATATGGTCTCTATTGAGATCGACGTTGAGTGTGACAGTGATTAGATCGCATATAACAGGTCTACGTGAAATCAGTTTAACTGTTGGATTTTTTGCGGCCACCTGATCCCGCTGTGACAGTTTCAGAGTTTTTCAAAGAATGCCTACTGTCAGGAGCGGTTAAACACCCAGATCATTCAATACTAGTTGTAGGCGACATTAACCAAGCAAGTATAGACCGGCGGGACTGTGGATTCATTGTGGGGTTACAGACGGTCTTGCAAAGTAGTTTTAAGCACGATTTCTGAAAACTGTAGTAAGCAGCTAGTTCAAGGACGGGAAAATCTATAGATGACACACTAAACAGCGTACTAACCACTGTTTATAACACAGAAACTAAATACGCAGTTGCTATTTTTATAGCCGTTTCGTGCGCCTTTGATAATGTCTGATTGCCCTCAATGTTTTCAAGACTGAGAGAGATGCAGATACCTAAGGCCTCTCGAACTGTTGTAGAAACAAAGTGGTTGAATGGCGCGCGGGAAGTCAGAAAGTGGTTAAAACAATCACCAAAGGTTGCCCGCAAGGATCCATCTGCAACACACACGAAGCACGTAAGAGAGCACTTCCAATTACTACACCAACACAGACAGCAGTATCGAAACACACGCTACTCAAACAGCGAGCACTTTCACCAACAGGTACCGTAGACGACCTTACACAACATCTAGCATAATAAAACTGTATTACAATAGACATTGTAATGCAATCAACCCTGTAAACCGGTTATGTGGTTCAAATGGCTCTGAGCACTATGGGACTTAAATTCTGAGGTCATCAGTCCCCTAGAACTTAGAACTACTTAAACGTAACTAACCTAAGGACATCACACACATCCATGCCCGCGGCAGGATTCGAAACTGCGACCGTAGCGGTCGCGCGATTCCAGACTGTAGCGCCTAGAACCGCTCGGCCACCCCGGCCGGCCAAACCTGCTATAGTTCAAGTATAAACAGCAGTCATATCATCCAGCGTTCATTAAATTGCTGTTGGGATGTAACACTTGTAGCTAAAAACTTAGTAAATAAGCAAGTTCAAGACACATAATATAGGAACTGAAGGTTAATTAATAACCCCAAGAAATATCGTACTTTACACTCACACACCAGTGTGCTTTCCACAATGTACATGAAAGTTATAGTGCTCTTGTAAATAGTTTTTAGAAACATTAAGCGGTTACTTAAACTGTATCGAACCGGGACTGCAAGGCTCGAAGTAGTTTCGATGCTTTCAGACCAGGCTGACTCCTTTAGGGTAACAGTTCTCTCTCTCTTTCTGTTCAAGTCTGTTATATCACCTATCATCACACCTGTGCTGGCGTACGTCTTCGCCATATCACCGGTCGGCATTAGGAAACATTGTATAGCAGACGCTGAACTAGGCTCACCTATGTCAAGAGAAGACGAAGACACGCCCGCAGGCTACTACGCTCAGATAACGCCCCCTGGGCAGCGTGCGTGTAGGCCATCGCCGCCTACCGAACTGTCTCTCTCAGTACCTCGGTACGTCGCATCGGGACTCAGTTCGCGTTGCACGTAATCCGTCGCACTGTGCTCTAGTCTCCCTCAGTGATAATCGTCGCCTCACACCTCAGCTATCTGTGTGGGAACGTTAGTCATTGTATTTACTTGTGACATGAACATGGACATGATTCGAGAATTAGTACATGTTATTTGATTGCTGTTAACCTCATAACTTCAGAGTCGACATCACTCAAGTTAAGTACTCAATTGATTCCTGTAATAAAGTGTATTTTAACCACGTGTGCATTTTGTGTTGTAGTAAGGGGAAACCAGCGACCCATCTATTATGCCAACCTCTCCTCATCCAGTCAGGAACCGTAAAACATTACAAAATGGGACAGCCTCAACAATATCTTCTTAGAATTTCAATATTTTTTCTGTTTTTCTTTCTTTCATTCTATAATGTATTTTTAATTTATTGTTACTACCATTCTACATGCTGATAACAATAATTTCTGTTTGTAATATGGAATATGTTTCGTAATCTACATGAAAATCTGTAAAATAACGACATTTTATAAAATGTAAGGCAGCAGGTCTCCAAGTGAGAAAAAAAGTTCGTCAGACCTCACGAAGTGAAAATATCTTAGCTTTTGTGGCTACAAATACGGCGGACCCTACCGACAGAGTCTGTGTAGAGACAGGGATTAGTGATGATGATGTCATTATGTCGAGTATGGTTACGAAAGTTAATAAATGAGTCAAGAAGGTTAGAAGAGTGCTTCTACAAGAAAGAACAGGTAAGCAGTTGTTAGCATGACATTCAGACAATGAACTGACATCACTTCGTTCCAGTAGGAGGAATTATGGGAAAAGTTTAAACAGACTGTAAATCATGGTCTGGTGAGTTATGTGCGTAATATGTGAATAAACGATGGAAAAGACTTTCCATGGTTTAATAACAAAGTTCAGAAGATGTTTAGGAAGCAGAGTCTGTTGCACTCTCGTTTGGAAAGAGAACCGTTCTAGGCGCTTCAGTCCGGAACCGCTCTGCTGCTACGGTCGGAGGTTCGCATCCTGCATCGGGCATGGATGTGTTTGCTTGTGCTTAGGTTAGTTAAGTTTAAGTAGTTCTAAATCTAGGGGCTGATGACCTCAGATGTTAAGTCCCATACAGCTCAGAGCCATATGAACCATCTGAAAGAGAAAGTGCAATTGACGACAGGCAAAGGCTAGCAGAGATTCGTGTGTCTGTGAAAAGATCTAACGAGCGAAGAATACAACAACCACCACCGTCATATCATAGAAAAAGGTGTGGCCGAGGACGTGAATGAAGCTTTGGTATATCAGTATAGACTCTCCAATAAGAAATAGTCAGACACTCGCAGCCGTGTAACTGGCAGTAAGAACAGTGGTCGTAAAAGGACCCTAACCAGCACGATCTGGTGACGAGTGTCACGTATAATCAAAGGCAACTGGTTTCAAAAGAAACAGCAGTTGCTGCTGAAGGTGAATGCAAGTCCATCACAACTAGATAACAGTCGAACATTACGAAGGGAACTGAATGCAATGGACATTTAGAGGCGGACACCTCACAAGGGGCCACTGTTCGAAACGCAAATGAAGCCGCACGTTTTCCATGAGATCAAAGCAAGGACACCGGACAGTAGCTGACTGGAGACGTAGCTGGTGATCCGATGAATCGCGAAGCACAGAAGATGCAAGGCGTCGAGTGCAGCGACGGATCAGTAACGCGTTAAACCCACAGAGTGTTGAGGGTGTAATTCAGGCCAAAGGTAGTTCTGTGATCTTTTTGAGATTTTTTACGTACCATTCCCGTTAGCAGGAACCATGATGTTTATTTCAAGCCTCTTGGTCACCAAGTGTTTCTCTTTCTAATACATCTTCATGGTGCTTTATGATCATTATGCTCTGGACACTCCCACCTTTCAAAATTATCGCAGTCCAGTTTTCACGGCAGTATGTGTAACTTCCTGGTTTCACGAACACTCACGAGGAGAGGTCCCCAACGATGAGAAAGAGTTTTGAAATCGTCTATACGGTGACGAATGTTAAGGTCCCAGGTATCACACCCTGCATCTATTCACCGTGGTGGGCCCTTGTTTGCGAATAATCGGTAAAGAAAGTTTCGGAATTTCGCGTGATACCTTACTGCAGCGGTAAAGGTAAGTTTGCTAGTCTCATTGTATAGCGAAATGGTTAAAAGTAATGGTAATGGTTTTCTCTTACATGCAGACCAGATCAGGTGCTTCAAAAATTTTACATTTTCAAATTTTGATCGAAATGTCTTTGGTAATTATTATCATTGAGTTAATTATGTTTTTATTTCTACTCCTCTGTCACATAATTTTAATCAACGTATTAACTATTTCTGTTGCTTTCATTTTTCTATTCCTATCACTCTTTTTCCACTTGGAATCTTTTTTTGTCAATTTAATTCTTGTCATCTATCGTAATATTTAAACATTTGAAACTGCCAATCTCTGGGTTGAAAACAAAAGACGAAATAGTCTATTTATATTGACCATAATAAGTTGTCAAAAATCTGTTTTTCCTTAAAAGATGTACATTTTTCGATATAAATTATCATAAAGTATTTAAAACATAAATTCTTTTTGCGCTATGGACAAACTAATACATATGAAAATTTAGACGAAAGGAGGGGTTGCAAATAAAAAGACATTCAAACAAAATGAAGAAATGAAATAATCAATGCAATAGCGTGGACAAAACCTTCCGATGATAAAAGGAAAGAGATTAAATCGAAGTTACACAAAAATAATTAATTTCATATAGATAAAGTATCCAACTAGAAAAAGAATTATAGGAATAACATAAGAGCAAATAAAAAATTAATACTATGATTAAAATGACATGACCGATCAACAGAAATACAAAATTACATTTAACCCAATTAAGTGAATAGATATAATGACCAACGTCAGTTCCATAAAGATTTAAAAATAATAGTTTTCGAAAAACCCAACAATATGTCAACTCACAACCCTTTCTCTCTGAGGACTGTAACTTAACCGTTAATATATACTAACTACTGTAGGGAGGATACACGTGACATTCCGAGATTTTTTCATCGATTATTCGCATAAAAGGGCCCATCAGGTAAATGGTGTGATACCTGGGACCTTAACCTACACCAACTTGTAGATGCAGTGAATATAACTTTCCGCACTGGCTGTTAAAATACCCGTACTGAAAATCGGTACCGGTTTCGCTTCAGTCGAGATACATCTTCAGGTGAGCGACATTTGCGATGTGGTGCTAGCGCGTGTCCCTGGCTGAAGTGATGCTGTCTGTGACTAGAAAGGTGGGATTTGGCTTTGCAGTGCGTAAAACTTATGTAATATTACGTGTGATATGGTCACTCGGATTTCTTTTTTGTAACACTTAAAGTCGTCAAAAAATTTCAGCTTCTGTGCACGGTCATAAATGTTATCTGTTCCTTCGAGAATAGTTAATATCTTCATATACAGTTAAATGGTTACCTGGTCACTAACCTTTGTCTGTGCGAATGCGCACAGGTTGCCCGAACTCTTACGGGAATCGTCACCTTAGTGTGCGCTAGTAAAGAGTGGATGGGCAAATATCTATTAGGAACATTACGTACGTAGATTTTGGACAGTTGGGAATGTGAGTCTCACTGGAAGCTTGCAAGGGATAAGTCCCTGCAGTCGCGCTATTCATCTGTGTCCTCGGTGGCTCAGAGGGATAGAGCGTCTGCCATGTAAGCAGGAGATCCCGGGCTCGAGTCCCGGTCGGGGCACACCTTTCGAGCTGTCCCCACCGAGGTATATCAACAACACCTGTCAGCAGCTGAGGGTTTTCAATTAATTATCATTTATTCTAGAGAAGCTGCACGATCATCAATGGTATCTGTTCTTTCGAGAACAGTTACTATCTTCATACTTTCACTTTCCTTTCTCAATAAGCACTGTAGCTGCCGAATGGTTGACTTAGACCTCACCTGTTAATTGTCATTGATTCAGGGCTTTTTACAGCAAACAGAAATTCATTTCTTTGTTTGGCCGTCAGTCAGAGCCACACTCTCTGATCAAAGTATCCGAACACTATTATGTAATCCATAACTGAGCAGTAGATGTCAGAAAAGACGGACCTGCCAGTGTCTGAAGGACGATGGGAATATTTCGTTGTCAGTAGAGAAGCAGTCACAGCAGAATCAGTCGGTCAGCCACAGCTCAGAGACTAGTAACGTAGACCACTCAATACACATGACTTACGTCACAATACCTTCATAAACATCACAACCCCTCGGAAGATGCCCAGCTGTATTGTTGGTGACGTGACTGTGGAGTGGAAAAGCGAAGGAAAACCACCTCAACCAAGACTAAGCAGACCTTATATACTAATGGACTGCTGGTCATAGCGGAGAGTATTTCTTAGGTATCGCTTAAAATCAGTGGAACGAATCACTCTTTGGTTGTTAAGTTTTACTGGCAGCCCAGCTAGCACAATCGCTATGCGCATGGAGTTAAAACTGTGAGACTTCGCCTGTTCTTGGCTTTTTACCCACATTCTTTAATCAATGTAGAATCGCGTCACACGTACATAATTCAATCTTACATTCCAGTTTTAATGAGACATCTACATCTACATCTGCATGGTTACTCTGCAATTCACACTTAAGTGCCTGGCAGAGGGTTCATCGAACCAGTTTCATACTACTCTCTAATGGCGCGTGGGAAAAAGGAACACTTAAACCTTTCCGTTCGAGCCCTGATTTCTCTTATTTTATTATGATGATCATTTTTCCCCACGTAGGTGGGTGTCAACAAAATAGTTGCGCATTCGGAAGAGAAAGCTGGTGATTAAAATTTCGTAAATAGATCCCGCCTCAAAGAAAACCGCCTTTGTTTCAGTGACTGCCCCCCCCCCCTCCCGACTCGCGTATCATATCAGTAACACTCTTACCCCTATTGCAAGATAACACGAAACGAGCTGCCCTTCTTTGCACTTTTTAGATCTTCTCTGTCAATCCTACCTGGTAGGTATCCCATACCGCGCAACAATATTCCAGCAGAGGACGGACAAGTGTAATGTAGGCTGTCTCTTTAGTAGGTTTGTCGCATCTTCTAAGTGCTCTGCCAACAAAGCGCAGTGTCTTTTTCACCTTCCCCACAACATTATCTATCTGGTCTTTACAATTTAAGTTGCTCGTAATTGTAATTCCTAGGTATTTAGTCGAATTGACAGCCCTTAGATTTGTGCGATTTATCGTATACCCAAAATTTATCGTATATCTTTTTATGTGGATCACCTCGCACTTTTCTTTGTTTAGTGCTAAAAATGGTTCAAATGGCTCTGAGCATTATGGGACTTAACATCTTAGGTCATCAGTCCCCTAGAACTTAGAACTACTTCAACCTAACTAACCTAAGTACATCACACATATCCATGCCCGAGGCAGGATTCGAACCTGCGACCGTGGCGGTCGCGAGATTCCAGACTGAAGCTCCTAGAACCGCTCGGCCACACTGGCCGGCTGTTTAGTGCTAATTACCATTTTTCGCAACATACAGAAATTCTCTCTAGATCATTTTGTAATTGGAAGTGATCGTCTGATGATTTTACTAGACCGTAAATTACAGCGTCATCTGCAAACAATCTAAGAAATGAAACATTAGTGGTTATTGGATTCGATGGGTGATATAGTTAGTTTTATCCCGATTACAAGATTTGAAAGGTATATACACAGGGTAAAACGAGCAGTAATGATTTCTTCATTTGCAAGATACTATGATGTTTGATAACTCTAAAAGGAATCTCAAAAGAAGTTGGGAATAATTGAGGTAAAGGAAGTTGTTTTATTACTAAAGCAATACGTGTATTCGTTAGTGATGATTGACACAATATATAGCACTCACATGCAATTATTTTGTAAAGCTAATTCTTAATGTATAATCAGTTTATTGCGTATGTTAATTGTGAGTATTATTAGTTTTCAAAGAGTCAAAATACAAGTTTCAAAATTAGTGTCGTATTGTTACTTACCTCAAATCAATACCAGTTCCCAGATCCATGTCATTTTTGGTTAACTATATTTAAGCAACAGCCTTGCGCAATAGCTGTATGTTAACTATACAATTTGAAGTACTAACAGAGAGCAGTGCGAAGAGCGTTACCATTGCGCAGATAAAGATAAGAAATTTTACTACTCCAGGGATAGTATTCGTTAAGGACAGGGGCCATTATTTTCAAAGTGATCAAGTTTGGTTTTACTACCATGGAATGTTTCAAATCAATAGTGTTGTATGAGATTCAGCTTTTTTTTTGTTTACGTAAATTCATGTAGTTTTGATTTGGTTTAAAGTTACATTTTCGCAATCAGAAAAAACAGTGCAGGGCAAAGCGCATAAACGACGAGATAAAATACACGTTCGCATTCCATTACAATTCTAACAGTTGTGTTTGAGACTACTGTCAGTTACGTAAATTGAATCATATTTCATACGTACGTGTTTCGCTTTCTTTAACCTGTTTTCAGTGTTATATTTTTTCTAGCATTATTGCTTGTGTGAGCGGTTTATGGAACTACGTGGAGTCTTCTGAACTCAGGCTCTTCATGGCTCTTCATAACGTGTTTTCGACAGGCGACCTCTGGACGAGACACGAAGAGTGTGGTGCTCAACGGTCTATGGCTAAGCCTTGCAGCGGAAACAAAATGGGTTCTGTGGTCCTAGTTTCGGAGAAATGCGGTCCGCACAGCAGTGTACTGAAGCAGGAGGGCAGTGCGAGACGAGCCACAGCCGTTAGCCAGAACGAAAATGGAATGGGCGACTGCTGTCCTGGAGTGCACTCTGCTGGAACATAGTGAGACGCTGCTCCCTAGTCAAAATAATAACGCCTCGAGGAGAGGCTCGGGAATTAAGTCACAGAGTTCAAAATGGTTCAAATGGCTCTGAGCACTATGGGACTTAACATCTATGGTCATCAGTCCCCTAGAACTTAGAACTACTTAAACCTAACTAACCTAAGGACAGCACACAACACCCAGCCATCACGAGGCAGAGAAAATCCCTGACCCCGCCGGGAATCGAATCCGGGAACCCGGGCGTGGGAAGCGAGAACGCTACCGCACGACCACGAGATGCGGGCAAGTCACAGAGTCCTCGGTGCGAACGTAGACCCTTAAAATTTTCTGTTCCTGTCTCCAGTAATCTTCCGAGCAGAGTGAATGACCCCTGCGTTGTGCAGGAGGCGCTGACTGGTTGGTCCACAATTGACACTGTGGTGGGACGCTAACGCTCATTATAATTTGCTGCAGTTGAAATAGCATTTCGGGGCTTCCCTACGATTGGCCATGGGGGAGAGACGTGAGTTCAAATGGTTCAAATGGCTCTGAGCACTATGGGACTTAACATCTGAGGTCATCAGTACCCTAGAACTTAGAACTACTTAAACCTAACTAACATAAGGACATCACACACACCCATGCCCGAGGCAGGATTCGAACCTGCGACCGCAGCAGTCGCACGGTTCCGGACTGAGCGCCTAGAAGCGCTAGACCACCGCGGCCGGCAGACGTGAGTGCTGCTCCAAGTTTTAGACATGCGAGGACTGGCAGGCGTATTCCGTTTGATGCGATGGGGCGCGGAGCGTGCAAGCAACGCCGCTGTACGAACAGTGCTGCCCATACCTAATAAGACAGACATATCGGCGGAGGTTTGAGCAGCGCTGTCGGCCTCCACGCGTGCAATCCAATGGTGGTAAGACATGCGATGCGAGAGATTGGCGCAGAAACGTGGAGTAACTTGGAGAGGGATCTTCTCGTAAAAATTAAATTACAAGGGGTTCCTAGTATCTATGCAATGTGCACGTTCAGAGTTGCAGCACGAGGACTCTTATTCTGTTTTTCTTCTTGTGAAGGTAACGGACCAACATTTCGATTGTGGATTGCCCTCTGTTTTCTTTGTAGTTAGTTGTCAGTTTATTTTTTTTTTTTTAATTATGAATTTGGCCAGCTATGGACCGCATACAACTTAAGACTTCTGGTGTTTCTTTTTCTTCCGTTCTTCCCAGTACTTCTTCATTTTCTCGCCAACTGCTCGTCTCTCCTCATCTGTCCACACTCTCTTGGGTCGAGGTTTTGGCGCATCTTCTTCATAGTTTGCGTTTTCTATAAGTAGCCTAAAGTTATTCCTGTCACGTATTATTTCTTCTGTAGCACCTATTTTGTTGGCGTCTTTCTTTACTGCTTCTATCCATCCTACGGTGTTTTTCAGCTTACTAACGTAATTAAAAATTTTCTTTGTAATTCGTGTTTCTTCCATTCTTTTTAAATGTCCATAAAATTTTAGCCGTCTCTTCCTCATTGTATCTATGATCTTTTCTGTATTTTTGTATAGGTCTTCATTTCACCCGGGCCAGGTGAACCAAGGTTTTTTAACGAGGTGTTACTCCTCCCCCTCCTCCTTTTTCAACCGGGCTTGGGACCGGCTTTGGCGGAGTTAGTTGTCAGTTTATAAACTGTAATGGAGTGCCATTTGTTTAGTGATCGATATTTGGATAGTAATAGTCCAGCGAAGGCCGTGGTGAAGATACTGTATAATTCTGTATTAATTCATTTTTGTTTCACTGTCGAATCACTAATTTCACTTTTTGTCTTACTGAATAAATTATGTCTTGCCAGATCTATAAATTTCATTTGGTAGTTAGAAGAGGACGCTCTTTAGAATGATTGCTATGGTTTTTTTCATCATATGCTAGCGGTTATGTCAGCTCTAGTAGGTGTTCCCTCTGTACGCCCATTTGCTTCACCAAGATGATTGCTAGTTTCGTGGGGCTCCCTGCAACACTTTATATGGTGAGCTAAGGAAAAGAATAGGTTACCTGGTTAGCCAAGGAGGAACTTGTAGAGTCCAAGATTAGGTCATAAAACGCCATCTTGTTGCCGGAACAATGGCTTATAATTGTCGAACAGCTCCTCATTATCCACACATTTCTATAGTCAATGCTAAGCGACACAGGATGTTTTGTAAAGACCGACGGACTGGAGGGTGGATGCTGGAAAGGAGTGGTCTGTGGTGATGGATCACGCTAGATGCCGTGGTAGTCCACTGCGAGGGACTAATTCGGCGCATTTCTTGGGAACGTTATCTGTCATCATATGTAGGGTCAGCAGTGAGGTACGGAGGACGTGGTATTACGGTATGGGATTATTTCATTGTGGTTAGCGTGTGGTTCCCTTATTGCGCTTAAGAAAACGGTCAATGTGGATGCTTATGAACACATTTTCCAGCACTGTGTTCTGCGTACAGTAGAGCAATAGATCGGAGGTGATGACTGTATCAGTATGATAGTGGACCCAGTCATAAAGCAACATCTGTGATGCACTAGTTGATGGACAATAACATTCCTGAACTGACTTGCACGCTCAGAGTCCCGATCTGAAACCAATGGGATATCTTCAGGATAAGGTAACAGACTTTTCTACGGACCCTAGCATCAAATATCACTATTTTCTGTGGTTTCATGTCTTGAGGAAGAGAAGGCCACCATTCCTCCACAGAGTTCTGACACATCACTTACAGTTTTCCCAGCAGAATTCATGAAGGCGAAGCCTGCTCACATTCCATACTAACGTCCATGACCTCTAAAAAGTGTCTGAATACTTCTCATGAGGTAATATAAACTTGTAATCAAATTTGTCAAAGCAATGTGTCCAAAAAAATTGCTGAGGCTTCAAAGGGATTTCTCTTAATACTCACGGCACCGCAAGCGCTCCCGACTCTCGGTGGCTTTGGTGGTTTCCCGCATCGCAACTGAAGTCAGAGAAATTGTTTCTTCGATTGAAAACCAGAGAGGACAGTTTCTTCTCTGACTATCAACCTCTATGGAAAAAATACCTTAGAATCTCCATCTATACCACTGTGTTCGGCCTCAATACATACGGTGGCTCCCAATATGAAACAGACTCATTATCTCCCTTATTCCATGCCAAACCGGCCAACATTATAACTTAACACTAGAGGTCCCAGCAGTATCTGCCAAGTTCCTCCTACACAAAACCGTACAGTTTTTAGATCTGATTAGGAGCGACCATGACCAACTCCGACTCAGAATACAGATAAACGATCCTTTCTGGCAAATCAACCCTACAATGTTCCTCCAGTATTAGTATAATATCAGATCGTATCAAATGCTACTTATACCATGAGGTACCCACACTTAAGTTCGGAAGACTCCCTGAAAGCATTACTAGCATTCCTTAACACATATCTTGGCTAAAGCTGTAGCTAAGGACAACTGTGCAATCCCAAACGCACGAAAGTTTTACTCCCTATAAATCCTTGAATGGAGCGTGGCCCATCTCACTGTTTCTAGTCTACAATTCTCCTGCCCATATTTTTACCCTCATATGAAGTTCTCACACTTAAGAACACTTGCATCTTTCTGCACCTGTATCGATACACCCTGCCTCCTCATCTTTCCCTCACTCTAGGCTCTTCTCACGAGTACCTTCGATTAGCACTCAATCCCCTCTACGAAGTCATTTTAAATATTTACCAATCAACAGTAACTACCCAACACAACGGTCTTCCCACTCTTAAATAAACCCCCCAGATATGGCTTTCCACTTAATTTCACACCGATACACAATTACTGAAACCTAAATGCTATCCAGTAATATTTTCCCTGACAAGCAGCGCGCATCACATGAATTCCTGTCCTGTACCACATCAATGCCCTGTAGAATTAGACGTTTTATCGTCATCTTCAGGACATCCTACGGTAAGTAAATTACATCACGAGCATGAGATATTTATTTTCTGTACCATAAAGGATATTTACCTCTTTTTAATACTGTTTGGAAACGAAAGATTTTCGTCCTGGATCCTACCGCCCCTCAGAGGTGGGCCTTCAAGCGCTAAAATGGTTTTGAGAGTTCACCCTAATGCCTCAGCGTTATGATGCTAGTACAACTGTTTTTCACGGCTACACCACACCGCAGCTCACGACGAAAGTCGGCGAATGCTAGCAGTTCTAACATTGCTTCTCTATACCCCATTGTTTACTGCGAAAGATATATTAGATTCTTTCTAAATGTTGGTGTTACTTGATTTCCTATTACGTACCTACTACCCGTAGTCAACCAGACTTGCGTGAAAGAATGAGTAAATAGAAAAATAATCTAATATAGAAAATGTATGTTAAGTGTACATGGCAATTACACATATTATTATTCATATTTCTAAGTATGTATAAATCAAGTGTCATAAACGCTGCTGTCGCCTCCTGTAAAACGTTGTCATTATTTGCTTGGACCCGCTGTTGCTGGCGATAAGAATTACGAATGAGCTAAACAAATACTGCTTAAGTATAAATTGATATTAATATGTGTAAGGACAACTGCTTCCCAATCTAAAACGTAATAAGTTTTACTGGTTGATAAATGAAGTGTGCATTGACAGCCATTATTTACGTTATCGCTCTTTGTCAGAGAAATATGTACTGTAAATGCATCAACTCACTTCTCGTAATAGGACATTAAATACTGAGTATCCAGGAAGATTATATATACTTCACATACCGTCTGTTTTGATAACAAAGATAGACGGTGACTCAATGGATTTCAGGAGTACAGTTGTAAATATTTGTCAGTTTCTTGCAGGGTATACACTAAGTTACGATGTAAATTTTTGACTAATTACTTCCTGATTGAACAATATAATACGTGTTGTCTCAATTTGATTTGCCGATTGTTCGTTCGCAGTTTTTGGAAGTGTCATCATAGGCCGAAATTAGTTACCTGGAATTAAATATTGTGGTGCGGAATACGTGTAAAAATAGCCTTCAGGGATCTCTGTGAATTTTGCTGCAACTATGTGAAAGGTACTAAATATTACGGATGCACTAAATTTTGTGTTACCGTTGGGAGAGAAAAAACAAAATCGTAGATCCTAAAATTCGTAGCTTATTTGATAAAAGTAATTATTATAGATTTATGGTCAATAGTCTACCAATTTGATAATTCCTTCTTCACACACCTTTCCTGTAAACGACGCAACGTTCGTAACCAGATATCTACACATGTCAATAAGCGTCCCCGTTCGTTTGTTTGTCTTTGTCTGCAGTTACACAAATCTATAGTTTTATTCTAATCTTGATGAAATTTTGTACACTTTACCTTCAAGACAATGGGAAGATCACCGTCTACATAAGACTTCGTAATCCTACTTGAAGTATATATGAACGTAATAGATATAGGGCAAAGGTTGTTACCAAAAATCTCTAAAATTTCCTGGAAGATTTACTTCATTTCTAGATTCGGATGAAACAATGAAGAAAAGTGAAGAAAAATTAAATACTTAACAAACGAAATATATCGTTGTAAACTGACTGTAGTTCCTATCACAAGAATAAATTACATTTGCAATACCCGTCGTCATTCGGCTGCGGGACGAACGAAAATTCGAGAATTTGACAGAAACGTGATTCCAAACTTTTATTTATTATTTAGTTGATGTTATTACATAGGACACATAGTATACAGTTATTTTTACTAATAAAATTCGCAGTGGCACCCAGTCAGTCTAACATGTATTTCGATTTAAAGAGATTGCAGTTTCTCAAGCGGCTTGCATTCACTATGAGTATCAACAAGGCACAGGTCTGATCACTTTGTGGGGTAGATACAAAACATCCAGGGCAATGCCGGACGTTGAACCAAGTAAGTATAAAGAAACATATGGAAACTTTCTATCTAACTTAAATATGGCTGTCGATCCAGACGATAGTAACCTCCAGGCACACTGGAGTCATATGCTTAGAGACCATACTGCTACATCCGTATACTATGGAGACCATTGTTATAACTACCTCATTTAAACTCTAAGACAAAGAAAATGACGCACCACAATAGAGTTATGAAACTTGGTCACAAACTGAGATTCATACAGCCATTGACAGTAAACACAAAACTGAACAATTTGGCGGCCGATGGAAGAATCTGTGATGCTGCAGCACGGTTTCACCGCGCATATAATTAGGATACTGGAGACACCATGGATAAGATAGCATACCAGGGCATGATGTCTTTGCGAATTTCATTCCGTACTCAGTTGGACAGTGACTATGCCTCGCAGACGGCACGCGAATAATATACGGAGATGTCAGCCTTTCAGAGAGACGTGTAGCTGGGCTCAGTGGAGCAGGTTGGAGTAATTGGCGAATAGTTCGACATTTGAATAGGAGCGACGATGTTGGCGCGAATATGTGAACTTTGACCGAACACAAAGAAGGAAGCAGTCAAGTTAGAAAGACGATGGAACGCGAGGACCGAACAGTCATCATAGAGCCACATACAGACACTGATTCAGCATTACCATCGATCCGAAGGGAAACTGGTGACCACCAGGACCTTTAATAGGAGACTCCCAAAAAGGTGGCTGAGCTCACGTCGCCACCTGCGCCGACTGCCGATAAACTCTGCACGCCAACAAATCTGTTTGAATTGACATCGCGCATATTTAGCCGGAAGTCTCAAAGACTGGAAGAGAACTGTCTTCATTGATGAGTCTTACTGCCCGACAACCAGGAGTAAAGGCCTGGGGCGCCGTTTCGTTTCATAGCAGGATCCCTTTCATTGCTGTTCGCGATAACCTTGCACCGCAATGGTACGTCGACAATATTATACGTCCCATTTTGCTGCTCTCCATGGCAACATGGCAAACCTGCCAGAGCTTACTTTTCGGCAAGGAAATGCCCTCCCGCACACTACTGTAAGTGTGCCCTTACAGGTTATGTGAGTCTAAATTTAAAATAAGTACACACACACACACACACACACACACACACACACACACACACACACACACGCACACGCACACACAGGCACAGACTTTATGATATACATATAAGAAATGTTATTTTATTACAGTCATAATTTTATTTCAATCATTATTACATATGATGCAATGAAAGTTTACACTTGTGTTTCCATCGAGTTTGCCAAACCCTACCTTGACCAGCAAGACCGCCGAACCTCTTCCCAATTGAGAATGTTTGGAATATTATGGATAGGGCCCTCCAACCAGCTCTGGATTTTGACGATAAAACGCGCCAGTTGGAAAGAATTTGGCATGATTTCCCTCAGGAGGAATCCAAAAAGTCTATGAGTCAATGCAAAGCCAAATAACTAAGTGCATAAGGGCCACACGTGGACCAACGCGTTATTGACTTGCTCAGTTTGTGAAGGTCTTTCTCTTGAATAAATCATCCACTTTTTGTGGAGTAGTAATCCTTTATTAGTCTGTACATGTTCGTCACATCTACCGATTTTTGTCCCATTTTGATTATTCCATCGCGGTAGTCGTTTTCTCTTAGTGAATATAGCGACTCCCGCTATGAAATAGGCTCATTATCTCCCTCTTCTACGTCAAATTTGACAAAATGTAACTTCATACGAGACGTAAAACTGGAACCACAAACCTCCCTCTAAACAAAAAGGCCCTCCCTGCAAAACTCTCGCTGGGAAGCTGTACATATCCTCCAAATTGTCCCACTCTCATTGGATGCGCTTTCCATGTTTTTGAAATTTAATGCTATACTTTACGGATGTGCGTTAACGGTTGAATATTTGATAGTATACAGCGTGGACTAATGAGCGTGACCGGGCCAAATATCTCACGAAATAAGCGTCAAACGAAAAAACTACAAAGAACGAAACTTGTCTATCTTGAAGGGAGAAACCAGATGGCGCGATGGTTGGCCCGCTAGATGACGCTGCCATATGTCAAACGGATATCAACAGCGTTTTTTTAAAATGGAAGCCCCCATTTTTATTACATATTCGTGTAGTACATAAAGAAATATGAATGTTTCATTTGGATCACTTGTTCGCTTTGTGATAGATGGCGCTGTAATAGTCACAAACATATGGCTCCCAATTTTAGACGAACAGTTGGTAACAGGTAAGTTTTTTAAATTAAAATACAGAACGTAGGTACGTTTCACCGCCTCACTCATCTCCTCTCCCTCCAGCTTAACTCCCGTCGCTCCGCCATTTTTGTCTCTCTCGACCTCGAAAAGGCCTACGCCCACGTCTGGCATCCCGGTCTCCTGTTTAAACTCCAGACCTACGCCCCTCCTGTCAACTACGTCCGTCTGATGGCCTCCTTCCTGTCCCGGCGCCCCTCCTATGTTACCATCCATAATGCTAATTCCCACACCTTCTACCCCTCTGCAGGTGTGCCCCAGGGCTCTGTCCTCTCCCCTCTCCTCTACCTCCTGTACACGGCAGATATGCCGCAAGCCCCCCCCCCCTCCAGTACACCTCTTACAAGCCGATGACACCGCATTCCTCGCCCTCGCTCCTACCCTCCAATGGTCCCAACGCCTTCTCCAGAATCACCTTGACCTTTTTGCCGCTTGGTGTAACCAGTGGCTCCTGAAAATCAATCCTTCCAAGACCCAGGCAATCGTCATAGGTCGTACCCCTCACTCCTTCTGGCTCCTGGATTTCTCCCTTAACGTCTGTGCCCATCGTGTCCCCTCACCTACCTTGGCCTCACCATTGACCGTCACCTCATCTGGATCCCTCATCTCTGCTCCATTGAACCCAAAGCCCACAACCGCCTCCAACTCCTCAAACTCCTCTCTGGCCGGTCATGGGGGTTGCACCCCTCTACCATCCTCCACACCTACAAATCCTTAATCTGTCCCATACTCTGTTATACCAGTCCTGCCTGGATATCTATAAGTCCCTCCAGATCCTGGAGCGTCATGCACTCCGCCTAGCCTTCCGTATACGCCTCCTGTCCCCCATGTGGATCCTCTATGACCTCATTCCTTCCCCCATCTGCTCCTATTCTTCAAACATATCCTCATACTCTACACGTCCCACCGCCTTGATCCCCCTCACCCCCTGGTTGCTCCTCTCCTCTCCCGTCCCCGACCCCTGCCACGCCTTCACTGTTGTGTCCCCCCTACCCTCCATCTCTACACCCTTCATCTCCATTTCCAAGGTGGCTTCCATCAACTCCCCCTCCCGGATGATGTCCTCTCTTCCTCCAAAAAGAAATCCGGGGACGTCAGATCCGGTGAAAGTGCGGGCTATGGTATAGTGCTTTGACGACCACTCCGCCTGTCATGAAATATGCTATTCAATACCGCTTCAACCGCACGCGAGCTATGTGCCGGACATACCTCATGTTGGAAGTACATACCATTCTGTCACGCAGTGAAACATCGTGTAGTAACATCAGTAGAACATTACGTAGGAAATAAGCATACATTGTACCATTTACATTGCCATAGATATAATGGGGGCCAATTACCCTTCCTTCCATAATGCCGCATCATACATGAACCCGCCAAGATCGCTGATGTTCCACTTGTCGCCGCCATCGTGGATTTTCCGTTGCCCAATAGTGCATATTATACCGGTTTACGTTACCGCTGTTGGTGAATGACGCTTCGTCGCTAAATGGAACGCGTTCAAAAAATCTGTCGTCGTCCCGTAATTTCTTTTGTGCCCAGTAGCAGAACTGTACACGACGTTCAAAGTCGTCGCCACGCTATTCCCGATGCGTAGATATATGGTACTGATGCAATCGATATTGATGTAGCATTCTCAACAACGACGTTATTGAGATTCCCGATTCTCGCGCAATTTGTCTGATACTGATGTGCGGATTAGCCGCGACAGCAGCTAAAACACCTACCTGCGCATCATCATTTGTTGCAGGTCATCGTTGACGTTTCACATGTGGCTGAACACTTCCTGTTTCCTTAAATAACGTAACTATCCGATGAACGGTCCGGACACTTGGATGATGTCGTCCAGGATACCGAGCAGCATACATAGCACACGACCGTTGGGCATTTTGATCACAATAGCCATACATCAACACCATATCGACCTTTTCCGCAATTGGTATACGGTCCATTTTAACACGTGTAATGTATCACGAAGCAAATACCGTCCGCACTTATACGTTTGTGACTATTACTACGCCATCTATCACAAAGCGAAAAAAGAGGTCCAACTAAAACATTCATATTTCTTTACGTACTACTCGAATATGTAATAAAAATGGGGATTTCTATTTTTAAAAAAATGCAGTTAATATCCGTTTGGTCTAGGGCAGTGCCATGTAGCGGGCCAACCATAGCGCCATCTGTTTTCCCCCTTCAAGTTAGACGAGTTTCGTTCTTTGTAGTTTTTTTTTCGTTTGATGCTTATTTCGTGAGATATTTGGCCCGGTCACTATCAATAGACCACCCTGTATAGCACACAACAAGGCGTTTAGAGAGACAATGATGAGAGCATTGCCTCTCGAAACGCTTCGTTGTGTCTAGGACAAAAACTACGGTCAAATGTATCAATTATTACTGCTTGTTTTTTGAGCCTTGATGAAAGACTTTCGTGATCGTCGATTTTCTTCGGACTAAGAGGTGCACACCTGCCTACAATCAAGGTTCCGCAAGCAACCGCAAACATTTTTCCATGAAGAATAAATATTGACTGTTAGATGTCTGAAGTGATTCCTTGCCAACCGGCAATTACGTTGCCACTTACTGTCACCGAAGTACGTACTGTAAATGTGACATGGCAATTCTCTCAACAGACTTGAAATATCGAGTTTTCAGGAAGATTGCATGTACTTCTGAATACTAAATTTGGTCTATTTTGATAACAGAAATACATGTTCAGGGTAACAGACAAAATATTTCGGGAATACTGTTGCAAATGTTTGTCCGCGTCCTACAGCGTTTGCACAGTAAAGGAAAGTTAAAGCTTTTTCGGCTAGTTTCTTATTGACCGTACCATATATACATGTGTTGGTTTTATGTCAATGAAAAATTTTTTGTGCTCTGTTCTTGAAGCTGGTGATCTTAGAACAAAATTAATTACTTCGAGTAAAGGGCTGTGGTTCAGAATATGTGTAACAGAAACTTTCATGGATCACTGTGAATACTATGCCGCAACCCGTGATTGTACAAGCGACAACTAGCAATAAATCACCTGCTATCATTGGGAGGAGCGAAACGACATGGTGGACTTTAAAATTCGTAGCTTCTATCATGAAAGTCGATATCCTAGTTACATGGGCATCTGATAATGAAGTATTGCAATAATCTACTAATCTGGTAATTCCTGCTTCACACAGCGCTGCTGTAAACGACGTAAGATTCACGACTAAAAAGAAATTAATAATCACATCTACAAACCGCTGGAAACTTTTTGCCTTAAATACAGCAGAGATGCACGCGACAGCGATCTGCCTGTAGACTGGTCCTGCGAACTGAAAAATCAGAGTTATACATCCAGATGATACAGAGATCACTGGTACAATTACCGTAGCGGAAATCAATACAAGGGCGTGGACCTTTGCAGAAAAATTAACATTGGCGGTTGGAACAGTTGACCACAGTGTATATGCAATAGTGTGAGATCCAGTATACCGACGAATACAGTCAAATGGTATCGCTTTTGATGTCAGTGGTACAGTATATAACAGGGCATCAACGCTTCAGGTGGCAGAGGGTGCAACTCGGTATAAAGGCAGTCAGTTGCGTGCGGTATTAATGTGCACGTACACACCTTTACCTGCAGACAGGAAACAGGCATCTTTAGAGACAGTTCGTGTTGCATACGTAAACCACGATGGTGACGTAGCAACGTGGAAAACCGTTGTAATGTGTTGGAAAATCAAAAATCTGTGCGTACAACGAAACGGTACCCTCTAATCGTCAAACCGCCGAGCAGGTGAACCACTGAAGCACAGTGACTGATAATTGCGTTACACTGGGTGTACGGGTATGGGCAGAACGAAAATTTTGGGCAAATTAGGAAATTATCTTACGCTTGGATTCGTTTACTTTTTGATAAAGCAAAGGACAAAAACCGTTATTCTTGTCATATTATTGCTGATTTACAGTTGCAAGAAACTACCAGACGCCTATGACAGATGTTGTCGCATGAAAAATATTAGCATTCAAGAAACTGCAGCAAAACCCTGCGCTAACGCCCTAACATAAACAGACTGTATTGGAGTTTGCTGGAAAATGTGTGTTATGGTCTTCGGAATGGGATGAAGTGATCTTCAGTGATGAGAATATGTTTAACTTAGGTGGAATGGATGGATTTCAGCCCGCATCTCGTGGTCGTGCGGTAGCGTTCTCGCTTCCCACGCCCGGGTTCCCGGGTTCGATTCCCGGCGGGGTCAGGGTTTTTTTCTGCCTCGTGATAGCTGGGTGTTGTGTGATGTCCTTAGGTTAGTTAGGTTTAAGTAGTTCTAAGTTCTAGGGGACTTATGACCACAGCAGTTGAGTCCCATAGTGCTCAGAGCCATTTTGATGGATTTCAATGTAATCGGCGTGATCCGAGAAAAGAGGATGACGTAAGAATGAACACAAATTCTGGTTGTGGTGATTATGGCAGCCGTCTGCGCTAAAGGTAAAAAACGAATTGCTTGGCTGAACACTAGAATGAACTGTAACATGTGCACTAAGAGGGTAGGGACAGAACCGATTAGAATGTATGATCGCCTGGAGAACGAAAGCTTAATGTTTCAACAAGAAAAGGCATCTGTGCATGTTTCAGGTGCAACCTAAAAAACAGTTTGAAGATAAAGATATCGATGTATTATTCTGCCTGCACGGAGCCCAGATTTGAAACTCTTGGAACACCTTTGAGGAATAATTCCATGGCTTTTCTATTACAGTGCAAGGCAATTTGCGGGCGTATGTGAGCTGAAAACAGCAATTTCATTGCAAGATTTAGGAACACTAACAAAATCGATGCCTAAGAGAATTTCTGAGGTCATTAGTAAGAATGGAAATTGGAAAAATACTGTCAGTACAGTAATACAACAGGATAGTGAGTGCTTTCATGCTTTGTTCCATTCAGAAAATGCGACAGCTTTATTTCGGTGCTAGTGTTAACAAAGAAACTATGCAATTTAGTCATGATTGTTTATGTTTCATATGTATCTACGCTGAAGAGCCAAAGAAACTTGTACACCTGCCAAATACCGTGTAGGGCCCCCGCGAACACGACGAGGCATGGACTCTGAAGTAGTAAATCCCGCAGCACTCTCCATAAATCCGTGAGGTTACGAGTGGGTGGCGATCTCTGCAGAACAGCACGTTGCAAGGCATCCCAGATATGCTCAATAATGTTCATGTCTGGGGACTTCGGTGGTCACCGGAAGTGTTTAAATTCAGAAGAGTGTTCCTGGAGCCACTCTCTAGTAATTCTGGACGTGTGGGGTGCCGCATTGTCCTGCCGGAATTGCCGAAGTCCGTCGGAATGCATAATGGACATGAATGGATGCAGGTTATTAGACAAGATGCTTACGTGTCGCCCGTCACAGTCATCACTACAAATGCACACGCCCCACACCATTACAGAGCCTCCATCAGCTAGAACAGTCCCTGTTGACATGCTAAGTCCATGGATTCATGAGATTGTCTCCATAATCGTACACGCCTAAAAACTCGATACAATTTGGGTCGAGACTCATCCGGCCGCGCGGGATTCGCCGAGCGGTCTAGGGCGCTACAGTCATAGACTGTGCGGCTGGTCCCGGCGGAGGTTCGAGTCCTCCCTCGGGCTTGGGTGTGTGTTTGTCCTTAGGATAATTTAGCTTAAGTAGTGTGTAAGCTTAGGGACTGATGACCTTAGCAGTTAAGTCCCATAAGATTTCACAAACATTTGAGACTCGTCCGACGAGGAAACATGTTTCCGTCATCAACAGTCCGATGTCGGTGTTGACGGGCCCAGACGATGTGTAAAGCTCTTTGTCGGGCAGTCATCAAGAGTACACGAGTGTGACGTCGGCTTCGAAAGCCCATATTGATTATGTTTCGTTGAATGGTTCGCACGCTGACACTTGTTGATGGCCCAGCATTGAAATCTGCCGCAATATGCCGAAGGGTTGCACTTCTGTCACGCCGAACGACTCTCTTCAGTCGCTGTTGGTTCCGTTCTTGCAGGATCATTTTCCGGCCCCAGTGATATCGGAGATCTGATGTTTTACGAGACTGCTCATACTCACGGTTTCGTGAAATGGTCGTACGGTAAAATCCCCACTTCATCGCTACCTCGGAGATGCTGTTTCCGGTCGTTCGTACGCCGACTATAAGAGTACTAAAATGTTGATCACATGTCATTGTATCAGCAATAACCGATCTAACAATTGTGTCAGACACTTGTTGTAAAAAGTTTTATAAAATTTTTTTGTTTACTTATAGACGCAATTACATTCCCACGACTCATTCATAACCGGTTTCGGCCATACAATGACCATCTTCAGATTCTGAAGGCGGCATACACTGAACACAGCATGAACCTGTGTTGAATACGCATGTCTATAGCTGTTTCTTTGGCGCTTCACTGTTTTACTTGAACAATACATTCGATACATGTTGCCCCAGACACTGTAAATTACTTTCGTAAGATTCCAGTCTTTATACAGATTTCCACTACTGTACATTATTTATATCTACGTAAAACCGTAACATTATTTGGCAGTTATTTTCATTCCGGGGGAAGATAGCGGAGGATATCCTCTAAAGCTCGGATTTGTGAAGGGAATTAGCATGATAAGTGCACTATGATTATTTAATACACGATTATGGTGTTGCCTCGAGTAGGTAAATAGAGGTGGAAAGAAGAGAGGGGACTAAGTGGAAGAAGTAGAACTAGTAGATCAAATAGTTACAGAAAGAGAGAGAGAGAACTGGGAAAGATAACGTCCGCTGGAGGGACGAACTAAAGAGCGAACCTGTGTGCCCCGTATGCAGCGCGACCACACTCTTTCTCCATTTAACCCGAGGGGCCATAAAGCAGAGCAGCAGAGCGCCGCATCAAACCGGGCGACTGCTTACGGGTACGATAAACTCACGTTAATTGGACGGAGTAACGGGGACGCCAAACGGGGAGACGTCCGCTGGCGGAGACGGGCGGCTATTAAGGAGCGCGGTGGCGAGTGCATCGCCGGCGCTACCCGGGCCCGCTTAACGCCGGTGGCAGCGGCGGCGGGAGGGCGGACTCCCTCCCTCCTCGCCGGTGCCAAATGACGCTGATTACAGCAAACGCGCCGCCCCAACAATCCGTCTCTGATTGCCGCACCGAGCGCCTCTCATTTGCATTCGTGATGCCGGCGAGTCCCGGCCTAAACGAGGCCCATTGTCGGGGCCGCCGTCACGTGTAATTGGGACGGCCCGGCAGTGCGACCCCGACCCTACCCTACCCGCCGCTCGGCCCTCCGAAAACAACGGACAATGGTCCCTGATCGCTGGAGGCGGCCTGCCCCGTCACTGATATTCACTTAATGAGGCTTGAATTTCCAGCGGTTGTCACTCGCGCGCGGACTCCGCTCTCGTCCTGTTGGGAGATCCACAGACAGACTTCTCGTTACGGCCTCTCCTCATCAGTCACCTCGTTGATAAACTCAGCCACTGCTACTATCTCTTTACGAACTTTCCAACATCCAGTTCTCGGTGAACGAAATCGCGAAACTCTGGGGCAGGCGATGCTCTGTTACGAACGGTACCAGTCAGTGATTGTTGGAGTTATTGTCAACTGCTATCGTTCCGAAATTCTGTATCTTTTCTTTATGAAGCCCTAATGATCATATATACTTATGTGCACTCGAGGAATGAAAATCTGTATGGGGGCTCGAACCCGAATCTCCTAGTCAATAGATAAATCCGCTAACTCCTATCCACCCACGCACAGTGATTTTTCACAACTGCACTGTACACCCTTCTCAGTCCAAATTCCCATTTACACCACGTCCCAGATGGTATTACCTCTAAACTCGTCCGCCTGGTTTGGAGGGGGGGGGGTAATGTGCTCGATTACCATGCAAGCGGCACCCCGGTTTCGGGTCCCGTCCGGATTGGAGATTTTCTCCGCTCGTGGACTGGGTGTTGTGTTGTCTTCTACATCTACATCTACATTTATACTCCGCAAGCCACCCAACGGTGTGTGGCGGAGGGCACTTTACGTGCCACTGTCATTACCTCCCTTTCCTGTTCCAGTCGCGTATGGTTCGCGGGAAGAACGACTGTCTGAAAGCCTCCGTGCGGGCTCGAATCTCTCTAATTTTACATTTGTGATCTCCTCTGGAGGTATAAGTAGCGGGAAGCAATATATTCGATACCTCATCCAGAAACGCACCCTCTCGAAACCTGGCGAGCAAGCTACACCGCGATGCAGAGCGCCTCGCTTGCAGAGTCTGCCACTTGAGTTTGTTAAACATCTCCGTAACGCTATCACGGTTACCAAATAACCCTGTGACGAAACGCGCCGCTCTTCTTTGGATCTTCTGTATCTCCTCTGTCAACCCGACCTGGTACGGATCCCACACTGATGAGCAATACTCAAGTACAGATCGAACGAGTTTTTTGTAAGCCACCTCCTTTGTTGATGGACTACATTTTCTAAGGACTCTCCCAATGAATCTCAACCTGGTACCCGCCTTACCAACAATTAATTTTATATGATCATTCCACTTCAAATCGTTCCGCACGCATACTCCCAGGTATTTTACAGAAGTAACTGCTACCAGTGTTTGTTCTGCTATCAAGTAATCATACAATAAAGGATCCTTCTTTCTATGTATTCGCAATACATTACATTTGGCTATGTTAAGGGTCAGTTTCCACTCCCTGCATCAAGTGGCTATCCGCTGCAGATCTTCCTGCATTTCGCTACAATTTTCTAATGCTGCAACTTCTCTGTATACTACAGCACCATCCGCGAAAAGCCGCATGGGACTTCCGACACTATCTACTTGGTCATTTATATATATTGTGAAAAGTAATGGCCCCATAACACTCCCCTGTGGCACGCCAGAGGTTACTTTAACGTCTGTAGACGTCTCTCCATTGATAACAACATACTGTGTTATGTTTGCTAAAAACTCTTCAATCCAGCCACACAGCTGGTCTGATATTCCGTAGGCTCTTACTTTGTTTATCAGGCGACAGTGCGAAACTGTATCGAACGCCTTCCAGAAGTCAAGGAAAATAGCATCTACCTGGGAGCCCGTATCTAATATTTTCTGGGTCTCATGAACAAATAAAGCAAGTTGGGTCTCACACGATCGCTGTTTCCGGAATCCATGTTGACTCCTACAGAGTAGATTCTGGGTTTCCAAAAACGACATGATACGCGAGCAAAAAACATGTTCTAAAATTCTACAACAGATCGACGTCAGAGATATAGGTCTATAGTTTTGCGCATCTGCTCGACGGCCCTTCTTGAAGACTGGGACTACCTGTGATCTTTTCCAATCATTTGGAACCTTCCGTTCCTCTAGAGACTTGCGGTACACGGCTGTTAGAAGGGGGGCAAGTTCTTTCGCGTACTCTGTGTAGAATCGAATTGGTAACCCGTCAGGTCCAGTGGACTTTCCTCTGTTGAGTGATTCCAGTTGCTTTTCTATTCCTTGGACACTTATTTCGATGTCAGCCATTTTTTAGTTTGTGCGAGGATTTAGAGAAGGAAATGCAGTGCGGTCTTCCTCTGTGAAACAGCTTTGGAAAAAGGTGTTTAGTATTTCAGCTTTACGCGTGTCATCCTCTGTTTCAATGCCATCATCATCCCAGAGTGTCTGGATATGCTATTTCGAGCCACTTACTGATTTAACGTAAGACCAGAACTTCCTAGGATTTTCTGCGAAGTCGGTACATAGAATTTTACTTTCGAATTCACTGAACGCTTCACGCATAGCCCTCCTTACCCTAACTTTGACATCGTTTAACTTCTGTTTGTCTGAGAGGTTTTGGCTGCGTTTCATCCTCATCACCGGCGCACAAGTCGCCCAATGTGGCGTCGAGTGAAATAAGACTTGGACTTGGCGGCCGAACTTCCCCGAAAGGGGCCTCCCGGCCAACGATGCCATACGCTCATTTCATTTTTTTTTTTACCTCTGAATTCGAACAGCGCTATAAATGGTTAGGACTTGAAAAGAACTTTTGAACCACATAGTTTCATTTGATCTTATTATCAACTTCAATAACCGAGCTGCGACATGAAAGTTAGTGGTGGTATTAGTAGGGTAACGACGGCTATAGTGGTCAGAGCAAGTTGACTGACCACTTTGTTTTATGCTCTTGGAGATTGCTACAGCTTAGTGGCAAACATTTATAACTATTCAGAGAGGCCTCTTTGTTTTTGGCGATAGCTGCGAGGGCTCCTCTGAAGTGAAATATTTTTTGTTTTTTAAACGTCTGGTATTTCATTTGAATTTGTTAAAAAATGTACATATTGTGACAGTTAACTCTACCCTTTCAACCTCTTATTGTTGATTTGCCTAAGTTATGTATTTACGTGTTCAGACAAAATTTATTGTAAGGGAGTCCGGTCGCGTATAGTGCAGCTCATTTTTCTGCTATAAAAGGAGATATCTAACAACAGCAGAATTATTTTGTAGTTACATAATGCATACAGCTTACACAAATATACACTCTAAAAAAGTAAAAATAACAAAAAAAAACCACGCACCACAAAGGAATTATCAGAATAGGACGGAAGTCGGTGGATGTGACGTACATGTACACAAAAATAAACGACTACAATTTGAGAAAAATTGGATGATTTAGTCAAAAGACAGAGCTTCAGAAACTGAGCAAGGCAATGACGCGATGGTCCACCCTCGCCCTTATTCAAGCAGCTATTCGGCTTGGCATTGGTTGACGAAGTTGTTGGCTGTTCTCCTGAGGGATATCGGGCCAAATTCTGCCCCATCTGCGTGTTGCATCGTCAGAATACGGAGCTGATTGGAGGGCGCAGCCAGTAATACTTCTAAGGTTCTCAACTGTACAACCAGTTGCGAGTGTCTGAAGCATTTCGGCAGGGACCCCCAACCAGCTCCGTATTTTGGAAATTAATTATTATCTTACAAAATCACAAAGTATGCTGCTGGAAAAAAATATTATTACACACATTTAGAGGTTTTCAATTTACTCAACAATTATTGCTGCAACAGCGCGTGTGAAGTCCTTGGTATGATGACATTTAAAGTTAATATCAGAAGCGGTTCTGCAGCAGGTAGCGACCCATGCTGAAACATCCATATTGGCACTCTCTTAGCCACCCCAGGTGGTAATGCAGGCGCTGACTCTGGCATCGAGCCGATGGTACAGATGGCGAATACTGTACTGGAATACGCTACTCCACGTCTGCTCGATCTACTCCCGAAGTTCTGTAAAAATTGTTGGTTGACGTGTAAGGTGTCAGGCAAATCCAACACCTTCCATGAAAATCCTGACATGATAAGCAAATCCAGTAGTATGTCACATAGCTCCGAATAAATCGTGACATTAAATTAACCAAAGTAATACGAGTAACGAGTGAGCAAATGGAATACCACAGACTAACACAAGAATGCCTAAATACATGTCATACCTTCCCACCGTGAGACAGACGCAGTTCCGAGGGGAGAAACGAGAACAGAAGCTGAGAGCAGAACCGTGTTAAGCTGAAGGCCCTACGATAAGGGATGGACACTCACGTCGCCAGCTAACCGCTAGGACCACCCCCCCCCAGCTCATGTTAAAAGCTAGAGCCCTCCAGAAGAACAGTATTGATCTTACGATAGCACAAAAAGGGCCACCCCAACCGTAAGTTTTAGCGTGAGACTTTTTCGCGTCTCTGTTACGTCAGGACCACCCCCCAGCCCATGTTAAAAGATAGAGCCCTCCAGAATAACAGTATAGACCTTACGATAACACTAAAAGAACCACACCAGCTGCAAGTTTTAGCGTGAGACTTTTTCGCGTCTCTATTACGTTGCAAACTTTAAAAACATTGCCCCACCACGAAAAGTATAAATTTTCTCATTGGATAGACAGAATTTTTGTAGGCGGAGCTTAAGGTTAACATTGAGACCCTGATTGGTCAGATGAAATCACAGCCAGATAGTTTTTTTTAAACCAACTTCGGTAAATTGTAGTAAGGAGAAGTTAGGAGAGAGTTGCTTCCTTGACGGCGAGGTGAGAGGAGCTGTGCTGCCCGCTGCCCCCTGACGAACACCGACAAGGTAATGAACGCACGCGATGCCGCATAACAGCGCATGAAGCTTCACTCAGAACTGCAGAAGTCTCATCTGTTACACCCCCCTTTTTGCGTAATACTAGTGTCGATCGTCAATTAAAGCTCATGGTGTTCACATTCGCCACTTGAAGTAAAAATCTGAAACGCGATGATTTTTCTGTTATATAGTTATTGAGAAGCAACATCAGCCACTGTAATTTACGACAAGTTAGATAAGTAATGAAAGATAATTGAGGGTCACTGTAGACCATTTTGATAGTTTTCTCTTTTGTGAAACATAATTTAAACTTAGATTACAGATGTGATATGGCATAGGTCATCCTTCGATCCATTGTAGAACTTGGAAACCCATTCAGGGAATGTTCGTTCACATTTTTGTTGAACGCAATTGGTTTTTATCATCCTGTATTAAAACATTTCCTTTTATCAATAGTGCAATTCAATGTTTTGTGAGTAGAATAAAATTTCCAATGGTAAACTTAACTGCTTTTTCGACGTTATTTTACCAGCTAACTAAAAATAGGAAAGTCTTGAACCCCTTCCACTAAATTTAGTTAGTATTAAGATTCTTTTACAGAGAGTGCAGTGGAGCTGACGCTGAAATCATTAAGTATTTGGTTATATAATCGCTAGTCTCACTGAACTCTTCTGAACTCTACAAGTCATGTGTGGTCTAGCATCTCCTTACCAGCAACAGGTCCCAGGTTCAAACTAGCCAATTCCCTAAAAAACACGCTCAGAGCGTCGTTGCGCGAAAGTGGTAGGGAGACACGATATAGACAAACAGACAACACGCAGGATGTTAGAGACGAGTCACACTACTCACTTTTCTTCTCATCATATTCCGCACGTGACCGATTGAGACAAGTCCGGATATGGTGCCCCCAGGGAAGTAGCTGCATGTCTTGTAGAGCATTACGGTGGCCATTGTCCTCTTGGAACAACACATCACTCTCCTGTTCTAAGTACGTCAAAAGAAAGGGTCTAACAACTATTTGTACGTACCGAGGACTGCTTAGCGGCCCATCCAGAAACACCAAAGCTGAAAGAGAGTAGTCGCCTGTCGCCAGTGTGTCTCGCCAGTGCGTCTCAGACAAATACACTCTGCGAGATTACACTGACCAAGTCTACATCGGACGCTCAAACGATCATCGTCTGCGAGCAGACAGAATTTGCCTTCATCGCTGAAGACCACGGTACGGCATTGCATCTGCCAAGGCATCCTCTGATGGCATCAGTCGAGCTGTGTACTTTGATGCTGTGGCGTGAGTGGAAGACGGGCTAGAGGTGTGCGTAGCCGTAGTCCCACTGCTAATAACCATTTCGCTACAGTTCGTGTTGACCCGTCTAGGCTCATAATCCTTCTTATCCGCGCTGTGGTAGCTGTAAGAGCGACTGCTGCTACCTGTAGTATACGACATCCCTGGCAGTCGCCCCTGTTGCGTGGGCGTCCAGAACCTCTTCTACAGTTGTGACAAAATTCACGTGACCACTGATCCAAGCATTGTTGCACAACCGACGCAGCACGTCATAGCTGTAGGGCGGTTCTCCGAAAGGATCATCCCGCCACTCGGAAAGCCATAATTTAACCCTTTCAAAAGCGATCAGTTGGGCTGTGGGAAGCACGAGTTGTCTCCATGGTGTGGTCTCCTGTTTGCTTCACATGTTTGCACCACACTGAGCCTTCTGGCTCTTTTGCAACATGTTGGCAGACGACGTAGAAACAGTTATCGGTACATCTATCCTCCCCCAGGTTGCACATCTATCATAATCGACGTCGTCTTTCAAGATATACGCTTTTTTCTGGCAATGAAAATACAAAAGAAATAATTAAAAAATTACAGCACAAAACTTTCCTGACCACAGCTTGCTCTAGTTGCACAGAACTGGGCACGAAATCCCTCACGAGGACGTCCAACAACACTGTCAATCAATGCCAAGCCGAACAACTGCTTGCATATACGCCCGAGGTGGACCAACACATTATTGCCTTGCTGAATTTGTGAAGCTTTTTCTCTTCAATAAATCATCGAATTTTTCTGAAACTGTAATCATTTGTTTCCCTGTACATGTGCATCACATCTACCGATTTCGTCCCATTCGGATACTCCCTTCGTGGTGCGTCGTTGTTTTGTCTTAGAGTGTATGTTGATGATAGGTGTCAGAAAGCAAGAACTCATTTTGAACACAATAACGCAGCTCAGTTTTCCGCTGCAGAAGGAGGTGTCGAGTAATAATACATTTATTTTATAGTTACAGAATATATACAGTGAATACAGATATATTGAATTTGCTCATCTGTGACATGTTGTCAGAGAAAAGCGTTTTTCTTATGGCGGGCATTTTCCCAACTTCCCACAACCTCTCAACATATTCACTTTTTAATGAGAGATAGGCAAGTTGCCAGTTCGCCCGAACACATATTTTGTAATGTGTGTTTAAAAATAATAAAGGTGTTAGTCGAAGTATTTCATAACGTAATTCACATGTCTGCTATGAACACATCAAATTATTCAAGAAAATCCCTACAATAATCATGAGATTTACCAGCTACGCAATAGGCATTGGATGTTGTAGGTGAACGTAAGATGTCGTTTGCTACAGCAGCCAAACCATGTATATATATATATATATATATATATATATATATGACTATGATGCTATTGAGGACCAGAATAAATCTTGGGGACTGAACTATTTAGTGTTTCAAGAAACGTGCTTAAAAAAGTATAGACTGTGATTCTGTTCAGTACAAGAATGAATCTTGGGAACTTTACATGTCTGTTCAGCCAAGAGCAAAAAGAATGATTCCTTTATCAAATTTTTTACTGGAACGAAGAAATTATGGCGTATCACTAATTGATTTTCGCCACTTCGCATTACAGGTTGCTGAGTGAAATAATCTACCACACTCATTCGGCAAAGAAAAAGAGATGGTAGGCAAAGATACGGTGAGAGTTTGCGTAGAGACATCAAGTATAAGTTGTAGAAAATCACATTCCACTTCATCTGAGTATTACTTTCCCTTTTCTCTGTCTATGCTCACTTTTCTATACCTACAAGGCTATGTGACCATTTTACAGGCTTTTATTTAGACTCACTTTTCTGATAGAAAAGCCATGTATTAAATAGCAATAGAATTAGTTTATAGGTACAGAATGTATGTAGATTACACCGATATACAGGATGCATTGAGCATACGTGCAGATAGTTTTATACCTGATGCCTTAATTCATAGACACATTAGAGTTTAGGCTACTTTTTCTCTACGTCAAACAGTCTTCCCATAACACGTCACGAACTTTACGATCTGATGTATTCTGCACAGTCGTAGCTGCACTTCTAAGTGTGCAATCCCCGTCACTATAGACTTACCGTTTTGCGTCAACGCATCCATACTGCAACAACTGACCCGCCGTGGGAAAGAGATTAATGGCATGCTCTCGCCACATGTACTTGCAGATAGTACCCAACCTAAAAACATACAACTTGTAGCACCTACAATTATTAACCTGTAAATGACATAAATACTGATGCAATGTTGTACAGTACACCGTCCTCAGTCACCAATAGAGGTATCTGCACTTATACCCGTTAGAGTCTGTATTTCATTGCTTGTCTATAAGACGATGTCGGAGAAAACCACTTTTTCCTTAAGGTGGCTACTTTATCCATTTGCCTCCTATATTTCTAGACATACACACTATAATGAGGAACGTATTTCCCAATGGTGGATAGCTTGACGAAGGCAGTTGTAAAAGTTCGCGTTTTGAGTACTCAGGGAACTTTCCACCTACATTGTCATCTCGTAATCATTCAGGAAATGCCTGGCACACTATTGCTTCTTCATCCAAGGACAAAGGAAGAAGACACTGGGTGGCATGTCAGGTGAATACGGGGGTGAGGCAATATTTGACAGCCCATAGCAAGACGACGCAATTAACAGAGCACTCCAAATAGTACACGACACACCCTCCAAATACACACTTGCAATTATAATAGACATCTCAGGTGCCTTCGACTACCTCTGGTGGCCGGCCTTGTTCAAGAGGCTCAGACACCTGCAGGTACCGGAGTCTCTGTATAATAGTTTCATGGACTACTGCAGAGACAGAACGGTCGTTTGACAAATGGACAACCAGAAAGTGATCAAACGAATTACAAAAGGCTGTCCACAAGGGTCGATCTGCGGCCCCATCTTCTGGGACATAGTTATAGAACCGCTCCTACAGTTACTAGAGCAGCACATCTTGACAGATTGAGTTGTCGCTTATGCTGATGATCTACCCGTCGTAGTTTCAGCAAACAACCGTGCCCAGCTAGAAGAAAGAGCCAATGGAACACTTAGGACAATAACCCAATGGTGCAAAGATAATAAATTAAAGATATCAGGAAACAAAACAACTTATACATTGCTAAAGGGTATCCTGCACAGGAACCAAATAGTCAAAATCGGGGACACAAACATAAAAAGACTAGCAGTCACACGCTATCTAGGAGTATACGTTAATGAACGATTGAACTTCCACGAACACATGCGAATATGCACAAACAAAGCAGAAAAGATACTACACAAACTGGCTAGGTTAAATTCGGAACAATTCAGACTACCCCTGTCAGTGACACGAACATACCATTGCGCTCTCTTCGAGTCACTACTATGCTTTGCTGCCAGTACGTGGGCCCACAGGTTAAATCTCTCAACCAACAGGACCATTGTACGTCGAGGGCAAAGAAGTGTTCTACTTCGACTAACAGGGGCATTCAACACAACATCAAATGACGCACTATGTGTCGTCATGGGAATCTTCCCCATAGATATCACCATCAGGTACCGCGCAGCAATGTACTGGTTTAGGATGGGGAGAGTAGACCAGGTTCGGCAGATCACTGGTGTACCGATTGAGACAACACGCCAACTCAGACCATGGCGAGTGGATACCTGGCAGAGCGAGTGGGCCAACAGCGATAAGGTCCGCCGTGTATACAACTTCTTCCCCGACATCCGGGAAAGACTAAAACTAAAACATATTGATCCCAGCGGCGGTATGGCACATTTCATCGCAGGACATGGCCCTTATCCCACGCACCTGTACCGCGTGAGTCTGCAGCAGACTAATAGATGCACATGCGGGGAAGAAGGTTCCCCTGAACATACTGTCTTCTTCTCCGGACAACGCACGAACGTAAGACACACAGTACACATAAATAGCCTGAACACACAGAACGTACTACATGCCATAATGCGCGACCCGGAAAGGTGGACTGAACTCAACAAACTAACGGACGAAATCTCTAAGATCCAACAAATAGAGTACTTGCGCAACAGACCCTACCGAAGGCAAGTCGGTCCAAACAGACGTCACGATGCCCAGGGGGACAAAGATATGAATAGCACCACGAGTGATGAAGAAGAAGCAGATACAGACCAGGGCACCAACACAGATATTGAAGCGTCCAGCGCGGATGATCCATAGTGTCAACCAAGTCAAACTCAAAGAACAGAGTGGAACAACCGACAAGAGGTGCACAAGTCACACGCAATTCTAAAAACATATTGCACCTTATATGTAAATAGTTAACAGCATCTCCATGTCTAATAAGAGCTTAAAGCTAGGGACCTCTTCAAGGGACCTACTCCTTCCGTTAAGAGGCAGCGCACAGTCTGGATGGAAGGATCTTAATTGTGGTCCTTCTCTTTTGAGCCCAACCCGACGGATACCTATGGTAGATCGGGGAAAACCACCGCTCAGGCTGTATTGCTGGCGGGGCTGGAAGGTGCTAACTGTCACACCACGTATCATTGTAAGTCTCATTGGCTCAGCGTGAACTGTTTGTACAACCAACCTACACAGCCTATACCTCAACCTCCACTACACTAACAACTTCTGATCTGAAGCTTAAAGTTAGGCACCTCTTCAAGGGACCTACGGCCCCCTGGTAAGAGGCGGCGCACGTCCTGGATGGAAGGATCTTAATTGTGGTTCCTCTCTTTTGAGCACAACCCGACGGATACCTGTGGTAGATCGGGGAAAACCACCGTTCACGTCGTGTTTGCGGCGGGACCGAGAGGTGCTTGCGCCTGATGTACTCTACTAGGAGCCTTGTAGGCTCAACACAAACCGTTAGCGTCATTACCTTGTTACTTTTACCACAAGTACTCTTTCATTAGCAACTTTGAGCCAAGCACAAAATCAGTTACATCTCTATTGTATATCGTAAATAGTTTAGCAGGCTGGACATGGAGGTCTTAGTCTTAGTTTCTAGCTTTAACGTACCGTAATCTCTTCTAGTTAAGGTAGTTTTTAGGATGGTAGATGTTAAAGGCATGGTGAGCAACGGCCAGCGTCTTGAGGGTCATTCCAAGACCCGGGCCGGCGCCCACAACCAGGTGATGGGCAATATTATACCTATCCCTTCTCTATTCAGTTCTCTTCCTTCCTTCTTTCTAAATATTTAATTTCGTTTTGTTTATTAATATCTTACTTGATTTTGTATTAGTTATAAGTTTTTCTAATGCTGCACAAAAAAAAGATATCAAATGGATCTAAACAGAGCCCGCCTCCACGTGGCGGGACACGGGCAACAGTGTGAGTGGGGCGGGAGCCGGTGTGGTGTTACTTTCAGTCACTCCGGACCCCGGACCCAGTCACAGCGGCTAATGGCAACATACAACCCACCATAAGAAATTAGACTGTGGGTCATAAAATATAAGCAGCTAGTGAAAAAAAAAAAGAAAAAAAAGAGCCCATAGCAGCATCATGTATGACTGCCTCCAATGTATAATTACCTGGGGAATTGCCTGGAAGCCAAAACCATACCTCGGACTGCTTCTTACAAGGCTTCGTGTCGGCACCCTCCCATAATCTCCATTGGAGATTTTGGTATTGTGCTCCTGTGACCATTTCCTCGTTACGAACTAATCTGTTGGTACCAAAATACATCTCTGGCCCCTTGCCCGATGGTGGACGGGTGTTCGCCTTTTCCAGCGATTCTACTATTTCCCTTATTCCTTTCCCTCGGGGTAGTAGGAATATACCTGGAACTCATCCTCGGCGACTGTAAATTATATCTTGATTGGCATGACGCAGCTGCAACTTTTCCGTTGTTTTTCAGTTGAATGGGCTTTCTGAAAAGGTGTGAGAAGTGGTGAAATAAAGCGAGCGACGACCTTTCGTCATGTTCAAAAAATCGTGCTAGATCTTCACTTTTCCACTCTCTGTACCCCGATCTTTGAGCCTCCACTTCGATTCTCGGTTCCTCACAGAGAGTCTACCAATTCTTAATACGTCATTTAGTCTTGTCTGAGCACACTGCAAACGTCTACGCCACGTAACCAATGTTTCATAAGATAGTCCATTGTTGCCGTGAGTGTACACTAACGCAGCGTTGTTTATCTTTAAACGCAGAAAACGAGTTACCGGACAATGCTCGAACTCATCAGCAGGCCTCGCCGTTTTGTTTTGGCTGCTGTATCGGCGTGCTATTTTACTGTGGCACAGGCATATCATTGTGCACCTCAACTGCCGACATATACCAGTAAACAAGCAAAAAAATTAATTACGTAACATCACGTCCTGTTAATTTTTTTCTTACTTCCTTAATTTGAGTTTATCAGCCACAACTGAAGGTCGACCTCATGTTTCGTCGTCATGAATATTGGTTCGTCCACCATAAAATTTGATATACCATTTTCCAACTGAAGCTTCATTCATCACATTTCCATGATGTTAAGTTATTTGTCTGTAAATTTCGATAAGGCTAACTTTGCTACATTCAGAAAACATATTACACCACGAACCTTACACTTGTCGAGATGGCTGATTTCTTTACACATTTTAAAATAGTACACATAGAAAGTACTTCTCCATTTGTGACAAAGCAGTCGTCGCCCTCCATCCTACTTAAATTTTTGCAAATTTTCTTTCCAATATTCCAATGTTAATGTTCAGACGTCAAGCCCATGTTACGCTTATTACCAGAATTGTAGAAACAAATACCCCCTCCCACAAAACTTCATTATTCAGGTCAGAGTTGTAGTCCTGGTTGCAATGAGCTATTTAGTTTCATTAGAAATAATGGCCATCAAAAGTTGTTGCAATTATAAAAGTTCGTACATCTACTCGTAGAGAGCATCTTATAAGCTAATAGCTAAAAACCACTGCCAATTTTTTGCTTTTCAGTAAAGTATCTGCATTAACCGAAAATTAATCAGTTTAAAAGATACTGTTAATTAAAGACGTCTCATGCTCTGAACTTTCAGTGCCAGTTATAGTCAAATTAATGTAAATTTTCGGGATCCGTTGATGTACTTTTGATTACTTCACTTTTCAGAGTGTATTGACACCTATATCAAAGAGCAAGAGCTTGTAATTAGAAATTGTAAAATTTTAAATAACTAAATTTTAACATATAGAATGGATCTCATGGTCATAAACCCAATATTTTCATTGCTTAGACCAAGAGATGAATACACTAAGCAGATTCAGAAGGATGTAGGTTGCAGTAGATACTGGGAGATGAAGAAGCTTGCACAGGATAGAGTAGCATGGAGAGCTGCATCAAACCAGTCTCAGGACTGAAGACCACAACAACAACAACAGGCAAAATTACTACTGGGCTCTAAGAGATACTGCTCATAAGAAATAATGCACAAAAAAGTATACTGTGAAAATCAGTGACCAATAATATACGAACTTTCTGACCTACGGAATTGGTAAACTATTATAAATTAACGAAGTTCAGCAATATCCTGGAGCGAGTCTTTACAAGGCCCAAGTTCGGCCATTTTCCGCCATCATGTCGATTTCACTCTTAGCCTTCAGATGGTAAAGTCAGTCTGTTCTTCAGCCCAGCCTCACCAACTTTCTGAGTTGTATCTCCGTTCGTGCAAACTGGACTGAGAAGTTATGTTTTACAGTAATGATTAATAGACAATCAGAACGTGTATTTTGGGTCATGTGAAAAATATGTGTAACTAACAACGATTCTGTGACCCTTTATACGTTACTGGATGTGAAGCAACATGCATGCGTTTACTTCATCTGTACTGCGCAATGATTTACTTTTCAAGAAATCACAGCTATTGTATTACGCGTATGTCCGTACTAACGACTGCGAGTAAACATTTTTAGACACTGTAAGAGACTTGGTCATCACCTTTAGCATTTTAGCAACGTGATGGTTCAAATGGCCCTAAGCACAATGGGACTTAACATCTGAGGTCATCAGTACCTAACTAACCTAAGGACATCGTACACATCCATGCCCGAGGCAGGATGCGAACCTACGACCGTAGCAGCAGCACGGTTCCGGACTAAAGCGCCTTGAGCCGCTCGGCCGCAGTGGCTGCCTTTAGGAACGTGATTAAAGATGGGTAAACATCCAACTTTGAACTTAAAAAGCAGCTTCTGACAATTTATTTTAAGGATGTGTCCTTCAACAGCACTTTTAGGTGGTTATCCAGCGAAAGTGCGTAGCTTTCCATAACAGGAAAAACTAGTTTACGTGACATGTTCCTACTTGCTGATAGCGTCGTACCCGCATCAATGCTGCCTAACGACAATGAAACGGCATCAGGGCTATAGTAATCTTAAACTGTTTAATATACTGGGTGCTTAAATTTTGATGTAAACTTTACGTACTATGCTTACACGCTCTAGAACTTCCGTGCAACACCGGGAAATCATTTTATGCCAGAACGAACCCACTGCCCTCCATTCTGGAGAAGGACACCCCCATGGCTAGCAAGTGACGTGACACCAGACGAAAACACACGTCGTCGGGAACAGCTTCTTTCCTGATTATTTAATGTCAGTTTCACAAAATACCTTCAACTACGTCCGCTGTATAGTGATACGCATGTTGAGCAACACCTGGCGGCGATTCGTAGTGACCACTTCAGATTCTTACTTGGGGAAAGGTATGTAAATGTTTGCATTCAACCTCATGAAGTCATACTAAATAAGCAGTCAAATGGGCCCGCAACTCGACAACGTGACCAAATGTCCAGCGCCTTCCTCCCGTCATTACCGCTAACACACCGCCGTGATCGAGTAGGCTGAATCGCGATTCTTCGAATACGAGTTGTGGAAATCACTGTAGCCGTCTGGTTCGGAGTGGCTCTAGTTATATTCGTGCGAAAGCCTGCTATCCTAGATAATGTGCAAATATCGAAGTTTCACTGCAAAGTTGAACGCAGTGTCCTGTGGAATGGAACCAATTAACCCTGACGCAGATCAACGTACCTATGCTCTGCCTTCTCTCTCTCAATTTCCGCCAGTGTTAATAGAGAGCAGATCACGTCATCCTCATCATTACCGACGCAGAGACAATGCTATACCTCACAAGACTTCACTAAAATTATACACATCTGTTTATTGTTTATGACATCAAAAGGTCTCATTGTCTCCACTACATTTTTACCATGAGACCCAAGAAGATACATTGAGGGGAAACGTCTATCAGGGAAAAAATTGGCAGAATTTATGGAATGTGCAGACATCGAATAGGTGTGGCGACGAAGAGTAAGAAAATGCACAACGCTGTGCTAAAGTCAGAACTGTTATCGGTGTCCAAAGCATTTATAAATTCCGCTGCCTGAGTATTGTTCTGCACTGTTGTGTGAAAAAGTGTGGAGTTTCCAAACACAATTCGCTGACAACGATCAGTTTGGATGACGACCATAGAACTGCCAGGCATTGTCCAGAACACATTTAACTTGAACTAGAACTAGGGAGCATTCATGGAATCCTTAAGTTCACGCACTTCGAGGACGATACGCCAAGGAATTTGACATTTACAAGTAGCCACGGATGTATGTGTCTGGAAAGGCGTGAGACAGAATCACTCTACAATGTAACTATTGTTTATTTACAGCAATTATGGTTTCATTAATTCATCATAGACTTAGGCTAATTGAAGTTGAAACACAGTTGGTGTGTCATACATAGTCCGCCCAAAAAGTTCCGAAACCGATTTCGCTCCTGAAGTATAAGCGACGTCGCGCGTTAACTACAGTGTCTGCTTGAAATAGCAATTGTAAACAACGACGTCCATTCTGCCAGTATGTTTGTTGTAAGGAGGCAGTATTAAGTAGTGGACGCGCGACCGCTGTGTGTCATTGCTTTCGTGTCACAAACCGCAAAGGCACTACATCTCCACATCAGGTGTTCAGGACGTAGTCCAGACTGTGTAGAAAAGTCTATGTAAGGTTTGTTCTGCACACCTTGACTAATGAACAAACACAACCATCTAGGACTCCTGGCGCAAGTTAACTGAAATGCAAAACCCAAGAAATTGTTTTTGGAAAACAATCATCACGGCTGATGAGACTTGGTGTCATCAGTTCGATACAATCACAGAACAATAAAGTGCAGAAATCTTTATGCAGGGTGTACACTTGACAACGAAGCTGACGTTCAAGCCATTGTGATTCGCGATATGAACAACATCCCAAAGAAGGACTTCTTCGACAGTTTCACATGGTGGTATGTACGTTGTATGCGTTGCGCTCAAGTGGAAGAGAGACCATGTGCAACATCAGAAGCTTTAGAACCGCGATCATAACCTTCTGTGATTTTTTGTTGATAAAGTCTAGAAATTTTTTGAACTGATGGGCTATGCTTGAATAAGGAAAGTCAACGTCTCCGGCCAATGACATAAACTGTGAGTTAAAATCGTGCGTTTTCGCCTACTTCCTTTATGAGTGCTACCTCGTAGTTAATATGTAATACTAGGTCCAGACACAATCTGATGGCGACCCTTTTCAGTTGCAGAGTGTTAATATGTTTGCTTTTCAGGAACTGCTTCTGCGTACATCCGTTGGGTTACAGAGACCAGCGAGAACTACAAGGAAGTACGTGAGCCTCAACTAACAACTCACGCACAAAGATCTGTAATCGCGTAATATCCAGTCTTACTTCGTAAGCGGCCCTGCTGGTATATTACTAATTACAGAGCAGTGGAAGGGGAGGGGGGGGGGGGAGGCTGGGGTATGCGTTCCCACGCATAGGCAAAGTCCAGCACAAGTCCACCTCTTCTTTCATAATAACTTGACTGCAACCAAGCTGAAAATCTCTCTTGACGTAAAGTCTGGTACGGAGGGTATTAATGGGTTTACGCTACTGATTAACGTGATGCAGTTCTAATGAAATTTTCAGGATATTGACACTTAATTCTTTCACAGGGATGCGCCATTGACACGCTGCTTTTTACACATCATTTTAGATCAATTTCGCAATCAATCATTCCAGTCCACCAACTGTCTATTCGTGAAAACACTGGTTAACACACTAGGTCCATTCACGCGAAGTAGCAAATATTCCCGGACGTGGAATGTGTTACACACGATTCGGTTTAACTTTACACATTTCACGAACTGTTGGCGCTATTACGTAATATACGCACGTAAACGCACACCAGTAAGTATTTTTGTACGCAAATTTCAATGTTTACCGCAAAATTCTGCTCCACGGCTACGACGAACGAACCAGGCAGCGACACACAGTAACGGCGACTCCCGACTCGCACTCTACTTGTGGCGCCAACCATCACCGTTTTCTCACCACAAAGAAAGCTACGCTAACGGCTCTGATGGAACAACCGATACTAGCGCACGAAGTTAGTGAGCTGACAACCTGGGAGGCAAGGGTATCCGCCCCTGAGTGGGGAAACTTACGACTACCAAATGAGACAGGAATTACTGTTAAGATGATTAATAAAAAATGACAGCCTGTGGCAACATCAATATAATATATTCTTGGCATTTTTCACATAGGTAGTCGGAGAGGTGGGGAGAGGGACTGAATATAATGATTATTCTGCAAGTGGTTACTTACAGTCGATAAGTGCCCAGTGATTATCATGATGTTAACTAAAACCACATAGTACTACGGAAGGGATACGTCACACCTGTGGTTGGAATTTAACTATTCATTGGTATTAAAATACAAGTCTTCAGAGTGAAACTTGAGATAACTGAGTTAGTATTAAATGACTTTAGTGCCCCCACATACTGTCTCGCGATTGTGGCTCGATCCAACCACAGTATTGCAGGCGGAAGATGAAGTAGCTGCGGAATTAACCACTCTCACCAGAGGCTAAGTACAGATCACTCCGAATGTTTTCTGGGTCCGCACAAGATTAGATCAGACAGCACGACAGGACGATGGTGAATCTCCGCATAGAAGTCTTGCGGCAGGCGCTCTCGATGACTAAGTCGTTTCTGATGAAATGTTAATTAAAAGTAAATCTTTTATGGATGCATTTTACACCTCTTACAGAATTCTGAAGGCCTGGCTCTGGATCTACCAAGTGTTAACCGATATAACTGCTTCGTACGAAACACGAGTCCCGTTCCTCTTGCCGGTTAACCAATAACATACGTCCTACCACCCTTCGCAGGAAAAAGCCGGGTCACTCTTTCTATCTCTCTCATTGTGACCAATGAGGTGCTCTTCATCATCAAAGTCTTGTGCATCTTTCTAACTTACAGTTTATTTACTTCCGCCAGTCCGGGCTGTTTTTACATTGCGTAAACGTTTGTTTTTTTTGCTGACAGTTTTCTGATGCGTTCACGTTCTCAAAGGTACAGGACTGTGGGTCCCCATTACGTCTTCGAGACGTTTATCTGTAGCTAGCAGTGTTTCTGTAGAATTATACAGCTTTGCACTCTGTATATTTTTAGCACAATGGTGCCTTCCCTGAAAAGCGAGTCTTCTCAGTCCACTCCTAAGTCATAACATGATTTCAGCAGTAGTTTGCTCCACAGGAGATGCTGTGTTTGTACTCAAGGTGGCCAAATGTCCTACCGTAACACCACGAAGACAGGTCAATGAGCGGTAAGCTACTGACGCTGGCTCGAAGGGATGGCTCAAATGGTTCAAATGGCTCTGAGCACTATGGGACTTAATATCTTAGGTCATCAGTCCCCTAGAACTTAGAACTACCTAAACCCAACTAACCTAAGGACATCACACACATCCATGCCCGAGGCAGGATTCGAACCTGCGACCGTAGCAGTCCCGAGGTTCCGGACTGCAGCGCCTAGAACCGCAAGACCACCGTGGCCGGCTCGAAGGGATGGTCGAGTCTATTGCCTCTGGTGATCGCGTTCCTTTTCACTGTTCTGAATGCTTTCAGAGTCTTCTCACTTCTACAAGACATGAAAATTCAAATTAATAGTAAAAAATGGTAAAGTTACATTATTCATTTACAGACAATAAGTAGCACGGCTAGTTATCATATTCGTCCTTGTAAAATAATGTTCCGATCAAATGGGGCTTTCATTATGAATCTGTATGTATTACACGGCCATCTCCGGAAAAATGGTCTAGTAACATCTGTTACTCTATTTTTAACTTTAGCGTGTTTTATTTGGTTTCATACAATCTGATTGACGGGTACGATTAGAGGATTTAACCTGCGACGTGTACTCGACAAGAGGGTTTACATTTTGGTCTCGTACGTGATAAGCTACACGAACTGCACTGTCGCAATCGTCTTTTGTGTGTAAACGTTCTATAAACCATATGATGTCGACTCCGCATAGTAACACCTTTGTACTCCCAAGGAAGAACGTATCTGTGAAGACAAGGCTGGAAGGAAATTAAAGTGGAAATTTACCTGCTGTTCCAAAAATCGAGTGGACCATGACATTTAGATACAGTACCAGCAAATAGCTGGCGTGAAAGCAGAAAGGAAAATGTTCAATGTGTGTGAAATCTTGTGGGACTTAACTGCTAAGGTCATCAGTCCCTACGCTTACACTCTACTTAACCGAAATTATCCTAAGGACAAACACACACACCCATGCCCGAGGGAGGACTCGAACCTCCGCCGGGACCAGCCGCACAGTCCATGACTGTAGCGCCACAGACCGCTCGGCTAATCCCGCGCGGCAGTAGAAAGGACATCCACCTTATACGATTAAGTCCAACGTATCGAATGGGGTACAGCAACATAAATTCACCAAAATATGGACATACAAAAAGTGTGAGCTTGAGACTATAGACGTGTTTCTACGTCGAGTCGATATCATATGGTTTGTGGAATGTGTGAGGCAAAGAAAGACTGTGACAGATGTATACAGATTGTAACTAAATTCCCTTTACAAACTTCAAGGATGAGTATCTTACACCAAAAAAAGAAAAAAAAGTCTGCTAAGAGAGGCTGAAGATACTGGTTATTTAGCAAGTGGTTACTTAAATCGGTAAGTGGCTGGTGATTGTTGTGATGTCAATTGAAAACACATAGTACTACACAAGGGATACGTCACACCTCTGGTTGGAGTTTAAAGCAAACTATTCATTGGTATTAAAGTAAGAGTCTTCAGAGTGAAACTTTAGATGACTTAGTTAGTATAATGTCTCGCAATTGTGGCTCGGTCGAACCACAGTAAGCACACTTTACGACTATGAGCACTTGTTCGTCCTCGATAGTGTGGAAACACATCTCTTCTTCTGTAATAGAAGAGATTGTGTTTCACTTTATCGAAGATGGGCAATTGCTCATAGCTCTTATGGTATGTATTTTAGAGACTATGTTTACGAGACTTCTTTCTTGTTTGGAGTAAGGAACCTGTCCTCAAAGTCTATAATTGTACATCCTCTACATTGAATATAAAGGGAATAAACACAGTAAAGCAAGAAATAAATTAAAAGTAGGTAATAGCAACTTAAATAAGTTATTAATCGTAATAACTAATCGTAGCTGAAACGTAATGTGGTAAAAGTCAAGTAACTTTCCTAGTCACATCTTACAACACAAGTGTAACTAGGTCAAGAACCCAGTATGCAAATTAAATGCAGAGGTACACATAAAAATTGTTCAAATGGCTCTAAGCACTATGGGACTTAACATCTGAGGTCATCAGTCCCTTAGACTTAGAACTACTCGTATTTAAACCTAACTAACCTAAGGACAATACACACACCCATACCCGAGGCAGGATTCGAACCTGTGACCGTAGCAGCATCGCGGTTCCGGACTGAAGCGCCTAGAGCCGCTCGGCCACAGCGGCCGGCAGGTACACATACGTAAAGTACAAACACTCATAATGTGTCATAAAATGCATATGATGCACTATTGTGATCGTTCCCATTGAAAAAGATAGCTAGATTTAATCACACATACATCTAATCATAACCGACGGGTCAAATGGTAAATATGAAATTACTACCTTGTTGTGGTAAACAACACCTATAAAATACAAGCGAAAAAGGGGAGGGGGGGGATCTCAGCTATAATATCGACTCGACGTAGAAACACGTCTATAGTCTCAAGCTCACACTTTTTGTATGTCCATATTTTGGTGAGTTTATGTTGCTGTACCCCATTCGATACGTTGGACTGTAAGTAGGCTGTTTATGTTTTCTTTATGTAAGTTTGCTGTTTATGGTTTTCTTATTGGCAACGTTACATAGCGCTCTCTGTATGAAAATCACTGGCTGTGCTGTGTGCAGTATGTGGCTAGTTTGCATTGTTGCCTGCCATTGTTGTCATGAACTGCTATAGCTGGATGTGAACAGCGCGTAGCGTTGCGCAGTTGGAGGTGAGCCGCCAGCAGTGGTGGATGTGGCGAGAGAGATGGCGGAGTTTTGAAAAATGTCATGAACTGCTGTATATATTATGAATCTTGAGGTAAATACATTGTTTGTTCTCTATTAGAATCTTTCATTTGCTAAGACTATCAGTAGTTAGTGCCTTCCGTAGTTTGTATCTTTTATTTAGCTGGCAGTAGTGGCACTCGCTGTATTGCAGTAGTTCGAGCAACGAAGATTTTTGTGAGGTAAGTGATTTGTGAAAGGTATAGTTTAATGTTTGTCAGGACCATTCTTTTGCAGGGATTTTTGATAGTCAGATTGCGTTGCGCTAAAATTATTGTGTGCCAGGTTAAGCACAGTCTTGTACAATTGTTCTAAGTGGACGTTTCATATGTATAATGTTTGTAAGGGGACGTTTCATATGGCGACCCTGCCAGGATACCTCACTGGAATCTTCTGATTTTTTCTTGTAGTTTGTGTATTTAGTGTAGCTTTTGTTTATTGCTAGCGCGTAATTGTAGAGAGAATCTCCTTTGTAGTTGCAGTCTTTCATTGTTGTAATGTAAAACAGTTGTGGCATGCATGTAGATTTGCAACAAGTAGTTCGCAGCTGCGCTTGTAATTAACTACATATTATTTTCAGTGCTATGTTAATGTGTTCTCTTATTTTTGCTATTCAAATTGTGCCTTTCTGTGTTATCGTGTGAAATATTGTGACAATAATGGCGTGTGAAAAACGTAACACTCGGCTCCAAAGTAAACTAAGAAATGACAGTGAAGACGAAAGCAGTGTGTTGGCCCCACCATGTAATGAATTAACTAACATTCAAAGTAGTAATTTGGTAACTGTGCATAGGGAAATGGAGCGGGCGTCAAACAATGGTGTAGCCAGTCAAACAGGTAGTGAACAGGGAAGCATTATCGATCGATCGGTCGGCAACAGCTCGCCTCAGGAATCCGAAATGATAGGAGACAATTTTGCAAATACTGTAGATTCAGGTTTTGCGTCCTCACCGTTTTCTCAAATGAGTCAAGACACATTTTCTGCTTGTCAAAATGTGAATGTTGCCGGTGAAAATGCACTGCCAAAAAGCATAGAGAAACAGATTCCAGACACTAATACATTATTATTGCAATTAATGCAACAAATGGAACAAAATCAGAGACAAATGGGACAAAATCTTCAAAAGTTAGACACCATGGAACAGAATCTTCTAAAGTTAGACACAATGGAACAAAATCTTCAAAAGTTAGACACAATGGAACAACACCAGAGACAAACACAGCAACAGTTACACATAATGGAACAGAATCAGAGACAAACACAGCAAAAGCTGCAACAGTTGGACACAATGGAACAAAATCTTCGGAAGTTAGACACCACACTTGAACAAACACGTGAAGATCTAACTACTGAGTTACATAACATTGAATCGCAATGTCAAAAAGTCTGTAATGACGTAAAAACACAAATTTGTGAGCATTTTCAGCCTATTTTTTCGCGGCATGAAAATGCATTACAGAATCACGAAGCAGCCATAAAAGAACTGCAAACTATTGTTCATGAAAATCATGAGACCTTGCAAGCTAAAATGGACTCAGTTGCATCTACCGATTCGGTTACGCAACTTGCAAAAACTCAGGAAAACTTAAAGGACACAGTAGATACTCTGAAAATTGGTTCAGAAAGACACATGGAGGAAATTAGTTCATTATCAGAGAAAGTAGCCGAACTTTCGGATCAGGTCACTAACTTATCTACGAAGGTAGATGATAATCTGAATGACACAGAAGAGTGCGAACAAATTAGGAAACTGAAACAAAATCTGAATCAAATTAATACGCAACACCAAAGAGAAATCCGGGAAGTACAAGAACAGCTGACACAGGTAATACAAGAATTACGTATTTCAGAGGACACTCGCGCCCCAATACGGGAAGAGGGACATAGAAATACGGAACAGCCACAAAATAATAACACAGGGCATTTCGGTAATTATGAAAGAAATTGGCAAGGTACACCGAAGTTTGAGATGGAACCGCCGACACGACGTAACAATGACCGATATGCTACTCGCCGACACGATGATTTTGACTATAAGCTGTTCATTACTACACGTAAATTCAAAACGTTTAAGAATTCTGCCAACGACATTCATCCACAAGCGTGGCTCCATCAATTCTCTCATTGTTTCCCTCCCAACTGGTCATTGGAGCACAGGTTAGAATTTATGTGTGGCTACTTAGAGAATGAACCAGCTGTAAGAATGCGATCGGTCATTCACGATTGCCACAGTGAAGGAGAATTTTACCATGCCTTCCTCTCAGCATATTGGTCTCAAGCGACACAGGACCGAGTAAAACATAGCATCATGATGATGAAACACTTCGAACAATCTGAATTTTCCAGTCTTGTGAAATATTTTGAAGACATGTTGCACAAGAATCAATACCTGTCAAACCCATACAGCCCCTCAGAACTCATCCGCATTTGCTTAATCAAATTACCTGAACACTTACGGCATATTATTTTGGCAGGACGTTGCAAAGACGACATTGAAGCTTTTCAGGGACTGTTACAAGAACTGGAAATTGACACAGACAGTCGCGGGATGCGAAAACAGGAAAACAATCACTACAGGTCACATCCGTCACAATTCCGTGACGACAGAAATAATAAATGGCCACGACAAACCTATTCTTACAACGTAAATCGTGACCAAAACAGACACCACCCATATGACAACCACTGGCAGAGTAATAGTTACAGGGAAAGATCACCTTTCCGCGGTAATGACTATCACAGAGACAATCAGAGAAACAGACAATATGGGAACCAATATAACTATTATCAAGGGAGACAGAATAACTTTAGACGCAACGGTCCAGCACGCAGTTACGACTCAGAGAGAAATTCTCCACCACGTGACAGACAAGAAAGAAACTATGTAAACTACCGACAAAACGACAGACGTGAATTTCATCAGAACTGGCGGGTTTCTAACAGAGCTGGGCCCTCTGGGTAACGTGAATTTGTAGAAGTTAGGTCTCCAAATCCCAATAACGACGCGCGCCAACAAAGAGACAATAGGCAATGACTCACACCGCTGGCAGCCACAATATGTACTTATGAAACTGACGACGGAGCTGCCGTAGCTAGTAATTACGTAAAAATGGAAGACATTAGGGACATCTTACTCCAGGAACACGACGTAAAACATAACGACATTGCATATCCTGTGATTCACATTACTGTAAATGACGTAAAATTTACGGCAGTACTTGACTCTGGCAGTCCCATTTCAGTAATTAGTGAAACAGCTTTTAGCAAATGCAACAAATCGAACAATTGCCCCACACTTCCGTTACGTAAGATTAAATTACAAGGTGCAATCTTTGGAAAAAGTGTAGATGTACGCCAACAAACCAATTTAGAATTCTTTTGCCAAAGCCACAGCTTCTCTATGAACTTTCTTATTGTTCCATTATTGTCGACGGAAATTATACTGGGAGTAGACTTTTTGAATGAATACAAAGCAATCTTAAGCTTTCACGATGCTGAAATAAGTTTAGAGAAAGAAGGTAAGTCAATAGCTTTGAAATTTGAAGACTGGCTCTCAAACCATGATGAGGAAATTAATCGGCTTTACCTTCTGTTAGATAACAGTTCGGAATTTTCTACGGAACTAGACACTAACAATCACTCTGCAAGTACTGACAGGGATGACATCGACGGCATATTTGAAATTAATGAGTTAATTCAGAATAAAATTCAAACAATTGAGAATTGTAATGACACTGATAGGCAGGACCTTTTTGAGATTTTACAAGCACATTCCACAGTTTTTACTCACAAAACAGGAACAATCAAGGGATTTCAATACAAATTTCGTGTTCGTGAGCATACTAAATTTTGTGTTATACCATACGTAATTCCAGCACATTATAGGGACCGTGTTAGAACAGAAATACAATCTATGCTTGACGAGGGCATTATTGAGCCTGCAGTAAGCTCATACAACAATCCGTTACATGTTGTTGAGAAGAAAAATGGATCGATCAGACTTGTCTTAGATTCGAGACAAATCAATACTATCATTATTCCTGAAACAGACAGGCCGCAGACGATGGAAGAACTTCTTCAAAATTTTAATGGTGTAAAAGTGTTGTCTTCCATTGATCTCAGATCCAGCTTTTATCAGATCGAACTTCATCCAGAATGCAGAAAATACACAGCTTTCCTTTGTTTCGGCGTTTGTTATCAGTTTCGGAAACTTCCTTTTGGTTTGAACATTTCTTCGGCAGCATTCATTCGTGGGTTAAATTCCATACTACCTGAGTTCTTAAAACGTCACATCACCTTATATGTTGACGATATTCTAATAGCAGAAGCTTCATGGGAACAACACAATCGCATCCTCAACAGTTTGTTACGTATTTTTGCAGAATCTGGAATTACAGTTAACTTGGAAAAGTCTGAATTCGGTAGGACAAAGGTGAAGTTTTTGGGACATATTATTTCTTCTGAAGGCATTCAGCCGGATCCTGAAAAGTTAGAAGCAATCAGAGCCATTCCAGTTCCCTCCACAAAGAAACAAGTCCGCAGTTTTCTAGGTCTCGTAAATTTTTACCGTCGTTTTCTGAATATGCAAATTCTAGTTACACCAAAACTTTGTTCTCTCACTGGAAAAAATACTATTTGGAACTGGGACGAACAAGCACAGTTGGAATTCAATTCTTTGAAAGAAGCGTTACTTCACGCGCCAATACTAGCTCATCCAGATCTGTCACAAGATTTCTGCCTTAGTACGGATTCTTCTAAAGTCGGTCTTGGTGCCCACTTATTTCAAGAAGCCATAGAAAATGACACTACTGTTCAGAAAACCATTGCTTTTGCTAGCCGAGTGCTAACAAAATCTGAAAAAAATTATTCCGTTACTGAATTAGAAGCTTTAGCTATCGTTTGGGCATTTAACAAATTCCGTTTCTTTCTTTCTGGTAAGCACGTAAAAGTATACAGTGATCATCGTGCATTACAATTTCTTATGTCTTCAAAATTAAATCATGATAGGTTAAAACGTTGGGCATTGTTTCTGCAAGAATTCCGCTTCACAATAGTCTACATTCCCGGCAAGGAGAACATTGTTGCGGACGCGCTGTCACGCGCACCGGCTGGGCTTGAGAAAAGTAACACAGAAGGCAACCTCGAGAAAAATTTCAGTATTCTTTACATTCAGAAAGTCGCCTTTGAAAATTTTATCACCACATCTTTAAAGGACATTGCTCATGAACAAGATAAAGATCCGATTTGGAAAGACATCAAAAGTAAATGGCATGAAAAGACACACACTCAGATTCGGCATTATTACCTGGTTAGAAACAACATACTCTTCAAACGCTGCACTGTTGATGACAAGCTATGGGTACTTTGCATTCCAGACGATTTTGTTAATAAGCTCATTTGGTACATTCATTTCAGCTACGCACATTTTGGCCCACGAAAATGTTATCATATTCTTCGAACGACTTGTTATTTTAACAATATGGAAAAGCGAATTCGAAGAGTCTTGTCTATTTGTAAACTTTGTCAAAAGGCGAAACCGTCTACTATCTCACATCGTGCTCCGTTGTTTCCAATTATTCCTTCTAAATTAAAAGAATTTGCTGCTGTTGATCTTTTGGGACCCCTTGTCAGAACATCGAATGGATTTTCGTACGTTCTAGTCGCTGTTGAACTTACTTCAAAATTTGTTTCTTTCACTCCGTTACGTAAAGCCACTGGACGGTCTGTATCCAACGCCTTTGTTAAAAATTTCTTACGTGAAGTTGGACACGTTAGTAAAGTCATTTCAGATAACGGACCACAATTCAGATCTGCTGTTTGGTCACGCATGCTTCGGAACCATAAAATCAAACCTGTTTTTATTTCATTGTATTCACCACATTGTAACCCGTCTGAACGGATTATGAAAGAAATCGATAAGCTTTGCAGACTTTATTGTCACAGAAAGCATCAGCATTGGGACAGATATTTACACTTATTTCAAAATGTGCTGAATGAAATGCCTCATGATTCCACTGCTTTACCACCTACTCTTGTACTGAAGAATGTAGAACCTCCGAACAGAATCAGAGAGCTTGTACCTTTCCCGAATACACGTAAACTTCGACACAAAGACATAATTGATTTGGCTCTTAAAAATATAAAATCTGCAGCAGACAAAAGGAGAAAACTACACGGTAAAGCAAATGCAAAGAAATTATATATTGGTCAGAAAGTTCTCATTAAAGCTCATTCATTGTCACATAAGAAGAAACACTTGAGTCACAAATTCTTTCTAGTTTACAATGGACCTTACAGAATCCGACGTATACCACATGATAATTGCGTTGAAGTTGAAACTCTGCGTACTAGGAAGAGTAAAGGTTTACACCACATTTCTCATGTAAAACCATTTATTGACAGATAATCTGCTTTTTAACTTAGTCTTTGCAATTTTCACTTCACGCTACTTGTACAATTTGTCACACTGAGAAACTGTTAACATGCAACTATGTTTTAAAGCTAACTAACCATCCAGTCAAGAACATAGGTAACTTAGACAAGTAATTGCTAATGCATTGTTATTGCGAACAGACGACACAGTGTTGTTATTTATACATTCCTCCTTGTTAGTTGCACGATTACGTAACGAATATACGGCTTACATACTTAGAACATATAGCAGCACTGCTAATGAAATTTTCATGCAACATTTTGGTTTGCTTGAGAGTGGATTCTGGATTTGAGGTGCTTTCTGTGAAATGCCAGATGACACAGTGGTTAGTTTATGTGACAGCTACGCGATTTTATCACGACGCTGCTAATGCGTGATAATTTACAATGTTGCTTTTGCGGTGTATCTGTTTTATATCTGCACAGTTTTTTTTGAATTCTTCTATACATGTTTTAGTGGTGACTTTTGTGCTATTGCTACAAGGAGACAGCCTTTTCCGTAGGACAACAATACGTTACAGCACAGTACTTTCCTCATCACGGCAATAAGCGTAATAACTAAGTTATCTATACGCAAAGCATTTCACTTTTGTGTATCATGAGGTAAGTACATTGACTTCTGCAGAACTTAGCTTTTGGAGGACGATAAATACGACACTTCCCAGAGATTATCTTACAGCAAGACGCATATTTAGCGCTACAGGACACGTATTTGAGTGATTAATTTTGTACTTAAAACATTTATTTTTAAAGATTTTTGAATTACAAAGAAAGTTTTTCGTGATACATTTCATTCCATTGCTGTAATCTGTAACACCTGAGGGTATAATTACAATAAACCTCAGGGGGGTACATGCTTACTTTGTGTACCATGTGTTTTGCAAGCACAAGGAGCCCTAGCTAATATGGTATTTGCTTATACAATTTAACACATCGGTACCATATTTCTCTAACACATAAATTACACAGCTATCTGATCATTTAACAGAGAAACAAACTTTTTTATTACGTCAGTGACACATGTTTACGCAATTACAGAGTTGGATAACTTCACACTTACGAAATTGTATTTTGTCTGTACTGTGTGAACTGTTCATATTTTTTTGGTACCATTGTGATACTATGAGAGCTTTGAATGATGTATTTGGTATGAGATCATGATTTTTAAAGTACGTTTGAGGCAGATGACACTATTAAAATGAGCAGAGAATATTTCTTATGGTTTGAAATTATTGCAGGAAGCTACGACTTTTTTGAGATTTGACTGAGGTGTTATGATGTTATTTTTACGACGACGATGTGTATTATGCTGTTGAGGTATGTTTACGTCAATAAGATGATGCTACCATATATGAGGAATGTGATTACGTGTTTATATGTATATGAATAATGAATAGAAGTTAAGGACTCTTGACTTGTGAAAAAGGATGTTGGAAACCGAGAATCGTACTTTAAGAGTTATGAAATGTGTGTGTAAATGCGTGAATGTATCACAATGCCGGCGAAAATTTTTTGAACACTGTTATATTCATAGGAGTTTGTTTCTACACATTTGCAACGTAAATTCTCGACCTGTGAAATGTTTATATGAGACTGTCTCTGTAGCGGAAAAATGTCGTAAATATTTCCATAAGAAAGTTAAGTGACCACCTGCATGTGCGTCGTCGGCACACAGCTGTGTCAGACACCTGGAGAACAAGCCATTAGGGTGTGCCTTTGACATTCCTTTGTAGAGGGCATCGCTAATGCGACACGCTCGTTACTTGAAAACATATGATTTTTGTAATGTGTTGTGGGCACACAGCTGTGTCAAACACCTGGAGAACAAGTCATTAGGGTGTGCCTTTCATCGCTAATGCGACACCCTCGTTACTTGAAAACATATGATTACTCGCACTTTGTGCTAATTACTGAAATGCTTATGAATTGATGGGAAATATTCGTACATCTGCACACCTGATTATGACAAGTGTCTTTCTCCGAGAGTTGAGTGCTACTGACTTACGAAATGCCACATGACTATTGAATGATATTTTTATGCTTTGCTTTTCATAGTTGCTTATTTCATTTGATGTCTGGTTTCCAGCTGTGTTGCAGCATTGCTTTCATAAAATAAAATGCATTTGCTAATGTGAGCACTTTCTGTCAACAGATCTATTAAATAATTATTTTATGATCCACATTCTTTAAAAAAGGAGCACTTGGAAAGGAAAGAACAATAAGAAGGAACTAGTAACAGTAACACATAATTTTCTTTTCAAGTACATGGTAATATTTTTTTACAATCAGTTGTTATGGTGCACCACTTTAATTACATAGACATTAAGATTTGAATAGACATTTCCCTTGTCTGCATTGTTGTTTTTACTGTAATATTTTTTTCTGCTTGAGCTATGTCATGTCTAGGTATAAGTTGCTGCTGTTTGCCAGGCATAGTGTTATTGAATTTGACTTTTGCTAATTTCTTAATGCTGCTTGCTTCGCAAATCTGCGTTTTTTTTCATTGCTGTTTATATTAACTGTGTTATGTGATGCTGCATTGCCTCATCCCTTGGTATATATATCTGAGCTCAGTAGATTTAAGTTAGCTTAAGAGGGGGTAGACTATATAAAAAAACTGACTATGGAGAATAGGTAAAGAATGCATTACGAAGTTATATGAAAAAGATTTGGGCCCCAATGAGTATTGTACAATCAGAAATAATTAGTTTGAAAGAAATATGAATAGAATACAGGAAGGAGGTATAAATAGGACTTTTGGGAATAATGATGAACGAAGGGAGATCTCCATGCAAAATACTGCAGTAAAACAAACCCTGTCCTTTCCTTTTGTGTTATCCCACTATATGTTTGTGTACCCTTGTGTATTTGTGGTTTTCCTGTCTTTATGTGTTGATGTGTTTATGTGCTGATGAGAGCTATGTTGTAGAATTTTTCTAATACTCTGTTATTTTCTTTGTAAAGATGCTTAGACATTATTTATTCTGTGTTGTTTTAATGCTCATGTGTGAAGTTGAATTTTTAAAAGTGATTCTGATCTTTTATTTTTGTACTCATGTCATAATTTCTGTAACACTGATGTATATGTTTATTTCTATTCTTTTGTAAAGCCTGTACTACAAATGTTATCTGTATTGTTATGTTTTTAATTATGTATTTTGTACCTTTGTCATTGTATTCTTATGTTATAAAATTGTAATTGACAGCAGTTCATCAAATTAAGTAACTTGTAAGTTCCATCTCACTGCACACATTTCTGTTGGTCATAGTATATGGACAATATGTGAGAAGTCGGGACTGATAGTGTTTGCACGTGTGTTGATAATTCAGCAAGGGACTGGATAACAGCATTGCTGGTTCTAAAGACAATTCCTAAAACTTTGTGCGTGCACAAGTGATGGTTTATGGACTTGCTATCTTCTCTGCAAGATTCTTCGATGGTGATTGTGCACCTGCACAGTCGCAGCAGATGGCTGCTGGCCATCTCTACAAGGACTACAGTGGGTCTACACCTTTGCTGCCTCACCAATACTCTCTACCAGGACTGCAGTGGGTCTGCTCTGTGATGACCTACCTACCAATCTTCTTCAAAACGTCGACTGACTCTGCTGTGGGTTTGCTCTGTTGTGGCACATTACCTGTCAGCATGTCAAGAGTCAGCACTGTCTTTCTGTTGGAAGGACAACACTACTTCTTCAAGACTGCATGGAAATCCACTACTTCCGTGTGCATTGCCTTTTACTGCTCAGACTTTGATAAAAGAAACGGCAGTTTTACTATGATGAACAATCTGGACTGTTTTTATGGACTGTGAGAAAATTTTAGCTTTTGACCAACATTGTATCAATAAGTGTGTGCATTTGATATCTTTCTTACTGTAACTATGAAAATTTTTTGTCAAATCTGTATTGGCCAGTGCCCAACACCATTTGTAAAAATTTTTGTGGGGAGCATGGGGGCTATGTAAGTAGGCTGTTTATGTTTTCTTTATGTAAGTTTGCTGTTTATGGTTTTCTTATTGGCAACGTTACGTAGCGCTCTCTGTATGAAAATCACTGGCTGTGCTGTGTGCAGTATGTGGCTAGTTTGCATTGTTGCCTGCCATTGTTGTCATGAACTGCTATAGCTGGATGTGAACAGCGCGTAGCGTTGCGCAGTTGGAGGTGAGCCGCCAGCAGTGGTGGATGTGGCGAGAGAGATGGCGGAGTTTTGAAAAATGTCATGAACTGCTGTATATATTATGAATCTTGAGGTAAATACATTGTTTGTTCTCTATTAGAATCTTTCATTTGCTAAGACTATCAGTAGTTAGTGCCTTCCGTAGTTTGTATCTTTTATTTAGCTGGCAGTAGTGGCACTCGCTGTATTGCAGTAGTTCGAGCAACGAAGATTTTTGTGAGGTAAGTGATTTGTGAAAGGTATAGTTTAATGTTTGTCAGGACCATTCTTTTGCAGGGATTTTTGATAGTCAGATTGCGTTGCGCTAAAATTATTGTGTGCCAGGTTAAGCACAGTCTTGTACAATTGTTCTAAGTGGACGTTTCATATGTATAATGTTTGTAAGGGGACGTTTCAGGACTTAATCGTATAAGGTGGATGTGTATGGACACGGAAAATGCGAACATACCTTGGAAGGATAAAACAAGTACTAATTAATAAGAATTGTAATATGGCCTCCAGCTCAATTTCAGAACACCGTCTTACAAGGTGAAATCAGTCTGTTCGTTCGAGGTATGTGCCGAATAAGAAAGATGAAGATAAACAGAGCATAGAGTGGAGAGACATCAAACCAACCTTCGTACTAAAGACTACGGCAAAAACCGTGTTAATGGCGTTACGGCGTCCTGGCCGTGAGCAGAGCCAGCAAGCAGCGGGGCCAGCTAGCTGTAGCACCTCTCCGCCGGATAGCGGCCGCCTTCCTCACCCTCAGCGGACCCTCCACCCCGCGTTCTGCGCCGTTTATCGCGGACCGGTATGGCATTAACGCCGACGCCGTAGTGCGCGCCTGCCCTGAAATGAAATAACGCGATAAAGAACCGCCGACGGCTCCCCCGAGAACCCCTGCCGTAAAAACTGACGCCGTGTACGACGCCGGGGCCTGCAAAGGCAGCGGGATTGGGAGAGGGAGGGAGGGGGAGGTGCTGACGCCACTGTGTGGCGCATCCCGCGGGAGCAGTCACCTCTCCACGCGAGGACTGCGGCTGCTGGTACCACATGTACTTCCCTTCGTTAATTCCAGCTTGTTCCGCCTGTTCCCAGCCCCACAATCAAGCCCCGGTGCTCCATCCCTAACGCCGAGGAAAACAAGATTACAGAAGTGGAATGCAAAGGACGCATCGCCGATTTAAAGTCTCATTCACCGGGTTCTACAGTTCTCCCTCTCCCTTGTGACGTTATTGTTTCCGTCTATGTTGAACGGCATCTGTACGTTGCAAACAGTCGTTATGAGCAATCGGACACAGAGGACTAGAATAAAATGCGTGTCATCAATTTTCTAACTAGTTTGATGAAGTCTGCACAAATTTTTCTCCTGGGCTAACTTCATCATCTTAGAGTAACGTTTGCGTCCTACATCCTATTTTTTTTGTTGGTCGTATTTCGACTTTTGTCTTACCCTTACAATTCTTATCCTCTGCAGTTCCCTCAAATACAGTGGAAGATATTCCTTTGTGTCTTAACAAATGTCTCATCATCCTGCTTCTCTACTTCTTGTCAATGTTTTCCTAATATTCCTCTCTTCGCTGATTCTGTGGTGAGCCTCCTCATTTGTTACAATCCCACCTAATTTTTAATATCCTTCAGTACGACCGCATCGCAAACACTTCTAATCTCTTCTGCTCTGGTTTTCACAAAGTCCAAGATCCACTTCCGTATAGTGCTGTGGCCCAAGCTACATTCTCAGAAATTTCATTCTCAAATTAAGTCTTATGTCCGATACAGGTAGTCTTCTTCTGAGCAGGAATGCCCGCTTCGGGTGTGCTAGTCTGCTTTTTATGTATAGTTTTGCTTCCAAGTTTGTAGAATTTCTTAAATTCGCTCTACATTTATGGTCAACAGTTCTGAAGTTAAGTTTATGAGCAATTTCATTTCTGCTACTCCTCGTCAGTGAATCTCATCTTTGATAGTGTCCGCCCAGATAGCTGAGTGCTTAGCACGACGGATTGTCGTCCTACGGGCGGCTGAGTCGGGGATTTTCTCCGCACAGGAATCGGGTGTTATGCTGGCTTCATCATCATTTCATCCGCATCCGGTGCGCAGGTCGCCCAATGTTGCGTCGAATGTGATAAGACCTGCACTAAGGCGGCCGGACCTGCCCCGCAAGGGGCCTCCCGGTCAATGACGCCAAGCGCTCATTTCCATTTCCATCTTTGGTAGTCTCTCACCCTGAATTTTAATCCCACTCCTGAAACTTTCTTTTATTTCAGTCCCTTTCCCTTCGATGTATACACTGTACAGCAGGTGCGAAAGGAGGAATATTCGTCTTACACTCTTAGTCTTCCATTATTATTTTTCCACTTTGGTTATTGTATGTATTTTTCTCTATCCATCTGTCCCTATAAATTATATATGGCACAGTGGTAAGACAATGCACTCTCATGCAAGAAGACGGTGTTTTAAAACTCCTGCCGGACTTCAGATATAGCTTTTCTGTGGCTTCCGTAAGTCACTTAAAGCAAATACCTAAATGATTCCTTTAATACGAAATGAACGAATTTCTCTTTTCTCATGCCCCAATGTGTTCTCTTACTTCGTCTCCAATATTTTATGTGAAACTGGATTGACGTGCGAAATACATTTTTCGAGTAATAAAAATTTTCCGCGTTGGATGCTGTAACGTTGATGAGAGCATCATTTTATTCTTTTTTGCTTCTCCCTATCACGTAGGTATAGTAACAGACGTTGAAAACAGGGACGCACTGCTAAGAACGTAATACGCAGCTTGAGCCAACATTGAAAAGTAACAGAAGTGCTCAGGAAATGATGCTCCAAACTGAAATCACTTTTTCGTATCGTAGTTTGGTATTTTCTGCTAAAAGTCACCGCGTCTGATAAAGTGACGTCAGGTGTTACTGTAAATGTCTTATTAACAAACATAGCATAGACTTTCAGTACGGTCACCCTTCTGTCGCTTCCAAAGCTACTTGGAAGACCTGTTTTCATCAGTCGCTTACCACTTTTAAGGGATTACAAACATATATCAACATTTATTGTACTGATATGTGGGCTTAGGCGGAGAGAGGTATGTTTGCATATCCAATAAACCTCACTGTCGTAATGCCAATGGCTGCAGATTTTCTGCTTTTCCCTTCACTAAGTGCGTCACTCCTTCCATTCTTTCTCATTTCCATATTGTTCGATTACGCCATCCCTGTCTTATGGTGGTTTGCATGAAAAGCTCTTCTGGTGTCGTAGCAGTGTCTCTTCGCAAATTACGTTCATTTTTTTTTCTAGTTACGTTGTATCATTAATTTAGAACCTAGTTCTTTTCATTTTCTCATGCGATTCGCAAATTGGCTACCTAAATTACAGTAGTTATTCTAGTGTCACGTATAGGCTGTTTGGCTTGTCGATCGCATTACTTTTTGTCCATTTATCCTCGATTCCCATAATGTTTTTCATTGCCCCCTACTGCCTCTTCAAGTTTTTCATTCCACACCCTTACATGATACCATTTACTGAGCGCCTTCTTGTTCTGCTTCTTCTTTTGCTTCCATAATAGCAGTATTCAAATGACATAACAAGCTTTAATTTCTGCTGATGTGCTTGTATATAATGTGGTACCGAGAGCTACGATGCCACAACATAGATGCGCTCTACTACGTTGGCACTACGACACCGACACAGCGCCCTCTGTGCAGCTCTACGAGCGCCGCTCCGGTTTGAGCCCATTTGATTCCGAGGATACGACCAATCAATACTGTTCTATTTTCATAGAGGGCATGCCACTACAGATTTTACCTTTGTACCTTCTAGCCGATTTTTGATTGATGTGCAGCTTCGTACCTACGTGCTTATCTTCAGTGCAAAGTTACGTATGTCATTGTTTAATATTCTCTATTAAATGGTCTGTTAAGTAAACGCAGTACCGAAGCATTTCACGTTTTCCTGCTCCTACTCGCTTCCTACATTCGGCATACCCTTCAGTTTACAGGAGCAGACCCACGCGCCGCCTACCAGATGGGATACAGAATATAAAATGGTGTGAACAAAGACTTTTGAGGCGTTATTTCAAGGTACTGGCTGAACATGGCCAGGTCAAACGTGGAAGTATCAGGGCTGTAGGCCGTGTTCACTGTAGGCAGCTCCCAGTCGTAAGAGAGGGTCACATCTGAAGAGCGCAGGCAGTATGGTGACGAAAAGAATCCCTGCAAGCCCGGTGTAGTGGTTGAGCAGCCGAGGCGGCAGGACACTCGGTCGTGTGAAACTTGCCAAAACTTTGTCGACAGATGGCTGTTATGTATTTGAAGTATTCATATCCTTTTAATTGAAGGCTTAATCTAGTCCAAGTCATCATGGGAAAGATAATTACAGATACCATCGCCGTTCTAAAAGAACTATATAAAAACTAGGACTAACTTTTCACATGGTGTAGGAATGGCAAGCCTCTTTAATATGTACGAACATAAGGTAATGGCTTCAACAAAGAGAAAGAGTCCGATTACAGGTTTAGTGAGCATGTTGAATTTGATGGATATTTTGAGGTAACTAAGAAGCGGTATTAAATTGGTTGAGCACGTAAAACCGCTATTAAGAAAGGCACACCGAACTCTTATAACTGGAGGAAACGTTCTGTGAAAATGGAGTGCAAATGAAATTACATAAAAGAGCCTAGTGAAACTAACTATAGAGAGTTCTTCAAATGGAGTCTTCATCAAATAAGAATGACAACAGATATCTAAGAAATTCGGAGACACTCTGGTAGGATCGTAACTGGGTCGTATGGTCCGTACCAAAGGGTGCAAGCCTATCTCCCTGTGCTCACTACAGTTTGCATCTGTACAGTTAGAGCGCGGAGGCGCTGTAATGTATGAGAAAGCCGCGCTCAGAGTCGTAGTTTTGGGGGGAGTGTTGTAGGAGGAGGGGGGGGGGGGTTGGTACTCAGTTTCTATTTGAGCTAAAACATGAGGCAAGAAGCTTTCGGTTTAGCCCAGACCAGTGGACATTTGTGTAGCCATTCTAAGATATGTCTTATTGTAGCTATGTTACAATATATTAGTGAAGGTGTGAACACGAACCGGAGCTGGCGACTAGGCAAATGGTTTGAATCAATTAATTTATTTTACAAAAGATGTTGGGTTGAAATTAATGCTAAGTTAATGATATCATTTCTAGGTGCACCGTTCGGATTTTACGTGCAAATACAGGCAAAAAACACGTTTTCCTGAGAGGTTTTCGAAGCGCCCCATTGAGATGCTTGTATGAGGCCGTTCAAACTTTGCACAAAGGTTGATGAAGGGATAAAGTCAAAACGAATTTGTTTTACTCCAACGATTTTAACCGTTGTCGAGGTGCGATGGCTTAAAATAGAACTAAATGTAGTACGTAAAATTCATTCTTAAGTGAAATGAATACGAAGAAAACGATTAAGTTGATTCCAGTGATTAAAAAATGCATTACTACTACAAAATTAAAAATGCTCTTTCACAAATCTAGCTTCATTGGAATTTTACGAGCACGATTTTCTTACAAGCACCGTTTTTGTTTCAGTCTTGTGCGACTCAGTTCGAATTCGGTAATGAGGTAGACAAATACATATAATTAATTGTCGTCCTGTTGTTTTGTGAACGCTTTATCCGTTGCAACGATCGGGTGTTGCCCGAGTCAGCAAAAATCTTTATCGGTTCCCAAGCTATGGCAGTCTAGTTTCAAACTTATGGTAGAGTAGAAGTTGGGAACCAGGGTGAAAAATGCTCCTGTTGTAGCACAAAAACCACTTAACCAGCGCAGAGAGCTCTCTTAGGTGCGAGGTGCTGACACACCTGCATCTCGCAGGTTATAGACAGAAGTCTCTGATCCTGTACGCAAAATCCAAAAGATTCGCCAGCCATAGTAAACAATATCTAATGTCATTTGGCTGAAGAGGACACATGTAATAGCTAAAAAAGTTTTTTCTGGGGGATGAAATTTCTGGGGGTTGATTTGTTCTTGATGGTATGACATCAAGAACCATGTTACGTTACTTAATACCATGGATTACATTAAATGACACGGGTACTAATGTCTTGATTTAAATTATTTTGAAAATGCAAGATAAGTCGGAAAACTAGATCCCTTCTCTTACTTCCCTAACTCTGCTCAGGCCATACCCGATTTTTTATTGTGCTCCGATATGGACATTTTCCATTCTGTTGATACTATAGTTGTGTCCACGTAAGAAGAACCCTCACGGCTACGAGCGCTTTTGCCACCTTTCAACTAAGAAGAGCTAGCGGCAACAGGTGAAAAAAATAGCTGTCTATGAAGCCGTGACGACAATTAGGTGTCACCATAGAGGCGTTTACAAAAAACCTTTACGTAGCTGGCTGAGGCAGACGCGCGGTGCGGCCGCTCCCAGTCAACTGTTACTGTTAGGTAGAGCCACTGAACAGTCACACGATTGAATCGTCCACCACAATGCTTCTGCTTTAATAACTGCCTTAGCTGCCTGTAATACGTTTCGTCATGCAAGCTCTGATCAAACATATGAATTCTAGCATGTACCGTAGTAATTAATAAAAAATAAATTCAATTAGATGAGAAACGTAATAGTATGTAATATAATTAGTAAAGTGACGAAGTTAAGACCGGATATTACACTGTCAGTTTTTACGCAAAAGAAGAAAAATCACACTTTGCATAACATTATTAAATTTCGTGCGGCAATGTTGAACAAAATGCTGCAGTGGTCGAACGGTCAGCAATTCTGCTTGTTAAACAAAAATCCCCGGCTTCGATTCCCAGTCATAGCACAAATTTTAATTTATTTCATCACCTTCCATCATTATCGTATTAAATATGTGTCAATTTCCTTGTTCAATTAACGAACTAAAATCAGAGCTTAATGTATTGAAGATTTTATCAAATAACTAGTGACATCTGGCAGTTAAATAACCTACTTTGAAACTAAACTGAAGTTCTAGGCCCGACTATATGTCATTGTAAAAGTTCATCAGTGACACTGCTTCACTGTCAGCTGTAGTTCATCATGAAATAAGCTCACACTCGCCCCAATATTTACACAGTCCATTTTTTTTCACAGTCCAATCTAGTCACTATCACAAATGATGTTGAAATGATGCGGACAACAGAAACACCCAGTCCCCGGGCGGAGAAAAATCCCCAACCTGGCCAGAAATTGAACCCGGGATCCCGTGATCAAGAGGTAGCAATGCTAGCCCCTAGACCACGAAGTGCGGACTTTGAAAGTGTTGAAATCGTGCTCAGCTGCTGCCTAAAACTACCCAGACTCGCCATCCACTGTCCAGGTGAACATAAGCGCTGCCTGAAATACACTGACGACGAAAAAGACAACGAGGTGCAGCAGTACCCCCTATTTAACATTTCAGACAGCAGAATACACTTGTCACAACTTTTTACACAATTACATTAAAAATGACTGTCATTGATACTACGCGGTTTTTGGTACAACTAAAGTTTTTTAATGAATACCTTCTCACCCTGGTCACTCTCCCACCTTTCAACGTACATATTACAGTAAATATAACTAAGAATACGACATGGTGCCATTCCGCACTGATTTTACAACAAGAAAATACAAGTGAATATATGTATACAGGGTGTTACAAAAAGGTACGGCTAAACTTTCAGGAAACATTCCCCACACACAAAGAAAGAAAATATGTTATGTGGACATGTGTTCGGAAACGCTTACTTTCCATGTTAGAGCTCATTTTATTACTTCTCTTCAAATAACATTAATCATGGAATGGAAACACACAGCAACAGAACGTACCAGCGTGACTTCAAACACCTTGTTACAGGAAATGTTCAAAATGTCCTCCGTTAGCGAGGATACATGCATCCTCCCTCCGTCGCATGGAATCCCTGATGCGTTGATGCAACCCTGGAGAATGGCGTATTGTATCACAGCCGTCCACAAGACGAGCACGAAGATTCTCTACATTTGGTACCGGGGTTGCGTAGACAAGAGCTTTCAAATGCCGCCATAAATGAAAGTCAAGTGGGTTGAGGTCAGGAGAGCGTGGAGGCCATGGAATTGGTCCGCCTCTACCAATCCATCGGTCACCGAGTCTGTTGTTGAGAAGCGTACGAACACTTCGACTGAAATGTGCATGAGCTCCAACGTGCATGGACAATATGTTGTGTCGTACTTGTAAAGGTACATGTTCTAGCAGCACAGGTAGAGTATCCCGTATGAAATCATGATAACGTGCTCCATTGACCGTAGGTGGAAGAACATGGGACCGCATCAAGATATCACCAACAATGTCTGCCCAAACGTTCACAGAAAATCTGTGTTGTTGACGTGATTGCACAATTGCGCGCGGATTCTCGTCAGCCCACACATGTTGATTGTGAAAATTTACACTTTGATCACGTTGGAATGAAGCCTCATCCGTAAAGAGAACATTTGCACTGAAATGAGGATTGACACATTGTTGGATGAACCATTCGCAGAAGTGTACCCGTGGAGGCCAATCAGCTGCTGATAGTGCCTGCACACGCTGTACATGGTACGGAAACAACTGGTTCTCCCGTATCACTCTCCATACACTGACGTGGTCAACGTTACCTTGTACAGCAGCAACTTCTCTGTCGCTGACATTAGGGTTATCGTTAACTGCACGAAGAATTGCCTCGTCCATTGCAGGTGTCCTCGTCGTTCTAGATCTTCCCCAGTCGCGACTCATAGGCTGGAATGTTCCGTACTTCCTAAGACGCCGATCAATTGCTTCGAACGTCTTCCTGTCGGGACACCTTCGTTCTGGAAATTTGTCTCGATACAAACGTAACACGCCACGGCTATTGCCCCTTACTAATCCATACATCAAATGGGCATCTCCCAACTCCGCATTGCATTGACTGCAAAACCACGTTCGTGACGAACACTAACCTGTTGATGCTACGTACTGATGTGCTTGATGCTAGTACTGTAGAGCAATGAGTCGCATGTCAACCCAAGCACCGAAGTCAACATTACCTTCCTTCAATTGGGCCAACTGGCGGCGAATCGAGGAAGTACAGTACATACTGACGAAACTAAAATGAGCTCTAACATGGAAATTAAGCGTTTCCGGACACATGTCCACATAACATTTTTTCTTTATTTTTGTATGAGGAATGTTTTTAGAGTCCAACTTCCGGCTTGTTTACATGATACTTGTGGTTTTTATCTCCACGCGCGTAATTTGAATTAAGAACGATTTATTTGGTGGCCTGTTCCAATTAAATGGTCTACTACTTAATTTGGGACAAAAATATCCATAATACCTAAACTCAAACACGTTTAGGACAATGGTAAAAGCATAGACTAACACTTGCTGAGTTAATGATACATGTAATTATGAAGTACATTTAGTTCTGGGAAGTTTGAGTGTTACTAACCTTAATCAAAATCAGTAGAGTTCCAGATAAACTATGTTAGTATGTTTTATCAGCACAGTTTATCTTCAGATTGATTTGGTGTTCATGAATGTGACTGTGTTGGTTTACCAGTGGTATTATTTAAATATTACAAATAATTAATCATAAAATCAATGTAACTTAGAGAGTAGAGTTCATACAACGTCGTGGAATGCTACTTTGAAGTCAAGACGTTGGGATGCACAGTATGATTTCGTCATTTACTACGCTTAGGCTTCAGTTTTAGAGCCATTCCACGTAACATGTGGAGTAAGCGACATCTTCGACTGTTGGCTATGCATGTGGAACCACCGCGAGCACCAGAACTGCCATCCTTTACCTGCGACCGCCCGCCTTTGTGCTCAGAGCTGGTTGCAATTACGAAGATCCACTTCTCCACTGTGCTATGCGCTCTGCTCCGCTCTCAGGTCAAGAGCCAGCGTAGCTTGTTAACTCACGAGTGTAACAGAAAATCTCGAGAAACTTAAATGGAAGTCCTCGTAAGATGACGGAATCCTTGAGGATAAATGTTGACTGAATTTAGAGAACCCGTATTTGAAGAAGACTACATGGCCATCAACACACATAGGCATGATGAGAAACACATATGGAAGATCAGGGCGTCTACGGAGGTATGTTTACACTCATTTTTCCCTAGTTCAATACGTGAATGTTACAGGAAAGAAAATAGATGAGACTGGTACAATAGAGGCCTGGATCCCAACATGTGCTGTAGTGTGGCTTGTGGAGTATACAGGACGTTAGATATATGGGTACAGACCTAATGATCACTGATGCCTTAATATGTACCAAGTTCAGTGTGTAGTTGTTTTTCCTCTGTGTCTAACAGTCTTCCCACAAACACAGCACTTAATTTACTAACTGATTTTTTCTGCATGGTCGTAACAGCACCGTGGACTACACCTGTCAGTATAGGCTGTCATTTTGCCTCCATGCATCCACATTTTCAATACCAGTCCTGCTACCCACGGGAAAATTAACCTTAATGGCTAGCTTTTGCTTCACACATTAACCAACCTAAAAACATACCATTCCTAACAAGTTTAATTGTTAGTTTGCAAGTGAAGTGAATACTGATGTAATGTCAGCATCACTGTAAATAGCCACATTTATACCCTTAACACCCTGTATATGTGGATATCTGCTGCACATATAAAACTTTAGAACAGCATGTGCCAGCACATGACTGGTATCATAAAATTTGTTGCATGAAACGGTAGAGAGACTACATTGTCTGCATAAGAAGAAAAAACTTTTTCTCAAGGTCTCACAGCTATAACATGCTTCAGTGGTTTGCCCCTGATTAATTCATACTCTTGGTGATATGTTATGTATTTAGAAGACCAAGGTCATAGTAAAAGTTTGTCTGTGATGTTGCTTAACTTTCCACTGAAGTTCATCATGAAATAAACTAACACTCATACCATGGTATTAGCCACCTCCTAAAGCGTACATCCTTCGAGAGTAGCTGCTCAAACGTTATCACTTGCAAAATTTCAAAGTGTGTAAATAACTCCCGGTCTGAGATTTCGATATTTTGTTAAATCGAAAGGCGGTGGTTTATTATCAAGCGCTTTTCATGCATTGTAAAATTTTACCATGTTCTGTCACTCATTGATTCACAGACAGGCAGTTATGAGTCACCTCTGACAGCCAAAAGCAATTAAGTGCTTGCTTATCTTATCACGAGGCCAGAACTTTGACTGGAAACGGCAGCTCAGATTGCCAGGTGGCAGGGTTCATTTGGGTTTAGTCATGCTTAGAAACACAAACTCACTCTCGTCTCGTTCTCTGCCGTGAGCATTACACTGCAGTAAGCGGCACTTAAGCCGTGTCTCCTGTGTTTTATATGGACGGATTGAAGTAGCAACCTTCGGAGTAATGCAGACACTGCTGTAAGCCGCGAGTATTTGTTGCATTTATACGATTGGCATCTACGATGATATTCAAATTGGGCATAAATTTGTATTTTTTGAGCTGATTTTTACATATGGAATTCACGTGGGTCTTTGGTATCATTTTCAATTACTTCAGAGCACCTCTTTCGTAGGCGTATATAATTTCGAGTGACTTCTCTGACTTGTACCTATCTTTTCAATCGATTTGCAACGTAATTTTTTTCGTATTACGGACATACGTTTTTCGTAAGGGATGTTAAATACACCTAATCGATGTCTGTTCAACTCCCAATCTAACCTGCTCGCAAATTACACCGATTTTTTAGTTTAACTTTGCGAATTCAACATCTTACGCATTTTTCCTGCAACTAACTATTCCACCATGGGTATTGGCCTCCGTATTTAAATCTTTAAACTTGTTTTCATGGGGAAATGTGTTTCACACACATGGGTTGTATTTACTCAGGGCTTACATTCGACCTGCATATCCCACTAGCATTTTTCATTCTGCAAGAAAGTTTCAGTAATCATAGTAAGTCGACGGCGACGCAGTTCTCCGAGATATCCTCCTGCTGTGACGACATAACTGCGTATTATCGCAGTTACCGCACCTTACTGTTTTCAGGTTTTTAGGAAATGTTGACAATAGATCATAAAATCATCCCCCCTCCTCCCGCTCCCCAACATAAACATACGTTGATCCAATAAGGAGCAATTTTCTGTACTTTGCAGATGTCTAGTATGTGGTTTGCCTAGTGTGTATTCAAAGGTGTTAGTTCAGAGAAACTTCCCTCCTTCTTGTGGCGCTTTCCGTAAGCTTCGCCATATTCAGTTGCTTTTTAAGACAGGTAACGTCATCAATGCAACTTATCTACCATCTGGGGTATATTTTGGGGTAAAAACTGTGATGCATCAACATTTGTACGTAGTTTCAAAACCGGTGGCAGCTTACAAATTCTTGATTGTCAGAAACACAGAACCTGTTGCCACGGTCGAAAGAAGGAACATAATGGTTTAATAACCCATGGATGACACAGCTACTGAAGGTTGAGCGTAAGCGTGGTTTGAGGGCAGATAGGGAAGAAAATCGGTAGTCAGCTTCAAGGGAAGCAACCCTGTAGCTAAATTTGGATAGCTGGATGGGGATTTGAACTGTGAGTGCAGTGTCGTTAACCAATGAGCCTCCTCGCTCGATTGTGCTGGATGGAACATAGAGAGCATGAGCGTATCTGTTAGTTGTGTTCCATCGGTCTATTGGAACTAAAATATTAAGAAAAAACATTCAGCTTGAAAGTTAACGCAGGTGGGGACTATTTAAATGATTGATTGTGTTGACATAATTTTAGTGTTCTAACAACATTTATTTTTCAAATGAACAAACAGACACAAATTACACTAAACAATTTATTGTTTAAATATCGTAAACAACTAACAGGTGGTTTAAGACTACACTGGAAAGGGGTCCTGGGTCGCAGAAGTGAGTCAAGCACTCTGGCCCTAAAAATGAGGATAACTCAATCTGAATTGATCTGACGCTGAGCAGACTCTGACTGATCAAATCTACTGTAGTTTCTCTACATAGTTGCAGCTGAGAGCAAATGGCGATTGAGATCTGTATGCCCTGACAATGCCGGAGTGGAAGTACGTTTGCTTCGTGTGGCGATGTAACTTGCATTAGGCGAGATGTGTGCAGCGGAGGTGAGACGTTGAGGCGGCATCTGTGAATCGATCGCGGCCATGAAAGAAATGCGAAAACCTCATGATCAAGTGACCAGGCAGACGGTTCAGAATTTACTCTCTACCAGAGCCCTGAAATCACAGTAGACTTCAGTGTGTGACACATCCGTTAGCTGGTCATACCTAGGACCAATTTGGCTCACTTATACGACAGAGCACACAAGGATTCCAAACGTCACTACTGGTAAACCAAAAACGAGAAAGTGTGCCCTCTGCAAATGAGCGGTCTCAGAGGTTTGAAGACACACTGTCGGTACAGTAAGAACTTCACCACAGGCTCCCTAGCCCAAGCTACTCGCAAGTGAAGTCAGTCTCAGAACAAGTCCCAAGTAATAACCACAATGCCAGAGCGTCGACCAAAAGATGCTTCCAGACCAAAGTCTCGCACCTGAGAGCTACACACCTCTCCAGAAAAACTTCCGTTTACCCACAAAATGCACAAACGACGCCGCCTTCACGCCATCTTGAGCCAATCACAGGGCTCTAGGGGCACTAAATCTCCCCTCCCACGCAACAGCCCCAACTAATGTCGAACCAGGGCAAGAGTTACGAAACCTGTGCCTCAGAAAAAAAAGAAACCGCCAGTTATTGGCTTTTTAATTTTTCGCAGGTGGATGATGATTTTTTTTCAAAGTTGTGTCACTTCTCATGGCCGGCCGGAGTGGCCGAGCGGTTAAAGGTTCTGCAGTCTGGAGCCGCACGACCGCTACTGTCGCAGGTTCGAATCCTGCCTCGGGCATGGATGTGTGTGCAGTCCTTAGGTTAGTTAGGTTTAAGTAGTTCTAAGTTCTAGGGGACTTATGACCACAGCAGTTGAGTCCCATAGTGCTCAGAGCCATTTGAACCATTTTTCACTTCTCATGGGAACAAGCGGACAGATACAATCTTAAAGATCTTCATCAAAATCGCCTATTCCTTGGAGCGTTTTAGTCCTAGCTGTGAGGTATAAGAAAGATTCCATCTCCAAACGTTTCTCTGATGCTGGATTTTCTTATAGAACCGACACGGCTATGGAAGTGGTTCACAGGTCTATTTGCAGTGTCGGCAAACATTTTCAATTTTTGTTACACATGGCTCTGCACAGAATGCCCGATTTATGACTCCACTGTGTACATGCATTCCTTCAGATGGTCGCCCCCTGGGCCAAGCTTTGGCTGGCGCCACGGCAGGTATCACAGCATTGTTCAACTGAAGACCTGTCTCGATGAGGGGCTGCCCTGTCTGCCCTATTCAGCTTTGGGCCTGTCTGGGCGTGTCTGGCAACTCCCAACATGCCGTTTCTATGACGTAAGAACGATAAAAATACCTAATGCTTTTAGCGCCCTTCCAGGCTCCATCAACATCTACTTAGGCTTTTAACTTACCAGAGTCATACTCAAGATGCATCAGGTTGTAATAAAATCTTTAATAATTGTCCGTATGTGGAAAATAGAGTAACATGTCCTCTCTCAAGCTTTTTTTAACAGGTATTGTTTATTCTGGTTTGGGTGCTGAATGGCAAGCTGCTCTTTTTTTTCAATTATTACTTGCTAATCTTGTCTCTCGTATTTTATGTTTGGATGTACCCTCTAAGGCAAAAAACGGTCTTGAGTCACACTGAAGGTAGTAGCTTTGTCTTCAGTGATGAGTCCCACTTCGAACCTAGCCCCGATCAGCAGCGAACACACGTCTGGAGACGCCATACACAGCGCGGGTTACCAACCAGATTATCGTCCCTAATACTGCACGACAACAAGGAACGACAGTGTGGGGTGCCATTTCTTTTCATAGCAGTATACCTATGGTTGTCGTCCGCAGCACCCTTACAGTATTGCAATACGTCGAAGATATTGTGTGCCCCGTCTTGTTACCCTTCGTGGCAAGCCATCCTGGGGTTACATTTCAGCCAGATAATGCCCCCCGCACAAAGGAAGAGTTCCTATTTCCTGTTTTCGTGCTTGCCAAACCCAATCATGTCCAACAAGCTCACCGGATCTCTACCAAATTGAGAAAGTTTGGAGCATTCCAGCAATCTTGGGACTTTTATGATCTAGGCACGGTACCCTTTGGAGGACATACAACAACTCTATCAATCAGTGCCAAACCGAATAACTACATGAAAAAGGGCCAGAGGAGGACCAATGCGTTACTAACATGCTCAGTTTGTGAAGATCTTTCTCTTGAATAAATCAGCCAAGTTTTCAGAAACTGTAATCACTTGTTTGTCCGTACAAGTAAGAGTACATCACATCTACCGATATGCAGTTCTATTCGGATAATTGCTTTGTGGTGTGCCGCATTTCTTGCCTTAGAGGGTGTCTATTTGTTGGCCTTTGATTTATCCTGGATTACATGTACATGACATCATGTAGTGTTCCAGATGACCTTTTTTTGTGTTCTGCCTTACGGCAGGTCTTGTCATGGGGGAAGCCTCGACAGAGAGGTCCACTACATGAGCGTCTAGGGAAGCTATTCCTGGGGTGGTTTCTGTGGTGTCACCGCCAGACACCACACTTGCTAGGTGGTAGTCTTTAAATCGGCCGCAGTCCATTAGTATACGTCGGACCCGCGTGTCGCCACTATCAGTGATTGCAGACCGAGCGCCGCCACACGGCAGGTCTAGAGAGACTTCCTAGCACTCGCCCCAGTTGTACAGCCGACTTTGCTAGCGATGGTTCACTGACAAAAGACGCTCTCATTTGCCGAGACGATAGTTAGCATAGCCTTCAGCTACGTCAATTGCTACGACCTAGCAAGGCGCCATTGCCAGTTACTATTGAGATTATGAATAATGTACAATCAAGAGCGATGTTCACCACTTATGGATTAAACTTAAGTATTCCAGCAGCTATGTACGTTTTTTGCTGAAGTCTAATTTCCTTGTCCTGTTTCAGACTTCACGCCAGCCTGCGTGAGCTAAAATGCGTGCCTTTCGGCTTCCTCTCTTCCCAACCCACAACATATGGCGATGAGGCCACACCACATTCGGAACTATACTGCCCTGATTTACTTGTGTAATGGCTTCGCCACCATCTCCAGATGTACTGTCCGAATTTTATCGCTTACAGAATCAGCAGACGCAGGCCTTACTGGATGCCCTTGGACAGCTCGTCCAGGGTCAACGTGCAATGCAAAACAATGCGGCAGCCGGCGCTCCACCGCTAACGCAGCCACAGCACGCAGTTGCACCTACTTTTCGTCCTTTTGATGCTGCACTGGAAAGCTGGACAGAGTGGTCATGCCAATTTGGATTCCATCTCGCCGCCTACAAAATTCAAGGTAACAAGCGGCAGCTTTTTTATTATCTTCTGTCGGGGTGACCACGTACCGTGTGATAGTCAAATTATTTTCCCAACGCGACGTAGCAACTCTGTCCTACGACGAAATTTTGTCTGCATTAGATGCATATTTCAAAGAATCAGTCAATGTAGTTGCGAAAAGGTATACCTTCTTTCGTACAAAACCTATGGCAGGTCAGACTAATAGGGAGTGGGTTGCAACCTTGCAAGGCCTTACTAGGAATTGTGCTTTTGAGTGTCAATGTGGACTCCCTTATTCAGATACTATGGTACGTGATGCAACTGCAAAGAATGTTTCTGATGTTCGTATAAGGGAACAGATTTTGAAACTCGTCAATCCCTCCCTTCCACAAGTGATGGACATATTGGATCGGCAGGACACACTTGACTTTGCTCAGGAATCATTTGAAACTTCGCCACTCGTGTGTCAAGTTAACCGGCCTGCTGGGTGAGCTGCACGGAACAGTAAACAGTCCTTGCACCCGGCCGCGCCAAAGCCGCCTGGCTCTCAGCCACGTGTACCGCGCCGGAAAGCAAATGCAGTGCCAAAATCATGACCGCAGTGTGCTACTAGACATTCGCGTGAGAATTGCCCATCACGCCAAGCTATTTGCTTTTTCTGTAATAAAAAAGGACATGTTCAAGGTGTTTGCCAGAAAAAGCTCAGATCGGAAGCTCAAAACCATTCCAGGCCCTTTGCTTCACGCCGGAATCGGAATCGAACCAAGGATACTCAGGCCCACGACACTTCGCCCATGGAAATTCATATAGTTCATGCCACTCCGCCCAGTGCCACTCTCTCTAACAGTGACTGTGTTCGGCCCACACATCGTGTGCATCGACATCGCCGGAACTCTAGCCAAGTCGCAAGTGATTTTGTACCAGTGTCACTTCACGATGCATGAGAAAGTCGCTCTTGTCATCAGCAGAGCAATAAACTTTTTGTGGACTTGGACATTAATGGCGAAGTGATACCATTCCAGCTCGATACCAGGGCTGCAGTTTCACTGCTCAATCAAGACACTTACAAACTTCTGGGCACACCTCCGTTGCGTGCCGTAAATGTTAAGCTAACTAGCTATTCCGGCCAGCATATCCCTGTGATAGGACAGTGCAGCCTTTCAGCTTCCTCTAGTATACCGGATTGGCTCTCTTGCCAACCCACAACAGTTTTCCGTTGCCTTCCACTGGTGATGATGAAATGATAATGAGGACAACACAACACCCAGCCCCTGACCGGAGAAAATCTCCGACCCAGCCGGGAATCGAACCCGGGTACTTGGCATGACAGACCGCAGCGCTGACCACGCAGCTATCGGGATGGAGTCAGATGAGATTGGCAGTTGAAACACAAATGAGAATCTGCTATAATGTTTCTCTGTTATCATTCAGCGCAAAATAACACTCTCCATACGACCAAAGTCAGTGTTAGCATCATACTCTTTATGAGAATAGCACACTGTCACCTGAAACCTGTGCTTGGGTGTTTACCGGCCTAACTCTCTGAAAACTCACCAGAACTGCACACTACTGCACAGTTTCAGCTCCTTTTACTACGGTGGCTTGCGACATTAAGATGATTATGTCAACTAAGCTGCACGTCAGATTCACGAAGCATTTTACAATTGAAACATAGTATGTGACTGTGAATAAGAAGTGTTTCTAATTTCCAATAACTGTTATTAATGCTGGTGGTAACTGATGAAAGGGAAATCAAACGAGAAAACTTGAAGTAAAAAACACGAAGAAATCTGATGAAGACAACACAAGCAACAAGACTGACATTAAAAGAGACGGCATTGTCAAACAGTTTATGTTGCAGCCAAAAGTGTCTGTTACGTTACATTAGAACGAATTTTTACCAAGCGAAATTTTACGTGTAGGATATGGCCTAAAACGGTCTTACCTCTGAATCAATCAGTTAGGTACCGTTCGAGTGAATGCAAGTATCTCTGATTTAAAAAAAGATCGTAAAGTTCAATAGATAGCAGTCAGTATTGCTGGTGTTTCTATGGTGTGAGGCGTATCTCGGAGCGTTGGTTTCTATTGACCGTGAAACACGAGTGAGTCGTGGTAAAAATTGCTGTTTTGAAGAGCGCGCCGCAGCGCGTTGTGTGAAGCAGTCGCCCTCCGTTTCTGGCGGTGGCGCCGCTGTGGCAGTCGCAGCTTTGGTGTCTCCCTGTGCTGGGAAAGGGGAAAGGTTGCCTGTTCACGTACATTTAAGGGGCTCTATGAGCTCGCCAGTTGGTCAGTCTGGGTGAGTCTGGAGTCAGTGTGGGGTCAGTCTCTCGCCCCAGCTTGCTAGTCTTTCTCTCGTCCGAATTTGTGGGGCAGTTAGTGTCTCTCTGTCGTCCGGAGTGTTAGTAGGTCATTCGTTCGGATCAACTTTTAACGCCGGATAAATGAGAGTCTTTCCCCTCCGCCAGTAAGAGAACTCAGCGAGTGGTCTCCCGGTAGGGGCTTAGTTCCTGCATCTGAGTCTGCGCGTTAGGCCGCCAGTCTGCTCGAGTTGCTCAGGCAATGGTCGTTGGCGGTTGGATCGATCGGTTGGTCGGTCGCACACTGAGACACAAGATAACTTGTCCGCCTTGAGCGTCGGCGCATGTGAGGTCGCCACGTGAGTCCAGCGGGCCGCGCCGCATAGCGAGGGGTAGTGGCTTCGCGGCCGACACGAGAGCAACAGGAGTCAACCCACAACATCGGTCTGGCCGATGCGAGCTGCGACGCCGTGAGACGGGAGATCGGCGCGCCTTCCTGCGTCCGTTGAAGCAGCTGGCAGCGGACGGTTCGGGAGAGCGATTTCGGGGTGCTGCGCCAGGTCTTCTCCAGAAATCGCAGCTTATTAGAAGCTAAGTGATTGGTGATATGTTGTTTCATTTACTTGTTAAATTCTAGTTGTTTTCTTGGTGCGGTCACCAGCAGCTTTGTTTTGGAGTTGTCCCACCATTCTTCTCCGTTTGCCCACCCGCGGGAAGGTGGTTATTTATGAATTGGGTGGTCCGTTTTTCCCTTGTGGAATAGGGGCGGGTCAGAGCAACCTGCGGTTCCGATTGTTCGGTAATCTCCCTATCAATCTGCCGTACGTTAGTAGCTGACTCTGTCATGTTTGTCGGATACGAATTTATTGCTTGGAGTGTAACGGCCTAATTCCTGAAATATGTTTTTTTCTTGCCTATCATCTTGAGAGGCGGTATATGTGTACTGTAGAGCATGTTAACTCGTTTGGCCAACGTTGTATAATTTCATTTCATGGGCTTTTATTTAAATGATCATTTTAGTACATAAAGTTGCCATCCTTCCACCGTAAGACTTTTCTTAGAAGTTAAAATCGAGTTGCACCTTCGGTGGCAAGTTATCTTTTAATTTTAGTGTTTTGTACCATTTCCATCCCTCCTACGGGGTGTATAGTTTGTGTGCTTGTGTGAATTGTTAAAAATTTTAGTTTAAAGTAATCTGGTGTGTTGCAGATTTGCACCAGTGTAGTCTTTCAGAGGTTGTTGTGAGCGGTCGTCACTACGGCCGTATCAAAAGGGAGCGGCAAGGTTCTCAGCGCGAAAGCTCATACACTCAAAAATTTGTTTCTTTCTGGCTCCGAATAAATTGTAACTTGATATATAGAGGGTGATTTCTGCTTGTAATTTTAAATGTTTCTTTAAAGAAAAAACGATTTTAGGAATAAAATTCCCATTTGTTAAAAGCAATTTATTATGATTTCATCAGTTACTCCATGGCAGCTACCACCACGCTCAAATAGTGTGATTAAATGTGTTAACGTTCTTGATGAATTGCAAGTAAATAAAATAAATTTTTAAAAATATTCTTTGAAAATAAATCCACGTTCGACGAGCGCCCAAACAGAGTAGGTGTTGACACATATATTCATGTGCATCTTCATATTTTCGCGGCGCAAAGACTGATCTATTAAATTTCGGGTGTGCGGCTGCATAAATTCGACTTCTTCTTCTAATATTTCGACTGAATACCGTCCAGTCATTTTATGAGTCAGCCGAGGTGACTGACGCTCCAGCACTTGCTCCGTCTTTTTAAACCCGTGGGCCGCCACCACTGCGCGTGCGCCCACAGATACACAAGGCGCCAGAGACGTTAATCGGCGGCGTAGAGGTATGGCATAGGCATGGATCTATGGCTACTCAGCCGATCCACACGGTGTTATCGATATAATACTGCGAGCTGCACCGTCGCGACGTCTTTGTGATTTTATTAGCGGAACTGCCGGAGTCAATGATTAGTCCAAGCTGAATCCGCTATCTCTATTAATTAAATTCGTCGACAGCCGAATTTCAATTGCTTTCTTCACTACTGAGTCCAGAAAGATGAAGTCGAGGCTAAAATTTCGGTATTATCGTACACCGTAGAGTGCCCAGTGTCAGTACAGTGCTCTGCCTCTGCTGATTTATTAGGTTGTAAGAGCCGGATGTATCTGTGGTGCTCTGTGCATCTCTCCTGTACAGTATGTGTCGCCTGAAGCACCTCTGAAGCACCAAATCATCTTTGACGGAACCCATGAGTGCTGATGTCTTTGGTGGGGGGCGAAAAATCACTTTCACATTATTCTTACTGAGGATTCGTCCTATTTTTGACTATAGGCTTCACACGTATGGCAGAAAATCCATTTATTTAAAACTTTCCTTGTCTTCTTCTGCAGTTGGTTTCATTTGTACCCTAGGTACCGTTAAAGATGATTTGGTGCTTCGGAAGCCTGGGGTTTACGAGATCCCCTGTGACTGCGGTCGTCCATATGTCAGACAGACGACATGTACAATCCAGGAGAGATGCACAGAGCACCGCAGGTTCATCCGGCTCTTACAACCCAATAAATTTGCAGTCGCAGAGCACTGTATTGACACTGGGCACTCTACGGTGTACGATAACATAGAAATTTTAGCCTCGACATCATCTTTCTGGACTCAGTAGTGAAGGAAGCAATTGAAATTCGGCTGCCGACGAATTTAATTAATAGAGATAGCGGCTTTAGCTTGGACTAATCATGGAATCCAGCTATTTCTGTAATAAAATCACAAAGACGTCGCGAAGTTGCAGCTCGCAGTGATGTATATGGGTAACACCGTGTGGATCGACTGCGCAGCCACAGATCTACTTCCATGCATACGTTATACCTTTATGCCGCCGATGAACGTCTCTGGCACCTTGTGTATCTGTGGCCGCATGCGCAGTGGTGCAGTCCACGGGTTTAAAAAGACGAAGCAAGTGCTGGAGCGTCAGTCACTTGGGCTCACACTGAAGATCTATATTCATGTTAATCATTTTCCCTTTTTTTGGGAGGTTGGGAGTAACTTTGGTATCTTTGTTTCGTGTACGTTATTTCAAACTAATGTGCCGTTGTACACACATAAAAAAAAGTTTTTCATCACCTCGGTTCCGAGAGTTCTGGAAGATGTACAGAAAATGGGAAGAGATCAACATAAACATCATTTCGGCCCTTTTTGTTGCTGATGAAAACCACATACTGCATTTTGTACCACTATACAGCGAGACCTTCAGGGGTGGTGGTTCAGATTGCTGTACACATCGGTACCTCTAATACCCAGTAGCCCGTCCTCTTGCGTTGATGCATGCCTATACTCGTCGTGGCATACTATCCACATCTTCATCAACGCAATGGTGATCCAGATTGTCCCACTCCTCAACGGCTATTCGGCGTTGATACCTCAGAGAAGTTAGTGGGTCACGTCGCCCATAAACCCTTTTCAATCTAACCCGGACATGTTCGATAGGGCTCCTGTCTGGAGAACATGCTGGTCACTCTAGTCGAGCGATGTCGTTATCCTGAAGGAAGACATTTATAAGATGTACTCGATGTGGGGACGAATTGTCGTCCACGAAGACGAATTCCTCGCTAATATGCTGCCGATTGGTTGCACTATCGGTCGGAGGACGGCATTCATGTGTATTATAGTCGTTACGGCGCCTTCCATGACCGCCAGCGGCGTACGTCGGCCCCACATAATGCCATCCCAAAACAGCAGGTAACCTCCACCTCGCTGCAGTCACTGGACAGTGCGTCTAAGGCGTTCAGCCTGACTGGGTTGCCTACGAACACGTCTCCGACGACTGTCTGGTGGAAGACATAAGCGACACTCATGGGCGAAGAGAACGTGATGGCAATCCTGAGCGATCCATTCGGTATATTGTTGGGCCCATCTGTACCGCGCTGTAAAGTGTCGTGGTTGCAAATGTGGACCTGCGATGGACGTCTGGAGTGAATTTGCGCATCATGCAGTCTATTGCGCACAGTTTGAGTCGTAACACGACGTCCTGTGGCTGCACGAAAAGCGTTATTCAACATGGTGGCATTGCTGTCAGGGTTCCTCCGAGCCTTAATCCGTAGATAGCGGTCATCCACTGCAGTAGTAGCCCTTGGGGGACCTGAGCGAGGCGTGTCATCGACAGTTAATGTCTCTCTGTATCTCCTACATGTCCGAACGACATCGCTTTGGTTCACTCCGAGACGTCTGGCACTTCCCTTGACGAGAGCCCTTCCTCGCATCAAGTAACAATGCGGACGCAATCGAACCGCGGAATTGACCGTCCAGGTATGGGTGAACAACAGACAACACGAGCCGTGCACCTCGTTCCTGTTGGAATGATTGGAAATGATCGGCTGTCGGATCTCCTCCATCTAATGGGAGCTGCTGATGCATAGTTGTTTACATCTTTGGTTGGATTTATTGACATCCTTGAACAGTCAAAGGGACTGTGTCTGTGATACAATACTCACAGTCAACATCTGTCTTCAGGAGTTCTGGGAACCGGGGTAATGCATAACTTTTTTTGATGTGCGTTTTATTACTTCCAGAGTATAATTAACTCCATCCCACCAATGTCAAGAGAATTGTCACAACTAGGTATTGGCATGAGTATCTCTATTTGCGTGTGCAAACACGCTCGTATTTTAGTGGAATAGTTTATAATTAATCATATAATACTCTACAAGTGATTTGAAGTCCAAGGCGCTCAAAGTGTACTCATGTCCAAAAACGATTAAATTACCTCTATTTTATTATAAGCAGCAAACTGTTACAACACAGTAATTTTTTGGTTTATTTTCAGGTTGTCGAAGGTGATTAGAATCTTTAAACAACTACAGGTAAAGAAACAGTATAATAAACATAATCGAAGTGAGTCAAGTCATTCACTGCATCTCTTTTCAGTATAGTTTTTCTGTGCGGTTTGAAATATAATTAGAATTATTTGTTTATTTTAGTATTTCATTAACTTAAACATACTTATTTTATATACAGTGTACATTTGATTTATTTCTTCGTACTTGTACAATAAAGTTACCTGGGTTGTTTGAAATACAATAGTTCAGCATAGTTACTCTGCTATAAAATGAAAGAATAGAACATTAAATACGTACTACTGTAAAGTTTCATGTAGTATAATTACTCACTTCCTTAGAAGAAGGAAAAATTATATTTACAAATATGAAACAACCCAACTAAGCTCTTCATGACAAAATATCCTCCAATGAAATTAAGCAGTTGCCTGACTGTAACTAACGGACGTAGCATTGAACGTGAAAGTGTGAAGTGTTTATCAAGCGACCGAAGTATGCGGACCACGTGTTCTGACGGAACTGGTGCAGGAAAACCTTAACCAGTTTAGGAACCCAGCCACGTTATAAGAGACGACGTTTTCCAACGCCTGACACGTTGCCTATCGTTTACACGCCTCCTGTTGGCAGGTTGCCGCATTAGCAGGCGCTGACTGTAGACGACTAATGTACGCTTTCAGGACGCTTCAAGCTACCGTCCTAAACTCTTTGAGTGGAGAAAACAAGCGTGATAGACAATACTAAATTGATACTTTAGATAATAGGGACTAATGGTCGGAAATGAATATATCAGATCTTCAGTGACGGTAATAGCTTCTATAAGAACGAAGTAACTGACTTTCAAAATATTACAAGGAACAGAGTATTACTAGGAACAAAACGTAACATTTAGAAAATATATGAGACAAAGATGTGAGGTCTCTCCTTGTACGCAGTGCTTATGTTCAAGAACCTATAAACCAAATCCGAGAAACAACAGAGGTGAGGATACAAATTAATAGACGCTGCGGTGTGTATCTGATGTCGTGGAGGGGTGGAGACAAAAGATGTTATGAGAATAGGCGAGAGAATTACTAAAATGGTGGTATATACTACTGGAGAAGAATATGAACCTCTAAGGACGAGCATCGGAAAAGAGGTGTTAGAAGCGATAGATGATTTTCTCTATTTGGAAGCAGGATCAGAAGGGACGGTACATGCAGGAAAGTAATCGTGAGGAGAATGGAGCAGTACAATACTGCATTTAATTACAGAAAGAACGTTAGTTTCGAAATAAGGAAACGAATCATTGAAGCATTAGTTTCGTGCGTGGCCCAATACGGGTGCGAAACTTGAACAGGAAAACCAGAGAGAACTTGATTAGAAGGTCGGGAGATTTGCTCCTACAGAAAAATGTTGAAGATCAGTGGCAGACATGGTTACTACTAGAGAGGCGTTGAGAGGAATACAGGAAACTAAATGACTCTGAATACACATCCAAAAACAAAGAGACAAACTCGAAGGACACACTTTAAGATACCGTAACGTCATTGGGAAAAGAGAAAAAGGACCTGTTGGGGGAAAGATTCTCCAGAGATGACCAAGCATGTCGTACATACGTCAGATTGTGAGTGATGCAGGGGAAGGAGTAGAAGAAAGACTTACGGGAGAATATGGGCTTGGTGCTAAGGATGACATAGGAGAAAGACTAATTCAGTTCTGCAATAAATTTAAATCGCGAATTATCTGATGGAGAATCATAAGAAGATGAGGTATACTTCGAAAAGACCGTGGGATAACGGAAAATTTCAGTTAGATTACGTCATGGGCAGGCAGACTGCGAAATCAAATACTGGATTATAAGGCGTACCGTGAAGTAGATCTCAGTTTAGTAATGATGAAGTTTAAGAGACTAGTCAGGAAGAATCAATGCGCAAACAAATGGGATATGGGAAAAATAAGGACTGAAGGGAGGAGCTTTGAGGTCTCTGAGGAAATAGATATTGAGATAAGGAATAGCTCAGTAGGCTGTTTGGTTGAAGAGGAAAGGCCATCTCTAGGAATAGCAATCACAGGAATTCGAAAGAAAAACATGGGTACAAAGAAAGTAGCTGCGAAGGAACATGGATAACAGAAAAAATACTTGAGTTTATAGACGAAAGCAAGAAGTACAAAAATATTCCGGGAAATTCAGGAATACAGAAACACAACTGAAGATGCTGCTATCTACCTTGGAGTGGATCACAGTTTAGTAATGATGAAGAGTAGACTCAAGTTTAAGGGATTAGTCAGGAACTATTAATGCCCAAAGAAGTGCGATATGGAAATACTAAGGACTGAAGGGAAAAGCTTGAAGGAAGTAGATACTGAAATAAGGAATAGGTCAGTAGGCAGTTTGGTTGAAGAGAAGTGGCCATCTCTAAGAAGGGCAGTCGCAGAAATTGGAAAGAAAAACATGGATCAAAGAAGGTAGCTGCGAAGTAACATGGATAACAGAAGAAATACTTCAGTTGGTGGACGAAAGAAAGAAGTACAAAAATGTTCCGGGAAATTCAGGAATACAGAAACACAAATCAAGCTGTGCTGGTGAGGCTCTTCCGTTAAAGAAAGCCAGCTGTCGACGTTATGGGAAAGTGGCGTAGACTGCTCGGAAATGCGTCACAGGCAAGAGTCTCTTAGTGGAGACAGAGTACAGGCGCCGTAAGGAGCAGAATCATAGGTGTCTAATCCCCTTGCTTCGTGGATCCGTACCATATCATATACCCCGCAGACGTCCACTTCCGGCAGTTTTCTTCATACACTGTGACCGCCAGCATCGCACTGGTCCTCCACTCGACGCAAGATCGTTTCCCATCGAAGTAACAATTCGATAATATCGTTGCCGAGAGCAATTAAAATTTATTTATATATTACGGACAGCCTGATTAGGGGGGGGGGGCGATCTGCAGACTGTGATATTTTAAGAAATACATCAGAGCTGAGATCGCGTTTAAATGTTTATTTTGAATTGATGACTTGTTTCTACAGCACTTTGCTGTCATCTTCGAGTCTGCATTGTGATATAGACACACATAGCATTTGAAAATGAAATACATAGGTGTAATAATTTATACATAGGTAACAAACCTCATCCTTTTCAGAATTATGTCATGTATTCTGACAGAATTGAAAATATAAGTAGTCTGGAAATGCAAGCTCTACCAGCAGATAGATCAAAACCAATCGGCATGTCATTAACGAAAAAATGTTTATAAACATGTTGCCATGCGACTTTCGCGTATTACGTGCGACCACACAATGCTATTCAGGAGCTGCACGGCGGCAGGCGTTGTGCAGGCCTACCTCTTATGTCCACTAGGTGGCAGCGTGGTAACAGATTGTAAATTCGTGGTAAGTTCTTATGGGACGAAACTGCTGAGGTCATCGGTCCTAGCCTTACACATTACTTAAATTAACTTAAACTAAATTACGCTAAGGACAACACACACACACACACACACACACACACATATGCCCGACGGAGGACTCCATCCTCCGACGAGGGGAGCCGCGCGAACCGTGGCAGACCGAGCGGCTACCCCATTACTGTTCGCATTTACATTAGATAAATTATGCAGTCTCTTATCAGAAATTTATACAGTAATTAAAGTAGTCCAAATCCTAACTGAAAGGAAATTACACATATTTTATAAAATTATACAGTAAGAATAGCTGTCAATATACAAGCTTTCATAAAGAAGCGTTATCGTCATTTAAGCAACACAATGCTCAACATTTTTGTTTATGATGTACATCTAACATTTATAGGACTTAAAAGCAGTGTAATAAAATTTTTATCAAGGTTTTTATTTTTATATATTTTAAAAATTTTTTAAGTTTATTTTCACTACACATCACAAATTCTGTATTAAAAGATTTAAAAAAATAAATGACTACTGTAGTATAAGGCAAGCAACATTCATTCTCATTACATCTTAGTTTTATTTCTAAAGCAACATTTTCTGCAATGTTTAGCCATTTATTTGTAAGGTATTTTAGTGCGACATGACCATCTTTTATTACGTTACCAGCCGGCCGTTGTGGCCGAGCAGTTCTAGGCGCTTTAGTCTGGAACCGCGCGACCGCTACGGTCGCAGGTTCGAATCCTGCCTCGGGCATGGATGTGTGTGATGTCCTTAGGTTAGTTAGGTTTAAGTAGTTCTAAGTTCTAGGGGACTGATGACCTCGGATCTTAAGTCCCATAGTGCTCAGAGCCATTTATTACGTTACATAGCGTAACATAAATTACAAACCACTTACGTAGTAACAAAATTTCAACACATGCAGTATACAATTATCCAATGAACAACCTCCAAGACTAAATGTCTACATCTCACGTAATATAAAGATGACATCATACAATCTGTAAAAAATTTTTTCCTAATATAACCTTATCCTAGGACTTTAAATGGCCCATATGATTGCTCATTTATTTGTATATTTTCTTTTAAAAATCCTTGGACTTCATAGATAAAAATCACTTTTAAGCACGAGACAGCTCAAATACGATACGATAATTTTCGTTGTCGCCTTTTAGTGGCGAAGATTTCAGGACCAATACAGACAGCAACTAGCTTACACTAGCTAATATAATAATAAAACAAATTTTTGTGTAGTGGATGAATTCCTTTGGATTATATTAATCTAAAACATCATGTCAACTAATGTCTTTGTGAAATTTACTAAATTTATTGTCAAATATCTGTAGGTGATAGTGTCACTGAAGGCAGTAACAATAATTCTAAGGCTAATTGTGTAGCATGAGTCCGCTGAGGTACAGGCGGAACTATAATTTTTAAGCTACACCTCTTCGAATAATCGTAACCCTCGTTACCTTAGGCCTAGGTGGGGTAGGAAGAGTTTTATGAATTATACATTTTGCTTATGACAGCCACATAAGGTTTCCTATAGTGATGTACAACTATGTAGTAAAAAGTACGATAAGTTAAAGGGACTAAGAACACCATACAAAATAAATTCCATGATCTCGAAAATTGTCGGCTGACGTCTACGTGAGAGACAGAGACTATTCATGAACCTAGGCGTCGAAAGAAGATTTTTGATATCATGAAAATGTCGTGTACCCATGTATTGGGTTGGCCCATAATTTTGTAGAATTTTTTTCGTAAGTTTAAAAAACACGACAGATACACATAACACACACTTTATCCATAAATAATATATCCTCCTTCACTATTTACAACAGTCTGCCAATGCAATGGAAACTTTCCGATTCCGCGACTTTAGAAAGCGAGTCGCGTTCGGAGGGCATTTTCATCAAGAAAGGAAGTTCCTTAAAGCCTATTCAATAGAACGCGGAAAAGGTGAAAATCTGAGGGCCCAAGGTCAGGTGGATATTGTGGGTGCGAAATGACTTCCCAACCCAACTCATGTATTATGTTTTTGGTCAGTCCAGCAGAAAGCGCGCGGGTTTTATCGTGGAGTAGCATTACTTCAAGCAGTTTTTCTGGTCGTGGTTCTCGGATTACGTCTGCAAGATGTCTCAGTTGTTGACAATAAAAGTCAGCAGTGATGGTCGCGTCTCTGGGAAGCAATTAGTAGTACTCCACGCCGTCGCTGTTCCGTCAGATGCATAACATTATCTTTCGTGGCGCGCGCAGATCTTCCGGGAGTTGCTGCTTTTTTTCGCCTTATGTTAGCATAAAACACCATTTCACGTCACCAGTGACTACAGAGGGTAGGAATGGACGGTGTTGTTCACGAGCCAATTGATGACGAGCAGCAGATGTTTTTGGTTTTAGCTTAGAGCATGCGGTACTCAACGCCCGATTTTTGAATTTTCCCCATTCCATGCCAATGTCGCACGACGGCGGAATGATCACTGATCTCCACATTTGTCAGCTCTTGAGTGCACTGACGTGGATCATTGTGGTTTAATGTGTTTAAACGACCTTCATTAAATCGCCCAAGATCTTCCTAAATGTGGGATCAGTAGTATAAAAACGATCCTGCTGAAAACGAGAAAACCATTTTCTTGCCGCGATCTGTCCAGTGATATTACCCCCATAAACGGTGCAAATGTTTCTGGCTGCCTCTGCTGATGTCACACCTCTACTAGACTCTAACAGATGAGTGTGTCGGAAATGTTCCGATTTCTCTACTTGACCCTCAACTTCCTAGCTTCCACACCTCCATTCACTATCTCCACATGAGCATATGCCGTTATGTAAAATAAAATAGCAACAGTGAACAGTACATAAAAAATGACAACCGATAAATAAAGCCATACTAACGGGAATACCAATGCTACGAACTTTCCATATTGTATGAGTTGAAATGTGTCTGTACGCTGATGTTACTACGCCAGTGGTTTGTAATTCTGTAACGGTAGGCAACGTAATAAAAAAAACTGTGATTTCACACTAAACTATCTTACAAATAAATGGGTGAACTGTCCCGAAAAGTTTGCTTTAGAAAGCAAAGTAAGATATCATGAGAATAAGTGTTGACTGCCTTATACTATAGTGGTCTTTTTTTTTAAAAAAAAATTAGTACAGATCTTGCGATGTGTAGTGATACAAGATTTTACAAATTTAAAAAACAAAAAGTTAATAAAAATATTGTAGGACTGCTTTTAAGTTCTATACATATTACATGTGCATTACAAATAAAATTTTTGAACAGTGGATTACTTAAATGACGATACTGCTCCTTTACAGAAGGCTGTGAAGTGACAGCAATTACTAGAGTATAATCTTATAAAGTATCTGTAATTTGTTATAATTTCAGATTTGGATTACTTTAATTACTGTACGAATTTCTGATAAGCGATTTGTATAATTTATCTAATGCAAATGCAAACAGTTACCAAACTGCCACGTAGCGGACACAAGAGGTAGCTTCCGTGTCACAGCGGCCAACTTTATACAGCTTCAAACGAGCATTTGTGGTCAGCGAAAGTTGCATGACAGCGTGATTGTAAATATTACTTCTGTTAATGACGTTCTGATTGGTTGTGATCTGTTGCGATCTATCGGCTTTCCGAGCTTTCATTACCCTATCTAAATTTTCAACGTTGTCAAAATATGTTTCAAACTTTTGTTACCTACACGAAGAATATTATACATACGTATTTCATTACTGTTGGTATATAAAAATGTTTACAAACGCAATGTGTGTCTATGTCATATTGCAGATCCGAAGATGACAGTAACAGCAAATGTTGAAAAGGTTATCAATTCAAAATGAACATTTACATGTGCCCGTGTCTCTGAAGTATTTCTTCAAAAATCACATAAAATTAGTTCGTTATGCTTCATAAACACACCTGACGAAACATGCGTAACCCCCAGCCCCCAACTGGTTTCAAGCTGATACCGTATAGTCCTATCTAGCGTTGACGGTGGCCTCAATTCCATGTGGAAGACATTCAGCTCTGCTCTATCAAGCTGGGGGCCCTCGTTGGTGATCAGGTTCCGTGGAGCTACCGAATTGCAGGGATGTTGATTGCTATCTTTTTACTGTCTGTGTCACATAGTACCACACATTCAGTGAAATCAACATCGTGTGGTTTAGAAGGGCCAGTCGAGATGCAATAGGATGCCTGAGCGTTCGTGTTCACGTTCACGGAGCCTCGGTGAGTGTGACACTATTGGTTATTTCTACAAAAGTAGGTAGTCAGTAATGTTATTCCTACCACAGGAATTAAAAGCTGACCATGACCGAGGTCTAATGGAACTTAACAGAACAAAGTTTCGTCGTCAGAAAGAACACTCATAGAAGTGAACAGTACTTGCACCTGCAGGAATCTGATCAATGTTATTGTGGCTGCAAAGTTAAACTGCGCTCTCTTAAATGAAAGATGGTCAGCGGCGTAATTAGACAAAATGATTCCAAGTGAATATACTGTTAATGAAGGAAACAACTGCTGTGTGTGACTGTACCTGGGCTGAAATCTATTTTTTAGGTTCTACCCGGAGCAACAGTAGAATCTAGCAAGTATGTGCAAAGTAGCTATTTACGGGCAACACAAAAGCTTAAAATATATGGCAACAATCTATCACCTACTAACGTGTATTGTCTGTACTACAGCAAGAACGATAATTTTCATTTCGCAGTACTACTCAATAAAGGAGGAGCAGAGCTAATTTGGACATGATGTGGATTTAATACTTTACTGATGAAATACAGTTATAGAGAAATGATTACCCAGTTGCTGTCATCACTAATGTGATAACTATTTCTTCTGAAGTGGAACTTATAAGTATTTGCATTTCGCAGAAGTGAAAAATTGGGGCCCTGAATCTGGGTCTCGATACGTTGTTACCAGTTATATTAACAACAATTTGAATGTCTGTAAGATGATTACTACCGTTCGTAAATATTTCCACTATAAGTATTATTGAATTACTATCTCAAAATTTGTTAGTGGGACCAGAAACTATTTTTTTTGTACTGATTTGATTGGTTTTAGTACAGACACTGCTGGCCAGAAGCAATAAAGATACACACTTCAATTACAATAAAAGCACTATTAGAAACTTGCAAATTTAAGAGTTATTGTGTTGGCCTTTAAACTATAATGCCCTGTAAATTCTTCTTATAATCACTACTCTACTCTGTTACTTTTAGTACCCAGGAAAGCTTCGGATAAGAATGGAAATTAAATACCGAAATTAGATCTTACTCGTTGCCCTCATTCTGTTGAATTATTTTAACTGTTCACTTTACTAAATACGAGAGCATATCACACAAAATACTAAAGAAACCTTTGAGAAAATTGTTGCTCCACTAAAGTTAATAAACACTTTTAAAAGAATAATGATTCTGTAGTTCATTAGCAATCGGCCACTCGGAATTATTGTATCAGTAGGGAGAGGAACCTGTCGAGATACATGGCTGGGAAATAAATCAGAGTTCTGAAAATAAAGACGTAATTATGCCACTTCTTTTTTGCACATCAAGCAAATACAATAGTAAACTTTACTTCAACTGAAAGTCGTGACTGTTGATCTTGTGCGACACAAGTAGGAAGTCATCGCACATGACCATATATCTTGATGTAAAACTGCTCTGTAAATTATCTTCTAAGCACTGGCATTATATTATTCAGAGAAAACCAATAGTAGTCATTAACTAATATCAAAATACATTCGTATCCGAGGCGTATTTAATCCAGTCTTGGTGTTACCCTTGCTTCCTTTAGCAGTCAACATACTAACTGCTTGAATGCTGGAGCCACGCGGTCTCAGCCGCTTGTGACGGTTCTCGCGGCTCCCACCGTCGGAGGTTCGAGCCCTCCCTCGGGTATGGGTGTGTGTGTGTGTTGTCCTTAGCATAAGTTAGTTTAAGTTACATTAAGTAGTGTGTAAGTCTACGAACCGATTATCTCGGCAGTTTGGTCCCATAAGAACTTACAACAAATTTCCAAAATTTTGAATGCTGGGCACTGACTACCTGCACCACAAAGACTTCTTTCGGCCTTTCACTGCAAACCACTTCTTACATTCTTGCCTCCGGTCTTTTGTTACCGAGGGACCTCCCACAGGGTATTACATCTCTATAAACCTACGTTCCCTAGTTTTACACACGCAACTTTAACGCATTACCGTTATAAGAGAACATACACAGACTGAAAAAATAGCAACGCCAAAAGAATAATGTAGCGTAAAGAAATTTCGGGATACATTTGTCTAGGTAACATATTTAAGTGATTAACATTGTAACATCACAGGTTAAATTATGCGTGAGATAAGCCATTGTAAATGTGAAATTTTGGCACATAAGTAACTCGTGTTACCGCCAGAATGATGAATTCAGGCAAGCAAACATCTGTGCATTGTGTTGCACAGGCGCCGGGTATCAGCTTGTGGGTTCGGGTTTCATGCCCGTTGCACATGGTCGATCAATACAGGGACGATTAATGCTGGTTGTGGAAGATGCTGGAATTATCGTTCGATGATGTCCCATATGTCTTCGATTGGAGACAGCTCTGGTAATAGAACCGGTCAAGGGACTTATCGACACTCTGTAGAGCATGTTGGGCTACAACAGCGGTATGTGCGCGAGATTTATCCACCCGAAATCCGTTCGTGAATGGCTGCACAACAGGCGAATCACCAGACTGACATCAGGGTGGGTGGGATAACGACGAGTGTGCTCCAACTGTCATACGAAATCACACTCCAGGCCATAACTCCAAGTGTTGTAGACCCAGTGCGTGTAGCACGCAGACAGGTTGGCTGGAGGCCCTCAACTGGCCTCCTTCCAACCAATACACAGGCATCACTGGTACCGAGGCAGCATTCAGCAGAAAACACAACCACCTCCACCCTGCCCTTCAGAGAGCTCTCGCTTGACACCACTGAAGTCGCAAATGGCAGTGGTTTATGGTCAGTGGAATGCAGAGGTACTGGGCGTCTGGCTCGGAGTTGTCCTTGAAGTAACCGATCTGTAACAGTTCGTTGTGTCAGTGTGGTGCCAACTGCTGCAGACGCGTTGCGAAGCGCCAGAACCGTACGCCGAACACGATGATCCTTCCTCTCGGTAGTGCTTTGTGGCCTTCCGGAACGCGGTCTTCTTGCGATCGTACACCACCGCTTGTAGCAATCATGTAAAGTGGCTATACTCCTGCCTTCTGCAATATGGAAGAAGGAACATCCAGCTTCTCGTAGCCGTGTTACACGACCTCTTTCATACTCAGTGGGGTGTTGATAATGGCGTCTTGGTCACCCTAAAGGCATTGTAGACTAAACTCAACTTACCACGTCCAGTCTCAAAATATAACTAACGATCGTTACAGTGTATTTAAAGTAAACCTGATTTGCATCCTTATACCTTCGCTACTAGCACCAGTCTTACGCGACTGGTGTGAAATTTGAACAGACATCCTCTTTCAGATGCAGAAACACGCGTACAAACTTGCGCCTACGTCGAACAACACCTCCAGGCCTCGTGAATTTTTTCAGTCAATGTAGATTCAACAGATACACACAACTATTATTTCTTGTTTTTAACAAGACATTAAGAACAATAATTTCCATACATGATGTGTTAGTAACACAGATATTACATTAAGGATAAGAAAATATATCTTACATGCAACGTGTTTCAAGCGGGCCCAAGTCATAGTACGAAAAACACCCCAAGACTACTTTAACTACTCCCTCATTAGATAGTGCGCTAAACACATCGTCTTTCTAAAATATCCGAAATTGTGGCTGTCGAGCGACAGTAATATTTTCTTTTTTCTCTTTTTGACAATTACATACTTGCAGCTTTATGTGCCCCTAAGATCAGTGGCGTTTCGCGAGGAATCCAACTCTAAATAAACTCTGCATACAGATCCATTTGCAGTGTTAGCTCGTAAATAGACTGGGATGGACCTACGTTCAATGACAGCAACAAATTGCTTCGGCGTAGCAACCTACTGTCTCGTCTCCGGGACCTGGTGTTTGGATACTTTTACAAGCACTGTTCTTACGCCGTGTCACATGGGAGCAAACAGGACGCAACTCTGTGTAGACACATTGGACAGTCTGCACTGATGCACAAACAAATTTTCCAACTGCATTCACGGTGTAGTAATTGACTCATTTTCTGCAATTTTATCATATCTGCAAATAAACCCAGCTTACACCACTGAGTCCGTACAAAAGGCTGGTACGTTCACATCAGTGTCATGACATAACGCACCTGATACCACTTATACACCACCTTCGGAGGTCCCAAGCGAACAGTGTTCTCTTTTAACGGGTGTTCAGTGAACTTACTACTGGATTACAAAAAATATCGAAAATAAATTTAGTTTGCTAAATCAGAACAGATATATAAAATAGAAAGCAAACCCTGCCACACAGAGACTACATTACCGGTTCCCCTCTTACCTATTAATTTTCGTGAGAAACTAAATAGCATATACGTTCACAGTTGAATCAAAATGGGACGTTCTGTTTCGTGGTGAGTGTGATCGCCGGATCTCACTGGCGTGAATTTTTTATTCCTTTAGATAATATTCAGTTAGTTGGTAGATGTCTAGCTGTCTGTCTTACTGTACATAAGACAAGATGGATTTTTGAGAGAGTGCTGTAAAATTTTATGTGGTGTTGCAATGCATATGTTGAAACTGGCGCAGGATATTTGAAAAAAAACTGCTGTATTTTGTAAGCTACACAAATTGTAGAACATGAAACAGAAACTAAACATTTGGCAAAAATTCTTAGGTAATGGAAGACGAACAATAATCGTTTTTTGAGGACGAAGCAGGCACACACATAAGTAAAACACGTTTAACAGTGTATTTATACTTTAACTGTCATGCCCTGCATAATAAACTTGTACAAATCAGCATTGCATTCCATAGGAACCAGTGGCTTTCATAGTATTCGAGTGATCCGTAAATCTCCTAGTAATGTAGTACATTTATGTTACGTGATCCTTTTATTTCATTCTTTGCCAGTGATGTTACAGCTGTGCTTGCTAGTAAGTATAACTTTTAAGTCCTTCTTACCTGAGGGAAATAATGGTGCTTTACTAGTGGCATTTGACAGGTATCGTATCAAAAGTAAGAACTAAAAAGGTAATTAATATAAAATGCAAAATTACAGCAGAAGAAGTGAGAGTCTTCTGGGATATTTCTCATAGCGTCACTGGCTGGTTTACTTGACACTGGGAAGGAATAGTAGGAAAGGAGAAGGGAAAAATAAATTTGTGTGTGATAACATCGTTATAAATGTGAAAGGATTTGTGTACTGCACTTAAGCAGGAAGGCAGGGCGCCGAAAGAAATGTCGACAAGGCAGTATCAGAGATTTCAAGAGACTAACTAGATTAAAAGGAAAGAAGCAATATAATTGGATTCCTCCACTGAATTCTTGAAGAAGACTGGCGTACGACGCTCTTAGGTTATCGAATTTTCATGTAGATAGGAATACTTAAAATGAAAGTTGTAAATGAAGGTCAGAAGTCGAAAGAACACTAGGTAAATCATCGACTGTGGGCTGTAAAAAACGACGTTAATGCTTATGGCTGGTAGCCTAGCTACCAGGCGCAGCTCGTAGTGGAGATTAGGGGCTTGTACACACAAGCTAACTCCGCTAATGACCATAGCAGTTTTGCGCCCTAAAACCACAACAAGCTAACTCACTTCTCGGTTTCCGGAATACGTATAATTTGCCGCGCTGAGAAAAGTTTTAAGAGTACTGAGGTCCCGCTTCCTTAGGGTCGGTTACTGGTGTTTTCTACGGGATAGTGTCTATACTGCACACACGTTCTTGAACAGTAAGATTTTCAACAGAAAAGAGTAATAGGCCACGTCAGGAACTAAAAACAACCGCAAAGTGTTTAAAGCAGATTTCGTTAGTGCCTAATGCGTCGATAGATGTGGTTTGCACAAAACTGTTACCAGCAGATCACGTTAACAGCACAAATTACCAGAAGGTGTTTGGAAAGTTCTGAGTTACCACCAGGAGTTTCTGGAAAAACTGACATCTGTTTATTCTGGAGGGCATTTAACCTGTCTTTTGAGATTCTTGATAACTATTCGCTCAATACGTTAGTCACCCTGTTAAAAGAGTATATTTGTGTGTTTGAGCACTGTAGATGGCAGAGAACTAGTACCGTACCAGGCGGAAATGTGAGCCTCCACTGTAGACGTAACTCATTGCAGACTAGTGACATACATGTGATAGACTGTTGTATGGAACAGTACAGTAATATGGGTGGACCTGGAGACGTGAGAAACTGTCATATAGGGATAATCGCGTTTGGAAATACCTGTGACGACATCAAAAAATGAAACTTCCCACTTTGTTGGTGTATCAACACGAATGTCCAGCAAGTCTACAAGGCATGCTATGCCATTCAACAAGGCGTATAATGAACGTAATAAGGTCGTAACTGATAGGAGATGGGAGACGAGTGGCATGCATTGTCATTGTCATTTGGTTTAACATTCATGTCTTCAGTGGGCTGAACAACACGGTATCGGACGGTTTTGCTACTGGACTGTTTTGCCACCCAGTGACTCTACATACATCGAAACGAAAGATAACAGAGAGGAGGCCGAAATGCTGGATTGGCTCTTCCGAAATTGTTTCACGCAGAAGATAATAATACGGTTCATCCTTTCGCACTAATGTAGAAATGGCTGACATTGACATAACCGATCGTGGAATAGAAAAGAGACTTCAATCGCATAGTATTGAAAAGGTATTAGGACCAGACGAGATACCTGTAAGATTCTAAAGTGACTATGCGAAAGAACTTGCTTCCATTCAAGCAGAATTTAATCGCAGCTCTTTCGAGTCACGAAAGGTATCTAGCGACTAGAAAAAAGCGAAGGTCATTGCTGTTTTCAACAAGGATCGTAGGAGAGAGGCACATTACTATACACCTACATCGTTGACGTGAAACTATCGTAGAAATATCGAACATGTTTTATGCTCAAGAATTATGACGCTCGTGGAGAACGAAAATATCCTTCACAAAAATGAACATCGTTTCCGCAAACAGAGATCTTGCGTAACTCAACTCGCTCTGTTCCTCCATGAGAGCCAAAGGTTGATGCCGTGTTCCTTGACTTCACGAGGGCGTTTGACACCATCCTACCCTGCGGTTTAGTGAAAAAGTATAATCTTACCAAGTACCGCACCACATTTGTGACTGGGTTCAAACCTCCTTGCACCTAGAATTAAACACATCGCTCTTAACATAACGAAATCGACAGATGTATATGCAATTTCCGGGGTACCCCAAGGTAGTGTGAAAGGACTGGTACTGTTTAGAATGTATATAAATGATCTATCAGTAGCATCGAGAGCACTTTAAGATGTTCGTAGATAATACGGTTGTCTATAATCAGGTGGTAACGCAAGTAGACATAATCAATTTGTAAAACGCCCAACAGAAGATTAATAAATGGTGGAGGTTCTGACAGTTGACTCTGAACGTAAATAAATTTGACATGCTGCGTATACATAGGAAAAGAAATCCAATGCTGTACAACTACTCTATTGATGATAAATTGCTTGAAACATCATCCACCGTAAAATATATAGAGCGACCCTCACTGCAATGATCACATAAAACAGTCGGAAAAGCAGATGGCAGACTGAGATAGTAGTGGAACAAAGAGTGCGTCACTCCATTCTCCCATTTTTCCAAATTTATTCAAGATGGCGGATCCAAGATGGCAGCGATAGATACTGCATCAACGCAATAATGTCATGGCGGGAAGTTCAAATTCTGGCGGGAAATAAGGTCAATTGGGCTACCGCCACTAACCTAACCTGCTTCTCTCCCCCTCCCCAACCCCCCAGAAAATGGCGGGAGGTTCAAATTCCAGCAGGACAATGCAACACACCATGGCTACCTCCACTAATCTAAGAAAATGGCGGAAAATTTGATCGTTACTTGCTACCTACACTAACCTAAGTCATCCGCCTGTGCTGGATAGAATCGATGTAAGTCTTTATTTTGCCTGCAGTCTTTATTTAAACAATTTGCGGCAGTACCTCCATCCAGTGTGTTTACCACAAGGTCTGAAATCCCACTAACCTAGTACACTCCCGCGACGTAATCCAAGATGGTGGTCTGGGGGGAAGGGGAGATGGTGGGAATCAATAGGAACCCTTAGTCCAGTCATTGGAGGGGATATAGAGCAAGCTCAGCAGCTCTGGGCCCTCAGCCAGCAGCATCAGCAGCAGAAGAAGAAGAAGAAGAAGAAGAACCATGAAGCGTCAACAGCAGTCGCAATCGAACACAGCCCAGCAGAACAGGAAAAAATGGAAAAGTAAGTATCCCATATTACATCATTCTCTGTGATTATTATTATTAATACTGTTATTATTATTGGTTGTTTTCGTGTCTTGGTCCATATGTAATGCTTCCTCGACTTTGTTCAGCAGTAGCCTTCGACGCATCCAAGCCCGCAGGGTCGAGCGCCAACATGCCGATCCCTGCCACTTACAGACCTGTAGCAACCTTGGCTGACATCTTGTCAAGACCTGTACCAACCTATGAACCTGTGGCAGGAACAACCTCCAGCATGTCTGCACCTGTAGCAACCATGTGGTATCCTGTGGCGCATATAGCCCACTAGCTGTAGCAGGATAAGTAGCTGTCATTATCGGCACTACTCATCAGTTTGTGTGACGAGGACACGTGATCTGCTCCCAGCACATCGAACGCTGCTGGTGGTCCCAAACAACAGCAAGATGGAGGACAGTACATACGACCCATCCCAGCAGAACATTCCTGTGCTAGTGCAGGCACAGAGTGCATATGCAGTGGATAAGAAGGCATCGAGCGGACCTGTGCTTTTCAGTTCTACAAACAATTTAACTCCCATTGGAACGAAACGTGTGAACATTGGTGTAGAAGCACATCATGTCTGGGGCTTGCATACGAGAAAAGAAATTGAAAATGTATCGAAGGGTGTTAAAGTGCCAATTTCCGAGTTCGACTGGGACAAAATATGTCGTACAGAGCGCTACATCAATCAGCAGATGACTACAGAGTATTATCCAACTCGTTCTCCCCCAGACATTCGCTTTACTGGTGTGACACTATCTATTACAACAGTGAATGATGACTGTGCACTGTGTGTGAAATCGGGTAACAACTATGTTTATATAAGGCACGCCTCAGTTATGAACTTATACGATCTGGATACTGCGCTACGTCTTGCTTCGGAGAGATTGAACCGTTGCTTGCTGAGCATAGACTCTGCATACAATGTTGTTGTAAAATTCCTACGTGTGCATAGTGTACACGTTGATGATTTGAAGCAGTATCTTTGTTTGTAGATGATCACTGAACGGAAACAGAAACCTGAGTAGTGTGAGGCATCCATTGGCTCGAGGGAGGTACGCGCGGAATTTATTGCATGTCAAAAACCTTTTTTGTGGAAATACTGTACAGGTTCGAAGAAGAAGATAAAGAAAGAGCCAGATGGTTTTCTTGAAATACTGCATCCTGTGTATGATACTTAAATAAATAAATAATGCATGTATATATAATCTCCAACAGTGTTGTGTTTCATACTTCTCTCATTATACACTCCTGGAAATGGAAAAAAGAACACATTGACACCGGTGTGTCAGACCCACCATACTTGCTCCGGACACTGCGAGAGGGCTGTACAAGCAATGATCACACGCACGGCACAGCGGACACACCAGGAACCGCGGTGTTGGCCGTCGAATGGCGCTAGCTGCGCAGCATTTGTGCACCGCCGCCGTCAGTGTCAGCCAGTTTGCCGTGGCATACGGAGCTCCATCGCAGTCTTTAACACTGGTAGCATGCCGCGACAGCGTGGACGTGAACCGTATGTGCAGTTGACGGACTTTGAGCGAGGGCGTATAGTGGGCATGCGGGAGGCCGGGTGGACGTACCGCCGAATTGCTCAACACGTGGGGCGTGAGGTCTCCACAGTACATCGATGTTGTCGCCAGTGGTCGGCGGAAGGTGCACGTGCCAGACGACCTGGGACCGGACCGCAGCGACGCACGGATGCACGCCAAGACCGTAGGATCCTACGCAGTGCCGTAGAGGACCGCACCGCCACTTCCCAGCAAATTAGGGACACTGTTGCTCCTGGGGTATCGGCGAGGACAATTCGCAACCGTCTCCATGAAGCTGGGCTACGGTCCCGCACACCGTTAGGCCGTCTTCCGCTCACGCCCCGACATCGTGCAGCCCGCCTCCAGTGGTGTCGCGACAGGCGTGAATGGAGGGACGAATGGAGACGTGTCGTCTTCAGCGATGAGAGTCGCTTCTGCCTTGGTGCCAATGATGGTCGTATGCGTGTTTGGCGCCGTGCAGGTGAGCGCCACAATCAGGACTGCATACGACCGAGGCACACAGGGCCAACACCCGGCATCATGGTGTGGGGAGCGATCTCCTACACTGGCCGTACACCACTGGTGATCGTCGAGGGGACACTGAATAGTGCACGGTACATCCAAACCGTCATCGAACCCATCGTTCTACCATTCCTAGACCGGCAAGGGAACTTGCTGTTCCAACAGGACAATGCACTTCCGTATGTATCCCGTGCCACCCAACGTGCTCTAGAAGGTGTAAGTCAACTACCCTGGCCAGCAAGATCTCCGGATCTGTCCCCTATTGAGCATGTTTGGGACTGGATGAAGCGTCGTCTCACGCGGTCTGCATGTCCAGCACGAACGCTGGTCCAACTGAGGCGCCAGGTGGAAATGGCATGGCAAGCCGTTCCACAGGACTACATCCAGCATCTCTACGATCGTCTCCATGGGAGAATAGCAGCCTGCATTGCTGCGAAAGGTGGATATACACTGTACTAGTGCCGACATTGTGCATGATCTGTTGCCTGTGTCTATGTGCCTGTGGTTCTGTCAGTGTGATCATGTGATGTATCTGACCCCAGGATTGTGTGAATAAAGTTTCCCCTTCCTGGGACAATGAATTCACGGTGTTCTTATTTCAATTTCCAGGAGTGTAGTTAAAATATTAAGCTTATTAATGTCCTAATTTTTTTCAGTGCTGCACTTATAATGATGCAGCAGCAGAGAATTACCCCAAACATCGCCTCGCCAGTTATTGACATAATGAATGATCTTGGTACTCTTCATAAGTAAAATATATATGTAGCTCATACCTCTTTGTAGCCAATATAGCTTGGTCGGTTAAGTGATGGAGTTATAGTGGCTACACATTCTATCACCAACCCTTCAAGTGTATCTTTCTATATATGTCAACTACTTGTCAGTACCTTACGTAGTTAGTATCATGGCAGGGTGGGTGAAACATCCGTATCGCAAGGACTTTGGCTCTGAGCACTATGCGACTTAACTTCTGAGGTCATCAGTTCCCCAGAACTTAGAACTACTTAAACCTGACTAACCTAAGGACATCACACACATCCATGCCCGAAGCAGGATTCGAACCTGCGCAAGGACTTCGTTGTCGGTGACTGGTCCTGTGAAGATGCAAAAGAAGGCCTGAAGAAGAAGAAGAAGAAGAAGAAGAAGGGAATTCTCCTTCCTGGTAATATACGAGCAATTTATGTAAGTCCATCTAATTGTGGCAAGACTAATGTCCTCATGACGCTGCTAACATATGTAGATGGAGTCCGATTTGAACATGTTTGTGTATTCTCAAAAACACTGTTTCAACTGAAGTATCAGCTATTACGGGAGATATTGCGCGGTGCAGATGGTGTTACATACACGACATTCAGTGAAAGCAATGATATCCCTCGTCCTGAAGAAGCAAAGCCAAACACTGTCTTCATATTTGATGATGTTGCTGTGGAAAAACAAGACCAAATTTGAAAATATTTCTGTTTCAGTCGTCATATGGGTGCTGGTGTATTTTATCTAACCCAAACATATTCCAGAATCCGGAAACATTTGGTTAGGGATGATGAAAACCTCGTTTTAGCCTTCAAACAAGACAATCTCATTTACCAGGCACATGTCAGAACTGACATGTCGTTCAGTGATTTTGTAAAGATATGTGCTGATTGCTGGAATCATTCACAGTACGGATTTCTCGTTATCGATAAAACAAGAAAACTGAGTGATGGTAGGTACAGGTGAAACTTTCAAGAGTTTGTGCATATATAGCACGGAAAGAGTTTCTCTCAACCCGGGAGTATAGGTGTACACAGACAGAACATTCGCCTGTATATCGATGCGAAAATTCAGGCTATTGTGCATAAAGTTGGAGGTATGCGCAGGGAACTAGAGCTGTATTACCAGACTCTTCTGAGAATGGTGAATGTGTTAAATGAGTTAGTTAATGAAGTCGGTAAGAAAGTAACTGACTTAATTGAAAATGTCGAGACTATTGAGGAGAAAATAAATGTAGAGTTCCTTATTGTTGAGAAGGGGGAGCAGCCAAATAGTGAGAGAAAGAAGAAGAGATGATATATGAAGCCTCACGCTGCGGAGATGTCTGATTAGTATACACCGAGATGTCAACGAAGCAGAAAGCGATTCAAGCGCGGAAAGCAGATCGTGAGAAATTTAGGTTGCTGAGGTTAGGGCATATGGATCGACAGAAAAACTAAGAAAGCCCTTTAAGTCGGTTACTGAATCTCTAAACTAAAACAAAAACACGCGATAGCAGTGGTGTTGCCATTGACGAATTCATTATCCATCACGCCCTTGGTCAGATAGTTAGAACATTCGGCGTTAGCAGGAAAAGACTGTACATGTTACGCATGCATCCCATAACTGTAACTGATGACAAAATACAGATTGGTGATATGCGGTTTGAGAGAAAACCTGGCTTAATGAATCCTATTTTCCTAAGACCTACCAAAAAACCTACAAATTATTCAGTTAATCATAGGGAAACATACCGTGAAATACAGCAAATGACTGATGTACATAAGATCGCGAAAAGCCTGAGCAACAAGAAATATAAAACCTTTATTAAACGAATACTTGATGTGGAAAACAACAACAACAACAGAAGCAACGGTGATGGTACTGACATTGAGAATAAAACAGTGAACAATCAAATCCCGCAGTGTATATATTATGACGACCCCAACGAGCTAATAGACTACGGATGCTCATGGCATCAGCTGCTGCATGTAAACAGCTCATTGGAATGAGGTTGTTTCTATAACCTTTGAGCTTAGAGAGAGAGGTATCGTCGAATAAGTATGGAGACAGAATTCGAGAAGCAAGCAAAACATACCCTCGTAGGCATGTTATGATGAAAGGTTTGGAACACTTACGGCAAGCTGATCTAGCAGATATGAGGGAATATTCAGATGAAAATAAAGGATTCAAATATATTTTAATGGTTACTGATATATACTTCAAATCTTCCTGGGCATTATCTGTCAAATCAAAAACAGGTAGAAATGTCGCAGATGTTTTTGAGCCTTTGCTACAGACAGGTACGAATCGATTCCCAGACAACCTCCAAACCGATCACGGCGGGAAGTTTTAAAATAGGTATTCAAGACTGTGGTGCAGTGGTACAAATCAACATACACTCATCTGAAGGCAAGTATCGTGGAGCGTCTAAACAAAACAATAACAGGTCGAATGTGGATGCGTTTTAGCCTTCGCGGCTAGTGCAAATGGACAGATGTCCTCCCAGAAATAATTCCTCAGTATAATCGAACAAACATACCACAATAAAAATGAGACCAATCGACGTCCGCGATAATGGACTCATGGATACGATATACTATCGCATTAAAATGCTGGATCCACGCAGACAGAAATTTAATGTAGGTGGTTCGGTACGTATCTCAAAACATAAGACGGCATTTGAGGAATCATACCTACCAAAGAAGAAATACTAAATTTAATTCATGAAAGGAGAAAATATAAAAATGCAGTAAATGAAGCAGGCAAAAAGGAATACAAACGTCTCAAAAATGATATCGACAGGAAGTGCAAAATGGCTAAGCAGGCATGGCTAGAGGACAAATGTAAAGATGTAAAGGCTTATCTCACTAGCGGTAAGATAGATACTGCCTACAGGAAAATTAAAGAGACCTTTGGAGAAAAGAGAACCAATTGTATGGATATCAAGAGCTCAGATGGAAACCCAGTTCTAAGCAAAGAAGGGAAAGCAGAAAGGTGGAAGGAGTATATAGAGGGACTATACAAGGGCGATGTACTTGAGGGCAAAGTTATAGAAAGGGAAGAGAATGTAAATGAAGATGAAATGGGAGATACGATACTGCGTGAAGAGTTTGATAGAGCACTGAAAGACCTGAGTCGAAACAAGGCCCTCGGAGTAGACAACATTCCATTAGAACTACTGACGGCCTTGGGAGAGCCAGTCCTAACAAAACTCTACCATCTGGTGTGCAAAATGTATGAGACAGGCGAAATACCCTCAGACCTCAAGAAGAATATAATAATTCCAATCCAAAAGAAAGCAGGCGTTGACAGATGTGAAAATTACGGAACTATCAGTTTAATAAGTCACGGCTTCAAAATACTAACACGTATTCTTTACAGAGGAATGGAAAAACTGGTAGAAGCCGACCTCGGGGAAGATCAGTTTGGATTCCGTAGAAATATGGGAACAAGTGAGGCAATACTGACCTTACGACTTATCTTAGAAGAAAGATTAAGGAAAGGCAAACCTACATTTCTAGCATTTGTAGACTTAGAGAAAGCTTTTGACAATGATGACTGGAACACACTCTTTCAAATTCTGAAGTTGGCAGGGGTAAAATACAGGGAGCGAATGGCTATTTACAGTTTGTACAGAAACCAGATGGCCGTTATAAGAGTCCAGGGGCATGAAAGGGAAGCAGTGGTTGGGAAGGGAGTGAGACAGGGTTGTAGCCTCTCCCCGATGTTATTCAATCTGTATATTGAGGAAGCAGTAAAGGAAACAAAAGAAAAATTCGGAGCAGGTATTAAAATCCATGGAGAAGAAATAAAAACTTTGAGGTTCGCCGATGACATTGTAATTCTGTCAGAGACAGCAAAGGACTTGGAAGAGCAGTTGAACGGAATGGACAGTGTCTTGAAAGGAGGATATAAGATGAACATCAACAAAAGCAAAGCGAGGATAATGGAATGTAGTCGAATTAAGTCGGGTGATGCTGAGGGAATTAGATTAGGAAATGAGACACTTAAAGTAGTGAAGGAGTTTTGCTATTTGGGGAGCAAAATAACTCATGATGGTCGATGTAGAGAGGATATAAAATGTAGACTGGCAATGGCAAGGAAAGCGTTTCTGAAGAAGAGAGAGATTTGTTAACATCGAGTATAGATTTAAGTGTCAGGAAGACGTTTCTGAAAGTATTCGTATGGACTGTAGCCATGTATGGAAGTGAAACATGGACGATAAACAGTTTGGACAAGAAAAGAATAGAAGCTTTCGAAATGTGGTGCTACAGAAGAATGTTGAAGATTAGATGGGTAGATCACATAACTAATGAGGAGGTATTGTATAGGATTGGGGAGAAGAGGAGTTTGTGGCACAACTTGACAAGAAGAAGGGATCTGTTGGTTGGACACGTTCTGAGGCATCGAGGGATCACCAATTTAGTATTGGAGGGCAGCGTGGAGGGTAAAAATCGTAGAGGGGGACCAAGAGATGAATACACTAAGCAGATTCAGAAAGATGTAGGCTGCAGCACGTACTGGGAGATGAAGAAGCTTGCACCGAATATAGTAGTATGGAGAGCTGCATCAAACCAGTTTCAGGACTGAAGACCACAACAACAACAACCTACCAGACTGGTCAACAGAGATATTTACGGTTTCAAAGGTGCAAAGAACGAATCCTAGAAATTATATATTGAAGGGTGGTATAGGTGAAGAAATTGCAGGCTGCTTCTACACCGAAGAGTTTCAGAAAACCTCAGAACCAGATGTGTTTCTCATGGAAAGAGTCATCAGACGTCAGGGAAATAAAGTACCAGTCAAATGGTTTGGTTTTCCTGCTGCTCAAGTCAGTTGGATTGATGCTAACATTTTGCTATGTAATGTGGGTGCACAGTCCACAACTACCACAGTAGTAAAACATGCATGCTAGGAGACGCATTAGAGGAGGCGGTGGTATTCTAGACAAATTGCCAGTGGAATTACACATCCCTTGGTTTAACTACTGTCGACATGGATAAAGCTTCATAAACGCTTGGCACGTGGTGATAAGGCGGTTAATCTGCTCGACGAAGCTTGTATGGAACATGAAATTGGATTCGCTGCAAATGAGGATCTATCAAGTCGTCACATTACAGATAGGATTTTAGCTGTTAAGGCTAAGGCGTTACGGATCAGAAAGGATGTTGGTATAGGTCAATGCATCACAGCATTTGCAGTTGATAAAACCATGCGAGGAAAAATTAAGTAGGGTGTAGGAGTGCTGAATTTCAAGTGAGTTATGAATGCTGCACGTTGTGATCTAAACAAGAAGAAGAAGGACAAGGGCGGGAAGCAGAGCTGTTTGAAGAACTATATCCCGACAGCGATTTATGCAGCTAAAACGCACTGAAGGAGGAAGGTGCAGGAAGAAGAAGAAGAGGATCGGTTAAAGCTCCTCGAATTCTGCCAATACCCAAGACATCTGGCGGTTTTCTTCCATTTCTCATCCCGGCCCTCTCCACGCTTTCGGCGGTAGGGTCCCCCGCTGATGGTACTGCAGCTATTGGTCGAACGGTCAAGAACGTGAAAAAATTCCCAAGTGCAGTTAGAAGAGCCAAGAACACAAGCGCATGATGGAAGACGCAGCCATCGGAAAAGGACTATACTTAAAACCATACAGGAAAGGGCTTGGTCCATTCATAAATAAAATAAAAGCAAATTAGCGATCCTACCAGATCTACCACTCACAAATTCTACATTCCAAGGTTCCATGGTGTGTTTATGCGGGATACATTACCGAAGACTATGTGGAAAACTGGTAAATGTGGCATTGTGAATATGGATGTTGCTGGAGGCCCCGACACCCACTGGGTATCACATGTTATGAAAAATGCGGATACCGTCTACTATTTCGACTTATTTAATGACCTGCAACCGCCAGAAGAATTACTTCGATACTTCACCCACAGAAGTCGTGTTCTACAATTATCGGCGCTATCACGACCTAAATACATACCTCTGTGGATATCTATGCATCATCTTTATCTTGACGTTTACAAAGAAGAGGCATGCTATATGAGGAAAAGCTTTAAACATCCATTTATCGGTTGAGGTTCAGATGCAATGTCATAAACTTTGATGTTAAAAGAATGAGCATCTGTACTGAATACAAATTGCTTCCCGCCAATTGATTTGACCATTGGTGAATGGAGTATTGTTTTGGTTGGCCTGGAGACATAAAACAGCATCCCAAATATCGCTAAGACTAACAACAAACTGCATTTGGATATTAATGGTGAAAAATGCATTGTGGAAATAGAACCAGGTGCATACGACATCAGTGATTTAAACGAAGTCTTAAAACAGTCTGGAAAATCTATAGAGCTACATGCAAAACATCAATCACTTAAATCTGAAATAAGGACGCGGTGGTCTAGCGGTTCTAGGCGCTCAGTCCGGAACCGCACGACTGCTACGTTCGCAGGTTCGAATCCTGCCTCGGGCATCGATGTGTGTGATGTCCTTAGGTTAGTTAGGTTTAAGTAGTTCTAAGTTCTAGGGGACTGATGACCACAGATGTTAAGTCCCATAGTGCTCAGGGCCATTTGAACCATTTATTTGAAATAAGGACAGTAAATGCAACGACTGACTTTAACCAGAAAGGTTCAATAGGGCGCCTCCTGGGTTTCACAAAAGTTCAGGTTTTGAAGAAGGATCCAAGTAAATTTTACAAGTCAGGTCATATTTGACATACTTCCTGTCGGCACAATCAGAGTCGGGTGTAAAATTGCAACGAACTCCTATCTCAACGACAGTCTGATTCATAATATTTACAGATTCTTCCCCTCAGTTGCAATGGGGCATAAGATTGTTTTAATGTTTTAATGTGTGTGAAATCTTATGGGACTTAACTGCTAAGGTCATCAGTCCCTAAGCTTACACACTACTTAATCTAAATTATCCTAAGGACGAACACACACACCCATGAACGAGGGAGGTCTCGAACCTCTGCCGGGACCAGCCGCACAGTCCATGACTTCAGCGTCTCAGACCGCTCGACTAATCCCCCGTGGCATAAGATTGTTGAGACCCCTGCCGACGCATTATACCTTCCAGTGACAGGTTGGACAGTGGACTATTTGGAGCTGCGTATTGTGGGCCAGAATAATCAACTTGTCGACTTTCGTCGTGAGGAAATCGTTGTACGATTACATCTAAGGCAGGATGGGCGTACGGTATAAAACAAGCGCACGCAGTCCACTGCACGTCACTTTGCTACCGAACCGGAAAGTGATAACATGTGCGAACTATGAGTTCTTTAAATCAGTTGGCTTGAAACCTCGCAAAGACGTCCTCACTCAATGTAATCAGACCAGTAGAATGATGAGAGAATTATACGTCAGGAATACTTCTCTCATAAAGCTTACGCTTCAACCACATTTGACAAGAACGATGAAATAAGGATTGTCATCCAGCACCAAGATGCACTGACGCTTTCATGCAAGAGTTGCATATATCTAGAGAGGTCATTCGAGAAAATCGATGGCAGCGATACAATGGGATCCAACCTTACATGTAACGCCATAGCATTCCTGTTCCAAAAGATACGCTATGAACTCAGAGGGTCTGAAGTCGAGTGTACACGCAATGTCGGCATAACATCAACCCTTAAAAAATACGTATCTTTATCACACACGGATTTGCATAGTTTATAAAATGTGGGGTGGTTCATAGACGATCTGGAGGATAGAACAGTTGCAGAGTACAAGCGATTTACTGCATGCATACCTCTAAAAATGCCTATGGGCTACTTTGAGGACATGACACATTATTATGAACACTAAACAAGAACTCATTCTGTTATGGAGTGCGACAACATACATTCAAGGAGCTCAAGAATAGAATGTGCTCACAATCTGCAAGATAATATGGAAAATGCGTCACATCGGTGTATCAGACGAGGAGCGTTTGAGGCTTTTAAATGACTTGAATTCCGGTACATTTCTATCACTGACATTTCGCTCGAGGGAGGTACCCAGTGTTACCGACTGTGAGCAGACAAACATTGGCTATTAAAACCTCCTCACAGCTGGAGACAACTAGAGTCATCATACTTGCGTTTTAGATAGAAGAGGTAATATAGCAAATGATTCCACCGTGTTCAACAGCTGCAAGTTAACTAATGCCAAAGTCTATCTGAATTCTGAATTCTACCCATACGACCATTTACACCTGCAGTGGAGTGAAAATATATACAGTCTAGCATATGACATGTATGTAAGTTTTCGTGCTTCTTACTATGAAATTGCTGAAGGAGAGGGAGGAGGGTGTCTGCTCAGTCCACGGAAGTTCAAGGGGCTTTCACCGATCATTGTAATAGACTGCTCGAGACAGAACGAGATAATTAAGGCTGGACCTATACATGTGCGAACTGAATTTGAATTTTTGACCAATTTCCCAGAACACACCTCCGCATATGCTCTATTTCTACATGACCGTGTGGTCAACTACTGCCCACTCACCGGTGTTGTGCAACGAGCTGTATAAATGAACAGGTGCTGCACCATACCTAGAGCATTTCACAACGGCATCTCAAGGTGTGAACATCATTGTAGATGCTAAGGTTTTCCATGATGGTGACTATAGACAGTTCATATTTAAAGATGTTGCATTGGCAGCATACACACAAGATGACATTCTCAGAAAACATTGCATCACCGAGGTCTTTCAAGTACGTGAAATGTGCTAAGACATGTAAGAGTGCAAAGTGGTGAACACATTTCTACCATGGAATTCACAGCGATGATCCTGGCATACCCTATAAAGCCATGGTGACAGTGCTTAAATTATTCGATCACACGGATACCATCATCTACATGAAAGGGAAGGAGAAGATCTCATGGATGCGTCAAATCTTTAAGTTTTCTGCTATTGAAGACCTGGAATTCTACGGGTATCCTCCTCTCCATCGACTCAAGAAGAAGAAGATGTGAGAAAATAGAGCTGCTGTGTCTGCTTATGAAAATGTAAAATTACTTTTATTTTAAGTTGGATAAGAAATAAATGAGTTACTTACCTCATAACCTCTGAGTTCTCTGTTCTTTTCTTTCAAACCTGTTTATTTTATTTATTTATTTATTTATTGTTCCGTGGGACCAAATTAAGGAGAAGTCTCCATGGTCATGGAACGAGTCAATACATGAAATTATAAGACGATTTTAGAAACAGATAAAATGAAATATAAAAAAACATATTCAGGGGACAAGTCGTAAGTTTAAATAAAGAAAATCAACAATGTAACACTGGAATTTGCTTAATTTTTTAGCTCTTCCAGGAGCTCCTCGACAGAATAGAAGGAGTGAGCCATGAGGAAACTCTTCAGTTTAGACTTAAAAGAGTTTGGGCTACTGCTAAGATTTTTGAGTTCTTGTGGTAGCTTATTGGAAATGGATGCAGCAGAATACTGCACTCATTTCTGCACAAGAGTCAAGGAAGTGCATTCCACATGCAGATTTGATTTCTGCCTAGTATTAACTGAGTGAAAGCTGCTAACTCTTGGGAATAGGCTAATATTGCTAACAACAAACGACATCAAAGAAAATATACACTGTGAGGGCAATGTCAGAATTCCCAGACTACTGAATAGGGGCCGACAAGAGGTTCTCGAACTTACACCACATATAGCTCGAACAGCCCGATTTTGAGCCAAAAATACCCTTTTTGAATCAGAAGAATTACCCCAAAAAATAATACCATACGACATAAGCGTATGAAAATATGCGAAGTAGACCACTTTTCGTGTTGAAGTGTCACATATTTCAGATACTGTTCTAATGGTAAATAAAGCAGCATTTAGTTTCTGAACAAGATCCTGGACATGGGCTTTCCACAACAGCATACTATCAATCCGAACGCCTAGGAACTCGAACTGTTCCGTCTCGCTTATAATATGCCCATTCTGTCTGATCAAAGTATCGGTTCTTGTTGAATTGTGAGTTAGAAACTGTAAAAACTGAGTCTTATTGTGATTTAGCCTCAAATTATTTTCCACAAGCCATGTACTTATTTCATGAACTACATTATTTGATACTGTTTCAGTATTACAAACAAGATGCTTCACTACCAAGCTGGTGTCATCAGCTAACAGAAATATTTTTGAATCACCTGTAACACTGGAAGGCATACCATTTATACACTCCTGGAAATTGAAATAAGAACACCGTGAATTCATTGTCCCAGGAAGGGGAAACTTTATTGACACATTCCTGGGGTCAGATACATCACATGATCACACTGACAGAACCACAGGCACATAGACACAGGCAACAGAGCATGTACAATGTCGGCACTAGTACAGTGTATATCCACCTTTCGCAGCAATGCAGGCTGCTATTCTCCCATGGAGACGATCGTAGAGATGCTGGATGTAGTCCTGTGGAACGGCTTGTCATGCCATTACCACCTGGCGCCTCAGTTGGACCAGCGTTCGTGCTGGACATGCAGACCGCGTGAGACGACGCTTCATCCAGTCCCAAACATGCTCAATGGGGGACAGATCCGGAGATCTTGCTGGCCAGGGTAGTTGACTTACACCTTCTAGAGCACGTTGGGTGGCACGGGATACATGCGGACGTGCATTGTCCTGTTGGAACAGCAAGTTCCCTCGCCGGTCTAGGAATGGTAGAACGATGGGTTCGATGACGGTTTGGATGTACCGTGCACTATTCAGTGTCCCCTCGACGATCACCAGTGGTGTACGGCCAGTGTAGGAGATCGCTCTCCACACCATGATGCCGGGTGTTGGCCCTGTGTGCCTCGGTCGTATGCAGTCCTGATTGTGGCGCTCACCTGCACGGCGCCAAACACGCATACGACCATCATTGGCACCAAGGCAGAAGCGACTCTCATCGCTGAAGACGACACGTCTCCATTCGTCCCTCCATTCACGCCTGTCGCGACACCACTGGAGGCGGGCTGCACGATGTTGGGGCGTGAGCGGAAGACGGCCTAACGGTGTGCGGGACCGTAGCCCAGCTTCATGGAGACGGTTGCGAATGGTCCTCGCCGATACCCCAGGAGCAACAGTGTCCCTAATTTGTTGGGAAGTGGCGGTGCGGTCCCCTACGGCACTGCGTAGGATCCTACGGTCTTGGCGTGCATCCGTGCGTCGCTGCGGTCCGGTCCCAGGTCGACGGGCACGTGCACCTTCCGCCGACCACTGGCGACAACATCGATGTACTGTGGAGACCTCACGCCCCACGTGTTGAGCAATTCGGCGGTACGTCCACCCGGCCTCCCGCATGCCCACTATACGCCCTCGCTCAAAGTCCGTCAACTGCACATACGGTTCACGTCCACGCTGTCGCGGCATGCTACCAGTGTTAAAGACTGCGATGGAGCTCCGTATGCCACGGCAAACTGGCTGACACTGACGGCGGCGGTGCACAAATGCTGCGCAGCTAGCGCCATTCGACGGCCAACACCGCGGTTCCTGGTGTGTCCGCTGTGCCGTGCCTGTGATCATTGCTTGTACAGCCCTCTCGCAGTGTCCGGAGCAAGTATGGTGGGTCTGACACACCGGTGTCAATGTGTTCTTTTTTCCATTTCCAGGAGTGTATGAATAAGAAACAGCAGTGGCCCGAGCACCGACCCTTGGGGAACGCCCCACTTAACAGTGCCCCATTGGGACTGATCATCACTACCACTCTCAATATTGCGGAGAATTACCTTCTGCTTTCTGTTCTTAAAGTAAGAGGCGAACCAATTGTAAGCTACTCCCCTTACTCCATAATGGTCCAACTTCTGCAGTAATATTTTGTGGTCAACACAGTCAAAAGCCTTGTTAAATCAAAGAAAACCTCTAGCGCTCGCAACCTTTTATTTAATCCGTCGAAAACCTGACATAGAAAAGGGAATATAGCATTTTCAGTTGTTAAACCATTTCTAAAACCAAACTGAACATTTGACAGCAAATTATGTGAATTTAAATGCCCAGTTACCTTGAATATACAACCCTCTCGATACCTTTAGCAAACACCGATGGCATAGAAATAGGTCTAGAATTGTCAACATTATCAATGTCTCCCTTTTTATAAAGTGGCTTCACTACTGAGTACTTTAATCGGTCAGGAAACCGACCACTCCTAAAGGAAAAGTTACAGATATGGCTAAGTATTGGGCTAACATACATAGAATAAAACTTCAGTATTCTGCTAGATACCCCGTCATATCCATGAGAGTTCTTGGTCTTTAGTGATTTAATTATTAACTCAATCTCCCTCTTGTCAGTATCATGAAGGAGCATTTCAGGTAACAGTCTCGGAACACTTTTTTCAAAGAGCGCTATATGATTCCTTTTGGGACTAGGTTTCTATTTAGTTCACCTGCTATATTCAGAAAGTGATTATTGAATACTGTACATATATGCGACTTATCAGTAACACGGACATTCCCACTACGCACTGATTCTATATCCTCAACCTGTCTCTGCAGACCAGCCACTTCCTTTACGACTGACCATATGGTTTTAATTTTATCCTGAGACTTAGCTATTCTATCTGCATACCACATACTTTTTGCCTTCCTAATAACATTTTTAAGCACCTTACAATATTTGTAATGGGCTGGTGCATTTAGAATTTGACTGTTTCCAACGTTTTGCCATTTTGTTCTACAAGATATTCTTATCCCTCTAGTCAGCCACCCAGGCTGCCTGTTTGTGCTAGTACCCTGTTTTCAACGTTCTAACGGAAAGAAACTTTCAAAGATCACGAGAAAAGTCTTGAGAAAAGCATTATATTTATCATCTACTGTATCAGCGCTATAAACATCTTGCCACTCTTGTTCCTTGATAACGTTTACAAAGCAAAGGGAACTTCACAGCAAACATAAACATAGCCAAAGCCTTGCAGACAAACAAAAATTACGCGAAGCGAAATGTAGTGTGAAGAGAGCTATGCGAGAGGCGTTCAATGAATTCGAAAGTAAAGTTCTATGTACTGACTTGGCATAAAATCCTAAGAAATTTTGGTCTTATGTCAAAGCGGTAGGTGGATCAAAACAAAATGTCCAGACACTCTGTGACCAAAATGGTACTGAAACAGAGGATGACAGACAAAAGGCCGAAATACTAAATGTCTTTTTCCAAAGTTGTTTCACAGAGGAAGATTGCACTGTAGTTCCTTCTCTAGATTGTCGCACAGATGACAAAATGGTAGATATCGAAATAGACGACAGAGGGATAGAGAAACAATTAAAATCGCTCAAAAGAGGAAAGGCCTCTGGACCTGATGGGATACCAGTTCAATTTTACACAGAGTACGCGAAGGAACTTGCCCCCCTTCTTGCAGCGGTGTACCGTAGGTCTCTAGAAGAGCGTAGCGTTCCAAAGGATTGGAAAAGGGCACAGGTCATCCCCGTTTTCAAGAAGGGACGTCGAACAGATGTGCAGAACTATAGACCTATATCTCTAACGTCGATCAGTTGTAGAATTTTGGAACACGTATTGTGTTCGAGTATAATGACTTTTCTGGAGACTAGAAATCTACTCTGTAGGAATCAGCATGGGTTTCGAAAAGGACGGTCATGTGAAACCCAGCTTGCGCTATTCGTCCACGAGACTCAGAGGGCCATAGACACGGGTTCACAGGTAGATGCCGTGTTTCTTGACTTCCGCAAGGCGTTCGATACAGTTCCCCACAGTCGTTTAATGAACAAAGTAAGAGCATATGGACTATCAGACCAATTGTGTGATTGGATTAAGGAGTTCCTAGATAACAGGACGCAGCATGTTATTCTCAATGGAGAGAAGTCTTCCGAAGTAAGAGTAATTTCAGGTGTGCCGCAGGGGAGTGTCATAGGACCGTTGCTATTCACAGTATACATAAATGACCTGGTGGATGACATCGGAAGTTCACTGAGGCTTTTTGCAGATGATGCTGTGGTGTATCGAGAGGTTGTAACAATGGAAAATTGTACTGAAATGCAGGAGGATCTGCAGCGAATTGACGCATGGTGCAGGGAATGGCAACTGAATCTCAATGTAGACAAGTGTAATGTGCTGCGAATACACAGAAAGATAGATCCTTTATCATTTAGCTACAAAATAGCAGGTCAGCAACTGGAAGCAGTTAATACCATAAATTATCTGGGAGTACGCATTAGGAGTGATTTAAAATGGAATAATCATATAATGTTGATTGTCGGTAAAGCAGATGCCAGACTGAGATTCATTGGAAGAATCCTAAGGAAATGCAATCCGAAAACAAAGGAAGTAGGTTACAGTACGCTTGTTCGCCCACTGCTTGAATACTGCTCAGCAGTGTGGGATCCGTACCAGATAGGGTTGATACAAGACATAGAGAAGATCCAACGGAGAGCAGCGCGCTTCGTTACAGGATCATTTAGTAATCGCGAAAGCGTTACGGAGATGATAGATAAACTCCAGTGGAAGACTCTGCAGGAGAGACGCTCAGTAGCTCGGTACGGGCTTTTGTCAAAGTTTCGAGAACATACCTTCACCGAAGAGTCAAGCAGTATATTGCTCCCTCCTACGTATATCTCGCGAAGAGACCATGAGGATAAAATCAGAGAGATTAGAGCCCACACAGAGGCATACCGACAATCCTTCTTTCCACGAACAATACGAGACTGGAATAGAAGGGAGAACCGATAGAGGTACTGAAGGTACCCTCCGCCACACACCGTCAGGTGGCTTGCGGAGTGTGGATGTAGATGTAGATGTAGATGTAGGTCTCTACAGCAACTGGATCGGCTTTCCTAAACAGCTGATGACTATATTTAACACGTGTTGCAGCACAAAAATCTTTTAGAATTAAAATTTGTGCATCATGATCTGAAAGGCCATCCACCTTTTTCCTAACAGAATGCCCTTCTAGTAATGAGGAATGAACAAAAATGTTGTCTATGGTTGTTATACTGTTCCCTTGCACTCTCGTTGGAAAGAATACGGTTTGCATAAGATTATATGAATTAAGGAGGTCTACCGGCATCCTCTTCCTTGCACAATCACTTATACAAGTAATATTGAAGTCACCACATATAACTAACTTTTTGTATTTATTATAAAGTGAACCAAGGACCTCCTCTAGCTTTAGCAAAAATGTTGTGAAATCGGAGTCTGGGGATCTATAAATAACAACAGTTAGAAGTTTAGCTCCATTAAATTTAACCACACCTGCACAACATTCAAACACCTTTTCAGTGCAGTACTTTGAAACATCAATTGACTCAAATGGGATGCCGTTTTTCACATACATGGCTACTCCCCCACACCGCAAAGAGCCCCTCGAAAAGCTGCCAGCCAACCTGTATCCTGGTAAAGGAAGCCTCTGAATTATCTCCTTATTTAAGAAGTGTTCAGATATACCAATAATTTCAGAGTCAACATCTATAAGCAGTTCACTAACTTCATCTCTAATACCCTGTATATTTTGATGAAATATACTAATTCACTCATTACTCGGATACCTAAACTTTGTCAAAAGTGGTTCCTTTGTCAGAGAGACTTCCCTTAAGCAGGAATACCTATCAGCTGACTTCAATCTAAAAAAGGTGCAGCTCCAACACCCACTACTGCAGGAATTTTCCCATGAGTGATCCCACCAACCCCACCTATGCTGTCACCTATAAACTTTGCCAACCTCCCCTTCCATACCTGTTGAGGTGCAGGCCATGTCTAGTCAAACCCGTCCTGCTGATAGACTCTACCGACACCACTGAAATGTGACCCATGCTTTCTGTCATCAGCGCACCCCCAAGTTTCATGTTATTACGCCTGACGGCTGTATTAAGATGAGGCCGATCGTGACGCTGAAACAGTTCCACGAAATGCACAGTCGTGTTGCCAGTCTGAGTGGCTATCTTTTCCAGGTCACCATCTATGTCATACTCCCCATCCCTATCAATACTATTACCAGCCCCACCCACAATCACTACCTGATCCTCTTTAGTAAAATCCCTAAATAACCCCCTATGTTATCAGTCACCTGAGCCAATCCTGCATTAGGCTTCACAATGCTGGTGACCTGTTCCCACTCTGACAGTGTAAATGTCTGTGGTTTTATTCAAGCAGAAAAGATATAATTTTACACAAGACTGCTATATGTGTTAGGAAGTCCTCCTGCTCCCATAACCCAATTCGTGCTGCACGAGAGGTGTAATTCCATGCAACAATTCTGAAATGCCCACTACACACGCTGGGCAGAACAGGTAATTAGGATTGTGGAAAGAGCCAAATAAGGTTTGGATCAATTTCACCTTCTAATTGCAATTTAATCACACATTTACAACTAAAGTGGCACATAGCTGAACCTTTACGAAATACAACTCTTTCATGGCTGAAGGCCTCCAAACAAGAAATCTTAATAAATCGACAAGATAAAAATCCAATTAAAATAGGAATAAAATAATTTAAAAAAACATGTATCACAGTTAGATGGAAAGAGCACTATTAAGTTTCAAAATTTTAGAACATATTATCATAGACTTTTAAAAGCAGAAGGCCCAATGTTTAAAAACAAGAAATCTTAAAAATCAACAAGATAAAAAGTGAAAATTAATTGAAACCCTCAGCTGCCGACAGGTGTGTTGATATACCTCAATGGGGACAGTTGAAAATGTGTGCCCTGACCGGAATCACCTGCTTACATGGCAGACGTCCTATACATCTGAGCCACAGAGAACACAGATAAATAGCGCAACTGCAGGGACTTATCCCTTGCACGCTCCCTGTGAGGCCCACATTCCCAACTGTCCACAGTCTACATATGTAATACATATGTAATACATATGTAATTCCCTCCTTTCCTTTACATATGTAATACATATGTAATTCCCTCCTTTCTCGTGCCCACTATTGTGACGATTCCCTTAAGAGTTCAGGCAACCTGTGCGCATTCGCACAGATGAAGGTCAATGGCTGGGTAGCCTTTAACTACATATGAAGATAGTATCCATTCTCGAAAGAACAGAAACCCTTGAGGACCGTGCAGCTTCTCTAGAATAAATGATAATTAATTGAAACCCTCAGACGCTGACAGGTGTTGCTGACATACCTCGATAGGGACAGTTGAAAATGTGCCCCCCGACTGGCAGCTGAGGGTTACCTATTGCCTCGCTTTCGTCTTTGGGCACCCATCGAAACTCCCTATTGGCAGTGACTGCTGCATGGCGGCCCTTATAAGTTATTTACGTCCAGGTACATTATGTAACTGGAATCAAGGGATGTGTTGAACCTGTCACCTATCCGCTCATTATTTGCCTTCACGTGTCTATGGACACATTGGTAAAGTCCCCCATGGATCACTTGCTCAAAGAAAAGAAGCATGTCAGCATTGGTCAGTACTTCAATGCTGCTTCCTGAGTATTGTGTCCAAGACAACCCAGGTGCCGTGTAATAAAAGGCAGGAGCCTGAGAATATATGGTCATGCATAGCCTCCATAATTTCTCGATAATGTCCGCAAGCAAGTACACCTCTGTGTCTTTGTAAAGCCTTGCATAATCTCCTTAAGTTGAAATATTGAACTCCTCCCAGACATTCACGGCCTGCTCATACTCTATCTAATATGTCACCACCTGTAAGGTTGCTGGAGAATGCAGTTATGTCGGGTAGTCTGCCTTCATTGTTTCGCCATACTATCCACATACTCATATGTGGAACCTCTTTCCTAGACACAAGTTGAAACTTTTCCTCATCGGGAAATGCCACTTGAGTGATATGCATATCCTCCCGTGGTAGAGTTTCAATGAGTTTCTAGAGTGGCACCTGCAAAAACGTAGCGTATCAAGGAAACAGCGTAATTCTTAGCGTCATTCGTTTGGAGAATGAAGTATTTCTCGACGCTCTCAGGTAGGACACTTGAAACGTCCCCTTTGAACAATTATACACGACTGTGCTTAAACTGACACACAATTTTCTTAGCGCAACGCAATCTGACTATCAAAGATCCCTGTAAAAGAATGGCCCTGAGTAACATTAAACTATACCTTTCAGAAATCACTTACCTCACAAAAATCTTCATTACTCGAACTACTGCAATACAGCGAGCGCCACTACTGCCAGCTAAATAAAAGATTCAAACTACAGAAGGCACTATCTACTGATAGGGATAGTTAGCAAATGAAAGATATTAATAGAGAACAAACAATGTATTTACCTTAATAGTCATAATATATATAGCAGTTCATGACAAATTACAAAACTCCGCCATCTCTCTCCCCACATCCACCACTGCTGGCGGCTCACCTCCAACTGCGCAACGCTACGCGCTGTTCACATCCAGCTGCCGCTGCCAAACACTACAATGGCAGACAACAATGCAAACTAGCCACAGACTGCACACAGCACAGCCAGTGATTTTCATATAGAGCGCTACGTAACGTTGCCAATAAGAAAACATAAACAGCCTACTTACACACTGACCTGATTCTTTTCCAAGCCGAAATCAGCCATGTGCTCAACTAGATAGTGAACGTCATACCCGCTTAAAATGTGAAAGAAAACGGGTATGTGCCTTGGTAGCTGGTACTTCAAATTGCATGCATTGTGAGCTGCACTAAGGAACTTCCCCGTGAGATGACAGTGATCTCTACTAGGAGTTTCTTCTTTTCTGTCTAACGCCAGCCCACACATATTACAATCAACCATGTTATTATACAAATCTTCATTGTCCTTCGATGTCATGGGCATGTTGTTGCTGTAAAGCTTATCAACCTCCTGAGAAAATTTTTCGAGCTCAGTGAGCAGCCAAATCGCAGGATTATCGCCAACATAAGATATGTAGCGGTTAAGACTGGAATCATGTGACGATACAATTTGGTTTGCCGCCTCATATGGTACGTGTTTTTCTGTAAAGGTGGTATGTGAGGCAGTAGGGTCACCTTCACAGAGGGCCACAGGAGCGAGGAGGTATTCAAAGTCGACGTACACTGCAAACAGGCATCACTCCTGGTGGTGAGCATTATTGAACTTTTTCGTCATAGGCATAATAACACATACCAGATCCTTGGGAGCGCAGTCTGCTAAATGCGCCGCTAAAAACTTGTCTGAGGAAAAGACATTGAGACAACTTAAGCAAATATGCTGTTACCATTATGATTACTCAATTGGGAAGAAAGGGGTCAGGACATGATAATTATCACCTTCAGAGAAGAGCAGCATGTTTACATGCAACTCACGCTCACAGGCAAATTTTGAGAAATAGATGGGGCCGACGACAACATGCTTGTCTTTCTCATCTAACTTGCTTTTCTTCTCCAGGCCATAAACATGAACTGATATTCTTGTATACTGCGCCTCAATTTTAGGTATGTCCTGGAACCTGATGGGGAAATCGATACCATCAAAGTTATAACACCCACGAATATTATCACCTACAAGGTATGTACTGGAATGTTCAGGATGATCCCTACGATTGTAATTTCTTTCTCAAGCTAGGACTGGCCATGCAAAACAAGTCTGATCGCTTCTACTTTCGACGTTAATGGATGCCCTCTTGTTAGATATATCTTTAGGGTCCTTGATATAGCTTGGCTCTCTATTTGCCGGATCGTAGGCATATGTATGAATGTCCAGGTCAAGTATACGGCTGAGTGTTTTAGCTGACCTTCTGACTTCCATCTCGGAAAACCGTGCCACTCAAGCTGGGTTTACGAAACCATTCACCGATTGACATGCTCCATGTTATCACACCAATTTTCCCCCAAAGATAATGAAGAGTCGTCTCTTCAACACCAGACTCAACTATGGGGGGGGGGGGGAGGATGATGCGATAATTCGACGCAAATCATTTATTGGTAGGATACCGTTGATCATTGACTACCTTGAGGAGGCCCTTAGGAAACCAACATGGTCACAATACCCTCCTGCCGGGTTCTCGATCCTCGTGAACGAGATTTGCTCCTCAAAAGTGTCTGCAATCACTGAGTACTCTAACTGTGGTATGATATCATTGACCTGATGTCTTTCACTAAAAGGACGGGAGAGAAAACTGCCATTAGGCACAGGATCATCTATATTGGTATTAATACTATTCTGAGTTCACCCCATTGATGATGGTGTTGTGGAGAGGCAAGTTGGTATGTGGTGAGGCACACATATCTTGCTTTTGTGCCGATTCCGGCAAGGCTCATACGATGATGATGATGATGATGATGATGATGATGCAGGAGGATGTTGCAATGGTACTGGCTCAGTGCGATTGGAATAGCGAGGCTGCAACAATGGTTCACGATGCCGTTGTAGACCCCACCCGGTAATGTTAGGAGCGATGGTTCGTTGCTCAGTCCATGGACGACAGAGTGGCGGTGCCAGGGCGGCGGCGGCAGCTTCCCGTGCCGCGAGTAGCAGCGCCCTTAATGGTGATACGTGCCTTAATGGGCGCCGCTTTGGTGCGGAACAAGGTTTAGCCGCCACTGGTATGCACGCCACACCACGTTTATATTGTTGAGACGCGACCGCTTGTGAAGAAGAGATAAAATAAATAATACCTATGTACACTGCTTACCCCTGCTGGCGCGGTGAAAAGAATTCTGACGATCGCAAGGCCATAAGCAGAGTCAGTAATTACCTTTCTCACTTTGGCTCCAGGGCATTAATACTTGAGGAGGCGACTCCACCATACCCTCAAAAAGTCATCATCTTCATCATCTAATAGGGCCAAATCAGAGCGCCATGTCTGTCATCGTCAGAATCTAGCAATTGGTCTGTCTCACCTACAACAACAACAACAACAAACAAGATCGAGATGGTGGTGTACTCAGTAGTGAAACAAAGCAGTAGGCTCTGCCAGAAATATCGACTATTAGATAATGTGTAATAGTGCAATTTAATACGACAGTATGCCATCTTAGGCAATTTATAACACTTAAAACACTTGATAATGGTACTTTGAAGCCGAAATCATGATTGTGGAAGTGTAAATGAACACTGTGAATAAACAACAGTCTAATGGCGGTACTGACTTTAAAGAAAATATGCTATGACTGTGGCTCCGCATTATGAAAAAATTACAATGAAAGTAAAACTCACATGGCAATTTTGGCTGTGAACCCAACACACGAGGCTGGACATGGAGTCTGCCATGGCCCAGCCCCCTCCTACCATTCCTCACACTCCAAGACAAAATTCTGGAGTTGTACTGTAACAAGAAAATGGAATTAATAAGGCGAATTTAACATACACACACGAAAATATTCACTCAAAATAGAAATTATAATCCTATCTCCAGAACTCTACGCCTCTTGCGCTACACTCTGAAGCATTGCTACAGCTACCTCTCTTCATCTTTTAGAGAGAAAAGAACAAGTACACACACAGAGATGATGGTGCGCACAAGAAGGCAAACAGCAGCGGTCTGAGGACAATGGAGATTGTTTGTGGGTATATATATGGACCGAGGCGACCTCTGAGAGAGCTTCATTAGAATGTTCAGCCAATGAGAAGCTTTTATGGAACGTCACTACTTCTGGAAGGGCTTGATGCGACTATTCTCTCTCTCTCTCTCTCTCTCTCTCTCTCTGTAAGAAGAATGCTTTTATCATTAACAGTGTTTTCCCAAGCGTGCACATACATGATGATGGCTTTTAGCGGTGAGAAGTTTACTGTTTCTGAGATGTATGTTGAAAGCAGGATGTTACGACTTCCAGGAAGGGTAACACGTGATGCCTCGTTAGGGCCACCAGGAAGAATGTAATCGGTGTTATTCTGGGCTATTTTCGTTAACAGATCCTGTTAGGACAGGAACTGCCATTCAGACAACTGAGACATCACGTAGGCTACAACAAAAGCGAGGGTTAACCATTTCTGTGAAAATTTACCGACTCCTATAAGGGGCTGATAAATAATGGACGGGCAGTTCCATTAGGATCATGAGGGAGAAAGCAATTGATGTTATTATAGGCTATTTTCGTTAACAGGTCCTGTTAGGACAATAATTTCCATTTAGGGAAGCTGAGACATCACGAAAGCTACAACAAAAGTGACAGTTAACTATTTCTCAGATGCTTTATGAATTCCGAGAAGGGACTGATAGGTAATGGATCGGCTACCGGTTAGGATCGCAAAGGAGTATGCAGTCGATGCTATTCTGTGAAGCATTGGAGCAGATTTCTATAGTGTGACCTGTGACATCAGTATCCTCAAGTAGAGAGGTTTCCCGCCAGCAGTGGTAAACATGCATATGCGGCACAGAGGGTAACTTGCCTCTTATTTACAGAGCATAGTGACATCAATATAGCATTGTGAACCTTCAGATGGTGAGTCACTACCCAAACATGTCGTAGCATCAGCCACAGTAAACACGTGTGCAGCTAGTCGCAGCTCATATGTCCCTGTAGGATCGCTAGCAACAATGCACCCTGTACTATTCTGACAAACATTGGAACAGATTTTTATAGTGTGACCTGTGACATCACTATCCATAGGTAGGTTTTGCGCCAGCAATGATAAACATGCGCACATGGCCCAGAGGGTGACTTGGCTCTCATTTACATAGACATGTGACATCAGTATAACACTCTAAGAACTGGTCATCAGTCTACTGACTGGTTTGATGCGGCCCGCCACGAATTCCTTTCCTGTGCTAACCTCTTCATCTCAGAGTAGCACTTGCAACCTACGTCCTCAATTATTTGCTTGACGTATTCCAATCTCTGTCTTCCTCCACAGTTTTTGCCCTCTACAGCTCCCTCTAGTACCATGGAAGTCATTCCCTCATGTCTTAGCAGATGTCCTATCACCCTGTCCCTTCTCCTTATCAGTGTTTTCCACATGTTCCTTTCCTCTCCGATTCTGCGTAGAACCTCCTCATTCCTTACCTTATCAGTCCACCTAATTTTCAACATTCGTCTATAGCACATCTCAAATGCTTCGATTCTCTTCTGTTCCGGTTTTCCCACAGTCCATGTTTCACTACCATACAATGCTGTACTCCAGACGTACATCCTCAGAAATTTCTTCCCCAAATTAAGGCCAGTATTTGATATTAGTAGACTTCTCTTGGCCAGAAATGCCTTTTTTGCCATAGCGAGTCTGCTTTTGATGTCCTCCTTGCTCCGTCCGTCATTGGTTATTTTACTGCCTAGGTAGCAAAATTCCTTAATTTCATTGACTTCGTGACCATCAATCCTGATGTTAAGTTTCTCGCTGTTCTCATTTCTCCTACTTCTCATTACCTTCGTCTTTCTCTGATTTACTCTCAAACCATACTGCGTACTCATTAGACTGCTCATTCCGTTTAGCAGATCATTTAATTCTTCTTCACTTTCTCTCAGGATAGCAATGTCATCAGCGAATCGTATCATTAATATACTTTCACCTTGTATTTTAATTCCACTCCTGAACCATTCTTTTATTTCCATCATTGCTTCCTCGATGTACAGATTGAAGAGTAGGGGCGAAAGGCTACAGCCTTGTCTTACACCCTTCTTAATACGAGCACTTCGGTCTTGATCGTCCACTGTTATTATTCCCTCTTGGTTGTTGTACATATTGTATATGACCCGTCTCTCCCTATAGCATACCCCTACTTTTTTTAGAATCTCGAACAGCTTGCACCATTTTATATTGTCGAACGCTTTTTCCAGGTCGACAAATCCTATCAAAGTGTCTTGATTATTCTGTAGCCTTGCTTCCATTATTAGCCGTAACGTCAGAATTGCCTCTCTCATCCCTTTACTTTTCCTAAAGCCAAACTGATCTTCACCTAGCGCATTCTCAATTTTCTTTTCCATTCTTCTGTATATTATTCTTGTAAGCAGCTTCGATGCATGAGCTGTTAAGCTGATTGTGCGATAATTCTCGCACTTGTCAGCTCTTGCCGTCTGCGGAATTGTGTGGATGATGCTTTTCCGAAAGTCAGATGGTATATCGCCAGACTCATATATTCTACACACCAACGTGAATAGTCGTTTTGTTGCCACTTCCCCCAATGATTTTAGAAATTCTGATGGAATGTTACCTATCCCTTCTGCCTTATTTGACCGTAAGTCCTCCAAAGCTCTTTTAAATTCCGATTCTAATACTGGAGCCCTTATCTCTTCTAAATCGACTCCTGTTTCTTCTTCTATCACACCAGACAAATTTTCACCCTCATAGAGGCTTTCAATGTATTCTTTCCACCTATCTGCTCTCTCCTCTGCATTTAACAGTGGAATTCCCGTTGCACTCTTAATGTTACCACCGTTGCTTTTAATGTCACCAAAGGTTGTTTTGACTTTACTGTATGCTGAGTCTGTCCTTCCGACAGTCATATCTTTTTCGATGTCTTCACATTTTTCCTGCAGCCATTTCGACTTAGCTTCCCTGCACTTCCTATTTATTTCATTCCTCAGCGACTTGTATTTCCGTATTCCTGATTTTCCCGGAACATGTTTGTACTTCCTCCTTTCATCAATCAACTGAAGTATTTCTTCTGTTACCCATGGTTTCTTCGCATCTACCTTCTTTGTACTTAAGTTTTCCTTCCCAGCTTCTGTGATCGCCCTTTTTAGAAATGTCCATTCCTCTTCAACTGTACTGCCTACTGCGCTATTCCTTATTGCTGTATCTATAGCGTTAGAGAACTTCAAACGTATCTCGTCATTCCTTAGTACTTCCGTATCCCACTTCTTTGTGTATTGATTCTTCCTGACTAATGTCTTGAACTTCAGCCTACTCTTCATCACTACTATATTGTGATCTGAGTCTATATCTGCTCCTGGGTACGCCTTACAATCCAGTATCTGATTTCGGAATATCTGTTTGAACAGGGTATTCGCTATTACTAGCTGAAACTTGTTACAGAACTCAATTAGTCTTTATCCTCTTTCATTCCTTGTCCCAAGCCCATATTCTCCTGTGACCTTTTCTTCTACTCCTTCCACTACAACTCCATTCCAGTCGCCCATGACTATTAGATTTTCGTCCCCCTTTACATACTGCATTACCCTTTCAATATCCTCATACACTTTCTCTATCTGTTCATCTTCAGCTTGCGACGTCGGCATGTATACCTGAACTATCGTTGTCGGTGTTGGTCTGCTGTCGATTCTGATTACAACAACCCAGTCACTGAACTGTTCACAGTAACACACCCTCTGCCCTACCTTCCTATTCATAACGAATCCTACACCTGTTATACCATTTTCTGCTGCTGTTGATATTACTCGATATTCATCTGACCAGAAATCATTGTCTTCCTTCCACTTCACTTCACTAACCCCTACTATATCTAGATTGAGCCTTTGCATTTCCCTTTTCAGATTTTCTAGTTTCCCTACCACGTTCAAGCTTCTGACATTCCACGCCCCGACTCCTAGAACGTTATCCTTTCGTAGATTATTCAATCTTTTTCTCATGGTAACCTCCCCCTTGACAGTCACCTCCCGGAGATCCAAATGGGGGACTACTCCGGAATCTTTTGCCAATGGAGAGATCATCATGACACTTCTTCAAATACAGGCCACATGTCCTGTGAGTACACGTTACGTGTCTTTAATGCAGTGGTTTCCATTGCCTTCTGCATCCTCATGTCGTTGATCATTGCTGATTCTTCCGCCTTTAGGGGAAATTTCCCACCCCTAGGACAAGAGAGTGCCCTGAACCTCTATCCGCTCCTCCGCCCTCTTTGACAAGGCCGTTGGCAGAATGAGGCTGACTTCTTATGCCGGAAGTCTTTGGCCGCCAATGCTGATTATTTATCAAAATTTAGGCAGTGGCGGGGATCGACCCAGGGACCGAAGACGTTTTTTGATTATGAATCAAAGACGCTACGCCTAGACCACAGGTCTAACTATATTCCCAAAAATAGATGCGACTTTCACCTGATTGCCGTAGACGGCAGCAGTTGGAGAGTGACGGTTCGCACTCCAGCGCTGGCTTACGTCCAGCAGTGGTTCATGGTGCGTCTGCGCATGCGTGCACTGGAGACTCTGATAGTTGCAGTTGATGATAGTTCGAAAAGCGTTTTTCACGTGCAATGAGTGTTTGTGCAGTGCATTATTTTCTGTTGTTTAAGAGTTGTTTGCGTATTTGCAGAGCCCTTTACATGCAATATTTTTTGAGAATTTGCAAGTCACAGGAGTGTACTGCATTACTGCGGTGATTTACAAGTAGTTTGCAGGTCTGTGTGCTGTGTAGCGTGACCCCAAGCATCTCAGGGCGAGTGTTTTGTATCAGTGTAATAAATGAACTATTGTGAAATCCATCTGTAATAAATTGTTCCAGAATAAATATGGTACGCACCTTCCTCTCGCCAGCAGCCCAGAACAGGCTGAGTCCTTATCCCACCATTTTCCCCTCCAGACCACCATCTTGCATTATGTCATGGGAAGCCTAACAGTGCCCTCTGGTGGCAGTAAGTGTACTATGTCAGTTGAGCTCCAGAACACATGGTGGACACTCTGAATGGAGCTGCAGTCTCAAATTGTTTAAATAAACACTGCATGCAAAATAAAGACTTGTCCATCCCATCCAGCACAGGCTAAGTCCTTTCCCACCAGTTCCTAGGAAGAGGTGGCGGACGGATGACTTAGGTTAGTGGAGGTAACCGTGGTGTTTTGCATTGTCCTGCTGTAATTTGAACTTCCTGCCATTTTCTGGCAGAGGAGAGGGGAGGGGGGTAGGGTATTAGGTTAGGGGAGGTAGCCCAATTGACCTATTTTCCCACCAAGATTTGTACTTTCTGCCATGATGTCATTGCAACATTGCCATATCTATCACTGCCATCTTGAATGAATTTGGCAACAATGGAGAGTGGGGCGACACTCTCTTATTCCACTACTTGAGCTGCAAAGAAAGAAGTTTAAGCAACCTAACTCGTCCACCGAGGAAGTGACTTACGATGTATTTCTGTGAGCGATTCTTGAGTAGTGTTATTAGACAGGACTGTTAGAAAAGTTAGAGAAAATCCAATGAACAGCGGCGCGTTTCGTCACGGGTTCGTTCAGTCGGCGTGAGAGCGTTACGGAGTTGCTCAACAGACTCAGAGACCGACGTTGTGCAACACGGAGAGTTTACTACTGAAATTTTGAGGGTAGTTTTCGGGAAGAGCCGGAAAACGTATTATTTCCTCCCACGCACATTTCGCGAAATGACAACGGTGAGAAAATTAAAGAAATTAGACCTAATACAGATGGTTACCGACAATTATTCTTCCTAGTAGCGATTAATGACTGGAACAGGGAAACGGGTATTTAGTCAGTGGTATCAGAAGTACCCTCCGCCACAATCGTCAGGTGGGTTGCGGAGTAGTGATGCAGATGTTAAAGTGATGCTAGGCGTCGAGTGCTATAGCGCAGTTAAGTAGCAGTGTGTGTGGAGGGTGTACTAGATCGTAAGTAGTTCTGTAATGCTTTGACAGCTCTTTTTGGACCATACTTGACGGGAACCAATCACGTTACACTGAACGTGATCCAGAATAGACCAGTCTTCCAAAAAGCCAAAGCTGTGGTCACAGGTCTGCATGCAAAAATTAATGATTTAATGAACAATGAGGCAACCTATCGCACCAATATTTCTGCTTTAAATCACCGTTTCTTAATTCCATAGAAATGTCTGGTACTATTGGGAACAGCGACTGTAACGTAACAGTCAACATTCCCACAATCTGGTATATCTACGGGAGCTCATCAACAATGAGTGACTTTAGCTGCCTGATGTAACGTGTGAAATCTCCTTCTCGTCGAATAACACCGTTATCGGGGCTAGAGGCTGTGTTAGACTGGAATGAAATTTTTCACTCTGCAGCGGAGTGTGCGCTGATATGAAACTTCCTGGCAGATTAAAACTGTGTGCCGGGCCGAGACTCGAACTCGGGAGGTGTGGTGGTTCGTAGCACGTTTGTTGGAATTACCAGTAGCCTTCCTACCAAAGACTATGCCATCATCAGTCATATCAACCACAATACTTCGAAGTTGTAGTGGAATCTTACTTTAAAGCTTCGACGATTGGTTCTATTTTAAACATAGATCACATGGAGGCCTATCTGAAAATCCTCAACATATAATTCTGTCCATCAGACTTAGGCACATCCCATGCTGGATTTCACGACGTACTCAGACTTCTGACGTAGAGGTCACAGGAGTTGCGATTTTTCCTTCTAATCAGATTGTTGCTACATCCTCCATGGCAGAGTTAGAATATTTCCTCGCCCACTGCAGTCGGAACTCAAGCTGTAAGGAAACTTCCACATGTTCTTGTAGCAGACCACCAGCATTCGCACCAAATTTCTCGTCACTGAGGACTTACTCAGTCACAGATCCCGCTTTACCATTTCAAGTGACAACGGACGGGCTTCTATTTGATGGAAAGGCGAAAACAACCTCACAGAAAGATATGACTTTATGAGCCTTCTCTGTACTTGAAACATTGTATCTATTAGGAGTACTACGACCCTCTTGAATTTACACATGAAACAGTGGCTGCACTTGCCTCCAGGTGTGGCGTTTCTGACACTGGTGTGCACCTGGACCAATAAAAGATGTTGACATTCCACTTGATGACTACACTAAACTTGTATTACAGGCCTTATTACAGGGCTCATCTCATTGGCGAAAACTTCAACAGAAAACAGCTGACTGCTTACCGGTAAATATCCCGCTCTCCCTGGAGAGGCAACAGTTGTGACCTGCGCACTGGATGCCCTACTACACGGCAGGGTGGTATGTAATGGGCCTACGCACCACTATCAAATATGAGTGCGAGTGGAACACGATGGACAACTAAACCAGTATAACTGTAGTTAGGACGGTATGCTGCTTTTGACAATGTTCTCCATAGTGTAAGGAGCGATGCGTGAATTGTCCAATGAATTCGAAAGCAAAGTTCTATCTATCGACTTGACATAAAATCCTAAAAAGTTTTGGTCTTGTGTAAAATCAGTAATCGGATCGAAGCCATTCGTCCAAAAACTCTGTAATCATAATGGTGTCGAAACGGAGGATGACAGAGAGAGTTATGAAATATCAAACATCCTTTTCTGAAACTGCTTCATTGAGGAAATTCGTACTGTAGTTCCACCTTTAAAAAATCGCACTAACATCAAAATGACAGATGTCGAAATAAATTACCACTGGATAGAAAAGCAACTAGAATTGGTCAACAGAGGAAAGGCCACTGGACCTGTCGGATACCAGTACGATTCTACATACAGTATATGAAAAATCCGCTTCTGTTCTGGGAACATTGTAGCGTACGTTTCAGCAGGAGCGAAGTGTTCCTAGTGATTGGAAAGAGGCGCAAGTCATTCGTGATAGCAATAAAGGATGTCCAGAAGTCACACAAAACAGTAGGCCTATATCTCTCAAGCTAACCACTTGCAGAGTTTTGGAACATGATTTTTAGTTTGACAAACCCGTGGTCTAACGGTAGCGGTTGTGATTGGTAATCAAAACGACCTCTGTCCTGCGTTCAAATGACTCTGAGCACTATGGGACTTAAACCTGAAGTCATCAGTGCCCTAGAACTTAGAACTACTTAAACCTAACTAACTTAAGGACATCACACATCCATGCCCGAGGCAGGATTCGAACCTGTGACAGTAGCGGTCGCGCGGTTCCAGTCTGTAGAGCCTAGAACCGCTCGGCCACACCGGCCGGCTGTCCGGCGTTCGAACACCACCAACGCTTATAGGGTGTGACCAAATTCCATCACTAATGTAATGATCGCAAGTTCTTTTTAGTGACGGATCACAAGCCTTTGCAGTCCTTGTTCCATACGTCACAGCTGGTTCCTACATGCACTCCTCAAAAACTGCAACAAAGAACCTTGTTGCTTTTGTAGTATCAGTATGAAATTGTGTGTAGACCTACAGCAAAGTCTGGCAATGCAAACGATCTGTCTCGTCTTCCGATTGGCCCAGACTTTGATTTTAACGCATCTGCTGCATCTTGTTGCTAAATGAATGCGCAGGACTCTGAATTGCTGGAACTTTTCGCATGCACTACAGAAAAATTGAACAGACCAAGGAAGCAGACCCAGATCTCAAGCTTCTGTTGCATTACATTTACATGTCTTGGCCAGACCTCAGTTGGGTGAAGACATCTTGCACGTCGGCATGTCCTTACAATTCAACATGTTGTGATTCTAGTTCAAAATGACAGTCGACAATATCGTGTGCTTATTCCCAAAGTGTTGCAAAAGGATGTGTTGCGGTTGCTCCACCAAGGACATGGGGGTATTGTTCACACTAAACAGTGCGACGGCACTGTACTTGGCAGGTCATGGACGCTCACATTGAACAGACGATGTCAAAATGTCATGCATGCACAGAAAACTAATCAACTGCGCCACAAACATTATCAGCTTGGACTAAGACTCAATTGCCATAGCAACGGGTGCATATTATCTTTTCAGGACCATTCTGGAGCATTCATGGGCTCATAACAGTAGACTCTTTTAGAAATTTCTCATTTGTGGTGCCTTTGGCTTCTGACACATCACGTAGCACCTTTCAAGCGTTGTCCTCCATATTTTGCATAAGGTTTGCCATATGTACAACGGACCACAGTTCCCTTCACATGATTTTCAACAGTATTGTGATGGAAATGGCATTCGTCATCTAACAACCGCTCCATTTCATCCCCACTGGAAAGGAGAAGCAGTACGCTTCCTTAGGACTTGTAAACAACAGATGGCAAAGCTTCGCACCATCTGCATATGGGAACAGGTGCTGCAACTCTTTCTCGCCTCTTTTCACTGCCAGCCATGAGACGGACCATCACCAGCGTAAGTTCTGCATAGCCGTCGTTGTCGAACGGTCCCAGTGGTTCGTAAGTATCGCTTTGCACCTCGCTATCTTGTTCTTTTGAGGGTTTATGGCAACCGTGGGCACTGGGAAAGAGGCGTGATTCAGGAACGCATTGGCTCTTTTGTGTACTTGATTATAGGTCTCAATGGTTTACAGCGCCGCCTCCAGAACCAAATTGGTGTCTGTCATATTTCTCGTGATTCTGCCGCTTTCCTTCCCCCCAGATTCATGGCCTCACGGGAACGCTCGGCCTCCGCAGGTGCCCGCCGGTGCCACGAGGGCACGCCAAGAGGAGTGGCGGACGATGCGCCCTCGCCCCCGTCGTCCCCATTCGCCGACCAAATGGACCTGAACTCGCCATCGCAGTCGCCGTCATCAGCCCACGATGCGCCTTCTGGCCTGGTCGTATGTCCTGGCAGCAGCTTTCTGGAGGATGTTCCTATTGCCTCGTAAGCCACATGGTGGGGCACAGTCGGGAGTACATCGTCCTCCACAGTCATGGCTCCCAGCTGATCTCTACGTCCAGTGTCTAGCCTCCCTCCCCATTGTCGTTCGCAGCCACCCTAAACGACAACACTGTGGGGGGGATAGTGCTGCCGTAAACTGTCACCGGCACACTGGTCGGCAAAGATCTAAAAAGAAGATCGATAATAAGAGCTGGATCAAGTGCGCCTATCAGGAGACAGGCCAAAGACCGACTCGCAAGCAACACGCTACCAACGCCCTCTCCACAAGTACGAGGGTGAGTCAAATGAAAACCTTAAATTTGTAATAACAAATCGAAATTTCGCGCCGTTATCCTGTAAGTTGGTAAGCCTGCTACAAACAGCGCGCAGAATGGCCTGTAGGTGGCAGCATAGTGCAGATGCACACATACCGTCGCAGTATCAGTATAAAGATGGCCGACCAACTTTCGACTTGCACCAGGGAAGAACAGCGTTCTGTTATTCCGTTTTTGGGTAGTGAAGGTGTGAAACCTATTGAAATTCATCGACCAATGAAGGTTCAGTACGTTGATGCATGTTTGTCACAGTAGCAAGTCTACGAATGGAGTAGGAAGTTCGCAAATGGTGTGTCTTCAGTGGAAGATGTTCCTCGTCCAGGTCAGGCACAACGAGTTTTGACTCCACAGAACATGGCAGCAGTTGAAGCCACAGTGAAGGAAAACCGCCGAGTGTCACTGAATGACATTGCAGCATGTTTACAGATTAGTCATGGGTCAGCACACCACATTGTGCATGATGTGCTCCAGTTTCTTAAGTGTCTGCAAGATGGGAGCCACGGCAACTGACTCCTGAAAAAAGAGAACGACGTGTTGATGCTTGTGAAGAACTTCTTCGGCGCTTTGAACGAAAAGGTGATGGCTTCCTTGCAAGAATCGTTACTGGGGACGAAACCTGGATTCGCTTCCACCAACCGGAAACGAAGAGAACGAGCAAGGAATCGCGCTATTCCTCATCACCAAAAACAAAGATGTTTGTAACAGAACCATCAGCAGGAAAGGTTATGCTGACTCTCTTTTGGGACCAAAAAGGCGTAATTTTGGAGCATTGCATGCCTGTCACCAGTGCATCATACAGAGACCTCCTAAAAAATCATCTGCGGCCTGCAATCAAATCAAAGCGACTTGGATTGCTGTCGGCAGGTGTACTTTTGCAACATGACAATGCAAAGCCCCACACTGCCCGTACACAGTTGCAACAATCACAGACCTGCATTTCGAGTGTCTTCCTCATCCACCACACTCACAAGACCTTGCCCCCGATTTCCTTATGTTTTGAGTACTGAAAGACGCAATGGGAAGAAAGAAGTTCAAAAAAATGTTCAAATGTGTGTGAAATCTTATGGGACTTAACTGCTAAGGTCATCAGTCCCTAAGCTTACACACTACTTAACCTAAATTATCCTAAGCACAAACACACACACCCATGCCCGAGGGAGGACTCGAACCTCCGCCGGGACCAGCTGCTCAGTCCATGGCTGCAGCGCCTTAAAAGAAGTTCCGTTCTGATGAAAGGTACGCCAGGAGGTGCATGAGTGGCTGTGCGGACTACCAAAAGAATTTTTTTCTAAAGGAATTTATGCACATGGTAAGCGATGGAGGACTCGCATTGAGCGTGGGGGAGATTATGTTGAAAAGTGATACAGCTTTGTACCAGTTCTGCACAATAAACATTATTTAAAAAAATATTTAAGGTTTTCATTTGACTCACCCTCGTATTTAGATCGCCTCCGCGGACCAGAGGGCTCAGTCTCAGTAACTAGCGCAATCACCCAGTCACTAGGTCAGTCACTAACACACCAATTCGCACTCCAATTTGGCGTCTGTCTTCACATAGTGGGACTTCACCAGCAGTGAGGCCAACGTGGACTGGTACAGAAGAGCCTGTACCACAACACGTGGGCCATATTAAAGATAAATAGCTTCCTGTTCTTAGAAATAAATAATCCTGTTAATACACGTATGCAGCTGTGTTGTAGAAAGAGGATACTGGTCACCAAACAGCATCCTCTCCCTTGATTCCTATGGTAAAAAGCTCTACAGTGTCGACGAGGACACAGCAGGTACTGCAATAAGGAAAGCTCAGCGAGCAAGTACTGTTCAGTTGAAGAGTGGACATCTGTAAAAGGGCAATCACGGAAGCTGCGAAGAAAAATATAGTTACAAAGAAGATAACTGCGAAAGAAGATAACTGACTTTGGGAAAAATATCATCCACGCAATTACGAAGACTGACAAAAATGATACACAGAAAATTGGAAAAGAAAATTTAGGATGTGCCAGATAATGATCAGTTTGGCTTTCTGAAAGGTAAGGGCACCAGAGAGGCAGTTCTGACTTTGCGGTTGATAATGGATGCAAGACCAATGAAAAGTCAAGAACTTTCATATCATCTGTCTACCTGGCAAAAGCGTTCATCAATGTCAAATGGAGTTCGAAATTCTGAGAAAAATAGGGTTCGGCTGTATGGAAAAAACGGGTAATATACAATATGTACAAGAATAAAGAGGGAATGATAAGAGTGGGAGGCCAAGAGCGACTTGCTCGGATTAATCTGGTGAATTGAATGAACAGTCTAATGAATACAGAATGTAGGACAGTAAACTGAAGAAAGAGAGAAGTAATGAGAGGTAGCAGAAATGATAACAGTGAGAAGACATCAGGATTGATAGTCGCGAAGTAGATGAAGTAAAGGAATTGTAGTACCTAATCAGCACTTAACCTCTTAGCAACATATAATCATGAGTTAATAATGAGCATCAAAACGGATACAGGGGCTAGTGAAGACAGGGTTGTTGCAGCGAGATTAAATCTTTTAACCCCAAATACTCCCAAAATACACGAAAAATATACCTATTCAAAAAAGCAGATAGAAACTCACTTGATGCCTTCGTGAGAGATCTCCACCTCCAAATTAACAATGTAAGTGTAGACCACATGTGGCTTGAATTAAGAGAAATAGTATCGGCAGCAATTAAATACTGCGTATAAGATCTATGCTAGAATAATAACCGGAAGACTAAGACCCATAATGGAGTGCCTGCTGTCAGAAGAACACAATGGATTCAGAAAGGGGAGAGCTGTACAGAGAAAATATTTATAATACAGCAAATTTTAGAAAAACATAAGGAATTCAATAAAGAAACACACATCCTTTTCGTCGTTTATGTAAAGGCTTTTGATAAAGTAAATAGACCGGTACTGTGTGAAACTTTAATAAGAAGGTAGTTCAAAAAATCTATGCTAATACGAGACTCGAAATAATTGCGGTTAATGAAGAAAATACAAAGGTTATTAATTTAGGAGTTTGAAAAAGTAGCAGCCTCTCTCCACTGCTTATAAATATGTTCAGTGACGACATTACACGGCAATGGAGAATGTAACTGAAGAACTATGAGTATAACTTCAACCAAGAAGATTACATGATGACTTTGTTATTCGCAAATGACCAAGAGTTAGTTTCGAATAATGAAGATGGACTGCAGAGAGCTGCCTACGATCTATACGAAACATGCCAGATATATAATATGTGAATATCAACTGAAAAAACACAAAGGAAAGATGAATCAGTTGTGCGGCTGATTGCTAGTGGTCCCAGGTCTCGGAGCGCGCAGCGGCAGATCCACCTAGGTGGCCGGTACGAGCGAGTCCAGGTACAAAGACTGGTAACATCGATGGAAATTTCAGTAGCTGGAATTTCGGCAGTTGTCGCTCGCACCGCTTTTGTACAGGAGACAATACTGCAGGAAATGCGGGATATCGGAAAAGCTATAAGTATTTCATACAGCTCTTTGAGAGTCTATAGCAAATCACATCAATTACTAAAGAAAATCCGAACGCATCGGCGATCTCAGACAAATGAGGTGCATTTCGTGACACAACAGTATTTCAATATCTTTAAAACTACAAAAGTTAATATTTCAGAGCAATAAACATTTTCACATTGTACCTCTGAACTAACAACTTTTAAACACGACGTGCGGTTTCAACATACGATATCTCAGATGATAGCATTGGACTATAGCTATTAGTGATTAAAGAAACGTAGATGTATCTACTTTGTTTATTGATTTACAACATTTTCTATATGTTTTCCATTATGCAAATGTTTGTCAGAACATAGTGTACTCCACAATTACCCGGAAGAGGAATAGAGCATGAGTGCCTCATATTTTGCGCTACTTGTGTATTTATTTAATTAACAGTTTACTATTGCAAGTAATTTTATTGAAATGTTGATCGCAAGTGCTATTAAAACACTACGCTAATTTAAAACTGGTCAATCGTATGTGTCAGTGGATACCACACTTGAAAAGTGGACCAAAAGATGCTTCTGTCAAGAAGGCATAAGTAATTATTTGAATAATAATTAATGACAATCTGTTGTCATTTACTGTGAATGCACTTACCCGACGGTACTGGCTTCTTTATTTATAGACAAACCTTCATTCATATTTATTGTGAATGGGTTGGGTGTGATGGAATGTTTACAATATTTCTTTATTTAAATATTGTTGTAATTTGTTAGTTAACTGCGGGAAAGTGGTTATGTTGGTCATATCATGACCGTAGAACTTAAAGACGATGTATTTTTGGTGGAGATGACCTTCAACCAACGGAGAAGCAGACAGTAGTGGAACACTACGGGAGCGAAGTAGAGACAGCGGCTTTTAGAGCGAAGAGCTCAAGGAAGCGATTCTCTCACTGTATGTCGAGTTCTTGAAGAAGGCAGACCTACCTGAGGTAACGTGCGTGATTTCGTCATACAGGTGTTTGATTATGGGCAGTGAACAGCCACTAAGAGACTTTAACTTTTGAGGACACTTTTATGTGATTTCTGGAACAAGACAGGCCTGTTGAGAGTAATGTGTACGATTCTGTCGTCTAGGTGATTATTCTGGGCAAAGAACGGCCGCTACCCTACTTCAACTTCTGAAGGGAAATTACATTTCGATAGGTCTGAAGGTGCTTCAGAGTACGACCCTAACTTTTTCTGCCTGGACTACAGAACTGAGGTTATACAGAGTATGAGTTACTATTCTTTGCACCGTGTGTGTTCATTTGTGAATCATTGTGTGTGAACTCTGACGTGTTTTGACAGGTGAATATTTCGTGTACTGTGATCACGAAATAGTTTTCGCATATCCTTAGTGACTGTTTAGTTTGGGTATTTTACTCCATTCTTGTAACGCTGTCAACTAACTTTACTATATTTGGCAAGAGTATTTTCTGTCTATATATTAAGTGAACATCGTAGGATCACTTCGCATTTGTTTGAGATGTTCAGTCCTGAATGAACATTATTAGTCATAACTCTCTGTCGTCTACATCAATTACAGACATTGGAATAGTACCCTTGTTACTATGTTATTCATTTAACTTTCATTTTGTATTTATGTGTATTTTATTAACGCAATTCTAGTCAGTGTATAGCCTATTTGACTACAGGATCACAGTTAGAGGTTATTAATTGCTGCGAATCACCTGCGGGTCATAAAAGTAGACGTGCGCGACTCCACTCTACGACAACATCGAGATATTCTTTCTTAACATAGCCGTGAATAGCCCAAGTACCAAAAGGACGAATAACCGGAGTCGGAGACGCAACTGGATTGCTCGTACAGAATGCCGTTAGGAAGAGCAACTCACCTAGCAGTAACCGTGAGATTCCGTCGCAATATCACGCAGCCAACCACGCTCTCTTACCATAGAAAATGTGACGGGACCTATCGAATCGCGGCAAAGCTCCATGTTCTTCTTTTAATCTTGAATCTTTTTTATTCCTGTGTCAATTGTATCTTGTATGAGTCCTATATTTGGGAGTAATATTGACGTATTAATGGAACGATGGTTTAGTAAGCTACCACTTTCGTGCTAGCACGAAATTTCCTGTGTCTGTATCAGCCTTGTCATCAGCCCTCCCTGCGATTAGTTTAATGTCGCTATCCCACTATAAATCAATCCCTACGTATACTTTCAGGTAAGACCGGAGCCGCAACTTCTCAATCGAGGACCTCCTCAGTTTGCTTTACAAGGGCTGAGTGCACCCCACTTGCCAACAGCGCTCGGCAGACAGGATGGTCACCCATCCAAATGCTAGACCAGCCCGACAGCGCTTAACTTCGATGATCTGACGGGAATCGGTGTTACCACTGCGTGGAGGCCGTTGGCCTTGTAATCGAACAATAATGGGTATCTGATTACTTTCACAGAATACGCTACATTTGTTTATGTTGATCGTCAGCTGTCAATCCCCGCTCCCAGAGTCGATCCTCTGTAGGCCTTCCTACACTTAGTTTCAGTTTTCTAGCGTTGCGACTTCTCGTATATAGATCACCAAGCCCGAACGGCCTCACGTGACTTCCGATGTTATCCGTAAGGTCATTTACACTGAAGAGGCAAAGAAACTGGTACATCTGCCTAATATCGTGTAGGGCTCCCGCGGGCACGCAAAAGTCCCGCAACACGACGTGGCATGGACTAGACTAGAGTCTGTAGTAATGCTGGAGGAAACTGACACCATGAATCCTGCAGGGCTGTCCATAAATCAGTAAGAGTACAATGGGGTGCAGATATGCTCAATAATGTTCATGTCTGGACAATTTGTTAGCCAGCGGAAGTTTTTAACATCAGAAGAGTGTTCCTCCAGCCACTCTGTAGCAATTAAGGACGTGTGAGGTGTCGCATTTTCCTCCTGGAACTGCCGAAGTCCGTCGGAATGCACAATGGGCATGAACAGATTCGGGTGATCAGACAGGATGCTTACGTACATTTCACCTGTCACAGTCTTATCTAGACGCATCAGGGGTCCCATATCACGCACCACAACATTACTGAACCTCCAACAGTTTGAACAGTCCCCTCCTGACATCCAGGGTAAATGGATTCATGAGGTTGTCTCCATACCCGTACACGTCCATCCGCTCAATAAAATTTGAAACGAAACTCGTCCGTCCGGGCAATATGTTTCCAGCCATCAACAGTCCAGTGTCGGCGTTTGCGGGCCCAGGCGAGGCGTAAAGCTCTGTGTCGTGTAGTCATCAAGGATACGGGATTGGGCTTTCGGCTCCAAAAGCCCATAGCGATGATGTTTCGTTGAATGGTTCGCACGCTGACACTTGTTGATGGCCCAGTAGTGAAATCTGCAGCAATTTGCTTGTGTCATGTTGAACGATTCTATTCAGTCTTCGTTGGTCCCGTTCTTGCGGTACCCTTTTCCTACCGCAGCGATGTCGGAGATTTGATGTTTTACCGGATTCCTGATGTCCACGGTACACTCGTGAAATGGTCGCACGGGGAAAATCGCTACCTCGAAGATGCTGTGTCCCAATGCTCGTGGGCCTACTATAACACCACGTTCAAACTTACTTAATTCTTGATAAGCCGCCATTGTAACAGCAGTAACCTAGGTAACAACTGCGCCAGACGCTTATTGTCTTATACAGGCGTTGCAGACCGCAGCGCAGTATCTGGCTGTTTACATGTCTCTGTATTTGAAAACGCGTGCCTATAACGATTTCTTTGGCACTTCAATGTTCTTCTACTGTAAACAATATACACTACTGGCCATTAAAATTGCTACACCAAGAAGAAATATAGATGATAAACGGGTATTCATTGGAAAAATATATTATACTAGAACTGACATCTGATTACATTTTCATGCAATTTAGGTGCATAGATCCTCAGAAATCTGTACCCAGAACAACCACCTCTGGCCGTAGTAACGGCCTTGACACGCCTGGGCATTGAGTCAGACAGAGTTTGGATGGCGTGTACAGGTACAGCTGCCCATGCAGCTTCAACACGATACCACAGTTAATCACGAATAGTGACTGGCGTATTGTGACGAGCCAGTTGCTCGGCCACCATTGACAAGACGTTTTCAATTTGTGAGAGATCTGGAGAATGTACTGACCAGGGCAGCAGACGAACATTTTCTGTATCCAGAAAGGCAACATGCGGTCGTGCACTATCCTGCTGAAATGTAGGGTTTCGCAGGGATCGAATGAAGGGTAGAGCCACGGGTCGTAACACATCTGAAATGTAACGTCCACTGTTCAAAGTGCCGTCAATGCGAACAAGAGGTGACCGAGACGTGCAACCAATGGCACCCCATACCAACACACCGGGTGATACGCCAGTATGGCGATGACGAATACACGCTTCGAATGTGCGTTCGCCGCGATATCGCCAAACACGGATTCGACCATCGTGATGCTGTAAACAGAACCTGGATTCATCTGAAAAAATGACGTTTGGCCATTCGTGCACCCGGGTTCGTCGTTGAGTACACCATCGCAGGCGCTCCTGTCTGTGATTCAGCGTCAACGGTAGCTGCAGCCATGGTCTCCGAGCTGATAGTCCATGCTGCTGCAAACGTCGTCGAACTGTTCGTGCAGATGGCTGTTGTCTTGCCAACGTCCCCATCTATTGACTCATGGATCGAGATGTGGCTGCACGATCCGTTACAGCCATGCAGATAAGATGCCTGTTATTTCGACTGCTAGTGATATGAGGCCTTTGGGATCCAGCACGGCGTTCCGTATTACCCTCCTGAACCCACCGATTCCATATTCTGCTAACAGTCGTTGGATCTCGACCAACGCGAGCAGCAATGTCGCGATACGATAAAACGGAATCGCGATAGGCTACAATCCGACCTGTATCAAAGTCGGAAACGTGATGGTACGCCTTTCTCCTCCTTACACGAGGCATCACAACGACGTTTCACCAGGCAACGCCGGTCGACTGCTGTTTGTGTATGAGAAATCGGTTGGAAACTTTGCTCATGTCAGCGAGTTGGAGGAGTCGCCAGCGGCGCCAACATTGTGTGAATGCTCTGAAAAGCTAACCATTTGCATATCACAGCATCTTCTTTCTGTCGGTTTAAATTCGGCTCTGTAGCACGTCATCTTCGTGGCGTAGCAATTTTAATGGGCAGTAGTGTATTCCTACCTTGGATTATGCCCGAAATTACTGTTACATCTGAAGGCATCTCTTTGTTAAGAATGACTTGCTATGTTATATTGGATAGAAAATCGTCAGTACTGACACCAATTTGGTATCATATTCTGTAGGGCCTTTTTTCTTCGTATTTTGTTTTCGTCAGATGGCAATTCGTAAGTATCGAACGCCTTATGGAAGTCAAAGAAGACGGTATCAAACTAACTGCGGGTATTTGCTGCTTTTTGGATCTCGTGGACAAAAATGGTCAGCTGGGGTTCCAACGACCGCCGTTTGCAGAAGCATTCCTAGAGAGGAGATTTCTGTTTTCTTGAATGGATATTATGCTTCAGCTAAAACGTGTACCAAATTTCTACACCGGACTGACATAAGCGCTGTAGAAACAAAAAATAGTAACTTGCGCATACTTCAAATCAATTAAACGCTTCGTCATTTGTTGCATCATTTCATTTCCTGTCTGCAGTTAATCAACAGTCACTTCATCAATTACGTACTCGACAGAGCGACCCGGAGACAGACAGGTGCTGCGGACTGCAGCGGAACGCGACGGGCGTCATCTGACGATGTAGTGGCGGCCGGCGAGCGGCGCAGTTGTGTAAACCGCCGCGTCGCGGACGGCAGGAATTATGCAGTAGGAGGCCACGTGTGGACGGGAACACGTGTCACGCGCTGTGAACACGGCGGCCCCGCCTTTGATGCCACCACCAGACACCTCCATATTTCATGTTCACCGGCGCAAAAATGTAAATGCAGTGTCCGGTGTGTGGGTCAGCCAGCACAGCGCGGCCCGGCCCGCCGGCCCCCTGCCGTCCCGTGCGGGGCAGACAGCTGGACTGGCAACACGCGGCGGCAGCGGGCGCAGCCAGCGTAGAGGCGGCGTGTACAGCCGCGGCACGCGCCGGCACCCTGGACTACTACTGAATGATCCGACATACGTCACTGCGACGTCACACAGCGACGTCCTTATGAAATGTGTCGCGTACTTCAATGCGAGATGCTATTAATAATTTCCACAACGAAATTCTGTCTCGAAATCTGGCAGAAAACCCAAAGAGATTCAGATCATACATAAAGCACACCAGTGGCAAGACACAATCAATAACTTCACTGCGCGACAACAACGGTGAAGTCACTGATGACATCATTATCATCGACCCGACGTCCAACTGGAGCATCAGTAGTATTAAGGATCATTCACAGATGGCTCTCAGAAAGGCAGCTGAGCTCCTTGCGCTGACTACGCCCTTATGCCTACTATCATTCGGCTCTGTTCACCAAGAAGCTCGTCTGCAGTGGTGGTCGAGCACATGCTGCCTTAAATCTGATTTACTGGAGTAGAACTGTCTTCTGTGACGAGTCCCGCTTCGAAATGAACTCCTATGACTAGCTAAGACATGTTGGTTGGTTGTTTGGGGAAGGAGACCTGACAGCGTGGTCATCGGTCTCATCGGATTAGGGAAGGAAGTCGGCCGTGCCCTTTCAGAGGAACCATCCCGGCATTTGCCTGGAGTGATTTAGGGAAATCACGGAAAACCTAAATCAGGATGGCCGGACGCGGGATTGAACCGTCGTCCTCTCGAATGCGAGTCCAGTGTCTAACCACTGCGCCACCTCGCTCGGTAAGACATGTCTAGGCAGGCATATGAAAGAACGCAAATGCCCCAAGATTGGCAAAGTTTTACAGAAGTTCGAAATATGGCGCGTACTTCAATGCGAGATGCTTTTAATAATTTCCAAAACGAAATTCTGTCTCGAAATGTGGCATAAAACCAAAAGACATTCTGGTCATACATACAGCACACCAGTGGCAAGACACAATCAATACCCTCACTGAGCGATAACAACGGTGAAGTCACTGATAACAGTGCCACTAAAGCAGAGTTATTAAACACGGTTTTCCGAAACTCCTTCACCAAAGAAGACGAAGTAAATATTCCTGAATTCCAATCAGGAACAACTGCCAAGATGAGAAACATAGAAGTGGATATCCTCGGTGTAACAAAGCAGCTTAAATCACTTAATAAAGGCTAAGCCTCCGGTCCAGATTGTATACCAGTCAGCTTCCTCAGAGTATGCTGATAAAATAGCTCCATATTTAGCAACAGGAAGATACGTACCTAAAGACTGGAAAATTGTTCAAGTCACAGCAATAGCCAGAAATGGAAGTAGGAGTAATCCGATGAATTACAGGCCTATATCTCTAAAGTCGATTTGCAGTAGGGTTTTAGAACATATACTGTATTCGAACATTGTCAAGTACCTCGACGAAAACGATTTATTGACACATAGTCAGCACAGTTTTAGAAAATATCGTTCTTGTGAAACACAACTAGCTCTTTATACTCAAGAAGTAATAAGAGCTATCGACAGGGGATGACAAATTGATTCCATATTTTTAGATTTCCAGAAGGTTTTCGACATCGTTCCTCACAAGCGACTTCTAACCAACCTGCGTGCCTACGGAGTATTGCCTCAGTTGTACGACTGGATTCGTGACTTCCTGTCAGACAGGTCACAGTTCGTAGTAATAGACGGAAAGTCATCGAGTAAAACTGAAGTAATATCTGGCTTTCCCCAAGGAATTGTTATAGGCCCTCTATTGTTCCTCATCTATATAAACAATCTGAGTAGCCGTCTTAAATTGTTTGCAGATGATGCTGTCATTTACAGTCTTGTAAAGTCATCAGATGACCAAAACGTCTTGCAAAATGATTTAGATAAGATATCTGTGTGGTGCGAAAAGTGGCAATTGACCCTGAATAAAGAAAAGTGCGAAGTTATTCACATGAATACTAAAAGAAATCAGATAAATTTCGATTACGCAATAAGTCACACAAATCTGAAGGCTGTAAATTCAACTAAATACTTAGGGATTAAAATTACAAATAACCTTAATTGAAACTATCAGACAGGTAATATTGTGGGCGGAGCAAACCAAAGACTGCGATTCATTGGCAGAACACTTAGAAGGTGCAACAGGTCTACTGAAGAGACTGCTTACACTACGCTTGTCCACCATATTCTGGAGTACTGCTGTGCAGTGTGGGATCTGTATCAGGTGGGAATGACGGATGACATAAAAAAAGTACAAAGAAGGGCAGCTCGTTTTGTATTATCGCGAAATAGGGGAAATAGTGTCACAGACATGATACGTCAATTGGAGTGGCAATCATTAAAACAAATGAGTTTTTCGTTGCGACGGGATCTTCTCACGCTTCCTACACCCGGGTTCCCGGGTTCGATTCCCGGCGGGGTCAGGGATTTTCTCTGCCTCGTGATGGCTGGGTGTTGTGTGCTGTCCTTAGGTTAGTTAGGTTTAAGTAGTTCTAAGTTCTAGGGGACTGACGACCATAGATGTTAAGTCCCATAGTGCTCAGAGCCATTTGAACCATTTTGGATCTTCTCATGAAATTTAAATCACCAGTTTTCTCCTTCGATTGCGAAAACATTCTGTTGCTACCCACCTACATTGGGAGAAATGATCATCACTATAAAACAAGAGAAATCAGGGCTCACACGGAAAAATTTAAGTGCTCGTCTTTCCCGCGTGCCGTTCGAGAGTGGAACGGTACAGAGACAGCATGAAGGTGGTTCATTGAACCCTCTGCCAGGCACTTTATTGTGAACAGCAGAGTAATCACATAGATGTAGATGTAGACGAGATCTTCTTGTATTACGGATTACCATTTACATCAGTCAGCATAATTTATTACCTGACTGATTAAAATACCCCAAAAAATAGCGAATAAGGGATAAATTTTATCTCTTGAAAAAGTAATGCACGAAAATCTAATTAAAAGTAAATGAAATAAATACTGTAATTTGGTAGGTAACATGAAAAATTAGAGTAATGTGGAATAGTGTGTTGAGATTATAGAAAACAGACCACAACTGTCAAAAAAACAAAGAGACTTAGACAATGCGTAATATGTAAATAATTCACAATTCAGCTCTGCAGTACAGTGAGGCAACTTAGCTTATTATACTTGGAGTAATCACAAATCGTTCACTGCACACCTGCAGAGAGCAAGCTAACCATTACATCCAGATATCCCCTTGTATATTTTTAGAAAAATTCTCTTTGCAAGTCTAGCCCTCGCTGCTACGTGTAGATATTGGCGTGCATTGGAGGAATGTTGGACATGGGTGGAAACTGTCAGGATGCCCCGTATTAAAACTCCGCCGTGGTCTTCAAGTGTTTTATTATTCCCAGCTACAGTGTCGCATTCCTCTCTGTCTGTGTTACAGGGTCCCGGCGGTGCCGCTACACAAGAGATATTCAGTATGCGGAACAGTGTATGGTACCAAGTAATTATACACTATGTAATCAAAAGTATCCGAACACCTGGCTGAAAATGACTTACAAGTTCGTGGCGCCCCCCATCGGTAATACTGGAATTCAATACAGTGTGGGCCCACCCTTAGCCTTGATGACAGCTTCCACTCTCGCAGGCACACGTTCATTAAGGTTGTAACCTCCCCACAAAAATTTTAAAAGAAATAGTCAATATTTAAAAAAAAATGGAACCAAAGCGTAACCTCTGTAGCAATTAAATTTAATGACAATAAAAGTGAGAATCGCAATCTGACTGAAAGTATAAGCTGTCACGAAAATGATGAAAAACAATTCAGTGCTAATGAAAATCTCAGTGATAATGAAAATTCAATTAAACCGAAATATCGGTCTTTGGCCCTGTGCAAAAATCAGAATTAAATTCTTACCTCATTGTAACTGCTAGTCAAATTTCTGCTCTTATTCTTGCGCACAGCTTGGAGGGAACTGCATTGCAAATAATAATATTCCTTTTTTTGTAATTCAACTGAACTTTTGTTTAAGGGAAGTGGAACGAAATCGTTAAAATAAATTTTTTTTTATAAAATTGCTTTTGAAATCAAAATTATTATTGGGGCACTTGTTGGAAATTAATTACAATAAATAAACTTTACATTATCTGATGATTACCTTAATTAACAATATACCTCATTCAGCATCTTGACCAGTGTTGCCGAGAGACTACATCACACAACCGCACTGGGCTGCTACTACTGACCGACCGCTCTGCACGACGACTACTAGCGTACTCCACGACGACTACCACTGAACTGCTCTCAACGACTACTGACTGAGTACTGCCCTCAACTAGACAGAGCTACAGACTCGCAACGACTGACCGACAGACTGAGAACCGCTCGCAACACTCGCGCGGTCAAGCGCATACTCTCTGGTCACAGATGCTACAATGCCTCGCCATCGCTGCTATGTTACATACGTGTTTCATAACCCTCCACTGGGGGGGCAAAAATTTGGCAGCGATGGTGAGTCATTTGGACTTGCCAAGCGCGGCAAAATTTTTCTTTAATTAACAAACTTCTACAACTTACAGAATATTTAGATGTAGTACATGAATTAAATGTTGTGCACACGCAGTAAGGACAAAATATATCAGACAAAGACAAAATGTGAGTACAAAACATAGTAGCAAATCAGAAAAATGTATATACAAATTATTTGACAGATAACAAAGTGCACAGGCACTGAAAAAATTCTTTAGCATATTCAGAACAAATAAACAGACTGGCAAAAAATATTATGTTGACAAGTGACATGAGTGCACATGCACTGCAGTTGAGAACATATCAGTAAATGATGAAATGTATATACAATTAGTAACAAATGACATAAGTGCATACGCATTGAAGTATTGAATATACAGAATAGTACAAATCATATTGAAAAATGAGAAAAGTGCACAGGCACTGGAGTTCAGTAGAAAACATATTAACACACAACATAAGTGCACATGCACTGCAGTTCAGAACATATCATTAAAATAAAATACTAAAAAATTGTATATACAATATAAAAGACAAGAGTGCACATACTGTACTTGAGAACAAATCGAAAAAATGTCTTAGGCATTTTTGCAATAAATAAACATAATAGCAAAATCATATCGACAAGTGACATAACTGTACTCGCACTGGAGTTCAGCGAATCAAAAAAAAAATGTATAACCCATGAACATAAATAATGTTAGCAAAAAAATGATTTTCACTATGTGACAAGAATTAGGATAGGAAAGGGAAGGATTGCATCATGGTTGTAGCACTTTAGATTGCACACAGCTGTTCTGAAAGTCCATATCTTTCCACAGATGTACAACACCAAGTGACACAATTTGCAGTTCTTTTCCCATCAGAATTCATCAGTGTAGCCAAGACACTGAACTCTCGTAGTAATATTTCATGTTCTCATTTTGGCAGTACATCAGGTACACCAAACAGTGGGACCATAATAATGTCTTCATCGCTCATGGTGGTGGACAGCATGTCGTGTCAACACCACGCTTTTACAAGGCACACCAACGTAGAAGTAGTGCAAACCCAAAGGTAGTGCTCCATGATCACTAGGATAGACAGGACAAATGGACATTGCAGTAATTCAGGGTAGTTAGCTCATGAGGTGAAGGACATTAAGTCACATAATATTGACAATTACAGTTTTCATTTGCGGCATTCATAGCCTAGTGATTGAACATTTCTGTACCAAGTATGTAGTATTACAGAAAAATGTTCATTAATTGTTTTACATAGAATCAGTATCCTTCTTTTTCTAGTTACAAAGCATTATTAAATAATCGCATTCTTTTCCAGTTACAAAGTATGGCATCGTTAATTAATTATTTGTTATTCCAATATAGTAATAATCATTAGCCTTTTCCTAATTACAAAGCATTATTAAACAATCACATTCTTTCCCAATTATAAAGCATAGTTAATCATTTGTCATTTCAATATAGTAAGAATCATATTCTTTTCCAGTTACAAAGTATGGCATAGTTAATTAATTATTTGTCATTCCAATAGTAATAATCATTAGCCTTTTCCTAATTACAAAGCATTATTAAACAGTCACATTCTTTTCCAGTTACAAAGTACAGCATAGTTAATTAATCATTTGTCATTTCAATATAGTAAGAATAATTAGCCTTTTCCTAATTACAAAGTATTATTAAACAGTCACACTCTTTTCCAGTTACAAAGTATCAACATTGAAAACAAGAGCTAATTAATGGCATAATTAATAACATAATTCATTGATTGACATTAATTATTGGCACTCAGTGGCCATCAAGTATTGAATAGAATAAAACAATGTTCATCATTCAGTATTATTCAGATCATTACGAAGTCATTATTAAAAATCAGCTAATTACAGTCATAGCATTAATAATCATGGGCATTATAAGTAGTCTCATTACAATAAACAGTGGCAGTTATTAGCCAGTTACAAAGCATTATTTTATATATATATTTTTTTGTATCATTACTGAAGTGACATACTATTCAGAGTTGATCAGTATTATTCAGAACTTTCTCAAACTGGTATCACTATTTTGGACTAGTAATACATTTTTTTTTTGGTTGGCAATGCATTGCGTTTGGTAATTATAAGAGAAAGCAAGAAGAGAAAAAAAGAAAAGAAAATTGGTAGTGGGTTGTTCCTGTAAATCAAAAATGTGTAGCGTCATTCGTCATGAGTCAGCTGTAGCAAGGTTATGTAACAAGGCAGTATATGTGATCACATTTATAAATGATAAACACAAATGGGTTCAAAAATATGCAAGTACTAGAACAGGTATAATAAGTAACAGGTTTAGTAAGTATCATGAAAAACTTCTTCCGGAAAAAATACAAAATGGATTATTGACCTGAAAGAAGAAACACACACTATGCTGAAAAGTAGTGAACTTCGAATTAACAAGTAGTGAAATGTGTATAAACATGTGTTCCATAGCTGTCCTTTCCAAAACTTTCCGTCATCCTACTATGCAATATAACACCTGCTGTCAAAACAAACTGCAACAAATACTTAAATAACTACATAGCATAAATACATAACTTCAACATTATCCTCATCTGTAAAGAAAAAACTTCATTATTCATAACAGCATATCCTTCATCATTATTCATCAGTATTCATTATCATCTGCAAAAATATCACTTCATTACTCATTATACAATTATTCCTTATCTCTAGCATATTTCATCACTAAAACTAAGACGTGTAGTTCAGTCTGACAGCCTGCATCAATCACCTTGTATTCTGAAAGAAAAAATTAGTTAAGACTGCTATTCTACGATAAGTATAGTATATTCTTGTTAATGCTTGTTAATCCTGATCCATTTACTCTTCCTCATAAAGTTATTGCATCTTCTATCGTTTATTCCGTAGGTGAAATTCCCATTTCTGTTTAATTTATTTTCTTTACACGTTATTTCTTTCTGAAAATGATGAACAAAGATTAATGTCTTGCATTCAAATCATAGACCCACTAAATAATTACTGATTAACGGTAACAGAATCAAGCATACAGCATAACATAACAGAAAACGTAATATGTCAAAAGCATAGACAGTGTTCAAAGACAAAATGTACACGGAATATCACAATGCAGCAGCAAAAAAAAAGAAAAAGAAAAACGTAAAATAGTCACGATGTTGAGACATCATAGGGCAAAAATGTCAAAGTCAACTGGTGTTTGCTATATCTTAACTAATTCACAGTGCATACAAACAAAACAGGAAAACAATCATACACACAAAAAATGGAAAATGTGCACGGTCTGACGTGTAACGACAAGAAAAGCGACCTGCTAACCTTACCTTGCCGGGCACTTGCCAAGAAAAAATACGACACTCATCAGTAGGTAATCATATAATTGCATAAGTGGTTATAAAATGTGTAAGTTCGTCTGGAAAAAATATGCACGGTCTGATGTGTAACGACAAGAAAAGCGACCTGCTAACCTTATCTTGCCGAGCACTTGCCAAGAAAAATACGACAGTCATCCGTAGGTAATCAGGTGAAATAATTGCATTAGTAAATGGCATCATAGCATGTTACATTATAAAGTGATTTCATTCAATAAACGGTTTAATGTTTGAGATATGGTGATTGCCTTTCGATTTTCTGGTTCTCAAAGTTTCGACGTGTACAACATTGTGGTGAGGGATGCTGCGAATCCGATATGGACCTGCGTATAGAAGTTCAAATTTACTGCACTTACCTTTTAATTTACTGGATAAATGGTGTGTACGTACTAATATTTTCTGTCCAACGTGAAAGTCGCGGCGTGTACAAACCTGTTTTTGCTGTCTTCTCCGGCGCTCTGCGGCACGTTTGATGTTGTTCAGTGCAATGTCGATTATTTCGTGGTGTCGTAAGCGACGAGATGTAGGAAAATTTATAAATTCTTTAATTTTGTTTGGTGGTTCAACGTTTTTCAGTATAACAGACGGAGATAGCATAGTGGATTCATTTGGAATGGAATTAATTACATCTTGGAATGAGAGTATGTGTGTATCCCAATCAATATGTCTTTTGTGGCAGTATATTCTACACAGTTTACCAATTTCTTTCATTAATCGTTCACAAGGGTTCGAAGAAGCATGATACTTGGATATATAGATCGGAGAAATGTTTCTGGCTCGTAACATGCGTGTCCATATGCTACTACGAAATTGAGATCCATTGTCAGAAATTACTTTCATCACATGCCCTACATGAAATAGAAAATGTTTTACGAATGCTTTCGAAACAGTTTTAGCAGTAGCTTTGCGTAACGGAGTGAAAGTAACAAATTTTGAAGTGAGCTCAACAGCGACAAAGATGTAGCAAAAACCTCTGTTAGTTCTCGGAATCGGACCAAAAATATCTACTGCGGCCATATGTCTTAATTTAACAGGTACAACCGGATATAAAGGAGGAATATGTGAAGTGGTGTCTGACTTAGCTTTCTGGCAAATTTTACATGACGCTAAAACTCGTCGTAAACGTTTCTCCATGTTGTTAAAATAACAGTTCTGTCTCAGTATAAGAAAACATTTTCGTGCTCCGTAATGTGCGTAACTTAAATGAGTGTACCAGATTAATTTGTTAACCAGTTCATCAGGGATGCATAATAACCAATTGTTGCTGTCTGGATGAGAACGGCGAAATAGAATGTTATTGCGTACAGTGTAGTGGTGTCTAATCGTAACATTATTCTTATCTTGCCAAAGGTGTTTAATTTCTTTCCACACGTTGTCTTTATTTTGTTCTTGTGCTATGTCCTGTAATGACGATGAAATAAAATTTTCAAATGCAACTTGCTGAATGTACATGACACTGAAATTTGTTTTGCAGAAGTTGGTTGCTACGTCTTGCTGATTGTTGCCGAGAGAACGCGATAGTGCGTCTGCTATAACATTTTGTGTGCCGGGAATGTGAACTATTGTAAAATTAAATTCCTGTAAATAAAGCTTCCATCTGCTTAATCTGTCGTGAGTGAATTTAGCCGAAAGTAAAAATTGTATCGCTCTGTGGTCTGTATAGACGGTGGTATGTCTTCCGTAAAGAAAATGTCTAAATCTCGTAAAAGCCCATACAACACATAATGTTTCCAGTTCTGTAACGGAGTAATTTCGTTCAGCAGATGACAAAATGCGGCTTGCAAATGCGATGTTTTTAATTACTATCGAACCATCTTCTTCAATTTCCTGGAAAATGTGTACGCCTAAAGCTGTGTTGGAACTGTCGGTGGCAATGGAAAAATCTCTGGTAAGATCTGGGTGCGATAAAAGTGGTGCATTCAACAAAGCGTATTTCAAATAACATTCTCGTGAACAAGATTCTGCGTGTCTAAGGTATTGCTTGCGTTACTGAAATATGCAACCTGTACTGTATTTAATCAAACTCTATCTGACGTGTTATTGAATGTACGCTGAAAATTGTGCTAATTAATTTTACGTATGTCGTGATAGTCATTTCCATACGGCGCATTGCGATAGAGGTTGAAATACTGTTTTTTTTTTTTTTGTACGTAGTTATTTCCTTACTGCCGTGCGTTACTATTTGTTGTAGCTGGGACTATACGTGCACGCGGCGAAACATTAAAGCTTGGTTGACCTTGTAGACTGCATTGTTGGTTACGTATGCTAAGCGGCTGACTTTCATGCTGTTGTGGTGAAAATTGTCTATTGTTACCAAAATGCGTTTACTGTTACTGATAATTTTATACATACTGATGATTAAGATTTTGTCAGTTATTAAAATTACGCTGGTAGTTCTGGAGTGCCTAATGAAAATTGTCACTTTCGGTATAACTTGTCAAATCCGGTTTTCTTTACATATTCTTAATTCTAAATAGAGCAATAGTTAAAGAGCGGTTTTGATAGATATAAATGATAGTAGAAGAGAAGGCAGCAGTGCAGGAAACTAAAGATGAAACAGCACTACTACAGCTCGGGGCCCTATGCTCGCTACGGCACATCTTCATTAAAGCGTAATGAATCCCCTGAGGTCAATTACGCACTGCAAATACTTTTCAGCTTCTGCCTTACAGGCAATGCCGGTAAAAATTCAGAAATAAATTGCTGTATCCATACTAATTCAAGTTTTTGCATTACACGAAATGTTGGTAAAAATTCAACAGCAAATTGTCGTATCCAGTTCAAAGCTAGTTTCTGCGTTACAGGTAATAGCGGTGAAAGTACAAAAATAAATCGACGTATCCATTTCAAATCGTGTATCTGTGCTCTGTCATTATTAAATTCCTTAGTTTTTCTTACGGATAAAAACTGCTCGTAATCAACGTTATCGTCTCTGAATTTGTGAACACGTTCAGGTTTGTGCGAGAATCTGTTTTTCTGTGTCAGTTCGGATTTCAAGTCGCGTAGCTTTTCGGATTTTAAGTCGCATAGTCTCTGTAAATTGCTCAAATCATACGCGCTGCGTAAGTCTGGCATATGTTCACTAAGTGGCGTCTGCTGTGTTGTGTTATTAACCGAAATACTTTTCATTTCTGTTACCTCTTGCTGTAAGCTTGACAATTTTCTACGCAACGTGTTGTTAGACGAGTCGATCTCATTAATTGTCTGCTGCAAATTTTGAAATTCAGGTGTTTGGTTAAATGAAATCGGTGTAGTATCGTCTGATTTATTGTCGTTACTACTTTCAATAGCATCAATACGACTGGCTAATTCATCATATTTTTCAGTCAGTATCTTTGCCTGATCATCGGTTTTAGAATCGGACGCATTAATCTGTTTTTGCAACTTACGCGTAGTTTCGCTCAGTTTTTTAACATCAGCTTTGATGACATCGCAATCCTGTGTTAGTTCTAATTGTTCGAATCTGTCTGTTACTGTTTGAATATCTACTGTGTGTGTATCTGTTTTTGATTTAAGATCAGAAATTTCATCCCGTAATTCCGCGTTCAACTGTTCTATGGTATTAATTTTGTCGTACACTGTAGTAATATTATTGTCTACATACGTCTTCGCTTTCGCGAACATTTTACGTTTGTCTTCTTGTCTTTGTGCAGTGATTGTTTCCATGACCTGACGTTTGACTTTATTTTGATCCTGAATAAATTTGCGGAAACGCGTATTACTGTTTTCTATGTGCTGATTAAAGCGCTCGTTAATCTGAGTGTTCTGCTGTTCGAATTTCGCGTCTATCTTTTCATCCATTGTGCGCGAAAGTTCTGCTGTCATTGCTTTAAACTCGTCGCGTAATTGTGTAGCCTTATCAGAGCATTGTTTAGCGACTCCGCTAATTTCGTCTCTGAGTGTTTCTGTTGCGGCAGTTTGCATTTCCCTTAATTCCTGCGCAACAGACTTAATTTCTTCGCTATTTTTTCGTGAACAAGCCTCAATTTCCACGCGCAACTGTTCCTTAGTGTCATGACACTGCGCGGCAACAGCTCTAATTTGTTCACTAAGCTGTCTGGAATTGTCGTCTAATTTTTCATTTAACCTGTCTTGTTTTTCGTTCTGTTGTTTGACCTGTTCACTAAGTTTGTCTTGTTTTTCGTTCTGTTGTTTGACCTGTTCACTAAGTTTGTCTTGTTTTTCGTTCTGTTGTTTGATCTGTTCACTAAGTTCTTTGTGATTTTTGTCTTGTCTTTCATTCTGTTGTTTGAAATCTTCCCTAAATTGTAGCAGTATTGCCAAAATTGGATCCGAGCCTAAATTAGCATTTCTATTATCTGTGCTGTTTAATGGTGGATCTGAAATTGTTTCGCTTTCTATAACCATTTGGTTATTCTGAGACTCACAAAAAGGTTTGCCAGTCAAATGTACACTGTTGGACACTATTTCGGAATTAAATAGATCAGTCGTACTTTCAGTACACTGTCCATTTTCATTAGAAAAATTTCTCGGTACGTTACTTGAATTTTCCAAATCGGGTATGTTAGGCTGGGCATCGCTCATTACAATAGAGCGTTCCGCATCATCGATTGTCGTCAAATCAACAGAAGACACAATCGAGTTCGTTCGTTCATCATTAAGACAAAAGTCATCATTAGTGGTTGGAATACACTGATTGTTAGTGAACGCAGGATTGTCATCATGACACTGCGTGTCACAAGTCCTATCGGTAAAGTCGTTTGTGCCGGTAATTTCGTTCGTAATACCTCGCGATACACTATTCACAGTCTTTCGCGGCATTTTTACAATATTCACAAATATTCACAAAACAATAAGCACAAATGCAAAAACAACACACAAATACAACAGAGCAACGAATTGCCGTTGACCTGTAGAAAGAAAGTCACAAGATTAGTAAAAGCGTAGCGCCAAATCCTAATTATGTCTAAGCAAATAAGAGCAGATTTCTGACTGTTGTTCAAAAGATTCTCAACGAAATACGATCCTGGACTGGGTGTCGCCAAGTGTAACCTCCCCACAAAAAATTTACAGGGACAATATTATATAGTAATGGAGCCAAGAAGCAATATCGTCCCCACAGAAATATTTAAATAAAATAATATAATAATAAATGGGAGCCAAGTGTAACCTCCCGCAATGAAATCTACTGACAATGACAATTAAACAAAAATTAGCAATCTGACCCAAGTATAAGCTCCTCACAAAAATAATGAAAAACAATTCAGTGCTAATGAAAATCTCAGTGATAATGAAAATTCAATTAAACCGAAATATCGGTCTTTGGCCCTGTGCAAAAATCAGAATTAAATTCTTACCTCATTGTAACTGCTAGTCAAATTTCTGCTCTTATTCTTGCGCACAGCTTGGAGGGAACTGCATTGCAAATAATAATATTCCTTTTTTTGTAATTCAACTGAACTTTTGTTTAAGGGAAGTGGAACGAAATCGTTAAAATAAATTTTTTTTTATAAAATTGCTTTTGAAATCAAAATTATTATTGGGGCACTTGTTGGAAATTAATTACAATAAATAAACTTTACATTATCTGATGATTACCTTAATTAACAATATACCTCATTCAGCATCTTGACCAGTGTTGCCGAGAGACTACATCACACAACCGCACTGGGCTGCTACTACTGACCGACCGCTCTGCACGACGACGACTAGCGTACTCCACGACGACTACCACTGAACTGCTCTCAACGACTACTGACTGAGTACTGCCCTCAACTAGACAGACCTACAGACTCGCAACGACTGACCGACAGACTGAGAACCGCTCGCAACACTCGCGCGGTCAAGCGCATACTCTCTGGTCACAGATGCTACAATGCCTCGCCATCGCTGCTATGTTACATACGTGTTTCAAGGTGTCTCGCGTAACTTCGGCCGTCGTAATTTAATATATTATTATTGTTATTATTATTATTTGATTGTTGCCGACTTACGTGGTGGGCCTTAATAAAAATGATATTTCATTTAAATTTTGATTTTACGATTAAATGCGTTCCTGAAGTTCTCCTTTTTAACAATATTAATTTCAAATTATTCGTTACGTTAATGAATGTTAGACTCGTTGAATCTTAAAACATGAGCATATAAGTTGTACAATGTATTAAACTTTTCATATTAATTTCCTCGGCTAGTCAGTTCACCTTAAAGCATAAGATCTCTAGTTATTAGTTACAATTGCGGCCCACACACGCGCGAGAGTTTTCTTACCTCCGTTAACCATTGTATTGTAGTCAGAGTCCTGGCTCTGGGTCTCGGCTATGGTACTGAAAATAAGAATCTTAAAGCTAAGTATTTTCTGCAACGTCGGGCGGCTGTGGAGAAAAATTAATATTATGCTAATAGCGGGCGAGTTTTCAGCTTCCGCTAATTTTTTTCATAAGTTAATATCGCCACGTAATGGCGTCGTTGGCTGCATCGGCCGCTGCAATAGTTGAGCTGTAAATTACTTGAATGCAGGTTAATTCAAGGAAGGCGGACATGAAATCGGGATCACCTCTTACAAATTAAAAGTGCACAATAATATTAAATCAGTATATTATATGCTTAACTCATACAAATATGCTTACATTTGTCAGCACACGCAAGATGTCCGTCGACACACCAGAAAAACAAGAGAAGAAGTAAGTGAAGACGACTAAAAAATTAACAAAAGAGTGTATCTTGTCACCTCTTTCGATCATTTTGTCATAAATTATTTCTTTGCATTTGAAACCTGGACAGAGAAATTCTTATGTTACGGCTACATGAAAAAAAAATCTCTTACAAATTATGAATGTCTTCTTTATAAATATTGTCTTTTCGTAATATGGCACTGGGGACGCTATATTGCCCCCCGAAATGTTTATGTCATAAAAAATGTTCATGTTTTTTGACATAAATATTTCCTCTTTCATGTCCACAGTGTCCACACGCAGATTTTTCTTTCACAGTTTACATATGTCACATCGTATATTTACACAGTAGTAATTACTGAGGTGTGTTGCACACAAGGTGTAATACAGATCAAGTTCAAGGTGTACAACCACGAGTTAGTCCGGAATATTTGAAGTCCCAGGGGTGTCAACTGTTCGCTCCCCATTTGGCGCGGCCGTAGGGAAACCTGGGGAAAACCTCCGCGGAGCGACAGACTAACTGCTTTGGTCACTTTCACTTAATTGTTTCTGGAATGTCATTGGAGTACAGGATGTGCATACAAATATTTTTGTTGCACTATGCAAAAAATGAGGTCATTATAACACTTGATTGCGGTGTCGTTGATGATCTACGCCGCGACGTTTGGCGACGGCGTCGGTTGGTGTGTTCGGTGCTCGGCGTTCGCGGCGGCTGCGGAGAGGTCAACGCCCGCCCGACGCCAGAGTGTGTCTCGCCGTCGCGGAACGTCAGAATCAGCTGATAGGCTGCACCGTTGGCGATGCGCTTCTGTCTCGCCCGGGCGTGGCGGAGTGGGATGATATTCGCCCCCCGCGCTTGTTGGCAGGAGTCAGCTCTGCTACGCATCTCCGACGTAGTACATGAAACATACACACAACCAACGTAATATTTGTTTCCCGCTGCAGATGGTTACGCTAGTGGGAAAGAAGAATTTATTAGTGCGGCAGTTGTTGTTAAGTTTTCGCCAGTTTCCGAGTGTCAAGCTAGCACTGTCTTGCAGAATACATGACATGGATCTTCTCCCGTGAATGAAGTTTTGTTGCGCCACTGTTTCCATTACACGTCAGTTTTTGTCTTGATACAATTATTTATGTTTTCGCCGCACTCGCAGGCACTGGTGAGTGTCCCAATACGAGCTTAGCACAAACATTCGCCGTTTCTGCGGTCGCTGTCTTGCAACAGTCCACGCATCGCATTCCAGTCTCGCATTATTGCGCTCACTGAAACTACAGTCTATGCCAAAAATAGACTGTGGGTTCACTTCACGTTAACAGTTCACATTTATAAGCAAATTCACAGTTTTTCGTGCGTAATATTGGCGTTTGGCGTCCTTACCGCTGTTGAACGTTCAATACTAGCACTTCACTGTCCGTATCACAGTTTCACCTTCACAGTTTTTCACACTGCTTAAAGTAACTGTTTCGATTAGTTCACAAACACTAATGTATTTCATCCAGCCTGAACTGGATTTTGGCTCGTGCTGGATTTTACCAGTCTCTCGCACTAATTATCTCTTTTCATTTTCCACTTAGAGTCGTACTTGCCTTCAGATTTTTTGACTATACAATTGTATTTCCGTCTCATCTGAGGTAAGTCCCCATGTCATGTCTGCCCACTCATTGCGTACTTGCCCTCCAGAGCCAGGCTCGACTTTACAAAACTTTGCCTCTCGCATTATTGTACACATTTTATAATCTAGGCCTAGCGTGCAAGTTCCTAGATTAACGTTAGATTTGTGACTTTTGTTTACACTACAAACTCGTGCAAATCTCTGCCTTAGCAGATGGCAATATATTTTAACAGTGCTTAGCGGTAGTCGCGTTTACTGATTTGCTTTGTACCTTGTCCACAACACATGAGGTACCTTGGGTGATGTACACCCTGCACTGATATTGTTAAGTAAATTATGCTTGAGCATATTTCAAGATCGGTATAGACATAAATACATGGAACAACATATACACTATAATATTGAATTTCATAAGTTGCGTTACTACTACAGTTCAAAAATATCCATGACACACTAATGAAAAATTCTTTCATCATTACATGCTGTTGAATTTTTTTTTAATATTTTTTAAAGCGTTTTTAAACATGAAATTTGTAAAATATTCTTAAATCTACGTTCATTTTTTTTCAAAATGCAATTGTTCAAAAATACTATTATTCCTTAACATCTACAAAATTGAATCGCACTAATCTTGTGTGCCTCATTGTCTTTAAATGTTACACTAAAATCTGAACATTTACTCACAAAAAATACACTATAAACTTAACCTATCATACACAAATGTAAACGTTGCTCTACTGAGCAAACTTCTTTAAGTCTTTGTATGGATAGAGTCCTTTAACCTCTCCCGATTCTACGTCACCCAACAAATAGCTACATCCATGTGGTATGTCTATGATTTTGTAGGGCCCGGCATACACCGGTTGCCATTTTTTATTCTTTTTCGCTAACAGAGATGACTTGGGATGAGTCCTTATTAGCACCAAGTCATCTGGTTGATACACTGTTACCTTCTTTATTTTTTTGTCATGCTTCTTCTTTCGGCGCTCCGCGCACCTCGTTAAGTTATTTAGTGTCTCAGCTATAATTTGTTCGTGAGGTACAACTTGTCGTGGTACAGTTGGTAATGGTGACAGCCAGCTGTCGGTTTCATTCTTCCCAAACATGACTTCTAATGGAGTATAACCGGTGGCTGAATGTGGCAATCTATTGTGGAGTTCCTGAAAAGTCGAAACGTATTCTGCCCACTTGGTGTGGCGATTCGGAATGTAAGTTCTCATGAACCTGTTCAACTCTTTAAAGGTACGCTCTACAAGACTGCTCTCCGGGTGAAATCGAGCTACAAAAATGTGTTTAACACCTTGCTCTTGTAGAAACGTTTTCCATTTGAGACCAGTAAAATAGGTGGCATTATCGGATAATATGATCTGTGGTTTGCCAACATTAACAAAATAATCTGTTCGTAATTTCTGAATGAGGGGTGTGGCCGTTGAAGCTTTTACAGGATACAATTTTAGAAATTTGGAAAAGGCATCATATACAGCAAATACATATTTCACACCACCTCTGCCAGTGGGTAGTGGCCCTAGAATGTCAACAGAAACTAGTCGTAATGGTTTGTTAGGAACAACAGGGTGCAATTCACTTACAGTGGGCGGATTTGTAGGTTTAGTCCTTTGACAAACTACACATGTCCTTACAACATTCTGAATTATTCTTTTCATATTCTTAAAATGACATTGTCTTGCAAGAAGTGCTCTACATTTTTCAATACCCACGTGTCCCCACGAAAGGTGCACGTGCCAGATTAAATCACTGATACATACTTCCGGTACACAGATACACCACCAGTCCTTGTTAACATCCTTCCGGTAATATAATACCCCATTTTGCACAGAATAATGGCTACCTATCTGATTTCCACCCGAAGATAGGAGTTCTTGTTTGGCTTTTCCCAAGGCGGGATCTTCGTCCTGTAAACTAGGCAGTCGCTTGCACGTCTGCAGGAACTTTTTTCGACAAGTAGGGTCTTTCATAACTAAAATTTTGTACTCTGTTGCCTGTTCTAGTATTGTTGTTAACTCAGGCAGACCTTGCGGCAACCGTGACAAGGCATCAGGCACTACGTTGTCACAACCTTTTATATACATTATTTGAAATTGATATTCCTGCAGAGCAAGCACCCACCTAGTCAACCTATCGTGCATTAACTTGCATGTCAGCAAAAAACTTAAGGCCTGATGATCACAGAAAATTTTTACATTTTTTCCGTACACATAGTATCTGAACTTCTTCATGGCCCATACTACTGCTAGTGTTTCGAGTTCGGTGACTGTATATGATCGTTCACAACTTGACAACACTCGGCTTGCGAAACCGATTATTCTTACGTTCTTGTTTCCACCATCCCCATCGATTTGAAATAAACACGCGCCTAGTCCCACAGTGGAGGCGTCTGTAGCAAGGCAAAATTCCTTTGACATGTCAGGATGTGACAGTAGATTAGCATTTAGAAGGGCTTGTCGTATTTGCTCAAATGACTGCTGGCACAGTTCATTCCATATCCAGGGTGTATTCTTTCTCAACAAGTTTAACAGGGTATTATCATTTAAAAGCTGGTCAGGTATGAATCGTCTGAAAAATGACACTAGACCCAGAAATGCCTTTAACTGCTTCTTGGTTCTAGGAGGAGGGAAGTTCTCAATTGCTGCCATTTTCTTCGGATCGGGCACAATACCTGTAGGTGATATTACATGACCAAGAAATTTTATTCTCTCCCTGCCAAATTTGGATTTTGCGAGGTTTGCTGTTACGCCTACCTCAGAAAATCTTTTTAGTACGCATCTCAGCGTGTCCATATGGCTTTCCCAATCGGGAGTAGCTATTAATAAGTCATCGACATACAACGTTACTCGGTCCAACAAATTAGGTCCTAATACTTTATCGAGTGCTGCAATGAAGACACCTGCACTAACATTTAATCCAAATGGTAAAACTTTAAATTGGTAACTTCTGCCGGCAAACACAAAGGCAGTGTACTTTCTTGATGATTCAGTTAGTGGGATTTGCCAATACGATGAACGCATATCGACAGAGGTCAGATATTTAACTCCATAAAACTTCTGTATCTGTTCATCCAGGTTTTCTGGTCGCGTTCTGACAGGTACAATTATTTTGTTAATATTGCGCGCATCAAGCACGAGACGTATACTGCCGTCCGCTTTCGCTACGGCCACGAGCGGACTGCTGTACGGGGATAGAGATGGTTCAATTATCCCCCAATCAAGCATTTTTCTTATTTCCTTCGTAACTGCCTCCTTCTTTGACCACGGGATGGTGTAGTTTGCGTGACAGAAAGTATCGTGAGGTACCACTTCGATGTCATAGGTGTAGCCCTCGATAACACCGGGTTTTTCCGAAAACACATTCTCATAATCTGTAAGTAGCTGAGTCAATTCGTTTTGTTGTGCTTCAGTCAAATGTTCTGACTCCCTAACTTTCATGGCTATCAGTTTCCTTTTTTCCTCTTTATCTTCAGTAATAAATTCTTCATAATATGCTTGTCTTGTACTTAAGTCAGAATATAAATTCATTACCTGCATTCCTTCGAATCTCGACTGAAAGTTCCGGCAATATTTACCGTGCACTTCCCGTGTCCTCAACAATGGCAAAATTACACGTCTGTCCTCATTCATAAGGCTTACTTCCCCGCACAAGAGGTCGATTTTTGCGTCCCTCTGGCGTAAAAATTCCATCCCCAGGATGCAAGCAACACCTAATCCCTTAACTACTAGGAACGAGCTTTTCATTGCTTCATTTCCTACCGTAAACTCGACTTGCACCTGGTGCTTTATGATATGAGATTGTGCACCTATTGCACCTGTAACACGACAATTCTTCACTGGCAATACTGGTATTCTATTATTTTGACTCAAGTACTTGTAAAAATTAGCACTCATGACATTGGTTGACGCACCGGTATCGACTATTATGTGTATTGGTGCTCCATACATATCTGCTTGCAATATAGCCTGCACAACACTTTTGTCGATTCGGTTGCATTTCTGCGGTATGTCTACAAGTTCCTTTTCTATTTTTGTTCCTTCATTGTATCTCAGCATACAAAGTTTATGGCTGTCATCCGTGAATGTGCCCTCACTACACCATCCTGCAGCCAACAACGGAGAGCGTATTGTGGCTGTCTTTAGTTTAACGGATGAGCATTAGTGGGTTGACAGTCGTCTGTCACATCCACTAACCTCACATTGTGGTTCTGGTTGTTGTTGTTGCTACTGTTGGGTTGGCCACCCTGCCTCCCCGATGGTGTATTTTGATATTGCGTATGGCCCTGGTTTTGCGGTGGTCGGTTGTAACTTCCTGACATGTTCTGTGACGGACCTGGGTTGGCGTTCCATTGTGGCGCTGTGTTTTGTTGCCACTGTGGTGTCGGTTCGTTACGACCACGCCACTGGTTTCGGTTATTCCGCCATTGCGGATTGCCGTTACCATTATATCCATTACTCATGCGTCCATCATGATGTCTCTTTCGATTTTGACGATTATAACCGTTGCCGTTATAACCATTGCCACTGTTTGTGCCTCGATTCTGTTGCCGGTGCTCTTCCCTATTCCCGTTACCATTTGGTACTAAGTTACCACCATTACTGTAGCTGCTATTGTAATCGGCTTTTTGTTGATTACAGCCTGCATGGTTCCACTTGTTTTCAGTTTTCATATCTTCGATCAATAAGTCAACAGAATCCACTATTTCCATGAATTGTTCTATATCGTATTCCGGCACATTGATGAAATATCTTTTAATTTCACTGGGTAACTTCATTTTTATTAATCTGATTATGTCACGATCGGACATTGGCTCGTCCCAGTACCTGGTTTTGTTTATATACTTTTCGAAATATTTGCGTAACGTTCCCATCTTAGGATTGTACATTTCTGGACTGTATAACTCCTTTCGTAGTCTTTCTTGGACGCTATCGGACCAGAATTTTTGCAAGAATGCACCTTCAAACTGTTGCATCGTTAGACATTTTTCGGACACGTCGGTGGCCCACAGTGCCGCGTCAACTTGAATAAAGGAGACCACGAACTGTATTCTTTGTCTTTCCGTCCATGTCCTGGGAAAAACATTCCTGAAGCTCTTAATAAATACAACAGGGTGGACATTTCGCTTTTCGCTATTGAAGGGTTGGAATGTCCTGTGTTTTATTACATTGTCCTCTTTTTTGCACGTCTGATTTCTACATTCTGGGACATTCATCACTTCGTGATGTGCGCTGCACGGTATCGCATGTTGTTCGTGCTCATAATTCGCATTAGGTTGCGGTTGCGCACTCGTACCCTGCCTACCGTCAGCGTTATTATAGTAATCAGTGCGCGGAGTCGGATTCATGATCTGTCCGCCACTGTTTACATTGCTTTCCAACGCAGACAGTCTTCGCGCGACCTCCTGTTGCCAATTTGGCAACTCCGTTGTCACACGGGACTTGATCTGTGCTAATTCGGCATGTAGTACGGCAGCGCTAGCGTCAATATTTACACTCGCGGCCGCAGTCGCTTGTTCTACAGCTGTTTTTACGTCGCTTTCAATCTTTGCAGATATCTCGCGATCCTTTACTTCTAGCCATTCATTTAATTCTTTTTCTACTTTTTGAGCTTGCACTTCCAAATATGCGTCAATACTTTTCCGTGCATCTATCTCCACATTATCCACGCGGTTGGTTAAAGTCTGGACATTATCTTCAAGCCTAGCCTGCGATATCTGTAATTTTTGCATTTCGCCGGCTAAGCTTTGCACAAGATCGGGTATTTCTTTGCACGCGTCCCGCATCTCGGCAAGTTCGCTTTGGATACTGTCTAGTTTGGCTTCACTGCGCTGCTCTTGCTCAATGAGCTTTTGCGTTAATTTTTTCTCCTGCTCATGCAGCATCTGAGCCAGTTTTTCGTCTCTTTGTTTTTCCCTCTGTTCTAACATTCTTTCTTTTTCCCTTTCTTTCTCTTCTCTTTGTTGCTCTTGCTCATAGAGCATCTGAGCCAGTTTCTGATCTCTTTCGCTATCTCTTTCTTCTAACCTGCGCAGAAATTCTGCAAATGGGTCTGCAATCGGTGAGCATACTGGTGTCCCGCTTAATCTAGCACTCGATTGGCCCCCCTGCCCAGGCAGTGGAGTTGTTACTCTATTCCCATTCTGCTGTGGAGCGTCATTCACCGTCCACAGATCCTCGCCCCCCGCTCCGGAAATTATGTTACCGGAGGCGGTGGCTTGGGATTCGTTTACTTTTTGCAAATGATCCTCACTTTCCATATTAACAGAATTCTGTTCTTTTGGTACGGATGCTTTAGGTTGTCCTATCTTACCCATACTAAATTCATTTTAAGCCACTGACAAATCTTTAACACTGATACACACAAGAATAATTATCCCCTCCAAAAATAAACATATAAATAAACAAAACACCGAAGGTATCTCATGTGCACATGGGTTCGATATTCCGCACAGAGCTACACAGGATGCTTGCACAATAGGCCTTACCTTACTTATTTTTCTTTCTCGCAATCCTTTTTCTTTTCTACTCTTTTTCCTCTCCAGATCTCCTCAGGGTGTGGTTTTGTTGTTGTACATGTAAAAGAATTCATACAAGCATTAATATTTTACAACAATTAGACACATACATAATTACATTCAGTACAATAGAATCATATTAATCGGGCCCCAAAGTTGCGGCGCCAATCTCGCGTAACTTCGGCCGTCGTAATTTAATATATTATTATGTTGTTGTTGTTGTGGACTTCAGTCCTGAGACTGGTTTGATGCAGCTCTCCATGCTACTCTATCCTGTGCAAGCTTCTTCATCTCCCAGTATCTACTGCAACCTACATCCTTCTGTATCTGCTTAGTGTATTCATCTCTTGGTCTCCCTCTACGATTTTTACCCTCCACACTGCCCTCCAATGCTAAATTTGTGATCCCTTGATGCCTCAAAACATGTCCTACCAACCGATCCCTTCTTCTAGTCAAGTTGTGCCACAAACTTCTCTTTTCCCCAATCCTATTCAATACCTCCTCATTAGTTACGTGATCTACCCACCTTATCTTCAGCATTCTTCTGTAGCACCACATTTCGAAAGCTTCTATTCTCTTCTTGTCCAAACTAGTTATCGTCCATGTTTCACTTCCATACATGGCTACACTCCATACAAATACTTTCAGAAACGACTTCCTGACACTTAAATCTATACTCGACGTTAACAAATTCCTCTTCTTGAGAAACGCTTTCCTTGCCATTGCCAGTCTACATTTTATATCCTCTCTACTTCGACCATCATCGGTTATTTTACTCCCTAAATAGCAAAACTCCTTTACTACTTTAAGTGTCTCATTTCCTAATCTAATTCCCTCAGCATCACCCGACTTAATTTGACTACATTCCATTATCCTCGTTTTGCTTTTGTTGATGTTCATCTTATATCCTCCTTTCAAGACACTGTCCATTCCGTTCAACTGCTCTTCCAAGTCCTTTGCTGTTTCCGACGGAATTACAATGTCATCGGCGAACCTCAACATTTTTACTTCTTCTCCATGAATTTTAATACCTACTCCGAAATTTTCTTTTGTTTCCTTTGCTGCTTGCTCAATATACAGATTGAATAACATCGGGGAGAGGCTACAACCCTGTCTTACTCCTTTCCCAACCACTGCTTCCCTTTCATGCCCCTCGACTCTTATAACTGCCATCTGGTTTCTGTACAAACTGTAAATAGCCTTATTTCGCTCCCCGTATTTTACCCCTGCCACCTTCAGAATTTGAAAGAGAGTATTCCAGTTAACATTGTCAAAAGCTTTCTCTAAGTCTACAAATGCTAGAAACGTAGGTTTGCCTTTTCTTAATCTTTCTTCTAAGATAAGTCGTAAAGTCAGTATTGCCTCACGTGTTCCAACATTTCTACGGAATCCAAACTGATCTTCCCCAAGGTCGGCTTCTACCAGTTTTTCCATTCGTCTGTAAAGAATTCGCGTTAGTATTTTGCAGCTGTGACTTATTAAACTGATAGTTCGGTAATTTTCACATCTGTCAACACCTGCTTTCTTTGGGATTGGAATCATTATAATCTTCTTGAAGTCTGAGGGTATTTCGCCTGTCTCATACATCGTGCTCACCAGATGGTAGAGTTTTGACATGACTGGCTCTCCCGAGGCCATCAGTAGTTCAAATGGAATGTTGTCTACTCCCGGGGCCTTGTTTCGACTCAGGTCTTTCAGTGCTCTGTCAAACTCTTCGCGCAGTATCTTATCTCCCATTTCGTCTTCATCTACATCCTCTTCGATTTCCATAATATTGTCCTCAAGTACATCGCCCTTGTATAAACCCTCTATATACTCCTTCCACCTTTCTGCCTTCCCTTCTTTGCTTAGAACTGGGTTGCCATCTGAGCTCTTGATATTCCTACAAGTGGTTCTCTTTTCTCCAAAGGTCTCTTTAATTTTCCTGTAGGCAGTATCTATCTTACCCCTAGTGAGACAAGCCTCTACATCCTTACATTTGTCCTCTAGCCATCCCTGCTTAGCCATTTTGCACTTCCTGTCGATATCATTTTTGAGACGTCTGTATTCCTTTTTGCCTGCTTCATTTACTGCATTTTTGTATTTTCTCCTTTCATCAATTAAATTCAGTATTTCTTCTGTTACCCAAGGATTTCTATTAGCCCTCGTCTTTTTACCTACTTGATTCTCTGCTGCCTTCACTACTTCATCCCTCAGAGCTACCCATTCTTCTTCTACTGTATTTCTTTCCCCCTTTCCTGTCAATTGTTCCCTTATGCTCTCCCTGAAACTCTGTACAACCTCTGGTTCTTTCAGTTTATCCAGGTCCCATCTCCTTAAATTCCTACCTTTTTGCAGTTTCTTCAGTTTCAATCTGCAGTTCATAACCAATAGATTGTGGTCAGAATCCACATCTGCCCAGGAAATGTCTTACAATTTAAAACCTGGTTCCTAAATCTCTGTCTTACCATTATATAATCTACTTGATACCTACTAGTATCTCCAGGATTCTTCCAGGTATACAACCTTCTTTTATGATTCTTGAACCAAGTGTTGGCTATGATTAAGTTATGCTCTGTGCAAAATTCTACAAGGCGTCTTCCTCTTTCATTCCTTCCCCCCAATCCATATTCACCTACTATGTTTCCTTCTCTCCCTTTTCCTACTGACGAATTCCAGTCACCCATGACTATTAAATTTTCGTCTTCCTTCACTACCTGAATAATTTCTTTTATCTCGTCATACATTTCATCTATTTCTTCATCATCTGAAGAGGTAGTTGGCACATAAACTTGTACTACTGTAGTAGGCATGGGCTTTGTGTCTATCTTGGCGACAATAATGCGTTCACTATGCTGTTTGTAGTAGCTAACCCGCACTCCTATTTTTTTATTCATTATTAAACCTCCTCCTGCATTACCCCTATTTGATTTTGTATTTATAACCCTGTAATCACCTGACCAAAAGTCTTGTTCCTCCTGCCACCGAACTTCACTAATTCCCACTATATCTAACTTTAACCTATCCATTTCCCTTTTTAAATTTTCCAACCTACCTGCCCGATTAAGGGATCTGACATTCCACGCTCCGATCCGTAGAACGCCAGTTTTCTTTCTCCTGATAACGACGTCCTCCTGAGTAGTCCCCGCCCGGAGATCCGAATGGGGGACTATTTTACCTCCGGAATATTTTACCCAAGAGGACGCCATCATCATTTAATCATACAGTAGAGCTGCATGTCCTCGGGAAAAATTACGGCTGTAGTTTCCCCTTGCTTTCAGCCGTTCGCAGTACCAGCACAGCAAGGCCGTTTTGGTTAATGTTACAAGGCCAGATCAGTCAATCATCCAGACTGTTGCCCCTGCAACTACTGAAAAGGCTGCTGCCCCACTTCAGGAACCACATGTTTGTCTGGCCTCTCAACAGATACCCCTCCGTTGTGGTTGCACCTACGGTACGGCCATCTGTATCGCTGAGGCACGCAAGCCTCCCCACCAGCGGCAAGGTCCATGGTTCATGGGGGGATATTATTATTGTTATTATTATAATAATAATATTATTATTGTTATTAGTATTATTTGATTGTTGCCGACTTACGTGGTGGGCCTTAATAAAAATGATATTTCATTTAAATTTTGATTTTACGATTAAATGCGTTCCTGAAGTTCTCCTTTTTAACAATATTAATTTCAAATTATTCGTTACGTTAATGAATGTTAGACTCGTTGAATCTTAAAACATGAGCATATAAGTTGTACAATGTATTAAACTTTTCATATTAATTTCCTCGGCTAGTCAGTTCACCTTAAAGCATAAGATCTCTAGTTATTAGTTACAATTGCGGCCCACACACGCGCGAGAGTTTTCTTACCTCCGTTAACCATTGTATTGTAGTCAGAGTCCTGGCTCTGGGTCTCGGCTATGGTACTGAAAATAAGAATCTTAAAGCTAAGTATTTTCTGCAACGTCGGGCGGCTGTGGAGAAAAATTAATATTATGCTAATAGCGGGCGAGTTTTCAGCTTCCGCTAATTTTTTTCATAAGTTAATATCGCCACGTAATGGCGTCGTTGGCTGCATCGGCCGCTGCAATAGTTGAGCTGTAAATTACTTGAATGCAGGTTAATTCAAGGAAGGCGGACATGAAATCGGGATCACCTCTTACAAATTAAAAGTGCACAATAATATTAAATCAGTATATTATATGCTTAACTCATACAAATATGCTTACATTTGTCAGCACACGCAAGATGTCCGTCGACACACCAGAAAAACAAGAGAAGAAGTAAGTGAAGACGACTAAAAAATTAACAAAAGAGTGTATCTTGTCACCTCTTTCGATCATTTTGTCATAAATTATTTCTTTGCATTTGAAACCTGGACAGAGAAATTCTTATGGTACGGCTACATGAAAAAAAATCTCTTACAAATTATGAATGTCTTCTTTATAAATATTGTCTTTTCGTAATATGGCACTGGGGACGCTATAGGTGCTGCAAGGTTTCATGGGGAATGGCAGCCCATTCTTCACGGAGTGCTGCACTGAGGAGAGGCATCGATGTCGGTTGATTGGGCCTGGCACGAAGTCTGCGTTCCAAAACACCCCAAAGGTGTTCTACTGGATTCAGGTCATGACTATGTGCAGGCCAGTCCATTACAGGGATGTTATTGTCATGTAAACACTCCGCCATAGGCCGTGCATTGTGAACAGTTACTCGATCGTGGTGAAAGATGCAATCGCCATCCCGAATTGCTCTTCGGCAGTGGGAAGCAAGAAGGGGCTTAAAACATTAATGTACGCCTGCGCTGTGATAGTGCCAGGCAAAACAACAACTGGTGCAAGCCCCCTCCATGACAAACTCGACCACACCATAACATCACCGCCTCCGAATTTTACTGTTGGCACTACACGCGCTGGGAGATGATCACCGGTCATTCGCCACAGCCACACCCCGCCATCTGATCGCCACATTATGTACCGTGATTCCTCACCCTATACAACGTTTATCCACTGTTCAATCGTCCAATGTTTTCGCTCCTTACACCAAGCGAGCCGTCGTTTGGTATTTATCGGCGTGATGTGTGACTTATGAGCAGCTGCTCAATCATGAAATCCAAGTTTTCTCACCTCCTGCCTAACTGTCATAGTACTTACAGTGCATCCTGATGCAGTTTGGAATTCCTGTATGATGGTGTGGATAGATGTCTGCTTATTTCACATTACGATTGTCTTCAACTGTAGGCGGTCTCTGTCAATCAACAGACGAGGTCGGCCTGTACGCTTTTGTGCTGTACGTGTCCCTTGACGTTTCCACTTTACTATCACATCGGGAACAGTGGACCTAGTGATGTTTAGGAGTGAGGAAATCTCGCATACAGACGTATGACAGAAGTGACACCCAATCACCTGACCATGTTCGAAGTCTGTGAGTTCCGCGGAGCGCCCCATTCTGCTCTCTCACGATGTCTAATGACTACTGAGGTCGCTAATATGGTGTGCCTGGCAGAAGGTGGCAGCATAATGCACCTAACATGAAAAACGTATGTTTATGGTGGTGTCCGGATACTTCTGTCACATAGTGTATACCATAATGGAAAAATTCATCAAAACGCTTGAGTCACACCTCGAATCAACTTGTAAGTTCTCGAAGAGTTTCCCTCTTTTTTTGTTGTTGGCAGGTTTCTGGCTTCTTGCATTGTAAGTTTCTGCTCTTAGAACCTATCTTGTATTTTGGACCGCTGACATACTCTTAGACAGACCTTTAATTGACTTTTATATTGCAATACTACCAGGTGCTGACGACAAGTGGGGGTGCTTAAGCCACAACCGATACGTGAGGATTTTCCGTAGTCCAGAAAAGGACAGCATGACTGAAGTGTTTTCCTCACTCTGAAAGGTTTACCCCATTCAAAGCCTCAAGGGCAGCAGAAGAGTCGCCTACGAGTCAAAAGCTGTTTGAAAAACTAATCTCTAGAAATTTCACAAACAAGACACAAACTTTTTTGAATAGCAAAGAAGAGGTTGATAGTCGGGTAGAGTAATATGATAACTCTTAGGAGGAGTGCAATACATTACCACGAGACAAAAGCGCCTAACAGAGGAGAGGCACATCGGAGTTCTATATTGCCGACTATTCAGTAATACACGAATTTTCTCTGTCTCTTTGCACGGTAATTAGAAGACGTAAATTTGGAAAACGGATTTAAGCGGGTTTCTTTGATAGGTGTGAGGAGTGTTGAAATGATTTCGAAAATTTTGAAGCACGTGCGTGCGTCGCATATTTAACAGGTCCACGAAACTTCTCGTTGGCACCAGAGGTAAAGAATTAAGTTGGTTTCATTTCGTTTCAAAAGTCATATTTTGTCGATGCGTGAGAAGAGCGAAGCCCGTGAAAAAATTAAAATGATCTCAATTTGTAGATAAAAAATGGATAAGAAGAACACTGCAGAACATATCCAGTAGCACTTGATTACTATGGAACAGAGACTTTGCGATTAGACGCTGTTATCTTCAAGAAACAGCAGACCCAAGCTGGAAAGTAATCTAATTCCAGGTTTGTAAAGTCGCAACGAGCTCCAAAGTCTATTATAGAGATAGCCTACAAAGAAAATTCTGCATAAAACCTCCGCGGATCCTATTTTCGAATACCGAGCGAGGTGAAGCAGTGGTTACCGTACTGGACTCGTCATCGGGAGGACGTCGGTTCAAATCCACATTCACTCATCCAGCTCCAGCTTTTCCATGATTTCCCTAAAACGCTCCAGGCAAATCCCGGGATGGTTCCCTTGAAAAGGCACGGCCAATTTCCTTCACCATCCCTGACACAGTCCGAGCCGTGCTCAACCTATAATGACCTCAATGTCATCGGGATGTTAAATCCCATCGGCCTTCCTTCCAGTTTCAAAATTTCTCAAATATCCAACCGAGGTATACTAAGAAAGGCATCACAGAAGGTCATAGGTTTCTCTGAGAAGGAGCGTCATGGAAATGTTGAAGTACTTCAACTGACAGGCGCATGAAGAGAGAGACGCTAATTATCCAGTACAAGCCTACTAACGAAGCTTCAAGAACCAAAGTGAAGAATCTAGAGATATTCTTAAGCCGTTTACGTGCTGCTTCAGCATAGATTGCGAAGACAAGATTACCTAACTGCCATGCACACCCTAGGGAATTAACGTCTTGATTGTCCCCACGCTCCATATGAGGGCACCATGATATATCAATACTGCTGCTACCGAACTGGTCTGTTGTCTCTGACTTGCACTTGCCATAATTCTACTTTAGAACTGACTTATCCAGTTTCACCTGGCACGTAGACTCCGTGTCATGGTGCAACTTGCCATTTTTCACATTAAGAAAAGAAAATCTCTAGCATCACAGTAGGTATTAAACCCAAGTCTCTTGGATTATAGCGTAGCGTGTACAGACTGAGCCACAATCTCACGACAGAAGTTGCCTTAAGATAGCGAAACAGTTATTTACAGTTGGGTGGAGTTTGTTCTTTCTTTTCCTAATACATATCTAAACACAGTAACGAGAATAAAGTTGTCGTGTTCTCGTTTGCAAAGGAAAAAGTGGCAGCAAAACTTTTCAGAATTGCAGTGAAAGTAGACATAATAAGATGCTACCTTAGCTACTTTGTCGTAATGTGTACCGCAGTGCAGGATCACAGCTAGTGTTTTAAAAGGAATAAAAGAAGCGGATACAGGTGACCTGTTGTAACAGAATCCTAAAATTTAAGGAACAGGACGAATTCTTCTACTCTTTCTATATCTGAAGAACGACGTCGTTCCCGCCAGTCAGTTAGTTTACATTTGTCTTTATAAAGTACTACTAACTAGTTTCGACGGTTGCTCATTTTAAAGTGCATCTTCAAACAATACATCTACATCTACATCCATACTGCGCAAGCCACCTGACGGTGTGTGGCGGAGGGTATCTTGACTGTATCGGTTCTCCCTTCTATTCCAGTCTCGTATTGTTCGTGGAAAGAAGGATTGTCGGTATGCTTCTGTGTGGGATCTGATCTCTCTGATTTTATCCTCATGGTCTCTTCGCGAGATATACGTAGGAGGGAGCAATATACTGCTTGACTCTCAGTGAAGGTATGTTCTCGAAACTTCAACAAAAGCCCGTACCGAGCTACTGAGCGTCTCTCCTGCAGAGTCTTCCACTGGAGTTTACCTATCATCTCCGTAACGCTTTCGCGATTACTAAATGATCCTGTAACGAAGCGCGCTGCTCTCCGTTGGATATTCTCTATCTCTTCTATCAACCCTATCTGGTACGGATCCCACACTGCTGAGCAGTATTCAAGCAGTGGGCGAACAAGCGTACTGTAACCTACTTCCTTTGTTTCCGGATTGCATTTCCTTAGGATTCTTCCAATCAATGAATGCACACCAGAACCAAACAAAAATCAAGAAATAGAATCCGCCAGCTGCACAAGATGCAGTGTTTTTTTAAAAAAATAGTGGTTTCTTACAATAGATGTCGTGACATAATTCTGGTGAGGAGTAATAACAATAACCACGTGACATGTGATCACGGAAACTACAGAGTAAAAATTTTTATTTCATCTACATCTACATCACCTACACGGATACTCTGCAAATCACACAGGCAGAGGGTTCATCGAACCACCTTCACAGTTCTCTATTATTTCAATCTCGTAAAGCGCGCTGAAAGAACGAAACCTAGATCTTTCCGTACGAGCTCTGATTTCCCTTATTTTATCATGGTGATCGTTTCTCCCTACGTAGGTTCGCAGCAAAAACATATTTCCGCATTCGGAGGAGAAAGTTGGTGATTGGAATTTCGTGAGGAGGTTCCTCCGCAACGAAAAACGCATTTGTTTTAATTATGTCCATCCTAAACCCTCTATCATTTCAGTGACACTCTCCCCCATATTTCGCGATAATACAGAAGGTGCTGCTCTACTTTGAACTTTTTCTATGTAGTCCGTCAATCCTATATTGTAAGGATCCCACATCGCGCAGCAGTATTTTAAAAGAGGACGGACAAGCGTAGTGTAGGCAGTCTCCTTAGTAGATCTGCTACATTTTCTAAATGTCCTGCCAATAAAACGTAGTCTTCGATTAGCCCTCCCCACAACATTTTCTATGTGTTCCTTCCAATTTAGTTGTTTGCAATCGTAATTCATAGGTATTTAGTTGACTTTACGGCCTTTACATTCGACTAGTTTATCGTGTAACCAAAGTTTAACGGATTCCCTTTAGCACTCATGTGGATGACCTCACACTTTTGGTTATTTATGGTCAATTACCAATTTTCGCAACATACAGATATCTCTTCTACATCGTTTTGCAATTTGTTTTGATCTAATGATGACTTTACTAGTCGATAAACGACAGCGTCATCTGCAAACAACCTCAGACGGCTGCTCAGATTGTCTCCCAAGTCGTTTATATAGATAAGGAACGTCAAAGGGCATATGACACTACTTTGGGGATCGCCAGAAATCACTTCTGTTTTACTCGATGAAGTTCCGTCACTTACTACGAACTGTGACCTGTCTGACAGGAAATCACGAATCCAGTCACACAACTGAGACGATATACCGTAAGCACGCAATTTCACTAAAAGCCACTTTTGTGGTACAGTGTCAAAAGCCTTCCGGGAATTCAGAAATACGGAATCAATCTGAAATTCCTTGTCAATAGCATTCAACACTTCGTGCGAGTAAAGAGCCAGTTGTGTTTCACACGACCGATGTTTTCAGATTCCGTGTTGACTGTGTGTCAGTAGACCGTCTTTTCAAGGTAATTCTTAATGTTCGAACACAATATATGTTCTAAAATCCTGCTGCATATCGACGTTAACGATATGGGCCTGTAATTTAGTGGATTACTCCTACTACCTTTCTTGAATATTGGTGTGACTGTGCAATTTTCCAGTCTCTGGGTATGGATCTTCCGTCGAGCGAACTGTTACATATGGTTGTTAAGTAGGGAGCTATTCTATCACCATATTCTGAAAGGAACGTAACTGGTATACAGTCTGGACCAGAAAACTTGCTTTTATTGACTGATTTATGTTCGTTCACCATTCCGAGGATATATACTTGCACATTACTCATATTGGCTGCTGTTCTTGATTCGAATTCTGGAATATTTACTTCGTATTCTTTTTTGAAGGCATTTCGGAAGGCTGTGTAACCCTGCTTTGTCAGCACTGTCTTCGACAGTATCTCCATTCCTATCGCGCAGAGAAGGCATTGATTCTGTCTTGCCGCTAGCACACTTCACATACGATCTCTTTTGATTTTCTGCTAGGTTTCGAGAGAAAGATTCGTTGTACTATTATAAGCATCTCGCATTGAAGTCCGCGCTAAATTTCGAGCTTTTGTAAAGGATCGCCAATCTTGGGGTATTGCGTCTGTTTAAATTTGGCATGTTCTTTCCGTTGTTTCTGCAACATTGTTCTGACTCGTTTTGCGTACCAAGGTGGATCAGTTCTGTCGTTTGTGAATTTATTTGGTATAAATCCCTCAATTGCTTCCGATACTATTTCTTCGAATTCAATCCACATCTTGTCTACTCTTATATTGTTAAGTTGGATGGAATCTAGATTGGCTCTCAGGAAGGCGTCAAGTGAATTTTTATCTGCTTTTGTGAATAGGTATATTTCTCGTTTATTTTTGTAGGATATGGGGCTTTCAATATTCAGTCTCGCTACGACTACCCTGTGTTCACCAACCCCTGGCTCCGTTTTGATGCTCGTTATTAACTCATGATTATTTATTGCTAACAAATCAAGTCTGTTTTCACATCCGTATACTATTTGCTTTGGCTCATAAACTAACTGCTCGAAATTATTTTCAGAGAATGCGATTAGAACAATGGCGGATGATGTTTCATGCGTACCTCCGGAATTAAACATGTATTTTCGCCAACATGTCGAGGGTAAATTAAAGTCACACCAACTGCAATTGTATAAGTCGGTTACGTGTTTGATATTAAATTCAAGTTTTATTTGAACCTTTCAGCAATTGTATCATCTGAACTGGTAAGTCGGTAAAAGGATCCAATTATTATATTATCCTTTTTGTCAACAATGACCTTGTAAGTAGGTTGTTTATGTTTCCTTATTGGCAACGTTACGTAGCGCTCTGTATGAAAATCACTGGCTGTGCTGTGTGCAGTCTGTGGCTAGTTTGCATTGTTGTCTGCCATTGTAGTGTTAGGCTGTTGGCTGTTAACAGCGCGTAGCGTTGCGCAGTTGGAGGTGAGCCGCCAGCAGTGGTGGATGTGGGGAGAGAAATGGCGGAGTTTTGAAATTTGTAAGACTGGATGTCATGAACTGCTATTTACATTATGATTTTTCAACACTATTAAGGTAAATACATTGTTTGTTCTCTATCAAAATCTTTCATTTGCTAACTATGCCTATCAGTAGTTAGTGCCTTCAGTAGTTTGAATCTTTTATTTAGCTGGCGGTAGTGGCGCTCGCTGTATTGCAGTAGTTCGAGTAACGAAGATTTTTGGTGAGGTAAGTGATTTGTGAAAGGTATAAGTTAATGTTAGTCAGGGCCATTCTATTGTAGGGATTTTTGAAAGTCAGATTGCGTTGCGCTAAAAATATTGTGTGTCAGTTTAAGGGCAGTCATGTATAATTTTTCTAAGGGGACGTTTCAACCTCTGCCCAAATTAGCTCACAGGAACTATGTACTTCAATTTCGTGACAAGATAAATTACTAACAGCAACAAACACGCCACCGCCAACTGTATTTGGACTATCCTTTCGGAACACAGTTACGTTCCTTGCAAAGATTTCGTCTGACCTTACCTCCGGCTTTAGCCAGCTTCAGTGTCTATAACGATCTGAACATCAGTGCTTCCTATTAGCGCTTGGAGCTCTGGTACTTTCCCAACAGAGCTACGACACTTTATAACTGTTAAGCGATGGTTCCTGTAACGTTCTTCCCTTATACGGCCTGCACGCTTTGTGAGTGATGCTCTTTTTGTGTTTTCCAGAGACCCTCTAAACTAAAACACCGCCCAGTCCACGCCATACAGCCCCTGCTACCCGTGTCGCAGCCTCCAACGTTCAGTGGCCTCCTGACCTATTCTGCAGAACCCGAAACCAACCACTCCATGACGCAACTCAAGGAATCTGCAGTCTCCACGATCGCAGAACCGTCTGAGCCTCTGATTCAGACCTTCCACTCGGCTCCGCACCAGAGGTCCGCAATCGCTCCTGTCGACTATGCTACAAATGATCAGCTCTACTTTTATCTCGCAAGCGATACTTGCACCCTTTACCACTTCTGTTAGCCGTTCGAAACGAGAAAGTATCTCTTCCGATCCAAAGCGAAACACATCATTGGTACCGACGTGAGCCGGCATCTGCAGTTGGCTGCACCCTGTGCTCTTCATGGCATCCAGGAGGACCCGTTTCACGTCTGGAATGACTCCACCCGACACGCACACAGGGTACACATTAGATTTCTTTCTTGTTGTTCCATTCCTTTAATCTCATATGGGTTGGGATGGGCTGCCAGCGCACAAATGTCCTTCTTTTCAGCCAAGAGGTTTAACGTGTACATAAATGCGAAACAATGTAATGAAATGATAGAATACTTAAAAACGCTCTTAAAATTTATAAAACATGTATCTTAGCAATGGTGTTTTAAAACTGAAACATTTAATTTATTGATTAAAAAAGTAAATGATAAAATAAGAATAATAAAAAGACCTCCAAAAGAAGTTGGTAACACATACTGTCTTCAATTTAAGTTCGCCTCTCTCTCTCTCTCTCTCTCTCTCTCTCTCTCTCTCTCTCTTTACCCCTCCCCCTCCCCCTCCCCCTACCCCTAGTCTGAGTGGTTACTTCTGCCATGCTGCGGGCCCGGATTCGACTCCCGGCAGGGACAGAGATTTCCTCCACTCGTGGACAGGATGTTTTTTGTCATCTTCATCGATATGCAACTAGCACAGAGTGGTGTCGACTGAAAAGACTTGCAGGTGAAGGCTCCCGGTCAGCGATGGTATACGATCATTTCATTTCCCAACATGAAGTCCTGCACTCTAACAACAAATTGAAGGATGAGCACTGGTGAAAATTTTTAGTTTGGGGTAACATTAGCTGTGCTTCACTGTCAAGTATTAAACTGACGGCAGCACAAGGTACTTCAGTATCATTATATCTGTGTTAATAGTTGTAGCCATCTTCACACAGAATAGAGATAAGTTTCACTCACATTACCATGCACAATGTAATCACCACAGCAAAACCCGGTAACATTTTTTGGAAACCTCGTTACGAACATATTTATACGTACTCACCACTTTCAAATTTACATATGTTTCAGTATTATATCTATATAGAGTACACACACAGCATCAGAATATGTGATATGTAGGTGGAGCCCCGAATTAATGTCCAAATCCGGTCACTCGAACTAGCACGTCGGATGGAACTGACCGTCCGAACTCCCTTCAGCTTTTTAAATCAAACTCCAGAAAATTTCAGTCAGGCTGGCCAAGCTTAACAAAACTCTTTCATAAGTGTAGGGATAGGAAGGTTTGTTTTGTTGACCGTTAGACGTTTGGTTCACCAAGGGTGGCATATTTATGATAGGTTTTGAAAACGCGTGCTTTACACGTAGACGACCAAGTTAACGACGTCGGCGGACGAGATACGCTCCCTCTTCTTCTTATACGAAAGAGGGATTGGTTGGGTTGGTTTTGGGGAAGGAGACCAGACAGCGAGGTCATCGGTCTCATTGGATTAGGGAAGGACGGGGAAGGAAGTTGGCCGTGTCCTTTTAAAGGAATCATCCCGGCATTTGCCTGGAGCGATTTAGGGAAATCACGGAAAACCTAAATCAGGGTGGCTGGACACGGGATTGAACCGTCGTCCTCCCGAATGCGAGTCCAGTGTCTTACCACTGCGCTACCTCGCTCTGTCATACGAAAGAGCCTTTCGTACTGAAATAGAGATAATGTTCCCTTAATGACTTGTTCCTAACTACAGCGCCCAGTTATGTGTTTACAAGGCAACTATTTTTATAACTGCGTTATCGTTCACACTTAGAGTAAAATAATACAGAAATAAAACATTTCATTTTATAGATCTCTAGCTGAATTTTGTACGTATAATGCTTGTGACTGAGATCTTCTGACCAGTTTGATGCGGCCCGGCAAGAATTCCTCTCCTGTGCGAATCTCATCATCTCAGTGTAGCACTTGCAAACTATGTCCTCAAATATTTGCTGAAAGTATTCCAATCTCTGTCTTCCTCTACAATTTTTGCCTTCCATAGCTTCCTCTAGTACCAAGCAAAGTCATTCCCTGATATTGTAACAGATGTCCTATCATCCTCCCCCTTCCCCTTCTCACTGTTTTCCACGTATTCCTTTCCTTTCCAGTTCTGCGCAGAACTTCCTCATTCCTTACCTTTTCAGTCCACTTAATTTTCAACATTCGTCTGTAGCACCACATCTCTTCCGCTCCTGTTTTCCCACGATCGCAGAACCGTCTGAGCCTCTGATTCAGACCTTCCACTCGGCTCTGCACCAGAGGTCCGTATGCAAATACCCAGAAATTACTTCTTCAAATGCAGGCCTATATTTGACACTAGGAGACTGCTCTTGGTCAGGAATGCCATTTTTGTCAGTGCTAGTTTGATTTTGATGTCCGCCTTGCACCGTCCACTATACTTGTTATTTTGCTGCCTATGCAGCAGAAATGATAACAGCAAGAAACTTAACATCAGGGTTGATGGTCACAAAGTTGATGATGTTAATGAATTCCGTTACCTTGACAGCAAAATAACCTATGACGGGTGGAGCATGGAGAACAACAAAAACAGACTAGTAATGGCAAAAAGGGCATTTCTAGCGAAGAGAATTCTACTAGTATCAAACATAGGCCTTAATCTGAGGAAGAAATTTCTGAGAAGTTACGTCTGGTGCATAGCATTGTATGATAGTGAAACATCGGCTGTGAGAAAACTGGAACAAAAGAGAATTATAGCACTTGAGATGTGGTGCTACAGGCGAATGTTGAAAATTGAGTGGACTGATAAGGTAAGGAATGAGGAGGTTCTGTGCAGAATGGGAGAGGAAAGGAATATGTGGGAAACGCGGTAACGGAGGATAGGACATCTGTTAAGACATCAGGGAATGACTTCCATGGTACTAGAGGGAGCTGCAGAAGGCAAAAACTGTTGAGGAAGACAGAGATAGGAATACATCCAGCCAATAAATGAGGACGTAGGTCGCAAGTGCTACTCTGAGATGAAGAGGTTGGCACAGGAGAGGAATTCGTGAATTCGTGGCAGGCCGCATCAAACCAGTCAGAGGACAGATGACCGCCCCCCCCCCTCCCAAAAAAAAAAAAATTAGTAGAATTCCTTAACTTCATCTACTTCGTGACCTTCAATTCTGACGTTAAGTTTCTCGCTTTTCTCATTCCTTTTCCTTCTCATTACTTTGGTCTTTATTCGATTTACTCACAATCCTGTACTCATTAGACTCTTTATTCCTTTCAACACGTTCTGCACTTCTTCTTTACTTTCACATATCAATAATATCAGCTAATCTTATCACTGCTAACCTTCCACCTTGAACTATAATTACGCTCCTGAACCTTCCTTTTATTTCAGTTGTTGCTTCTTCGATATAAACATTCAGCAAAGGGGTGAGAGACTTCATCTCCGTCTTACACCACTTTTAACCCAAGGATTTAGTTCTTGGTCATCCACTCTTAATATTCTCTCTTCAGTCATTTACATGTTTAATATTACCCGTCTCTCCCTATAGCTTATCCCTAGTTCTCTCAGAATTTTGAGCTTCTTGCGCATTTACATTGTCAAAAGCTTTTTCCAGGTCGACAGATCCTATAAACGTGTCTTGATTTTTCTTCATCCTTGCTTCCATTATCAACCGCAACGTCAGAACTGCCCATCTGATGCCTTTACTTCTCCTATAGTGACACTAATCATTATCTAACTCATCATCGATTCCCTTTTCCTTTCTTCTGTACATTATTGTTATCAGCAAAGCAGATGCATGATCTCTTAAGCTGATTGTGCGTTAATTCTCGCACTTGCCAGCTCTTGCAATCTTTGGAATTATTTGAGTGATATTTTTCCGAAAGTCGTCTGGTATGTCGCCAGACTTATACATTCTACACACCAACGTGAGTAGTCTTTTTGTTGCGTTTTGTTTATTTGGAAATGATGATGGAATTTTATCTGTCTCTTCTGGCTTAATCGATCTTAAGTCTTCCAAAGCTGTTTTAAATTCTGATTCCAATATTGGATCTAAATCGGCTCTGATAAGAACAACGCTAACACTGAACTGTTCATAGTAACACAGTCTCTGCCCTTCCTTCCCGTTGTATCATTTTCTGATGCTGTTGGTATTACCCTATACTTACTGACGTGAAATTCTTGTCTTCTTTCCATTTCACTTTAGTGGCCCCTGCTATATCTAGACTGAGCCTTTTCATTTTCCTTTTCAGATTTTCTTGCTTTCCTACCACGTGGAAGCTTCTGACATTTCACGCCTCGACTCGGAGAACATTCGTTGGCCATTCAGTCTTCTTCTCATGGTCACCTCCCCCTTGGCAGCCCCCTCCTGGAGATCCGATTGGGTGATTATTCTCGAATCTTTTGCTAAAGGAGAGATCATCATGATACTTTTTCAGTTACAGGCCACATGTCCTGTGATACACGTTACGTGTCTTTAAAGCCGTGGTTTACATTACCTTCTGGATCCTCAAGCCGTTGGTCATGCTGATTTTGCCGCCTTTAGGAGAAGTTTCCCACCTCAAGGATAAGAGCGTGCCCTGAACCTCCGTTCGCTCCTAGGCAATTAAATGAGAGACACCTACATAGTATTTCGTAGCACATAGGGTCTCGCCGTTGACGACATGACACGTTTCGGCATGGATTCCAAAAGACGCTGGAAGTGTTCTTCTACAAGTACATACTGAAAAAGTTACAACACACTGCATAAAAGTGGGCACCTTGTACCAATGTTAATTGTACATTTTCCTGTATCACTTACAAATGGAGCGAGGGGAAAACGACTGTTTATATGCCTCCGTACGAGACTTAATTTCTCTCATCGCGGCATCGCGAAATTTCCTTCGGTGGCAGTAGAATCGTTTTGCAGTCATCTGCAAATGCCGGTTCTCTAAACTTTCCCGACAGGGTTTCGGTAAAGGACCGCCATCTTCAATCCACTGATTCTCATTTGAGTTCAAATCGGATTTGGCGATACCAATGTTGTTTCCTTTCTAGGAAGTTTTTCGAAGAATGTCGATTTTAGTGCTGCTATATGCTGCCTACGTAGACTTATAAGTCTTTCTCCGTTTGGTTAGTTCTTTTATACGCAGGGAATTTTCCTACTACTGATCCTTGCTGACGTTCTTTGCCAATTTGTGCATTAAAGTCTCCCACTAGTAATTCTGTGTTTTTCTGCGGAATGTGTTTGACACAATTTGTCAAAAATTATCTGTGTGCTCTTTCTGTTTTCTGTTTTTCTCATTTATTCACGCATGTGTATTTAAAATTGTTAAAAGTTGGTTTGATGACTTGAATGTTGATATGGAAGGTCTTCTACTCTAATCCATTCGATTCTGTTATGGAGTTTTATATGTGTTTGTTTACAATGAAGCCTGTTCCAAATTAGGGTACGTTTTCCATAACTGTGTTTCCTGGTTTTTCCTTAAGTATCCTCTATCTATCTGAAACAAAAGGATGATCATCAGTAAACGTTGTTTCTTGTAGCGCTTTTACGAGGGTCAGTCAAAAAGTAATGCCTCCTATTTTTTTTTCTACGTTTAATTGTCAGGAAATTTAAATGCAATTACATAGGTTGAAAACCACAACATTGAGGATCATTTTGTCATTTTTCAATGTAATCTCCGCCCATCTCTACAGTTTTGGTCCATCTTTGAACAAGGGCATGTATCCCAGCACGGTAAAAATCACAGCTCTGCTTCCTAAGCCATTGACGCACGGATGTTTTGACGGCCTCCTCATCTTCAAAATGAATCCCACGATGAGCTTCTTTTAGTGGCCCGAACAGATGGAAGTCTGATGGTGCCAGGTCAGGTCTGTATGGGGGATGAGGCAAAACTTCCCATCCAATTTTGACAATCTCGTCAGAGGTGTGACGACTGGTGTGTGGTCTTGCATTGTCATGCAAAAGAAGAACATCTGCCATTGATTTTGTTGGGCGAACTCGCTGAAGACGTGCTTTAAGTTTGTTGAGGGTTGTGACGTATTGAACAGAATTTATTGTGCATCCCTGCTCCAAAAAATCAACCAGAATCACACCCTCTGTATCCCAGAAAACTGTTGCCATAACTTTCCCTGCCGATCGCACAGTTTTGAATTTTTTCTTCCTCGGCGAGCTTGTGTGACGCCACTCCATTGACTGCCTCTTTGATTCGGGTTCAAAAAAATGCACCCATGTTTCGTCCCCGGTCACAATTTTTTTCAGAAACTCATCTCCCTCCAAACGGAAGCGCTGCAAGTGTTGGGAGGCTATTGTTTTCCTTGCCTCTTTATTCTGATCGGTTAACATTCTTGGAACCCACCGTGCACAAACTTTTGAGTACCCCAATTGTTTAATAATCGTGATCACACTGCCTTTACTAAGAGAAATAATGCGACACACTTCATCTGCAGTCACCCGACGGTCACCACGAATGATGTCATCAACTTGCTGAATGTTGTGTGGAGTCACTGCACTCACCGGCCTGCCGCTCCGCTTTTCGTCAGTCAACGGTGTTTGCCCTTCAGCTTCCTTACAACGACGAACCCATCGTCTAACAGTGCTGACATCCACTGTCACAACACCATACACCTTCTTCAGTCTTTCATGAATGCGTATGGGCGTTTCACCTTCTGCATTCAAGAATTCAATCACACAACGCTGTCTCAAACGAACATCGATGTCGGCCATCTTACAAACTTCTGCTGTGGTGCCACCTGTTGACACAGAAAGTTACTACTGCAGTGGATTGCAGAAGAAGGTTTGAGGAATGGCGCCAAATTCAAATTTTTCACTTAACTTAATTTCTTTAAGTAGAAAAAAAATGGGAGGCATTACTTTTTGACCGACCCTCGTATCATTATACCTTCCTCCTTTAGAAAGTTTCTTAAAGTCTAAGTTTTCCTGCTTTTAAGAGTTGAATTTACATTAAAAGTGTCTAGGTAATTCATGTTTCCATGATTGATTTTATGGGTTTGAGGTTTAATACAGGTTTCAGAATTCTTCGACTCATTTTCTGCAATGTTGTAGGCCGCCAGAATCTGAATGCCTACTTTTCATTTTCTTGGAAACGGGAGACTGGCTGCACCCCGGGGTAAAATCTCTTACAAGGAGCAGTTCCATTGTTGATTCCTTATTGAGTTAGGGCAATGATTTACTAGCTCTCAGTAGTATGTTTCCACCGCACCACTGGTGAATAAACGTTAACCACATTGCCTCTTACTGCAAGTCAGACGCTTTGTAGATTATATTCATTGTGTTGCTTCTTCCACTAGTTTTGCCGTTTCTAGATCCATACTTTCTACCTTCGCTACCGTTTAAGTCTTCACTGTAACGCTAGGATAGAGCCCTCACAGGGAGCTATCACCTGGGGCAGGTGAGCCCTGGTTATTTAAGGGTTGTTACTCCTCCCCCTCCTCCTTCTTAATCACTAGCATGATGAGACCCAAGGCTTGGGACAGACATAGCGGAGTTCGATAGGCTATATATTTTTAATATTCAGTATACAATATATAATAATATATGTAATTTATAAAGGGGATACATTACTACAAAAATCTCATAAAGTAATTGGTCGATTTACTTCATATATACATATGAGGGTTGGAACTTAAGCAGTGGCAACTATTTATTTACAGCTCGTACAAAATAGATACGTGTTTCAAAGTTTTATTGACCTTCAAAGTAGTCACCAGCATTGTGTATAACCAGTTGCCAGCGATGTGGAAGTCTTAGGACCCTCTTATCAGTGACAGTTTTGTTGACAGTTCGAGGGGCGCGGTCTATTGACGGACGAAGCAGTTCTGAAGCGAATGTCGTGAAATGTTCCCTTCAGTTTAGAAATCGACTTGAACTCACGAGGGCTTAAGTCATGGGAGTGCAGAAGGTGGTATAGCACTTAGCAGTCCCATTAGTCAAACACATCAGTGTTGTCATGCAAAATGATGGTCAGGTCCTGCAGAAAGTGACATCACTTCTGTTACTAAGCTGGTCGTAAGATGTGTTCCAAATATGGCTAGCATAGAGACAGAAGTGGTGACACTTTCTGCAAGACCTGACCATCATTTTGCAGAACAATGCTCAAGCACGTACAGTGCAAGCTGTTACTGACTTGTTGGATAGATGGGGCTGTTAAGTGCTATACCACCTACTTCACTCCCCTGACTTCGCCCCTCGTGAGTTCAACTCGATTTCTAAACTGAAGAAAACATTTCACGGCATTCGCTTCAGAGCTGCTACAAATCCGTCGGCCAATAGACCGAGCCGCTCGAACTGTCAACAATACTGGTACTGATAAGAGTATCCTACGACTTCCACATCACTGGCAAAGGGTTATTCACAATGTTGGTGACTACTTTAAAGGTCAGTAAAATTTAGAAACACGTATCTGTTTTCTACGAGCTGTAAATAAATAGTTGCTCCTATTAATGTTCCAACCCTCATACATGTTCAGAAATTATATATATATATATATATATATATATATATATATATATATATGAATGGAGGTATATCACACATCTTTCGTGGTTAGTTAACAGGGACGAAAGGGTCTTTACAGGAGTAGACAAGAAATGCTAAGGTCGTTTCTTGGTCACACACTGCTTAAGCACGTGCCGTCTCTACCAAGCCAAAATATAGAATTAGTTTTGAAAATACCCTGGCAGAAAGTAAAAATTAAATAAGCAAGTTAGTAACGTTATCCATCTACTATCGTCTTAATAGCGCCTGTAAATTTCGAACTTACATCGTCAAGGTTTCAGTCGTTATGTAAAAATATTCATTTCGATATCAGCACACGACAAACGCATATATGTGGAAGTGACAGTGCGCTGCAGTGCGTTTCTAACTGTAAATTGCGAAATTGTGGTGGAGAATATTTAGAATTACAGAAGGAAATGTGCATATTTTTGTTGAACCCTTTAAAAAAGCTGAGAATTTTGCTTCTTTCTGTATACTACATTACACTGAAGTACCTTGTATGTCTTTGTTACAGAGTGTTCAAAGATGGCATTACAAGCTTCAAAGAACATTACAAATTGCGCAGATATTAGTTTCAACATATGGTTATTGCATATAAAAAAGATGTATTCGCATATTGTGTTCTGATGCAATATACTTACATTGATCCTGTGTAAGATCAGCGTGACTGTTTCATAAATCACTTTGTTTCATAATCTGTAACACTGTTGTTAATGTCTAGTTTCAGGCTTTACCAAGAATAGACGATATTGTTATCTCTTCGTGAATGCGGAACTAAAAATGTCGTTTAAAGAGGAGATTATGTGGTATAACTCTGCACCTATTAAAATGTTAATGAAGACTTCGACGCATAAGAGCGTAACACAACGTGTAGGGAGTACAAGACCGATTCATAGGTTCGTAGCGGTTTTGTTGTGCATGTTGATATTCCAGTTACTATGGGTATATTTATAGACTGTCATTTTTTATTTCTAGTTTTTGTGTTTATATATTGTCATTTTGTCATTATAAGATAATCAGTGGAGCTGTGTACAGTGGAAAAAGGAGTGCCAAATGGAGAAATCGCAGCATTTCCGACTGTTCTATTTGAATTAAGTGGAGATATCAGAGCAGCGAAGGCAGTCAGAAACATTTGCGCCGTGTATGAGAATAATGCCATTAGGCAGAGCACGACAAGAAAATAGTTTTCTCGTTTTAAGGAGGAGCGTTTTGTCATTAGTGACTCTCCACGTTCAGGAAGACATTCGTGTTAATCCATAACGATTCACGTCAGTGTAGTCGAGAACTCGCAAATGTGATTAAGTACGATCATTCCGCCATCGTGCGACATTTACATGCAATGGGGAAGGTTCAAAAATCTGGTGTTTTGGTACTGCATGCTTTAAGGCAAAGTCACAAAAATCTGCGAGTGACCGTATGTGCATCCCTGCTTGCTCGTCATCAGTTAGCTCATGACCAACACCGATAATTCCTATCCTGCTGTTGACAAGAAATGGTGTCTTTATAATAACATAATGAAAGGGAAGGAATGGCTGAGCAGCAGTTCCCCTTCTAAAGCCCTGCAAGCATCCACAAAATATAATTTTATGCATCTGGTGGAACGGCGATGGTGTGGTGTACTGCGAATTACTTCCGCTAAGTGTAACAATCGCTGCTGATATTGAATATCAACAAATGAAACGCCTTGCAGACGCAGTCCAAGAACAACGACCAGAAGACTGGAAGCCTGTATGAAGCATTAAAGAAAAAGGTTGGGTAGTCATCTCGCAACCACCTTATCCACCTGATCTTGCGCCCTCAGCTTTTCACCTTTCCCGCTCTTTGTCAACAAATAGTCAAGGAACTTCCTTGCCGGATGAAAATGTTCTTCGAACGTGATGACTACACTCTCGGAATCGTGAAGTGACCCCCGCGTTTTTTGGCTGTTGTAAATATGAAATAGTCTATGCTATGCATTTTTAGTGTTTATTGAACCTAAGGGAAAAGGCTTAGAGCATTGCACCAACCTAATAAGATCGCTCATGGTGATAAAACGTACTGTAAACCAGTAGCTTTGCCTGAGACACGCCGTGGGACGCGTGGACAAGCAGCTCGTCGTGGCCTACCGCCCCCCACTCCGCAGCCGCGCAGAGCACGTGACTGCACCGGTGGTGGGGGAGGCGCGGCGCGATGTGGCGAGGGTAGCGGCGCGACCGCCGCGCGGCAGTCTGCTCCCGGACACCACGCCACCAGCGTCCTCCCAACACGCAGCAGCAGCCCGGCTCCCGGCCATCAGCTGACGGCGGCCGGCCCTCGCGGCTCGGACTCCCTGACACTCCGGCGCTGTTGCGCTGCCTACATCTGTGCGGCAGTTTCTCCGACAGCAGTGGTACCTGGCACAACTTCCCCGCGGCCACGTCTCCTGGCGCGCTATGACGTTTCGCGCCGCCGGGCCGCGCGCTCCGGCAGCCTCCGGCGCTCAGCTGACGGCCAGCGCGGGCGCGGAGGCGGTGCCGCGGCGCTGCTAGGCGTCGGCCGCCCCCGCATGGCGTCGGCGGGGCTGTGGACGCTGGCCGCTCTGGCGGCGGCGGCACCTGGCTGGTGGTGGCCTTCCGCTTCCTGCCACCAGGGCGCCGCCTCCTGCACCGCCGCCTGTCTGCGCCAGGTGAGTCACCTCGCACTGCTAACAAAACAGGTGGAGTACGTTTGTATTTTATCGAAATTGTAGAATTTTCTCGTCGTAAACATTGCGTCTGTTCTTGGCAAAACCGAGACAGTGCTGTGAAGAGACCGCGCAAAAACAAAATTTGTCTGCATTCTCCTTACATTTTATTTTCCAATACAGGCTAATTTTTTGATTGTCGAGTGCTGTTTACTTCAAAATGTTTGGTTTCGGGCAATGTTGCCCATCTTCAGACCATATAGAACAACCTGTCGGAATGTATATCTTAGTGCATTGTCATATGTTTAACAGTATACGCCAGTGTACTGATATACTCAACAGTGTATGACAGTGAACTGTAACTACCACATATGATCAGAAAGTGGTCAGCATCGCCCAAAACCGATAATTTTGAAATAAACATTTATCGACACGCACAAAAGCAAGTATGTTCTGTGGAAATAAGTATCGCTTGTCTTAAATACGCCCAGTTTTGGTAACTCTTCATTTTCTGCCTTCACCGTATTATGAGCACAGTCAGTTATTTCAAACAATCAGCTGATTTCGATGATATGGCGTTTTCACGTGCTTACTCTTAACCTCAGGAGTTTTTACAACACCATTTATGTAAATAGTTGCTGACGTAGGAGACTCGAACGATAACAACATTCCATATTCGTCAGCTACTGTAGTTTCGTATGTATGTAAACATAGAAATTCATGATATATTAGTAATTTTTGAGAACATTTCTCGTGGAGAAACAGCAGTCTGGCTAAACATATTTTAAACATGGAATAAAAACAGTTCTGACCGCAATAAAACATTTATTCAGAATGGTTGCCGGTTTCTATCAGAATGTGTCCATCTTCAGACCATTTATATGATGATGGCGGGGGGTGGTGGTGAACGGAGTAGGTCCTATGACAACACGAACATCAACTGCTTTTGAGCAGCTGACGTTCTTGGAGTCATAACACCTGCTCCGTTCAACGCCACCGCTTGTCATGATGATATAAATAGTGTGATGATGGTCACATTCTGACCGAAACCGATTACCATTCTAAATAAACATTTTATTGCGGTCAAGACTGTTTATAATCCAAGTTTGAAGCATCGTGATACATTGTATGGAAGACTGCTTCCACAGGTTGGTGTTTCTGGTTCGAGCCTGCTACGCCAGCGGTTGCAGTTTTTAAAGACGGTGTAAAATTAGTGTTTGAGGATAACAGCAACCTCTTAAGAATGGCACATAGCAGACATCAGCTAACCATATGAAGTAAATGACTGTGATCCTAATACAGAAGAGATGGAAATATGTGAGTGACTTTGAATGAATTTATGAACGTGGCACCGTCTTCTCAATAGCGTCCTTACCTGACCATTCCACCTTCCGCAGTCACAGCTTTATCATCAGGTTTTCATTTCTGGTACAACGACGATTTTTACGATCTAAACATGTCTCTGTAAACGCTACATTGCCTCCTTAATTACAAATTGTGAAATTCTTGGGGAAATTACAGGTCTGCTCGAAATGACTATATCGATTACAAACGTCTATAAGTGTTTAATGCATAGCTCTACGTTTGTAAGAATTGTGACCGATGTAGAAATAGGCTAACAAACATTTACATAATTAAAATATGCGTTCTGAATGACACCCCCGATCACGCGGAATACATGAAAGCGATAAATCACTTCACGCCATACATACTGAAGCCTATGCAGAGTCAGAGCGAGAGTGTTGGAAATGTGTATTCTGAGTTCTGAAATTCTTCTCGTCAAAGAAGAAGCGCGCGCGCACACACACACACACACACACACACACACACACACACACACAAGGTCGAAAACGTAATGCTATAAATAGAAGTCCATGAGTGTGAGGCCCGGAGATTTAAACGTACGTAAGAAGGATACAGCGTTGTCAAGTCCAGTATGATCCGTCTAACGGTCTGCAAAGAGTTGATTTAAAACTGTGCTCCAGATTCCGATTCATTGCGCCTGCGTAACGATCAAAATTTAAAACTTTCTTTTAAATTTTCTGTAATTTTTGTTCATGTGTCACTGTGCGTTAATTACTTACAGACGTCTATAATCGCTATATACATTTAGAATTGTCCTACATATAGAACTGCAGAAGAATGTACGCACATTTTTGCTAGAACTCTTTTGTATACCTTTGAGTATTACTGGTTTCTGTTGTACACAAGTTCATATTGGAGTAATTTCCAGATGTTGTTTACAGAGCTTTCAAACATGACGCTACAAGTTTCAGTTATCATCACAAATTGCATAGATACTTCAGTACTGAAAAGATGATAAATAACATACATTTTATAGAATAAAATAAGCTTCAAACAATCTTTTTAACTTACATATTCTTCATATAAACAATAATATTGACCTTGTTAAAGGGGAAAATAATTATTAACATTACTGTTACAGATTACAAAACAAAAGTGAATAATTGAGCAAACATGCGCCCTTTATACATAAATAAGTACCAGTGTGTTGCGTAAAACACAATATACGATAAACATTTATTAATGTTAATATCTGCGCCATCCGTGAAGTTATTTCGGACTTGAAAACTGTGTAACTAAGATATGCAACTTACACCAATGTGGTGTCATATACGACAGATAAAAAAAACTTTCAGTTGTACTAAAAGTTTTCTTCTGTGATTCTATACATACTCCACTGCAGTTTTACAATTTACGGTTGAGAATACGGTATAACTCACATAGAGACCTGTTTGTGGCGTGTTGATATTGCAGTGATGGCTCTTACATTAAAAACTGAAACCTTGTGATTTCAAAATTTATGTGTGCTCTTAAGAAAATACTAGACAGATAGTATGATTAACTTGTCTGTTTTTCATTCCTGGGTGAGTATTTTTGAAACGATTTGTTTCTTTCGCTTGGTAAACACAACACCTACCTACGCTGTATGTGACCAAGAAACCGATTGCCTTAGTATTCCTTGAAACTGAGAAATCACGTACACTTCCAAATGGGAGGAAAACAGATAGAAAATAAAATAAACGAATAAATCAAGTTACGTATCGCACGCGACAGAACCGTTAAGTTGACAATACACGTTGATGGTTTGCTGGGCTACACTGGCAGCTCTCATTCTCTAGGTGTGCCGTTCTGTGATTAAAATAAAAACAAGTTATGTTTTCTGATTAACTATAAGAAAATCCAGCTCATGGGGAAGCTGCTGACAACTGGTCGTCTATGTAAACAAACGCATCTTGAACTCGTACGTAGATGAAATCTTCCGACATCGCACAAACATCGCTGATGAGATGATCACACGCGTATTAGCGGTCATGTGGAGCAATGTACGATAGAAAAAAAAGAAAAAATGCAAATTCTTATGTACCAAACTGCGCTTGCATCACTATACAAACGCATCCTCGCTCAATCAGTGTTGGAGTGTGTTTCATTAATCTGGTATCCTTATCAGGGCGAAATTTAGAGCATAGCTAGAAGAATGTTCATTTCTTTGAACATGTTTGTTTGGCACGAGAGCGTTACTGCAGTTACTCACTTAATTGGTATTTGATGAAACTTCAATTTACTTTGACTATCTTTTTTACGTTAACACTTAAAGCTATGCCGTGGAACTACAGCTGCTCATTTATCTGGATTGTAGAAATATACAAAAATCTAATGTTATTTATATGCTACTTTCTGGTTTAAGGGCTACAATGTACTTACGACATACTATAATAATAAAGACAAATAGTATTGACACTAAATAATGTTGAGAATTTTATAATCATTTTAAGACAGAGGGAATTGGTACGTTGCCTGTGAAGTTCGTAATCGGAGAAGAGCATAACTTGCACAGTGCAGTGTAACGAACACAGCTACGTGTTGCTCATCCGTCGCCTTCACAATGATACCAATGGGAGAGGCGCTGTATTCCGATATTTGTTGCTGGAAACCAGATCACGACATCTATAAATAATTAACGGAAACAACTGCTAATAGTACTGAGATCAGAATAATAATAATTATTACCGTGCACCTTCCGACTTCGAGACTATAGATTTCAGCTGATCGAGAATTTTGTCTTACCTTGAACAAGCTGCCTCAGCGATAAAATCTCAGATATGTTCTGTGAATAAAAGGTACAAATGAATGACACTTCAACTTCCAACCTAGTTCAGAGAACAGATAAATACAAAGGACGACGTCTCCAATTCACATCTCGAGTGCTTTCTATAGCGTTCAAGTTATTTCAGCCTGTAAACGAGTTTATAATACGGATGCTCCTATGACTGTTTAGCTTTCATGGTGAGATATGTTATTGTGCCGATATGATTACTTCTTTATCCAAACTAAACTTTTTATATCAGCTTTTGCGTCTTTAGTGTTGTATTTCATCCGTACACGTTCACCTTTGTCTTTATACTTAGTTCATACTTTCGCATCTCTAAAAAGAAACACCGTGAGCCAACATACGAAAAGCAGTAACTCAGAACAGAGCAGTTACTGCAAATTCCCAAGTGAGTCTTGATTTACAGAACAGTGAGAATGTTACGCATTACAATCCCTGAATCATTGTGTCCTTAATTTTGTATTTCAGATCGTCGATTTCTTCGCATTCATTTAATCTCTTTGCCCTCTTGGGAAGGTTCTGTAATATTTGGTCAGCTGCATGTCCTATAGGGCATTTAATTTTGTACTTCGTCTGTTTTTTTAACTGTTATCGTCTAATGCAACAAGCAATATCTCTGTAATGCTTGTAAGGCGAAGGTTTCAGAAATGTGTACCGCTGCATTTCATTAAAGTATATTGTTTGCTTCTTCGTTTATTCGTTTAGGGTACCACATTTTCATACTAATATGATACGGATGCTTACCAGTAAACCCGTAGGCAGTCTGCTGTATTCATTGTGGAATTCCCGCCAATGTGCTCGTGACAATGTCCAACGTGCTCTGTGACGAACGTTCAAACGTGAAAGGCAGATCAAGTTTGTGACTAAAACAATGAATAAAAATGTCAGCAAGACGAAAGACCAAATGAATAGAGACGTTTATCATCAAGGACACTGCAAGTTCGTGATTCGTTATTCTCTAAACTCTTTCATGACAACGTGCAGAGCCGAATGGTCATTTACCCAAGCTTCCGTGACAGGTTTTATGCTAACAGTAAGAGGCGAATTAAAGCGGAGAGTTTCATTCTTCGACTGGTTTATCCGCTCATTGCTGACGGTATCTAGGGAGGCACGCAGAAAGAATGAATGAATGAATTACGAGACGAAATATGGAGGTTAATGTTAAATTAATATTTTTCTTTAGCATCAACTTGTCTACCTCACGTTACTTGCGACATTGAGAGAATATGAGCAGATGGTGATAAACGAACCCGGAACGATCATTCTATCAAAGAAAGTTTTATAGGCTTCGAATGTATTTTTTTTTTCAATTTGATAGCTGGCGTATGTCTCTCTTCACTGGTATCAAAGGTAAAAACTGAGAGGACACTTACGACTCGTTTTGATAACCACTGTTACTTCCTAGACTCACAAGATAACCACACGGCAATCGAATTTTTGTAGTTTTTTTTTTTAATATTCATGGTACATGAAGTTTAGAACTCCAATATCAATATGTAAAAGCAGTTCGTTTCAACTATTCTCGAAACAGTTTCATTCGAATCAATCTTTTAAATAAAGGTGCATCTTCCACGACTTTAAAGTTGGAAAAGTATCGGCGGAGCAAGAGACTGGTAATCGCTGGATCGAGTCTCGTTTCGGTAATTAGTTTTTCGTTATTTTTCAGTTCAGTTCGAATACCAACCTCATTTCAGTATAAATTTCATCAGGTATGTGCTCATTAACACATAGAACTCCCATTTTTATAAAAATGCGCGTCCTTTTATTTCAAATTACATATCGCACACAATAATCCATTTTCCATTGCAGACGTTAAGACTTAATTGCCGATCTTTTATAAGAGATTGTTAATCAGGATTCTTTTAAATAATAGAGATTAGAAACTAATTTTTTCCGTCTCCATGAATTTTGAGCTACACGGAAAATCTCGTAGAAAATATACCTTCGTGTCAATATTTGATTCGAAAGTGAATCGAATTCCCGACCCCACGTGCCACTTAAGCATTCTATCACAGAGCCAAGTTGCTTGTCTAAAAGTAACAAAGCTGTAAAACATGGTCGGAAAACCTAAAAGTCGATTTTTTCGAGAATTTTTCAGGGTTGCTTGGAACTGGTTTGATACTGATATTAAGAGACCTCAACTTCGCGTAAAAAAAAAAAAAATGCCGTGTAGCCTCTTATGTCAGTATTGTGGAAGATAATACAGCTACTTCACCTAACCGTGTTTCAGTAGTGCTGCAGGTCAATGTATAGCCCGAAGTATGCAACAGGATCATATTTCTCTCTCTCTCTCTCTCTCTCTCTCTCTCTCTCTCACACACACACACACACACACACACACATACACATGTCACCTTCAATGATAGGGAAAATAATTATTAAGAACTGGAGGAACTAGAGTAGAGTCCATTTTTGCGCACTTGCGTTGACTAGAAGCGCAGAACGAAAGCAGCAACCGCGAGAATCCGTTTCTAATAGATTCTAATGGCTTGGCGTTCTACAGGTTGGGGGTATTTTCGCTAATAATAACCTGTCTTAAAACACAGAACTTTGTTTCTCTCTTTGTATGGAACGGTTTTCAGAGGTACAGCCAAATTTCCTAGGAAATGATTCGCCCTGTTTCTGTCGTCATGTACCCATCAAACTGGCGAATCAAACTGGTAGACTATTATGTGACAGTGCAACTATTACATATGCTTCATTTTTGTAATGTTTTTCATTTATATTTTTTCCATCAAAATTTAGCTGTTTTAGTTCTCTGTCACAATTATCGTAGCTAAAATTTCTGTCTAAACCATCAATTACCAATATTACGAATTGGTTTTGAAGTATTTGCAAGACCCATTTCCTGTTGTGTATGTTTCGTTATTGAGCTCTAATTGCTCCACCTTTATTGGAAAAACTGTAATGCAGACGATCACAGATTTTTGTAGTACAATAATGCTCGTAGCTTAACCTATATCTTTCAGAATATACTTTGGCGTTCTGATGGGAGATAAAAAGTACAATTCTTCTTAAATCTGTCGCTTAATGGAGATGAGATTTCTCGATAGATTGTAACTCGTTTTGTCACTGCCGCAGGTCATCAAATTCAGTAAAGTCACAATCGATCGCACTCAACACACTTCATCAACCGTGAAACGTTTTCTGGATTTAATTGCTAATTTCCACTCCAGATATCGGCTCAGTAGCCATGTCTTACTCAGTGCAGTATTAGAACAAACTGTGATTGTCTCAATTGTTTGCAGACATATTAGTGATGAGATATTCAAAAAATTACGACGTGTGACTACATCGAACCTCCATTCGCTCTGAAACGTCGCTTTCTCTTGAACGCAGTTGATTTTCGCGCGCTATTATAGTCAATGAGAAAATAAACCTGTGACTGCATCGGAAACGGCGCAATATTATATTTGTTGTAAGAAGTGGTAATAAATAGAAGAAATAAGGCGCTCTATGATTTTTTGTCAGAATTGCCGGGAATTCAACTTGATATCATAGCAGGCAAGAAAGGCTAGGTGCATATATTTCATAAGTCGGTGCATCAGAAGATTCATGTGGTATCGGCAAGTGCTGCTGCGAAACGTTAAATAAGATTCACGTAGTATCGGCAAGTGCTGCTGCGAAACGTTAAATGATGTACATCTCTCAACAGGTCCGAGTTTAGATGGCCATTGCTATCTGCGCCTGCCTCGCGGGTAGTCTAACAACGTAGGCGAAGTCCGTGACGGCGTTACCGACGCCCCGTCCTTCAGTGTCACACTCGTGTATTCTGCTCTCTATTTAAAAGAAATTTCCCACCATACTAGGAATTAATACAATAGCGACTTCTGGAAACTTTCACTGTTAAATGACAAATTAATAATGAATATTGTTTAGAAATGTTTATCGATTTTACATGTCCCAGGCCAAATAATTATGTAGTCGCAGCTGCATAACATTTTCAAGCGGCAGCGTGAAGTTATAACTCAGTTTGCTTTGCCATTAACACCCAGAATAATAAAGTAGCTTTTAACGGCGTACGAGTACCTGCCCAGAAAAGGATACCAAACGCAATTGTGCCTTCTTCGCTTCGAGTCATTGTGACACAAAAAGGAGCTTGTTCGTGTCTTTCTGCATAAATATCTCCTCCAGTTTCTCTGTAAATAAGTAATTAACCAGTCTTCTAATCTAGCCTTCAGCAAATTGCGGGATTTCCGGAAGCACTCTTTCTAGTGTTTTTCTGTATTTTACTCTCTTTCTGCGGCAATGAATTACAATATAAACTGTGACGACAATACAGTACGATACCATTAACATTTTCTTGAAGAACCATTCGTCATTTAGTTGTTACAAGTCAGGAAGAGCAGATGCAAATTTCTGTGCTAACCTTACCACAAGGTAGAAGCTTGCTGAATTATTCCAATCCAAGGAAGACGACTCATTGTTTCAGGCGCTCATTGTGATTCTTTCTACATTTCTTTTGTAGCAACTGAGTTGCAATATCCACGCATGTCCTGTGGGTGATACGCGTAGTAAAGCAGTGTATCAAATGAGCATTTCCTGTAAGGTTTTAAGAATATGCGAATATTCCGAGGCATTGTTGTACTTCGTCTTGGTGCATATTAATGGAAAAGCAAGTTGTGACATCTTCCTCTACAGTTTCTTTAAGATAATATTCACAGTATTCACAGGAATCGAAATCGTTGTCCATAGCTTTCCTCCTATCGTGCGTACCAATTACTTCTATGGAGACTGCTGTCTACTATAGTGCTCTGTAAAACATAAGGAAGAGGCAGATAACGTAACAACTACACCGTGGAAATGAATGAAAGTGCAGCAGCACGTTGCCAGAGGTCACCCAGGCGTGCACAGAAAGCTGGACGTCACATGACGCCAAATGGAACTGCCCCTGCAACACGTGACAGCGTGGCAGTTGAGAGAACGGGAAACAACAGTGTGTGTCAATCAACGAGCACGGTACCCTGTGGTGGACTTTTTCATTGAAAAGTGCCCAGAAATGATATTTCGATGACTTCACACTGGGGGGCAATCATCGGGAAACTTAAGAACGACTAAGTGCGACGAATGTAGCCCAGGAGATTGGTTCAAATGGCTCTGAGCACTATGGGACTTATCTTCTGAGGTCATGAGTCCCCTAGAGCTTAGAACTACTTAAATCTAACTAACCTAAGGAAATCACACACATCCATGCCCAAGGCAGGATTCGAAACTGCGACCGTAGCGGTCGTGCGGTTCCAGACTGAAGCCCCTAGAACCGCTCGGCCACTCCGGCCGGCGCCAGGAGTTTGATATCGCTCAGAGTATTCTTTCATTTGGGTGCTGAGCGATCCGAACCACAGGCACTGCTGTCCAAAGGAAGGAAGGCGGTCGACGACGGTCAGCTACAGCATCGGAAGACCATATTTCCGAATATTAGTTCAGTGCCGTAACAGTTGCACCGCCTCGTACGGCTGGTCACATAATTGTGCAATTTTCTTTGATTTACACACAAATATCTTAAGATAACTAAAAACGTGAAGCACAGGTTTGGTCTTCATCGCCGCACCCATTAAGGACATCCAGTGATGCAACTGATCTCTAAACGTTGTGCTCTTAATACATGTGCCTGCAGCAGCATTCCGTTCTGTTATCGTATCTGCCTCATATCACCGCCTATTTTTCTGTGCAGAGCAGGTGATCCTTCGATCTCCAGGTTGTGTGACGAGGCACGGAAGTCGAACACCTTGTCGCCTACTCTTGGCTTTACCGTCCTTCAACCATTTTCCATGGATGATCACGACAGTAGCACGCGAACAGCCAACCAGCTTCGTCGTTTCCGAGGTGTCCGTTCCGAGGCGTCGGCCACGAGAGTTTCCTCTTTGTCAAAGTCTACTTGTGGTCCGCCTCGTCGCTGCAATGATGCCACATTCGTCTCTGTTGCATTAATGTATCTCTATTCTGTTACTATACACTGACAGGAAGAAACTCGAAGCACCAAATAACATTTAATGTAGTGCGGTGTAACTGCCAGAACGTTGAATGTAAGCATTCAAACGTGCACGCACTGTGTTGCATAGGTGGCGGATGTCAGTTTGTGGGGTGGAATTTCATGCTTCTTGCACTTGGTCCGTCAGCAGAGGGACGATTAATGCCGTTTGTAGATAGCGCTGGCGGGAGTTATCGTCTGCTGATGTCCCATGTGTGCTCCACTGGAGACAGATCTGGTGAGTGAGCAGGCCGAGGCAACATGTCGACACTCTGTAGTTCGCATGTTCCTTTACAACAGTGGTATGTGGACGACCATTGTTCGTTGGAAAAAGTCCACTGGAATGCCGTTCATGAATGGCAGCACAACATGTCGAATCACCAGACTAACATACAAATTTGCAGTCAGGATGCATTGGATAACTCCAAGTGTTTGTCCAATGTGTCTAGCAGGCAGACAGGTTGACTGCAAACCCTAAATTTGCCTTTTTCTAACCAACACACGGCCATCATTGGCACCGAGGCATGACTAGCTTTCATCGGAAAACACAACAATCTCTAGCCATCGTCCAATGAGCTCTCGGTCGACACCACTGAAGTTCCCAAATTGCGCTGGTTTCGGCTAAGTCTCGGTGCTGTCCTTGAAGTAACCGATTTGTAACAGTTCGCTGTGTCACGGTGGCGCCAACTGCCGTTCGAATTGCTACTTCAGACACAGTTATGATGCAACAAAGCAATACGACGAACACCATGGTCTTCTCTCTTGCGAGTGCCAAGTGGCCGTAAGGAGTCCGGTCTTCTTGTAACAGTACATTCTCGTGACCACCGCTATCAGCAATCATAAAGTGGCTACATTCGTTCTAAGACTTTCTGCAATATCTCAGAAGCAATTCATCTTCTCGTTTCCCCATTAGATGACCTCATTAAAACTTAGTGAGGCGGTGGCCGAGCGATTCTAGGCGCTTCAGCCTGGAACCACGTGGCTGCTGCGGTCGCAGGTTCGGATCCTGCCTCGGTTGTGGATGTGTGTGTTGTCCTTAGGTTAGTTAGGTGTAAGCAGTGCTAAGTCTAGGGGACTGATGACCTTAGATGTTAAGTCCCATGGTGCTTAGAGCCATTTTGAAACTTAGTGAGGTGTTTGTGAAATGTCGATAATGGCGTCTTTATCGCCTTAAAGGCATTCTTGACTAATATCGGCTCACCGCGTTCAATCTCACCGATATCTAACGCTCGCCATTGTAACAGTATGTATTTAGCGAAAACCTGATTTGCATCCTCATAGTGGCGCTAATGGCACCAAATTCGAATAGACATCATCTTTCAGAAACACGCCTACCAACTTTCGTTTATGCTTTGGTGTTGTGATTTTTTTTTGCGAAGTGTACTTTCTATACCACCCCACAGCAATGTCCGGATGCGTTGAATATCCTGTTGGACGGTGGAGTATTTTGGCTTACCAGTGTGTCCTATAATATGTTTGACTTGCATAATCCTGGATGTTTAAAACAGATATCCGATAGCCTGAATCTTCTTGCCTATTATGGTTTGTGGCACCGTTCCATGCAATACTAACTTTCCCACTGGAAATCGCGTTTTACCTTTTTACCTCTGGTTTCCCATGTTTCTGGTTTCATGGCTGTTCACCTATGTTTACCCGAACACTACTGCCTTACCAGCAAAGTCATACTCTAGTATCTGGATGACTTCTCAAAAACTCAGCTTCCAAACTGACGTATTTGAGCTTTCTGGACTGTGGGGAGTACATCAGGTAAGAGGTATGGAACCGTGGCCGTCCGGAACTTTTTTTTGTTGTTGTTGTTTTTTTAAGGGCTCGAAATGCTTCGTACGAATTGTAGGAACATCAAACACATACATCGTGACGCTCTAACAGCGGACTGCTCAGAAAACCAATGGCACCAAGTAATCATAACGAACGCAGTAAATGGCAAAATTCAGGAACTCACTGTTACATTCATGACTCTGTACATTAAACATGTTTCTTTTTGTGTGGTATGAATAAGAAACGCCCATCCCCCTCAGATGACATCTGACGAAAAATAGAATAGGTGTTCACAGAACTCCCAACTCAAATACGAAGTTTGGATGTATTCTGGTCAAGAGAGGAAAAATACGAGAGATTTATCACTAAAACTAAATTATACTAATGACAGCATATCTGTTTTTGCATCAAATCAATTCCTTTTTTCAGGATTTAATGTTATGCTACTCACCATGGGGCACTACTTGTTTCACGAGTTGTCTGTTTGCCCTTGGTGGAGGAGGAGGAAGGGGGGGGGAGGGGGGAGACAATCTTGGTGAATGAGGTTGCTATATGGCTAAGTAATACTACAACGTCCGATATCGCATCGGAACGAAAACCAAACACCTTACCGATGATCCTCTGCTGTTACTTTTAATACGGCGTGGTGGATACCACACTGGTTTCTTGAATAAGCAGTCTCATACATGAAAACTGCAGAATCTCAGCAATTGAACCGACTTTAGCTCACTGCCAGTGGGACTCAAACAAAAGATATAAGACAATCATTTAACGAGACGAAAGAAACTAGCTGAGCGTCATACACGCATCGAGTTTCATTATACAGACAATTTGCTCAGCACATCGGCACGAAAAGCGCATTAAGTGCAAGAAATCTTAGGATTGGTATAAATACCAGATAATACAATTTATAGTATTTTACAATAACAGTGCCAGAGACTACACAGGGTGATCCCGTGACCTTGCTACAAACTCTGATGGATGATGGAGAGGGGTAAACGTATCAATTTGAGATCAGGCTCCCTGGTCCGTAGAGTACCGCTTCAAGAGTTATAAACGAAAATAGTTCTGATACCTCTGACAGTGGGTTACATGTACTAGTATTACTGTTGCTAAGACTGTAGGGTGGCTAACTTTCAGAAGTGGTGGTATGGACCAAAACAAAAAATAATATCTAATAAACGCTGGTTCAGAAGATTTTCTCTCTCTAGCTTATTTAATGATGAAGAAAAATAAGCTGAGACATTTTTAAATCAAAGTCTTTTTTCGGAAAGTCATGGCCATAATGAAATGTTTTTTCTCAAAGCACTGAATGTAATGTAATACGACGAAAGAGAGAAATCGTCAGTGACGTTGATCCTGATCCAAAATTTTAGGCAAAAGAAAATAATAACTGCTAATGATATCAGATAATTAAGTATTGGCTTAATACGTCAGGCCAGTGACCATTCGTATTGTCAGGCTAGACACATTAGGCTAGTGAAAAAAATTCTTACGTAAAAAATATATGCTGAGAACTGAAGGAAATGATCGGCAAGTCGATATCAGGGAAGCCCTGGTTAACAATACAACACGAATAACGGAAGAACTCGTAATGTGTTGGGTCATTATACCCTCAAACAGTTCGTCACCAACCCTTTCCTTACATCATAGGAAAAAAATCGAAATTCATAGAAAATTATGGTTATTATTATGGGAGTAAATCAGGTCTAATATTACTAAAAAGAATCCTACATAATTCATAATTACGACACATAAGACCACGGATGCTTACGTTACTACAGAAAGAAGATAAAAGGCACCTACGTATAGCGAGGATAAATGAAGCACAATATTTCGTTTGTTTTAAAGAAAAAGATAGAGTTCCTTCCTGTTTGGCGTCTTTAGCAAAAATCTCTGGTCGAACATCTTTACGAAAATTTTAGATATATGAAGTACTTCACAAATAAAAACAAAACATAAATTCATATAATATTACAACTATTGCATGCTTTCATTGGTACACACTTATTTTACTCTTTATACTGTTCGTACATTCATGGGGGTTTCATTAATGTATTTCGTAGCCAATGTATATCATGCTTCAGCTATTAAATCCATATTTTAAAAGCTATAAGCACATGTTCATTCTCTTTTGCTGCTACCTTTTTGGTTTACACACTTTTGGCGGAGGTGGTACGGACCAAACCATGACAAAATATCTAGTAAATATGGGCTCCAATACGCGTGCCTTAAGAGCTATAAGTACTTCTTCATCTTTGCTATTGCGAAACACATTTCTTCTGCTGAACACCTCTATTGAAACATCGGGGAATGATCTCCATGACATTAGAGCTAGCTGTATAGGGCCAAAGCATCAGTGGAAGACAGAAACTGGAATACATCCAACAAATTACTGACGACGTAGGGTGCAACAACTACTCTGAGATGAAGAGGTAGCGCAGGAGAGGAATTCGTGGCAGGCAGATTAAAACCAGTAAGAAGGTTGATGACTCGAAGAAACCACCTCTCAAAAATGTCTCAAAGTAGCCTGTCCTACAACCTTAGTAACAACAATACGGATACATGTATTCCACTGTCAGAGATTTCAGAACAATTTTCAGTTGTAACCATCACTTCGGCCAATTCCGGACCAAGGAACCTTACTTCAAGCTGTTACGTTTACCCTTTGTAACAACATCACGGAATCACATTGTATAAAACTTTCGTGGTGCTCTTTCAGTAACACCGTTGATATACAGCAAACAAGCACGTTCTCTGACAAGTGGAGGTGCACGCACGCGCACTCACACACGCACAGTCACATGCACACACACACACACACACACACACACACACACACACACACGGACACGCACACACACACACATATGCACAAAAACGCACATGAGCTTACGTTGCGTGCCACGCACTGCACTTTCTTTTTCTTAGGCCCTTTTTCCGTAAAGCTACGTGACGTCAAGGTATCATCATTATGGCAGTCAATTTCTTCGCCGAATTATGCTCGGAACAATTTATGCGGCCATTATGATCACTTAGCAGATAAGTGAGGGCTGCACTGCCATATAGGCTTCGCATATTATCTGTACTGCTCTGCCATTAAATTGCGTATGAATAAAACATAGCTATCGAGACCCTTTGCTTCGCTTCCCAACCGAAAGAAAAAACGCGGATTTAAAATGTAAATTCCGTCATGTACTTGGAACTTAGTTTCTATCCGATCAGCATATGATAGCTATCGAGAAACAAACAAAAGAAAGGAAGTTCATTAGACACTCGGTTGCAGTGCAAGTGTTCTCGTGTAGGCTTGCGTGCGTTATTTGTAGCATGTTGCCGTGCAGCCGTGTTTACATACCGTTTTAATACCGCGACCACCTGTCGTCAGCCATTATACACTTTTTATTAGAGACAAAACTCGTTTAACGGAATAATCAACACCAGACTTCTTGATACTTCGGTGTCCAACTGGGTTGCGAAAAGTGCTCTCTGACTTACAGACACATGTCATAATGAAATGACGAATGTTGGCCTACTGACACTGTAAACGATAGAAAAATACAGTTTCTGGGAATATTCAGCGTCAACAGTAGTAGCACAACGAAGTGCGGTTGGCTGGGAAATCCTAAGTAATAAATTCGAACACGACGAGTATTCCTTAAACGGTTGCAGCTACAAGACTGCATGGGTAACAGAAATCAATAAAATTACAAAATCTTCGATTTAAGATAATTATCATTTATTGTTCCGTCTTAGGTTTTAATCAGATTACATGTTTAGATCACTCTAGAGCGTCGTTATCAGTTAGAAAGTGGCCTCATTGTGGGCCTCCATATGGCCTGCTGGTGGAGTAGTTGTCAGCATTTCAGCAATCCATCTTGTCTACTCGGAACCACATATCAAAGTTCTGTATTCTGATATATGGTTCGGAGTAGAAAAGACGGGTTGCTGACGCAACTTCTTAGATCTCATAATGTTCCAGACTGATCGAAATGTGCAACTGAGACGGAACATGAAATTATAATTATTTTAATTATGGAAACAGTTACTGAATCTCTCAAGACAATTATATCGACAGTAGTGAAAACCGTCGAAATTGCACAGATTTTTTTAATTCGAAAGCTGACCAGTTTTGGATCTTTGTAGTCCATTATCAGACCACCCGTTTAAGTCCTACTGTAACACCATAATGTATACGCTGGTCACATTGCGTATTTGCGTGACAGAGTACAAGATATAAAATAGTATCATGCACGTAGCCACTCATACAAGCAATGTGGCCAGCGAACACACAATGGTGTTATGCTAAGACTTATGTGGATAATTTGACTATGGTCTACAAAGGTCCGAAACTGGTCACCGTTTGAACAAAAAGAAGCTCATGTGCAATTCTGACTGTTTTGTAATTTGTTTTAGTCACACTAAGTTGTTGCCTTGTGCCATCCAGCATACTGGACGTACAATATACAGATAAAAGAAATGCTGTCCGCATCCAAAGTGCATCCACAAGTCCCTTATTCGCATGCGGAAATATTTTGTCAGCGTCTGCCTCCACGGACATTAAAATTTTGTAAATCACTTTAAACAGCTCAGTACGCCGAAGCCCTAGCGGTAAACTTGAAGTTTCGTCCGCTGAAACCAGACCAAGTGCGAGATATCGACAGGGCTACGAAAAAGCAAACGAATTAAGGTGATTTACGAGATTATAATACACTCCTGGAAATTGAAATAAGAACACCGTGAATTCATTGTCCCAGGAAGGGGAAACTTTATTGACACATTCCTGGGGTCAGATACATCACATGATCACACTGACAGAACAACAGGCACATAGACACAGGCAACAGAGCATGCACAATGTCGGCACTAGTACAGTGTATATCCACCTTTCGCAGCAATGCAGGCTGCTATTCTCCCATGGAGACGATCGTAGAGATGCTGGATGTAGTCCTGTGGAACGGCTTGCCATGCCATTTCCACCTGGCGCCTCAGTTGGACCAGCGTTCGTGCTGGACGTGCAGACCGCGTGAGACGACGCTTCATCCAGTCCCAAACATGCTCAATGGGGGACAGATCCGGAGATCTTGCTGGCCAGGGTAGTTGACTTACACCTTCTAGAGCACGTTGGGTGGCACGGGATACATGCGGACGTGCATTGTCCTGTTGGAACAGCAAGTTCCCTTGCCGGTCTAGGAATGGTAGAACGATGGGTTCGGTGACGGCTTGGATGTATCGTGCACTATTCAGTGTCCCCTCGACGATCACCAGTGGTGTACGGCCAGTGTAGGAGATCGCTCCCCACACCATGATGCCGGGTGTTGGCCCTGTGTGCCTCGGTCGTATGCAGTCCTGATTGTGGCGCTCACCTGCACGGCGCCAAACACGCATACGACCATCATTGGCACCAAGGCAGAAGCGACTCTCATCGCTGAAGATGACACGTCTCCATTCGTCCCTCCATTCACGCCTGTCGCGACACCTCTGGGGGCGGGCTGCACGATGTTGGGGCGTGAGCGGAAGACGGCCTAACGGTGTGCGGGACCGTAGCCCAGCTTCATGGAGACGGTTGCGAATGGCCCTCGCCGATACCCCAGGAGCAACAGTGTCCCTAATTTGCTGGGAAGTGGCGGTGCGGTCCCCTACGGCACTGCGTAGGATCCTACGGTCTTGGCGTGCATCCGTGCGTCGCTGCGGTCCGGTCCCAGGTCGACGGGCACGTGCACCTTCCGCCGACCACTGGCGACAACATCGATGTACTGTGGAGACCTCACACCCCACGTGTTGAGCAATTCGGCGGTACGTCCACCCGGCCTCCCGCATGCCCACTATACGCCCTCGCTCAAAGTCCGTCAACTGCACATACGGTTCACGTCCACGCTGTCGCGGCATGCTACCAGTGTTAAAGACTGCGATGGAGCTCCGTATGCCACGGCAAACTGGCTGACACTGACGGCGGCGGTGCACAAATGCTGCGCAGCTACCGCCATTCGACGGCCAACACCGTGGTTCCTGGTGTGTCCGCTGTGCCGTGCGTGTGATCATTGCTTGTACAGCCCTCTCGCAGTGTCCGGAGCAAGTATGGTGGGTCTGACACACCGGTGTCAATGTGTTCTTTTTTCCATTTCCAGGAGTGTATCTTCGGATCATTTTCCTTAAGTTTACTCATTTACCTTTGTAACCTCCTTGGAAGCACTGCCTACACTGAAGCATCATATAATCATGTTCACACACTAAAGTTCCCAATGTAAGTAAACTTGCACTGTGTTCCTGTAAACGCATTGCCTGACAAAAAAGGAAGACGTGACCGAATGTTAATGTAACTACTACAAGTACGCAACATCAGCGGGTATATACCTCGCAAATGATTATAGTTTCAATTCTCTGCGGCAGGTACAAAGGTCACCAGAGTGAGTTAGTCTTCGTGTTTAGCGTTGTTACCAGATGTAAACGGCGGGAACAGCGTCAGGTGTTGAGTGATCACTATGAAGAACACGGGGATGCCGCTCACACGTGTGAGAAGGCATTATCAGAGCCTGACAGAAACGAGCCTTATTGTGGGCCTCCATACGGCCGGCTGGTCGAGTCGTGTGACGTCAGATTTCTGGGGAACACGTATGTAACAGGGACGTGACACTGGGTCTTGTGGGAATGTGAGGGCAGGTATACTTGTCATATTAACAGACATCCTACGTCCTCAGCTCTCATGCGACAGCATCTTGGTGTCATTTTTCAAACGAACTATGCTCGTCCACACATGTGTCATGTATGGGTCTTCCCGGAGATAGAAAAATCGGCAGGTCTGTCCCTGATACAGCGTGTGGGACCCGCTCCAACGTCAATCCGTCCCGTTGCCATTGCCATCAACGTACACCAGTTTTTTGGAATCTTGCCTTACGAAAGGACACAATGGCTTTATGAGACCCTTTCCAGCCGCGTTAGAGCGGGCATCCGGGCCAAAGGGAGCAACAGGTCGTTCTGATAAATGGGCTCATGCCACAAATATTTTTGTAAATTTTTCTCGATATTGTAATCATTGAATTAACATCAAATACCCTTGCAATCTGTGGTTTCACTTTGATTCCGCCTCTTATGTAGAGGCTTCATTTTCATACCCCGACAAAAAAACAACTGCAACACCGAGAAGAAATTGTGTGACGTTACTGAAACATAGTGGGCCTATTTCTACATCTGAAAGGTATTGTCAGTTCAAATTTTTGCGACCGAAGCGTAAGATTGGCGCTAGTAGCGCCACTATGAGCATGCAAATAAGGTATACTCTAAACGCATACTGTAACGGTCATGAGCATTAGACACCTTTGAGACAGGATGTGGTGAGTTGGTACTGTCAAGAATGCCTTTAAGGCGACAAAGACGCCATTATCAACACCCCACTGAGTTTGAACGAGGTCATGTAATAGGGCTACGATAAGCTGCGTGATGTTTCCGCTATTTTGCTGAAAGATTTGGCAGGGATGTGCCCACTGTACATGACTGGTGGCAGCGGTTATCTACATCTACATACATACCCTGCAAGCCACCGTACGGTGCGCGACCGAGGGTACCCTTTATCACAAATAGTTGTTTCCTCTCTTGCTCCACTCGCAGACAGAACAAGGGAAAAACGACAGTCCTTATGCCTCCGTATGAGCCCTTATTTCTGGTATATTATCTTCGTGGTCGCTACGCGAAATGTATGTTGGCGACAGTACGATCGTTCTGCAGTCAACTTCAAATGTCGGTTCTCTAAATTTTTTCACTCGTGTTCTTCGAAGTGAATGTCTTCTTCCCTCCAGGGATTCTCACTTGATCTCCGTAAGCATCACTTAACACTTGGATGCTGACCGAACCTACCGGTAACCAATCTATCAGCTCGCCTCTGAATTGCTTCGATGTCTTCTTTCGATCCGACGTGGTGCGGATTCCAAACACTCGAGCGGTATTCAAGAATAGGTCGCACTAGAGTCCTATGTGCGGTCTCCTTTCAGATGAACCACACATTCCCAAAATTCTCGCAATGAACCGAAGCCGACCACCACTCGCCTTCCCTACCACAACACTCACACGCTCGTTCCATTTCATATCGCTTCGTAACGTTACGCCCAGATATTTAAACACTACAAATGATATATCCGAACAATACGCGCTTGTTTATCCTATTCATCCGCATTAACTTTAATTTTTCTACAGTAGGAGCCAGTTGCTATTCATCGCAGCAACCATAAATTTTGTCCAGGTCATCTTGAATTAACCTATAGACACCTGCAGATGCCTTCCTGTACACCACACCACCATCAGCAGATTGCTGCCCACCCTGTCCGCCCGATTATTTATGCATGTAGAAAACAGCAACGATTCTATCACACTTCCCTGGTGCACTCCTGATGTTAGCCCCGTCTCCGATAAACACTCACCGATGAGGACAACATACTGGGTTCTATTACTTAAGAAGTCTTCGAGCCAGTCACATATCTTGGAGGCTATTCCATATGCATATACCTTCATTACCAGAATTTACGGTCGCAAGAAGACAGCGCTCCGGATGGCCACTTGCTACTACTGAGAGGGAAACCCGTCGTGTTCGGAGCATGGCTCTACTGCGTCGTACCGCATCTACAACAGGAATATGAGCAGCAGTCGGCTTCACAGTGATACAACGAACTGGTACAAATGGATTACTTCAAGGACAGTTCCGAGCCAGACGCCCTGTAGCATGCATTCCACTGACCCAAACCACCACCGTTTGAGACTTCACTGAGGTCAAGAGAGAGCTCACTCGTGGGCAGGATGGTGCTCTGCTCAAAGCTGGTTCTGCCTCGCTGCCAGTGATGGCCGTGCGTTGGCTAGGAGGAGGCAATCAATATGTCTGCGTGCTGGACGCACTGGACTTACACCTAGATTTATGGTCTGCGGTACGATTTAGAATGACAGCAGGAGAATTCTCGTGGTTATCTCACGCACCCTGACAGCAGATTTGTACGCCAGTCTGGTGGTTCGACTTGTTGTGCTGCAATACATAAACAGCACTCTAGGGAGTAATGTCCAACAGGATAACGCTCGCCCACATGTCTCTGTTGCACACCAATATGCACGGCAGAGTGTCGAGATGTGGCCGCGGTCTGCTCGAACACCAGATCCGTCTCAAACCTGGCACATATGCGATTTCATTAGACAACAACTCCAGCGTTAACTGTCCCTGTATTGACTGAACAAGTGGAACAAGCATGGAACTCCATCAGACAAACTAAGAAAAAAATGGTTCAAATGGCTCTGAGCACTATGAGACTTAACTTCTAAGGTCATCAGTCCCCTAGAACTTAGAACTACTTAAACCTAACTAACCTAAGGACATCACACACATCCATGCCCGAGGCAGGATTCGAACCTGCGACCTTAGCGGTCGCGCGGTTCCAGACTGTAGCGCCTTTAACCGCTTGGCCACCCCGGCCGGCACAAACTAACACCCGGCACCTATACGACACAATGCTCACACGATTGTATGTTTCCATTAACTTTCAGGCGGTTACACCGATATCAACGTAACAGTATTTCACGTTTACAATGGCTTATCTCGTGTTCACATTAACCTCTGATCTTGTAATATTAATCACCTAAATATGCTACCTAGGCAAATGTATTCTCGAAATTTCATTACTTTACTCTAATTTCTTTTGGTGTCGCGATCTTTTCCCTCATTGTGTATATAGAATGACGCCGCTAACTATTTGACCTCAAATCATTTAAAACCCGTTGAAGACATTTATAATCAGTTTTCTATCAAGGTGAACTCTGACCGGTGATCATGAAACAAGCAATAACTAGTTAATAACTGGGATACAGGCGTCAGCTTTGATTTCTTTGTTCGTAATCTTCGGTTTTATTTATGTTGTACGTTTTCTTATTGCAAAACTTTACCGTGTGCAAATAACATAGAATATCTAAAGTAACTGAAGAAACAATTTGATTTTAATATAGATAATAAAATTTATCCTCAAAATTGAAATAATTTGGTTACTAACACACATTCCTTCGCGAGCACCAGATGTTGTCACTGATAGCTGGCCGTTTGCTAAGCATTGTGGCACGTATAAAAGTAAGTACTTTCACCTTAATGCCGACTGAGTCAATTTAACCCGATATAGCATTTTCTTTGGTACGAAACATTGTGCCTTAATCCAGCGACGCTGTTTTCCTTGGAGAGTAATGTATACTTCATGTTAGCCGGCAATTCAACGACAGCAACAGCACAAAAATGTCCACAAGTTCGATGTATTTTTATTCTTCATTTTTTATCTCGCCAAGACCTCGTCTGCCCAAAAAGACATTGTTCGGCTAAAAGAACACAAATTAATAGAAAAAATAAAAAAGAAAGATAATCCATGTACCTTGGTTACTAAGCAAGTTAGAAGAACACAGTGCCGTTTGTTTCATGACCACTTTGTCGATGTTCATCTGAGTGAAAACTTATTAAAAATTCGTTTAACTTTAACAATTTTGGCGCCTGTTCCAGCTTTAGCATGAACGAACCACCATGTCTCGAGCCTCTACCTCCAGGATAAACTCCTAGAGACGGCCCTACAATAGCGACCTGGTAGCGCTTCTGCTCACCATTAGTAAGTGACATCTCACTGAAAATTGTACTCCTGAGTGCAATAAAATTATAAAATTGGAACTTTCATTGCCGGAAATATCACAATAAACAAATAAACACCATCTGGAGCTTTACTTCCTTTGTTGAAGACTATCGGTTTTTAATTGCGCTTCAGATCACCTTCAGATCTGGCACCGCAAAGTCCAATGGTATGGTAAACGGTCAGTCCAGTAGGCCCATTGTAATGAAAAGTTCGATGCGACAAGGGTGCCCGATGTCTACGTCACTCTTTGCAATAGCAATCGAGCCATTGCTTTTTCGCCTGAGCTACAACCTACAAGGATTCACTACACGCGGCCGTAGGATTGTCTGCAGGGCATATGCCGATGATGTTGCATTTATTGTCAAAGACAAGGACGAGATAGAGAAAGCACTCGACATAATAAACAAATATTAACAAGTATCTGGTGCGAAACTGAATACAAATAAGTCTGGCATAATGAATATTGGAAGCGGATTAGGAGTGCCCATTCATGGGCCAATAAAGGAAATTGTCACCATGACATGTCTCGGGGTGGAGTATACAAGGAATATTCGGCAGACCATCGCAGTTAATTACAGAAGAATCCTCAACACCATCCGTGCTTGTATACGTCAGCACAATCTCCGTACTCTTGATGAGATACAAAGAGTGGCTCTCGTCAACATCTATTTATCCTCTAAATTAAATTACGTGGCGCAAGCCCTGCCAATGCCGAGGGAAGTGGCGAACAGGATTTTGGCTGCTTTTGGCCACTTCGTCAGCCACGGCCACATCTTCAAAGTCAAGTACCAAACATTGACTCTATCGATTGAGAACGGAGGATTGAATCTCACAGACGTGTACAATAAAGCACAAGCATTGTACGTCTGTAAAACATATAAACTGTGGAAGCGGTCAGTCGACAGTGTCACCGCATTCTTGTTAAATGAAATAGCGCCGGCCAGCCAGGACGCCCCAATAGACGTTCACCACATTCCAAATGAACTTTACCACCTAAAACATTTCTTCGTAGAATATAGGTACATTGGACTGGGAACACCCGAGAAAGATGTCATCAAAGTCAAGAAAATATACGAAAACTTAATGAACTTTCAGACCAAGAACATCATAGAACAAAAATACGTCGGTCACTCTTGGCATGATATCTGGAGGAACATACACCACCCGTATTTACCAACAAAAGTGCTGTCATTGTGGTACTACTTTGTGAATAGGAAATTTCCAACGAACTCCAGACTACATTCCATTCACCTGGCTGATTCCCCGTTGTGTACCACTTGCAACCTGATTGATACAGATGAACATCAATTTGTCTGTGGAAATGCGAATAATATATGGTTGTCAATTAGAAAAAAATTAGCAACTATGCAGAGAAAACCGCCGTATTTGATAACGCCAGCGTGCCTTTTATACCCGGAAGAAGAGCTATACCCCACCTGGAAGAAAAAAGCTGTCAGCTGGTTGAAGGGACACGCGGTATTTTACCTGCTGTCCAGTAAAGAAAGGAGCGAAGGAGATTTTTGGACGTACATTTCCGACCAGCATCACAAGCTACTGCGCATGAATAATTATTATGATACATACGCCAACTTCCTCAGAAGAACAGTCATGTGAACTCCATTTTCGATTATGCGATTCAGAACATGAAGAAACGAGAGACAATTTGATCTTTGAAAAACAAATACGATCAAGTGACGAACATCACTATCTGGTTTAGACTTGGATTTTTTTCTAAAATGCCAAGGAACTTGTAATTAATTTTAATTTGTTTTATTACTTTTAAATGTCAGTTGAAAATTGTGTAAAAATAATGGTGCAAAACTAACGTGAATTTTATTTTCCTGATCTGAAGATGATCTGCAGCGCAGACTGAACCTGGTAGTCACTAATAATACAAGTTGTGATCTATAGGGTGATTGTCTACTTGCTATCACAAGAGAGAAAAAAAATGGTTCAAATGGCTCTGAGCACTATGGGACTTAACTTCTGAGGTCATCTGTCCCCTAGAACTTACAACTATTTAAACCTAACTAACCTAACATCCATGCCCGAGGCAGGATTCGAACCTGCGACCGTAGCGGTCGCGTGGTTCCAGGCTGTAGCGCCTACAACCGCTTGGCCACCACGGCCGGCCACAAGAGAGATCTCGATTACTAACAGATAGCGTTAGCTAGGAAATGTCGGATTTATTCAGAGTTCCCAGGCTATTAAGCTAGTGTCGAATGTAATTTCTAGGTAAGTCCAATGCTCGTTTCTCTTTTGTGGTGGACATTTTCAGAGTTTTTTTTTTTAGTTCTCTGCACATAGCGACTGCCAAAAGAAGGAATCTGACATCCAAATAGAGCGGAGCGGAAAGATCCCATAAATCGGCATTTTTTAGGATCAGTTTCCAGCCCTCGAAAAGACCGACAATTAATATAAGAAGTATAAATGACAGGTTCAAGGCTGAGGCACAGCAACAAGTGTGATATACTGGAAAAATTACCTAGTTTGGAAGCAGTTATCTTAGGTAGTCACGGAAAGGGTGTGCTGGCTGAAGAAAATGAAAGGGTCGGCCCATCTGAGAATACAAGGTGAGGCTAGTAACAACCCAGCAGCAGGGCAGTAATCGCCCCGCCAGAGTCTCCTAAAAGATATGTTAACGATATGCACGAGTTACATATGCCTATGATACAATTAATTATAGACATCTCTAAATCGCGCGTATTTTTAAATTTCGAAGCACATTCACGTAGGAATTCAGGACTCATTCTCCCTTCCACTTCCCCCACCTACTTTCTCTCTCTCTCTCTCTCTCTCTCTCTCTCTCTCTCTCTCTCTCTCTCACACACACACACACACACACACACACACACTTTAAATAGATCCCTACCCCTCCATAGTTGAAGTTGTGCATGGCTGTGTATACTTAGCTCCGAAACCATTGTATGTGATCGGGGCTAATGGTACTGGTGAACTATCGTTTCATATTATCAAGGCCGTGCTGTTAACGGAGAGTACCGAATTTCATCGTTGGAAGATCCGAATAGAAGAAATTCGATAAAACATTATCGTAAAACTATCCACGTCTTATTTAGTCCACTAAACACAACAACCGTCACATGACAACCCATGAAAACGCGCCCTCACACAGTTATTATCAACGTAGAAATATAAAATGTAAACTAGGCAATAAAATTTTAAATTCCTTCTTTTCGGACGATATGTTCTGAGTGGAGTAATACATACGCACCTTCACTGCAATTATCTAAGCTGGTTAAATATCTGTTAAGTTTGTTCTGTGTCAGTCTATATATACCAAATTCCAGTACTCAGTCAGAAAAAAAATGGCTCGGGAAACCATCACATAATACCGTAAGGCATTTTGTGCTGTTAAACACAGGTGGGTTTCCGTTTCTGGAATGCGCCACGTAATCGCACACACACGTCTCCGTTACATAAAATTCACACTATATTTAACGTAAAAAGCAAGCCAGTGCTCCGGATCCAAAAGAACGATGGACGTACGTACTCGTATTTCCTCTCGTCCAGTCTCGGGGCGCGCGTCGCGTCCGTTCGCCGACACATGATTTCCGTGTACAGCGGAGCTCGCTAGCGCGGAGAGTTTCCGAAACGCTCGGGGACGCGCCTGGCAGCTGTTGCCGGCGCTAAAGGGTCGACATCATGCTCCGTCCTGTCCCCATAACGGTTTTCATCCTCATATCTCCAACAACTCCAGTTGAACAAGAAGCGATTCTCTTCACGAGGTCACTATTTGCTTCCGTGTTTGCGTGTTAAATAAAAATATATTGATTCCGTCCAGAACGAAATGCAATTTCTTGTTTTCATCATTGTATCCAAACGTGTTTCGGAGATGAAGCGCATTACTCATTTGATCTCTCCTTATTCTGTTTAACGGCACATTTGGTTGTTCATATTGCTGTCAGTCTTGCATGAAAATACCTAGTAAAATACTTCTCCAACGTATTTCTCTGTTCTTTGGGCCTGCTGGTTTTCCAATTACCACAGCTTCATAAACTGTGTCGCTGCTCTCTTTTCACGCCCTTATCACTGAAAAAGGCCATCTCGCATTTACTCAGCGACTGTTGTCTGAAAGTTCTGCATTCTAATGGAGTCCGTCCGAGTCACACAGGTCGTAACACTACCCGATATGGAGTTATACTTTTGTGTCAGATAGTAAGTACTGCCATGAACTTACACCATTGCACCTGTGCTATGTTGACTCTGGTTCGTGCGTCATCAGTAGTGTCATCATCGCTATGCTTACGGGATGCCTGATAGGGGAAACACACTATCTCCTTTTGTCTGATAACGCAATAGTTTGAAACTAGAGGTGATTTCCAAATATTTGGTCTGTGGGGACCAAGGAATTAACGTTTAAGGCACAGACACAGATGAGATTAAATCATCCTATCCTCTAATAACTGCGAGTCGGATTAACGACTACCTTTACCCATGGGATCTGTGAACGAAACGCCGGCCACTGTGACCGAGCGGTTCTAGGCGCTTCAGCCCAGAACCGCGCCGCTGCTACGGTCGCGGGTTCGAATCCTGCCTCGGGCATGGTTGTGTGCGCTGTCCTTAGGTTAGATAGTTTTAAGTAGTTCTAAGTCTAAGGGACTGATGACCTCAGATGTTAAGTACCATAGTGCTTAGAGCCATTTGAACCATTTGTGAACGAAACACATATTCACAGCCTGACTAACCATTTTTACGTTTTGCACTTCACTTGGCATACTCCATGAGTTACACGCTGTAGGTGTCACATTTACGACGTTTTTGTATACAGGGTGTTTCAAAGCTCTTGCATCATAAGTCTAGCGGTGATGCATCACGTAATGGGGAACAACTTTTGTTAGAAGCAAAATGATACCTTACATTTCCTGGTGACGCTAGACCTCTTTTTATTATTGTTTTTTCCCTTGGAGGAACAGAACTATCAGTGTCCATTTACTAGATTTGCCATATCTGCGTACTGTCTAATCCACGATTTTGAACAGGAAAACCTTACGAATGGGTGTCTCGAAGCGGAAAAGGTATTTTAGGGACAACGCCTAGTGGGCCGGAATGTGTCAATGAACATTTTGTCTCTAACAAAAGTATTTCCCTTAGGACGTAATCTATGACAGCTAGACGTTTGATTTAAAGACTTTAAAACTCTCTGCATACATCCAGATACGCCATTACCAGATCTTGTTTATAGTGCCCTTCTTAAATAATTCCACGTTTCCTGTCTTAGAAAGCATAAATATTCTCTTTGATATTGTCAAACAGACATTGATTTACTGCATTTTGTACTGATGCCTTTCAAACTAAAGGACGGGGTTGTAAAGCTTTTTAGCTTACAATTGTAAATAGCACTTCAAATGAAAGAACAACTCAAACCGTTTGGTTTGTATACTTTTGTTTGTATACCTTTGCTCTAAATGCTGCAAACTACGGTATACGTGCCAATGTTATAAACAAAAAGTTGGTGTATGGCGATCAACATTATCCAGATCATGTCCTCTTCAGTGCTGAATCGATATTTCACATAATGTGTGAATTTTGGGGGGAGGGGGGGGGGGAAGGGGAAGGAGGGAGGCAACAAATCCCAACGAGATAGTAGAGCTGCAACGAGGCTCCACTAAACTGAATTTTTCCTGCGTCGTATCCAACCAAGCGATTAGTTTATGAGCCTTCCCTTGTCGGAGGAGCAGTTGCAATGTGTTTCTTATCTTTCCGCACTAGCACTATTAATCTTGCCTCAACTGGAAGAAGCTGAACCATAGACCTGTATCTGGCAGCGTGATTGCACGCCGCCTTAAAGGCATGACTCAGCATGCGACTGGTTACACGACGTCCTACCCGACCGCTTTGCTGGCTGCAAGGGGCAGTATCACACAGCTTGTTTCACGTGGCCTCCACGTTCAAGCTATCTGTCACTGTGTGATTCTTACGCCTGGTGTTTCATTAAAGATCACGTGTATGTGCCTCCGCTATCAGGTGATCCACTCGACTTAAGAAACAGGATTGAAGCACTAATTGCCACAACAACAAAAAATGTTCGAATGTGTGTGAAATCTTATGGGACTTAACTGCTAAGGTCGTCAGTCCCTAAGCTTACACACTACTTAACCTAAATTATCCTAAGGACAAACACACACACACACACACACGCCCGAGAGAGGACTCGAACCTCCGCCGGGACCAGCCGCACAGTGCATGACTGCAGCGCCCTAGTCCGCTCGCTAGTTGCAACGATTACTCCAGACATTTATATCAAGGTTTGGGAAGGACTTACCTATCGACTCAATGCGTGCTGCGTAACGAGAAGTGTTCACAATGAACACTTGGTTCAAATGGCTCTGAGCACTATGGGACTCAACTGCTGTGGTCATAAGTCCCCTAGAACTTAGAACTACTTAAACCTAACTAACCTAAGGACATCACACACATCCATGCCCGAAGCAGGATTCGAACCTGCGACCGTAGCGGTCGTGCGGTTCCAGACTGTAGTGCCTTTAACCGCTCGGCCACTCCGGCCGGCAATGAACACTTGTAAGAAAAACTTATTGACTTGATGTTACATTTGCTGTATCATCAATAATTGTAAGCTGAATATAATAGATGCTATAAAGCCTTAAAACACGCTGTATTCGGTTATTAAACTGTATTTCATATCTTATATGCTTAACATTTCGATATGCAGCATGGTAAGCCACATCGATGGATTGGTTAGAAGAAGTCTCGTCATGGGCACATTTTCTTTCTCTCTCTCTCTCTCTCTCTCTCTCTCTCTCTTGTGCTCCACAAAGAACTTCAGAAAATTTACAAGCTTGCGGACGAATTTTGTACGAATTTGTGAACAGGTGGTCGGACCCGAACAGATGTGCCAACTTGTGACTGCTACACGTGACTTGTGGGTCACGCCCAGTCAACAACGTGCCGCGACCCGATCCACGCTGCGAACAATGTGTTCAGAGTTTTGTAGCACCATTCCGGATTTAACTATTGTCGAGCCTTCGTTATTTGTGACTCGTAAAGTGCTAATGGCTAGGAGTGTCTCATATTTCGAATACGTGTCGCCGTGTTTGTGACGCATTGTAGCGCGCACGTAAAGGAGCGTGGAAACACGCGAGCGTGACCCCGCGGGCCAGGGGCAGGTTCATTTCGACAACAATGCCGGCTAATAACGTGTGCCGGCGAGATATTTCTTGTAGCCGGGAGTGCGGTGGGCGCGCCCGCTCGCCTCATCTGCATAGAATGAGGCGCTCCGGAGGTCGGCCCGGACTGCGCGGCTCCTGCCAGGTGGAGCCCGGCGGGCGGCGGAACTGCGCGGGCAAGGACGCTGCGTCCACTGCGCTCCCAAGGCCAATGCCAGGTCAGAGGCAAGAAGCTCTTGGGGTGGGATTAAAGAACTGTAAGGCCAGATCTCATCATCGAAATGCACCCAACTCTTGTTATGAAATATGCAGGGTGATCCAAAAGTCCGTCAACATCTCAAAATGCTCTAATTCACGGATTATTGTAGGTAGAGAGGTAGACTTGACACATGTGCCTGAAGTGACTGAGGCGTGCTGCGATGTCGATAGATCGCGCCGTGCGAGCTGAGTACTTCCCTTGCCAGTCCGAGGGTCTTTAGTCTATTTCTGTGGTAGGAAGGAAGGAGGGGGTCAAAATTGGCGAGAATCGTACAAACGTCATTTGCCCTTCGGACAACAGACGACAGTGTAATGAGCATCCCAGGCGCAGATAAACAACTAAAAGTTTTGAAAGCAAATAAATCACGAGGTCCTGTTGAACTCTAGTTCAATTTTACAAAGAGTACTCCACGGCTTTGGACACTTACCTAGCTTGCATAAATCGTTAATATCCCGCCCGGCGCTAACTCCCAACAAATGGAAAAATTCGCAGGTAAAAGAATGGACGCGAAAAATTGTAAATTAATAACCCCAACTTCTGTTTGTTGCAGAATCCTTGAACATATTCCCAGTTAGAATAAAATAAACTTTCTTGAGATTGAGAAGCTTATGTGTGCGAATCAGCATGATTTTAGAAAGCATCGCTCAGCTTGCGCTTTTCTCACATGGTATACTGAGACCTATAGATGAAGAACAACAGGCGGATTCCATATTTCTACATTTCCGGAAAGCTTTTGACACGGTGCCCCTTGCAGACTGTTAACGAAGGTACGAGTTGTTTAACAACTCGAAGAGTTGTTAAACAATAGAACACAGTATGTTGTCCTCGACTGCGAGTGTTCATCAGAGACAAGACTATCATCAGGTGTGACCCAGAGATCTGTGATAGGAGCGCTGTTGTTCTCTGTATACATAAATGATTTGGCGGACTCGGTGGGCAGCAATCTGCGGTTGTTTGCTGACGATGCTGTGGTGTGCAGTAAGGTTTCGAAGATGAGTGACTGTAGAAGGATACTAGACGACTTAGAAAAATTTTTAGTTAGTGTAATGAATGGCAGATAGCCCTATATGTGGGAAAATGTAAGTTACTGTGGATAAGTAGGAAGATCAAACCTGTAATGTTCAGATACAGTATTAGCAGTGTCCTGCTTGACACAGTCCAGTTGTCTAAATATTCGGGCATAACGTTGCAACGTTATATGAGGTGGAACGAGCATGTGGAAATTGTGGTAGGGAATGCGAATGCGCCGGACGGGGTGGCCGAGCGGTTCTCGGCGATACAGTCTGGAACCGCGCGACAGCTACCGTCGCAAGTTCGAATCCTGCCTCGGGCATGGGTGTGTGTGATGTCCTTAGGTAAGTTAGGTTTAAGTAGTTCTAAGTTTTAGGGGACTGACGACCTCATAAGTCCCATAGTGCTTAGAGCCATTTGAACCATTTGAAGGCGAATGGTCGACTTCCGTCTATTGGGAGAATTTTAGGAAACAGTAGTTCACCTGTAAGGGAGACGGCATACAGGATGCTGGTGCGACCTATTCTTGAGTACTGCTCGCGGGTTTGGGACCCGTGGCAGGTCGGATTGAAGAAGACAACGAAGCAATTCAGAGGAAAGCTGCTAGATTTGTTGCCAGTAGGTGATGACGATGATGGTGATGATGATGTATGGTTTGTGGGGCGTTCAACTGCGTGGTTATTAGCGCCCGAACAAATTCCCAACCTTTGCTCCGTCCAATCTTGCCACTTTCATTAATGATGATGAAATGATGAGGACAACACATTATCACCCAGTTATCTGGAGGCAGGTGGAATCCCTGACCCCGCCGGGAATCTAACCCGGGACCCCGTACTCGGGAAGCGAGAACGCGACCGCGAGACCACGAGCTGCGAACTGTTGCCGGTAGGTACCAGCAACATGTAAGTGTTGGTGTTACGGAGCTGCTTCGGGAACTCAAATGGGAATCCCAGGAGGGAACGCGACTTTCTTTTCGAGAGACACTATTGAGAAAATTTAGAGAACCAGCATTGAAGCTGACTACCGAACGATTCTGTAGCCGCCAACAAACATTGCGCTTTAAGGATCAAGAAGATACGATACGAGAAATTACGGTTCATACGGGCGCATACAGACACTGGTTTTTCCCTCGCTGTGTTTGCTAGTGGAACAGGAAAGGAAATGACAAGTTGTAGCACAGGGTGGCTTGCGGAGTATCTATGTAGATGTAGATGTAGTGTTGGCAGTGGTGTCCGGAGGAGCGTACGTGCTTCTTGGGTAACGATTGGGCAGTATTGCCGGTGCGCGGATTTTTTCATGCGAGCGTCGTGAGTCGGTGTTTACAGTACAGGACTTTGCCGTTACGTGCTTGGCGAAGCTACGCCAGTCCTGGTTGAGCTAGTTCGCGTCGTTTTGGGGTTCCTCCTGCAAAAGTCCGTGACATTCGGTGAAGCCTAGGGACCGAACACCAAGATTACCAAGTCGCTAGAAACGCTTCCAACGTGGTATTTTGCCAGGCACTGAGTTTTCCGGTGGTGGACAGAACCACATTTTAGGAGGAGTAGGCGTTCGCGTCTTACAGTTTTTAAAGAAATAGACAACATTTCTACTATTACCAAGGATTTCGTAGGCACCCAAGTCATCTTGCATGGTCCATCGGTGTTTTGCGGTGGAGTTTTGAACTTCACTCTCGCTGAGAAGGATACGAATGAACACGGTAACGGCTAGGTCACCGTTGCTCTTGTACGTGGACCAAAAGTCGATAAAGTAAAAGGGCTAGATAATGTCAATTCACGTGATGTTATTACATGTCGGCTATGCCTTTGGTTCTCAGCATCAGGAATCGTCGTAAAATAAATGAATCGGAATCTGTCTCAGTGTGAGTGAAAGCTGTTGACAACTGTAAAAAGATCGCTCTCGTTGGTAATCTGACTCATTATTATAGAAATGTCCCTCAGAACGTAATACTGCTCCCACAGGTGTGCGTCCGTGGCGTGCTGCATGTTTCGAGCAGCCATTCGCCTGGATGATGGCATATCCGAACACGGAAATCAACCTGGTTTAACAAGAAACGTGATTCATCCGACAGGCGTACGATTCCTTCGATCCGCGGTCCATTCTCAATGATCCCATGCTCACTGTAATCATAACTGACGACATTGTTTGGCCAACATGGGAATCCTTCCCCCTCTTTCACTTAAATAATAATAATAACACTTCCATAGACTCGAAAACTAGATTTGCAAGAAAGATTTCTGGGACCACGATACACACTAGATCGACACAGACTGCAAAACATTGATATAATAGAAACATTATCAAACATCGAAACTGACATCAGAAAAAAAACGAATGGAGCTCTATGAACACCTAGACCGATTACCTGGAAACAGACTAGCTAAACGTCTATTGGACTATGTGACATCCTTTAAAGCATTAATACCTTTGGTAAGTGAAGTTAAGAAGGATCTGACAAAAGCAAAAATCGATGTAACAAGAATATCAGATAGGGATACAATCAGATAGGGATACAATCAGAAGCAAAATTGATAATTGGAAGTTTACTCCAGAAATGGAACTAAAACCATACCGACGAAATTGGACTGAAGAAAGATAGAAGGCCTTCGGTGATAAAATGAAGAAATATTGGGGAAATACGAAGGACCATAAGAAAGATTGAAAATCACCTGCTTATCGTTCTCTAATGGGGACATTCGCGAATAATAATAATAATAATAATAATAATAACATAATAAAAATAATGTTAAAAACCAATTATTTCTCTCTGTTTCATTCTCATAAGTGGTCTCAACAATCTGCATTTTAATCCCATTTCTTCGTAATAACTTAATGCGACTTTCCCAACCGTCTTGTTGCATCAGGTTACAGTGTTACTGTCACTAATTCGTGCTCTTCCTTCCTTAACCTGAGTCGAGAGCCACACTCAGATATTTGTGCACTGACGGTCCATATCTGGTTCCTAGTTGGGGTATAATACGCGAATACTGTAGTGACAAATACTCGATGAGTTCCTGTACAACAGTTTCGCTGCGCTTGGTGAGAAAAAGTTTTCAAGTGAGTGACATGCTAGGCAAATGCATTTTGGCTAACGTCAGGGAAAGATTTCCAAGCTGGTCGCAAAACTTGATCGACGTTTCTCATATTTATGACGGTTGTCATCGTAATATTGAGATTTTATCTGTCCCAATTCTAAATGCTAATAATTTTCTTGCATAGATATATTTGTGCCATGTTCGCTTCAACACCACATACTTCGCAAGAGGCCAAGGGAATCTCATGATTGTACAGGGTGACTCAAAAGACCGGTAAGGTGGAGATATAAGAACTTGACACACGTTCTTCGAATGATATGAGGTCCTATTGAAACAAAAACATAACCATCAGATGGCGCTTCATATGATACAAAAGTAATAATTAACATAACAACCAATTTTTAGCATAGACGATATTCTTTATAATTAATGCTAAAGATGTCGGTCGTCATTCGTCAGCATTACCTATACCACGGCATAACATATCAGTAGGAATGGTGAGAAATTGCCATCGGATGTTGCCTTTTAGCATCGTTAATAAGACTGGACGACCATGTAAAACTGGCTACTTGAGGTAAACCCACAATCAATAATCATACGGATTGAGGTCTGCGGACCTGGGAGGTCAAGCACAATTGAAGTGGCAGTTCAGCACGCTATCCTGACCAACTATCTGCACAAGAGATCTTCCACAAGTGCAGCAATTTGGGGTGGAGTGTCATCTTTCGTAAAAGTCGTTCCTTTCAGCGGGTGTTTTATCAACTGGGCTAGGGATAATGCGATTCTATAACATGTCGGTGTACCGAACAGCCATCATGCTCACAGTTTGAAAAGCGGAGCCCCTTATTTCCTCGAAGAAAAAGGGCCCGATCAAGATTGATATGCTAAATCCACACCACATCGTGAGTTTCACGTCATGCAATGGAGTTTCTACGTCTGCTCTAGTAATTTCGGTAGCTTAAATTCTGCAGTTGTGGGTGTTCTCATGCGGCGTCAATGACGTGTTGCTGTTCAGAGCCATAGTTTCACCAGTTTTTGCACTCGCTTTTGGTTTCCATAAAACACCGTGTCGCTGGAGCAGGCAACAAGGGCGTTTACCTAGTCCGAGTACATAAACAGTCGGGTCCTAAAGGGAGGGCTGGGGAAAGTCATTGAACATTATTTTTTATTAAGTAACTCTTCCAAAATTTTACTAACCCATTGTTTATGAGGGACAATTATTGTTACAACACTTTCGTTGTGTAATAAGAGCACTGAAGCATTTTCCATCAGTTGTGGTAACATGTATTGGCCTTCTTACTCTTATAGTTTGCTGTCATATCCCTTCTTTCGGCTGGGTAGGCACGTGCATGGACTCGGACGGCGCGAATAGTGGCTGGCTGTGAGGTCTTTGACAACAGCTTTCCTTGCAGCTTCCAACAGAGGTTTCTCCACACATGGGAGGACAGGCACCTCACGTATGCACGGAATCATGGTAGTTCCCCTGGACCACGCATGAGGACACTAGGGGTGTGCACTGGTGCATGAAATGCCTTTAGCCCACACGCTTCCATAGAGAAAGGAGCTGTCAGTACTCGATGCTTTGCCTGGTGCCCAGTGGTATTGCCTGGCAGATGGAGTCTGACCTCAGCAGTGTTCAAATGTACTCGCTCAGTGCTCTGTCTGGCGGCTCCCAGACTACAAACATGCCTGCGGGCGACCCAAAATGGAGGTTAATATACAGCACTTCACTACATTCCTTAGTGCTCACAGTGGGAGTAGGGCTGTGGATATGAGCTCTACTCAAGTGCAGAAGCCCTGTCTCCCATAGTCTGATTAAGTAGAGGATATGCAAATTGAACTGTACTCTCTAGTAGCTCAGCACAGACTGAGTCTTTTTCTCACCAATTTCCAAATGGCTGACAGGAGGGGGAGAGGTGTGGGAGGAGAGAGGAGGGCTGGGTGATTTCCCAAGAGAGATAAAAAAAAGAGACTCTGAATTGACCTCGGGAGTGGATGGCAAAAAAGTATTCTTTTTATTAGAGGAGTGAGAGGAGGACGGAAAAGGTTGGGGGGGGGGGGGTTCCCAGGACAGCTTATCACTAGGTGTTCACAAGCCAATTAGCATAGCAATAAAAATCCCCAGGGAGTCATAAATCAATTAGGATAATAAGGAGTTAAGGTCATAAATCAATCAGCTGCCACAATTTAATTAATTAGGATATCAGTTCAACATCAGAAGCCGTCTTTATAACACTACTTAGAGAAATACAAATCACTTACTCACGAAATAAATAGAAAGTGCACAGAAGCCAAGGCGAAGAGGAAGAATGAAAAATGTGAAGAAATCGAAAAGAAATGATTATTAAAAGAACTGACTCAGCGTATAGGAAAGTCTAAACAACCTTTGATGAAATTAAAAGCAAGGACGGTAACTTCAAGAGCACAACGGGAATTCCACTGTTAAATGAAGAGGACAGAACAGACAGATGTAAAGAGTCCATCACAGGCCTCTACGTGAGGGAATACTTGTCCTATGACGTCATAGAAGATGAGACAGGAGTCGATATAGAACAGACAGGGAAACCAGTGTGAGAATCGGAATTTAAAAGAGCTTTGAAAGACTTCAGATCGAATACGGCGGAAGCCAAACATAACATTCCATCAGAGTTTCTAAAATCATTGGGGAACCGCAACTCACGTTGGTGTGTAGAATGTGTGAGTCTGGCGATATATCATCTGACTTACACAAAATATCATCCACGTAATACCGAAGACCGTAAAAGCTGAGAAGTGCGACAATTATCACAAAAACAGCCTAACAGCTAATGAGTCCAAGTAGTTAAATAGAATACTATACAGAAAAATGGAAAAGAAAATTGAGATGTGATACCTGACGATCACTTTGGCTCTGGAAAGTGAAAGACATCAGGTAAGCAGTTCTGACGTTGCGGTTGATAATGCAAGCAACGCTAAAGAAAAATCAAGACACGTTCACAGGATTTGTCGACCTGGGGGAAGCATTCAACAATATAAAATGGCGCAAGATTTTCACAATTTGGAGGAAAATAGGGATGAGCTCTAGGGAAAGACGGATAATATACAATATGTACAAGAGCCAAGAGGTACCAATAAGTCTGGATTATCAAGAACGAAGATCTCGGATTGAAAAGGATGCAAGACAGGAAAACAGTTCAAGCAATACATCATACAAGTACTGGCGAAAATGAAGGAAAGGTTCAAGAGTGGAACGGAAATGCAACGTGGAATGTTATCAGTGACAATGTTCGCTGATGACGATAGTGTATTTCATGAAAGTGATGAAGAATTACAGGAATTGTTACCGAGCGAAGTGGCGCGGTGGTTAGCACATTGGACTCGCATTATGGAGGCCGATGGTTCAAACCCGTTTCTGGCCATCCAGATATAGGTCTTCCGTGATTTCACAAAATCGCTCCTGGCAAATGCCGGGATGGTTCCTTTGAAACGGCATGACCGCTTTCTTTCCTCTTCCTTGAAGAATCCGAGCTTGTTCTCTGTCTCAAATGCATACGATGTCGACGGGACGTTAAGCTCTATCTTCCTTCCTTACTTCCTTACGGTATGTGCTGAATGGAATGAACAGTCTGATGAGTAAAAAATTTCGACTGAGAGTAAATCGATGAAAGACGATTTTAATGAGAAGTATCACAAATGAGAATAGCGAGGAACTTAACATCAAGATTGGTGATCACGAAGTAGATGAAGTTAATGAATTCGGCTACCTAGGCAGTAAGGTAACCCATTAAGGACGGAGCCAGAAGGACATAAAAGGAAGACTCGTACTGGCAAAAACGACATTCCTCGCCAAGAGAAGTCTACTAGTTTGAAGTATAGACCATAATTTGAGGAAGAAACGCTGAGAATTTACGTGTGGAGCACAAAATCGACGCATGAGTGGTGGTGCTACGGAAGTATGTATAAAATTACGTGGACCGATAAGGTAAACAATGAGGAAGATCTCTGCAGAATCGGCGAGGAAAGTAATACATGGAAAACTGACAAGATGAAGGAATATGTTGATAGGGCATGCGTTATGTCATCAAGATATAACTTCCATTGTACTAGAGAGGGCTATAGAGAGTAAAAACTGTAGAGGAAGACAGAGATTGGAAAACAGCCAACAAAAAATTGAGGACATAGGATGCAAGTGCTACTCTGAGATAAAGAGATTAATAGAGGAAAGGAATTAGTCGAGGTCGCGTCAAACCTGTTAGAAAGCCGATGACCCAAAAAAGAAAAAAAAAAAACCGATGCTCAAAATAATGTGTGTAGATTGGATAATTGGTGAAGAGGCTCTAAATCGTATTGAGAGAAGTGAAGTATGTAGCACAACATCAGTAAAAGAAATGATCCTTTGGTAGGAGATATTTTGATTCATCAAGGAATAATGGACTTGATAATGGATGTAGGTGTAGGTTTAAAAATTGTAGACAGAAGTAAAGGCTGTTTTCGCTATAGCACAATCGCATTAACGTATTAAAAGTACGGGAAATTGGAATGTCAGTGGTGTTTGGTCGCAGCATTCTAATGAAGGTCGTTTAAGATGTATCGTACTTGGAAAAGTTTTCACACCGACACTTGCTCGGGGCATTCACCATGCGTAGTGGCTAGGAATGATATTGTTATGTTTGCTTACAGTGTGCGTGTGTGTTCCTTGAGTGCTTTGAAACTTGCTAGTCACTTACTGTGCGACAGTCGAAGCAGCAGGTTGTGAGTGGGCAATGGAATTTACCAATGCAGAAAAAACCGACAGCTCTTGGTGTATAGAGTGTAGGAAGAATGTAGTTCGTTCTTGTACGGTGTATACAGCAAGGTTTCCTAGTAGCTGTGAACCATCTCGGAATTATTCGCCAACGACTTGAACCAGCTACGTGAAGGTGGTAGTGTAACACCTAGACAACATAACAGAAGCGAACGAGTGATGACAGAGGAGAAGGAAATTAATGCTCTGGTTGCTGCTGCAATTTATCCACACGTTACCTCCCACGCAACTGCACGAGGAACTGTCAGGAGTCAGGCAAGTGTCTACGAATTCTCCATCGACATACGATCCATCTCTCTATTAAGATCTGCATGGAAACGAATACGAGAATCGTGTCTACTTCTATATATGAACATTAAGAAACGATACTCCTGATGCGTAATAAATCTTGTTTACCAATGAAACCACATTTACCAATCACACCCAGCTAAACCGCCGAATCATGCACTATTGGTCTGTTAAAAATATCCTCGTTGGCTCCTTCATGTGGAACGTCAGCGTCCATGGAATGTCAACTTGTGGTGTGGGACAGTGAACAGCCAGCTCATAGGCCCATTCTTTATAGATGGAACACTGACCGTACACAAGTATTGCAGGCTCCTAAGAGACCATCTTCCACGGGTACTATAAGACGTTCCTGTGAAGAGTAGGAGGAACCTGTGGTACCAACATGATGGCAGTCCAGCCCATAGTGCAAATACACTAGTGGCCATTAAAATTGGTACACCACGATGATGACGTGCTACAGACGACAGGAAGAAGATGCTGTGATATGCAAATGATTAGCTTTTCAGAGCATTCACACAAGGTTGGTGCCGGTGGCGACACCTACAACGTGCTGACATGAGGGAAGTTTACAACCGATTTCTCATACACAAACAGCAGCTGACCGGCGTTGCCTGGTGAAACATTGTTGTGATGCCTCGTGTAAAGAGGAGAAATGCGTACCATGACGTTTCCGACTTTGATAAAGGTCGGATTGTAGCCTATCGCTATTGCGGTTTATCGTATCGCGACATTGCTGCTCGCGTTGGTCGAGATCCAATGACTGTTAGCAGAATATGGAATCGGTGGGTTAAGGAGTGTAATACGAAACGCCGTGCAGTATCCCAGCGGCCTCGTATCACCAGCAGTCGAAATGACAGGCATCTTATCCGCATGGCTGTAACGGATCGTGCAGCCACGTCTCGATCATTGAGTCAACAGATGGGGACGGTTGCAATGGTCATCTGCACGAATAGTTCGACGACGTTTGCAGCAGCATGGACTATCAGCTCGGAAACCATGCCTGCGGTTACCCTTGACGCTGCATCAGAGACAGGAGCGCCTGCGATGGTGTACTCAACGACAAACCTGGGTGTACGAATGGCTAAACGTCACTTTTTCGGATGAATCCAGGTTCTGTTTACAGCATCATGATGGACGCATCCATGTTTGGCGACATCGCAGTGAACACACATTGGAAGCGTGTAGTCGTCATCGCCATACTGGCGTATCACCCGGCGTGATGGAATGGGGTGTCATTGGTTACACGTCTCGGTCATCTCTTGTTCGCATTGACGGCACTTTGAACAGTGGACGTTACATTTCAGATGTGTTACGTCCTGTGGTTCTATCCATCATTCGATCCCTGCGAAACCCTAGATTTCAGCAGGAAAATGCACGACCGCATGTTGCAGGTCCTGTACGGGTCTTTCTGGATACAGAAAATGTTCGACTGCTGTCCTGGCCAGCACATTCTCCAGATCTCTCACCAACTGAAAACATCTGGTCAATGGTGGCCGAGCAACTGGCTCGTCACAATACGCCAGTCACTACTCTTGATGAACTGTGGTATTGTGTTGAAGCTGCATGGGCAGCTGTACCTGTACACGCTATCCAAGCTGTGTTTGACACAATGGCCAGGCGTATCAAGGCCGTTATTACGGCCAGAAGTGGTTGTCCTGGGTATTGACTTCTCAGGATCTATGCACCCAAACTGCGTGAAAATGTAATCACATGTCAGTTCTAGTATAATACATTTGTCCAATGAATACTCGTTTATCATCTGCATTTCTTGTTTGTGTAGTAATTTTAATGGCCAGTAGTGCAATACTACAACAAGTCTTCACGAATTGTTTGCAAATCGTTGGGGTGGACGCTGAGCACCCTTACCTTGGCTGGCTCGTTCCCTGGAAACAGTAGACTTTCGTCTGTGGGGAAAACGGAAAGACGCTGTCGGCATGGACATACCCACTAGACCCGATTATTTGCTACGTCGGATCACCGCAGCCTGCTAGGATATTTCCATTGAAATTCTTGTATGCGTGAACCAGTCGTTCCATACCACACTGGAAGCTAGTATTGCTACTGCCGGCGGTCACTTTGAACTCAGCCTGCGATGGTCAGCTGTCTTGTTACTGGACAGAATCCACATTAGTAGTGTATGTACTTATGCTGCTCTTTAGTGTGTGCTGGCACAGGTATTGCACAAGTGTCGGTGTGGGAACTTCCCAGAATACGATAACTCTGACACTTTTCACATTAGAACCCCGCAACAAACACCACAGACATTCTGATTTACCCTACTTTTAGTTTGTTAATGTCAATAGATATTGTTCCATTTAAAAATATGCAAAAAATAGACTTTATATATATCTTTACAATCTGATGATTGGCTAAAAATACGAGCCTCTGACTACCAATCCATTTTGCGAAAACCGCGCAACAATAGCCCTTCCCGTCCCCGCAATATTTGTGGTGCGAGCTTTAGGTATTCACCCTGTATAAGGAAGAAGTCGCCAACATAAATAACTGTTATACAACAGAATATAACATGATTTATTTGTAAATTACTTCCCTGCGTCGTCTTAGTTACATATTCGTAATTACCTTTGGGTAAATAGATACAAACTGACAACACACTTGCACCTGGAGGAATGCCGGCCGTGATCTGGATTAATAAAATCAGGTATTATTCAAAATGTAACACACTGGGCATTAAAAGAGGAAAAGATCTATTTCAGTTCGATTACTCTATAGCCGACATATCAGTGGAAACAGTAGCTACGATAAAAAACACAGGAGTAACCAGCTGGAGCGACTTATAAGTAGAGATACATTGTGAGAATGTTAAGAAAACAAACATTGGGGAGCCAAAAGTCATACGATAGCGATATGCACACATGTGAGTGTACAAATGTGTGTACAAATGAGTGTACAAATGTGAAAAGGCAGTGTATAGGCGGAGCTGTCACTTGTACATGTGTGATTCATGTGAAAAAGTATCCTACGTAATTACGGCCACACGACGGGATTTAACAGATTTTGATGGTTCAAATGGCTCTAAGCACTATGGTACTTAACATCTGAGGTCATCAACCCCTTAGACTTAGAACTACTTAAACCTAACTAACGTAAGAACATCACACACATCCATGCCCGAGGCAGGATTCGAACCGACGACCGTAGCAGGCGTGCGGTTCGGGACTGAAGCGCCTAGAACAACTCGGCCACAACGGTCAGCCATAAACAGATTTTGAACGCGGAATGGTAGTTTCAGCTGGACGCTTGGGACAGTCCATTTCGGAAGTCGTTAGGAAATTCAGTATTCCGTGATCCACAGTGTGAATAGTGTGTCGAGAATACCAAATTTCAGGTATCGCCTCTCACGACGGACAACGCAGTGGCCGACGGCCTTCACTTAACGACCGGGAGCGGCGGCATTTGCATAGACTTGTTGGTGCTAGCAGACAAGGAACAGTGAGTGAAATAACCGCAGAAATCAATGTGGGTTGTACGATAAACGTATCCGTTAGGACATTGGAACGAAATTTGGCGTTAATAGACTATGGCAGCATATGACCGACGCGACTGCCTTTGCTAACAACACGGTGTCGCCCGCGGCTCCTCTCCTCGGCTCGTAGTCATATCTGTGGCCCTGGTTGACTGCAAAACGATGGCCTAGTCAGACGAATCTCGATTCCACTTGGTAAGAGCTGATGGTAGGGTACGAGTGGGCGCAGACCCCACGGAGCCATGGACAGACGTTGTCAACGAGGCACTGTGTAAACTGGTAGTGGCTCCGTAACGGTGTATGCTGTGTTTACACAGAACGCACTGGGTCCTCTGGTCCAAGTGAACCGATTATCGACCGGTAACGGTTATGTTCGACGGCTTACCGACCATTTTCACCCATTCATGGTGTTCCACAAGGAGGGAACTTGTATTGTTGGCAATGCTCCATGTCAGCGGACAACAATTGCTTGCGATTCGTTTGAAGAACATTCTGGACATTTGGATCGAATGAACTGGCCATCCAAATCGCCCGACATGAATCCCACCGACAAAATCGAGAGGTCAGTTGGTGCACTAAATCCCGCACTGAAAACATTTTCGCTATTATGGGCGGCTGTAGACACAGCATGGCTCAGTATTTCTGCAGGGGACATCCAACGACTTGCCGAGTCTCTACCACGTCGAGTTGCTGCACTGCGCCTGTCAAAAGAAAATTCAAGGCGAATTAGGAGGTGCCCCATGACTTGTCACCTCAGTAACATTCATCCAAGAAAGAAGTGATCTACAAAACGCCCATTCGATGCATTCATTAGTATTGTTCATCAGCCTGGGATCCTTACCAAGTAACATTAGCAGAAGAGACAGAGTAGATCAAAACAACCGCGATGTGTTTCCTCACGGAATCGTTTCCTTGGCACAAGAGTTCTACGGAGACGCTTAACAACCTCTAATGGCACCCACCACAAGAGGGTACACCACAGAGAGGTTAATGGTTGAAACTTCGAGAGCGTACGTTCTATGAAGAGACAGGCCAAATATTATTTCCTCCATACGACTCTTCACATACCCTAGTTTCAAAATGTTCCTAATATTATGCAGATCTATGCAACACTTTTCTTTCGTTTGTTATTCCATTGTGCCCACTGAGAAGTCCAGCGCCCAGAATTTTTCTTACTAATTACGTAAATGTTGATACTCCTGACGAAGAAATGCTAAGAAATATGAAAGCAGAACGTCGAATGTTTATGTGGCAATTGTGATAGAAAACAATAAAAGAGTTTCCAAGCGGTGTTGTTTGTCAACATGTAGAAAAATATCAGCTTCGAATCACGTAACAATACCTCCAATGAATCCTTGCGGTTGTTGAGACGGAATGGGGTGAAATTTGATAATTTTTTAGTCTTATTTACGGATGCAAATCCATACATGGAAAAAACAGCTGACTCTCTGTAAGGTTCCCACACGTGATGCACGTTCAAATGGTTCAAATGGTTCTGAGCACTATGGGACTTAATATCTAAGGTCATAAGTCCCCTAGAACTTAGAACTACTTAAACCTAACTAACCGAAGGATATCACACACATCCACGCCCGAGGCAGGATTCGAACCTGCGACCGCAGCAGTAGCACGATTCCAGACTGAAGCGCCTAGAACCGCTCGGCCACACTGGCCGGCTGATACACATCACTTGTATAGTACAAGACTGTCATCATGTGATGCTGAAAGGTGCTTCTATCTGTATTGTGCATTGTTCAGAGACAATCGACATCGGTTTGTGATAATAAGCTCGGAGAAAGTTCTCGTAAATCGTTGCAACAGCGAGTTATACCAATCCACCACTACGCCAGCGTGATTGGTGAGTGAGTTTTTAACATAAGTGTTTACAGTCTTGTAATATTGAAAGAAAATATTTTGCATTTTTATGCAAATTTTTTACATTTTTCGTATATACAACATTAAAACTTTTAAAGCTTTTTCGATGTAAAAGTCCCTTCCCTAATGATAATACATATTATAAGACAGCATGGAGTAATTTAGCTACACGGTAAGGAATGGAGTCATAGAGAGCAAAAATTATTTGGGAAGACAGAGGTTAGTCGTTGTACGACAAATGGGGATGTTGGGTCTGCTACTCTCAGAGGAAGAAATTGGCACACGTGAGGAAATCGTGATGGTATACATCAAACTCATTAGAATCATATACCAGAAAAAAATGAAACATAAGTTATCCATTGAATTTGTGCGCCACTGTAACACTTTTGCCCATGTCGTAGCACCTAGTGACATATCGAACATTCATTTTTGCGCAGGTGACTGCAGTGGCATCAAAACACAAAAGGTTAATCCCGGCTGGTAGCGAAAAGACTTCCATTCATCTGTTTCAGTACCATAATCTACCACCGAATTAGTTTCGTGCTACAGAATTACTAGCCGTGGACATGTTTCATTTCACGTTCCAAAAGGAACACTTGTTTCACTTCATTTCGTTTGAGAAAATTAGACATCAGACTCTGAAACGCCCTGCGATTAATGAGCAATCCCGCAGCAGTGACTGGTCACAGCGTTTCAATTCCCCTGGGTAATTACAAGTGAACTCACGGCCACATTAGAACTTTTTTCGCGCCGCCTGCCAAGTATTCGCAATTGTGACGAATTATGCGCCCGACCCCAGGATGAGCTCAGCTACTCAGCGGCTGCAGGGTGAACGCCTCGGAGCAGGGCCCCTCAAGCGTTGCGCTGCTCGCCAATCAGCGCCTTGCACTTGCCAAGTGTCTGCGGCCTCAGACCCTCCCCTCCACCTCCCCGCCACTCCTCAGTCCCCTCCCCCCTCCACGAACGGCCATAGCTAATTGGCGCCCAACGGCCGTCCTTGAGCCAATAACAGGAGCGGTCTGCAGCTGCCTGTTGCACAAGCGACTCCAGGGCTCCGGTAATATTTCAATCAACTGTCTTCATACTGTCAACCGCCTACCCAGCGGTCACAGACGCGCCGGCGTCGGGGAATTCCACCGACGACCGACATCGGTCGAAGACAGTGTTCTTTTCAAATCCCATCTTTCCAAAACTGTGCGCCACTACAACTCCCAAACGCACAGATTTTACATGACGCTCGATATAACTGATATCTGTTTTCTTCGATCTTATCTGGGGACGTTCTCACAAGCAGAACATGGACTGTGAGAAATTTTTAAGTTTACCACAAGGAAGAAGAAGTCTCCGACATCCTGCGGTTGAGAACTATAATAACAGGGATATGTCTCGGAATCTATAACCGGCATTCCTCCCAGAATCGTGGAAACGTCATGCTAACGCGTGCAGATATCTGGGCGAGACAAATTTTGTGATAACTAGGTCACAAAAACAGCATATTAAACCCGTTTTCGAATTAGAAGGCTACTGGTATGTTCAGCCTTGGGGTATAACGATTCTAAATACCGCCATGTATAGCAAATTCTCACTTCTTTGTACAGCTGTGATTTTTGCAAGGACGCCTTCAACTTGCGCAAGACATTGAGATCTTTTCAGTTTAATGTTTCCGTAGCCTGCATTTTGAACGCTGTAGCTGCCCTGTGCAAAAAGTACTGCCACAATTTTCGAATTTAAAGCTGAAAAAATGTACAGATCAAGAAAAAAGACTCGTAACTTTTTGCAGACACATAATACGGAAAGAGATGCAGTAGAGTGTATGTCATACACATCTGTGCGGTAAATGATTTGCAGACGATTAATAAGATTTTGTTTACAAATATTTGAAAGTAGGAATGTGCAAAACCACTTCCAACTAATTCTTGAGTATTGGTTGTGCGTTAGTAATTCTTACCAAGCACATTAGTGGACGAGATAGAGGATATTCAGCCAAGAGCTATGCAGTTCTTTACGGGTTCCCTCAACCAGCGGAAGAACATCGCAGAAGTACCGAATACTTTCTACTGGGGCCACTGTTAGGATGGCCTTGCGCATCACTTAAATACGTGGGCTCTACTTATAACAGTGTACTTTACAACACGAATGTGCCAACTTAATGCATCCTCCACAAACATGTCTTCGAATAAACTGGCTTAAATTCAGCTGTACCGGTAGTTTATTCTGCTGCGCACCATATACTCGAAAGAAATGAGGAAGTGGGAGTGGCTTGGTGTGGGGGATGGGGGGGGGGAGGAGGTGGGACGACTGATGCACAAAAGTAAAAAGTAGATGGCTAGCAAAGTATGAACACGTCTAGAAATTCTAATGTTTTAAGAGAAGGAAAGAAACTCACGCATCTGAATGGGGTGAAGCAAGTTAGAAAATCAATGGTCAAGTTGTGAATGATGGTTCTAAATAACAAAATTACACAGGTTATAGAGGATCCTATGTCGAGTAATTTGATATAAGGTACTTATAGTTGGAAAAGGATGTTTAGTTGCTTATTAATACAAATAACTTCCACTTTTTAGCAAGTATTTAAGCTCAGTAGAGGCTACACCACCTACTAATATGGGTGTTTCTGCATTGGTCGCTACCTCGTACTTCAGAACCTGGAAATCTAACCATTTTATGTATTCCACATACATTGATACGGCAATAAATCTTGAGTGAATTGGAAACCTCTAAAAGAGTGTACTAATTTTTTTAAGCAATGTATGTACGTACTGCATAGTTCATGTATTTGATTACAGCCAAGTGACGGCTCGATCATAATTCAGCGTAATCGATAGTGTGATGCGTCTTATAGTTCATAGAAACATGTGAAAACTTACTTCCAGATACTTCACAAAACTAAAACTCAAACTTCTTGAACAACGAAGAGTTAGTGTGCTATATTCCCATGCGACAGCAGTGTCTTTACAAATGAACAATGCCGGTTTTCTGTGTACCCCAAGCACTCCATAGTAACTGATTTGCTTCAGTTCGCGGTTAATTCGGAATAGGACCGCCTCTTCAAATCCAACGACGAGGCTATTGGTTATTAAGGTTCTTACGGATAATATCAAAGTAAGATTTTTCACAATTCTGTTGCAACCACGTCCTCCGGTGAACAATAGGAGACATAGTGTACAACAGCAGCGGCAATGTATCTCGAATACGCACGATGTATTGTGCACCATTCGAAGGAGGTGCCATAAAAGGTGTCTATTAGCAAATCGTGTACATATCCAGCCCACAAGCTGATAGAAAATGGTTCCTGTTGTTGTTGCGTGGTATACATTTCGATAAATTTAAGTTAGAATGAAAAGCCAAGGTCGCAATAATATTCGTTTATAAACAAGTGTCGGCTTATGTTAAAGCTATCTTCAGAATTTTTCGTCTCCTATTGCTGGTGTTGGCGGCTCCTCTGTTGTCTCGTGATACCACCGAGCCGCCAGGTTACTGTTTCTCCATATACTATGTTATCTAAATTTACGAGATTTTGGTATCTCCAGGTATCGTGATTAAAACAGGCTTCCTTTGTGAACCATAACAACTGCAGCAAGTTCACCACTGCAAAGTTGCGCTGGGTAATTAATTGATAAGAATTAACTGCGATTTCAGAGTCATTTGATCCCATTGCTTAACAATGTTGTTTATATTGAGGATGTAATTTCTTCTCCACCAGTACTATCTGCACTATCTTCTGCGGAGTGTACATTTCGCAGACAAGTTTGAGGGTGCAGATTCTCCCATATTGCCTCTTCGAATACTACTATGCGCACAGGTCTTTCTCGAGAACTTTAACCAGCGCTCTGTAGCTTGAACTAGCGTCTTTCTTCTGAACTGGTGACTGACATGGAACCTTCAGATCCAATGACGGCGACCTATTTCTCACGATTATAATGACACGTGGAATATTCATTTCCGATCAGTGGTTGCTTACAACAAAACGTACAGCTTACAATCCTCTGTGGTCACTGTGAATCTGGTTGTAATGGTTCGGGATGCCATATGTTCAACTAAATGCGAAAAGTATGTGGGGAGATAAAGTGCATCGCAGGTAACGCATTCAGTCACAAAAATTAGTGTTTTATTAAATCACACATGCAAGTCACCGACCTTCAGACGAAAATAATTTAACTCATTATTTTCATCTGTACTTGAGCGAGGTGAGGCGAAATGTTTGTTCCTGTTGTGAGGCGGCAGTTATATTGGCTAGGTATGACGTAGCAAACAGAAATTTACATCCTTAAAAATATGTTGAAACCAGCGAACAGGCAGGTTCCCCTCGTCACAGCTATTTTAGTAACTTCAAAGACATTTAAAATTTAGTACCTACTGTTTGCCAATTTTTTTATGCAGTCCGATCTCTGACACAACATAATGTACGTTATTTTTGGTCGCCTTATAGTATGCTGCACGCGTGAAGTGTTTGAAGTGTAGAAACAACTGTGAGCCTTGATTGACGGCATGTGCAATTACGGAGAGGATAAATTAACATTTTGTGGCAGTGCAGCGTTAAACATGGTCTTCCTGGATCTGTTGGTAAGTTTTTCACTGCTTTTCATTGCTTGTCTTCATAGTTTCGGTTGTAGGATTCACGATTTTTGAAATTTAACTTCTAAGCTTTACCAGAGGCACCCTCATAGAATGTCATCTCGCTTAAGAGATGACATTCTCTTAATCCGAGATAGACAGTGTGATTAATGAAATGCGACATTTTTGTGACAGAAGGCGTTATGAGTCGTGCTTCCTGTGTAGCGATTATTGTCATCAGAATGAGATTTTCACTCTGCAGCGGAGTGTGCGCTGATATGAAACTTCCTGGCAGATTAAAACTGTGTGCCCGACCGAGACTCGAACTCGGGACCTTTGCCTTTCGCGGGCAAGTGCTCTACCAACTGAGCTACCGAAGCACGACTCACGCCCGGTACCCACAGCTTTACTTCTGCCAGTACCTCGTCTCCTACCTTCCAAACTTTACAGAAGCTCTCCTGCGAACGTTGCAGAACTAGCACTCCTGAAAGAAAGGATATTGCGGAGACATGGCTTAGCCACAGCCTGGGGGATGTTTCCAGAATGAGATTTTCACTCTGCAGCGGAGTGTGCGCTGATATGAAACTTCCTGGCAGATTAAAACTGTGTGCCCGACCGAGACTCGAACTCGGGACCTTTGCCTTTCGCGGGCAAGTGCTCTACCATGTCATGTTCACAACTGCAAAATATGTATAAAATTTGGATAAAGCACATGGTCTCTGTAGAAGAGTTCTGTTTTAGATTTCTCGTTTTTCTGTTGACACTTGTATAGCGTTAGAGGATTTCCGCAGTAAGCTTCTTAACTTGCTGTATCTGGCATCAACAGTGAGCTGGGTCTGGATGGCAGGCCTCTAGCTAGTCCCACGGTGCTGATGACTGGCGTACGAGGGTTGTGTGCCTTCAGGGGGAGGTGCCCTGCAGTCGATAATTGAAGCAATTTGTGTCGCAGGATCTGCCGGCCAGCGAGTTATGGACGCAGGGGTTGCAGCCGATGGGGTGCTGACCCTCCTCCAATTTGTGTGGGACGGTGCGCGCACTTCCACCGCCCGTGTGCACTCCACTCGTTGACTTAGTCGTAATCCTTTACGGTTCACTGATAATATGGCTTTAGCTATTGTCGCTGCCTTGGTGTACCCTTATCGTTCACATGTACGGTACGGTGTAACATGCACACTGTCGAGAAAGTAAAATATAACTGATAAATTCTCTACCAGATCCGCAGGCGAGGAAGCTAACTTAGATTGTACGATCTGAAAGTAGCACGAAGGGCCCCGAGGTGGGGACTTAACGCTCTCCAGTGTATAGGTAGCGAGGGAAGGAGGAATGGTGCCTCACTTTGTCTTATGAATGAATTAAATTCCGGGGAGTCCGCGAGATGGAAGTGAAAATGAAGTTATATGGCTCATGATAGTTGCAAGGAAATGGAATTTCATGTTCATGTGAGTCGACATTGTTTTCCAGTGTGAAAATGTTTCCGATACACGTGACATGTTATATCTGTAAACTAGTATAATGAATACAAGATGCCAATGTCTCTCACTTTGGTACTCTTATACGACAGTATGGCTGTATATTCCATAATGACGCGCAGTTACTTGATTTACGGCAGTGCCGAATTGACAGATAACGGGATGTGAGGGAGAACGATTTGTGGAGTGCATGTGAGGGTAATATCACGGTAGTGGTCAAACAATATATTTCGTTAAGCAATTACTTGTGGAAATTGCGTACTAAGTGACTTTGGGGTATCCAGGAGGTCACTGAGTGTGATTGAGAATAATATAATGTTAACTGTGGATCAGTCGTTTGTTATTCTGGTCAACGCTATAGCAAAATCTTCAAAATGAGCCCATTTAAATTCAGCGTAAAGGCGGTAACGACGTAGCTGAGCGCCCATATTCGATGGAAAATTTGTGCCGTGTTTAGTACGTGTGTGGCGTGTTCAGTACGTGTCTGGCCGCTGCAAGATTTCTTGCCGCGAATTTTTCCTCTGAGTGCACAGTGACTGAATACGTGTCTATTCGCCCGTAGCCCCAGTGAACTCTAATGAGGTGATGTCCGTAGATCTTGCATGCAAAAGTACAGGTCCTCTTCTGCTGATCTACCGATTGTCGAAAGTATGAGTTCACCCGTACAACCGGCCACTGTGGCCGAGCGGTTCTTGGGGCTTCAGTCCAGAACCGCGCTCCTGCTATGGTCGCAGGTTCGAATCCTGCCTCGGGCATGGATGTGTGTGATGTCCTTCGGTTAGTTAGGTTTAAATAGTTCTAAGTCTAGGGGACTGACGACCTCAGATGTTAAGTACCATAGTGCTTAGAGCCATTTGAACCATTTTGAACATCCCGTACAACCTGACCCCGAAAAATGCACTGAGGCCCCAACACGCTGGAACCACGTCCTCCGATTACGTCGGCAGTTGCTCTTGAAAGCCAATCAGTATGTTGGCCACTAGAGCAGAGGAGGCTACACGCCCAAACATTGAGTCGATGTCCGCAGCTCGTGGTCGTGCGGTAGCGTTCTCGCTTCCCACGCCCGGGTTCCCGGGTTCGATTCCCGGCGGGGTCAGGGATTTTCTCTGCCTCGTGATGACTGGGTGTTGTGTGCTGTCCTTAGGTTAGTTAGGTTTAAGTAGTTCTAAGTTCTAGGGGACTGATGACCATAGATGTTAAGTCCCATAGTGCTCAGAGCCATTTGAATAAGTGTATCATGCAACCGCTTTATATGTTACCTCTAAATTATCTCTGATAACCTCACTTAACTGTTCCATGTGGGTTTTAATCCGCCTATAAGGACGAGTTATAACTATTGTACATGCCTTTCGGAGTAACTTGAAATGCATCTGTAAAGAGGATAACTTCAAGAAGCTCAGGATCTCGGTGAGGCTGTTGCAGATACCAAAGTACAAATGCAAGCTGAAGTGGATGTCGTCGTCCCAAGACCTATACTCTGGTGAGACGCAAATGTTGAAGCAGGTGTTCAAGAAATACATTCCACACTATTCACTGATTAACACCAAAAGCAGCAGCAACTATTGGCCTGTACACCTTTGCCCAGTTGAAAGCGGCCAGTAGTAAATGAGAGATGATGTGGACGCCTTCACAGTGGGAAATGCTCGAGGTATATTCGCTGAGAACTACGACGATAGCCTTCAGCTACATCATAAACAAAGTGCATGTCTCGCAGTTTACTGCATGTTTAGCTATCTCTGTCACGTCTCGCGACGGTCAAGCAGGCGCTACAGCGACACACATTTTTCACTGGCAAAAGGCGAACATCAGGAACTCATAACACAGCACACACAACTCAAATCAACTTTGGCATAACGATCTTTGAAGTAGGTACTCTTTGTGAGACCTGAGTTTCTCCCTGGATAAACAGTTTCCAATTACGGCCGGGTGACGCCGTCGGCAGCCGCCGATATTTCTACAGTCCTGTTATTTTCAAGGAGAAACTGCTAGTCTGTCCAGAATAATTTCCGACAGTAATTATGAATAAAAGGTGGAAGAGGAATCGCGAAAAGGGTAAGTAGGATATTAGGCAATAGAACATCAGCAAAGTATGTAAGCCGAAAAGTAACACGAAAAAATACAATCAAATAGAAAGATACTAGAAGGTATCAGATAGATTATATAATGGTAAGACAGAGATTTAGGAACCAGATTTTAAATTGTAAGACATTTCCAGGGGCAGATGTGGACTCTGACCACAATCTATTGGTTATGAACTGTAGATTAAAAGTGAAGAAACTGCAAAAAGGTGGGAATTTAAGAAGATGGGACCTGGATAATCTGACTGAACCAGAGGTTGCACAGAGTTTCAGGGAGAGCGTAAGGGAACAAATGGCAGGAATGGGGGAAAGAAGTACAGTAGAAGAAGAATGGGTAGCTTTGAGGGATGAAGTAGTGAACGCAGCAGAGGATCAAGTAGGTAAAAAGACGAGGGCTAGTAGAAATCCTTGGGTTACAGAAGAAATATTGAATTTAATTGATGAAAGGAGAAAATATAAAAATGCAGTAAATGAAGCAGGCAAAAAGGAATACAAACGTCTCAAAAATGATATCGACACGGGTTCCCGGGTTCAATTGTCGGCGGGGTCAGGGATTTTCCCTGCCTCGTGATGACTGGGTGTTGTGTGATGTCCTTAGGTTAGTTAGGTTTAAGTAGTTCTAAGTTCTAGGGGACTGATGACCATAGATGTTAAGTCCCATAGTGCTCAGAGACATTTGAACCATTTGAGATCGACAGGAAGTGCAAAATGGCTAAGCAGGGATGGCTAGAGGATAAATGTAAGGATGTAGAGGCTTATCTCACTAGGGGTAAGATAGATACTGCCTACAGGAAAATTAAGGAGACCTTTGGAGAAAAGAGAACCACTTGTATGAATATCAAGAGCTCAGATGGAAACCCAGTTCTAAGCAAAGAAGAGAAAGCAGAAATGTGGAAGGAGTATATAGAGGGTCTATACAAGGGCGATGTACTTGAGGACAATATTATGGAAATGGAAGAGGATGTAGATGAAGATGAAATGGGAGATACGATACTGCGTGAAGAGTTCGACAGAGCACTGAAAGACCTGAGTCGAAACACGGCCCCCGGAGTAGACAACACCCCATTAGAACTACTGACGGCCTTGGGAGAGCCAGTCCTGACAAAACTCTACCATCTGGTGAGCAAGATGTATGAAACAGGCGAAATACCCTGACTTCAAGAAGAATATAACAATTCCAATCCCAAGGAAAGCAGGTGTTGACAGATGTGAAAATTACCGAACTATCAGTTTAATAAGTCAGAGCTGCAAAATACTAACGCGAATTCTTTACAGAAGAATGGAAAAACTAGTATAAGCCGACCTTGGGGAAGATTAGTTTGGATTCCGTAGAAATACTGGAACACGTGAGGCAATACTGACCCTACGGCTTATCTTAGAAGCTACATTAAGGAAAGGCAAACCTACATTTCTAGCATTTGTAGACTTAGAGGAAGCTTTTGACAATGTTGACTGGAATACACTCTTTCAAATTTTGAAGGTGGCAGGGGTAAAATACAGGGAGCGAATGGCTATCTACAGTTTGTACAAAAACCAGATGGCAGTTACTAGAGTCGAGGGATATGAAAGGGAAGCAGTGGTTGGGAAGAGAGTGAGACAGGGTTGTAGCCTATCCCCTATGTTATTCAATCTTTATATTGAGCAAGCAGTGAAGGAAACAAAAGAAAAATTTGGTGTAAGTATTGAAATCCATGGAGAAGAAATAAAAATTTTGAGGTTCGCTGATGACATTGTAATTCTGTCAGAGACAGCAAAGGACTTGGAAGAGCAGTTGAACGGAATGGATGGTGCCTTGAAGGGAGGTTATAAGATGAGCATCAACAAAAGCAAAACGAGGATAATGGAATGTAGGTGAATTAAGTCGGGTGATGTTGAGGGTATTAGATTAGGAAATGAGACACTTAAAGTAGTAAAGGAGTTTTGCTATTTGGGGAGCAAAATAACTGATGATGGTCGAAGTTGAGAGGATATAAAATGTAGACTGGCAATGGCAAGGAAAGCGTTTGTGAAGAAGAGAAATTTGTTAACATCGAGTATAGATTTAAGTGTTAGGAAGTCGTTTCTGAAAGTATTTGTATGAAGTGTAGCCATGTATGGAAGTGAAACATGGACGATAAATAGTTTAGACAAGAAGAGAATAGAAACTTTCGAAATGTGGTGCTACAGAAGAATGCTGAAGATTAGATGGGCAGATCACATAACTAATGAGGAGGTGTTGAATAGGATTGGGGAGAAGAGGAGTTTGTTGCACAACTTGACTAAAAGAATGGATCGGTTGGTAGGACATGTTCTGAGACATCAAGGGATCACCAATTTAGTATTGGAGGGCAGCGTGGAGGGTAAAAATCGTAGAAGGAGGCCAAGAGATGAATACACGAAGCAGATTCAGAAGGATGTAGGTTGCAGTAGGTACTGGGAGATGAAGAAGCTTGCACAGGATAGAGTAGCATGGAGAGCTGCATCAAACCAGTCTCAGGACTGAAGACCACAACAACAACAACAAACACAACGAAATTAGGAAAAAAGACTAATGATCTATGAGTACATCCAAAGAATGAGTCATAACAAACTAATAAGAGAAATCATTCATCATTACGAAAAATTAAAAAGCGAATTAACAGTTTTTACCTTTCTGTAAAATAATAAAGTAGAAACGGGTACAAATGAGCAAGAAATTTAAGACAGGACTAAACTAAGAAGTGGGAAAGTTTCCAAGACAAAACATTTCCTTAAAGACGAGGCCGAAAATAGACAGCAAAGGTGCGGAAAGAGAAAGTGGACAGATGAAGTGTCGTAGAAAGTGTGAATATAACGTGATGGCTTCAACCTGGTCCTTAGCTCGCATGTGACGGAAGAAGATGAATTGGGGGAAAAATTTACGTGCAGCAGGAGAGACAATGCTATCCCTCTACTTGAAATAGTCTCAAGCGTTATTCTTTTGGGAATGGAGAAAGCGTTGAAAGCACCTACGAATTTTTTAAATTCTGCTTTTGTTCCCAAATATTGTCCAAGATAGGTTATAGAGTTTCTTGTATGTGACTTTCGACACAGGCAATGCTTCAAGTGCACGAGAAAGTATGGCCCGATCACTGCCGATGCTGTAACTATGGGTCCACTCCTGGGTGGACGAAGGCAGAACAACGTGGTTGGTGGACGCTGAATGGACACTGCAGGCCCGCGGAGAGCGGTAGTGATGAGGCCTGCGGACAGGCGCTGGAGGGAAGTGTCGTTCTAAACCCAAGCCTACGCTCACATGTTTTGTAAATATTACGTGGAATCCGTCCGCGCCCACACTTGCATGGTGACCGTTCAAAAAGATTCACTGTCACCTCTGTTTTGGTTAGTATCTGAATGAATTCGACTGAAAAAGCAACAGGAGTAGCGATTTATTTTCGCCTGGCTTTTTAACCATTTGTAACTTCCAGAGATGCGTCATGAGTGGTGAATGCTGAGTAAAACCTTTATTTCTCTTGTTGCCTTGTTAAAATTTGCTTGATTTGCCAAAACGCAGCAGTGTTTACACGATGCCACATCACTAATATGTTGTGCAGACGCAAGTGCGAGAGAGTTCTGAGACTGCAGTTTACTAAGTGAGGAACTGAATAATAGTAAGGTATTTAGTACAAAAATATATGTGTAATGGCTTCATTTATGCTTTACCACAAGCCACAACATTTTTCGTTTCACCAGCTATCCATGGCCATTAAAAAATATATATTCTTTCATCAGAAATTTCAGTAGTTGGTGGAGCAATACGGTAGATAATGAAGCTTAGCGTAATAACCGTATGACAAAATACTCTCCTTTTTGCACGCTATCATTTGTCAAAATCTCGTTTAGATGTCTCAGACCATTTATGAAACATGAAAAATGTTGTAGATATTTCATTCTGGCTTTATCGCTGGCGCAAATAAATTTTCTCGAGGTTGGTGACAGATAGAGACCTTAACTTGAGTCTAATGAGAAATTCTTTATTTAGCTAAATTTCATGCACAGCAACAAATTATGTAATATGCACCAACGCAAAATTATAGCGAACCCTATTTGTCATGGCAAACTTTTTCGAATTTTTTGCAATGTCTTACTTAAATGGAAATATCGCAATAACTATGACCATTAATGAAATGATGAGCACGTCATCATGAAGCTGACATACAAAATTATAAGTGACCCAAAAATTAAATTTTTCCTTACCGAACAATTTCTGTAAAATCGTTTGAAAAAACTGCAGGGCGTGCACCACGATTGTGTCATCGTAGCACTTCGCCGACCGGCGGAAAGTGGCGAAACTTTGTCGGCTTCCCCCTCCGAACAAACGAATGAATTAGACAAGCGCTTCGGACAAAAATTGCTCACAGCGCATCGGCCACCGCACCTTGTACGGACACAACTCCTTGCTCTCCCTCTCTGCCCCCCCCCCCCCCCCCAATCACTCCTAACGCTCTCTAAAGACCTTTAGTCCATTCATTTCAGGGACACCTCCGTGAAATGTTGTTTCGATCTGCCCGCTGCTGATCTTTGATATTTTCATCTACAGTCGTATGACGAAGGGAACCCACATCCAGTGGGCGCGCGCGGTTTCACTGTCGGGGAGGAAGTCGTGTAGCCAGCTGGGAGCGAGACGAGAGAGGGAAGAGGCACGACGCGGGACGTACAAAGCAAAAGCTTATCCGCCGCCCACGCTTATTGTCAGCCGTGACGCCGCCGCGGCGCGACTCCGCATTGTCACCTCGCTTCCACGCCCCCAACACACGCTGGCAATCTCACTGGTCACGCTTTTCCATTCTGCTGCTGGCCGTATCGCAGTCTGTATGCGTAGGTTGAACATAATACAGCGTGCTGCATTTGTAGAAGTTAGCTTTGCTGTCATGGCACGCACTACTATTTCTGTACATGGAAGGAGCACCTATGTGCATATTTTTCCACCAGTTGTAAGCAGCATACTCTAACATTTCACCATATTTACCCACACCGCAGCAATCGTTTGTAGCAAGAACGTGTCTTAATGAAATGGGCTTATCAGCAATTCGATGATTTCCGATTGCATGTCAATTAATCGTATTTTCCCTGACGTAGCAGCCTGTCTGTACAGATTCGTCGGTTCATAAAAAACATGATATATAATGATTTGGTTTTTACTTTTAGGGTCAGTGTTCCGACTAGTTTGCGACCGTCTCGAAATCCTGCACTCAATATCCTCAATTACATTTTGCTGCATACATTCCAATCTCTAACTCAACCAATAACCGTTACTCTGTACACCTACCTCAAGCACTAGCTAAGCTATTCTCTAATGCCTTAGCTCCCCTCCTTCTAATCACTGCTTTCGGTATATTTCTTTCCTCGCCGATTCTGCCGAGAACCTCTTCGTTCCTCACCAGTTTTTCAACATTCTGTATCACCACGCCTCAGACGATTCAGTTCTCTTCTGTTGCAGTTTTCTCACTGTTTATGTTTCACTACCATACAATGATGTGCCTCAAATTTACATTCTCAGAAATTTCTTCTGCAGATTAAGGCCTATGTGTATTTTTAGCTGTCTTTTCTGGTTCATCCTATAGATTGTCAGTTAAAAAAAAAAAGGATTTGTATAATGTTTTCCCGAAACTATCTGCTTAGCTTTTTATTGCATGTCACACATGGACCGTCCTACAGAAACCACTGCCTTTCCTCCACAAGTAAGTTTTTGGTTACCCTTCTGATCTGCATCCAAGCCTCTGAGGCATAAGTGTTAATAATATCAATAAATCTTTAGTCACTTTAGTTACCTCTCATATTTTCCCACACCAAAGCCATGTAGTAACCAGTAGTGAGGACCTGGCGATGCCTTGGAGTTGGCTTGGAAAAATATTGAGGGATTTACATAACATGGTCCGATAACAGACCAGGCTTGATTTTTGTTAGAATATTTTACTGTGGCTAATGGTAAGTGACAAGCCCATTGCAACCTACTCGTAACTGGCGACACAGTGTTCCTTCCCAATCCAAATGAGGCTCGTAAAAAAAGCAGCGTGTAGCTCAGATCGACGAAAATCATTGAGTACTAGGAAGAAATGAGGCAGGCTTCAGTAGTTGTCTGAGGGCTCCGTATCAGGAGGCCTAACTCACGTTTTGTAATTGTTATTGACACTTTCCCGTGTCATTTTATGATATGGAGGTACTAGCTACTTGTGGACTACATGAAACAATGAGCTGGCTTATATGGGCGAAAGAAAAAGAGATTAGGTCTCACAGCCAAAAAAGGGCAAGCATTTGTCATTTTATAGTCTGTTAACAGTTTGGTTGTTAAGCACATACATGCCTTACGGCCTTCAAATCTTCAAAGTCATCTATATCAACGCCATCTGTGCACCATCCCGAGTTGTGACCAACTGGCCATTGCATACGACAGTACGGTAAACCAAAAGCTGACTCAGTATGTGTTCGACATAGTCGATACCAAGAATTGTCAATAACCACCAAAAAAGCGTAAGTGACTACCATTCAGTATCACGTCAAAATCTATTTATTCGATGGTAATCGAGCTTATAATTACCATTGAAATAAATTTCTGCACCCCATGTATCTACAAATAAAGTTACAATTTCGTTGGGAATTGTCCACAGTATTACATTTAATCTTTCAAATATTGTCCTTCCTACTCAAAGAAGGATCTGTTCGATGGCTCTGCCGTTTACCTCACCAGTGATAAGCTTTTCATGACTATCTTAACATTTCCTCCCATTCGATGATGCCTTATCTCTACACGATGATCATTCTTAGTAATCCGGAATATAAACTAACATCAGAAGTACCTGTGACGCCAGTATTTCCTCGTATGATTTATCAAACAATCATGTCGTTTCAGTAACAGTTGAGTCAGGTGCAGTTAGATGGCAACTCGTATCACTTAAGAACTCGCGGTTGGTACGCATGAATACGAATTGATATTCGCCAGTAGGCTGAGTTGCCTCTGAGACATAGTGTCAACAGCATTTTGAGCACACTCAAAGTAGTTTGCACCCGCCAGTGTTTTCAAACTTCGATCTCCTGTGTTGCAACAACTAAGATAAGTGTCATGTAAAGAAAGAGTTCGAAGTCTTTCTGACGCGGATAGAATTTAAGCGGCAGTGCAGATGGACAAGACTGGGAAAGAAAATCGATCGTATCCTTATTCTGAAGCTAATAAAACATTTGACTGAGATGTTGAGGGTAAACTACGTTGGTTACTTTAGCTGACCTAGGGTTTGAGTCTCGCACATTCACAGTAGGCCTACGTACAAAACGAGATGGAGCAGCTATTGAGACAGTGAACTCTCTAAATACACGTCCACATAAAGTGATTGACATTTACATGAAATACTCAAATCACAGCAAGTGAATGCTTCGTAAGGGGAAATGAAACGCCCTATCCCGACAGTGTTAAATTTAGTGACTAGGTATCTCTGTATTTCAGGAACCACTGAAGCCATTGACATGAAACTTTTACAGGACATTAAACTGTATGTTTTGAGTCTACTTAACTATAATAATTGCATTTCAGCCACAATATTCGAAAATACAATTTTTTAATAAAACGGTTAAAATTTTATGCACTTTTTTGTACGATATTCTAAATAATTTTAATTTTACATAATATTATGCTCTTTTAATTCAGTAGACTCATGATATGTATATTATTACTCCAGGAAAATTTGAATTCTCTACTCGAAGTGGTTTCCGAGATTTATGGAAAAATGCAACAAAAATGTAAATTATCAGGAACTGCTTGTAAGGTTTCAAAAGAGTGTAACTCACTTAACATACGCAAAATTTTATTTTTAGTCACTCAGAAGCACCCTGCACCGTACTGTTTATCATCCTCCTGATCATTTTCCACGTTTTTTTCTTCTTTCCTTCTTCCTGGACTCCTTAGTGGCCAACTGTGCTGCATACTCTGCTTTATAAATGCGAACCTTATCCATCCGTTCAAGTTATCTGATGCGGTTTGCTCCAGGATTAATTCCCGTAAGTTTTAGCGATTTCACGCTACCAAGGTTGCCATCATTAAAGGCAATAACAGCATCACTGACCCCCCCACCTTAGTGTCTTCATTCCAACAAAAACATTTTTTGGTAAGCGACTCTCTATAAGACTATTGAACGACTTATTGGGATTTTGAGTCTGACCATGCTGACACTTATTCAGTAATTCAGGATTTGCCAGGTCTCTGTAAATAGTTTTTATGATATCCATGACTGCTGCTGGGATGGAATGTTTATGGTTGTATGAACTGTTTCAGTACTGGGCATTGCGTTAATTGCACCATGAATCAGATCCAGGGTGGCAAAGGTGGTGTACTGGTTTTTCATCAGTTGACAGTCTGTGGAGGAAGGTAGCCCATACTGCCAACTTCATTTTCAAAAAATCCTCAGTATTATTTCTAATGGCCATCCCACAATTCTGCTATAGTCCATCAATCATTTTGCCTGTCATTTTTCCCCAGAAAAACGTTAGCACCTCGACATACAACGCGTGTTTATGCTATGAAACGATACGATACTGTTTTCGACACTGCTGCGAAAACACACATGTAATTTAACCTTTATAACACAGCAATCCACAGCCTTATATAAAAAAATTACTGATTTTATTAGATCTTGAAGTAATGCACATAAAAAAATTTTAACGTTTTCAACCGGTGTGGATTATATTTACAAAAAAGAAATAAAATACTTCCAGTGTGAGTTTATAAAAGATATACACATCATTTTGTTTGGAAAACTGCAAATTTTATAATGAGTTAAAAATCCGAAAATGTGAAAACAAATTTTGTTTTAATTAAATTTGACACGCCCGGTTTCAGTGACCAATGGCTTGTGTTCTGCCTCTAAAGACATTGTTCTTTACGGGAGGTTAAGTAAGCCCTAATCTTCCTTCCTTGCTCAAAGTTCGAGCCCGTCGCCATAGCCGCCGCACCAGCTTATCACAGAAGGGGCTTTCTATATAACGTAAGTTTAAACGTAATCTGCTCCGTTGCTAGCTTTCTCTGGCGCTGTGGGGCTGAGCTTCAGTTTCTGCACGAATGAGCGCGAAGCGACGTTGACTGTAACGCGTGTCGTCCTCTTTGAACTATAAATACGCATCCGAAAGGAGACTGGAAGGCACAGCAAACACGAGCTGCTGTCAGCAACAAGCAAAACCTATCTCGAACAAAACACTGCTTCATTACTTGCACCTCTGCCAATAACCCAATAGTGACTGGTCACCTTTAGCTAGTACTGGCCATCACAAGATGTTGTCTTTGTCCGTTCAGTTCGTTAGGTGCACTGAAATTAAATTTGTATGTTAATGAGTTCAACCTTTGAACATGTGCTTTCCTCTGTTTGTCACTGTCGTATTCATGGACCAGGTCAATTTTTTTCAGTGCGACATTGAACTTCCGTTTCCTAAATTAAACATGAAGAACTCCTTTTTTATAAACCATGCTGGTTCTAGTTTCCTTTGCAAATAGTCTGCTGTCACGTCGCACTGTGCATCATGGCTTTTAGCAACTTACTATACTTGCCTAACAAATCTGCTACAAATTTACGAAGTTAAATGGGTATACCATGGTAGAAATTTTTTTAGGTTCTTCTTTTATTGGTGTAAAATGTTACTTAGAAGGTCTATTTTTCAGATTAATTGATATAAAGTGTGCCGGAAATGTTAAAATACGTTAAAACCGCGGTTTACTGTTCGCAGGATCGTGAATCTGACCGCTTGAATGCGACCGATGTAATACTATAATAGTTGCCGCGAAGTGGGGGTCCTGCTAGTTTGGGATAGTATCACAAAAAATTAAATGATTGTGTGCCATTGTTGGCCGGGAGGCCGCCCAGTGCAAGTCTTCTTTCAGTGGAGGCCACATTGGGCGACTTGTGTGCCGGTGATGAGGATGAAATGATGATGAGGACAACACAACAACCAGTCCACGAACGGAGAAAATCTCCAACCCGGTAGGGAGTCGAACCCGAGCCCGCTACACAGGAGACAAGCACGTTACCACTCAGCTGAGCAGGTGGACGAATAGCATCACATGGGCCATTGGTATCGACTGAAGCACTTTCCTCAACACGATTTCTTTTTCGTAACATGATTCGTTTATAGTAAACAATCTGGAAGCTCATGCTTGTCTCGCGTCTGCGTAACTTGTCATTTCGATAGTTTTTATACAAATTAAACCGAGATTGCTTGGAAATGACAAACACAAGGATTTATACAGATAGAAAAGGTTTGAAAAGTAATCCCAGTCTTGTAAAAAAACGCTTCGATTGATAAGCGGAATCCAGTTGATCGATATAATTTCGTCAAAATGAGAGTATTTCGACATCGGCGAGGAAAAGGCCAACAGTATGTTGCTTTCATTGCCAACTGAGGATTTTATTCAGTTTCAGTATTAAAAAACACTACTTCAAACTTTAAAAGCTTGAATTTTCAAGCCGGCCGGGGTGGCCGAGCGGTTCTAGGCGCTACGGTCTGGAACCGCGCGACCGCTACGGTCGCAGGTTCGAATCCTGCCTCGGGCATGGAAATGTGTGATGATGTCCTTAGGTTAGTTAGGTTTAAGTAGTTCTAAGTTCTAGGGGACTGATGACCTCAGCAGTTAAGTCCCATAGTGCTCAGAGCCATTTGAACCATTTTTTTGTATTTTCAAAACAACTCTGATGAAACTGGTGGGAGCTATACCTCAATGAAATACAAATACAATTACATTATCCTTTTTGTAACTTGTGAGTCGATATTTTTCTGTGCAGTACGAAGGATTTTTGCTATATGTTTTAATACCGACTTTTGGTTCATTTTTTATAACGACTTTTAGCCAAAAAAATTGACATGGGATTCAGAGTGCTCCTATTTTCTGAAATATCTCTTTTTTTATTTTAAAATCCCAACGTACTACGTTAGACAGTATCATCAGTTTCAAAGCAGTGTTTCAAATTTTGCTCTCGATTGCAAACTGAAGCGTTCAGAACTCCCACTAACCGTCCTCGCAGTCCGAGAAGGCCTTTCGTCGATGTCGTTTCTTACTTAAAACTTTACATAATACAATCTGTAGGCTGTGGAATAAAGGTCTAAAGTCTGTTTTGCTATTTATTTGTTATTTCATTGAAAAAAATCATGAATATTGCTTCCAAAATGGAGCGTCACCCCGATCTGCCTCCTTAAGAGATCAAAAGTGACAGTTACTCTTTTTTAGAAAAATGTTGGTGTCTAGAAGTCGAGAGGCTTTCTCCGTTGTTGGCGGAAAAAAATAAATAAATAAGTAAAAAGTTTGTACTACTAGTAGTATTTACTTATTTTGGTTCTAAATTATCATTCACAAAATGATATGGTATCGCCTCCGTAGCTGCGTGGTCAGTGTGTTGCTAACCGAGGACTGTGTATTGTCCTCACGTTCGTATTGTCATAACTGATATTCCACTATTGAGATGGTTGTATGGGAACGCCTGAAAGACATTAAATTAAAAAAAAGTTGTGCGAGATTTAAGAATGCCGTGTCAGGAAAGAGTGCATATTTGGGACTCTAGCACCGCACTCTTGTGTGTGTGATTCATTTGCCCCACTCTGAGGCGCAGGATAGGCGCCGATATGAGGCAGACCTGACGACAGTACAATACCAGAGCAGATAAGTTGTATCGGAGCACACTGCACAGCGCAAATTGTTCAACATCGCAACAGGCGACCGCCTATGTGATCTCAGATTGGCCCAACGATATCGTCACGTACGATTGCAGGGGCACTCAATAATCGAGACTGGACTTTCGATTAGTGGAAACATGTGGTCTGTTCTGATGAACTACATATCTTGATACACCAGCGTGGATGGTCGTGTCCGGATAAAACGCCATCCAACCAATTACTTGCTCAAGAGATGCACTTACCCAAGGGCGCAGGCCTCTGGGGACAGTTTTATGATATGAGGGACATTCAACTTGGTATCTATGGAACCTGTGGTAGTAATCGAAGGCACCGTGACAGCTGCGAATTCCCTGAACGTTATTGTGGACCATCTCCATCCCTCCATGCGTGATGTCTCACCCGACAGCGACTGAAGTCTCCAGCAGGATAACTGTCCCCGTCACAAGAACGGAGTTGTGCTACGATGGAGTAGTGCTACGATGGAAATGTGCTACGATGGCTTGGGGAGCTTTATTGTGAAGTTTGTGCCTTGGCAACCAAATTTTCCTGATCTATACCCGATGGAACACATCTGTAACGCTATCGAGCGCCAGCTACGTGTTCACATACTGTCGACCTATAAATTATTGGAACTGCATGACTTGTGCGTAGATAATTGGTGCCACATGGCAAGGAATTGTGGCTGCTATGCCACCGCAAAGTCGCTGCTCTATTATGTTCTGAGAGAGGACCAACACGATATTGTTCATCGTTCTTTGGCACAACACTGTCTTTTAGATCTCAGGAAATGTTGAAAGAAATTGAAGGAACGTATAGTTCCATTTTCCTCTGGAACTCAACCTCAGGCCACTGTATCATCTGTCAGACTATTTCGACAATCTTTTAGCTATTTTTGCATTCTGGAAGAGTGGGGAATGGTTATCCTGAAATAAGAATTACATACTCTCTCCTCTGCGCCATTAAGAAAATAACATGTTGGCTTCTCGAGACTTGGTTACATTCACGGTTTTTATGACTGTGGTACAAACAGGAACTACATTACATAAAATATATGTTGTAACGATAGTTAACATGATCTGATTTAATGTAGATTTATAATGATCCTCCGAACAGTGGCACAAGCAATCATTTTAATCCACAAATTCATAAAATAATATACATATGATGTACATACATTTACATGTATGTAAAAGTAAATTTAAGGCAAAGTATTTTTGGGTTATTTCAGTAACACAATGTGCGAGTCTATTTTGGTAGCATGTTACAGTTGAACATTGGCAACAAATATACAGACATCTGTGTCTCAGAATTCGTGTAGCTGTTGCTTTTATTCCTTGAATCATTTTCTTGATGATGTCTGACCATGCTTCATACAACGCGAATAAATTGCCAGTGGTTTCCATCTCCTCCCCCTGACCTGCCTGATGCCGCTCCCCGCAAATCCGTCCTTTGTTGGCTGTATTGCCATCTCTGCCTTCCCCTGCTGTTTTTATCTCATACAACTCCCTTTAATACCCAGTACCATTGAAGTTACTTCCTGTTGTCCTACCACGTGCACTATCATAGTGTCCCGTCTTCTTGTCAATGTTTTCCATATGTTCCTTTATTTGCCAATTTTACATAGGCCTCCTCATGTCCACAGAATTTTGAACATCCTGCAGCACAGCATCAAAAATGCATGAGAAGAGGGCTACCGTGATATAGTTCCGCAAATGACGTGGAGAATCAAGAAGTTGTCGAATCATTGTGTACGTCATGTGCAGCAGTGTTCTTTGAAGATATACAGAATCGTGCTCACCAGTGCGAGTAGTCCATTGCTATTGCAGGTCTTGCGTATTTAAGTAAATTAGGTTTGTAGCATTAATATGTGTGAGATAAAAACTATTCCTTGTCAAGGCGTTTTCTAGTAAACAAAGGGAAGTCTTGAAAAGCAAAACATTGAAAGAAAAACACTTCCCAATGTGCTGCAAAATTATATTTATTTGATCACGAACTGAATTTCGGCTTCACAGGCCATGTTCAAGAGTGACAACTGAATGTCGCAAACATATATTAACATGAAGTGCGACTTAAGCAGATATTATTTGTACAAACGATACAGAAATTTTGTATTATCTGTACAAGAAATACCTGTGCAGATCACAAATCATGTTTTGTTTGAGTTTCCGACATTCAGTTGTCAGATATTATTTGTAAAGGTGATAAAAAAGACAAGTAAACACTGTATTATTTCTTTATCATCTATACAATTAATATCTGTGTAAGTCGTGCATCATGTTTATCTATGTTTTCAGAAATCAGTTGTCACCTGCCTGAGAAGCAAAATGGTTCAAATGGCTCTTAGCACTATGGGACTCAACATCTTAGGTCATCAGTCCCCTAGAACTTAGAACTACTTAAACCTAACTAACCTAAGGACATCACACACATCCATGCCCGAGGCACGATTCGAATCTGCGACCGTAGCAGTCCCGCGGTTCCGGATTGCAGCGCCAGAACCGCACGGCCACCGCGGCCGGCGCCTGAGAAGCATGAATTCGGTTCGTGACCCAATAAATTTCATTTTGTAGAACATTGGGGTGCGTTTCCCATTCTAATATTATTATCATGTTAGTCTAAGCACCGACGGAAAATTGACTTAATGTTAAAAGGAAGTCATTTTCCGAACTTCTCTCTTACCGTTTTTAATGTTGTCTTCAGTATGAAGATTGGTGTGATGCAACTCTCCATGTTAGTCTATTCTTTGTAAGCGTCCATGTTTAACTTCCGTAAAAGGGGGCAGTCCAGACAAATATGTGCAGGAAAAATTTCCTAACGTTTAAATTTGTATTTTATGTCAACAAATTTAACTTTTTCAGAAAATGTTTTCCTTCAACGTGTAGTTTGCATTTCAACTCCTCTCAAGTTCGGCCAGTGTCAGTCATTTTGCTGCCCAAATAGCAAAACTAACCCATTACGTTAGGTGTCCAGATTCCTTATCTAATTTCACCTGTATATTATTCAGTTCGACTACATTCCGTTATCCTTGTTTCACATTTTTCTTAAATCCTTCGTGAAACCTCTTTTCAAGGCACTATCCATTCCGTTCACGTACGCTTCTAAGTCGTTTGTCGTCTCTTACAGAATGACATTATCATCGGCAAGGGTCAAAGATTTCAGTATCTGTTCGCGAGCTTTAATATCATTTCCTGGTTTCCTCTTGTTTTCCTCCGCCGTTTGCTTAATGTACAGGTTTGATGACATGAGGGGGGAGGCTACAACCATGTCTCATTCCTTTTCCAATTTCGTATTCTTTGACTGTTACAAGAGCAATCCAGTTTCAGTACAAGTTGTAGGTAGCATTCCACTCTCCGTATTCAGTTTGTGTGTTCCAGTCAACATTGCTAAGGTTTCCCTAAGTATGGAAATGATTATAAACGTACTTCTGCCTTTTTGGATTTCTCCAAGACGTGGCTATAACCGTTTCTTTCACTCTTCTGTAAAAATGAGTGTCAGTATTCCTCAACGATGACTTACTATGGAACTCTGATAAGGTCTTAAGTGCAGATAAATGTGGGACAACTGAATTATATTGTAATATTTTTTTAAAATTTCAGTCTACTGTCGAATTGTGTTTAAGATGATTACTGGTATTGGTCTGCTTGTCACTATATTCAGGTCTGTTAAAAGAAATAAAAGAGACGCTAAGTTGGATCTTACATAACTAAGGTGAAACATAAATACGAATTACATAACAGTACAAAAACGCAGAATAGCCCGTCGGTCTTACATCTTGTGTGCAGCCTTCTTAAGTCAACAATGTCGTACAGGTAGTACAATGAGTAGAATTGTTAAGGAGTGTGGACAAGCATAGTAGGACGTGTCGACCTCTATATTTTCTCATCGTGATGAAAATGTCATTAAGTTAAAAAACAACAGATACAAAAATAAAGTTATTTTCCTTCGGTATATGTGGACGCTGTCATATCTCGAATATACACTGAAGTGATACATGTCGTGGGATACCTCCCAATATCGTGTCGGACGCTCTTTTGCAGAGCGTAGTGCAGCATCTCAACATCAAGTCGTTGTTAAGTCCCCTGCAGAAATACTGACCCATGTTGCATCTGAAGCCGTCCATAATAGCGAGTGTGTTGCTGGTGCAAGATTTTGTGCGCTAAGTGGTCTCTGGCTTATATTCCACAAATGTTTAATGGGATTTATGTCAGGCGATCTGTGTGACTAAATCACGCACTCGAATTATTCACAACGCTCTTCAAACGCTGTCCCGGTGACGTGGCGCATCGTCATCCACAAAAATTACGACGTTGTTTAGGAACATGAAGCCTATGAATGGCAGCCGATGAAGTAGTTCAGTTGGACGAGAGGACCCAGTAAACACAGCCCTCACTATTATGGAGCCACCACAAGCTTCCACTGTGCCTTGTGGACAACTTGGGACCATGGCTTCGTGGGGTCTGTTCCACACTCGAACCTTACTATCAGCCCCTACCAACTGAAATCGGGACTCTCCTGAACAGACCACCGTCTTCTAATCGACTGAGGTCTAACCGATATGATCACGAGTCCAGGAGAGCCGCCACAGCAAAGGCACTCACGTCAGCCGCCTGCTGCCATTACCCATTAACGCAAAATTTCGGATATGTTCATCGTACGTCCTACTTTGATTTCTGCGGTTATTACACGCAGTATTGCTTGTCTGTTAGCACTGATAACTACATGCAAATGTCTCTGATCCCAGTGGTTGAGTGACGTCCGCCGTCCACTGCGTTGTCCGTGGTGAGTAGTAATGCCTGAAACTTAGTATTGTCGGCACATTCTTTACACTGTTGATCTCGGCATGTTGAATTCCCTAACGATTTCCCAAAAGGAATGTTCCGTGCGTCTAGGTCCAACTATCATTCTACGTTCAAAGTATTCTCTCCGTGCGGCAGTAATCAAGTCGTAAACCAATTCACATGAATCACAGCTCCGCCAATGCAGTGACCTTTTATACCTCTTGTACGCGATTCTACCGCCATCTGTATATGTGCATACTGTCATCCCATGACTTTGTCAATTCACTATATGTTCTTCATTCTTGCATATGTCTAGGGGGCCTTCGAGACTCGCGGATATGAAATGGCGCAGTTCAACTCTGCTGGTGAGCTGGTTCCGTTGTGCCGAGCCGGTCCCATCGGCCGTTGTAAACATCGTAGTGACGTAACTGTTTCAGCGTGTATACACTGTCAGATCACAAAAAGCCGTGTTTGTCGGACTCCGTCCGTGAGGCGAACGAAATGATGTAGGCAGTAAATATTTAAAAGAACAGCCGCCAGGATACTGCGCCAACAACATGCATGCGAAAGTAAATAATGCGAGTCTGTTGTCAGTAATGCTGTTTTCGTAGAAGTGAAGATAAAGATTTGAGGAGACCCGGACGTTTGCTATTTAAAAACTTCAGTGACGGCTTTATAGTGTAGCTAGGAGCTGTCCGCAGATTTATCCAAATTCTTTGAAAATGTTATTGACTGTTCTGCATTACACGCTAGGATATCAGAATTACCATGTACAATTTTCTCAATGCCACAATATAAATAATACCAGCGGACAGATGTCCAGAAATGGTTGGTTTATGTGCATTACTTGATTACAAGAAGTCGAGCTCAGCCGCTCACCGGAAAAGTTGTAATCGGCCTTACATACATTTCGTCCAATTTGAAATTAAAAACTCACACCAACAGCAGACTTCCGTAATTATTCTCCTTCACTGAAAAGCTGAGACTGAACCATTTTTAAAAAAGGCAGCAGTCTGCAGTGTGAATAATGAAAAAAGAGAAATAAAAAAGAGACGCTTCAGATAACCAACACTGCCGTCTAGAACAAAAGAATATTCTTGCACTTATGTCTTTCTCTCTTTACAGCTTAACACGATCTTTTTTGCAGTCCGTCTCTCGTCAGCACTTCATTTTATACGAAATCCTTTTCATATCCATCCCCAAACAAATTTATCATTATTCAGGAAATGTCGAAAACAATTCATAGGTCTCGAAGCACAGAATATTAATCATAATCCTGTTGTTACGTATTTAAGACCAAGAACACCTTTATTAATTATTACACTGCTGGACCTCATTTTATAAAAAACCTCACTGGTCCTTTTTACGTTTTTTCACTACGAGTTATCACTCTAGTCGACAGCCTATGGTTTCTCTCCTTCAACTACTCATTATTCACACCAGGACACACCACTTTCTATCACTAATCGTCTCTTGCCTACGCGTGTATTACAAATACGGTTGTGCGGCATGGAATAAAACTCCTACTCCACTTTTTCTACAAAACTTTAAAAAAATTTACATACATAAGACTTTATTTGGATGCTCAAAAGAAGTTATCAGCTTTTCCGAGCGGACAAAAACTCGCAGCTTACCAGGAGAACTTCCTCGTCATACTTGTGAAAATACCCATATTACCTTACGATAGCGATATGTCTCTATAATGCAATAAAAGTAGTGACCAAGTCTTCTTATGGGGAAAACAGGCACGAGCCACTTCCCTAGGCCGGCAGTATTAATCTTCATGGTATTTAGATACCATTTATGAACAAACCATTAAAGACTGAACCTTGAAACTTGTAAAGAAGATTTCTAGTAATTATTGCTTTAATCTAGCGCAATTCAGGCATATTGAAGTTGTAGAGTTATACTAACATTAGTTTAAAAATAGGTTAAAATATAAAAATATTAATCTTCTTTTTGAGCCTAGATAGATATACACTTACAAAGCCAAATGTGCGTCTCTCTGTTCGTTTGTTGTCTTGGAACAAATGCAGGAAATTTCAAGTCCCTACGACACACAGTTCTGGAAATAATGGTATCTATGGAACAAAAATGCAGTTTTGAGAAAACTTGATTTGAAGCTTTACATGTGTATTATTTGCAGATTTTCATAACAGTTCTTAAAATTAATATTTTCAAGCATCATATTCAGCATTACCTGAAACGTACCCATATTTTCTTCTTTAATTCTTGGCTCTTCTTTGCCCTCTCTCCTCTTTTGTGCAATGCAGTGCAGTTGTCTGCTTTATGAATTGCTGAAGAATCATATTTCGTAACGCCAGTCTTGTGTTTGCACCTGAATTTACTTCTGTACTCCAGTACTTCAGCTTTTCTTGATATGCCACCATTAAAACATAAAGCATCTCATACACCAAATTTTAAAGTTTCGTACCTACAAACACCGATTTTGGTAGATGATTTCAAACAAACGATTCCAAACTTACATTGAGATAATGCGTTTTTTCATGTAAGCACTTCATCAGCAGACCATCGTTAGAAAGGTCACTCAGATACAGCTTTCACTGTGTTCAGAACTGCTAGTGATAACAACGAGTGTTAATGCTCATAACTTTCGCCAGAACATAACGGCAACTTTCAGGACCGCTTGGACAAAGACTGTGTTGTGGGTCTTCATCAGTTGATAACTTATCGGGAAAAAAATTAATGATTCAGGTCTTCCCGTACTTTCTAAAACATTGCAACTCCTTGTTATGACTGCTCGACAATAATTCGGCAGTTTTTCTGTTTCAGAATTTATGAGAAGTCCTTTTCCTCCAAGTTTTTTTCCATCTTAGCACTTGTTTCCTGCCTTTTCCCTTAGAAGCTTTTTCACCCTCGAGCCAAGCCTTTTCTAAACATGCCCTACGAATTCTAGAATTTCAGGGCTATATGGCTTCTGTTCACAATTTGTATCAAAGAAGTTGGTGCCACCATGACAAAGACATGACGCCTCTAGCATTAGCAGAGCGCTGAAAAGTTTTCGTACACCAGTCAGCTCCATTTGGTCCATTAAAGTTTTTTCAAAGACGTGTCTTGTTCCTGGGGCGTTTTGAAAAGCAAAGCCAAATTTACTCATCACTTCAACATGTAAAACTTCTCCAGTGTCAAAATATATGATAGAAACGATGCCATTGAAGATGTCTGCCGTGATCCATTAATACAAGTCGTTAATCTTGTAGACTTTTCTTCGGTGTTTTCATTTATCGCTTTCTGAGGTGCTTGTTTCATTGGTAAGTTACACACACCACTGACAGCTGAACCACTGATTTTATTATAAATTGAAAATCGCAAGGGAGGCTGTCCTGATTTCCTCTGAATCTTGTCTTTGACTAAAACTTGTTTTTCCTCTCGGAATTTTACTTGCACAAACTGCATCAGTTCATGTGTGCTAATAAACAAAAGAAACAATGTTCATCACGTATCGACATACGGCTTTGAATTATCACCTTGGTTAGAGGCTCGGAAACCACTGAAATATAAATGAAAGATGCCAACATCTCATGGAGACATCACGAAACCATATGCCTGAAAACTTACAGTAACACGGTAATGGGTGCGCAGTTGATGTGCAACGTATTGTAAGACTGTCAGTATACCGGAAAATAATCGTCAGGAAACTGGATAGCAAAAAGAGAAATTTCGAATTTTTCAGCCTATTTAGCGCGCGTCTCCCCTTAAAATGATGGTGTTGTTGTGGTCATCAGTCCTGAGACTGGTTTGATGCAGCTCTCCATGCTACTCCATCCTGTGAAAGCTTCTTCATCTCCCAGTACTTACTGCAACCTACATCCTTCTGAATCTGCTTTTTGTGTTCAAAGAAATGGTTCAAATGGCTCTGAGCACTATCCGACGTAACTTCTGAGGTCATCAGTCGGCCGGCCAGTGTGGCCACGCGGTTACAGGCGCTTCAGTCTGGAACCGCGCGACCGCTACGGTCGCAGGTTCGAATCCTGCCTCTGGCATGGTTGTGTGTGATGTCCTTAGGTTAGTTAGGTTTAAGTAGTTCTAAGTTCTAGGGGACTGATGACCTCAGATGTTAAGTCCCATAGTGCTCAGAGCCATTTGAACCATTTTTTTCATCAGTCGCCTAGAACTTAAAACCAATTAAACCTAACTAACGTAAGGACATCACACACATCCATGCCCGAGGTAGGATTCGAACCTGCGACCGTAGCGGTCGCTCGGTTCCAGACTGTAGCGCCTAGAACCGCACGGCGACTTCGGTCGGCGTAGTGTATTCATCTCTTGGTCACCCTCTACGATTTTTACCCTCCACACTGCCCTCCATAGCTAAGTTTGTGAACTCTTGATGCCTCAGAACATGTCCTACCAACCGGTCCCTTCTTCTTGTCAAGTTCTGCCACAAACTCCTCTTCTCCCAAATCCTATTCAACACCTCCTCATTAGTTATGTGATCTACTCATCTAATCTTCAGCATTCTTCTGTAGCACCCCATTTCGAAAGATTCTGTTGTCTTCTTGTCTAAACTATTAATCGTCCATGTTTCACTTCCATACATGGCTACACTCCATACAAATACTTTCAGAAACGACTTCCTAACACTTAAATCTATATTCATTGTTAACAAATTCCTCTTCTTCAAAAACGCTTTCCTTGCCATTGCCAGTCTACATTTTATATCCTCTCTACTTCGACCATCATCAGTTATTTTGCTCCCCAAATAGTAAAACTCCTTTACTACTTTAAGTGTCTCATTTCCTAATCTAATACCCTCAACACCACCCGACTTAATTCACCTACATTCCATTATCCTCGTTTTGCTTTTGTTGATGTTCATCTTATAACCTCCCTTCGAGGCACCATCCATTCCGTTCAACTGCTCTTCCAAGTCTTTTGCTGTCTCTGACAGAATTACAATGTCATCGGCGAACCTTAAAGTTTTTATTTCTTCTCCATGGATTTCAATACTTACACCAAATTTTTCTTTTGTTTCCTTCACTGCTTGCTCAATATAAAGATTGAATAACATCGGGGATAGGCTACAACCCTGTCTCACACCCTTCCCAACCACTGCTTCCCTTTCATGCCCCTCAACTCTTATAATTTCCATCTGGTGTCTGTACAAATTGTAAATAGCCTTTCGCTTCCTGTATTTTACCCCTGCCACCTTTAGAATTTGAAAGAGAGTATTCCAGTCAACATTGTCAAAAGCTTTCTCTAAGTCTACAAATGCTAGAAACGTAGGTTTGCCGTTCCTTAATCTTTCTTCTAAAATAAATCGTATGGTAGATCGATAATATTCACACCTGTCAGCATCTGCCTGCATTTGACTACTGCTGCTCTGGAATACTGCCCTCTCACGATCTCCCAAACCGAGAGTTATCTAGAGCTCTTGGTGAACAGACCCTCATCACATTGAGGCAGCTCGGCGCACCCGTTGGTTCCCTAGCTCTTTTTCTAACTTTTTGTTCGGATGGGGGACCGCAGCCCCCGTTTACTTTTGTCCTGCACCAGCGGCAGTACAGCAGCTGCCGACCCCCCGCCGGCCCTAAGCGCCGCGATCGAATTTCACAGCAGATTTCCCCGAACGCCTCGCCTCAAAGGGCCGGCTTTCATCTGTTTCGCGGCGTGTGTTTGCCGTAAGCGCCTAACGACGGCGTCCCGCCTCGCTCCTCAGGTTGTGCGGGATTTAGCGGGCGGGGCCAGCTCCTCGCGCTACAAAGCCGCCGCCGCCGCCTTGGGGGAGCCGCGCCGCGGCGCGGGCCTGGCCCTGATCAGCCGTCCTCCTGGCACACCGTCTCTTTCCCAGGGGGCGCGCCAAGGCTGGGTCCGGAGCTGCGGGCGTCCGTCGGCGCAGCGTGCCAAACTACAAGGGACCGCACTGCGCCACAATGCACTCCTTCCTCTGTCTGTCTTCTCCGCTCAACGTGTGGCGCATTACGATGGGTCCGGTTCCGTCGCGTCCCTGCCGAAGGGTCAAAGAAGAGGGTTGCTGGTTTACGCCCTTCCATATCCAGCTTTCTCCGTCCTGGAAGCTCAAATGGTGGCTTCGCCTACATCTGTGAACAAAAGAAAAGGCAGCGATTGTGGCGTGGGCGGTGGCCTTCCCCGGAAGAATTCTACGAATGCCCCGTAGACACACCATGCTTCGCTACATGTCTGTTTATTACGCCACAGTCGTTTTGGGTTCTTGATGAACATCCGATGGGAAAAAAAGTAATAGACACCGTACCTGACCAGTCCAGTAACAGCGCTGCTCACTGTTACCAATAGGAGAATAGTCGTACGAACTTCGAAATGGCAGATGTTGAGATACCCGGTCACAGAAATGAAAAGCAGCTACAATTGCTTGGTAGCGGAAAGGAGTCAGGACCAGATGAGATACCTATAAGATTTTATAAAGATTATGCGAAAAAACTTTCTCCCATTCCAGCAATAATTTATCGTAGACCGCTTGAGCAACGAAAGGTACCTAACCACTGTGATACGCCCACTAAACCCGCAGCGCAGAACAGGTGATTAGGATTGTGGAAACGGCCAAATAAGATGGCGGTCATTTTCACTTCAAAATTGTAATTTACTGTCATTTAATAACACATTTAAACCAAAAGGCACATAGCCCGACCTTTACAACAACGAGTTTCAAAATCCAATTCTTTCACGGCTGAAGGCCTCCAAACAAGAAATCTTAAAATTCAGCAAGATAAATTTCGAGTGACTGAGGACACGCAGTTGAAATTGCAAATAAATTAATTAAAATATACATGTATATATCACAGCTAGGCTGAAAGTATCAAGGCAAAAGTGGATAGAACAAACATGAACAAGGTGCAGTACCAACGGCTGAAGGCCACAATTAAATTTCAAAATTTTAAAATGTATTACCGTAATCGTTTAGGGCAGAAGGCTGCAATGTTTTCGCATAAGAGGAAATTTTAAGAATAAGGCTTTTAAGCGGCTGAAGGCCAACAGTTGATTTTGAAAATTTTCCAAAATAGCTTATACCTTTAAGTTTGAAGTGGCCAAAGGCACACTAAATGAAAAGGCAACAAAATGACAAAAACTAAATTTAAGAATAAGGCTTTAAGCGGCTGAAGGCTCACAATTAATTTTCCAAAAATTCAAAATACCTTAAACATTTCAGTTTTAAGTGGCTCACAACGCACGAAATAAAAAGATAGCAAAACAACAGTAACTTTCAGCAAAATATCCACTTGGCAGAATTCAAACTTACTTATAAGGGGTGAGGGCCATTGATTTAGATAAAACACAATAATTATTTTCCCTTTAAAGCATTGGTTATAATAGATTACCAACAGACCAATAAACACCCATGAAAACGACAGTATAGACAACGGCATTTGTACGCCTCCAGGGGGTGTGGTGTGTCAAATGTGAAAACCACACACCGTGTCGGACAAAAGGTGAGGATAGGACACTGCCTGAAATTACTTTAGTGGCCAGGGCAGGTAACCGGAACACTAACGGCCACAAAGCAGAAAATTCCACTGGTACACTTAAATTTGAAATAAGGTAATATAGTTAACTCCACCAAAAAAGAACACTGCCTGAATTTAGGTCAGTGGGCAGGGCAATTAACCAGAACACTAATGGCCACAAGGCAGAAAATTCCGCTGGTGCACTTGAATTTTAGTGAACCAATATAATGAATTCCACCGCACAGCGGCTCAATTTCACGACTACAAAAACTCGGTGCTGCTCACAGGAAAAGCTCTCCAACAGCAAACCACCGAAACGAACAACACAACACGAACGGACGTGGCTTGTGTACTTAGGACACAACTCAACTTTGACGTCCTTGGTCGGTGAGCCTCCAAGCTAGTAGCGATTGGACAGCTCCACACACGCTTCGACACTGCGCAGGTACCGCAAGCAGACCCAGCGGACTGCACCGCACAGAGATATCCTCCCTGGTCCACATCAGCCGACCGACTACCCGCACATCCCCTAGACGGAAACTATATACGCAAGACCAAAGATAGTACACGGTGCAAATATCGATACACAGCGGTGCTGCCACACGTAGAAAAAGGAAGAACCACGGCATAACCGCAACAACGGCGGGAAACCAAACACAGGTAGACAGCCAAGTTCAAGGAAACACATAGTTCGGAGTGGGCAAGGCTCACACTGGAAAAAGCGCAGGTCACTACTGTTTTTATGAAAGGACGTGAGACCGATCCACACAACTGCAGACTTACATCGTTGACGTCAGTCTGTTGTAGAATTATGCAAAATGTTTTATGCTCAAAAATATGACGTTTTTGGAAAATGAACATTTGTTCCATAAAAATCAACATGCATTTCGCAAACAGAAATCCTGCGAAACTCAGCTCGCTCTGTTCCTCCATGAGATCCACAGCGCAGTGGACAATGGTGCTCACTTTGACGTCGGGTTCCTTGATTTCAGTAAAGCGTTTGACACCGTCCCGCAATTCCATTTAACGAAATAAAAATACGAGCTAACGGAGTATCCGAACAGACTTGCGATTGGATTCAAGACTTTCTTGCTGAGAGAACTCAACACGTTGCTCTTAATGGAACAAAATCGACAGGTATAATGGTAATATTCGGATACCACAGGGATGTGTGAAAGGACCGTTGCCGTTTAAAGTATATATAAAAGCTCTAGTAGAAAGCGTCGGATGCTCTTTAAGGCTATTCGCAGATGATGCTGTTGCCTACACCAAAGTAGCAGCGCCAGAAGGTAGTAAGAATTTGCAGAACGGCCTGCAGAAAACTGATGAATAGTGAAGGCTCTGGCAGTTGACCCTGAACGTAAATAAATGTAGCATACCGCGCATATATAGGAAAAGAAATCCACTACTGTGGTGTTACACTGTTGATGAAAAACAGCTGGAGGCAGAGTCTGCCGTAAAATATCTAGGCGTAACTATCCGTTCCGACGTTAAGTGGAATGACCACATAAAACAGATAGTGGGAAAAGGAGGTATCAGTCTCAGATTCATCGGGAGAATCTCAAGGAAAAGTAAGTCATCCACGAAAGAGGTGGCTTATAAGGCATTTGTTCGCCCGATTCTTGAGTATTGTTCATCTACCTTTGACCCCTATCATGTAGTACTGGTAGAGGACGTAGAGAAGGTCCTACGAAGAGCGGCGCGTTTCGTTACGGGATCGTTTAGCTGGCGAAAGCGCGTTCTGGAGATACTAAACAATCTCCACTGGCAGACGTTACAAGAGAGGCGTTGTGCATCACGGAGAGTTTTACTATTGAAATTTCTGGACAGCACTTTTCAGAAGTCGGACAACATATTACTTCCCCCACATACATGTCGCGTATTGCCCATGGTAAGAAAATTCGAGAAATTAGAGCCAATACAATCATTCTTTCCTCGCACTTCGCGAGTGAAACGGGATTGGAGGGATCAGAAAGTGGTAGCGAAAGTACCTTCCGCCACACACCATTAGGTGGCTTGCGGAGTATGATGTAGATGAGCTCCACAAATACTATGTTGTTCACTAAGTAAGAACCCTCCAGCTGATAAACCAATGACTTTGAAGCGTTTCGGACAAAACATATCTTCACACTGTTATAACTATCTTGATGATCAGATGTATAAAGACAGTATGTAACAAGAAAAGGTGTCATGGCATTATATAACTTTTTATGTATGAGACTGGCTGGCAGATTTCTTCCCTGACGTTAGTTCTGGTTCAGTCCCACAAAAAATGAAACAATTAAAAATCATGGTAATACTCAAGCCTGGCAAGGCACCAGACCAGCCTAAGACCTACCGCCCAGTCGCCCTATTCAGCACTATTTATAAGTCCTTTGAAAGAATTCTATACAATCGGATTAGTGCAGTAATTTTTCAGGACCTTCATCTTGAGCAAGCTAGATTTCTTCCAGGACGGAGCTGCGCTGATCAAGTCTCATGTTTAACAACATTTATTGAAGCAGTATACCAAATGAGGCACAAAACCAGGAAACATCAGTTGCTTTAGTCGATCTAAGTTCAGCGCATGACACAGTTTGGAGGCACGGACTGCTTTATGAATTATTGCAACTTGTCCCATACAAACAGAAAATAAAATTATTGACAACAAATTAACAGGAAGGACATTTGCTGTATCTACAGAAAAGATACTAGTTGCCAAAAACTATCGTAATGGCTTACCGCCGGTATCCGTCCTTGTTCCTCTCAAGTATTATATATATATATATATATATATATATATATATAAATACAAAAACAAAATAAATACTTAAGTATATATAGATAATACTTGAGAGGAACAAGGACGGATACCGGCGGTAAGCCATTATTCGATAGTTTTTGGCAGCTAGTATCTTTTTCTGTAGTTTTATATATATATATATATATATATATATATATATATCCCTCCAACACAGTCGCGAAATTTTGGCTATACAGACTACTGCGCAGAAGCTACCCAACACAAAACTTTTGAAGGAACTGAGGAAATCCTAACTTCTGATCTACATATCTTAAGCCACTATTTCCGCCAATGGAGGTTACAACTGAAGACAAATAAAACTGTAGCTTCATGTTTCCATCTGCCTAATAGATTGGACATAGAGTCCTGAGTCTATTTTGAAGGATATAATCTTCGTCATAGTATGCATCCAAAAACCTTAAGATCATGTTAGATAGAACACTTTCTTTTAAGAAGCACTTGACGCGGGCATCTGCTAAGCTCAAAACCAGACACAACATTCTGCATGAACTCTACGACATCCGTTGCGGATCGACAGTAAACACTCACCAGGTATCATCACTCTGTTTGGTATACTCAGCAGCAGGGTACTGTGTGCCTGTCTGCCTTAATAGTCCACACGTAGAACAGGTAGACGTACAACTTAACTGGGCCATGCGTATTGTTAGTGGGTCAATACGATCTACACCCACATACTGGCTACCTATTTAGAGCCACCTCCTGATATCAGACGGAAGAGGGCGCTACTGCGTGAATACCAGAAAACTGCTAATAACACCGGCCTTACAATAATGGACGACGTATTCCCTGCGAGCGAAAAAGACTAAGATCAAGACATCCCACTCTCATCACAACCAGGACTCTCGTGGAAACTGAAATCAATGGGAACTCTGCTGGCAACAAAACTGTTCCTAACAATACCTAAAGCTGTCTTGTGTCCAGAAGAAGCCCCCTGGATTCGACCAGCCTTGGTCAAATTGGACTGTCTTGAACCACATCCGAACGGGCCATGGACGATATGCTGACACACTCTAAAAGTGGGGCAAATCTTCATCACCATCGTGTTACTGTTGTGCGGACAGTTTGACACTAAAAAGCAGCATACTTTACTAAACAGGATTTTATCACTTGTGTTTACTTTCTATTTTTTTTTCATCCAAAACACAAACTTTATTTCTTAATTATACAAGTACATAAGTATGTAGAACTACAAGAAGCTTTATATGAGGGCATTTAACATTAAGTTAATTAAACACGTTTCGATCTTAGAATATGTAAGATATCTGGAACTGTGGTTCGTTATTTAGTAAAACAAATGTAGTTAAGTACTTACAAATCTGTTAAACGTCGACAATGGCTGACTTTATCAATTGGTCAAAAAATACTTTTATACATCTGTTGAACCCAATATTGAAATAACTTAAGCGGCTTGTCTGTGCAGATAAGGTTATTGCCCTTAGGGTAACATTTACTGAGAGTCTTGCAAATTCCTGTGGCGGACAAAAAAGTCACTGAATCAGCTGCTACAATCTACGTCCCTCAGTTCAAGTTGAAGTTAATAAGGAGGTACATCAGCAGGCAAAAGGGAGAACGTCTAACACATGAACAGAAATCAGTCTTTACTTGTGCAAAGTCTTGGAATCTCTTTGAGAACTCATGATGAAATGTTTAAATTACTGAAAAGTAGTAATTCGTGTTTGATCCACATACCATTGCCCTGGCTTCTGGAAAATCTTTCATGTCATGACCTTTAAGCTAATTTTTCCGTAGGTGTAATTTTTAATTGATAGCGTCAGTCTTCTCCGCTGTATCTATTGCTAAACGATTCGTTGCGTTAACTGAATGAATTCAAATAATTTGACGATGGCGACACGTCTGATCGCCGAAATATTGTGCCCGTTGGACACTATGGACCGGCAGTAAACCCGTGGACTGTTCGAGCGAGAAACACAGCGGGAGAAACTGAAGAATCACATAATTTGTGATTTAGATTATTAAAAAATTTGTCACTAGCGTGGTAGCGCTTAATTCAGTTTGCTCCGCATTATCTTTACCCGGCATTCACAGCCCTCCGTCATAACGCCAGTGCATCAAATCGCATCTGTGGCTGGTGTTGTAATGACGTTCCAATGAGTGTTCTTCCAGCTCAGAGCTGTCTCATATTAAGCATTTGCGTCGTCGCCACACCACACGAAACGTAAAGCAGTTTCAATTCCACATTGGATGATGTAGCTTCTCTTTCTGTTTTTGAAAGAGTGCGTAGACGGCTTAATATTCCTAATGCATAACATAAACGTAATTTAACACAACTAGTACTGCCTTCAAATTGACTGGCGTGTGACAAGACGACCGCCTAGTTCTAGCGACGTCTGGTGCAGCCTTGCTTTTTCTTCCCCTTCCTCCCCTCACCCCGCAACACACAGAGTACCTACTAATTTCTGCGTCAGCAATGGTTTGAAAGGCGCCCTGCCGGTCTTTGTGGCCGAGCGGTTCTAGGCGCTTCAGTCCGGAATCGCGCTGATGCTACGGTCGCAGGTTCGAATCCTGCCTTGGGCATGGATGTGTGTGATGTCGTTAGGTTAGTTAGGTTTAAGTAGTTCTAGGTCTAGGGGACTGATGACCTCAGACGTTAAGTCCCATAGTGTTTAGCGGCATTTGAACCAAAGGCGACCCGTGGAAGGGTGGCGTCACATTCGCAAACCGCCAATAACTACTCCTTGTGACATGTATTGTATGTATGTATTAAATAGGGGACCTAGAAACGACGGAGAGGCTTCGTCCGTCCGTAGCCCTCAATGATTCACAATCCACAACAGGCTACAGCAGTCCACCCATCCCGTCGCCGCCCCGCATCGAACCCAGGATTATTGGGCGGTTCGGCCCCCAGTGGACTCCCCCGGGAACGTCTCATACCAGACGAGTGTAACCACAAATGTTTGCGTGGTAGAATAATGATGGTGTACGCGTACGTGGTAACTGCGTTTGCGCAGCAATCACCGACACAGTGTAACTGAGGCGGAATAAGGGGAACCAGCTCACATTCGCCGAGGTAGATTGGAAACCGCCTTGGAAACCATCCACAGGTTGGCTGGCACACCGGACCCTCACACTAATCCACCGGTGGATTCGTGCAGGGGACCGCCACGCCATTCCGCCCGGGAAGCATCGCGTTAGACTGCGCGCCTAGCCGGAAGGGCGTCCTAGTGACATAGTAGGATACAGACAGTCTGGACTCGCTACTCGGTAAACTGTTGACAGACAAAATGTACCGCTCTTTGATGGTGGTGATGGAGGTGATGATGGTGATTTTGATGCTGCTGATGGTTATAACAGTGATGATAGAATTATCTGGGTACATGACGCAGAGGACTTTCGAGTCCACGCTAAAATCTTGGCAGCAGAAGAGTTGGTTGGAATGAGTCAGAGTGTTGAACACTGTTAAACAAAGTTCTGTTTTGCAGTCATTTTAAAGCAAGATTTACAGTGCGTTACAGTGTTTATAATGGTGAAATTCTTTTCCTTCAATTGACAACTCTGTTTGTGACCGTTCAACAGCAGCAAAAGATGTTCGTTGGCTGACTTCCATTTGTAACAAAGGCACAAGTGTTGAATTTGTTAGTCCTTCAAAGACAAACATCAAAAACAAGCATAAACATCGTGTGTTAATACAGCGAAGGTAAACTACTCCCTTTATTAGAAGGTTATAAATATCTGTGATTATGCTATTTGGTGGTCTATGCGTTTCAGTTTTGTCTAAAGGAGATATATCTATACATAATGTTTGATTAATTGACCGCTACTTATTTTAGATGGATTCAGAATCCGCTAGTGAAGCATAAGTACATATGATGTTGCTGTAGAGGTTAGTGTGTGGTTCATCTGTGAATGTATCTCTGTCATAACGATGTGTAGTCCAGTGTTTACGTGTCGACTGCCAAAAGACTATCTTCACTTATGTGCGGTAAACGGTACGCAGAAGGCTCGGTATCTTGTTTATGTGTCATCTTCATCCGAAAAGCGTTCAATGATGAGATACACCCCGTGGCTGCAGAAATAGCAGACCGCTGTCGAGAATGGGTCACGTTCCTAATGCGTCACAGTGTAAAACAGCAAATATCGGTCGCTGTCGTGAGTATAAATAGTACATGGGCTCATACAGCTTAGCATTCATGCGTTCAAAGCTGTGGCTATAAATTGCTTTCACAGCTAGTGAGCAACAGGATAAGGATATACATATTACGACGTGGATACCGGCGTCCGAATCTAACATCCGTAATCTGTGAACAGACTTTCAGAGCAATTCGTCGGATGAATCATCCAACTATGTCAACCTTATCACCCCGGCAGTCTTCGCCAAATGCCGTTTTGCAGTTGTGGTAGGGGAGTTCGGAAAGCCTAAGTTCAGCGAATTTTATCAAACCAGAAACTCTCATCAGTTGCTTAGTATCTACGCGAGCTTGTATTCCTTTGGTGCTTTTTGACTCTTATCTATCGAACTCTAATCGTTGAAGCGCCGTGGCTAGGAGGTGGGGAAAGTAAATATATATGGGGAAAGTACAGGGTTATTACAAATGATTGAAGCGATTTCACAACTCTACAATAACTTTATTATTTGAGATATTTTCACAATGCTTTGCACACACATACAAAAACTCAAAAAGTTTTTTTAGGCATTCACAAATGTTCGATATGTGCCCCTTTAGTGATTCGGCAGACATCAAGCCGATAATCAAGTTCCCCCCACACTCGGCGCAGCATGTCCCCATCGAGTTCGAAAGCATCGCTGATGCGAGCTCGCAGTTCTGGCACGTTTCTTGGTAGAGGAGGTTTAAACACTAAATCTTTCACATAACCCCACAGAAAGAAATCGCATGGGGTTAAGTCTGGAGAGCGTGGAGGCCATGACATGAATTGCTGATCGTGATCTCCACCACGACCAATCCATCGGTTTTCCAATCTCCTGTTTAAGAAATGCCGAACATCATGATGGAAGTGCGGTGGAGCACCATCCTGTTGAAAGATGAAGTCGGCGCTGTCGGTCTCCAGTTGTGGCATGAGCCAATTTTCCAACATATCCAGATACACGTGTCCTGCAACGTTTTTTTCGCAGAAGAAAAAGAGGCCGTAAACTTTAAACCGTGAGATTGCACAAAACACGTTAACTTTTGGTGAATTGCGAATTTGCTGCACGAATGCGTGAGGATTATCTACCACCCAGATTCGCACATTGTGTCTGTTCACTTCACCATTAAGAAAAAATGTTGCTTCATCACTGAAAACAAGTTTCGCACTGAACGCATCCTCTTCCATGAGCTGTTGCAACCGCGCCAAAAATTCAAAGCGTTTGACTTTGTCATCGGGTGTCAGGGCTTGTAGCAATTGTAAACGGTAAGGCTTCTGCTTTAGCCTTTTCCGTAAGATTTTCCAAACCGTCGGCTGTGGTACGTTTAGCTCCCTGCTTGCTTTATTCGTCGACTTCCGCGGGCTACGTGTGAAACTTGCCCGCACGCGTTCAACCGTTTCTTCGCTCACTGCAGGCCGACCCGTTGATTTCCCCTTACAGAGGCATCCAGAAGCTTTAAACTGCGCGTACCATCGGCGAATGGAGTTAGCAATTGGTGGATCTTTGTTGAACTTCGTCCTGAAGTGTCTTTGCACTGTTATGACTGACTGATGTGAGTGCATTTCAAGCACGACATACGCTTTCTCGGCTCCTGTCGCCATTTTGTCTCACTGCGTTCTCGAGCGCTCTGGCGGCAGAAACTTGAAGTGCGGCTTCATCCGAACAAAACTTTATGCGTTTTTCTACGTATCTGTAGTGTGTCGTGACCATATGTCAATGAATGGAGCTACAGTGAATTTATGAAATCGATTCAATCATTTGTAATAGCCCTGTATATATATTGCATTAAGAGAGAAAATGTAAAATTATGAAAGGGGTCAAAAATTGTGATTTTTTCATACCAGATAGAGCATTCCTGAAGGCACAAAAAACCGCAGATAACGTAAACGAAGGTAGCCAGGCATCACCAGTCAGCACAGGTTCCATTCTTATTCCGTGGAACTTGAAAGTGAAGTAAATGTTGAACTACTCCATGTATATTCACGAAACTCTGAAACCTCTCTGGTGCAAATGTGCAAAAGAAGACCATCTGAACCGAAAAGAAGTGTGGGAGCAAGAGTGAAGTGATCGAATATCTGCTCAGACGCAGAATATTCTTTGGCGATTTTCAAAGGCAAATAATCCAGTGGAGTACCGAAAAGAACGGCATACAGCAGGGCAGCTTACTGCATAGCTTTTCTATACATGTGCCAATAACCAGCCACTCCCGGAAGGCACTCAAAGTTTTATATATACACTTATAGTAAAGTTAACACCATCAGAAAGAAAGTGTCAGAAGCTACTACCACTAGCGAAACCAATTCCAACCCAACCCCTGGAAAATGCAAACCCGTATTTTTCACCTGAAGTATTTACAGGTGTCAGATACACTATGTTATTGATCACACCATGGAAGTATTCGTGTTGCAAACGACTGTGCCAGTGTAAAAGTTCTGTAACCGCTATACAAAATACGTTAGAGCAGGTGCAAGAGCACTTATTTCTTGTAACTCTAGCTATACATTCATTTTGAATAGGCTGAAAAATTTATTCCGTAGCTGACAGTCACATGTAGTAACAAGCATTTTTCCAGAGATGTCTGCAGCCGCCTTCCTGCGGTATTGGCTGTCAACATTAACAATGTGTTCCAGTACGGCAGCTGCTAAGTCCAGGCAAACTCTGCCGAAAAGCTATGTTGAATATAGCTGATTGCTCATTGTAGACTGAGCTCGATGACGACTGACAACTGTTGCATGTGGACCAAGGGCTCTTAACTGTAGACTTGGGCCACGGGATACACCGCTACGCGCATCGTCACATCGACTAGCAAAAGTGGCTGCCGTAGTTGGAGATAACATATTCGTTGCACGTTGGTTCTCTGGGCGGGATGACGTCACAGTTGCCTCCCACCACGATCGTTGCAAAGTAGTCCAGCTGCTGCAGGCACTCTCTGTGAATAATCACTGAAGCTCATGTGGCTCCTAGTCCTGCTGCATTGCGTACTACACCGAAGACTATTGCGATGGATGGGAGGCATACGTAACAGAGGTAGTAGTATGGGACATGTGAGGATGTTATACCACCAGACCAATGTGTAACCACAAAATATCATGTTGTGACAATAGATCGAGTATTAAATTAAAGGAAATACTGCTTGAACATGAAGCATGACTTGGTTGCAAGAAACAACATAATGCACAAAATATCTGGTGCGTACAGTGCAGAAGAACTTGTTGTTATTAGTTGTGAAGTACGTATGTCCTTTGCGGTATAACTTCCGCAATCCCAAACAAGTAAGTCTAACACTCAGCGAATCATTCTGCATCATCACAAGATGTTGGAGACCAAAACTGGCTGACAAGGTGGATTGCCCTGCCAGCATCACTCCCTCTAACGTGATATGCGAAGCGGCACCGCCGGCTCCTGTGGTCGAGCGGTTCTAGGCGCTTCAGTCCAGGGTTACTGTCGCAGGTTCGAATCCTGCCTCGGGCATGGATGTGTGTGATGTCCTTAGGTTAGTTAGGTTTAAGTTGTTCTAAGTTCTAGGGAACTGATGACCTCAGATGTTAAGTTTCATAGTGCTTAGAGCCATTTGAAGCAGCACCCAAGAAGGAAAAAAAATAATTCGTTTACATCTACGCCCCTCCTCCTTTATAGGTATCAACCAGCCCGCTACTGACTTAAATAAAGGAGAAATTTCCTGTTCACTGCAGAAAATTTTCGCTAACACGCCATAGCAAAATCAGGACAAAAATGTGGCATGAATAAAAAATGAGAACTTTTGTGAGCAATGAATTGCCCATGAACATTATGGTCTTAAATAACAAAGTCTACGTTATACCCAGCCATTAGAGATTCGCCTTGAAGAAAGTCCCCCACTAGACTTAACCTAACCTGTGTTGCTCCTGCACATATTCTAAAATAGTCTGCCCTCCATACCGACAGGGGCAGTACTGGACTCGCATTGGGAATACTGCAGATAGTATGCCCGTCCGACGATCTAGATTTACATTTTGCATTGAAGATAGCATATTAATATATAATATACCATACATTTTGCAAAAAAGAGGTAGAGGTACCTGTTAAAGAAACTATGCACATGTGAACTTTGCAAAATCAGGAGCGCCGATTGTTAATTCTACACTCTTACAAATCATATCGACCGCTCTCACAGTACAATTTCACCGTCAATACTCGTATTTTTCGTCTCACCTCACCATTTCATCTACTTAACACGTCGATCTTAATCTCCATCTCCATCTGTCATCTACATCTGTACTCTTCAGACCATTGTAAAGTGCATGTCGGAGGTTATTTCTCATCCCACCATTTTTAGAGGTGGCGGGTGTTTCTGTTGTTGGGGAGAAGTGACGAATTAAACCGGATCTAACAGTTTCGTTTCAGTACCTAACTATTCTCGAACACAGGAGGGTTCCTTTAAAAGATCACGGTTGCCTTTCTACACCATCGTTATCCAAATGGCCTGGTGTGTCTCCGGTGTCTCCATTCATCACGTAAAGTGAGCCGTGTGGCGCTGGCGGCAGTTGGAGACGGGTAGCTGGCCGCGTCGCGCGCCGCTGTAATTGACGGCCAGCTACAGAAATCTGCTCGCGCCGCCTCGACCTCCCTCGTAATCGCTTAAAATAGACTCCGTGCCCGCTGCATGTCGAAAGGCACACCAGGACGCGCGTTCCTCCGCTAAATGAGTGTCGCTGTGGCTTTGGGGCAGCAGCAGTGACCTAACGTGGACAGGGCTAGCCTGCCCCCCTTTTCATCTATCCTGTTCGCGGTTTACCCATTATTAGAACATGAACTCCAATTTCTTCGTAAGCTGATAAGTATTTGATACATTGTTACATCAGTTACAAACGTTTGGAGTCAAAATAATGTAGCTGGTGCAGGATCCTACACTAGTACAACTGGTAATCATAAAATTTTCACTGTCGCCGCGAGGAAATTAGATTAAGTAATTAACTTTCTTTTTGCTAACGAGTACATGTCTACAGTCTCGAAACACATTGAAAGCCCCACAACACAGTACCGTAGCACGCGGCTAGTGCATAAATGGCGCGATTCCTTGTTAGGTAGGAGTCTTTTTCTTCTTTTTCCTGCCCTCCGTACCGTGTCTTCACAGGGTCGGCATGTTAATTATTGAATCTGGAAATGTTCGTAATAGAGGGTGACCCGAATGCACTCCCTGTCACCATCGATCCCAGAGGCTGCTCCCCCTTCGGGACATACAGGGGTTGGACAAAAGTTTGGAAACACCAGAATCACTACACATTACCATGAGTAATACGGTCTAGTAAACGCTTTGCCATTCAAAAAACGTTCCAAACGTCCCGGGATGGATAAATACAAGTGTTGAAAGAACCTAAAGGTATACCATACTTTATGCAAAATAGTGGCAAGTTCAAGTAACGACGATGGAGTTCGATAGCACCCTTCACGCCAAAGACAGCCACAAAGGCTAAATAATACCGAGTTCTGGTGACAGTGGTAACCAGGGGATGTGCGACAAGTCATCCCCGCGTTCATAAAACGATGCAATCTGCGTGAACAAGGGGCCCTGTCGTCTCGAAATGCGACATCACTACTGGAGAACAAACATTGTAGCATATGTAGAGGCTGATGGTCCAGAATGGTCTCATAACCCTTGATAGTATCGCTGCTTTGCAGAGAAACGACTGGGCCCATGGAATAATACGATATGGATACCCAAATCACTGCCGAACGCTCACCATATAAACTGTCCGCCCCGATAGCTGAGTGGTCAGCGTGACGGATTGCCGTCCTACGGGCGCGGGCTCGCGTTCCGGCTGGGTCGGACATTTTCTCCGCTCAGGGACTGGCTATTGTGTTGTCTTCATCATCATTTCATGCCCAATCCACGCAGGTCGCCCAATGTGGCGTCCAATGTAATAAGACCTGCACCAATGTGGCAGGACCTGCCCCGCAAGGGGCCTCCCGGCCAATGACGCCGAACGCTCATTTCCATCTCCATACCATCTAAACTTGGCCAGAAGTTGGAAACAGCGTTAAATAAGAATCATCCGACAAATTGACTTTCTCCATTACTCCATAGTCTAGATCTTACTACTTCAGCACCACGTTTTCCTCTTACTGATATTTGTATCAGTGGTGAATGGTTTTGTAATTCCAGTTCGCCCTGTACTTTCCTGCTTAAGGAACTCCGTTCGTGTTCTTTTGGTGCTGACAGCTTCTGAGGCTGCGACTTTCAGTCCTACAGTGACTTTTGCAGCTGTCATCCTCCTACTTCTTGTCACAGTCCTCTCCAGTGACCGTTTGAGACGATAAATCAACACATACTTTTGTCTGCATTGTGGCGTAGCGGATAAAGCTTTCCCACTTTCTCTGCATGCGATATAAATCTTCGATACGGTGTCTCTCGAAGCACTAAACACTTTGGTTACTTTGGACATGGAAGCACCGATCACACTAGCAGAAACAATATGCCCACGTCCGATCTCATGCACACACAACTACACAGGACACTGTTCTGGCCACGACTGAGACCTGCACCGTTTTGTGTACATTGTTCAAGTGGTGTTCGTGGTCAAATACTACAGCGCAAACTGCGATCTTGGCTAGCATCAGCACTGATGTTCAAGCACGCATTTCTCGCGACGTTTCTATATCTTCATCCAACTCCTATTGTGTTCTGCCATGTGGGAATGTGCGAACGTTTTGTAAATGTTCGGAGATCACGTGACAGAGGCGAGAAGTGGGTACCAGCACGGTATTCAAGTAGTCAGATGTGGGAAACCGACTAGAAACTACGTCCAGGCCGGCCGCTACTCCAACCGTCGTCGTTTACCGCTAGGTGGATTTGATCATTCATCGACGTCTCTCCCCAAAACCCAGAAACAGCGTGCTAACGCGCGCGGCTATCTGAGCGGTCCCTTGATAAATGGTAGTATTGTAGGGTAATTCGTTTCCTACCTTTGAATAACTCTGCGATAACCCGTGCTGCGTCTGTAGAAATGTACGACAGCGGAGAGGCTGCCCTGACATGTCCAGTGTGGTCAAACAAGTCTGAATGACGAAGAACGAAGTAGCACTCTACCCGTCTGTGAATAAGTGGGAATCGCATGGGAAGGATTCAAAATGACCGACGTATCGCAACCGACGTAAGGAGGAAAAGCTGAATATCAGTTATGGGTCGGATTCCTATATTTTGTAGCACGTTCTGCACATTACAAAAATCGCTGTCCCGTATTTCCCCTTCAAAAAATATGCCAAACCGGGAAACTAATGAAAATGTTACTTGAGAAACATAAGCACTCTGCATTTTGTGCCTCAAAAGCATTGTTCATTCAAGACTTTAAATACTGATATATGATTGTTGGCTGTTTGCTTAAAATATTAAGTTTTGGAGCTTCTACCATCCACTTTGACGGTAAAGGTCTGAGAATCCTCTATACATCGTCTTCAGCTAGGCTTCTCTATCTTTTCCAGTCCATTCAGTAATTAGTTCATTAGTTTCGCGTACGTTAACACACTTTCCGCCACGCTGCAAGACTTCTCCTGCCAGTCTTCCACAAACGTCTTTCTGTGCCAGTCCTGAGTTTTCACTTTGCCCTTAGTCTTATCTTACAATCTAGATTATTATTCTTATTATTAATACCGTTATTATTAATAATATTATTTTCTTGTCGTATGGGTCCACAGCTTCTGTAATTTTCTGAAAAGACATAATCTTGCTCTCAGAATTTTATTTTACGATTGCAATTTCGGCATTAAGCCACTTTCAAGTATCTACAAAACATAATACAACATAATCAGAACAGTTTACAGTAGGATTAACTGCAGGTACAACCAGTTTTGTAGTTTTTTAATATTCATATACTGTGCTTCCAAGATTTTGATATACAGGCGGAGATATATCTCAAAATCTTGTAAGTACTGTATATGAATGTCAAAAAACCTAGAAAATTAGTTGTACCGGCGGTTGACACCACTGTAAATTGTTCTGATTATGTTGTATTATGTTATGTAGATGCTTTAAAATGGCTTAATTCCGAAATTTCAATTGCAAAATAAAATTGTAACAGCTGAAACCAAGATATAATCGTTGAAAAAATTATTAATATTGTTATTATGATTACTATGCTTATCCCACATTCAAGAAACAGAGCTCTGAACTAAAATCTAAGAAAGACAATGGCAAATGAACTAGAGCTAACAGTAGTATTTCATCTTATCCTTGCAGTTCAGACAAATTCGATGTTTGATTACGTGTGGAGGTAAAGCAGCACGTTAAGCAAATACAATTTGGTCACATACTTTTCCTAATGTTTTCTTCGACTGCCTATGTCGCTTTCTGGTACCCATATGCTCTTGTACTCAAGCGCTGATGTCTTTACTTGTAATACAACTTCACAATACCACCTACCAACTCAGGTGCGAATGAAAAAAAGTATTTTCCTCTTCAAAGCTCCGAAAAAATTGTAAATTCGGCTTGGCGGCTGTAGCGTAAAGCCTGCAAAGCAAACAACTTCTCTTGAATTCAATTTAACTCTGCTAACAAGTCGCCGCACGATATTTTGAGAGTGAACGAGTGACCTGAGTACGGTTGGGATGCCAAATGACGTAATGCGGAGGGGAAAACAATATTGTAGCTGTTCTGAATTGAATTAGAAAATTACCCTATTTCGGTCTCTACATTCATCCCAGAACATATGATACTAGTCCGTGATGACAGTTTTTAAATTACGTTTGTGGACATAATTAAAACGCGACAGGTCAATCTGACGAAGGAGAAACTCCTTAACTAATCTTGCTGACTCAGAGAGCAATGTAAGTGTACTGTCAGAACAAAGAAATGAATACCGCTACAGTTGCAGAGGAAGGTCTGTAGTCCAAGTTTGTATACTCTGATGCGAACTCCAACAGCAAGGCGAAATTTAGCCGTGTGTGGAATGAGAGATCAAAACGAACATTTTAATTTGTTTAAATGTTTGTACTAGTAATTATTGGGATTCGTTTTCAATTCCGTAAATACGTAAAATAATGACAGGAACTTGTTTCATACACAAATTTGACTGAGAATGGCGAAAATGACTACTCACTGTGCATCTAGCGTCTTCTCGCCAGAAGGCAGACTGTCAGAATTACTTAAGGTCAAGAAAAATCTGAGCCTTTTACTTTTCACAAATATGGTAATACTGTTTCAGTTCAATACCATTCTTCCATTTTTATAAGCTTTTACGCAAAGAAAAACTTCGCATATCTTACTACCACAAAGAAAATGCCTTTAAAAAAAATTAAACTCACTTTAAACTGCTGTGTGTACGGCAGCAAAAAAGTACCGCAGTGAAATCACTCACTTTCAGAGGTTTTCTTTGTAAATAAATTGTTTGACTGCTTCGTCCGCTCATAAGTAAAATGCTTTAAAGTGCCTGGTTTTAATGGCTGGAAGTGCCACTATCTCTCGTCTGCACGCTTCTGTGTTTATTGCTTTAAACTAAGTGTAATTTACATTATTGCCACCCTCAGTATTTCGTGTTTCTCAGCGTGGAAAAGGCGAGATACGGGAGCGTCCCTGAAAAGAAAGCACAGTGTATTGTTGACTGTCGCTACAGACGTCGCGAACCCATTACCTTTAGTAAGCTACGTTGCCTTGTGGCAAATGGCCGGCATTTCAACTGTGTTCGCTTCGTTTGTTGCAGTGCTGGCAGAACTGCGGTCCTCTGCAAGCGAACCGATCGCTGTGGGGCACACTCTGCGCTGCAGACCCCGCATGTGTGAGTAGCCAAATGATTTACGGCATCTTATAACTATGTGGTCATGTGGATATTCGCGGATATATTAGTGGACATGTGAAGTAATTAATACTTTGTAGATAAAAGATCACATCGAAGAGGACGTCCGCATGTATATCTGCGAATGTCCACAGCTATTACTGTGTGGTTGAAATTAAGCGATAATGTTAACATTACGATATGACTTCTCTATTTAAATTCAAACGATGGATAGTAATAAATATTATTATTTTAAGTAACTATTATTAACCATTCTAGACGGAGTGCTGGTATGTCGCGCTAGAAATGGCAAAATTATTTGGCGGAAAGACTGGGCAGTAATCTACGGTTGTTTGCTGATGCTGCCGTGGTGTACGCTAAGGTGTCGAAGCTGAGTGACTGTTGGAAGATACAAGACGGCTTAGACCAAATTTCCATTTGGAGTAATGAATGACAGCTAGCCCTAAATCTGGAAAAATGTAAGCTACTGTGGATGTGTAGAAAGATCAAACCTATAATGTTCGGGCACAGTATCACTAGTGTCCTGCTTGACACAGTGAAGTCGTTTAAATATGTGGGTATAATGTTGCAAAGCGATATGAGGTGGAACGAGCATGTGGAAAATGTGGTAGGGAAGGCGAATGGTCGACTTCCGTTTGTTGGAAGAATTCTAGGAAAGAGTGGTTCACCGGTAAAGGAGACCGCATGTAGCATGGTGCCTCCTGCTCTTGAGTACGGCTCGAGTGTTTGAGATCCATACCAGAACGGATTGGAGGAAGACATCGAAGTAGTTCAGAGTTGGGCTGCTAGATTTGCTACCGTTAAGTTCTAGAACACGTAACTGTTACGGAGATGCTTCGAGAATTCAATTGGGAATCCCAGGAACCAAGGAGACGTCCCTCTTCGAGAAACACTACTGTGAAAATTTAGAGAACTGGCATCTAAAGCTGGCTTCCGAACGAATCTACTCCCCAACATACATTGCGAGTAAGGACCGCGAAGATAAGATAAGAGAAATTAGGGCTCATGTGGAGGCATATAGACATTCGTTTTTCCCTCACTCCATTTGCGAGTGGAACAGGAAAGCAAGTGGCTGGTATTGGGACAGGGTACCCTCAGCCACGCATAGTACGGTGGCTTGCGGAGTATCTTTGTAGATGTAGAACAACAGTGTCCTCAAGAGGGTAGGTACTTTGTTGATATCTGCAAAGGTTTAAGATAGCAACAAGCCCTTCTTCGAGTTTTTCGCAAAATTACATGTACATTCTGGTTTCGTCGTACCAGCAGATGGCTTACATCTGAGTCATTCCTGTTTTGATTTGCATTAACAGCTACCACTCATGCCACAAACTGGCATGAATGGTACTCGTAGAACAATCCTTCGTTTGGAATATTCACGCCGTGCTCTGACTCCTGTTGGAGTTTCACTTACGTATAAATCCGCATTGCACAAAAAAAAAAAAAAAAAAAAAAAAAAAAAAAAAAAAAAAAGCATCTCTCAACATTTCTCTTAAAAATAATTACAGGTACACATTGTAACGGTTGTTACATTAAGAAGCGTACCATTATCTAATAATGTGTTGAATTAACTTAATTTGATAAACCAACTATAATGAAAACGTTTTCAATATGTGACGACAACTGGTATCGACATCATTCAACTTACCAATATGACACCAGTAGTTTCGCAGAACAATTGACAAAATCTCGTTAAGTAATCATGAAATGAAACTATAGCTTATGGTAGATATCAAGAATATGACAGGCTAACTGATATTGAAATGTGGTCGTGACAGGCCTGTGCGTTCTAAACCGGTGGAGTGTAAGATATGAGTTCCGGTTTCAGCATCTGTTAATTTAGACCAGGCGTACGTCTACCGTCAGAGCCACGGCGTGCCGACCGGGTTAATGTGATTCATCAGATATTAATGTCCATATATGTGAATGCGCACGAGACACTTGCGGATGAGAGAAGTTATTCCCTTGTTTGTGTTTAACTCTACTTATTGCGTTTGTCGCATATTTCTGATGCTAGTGCTGCGAATGACGAGGAGGGAGTACTCTTCAACAGAAGAGCTCCTGTGGCACTTTAACGTGCTCAACAATAGTTTTCTATTGTAAGTTTTGAACTAGGCCCCCAAGCAGTTTACCGTCGTTTCCACCTGATTACGCGATTTATTGTTACTCATCGATATAGCGCTTTGATGTTCTGCATTGCATTTTGCGATAGCTCTTACATTATGTGAATGAGAAAGACGGTGGTCTGCATCTGCAAACCATTCAGTCTAGGTAACAATAACAAAATGTGAATATCAGATATCGTTTGGGAAGTACAGAGTACGAAATGTAATGCATGAAATGCAGCAAGTGATACATTTGCCACCATCACCCAGCATCTAACAATATAACAAACTATTTTCCGATGAAATGGCTGTGTGTGTTGGCATATAGCGTCTCCCACGTGATCAGTACTTCAGTAAAACTAAGCAACCATTCCTCTCGAATTTTAGCAGAATTGTTTGAAGATCAGGATCGTGTGAGTGCCAGCGTAGGCCCTCACCTTCTGACAATCCCCTGAGGATCATTTGGACGCCATCACGCAAGCCAGCTCTAGGCAAACTCCATGACTGGAGGCGAGTGTTGAGCGCCCATTGATCAGGAGGGCTCCTTAATGCTAGCCATATTTTGTGGTAAGTTCTATGGGACGAAACTGCTCAGGTCATCAGTTCCTAGGCTTACACACTACTTAATCTAACTTAACCTAACAGACGTCAAGGAAAACACATCCATGCCCGAGGGAGGATTCGAACCTCCGACCGGGACAGCCGCCCGAACCGTGGCAAGGTATTTACCATATCAAGACGCATCACCGCCATCAGGGCGAAAGGGATTGCTGCATGCTATTATAGGTATGTGTCTGTAGTGTAAACCGGAGATCGATTATTATTAACACAATATGTTAGTGTAACACAACAATGCAGCAACTAAAAACAGGCCCCAGATATGCAGACGTCCAACACGAAAAAAAAAGGGGAGATCTTCAAATTAAATCTTGTCTCTTTTGTTTCTCAGGAAAGCACTGCCATGCACCTTGAAGGGAAACTGGACGAAAATGGGGCAGCAATTAGTCGAGACGTTGGTTAGGGAACAATCCCGGCTTACATCTCGAGTGACTGATGATAATTCCAAAAGTTCACTTCCATAAAGTACATCCAAAAAGGAACGAAAAGGAGGGTGTAAAACGAAAACCTCTGAAAGAATCCGGGTTCCCGGGTTCGATTCCCGGCGGGGTCAGGAATTTTCCCTGCCTCGTGATGACTGGGTGTTGTGTGATGTAAGTTCTAGTGCTCAGAGCCATTTGAACCAATCTGAAAGAATCATACTGTTATTGCCTCCGGAAGGAGATGCGTTCTCCAAATTGCCACTTGTTATTCTCAATGGAGAGAAGTCTTCCGAAGTAAGAGTGATTTCAGGTGTGCCGCAGGGGAGTGTCTTAGGACCGTTGCTGTTCACAATATACATAAATGACCTGGTGGATGACATCGGAAGTTCACTGAGGCTTTTTGCAGATGATGCTGTGGTGTACCGAGAGGTTGTAACAATGGAAAATTGTACTGACATGCAGGAGGATCTGCAGCGAATTGACGCATGGTGCAGGGAATGGCAATTGAATCTCAATGTAGATAAGTGTAATGTGCTGCGAATGTACAGAAAGATAGATCCTTTATCATTTAGCTACAAAATAGGTCAGCAACTGGAAGCAGTTAATACCATAAATTATCTGGGAGTACGCATTAGGAGTGATTTAAAATGGAATGATCATATAATGTTAATCGTCGGTAAAGCAGATGCCAGACTGAGATTCATTGGAAGAATCCTAAGGAAATGCAATCCGAAAACAAAGGAAGTAGGTTACAGTACGCTTGTTCGCCCACTGCTTGAATACTGCTCAGCAGTGTGGGATCCGTACCAGATAGGGTTGATAAAAGAGATAGAGAAGATCCAACGGAGAGCAGCGCGCTTCGTTACAGGATCATTTAGTAATCGCGAAAGCGTTACGGAGATGATAGATAAACTCCAGTGGAAGACTCTGCAGGAGAGACGCTCAGTAGCTCGGTACGGGCTTTTATTGAAGTTTCGAGAACATACCTTCACCGAAGAGTCAAGCAGTATATTGCTCCCTCCTACGTATATCTCGCGAAGAGACCATGAGGATAAAATCAGAGAGATTAGAGCCCACACAGAGGCATACCGACAATCCTTCTTTCCACGAACAATACGAGACTGGAATAGAAGGGAGAACCGATAGAGGTACTGAAGGTACCCTCCGCCACACACCGTCAGGTGGCTTGCGGAGTATGGATGTAGATGTAGATGTAGACGGACACAGGCACCATCCTCATGACGAAAGAACGAGCTCGCGCATGCGTCGACCGTCCACCAGCAATTAGACGTGCTGGAAACAGCGAAATGGAAGATTAGAAAAAAGAGAAAAGTCGTTCACTGCGTTTCCTACAGCGGAAGGAGAGCTGGGAAAGAAAATCCGTGGAAGAATGGCTCATGCATTTCCGGTGTAGGGTCAAGGCGTGGCACTAGCGATGCAGGGAAAGGCGGATGTCCCTTGGCCGATGACGCGCGATCTGGAGCGCCACACCGCATTACTAAAACTATTGTCCAGCTGGTGGATGTCTTCATTATTCAAGACCGTCGAGTCACTAGTAGCAGCTATTGCCGAAGAGGTCGTACTGACCGCCAGAATTGTTCACGTCATCATTAAGGAGAGACTGAAATATAGCTTAGTGCAGACAACCTTGTAGTTGGGGCAACCGCAGCTATGAGTAGTCATTTTGGGTATTAATAACCGCTTTAGCTCTATTTAGTCCTTCACTACTGAATCACTGCCAGTTTCGTGGCACTAAAAGCCGCATCTCCAGGCGACTATCTGCATAAAAATTAAGCCAGAAGGGCCAACAACACTGAGACAGACACTGGTATGGTATATTATCTCAAGATTTTAAAAATTTGTTAAAAAGTATTAAAAACGTTTACATGAGAATATCAAAACGTTGGTACTCACACGACTAAAACATCAGAGCGGAAAACCTCGGAATATTTTTATCCAACATTCGTCGTCTGGCCCATCAAGCAATGAGGACGATGAAAAACGAGATTTTGTAATATTGTATGACAGAAAAAATTAACAACTGAATATATCTTTACAATTTCGCACCTCTTAAGCTGTTTGTTGATATTCTTTCAGATGAAATTGAAAAATTCGGTCGATTTTGGGAAAAAAGGACTCTAGCAGGATTATAACACGGTACCTCCAGCTCGGTAGCCGTGAACCATCACTGCAGCGCTACGCTGACTTGCTCTAAATATATATGTAATGTTACAGCTATGCAAACCACCCAATGAACTTCAATATCGATTTACTCAAAAACAAGGCCCATCGCTAAAAAACCAGATAGCCAAGTACTCAGGGTATGTGCCTCTACAACATAACTGAAGCTCATCAAAATCCGTGATTTACAGTATGGAGGCTCCCCTTGTAAGTGGTGTCCAATTAAAAGGCTTGCACTCGGCCACTGAGACTCTCAAAATTATTATTATCGTTGGAGAGAGGCAAAATACACTGAAGACTTATATGGAGCCCAGTGAAGGAATCCATGATCTCAAAATTAAATACATCGAAAACTAACGTTAATGGAGAAGTGCAACAGATGGTATGTTCGTTGCAAAATCTGTATGATTTTTGTACAAAGGTTATATAGAAGTTTCGAAATCGTTCGAAAAGCTGCTAACAGATGGCGTTGCGATACGCAGTGCCATAAATTCAGCGGCGCGGCTCAGAGCGATCAGTTCCACCGCGGAAACGCGAAAGCAGGTTGAAATCATGTACTCCATTGAATAATTTCTCTTTCTGGTACTGTAATACCACTGGTGAGGCAATAGTCCTAGGGCAACAAGATACAGTTTTCAAACACGATTTAATGTTCCAGAATGGCCAGATGCGAAAACCATTAGCAAGTTCTTCATCACATTCCAAGGTACAGCTAGCGAGGCAGATGATCTAGCGAGTATTGTTAGCCCCAGACAACTGTAGCTACCTCTTAAAGTATTGATAGGCTTCTGAAATTATTCAGAAAAATCCTAGATTATCCGTCCAGAGAACCGCAGCAGATATTGGTTTGAAGCGTTCCGGCCGCAGAAAATACTTTGAGTCTAGGCATGTTTCCCTTCTAAATTCAAAGCCATTAGGCAATACTCTCTACGGGTTGTGCGACAGAGTGCTGATTTTTCGAACAGGCTTCTTATAGTGATTGATAATGAAGGATTAAATGCTGGCTGCATCTCGCTCCGAAAACACCCATTTGCTTGAAGTGAAACCACTGTGTTGTCCCAAAGTTCCTTTGGGCTGAGATATACAGTAGATGCATTATAGGGCCTTTCTTCGAGCGAGAAACCATCACCATTAATCGTTACGTAGCAATTTTGGAACAATCTGTCGCCACACAGCTAGCGCTAGGGGAACGCCCAGGTACCGAGTATTCTATGCGGGATGGAACCAGACCGAAGTGCAACGAACAGATGTTACGCATTCTTGATGAATACTTCGGGAGCAGTCAATGCTTTGGATTATTGTAGATTTACTGGCGCAGACGAATTGGTGTCCATATTGGCAGATATGGTTTGTGACGACTTTTTGTGGGACTCACTGAAAGGTACTGTCTACCAGAACCATCCTACCACGCTGGACGAATCGACGATGTGTGTGACATCGGAATCCATTTTCGTTGAGACGCTACAGTATGTGATGGAAAATTTCATTGTTCTTCTGCGCCACCTCTCTAATACGAGTGGTGGAAATTTCGAAAGAACTGCGTTGTGATTGCAAAGACTACTTGCAAAGGGCGAGTTTAATTATGCACGCTGATACTATATGAGCTGCTCAGTATACAGCGCCACCAGTTTAGCAGCTTTTCAAACTATTTTGAAACTTCTATATAACTTCAGTATAAAATTTATACAGCTTTTACAATAAACATAGCATTTGTTGCACTCGTCTATCGGCTTCGACATATTTAATTTTTAAATCAAGGACACGCAGCTGTAGAACATTACGTACATTCCAGTTGCGGTCAGGTATCAGTAGTACGTCCTTAAATTGAAATAAGGTGTGGCACATTCTCTGAACTGTTAATGAAAATTTGCAGTCCATTACGATGCATTTGCTAGTGAGAACTTGACTTTGCTCCGAAAATGAACATAAACGTCTTTGGAATGAACTGTACTGTGGAGACGATATCTGCAAATATTGACGAAAGGTAATACTGCACTGGGATCAGACAATATTCTCCACCGTTTCGCTGCTGGCCGATGGAAGACAAAGTGTGTTACTAAGCATAGGTATTAAGGTATGGTACAATCGTATAAGCATCACTGTAGCCTACTTAAGTCTGGAAGAACTAAGCCACTATAAAAGATGGGAAGGCTCAAGATAAAGTAATGATAGAGAGACGAATAATGCCTCTATCCTGTTTGTGTGGAAAGCTAAGGGCAGGAGGATTAAACTAAACCTGATATGGAGAGTTGAAAATCACGACATTCTTCTATAGGGTATACACAGACAGGCCAACAATTAGGAATAAGCGATTCTCACTACGGGAAATTAGATGTTTGCTAGTTTTTTATACGGATCCTCTCAAAAATTGTGACCGTGTCCTTCTGTCACGTGTATGCGAGCCCGAGAAATTGGTTGGAAAATGGTTTGTCACTGAACAACCTATTTCTAATCATACACCGGGACGATGCGTAACACAACCATACACTGATGTCCTTGCCTTTGTAGGGCTGCTGACGTTTTGCTACACACTCTTGATAAATGTCAGTATAAATGGATTAGAAGCTATATGAGTGCACTGACGTCAACTTCTATAAATGGCCTTCCAGTGGAAGCCAGCGAACGAGGAGCCGCTTTATCGCAGGCGACACCCTACAGGGAGCACAGTTTTAAGAATCAGATGCGCTACGCCAGAATTAGAGAACTATTCGGCCAAATGTTTGCAGCGTCACATACTGAGTTGTCTTGTGCTTGTAGTAGGCCCACAAACCTGTCCTTATTTGCTCCAACTTTGAACATGGCTGACGTTTGCAGCAACCGTATAAACAAATTTGAAAAACATGTAAAAATCTGCCAACCGGTTGCATAGATTTTCTATATACCTTGACCAGGTTTCGTCACCTCTAAGGGTGATTTCATCAGAAGGTAAGGTAGTTACATGAAGAACATATTGTCAAAGATGTGCAGTGATTTAAGAGCTAAGTTGCTCAAGTCATACATTAAAATATAAAACATAATGTTCTTCAAAAGTGAAACATTAAAACATAAGTAACACCGGTGTGGTGTGAGGAGAGTCCTCACATCAGACCGGTGTGTACTTATCAGTACAATATTATGCTTTAAATGGCACACAACCATATAAAGTGTAAGTGCATATCGCTAAGTGGCCCTGAGAAACGGTACTCTTTTGTGAAGAAATAGTACCGGTACTCGTCTTTTGCACTATGCATCCGATATCGCCTTATATCTTCTTTACTTCGACAGTTTTGCTTAATCTGTTGTTCCAGATGGAAAAAAGTTTATCATTAAATTTACTACTTGTAATTGTGACATTTATCAGATTGTTGTTGTTATTCGTACTGATTGCTAGTGATTTATTCAGTTTGTCTTCAATACGAATTCCTTTATACATACCAAACCTTTTGCGTCTACCGTACCTTCCACCAGATCATCACTTTCCATCACGACAATGTACCAGCACAAACCTAAGCAGTTGTGGTCGCAAAATTAATAGAAATAGGATTCCAACTCATTTCACATCCCCCCAATTCTCCAGACTTTGCTCCCTCGGACTACTAATTGTTCCCCAATTTGAAGAAATGACTGGTGGGACAAAGATTTTATTCAAACGAGGACGTGATTGCAGCAACTAGTAACTATTTTGCAGACTTGGACAATTCCTATTATTCGGAAGGGATCAACAAATTAGAACAGCATTGGACGAATTGTATATATCTGACAGGAGACTATGTCGAAAAATAAAAAAAAGGTATACCATAAACACGTAAGTAGATTTTTATTTTGCACGGACTCTGCAAACGCCCCTCGTAGACTGCAGCATTATTTAGAGGAAATAAATTCTTTGCTGCTCTTGTATGAATATATGAGGGTTGGAACTTTAATAGTGGCAACTATTTATGTACAACTCGTATAAAATAGATACGTGATCCAAAGTTTTACTGACCTTCAAAGTAGTCACCAGTATTGTGTACAACCCGTTGCCAGCGATGTGGAAGTCGTAAGATACTTTTAGCAGTGCCATTTGTGCTGACATTTCGAGCAGCGTAGTCTATTGCCTGACGAATTTGTAGCAATTCTGGAGCAAATGCCGTGAAGTGTTTCCTGCAGTTTAGAAATCGAGTTGATCTCAGGTGGACGTAAGTCAGGGGAGAGCAGTAGGTGGTATAGCACTTATCAGCCCCACTAGTCAAACAAATCAATAACAGCTTGCACTGTACGTGCTTGAGCATTTTCCTGCACTATGGGACTTAACTTCTGAGGTCATCAGTCTCCTTTAATTCAGAACTACTTAAACCTAACTAACCTAAGGACATCACACACATCCATGCCCGAGGCAGGATTCGAACTTGCGAACGTAGCGGTCTCGCGGTTCCAGACTGTAGCGCCGAGAACCGCACGGCCACTCAGGCCGGCTGTATGGAGAAGTAGAGATAGATGATACATTTCCGACTTATGGTTACGTTGAAGGCTTTCCCAGTTTTGGAATCCTGAAGAAGCACACACGTGGCTGCCGATTTGCTCTGGAAGAAGAGATACACGCCTGGGCACTATCATTGTTCCGTAGGCAACAGTTAACCTCTGTCCGTGAATGTACAGACCGTTTTGTCTCGCAGTGACATAAACAGTTACAACAGTTACTTCTGAAATAATGAACAGTTTACGTATTTTTTTCTGTCTGTCTCGTTTTCATTTGACTGCTCCTTGTACAGTCTTATTAGTCATCTTCAGCGGTACAGACGGACCTAAATAGCTTATCGAAAACAGTCATCCTGACATTTTTTGTTGTTTACTTACAATGAACTAATAATACCAAGTGAGTCACCAGTCATTTTAACATGTATTTCTATTTATTTTTGTGCAACAGCTAGTGCTAATGTATACTAATAGCTGTAACACTGCGTAGATATAAGGTGTAAACGTCAATGTCGCCGAATTTGAACGAAGAAACAGCAATGAGAAACAAATGAGGTACGAAAATTTACTTGACATTGTTCGGCCCATTTACAGCCGAATCTAGATAAGGAAAACAAATAAGCAACAATATAATAAAATAACTGGTTGTGGTGATTACTTATACACCCAAAATAGCGTATAAATGTTAAGTATTTGTAAAAAACTTATTGAGGGGAAGCAGCAGCTAACAAGTCTCTGTTCCGATGGCTTTTTGCAGTTGATCCTTCCATAGGTAGAATGCCCCGGCTGTTTTTCGTACGAAGCAGTTGGTTGACAGGAATCTATTGCCACTATCACTTGTACGAGAGGTGTTAAATAAGTAAAGAAACACTTTTTTTCTCTGCCAATATCGGTTGAAAAATGCGGAATTGGTTGTGGGACTATTATGAAGACGACGAACGATTCGCCGCCATTGTTGACTGTTGGCCAGTGCTAAACAGAAACATATAAATCACAGCAGGTTTGTCAGTAACGTCGATAAAGTGCTGGCTGCGTGGTCTGGACCTGCAACGACTAAAATAATTAGAATTCGTTGGTAAAAAATAATATACATTGTACTTAACTGGGTGTATAGGATTCTTCTTGGCTGCATACATATTATTATAAACAGATAGCTATTGACGCTACAGTAAGGCCATACGTTACTAAGCGCATTGCTATGAACGCTATGCTACTGTACTACTTGGCGTCCCGAACAAGACTGGACGAGATCTCGCTACAAACATGATACAAGCCACAGAGCGGCGCTGGTCACGACTCGCGGGTCCAACGATACTAATGCGGACCGCTGTCGATAACTGCAGCTCCTAACAAGTGTGGTATCATATTTCCACTTCAGCTCCTATGGTTTCATGAAGTTCGGACAGGTGACGGGGCTACACGTTCCTTTAAAAATGATGTCTATAAGGGCTCTATTGCGGTTCTTTGGTGGAAAATCAGAGCACGGCAGATATTCTTAGGCCCTTCCAGGATGTCTACGCAGACCTGGGAGTGAGTAAGAGCACGGCGAATCGTCGGGCGAGGCGTCTGTTCGATCTCTCCTGTGTCGGCTGAGTCCTGTTGGAACGTGCGGACACTCTCATTCGAAGTGACTGACGCACCTCAGTCAAACATATCGCTGCACGATTGGACGTCTCTGCTGGTGGTATTGACGCACTCGTTCGACATTTGAGGTACTCAAAGGTGTTTGCCCGCTGGTTCCTCACCGCCTAACAGAAGACCATAAAGAGCAACGAAGGACGATATGTTTTGGCCCAATGAAGGATGCACTCCGCGGAAAACAGTACTTGGAGGAAGGGGGGGTTACAGATGTAGCGCCAGCCGCTGTGGCCGAGTGGTTCTAGACCCTTCAGTCATGAACCGCGCTGTTGCTATGGTCGCAGGTTTGAATCCTGCCTTGGGCATGGATGGGTGTGATGTCCTTAGCTTAGTTAGGTTTAAGTAGTTCTAAGTAAAGGGGACTGATGACCTCAGATGTCAAGTCCCATAGTGCTTAGAGCCATTTGAACCATCAATTGAACAGATGTAGCAAGACGATGACCAGTGCAGTGGTATCTTGAGGGCATACAGGCCCTCCCAGAAAGTTGGCTTAAGGATGTCGCATTGAATGGAGATTGTGTCGAAAAATAGGGTTTTGAAACCAAAAGAGTGAGGGATAATACGGTGTACTGGAATTTTGAATAAAATCATCTTGCTTTCTTTAAAAACTGTATGAATGCAGAGTCACGCGGCGATAACATTGAATAAAATGTTCTCGGGTTTCCAACCGCGTGAATTGCTTAAAACTACATGAGCTTTCGGCCAAGCACTCCTTGGCCATAGTCAATGTTATGACTGCCAGTGGGCTCTTGGTGCGGCCTTTTATACGCTAGCTGCCGGCTGTGACGTCACTGGTGCCCGTGACATTGCCATATATGGGCATGTTTTGAGTCGGTGTTCGATGTGCCCTCTTCAACCGCGCGATCGCTGGATCCCATGCAGCGCTGAGCTGCAAGCCACCGTCTCTATTCAGGGTGTTTGCGGTAATTTTTATTTCAATAGCTTCCTTTATTAAACTGTCCCAGAAGACGTTAGTGCGGGCCACGACAGAGGTATCCTCAAATTTTATGTGGTGACCGTTTTCTAACGCATGACGCCATAATTATGGAGTTCGAGGACTATGATACGAAGACCTGTGCGCTACTGAACGAAGATACTTATCGGAAGTTCCCACGCGACCCGACATCAAAAATAGTAAGAAAAACATCAGAACTTCTTAAGCGATCTTCAGTGGAAGACAGTGTGGTTAAGAATCTTCCCCCACAGGTGCCTAGACCACCTGCTGCTTATGGTTTACCGAAGATACACAAGGACGGAACGCCATTTCGCTTTATTGTGTCCACAATAGGTTCTCCAACATACAAGCTGGCGAAGTACTTGGCCAAGCTCCTCGCTCCACATGTGGGACACTGCGAACGTCATATAAGAAACTCAGCAGAATTTACTAGCAGAATCGTCTACGCCTTAATGAGGACGATATTATGGTCAGTTTTGATGTAGTGGCTCTGTTTACGAAGGTGCCTATCAAAGACGCTTTGGGCCTAATTTCCCAGTACTTTGTGACGTGGTAGAGCTATTTAGACACACTCTTACGTCCTCCTATTTCGTGTACAACGGCCAGTATTACCATCAGACGGACGGCGTAGTAATGGGTAGCCCGTTGGCTCCAGCTGTTGCAAACATCTTCATGGAGAATTTTGAGGATATTGCCATAGATACTGCGCCATTGAAGCCGAAGTGTTTATTTCGATACGTTGACGACGCGTTCGTCATGTGGCCACACGGACGGGAGAAATTAGACGAGTGTTTGGAACATCTCAATGGCATCAACAGTAATATCCAGTTCACCATGGAGGTGGAAAAAGATAATGCATTGCACTTCCTCGACGTCCTTCCCCACCGTAAACGACATGGGTGCCTTGGCCACAGCGTCTACAGAAAACCACCCACACAGACCTGTACCTGCACGCCACCAGCCATCATCATCCAGCACAGAAGCGCACAGTATTACAAACATTGGTGCATCGTGCAAGAGTAATATCAGATGACGACAGCCTGCCCCACGAACTGAGCCACCTACGCAGGGTTTTCAGGAATAACGGCTACAGTGCCCATCAAGTGAAAGAAGTGATTTCTGGGAAATATCAGAATAAGACCACCGAAGAAGAGCAGGATAAGAAAGTTGCTTTGCTGCCATTCTGTGGCTCTGTGTCTTGCAAGATAAGCCGCCTGATAAAATGACACAAGATCAAATCCATATTCAGGCCTCCAACGAAAATCCGTCAATTACTGAGACCAGTTAAAGGCGCAGTAGGTGTCAGAACACCTGGAGTCTACGAAATACATTGTGAGTGTGGCCAGAAGTACATCGGAGAAACAGTGCGTACTGTGGAACAACGCGGGAAAGAACATGAGAGGTATTATCGCCTACGCTATCCAGAGAAATCTGCGTTAGGTGAGCATGCATTAGAAAACGGTCACCACATAAAATTTGACGATACCTCTGTCGTGGCTCGCACTAACGGCTTCTGGGACAGTTTAATAAAGGAAGCTATTGAAATAAAATTTACCGCAAGCAACCTGAATAGAGACGGTGGCTTGCAGCACAGCGCTGCACGGGATCCAGCGATCGGGCGGTTGAAGAGGGCACAACGAAAGCCGACTCAAAACATGCCCATACAGGGTGTTACAAGAAGGTACGGCCAAACTTTCAGGAAACATTCCTCACACACAAAGAAAGAAAATATGTTATGTGGACATGTGTCTGGAAACGCTTACTTTCCATGTTAGAGCTCATTTTATTACTTCTCTTCAAATCACATTAATCATGGAATGGAAACACACACCAACAGAACGTACCAGCGTGACTTTAAACACTTTGTTACAGGAAATATTCAAAATGTCCTCCGTTAGCGAGGATACATGCGTCCACCCTCCGTCGCATGGAATCCCAGATGCGCTGATACAGCCCTGGAGAATGGCGTATTGTACCACATCCGTCCACAATACGAGCACGAAGAGTCTCTACATTTAGTACCGGGGTTGCGTAGACAAGAGCTTTCAAATGCCCACATAAATGAAAGTCAAGAGGGTTGAGGTCAGGAGAGCGTGGAGGCCATAGAATTGGTCCACCTCTACCAATCCATCGGTCACCGAATCTGTTGATGAGAAGCGTACGAACACATCGACTGAAATGTTGTGTCGTACTTGTAAAGGCACATGTTCTAGCAGCACAGGTAGAGTATCCCGTATGAAATCATGATAACGTGCTCCATTGAGCGTAGGAAGAACATGGGGCCCAATCAAGACATCACCAGCAATGCCTGCCCAAACGTTCACAGAAAATCTGTGTTGATGACGTTATTGCACAATTGCGTGCGGATTCTCGTCAGCCCACACATGTTGATTGTGGAAATTTACAATTTGATCACGTTGGAATGAAGCCTCATCCGTAAAGAGAACATTTGCGCTAAAATGACGATTGACACATTGTTGGATGAACCATTCGCAGAAGTGTACCCGTGGAGGCCTATCAGCTGCTGATAGTGCCTGCACACGCTGTACATGGTACGGAAACAACTGGTTCTCCCGTAGCACTCTCCATACAGTGACGTGGTCAACGTTACCTTGTACAGCAGCAACTTCTCTGACGCTGACAGGGTTATCGTCAACTGCACGAAGAATTGCCTCGTCCATTGCAGGTGTCCTCGTTGTGCTAGGTCTTCCCCAGTCGCGAGTCATAGGCTGGAATGTTCCGTGCTCCCTAAGACGCCGATCAATTGCTTCGAACGTCTTCCTGTCGGGACACCTTCGTTCTGGAAATTTGTCTCGATACAAACGTAGCGCGCCACGGCTATTTCCCCGTGCTAATCCATACATCAAATGGGCATCTGCGGACTCCGCATTTGTAAACAATGCACTGGCTGCAAAACAAGGTTCGTGATGAATGCTACGATGCTGTTGATGCTACGTACTGATGTGCTTGATGCTAGTACTGTAGAGCAATGAGTCGCATGTCAACACAAGCACCGAAGTCAACATTACCTTCCTTCAAATGGGTCAACTGGTGGTGAATCGAGGAAGTACGTACATACTTACGAAACTAAAATGAGCTCTAACATGGAAATTAAGCGTTTCCGGCCACATGTCCACAGAACATATTTTCTTTATTTGTGTATAAGGAATGTTTCCTGAAAGTTTGGCCGTACCTTTTTGTAACACCCTGTATATGGCAATGTCGCGGGTACCAGTGACGTCACAGCCAGCAGCTAGTGTGTATAAGGGCGCACCAACAGCCCACTGGCAGTCATAACACTTGACAATGGCCAAGGAGAGCTTGGCCGAAAGCTCGTGTAGTTTTAAGCAATTCACGCTGTAGGAAACCCGAGAACATTTTATTTATTGTTGCATTACTTATCGAATGCGCCTCGTACACTTGTCCTTATAAACACGGAAGTGATGGAAGGGTAGGTAGCACATCCGCTGTACGTTCTCGGAGATTAGACTGAGAGTGTTGAGGAGTACGCGAGCGGCGGGCACGCGGGCACAGAGGGGGGCGTGTTTACGACTGGCGGCGCGGCTCTCGAGCCGTTAAACGAGTGGCCAGCCGAGCGCCGCCGCGGACGCACCAACACGTGTCGCCTCGGACGGACGCGCCGCGACTGCGACGCCCAACACAGGGCGTCTTTGATGGCGGCCGGAGCACGTGCCCTCACAAAATAACAGCGCTGGCCGGCCGGCCCGCGCGGCGCACCCAGAAAATTACTGGGGCGATGAAAACAGAGGGGGCGGGCCAGCGCGGCCGCCTCGTCTCAATACGCCCCCTGTGTCCGTCCCCGTCGCTGCTGCTCGATTACCATCGCTAACGACCGGGTATGAGCGGAACAGTCCCGCCACAGCCGCAGTCGTGTCCTCGTGGTCGCCCCCGACAGTTTATAAACGCCGCTCGCGGCCTTTGCGAAATCTGCAGTGCTTTGTGACGGACTCATGAGACACTAAACACAGTGGGAAGTGTTACACAATGAACACACTGACCGATCGCTACCGAACCGATACGCCACTATTTCCGTGCTTTTGGAACATGTTGATTAGCGTTTCATCGTTATGCGAGCTTAATATCGGTGTTTTCAAAACATACAAAAAGATATTCGTACGGATCTTAACGCTTGTTTTGGGTGGAGTGGGGTTTGGATTGGACGTCTGCAAGTATGTGCTTGTTTCAAATATCCCTTTATTAGCAATCATATACTACGATATGAAAGAGAAATTCTTAGTTAAAATGGGTACAGTAATATGACAATTAACAGAAATATGTTGTTGTGGTCTTCAGTCCAGAGACTGCTTTGATGCAGCTCTCCATGCTACTCTACTCTGCGCAAGGCTCTTCATCTCCGAGTAACTACTGCAACCTACATCCTTCTGAATCAGCTTACTGCATTCACCTCGTGGTCTCCCTATACGATTTTTACCCTCCACGCCTCCCTCCAGAACTAAACTGGTGATCCCTTGATGCCTCACAGTGTGTCCTACCAACCGATTCCTTCTTCTAGTCAAGTTGTGCTACAAATTCCTCTTCTCCAGAATTTTATTCATTACCATCTTACTAGTTACGTGGTCTACCGATATAATCTTCAGCATTCTTCTGCAGAACCACGTTTCGAAAACTTCTATTCTTTTCTTGTCTAAACTATTTATCGTTCATGTTCCAGTTCCATACATAGCTACAGTCCATAAAAATATTATCAGACAGATCTTCCTGATCCTTAAACCTATACTCGATGTTAACAAATTTCTCTTCTTCAGAAAGAGTTTTCTTGCCGTAACCAAACTACATTTCATATCCTCTGTACTTCGACCATCATCAGTTATTTTTGCTTCCCAGATATCAAAACTCATCTACTACTTTAAGTGTCTCATTTCGTAGTCTAATTCCCATACCATCACCTAATTTAATTCGTCTACATTCCATTATCCTCGTTTTGTTTTTGTTGATGTTCAGCTTATATCCTCCTTTCAAATTTGGAAATTTGTGATAAGGTCTTGTGGGACCATACTACTGAGGTCATCGGTCCCTAAGCTTACACACTACTTAATCTAACTTAAACTAACTTACGCTAAGGACGGCACACACACACACACATACACACACACACATACACACACACACACACACACACACACACACCGATGTCCGAGGGAGAATTCGAACCACACGGACCGTGACAAGACGCCTCATAGCGCTCGTCTATCCAGCGCAGCCCTTCTATCAAAACACTGTCCATTGCGTTCAACTGCTCTTCCAGGTACTTCGCCGCTTCTGACAGAATTACAGCGTCGCCGGCAACCCTCAAAGTTTTTATGCAGCTTTCACTGTCCTATACAGCTCCATAGTTATGGACAAGCTTTATATTGTTTTCCATGTTGCTGCTTCTTCAGCAGGCATTTCATCCCTAGGACGCATCACCCTACTTAAGGAATAACGGGGTAATATCCTTTGGTGGTGTGCAACAGATTCCACTCTAAGATATTACGTGCTACAAGGATACTGATCTGTGTGTAAATCGGTCGTAGGCCTCATACGCGCAAAACGACCATCTTCTCGGTGAAGACTCCACTTGTCACTGATGAGAAATGCGCGCAGCTACTCGCTCTAGACGTAGTCGACGCGCCACCCCTGAGAAGAGCTGCTTGTTGCAGGCTGGGACGTGTCGCCAGCTGTGTAGGAATGCCGCAACATCCCCGCCGCCTCCAACGCGCGGCGCCTCCGCCCCCAGCGCGGAATGGCTAACACGGCTGCTGGCGGTTGTGGCGCAGCCCGGAGGCAGTGTCCGCCCACGCATGCCCTCCAGCGCTCCGTCGCAGCGCAGCAGCGCCAAGCTCTGGCCGACCCTCGTGGAGGTCAGTGGATTCAGACGGAACGCCTGAGTGACCTGTTCAGTGCACCTGCGCCGGTAACCTTGTCGTCCACTGCGATAACGCAGATGCACACAACTGGCCATTAAAATTGCTACACCAAGAAGAGATTCAAATGATAAACGGGTATTCATTGGACAAATATGTTATACTAGAAATGACATGTGATTACATTTTCAAGCAATGTGGGTGCATAGATCCTGAGAAATCAGTACCCAGAACAACAACCTCTGGCCGTAATAACAGCCTTGATACGCCTAGATATTGAGTCAAACAAAGCTTGGATAGCGTGTACAGGCACAGCTGCCCACGCAGCTTAAACACGATACCACAGTTCATCAAGAGTAATGACTGGCGTATTGTGACGAGCCAGTTGCTCGGCCACCATTGACCAGGCGTTTTGAATTGGTGAGAGATCTGGAGAATGTGCTGCCCAGGATAGCAGTCGAACATTTTCTGTATCCTCAGAGGCCCGTACAGGACCTGCAACATGCAGTCGTGCTTTATACTGCTGAAATGTAGGGTTTCGCAGGGATCGAATGAAGGGTAGAGCCACGGGTAGTAACACATCTGAAATATAACGTCCACTGTTCAAAGTGCCGTCAATGCCAACAAGAGGTGACCGAGACGAGTAACCAGTGGCACCCCATACCATCACGCCGGGTGATACGCCAGTATGGCTGCGACTAACACACGCTTCCAATGTGCGTTCACCACGATGTCGCCAAACACGGATGCGACCATCCTGATCCCGTGAACAGAACCTGGATTCATCCGAAAAGTCGATGTTTTGCCATTCGTGCACCCAGGTTCGTCGTTGAGTACACCATCGCAGGTACTCCGGTCTGTGATGCAACGTCAAGGGTAACCGCAGCCATGGTCTCCGAGCTGATAGTCCATGCTGCTGCAAACGTTGTCGAACTGTTCGTGCAGATGGCTGTTGTCTTGCAAACGTCCCCATCTGTTGACTCAGGGATCGAGACGTGGCTGCACGATCCGTTACAACCTTGCGGATAAGATGCCTTTGTCTCGACGGCTAGTGATACGAGGCCGTTGGGATCCAGCACGGCGTTCCGTACTACCCTCCTGAACCCACCGATTCCATTTTCTGCTAACAGTCACTGGATCTCGACGAACTCGAGCAGTAGTGTCGCGATACGATAAACCGCAATCGCGATCGGCTACAATCCGACCTTTATCAAAGTCGGAAAAGTGTTGGTACGCATTTCTCCTGCGTACACGTAGCATCACAACAACGTTTCACCACGTTCCACCAGGCAACGCCGGTCAACTGCTGTTTGTGTATGAGAAATCGGTTGGAAACTTTCCTCATGTTAGCACGTTGTAGGTGTCGCCACCGGCGGCAACCTTGTGTGAATGCTGTGAAAAGGTAATCATTTGCATATCACAGCATCTTCTTCCTGTCGGTTAAATTTCGCGTCTGTAGCACGTCATCTTCGTTGTGTAGCAATTTTAATGGCCAGTAGTGTAATTCGTCCAGAGACCGCAGTGAATCATGCCCATACAGAACAATGAAAGAGATCTTGATTAGATTCATACTTTTCGAATGCTTATCCAGTCCTTCTACAAGCCATAGCTATTGCAATAATAACTGTATTACTACCAGACAAATAAGCGCCACTGTAGCAGAAAGTGACATTTCTAGGAAAAGAAGTGTGCGTGCTTATCGTGCCTCACTGAAGCACAGATATGCCCTACACACAGCTGAGAGTGTTTACTTCTGTAAAGGGCAATTAAATGTTTCCGTTCGAAGGAAGTACTGTCCAGAATCGATATACCAGTCAGGCATAACTGTTTGTCAGGAGGTGTATTTTCCAGTAAAGAATTGAGGCAATTATCTCATCGGCGCACCATGTTTAATATACCAGTTTGATAAAACTCTGTGCTCTACTGCACATCCGCGTCCGACAGGAATCGTCGACCCTTCAAGGCCCTTTTTAAGGGACCGAAGACGTGGTATTCACATATGGAGTGATCAGGACTTTAGGACGTGTGCTTGAGTGTCTGCCATTTGAGTCTGCCAACTGACTCTGGCCTCCGTCTTGTGTCGAATCGCAACCAGCCCACAGTTCCACAAAGGTGGTTTTCAGCAGACATGCTGCCCCCATACACACCTTTCTCCGACGGATGTCTGTCCTTCGACAATCAAGAATAGAATAACAGCACGATGGTCTCGTATGGACACATTTGGTAACAACGCCGCTATAGTTCACGTTTCCACATTTACCGCACACACGCCCGAAAGAATGCCACACAAACCCCTCCCCACATGTCCGTGATTATGCACCGCATCGAAATCGCGCTACGTTGCATATACGCCATCCAACGTCCTCAAACCGGAACTTTTTGATCGCCCATTATACTTATCTAACAGAGGAATAAAACGTCACGCCCTGGCTCACATACCCGAAGTGATCTACCCAACATACATGTACTCATGAAACAACATTTGAGATGACCTACAGTATTAATACATGGAATGTCGTGATAGAAAATTCCAGAGATAGCAGGGGACGTTATTACACTATCAGCCATTAAAATTGCTACACCACGACGATGACGTGCAACAGACCCGAAATTTAACCGACAGGAAGAAGATGCTGTGATATGCAAATGATTAGCGTTTCAGAGCATTCACACAAGGTTGGCGCCGGCGGCGACACCTACAACGTGCAGACATGAGGGAAGTTTCCAACCGATTTCTCATACACAAACAGCTGCTGACCGGCGTTGCCTAGTGAAACATTGTTGTGATGCCTCGTGTAAAGAGGAGAAATGCGTACCATCACGTTTCCGACTTTGATAAAGGTCAGATTGTAGCCTTTCGCGATTGCGGTTTATCGTATCGTGACATTGCTGCCTGCGTCGGTCGACATCCAATGACTGTTAGCAGAACATGGAATCGGTGGGTTCATGAGAGTAATGCGGAACGCCGTGCTGGATTCCAGCGGCCTCGTATCACTAGCTGTCGAGATGACAGGCATCTTATCTCAATGGCTGTAACGAATCGTGCAGCCACGTCTCGATCCCTGAGTCAACAGCAAGACAACAACCATCTGCACGAACAGTTCGACGACGTTTGCAGCAGCATGGACTATCAGCTCGGAGACCAGGGTTGCGTTTACCGTTGACGCTGCATCACAGACAGGAGCGCCTGCGATGGTGTACTCAACGACAAACGTGGATGCACGAATGGCAAAACGTCATTTTTTCGCATGAATCCAGGTTCTGTTTGCAGCATCATGATGGTCGAATCCGTGTTTGGCGACATCGCGGTGAACGCACATTAAAAGCGTGTATTAGTCGCCGCCATACTGGCGTATCACCCGGCGTGATGGTATGGGGTGCCACTGGTTACTCGTCTCGGTCACCTCTTGTTCGCATTGACGGCACTTTCAACAGTGGCCGTTACATTTCAGATGTGTTACGACCCGTGGCTCTACCCTTTATTCGATCCCTACGAAACCCTACACGCCAGCAGGATAATGCACGACCGCATGTTGCAGGTCTTGTACGGGCCTTTATGGATACAGAAAATGTTCGATTGCGGCCCTGGCCAGCACATTCTTCAGATCTTTCACCAATTGAAAACGTCGGGTCAATGCTGGCCGAGCCACTGGCTCGTCACAATACGACAGTCACTACTCTTGATGAACTGTGGTATCGTGCTGCAGCTGCATGGACAGCTGTATCTGTACACGCCATCGAAGCTCTGACTCAATACCCAGGCGTATCAAGGCCGTTATTACGGCCAGAGGTGGTTGTTCTGGCTACTGATTTCTCAGGATCTAAGCACCCAAATTGCGTGAAAATGTAATCACATGTCAGTTCTAGTATAATAAATTTGTCCAATGAATACCCGTTTATCATCTGTATTTCTTCTTGGTGTAGCAATTTTAATGCCCAGTAGTGTATTAGCTTACGTGACCAAGAACTCAAGTCTAGCAATGATTACTGAGGTAAAATCTGCAGAAAGTCGTGCATCTATTGGAATTACAAAGCAGCGAGGAAACAGGTAGGGAAAAGAAAAAAGAAGGACCCCGAGAAACAAGGATGTCTTAGTATTTCGTCGAGCAAGTTAAGACACACTTACAGGAGCCACGATCGGTAATTAATTACAAACAGACAACACAGTTCGTTCATGCAGTGACCTGAATTTCTCTCGGTAATCAGTTGAGAGGATAAGGACAACTGCCGAAGACAAAGGAGCCACGAAATACGTACTAGCTTCACAATGTGCTTGGCTCTTGATTAACTTTAATAGCTGCAAGTTCTTTTCCGTAGAAAAATAGCATTTACAGTCTCCTGTTAAAACGAGAACTTTCCGGCGTTTGAGTAACGACAATGAAACTTCCTGGCAGAGTAAAACTGTGTGCGGGCAAGGGCTCTACCAACTGAGCTACCCAAGCACGACTCACGTCCCGTTCTCACAGCTTTAATTCCGCCAGTACCTCGTCTCCTACCTTCCAAACTTCACAGAAGCTCTCCCGCGAACCTCAGTCCGGCACACAGTTTTAATCTGCCAGGAAGTTTCATATCAGCGGACACTCCGCTGTAGAGTGAAAATTTCATTCTAACGACATTGAAAGTTTTTGTCACCAAGGGCTATGGGTACAACGCAGCCGGCACAGGCACCTCCGTCTAACGAGCTGGGCAGGCCCTTCTTTCACGACGACGACGAGCAGAGTGGTCGTTCTAGCAAAGCGCTTACCTCAGTTTCCGACAGCAGGTGTTGATGTCGTGTTACCGGCTGTCGTCCTCACACAGGACGAAGCAGCTAAGGATGGGCGCTGACGTGTGCTCGAAGTCAAACCTCACGAAACACAGCGCCTGCCTCACATCTAGTAGATGCGATTTGCAACTGCAGCGCTCTCTAGCGGCAGTTGTCGGCTGTATCTGGCTCGCAAACCACACAGTTTGCCTACAAAATAAACCCACGTGAAACTCCTACATTAGCTCAATTACCCCTTCTACTACCAGGATTTTTTTTTTGTATCGCTGAGGACCACTGGGGTCATACAGACCCCTAGTAATTAACAGCGAGGTCGTGCGGTAGCGTTCTCGAATCCCACGCCCGGGAACCCGGGTTCGATTCCCGGTGGGGTCAGGGATTTTCTCTGCCTCGTGATGACTGGGTGTTGTGTGATGTCCTTAGGTTAGTTAGGTTTAAGTAGTTCTAAGTTCTAGGTGACTGATGACCATAGATGTATAGTCCCATAGTGCTCAAAGCCATTTGAACCATTTTGAATTAACAGGGAACATACAGGGAGAACAATAATAAAACCGACCAAGAAATTGCCGGAAAGGATTCCATACTGTAATTGGTGGAAACAGGCCCTATTAACATGTCTCCGGAAATCCATTGTTGCCAAGGTAGATGGCGCTGACGCATGAAAGTTCCTATGGCCAAATACTGTGTGTTCCTTGTGCGTTACAGACTATGTAATTGACGCAGCTCACTGTAAGCAACAGAATGATCCAGTGTTCATGTCGGGAACAAGCCGAGATGGTGTTGGCGTATGGCCAAGTATACGGAAACGGTGTACAGGTAGCACGGCTATACTAAAATAAGTACCCTGCCGCCGCCAACCATATTACACAACATTTCAAACACTTTTTGGGCGTTTGTGTGATCATGGGTCCTTTCAGACAGACTAACGTGCAGGTAGGCGGTGGACTGTGCGTACACCAGATTTGGAGGACCGAGTTTTGCAGGATATTGCTAGGAAAGCTAGTACAACCTGCAGACATGTGGCCCGCCGACGTGGTGTAAGCCAAAGTACGATTACGTGCCTCCTGTATGACAATGCACGATGCGACGTGTGAACGCGTGCATTGCATCCCATGGAGGCCACTTTGAACCTCTGCTGTGACGTGGGTGCAATGTAACTATGTACTTTACACTGTGTTCAGAACGATTTTTTTGTCGTTGAACCCACGCCGTCCATTTCCGGACACGTGTTCAGAGGACCTTTTTTCCTCCACTTCCAGTCAGGAATCAGTCACTGCAGTTTGTCGCCTATATTAATGTTTATTCTGCATAGAGAGTATTGTAAAGAACAAACATGGTAACGCACAGTACAGTTGGTTATTGTAACAGCACTCCGTCTTCAGACCACGAGTGGCCTACCGGGACCATCCGACCGCCGTGTCATCCTCCGTGGAGGATGCGGATAGGAGGGGCGTGGGGTCAGCATACCGCTCTCCCGGCTTATTGTAACAGCAGTGATTCTATTTTCATAAATATTACGGTCAAGAAACAAAAATAAATTTATATTTATTAATATTTAATAATATGGTACTCAGTGCAAAAAAAACCATGAATAAATTTTAATTTGTTGTAAGTATAAAAATGAACGAAACATTATTCGATACAATTGACTGAGAGGGATGAAGTCGTATATGTTGAAAATAGTAGATTTGAAAGCAAGTGAGACATATATTTCCAATGCACTTATCGTGTCATATTGACTCCAGCGATACTAGGAGGTTTAAAACACAAAATTATTCCCTTGTTCATATGCTAGTCATGTGCTCATGTCCATAGTATACATAAATAAAAACTTCAGTATCGATGAACACGTTATTCGACAGAAAGGAAACTTCCAAGAACATGAGATAACGAAACTTAATAAAATCAGACTCACTAAAGAGAGATAGTGATATTATCTTTACATGACACTGAATATTGTAGAAGCTGTTCCATTAATTTAAGGAGGAAGCACCACAATCTTTTAAAAATCAGGAATATGAAGAAAAGAAATTAGGATACAGCGAAACACGAGCCCACTACCCTTTGTTTCATAACTCGTTGCCTCCATCAAATACACTAAGTTTAACAAGAAAGAATATTTTATTTTATGTTACAATCTTCTGAAAGCTTTAATCGCCGATAGATTATTAGTTGACATTTAATTATAACAGCCGGCCGCTGTGGTCGAGCGGTTCTAGGTGCTACAGTCTGGAATCGCGCTGCTGCTACGGTCGCAGGTTCGAATCCTGCCTCGGGCATGGATGTAAGTGATGTCCTTAGGTTAGGTGGGCCTAAGTAGTTCTAGGTCTAGGGGACTGACGACCTCAGATGTGAAGTCCCATAGTCCTCAGAGCCATTTCAACCAATTACAGCAAATCCTGTCAACAACCTGTCTTTTTGATGAATCTTCAATGTACCGTTTGCTTAAAACGTAGTAGTCTCATAACACGCGAGTTATGACACGAAAATAAAAAAAAATGAAAATTTTTCAGCTCCCCCCACCCCTCACATATGGCGTTTCCCGGCATTTTATTACAACAAATCGTACCAATAATGACAAGTGCTTAGATACGGCGTATGTAGATAGGGTGTAACTTAAAACATACAATCCACAAAAAATGGGCTTCAGCTGAAAACAGCGAATGCGTTATGGCGTCTTGCATGTTCTACTTGTGACGTAGAGAGAGTTCTTTCATCTTTTTTGTTCGATATTTCATAACACGTTGCCGAAATGGCTTCTTAACGTAAATTAACAGGAAGTGACGTCAGAAAACTCGTAGTGCTCTACGTCACAGATAACACGTCCAGTGGGGGGACGACTTGAAGCAATGTGAAGTCGCAACGTGTGTAAGCTCAAGGCTCAAAAAAGTGCCTATTCTATAAATAGCGACTCAGGCAAAGAGCCGTTTCATATTTGCACTTCGACGTATTAAAGTTCAAACGATCCTCTCCCCCGTGGCTCAGAGCATCCGTAGCGGCCCAAAAAGCAGACGCCTGGCCGCAGCCAGAATACAGACAGTCTTGGTGACGTGGGGCGCGCGAGAGAAATAAGGAACCCACTGTAACGATGGTTAATCAGAAACGTTTACTAGTGGAAGCAGACTAATTTTCTGCACTGCTGCACGCGTAAAATCAGTCCAAATAAAGGTCGCCGGCCTCGCTTTGACACATGAGACAGGGAAAAAGCTTTCTAAAGGAAAAATCCCATATATATATTTCTTTTCTTACAAACAATCGATTTCGACAGGCTTTGTTGTCATCTTCAGGTCTTGACAAATTTATGTTATTAAATGACCTGAATATGGCAGCAAAGCCGGCCGCTGCGGCCGAGCGGTTATAGGCGCTTCAGTCCGGAACCACGCTGCTGTTACGGTCGCAGGTTAGAATCCTCCCTCGGGCATGGATATGTGTCGTGTCCTTAGGTTTAAGTCTAGGGGACTGGTGAACTCAGATGTTAAGTCCCTTAGTGCTTAGAGCCATTTGAACCATTTTTTTTTTTTTTTGTGGCAGCAAAGTCTGTCGAAAGCGGCTGTTTGTAAATAAAGAAATATTTATGCGATCTTGGCTTTAGAAAGATTTTACCAAGGAAAACAGATTGCTCCTTCTAATATCTTATAGCGAGAAATTTCAACCGTCAGACAGGATTAAGGTTCTCATTCCCTACGTTAACCATCGGAGATCCGACCACTGGACTGGAGTAACACGTCTACACCACTATCAGTTCATAATTTGCCTCCAAAGAAAAAGAAAAAAAAATGGTTCAAATGGCTCTGAGCACTATGGGACTTAACTGCTGTGGTCATCAGTCCCCTAGAACTTAGAACTACTTAAACCTAACTAACCTAAGGACATCACACACATCCATGCCCGAGGCAGGATTCGAACCTGCGACCGTAGCGGTAGCGCGGATCCAGACTGTAGCGCCTAGAACCGCTCGGCCACTCTGGCCGGCAATTTGCCTCCAGGTGACTCCTAACATATTCCGCCGATAGTCTTAACAGCAGAAAAACAATAATATCATCTAATGTGACAGTAAAGGCCGACGGCCTTGCCGCAGTGGTGACTACGGTGCCCGTCAGATCAACAAAGTTAAGCGCTGCCGCGATTGGTTAGCACTTGGATGGGTGATCCTCCAGTCTACTGATCGCTGTTGGCAAACAGTGTGCACTCAGCCCTTGTGAGGCCAACTGAGGAAACACTTGACTGAGAAGTACCGGCCCCCCTCTCGTAAAGTGACAATGGCCGGGAGAGCGGTGTGCTGACCGTATGCCTCTCCATATTCGCATCCGGTGACGCCTATCGGCTTACGACGACACGGCGGTCGGTCAGTATCATCGGTGTTTCCTGTTCGGATGGACTTTAGTTTAGTTTTTAGATTTGGCAGCACCAGAGATGGCTACTAAAGAAAATCAGACATCTACAAAAAGATAACACATTCACGATTTTGTTTACGTGATGTAATCGAATAACTGAGTTATACCTAGCTTTGAATGCTGTGGCTTCTTCTCTTATGCTGAGATATACATAATGACACAGATGTTCTTGATATAAGCAAATACGCTGATAACCTAGACCTCGAGCGCCCGTAAGCTCCATAAACGAATAATCTTGAAGGCTTGTATATCATGAGGGTCTCTGAATATTAGTAACGTTAAGTAGCGTCGTGCTAGAACTATGTATTGTCCACTATGCAGTCTTCCGAACTAAAGTGGATAAAGCTTAGATACACAGAGCATGGGGGTGAAGCTCTGAAGTGTGACTGCTTACAAAATACGCGCAGGTCAATCAGAAAAATGGTTCAAATTGTTCTAATCACTATGGGACTTAACATCTGAGGTCATCAGTCCCCTAGAACTTAGAACTACTTAAACCTAACTAACCTAAGGACTTCATACACATCCATGCCAGAGGCAGGAATCGAACCTGCGACCGTAGCGGTAGCGCGGTTCCCGACTGAAGCGCCTAGAACCGCTCGGCCACAGTGACCAATCAGAGTTGCAGGCACTGAAACCATGTCAGTTTCAATGTTATATTGCAATGCCTGTGCTATTCGAATGCATGCATGTCCGAAGGATCATTGCATCATAATTCAGAATAACAGATGCACTGCAATATCATGTTTATCCGCCGACACCGGACAAGCGACTTTCACATAAAGCGTCCCCCCCGAATGGGAATATACTTAATGTATGTACGAGTATAGGTTGTAGACACATCGCTGACGACATACGGAAGTTTGGGTATGGCAGTGAATCGTGCTCGGATAGCCAAATGGTAAAGCGACCGCTCGGGATAAGCGGGAAGTCCGCTAATCGCCATCTGGAACATATTTTCGACAGTACAATTCCCAATATAGCTGCATCGAATGACTCCACCTTGAGCCCATAGCACAACCGAATCAGATAAAATATGCATTGACTGAAAGTGGACAGGCTTTCTAGCGTGGATTGTCAACATCTAACTTTCGGGAATTGTACACAGTTCATTACAATCGCACGGAGAAGATTATCAAATTGGTTAAAACAGTCTTGGTTGCAATTTTATTTTTTTTATTTTTCAACGACGCGTTTCGCCTTATTTAGGCATCTTTAGGTTATCTAAATAGAAAACAGAGAACAACTACACTTATTTAAGAATCGCGATCGCGTTGTGCAGACTTGGATAACCTGTAAGCATCTATAAACAGATCACCTATTGAAAGAGCAAATACCTTCATTTGGTATTTCTTAAGAATCCTTTAGTCAGTGTAGCCAAAGGGCATCCTAGAATATATCAGGCCAACATCTCCTTCGTTAAACTCAGTAAAAACTAGAAATATAAAATAGTAAAATCATTACCTTTTCTAGATGGACGCGAGAGGTACCAAGATCTGCATAACGCGTTCCCGCTCACAGGAGCGAGTAACAGAGTAAGATAGGGGCTCAGGTAGCAAGCATAATTCGCCACAGCGTCGTGTGCCAGTACTGAAGACCAATACAGAATCACCTCAAGAGGTGGCGCTGCGACGCAGCAGTGATTGAAAATGAGAGCTCGTAAACTGGATATACATACCCACTAAAACTTGATAAATGTAATGCACATAAAACATTTATAAGATGGAACTTCTAGGGGCAAAATTTTGATGAAGTAAAATATAAATGCAGGCGGTAAATTTAAAATGAGAAAACAAGGTGTATAATACAACACACAGATGCAGTACATAAACACATTTTTCGTATCATATGCCACTAGAACGAAACATTAAAAACTCAGAACCGTAATTTCAAATAAAGAGGCCGCCCATATAACACTCAATATGCGTCATTCGGAGCTAGAAAGTCTAGCAGGAAATTTTTTTTTATAAAATACAAGTAAAATCATTAGGCTTAAGAAACACACACCAACGTGGAAGACGGACGTTATGCGAGTAAACCCCCCCCCCCCCTTGAACTTGAATTCCTTTATGATGATTGTTTATGTTTTTTCTGAGCCCAAATTTACTTCATGTGTTCACTGTTGTTTCTTTCGCTCCGCTGTCTATTTGCATCCTGGTCTCTTCTGTGTTGTGGTGTCAAATTTATGTTTTTTGATGATGTTCCTGAATTGAGTTCCATTTTCTGCATCGTTTACTGTTACGTGTGCTTGTCTGAGGTCCTCTTCAACTTCTTTTATCCATTTTGTTTTTCCTCTGCCTGAGTTGATGATTTTTAAAATTCGCTTCGAAATTCTGTTTTCATTCATCCTGTGGATATGTCCGTAGAACTGCATTCTTCTTTTCCTTATTGTATCCATAATCTTGTCTGTGTATTTATGTAATTCTGATGTTGGTCTCTTCTTCCAGATTCCTTGCTCTTATATCGGGTAAAAAATTATCCTGAGGATTTTCCTTTCTTGTTTCTCTATTTCTTTGATTTTAGTTTGCCCACCTATTTGTGTTGTTTCAGATGCATACAGTGTCTCCGGAAGTACGACAGTGTAGTAGTGCGTCAATTTTGTGTTAATGGATATGGACTTTTTGTTATAATAATTCTACGTGAGTTTATATGCTTTCTGTAGTTTTTTTATTCTTTCCTCATTCGCCTTTAGGTTGGTCCCTGATGGCTGGATGATTTCTCCCAGGTAGTTAAAATGTGGTACTTGTACGATTTTCCCATGTGTTGTGACAATTTGTCTTGTGGTACTCTTTCTATGTACTGGGTTTTCTCATACGAGATTTGCAGGCCAGTTCTTTGTGCAATTTCGTGTAACTTCACTATGGTGTTAGTGGCTTCTTCTCTATTATTTGTGGGGATTGCAAGGTCATCTGCAAAAACTAAACACTTGACATTGAATCTATTATCTTTTCTAATGCCCATTTGTGTACCATTCTTTTTATTTTGTTTTTTGTGAGGAGTGTGTGTTTTAAAGGTGACTGAAAAGCTTTGTCATCTAATCGACGCCGGCCACGGCTCGTAAACTTGACGAGTGGCTGGCGCCTGTGATTGCAGTAGCGCTGTGAGGCGGCCGTCACGGTCTGACCGTGCGCTCCCTGTCACAGGTTGAGGCGCCTCCGCCGTCCAGTCCGGACGAAGCCGGGGTGGTGCTGGTGGACCCCGGCGGGTCCGGAGGAGTCCCTGGCGTCGACCACCTGCCAGACCCAGCTGTTGTCTTCCGTGGCCGCGGCGCCAGCTACGAGGTCACGGTCAGTGCTTCAAAGTCCCTGATCTCTTCATGTTCGATACTATCCATGACAGTTCTTGTATAACGGACAGAATCACGAACTAAACGACTGGTAGTCAGCCGGATTTCTATCGCCCACAGCAGGCGTTCCAGCCCTCAGGGTGGGCGGAAGGCGGTAGGCATTTTGAAAACATTTCCATTACGGTCTTATAGAATTTTAGCACGAAGTACTGAGTAATTATTACTGCATGCTTTAACTTGCTGTAACTTGGCTTTTATAAAGTAAATTTACTTTCCTACTACAAAAATCACCATTCCCGTGGAATCAGTAGGCGGTTAGAAAATTTTACAAGTATTAATCACACGAAAGTCAGCTTTAGGTAAAAGAGGTTGACTGCCCCCTGAACTAAACCACATTTTAAACCATATTTTATTTGCTCGGCCGCTTTATCTCCAATACGAGGATTTTATGAAAGACACGTCCTGACGAAACTGACTTCATATCTGATAACGTCAACTCCAGGGACCAAGGTACTCATTCGATTCCATCAGTTTCTATGAAACAGGCAACCATTACCGTTCCTGCGAGATATGTTCCTGGAATGTACAATTCAGTGTCCTAAAAGAAGTGCTCAACACCATACGGGGCATTTCAGAATCTTTGAATCAAACGGCTAGAGGTGAGAGATCACTTCAACAGGAACAGCTTCTGCGACAGACAAAAATGTCCGCTGATGCTTCACGGCGACGCGAGTCGTAGTCGTCTTTTAGTATCCACCGGCCCTGGGAGCAAACTAGCGGTGTCTACTAACCACGTGCGTTGCATAGTACCTACCCCAGTTAATTTAACAGTTTTTTCAACAATGAAACCTTCAGAGTGAGTGTATCTAAGTGGAGAAAAATATTTTAATATCTAATCTGGAAAATTAATTTTGATGCACCTACCTCCTTTCATACAGACTAGATGCGCAGGCACACCGGTGAGTGTCTATTCCCGGGCACCTGTGAAACAGGCATGGGAAAACCGATACTGGTACAATAGTTCCGAATAACCGGTATTTTTAGGTATTGTTTAGCTCTCGGTTGTAACTAATGTTTTTTGTTTTTCTACTAGTAATCGGGTACAAAACCTAATTATCAATTAGCCATAGCAGCTATGCTAAAATTTTTGGTTTTTAAATAAATGTCTTTTTAAAAGGAATTTCATTCGTAAGATTTTCTTTACTTTGAAATATTGCATTGCTACAGAAAATGCGAAAGGCGATCAGTGCTATTTTAATAAATTACAGCATGGTGCATCATCCCTAGCCTGAAAATATTTCTGAAGTGCAGTATCTATGAAGTACAATGGTCCACTTGCGTTAAAAGATTAAAAACGCAGGGAGCCACGTCAAATATACAGCAACATACAAAAAGAAGCATTTTATTCATAGCTTACAATAAAAAGAGACAGTAGCTTAGCTGCTCCATATGTGTACCTAATATGCCTTTATCTTCCGCAGAAAACGGACAAATTAACATGAGAAATAGAGTTTCTCCTCTTCAGTTTCTCACCCTTTGGCAGTAACTATTAGTAATGTAACATGACCCGTGGTCTGTGGGTGCCGGCTCGATAGCTCAGCGTGTTCGGTCAGAGAGCTGGGTGGCCTCTGTAATAATAATAAAAAAAAACTGAGTGAAAGGATCAATAAAGAACTTCAACGGATATCATGTGACCCCGCTACGACAAAATACAACGAACAAAATGAAAAAAACAAGGTGGGGTAGCGTCTTTGATTAGTAATCGAAACATCAACGACCCAGTGTTAAATTTTGATTAATAATCAACATTGGCGGCCGAAGACTTCCGGATTAAGAAGTCGCCCTCATTCTGTCAACGGCCCTCTCAAAGAGAGTGCGAAAGCGGACAGAGCTCCAGAGCACTCTCTTGTCTTATGGGTGGGAAACTGCCCATAAAGGCCGAAGAATCAGCAATGATCAACGGCGTGAGGATGTGTAAGGCAATGGAAAGCGTTGCATTAAAGACACATAACATGTATCATCAGGACATGTAGCTTGTAATTGAAAAGTGCCACGATGATATCTCCATTGGCAAAATAATCCGAAAAAGCCCCCCATTCGGATCTCCGGGAGGTGGTTACCAACTGGGAGGTGACCTTGAGAAACAGACTGAATAATCAACGAAAGGATAACGTTCTACGAGTCGAGGTGTGGAATGTCAGAAGCTTGAACGTGGTAGGAAAACTAGAAAATTGTAAGAGAGAAATGGAAAGGCTCAATCTAGATATAGTAGGTGTCATTGAAGTGAAATGGAAAGAAGTCAAGGATTTCTGGTTGGATGAGTGTAGGTTTATAACATCAGCAGCAGGATATGGTATAACGGGAAATACTGTGAACAGTTCAGTGATAGGGTTTTTCTTATCAGAATCGACAGCAAACCAACATCAACAACAATAGTTCAGGTATACATGCCGACGTCGCAAGCTAAAGATGAAGAGACAGAGAAAGTATATGAGGACGTTGAAAGGGTGATACAGTACGTAAAGAGAGATAAAAACCTAATAGTCACGAGGGACTGGAATGCTGCTGTAGGGAAAGGAGTAGAAGAAAAGGTTACAGGAGAATATGAGCTTGGGACAAGGAATGAGAGAGGAGAAAGAGTAACTGAGTTCCGTAATAAATTTCAGCTAGTAATAGCAAATCAAGAATCATAAGAGGAGGACGTATGCTTGGAAAAGCCTGGGTGATACGGGAAGATTACAGGCAGATTACATCATGCTTAGACAGAGATTCCGAAATCAGATACTTCGTTGTAAGGCGTACCCAGGAGCAGATATAGACTCAGATGACAGTATAGTAGTGATGAACAGTAGGCTGCAGCTTAAGAGATTAGTCGGGAAGAATCAATACGCAAAGAAGTGGAATACACAAGCACTAAGAAATGACGAGATAAGCTTGAAGTTCTCTAAGGCTATAGATACAGGAATAGGGATCAACTCAGTAGGCAGTACAGTGCAAGTCCCTCATACACATTGGAAAGAAAAACATAGTACAAAGAAGGGAAATGGGAAGAAACCATGGGTAACAGGAGAGATATTTCAGTTGATCGATGAAGAGAGGAAGGGGGGGGGGGGGAGGGGAAGTGGCAACAAAACGACTATTCAAGTTGGTGTCTAGAATATATGAGTCTGGCGACATACCATTTGACTTTCGGTAAAATATCATCCACACAATCCCGAAGGCTGCAAGAGCTGACAAGTGCGAGAATAATCGCACAATCAGGTTAACAGCTCATTAATCCAAGTTGCTGACAATAATAATATACAGAAGAATGGAAAACAAAATTGAGGACGTGATGACGATCAGTTTGGCTCTACAAAAGGTAAAGGCAATTCTGACGTTGCGGTTGATAATGGAAGCAAGAGTAAAGAAAAATCAAGACACATTCATAGGATTTGTCGAACTGGAAAAAGCGTTCGACAATGTAAAAGGGAGCAAGATGTTCAAAATTCGGAGAAGAGCAGGGGTAAGCTATAGGGAGAGAAGGCTGTTGGCAGAATGAGGGTGACTTCTTAATCCGGAAGTCTTCGGCCGCCAATGTTGATTATTAATCAAAATGTTGAAGAGAAAAGAGGGAGTAATTAGAAAGGACAACCAAGAACGAAATACTGGGATTAAAAATGGTGGAAGATAGCGGTGTAGTCTTTCCCCTCAACTGCTCAATCTGTACATCGAAGAAGCAATGATGGAAATAAAAGGAAGGTTCAGGAGTCGAATTAAAATTCACTGTGAAAGGCTATCCGTAATACGATTAGCTGATGAAATTGCTATCCCGAGGAAGAATTTGAGGAAGAAATTTCTAGAATGTACGTCTGGAGTACAGCTTTGTATGGTTGCGAAACATGGGCTGTGAGGAAACCGGAACACAAGAGAATTGAAGTGTTTGAGATGTGGTGCTACACACGAATGTTGAAAATTAGGTGGGCTAATAAGGAATGAGGAGGTTCTGCGCAGAATCTAAGAGGAAAGGAATATGTGGAAGACACTGATAAAGAGAAGGGACAGGATGATAGGACATCTCTTAAGACATGTAGGAATGACTTCCACGGTACTAGAGGGAGCTGTAGAGGTCAAAAACTGTAGAGAAAGACAGAGATTGGAATACATCCAGCAAATAATTGAGGACGTAGGTTGCAAGTGCTACTCTGAAATGGCGCATCAAACCAGTCGGAAGATTGATGACCTAAGAAACAAAAAAGATTCGTAATGTCCAAAGTAGTATGACCTTCTATTACAATATTTATCAGCAGATATCAAAATAGAAAGCAATAACAGAATACAGGTGACTTTTGTACTATTCAACTACTTACCACTTTTCGAGAAAAGCAGCTAAAAGTGAACTTACTAATTTTTTCCTTCATTTGCTTATTTAGTTTATACGCTGGTGTCCAAAATTATACAACAAACGGAAACTTTTCAGGGTTGCGTTTATGTTGCCAGAAAGCAGAAACAATGTAAAGAATACAGAACGTAAGCGAATACCACATGCATAACGGCAGACAAAAATATTCTTCGTTTTTTCCAACTTAAGGGTTTTGGACACAATTCAATTCTGACAACTGGTTAACGTGCTGAGTAAGAAGTGTGATCACCTCTGGCAGCAATACAGGCATGAGAATGACGGGGCATCCTGTGAATGATGTCATCAGCCTCATTTTGAGGCAATAACACCCTCCTGCAGAGCTGCACACATGACTTGGAAAGTGCTCGATGGAAGCTGGCGTGATGCAGCCCTTGCCCCCCCCCCCCCCCCCCCCCGTGCATCCCAGATATGCTCAATGCGATACAAATCGGGAGAACCTACAGGCCACGCAATGAGTGAAATATCTTCAGTTTCCTAGAAAACATCAACCTACCGTGCTCAATGAGTTCGAACATTATCGTCCATCAGTGCGAAGTTAGGTTCCTCAGCGACTCGCAACAACTGCACATTAGGCCCCAAAATCTCGTCATGGTACGTGACAGCAGCTAAGCCCGGCCGATTCACAAGTACAATTTCGGGAAGAGGTGTTCGTGTGGTTAATGTAATCTCTGCCCGCACCATTAGAGATCCTCCTCGATATCGGTCTCTTTTTACAGTGTTTGGGTCTCGAAATCGAGTTCCACGTTCCCTCCAGGTGCGAGTCCGTCGAGAATCACTCCCCAGACCAAATCGGGATTCATCTGTGAAAAGAACATTGGGACACTCTTCGACCGTCCAGGTGCCACGTTGACGACTGCACTCTAGACCTTCCCTTCCGTGAAGGCGCGTCAGAGGCACACATACAGCAGGGCTCCGACAATGAAGGCCACTCTGCCGAAGCCTACTGTACGCAGTTTTCCTCGACACAACACGTCCAGTGGATGCCGCGGGGCCAGATCCAGTTGGCGTGCAGTACTAAGGCGGTATCGTCGTGTTCTGACGTCACAAATGGTCGGCCCTCCACTGGTCTTCGGTATAGATTTTCGATCTCCATAAACCGTCGGAACAACAGAACGATTCACATTAAGCCGTCGGGCCACATCAGTTTGCGGCTGTCCTGCTTCCTCTCTTCCTCTGTCTCTCCACCGCAGAGAGGCTGTCAGGCGTCTTCTCTGTGCCATACTGCACAGCCTGTGTCTGTACACAGCAGTTGTGGGTGAGGCACTACCCGAGAAACACTACTCCATTTGATAGGTTCCCCGACGTCATCGGTGGCGTAGTTGTCCGTTGACCGGAATGCAACTTTCTGTGCAAAACATGATCGGATGGGTCTGTGTTGACTGTTTATATGATTATACTAGGGAGACCAAGAGATGAATACACTAAGCAGATTCAGAAGGATGTAGGTTGCAGTAGATACTGGGAGATGAAGAAGCTTGCACAGGATAGAGTAGTATGGAGAGCTGCATCAAACCAGTCTCAGGACTGAAGACCACAACAACAACAACACTGTTCATTAGACACAGAACGGGGAAACAGCGGTTTGTTGCTTTAATTTTGGACACCAGTGTGTATTAATAACTTATATAATTCGATTCTGTGTATCTTGAAAATGAGGGAGTCAAAGTTCTTCAGTCTTTGTTCTATTTCTACGTTTATTACAAGAAATAACAGGAATAAAGAACCGAAAAACCGGTCATTTCAGAAACCAATTATTTCGAGCCATTTTAACAGTGAGGCTGAAGTGGCTTTAAAGAAAAAGAAAAAAGTCAATTTCTTCAGCAATAACCGCAATTCCTATTCTGTGGGGCACAACCAAAACGTAACGACGCCATAATGACGCCTAGGGTCTCCGGGGAGCGTCAGTGAACATTTTGTCTGTAGAAAGATTGTTCCTCATACGTTATCTATCACCCCTAAACTTTCGATTTAGGAGGAATGTCACACACTTGAAGAGTCATAGCATCAACTAATCAGAACAGGAAAAATGTATTATGGGTAAATTTACCACAAAAAATTCGGCCGAAAGATGGATAGTGTAATTTCCAACGAATCAAAATATATTTAAAGCAAAGATTTCCACTATTTTGCTGTACTTAATATGACAGTAGTGATATTTCAGGTCTGATACGTTGCCAGCACTGGGTTTTGTTTCTGTATTCTGACAACGCTTTGCTACTCTCAAACAAACGAAGCTGTACATTTGAGGTTTGCAAGGCGTTGTCAGAAAGCAATATGTTTAAGCAACAAACCCAGTGATGACAACGGATCAAACGTGAAATTTCGCAATACCGCTGCCATATTAAGTACAACAAAATAGCGGAAACCTTTAAGCTAAATATATTCTGATTCGTTTCATATTTCATTATCCATCTTTCGGCGAAATATTCTGTATTAAACTTGCCCAAAATACAATTTTGCCCTTCAGATTGGTTGCTCCCATGACTCCTCTAGTTGAGGACGATTGGTGTGCTCCCATGACTAGTGAAGCGCACAAGTGTTCAGTGACTACGTCTGCGTTCAAGGTGTATATTGACATCATTCCTCACATTGGTATAATTTTCATTCCTGCTATGTGATTTCCGAGTTTCGTTTGCGACATTAGATTTTTTGATAACGTTTAAGTCTTTGAACCCTACTTTATTTTTTTGGCTTCATTTTAACTTGTAGACGCACATCTTAGTGTGCTTTCGTCATGTTTACTAGTCATTAATCCAGTACCTTTAAAAAAGATGTCGCCACCGTATGACGATAGTACTCTGAACTTACTTTTCTAGATCTTTCGCTTTGAATACCGTAACTGTAGTGTTCAACCAAACGTCTCAGGTACAAGTGTAATTGACGCTACTCATAAAGACTTAAGTGTTGCTCCAAGTCACAATAATTCTTGCAGACTTTACATTAACACAAGAACGTTTTTTAGATTGTCATAATAGTACTTACTGAATTAAATTCTGTCTCACTAGAAAAAACTGTCATAGATCCATTCGTAGATATGCGCCAAAATGAGTAGAAATATAGTATAGAGAATAGCCCACTCTTTCAGCATCATAATATGGTTGTTCTGTTAGAATAGCAGCCACGATCAACGTGATAAACATTTCCAGTAAGCTGTAAATGAGTGTCGGTTCCTGTTTATAGTACTCGGAAGTAGATTACTAGATTCAGTCTATACTCCCACTGCAAAGATATATGCCTTTGTAAGCTAATGCAAAACACGGAGATTAGCACCATTTAACTTTTTTCGAAGTAAATAATACTAAGAAAGCCTCATGTTTTGACTGGATGCTGCTTGAAGATGTAGTAAGTATTAGAGACGCAAATTTCGAAAAAGCTTCTCTGGATGCTCAAACCTCGATCTGGAAGAGCTAAAGTACCGTAATGCTGAATGTATATGAGTCACAGTATTATTGTGAAAAAGAACGTTTGTCTATGGAACACCACCATTGTGACTCCATTTCACTAGCCTAGTGAAGGAATTCGCTACGAGAGTCGAGGGCCGAGATTCAGATTGCTGGTGTGGATTCAGAATCTCTGTGGTGGAATTAAACACTTCCAGAAAAGGATATGGAAGAAAGGAAGAAGAATGAATAGCATTTAACGGTTCGGCGCGGACAATGGATGAAGGCTTTCGGAATATACAGGGTAATTTTTTGCACCGTTTGCAAACTCCAGGGATTGATCGATGAGAGGGTACGAACAAAAAATTTCTAATGAACTTAATTCCGGAAATGCATGGTTTCCGGGCTATAAACCATTTATACAATCATACTTTGTTACAGAGACAGCGGTCTAATGAGTGCTGTACCATGTAGCCACAGTTACTTTACGCATGTTTTCCATCTAGAGGGTGGTAGTGTTCCTCATACGACATGCCCTAACGCCCTCTCCTGCCATAGCAACTGGTAATGTTGGGTCCGATTCACTTCTGACTCACCTTTTGCCAGCCGTTGTGGCCGAGCGGTTCTAGGCGCTTCAGTCCGGAGCCACGCTGCTGCTACGGTCGCAGGTTCGAATCCTGCCTTGGGAACTGATGTGTGTGATGTCCTTAGCTTAGTTAGGTTCAAGTAGTTCTAAGTCTAGGGGACTGGTAAGTCCCATAGTCCTCAGAGCCATTTGAACCATTTTTTGACTCACCTTTTAGTGGATGTGGTACAGCAATGCACACAGTGGTTCCGTATTTGAATCAAGAGCTTGCCGTCGTGGGGTTTACTTACGGAAAGACAAATGGCAACGGACGACGAGCAGCAAGGTTGTATCAGGAGACCTGGCCACGACGCCAACAATGTTTGCAACAGTGTTTCGTCGTTTGTCTGAGAGAGGGTCGTTTCAGGAAGCAGGAAATCATGAAGGACGTACGAAATCTTCGGGCACCAGACTGGGAGGAAAATGTGATTAACACTGTGGAAGGCGACCGCCGTGGTAGTGTCGGGCGGTTGGCTCACCAGTACAGGACAAGCCAGATGACCGTGTGGAACTTTCTCATGACAACTGTTACATCTTTATCACTTACAGCGTGTGCAGGGCTTACTAGCAACAAACTTTTCTCATCAGGAGTTGTTTTTTCACTAGTTTCTTCAACAGGCAACCACGATTCCGGGATTTGTGTCACCCATCTTATTCAGAGATACCCTTTAAGCGGAGTGGTATCTTCAACTTCCATAACAGTCACTTGTGCGATAGTACACCGAACCTCATGGTATTGTGACAGCGAATTATCACTATCGGTGGCGCCGGAATATGTGGTCCGGAATGATTGGCGAAAGTATTTTGGGACCAGTCTTCCTTCCACGTCACCTAACAGGCCGGAACTACCGGCGTTTCTTCCCTGCTGCAAGAAGTGCCATTGATGATTTGGAGGATTATATGGCTGCTAAGTGACGGTGCTCCAGCCCACTTCGCCTTTAACATCCAGACGCATCTCATTCGTGTCTTCCCTGGTAGATGGATCAGACGTGGGGGTCGCGTTGCATTGGCCTCCTCGTTCACCGGATCTCAGTCTTCAGGATCAAAATTATACAAGCAGTGAAAAATCTTTAACTGAATATTTCGAGGCAAAGAACCAACCGAGGAAAATGAGTATCTATGATTCTACGACGTCTTGAAAGAGCATCGCGCGAAGCACATTTTAGTAAACTGTTTATGTTTTAGAACCAAAACTGGCCGACACATAATGCTGTTGTTACTACATACATCAGTATATAATCGTCAGATGCTTATCTCCCTTTGGAGTTCTCGTAGAAGGAGATAACTATAACAAAGTGCAAACGTCTGTTGACTGCATGACGCAGCATATAGCAATGTCAGAAAGTCTAGCAAATGTACAGAGGCATTTCTCGCAACTCGCGTCACTGTAATTGGAAGAAATCTATCACCAGGGACGGAAAAGTACCTGAAACTAGGTCTTTCGCGCTGCAGCGAGCTGTATGAGGTTCTGGATAAGTATTTCACACAGTATAATTTCAGAAAGTGTGTGTCACTTGGGACAAAAATCTTCTACAAGCACCCAGCAATATGCCAGTGAAACACACACTTCTAAGAATATGGCATGTAACGTGATAGTGGAGCACCAATTACAGTTCAGTCATAAGCAGAAGTGTACAAACAATGAGGTCAAATAATCTGTCTTAAACCATTATCCAAAGCAGTATTGCAATGGTTCCATCCAAAAGTATATGTTGTCTGCGGGTGAGCCCCCTGTCAAGGGTGATTGTGTATACCACAGTGGTGTGTCTGTAATAAAAAAAAATTCCACATCAGGTAGGATTTACCGTCAATGTATGGGCTGTAGTTGTACTCCTTTTCAATGGTCCATGCTACGTGATGTGCTACATATATTGCAGGATGCAGATATTTTAGTCCTTTGGTGGACGTTGTTTTAATACGAGCGTCAGCTTTCCACTTCCGCATTAATGTACGTGAGCACCTGGACAACACGTATTTCCAAGGCTAGAGTGATTACCAGTTATCTCTCCTAGGATAATGCGTTTATCGTTACATGCGTCTTCTGCTCTAACGCAGGCAGAGTTACAACTGGCACTCAACTGCTATAAAACTGCTTGTGATTACTTTCGTCTTACCACGAACGCGGAGAAAGTGAAGGTACTCGCAGAGCCTTGGATTAACCCTCACTGAATTCAGTATCTCCATTCTAGACACAGCAATGGAAATGTCTGATCACTTTTTCTGTCTTAAGAAGCATCCTGCCTATACGGCGTACTTAAAGGATTGGAGACGATCATGCAGCATTAGGATTGTAAATACGCAGAGACTTCAAGAATAAAAACCTAAAGCTGCATACCAAACTCATGGCGTACAGAGATGTTGCCACATCCACCCTCGTATATGGCTGTGAAACTTGGACACACTATTGCCGCGATGTCAGAAAACTTGTGCGCTTTCACCAACGAAGAATGAGATACGTCTTGAACATTAAGCGGAAGGAGCATGTGACCAACAATGCGGTTTTCGAGAAAGCGCATCTAAACAAAATAGAGGCAACCATTACCTCTCATCAGCTGGGATAGTTAGGCCATGATCGTCACGTGATTGATACAAGGCTTCTCCGCCAAATCCTTTATGGTGAAGTTTGGTTCGTCGCATGAAGTATACGAAGCTGCCCCGCCAGTCCTTTACGTTGAATCTGCTCTAGCAAGAAACCTCATGAAGCCGCTCTCAAGCACTTTAAGGACCAGCTAAAACCCATCCTGAGGACAACTGGTACAAATAAATAAGAAATGAAGAAGCCAAGCGACAAGCAAAAAATCTTGGATCCCGCTCTCCTCTAACCATTCAGTGCGATTTGTGTGGACGTATGTTTTATACGAGGATTGGCTGTTCAGCCACCGGATACTCATCCACAAATTCAGTTGAAATGTTCTTTCTGTACAGAAAGAAGTTGTGTATACTAGAAATCGAGTTGCAGTAGACGAAGACTGTTAAATGGGTAATTCGTATTGCTCTTGATACAAAATATCTTCTGAACTGAATGAATACTGTTCTGAAAAGAGAAGATATCAAAAAAGGAAAACAAAGATAACGAAGTGCAATCGAATTAAACCAATCTATGCTGAAGGATTTAGGTTAAAAGGTGAGAGACCAACAGTAGTGAGTGAGATTTGTCATTTCGGTAAGGAAATTACAGATGATGGCCGAAGTAGGGAGGGTACAAAATACCAACTGGCAATAGCACGAAATGTGTTTTTGGAAAGGATAACTATGTTAACATAGAATGTAAATTTAAGAAGTCTTTCTTGATGGTATTTGTCTGCGGAGAAAACTTGTACGGAACTGGGACGTGAGCGACAGAACAAATGGTTCAAATGGCTCTGAGCACTATGCAACTTAACTTCGGAGGTCATCAGTCGCCTAGAACATAGAACTAATTAAACCTAACTAACCTAAGGACATCACACACATCCATGCCCGAGGCAGGATTCGAACCTGTGACCGTAGCGGTCGCTCGGCTCCAGACTGTAGCGCCTAGAACCGCACGGCCACTCCGGCCGGCGCGACAGAACAGTTCAGATAAGAAGAAAATAGAAGTTTTCGAAATGTGATGCCACAAGAGAATGCCGAAGACTGCATCGGTACTTCAGATAACTAATGAAGAGGCAGTCACTCGAGTTCTGATGAAAAGAAGGAATAGATAGACAGGAAACAGTCTGAGGCATTGAAAAATATCCAGTTCGAACGTGAGGGGGGGGGACACAAGTGAATAAACTGAGGAGGGAGACGAAGGATGGAACATAGTAAGCATCCTCAAATACTTGCAGGTTCCAGTGGTTATTCAGAGATGAAGAAGCTTGCACAGTACTGACAGTTGTTGAAGAGTTGCATCAAACGAGTCTTCGGACTGATGACAACAATACCAGCAACTGCTCTTCACTCGTATTTTGAAGTCAGTCGTCTCTGTTTGACGTGATGTGTCTTCTGTGCAAAGGAAGACCTGCACACAGTATACAGAACAGCAGACACTAACCATCGATGGATGCTGACGGTAGGACCTCTTCGTTAACTGTTCAGCGTGCTACATTACATCATAGCTATGCGAGGGACATTCGTACTTTCTAGTGCCCTAAGCCTTATTCACACCTCGTGTACCATTGCCATGTTGCTGAGTCGACTTATTGTCTGTGGCACCGATCGAGGTAGCGCAGTGGCTAGCACACTGGACTCGCATTCGGGAAGCCGACGGTTCAAACCCATATCCAGACAACATCCATATTTAAGTTTTCCGTGATATCCCCAAGTAGCTCCCGGCAAATGCTGAGATGGTTTCTTTGAAAGGGCACGGCCTATTTCCTTTCATGTCGCTGACGCCATCCGAGCATGTGCTACGCCTCTGATGACCTCGATTTCGACGGGACGTTGAAATCAATATTCATACCTGTTGACTGTGTCCTACATCAACCGCACGTACAATACTGTGGCAGCAATACGCCATTATGGCTTCTGGTGTCTCATTAGGACAAACATCATTCAGAAACGCCGGTCAATCGATTCACTTCGAATTCCAAAACTTGACCTCTGCAAGACATCGTGATTACTTACGCAATTTTTTTTCCAACAGTAACTCAACATCCTCAATTATTCGTTCGATAGATTCCATATATCTCTGTCTTCTGCTACAGCTTTTAGCCTTCACCTCCCTCAAGACGTATCAACCCGTACTTTTTCTTATACATGTTTTCCATGTGTTCCTCTCCTCACTGATTCTGCAGTGTACGCTTGAAGTCCACGTAAACTTCAACATCCCTCTTTAGCACACCTTCTCAAATGCTTCGATTTTCTTCTAGTCCCGTTTTGCCACGGTCCAGGACTCACTTCCAAACAACGCAGTGTCCCAATCGCATGTTCTCAGAAATTTCTTTCTCAAATTAAGGCCGATGTTTGACATTAGTTGACTTTTTGCCCAGGAATTACCTCATACTGCTGTTATAAAAGATATCCAATGCTCACGGCCATTTACTAATCTTTAAGTAAACAACCAATGCACATTGTGCAGCTTAGTACTTCCAATCATCACTTGTAAAGCCTTATTTTCAATGTACCATATGTTGCACATAACATGCGACTTGCCTTCTTAATTGCTCAGATTTTACTCAACAGCGATGTTCATTTCCTATTACGGATTTGCCAGGCTTGCAGAAGTACTTGACTGTCTTGTCAGTCACGCTGTTCTGAAACAACTCAGCTGCTATGTTTTGTGACAGTGATATTTTACCTATCTGTGTGTTTCCATTTTTTTCAGTATGGTGACGTCTGGTCTGTAGGCGTAGCGTCAGTAACGCAGCAAGGCGTGCTAGTCTTCGCAGAGCTGTCATGGCGGGCCCCGGAGGACGACATGGCAGCGGCTTGGCGGGGCGGGGGATCCCCGCTGTACCTGGTTACGTGGGAAGTAGACGGAGGGGGAATCACCGGCAACCTCTACACGGACTCCTCCTGCGTCACGCTCTCTCTCTGGGCAGACACTGTCTTCCACGTACAGGTTAGTTCTCTGAACAATTTTCGTCTGTACCAATGAATGAGCCACTTTTCTCAAGCATCTGTCATTGGAAAAGCAAAACATCAGCAAAACATATACTATTTCACAAGTAGTGTAAACAAGCCATTTAGCAAATGTCTGTACCTTACACACTGCTCTCAGTTTATGTCTGATGTCGAATTCTGCAAGACTACCAGTATCAAACTATAGTTGATAAACATCCGAATATAGATTCTACTGCTTTTCAAAGGCGAAGTGATGCTGAGAAAAGCTTTTTTTTTCTTTCTGTACTTCGTAGTACGGATAAATGTGATGCCGACTTCCAACTCATTACAAACAAAACGCTCTATATGAGTAGAAGAAAATATTTGTTAGATTTAATATTAATAAAAAAATATTTATTTAAATTGACATAGAGCAGTAATCAATTCAGAGTAACTGCGTATTGAGGGGTTGTTCAAGATGCTACAGCTAAGTCTGAGAAAGACACACTGACTGGAAGGACAAACATACCCACACTATGAATAACAAAACTCGCTGCGGTGTGAAAAGAAATCATTTAATCTGTTCGTGACTTCACAATACTTTTCAAACATGAATATGAGAATATCATGATGGTAAATTACACGTAGATTCAGAAATAAAAACTCAATTAATGAAGGCAGAACATTATTTTAAAACAATAGAAGACAATAAAGAAAATGAAAAACCTTGAAGTACACGTAGCTTTTTTAACTGAAAAATTATCAACAGAACTGAATCTGGAAAAAAAAGAAATGCAGTGCTTTAAGTAAGCTTACGCCTGTTGTCGCTGTATTATTTGGTTTATTATTTCAGGTAAGGAATTAAGTACTTTTCAACACAAAGGCACACAGCCTGCATAAGTGTCCAAGGAAAGTCTTTCCATACTTCTTGTGCCTGCGTACCACTTTACATTTTTAGAAATTTGGAGGTGCCACAATAGCTTGTTCACTTACTAGCGAATGCTGGAGCTGACGAAAGAGCAGAGGTGGGGCGGGGGTTAGAGGGAGGGGGCGGGAGGGGGGGGGGGTGCGGAAGTTGGAGGAGATTCTGCAAAGGTGAGGAACAGGAAGGGGGAAGTAATTTTCGCCAGTTTTGCTCAGTGCTAAAACAAACATACGGTTTTTTTTGGCTTGCCAATCTACTATGTATGGTAGAAATGTGACACCCACAAGTGATAAGACAGCATGGAACCACTTTTCTGCAGAGTCGTTCATGTTGAATTCTGGTACTTACTTGTAGCAAATAATATAAAACTAAATTAAGCTGGTTCTGATAAAAATATTCAGTGAGTTAGAGAGGAACGACTTTTAAGATATTTATTTAACTTTTACGTTACACATAATAAAATCAACATGGAGTTTAGCAAGTGAAAGTCGCGAAATCAAACAAAAAATCAGAATCAAATTTAGTGAGTATATCAGACATCAAAATCAGTACTGATCAGTTTTAAAATGTAGATCCCCAATATGGGCAACACCAAAACATTATCAATCATTTCGGGCAAAGGCGGGAGCGGCAAATGAAGGGAGTGATGAGGAAGGTACAACGCGGCAATCCTGTGTTCTGTGTACAGTCCGAAACGAAGACTATGTGGTAAATCGATTTTCGTTAACATTACACATGTGCTACTTTTATCGGTTTCCTATTATCTCACTTTAAAAATAAAATAACATAAGACCATAATTTCAGTTACATATGTGTATGTTTTATTGATTTGCACACGTAGCACCAGAATATTCTTGCCGCTAACTGCTGATGGTTAAATATTCACAAGCTTTCGGTTGCGTACTTTTCGACCATTTTCTTGACTGTCATGTCGTCCTTATTTACGCATAATCCCCCCTGCTGCCCGTTCCAGTGCCATGCAAGACTTTTTTGGGACCCAGCCAAATATTCAAGAGAGAGAGGCTCATTCGATACACATTTCGTGCTGGTTGAAGACTGTGAGACACCAATTGGGCGCACACTTTGCGAATTTCCATCTGTTCTTAACGACGACGTGAACATTTTCAGCGCTCGATCTGCGACAGTGACTGCTACCCAAACACACTGGTGTGTTGTGTTTTCTGATGAAAGCTGGTTCTGCTTCGGTGCCAGTGAGGGGCTTGTGTTGTTTAGAAGGAGGCCAGTTGACGAGGCGCAACCAACCTGTCTGCGTGACAGACGCACTCTACCTACGCCCCAAGTTATGCTCTGCGGTGGAATTTCGAATGACAGCAGTAGCACTCTCGTGATTGACCCTGTTTGACAGAAAAACAGGTCTAATCATCAGATTAAAGTATAGATTCCACCTGTTTTTCTGTCAATCACGATCAGCATTCCACGGGATGTTTTCCAAACACGTAACGGTCGTCCACAAGCCGCTGTTGTAACTCAACATGCTCTACAGAGGGTCGACATGTTGTCGTGTCTGCTCGATATCCAGATCTGTCTGAAATCTAGCACATATGGGACATCATTGGACAATAACTCTTGCGTCGTCCACAGCCAGCATTAACCGTACCTGTATTGCGGTAAATACAGGAGTGGGACTCCGTTACACAAACTGACATCTGGCCTCTGTACAACACAATTTATGCTCGTTTGCATGTTTGCGTTTAACATTCTGGAGGTTACACCGATTATTGATGTAGCACCATTTCACATTTTCAATGGCTTATCTTGTGCTTACATTAACGTGTGATGTTGCAATGTTAATAAATTAGGTATGTTACCTAGACAAATGTATTTCCGAAATTTCATTACCCTACATTAATTATTTTTTGGTATTACAGTTTATATTTCCATCAGAGTATTTGGAAAAGAGTGACGGTAATATACTAAATTATCCTAGTTGCTGAAGTACATAGTACATATATATACTACTGGCCATTAAAATTGCTACACCACGAAGATGACATGCTACAGACGGGAAATTTAACCGACAGGAAGAAGATGCTGTGATATGCAAATGATTAGCTTTTCAGAGTATATATATATATATATATACTACTGGCCATTAAAATTGCTACACCACGAAGATGACGTGCTACAGACGGGAAATTTAACCGACACGAAGATGATGCTGTGATATGCAAATGATTAGCTTTTCAGAGTATTCACACTAGGTTGGCGCCGGTGGCGACACCTACAACGTGCTGACATGTCGAAAGTTTCCAACCGATTTCACATACACAAACAGCAGCTGACCGGCGTTGCCTGGTGAAACGTTGTTGTGATGCCTCGAATAAGGAGCAGAAATGCGTACCATCACGTTTCCGACTTTGATAAACGTCGGTTTGTAGCCTATCGCGATTGCGGTTTATCGTATCGAGACATTACTGCTCGTGTTGGTCGAGATTCAATGACTGTTAGCAGAATATGGAATCGGTGAGTTCAGGAGGGTAATACGGAACGCCGTGCTAGACTCCAACGGCCTCGTACCACTAGCAGTCAGGATGACAGGCATCTTATCCGCATGGCTGTAACGGATCGTGCAGCCACGTCTCGACCCCTGAGTCAACAGATGGGGACGTTTGCAAGACAACAACCATCGGCACGAACAGTTCAACGACGTTTGCAGCAGCATGAACTATCAGCTCGGAGACCATGGTTGCGGTTACCCTTGACGCTGCATCACAAGACAGAAGCACCTGCGATGGTGTACTCAAGGACGAACCTGGGTGCACGAATGACAAGACGTCATTTTTTCGGATGAATCCAGGGTCTGTTTACAACATCAAGATGGTCGCATCTGTGTTTGGCGACATCGCGGTGAACGCACATTGGAAGCGTGTACCCGTCATCGCCATACTGGCGTATCACCCGGCATGATGGTATGGGGTGCCACTGGTTACACGTCTCGGTCACCTCTTGTTCGCATTGACGGCACTTTGAACAGTGGACGTTACATTTCAGATGTGTTACGACCCGTGGCTCTACCCTTCATTCGATCCCTGCCAAACCCTGCAATTCAGCAGGATAATGCACGACCGCATGTTGCAGGTCCTGTACGGGCCTTTCTGGATACTGAAAATGTTCGACTGCTGCTCTGGCCAACACTTTCTCCAGATCTCTCACCAACTGAAAACGTCTGGTTAATGGTGGCCTAGCAACTGCCTCGTTACAATACGCCATTCACTACTCTTGATGAACTGTGCTATCGTGTTGAAGCTGCGTGGACAGCTGTACCTGTACACGCCTACCAAGCTCTGTTTGACTCAATGCCCAGGCGTATCAAGGCTATTATTACAGCCAGAGGTGGTTGTTCTGCGTACTGATTTCTCAGGGCCTATGCACCCAAATGGGGTGAAAATGTAATCACCGGTTAGTTCTATTATAATATATTCGTCCAATTAATACCCGTTTATCATATGCATTTCTTCTTGGTGTAGTAATTTTAATGGCCGGTAGTGTAGATAGCCATTATAGTGGGGTCCACTCTTCCTAAGGGGATCACAAATCACTGTCGCGAGATACGGCCTCCGTATGCAGCACGAGACACCTTTACCAGTGGTATTTCTAATTTGAGGAGTGGTTATTCATTTTCGCAACAGGAACTGATCTCTGTACAATAGCTGTAAGCGGATCACTGTTACAGGTGGAGCTGGTGCGTCATTCGGTGGCCATCAGCCGCAGCGGGCGCCTGCGCATCGACACGGCGGGTCACCGTAGCGAGGCGGCTGGAGACGGCGGAGGCGCCGGAGAGGGTGACGCCGACGCAGACGCGCCCCTGGTGGAGCGGCTGCGGCCGCGCGACGCGTGGTTCGTGCCGGTGCTGCCCAACGCCGCCGTCGCCGCAGCCTTCTTCGCTGTGGCGTGCTGGCGCGTCAGGAGACGGCACCGCCGGGCGGCGGCAGCCAAAGCCGCTGCCGTCAGCAGCCCACAGTATGGCACGGAGACTGTGAAGCCTGCCGGTGCGTTACTTTCACCTGTTTTAGTGCAAAGTACACGTCTTTCACTGTGTGTTGATATCAGTACGCTTACTACGCGTTGACACTCTTCATCTGCTGTATTGCCTGCTCACTCACTGCCCTCTGTCTTATCTACCTTTAGCTGGAGCACTACTATCCGAACAGCGTAGCAGAAATATTCGTTCTCAACAAGGGAAAATCCTCTGTGTATCACTACATAAGATATCTATTTTTTCAATATCATTCTGTACATCAAGAATCCGTACTTGGAACGATCTTCCCCAAAAAAATCAGCGAAACTGCATTTCTTTCCAAATCGAAAAGGTAACTAATGGTCGACCTTCTGCGATAACGGCCATCTCTTCGGCATAACTGTTTGCATTCCAGTCTAGTCAATCCCCTTCCCCACCTTTCCCTTCTCTCTGGCCTTTTCTCTACCCCTTCTCTACTGATCTCTCTACTGAAACAGTCTGTTTGTTTAATAGGCGTTGAACGCAAGTTTTATGAAACGTGGCGCTTATAATCCCTACTTATAAAACTCTTATCTTGACCTCAAATAAACACATAAATATTTTTGGTCAGGGCGAGAGTTTTATTATAAGTCTGCGCTTTGTTAAGACTTGTAATCACTGTAATTATTTTTTTCTCTTCCGTCATTACCCTTTTCCACTTCTGATGATTTCAACGCGGCTTCAAAAGTGCTAAACTAAGTATTACTATTGTTTTTTTAATGCCTGCTACTATTATTATTTATGTAATATATAAGTAGGCAGTAGAGGACAAAGTGAAGCGCCCGCTTGATGTGGAATTTTCTTAGTCGCCACTCTTGCTGGCGTCTTCGTACCTGTGGTAAGGAGAGAGGGCTACAATGCGGTGCGGCAACTGTCGTCGTGTTAAGGCCAGACAGGAGCAGAAATGATTAGCGAACAGATTAACACGCTAAACAGCAAATTTACTCATAGTTCTCCAAGACAACGATGACTGAATATAAATAACGCAGCAAGAAACAGAGACTCATTGCCAACAAGTATGACACATAAAGGTGTCGTAGCAGAGTGGCTTCAAGCGCAAGTGAGCTGAGTTACTGCTGCCGGCCGTGCTATATTGTGGCAGCAGAGGGCACCGCGAGATTAGAGCAACTGGAGGCGTGGCACAACGGGCGTGCTCCATAGGACCTGCCAGATCCCACGTGACTGCTATCGGCATTGGACGTAACCGTGCAGTTCAGCTGCCAATTGTGATGCACCTGTAGGGTAGTACCGCTACGTGATACCACAGGCGTACTTCTTTCAACTTCCATTATTCTGACCAGGTTGTTCCTATCTTGAATTTCTTGACCTCTTGGCTCACTTTCAACAGGAGTACTTTGTGGTTCAATATTGGTGTATCTTGTCTAGCTGAGACTGTTGAGCCGCGATTATTTAGGTCATTTCTGGCTTCGGTGTTCCACTTCACGGTCTTAACAGTTTCTGCATTCTCGAACGTCTGTTTATCTTGTTCGGTGTCCGGAACGCCATGCCCATTATATTTCAATCCAATTGTTTTGTATGCATTGTAATGTGTTAGACATCCGCTCAGTCACTTCTCCACTGCCACAATCTCCAGTCTTCATCTGTCTCATTAGACCCTACGATTTTTCTGATCGTTCTTCTCTCTAATTTCTTGATATTTTCTAGTGCACTTTTCCAGCCCACAACCACGGTTTCGATATGTATAGGATTTCCCGTCTGATAGTGTTATGATGTCTCATTTTTACATTAGGTGTTAGGATGATTTAGTAGATGCTCTACTCATCTTTCAAGTTCTCTGTTCTTTAACTTCTTTATCTATTTCGCTCGCCTGTATCATCTCCCTGACCACTAGAAATTGCGAACGCTCCTGATCTCATATTATTATTATCATTGTTATCATCACACAATTGTTGGGCCTTCTGTGGCCAGTTATTGTTTTTCTCGAACGTTTTCGCCTCTGAACCTTCGGCTGACTGTTTTTAACGATCTTTCTGACGTTTAGCCAGCACAGATGACTGTCATTGTGAAAGGTTCTCCCTTCAGTGATGCCCGCCACCACTGCAGTCCACCAACAGTTACGGAAGGTGAACCTCTGACGATGTTAGTCACTCTTACTGGTAAAACGTCAGCAAATTGTTCAACAAACGTCGGCCGATGGTCCCGAGACCAAAACCAACAGTAATTATTACATAACAATACTACTACTAATAATAATATAATTATAATAATTATTATTGTTATAACTGTAACTATTTTATTCACTTTTATTGCTGTACGAATGTACGATTTCGTGAAAATATACCTGTCTCAAGCTTCTAGCAGCGTCAAGTACTTTTGAACCTACGAGCTTTCGGCCATTGTCACGAGGCAACTGCTAACTGATTGTTATTGCCGCCCTTTTAGAGTCGTGTAAAAGCACAACGTAACTGTTAACCAGACAATTATTTCGTACATTTACATTTTAGTTCTTATTACTATGACATTTCTGTATGACGGGAGCACTTTTGCTGAGACGTTTTAAATCATGGCGTGATCACATGCATTCCATGTAAATTTTTATTCTGATGTAAATTGTTCCAGTGCAATTGAAACCATGATCAACTGCAAAAATTTATGCAATCGAAGTGGCTGTGTATACGTTTCGTAATTGCATAGGGGTGTGGTATTATGAATCTTTGGAAGGACGTACAATGTATAAGGTCGAAGTGCCTGAGGGTGGAGATTTATAGTTAGCGCTTTAAAAGCTCCGAAGTTATCATTATTCTGGTTGTTGGGTCCTTTAGTATCAATCGAATCTTCATGCCATTGTTGGCTTATTCCATAACGACGGATGCAATGCCCTTTCCCGCTGGCATGACTACGAAGAGAAAATCGTTGCGGAACTCGTGTAAGTCATTACTCTCAGCTCTTGTCATGTTCGAGGCTTGGATTCTGAGAGGACGCGGCGAATTTCTTCTAGTTTCACTGTGAGACTTGCGAACCACTTATTCCACATCACTTATTTTCCCATCGACAGGGACACAACATGGCGATGGTGCAACTTTAAATCCCTTCTTAAAAGCTGACATGCCACCCGCGTCGATGTTTCTCGTCATCATATTGAAAACGGCGCGGTTTTGTAGTCTTACCTCCTGCTCCGCGCTGTTGCTGTGAAAGCTGGCTGAATTTTCTGTTCTGCCTACCCATGGTTCATCTCTGTGCCGAGATATGTTCTGCCCCCGTGGCGACGTCGATGCAGTCCTAATCCAAACCTAATAGTGACTCAGTGAGGCCAGGTGGGCGGCCATTAGATCGCTTACATGCTTTGTTATAGTGGATCGTCTTTCGTACCAGAGAGCGAAGTTGACGAAATATTCTCCTGGCCGCAGAAATTTGGAACGGAGGCAAAATGTAGAATCGTTTTCCCTTCATAGCAGTGTAGTAGGAAGGCTAGAGGGCTCAATAAATTAACCTTCTTAAACGCAGGGCTTCCCCAGGCGTTTAATGCTGTGGACGATACTATGACAGACGGTGTAGAGCAAGTTAAATATTTTCGCTTACGGTTTCTTGAGAAATCAGAGGTAGTGGAACATGCTCTAGAAAACGGACACAACATTACATTCGACGAGACATTCGTTACTGTTTGTGTGAATTTCTAAGGGACCAAACCGGTGAGGTCATCGGTCCCTAGACCTACACACTACTCAAACTGTCTTGGTCTAAGAACAACACACACACCCATGCCCAGGGAGGACTCGAACCTCCAGCGGGAGGGGCCCCGCCTCTAACCGCGCGACCGCTCCTCGCGGCACATCCGTTATAAGACAGACCCAAAGCTTGTGGGATAGCGCAATGAAAGAAGCGACTGGGATAAAAATTTCTGATAATACCATCACTACGGACGGCCTGCAGTCAAATGCCGGATGAAGTGGGTGCAGCAAGCGCTCAATGAAAACCTTAGTATATATGGCGGTGGAGCGCACACGGGACCCACGAGGAATACTGGCTCCACAGGAACTTGTGACGTCACACTAGTCTCCTTCCCGACATACATAGTGAACGCTCGGCTCCATGCACAGGTCCGGGGAATCAATATGTCAATGGACTGGTATCCATTAAAGGACTTAACTTTATTGTGTGTTATCGAGAGCTTGCATGCATTTAAATCTGCAATTAAGAATTATTAAACTCATCTGAAATAATAACTCACTCCCCGTCGGAGTTGGCCACTGGCACTTTTAAGATCTTTAGTATAACGTGCTGTGACGCACACCATGGAGCCTGTACAACTCGATGTCCTCGAGCGAGCACCGGTGACGTCACTGAAGGCAGCACCGAGGCCCATGAGGAAGAGAGGCCGTGGCTCGTACGTGGCGCGTACGTCACAGCACGTGACACTGCAGGTTTTACGAGTGCCAGCAGCCCTCTCCGGCGGGGAGCGAGTAACTATTTCATACGAGTTTAATAATTCTAATGTGCGCCTTTAAATGCCTGAAAGTTCTCGATAGTGGACGACAAAATGTAAACCTTCTGAACTAAATACTTCTTAAACAAATGCAGAGAGCTCGAGAGCTTTGTGTGGAGCCAAGCGTTCCCGAAGTGTGGCGGTCAACCCTACTAGTGTAACGTTACAAATTCGTTGGAGGCCCTGTATGTCTTGTTGCCCCGAGGCAGCTCGGCTATATAAGGACTGCAGCAGCAGTCTGACGACAGACACCACTTCACAATGGGAGATAGGTACTCGTCCGAAAACTCGCCGATTCGAAATCTCTTAACGTGGCTGAAATACAGAGAGACTTTTATCAGTTTATTGTTCGTGTCTGTAATTATAACTGCCCTCACAAAAATATCTTAAATGTACGCAAGTGAAACGCAACTATGCCTAGAAATAAAGAATGTTGTGTTATATTCTTTGTAGTTCCACGACGTAAGAGGGATTCTGAAGACCGTAAGTTGCTCAGACTAAATATATGGACAAATAGTTAGTGAAAGAGCACTTTTGTCGTCCTACTAATCTCTTGCAGTCTGCAATAAGAGACAAATTCAGACTGTCTTCGTTAACATAATTATTTAATCTTTCTCTGGCAATCGTTAGTGAAAGATAGGACTATTTTCTTCGAAGAGTTAAAACGTAAACCGACATTTATCAGGCTGCATGTTTATTTCGTTCACTATTGTCACATCTAGCTGGTAAACGAGCCACCCACGAAATGCAACTTGCCAAAAAATACCTACTCAATGGGAACTGTGTATGTGGAACGTCTTAAAGCATGTGTCTCACCGAAAGACTCTCCACCCAGCAACCTCTTCGATCCCTTTTTTACATTCCGCGCACCAATTGGGACTCTAAGCTAAACACATGTGCCACGCTAAAATTTCTTCTCCAGGTGCGACAGATGCTCAGCGCTCCTGCCCCTGCGCCGACTCATACTGCACTGTCGTTCTCATTCCTTTCAAATCAGCCCCCCCCCCCCCCCTCCCGCTCCCTCACTTTCTCTCCTGTCCCCGACAAAGTTTGGAACGCTGGTAGTCCTGGAACAGCGGCCCTTACTGTCCGCCATTACATGCTAATGCGATCAGGTTCTATATGTTAAGCTGTTGTATCTAGTGATACAATGAATTACACGTTTTAATAACATTCAAATAAAAATAAATCAGTAATAACTGTAAGCTCACCCTCTCATTATCGGTCTTCTGAAAGTAGAAAGAAACCGACCTGTTGTAATTACTTCTCACTCGCGTATTCCAAGCGTAATTGGCGCCTGTCTTCTTGTTCCTGTTTTTCGCTTAAAGGAATCAAAAGAGGGCAGCAGTAGTAGGAAGTCGTCATGTTTAGCGCGAACTTCAGATATTGAATGTGTACGATTACCTACCATGCACAGTTGCCTAGCTGTCCCTTACATCCTTCAAAAGTCGGAGTTCCTGACCAAATCAATTTCAGTTTCAACGAATAAACAAATACAGCCGAGGGGAGGGCACATGGTTGACTCGGTTTACTTGAACAATCGTAATACGATGTAATACATAAACGAAAGAAATCGCATACAAATACCTCATTCCAACAATTCTTCAAATAGAAAAGATTCGAAGATGAGCTTCGGGATTCGTCACGGTTTCGTTCGCTCAGCGTGAAATTACTACTTTTTGCAACAAACGTCTCGCTTAGCCACCACTGTAAATTCAGGCTCATACCGAGTGATTTCGTCTTGGTCACCACAGCCTCGATAAATTTAAAGGACATCGTTCCCGTATGGCTATTATTTAAGGTTACTACTTAGTGGCAGTAGGTAGTTTCGATCTTTGTGCTCCTTCTCAGTTGCTCAGTAGGTACTGTTGTGTTTACAATTAAGAGCCTTGAAGAATAGATATCGCTCTCACAGAGAAGATTACCTAGTTTTTCTTCAGGCGCACCATTTGTAAACGGGATAGGAGGAAGGGAAATGATAACAGTGCACGTAGTACTGTTAGCCACTCGCAGAGTGGCTTGCAGAGTACAGTTGTTGTTGATGTGGTCTACATCAATACTCAGATTTCAAAATGAACACGAATTTCTTCAGTTTTGCAATGTCTGTAGTAGATTTACTCCCGTTCAGCTGGCTGATGATTGCATGACTTCAATCTTGTTCCAGGAGCAAAGCGGTTGCAGCCAATGGGGCCAGATGACTTGTGCGTCTGAAGTCAGCAGAAGAGCGTGCACAGGATCAGTGCATAGTCACCTCGTGATACTCATCCTCATCTAGTCACTGTTGTAAACCAGTAGTCCTAGCTTTTTACACTTACATACTCCTTTGTTACTTATAAATAAGGTGTTACTCTATCCCCGTGAGCAGCTAAAAGCATATGGACTGCTGTGCTCTTTGTCAGTAAGATAACTCTGGCGTTATGTATACATCCCTACGTATGTTGCACACGCTACGTGGTAGCACCGCGTCAGGGTGCAACTCAACTTGTGCAGCGGACATCTGCAGTAACCTGGCCAAACTACTGAAGTGGTGACGTTGGCGGAAAACTGCATAAGATAAAACAAGTGTTCGTTTTACTGCGAGTAACTGAATGAATTATGATGAGAAATTATATTTATCGACTGTACTGTCATATGCAAATGAAGCAACCACTTCTAAGGCTATTGAATTCACGATCAAATGGGCAAGTAGGTGGTAGTGAATTCCACTGTCACAATATGTTGATGATCGCCAGTGACGTAACTTGCTGCTTAGTATGAAAGTCAGTGAACAGCACTTAAAATTCGTGCACTGTCCGAAACTAAAGAGATAATGTGTCTTGAGCAAGTGGGTTGAAACAGGAAAAGAGGCATCCAAATGACAGGATTTGTTTTTAGTAGGTTGGCGTACGCAGTCAATCGGGACCTTGTTCGAGCATCAAAATCGTCCAGTGAATTGTTCAACTTATGGTAGAAAGCAGCTGCACTAAAAAATAGACATCTGATGGAAATTATTCTCTGAAGTCCAGACCTCACAAGCTCTGTGGCTTTCTCACCAGAAATAAATTCCCTGTAAACTATGCCACAAAACGTTGCAATTAATACCGTGTCGAAAATACCTGAATTTGTCAGGATCATTATATGAAAGTTCTGATTTCTAGAAAACAGTCACTACCTTCGAAGCTTCAGAGAAACAGCAGGCCTTTTCTTAATATTTTACAGTTGTTCCAGGGAAGCCTAGGCTGCTGAAGGGAGTAGGTGACGCTGTTTCAGTTTATAGATTTTTATGTGACTGTTTCCTCTTTTCGATGTGGTTCAATGATATATTTGCTGTTTATGCGTAGTTGTTATTACCAAGCACTGCATTCTTCAGTCGTAAGAATTCAGTAAGCTACTGCCGGTGTGGATTATTAAGTATAACGAGAGTATGCAGCTCTCTACAGTTCGCTTTGAGACACCCTTTGAAACAAGTTTCCACGAGAACAAACTGTTGTATTTTACCGCCTGCGTTGGAGAGACAGTTACAAGTGAAATGAATGGCTTGTATATATAAGTCACAAAATAGTAAACAGAAACAAGAAACTATTTTTGGACAGGGAATATTTAAGGAGAGGTGGACCCTTTCTATTTACACTTTGAAGTATTAGCTGAAAGCAGCTTTTAAAGTGAAAATTGACAGTATTCATACTATCTGTAACATTTTTACTTAATCCCAAATTTAGAAAAATACGCTAAATGTTCAAGTACCAAGGAAATTTCCTATAAACTGAAGATCTTAAGACATTTTTTCACGGTGATTTTGGGTGTAACCAAACGTACTTTACAACTTCAATTTTCTTACAGAATCGGAACTAAGTAATGTGTACCCATGTATAACTAGCTGAAGTGCCAAACATACAAAAAGATTTTTGTTGGGCGATTGCATTATGTGCTCCTTTGTGGTACGGGCAATTATACTGAATGTAACATGTTTGTACCTACAGTGACAATGGTTTTGTCAAATCTTAGTTCGAATGCTGTGACATATTAAAGTAAACAATCTTTGACACATGTTGTAGTGAGAGAACTGAAAGGCAGCATTGTTGTTCAGTACTTGAATTGCCCATGTCAACACATCCTGTTACATTATGGTATCCTTAGGAACCATTTATAAACTGACCTATTTGATAGTAATAAGACCAAAGTATTAAAATGTAAGCTCCTTCCAAAATTCTTATAATTAGGACAATCATAGGAATCCCATTTCATATCACTAATGATAGCTTTTTCTAAGATAGTCTTTGAAATATTTATGTTCAGCTGTCATAAACTAAAAGTTATTCCTATTCTCACACAAAGTATGAAATTGGATTTCAGGATTGTGGTATGTTACATTAACAGTTAAGAGGCAAGGGCCAAGATATGGATTTCATGAAGAAAAGCACGGTAATAGAGATACTTTACAGTAACAAAACAGTTTAAGCTGATTGTGATGTCAACAGTTCCATGTTTCAGTGATGTGTATATTATTTTTGTATGAAATATTCCCTAACTAACCGCTTTACTTGTTTGAAGACTGTACGAAATAAATAATAAGATACCTTCAAATTTGTATTGCATTATTTATTATTCAATAATTCCTGGCCAAATAACAACGTTCCGTGGGAAGCTCCAAAGCCATTTCTGCTTTACTATAAATATAAAACAAACATTATCAAATGTTTCTTCAATGATTGAGTCCTACTCCACCCACTACCAAATTCACTATTTAAAGTCGTCAGGAATGTTATTAGAGAATTAAGGTTTCTTATCTTACTCAGAAGCCATAAAATAGCCTGGTCACCTCCTTTTATATTTTTAAATAATGACAATAGATGGAATAAGTTCAGTCATTGGGCTAAGAATAGCATTGGGAATGAACATTTTGAATAATGAACTGAACGACAAGAATGGTTCATTTGGGGGGGAGGAGACCGAACTGCAAGGTCATCGGTCTCATTGCATCAGGGAAGGATGGAGAAGGAAGTTTGCCGTGCCCTCTCAAAGGAACCATCCCGACATTTGCCTGAAGCGATTTAGGGAAATCACGGAAAACCTAAATCAGGATGGCCAGACGCGGGACTGAACCGTTGTCCTCCAGAATGCGAGTCCAGTGTGCTAGCCACTGCGCCACCTCACTCGGTCATGAATTTATAATATATCCTGATATATACATTTACACGTAACAACTTTTGAACAAAATTAATGGACCATTAAAATACTCGGTGTAAACGATATTTGGAGTAAGAATGTAGTCCTTGTGTACTTTTTTCAGTTTCTTTAAGAGATACAAAATTGTTAGTTGTTTTAGGTATCGTTGAAAAGGCTACGTACAACTGTCTGTGAGTGAAGACGGGATTTCGTAAATACAATCCTGCTCTTTGAAATGTTTGTCATTGTGACTTGTTTATAGTGATCCAAATGCAATTTTAATAGTCAACTGTCTTTTTGTCAACCGAAAACGCATGATTGGATCGGATGATGGACATGGCCACAGTTATTGTCTATGATATTACTGTGTGCAAATTATCCATTTAAAAAGTACTTTAAACCAAATAAAGTGGTAAATGTAATAAGATAATGTGAAAAGGGAGTCTCTTATTCGTGATTAATCAATTACCTGCGTAAAATATAGGTAAGTAGGTAGGTATCCATGATGCTCTTTTGCCTATGACAGTAAGAGTCTCTTATGTTAATCTTTTCTATAAATGGTAAGTTTTAGCATATAATCGGTACACAATGTCAAAAGCCAGTTAAAAACATTTCTGACGGAACATCATTCATCCCTGCATGATTAGTTTCCGTTGAGAAATGGGATGTTGACTTAAGAAATAATACATATCATTGGTGGCTTGACGTAACTTTTGGCCCATAGTGTGTGATGGAGAAAGGTCAGGGTCATTAAGACACAGAATGACGACTCACAACATTTATGTATTAAACACATACAATCTGTTAATTAAAAGATTAAGAAATAAAGCTTATATGCAATGGGAGAGAGCAAAATAATTTACACAAACACGATAATGCAATGAGTTGCACTGGTAGCTGCTTAGATGGAGGGTGCGCTCAAAGAACACGAGCGTTCAGTACTATTTAAATGTAATTCTGTCTCAGTTACTGATTACATAAGAACATGAATGTGGTCAAGGAAAAAAAACAAGCACAAACAGCGTTGGCCAAGACAGAAAATCATAATTTTTTTCGTAGTAAGTTGCACGTGTGACTGTTAACTTCAATCCAGCCTCACTCCACTTATAGATATTATAATCAAGTCCCAACTCAGAGTTAACTCTTCAGAGTATATCAACAAATAGGCAAACCCTAAACTGAAGAAAATTATTATATCCAGGAGAGTATGCCTTAAAACAAAACTCATTCAGATCAGTGCCTAACATTTAATGAACATATGAATAAAATAACTTAAAATTACAATACATTGTATTGAATTCTCTTACATTCAAAAACTCTAAAGGCTGCTCGTACATATAAAGTAACTTACGGTATCGAACTACTAATCACTACCAGACACTGCCTAAAATACGATAGTCCCTAGGTAAAAAGTTTTACGTCATACTCCCTGGCCACCACTGTGGTCCAAAATAATGAACTAAAGGAATACAGCAGCCACCACTTCACGATAGCACGTCTTACAATTGGGCCATACAACATTAACGCCCAACACCCGAAGTTCCCAAACACAAGCTCCAATGCTTAGCTAGTTATGACATTAACAGCCACTACCAAATTGGAAGACCCCACTGCGAACTCTGAACAAATTTACTTATGTAAATCGATCCACCAGAAATCGGAAAAGAAACCTCGAACAGCCGATATGAAATTCATAATCCTGGAGAATAAATACATTCAAACACGGTCTACATTAAACAAAACACTTTAGGTAACAAAGGAGACGTACCGCTTGTATTTAATGTTCCCTGGCATCATTCACAAAAGATTTTCGCTCATGTAATTCAGTTGTACTTACATAGTATTCAAAGATATCTTAAATAATTACAGATCATACAGTGCTGGGCGGTACTCTGGATTCAGGTAATCTGGATTCAACGTGGTGCAGGAAACGTGGACAAGAGCGAGCGCGCAAATACGGCACACCTACCGTAGCATCGTCAGCTGACCGCAGTCGGCAGTTCACAAGCACTCCGGCACTTACAAGGGAACCTCCCCATCGCACCCCCCTCAGATTTAGTTATAAGTTGGCACAGTGGATAGGCCTTGAAAAACTGAACACAGATCAATCGAGAAAACAGGAAGAAGTTGTGTGGAACTACGAAAAAAAATAAGCAAAATATACAAACTGAGTAATCCATGAGCAAGATAGGCAACATCAAGGATAAATTGAGATAAGGAGCGCCGTGGTCCCGTGGTTAGCGTGAGCAGCTGCGGAACGAGAAGTCCCAGGTTCAAGTCTTCCCTCGAGCGAAAAGTTTACCATTTTTATTTTCGCGAAGTTATGATCTGTCCGTTCGTTCATTGACGTCTCTGTACACTGTAATAAGTTTAGTGTCTGTGTTTTGCGACCTCACCGCAAAAACGCGCGATTAGTAGACGAAAGGACTTGCCTCTCCAATGGGAACCGAAAATATCTTATCGCAGGGTCATCGGTCAACCGATTCCTCCACAGGAAAACACGTCTGATATATTCTATACGACACTGGTGACGGCATGTGCGTCACATGACAGGAATATGTTGTCGACCCACCTAACTTGCACACTTGGCGAATGGGTAAAAAGATTCATCTACCTTGCCCGATTTACGTTTTCTTGTGGATGTGATAATCACGCCCAAAAAAGTGATGAAAACATAAGTGTGTGTCACATAAACTGCAACAAATGAATGCAACAGTTGCACAGTCGCACAGTTTTCCCTGTGCTCTGTCAAAACATTTGTTTTTAACGTTTTCAAATTTTTCGGTGTGTAGACCGTCAAATCCTGCATATGTCCAAGCAAATCTGAACAAGTCCTGGAATTTTGGTGAGCGAAGTTGATTATGTGTGAGTGCCTTAACATTGATAATTGTCTGAAAATAAAAAATTAAACTTTTCACCCGAGGGAAGACTTGAACCTCGAAGGACCTCTCATTCCACAGCTGCTCACGCTAACCACGGGACCACGGCGCTCCTTAGCCCACAGTGTCCTTGATGTTGCCTATCTTATACATGGACTACTCAGTTTGTATATTTTGCTTATTTTTTCATAGTTCCACACAACTTCCTCCATTTTTCTCGATTGATGTGTGTTCAGTTTTTCAAGGCCTATCCACTGTGCCAACTTATAACTAAATCTGAGGGGGGTGCGATGGGGAGGTTCCCTTGTTAGAACGTGCTGCTCTCCCCGCGTCGCTGCAGGCATAGCAATTGCTTGCAGGTGGCGCCACCACACAGAGCCACAGATGCTTATGACAAGTAGTGTGTGTCACTAAAGCCGCACAAAGCACACATCCCCTTTTTCACTTTACGAATTAATTTATTGCTTAGTTGCTTCGCTGGCTAGTGAATTAACTGTTTATGGCATTAGTTCAGTTTAATGTGGCAGCTCATATTCTAAGTGCCAACCATTACAGGACCTGGAGATTTTAAATTTTGTGCACCTATACTCAGTAAACAATGTTATAAAAAGATGATTGCACTTTGTAGCTACAATCTTCTTAAAATCCTCTTTTCTCATTACATAAGCAATACGGTTCACATACACACACTATTTCTGTCCAGGGGACGGAAAGGCTTCTTCCAGTAAGAATTTAAAAATAATTTCGAACCTTTTATTTAGACTAATGTTATCGGGAGGTTACAAGCTAATGCTGAAACTGGAAATTTTCTACAAGAAATTCTCTTTCGGTAACGACTTTGTAATAGTTCCAGTTCGTTGAGATGTGCTAGGAAGAAATCAATTTCTTCGACAGTCCACGTTGATATCGTGACTGGACAGTAAGAGACGAAAAAAAAAAAATAGTTCACCACTGACTACTTCTGTCGAACTGATCTCCGTTATTTCCGTCAGACATACACTAAAACTTCACTCCTCTAGTCAGGGAAAACTTGAGGAAACTGGACCTGCATTTATGGGCGGTGGCTGATATCTACCTCATGGGTCAGTTTTTGTCATACTGGAGGCCTAATTCGTCTCGTCGTCATAGCTGATAACAGTAACGATAGGAAAAAATGATTCATGTTAAGAGTAGGAAGGACAGCATAGCTCTAATTAAAATAGCATCGACTACAAACTCAAATAAATGCATTATTTCATAGGGATGCCTAAGAAAACAGGTGCGCCAACATTAAGGACGAAAGTAAGTAGGCATGAAGTGTCACTGAAATCTGGGTTCCCAAGAGAGAACTGATCAGGTTGTGGACAGGGGCCAAGATCAGTTACTGTTAGTTACACAAGAACACACAACTTTATTACTCGAAAATCAGTGCTCAGTTTTCTCTTTAAAACAACAAGGATCAATTCACGGCTGAGGACTCAAGTAACTTCTTAATAGTGAAGTTTAAGTAATTCCTTTTAAAACACAAGGATTTGGAGAAACGGCTGAAGGCCTTACTTAAGTAAAATTAAAATATCTTCTCGGCTAAAGGCCCAAATAATATTTCAGATCAGCAAAGGAAATTCTTCAAAAGGCAAGCATTTACAAATCTCTGCTAAAAGCCACATTAAGGAAAATTTAAATTAATTCCTCAGCTGAAAACCCAATAATTTTTCCACATAATTAAAGGCAGCATTTAGAGATAAGCATTTACACTGTACGATAGAAAACAATCTTAAGAAAACTTGAAATATCCTGCCAGATGAAGGCTAAAATAAATATTCAAAATAATTAAAGGCAAACCTTAAGATAAGCATTTACACAGTATGGCTGAAGGCCATTTTAAGAATTCAGGATAATTAAAGAGAAACCCTACAGACAGGAATTTACACATTATGGCTGAAAGCCACAAATTTTAAAACAAACACGGCTGAAGGCCTAAATAGAGAGCAAACAAGAATTTTAAATAAAACATGGCTAAAGGCCTAATCTTAAAATATTTCACATACAGTTTGGCTGAAGGCCAATATTCTGAACATTAAAACACACAAAATTAATACACAGTTGAAGGCCTCGCACAGTACTTGCGACTAAAGAAAACCATAATCACAAACAACAGAATAGTGCTGCTCAGATGTGTTCCAACGGTCGGCCTGGGGAGGAAACTCTAACAACAGTTTAGGTGAGACAGGCAGCCAAGGGTAACACTAAATACTTGGGTGACACCACGACCTAGGGATGGCTGAAGAACCAACCAACAACATAATGGATTCTCTTCCACCCGACCAATGGCACGACAACCGAAAATATCAGTGAGGACAAAGATGGCAGCAGCACTATGTCTGACAAATGGCGTCTAAACACGGTCAAGGCACAATAATCACTCAAAGGCAAAAAAAGAACTACACCAAAGCTGTCTAACTACACGCCGTACCGGACACACTGCCGGAAAACTATGTTAACGACCAGGGCAGGTAACAGGAACATTAATGGCCACAAGGCGGGAGATACCGCTGGTGAACTTCACTAATAAGTTACAATCATTTCAATAGCTAAACACCATACTTAAAGACGGCTGTAAAATTTGCCGACTCCAGTACACCACATGTTGCTGCTTGCGGGGATGGCCCAGGAAGCAACAAGTGGCAATGAACGAAGAGATGTCACGGCAGTTGAGGTTTCATAACAGGTTAACTGATTACTCAACTTCAGTATCCAGGTTCTGTGGGCGACGCACTTTGCAGCTCTCACAGCTAGTACCTCACAACTCCGACGGTACATGCACGCCGCCTGCGGGCCCGGCCTTACCTCAAGCTGTGTAGTCTTCGTTGCTGCTCTGTCGCAACCGACCAGCTGGCTACTCCAGTACACAGACGGCATTCATCTGGCCAGCGGAAATCACAGAAGCTGCAAACAGTTCCACGTAAACACTTGCACCAAGATCTCCGTCAATACTATTACTAATCACCGTAGAACAACAACGAGAAATGACAAGTCACACACACACACAGAGTTTCCATAAGCGGTCGGCGACCAAATACACGTCGTCCGATGACGACCGACCGACCGAACAACCAACCAACAGTCTCCTCCCGTCGGACAGTGCATTTGTGTCACCAGCGGTCGGCTGGTACTGGCTGTCCGCGCCTCACTGGCGCTCCGTCACCGACTGACTCCAGATCCGGAAATACTAGAGGTCGCTCCAGAGATGGTACGACTGTGCGCTTATCGATAAACGCTGCTGTTGCCACTCACGGGCAAGCAAACCAGCAGGCTAGTGACGCCAGTAAGTCGAATAAAAGAAAAACGAGGTGACATAATCATAAAAACAAGATGACGAGCAATAAACGGGATGACGGCGAACCGCGCTTGGCTCAGCCACTGCCAAGTAACATAGCTTAGGGAAACTTGGACCATACATAGAAAGACCTGCTACAGTGTGGTGGAGAAGGTGACTGAAAGAAATAAGACACGACACACTTATTGAAAGACTATAATTACACTGAAGTCAGTGCGGTTTTTGATGGTCCCGTGGGCAGACGGTCGGCCATGGTTCTTAATAGGGTGTCTAATCACTACCGACGGCAGTGCATGCTACATACCGTGCTCCCATGCTGGCCGCAAAGCTGCTAACGGGGTCTCGGGGTAGGGCGTTCCATTCCTCCACCAGACCAGTTGGGAACAGCTGGATTGTATTGTATGTTAACTGGGGACCTAGAAACGACAGAGAGTCTCCGTCCCCGCCGCAGCCACAGTGGTCCACAACCCCACGACGACAACCGCAGACCACTTCACCCCTCCGCTGCCCCACACACAACCCAGGGTTGTCCTACGGTTTGGCCCCCAGTGGACCCCCCTCTCACCCCCCCCCCCCTGCCACCCGCAGGGAATGTCCCACACTGACTAGTGTAACCCCTATGTTTGCTTGGTAGAGTAATAGTGGTGTACTCGACCGTGGAGAAGTTGTTTGCGCAGCAGTCGCCCACGTAGTATAGCTGAGTTGAAATAAGGGAAACCAGCCCGCATTCGCCGAGGCAGATGGAAAACCGCCTAAAAACCGTCCACAGACTGGCCGACTTACCAGACCTCGACACATGTCCGCCGGGCTGATTCGTGCCGGGGACCAGGAGCTCCTTCCCACTCCGGAAAGCCGTGCGTTAGACCGCACGGCCAACCGGGCGGGCCCAGGAAGAAGATGCTGTGATATGCAAATGGTTAGCTTTTCGGAGCATTTACACAAGGTTGGCGCCGGTGGAGACACATACAACGTGCTGACATAAGGAACGTTTCAAACCGATTTCTCATACACAAACAGCAGTTGACCGGCATTGCCTGGTGAAACGTTGCTGTGATGCCTCGTGTAAGGAGGAGAAATGCGTAACATCACGTTTCCGACTTTGCTAAAGGTCGGATTGTAACCTATCGCGATTGCGGTTTATCGTATCGCGACATTTCTGCTCGCGTTGGTCGAGATCCAATGACTGTTAGTAGAAAATGGAATCGGTGGGTTCAGGAGGGTAATACAGAACGCCGTGCTGGATCCCAACGGCCTCGTACCACTAGCAGTCGAGATGACAGGCATCTTATCCGCATGGCTGTAGCGAATCGTGCAGCCACATCTCGATCCCTGAGTCAATAGACGGGGATGTTTGCAAGACAACAACCATCTGCACGAACAGTTCGACTTCGTTTGCAGCAACATTGACTATCAACTCGGAGACCGTGGCTGCCATGGCTGGTATGGGGTGCCATTGGTTTCACGTCTCGGTCACCTCTTGTTCACATTGACGGCACTTTCAACAGTGGATGTTACATTTCAGATATGTTACGACCCGTGGCTCTACCCTTCATTCGATCCCTGCGAAACCGTACAATTCAGCAGGATAATGCACACCCGCATGTTGCAGGTCGTGTATGAGCGTTTCTGGATACAGAAAATGTCCGACTGCTGCTCCGGCCAGCACATTCTCCAGATATCTCACCAATTGAAAACGTGTGGTCAATGGTGGCCGAGCAACTGGCTCGTCACAATACTCTAGTCACTACTGTTGATGAACTGGGGTATCGTGGTGAAGCTACATGGTCAGCTGTACCTGTACACGCCATCCAAGCTCTGTTTGACTCAATGCCCAGGCGCACAAGGTCGTCGTTACGGCGGGAGGTGGTTGTTCTGGGTAGTGATTTCTTAGGATCTATGCACCCAAATTGCGTGAAAATGTAATCACATGTCAGTTCTAGTATAATATATCTGTCCAATGAATACCCATTCATCATCTGCATTTCTTCTTGGTGCATCAATTTTAATGTTCAGTAATGTAAGTATGCATTTTCAAATACAGAGATATGAAAACAGGTAGAATACGGCGCTGCGGTCGGCAATGCCTGTATAGAACAATAAGTGTCTGGCGCAGTTGTTATGTCGGTTACTACTGCTACAATGCCAGGTTATCAAGTCTAATTGATTCTGAACGTGGTCTTATAGTCGGGGAAAGAGCGATAGGACACATCATCTCCAAGATAGCGATGAACTGGGGAGTTTCCCGATAGACCATTTCACGAGTGTACCGTGAATATCAGGTATCCGGTAAAACATCAAATGTCCTACATTGCTGCTGTCGGAAAATGGTCTTGCAAGAACAGTACCAACGACGACTGAAGAGAATCGTTCAACGTGAGAGAAGTGCTGCAGATTGCAATGCTGGGCCATCAACAAGTGTAAGCGTGACAACCATTCGATGCAACATCATCAATATGGGCTTTCGGAGTTGAAGGTCCACTCGTGTACCCTTGATGACTGCACGACACAAAGCTTTACGCCTCGCCTGGATCCATCAACAGCGACATTGGACCATTGATGACTGGAAACGTGTTGCCTAGCCGGACGAGTCTCGTTTCAAATTGTATCGTACGGATGGACCTCATGTATCCGTGGACCCTGCACGTCAGCAGGGGACTATTAAAGCTGGAGGAGGCTCTGTAATGGCACGGGGCGTGTGCAGTTGGAGTGATATGGGACTCTTGACCCGTCTAGACACGACTCTGACAGGTGAGATGTACGTAAGCATCCTGTCTGATCATGTGCATCCACTCATGTGCATTGTGCATTCCGACAATGCGACACCCCACACTTCCAGAATTGCGACTGTGTGGCTCCAGGGACACTCTTCTGAGTTTGAACACTTCCACTCGCTACAAAACTCCCCAGACATGAACGTTATTGAGCATATCTGAGATGCCTTGCAATGTGCTGTTCTCTTACGGATTTATGGACAGTTCTGCATGATTCGTGGTATCAGTTCACTCCAGCATTACTTCAGACATTAGTCGAGTCCATGCCATGTAATGTTCAGGCACTTGTGGGTCTTCACGCAAGACCTACACGATATTAAGCAGTTATACCAGTATGTTTTGCTCTTCAGTGTACTATAGTACCAACAGCTCCTCTACATCAGCTTTCATGTACAAAAATAAAGTCAGGGCCGAATGCATCCCTGAAATGATGTACAAGGGAAGGAGTACATGTCACAGTAACGTTGACTAGAGGGCCTAATGTGCTCACAGATTTGGAGATCAGCGCGCCTGTGCAACATTTGTTTCCTCCCGACGTAACACCTGGACAATCAAAACGATCATGGTCGATAATGCTCGACGCACTCTCGTATAGTGAGAAGTGGTAACACGTGACGCATCCAAAAACATATGGGGAGACATTATGTTGCATGGGGATACTGGCCTCCAACTCTTTGAAACATATACACGTAAACAGAACTGCAACCAGAACTGGAACAAAAGAAAACAGAGCTTGTCAGCTTGCTGAGTACATGTTACACGCACAACTTACACTATTCGTGATTTTTCCACAATGCGTAAGGCTCCGGACTACAGACACACGTAGGCGTCAGGTAAATCACAATTCACGAACGTAACCACCGGTAAAAACGCCTTAGCGAGAAGTCACTGAAGCGTAGAGTAGAAGCAGCCCAGAGCTAGGAATAAGATGCTCACCAAAACAAGTCCTAATGCTTCCGCCGCACCACTCTGTCTGTGTGTCAGTGTATCTGCAGGTAAAATGCTGGAGGGTGAAACCGAAGCTGTCTTGCAATTCGTGCGCCACTTTTCCCCGCCAAGTGAGTTTGACAAACCAGGCTTCCGCTCAGAATACGACCAGATTCCGGCAGGTGATTCCATCCATCATGTACCATACAGATCACAGTCGGAGGTGCTCGATGGCCTTTCCCCTGCTAGCAGCAAGCAACGTTTGAGTCCCAGCCAATCCGGATAGGTTTTGAGTCAACTCGCCAGACCGCACACGTACATCCTAGAGGGTTGCCGTGCAGAGTATTATCTGGCGAACGACAGAGAGGTTACATTGTGCTTTCGATTCCATATCGAAAGAGCGCAGAGCTCAGTGTTTCTCCAAATTAGACCTCATTCTTATCTTTCTACACACCTGTTTCTTCGGTGAACGCTCGTCGTCCCAGAGCCGATGAATAGTAAAGGACGCCTAGTTTTGCTGGGAAGCGTTAACGAACATTTATACCGCAAAAAATGTTCATCACCTTGACGTGGTCTATCATCCGTAGACTATTGTTGCAAGGACTTTGAAACACGCTGAATAATCACATGTAGTGTGGTGCGTTGTTACACTTGCTGTCAGTGTGCCTCCTGCCTTACATTCTATTCACAGATCAACCAGAAATCTAAAGTTCGCTACGTGCTGCAACCGTTGCTGCCTCTGCAGCCAAAGTATTACGGCATACCTGTGGGGTGGCGCCCAGGTAGCCAATTATCCTGCTTACGGAAGAAGTTTTCAGCACCACAATGAGTTCTAGCGTCCTGGTCTAAAATCCATGCCTCTCCCTCAGAAATGACGAGAAACATATGAAACACATTAACAGGAAGAAGAGAGCGAATGATATGTCATGTCTTAAGACGTCGAAGAATAAATAACTTCCGTGGTATTAGAAGGAGCCGTAGAGGGTAAAAACTGTAGTGGAAGACAGAGATTGACATACACTCCTGGAAATTGAAATAAGAACACCGTGAATTCATTGTCCCAGGAAGGGGAAACTTTATTGACACATTTCTGGGGTCAGATACATCACATGATCACACTGACAGAACCACAGGCACATAGACACAGGCAACAGAGCATGCACAATGTCGGCACTAGTACAGTGTATATCCACCTTTCGCAGCAATGCAGGCTGCTATTCTCCCATGGAGACGATCGTAGAGATGCTGGATGTAGTCCTGTGGAACGGCTTGCCATGCCATTTCCACCTGGCGCCTCAGTTGGACCAGCGTTCGTGCTGGACGTGCAGACTGCGAGAGACGACGCTTCATCCAGTCCCAAACATGCTCAATGGGGGACAGATCCGGAGATCTTGCTGGCCAGGGTAGTTGACTTACACCTTCTAGAGCACGTTGGGTGGCACGGGATACATGCGGACGTGCATTGTCCTGTTGGAACAGCAAGTTCCCTTGCCGGTCTAGGAATGGTAGAACGATGGGTTCGATGACGGTTTGGATGTACCGTGCACTATTCAGTGTCCCCTCGACGATCACCAGTGGTGTACGGCCAGTGTAGGAGATCGCTCCCCACACCATGATGCCGGGTGTTGGCCCTGTGTGCCTCGGTCGTATGCAGTCCTGATTGTGGTGCTCACCTGCACGGCGCCAAACACGCATACGACCATCATTGGCACCAAGGCAGAAGCGACTCTCATCGCTGAAGACGACACGTCTCCATTCGTCCCTCCATTCACGCCTGTCGCGACACCACTGGACGGCCTAACGGTGTGCGGGACCGTAGCCCAGCTTCATGGAGACGGTTGCCAATGGTCCTCGCCGATACCCCAGGAGCAACAGTGTCCCTAATTTGCTGGGAAGTGGCGGTGCGATCCCCTACGGCACTGCGTAGGATCCTACGGTCTTGGCGTGCATCCGTGCGTCACTGCGGTCCGGTCCCAGGTCGACGGGCACGTGCACCTTCCGCCGACCACTGGCGACAACATCGATGTACTGTGGAGACCTCACGCCCCACGTGTTGAGCAATTCGGCGGTACGTCCAGCCGGCCTCCCGCATGCCCACTATACGCCCTCGCTCAAAGTCCGTCAACTGCACATACGGTTCACGTCCACGCTGTCGCGGCATGCTACCAGTGTTAAAGACTGCGATGGAGCTCCGTATGCCACGGCAACTGGCTGACACTGACGGCGGCGGTGCACAAATGCTGCGCAGCTAGCGCCATTCGACGGCCAACACCGCGGTTCCTGGTGTGTCCGCTGTGCCGTGCGTGTGATCATTGCTTGTACAGCCCTCTCGCAGTGTCCGGAGCAAGTATGGTGGGTCTGACACACCGGTGTCAATGTGTTCTTTTTTCCATTTCCAGGAGTGTATATTCAACAAATATTTGAGTTAGTGCCACTCTGATACGAAGAGGTTAGCAGAGGAGAGGAATTTGTGGCGCGCTATATAAAAACAGTTTGATTACAAATAAAAGTAAACTACAAATATATATTTATTAGACAATGAGTTTTGGAGAAAGACATAGCTGTAAAAGTTCTTAACCTGATCTCATAGTTACTTTGTCCAGGTGTGATACCACTTATTAGTAGACACATTCTTAGGAGATAGACTGAAAGTAGTACTCCAAGCAGTGGTCTACAGACAATGAGACCTCACCAGGGATGCTGATATCTGTTGAAGAACAACCTCTTTTTTCAGGTCTGCAACACTGAGCAGCAACAGCCGAGAAACACACGTGGTTCCAGCTCCTGTGCATGGAATTTTTAATGTTACGATTTCACCTCTCTTGGTATTTTTGTGGCGTTCACTCATTGTGCTTGGCTGTTGGTCAGTTTTATTCTATACTAATGTTAGCAGTCAGATTGTTACAAAATTTGTTTCATTCCTGCCCCCAGTTACATTTCTTGGGGACTGCCCTTATCCGCACGTTACTAAAATTTGCCTAGACGGTTGTTAATCCAGTAATCTCAGTGACTCTTTCACTTTGGAAGGTTCGGAGCGAAGTGATTGCTAGGCATAATCTGTGCATCCTCTGTAGGATTGCATACGAAGTTGCAAGGAAGTGAGAGTTACCCTGTGGGCGTCGAAAATGCTACCAGTTCTGCTGCTAACAAATCACCGCGCGCAATCCTTCTATTTTTTATTTTGAACAGTTGATCCCCTCAGAATGCTGGACAGAACAACGGCTTTTAACGCCAATCGTAACGTTCTAGGAACGTCTATCCGCCGCAAACACTATTTCTTGAACGTGCAAACATTCCGCTAAAGGTGAAAACCGCTGATCATTATTGCATCTTGATTAACGACGTGTGGGGATTAGTACAAGATGCATCAAAAGTCAGACCATTTACTTCAAGATCCTTTCCCAACTGCAGATGAGACCGCACGAGTAATACATGAGATTTCTTCAATTAAGAACCTCATGGATATAAAACTATAACGGACCTGTGAAACCAATGCTCGGCCCAAGAGCATCAGTTGCTTGATTCTACGATACTTACACGACCTCTAATTACAACATCCAAGTCCGAGTCCAGAACCAACAACCAGCTAGAGTAAATACGCCGCACACCAATTACAGCTCTGCGAGGAAAAAAATAACAGGTGTTTCACGACGTCCTCAGAAATTCGACCTTGGTCACCTCATATACGCTGAAGTATAGCCTCTTATTGAGACCAACAAATAAATATATCAAATGAGCCGCTTTAAACGACGTAAGATGTATTAGGCGTTATCTCCAATATAATTCTGAATTTTCTTAAGGACCCTAAACATGAACTGAAAATGAAAATGACTTACGGGTTAAAACGAGGAAAACAATCTCAACAACACTAAAACTACTAGAGACTTCATCTGGAGCCGGATACTCCAGTGACTGCTTTGTTTAACAAATAAAATTAACAGCAATAGCAGCCTTCGGTCGCAAAAAAGGAGTCCTTTGACCCAGGTTTCGGCACTGCTATGAGTGCCTTCATCAGAAATGCAACTCTCAAATTGGCATGTCACGTATTAAACCAAAAATCAAGCGATAAAGCTTTTGTCACAAAATTTGTGAAACAGAATACATGAAAAGCAAGCCACTACCGTAGCTCGACCCATGTGAGCAGCTGGTAGTGGATTGCCTTTTATGTATTCTTTTTCAAAAATGTGATAAAGCTTTATCGCTTGATTTTTAGTTTAACACGTGATATGCCACTTTGAGAGTTTTATTTCTGACGGAGGCTTTCATAGCAGTGCCGAAACCCGGGTCAAAAGACTCCTTTTCTTTGCGAACGAAGGCTGCTATTGCTGTTAATTTTACTTTTCAAACTGTCGCTGACCACGCAGCCACGTTCAGAACCTATTTAACAACTTCAAAACCCAGGTACCACCCGATAAACCTAATCTCGAAACGCATTGAAGCACACACAATTACTCCGTCTTAATGGTAAAGCATTAAATATGAGCATCAATGCTTAGAGATGTATTAGAAAAATTCAGTGAACTAATCTCAACTCCGGATGCGCTGCCGCAAAACCACGTGCACCGACACCCTATTACTATTTACTAACACTCAATGAAATACTTACTACCAAAGGCAAGACCCTTCAACGAATGCAATTGTAGAGGAATGGAACCTGCTCTCCGTGGACATCACTAATACCGATGGATTTATACATGGTATAATGCCAGCCACGTATCATCTGCACAAAAGACTTAACAGGTGCAGGGCTAATAGGCGCAGCACTTAAATCTGCACAAATATTAAATAAATATTTAAAGAACAACTAGACCAACGCTAACACCTCTAAAGAAATGTGAAGTGAATTCCTCTCAAAGAAAAGTATGCAAGCACAGCAGTATATTACCAAGACTGACAAATTCTTAGTGCCTGCTCGTATTCCGTCAGCAGCAGCAAACACCAGCAGAAAAACGCATCAGTGATTTTACAAACATCAAGGTAACCAACGATCTGTAACCACGCTCTACCCAAAAAACACACATAAAAAATTACTTACAGCAAGAACGCGTCGACTGACCGCTACACACTCCACCGAAAAGTCTCCGTCCGACTCACTGCCTTGTAGCCGGACGGCCGTCGGAGCTCTCCTGCCTAACACTAGAGGGTATTGCCGGCTTACTCTGTAAGCAACAGTTTAAAGCAGCAGGTCTTTTCGATTAACACTGTGCCCCACTACGGTCGAAGTCGGAAGAAAACTCGCGGTAAGTCCAATACGCCAGACACGATTTGCAGTTTAGTCCAGTTTCTGATTACTATCGGTATTTCATACAGTGTGTTATATCTAGCAGTTTATCAAGGAGGATGAACTTCATTTCACTCCGAATCTCGGATATAACAATTTCGGCTTGACAGAAAACACAAAAAATTGCACAGCCATTATCAGGAAAGCATTGTATACACATATAAACAATTTTCTGGAGTTTCCCTGACTGCTTCGTTGAACAGCAGTGTCTACTGAAAGAAGCAGATGAATGTTTCATGTACGCTATAGTAACATACACTAACTGTCCACATTACGCAAAGTGAGACGGATAAGACAGCCACACCAGATACGCAAAGAAAAACTAAATACACGTATTGAGTTTATAACAGACAATGTGGCGAGCAATTTCACACGTTTATTTCTGCTTAGTTATAACGTCGGCTTTAGTTTTAGTTTTAAATAGAACTATATACAGGAATTGGACAAATATTTGGAAACACGGACAGAACTGCATGCTCGAACACAAATGAAGATGTTAACCAAGACTGTTGGTTGAGCTTTTGTATTTAACCACGATCGGCACCTTATCAGTGTCCACAATATGTTACAAGTGTCGTTCTGTGTAGCTGTGAGTGAATCATGTTGGAGCTAAGTGAATTATGGTTCAAATGGCTCTGAGCACTATGGGACTCAACATCTTAGGTCATAAGTCCCCTAGAACTTAGAACTACTTAAACCTAACTATCCTAAGGACATCACACACACCCATGCCCGAGGCAGGATTCGAACCTGCGACCGTAGCAGTCCCGTGGTTCCGGACTGCAGCGCCAGAACCGCTAGACCACCGCGGCCGGCTAAGTGAATTATGACTTGGGCAAATTGTTGCTGCTCATGTACTGGTTGCTTCGAGAGAGTCGAATTGTTTGGTGTTTCAAGAGGCGCCGTATCAAAGATTTATAGCACCAAAGGTTTATAGCGCCACCACACGTGCTGGCAGCCCGACCACACTTACGCGATCTTGGGCAAAGATCAAATTTAAAAACGTGACATGAGTATCATGGCACGGCTAAAGACTCTACACGTATTGTGTCGTCAAAGTATTCTCCAACGCGTGTTCCCATTGCCATAGAAAAGTGTACAGGGGGAGGACAAAAATATGGAAACACCACATCACAACATATGAACATGCTAAAAAGTTGCAAGAAAATCGCTGACGTGGAAGAGAGCCTCCAATCGTCTGGGAATGGATAAATATAAGACTTGTAAGATTTTCAAGGGAATCTGATACCATTCTTCCGGCAAAATAGCGGCAAGCTCAAGTAACGATGATGAAGGTGGTTAGTGATCACGCAACCTTCCCTCCAAATTCGACCACAATGAGATCTGATGACTAGCTTGGCCTGGAGAGATGCGACTGCACAGTGTGTGGTCAACGGGGCTTCGAGGCAATGGAGCCGGGGAAGGTTTGCGGCGGTTAGACTTCTGGGTCGAGTTGTGAGGCGCCGATAGCGACGTTGTACTGTGATGCGAGACGAGCAGCGCACGTTCTTGTGGACGCGAGGCTACTCGCGTCTTTCCAGTGGAGTTTCCAACCGTTTTCTGCTGCGGTTCTCTTGCTGTCAACTGTGCCTCTTGCTTGGATCGGCGAAAGCCACAGCAGCCGCTTGGGTGCCCGAAAATCTCTCTAGGACTCACGCGGTAAGTAGGTTTTTAAGTACTGCTTGGTGATTTGTAAGCCGCTTAACATTGCCAAATTGTTGGAGAACATCTGATGTTGGTGTGTTGGCAAATCGTTAACACTAGGAGAGAAATTGTTTCTTTCGTCCCTCTCACTGGTCGTAATTTTGTTTTTTGTTTTTTCTTAAGAAACTGACTGTTAAACGTGGTATTATGCTTAACTTCTAATTTAAGCGCCTGGGCAGTTCAGCCTAATTATTGTGTATGCCTTGGCCTTTTAAGACCTCTTTGTAAAAATGAAAACGTGCTGATGCTTATGTTTCGTACTGAAGTGAGTTTCTACCCAAGTGCTATATTTTACGAGAAGAGGTGTTTTATAAAGCAGGGTTGTCTGTTACACGAGGAAAGCATATGGTAGTGTAATTTAACTTTGGTATCGTGGGGTAGCACGTTAGCTCTTGTGTGTTCACGCACGAGGAGCTTACGTTACTGTTCTGAACGTATTGTTTGCTCTCTTTCGCTTGGGAGGCGTTAACTTAAGTTGGATTTCGTAGCCTCTCTACCGTCCGCCCACTTTGCGTCTGAAATCTTACTTAAACTGTTTTAATACAGTATTTCCAGTGTTTAAAATTATTTACTGTGTCTTATAGAAGGAGGAGATTTCAGATCTCCCAAGATTTCCTTCGTTGTAAGGCATCCTGATATTTTTTTGGAGGGGTAGGCAGGGGGGATGACGTCAAGGTGACTCTGTTCCTCCTGATCCTTTCACACTTGTAAAATTCAAGCCACACTTCACAATATTCAGGCAGCGGGAAGTTAGTTTCTGTTATTTGGCATTTTCTCCCACTGAAGAACTCAGGAATTTATGTTTAGATTTTGGTTGTAGTCATTAAAGTCTCTTTCCTGTTGATTAATATTTTAAGGCTTGGTTAAATATTTAACCCATGAAAGCTTCTTTCTGAGTTAACACTCTGTATTTAAGTGCTGAATTATATTAATTTGGTTTTATATTATCGTGGAACTCTCGGAAACTCAACATTTGAACCATGATTTTTTAATTAACTTGATATGCTCTAATTGTTACAGTTGTGAGTTTAACAAATATGTTGACATGTATGAACATTATGAATGATGTTCTATCCCTTATGGCGCAGTCCTTCCTTCCGGAGTAAGCGAAGCGCAAGAAGAGCGTACAAATCTCATCAAATATTTTCAAGGTAATAGCGCCTCAAAGTACCGTCTATCACCAGGAGAAGAGGGTCCAACAAACGTTTGTCCTGCAGCGTGAAATTTGAGCAAATATGTAACACAAGTATGGTTCTTGCATTTATTATTTTTATTGTCGTATCAAAAGTATAAAATACTGACATTTCGGCCTGGTACATTTTAGAAAGCAATTCTGACTGGAGGATAGCCAATAATTAGTAACGTAAACACATATACTTAAAAGTACACATGGAAGCAAAAAGTCGCAGTATACACAGGTTTGCAAGCGATCCTTCTGGAAGATAACTGCGACTTTATACAGTTACCAGTCACCACTGATATTACTCCGTGTAAACGCCTCATGATGGGCGATGATGTGGTCTTCGTTTACATTTTCTAGTTATGGAGCTGTGAATAGAATTGACACCACATGACACTACTCAGAGTGCCACTTAGCCTTTGTGAACTGCCTGCGGAGTGTCAGTTGTGTTGAACAAGTGTTGCTGGTAACATTAAACATTAAAGTAACGAGGAGTATGCGTAAATGCATTTCAATTATGGTAGGGCTAAGGTAATGGGAGGGATTCTGCGCACTTGTACTGACATGCATACCCTAAATGTAGGCATCCCAAGAATCAAACTTCTATGAGGGTGAATCAGTGCCTCAGAGAAACTGTGAGTTTTGCTTGCGCTGCTGGAGTTGGTAGGGTTGCACGAATTACATCTGTGGTAGCAGATGTGGTGCTGGAAACAGTCGAATACCCTCCAGGAATCTCGCCAAGGAGTGAGCCGCAGTAGAATTTGGAAAATAATGCAGTACAATGCTATGTACCCGTATCACCTATCATTTCAGCATCTTAGTGAGACAGTGTTTGGCTGTAGACTAACGTTTGGTTAGCAGATGAAACAATAAGCTCTAGGCAACCCTACTTTTGACAAAAGTATTTTATTTACAGATGAATCAGGGTTCAGTCGTGATGATGTGTTTCATTACCCCAGTTCTCATGTTTGGAGTCTTTAGACTCCACTCCATATACTGTGCATGAGTCCACATCAGGACATTTCTCACTGAATGTTTGGTTAGTGGTATTTGGTGATCATCTTATTCGGATGTACATGTAACCAAACGAACTCAATTGACAGAATTGCCTACACTTTCTGGGGCATCATCTTGCAACATTGCTTGACGATGTTCCCTTAGAGTAATACCAGAGAAAATGGTTCATGCACGCTTCAGAACCATCGCATTTTGTTGCTACGACGAGACGACATCCAACATGCCAATACAGTCAAAGATTGATAGGGTGAGGAGGACCTATGCCGAGGCCTCCAAGATCACAGCATCTGAACCCCATGCATTTCTGTGTTTGGGCCATCTTAAAGGTGTAATGTACACCAACCTGATTAACACAGTTGAAGAACTGGAGCTGGGACTTGTCAGTACTTATCGAGAATTTCGAAATGATTCAGAAGTATTTGAAAGAATCGAAACTTACTGTGGCAACGAGTGCAAGCCTGCTTCCAGGTACCTGGACGAACGTCTCACACAGCCTTTAACAACAAGTACAGTTGTATAACTAATTTCAGGTTCATTCAAAACACCTTGTAAGGTGTCAGACAAATAACATATCTTCCATTGAATTCCTGAAACAATTCCAGTTAAATCGATATGTCACACGACATAGTTATGTGAAAATGTGCGAATTTTATTGATATACAAATGGAATAAACAAGCTCACATCTCGTGAATATAAACCACTAACACTATCACTAGGAATTGCACACAAGTTATTTCCCAAACTCGAGCTACGAGACACAGTTCTGAGGAAAGGAGAATTTTACGATGGCAACACCCGTCCCAAGTTTGGCTGAACCCTTCAAAGCGGGAGTTCCAGCGGACACAATGTGGTGATATAGCCACTTTGCAGGCCGCCAGCAGAAACCGGTCTTGTTCCTGGAAGACACCCAATAAATCTAGCTTTTAACGACAACCATTCAGGAAGTCTTTCTACAGGAACACACAGATAAACGTCCGAATAAACCCAACTCAAAACACTGTTGACTCTCTGTGGCCACCTGCGTTAAAAACCGAGTGAAAAATGCTTTTTGTCTCAGTATTATGTAGCAGAAGTTAAACTGTGCCCTACGAAAGAAATGGCGCCTTTGATAGGCTACAGAATCTCTAGTTGGTGGAGTTATAACAAGTACGAACACTCTGATTGGCCAGAAAGAGAAAACGTGGCCACCAGCTTTGAAATAGGCAAAATGCAGAGAGAAAAATTCGCTCTTCTCTTGCAGTAAATCGTCGAGAGTTTGAGCAAGGCAACTCGCGCCACGCTGAGAAGATTGCGAGAGTAATTATGTGATCACTTGTTCACATGCTTGTCTTAACTCTCAAGGAATTAAAACTGCAAAGTCTCCTAGTATGGAGAATTGCACCGTGCACTGGCAGTTAATGCTTACGAGCGATTTGAGGACAACGATGTACGCCATATTCCAGCCAAATAGCGTGCACCATGCCAGTTAACAGGTAGGGAAGACATATTTAACATTTAAGAAAGATTCAGGACACATTCTCAGGTCGACAGCACCACTATGGCAGCTGCAGCAGCTGGCGACCGAAGGTAAATAAGCGTGCCACGCCAGAATGTAATATTCAATTTCTACTCAGAACTGCAGTCGCCTTGTCTCTCCTATTTTTTCCAACATTCAACTATGCCCTGTAGTTAAATATTCACGATTGTCAGGCTTAATTGAAGCAGAAACGTGAGATATCCGATTAAACGAAAATAGTTAATCAGCCACTGTAGAGTGCTTTATATTCTGAAGCTATTGAATTGTTTTAATTTTGTACTTCTTTTTGACTGCTCTTTACTGACCCCCATCCATTACTTGGTTATTTTAATAGTGCAGTTATTTCAATTCATGTTTCTGGTCCCAATTGTATTTAATTTGTTTGTATTCTATGGATCCCTAGATATGGTTAACGAACAGATTAATATTAAATAATTCTGGAGTTAGGAACTGATATTAACAGTTTGGGAATCCCCAGCTTATAAATGTTTTACCATCCTGTATGTATTGTAATTATGATGCTATGTAATGAAGTCATACTGAGAGTAAAAATAAAACTCAATAATAAAAAAAATTTAAATTACTCTTTGAGAACAAGTAGTGGAGCCTCTAATCTTTAAACTATGGTCTGTTAGAATTAACGTATATTTACAGGGAGTATAGTGGAACCGACATTGAGATCATTGTCTGATTACATCACTGCCTGTACTGCTGCATTCATCTTGCAGACAATAGGTTGAACACTAGTTCCCCAAAACACTCACAGAGCGTCCTTGCGCAACTGTGTTAGGAAGGAAGATCTGAACCAGTCTCACACATGTTAGAACCTGCATTTTTAACATAGTATTCTTAATAACTTTTCTTTCATTGTGCAGTAGTACTACTTTTCCCTAACTGTGATGACGTTATACAGAAGCCAGTGAATGGTGTCTAGTAATCACAAAGAAGCAATTATATAGCAAACGGTTCGTTTGCGGACATATGATTATGAGGAATTTTTTGCTTCTGGTATTATGCACACTATATACTACCCAGCAAGCTGAATTTCACCTGGTCCTATCGCAGCACAGGCCTATGTTATGTGGCATTTCATGTCTTCGAAAGTCGCCGACGTTTCCTTATATACCTCTTGCTTTAATATTGTTTATCTCACAGTCTTGAGCTGGATGACTAACGCCCAGTGTTCATGCTTGTCATTTAATACCCTCAAAGGTCACAGTTAATGACTTTAAAATATTACGTTATGAAAGACATTGTTTTTGTTGAAATTGTAGGACATTCGTCATGTTGGTACGATACGGATTATTTTATGTCCAGAGGGATTTCTCCTAGTAACTACGACAGCATGCATGTTAGGATGGGGCTATTTAGAGCCAAATAAATAGCACACACAACCCACACAACATATGGATAGACGAGTGTCGTTGCTGATTCTCATCTCTCAGTCACTGTGGATTTTTAATTGATCATTAGTGTGCATTGGCCGAGCGGTTCTAGGCGCTTCAGTCCGGAACCGCGCGACTGCTACGGTCGCTGGTTCGAATCCTGCCTCGAGCATGGACGTGTGTGATGTCCTTAGGTTACTTAGGTTTAAGTAGTTCTAAGTTCTAGGGGACTGATGACCTCAGATGTTAAGTCCCATAGTGCTCAGAGCCATTTGAGGCATTAGTGCGTATTGTGAAGAGTGATCTGCTTCATCCTTAAAAACAAGTTTGTATAGAAATGCCGCATCCCTTTGCAGTTTCCATAGACACGATAAGGCAAAAACAGTAACCGATTTCGAAAGTCTTTATCATCAATAAATGGAGTGAAATGTGGAAAGGAAGGAATCCGATGGAATGTACTCGCAGAATACTGCTTTGTCCTATCACTGTCGCACAATCAAGCTCTCTCGATGTGACATACGTATTGTGTGTCAGCGCTTGTGAAAATATATTTTTCTATTCTCTCATGAATTTGTGTTCTTCTTTGTTGGTCTCTCTCTTTCGGCACCCTTCTACTTTCACGAACTTATTTTTTTTTAATGTTTGCAAAGAAAATTCGCGAGGATTTCGCATGGTCAGGATACCTTTCAGCTTTCAATCACTCCGCTTCTCTAACAAAAAAGTTTCAAATGGCTCCGAGCACTATGGGACTTAACTGCTGAGGTCATCAGTCCCCTAGAACTTAGAACTACTTAAACCTAACTAACCGAAGGACATCACACACATCCATGCCCGAGGCAGGATCCGAACCTACGACCGTAGCAGTCGCGCGGTTCCAGACTGAAGCGCCTAGAACCGCTCGGCCACTCCGGCCGGCGCTTCTCTAACAGTCTGGCGACATCCGCTATAAACGAAAACCGTGTACAATTTTTTGATTGTCGTATACACAGTGAAATGTGAATAACAGAGAATGTTGTCTGGTCGCTGCAACAGCAGAGGACAGAATGGTGGGCTTCAGGTGTACATGTAGAAACATAAGCCGCACATTTCACGCGCAGAGAGGGGCACTCATATGCGCAGGAGGGGAAATGCAAGGGACTGGAAGAGCGTTACAGTGTAGCGGACGAGCAAGAGGTATAGAGGCGACAGGAGGGTACGTAACGAGGTGTAAGCGCGTTTGTTTTACAAGCGCAGCCATGTGAAACGAGTAATTTGGCCGTGAACAGTAGCTTCACTGTCAAGAAGACGTTCACAGATCTTTCCAGCAGTTACAATTACACATTACAAATAACACAATTCATTGCTTGACATAATGCTACGGACAATTCACTGCCATTGTTTCCAGACCTAATAAAACAACTAGGATATTCTCCGTCCTGCGTTTCTTCATCTTCTACAGCTGTGTCTCTTTCACTTCCACTTGCAGTTTCGGTTGAATTATTTTCATCTTCACTGTCAGAATCAGTATTGGTTCCATCACTATGACTACCATTATCCGAGTCCGCACCACTCTCTACATTTAAAATCATCTCCAGTGCTTGGCTCAGTAAACCTTCACACGAGATGTACTACTCTTCTATTTTCTTTACGCGCCCACAGCGTTTCCTCCTTTCATCCTTTGTTAAAAAAGCTATTTATCATTGGTAAATTTTAGAAAAATATCCATTCTGAATATCACAATAAGTTCAGAAAGCCCGTTCTTGACGCTTGTTCGCATCAGCGCTATGGGGTTAGGTTCTGGGTGGTTTTTAGGAAGGTGCAATACAGTATTAACATGTTCTATATCTACAACTACGTGATTACTCTGCTATTCACAATAAAGTGCCTGGCAGAGGGTTCAATAAACCACCTTCAAGCTGTCTCTCTACAGTTACACTCTCGAACGGCACGCGGAAAAAGGAGCACATAAATTTTTCCGTACGAGCCCTGATTTCTCTTATTTTAGCTTGATGATCATCTCTCCCTATGTAAGTGGATGCCAACAGAATGTTTTCGCAGTCGGAGGAGGAAACTGGTGATTGAAATTTCATGAGAAGATCCCGTAGAAACGAAAAACGCATTCGTTTTAATGCTTACCACTCCAATTCACGTGTCGTGTCTGTGGCACTGCCTCCCCTGTTTCGTGATAATACAAAATGAGCTGCCCTTCTTTGTACTTTTTCGATGTCATCCGTCAGTTGCCGGCCGCGGTGGTCTAGCGGTTCTGGCGCTGCAGTCCGGAACCGCGGGATTGCTACGGTCGCAGGTTCGAATCCTGCTTCGGGCATGGGTGTGTGTGATGTCCTTAGGTTAGTTAGGTTTAAGTAGTTCTAAGTTCTAGGGGACTTATGACCTAAGCTGTTGAGTCCCATAGTGCTCAGAGCCATTTGAACCATCCGTCAGTCCCATTTGATGCGGATCCCACACCGCACAGCAATACTGCAGAATAGGGCAGACAAGCGCGGTGTAAGCAGTCTCTACAGTAGACCTGTTGCACCTTCTAAGTGTTCTGCCAATGACTCGCACTCTTCGGTTCACTCTGCCCACAACATTATCTATGTGTCCGTTCCAATTTTGGGTATTTGTAATTGTAATCCCTAAGCATGGAGTTGAATTTACAGCCTTCAGATCTGTGTGACTTATTGCGTAATCGAAATTTATCGGGTTTCATTTAGTACTCATGTGAATAACTTCACACTCTTCTTTATTCAGGGTCAATTGCCACTTTTACAGATATCTTATCTAATGCATTTTGCAACTCTTTTGGGTCATCTGATGACTTTACAAGACGGTAAATGACTGAATCATCTGCAAACAATCTAAGATGGCTACTGAGATTGTTTCGTATGTCGTTAATATAGATCAGGAACAATAGGGGGCCCATAACACTTCATTGGGGAACGCCATATATTATTTCTGTTTTACTCTATGACTTTCCGTCTGTTACTACGAACTGTGACCTTTCTGACAGGAAGTCACGAATCCAGTAGCACAACTGAGGCGATATTCCATAGGCATGTAGTTTGGTTAGAAGACGCTTGTGAGGAACGGTGTCGAAAGCCTTCTGGAAATGTAAAAATAAGGAACTAATTTGACATTCCCTGTCAATAGCACTCACTACTTCATGAGTATAAAGAGCTAGTTGTGTTTCGCCAGAACGATATTTTCTGAATCCGTGCTGACTACGTGTCAAGAAATCGTTTTCTTCGAGGTACTTCATAACGTTCGAATACAGTATATGTTCCAGAACCCCTGATGCAAATCGACTTTAGTGGTATGGGCCTGTAATTCAACAGATTACTCCTACTTCCCTTTTCGGGTATTGGTTTGACTTGAGCAATTTTCCAGTCCTTAGGTACGGATCTTTCTGTGAGCGAGTGGTTGTATATAATTGCTAAATATGGAGCTATTGTATACTCTGAGAGGAGCCTGACTGGTATATACTCTGGATCGGAAGACTTGCTTTTATTAAGTGATTTAAGCTGCTTTGCGACACCCAGGATATCTATTTCTATGTTTCTCATCTTGGTAGTTGTTCATGATAGGATTTCAAGAATATTTACTTCGTCTTCTTTGGTGAAGGAGTTTCGGAGAATCGTGTTTAATAACTGTGCTTTAGGGGCACTATCATCAGTGACTTCACCGTTGTTATCACGCAGTGAAAGTATTGATTGCGTCTTGCCACTGGTGTGCTTTATGTATGACCAGAATCTCTTTGAATTTTCTGCCAGATTTCGAGAAATAGTTTCGTTGTGGAAATTATTGAAATCATCTCGCATTGAAGTACGCACTATATTTCGGTTAAAATACTGTTATATAAGTTCCCTGGCCACATTTGTTCATTTTGACCAATGAATATAACTGGGTATCAGCATGTTGCAACGAAAGGAACTTTTTTTAACAGGATATCATTTCTCTCCTCAAGGAACATCCGCTTGGACCATGAGTCAGCTGCTTTTCATCAGCTGAGAATATCATGTTGTTGTGATATTCCCCCTTTTCTAGCCATGTTTAAGTTTTACGTTGTCATTCAGTACAAAACCGCCCTCCCTTCGAGCAAGTACGATGGTAATTCTGCTTCCTTTCGAAACTGAATGCAACGGACCATGCATTGTATTGTGACTTCATTCGTACGATATTGTGTGACAAATGTGAATATATGTCTCGTCCACAGACTACTGGACGACATTCATGTCTGTACTTTCGGATACTTTTTTAAGCACGAATTCTTTTACTGTGATACTATTTTTGTTACTGGAGTACTTTTCAGTTATTCACCTTCATTCACCAAAATCCTAGACTTCGAAGAATGTTGCTAAAAAGTTTATATTCCCTTTAAAATCTATTAAGCTCCAACTTTCTTTAAAGTGGGTCTTCTTTTATCTGTAATAAAGAAATTATTCACCACGTAGCCAATGATTCGCTCATTAAAATTGTATAAACTGGCGTTGAAAGACGTCCTGGGCCTTTTCCCATCAGGTGTTGAAAATGACATGTATTCTGCTGCCTGGACTCTTCTCAATTCTCTCTTGATTCGGTGGACAGAAGCAAGCAATACCCTAGTTGCTCTATGGACGTGGATTTTAGTTTCAATTGAGTACTTAGAAGGCATGTTTCTTCATAAACCGGTGGATATTTGCAACAACTTCGTGGGTTTGGTTATGAAGAGATTCACCCTTTAACTTTATTTGTACTTTTGGCATCCTCAACTTCGAATGCTTTCTCCTGGCGCATTTGCTTACTGTATTACCGTCCGCTTGATATAATCGTAACACATCCAACGTTTGTTATCGAATGACTCTGTTCAGGCCAGAGTTACGTGTTGTTTGGTATTTTAGGACTGACCTTTGTCCGACCACGAGGCAATGTAAACGTAGGCTACCGCGGCCGTTGTCACTGTATAGCTAACACACCCTGAGGAAGGTGCCTTGCAACAGTCGCCGAAACATGGGAAGTTTACAGATGACAATGTGGCCTCAAACCCAGAAGAATTTTATTGGCGAGACAATGCTTTGTGGTCACTCCCACTGAGCTGGGGACAAAAGAGAGAGAGAGAAAACCAAGCCGTTGTCATAATTCGTCAGCTCCTATCAGAATTGAACAGTATTTGCTTGCTTGGGAAAATTCATCAGATATTGCGCTATAAGTGAGCTGAAACCGCTCCCCTCTATATTTACATGTTCTGGATACATTAGGGGTTTTTTATTAGCTGCCGCAGCCTGTGTAAGTCATGATCCTCGGCCTCGAATCTCATTGACTGAAGTACAGTTGCCTTCAGTGATGAGTTCCGCTTGGAACCGAGGCCGATGACCTGGGAACACATATCTGGAGACACCCCTGACAGCGTTGGGATACCAATCTTACTGCCCAGGCATGACGATCTGTGGTGCAATTTCATTTCATAGCAGGGCTAGTTTGGGTGCCATCCGCGACACCCCTACAGGACAGTGGTAAGTCGACGTTATTCTACGCCCAGTTCTGTTGCCCTTTAAGGCAAGCCATCCTCGGCTTACGTTTCAGCAAGATATTGTCGCGCCGCAAATGGCGAGAATGTTTACTGCTTCTAAATATGCGTAGATCTGTAGTTAAGCTTGCTAGGTCGCTTGAAAAGTCATACAGCAGACGAAGAATAACTCTATTGATCACAAAGAACGCACGACGCATTTCGAAGTTATTTCCACCTTCATGAATCCAAGTGCAAGACTTGCACAACGACAAGAGCGTTATCAGTTGCGTACGTAACTTGAGATGATAGACTACTTTTAGGTTACGTACACAACGCTCTTGTTTTTCTGCTACTTCTGTACTTGGGGTTCTGAAGATGGAAATACTTTCGAAAAGCATATGCACATTTTGTGATCATTAAAATCATTTGCACCTGCTGTATGACTTTTTATGTGACCCAGCCAGCTTTCCTACAGATCTACACATATTTACTGGAATGACGGCTAGCGTTCTAGGTGACTTCATGTCACACCGTTATTTATAATGCCTGTCTTCGTGCTTGCCAAACCCTACCTTGGTGCCGGCCGGAGCGGCCGAGCGGTTCTAGGCGCTACATTCTGGAACCGCGCGACCGCTACGGTCGCAGGTTCGAATCCTGCCTCAGGTGTGGATTTGTGTGATGTCCTCAGGTTAGTTAGGTTTAAGTAGTTCTAAGTTCTAGGGGACTGATGACTTTAGAAGTTAAGTCCCACAGTGCTCAGAGCCATTTGAACCCTACCTTGGGCAGCCTTGCCCAACGCTGGGTTGGCCGGCAAGACCTCCGGATGTCTCACCGTTTGAGAACGTCTGGAGCATTAGGTCTCTCCAACGAGCTCGGGATATGGACGCACCGACTGGGCATAATTTTGCCAGATATCTCTTAGGAGGACATCCAACATATCTCTCAATCAATTCCGACCCGAATAACTGCTTGGTTACGGGGCAGATGTGGACCAAAGCGCCATTGTCTTGTTCAATTCGAATAATCATCCAATTTCTCTGAAATTGTAACCATTTGTTTGTCTGTTAATGTGCATCACATCTACCTATTTCCGTGCCGTTTAGATAATTCCTTTTTCATTTTTAAGAGTGTATTAATGTTCAAGTGCCCACGCTCACAATCATGTTCCTATGAACTACTGCAGTAAAGTTGCGGTGGATCCGTAGTCAAACATAGTCTCTGTATAGTACGAGTGTTTGTAGGTTAACTCACGCAGTGCCGGAAGCTCCGTAGGCCGGGGTTGGCCCTTCAAGAGTCGGCTTAGTGGAATACGTCGCAACAGGTGGAGGCAGCGGCGCACTGGGCCGGCGCACCGCTTTGTGGCGGAGAGATGGATCCAGCGCGGCCGAGTATTTCCGGAGTGGACCGCCGCCGACGCCGACGTGTTTTTGGGCCGTCAGTCAGTCTGTGGGCTGAGAGCCATGGCGGGCGGGCGATGAGTGCAGCTTGTGTTGGCTTTGAACCAGGAACACCTGCCACACACGTCGACCAGACCACCCGCCTGGCAGCCCGCGAGACGCAGAAACACATCGCTGGAGACATCCTCGTCACTGTGTAGCAACCAGCACAGCAATAGTAGGAGAAAGGAGGTCTCTCTCTTATCCTCTGCAATTACGATCAGTTGTGTTATTCACCAAATATGAACACCTTAAATTAAGATGGAAGTACCACACGACTAGGTAATGTACCGATCGCTGAAATTTCCTGGCAGATTAAAAGTGTGTGCAGCACCGGGATCGAAATCTGGGCCTTTCTGTTCACGGCCAACTGCTCTATCACTTAAGCTAACCAAACACGACTCACGACTTGTTCTCACAGATTTACGGCCACCATTACCTCGTCTCCTACCATTCTAACTTCACAGTTTCAACCTACCATGAATGTACCTATCTGCACACTAGCCACTACAGAGAGAAAATATCATTCTCGACCCACCGCTTGTTTTCTTGTACATAAATAACGCCAATAGCTATGGTTTTTTATTACATACAAATTTACCAGGAACTACCAACATGTTTTATAGACAGTTGTTGTGCTTCGTTTAATAATACAATCGTTATAAAAATGATGCCTCTCTAACAGTTATTTAACACTGAGGTGACAAAATGCGTGGATACCTCCTAATATTGAGTCGGACCTTATTTAGCCGGATGCAGTGCAACAACTCGACTTAACACGTACTGAACAAGTCGTTGGAAGTCCCCTACAGAAATATTGAGCTATCCACAAATGGTTCAAATGGCTCTAAGCACTATTGGACTTAACATCTGAGGTCATCAGTCCTCTAGACTTAATGGTTGCCGGTGCAGAATAATGTATACGAACTGATGTCTCGACTACATCCCAAAACTTTTCGATGGTCTTCACGACGGGCGAACTGTGTGGCCAAATCATTAGCTCGAATTGTATAGAATGGTCTTCAAACCAAACGCGAACTGTTGTGAACTATTTACATGACATTGCTGTTCGGGAACATGAAGTCCGTGAATGGCTGCAAATCGTCTCCAAGTAGTCGAACGTAAACATTTTCAGTCAATGATCGTTTCAGTTCACCAGAATACCCAGTCTAGTCCACCTAGAAATAGCCCATGCCATTACGCAGCCACCATCAGCTTGCACAGTGCTTTGTTGACAAGTTGAGTCCAAAGCTTCGCGTGGGCCACGCCGCACTAGAATCAGCTCTCACCAACTGAAATCTGGACTCGTCTGACCAAGCCACGGTTTTCCAGTCATCTAGGGTCCAACCGATATGATCACGGGCACAGAACGGGTCGAGGTGGTGCGTTGGTTAGCGCATTGCGCTCGCGTTTTGGAGGACGACGGTGCAAACATGCTTCGGGCCATCCTGATTTAGGTGTTCCGTGATTTCCGTAAATCGCTCGAGGCAAATGCCGGGACGGTTCCTTTGGAAGGGCGAGGTCAATTTCCTTCGCTATCCAGCTTTTCCTTCGTCGCTAATGACTTTGCAGTCGACTGGACGTTAAACACTAAATCTGCCCCTCCTCCGAGCCCAGGTGACGTGCTGCAGGCACTCAAGTCAGTCGTCTGCTGTCGTAGCCCCACATTTCGCTGCACTGTCGCCTCTAATACGTTGATTTTTGCTGTTATTTCACGCGGCGTTTCTTGTCTATTACCGCTGACAACTCTACGGAAACGCCGCTGCTCGCGGTCGTTAAGTGAAGGCCGTCAGCCACTGAGCTGTCCGCTGTGAGATATAATGCTTGAAATGTGGTGAAATTAAATGAAATGAGCATATGACATTTATTTGTCGGGATATACCCTTCGGGTTCGGCTGTCGTATTCTAAGTCCTTTTAGTTGACTCCACTCCGGCAACTTGCGTCTCAATGACGATGAAAGTTATAGTTAAGTTTACACAACACCCAGTCCCGTGCCATGAATCGAACGCGGGCCGCCTTGCGTGGAAGGCGGTACCGCTACCGACGCGGACTTGAAATCCGGTATTCACGGCACATCACTGACTCTGTGGTAACGATTTCCCAAATGGAATGCCTGATTCGTGTAGCTCCAGCTGCCAGTTCGCGTTCAAAGTCTGTTAATGCCTGTCATGCGGCCATAATCACGTCAGAGACCTATTCATATGAATCACCTGAACAGAAATGACAGCTCCGTCAATGTACTGCGCTTTCATACCTGATGTACGTGATACTACCGCCATCCGTACTTGTGCTTATCGCTATACCGTGACTTCTGTCACCCCATTGTAACTACAAACTGGGCAACGCCATCAATTGATACGTACGGAACACAGGTCGCAGCCAAAACATTGAGTATTTGCACAATATTTGATTAAACAGTGTCGATCGAAACAAGAAACGAAATTCATGCATCCAGTTTCACTAGTTTCTATTCTACCTGTGATTGCTATTTATGAAGGTACGTTAGTCTACTTTACACAAACTATATTCTTTGATGCCCGTTTATTACTATTGTAGAAAACTTTTACGCTATGGGACAATACATTTGTGACGTGGGAATGGGTAATGGAGAAAAAACACAGTTCATCGTCTTGAGACTCACGTAGTTAACTCATTGATAATTTTCGGATGTTCAGCCGTAGAACGTCAGCTAAACACCGCCTTCAACCGAAATAACTAGTGCACTTAAATCATTTTAGATTTAGCACGAATGCATACTTCTGCACGCAATGAGAGACAAAGATTTGTTTCGGTCAGAATGTACACAGCGCATGGCGCGCTTACAATACCAGCTTTAACGGAATACGAATTATTTTGTACTGTAGTCTTTTTGTCAAAATCAATTTATTTGCTAAGATCACTATTTTAACATAATTTCCGGATTACTAGTTTCGGAAATATGCATTGCCATTTTCAGATGAATAAAATTGGACAGTGGCAGTTACACTATACAATGCTTAAACCTCTCTATCACATTAGGACTACGTTATATGTAAAAGGAAAACGAGACATTAACGTGACATGCCAGGTTTGCTATCATAATGTATGTACAGTATGTATAATAGCACACGTGGCATGTCACTGTAATGTCTCGAATTTCTTACGCATATTAAATAGTCCTTATGTGATACAGTGGTTTAAGCAATGTGTGATGCAACTACCATTGCCTGGTTTTATGGATCTGTATCTGAAGATGGCAACACATATTGCCGAAATTAGTAACCATGTAACTGTGTTAACATAGCAATCTTGGCAAATAAATTCTTTTTTCCATGAATACTACAGTAGAAATTTATAGATCGCCTCCTGCTATGAATGATTATGTCGGGTAACCATAGTAAATCATGTCATTCATATACGGGTAGCTTACAAAACTATGAAGATAATATGATAAGTAGCTGACAGCAGGAGCGTCCACCAACGGGAAAACCCGGCTGGTGATAACAGCAGACATAGCTTACACATTTACCCTTATGATAACAGAAAAGATTTACTTAGTGGAAGTTCGCGGCCGACATAAACTATTTCACTTACATTAAGACAAAAATGTTAGAGAAAAAAGATAGAGATGAGTCCAAACGTTATGACCACCTGGTTAACAGCAAGCTGGTCGACATTTGGAAAGCAATATAGCTGCCTTTCGGCGTGGCATAAATTTGAAAAGTCCTTGGTAGATTTCAGAAAGTATTCAACACCAGGTGAACACACACAGGTTACGAAATTCCCGTAAATTACGGGTCGCTGATTTGTAAACGCGGACCTGGCACCTGATTATGTCCCAGGTATTCTGTTGAGTTCAAATCAGGCGAATTTAGTGGAAAGACATCAAGACATCACGTCTACTACTAAGCGCTTCCAACCACTATAGCATGAATCTTTCACTATGGCACGGACAGTTACTCTGTTGGTAAAGACATCAAGCATGAAGAATGGGATACAGATGGCTCACAATAATGTTGACACAGTCCGCAGTCATAACGGACTGCCTCAGATTACTACCACAGAATCCATGGAAGCCAACATGAATATCTGCCATAGCCAGGGCGATTTTGGAGGGGTAACGCAGGTGCACACTGTGCCCTCACTTTTTTTTCCTAGGGGTACAGTCCCCTTACTATTTTACATGGAAAATATTTTCTTATTACAGTAATACACTCTCAATATCTCTCAAAAATAAATTATCTTCAATTCTGAGTTACAGCTCACATAACATATTGGCTGTGGAGTCAATTGAGCATTGATAAACGGCCCAGACAACAACGAAACAACAAAAGAACAACGAACATCAGGTGCATGGGGTCGGGCAACCGCGCAAAGCAATGAAGGAGGTTCGGCGTAGCGCGGATGGTGTGGACATCAAACCTTGGTGCTCTGCACAACAATGGAAAGTTCCGTGCAGTGTCGGAACGTCAAAGGAAATGAGCGCTTTTGTTTAGACGTCTTTCTTGTTCTTCATTATTATTGACATACACACGCGCACACACTGGAGCATTGTTGGGCACCTACAAAGACTGCTGCATTCTTGTCCTTTCTGGGCTGCTCTTGCGACGGCCTCAGGGTCGGTGCGCGCCGTTGCACATCGTATATCGACTCGCCTTCAGGTGCTCGCAACGTGTGACATGATAACAATGTCTGTAAATACTTAATTCCCTTCTTTGGCCCGCTGATGTATTATTTAACTTTCGGGCGCTCGCATGCGCGGCATTTACACCGCCTCTTGAACATGCAACCATTTATGCGCCTGATTCTCAGGTAATCCCTAATTACCTATAGGCTCTCCATATGGGGAGTGACCTTGACAGTGACTGATTTCACTCTATAGCCCGCTGTAAGGACGTATGGGTATTCGGAAACGAAAACCAATTCGTGGCGATGTAAACGCCGCCGCGCGATCTCTGACGTTGCTTTAACCCTGAAGATTTATGATACAACAAAATTTGACTCCTACCTGAAACCTAACCTCCAAGGTAAGACATAAGTAAAATTAAAATATTTCCAGCTTCCTTGTGCAGATATTGCATTCTTCAATGATCAAACCACAATATCGAATATTTGCTCTTGATTGCCCCTCTACTATGATATTATTACAGTAGACCTGTTTATTATTTCGAGTCATTGTCATGCCTTTAGTTGTGCGTTTACAGCGTTAATCATTAGCCACTGCATGGTCGGCACGGGTATTGGAGGTCAGTGTTCTTGACAGTGAAGCTACAACTGTTGTAGGGAACAGCACTGGACTCCTTCGGTTCTATAACCATTATTTTCCCGTTTTAAATCCTGGCATAAGTGTATAAACTGTGCCAGTAATTGAAAGCAGCAGTTTTTCGGTATGAAGCGCAGTGCAGCAGATTATTTCAGTAAATCGAGCTCCGCGGTTTCAACTATAGAAGTTGGTTCGTGTGGTTCGAAAAAACATAAAAGGTGAAAATGACCCATCTACTTCATATACGAATAGTAGCACCGGAATAGGTATCGTTGAAGGTAAAAGCCAATCAATGAAGTAATTTCTTGCTATTTGGCTTCCCCAAACATATTTAACCATCCTGTTTGTTCGAATGACAATACGAGGGGAGAATTAAGACGAGTGGTTAGTGTGTAGGGAAGGCAAGATTGGTAGCTTAGTGTGTTAAGATGTGCAGAATACTGAAGTGAGTAAATCACAGGTAGTGTACACATCTAAATAATGGAGTAGTATTTCGGTGGGTCCAGTTTGTGGAACTAAACAAGCTCAGTTGACATCACTAAGAAAAAACATTCATAGACATAGGAATCCCGAAACCCATTTAACTTTTCGCAGACAACGAAAAGAAACACAAGACAGTCTACTATAAAACCTTTGAGTTGAACTGCAGAAAGACATTTCTGAAAGTATGAGGAAAGTGTTTTGCACAGCATATTTTATAGCAAAAAATAACAAACTATATTTAGACTTTCACAAGCTTGCAGATTTGCAAATTCAAATTAGTCTCCACATGGGCAAAACACTGCATAGTTAACGCAGTTGTGCTCTCTTCATCCATAACATCGAAGAATTTCAAAGTCTCTGTACTCTTTGGTGAGTCAACATCTTTAGCTTCACAACCAGTTTCAATAATGTATTTAAGGTCTGAAATCAGTGAATGTCGTGTTAATATTTTCTTCTTCGATATTATTCAACGTAAAAGAATAGATGCAGAAACAGTAGAAGCAGAACTTCTAAAATGTCTGTCGAAGCTTGGATTTTCTTTGAATGACAATTCCATTGGAGTGTGCAGTGGCGGTGCTAGTGTAGTGCTAGGTAGGAATTCAGGTGTTTAAAACGACTTAAGAAGTACAACAAACTGTTCAACTGTCATTGTTTGGGCCACCGAATTGAATTAGGGGTTGCTGATGCAATCGAAGAGGTTCGTGGTGTGAATTATATTACTATTTTGTTAACAAGCTGTATCTCCAGATAAACTGTCAGCTGTTGCAGAAGAGTTAGGTGCAGAACTTAAAAATATATTTTTGGTAACAACAGTACCCCTTGTATACTAAATGTATATTTATAGATTATAGACATTAAAAATACATGTAGCCTATGTCTGTCCAGATGTACATTACAGTTTCGTGTAAAAATATGAAGTAAATCGGTCAAGAACTTTTCTGATATTGTTGGTAACAAAATTTCCTGTTTATATATATATATATATATATATATATATATATATATATATATATATATATACTTATGTATTATATTCTTAAAAGATGATATAGCTTATATACGTCAGAATGTTCGTTAGACTGTTGTGTAAAAATCTGAAATAAATGGGTCAAGTACTTTTAGATACTTTTGGCGACAACGTTAAACGACGACATGTCTTCGTGCTGGAGTACAGAGTTCTTATGTGTATGCATCGCAAGGAATTGTACTGTACGAGCAACAGGGCATTTCGTACCAAAACTATTTATTTTCATTCCTGCTCCGTTCACCTGTCGGCCATGGGAAAAATGCGTATACGCCTCTACTTTTCCTAATTTATTTTATTGTAGTCTCATGGTCCTTACTTGAGATATGTAATGAAGCAACAGAACTATCGCATTGTCTCCTGATTTGCCAATGTGGGCTTCGCAAGAAAAACGTCGCCTCACTCCCTAAGATTCCCATTTAAATTGCACGACTTTTAGTATTGTCTATACCGACCAATTGCAATCCTAACAGTGCACTTCTGTAGTACAATGAAACCCAATAACCAGAATCACGTAACACTGAGCTCTTGTAATTGCAACGGTCATTACGACGCTGTAGAAAACACCACACAGCTGAATTACTTTGCTTAGAAATCAGCAGTGTTGGAGAGAGAGAAACAGACTGTGGCGGTTTTACATATAGGCCCACTAGGCACGGGGCTAGTGGCGGCACATTAAGGGGGGAGCAGTTTTTTCTCTCTACTCATTTTAACCTTTTACGTTTTAAAATAATGGCGCTTACAAACGACAAAATTTTCTAATATTGTTAAACAACTTGCTAGTTTAAATAAGCCTTAAGAACGAAACTCGGCAATATAAGCTTGGAAACATACATAGTTTACTTGGTGCCTGAATGGAAATTTAACATTAGGTGTCTGTCTTGTATCATCTTCATGATTTTTCAAAATATTTTGAGGTAAGCTATCAGGACAGCAAGCAATCTACAATACAATGTATGAAACGTTATTATTCCTAGAATGTTGTCGGCTTCTAATTAACTCTACCATATTTTCCCTGTGGAAATACCGGGATCCCTGAAAAGCTGTGATAAATTAAACAGCAGTTTCTTAAACACTGTAACATGTGTGGACTTCAGTATGTAAAACCCTACTCTACTTACATTTCTTGTAGAAATTACGGGGAAGTATCAAATCAACCCTTCATTACTGTCATTAATGTAAAAGCTCTGTGGTCTTCAATATCTGAACTTTGACTTCGTCACACCCGTTCAACAAAACATGTTGATACTGGGAATGTTTCACATTTCTAAACACATCTTTATACGAAGAGAACATAAGCAGAATATCTAATTATGTGTGAAATACACTTCGCAACAGTTTAAAAATATTATTTATTTATTTACTTAGTTACGTTTTTTGGCCAAAAAAGGAGACGAAAGCAACTGTCGTTTGTCTCATTTATTGTCCTGCAGCCTGCACGATATTAAAGTTCCCACTCTGTACAACCTAATAGTACGTGGCATTGCAAATTTTATATTAAACTTCTTGACTAAGCTTTGTTTCTTCGAGGAAAGGTTATTTTTATTTTATGTTGGAACAAAAGGTGCATTTGCGTGTAGACATAACAGGCGTCTTCACACAAATGACAACACACCACATCAACTGTCAACAAGACTACTTAAACATTGTAGACTATCTTCTATACCCACAGAAACAGCTAAAATGTAATAAGAATAAGTAGGATAAGAGTCGATCCAGCACACCTCACTGCAAGAAATTGCAAAAATTATTTGCTTTTTAAATTAGAAAGACCGTGTCAAGAATATTCATAACGTATTTGCATCCCAGCTAAAATTCCGGCTACGGGGGAAACAGAAGCCAAAAAAGGGACTGTCCCGTCTTTTGTACGAGACGAATTACAGCCGGCAGGTGTGCTTCTACTGTTCACTTACAACACAGAAACAGGCGACGATGAAATTAATCAGTATTGTCGTTCTTCCATAGCACAGTTACGTCGAGTAATATGGTTGGTCAGTTCATCGCTCCGTGTTTAAAGAAAAATCTTTGTGCTCGTATGCCGCGTTTAAAGTAAAACGTTTTGTGCTCATGTGCGGTGTAGTACGATTGGAACTTGATATGGTCCTTTCTTTCTTTCCTTTTACAATTCTTTTCTTTTGTTTGGCTGTTGGTTGACAATTTCATAAGTGCCTTAACATGAATAACAGTGAAAAAAGCAAACGTGAAAAATTAAGTGGGGCATCATTTCGGTAATTATCGAAAGATAAGGCACTCTTCTAAAAACGCTTGGCAGAGGAGATAAAGTTTCCACATAAAATGTTGCTGGTTCGGCTTCGAATTCAGGTAGTACGGATGATATTTCTGGCACTGCAGCTGTTGTAAAAGAAGTAAATACAGAAGAAACAAAAGTTAAAAATGAAGTAAAGCAAATTGTTCCAGATTTTGAGTTTCACGAAAATCTAAGTGTCGAGTTAGACATTATAAAAAGAAATAACCTCGTTCAGGATGATCCTGCAGAATGGTGTGTAAATGGATCAACTATCGACATTCTCTTACAATGTGGCATTAATCAAAATTCTGACGGTGATTTTTCTAATTCAAGAAGGTCAATAGGCGATAAAACCAGATATCTGGACAAAAATTTATTTTACCGTAAACTTTTAAATGGTAAATCAACTTTGCTTGGTTTTCTACAGTAGCACCGGTGCTGTTTTTTGTGTACCCTGTAAATTGTTCAGAGGTAGGGCCGCGATTGCTACTAATGGTATTGCAGATTGGAAAAATATTGCTAGTATTTTATCTCATCATGAGAATTCACTTCAACACAAAAGTCACTTGGAACAATAGATAATCACTTTAAGTCATATGTTGAGACAGAAAAAAATGTATTGGCGCAGTGTGTTGAAATGGGTTTTTGCAGTAGTGAAGAAGCTGACACGTCGTTGCCTTCCCCTCCGCGGACACGTAGAAAGATTGCGTCATTACATAATGGTTAATTTATGGTGTCTCCTGAATTTATAGCCGAGTTTGATCCTTTTCCCGAAGAGCACATTGAACGGTATGCAAATCCAGGGTAGGGACATACAATTTATCTTTCTTCAACAATCTGTGATGAATTAATAGAGCTTCTTTCTGAATGGATACAAAAAATTATCCTAAGTGAAATAAAACAGGCCAAATATTTCTCTATGATAGTAGATTCTACCGTGAACATTTCACATACTGATCAATTATCTTTCACATTAAAATTATGAACGAGAATGGTGAACCTGTTGAACGTTTAGTTCAGTTTTTCCGAAACCCGGGTCACAAGTCCTAAAACTGAGCTGAGGCTGTACTAAAAGACCTGTCCACAAATTTCATGGATATTACTGAATGTAGAAGCCAGCCGTATATATAGCATATTTTTCAGGAACCTACACTGGTTTGCAGGCACGCATTCAAGAACGAAATCCGAAAGCATATTATGTGTCTTGTGCAGCACTTTCTTTGATTTAGTCGGCACTAGTGCTGCAAGCTGTTTTTGGGAAGTATGTTCATTTTTCAATGTAGTGCAAAACCATTATAATTTATTCTCTGCTTCTACACAGCGCTGGGGTAAACTTCTTTCTTTCATGAAACCAGGAAGCAAAACGGTAAAAAGTTTATCAAAAACACGTGGGTCAGCAAGAGAGCAAGCGTGTGTAAGTCTATATGAAAACTGGGAGGGCGTTATCAATGCCCTCACACATATTGCCAATAATACGTTGGAAAAAACCACTTGTGCGAAAGGGGGCTTCAGCTTTATTGAATCAACTCAGCAGACTAGAAGCAATAAATCCTTGGAGATTGTGACTGATATAAACTATGAATGAACCTATGAAAGATCACGAAAACGCAAACTTCATGATGACGAAGAAGCTGACTCTGAAGAAGTTTTTCTGAAAAATTTAGAATCGAAACATTTCTCCCAGTACTCGACAACGTGTACGACGAATTAGTGAGGAGGAAGGAAAGCTGTAGAACACTGTTAGACTCCTTCACAGTTTTCAGTAACCTTATGAACAGTCCACCTGACGACACTGCTGAACGTGCAGCAAAACTCCAAGCATATGACACAGATTTAGAGCCTTCTTAACCCTCGTGAATGTGTACATTTCGCGGAACTTTTGAAATCTTCTGAGATTAGTGATATACCGGTCGAAATGAGTAAATATTTACGAAAAGAGAGGTTACAGTCCGTGTTATCGAATGTTGACATTGCTCTTAGAATATTTCTATGCATGAAACTTACAAATTTTTCAGCAGAACGCTTGTTTTCGGCTCTTAAAAGACTGAAATCATGCCTACGTTCTACGTTGTCTGAGGAGAGATTGAAGGCCTTGTTCATTCTTCACCTCGAAGCCGACCTCCTAACTGATAACCGTCTGAACTATGAAGATATGATCAACGAGTTTTCTGCCGTCAAAGCCAGACGCAAACTTTGGTGACTGGTGAGATTCTTTATTTATTCATATTAGTTATAAAAATTTAAGATTATAATGTGATTTTTATTACAACTTAGAGCACATTCATTGGATTTACAAACTACGTATTACCTGTTTATTTTACAATTGCCGATGGCAGAACGCGGAATTAAACATCTTTTACGTGCAGACGTGACCGAAGGCGCCCGACAATACTAAACAATACCCGAATGACCAAGGCCGCTCGGCGCTTTACAGTCAAGTCTCACTGATACTGTAGTATATTACAACTAATGCGTTTTCTTGGCGTCTGCTAAAATGTATAGTTATCGCAGAAACATACGTTACCGGAGAGTGGGCTCAGATGAAAAAGTGTTAATAAATAAAGTAGTTCAGTTCTGTCGATAAATTCGTAAAAGCTTTGCTAATACCATTAGAAAGAGCTATGGCGAGATCAGTAGCAGCAGTACAAAACTGTTCAGCCCTTACGTGAATTAAAGGTATTGTATACACTTATTATGCAGCATTTAGCTACACAGACCCTAACCGTTTACACGTTATCTATTAGATTATAAAACAAATTTGATTTTTCCACACTAGTCTACGTAATGGCAAATCCAGTTCTGTGTTTAGTTATTAGTTCCTGCACCGAAACCTCTATTTCATTTCCATTTCTTACGCTTTCCTATAGATTCACGTATTAATACTAAACGTGTTTTTCTTATCTTCTACACATTCAAGTTATTAGATCGTAAAACGACAGTTTAATTTTAATTTTGAACGCATCTCTGTAAAAGTACGTATTAACGTCTAATGTATGACACGTTAGCTTCAATTTTTAGATGGAAACACAACTTTTTTATTTTCATTTTCAACTGTTTCGTGTACAAGAACATATTAAAAGTGAATTTATAACAAAAATCCGTTGTCTCCTACACGCTTTGCTGAATTTTTAGGCCGTAAAAGAAAAGTTATTTTCCTTGTCTCTGTTTCTGTTGTCTTTCGGCAGAAGAATGTATTAACAGAATGCAGTTTTAAGTATGTTTCATCCGCTGCCGTACACCAAGTACAGTTCAGGAACCATATTACATTTCGATTGAGCGCGACTAGACCGCCGTCGGGGACTTCAGAACAACAAATAGCAGAGTACGGAAACAGCTAAGCGCTCCCACCCAAAAGGGCAATTCTAGAGTGATCGGGTAATAGTTATTATTTAAAACTTGTTTTATCGAGGGAGCGGGGGGACGGGGAAGGGGAGCATACAATATGTTGTGCATAGGGGCGCAAAATTTTTAAATCTGCCACTGCAAATAGATACAATCAGACGACATGCCAATACAATTACAGTACATAAATTCAACCATACGACAGGACAATAGTAGTTACTGCTATGTAACAATAGCAGCTCCGCTGCGACTGTACCGTGCACCTGTTTTCACTCTGTTATCGCTTAAGTTACACGGTGCGAAGCAGCATGAAATAACATACACTTAACCAAAGATACAAGAAAGGTCATCAGTATGAACCAAGATCAAGACGAGATTAGTCAAAATAGCCTGCGATTAGTACAAAAGGTATCGCCTGTGACCCCACAGGAAATCTCAAATTTAGTTCGAAGACACCAATTTGTTCTTAATTTTCCACTTGTAATGAAAATTAAGATTGATGTTACAACCCCAAAACTAACAGAATTAGCTCACGCCACTATAGAACGATTCTATTTATTCCAGCTAAATACAAGCCCAACACGGGAGAAGCAACATTACTCCTTGGCTGATGTTCAGTTCCTACCACATAGGGAAATTTAGTTCAAATTATCAAAATTTTGTTGGAAGACTGGCTAATGACTTGGAAAGAAAACGTACAGCGAAGTGGATCGGAAGTGGATACTCACTCAACGAGCACCTCCCATAACATGCAATTTTCTTAACGAGCAAAGCAAATTGTAAAAAACAAAAGAATGACATGCTTAACAAGCGATGTTTCGCATAACGAGTGACGACGCTTGTGTGTGACGTCACCAGCCACTCGCACGCAGCAGGGAAATGTTCGACAATATCAACGCCTTTCATTATCGGCAGCGGCATATGAACAATGTCTTAGTAGGTACGGCAGTCTGGGTTCAGCGCTCTTTCTGCTATCACCTTAGAGCAGCTTGTGATCACACATTTTTCTAAACTTGTGTTCACACAGTTTGTGTGTGTGTGTGTGTGTGTGTGTTTTTGTGTGTGTGTGTGTGTGTGTATATGAATTCTAATAACCTTCGCAGAAATGCTCCTGAACATAAAGACGGCCATTAGAGAAAGAAAATGAACTTATAAATGAAACATAAAATCACTGAAATCGCGAACGTGGTGTGAGCGTTGCTGATTTAACATGCATATACAATTGATCTTTAACAACAAGGACCAGATTAAGGAAATAGATGCTTTAAAGGAGGAGTGACGAGAGTATCTAAACATTGGTTTCGTATTGTGAACGATGTCGAAAGGTTGCCCTTTTATATATAAATGAAAAGCAATTGCAAGACGACACTACCAACGAGAACATCATTTGTGAGAAGGCGAGAATGATTTTCGCCGATCTCGTTAAGACGACTCCAGGATCGTCAGAGGCCAAAGAAGTGTTTAAGAGAAACCGTGGGTGGTTCGAGAAGTTTAAGAGAAGAACCAGCATCCACGGGGTTGGGAAGCGCAGTGAAGCAGCCAGCTCCGACTCAAAGGCAGCATAGAAATTCATCTGCAACTTCAAGATGCTCGTGGATTCTGAGGGTTGTCTACCGCAACAGGTTTCTAATTGTGACAAGACAGATCTTTTCTGGAAAAAGATGCTGAAGTGTATCTATTTAACAGCAGAGGAGAATGTGTTACAGTCACAAGCCAATTAAAGACCGTCTCGCACTGCAATTCTGTGCAAATGCAAGCGTCGATCTGAAAATTAAACCGCTGCATGTTTACCATTTAAAATCTCTACGAGCCTTCAAGGAGTCTTAACTCTTGAAGAGCAGGTTAAATGTGGTGTGGATGTCCAACAACAAGGGTAGGGAGACATGTAATGTTTTTTGTGCCTGGATCAATGAAATGTTTGGTCCTCCGGTGAAAAAGGATTTGCTTGAGATGAATCTGCCACACCATGTCTTGCTTGTTATGGACAACGCTCCTGCCCGTTCTCCAGGCCTACTAGACCACCTCCTTGAAGAATTTCAATTACACAGCATGCAATTTCTGCCTCCCAGTACCACTCCTTTACTCTAGCCTGTGGAACAGCAGATTATTTCTAGCTTTAAGACGCTCTACACTAAGGCACTCTTCGACCATTGCTTTGAGCCGACTAAAGCTACCAATCTCACTCTCAGAGAGTTTTGGAAATATCACATCAACACCGTTGCCTGCTGCAAGATGGTCGAAAAAGTGTGGGAAGGTGTTAACAAGAGAACTCTCAGCCTTGCTTGGAAGAAGCTTTGGTCGGATCATGTTGTCGAATGTGACTCAGAGACGTTTTAGTCAGTACCTGTGGAGCCTGTAGCCCACAAGATTATGTCTATGGCCAAGACCATGGAACTAGAAGTGGATAACAATTATATCGATGAGCTTGTGAAAGATCAAGCCAAGAAATGACCACCAAAGAGCTTATGGAGTTGCAGTGTGTTTCACAGTAGGAAGTTCTGCAGAAGAGATCTTTGGAGGAGGAGGAGGAGGAGGCGACTGTAACAGCAAAGCAGCAGTCTTGTGACGCAATAAGAGAAATACTGAAAGCATGTGAATCGATTGCATCGTACACTGAAAACCATCACCCCAATAAAGCAGTGGCTATGCACGCTAAAAATTTATTTGACGATAATGCTGTCTCGCATTTTCGCCAAGTATTGAAGCGTCGGCAGAAACAAATGCCTGTAGATAGCTTCCCAGTAAAAAATAATAAGTCATTTATCGTAAATAATAAAGTACATAATACTGTATGTACAATTTTCTTTGAATAAATGGCATGAATAAGATAAAACTTGAATAAACTATGCTCGCTATGCGAGGTTCCACTGTAATACGCACCGAAAAGATATCAACCACTATATTTTCCCAAGGTTGTTTCGAATACGCTGCCAAAGTTGCACTGAGAAGCCCTTACACATCCTCCATATAGTCTGGATCTCTCCCCATGTAATTTCAATACTTTTGTAGCCTTAGTGAAAGACATTCATGGCCATCTGTTTGCTTCAGAAGAAGAGGTGCACACTTGGGTGCCATCATGGTTGCACAGGCAACCACAAATACTCTCCCATGAAGGCAATGACTATTTTCAAATGTTTTTTATTCCAGTCTTTGATCACAATAAGTGGTATTGTGATCAAAGACTGGAATAAAAAAACATTTGACAGTACTGAATCACTGTTTGTATACGCGACTATGTCGCAGCTGGTGAAATGACTATTTTGTCTCACGGGGGATAAACTTTTTTAACAGTTATGTTGATTACTTTTGAAGTAGTAAACAGTGCACTTACTTTATTTCCTTCCATCTCATTTACATTTGATTGACCCTTGGACATGCAAGCGACTTTACCTTTTCTTCAAGACTCCAATAAAGTTAAAATTCTAAGCAGTTAATAAGGCCAACAATTGGAGATGCAGATGGTGCTGCAAAATGCCCTAAAAATAATGGAAAGAATGATTGTTTTAAAAGTTGGTGTGAATGCTACGAAGACAAACTAAAGCAACCAAGTAAGATGTGTATTTCTTAAGTAATATGCACTGAGAACTTTTAACAGTTCCTAGAATGTATTTTGAATTGAAGATGACGTTTCGGATTGAGGGTGCTCTGAAGTACAGGTGAGTGGTTAGCGCATCTTCCTTGCAAAGATCCAGCTTGGATGCTCGACGCTACTCACAACTATTCTTATTTGGGAGGCTTGGAACGACTGACATACAGATAAATGCTGAGCTACTTGCATGGCTAGGTCAACTTCTTCCGTAATGGCGTCAAATAACGATGTAGGAAGAGGATGACGGAATAACACTATGACTGGAGCACCTGTTCGCGTCGGATGAAAATAAAATAATTTTTTATGTCAAAGGAACTGAGAAATGCAATTATAAAACAAAAACTAACTTTGAAATTTGAAAATAATGGCTGGATGCGAGTACCACTCATGCACTGAGGAGACAAACTTAATCACGGTGAAATAACTTTTAATAGACAAGATCGCATAAATTGCTCTTTATTTTTGACGAACGGTTTCGATAGATATAACTACCATCTTATGGTCTTAAAAAATTGTTGCTAAACTTCTTTATTGTGTATTAGAGTCTCATGCAATGTAGCCTTAATGGTGGATAAAATATAGCATTTCATTCACGAATTTATGTGATGTTCGTTACTGAAAGACTTTTAACAAGTTGAACAGATTTGTTCCTTCTGATTTGTCAACATTAAGAAAGAGTTAAACTGAACAATGTATATAGCATCCCATCCATTACGAGAATCTAGATCTCTATGGTTTTTCCCTGTTTTCGATAATGTTTCAATTTCTAGTTTGAAATCGGATAGAAAATTACAAAACAAATATTTTTTCGTGTTTTGTAATTGCAAATCAACGATTTTCGGATTTTTTTCCTTTAGTTGTAGTCTGAAACCTTGCTCCTTCGCAAACTTCATGATTCTAGGTCAACTAGAAAACCACTCTGGAGGTTTTGATGAGTGTGTTTGTGTGCAATTCATACCATCGACTGCACGCCTACCAACGCAGCGCCGCGAAACGGCATCAAGAAGGCGCTGGCGTGCTCGCCCTTGGAAAGAGCGGGTAGCGTTACATCTCCAGGAAGACAGTGTCCAGCGCCCCCTGTTAGTGCTGATCTAACCAGCCGCCCTTTGCTGGTCGGTCCCAGTTCGGTCGTAGACTTCGAGAGCATCAGTATAGAGTAACAGGAAAACGACTGCCGGCATTCTGCAAGTAGTAGTATTGTCTAAAAGTAACTGCATGTAGGAGGCACTGTCTTTCCTTTTTACAAATAAAGCATTCTATTAACTTGAAAGTGTAATGTGTAGATCATTTTGGATTCCTGCCACAGGTCACCGCAGTTTCTCTCCTTCCATGTGTGAGTCGGTGCTGACTATCACAGCAGCCCATACAACAGTTTGCGAGTATCAAAATGTGTGATATAAATGGCCGTATCTGTTGACTGCGTTATCTTAGAAGCTACACGTGTTTACATAGCCAAGGGGCGTTTCTCTACAAAAAATTTTCCTCAATGACATCAGATCGCCAAAAGTAGGAAAAAGAATCCTTGTAACATATAAAAGATGCAGACAAAGTATGTCATTTTCTTGTAGCTTACACGGAATCCCTTAGCCGGGATGTGACCCCTTCCGGTAAAAATAGATCCCAGCTACCATTATACTGTCTTATGTAGTTTATATACCAGGTTTCGTCATATTGTGCCTTTCCCTTTCCATTTACAAATTTTCTAGCTCCCTTCACACGTTCACAATTCTGACATTCCATCCTTGAGATCCGAATGAGAGACTAGTTTGGAATTTTTGGGCAATGAATTGATCAGCATAGCACATTTAATTAGAGACCATATGTACACGTTACTTGTCTTTAATAAAGTGGTTTTCATTGTCTTTCGCCTCGTGTCATTAATTATAGCTATTTATTCTGCTTCCAGCGGCAGTTCCCGCCCGATAAAGTAGGCAGTACCCCCGACCATCTGTCCGATCATCAACCTCGTTTGACAACGCCGTTGGAAGAATGAAGCTGTTTCCTTACACCTGAAGGAGCCGGCCGCTTTTGGTAATATATTCTAAATTCAAGCAGTGGTCTGGCTATAACCCAAGACCCATAGCCTTTGCATTGGTACTTAAAGACTCTTTCTCTAGTCGACACTGCACTTAAACATTTGATCACTTAACATATGATGTTCACAGACGAGTAATTTTTTTCCCTGTATTAAACGATGTGGTATTTGGGAACACAGAGTAATATCAACAGCATCAGAATGGTATGAAATGAATAAAAATAATTGTGAGTAGAAAGGTAGTGGAAAGAATGCGTTACCTTGAACAGTTCAGTGATAGGATTATTCTCGTTCGAATGGATACCAAAGAAAGGTAACTACAACTATAATAGTTCAGGTGTATATGCTGACATCACGTGCAGAACGTGATGAGACAGAAAGAGGGTATGAGGGAATTTTACTGATAGTTCAGTATGGTGAAGGAAATTTGATAATAATGGGATGAATAATGGGATGATTAGAACACCATTGTAGGGAAAAAGTAGCAGGGTTAAATGAAAACACTGGATAGCCAATACGGATGAGAAACGTTTTGAGGTACTAGTAGCTACTACATTATCCCAAATCCATAAGAGTAATAGATGGTATGTGGGAAAAACCAATTACCGTAGAAGGTATGTATAGAAAAGAACATATCAGAGATTAAGAAAGAAGTTATAGAACCAGCTGATTAGTGTTTTATGTAGGCCAGTGAAATAAAATGCCCTTGTAAACAGAAAAAAGTACGCAGAAGAGTAGAGACAGACTGCAGAGCTTTTGATAAGCAATACTCTGTTTTTAAAACTAAGCTTCCGATGCATTCAAAAGCCAAAAGCCTGTGAGTACTACATGTTTAGACATGAGACAGCGAGACATTTACTTTAAATTCGAAAGCCATTCAAACAGCAATAGAACAAGGGGTGGAGGTACAAAAATTGGGAACTAGTAGCAGCCGTAGAGGTAGAATGATCAAGGGATTTCTTCTCTGGATTCGAAGAGCCACTAACAGGGCGACAGAACGTAACGGAGAGAAGGTAGATATAAAAGACGCAGGAGGAACAGGCCCCTACCACTTGGCTCTAGATGAATTCTTAACCCATCGTCAACCATCTGACATCCACTGCTGGATGTAAGTCTCCTCTAGACTGTTCCACACATTACTATTTCCAGACAGCCTTGAAGATTTATACATATTTACTTATTCTGAGTATACCTAAAGTATTGTCAAATCCCAAATGACCATAGAACCTCGTAAATGTAAAACCTGCCTAAGATTTCTTCTGACGGGAATTAAAGAATATAACGATTGCTGGCCCAGTGCTTTTCGTTGTTCAGGTCTTCTGTGTATTTCATTCAGATCCATCAGGGTGTATTGTCACAACGTCTTACAAAATACTAAAACACACATCAATTTATTGAGTGGCTTTCAATTCCTCTTATTCATTCTTCCTGTTGAAGCAGCGTTCCTACTGTTGACAGAAGTTGAAGCCGAAAAGATAGGACGAGAAACAGAGCCCTGTAAAGAATGAAAGCACTCAAACGTAACACCAGTCAGGGAGAAAGAGTCGCCTTAGAAGAACTGAGGAAGAATAAGAATATTCTGGTTCTCCAGGAGAGCAAGAGAAACTGTTGTTGTCTATAAGTGATTGTATAACAATCCATTTTGGTAGAAACCCAAGAAATGGTGGTAAACACCCTAGGGCCGGCGTGTAATGTATACTAAGCAGTATGAACCAAAAAGACTGATTTATTGAGTGAGACACTTAGAAGTGATCTGATGAGGTAGATTTTTAAGAAGATGCGAACCTTAATCTAAGACTTCAGAACAGATAGTGACACAGCCAGGTGACCCATCACCAAAACCTTAAAGAGCACCTAAGATTGACAAGGAAAGCTGCTCCTTCAGACCTATCGTTAGAGGGATCCACACACCTAGTTACAAACCAGCGAAGCATCTGGCTACCAAACTACGAGCCCTTGTGGGACACACAATTGTAGGTGGAGGATTTCATTGCTCGAATTAGGATAAACGCCACAGTAACTACATATTGGTCAGCACCTCTGCGACTTCTTGCGGTTGTGTTTATCGTCAACCTGTTTCACCTGGCATGTTAAATATTAGGCACAAGCAACCAGAGGCGCAGTGAGATCCACCCCTTACCCAAGGCCCCTCCAATCTTCGATAGTAATGAAGATCTTTAAGCAAGCATTCCAGTAAACTGCATTAAAATCCAAGCATATGCACTGTTGAGTGCAATTCGTGGACGTCGCATTCGACATTTGGCCCCACGGATAAGTAGCGTTATACAAAAGTTCTATCAACATACTGATATCCGGTAGAAGAATATAGTGTTCACCACAGAAGAGAGAGAAACGGTACGATTTCGTTGAGTGATATAAAGATCTGCGGAACTCCAAACATCAACCTGAGACAGGAGTTCTACTGGACCGAACCCAACGAATCCCATCATCATCCGGCTCAAGTGCGTTCAGTCTTAGGCACTCTGACTGCACGATCACATAGTATCAGTGATAGAAGCAATGTCAAACAAAAATTAAAATTTGTTCACGTTGTCAAGCAGAAGATACATTATATGTTGTAAATTTTTTTATCTGTGTTGGGAATTGTAAATCCATGGAGTCGAGTTTGCACATGAAATCTTCCTTCTTTGAATTGATGACTAGTTTTGACTAACAATTTAGCCATCTTCAGATCTAAGATATAAAACAGACTTTTCCCATGTTAGCAACGTACAGCAGCTAACAGAAATGCTCATAATACTGTAGCAGGTTTCACGATTGTATACACGAATTAATTACAGAAAAAATATCAGAAAACATTACTGATTCGTTTTAGTGTCATTACGGCTTCACACACAGAGAATCATCTTGAAGGTGGTTCGGTGAACCGTCTGCCAGGCACTTAACTGTGAAACGCAGAGTAATCATGTAGATGCAAATGTAGATGTAGATGCAGAAGATGAAAATTTACATGTGACAGATTCAGCACATGAAGCAGATGTGCAAAGTCGAGAAACTTTTTAGGCATTGGCAACTGTTGAAAAATTGATCTGAACAATACGTGAGCTGTTGTTAAAATGGTGAGAGTACTTGCAGTGTGAACGTTCCGCAGTATGTTAGACACATACAGCCTCTTTTTTCTCCTTCCCAGTAACCACATTATTGTCACGGAAAGATGGTTGTTAGTGGCGTCAGATTATGTAGAGAATATCATTTCCGCTTCGCACTACTGTGAGTAATTAAGCCGGCTAGCGATATGAACAACTACAGGCTAAGGCGGCCAACGAGATCACTGCGCGAGCAGCGAACGGTAGCAGGTATGTCTGCAGCATAATAGTTCTTTTTTAAACATAGTTCAACGCAACGACACTAGGTGGCACACAATAGTGTTTCCGCCAACTGGACACATGCGTAGCGCGTTTGCGCGACTCGTTGGTGGAACTAAACTGTTTCCGCCACCTCCAACTTTTCCGAAAGTATATTGGTAGTCGCACGTGTTTTGGGGTTAAATGTACTGTCGGTAATTGTAAACATACTTACATACTGAGCACGGAGGAAACTGTTGGCTCCTTGCACATTCATGCTATGCGTCGGTGTTTATGGGATTTTATCAGTGTGGAGTCTAAAAACAAACAAATACGTGCTTCTATGCTTGAGGCCGTCCTACATGTTCTGAACAATGATGAATTGACAAAATTGCGCTTCTGCTTCTTTTTAAATTTCATTCACTTCTGCTTCTTTTTAAATTTCATTTTCTTCATATCTATGTTCACAAATTTTTAAGTACTCATACTAACGGTTTTGGCCAGCAATGACCGTCGTCAGATCAGTTATATAAAATCATGTCCTAATATACTGGAGCCATAGTGGCATCGTCAAAAGCTAAACACAAAATCAGCGCAGGAATAGTGAAACGTATATACAGGGTTATTACAAATACAATAACTTTATTATTTGAGATATTTTCAAAATGCTTTGCACACCCATACAAAAACTCAAAAAGTTTTTTTAGGCATTCACAAATGTTCGATATGTGCCCCTTTACTGATTCGGCAGACATCAAGCCGATAATCAAGTTCCTCCCACACTCGGCGCAGCATGTCCCCATCAATGAGTTCGAAAGCATCGTTGATGCGAGCTCGCAGTTCTGGCACGTTTCTTGGTAGAGGAGGTTTAAACACTGAATCTTTCACAGAACCCCACCGAAAGAAATCGCATGGGGTTAAGTCGGGAGAGCGTGGAGGCCATGACATGAATTGCTGATCATGATCTCCACCACGACCGATCCATCAGTTTTCCAATCTCCTGTTTAAGAAATGCCGAACATCATGATGGAAGTGCGGTGGAGCACCATCCTGTTGAAAGATGAAATCGGCGCTGTCGGTCTCCAGTTGTGGCATGAGCCAATTTTCCGCGGGCTACGCGTGAAACTTGCCCGCACACGTTCAACCGTTTCTTCGCTCACTGCAGGCCGACCCATTGATTTCCCCTTACAGAGGCCTCCAGAAGCTTTAAACTGCGCATACCATCGCCGAATGGAGTTAGCAGTTGGTGGATCTTTGTTGAACTTCGTCCTGAAGTATCGTTGCACTGTTATGACTGACTGATGGGAGTGCATTTCAAGCACGACGTACGCTTCTCGGCTCCTGTCGCCATTTTGTCTCACTGCGCTCTCGAACGCTCTGACGGCAGAAACCTGAAGTGCGGCTTCAGCCGAACAAAACTTTATGAGTTTTTCTACGTATCTGTAGTGTGTCGTGACCATATGTCAATGAATGGAGCTACAGTGAATTTATGAAATCGCTTCAATCATTTGTAATAGCCCTGTAAATAATAGTATACGCAAGAGTCATCTTGTCAGAAGCACTACTGTTCAAAACAACAGTAGTATTGGTGACGAGATGACTCTTGTGTATACTATTATTTATATATGTTTGACGATGCTGGCACTCATATTGTATTTAGCATTTGTCGGTGCCACTATGGTTGCAGTATATTTGGAAACATTTTTATAAAACAGATCTGAAGACGATCATTGCTGACCGCAATCGGTAGTCTGAGGACTCAGAATTTGTGACGATAGACGTGAAGCAAAGGAAATTTATTCTATTTTCGGGTCATTGTTCAATTCGCGACCAGGTCTTCTTCACTTCAAGTATTACGCATTTTGCATGTTACAGTACTCCATTTCTTCTGTGGTCTTCTTACATTTCTTCGTCCAGTGTACTGTGTCACCCGAACAAGACACAGCCAGGGCAAAAGCACCATAGGCTTAAAGATACGAGCTAGTACCGGTGCCATAGAGACTCGCCGCTTGCGCAGATTCCACCAGCGCCACAGGCGGCGCTGAGCATGAAGATATCAACTTCGCCTCGCCCACTTGCCGGCCGAGTACAACCCGCCAATGACCGGACGATAATGGACAGAAGTCTACTCAGAAGATAGAAGGGCAACTCTCGCCCACTTGGATATAGATCATCGGCCAAGGTTGAACTAGACAGGGAACGTCGTTTAGTGAACTTTAAGAAGTGAACAGACAGTTGTTGTAAATTGCCTTTGCTATGTACTGCGATGTTTACTTACGGTTTTTTGCACTTAAGTGCCTTTTTTGTGTTATATTACACGCATTGTTGCAGACTTCATTATTCAAGTCACAAAGATAAATAAACCTTTGAATTCATTTGTGCAACTTAGTTTCTAATTTGTTGGAGTGTTGTAGAACCTCAGTTCTCCTATCCTGTTACCTGTCTCTGGGGCATAGCTGGGTAATAGCGGTAGGGAGAAATTGTCGTAGCGGTGTACTGCACAAGAAGCCGTTTCACGAACCCACAAACTCGGCATACCGTAATAATAGTGGCACAGCGGCCTGCACAACGGTAGCAACGAGGCCTTTACGAAACTGGCCACGAGGGTTTACAAAACAGTGCATTTATAATTTAGAGCCTTTGCCTACATGTTCCTTCCATTTTCCTTTAGTTTTTCGTTTAGGTTACATGTTCGTAAATCGTTCCTCATATCATAATTTCTTCTCGATCGTCCGCTGTACATCCACACACTCTTCTTAGAAACTGTATTCTGCTTTCTTGGTATCTTGTTGCCCGTGCTTCATTTCCAAAATTAAGGGTTGGTACTACTATTGTTATATAAAATCTGAGCTGCACAGCAAAATTCGGTCAATTAGAAGCACAAAAATGAATTAAGAAAAATACTGGCAAGCTAAACATGTGGGTTCACAAGAACCAAATCCCACAGTCTTTTACAAACAAGTTTCAATTCTGGCGACAATTCTCCATGCATTACAGTATATTTCTTCCTTATTGCATTATAAACTCTGTTAAAACAAACGTGAACGGTTCTGGTGACATTCTCATCTGACAGAAATAATTTCTCAGATCTTCCACAACCGTTTCTTCAAACTAGGTCGCTGAGCAACCTAGCTGACACCTTTTCTTTATCTAGTCACGAACACAAACACGTCTCCCATATATATATATATATATATATATATATATATATATATATATATATATATATGCGATTTCATACAAACATTACCTCGACTACAACTCGTGGAGAAGTCAAAACTTTCATTTCAGACACGACTGAGAAGGAAGATTGACATCGAGGGTACTAGAAATGGAGCACAAGCTTGGAGCGTTTCAAGGACTGAGAAGGAAATCAGCCGTGCCTTTTCAGATCATCCATGCCGGCATTTATATGGAATGATTTAGGAAGATCACATAAAACCTAAATCAGCATGAGCAGGCAGTAATTTGAGCCGTCGTCCTCCCAAATGTGAGTCCATTGCGCTAAACGTTGCAGCGCATCGCTCAGTGAAACGACGAAACTGAAGTGTACACACGTCTCACTGTGTCTAGTCACATATGAAACCATTTCCACGAAACTCGCTTCAAGAAACGAGTTGTGCAACCCACAATGGGGTGACAAAAGTTATGGGATACCGTACCTCCTAATATCTGATGTCCTTGTGCCCTGCATACTGCAGCAACCCGACGCGGCATGGACTCAACAAGTCAAAGGAAGTTCCCTGCAGAAGTATTGGACTGTGCTGCCTCTGTAGCTGTCTATAATTGCGAAAGTGTTGCCAGTGCACGATTTCGTGCAGGAACTGACCTTTCAGTTACGTCCCCATTAATGTTCGATGGTTTTCATGTCAGGTGTTACGGGTGGCCACATCATTCGCTCGAAATGTCCGGAACGGTCTTCAAGCCAACCACGAACAATTGTGGCCCGGTGGCAAGGTGCTTGTCATCCATAAAAGTCCATCGTTGTCTGGGAACATGAAGACTATTCATGGCTGCGAATGGTCTCCGTTAGTCTCACATAATCATTTCCAGTCAATGATCGGCTCGCTTTGACCAGAGGTTCCCAGGTAGATGCCATGTTCCTTGACTTCCGCAAGGCGTTCGATACAGTTCCCCACAGCCTTTAACGAACAAAGTAAGAGCATATGGACTATCAGACCAATTGTGTGATTATATTGAAGAGTTCCTAGATAACAGAACGCAGCTTGTTGTTCTGGAGAGCAGTCTTCCGAAGTAAGAGTGATTTCAGGTGTGCCGTAGGGGAGTGTCGTAGGAGGTGGTGGTAGTTAGTGTTTAACGTCCCGTCGACAACGAGGTCATTAGAGACGGAGCGCAAGCTCGGGTTAGGGAAGGATTGGGAAGGAAATCGGCCGTGCCCTTTCAAAGGAACCATCCCGGCATTTGCCTGAAACGATTTAGGGAAATCACGGAAAACCTAAATCAGGATGGTCGGAGACGGGATTGAACCGTCGTCCTCCCGAATGCGAGTCCAGTGTGCTAACCACTGCGCCACCTCGCTCGGTAGTGTCGTAGTACCGTTGCTATTCCTAATATACATAAATGACCTCGTGGATAACATCGGAAGTTTACTGAGGCTTTTTGTGGATGATGCTGTAGTATATCGAGAGGTTGTAACAATGGAAAATTGTACTGAAATGCAGGAGGATCTGCAACGAATTGACGCATGGTGAAGGGAATGGCAATTGAATCTCAATGTAGACAAGTGTAATGCGCTGCGAATACATAGAAAGAAAGATCCTTTATCATTTAGCTACAATATAGCAGGTCAGCCACTGGAAGCAGTTAATTCCATAAATTATCTGGGAGTACGCATTAGGAGTGATTTAAAATGGAATGGTCATATAAAGTCGATCGTCCGTAAAGCAGATGCCAGACTGATATTCATTGGAAGAATCCTAAGGAAATGCAATCCGAAAACAAAGGAAGTAGGTTACAGTACACTTGTTCGCCCACTGTTTGAATATTGCTCACCAGTGTGGGATCCATACCAGATGGGGTTGGTAGAAGAGATAGAGAAGATCCAACGGAGAGCAGTGGGCTTCGTTACAGGCTCATTTAGTAATCAAAAGCGTTACGGAGATGACAGATAAACACCAATAGTAGACTCTGCAGGAGAGACGCTCAATAGCTCGGTACGGGCTTTTGTTAAAGTTTCGAGAACATGCCTTCACCGAGGAGTCAAGCAGTATATTGCTCCCTCCTACGTATATCTCGCGAAGAGACCATGAGGATAAAATCGGACAGATTGGAGCGCACACAGAGGAATACCCACAATCTTTCTTTCCACGAACAATACGAGACTTGAACAGAAGGGATAACTGATAGAGGTACTCAAAGTACCCTCCGCCACATACCGTCAGGTGGCTTGGTGAGTATGGATGTAGATGTAGATGTAGAGGATCCAGTCCATTCCATGTAAACATAGCGCACACCGTTATGGAGCCGCCACCACCTTGCACAGTGCCTTGTTGACAACATGGGTCCATAGCTTCGTGCAGTCTGCGTCACACTCAAATCCTAGCATCAGCTCTTACCAACTGAAATCGGGACTCTTCTGACGAGGTTACAGTTTCCCAGTCGTCTAGGGTCACGAGTCCAGGAGAGCCGTTGCAGACGATGTCGTGCTGTCAGCAATGGTACTTGCGTCGGTCGTCCGTTGACACAGCCCATTAACGCCAAATTTCAGCTCACCCCGTTGCACATCCCACATTCATTTCTACGACTATTTCGCGAAGTTTGGCTTATTGGTTAGCATTGAAAACTCCACTCTAACTAGACTGCTCTAGGTCGTTCAGAGAAGGCCATCAGCCAGTGCGTTGTCCGTGGTGAAACGTGGTGTTCTTGACACTAAGGATCTCGGAATATTGAATTTCCTAACTATTTCCGAAATGGAATGTTCCATGCGCCTAGCTGCAACTACCATTCCGCACTAAAAGTCTGTCAGTTCCCATCGTGCCGCCGTAGTCGTGTCGGAAACCTTTTCACATGACTCACCTGAGTATAAATGACAACTCCGCCAATGCACTACCTTTTATATCTTGTTTAAGCGGTACTACCGTGATACGCATATGTGCATATCCCTATCTATGGCTTTTGTCAAGTCAGTGTAATGTCATTTAAGGCTTCAAACGTGCAGGCGCGTGCGGTATGTAGATGACGCAAACAGACTAGAGCGACGCGTTTCGTGGTTATATGTTTTCTCTGTGCTGCCTTACTCTCCATAATTTAAGAAAAACTGTGTATAGAGGGTGGTCCACTGATAGTCACCACGCTAAATGTCTCACGAAATAAGCATCAAACGGAAAAACTACAAAGAACGAAACTCGTCTAGCTAGAAGGGAGAAACCAGATGGTGCTATGTTTGGCTCGCTAGATGGCGCTGCCATAGGTCAAACGGATATCAACTGCGTTTTTAAAAAATAAGAACCCCCATTTTTTATTACATATTCGTGTAGTACGTACAGAAATATAAATGTTTTAGTTGGACCACTTTTATCGCTTTGTGATAGTCACAAACCTATAAGGACGTGGTATCACGTAACATTCCGCCAGTGCGTACGGTATTAGCTTCGTGATACATTACCCGTGTTAAAATGGACCGTTTACCAATTGCGGAAAAGGTCGATATCGTGTTGATGTATGGCTATTGCGATCAAAATGCCCAACGGGCGTGTGCTATGCATACTGCTCGGTATCCTGAACGACATCATCCAAGTGTCCGGACCGTTCGCCGGATAGTCACGTTATTTAAGGAAACAGGAAGTGTTCAGCCACATGTGAAACGTCAACCACGACCTGCAACAAATGATGATACCCAAGTAGGTGTTTTAGCTCCTGTCGCGGCTAATCCGCACATGAGTGGCAGACAAATTGCGCGAGAATCGAGAATCTCAAAAACGTCGGTGTCGAGAGTGCTACATCAACATCGATTGCACCCGTACCATATTTCTATGCACCCGGAATTGCATGGAGACGACTTTCAACGTCGTGTACAGTTCTCCCACTGGGCGCGAAAGAAATTACGGAACGATGACAGATTTTTTGCACGCGTTCTATTTAGCGACGAAGCGTCATTCACCAACAGCGGTAACGTAAACCAGTATAATATGCACTATTTGGCTACGGAAAATCCACGATGACTGCGACAAGCGGAACATCAGCGACCTTGGCGGGTTAATGTATGGTGCGGCATTATGGGTGGAAGGATGATTGGCCCCCATTCTATCGATGGCAATCTAAATGGTGCAATGTATGCTGATTTCCTAAGTAATGGTTCAAATGGCTCTGAGCACTATGGGACTCAACTGCTGAGGTCATTAGTCCCCTAGAACTTAGAACTAGTTAAACCTAACTAATCTAAGGACATCACAAACATCCATGCCCGGGGCAGGATTCGAACCTGCGACCGTAGCGGTCTTGCGGTTCCAGACTGCAGCGCCTTTAACCGCACGGCCACTTCGGGCGGCTCCTAAGTAATATTCTACCGATGTCACTACAAGATGTTTCACTGCATGACAGAATGGCGATGTACTTCCAACATGATGGATGTCCGGCACATAGCTCGCGTGCGGTTGAAGCGGTATTGAATAGCATTGATTGGTCGTCGAAGCACATACCATGGCCCGCACGTTCACCGGATCTGACGTCCCCGGATTTCTTTCTGTGGGGGAAACAGGATATTTGCTATCGTGATCCACCGACAAAGTCTGACAACATGCGTCAGCGCATTGTCAATGCATGTGCGAACATTACGGAAGGCGAATTACTCGCTGTTGAGAGGAATGTCGTTACACGTATTGCCAAATGTATTGAGGTTGACGGAGCTCATTTTGAGCATTTATTGCATTAATGTGATATTTTCAGGTAATCACGCTGTAAGAGCATGCGTTCTCAGAAATGATAAGTTCACAAAGGTACATATATCACATTGGAACAACCGAAATAAAATGTACAAACGTACCTTCGTTCATTATTTAAATTTAAAAAACCTACCTGTTACCAACTGTTCGTCTAAAATTGTGAGCCATATGTTTGTGACTATTACAGCGCCATCTATCACAAAGCGAAAAAAGTGGTCCAACTAAAACATTCATATATCTTTACGTACTACACGAAAATGCAATAAAAATATTGGTTCCTATTTAAAAAACGCAGTTGATATCCGCTTGACCTATGGCAGCGCCATCTAGCGGGCCAACCACAGTGCCATCTGGTTTCCCCCTTCAAGCTAGACTAGTTTCGTTCTCTGTACTTTTTCGTTTGACGCTTATTTCGTGAGATATTTGGCCCTTATAATTGCTGGAGCTCATCCAAGATCATCCTACAAACACTTATTTATAGAGCTAGAAATCTTCACTGTAGCCTCACAATATATATATTCACTTATGAAATTTGTTATTAACAATCCGAACGAATTCAAAAGTAATAGCAGTGTACATGGCTACAACACTAGGAGGAAGGATGATCTTCACTACTTAAGGTTAAATCTAACTTTGGCTCAGAAGGGGGTAAATTATGCTGCCACAAAAGTCTTTGGTCACTTACCTAATAGCATCAAAAGTCTGAAAGATAGCTATATAGCATTTAAAAGGAAATTAAAAGAATTTCTTAATGGCAACTCCTTCTACTCATTAGATGATTTTTTTGGATATAGTGAGTGGGTAATTCCCCAACCTCGAATATATATATATATATATATATATATATATATATATATATATATATATATATATATATATTATTGAGTGTCATTTAATATTTTGTCTAATGTAATATCTTGTATAGACACCTTTTATTAACCTGACACGATATATATATATATATATATATATATATATATTATTGAGTGTCATTTAATATTTTGTCTAATGTAATATCTTGTATAGACACCTTTTATTAACCTGACACGTTCCACAATATTACGAAGTCTCGTACTCATCATCTATGGAACAAGTACTAATCTAATCTAGACCAATGGACCACCCCGTATACCGCTCGTTTCAGATGCCCAAAAGCCGAGCTAGATACCGCGTGAATTTAAAACAAGTCGCTGTCACCACAAGTGCCCTTCCCAGAAGTTGATGGCGCTCCCGGTGGACGGCGCCGAGTAACCGGCCGGAGCGGCAGCGCTCGCGGTCGGTGACCGGCTGCTTCTGTACTTGCTACCTGCTGGCTACCTGCGGTCGCCAGCTCGCACCTGCGGCCGTCTTGGTCGCAGTAGGCGACTGTTTTGCCGGCCGCTCCCAGGTCGTTAAAAATCGCTTAGCGCCGCCGAGCACAAAGAGCCTGGCCAGCAAGAAGTCTCCCGCGCCCGACACCGTTTCTTTCCCGCCTCGGCGCCGCCTCCTTTTCCTCCTCCCAGCTACCGGCGAGAGGCGATTGCATTACCGCAGACTTTGCCTTCCGTAATCCAGTGCTTATGAAACATCCGACAGAAGAAGAAACTGTATTCCTCGCTGCAGTGAGCTGCGTATATTTTTGTACGTCTGCCTTGGCGGACCGAGGTGTAGAGTTTCAGAGAAACTCGCAGATAACCAGGACAAAGGGGTATGTGCGTGCAGAATCAGATACCGTAATAGACCTGCAAAGAACTAATGTTGTGTACCTTTCATGTTACTAACGCCAAAAGAGGTAGAGATAGACTTACACTGGCTTACGACATGCGTGTTTCATGTTGACTTTTTTTTAGGCTGTGTTTGCGCTTTCGACATTTTACGAGTAATATAGGTTATTCACCATATTTTGTGTCTGCAACAAAAGTGTTACACTATGTGATCAAAAGTATCCAGACACCTGTCTGAAAATGACTTACAAGTTCGTGGCACCCTCCATCGATAATGCTGGAATTCAATGTGGTGTTGGTCCACCCTTAGCCTTGATGACAGCATCCACTCTCGTAGGCATACGTTCAATCAAGTGCTGGAAGATTTCTTGGGGAATGGCAGCCCATTCTTCATGGAGTGCTGCACTGAGGAGAGGTATCGATGTCGGTCAGTCAGGCCTGTCACGAAGTCGGTGTTTAAAACATCCCAAAGTTGTTCTATAGCATTCAGGTCAGAGTGCAGGTCAGTCCATTAAAGGGATGTTATTGTCCACTCCGCCACAGGCCGTGCATTATGAACAGGTGTTCGATCGTGTTGAAAGACGCAATCGCCATCCCCGAACTGCTCTTCATCAGTGGGAAGCAAGAAGATGCTTAAAAACATGAGTGTGATAGTGCCACGCAAAACAACAATGGATGCAAGCCCTCTCCATGAACAAGACGAGCACACCTTAACGCCACCGCCTCCGAATTTAACTGTTGGTACTACACACTCCGGCAGATCACGTTCACCAGGCATTCGCCATACCCACACCCTTCCATCGCATCCCCACATTGTGTACCGTGATTCGTCACTCCACGTTTTTCCACTGTTCAATCGTCCAATATTTACTCTGCTTGCTCCAAGCGAGGCGTCGTTCGGCATTTACTGACGTGATGTGTCGCTTATGAGCAGCCGCTCGACTATGATATCCTAGTTTTCTCACCTCCAGCCTAAGTTTCATAGTAACTGCAGTGGACCCAGATGCAGTTTGGAATTTCTGTGTGATGGTCTGGATAGATGTCTAAATAACTGGGAATTACAGTTACCAACAACTCAAATTCGAACGATAAAATAGATAATTTTGTGGGGAAGGCAAACCAAAGACTGCTCTTTGTTGGCCGAACACTTAGACGATGCAACAAGTTTGCTAAAGAAACTGGCCTTCGCTGCGCTTGTCCTTCCGATAGAGTACTGCCGTATACAATTTGGGTTCCTTACCAGAAGGCATTTTCCGTTGAGGCGAAATCTTTTCACGAAATTTCAGTCTTGAACGTTCTCCTTCGAATGCGAACATATTTGGTTGGCACCTACTAGCATGGAGAAAAAAAAAGTTCAAATTTGTGTGAAGTCTTATGTGACTTTGGGACTTAACTGCTAAGATCATCAGTCCCTAAGCTTACACACTACTTAACCTTAATTATCCTAAGGACGAACGCACACACCCATGCCCGGGGGAGGACTCGAACTTCCGCCGGGATCAGCTGCACACTCCATGACTGCAGCGCCCGAGACCGCTCGGCTAATCCCGAGCGGCCCTTACATGGAGAGAAATGATCATTATAATAAAGTAAGAGAAATCAAACATCGTTCGGAATGATTTAAGTGTTCATTTCTTCGGCGCGTTGTTAGAGAGTGGAAGATAAGGAAGCAGTGTGAAAGTGGTTCAGTGAACCCACTGCCAGGCAGTTAAATCTGAACCACAGATCAGTCATGTAGATGTAGAATGGCTATAGTGACACCCGCGCACCGTGAATGAATTTCTATTGCAAAAAAAACTGAAAGCACGAACAATGATTGCATTTCACTCAACAAAGGTCTGCCATATTTGCCGAGGACCTTTTAAGGACGGTGACGTTAAACAAAGAGAGATCAGTACGATTTTACCTGCATATGTCAGCTGCAACTTGACATATAGGCATCACTTTACAGCGCCAGTGGTATTTCACGATCTGAACAACTACGATGGTCATTTTTTGATCGCAAACATAAATGACCAAACAAAAACAGAGGGGACGACGACTTGTCACGTTTCTTTGCTGCTTTCGAAGGTGGAGGAACATAAACCATTTACAAAGAATGTTGTAGTAATACACTGAGAGTGAAAATGCTTTTTAAATTTCAGATGTATAGATTCACTTAGCTTTCGACACCCTTCCACTGAGAGTACTCGTATTGAAACGCGTACGTTTCATAGGCAGCGATGGCGAGCCATGACAATCTCTGACCAGAGAGCATGTAGTCAGCTCAGTTGCGAGAGAGTAATAGCGCGCGAGAGTACAGTGCAGTTGCATGTAGGGAGTCAGTAGTTGCAGTTGCGAGTTAGCTTGTGTGTGACGAGTCGGCGGGCGTCGACATGGCATTCTGGTCGAGATTCAGGACAAGGTATATATTTTAAATAAGGTAATGAAACAGCTTTGCGCTCAGCTAATAATGTATTGTAATGGATCTTAAGTGTAATTAATTTGTTCAAGAATCGCCGCAATAATAATTTCGTTTTTAAAGCAACCATTTTTAACAAAGAATCCGTTTTTGAAATAATATTTCCCTTGCATTTCCTTAAAGAAAAGTTTACCTTAACTTCAAAAAAAATTATATTTGCGATGCATTTCCTCCAAGCTATGGCGAAAAATAAGAGCAGATGCAGTTTTATTGAGGTAAGAATTTGAGTTTAATCAGGGCCTAAAGATCGACATTTCGGTCTATTTACGTTTTCATTGTCAATGAGATTTCATTTCTTATTAAATTGACTTTCATTCTCTGGGGAGGTTACACTTGGCTCTATGTCCGTTGACAAGTAAAATATTTTCATTAGCATTTCTCTTGGGAGGTTACAGTATGCATAATACTTTATATCAGACGAACTCAAGAAGTACACATTTTTCTGACATTTCTGTACAAGTGTGTGAATAATGAATCGTTTTTGTCAGAAGAACATTGACCAGAAGTTAAGAATCTTACTTGTGTGTTAAAATCTGGAACTGTAACAGAAGGCAAACCGTGCCAAATACGAGTAAATTGCAGTGGATAAGTGTAAGTCAGTGGGAGACTATTCTGATCTGCATTGTAAATTGATGTTCTATCGCTTGCCAATGTGTCTGAAGAGATTCAGAGCTTGTGTATTAAAACATGTGAGCTGAATCTAGCCATTTACACTACTTCCTTCAGCTTCACATGAGAAGCTCTACCGAAACATACTAGAGCCCAATTGCAGCTTTTTAACGACACTGGACTACTTCAGTTTATTGAAAGAGGCATCACAGGTGGTGTTGTTTAATGTTCATGAAGACAAGCAGTTGCAAACAACAGTTTCAAAACCAGTCATGATGATACACCTGTCAAATCTTGATGTGAATAGCCTTTATAACTGGTAAGTGGAGGTCTTCCACTGTCTAATTCAACAGAATTTTCTCAAGAGAGTGTTGAAACTATTAATGTGCAAAAATACATGATTATCCTGACATAGGATAAATTTTAGAAGCAGATATCGATTATCTTGAGAGTATTTATGGGTTTCATACTGTTAAACAATAAGTGATACGAAGCTTCCTGGCAGATTAAAACTGTGTACCGGACTTGCAAGTTTCGCTGGAGAGCTTCTGTAAAGTTTGGAAGGTAGGATACGAGGTACTGGCAAAAGTAAAAGCTGTGAGGATGGGGCGTGAGTCATGCTTGGGTAGCTCAGTTGGTAGAGCACTTGCCCGCGAAAGACAAATGTCCCGAGTTCGACTCTCGATCCGGCCCACAGTTTTAATCTGCCAGGCAGTTTCTTATAAGCGCACACTCCGCTGCAGAGTGCGAATCTTATTTCAATAAGTGATACAAATATCAGCACAAGATGATAAACATTTTACACTTCCAGGTAAGTGGACACATTAGCTATGGGTTCTGTCACCGGAACAACGAAGTTGATGTCTGATTTTATCACGTGTACGAGTGTGTGGTTTGGATGTGTTAAGGATGACGTGACTGTTCGGCCTCACCTTGTCCACAGCCGTTTTCTCTCGTTTAATACGCGACTGGGATAGGGCACGTGACTTGAGAAGTTCATATGCATTGGTAAATAAAGATGTAGACATACAGGAAGATTTACGGGAAGTGATGATATCAGTAAAATTTTGATGGGGAAACAATAATTTTTGTGGGTTTATTAGGTTATCAATATTCTTTAAACAGGGAAAAGAAACTGAAAGGTGGCTACACTGAGTCACAGCGCCAGAGATTGCGCTAAAGATTATTATTCCACCGCTCCACTGGTGCAGTAGTAGTTCAGAGGATGTCGAGGGCAGTTGTTCTGCTGGGCGAGAGAGTAGGTGCTGTTCGGTTGGTGTAATGTATACATGGAAGATGTTGCAATTATCTCAGTGTATTTTTCGTCAATATATATAGAGGTAAAAAAAAGTATTACAGATTTCTCTAACGACAATGCCTCTTGGTCACAGGTTCAGTCAACAAAGCATCTGGCTCGTGTTCATGTATTAGAGTTCTAATTCTGGTTTCTATGTGCAATTATAGTATTTCTGGTATTTCAATTAGTTCATTGTAAATGGTGTTTAAAATATCTTGTCGTATTGAGGAAGAACCGAGCCAGATATATGTACGTTGAGTCACACTACCACACACAGAACAGTTACACTTGTGCTTTGTTGTTTCGTAGCTTTTTTAGTTGCAGGGGACTTAATTAATCAATTGTGTTAATGGAAATTCCTTGTCATTCTTTATTTTTATTTTATGCAGTCAGATTGCGTTCTAATACTAGCCAGGGCCAACCGGTTACGAGACTTCGTAACCATCACACAGCTACTAGAATTATTGCATTTATTCTTTATTCTTTTTAATTAAGCCCCCATGCAAAACATAGAGACTATGTGTACTCAGATCTGTTAATTAGTGACAAAACCCACATTAGAAGAACGAATTTGACTTTAAAAATATAAAAAAGAGGGAATTAAGAACGTGCTATTATCGTAAATTAAATTCTTCAGGCAACACACACATTTGATTAAGTTCACTAAGGCCATTGGGAATAGGCAACAAAAATGGAGAAACAAATACAAATATAAATATTTTGTTGTCAAGAGAAATTCAGATCTCAACCACAATGGGGCACTGAAATTGAGCTAATGGCGACAAGTGAAAATTTCTACAAATAAAACTTTTTTTTATGGAAACGTTGCATAGGGGCTTAATTAAATAAAAATATGAATGCAATGCAAATACTTTTTAATTTTCTGTCGCTGTATGTCCGATTACGCAAGTCTCGTAAACGGCTGGCCCTGACTAGTAATTGTTACGCTATCTGACTGCTTAGAATGACAACAAAGAATGAAATGAAAATTTTCGTTAACACAATTAATTAATTAAGTCCCCAGCAACTATAAAACCAACGCCACAACAAGCACAAGAGTAACTGTTCTGTGTGTGGAAGTGTGACTCAACGCACATCTGGCACGGTTCTTCTTCAACAAGACAAGAAATTTTAAATACCATTTATACTGACGTGATAAAAAAAATTAGAAATACGATAATTGCGCAAGAAAACCAGAATTACACTCTAATACAAGAACACAAGCCAGATGCTTTGTTGACTGAACCTGTAATGATGCATTATTTGAGATACAGAAATATTAAAAAGAAAAAACAGGGAATTTGTTACCTTCATATATATTGACGAAAAGCACTCAGATCATTACAATATCTCCATTGGAACAACATCTGCTATCTCTCCCATCAAACCACTGCATAAAACATGGAACAACACTCTCCACTATCACATCTCACTCCGACTTCACGACAAGCAGTGTCCACCACAACTTCTCGGCAAGAACTGCCTGCCGCTACTTCTCAATAATCACTGCCTGTGGAGGCGGCGGAACAAAACTCTCTGGCGCGATCTCTGGCGCTGTGGCTCAGTGTAGCCACCTTTCAACGTAAACGAAAAATTACAATTTTAATCTTAATGCATTTTTTAGTTTGGTTCGAAAAGTGACTTCGACACTATTGAACTTCGTCATGTAAGGATGTAAATGTGATTTGTTAAGAAATATTTTCTTTGTAAAAATAACAAAGATTGTTATATCCATATGATAAATCTCACTTCATAAAAACAGAATTAATTGACGAAGAAGAAAAGGTCTGCAATAAACTAAGGCTACGGCCATATAAAACTGTTGTTGCATTGTTTGTTCTACGTCAGTGTAAAAACTGGATTCTGAGATGTGAAGAAATCGGTTTGATTTATATAGTGACTTCTTCCTGCGGTCTAATACGGGTTGGAAATTAAAATGTTACGAATATCTCTCAGAGTCGTTGTTTTAGTGTTATCTAATTCTAATTCTAAAACAGTGATAATAGTGAGGTATAGTGAAAGGTTTGTCGACGAGAATAGCCTCTTCCCAACCCCAGTGATGGAGTTGTCCTCCTTCCATGGAGCCGGTGCCGAAGACCACAAATCTATGTGATCGTATCTACGAAGAGGTCCACAGTGTAAACACAGCTACTCCGGAATACCCCGCGTACATCCTGCCTCTTCAGGCCGTAATGGCTAGACGGATTCTCAAGACGAGTTGGTCATTTTCTTATGCTACGTCGGGTACTGTGGTACGCTGCAGGCAGGACGGTGGCTGGCTCTCTGGCAGTGCGCCCCCCGTGGTCCGGGCGACCGCCGTGTTGTCTCTCCGCTGCACCAGCAGGGACAGTCCTTTCCGCTGGCTGTTTTCTACGAGAAACTCTCTCTCTTTGAGAATAATTCATGGACAGTCGTTCTTTGAGTTCGCTAATCGAGTGCCGGAGACGCTACATTATGCATTCCTTTGAGCCGCTTGGGGGCCTTGTGCGTGTCTTTTAACACTTCTTGCGTCGTCCTTGTACTAGGTCGAGAGCCAATGAAAGGGGCTCCTGAATGACGTAATCGCCGCCTCTACCTCCACTTTCGAAGAGAGACGTTCCCACCGCGAATACACTGACCTCATTTTAACGACCAGAAATCTTCACCACTATGGACGCTGCGTCTCTGATCTCTAGGTCACTTCTGTCTAAGGTATACCAATTTAAATAAAAGGCTTGGGTTTGTGCAAATGTCTCCGTTACCCTATTCGAATAAAATAGTCCACTTGCGCATAAGACAACACTGTACGCGTTGATCACAATTAAACTTTCGCTACTTGCGTCAGTATCGATTGAAACTTATTTAGCGTATGGGTACCCAGCTTCGTAGGAATGCTCTTCAGAATGTTCGTTATAGGGTTTGCGTTGTTACTAGCGTTAATGTCAAGGCTTTGCGACAGACACCCGTGCCGATACGGCGACGTAGCGTTGGAACACAGCTGCAGACAGTCAACATGGGTCTGGACAAGGAGGGAGCGGCTTTACTCGTAGAGTTTCTATATCAAAACAAGACAAATAGTGCTGATGCATTTCGCGTGTATCGGCGCATAAAAGAAATACGGAGAAGTCCTCTTTCCGCGCCAGGGTTGAAGAACACAGTTAAAAGTTCGAATTAACGGCCCGCCGCTCGTGGTCTCGCGGTAGCGTTCTCGCTTTCCGAGCACGGGGTCCCGGGTTCGATTCCCGGCGGGGTCAGGGATTTTCACCTGCCTCGAGATGACTGGGTGTTTGTGTTGTTCTCATCATTTCATCATCATCCAGGAAAGTGGCGAAATTGGACTGAGCAAAAAGATACGGGCGCTGATGACCACGCAGTTGAGCGCCCCACAAACCAAACATCATCATCATCGAATTAACTGGCGATTTTGGAATTGCTCCTGTGTGATCACCAAGATCACCAAATTTTGTCTCATGTGATTTCCGGCTGTGGGGTATCAGAAGGACGGGGTTTGTCAACGGAACACTAATACACGTTGGAGGTTGAAGATAAGCATAAGCATACCGGGTGAAGTAGCCAATATCTCACCTAAGATGCTTCAGGCAGCGGTGGGGCAATATCGAGTGATGTTCCATGCTGTCGTGGATGCAGCTGGTCGTTACAATGAGCAACGTTTATAACCTGCAACGTAAACACGATACGCAGTAACTTTTAACAAATATGACCCTCTCATGTGGAAATTGAAACGTGTTTCTTGCAATGGCTTATTAGTTATTTCTCTTCTGCATTTCCTTACAACTGTTTCCATAAAGTTTCATTGTCGTGTGATCGCTCGTTCTTCATGGACGCCCCTCGTAAGTAATGAAAGTTTAATTATAACCACCCTGTATGATGACTGAAGTCTTATTATTACCTCCCTGTCTATCAAATATATATAGTAACTGCTACACAGATGCTCGTGATGGCATGTATTACTTTTAAGCTACGTTGAAACAGTTTCCAGTTGTTCTGTGCCCAATTACAATATTCCAGCGTGTAGCCCAGTGGTCGAACCAGCGGTCCGCAAGCAGCAACCAGTCCATGAAATATTTCGTGTTCAGTTTCTAATACATAAAAAAATATATATTGTCTATTTATCTAATTATCTGGAATTTAACTGATGGTATTCGTTCAATCTTAGCTGGAATGTAATGGCAATATCAGGGGTAATGACCTACATATTAAAGTAATATTCTTGTAGGTATCAGTGATCCAATGCGGTTGTAATTCTTTATAGTATTTGTTCTCCGAAAATCGACCAAATTACTCTTCTACTGCATGACGTCCCACTGCTAAGTTCGCTACAGTCTGTCACACGAAAAGGAATTAGACTTCTCGCAACAGAACACTCGGAAGTTGTCTATGCAATGGCACTATGCGAGACTGAGATTGGTAGTATGATCCGTCCAAGGAAAATCTCAAACAGGAGGAAAACATTTTTGCGGTGAACAAAATTTCTCTCAGCAGAGTTCTGACCGTGCGCAAGTTCGTGGATTTTCTACCGAAGTCAATTTGTTGGAATGTCTATTCCGATGTGCAACACGTCGGGATTCATGCACACAGTGCCACTTGAAAATGTATTTTTAGATATTCTTCTTGTACAGTAGTGCCCAGCGTTCATAATTACCTTATTTCGACGCTCCCATTTCATTATATTTAGAGTTCCAGAATTTCACAAAATGGCTAACTTACAACAATAGATTCCATTTGCGTCATGCAAAATTCAGTACACGTCCATCTAGTCGAAATCTGAACATCAGAGTGAGTTATTTCGTTTCCTTCATAGCTTACTTGCTAAGTCCAAGTGGAACGCTCCACAGAGCGCATACCTACTCTCTCGCAGTGACAAATTAGAGATTCTCCATTATATATCAATCATAATAGCAGGTAATTATTAATATCGCGTATTTGTTTCAACGTGGTGAAGGCTCCTCATTGTTAACAATCGATCTGCTTTCAGATTGTTGCCCACATCATAGTATGGAAACATATTTTGTCGTCCGTTGCACAGTGACACGGCAACAAAGAGCCTTTAGCTTTATTCTTACTACTGTGAGCTGTACTGGGGCTCGAACCAGGAACATAGCTCCAACCGATTGAGCTATCCAGGACGGCTCACAAACTGTCGACACAGCATCAGTTCCGGGTAGTTTCAACGTGGTCAAGGCTCCTCATTATTAACAATCGATCTGCTTTCACATTGTTGACCACATCATAGTATGAAACATATTTTGTCGTCCGTTGCACAGTGACACGGCAACAAAGGGGCTTTAGCTTTATTCTTACTACTGTGAGCTGTACTGGGGCTCGAACCAGGAACATAGCTCCAACCGATTGAGCTATCCAGGACGTCTCACAAACTGTCGACACAGCTTCAGTTTCGGGTAGTATTAGTCATAACTATTATTTATGAAGTTCCAATAATTATTGTATTTTTCAGTCTACAGCGTTCAGTATACGAGGGTTGTTCAAGAAGTAATGGCGCACATTTTTTTTAAAAAGCCAATAATACGCATAGGTGCTTCACATTTGATGTTTTTTCTGTGCGCCAGTGAAGTTTCGAACCGTTCTGACAGATGGCAAAGCCTTAGTACAGCGTCAACATACGACTCACAGAACAAACAGCGTGCTGTCATTGCATTATTGTGTGCAGAAAAAGAAACCATGGTGAACGTCCATTCACGTTTGTGTGTAGTGTATGGAGATCCTGCAGATGATAAGCAGTAAATCTGGGCGATAGGTACACAGAGTTACAGCCTCAGGAAATGCAAAACAGAGCTCCATGGTCAGCCACGCTCGGGTCGTCCTGTCACGGCCACTGCACCAGACATGCCGAAACGTGCCAACGGCGCATTAAAACTCGAAGATTGGCTCTACAGTTGTCGGGCAGCATTTGAAGTGCGTCTGCAATGATCGAGATTCTCGGATATCCCAAGGTGTGCTCACGTGGGTTCCGCGAATGCTCACAGCGGACCAAAAGATTCACAGAAAGGTCATTTTATCTGAATTGTAGGAGCGTTTTGAGACCGACGGAGAAGCCTTTCTGTCACGGATCGTTACAGGCTGGGTGCACCACTTTGTGCCGGAAACAAAAAAAGGGCCGACCGCGGTGGCTGTGCGGTTCTAGGCGCTCCAGTCCGGAGCCGCGCTGCTGCTACGGTCGCAGGTTCGAATCCTGCTTCGGGCGTGGGTTTGTGTGATGTCCTTAGGTTAGTTAGGTTTAAGTAGTTCTAAGTTCTAGGGGACTGATGATCACAGCAGTTGAGTCCCATAGTGCTCAGAGCCATTTGAACCAAACAAAAAAGGCAGTCCATGGAGTGACAGCATTCTTATTCACCACAAAAGGAGAAATTCAAGACATACCCCTCTGTCGGAAAAGTCACGGAAAAGTCACGGCGACAGTCTTCTGGGATTGTGATGGCGTCATTCTCGTGGAATTGATGTCAAGAGATTCAACCATCAATTTAGAGTCAAGAACCGTTTCCGACATGTTCGATCGGGCAGGAATCCAGCAGAAATCTTGTTCCAACACGATAATGCACGCCCACCCACAAGTCTGAGATCCCGGCAACACTTCGCCAAATTGGGCTGGACATCATTGCCTCATCCACCCTACAGTCCAGACCTAGCGCCTTCGAACTTCCATCTCTTTGGGCCGCTTAAAGATTCTCTACGGGGAACACACTTTGAAGATGACGAAGAGTGTCAGTCATGCAGTGAAAACATGGCTACGCCTACAGGACAAGGACTTTAACAGCAAGAAACGCATGCTCTCCCACAACGCTGGAATAGGGCCATAGAACGTGATGGAGACTACTTAGAAAAATATGACATGGACAAGACATGCAATCCTGTCTCTTACAAATAAATATGTTCCGAGAAAAAAAAAGTAGGGCATTACGTACTGACGTAGACTGCTGAAATATTCTTTTTTGGTTGTAAAAAATAACCACACCGTTGTCAAAAACATCTAACAAGGGCAGAACGAAACACAAGCGCATTAGCTTTAATGTACAATGACCCGCAATTTTTTGAAGATGGAACTTCGATCCTGGTAGCGAATTTAAAAATGTTTAACGTGTAACGTCCCCTTTGAAAAATTGTATACGAGACTGTGCTTAACCTGACACACAATAATTTTAGCGCAACGCAATCTGACTATCAAAAATCCCTGCAAAAGAATGGCCCTGAGTAACATTAAACTATACTTTTCAGAAATCACTTACCTCACAAAAATCTTCGTTACTCGAACTACTGCAATACAGCGAGCGCCACTACTGCCAGCTAAATAAAAGATTCAAACTACTGAAGGCACTAACTACTGATAGGGATAGTTAGCAAATGAAAGATATTAATAGAGAACAAACAATGTATTTACCTTAATATTCAAAATTGACATCCAGTATTACAAATTATCAAAACACCACCATCTCTCTCCCCACATCCACCACTGCTGGCGGCTCACCTCCAACTGCGCAACACTACGCGCTGTTCACATCCAGCTGCCGCTCTACAATGGCAGACAACAATGCAAACTAGCCACAGACTGCACACAGCACAGCCAGTGATTTCATTTTCATACAGAGAGCGCTACGTGGCGGCGGCGTTACCAATATAAGATCCTAAACAGCCTACTTACATAAAGAAAACATAAACAGCTTACTTACATAGCCCCCATGCTCCCCACAAAAAATTTTTACAAATGGTGTTGGGCACTGGCCAATACAGATTTGAAAAAAAATTTTTCACAATTACAGTAACAAAGATATAAAATGCACACACTTATTGATACAATGTTGGTCAAAAGCTAAAATTTTCTCACAGTCCATAAAGATAGTCCTGATCATTCATCATAATAGTAATTACAGTTTCTCATTAGTAAAAGAAATTGCACACAGAAGTAGTGGATTTTCATGCAGTCTTGAAGAAGTAGTGTTGTCCTTCCAACGGAAAGACAGTGCTGACTCTTGACATGCTGACAGGTAATGGGCCACAACAGAGCAAACCCACAGCAGAGTCATTCGACGTTTTGAAGAAGATTGGTATGTAGGTCATCACAGAGTAGACCCACTGTAGTCCTGGTAGAGATTGTGGTATTGGTGGGCCATCAAAGATGCAGACCCACTGCAGTCCTTGTAGAGATAATGATATTGGTGAGTCAGGAAAGGTGTAGACCCACTGCAGTCCTTGTAGAAATGGCCAGCAGCCATCTGTTGTGACTGTGCGGGTGCACAATCACCATTGAAGAGTCTTGCAGTTAATATAGCAAGTCCATAACCACCACTTGTGCACTCACAAAGTTTTTGGAATTGTCCTTAGAACGAGCAATGCTGTTATCCAGTCCCTTGCTGAATTATCAACACACGTGCAAACACTAACAGTCCCTACTTCTCACATATTGTCCATATACTATGACCAACAGAAATGTGTGCAGTGAAATGGAACTTACAAGTTACTTAATTTGATGAACTGCTGTCAATTACAATTTTATAACATAAGAATACAATTACAAAGATACGAAATACATCATTAAAAACATAACAATACAGATAACATATGTAGTACAGGCTTTACAACAGAATAGAAATAAACATATACATCCGTGTTACTGGAATTATGACATAAGTACATACATAAAAGATCAGAATAACTTTCGAAACATCAACTTTACACATGAGCATTAAAACAAAACAGAATAAATAATGTCTAAGCATCTTTACAAAGTAAATTACAGAGTATTAGAAAAATTCTACAACATAGCTCTCATCAGCTAAACACATAAAGACAGGAAAAACACAAATACACAAGGGTACACAAATATATAGAGGGATGACACAAAAGGAAAGGACAGGGTTTGTTTTAATGCAGTATTTTGCATGGAGATCTCCCTTCGTTCATCATTATTCCCAAAAAGTCCTATCTAAGCCTACTTTCTGTATTCTGTTCACATCCTCTGTCAAAAATAGTTTTTCTCCACTGTACAGTATCCTTTTTTTTCTTTTTTTTTGCCCAAACCATTTTCATATAGCTTCTCAATACATTTCTTCCAAGTCATCATAGTTAGTTTCTTATATAGTCTACCCCCTCTTAAGCTAACTTAAATCTACTGAGCTCAGATGCTAAACTAAGGGACGAGGCAATGCAGCAGCATACAACAAATTAACACAAACAGCAATGCAAAAAATGCCAATTTGCAAAGCAAGCAGCAGTAAATCTAAATTAACAGATAAAATGCAAAATTACAACTAATATGAGCCAATGTGCAGCAACAAGGAAAGCTTAACAGAGTAATACAAAGTTAAAATTAGCAGCACTATGCCTGGCAAACAGCAGCAGCAAACATGACAAATCTCAAGCAGAAAAAATATTTCAGTAAAGACAACAATGCAGAAAAGGGAAATGTCTATTCACATCTTAATGTCTATGTAATTAAAGTGGTGCACCACAACAACTTATTGTAAAAAGAAATATTACCATGTACTTGAAAAGAAAATTATGTGTTACTGTTACTAGTTCCTTCTTATTGTTCTTTCCTTTCCAAGTGCTCCTTTTTTTAAAGAATGTGGATCATAAAATAATTATTTAATAGATCTGTTGACAGAAAGTGTTCACATTAGCAAATGCATTTTATTTTATAAAAGCAATGCTGCAACACAGCTGGAAACCAGATATCAAATGAAATAAGCAACTATGAAAAGCAAAGCATAAAAATATCATTCAGTAGTCATGTGACATTTCATAAGTGAGAAGAAATTCTCTCAACTCTCATAGAAAGACGCTTGTCATAGTCAGGTGTGCAGATGTAAAAATATTTCTTGTCATTTTATTAGGCATTTCAGTAAATATCATAAATTAAGAGCTCCACAGTGTTATCATATGTTTTTAATTTCGACCAAGTCGTTTTTGCGATGCTTTCTAGAAACGAATGTCATTAGCGGATGTATAGGCCTCCTTTTTTTTCTGCCTGTGCTTCCGGAAAGGCACACCCTAATGGCTTGTTCTCCAGGTGTCTGACACAGCTGTGTGCCGACGACGCATGTGCAGGTGGTCACTTAACATTCTTATGGAAATATTTACGACATTTTTCCGCTACAGAGACAGTCTCATATACAAAATTTCACAGGTCAATTTGCGTTGCAAATGTGTAGAAACCAAATCTTATGAATATAACAGTGTCCAAAAAATTTTCGCCGGCATTGTGATACATTCACGCATCTACACACACATTTCATAACTCTTAAAGTACGATTCTTGGTTTCCAACATCCTTTTTCACAAGTCAAGATTCCCTAACTTCTATTCATTATTCATATACATATAAACACGTAATCACATTCCTCATATATGGTAGCATCATCTTATTGACATAAGCATACCTCAACAGCATAATACACATCGTCATCGTAAAAATAACATCATAACACCTCAGTCAAATCTCAAAAACGTCATAGCTTTCTGCAATAATTTCAAAACCTAAAGAAAATTCTCTGCTCATTTCAGTAGTGTCATCTACCTCAAACGTACTTTAAAAATCATGATCTCATACCAAATACATCATTCAAAGCTCTCATAGTATCACAAAGGGTCCGAAAAAATATGAACAGTTCACAAAGTACAGACAGAATACAATTTCATAAGTGTGAAGTTATCCAACTGTTTAATTGCGTAAACATGTGTCACTGTCGTAGTAAAAAGGTTTGTCTCTCTCAGTTAAATGATCAGATAGCTGTGTAATTTATGTTTTAGAGAAATATGCTACCGATGTGTAAAGTTGTATAAGCAAATACCATATTAGCTAGGGCTCCTTGTGCTTGCCAAACACATGGTACACAAAGCAGGCGTGTACCCCCCTGAGATTTAATGTAATTATGCCCTCAGGTGTTACAGATTACAGCAATGGAATGAAATGTATCACGGAAAACTTTCTTTGTAATTCAAAAATCTTTAAAAATAAATGTTTTAAGTACAAAATTAATCACTCAAATACGTGTCCTGTAGCGCTAAATATGTGTCTTGCTGTAAGATAATCTCTGTGGAAGTGTCGTAGTTATTGTCCTCCGAAAGCTAAGTTCTGCAGAAGTCAATGTACTTACCTCATGATACACAAAAGTGAAATGCTTTGCGTATAGATAACTTAGTTATTACGCTTATTGCCGTGATGAGGAAAGTACTGTGCTGTAACGTATTGTTGTCCTACGGAAAAGGCTGTCTCCTTGTAGCAATAGCACAAAAGTTACTACTAAAACATGTTTTACTTTACAGAAGAATTCAGAAAAACTGTGCAGATATCAAACAGATACACCGCAAAAGCAACATTGTAAATTGTCGCTCATTAGTAACGTCGTGAAAAAATCGTGTAGCTGTCACATAAACTAACCACTGTCTCATCTGGTATCTCACTGAAAGTACCTTAAATCCAGAATCCACTCTCAAGCAAACCAAAATGTTGCATGAAAATTTCATTAGCAGTGCCGGTATATGTTCCAAGTATGTGAGCCTTATAGTCATTACATAATCGTGCAACTAACAAGCAAGAATGCACACACACAATAACACTGTGTCGCCTGTTCACAATAACAATGCATTCGTAATTTCTGTTTAAATAAGTTCTCTTGGTTCTTGACTGGATATTTAACTTCAAACATTGTTGCATGTTAACAGTTTCTCAGTGTGACAAATTGTACAAGTAGCGTGAAGTGAAAATTGCAAAGACTAAGTTAAAAAGCAGATTATCTTTCAATAAACGGTTCTACACGTGAAATGTGGTGTAACCCTTTGCTCTTCTCAGTACGCAGAGTTTCAACTTGAATGCAATTATCATGCGGTATTCGTCCGTAAAGAATACTGGAATTTTGCTCCAGGTTAGCGTCAATGTTATTTTTCCCTGAGCCAGCGGGCGCACGCGGCAGCCTGCGATGCGAGTCATTGTCTGTTCCTTTGTTGGCGCGCGTCGTTATTGGGATTAGGAGGCCTAACTTCCACAAATTCGCCTTGCCGAGAGGGCCCAGCTCTGTTTAAAGCTCGCCAGTTCTGATGAAATTCACGTCTGTCGTTTTGTCGGTAGTTTACATAGTTTCTTTCTTGTCTGTCACGTGGTGGAGAATTTCTCCCTGAGTCGTAACTGCATGCTGGACCGTTGCGTCTAAAGTTATTCTGTCTCCCTTGATAATAATTGTTTTGGTTCCCATATTGTCTGTTTCTCTGATTGTCTCTGTGATAGTCATTACTGCGGAGAGGTGATCTTTCCCTGTAATTATTACTACTCTGCCAGCGGTTGTCATACGGGTGGTGTCTATTTTGGTCACGATTTGTGTGGTGAGAATAGCCTTGTCGCGTCCAGTTATCGTTTCTGTCGTCACGGAATTGTGACGGATGTGACCTGTAGTGATTGTTTTCCTGTTTTCGCATCCCGCGACTGTCTGTGTCAATTTCTAATTCTTGTAACAGTCCCTGAAAAGCTTCAATGTCGTCTTTGCAACGTCCTGCTAAAATAATATGTCGCAAATTTTCAGGCAGTTTGATTAAGCAAATGCGGATGAGTTCTGAGGGGCTGTATGGGTTTGATAGGTATTGATTCTTGTGCAACATGTCTTCAAAATATTTCACAAGACTGGAAAATTCAGATTGTTCGAAGTGTTTCATCATTATGATGCTATGTTTTACTCGGTCTTGTGTAGCTTGAGACCAATATGCTGAGAGGAAGGCATGATAAAAATCTCCTTCACTGTGACAATCGTGAATGACCGATCGCATTCTTACACCTGGTTCATTCTCTAAGTAGCCACACATAAATTCTAACCTGTGTTCCAATGACCAGTTGGGAGGGAAACAATGAGAGAATTGATGGAGCCACGCTTGTGGATGAATGTCGTTGGCAGAATTCTTAAACGTTTTGAATTTACGTGTAGTAATGAACAGCTTATAGTCAAAATCATCATGTCGGCGAGTAGCACATCGGTCATTGTTATGTCGTGTCGGCGGTTCCATCTCAAAATTCGGTGTACCTTGCCAATTTCTTTCATAATTACCGAAATGCCCTGTGTTATTATTTTGTGGCTTTTGCGTATTTCTAAGTTCCTCTTCCCGTGTTGGAGCGCGAGTGTCCTCTAAAATACGTAATTCTTGTATTACCTGTGTCAGCTGATCTTGTACCTCCCGGATTTCTCTTTGGTGTTGCGTATTAATTTGATTCTGATTTTGTTTGAATTTCCTAATTTGTTCACACTCTTCTGTGTCATTAAAGACTACTGGTTTTGTGTCATTCAGATTATCATCTACCTTCGTAGATAAATTATTTAGCTGATCCGAAAGTTCAACTACTTTCTCTGATAATGAACTAATTTCCCCCATGTGTCTTTCTACTGTGTCCTTTAAGTTTTCCTGAGTTTTTGCAAGTTGCGTAACCGAATCGGTAGATGCAACTGAGTCCATTTTAGCTTGCAAGGTCTCATGATTTTCATGAACAGTAGTCTGCAGTTCTTTTATGGCTGCTTCGTGATTCTGTAACGCATTCTCATGACGCGAAAAAATAGGTTGGAAATGCTCACAAATTTGTGTTTTTACGTCATTACAGACCTTTTGACATTTCGATTCGATGTTATGTAACTCAGTAGTTAAATCTTCACGTGTTTGTTCAAGTGTGGTGTCTAACTTCTGAAGCTTTTGCTGTGTTTGTCCCTGATTTTGTTCCATTGTGTCTAACTTCTGACGATTTTGTTCCATTGTGTCCATCTTCTAAAGCTTTTGCTGTGTTTGTCTCTGATTTTGTTCCATTGTGTCTAACTTTTGAAGATTTTGTCCCATTTGTTTCTGATTTTGTTCAAGCGTTGTGTCTAACTTTTGTAGCCTTTGTCCCATTTGTTGCATTAACTGTAATAACAATGCACTAGTGTCTGAAACATGTTCCTCAGTGCTTTTAGGCAGTGAATTTGCACCGGCAACATTCACATTTTGACAAGCGGAAAATGTGTCTTGACTCATTTGAGAAAACGGTGAGGATGCAAAACCTGAATCTACAGTATTTGCAAAATTGTGTCCTATCATTTCGGATTCCTGAGGCGAGCTGTTGCCGACCGATCGAGCGATAATGCTTCCCTGTTCACTACCTGTTTCACTGCCTACACCATTGTTTGACGCCCGCTCCATTTCCCTATGCACAGTTACCAAATTACTACTTTGAATATTAGTTAATTCATTACATGGTGGGGCCAACACACTGCTTTAGTCTTCACTGTCATTTCTCAGTTTACTTTGGAGCCGAGTGTTACGTTTTTCACACGCCATTATTGTCACAATATTTCACACGATAACACATAAAAGCACAATTTGAATAGCAAAAATAAGAGAACACATTAACATAGTACTGAAAATAATGTCTAGTTAATTGCAGCTGCGAAATACTTGGTGCAAATCTACATGCATGCCACAACTGTTTTACAGTACAACAATGAAAGACTGCAACTACAAAGGAGATTCTCTCTACAATTACGCGCTAGCAATAAACAAAAGCTACACTAAATACACAAACTACAAGGAAAAATCAGAAGATTCCAGTGAGGTATCCTAGGCTAAGGGTCGACATATGAAACGTCCCCTTATAACAATTGTACACGACTGTGCTTAACCTGACACACAATAATTTTAGCGCAACGCACTCTGACTATTAAAAATCCCTGCAAAAGAATGGCCCTGAGTAACATTAAACTATACCTTTCAGAAGTCATTTACCTCACAAAAATCTTCGTTACTCGAACTACTGCAATACAGCGAGCGCCACTACTGCCAGCTAAATAAAAGATTCAAACTACTGAAGGCACTAACTACTGATAGGGATAGTTAGCAAATGAAAGATATTAATAGAGAACAAACAATGTATTTACCTTAATATTCAAAATTGACGTCCAGTATTACAAATTATCAAAACTCCACCATCTCTCTCCCCACATCCACCACTGCTGGCGGCTCACCTCCAACTGCGCAACACTACGCGCTGTTCACATCCAGCTGCCGCTCTACAATGGCAGACAACAATGCAAACTAGCCACAGACTGCACACAGCACAGCCAGTGATTTCATTTTCATACAGAGAGCGCTACGTGGCGGCGGCGTGACCAATATAAGAACCTAAACAGCCTACTTACATAAAGAAAACATAAACAGCCTACTTACAAACGAAATAACAAGATGTTAAATTATGATCAAACTGTTATGCACACCTCTCGATCCCAGTACCATCCCAAAATTAAGCACTTTTTTCGTTAATTATTAGATCCCTTCTTACTACAAATGACCTCAGAATTTTGCAAGCAACACGGATCAGAGGTGGGAAGTATGGAATTAATTCTGCTCAGTTCTCTTCCTTCTTGAAGGGGCTGGACTGAACAGCCATTACGTGTGTCGTATGCCTTCGAAAAACATCTTCGTTACAGGCCGTAAACATTTAGCGGTACTTGTGCGAAGCCGGCGCAGTACACTAATATAAACTGTCCATCTGAATCAAAAGATCGACCGAGCGAGGTGGCGCAGTGGTTAGCACAATGGACTCGCATTCGGGAAGACGACGGTTCAATCCCGCCTCCGGTCATCCTGATTTAGGTTTTCCGTGATTTCCCTAAATCGTTTCAGGCAAATGCCGGGATGGTTTCTTTGAAAGGGCACGGCCGATTTCCTTCCCAATCCTTCCCTAACCCGAGCTTGCGCTCCGTCTCTAATGACCTCGCTGTCGACGGGACGTTAAACACTAACCACCACCACCACCAATTAAAAGATCACTTTTGCGAAACACTGTAATTTGCACCCATTGCGATCCTTAAGTGTTAAATTTGGCTCGAATCTGCCTACAACCTTCCTCTTTAACGATGCAAAAGCGTGGCCTCCTAGAACGTCGCCCTTGAAGTCAAAGCCGCTTCAAACAGGAATGTTTCGACACAAGCGAAAGAAAGTACACAGCTCTGAAGTTCATATGATATGTGAGGCGGGTTAATGATGCCACACTGGCACCAAACTTCACCACAAATCTGCCCACCGCCATCGAGTACATGCCACACAATGGGAATGTCGTCACACTACCTCTTACCAACATTTCACAACTTCTTTTGACGCCTTTGCGATGGAGGCTAGAACCACGACACACTGCGCTGAAACCATGCAATTTTCTTATAAGTGGCCGAGGAGAACTTTGCAGACACATGGCCGCTCAGAAACGGGACGCAAAGACCTCAGAGGCTGGCACAAAAGACACCATTGAAAGCATCCCTTTTCCTGGGGCGTAGATTCCCATATATTTTGCAGTCGAAAACAATGGTTTTCAGTGCGTTGAGCAACAGGAGGATATTATTCAAAACGTTTGACACTGTCGATGCTCTCGGACGTTACAACCCTTCCCTAAGGACATTCAGAGTGCATGCTCGTTACATGTGATCTTACCATTTGGAGCGCAACGTGACCACAATTTTCGTTTTGGTGCACAGGTTGGAACCGCTAGGAACCGTTCAACCGCATTCGAAATTTGAACTTGATCAGAAGCAGCAAAGTATGGATAAAACGAAAAAGGGTACTTCTAACACTCCCCGTTTGGCAAAATAAATGGTGCCACCCAGCCACCTTTGCTGACCAGCTTAAAAATGTATGTGTAGAGACAGAACCAATATTTGGAGTCTCAGGCGCCTGCAAGCAGTCTACGTTGCTGCTGTTTCACTGCTACATTCCAGCTCTTGCGCCTGATAGTAAGCCGTCGGAGTTAGTCAAAGCGGTTGCTGGTTTGCAAGTGCCTAGGACTTGGTACGTATTTAAGATTCTCAATAAATTTGGGCGACCACGCGGAGTCGCCGCGTGGTTTGAGGTGCCCTGTCACGGATTGCCCGGCCCCTCCCGCCGGAGGTTCGAGTCCTCCCTCGGGCATGGCCGAGTGTGTTGTCCTTCTGCGTAAGTTAGTTTAAGCTATTTTCGGTAGATGACCTCAGCAGTTTGGTCTCTTAGGAATTCACACGCTCATATTTGAAAGATGGCCGGGTGTCACTGATGGTTTTGCCGAACTGGGAATTTGACAGTGTCGCATCCCCCCGTGATCATGTCACAGGACACCAAATAGGAACGCTAAAAAAGCGCCTTAGCTGCTTCCAGCCACGTTGAAATTTCGACGAATTGTTTTGCATTGTACCTAGTGGTTCCAGCCTGTACACGTGAGCAAAACTTGGTGTCGCGCTGCTGTAACGTTCAATTGGGATGCAGCCATACAAGGTACTCAGAGAAGGCCCGAAACTCCCGAGAGTGCCAGCAGTGTCAAAGCTTGTGAAGAACAATTTCTTGCTGCTCATCGCACTGCGAACTGTCAGTTTCATGGGAATCTACGCCCCAGGCAAAGGTATGGTTTATTGACGCTCTTTATGCCATTCTCCGTAGCAATTTCTTACAGATTCTGGACGGTGGTGTGTCTGGAAAGTTTTCTCAGCCGCGATTTCAACGTTGTGCGTCGCGGCCCTAACCTCTTGTGGCTTCTGGCTTCGGAGCCATTCATTCCATAATTTAGGTGCGACAGCAGTAGCTGAGGCATAACGTGGGGTGAGAGGCAGACGACAGATGGTACAGTGAGTACCGGTTCCGTGAGAGATATTCTGAGAAGCTTAAGCCAAAGGAGTCCATGCGCAAAAGCTCTAACATTCATGTATTTATATTTGCTAAAGTATAATTCAGATTTAATTGTCTGTCATGCTCAATACACTCTCGGTAGAGGGCTATCGTCTACGTACGTCAGAATTTTGCAAGCAAATTTCTTTAATGTTAGAATAACGATTTTCAGACGAAGTACTTCGTGAATCTTCAGATCACGCCGAAGTGCACTATGAAGCTAAGTGATATGGGCTGGCTAGTCAGTGGACCACGAGTGTTTGAATGGTATGTTTCGCATTGAAGGCCGCACAATTAAGATCATGAATTCATGCCGTATAAAACTGTGTCATATAGTCGCGACTCTGCGTGCAAAGCAGAGAACAGTGAAGTGTCCCTCACAAGGACACAGTTAAAACAGTGATCAAGCTTCAACAAGTGTACTGACAGCAAAAGCCTCTGGTATAGTGGCTTGGCAGAGCTGCTACCTAAAATTCGCCTGTCTGTTTCTAGTACGTAGTAACACCACTAGGATCTTCCCAGGAAAGTACACCTAAAAGGAAATAATCCAAGTTCCAAGAATGTCGTCCTGATTATGTGTAAAAGAGGCACAGAAGTGTCTATCCTTAATATAGTCTCAGTCCTTAGTGGAAGCAACGATGAAAGATGACAACAGATCCGTCCCTATGCTAGGGTTTGTAATGTGACAACATGCCATTTAGTGAAGGCCAGGCATAGTCAAGGCGCAAAGGTAGAGAAAGTGGACGCTTATGCCATCTGTGGGCCAGAATCTAAGGCAAAGCGGGAGTGCTTCCGCCTGGTGGCAGCTAAATTAAAGAACACTATGCGGGAGACAGTGTCTGGCTTGTACTGCACTCTGACAGCTAAATAACAAAAGAATTAAACTAAATAATATTGTGATGTGTAGTAAAAATATAAATCTAATATTACTTTAATATATGAAAATGACTGTAATTGAATATTGTAATGCTATGGTATGTTTAATTGTAAATAGAGAACTTGGTGTTATGTAAAATAATGTTTAGGTGTGGGGGGAATCCCCGAGAATGAGAACAATTTACAGGTTGGCGCGTAATATTAGTGGCAGAAGTAAGTTGGCGTAGCTCTGAGGCAGAACAAGTGTTACGTGGCGTAAAAGTGACTGCCGGTGTGTGCTACGGTAACGTTGGTAACAGACCATTTAGAAGTGAGCTGAAAACAGATCTGGACTTCGTTTATCGTATGGCTACAAGCTAAATGGACACTAAGGCTTGTAAGACGCGGTATTTCGACGGATATGGACTGTGAGCGGCGAAATAGTACGGTTTCCCGCTCTGGGGTACATGCATGGTGCAATGCTCCGCTAATTGCGATGAGTTGCTTGTGCCAACGGCGAGGTGTGAAGGGACCAGTAGCCGCATCCAACGGCGTATTGTGATCTCAGTTACTGATGAGGTCCATTGTTGAGTTCACTTCGCTAGCAACGAACTAGAAGTTATCTTACAGGAGTAACTATATTGTGTTTTTTTTTTTTTAATCGTCACCTCAAGGACAAGAAATTCGCGACCCGAGCACTACGTCTGCACATAGACTGCGCAGGAAATTTCTGCCACCACAGTACACATTGTGTCTTCGGCACAATGCAAGCTCAATAACATTAAATTTAGTAATTACAATTTGTGTTGTTTACATTAATCTAAAACAAGTTCAAGTGTTTATCATGTGTGTATATGTATTCTGAAACGATTTCAGGCTGTGGTATTGTTTTAAATGAATAATGTCCTGCAGCTAGACAATATCAAACATACAGAATTAAGTGTTCCCTGTTCAGTAACTTCAAAGAGATTATCAGTGCTACTAATAATCAAATATAGACGTACAAATAAGTTGATTAGGCGCCATTATCATTATTTAATCCAAAAATTCCGTGTGGTACTTGGATCACCATTGGGTGTCTATTCAAACCTATTACACGCGAGAGCCGCTTTCCGGAAGTCCGATGCCACATGGTCTAATAATAATACAGTAAATTCGGGTAGTGGCATCGCAGGTTCGAGAGGGTCCTGAGACGATGAGGTGAACAGCATCCGCCCGTTGGCCAGGAGAGGTTGTCGAAGCAGGAAGAACTGGTTCGTGTGGTCCACGCGAATGTCTTCATAGCTGCCGGCGGCGGAATAGTCGTGATGCTGTATTCTTGTCACGTGTTGTGCAGACGCGAATAGGTCTCACGTGTTGTGGAGAGGCGAATGGGTCTCCTGGAAGTGAAGTAGTGGCCTCTGCCAGCATTGGCACTGGCGGGCGCCTGGTGTCCGGTCGAGAGTGCAGCATGGGGATCTCGCGATGCAGAGGCGTGCAGGGGCCAAGTAGACCGCACGCACATCCGAGACGCCCGAGGGGTTGCCGCCACCTGTTTCGTCGTTCTCCGATATAGCAAGCACAGTAAAAGTACGAGTATGCATCATCTTTGTGAAGACAATATCCCCAATATACTTAATGTAATAGACTTGTAATTATTTCTGACATGATATACGACTTGTGCGCCTCATAGGCGTATGTTTGTAGCAGAGATACTCTGCAGTTTCATGCTTTACCTCTAAAGTGATTCGGGTAATGATTTGAATAAAGAAAAGTATCTGGCGCCCCGAATTTGGAATTTGACAGATCATTTAGTGCAGTTGAGGGCCTTGAATACCTAACCATTTTTTTTTCATCGTCACCTCAAGGACAAGAAATTCGCGACCCGAGCACTACGTCTGCACATAGACAGGAACTGCTATAGAAGATATCAGGTTAAGTGGAGTGTTACTGAATTTCCTTGTTTTACCTTGACATGGCAGAACAACCTACGTCTCCTCAATTTCCAGTACTAATGGAAACTTACACTTTATTCAAGGTAACACAGAGGAGAGAAGGAAAGAATGAGATAATTTGGATGATGCATGTTACATTTGCGAGCGACTAAACTCATCCAGTTTGAGGGGTCGTTCAGTTAACTCTCAATTTGTCGCGAATTTCACTTCTCCTCCACCGTAATGTATTCATAATATTATATCCCAGGAGGTAAACCATCAGTTTTTGGACCTATGTCTATTGGGAATATTTTTTGTTTCTCTGTCTCCTTTACTCGCACCTTTGGTTTGTACCTATCAACAAAAGCACTTTTGAAAATATTCTTTCGTTTGAAAGAGGAGTGAGATTATAATTACTGCCGACCTACTGTGGGTTATTGTCGGGCTCTACATTTAATTCGCTGCAGCAATTGCATGGTAGCATGGCAGTTTTCATAAAGCACCTTTCGCTGGGTGTAGTTGTTGCTGATACATAAAATACTCTCACGAACGGCAGCGAGTCCTTGTATATCTTTTCTATGTCTGTTCTGTCACTTTAAGATGCCATAATCGTCTCTGGTGCGCAATAAAATATGATAATCTACTTCAACTGCTTCATAGAATTTGTTACTCTTCCAGTCGTTGAAATTATCGGTGTTTCCGATGGTCACTACACGGAACTTGATAACTCCATGTTAATGAACAAAAGAGGAAGTAGTAGTACAGAACTTCTGTGGAAGTGAGGAAGGGCTATCCGAAAATGGGCGTTTCACTGTTGATGAAATACTAATTACAGTTCTTTTCGTTTCGTTATTACACTCAATGATATAACACTTCTATCTGGTTATAAACACAACAATAGAAAAACAATTACGCTAATGATTGTAAGTTCTACCTCCGTAGCTTATACAAATTTGTCACTCACAGCTAAGAGTTTCCTGAGTTTCGTTTACGTCAAGCATGTTGAGATTCCGGAAAGACGACTAACTATAGGTAGCAATTATGTGTTTGGAAAAAATTACAGCCTTCTCACATAGCACTCAGGGATCGATTTTTAATCCCTTGTACCTGTCTCTTAGTACCCTTCTCACACGCTACTTAACTAAAGTTCTGCCTCTTGGTCATATCAATAAGAAACTGTGCATGTAGCTGGAGTATTTAAAGTTGCTTGACAGACATTGTCACTGAGAATGAAGATGTGTCGAAGCCCGTGAAGTAAAGAAGAACTAACTAGATTGTAGGCTCTTTCTCACCTTCTGATTCAGCTGTGGTCTCCTTAAAAGGTTTTAGTAAATTCACAAATCTTATTAAAAGCTCAGCTACCATATCCCTGCAATCAAAGATGAGCAGATGTCATCGTTCTTCATGTACCCTGCAATATATTTGGTAGCATTTTTTGTCGCTTTGATTTTTGGGGTATCATGTAAAAAGAAGTTACTTTCGCTGAAAGAATGACTAAATGCTGCGTTAATACAGTGACCACAGAAGGGAAGCTTTTCATGATTTTATACAGCTTTTATTTTAATGGCACCCTAATCGGTGACGGAAACAAAATTACCCAACAGTGCTGTAGTCTTCTTGTGAGGACACTACATTAGCCAAAATCGCAGATATTTGAACATTGATAATTAGTTTTAATAAATTGAATTTTCATATTCAAATCACTTTGTACAAAGTAGCACGGCCTACGTCGATCTTCTTTGAAATTAGACACTTTGTCATAACTGTGATTTACTGTTTTACTCACACATAGGCGTTATTACGTTACACCCCACAATAATGCCTTTATTGTGAGTAAAATTGTAAAACACGGTCATAACAGAGTGTTTAACTTCGAAGATCGACGTAGACACTACTACTTAGTACTAAGTGGTCAGAAGCTGGCGGTTTAATTTGCTTAAAATAGTTATTAGTGTACAAATGTTTGTGATTTTGGCTAATAAAGTGTTCTTACTAGAAAACTAAGATAATTATCAATCGCCTCCGGCAGAACTGTCAATGTGAGATAACTGTAAAATTATTCAACATGTTCGGTCGCCCTTTCTCACTTATCTTTCTCTCGTATTATTTCCTCGATCTTGTTAACGTCGGGGACTTTACTTGTAAATATAACATTCTTCACAAGAAACCACTCTACGTTTACGTTATACGCTGCAATGTCAAATGTGAAATTAGTCAACATATCAAGTGCCGCATCACTTGCATTATCACTAACTTCTGTAGCAACAGCAGGAAATATGCTGTTACGAACAGCATCAACCTGTTGCTTCATATGTCTACTAATAACAGAGGGACGTGACATTAAATCTGTAATGCTATATCCATAATGTGCACCAAGGTACATAAATTCTGGGCCTATTTCTTTTAAACCTTCCCCAGAAACCATATTAATAGGCCTCTTATCTTTAGTATGTTCTGCAACACACGTGGTCCTTACACTATCTTTTATAACTCTCGGTATTCCTGAAAGCATTATGTCGCATGGGATATCTTACAACTGTGTTTTTTTTTTTTTTTTAATCAGTCGAACATTGCTTGAAACACAATAATTTGGGCCATTAATACACTTTTCGAACTTATTAGACTTGCTGTTTTGTATAGAACCAACAGAAAAATATTCCAGATGTCGCTTTCTAAAGCCTTCTGTTACTTCAATGCGTACGCTTTCGTTCCAGTTTTACTTCTTTCTGCACTTGCTTCCTAAAACAGCTAGGCTACGAATGGGAAGCCCTTACGAAGACACGTTTAAGATCAAAAAATTTCTAAGATTGCCTGTAGATCATGACTACCATGCTGGGCCACAAAAGTAGTGCGGGCAGCCTAACCTATTAGGCTGTACTCTGGCAACTCACATTTTGTATTCGCACACATTGTCTTGCGGGAATTAAGTAAAGACGTTCACAAATCAAGACAAAAGACAATGATCGACAAGTTAATAAGAAGATTTCAGATTCGTGCTGTATGTACAGTAACGTCTGTGATAGAAGAAACAACGCATTGTAATGGACTGAGTAAATTCAAACTCGACAAATGTTCACAGCAGTGTAAAGAGAATAAATTACTAAGGTAAGTAAAGTGCACGGTAAACCAAGTGAGCTCAAATGAGTGGTGCGCCAAACTCGTAAAGTGAAGAACACTGAAACTAAATGGGGACATGGTAGAAAGTGCGGATACGTGTTTTCAATAGCGTGTCACTTAATCTGCTTATGATCACCATATTAATAAAGTGTTGGTCCAACTTTGGAATGAAATAAAGCAGTCATTCTGCGTGTCGTAGGCCCAACAAGTCCTCTGTAGGTTTCGGGAGGTACCAGATGTCTAAACACAAGTCACGCAATTCCTGTAGATTACGGGCCGGTGGTTTGTGCGAGTTTCGTAGGCACCAGATGGCGTCGTGATATGTTACATCGAGTTTTGACCAGACGAATTTGGTGGCTGATCACGTGAGTTTATTATCATGCCCAAGAAGGCACTGAAGTATGATTCACACGTACAGTCATACAGCTTGAAAATAAGACATCATGAATGAAGGGATACAGGTGGTCTGCAATTATGTGCACGTAGTCCAAATTGTCATGACATTTCGAACAGCACTTCCCCTAGACGACGACGTAGGCAGACACTAGCAGCGACCTGATGTAGCAAGGAATGTGACGTACCTGGTGACACGTTTCCACTGATAAAGATCGCAGCTCAGTGATCTAATGTGTTTTTAATCGCTACTCACGATGTTGTTGGGTCAAAAGGAGAACACTTAGCGGCTGTCTGCCGTGGAAGTCCAAGTTCAACATGTGTGCTAATGAATGTGCTCCGAAACACTTTTGTCTGCAACAGCGTTGCACACTGTCGTCACGTGTACAACAACCGTCGCCAGTCGCGCTTTACAAAGCGGGCCAACTTTTGACCTCCCACGTTCTGTGACGAGGCGTGGACTCCAACACCTTGTCACCCACTCGTGGCTTTATCGTGTGTTGTTTCAATCAGTTTTCATAGATGTTTACCATCGTAATGGACAGCCAAGCAGCTTCTCCGTTTCTGGGATAGTCGTTCGCAGGCGCTGAGACGTAAAAATATGCCCCTTGTCAGAGTCGTCTTGTAAGCAGCTCTGCCCATTTGTTTTCCCATTCTGAAGAAGGTCATGATTTACCGCCGAGTGCTGCTGATAAAATTTGCATCTTGGACAACCAGTTTCGGACCACGGACCATCATCAAGATTTTTAAGGCATTTACAAACACCATACTAGACATAATACCAATGGCGTCACATAATAAAATCCAGCAATTCGTCACTGCTGTCATATAGTAGGGGAAAGTGCCCTTTTATCCGATATCACTTGTAAATTTAAATTTACATGTATATTAGTGGTCTTTAAATTATGGAAAATGTGCTGTACTATTGGAAGGGAATATTTAAATATTACCCGTGCAAAAAACATTCCTAATACACTCCTGGAAATGGAAAAAAGAACACATTGACACCGGTGTGTCAGACCCACCATACTTGCTCCGGACACTGCGAGAGGGCTGTACAAGCAATGATCACACGCACGGCACAGCGGACACACCAGGAACCGCGGTGTTGGCCGTCGAATGGCGCTAGCTGCGCAGCATTTGTGCACCGCCGCCGTCAGTGTCAGCCAGTTTGCCGTGGCATACGGAGCTCCATCGCAGTAGCATGCCGCGACGGCATGGACGTGAACCGTATGTGCTGTTGACGGACTTTGAGCGAGGGCGTATAGTGGGCATGCGGGAGGCCGGGTGGACGTACCGCCGAATTGCTCAACACGTGGGGCGCGAGGTCTCCACAGTACATCGATGTTGTCGCCAGTGGTCGGCGGAAGGTGCACGTGCCCGTCGACCTGGGACCGGACCGCAGCGACGCACGGATGCACGCCAAGACCGTAGGATCCTACGCAGTGCCGTAGGGGACCGCACCGCCACTTCCCAGCAAATTAGGGACACTGTTGCTCCTGGGGTATCGGCGAGGACCATTCGCAACCGTCTCCATGAAGCTGGGCTACGGTCCCGCACACCGTTAGGCCGTCTTCCGCTCACGCCCCAACATCGTGCAGCCCGCCTCCAGTGGTGTCGCGACAGGCGTGAATGGAGGGACGAATGGAGACGTGTCGTCTTCAGCGATGAGAGTCGCTTCTGCCTTGGTGCCAATGATGGTTGTATGCGTGTTTGGCGCCGTGCAGGTGAGCGCCACAATCAGGACTGCATACGACCGAGGCACACAGGGCCAACACCCGGCATCATGGTGTGGGGAGCGATCTCCTACACTGGCCGTACACCACTGGTGATCGTCGAGGGGACACTGAATAGTGCACGGTACATCCAAACCGTCATCGAACCCATCGTTCTACCATTCCTAGACCGGCAAGGGAACTTGCTGTTCCAACAGGACAATGCACGTCCGCATGTATCCCGTGCCACCCAACGTGCTCTAGAAGGTGTAAGTCAACTACCCTGGCCAGCAAGATCTCCGGATCTGTCCCCCATTGAGCATGTTTGGGACTGGATGAAGCGTCGTCTCACGCGGTCTGCACGTCCAGCACGAACGCTGGTCCAACTGAGGCGCCAGGTGGAAATGGCATAGCAAGCCGTTCCACAGGACTACATCCAGCATCTCTACAATCGTCTCCATGGGAGAATAGCAGCCTGCATTGCTGCGGAAGGTGGATATACACTGTACTAGTGCCGACATTGTGCATGCTCTGTTGCCTATGTCTGTGTGCCTGTGGTTCTGTCAGTGTGATCATGTGATGTATCTGACCCCAGGTATGTGTCAATAAAGTTTCCCCTTCCTGGGACAATGAATTCACGGTGTTCTTATTTCAATTTCCAGGAGTGTATTTTCTTATTCTGTATTAGCAGAAGAGAGAATAAACAGTTCTATTTTTTACCGACGGAAAATATTGTTCCTAATTTTGTGTTTTCTGGTTTCCCAGTTACGGACTGTAAATATACACAAAAATTTGATGAGTTAGCAACATAGCCTTTATTCACACCACATATTTGTTTCAAAAGTAGAGTGCAGCGTAACTGTTGATTAGTCTGCAGAGATTTCAGCCGTAGCTGAAGTTCTCAAGTCTTTGTGCTTTTTGATAGTAAGTCACACTTAAAACTTTCCAAGTAACATTGCTGATGGTTGCACAAAGCTCATAACACGCGCAAATGCAGCCGATGCATATAATCGATATCTCTTTAGTCGTGTCAGTTGACCACAGTTGGTCGCAATACTGACGCTCCTCGTCCTCTTTGCTCTCAGATGAGTTCTTCAATGCGATTTCATGAAGGTCTGAATCGGAGTCCTTTTCACGCTGTATGGTTCTTCGTCACGAACAGCTTCGATTTGAGAACCCCAGGTGCTGAAGATCTGTCAGATGCATCAAATGACGTTCCTGGAGTAGATTTTGTTGAAGGTACTGTCTTCTTGTAGCCTTGGTACCGGCTTTCTTTCTCCCTTTGGCCATGGACTGTTCCAATGCCTTTTTAAAGGGAGGTGAAGTCAGTATTACTGCTTTGCCTGCTTTTGGTATTGGGTCTGATGGTGGAAGAACATGGGGCGGGCTGGTTTCAAAAGTATTTCTATTTCTTTCATTCCATTAACAGCAGTCGACAGTGGTATTCCTGTGGATTAGAGATCTTATCCGCATTTGTTGCTGACTGCTCAGGAGGAAAATCTACAGACGCAGAAATCAGGGGTTGCAAGGATAGATCTCACATTTTTTGAAACCATCTGCAACCACTTCCATTGTTGCGGCTCTGCAATATAAACCCATCAATGGCAGAACGTCTTTGTCTCTCAAACATTGGAAACGTGGTATCTGGAAGAAACTGAGAACATCTGTATAAACTAGCGCCAAATTTCGGGTACCCGAAATAGTTCAACCTATCCGCTATTAGGGATCTTCCCTAACTTCTCCTAACCCTTAAGTGAACTTTGAACGACACAGTTTATCAGTTCGATAAGAAAGAGCCTGCTTGGAACTAAAGTCTCGTATGAGATACTTTGAAAGTACGTCTTACCTGGCTTGAAGAAGGACTTCCAACCGAACTCTTTAGATAATGTTTATCTTTAACGCTATGGAGAAATGGCTACGGAGAACAAAACGTTAACAGCACCGGCAGCAAACTCATGAAGGTGTGTAGAATGACTTTCGCTATTGGTTGTGCAGCACCAAGCAAGGGAGATATTGGGTTACTTGGAATTAGTCAACCACCCGAAATATGGGCATTTTTCCCTAATATACGAAGTATATAAAAAGAATCATCCGATTTTAAAAAATCATTGCTGTTATGTTATTTGAGATATTTGCGTGAACAACGTACTGTTGGAAAGAGGAAACTCTCGAGTTTTACATGTTTCCCGCTAGGTAGCAGCAGTGTGCGCCCACTACAGTTCTAGTAAAAATGGTGTCGGGATAACAGAAAGCGTTTTATGTTCTACGTTCTGCGCAGTGCGGGTCAGCGATAACTGTTCAGCGTGACTTTCGTACTAGGTATGATATAGATTCTCGTACATCACAGACGATTAGACGATGGCATAAACAATTCCGAGAAAGAGGTTGTTTGGGTAAAAGCAAATCGCCGGGCCGTCCCCGATTGTCTGACACATACGTCGAACGCATCCGCCGTGTTTAAGAAGGAATCCGCAGAAATCCGTTTGCCGTGGAGCTCGACAGCTCAACATGCCCCCGATATACGTCTGGCGTGCTATGCGTCAACGTTTACACATGAAACCATACAAAATTCAGCTATTGCAAGCTCTTCGTGACGGTGACAAACAACAACATGTGGAGTTCTATAATTTCGTTCCTGGCAAGATAGAGGATGACAGTTTTCTTCCGCACTTTGTGTTTAGTGAAGAGGCAACATTCCATTTAAATGGCAAAGTGAACCATCATAATGCGAGTATGTGGGGTACGAAACAACCACATGAAATTGTATATCATGAGAGACTCTACAGAATTTAGAGTGTTTTGTGCAGTTTTACAGGAAAAGGTGTATAGTCCATTTTTCTTTGCCGAGAACACTGTTACTGGAAGCACATATCTCGATATGCTCGACGACTTTGGAAACTGATTCGAACAAAGTAATTTACCAACAGGATGGGGCATATGGAAGTGTGGGAATTTTTAAATCAAAGGATTACTGAACAATGGATCGATCGCACTGGACCAAATGAATCAGCCTCAAATTACTGCCATCCAAGGTCACCGTACTTGAATGTATGTGATTATTCCTTGTGGGAGTTTAAAAAAGACTCTGTTTGTGTGCCTTCGTTACCAATGACAACGATTGAACTGAGGCATCGCATAACAGCAGCTATGGATGCTTTAACTCAAGACATGCTCGTCAAAGTGTAGGAACAATTTGAATACCTTACTGACATATGCCGTCCATCTCATGGAGGCATATTCAGCACTTACGAAAAGGTACGAAAGAAAATTTTTTGGGTTCTCCGTTCATTAAAAAAATTGATTGCACGTGTTCATTAGTTTCAGAAATATAGACATGTGAAATCGGAAGATTCTTTTTGATACATCCTGTACATTATTTCATCAGCCATAAAATAGTGACCTTCTTCGCGCTGTATAAACAGTCAGACGATATTGATTTTTTATTGCCTAGTGTGATGATGTTAATTCTTTTATCGACCTGAAGATGGCCTGGGGACCGAAACTGGTTGTTCGATAAATAAATTTTATCAGTAGGTGTCGGTGGTAAATCATGACAGGCAGCATCCAGAAGTTTTTGTAGTTCGATGATTCCCAACTACAGAACGCAGTACGTCCAGTAAGCATGATGCGTTATACCTGCACTAAATCCTCGTGAATTGGGCTGTCCGGCTGTGTTGCATCGGATGATGCGAGGCGCCGGAGCGCCGGCAGAGGGAAGGAGCCGGTGATCGTGATGTGCGCCTCGGAGTCCTGCCGAGTTTCCAAAAAATAAAAGGAGCGCGCCGGGCAGCGGCTTAATTCAGGGTCTGCGCTCTCCTAATGGACCGGGCGCACGTATCCGCGGGCCGGCCTTGGACGGCCACCGCCTGCGCTCCGAGCTCCAGAAGGGCCAGTGGGTTGCCGCAGCACTGCATGCAGCAAGCAGCATGCAGCCTGGCTGCCCCGGTCTCCTCTCCCGAGGCTCCATGCTGCCAGGGGACTGTAATGCAAGAGACGATGCCTTTCCTGCCCGCTACCATATTGATTCACTTCCCAAAGGATCACGTACAAGGGACAAAAATAATGAAAGCCAAAATCACATCATCATGCCTAATACACTACTGGCCATTAAAATTGCTACACCAAGAACAAATGCAGATGATAAACGGGTATTGATTGGACAAATATATTATACTAGAACTGACACGTGATTACATTTTCACGCAATTTGGGTGCATAGATCCTTAGAAATCAGTACCTCTGACCGTAATAACAGCCTTGATACGCCTGGGCATTGCGTCAAAAAGAGCTTGGATGGCTTGTACAGGTACAGCCAGGTACAGGCCCATGCAGCTTCAACACGATACCACAGTTCACTAAGAGTAGTGACTGGCGTATTGTGACGAGCCAGTTGCTCGGCCACCATTGACCAGACGATTTCAGTTGGTGAGAGATCTGGAGAATGTGCTGGCCAGGGCAGCAGTCGAACATTTTCTGTATGCATGCAACATGCAACATGCGGTCGTACATTATCCTGCTGAAATGTAGTGTTTCGCAGGGATAGAGAGAAGGGTAGAGCCACGGGTCGTAACACATCTGAAATGTAACGTCCACTGTTCAAAGTGCCGTCGGTGCGAACAAGAGGTGACCGAGACGTGTAACGAATGGCACCCGATACCATTACGCCGGGTGATACGCCAGTATGGCGATGACGAATACACGCTTCCAATGTGCGTTCAATGCGATGTCACCAAACAAGGATGCGACCATCATGATGCTGTAAACAGAACCTGGATTCATCCGAAAAGATGACGTTTTGCCATTCGTGCACCTAGGTTCGTCGATGAGTACACCATCGCAGGCGCTCCTGTATGTGATGCAGCGTCAAGGGTAACCGCAACCATGGTCTCCGAGCTGATAGTCCATGCTGCTGCAAACGTCGTCGAACTGTTCGTGCAGATGGTTGTTGTCTTGCAAACGGCCCCATATGTTGACTCAGGGATCGAGACGTGGCTGCACGATCCGTTACAGCCATGCAGATAAGATACCTGTCATCTCGACTGCTAGTGATACGAGGCCGTTGGGATCCAACACGGCGTTCCGTATTGCCCTCCTAAACCCAGCGATTCCATATTCTGCAAACAGTCATTGGATCTCGACCAACCCGAGCAGCAATGTCGCGATACGATAAACCGCAATCGCGATAGGCTACAATCCGTCCTTTAGCAAAGTCGGAAATGTGATGGTACGCATTTCTCCTCCTTACACGAGGCATCACAACAACGTTTCACCAGGCAACGCCGGTCAACTGCTGTTTGTGTATGAGAAATCGGTTGGAAACTCTGCTCATGTCAGCACGTTGTAGGTGTCGCCACCGGCGCACAACCTTGTGTGAATGCTCTGAAAAGCTGTCTTGCTTCCCGCGCCCGGGTTCCCGGGTTCGATTCCCGGCGGGGTCAGGGATTTACTCTGCCTCGTAATGACTGGGTGTTGTGTGATGTCCTTAGGTTAGTTAGGTTTAAGTAGTTCTAAGTTCTAGGGGACTGATGACCATAGATGTTAAGTCCCATAGTGCTCAGAGCCATTGGAACCATTTTTTTTTTTTTTTTTGAAAAGCTGATCATTTGCATATCACAGCATCTTCTTCCTGTCGGTTAGATTTCGCGTATGTAGCACGTCATCTTCGTGGTGTAGCAATTTTAATGGCCAGTAGTGTACGATGTAGGACAACAGATGAAGCTAAAAAGGGCGTGGATAAACACAGGTCCTTTACCATTTTTAATGGAAACTTCCACCAACCTTCTTGCAAAATAATGGCGAGTTCTGGTAGCAGTTAGACCTGGTGATTGTGGTAGTCACGAGAGATGCGAGAATTTTTCCTCGTGCTCGTGAAACCAGTCGCGAACGATGCGAGCTGCGTGAACAGAGGTCCTGTCGTGTTCAGCACATCATCAGCACTGTGTAACGAATGTTATACCAGGAGATGGACCTGATCATCCAAAGTGACGCATAATCCTTGACCACGCGGAGTATGTATGAACCGATGGAATACCACGATATGGCTACCCAAAACATCACCAAACCCCAGCTATTTTTCACTGTTGATAGCAAACGGTCTGCATTGTAGGCTTGTAACAGCGTTAGCCAGACGTAAACTCGACCAGAAGTTATGTACAGCGTGGTTCTTCCATTGCGTCATAGCCCAGGTCACATGGCTTGGGCACCACTTTTTCCTCCTACGGCAGTTTCTACCACGGTTGTATGGTTTTGGAATTCCAGCTCACCCTGGAATTCCGAACATCTGGAGCTCCCTTCGTGTTGTTTTGCTACTGATGGGGATCGTGAGTGATACATTCAGTTCTGCGGTAACTACTACAACTGTCTTATTTTTTCGTCCCCGTCTCTCAACACATAATTTGCCTGCTTTGTGGCTTAGCGGATAGTGTTTTCCCGCTTCCACTGTATGCGGTAAAAATCTTTGAAACGGTGCCTCTTAAAGCACTAAATACTTCTTTACTTTTATTAAAAATGAAACTGTACGTCGGATGTTATATTTAAGTGAAATTATCTAAAATCTTAAGTACAGCTGGAGGAGTTTCATTTTTAATAAAAAATTATACCATCTGTGTCCCACCTTCACCCCATTTAAACAGGGATGTGCGAAGACTAAATACTTCGTTGATTGGCGACTCCATGGAGTGCTGTGTGCACAACAACCATATATGTTAAATTAAAAGAAAAGTCAGCGTTGGCCGTAATATTGATGTTTTATTGATAGCAGAATCGATTTTCGATCACATAGGGATCGCTTCTTAGTTTTGGTTATTGATAACTTCATACCAGTGTCTGAGTTTAATTTGTACAGCACCGAAGATGATCACTATGTGATCGAAAATCGATTCTGCTATCAATAAAACATCAATATTACGGCCAACGCTGACCTTCCTTTTAATCTAAATACTTCGACTACCTTGCCTACGGATACATGCATCATAAGAGCACCAACGATTTGTTCACTTTCGAATTCAAGTCGCTCTCACACGATGCACTCACACCCACATAGAACACTCTTCTGACCACGACTACACCAAGAACTGAGGACTTTGCGCAGGCGCCGTTCGTACTCAAATACAACAGTGCCACCTGTAGGCTTGGGTAGTGTCTGCATTTATGTTAAAGCTTGAACTTCTCGACCTGTGTTCGTATTTCTCTCTATCCACTGTACATCTGCCTACACACATACACTCTGCAACCGTATGATGAGGTGACTGGGTTTACATCTCGTGCGACTACAAATTCTACAGCCTCCACCCCTCCCATTTTTCAGCTGCATAGAACGTATAATAGCAACACCAGAAAGGATATAAAAAAAAAGATATTTTCCTGATGTTGCATGTACAATACAGTAGGAAGAAATAAATTATAAAATTATTAAATCCCTAGCTACGCGCCCCAGATTTTCATGGGCAGCACTAAGTATCTCCAGCTGAATGACTTGTCTGGTGCAGCGATATAAAATTATGCACAGAAACCTTACTCGTGAGTCTGCCTATCTATTAGTGAAAACTGTTTTAAACTCCCTACAGTAGTTCCTGAGATTAGTCTTCGCATAGAAACAAAAATATATATAGACTGCCATACACAAATGCATTACCGTTAAGGAAAAGCTCATTTTATTGACAACTGCTACGACAGGTAGTTCATCGCTGATTATTTCTAAACAAATCAAACACACGTCATAGTAAAGGGTGTCCCAAAAGTGCTGTAACAGTGTGTTCTGAAGGGTAGGAATGAGCGATAAGCAGTTGTTCAAATGGTAGAATACCGTAATGATGGGCACGAACAACATGGTTTGGCACATCTGAAACAGATGGGATCGTGATCCTCGGACGCCTGCACGCCGTTCTAGACGTCCCCACATAGGCGTTCCCCATGCATGGTGGCGACTACTCAGCTGCTTAGCATGATGACGGATGGCGGCTGAAGGCTGCGTGGCAGTGAGGCGATTCCCACATGCCAGGGTAGGATACTCAGATGGCAGTCGTTGGTTCGCGGAAAGGCGGAGGCAGTGTCATAAATGCAGTGACGACTAACAAAGGCTGTGCAGCATTGGACAGCCCAGAAGTGACGACTCTTTGACGGGCTGGTCGTGGTAGTTTAAATCCAGTTTCCACGAGATGGCAGTGTCGGAAGGCCCTTGCACAGGTTCCGCGTCAAACGTCAGGAGCGAGGTCGATGGTCTGTTGTGGCTTAAGTGGTACGTCGTCAGGTCATACGGCGGGAGTCCACGTGATGTCCTCCGTGTTGGCACAGGGAAGCGCCGACTTCAGAAGCAGAGTGTCTGCTGATTCTGCTGAGCTGGAAGGGCAGTGACCGACGGTCCGCGGCCCTATTTTCTTTGCTTGAGCTTCAGCCCCGGCTGCTGGCGTTTGAGCCCTTGCAGTCCCATCAACATACAGTGCACTGTCCTCTGGTGGAAATGCATCTGAATATTCCCGCGAGAGTAGGACGATAAAGGCGCCAAGTGACATTCTGCAGTAAACTGTCTCAGGAATCTTGCATTCTTCGTTGCATTTAGGCAATGGTCTTACATGCTATGGAGGATGAGAATGTTACCGTTTCATCGTGTCCCATTCGTATTCAATTGGAGAGAGATTTGGTGATCTGGTGTTTCGGTGGCCAGGACAATACCTGTACAACACAAAAGGTTTAGCCGTCTGTGACCGTGCACTATCCCGCTAAAAGAGAACATCATCTTCCTGTTGAAGAAAGGGCAGTAGCACAACTTCTGGAACACAACGGACACTGTGTACTTTACCCTGCAGGAACACTGTATGTGATCAGAAGTCGTAACAGATAGCTCCCTGCACCATGAGGCCGTTGGTGGGAACTGTATGTTGTGGATAAATGCACTCCAGAATAAGCCGCTCGCCCTGTCCACACTGTACACGCGTATGTCCACACTTTCGTCACTGAAGACAATAGTGAGCCATTACACCCTACTATTGACACCCCAGCCACAGGAGAGTGCTCGCTCTTGGCTGTAACGTGGTTGCAGTAGTAGCCTATCTAGACGCAAACGTGATAACAGTCCTGCTGTAAGCATACAGTTCCCAATAGTCCTTAGTGACACGGCAGAGGATTTCTTCCTTGAATAATGTTCGATTGGGCACGGCATCATATATACTATATGGACCTTCAGACCCGAGCTGTTGTTGTGATAATGTATCACACACCACTACTGAAAGCAGCAACAGACCATTGATACATTGCATCCCACCTGCGTAGCAGTTCATCGATATGTCTATCCACGTCCCCACAGACGCTACCCTTTCATCTGGCTGAAGATGTTCAACAGGAGTACATGCTCGTCGGTGGGACATGATTGTACTTTAGAATGAATGTTGCAAACATTGTTCAACTCTAAACTCAGCATTATTACTGCCTGTAGAGTCAAACACAAGGTGAAAAGGCAAGCCTTCTTAGCACTACCTCATCGCTGATGACTTTGGCTTTTCAATAACAAAATCTACAACCCTCAGCAAGCACATATCTTACCCTAGATGAACACAGCCGTTGTCGGTGTTTCACTTCTTTTCAGCAGTATCAACACACGGTTAACAAGCTCTCCATTAACAAAAAAAAATGGTTCAAATGGCTCTGAACACTATGGGACTTAACATCTGAGGTCATCAGTCCCCTAGAACTTAGAACTACTTAAACCTAACTAACCTAAAGACATCACACACATCCATGCCCGAGGCAGGATTCGAATCTGCGACCGTAGCGGTCGCGCGGTTCCAGACTGAAGCGCCTAGAACCGCTTGGCCACACCGGCCGGCTCTCTATTAACGAACTTTCAATGTTCGTAGTATGGGCCAAAACGTTAAAAAAGTACCTGAGAAACATGGGCTCTAAAATGCACACCTTAAGAACTATGAGCACCTTCGATACTGTAATACGTGACTCTTCTAGAGAGATTTCTTCGTTTTCCATATTTTGGGAAGTGATAGAATGGACCAAAATTAGGAAAATACGTTCAGGAAGCATGGATTCTGAGGTTCATAACATAATAGGTATGAGCTCCTCTTCAGTAGAAGAGATGTTTTTCAAAGCAGTGAAAATGTAAGTGCCCATGTTTACTTGACATTTTTTCTTGTTTTGGTTCATACTACGACATCTGTAAATATGGAAAGCAACGAGTTTTTAGTAGAGTATATGTGTATCATAATAGTGGAGACGAACAAGTGCTCTTAGAACTGACGGACTGCTCCAATGTTTCTTGGTGGAATATTTTATACAGTATGAATGAGAAAACACGCGACATTACTGTAATACTCTACAATATTTATTATCTTATGAACCGGTTTTCTTCTCTTACCCCATCATCAGATACAAACGTACGTAAGTGTGGCTGTGAAATTTTGTATGATCAAACATTTTAAACTAGTGCATTACAGAGTACCTCAGTTTGTTCCCAAAGATGACAGTTTCTAAAGTTTGGTTTACGACTGAAATGAGAGGAATTACGCAGGAAAAATGTTAAATGTTACGTAAAATTATTGACCTTAGACCTCAATTCAGTTGACTTAGTGACCGAGTTCAAAGATATCCAAATCCCCTTTAGTCTCAAACTAGTTTCCTTTTATGTCAGCAACTTCTTCAATAATGTACTAACTCAGCGGTGCCTAAACATTCTCACAAACTTCCTACAAGGGCTATTCAGAAAGTAGGGAACGTTTCCGTCTGACGGCGCTAGGCGAGCGCCGATCGCGCATGTTTTGGTAGGTGCGTGCTCGGCAGCTCAGTCGGCATCCATCTGTGACAGTGGGAAAGTCTCTGCCCGCCTAGTTTTTTCGATATTCGAATTTGAAATGTGCGCGGCAATCGAAAATCTCGCCAGTTGTGAGGTGCGGTCAATAATACGGATTTGTTGTCAGAAACCTAAAACCTAATAGAAATTTATCGTGAACTGTGCCAAGTGTACGGAAACAACATAATGAGTGAATGTTCCGTCCGGAAATGGTGCATTCCTTTTAAAATTGACCGAACCAACGTTCATGGTGAAGAGAAGAGTGGACGCCCGAGCGACTGATGATCTTGTCGCTAAAGTTGATGAAACGATTCGTGAAAACCGTCGATTCACAATAATGGAGCTATCGCTTTCTTTTCCATAAGTTTCACGGACTTCAGTGTTTGAAACTGTCACTCGAAAGCTAAGCTACCACAAATTTTGTGCTCGATGGGTGCCCAAATGCTCATAGGGCACCATAAAGAACCGCGAATGGAGGCAATGTTGTCATTTCTGGAGGCCTACCACAAACATAGTGATTCATTAATGGATCGAATCGTAACCGGTTACGAGACTTGGGTGAAACACGTCAATTGCGGGACAAAATTACAGTCCATGGAGTGAGGACACACTAGGTCCCCCAAAACCCAAGAAAATGTTTGCAAGCCTTGTCGACAAGGAAGCTGATGGCGACAGTGTTTTGGGATAGGCAAGGTTTGTTTCTTACTGATTTCCTCGAACTTGGAGCAACCATAAATTCTGCCCGGTACTGTCAAACTAAGCACAGCCTTAGAAGAGCAGTTCAAAACAACGCAGAGGAAAGCTGACGTTCAAAATTTTGTATCTGCACGACAATTTCTGACCTCATACGGCACACCGCATTAAAGAACTCCTTAATTCACTCAAATGGGAAATTTTCCCTCATCCGTCCTACAGCCTCGATCTTGCACCAAGCGACTTCCACTTGTTTCCCAGGATGAAGAACTGGCTTGCATCGAAGCGCTTTGATGACGACGCGGAACTCCAGGCGGGCGTGACTCACTGGCAGAAGTCTAAGGCGGCAGAATTTTAGCATGAAGGTATTTCAAAGCTTATCCAACGCTATAAGTGCCTCAATGTGTTTGGTGGAAAAGTAGTATGTCAGTCGTTGTTTCAGATGTATGTAATAAAATGTATTACTTGTACTCAGGTTTTTTATACCAAAGCGTTCTCTACCTTCCGAATAGCTCTCATAAATGAACCAACGGTTCACCCAGTTGTCACAGATGAAATACGATTAGCTACGATATATAATTTTATGTAGCATTGTCGAAGAACAGCGATCTTATTGTGATAAAATTGTTTAAAAGCAGTCTTGATCGCAGCCGATGATAACTTCTGACAGGCTTCGGCCTTTTAATTATTACGGGCTATCATCAGAGCCTGCACTATCGATATGGTGCAAACTCTGATCATGGCCCGTAATGAAAAGGCGGAAACCAGACAGAAGTTAACATCGGCTGCGATCAAGACTACTTTTAATTAATTTTAGCTACACACAGTTACATAACACGAACTTATTTCTGTTTCAGTGTCGAGCAATTGGACGGTCTAGCTACAGGATACCCCGTCAGTTCACGATTCTCAGAAAAAGTTCTTGGAAAATAATCATTGCTCTTCAAAAGTTGGATACTGGCATAAGTACGTTGATGGTGTGTAGCGCCTATGGACGGGTACTGTCAGACAACTTCAAAAGTACCTCAAACTGCTAAATTCTAATCACGACATTACGAAATTCACAAAGGAGGTTCTGGGTAACTCCATAGTTTATTTTGACCTAACCACAATTATCAATGATCAAATCCATAGTTTAAAGTTTATAGGAAAACAACCACCACAGACAATGCAATACCTGCTTGTTCCCATCACCCAGTGACCCATAAACACGACGCCTTTCCATCCTAATGAGTGATGATGACTTCCAACTTGTATTAAACACAATCAAGGGAATAGCACCCAACAGTGGCTACCCTCCTTCCTTCGTGGTTTCCGTAACGTGTAAGAAACAGAAACAACAGGTCTCTTCACCTCTTCACTCTATTCTCAACTCAGCACCTCAAGACCTCAATAAATGGTTCACGATTCCATATTTAGGAAAAGTCTCTCTAAACGTGGCTGCAGAGTTTAAGGCCGAGTACTTATAAAACGTAATTTTACATGCACAACACTGTTGGTCACTTTTTGCCCAATGGTAAAAACAGCGTTCCAACTTTGGAAAGGAATGGAATATACCAAATCACTTATAAATGTGGCAACTTCTGTATAGGTTAGTTTAAAAAAAATAAACTCCGCCCCAGCAGGCTATGAAGGCCCAATCTACCGACCGGTCGCCGTGTCATCCTCAGACCACGGACGTCACAGGTTGCGGATATGGAAGGGCGTGTGGTCAGGACACCGCTCTCCCGGCCGTATAACAATTTACGAACTCTGCGCCGCTACTTCTCAATCAAGTAGCCCCTCAGTTTGCCTCACAAAAGCTGAGTGCGAACCGCTTGCCATCAGCGCTCAGCAGAGGGAATGGTCACCCATCGAAGTGCTAGCCCGACAGCGTTTAACTTCGGTGATCTGACGGGAACTGGTGTTACCACTGCGGTAAAGCCGCTGGCATATAGGACACTCTGGCAGGAGACTATGCACTCGCTTGAAGGAACGCCATAGAATTGGGAAACTTAGAAGAAGCGACTCTACTTTCTCAGACCATCTGCTGAAAGAAGTCCATAGTTCCAAGGAGCAACATGAAGTTCTACATCACATCCATGAAGGGAGAAGTTTTTGAACTACCTGGAAATTAGTAAACAAATGTCTATTTCGCGAAGGCTATTACCGAATGATCAGACACAGTTCTCATATTCCCAACTCGTAGCGACAGATTTTACTCTTAATTCCATCCAGACCATGTTGCAAATATCCCCTCCAACTCAAATGCTCACTTTTTCCTTGATACCATTTTCTATAGTTTGCGCCGTTAAATTTTTTTTACTTTGTATAAACACAACTATTTCACTTAACTGCTTAACCTCACTTGTACATCTCAGAAGTTTGTATTACTGGACATTTTGATGATAAGACTATTTTGTTCAGCTACTTCCTGGGAACATGGCACAGAAGCTTATTGTTAAGTTTATTTTCTCCATAGAAGAATTGTTGTAATTTATTATGTTGTTCGTTATTTAATGTGTTACATATTTGGTCTAAGTGCAATTAGTTTACATAACATTTTCTCAGTAAAATTACTCTCGTTTTAGACCTAAGCCACACGTTAAGAACTGTCTTGTTTGGAAACCACTGAGGGACTCTGTAATGCTGTAGTTTAAAATCTTTGATCCTGCCAAATTTAACAGCCGCTCGTGGTTGAGTCTGTACCTGATTACGGTGCAAGACCGGAAAAACGGTTCATCAGATATTACTACTGTAAAATATTATGTCAGAGTTGTGTGTGTGTTCATTCGTAACTTCTCGAAGATCTTGTACTATGATTTTTACAGCACATGTTTACTATGTACAATTTTTTTCATACTAGCACCACTGAAAGCTTATGGGTTGAATTCTGATTCACCCTCTACATAGATAGGGCGTTAAAGGAAAGTATTCCATATTTTCAGAGGTTGTAGTTTGGGCCAAACAAGAAGAAAATACGTGGTAAACATTGGTCTTAAAACTGTCTAACGTGCTAGACATCTCTGACTAGTCCGTTACTTATTAAACGTCTATGCCAGGTGCTCTCGGATATTCCGGAGAAAATGCGGTGGTGCTGCATCATGCAACGAACTACTTCTCCAGTCTGCCCATTAGCAAGAAAACCAAGACGTTTGATAGGAATGGAAGATACGCTGTACCAGTCGACCACTTTCGTAATATGTAAGGTCTTATTAGCCTCTCGTCAATGATTCCTGTCCATCTATATGTTGAAATTCGGTGCTGATGTCATGCTACTTCAACTGCGTGTGGATACGCATCCAACCACGTTCGTCGGTTATGGCAATTGTCTATCGCATCTCGCGCGAAAACAGCCTCGTCTGTGTACATTGTCTTTGTTCTAGACAGTAGATCTTCACCACATCTTAGCCACAGCCTTTGGGAGAACTACATTCGATAAGTTGATCTTGTGGCCGAAAGGCTTTGACACGCTGCACATGACCTGGGTATAACAATTGTTCCTGTGGCATCGTCAAGAATCGAGGATGGCCAATTCCGATGGATGTTGAAATTCTACGTGCTCTCGTTCTAAGGTCATTTTCCGCTCATAGCAATACTTGAGCCACCACAACAGGAGTTGTGACATGATCCGTCATTACTGGAGCTACGGAGCCAGAGTCTCGTCGTCGCTGAGAAAGGCCGCTGAATAACTGTGCAGATGGTGCCCTGCATTCTTGATATTTTTACGGATACAGGTCACCGACTCATTATTTGCTTCCATTTGCCGCAATATACAGATCATGTCTGAGATTTCCCACGTGGATAACAGATCTGCATTATGTCGATAAATACAAACGGGAAACATTTCACAAACCTATCAAAATACAAAACGCATCCATCATAACTAATGTATGCATTCCAATTACCACCACCGTTTATAGTAACGCTACTAATATTTGTTTCCTGCTTATTGTATCCAGGGACAGTAACATAGGAATATGTCCTCATTTCATTACTGAATTCTGCAAGTCGTTCGTAATAGCAAAGGTTAACAAGTGCTCATCAATCTTAAGGTATTTAGTTTAGAACCCATATTTACTGGTCAAATTTATCTTGTTCTCATCAATACCATCGCCTCTCAAAAATGGGATAATTTTTATGTTTTTTAATATGCCGTAGATCCTAGTAAGTTCCGCTGCTCCCTGGAGTTGCCTCCTGCTTTCACCGCCACATAACACGTCCTCTGTAGCTGACCAAATCGTAACCATCATAGCCGCGAGGTGCCACTTCCAACGCAAATTAAATATGAAACAGATGACAACAAATATATTACACTATCTTACTTACTATAATTATAAAGTATATACACAGACCTTCATCAATGAAATCCGTATGAAAATCACCACAGGAGTTCATGATATCAGCCTTCAAATCTCTGTCTCTCCCTTTCCTTCTCTAGTTGTTAGTCGATTTGCCGGCCGGTGTGGCCGTGCGGTTCTAAGCGCGTCAATTTGGAACCGCGTGACCGCTACGGTCGCAGGTTCGAATCCTGCTTCGGGCATGGATGTGTGTGACGTCCTTAGGTTAGTTAGGTTTAAGTAATTCTAAGTTCTAGGGGACTGATGACCTCAGTAGTTAAGTCCCTACTGCTCAGAACCATTTGAACCATTTTTTTGTTAGTCGATTTCGACTCTCTGTGACGCCAATTTCTTATGTCCTGCAAATCTACCGTAGACTTTCCAACCTGGAATCCGTAAGTTAGCCTTCACAAATGGCTCTGAGCACTATGCGACTTAACTTCTGCGGTCATCAGTCACCTAGAAGTTAGAAACTAATTAAACCTAACTAACCTAAGGACATCACACACACCCATGCCCGAGGCAGGATTCGAACCTGCGACCGTAGCGGTCGCTCGGCTCCAGACTGTAGCGCCTAGAACCGCACGGCCACACCGGCCGGCTAGCCTTCACATACAGACAGACAAACGACGCGACAGACGTTAATTTACGCGGTCCAGTGTCATCAATGTCACCACCGCCTGTGTTCGACGTCAAATGTGCAGTTACCATTCACAAACTGCAGGTGGCAGCACTAGCAGTGGAGGGCAGACAAAGCGTCTTGGGGGCACGCGGGAAACAGTGCAGTCGTTGGCAAAACTCAGAAACGGAATGTTATATGTGACGTCCAAAAGGGCATGATCATTGGATTTTGGGCCAAGGTTGGAAACATTTCAAAACGGTTAAGTCTGTAAACAGCTCGTGTTTCGCTGTATACCACGCATGACAAAACGACGCTATCCACAACTGGTACCGAAAAAAATGTGTTGCACCAAGGACCACAGATGACACTGTTGACCGACGGCTGCAGAGATGAGTACGGGCGAATAGACGTCCAACTGTTGAACAACAGACCGCCCAGGTGAACCAACGGGCTACCAATTGTTCAACGATCGTTGCTGCGTATGGGTCGCCGCAGAGGACGCCTGGTTTATGCACCCATGCTGAATGATTTTCATTGGCGACGCAAGCTTAAATTTTCACGCCAGTACCACATCTGGACGTCCACTGAGTGGCGGCAGGGAGATGAATCGCAGTATTCTGCAATCATCGTCGTGAGGGTCCAGGGCGAGGGAGGGAGCGTTATGGCCTGGGTAATGTTTTCGTGGCATGCGCTGGGTGATCTCGTCATTCTGGAAGGCCCAACGTATCAGCACACGTATGCACTATCCTTCGGACCATGTCCACCCCTACATGCAATTTGTTTTCGCTCGACAAGGTGGCATCTACCAGCAGGACAATACAATGTGTCACACAGCTCGCTGTGTACGAGTGTGGTTTGAAGAGATCCAGGATGAGTTTACCGTACTTCCCTGGCCACCAAACTGCCCAGACTTAAACACAGTAGAGAATATTTGGGTTCACGTCGGTCTGTCGGAACCTGCCATGCATGCTCAACCGAGAAACCTAGCGCAGAAGGGGACGGCAATAGAGTGGGCGTTTCTACACATTCCTGTCAGTACCTTTTAGAATCTCTTTGAGTCTCTTCCTGTAGGCCTCTCAGCGGTCCGCAAAAGGTAGCTATTCAGGCTTTTAACAGGAGTCACATTAATATGGCTGACGGTGAATAATATATGTCGATTCGGTGTGACTTGTACAGGATGTGAAATTTAAAACAAAACTCGACTGGAATCGAATATAACTGAGCTTGGATGAAAGTTAAATCAATCCATGATGCTTGAAATACGTACCAGAGGCGATCACTCGGGTGGCTGGCGACCAACTATTACCAGTTGTTTTGATGGACCACTTCGGAAGACGTGCTGTCCAGGGAAACAGTTGGACATTGTCTGTATCTAGGTGAGTCTGGACAGCACGGGCAATGTGTGGTATCGCATTATCTTGTTAACAGGTAACTTCAGCAAAACTCCAAAGAGAGGGGGCACCCAGCTGCCTTAAAACACCAAGTCTAACACCTGCTGACGAGATTACAAGCTAAGTTGATCAGAGGAGTACCGTATGGCAGCTCGAACCATCGTCGCAGATGCTGGGCCCGTATGATGACGATGAAAGCAGTGTGGCTGCGTCCATTCTCCTCGCAACCACCACATACTGATCCATCCATCGTGAAGCTGCACCTGAGCCTCTCAGCTGGTCTGAGTAGCCGACGTGGAGCCACGCCTGTATCCAGACTAGTGGTTCAAATAATGGTTCAAATGGCTCTGAGCACTATGGGATTACATCTGAGGCCATCTGTCCCCTAGAACTTAGAATTACTTGAAGCTAACTAACCTAAGGACATCACACACATCCATTCCCGAGGCAGGATTCGAACCTGCGACCGTAGCGGTCGCGCGGATCCAGACTGAAGTGCCTAGAACTGCTCGGCCACTACGGCCGGCAGACGAATGGTGCTGATGAATGCACGGCTGTCGGCGCGACTCTGCTGAGTATATTTTTCTTGGTGCAAACAGTCCCATTTACTCATTCATGGTGCATGATGTGACTCCGGTTCAATCCTGCGCACGCCTTCTGTCACTGAGATTCTGTAAGGCGTTTAGTATGCACGTCCTGAACATAACGATTCCGCATTCGTGTGACAGTCGTGTAATAACGACCAAAACGAGCAACAGTATGGTGAAATAGCAGACTGTACTTTCGATAAATGGGTATCCTGTTGCTGTCGGATTCTGGTACGTGGTCCATCTTACACAAGTAACAACACCATCTTGTAAAAACAGACAACATCCAAAAGTAGTTTGTGATTGAGAAACCCGCTGCATTTTACCATATCTGCGGTACGTGCAGGTTCTGCACAATTAAAGTGCCAGCTTGAAAACGGAGAAGAAAGAAAACCACTGCTCAAAATGCCGTCAAATTTGAACTGTGTGTTATTGATACAGGGGAATACGCAAGGGAAAATATTGACCAATATATGACGCTGTAAGCGTGAGAAAATGTACAGCAACAGACGTGCGGCACACGGCTATTCTTCAGTTAGCGTCCGAGACGCCAAACATGACTGTCCGCAAGAATGATCGAGCGCTGCTTGTAAAGATCTTTTACACAAATGGTTACTGTACCCCAATAGCCTAGTGGAAGTTCCACACACTCGAGGGTAGCAAAAAAGTCATTAGTTCGATGTCTACTAAGGGTCTGGAGTAACAGATTACAAAATTCGAAAAGACAGAGGAAGGAAAGCAGCTGAGCCGACGTCTGTCGAAGATGTGGCCAGAGCAGCGCAGCTGCGGTGGGGCGCATCACGCAGTGCACGGGGTATCGGCTGATCGTTGGGCATGGCTGCGAGCACGGTGCACAAAATTCAACGACCCACCCTGCATTGCTATCCATAAAAAATCAGTTTCTGCTGACCGGCCAGCAAGGTAAACGTTCGCTCTTGAATTTCTTCCTGGCATGGAAGAACACAATGAATTACCACGGAACATTGTGTGGACAGACGAAGACCATTTCCATCTCAAAGGACATGTAAATACCCAGAATTGCGGAGTGAGCAATGCAAAATCCTCAAGCACGTCAACCGGTACCATTTCATTCTGTAAAGGTGACGGCATCGTTAATGCACTCCGTCTTCAGGCCACAAGTGGCCCATCGGGACCATCTGACCGCCGTGTCATCCTCAGATGAGGATGCGGATAGGAGGGGCGTGTGGTCAGCACACTGCTCTCCCGGTCGTTATGATGGTTTGCTTTGACCGGAGCCGCTACTATTCGGTCGAGTAGCTCCTCAGTTGGCATCACGAGGCTGAGTGCATCCCGAAAAATGGCAACAGCGCATGGCGGCCGGATGGTCACCCATCCAAGTGCCGGCCACGCCCGACAGCGCTTAACTTCGGTGATCTGACGGGAACCGGTGTATCCACTGCGGCAAGGCCGCTGTCACATCGTTTATAGTACGGCCGTATTTTTTCGACTGGATGAGACCTGCTCATCCTGTTACCTGTACCGTACTAGTAAACGACAGGAGAGTCCTTTACGTACCACTCTTCAACAGTGTGGAAGTGTGGGTAGGGTCATTTCTATGTAAGACGGTGCGCATCCGCACATTGCACAGACAGTGTAGCGGTTGCTGCAGTGGCATTTCGGAAATTCTAGATTTTCAGCCGTCATTTCCCTACAGCTTGCCCGTCCAAATCATCCAATCTTAATCCGTGTGACGTCTGTAGGATTATCTGAAAGATGTGATCAGTGTTCCAAGTAGAATGTAGCTGTAGACACGCACTGCGCAACGTGTTCTGAAAGAGACCAGCGAGACATTCCGATCTGCTGAGGAACTTGCTGTTTCTCGATTTCAGTTTGTAGAAGAAAACGGTGGACAACATACTGAATCTGTCTTACGCCACTCACACGACAATCAGAAACCGATGTCGTTTAGCTTTTTATTCAGTTTTTAGCTCAAGGACGGTTTAAATGCGACGCCATTTTGCTTTTTATACAGTTTTTGGCCCAGTGACAATTAAAACCAATGACATTTTGCTTTTTATGCAGTTTTTGGCGTTACGACAATTAAGAACCGATTTCTTCCATCTGATGTGGTGCGACCTAGCAGTGATGGATTGTAGAATACTAGTGAAATGCAATTAGTCTTCAAAGGAGATTGCTTACACTTCAGTCGTGCGATTTACCTCATACTATTGCTTAAGAATATGGGACCCGTACCAAATAGAACAAGCAGAAGTTATTGATCTTTTACAGAGAAAGGCAGCACGAATGTTCACATGTTTGTTTGACGGGTAGGGGAGTGTCACAGAGATGATAAATTAACTGGACTGGCAGACTTGAATACAGACGGAAACTGTCCTGAGAAAGTATACTAAGTTTTAACAATGGTCTTTAAGTGCTTACCTTAGGAATAGAGGCTACCTCAAGGCCATACATATCATGCCCATAGGGATCGTGAGGACGAGGACTAATTACAGCAACACAGAGGTGTCTAACCAATAAGTCTTCCCGCGCTCCGTACGCGAAGGAATGGGAAAACGCCCTAACAACTGGGACTGTAGGACGCATCGTCTTCCTTGCAGTGGTTCGCAGAGTATAGATGTAGATGTAGATTGGAAGAATTATTCAACATGATAAATTTTTTATAAAAAATCAAACTCCTCCAGCTGTATTTAAGATATATTTATTTGGCTACTAGTTTCGACGTTGCGTCAACGCCATCTTCAGGCCCGTACACTTTGATGATAACAATTGTGTGTGGCTGAGTACTAGAAGTCCGCGGTGAGACCAATACGTGCTCCACATGGATAGCGGACATTAACTTCAGACAGTACTGCCCGCCATCCATGTGGAGCACATATTGATCTCGCCGCGGACTTCTAGTACTCAGCCAAATAAATATGAAATCTTAAGTACGGCTGGAGGAGGTTCATTTTTAATAAAAATTTTACCAGCTAATGTCCCACCATCATCCAGTTTAAATATGGATATAGGAAGATTGAATAATTTTTTGTCTGTTGGGCATATATTTTGAATTTAATAAAATCAATTTGGGTGGTAAAAAAAGAAGTAGAGACGATCCTGTGTTAAAAACACCAAATTAGCGTCACTGTTGTGAGACTAAAAATAGACTCTTTTCAAGGGCACCCATACGATAGTATTTGTGTGTGTTTGGGGGGGGGGGGGCGGAGGGTGAAGGGGTAGGCGGTAGGATATGTCTTTGGGTATGAAGTAATTTTGAAGGTGAATGGCAGTTTGTAAGTAGCCATTGAAACGGTCAAGTTTCGACCTTGTTAAAAACCTGCGTGAAACTGTTAAATAATTTTCTTGAAAGACGAACATCTGACTACATTATACCTTTCTTTTCCTTGAGAGATAAGGATGCCCCCTCCCCTGCCGCGCCTTTCCGTCGGACTCGGGCGCCCTTGGTTCGTTTCCTCACACAAATAAAGCTCTTCCATGGCGTGCCGAGAAAGGTGATCTGCTATTTGAATATTGTTACTTTCTTAAGATTTACGGAAACAGAACTGCTTAGCGGAAGGAAGCCATCTGGAAAATACCATCATGAGGTAACGAGCTGCATAAAATTATAGAGAATGAGGAGGAATACTAGAGTCCAAACTCGGAATGAACACAGCGTGGATATAAAAAGTGAAGTACTTTTCAAAGGAATCTCGCAATTTGCCTTAAGCATTTAACGGAAATCACAGAAAAACGGTGGATGTTTTATAAACAAGCCGGTCAACAATCCGTTCAAAACTCATTAAGTTGATAAAGGACTGAATCGACTGCACACAGTTTATTTTTAAAATTGGATTGACCCGGTTCGGGTCACATGCAAAACTTTAGCGACACGTTGAATATCGTTAAGCTACTCCTAATGATCGAGCATGTAACGAACTACACTTTCAGTGTACCGCTGAAGAGGGCTAACTAGTCAGCCACTGGTCCAGCTTAATAAAATTTTAAAAGTAAGTCATACAAAACCAGTCTCGACAGATCGAAAATGAAAATTATGTGTATCAGGACGGACAGACTTCGGTTCAAATCGTCTTCATCCCGAATACGAGTCCAGTATTTCTCTACAATTCAGAAAAGGTCGAGGAAAGGTCTACTAATCTCCGTACACCAATACCGCAACTTTCCCCTCAGACAGTAGAGGGCATATATAGCGGGTTTCTCTGCTAACAGTGATCAGACGAATTTTCTCTGGTGTTTCGGCAGATATCTACATTGAGTAACTGGATTAAGCCCAAACAATTACTGTCATCACTTGTTTTTTGTGATGCCCAGTGTCAACAGAAAGCGTCGGTTTGTTTCTAAGTACAAACAAAATTATTTTTGAATCGGAATTTTACATGCCAATTCGATAGAGCGCTCCCAAATTAGTCCAGTTAGATATGCGTTTTAGCGACATATCTTAACAGGGGTAATAAAGCACAAAGAATAAACAGCAATGCAGTATCGACTCAGTACGCGCGGCATGTTTGGCGGCAGCAGACACCATAAAAGAAATATCCCACTAGACTAACCTGGACCGTTCTTTTGAACAGGCATGTAAAACTGCTGTTTAAAAATTAGGGGAAAAAAAACCGACGCTTTCCGTCGAAACTGGCCGTCGCGTGAAAGATGTAATGAGCACTGTTTGTTTGGTCTTCCTCCATCTACACAATGCGAAAACGAAACTGCAGATATCTGCTGAAACAGCAAAGAAAGTGTGCCTGACGACTCTTAGAGAGACGCCATGTTTACAGGGTGACTCACGAAGATATGCAAATATTTTAATATGTTACTCTACTAGTCAAACTAAACAAAAAAGTTACTATAAACGTAGGTCCCCAAATGTTTAGTTACGGAGTTACGGCTAATAAAAGATTTTGCCTGAAATTTAGCAACTTCGCTAATATGAAGCCATTGCAAAACTGTGCGAAGTTAAAGCAAGGCACTATTTCCATCTACTTTGTTGTTATTGATTTGGGGAATCTAATGAAACATGTCCCATACATGTATTTGCAGCAATTTTCCAGCACATCCAGAGAAGCAAAGATGTAATGCGGTAACATTTTTAATTTGTTAACTACTTGGCCCATTTGTTTTTTAAATTCCAGACAACTGCACAAAGTTTTCAATAAAAGCTGCACAGAATTTAATTTTGGAAACATTATGGTAATAACGTTACCTGAAACTGTATGAATGTGTCAGATTATCTGCTTTTATTAATATCATAGCACACATGAATTCATGTTAAACCAGAAAAAACAAAGCCCAGTGTTAAGGAAGTTGTACAGCGTATACAATTTCACAATACATTTACAATAAATGTTCAAAAATATCCCCACCGAGTTCAACGCATTTAGCTGCACGTGTATGAACAGGTTTTATTTCTCGTTTTAGTTTCATAGGGTTGTTCTTAATTTCGTCTGTTGGATTCATAATGCAACTAATGTCTCACGTGTATTGTACTTTGTCCTTATAAAATATGTCTTTCATCCTTCCCCATACACAAAAATTCATTGGTGTTAAATCGGGTGATCTGGGTGGTCACAGCCGTGCAGCACCACGACCAATCCATTTCTGGAGAAAATGTTCATTTAAATGTGTAGTAACGGCGTTCTTTCACTGAAAATTACAGGAAAGTAGCTCGTTTCAAGCTTAGGAAACGACTGAAACAACTCACTAACGGTTGCCAACAAATAAACGTTTCTACATTCTTAATGGAAAGCAAAGAAATTTACTTGTATAACAATCTTTGCTTCTCTGGATGTTCTGGAAAGCTACTGCACGTCTGGCACATGTTTTATTAGATTCACCAGACCAATAACAAAAAAAAGTAAATGGAAATCGTTCTTTACTTTAACCTCGTACACTTTTACGGTGGCTTCATATTAGCGAAGTTGTTAAATTCCGGGCAAAATTTTTTATTAGTCGCAACTCCGTAACTGAACATTTGGGGACCTATGTTTATATGAACATTTTCCTTTAGTTTGACGTAGAATAACATTTTGAAACATATACAAATCTTCGTGAATCACCATGTATTTGAGCAGACGGGTCCTTTCGGAGTTGCAGAATGACAAAAGCTTTCGAGTGTTTTCGTTCTCGTTTTAGCTCTATGTTTGAATCAACTCATCCAAACATTTACGCTTTGAGTAGGGAAATCAAAGAAGCAACGGAAGACAAGTATCCATTAAGAAAAAAAATGGCATAATGACAAAATGGTGAAATGGACGTATTGTAGCTACTGAAATGTGCTTCGCACAAGGCTTAAATGTTATTGTTTCCAACTAAAAGTGCCTGAAAATAAGTCTGTTTATCATACACTTTTTCTTTATACAAATTTACTTCATTTTTCGGTCGATTAGCTCATTTAGGATTGTTATTTACCATTTTTCAAATATTGTAATTAACCCTTTAGCTTAAGACTATTACGCTACTATAGTAGGGCTTGCAAAAGAGTAGGTAAGAGAAAATTACAGATCTGTTGCCGTTGCAAAGCATGAGAGCCGGTTCTAAAGGCAGTTTTACACAAGTTGCGGAGCTCGTGTTTTAAGGAGGTAAAAGTTGCAGAGTTAGTGTGCTAAGCAGGTAGGAGTTACTGAGTTTATGTGAGCAGTAAAGGGATCAAGGACGCTGTTGTTTTTTTGCACTGCCAGGAACATACAAATACGAGAATGAAAAATGTGCTATGCCACTGACTCTTCCACTTTGTACAAACGAAACAGCTCTCTTCTTCGAGTTGCTGTGCGTCTTGCCGTTGCCGCCTCGGGCAAAGACGGCTTGCGTGGTTTGTAAGTCCTCCGTTCGGCGGTTTGCGGAGGAAATTTCGCCGAAGAAAAATTGCGGAAAAGTGGTGCACGGCGCGCCTCGGCCACGGCACGGCAGGCACCTGCAGGCGAGGCAAAAGTCGGATTCTTCCGGCCTCCGCTGATATTTATGACTTCCGGGGCGGGAGGGCTTTTGTGGGAAGCCGTAGGCCCGCGGGGGAAAAATTCCAGGAGTCGCTAGAACCGCGGACAATCCAGGGACAATGAGCGCCTCTGCGCCTTGGCGCAGGCCATTTTTGCGGCGGTATTGTGGCCAGCCTGACAAATGGTGCGTCCACCGCTTCCGTCGTTTTCCTCTGAAGCGGTCAGCAGCGGGTCTCACACCCCGTGGGACTCGCACCGACTTTTATCACGGCTCATGTTTGTCTAACGACACAGCAAAGAATTGTGTCCATTTCTGAGACTGTTAGCTCTTTGCTCTTCGGTTTGGTAGCTTTACGATCATTTCATATGTGGATTTTAAACCGATGGCTTCATCAGACCACCGTGTTGAAGGTCGTATGTCCACTAAGCACACACTACGATGACAAAGGTCACAGGGTATTGATATTCACGTACATAAATGGCCGTAGTATCGCGTACACGACGTATAAGAGGGTAGTACATTCGCGGATCTGTCATTTGTACTTAGATGATTCGTCTGAAAGTGTATCCGACGCTACTGCGGCCGCACAAAAGCAATTATCGGACGTCGAACACAAAATTGCAGTTGGAGCTAGAAGCAGGGGACATTCCATATTGGTAATCGTTTAGGAACTCAATATTATCAGATTCGCAGTAGCCGGACGGCCTTCTCAGGGGAGTTGGAAAGGGGACAAAAGTTTTTTCACATTTTCGGATTTTTATGTCATTATAAAATTTGCAACCTTCTGAATGAAATGATATACAGGGTGAGTCACCTAACGTTACCGCTGGATATATTTCGTAAACCACATCAAATACTGACGAACCGATTCCACAGACCGAACGTGAGGAGCGGGGCTAGTGTAATTGGTTACTACAAACCATAAAAAAATGCACGAAAGTATGTTTTTAACACAAACCACCGTTTTTTAAATGGAACCACGTTAGTTTTGTTAGCACATCTGAACATATAAACAAATACGTAATCAGTGCCGTTTGTTGCATTGTAAAATGTTAATTACATCCGGAGATATTGTAACCTAAAGTTGACGATTGAGTACCACTCCTCCGCTGTTCGATCGTGTGCATCGCAGAGCACCGAATTACGTAGGGATCCAAAGGGAACGGTGATGGACCTTAGGTACAGAAGAGACTGGAACAGCACATTACGTCCACATGCTAACACCTTTCTATTGGTCTTTTTTACTGACGCACATATTCAACATTGTCGTGATAGGGCGTTCCAACTCCCCTTCAACGAGCGAGAGCAGCAGCGTTTGTGTAGAGTCTTCAATGTTGACAGACTAGCCACACTGCTTGGAATAATCTCAGAAATTAGAGTGGGACGTGCGACGAAAGGATCCGTTAGGAGGTGTAGCGACATACAGCACGATTTTGAACGCAGCGCCTGTCTGAGGCTCGTGGCCATGTGGGTTGGACCCAAGACGACTGGAAAACTGTGTCCTCATCAGATGAGTTGATATTTGAGCCGGTAAGACCTGATTGTATGTTTCGAGTGTGGCGCAGACCCCACGAAATTATGGACCCAAATTGTCAACAAGGTATTTCCCATCCTTTTGGTGGCTCATAATGGCGCGGGCTGTATTTACTTGGAATGCACTGAGTCTTCTGACCCAGCTGAACCGATCACTCACCAGTCGGAGCTTTTGCATATTATAATCGCAGTTTGTTGATGACAATGCCCCAAGTCACCTAGTCACAATTGTTGGCGGTTGATCTGAAGAACTTTCTGGACAATTCGAGCAAATGATTGGGCCACCCAGGTCGCCTGCATGGGACAAAATGGAGAGATCAGTTCATGTACAGATTTCTGTATTGGCAACACTTTTGCAACTGTGGACGGCTATAGAGGCAGCATCCACCAATAGCCGACTGAGTAACACTACACAACAGAAACTATTTATGCACCATTATTCAAAAATGGTTCAAATGGCTCTGAGCACTATGGGATTAAGCTTCTAAGGTCATCAGTCCCCTAGACTTAGAACTAACCTAAGGACATCACACATATCCATGCCCGAGGCAGGATTCGAACCTGCGACCGTAGCGGTCGCACGGTTCCAGACTGTAGCGTTTAGAACTCCTCGGCCACCTCGGCCGGCGCACCATTATTCATCTTTGGTTATTGGTTTGCAAAGCAACCAAGCAGCAAGCTCTTACGTTTGTACAGAATTCTAAAAAAAAGTTATTCAATAATTCTCAACTTACAGAATACGTTTCATATACTTGCTGTTTTATTGAGAAACTATATCACTTGCGATATTTAAAGAGAACTGAGGATAGCAGTATCACCTGCGAATCTTACCATTGTAATCCTTTCACCTTGGATTTTTAATTTACCTTAACTGTTCTCTTATTTCCGTCGTTCCTCATTCGATATATAGATTGAACACTAATGGCAAAAAGACTGTGTTCCTGTCTACATCATTTTTATTCCGAGCACTTAATTCCTAGTCTTCCACTCTTATTGTTTCCTTTTGGTTCTTGTTCATGTTGTACACTACCCGTCAGAGTTCCGAAATCTTGCACCATTTGACATTGTCGAACGCTTTTGCCAGGTCGACAAACTCTATGAAAGTGTCTTGATTTTTATTTAGCCCTGCTTCCATTATCAGTCGCAACGTGAGAACTGCCTCTCTGTTGTCTTTACCTTTCCTAAAGGCAAACTGATCGTCATCTAACACACCATCACTTGTTTTTCCATTCTTCTGTACAATTTTTGTCAGCGGTTTGGATGCATGAACTGTTAAGCTGATCGTGTGATAGCACTCGCACATGTCAGCTCACAGTCTTCGGAATTGTGTGGCTGATGTTTTTTGGGAAGTCAGATGGATTATCGCCCGACTCATACATTCTACACATCAACGTGTATAGTCGTTCTATTGGCAGTTCCCACAATGATTTTGGCAATTCTGGTGAAATGTTATCGCTACTGCTTTATCTGATCTTCCATAGCTCTTTTAAATTCTACTCTAATACAGCACATCTTAGCTCTTTTATGTCGACTCCTCTTTCTTCTTCTACCAAGTCATTTGACAAGACATCCTGGTCATAGGTGCCTTCATCGAACACGCTCAGTCCATCCAATCTCTCATCTGCATTTAACATTAGAATTCCAATTTCACCCTTAATGTTACCACCCTTGCTTTTAATTTCACGGAAGATTGTTTGGACCTTCATATATACTGAATCAGTCCTTCCGAAATGATTTCTTTTTCGATTTTTTCACATTTTTCATGCAGCCATTCCGCCTTAGCTTCCTTGCATTTACTGTTTATTTCAATCATAAGTGACTGACATTTCTGTATTCTTGACTTTCCCTGAATATTTATGTACTTCCTTCTTCCGCCTATGAACTGAAAAATTTCTTCCGTTACCCATAGTTTCTTGGCAGTTACCTTCTTTGTATCTACGTTTTTCGTTCCACCACCTGTGATTACTATTTTTAGAGATCTCCGTTCCTCGTGAACTTAACTGCCTGCTAAGTTATTAACTATCACCATGTCTATTGTCTTAAGAACTTCAAGCGCTTGTCTTCATTCCTTAGTGCTTCCGTATCACACATATTTGTACATTGAGTCTTACTGCCTAGTCTATTAAACTTGAAATTTTCCCATAGCTCCCGGCTTTTTCCAGGTATACCTCTTTCCCTTGTGTTTCTTGAACAGAGTATGCGCTACTGCTAGCTGAAATTTATTGGACAACTCAGTTAGTCTTTCTCCTTTCTCATTCCTAGTAGCAAGCCCATATTTTAATGTAACGTTTTCTTCACTCCTCCCCCTACAACCGCATCCCGATTTCCATGTCTATTAGACTTTCATTTCCCTTTCATGCACTGATTTATCTGTTGATTATCTTCATAAACTTTCTGCATCTCTTCATCTTCAGCCTGCGACGTCGACATGCATACCTGAAACATTGTAATCGGTGCTGGTTTTGATTCTGATGAGAACAATCTTATCACTGAGCTGTACACAGTAAATCACTCTCTGCCCTACCTTCCTGTTCAATACGAATCCTACTCCCGCTGTACCATTTTATGCTGCTGTTGATATTTCCCTATACTCATCTGACCAGATATCCTGGTTTCTTTCCAGTTCACTTCAGTGACTCCCATTATTTCTAGATTGAGGCGTAGCGTTTCCATTTTGAGATTTTCTACCACACGTGCCATGTTCACATTTCTAACATTTCACGGCACGACTCATAGAACGTTATCCTTTCGATGGTTATGCAATCTTTTCCTCATGATCACGTCCCCATTGGCAGTTCACTCCCGGAGATCTGGATGAGGGACTATTCCGAAATCTTTTGCCGATGGAGAGATCGTCAAAGCATTTCTTAAAGTCCATGCCAAAGAGTCTGTAGCTACGTATTATTTGTCTTTAATATAACTGCATTACTGTTTCCATCGTTTTCTGCGTTCTCTTGCCGTTGATCATGGCTGATTCTTCCACCTTTAGGGGCAGTTTCCCACTCCAAAGAGCAAGAGAGTGCTTTGAAGCTCTGTCCACTCCTCCGTCCTCTTTGAAACGATCATTGGCAGAACGAGGGTCTCTTCTTATGCCGGGAGTCTTTGACTGCCATTGCTGATGATTTTTGTTCAAATTTTAAGCGGTGGCGCAGTTAGAACCCGGGACTGTGGACATTTTCAATTATAATTGAAGTCGCTACCCTAGAGAAAGGATGTCTACTCTTTCACTTCTCCAACATAGCAAGGGACCCGTATTGATGAACAATACTCAAGAGTCGGTCTTTCAAGTGTCGTGGTTGCCACTTTTTCCGCAGATAAATTACGTTTGTTCAAGATTCTTGCAATGTATGTTATTCTGGCATAAAATTTTCCTACAATACGTTTTATATGCTCATTCCACTTTCAGTCACTTCGGATGGTTGGTCTTGGGTGTTTTATAGTTGTTATCTTTTCAGCGATTTGTCACCAATAGCGTAAACGAACAGTAATGTATCTTTTGCTGCTGTATGCGTTGCATTAATTAACGAGTTAGGTCATCTACCAGCCGCTGTACCAATCGTGGACAGCCCCGAAATGCTTCCTGTTATTCACTCAGCCCCATCGAGCATCTGACGTTATCTATTACATAATTTGTATATACGGTCCAGTCACATTAATGTGACCAACGTCTTTGTTGTACGTCAACGTGTAATAACCCCTCACAAATGGGAGGCTGCTGAATCCTGCTGAAAAGTGATGCCAAGGCCGCACATCGTCGTCCTTTATAGTCCAACGATATATCGCTCTCCGAGACTATTTTCGAACACTAGCATTAGCTGTTTCTTACCTGGATACTTTAAGCCAGGAGCTTCTACATTTGACGGCAAAGTGAAATGGATACTCTGAGAAGCAGGTTCGTAAGGCTGTGAGGTTTGGACCATCCCCGGAGGCGCATGAAGCGGACCTTTATTCCTTATGCTGAGAGCACATCGTTTAAGACTGGAAGAATTTCACGGAGTGTGCACCGTCCACCTGCCAAGATTAAGGCACTGTTCGGCTCCCTTAAAAATGATCTGAGACTTACGAAGCCTGACATATACAAAATTCCCTGTCATGTGAGATGACTTACATCAGCTGCTCTATTCGCACAGATCAGGGCTGGTGCGTGGATCATCGACGTTACACGAGGCTGCGACAGCATGAAAAATTGACAGTACTCTAACATTGTTTAAGAGTATCGTCAGGAGTGCTCCAAGGGGTGGGGACCATTGTTATTTTCCACGTATGTGCATAAAATAAATGATATGACGAGCAGAGTGATGTTTGCCGATGATGCTGTGGTATACAGGAAGATCTCGACTTTGAGTGAGTGTAGGATAATACAAGATAACTTACACTAAATCTCTAATTGGTGTAATGAGTGACAACTAGTTCTAAATGTGAAAAAAGTGTAAAGTAATTCAGATGGAGAGGGAAAACAGTCCTATAATGTTACGAATACAGCATTAGTAGTGTAGTACTTGACACCGCCAGGCCAATTATATATCTAGGTGTAACGTTGCAAAACGATGTGAAATGGAAGGAGTATGTAAGGATTGTTTTGGGAAGATGAACGATCGACTTCGGTTTACTAGGAGAGTCTTAGAAAAGTGTGTTTCACCTCGAAAGGAGACTTCATATGGAACACAATGCGACCTATTCTTGAGCTCTGCTGTTGTGTTTGAAATCCCCACCAGCTCGGATTAAAGGAAGCCATCGAAGCAGCTCAGAGGCAGGCTGCTAGATTTGGTACCGGTAGGTTTGATCTATACGCAAATACAGAGGAGATGTTTTAGGTACCCAAATGAGAATCTCTGGATGGAAGGCGACGTTCTTTTCGAGGAACGTTACTAAGAAAATTTAGAGAACGGTTCAGCTGAAGCAAACTGTAGAACCATTCTGCAGCAGTCTACACTTCACGTAAGGGCGGCGATCATATGTCAAAAGAAATGAATAAGTATTTAGAAGTAGTTTTCCCATCGCTCTATTTCCTTGGGGAACAGGAAAGGGAGTCGTTTTCCTCTCGCTCTATTTGCTTGTGGAAGAGGAAAGGAAATGACTGGTAGTGGTGCTACGTACACTCCTCCACTCACCGTACCGTGGCTTTCGGAGTGTCTATATACACTCCTGGAAATTGAAATAAGAACACCGTGAATTCATTGTCCCAGGAAGGGGAAACTTTATTGACACATTCCTGGGGTCAGATACATCACATGATCACACTGACAGAACCACAGGCACATAGACACAGGCAACAGAGCACGCACAATGTCGGCACTAGTACAGTGTATATCCACCTTTCGCAGCAATGCAGGCTGCTATTCTCCCATGGAGACGATCGTAGAGATGCTGGATGTAGTCCTGTGGAACGGCTTGCCATGCCATTTCCACCTGGCGCCTCAGTTGGACCAGCGTTCGTGTTGGACGTGCACACCGCGTGAGACGACGCTTCATCCAGTCCCAAACATGCTCAATGGGGGACAGATCCGGAGATCTTGCTGGCCAGGGTAGTTGACTTACACCTTCTAGAGCACGTTGGGTGGCACGGGATACATGCGGACGTGCATTGTCCTGTTGGAACAGCAAGTTCCCTTGCCGGTCTAGGAATGGTAGAACGATGGGTTCGATGACGGTTTGGATGTACCGTGCACTATTCAGTGTCCCGTCGACGATCACCAGTGGTGTACGGCCAGTGTAGGAGATCGCTCCCCACACCATGATGCCGGGTGTTGGCCCTGTGTGCCTCGGTCGTATGCAGTCCTGATTGTGGCGCTCACCTGCACGGCGCCAAACACGCATACGACCATCATTGGCACCAAGGCAGAAGCGACTCTCATCGCTGAAGACGACACGTCTCCATTCGTCCCTCCATTCACGCCTGTCGCGACACCACTGGAGGCGGGCTGCACGATGTTGGGGCGTGAGCGGAAGACGGCCTAACGGTGTGCGGGACCGTAGCCCAGCTTCATGGAGACGGTTGCGAATGGTCCTCGCCGATACCCCAGGAGCAACAGTGTCCCTAATTTGCTGGGAAGTGGCGGTGCGGTCCCCTACGGCACTGCGTAGGATCCTACGGTCTTGGCGTGCATCCGTGCGTCGCTGCGGTCCGGTCCCAGGTCGACGGGCACGTGCACCTTCCGCCGACCACTGGCGACAACATCGATGTACTGTGGAGACCTCACGCCCCACGTGTTGAGCTATTCGGCGGTACGTCCACCCGGCCTCCCGCATGCCCACTATACGCCCTCGCTCAAAGTCCGTCAACTGCACATACGGTTCACGTCCACGCTGTCGCGGCATGCTACCAGTGTTAAAGACTGCGATGGAGCTCCGTATGCCACGGCAAACTGGCTGACACTGACGGCGGCGGTGCAGAAATGCTGCGCAGCTAGCGCCATTCGACGGCCAACACCGCGGTTCCTGGTGTGTCCGCTGTGCCGTGCGTGTGATCATTGCTTGTACAGCCCTCTCGCAGTGTCCGGAGCAAGTATGGTGGGTCTGACACGCCGGTGTCAATGTGTTCTTTTTTCCATTTCCAGGAGTGTATGTAGATGTAGGTAATACGTGGGACATGTGATGAAATTTGGCAAGCTCGGGATAGTTGTCAGTCCTTCCGGTTTCTGGAGCAGTGTTTATATTCTTTGCGTAATGTAAAACCTAGGCATTTTGAGTTCTGGATGGTCATCTTCAAGCATTGAATACAATTAAATTATCAATAAGTTGAATACTTTTTAGCCCATGTAATGTACACTGTTCATACAAACTATTCAAATTTATAGATGATATTCGCCTCTGCCTTCGATTATCGTCATCGTTAGTATTCTGCCGGAGGGCAAGTCTTCACATAGTAGCTCTCCACGTACCACTGTTATTAGGTTGTCAGACAATTTGATTAATAAAGACAAGTGTTTTCCTGTTAACAGAATGCAACCTTGTACGATACTGCACCAAGACAGAACGCCCTTTTGGACGTCCGACTCGAGTCTTAAAAAATGATCCCGGGGTGCGATATATCGTTGGCGGAAGAACACCAGCCCAGTGTAGGGGATGGAAAGCGTGGTGAGCTGCACAAGCGTCGTGTACGATATGGAGGTCTATATAGGACGACGATTTGCAACCTTGGCGCCAGTTTTCAGCATGACTCAACAGCAGCAGCAGAGTTCTCCTGAATACGGTGAACAGATGGATCGCCGAGATATACGATCACGTTCATTTTAGGATCCGGTAGAGAAGCCAAGACGACTACCAGAGTAATACTTTTTGTGTATCTTTTGATCTGCCACTAGTCATACTGTAGAATGGCTTCTTTACGTATTTTAAAGCCTAGGCATTTCGATTTCTGGATGGTCATCTCGAAGCATTGCAGACAATTAAATTATGAATAACTTGAATACTGTTTAGCGCAAGTAATCCACGATGTTCATACAAACTATTTAAGTTTATAGACGATATTCTTCTCTGCCGTAGAATATCATCATCATTAGTGTTCTGCCCTAGGGCAGTTCTTCACATTAAAGCTCTCCACAAACTCCTGTCATTTTCTATCCTCTTCGTTTTCTGATAATTGTCCCTATCCTTATACTATCTACTGTCTGGTATCTTCTGCGTTCTATCCCTCTTCTGCCATTCACCGTTCCTTCCATAGCATCCATCAGTAAACAATATCTTCTCATCCAGTGTCTAGGCCAGCTGTGTTTCCTCTTCGTGTTTACCTTTAATATACCTCTCCCTTCCCCCACTCTTCTCAGCACCTCCTCATTTCTCACTTAGTCTACTTATTCTATCGCTTCCCTTCTTTTCCAATTCCACATCTAAATTCCTATTCCTGTTTCTTCTCCTTTCCTCAACATACATGTCTCAGCTCTGTATAATGCAACGCTGCATATAAAGCACTTCGATAGTCTCTTCCTTAGATCACTGTCCATGCGCCCTCAGAGAAGACTCGTCATTTTATTAAATGCCTTCTTGGCAATTACTATACGTGTTTTGACCTCCTTATTACACTCATGTCGTCTGTAGTTATGATTTTTAGATATCTGAAAGCACACTTGTTCTATATCTTCCTGTCTTAACTTTATAGTTATTCTTACTTTTCTTGCACTTAACACCAAACATTTTTTGTGGTGTCCTACGGTCGGCAGGAAAGAACAAACTATCAAGTTTGAACACACTTTGCTTAACTAAAACGCCTTCTTGGCGTGCACTCATTTCTAAACTCAAGAACAACAAGAAACACAATAATTCTTCTGGTGGCAAAAGCCCCGTAAAAGTTACTTGACCATGAATAGCAGTAATAACAACCACAATATATGGTAAACAATTCAAAAGTGGCGTTACGTCCAATATGATACAAATATCTACAGAAGATTACGGCGAGTGTCTACTGGGCTAGAACCAGCGTAGGTATCGACCGGAGCTGTCCTAGCTGTAGGTACACACTGCCGGTCTGACTCTGCTGGTGTGCTCATAACACTGATTCCGCAGAGTGCTACACTTAGTCACAGTAGTTCTTATTGGTAGATCTCTGTTACATGATTTTTCACGAAGTAGTTCGTGTTACGTGGAAGGTCTGTTGATGTTTACATTCGCTGGCGATGTTTCATATGAGTTCTTGAAGGGAGGTCGGCAGCCCATCTTGCTTGTCTGTTGTGTGGGTCCTCTAACGACATAATTTTTTTTCCTATTAATTCTCATTCAGAATTCCTCACAGATCTTATTTAAATCTTTTAACATGCCAGTCATAGTTTTATCGCTCTCTATCAATAATACCGTATCGTCCCCGAATACATTGTATCTTCCCACGACCAGCGCACACTTCTCTTTATCGTTTCAGACATTCCTGAATAATATGCTCCAAATCTATGTTAAACAATGTTGGAGAGAGACAGGAGACTTGTACGATTCCCCTTCGAATTGTGCTCATTCCCAAGCTGTATTCGTAGTTTCTGTTGTAGGTCCTTCGAGTATGTCGCTACCCAACTGCGTGGAAATCGCGTAGCTGTTTGTATGAGAGCTGACCTTCCTTCTGGTGCACTGACGGCTACTCTCAAAGCATGAAGAGCGCACAGGGCGCGCGAATGCGCAAGCGGCCCGTGGCAGCGCAGTGGAGCAGAGTGGTGGCTGGGTGCCGGGTGGCTGTGGCCACCAGCCCGCGGCGCCTTGCCTTGCCTACGCGACTGCATTAGCATACTCATGCCGCGGCGCGCCGAGCCCGCAACTACCGCTGCCCCCTGGTGCTCTTTATATTTAGCCCGACGTCCCAGTCATTAGACATGGACAATTTTGCCCCCGCCTGTGTTTTTCCCCGTATAACCTCCAGGGCTCCCTCAGCAGTTCATTGCCTTGCGTCTTCATTTTTCACGGGTTCAACACTTATGCTCGTTACTGGACTGTGCGTAAGTTTAGGCATGTGTCCGTGCCACAGTTCTACTCGACGTGTTATATGTACACCTTGATATCTGTGACACTTATCATATCCTGTAGTAGACTCGCTGCATATTATACGAACGGTAATCGTAAATGTTTACTCTTTATAGTATTTCATTCGGTCTTAAAAAGTATCAAAACGCATATACAAATTTCATCTAAATATACAATATTGACACTTATAACATGAGCTGGTGCGTTTCTGGCGCCAGTTTCCATCGATTCGTTGCTTATTTGTTTTCTGCTCATCTTTGGCGGCGCGGATTTAACGGCAGCACGTGCACTCTACTGGGGAGGTGTGTCGGGATCGGCGGTGAACGAGAGTCACGTAGGACTGTGTACGTAGGCAGGACGGCAAGAGGACGAGTCGGACAACGAAGGAGCGGGGCCAGCGGCTCCGGCGTGTTGAGTCGTGGTTCTCCTAGAAGTCGGAAGGACAAACTCCTTTGAGTCTGTTATAAGCTACACCGGCCGATTGAATTGGAGTCGCCGAGTTGCTTCGGTGGGTTGCGTGCGGCTTAATTGAATATACCAGTGTACTAAAAACCCTTTGGAATCTTTTTTAGTTGTTTATCACTTACCTCGGTGTCGTGACTAACTATCTTGATGGCAGTTGAGGAAGTGTGGCTACGCCCAACGAACCGACATGAAGCGTGGTTAATGGCCTAGCTAGAAGTTCTACGAGTAACGAGAAAGTTAGGCTTAGGCGTTTCATGACACGCCGAGATACGTCCTCTATTCTACCTCGTAGTTCATTTGGTAGTTTGGCGTGTAAATGTGGCCCGAGATAATTCTTGTCATCTTAACTTTAGGGCATGATTTTTAGCGATTAATCAAAGTTTGGGGGCTGGCAATGGCCAAGTAACTCACGGAGGCTAATTTGTTTCTATTCAGTTGTATTGATCACCTGTTCTCTAGATAAGATTGTGAAGTCTTCCGTTGATGTGTGTGTCGTGTTACAGATAATTAGCAGCGGTCAACGCGAGCATACTGGGAGCAGAGCACCACGGGAGCAGAGAGATATTTAAGGCCCTGTCCTCTCCTTTACATCTTGGGTTATGTTGTCATTGTTGCGTGATTCCATTTTTCCGGTGGAGAATTATACCATCTGAAGTTCAACTGCAGTGCAAAGTTGAGTATATTTCTATGTCATTTCCTGTATCGTGGATCTCTCGTATAGATCTGAATCCTTGGTCTGCTCGGATCTATCGCTAATTCACACGCAATATTGAAGCAACCTCATGTTCTAGTTGTAATCATTCTAAGAATATTGTTGATTAATCAAGTGAGTAAGTAAATTTGAAGATTGGTTTGGTCAAAATTAAAGCACCTCTTTAATTGTCTAAGTCATTTGTGTATAGTTTTGTTTCGGAAAGTTGGCTAGCCAAACCTTAAATGTTCTGTATTCTTACCCTTAATCTGTTCCTCAGCTGATGGGAAGTAATCAGAGTTTTGACGGGAATTATATGGACATTTGTACTATTTAAGTAAAGCTTTACCTGAGTATATGTAGCTAGTCATATTGCAATTTCCAGTTTTATGGGTCTTGTTCGGGTTAAAGATATTCATTTGTTATGTGTCCAAGTGATCTGGCCTTCTAAGACAATCTCCTGTATTATTGTGATTGTCACTTTATAATGCTTCTGATTGTAATAAAAAATGTAGCAACTACAACGGACTCCTACTGTTATATTTGTGTGTCACTTCCTTTAATCAGTTTCATAACATTTTCAAAGCATGAAACTGTTTCTCCTTCAAAAATTATAGTAACGGTTGTCGGCTATGTTTATTCCTCCTAGTATTTAATTTGGCCTTAAAAATATTCGAAACGCATACACTAAATTCATCTGAATACACAAGATCGACACCCATGATACTTTCACTTCATGAAAGTGTTTCTGCTAGAAAAATTGTATGCTGTACGTCATTAATGAGACACAATCTGTGCCCATATATTCAAGGTAGTTCCAGTTACAGCATTAAAAATCACAAGCAATGGATTGTACCTCATAAATCGTTCATGAGACACTACCTGTTCCCAAAACTAATTTCAACGTACTTCGAGATACGACGTCACAAACTACTGGCAGTGGACTGCAGCCGTGCGGTCACACATCATTTAAAATGATGAAGTCAGCATAACCAATGTTGTGAACTTGTGTTTGTGAGAGAATCAATACTTGTAACTTGCAAATGAAAGAAAGAAGGCATGCAACTCTATGTTAATACAAAAATATACAAGAAGTTCGAGAAGAAGTGTTTGAACTGGAGTGACATGAAATTTTTAACTGAATACAGATTTTCAGACACTGATGATCGCCCACCCGGTTTATTTATTTTACTGGGTGGTGATCATTCTTACATAGCCACTCACTGTAATGAATCAGCTATATCCTTCTAGTTACCATCACTCGACATTCTCACTCGCACAGCACAATGAGCACAACCAGGTGCAGCTGATAAGGAATTTCTTTATCCAAGAATCTGCTTAGGTCTACAGACCACCCTCATGATCCTGTATACCAATTGAAAGAACATGTAAGAATCAGTGCAAGATTAAATTGTCACAGTTAAGTTAACTGATATGCACGTCAACGAAAACCGCACTTAATAAAATGTCACATATTCACATAAAAGTATTTACATCACACTACTCGATATAAAACCAATAGCGCCAAATAATAAAATCCATGATATTGCCACAGGAAATAAAAGTGCGATGTACAGAATGGTGTAACCAACGAAGTAATATAAACTGCATCGTCAGTAATAAAACGCACCAAACAGCGCATTCCTTCATGCTACACCAACAGTCAGCATTCTACATACTAACGACTGCACAGCTGATCACTGTTTACCAGTTGAACAAAGATGATGTAGAGTTATGCATACATCTATAGCTCCAGTACGATACCAGTGATTAGTACATTACGATTATATATGTTATGTGTCATATATTACAATGAGTAAATGAGGCAGTTATAACTATTTAACAGTGTGTAAGTTACATTCAACAGCAGCTTATGTGTGTTTCAAGAACAGTTGCTGAGACAGCAAATGCTTAAAATTAAGAACTCATATACATACGTACACGTCTGTGTGAAAGAAACTACAGAAAAATTCACCGTGTAGACTGCTTCCATCCAACAGTGACCATTGAGCGACAAACTACAGTTCAGCCAAAAGTAAGTGGGACAACAAGTAACCAAATTGCTATTGGATGTATCTGAGTAGTTTCCACAATCAAAATCACTCTCGAAATTTGGCAGAAAATCCAAAGAAGTTCTGGTCACAAGTATGGTACACTAGTGGGAACCACAACTCATACAGTCACCATGTGATAGTAACAGTAATGTTAACCGATGACAGCACCACTAAAGACGAGTAATTAAACACTGTTTTCCCTAATTCTTTCATTTAAGGAAATGCAGAAAACACTCCAGAATTCGAATTACGAACACCTACCAACATCAACTTGGATGTACATATCTTAGATGGAACGAAGTCACTTGATAAAGGGCAGTCTTCCAGTTGTGGTTGCATACCAGTTACGTTCCTTTCAAAGTATTCTGGTGAAATAACTCCATTTATAGCAATCATACAACCGCTTGCTGGACAAAAAGTCCACGTTGAAGGACAGGAAAATTGTACAGAGCACACCAATACAAAAAAGCGTAATAGAAGTATTCCACTGAATTATAGATATTTTCCATTATTAATATGTTGCATTTTGCGTATCTCACATGTCATCTTGACTCTGTTTACATCCTTGATCAAGAGGAAATGAATGATATCTTCGTAGCTTTGCTTAATGACAATCTTTAGAATGTAAACAAAAACTTCAAATATATAGCACGAGTGTGTTGCTTCATACTGACATTAAAAACATTATGAAATGTGCCGCAGTAATTTATTTACAACATGTGCGCTGTCTGCAGTTCAGCAACATAAACATCAAGCTTGAAAACCATGTGGATAAAAAGGAAATTCACAACCTACTGCCACATGTAACTGAACAGAACTATTTCGCATTATATCTAAATAACCGTTATCATTTCAATGTGTTTTTATTAATGAAACATCTTATAAAGCGACACTAAATATTCAAATATTCTTGTCCAGCGTAGGAGCAGACGACACGTCATTGACCAAAAATATGTTTAGCTCAAAATATTAGCCATCAGAAGATAAGCATGGCAACCCAAAACCGGTATTCCTCTAAAATAAAGTATTTGAAAAGAATTTTTGGCTGTTTGCCCACTCGACAGCTATAAACTGCAGTTTTTTTTTTTTACGTTTGTGGTTCTGAGTGGTTCAACACATTATTAGTCAAGGAAAGGTACCTGTTTGCATGATAACAAGAGTCAGGCAGAGCCGCCAGTTTTCCATTTAATGCAGACACTTAACTAGCCCGGTATTTTGATGGGGCAGAGGAAACTTAGCAGGAAGCTGAAGTACGAGGAATGATTCTGTACCGTGGATGACGTTGTGCAGCTCATGAAACAATTGTGAAACTACGTTAACAAGTTTTCCATTGTTCAAATGAAAGTGGATCTTTTATTGACTACAGTTCCTGGTAGACTATCTTCTAGACCACTGTATAACGAAAATTCATTTAAATTTGTTGCCAGTAATATCGGAAACTTCATTACTGATTTACTTCATATTTTTACACGATGCTGGAATAAAGTTCTTGGACATAGGCTACATATTTAATCTGTATCATAAATATGGATTTACTTCAGTTTTTTATGGAATACTCTAATAAACATTTGAAGCGACATAGGCTATAAATTTTCCAATGTATATAACACATAAATATTCATACATCATATAACAGTGATAGGTTGTTAGCAATGGTGGCGAAAAGCTTTTGACAAATTTGCTTCAATTTTTTTCTCATAAACAAATATTTCGACAAACATAGGCTGCAAATTTTTTAATATGTGTAGCGTATAAATATGCATGTGTAATATATAAAGAGTAAAAAGAGTCAGCACATATCCCAAATGTCCTCAATCAATTAATTCAAATTTTTCACGATACCCTAATAAATGTTTGTATAGATATCAGGTAAATATTTTTGTAATATATAAGTAATAAATAAATGAGAAACGAAGTTAGCCAAAATCTCAAGATTTCTCGACCGATTCATCTTAAATTTTTCCATGATACTCAAATAAACGTTCAGACTAACATAAGCTACATATTTTTTAATACGTCTATACACACTGAAGAGCCAAAGAAACTGGTACACGTGCTTAATAACGTGTAGGGCCTCCGCGTTCCCGTAGAAGTGACGCAACACGACGTGGCATGGACCGGACTAATAACTGAAGGGAACTGACACCTACGAGGGGGTGGAGATCTCTTCTGAACATCACGTTGCAAGGTCTGCTCAATACTGTTTATGTCCGTTGTGTTTTGTGACCAGTGGAAGTGTATAAACTCACAAGAGGGTTAACACGTTTGTTTGTGTGGCCATCTTCCGCAGCAAGCATGTAAATACTTGTTTTGCAAATCAAACTGCCTTTTCCTGCTGCTATTTATTTTATTTAATCCATACGCGTTTCGCCTTCTACTGTTTTAAGGCATCATCAGTGGGATCTACAATGATACAGCTTTGTTAGTTATAGATTATCAAACAGTTCACTTGTGATTTTTTGTAAAAAATGTAATTACTTACGATTTGCTGATTTGCGTTTCCTCACAACTGGTCTGGAGGTCGCACTACCACTTTTATCACTGTTCTATATTCACCTCTTCGTGTTTTCGCCATCCACACACTGTTCAGCATGTTTGTCACTCTTTTTTATGGTGGACTATCGTTCTTCTGTCACTCGATACAACTATTTCGTCGTACACTTCTTTTCACAGCGTAAATATTGCGACTCCATTACGTGTTTCATCTTCTTTGGTATGTTTACCTATGTGTCGCCAACCTGACGAAGTATATGTTCGTTACTAACTTCTGTTTATGCTGTTTATACCGTCTGTGTGCGTATGAGTGAGAGAGAGAAGGGGGGATAGAGCCGATTTTTTTTCGGGGGGGAGTGCTAGTTGTACTAGCTGTTAGCGAGTGGCTGAAGTTTTGGTGACAGCTGTTTTGACTTCCCGTTTCAATATTATGGGGAGGGGTCATGGATGAGTGAGTGTAAAGATGTCGGGTTCTATTATTATTACATTGAACACTGTTTTTATATTTATCCTTTTTGCGAACATTATTCTATTATTTTATCTATTAGTGTAAATAATGAATTATTTGGCATGTGTACTTGGTCATTTAACAGGATTTTCCCCTCTGCTTTGGTTTCATGTATGTGGTAATTTTCTTGCATGTCAGAAGGTGCTTTTTATTGTTGATTCTAATTATTCTCATGTCATCTTCTCTAGTGGTGGGTTTGTGGTCATCTTCTCTCAGGTGTTCTGCGAATGTGGAGTGGTTGGTCCCATATTTCCATGCCCTCATGTGTTCCTTGTATCTGACATCAAATGTTCTCCCTGTTTGCCCTATGTGTGTGCCTCCACAAGTGTTACATTGTAACTGGTATATACCTGCTTTCTGGTATACGTCTCTGTTTTTTGTCAGTTTTTGGGTGTATTTTTGTATAGAATTGTCTGTTGTGTATGTTATGTTTATTCTCTGTCTTTTGAAAATGTTGGTGATTTTGTGGGGGAGTTTGTGTTTGTATGTCACTGTGTACCATCTTGTGTTTTCTTTCATTTTTTTCTGGTTATCCTGTGTAGTTGTTATGGGACTGTTCTCATAACAACTACACAGGACTGTTGTGTTGTTATCTGTGGTTTGGAGCTTTCTGGTTTTGTTTTACTTTTAATTTTGTTGTTTAGCTTTGTGACTGTGTTATTATTGTAACCATTATTTTGTGCTATCTGCATTATTATGTCCAGTCTTTTTTGGTAGCTGTCTTTGATGAGTGGTATTGTGTTAAGTCTATGGAGCATATTTCGGAGTGCTGCTTGCTTTTGTGCGTGCGGGTGGTTCGAGGATTGGGGAATGATAATATCCATTGCTGTGGGTTTACGGTAAATTTCAAACATATGCTTATTGTTTTCTTTTTTGATTGTTGTATGCAGAAAGTTAATTTGGTTGTTCTGTTCTCTTTCAATTGTGAATTTTATATTTTTATGTATCTTGTTGATGTCAGTATGTAGTTTTTCAATTTTTGTTTGTGGTTCATCTGTTAAACAAAGGATGTCATCCATATACCTGAACCAGTATAATATATTGTATTCTTTTGCTACTTTTTTGTGAAAATGATCTGTCCCCAGTTTCAGAAGCCTTAGAAAATATTTTTGTAAGCCAAATTGAACGTAAGCTATGAAGGGGTCTTGATTCTTTTAAATCTTGCTTCCATCATCGACCGCAACCTCAAGATTGCATCTTTCGTGCCTTTCTCTTTCCTAAACCCAAAGTGATCGTCATCTAACCGTCAATTTGCTTTTCCATTCTTCTGTTTACTGTCCTTGTCAGCAACTTTAATGCATGAACCGTTAAGTTGATTGTGCCACAATTCTCGCACTTGTCGGCTCTTGCAATCTTTCTCAGAAAGTCAGATGGTATATCACCAGACTCATATATTCTACGCACCAATGTCAGAAGTCGTTTTGTTGCCTCCCCATATTGTTTTAGAAATTCTAATGGAATCACGTACATACTGATACTTTAGTAAGCATGGCATGTTTTTTTCTTATTTTTTGCTGTAATAGTTTTTGACTAACGTATGCTGTTAAATATTGTTGCTGACATTAACTGAAATTCAATTTTCTGTTTATTTTCAAATATCTGGAGATGGCTAATTAACCGAAATTGCTAATGGCTAATGGTAATTTTATTGTCTGCTGCTATCAAGATTATTAAAACTTTTAGCTTTGCTAGACACATTGTATGTGCCTTTAAGCTTTCCATTCCTGTGTATGTTTCCACAGAGTTTTGGGTACCCTAAAAAAAATTCTAGTGCTTCGAGAAGGCATACTTTCTAAATTTTTACCGTCCAGTTAAGACACATATCATACTCATTCAGTTTCTTTTCCAGTTTTGTATTCCACTGAGAGAACGATTTCGCCAAATGTTGGAGTCTCCCTTCAATTCCAGAACGAAACACGATAAGAGGCCTCCGTAAGACTTTTATATAGAGCCTACTGTCGTTCTGTGATCCAGCGCGAATGAAGTTTGTGGTGCCTGAGACTGCAGGGGTGATGTGCAAACTGCCCGACGTCTCTAGAAGAAAACGTTGTACCTGTGTTTCAGGATTCGCTTAAAATAGAAACGCCACGCCAACGGTAGATAAAGGATCCGCTTGAGCGCACTCTGAGCTAAATTACTACGGATGGGGTCCACTCGTGGCCTCCTGCTGCGGGCCATCAACCAGTCAGCAAAATTTCCCTCTTAATCACAGCGAAGGAGAATACTAGGTATTGTGAGTGGGGCGGAGTGGTGGGGCGGCGGTCTTAACGAGCCGCGAGCAACAAGTGCCCGACAGCGGCCGGGGCGTGGCGGGCGGACAATAGGCTGCCGCCGCAGGTGGCTGGCCTGGCTCCCTCTGGACAGGGCGCCCCGAGTCAAGAGCCAGCCGGTCTCATTACGCATCGTAAACGGCGACGGTTTCAGTGCTATAGTCACACCTGTAACAAGGAGAGCACGGCAAGCTCTATAACTTGACTTTCCAGAAACTTCGCAAAGTGGAAGAGGTGTCTCGTCTCATCCGTAGATACTCGACTATTTCTGAGAACATGACGATCAAAGTCTTCCAGGTACTTTATGAACTTTTAGCGAGTAAAGAGTTCAACCGATGCGATGGCACACTCTCTAGCGTCGCAGTTTCACTGTCTTACGACTCACTCTCGAAACCCGAGTATTACTTTTATTTTTGTTTTCACTTCCCTACCCGTGTCCGTAGACGATAGCTGTACAAATGTTTCCAGTGTGTATTGGAAAATTATAGTCTTTAATCGTCTACTAAATGTATGTCTGGTGAATGAATTAAACAAACAAATAAATAAATGAATGTGAAAATTATTTCAAATTGGTTCAAATGGCTCTGAGCACTATGGGACTTAAAATCTGCTGTCATCAGTCACCTAGAATTTAGAATTACTTAAAACTAACTAACCTAAGGACATCACACACATCCATGCCCGAGGCAGGATTTGAACCTGCGACCGTAGCGGTCGCTCGGTTTCAGACTGAAGCGCCTAGAACCGCTCGGCCACACCGGTCGGCAGTTCAAATTGTTGTGGTGAAATTCGTGTCGTGTATCTTGATTCGTAATTAACTGCAAGTGCCATTTTTCGGTAAAGTGATGCGTTATGTGTGGTTCGGCGCGAAATTATTGGCAACATGTGAAAGCATCGGCAGTGTAACGACATTTCTTTCTTGAGCAAGATTCAGACCAAGAAATGTCACTGTGGGAAACCTCTCTGCACGTGGTGCGCGTAGTATTCGGAATATCTGGCTCTGAGCACTATGGGACTCAACTGCTGAGGTCATTAGTCCCCTAGAACTTAGAACTAGTTAAACCTAACTAACCTAAGGACATCACACACATCCATGCCCGAGGCAGGATTCGAACCTGCGACCGTAGCGGGCTCGCGGTTCCAGACTGCAGCGCCAGAACCGCGCGGCCACTTCGGCCGGCTCGGAATATCTGTATTTCGAAGGTTTCCACTACCGGTATCACCCGAGGGAATGCATCAGATCTTCGTGAAGAATAAATGTAACAATAAAACATAAGAAATATAGCATTCTTAATTAATAAGAAACATTCTTGTAGTCTATATAGGTTGCCTCTTACGTAGAAGTCTTTAATAAAGACGTGTGAACCCTGATGGTATCTGTTAGTTGGTATCTTGTTATGTATTTGATGTTTCGAAACTGCCTCATAGAATGCCACATTACTGCGAAACGTGCATGGCATTTAAGAGCAAGCACATCTCCCATGTTTTACTTTCCAGTACTACATTTTTAATATGTACACTACCTTCGATTTCAGTTCATTTTCGCATTACATGTTTTGGCCACTGTTGTTTGTCAGATTGGTAGTTATCAGCCACTAATTTTACATGTAAACATTTGGGCAGAGTATTCAGCAAATACGATTTAATTTATAGATTACGCTAGACTTTTGGACACTGGATGCTAGATAGCGTTTACACCGTCTACAAAGGTGTATAATGCGATAGGGGAATTAGAGTGTCAGCGGTTGTTTGATTTCAGCGTTATCCTACGTGCATGCGGCCACCTAACCACTAAATGCAATACAATAACGACCACAAAAAAATCGACATGGCAGTTATCTTGGTCTGTGTTTCAACACACGACTTACGTAGCACGTTGTCGGGTAATCGTTGTACCTGTTATCTGCAGGGGTATCACCGAATCGCGTTTTCTGGTAGCAAGGCTACCAATTTGAAGGTTGTAACAAACGCTAGAAAGGTGTCGTGTTGGCCTAGAAGCAAGTACCTTCGTGCTTGTCTGCCCTACACTCTCATCACTTGTAGGAACGCAATTCGTTAAAACGTGGAATATTGTATCATTTAGTGAATAATATAAGTGGATTTGATGTACTGTTACGTCAGTAAATCGGACTGACTTTTAGTTCTTACGGCACAAGAGATTTTAGTATGTTTTATAAGCTACTATTGAATACTTTCTTTCAACGGTTCTTTTGTCAATGAAGATTTCAAAAAAATTTAAATTGCTTTTAAAAAGATATTGGGGAGGGGACACACGGCAATCTACCCCTGACGACGACACCCATGTAAGTGATAGGCGCATGGGAGCTATCAGAATACGTTGCCCTAGACTTTCGAAACGTCTTTGCGACTATGCCACATTTTCGAGTAATAACCAACAATGGTCATAAGGATGACTACTGCCATTCAGTCGACGAACTCTTGCCTTGCATGATTCACTCTGCTAGAAAAATTCGGAGTAGGAATTAAAATCCATAGAGAAGAAATAAGTACTTTGAGGTTCGCCGATGACATTGTAATTCTGTCAGAGGCAGCAAAGGACCTGGAAGAGCAGCTGAACAGAATGGACAGTGTCTTGAAAGGAGGATAAAAGATGAACATCAACAAAAGCAAATCGAGAATAAGGGAATGTAGTCGAATTAAGTCGGGTGATGCTGAGGGAATTAGATTAGGAAATGAGACACTCAAAGTAGTAAAGGAGTTTTGCTATTTGGGGAGAAAAATAACTGATGATGGTCGAAGTAGAGAGGATATAAAATGTAGACTTGCAATGGCAAGGAAAGCGTTTCTGAAGAAGAGAAATTTGTTAACATCGAGTATAGATTTCAGTGTCAAGCAGTCGTTACTGAAAGTATTTGTATGGAGTGTAGCCATGTATGGAAGTGAAACGTGGACGGTAAGTAGTTTACACAAAAAGAGAATAGACGCTTTCGAAATGTGGTGCTACAGAAGAATGCTGAAGGTTAGATGGGTAGATAATATAACTAACGAAGAGATATTGAATAGAATTGGGAAGAAGAGAAATTTGTGTCACTACTTGCCTAGAAGAAGGGATCGCTTGGTAGGACACGTTCTGAGGCATCAAGGGATCACCAATTTAGTGTTGGAGGGCAGCGCGGAGGGTAAAAATCGTAGAGGGAGACCAAGTGATGAATAGACTAAACAGATTCAGAACTATGTAGGTTGCAGTAGTTACTGGGGGATGGAGAAACTTGCACAGGATAGAGTAGCATGGAGAGCTGCATCAAACCAGTCTCTGGACTGAAGACCACAACAACAACTACTACACGTGAACACTGACCAGAAACAGAAACACCGTTGGATGTTTCCCAAGGAAGAGTGAACCACAAATGAAACCCTTCCTGCAGAAAGGCAAAACGTCCACGTTTTCTACTTTTACACTAGAGACAAAAAAAAGTGATAAAAATCGGTTTAATACAGTTAATCTCCTGACATGTATTTCTGGTTTCTGTTCTGGTGAAAACGTATTGTTGCTGCTCAGAGCCTCGGATTAAAATTTTGTTCAAGATTTCACAAATCATTCAAACTGCACAACACCGTAACTCAAACGGCCACTCGCAGAGCCATAAGTTCAATTTAGTCGCCCTCGCGCAGTACTCACGAAAACCTTAGAAAGATAACAGTCACAGTTGAGAGCTATATTCGTTCTATAAAAACGTCTGAGAAAATCTCTGCCCAGCGGAATTTGAAATTCAGTATGCTGGACAAAGTGATTACTACTGCAGCGTCATACACTCGCATTCGCGACCAAGTGTTTGCTATCGAATATCGTTTTGATGCTGCACGTAGCTGACAGACATACGAGTAACTAGACTTTCGTGCATAACGATGCTGAGTTACACACGCTTCCACAATCCTTAGTCGGACCTAGTAACATGTAGATCTCGCTGCACGGTCACCATTAAGTCGGGAATTGACACGCTTCCTGCAGAGTTCTGCAGTCTGTTCAGCATGTTTCACGCACGATTCAAGTTCTATGTTCGCCGTTGCTGAGAAGCCAATACCAAAAAGGTATAATCATAAATCCGCAAACTCCACTGTTCGTCGTTCGAAACTTCGCAGGTAATTGTTGTGCCCTTTATCACATCAGAAGGGTTTGTTAGGAGCATCTTTTCATCAGGAGTTTGCGTAATTTCTAGCTGATAGATCCTATCATCAAAAACATCTCTTAACACATTCCCTTACACTGCCCTGCGTGAAATAACTGTTATCATCCTTGGTTGTTAGTTCTCTGAAAAAAGGTAGGGGTGTACTGTACACAGTCCATCAGAGGTTGTGAATCTTTGGAAAAGGATCGGTCCACTACTTCCTGCACTAACTGAACGACGCGCTGCTGTTATTACACTAAATACAGCCAGGCAGAGGCTCTTGATGCAGCTGTTGAGGATATTTTGAAATCCAAAGTCGATACCAGTTCACAGATCTCTATAAAGTCACGCAGAAGAAAGAAAAGTCACATCAGGCTCAACCTCTATGTCAACTACAGACTGCAACATCCAATTGCAGTAGTGACAACGAGTAACATTGTATGAACTGAACAGTCGACGCTCTACTGTTGCTTCATAAGGTCTCAGAGTGCACTCAGTGATCTGTGGACAGATGCTACAGAAACCAGTTTGAAGAGCTAAATGATGATTTTATCGTACATCTTTCCAAGGCCGTTCATAACTCGTCCGCTTTTCCAGTCATTAGTCTTCTTAAATGACTGGCTGCGGCCCGCCACGAATTCCTCTCCTGTGCCAACTTCTTCGTAACAATTAGCACCTGCACCCAACGTCATCAAGCATTTGTTGCTTGTAGTCTAGGGGCATCGTCTTTGATTGGCAATCAAAACGTTCTTGGACCCCGATTGGAACCGCACCACCGCTTAAATTTTGAATGAAAATCATCAGCAGTGGTGGTTGAAGACTTTCTGCATAAGAAGTCACCCCTCATTCCGCCAACGGCGTCATACAAAATGACGGAGAAGCGGACGGAGGTTCAGGGCACACTCCTGAACTTGGGGTGGGAAACTGCCCCCAACGGCGGAAGAATCAGCAATGACTGACAGCATGACGATGCATAAGGCAGTGGAAGGCACTGCAGTAAAGACATAATATGTATCCACAGGACATGTGGCCTGTAATTGAAGTGTCATGATGATCTCTCCATTGGCAAGAGATTCTGGATTAGTCTGCCATTCGACTCTCCGAGAGAGGACAGCCAAGCAGGAGGTCACCAAAAGAAAAAAAATTGAATAACCAACGAATCGGGGCGTGAAACGTCACACGTTTGAACGTATTAGGAAGTTAGAAAATCTGAAAAGGGAAATGCTAAGGGTCAGTGTGGATTTAGTGTGGGTCAGTGACTTGCAACGGAAAGAAGACAAGGATTTGTAGTCAGTTGAGTATAGGTAATACCGACGGCAGCAGATAATGATATAACGGGAATAGGAAGGTAGGGAAGAGAGTGAATTACTGTGAACAGTTCAGTGATTGGATGGTTCTCATCAAAATCGACAGCAAACCGACAACGATAGTTGTACTCGACATCGCAAGCCGAAGATGAAGTGATACAGTATATGAGGATACTGAAAGAATAATTCAGAAAGTAAAGAGAGATGAAAATCTAATAGCTGTGGGAGACTGGAATGTGGTTCTAGGGGGGAAAAGAATGGAGTGTCACGGGAGAATATGGGCTTGGTACTAGGAATGAGAGAGCAGGAAGACGTATTGATTTCTGCAATAAATTTCAGCTATTTTTTCAGTAATAGAGACTATTCTGTTCATGAATCACAAGAGAAGGAGGCATACCTGGAAAAGACCAGCAGGTACGGGAGGATTTCAGTTAGAATTACATCATGCTTGGATAGAGTGGATTGTAAGGCGTACCCAGTAGCAGATATTGACTCAGATCACAATGTAGTAGTGATGAAGATTAGGCTGAAGTTAAGAGACTAGTGTGGAAGAATTAATGGGCAAAGAAGTGGGATAAGGAAATACTAAGGAATGAAGAGGTACGTTTAAAATTATCTTATGCTACAGATACTGCGGTAAGAAACAGCTCAGTAGGCAGTTCAGTTGAAGAGGAATGGACGTCTCTAGAAAGACCAGTCACAAAAGTTGGAATGAATACCGTCGGTTCAAAGAAGGTAACTGCGAAGACATAATTAGCAACAGAAGAAACACTCGAATTGATCGATGAAGGAAGGAAGTATGAAATTGTTCAGTACTACAGAAATACAATTCATTTAGGAATGAAATAAATAGGAAGTGCGGGGAAGCTAAGGTGAAATGGCTACATGAAATACGCGAAGAAATCAAAAACGAAATGATTGTCGGAAGGACTGAATCAGCATATAGGAAACTGAAAACCGCCTTCGCTGAAGATAAAAACAAGGGCTTCAACATTAAGAGTGCGATAGGAATACCACTGTTAAATCCAGGGGAGAGAGGGGATAGGTGGAAAGAATACACCGAAGGCCTTTATGAGGGGGCGGACTTCACCGATGACGTGATAGAAGAAGAAACAGGAGTCAATGTAGAAGAGATGGGGGGATGAAGTGTTAAAATCAGAGTTTAAAAGAGCTATAGATGACTTAATACCAAATAAGGCAGAAGGGATAGGTAACATTCCATAAGAATTCCTAAAATGATTGGGGAAGTGGCAACAAAATGACTAATCGCATTGGTACGTAGAGTATATGAGTCTGGCTACATACCATCCACACAACTGGAAAGATGGCAACAGTCGACAAAAGCTTAACAGCTCATGGACGAAGTTGCTGACAAGAGTAATATAACGAATACAATCTTTTCGGTTTTCAAGCCGTGTCAATTGGCATAAATTTCTGGAGCTTTCGATGACTATCTCCGCCATCGAAAGCTCGAGAATTTTATTCGAACTTACGCGGCCTGAAAACTGAGAAGACTCCTAGACCACAAGAATATACAGAAGAATGAAGGGGAAAATTAAGGATGTGTTACATGACGATCAACTTGGCTTTAGGAAAGGTAAAGCCGCCAGAGAGGCAATTCTGACGTTGAGTGTGATAATGGAACGAGTGCTAAAGAAAAATCAAGATAATTTCACAGGATTTGTCGATAAGAAAAAAGCGTTGGACAATGTAAAACGGTGCAAGATGTTCGAAATTTTGAGAAAGATGTGGGAAAGCTGTAGGAAAAGAGGGGTAGTTTAGTATATGTGCAGAAACCTAGAGGGAGTAATAAGAATGGAATACCAAATACGAAGTGCCGTGATTAAAAAGGGTGTAAGACTTGCATGTGTTTCGCCCCTACTGTTCAATCTATACATCTAAGAGGCAATAACGGAAACAAAAGAGCAGGTCAAGAGTAGAATTAAAATTCAGGTGATAAGATATCAATGAAGATTCGCTGACGACATTGCTATCCTCATTGAAAGCGAAAAAGAAATACAGGATCTGCTGAATGGAAAGAACAACCTAGTGAGTGGAAAACATGGACCGAGAGTAAATCGAAGCAAAACGATCGTAATGAGAAACGATAACAGTGAAAAACTGAAGGTCAGGATTGGTGATAACGAAGTAGAGCAAGTTCAGAAATTTAGCTATCTAGGCAGCAAAATAACTCATAGTGGATGGAGCAAGAAGAACATCAAAAGCGGAATAGCACTGACAAAAAGGACTTTCCTGGCCAAGATAAATCTGCTAGTATCAAAAATTGACCTTATTTGAGAAATAAATTTGTGAGATACGTTTGAAGCACAGCGTTGTTTGGAAGTGAAACATGGTCTGTGGGAAGATCGGAAAATAAGAGACTCTAAGCATTTGAGACGTGCTGTTAGAGAAGAATACTGAAAATCACGGAATCTGATAAGGTAAGGAATAACGAGGCTTTCCGCAGAGTCGGTGAGGAATGAAATATATGGGAAAGACTGACACGAAGAAGCGACAGGTTGTGTATAACATCAGTTAAAGTATCAGGGAATAACTTCCACGTCACTAGAGGGAGCTGCAGAGGGTAAAATCTGTAGAGGAAGACAGAGACTGTAATACACCCGGCAAATAACTGTGGACAGAGGTAGCTGGCGCAGGATAGGAATTCGTGACGAGACGCATAAAACGAGAAAGAAGACTCTACAATTTCTACCGTCTACAGCAACCTCCAGTAGTACGGAAGTCATTCGTTAATGCCTTAATACATGTTCTATCATCTTGTCCGTTGTTATTTTCAGTGGTTTTCTTTGCCAATTCTGCGGAGAATCTCCTCATTTCTTATCTTACCCGTCCACTGGATGTTTCATCATCCTTCTACAATACCACATCTCAAACGCTTTAATTATCAGCTTTGCCGATTATTCCACAGTCCTTGTTTCACATACATGCAATGATTTCCTCGAAACGTACACTCTCAGAAACTTATTCCACCGATTAAGGGCAGTGTTTGGTACTGGTGAACTTCCTTGCTGCACCTCATTACTTCCGTCTTTCTTCGATTTTCTCTTAGACCACATTACGTTCTCGTACGACTGTTTATTCAGTTCATCAGATCCTGCAGTTCTTCCACGCTTTCACTGAGAATCGTATCGTTGGCATCGTTCTCCCCGAATTCAATCCCACTCTTGATTATATCTTTTGTTTCCGTCATTACTGTGTCTGAATTCCTAAGGGACCAAACTGCTGAGGTCATCGGTCCCTTGTCTTACACACTACTTAAAGCAACTTAAACTAGCTTATGCTGAGAACAACACACACACCCATGCCCCATGGAGGACTCGAACCTCCGGCGGGAGGGATCGCGCAATCCGTGACATGGCGCCTCAAACCACGTAGCCACTCCGCGCGGCCCGTCATTACTTCTTCGATATGATTGAACAGTGGTGTCGAACGACTACACCGCATCTAGTGCAATCATTTCGTTCTTAGTTCACTTTTATTTTTCCTTCTTAGTTCTGGTATACGTGTATATCGCCCACCTTTCAATATACCTTTAATTTTTTTTTTTTTAATCTTAGAACATCTTGCAACATTTTGTAGTGTCGAATAGTTTTCTAGTTCGTAAAAATGTTTTGGACGTATCTTGATTTATCTTATCTCTTGATTCCATTATCAAGCGCAACGTTAGGCTTTCATAAACCATATTTCCTTTCCATTCTTCGGTCTCTTATTACTGTCAGCAACTTCGTTACACCGAGTTGTTGAATATGCACTGATTCTCGCATTTATCTCTCGTTGTTATCTTCGGTATTATGGGAATTATACTTTTCCTATGGTCTTGTGATATTTCTCTAGACTCATATATTCTACAAAAAAACTTTGAATAGATTGCCACTTTACCATATGATTTTACAAATTGCGAAGAAATGTGTCCTGTGTCTTCCCTTTTATTTGATCGCCAGTTTTTCTTAACTCTGTCAAACTTTGACTTTAATACTGGTACCTTATGTTTTCCATTCGACCCCCCCCATTTCTCATAGTATCTTCAACACCCCACCCCCGTTCCTCCCCGCACCTTGTAGAGGCCTTCCGTGTACTCTTCCCGTCCGATCTTATCCACTGTCAGCAGTAGAATTCTTGTTGCACTCCTAACGTTGACGCCTTTGCGCCTCTTCGGGTAAAACTGATGCGCCAACTGTGAAAGTACGAGGAACGGGACAGAGCCTACTGCTGGTCGATGGCTGCCTTCCTGTTGCAGGTTCCTGTGTAACTATCTACCGAGCATCATACGGCGAACACCCACTAGATGTGGCCTGAGCTTACTGCACCTACAACTGCGTCGTACTCCGCAAGGCACATGCTGATGTGTGGTGGATGGCGCTTCTGGTACCACTTACTGATTCCCCCCTGCCCTCCTTGCCTGTTGTACTCGTAAATGGCGCTTGGGAAGAATGACTATCGGTAAGCCTCTGTACTGGCCTTCTTGTGGTCACTGCACGATATGTATGTGGGAGGAAGTTCTGTGTTGTTCGACTCTTCCCGGAAAATTCGCTCTCGAAATTTCAGTAGTAAGCTTCTTCGTTGTAGCGTCTGCCTGTGGATTTCGTTGAGCTTTTCCAAATATCGAGTCAAGTTGATTTTAGGATCCGGTAGTAAACCCGAAGAGACTACGCCGGGAAAGCCTACGAAGTCAGTCTTAACCTCTGCCTGTCACTACCAGTGGTAAGAGAGTTGTAAAGAAATAGAAAAACCCTTGAAGCGACTACGGATCGAACTTGTGGCACTAACTCACTGAAACAGGAGGGCAGCCCTCACACACTAATCTGTGTGTTACCAGTGGCATTCCCTCAACTCCTTTCTCGACCAAGAAAACAACTGAGGGGATCACGCGCATGCGTTGTGCCTCAATAATCCTATCCGGCCACGTCAATTTCCTCGCGGTGTACGAGCAGCGAATGCATATTTAGACACGTGGTTGTGTCCCCTTGTACACCACAAAAAACGACAGAAAATGAATCCCCTGAGTAACTTTGAATGTCGACGCACTGCTGTTCTAAATGTAAGTAGGATCCAAAGTACTAAGTTAAAACAAATGTTCGGGACCAACTATTGACTTGTTTCCAAAGCAGTTTGCAAGAACAAATAAAAAGAAATGGAAATTGTATCTAACGAAATATTCAAGACTTAAAAATTTGCTTAACAAATTTAACTTGTGCAATCAAAATATACGCAGAATGGAGAGTGAGAACAGGGATGTGATACTAGGCCCTACGTTTATCGAAGAGTCACTTTCCATGACAGGTAAGGTAGCATTTATCATATGATTTCTGATATTACCCTGCCACGGCTCTTGGAAATTCCTCTTTCGATCCAACACAGTCCTTCTGCAGACCAGTGCTCAGACATTAAGACGGTCGAACCTGAAATCAGCACCGAGGACATAGAAAATCAGCGCCGACGCATATCTCGAAAGTTCTAAATATTGGTAATAGCCAAATTATTTCATTCAGATCAGATACTGAAGCTTCTACAGTTCAGAACATAATGTCAGAAAATTTTTCAGTAAGCTGTTGCCAACAGTGCTCAGTGAAGGACACAGACCTAACAGGACGTAGGAAAAAGATCCATACTTTACTTCGGAGAGCTACCACAAACAATCACCAAACGGTAATTTCCCTCTCTACCTGCAATAAAAGTAACCATCATACCACCTTCCTCCACTAATGAATTATCGAGCACTTTTCACGTTTCTGCATTCTCAACGACGAACTAGAACTTGCTCTGTCCATACTTCCAGGTCATACTACCAGCTCTGTATTTCCTCCGTCATCGTTTTTAAGCAAATATGCATTCTCCATCATCTTCTCCTCCGTGATATACGTAGAGAAGAAAACGTTTGATCTTCAGTGTACTCCACAGTTAGATCAAGATGATGTCCATTAATATCTGCGTTAGTCGATCGGTGGGATTGACTTTTTTATTTGAGGATTATACCACTGAACTGTTGCCAGTTTTCAACCAGCAGTCGCACAGTACAAAGTGAACTATACGGGACTCTGCTTTGTCAGCAGAGCATGCACGTGCACCTAGATAATGTCTCGGCTCCTGAGTATAAAATATCGTACGAAGAACCGAGGCAACAGCGAATTAAGGGACTGTTGATCTGTGAATTTCAGCGCATCGAAAAACCAGACGCTTCCTGGACGTTATAAGCAACACGTACGAATGGGAGTTGCGTGTTAATCTTATTCAGCACGTTGTGTACTGATTACGTATACGAATTTAACTGAGTTTAGCGTGTTCCAGTAAGTTTGTGTAAGTTATCGTTTGTCGCTGGCACGATGCATTTCCCACGTTAAGATCTTTTCATCAGAATATTCGAAGAGACGACATAATTCAGTACCAGTACCTGTTACCGTCCTCTAAACATCGCATCATAGGTTTGTTGGTTAATGAAGCTGATAACCTGATACTCAGTAGCATCACACACTGCAGTCACAGGGTAGAACACACGAAAGTCTGAATCGAATATTCCCCCAACAGATTCTAGTAACAACACATTTATGGAAACACCAAATAAACTAATAATTCCCCTGTAACAATTAACTCCAAAGACCAGTATTCCTCTAGTTTACTAAAGGTGATCCCGGAATTATGGCAGCAATAAAGACGCATGCAGCCGCATGTGACGTTTGTAGTGAAACCCTGTGTGTTCCCTCAGGGGCAGAAACAATTTAATTACCATGTTCCGAAATTACACGCTATCAGCAGCCGCAAGCGAAGTTATTATGGCAATTTCGGACATGAACTCTGTGTTTAAGCTGCGAACAGGAGCGCTGCATTTGTGTTACAAAACCTGTTGGCTAGGGAACTAGCTCTCTTATTCATGCACGTAATAATCCCTCAGCGCCCCCGTGTTTACCAAACAAATGTAGAGTGGCTTCCATTTACCGACTCTGCTTTAATTTTTAATGACGTGCTCATTTCCTGGGACGGCGTTGCTCTAACAATTAACGGTCACTTTTCTTTACCTGAAACAGAGGCCAATTATACGTTACTCAGCAAGGGAAACAAAACCTTAAAAAAACACACTTTGATTTTGTTCCGTTCGATGGATTTCTGCTGTTTCGTGTTTACACACAGACAGTTGTCGGAAACGAAACTGAAACCGCATGCGTTTGTTGATTTTTGCGGTATGTCCAGATAGTTTCTTCTCATAGCTGAATCAATAATCATAGGCCCTTGGTAGCGAAAACCTGTATGCTAGACTCCACTCATTAATAGCCGACTGTCACTGTCTGTTTTTGACGCAGTACATTTCCGCAGTCAAAATTACGTTCTTTTCGTCAGTGAGGATGTGTATCTGTCAAAATTATGAGCGATTTGGGCTTGAAGACGATACCAAATAACCAGGTATATGTTTATTACAGACTACTGTGTTTCTGTGATCATCAGCACATGCCTTCACAGGACTAGAGCTGAAAGCTGACTAACAGAAACGTACTTAGGATATTGCAGTGCCATTATACAGGATACGCAAAGTAATCTTTAAATTTGACATTGCATGTCATTGGTACAAGATAAAACAAGTTAAAATAAGAAAAATAATAAGATTGATGAAAGGAAACATGGCATGTGAAAGGTATAGTGCTTTTTGTATATCTCTCTTGTTCTATGAAGTCTTATCACGCCGTCATAACGTATCTGTTGTAAGTCGTAAAAGGTGTCAGCGAGGATGTGAGCGCATTTGACAGTTATGTAATTTCTAAGTATTTTTATCTTAGCATAATATTTCAACTCAGAGCATAAAAAAAGGACGTTTGAGGTGTTACAGGCTCTCTGCGAGAATATTTAGGAATACGTGAATATTTCAATTTTTGAATTAAAGATAAGAGTGATTTTGACTGCATTAATGTGTTATCTGACCAAGTTAGAAAGAAAGTGTAAATTTTGGATTACGAAGTATGGTGATTTGTGCGATAACAACGCATTCCTGTACACTTCTTGGGCCTTAATTTGGTCAGTTTTGTATCATGAAGTTGGGCTCTTTCTATGATGAAAAATTTAGATTCGTCGGAGTAAGTTGACAAAGATATCTGAGGAGCAGTAGAAAGTGAAAGGCGACTGAATTCAAAGTTCTGGATTGGCTGCTGGCACCGTCAGAGGGAACTACCAAACTGCAGAAATTGGCTTTAAAGTCCGAACATGATGAAGAGTGCTGCAATGGGTGGTACACTCAGAATTTCAAATTATATTACAGGTAGTGCCACTGCAATATGTTCTGACACTCTTGTTGCTTGTCTTGTTGTAATGAGTCCTAATTCAGATGAGTGATTGGGGGACGTTGAATTGGATATGGCATGCTTGGAACGGTATTGGTAACGACTGCATAGACATACATGCTTAAGCAAGGGTGAAGTGACTGTAAGAAGGATGATAATTCTCGTAAGTTGTGGAAGATGACACATTGAACAATAAGTGCAGTTTTTGATGCAGGAAACTGGAGTCTGGGAATAGACTGACGACAAACCAAGAGGAAGGCGCACTGACAGTTTGGGACATGCAGACAGGTAGACGAACCAACGGCGTCATCGAACAAAACGGTGGTATGACGAATACATTTCATTAAAGTAACGTATCCACACTGGCGATTGTTATTAGTGGAAAAAGACAGGAAGACTATTCGTGACAGTGAAATCTCGACGACAACTCTGTTAATTAACAGTTGTAATATCATATAGCTATACTAGGCTATCTAGGTATTTGCGAGGGCCTCAAACACTTATCACTAATCATTATAATGGAACTTTAAGTTCTGTTCCCATGCTTCCTGGAAATAAAAATGAATTAAAGAGATTCAGCCATGCAGCAACAAGGCTGGTTTCTTTTGGCACTGACAGGGCACACATAATGTAAAAAGAGGTAAATGTAATCAAAACAATAACAGAATATGATGTAAAAATATTGCTAACTTACATAAAATTAGTGTGTACGTATTTCAGAAACAATGAAAGAAAAAACCCACCGAGGATGCCACAAAAGTGATTAAACATGTTTGGTGCTAAACCTAATAAGTGCTTTTAGCAAAAAAAACTGAGCCTCTTTAATTCATTATTACTTATTACCAAGTCGCTACCAATGTGAATGCTTTTTCCCTACGTCGCAGTCATATCCCTTAGTAAACAGCAAGGGGAAACATAGGTCTGAGCGTATCGGTAACCAACTTCGCCACGCTGTCAGGTACAGCAACGCTGCAGTTCGAACTAATGCACATTGTTCCTTCTTAATACAAGCTGAGAAAATGCTTTTGTGTGCACTTGGAGCGGCTAGCTGTTAACGTCAATAAAATTATCGACGATTACAAAAAAAAATTTCTGACTGTTCCGAAGGAGAAGATGACAGAATGTGTGACCAAAAAATTAACGTTGCGTAAGTAGGTGGCATCCAGGTCATACCTGGAGGGAACGATGTTGAGAAGAGTGGGATTCAAGTACCTACAAGCGAAGAGCTCACTACAAATATCCCACTGACGAAGTGAATTTCTACGATGTTGCGAACGTTAGGAAAGAAAGCTCACTTTGGGAAAAATTATCAGCTTTTGTCGTACAAAATAGGCCTCTGAAGGTATAAAAAAATAAGGAAAGCTGTTAGGGTATACTAATGGTCATGTGAAGGAGACGAAATACACTGGTGGAAAAAATCACAACACCAACAAGGAATGTCATATACGAAAGTTGGTAGGCGTGTTTCTACTTGTGAAAGACATTGCTTAATCATGTTTCCCACCAATAGTATAAGAGTGGCGCTAGAAGCGCCACTATGAGGATGAAAATCGGGTTTGCTTGTAACGCACGCTGTAACAGTCTTGAGCGTTAGTTAACTTTGAGGCTGGATGTGGTAAGTTGTCGTTAGTCCAGAATGCCTTTAAGGTCGCAAAGACGCTATTATAAACACCTCACCGAGTTTTAACGAGGTCGTGTAATAGGGCAACGAGAGGCTGGTTGTTATTTCTACCATACTGCAGAAAGGCTTCGCAGAAACTTGGTCACAGTACATGATTGCTACCAGCGGTGCTCAAGAGAATGTACGGTCCCAGAAAGACAGATCTCCGGACGGCCACGTGGCATTACCGAGAGGGAATAGCATGATGATCACGGTATGGCTCTGGCTCATCGTACTGCATCTGCAGCAGCGATTTCAGCAGAAGATGACACCAAAGTGACACAACGAACAGTTACAGATCGGTTACTACAATGTTAGCTCCGAGCCAGACGCCCTGCCGCGTGCATTCCACTGACCCCGAACCACCGGCGTTTGCCACTTCAGTGTGTCAAGCGAAACGCATTGGAGAGTCGGTTGGAGGTCTGTTGTGTTTTGTGATAAAAGCTGGTTCTGCCTCGGTGCCAGTGATGGCTGTGTTTTGGTTACAAGGAGACCAGTTGAGGACCTGTCTGCTAGACACGATGGACCTGCACCTGGGGTACGATGTCGTACGACTGCAGAAGCATTCTTATTGTCATCCCACGCACCTGAGTACAAATTTGTGCGTCAGTCTGGTGATTCGACCTGTTGTGCTGCCATTCATGAATAGCATTACATGGGGTGTTTTCCAACAGGATAACACTCACCCATATACCGCTGTTGTACTCGACAGGGTGTCGACATGTTGCATTGGCCTGCTCGATTACCAGACCTGTCTCCAATCGAGTACATATTGGACATCACTGGACGATAACTGCAGCGTCATCCACAAAAAGCATTAACCGTCAATGTATTGACCGATCGACAGGAACCGGCATGGGACTCCATCCTGCAAACTGACATCCGGCACCTTTACAAGATAATGCACGCGTGTTTGCATGCTTGCATTCAATATTCTGGTTATTACACCGATTATTAATGTCCAGCATTTTACGTTTGCGATAGTTTATCTTGCGAGTAAATTAATCTGTGGTCTCGCCATGTTAATAACTTAAATATGTTACCTAGACAAACGTATTTCCAAAACGTCATTACCCTACATTAATTACTTTTCCTCGTTGCGATTCTTTCCGTCAGTGTAGATTCAAAACCAGTTCTACAATAATGACTTACCAGAAAATGTAGCTTCAAAATTGAGGCAACAATGGTTTATTCAGGCGAAACGTGAATTCAGACGCCTTCAGCAGTAAAGTAATGATTTCACTGTGTACAGTGAGTAGAATGAAACGATACTGCCATTCAGCATGTAATTTTAGAGCTATGCACAACATTAGAGAACTATAAATCTCTTCAATAAAATTCTTCAGGGTATCAGACCGCATCGTCATAATTTAAAATGCGCCAACGTTTCGGCCAGCGTTGCAGCTAGCCTTCATCAGGGCCTTACGTTTAACGTAAGGCCCTTACGTTTAACGTAAGGCCCTGATGAAGGCTAGCTGCAACGCTGGCCGAAACGTTGGCGCATTTTAAATTATGACGATGCGGTCTGATACCCTGAAGAATTTTATTGAAGATGACAACGGCCGCGGAAGCCTACGCTTACAACTATAAATCTGTAGTATTTGACGGCAGTCCACCTGTTGGAACATTGGAATTTACTCTAGTACTACCTAGTTTACCTCTTTCTCTGTCATAACCACGGGCATAGTGCAACCATTGCCTAAATTCAGCCACGTTTGTGCTCCGTAGTAATTTTTGCTGTTACCACGAAAAACGACTTCGAAAATTGTCGGGGCAAATTGTCTTCACGAATAGTAAAACGGTTTGCTATAAACTTTATCGGCGCACTGACTGTTGGCTTCTATTTCGTTTTCTTCGGCCAATGTTTGTTTCATAATGTTTCAGCCGCGAGCACGACTCCAGGCCACTATCAGCGATGTAGGGCGAAGCTTTGACAATGGAGACCACTCCTGCTGGCAAAACGTCAGGAAATCATCAAACAAACGTAATCCGAAGAACCTGAGACAGAAGCCAACAAGTAGTCTGTCAACAAGTGGCTACGAAAGTCTCAGCGATTTTGTAAATTTTATTGACTCTGAGGAGGAGTGGAAGTGCCAGTAGGGGAAACGAGGAAACGTGCTTAGAGTGTAAACCAGTGGGATTTCGTAGAGAGTGGGGTACGAGTATTTGCTGGAGTGCTCACCATCAGTGGCACACATAGACGTCCAAGGTGAAACGATAAAATAGGGTAAGTTATTCATATGGGCATCTTCATTACTGAAGTGACGCAAACGAAGACAAAATCATTTAGTCGGTAGTGAATCGCCTCCGTTTCTAGACGCGTTAGGAACAGCTGTATTCTCTTCTAGTAACCCACACAGTTGATAGAAAATCTAGCCATTAGGAAGTAGGCTTTCTTCAGACTTCAGACCATTTCCCATGTTCATGGTCGTAGGTGTGGATGTTCGGTTATCCAATGGCGTTTTCGTCATTCGAGAAGTGTTCACCGATCTGCTACTACCTGGAGGGCGTGACGAGAGCAGCGCCTTGTTTTTACGAAGTATCTGAAAACGTGGGTGGCACAATCGTTTCGCTAAAGGGTCGACAACCGATCTGGTACAACCTAAAAGTGTCGACACGATTGAAGTTACACGGGCGTTTAGCAACACGAGTCCTTCTCAGGCTTTTCGTTTTCACTGATACGGTCGGGTGGGGATTTAGGTTTAACTTCAGAGAGGAGATGGGGAAGGGATTGGCATATTTGTTGGTGTCTCTTATTACCCGCTTGTATAGCCGTTGTGCCGGCCACATTGGGTATGGTCTTTAGAGGATTTGACGTATCCATTAGGTGAATACTGGGCTGGTACCTACGTACCGCTTCCGTTGTACAGTTCACAAACCCTTTCGACAAAGTTTTTTCACTTTTACATGTTGACGCAGACAGGTGTGGTGCACAAATTCCGTCCCTGCGGTGGGTGGAAAAAGAAGAAGACGTGCATACCGTGTCGGATTTGGGATTTGTTGTTGATAACAAATACTGTCGGCTTGGAGTTATGCACCTTTACCTAGCTAGACTGGTACTGGTCAGGTTATAAACCGATACACGTTCTCAGGTCTTCTTACAAGCACTGACAAATTCAAGACCTTTTACAAGCACTGACAAGTATCTCACGTTGTATGTAATTTATAGAATAAACTGATGATGGTCGAAGTAGAGAGGATATAAAACGTAGATTGGCAATGGCAAGGAAAGCATTTCTGAAGAAGAGAAATTTGTTAACATCGAGTATAGATTTAAGTGTCAGGAGGTCCTTTCTGAAAGTAGATGGAGTGTAGCCATGTATGGAAGTGAAACATGGACGATAAATAGTTTGGACAAGAAGAGAATAGAAGCTTTCGAAATGTGGTGCTACAGAAGAGTGCTGAATATTAGATGGGTAGATCACATAACTAATGAGGAGGTGTTGAATAGAATTAGGAAGAAGAGGAGTTTGTGGCACAACTTGACAAGAAGAAGGGACCGATTGGTAGGACATGTACTGAGGCATCAGGGGATCACAAATTTAGCATTGGAGGGCAGCGTAGAGGGTAAAAATCGCAGAGGGAGACCAAGAGATTAACACACTAAGCAGATTCAGAAGGATGTGGGTTGCAGTAAGTACTGGGAGATGAAGAAGCTTGCACAGGATAGAGTAGCATGGAGAGCTGCATCAAACCAGTCTCCGGACTGAAGACCACAACAACAACAACAGTTTGCATGCTGATTCATTCTCCAAAAGTTTGCTGCAAAATTTGGAAATTTATGCATACAAAACTATAATATCTCTGCTGGTACTTTCCTTTTTTGCGGGGAGGCGGGCGGGGGAGGGGCAGGGCCACGAACCCATGCTCCGCCCGGCTCTACCCTTTGCATTCGCGCCTGGATACATTGCTTTTCCTAAAGCGCGAACATTAGCAAAGTCAAGATTCCGACGACATATTTCACTGTGTTCCGCTACGGCTGACTTTCTGGGTTGCTTGAAGCGTATATGTCCGTTGAACTCTTTTCTGGAACTGCATGACATGCATCCTATTCTTACACCCTCTAAGACAAAAGAAAGGAAAAACTACCACGAAGGAAATATCCGAAGGATGCACATATACAGAAAAACACATGATTACAACTGCAGAAAAAGTGGAAGATTTATTGAAGAGTAAGAGCTTCACAAACTGAACAAATCAACAGTGCGTTGCTCGACCTATGGGCCTTATATAAGCAGTTTTTTCCGCCTACAATCTCATTGTCTTCAGTGATGAGTCCCTCTTCGAAGTGAACCCCGTTTCCGATGACCAGCGAATACAACTCGGAGGACGACCTGGGCTGCAGTGGGATACCGTACACCCCGATAACCAGAAATTACGGTCCGGGGTGTTATTCTTTTCACGACAGGAGCTCTCTGGTTGTCATCCGCAACATCCTTGCAGCACAGCGGTACGTCGACGATATTCTGCGCCTCTTTTGTTGCCTTTCGTGGTAGGCCATCTTGGGCTTACATTTCAGCAAGATAATACCCGTCCGCAGACGTCGGAAGTTTCTACTACTTCTCTCCGTGCTTGCCAAACCGTACCTTGGTCAGCAACGTCGTGAGATGTCTCCACAATTGAGAATGTTTGAAGCATTATGGACAGATCCTCCAATGTACTCGGTGTTTTCAGGATTTTATGCGCCAGTTTGACAGAAATAGGCACGATGTAAATCTGGAGGACATCGAACAACTCTGTCAATCAATGCCAAGCCGAATAACTGCTTACGTAAGTGCCAGAGGTGGCTAAACCTGTTATTGGCTTGCTCAGTTTGAGAAGCTCTTTCTCTTGATTAAATCATCCAGTTTTTCTGAAACTGTGATAATTTGTCTGTCTGTAGACTTAAATTACATTTACCGATGTCCGTCCCATACGGGTAATTCCTTCGCCGTGCTTCGATTTTTTCGTCTTAGAGTAAAGTATAGGCCAATTGCGCCTGTAGCGGTTCAGGTTGCTCTTTTCCCGGTCCTACCATTAGTTGTACACTCCTGGAAATTGAAATAAGAACACCGTGAATTCATTGTCCCAGGAAGGGGAAACTTTATTGACACATTCCTGGGGTCAGGTACATCACATGATCACACTGACAGAACCACAGGCACATAGATACAGGCAACAGAGCATGCACAATGTCGGCACTAGTACAGTGTATATCCACCTTTCGCAGCAATGCAGGCTGCTATTCTCCCATGGAGACGATCGTAGAGATGCTGGATGTAGTCCTGTGGAACGGCTTGCCATGCCATTTCCACCTGGCGCCTCAGTTGGACCAGCGTTCGTGCTGGACGTGCAGACCGCGTGAGACGACGCTTCATCCAGTCCTAAACATGCTCAATGGGGGACAGATCCGGAGATCCTGCTGGCCAGGGTAGTTGACTTACACCTTCTAGAGCACGTTGGGTGGCACGGGATACATGCGGACGTGCATTGTCCTGTTAGAACAGCAAGTTCCCTTGCCGGTCTAGGAATGGTAGAACGATGGGTTCGATGACGGTTTGGACGTACCGTGCACTATTCAGTGTCCCCTCGACGATCACCAGTGGTGTACGGCCAGTGTAGGAGATCGCTCCCCACACCATGATGCCGGGTGTTGGCCCTGTGTGCCTCGGTCGTATGCAGTCCTGATTGTGGCGCTCACCTGCACGGCGCCAAACACGCATACGACCATCATTGGCACCAAGGCAGAAGCGACTCTCATCGCTGAAGACGACACGTCTCCATTCGTCCCTCCATTCACGCCTGTCGCGACACCACTGGAGGCGGGCTGCACGATGTTGGGGCGTGAGCGGAAGACGGCCTAACGGTGTGCGGGACTGTAGCCCAGCTTCATGGAGACGGTTGCGAATGGTCCTCGCCGATACTCCAGGAGCAACAGTGTCCCTTTTTTTGCTGGGAAGTGGCGTAGGATCTTACGGTCTTGGCGTGCATCCGTGCGTCGCTGCGGTCCGGTCCCAGGTCGACGGGCACGTGCACCTTCCGCCGACCACTGGCGACAACATCGATGTACTGTGGAGACCTCACGCCCCACGTGTTGAGCAATTCGGCGGTACGTCCACCCGGCCTCCCGCATGCCCACTATACGCCCTCGCTCAAAGTCCGTCAACTGCACATACGGTTCACGTCCACGCTGTCGCGGCATGTTACCAGTGTTAAAGACTGCGATGGAGCTCCGTATGCCACGGCAAACTGGCTGACACTGACGGCGGCGGTGCACAAATGCTGCGCAGTTAGCGCCATTCGACGGCCAACACCGCGGTTCCTGGTGTGTCCGCTGTGCCGTGCGTGTGATCATTGCTTGTACAGCCCTCTCGCAGTGTCCGGAGCAAGTATGGTGGGTCTGACACACAGGTGTCAATGTGTTCTTTTTTCCATTTCCAGGAGTGTATTTTGTGGGTGCTATAGATATAGGCTGTAGATGTATAAGCCGGAGAAATTTTTCGATGGAGTCGGTTGCCTCATTTATAGAAGGCGGAACACATGAGTTGTTGTCGTGGTGTGTTCTGCTTTTCTTTCATTTCCGACAACAGACAGATCCTTGAAACATTTATGAATGTACGCTTCAAGGCTATGCCTATTAAGTTAGGGTAATAGCCAATGGAAACCAAACTTTTTCTTACATTGAACTCTCCTTTTAAAAAAGCGTAAGCAATCATGACAATTTGCGGCGATATTCGCGGGAAATGCTCGCCTAAAATTTGTCAGAGTTTGACAGTGCGCCACAGTTGACCATCAGCTCCTGGAAGACGCCCGGGCATCCATATTTACGTTTTCCTTGATTTTCCTAAGCTACTTAAGGCAAATGCCGGGATTCTTCCTTTGAAAGGACACGGTCGAATCCTTTCTCATCTTCCCTTCACCCTTACTTGTGCTCTGTCTCTAAAGACCTCGTTGTTGGCGGAATGTTAAATAGTAATCTCCCTTCCTTCCTATTCCTAGCTCTTGAATGAAAGCTAAAACGTAGGATCATAAGGTTCTGGAAAGAAGTATGTGTTACCAAAATCCAATAACTTCGAACTGCATCTAACAACTGTGACCTGGAAGTTACTGGAGACCACAGAGTAGCCCTCCTGTATGTGTGTGTATTTGTTAATTAGTTACTCGTTCCATAGATCGGTTGAACTGTTATTTTACCGAAATGATGTGAAACGAGCGGTTTACAAACCATATACACATCAGTAATGTCGACATTAGTCGACATACTATTTTTTTAATCCTACTCGCGCACTCACGTAGCTATAGGGGAAGGTACGGTAAGCCATCCTTACCCAGAGTTTGACAGGGGGAAACCCGAGTACCGTGTTTCTGATGTCACTATTTATACCTTGTGGTGCAGAGATAAAGAATTACACTGCACTAGTCAAGCAGAAAGAGCGACCCAATTGGTGTGTTGTAGATGTTTAATTCACCGGGTCTGTGAAAATAAGTTTGTTTTACGCTGATAACTGGCTAATGTTCCTTTATTTTTAAACTGCAATTATTTTGTAGCTATTATACTTATAAAAACTTGGGTGTATTACACGATTAGGAAGTATCTATACTGTGGAAAATAATCGGGACTTTGTTGAATAATAGCGAGCTTGTGTTTCGTTTTTTATAACCTCTGCGCTTGCTGAAAGACGGGGTACGTTGAGTGGGGGGCAAGACCGGGAATGTCATTTAAAAGAAATGAAACAAACACATGAGAGAATGGTATGGAGAAAGTTATTTTCTAGAGACTCAGAAGCGCAGAAAAAGACATCATAAATGAAAATTAATCAAAATAGACGCATGTTAAAAACCTAAATTAAAAACGCTGTGTCATCAAAAAAACTCTCAACCCTTGAACAATGGTTCTGTGGATAACGGCAATAAAAAGAAATCAGACGTAAGTTGCTGGTTTCTTGTCGATGTATTTTTAAACTTAGTAGAAGAGGAAAGGTGGATTCAAAGTGAACAATGTGTTTTCTGGGCCCGCGAAAGCTGCAGTATAGCAGATGATGAGGATTGTTACCTTGCATGTGAGTGTGATGAATAATATTTTTAATTAACTTATATTTCAACAAATATTTATGCTGACTTTCCACAGAAAATCTATTTTTTCTATATCCCCATAAAGTTTGCTTGTGTACCCTGCTCTTACCGCATGAGTGGGGTAAAGCCGTGTAATTTGACTTTTTCTACGAAAGAACCTCCTCATTAAAAAAGTACTGAATCTATGATTTTTCAGTAATAATATATTATTATCTAACTGAACAATGATTACTTTTCCTAAATCTGACAATCTCTAGGTTAAACACTAGCTCCATAGCTCCTTGGAGTATTAGCTACTCGATCTTACCCCACTTTGCCTTACTAAAAACTAAGGTTATATACTTCACACACGTTACCAGATTTACAAAAAAAAAATCGGCCGTAGATTACAAGGAACTATCCAGGAGAAATATTTTATGTTAGATTTAAAACTTTGTTGCTGCATATTCAACACTTTTCTGAGCCAGGAACAGCTTTAATAATTGATATTAAAGATCATTTTTCCCTTAGTGATGTAGGTATTGTATGCTCTGCTAATGGATCCATACAGCGAACGCCATTGTTTCTGTGATAACTGTCTGCAAGCTACGAATGAAAATTGTTACCACTGACAGGATTCGAACTTGTTTCTCCAGTTCACTTCCTTTTGTGAGGAATAAAGTAAAATAAATAAAAGAGTATTAGTAGCTGTGGAAAGCGAACCAGGCTCACGAATTAGCAGTCCGTGCTCCAAACTATTTTTTAGGGAACCTTTCTGGTGCCCACGGAGGGGTGACGGGGGGGGGGGGGGGCAAAGTGGGTAGGCGTCATAGCTCAATTCCAGGCTACCATGTTCCGCTCCCACGTCACAGGAAATAAGGAAAGCATTGGAAGGAACGTGGAACAGAGGATTCATTTATTTATTTTTCATTCTTTTTCTTTCCTTTTTATTTTATTTTAGTTTCCAATGGTCTTATGTTATTTTATATATGTATTTACTTTTTTTTTTATACCATCGAGAATAGCACGAAACCGATGTCATGAGGAGGAGGGCACAGCAAGTCGCCAGACTCAGTGGGACTATCGACGCCAAGTTTTGGAGGAACAATAATCCGTCGACTAGAGAACGCAGCGGTTCTAAGAGTGGAAAAGGCGCGGCTCAACTCCTCATTGCAGGAACACCCCAACTCTGGGTGGGTTAAGGAAGACACTACAAAGAAACTAGGCAGAAGCGCTAACCACTACGCCACACTACTACAACGACTCTACACATCTTCGCGGACTGCCCTGGCACGCCTCCCTCCTCAAACAAAATTCCTAATCACGCCTCAGCTACTTGGTATTGCCCCTAAACTCGAATAACATTTGTACTATTATTACTTTCCACGTGCAGTTGACTCTTGATCTGTTCACATCATTTGTCCACGGAGGTGTCTGAGCAGTGTATCCGCAACAGGAAGAGGGCGTGTGTATGTTAAGGGTTAAGGCCTCTTAGAGAAACGATCTCCACACGCTCTTACGCGTCGCGTCTGCCTTTAATTGGAGCACCAGCCATGCAGTCGGAGACGCCGCGGTCGCAACACGGAACCCGTGAGAAATGGCGGGCCTTTGATATGCGCCAGCGGGAAACAGAAAATGTTCCCCGAAGTAGAACAAAGGGCGCAGACGAAGAAGTGCGAGCGACGCGGCGCTCGGCGGCGCAGGCTCGGCCCAGTCTCGGGGAACAATACAGCCGCCGGGGGCGGAGGGTGGCGGCGGGGGCGGCGGAGGCGGGGGCGGGAGGGACAGCGCTCTCCGAGGAGGCGGGCGGAAGTTTGCTACAAGGGAAAAAGACTCTTTAATAACTTTGCTCGCTTTTCCTCGCCGGATGCTGGGGAGCAGCGGGAAATGTAGTTAGTGGTGGCGGCGCAAAACGGAGTCTTCCCTACGCGAGTTATTAAAGATCCAATTTACGGGACTTGCACAATTTCATATCTTGTTTCTTATTCTTTATGGCGCGTCTTGTGGAACATTGCAGACGGAACACGAGACCGGATGACGGTTCCGGCAGTCGGAAACAAAAGTTCTGCGCGAGACTTTTCTCTCCCGCAACAGCGGTGCTCACCCTTGAACTTCGCTGGGTGCGAGTCCGGAGCTGGTGTTTCCAAGACATTTACCGCGGATAATTTAGATTAATTGACGCTACGGGAGGGTAACTACCTCCTACAACGTGTGAAATGCTAGACGATAATAGTCACAGAAGTCTAAACGAATTAGTGTGTTTTGTTTTAACTAGAGCCGTAAATTCAACTAAATACCTAGGTATTACAATTACGAACAGCCTAAATTGGAAGGAACACATAGAAAATGTTGTGGGGAAGGCTAACCAAAGATTGTGTTTTATTGGCACGACACTTAAAAAATGTAACAGATCTACTAATTAGACTGCCTACACTACGCTTGTCCGTCCTCTTTTAGAATACTGCTCCGCGGTGTGGGATCCTTACCAGATAGGACTAACGGATGTAACATCATAGACTGAGGATCGACCTGCAACAGCAATCGCAAAACTTGCGTACAGGCCTTTAGACGCCGCCGCGAGCGCTAAGAGTGCATTGCGATCGCAGGAGCGCGTGTTGCGTACGGGCAGCGAGGTGCCGCCACGAGCGCAACCGTATATAAGTGCCGACGGAGTTCGGCTAGCTTTCATTTTGTTGGCATCTCATTTTTTCCTATTGTCTTATTTGGTTAGTTGTTTAGCTCTTATTCGTTTATGGCTCATGTTATTGCGCTTTCTTTCAGCCATTCTGATTGTTTTGATTTACTCCCAATTGAGAAGCGCTCGTTTTGGTATTTCACTTTTGCATATTTCTCACTTTGCTAATAATATGCTCCTTAGCTTCTTACAGTTGAATTGATTAACGCAGTCTCATGTACTGTTTGTTCATTTCAGCCTGTTCACATTTTCATGTTCTTTAAATACTGTAATAATTATCGCAAGCATTTCTTCCCTTAAACTTGTGTAAAGTATGCTCGATGTAGGATTTGTTCTGTGACACAGGTGTAAGGATTTGAATATAAATTATATACGAAACTGTGCTTTAAAAGGAATTTATTTTTTCAGTTTGTACTACATCAGACGACAGTTTTGTGATATGAGGGAGAAATTTGAGGGGCGAACCCATGGAAATAGTCTTAAGTGATCCCCTTTAAAAATAGAAATTTGTGTGACACTGAAAGACGTGACACTGTAGGCACCGAAAATTTATGTAAATATAAAATTATAATTCGCACGGAGTACATCGAAAAAGTTCAAAGAAAGGCGGCACGTTTTGTATTATCGCGAAATATGAGAGAGAGTGTCACAGAAAGGATACAGGATTTGGGCTGGACATCATTAAAAGAAAGGCGTTTTTCGTTGCGACGGAATCTTCTCATGAGATTCCAGTCACCAACTTTCTCCTTCAAATGAGAAAATATTTTGTTGACACCGGCTTACATAGTGAGGAACGATCACCACGATAAAATAAGGGAAATTACAGCTCCTACGGAAAGATATAGGTGTTCATTCTTTCCGCGCGCTATACGAGATTGGAATAATAGAGAATTGTGAAGGTGGTTCGATGAACTCTTTGCCAGGCACTTAAATGTGTTTTGCTGAGTATCCATGTAGATGTACAGATAAAATTGCAAAACATTGATCATATTCAGTACCATATCTATCATTCCTACGAAAGAAAATCGTAGCTATAAAACGTATGAAGGCGGCCCAGAAAGTATGTCCGTCAGTTACGTTCAACAGTTATTTATTCCATAAATGAAAACTACATACATAGTAGAGTGGTATAACTCCCTCCAGTCATGTAGCCTTCATCGAGCTAGACACCAGGTCGTGTACGCCCTCCCAGTATCAATCCTGGCTCTGGTACGAAGCCATTTCTTCATTGCTAGAATCACACCATCCTTGTCCTCAAAATGTCTTCCGCGAATGCTGTCTTTTAAAGGGCCGACCATTTCGGCCAGAAGCGCCCAAAGTAGGAAGTAGATTAGAGCAGTTCAAGTCGCAGGTGAACGAAGATGTTATGCTTTACAATGAGATGTTGACAATAAGTCAACACATGGTGAACGCTGCCCATAGCGACAGTGAATGACACCTGGTGGTGTTGCGGGCACGTAACGTGGTAAAAAAGGTATGCAAGCGGAGCAGACAAGGTCGGGCGATCACGCTAGCGAAGATATGGGCTGCAAATGAGGAAATCGATTGAGATAAGTGACTCTGACACAGAGCAGTTTACTATTACGCAGGGCCTTTGAACTAGTATCTCGAAAACGGCGAAACTGGTCAAATGTTCGCGTGCTGTTGCTGTGAGCATCTCCGAAAAGAGGTAGAAGAACAGTGAAAATACAGCTGGGCCCTAAATGGTTGGACGTCCACGAATCTGCAGAGAACGTGGCGTTCGCAAGTTTTTCTGGTCTATAAAGTACGACAAAAAGAAAAAAAATGCGTGTGAAATCTTATGGGACTTAATTGCTAAGGTCATCAGTCCCTAAGCAATAAATTCTGCCGAAATTTTTACAAAGGCACAGACGGTGTTTAGAAAGGATAGATTGCATGCAACCGGTGGCGGAGTGTTCGTCGCTGTTAGTAGTAGTTTATCCTGTAGCGAAGTAGAAGTGGATAGTTCCTGTGAATTATTATGGGTGGAGGTTACACTCAACAACCGAGCAAGGTTAATAATTGGCTCCTTTTACCGACCCCCCGACTCAGCAGCATTAGTGGCAGAACAACTGAGAGAAAATTTGGAATACATTTCACATAAATTTTCTCAGCATGTTATGGTCTTAGGTGGAGATTTCAATTTACCAGATATAGACTGGGACACTCAGATGTTTAGGACGGGTGGTAGGGACAGAGCATCGAGTGACATTATACTGAGTGCACTATCCGAAAATTACCTCGAGCAATTAAACAGAGAACCGACTCGTGGAGATAACATCTTGGACCTACTGATAACAAACAGACCCGAACTTTTCGACTCTGTAAGTGTAGAACAGGGAATCAGTGATCATAAGGCCGTTGCAGCATCCCTGAATATGGAAGTTAATAGGAATATAAAAAAAGGGAGGAAGGTTTATCTGTTTAGCAAGAGTAATAGAAGGCAGATTTCAGACTACCTAACAGATCAAAACGAAAATTTCTGTTCCGACACTGACAATGTTGAGTGTTTATGGAAAAAGTTCAAGGCAACCGTTAAATGCGTTTTAGACAGGTACGTGCCGAGCAAAACTGTGAGGGACGGGAAAAACCCACCGTGGTACAACAACAAAGTTAGGAAACTACTGCGAAAGCAAAGAGAGCTTCACTCCAAGTTTAAACGCAGCCAAAACCTCTCAGACAAACAGAAGCTAAACGATGTCAAAGTTAGCGTAAGGAGGGCTATGCGTGAAGCGTTCAGTGAATTCGAAAGTAAAATACTAGGTACCGACTTGACAGAAAATCCTAGGAAGTTCTGGTCTTACGTTAAATCAGTAAGTGGCTCGAAACATCATGTCCAGACACTCTGGGATGATGATGGCATTGAAACAGAGGATGACAAGCGTAAAGCTGAAATACTAAACACCTTTTTCCAAAGCTGTTTCACAGAGGAAGACCGCACTGCAGTTCCTTCTCTAAATCCTCGCACCAACGAAAAAATGGCTGACATTGAAATAAGTGTCCAAGGAATAGAAAAGCAACTGGAATCACTCAACAGAGGAAAGTCCACTGGACCTGACGGGATACCAATTCGATTCTACACAGAGTACGCGAAAGAACTTGCCCCCCTTCTAACAGCCGTGTACCGCAAGTCTCTAGAGGAACAGAAGGTTCCAAATGATTGGAAAAGAGCACAGGTAGTCCCAGTCTTCAAGAAGGGTCGTCGAGCAGATGCGCAAAACTATAGACCTATCTCTCTGACGTCGATCTGTTGTAGAATTTTAGAACATGTCTTTTGCTCGAGTATCATGTCGTTTTTGGAAACTCAGAATCTACTATGTAGGAATCAACATGGATTCCGGAAACAGCGATCGTGTGAAACCCAACTCGCATTATTTGTTCATGAAACCCAGAAAATATTAGATACAGGCTCCCAGGTAGATGCCATTTTCCTTGACTTCCGGAAGGCGTTCGATACAGTTCCGCACTGTCGTCTGATAAACAAAGTAAGAGCCTACGGAATATCAGACCAGCTGTGTGGCTGGATTGAAGAGTTTTTAGCAAACAGAACACAGCATGTTGTTCTCAATGGAGAGACATCTACAGACGTTAAAGTAACCTCTGGCGTGCCACAGGGGAGTGTTATGGGACCATTGCTTTTCACAATATATATAAATGACCTAGTAGATAGTGTCGGAAGTTCCATGCGGCTTTTCGCGGATGATGCTGTAGTATACAGAGAAGTTGCAGCATTAGAAAATTGTAGCGAAATGCAGGAAGATCTGCAGCGGATAGGCACTTGGTGCAGGGAGTGGCAACTGACCCTTAACGTAGACAAATGTAATGTATTGCGAATACATAGAAAGAAGGATCCTTTATTGTATGATTATATGATAGCGGAACAAACACTGGTAGCAGTTACTTCTGTAAAATATCTGGGAGTATGCGTGCGGAACGATTTGAAGTGGAATGATCATATAAAATTAATTATTGGTAAGGCGGGTACCAGGTTGAGATTCATTGGGAGAGTCCTTAGAAAATGTAGTCCATCAACAAAGGAGGTGGCTTACAAAACACTCGTTCGACCTATACTTGAGTATTGCTCATCAGTGTGGGATCCGTACCAGATCGGGTTGACGGAGGAGATAGAGAAGATCCAAAGAAGAGCGGCGCGTTTCGTCACAGGGTTATTTGGTAACCGTGATAGCGTTACGGAGATGTTTAACAAACTCAAGTGGCAGACTCTGCAAGAGAGGCGCTCTGCATCGCGGTGTAGCTTGCTCGCCAGGTTTCGAGAGGGTGCGTTTCTGGATGAGGTATCGAATATATTGCTTCCCCCTACTTATACCTCCCGAGGAGATCACGAATGTAAAATTAGAGAGATTAGAGCGCGCACAGAGGCTTTCAGACAGTCGTTCTTCCCGCGAACCATACGCGACTGGAACAGGAAAGGGAGATAATGACAGTGGCACGTAAAGTGCCCTCCGCCACACACCGTTGGGTGGCTTGCGGAGTATAAATGTAGATGTAGATGTAGATGTAAGCTTACACACTACTTAACCTAAGTTATCCTAAAGACAAATACACACACCCATGCCCGAGGGAGGACTCGAACCTCCTCCGGGACCAGCCGCACAGTCCTTGACTGCAGCGACCTAGACCGCTCGGCTAATCCCGCGCAGCCTAAAGTACGACAGATGGTGATTTGTGACATCTCTGCCGAAAGAGCACAATGCTGGTGTACCAACAAGTGTTTCAGAGCACACCGTTCATCGTACATCGTTAAGATTGAGTGCTGCAGCTGACCACCCCTCTGTGTTCAAATATTGACTCTACAGCATCGTAAATTACGATGACAGTAGGAACGGGACCACCGGTCAATGAAAACGTGTCGGCTCTTTGTGTGAATCACGTTTTTGCTACACTGCATCAATGATCGTCTCCACAAACGCCGTCGTTGAGATGAAAGACGCCTCGAAACGTGCAATGTGCCAAAGACGCAAGTTGCTGGATTCAGTATTATACTATGGGAGACATTCTGCTGGGCTTGCATGGCATCTGTCGTAGTAATCGAAGACACGCTGACAGCTGCGAACCAGCTGTTCCCTTGTTGCTTGATGTCTTTCCCAAAAGCGACGTCATCTTTCAGCAGTATAATAGTCCGTTTATCGAAGCCAGAAGCGTAACACGGCGCTTTGAGGAGCATTATAGTGAACTCACGTTGATGGCTCGGCTATCAGATTTGCCTTATGTAAGTCCTACAGAAACCATCTGGGTCGCTATTGGGCGCCATCACCGCGAACGCAAATCAGCAGCCCCTTATTTATCGCGAATTACATGACCTGTGTGTGGACATCAAGTGCCTCCAAAAACCTACCAACAAACTGTCAGATCCCTGACATGCGAAATAAATGATGTATTTCGTTCCAAAGATGGACAAACAAGCTATTAAGCAGGTGGTCGTAATGTTTTGGCTCGTCAGTGTAACACAGCAGGCCTGCCAAGTGTGGAAGTACAATCACAAAAAAAAAAGAAAATCCCACCACCAATTAATAATTACTGTAGAGTAATGAAATGTCTTTCTTTCTCTAAGTCTACAAATGCTAGAAATGTAGGTTTGCCTTTCCTCAATCTATTTTCTAACATAAGTCGTAGGATCAGTATTGCCTCACGTGTTCCAACATGGGGCATGAAAGGGAAGCAGCGGTTGGGAAGGGAGTGAGACACGGTTGTAGCCTGTCCCCGATGTTATTCAATCTGTATATTGAGCAAGCAGTAAAGGAAAGAAAAGAAAATTTCGGAGTAGGTATTAAAGTCCATGGAGAAGAAATAAAAACGTTAGGGTTCGCCGATGACATTGTAATTCTGTCAGAGACAGCAAAGGACTTGGAAGAGCAGTTTAACGGAATGGACAGTGTCTTGAAAGGAGGATATAAGATGAACATTAACAAAAGCAAAACGAGGATAATGGAATGTAGTCGAATTAGGTCGGGTGATGCTGAGGGAATTAGATTAGGAAATGAGACACTTAAAGTAGTAAAGGAGTTTGGCTATTTGGGGAGCAAAATAACTGATGATGGACGAAGTAGAGATGATATAAAATGTAGGCTGGCAATGGCAAGGAAAGCGTTTCTGAAGAAGATAAATTTGTTAACACCGAGTATAGATTTGTCAGGAAGTCGTTTCTGAAAGTATTTGTATGGAGTGTAGCCATGTATGGAAGTGAAACATGGACGATAAATAGTTTGGACAAGAAGAGAATAGAAGCTTTCGAAATGTGGAGCTACAGAAGAATGCTGAGAATTAGATGGGTAGATCACATAACTAATGAGGAGATATTGAATAGAATTGGGGAGAAGAGGAATTTGTGGCACAACTTGACAAGAAGAAGGGACCGGTTGGTAGGACATGTTCTGAGGCATCAAGGGTTCACAAATTTAGCATTGGAGGGCAGCGTGGAGGGTAAAAATCGTAGAGGGAGACCAAGAGATGAATTCGCTAAGCAGATTCAGAAGGATGTACGTTGCAGTAAGTACTGGGAGATGAAAAAGCTTGCACAGGATAGAGTAGCATGGAGAGTTGCATCAAACCAGTTTCAGGACTGAAGGCAACAACAACAACAATGAAATGTCGGGAATACATTAGCCTAGCTAACATATTTAAGTTGATAACTTAGTAAGACCACAAGGTAATGTGCACGTGAGACAAACCATTGCAAATGTGAAATGCTGGTATATTAACAACGAGTGTAACCACCAGAATATTGAATGCAGGCATGGAAACGTGCATTAATTGTGTTGCACAGTTACTGGATGTCAATGTGTGGATTGGACTTCTATGCCTGTTGCACACTGTTGGTATTACAGGGACTGTTAAGGCTTTCTGTTGATGACACTGGAGTTGTCATCTAATGTTGTAGCATATGTACTCGATTGGAGACCAATATGGTGAGCGAGTAGGGCAAGGCTACATATCGACGCAATGTAGGGCATGTTCGGTTACAAAAGCGATCTGTGGGTAAGTGTCATTCTGTTGGCAAGCACCACTTGGATCGCTGTTCATGAAAGGCATCACAACCGATCGAATCAGCAGATTCGACGTAAACTTTTTGCAGTCAACAAGAGTGCATATGCTGTGGTACGAAATCGCACACCAGACCGTAACACCACGTGTAGGTCCAGTGCGTCTAGCACGCAAGGCAGGTTGCTTGCACGTCCTCATCAGGCCTCCTCCTAACCAACATACGGCTTTCACTGGCACCGAGTAGAACCGATTTTCATCAGAAAATACAACAGACCTCCACTGTGCCCTCCCATGAGCTCTCGCTTGACATCAGTGATGTCACAATCGGCGGTGGTTTCGGGTCAGTGAAATGCACGCTACAGGGCGTCTAGCTCGGAGCTGTCCTTGAAGTAATCGATTCGTAACTGTTCGTTGTGTCACTGTGGTGTCAACTGCTGCTCAGATTGCTGCTACAGATGCAGTACGATGCGCCTCTTGGTAGTGACATGAGGCCGTCAAGAACCCGCGACCGTAAATTCCCGTGAACTCCGCTGCCAGTAATTATTTATAGGGCTACATTCTTGCCAAGTCTTCCTTCAGAATCACAGAAAGTACATCCAGGTTCTCCTAACCCTGTTACATGACCTCGTTCGAACTCAGTGAGGTGTTGACAATGGCGTCTTTGTCGCCTTAAAGGCATTCCTGGCGAACTCGACAGCAGCTAACGCTAACGACCGTTACATCGAGTATATATGAAAATCTCATTTGTATCATCATACTGGCGCTATTAGCACCACCCTTATACGACTCATCGTTTTTCAGATGTAGGAACAAGTATACCAACTTGCGATTAAGTCGCAGAAATCATTCTTGGTGTGGTGATATTTCTCCCGTTAGTGTAGCGGACTCGGAGCAGACAGCCGGCCGGTGTGGCCGAGCGGTTCTAGGGGCTTCAGTCTGGAACCGCGCGACCGCTACGGTCACAGGTTCGAATCCTGCCTCGGGTATGGATGTGTGTGATGTCCTTAGGTTAGTTAGGTTTAAGTAGTTCTAAGTTCTAGGGGACTGATGACCTCAGATGTTAAGTCACATAGTGCTCAGAGCCATTTGAACCATTTTTTGAGAGCAGACAGCCGTAAGAGGGGAATTTGGAAAGCACAAAATAATCCCTCTGACATTGGTGTTCCTCAGGCCAAACATGTTCAACTACAATGGAGTTAGGTCAAGGCTGCAGCGTAGATGGGTAACAACATCCAACCATGTTTCGTGATGTATTCAGAAGTTGTCACACAACTGTGAAACTGGATGTTATCGTGTTGAATCCCCATATCCCCAGGGATTTTATGACGCCTAAGTCGCTGGACACGCTTGTTCAATGCGGTTATTGTATTGGCGAATGCCTAAGAATGAATGGTACTGCCTCTTGACGACACATCGTTGAGAATCATCCGCTAATAGTATTAAAATACAGTCACTTTGAGTTCACTGGCGGACGCGATTGCTTTGGACTGTTTCTTCTGTAGAGAGTGAGGATGACGCCATACCATCAACTTTCTTCTATATCTGGGCTCAAAATGGGGAACCCATGTTTCGTCACCCGTCACAATCCGGGACAAGTTATCAGCCGCCTCTGCCTCAAAACGTTCCAATAAAAATTTTTCTGTAAGGTTTGAGTTCCACCTAAGACAGCGTAGAACCCACCTTCCACACATTTTTGAATATCGAAGAACGCGGTTGCTCGTAATTGCATCTACACTTTCTCGAGGCGTAACGCGTCGATTGCAGCGCATGAGGTCATCAAGTGTGACAGCAGTGGATGGTCTCTCCGCTCACGCCATATTATGGAACTGTTACGAACCGTCTTCTGATGCTCAGCGATCGACTCCCTTCGATTGCAGATGCTCCGTGGAATTCTTCGCCGTGAGAAATTCATTGACGATATTCTGCTTGTAACGTACCTGCGCACGCCATTCCGAAACACTGCAGGAGCTTCGCTCTCTGTCGGAGGAAACGGTAATTTTGTGCACGCACTCAGGAAACTTCAAAGAATTCTGAAACTTTCTTATCACCATGTGATGAATTGTAGCCAGCTTTCGCTAAAAGATATGTGTAGATAGCGATGTCTCATAATCCTTAAGACTAATGTTTTTGTGTCGTCTCGTTGTCGCTGTAAGGTTGTAGCATGGGAAGCAAGTATTGGATGTCGTTTGATGGGCGGTATCCTCTATCTGTAGCACAACTGAAATGCATATATTAATGATGCTCTTTATTAACCAGACCAAGAAGTTACTTATCTTAAGGTAGTCGATGTGTTGTGGTAGAAGCTCTTCCGTAATAGTCCATGTTAGCCTCACTGCTGATGGAGTACAAGTCCCACTATGTACACTATTCTGGTCGCTAGATACTGACTGATTGTGAGCTAGAGGCTGAGCTAAATGCGACTGCCACTCCCACTGGGCTACGAATGTTGACTCGTCTCGTTGACCCTTAGATGACTGACTCGGCCTTCCGGTTTGCGGCGACGTTCTAAATACAGGCGGTCGAGAGGGCGTTGGTGGCGCGTTGCTTGCGAATCTCTATTTGGCCACTCTCCTGACAGGCGCGTTGCTTGCGCCTACTATCGACCTTCACGCTACCTCTTTGCCGCCCGGTGTGCAGGCGACAGCTTACACCAGCACAAACAACATTGAGAATGTAATACTGAGTATCTTGAAGAACAACCGAAATGCCCCTTTCGTTCAAGTCGTACCATCGCGCCATATCGCAGTCGCGCTGCGACCAGTAAACACATGCTCTTGGAGATGTTAGGTGTGAGAGACAAAATACACGACGTACAACTCGACACAGTGTTATTTAACAGGAATCGGTACTGTTGGAATCCCTGGACTAAAATTTAAATTAGGACCGCCAGCAGGGATTAAACTTGATGTTATCCCAATGGCACCAAACAAAGCCCTGCAGCAATCTAGCTACTTTCACAAAAGTGGCGATTTACTACCGCTGTAATGGAAAATGTAAGCCACATAACATCTCTTACACCCCCTCTAGGAGGCGCCTAGCAACTGTCATCGAAAATATGTAAATAGATTGTAAGGTGGCTATAATTTTGCACCTTACAAGAACCCATCCACATATTTTGTCGTGACGTACAAACACAATTAGGTATCATGTGACAGGTTGTACATCGTATACATGAATATATACAGGAGACTGACTTTGTCATGTATGCCTGGTAAATAATTGTTAACACTTATTGCATGAAAGGTGACGGAGTGTCTTTATTATCATACAAGTAGAGGTTGGAGTGCCGATGGAAATGAAACGGCAGGCCGAACTCAAGCATGGGTGGAAGGCCCACACAGGTGTGTTGGTCCTGTTTAAACACAGGAAGTAGCAAGACGGACGTTGGGACACCTGAGCGCTGGGGCACAGTAGAGTCGTGACCCGCTGCTTTGTAGCCAGACGGGGAGGATTATACTTCGGAAACTACGAAAATCTTGGGCGCAGCTGAAAGAGGAAGTGTCACCTCGGAAACCACACAGGCTGGGTTATTTCCAAGAATTTTTACTCAGAAGCGTACCATTGTACGAGTATAGGTTTTTCCTCGCAAAATTTTCGGGCTGGACGACAAAAGACTAAAATATGGTCGATGTTCGGAAGAATCTGTAGAGAGGGAGAACATTCCGTGGTTTCGGGATTGTGATTCGTTTTTGGAATTACGAGGGTGGGGAGCCGAGGCTTGCTGGGAGGCCAGCAGTGGAGAGACGAGGTCCTGCGTTGTGAGCGCCCGTGTGTGATGGTCGCTCGATATCAGCTTTGTTGGTGCAGACAGACTAGCTGTCTTTGCTCTCAGGAGAGTTTATAAAAAAAATGTGCGTGAAATCTTATGGAACTTAACTGCTAAGGCCATCAGTCCCTAAGCTTACAAACTACATAACCTAAATTATCCTAAGGACAAACACACACACCAATGTCCGAGGGAGGACTCGAACCTCTGCCGGGACCAGCCGGGAGAGTTTATAGTTAGAACAGTTAGGCACTGTACTGTTGCGAACCTATACGATTGTGGACTTCACCTCCATGTTGGAACTCGTCGTTGAGTATGCAGCGTTCACTAACTGAGAGCACTTCCTCTGCCTATACGTACGTTGAGACGTTACCTGAACTCCGTCCTTGTTGCTGGGAGTTCGCGTTTCTCGTCTGTAGAACACAGAGAGGAGAAGGCAGTATTAGAGTCCATTAGTCAGAGGACCGCCTTCGGCCGTCCTAGTGTTTCAAAGAATTTATTTGTCGCTGGAGTTCTTCCATCGTCGCAGACGAGTACGAGAACCATCACTTTGAAGCACCGGATGCAGTACATACGATGATATCAAAAATTGCTTCGGCTTATTCGGGCTATAAAAGCTAAACAGCTGTGATCGCGTTAGTTTATTTCCGCCGAGGTTCCACACCACCGTAGATCATCTTTAAGAGTAGTGTCTTCTAGTGTCTGGCGCATGGATGATATCAGTCATTTCCCGTTATCAATATTAGATCGCTCAATCATAGTAAGGAGCAGAGTTGGACAATTGATTAGTAATTTTACTTAGGAAATGTAAGCTTTGTAATATAAAGTTTTTTTAATGTTCAGTAAATACACTCCTGGAAATGGAAAAAAGAACACATTGACACCGGTGTGTCAGACCCACCATACTTGCTCCGGACACTGCGAGAGGGCTGTACAAGCAATGATCACACGCACGGCACAGCGGACACACCAGGTACCGCGGTGTTGGCCGTCGAATGGCGCTAGCTGCGCAGCATTTGTGCACCGCCGCCGTCAGTGTCAGCCAGTTTGCCGTGGCATACGGAGCTCCATCGCAGTCTTTAACGCTGGTAGCATGCCGCGACAGCGTGGACGTGAACCGTATGTGCAGTTGACGGACTTTGAGCGAGGGCGTATAGTGGGCATGCGGGAGGCCGGGTGGACGTACCGCCGAATTGCTCAACACGTGGGGCGTGAGGTCTCCACAGTACATCGATGTTGTCGCCAGTGGTCGGCGGAAGGTGCACGTGCCCGTCGACCTGGGACCGGACCGCAGCGACGCACGGATGCACGCCAAGACCGTAGGATCCTACGCAGTGCCGTAGGGGACCGCACCGCCACTTCCCAGCAAATTGGGGACACTGTTGCTCCTGGGGTATCGGCGAGGACCATTCGCAACCGTCTCCATGAAGCTGGGCTACGGTCCCGCACACCGTTAGGCCGTCTTCCGCTCACGCCCCAACATCGTGCAGCCCGCCTCCAGTGGTGTCGCGACAGGCGTGAATGGAGGGACGAATGGAGACGTGTCGTCTTCAGCGATGAGAGTCGCTTCTGCCTTGGTGCCAATGATGGTCGTATGCGTGTTTGGCGCCGTGCAGGTGAGCGTCACAATCAGGACTGCATACGACCGAGGCACACAGGGCCAACACCCGGCATCATGGTGTGGGGAGCGATCTCCTACACTGGCCGTACACCACTGGTGATCGTCGAGGGGACACTGAATAGTGAACGGTACATCCAAACCGTCATCGTACCCATCGTTCTACCATTCCTAGACCGTCAAGGGAACTTGCTGTTCCAACAGGACAATGCACGTCTGCATGTATCCCGTGCCACCCAACGTGCTCTAGAAGGTGTAAGTCAACTACCCTGGCCAGCAAGATCTCCGGATCTGTCCCCCATTGAGCATGTTTGGATGAAGCGTCGTCTCACGCGGTCTGCACGTCCAGCACGAACGCTGGTCCAACTGAGGCGCCAGGTGGAAATGGCATGGCAAGCCGTTCCACAGGACTACATCCAGCATCTCTACGATCGTCTCCATGGGAGAATAGCAGCCTGCATTGCTGCGAAAGGTGGATATACACTGTACTAGTGCCGACATTGTGCATGCTCTGTTGCCTGTGTCTATGTGCCTGTGGTTCTGTCAGTGTGATCATGTGATGTATCTGACCCCAGGAATGTGTCAATAAAGTTTCCCCTTCCTGGGACTTTGAATTCGCGGTGTTCTTATTTCAATTTCCAGGAGTGTATATAAGCGGGAACAACGTTTATCATTTAATAGGATTAGTTGCCTCCATCATTCATTTATGTTTAGATTGTAATGTATAGAAATAAGAGATCCTAAGATCTGCTTCAGGGGGTACTCAGAGAGGGCCAAATCTTCATTTTCCGTTTTCCGTAGCACACCTTCACTTTACACCAGCCTGAAGCAGCATCTTGGAAGATCACATTGGATTTCACGTACTTTCGATTTTGTAGGACCATAGTGAGAAGATTTCAAGGTTGCCTCAGATGTCAGATAAAATCTATATATTGTATATGTACGAAGAAAAACGGATATGCTAACACACCTTCCACACGTCCCAAGGGAAATTGTCCTCATGGATGTGAAGAAAGTCCCAAAGACCTGGAACATATTTTCACTTAAAAGGTAATAACATACTTGCATATGTGTATATGATAATTCTTAAGCTGTTGCAGCCATCCATCATCAAAGAGAAAAGTCAATTTACAACACTTATTTACACTTCTCTCATTACTGTTCAAAAAATGGTTCAAATGCCTCTGACCACTATGGGACTTAACATCTGTGGTCATCAGTTCCCTAAGACTTAGAACTATTTAAACCTAACTAAGGACATCACAAACATCCATGCCCGAAAGTGGATTCGAACCTGCGACCGTAGCGGTCACGCGGTTACAGACTGAAGCGCACAGAACCGCATATGCTCTCATTACTGTACTGAAGATACGTGCAAGTCAGATTGTACTTAAAATTAACAAATTCAGGAACTGAATGGAAGCAATTAACCACCAATAAATCATTGTACTGATTCCATGAACCGAACTGTTGGCAAGAAAACGACGTACACTTGATGTTAGTATCCTGGATTCCTTGATTGGGCCTCTGCAGTTCGCGCTTGAGATCGTGCCGCAAATGCCGTTAAAATAACTAGAGTGGGTGATTCTCACTGAGTTCTTTTTTGCTGATTACAGATGTGTTTACAGATCCTTTTCATCTCCAACAGTTTGTGAAGAATCACTTGAATAACAATTCTGGTAATTATACATTTTCATGATTTCAGAACCTTCGTAAGTATTTGCTTACCTAAATTGTATGTGCAGCATATTTTCGACTATTCGCTGCTTGAGAAATTTCTCTCCTGAGTCCCTGCCATCTCGTTTGGAGTTCATTTCTCCTGATAGCGTTTTCCATTTCAACGATGTCCTGGTGAGAGGCTCCCCATATTCATCCCTGACAGTGCCAAGGTTCTCTTTTACAACATTTTACATACCACGACCTTATAGTTCTCGACAAACTCACCAAATAGTTTTCTGTATTGTTGAGACCTGTAGTTTCCTAGAGCTTTACAACAATGATTTTGAAAGAGAACCATGCCAACTGGGTTTGGTAGCTTTAATTCATCGGTGCTATTCCACAATTAAGTAATTTTACTTCACAGTCCTGGACTATTTTGGTACCTAAAAGAGAGTTGTAATTACACACTAAATGAGATATAATTGAGTAGCAAGAAAATTTCAGATGTTAGCTAGTAAATTTTCAATGAACAACGGTTTTTATCCTATATTTCAGAGTTGTGTTGCTCACTTTTTTCTCAAACTGAAAGTTTGTTTCAATCTTGCCCCTCTTAAGAATTTGTTACTTTCTCTCCTCTCTATCCCGCAAGAAGTGCAACTTTGACACTTTCAACTGCTGGTATTTTACCACTCATGACAGTGCCTGCCTCAGCCCCCATCCCCCCGCCTTCCACTCAACTTTCCTGTTGACGAAAAGGCCATGCCTAGTGTACTCCCACCTACTGACAGAATAAACAAGAATCATACTAATATGTTAGCCTACACCATCTGCACATGAGTTCCAATGAGACGGCCATGGAGCTCAATACTGGTATGTCTTGATGCTGATGCAATATTTGCCAGGAACCACTATTAGTGGCCGGCTGCGATGGTCTCGCGGTTCTAGGCGCGCAGTCCGGAACCGCGCGACTGCTACGGTCGCAGGTTCGAATCCTGCCTCGGGCATGGATGTGTGTGATGTCCTTAGGTTAGTTAGGTTTAAGTAGTTCTAAGTTCTAGGGGACTGATGACCACAGCTGTTAAGTCCCATAGTGCTCAGAGCCATTTGAACATTTTTGAACCACTATTAGTGTGCTGAGGACCTCTGTGAGCATTATTACTCAGCGCAACCACTATAACCACGGTGTCTTCCCTGCTGAAGTCTGTAAAAAGTGGTCCCAAATCCTCTGTCACCTGAGCCAGATCAGATCAGCAACAAAATGGAAATAAAGGTCAATGTCATTAAAGGAAAGAAACAATTTATTTTCTTCAATTAAAACTTGCCAAGTTCATTTTATTGAGTGAGGCAGGACTTACCAGCCAGCTACTGGGTCCGCGATGTGATAAAATCTGTCTGAGTACTGGGTATGTGTACGCTCACTTAAAGCAAGAATCGTCTAGAAAACCGGGAAACGCCTCAATAGAATTTCACACGAGATCAGGCTAACATACTTCTTGTTGAGACCGACCTTTCTGTACTACAGGGGTCACTCCAAAAGAAATGCACACTATTTTTGTAAAAATACAGTTTTTATTCTGCATGTGTGAAAGTTTTACAATGTGCAGACACGTCCTTCCCACTTGCTTTCAAACTTAGTTCAACCTGTTCCCGCGTGTGGCGCCGTCAAAGCATGTCTTCAAGATGGCTGCTACACTTGACGTTCGTCGGAAGCAATGTGCTGTCATAGAATTCCTGTGCTGTGAAAACGAGACAGTGGGAAACATCCACAAGAGGTTGAAAAGGTGTATGGAGATGCTGCTGTCGATCGCAGTACAGTTAGTCGGTGGGCAAGCCGTATTGAGGATTGTCCTCGCAGCAGCAGGCCTCGTACTGCACACACTCCAGACAATGTGCAGAGAGTCAACGAATTGGTGACTGCTGACAAACGCATCACAGTGAACGAATTGTCAAGCGACGTTGGGATAGGGGAAGGAAGTGTTTGAGGAATACTGAAAGTGTTGGCGTTAAAAAAGGTTTGTGCAAGGTGGGTTCCCAGGATGTTGACAGTGGCTCACACAGAAACAAGAAAAACGGTATGCAGCGAACTTTTGGAACAGTACAAGAATGGTGGAGATGAATTTCTTAGAAGAATTGTGACAGGTGATGAAACACGGCTCCATCATATGTCACCAGAGACGAAGAGGCAATCAGTGGAGTGTCATCTTGCAAATTCACCCAAGGAAAAAAAATTCAAAACCACACCTTCTGCTGGAAAAGTCATGGCTACGGTGTTTTTCGATTCCGAAGGACTCTTGCTTGTGGACATCATGCCAAGTGGAACCACCACAAATTCTGATGCATATGTGACGACACTGAAGAAGCTTCAAGCTCGACTGAGTAGTGTTCGAGCACATCGGCAAAAGCAGGATGTTTTGCTGTTGCACGACAATGCACGGCCACATGTCAGTCGAAAAACCATGGAAGCGATCACAAAACTAGGATGGACAACACTGAAAAACCCGCCTTACAGCCCTGACCTGGCTCCATGTGACTATCATCTCTTTGGGAAAGACTCTCTTCGTCGAACAAGGTTTGAAGATGATGACTCCCTTGTGCACCCTGCCCAACAGTGGCTCCAACAGGTTGGTCCAGAATTTCACCGTGCGGGTATACAGGCGCTGGTTCCAAGATGGCGTAAAGCAATTAAGAAGGATCGAAATTATGTGGAGAAATGAAAATATTGTTCCTAAGGGATATATTTAAACACTGTAAAACTTTCAAACATGTGAAATAAAAGATGGATTTAAAAAAAATTGCCTGCATTTCTTTTGGAGTGACCCTCGTAGAAAAACTACTTGGTTGATCATTCAGGATCACCAACTACTAACTCGAGAAACACACATTAGAACACTAGCTTTGTCCCAAATGACACACGACACTATCTGCAACTACGAGAACTGCCATCTAAACCCTCGATATCTCGAGCTCCAAATCGCTCCACGAAATTACTGAACATTTAGGACTTTCTGCCAATTAGAATCAGAACCATAGTGTAGGAATTTTTATTGGCCGTGTCTTCCTCCCAGTTATAGTGCTTCAGTAAGGTGCTGCTTCCTGAGAGGAGTTTCAGAAGATTCTCTGCAATAGGTGTTGACAAATACAGGCCCTCAAGGGTAAGAAATAACGCGGCCTTGAGGCGCCCTTATCTGCCAAGACCATCACCTACTAAGCGGCTTTAGCAAAGAATGGTGCACTAACTATTAGCTCGAGAACAAATCTTAGCTGGGATACACAATAGCCATATAAAAGGCCTCGAAATTATATTACGCAACTGTGAACAACACCGGAAGAGGGAAAAGTTGATGACTGAGGAGTTGTCACGCATATAGTGGCACGAGATTCACTTTTGGGTCATTCAGATTCTATGTACAGGTTATCTCTCCTCAAAGCCGTCAGATTCACTTGCTGTGATATTTCGGGTGATACTGACAGATACATTTTTATAGCATGTAGATGGAGTCAGTCCTAACAAATACAGTTCACCACATGTCTATTCGATGCCTAGTCCGAACTGAAAACGATTTGCGACAAACAAAATGTTACTTAAGGGGAATATCTATGCGCAAGCGACAGAGCAGCCCAAATTATTCTAGTGCAATGGTTCCCAATCTGGGGTTATTTACCCGCTGAGGGATAAAACGGAAATTTGTGGCAGGCCAAAACCAATACGTTCAATTGTGTTTTGCTCACGAAATTATGTTCTACTTATTATTGTCACACTTTCGTAAGACTGTAATACAGATTGCGTGTGTGGAATGTGTCGACGGTTACAGTTTGTGAAATGAATGTATGAACATCTTCTTCCTCACATAGTCCACCCTCTACACACATATGTACCATGCATCTATGATAGTAAGTTCGAGACAAAGACACATCGACCCAGACATCTTACACAAGGCAGAAAAAATGGCACATAGACACTCATCTTTTCTGTTGAAGTGCAGGTAAAATATTCAAATTTTCGTGTACACATAAAATTAATAAATTTCGACATGTGATCTTTTGGTTGCCAGAAGGATACGCAGGTGATATTCCAGTGTCATCCATATATTAGTCAATACTTTATGAGGGCTGGATGTTATAATGTCAGTAATGTTACGATGTACTTCACTGGTGTTAGATAAACCTAGTTCTTGACATAACACCAATGGAAGAAATCCAATGGTGTCAAATCTGGTGATCACTGAGGGCAGTTAATGGGACCACCACGCCCCGAAAATGTTGTTTCCAGACAAGCACAAGGTGATAGCGAGGATCTACTCTCACGTTCAGAAAAAAACATAGCACCTTGAACGACGTCCATATTCACAGGACAGGTAAATTACTATGCTCTGCAGAAATGATTTGAATTTGAACGGGTTCGTGGTCAACATTGATATCGCAGCGTAACACCACCTACTAGTAAAATGTGCCTGCGGCTCTCGTTGCCGTTACAATCCTTGTCCACTAGACTCGATGCCAATATGAATGCTCCCCAGAATGTAATGGAACCGCCGCCAGCTTTTAGTTGTCCCGCTGTACAATAGCTGTCGCCCTGCAGGATGAGGGAGTCACGCCCTTCGAACGGCATGACGAAGAAGACATCGGGATTCATCAGATCATGCAACGCTCTGACACTGCACCAACGTCCACTGCCAATGGAGACACATAGTGTACCAGAAGTAAGGTCTGATGTTAGCTCCGCCACGGTTCGCCGCCTGTCCTGTTTTTGCGTCTGCCCATCCTACGACGTCCAACATCTGTAGCGTGGGGTGACCGGCCAATCCCACGACGTCTGGGCGTGGTTTCACTATGGATTCGCCACGTGATGAAGGCAGTCACCGCAGCACTCGTCGAACACCCGACAAGTCGTGCAGTTTCTGAAAAGCTCGTGCCGAGCCTCAAACTCATATACACTCCTGGAAATGGAAAAAAGAACACATTGACACCGGTGTGTCAGACCCACCATACTTGCTCCGGACACGGCGAGAGGGCTGTACAAGCAATGATCACACGCACGGCACAGCGGACACACCAGGAACCGCGGTGTTGGCCGTCGAATGGCGCTAGCTGCGCAGCATTTGTGCACCGCCGCCGTCAGTGTCAGCCAGTTTGCCGTGGCATACGGAGCTCCATCGCAGTCTTTAACACTGGTAGCATGCCGCGACAGCGTGGACGTGAACCGTATGTGCAGTTGACGGACTTTGAGCGAGGGCGTATAGTGGGCATGCGGGAGGCCGGGTGGACGTACCGCCGAATTGCTCAACACGTGGGGCGTGAGGTCTCCACAGTACATCGATGTTGTCGCCAGTGGTCGGCGGAAGGTGGACGTGCCCGTCGACCTGGGACCGGACCGCAGCGACGCACGGATGCACGCCAAGACCGTAGGATCCTACGCAGTGCCGTAGGGGACCGCACCGCCACTTCCCAGCAAATTAGGGACACTGTTGTTCCTGGGGTATCGGCGAGGACCATTCGCAACCGTCTCCATGAAGCTGGGCTACGGTCCCGCACACCGTTAGGCCGTCTTCCGCTCACGTGCAGCCCGCCTCCAGTGGTGTCGCGACAGGCGTGAATGGAGGGACGAATGGAGACGTGTCGTCTTCAGCGATGAGAGTCGCTTCTGCCTTGGTGCCAATGATGGTCGTATGCGTGTTTGGCGCCGTGCAGGTGAGCGCCACAATCAGGACTGCATACGACCGAGGCACACAGGGCCAACACCCGGCATCATGGTGTGGGGAGCGATCTCTTACACTGGCCGTACACCACTGGTGATCGTCGAGGGGACACTGAATAGTGCACGGTACATCCAAACCGTCATCGAACCCATCGTTCTACCATTCCTAGACCGGCAAGGAAACTTGCTGTTCCAACAGGACAATGCACGTCCGCATGTATCCCGTGCCACCCAACGTGCTCTAGAAGGTGTAAGTCAACTACCCTGGCCAGCAAGATCTCCGGATCTGTCCCCCATTGAGCATGTTTGGGACTGGATGAAGCGTCGTCTCACGCGGTCTGCACGTCCAGCACGAACGCTGGTCCAACTGAGGCGCCAGGTGGAAATGGCATGGCAAGCCGTTCCACAGGACTACATCCAGCATCTCTACGATCGTCTCCATGGAAGAATAGCAGCCTGCATTGCTGCGAAAGGTGGATATACACTGTACTAGTGCCGACATTGTGCATGCTCTGTTGCCTGTGTCTATGTGCCTGTGGTTCTGTCAGTGTGATCATGTGATGTATCTGACCCCAGGAATGTGTCAATAAAGTTTCCCCTTCCTGGGACAATGAATTCACGGTGTTCTTATTTCAATTTCCAGGAGTGTAGATCGCATGCCTTCCCCATTATACACACGGATAGCAAAATCGCTGATACTACATGCACCGTGAGTGAGCGGCTAGCAGTCATAGTAGGTCGGTGGCCGTAATGTTCCGGATGATCAGTGTACAGTGACAACAACAGTAACTACATAATTGCTTCTACATTTCTCTAGGGCCTGAACTTATTATTATTATTATTATTATTATTATTATTATTATTATTAATACTATCACAAACCTTCGGCAGCGAGAATTCTTTCGGTTCTTGCCATTTCAGAAGTAAGGAGTCCAGCAGTCAAGTGATTTGCAAACAGAGAATACTGCACACATTTTGACTTGATTGATTTTAAATGAGGGGGGACGATGTGAGTGAAGCAAGTGTCGTTAGGGAGAGGAATGATGCAGAGAAAGCATGCTTTGTAACAAATGTCTCCCTTCATTGTGGATAGTTAGTTTCTTTTATGAGAAGAAAGTGTAGGTAACTTTCACGTTGCACTGAGAATTGCTTCATAGTTCTACGAAAAGAGGTTTTTAGACATAATGAGAACCAACTGTCTCTTTGAATCATCAGTCTGTAGTTTAATAAACCACCTATAAAAACTAAATCTCATTTATTTTTCTTAACTTTAAAAATACGTATGTTCAAAAAAAATTCTTTTTCTTGTTTCATGATGATGAGGAAAGAGGGACGACGATGTTCTATTGGCTAACATCTGACCGTACTCAAAGATACTGGGCTAAGAAACGTCGGGAACCACTGGTCTGGTGCGATATCAGGCTTAACGAGGCGTCTTAATGGGAACAGAAAACAACAGACAGTAACAAATAGTCAAGTAGCGACTAAATAGCGCTGCTGCCTGACACTAGCAGACAGAAGGTGTGGCGCGGGTTGGAACATGAGAGGGGCCAGCAGAACATGGGAGGCATGGCGAACATATCTATACAGATACTATAAGTGCTATAGCACATTTCGTTAAACCGAATCGGAGCAAAGATTAACTCTAAATTTGCTGTTGAATGGTTTAAATTGCTCTATCATTGGCCAATACAGTCTCTGCATTGTAGGCACTAATGAAAGACTCGATTTCTTTTAAAAAAATTTTCGAAGAACCATTCTCAAAAATTTTATGTTGCGGCTTTCTTGAAGGTTACACTTTTTGCTTAATTCTTGTGTTTGAATTTCTTCTATTGTTTCAGACAACCCAATGAATATCCCTTACGGTGGAGCCTTACTCGTAGATGTAAACTGCAATCCTATGTTTCCCTTTACACCATGATTGTTTCATTTTTATCACTCTAATCGCTCATGGGAGAATAAAGTTTCTCGCTTACTAGAACTTTGTTGCTGCTGACATACTGATGCAACGTACGCACCTTTCACCTGATTATATTCATTATTCTGCTTAGTTTAAGCGCAATGAGAGATAAAAGTTGTCACACTAAGAATTTATCTGTCAAAAATCTTCCTGAATGCCTTAAAATGCTTTACTGAGTTCGCATACTATTCGTGGACAGGCTTCGAGAGGTACAGACATAATTAAAAACAGTGTGTCGCACCATTTGATGTGGAGGTAATGCTACATTTGCTTTTGATGAAAGGTACCGTTCCAGAAATGCATGTTGAATTATACTTCTCAGGAAATTTCTCGATCCAGTTGAAAGATCTCTGATGGATTCCTTTCATGTTAATTTCTTAAATATGTTGTCATTTACGGCATAAATTCCTCCTCTAAATTTACTGTGATGTTTCTGACTATCTGGGAGGAGACTGAGCAGTGGAATGTGTTACTTTTACACATAAACAAGAACGATCTGTCACACTACTACACTTTAAAACACAGTTTATATGTAATTCATGTCACACCGTCTCATTCAGAACCTACATCCGCTTTAGTTTATATACTGTATATGATAAGATACTGTCATCCCTTCTGTGTGAGAGGATGAATGAGCAAATGTATTTCTAGTTGCATGCTTGATGTTAGCAGACAAGCCTGTCTGCTAGAGAACAGTAGGACCAACGTCGGAACAGGTAGCTACGCTTTCTAAAAGCAGAGAGGTTTCTATTCTTAGTATGGTTCTGTCCGTCCCTTGTCATGTTGGTATAGGAAGCTGCCTCTCTGGTCACTTCCGTTTGTATCTGTGAGGCACCCAGGCACCCTCAGGAAGGGACCACGGCAGTCTGTCCGCGGCGAGCGTCTGAAGTGGTAAGAACTCCGGCTAAGCGCGTGTCTGCTAAGTCCGTAGGACAATGGATTTCTTAAGTTCAGCCTAACTGAAAATTTAATCATCTTTATTTACGGTTTAGCTCTAAAATATCTAATGTTATCTTAAATTTCAATGGAGTGTAATTCGCGTGTGAGGTTCAGAATATCTTCCGGTAGTTGCTTTGTCGCTACTTTGTGAGTCAAGTGGAACCACGTGTTGACCAGTAACTCTAACTAAGATCATCAATCTTAAATGCGAATGTGCATGAGACTATAACGTCTCGTCTTGACAATATTTTTCAATATAGCAACTTTTCTTTATGTTCAACCCACGTGGGGTGTACTTTGTGAGACCAGTACCACGTGCTTATACAATTCTTTGACCCATCACGTTAATAGTAAGACGATAGTTACCAGTTTGAGGTTTTTCTTTTGTAAATTGCGTTTCGATGTAATTTACACTCCTGGAAATTGAAATAAGAACACCGTGAATTCATTGTCCCAGGAAGGGGAAACTTTATTGACACATTCCTGGGGTCAGATACATCACATGATCACACTGACAGAACCACAGGCACATAGACACAGGCAACAGAGCATGCACAATGTCGGCACTAGTACAGTGTATATCCACCTTTCGCAGCAATGCAGGCTGCTATTCTCCCATGGAGACGATCGTAGAGATGCTGGATGTAGTCCTGTGGAACGGCTTGCCATGCCATTTCCACCTGGCGCCTCAGTTGGACCAGCGTTCGTGCTGGACGTGCAGACCGCGTGAGACGACGCTTCATCCAGTCCCAAACATGCTCAATGGGGGACAGATCCGGAGATCTTGCTGGCCAGGGTAGTTGACTTACACCTTCTAGAGCACGTTGGGTGGCACGGGATACATGTGGACGTGCATTGTCCTGTTGGAACAGCAAGTTCCCTTGCCGGTCTAGGAATGGTAGAACGATGGGTTCGATGACGGTTTGGATGTACCGTGCACTATTCAGTGTCCCCTCGACGATCACCAGTGGTGTACGGCCAGTGTAGGAGATCGCTCCCCACACCATGATGCCGGGTATTTGCCCTGTGTGCCTCGGTCGTAGGCAGTCCTGATTGTGGCGTTCACCTGCACGGCGCCAAACACGCATACGACCATCATTGGCACCAAGGCAGAAGCGACTCTCATCGCTGAAGACGACACGTCTCCATTCGCCCCTCCATTCACGCCTGTCGCGACACCACTGGAGGCGGGCTGCACGATGTTGGGGCGTGAGCGGAAGACGGCCTAACGGTGTGCGGGACCGTAGCCCAGCTTCATGGAGACGGTTGCGAATGGTCCTCGCCGATACCCCAGGAGCAACAGTGTCCCTAATTTGCTGGGAAGTGGCGGTGCGGTCCCCTACGGCACTGCGTAGGATCCTACGGTCTTGGCGTGCATCCGTGCGTCGCTGCGGTCCGGTCCCAGGTCGACGGGCACGTGCACCTTCCGCCGACCACTGGCGACAACATCGATGTACTGTGGAGACCTCACGCCCCACGTGTTGAGCAATTCGGCGGTACGTCCACCCGGCCTCCCGCATGCCCACTATACACCCTCGCTCAAAGTCCGTCAACTGCACATACGGTTCACGTCCACGCTGTCGCGGCATGCTACCAGTGTTAAAGACTGCGATGGAGCTCCGTACGCCACGGCAAACTGGCTGACACTGACGGCGGCGGTGCACAAATGCTGCGCAGCTAGCGCCATTCGACGGCCAACACCGCGGTTCCTGGTGTGTCCGCTGTGCCGTGCGTGTGATCATTGCTTGTACAGCCCTCTCGCAGTGTCCGGAGCAAGTATGGTGGGTCTGACACACCGGTGTCAATGTGTTCTTTTTTCCATTTCCAGGAGTGTATTTTAATTATCAAAAATATTGTGGAGTTATACTCTTTGTGTAAACCAAGTTGACCACGTGAAGCATGTGGTGTAAGCATCAAAGTAGCCCTCAGCTATTCTTTTCGGGAAGATTTCGCAGAGAGTTAGTATGAATTTAGTATACCAGTGTATGGTAATTACATGACGGACAGGATTGCGCTACGAACGTAACTTCTTTGGGTGAAAATTGAATCGGTTGGTTGTGGTTAATTTCCTCTTGCATATGTTTCAACGTTCTTCGTGTGTTATTTTATGAATGCAGTGTAATATGCACTATCCCAATCTTGGCTCCATATTTGATGTGTTCCGTAAGATTACAAACTCACATTTTCACAATCCTAAATAAGGCACCAGTTTAGTTATGAATCAAGTTTAATATGCTGAAATTTCAATGATCAATGTTAAAATAAATTTCCAAATATAAACTGATTTATTTCTTTATATTTAAATTCTCTTTTTCATATATATAAATCATCGGTTGTCGTATGACTATTAAAAGATTATAATTAATGTTAGTCTTGTTGGGAATTTGGTAAGCTAGACTGGATACCTGGTGAAACAGTTGCTCAGTAATGCAAGGTTAACTTCCCCAGACAGCTCATAGCTTTTAACCCGCGTTTACTGTCTATCAGCACCGCTTTCAGAACAAATTAAAACAACATTACACAGTCCAAGGATGATCAGACGCCAGTCCCATCTGCCTTACTAATTAATTGACAGTATCTACTTTTACGACAATTCTAACGAGGAAGGTGACTATCTGGAGACGACAATAAGTTGGGAATTATCCCGAATCATTTTACCAAGCTATTAAACATATCATAAAAAATTTAATTAAATCAAAGCGTAGAAATATAACTAAAAATCAATGAATAAACAAGACAGATACGTAATGTACGGGAAGGTTCGTTTGAAATCCACAGCGCTTTGGTAACGGAGGTGATAATTGTGCACTCGGAATCATCCAATAATTGAAGTAATTTGTCAAAGCACTAAGACGGTGACTTTTATTTTAAGATAGATATCGAACAACGGTATGAAGTGGCATTTCTGACATATCCAAAACGTCGTCTGATGTTAACGAAGCGATGAGAGACAGAATAAAAAGTTAATACACATTCAGGATGGAAACCCGAACAATCACATTTTAATGTGATATTTACTTCCTACTAAGACAGACATGTAGACCTATGATAACTTACACCATCTCATGCAGCCAATGTTTCTGATAACGTCAAAAACAATACTATTGTAATATTCGTACCTTATCGCCAATCGATGTTGACAGCAGCATGTGACAGGAGACTATTCATCACATTACAAGAAGTACCGGGTGATCAAAAAGTCAGTATAAATTTGAAAACTTAATAAACCACGGAATAATGTATATAGAGAGGTAAGAATTGACACACATGCTTGGAATGACATGGGGTTTTATTAGAACAAAAAAAAAAAAAAGCAACGTTCACGTCAGTGACTGTCCATGACAAACGTGTATAAAAGGAGCTGTAACGAGAGAGAGAATCAGATGCGCCAGCAGTCGCAGCATGTTGACTTTACCTGAAAAGGCGCTTTTAGTGAAGCTATATTATCAGAATGGGGAATGTGCTAGTTCAGCGTTACGATCCTATCGCCATAGGAAGGGGATTCGAACGGGTAAAGGTCCGTTGACAAATGCAGCTGTGGCGAGAATGATTTCGAAGTTCGAAGCCACGGGTTGTTTAGACAATAGACCCCGTAGTGGCCGACCGAGCACAAGACGTAATGCTGCTGAGACAGTTCAGGAAGAAATGGAGACTGTAGCGGGTTCGTCTATGAACGGGGAAGTCAGCGCTCGTGCAGTCGCACGTCGCACTGGCATTCCATACACTACTGTAGGGTTGGCACTTAGGCGTACCCTCCGATGCTATCAGTACAAAATCCATGGGCAACATGAACCATTACCTGGCGATTTAGTGAAGCGGAGGGCATTTGCGGTGTGGGCGTTTCAAAAGAGGGGGGAAGATGACGATTGGTTGAGTAACGCGTTGTGGACCGACGAAGCTCGTTTCACGCTCCGAGGGTCTGTCAACGCCCACAACTGCAGAATTTGGGCTACCGAAAATCGTAGAACTGTCGTGGAAACTCCATTGCACGACGAGAAAGTCACGGTATGGGTTGGATTTACCACATCTACCGTTATTGGGCGTTTTTTCTTTGAGGAAATGCGAGATTCTGGTTTTGTAACTGCTACCATGACGGGTGAGAGGTACGCCTATATGTTACAGAATCGCATCAACCCCAGACTGGCTGATAAACACCTGCTGGAACGTAAGATGTTTAAGCAGGATGACGCTTCACCCCATATTGCTAGACGCGTGAAAGATCTGTCTGTGCGATTATTGGCTTTGGGGTTACCTGAAGTCGCCAGTGTATCGTGATCGACCGACATCTCTAGGGATGCTGAAAAACAACATCCGACGCCAATACCTCACCATAACTCCGAACATGCTTTACAGTGCTGTTCGCAACATTATTCTTTGACTACAACTATTGTTGAGGAATGATGGTGGACATATTGAGCATTTCCTATAAAGAACATCACCTTTGCTTTGTCTTACTTTGTTATGCTAATTATTGCTATTCTGATCAGATGAAGCGCCATCTGTCGGACATTTTTTGAACTTTTGTATTTTTTTTGTTCTAATAAAACCCCATGTCATTCCAAGCGTGTGTGTCTATTTGTACTTCTCCATCTACATTATTCCGTGATTTATTCAGTTTTCAAATTTATACTGACTTTTTGATCACCCTGTACATAGAAAAGTGTGGAACGCGCGTGCGCGCGTACACACACACACACACACACACACACACACACACACTCATACACTCAGAGAGAGAGAGAGAGAGAGAGAGAGAGAGAGAGTGAGAGAGAGAGAGAAACAGACAGACAGACATAGAGAGAAAGAGAGGTAGTGAGAAAGAGTGGGGTGTGGTTTGGTGGGGCTAGATAAGGATAAAGTATAGAGGAGGAAAAGGGTGTATTAAGGGAGGGGTGGGACAGGAAGTCATAGAAAGGGAAATGACTAGAAAGAGACAGCGGGAGAAAGGAGAGTGAAGTGGAAAAGGATGAGAGGAAGAGAGAGGCGTGGGTTAGTATATGTGAGGTACATAGATAGCTAGATAGATGGATAGAGAGAGAGATATGTAGCGATAACGAATATAGAAGACGCAGTCTAAAGGAAACTTCTTACAATTCAAGACGTAAAAGAATTACAGACATTGGCTATGAGATAATATTGACTGAACTCAATGGGGAACGTTGAAAATATGTGCTGTACCGGGATTCGAATCCGGGTCTTCTGCTTATTAGGCAGTTTCTCGGACCACTTTTTCAATTTTTTTTAGTGATACCAACGGGTAACGGAATAGAAGGAATGGTCTCGTGGAGCAAAGTGGGCTGGGGTCAATTTACGAGGCTTGGCCACGATGTCTCTGCCGCCAAACAGGAACCATGGAAGGAGTAAATGGGCACAGGAGAATATTCAGTTATTTATTTACAAAAAATAAATCCGCCTTTTCCATGACTTGTCTCTGAAGAAAAGGAAAACAAACACAAAGCTACACTTTCGCAACACGCACATGCGGCGTCGATACTCCACGGAAGCCGCTGCCCCATCTTTCTGGCATGTCTTCTCTCAATATCGTGTATGTTCTGTTATCTGTTCATCTGCTTGTGTGCATGTATCAAATTTATCTCCTGCGATGAATAATACAGCTACGGGATGGATCGTGGAAAGTGCTCCTCTAGAAGTTCGAAAAGTATTCTTCACAATAGCGGAATGACGATCGTTTATATAGCTCCAAAAATCCATGAATCCTATGACACCACCTCCAAGTAAATACTGGATCGCGTGATCTCTGAGTCACGTGACAGCGCTGCGTTTTGTCCTAGGGTCATAAACAGGGTCTGGGTAGAGGAGAGCTCGTGAATCGACATAAGCGAGCAACATACGTAAAGAGGGAGCCAAAATTTGTCGTAAAAATTACCAGATCTCTTCCACTGGCCCACAATGTAGCAGGTGTTCGTCTGTATCCTGGGAGTTGCAGTTCACACATAAAGGCGAACCTGCAAGGTTCGATCCTACAGAGTCTCTATCGAGTAGTTTGTTTTGTTCACAGTCAAGTACCAGGTCGAGCGGACGTCTGAATCTAGCGTTACCGCGTTTACAGTGCGCAGTAGGACATGTCGGTTTGACAAAATTAAGTGACCGACGGCGCTGTGGTGTTTAACAGATGTCACCGGCCGTTATTTGGCGAGAAACTGGAAGAACGTCCCGTAACTAGCTATGCTCCAGATAAAACGTACCAAAGTACGAAAATGGCACCGGTACCACAGTAAGTCCAAGTCACTGGGAGAGGCTTAAAAAGCCGGAGCTCATTCCCGTGAAGGGAGGACCGTTGGCGATTCCAAAGGGACACTACCTCCTGAATATAGGAATATAGGAACTAGCGGGCTGAATGGTTCAAATGACTCTGAGCACTATGGGACTCAACTTCTGAGGTCATTAGTCCCCTAGAACTTAGAACTAGTTAAACCTAACTAACCTAAGGACATCACAAACATCCATGCCCGAGGCAGGATTCGAACCTGCGACCGTAGCGGTCTTGCGGTTCCAGACTGCAGCGCCGTTAACCGCACGGCCACTTCGGCCGGCTAGCGGGCTGAGGTACGAGGACCGCAGTCTTGGCAGCAGCGTCAGCGGCCTCGTTTCTTGGCAGACCGACATGACCAGGAACCCACAGAAACTGCACAGTAGCTCCACCACGAGTGAGCAAGTGACAGTTTTCCTGGACCCGTTGCGCTAAGGGATGAGCGGTGTACAGCACACATAGACTCTGAAGGGCGCTGAGTGGGTCTGAACAGAGGACACAATTGAAAAGTCTGAGTCGCCAGATGTACTCCGTGGCCTGAAACAGGGCGAAGAGCTCGGCTGTAAATACTTAGCAGTGTGCCGGAAGCCGATATCAAAAGACACGGGCGCCAATGCCAAAAGCACACCCGACCCTGTGGTCAGTCAGAGAGCCATCAGTGTACATACAGGTACCATCGCGAAGTCCCGTGCGAAGGTTGTCAAAATGAAGGCGATATAGCGAGGCTGGAGCAGTGTCCTTAGGAAGCCAATGAAGGCCAAGGTTAACATGGGACGTTTACTGTTGAAACAATAAACAGTTTACTTACTTTTTCCTTGTGTCTCTCTTTCATTTGACAGCTCCTTATAATATTCGAGTATCATCGTTGCTATGGCTTTTCAAGTCCGTTTTAACATTCAGATGTGAAGTAAAGTAAATACCTAGTAATGATGTCACTGGGGTTACGAAAGGTCAAGGCTGGGCAAGGGCATAGAAATTAATTTACGTTTTAGCAAAACGATGCAGATCCCCATTCTGAATCACACTACTGTTCTTAATAGTGAAACCTGGAGGCGGAAGAATGCCGTCTGAATTGTCATACCAGAGTACTTACTATACATTACGAGACTTGTCGGTCGCTTCAACTCTTCCTCCTGAAAAATGTTGAAGGGTTCGAAGAATCGAGGAAGGGGCGCGCAATAGTTGAGAAATTCTGGAGCGGTATGCCCATCGACGATGTCCATTAGGTGTTCCGAGCCCATCGGGTGGCCGCCTCTCGCGGACGTCATAAAAATGCAAATTCGGGGCACGAGGTGCCGACCCAGCTCCCCTCTCCCTCCCCTTCACCCCTCCTCCCCCCACCACTTCCAACCCTGGAGCACAGCACGTACAACACGAGGCCCGCCACCCCTCGCTCAGTCGTGCGCGGCTGTCCCGACGAAAATGCGGCCGTTACCTGCCTCTGTATTCCGGCAAAAGGGAGGGCAATTCTCAGGTGGAGACTTTACTGCTGCGTGTAATACTCTTTTCCTAAAACATTGCCGGAGAAACACCGCTTGCCCGTGTACCCAACTACAGTTAACGTCGCTTCTATGGAACTTTTGGAGATGATGTACGCTCCCCGGGAAAAGCCGGAACGAAAAACGACTAACACTGGTGGAGGTCGCCCCTTTTTATAGACGCAGTAGCCCGCGCATTCTGAAAGTTATTACAATTCTACTTCCGAAATATAAAGCCGTATTTCGTTTTGATACTCGTGTTACTATAATAAGACCACAATAATACAGGAGAACGATGACTCTGGCTAAAGAACGTGGTGCTTTTGACGAATTCCGCCACGTATTTAGACATTTGTCGATAGGTATCTGGTGAACGCTACAGTTGCAGGAACCTTCATTCACAACGGTTGCACAAGACCTGCTTGTGTTTGTACACGATAACATAGTCAATAGTCTTAAGGTCACAGGTTTACTATTTGAGAACGAAGTCTTTCGTGACGGCACTGATTCTCGCATTTCTCGCCGCGTCAATTCAGAATCAAACCTCAAGCTTTCGACGATTACTTCCGTCATCTTCGTCAGGAGCAAATGACTGTCAAAACTGTTCCTATGGTGGCGTTGTATAGTCCACAGACACCTTCTGATTGGTCAGTAATTACCTAATGTTGTCGCAGATGGTATCAACGTCAAAGCTGATGGCGCAACTGGTCCTGTAGTTGCCATTGCGACGAATATCTCTGTATCGAGAGCTCGCTTCCATGTAACGCTAAGATTATATCCGCTGTCGCACATTCTTATTTGTACAGCCTCTTTAATGACAGAATCCCAGTATTGAGGAGCCTCGGACAAAGCTTTAGTAATGCCAGACAGTATTTTGCGTTTGGTTATGAGACTGTGCGCAGCAACCACATATTTTACAGTTCTTGATTTTGGGAATACGTCGTCGATGTTCCGCACAGCGGGCGGAATCGGTGTGGATAGACTGACGATGTAACTGCTGCCGCACTCACAAGCGATGTCATAAATTCCAGGGATCCTGAGGCCGCGACTGCCCTTAACAGGGCATAGCATTCCCTTTACCTTCCTAGGAGGTCGGAAAATAGGTCTTACACCACGGCTTAGAGAACTGTTTATATTTTGCTGAACATAGGCGCTATAGAAAGCAATGACCACACTCGGTGGCTCATCACATGAATGTTCGATATTTTCAGGTTTCCTTTTCTTGGAGCACACTGGCTTTATACACGTGAAACATAGACATTCTTTCAGAACACGTACTTCGGAAGATTGATTTACGAATCCAAATAGTCATATCAGAAATATTTTTGCTCTGAGTGCCAATGTATTTAATATTGCTCTCTTCTGGGCTGGATGATGAAATGTGTCGCCTTGCGTCCGTTCGACTTTCACTGTACCGACACAAACAAAAATAGGAACCTTCCCTGTTTCTCTGTCACGACAATGAAGTACATGTTTGGGTGTATACTGTTATACGTTAAAGTAAGTGCTCAAGGTGTTTCACGTCGTGTGACCTGACCATAAACGTGTCGTCTACATAATGACAAAATGAGTCTGTATGAAGGGGAGCCAAATTTAATGCACGTTCCTCAGAACATTCCATAAAAATGTTGGCCACTGCCGGAGACAACGGAGAACTTTCAGCATCCATGAAATTTATAACATTCCTTGTGAGTGCGGCAACAATTACATCGGTGAGTCCATCCGCACCGATCCCGACCGTTTTTAGAACATCGACGGCCTTTATGACACTGAATCCACAAAGAAACTTGTATACGCATGCGTATTCAAATACAGAGGTAAGTAAACAGGTAGAATATGGCGCTGCGGTCGGAAACACCTATATAAGGCAAGTGTCTGGCGCAGTTGTTAGATCGGTTACTACTGCTACAATGGCAGGCTATCAAGATACAAGTGAGCTTGAACATGGTGTTAAAGTCGACGCACGAGCTATGGGACACAGCATCTCCGAGGTAGCGATGAAGTGGGGATTTTCCCGAACGACCACTTCACGAGTGTATCGCGAATATCCGCGACCCGGTAAAACATCAAATCTCCGATGTCACTGCGGCCGAAAAAGATCCTGCAAGGACGAGACCAACGACGACTGAAGAGAATTGTGCAACATGACAGAACAGCAACCCTTCTGCAAATTGCTGCAGATTTCAATGCTGGATTATCAAGAAGTGTCAGCGTGTGAACCATTCAACGAAACTTCATCGATATGGGCTTTCAGAGCCGAATGCCCACTCGTGTACCATTGCTGAATGCACGACACAAAGCTTTGAGGCTCGCCGGGCCCATCAACCCCACTTTGGACTGTTGATGACTGGAAACATGTTGCCTGGTCTGACAAGTCTCTTTTCAAATTATATCGAGTGGATGGATGGGTGTGATGACAACCTCGTGAATCCATGGACCCTGCATGTCACCAGGGGGCTATACAAGCAGGTGAAGATTCTGTAATGATGAAGGGCGTGTTCAGTTGGAGAGATGTGGGATATGTCTAGACACGACTGTGACAGATGACACGTACGTAAGAATCCCGTCTGAGCAACTGCATCCATTTATGCCCATTGTCCATTCCGACGGACTTGGGCAATTCCAGCAGGATAATGTGGAACCCACACTTCCAGAACTCTTCTGAGTTTAAACATTTCCACTGGCCATCAAGTTCCCCAGACATGAATGGGATGCCTCGGCAAGTGCTGTTCAAGAAAGGTCTCCACCCTCTCGTATTCTTACTGATCTACGGACAGCCCTGCAGGATTCATGGCGTTAGTCCCCTCCAGCACTGCTCAGATATTAGTCGCGTCCATGCCAGATTCGTGTTGCGGCACTTCCGCGTGCTTGTGGCGGCCTTGCACGATAGTAGGCAGATCTACCAGTTTATTTGCCTCTTCAGTGTAAAAATCTAGAACTAGATAAATCTGCAGTTGATGAAGCAGCTTCACAAACAAACGCAAAATAATGTTTAGCGAAACTAAGGTCCTGTCCCAGACTTTTTCATACTGGGATTCTGTAGTTAAAGGGCTATATAATGAAGAAAGTGAGACAGAAACTTTAACTGTGACAGCGGATATAATGTTATGCGTGCGTGGCACCGAGCTCTCAATGCAGAAAACGAGAAGAGATATTCGTCGAAATGTTCACGCTATTATGGGAGCAGTGGCGCCACCACCGGAGACGTTGTGACCATCTAAAACTGCATTACATAATTACCAGCCAATTAGGAGCTTTGTATGGACGGTACATGGTAAAGCCAGTTGCTCCTTGCGAAGACGTCGGAGGTAACCGTCGAAAGCTTCAGGTTTCATACTGAATTGATGTGGCAAGAACTCCGAGAATGCTTTATACGGGTTTGGTATTTGTTTGTAGGAGTTATTAATTTATAGTAACAGAGAAAATTGATTAGGTTTTTACTATTCGAACAAAGTCCGCCCCTGGTAGCTGTGTGCTCAGTGAGGCGGAATGTCATACGTAACGGTCCGGGTTCGGTTCCCGCCTTGGTCAGAGATTTTCTCTCCATCGACACGCAAGTCGCCGAAGAGGCGTCAACTCGAAAGACTTGCACCAGGCGAACGGTCTACCCGACGGGAGGCCCTAGCCACACGGCATTTCCATTTCCATTCTAACAAAAGAAATAACACCTTTAGTTTCAAATTAACGTGGCCAATATGATCCCAGACTTGATTTTTAAAAACAAAAACAGAAGGCATTTCCATTTCCATTCGAACAAAAGAAATAACACCTTTAGTTTCAAATTAACGTGGCTAATATGACCCCAACCTTGATTTTTAAAAACAAAAACAACTCACAAGCTTGTATAACATACACAGATCTGATTGTATGAACTCTCAGAGCCACTACCACTATGCTTGAAGCGGGCCTACTGTGGCGTTATCGTTTATGAGTATAAAGGCCTTGTGGACAATATTATACATCCAGCCGAAACATTATGATCTCTGCCTAATGGTATGCTGGTCCACATTTGGAACGCAATATAACAGTGATTCTGTGTTGGTATATGGCAACAGAAGGCTGCGTACAGCAGATAATTACCGTACATTAAGGGCCGTGAATTTTGAGCTCGATTATGGGTCTCACTAGAGTCCCAGATGAGTCGATTTGGGTTCAGATCAGGTGAAAGTGGTAGACAAACCATTCGTGTGAGGTCACTGCAACGCTCCTCAGACCACCGAAGCACAACTATGGCACTGAGATATGAACAGTTACGATGGCATCACATCAAGCATGAAGGTATGAAAGTGGTCCGCAATAAGGTTCGCTTATTTCAAGCGTACACTGACCACAGCCACACGCCGTAGGGTCTATGAGTTTGCCTACATGGGGCCGGTATAATGAAACACATCTTGAACCTACGAATGCAAAATAATTTACTTTTAAAAGCCGGTCTCTCAGCTCTAAGAGCACCTTGGATGGAATGTTGTTTTTGTCGGTTACACTTTTCCTAGAATACCAGAGTGTGCCAGGATGATCAGGAGATACGTGGGAAGTTTGGTGGCTGTTTATTTTAAAAACATTTTTTCAGCCTTTATGGGGGAGAAAGTGTGACAGCCTGATGCCACTCTATTTGAAGGAAGGGCTTCTCTCTCTTGCAAGGCGCGAATAAAGCCCACTAGAAGTTTCTTTTTAATAAAAAAAACCTGTAAGTGGGACTTCGGGATGGCGCCTAGAAATTTTGGACTTGAGGAAACAGCCCATTGGGTGGCTTAAAAAGAAATCTGAGAAGTGGGATATTGGCGATTTTCCCAGTACTGCATGTGTTAGAAGTCAGCCCTCTGGATAAGTTATTACACATTTGCTAGGTGGGGCATTGTATCGCTTTAAAAGAAATCTCATTCTTCAATGTTTAGTAGAGCCTCATGACTGGCGGTGTATTCCTTTACGTGACGTTTGTAGAGAGCAGAAAGAAAAGAACATTTTTGACACATTGGATAAAGACTGGGAAGTAGATGCTCTGAGCCTGGACGCTCTGAGAAGTGGAAGTTCGGACTTTGGAGGTGTGGTGGACACTACACTTCGGTTTCTAAGGATGACCCAGTGGCTGATGATTAGTGGGTGGCTGGACGCTTTGGTGTATAGAGCCAAATCATCAAGTATGGTGAGATTATCTTGCAGTGTAGGGCAACTGGGAAGAAAAGCAGTTGAATGTTTTTGGCCCATAGTTCCTAAACTTATCAAACATCTGGCCAGAGATTCGAGTTCTCATCATTGACTGAGCAGGATTTGTATTTCCGGCATTACTGGGCTAATCACTGTGCACCCATATGTGGTGACGATTTTCGAAAATGGCCTACTAGTACAATGGTCACTCCGATCCAAGTCGTCCCTTATGGACTGTGCCAAACCAGTCTCTCCCTGATTGGATAGAAGTGCATTTCCATGTCCACGACTGATACAACCCAATGAATGTAATAAACTGGGGCTACATTCGGCCAAGACTTTTAATACAGTTATTAGACGGGAATCTCCTTTTAAAATATTAAACGTTTAACGCTTTTTGTAAGAACATTATCACGAAGGCCATTCCATTCATATCACTTAGTCCACTGCGTGACAAAATGATTTACATATATTAGTTTGCTGGGAGCAAACTCTCTCTCTCTCTCTCTCTCTCTCTCTCTCTCGGTCAGTCCAGCCAGTGCATGTCTTTATAACAGTCAAAATACTTGCTAGCTCATTCTTAGCAGACTGTCAGACAGTCCATGTTGATACAGCAATATGTTGCTCAATTTCATTCATGGTACAGTCACAGGTGCATAAAGACATGATAGCTCAATGCTACCCCTATGTCACATCTCCAGTTCCTCAGTTCTGACAGTACTTAAACATCTTGCATTATGGTGATAAAAGCAAACTTGATCTGTACAAAACACTGATCCAACCAGCAGGACTGTTTTGGTGCAAATCGTGGATTATAAAGGAAAAGGGCTTCAATATCCTTAGCAGTTTAGGCAAGAAGTGAATAGAAGCTTGGTACTACAGATGAAACCTCAGCCTTATATGGGTAGACCCCATTCCCTTTCTATCACTCTCTCCTCACGTGTTTGTGATTTAAGAAGGGCTGTGTAAGATGTGCTCGTACGCTTAGTGAGCAGTCTAAACCAAACGTTTAGCTTGTTGGAACAAGTCTTGACTTGCTGGTATGGCATATGTCTCAGACTGCTGACTAAACACTTCTTCTTGTTGGAACAAGTCAAAACTTGCCAGAATAATTCAATAATTTATGGGTCCATTAGTTACAATTGCGTGTACCAAGGATGATGTATGGGCAGTTAGTTACAAATGTAACAATGGTGATATAAGGGGCTATTTCTTACAAGTTCTGTGTAAAAATGGTGATGTATGGGGAATTTTGTTACAATTTTGTTTGATGCTATCTGAGTTCCAGTAGCTGACACCCACTATTAGTACATTATTTTTCTTAACTTTGGAATAAAATGATGTTTCAGGGTAGCTGTAGTCACCATGATTCAGGGGTAGGACGGCCACCATGTCAACTGACGCTACTGCAATATCAAGTAGAATTGGAGGCAATGGCAGTCATCCTTCGAAACTGACATTTATTGCTCCGTAACAATATCAAGGATAATGCCAGTCTAATTGACAACTTACCATCATTGTCCCACAATAGTACCTAGGGTACTGAAATCACCCTGTCAGCTGAACAATATTACCCCATAACAGAATTCGGGTAACGATAGTAAGCATTGTCAGATGACCATCATTATCTCAATAGCATCTGGGACGATAGCTGTCATATGTCAGCAGACCATTATTGCCTCCCACTACTCCACAGTACTATGTGGGTTAATAGTAGTCACCATAACTGAGAACACGAGAGCTTTATCTATGGTTGCACAGATTCCACACATACGAGAAAGGTTCCAGTTGTTGCAGGCATTGCACTTTGATAAACGTAGGTGAGTGTTGCACAGATGTATGGAAGCACCATGTCTGGAGTGGTACAGATTCCAATCATTGCCCATGCTGTGCCCTGATACTCTGGCCAGTATTCTGGTTTTCACTGAACGAAGACGAGTTTTAACAAATAATGTAACCATCATAGCCCCGATAGTTTCGTCCATGCATTATATGGGGAAATTTGATACCATTTCATGGGATAATTTGTGGCAATTTTTTCTGTTGTGAGGCCTTAACCTCCTCTTATTTCAGTTCAAGATTTATATAAAGTAGATTCATGTCACATGATTTAATGTTTTTCTTTAGCTTCTCCTGGAAAAAGTTTGGTTAACCCTTTAGCTGTGGGCAAGAGGAGTTCATATAACTGAGTACCTGTCTGGATGCTTGCTAGAAACTCGACATAGGACAGAGAGGCAGCTAGGTACCAAGAAGGCAGCTTTTGGGACGTGAGGGTTTCGTCAATTACTGCAGATCAGAGGGGTGGGGGGTATCTCTGGCTGTGTCTGGCTGAACTGGTAGAATCTCCTTCCCTTTACAAGCAGGGAATGGACAACAAAGAGAGGGGTGCTGGGAAATAAAATTTGGTCTTGAGTCAAAGGAAGTTGGGTGAGTAGACGCAAGATAACGCTGTTTGAGAGTAAGGCACACGACTAAAGAATGCAGACAGCAGGGCTTGCACTCCCATGTCATGAAATCAGAGAAGCACTCAAAGTTACACGTTTGGTAGTTGACTGAATTCTTATTCCCATAAGAAGGGAAGAGAGGAATCCAACACTGGTGTGTGGAACTGCAGCGATGACTTTGGCCGTACAATACGCCGGTAATGGCAAGTCTCTCTGTGCTGTACACGCTGGTAGCAGGGGTTAAAATTTATTGTAAATTATTTTGCTTTGGAACTGCGTCTTGCATCTGCAAGGAGAGTCTTCACGGGGCTGGAAAGAGCACACTGCTCCACAATCAGGTGACGAGTCTTACGAGACTGAAACCAAGTCATTCTGATGTCAGATTCTAATTTTTGCAGGTTTCGTTCTACTTGGAGACTTAGAGTTTAGACTTCAGAGGCTAAAGAACTGATGTACAAACTGGTTTCCAAACAGTAACTGCTCATTTTGTTGAAGTTAGAAGTTTTCAGTAATCTGTAGGTTACCATTTTGACCAAAATGGTATCCAGACTTCTAGAAGCATTGATGGAGTGCTGATGAAGGCAACAGTAGGATTCTGTTTGCATCTGCTTCTGGCAAACGAGGTGAGGGTGAGACTTGCAGCCGCATCAAGTTTTCTGGTGTCATAATCCTTGATGAAGTCATGCTAAGGATCCTGTGCAATGTGAAGAACTAAGTTCACTTCAGAGAGAGACAGGATTCAATTCACAGTGACATGAATAGAGGGAAAACAGAACATGGGCCACTAGGAATGATCTTTAAGCCTTCTCTTCCTGTCCTATTATAACCAAGTGGTCACTCATTTGATCGGTTAAATTTGTACTAGCATGATTCGTGGTATTAGAAGAAAAGTAACTGCGCTAGTTTGCTTCCTTAATTCATCCCCGGTCTTCCTCCATTAATTATTGTGAATAAATGTCAAATTATAATTCGTCCTTTTGATTATTAAATTTGTATTTCTTCTTGTACCAAGATATTCGATGTTTTCTTTCATGTATATGTGACACTTGAAACGGCCCTAATAGTGTATCATTTTATAAGTAAAGTAACGTATCTATGTCAACGTTTTTAATTTAATAAATTGTGAAATAACATAGTTGTTGTTGCCATTATTAATTACTAATTAATTGTTAATTAGTAACTTGATACTGCTTTCTTTATGCATAACAGCTTCATGACCGTTATGTTCATGGAAGCCCCAGAAACATGGCATCCAGAGCGTCAAGGACTGGAACAAATGTGTTATGTCAAGTCCAAGCGATTTAACATCTAGCATACTGGCAATCCTCCTAGGGTTTTGTGATTTATGCATTGTCAGGCGATACCTAGCAAAATCGTGATGTACAGGGTGAAGTGTCAAGTAGTTTCAACTGTGTGGCAACATAAGTTACGAATCTCAGTATTTCGTACTGTAAGAATATATCATAGCATGGGAATCTTTAAAATGTTATTCTCACTTTGAAATTGGTTCTAGGTGAACTAAAACAAGTTTCGACCAAATGGTAGTAGAGGGACGTGACTTTAACTTCTTCATCAGTGAAATGAAACTTCCTGGCATATTGAAAGTGTGTGCCGGACCGAGACTCGAACTCGGGACCTTTGCCTTTCGCGAGCGAGTGCTCTACCAACTGAGCTACCCACGCACGACTCACGACCCGTCCTCACAGCTTTAATTCCACCAGTACCTCGTCTCCTACTTCCAGACTTCACAGAAGCTCTCCTGCATACCTTGCAGAACTAGCACTCCTGGAAGAAAGAATATTGCGGAGACATGGCTTAGCCACAGCCTGGGGGATGTTTCCAGAATGAGATTTTCACTCTGCAGAGTGTACGCTGATATGAAACTTCCTGGCAAATTAAAACTGTGTGCTGGACCGAGACTCGAACTCTGGACCTTTGCCTTTCGCGAGCAAGTGCTCTACGTACTGAGCTACCCAAGTACGGCTCACGACCCGTCCTCGCAGCTTTAATTCCACCAGTAAATCGTCTCCTACCTTAAAAACTTCACAGAAGCTCTCCTGCATACCTTGTGGAACTAGCACTCGTGGAGTGAAAATCAGTTACAGGCCAAATTCAATAACTTTCCCCAGAAAGGGCCTCGACGTCTACAACAAACAGACATTACAATCAGTAGTATCAAATACTCAATGATTACGAACAACGACTTCAAGTACCGGATTAACATTGCAAAATACTAGCTTGGCGCTAACAGAAACCTCCAGGTTGACACTCACAGCCCCAAAAGGGATCACTGATAGGCATAGAGGAACGGGATTCCTGGCCAGCTCACACGGGGGCAGAATTAACAGTCTTTAAGTGCAGTACTTACTAAACGGTCTTCATAAATGATTTCAAATAAATACCAAGGAAGCCAATCGCCTCAGGACTCCAGGTAAGCACCAGATAATTCTGTCCTCTTGCTCGTAGATTTTAACAAGTTGCTCAATATGTCTTCGGAGTATTTAGCACACCACAATTTACCGATGCCCTTGGTAACCAGGTTGCACACGACGAGAGCCGCTCCTTGCCTGCTACACTCGCCGGTAACCCTCGAGGTCCCGTAGCCCAAAGGTTAACGGTGTTAAATCGGACGCCGAGTACTCGGACACACCCGTCCAGCTCCATGTCCCACACACCACTCACTATTACACAGCCTGAAACGGAACACATAACCATGCAAAGACGATACGACGAGGGCCAGAATTGATGGAACGCGCGCACAAGTGGCGCCGCGCCGGTAGGATCGCGCTCGCGCCCTCATAGAAACCGCCACGGCTCAATTACGCGAAGTATAAAATCATGCAAAAAGAATTGGAAGCGTGAGGAAGTGTCAGGAAAGCCAAGCTTTCGTCTTTGTCTTTTCCGTTTGTGAAACACCTTTTCTACAAGAGAAAAAAGGTACACAAGGGGGATACGACAAATAGTGTCGAGATAGGAGCTACGGGAGGCTTCGTCGCGTTCCGTATAGGGGACTCTGTTCACATGGATAAAAGTTTATCGCAGACAGACCAAGCTGTGCGTAGTACCATTCAGCAGCAACACTAAGAGGGTGTGTTTCAGTGCACTCTCAAGACATTACTACGAGCAGATACACGTTTATCAACTCTTCTGCATTAACGCCTCTGATTATTATTTGCTATGGTTTGAAAGACCTTTTTTCTTTTTTGTCATCAGTCTACTGACTGGTTTGATGCGGCCCACCACGAATTCCTTTCCTGTGCTAACCTCTTCATCTCAGAGTAGCACTTGCAACCCACGTCCTCAATTATTTGCTTGACGTATTCCAATCTCTGTCTTCCTCTACAGTTCTTGCCCTCTACAGCTCCCTCTAGTACCAGGGAAGTCATTCCCTCATGTCGTAGCACATGTCCTATCATATTGTCCCTTCTCCTTATCAGTGTTTTCCACATATTCCTTTCCTCTCCGATTCTGCGTAGAACCTCCTCATTCCTTACCTTATCAGTCCACCTAATTTTCAACATTCGTCTATAGCACCACATCTCAAATGCTTCGATTCTCATCTGTTCCGGTTTTCCCACAGTCCATGTTTCACTACCATTCAATGCTGTACTCCAGACGTACATCCTCAGAAATTTCTTCCTCAAATTAAGGCCGGTATTTGATATTAGTAGACTTCTCTTGGCCAGAAATGCCTTTTTTGTCATAGCGAGTCTGCTTTTGATATCCTCCTTGCTCCGTCCGTCATTGGTTATTTTACTGCCTAGGTAGCAGAATTCCTTAACTGCATTGACTTCGTGACCATCAATCCTGATGTTAAGTTTCTCTCTGTTCTCATTTCTACTACTTCTCATTACCTTCGTCTTTCTCCGATTTACTCTCAAACCATACTGTGTACCCATTAGACTGTTCATTCCGTTCAGCAGATCATTTAATTCTTCTTCACTTTCACTCAGGATAGCAATGTCATCAGCGAATCGTATCATTGATATCCTTTCACCTTGTATTTTAATTCCACTCCTGAACCATTCTTTTATTTCCATCATTGCTTCCTCGATGTACAGATTGAAGAGTAGAGGCGAAAGGCTACAGCCTTGTCTTACACCCTTCTTAATACGAGCACTTCGTTCTTGATCGTCCACTCTTAGTATTCCCTCTTGGTTGTTGTACATATTGTATATGACCCGTCTCTTCCTATAGTTTACCCCTGCTTTTTTCAGAATCTCGAACTGCTTGCACCATTTTATATTGTCGAACGCTTTCTCCAGGTCGACAAATCCTATGAAAGTGTCTTGATTTTTCTTTAGCCTTGCTTCCATTATTAGCCGTAACGTCAGAATTGCCTCTCTCGTCCCTTTACTTTTCCTAAAACCAAATTGATCGTCACCTAGCGCATTTTCAATTTTCTTTTCCATTCTTCTGTATATTATTCTTGTAAGCAGTCTCGATGCATGAGCTGTTAAGCTGATTGTGCGATAATTCTCGCACTTGTCAGCTCTTGCCGTCTTCGGAATTGTGTGGATGATGCTTTTCCGAAAGTCAGATGGTATATCGCCAGACTCATATATTCTACATACCAACGTGAATAGTCGTTTTGTTGCCACTTCCCACAATGATTTTAGAAGTTCTGATGGAATTTTATCTATCCCTTCTGCCTTATTTGACCGTAAGTCCTCCAAAGCTCTTTTAAATTCCGATTCTAATACTGGATCCCCTATCTCTTCTAAATCGACTCCTGTTTCTTCTTCTATCACATCAGACAAGTCTTCACCTTCATTGAGGCTTTCAACGTATTCTTTCCACCTATCTGCTCTCTCCTCTGCATTTAACAATGGAATTCCCGTAGCACTCTTAATGTTACCACCGTTGCTTTTAATGTCACCAAAGGTTGTTTTGACTTTCCTGTATGCTGAGTCTGTCCTGCCGACAATCATATCTTTTTCGATGCCTTCACATTTTTCCTGCAGCCATTTCGTCCTACCTTCCCTGCACTTCCTATTTACTTCATTCCTCAGCGTCTTGTATTTCTGTATTCCTGATTTTCCCGGAACATGTTTGTACTTCCTCCATCCATCAATCAACTGAAGTATTTCTTCTTTTACCCATGGTTTCTACGCGGCTACCTTCTTTGTACCTATGTCTTCCTTCCCAACTTCTGTGATGGCCCTTTTTAGAGATGTCCATTCCTCTTAAACTGTACTGCCTACTGGGCTATTCCTTATTGCTGTATCTATAGCGTTAGAGAACTTCAAACGTATCTCGTCATTCCTTAGTACTACCGTATCCCACTTCTTTGCGTATTGACTCTTCCTGACTAACGTCTTGAACTTCAGCCTACTCTTCATCACTACAACATTGTGATCTGAGTCTATATCTGCTCCTGGGTACGCCTAACAACCCAGTATCTGATTTCGGAATCTCTGTCTGACCATGATGTAATCTAATTGAAATCTTCCCGTATCTCCCGGCCTTTTCCAAGTATACCTCCTCCTCTTGTGATTCTTGAACAGGGTATTCGCTATTACTAGCTGAAACTTGTTACAGAACTCAATTAGTCTTTCTCCTCTTTCATTCCTTGTCCCAAGCCCATATTCTCCTGTAACCTTTTCTTCTACTCCTTCCCCTACAACTGCATTCCAGTCGCCCATGACTATTAAATTTTCGTCCCTCTTTACATACTGCATTACCCTTTCAATATCCTCATACACTTTCTCTATCTGTTCATCTTCAGCTTGCGACGTCGGCATGTATACCTGAACTATCGTTGTCGGTGTTGGTCTGCTGTCGATTCTGATTAGAACAACCCGGTCACTGAACTGTTCACAGTAACACACCCTCTGCCCTACCTTCCTATTCATAACTAATCCTACACCTGTTATACCATTTTCTGCTGCTGTTGATATTACCCGATACTCATCTGACCAGAAATCCTTGTCTTCCTTCCACTTCACTTCACTGACCCCTACTATATCTAGATTGAGCCTTTGCATTTCCCTTTTCAGATTTTCTAGTTTCCCTACCACGTTCAAGCTTCTGACATTCCACGCCCCGACTCGTAGAACGTTATCCTTTCGTAGATTATTCAATCTTTTTCTCATGGTAACCTCCCCCTTGGCAGTCCCCTCCCGGAGATCCGAATGGGGGACTACTCCGGAATCTTTTGCGAATGGAGAGATCATCATGACACTTCTTCAAATACAGGCCACATGTCCTGTGGATACACGTTACGTGTCTTTAATGCTGTGGTTTCCATTGCCTTCTGCATCCTCATGTCGTTGATCATTGCTGATTCTTCCGCCTTTAGGGGCAATTTCCCACCCCTAGGACAAGAGAGTGCCCTGAACCTCTATCCGCTCCTCCGCCCTCTTTGACAAGGCCGTTGGCAGAATGAGGCTGACTTCGTATGCCGGAAGTCTTCGGCCGCCAATGCTGATTATTTATCAAAATTTGGGCAGTGGCGGGGATCGAACCCGGGACCGAAGACGTTTTGATTATGGATCAAAGACGCTACCGCTAGACCACGGGTAGCAAAACTTACCACTTTAAATTATGTGTTACAAAAATTGCACCATTTTGCTTCAAGCAGTCGTAATAAGAAAGCCATAGCGACGCTGTTATCGTACCGTTTAAACCAGAGAATTTGCAGAAGTGTTTTTGCCAGCATATCTTCTATGGCACTGCTCATAAAATGGCAAGCTACAGAGTATTCTTTTGGTATCCTGGTAAAAGGAGAGTTACACTTAATTCAACACGTACTTTCATCAAGTGTGTCTTTGGTCACTATAGTGGCATTTATACGAAAATACTGTGACTGTTTAGTTTAAAATATCCGTTTCATTCAAAATTTATCAGTGCTGGGTCTAACAGCAGTAACAGTAATTTACAATGTTCTGGTCACTTAACTAGATAATTTTACACATATTTGAGGGGCCGCTTTGTTGCAGTACTTTCAAGGTTCGTTCCTTCTAAATGTGATGACTGTAAATAGCAAATAGTACCGAAGAATTTCAGGTGGAATTTCTCAATGTGATTTCACGGTCCACGTTCCAGAGTTGAGTGCAGTCAGTATTGGTACGTTTAGTGGAACAGAGAATTGCGCCGAATATTTTATTGCTAAATACAACGAAGAGATCATTTTTCTACTTTCTTCCTTGCTTTTCATTCTATACATCGAAGAAGAAATGACGAAAATATAAAATAGGCTCAAGTGTGGGATTAAAATTCAGGATGAAAAGATATCAATGATAAAATTACCCAATGTCATTGATAGCCTTAGTAAAAGTGAAGAGGAATAGCAGGTCCCGTGAATGGAATGAAAAGTCCAATGAATAAGGAGTACGGACTGAGAGTGAACCGGAGAAATATTTACGTAATGAGAAGTAGCAGAGATGCGAGTAGAGAGGAACTTAACATCGGAATTGGTGATCACGTACTAGTTAAAGATTTATGATACCTTGAATGCAAAATAAACCATGATGTGTGAAGCAAGGAAGGCACAAAAAACAGAGTAGCACGGATAAAAACGGTTTTCCTGAACAAGAGAAGTCTACTGGTGTCGAACGTACGCCTTGATTAGATGAAGAAGATTCTAAAACGGTACGTTTGGAGCACTGCATCTGCAATGTGTTGTTTGCTTTAATCATACAGGGTGTTTCAAAAATGACCGGTATATTTGAAACGGCAATAAAAACTAAACGAGCAGCGATAGAAATACACCGTTTGTTGCAATATGCTTGGGACAACAGTACATTTTCAGGCGGACAAACTTTCGAAATTACAGTAGTTACAATTTTCAACAACAGATGGCGCTGCAAGTGATGTGAAAGATATAGAAGACAACGCAGTCTGTGGGTGCGCCATTCTGTACGTCGTCTTTCTGCTGTAAGCGTGTGCTGTTCACAACGTGCAAGTGTGCTGTAGACAACATGGTTTATTCCTTAGAACAGAGGATTTTTCTGGTGTTGGAATTCCACCGCCTAGAACACAGTGTTGTTGCAACAAGACGAAGTTTTCAACGGAGGTTTAATGTAACCAAAGGACCGAAAAGCGATACAATATAGGATCTGTTTGAAAAATTTCAACGGACTGGGAACGTGACGGATGAACGTGCTGGAAAGGTAGGGCGACCGCGTACGGCAACCACAGAGGGCAACGCGCAGCTAGTGCAGCAGGTGATCCAACAGCGGCCTCAGGTTTCCGTTCACCGTGTTGCAGCTGCGGTCCAAATGACGCCAACGTCCACTTATCGTCTCATGCGCCAGAGTTTACACCTCTATCCATACAAAATTCAAACGCGGCAACCCCTCAGCGCCGCTACCATTGCTGCACGAGAGACATTCGCTAACGATATAGTGCACAGGATTGATGACGGCGATATGCATGTGGGCAGGATTTGGTTTACTGACGAAGCTTATTTTTACCTGGACGGCTTCGTCAATAAACAGAACTGGCGCATATGGGGAACCGAAAAGCCCCATGTTGCAGTCCCATCGTCCCTGCATCCTCAAAAAGTACTGGTCTGGGCCGCCACATTTCTTCCAAAGGAATCATTGGCCCATTTTTCAGATCCGAAACGATTACTGCATCTCGCTATCCGGACATTCTTCGTGAATTTGTGGCGGTACAAACTGCCTTAGACGACACTGCGAACACCTCGTGGTTTATGCAAGATGGTGCCCGGCCACATCGCACGGCCGACGTCTTTAATTTCCTGAATGAATATTTCGATGATCGTGTGATTGCTTTGGGCTATCCGAAACATACAGGAGGCGGCGTGGATTGGCCTCCCTATTCGCCAGACATGAACCCCTGTGACTTCTTTCTGTGGGGACACTTGAAAGACCAGGTGTACCGCCAGAATCCAGAAACAATTGAACAGCTGAAGCAATACATCTCATCTGCATGTGAAGCCATTCCGCCAGACACGTTGTCAAAGGTTTCGGGTAATTTCATTTGAGACTACGCCATATTATTGCTACGCATGGTGGATATGTGGAAAATATCGTACTATAGTTTCCCAGACCGCAGCACCATCTGTTGCTGAAAATTGTAACTACTGTAATTTCGAAAGTTTGTCTGCCTGAAAATGTACTGTTGTCCCAAGCATATTGCAACAAACGGTGTATTTCTATCACTGCTCGTTTAGTTTTTATTGCCGTTTCAAATATACCGGTCATTTTTGAAACACCCTGTAAGTACGTGTGTGAGTTACGCTAAATGTTACTATTTTCATATAAATAAAAGTATTATCGTCTCAATACCCTTCAAATCATTAGCAATCCTTAATTTTTATATATGAATTTGTGAATTTATTCATGGCACTTTTGTTGCCTATGCCTGTGGTCACTTTCAGAGCTCAAGTTAATAATAAAATTAATTAACTTAATAAGACTGAACCTTAAATTTTTGGTGTACCCATGTACTACCACAACAAAATAAATATAGTGAATAGCTGAGGGAGTATGAATGAGAAACGTGACGTATTTAAGTTTACAAAATAAGACAAGTTTTATTAATCCTTTTGTAACTGCAACTGGCTGATAAATCTTACACAAAAAATGACAGACACAAATCGGAAAAGAAATGGGGTTTGATTGGCAAAACATACATTGGGATAGGAGCAATACAAATTCTCCCCATAATTAATCCCTTTTAAAATACAATCTGACTTTGTTTACATGAGTCCACTGTGAGTCTCAAATCCATTCAATCGGAATCAACTACGACCAAGTATACCACAACTACAGTTCACCTGAGAACAGGGAGCCGGTCAGCAGCATTTTACCCTTTCACTCTGATCCTGGCGGCACAAGAAACGGGGTCGCTGTGAGCAAGGAGCAGTGCGTTGCGGCAGTTGTAAGGTGCAAACTACGCGGTTTAGCGTCCTGATTATCAGAACACAGGAAACTTCTGTATCAGAGTTATGAAACCTCAGCTTACTTCAGTGTCAGGTACACCCGGTTGCTGGTCTGTCCTAACCAATTTTACTCACAGGCATATCGGGGCCTGCTAGTTATCAAACGTCAGACAGCCGACTCAAGACGAGTAAGTGCACCCTTGTGACACACGATATGTCCGAGGTCATACTCAATTCCACTATCAGTAGAGTGGATGATGATGATGATGACGTTTGGTTTGTGGGGCGCTCAACTCCGCGGTTGTCAGCGCACATACGAACTCCCAATTTTTACACAGTACAATTTTTTTTCACAATCCAGTTTAGTCAAAGTTAGGAATGATGATGTAGATAATGATGAAATGATGAGGACAACACAAACACCCAGTCCCCAGGCAGAGAAAATCCCCATCCCGGCCGGGAATCGCACCCGGGACCTCGTGATGCAGAGGCAGCAACGCTAGCCACTAGACCACGAGCTGTGGACAGTTGGACACAGCCACTGGCTCTTAGTCCACTCCAAGATACAGATCACAAGTCTCACCCGCTAGGGAAAGGCCTGAAGATCTCCACCAGGGTAGGACCAGAGAATAAAAAAGCCAAGAATCGCAACCACATTCCGCCGAACCTCGGTAGGGAAGCCGAATTAGCAAAACGTAGGGAAGCCGAATTAGCAAAAACGAAATCGCCTCCATTGCACGAACTAATCGAAATATCTTCTACTCATTGAATCTTCCCTATTGACTGTTCTGTTGGCCTGGTAGCCAATCAAAACATATCACCAGGGTTCCCACGCTCAAGGAGCAAGCCTCCACTTTGCATATCCTCAGAGGAGCCAATCAGCAAAACTCTCTTGTCTGAAAAAACAAGGCCGGCCGCGGTGGCCGAGCGGTTCTAGGCACTTCAGTCCGGAACCGTACGACTGCTACGGTCGCAGGTTCGAATCCTGCCTCCGGCATGGATGGGTGTAATGTCCTTAGGCTAGTTAGGTTTAAGTAGTTCTAAGTTCTATGGGACTGATGACCTCAGATATTAAGTCCCATAGTGCCCAGAGCTATTTGAACCATTTTGAAACAAGAAGATTTTGGAGCAGGGAGACTTCGTTTTCATGGTAGGCACGGCCATGTTTTGGCAAAAAATTATCTGCCTATACTGGACCAGAGTTTCTCATTTATGGAGAGATCTAATCTTTCCAGGCCGACCATTTCCAATTTCTGAAAGAAAGCTGTTAAGCTTCCGAGATAGTCATGCCCATGGCATATTGTATTTGCCGCTCGCTAAAAGAACCTGGAAACTTCCTGACGTCATGAGAGCGGGGTTAAAATCTTGCCTCCACTAAACATGTACACCAACTACTCTGTCCGTATCATCCCGGTTTCTAACATGAGAATGCACAGAGCTTTATGATATTCCCACCATTTCCACATTAGCTACGTTAATAGCAGTCTCTCCTAAATGGCTTCTTCCCACACTCTCCGTCAGCTGGTCACCATTGTGACGGACTGCCGCCTGGACCAGGTTTTGCAAACTTCTCTCCGGCCTTAAGAAAACGAAGAAAGGGCTTCGGCCGGAATTCCCTCTGCAGATACGATCCACAGGACGCTGTTCCCCAGAATCACTCACCCAACCAGGTAGATGCACTCAGAATTTATGGCCCGACATTCATCTCTCTCCCTGTTCTCCATCGTCCCCATTACGGCCCATCCTCTACAGGTCACACATGCAGTTATAAGAACATTCTGTCCACAATTTCCCCATGTCAAAAAGTCTTAAATCACATATACCAAATTTAATGCTAGGGAACATCGAGATAATGACTTAAAATATGAATGTAATCTGGCTGATACTGTTGTTAAAGTGAGGGGTTAATTGATGTGTCACCTCCCACATTCTATGATAGTCAAATGTGGAGCAGAAGAGAAACGAAGCGATTGAGATATGGTGCTGCAGAAGTATGTTGAAAAGTAGGAGGACCCATAAGATAAGGTATGAAGTTCTCCCCAGAATCGGCGAAGAAAGGAAAACATGGAAAAAACTGACAATAAGGGACAGGATGGTAGGATGAGTGTTATCACATTAGAGAATAGCTTTCATGACACTAGAGGGAGTGGCAGAGGATAATAACTGTGGGGGAAGACAGAGGTTGGAATAAGTACGAAATAACTGAGGCTGAAGGTTGATAGAGGTGAGGACTGCATCCAGTCAGATGAAAGATTGATGACTCAAATAAAAAGAAAGTTCTTAAATCGGACTTTAATTTAATTAGGTCCAATTGATACAATATTACCTACCAACCACTTGCGCTCACTTCTCTTCCCCTCACCTCCGCTGCCACTCCGTTGTACATCAGGTCGTTATCTGTGATCTACATTGCTTCAGTGCGAGATTACTTACTGAGTTGCTACTTTAAATTAGATATTAAAAAAAACCTAGTAATTTCTAACTACGAGAGAAGTGTTAAAGCAAACAACATACTACACTTCTACTGTACGACATCAAAAAAATGTAAAACTTTTTCAAACAACTTGAGGGAATTCAGCCAGGTAATATTTGCAGCGACCGTCGATATTTCGGCGGGAGTGCACCCCGCTATTTTCAAGGCACAAACTGCAACGGACAGGCGATGTACAAGCAAATTTAAAACCTTGGTTCTTTGAGTAATTCATGAAAGATAATACACACACACTGAACACTAGTGCCACCAAAGATGACCAAAGTCAGAGGTATCGATAGTGAAAGACTACGAACTAGCAAGTGAGGTTACATTGACTCTCTCCCTATGTTTTTTGACAAGGGAAAGAGCAGGATTATCAGCTGAGTTTAAATAAAAACCTCCACCCCTGTTTACAAGGTTGCTCGATTACATAGTCTCAACAGCTTACTTAATAACACTGTTCCAGTTACTGGACGTGCATGCCAATATCTCGGTATTGTTATATAACTTAAGGTGACCAGTATCCAAACAATGTTCAGCAGTAGCAGATCTACTTGGCTGCTATAATGGTGTGTGCCGTTTATGCTCAGTTCATCGGTCTTCCACGGTCCTGATGGTCTGACCAATATATGCCAAGCCACAGCTACAAGGGTTGCGATATACACCCGCCTTACGCAAATCAAGATCATCCTTAACACAACCCAAAAGCTCTCTAGTTCTAGATGGAGGTTGGAAAACACATTTCACATCATATTTCCGTAAAATACGACCGATCCTGCGGCCAACCACTTTTCTTCAGGAGGCTATTAGTGTTTCTCTCAATACTTTTCGTGGTGTCAGCATCGATCCTGCTTTACGCTGACTCAGATAATAAACCTTGTATCTTTTGTACATAATCCTGTTTGTTTAAAACAACGGTGGCATTGCCCTTGTCCGCAGGTTCAATCACAGTGTTACGATCAACTTTGGGAGAGTCAACTTTGAGAGAGCGTAAAGCAGCCTTATCTGCTGCTGTTACATTACTCTTGTGTGGACGAGCCATACTCAGCACACGATATGCTTCGCTCCTAACCTCCTACGTAGTCTGCAAACTGCCTCTACAACTGAACTAATAAAATCAACTACCAGCGAACTCTTCGGCGTTGGTGTGCGAAATTTGAACAACCCTTCCGTAGCACCGATAAGGTTGTGTGGTCAAAAGAATGAAAATGTGTTTTCCGACTTCCATCTAAAATTAGACTGCTTTTGGGTTGTGTTAAGGATGATCTTGATTTGCGTAAAGCGGGTGTACATCGTATGCCTTGTAGCTGTGTCATGGAATATATTGGCCAGACCATCAGAATCGTGGAGGACCGATGTACTGAGAATAAACGGCACGCACCTTTATAGCAGCCAAGTAGATCTGCTATTGCCAAACATTGTTGGGATACTGGTCACTTTAAGTTATATAAAAATACCAAGATATTGGCATGCACGTCCAGTAACTGGAACAGTGTTATTAAGTAAGCTGTTGAGATTAAATAATCGAGCAACCTTGTAAACAGGGGTGGAGGTTTTTATTTAAACTCAGCTGATAATCCTGCTCGTTCCCTTGTCAAAAAACATAGGGAGAGAGTCAATGTTACCTCACTTGCTAGTTCGTAGTCTTTCACTATCGATACCTCTGACTTAGGTCATCTTTGGTGGCACTAGTGTTCAGTGTGTGTGTATTATCTTTCATGAATTACTCAAAGAACCAAGGTTTTAAATTTGCTTGTACATCGCCTGTCAATTGCAGTTTGTGCCTTGAAAATGACAGGGTGTACTCTCACCGAAATATCAATAGTCGCTGTAAATATTACCTGGCGGGATTCCCGTAAGTATACACCGGGAGAATCCCAGGTCTTACTAATGTAAACCTATTGTTATTTGCCCCTCTGCCTACACTGAAGCATGACAGAACGACACATATTGTGGTATTTCTGATAAGTAAAGGTAGCTCGTCTAGTTTTGCGAAACAACTGGCAGACGTCGTGGTGGTGGAGAAGATGACCTGCGACGCAGCCGGACATTCCAGGTAAGTTACGTTTACGAGTTCACTTGACTGTCCGTTGTTTTGCCAGTGCTCTGAGATCTAGGACTTAACGACGTCTCTAAAGCAGGGACTGTTATTAGAAATTCCCATAATGACTGCGAGACGGAGTGTTTTCGGTGTTTCGTGCGCCATTACTCCAGCGCGATAAATCGTTTTACGAGCTGGAATATGGTGCTCGACAATCAGCGGTTCACGAAGGCACGCGCATGCACAGCGTCTGATAAACTGTCAGAAAGACTCGGTTTCACCTAATTCTTTTTTTGCCGTGTATTGCACTCCTAAGTACGTAGACAAGGGGTCTGAAAACTCCTGTACTGTCACAGGAGACTATACTGATTGAAACTACTGTACATTCGAAATCCATGCAGTCAGATACCAAATAACAGAAACTAGCTGGGGTGTGGCCCATTTTACATGTATCTATAACTGTCATATTCAGCAGTATATTGAGTAGCATAGCCAGTTTTCCTTGTGTCGTCATTTACTCATTTTTCAATAGCTGTGTTCGAATCTGTACTAAGCAGTCTGTCTTGGAAACGTTTGACGATCGTAGTACTCCCAACTGTCTCCTTCATCGGCCATTTCGTATATACCACACTTAACACTGAAGATGCGTGTTTCAGAACATTCATCTTATGAACGGATGACGCGGAATTCAAAGTTTGTGATAGGCAACTGCAACCACAGCTAGGAGTGATCAGATGCATCTCCTGGAGCAATGATGACTACCTGAGGACCTCTCGGCATTTTCAAATAATATGTTCTATTCCTTAGGAATTTTGATGTGAAATGAGAACGACTATCAACGCTTCTGAATTAACATATTTTAACAGCAATCTGCTTATGTTTGGATGAAAAACATATTAGTACCGATTACTTATACACTGAAGCGCCAAAGAAACTAGTACTCGCATGCGGATTCAAATACAGAGGTATGTAAGCAGAAAGAAAATAGAGCTGCGATCGGCAACGCCTGTTGACGCAATTGTTAGATCGATTGCTGTTGCTACAATGGGAGGTTATCAAGATTTAAGTAAGTTTGAAGGTGGCGTTATAGTCTGCGCACGAGCGATGGGACACACCAAATCCGAGGTAGCGGTGAAGCGGGGATTTTCCCGTCCTTTCCAAGAGTGTACCGTGAATATCAGGAATCCGGTAAAACATCAAATCTCCGACATCGCTGCGGCAGGAAAAAGGTCCTCCAAGAAAGGGTCCAACGACGACTGAAGAGAATCGTTCAACGTGACAGAAGTGTAGCCCTTCCCCAAATTGCTGTAGATTTCTATGTCGGGCCATCACCAAGTGTCACCATTAGAACCATTCAACGAAATAACTTCGACACGGGCTTTCGGAGCAGAAGGTCCACTCGCGTACTCTTGATGACTGCACGACACGAAACTTAGGTCTCTCCTGGGTACGTCAACAGCGACACTGGACTGTTGATGACTGGAAACATGTTGTCTGGTCATACGAGTCTCGTTTCAAATTCTATTGAGCGGATGGACGTGCACGGGTATGGAGACAACCTCATGAACCTATGGATCCCGCTTGTCAGCAGGAGACTGTTCAAGCTGGTGGAGGCTCTGTAATCATGTGGGGCGTGTGTAGTTGGAGTGATATGGAGTCCCTGATACGTCTAGATACGACTCTGACAGTTGATACGTACGTAAGCATTCCATCTGATTACCTGCATCAGTTCATGTCCATTGTGCATTCCGATGGACTTCTGCAATTCCAGCAGGACAATGCAATTCCAGCAGGACACCCCACACGACCAGATTTGCTACAGAACTCTTCTGAGTTTAAACAGCGATGGCCACCAAACTCCCCAGACAATAACATTACTAGCATATCTGGGATGCCTTGCAACGTGTTATTCAGAAGAGATCTCCACCCCCTCATATTCTTACGGATTTGTGGAAAGCCCTGCAGGATTCATGGCGTCAGTTCACTCCAGCACTAATTCCGACATTAGTCGAGTCCATACCACGTCGTGTTGCGGAACTTCTGGTGCTCGCGGGGGCCCTACACGATGTTAGGCAGGTGTACCAGTTTCTTTGGCTCTACAGTGTATAACAGCGTCAGAAGAAAGTAAAACTTTCACGATGATCATCATAGGCATTTGCTCGCTGAAATTTTTCCAGAGACTAGGTCTTGATGCCACACAAACTATGGCTTTTCTCTATTTTTTGAGTGAAGTAACTTAAAGTCTGGACCGAGAAGTCAGTTTCCTCCTATTGTGTAAGTGTACTGATCTCAGGGCTTGTTTTAATACTCTGCAATATGTACGTCATTTCTGTAATCCCTTTTGGGAACGGACAGTCACACAGCGAGTTGATGCTGCCGGAAATATCGCAGCTGCCTTGCTCATAAAGTATTTAATAAACGGTCATCTAGAGCGTTTACTGCTCCACTAAATCACTAGATGATAGGAGTGAGCGATTAATTACACTAAATGTCATCAACATGCTGAGTCGTCATTACTTGTCGATGAGGCTCTCATTTATATTATGGTTGCTACTTTAGTAGTGATAACTCTGTAATTGCTATATTGACGAAAGAAGTAATGATCTTGCAACTAATCTTGAAACGAATATAAGGGAATTGTGGTAAGAAGGATGCTCCGTCTTCGCTGACTGCGTACCTATTCCTCTGTACTTTGCAGCTGTGAAATCTGCGTAGTTTTCAACAGTCTCGTCGACTATCTACCACTAACTGCTATGCGATATAGGTATACAGTTATAGGAGCCTTCAACAGTCAAATCACATAAATACGTGCAAATTTCTAGTTTTAAATGACTATTTAATCCGAACAGCATTCCGTCCTAATATTTTGACAGTCTGCATATCGTCCGAAGTGCTCAAAGTTAAGTATCTGTTGTACAGTAACAATGTCCATGTCCATCTTCGCATACGAAAGTTTTAACCACCCCTTTCGATGACACTGATTTCGTTAAAAGCCCCCTGATATTCCGTGTGGCCAGACAGCCTCACATCCAGCACATACGCCTCTCCCTTCGATTCTCGCTCGCTCCATTCCCTGACCACCTGCCCTGGATGACCCCGAACACTAGCACATAGGAATACGGCGACACGATCCACCCTCAAGGGGCTTCCTTTTTCTAACCGCCAGCTACGATTTACATCTACATGTATGACGAGGCTCAGAGACTGCAATGTCATTACGGCTGGCTTATTTTTAAACATTTTCCTTATTGTTTAGAGTAGAAATTCCCTATATTCATACGTGCGCCTGCCATGTGTTGATCTGAAGTAACTGTCATCATTGCATTATTATCAGTTACAGTTCAGTCTCAATTAGGTAAATTCCTCTCTTCACACTAATTACTTGAGAAGTGATTTCCCCTCGCAAACTTGGTCATTCTCTCCTCTGCAAAATAACTATCATTTATTCTTGTTAATACATGGAAAGTTTGATAGTTAATTAACAATGAAGTTAGCCAATCAGTGTCAGTTCTTCTTGTAGCCTGGAATTGCTGTGCCGTTGGCTCAGGTTCCATCCTTATTGCAGTCGCATGTCAAAATTTTGTATCGCTGTCTTGTTCGGTCTTAGGAAACCAAACTTGGAACACATTTGCGGACACCATATTGGTGCGGCTATTTGAATTAGCACGCACAGAAACTGATTGCTGATATTCAATGCTTATTAACTCGGAAACCTCACAAGGCATTGAATTTTTCTTCTTAACAATTGTTGTTGAGCACAGTCTACACTGCAACATCGTTGCAAGCTTTTCACACTGTATGTACAGGGTATTAGGCGTACAAATGCAGATTTGGTGATCCTTGTTACCTTAAGATGTTTCAGTGTGTTACTTGCTTTTTCTCTGCGTGTAACCGTCTTCTCGCAAGCGTGTCAGTTAATTTACTACCCGATGTTTTCTGCACGGTCGTTTTCACCACTAAGTGCACTGTGCCTCTCAGTATAGACTAAGTGTTTTGTGTCCACACATCCACACTTCAACAAATGATCTGCGCCCCAGGGGGGTTAAAAATTGAGGGATTGCTCTTGCCACATGTACTTGCATGTAAAAGCGTAACTGAAAGCTCACAACTCCTAATAGCTACAATTATTACTCTGCATATCAAGTAATGACTGACTTAATGTTTTTTACTACACTGTCCTCAATCACCAGAAAATTATCGGCTCTTATTCCGCTAACACCCTGTATATGTATAAATCTCGCGTCCACCTGACTTACCATCTCAGTAAAGAATGATCTGAGTGTGCATGAAGTCATCCAATGGAAAATAAGTCATCCCATGTAATATAGCAATATGGAGAAGTTAGCGTGAGCTTCCACCTACTCGGATAGTGTAGGTGATTAAATCAACAAGTGACCTTCCAAATACGGTCGTAGGTTCTCACTTAAATTCTACGTGGAGTTCCGCTGTGTTTCTAATCATACGACAGAGAAAGAGTTGATGCTACCTCACCAGTTGGTTATTAATATTCAGTATCGACAACTTCTCACATTGGTCCTGTTGTGCCGCTGTTACCTACAGTGTGCGTGTATGTGTTATCTTTCTGCATATGCTCTGCACACTGGGGTTTTAAATTCCTTCCACGTCAATGAAACCATCCCTTTCCCAGGGGCATTGATTTCCACACATTTAGCAATCGAATACGACAATTCGCAGTGCGATGAGCAGCACGAAGACATTCTTTACAACCTTAGACACTGCTCACACTCTTGGTCGTTTCAACCCTTCTCTAAGAATATTGGGGAACTGAATCCCTATTGAACGTGATGGCACCCCTTTGGATTGCAGCACGACAGCAGTTTTCCCTCTCGTGTACAGGCTGGAGCTATAAGGAACCGTTCAAAACCATTCGACGAAATTTGAAAGTGATCCGAAGCAGCAAAAGGTGCTTTTTGACCCATTTGTTTGCCTCCCTATTGTGGCGTGATTACTGGAGAATGCAACATTGACATGTGCCTGAATAAAAAGGCAAAGGGTCCCTCTAAGGCCCTCCAGTTTGGCATCACCTTCAGTGCCATCCACGCAACTTTTTTGAGTATGTTACAAATGTACCTGTCAGAAATTGCGACACCAATTCAGCCTTGTGACTGCTCTTCGCCTGAGGGTTAGGCAACCCTTTCGATAAATATTAGACCGGGGTTTGCCTACTCACTTCTGTCTCACAATAGGGGGGCAATTGTAGGGTTTCGAAAAAGTGATCCTTTAATTCTGCTGAGTATTGTAGTTAGGTAAGGTAAGGTGAAGTTGGCCTTCTGGTACTATATGGACCAACTAGGCCTGAGGAACCCCTCTGGAAATGGCGTCTCTTGACTATTGCAGGGGATGCAGTCAGTACACCACTCTCCTGGTCGTTGTCGTGTTTCATGACCTTGGAATCACTGGTAATCAGTCGAGTAGCTCCTCAGCTGTCCTCAAAAGGCTGAACGCAACCCATAAAGTCCTTCTGGCAAGGAAAAATCCTGTACAGCACTGGAAACCGAAACCAGTTCCCCATCATGTCAGTCAACAATACTGACAACTGAGCCATGGATGTGGAGACATAAATGTTAAGTAACATCGTACTGGATAAAGTCTCACTTGAAACGTTCATCCACGGTGCTGCATGTGCATCTCTGAGACGCTTCTACAAGTAATTAAAAAAAGTATGACGAAATGCACTGCTCTTATTTGAATTAATTCATCTATCAATCCATTCTGGTATGGTTCCAGAGTGTCAAAAAATATCATGGTGTACACGCGGACAAGGAAAAAAAATTCCCGGATTTTTCCCGGATCACCCGGTTAAAAATATATTTTCTACCGGGTGAAAATACACTTTTTCCGTGTTCAGTAACAGTATATTTTCCGTCTGAACTGTTATACTTATCAACCCTTTGAATGGATATGGTTTTATACAGCAGCGTAGAATTTCTCGCCACTTTAGAAAACGAAACTCAGGGAAAAAACTAATCTTGGAAAGATCTTTGACGCGCAGCAACGTGTACGCTGCATATATTCGTATTACGAAAGTATAAATTCGAATTCCACCAACAGGAAAAGATAATGGTTTAAGTTAATATAAGTAGTGTTGCAACAAGAAAAGAAAAGCTTTTGCACATAACATTTGTCTCTAAGATTATAAGCTACAAGAGAAACTAAGTTTTCAAATATAATGTTCATCTGTTTAGCGCATGTTACACTTTAAGATACATCACACAAATACGCCAGTAAAATTTTTAATACCAACATAAATCTCTTATCTCTTGGGCTGGAAATTCTTCTAAATGGCTCGTCATCAAAGAGTTGATTTTTAAAACAGAGCAAACGCTCTGTGATTTAAGAAATTCATCGTACGTTCACGCACATAGTTCATCTTGCGTGAAAGGAAATTTACTTTGAAAATAACGCTTTGTAAGAGGTATGCAATGTATGCGCTGCCTGCAACAGGCAAGACTTAGGAGAGTCTCTGACCAGAGAGCAGTATGTAGTTAGTTGTTGCTAGTCGGCAGTAGTCGGCAGTAGTCTGTGGTAGTCTGCGTGAGTCGGCAGTAGTCGACGGTAGTCTGCGCGTGTCGGCGCGTGTCGGCAGTCTGCTCTGGTCCGGACTCTGCAGGATGAGTATTATTGTAGAAGAAAGAAATAACGTCTAAAAGAAATAAATTATGGGAATTTCACCTTCGGAATGAACGAAAGAAGATACAATACCTCGTCACGAAGAGTAAATGGATCAGAATTAACAAGCATTAACAAGAGCATACTATACACATCGTATGATAGCAGTTTGAACTAATTTGTTCTTTCAGAATACGAGGCGATTGATGCAGGCTGTCAGATAGAACTACACATCTTAGTTTTAGTGATGAAATATGCTAGAAATAAGGAACTCTATACTATGAATAGTTGCATAAAGAAGTGACCTTTTTTTGCAGATGAATAGTGATGCAGAATATGCTAATATGGATAATGAAGTTTTTCTTTACAGGTGATGATGATAATGGAATTATGGTGATATGGATAATGAAGTTTTTCTTTGCAGGTGATGATAGTAATGATAATGAAGTTTTTCTTTGCAGATGAAAATAATGTTGAAGTTTATGTATTTATGCTATGTAGTTATTTAAGTATTTGTTACAGTTCGTTTGGACAGTATGTCTTATGTCGCATGGTATGATGACTGAAGGTTTTGGAAAGGACGGATAGAGAACATATATATTAAATACACATTTCATTACTTGTTAATTCGAAGTTCACTACTTTTCAGCATAATATGCGCTTCTTCTTTCAGCTTAATAATCCATTTTGTATTTTTTGCAGGAGAAATTATTCATGAAATTAATGTGCTATAAGCAGTTGGTCATTAAACCTGTGTCGTTCATGAATGTGGTCACATATACTCTATTTCTTTCATAACCTTGCTACAGCTGACTCATGACGAATGACGTTACACATCGTCATTTGCAGCAATAAGTCAAATGCAAATATTGTTAAGCCCCAGCAATTAATTATCGATCCCAACGCAATGCATTGCTAGCACAAACAAAAAAAAAATGTATTACCAGTCCCAAATAATAACACAAATTTAAGAGAGTTATGTGTAATACTGAATGATGTTTTCTAATCACAGACTTTGAGTAATAGCTACAGTATGTTACATTTTTAAATATGTAATATGTCACTTGAATGTTGAAAAATGTTTCGTAATACTCAATACTTGCTGGCCAACGAATGCCACTCTTTCTTATATTTTAAATTTGTATTATATCACTTTCATGCTATATAAATTAATACCAGTTGCTTGATGCTACACTCTTTAACTCCTGTTTTGAATGATGACTTTTGATGGTTTGTAACTGGCCACTGAGTGCCAATAATTATTTCTAAATATGTCATATGTCACTTGAATGATATAAACATGTTTTGTAATATTCAATATTTGCTAGCCAACGAATGCCACTGTTTCTTATATTTTAAATTTGTATTATGTCACTTTTATGCTATATATATGAATACTAGTAGCTTGATGCTACACTCATTAGCTCCTGTTTTGATTGATGTCTTATGATGGTTTGTAACTGGTCAATGAGTGCCAATGTTCTCTGTAAACAGATAACTTATGAACATTATACTGTAATACTTCATACATGGTACAGAAATGTTCAGTAACTGGGCGATGAGTGCCACTAATTAATCAACTCAGTTGATAGACTAGTAATTATCAATGATGACTGGCATAAGACTTAATGTCCTTCACCTTCTGACCTAACTACCAGAAATTACTGCAATATACGTTTGTCCTGTCTATCCTCATGCTCATGGAGCACTATATTTGGTTTTTGCACTAATTCTACGTTGGTGTACCTTACAAGAACGTGGTGTTGACACGACATGCTGTCCACCACATTGAGCGGTGGAGATGTTATTATGGTCCCACTGTTTGGTGTACCTAATGTACTACCAAAATGATAACATGGAATATTACTACGACATTTCAGTGTCTTGGCTACACTGATTAATACTTCTGGGGAAATAACTTCAGATTGTCTCAGTTGGTGTTGTGCTTCTGTAGAAAGATATGGACTTTCACTGCAGCTGCGTGCAACCTGATGTGCTACAACCATGATGCAATCCTTCCCTTTCCTATCCTAGTTCTTGTAAAAAAAAACTATAGTGCGTGTGCACTTTATGTCATTTTTTAATATGATTTGTGCTCATTGCGTATACTTCTTGTGATTTCCTGATATTCAGCACTACAGTGCGTGTGCACTTACGTCATTTGTTAATGTGATTTGTACTCATTGCGTATACATTTTGTGATTTCCTGATATGTTCTGTACTACAGTGCGTGTGCACTTTTGCCATTTGTTAATATGTTTTGTACTCACTGTGTATACATTTTGTCGTTAGTTGATATGTTCTACTCAGTGCATGTGCACTATATTTTATTTCATGTTTTGCACTTATATATATGTATATATTCTGTGATTGTAAACTTAGTTAATTAAGAAAAATTTGTTGCTCATGGCAAGTCCAATTGACTCACCATAGCTGCCAAATTTTTGCCCCCCCCCCCCCCCCCCCGCCCCCCAGTGGAGGGTTATGTAAGAGGTAAGCGATGTATGCGCTGCCTGCAACAGGCAAGACTTAGGAGAGTCTCTGACCAGAGAGCAGTATGTAGTTAGTTCTTGCTAGTCCGCAATAGTCGGCAGTAGTCGACAGTAGTCTGCGTGAGTTGGCAGTAGTCGGCGCGTGTCTGCGCGTGTCGGCAGTCTGCTCTGCTCGGGACTCTGGAGGATGGGTATTATTGTAGAAGGTAAAGAAGCAGCCTTGCGCATATCTAGTAATCCAATTTCTTTTAAAAAAATGCCCCAATAATAATTTTTTTATAATATAAAGTAATTTTTTTTAAAAAAGCATTCACTTCAATTTAAAGATTTTATGCAATGAATAATTAATTCCTTTCACGAGTCACAAAGCATAGTCCAGCATTGCACGGAGCTGTGCAGAAAATTTTTTAGGTAAGAGCAGATATATTCGCAGTTTTTATTGAGGTAAGAATTTTTGCTTTTTTTATTCACAATACAGGGCCGTGGCGCAGCGCTGCTGTCGTCATAAAACTTATCAGGTTACTGAATTTTCCTTTTTTATTATTTTTGGGTTTAGGAATTTTTCTGTTTCGAACTTAACATTAAATGAGATAAGACTTTTGTGGGACTTTAAATGTGAATGCATTTCTGCACAGAGATTATAAATGGGGGCCAATTTTGCTCAGAGGTTACAATATTTTTAAAAAAATTCATTTAATTAATATTTTTGTGGGGAGGTTACAGCTTTTCGAACCATAACTCGCAATATTTTCCCGCGACCTGTTGGGAATAAATTCATTGCAGCAGTTGCCAGAGAGCGTCAGATAAAAGGCGTCACCGCGCTTGCGCAGCTATGGTGACATAGGAAGCCCTATGTTAGTGGGTATAAAACATTAAAAGGATCTTTCTTACATTATGTCATAAAAGAAACAAGACATCAGAGGATACTCCAAGAGCGTCGGAATTTCGTGAAACATACTAAAATGCATAGTTCGCCTTAAAGCGCACATTCTTATCTCCAGATTTCCAATGATGTAGGCGTCTATCTGATATTTAGCTTTTAGGTGTGGTTTTCGGGACGTAAATTTTCTTGGAGTGCCAGTACTGTAATATCTCATGTTTGGTTCCTTACTATGAAATAATGCCATACGTACTAGAAGATGAAAAAGTGCACTTGAAATGCAGCGAACAGTTAAAACTAGCCAATAGTGTGGAATTAAACACTTCATTTCAAATAAATTTACTGCCTCAGCAGGAAAGCTTAATGAAAGCCAAATTTCTTTAGCAAACCGACAAAAATAACTTTATTGTTCTGCAAGGCGATTAATGCTTGACTGTCAGATAGGTGGAAATAAAATAAAATCTGAAACTAGTAACATATTTTAGCCTTCCGTAATTATGTGAATGTATTTTAATTCACATGATAGCTCCCAGCCACAGAAATCCACCTTGTTTTCATTGGACGTGAGAGCAATAATCGAAGAGAAAACAGAAAACTCACTAAATATAAACACGGGTCACGTGGAGACTAACTCCCCCTCCCCCTCCCGCCACTATAACTAACACTGCTCTGCGCATCAGAACGTCAAAAATTAAAAAAAAACGAAGACTTTTCAAAAATAGGTTCATTTTGTAGCGCACAGTTTTCTGAATAGTCTGATATATAAAACAATAATCATCGAGGAAATGTAAGACATGTTATTTGGTCTTAAGTGTGCCGAAGTGCAGTGCTGCGTCTCTTCAAACAACATTATTACACCGCACGTCACTGTATTTCGCTCTGTGGAACTCAAACGTATATATTTTGTAATGGATTCCATAAAACTATTTCAGGACAGTGGAAATTAAAATGTCCTGTAGTGCCTCTCCTGCTCCCAGTCGGCCGGTTTGACATCCTGCCCCTCTTTTTATTTTTTATTATTTTTTTTTAACAATCGCAATTAATACTGAATGGGATTATTTGCAACCGGCAGAACAAGAACTCTTCAGTAAATCTGGACCCTCTATTGCCTATTAGCTAATATCTTGCTTTTCTGTGTGTCATAAAATTAAATAAGGGATACCTAAAACCAGTAAAGACAAGATACAGACAAAACAGTACACATTTCTTCAATCCTTAGGTCCTAGCGATTTTTCTCTCTAATCTTGCTACAGCTTTCCTTTCTGAGAAAGAACTATTACCTCATCAAAGTTATTAAAACGTTTTGCTACACGAAAAATCGAAATGTCGTCGTCTAATGCTGAAAAAGCTGTTAATACAAATAGTACCCAAGATTGGTGTGGTTTCTCGTTTTGATTACGTCTATGTTGTCACTGCGTGCTGGATAAAACAAAATAGGCCTTTTTAATATTGCAGCAATTGTTTTGGCAGTGATGATCATTTTTATGGTACGACAATATTGTTCACGAAGTACCAATACGAAATACCTACTTGGTCTACTACAGTCAAAAAGCTTCATTTTAGGAAACAGTTTCTTATGTACTAGACCGAAAAGTAGTAGAACGAAATTTTTGTATAAATTTGGAATCATCATATTCTTCCATGATTTGTGTGATGTCCCCGTTGCTTCCCCTTCCTCGTTCTAATAAACAATCTTATCACTAGTTCTATAACTACTCCTACCACTGTCAAAATTCATTCTCCGGTTAACTTTACTAACTCTGCCACAATCACAGGATTAATCATTAAGCGATTATTCCCCGGTTACGAGTTATTACGTGTTCATACAATGCGTTCTCCGCTCAACTCCCAGAATGGAACTTAAAGCAACTGCTAGCTGGAGAATACAACTGGCCCTGTCTAGTGTAGCGATCTGGCCAAAAATTTTCTGTCAGAATTTCACTTTCTTGGATACACCAAGAAGATAATACATAGTCTTTCTTACCTGTTATTCCTGTTAATCGTTTATTTCCACTCTGGTAGTCTGAATCTATGGATTTCGCTAGTAATTATAACAACGCTAAACATTTGCAAACCGAATCAACCACATAAACAAGCAGCAGTTGGCATTCACCGGTTCGGCTTTATTCCGCTCAGCTCGTATGGCCCCGTCCCGTTTTGTCTGCAGGAAAGTTCATCTCTAGATGCGACGAGGATTCCCCTGGCAGAGACATCACGTACGCTATGCACGCATTCAAAAATCAACTTGTAATTCATTCAGAAATCAACTTAGAATGTGTTCAAAAATATCCAAAAACTAACAGGGGTGCGTTTCAAAGTTGGATGACTAATCGATAGACCGATGTGCGCTGGATGCTAGGTGTTTTGTGAAACAATGATTTTTTCTCAAGAATATGAATTTGCCACCTCCCCCCGAAATTCCCGCCCGGTTCAGATACCTCGATTTGTCCCTCCCAGATTCTGGCCTGCAGCACACGCGTGAATCTGGCATCTTGGGCGCGCCAGTAAAATTTTTCCGAGTACCATGTGGCTGGTTGCTGCTACTGCTGTTTACACAGCCAAAAGCCACAATTCTGTAGTGAGCAGCGGGAGAAGGTATTACTCATATGCGACTCAACTGCGCGTGTGCACGAGCGCGCTTGTAACTGCTTAAATGAATCTAATGTAAACAGTTGTGACTTCACGCTCATCGGAACCAATTCGTTGTTATGAAGTATTGCATAGTCTTCCTAAAGTCTTTGACACATTTTGCTGTTGGCAGACGCTTGTATGTGCACTGTGTTCCTTTATATGGCACATTTCCTTTGCAATTTAAGTTTTATTATAGTTTTTTCCTCGTTCATGTTTTAATGCTGCAGTATTATTCTGCAGTAGCGGGATACAGTCATATCCTTTGTTAGAGTATCGGTTCTTACCAGTCAAAATTACAAAAATTTAACTGAAAACTAAAACAACGAAAAATTCCCGGAATTCTAAAAAATTCCCAGCTTTTTTCGGGTTATCTCCCGGATGAAAAAATTCCCGGGTTTTTCCTGGATCTCCCGGTTGTCCCGGGTCGTATACACCCTGAATATTCAAGTAGCATTGGAACGAGGGTTTTCGTGCATAGGCGGTATACCTGATATTTCGGCAAGTGCGATCTGTTTTTCTTGCTGTTGATTTCTCATGGAAGTTCCACTTAAAACCATAGCGTGCATGTACTCAGAATTATGTAATGGATGTGGCTACCTCCAATGATTATACGTTAATGAGCGTTTCCACCCATTTATGCTCAATAAGTAAAATTTCTTTGCTCTGAAGGTCATCTTCCAAAGTTTGTCACAAGCGCCGCTCCTCTGCAGATCTTCTTGCATTTAGCTACAGCTTTAGCAATTTTGCTGCTTCCCTGTACACAAGAGTAGTAGGGCAAAGCTTTACGAGAGCATTTTGTTAGTGTGGGTTGCCTAAATCAGGGACAGGTATGCACTCGGGGTCAGACCTATTGTTCTCCTTAGATTGACAGGTACTTAACCTATTGTTATCCTATGACTGACAAATAGTTAACCTGTTGTTCTGCTTAAAGGATCCTTCCTTATGTTAGACAATCACTTAACCTACAGTTCCTCTACCCCCTCCCACTCCCATCCCCCTCAGGAAACCCATCCCCAACACTTGCGGTCACAGGTACACTTTCAGGTCTGAGTTATTGGAATAGCCACTATTACTCTTATCAATTTGATTGACAATTTAATTAAATTGATCAATTAATTAACCTCTATCCCTCTGGAAAACACCTCCAATCCCACCCCCATCCTGGTAATTGTTGGGAAAAAGACTCAGCCTGTGCTGGACATATGTCTTTATTTAAACAGTTAGAGGTAGTACCTCCATCGAGTGTGTCCTCCATGAGGTGTGGAGTCCAAATGTTCTAGTACACTCTTCTGCCACCAGAAGGCTCCATTGCCTCTCCCATGACATAATCCAAGATGGCGGTCTGGGTTGAGGGAAAATGGTGGGAACGAATGGGAGCCATTAATCCAGTAACTTGTTATACTTCAGGCAGTAGGATGGCAGTATCTCTTTATTTAAACAGACAGAGGCAGTACCTCCATCCAGTGTGTCCACCATGAGGTCTGGAGTTCAGCTAACCTAGTACACAGTACTGCCACCAGAGGGCACTGTCATCCCTCCCATGATGTATCCAAGATGGTGGTCTCGAGGGGGGAAAAGAAATCAGCCTGTTCTGTGCTGCTGGAGAGAGAGGAAGGATGTACATTATTTATTTTGGGAACAATTCATTTAGGGACGAATTTCACATAGTTTATTTATTGCATTGATACAAAACACTCGCCCTGACTTGCTTAGGGTCACAGAAATAGTCTGCAGACCTGCAAACTACTCGTAAATTATGAAAATAATGCAGTACACTGATGTACAGACACGAAATCAACTAATAAATTACTGAAATAATACTGTACACAGCATACAGACCTGCTAACTACTCGCAGATTACCGAATTAATACAGTATACAGCATGCAGACCTGCAAACTTCTTGTAAATAATGCAGTACTCTGAAGTACAGACATGTGAACAACTCATAAATTGTCAAAATAATGCATGTAAAATGCTCTGCAAAACGTTCTTTCTAATCGTCCTGTTAGGATTGCGAGTAAGGGAAAGCAATCAAACAGTTTTCTATAGCGAGATGTTTGATGCCAGTATCTACAAGTATCACGTCAGAAACTTTAAACACACGCTTGCACAGTCCAGAGGATGAGTTGGCGCTTATTTAGATAAACGTGTGATGTCAGTATGACATTTTGAACCTCTTAGCTACTATGCAAACATCTATCTCGATGCTGGACCTACACCGCACCTGTGTTTCATTGGGACAGTGATGGTGACTAGGTGAACACCTATTTCGACAGGAGTTTCTCAGGTGTCAAGTATGAAAGGGATGCCACAGCCTCATGCCTCAATGGAACCTGTGTATGGCTCGGCAGCAGTGGTGGCTCGTGGCAGCGTCAATGCATGCACGCTTTGAAGCCTCTCTGATACGTCATGAATTATTATAGTTCAAAAGCGTTTTTTATATGCTATACATGATTTCGACAGGTCGACCATTACTCAGTGGTTTACAGCGTGCTCCACCTTGCTAAGGTTTTGGGTTTGTAGAGAAATATTTTTCAGTCTATATCTTTGGAATTACGTTACGTGAGCAATCGGTGGGATGCTACTGTGAGCTTGATATCGATGCTACTGTGAGCTTGATATACCACGAAAATGGTATAATATTATGGCAAACTATGTGAAAATACATGTGTTCTTGTAATACCAAAGTCTGGAGATGGGTGTAGAAAAGCAAGCAAGCAAGCAGATCGGGACCAGAAACAGTAAGGCGTTTGTGGCGAAGGGTAACGAGCCCAAATATGTAGAACAGTTCTGAGAGTAACTTTGGTCTGTTGAGGGCACTTTGGTCACACATTGGGAGTGGATGGCTTGTGATCATCGGCTGTGGGAAAATATCTAGTGCAGTGAGGAGTATAGTTCGAGCTTTTGTGCTCAGTGGCACAGCAGTGCAATTGAGTAACAGTCTTTCCATATTTGACGATCAATGGGGCACGTTTGCTATATGCTCCATTCTTTCAGAAGACATCCTTTGTGCCGGGATGTAGGAGTGTCTACAAACTTATTCAAGCAATATGGAGGCAAGGTATCTACTGAAAGTTCTGAGAAAGCAAGTGTTCCAAGAGAAGTTGAAGTGGACCATCCATCTCTGGCAGGGATGCCGTCACTCATCCACCACTGTGGCATTAGGACATCTCCATACCAGCAGCTGTAGGATACCGAAAATCCCGCCATTTTTCTTTTCTGTAGTACAGTGCTTCGAATTCTGTTCATGTAACTGTTCCAACTTCTCCCCTTCTGTGCTTAGACTGTGCTCTCCTTCCAAACAACAAGAATATTAACGGTGTTTTCATGAGTGTGCACAGACATGATGAACGCTTTAAGCAGTGAGAACGTTTAACGTTTCTGAGTTGTATGTTGAAAGCAGGATGAAGATTTCGCGGCGATGCATCCGCCACACTGGGGAGATAAGTATGCATGCATGGCTAGACGCCTCTTGCATATCATGTTAGGATCACGAGGAAGGGAAAGTGGTCAACCAGATTTCTATAGCGTGATGTGTGATGTCAGAATCCACAGGTATCGCATCAGCAACAGTAAACACACGCTTGCGCGGTCCAGAGGATGAGTTGGCTCTTACTTAGATAGACATGTGATGTCAGTATAACATTACGAACCTTTTAGCAGCTATGCAAACATCTCTCTTGGTGCTGGACCTGGACCACTGATATGCGTCATCACGTCAGCGACAGTGCCTAGGTGAACACGTATTTCAACAGGGCTCTCTCAGGTGTCAAATATGAAAGGGATGCTGCTGTCTCATGCTTGCAGGACCTGAACAGACACCTGTGCATGGCTCGGCAGCAGTTGTGGCTCGCGGCAGCATCAATGCATGCATGCATTGGAGCCTCTGATAAGTCACGTGTGACTATAGTTTGAAAGCATTGTTTGAGTGCACTGGGTGTGTGTGCAGTGCTTGATTTCCACAGTTAACAGTTAGCAAGAATGTTTATGGAGCCTTTTACATGCATTATTCTGACAATTTTCGAGATGTTTGCGTGTCTATACGTCAGTGTACTGCATTATTTACGAGAAGTTTGAAGGTCTCTGTGCTGTGTACTGTATTATTTCGGTAATTTACGAGTAGCTAGCAGGTCTGTATGCTGTGTACCGTACTATTTCGGTAATTTACGAGTAGTTAGCACATCTGTATGCTGTGTACAGCACTATTTCGGTAATTTATGAGTCGATTTCGTGTCTGTACATCAGTGTACTGCTTTACGTTGATAATTTACGAGTAGTTTCCATGTCTGTGTGCTGTGCATTGCATTTTTTATGGGTAGTTTGCTGGTCTGCAGTCTTTTTATGTGACCCTAAGCAAGTCAGGGTGAGTGGTTTGTATCACTGTAATAAATAAACTACATGAATTTCGTTCTTAAATAAATTGTTCCAAAAATAATTAAAGGACACGCCTTCCTCTCTCTAGCAGCCCAGAACATGCTGAGCCCTTTTCCCACCATTTCCCCCTCCATACCGCCATCTTGGATACGTTATGGGAGGGACGACAGAGTCCTCTGATGGCAGTACCAGACATCATAGTTTACACACTGGACGGAGCAACTACATCTAACTGTTTAAATAAAAGCATATGTTGAGCACAGGCTGAGTTTTCTCCCACCAGTTTCTGGGAGAGGGGTTGGGATTGGAGGGGCTTGCCAGAGGGGGAGAGGTTAGTTAAATAGTCAATGAAATTGAAAAGCACAGGGGCTATTCCTATAACTCAGACCTGAAAGTGTACCTGTAGCAATGCGGGGGAGTGAGTTTCCTGAGGGGGAGGGGAGTGGGATGGGGTGGGGGAAAAATAAATTATGTGCCTATCAATCATAAGAGAGGATCCTTTTAGCAGACCAGTAGGTTAACTACCTGTCAATCAATGGTGAACAATAGGTTTTAGTACCTGTCAATCGAAGGAGAACAATGGGTTTGCTCCTGAGTGTATACCTGCCCCTGATGTACGTAACCCATACTAACAAATTCTGCTCATACATACTTTGCCCTACTATCCAAACCAGCTGTGTCGTTTTCAATTACGAGTATTATAACTGCCTCATAAAAACAGTGAAGAACCCAGAAGGCATTGCAAAACGTCAGTGTAGCTTTGTACTGGTACAAAATACTGCCGGATTTATAAATTATTACAGCTACAGTTTTCTGCAACACGTAGAATGGCCAATAGAGTCGATCAATGTTGTTGATCTTAAATTTTCCTGTGTGGTTCGAACCTGAAGGGGAGTGGACAGTGTTGGTTGTTAGATAACTTTGAAGGGCACCTAGTTGTTGCATACTCATGTGAGACACTGTCCTGAGCATATGACAGTTTAAAAGGTTTGCTAGTGTGGGTCTGAGTTGGACATGCTGGCCGAATTGTGCATTATCCAGATTTGTGAGGCATATGAGTGTGTCAGTGGCTCCCTACTGGATGGCGTGGGAATGTGAGGACAGGCATACTCGGGAAGGTTTTGGCTGACGATGTCTCACCGCAACAAAAAGGGTTGTTTTATTGTGCATCATGCACATCGTAAGCTTGTCATCTGTTCGTGCTATCCGAAGAGTAATGGGTGCATTTCAACAGTTTACATCATCCCGCACGATTGGCTCGAGCCTAGCAGCAAATGTATGAAGGAATTATCATCCCACGCACTGACTACCATTATCACAACACAGAAGGCTGTATTTGGGGAGGTGCTGTGATCAGGAAGCATGTACTGCCTGATGAATGGCGTCACGTTATGTCTTGCACAGGCTGTCCACCATCGACGAGTATGGTGATGACCTGCAGAGAAGTCCCATCCTTCCATTGTTCCAGAGGGGCCCAGCTGCGTTCTCTTTTATTCAGGGTATAGAAACCCATCAGGTAGGTCTCTATTGAAGACATAGTCTGAAAATGAGTCCTTGATCATATTGTTCACTATATTTTATAGTTTCGTCTTGATCACAGAAAATTTTACAGAACATGGACGTCTCTCTATGAGCTATCTGTGTGACTCTGGTGCACTCCCGTGGTCAGCGAGATTCCCAGATCTGCACCTGTGGCACTAGTTCGGACGTCACCTCTGTCCAAGGGTCATTATCGAGAATACCAAGGATTAGGTACAACAGTGGCCCTGTGAAAGGATGCAAAGGCTTCATGACACCTTTCCCAACCGAACCAGTGAATGTATTCAGGTCATTCCGAGAAGTGGTCTCATACTGCCGACTTGTTTGTTAATTTGACTCGTTCTTATAATTACTGAAATAACGTCACCATCCCTCTCAAGCTATGTAGTTCTCTTTTGACTTACTCTTTTTTTTTTCTTTTTGTCAGGCACTGGATTTACAAGTAAGTTTTCACTCTCCTTTCTGCTATTCTTGATCGCCTTCATCTTCGATTTCTTTACATTTCGGTCACATTCCGTGGTTTGTAAGATGTACAATCATTTGAATTGTTCCTCTGTTTTAATGGGCGCATTAGATCGTTGACAAACCCCGGCATCGTTGTGAGTTCCCCAGAAATTTTATTCCACTTCTGAAACATTCTTTGATTATCTTCGCTGTTTCTTTGACATATATGTCGGAAAATAGTTAAACTGCCACACGCTTACAAACAGAAAATTTGTCCTCTTGAACTTCCACCGTTACATCGGAGATATGGAAAAATGTTAAAGTTATACGCCAGTAATTTGTTCCCTTTGTGAACCCTATACAGAAGTGTGCAAATTAATCGATACAAGACGATTAAACTTTAACTGTGTACATTTACTGCTATATGTATAATACGGATAGTAGCTTACTGAATATTGATAACTGATGTGTCCTGCTTTTGTTTTATTCAGCCTCTGGAAACACTGTGGCAAGGACTCAACCAGGTTACGGAAAATTTGTCGTAGTTCATCGTCAAGAAAATCAAAATTTTACTACATTTACTAATCTGCATTTTTAGCAGTCCATTTTACCAAGACGTCTTCCACAATACTCCACAAAATCTCGATGCGATTTAAGTCTGTTTAATTACTAACTCGCTGAAGCACATTAATGTTGTTTTCTTCTACAAATATCTTGACTGCTTTAGACGTGAGACACGGGATCAGAACATGTTGAAATATATTCCTCCACCATCATTGTAGGTCTGCAGAAATGGCACAATACTGCGCCTAAGGATTTCCATATATTTTTTGGATTCATTATGCCATCAACTGCAACTGGTGTCGCAGGACCACTTGCAGTGAGGAAACCCCCAAAAAGTTTTGGGAGGGTATTTTACAGTCTGTTCAAGATGGTCAGCTCTTACTGCCTCATGGCTGCTTCTCCTGACAACCATTGCTAGGTTAATTTGAATATTACAATGTGACTCATCACTCATCATACATATATATATGTCAACCGCTTCTCCTCCATGGCAGGTGTTAAAAATACTTCTTTATTGGCCCTCGTGCCCTCCGCTCATAGTCGGGAAGACTATGCCGTACCGTTGAAAAGTCACAACTTCCCACTAATTTCTCTGGAGTTCCTTATTCATCTGAATTCTACTGTTTCTAAATGGAGTTTCGACGGTTATAACGACGTTTTTCATTTCATTCACCTCTGCTTCTTCTCTTTTGAGAAAATGACACAGTAACAGTGTATGCTCTAATCAACCTTGAAACACCAGGTATTCTCACACCAACAACCCAACAACAGAGGTAAAGTCTCTTACACCTAGTCATAGATATGTGTCCATTAAGAGCAACTATTTTTGCCCGCTTCTTAGATGAGATGTCCCATTTAACACAAAGTTTCCCTGTTGAGAACACAGAAATACACTCATGTTCAGAAAACAAAGAAAAGCTTGACCGACTAGAGATAGGACGTCCACATTCACAGGACATGTACATTAGCATGTTATGAAGAAATGATTAGCATTTCAATTACCTTGGTTCAGTGTGTATTCTGTTGCCTAGTGAGTACAGGGCCCTTCAAGGGCCCTAACTTGTTCCACGAGAAATGTAATCGATGTGTATAAGGCGCAAACGGCGCCCTGTGGTATAGCCTTCCATGCTCCAGTCACCTAGTTCCAAACTTCATCTGTGATTGCTGGCATTCGTTCGCAGCACTGCACTCATCGTTCACTACATCCCACACATTTTCGATTGGCGACAAGTCTGATGACCTGGGGAGCCAGAACAAAAGCCTTACATCCTGTGACACCAAGAAGGCACGTGTCTGTGCAGCAACATGTGGTCGTGCATTGTCTTGCTAAAAATGGCGTCTGGCGTGTTGTGCAGAAAGTATGGCTACGGATCGCAGGATGTAATTCACGTAGGTGTCACTTGTGACAGTACACTTTACACGCACCAGCTGTGATTTGTGGTTGTACCCAATAGTACCCCAAATTATAAGGGATAGAACTGGCGCTGTTTGTCTTCTGAGAACGCAGTTACTGTGATACCGCTCCTCCTGTCTATGGTGCAGCAAAATTCGATCGTCATTTTCAAACTAAAAGTACCTGTATTCTTCCGCGAAGACTATCCTGTCCGCAGTGACGTCGTTCCATACACCTTTGTAATCTAGCATATTTCTGCACATTCATAAAATGTAGGCGGAGAAGTGGATGATGCACACGTAACCCATGCGGCATTAAACGGAAGCTGACTGTTACCATTGATAGCGTAAAGGTGTGTTACGCTGTCCATTGTTGCGCCAGAGCCTAGGAGGTCGCAGATCTGTCCTGCAATGTCATTCGGGTAAAGTGTCCACCATGTAGGAGTGGGCAGGGGGGGGGGGGGAGGGAGGTCTGGATGTTGCGACCTGACCCACCTCGTCGTGTTCTATAGGCTTCCGGAACCATTCTGCACACACCCGCTGCACTGCCGAAACACTTCGTCATACTGGAGCAACAATTTCCCTGATAGATGCATCACATTCTTTCATGCCAATAACTCGCCACCTTTCTTCAGACTCACAGATTTGACGGCACGCTTCGCGCATACATCTACGAGGCTTCCTCTGCACGTGTGCTCAAGCCACACTGAGCCATTAGCTTCGATTTGCAGCGACAACGAGAGCCTCAGGCATATTTTACCGATAGGTGGTGTAGCGCCGCGATATCGATGCTGACCTTGGACCCGCGGACCGAGATGTTTTCAAAAATGGTTCAAATGGCTCTGAGCACTATGGGACTTAACATCTGTGGTCATCAGTCCCCTAGAACTTAGAACTACTTAAACCTAACCAACCTAAGGACAGCACACACATCCATGCCCGAGGCAGGATTCGAACCTGCGACCGTAGCAGTCGCGCGGTTCCGGACTGAGCGCCTAGAACCGCTAGAACACCGCGGCCGGCCCGAGATATTTTAAATGCTAATCATTTCTGCAGAACATACTAATGTGCATGTCCCGTGAGTATGAACGTTCTATCTCTAGTCGTTCAAGGTGTTCTGTTTTTTTTTTCTGAACATGAATGTAACATATGTTCTCACTACACAAAAGCACGCAACTGAACTGATGGGGACCTGCAATTGTTGTTCACAGTAAAGGCAACAATAATTCGCCAAGAGTCTGACAATTGGTCTTATAAAATTAGTAACATCTAAACAAATACAATCCCTTTGCATTAAGAATGAAACACACAACACTGGTGTAATGTTCTACAATATTCATTTTTTAATTCACAATCGGGCTTTCGGATAGTACGGCACCAACTGGTAGAAAGGTAAGTATGTGGCGCAGCGAAATTTTGTTCAATCAAGGATTTTAAACAAGTGCATCTACAATGTCTGACCTAGTAAAATTTCACTGCACTACATTTTTATCTTTGCACATGATGATGGCGTGACAACCGAAACCAGGTTTGTGAAGTTCACTGCTGGCCATTAAAATTGCTACACCACGAAGATGACGTGCTACAGACGCGAAATTGAACCGACAGGAAGAAGATGCTGTGATATGCAAATTATTAGCTTTTCAGAGCATTCACACAAGGTTGGCGCCGGTGGCGACACCTACAACGTGCTGACATTAGGAAAGTATTCAACCGATTTCTCATACAGAAACAGCAGTTGACCGGCGTTGCCTGGTGAAACGTTTTTGTGATGCCTCGTGTAAGGAGGAGAAACGCGTACCATCACATTTCCGACTTTGATAAAGGTCGGATTGTAGCCTATCGCGATTGCGGTTTATCGTATCGCGACATTGCTGGTCGCGTTGGTTGAAATCCAATGACTGCCAGCAGAATTTGGAAACGGTGGCTTCAGGAGGCTAATACGGAACGCCGTGCTGGATCCCAATGGCCTCGAGATGACAGGCTTCATATCCGCATGGCTGTAACGGATCGTGCATCACGTCGCGTTCCCTGAGTCAACAGATGGAGACGTTTGCAAGACAACAACCATCTGCACGTACAGTTCGACGACGTTTGCGGCAGCATGGACTATCACCTCGGAGACCATGGCTGCGGTTACCCTTGACGCAGCATCAGAGACAGGAGCGCCTGCGATGGTGTACTCAGCGACGAACCTGGGTGCACGAATGGCAAAACGTCATTTTTTCGGATGAATCCAGGTTCTATTTACAGCATCATGATGGTCGCATCTGTGTTTGGCGACATCGCGGTGAACCCACATTGGAAGCGTGTATTCGTCATCGCCATACTGGCGTATCACCCGGTGTGATGGTATGGGGTGGCATTGGTTACACGTCTCGTTTACCTCTTGTTCGCATTGACGGCACTTTGAACAGTGAATGTTACATTTCAGATCCCTGCGAAACCCTAAATTTCAGCAGGATAATGCACGACCGCATGTTGCAGGTCATCTAAGGGCCTTTCTGGATACAGAAAATGTTCGACTGCTGCCCTGGCCAGCACATTTTCCAGATCTCTCACCAACTCAAAACGTCTGGTCAATGGTGGCCGAACAAGTGGCTCGTCACAATACGGCAGTCACTACTCTTCATGAACTGTGGTATCTTGTTGAAGCTGCATGGGCAGCTGTACCTGTAGACGCCATCCAAGGTCTGTTTGACTCAATATCCCGACGTATCAAGGCCATTATTACGGCCAGAGGTGGTTGTTCTTGGTACTGATTTCTCAGGATCAATGCACCCAAATTGCGTGAAAATGTAGTCACATGTCAGTTCTAGTATAATATATTTGTCCAATGAATACCCATTTATCATCTGCATTTCTTCTTGGTGTAGCAATTTCAATGGCCAGTAGTGTAAATAAAAAAATTGTAGAATGCTTCACCAGTACTGTTTGTGTATTATTCATGGTGTGTAAAATGTCCTACCAAGAACCGACGGAACACTCAGTCAATAAAATTATCCTAATGAATTTGCACACTGCTGTATCTTCAGAGAGATGAGCGGAAGATATGCGGTCTGCTATTGTCGTGTATCTGACTTATTGCCGTATATTCGACTATTGCATCTAGTATGGCTGAATTACCGATCTACGAAATGGCGAGAGCTGGAAGGAAGGCGCCCATCTTCGTACGCGGTGTCGCTGGCAGCAGTAGCAGCAGCAGCAGGTAGTGGAGGCGGTGGCGCGCCCTGGGAGTCCCCGCCACCCACACCGCCAGACAGCCGGATGCGGCGGACTCATTCGCATGCTGGCGTGGAGCCCGGCCGCATATTAATTGGGGATTACCTGCCGGATGCGGCCCCCACGTGTGTGTGGGTGGGGCACACGTGGGTGCCGCTACTGCCGGCGGGTCACGAAGCGTGGACGGCAAAAAGCGAGCCGCCACCTGCCCGTGAGGCCGGCCCTAACGACGAAGTGGCTGCCGCCAACTGGAACAGACTGTGCGCCGGTTGGGTACCTGCACGCCCTCTGCTTAGGCTCCGAGGCACGTAATACTGGCAGAGACCCATAAAGCACAATACTATCCGAGGCAACTCAGATAATTACACCAAATAAATTAACAAACCATTGTACTGATCTCACATGGTACCCAAAATAGGTTAGATCACAGTTGCAGCATCAACGAGAAGAGCATGCCAAATTTAAACCAACACAAGATATCCTAGATCGACAATGCTTTACTGAACCTAGCAATTTGAGCAGACTTCAACGTGAGATGCTGTTAACAGCTTCCGCAACAAAAGTCGGTCTCATCATCTGACAGGGAGAATAATGCAATGTAGTCGAATTAAATCGGGTGACACTTAAAGTAGTAAAGGAGTTTTGCTATTTGGGGAGCAAAATAACTCATGATAGTCGAAGTAGAGAGGATATAAAATGTAGTCTGGCAATGACAAGGAAAGCGTTTCTGAAGAAGAGAAATTTGTTCACATCGAGTATAGATTTAAGTGTTAGGAAGTCGTTTCTGAAAGTATTTGTACGAAGTGTAGCCATGTATGAAAGTGAAACGTGAACGATAAATAGTGTAGACAAGAAGAGAATAGAAACTTTCGAAATGTGGTGCTACAGAAGAATGCTGAAGATCAGATGGCTAGATCATACAACTAATGAGGACATATTGAATAGAATTGGGGGAGAAGAGAAATTTGTAGCACAACTTGACTAGAAGAAGGGATCGGTTGGTAGGACATATTCTGAGGCATCAAGAGATCACCAATTTAGGTGACCAAGAGATGAGTACACTAAGCAGATTGAGAAGGATGTAGGTTGCAGTAGGTACTGGGAGATGAAGAAGCTTGCACAGGATAGAGTAACATGTAGAGCTGCTTCAAACCAGTCTCTGGACTGAAGACCGCACAATAACAATCTGATATAAAATCTAAACATATTATTGGCTTATCTTAAGTACGCCAGTGAGAAAACACAATTAATACCTTTCCTGCGCAATACTAATGGTAATATTACCGACGACATCACCAATAAAGTGGAGTTAATATGTACAGCTGTTAGAAATCCCTTAACAAAAAAAGACTACGTAAATGTTGCAGAAAAAGAATCGAAAACAGCAGCCAACATCAGTACTTAGCAGTAGAAGTTCTTGGTGTAGCGAAGCAGCTTAAAGCACTTAATGAAGGCAAGTCGTCCAGCCCAGATGTCATAGCAGTGAGGTGCTTCTCAGAGTATGCTGAGCCTGCTGAGGGATCCGTTCCAAAAGAATGGAAAATTTCTCAGGTCACACCAATACTCAAGGAAGGAAATATTAGTAATCCCCTGAAATACAGTCCCATTTCACTAACGTCGATTTTCGGTAGGATTTTGGAACATATACTGTGTTCAAACATTATGAATTACCTGGAAGGTAACGTGCTATTGACATGCTGTCACCAATGACTTAGAAAATAACGTTCTTGTGACACACAACACTTTATTCAGACGATGTAATGAATGCTATCGGCAGGAGATCTCAAATTGAGTCCATATTTCTAAATTTCCCGAACTCTTTCGACGCTGTTCCTCACAAGAGATGTCTAATCAAATTGCGTGCGTATGAAGTATCGCTTCAACTGTGCGACTAGATTCGTGATTTCCTGTCAGAAAGGTCAGTACATAGTAATCAATGGAAAACCACGAAGAGAAACAGAAGTGATATCCAGCGTTTCCGAAGGAAGTGTTCTAGGTCTTCTGCTGTTCCTAATTTACATAAATGATTTACCAGGCTATATGAGCAGTTCTTTTAGATTATTTGCAGATCGTGTTACCATTTACCATCTTGTAAAGTTATCAGAAGATCAAAACCAATTGCAAAATGACTTAAAAATGATATCGGTATGGTGCGAAAAGTCGTAGTTGCCTCTCATTACGGGAAATTAAGGTCATTCACATAAGTACAAAGAGAATTTCGTTAAATTTCGGTTACACGACCAGTCACAAAAATTTAAAGGCTATCAGTTCGACCAAATACCTAAGAGTTACAATTACGAACAACTTAACTTGGAACGATCACTTAGATAATATTGTGGGGAAGGCCAACCAAAGATTACGTATTACTGGCAGAACGCTTAGAAGATGCTACATTTCTACTAAAGAGACTGTCTACATTATGCCGGCTCGTCCTCTTAAGTACTGCTGTGCTGTATGGGATCCTTACCACGTAGGATTGATGAAGGGCATCTAAAAAGTTCGAAGAAGGGCAGCTCGGTTTGTTGTATTATCTTGAAACAGGAGATATAGTGTCACAGATATCATAAGCGAATTGGGGTGAGAGCCATTAAAAGAAACCATTTTTCATTGCGGTGAGATACCTTTCACGGAATTTCAGTCGTCAACCTACATGGTGTGAAGTGTTCATTATAATAAAATAAGAGAAATCAAAGCTTGCCATAAATATTTAAGTGGCCATTCTTCCAACGCACTGTTAGAGAGTGGGACGGTTGAGAAATAGTCTGAAGGTGGTTCAGGAAATCCTCTAACTGGCACTTCATTGTGAATTGCAGAGTAGTCGTGTAGATGTAGGCTACCAGATGTAGATTTATAAAGGATTCTATTAATTTTACTGTTCTCGTGATGTCGTTACGTCCATATTATGTAAATCTGAAGTAGCTATAGGTACTTTGCTGAGCCGCAAATCTTTGAAGTCTGTATCTATTTCTTCTAAGTTGCACACAGTTATCAATGTTGAAGTTCCAACCTCATATAAACTATTCCAGTTCAGGTTCTTGCATGTCCCACCGACTATTATTTTCCGATATTCTTTTGTGAAATGCTAAATTAGAGCCTCTAGATCAGTTGTAACATGACTGTAAAAGTAGCACATCAGGTATGTAGGTTATTTGGAAATTGTCCACAGTTTCCTCTGTCTGACATATGGGTACTACTTATCTGTTGTAGTTATTTTCCTAGATATCCCACCTATGGTGGCCTCCATAACTGAAGTCAATTGCGTTTCGTTGGACGTACTTCTCCCAGCCGCCCCACTATCCAACTTCAGTAACTAGAGAATTTCGTTTCATTTGATGGTTCCCAGCCGCGTCTTTCCTGTTAACCAATAAATAATTCTTCTCTAACTTTTCCCAAATGTGGTTTAAGGGCGCATAGGGCAGGCAGGAGCAAAGGTGCGCGTTGGCGCTATACTGTTTTCCAGTTCTACTTCTTTGGTTACATGACAATATACCTAGAGTCATACTTTAAACGACAGCATTAGTTCAAGATTGTTTTTTGTATTTAACAAAATGTTAAAAATGAAGGAAATTCATCTTTGCCCCAGGCAAAATTGTAGGTCACTCTGGTGATTCGACCAGATTTGCTGCCAGTTATGGACAGCACTCCCAAGGCGTTTTACAACAGGATAACGCTCACCCACATACCATCATGCCCTACAGAGCGCCGACATGCTGGCTTCGCCTGTTCGATCACCAGATCTGACTCAATCCAATACACATGTGACATCATCGGACGACAATTCCAGCGTCGTTTACAACCATCACTAACTGTCCCTGCGTTGACTGACCAAATGCAAGAGGCCTGGAACTTCATTCCTCAAACTGACATCCGGCACCTGTAAAACACAATGCAAGACCGTCTGCGTGGTTGGACTCAACATTCTGACTCTAACACATTTTATGAACGTACCAGTATTTCACATTTCTAATGGCTTTTCTCGCGCTTACAGTAACTCGTGACCGTGCAATGTTAGTCACTGAAGTATGTCACCTACACAAGTTATTCACGAAATTTATTACTCTACTTAAGTGGTTTTTGGTGTTGCAATTTTTTGTCCTTCAGTGTGTGTTGCAGCTTGTCTCCAACGATCAAGGAACTTATTTCTCTTGTTCTGGAGACTTCTCTCATTGTGTTCTTCCTAGAGAAATAGTTTGTTTTCTTTTCAGTCCCTGAATTGTGGAATATCTGTCTATCAAGTTTTATTTTCAAATTATGTATATAATAAAAAAAGAAAATAAAGACAAGTAGTAGTAGTAGTAGTAGTAGAAGGGTTGTGTGGGCGCACGACAGCAAGGTCTTCAGCGCCCGTTCAGTATCATAGTGAGACGGGTGTCAAGAAAAAACCTCAGAACATTTACATATAACGGAACAGAAAACACGGGGAACAATCATTGAAAAATATGTGCTCACCCACACCGAAGCGTGGGATGAAGCAGGGCGTCAACAGTAAAACATGAACAACACGGGAAGAAAAAGGTAGAGGGTGCTAAAACAATGTAGCAGATGGAAGTGGCTGGCTGACCGCAAGGAAAAAAGGGAGGAGTCAGTCACACTGCAATACACTAAAACCTCCAGCCTAAAAGTTTAGGCCAGAGTCCAGACGCATCACAAAATTTAAAAACCCTAGACACACACGTCTCATCGTTAGCTAAAACATAGGGCAGATCCCCATCAACTTGTGCTTCTGCCCTTGCATCACGGTATAAAATGCAGTCTGTTAAAATGTGCCGGACAGAGATGTGCACACCACAAGCATCACAAAACGGAGGACCCTCCCGCCGTAATAAACAGCTATGTGTCAGAGGACAGTGCCCGATCCGGACAGTACAATGTGAGGTACAGTTGAGAATGAGAGTCGCACGGGAAGCGTGCAAGGGATAAGTCCCTGCGGTCGCGCTCTTCATCTGTGTTCTCTGTGGCTCAGATGGATAGAGCGTCTGCCATGTAAGCAGGAGATCCCGGGTTCGAGTCCCGGTCGGGGCACACATTTTCAGCTGTCCACATCGAGGTATATCAACAACACCTGTCGGCAGCTGAGGGTTTCAGTTAGTCATCATTTATTCCAGGGAACAGCTGCACGGTCATCGACAGTATTCTGTTTTTTTCGAGAACAGTTACTGTCTTCATATATATAGTTAAAGGCTACCCAGCCATTGACCTTCGTCTGTGCGAATGTGCACAGGTTGCCCAAACTCTTACGGGAATCGCCAAAGCGTGCGCGAGTAATGAGTGAATGGGCAAATGTCTATAAGGTACATTACATATGTAGAATTGTGGACAGTTGAGAATGTGAGTCGCACGGGAAGCGCGCAAGGGATAAGTCCCTGCAGTCGCGCTGTTCATCTGTGTCCTCGGTGGCTCAGATGGATGGAGCGTCTGCCATGTGAGCAGGAGATCCCGGGTTCGAGTCCCGGTCGGGGCACACATTTTCAGCTGTCCACATCGAGGTATATCAACAACACCTGTCGGCAGCTGAGGGTTTCAGTTAGTCATCAACTATTATTATTGAATGCGATCTTGAGTTGGTTATTTTCACTAAATACATTTTTTTTTCCTTCTTTGCTTCTGGAATCCAAAATACAAACGATAGAAAATATACAAAGGTGTGCAGAGCAACATAACAAGAGTGCAAGCACTTGGACTACAAAGATCCGCCGTAGGCAGAGGCAACAAGCATGTCGCTTGTAAACATCCTTTTACAGTTACAGTAGTCAACTTACCGAATCACGAGTTGTTTTCTGATGAGCAGCACATGTTAAGTAAAGGTTCAAATATTAATCTCCCAGCAGCAGGTAACAACCAAATTGTTAAAGGAGCTACTGCTGAAGTTACAAACGTTTATGAACAATGTAAAATTCCTAGATCTCTTGAGGCAGACGTTGCAGTGAAAACTCGTAAGGTACTTGTCCAATCTTTGGAGGTTCCATTTGCCCCCAAAGCACTTCTGTCATCAGTCATGAATCTGAACACAAAATTATGTGCAAGTAGTGTTATCGTAACAAGATCCGACAAAGGCAGCTTTTCAGATGCTGATTATGTTACTAAGACTTCATAGTTTTTTGAAAACAGCAACATTAAGGAAGTAAAGAAAAATCATGTGCCAACATTTATTGATGATGTACAGAAATTCAAATGTTTGTTCCTCTTCAGACTCTGCTAAAAGAAGAGATATCATGATGAACTCAAAATTACTGAAATTGTTACTGTGATACTGGGAAGTCCCAGCCCTCCAAGGTGTCGTTGCTTGGCTATCGCTTCATACCGAAGACGAAAAATATGTCTTTACGATAGAAAAGACCATTCCATCATTTGCGCGCCTTTACTGCGGGGAGAAGGAATATTTCTACAGCATAATACACTTTATTGTAAATGTTAGAGTCTAAAAAATGGTTCAAATGGCTTTGAGTACTATGGGACTTAACATCTGAGGTCATCAGTACCCTAGAACTTAGAACTACTTAAACCTAACTAACCTAAGGACATCACACACATCCATGCCCGAGGCAGGATTCGAACCTGCGACCGTAGCGGTCGCGCGGTTCCAGACTGAAGCGGCCACAACGGCCGGCTGTAAGAGTCTAAGACCCATGATTTGTGAAGAAGGCTAAGGGAACAGCATTCAGTTGACGAACTGACCCTGTAATTCGATCCGTCACTTCCTGCCAGTTGAGTGCAGACATTTTCATCGATCTGTGATTCACGGTTATCCCCAAAGATCTGTAACGAGCAACCATCACCGTTGCCCACGGAATGACAACTTGACGGAAACTACGCAGTTGTACGCGTGCAATTCCGTTCATTAATCCGAGCCCCAGAGGGACAGAAAAAAAGGAATTCAATACGTCCTTAGACGCAGCAATACAATAACATCATCCGCCTACGCTCACACCGAGAAGGCTTCTCTGAATATCTACCAGACCTATAACAGATCAGCAATACTGCGAATCAGATGTTCTAGGGACAAAACAAAAAGGGACAGAAAGTTCCCTTGGGATAATCTCCGTCGGACTGTGAGCTGTGCAGTAAGTTATACACGTATCTTCTGCTCTTTTGTAAATACTCGAAAGAACAAACACCAATTTGATCCTGATGCCAGCACAATTCAAGACACAAAGACATTAAAGACATTAGCTGCCGGCAGGCTTCGATTTATATCAGTGGTGGAACCCGAGCCTCCTGTTTACCAGGCAGATGCCCTGACCACTACGCCATCCAGACTCAGTAGTCACAGCCAGATTCTCAACATATACCATACACTGATAATGTATTGCTCCTGCTCATTAGCTTCATTGCTAGTGTCATCTCGCCAGTTCCTGTAAGACTTAGAACTTGGCGCGCATCTGCGCTAAAGGAATCAGTGATTGTCATAGCCATAATAATGAATGTGATGCTTTTCTTCCGAACGAAATTCAGAATGGTCATAACAAGAAAAAGATTTTTGAAAGAAATTAATTTATTATCGTCTAATATAAATGTAAATGTTACGAAGTCTTTTCTGAAGGTATTTCCTATAGTGTAGAATTGTACGGAAATGAAACGTTAGCCATAAATTGTTCAGAAAAGAAGAGAAGCGGTTTGGAATTTGGTGCCAGAGCAAAATGTTCAAGTTTTGATGGGTAGACTGAGTAACTAATGAGGAGGATTGAGGCAAAAGAAAAATTTATTCACAACTTGACTTAATAACGGAGCAGTTGATGAGATACGTCCTGAGGCAGCAGAAAATAATCAGTTTAGTAACGGAGGGAAGTGTGTGGAATAAAATTTATTGATAGAGATCAAGGGATGGAGATAACAAATCAACAACAACAATAACAAATTAATGAACTATTATGTGCATGAGTTTAGGGTAACTTGAAGCACTACAAAAATCAATACACTCACGTAACTTTGTAGAAAATAACTTCCTTTTTTCCCTGCCAAGTGTTACTACAGCATATCCAAAAGACGTAATACATTACAGGGAACGAGGTAGAACACTCTCAAAGACAAGGTCATTATATTGACAAGTGATGTGACAGGTAGTTACAGGCAGCGCTATAGGCCCTCTGCTGTTCCTTATCTACATAAACGACTTAGGAGACAATCTGAGCAGTTATCTTAGGTTATTCGCAGATCATGCTATCGTTTATCGTCTAGTAAAGTCATCAGATAAAAAAGAATTGAAAAACGACTTGGAAAAGATATCTGTATAGTGCGAAAATTAAAAATTGACCCTAAAATAATGAAGAGTGTGAAGTCATCAATATCAGTGTTAAAAGGAATCCACTAAACTTCGGATGCACGATAGATCAATCAAATCTATAGGTCGTAAATTCAACTAAATTCCTAGAAATTACAATTACGAATAATTTAAACGGGAAACAACTCAGAATATGCTGAAGGGAAGGGGAACCAAAGATGGAGATTTATTTGCAGAGCACTTAGAAGATGCAACAGTTCTACTAATGAGACTACTTACGCTACGCTTGTTCGTCTTATTTTGGAGTACTTCTGCACTATGTGGGATTCTTACCAGATAGGATTAACGCAGTACATCGAGGAATTTGAAATGAACAGCTCATTTTGTACTATCGAGAAACAGGGGAGAGAATGTTATAAACATGACACGGGATTTGTGGTCTACACCATTAAAACAAAGGCGTTTCTCGTTGCCGTGAGATTTTCTCATGAAATTTCAATCATCAACTTTCTCCTCCGAGTGCGAAAATATTTTGTTGACGCAGACTTACGTAGGGAGAAACGATCAATATAATAAAATAAGAGGAATCAGAGCTCGCATGGGAAGACATGAAAGTTCGTGGAATTATGGCGAATTATTGTGAAGGTGGTTCGGTGAATCATCTGCCAGGTACTTAAGAGTGATTTTCAGAGTATCCATGTAAATGTACCTCATCATTGTAAGGCTATATGATAACTAATTCAGACCAAATGAAAAACACATGTCACAGTAAAGGGTCCCCAAACAGAGGCATCCATATAGAATGTACCCTCCTCCTCCCCCATCCCCCACCCCCTTTTTGCGGCAACGCAGCCGTGTATCCTCACACGGAAAAGATCGTTGAGGTTTCGCATGCCGTCCTGCGGTAGACCGTCCGAAGAATCTTGACTCTTTTGTCACAATTTGCCAATGGTTCCCATTGCACCTGCCCCATATGTGTTCAACTGGCTTGAGATGTAGTCATCTTGTTGGCCAGGGCGGTTGTTGTGCACTATGAAGAGCATGTTGGGTTGCAGTAGCAGTATGTAGACGTGCGTTGTCCTGTTGGAAAATCATATCACCTTTATGTAGAGGAAATGGCAGTAGCACAGGGATAACAACATACGTCACTTTGTGGTACTGGGAACTTTACCCTGCAGAAACACCAAATGCCGTCGCATGTTGCAACTGTTGCCCCCACCTCCATCCCTCACACACACACACACACAAACACATATACACATACACACACTCACCCACGCGAGCGCGCGCTCGCGCTCACGCCACGAATCCTTGGCTGGGACGTGTAAGTCGCTGGCAGGTGCACTTCGGAACAGGCCACTCACCGGGTCTACACCGTACACGTGTCTGTCCATCGATCGCAGGTAGACTGAACCCACCCTCAACAGTGAAGACAGCAGAGAACGATTGCACTCTCTAGTCAAATCTTTCAAAACACCCGAGTAGCCATGCTTGGCGATGTCTTGGTAACAAGGGTAGCCTGGCCTGGGGCGCACGTTGCCTTCGTCCTGTTATAAGCCCACAGTTGCCATGTGTCCTAGGTAGCACATCAGGTGCAACATGTGCCCAGAGATCTTCCCTGGATAATATGGGTGAGCCACTGCTGCTCTCACAATGTGTCGATCTCGATGTGCGTCTCTACTACACGAACGTCCAGGACCCGGTCTACGGGGTGCGAATGTTCCACAGAACACTCCTGAAAGTAGAGATACCACGACGGTGAATTGTGCCCAACATGTGCAGCTACCCGTCGATAACTTCATCCAGCTTCCCGCAGGCCCATTTTGTGACCCTATTCAAATGACTGGATCTCAACAGGAGTACGCCCTTATCGGCGGGATATAGTGATATTCTAGAATGAACATTGCACTTACTGTTTATCTGTACATACAGCACAGTTACTACCTGCAGAGTCCAAACACGGGACGCATATGATCATCGATTACCATTACAAAAGAATGACTAATACTACAGCCCCTCAGTACACAGATATTATCCATGTTGCCTTCTATCACAATCCTTGAAAGCCTTCCGGCGCTTTATAATCAACTTAACAGGTACACCAATTTTTGTATTAATAATTGATATCCATCATGGTCGTGGTCGACCATAACTTAAAATGTCCACCATTAAAGGTAACATTATCACATTTAAGTGATCCCTTAAAATTTTGTTTTGTTATTTACTGTTATTTAGTTATTTACTGATTATTTATCTGATTTGCGATCGGACTGTTAAGAGCGACGGCTCAGAACTTTACCTGTAAGTTAGGTGTCTTGCATACCAGTTGGGCTTTACCTCATTTCTATCACATACTCTATGCAAGCAGTGTCTTACTACTAACTGAAAGCGGTGAACTGTCTAAAAACTGAGTGAGCACCTGTAAAGGACTGTGTGACTTCGAAATATTTTTCCTCTGTTGTGATGCAAAAACAGACATTCGGAGATGCAACTAAATTGAATGTTTATTTAGTTGGTGACCCGTTTCAAGCTACACACGTTCTCAAAGCAACCAATGTTTGCCAAGTAAAATGTCCGTCAAGATAGCAGTAAACAATGTGCGTACATAAGTGTATGATCCGAACTAATGTTCTTTGGAATCAGACGCATATGAAGGCACTTTGTTTACTTCCATTTTGACGGACTTCCTACTTGGCAAACATTTGTTAGTTCGTCGGTCGGATACTAAATAAATATCCATTATGGTTTCAACTCTGGCTGTCTCATTTTGCATCACACTCTGAAAATGTGTTGCTTTCCCACAATACCCAGCACGCTGGAGTTAAGAAAACTTTTGCTCTACATAGATATCCTCCTACCTGTTACTTAGAAATAAACGATATTTAACCAATACTGAAGTTGTGAACGTTTAATTCAGGTTTTATTTGAAAATTGTTCTTTTCTGTTACTTAAAGATAAACGATACCTATACCAGTACTGAAATTGTCAATGTTGTTAATTCAAGTTTTATTTGAAAATTGTTCATTTGTAATGTGAAACAGAGGGACGTCGTAGAAAATATAAGAAGAAAGGCAATAAAGACTTTTCATGTAGCGCTAGAAAACGCAATGTCTTACAAAAACGAAATATTAGAAAAACAAAAAAAACATAAACATACCAAACATCGCTTCTATAATTCGTGAAGTTTATGTAAAACATTTTCCTGTTAGTCAGCAACAACTTTCACACTTATCAATAACAGCAGGGAATTGTTGCTTATGATCATGATAAAGAACGTTCCGTGTAGTACAAACTAACAATAGACATATAGATCTTTTTTTTGTGAGTGTGAACTATACTCACATCAAATGTAACTAGTTTCTTGGCAAAAACACGCAGAAGTTACACGATTAACTAATTTCTCTCATTTACAAACTGGAGTTTATATTTTGTAAGGATACAAAATACACTATGTAGTCAAAAGTATTCGGACACCCCCAAAAACATACGTTTTTTATATTAGGTGCTTCCACTTACAGCCAGGTACTCCGTATCAGCGACCTTTGTGGTCATCAGACATCGCCAGAGAGCAGAATGGGGTGCTCTGCGGAACTCGCGGACTTCGAACGTGGTCAGGTGATTGGGTGTCACTTACGTCATACGTCTGTGCGCGAGATTCTCACACTCCTAAGCATCCCTAGGCCCAGTGTTTCCGGTGTGATTGTCGAGTGAAAACGTGAAGGGACACGTACAGCACAAAAGTTTACAGACCGACCTCATCTGTTGACACCGCCTCCGGTAGCTGAGTGTTTGAGCCCCTTATTGGGGGCTTGACGACCAAGCTCTCTGGCCTCACCCTACGCCAACACACTTTTCGCTGTCGGGCATATGCTGATGACCTCCTCCTCCTCATTCGCTCCGGTTCTGAGATTCGGGATGTCCTCGAATTGATTACCCGTTATGGGGCTGCCGCTGGCAGTGCCATGAATGTCGCCAAATCTTCTGCAATGCACATTGGACGAGGCCTCTAGGAGGGTGAAGTTGCACCACTGCCGCTTGTGCGGACTTTCCGGTACCTGGGCATTACCTTTACCCCCACGGTCACACGCACGGCGGCAACGAATTTCCGTCGCCTGTTACACGTCATCCGCAACGACGTCTGCCAGAACCTCTTGCGCCGCCAGGACACACTTCAACGGGTTGCGTTTATTAATCTTTATGTGGCATCAAAATTGGTTCACATCGCGCAAGTTCTCCCTCTGCCAACTGCAATTGGGCGCAACCTTCAGGCGGCTTTTGGCTATTATCTCACGGCTGGTTCAATGTTCAAAGTCCGTTATGAGACACTTACCCTGCCCTCACGGTATGGTGGCGTCGGGGTCGTCAATGTCCGTATGCGAGCTGCAGCCTTGTACATGAGTACCATGAGAAAACAGCGGATGGGCCAGGGTACATCCCTAACACGCAGCTTGCTTGAGGTCCTCCTACCTGCTTCCACCTCACCACCGGTGTCTGTCGGCCATATCGTGCCTCATTTGTCCCATATTTCGACCTTTTTCGTCGACTACAGTTACATACATACCAGTCTCTCAGATACACGCCCACCTAGGACTAAGGATTTTTACAGCCTGTTGCTGCGCTGTGTTCCCCGGAATGTGATGGAGACCAAACACCCCTCCATCCAGTGGTCCATAGTGTGGACTACCGTCCACCAGCCCTTCCTCCCTACGAACGTCCGGGCACTGTGGTATCACATAGTTAACAGGAAATTTGCCACGAAGCAGCGCCTGCACAACATTGGCTTGTCAGAATCCCCTCTTTGTCTCCTTTGCCAGCAACTGGACACTGATGAACACCGTCTGACATGCGCCTCATCGCGAGATGTATGGCGCTTCGTGCAGCAAATCATTGCCTGCTATCTCCGGGTGCCACCAGACACAGTCGAGCCTCGAATGTTTCTATACCCGGAGGACCGACATTTTCCCGCCGCCAAATGTCATGCTATTACGTGGGTGAAAGGGTGGGCGGTCGCTTATCTCTTTCATGTGGGACCTAAATCCCGCCTCGACTTCTGGACCTATTTACGAACAGCCCATGCAGATCTCGAAAACACGCCACGTTACCGAACATTATTTGCTAACTATCTTCGAGCGGTCTTTGTTAGACCTCCACTGAGTTGGGGGGTGCCTGGCACAGAGGGCACCCACCCCTCCCCCCCCCCCCGGCGGTGTCTGAGTTTCAACCGCCGACGATCTATTCTACTTCTGACCTCCGCGGATGGGAGAGCGCGTCGCAGATTGCGCGGATTTTATTTCTTTTTGCTTTTCCTTTTTCCTTTCTTTTTCTTTGCCCAGAATTTATATTTCATTTTCTCTTTCGCATATGTGTTCCCATAATTTCATGCTATTAGTGAATATTACAAAAACACATGCAAATAAATAAATAACAAAGCCTTCCACTACTGTTGATTCCTGTTTCTCCCACTTCCCTAAGCACCACAGGCTCGGTGGTGGTGAGGGGGACACTGTGGCCAGGCCTCAGGTTTCGACCTCTGCCCACTTTGCCCCCCGAGCCCCCACCGGTCCATCATTATAAAAAAAAATAAAAAAAAGGTAGACTATGGCAGGGTTTTAAGTTTCTGCATTCAAAAAAAAAAAAAAAAAAAAAAAAGAGGTTCCCTTGTGCGTTGCAGTGCTTGTACTAGAAGTTCGAATCACGGTAGAAGCCGCTGACTACAACCTTCTATTCTCCATTTTAATTAATGGAGTTGCAAACTGCTAGTAAAAATTTATTATGCGAAAAAAAAAAATATAAAAAAGTGGTCACCGCGACGGAATGTCAATCCTAAGAGCCCGGGTTCGATTCCCGACTGGATCAGATATTTTCTCCGCTCAGGGACTGGGTTTTGTGTTGTCCTAATCATCATCATTTCATCCCCATCGACACGCAAGTCGCCGAAGTGGCGTCAAATCGAAAGACTTGCACCAGGGGAACGGTCTACCCGACGGCAGGCGCTAGTCACACGACATCATTATTATTATTATCTGTTGACTTTTATAGGCCGCCGACAGTTGAAGAGGGTAGTAATGTGTAATAGGCAGACATCTATCCAGACCATCAAACAGAAATTCCAAACTGCGTAAGGATCAACTACAAGCACTATGCCAGTTAGGCGAGAGGTGAGAAAACTTGGATTTCATTGTCGAACGGCCGCTCATAGGCCACACATCACACAGGTAAATGCCAAGCGACGACTCGCTTGCTATAAAAAGCGTAAACACTGGCCGATTAGACAGGGGAAAACATAGAGTGGAGTGACGAATCACGGTACACAATGTGGCGTTCTGGTGGCAGGATGTGGGTGTGGCGGATGCCCGATGAACGTCATCTGCCAGCGTGTGTAGTGCCAACAGTAAAATTCGGAGGCGGTGATGTTATGGTGTGGTAGTGTTTTTCATGGAGGGGGCTTGCACCCCTTGTTGTTTTGCGTGGCAGTATCACGGCACAGGCCTACATTGATGTTTTAAGCCCCTTCTTGATTCCTACTGCTGAAGAGCAATTCGGGGATGGTGACTGCATCGTTCAACACGATCAAGCAACTCTTCATAATGCATGGCCTGTGGCGAAGTGGTTACACGACAATACCATCGCTGTAATGGACTGGCCTGCAGAGATTCCTGGCCTGTATCCTATAGAACACGTTTGGGATGTTTCGGAACGCCGACTTTGTGCCAGGACTCACCGACGGACATCGATACCTCTCCTAAATGCAGCACTCCGTGAAGAATGGAATGCCATTCCCCAAGAAACCGTCCAACTCCTAATTGAACGCATGCCTGCGAGAGAGGAAGCTGTTATCGAGGCTAAAGGTGGGCCAACAGCATAGTGAATTCCAGCCTTACCAATGGAGAGCGCCACGAACTTGTAAGTCATTTTCTGCCAGGTGTCCACATACTTTTGATCACAAAGTGTACATAATGGAACAACACTGAACGATGCATGATTCTAATTATGTGCGAAACAAACAAACAAAGAACGAAAAAACAGAGATAATTCGTCAGCTTCCAGTTTTCTCTTACACATTCATTAATGTTTTGTTCGCTACCAATGCTACCAATACCACCAGTTATTCTACCGTTTATTGTCTCATTTATTTATTGCCCCCACACTACCGGGATTGGTTTTGGCAGAGTGCAATCCTACTCACAACAAGTTACGTCCTACTTAGAAAAAATCTCGTACCTGTCGTTCGTGATAAGTTTGTAATTAATGGATATCAACTTCGCTATTAAACACGAGCAAAATCTGTCATCAGGACAACACTGAAAGCTCATAACTATGCTTTCCACCCCCACTCTTTCGCTGTAGATACTGATATTTAGCCATTACGGAGAAGTCGACCCTTAAATGGTCTTGATTTTTTTCATCTACAGCAGGTTCCTCTTTTACTACAGCATTCTGTATATTGTTACTTAATCTAAATTCTAGCCGAGTCCGGATCTACTTACACTTGAAAACCTAACACTCCTTCTTTCCGCTTAAATTTGAGATTTATGATTAATAACCATTTGACTTATGAACACCATTCTCCCTCCTAACGTCGTATTTTGTTTTATACTGCCTCTCATCCCCATAACGATCCGACCGACACTTCTAGGGGTAGACGCCGACCTATTGGCACGCCCGCTCGTTGCGTACTGAAAACAATGCCGGTGCGATTCGACAATGGCCCTGCAAACAAAATTAGTAGCGTAGCGTACCATAGATTCTGGAATCTCAGACTCCCCGGCTATCGCATGCTAAGCGAAGGGAACGAGTATATTCTTACCTATCTTATATCAAATTTGAATGTCTAAACTGACAAATTTGTGTTAAATGGAAGCCTATCAGAATGTTTACTTAAATTTTTTTAACTTATTGCTGCCGGTTTCGGGCATAGCCAATTTTCAGTTTTCGAGTGGTACCTAAACATACTCAACGTGTTATCAGTAATATATACATAATCGTAATAAAACAAGAGACATCAGAGCTCGGACGGAAAATTTCTTATATATATATATATATATACGTGTGTATCTGTGTCTGTGTCTGTGTCTATGTGTGTAATATTTGTGTTCTGATTTCTCTTACTTTATTACGATAATCATTTCTCCCTTGGTAGGTGGGCATCATCAAAATATTTTCACGCTCGTGCCACATCAAAAAACACCTTTGTTCTAATGACTGCCACCCCAATTCATGTTAAATATCTGTGGCAGTCTCTCCCCAATTTCGCGATAGTTCCAACTGATCTGTCCTTCTCTGAACTTTTTAGATGTCCTTCCTCAATCGTAGCTGATGCGGATCCCACACCTCACTGCAATACTCCAGCAGAGGGCGGACGAGCGTAGTGCAAGCAGCCTCTTTAGTAAATCTGTCACATTTGCTAAATGTTCTGTCAATAAATCACAGTCTTTGGTTTGATTTCCCCACAACGTTACCTATGTGACCATTCACATTTAAGTTATTCGTATCAGTAATCCCGAAGTATTTAGTTGAGGGTACAGCCTTTAGATCTGAGTGATTTATCGTGTAACTGAAATTTAGTGGACTCTTTTTAATTCTCAGATTTCGTACCATACAGATATCTAGCCTAAACAATTTTACAATTCGTTTTGATCGTCTGATGATATTACATGACGGTAGATGACAGCATCATCAGCAAACATTCTAAGAGGACTCCTCAGATTGTCTCCTAAATCGTTTGTGTAAATCAGGTACAACAGTGGTCTTGTAACACATCCTTGGGGAACGCCCGATATTACTTTTGTTTTACTCGATGACTTACCGTCAACTATACTTCATACGTACAAAATTTAGTTAGAAGTGGCTTGTGAGGAACGGTGTCAAAGCCTTCGGGTAATCTAAAAACATGGACTGAATTTGAATTCCCCTCTCGATAGTATTCATTACTTCGTAAGAAAAAGAAGCTAGTTATGTTTCGCAAGAACGACATTTTCTGAATCCGTGTAGGCTGTTTCTCAATAAATCATTTTCTTCGAGGAGTTCATGATGTTCGGACACAGTCCTAAAGTCCTACTGCAAATCGACGTTAGTTATACGGGCCTATAATTCAGCGGATTACTGCTATTTCCTTTCCTGAGAACTGGTGTGACTTGTACAACTTTCTTGTCTGTTGCTGCGAATCTTTCTACGGCCGAGTGATTTTAAGTGATTGTTAAAAACGGAGTTAATGTATCAGCCCACTCTGAAAGGAACCTAATGGATATACGGTCTTTACCGGAAGCCTTCCGGTTCTTGAGTGTTTTAAGCTTCTCCGATACAGCAAGAATATATACTGCTAAGTTACTCATGTTAGCAGCAGTTCTTGATTCGAATTCTGCAATATTTTCTTCGTCTTTCGGAAAAGCGTGTTTAGTAACTCTGCTCTAGTGACGCCGTCATCAACAACATAACCAATACATATTGTGCAGTGAAGGTGCTGACTGCGTCTTGCCGCTGGTGTATTTTATATACAACCAGGATTTCTTTGGTTTTTCTGTCAAATTTCGAGACAGAGTTTCGTTGAGGAAACTATTAAAAGCATCTAGCACTGAAATTCGCACTACATTTAGAGCTTCTGTAAAACTTTGCCAATCTTTGGGATGTTTCGCTCTTATATATTTGGCATCCTTTTCCCTTGTTTCTGCAGTAGTATTTTGATCTGTTTTGTGTACCTTGGGGCATCAGCAAAATCTCTTATTAATTTATTTTGTATACAGGGTGTTACAAAAAGGTACGGCCAAACTTCCAGGAAACACGCCTCACACACAAATAAAGAAAAGATGTTATGTGGACATGTGCCCGGAAATGCTTAATTTCCATGTTAGAGCTCATTGTAGTTTCGTCAGTATGTACTGTACTTCCTCGATTCACCGCCACTGGCCCAATTGAAGGAAGGTAAAGTTGACTTCGGTGCCTTTACAAGTACGACACAACATGTGGTCATGCACGATGGAGTTCCTGCACATTTCAGCCGAAGTGTTCGTACGCTACTCAACAACGGATTCGGTGACCGATGGATTGGTAGAGGCGGACCAGTTCCATGACCTCCACGCTCTCCTGACCTCAACCCTCTTGACTCTCATTTATGGGGGCATTTGAAAGCTCTTGTCTACGCAACCCCGGTACCAAATGTAGAGACTCTTCGTGATCGTATTGTGGACGGCTGTGATACAATACGCCATTCTGCAGGGCTGCATCAGCGCATCAGGGATTCCATGTGACGGAGGGTGGACGCATGTATCCTCGCTAACGGAGGACATTTTGAACATTTCCTGTAACAAAGTATTTGAAATCACGCTAGTATGTTCTGTTGCTGTATGTTTCCATTCCATGATTAATGTAATTTGAAGAGAAGTAATAAAATGAGCTCTAACATGGGAAGTAAGCGTTTCCGGACACATGTCAACATAACGTATTCTCTTTCTTTGTGTGTGAGGAATGTTTCCTGAAAGTTTTGCCGTACCTTTTTTTAACACCCTGTATATCTCTCAATCGCCGTCGATACTATTTTTTTACATTTCAACCAAGTCTGGTCTATGGTTACATAGTCGGATGGGAAGGAGTGGAGACTGTCCCTTAGGAAGGTGTCAAGAGAAATAATATCTGCTTTTTTAAATAGCTGCGTTTATTTATGGAGGGTTTGGATGTTAGGTTGTTCAATCTAGCGACAACAGCATCGAGGTCACTAATCCCTGTATCCGTCACGATGCTCCCTATTTGGTCAGGCTTATTTGTTGCTAAGAGGTCAAGTGGTTTTTTTTGCCACCATTTACATTTCGAGTGGGCTCCTGAAGCGATTGTTCGAAATAATTTTTTGAGAAGGCATCCAATACGATTTAGGACGACGTGTTATGCCTACCACCAGCTTTGAACATGTATTTTCGCCAAGATAGTCACCACCAACTGTATGAGTGGGATACCTATTTAAAACGACACTCAAGTTTTCTTTTGAACTGTTCAGCTACTGTATTATCTGATTCATGATTGTTTCATCATCGATCTATGTATCAGAGACATGGTTTGCTTTTAAATTTTTATGTCTTATGAAAATCGATTCATATCTCATGTAAAATTTAGGACTGTCTTTTGTTCTGAATGATCTGTCGCTGACAAGATCTTTGTCGAAGTTCTCAATTGATTTTAATTTCTAAGTTCTTTTCATTCATTAAGGATACTATTCGAATATTTTACAAAATGTGTATAGATTTCTATTTCCTGCAAGATGCTCGTGTAGCTTCCTTTTCCGGCTTTATAAAGAGAAGAAATGTTAGAGCCGAAAAAGCGGGCTACACGTGCTTCTCGAAGGAAGTAGAAATCTACACTCCCTTAGTAAAAAATTTCAATAACCTCATAAATGACTAAACAGAACTCAGAAATAAAAGAATACTTTGAGAACTTTAACGAAATTCTTATCAGAGATAAATAATTCAGAACAAAAGACAGTCCTAAATTATAGGTAATGTACAATGGATTTACATTAAACGAAAGAAACTTAAAACCAAACCACATCTCTAAGAGAAAGATCGATAATGTAGGAGCCATGTACAAATATAACAAAAGTGCATAATATCTGAAAAACAGCTTTTATGATCTTATTGGAAGCAAAAAATTATAATATAGCTGAATATTACCCACACACAAACACAAAAATGTATGTTAATAGTTCAACTGTTCTTATGTACCATTTAAAAATGAGGCACGCTCGAAGCCAATAGCAATATGTAAAAAATATATAAAAAGAGCATCTCTGGTGGATTATCATTACTACGCATTTACTAAAACTTATAGCTGCAGAATAGCATGCCAAAGATATGTTACAGAAACCTACACTACTGGCCATTAAAACTGCTACACCACGAAGATGACGTACTACAGACGCGAAATTTAACCGACAGGAAGAAGATGCTGTGATATGCAAGTGATTAGCTTTTCAGAGCATTCACACAAGGTTGGCACCGGTGGCGACAACTACAACGTGCTGACTCGAGAAAAGTTTCCAACCGATTTCTCGTACACAAGCAGCAGTTGACCGGCGTTGCCTGGTGAAACGTTGTTGTAATGCCTCGTGTAAGGAGGAGAAATGCGTACCATCCCGTTTCCGACTTTGATAAACCTCGGATTGTAGCCTATCGCGATTGCAGCTTATCGTATCGCGATATTGCTGCTCGCGTTGGTCGAGATCCAATGACTGTTGGCAGAATATGGAATCGGTGGGTTCAGGAGTGTAATACGGAACGCCGTGCTGGATCCCACCGGCCTCGTATCACTAGCAGTCGAGATGACAGGCATCTTATCCGCATGGCTTTAACGGATCGTGCAGCCACGTCACGATTCCTGAGTCAACAGATGGGGACGTTAACAACCATCTGCACGTTTGCAGCAGCATGGACCATCACCTCGCAGACCATGGCTGCGGTTACCCTTGACGCTGCGTCACAGACAGGAGCGCGTGCGATGGTGTACTCAATGACGAATGTGGGTGCACGAATGGCAAATCGTGATTTTTTCGGATGAATCCAGGTTCTGTTTACAGCATCATGATGGTCGCATCCGTGTTTGTCGACATCGCGGTGAACGCACATTGGAAGCGTGTATTCGTCATCGCCTTACTGGCGTATCACCCGGCGTGATGGTAAGAAGGTGCCATTGGTTACACGTCTCGGTCATCTTTTGTTCGCATTGACGGCACTTTGAACAGTGGACGTTACATTTCAGATGTGTTACGACCCGTGGCTCTACCCTTCATTCGATCCCTCCGAAACCCTACATTTCAGCAAGATAATGCACGACCGCATGTTGCAGGTCGTGTAAGGGCCTTTCTGGATACAGAAAATGTTCGACTGCTGCCCTGGCCAGCACATTCTCCAGATCTCTGAACAACTGAAAGCGTCTGGTCAATGGTGGTCGAGCAACTGCCTCGTCACCATACGCCAGTCACTACTCTTGATGGACTGTCGTACCGTGTTGAAGCTGCATGGGCAGCTGTACCTATACACGCCATCCAAGCTCTGTTCGACTCAATGCCCAGGCGTATCAAGGCCGTTATTACGGCCAGAGGTAGTTGTTCTGGTTACTGTCTTCTCAGAATCTATGCACCCAAATTGCGTGAAAATGTAATCACATGTCAATTCTGGTATAATATATTTGTTCAATTAATACCCGTTTATCATCTGCATTTCTTCTTGGTGTAGCAATTTTAATGGCCAGTAGTGTATGTTACGTGTGTAAAATATTTCCCAGTCGTGAATGCACTGTTTTTTTCTGCTCTATTATTCAGGATTCCAATTTCTGTTATTGTAGACAAAGAGAGAAAAAGTTTGCTCCCTATGAAATTAATTTTCCTGTTTCGTACAACTAAAGGGGTCCAGGTTCTCTAGTATGAGTATCACGCCCGAGTTGACTCGAAAAGCAGCCCCGAGCACGAGCGGGAAGTGTTAATGGACTCGTTAACCGGCGTGTCTCCGGTAACTGCACCGCTATTAGGCGGAAGTGTGTCCGGCTGGTCCCTGCGACTGTGCCGGGTTGCATACCGCACAGTTCCAGGAACGGCGGACGTAGCGGCTGTGTACGGACGCTGCTGCCCGGCGGGAGTCTTGATTACCCGCGCCAGAACGATTAATCAAGCCGTCCACTCGGAGTACACCGACAAGGTCCCATCACAGGAGGCCGCAATTACGGAAATTAAGAAATTCCTTTCGTAGCTGTTGTTAAGGAGACGGTGCTAACTGATAAAATTCTAATGTGACGGACGCATTTGCATTTTAATTTACTTAAACCGCAAGGGGGAATTAGTTGGTATGCTAAAGTTCACCTCCAGACAGAAGAAAAAGGAGGGAAAGAGTCTGACGTGTAGCACAAAAAAGGTGAAGTATCGGCCGCGCCACCACCCTAGACCAGACCCTGACTGCAGGAATAGCTGTCGATAGCGCTCTCTCGTCCGTTATCTGTGGAGAATATGGGCGTTGTAACTTACCTACCTCTTTCGTAACCCTCTGCCTCATAAATCTCGTGGATTTTCTACTTCTGTCTTCTCCAGGTTTTTACTGACGGTAGCGAACTTTTATTAAAAGATACAAAAAAATTTGTGGAATATGGTATTGACCTGTCTTCACGTCTGTTAGCTCATAGTTTTATTTCGATAATCAGCTTTGTAATCTATAGGACACCTATAACTTAGCACAGGTTAGTAAGTCACATCTATTCAAAGAATTTTCAAAATATCTGCAAGTGGCAATGAGTAAAAAACCAAGTGTTCGGGTCGGAGAATCACTACGAAATTTTCCAATACGGACACAAGGTATCTGCACACTTTCAGCATGAACTTTGCGTAGGTTTTCATGGCAGACATGGAAAGTTACTAACGTAGGGAGAGTACTTGCTAGAGACCAATCGCAGACTAACTAAGGCTTCATGCGTGACACCTACTTATAGGCAGGTGTTCGTAAAATTCTAAGCTAATCCATTTTTGATATTAATTTCAAGGACAAGAAAATTAAAAGAGACAAAGGTTTAATAGGCAGAGAATTGAGTTTGTTTAGTTAATAAAGGTATAATTAGAATATGGCAAGATTATTGGTACTGTTTAGTTTGTGAGCAGTTTAATGTGACAGGGGATCTTCGAAGTTCACTAAAAACATTTCTATAAAGCGAAATCTTCTTATTAGAATAATGAACTAACTACCACGTTATTTTAGTGAAGGTACACGTATTTATAAAAAGACAAATCAAGCTGGAAAATCTGAGGTCACAGATTTTGGAAAGAATTAAATGTTACGATTGGGACATTTGGATTACGAAGATTTTAAGTGTGAATAACATTTGAAATGTTACTTAGAAAAAATAGAACGTTTTTTGACACGAATGATTGCTCCGAAATAAGCTATGCCAATCTTAAAACGTACAGCTGGTTTGCTAGTAGGGTAAATCACGAATGTTTCTTTAAATAAAATGTTTTCATGAAATGCTTTATTGTCAACCAAACGTACTATTATCATCTCCAAGTATTAAATGATTGAGTAAACAATGAAGTTTAACTAATTACTGCTTGAAAAAGAAATTAGTTAATTCATGTAACTATCGTGTACGTGCTATTAACAAAAATAAATCAGGAAACAGAAAAAAATCTATTGCCATCAGGAGTGTTATGAGAACAAATGCTCTGGTGCACTGTCAGCCCTGCAGTGGATTATGTTTTGTTGAACTTCTTTTGGTAATATGTCACTAGTATCTATTATGAAAATAGTACCTCTGAACTCACTATCTGCTGTAACTGTCTGGTGTCACATACCACTTATCTCCTTGCATAAAGCTCGCCAGTGTGATGACTGTCCTTCTCAACATAGCGTACCCACTTCGTATATCTGCAGTTCTCTTAAAAAGCATGATCAGAATCTGTCAAAGACAAGTAGCTCCTGACAGTTCATGGACACCCCAATGAGCATGATTCTCCATCCTACAATTTTCCCATCGTGTATTTCCGAGACACTTCTGATGCTAATCCTCCCGTCGGTTACAGACGTTATACACGATGCACTGTAACGTACCTACAGCAAATAAAGCCTATGTTTGTCTGTGAAAAGGGACTCGATACGCAACCTGAGCTATCAGTAATCTGAATCTAACCTGAATAACACTGTGTGCATGTTGTATGAGCGTCAGTTTCGCTGTCATTTAAGTCCTCAACAGATCGTTACATGAAAAACTTAAAACTAACATTTGGATAAGCTGTCTAACTGCGTATTTGAGTATGAAAAACTACAGTAACAAATGAACCTGTAAGAGTGAATATCTAAGCTATCTGACTGCGTATTTGAATAAGATGTGATGCAAAATCTGGCTTGTGCAACGGATTTACTAGATTAGAGCACATGACATGATGTGATGTGTCGGGTCTCAGTTTTGGCTCTTAAGTTTTGCCCTCACCTCTTTAGATGACTGCCTTTTTCCAACTGGTTTACAGCAATTAGCAGCAGCAGCGGCTAAAGATTATTGTTACTAACAATGAATTTAATAAAAAGGAGTTTGCTTGGGTCCATTTACTATTAAATAGCTTGTAAGAACGGATTTCATAAATAAAGTCTATTCTAAAATTTCAGAGATCTTCATGACCAATAATAGTTTGACAAGTAAGAACACCGTGAATTCATTGTCCCAGGAAGGGGAAACTTTATTGACACATTCCTGGGGTCTGATACATCACATGATCACACTGACAGAACCACAGGCACATAGACACAGGCAACAGAGCATGCACAATGTCGGCACTAGTACAGTGTATATCCACCATTCGCAGCAATGCAGGCTGCTATTCTCCCATGGAGACGATCGTAGAGATGCTGGATGTAGTCCTGTGGAACGGCTTGCCATGCCATTTCCACCTGGCGCCTCAGTAGGACCAGCGTTCGTGCTGGACGTGCAGACCGCGTGAGACGACACTTCATCCAGTCCCAAACATGCTCAATGGGGGACAGATCCGGAGATCTTGCTGGCCAGGGTAGTTGACTTACACTTTCTACAGCACGTTGGGTGGCACGGGATACATGCGGACGTGCATTGTCCTGTTGGAACAGCAAGTTCCCTTGCCGGTCTAGGAATGGTAGAACGATGGGTTCGATGACGGTTTGGATGTACCGTGCACTATTCAGTGTCCCCTCGACGATCACCAGTGGTGTACGGCCAGTGTAGGAGATCGCTCCCCACACCATGATGCCGGGTGTTGGCCCTGTGTGCCTCGGTCGTATGCAGTCCTGATTGTGGCGCTCACCTGCACGGCGCCAAACACGCATTCGACCATCATTGGCACCAAGGCAGAAGCGACTCTCATCGCTGAAGACGACACGTCTCCATTCGTCCCTCCATTCACGCCTGTCGCGACACCACTGGAGGCGGGCTGCACGATGTTGGGGCGTGAGCGGAAGACGGCCTAACGGTGTGCGGGACCGTAGCCCAGCTTCATGGAGACGGTTGCGAATGGTCCTCGCCGATACCCAAGGAGCAACAGTGTCCCTAATTTGCTGGGAAGTGGCGGTGCGGTCCCCTAAGGCACTGCGTAGGATCTTACGGTCTTGGCGTGCATCCGTGCGTCGCTGCGGTCCGGTCCCAGGTCGACGGGCACGTGCACCTTCCGCCGACCACTGGCGACAACATCGATGTACTGTGGAGACCTCACGCCCCACGTGTTGAGCAATTCGGCGGTACGTCCACCTGGCCTCCCGCATGCCCACTATACGCCCTCGCTCAAAGTCCGTCAACTGCACATACGGTTCACGTCCACGCTGTCGCGGCATGCTACCAGTGTTAAAGACTGCGATGGAGCTCCGTATGCCACGGCAAACTGGCTGACACTGACGGCGGCGGTGCACAAATGCCGCGCAGCTAGCGCCATTCGACGGCCAACACCGCGGTTCCTGGTGTGTCCGCTGTGCCGTGCGTGTGATCATTGCTTGTACAGCTCTTTCGCAGTGTCCGGAGCAAGTATGGTGGGTCTGACACACTGGTCTTAATGTGTTCTTTTTTCCATTTCCAGGAGTGTATTTACCGTCCATGTTTCACTACCATACATGGCTACACTCCATTCAAATACTTTCAGAAATGACTTCTTGACCCTTAAATCTATAATCGATGTTAATAAATTTCTCTTCTTAAGAAACGCTTTCCTTGCCATTGCCAGTCTACATTTCATATCCTCTCTACTTCGACCATCATCAGTTATTTTGCTCCCCAAATAGCAAAACTCCTTTACTACTTTAAGTCTCTCACTTCCTAATCTAATACCCTCAACACCACCAGACTTAATTCGACTACATTACATTATCCTCGTTTTGCTTTAGTTGATGTTCATCTTATATCCTCCCTTCAAGACACCATCCATTCCGTTCAATTGCTCTTCCAAGTCCTTTGCTGTCTCTGACAGAATTACAATGTCATCGGTGAACCTCAAATTTTTTATTTCTTCTCCATGGATTTTAATACCTACTCCGGATTTTTCTTTTGTTTCCTTCACTGCTTGCTCAATATAAAGATTGAATAACATCGGGGAGAGGCTACAACCTTGTCTTACTCCCTTCCAAACCACTGCTTCCTTTTCATGTCCCTCGACTCTTATAACTGCCATCTGGTTTCTGTAGAAATTGTAAACAGCCTTTCGCTCCCTGTATTTTACCCCTGCCACCTTTAGAATTTGAAAGAGAGTATTCCAGTCAACATTGTCAAAAGCTTTCTCTAAGTCTACAAATGCTAGAAACATAGGTTTGCCTTTCCTTAATCTTTCTTCTAAGGTAAGTCGTAAGGTCAGTACTGCCTCACGTGTTCCAGTATTTCTACGGAATCCAAACTGATCTTCCCCGAGGTCGGCTTCTACTAGTTTTTCCATTCGTCTGTAAAGAATACGTGTTAGTATTTTGCAATTTTGCAGCTGTAGCTTATTAAACTGATTGATCTGTAATTTTCACATCTGTCAACACCTGCTTTCTTTGGTATTGGGATTATTATATTCTTCTTGAAGTCTGAGGGTATTTCGCCTGTTTCATACATTTTGCTCACCAGATGGTAGAGTATTGTCAGGACTGGCTCTCCCAAAGCCGTCAGTAGTTCCAATGGAATGTTGTCTACTCCGGGGGCCTCGTTTCGGCTAAGGTCTTTCAGTGCTCTGTCAAATTCTTCACGCAGTATCGTATCTCCCATTTCATCTTCATCTACATCCACTTCCATTTCCATAATATTGTCCTCAAGTACATCGCCCTTGTATAGACCCTCTATATACTCCTTCCACCTTTCTGCTTTGCCTTCTTTGCTTAGAACTGGGTTTCCATCTGAGCTCTTGATGTTCATACTGGTGGTTCTCTCATCTCCAAAGGTCTCTTTAATTTTCCTGTAGGCAGTATCTATCTTACCCCTAGTGAGATAAGCCTCTACATCCTTACATTTGTCCTCTAGCCATCCCTGCTTAGCCATTTTGCACTTCCTGTCGATCTCATTTTTGAGACGTTTGTATTCCTTTTTGCCTGCTTCATTTACTGCATTTTTATATTTTCTCCTTTCATCAATTAAATTCAATATTTCTTCTGTTACCCAAGGATTTCTACTAGCCCTCGTCTTTTTACTTACTTGATCCTCTGCTGCCTTCACTACTTCATCCCTCAAAGCTACCCATTCTTCTTCTACTGTATTTCTTTCCCCCATTCCTGTCAATTGTTCCGTTATGCTCTCCCTGAAACTCTGTACAACCTGTGGTTCTTTCAGTTTATCCAGGTCTCATCTACTTAAATTCCCACCTTTTTGCAGTTTCTTCAGTTTTAATCTACAGGTCATAACCAACAAATTGTGGTCAGAGTCCACATCTGCCCCTGGAAATGTCTTACAATTTAAAACCTGGTTCCTAAATCTCTGTCTTACCATTATATAATCTATCTGATACCTTTTAGTATCTCCAGGGTTCTTCCATGTATACAACCTTCTATCATGGTTCTTAAACCAAGTGTTAGCTATGATTAAGTTGTGCTCTGTGCAAAATTCTACCAGGCGGCTTCCTCTTTCATTTCTTAGCCCCAATCCATATTCACCTACTACGTTTCCTTCTCTCCCTTTTCCTACACTGGAATTCCAGTCACCCATGACTATTAAATTTTCGTCTCCCTTCACTACCTGAATAATTTCTTTTATTTCATCATACATTTCTTCATTTTCTTCGTCATCTGCAGAGCTAGTTGGCATATAAACTTGTACTACTGTAGTAGGTGTGGGCTTCGTATCTATCTTGGCCACAATAATACGTTCACTACGCTGTTTGTAGTAGCTTACCCGCATTCCTATTTTCCTATTCATTATTAAACCTACTCCTGTATTACCCCTGTTTGACTTTGTGTTTATAACCCTGTAGTCACCTGACCAGAAGTCTTGTTCGTCCTGCCACCGAACTTCACTAATTCCCACTATACTAACTTTAACCTACCCATTTCCCTTTTTAAATTTTCTAACCTACCTGCCCGATTAAGGGATCTGACATTCCACGTTCCGATCCGTAGAACGTCAGTTTTCTTTCTCCTGATAACGACATCCCCTTTCGTAGTCCCCGCCCGGAAATCCGAATGTGGGATTAATTTACCTCTGGAATATTTTACCCAAGAGGACGCCATCATCATTTAATCATACAGTAAAGCTGCATGCCCTCGGGAAAAATTACGGCTGTAGTTTCTCCTTGCTTTCAGCCTTTCGCAACCAGCACAGCAACACCGTTTTGGTTATTGTTACAAGGCCAGATCAGTCAATCATCAAGACCGTTGCCCTTGCAACTACTGAAAAGGCTGCTGCCCCTCTTCAGGAACCACACGTTTGTCTGGCCTCTCAACAGATACCCCTCCGTTGTGGTTGTACCTACGGTACGGCTATCTGTATTGCTGAGGCACGCAAGCCTCCCCACCAACGGCAAGGTCCATGGTTCATAGGGGTGGAATGTAATATATAATCAATGAAATTATGAGTTCTGAGTCGCTCCTTACATCATTATCTGCTTCTTCTCCACTATACAAAGCCACGTAACAGCGTCGGAATTCAAACAAGCCAATCTTCCATTTTTAAACAGCAACAAAACACAAAACTGGTATCCTCTCCGACACGTACCATCTTCCGTGCATTACGGATTTTCGCGGCGCAATGATTGTTCCTTAGAATTTCGGACTTGGAGCAGAATAAATTTCACTTCTTCTTCTAATATTTCGGTTGCATAACGTCCAGCAGAATGAGGCGAGGCGACTGAAGCTCCAGCACCTGCTCCGTCATTTTAAACCTGCGGACCGCGCTAATACGCATGCGACAACAGGTGACAAGGAAGACTGCTTCGCTTCTGAACGCCTCCCCTTGCCACCAGAATTTGTGCGAAGATTGAAACCAAGTGGTGCGGTTCCTTCGAGGCTTTACGAATCCCAAAGATCCACAAGAATGGTGTTCCTCGGCGTCCAATAGTAACATTGGCTCTCCAACCTATGACTGTGTCAAACACTTAGGGTCGTTATTAAGGCCTCTGGTGGGAAATTGCTCTCATCACATACGTAACTGCCGCGCGGGATTAGCCGAGTGGTCTCAGGCGCTGCAGTCATGGACTGTACGGCTGGTCCCGGCTGCGGTTCGAGTCCTCCCTCGGGCATGGGTTTGTGTGTTTGTCCTTAGGATAATTTAAGTTAAGTAGTGTGTAAGCTTAGGGACTGATGACCTTAGCAGTTAAGTCCCATAAGATTTCACACACATTTGAACATTTTGAACATACGTAACTCTGTAGACTTTATTGGCAAACTAAAATCACTCAGACTGAACAGTTCTGATATGTAGCCAGTTTCTATGTAGTGACGTTGTTCGCAAAGGTTTCTCTTTCACAGTCAGTCCTTCTCATTGGAAAAACCTTTGACAAAGAGATTTCAGCTTTGTTTTAAGATGTTTTGACATCTACATATCTTTTATTCAGTAACCAATTTTATGAAGAGCCTGACGGTGTTGCCATGGGTAGTCCTTTGTCGCCTTTGGTGGACAACTATTTTATGGAGGACTTCGAGGACAAGGCACTGGAATCTGCTAGCTTGAAGCCCACAATATTTTCGAACTACGTTGATGACATGTTTGTACTGTGGCCCCATGGTGAAGATAAATAAAAACAATTTTTAAATCACCTGAATTCCGTAAATAGACAAATTCAGTTTATGATGGAAATAGAAAAAGGTACTTGCCTTTCATTTTTGGATGTTCTGGTATGACGCAGTGATGATGGAACTGTGGGACACACTACAGCGGAAACAGACCCATACGTATTTATACTTACGTGCAAATAGCTGCCACCGTTCTTCGCGGACGATGAGTGGCTCAAAATGGCTCTGAGAACTATGGGACTTAACTTCTGAGGTCATCACTCTCCTAAAACTTAGAACTACTCAAACGTAACTAACATAAGGACTTCATATACATCCATGCCCGAGGCAGGATTCGAACCTGCGACGGAGCGGTCGCGCGGTTCCAGACTGTAGCGCCTAGAACCGCTCGGTCACTCCGGCCGGCGGGCGATGAGTGTTCTCAGAACTCTGGTATACAGAGCACACGTCATTGCTGACGAAAGCAATCTGGAGGACGAACTTCTACATCAGGGAAGAGCTTTTGAAACCAACGGGTGATTTCCACAGCAGATATTTAAGGCACTACTAATGCAACCAACTGTGGGCATAAGGAATTCAGAAGAAGCCAAGGAAAGTTTTAAAACCATGACTTTTCTGCCCTAAATGGGAAATCTATCGTATACATTAGGACGGATTCTCAGCATACACAAAGTGAAAGTGACTTCCGCCTCCGCCAAAGACAGCAGCATTCCTGGATTCCATTACAGATGGTGTGGTGCTTCGGAAGCCTGGTGCTTACAAGCCCCCCCCCCCCCCCCCCCCCTAGTGTGTCCGTTCATACATCGGACGGACGACATGTATTGTCCGTGAGAGATGAGAGATGTGGTAGAGAACTGTATTGACACTGAGCACTCTATGGTGTACGAAAAAAGTCGAAATTTTAGCCTAGACTTCATCTCTCTGGGACTCAGCAGTGAAAGAAGCAATTGGAATTCGGTTGGCGACGAATTTAAGTAATGGAGATCGTGGCTTAAGCTTGGACATATCACGGAATCCGGTACTTTATGTGATAAACTCACAAAGACATCGTGACGGTGCTGCTCGTAGTGATACGTCGATATCACCATGTGATATCTAATTTCATGCACATGTTATACCTCTTGCCGCAAGTGTATCTGTGGCCGGATTCGCAGTAGCGCGGTCCGCGGGCTTAAAAGGACAAAGTGCTGGAGTGTGTCACCTCGGCTCACTCTGAAGATGGCTGGACGGTATACAGCCGAAATATTAGAAGGAGAAGTGAAATCTTTTCGGCTGCACGCCCAAAATTTTATGTAACATATACCATCTGCGGTTTTGAAAAACAAACTTTCTAATTTCAGCGACTCTCAGGGGGTCAGCAGTCAACAATCACGCACCGCCTTTCCTCAGTACACGCAAATGTGAAATCCGGTGACCTACGTGATTTTCTATCTGTGGCGCGTTCCAGTAAGAATGGACACACCTAGGTACATTCAGTGTGTTTGTGTGACATCGGTCTGTAGAGTGGTTTCATACGGTCCTCCACGATTTAGTGTCATTCCTGTCATGTGCTAACTCTTCGTAAGAAAAAAAAAAATGGCTTGGAATCCTCATAGAGAAATGTTCAACCACCTAGTAGGCCTACGAGTCTTTTCATTTACGCGTTTCTCTTTTCAGACATTAAGTCTGAACTCACTTTACACCCAACATCCTCTATTATTCGTTGGATATATTCTAATCTCTGTATTTCCTTGCAAGTGCACCCTCTTCGGTTTTCCGTAGCACCAGAGACCCTAATCGCCGATACCTTAACACATGTCCTATTACCATATTCCCAGTAATCTCCACGTATTTCTTTTCTTAGCGATTCTGTGGGGAAATTCCTGATTTATTATCAGTTCAGTTAATTTTCAACATTCTTTTGTAAGAACAGGTCCCGTACGCTTCAATTTAACTCTTTTTCGGTTTTCATATCGTCCATAATTCACTTTCAACCAATGATACACCACAAATGAACATTATCATAAACTTATTTCTCAAGTTAGCAAATATTTGATACCAAAAGACATCTTTAGGAGAATAATGTTCACCTTTGCCTTTGTTGGTCTGCCTCTTACAAGGGAATTCCTTCACTTTGTCTGCTATGTGGTCCTCAATTTTGATCGTAAGTTTGTCACTAATCTCATTTCTGCTGCTCCTTACTACACTCCTGGAAATTGAAATAAGAACACCGTGAATTCATTGTCCCAGGAAGGGGAAACTTTATTGACACATTCCTGGGGTCAGATACATCACATGATCACACTGACAGAACCACAGGCACATAGACACAGGCAACAGAGCATGCACAATGTCGGCACTAGTACAGTGTATATCCACCTTTCGCAGCAATGCAGGCTGCTATTCTCCCATGGAGACGATCGTAGAGATGCTGGATGTAGTCCTGTGGAACGGCTTGCCATGCCATTTCCACCTGGCGCCTCAGTTGGACCAGCGTTCGTGCTGGACGTGCAGACCGCGTGAGACGACGCTTCATCCAGTCCCAAACATGCTCAATGGGGGACAGATCCGGAGATCTTGCTGGCCAGGGTAGTTGACTTACACCTTCTAGAGCACGTTGGGTGGCACGGGATACATGCGGACGTGCATTGTCCTGTTGGAACAGCAAGTTCCCTTGCCGGTCTAGGAATGGTAGAACGATGGGTTCGATGACGGTTCGGATGTACCGTGCACTATTCAGTGTCCCCTCGACGATCACCAGTGGTGTACGGCCAGTGTAGGAGATCGCTCCCCACACCATGATGCCGGGTGTTGGCCCTGTGTGCCTCGGTCGTATGCAGTCCTGATTGTGGCGCTCACCTGCACGGCGCCAAATACGCATACGACCATCATTGGCACCAAGGCAGAAGCGACTCTCATCGCTGAAGACGACACGTCTCCATTCGTCCCTCCATTCACGCCTGTCGCGACACCACTGGAGGCGGGCTGCACGATGTTGGGGCGTGAGCGGAAGACGGCCTAACGGTGTGCGGGACCGTAGCCCAGCTTCATGGAGACGGTTGCGAATGGTCCTCGCCGATACCCCAGGAGCAACAGTGTCCCTAATTTGCTGGGAAGTGGCGGTGCGGTCCCCTACGGCACTGCGTAGGATCCTACGGTCTTGGCGTGCATCCGTGCGTCGCTGCGGTCCGGTCCCAGGTCGACGGGCACGTGCACCTTCCGCCGACCACTGGCGACAACATCGATGTACTGTGGAGACCTCACGCCCCACGTGTTGAGCAATTCGGCGGTACGTCCACCTGGCCTCCCGCATGCCCACTATACGCCCTCGCTCAAAGTCCGTCAACTGCACATACGGTTCACGTCCACGCTGTCGCGGCATGCTACCAGTGTTAAAGACTGCGATGGAGATCCGTATGCCACGGCAAACTGGCTGACACTGACGGCGGCGGTGCACAAATGCCGCGCAGCTAGCGCCATTCGACGGCCAACACCGCGGTTCCTGGTGTGTCCGCTGTGCCGTGCGTGTGATCATTGCTTGTACAGCTCTTTCGCAGTGTCCGGAGCAAGTATGGTGGGTCTGACACACCGGTGTCAATGTGTTCTTTTTTCCATTTCCAGGAGTGTATTTTCGACGTCCTTTGGTTAGCTCTCTACCCACATTCTGTGCTCAGGAGACTGCGCGTCCCACTCAAGCGATACTGTATTCTTCATTTTCAGAAATGATAGAAAATGTGTCCGGTGAAGCATAACACATACCTCTTCACTCTGAATTTTAATCCCACATCTAAACCTTTATTTAATTTTCTTCATTGATTCGTCGATACACAAGTTGAACAAAAGAGGAAAACGACAACGTCACAGGTTTACGCTTATTTTAATTAGAACACTTCTTTTTGGTTTTTGACTCTTCTCTTTTACGTAAAACCTGGGAATTATTTTTGTTTAATTCTTGTGAAACATATATTTATTTAGATTCTTTCTCCCTATGCCTTTCCTCTCGATGTATACGTCGTTTAGCCTAAGTAAGAAGAGTAGTAGTATAAGTCATCTAGCATTAATTTGGACAAATTTGGTTCTTTGTGAGTGTGTGGTTTGACTATTACGTGATATGTTCCTGCGTTGGAGAAGCGGTCGCTCTCTTTAGTATGTAATAACTGCCAGCTGCTTAAAAACTACACTTACGTTAGCTGATCTACCAAATGTACGTTCGGTAATGTGGTGTGTAGATTCGATCCTCGTCTGACACTTCTTAGTGTACCTCAAATCAGTGCTGTGCCTGAAGTTTACGAGTTCAGTACCGATTAGGACCATCTAATTTAATCATAAAACATTTCATGGCATTGTTAACGTTTATTACTACAACACTAATGTAATGTTTCTTCACTTGGAAACAGTTATTTGGCAGTGAACATAATAAAGATATTTAGGTGATTAGGTGTGAGGCATTTTTCTCTGTTTGCTTCTTCAATTGCTCCACACAGTGCTGCAGTAATTTCGCTAAACGTACAACGATGGTGACGTGTTAGAAAATTGACATATTTCAATATGGGGAATGACTCTTGACTATTGCTTTATATGTAACAATTTCATCGTTTTGTTCTTAATACGTCGATCTGTTTGATACTAGCCTCCCAGGAATAAGTGATATTCAAATTTAAATGAGCCTGTTTAAAATATCTTTCATTTCGTTTAAATTTGTGACATTCCATGTTCATAGGAAGTAGGTATTAACACTATCAGAAATTCTGTATAATTTGGCCGTGTACTTTCATGATATGACATTATTTAGTCATTCCCGCATCACTTACTGTAAAATGAAAACTTCTAAACCTGGTAACGTCACAGTTGCGTCGTTGTGTAAAGAATTTCCTGGAGAAACACAACAACTTTCACAGCCTGGTTGTCGAACACACTACAAATGGTTCATATTGCGGGACTACACCGGAGCATTTAGCGAACCCTTATGATACTTGATACTAACAAATTCTGAAACCGGGACCTGCACAGTGAAAAGACCAGTCCCCATACGATTATGTGAAATATTCAGAAAAAGCCGCACAACGGATAGTATTGGTTCTCTGAATTTAAACAGGGGAGGAGCTCTTAAAAATGATATATCGGTATAATACCCCACATAGACATAACGAGGAAAGGTTTCATCAAACTATGGAACTAAACTAAAGGTCACAATAAAATTCTGTTTTTTACTAAATTGCTTGCACTTCACTCCAACCGTTGAATAGGTAGTATAAATAATTACAATTTGCATAAGATTCATACGAATTGTTCAGCATGACAGTACCTGGGTAAATGTGGATGGAATGGGAGTTAAAACGACAGAACTAACTGTGTCCACGTTAACTCCCAATGGCTGCTGAATTAGAAAACAAATTAAAGAGAAAGACCCATAAAAGTATGTGTAAGGATCAGTTACTTGCCTAACCGCATATTGAGTTCAGCTAGCTGACAGCATGAATTAATTCAGCACGGTAAAGCAAAACTTCAGCTCGAAGCAAATGACATCAAGGTCATCTTATCACAATGTACGCAAATGCAGCTCACGCCTACCATCGTTCTCAAGCTCAGGGGCACGGATGGCTGCAGTGATAACTGCCACTTGTAATTGCAGCCCCCCCTACCCCCCCCCCCAATTCTTTGATCAGCTCTAGGACAGAGTTGTGCTATGGCGAAGACACCTCTCTCTCTCTCTGATGATCCAAGACAAAATTTCTATCTCTCTTCCTTCTCAAAATGTTACTCGTTCTAACAGCACTGGATTCTCATTGCCCAATCAATGGAGACCTTCCGAGCTCCGGCCAACAAAAAATTTATGAAAATAACGAGGGTCTCCCTTTTCCTAAGGAATCTGCAGTGACTAACCTGGAAACCACATTTCTCTCTTACAGCTGAGTAGAAATCAAAATTTCTCTCCCGTTAAGAGGGTAGATTCACTCGCAGTCATGGTGGTTGCGCATCTGCGCTTTTGAGCCTTCATCGACACTGCAAAAATAATTTTGATCCGCATAGCAAAATTTAAACACGACTTCATTCTCTCCAACTTTGGGTTCATTTTAGCTGCATCATCAGGTGCAATAAAATCACGTTCTGATCAGAAAAGATCACAGCGTTCATACTCAGAGAAAAATTACTGCCTGAGAACGCTGGGTCGTCCCATTCTTTTTTCTGATCAGAGTGTGATTTTATTGCACCTGAAAATGGAGCTATATTGTTGCGAAACCTGCCGTGCTTATAAATAAATTAATTACAGCTAAAGTTATTTTATCTTCTAAATTATTATTATTCTCGTGTCAGAAACACACAGGTACATGTACATACATTTTACACAGTTACAATTAAATTACTTTTGACCACAACTTGGCCACTTCCAGTGCATTTTCTGCTGCTTGTTGAAGGTCATCTTCTGCACAGGAGACTGGACAGAATCGACACCGAAGCATGTGCCGGACTGTCTGTTCTTCTCCACAGTCGTACCGAATATCCTTTGGATAAATGTATCCTCCTTTAGCCAGGTTAACTTTTGATCTTCCATCTCCGGATCTCAGTCTATTCAGTGACTTCCAAGTTGTCCATTCCCTTTCATGGCCTGGAGGTAAAGCTTCAACAACTCTTTTCCAACCAGGTGGAAGGAAGGTCGTAGCCCTCCACAGCTGTAATCTAGCGTTTTCAACAGTGCTTCTAAATTCATTTGATGTTCTACGGAAACTTTTCCTTGATTTCAGTCATTGCGGATGCGGTTCATGCCCATACAGAGGATGAGTAATTTAGCCTTCCATTGACTTTCTTTCCTTGATCGCGGCTATCTCTCTTCGAACAGGTGGTGGTGCTGTTCCTGCGAAGTGGTAAAATCAGTCGACTGGAGTGGGTTTCAAGCAATCTGTTATAACTCTGCAGGTTTCGTTGAGAGCTACATCCACCTGTTTGGCATGAGTTGAATTATACCAAACAGGACAAGCACACTTTGCTGCGGAGTAGCATAGTGCCATTCCAGTTGTTCGGACTGTTTCAGGTTGACTACCCCACTGTAATCTGGCCAGTTTCCGTAGGAGATTGTTCCTGGTGTAGACTTTCGGCTTGCGTTCCATGCAGTGCTTTTTTAAAGTGAGAGATCTATCAAGTGTCACTCCTATGTATTTTGGAGTCTCATGGTGTTCCAGTTCAACCCCGGGCCATACTATTTTCAACTTGCGAGTGGCTTCCTTGTTTCTCAAATGAAAAGCACACAATTTGGTCTTTGAAGGATTTGGTTTAAGCTGGTTTGTGTTTTAGTATCTGAACAGATCCTCAAGGCATTTGTGAGGTCGTTCTCCACTGATTCAAAATCTGTGCTCTGGGCGGCTAGAGCGAGGTCGTCAGCATATAAGAAGCTTCTGGTGTTTGGGGCTATAGGTTGGTCGTTCGTGTATATATTAAACAGAACTGGAGCCAAAACACTTCCTTGCGGGAGGTAATTCTTCTGCAGTCACCATCGACTACTCTGTCCTGGAAAGTTGACGAAGAGCCGGCGATTCTGCAGAAGGGAGGCGATGAGTCTGGTTAGACTTAAATCTTTGGTCAGATTGTAGTAGTAGCTGTTGATTGGCTGTATCATCTGGTAAGTCGACAAATGTCACACTTGTCACCTTACGAGCTTCAAAGCTATCGTCTATAAACTGTGTGAGATTTAGCAATTGTCCAGTACAGCTTTTACCTGGGCGAAATACAGATTGCTGAGGTATAAATGAAAACTACATTGTGATGGTGCAACTGATCCGTAAGTGCGAGTTCTAAGAAGTTGCAGTGAAATGTGCGCACTGAGCAGCGAAAACAAATATGAACAGTTTAGATACAAGTAACGTAAACAGAACAGAACCTGTAGCATCAAAGTAGTATTAATAGTTGTTCTTTGTACTATTGTAGTGGTAGAGAATAATTATAGTTTTATTATATTATAGTATTATTGTTATTATATTATAGTTTTATTACAATTTTCGTAGATTTAGCATTTTTTAAATATTATGAAGTATCAGAAGAAATAATTAATATATGCATTAATATCTACAGGAATGTGACCGTATGGCCTATGTTAGCTCTGTAGATAATAGGCTGTAATGTGGAGTAAGAATTGGCATTGGCGGGCATGCAGTGTTTGGCGGGAGAAGATAAGGTGTAGGAATCATTGAAAATTAGTGAATTCGGTCGTTGTGCACTAGGAGGGCGGTCGGAAGGAACCTGGAGCTGTGCACATCTTATCAGCTAGGTATGTTGAAGACTGAGATCGGGTATCCTAGGAGATAAACGGGATCCGGAGCTGTGGCAGCAGAAATGTGTCCTCGTCTTCATCACGGCAGACCATTTCACATGATAGAGGCGTTCACCACGGCTGTCCGTGAATGATTTCGGTGAGCGTAAATAACAGCATTGGTGTGACAGGGCATTTCTTGCTCCTCACTTGCGGACATCTGCACGATCGACTGTGTCAGTTCACCATGTCTGTACTCAATGTTCAGGCTTCTTGAGAATCAGCAGGTTTACAATCACTGTTTTCGTTTGGGTTTAACGAACCTTGACATACGTCTTCAGATCGATATGTCTGTCAAGATGGCATTTTATTACCATTCAGTAAAGTAACTCTGTGAATTGATAGAAAGCCACTATTTGGAATTTGTATGTATTGAGTCTGTAAGCGATTCCACAGTCTTTCTTAATCTGTGATGTGAATATGTTTACTAAATACATTTATATGTTAACTGAAAGATTGTTTCTGTTAGACAGCTTCCATTCATATTAAAATATTATCTGTGTAAATCTTCACTTAAGGATGTACAGTTAATGCCTTAAAAGTAACTTTATCCATTAAAGGTGGGCATATTAAAATTTATAGCTTACATCTTAAAGAAATTTTATGTGTTTGGGTAACGTTTCACATGCAGGAGGTTTCACAACTGTGACCTGTGACCCTTCTGAAAGCCAATCCCTAATCCAGTCGCACAGCTGAGACGATACTCCATAAGCATGCAACGTGATTAGAAGTCACTTGTCGGAAATGGTGTCAAAGGCTTTCTGAAAATCTAGAAACGTGGAATAAATTTGATATCCACTACAGATAGCAATCCTTCTTTCATCCATCAGAAGAGCTAGTTGTTCTTCACATGGTGGACATTTTCTGAATCTGTGCTTTGTGGCAATAGACCATTTACTTCCAGGTAATTCATAATGTTTAAACACACTACATCTACATGATTACTCTGCAATTCACATTTAAGTGCTTGGCAGAGGGTTCATCGAACCAGAATCATACTATCTCCCTACCATTCCACTCCCGAACAGCGCGCGGGAAAAACGAACACCTAAACTTTTCTGTTCGAGCTCTGATTTCTCTTATTTTATTTTGATGATCATTCCTACCTATGTAGGTTGAGCTCAACAATATATTTTTGCATTCGGAAGAGAAAGTTGGTGACTGAAATTTCGTAAACAGATCTCACCGCGACGAAAAACGCCTTTGCTTTAATCACTTCCATCCCAACTCACGTATCATATCTGCCACACTCTCCCCTATTACGTGATAATACAAAACGAGCTGCCCTTTTTTGCACCCTTTCGATGTCCTCCGTCAATCCCACCTGGTAAGGATCCCACACCGCGCAGCAATATTCTAACAGAGGACGAACGAGTGTAGTGTAAGCTGTCTCTTTAGTGGACTTGTTGCATCTTCTAAGTGTCCTGCCAATGAAACGCAACCTTTGGTACGCCTTCCCCACAATATTATCTATGTGGTGTTCCCAACTGAAGTTGTTCGTAATTTTAACACCCAGGTACTTAGTTGAATTGACAGCCTTGAGAATTGTGCTATTTATCGAGTAATCGAATTCCAACGGATTTCTTTTGGAACTCATGTGGATCACCTCACACTTTTCGTTATTTAGCGTCAACTGCCACCTGCCACACCATACAGCAAACTTTCCTAAATCGCTTTGCAACTGATACTGGTCTTCGGATGAACTTACTAGACGGTAAATTACAGCATCATCTGCGAACAACCTAAGAGAACTGCTCAGATTGTCACCCAGGTCATTTATATAGATCAGGAACAGCAGATTTCCCAAGACGCTTCCCTGCGGAACACCTGATATCACTTCAGTTTTACTCGATGATTTGCCGTCTATTACTACGAACTGCAACCTTCCTGACAGGATATCACGAATCCAATCGCGCAACTGAGACGATACCCCATAGGCCCACAGCTTGATTAGAAGTCGCTTGTGAGGAACTGTGTCAAAAGCTTTCCGGAAATCTAGAAATACGGAATCAACTTGAGATCCCCTGTCGATAGCGGCCATTACTTCGTGCGAATAAAGAGCTAGCTGCGTTGCACAAGAACGATGTTTTCTGAAACCATGGTGATTACGTATCAATAGATCGTTCCCTTCGAGGTGATTCATAATGTTTTAATATAGTATATGCTCCTAAACCCTACTGCAAACCGACGTCAATGACATAGGTCTACTGAAAATCGACGTCAGTGATACGGGTCTGTAAAATGTCACGTTACTCCTATTTCCTTTCTTTAGTTTTTGTATCACCTGTGAAACTTCCCAGTCTTTATTTACGAATCTTTGATCGAGATAGCAAAACTAAATGACTGGTATGTATGGAGCTATTGTGTCAGCATACTCCCAAATGAACTAAATTGGTATGCAGTCAGGACCAGAATACTGGCCTTTATTAAATGATTAGCTTAGACTGTATGGTGTGCACAATTTTTTTTCTTTAATGGAATTTTGATGTTGTTCACAAATTCCAACACTCTGTAAACTTTTCACGCTAATTAAGGCCACAGAACCATGATCTTTCCCGAAAGTACTTCAAATCAAGAAGTGGTTCTGATGGCTGGAGTCCAAGATATTTTTAGGCATGCCTTTTATGTTCTTGTGGTGACACATCCTATTTCCATAGAAACTTTCATCCCTTAAGAAGTATTACTATATGTCTGTCTGAGAAGTGAAATGCCAGTTTTCATGGACTTACCTTAAATTTTTTAATGTAAAGAAATGTTTCTTTTAAAACATTATCCCGTATTTCATCCACTTAGGGGTTGAATTTACAAAAGCAGTGGAACACATATTTTTTTCATTTCTAACAGAGAAGCCAAAATAAATTTCCGTAAATTTAGCTTTTAAAATGCTTTCATAATGAAACAACGTCATCAAAGTCCACTTTTCGTAGTTACAGCTTCAAAATTGCCTTAACGGCGACATATTTCCAAAAAGCCTTTTAACCACTACTTCACCCCCTTAGGGGTGGAATTTCGAACAATCCCGTTCTTAAATGATGCCTGCAGTGTAATATCCTCACTCTCTCCAAATTTCAAGTTCCTAACCTTAGCGGTTTGGGCTCGGCGATGAATCAGTCTGACCCTGTTTCACCCCATTAGGTCTTATTTTTCAAATGCAGTGAAAGGTGTATTTTTTATTTGTAACAGAGAAGTCAAACACAAAATTTTCATGGAATTAGCCTTAAAAATGATTAATGAAGTATTTCCACAAAAATTTTCGTCCAATATTTCACTCACTTTGGGGATGAATTTCCGAAAACAGTGAAACACTTATTTTATTATTTATATTAGAGATACCAAATACAAATTTTTATAGTCTTAGCGTTGGAAAAGGCATTCATAATGAATAATTTCATAAAATTTTTCATTCCCTAGTTCACTCCCTCAGGAGACTGTATTTTCAGAAACACCGAAACACGTATTTTCTTAATTCTCACTGAGAAGTCCACTACCAGTTTCCATAGATTTACCTTTACAAATTCTTTTACAGTTCTTTAAGTATTACAGAGAATCCAAATACAAATGTTCATAGATTTAACTTCAAAAACGCTTTCATAGTGAAATTTTTCAATAAAACACTTCATTTCTTATTTCAGCCCCTTAGGGATTGAATTTACAAGAACACTGAAACAAAGGTTTCCTTTATTTGCAAACGAGATGTCAAATACCAATTTTCTTAGATGTAGCTTTGAAAATACTTTAGGAGTTCTTTAATAATGATTTATTTTCAAAAAGGAGATCATTTACTACTTCACTCCTTTAGCGGTTAAATTTCCAAAAATGCTCAAACACATATGTCTTCATTTCTAACCGAGAAAGCAAATACTAATTTTCGTTGGTCTAGGTTCAAAATTCTTTTAAAAGTGACATATTTTCAAAAAACTTTTCATCCCCTGTTTCATCCCCTTAGGGGAGGGATCTCAAAAGTCTCTTCTTAAACAATGTCCACAGTATAGGACCGACATCCTCTGTAAATGACAAGTTTCTATCCTTAGTCGTTTGGGCTGGGCTATGATGACTCTGAGTGAGTGAGTCAGTCGGGACAAGGCCATTTACATACAGCGTGGTCCACTTAAACGTTTCAGCTCAAGTATCTCTGGAACGATAGTATATATGGAAAAACGACTTTAGCTGATATGAATGTAATACAGAACCCCAAGAAAATATATACTACGAGACATTATAAGACGTAAGGAAATATTCGTTCCAACACAAACTTACTTTTTTTGAAATCGATATGTCTCGCTGCCCACAATCGCGATGTGACTGACGTACGTTACCTTACTATGACTGTGTCACGAGGGCCGAAATTAATAAGAGGACTTCCTGCCGCAAACAGTGATATGTAGAGGTCACGCTTGCTTTTCGGTACATGCCATAGTGGCGTGTTTCGTTTATTTCAAGCGTCAACTTCGCTTTGCATTTTCTCTGGATGTAATCGACGTCTTGTGATGCAAACAACGCCATTCCTTTTGTGATTTTTCGTGTTACTGATTGCATAAGAAATAGTACAGGGTGTCCATTTAAAAAAACATGTATTTTTGTGTAGAAACTTATATTTTCTTTCGCTTTAGAAAGTCTCATATTGTTTACTTTAATGAGCCCCTACCTTACACTCATACTCGTGAAATCGCTTCTCAGTATCAGTTGTTGTACCAGAGATATTTGCACTTAAGCATTTCAGTGGGCCAATCCGTATACAGTGAAGATGCTCTGCTACACCAATGATACTGTACCTAAATCTAAGTTACTCGTTTTAGCAGCTCTTCTTGATTCAAATTCTGGAATATTTATGTCATCTTTAGAAATTTAGAAAAACTACATTTAGTAATTTCGCTTCTCTGACACTGTCATCGATATTATTACCATTGGGATTGCCCAATGAGGGTACTGATTGTACGTGGCCGCTGGTGTACTGGGCATATGACCAGAATTTCTTTGGATTTTCTGTCAGATTTCAAGACAGTATTTCGTTGTGGAAGCTATTAAAAGCATTTCACATTAAAGCCTGCACTAAGTTTCGAACTAAAGTTAAAGTCGGCAGTCTTGGGGATTTTGTGTCCTTTTAAATTTTGGTTCCTTCCCGCATTCTGACCTGTTCTGTGTGCCATGTGGGACCAGTTACAATTTTTTTAATTTATTCGGAATAGATTTCTCGAATTGCGACATTATTTCCATGAATTTAAGGCACCACTGCTCTAACTACATTCACATAGTTAGTTGGGAAGGAGTAGGGACTGTCTCATAAGAAAGCTTCAACTATATTTGAATCTGTCATTTAAAATAGATATCTTTTGCGATTATTTTTGGTGGATTCGTATGTTACTTTATTCAGTCTCGCTACAACTTTTTTGTGGTCACTAATACCTATATTCATTATGATGGTCCTAATTTGCTCAGGATTATTATTTGCTAAAAGGTCAAGTTTTTTTTCGCAAACATCTACACTTCGAGTGGGTTCCTAACTAAGTGTTCAAAGTAATTTTCGGAGAAAGCTTTAGTACAGTTTCGGATGTTGTTTCAAGCCTACCACCGATTTTAAACATGTATTTAGGCTCAGATACCGACGGTAGGCTGAAGTAACCACCAACTGTAATTGTTTGAGTGGGATACCTGTTTGAAATGCGACCTCAAGACTGCCTTGAACTGTGGGTCGATTAATTTATTCCGGTGGCTTCTTACTTACTCTTTGGCGCTACATTTGCCCGTGTAAGGCTTTTGCCTCATGATTTATTCCGGCCGTCCAGTATAAATCCCCTTGGGGCGAGCGAGACGTGATTTTCCTTGTTTTCCTAATTTGTTGTTTGCGTGATTCAAAAGCTATGGCATTTACGAGTATTTTCTTCTTCACGTCTCCTCAGTGGCAGCTTACACTCCGTCTCTAATGTCCTCACCGATGACGAGACGTTTAGCCTTAATCCTTCTCCTCCCTTACTTGAGGAAACCACACAAAGCGTAATTCTGTTAGCCACACTGTTATTTGTATCATCGTCCCGTCCTGTGTAAAGCTGCATAGGCAATGAGTAAAGTTTATGCCGCATGCGTTCGGATTTGTTGAGACACAGACCCGTACAGAGAATTTGTCATTCGTTACTTTCGATACTGAACTTCATTATTGGTGCAACCACTACACACAAACGGATTATGATGACCTGTCAAGTATTGGGTATAACCGAGCTCGTGAAAGCGCCATCTGAGCGGGATATCTTCCCTGCGCAGGTTTTTCTCTTCTGCATACTGATGAACAGCCACTATACATCAATGGTAAGACAAGAACTGAAGTCGTTGTCACATCAAAGCAATGTAATTCCAAACAGGATCGTCACGTCATGGCCTCACGCGGGTCACTAAAATCAGGAGCAGCAATTCTGCCGTTCGACTGACCATACGGCAGTAACTGCGTTCCAGAGACTTCTTACCCTGTTAGACTACTGTTTAACGTTGGGAGCTGTCGAAAAGACGGAGAATACCTGCTCGGCATAAAGGAAAAAAAACGGACAATTGAGTGTAGTATTTGTAATCTGAGGATCCGGTATAAATTTTATTATTTATAAAGATAATAATAAGAATTTGTTGTGGCTCACAGGTCTGATGCTACTCTTCCTATTGGACGCCGCTTCGGCCACTTGCGTGTCCCTAACCTATATCCGTTATCCAATATGCGAAAGTGCACTTACAGATTAACGAGGAATCCAAACCACCTGTTTCTTCTGGCGACTCCAACCATCGTTGAGAGGTGGAAGTCAGATTAAATTAAGAGCTGAAAAATTCGCGGTTCGATCGAGATTCGACCTCGCGACCTCTCGTTTCCTAGGTTCCACCGCTAGACCATCACAAATGACAGGTATGTCGATTGATCAAATACGAGTGTTGACGAGTGAGTTTGCACATATCACACTATATGACTTTTATGGCTGCATTATTTGACTGCACTGAATTATAAACTTATATTATCGCCAAGGGTAGACTTCCGAATATGACCAAAATTTCATCTTGATATCTCTACCTGCCTCTGATAAGATGTCTTAACAGAAGGACTGGCTGACAGAAGGGCAACAAATGGCAAAATAGTTTAATTTTTATGTAATTTAATTACAAAATAACAAGTTAGGATGTTTTCCTTTACTTGTACTGTGAAACTTGCTACTAGTCAAACTTTTAGATGCTAGGTCAACAAGAAGTACCCTATAGGTTTTGATGCTTCAGTTTGTGGTACACGACGTAAACCGCCATAGCTTTTGATTGCAATGCCCTAGAAGCTTACATTTTTCACAACGCCATGGTCCGTAGATATTAGTATGTGACAGAAATTTCAACGTCATACCTCTGCCAGTTCCTGGCAAGAATTCTTAGCCGACGGGAAGACAGGCGGAACAAAATTGCAAAATAATATATTTTATTTGACAAAATTAAAAATTAACAATTTTCGAGTTTTTTTCCTTTGCTTGTTCTGCGAAATCTTACTCCTCGGCAAATTCTATGATTCTAGTTTAACGGGGATACCTTACATGTTTTGATGAGTGGGTCTGCGAGTATCGAAACATAGGATGAAAACAGACGTTTCTTTAATTACATTGCGTTAGAAGTTTACAGTTTTCACATTCGAAAGGGACCGGGACATTACATGCGATATCATGCGATATGAATTTCGTCTTGCTATCTCTACTTGTTCCTGAGAAAAAGGGGTCTTAACAAACAAACAGGTGGACACATGGATAACAAGGTGATCTTCTACTGGTTCCTTTTTTATCTATTGAGATATGGTACCCTAAAAATTGGCGGATTGCGAATGCTGTCGTCTACTCCTCCCGAATGAGACAAGAATTGCTTGCGGGGAAAGAAAACACGATAGCTGACAAAATGTTTTCGGTATTCCAAGTCACTATAGACTTGATCTACTGAGAATAAGAAATTGAAAGGATACGAAAACTGCCGAGTCGTCGTGTACGGCCGGGAAAGAAGACAGAGCAGCACTGAATAGCTTCGCTTCATTTACTACGGGATCGCTGAAACTACCGAGTAGGGTACGAACTGCGTGTGGAAAGTAAATGTGCGAGCAACGAAACACTTCAGCAACGAACCGATACGTTCACTCTCGCACAATACGTGTTTCTCAGTAACGAATACATACGATATGCAACAGCCCTAGACCGAAGTTTCTAACTACTGTTTCAGTTCTCTTGGTTACGACACACTACAAGCTAACTGCGTAGGAATTGCAAATATTCAAGTGAGAATAAATCATCCAACAAGAATGCCTTTTTGTAAGGACACTTTGAAGCAACGTCGAACTGTAGGCAGCTTCAGCGTTCGTCACAGCAGACGGCGGTTCGTAATCCAAACTTGGTAAGCCGCCGGGCTGGATGTGGTTGGAACAGCAAAGAAGAGTGGAAGAACAAAAAACGGAAAAAAAGGTAAAGGATGCTTCGGCTATAAGCGACGCTGGCCTCATCTGCATCAATCATATGGAAATATATGCAGATACCTGGAAATGTATGCAAATGAATGTATTATATCCTTACGGTAGGGAAGCGCTGCGACTAGAAACAGAATTACGTTCCCCTCCAGGGGAATAAGGTGGGGGGGGGGAGGTGGGCCAGGGGAAGGGTAGCACCCTCCGGCCGACAGCGTCCGAAGGTAAAAAAAGGTGGCGCGACTTTAAATGAAAAATTAAATATCAAATATCACTTCACTGATTTATGGCGTGGGCGCGTGCTGGAGGGCCCCGCTGTTCACTTAATTGCGCGGCGTTGCGCTGCGCGGCGCGGCGTTGTGTTTGTGTTGGTTTTGGGCCGCCGACAGCTTCATCGTTAGCGCCGGCCGTCGGTCGCGGCGTCGCTCGTTGTTTGGACACGCCGGACGTGCGTGAAGGCAGGCGGCGGCCCGGCGGCGGTGGCGGTGGTGGGGGAAATCACTTAGCCGCAGCGCGCGCCTCCGCAGGGGTCGGAGCCGGAGGGGGTGGGAATGTCTGAGTGCTTCCCTGACCTCGCCTGCATGGATGGCGGCCAACAGGTACATGGAAGGGAACGGTCCGTGTCCCCAGACAGCGCTGTGTGCAGAGAGTGCGGCGGAAGCACAGAGAGTCACTGAAGCTACCGTAATGTCTTCAAATATTTTCTCAAAGACCTACCCTGTGCTACTACGCTGCTTGAGAGTTTGAGCGAAACAACCTACATCTACATCTACGCACCGCAAGTCACGCACTGAGTGGCAGAAGTCACGGGATACCTCCTAGTAACGTGGCGGATCTCCTTTCTCCCACCGTAGAGCAACAACTCGACATAAGTAGCAGGAAGTCCCTGCAGAAATACTGAGCCATGCTGCTTCTATAACCGTCCACAATTGCGAAAGGGTTACTGCTGTAGGATTTGATGCACTATCTGACCTCTCGATTACGTCCCATAAATGTTCGTTGGAATTCATGTCGGGCAATCTGGGTGATCAAATAATTCGCTCGAATTGTCAAAGCATTCGCGAGCAGTTGTGGCCCAGCGACATAGTGCATTATCGTCGTCGTCGCTGTTGTTGTTGTTGTGGTTTTCAGTCCAGAGACTGATTTGATGCAGCTCTCCATGCTACTCTATCCTGTGCAAGCTTCTTCATCTCCTAGTACCTACTGCAACCTACATCCTTCTGAATCTGCTTAGTGTATTCATATCTTGGTCTACCTCTACGATTTTTACCCTCCACGCTGCCCTCCAGTACTAAATTGGTGATCCCTCGATGTCTCAAAACATGTCCTACCAAGCGATCCCTTCTTCTAGTCAAGTTGTGCCACAAATTTCTCTTCTCCCCAATTCTATTCAATACCTCCTCATTAGTTATGTGATCTACCCATCTAATCTTCAGCATTCTTCTGTAGCACCACATATCGAAAGCTTCTATTCTCTTCTTGTCCAAACTATTTATCGCCCACGTTTCACTGCCATACATGGCCACACTCCATATAAATACTTTCAGAAACGACACTTAAATCTATACTCGGGCTCTGCCTCTATAACCGTCCACAATTGCGAAAGGGTTGCCGCTGTAGGATTTTGTGCACAAACTGACCTCTCTCACAAATGTTCGATGGGATTCCTGTCGGGCGATCTGGATGGCCAAATAATTAGCTCGAATTGTCCAATGTTCGTCAAACCATTCTCGAACAGTTGTAGCCCAGTGACATAGTGCATTGTTATGTTGGAACATAAAGTCTATGAATGGCTGCTAATGGTGTCCAAGCAGCCGAATATGACCATTTCCAGTCAGTGATCTGTTCAGTTGGACATGATGATCCAGTCACTTACATGTGAACACAGCCCATTCCTTTACGGCGCCACCACCAGCTTGCATCGTGTCTTGTTGACAACCTGGGCCCCCGGTTTCGTGGAATCTGCGACACACTCGTACCCTAGCATCACCTCTTGCGAAATGAAACGGGGATCCCTCTGACCAGAATATGATTTCCCATTCGTCTACGGTCCTACCCATATGGTCGCGAGCCCAGGAGAGGGTAGGAAGATTTTTCTGTTTAGAAAAAGTGACAAAAAGCAGGTTTCAGAGGTTTCAGAGTACCTGTTGGCTCAACACAAAAGTTTTGTCTCAAGTACAGATAGTGTTGAGGATCAGTGGACAAAGTTCAAAACCGTCGTACATTATGCGTTAGATGAGTATGTGCCAAGCAAGATCGTAAGAGATGGAAAAGAGCCACCGTGGTACAACAACCGAGTTAGAAAACTGCTGCGGAAGCAAAGGGAACTTCACAGCAAACATAAACATAGCCAAAGCCTTGCAGACAAACAAAAATTACGCGAACCGAAATGTAGTGTGAGGAGGGCTATGCGAGAGGCGTTCAATGAATTAGAAAGTAAAGTTCTATGTACTGACTTGGCAGAAAATCCTAAGAAATTTTGGTCTTATGTCAAAGCGGTAGGTGGATCAAAACAAAATGTCCAGACACTCTGTGACCAAAATGGTACTGAAACAGAGGATGACAGAGTAAAGGCCGAAATACTAAATGTCTTTTTCCAAAGTTGTTTCACAGAGGAAGATTGCACTGTAGTTCCTTCTCTAGATTGTCGCACAGATGACAAAATGGTAGATATTGAAATAGACGACAGAGGGATAGAGAAACAATTAAAATCGCTCAAAAGAGGAAAGGCCTCTGGACCTGATGGGATACCAGTTCAATTTTACACAGAGTACGCGAAGGAACTTGCCCCCCTTCTTGCAGCGGTGTACCGTAGGTCTCTAGAAGAGCGTAGAGTTCCAAAGGATTGGAAAAGGGCACAGGTCATCCCCGTTTTCAAGAAGGGACGTCGAACAGATGTGCAGAACTATAGACCTATATCTCTAACGTCGATCAGTTGCAGAATTTTGGAACACGTATTGTGTTCGAGTATAATGACTTTTCTGGAGACTAGAAATCTACTCTGTAGGAATCAGCATGGGTTTCGAAATAGACGGTCATGTGAAACCCAGCTCGCGTTATTCGTCCACGAGACTCAGAGGGCCATAGACACGGGTTCACAGGTAGATGCCGTGTTTCTTGACTTCCGCAAGGCGTTCGATACAGTTCCCCACAGTCGTTTAATGAACAAAGTAAGAGCATATGGACTATCAGACCAATTGTGTGATTGGATTGAGGAGTTCCTAGATAACAGGACGCAGCATGTTATTCTCAATGGAGAGAAGTCTTCCGAAGTAAGAGTGATTTCAGGTGTGCCGCAGGGGAGTGTCATAGGACCGTTGCTATTCACAATATACATAAATGACCTGGTGGATGACATCGGAAGTTCACTGAGGCTTTTTGCAGATGATGCTGTGGTGTACGGAGAGGTTGTAACAATGGAAAATTGTACTGAAATGCAGGAGGATCTGCAGCGAATTGACGCATGGTGCAGGGAATGGCATTTGAATCTCAATGTAGACAAGTGTACTGTGCTGCGAATATACAGAAAGATAGATCCTTTATCATTTAGCTACAAAATAGCAGGTCAGCAACTGGAAGCAGTTAATACCATAAATTATCTGGGAGTACGCATTAGGAGTGATTTAAAATGGAATGATCATATAATGTTGATCGTCGGTAAAGCAGGTGCCAGACTGAGATTCATTGGAAGAATCCTAAGGAAATGCAATCCGAAAACAAAGGAAGTAGGTTACAGTACGCTTGTTCGCCCACTGCTTGAATACTGCTCAGCAGTGTGGGATCCGTACCAAATAGGGTTGATAGAAGAGATAGAGAAGATCCAACGGAGAGCAGCGCGCTTCGTTACTGGATCATTTAGTAATCGCGAAAGTGTTACGGAGATGATAGATAAACTCCAGTGGAAGACTCTGCAGGAGAGACGCTCAGTAGCTCGGTACGGGCTTTTATTGAAGTTTCGAGAACATACCTTCACCGAAGAGTCAAGCAGTATATTGCTCCCTCCTACGTATATCTCGCGAAGAGACCATGAGGATAAAATCAGAGAGATTAGAGCCCACACAGAGGCATACCGACAATCCTTCTTTCCACGAACAATACGAGACTGGAATAGAAGGGAGAACCGATAGAGGTACTGAAGGTACCCTCCGCCACACACCATCAGGTGGCTTGCGGAGTATGGATGTAGATGTAGATGTAGATGTAGAGGCGCTGCAGTCTTAAGTCGTGCTGTTAGCAAAGGTACTCAAGTCGGTCATCTACTGCGCTAGTCCATTAACACCGAATCTACGGTTATTTCAAGCAGTGTTGCTTGTTTATGATCACTGACAACACTATGCAAACGCTGCTGCTCTCAGTCGTTGAGTGAAAGCCGTCGGCAAGTGCGTTGTCCGTGATGACATATAATGCCTGATTTGTGGTACTTTCGGCACACTTTTGATACTAAGGAGCTCGGAATATGGAATCCCCTAATGATTTCCGAAATGGAATATCCCATGCATATAGCTCCAACGAACTTCCGCGTTCACAGTCTTTTAACTCCCGTCCTGCCTCCATAGTCACGCCGGAACCCATTCCACGTGAATCACATGAGTACAAATAACAGTTCCACGAATGCACTGCCTCTTTTACACACTGAGTACGTGGTACTACCACCATCCGTATATGTGCATATCGCTATCCCACAGCTTTTGTCCCCCCCCAGTGTAATAGCGTTGTGTAAACTATGGAAAGATTAAGTGCAAAGGAAGACATTTCACTGCAGTACTCTTAATCAAGGGTACCCGTGCCTGTATTCCACATCACGCAGCAAATGAAGTGCGAAAACATTTTGTAAGTGCAAAAAATCGTGCAGAAGTGACAGATACTATACTACGCTCTCGTCAGTTTACGCTGTAGTCGTAGGGAAGCTGTTCGATACAGGCTACGAGCTAGTATCATCGTTACCGTCACACGGAAGTGCAAAACAATCACCGCATCGCATTACCGAAAATATATGGGACCTACACAAGATCCGATCGATGATGTAGGAATATCCTTTCAAGAAAATAATTTACTAATGAACTACTTCAGCATATTTTCACTTCCACATGACAGACTGCTGGCGTTTTCCAGTGGAAAGGGAAAGTCGTGTTTATTAAGCTGCGAATCATTCTCTATGGACGGAACGTTCAAGAGTTCGAGCGAGCGGTTTTGACAATTGTTTATACCTCACGCTGACACGCTGATTTTAGAAGTACTTGGGAGAAAACAAACACTGTTCTAGCTGTCTATGCTTTGCTGTCCAACAAAAAGCGGGAAAATAATGGCCACTTTTTTTAAAACTATTAAATTCAAATTGCCAGAATGGATCGTACGTCTCTCATGATGGATATCGAAATTACTAAGGTCCAATCAGCAACAAGTTGGTTTCTTGTAATTATCACTTTAACGTGTTGGCAGCATATTCAGGAGAGCACACCTGAAAACCAAAAGCTTCAGGATATCTACGACTATTTTTCGGACCCGTGGCTCGATAACGAGTATATGCCAAGAAATATGTGGAACTGTAGTAGGAGGTGGCATTCCACTAAGGACGACTCTGAAGGATGGAACTGAAATATAAACTCACTAATATCAAAAGTTCATCCAAACGTTTTCTCTTTAGTAACAGATCTTCAAGAAGAAACAGAGTATAACGTCCACAAGGCTTGATCGATTAATTTTAAATATCAATGGCAAGAAAAGAAAGAAGTCAGCAATTGAAAATTACAAGAGTATTACAAAGGCTTTAAAAAGATTGAAAACTGACAGCAACATAAGATCATTTATAGTTTGTATGGCCTAAGGACAGAAATTACAGTGGTGGAGAAAATGTCACAATCACTGAAAATTATGTATAAATTGGAAAGAATTTAAAGCACTTCATAGATTTTTAAACTCCAAGATATTTTTCATGGCAGATATGGACTCCGATCACAACTGATTGATTATTAATTGTAGGTTAAAAATTTTGCAAAAAGGAGGCAAATAAAGGAGATGGGACCTGGGTAAGCTGAAAGAAACCAGAGGTTGTTGATAGTTTCAGAGGGAAAATCGGGTAACGATTGATTGAAAAAGGGAAAAATAATATAGCAGTTTCCAGAGATGAAATATTGAAGGCGGCACAGGACCTACTAGGTATAAAAACAAAGACTAGTAGAAATCCTTGGATATCAGATGAGATACAGCAGGAAATGCAAAATGGCTAACCAGGAGGGGCTATAACACAAAAGTAAGGATATAGAAGAATATATAAATGTGGAAGGAGAAGTTACCACCTATAGGGAAATTAAAGGGAAGAAAAGCAGCTGTATGAATATCAAGACCTCAGACGGAAAACCAGTACAAGCAAGGGAGGGAAAGCTGAAAGTTGGCCGAGGTACATAAAATGGCTAAAAAAGGAAAATGTACTTGAAGGCAGCGTTATGAAGTAAAAAAAGAGGATGCAAGTATTGATGAGGATGAGGTCGGAAAGAGATGGATTTGATTGTGCAGTGAGAGACTTAAGTGAAAACAAGGCCTGTGGACTAGACGACATTTCATAAGAGATACTGGTATATTGGGGAGGGCGACCCCTGAACAAAACTATTCCATCCGGCATGGACGATGTATGAGACAGGAGAAATACTCTCAGACATGAAAAAGGGTGTAATGATTCCAATTTCAAAGAAAGCGCGTGCTGACAGGTTGATTATTATTGAAATACCAGTTCAATAAGTCATGCTTACAAAATGACAAAACGAATTATTTACAGTACAATAGAAGAACTGACAATGGCCTTGCTGCAGTGATATCGCTGGTTCCCGTCAGATCACCGAAGTTAAGTGCCGTCGGGCTGGGCTAGCACTTGGATGGTGACCATCCAATCTGCCGAGAGCTGTTGGCAAGCGGGCTTTACTCAGCCCATGTGAGGCAAACTGAGGAGCTACTTGACTGAGAAGTAGCGCCTGCGGTCTCGTAAACTGACATGCGGCTCGGAGAGCGGTGTGCTGACAACATGCCGGCCGAGGTGGCCGAGCGGTTCTAGGCGCTACAGTCTGGAACCACGCGACCACTACGGTGGCAGGTTCGAATTCTGCCTCGGGCATGGATGTGTGTAATGTCCTCAGGTTAGTTAGGTTTAAATAGTTCTAAGTTCTAGGGGACTGATGACCTCAGATGTTAAGTCCCATAGTGCTCAGAGCCATTTGAACCATTTTCGCTGACCACATGCCCTCCATATTCACATCCAGTAACGCCTGGGGGGCTGAGGAAGAGACGGCGGTCGGTCGGTATCGTTCGGCCTTCCAAGGTCTGTTCGGGCAGAGTTTACTTTAGTATTTAGTTTACAATAGAAAAACTGGTAGAAGACTACGTCGGGGAAATGTAGGAACACGTGGAGAAATACTGCCCTGCCTTACAAGACAGGTTAAAGAAACGCAAAACTATGTTATAGCTTTTACACATTTGAGAAAAGCTTTCTATAGTGGCTGCTGGAATACAGTTTCTGAAATTCTGAAGGGTAAAATACAGTAAGTGAAAGGTTATATACAACTTGTTCAGAAACCAGACGGCAGTTATAGAATTGAGGGGCGTGAAAGGGAAGAATTGGTTGAAGAGGGAGTGAGACAGGGTTGTAGCCTATCCCTCATGTTATCCAGTTTGTACATTGAATAAGCTGTAAAGGACACCGAAAACAAATTTGGAGCAGAAAAAAAACAAATAAAGAGGAAAGTCATAAAAACTTTGTGTTTCGTCGATGATATTGTAATTCTGTGTTGGAATGGACTTCGAAGAGCAGTTGAAAGGAACGGACAGTATCATAAAAGAAGGATAAAAGATTAACATCAAATATAGCAAAACAAGGTTAATGAAATGTAGTGAATTACACCAGGTGACACTGAAGTAATGTAGTAAATAAGTTTTATGCTTGTAGCACTAAAATGACTCATGACGACAGAAGCAAAGAGAATGTGAAATGTTGATCGGCAATGGCAAGAAATGCGTTATGAAAGAAAGAAATGTGTTTACGTCGAACATAAGTATAAATGTTAAGGAACTCTTTCTTGAAGATATTAGTCCGGATTTTAGCATTATATGGAAGTGAGACGTGGACCTAAATGGTTCAGACAAAAGAGAGCAGAAGCTTTTGACGATGGACGGATTGATCATGTAACCCATGAGGAGGTACTGAATAGAACTGAACAACGTGATTAAAATAAGGGGTCGATTGATAGGACACCCTCCGTCACACCAATGGATCACAAATATAGCACTGGAGTGAAGTGTTCGGGTAAAAAATTGCACAGGGAGAAAGTAAGATGAATACAGTAAGTGAGGTCAAACGGTTGTTGGTTACAGTAGCTAGTCGGAGATGAAGAGGCTTGCAGTGGACAGAGTATCGTGAAGAGCCGTATGAGACTGGAATTCGGACTGAAGACCATAACAACAACAACACCTATTAAATCCGTGTGGTCATTACGCTTAACGTGGCTCCATATTGTTACTCCTAGTCATTTCACGATAGTTTTGGTTTCTAGCCATTGATCGCCAGGAGAGTAATCCTAGTGTACTAGACTTCTCCTATTTACATGCATTTCGTCACATTTACTTACTTTTAGGGTCAACTGGTAGCTCTTCTACCAATCGTCGATATTTCGCAAGTCTTCCTGCAATTCGCGACAGTCTTTTCGTTTGACCTGCTTGCCAAATCAGTCATTACCAGAAAAAAATATACGATAATATACACACAGCTGTCAAATGTACAACCTATGGTCCTAAGTCCCAGTAAATCAGACATTACCACTTAAAAAATAAAAGAAACTTTTGTCTCATAGACAACATCAGGTGTGAACGGTCATGGAGCTACCGCGTTATCTGCTAGATCATTTACATATTTAGTAAACAGAAATGTCCAGTCAGGCTTATTTGGGTTACTCCTGAAATTTCCTTTACGTCTGTCGCCCCTGTTCCGCTAAAGGCGACCGCTGCCTCCAGTAGTCGGAATCGCATGGACAAACAGAGCGAGCTGACTATCTCAAGATCGTGGTATGCGGAACCTATGTTGATATTTTATAAACAAGATCTTCGTTCTCCTAAAACGTAATAATTCTCGAGGATAAAACATGTTCCATAGTCGTTATGCTTGCTACAGCATGCGTATCTAAAATGTTTGAAAACGCAGTGCATAAAAACTGGATTTTCCGGAGCTCATACATCGGGTTCTAGGTAGGATCAAGGGTCTGGGATAGCCCTATGCATACGGACCACTTGTATACACATCGTCACATTATCACTATCCTACAGTACAGGAACAAAGTATGGGTATTACACTTTTCCTCCTGCTTAGGAAAATGGAGCAAATCGATGAGGGGTTTTTTTTTTTTTGATGTGGTCTACAGTGGGATTCACAAGACTTATGAGGCACCATTAGTTCTTGGGCAGTTCCTCGGAAAATCTCACAATTTTTTTGCCATATTTTTGCCATCACCAGTGGTCCAAACCCTGCCGAGGATTCCAATACGGCTACGCACAGCAAATGGCTGAAATTTTTACGATATGTTTCTAAGACCCCTTCTCGAGCAAGCTCGAAATTTTTTTTATATCTTTATCCGTTTCCAGGAAACAGCGTTGCATAATTACCCTCCTACTACGCGTAAAATCCGGTATGAAGATAAATCTAAGATAAGTAACACCAACAAGTTGCCCAATTTTTAACAGTATATTCTCTAGGCATTTGTCTGGAAGAGCCCTCTCGCCGGTTCAAAAAGCTTCATCCGTTATAGAGAAACATCCCAAAAACTTGTTTTTTGAGCACCAAATCCAGCCGCACATCCGAGGCGGCTAAGTTCGGAAAACGCCTGTAATCTTTATGATGTATTCCCAAGATTCCGATCTCAAACGACCGTGAAAAGTTTCTGGATATCTTTATCGTTTCCGAGATACAGAGGTTCAAAGTTACCCTACTTGTACACGTAAAATCCGGTGTGAGGCGATAACGTACTTTATAAAGTGATGTATGACAAAGAAATATGCTGAAGAGAGTCTTCGTTATCATCTGGGAACCACATGCTGTATTGCTGAAGTACATGTATAGCTTTTTTGCACGTAAAATCCGGTCTGAAGTGTAAAATTAGTTTTGCTTTCTTCAGTTTCACATGAGACAACTATCGTAATTTTATTGACCAAAACATTTCTTTTCATCAATCCATACGCTTCATAAAACATAGCATCTAGTTGTGCCGAACGATCTTCGTAGCGAAATAAACATTTTAGGGATTTCAGGTGGAACAGTTCCGACGAGTAGCATCAGCGAGATCAACACTGCGGGACAAACATTTAGCTCCCTGTAGTATTTAAAACCAAAGACATATTCTTTAGCTTTTAAAAGGCTGGAGCTAAAACCTAAATAAAACCACTGGAAATCATAACTAAAAATACCGAAAAATAAATAAGAAGCAGAGAATTTTCTAATACAAAATTTCTTAAATAAATAACTTAATTAATTAAAATAGAATAAAAGACCCTGAGTGAGAATTTTTGGTAACCGGTGGCAATGTCTAGCAGCAGAATGAATAACACTGTTGTAGCATGTAAACTCCGTCCGCAGGCCTTGGCAGTCCCGTCGATGCCGACCGACCGTCTTACCTTCCTCCAGCAACAGCGTCGTTGGATGCGGTCCTGCACATCTCTCTCCCTGCCGTTGTCAGTTTCCGTGACCAGAAACCACCTCCACACGATTAAGCAGCTCCTCAGTCGGCCTCGGGAGGGTGAGTGCATCCCGTTCCTACCCTCCCACCAAAGAAACACCCCTACCAGTACCAGGAATCGAAACGGAGTCTTCTGCATAGCAGTCAGCCGCGCTGACCAGCCAGCTATCGAGGCGAACACTGCTTTAGCATGTGTCTCAAAATTCTGGTGAGTCTTTCATTGCAAAGATGAAGATATAGATGTAAGTATATCCAGTAGACACAGGCTCCTAATCTGTCACCATTCGTCACTTACACTTCTTAAACAATAAAGTATTCATAGACGATGTCTAGAAGCTAGTGACTGCAAATAATAATAATAATAATAATAATAATAATAATAATAATAATGAGAACTGTGGCATAAACAAATACTATTTTAGCAGAAATTTCGAAGTAATGTAGTGGCGTTTAGCTACAAAGATGAACAACTTTTTTTTTATTGGAAATTTGGGGTAAGTTTCTATGGGACCAAACTGCTGAGGTCATCGGTCGCTAGGCTTACATTAACTTACGCCAAGGACAACACACCCACCCATGCCTGAGGGAGGACTCGAACCTCCGACGGGAGGAACCGTGCGAACCGTGTCAGAAATGTAAATGTATCTCTAGTGGTTATGGGTTTTCCTTCTGTCATCACATATACATGGTATACACCGAAGTAAGCAAAGATGGTGTATTGGAAATAATTACGTGTAAAGAACATGTAAAGTAAAAATGTTGTCAGTTATGTCACATTGATTTGTCTGTACGTCAGTGAGTGCGTACGTATCTGTGTGTGTGTGTGTCAGAGAGAGAGAGAGAGAGAGAGAGGAGGCAATGCTTAATACTGTTAAAGGAAGAGATGTGTAGGTAGAGAAATAGGGAGAGGGAGACACAGAGCACAATGTTCCTTACGAGTCGGCTGTGGGTTGTTAAGCTTCCATCGCTTCCAGATTATAGCTAAGAAATGGTACCAATTGATGGTGTAATTGTGGTTCTGTTAGATTTTTTGAGTCAAGACAGATAATTTCTTATTTAGAAACTACCACGGAAACATACAAATATATAGTTCTTAGTAAATTTTTTATGGTAAGGGATTGTGAGACCAAACTGCTGAGGTCATCAGTCCCTAGGCTTACACACTACTTAATCTAACTTAAAGTAACTTAACGCTGTGGACAACACACACACCCATGCCCGAGGGACTCGAACCTCCGACGGGGGGGGGGGAGTCGCACGGACAGTGACAAGGCGCCCCTGACCGCACGGCTGCCCCGCGCAGCAGTAAATATGAATGGGAAGAGTGGAGGCAATTGTTTATGAACGTGCATGCAGTCTATAAAGGCAGACTGCTATTCGAAACAGTTGTGGTACTGTTGTAAATGCCATTTTTGTAATTTAAAATGGACTCAAGTTGTTTCATTTCCTGTTTTTATGTTTGGAGCATTCCAGGATTGTCTACTTTTTGTCTTTAGTTGAATATGTAAAATGCTGACGCTTTTGTTACTTGATGTTTTGTTTCACGACGGTGGGTGGTTACTGCAGGTATGTGACTTTTTTCTCTCTTAATGCCTTCGTGTGTTCCTTGAATATCAGATGATTTAGATACGTCATATAATGTCATCGGCTCTTACATTAACAACTCATTCCCGTAGTTTATTTATCTCTTATCTGCAACTAATTTTATTTTTCTTGTAGTATAAGTCACGTAAGTTGACTGGTATTGTTATTATTGTAGTCATCTGTCGGAGGACTGATTTGATTTAGTTTTCCACACGAATACCTGATGAGAACATCCCCATTAGTACTTTAAACCATACAGTAGACAGTGGATGTCTTCTGAAAATACATGTCTGTTGTTTCCACTTGTTTCTACTGTCCGCAGTAGCATTGTAGCGAGGTCACATTGATTCATGTCATTTGATCAGATCAGTAAATCATGCAGAATGTTGCCTCTGTAACCACTGAATAAGCTGCTGTCACTCTTCAGGCTGCTCATTCCGCCGGTACACCGTCGTCTGTGCATATGCTTAATAATTTAAAATAACATACAGTTCCACTCGGAAGGATACTGTCATATTAATTAATGTAACACATTTATGGTGAAATCAACTCTATTCTGGAGACAACCTTTTCGGCAGGGTAACCACAGCTGTGAGTAATCATCTTGGGTACCGATAATCTACTTCAACTCTATTTAATCCTTAATCTATATATCACTATCGATTAGTGCCACGAAACCGGTAGTTACGCAGAAATAAAAGACTAAATACAGCTGAAGCGTTTTATTAATAAGCAAGATGACAACTCTATCCTGTCGTGTGCTGCCGACAAAGTCCGTTAGTAGCAATGGCACGTAGTGGAATGTGGAAGTTACTTATATGTAGGCGAGCTAATGGGCCGCCTAGAAGGTGTCGAAGGCAAGACATCCAAAACCAAAGAGTAGCGTCTCTCGTTAGTAATTAAATCGTCTTTCGTTCCCAGTTCGAATACCATCATCGTTTAAATTTTGGACGAAAATCATCAGCAATGGGGACCGAAGACATCCGTCATAATAAATCACCCTCATGTAGCCAATGACCTTGTAAAGAGGGTGGAGGAGCGGACAAAAGTTGAGGGCACTCTCTTGCCCCTGGGGTGGGAAACAACCCCTAAAGGCGGACGAATCAGCAATGATCAACGGCATGAGGATGCAGGAGACAATGTAAACCACTGCATTAAAGACACATAACTTGTACCCACAGGACATGTGGCTTGTAATTGAGAGAGTGTCATGGTGATCTCCCAATTGGCAAAAGATTTCGGAACAGTCCACGATTTGGATACACGGAAGAGGGCTGCCAAGATGGAGATGACCATGAGAAAAAATTGGATCATCAACGAATGTATAACGTTCTACGAGTCACGGCATGGAATGTCAGAAACCTGCACGAAGTAGGGAAGCCAGAAAATCTGAAAAGGGTAAAGCCAGTCGAGATACAGTGAGGTTAAGTGAAGCAGAATGGAAAGAAGACAAGGTTTTATGGTCAAACGAGTATAGCGTAATATCAACAGCAGTAGAAAATGTGACAATCGGAGTAAGATTCGCTATGAACAGGAAGATAGGGCAGGAGTGTGTTACTGTAAACAACTCAGTCATAGGTTTCTTCTCATTAGAAGCGACAAAAAACCAACACCGACAACGATAGTTCAGATATGCACGCCGACGTCTCAAGCTGAAGATGAAGAGATAAATAAGTGTATGAGGATATCGAACGGGTAATGGAGTAGGTAAAAAGGAGATGAAAATCTACTAGTCATGGAGGACTGGAAGACACTTGTTGGGGGAGGAGTAAAAGAAAGGGTTACGGGAGAATAGGTGCTTGGTAATACGAACGACAAAGGAGAAAGACTAATTTCCTGTAGTAAATTTCAGCTTTCAGCTTGTAATAACGAGTGTTCTGTTCAAGAATCACAAGATATTTGGAAAAGACCGAGAGATACGCGAAGATTTCAGTTAGATTACATCATGGCCACATAGAGATTCCGAAAACAGATACTGTATTATAAGGCGCGCCCCAGAGCAGATATACACTCAGCTCACAATGTAGTTGTGAAAGGAGCAATTTGAAATTTAAGTGATCCTTCAGGAGGAATCTATATGCAAAGGGTTACGAAGTACTAAGGAATGACGAGATATGCTTGAAGGTCTCTAAGGTTGGTAATGCAATAAGGAGAAGCTCAGTAGGCACTACAGTTGAAGAGGAATGGACGTCTCTACAAAGGACAATCGCAGATGTTGGAAAGAAAAACATAGATACAAATAAGGTAACTGCAAAGAAGCTAAGAGTAACAAAGGAATACTTCAGTTGATCAATAAGAGAAGTAAGTAAAAAAATGTTCAGGGAAATTTGGAGATACAGAAATACACGTTGCTGAGGAATGAAAATAACAGGAAGTGCAGGGAAGCTAATACGAAATGGCTGCATGAAATGAGTGAAGAAATAGAAGGAGAAATGATTGTCGGAAGGACTGACTCCGCATATAGAAAAGTCAAAACAACATTCGGTGAAATTAGAAGTACGGGTAATAACATCAAGACTTCAACGGGAATTCCACTTTTAAATTCAGAAGAGAGAATGGATAGATGGAATGAGTAAGTTGATGGCCTCTTTAAGTAGAAAGATTTGTCAGATGACGTGATAGTAGATAGAAAACAGGCGTCAATTTGGAAGAGGTAGAGAAACCAGTATTAGAACAGATTTTAAAAGAGCTTTGGAAGACTTAAAATCAGATAAGGTAGTCGTGGGGAGATTCGACATTCCAAAAGAATTTCTAAAATCATTGGGGAAGTGGCAACAAAACGACAGTTCCGAAGACTGCAAGAGCCGGTAAGTGTAGCACAATGAACTTAACAGCTCATGCATCCAAGTTACTGAGAAGATGATTGCATTACATTAATATTCGTTCCATAGAAAAAGAATACGACTTTTCATAATGATGGGGAATGTGTCTGTATAACTCCTTTTTACACAATATAATTATTTTTTTCTTTTTCTTTTTTTTTATAGTGACTACTTCAGATCTAAAAACTCATCTGTTGAGTAGAAGGAAATGTCATTCAGAAATTCTATCAATTTGTTTTTAAACGTTCGTTGGCTATCTGTCAGACTTCTAATGCTATTTGTAAACTAGCAAAGACTTTTGTGGCAGCATAATTCGCCTTTTCTTTGTGCCAAATTTAGATTTAACACATAATAGTGAAGATCATTCTTTCTTTTAGTGTTGTACCTATGTACTTCGCTGATGTTTTTAATTGGGGTGAGTTAATAAAAACAAATTTCGTAAGCGAATATATGTATTGCGAAGGTACTGTGAATATCATGAGATCCTTGAATAAATGTCTGCAAGGTGATCTTGGGTGGGTTCCAGCTATTATTCTGATTACACGTTTTTGTGCAATGAATATTTTTCTCTTAATGATGAATTACCCTAAAATACGATGCTATATGAGAGCAGCGAATGAAAATGGGCCTAGCAGTCTAATTTACTGATATGTTTATCACCAAAGTTTTCAATCACCAAAGTTTTCAATAACCTTAATTCCTTAAGTAGCTGAAACTAACCGTTTCAGCATATCATCAATGAGTGTCTTTCAAATCAATTTCTCATCAATGTACACACCCAGAAGTTCTGAATATTCTGCCTTAGCAGCACACTTCTGTTCGAAGTCTACATTTATCAATGATGTTATGCCATTTATTGTACACAATTGTATATACTTTGTTTCCTCCAAATTTAGTTAGAGTCCATTCATAGAGAACTACTTAATAATTTTGTGAAATACTTTATTTACAATTTCCTCAGCTGATTTTTGATTGTTGAGCGTAATTACTATACTAGCATAATCAGCAACAAGAACTAGCTTTGCATTTTCATGAACATAGAATGACATGTCATTAATATATATTGAGAACAATAAGGGACCCAGACTGAACCCTGTGGGACTCCAGTCTTCACACCTCCCCAGTCGAATTGTAGAAGAATGGGAAAGAAAATTGTAGAGGTGTTAGATGTGTCAGTTAGGCTTTAGGGAAGGTAAGGAACCTCAGAGGCAATTCTGACACTGCGGTTGATAATGGAAGCAAGACGGAAGAAAAATCAAGACACATTCATAGGATTTCTTGATCTGGGAAAAACGCTCGACAATCCCAAATGTCGGAGCCGGGTAATATACAACATGTACAAGAGCCAAGAGGGAATTATAAGAGTGGACAGCCAAAAACGAATCGGATTAAAAAGTTGTGTAACAGGTATATAGACTTTTGCCCCTACTGTTCGATCTATACATCGACGAAGCAATGATGGAAATAGAAGAAATGTTCAGGAGGAATTAAAATTCAAGGTGAAAGGATATCCATGAAACGATTCGCTGATGACATTGATATACTGAGTGAAAGTGTAGAAGAATTACATGATCTGCTGAGAGTAATGAACATTATAATGAGTATGCCATATGGACTGAGAGGAAATCGAAGAATGAGGAAAGTAATGAGAAGTACCAGAAATAACAACAGTGAGAAACTTAACAATAGGAAAGGAATATGTGCAAAACCCTCACAAGAAGGAGGGACAAGATGATAGGACATCTGTTATAGCATCAGGGAATAACTTCCATGGTATTAGAGGGAGCTTCAGAGGGTTAAACTGTAGAGGGAAATGAAGATTGAAATACATGCAGCAAATAATTGAGGACATTAAAACTTAAGTGCTACTCTGAGATGAAGAGGTTACCACAGGAGAGAAATTCATAGCAGGCCGCATCAAACTACTCAGATGGCTGATGACTCAGAAAGAGAAAAAAAAAAGGCGAATTTGTTTGCTAAGGCATGTGGCAACAAGGGCGAGAGCGCGTCGCTGACAGATGTTCTGCTGCGTTCGCTCCAAAACAGCCAGGTGAAAGTGCGTCAACGAAGGAGCGTATGTGTGTAAATTCGAGTACGGAGAACTTTATCGACGGATGGTCGCATAGGACAGACAATGCTTGAGCAAATGGTGGAGTGTCAGACAATCTTATAAATGGCTATGTTAAGCACTCTCAACTTCAACGATAAATCACAGTTACATGTTAAACCAGTTCTGAATACATTTTTGAGCTCAGAAAAATAATGCATATCCAATGAAACAATAATATTTTCATATCTGTAAAACAACAGAAGTTAATATTTCACAGCAAATAAACATTTTCACAACGAACCTCTGAATTAACAGCTTTTAATCAAAAAATATGTGTGAAATCTTATGCGACTTAACTGCTAAGGTCATGAGTCCCTAAGCTTACATACTACTTAACCTAAATTATCCTAAGGACAAACACACACACCCATGCCCGAAGGAGGACTCGAACCTCCGCCGGGACCAGCCGCACAGTCCTTGACTGCAGCGCTGCAGACCGCTCGGCTAATCCCGCGCGGCAGCTTTTGATCGCTTCCTGCAATTATTACATACGATATCCCAGCTTATGCATTGCACTATAGCTATCATCTCGGAATGCTACGTATCATTACGTATTGTATATTGACTTATGATTCTGTTACATAAATGTTTGCCGCGAGGGATTAGCCGAGCAGTCTAGGGCGCTGCAGTCATGGACTGTGTGGCTGGTCCCGGTGGAGGTTCGAGTCCTCCCTCGGGCATGGGTGTGTGTGTTTTTCCTTAGGATACCTTAGGTTAAGTAGTGTGTAAGCTTAGGGACTGATGACCTTAGCAGTTAAGTCCCATAAGATTTCACACACATTTGAACATTTTGAACATAAATGTTTGTCAGAATATCGTATTCTCCAGATTTGCGCAGTTAATGAATACAATGTGAATACCTCACATATTATGATACTTGTGAAGTTATTTGATGAACAGTTTACTATTTTATCAGCAACTTTATTTAAATTTTGATTGCAAGTGCTATTGAAAACTGTGCTAAGATAGAAGCGTCAACCACGTTTATTAGCGGATGCCAGAACTGAAAAAAAGGCGCTTCTATCAAGAAGGCACAAATGTCTAAAAAAATGTTTAACGGCAATCTCATGTCATTTGTTGTGAGCACAATTGCACAAGAATTCTGGTTTTAATTTATTTAAGAACCAACTACTGTTTATGTTTACTGGAAATCATCTTAGTGTAAACTAATGTTCATAACGTATTTGATTATTGTTGTAATATATTAGTTTATGGCAGGAAATTCAACAAGAGCCAAATCGTGTCTGTAGAACGTAAGAACAATGTAATTCTGATGGGGTCGGTCATCAGACAATGGAAAAGCAGACAGTATTGGAACACTAAAAGAGTCAAATGGAGACGATACTTTTCAAGTGAAGAGCTCACGGGAGCAAGTCTGGACATTATTACGTTTGTGCTGTAAGGAGACAAACCTGTCTGTGGTAACATACGCGATTCGGACTTACAGATGACCGTTTAACTTTTGAAGGCACTTTTCGGTCAGCTCTTGAAGGGGACACTTTATGTCGAGTGCTGGAAGAAGGCAGACCCTCCTACAGTAACGTGGGTATAGGTGATTGATTCCGGGCGGTGAACAGCCACCACAATACTATGAATTTTGAAGGGGTTTTGACTCACGAGGGATCTGAATGCGTGCCCGAGCAGGATTCAAATTTTTTATCCGCTTGTACTTCAGAAGTGAGGATAGACTGAGTATGACTTACTGTTCTTTGTATTGCGAGTGATAATTTGCAAATCATCATGTTGCACTCTGGACTGTTATAAGCTAGTGAATATTTCGTGTATTGTGATTACGAAATGGACGTACTTTTAGCAAATCTGTGACTACAGTTTTGTCTGGGAATTTTGCTACCCTTCTCGCAACGCTATCAACATAACTTCACTGCATTTTCTATGGGTAATTTCTTTCTGCATTTAAATTGAATATCGTAGGACCAACTCCCGTTTATTTGCCATGTCCTTTCATCAATAAACATTATTAAACATAATTCTATGGCATCTACATAAATTACAGACATTAGTATGGAATCATTGTTATTAAATTAATTTTCATTTTTCACATTTTCATCTTCATTTTCTTGTATTTCTGTATATTTCATTATCTCTCAAATCTGGCCACTGCAAAGACTGTTTGACTGCAGCCAGTCCTAGACAGCCATAGGTTATTACGAGCAGTGGATTAGCTGTAGAACATGGAAGAAGACGTGCACGGCTCCACCATCTGACTATATCGAGCTATTCTTTTTAAACGGAGCTGTGCATAGCCCAAGTACCTAAGGAACTAGTAACAACACGTAAAAACACAACTGTTTTGCTCCTATGGGATGCTCTTTAGAAGGTTAACTACTCAGTAGTAACCGTTGGGTAACATTTCAAATGGGGCCGGTCGAATTGGAATGAAATGAAATAATCCTGAGTCAGAGATAGGCAATTAGAATTATAAAGGGTTTAACAGACCATCGAGGGCAATATTTCGTTGAACTAGGACTGGTGAATCGTCAGTATGTTTCTTAGAGTGAACAAAGTTTCGACTTCGTCAGTTTCACTAAAGTGAATGAGTGCGATATGTTATTTATGGATTTTTCCGTTACTTCTTGGTAGAACAGTTCGAAATTTAAGGCTGAACAACATGTACACTACTTTTGTTCTATTGATTTTTTAATTCGACCTACTTCTCAATTTATTAGGGCATCTTCAGAAAACCACTCATTAGAGATTCGAAGAGATACTGGTAACCAAACGTTACAGGCAAAGATACAGTAATTTGTATAGTGTGTTGTGCATCAGGCTTGTTTCTTAATGTTGAAATTACACTTCACACAATCGGCGATGTTGAGCACAGTAAACAATTAATCTATTCACACAGGACGGAACTTTAATATCAGATACAGACAACACATTAAAAACACTGAATGCGACTCATCAACCTTCTTTCAACACGTACAGATAGAACAACATACCACAGACAATGCAGCAAAAGCAATCCAATTTTGCCAGTAACACCTAAAGGTCGCTTATTAAACATTCTGGAAGAAGTCGAAATCTACACACATGCACGCATATATTCACAACAAATGCTGAACGAGCAATTAGATCTAAAACATAAACACTTTGTAGAAAACGTAATTCAAATCATCGATCATGAAAACGGATAAACAACCAAAGACATAAGCTAAGCCAAAGCAATCACACGTTCACTGTTAAAAATAAACAACACGGTAATTAATGGAAATTGATAAGTAACTGCTCTGATGTTAATTTATAACATCATTGGTTAAACATCAAACAAAGAATTATGACACACAGTTAATGAATTTCAGACTATAGCTCCCAACATAGCCTATGAAAATAACTTTAAATGACGTAAGAAAAACGCTTAAGTGACTAACCAGCAATGTTATACGTAAATTAAGAATTCCATAAATGTATTGCTGTCAATCTCATATATGACAAGTAGGCTACCGTCTGCCCTATAAAATAGTGCATAGTAAAACCATTACCTTCAGATCGCCTGATGATGACAATAGTGCTGAAACAGGCCTGTCATGATTAAATATACATCTCAAAAAACAAGCAGCTTTTTGAACTTAATTGATAATGTTATTAAAAGATGTATTTCTGAAGTTTGTAGGGTAAGGGATTGGAAAATCTGTCATGTGTAGCAGAAAGTGTCATTGTGGCAGTTTTTGGGTGAAGCTTAAATATGGGGATGTTCTCAGTGGTAATTGCTCATTTTAGAACAAGCTGGGGATTTTGAGCTAAATGTCTGTTTATTTCAGGTGCTTCTAACAGGCTTCGTTTTGTTTGCTACATGTAGTACCTCTTTGTGGTTTTTTATATTTTTGTGCCCCCTTCAGTACATATTTCGCAAAGATGGAGTCTGACTTTTGCAATCTTCAGCTGCATTTGTGTTCATTCAGCGTAGCTGTTATGGCCCTGCCTGTCTGATCAATATACAGTTTGTTGCACTCATTGCAAATGATTTTCTAAACAGCACTGTTACTTATTATATCTATTTTGTCCTTGCTATTGAGTAGGAGGATGGGCTGTAGTATCTTTTACATAAAATGAAGTTTTGTAATTGCTGGATTTGAGGGTTTTGGCTAGTTTGTGAGATAGTTTTCCTAAATATCGTATAGCAAGTCGTTTGACTTTAGATATGACAGTTGCTGCGGAATGGGTGTATACGTAGGGTAATATTTTTCTTCCTTGTTTCTTCTGTAAAATTTTATCATTAATTCAGGGGTACAACCATTATTAGACGCATTACATTTAATGGTGTTCAATTATGTTTGAAAACGTGTGTTTTGACATTGGTATGGATGTATGACGATGCACAATGGAATGGAAGGCAGCATGTTTATGTGATATTACGTGTTGTGAACATTAGGGAGTTAAGTTGTATGTTGTTGTTAGTTTCCCAGAAATTTTGTAACTATGTGTCTTTGTAGTGCTATCTATGTTGAGGTCCTAGAAGTTAATAGATTTTTCACCAATTCCAAGGCGAACTGCATGTTTTATGTTGTGAGTTTAGATGTTCAAGAAATGTGTTCAGTTGCCTTTCAGTGCCAGGCCACAGACCCAGTACATCAACTACGCATCTGTACCAATATTCGATGTTATCACTGAGATGCTCATTATGTAGGACCTGTTTTACGAATTGGTCCATGAAGATTTCCGCTGAAAGAGGACTGAGGGGAGACCACACTGCCAAACTACCTATCTATTTGTATAGAATATCTTCAAATGAAAATAATTTAGATTGACAAATAAGCTAAAAACTAGTTTGAAGTAAACAAAAAGCAGAAGAACAATAGCATTGTACTTGTTATTCAACCTTTAATAGAGTTTGATATTGTTAGGTGTGTTTTCTGTCATCAGGAAGTTGCAAGTAAACTAATTTAAAGGACATCGTTCTTCATTTCCGAAGAAACTTGTCATAGACTCTGATAAATTTTGCAGTAAACAATACCAACCAAGTCGAATACATTTAGGCTACATTTTAGATTCTTTCATTAGTGTGGCCAAAGTAAGTCTCTCTTCCTGAGGCCCTACATCCTGTCATTAGGATTACAGATGAGCTGCTTGGCGATACCTGCCTTTGCCATGAGTATCCTTGGCTCTGTGGAGTGGCGCCATGAGTTCCTGTGAGTTCTGCCTGGTGAGGCAGAGACTAGCAGTTTGATGTGAGTGTATGACCAAGAAGATACTGGACATACTCATAAACTGCCAGCTGTCGTGACCTGGCAGAGCTACAGAGAGTGTGGCCTGGTAGAGGTCTTTCTCTTCACTACGTTTCCTGCAGCTCATTGTTGATGTGCATTTGTACTGGAATCTTGGTTGGCTCCCAGCAATGAATGAATTCTAATTGTCCATGATGCACTGGAGTGTCGTACGAGTACAGCTCAACTTCCAGGAGGGGAAATCTTATCTGAATAATGCAAAGGAATATTAAATACAAGCGATGCATTTAACCTGTAACCTTAAATGACTTGATTAATGTAGACTGTGCTTGAGCTTATTCACTCTCCTAGACTGTCATTGTTTTCAGGTGTTTTCGAACTCGTGTTTTGGTGTAAATAAGGATATGTTTTCAGAGCTCGCAGATAGCTCCTCCAGTAGGCAGTGGCCATTACTAAACTAGCTAGGTACTGGAGCTTGTGTTTACGAAGTTACTTTTTTATCACTGTGGGGTGTTGGGCGAGAAAGTTGTGTGGTCTCATTGCAAGTAGGTGTTAGGTTCGTGCAGTCTAATGTATGGCTTTCCAGACTGGGAAGGAGTGCCTGGTCCCCGGCACAAAACCATCTGGCGGACTTGTGTCGAGGTCCGGTGAGTCAGCCACGCAGTGGATGGTTTTCAGGTGGTTTTCCATCTACCTCAGCGAATGAAGGCTGGTTCCCTTTATTCTGCCTCAGCTACACAATGCAGCCATTGCTGCACAAACAAGTTCTCCATGTATGTGTACAACACCATTACTTTACCACGCAAACATAGGGTTACACTTGTTTGATGTGCGATGTTCCCTGAGGAGGTCCACTGGGGGCCAAACCACACAATAACCCTGTGTTCGTTGTGGGGTGGTAGAGGGTTGAAGTGGACTGCGGTAGTCGTCTTGGGGTTGCGGACCACTGTGGCTGCGGCGGGGATAGAGACTCTCCGTGGTTTCTAGGCCCGTGGTTAACATACAATACAATAAGTGTTATGTTGGCATACGTTTTAGCCTCGTCCTTGCTAACTGATTTAATATTAATCTACTGGGTTTCTTTGGGTTTTAAAATGCAAGAGGGCTTCTCATGACAGCATTCTAGTTTAGTGTGATTTGAAGTAATTTCATTGATGTGCTTGTGGATTTTTTATAGGATTATGCTGCAGTACCCATGTTTGGGGTGGGATTGGACATGAGTTAATAACTACAGGTGCAAGTTACTTCCAAAAGAATTGTATTCTGCCATCTTCGCCAATGCAAATATTGTTTATTTTTTTTACGACCAGGGTCATTTTCTTACATAACTTGCAAATGGGAGGTCAGTATGTAACTTAAGTATTCACGACTTGTATTCTTAGGAGACACCCACTGACCGAGTGGCTACCAGTGCTACTCATTTATTAATCTATTATATAATATGTAAACTTCTTTACTCTATTCCTTGGCTTTCCTTTGTCAATAATTTTTTCGACAAATTCTATACGTTTAATTAATATGTCTCTGAGTTCACACTCGGTACTTTAATAATTCAGATGTCACTCCAACACACCCTGTGGTACGTTGTCAGATCATCTGAAATAAGGTATGGCAGTTTACAAGGACAAATGTGTTGTATTGTACTTCAACATAATGTTCCATTCAATAAACATCTTCAGTATTAGTTGGTTTGTTAGTTTCATGTCCCACAGTTCATTTTTATATCAATCATAATCATATGGAATGAGCTGTCTTAACATTCATGTTAAATGTTCCTATGTAAGTACAGCCTCATGCTGACCATTCAAATAAATACAGACGAGAGTTTGTAATTCTTGACCATCTTTAACTCATGAGGAAAAAAAATTGATATGCCAAACACGAAGGAATGACAAGGAAAAACTTTTTCAGTTTGTGTTAAAATTTAACTTTTTGTCAGTCAGATATTTTAGGTAAATACATAGGTGATCAAAAATTTGGTTGTGGCATGGTGCACTTTCTGTGCTAAAGACAACCTTGAGAAGGACTAATTAATGTAATTTTTTCTTCTTGTAGTTTAATGATTTTTATCACTGTTCCCTTAAATCTGCAGTGGAGTTTCAATGAACTTTATGAGAGAATGAATATACTGTAAAACAGTAGTCAAAATGGCTAACTCCTTAAACTGATATCTACAGAACGTTTGTGGGTGAACACCACATACTACTCTTACACAACGTTTTGGCAACCAAGTTTTCCATTTTTGAAGCTTATTATTCTTTATGACATTATTGAATGAAAATATGCAAAACACATTAACTTACTGATTTGTCTCTCACTGATATTTGCAATGATTCTAAGTGCAAATGTGGGTGAACTAAGTTCTTTTAGGAGCCCTAAAATTAGCTTATCCAGTCTGAATTCTCCTCAATACAGACACACAAGTTTTGACATTTCCACCCTAGTTATTATTTTGTCTTCACCAGCTACTGTTATAACTGTGCAGCACCTCTTGAAGTGCAGATCTGGCTACGTTGTGTCATTTGTAAATTGAAAATGAGACCATTCACAGAAAACCATTCAATGATACTTTTAAGAATATGATTTACCATCTCTTCTATTCCTGTATGAATGTTTAGAGAGATTATAATACTAGTTTCACCCGCAAAAAGAACTATCTGTTCTTCTTATATGTTGGGTGGTAGGTTGTTTAAATATACAAGAATCAGTAATGGAGCTATGATTGATCCTTGTGGAAACCCATGAGTTGCTTTGTCTCTGGTCAGGAGAATCTCTCCTGCTTGCATGGGTTGCATTATTAAGTAAAAATGTCTATGTCCTTTTGATTACATCTGATATTATTCATTGGTAGGTTATAGCATTAGTTCTATGAAGCCTTAGTTTAGAGAGACTTTATTTGACCAATTGTAATTGATTATCAAGTATTTAAAATTATTTCCTCGTTTTCATTTTTAAGACTGTGTTCAAACATCATAATATGTTGCACTAGATGTGGATTAATCTCAATATCCTAATTATCACAAGCAGTTCCTTTAATCATCAAATTGTATCAACATGCTTGCGGTCCTCAACTGTAATTTTCATTATCGGTGGTGTTTCTACCTACGATTTCTGAACACTTTTACCAGAGGTTTTCCCATACAGTATGTAGGGATAGTACCACTGGGTGAACAGAGTCTGCAAAGGACAGTCGCATATCCTCTCACAACGGATAAATGTCAGAATAACTAAATACACAGAAATAAACCGACTGGATTGATAAAAATAAATGAAGATGCAACTACATGAAATTATATGGGGTAGAATATTTCAGTTGCTATTGATATAATTTCATATTTATTAGGTCTTCACGCTTATCTAATTCAAATCAACCCATTCATTTCGTTTTACTGCATTTAATTCATTTCACTTTGTGGTTGAGGGGGAAACTGATCATATGTATTTAGTTTGCATATCAGGCAACCACATTCCGACCAAGAGATTAGCAACATAAGCTTTACTGTGGAACTCTTTTAGAAGGAGAATATTTTCCAATGGGTATGTGTTTTGTAGTGTGGGTAAAGAGTGTGTTACTCATTACCAACGAAAACTCCTAATAAGCAAGACAGTTATCAAGACAAATATACTGAGCAATTCAGTCAACTCTAAGGACACGTCCTAGACGAGTTTTGCATAATGCCTGGATAGAGAGAGAGAGAGAGAGAGAGAGAGAGAGGCAAAGAGATACTCCCACTGTAGAACGCTTTGCTGTAATAACTGTTGTGGAGTCACTCAAGACTTTGATCATGAATATGAACTATGACCATTAGTCACAGGTTTAAGCCTCAGAATCAGTATCTTCATTGTCACTTCACACAAGCAACAGACACTGCCAAATAAGTCTTCTGGTGCTCACACTGCAATGCATCTGACAATGTGGTTAATTAGTCAACTGCACATTGAATTGTCTCTGTGCTGTGGTGTGCTTTGCCAAAGCCAGGTGCAACTCTTTCTTTTAGATGACGCCATTTAGTCTACCTGAGTTTCAGAGATGATCAATTGATGATGAGGACAACACAGCACCCAGTCCATGAGTGTAAAATTTACCTATACCAGCAGAAAATCCAACCCAGGCTCCTTCAATTGGCATCCCTTCATGCCTGACCCCACAGCTATGGAGGCAGACCCACTAATGTAATGAAAAGCCATACCATCAGGCAGTGAATATCTTCATAACGATGATCTGTTAATATGAAATTAATGGGTAATACCCAGGAAAACGTGACTGAGATTATCATTAAGGGGATTAGTGTATCCTTATTTTTGGTTTAATTCTGGGGTCTAATGAAATATTTGTAACAGACAAGGAATAAGTTATTAAGTAATTTAGTAAAACAATTTAGATATGATACCATGTAGATAAGTGTTTTTGATGTAAATGGAAATATACAATCCAGCAAGTAATCTAATCATTTACTTAATTGCAATATTTATAGATAACACATGTCTGTGATGAAAACATTGTCTCAAATTTTCATAGTGATTCTTATGGTATTCGCTGAATATAGAAAAAATAGTGAAGAAATTCCATCACGATTTGTTTACCCAAAAGTCACACAATGAATTTTTACTTAAGGTTTTTTAACATACATACAAACTACAACTTTTCGGTAAAATATAACTTTAACTTTAAAATAAAACATTTTTAGCGCAATACGTTAACTTGAAAATGTAATAAATCTAAATTTAGATTGTCATCATGAGACAGCATTTCTTTTCTTATAAAAACTACATGGTAAAACTGGTAGTATCCAGTTCATACTAGATTTGCTACCCATATGCTGTCTGTGTCAGTACCAATTCCTCATTTCCTCCTTCCCCCTCCTCCTACTGCAAGATCAAGCCACTGTCAGTATGAAAGTAACAACTCTGCTGAACATACTTCGATTGTTTCTTCATTGAAGTGAAATTTAGTTCTGTGTTTATAATGGCTTCTAGATGTTGTGTGGACTATATTGATTGTTTGTGCTATATATGTACACTTATACAGTTAAAAGGGATTCTGATTTTATTAAAAGGGTATACTTTACCTACTTTGGTATGAATATGAGCGATCAAAATAAATCATGGTTTCCTTACAAAATGTGTTCTGTGTGCATAGAAGAACTGAGACAGTGGTTTCAAGGTAAGAAGAAAAGACTTCATTTAGCTATACCTATGATTTTGAGAGAACAGAAAAATCACAGGAGAGACTGTCGATTTTGCTCTTGCTGTGTGCAAGGTTTTAATTTGAAAAATGAAAAGCTGATTTCGTATCCAAAGATTCCTTTACCTATGCAGCCTGTCCCTCATAGACTTCAGTTACCTGTTCCTTGTCCTCCAGCTACACCTGAAAACATTTTAGATGATGTTGGTCAGTTGTCTCACAACAATGATGAACATGACAGTGACGCAGGTATGAGCCCTCCCAAACAATGAGCCAAAACTCTTCACACAGTCGGAACTAAATTATTTGGTTAGAGACTTAGGTCTCCCAAAGGATTCAGCCAATGTTTTAGGCTTAAGGTGGAAAGATAAAGCAATGCTAGCTCCTGGTACATTCTTTCCTTGGTACAGGGGCAGAGAAAAAGAGTTTGTGACCTTTTTCCATCGAGTGGGTGACCTCGTTTTTTGTACTAATGTTCCTGGGTTGATGGAGAGATTCAATTTCAGATATGAACCCGATGAATGGAGAGTTTTAATTGATTAATCCAAAAGGAGACTGAAAGCTGTTCTTCTTCACAATGACAACCAATACGTATCTGTATCAGTAGGACATACAGTTCATTTGAAAGAATGTTATGAGAAACATGAATATTGGTCCTCAGCAAGATGAGATAGTTTGCTCATAGGTGGACTGTTTGTGGTGATCTTATGCTACTAGGCCAACAGAGTGGCTACACAAAGTTCCCCTCCCTCCTCCGTGAATGGGACAGCCATGGCCATAAACAACATTACGTTAAAATAGAGTGACCAGGAACTAAAATTTAGTTTCCTTGAATTAAGAACGCTAAGAAGGAGAGTTTAGTGGATAATAAACAGATTTTACTTCCGCCAGTTCACATAAAGTTAAGACTAAGGAGACAATACATCAAAGCATTGCATAAAGATGGAGAGGGTTCTAGATATCTTTGTGAGCAATCTCCTGGTCTCTCTGAGGCAAAACTTAAATAAGGGGTATTTGTTTGCATGATATAAGAAAATTTATGAAAAATGAAAATTTCGAGTTGGAAATGGAAAACCATGAAAGGAAAACATGGAAATTCTTCAAACAAATAGGAGAAATTCAAAAGATCCAAACTACAATAAGATTGTTGCCAATCTGTTAACTAACTCCAAATGGTTGAGCTGCAACATGAATGATAAAGTTAATTTCTTCATTCTCATTGGAACTCTTTTCCAGAAAATCTGGGAGCTGTCAGTGAAGAACAAGGGGAAAGTTTCCATCAAAACATAAAAGAAACAGAATAAAGATATTAAGGATTCAGGAATGCGAACATGATGGATGACAACTCCACAGCAGCAAAAGTACAGAAATAGGTTTGGAAGGAAAAAGACGTTACTAGAAGTCCACACAACAGTGTTGTAAAAAAGCTCTATCAACTTCCCTTACTCAATGTTTAAGATTAACGTATGTTTAACGTGATTTAATAACACTGTACATGAATAATACTGATATAAAAACGGCATTTTAGGATTTTCCCTAAAAGTTTTACCTCTTTTTGTTGAAAAACCTTATGTGATAGAAAAAAAGTCAGTATCGTTTCTGAAATCAGCACCAAAACTCCATAAAAATCTGTTATCAAAACTAAATTTAAAAAAATACTTTCTTTACAGGTGTATGTTATCAATGTAATTAACGCAACTTAGCTCCCCAAACTATGTAGCATAATAGATCCATCATATCTCAAAACAGTGAACTTCCTAATGTTGGTCTAACAAAAATAGTTCTACAGGCTGTTACTTAAAAACTTCTTTCTAATCAGGTGAAGGCTGAAGACTTAGAGTGAGCAATTAACTGGAAGTACATTTCATTTATTTATTTATTGCTGTTAGAACTTACTCTGCCACCTTATGATTGTAAGCCTGGACCTAATATTCTGTACATTCTATATTTCTTTCAATACAAAATTTGAAACATATTATCAAATAAAAAATGCTTTATTGGTGGAAAAGAGTATAAATTGAAGGAAGCAAAATATTAAAGTAGAACAAAGAAAAACGCCCCGCTATAGGACCTTTGATCCCTATTATGTTACAATGGTAATCAGTAATCTTCAAATTGCCCCAGCAGTATCGCAAGTAAATGTTTCGATTGTACCTAAATGGGATGTTTTTACAGATCAGGAGCCAAAAATAGTGCTATACAGACCATCTTCTTCCAACTGTTGTGTGTGAGCGATACTAGCAGGCAGGTGGTTTTGTCACGATTTTCGTAGGGGTTCGTGTTAACGCTCATTGGAAAGGTTATTTGCAAGCTTTATGAGATTATTTTAGGTTGCTATATCAGCTAAATTGTGTAGGAATTATTGTCAGCGCTGAACCGTATTTTCCAAGAGTTAATACCAGATTTCACATTGCTATACATACATAGGATGTGTTAGAAGACAATGAAGGTTTGGTAACATTGTCTTCCCTTGTCTCCACACCCCCTGATTTAATGAGTTTAAAGTTCAGTTCAAAAGGAAAACCTGCAAAGTTAATACAGATATAAACATCGCTTGTGTCATTTAAAAGTGTGTGCATAACAAAGGAATCCTGACAGAGAGAAGGTCTGATGAAAGTGTAACGTTCTTTCAATGATTAGCAGAGATCAGTTCTTCTTGTCTTAGGCAGCAGTGCTGGAGAAACTGCTTCAAACTCAGCAGAAAGAGAGAAACAAGGAATAAAGTGATATAGCGACCACATGCAAAGTGCTGTTTGCTCATCTTGATGGTACACAGCACCAGAAGGATCCCAAAATGTATTACTCTTGAATCATCTAGCCAGATTTTATTTATTGTGACAGAGTACGTTAAGGTCAAAAGTAATTGTCAGATACTTAATGTTATGGTGTGAAGTGAAGCGCCAGCACGCCAGTCGGGTATGACAGGGACGAGAAGTCAGTGAGAAGAAGTCAGCCACTCACACGCTGACCGGATGTCCCTCCAGGATGACAACGTGACAGCACCAGCCAGTATGTGAAGAGGAGTTAAGCAACATGACCAACTGGGGATGGCCCAGTTCTATAGCAATGTCAACGATAGTGACATCGATAGCAGTTCAAGAAAGACTTTTGTCAGTCAGAGATCAGCAGTCACTGCAAAGACTGGTTATTTCCTATGTCGCCCATTGCTGGTGACACACCTGTATAGTTATAAAATTAAGTTTTGTATTTGATTATTACAATAAAAATCATTAATGCAACTTGTCTGATTGTTTGTCTAGCGAACCGTGTATGCAGGCGGCCTAGGCAATACAAGATTGACAACGAAGCAGGACGTAACACTTAATATAGTGCTGCTGTAAAAAGCTGCAAGATGGCGAAGCACAGGTTCTGATATTACAAAGCTTTCACAAGAACTAGAAATAAATACAGCTTGTAATCTGTTCAGTTTACAAAGCGGACAACAATAAATCATATCCTCACAGTTTATTCGACACAGTTACAAAACATAATTTGTATCATTTGTTTGCCAGTTCCTTACATAATTCGTTTTGAAGTATGGGAATATAATCGCCAGTGTGCTATAAAATAATAAGTAGCGCCACCTGGTAGTGGCGGTGAAAACTATTCGTGTAAATACTTTTACCTTAAGGGGAGAAGCTAAAATTTTACTTTTCATTATTCTTATGATGGTTTCCTTAAAGGTTTAAACAGTGAGCAAACAGTAGTATGTATAGCAGAAAATAAAACATATAAATAAACATTTTTGTTAACAAGTAGAGCACTTACCCGCGTAAGGCATTGTCTCGAGCTGGAGTTTCCATTCGGCACACAGTTTTAATCTGCCAGAAAGTTTCATATTTGTTAACGTTTGAAAGAAAAGTGCGCTAGGTTGGCTAAAGACACTATCAGTAGATGAAAAAGTCGAACAGTTGCAGTCGGTTGTCGGGAGACAGTCCTAGTGTGCATTGTATATAGCTGTGTGCGTTTGTGGTGTCTGGAGGAAAATTGTGGCCTGGTGTGTTTGTGGTGGCAGGGTATTAAGGTGACAGAGGAAGCAAGTGGCCATGGATTAATAGCAATTAAATCACTACCAGACGTTGTGAGAGAGAGAGGTGGGTGAGGAGAAAGAGGGAGAGACAGAGAGAGAGAGAGAAAAGAAGCTTTAAGTTTACTTTTTATTATTCCTATGATAGTCTCCTTAAAGGTTTAATCAGTGAGCAAACAATAGTATGTATAGCATACAATAAAACATACACGTAAACATTTTTAACAATTAGAGCACTTGCCCACGAAAGGCATCTATCACGGCTGGAGTATCCATTCGGCAAACAGTTTTAATCTTCCAGGGAGTTTCACTTTTGTTAACGTTTGAAAGGAATCTGCACTGGGTTGGCTAAAGACACTATCTGTTGTTCAAAATGTCGAAAAGTTGCAGTCTGTTGCCGGGAGGCAGTGCTAGTGTGTTTTGTATGCTGCTCTGTGCCCTTGTGGTGTCCGTAGGAAAAGATGTGGCCTGGTATTTGTGGGGTGGCGGTGTATTGAGGTGACGGAGGGTGCAATTGGCCATGGATTAACAGCAATAAAATCACTACGGAGAAGCTGAGTGCGTGAGAGAGAGAGGGGAGGGATGGCAGGGAGAAAGAGGGGGAAAATGAGAGAGAGAGAAGCTATAATTTTACATTTTATTATTCTTCACTCTCTCTCGAGTGATACCAGTGAGCCACTGACATCGTAACAGCCACTCCGACAGTGGGTTTGCACAGATCAGCCAACCAATAAACTTTGTGAAGTGCAGCTCTCTATACTATTTTGAACTCTTTTGACCTTATTCAGGAAAAAGTTATTTCAGCGAAGTTACCTTTATTTCCTGATGTTTTGACCCACCTCAGTATTATAGCTTTGAACTCATATACTGGGACACTGAAGAAGACGTATTTATTCCACTGAAAAGGAAACAAAAAATCTCTCTGTTATTGCTGTTTGGCAATACAGTTTATTTAATTTTGCTATACGACTTCTTCCTGATGGCATTTCATTCTTAAAGGCCGTTAGAATCATGTCGCAGAATATTACTAGCTGCGTGATATATTTTAATACTGCAATAGTTACAGTGCGTGATTAACAATGTATTACCGTATTAATTTGTCTATGAATTATTGCCTATTATTTTGTCAACTTGTTATTAAGTCAGCACGGTGCCGTAGGATAAATCTTTGACCATGTCTACACCAGTCTTCCAGTTTTCGTATGCAATGAAACAATATTTTTTCCTCATCTCAAAATCAAAATTGTATTCCTAATATGTATCCTTGCACATTTTTTGTTGTAACGCAACGGTGGGAGTCCAATGTGCATGTAGTTATCATTGATAATTAGGAAGGTTATTAAGGTTGGAAATCTCGACGGTTGCATTACAAAATCGACCGAACAACCCATTAAGAAAGTCGTTGATTTGGCATGTAATTAGCGACACAAAGAGTTGAAGCCAATGTACAGTAGCCTTTTAGCGGTAGACGTTGCAGTTGAACCTAGCATAGTTCATTTGCGTCAGACACCGACTTACGAATATGTTATGAAATTTGGGGAAATTAGCCAGGTGCCATCAGTGTAGCTAACAGTTTCGCAGGATCTATAGTCGCAGTGAGGTGGCGAGAAAAAAATTACTTGTGACTGTGGGTCTTTAAATGTGAAGCATGTGCGAGCTGACAGGCGTCGACTGCAGCAGGCGATTGCTGGACTTCTCGACTACTGTCGCTACGGATGTTCCTGGATGCTTCTGTCGAACAGCACCGCTCTTAAACGAACAAAATAGGCGTCCGCCAACAACAGCTACGTTAGCACGTTTTTGAACCATGGGAAGCGTTATCTTTTGGTGCTCTAGCGCCACCTGTTTTCTAAATCATTGCCAAAAGTTCCATTCAGATAAATCAGAGACCTAGGTGGAGAAATATTTCGCGGTCCAGGACACAAGAAAGTACATCCAATACCTGATTAAGATGCTTAACAACTTTATGGAAGCACCTGGGTTAGCCACTTTCAATGACTCTAGGTTCTCTAGGATTAGCTACAATCAGTTTAGTACGATTAACTGAACTAGTTAAACATGGATTTCCTTCCATATTCATTTTTCCATTCTCAGTTTTCTTTTCGTTTGTAGTAACTTCTACGACACTTCGTGTACATCATATAAAAGAATAACTGAAAACAATGCTAATGAATTTGACAATTTAGCTTAGAGATACACAGAGGCACAGGTAATTCAATAGTTCCATGATTGTTATGTTCACGATTGATGTTATGATTTGGAGCGTGAACGAAAGACTGCAGAAGCGACTAGAAATAGTGCTACAAGTTGGCCATAATGATGTTACTAACTGACTAAATAATTCCACTCAACAATTTTCTACAGCAAAAAAGGAGCTCTTAATGAGAAACATGTATAATGTGTATTTGAAAACACGATATCTCTGACATTTCATTCCGATGGGCAAATAACCGAAGTGTTTTATAGCTCAGTACTGTCCTCCTTTCTGAGGCAAACTCAGATTCACTAGACTGTAGTGCAGAATAGTTTTCCTTGTAGTGTTGTAATGATTAATATCCCTGTTAGTCTAAAATGCTATGGCTTTTTGATAATAAATTCCCTAAGTATTTGTATATATATATATATCGCTGGCGGAAAAAACCAAAAATCACAACACTAAAAGTAATTAATGTAGGGTAATAAAATTTTAGGAATACATTTGCCTAGGGCACGTTTAATTGATAAATGTTGCAAGATCATTAGTTAATGTAAACGCGAGATGAGTATTCCAAATGTGTAATGCTGGTACATTAATAACTGGTGTAACCGCCAGAAAGTTGAATGGAAGAATGAAAACGTGCATACAGTCTATTGTACAGGTGCTGGATGTCAGTTTGCGGATGGAGTTCCATGCCTATTGCACTTCGTCGGTCAGTACAGGGAGGGTAAACGTTGGTTGTGGGTGTCGCTGGGGTAGTCTGATGTGTCCTATATTTTCTCGACTGGAGATAGCTCTCGTTATGTAGAAGGCTGGTGAAGCATGTCGACATTCTGTAGAGCATGTTGGGTTATAACAGTTGTGTCTGGACGAGCGTTATTCTGTTGGAAAACATCTCCGCAAATGCTGTTCATGAATGGCACCACAACAAGTCGAATCATCAGGTTGGCGTACACTTTTGCAGTCTGGATCCGTTGGATAACCACGAGAGTGCTCCTGTTGTCGTACAGCATCTCACCCCAGACAATAACTCTAGTTGTAGATCCAGTGCATCTAGCACGTCAACACGTTATCTGCAGGCCCTCAGCTGGTGTCCTTCCAACCAACACACGGCTATAGCTGGCATTGAGGCAGAAACAGCCTTCCTCAGGAAACACAACAGACCTCCACCCTGCCTCCAATAAGCTCTAGCTTGAAGTCACTGAAGTCGCAAATGGCGGTGGTTTGGGTTCAGCGGAATGCACACTACGGGGTGTCTAGGTCGGAGCTCTCCGTGAAATAACAAATTTGTACAGTTCGATGTCTCATTGTGGTGCCAACTGCTGCTGGAATTGCTGCTGCGCTTCAGTGCCATACGCCGAACACAATATTCTTTCCTCACGGTAGTGCACGTGGCCGTTCGGAGCCCAGTCTTCTTGCGACCGTACGTTCTCCTGAACAAGGCTGCCAGCTATCATGTACAGTGGCTCCATTCCTGCCAATCCTTTCTGTAGTATCGCAGAAGGACCATCCAGCTTCTCGTAGTCCTATTACACGACCTCGTTCGTACTCAGTAAGATGTTGACAAAGATGTCTTTACCGCTTTAAAGGCAGTCTTTGTTAATATCAGCTCACCACATCCAGCCTCAAAGATAACTAACGCTTACGACCGTTGCAGTGTGTAAATCAAACCTGATATGCTTCCTCTTACACGGCTGGTGCAGAATTTACATGATCTTGCAGATGTAGAAGCGCGTCTACCAATTCATGTCGCACAAGTTCTTCTTGGTGCTACCATTTTTTTTTTCAGCCTCTCTTCTGATCAACAAGCAACATTCCAATGAATATATCTACTGCAAGGCTGTGCTTGACATTCGCAGTTGCTTAAACAGATGTGCGCTTGTGTGAAATCCAAATATAATTTTAATTACTTTGTTTTGTGTAATGAATACTTATTTCTTAAGCTAATATTTTCATCGTTGTATTATACCGTAAGACATCAGAGGAAGGAAATATGATAACTGGTGGTTTCTTGGTTCCAAAACTTTTAATTAGGCTTATGACAAACGAAGCTGAATTTCAAAGTTTTCCTCATTTTTCATCAATATGTAGATGATTTTTTTTTCTTTTGTTGCTGAACTATGTTCACAGTTGCTGGGACATTTTAGAGGTGTGTTTAATCAAAATGTCAGAAAAGTACATTTTTGCAAACAAGTAAAATGTGGTACCGAAACTGACAAACCAAAACATGCATAGAGAACGAAAGAGGCGGGAGAACGGCGTGAATAATGGGAAAGAGAAACACAGTGAGACACAGAGAATACGAAAACAACGGAGTGAATATGGTCAACGTGAACTCTGCAACTTGCATGCATTACGCGACAGTGTCCGAAGCGAGGACTAGGTTTATCTCTCGGGTGGACGAAGGGAGTTTGCAGCCTGCTGAATATTCACGGTGTTCCGGTATGTCGTATGCAGACTCAATCAAGGCAGCCAATTGGACTAACGGAGGTGGTTATCACGCGGGGGTCGCAAGTTTAGGGTGCGGATCCTGATGAGACACCACCAGTTTCCAGTATCGTACCAAGAGGATGTGAGGGCAGGGCGGCGAAGCGTTGACCGTCGGAAGATTTATTTTGTCCACGGCGAAAACGAAAACTTAAAAGATAGAAGGTAGCTCGCTCGGTGAATACGTAACACTGTTCCCGAGCAGACGTCGTTCCAGGGTTGGAGTCTGCGGAGACTGAAGTAGTAGTTTCTTACTTTCTCCTCCTCCCTCCCTTCCCCGAAATATACTGATAATGACAATAATCATCAAGACTACTTCGTATTTTAAGGACGGAAAAGCACATTTTCAGGGCATTGGCATTAGATGTCGACCCCACACAAATATTTGGCCCATAAATTTGACTGTATGCAGTTATGAGCTTCTAGATTTACATCTTTTAAACTTCGCGCACAGCGCTTGTTTGACAATCGCCCCACCCCACTGCAGTAGCCTAATGCCCGAGCGCAAAGAACCGTACAGTTGAGTGAGAACCAGAGCCCTGCTATTCTCAGGATGTTGATGGTGAGAAAAGAGGAGGAGGGAGATGAACACATCTGCCCATCGTGTTTAGAAATCTTGAGAGCGGAAGTAGTAAGTAATACAACGGGAATATCAACCCCAAGCAAACATACATGGAACATTTTTTTAACGTTACTCTCGTACTGATATTCTGCAGCCATATATACTCCCCAAAATCAAAATGAATAAACGTAAGCAGCTGAAATATTATTGTGAAATAAAGTTAAGGATTTTTGATTTAGAATTTAATGATGTCAATCACGCTGAGGAATAGCGCATTTCCTGCGGATGTACTTCTCTTTAACAGTGCCAGGTATAAAATCCAAACAAAATAACGCGTCACCGAAGTCAATAATTAAGTAGCGCTGAGCTGCTTGTTAAATGACACACTCGTCCGTTTCATTCACTCAGCATTTGCGAATCGCAATATAAAAATTTTGAAGCGGAATGATCTGTGGCGCCGGCTGTAGGCTAGAAATCGCTCACTTGGACACCATGAACAAAGTATGTTAACTAGTGCTACAACACTATTCCTCAAACCTCTTACTTGCACCACTGTACAGTAGTTCGCAATCGGGCACTAAACGGCAGCAGTGGGGCGGAGCCTGTGACAAACGATACGCGCATACCGCATTGCCACCAAAATTCTGGAGGCAGTTCCCGTGGAGCAAGCTTGGTACCGTCCTGCGCGCAGTTGTACATACCAGGTTTTGTCACTAACTATGTACATAGAGGCTGGGTACCAAAGGAAATTAAAAACGTGAGCTGTTTTCATAGATCTGTCTGCTGCCTATGACACTGTCTGCTGAAGACATGGCCTATTGTAAGCCGGCCGGAGTGGCCGTGCGGTTCTAGGTGCTACAGTCTGGAGCCGAGCGACCGCTACGGTCGCAGGTTCGAATCCTGCCTCGGGGATGGATGTGTGTAATGTCCTTAGGTTAGTTAGGTTTAAGTAGTTCTAAGTTCTAGGGGACTGATGACCTCAGAAGTTAAGTCCCATAGTGCTCAGAGCCATTTTGAGCTTATTGTAAACAGTCTCTTGCCTGAGAACTACCAGACTTATAGATGCCATGCTTGCTGCCGGAACATTCCAAATAGTAATAGGAGAACAGATAAGCGTCCAAAGAACCTTGAACAACAGCCTACGACACGGCTACACAACTGTTCAGCTTGTATATTGCCGATATGCCACCCACATCTTCCAGGAAGTTTGGGTACGCAGACGATTGGGTCTTGGCAACACAGCACGAGAACTTTGTGGTCATGGAAACAACTTTGATATCTGAATTTGAAACATTACGTACATACTTTCGTAAATGGAGATTACAGACAAATGCTACAAAAGCCGAAATTACATGTTTTCATCTCAATAATAAATTAGTAAGCAAGCAATTTGACGTCCGTCTCGAGGGAGATCGGCTCCGATCTAATGAGCATGCAAAGTACCTTGGAGTCGCTTTGGGCAGAACGCTCACTTATAAACGACATCTGGAAAATACTGTAGCCAAACTAGAGACTAGGAATGGAAAATGGAAATGTCGTGTGGCTAGGGCCTCCCGTCGGGTAGACCGTTCGCCTGGTGCAGGTCTTTCGATTTGACGCCATTTCGGCGAACTGCGCGTCAATGGGGAGAAAATCTCCGACCCAGCCGGGAATCGAACCCGGGCCCTTAGGATTGACAGTCTGTCACGCTGACCACTCAGCTACCGGGGCGGACTAGACTAGGAATAATATTCTCCAGAAGCTGTGCGGCACTACTTTGGGCTCCTCGGCTGACACGCTACACGCGTCGGCACTCGGACTGGTGTACTGGGCCGCGAAGTACTCCTCTCCGGACTGGATGAACAGTGTTCGTGCAGCTGAATAACAGGATGCGAATTGTCAGCGGAACCATGAGACCAACCCCAACACATTGGCTGCCAATTTCTGCGCCACATACCACCTGCGGACCTACGAAGGAAAAATACTCTTCTCCGGTAATATAGGAACTTAATCGACAACGCCCGGTTCCCTATACACTGCGACATGCGCGACCTGGAAAGAAACAGACTTCGGTCTAGACCTCCAACAATGATAACAGCCAAGGAATTGCAAAGTGTAAATTTTAATGTAATAAAGACCTGGATGGAACAATGGGGACAGGTGTGCCCTGAGCATTCTCAAGCCCTCCCCTGCATCACTAGGAGATCGCCCGGATATGAACTACAGCGTAAAATACGGTCATACCTTAACAGAATACGCACAGATCACGGAAGAGGTGCCGATACTCTGTAAAAATTGGGTAAAATACCAATTCCCTACTGTGACTGCGGAGCCAACAGACAGACCATCTACCACATCGTCCAAGAGTCCAACAGAAGAGCATACTGTGCCAAGTTCAGTGATTTTCTTATGGCAACAGACACCGCAAAACACTTTATACATATTCTTGATGTTTGTGTTTCATTGTATTGACAATACATAATCTTGATGTTTGTATTTAGTTGTATTGCCCATTATCTGTATATTTTATACTTCTTATAGCATATTTTATTGTGTTTTTTACGTATAGCTTTGTTTAAACATTTGTAAGAAGCATAAAATGATGCGCAGTGCCATACCCTAAATAAATAAATAAAAGCATTCAGAAGGTCATACCTGCGAACTGTCAGAATTATGGCACAAATTTTTGAACGGGATCGATTGATGAGGCTGATATCTCGCAAGCATGCTTTTTTTTTCTCCGTAAAACATGAGGTCAGGTTTGTGATGTTTTTTGTTACTCGTAGCAGAGGTACCACCAACGAATAGCTACATATTGGGTTAGTGCATGAGTTCGCAGCATTTGTAGTTAAACACAACAGATACAAATAACAGAGACTTTAGTCATCAGAAATATATTCTCCTTCACTATTTACGACAGTCAGCAAACGCTGGGGTAACTTTCGTTCCGTGACTGTAGAAATCACGTGGTTTTGAGGCGAAGAACTTTTCGATCCATGTTCGGAGCGCATTTTCATCCGAAAAGGAAGTTCCTTGAAAGTTGTTCGATGGATAGCGGAAAGGTGAAAATCTGAGGGTGCAAGATCAGGTGAATAAGGTGGATGCGGAATGATTTTACAACAGTATTCCTGAATAGTGTTCTCGGTAAGTCTAGCGGAATGCGGGCAGGCGTTATCGTGGAATAGCATCACTTCACGCAGTCTTCCTGGCAGTTGTCCTTTTATTGCGTCTGCAAGACGTCTCAGTTGTTGAAAATAAATACAAGCAGTGACGGTTACACCTCGGGGAAGAACACCACACCGTCGCTGTTCCTCAAGATGCGTAATATTATCTTTTGTGGGTGCGAGCAGTTCTTTGTACGGGTAGTTGATGCTTTTTTTGGGCTCAAGCATTCCTTTCTTGTCCTTATGTTCGTATAAAGATACTCAGCACTTCTCACCACCAGTAAGAACATGGGATAGGAATGATTGATGTTGTTCACGAACCAACTGACGAGCAAGTAGGGACGCGCATATGACCACCCGCTGATTTTATGATTTTGGCTTACAGCATACCGTACCCTTACACCTGATATTTGAACCGTCTCTACTGAATGCAAATGTTGCATGATAGTGGAATTATTACAGTTCATCACATCTGCCATTTCTTGAGTAAACTGACGTGGATCATTGTGGATTAATGAGTTTAAATGATTTTAATGGAAGCCCGAAGGCCTTTCTGAACGTGGAGAATCATCAAAGTCAAAACTATTATCCTTAAAACGAGAAAACCATTTCCTTGCCGTTGTCTGTCTGATGGTATTATCTCTGTTCACGCTGCAAATGTTTCTGGCTGCCTCCACTGCTGTCACCCCCTCCCCCCTCCTCTCCCCTACGGAACCCAGACAGAAGAATGTGTTAAAAATGTTACGATTTCTCCACTTGGCACTCCATCTTACAGTGTCCATAGTTCTACCAACTATCTCCAAATGACAAAATGACAGTATGAAAACTCAAGTAGCGATAATGAACTACAAATAAAAGTGTCAGTCAATAAATAAACCCATAGCAACATTAATACCAGCAATCAAAACAAAAACGCTACTAACTTGAGTACCAACCTAATAAATGCCAAGGACATGAAAGAGCATAAAAGAACGGAATAGTGACGCAGACAGATCGAAAGATAGTGGCTAGGCAGTATATTCAAAATTTAAGTTTCCAATAAATTGAGGACAATGAAGACGTTGAAAGACAGTAAAGGTTATAAGAAACGAACGTTCGGAAAGCAGCAGCTGAAGTTTGAAAAAAAAAAAAAAGGAAATTTGGTTTTAACGCCCCGTTGACATCGAGGTGATCAGACACGGAGCATAGGCAAGGATTGAGTTACGGATGGGGAAAGAAATGGGCCGTGCTCTCTTAAAGGAATCATTGCGCCATTTAAGTGGAAGGATTTAAGGAAACCACGGAAAACCTAAATCTGGATGGTCGGACGCCGGTTCAAAAATGGTTCAAATGGCTCTGAGCACTATGGGACTTAACCTCTGAGGTCATCAGTCCCCTAGAACTTAGAACTACTTAAACCCAACTAACCTAAGGACATCACACACATCCATGCCCGAGGCAGGATTCGAACCTGCGACCGTAGCGGTCGCGTGGTTCCAGACTGTAGCACCTAGAACCGCTCGGCCACACCGGCCGGCAGCCGGACGCCGGTCTGAACCGTCGTCCTCCTGAGTGAGAGTCCAATGTGCTAACCACAGCTCCATCTCGTTCGGCAGTAAAAGTTTGCGGGAAAAGAAGTAAGAAAAGTTACTGTTTGCAGATGAATGTGATCAAAAAGTGAAAGAATAAAGAGTGTCAAAGGAAAACATCTGAAAGAAGATCCTTAGGAAATCGAAGAAGAACATGAAAGTCATAATAGGAAAACAAATCTTCTCGAAGGAAAAATACGAACATGTGGAGAGTCCAAATAAAAGAACAGAAGATGATGAAACTTCAGATATGGAAGACAATTTTACAGATCCATAAGGTTCTTCAGAAAAAGACATATACCATGGCTGTATTGGATTAAAGATAAAAATAGCGACACAGTTTCGGAAAGGTAAGATAGTTTCTAAGAAATATTTTCTACGAGCTTTTAAATGCCGATGATCGAAGTACAGAAAAGAGGATAGAATATAAATATCAGAAGGTAGATCCCTCTGCTGCAATGTTGAAACTGAAAGAGACAGTCGACGCAAGTAGCACGATTGAACATATATTTTTCTTAAACAAATGACTATGTCGTAAATATAGAAAATTTGTGTTACCAGATTAGATCCCTGATTCCCTGATTTATCGCGAGTGGTCGCATTAACCACTAGTCTATCCGAGTTAACGACAAGATCTGACTCTGTCTTTGTCACAGAGAATAGCACCTATTATTTCTGAATCCCACTACCGTTTCTTTAACTTTTTTTCAATTTCAAAAAATTTTACTTCTCCACCACATCACCTTTATCGCGACTTGTGGCACGCAGAACCTGTGCTCTGAATAGGGGGATAAGCATAGACGTGGTAGTTCTGGCAATGTCTGCAACTGAAATGGTAATAATAACAGTTTCATGTGGCTCAATCGCGAACTGGAAATCTTTCAACTGGAGATCACTACTGTGACCTGTGTGTCTCTAATCCACCCAACCCATCCAGACGGGTAAAGAACTCTTAACGTGAAATCTCAACGACGTATCGTTTAGGACGCTCTTCACATAAATGCCAGGAGAAGGCTAGGTTAATGCCAGACTGAAAATTGCCTTGAAACGAACATGATTCGATACGCGACTTCTCGGTTTCCATTCGCAGGGCTTAGCACAAGGATGAGCCCAAATGTCCACAACTGATGGACTGTCGAACGCAATGTCTGCTTGAAACAAGCACCGCACCACAGCTACAGGCAGTTGGTGCGCTATTATACTAAGGAAGATCTTCTTTTGAGATACCTTAAGACTTGTAGTAGCACTTGAAGGTCTAGTGGCCACTGTGGACTCACTGTTGACTAGGTGAACATTGCAGACCATTTGCGTCCCTTCAAGCTTGATATCTTCCCTGGCGGTGAAGAGATATTTCCGCAGGATAGTTGTCCATGTCACCAAGGCCAGGCTCATGTTACAATGATTGGAGAGCATGTTAGTGAACTCACGTTGATGTCTTGTCCATCAAATTCACCTGGCCAGAAACCGATTTAACACAAGCTATCGAGCACTGGCCCTTAAATGACGCGGATTGGGTAATCTGTACGTAAAAATACAGTGACACATATCTCTTATGACCTACCAAGGACTTCCCGAACTGATGCCACGCAGAACCACCACAGCTTTGCTTTTCAGAGCTTTGTAACACGCTATTAAACAGGAGGCCATAATGCTTTGGCTCGTCAGCGTTTACTAATAAAATAGTTGACAACAGGAAAGGGGAGATTTAAAAAAAAAGAAACGTATACTTCTAATCGAAAATGGAACAGGCAACACGACACAGAAAATTTCAATACACTGGAATACCTACAGACAAACTGAGATTAGCTCTAGCTTTTGCCAGTACATGTGGGACAGACGGGCAGAGTTTTTAACACGAGATATTGGGGACACCTGAGACCACCACAGGTCACGTTTGCTGGACACTTTGTAACCACAGTTACTGCTTAACACAGATCTAAATATACTAATATCCACCCACATCCTGTACAAAAAGCTGCTTCTGATAGGGAAGCTAATATCGAAAGGAAATAAGATTATATAGTATTATATTGCCCGGGGCTATGGCACACTGTTTAATACGTTGGAATAACAATACAAATACGAAAAGAAAAATAAATAATTGAACGAGAATATAATACGCGATGGACACCAACACACACACACACACACACACATAGGGAGACAGAGAGAGAGAGAGAGAGAGAGAGAGAGAGAGAAGGTGGGGGAGGAAGGGAGGGAGAGAAAGTAAACAAAGTTCATATTAAGTCAGACCTGCTGATTGTAGGGTTTTGCAAGGATCGAATGAAGGGTAGAGCCACGTGTCGTAACACATCTGAAATGTAACGTCCACTGTTCAAAGTGCCGTCAATGCGAACAAGAGCTCATCGAGACGTGTAAACAATGGTACCCCATACCATCACTCCACGTGATACGCCAGTATGGCGATGACGAATACACGCTTCCAATGTGTGTTCACAGCGATGTCGCCAAACACGGATGCGGCCATCATGATGCTGTAAACAGAGCCTGGATTCATTCGAAAAAATGACGTTTTGCCGTTCGTGCACTCAGGTTAGTCGTTGAGTACACCATCGCAGGCGCTCCTGTCTGTGATGCAGCGTCAAGGGAAACCGCAGCTATGGTCTCCGAGCTGATAATCCATGTTGCTGCAGACGTCGTCGAACTGTTCGTGCAGTTCGTTGTTGTCTTGCAAACGTCCCCATCTGTTGACTCAGTGATCGAGACGTGGCTGCACGATCCGTTACAGCAAAGCGAATAATATGCCTGTCATCTCGACTGCTAGTGATAGAGGGCGTTGGGATCCAGCGCGTTCCGTATTACCCGCCTGAACCCACCGATCCCATATTCTGCTAACAGTCATTGGATCTCGACCAACGCGAGCAACAATGTCGCGATACGATAAACCGCAATCGCGATAGGCTACAATCCGACCTTTAGCAAAGTCGGAAACGTGATGGTACGCATTTCTCTGCCTTACACGAGGCATCACAAGAACGTTTCACTAGGCAGCCTCGGTCAGCTGCTGTTTGTGTATGAGAAATCGGTTGGAAACTTCCCTCATGTCAGCATGTTGTAGGTGTCGCCACCGGCGCCAATATTGTGTGAATACACTGAAAAGCTAATCATTTGCATGTCACAGCATTTTCTTCCTGTCGGTTAAATTTCGCGTCTGAAGCACGTCATCTTCGTGCTGTAACAATGTTAATGGTCAATAGTGTATTTTCGCCACGATAATTATTACTCAAAATGTGTTTGTATTTACGTAATTGTATAAGGCTCGTTTCACACTGGGACACTTGTGACGGTCACCGGTGACGGTCACCGGTGACTGTGGCGAACACTCCTGGGCCACTGGTGTCCCACACTGCAGCTGTTGCCAACTGATTAGTTGGTGAAATGGACTCGAGCGAGGAGGAACTGTTGTTAGTACTTGTAATGAGGAGGAGGAGGTGAATGAAGACAAAACATTCATTACACATACATCCAGTGCTACGTGATCGGCTGGAGAAAGGATTTTATTACACCCTTTATGACGATCTGAGACAATCTGAGAAGAAGTTTTTTCAGTATTTTCGAATGTCAAAAACTTCATTTGATGAACTACTAGTATTCTCCTTGTAGGTTATTAACCTCCTAGCCTCGTACAGGGATAGAAAATATATTTCGCTATTCTTGTGGTCCGAAAAATACGGTATTAAAGTGAAAAAAGAATATAGAACTTACCAATTTTGTTTCTTTCATCTATGCTCTTTTCATCGAAATCAGGCACAAACTTCGTAATAATTTCTTGCCACGCTTTTATTTTCATGACTTTGTTACTGTAGTCATCGCTTTTTATATCCCAAATAACGGGACGACTTTCCACTTCACTTATAAAATCTCCTGTGTTGATGAACTCTAAACTCATGGCTGCACTATGTGGAGATCCACTGGGCCCAGCAACGGCTGCCTGTCTGTTGGCAACTCTGCAATGCCGTGTCTGTGATCGGTGTCCCAGTGTGAACACTCCAATACAAGCTAATGCATGTCCGGCGGTGACCGCAGCGAACACACTATCGGTGTCCGTCACATGTGGCGAGGGTGAGTCACTACTGGGTCACCGTGACTCGGTGACTCAGTGCAATGTCCCGGTGTGAATGCTCCAATTCAAACGAAGGTATCTCTATCAGTGACCGTCACCGGAGACCGTCACAAGTGTCCCAGTGTGAAACGAGCCTAAAAGTAACAATAATGATGACCATTGCCCCTTTACTCACTCGTTACACTTGTACATCCTTCTTTCCAACCAGATTTCCTCGTTTCGAATTCGCTATATCAGAAAACCTGTTTTGTGTACCTACAAATTATTTAGTATCTGCCACTATCATTATTACTATTGTCATTATTATTGTTTCTATTAACACTAATAGCGGCAGCAGCAATAGTACAAGTACTGCCAGTGTTAACTGTATTAGTTCATGGTCAGCATAACTTACACCGTCACCACATAAATTCGTATCACTTTAATACTACTTGTTACACTAAAACTGTTGTTTCTTAACGACGTTGTGAATCCTTGGTCTAATGAAAAATAAGGCCCGATGACCCTAACTAGATAAATATTAAAAACAGATCGTGTTTGTGTAAGAGATGGACCTCAGTTTGTAATATCTCATAAATAGCCTAACACACAATCCCTGCCAGCATCGACCCATAATAAGGGGAAAGAAAGCTTATTTTCTATAACAAAGTCTCAATTATTGGTAAAGTTACAGAATAATGACGGATTAAATAATTAATCCATTTTAGAATTGCAGCAGATACTTATTTCAGATACCATTTACAACAGTGGTACACACACCATAGGGAGTGAAAAATTGTAATGTCACTGGTGTACTTACACACCTGTGGAACCCTTGTAACGGACGACGGAACTGCGGCCGCGCATGCGCAGTGCGCCAACTGCGTCGCAGGCGGCCAGGAGCTCGCAGGTCCTCCTTTCTGGAAGGCGCTGCGGCGCGGATGGCTGTCGAGAGGTCAGCGACCTCCCGCTGAGAGCGGGATCGATGTCGCCGTGTCCTTGGCGCCCGTCGAGGGTGTCTCCAGGCGTCTCGCCGTGACGTCACGCCGCCGGACGGCTGTAACACCTGGAGCAGACGCTATGGGCGCGTTCTTCTGGGCAGACTGCGCAGCGCACTCTGGCGCTCCAGCCATTGTGGTAGGTCTCCTGCCGTGCAACTGTGAGCAGGCCTCTAGGAGATGTCCTGATGGGAGCGAAGTTCGCATCGTTCTTCGGTTTTCGAACTGGTTTGGTCGTCTTAAAATCGCCATTATTTATCTACACTCATGCTCATAAATTAAGAATAATGCTCATACATGGTGAAACAACGCTTTGGTGGGCGGTTTGCGAGTATAAATCACCTCAGGGTATGACCATGCGGTGCATTTGACTTGCGGTCGTCGCACGGTGGCGCTGGCAGCAGGCAACATACGCAGAGGTGTGTTGGTGCATGTCAGAGTACGGTGCAGCGAGTAGGTTTGCAGAAGTTTTCAGACGTGTTTATGATGAATGTGTGTTGAAAATGGCTCAAAATGCACATAGTGATGACGTTATGAGGGGTAGAATGGAGACAGCAGTCTGGTCAAACACAGCAGGTCCTAGCTTGGGCCCTGTGTGTGCCACAAAGTGTGATCTCAAGATTCTGGCAACTTTTCCAGCAGACAGGAAACGGGTCCAGACGCTACAGTACGGGACGTCCACAGCGTACAACACCACAAGAATACCGATATCTCACCATCAGTGCCCGCAGACGTCCATGGAGTACTGCAGGTAGCCTTGCTCAGGACCTTACCACAGCCACTGGAACAGTTGTGTCCAGACACACAGTCTACAGACGTCTGAACAGACATGGTTTATTCATCTGGAGACCTGCAAGGTGCATTCCGCTGAACCTTGGTCGAGGTATCGCTGCACATTTTCAAACCCCTACGACATTATGGTATTCAGACAGTTTTACTTTGCGTACATGCAATAGATACGATAAACTCTCAGAGTTGAATAGATAGGAGCCTCATGTAGCTGTAGATGCAGAGAACATGCAGCAGTCCACAACAGTTAGGAGGCCTAGGTTAGTCGCAAGGTCTAGCAGAAAGAAGAAGGTTCTGCTGCTAGGTTGTTCTCACGGCAGAGGTGTGGTCCAGCAGTTGCAGGAACTGTTTGGGAGTGAGTACCAGGTAACCAGCATTGTGAAGCCTACTGCCGGGTTGGCTAAGGTGACTGACAGCATAGGGGAGTTATGTAAGAATTTACGAAGGAGGATCAGGTAGTGATAGTGGGTGGAGCAGGGAACAGTCTCGATAGGGACGGGGAATATGATGTAGGTGGTGACCTGGTTAAGATAGCTACTCGAACTGGTGGCACTAACGTGCATTTCGTGCAACTGTTTCAGCATCATGATTGACCTCATCTTAATGCGGCTGTTAGGCGTGTTAAAGTGGGGCTGGGGAGGGTGCTGATGGCAGAGGGCATCGGTCACATCTCAGTGGTGCCAGTTGAGTCTATCAGTAGATTGGGTTTCACTAGGCATGGCCTGCACCTCAGTAGCTATGGGAAGGGGTTGCTGGCTAAGCTTATAGGTGACGTGTAGTGGGTGGTGGTGGTGGTGGTGTCACTCATGGAAAAATTCCTGTTGTAGTTGTGTCAGAGGTGCACCTTTTTTAGATTGAAGTCAGCTGATAGGTATACCTGCATAAAAGAAGTCCCTGTAACTAAGGGCTCACCTTCCAAGAATGTAATGTTTCCAAGTAGAGAAGGAATTAGCATATTTCATCAAAATATAAGAGGTGTTAGAGACATAGTGAACTGCTTATAGATGTTGACTATGAAATTATTGGTATATCAGAGCACCACTTAAATAATTTGACAATTCAGAGGCTTCCTTTACCGGGCTACAGATTAGCTGGCTTTTTCTCAAGGAGTTCCTTGCGGGGTGGGGGAGTGGCTCTGTACGTAAAAAAATAGTATTCCATTTGAATCCATAGACGTATCACGACACTGCACTGAACACATATTTGAATGTTGTGCAGCGGTAGTTGAATTTAGTGAAACTAAACTTCTAATTGTTGTTGTTTATTGGTCCCTAGCTCAAGCTAGAGAGGGTTCTTGATTCACTTTGTAGGAAATACCAGAAACTAGTTACATGTGGTGACTTCAATATGAATTTTGTCTTCAATATAAATGGTGCAAGAAAAAGGATGTTGGTAGATCTCCTGAATTCAAATGATCTGATGCAAACTGTGTTTTTTCCAACGAGGGTGCATGGGAACAGTAGCACAGCCATAGACAATATTTTTATTCATCGGCATTCTGTTAGTAAAAGCGTGAATGGCCTTTCAGACCATGATCCACAAACTTTAACACTCAAAGGCTTTTGTACTCAAACTAATGTCATATTTAATTACAAACTATGTAGGGAAGTTAATCCAACAGCAATAGAGAGGTTTTTAGACCTTGTCAAAAAACAATAGTGACAGGATGTTTATAATGCCGATAACATAGATGATAAATACAATGTTTTCCTTAACACATTTCTCATGCTCTTTGAGAGTTGTTCTCCATTAGAACATTCTAATCAGGGTACTAGCAGTAATGGGCAGCCCGGGTGGCTGACTAGTGGGATAAGGATATCATTTAGAACAAAGCGGGAATTATATCAAAATGTTAGAAGTAGTCACAATCAAGCTACAGCAGCCCATGACAAACAGTACTGTAAGGTGGTTAAAATGTTATCAGGAAAGCAAAGATTATGTGGCATGCAAACAGAATATCTAATTCACAGGATAAGATTAAAACCATATGGTCAGTTGTGAAGGAAGTGTCTGGTCAGCAGCACAATGTCGACGATATAAAATAAATTCGCATTAAAAATATTTCTGTTACTGATAAATCAGATATATGTACAGTATTTAACAATCCTTTTCTGAACATTGCTGGTGAATTAAATAAAAATTTAGTTTCTACAGGAAATCATATAACTTTATTGGCAAATGTTTTTCCGAGAACTCCTCTGAGATACAGTCAAGAGGGAGATTGAGTCAATAACTAAATCACTGAATACTAAGGACTCTCATGGTTATGATGGAGTGTCTAGCAGAATATTAAAGTAATGTGCTGCACATGTTAGCCCTGTATTTAGCCATATTTGTAATTTTCCCTTTAGGAATGGTCAGTTTCCTGAGCGATTAAAGTACTCAGTAGTAAAGCCGCATTATAAAAGGGGGAAAGGGATAATGTAGATAATTTTTGACCTGTTTCTATGCCATCAGTGTTTACAAAAGTTATTGAAAAGGCTATGTATGTAAGGATAATTGATCATTTTATATCACAAGATTTGCTGTCAAATGTACAGTTCGCTTTGGAAGTCGTTAAACAACTGAAAATCCTATATTCTCTTTTCTCTGTGAAATACTGGATGGATTAAACGAAAGGTTTCGAACGCTTGGCATATTTTTTTATTTAACTAAGGCATTTGATTGTGTTGATAACAAAATATTGCTCCAGAAGTTGGACCATTACGGAATACGGGGAGTAGCTCACAATTGGTTCACCTCTAACTTTAGCAACAGACAGAAAAAGGGCATTATTCACAATGTTGATAACTGCTGTGATGTGGGGTCTGAGTGGGGTGCTGTCAAGTGCGGGGTGCCCCAGGGATCAGTGTTAGGGCCACTCCTGTTCCTTATTTATATGAATGATAGGCGCTCTAATATTATGGGCGACTCTAAAATATTTCTGTTTGCTGATTCGTAGTGAAGGATGTCGTGTGCAACATTGGCTCGGTTTCAAATAGTGCAGTACATGACTTCAGTTCATGGCTTGTAGAAAATAAACTAACGCTAAATCACAGAAAGACTCAGTTTTTACAGTTTCTAACACACAATTCGACAAAACCTCACGTTTTAATTTCACAGAACGGGCATATGATTAGTTAAACTGAACAGTTCAAATTTCTAGGTGTTCAGATAGATAGTAAGCTGTCGTGGAAAGCCCACGTTCAGGATCTTGTTCAAAGATTTAATACTGCCATTTTTACTATTCGAACTGTATCGTAAATCAGTGATCCTTCGACACGAAAATTAGTCTACTTTGCTTATTTTCATTAGCTGTTGTCGTATGGTATTATATTTAGGGGTAACTCTTCCCATTCTAAAAGGATATATTTGGCTCAGAAACGGGCGGTTCGGACAATAAGTGGTGTTAGTTCACAAACCTCTTGTCGACCTCTGTTCACGAGTCTGGGTATTTTGACATGGCCTCTCTATACGCATACTCCTCATTGTCGTTTCTTGTTACCAATATTAATTTATTCCCAAGAATAAGCAACTTTCACTAGGTTAATACTCGTCAGATATCAAACATGCATTTGGATCGGACATCCTTAACTCTAGTGCGAAAAGGTGTGCAGTATACTGCTGCATCCATTTTCAATAAGCTGTCACTTGAATTCAACAATCTTAGCAGTAATGCACGCGCTTTCAAATCGAAACTGAAGGGTTTCCTCATGGGTCGGGTCACTCCTTCTATTCTGTCGAGGAGTCCCTTGAAAAATTAAGGCGGTTTTTATTGTATTGTTGATAGCGTTTACTTAAACTTATGGACTGACATTTGAAGGTTCAATAACACTTTTTTTATCTGTTATTACGTTTATGTTGTACTTTCATGTACTGACACGTTCCATGACCTTGGAGATTTTCTCCTCAATTTGGTCCTACGGAACTTGACGGGTAAATAAATAAAAATAAAAATCAGGTGCTCAGACAGACACTGGTGCAAGAATGGGAGGCTACACCCCAGCAGCTGCTCGACCACCTGATGTTGAGTATGCCAACCCGTAGTGCGACCTGTGTACGTGTGCATGGTGATCATATCCCGTATTGATGATGGGGTGCATGCAAAGGCAGCAGTGGTGTTTTGTAGAACATGTGTTTATGTACGGTATTCTCAACTTATCACCAATATCACCACTTACAGATCTGTGTCGTGTGCGTTCCCTATGTGCCTATGCTACACTCCTGGAAATTGAAATAAGAACACCGTGAATTCATTGTCCCAGGAAGGGGAAACTTTATTGACACATTCCTGGGGTCAGATACATCACATGATCACACTGACAGAACCACAGGCACATAGACACAGGCAACAGAGCATGCACAATGTCGGCACTAGTACAGTGTATATCCACCTTTCGCAGCAATGCAGGCTGCTATTCTCCCATGGAGACGATCGTACAGATGCTGGATGTAGTCCTGTGGAACGGCTTGCCATGCCATTTCCACCTGGCGCCTCAGTTGGACCAGCGTTCGTGCTGGACGTGCAGACCGCGTGAGACGACGCTTCATCCAGTCCCAAACATGCTCAATGGGGGACAGATCCGGAGATCTTGCTGGCCAGGGTAGTTGACTTACACCTTCTAGAGCACGTTGGGTGGCACGGGATACATGCGGACGTGCTTTGTCCTGTTGGAACAGCAAGTTCCCTTGCCGGTCTAGGAATGGTAGAACGATGGGTTCGATGACGGTTTGGATGTACCGTGCACTATTCAGTGTCCCCTCGACGATCACCAGTGGTGTACGGCCAGTGTAGGAGATCGCTCCCCACACCATGATGCCGGGTGTTGGCCCTGTGTGCCTCGGTCGTATGCAGTCCTGATTGTGGCGCTCACCTGCGCGGCGCCAAACACGCATACGACCATCATTGGCACCAAGGCAGAAGCGACTCTCATCGCTGAAGACGACATGTCTCCATTCGACCCTACATTCACGCCTGTCGCGACACCACTGGAGGCGGGCTGCACGATGTTGGGGCGTGAGCGGAAGACGGCCTAACGGTGTGCGGGACCGTAGCCCAGCTTCATGGAGACGGTTGCGAATGGTCCTCGCCGATACCCCAGGAGCAACAGTGGCCCTAATTTGCTGGGAAGTGGCGGTGCGGTCCCCTACAGCACTGCGTAGGATCCTACGGTCTTGGCGTGCATCCGTGCGTTGCTGCGGTCCGGTCCCAGGTCGACGGGCACGTGCACCTTCCGCCGACCACTGGCGACAACATCGATGTACTGTGGAAACCTCACGCCCCACGTGTTGAGCAATTCGGCGGTACGTCCACCCGGCCTCCCGCATGCCCACTATACGCCCTCGCTCAAAGTCCGTCAACTGCACATACGGTTCACGTCCACGCTGTCGCGGCATGCTACCAGTGTTAAAGACTGCGATGGAGCTCCGTATGCCACGGCAAACCGGCTGACACTGACGGCGGCGGTGCACAAATGCTGCGCAGCTAGCGCCATTCGACGGCCAACACCGCGGTTCCTGGTGTGTCCGCTGCGCCGTGCGTGTGATCATTGCTTGTACAGCCCTCTCGCAGTGTCCGGAGCAAGTATGGTGGGTCTGACACACCGGTGTCAATGTGTTCTTTTTTCCATTTCCAGGAGTGTATTAGCGCCAGTTTTTTGTAGTGCCACGTTGTGTGGCACCACGTTCTGCAATTATCCTTATTTTGTGAGCATGATTGTACTTTCCTTGAGAATGCAGAGAATTTATGGAAAATGGCAGGGAAGATATTTACATTGCAAAAAATTGACGAAATTCGTAATTTCACGACACATTTTCTAAATCTAAATCGAGTGATGACCTCTCGTACTTTTTAAATGCGTGGTGCAGTGGAGTATGTTCCTTTGATTTGTGTCCCTCTGAAGAGGACCAGGATTAACGGGCTCTTCACCATGTATAAGTTATGTTACGGTTTAAAATCAAACGCTGGCACGCCACTCGGGAATGGGAGAGCAGAGTGGGTTGTGAAGGAGACGTTAGTCCAGTTGCACGTTGACCGAAACCCCTCCAGGACGACAATGCGACGGCAGCGGCCTCCGTGCGAAGAGGACATAAGCGGCCCAGTTCTATAGCAGCATCAAGATGTGGCACCTCAAGACCAGAGACTTAGGAATTGGGTATACTGAAGCCCTTTTCTCGCGACACATCTGTTCAACATGAAGTTAAGTACTGTCATGTACTTTTCGTAATAAAATACGATTTGCTTGAATTGTTGTCTAACTATCCGAGAAGCAGATTTTCTAGACGCCCCATCTTTGACAACTAGGCAGGATTCAACAAGTTAAGTATCGAATGCTGGTAGATAAACATGTCACAGCACCTTACTATATCCGTCTAGAAAGCTTTGGAGGTGATGGTGTAGTACGAACGGTCAGTGGTTTACATCTTGTTCATTATGTAATAACGATGTCGAATCAGTCAACTCACAGTTAATGTGGCTATATGCTACTCATTTTCTAATATATTAACACGTAAAAAAATAGTTTTTTTTTACTTTTTAAGGGGTATGTATTTCTATAGAAAGTGCTTGAGCGGACTAGTACAAGTAAGCAAGAAGCAAATTCTTGTTTCATTTCCAAAATCTGCTTCGCTGTCTTTCAGGCATTTTATGCCAGAACGTGAGGTGTTTGTAAACAACGATGTACATTTTGGAATTAAAAGCTCCCAGTACGAAACGAAGTTTGAATGCACTCCTAAGCATTGTTTGTCTTATGTTCAACCCCTGAAACATTAGTTCCCTCTAAGGACTACCTTGAAAATATAATTAATCAAGTGAATGTTAGAAGTGAGAAAGGGACTGGAACCTTGCAAGACAATGACCATACCAAATCTCCAGTGCAAAAGGATGATATACCAACCGAATAGACGTTCAGACCAGAGAGGAAGAATGTGGTTGACTGATTTAGACGAGTCAACTCGTGGTATTAAAAAAGACACAAAACTGAGGCGTACAAGAGCTTAGAAGAACAAGCACGTACACTGGCTAGCCTAAAAATTATCATCACCGATCAGTTATCGATATAAACCCGTCCTGGCGAGGAATGACTGCTCGTCAGACACAGGCACAATGCATGTAGTATAAGTGAGCGTGCTGTCTGTGTGTAGAATGGAGAAGGCAAGCGATGTATCAGAGTGTGACAGAGGGCAGATTGTGATGGCCCGGAGGTTAGATACGAGCATTTCGGAAACTGTACGACGTGTCGGGTGTTCGAGGAGTGCTGTGATGAGTGTCTTCAGCGTGGCGGAACCAAAGTGAAAACACGTCCAGACATCTTGGGGTTGATCAGCCATCCCTCATTACAGATATAGGTAGGCGTAGGCTCGGCGGACTGGTAAAACAGAACAGACGGTGAAATGTGGCTGAACTAACATCTTGCTGGATAGAGTAAAAGTGTGTCTGAACACGCAGTGCCATACACTCCAAACGATGGGCCTCCGCAGCCGACAACTCAGGCATGTGCCAATATTAACAGCGCGTCATCGGCAACTACGACTGAAATGGAAAAGGTGACATCGGCAACTACGACTGAAATGGACAAGTGAACATCGGCACTGAACGTTGGCGCAGTGACATAGCGCTACATCGTCTAATGAATCCCGATTCCTTCTTCAAGGGGAACAGTTTGTTGATTCTTCTACTGCGGGATGGAGACAAGCTGGCGGCGACTCCATTATGCTCTGGGAAACATTCACGTAGACATCCATGGGAGCCGGCCGGTGTGGCCGTGCTGTTCTAGGCGCTTCAGTTTGGAACCGCGTGACCGCTACGGTCATAGGTTCGAATGCTACCTCGGGCATGGATGTGTGTGATGTCCTTAGGTTAGTTAGGTTTAAGTAGTTCTAAGTTCTAGGGGACTGATGACCTCAGAAGTTAAGTCCCATAGTGCTCAGAGCCATTTGAACATCCGTGGGTCCACTGCAGCTAGTTCAAGGCACAATGACGGCCAAGGAGTATCGTACACTGCTTGCAGACCACGTACACCCATTAATGACAAGCATGTTTCCTGACATCAGTGGAATTTTTCACCAAGACAATGCGCCGTGTCACAAGGCCATATTTCTGATGGCGTGTTAGAGGAATACAGTGGCGATTTGCAGATCTGAACCCGATCGAACACATCTGTGATGTGCCGGCCGCGGTGGCCGTGCGGTTCTAGGCGCTCCAGTCTGGAGCCGCGCTGCTGCTACGGTCGCAGGTTCGAATCCTGCCTCGGGCATGGTTGTGTGTGATGTCCTTAGGTTAGGTAGGTTTAAGTTGTTCTAAGTTCTAGGTGACTGATGACCACAGCAGTTGAGTCCCATAGTGCTCAGAGCCATCTGAACCATTCTGAACATCTGTGATGTGACTGAACGTGGCGTCGGAGCTCATCGCCCCCTCCGAGGAATTCACGGAAATTAGGAGAATCGTAAGTGTAGATGTTGTGCTAACTCCCTCCAGCGACCTTCATGCTTCCATGCCGCGACGCATCGCCGCGGGGATCCTTGCCAAAGTTGGACATCCCGGCTATTATGGGGGTTGCTGTAATGTTCCGGCTGATCAGTGTAGAATGCAGCAGCGCTCATATCGTCGTATGCCGCCAGGGGAAAAGGAATGTACAGTGAGAGCTCCAGTTCTCGACTTCGATCGAGGAATAGGAAATTTCGATCTGGGATGTCATCATGTCGTCCTCTAAGTATTAGCTGATGGCTTCTGCCGAATCAGGACGAGAGATGGTGTGTTGAATCAGCTTTACGCAAGGTAATAAAATAATGGTTTTTTAAATCATTTCAGGAAGGGACGATACGATACGCGACTACGACTGTGACTGGGATAACATTTTGTTACATGTGCCAGTTCAGTTCTTGCCCTCTTAGAATAAGGAAGTTCCAGCAGAGGAAACTGTCGCCCTGAGCACAGTTTCGAAGTCTCAGCAAACGGGAAGCTTCCAGGAATCCTTCAGATGCAACCACCAGCACAATTGACAGCCTCTGAGATACTTTTGGAGAAAGAAAACTGTGTTGGGCAGCTTTAAATGCCATGATACGCGCCGTTGCTGCAGTAAATGATGTTTTTTTTTACAATATTAGCTCATAAAAAACAACTTCCGAAGTATGACTATATTATGTTATTACAACCATCGTTCACATTCCTTATCTTTTGGCAGTGAAGGTAAACCTTCCGTAGCAATGGTGCACTATCCCTAGTGAATGTGTATTGTTTGACAAAACTGGAATCAATAATCAACATTCACTGAAGAGGTCAGTGAAGGTGCACCATCACCATTGATAGTATACCTTCCCAGAAACCTCCACTTCCACTGTAACGTAACACAACAAGTTAAATGAGATCACGTATGTACTATGAGGCTGCGCCGCAAAAACTAACTCTCTAAATAATTTTCAACAGAACGGTCGGTATCTAACAATATATATTATTCTTTTTGCACGCTATAGTGAAATAAAAATTACTTCCTTGGGGATCAGCTCGCCGGGGATAGGTCTCCAAAAGTACCAAAAAGTGCTATTGTCGTCGTTAAATATTTGCAAAATAACATGAATGGAATGCAAATAGCGTTACTAGTTAGACAATCTTCTCTGACTTCAAATTGGTATGTACAAGTTCGTTTTAATCACAAAAGTAGAACACTGTTCTAGAGAACACTGAGCTCTACAATCATAGCTGAAATAAATGTAAGATGGATTTCGAAGTAGTAAAGTTTTGGCAAAACGTGGACTCTATTACTTAAATATCAAGAAAACTGTTGATTTCTGAAGCCAATATGTTGTTGGGAGGACCTCTCCCTTCGTAAATCTATTACAGGGTTTTCTACTGTAAATAAGGGTATAAATTTCCGAAGCGTATCATTTTAATATGTGAAAGGAGACTTCGAGCTAATACCATTTTTAAAACTTTCTGGGTATAGTTCTAATGGTACTACTTTTATTTGTTTCAGACACAGCACCTTTTGAAGCATGCTCACAGGGTACCAAGAATGAATTTGTAAAGCTGGTTCCGTTGACTGCTACATACGAGGGTAAGTCAATTATCATCGAAATTCTCCCAAATCCATATGTGGCATACAGCAAACCAGGGCTCGTTTCACAGTTCCTGTAGGCTGACTCTTTCGGCTATACATTTAAATGAGAGTGCAATGCTCGTTAACCCACATGTTACAATGAACACTAATAGTCCTTTTAAGTGGGTATCCTACATTAAATCTTATTGAAGAATAGATGTACGGTAAATTTGTTATTTGAAAGCCTGAGTCATTCGGGAGGCGCCTACAGGATGGAAGTGAATGATCTCACCAAGATACTTGCACTGATCGCTGAATATGAATATTTAAGAAGCTCCTGAATTTCATAATTCATCTTTCATCGACATGCATACCGAAGATAGTATAACTTCTGATAACTTCTGTAACGAGTGAATCGGACATGAAATGTAGGTGCCAATAACGGGAGTACAAGTACAGTCATCCTCATCATCATCATCATCGTCATCATCATCATTTAAGACTGATTATTCCTTTCAGCGTTCAGTCTGGAGCATAGTCCCCCTTATAAAATTCCTCCATGATCCCCTATTCAGTGCTAACATTGGTGCTTCTTCTGATGTTAAGCCTATTACTTCAAAATCATTCTTAACCGAATCCAGGTACCTTCTTCTTGGTCTACCCCGACTCCTACCCTCTACTGCTGAACCCATGGATCTCTTGGGTAATCTTGCTTCTCCCATGCGTGTAACATGACCCCACCATCTAAGCCTGTTCGCCCTGACTGCTACATCTATAGAGTTCATTCCCAGTTTTTCTTTGATTTCCTCATTGTGGACACCCTCCTGCCATTGTTCCCATCTACTAGTACCTGCAACCATCCTAGCTACTTTCATGTCCGTAACCTCGACCTTACTGGTAAGGTAACCGCAATCCGCCCTGCTTTCGCTCCCAAACAACAAAGTTGGTCGAAAGATTGACCGGTGCACAGATAACTTAGTCTTGGTACTGACTTCCTTCCTGCAGAAGAGAGTAGATCGTAGATGAACGCTCACTGCAAGTACAGCATTCAAGTACAGTAGTCAAGATATTACGCCTGTAATTGTATTAACTTTATTTTATCTCTAAGTATATTTTCATCTATCCCAGTACTCTGCGAACCATTAGGAAAGATGTGTTGTAGGTTTCAATTAATTTTTCCATATATTACGAGTTCTTGTCTATCTGATCACGTAAAGAGCTTGGGATGAATGCTTGCATGAATCAGAGAGACTAGAGCCTACACGGAGACTTACCTGCAATCGTTGTACCCGCGAATCATTCGCAACTGGAACAGGAAAGGGCGGAAGTGACAGTGGAACATAATGTACCCTTCGCCACACAGCACAACGTGGTTTGCGGGGTGTACGGGGTGTAGACGTAGATGTAGAACGGTAGTCAGATTGCATTGTTGTTGATTTATAGGTAAAATCTGATACAAAGGAGAATGATTTCAGTGAAATTAGAATAGATGCATAAATTCTTTGCACTCTTACGTTAAATTACAACTTAACAGCTTCCATTACTTATAGAAAGACAGCTGTTCCGTAGTATCCTACCAATAAATCGTAACCTACATTTACTTTATTTTCAGCTTTCCCAATGTGGTCGCTCCACTTCACAATCTCTATACGTTATTTCTCTCAAATATTCTTTTAACGTATGTAACTCTAGTTGTGTAGTTAAAGTATAATACCCTCTTACATTTCGTGGAGCGCATAACCTTACAAATATTTACATTTTAATGTAATTAACAGTCCTTGCAAAAAGCTAACATTTTTGTCGAGATCTAATAGGACATGTGCAAATATAATTTGGCCAATAATAATAAACGAATCGTGTATAAACTGAACTTCAACTAATACTGCCCGCTAAGCCATTAATAGCCTTGGGAGAGCCAGTCCTGACAAAACTCTACCATCTGGTGAGCAAGATGTATGAGACAGGCGGAATTCCCTCAGACGTCAAGAAGAGTATAATAATGCCAATCCCAAAGAAATCAGGTGTTGACAGATGTGAAAATTACCGAACTATCAAATTAATAAGTCACAGCTGCGTAATACTAACGCGAATTCTTTACAGACGAATGGAAAAACTGGTAGAAGCCGACCTTGGGGAAGATCAGTTTGGATTCCGTAGAAATGTTGGCACACGTGAGGCCATACTGACCATACGACTTATCTTAGAAGAAAGATTAAGGAAAGGCAAACCTACGTTTCTGGCATTTGTAGACTTAGAGAAAGCTTTTGACAATGTTGACTGGAATACTCTCTTTCAAATTCTGAAGGTGGCATGGGTAAAATACAGGGAGCGAAAGGCTATTTACAATTTGTACAGAAAGCAGATGGCAGTTATAAGAGTCGAGGGACATGAAATTGAAGCAGTGGTTGGGAAGGGAGTGAGACAGGGTTGTAACCTCTCCCCGATGCTATTCCATCTGTATATTGAGCAAGCAGTAAAGGAAACAAAGGAAAAGTTCGGAGTAGATGTTACAATCCACGGAGAAGAAATAAAAACATTGAGATTCGCCGATGACATTGTAATTCTGTCAAAGACAGCAGAGGACTTGGAAGAGCAGTTGAACGGAATGGACAGTCTCTTGAAAGGAGGATATAAGATGAACATCAACAAAAGCAAAACGAGGATAATGGAATGTAGTCGAATTAAGTCGGGTGATGCTGAGGGAATTAGATTAGGAAATGAGACACTTAAAGTAGTAAAGGAGTTTCACGATTTGAGGAGCAAAATAACTTATGATGGTCGAAGTAGAGAGTATATAAAATGTAGACTGGCAATGGCAAGGAAAGCGTTTCTGAAGAAGAGAAATTTGTTAACATCGAATATTGATTTAAGTGTCAGGAAGTCGTTTCTGAAAGTATTTGTATGGAGCGTAGCCATGTAGGGAAGTGAAATATGGACGACAGATAGTTTAGACGAGAAGAGACTAGAAGCTTTCGAAATGTGGTGCTACAGACGAATTAGATGGGTAGATCACATAACTAATGAGGAGGTATTGAACAGAACTGGGGAGAAGAGTTTGTGGCACAACTTGACTAGAAGAAGGGATCGGCTGGTAGGACATGTTCTGAGGCATCAAGGGATCACCAATTTAGTACTGGACGGCAGGGTGGAGGGTAAAAATCGTAGAGGGAGACCAAGAGATGAATACACTAAGCAGATTCAGAAGGATGTGGGTTGCAGTAGGCACTGGGAGATGAAGAGGGTTGCACAGGATAGAGTAGCATGGAGAGCTGCATCAAACCAGTCTCAGGACTGAAGACCACAACAACAACCAGCCATTAATGTGTGACTTGAAGTGGAACGTCCTAGTGTAATGCCCTGAGACACAGTATACTTGCTTCAGAGTCCATAAATTATTTTCTGTCAAGGGTACCGTGGTCCGTTTTACTTTTCAGGTATTTTCGATCCAGTCATTAATGTTACTGGATATCCCACAAGAACGTATTTTGTTTATAAGGCGTCGACAGACACTGAGTCAAAAGCTATGTCTTGAATATGAAAGAGGAAAACAAAAGCAATTCCCCAGAAATCGTTTCTTAAAAAAACAGGTATGGAAAACTAATTCACCAGCACAAATAATGATTACAGTGATGAATTCTATTAATGTGTAAGATTTGCTGTCATTAAATTGTTATAGCCATCATCAATCGCAGCATAATCCACTTCAATTCCACCGTACAAAGGCGTCTTCTAGGCGTTTCTGTGCAATACAGCTCTTAGGTATTCGTATTCTCGTTGGTCTTCAATGTTTTCTAATATCGTCTACCCACTTTTCATTGGTCCATTGTTTCCGTCTTTCCTCGTTCCTCGAACCCACCTCAGAAGTATGTCCGTCATGCATTAATTTGGCTGGCAATGTGTCTCCGACCTCTGTGAACTACATTAGGGTCAGTATCACACGTCCTACTTTGCATTCTGATCCATGTGTTTTTACCATCCTCCCTTAATAATTCCGAGCACGCAGCTCTCATTTGCTGCCATATCACCCTCCAGTTTTTTCCCACCTTAGGGATCCATGTCTGCCTGACATCAGCCAGAATTTGTAATATACATTAATTATCTTGTTTTCATACTATAGTCGCCGCAATCCTTGTTTTGGAAACTCTGTTTAGTTTACCAATAACTCTCCAAGCCGCTGTTTATTTTTCTTAAATTGGTTTGAATTGCTACAAGTACAAAATCTCACCAAATGTTACTCTGACATTACAGGTAAATTACACTATTTTATCTTAAGTTATCCCACGTGTAGTTGAATTTATCTGCTTGAGAGGCAAACTGTAAAATATCATCTGCAAAACGAACGTTATTCGAATACTTTCCATTAAGAGGCATTTCTTCTTCGTCTTCTCAGTCTAAAGATGTGAATTCTGTGTCTATGATGGTTGATGTCACGGAACCTCCTTGCCTTATTCCTTTTGCATCAATGAAACTGTCACTTTTTATGGAAGCTATAACACTGACATATTCGTACCTGAGAGCTAATGGCCTAATAAGTCCTACACCTGCTCCAGCTAGTGACAAGTTTATATTGCGTTAAAAGAGCGCATGTCCACCACGACTGCTTCGGTTCTTCCAAAACTGAGTCAATGTGTAGCTAGGTAATATAAATAAAGTCTCAAGTCAAATTTGTCTGAAGTCGAATTTGAAAAAAATACACACATGCTCTTTTACCTTCCACATTTTTTCACATTAAACAGGATTCTACGAGCGCTGCTCAAAAAGTAAAGTCCTATCAATCTGGAAATGGAAACCACAGTGAAAATCCGATGAAGCTTCGCATAGAAAACGTTGAGTCCCACCAAGTATGAGTGCCGGTGAGAGATTTCGCCTGATTTCATGCAGCTCACACAACGTAACTGTCATGCATTTCCTTCTTCATGACAATCCCAGGTCGCAGGTGGCTCCTGTAGCGTTTTCGATGGAAAGTGTTTCGTCAAGCACCTTACAGCCCGGATTTGGCTCCCTCAGATGTCCCCTCTGTTCACATGAACCGCTGGATATGAAGACAACATTTTGGCACAGACATCAAGCTGCAGATCAACGTCAAAAATTGGTAGCAAGCACAGGCGGCTGCGTTCTGTGACGAGATTATTGAAAAGTTGATACAATGCTACGACAAATGTCTCAGACAAAGCGACAACTGTATACAAAAGTAGTTGGAAGGTTTAGCTAACTCTTGCAAATAAAACTTTCCTATTTTCGCTGTGATTTCCACTTCCTGACCGATCGGTCCTTACTTTCCGAACAGCCCTCGTAGTTTTCGTGCAGATTGTGATGGCAGATGGTGAGTAGTGTGAAGTTAGCACCCCTTTTTCGAGAAATATACATTTTTTCACAGTTATTATAAGATGTGCCATAGTTCTAGAGTTATTTGCACAAAATTTCAATAGTTCTGCAAAATGTAACGAAGAAAACAACAATACTCGAAAAAATTTTCGTATCGGAAACATTTTTTGGTAATTTTCGCAGAATGTAAATAAGTACAAAGGTTCTGAGAACAGTTCTGAAGAGAACTCCAAGAGTTCTATCGAAAATCCAAGTAACATTTTTTTGTACAGCTAATATTTTACGAGATAATTGCAATTTAAGGAGAAAATCTTTTCTGTTACTGTGAAGTTGGCACCCTTTTCTTCAGAAATGTATATTTTTTTCAGATTTCTTGATAGATATGGGATAGTTCTCGAGTTCTTTGTACAAATTTTGAATAGTTCTGCAGAATTTAGCGAGGAGAACAACAATATTCGAAAAAATTTTCGTATAAAAAACATTCTTTGACAATTTTCGCATATTGTAAATAAGTACAACAGTTCTGAGCATAATTCTGAACAGAACTCCAAGAATTCTACCGAAAACCCAAGTAACATTTTTTTGTGCAGCTAGTAGTTTACGAGATAATTGCAATTTAAGGAGAAAATCTTTTCACTTACTGTGAAGTTGGCACCCTTTTTTTCAGAAATGTATATTTTTTCCCGAGTTCTTGACAGGTATGCCATAGTTCTAGAGTTCTTTGTACAAAATTTGAATAGTTCTGCAGAATTTAGCGAAGAAAACAACAATATTCGAAAAAATTTTCGTATCGAAAACATTTTTTTGTCAATTTCGCAAAAATTAAACTTGTACAACAGTTCTGAGGACAGTTCTGAACAGAACCCCAAGAGCTCTATCGAAAATCCTAATAACATTTTTCTATGGCGATAACAGTTTATGATAAATTGATGTAATGTGGGACACACTTTCTCTACAGAAAATATAAGTATATTCGTACAACAGTTCTGATGACAGTTCTGGACACCACGTGAAAAGTTCTATCGAAAATCCTAGTAGAATTTTTTTGTGTAGGTAATAGTTTAAGAGGTAATTGAAAACTAATTAAGAACCCCATAAGAGCTCCTACTGTGAAGCTGGCGCCCTTTTATTTCAGAAATATATATTTTTTTCAGAGTTCTTAATAGATAAGTCATAGTTCTACAGTTCTCTGTACAAAATTTCAATAGTTATACAGAATTTAGCGAAGAAAACAACAATGTACAACATAGCTGATTCAGGAACCCTTTCCTTCTGATACAATTCTTACTGTTGCCACAATAAATCACTTATGCATAGATTCGAACTTTACTGATCATTACAAGAATATAACCCTTGACCAGCGGCGCACATTTCTTGCAGTGTTGTACAAAGCATTCGGCTTATCCGCTGTGAAAATACCACACTTAACGCTATTGTAAAATTTACGATGGATAGCTTCCGTTTATCTACAGTGTCAGTATCTATCGAATTATCTTCATGCAAACGTGATGCCAGGATCACACACTTCCCCTTTTTAGGTACGGAGGAAACTGGAGCTCAGTCTTGTGGAAGCCAAAAAGGGAAATGTGGGCAGCCCTTCTTTTACTGATAGCAAACTCTAGAGAAATCTCATGCTTGTTTTTCTTCTTCATGCCAACAAAAGAAAAATTCCCACTTCATAGCTCTATTATCATTCCAGTGTTAGTAAACCAGTTGTCCGCTTTCACACTTCGACCTGACTGATATATAGGTTTACACAGTCACAGAGCAACATCAAAATATTTATTGCTCAGTTGGTAAATCCTTCTGCTTGCAACACAGCGTATATTTCCAAATTGTATAGGTAAAATACTTAAGAATCCACACTTAAGAGTCCATACTCGTTTGTTTTGATAGGTACCTATTAGCGAAAACTGTACCTTCCACAGAATCCTTCCAGCTTCTTGTCTACTGTAACATTTTCTCCAAGGATGTAAAATTTGTGGTAGTTGCGTACAAACACAGTAAATATTTCCCGAATTGCTGTTAGTTTGTCTAATTGTCTCCTTTTCTCACGAATAGCGCTACTGTAAAATCTAAGGCACTCCACAATAAACTTGAAACGTTTTATGTTCATTTGAGAGGTGAAATTTTTCAATGCCATCACCATCAGTTCCACACAGATCTTCCAGGCTTTATCTGTTACTTTTGTTAAGAACAATTAAAAACAAGAGACTGATGAAGGCTTTCAATTCAATAACATCTATTGATTTTACCCCTCTTCCAAGCTGCAATGAAGCTCTGACGCTTTCAGTATTCTGATTGGAATACAAAAATACACTAGACAAATATCGTCATCTATGAGGTAATTACAGCATCACAAAAGATGCTTTGGCTGCACCTATTGGTACAGGTAAATTTCGAATAATATCATCCTCTTCGAACAATATGGTTTGAATTTCTTTAACATGATCTAGTACTTCCCACTTAAAATAATAAAATTCCTATAAAATAACGCAACCAGGCGCAGTGTATAATCTGATATTTGACGTTCAGACAGCGGGCACTGACGATTAAACAGTTCAAACAGAATTTAAGTGCAGTTTGCATTATGGATTAGCTTTGTACTACTTACTACGTTGATAAACAAATAAATTAATTGCTGAAATGAAATACGAAAGGGCACAGTGGATAAAAATGAGCAATCGGCTCATATCTCATCAAGAGAGCATTAGCGTCGATACTGAATCATACAACAATGAAAGGCATACAGAGAAAGGAAGCTATAACGAGAAGGCGCCAGTGCTGCCAATTATTGACAAGTAATTTACAGAATCCCACAACAATGAAAACCATACAGAGAAGGGAAGCTGTTAACGAAGCAGCGCCAATACTGCAAATCGTTGAAAAGTAAATTTACAGAAAATTTCGACATGTCTCAATCTGAACAGCTGCGCCCGATGGAAGGATAATGAAAACTATGATACGTCCCAGAGACCTCTCAAGACCAAAAAATAATAAATAGAGTGCAGCAACAATGCAAAAGTCGTGGCACTACATCTGGAAATAATGAACAGGTGAACTGCGTCTTTTAACAATCGGCAAATGACGTCAGTGTAGTAGTTACAATAGAGGTAGCATCAAAGCTTCTCGCGGTAGCATCAAAGCTAATGACAACAACAGCTGCACTTTTTGGGCGGCGCGCGCCGCGTCGTGTGAAGCCACCCGCCTGCGCTACATTTCGCTCCTTGATCTGCCCCTAATGACTAAACGTAACAATACTGCTCACTCTCATGCAAATAATCATTACGCTCGTTCAGTCAGAGCTCTTGTGCAGTCGGTGCCTGTTGTGAAGTCGGTGCTGTTGTGTAAGTGATATTTATGAACCGTAATACCAATACCCATAAAAATGTACAATCTACCAGAATTGAAACGTCTCCTCAGCATGGAGGAATTTAAAGTAATCGATGATAGAGGTATTCAATTCACTCCATCTCATCCGGTCTTCCAAAACTGTCCGATGCCATGGCCGACATCGGCTCTAAAATGTCTTCAAAACATATTTACACAACAATTAAAGAAGATCGTCATGATCTGCTTACTTTTGTTAGAAAAACTTTCAGGTTGGAATGTTTCGTTGAAGAAAAAGACGACGACAGCAAAGATGAGTTGTGGAATGTTTTTGGTCCTTCGTGCAACAAGGACATGACAAAGCAATTCGACTTACTACTGTCAGCAGAAAAATGGTCTACCATAAAACCAACAAAGAGGAAACTTGGAAAGCCTTCAAGACTGGAAATAGGGAAATGGACCGATTTGATGAGTGATAAAATTTATGAACATCACAAAATTCCATGTGCCTTTTCTTTCAAATACGCGAAAGTGTGTGAAAGTTCAAGTTCTAAGTACTTCTTGAATATCAAAGGAAGATGTACAGAATGCGGAGCCACTCTCAAAGGGATTGCTCTGAAGAAGCAAAAAAATTACAACGATATTATTCTAAACTGCAGACTTTCAACTTTTCAGACGATAGTATTCACCTGAAAAGAAGACAACTTCGTGGCACGAGAAGACAACAGGTAGCTGCTAAATTGGTTGATAACAGGATTTCTGCAGCTCTTTGGCGAAATCATGAAGCGAAAAATATGTCTTTCAGAGACATGATTCCTCCAAATTTACCAAATGCTGATGTCTTGAGAAAGGCTAAAGAAGAGGAAAGGGACAAACGATTTGGAATAACAACTAGTAAGCCTGTTGAAAACCTGCAAATTGCAAAACATACAACCCATCGGGACGAAATTCACGCAATCGGATTGGACCCATTCTTCTGTATATATTGGCTGAAAGATCAAAGTCAGTTGCACAAATATTGTCATCAAATCAATAGCACTGCATACGATTCAGCTGATGCTACAGGTGGCGTTGAATTTCGAGTTATTTCACGATTTGGGGATCTGTCAAACAGGGCTGACTGTGTGGGGATTAAGTCAAAGTACATATACGTGTATCAGTACATGTGCATCTGCGAAGTAAACGTCACTAGTAAAGATCCAAATATCATCAATCGATCATCACTCAGTTGCCCAACTTATCAGATGATATCCTTTAGGCATGACGCATCATTTTTGTCATTTTTCTTTATGGAAATCGTCAGATCTGGAGCTCCTAGACCAAAAATCATGGTAACTGATTTTGGTAAGGCTTTGTTGGTTGCCATTTCAAGAGCAATAGCCAATTTCTCGGACTTTACAGATTATTTGAATAGGTGTTATAGTCATATTGTTTTTCATAAAAGAGTAATTCTACCCTCGTGTTGTTTGAGAATAGATTTAAACCATTTTATGGTCATGATTTCGAGGTGGAAATGCTTCTCAAGAGGTAAATCACAAGTCAAACAACTTTATCTTCGAGTTTTGGACCATATTTGCATTATGACAGATTTTCGTGATATTGAAAGTGCTTTGCGCTCAATTTTGTTTGTTGCATTGAGTGAACATCTTGGTATTGATGAGTGTGGTCAAGAATATTTATCAATGGAACATCAGCGCTACCTTGATAACATTATCAGAGGTGGTCCACGCCATTCATATATCGACGAAAAGAAAGATGATGACAAGAAAACTGATGATGTTGAAAACAATGATGACTGTCTTTTGGAATCAATTTTGAACTCTAAGGAATCTACTGTAAACGCGTGGATTGATAGGGCAAAACATATCTACAATGAAGCTGAAGTCATCGCGAATCAGGCTAAGGATAACAATCTCTTTGATGTGAATCCATACAACATTCCTAATGCTGCAGAGATGCTGAAAGAGTAGATGTACTATATACCACTGTGGACAGCTGTGTTGTATTCTTCTTTCCATATTCCTTTATCTATTCGTTCGTCAGCAGCGACTGAAGGACAATTTTCAAAATTAAAGACAATGGGCTTTGACAAGCTGCCTTTATGAGCAGACAAATTCATTTTTCAACATTTGAAGTGGCTGCGTGAGAAAACAAAACTGTTAGCACCACTTATGATGGAAAAACAAGATTCAAAGCAAGCTGTGAAGCACAAACCAAGTGAAGCAGCGTTGCCTTACCATGAAGAAGAAAACTGGAGAGGAAAAAATAAGAAGCTGAAGATAACAAACCCCAAAAGCAATCATATCCTTGATAATTCTGAGAGCACACTGAACAATACCTTACGACCCCAAAAGCAATCATATCCTTGATAATTCTGAGAGCACACTGAACAATACCTTACGAAGTGAGACCCAACTCGATGATGCCAATGAGACAGAGTTAAACAAAATTTGTAACAGTTTTGAATACAGATTTTCTCCTACTTCGAGCTCACCTGTTATGAATGCGGAGAACAACAGTCTCTCAGTCAAACGTGATAGTGTGTGTTTTCAGCGCAGATAATAATTTACTGCCGAATTTGGACTCTAGAGAGATATGTCATTCCACAAAAGACTATCGAGAATCATGCTTCACCAGGGATGTCACTGAAATTTTATCCTGTGGTTCGAAAACAGAAGAAAACCGAGAGACCTGTAATAATAAAAAGGAGAGTGCAATGCTGAAAAAGCTTCAAAATGAAATCATTGTCACATCGAGCATACAACCTAAGAGCAAGGAAAACTACTTAGATGATTGTCCAAACTGGAATTCGACTAAGAAATTCATAGACATTAATTTGCCACTTTTCCCAAATGGGTCCTCAAGCATATTCAAATCTGCTACCTACAACTTGAAGGGAACGTGCGGTTTCGATTCCTTGATAACCTTATTCATGCAAGCAATATCACTCAGTGATGATTTCAAAAGTACCATTCACATGGTGAGCCATCCATTTTTGGATCTGGCTTTGGATGTTTTGGACAAAAAAATTATAAACTCCCAGCATTTAAGCAGAGATTTGATATTTTATATGTGATACCGTTCCTAAAAAAGGAGTAATGTTTCGAAAAATATTATCTCTGAATGCAGAGTCGAATGTTGGGGAATTATAAGAGACAATATTAAAAGATAACCCGATTTGCAACAAAAAGATATAGTGTCTGACGTGCCTAGATTCACGCTGTGTGAAACTACATTATATTTCCATTGATACGTATGTGCTTTTCAGACTTGGTTATAATTTCATGCAAGAGGCTGTAGATGCAACAAATGGAGGTCTAAAGACTATCATAAAACTGCAGAGTGAACACACAATCTATTTCATAATCTACTGGCACCATAAACATGTTATGAGGGTTTTTAAAAGAACTCTTTCGGTACTATCGAGAAATGTCAGCAAAAGGGTTGTGCCAATTATAATGTAGGCCAAGTGGGTCTCTCGAAAATGCTATTATCTCATTAACTGTTATCCCCACAAAAAATGTTATTACAGTTTTCGGTAGAACTCTTAGGGTCCTATTAAGAAATTCCATCAGACCTTTTGTACGAATTTATTACTTTTACACATTAATTATCTCATATACTGCCATCGTCACAAATATTGTTATTATAGTTTTTGGTAGAACTGTGTGGGTGATATTCAGAACTGTCATTAGAACTATTCTACGAATTTTGTTATCGTAGAGAAAGTGAGTATCAGATTAAAACAATTACGTATAAATTATAATCGCCACAAAAATTTTCTTATCATTTTCGATACAACTCTTTGAGTGCTATCCAGAACTGCCAACAGAACTGTTATACAAATTTATTTTTTCCAAACTGACAAATAATTTTTTACCATACCAAAATTTTGCCGAGTTATTGTTTTCTTCCCGAAATTCTGCAGAACTATTCGTTTTTTGAGCAATGAAATCTGGAACTATTGCATATATATCAAGAACTATGAAACAAATGTATATTTCTCGTAAAAGGGGTTCAAACTTCACGGGAAATGCTCATAAGCATTCCTTATTAAATGCAGTTACTGTTGTACGAATTTACTTTTTGCGAAAATTGACAAAGAATGTATTCGATACGAAAATTTTTTCGGATATTGTTGTTTTCTTCGCTAAATTCCACATGACTATTAAAATTTTGTACAGATAACCCTAGAACTATGGCATTTCTATCAAGAACTCTGAAAAATATATATTTCTGAAAAAAAAGGGTGCCAACTTCACCATAAGTGGTTTCCTCCTTAAATTGCAATTATCTCGTAACCTATTAGCTGGACAAAAAATTGTTATTAGGATATTCGATACAACTATTGGGGTTCTGTTCAGAACTGCCCTCAGAACTGTTGTACGAATTTACTTTTTGCGTGAATTAATAAAGAAGGTTTGCTATACGAAATTTTTTTCGAGTATTAATGATTTCTTCGTTAAATTCTGCAGAACTATTCAGATTTTGTACAAAGAACTCTAGAACTATGCCATATCTATCAAGAATTCTGAAAAAAACATATTTCTGAAAAAAAGGGTGCCAACTTCACAGTAAGTGAAAAGATTTTCTCATTAAAATGCAATTATCTCGTAAACTATTAGCTGCACAAAAAAATGTTACTTGGATTTTCGAAAGAACTCTTGGAGCTCTGTTCAGAACTGTGCTCAGAACTCTTGTACTTATTTACATTTTGCGGAAATTGACAAAGAATGTTTTCGATACGAAAATTTTTTCGAATATTGTTGTTTTCTTCTCTAAATTCTGCAGAACTATTGAAATTTTGTACAAAGAACTCTAGAACTATGGTACATCTATCAAGAACTGTGAAAAAAATGTATATTTCTAGATAAAGGGGTGCTAACTTCACACGACTCAGATGGTGAAGCAGATTCTTGCGGAAAATCCGGCGCTGGAGACTATGGTTCACATTGTGACGTGCACAGATTCGTTTTAAAGGTTTATTGGTGTTTTAAGCATTACACTGTATTTTTTCTGTCGTTCCTTTCTTAGTTGCTTATCTATTCTCGGAGATGTAGGCCGTTTACGCAACTAAACGAAAGGCTGTTTGTCTTGTGCCATACCTGTTATTCCTTTGGTTTATGAAGCATCTTCAGTGGCCTGTAATATAAGATTATTTACGTATACCGTAGTTACGTTGTATAGTCATTCTTCTCCTGTTACTATATCACACTTTTTGTTATTCTCTTATTAGGTAATAAACAACTTTTGGAGCGAACGTTTCGTAAGGTTAAGTTATCGTTTGGTTCAGTTTACGATTATGTGATCTTATTATACCATATGTGCCGCCCTGGAGTAATATGCAGACGCACTACGTACAATAACATGTCCGGTATTCGGCGTTTTCGAACACATAGTGTTCCACATTCACTTCACTTTCTCCGTGTGTTGGTTGTGTGCGCGTACTTTTTTAGTGTTGTCAACTGTCGCTGTGTCCTTTGTTTGTGTTACGATGTCTTGCTGTGTGTGTGTGGGGGGGGGGGATTCGCTTTCGGAAAACGTATTTTTGAATGGATTGAATCGCAGATGGAAGTAGTTTTTTTAAATGTCTCTGTCCGGTGGAGACACTAAATTAATACATTGCAAGGGCTCACTGTGAATGAAGACCACTTTTCTTACAGAAAAGTTTTCATTTGCCATCCAGTCCATTTTAAATTTCTCTCTTTGCCCAGAGCAGACTGCATCACACACAGTAAAGCACACATACGCGTACACACACGCACACGCATACATAACAATGATATGTCAAACTTCATACAGATATCATAACACAAACAACAGACGAACGAACGGTTGGTAACACAATATACGGTAGACATACACGACGAATATACGGTAAAAATGAAGTGTTAAACCGAAGTGTGATGAAAAATGCAGAAAATGTGGTGAATGAAGGGCAACTAAATACGTCCCCAGGGCGACACTTGTAGAATAATGTTACAAAATCGTAAGTAGAGCCAAACAGTAATTAACCTTAAGAAACTTGCGCCCCAAAAGTCTTGTCCTATCTATAAATAAGTGGAATCATATAATGCAGTTATTATTTACATAACATAATCATGTATTACGGGCTACTGAATATGCTTTACAAAGAAAACGAAGCGTAATGCGTGTGGCGCAAAAGAAACAGCCTTTCATGTAGTTACAGAGATGGAACGCATCTCGAAGAATATTATATTGCTCTGGAAGTGTCTCTTATCTGAATGTGCCAGCCATTGATTTCTCTTATAAATGCAGAACAAAACGATTAAATTTGGTATTTGCAATAGACGAAGCTTTATTTCCGCACATCTCAAGGAAGGTATGGCGGTGAGACAGCATGGCTGCGGCTCGGTGCTCGAGTTTCGCACCCCTCCTCCGATGAGCTGGCGTGTACGCGGCGGGTCTCGAATGGCGAGCGTGGCTGGTCCCGCCCCTTGAGGGCTCCCTGCCCCCCCCCCCCCTCCCCCATTCAACCTCCTTCTCCCCACCCACCGACACACACATCCGGCTTCCGGCGTCTCCCTCACCGCGTCACTGCACCGCCACGAGTGTCCGCCATGAGCCTGCCACGTCTTCTTGGGTGCTCTCCCTCTATGGTTCGCCTTTGGCACTGGACTCACAAGGGGACCGGGTGCCACGTCACCGCCCATGTTTGACAGAGAACGCAGGGCTTGGCCAGGAATAAAAGTGACAGAAGCGGGACCTTCAGAAGGCCGAGCGTTAGGAAAAATAGTACTTTTGACGCGGATCGGATGAGATACGAGCCATTTAGGTACTTTTGCGTAGTTTGCACACAGCCGTTGCTTCAGCCGAAAGATTACAGGGCGGTAATCCAGGATCATGAGGTCGAATTCCTACCTGAAAACTTTTTTCTTTTTTACTTTAAACTTTTACGTTACTTAAACTGTAAATAAACGGGAATAATGTTCCATGTACTTTATGTATTAATATTTTCGTAAGAGGTGTGAAAAGGGAAGGCCAGGGAAAATTTGTGATTGGAAACAAATTTTCAGAAAGGGATCATTAGGCGTACACGAGATCTTCGTGTATAAAATTGGATTGTCCTACTTCTTTACAGTTGATGATTTAAATGTGCTGGTGTGGTACTCATCTGAAAAATCAGGGAAACAGTAACTTTATCGGCATCTTCCACAAGTTACAAATGCCGCATTTTTACAATTACATTACAGCAAACCGCTCATAACTCACCATTTCACCCAGTGTTGGCGTGGACTGCGGGCTGCATTGAGGGAATATCACTTTAATACTGCGTTCGCCTCCGTAGGTGAGTGGTCAGCACCACTGCCTACAACGCGGGGCACTCGGGTTCAATTCCCGGATTTACCTGGGATTTTTGCTTCATGGGTGTACTGGTACGGTGTGCATTCAGCCTCGTGAGGGCAACCGAGGAGCTACTCGACCGATTAGTAGCAGCTTCAAGGTCAAGAAACCCGACAACTCCCGGTAGGACGGTGTGTTAAGCACATGTTCCTCCATGCGGCAACCGATGAAGGTACTAGCAGAGGATGAAAAGTCGGTCAGTTGGACTCGATTCGCCTATCTAGGCCCTGAATGCTGAACTTTACCTTACTAACTTTAATACTGCCGTGTGCAACTCTTCATATTGAAAAATCTCGTCTTAAAATCGTGGATTTGTTTCTCTTCACCACGAGTCAAATAACAGAAGAAATATCTTCTCCACTCAACTTTTTTTATTTTTTCACGTTTTTTAATTGTATAAGGCTGTTGTCAGTTTTCCATATTTTGACGAAGTAATGCAGACATTCGTATACTTCGTCGTGTACTCATTTATCGTTTCCCTGGTACGAAACAGCCAGCACTATCTTTTAGGCTGTACGTAAGCTGCTGGCAATAATTTTCCAGAAAAGGTGATAGCATACTGTGCTGTATACCAGTGACTTACTTTACTCAGATTTCTGATTATTTTCAGTGTACGAAACACAAGAATGGAGATAAAATAATAGTTTCTGCACAGGGAGTCTTCTCCACGACGCTTGAATTACTGTTCTGTAACCTTTCCACTATGCCAACCGCAGTCTAGAAAATATCATAATATAAATGCCTCGTGGTTCGCCCAAGCCGCACCAAAACTGCAAATTTTCAAAAGCTTTGGTCATCTGGAGCTTCCACTGTTACTTTCATTTCCTGCCAAGACCTGTATATACCATAAATTAGGAATAACTCGGTGATAACGACCGCCAGATGCGGTCTTCTTGCCAGCTTGTCAGTCGAAACTTTTTTATGGCAATAAAAGGCAAATTATATATACTTCGACTGAATAAAATCGAGTGCAAACTATTCCCACATTCGTTTTTAAAAATCGTTGACAAGGTTAATTACAGTCAGTGAGTTTCCTGAAATTCGGAGCACTGATAAGCTTCAAATTTACCCTAGGCACACTACGTTCTAGTGAAACAATGGACTTTCACGTGCAGAGGCCAACTTTAAATGCTCGTCGCAGGATAGGTTTTCAAAAAATGGTTCTAATGGCTCTAAGCACTATCGGACTTAATAACATCTGAGGTCATCAGTCCCCTAGACTTAGAACTACTTAAACCTAACTAACCTAAGGACATCACACACATACATGCTCGATGCAGGATTCGAACCTGTGACCGTTGCAGAAGCGCGGTTCCAGACTGAAGCGCCTAGAACCGCTCGGTCACAGGGGCCGGCGGTGGATTTTCGTTGGTTTCACTTCCACTGTAGCATCAGGCGAATGCGAAGACAGTTCACAAGGCCACACAAACAAGTGCTCAGTCTCTATTGCTCTCGACGCTCCCAAGACCTCCAACTCTTTCTTTTCGTCTTTGGTTCACGTCTCGGGTTTCGTGTATACGGAAATGTCCGGATGTTTGTGAATACGGCATGTTAATTTATTCGGAAACTGACAATTTGAGACCATGGATGTATACAAAATACACATTCATTCTTTCAAATCCATCTTAAGACGGCTGCTCACGTATTGATACCCATTAGCTGATGTTTAAATTATGTTTAGGCTCTTTATTCCCCCTTATGGTGAAACTTCCTTGGCGTGGCGGTGCTGTCGAAAATCCCCCGTATTTATTTGAACCCATTTTGACTATTTTTCGACCGTGACTGTCTCAAGAAATATGTAAAGGTTTTTTTAAATTACCGCTACCAGTCACAAACTTTGTCAACTATTTTATTACTTATTTATTTAGCGACATGTTTCGAGGGAATACCTCATCTTCAGGCTAAATGGCATTACAAAAACAACTTTACAATAAGGTCATACTGATGTTACATAGTCTGTTCGTAAATACTGTAGTCATCCTGTGGAAGAAGGGAAAACTTAGTCACTTTGGAAGCTGGACTGATGTTTGCACGAAAATGTTTTGTAACGGTCACTCACTTTGTTCTTCTGGCGTGACACTCTCGTTGTGATGCGGTGAGGTGTTCCCATTTCCGTGGCTATCTTGGCTTTCTTGGTCACTGTTCACAAATTGTCACTACTGTAACAGTAACGTGGAAACACGATCACAATCAGTTATGTAGTACAGCGCACAAGATGACGGTCGAAATACTGCTACAGGCGTGATTAGGGGCTCGAATATTGGTCGGGCAAGTGGCTTTAATGTTCCTGTAGTTTCAACATAGCTTACACTTCGATAGAAAGATTCCTTCTGGAATGCAGTCCAGTGTTAACCCCGAATTACCAAATATCACAAACAAATATTTCAAGAGAATCTTTGTTCAGTTAATCCCTTTTACTACCAATGTTTCTCTCGGAGCGAAAAACGTTAATATACGATTCTAATAATTAATGTCATAGTTTGAAGTAAGAATATGGAAAATACTCACCTTCGTTTCGTTGTCCAACGCTTGGGGAGGTGGGACACTAGGGCTATTCGTGAGTACCTGCGGGGTTTCAGAAGACGACTACAGAAAACTGAAAGACATACAGATAATCCACATATATCAATAGAGGGACCACCTCGCCAAGTTTTTAGCTAACGTTAGAGGTGCTCAGCAGGGACTCCGTTTGTGACGTAAATACTTGCGTGCAGCCCGCTTTGCAAATCTGTTGATTGGGTTGTCCACCGGTAGGCGCCCACTTACTTGCGGCGACAAAATATATCGGATGATTTGTCTACATATTTTGACACACCTACCCCTTACTGCAGCCATGCCACAGCTTGTATTATCAATGTAAACGAGGGGAGATGCTCTGTTCTATTTCTTTAAGTGCAATAGTTTTCAGGTGGTCTTCTTATGAAACACAATGGGTACTTATCAATAATCATGTATGTGTGCCACAGGTGTGTTGTCGAGGGTTCACTAATATTTCCCAATAGTAATGACGTGAATGATCATCCTGTATTTTCGTTTATGATGCGTATTTTCAGAAAATCACTTAGATCGTATTTACTATTACAGATATTAGAAGTTTCGATACATTATCCCAAAAGGGATCTCTTTCTTCTTTACGTGTAAGAGAGTCTCTTGCGAGAGTCGCAATGATCATCCTAGTTGTGATACGGTATAAAACAGTTATTGCACAAAGCAGATTGACACGTGGTACATAATAAAAGATTTCGTTCTAGTTTCTTTTTTTTTCTCTTACTATATGCTACACACCTGCCTCTTTGTACGTCTTTCGGTTGATAGTTGGTCGTCAACATTGGTCACAGATTTTAACGTAGCGCTTGAGCGTCCAGCAGCTGTTTTTCTTTTGACAATCGTGTCTTTCTTTCCCAGTGTAGTCATTTTCAGGATAGTGAAATCAGTCGATGGAATTTTTTGTGGCATGACATCTAGTGAAAAGAGATTTAACAAAGAAAGTTGAAAACAACACAACCTACAGTCGCAGTCTGTAGTTGTAAGAATTCTGCAAACCATTAGCAGACTTCCCTTTACTAGCGGGACATTGATACATAACAATAACACGCATCTTTCGTAGGGCACGTCTCAATGGTAGTGAAGTGATTAACAAACAAAAATTATTAGAGAAATCTGAATAACTGAGACAGGATACTGGAAAGGTCCGCACAAGAAGCAAAGCTACTGTATTGAGCCAAGAGACGTAAAACCTTCCGCAACCTACGTGTTAGATGAAAGAGAATGTGTCGAGCAGTATCAGATGACACACGGTCACGAAGGCTGTTCTTAGTCTTCTACAGCGGATGGTCTCCCGCGCCAGAGCCGAGTTCTGAGCCGGATTTCTGTGGGTGGGGGCGCACAGTGCCGCGGGTCGGCCGGCGGCGCCCGCAAGTGCTGCTAACGACGTTTGCCCCGCCTTGCCGCGTGGGCCCAAATCCAATCCCCAGGGAGCTACCGGCACCGCCGGCGGGCTGTACGCGGGATCGGCCTCTGCAGCAGCGCCAGGCTTCGTCCCAGGGCCCCAGGGAGGCTCGGAAACAAACTGGCCGCAGCACACCGATGGCTACATCGAGATACCGTGGTGCGATGCAAAGCTCCTGATAAACATAGAACGATGTTGGTCTAGGCGAGTGAAATGAACCAGCGTCGGCATGGATATACATGGGGACAATCCCCAAAACTATAAAAATGGATGAAAGTATGTATGTATACATGCATGCATGTATGTATGTTCAACATCTCTTCCGAAAACACTGGACCGATTTCAACAAAATTTGGTACAGATATATTTACTGACTGGAAAGAACCACTGGGAATAAGAAGTACCCACCTAACACAGAAGTGGGGATGAAAAGGCAGAGTTGCCCACGACACGAGGATATCCATATTTTAGCCGTCCAGTATTTGAGAATTAAACCACTTAGAGACTTGCAACAAACTTTACAAATAATTTAGAACATTTAGGATCCTTTTTTCTCGCTGAAGGCGTCACAGAATGATGAAAGGAGAAAAGTTTATCGCGTACTACATTTTCGCTTTTCATGCTGTAAAACTGCCACTAAGCATGACGTTTTAATTTATTACGTCTTTACTACTTACTGTATCCGTGACACATTTTGCAGACAGTATTCGCCTATAGCACTGAATATACCAGAAAAATTAAATCATAGTACGACACATAGTTCAGGAGATATGTCGTCAAATACTGAGATGCGTGGAAAACCGTCTCATCTTGCATGACGTTTTAAATTATTACTTCTTTGGTACTGACTCTATTCGCAACACATTTTGCAGGCGGTATCCACATTCCTCTGAATGCACCTACACTAATATATCATTGTACGACACATGTTTATGAGCCATTTACGGCTCGCATTGATGCTGTTCATAGCTTGCCATCTTGTAATAGCGATAGTGGCGCCTCTTTTTCTTAGTGTGTTCACTGGCGTCACTATGTTTCATCGCCTTATCTGTCCGTGAGTGTCAGTAGCAGCGCTGATCGATAGCGCGTACTGTGGTACGGACGGAGCAGCAATGAGGTTCGGACAGCCAGTACTCGCCCGACCACTGGCGACACACATGCACTGTCCGACGGAAGGATGTCGTCGTGAGAGTGCACGACCACGTCAAGGGCCGGATTGAGCGAGTTTCAGTTGAATGGATGTTGATATTCGAGCAGTGGATTTTTCCCCTGTGTGTGTGTTTGCCCGTCGAAGTGCCCTCATGGCAATAAGTCGACGGCTTATTCTGGGATCTTTTCCGTGGCTGACTTGAGTGGGAACGACCGTTGGTTGGTCGGTCGTGGCAGCGAACGACGTGCATTTGGTTTTCCGACCGCTTCTGGCTTCTCCGTGTTTGTGCCGACTTACAGTCCGTCCGTGTTGTTTCACAGTGACTTGTTTTAGTATTGTCTGGCGGATCCGTGTGCATCTTGTGTAGTTTTTAATGTCCAGTTATTTTAAATGCTGCCTGCGTTCTCGTGCGGTAGTTCGATTTGGGACGGAGCAGCGAGGAGGTCCACAGAGCGAGGGCAGGTCGCCGCAACAAATGGAGTCTGTCATGTTGGCGGAAGCTATTAGCCGCTTTCTACTCCTTAATGTTAGTTTGGATTTGGTATTATTCTTATCAGTGAAGTGCTACCAGCGGTACTTCCTGCCTTGTGACGGCTAACGCCCCAGTTACCTGCCCTGGAGGTTAGTGTACATTTCCAGCAGTGTACCTTTCCTCGTCGCGTTGATGCTGTCTGACACGACGTGTAGTTCGACAGCCTCTTGTATTGTACTGTGCATATGGTTTTTGGGGGTCTACCTTGGTTCTAGTGTTTCCTTCGGCCTTGGTGGTGCTGTCTGTCTCTTCGCCCTTGCCTAAAGGTATTCCATCGTTCTACCGGTGATCGGAAGTTAAGCTACCCCTAGTGTGAGTTGCCATCCTGTTACGTGAGTACAGCTCTTGGCTGCCTGTCTCACCGCTTACACAGCTGTAGCCACCTTCCTCAGGTTGATCCAGGGAGCACTGTCTGTGAATCACTCCATCTTATTTGGACAAATTGTCATAATTGTTTAAAATTTACCCTAATGTTTTAACATGTTACTGCCTCCCCAACTTATAATTCTGGCCTTCAGCCGTTATTGTTTGTAATGCTGCTTGTGGCCTTCAGCCGACAAATAATTTTCAGTCCAGTTTTAGTGGGGTCTTCAGCCGTCACTATAGCTTGTTACAAGTTATTAACATTATTAGAAAGGGTTTTAGTATTTTTAAAGTGTAATTGTCCACCTTATTTGTATTTCAGGCCTTCACCCCTTGTATATACTGAAATTGCTTGTGACCTTTAGCCCACGAATAATTTTCAACCTTCTTAACCAGGCCTACAGCCGTAGATTGTGTGTAACATTGTTTGTGGCCTTCAGCCGATCGATAATTTGCAATTTTTTCTTAATAAGGCATTCAGCCGTTACTATAGTTTGTTACCTTTTTGACTGTTAAGAAGAAAATATCTTAGTGTTTGTTAATGTGTAACTGCCTACCTCAATTGCCATTCAAGCCTTCAGCCGTTGAGATTTCTGAAATTTCTACTGCTCTTCCGCCGTTAAGTATTCTGAAATTTCTGCTGTCCTTCCGCCGTTAATTGTTTGTAACATGGCTTTTGGCTTTCAGCCGACAAATAGTGTCAGTTCAGAATGAGATTTTCACTCTGCAGCGGAGTGTGCGCTGATATGAAACTTGTCCGCGAAAGGCAAAGGTCCCGAGTTCGAGTCTCGGTCGGGCACACAGTTTTAATCTGCCAGGAAGTTTCAGTTTCAGTTCAGTCTTGATAAGGCCTTCAGCCGTCACCATAACTTGTTACAGTTATTAAGATTGTTAAAAGGGTTTTTGGTATCTTTAACGTGTAGTTGTCCACCTTATTGATAATTCAGGCCTTCAGCCATTGTGTATTTTGGAAATTGCTTCTGGCCTTCAGCCGACGAATAATTCTGAACCTTCTTAATCAGGCCTTTAGCCGTTGATTATGTGTAACATTGCTTGTGGCCTTCAGCTTGCAATGACCTGCAATTATTCTAATAAGGATTTCAGCCGCCAGTGTAGTAAAATCGTTTAAAAATGACTGTTTAGAGTTCTATTTTTTAGAAATAAAGTTTATGTGCTTTCTGTGCAACCAATGGTAAATGATTAGGCTCCATCCACACCTTTCCGGCTTTCTCTAAGTCTCACGTCTCAGTTCAAGAGATTTGACGTCATAAACACAGAGAGAGAAGGGAGAGAGAAGGGAGATGAGAATGTACAGACAACAAGAGGGAAAGATAAGACAAATATGAGGAGGGGGAGATGGACACAGAAAGGAAAGGGGGAGATGAACAGGGAGAGGGGAAGGATGAGGTATATAGAGAGCGAGGAGGAGATGGACATAGGGGGAAGAAGCAGACGGACAGAGAGGGGGAGGTGATGGACAGAGAGTGTGGAGTGGAAGATGTGGGACTGATCGAGGTGGTGGGGAAGATGGGGAAAGAGATGGGAAAGGATGATGGACTAACTCAAGATTGGAATATTTACGTATTTGGGCTTTCATGGTACTGAGCCACTACGGAAAAAAAATTTCCGGTGGCGGAATTCGGTGTTCATCACATGCTTGCGAGAATTTCTTGGTATCGCAAAGCTCGTCCCATTAATATCAGCAGGAGCTACGTTCTCTTGTAACTCAGCTGGAGAAAATTTCTTGTTCTTCTCTTCCATCTAAAAGATGAAGAGCTTGCGCATATCTCTTCCCTTCTTGATGTAAGCTTCTTGATTGTCCTCGAGGCTTCTGACAGCTTTAATGTCATTCATGAGCTTCTTTCTCGGTGGTCCTCTATCTTTCTTCCACCACCCGTCGATCAGAACAGTAAACTGGGATGAATGTCTGACTTGGTGACTAACCGTATTTTCCCGTTAATGGTTACTGGTTTGAGTAGCTCCTTGTCACTCCTGACCTCAGCAATTTCAGTTTGACCTGCTACGTATTTTTCAGTTTCCCGCGCGTCCCCTCGTCTGTACACGCATATGCTCCAAAAGTGACTCTTTAAGTGACACGCCCGTGTTCCCGGGTTCGAATCCCGGCGGGGTCAGGGATTTTCTCTGCCTCGTGATGACTGGGTGTTGTGTGATGTCCTTAGGTTAGTTAGGTTTAAGTAGTTCTAAGTTCTAGGGGACTGATGACCATAGATGTTAAGTCCGATAGTGCTCAGAGCCATTTGAACCATTTAAGCGACAGTTCCGACAGAGAGGGAAACGTTGGTTGATGAGAGTACGATTCTGTTCTAAATTAGTGACTGTTTTGCCTTTGATGTTATACCCATAACTTCCATTCTACTTCTGCTATTCACTATGATAAAACACCACAGCTACGCAAAAGAAACCACTTGTGCCATTGCTTTGGCTTCAAGGTGCTCCACAGCCCCGTTTTTCCATCTCTTGCGAAAATACCATTTTAATATTGATTCTGTTGACACAAGTCTCGCACTTCCGTACTGAGATGCGATTTATCTCGTGAACTGCCCTTCGTAGATCATCTTCATTACCATCCAACAAGGTAATGACGTCTGCAAATGTGCAAAAAGGATAATTATGAAGCGCTCTTCTTTAACTGTTAATCGCAGTACTGCTAGTTTCTGAAAATTCTTTTATTTCTGTTTCCAAACATAAATTAGATAAAAGAAGAGAGACGCCACGTATCTGCCACATTACTTGTAATATCTTAACCTGCCGTCAACACTTCCCTGCATTTCCTTGTTCATTTTTCAAATGTATGCTAATTTATGCTCCAGTCAAAACTTCAGAAATATGTTCTGCATTGCATGCTCACTTATTACCCAGTTGATCTCTTTTGTAGGAGTTTCGTTTTCTTTTCTCTTATTTAAGTGAAAAGGTGGACCCTACCTCATTAAACCTCCTTCATAATGAAGAATGCTTACAATGACGTAGAATGTTAGTGCATATTTTGCGACATATAATTCTCTTTCAAGCCTAAATAAGCAAAGGTTTGATTGAAGTCTGGATTGGATCATGAGACATTCAAGAAAACACGAACAAGGAAACGAAGTACCAGTAAACATATGAAAAGCGGAGCTACTTAATCATTATGAAAACATAGTGCCGAGTTTGTAAAATGTTACCAAAAATTAGGTTGATGGAACCTGCAGAAAAGCGACTCCTTCAGCAATCGAGCGAATAGTTAGTTGTGTAGGTAAACCATAACTCATTGTAGAAGTATGAAGAGCCGATGGGTAACACAGGATGAAAAGAGGTTGAAGAGTCATACTAAAGGTTAAAGGACTATGACAAAAATCTCTATAGAACCCTGATAATCACTAAAACACGGACACGACCTATTCTTGAACACCAGCTCGGACTGAATTAAGACATCGAAGCAATTCAGAGGCGGGATTTGTTACCAGTGGATTCGAACAATATGTAGCGTTACGGAGATGTTTAGAGAACTGAAGAGGGAATTCCTGGAGGGAAGGCGACGTTCTTTTCGAGAAACACTATTGAGAAACTATAGAGAACCAACATTTATAGCTGACTGCCGAACGATTCTACTGCCGCCAACATACATTGCGAGTAAGGATCACGAAGATAACATTCGAAAATTTAGGGCTCATAAGGAGGCATATAGAGAGTCATTTATCCCCCCGCTCTGTTTACTAGTGGAACAGGAAAGGAAACGTAGAGTATTGATACAGGGTGCCCTCTGCCACGCACCGTGCGGTGGCTTGCGGGATATCTATTTAGATGTAGAAACAGATGAAGGTTATCCACGGGTATACAGGGCTTCTATAAATGACGCATTCGTTTACAAAGCTGTATATTTTTCAAAAGTATTACATGTTCAAATGTAACATTTATTCCAATCCATTATAGCGCGGTGGTACAGCAACCTTGTATTATAATTAATATTAAATACTGTTCTAGGTTGCACAATACTCTTTATTGCCTCAAAAACGTGTCATTACATCGTGGTAAGACATGGTACTGTTGTCTGGTAAACTGATAACGTTGTGCGCGTACCGTGGTGAAACGCGTTGTTTTTGAACCAATAAAGAGCATTAACCAACCTATGACTATTTTTAATGTTAGTGTACAAATATGTCTGGTGCATGAATAGAACAGAAATTTCACCAAATTTTCATTTGCACTTTGCAAATGCTCTACGATGGCCCCTCTGGTACATGACACACGTCCAAGCGGAAAAGTTCGTTCCATACCTTTTGCAGCAGCATCCTGTCAGTGAACACAGAGATGTTCTCGGCACTGGGTACAAGTAAACACGGTCCTTAAGATACCTCCCAAATGAAACTGTCACATGGCATTAGTTCAGGCGACCTGGAGGGCCAACGGAACAGAGCCACACCACCCTCGCTACTACAACAGATTGCGTTGCGCAAAAAAATATTGTGTGTCAGTTTAAGCACAGTCTTATATAATAGTTCCAAGGGGAAGTTTCAATCTTTGCTCCAATGAAGGTGTGCTCCGTCATGCTAGAAGCCGAAATTCTCGGAATCAGCAATCAGTTGAGGAAATAGCCAGAACTGCAACATGTCAAGGTAAGAGGTACCCGTCATAGACTTCAAACAGTAGAAAAACTATCCGTACTACTTCGTCTGTGACACTGTACCGGAAACATTAACCTTGGGCGAATGTCATTAATGGGCCTCAATTTCATATGGATTTTCAGTGCCCCACACTGTTGGAAGTGTAGCTACCGTCACAAAATGTTGCGCAGAGCTTGCTGCTGTATATCAAGTTCGTGGTTGTGCGGACCGTTGATTTTTCTGAACTGCCTACGAAACTTTCCCTCATCCTCTCCACGATTCAGTCCCGCACGTTTGGTCAACCAGTGCTTTTCTGTTTACAGATGTAACGAGTGTCTTAAACTGTCGATAGAATCGCACAGTGCTCAGGTCACATGGCGGTTGTCTTGCACAGTCACTTCTCAATAGACGCTGAACTTCAGTAAAACATAAATATCTCACGTATTTGTCAAGACACTGCACTCGTGACGCTAACTGGCGGGCACAATAAAAACTCGGTGAGTTTACGGTTCTATTGATGCATCAGTCACACTCGAACACATAATACTTTGGAAAATATAGAACTTAGAAAAACGAATGAATGGTATGGAACATTTATAGTAACTCTGTACTTGCGGCTATCCACAAAAATAATTATTTTGTGGTTAAAACTTAAAGGACAGTGTCAATATTACTGAGACCTAATTTGTAGGTAACTAGAGAGCGCACAGGATAAGGTTAATGTTTCGAATGAGGCCGTAAATAGTTACTGTGAGTTGCACAATCAAACACACAACGTTATTTTTCTAAGAACCACTTATTTACACGTTCGCTTAAGGATCAAAACGAAACAATATGGCTGAAAGCCTAGTTAAAGAAAACTTAAGATTCTTTGTGGGCTGAAGGCCCAAAACCACACAGCAAACACAAGAACGGGTGGAGGCATGGCTTAGAAATCAGAAGCAACTAAAAATAAAATGTCAAAACACTCCTTTTACTAAAAAAAAATGCAGTGAAAACAGTTGAGGCCTAAAGGCCTACACTACACGTCTGAAGGACAACTATAATTAAGGCCATTAGTAAACAATTTTTTTCTAAGTAAGAAAATTTCTTTTTAAACTTAGAACAGAACGGCCGAAGCCTGGTGAACTTATTGCACGGCTGAAGGCCACAAACAAATTTGAAACAACGGCTGAAGGCCTGACCATTAAGTCAGATAAATAATTAAGAATAAACTCCTTGCTTCGTATTAAAAATTTTCATTTAGAGAATACACACGGCTGAAGGCCTTTATGTAAAATTAAAAAAAAAAACTGAACTAATGCACGGTCAAAGGTCTTACACAATACTTCAAATAAAATGGAAATCACGATTTAAAACAAACAGAACAAGTGGTGGTCAGAAGTGTTCCAAGGGTCGGCCTGGGAAGGTAGCTCAAACGTAAGGTGAGGTGAGACAGGCAGCCAAGAGTTGAAGTTAGGTAATCGGATGGCAACCCAAAGTAGGGACGGCCCAAGGACCGACCAACGGCACAAAGATGGAGAATGTCGGCCGAGGACGAGAATACAAGCACTATGCCTCCAGAAGTTGGCGTCTAAAAACAGCCACGGAAACAATAACCACTCCAAGCAGATATGAACCAAACAACTTAAAAGGCTGTCGAACTACACTCCGTGCCGGACAGCAAAAACACGACGTGGAAGAGGCACATTGCCTACAAATTACGCTAACGACTCAGGCAGATAACTGGACCGTTGACAGCCACAGGGCAGAAAATATCGCTGGTGCACTTCACTGATAAGTAACAGTCAATTTAATAGTTAGTCACAACATATAAAGACGGCTGCAATAGTTCGCCGACTCCAACACATCACACGACGCTGCTAGCCCGAATGGCCAAGGGGGCAACAACCCGCAAATGAACGAAGAGATGTCACAATAGTCGAGGTTTGATAACAGATAACTGATCACTCAACTTCAGCGTCCAGGTTCGGTGGGCAGCGAAATGGTTGCTCCCGCAGCTAGCGCTTCACGATCCGACACTGCGTGCACGCCGCCAGCGACCCCGGCCTGCCCTGGCGCAGCGGAGATTTGCTTGCTGCTCCGTCCCAGCCGACTAACTCCATCCAACACGCAGACAGCGTTACAATAACTGGATAGTGAAAACCACAAGCTACACAAAGTTCCGCGGAAACCCTTCCACAAACGACTGGAACGATACTAAAACCAGTCACTGAGGAACAACAAGGACGAATCAAAAGTCGACAAACACAGAGAACCCAAAAGCGGACGGCGACCAAATACATGTCGTCCAGTGAGACGACCGACCCAACGACCAACCAAGGTCGTCCCCACTCAAGTCATGTGTATCGACAACGATCCGGGGAGCCATGGCTGTCCGGACCCCACTGCTGCTCCGTCGCGACTCCCTTCGGGCGGACGACGTCCCGGAGACACTGGCTCGGACCCAACCATGCAAAGATGTCAAGCAATAAACGGCACGGCACGGCATTGGCCAGCCGACATCACCGCATAAGCGAGGAACCGACCCACGTCCCGCAAGATGACCAACTGAAGGGGCCCGGAAACGGTCGGACGAGTACTCGCTGTCCGGACCTCACTGCTGCTCAATCACGACAGAACTCCCAGCACACGACGACCCGGAAATACTAGCGGTCGCTTCAAAGATAGTACGACAGTGCTCTTATCGATAAGCGCTGCTGATGCCATTCATGGGCAGGCAAGCCAGTAACTCAGTGACGCCAGTAAATCGAATAAGAAACGAGACTGCAATACCGTAAAAGCAAGATGTCAAGCAATAAACGGCACGAACACGAGTCGCGCGCGGCTCCGTTACGATCTCCGTCTACCGGTGAATTTATCACCGTTGATCTTGCATATATTAGCACATACTCAATGCAACACTTGTTAAGTGAGACTACTTGAATTGAAAACCAACAGTCGAGGAGATATTTCGCAGAAAATTTGACAGAATCCGCTTCAGTAGTTGCGAAAGAATGTTGTAAAATACGATGACCGACCTCAGCAGACGAAAATTGAAGTCTGGGGAGAGACAATCATCAGTGGTCCAGCTTACCGAACTGCTTAGAATGGTTTACAAATTTCTAAAATACGCCGGAGAGAATGTCAACGATCGAGTGACCGAATAGAATGGCGGATCGGGAAGTGGACAATGAGCCTGCAGATTACACGAGGGCGCGGATAGCATTCTTCCTACCTGCCGTGCTCTGTACTTACGGTTATGGGACCCTGCAGGAAAGACTATGTTTCAACTTTCCTCCAAAAGGTTTCTCCTGCGGAGATCCATGAGGAAGTTTCATTGGGTGTCTATGAATGTCCTATATGGCCAGTGGTTCCTTGCAGGCTGTGCCAGAGCACCGTGCTGAATGCTCGCTATCGGAAGGTTACGGCACGTTTGCACATTCTGTAATAGGCTCTAAAGCGAAGAAGAGACTTCCCGTTTAGTAAGACGCATCACAAAGCGCAAATCATAACTTCATGCCTAGAGAACATGCTATAATGGCATCGAGAGCTAAAAGGAAACGTGTGCTTCGTCTGCGACCTCTGCGTTATATGCCGTGGCAATGAACAATGTGAAAAGGAATCGCTCATTGTAGGTGAAAAAGTTGTTAGTAGACTGTTTAGGTTTTTATGTTGGTAACACCACGTAGCGCTCTGTATGAAAATAACTGACTCTTCTGTGTGCAGTCTGTGGCTGGTTGGGAGGTGGATGTAGGGAGAGAGATGGCAGAATTTTAAGAGCGGACGATCTGGACGTGTGTCCATCAGAAAGAGTAAATTTGTAATACTGTATATCATGAACTTATACACTCCTGGAAATGCAAAAAAGAACACATTGACACCGGTGTGTCAGACCCACCATACTTGCTCCGGACACTGCGAGAGGGCTGTACAAGCAATGATCACACGCACGGCACAGCGGACACACCAGGAACCGCGGTGTTGGCCGTCGAATGGCGCTAGCTGCGCAGCATTTGTGCACCGCCGCCGTCAGTGTCAGCCAGTTTGCCGTGGCATACGGAGCTCCATCGCAGTCTTTAACACTGGTAGCATGCCGCGACAGCGTGGACGTGAACCGTATGTGCAGTTGACGGACTTTGAGCGAGGGCGTATAGTGGGCATGCGGGAGGCCGGGTGGACGTACCGCCGAATTGCTCAACACGTGGGGCTTGAGGTCTCCACAGTACATCGATGTTGTCGCCAGTGGTCGGCGGAAGGTGCACGTGCCCGTCGACCTGGGACCGGACCGCAGTGACGCACGGATGCACGCCAAGACCGTAGGATCCTACGCAGTGCCGTAGGGGACCGCACTGCCACTTCCCAGCAAATTAGGGACACTGTTGCTCCTGGGGTATCGGCGAGGACCATTCGCAACCGTCCCCATGAAGCTGGGCTACGGTCCCGCACACTGTTAGGCCGTCTTCCGCTCACGCCCCAACATCGTGCAGCCCGCCTCCAGTGGTGTCGCGACAGGCGTGAATGGAGGGACGAATGGAGACGTGTCGTCTTCAGCGATGAGAGTCGCTTCTACCTTGGTGCCAATGATGGTCGTATGCGTGTTTGGCGCCGTGCAGGTGAGCGCCACAATCAGGACTGCATACGACCGAGGCACACAGGGCCAACACCCGGCATCATGGTGTGGGGAGCGATCTCCTACACTGGCCGTACACCACTGGTGATCGTCGAGGGGACACTGAATAGTGCACGGTACATCCAAAGCGTCATCGAACCCATCGTTCTACCATTCCTAGACCGGCAAGGGAACTTGCTGTTCCAACAGGACAATGCACGTCCGCATGTATCCCGTGCCACCCAACGTGCTCTAGAAGGTGTAAGTCAACTACCCTGGCCAGCAAGATCTCCGGATCTGTCCCCCATTGAGCATGTTTGGGACTGGATGAAGCGTCGTCTCACGCGGTCTGCACGTCCAGCACGAACGCTGGTTCAACTGAGGCGCCAGGTGGAAATGGCATGGCAAGCCGTTCCACAGGACTACATCCAGCATCTCTACGATCGTCTCCATTGAAGAATAGCAGCCTGCATTGCTGCGAAAGGTGGATATACACTGTACTAGTGCCGACATTGTGCATGCTCTGTTGCCTGTGTCTATATGCCTGTGGTTCTGTCAGTGTGATCATGTGAAGTATCTGACCCCAGGAATGTGTCAATAAAGTTTCCCCTTCCTGGGACAATGAATTCACGGTGTTCTTATTTCAATTTCCAGGAGTGTATATATACTTACTTACTTATCGCGAATGGACCCAGAAAGATCACGCAAAGCTTTCTGACGTCGTTTCTTCCATACTTCTTTCATCCGTTCTCCATGTTTTCTTTTTCTTTCTTCTGTCCATTTTGTTCCTGGTCTCTTTAGTGCTTCCTTCTCCGACAATACAATCCACTTTTCCACCTTATTTCTAAAAGTTTTTCTGTCTTTGACATCTTTAAGTTCAATATTTGCTTTTTGTAAATCTAATTTTACTTGGCTAATCCATGGTGTTGTTGATTTGACTTTTTCTATGTAAGTGAGAATTCTGTTGGTGAGTCGTGTGGGGGGAAGTCTAGTGACATGTCCATAAAATTTTAATCTTCGCCTTCTTATGTCTGCTGCCAGGTTTGATATAGTTTCTGTGGTTCTTCTTGATTGTATCCGATATCCTTCTTCTGTTAATTTTGGACCTAAAATCTTTCTCATAATTTTGCGTTCTTCTTTTAGTATTTTTTCTAAATCACATTTTGTGTGGAGTGTGAGCGTTTCACTAGCATATAGTGCTGCTGGCTTAATTACTGCGCAGTAGTGTCTGATTTTTGTGTTCGAGGAGATGCATTTTTTATTGTATATTTCATGTGTCATACCATATGCTCTCTTCATTTTCTGTTGTCTGATCTTCTGTGCAACTTTCTCTCCTCCGGTTGGCTCCAAAATTTCACCTAGGTATTTAAAATGTTTTACTCTATTTATTTTTCCATATTTTGTGTTCAAACTGTGTATATGTAATTTTGTACAGAAAAATTCTGTCTTTTGAAACGAAATTTGTAAACCTACTTTATCCGCGCATTCCTTAAGGATCTCTATTTGTTTGGTGGCGATTTCTTCATCATCTGCAAGTATGGCCAAGTCGTCCGCGAATGCTAAACAAGATATCTCCACGTTGTCTTTGGTTCTACCAAGATGGATTGGTTTCCAGTAGGATTGATTTTTTAATTCTTTTTCCCATTCCTTAATGACTTTATCCAGGACTATATTAAACAGAAGTGGAGATAGCCCGTCACCTTGACGTACTCCAGTTTTTATGAGAAAAGGTTCAGAGATTTCTCCCCTGAATTTAACTTTAGATACAGTGTCTGTCAGTGATTCTTTGATAAGCCTTAGTGTTTTGGAGTCAAGTCCAAGTTCCTCTAAAATGTTAAACAAAGATTGCCGGTCTATTGAGTCATAGGCTTTCTTAAAATCTACAAAAATACAAATTATGGGGGCATTTCTAATTGCTTTGTGTTTTAATATTGTCTTTAAATTAAATATTTGTTCTATGCATGAGCGACCGGGGCGGAAGCCTGCTTGATAATCACCAATTTGGCGTTCCAGCTGCTCTTGTGTTCTTTTCAGCAGGCATGTTGAGAGAATTTTGTAGGTGACTTGTAAAAGTGAGATTCCCCTGTAGTTATTGACATTTGTTCTGTCTCCTTTTTTATGTAACGGGTGAATAAGGGCACATTTCCAATCCTCTGGTAATTTTTCTGTTTCCCATATTTTTGTTATTATTTTTGTGAGCTCTTGCAACGTCTTTGGTCCTAGGTTTTTTAATAACTCTGCAACAATGCCATCTTCGCCAGATGTTCTATTATTTTTTAAGTTTTTAATGTGACATTTGATTTCTTCCTGTGTTGGTGGTAATGAATCCGGTTGAGCGTTGGCACTGATTTCTTTGGGAAACCTTAAACTAGGTTCTGGGCAATTTAGTAGGTTAGAAAAATATTGAGCCAATACTTGACAGTTTTCCTGGTTTGTTAGGGCTAATTTACCATCTGGTTTTCTGAAACATAAATTTTGAGGGATATATCCTCGTATTTTATCTGCGAAAGTTCTGTAGAAGTCTCTTGTATTATAGTTTTGGAAATTTTCTTCTATGGCATCCAGTTGTGCCTTTGTGTACTTCCTTTTTGCTTGCCTAATAGATTTTGAAACCTGTTTTCTAACCTCGTTAAATAACTGTAGACTTTCTTGTGATTTTTTACTGTTATATTCTTGAAATGCCTTTTTTCTCCTTTCCAATGCATTTTCACAGTCTGAATCCCACCAAGGGTGTTTGAATATCTTTTTCAAGGGAATAGTTTCCTTAGCTATTCGCGTGATTTTAGAATGAAATTCTTCCCATGTGTTTGCCTTTTCCTTCTCCCATTCTTCTTTTACTTTAGATTCTTTAATCTTCTTGGTGTCATATTTCTGTATTTCTGTTTTCTTCTGATGACTTCTTCGTGCTGTAAACTTGATTTTAATTCTAGTTAGGTAATGGTCTGAATCAATGTTTGCTCCTCTGCGTACTTGGACGTCGTAAATTTCTTTTTGTACTGGGTATGAAATCGCCACATGATCTATTTGAAACTCGCCAATTTGTTGTATAGGAGATCTCCATGTCTTTTGTTTTCTTGGACATTTTCTTAGAGATGTTGACATTATCTTCAGGTTATTTTGCTTACATAGTTCGACGAGCCTTGTACCATTTTTATTGGTAAATTTTTGTGCAGGATATTTGCCTACGGTCTTTTGGTGGATTTTCTCTCTACCAATTTGGGCATTAAAATCGCCGAGTAGAACTTTTGTATCATCTTTTGGAATCTTGGCCATTATATTCTCCAAATTTTCCCAGAACTTTTCTGTTTCTATGGGGTTTTTCTTGTTGTCTCCGTTTGTGGGAGCATGAACATTAACCATTGTGTATGTTTTGTTGGCACATTGTAAGCGCATCGTCATTATCCTATTATTTACGGGAGTAACTTCCTTGATGGAGCTGAGCACGCTCTTGTGTATGACAAACGCCATCCCGAGATGGGGGGCTCCTCTTCCGATTCGTTTATCCGTCTTGCTCTTAAAGATGCGATAGTTGCCATAATCTGATGTTTCTTCATCTGTAAAACGCGTCTCCTGTATAGCTAGTATTACTATCTTTTGCTTTTCAAGTTCTGTTGTAAGGTTTAGAAGTTTTCCTGGTTGGATTAATGTATTTATGTTAAAGGTTCCAATGTATGTAGGTGTTTTGAGTGGAAGTTTGCCAGAGAGCTCCGACTTTCTCTGATGTAATCGTGTAAGTCCAGGTTCCCCAGAATCCGAATTCCTGGTTGCCATCTGTTGATGGGTGGATTGGTTACCACCTGGGGTAATGTTGTTATTACTTGCACGAGTCATACTTGCTTGTAATCAAGTTGGTCCAGTGTTTCCACTGGGTGTTTAGAACCAGGGATTGTTAGTTCCTGGCACATTATGACCAGCCGCACATTGTGTGAACAGACGCTGACCAGGATGCCGATGGTTCCCACTTCAGACGCGTCCTGGATTTGGGTGTTGACAATGCTTATTGTAATGGCGGCACTTACTCGCCATGACACAGCAACGTCTTCGGGTTCTGTGGTTTTTGAATGAGTGTGACCCTTGCCAAAAGTCACCCTCCCACACCCTCGTGATGCTGCCGCCTCGGTCCGGGACTGCTTATTTGGGTTTCCCCTTATTCGCAGCTGTCCACCATATCTGATGGATCGTTCGCTATCCGCCACCTGCGACCCGCCCTGTACCTGAGGCTCGGCTAGGGGAGTGTATATATATATATATATATATATATATATATATATATATATATATATATATATATATATATGATGACTTTTGAATATTATTAAGGTAAATACATTGCTTGTTCCCTATCAAAATCTTTCATTTGCTGACGCTGACTATGCCTATCAGTAGTTAGTGCCTTCAGTAGTTAGAATCTTTTATTTAGCTGGCAGTAGTCGCACTCACTGTATTGCAGTTGTTCGAGTAACGAAGATTTTTGTGAGGTAAGTGATTCATGAAAGGCATAGATTATTGTTAGCCAGGGCCATTGTTTTGTAGGGATTATTGAAAGTCAGATGGCGTTGCGCTAAAAATATTGTGCCTCAGTTTAGTGTTGAACAGAATAAGTAAAGAGAGTAATGTCTGAGTACGTTCAGATTTGCTCAGTTGTTTGAAAATCAAATAACGTAAGAGGTTTATCAGCATAGTAATTTATGATTTTTCTAAGGGGAGGTTTCATCACTAACTTATCTACAAAGTTAGATGATGATAAGAATGATATAAGACCCATAGCCTTCACTGACGCATAAGAGTATGAACAAATTAGAAAATTCAAACAAAATCAAAATCAAATCAATACACAGTACAAAAGAGAAATCTGAGAAGTACAAGATCAGTTGGTACAAGTAATACTAGAATTACATATTTCAGAGGACACTCGCACTCCAATACAAGAAGAGGGACATAGAAATATGGTACAGCCACAAAATAATAACACAGGGCACTTATGAAAGAAATTGGCAACGTACACCGAATTTTGAGATGGAACCGCCGAAAAGAAGTAACAATGACCGATGTGCGACTTGCCGACATGATGATTTTGACTATAAGCTGTTCATTACTACACGTAAATTGAAAACATTTAAGAATTCTGGCAAGGACATTCATCCACAAGCATGGCTTCATCAATACTCTCATTGTATTCCTCCCAACTGGTCATTGGAGCACAGGTTAGAATTTATGTGTGGCTATTTAGAGAATGAACCAGCTGTCAGAAGGCGATCGGTCATTCACGATTGTCACAGTGAAGGAGAATTTTATCATGCCTTCCTCTCAGCATATTGGTCTCAAGCTACACAAGGCCGGGTAAAACATAGCATCATAATGATGAAACATTTAGAACAATCTGAATTTTCCAGTCTTGTGAAATATTTTGAAGACATGTTGCACAACAATCAGTACCTGTCAAACCATACAGCCCCTCAGAACTCATCCGCATTTGTTTAATCAAATTGCCTGAACATTTAAGACATGTTATTTTGGCAGGACGTTGCAAAGACGACATTGAAGCTTTTCAGGGACTGTTACAAGAATTGGAAATTGACACTGACAATCGCGGGACGCGAAAACCGGAACACAACAATTACAGGTCACATCCGTCACAATTCCGCGATGAAAGAAATAATAACTGGCCATGACAAGGCTATTCGTACAAAGTATATCGTGATTAAAACAGACACCACCCGTATGACAAAACAATTATTATGAAGGGAGACAGAATAACTTCAGACGGAACGGTCCACCGCGCAGTTACGACTCATGGAGAAATTCTCCACCACGTGACCCACAAGAAAAAAATTACCGAAACTACCGATATGACGACAGACGATATAATCTTAACAACAGACTAGAATTTAAACAAAATTGGCGTGGTCCAAACAGGTCAGGGGCCTCTCGACAAGGTGAATTTGTAGAAGTTAGATCTCCAAATCCCAATAACGACGCACGCCAACAATGAGACAGACCATGACTCCAACCACAGGCAGCCACGTGCACCGGCTGGCTCACAGAAAAATAACATAGACATCAACCTTGAGAAAAATTTTAGCATTCCTTACCGACGTATACGACATGATAATTGCGTTGAAGTTGAAATTCTGCGTACCATATTTCACATGTAAAACCGTTTATTGAAAGATAATCTCCTTTTTAACTTAGTCTTCGCTATAAAATTTTTCACTTCACGCTACTAGTACGCTTTGTCACACTTAGAAACTGTTAACATGCAACAATGTTTTGAAGTTAACTATCCAGTCTAGAAGAAAGGAAACACATTTAGACAGTAATTACGAATGCATTGTTATAGTGAACAGACGACACAGTGTTATTGTGTGTGTACATTCTTGCTTGTCAGTTGCACGATTACGTAACGACTATAAGGCTTACATACTTAGAACACATAACGGTACTGCTAATGACGTTGTAATGCAACATTTTGGTTTACTTGAAAATACATTATTGATTTAAAGTGCTTTCTGAGAGATATCAGATGACACAGTGGTTAGTATATTTGACAGCTACACGACTATATCACGACGCTACTAATGTGTGAGACAATTTATATTGTTGCTTTTGCAGTGTATCTGTTTTATATCTGCACAGTTTTTCTGAAGTCTTCTAGAAAGTAAAACATGTTTTAGTAGTAACTTTTGTGGTATAGCTACAATGAGACAGCCTTTTCCATAGCACAACAATACATTACAGTATAGTACTTTCTTGATCACGGTACTGTACGTAATAACTACGATATCTATACGCATAGCATTTCGCTTTTGTTTATTATGAGGTAATTACATTGAATTCTACAGAATTTTGCTTACAGACGACGATAATTACGACACTTGGCACATTTTTTACCCTTCAGTAATGACAGAGATTATCTTACAACAAGACGCACAGTTTAGCGCTACAGTACACGTATTTGACTGATTAATTTTGTACTTAAAACATTTAATTTTAAAGATTTTTGAATTACAAAGATACAAAGGTTTTCCGTGATACATTTCATTTCATTGCTGTAATCTGTAACACCTGAGGGTATAATTACATTAATCCTCAGGGGGTACATTCCTACTCTGTGAACTAAGCGTGGCAAGCACAAGGAGCCCTAGCTAACATGGTATTTGCTTATACAACTTTGCACATAGGTACCATATTTCTCTAACACATAATTACACAGCTATCTGATCATTTAACTGAGACAGACAAACATTTTGTTACTATGTCAGTGACACATGTTTACGCAAGTACACAGTTGGATAACTTCACACTTATGAAATGGTATTTTGTCTGTACTATGTGAACTGTTCATATTTTTCGGAACCATTCTGATACTACGAGAGTTTTGAATGATGTATTTGGTATGGGATCATGATTTTGAAAGTACTTTTGAAGTAGATGACACTATTGAAATGAGAAGAGAATTTTTTTAGGTTCAGGAATTGTTGCAGATAGCTACGACGTTTTTTAGATTTGACTTAGGTGTTATGATGTTATTATTATGACGACGATGTGTATTATGCTGTTGATGTATGTTTATGATCAATAATCTGATGCTATATGGGGAATTTGATTATGCTATGTATTTATTATGATGAAATATTGAAGAAGTGTTGATGAATATATATGTGTGTAATAAAGTAAGGAATACTGAGTAGAGGTTAAGGACTCTGATTTGTGGAATAGGATGTTGGAAACCCAGAATTGGACTTTAAGAATTATGAAATGTGTGTACATGCATTAATGTATCACAATGCAGGCGAAAATATTTTGGACACTGTTATATTTATAGGATTTTGATTCTACGCACTTGTAACGCAAATTCTCGACCTGTGAAATTTTTTTTATGAGACTGTCACTGTAGAGCAAAGTTCTGTCGTAAATATTTCGGTAAGAAGAGTGACCTTGATGTAATGTGTTGTGGACGCCCAGCTGTGCCAGTGACCTAGAGAAAAAGCCATTAGGTGGAGAAAAAAGAGGCCATTAATCTCTATATTGACATTCCTTTGTAGAAAGCATCGCAAATATGACACTTTCTGATATTTACTGAAATGGCTAATGAAACGAGGAGAAACATTTTATAGCTATTGTCTTGCTAGTTGAGAGATTTTTTACTGCCTTATGAAATGCCATATGGCTAGTGAATGGCGTTTCATGCCTTGCTTTATGTATATATTTGCTCATTTTGTTGAACATCTAGTTTCTAACTGTACTGCAGCATTGGTTATAATAAAATTTAATAGATGTACTAATGTAAATATTTTCTGTCTACAGATCCATTAAATAATAATTTTATGATCTACTTTCTTAAAAAAAAGGAAACACAAATAGTCATTTCCCTTCACAGGAACTGCATAAATAATGTTTTAATGATTTGATAACTTGTCTGCTAGAGTAAGTTATTGTGATGCATCACTCTAGTGTTAAGATGTGACATAGGTATTAGACATGGCCATCTTTACTGTAATATTTTTTCTGCTTGAGGTTTGTCATGTTTAGATATAAGTTATTGCATTTGCTGCTGCTGTTTGCCAGGTATAGTGCTAAGGAATTTCACTTAGTATTACTCTGTTAAGCCAGTTTTACTACTGATTTATTTTTCTTGTTTGCTGCACAGTGCCTTATATTAGCTGTAATATTGTATTTGCTTTGATAATTTAGATATATTGCTGCTTGCTTTGCCAATTTGCATCTTTCTTGTCATTGCTGTTTGTGTTAATTGTTTTGTGCAGTTGCATTGCCTCGTCTCTTAGTTTATGCATCTGAGCTCAGCAGATTTAAGTTAGCTTAAGAGGGGTAGACTATATAAGAAACTAACTATGAAGAATAGGGAAAGAATGCATTGAGAAGTTAAATGAAAAAGATTTGTTCAAAAATGAGTATTGTACATTGAGAAATATTTGTTTTGAAAGAGGATATGAACAAAGCAGTAGGGTTTAAGGACAATGGGCTTAGATAGGATTTATTTTATTTTTTTTATTTTTTATTTTTTTTTTTGGCAGGAGTAAATGTTGAAATAAGAGGGAAGATCTATGGAATGAAGTTTTGGGTTGGGCTGCAGTACCAGACGTCTCACTGAAAACAAACCCTGTCCTATCCTTTTGTGTTATTCCGCTATGTGTTTGTGTATCCTTGTGTTCTTCCTGTCTTTATGTGTTTATCTAATAAGAGTTATGTTGTAGAATTTTTCTGTTAATGTGTTATTTACTTTGTAAAGATGTTTAGACATTATTAATTCTGTTCTGTTTCAATGCTCATGTGTGAAATTAATGTTTCGAAAACCATTCTCATTATTTTATTTATTTACTTATGTCATAATTCCTGTAACACTGTTCTATATGTTTATTTCTATTCTTTTGTAAAGCCTGTGTTATTACAAATGTTACCTGTACTATTATGTTCTTTAATGATGTATTTTGTACCTTTGTAATTGTATTCTTATGTTGTAAATTTATAATTGTATAGACCAGTTCTTCAAATTAAGTTTAATTTCACTGCACATGTCTCTGTTGCTTATAGTATATGCACAATATGTGAGTCGTTGGGACTGTTAGTGTTTGCACGTGTGTTAATAATTCAGCAAGGGATTGGTTAACAGCATTGCTGGTTCTAAGGACAATTCCAAAAACTTTGTGAGTGCACAAGTGGTGGTTTATGGACTTGGTATATTGTCCACAAGACTCTTCGATGGTGATTGTGGACCTGCACAGTCGCAACAGATGGCTGCTGGCCGTCTCTATAAGGACTGCAGTGGGTCTGCACCTATGATGACCCACCAGTACCATTATTTCTACAAGGACTGCAGTGGGTGTGCACCTCTGGTGGCCCACCAATACCATATTCTCTACCAGGGCTACAGGGGTCTACTCTGTGATGACCTACCTACCAATATTCTTCAAAACATCGAAGGACTCTGCTGTGGGTTAGCTCTGTTGTGGCCCATTACCTGTCTGCATGTCAAGAGTTAGCACTGTCTTTCTGTTGGAAGGACTACACTACTTCAAGACTACACGGAAATCCACTACTTCCGTGTGCATTTTCTTTCACTGCTCAGGCTTTCAGAAAAACACTGCAATTTTATTGTGATGAACGATCAGGACTGCCTTTATGGACTGTGAGAAAATCTTTGCTATTGACCAACCGTGTATCAGTAAGTGTGTGCATTTGATATCTTTGTAATTTTAATTATGAAAAATTTTAACAAATACGTATTGGCTACTGCTCAAAATAGTTTGTAAAAATTTTTGTGGGGAGCATGGGGGCTATGTAAGTAGCCTTTTTAGGTTTTTATTTTGGTAACGCCATGTAGCGTTCTGTATGAAAATCACTGACTGTGCTGTGTGCGGTCTGTGGCTGGTTGAAATATTCTCTATTGTAGTGTTGGGCAGTTGGATGTGAACAGCGCAGTTGGAGGTGAGCCGCCAGCAGTGGTGGATGTGGGGAGAGAGATGGCAGAATATTAAGAGCGGACGATCTGGATATGTGTCCGCCAGAAAGAGTCAATTTGTAATACTGGATATCATGAAGTGATACATATATTATGACTTTTGAACACTATTAAGGTAAATACTTTGTTTGTTCTCTATCAAAATCTTTCATTTGCTGACTATGCCTATAAGTAGTTAGTGCCTTCAGTAGTTAGAATCTTTTATTTAGCTGGCAGTACTCGCGCTCACTGTATTGCAGTGTTTCGAGTAAGGAAGATTTTTGTGAGGTAAGTGATTCATGAAAGGTATAGGTTATTGTTAGTCAGGGCCATTGTTTAGTAGGGATCATTGAAAGGCAGATTGCGTTGCGCTAAAAATAGTGTGTCTCATTTTAGTGTTGACCAGAGTAAGTAAAGAGAGTAATGTCTGAGTATGTTCAGTTTTGCTGAGCTGTTTGAAAATCAAATAAGGTAGAGGTTTATCAGCACAGTGGTTTATTAATTTTTCTAAAGTAACGTTTCAAAGTTTCCGGAAAACTAAGTCTGTCTGAAGACCATCTGATGGTATTGAAACGCCTGCTAAACCCGCTGGGCAGAACATGCAATAGGATTGTGGAAAGGGGCCAAGGGTCGAAGTCAGTTTCTACTTCATATTGTCATTTATTGTAATTTAGCGTCTCTTTCAGGACTGAAGAGCTCCAACGAGAAATCTTAACAAGATAAAAAAAATCCAATTAAGATAGCAATAAAATAATTCAAAAAACAACACACGCAACGTGCAATACAAATGGCTGAGTGCCATAATCAAATTTCAAAATTTCAAAATATATTACCATAATCTTTAAAGGCATAGGGCTGCAGTGTTTAAGCTTGAAAGATAAATTTAAAAATTAATGTGCAAAATTTTAAGAAACAAACAATTATAAGCCTAAAATTTAAGATAGCTGACAACAGATAATAAAACGCTGGTGGCACTCAGAAGTCCTTCAGGAATGTCGGTCTGCCCTCGTTCACTTAGATGAGACAGGTGGTGAGCCCAACTATACTTGATCCGTCGGAACCCAACCAGGGGACAGTCACGGACCGACCAACATACCACTTGCTTTCCACGAAAGAGTACATGGGAATTCAGACCTAAAGTTACGAGTGTCACTATCCACAATCAAATACTCGTGTGTACTAAGCTGCCAAAACTACACACCATGCTGGACAGCAGCAACAGGTGAGGAAAGGACACTGCCTAAAATTACGTTAGCGGCAGGGCAAGTAACCAGAACACTAACGGCCACAAGCCAGGAAAGAATTCCGCTGATGCACATGAAACATAGAAAACTAATTTGATTAATTCCACCTGATGGCGGCTATTTCGAACACTTCAAACACTCGTTTTTATTCACAGGAAAACCGACCGACTAGACGCAGAATGGCGACAACATCTAAAATAGTCGTCAGTAGAAATAAGGACAACTACACACACAACCTGACAAACACTGCACGGAGACCTGAACGATGCCAAACAAACACACACACACACACACACACACACACACACACACACACACACACACACTGTAAGTAGGCTGTTTAGGTTTTCTTATTGGCAACGTTACGTAGCGCTCTGTATGAAAATCACTGGCTGTGCTGTGTGCAGTCTGTGGCTAGTTTGCTATATTGTCTGCAAGACTTCTAAGGACAATTCCAAAACTTTGTGCGTGCACAAGTGGTGGTTTATGGACTTGATATCTTCTCTGCAAGACTCTTCGATGGTGTTTGTGCACCTGCACAGTCACAACCGATGGCTGCTGGCCGTCTCTACATGGACTACAGTGGGTCTGCATCTTTGATGGCCCACCAATACCATTATTTCTACAAGGTCTGCAGTGGGTCTGCACCTCTGGTGGTCCACCAATACCACAATCTCTACCAGGACTACAGTGGGTCTACTCTGTGATGATCTGCCTACCAATATTCATCAACTTCTGCGGTGGGTTTGCTCTGTTGTGGCCCATTACCTGTCAGCATGTCAAGAGTCAGCACTGTCTTTCCGTTGGAAGGACAACACTACTTCTTCAAGACCGCATGGAAATCCACTACTTCTGTGTGCAATTTCTTTTGCTAATGAGACTTTGTGAAAAAAACTGTAATTACTATTATGATGAATGATCAGGACTATCTTTATGGACTGTGAGAAAATTTTAGCTTTTGACCAACATTGTACCAATAAGTGTGTGCATTTGATTTCTTTGTTATTGTAATTATGAAAAATTTTATCAAATCATTATTGGCCACTGCCCAAAACAATTTGTAAAATTTTTTGTGGGGAGCATGGGGGCTATGTAAGTAGGCTGTTTAGGTTTTCTTATTGGCAACGTTACGTAGCGCTCTGTATGAAAATCACTGGCTGTGCTGTGTGCAGTCTGTGGCTAGTTTGCATTGTTGTCTGCCATTGTAGTGTTGGGCAGCGGCATCTGGATGTGAACAGCGCGTAGCGTTGCGCAGTTGGAGGTGAGCCGCCAGCAGTGGTGGATGTGGGGAGAGAGAGGCGGAGTTTTGAAATTTGTTATGAACTGCTATATATATTATGACTATTAAGGTAAATACATTGTTTGTTCTCTATTAAAATCTTTCATTTGCTAACTATCCCTATCAGTAGTTAGTGCCTTCCGTAGTTTGAATCTTTTATTTAGCTGGCAGTAGTGGCGCTCACTGTATTGCAGTAGTTCGAGTAATGAAGATTTTTGTGAGGTAAGTGATTTGTGAAAGGTATAGGTTAATGTTAGGCAGGGCCATTCCTTTGTAGGGATTTCTGAAAGTCAGATTGCGTTGCGCTAAAAAATATTGTGTGTCAGTTTAAGCACAGTCGTGTATAAATTGTTCTAAGGGGACGTTTCAACACACACACACAGCCGACTCATGAACGATCGGCGAGCCAAAACGCGCCGTTCGGTAGGACGACCGACCGACGATCCACCAAGACCATGGCCCGGCTCAAGTGATGCGTGGCGACAATGGTCGGGCGAGCCATGTCGACGCAGACCTCACTGCTGCTCCAACCCGACAGCACTAGTGCCGCATTGCAACTCCCGACTGGCAGGTCCGGACTGCACGCCAGATGCGTTCCAACTGACTGGCAGCCCGAACTCGCGAAGTGAATTCGTGATCCGAACTTGGACCAACTCCTCCCTTACGACCGACAACGAGCGGGAAGTAATAGCAGTCGAGCAAAGATACTACGAGAGGGGATATATGAATACCTTCGACCATAAATATAATAAACTGGCCCTGACGTCATTTTCGTGGCTCCAACATCTCTGGGCTAAAGTCACGTGAATGTTGGCAAAACATGGTTGTTTCGTGTTGCGCTTATGGCTGTACTCAGCGTTGTGTCGGGGGAAATGGCATTACATTTCACGTGTGTTTCTATGATAGTGCAGATGCGTTTACTGAAATCTGCTGAGATGACTTTTATATGTTTTTTTACACTTGAAATAGAGTATCACGTAAATTAAAGTGTTGAAAGCGATGCCTGTAAAGTCAGACTCATATTACATTTTGGAAAGTATCTGTGATAATTCGGTTACAGAAGTAAGTATAACTGTTTTTCGTTCCTACTCATAGGTTCCCTAAGGATGAAAACCGAAGGCAGCTTTGGATACAGGCCCTGAAATGGAAAAACTTTAAGCCATCTGCACATAGGCGCCTTTTTGTATGTACAAGTGAGATTATAATAAGGCAATAGCACCTATAGTCGACACATGAAGAGAATTTTTTTCTACCTTCTAATACTATTAAATAAATGTAGGGTCCACAATTATTTTCTGAAACTTCAAAGTCTCACCTTTCATCGAAAATATCATTTTTTTTAATTGATAGTTCAAACTTTTGTAAAAATAGTAGGAACTGAACATTTGAAGTGCACCTAAAATTGATACTCTAAAATGCACCTGCTCCTAAAGTCGACAATTTTTGCACCTATAGTTGACATAATTCCCATATCCCATTTTCTTTTATAAGTGAGTAGAGCTCAAAACGCGGCGAAAACAATATTTAAAGTTTTGACACGAGCCCACTCATACTGTTTAAAAGAATTTTAATGACATTTTACTTTAATTGATAGTTTATAGTAATTTCGTCCCGCTGCCCACCAGAGGGGCGTTCGATGTATTTGTTAGATTTTATAAATGGTACTGCGAGCAAATCCAGGTCAAATGTAGTTCTGACATAATTTTTCGCAAATAAAAAAGGAATTTTTGTTGGAAGCGTTCGGCAGTCAATTGAGAAATGTGGGTAAAATACGATACAAACATAGGATGGCAGACAGCTGATTTGAAATCCCGCCACGTTTTGCCAACCGTCACGTGGTTTATGTTGGAGCCACGCCAGCCCTATAGCTTCTGCACAGAAAGGCCAGTCTACTAGTATCTTCGGTCGAAGATCGATACGCGCAGCTAGTGCCGCTCACGATCAATGAAAGCAGCAACTCAGTGGCAGTTGTAATTTAAATTAACGTAGTGAGGTGGAAATACGTTAAGAACAGGGTATAAAATACATTCTGGCGGGCACATGAGCCACGTAGGGCTCGGGTACGTAAACATTCTCAACACCAGAACAACTTCTCTTTGATTTCTTGAAGGCATGTCTTTCTTGGCGCTCTATGAACGCAGAGTCATCATCTCCTTTGGATTTTCTCTATTGTTTTTAATTTTACTCTCTAGAGCATACTCTTTTAAGATTCAGCATATTTCGTTTAATGCTGTGTCACGTTTGCTCCTGTTTCGACGATCTTTACTTGTGCTGTCAAAACGACACGGCTTCAGTTCATATCTCACGCAGTGTTTTCACTACGTTACCATACTCTGCCTCCTTCCTCCCAGACATTACTTTGTCGGTGCTGCGGGGAAGCGTGTAGTGCATAAAACAAGTCGCCTTTCCTGCTTCACAGATGTGTGAGTAAATGCTTCGCCTTTGAACGGAAACAATCGTGCCTTCACAGATATACGTAGTATCGCCTTCCCTCTAGTGCTACGTGCAAATGGTGTGAGTAACGAGTTTAGGCAGTCAGTCTAGTTTTGGGACACACGAGCACTAAAAGCATAGTGAAAAATAGGCAGTTAGAGCCATGCATCAGCACCTTGTTACGCTGTCGGCCATTATTATCAAACATTTTGATGTTTAGTGGCGTTGCGACAATGTACACTCTGTTATTCGACTATGGGATGTCCTCCGTTTCGAACACCCGTGGTCTAGAGGCAGCATTTCTGATTAATAATCGAAACTTCATCAGTCCCGTATTCGAACCCCTTCACCGCTTCAATTATGAATAAAAACCATCAGTAATAGCGGCCGAAGGCTTCCAGCATAAGAAGTCAACGCCACGCAGCCAATGGCGTTGACAGAGATGGCAGAGGAGCACAGTTTCAGAGCACTCTACTGTCTTAGGGATGGAACACTGCCCGTGAAGACGGAAGAGTCAGGAATAATCAACGGCATGAAGTTGCAGAAGACAATGGAAACTATTGTGTTAAAGGCACATAATGTATATCTACAGGATACGTGGCCTCTAACTGAAAAATTTCTATGACGATCTCTTCATTGGAAAAAGATTCCAGACCATTCCCAATTCGGATCTCCGGGAGGAGACCGCCAGCAGGGAGATGACATTGAGAAAAAAAGATTGGATAACCAACGAAATGGTAACGTGCTACTGGTAGGAGCCTGGAATGTCAGGCGTTTGTGGGGAAGCCAGAAAATTTGCAAAGGGAAATGCTAAGGCTTTCTGTATATATTGTGGGGCTCGAGAAGTGAAACGGAAAGAAGACAAAGATTCCTGGTCAGACGAGTATAGCGTAATATCAACAGCAGCAGTAAGCGTAAAACGACAGTAGGATTCGTTATGAATAGGAGGGTATGGCAGAGAGAGAGTTACTGTGAACAGTTCACTGATAGGGTTGTTCTTATCAGAATCGAGAGTAAATCAACTCCGACAACGATATTTCTGGTATACATGCTGGCGCCACAAGCCCAAGACGTAGAGATAGAGAAAGTATATGAGGATACTGAACGCGTAATTCACTATGTAAAGGAACTTGAAACTCGAGCAATGAGGGGGGACTGGAATGCGGTTGTAGAGAAAGGTTTAGAAGAAAGGGTTACGGGAGGGTATGGGTTTGGTACTATGAATGAAAGAGGAGAAAGGCTATTCGAGTTATTCAATACTTTTAAGGTAGTAATAGCAAATTCTCTCTTCAATAATCACAAAAAGAGGAGGTATACTTAGCAAATACCGGGAGACACATGAAGATTTCTCTTAGATTACACCATGACCTGGCAGAGTTACGGATATCAGATAATGGATTGTAAGGCTTGTCCAGGAGCGGGTATGGACTCAGATCAGGATGTAGTAGTGATGAAGAGTAAGCTCAACTCTTAGAGACAAGGCAGGAAGAGTCAGTGGGCAAAGTAGTGGGATACGGAGGTACTAAGTAATGATGAGACACGAGTGAAGTTCTGTGAGGATGTTACTGCGCAGAAACAGTGGGTAACAGAAGAAATACTGCAGTTGATCGACAAAAAAAAAGAAAGTACAAAAATATTCAGGTAACCTTAGGAATACAGAAACACAGGTCACTAAGGAATGAAACACATAGGAAGTGCAGGTAAACTGAGGCAAATGGCTGAATGAAAAATTTGAATAATTCGAAAAAGAAATTATTGTTGAAAGGATTGACTCAGCATGTAGAAGAGCCAGAGCCATCTTCGGAGAAATTAAAACAAGGGTGGTAACATTAAGAGTGCACTGAGGAATTCCACTGTTAGATCCAGAGGACATAGCGTATAGGTTGAAAGAGTACACTGAAAGTATGTATGAGAGGGAAGGTTTGTCTGATGTGATAGAAGAAGAAACAGGAGTTGGTACAGAAGAGGTAGGGGATCCATTGTTAGAAACGAAATTTAAAAGTGCTTTGGAAGGCTTGAGGGTGAAGAAGTCAGTAGGGATAGATAACATTCTATCAGAAACTCTAAAATAATTGGGGTAAGTGGCAACAAGACGATCATTCACACTGGTATGTAGAATGTATGAGTATCGCGATATGCCATCAGACTTTCGGAAAAATATCATCCACACTATTCCGAAGACTGCAACTGCTGGCAGGTGCGAGACTTACCACGCAGTCAGCTTAACAGCTCATGCATACAATTTTCTGACACTAAAAGCACACAGAAGAACGCAAAAGAAAACTGAGGGTGTGTCAGAAGACGACCAGCTTGGCTTCAGGAAACGTAAAGGCACAAAAGAGGCAGTTCCGACGTTGCGGTTAATAAAAGAAGCAAGACAAAAGAAAAATCAGGACACCTTCACACGCTATTTCGACCTGGAAAAACCGTTCGACAACGTAAAATGGTACAAGATGTTCGAAATTCTGTGAAAAGTTGGGGTAAGCCATACGGAAAGAAGTGTAACACCCAACATCGGCAAGAGCCAACAGGGAACAATAAGAGTAGAAGACCAAGAACGAAGTGCTTGATTTAAAAAGTGTGTAAGACAGGGTGTAGCCTTTCACTCCATCTGTCCGATCTGTTTGCAAAAAGGGCATTCCAGGCCAAGAGAAGTCTACTAGTATCAAACACAGGCCTCAATTTGAGTATCAAACATAAGCTTTAATATGAGAAAAAAATTTCTCAAAAAGTACGTTTGGAACACAGAATTGTATGGCAGTGAAATATGGACAGTGGGAAAAGCGGAACAGAAGACATCGAAGAACTTGAGATGTGATGCAAAAGAAGAATGTTGAAAATTAGGTGGACTGATAAAGTAAAGAATGAGGAGGTTCTCCGGAGAATTTGCATGGAAAGAAATCAATTGAAAACACTGGTAAGAAGCAGAGGCAGTATGGTAGTACATGTGTTAATACGTCAGGGAATGGCTTCCTGGCTGCTAGAGGGAGTTGTAGACAGTAAACGTAGACGATGACAGAGATGGGAATACGTCCAGCAAATAATTGAGAACATAGGCTGCAAGTGTTACTCTGAGATGAAGAGATTTAGACAGGTTAATATTTAACTTTCCACTGGTGGAAATAATTAAAGTTTTTTTTAATGTTCTTTAGTGGTAGTCATGTACTGAAATTACTTTTCACTTGCCCTTTTATTCAAGCCCTGGTGTATCACTCTCCGTCATTCCACAATGTCTCAGTTAGCTACAGTCAATAAAATGTCTCACAAACACTCGTAGTTGTCCAGGAGCAAGCTCTACTCAGTATTAACTATATCCATTCAGTGCTATCTCTTATGATTCAGTACTGTGCAGCCCGTCCGCCTGTTTACGTGCTTTCCTACCATGCAGCTGGTCCTGGTTTGATTTCCCTCCGGGCTGGATGTTTGCTCCGCACGTGGACTCGGTGTTGTGTTATCGTCATCTCATCATTCATCATCTCATCATCACCGACGCGCAAGTCACCCAATGTGCCGCCATCAGAAGAAAGACTTGCAACCCGGCGGCCGAACTTCCCGCACGAGGTCTCCCGACTAACAATGCCACACGATCATTTCATTTACTATGCAGTCCAAAACTTACCTGCTTTATTCTCGTTCACCTCAGTACGCCAGCCACTTTTCTAACGATTCTACTTCTTCGTTCGGTGCTGGAAGCATGCCTCCACCAGGAACTAATCAACCCATCTGGCTACTTGTGAATACATAAATCATTATTTAATGAATTAGTCCTACGGTTACGGCTGTTTTTATGTTGAATGTGCGCTTGCACAATGATGTAACCTGTACCCATAAAGCGCATATGCTACATTCTACTTATATTTTTTTCTACTTTAGGTAATGAACTAAACTTGCTGCGCTTGACTATGGTCTATACTTTCCACCAAGTGCTTTCCGTGGATCTCTTATATTCGTTCCATGAATTCAGTGGATTTCAGGACCTGCTTGAAGAAAGCTGTTTATCGCAGTGTGAGAAATAAACGTATTTTATTCTTGTCCTTAGTAATTTTGAATTGCAATATGTTTAGAATAAGCTGTAATATGCTAATAAACCCTACGCTATCGAATAAGTGATTATTTCCTCATAACTATGTATGTCGGACTGAGTACATATACAGTAACAAGTTTACTTTACATTCACAGGAGAGAATAGAAGACGTGAACTAGAGGGAAGAATAAGAGGTCGTAGATGATAAAAATTATGAATTTCTAATAAGGAAACGCCCCAGAACATCACAACCTGTGCCATCATCAACGGCAAAGATGTTCCATGCTTGAGACGATGACTAAAACCGAGAAAAGTCGTTCCAGCAATGGGTTGTCTGCAAGTAAGGGTTTTACATCTGTGCAGTGCCCTAAATATAAAATATCTTCTTATACAACAGGACAAAGGAACTGTTTCTTGCTGTTGCATAAAAAATAGTAGAATGGACCATGTACGTAGAGATTTCAGAAAGTAAGATACGACAGTCGTCCCATGCTAAGATCACTGCTCAGCATAATGGGGCACACGTCCTGGTAGTCCTGCACACATAGTTCCGCTGCGGTACGTGTAATGGGCGTCCCAGTGTGGGAGTGAAACGTCGCGGAAACCGAAAAGTTGAAGCAGGCGGGGCAGTACGTTTCTTGTGGGTTAAACATCTATACAGCACACTGTTCAACAGTGAAATCCTATTGGTATATGGATCAATGAAACACGTATGGATTTAGAAACTTATACTGTACCACGAAGGGAAAGATAGAAAACCCTACAGGGAAACGAAAGAGACCTTTGGAGAAAACAGAACCACCTGTATGAACATCAAGAGCTCAGATGGAAAACCAATCTTAAATAAAGGGTGGAAAGCTGAAAGGTGTAAGGAGTATATAGAGACTCTATACAAGGGAGATGTATTTGAGGGCAGTATTATAGAAAGGAAGAAGATAAAGTTGAAGATGAGATGGAAGGTACGATACTGCTTGAAGAATTTTGCACAGCACTGAAGTGTAGAGTATAACATTCCGTTGGAACAACTGATGCCCTTGGGAGAAGCAGTCATGACAAAACTGTTACATCTGGCGAGCAAGATGTATATACACTTGGAAATGTCTGTGGCCATCTTCGTTATGAAGCCTTCTGAAACGATGGTGACAGTGTATGGGATCAGTAGGAAATACGAACTGTGGGAGGAAAATCAGAAGCAAAGTGTCGCAGTCAGTGTCAGGTATTTTCACAATCAGTTAAACGTAAGGTTTCGTGACAACTTACGGCAAGGAAGAAATGTAGACAGTCGCAAGTAGAAGCTGAAAGGTGTTAAAGTGACGCCTTCTGTAGAAGTGAGTGCACTGTGGTTTGCTGAAATATCTCAGCTGACTGGCGTACCGCTGCCCATGCATCGTCTCCAGTTCCACCGATAACAGTCACAGACGAAGAAATTGACGAAAGTATGTTTGAACCCATGTACTGCCGAGATGCTGCCTAATTCTGAGCCATTTGCATGTCGTAGGGATGTTGGAAACGTTTTCACAAGAATCACCTGATGAAAAATGACAGCTCGACCAATGCACAGCCCTTTTATACCTTGCCTACGCAATGCTACTGCCATCTGTACATACTGTTATCCCATAACTTTTGTCACCTCAGTGTGCTAATGAAATAAGTTGCGGCTCTACCTTCATGAGCTTAACCATGTAACCTAAAGGATAACTGAGTCTTTCACGTACATCAACATTTTCACTGAAGTACTCGAGGCTAAGAGGAAAGAGAAATACGATACCTACCTCATCTGTCACACTGAGTTATCTGGAACGCAATGAGCTGCAATATGTGTGAGAGGCTTGCTAGAAAAGAGGAATTTGTACGGGAAATAATTGTGCAGCAGAGCACGACTGATTCACTCATGGTCGGATTCTCACGAAACCCTAAAACGGTTTGCCTCCCAAAAAGACAGAAAAAAGTGTATTCGTGACTTGCAACCTCAGAAACAAATTTGATGCCGCAGGTACATAAGATATACCCGAAAAGAACTTTCTTTCATCGGTTGAGGATTCAGTGTAACGGCCGTCTCAGAGACTTCATGAATTTATTTGACATATGAAGTCAGTTTCCTGTTCAAGCTCTGAGGAAGTGCTTTTGCCTTTTGTTACCTGCAATTGTACTCCCCCCCAAGTGCAAAACTGGATTACAGCGAAAAAATAATTTAAGCAACACTTTTGGATTTAAAATAGGAATTTTATTCAGTAACTGTAAATTGATAGCCTGAAATACAGATTTGTTATAAAGAAAGCAAAATAATTTTTTTAATCGATTTGGGTAAATGGCTAATCATAGCATTATAGTATGTGAAAGACAAACTCCCAGAGCACCTTTTTAATGTGAGGCTGGCAAGTTAGTTTAGAAAATCGCCCACAGCGGCCTCACTGACAGTACTTACTGAACATGGAGGAAAACCAGGCAGCATTTCGTGTACTACAGTGTGTCTTTTGGCTATTGAAAGTGTGAAAAGAGGTTTCGCGAGTTTCTTAAGACAACACCAGTTTACAACAGCATAGAGAAGAGGTAAAAAAAAAAACGTTTCAGTCTACCGGGCGTGCCAGACCAGAGAGTGGACCGTGCGAATAACAGGATATTAAGAAGTCTCACAAAGTCTACCCAGACAAGCTAGTGCAAAATTGAGCATCGCTCAGCCATCATGGCGGACAATTCTTCGTAAGCGATTAAGATTGTATCCGTACAAATTCCTGCTCCCGCAAGCCATCAATCATCATGACAAATTGCTCCGTCTGCAGTTCTCCATTGTTATGCAGATTATCTTGAGAATGACGTCTTTGCTCGTAAATTAATCTTCAGCGACGAAGCCACTTTTCATCTTTCGGAGAAGGTCAACAGACACAAACCATGCAGGTGGTGAACAGACACTCCACATGCAATTGTCGAACACGACCTGTAATCCGAGAAAGTTGAATTTCTCTACGCCGTCTCCAACAAGACAGGCTATGGAGTCTTCTTCACTGAGAGAACTGACGATGATATCACCTATCTTGACATGCTGCAATTGTGGGTCATATAACAACTTGAAACTGATAGCACGTATTTCATCATTCAACAGGATGCCATCCCTCCACTTTTCTACATCTGTGCGCGAGAGAAACTGAATAAGAAGTGGCTTCATGAGTGGCAATGCGAGCTCTGTACTTGTCACCTCGTCAAGGATAATGTTTTATTTCTAAATCTTAGACTTGCGATACGACATCGCAGCAGTTGTTCTTACCGTTACTCCTGATACGCTGTGGCGGGTACGGGTAGAACTGCGCTACCGATTAGATCTGTGTATGGTGATAGATGGATACACTGAACATCTATAAACATTGTAAAGATAAACGGTGAGAATTTGGCTTTCAACTAGTACATAACCGGGCACATTATTCTTGGCCATACATCTGCACCAACTTTTTGAAATGCATCGTACACTTGAAACTTGTCTGTTATATTTGCATTTTTTCCAATTTCCATACATTTTTTTTTTCGTTCTGTGTTGATTATCCTCCAGCAGCCTTTGCGCTTGTCTCTGAACCCATTGATCTACTTTCGCTACGGTGTCTGCTATAGTGCAAAATTAATACATTTGATTTACTTGCAGTTGCCACCCTCGAAAATCAAAAGACTGTAGGCTAGATGGTGGTAAAACAAGCTGGTATATGGCTCTGAGCACTATGGGACTTAACATCTACGGTCATCAGTCCCCTAGAACTTAGAACTACTTAAACCTAACTAACCTAAGGACAGCACACAACACCCAGCCATCACGAGGCAGAGAAAATCCCTGACCCCGCCGGGAATCGAACCCGGGAACCCGGGCGTGGGAAGCGAGAACGCTACCGCACGACCACGAGATGCGGGCCAAGCTGGTATACGAGGAAATTCAGTATTAAAGTGGTTTCTGAAGATGATATGCCAGAAAGACTTTTTTCCAGTAGACTTTTGGAGGAGAAAGTGAGATGTAGAGAGCTAGGTAGATGTACTTCAAATGTAAATCCCACAACAGAGGGGTGTGGGACGAGTCTGACCGATTTCACTCATGTAGCACTGAAAATTTAGAAATACTTCAAAATATTTTGGTCAGTTTGACTCCACTGCCTCGAATATTGAAACACTCATGAAAATCTAGAAGAAGATGTACCCCAAGTATTGAATAAATTTGAAACGTTGTTAAAACTTTGTAAAGCTAAGGAGAATACTACAGCAGAACTTTTGAAAATGTCTCTACCAAAAATGAAAAACTAGCTGAAACTAATCTTTGAGAAAACTTGGAAAACAGAAACTCTCTTGATGCATGAGCTACATAAGAAAGGCAATAAGAAAGATGTTAACAGCCATAGAGGAACTTCTTTGCAACCAGTTGCACATAACATGTTTTCCAGTATTAATCCAAACAGGGTAGAAACCACCATGTAAAGTAATTTAGGTGAGTAGCATGGTAGTTTTAGGAAAGGAAGGTCATTTTCTGAACAAATATTAAACCTGAAGTAAATCATTTGCCGATCATTACTGAATTCAAAACGCCAGTATTTTTCTTTGAAATTGTGTGTAGCTTGTTGTGCCACTACTTGGTGGCCTTGGGAAACACCATTGTTTCGACACCATTGTGGGTGAGTAGTCAAGAACATTGACTGGCTGCATGGTTCCGGGTTCCATTCCTGCAAATACCAACATTTTTTTCCATTTTATTTTACTCCTCGCAACGTTAAACTATTAACTATGAAACTGAAATATATGTAACATTTCAGTTTATATACTTAAAAGTAATATATTCAATTTTGTTACGATTACTACCAATGTCAGTAAAAAAATTTTAGGCTACCTCATTCCTGATGCGTACAAGTAACGTGAGATTAAGCCTTGACACAATTTACTAAGTTCTCATTGAGAAATACGAAAAGGTTTGACCTACATGAACTACTGCGCTTAGGAAAACCCCTGTACTATGCTAATTGTAACAAAGAAGGGGTTGCTTGTTAACAATCCTCATCTTTTAATGACTTATTTTCAATCCCGAGTCCGGCCATCCTGATTTAGGTTTTCCGTGATTTCCCTAAATCTCTTCAGGCAAATGCCGGGATGTTTCCTTTGAAAAGGGTACGGCCGACTTCCTTCCCTAATCCGATGAGACCGATGACCTCGCAGTTTGTTCTCCTCCCCCAACACAACCTAAACCCAACCTATTTTCATAGAATGAAAAAATTTCAAAACTACATCAGAAATTGCACTGAAGTGCCAAAGCAACGGGTACATGCAGAAACAGCATAACACGGCGCTGCGGTCGGCAACGCCTATAAAAGGCTGACGCAATTGTTATATCGGCTACTGCTGCTACAATAGCAGGTCATAAAGATTTAAGTCAGTTTTAACGTAGTGTTACAGTCGGCGCACGAGCGATGGGACACAGCATCTCCGAATTAGCGATGAAGTGGGGATTTTCCCGTACGACCATTTCACGAGTGTACCGTGAATATCAGGAATCCGGTAAGACATCAAATGTCCGTCATAGCTGCGGCTGGAAAAGATCCTCCAAGAACGGAACCAACGTCGACTGAAGTGCATCGTTCAGCGTGACAGAAGTGAAACCCTTCCACAAATCGCTGCAGGTTTCAATGCTGGGCCATCAACAGGCGTCAGCGTGCGAACCATTCAACGAAATATCACCGACATAGGCTTTTGGAGCCAAAAACCCACTGGTGTATCCTTGATGACAGCACGGCACAAAGTTTTACGCCTCGCCTGGGACCGTCAACAGCGCATTAGACTGTTATTGATTGGAAATATATTGTCTGGTCGGACGAGTCTCGTATTGTATCGAGTGGACGGACGTGCACGGGTACGTAGTCAACCTTATGAATCCATGGACCCAGTATGTCAGCAGGGGACTGTTCAAACGGGTGGAGGCCCTGTAATGGTGTGGGGCGTATGCAGTTGGAGTGCTATGGGACCGCGATACGTCTAAATACGACCCTGGCAGGTGACACGTACGTAAGCTTCCTGTCTGATCACCTGGATCCAACGTCCACTGTGCATTCCGACGGATTTCGACAATTTCAGAAGAACAATGCGACTCCCCGCATGTCCAGAATTGCTGCAGAGTGGCTCCAGGAAGACTCTTCAGAGTTTAGACACTTCTGCTGGCCACCAAACTCCTCAGACATGAACATTACTGAGATCATCTGGGATGCCTTTCACTGTGCACTTCAGGAGAGATATCTACCTCCTCGTACTCTTACCGGTTTAATGGACAGCGCTGCAAGATTCATGGTGTCAATTCCTTCCAGGACAACTTCAGATATTAGGCGAGTCCATGTCACATCGTGTTATGGCACTTCTGCGTACTCGTGGGATCCGTACACAATATTAAGCAGGTGTACCAGTTTATTTGGCTCTTCAGCGTAAGTTAACTTGTAGCTTCCGTTGCCTACATTCACGTACTAATTTCATTCCAACGAACAGTGTTTGGATACTGAGGCACTTCATGTATGTAATTTATATAAAATAGGGAAGGTCGGACGTTCATGCATTCCAACCCACTAAGACTACAGCAAAAATGAAATAGTACCAAGCATTCACACACAAAGGGAGTCTATGCACAAAAGAACTAAGTGGGTCCAAGACATAATAAAATAAAACGCTCGTATAGTTAATGAATATTTATTAGATAAATTAGATTGGTAAATACAATGCACGATCAGAAAAATCTAAATCAATATCGAAGGAAATTAGCAAATGATAAATATGAGGAGCAGAAGGCTCCATGGTACCACCTGTGTAGGTTCCCTATACGAAGAAAGCTAATACTCGAAATCAGAGTTCAACACAATAAAATCACTCGAACGCATTTAACTACACTGAACGTTTACTGTCACACGAGTCAGCCAAAAAATGTGTAAATGGATAGTGCTGAGAGCACATAGATATAATTAATGACCATCTATGGTGCTACAAAAAAGAATCCGGGAAGTTACTCATAAAAGTAAAACGGGAATGAATTTAAGACAAGACATAAAACTAAATTCACACGAGAGTACATTCATACGCACATTTTCATTTAATAGAAATCATTCTCTCCAAACGGCAGCGAATCGTGATGGAATGCATAACCACATCCCCAAGTTCTGGTAAGATAAACTGTGTCTCAGAAAAACTTAACTAAACTTGAAAAGTACACCATTTCCTACTCTTAGTAAACTATTAAGCATCATTCTCAGGCTATTGTTGTGAAAAGAATCGGACTAGAATACTTCAGCTAGCCTGGAGTGAGCCGTGCGTGGCTCATGTTTCCGCCATAATGTACACTCCTGGAAATGGAAAAAAGAACACATTGACACCGGTGTGTCAGACCCACCATACTTGCTCCGGACACTGCGAGAGGGCTGTACAAGCAATGATCACACGCACGGCACAGCGGACACACCAGGAACCGCGGTGTTGGCCGTCGAATGGCGCTAGCTGCACAGCATTTGTGCACCGCCGCCGTCAGTGTCAGCCAGTTTGCCGTGGCATACGGAGCTCCATCGCTGTCTTTAACACTGGTAGCATGCCGCGACAGCGTGGACGTGAACCGTATGTGCAGTTGACGGACTTTGAGCGAGGGCGTGTAGTGGGCATGCGGGAGGCCGGGTGGACTTACCGCCGAATTGCTCAACACGTGGGGCGTGAGGTCTCCACAGTACATCGATGTTGTCGCCAGTGGTCGGCGGAAGGTGCACGTGCCCGTCGACCTGGGACCGGACCGCAGCGACGCACGGATGCACGCCAAGACCGTAGGATCCTACGCAGTGCCGTAGGGGACCGCACCGCCACTTCCCAGCAAATTAGGGACACTGTTGCTCGGCGAGGACCATTCGCAACCGTCTCCATGAAGCTGCGCTACGGTCCCGCACACCGTTAGGCCGTCTTCCGCTCACGCCCCAACATCGTGCAGCCCGCCTCCAGTGGTGTCGCGACAGGCGTGAATGGAGGGACGAATGGAGACGTGTCGTCTTCAGCGATGAGAGTCGCTTCTGCCTTGGTGCCAATGATGGTCGTATGCGTGTTTGGCGCCGTGCAGGTGAGCGCCACAATCAGGACTGCATACGACCGAGGCACACAGGGCCAACACCCGGCATCATGGTGTGGGGAGCGATCTCCTACACTGGCCGTACACCACTGGTGATCGTCGAGGGGACACTGAATAGTGCACGGTACATCCAAACCGTCATCGAACCCATCGTTCTACCATTCCTAGACCGGCAAGGGAACTTGCTATTCCAACAGGACAATGCACGTCCGCATGTATCCCGTGCCACCCAACGTGCTCTAGAAGGTGTAAGTCAACTACCCTGGCCAGCAAGATCTCCGGATCTGTCCCCCATTGAGCATGTTTGGGACTGGATGAAGCGTCGTCTCACGCGGTCTGCACGTCCAGCACGAACGCTGGTCCAACTGAGGCGCCAGGTGGAAACGGCATGGCAAGCCGTTCCACAGGACTACATCCAGCATCTCTACGATCGTCTCCATGGGAGAATAGCAGCCTGCATTGCTGCGAAATGTGGATATACACTGTACTAGTGCCGACATTGTGCATGCTCTGTTGCCTGTGTCTATGTGCCTGTGGTTCTGTCAGCGTGATCATGTGATGTATCTGACCCCAGGAATGTGTCAATAAAGTTTCCCCTTCCTGGGACAATGAATTCACGGTGTTTTTATTTCAATTTCCAGGAGTGTATTTTACACTCTGTTTTTAACGTACTTCCACCTCAATACGTTAACTTAAATTACTGGTGTCACTGAGTTGCTGCTTTGCCTGACCGTGAGCGGCACTAGCAGTGCGTATCAAAATATCCCCTCTCATAGGTTCTTTGCTCGACTGCTATGACTTCCCGGTCGTTGTATGTCGTAGTCGAGTTCAGATCGCGAGCTCGGTCTGCCAGTCAGTTAGAACGCGTCTGGAGTGCAGTCCAGACATGCCAGTCGAGGAGTTGCAAATCGGCGCTAGTGCAGTCGTGTTGCAGCTGTGAGGTCTGCGTCGACATGGCTGTCCCGACCATTGCCGCCACGCATCACTTGAGCCGGGCCACGGTCTTGGTGGATCGTAGGTCGCTCATCCTACTGGACGACGCGTTTTGGCTTGCCGATCGTTCATGAGTCGGCTGTGTGTGTGCTTCGACTCCCAATTTATCTTCGTGCGAGCTTAGTTACTGTTGGGTATCATTCAGGTCTTGGTGCAAGTGTTTGTCAGATTGCGTGTGTAGTTGGCGTTATTTCCATTGACGACTATTTTAGATGTTGTCCGCATTCTGAGAGCAGTTGGTCAGTTGGTGCGGACTATGGAGGATATCTCTGTGAGGTGCAGTCGGCCGGGTCCGCTGGCGGTCCCTGCGCAGTGTCGGATCGTGAATGGATCTGTCCGATCGCTACGAGCTTCGTTTCTCACCGACTCAGGACGTCAAAGTTGACTGTGTGTTAAGTACCCAAGCCACGTCCGTTCGTGTTATGTCGTTCGTTTCGGTGGTTCGCTGTTCGGGGGTTTTCCGGTGAGCAACACCAAGTGTTTGTAGTGGTGAAATCGAGCAGCCATGCAGTGGAATTAACTATATTGGTTTACGGCAATGAAAGTGCACCAGCGGAATTTTCTGCCTTGTGACAATTAGTGTTACCTGCCCTGGCTACAGACGTAATTTCAGGCAGCGTCCTTTCCTCACCTGCTGTCGCTGTCCAACATGGTGTGTAGTTTTGACAGCTTAATACATTTATCATTGTGGATAATCACGGCCGTAACAGTTTGGTCGTTAAGTTTTTATGTACCGATAGGTGGTGAGCAAGCCGTTTGGTCGGTCGGTGTGTGACTGTCTCTTGGTTCGGTTACCGACGGATCAAGTGTAGTTGGGCCCACCACTTGTCTCACCTAAGTGAACACTAATGTTTCTAGGGCAAACCCAACCGATCCTGGAGGCGTCTGGGTGCTGTTGTCTATACTGTCCTTTTCATGGGTGTTTAATGGTTTGTTGGTGATCTATTATAGCCAATGCCTTAAAAGAAAAAAATTTAATTGTATTTTATGTCAATAAATTTATGTAAATCAATTGTGGGCCTTCATCCGCTTAAAACTTATTCTTAAATTTAGCTATTGTCGTTGCGTTGCTTTTCATTTAATGGGCGTTGTTGAGGGAGAGCGTGTCCCAGTGATGCAAATAGATGGTAATCCGACGGAATCAAGTCTGCAGAATAAGGCAAATGCCCTAGCATTTCAAAACTGTACGATTTGAAAATTTCCCTGACACTTTTTGCTGTGTGTTATGGGGTGTTATTACGGAGCAATATGACTTTCTGTGCCTTTTTCCATATTCCCGTCGTTTTCCATGTAATGCTCGATTTAAATCGATCATTTGCTGTTGATGACGATCAGTGTTAACGGTTTCACCAGGTTTTAGCAGCTCATAATAGATGGCAACCTTCTGATCCTACCATCACAGACTATTGTCTTCTTTGCAAGGCGATTTCGTCTTGCAGTGGATGTCGACGGTTTGCCAGGATTCACCCATGATTTACGACTCTTAGGATTCTCAAAATATATCCATTTGTCATCACCTGTCACTATTCGATGGAGAAACCACTTTCTTTTGTAAATGGCGAGCGGTGTTTCACAAGTGGTCTTTCGATTTGCTTGCTGCCTTTCATTCAGTTGATTTTCCCACTTTCTTCACCTTTCCCATAGCTTTAAACCGAAGAGAAACGTCTTTCTGCGTCTCAGCCATTTGTTCCGCGAGTTGCGACTGAGTTTCAGTATCATTTTCATCCAATAAGGTGTGCAATTTGTTGTCTTCGAACTTTTCCGGTGATTTCCCGCTCTCGTCGTTTCCCACTTCAAAATCACCACTTCTGAATGTTTTGAACCACTCGAAACTTGTGTTTTCCCAAGAGAATGCTCGCGTAAACCTTCAAATGATAATAGAAAACTAATACTGTCTGGAAATCGTAGATCATAACCACAAAACACGACATGTTTACGGGTTTGAACCAGATACCGATGTATGGAACTTGGGTTACTGTATGCTGACAAGTGTCGTCGGCCGTTACAGGAAGCAGATGGCGCTGCAGAAGCGGTCTCACTGACAGCTAGCACCATGTATAGGGAAATTCCAGTTTCATACGTCTACACCCTGTATACACACACATTCGTACACTCATTCTGATGGAGGCTGTGCAGGAATGAAGATTTGCAAACACAAAACATCACTGATATAATATAAATATTATTGAGGGCCTGCATGGAACATTATATATATATATATATATATATATATATATATATATATATATATATACGAGGGTGGCCCAAAAGAAACTGGACTCCTAGGGCGCTGCCACTCGTAGACGTAGTGCAAGGTTCTCACGCTAGATGGTGTTAACAGAGACCTTCATGAAACAGCTGTGCAGACGGGGTCTGTGTAGAGCTGAACGTGCAAGTGTGATATTGTGTTTCTCTGACTGTTGGCGGGTTGCCTCTGCGAAGTCGTTATGGAAACTTTAAAAGAGCAAAGAGTGTATGTGAAATTTTGTTTCCTGCTTAAAAAAACTGCAACGGAGACACATCAATTGCTTCAGGAAGCTTTCCAGGAGGACGCTATGAGCCGCACACAGGTTTTCGAGTGGTTTGGGCGCTTTAAACGTGGTGAGATGTGTGACGAAGACCAAGCTCGTGAGACGTGTTGCTGCTAAATTTGTTCCGCGCCTTCTCACACAGGAGCAAAAAACCATCCGCATGAAAACAGAGATTGCACGTGATCCAAACTTCTTGAACAAAGTCATTACAGGGGATGAGAGTTGGTGTTACGGCTATGGCCCAGAAACCAAGCAAGCGTCAAGCCAGTGGAGGACTCCCAACTCTCCTAGACCAAAAAAAGCAAGGCAAGTGAGGTCAAATATGAAGACGATGATCATTGTCTTTTTTGATGTTCGTGGAATTGTGCATCGGGAATTCGTAACCCCTGGCCAGACTGTTAACCAGCACTTTTACTTGGGTGTTTTAAGGCGTCTGCGAGAGGATGTGAGGAGGAAACACCCGGAACTTTGACGATCAGGTTACTGGTTTCTGCATCACGACAACGCTCCAGCACACACGGTGCTTACGAGTGACCCACTATTAGGCATCTCAGAGGTGATCTGCTGTTCCCCACGCTCCGTATTCGCCGGACTTAGCCCCGTGCGACTTTTTCCTATTTCCACGAATGAAAAAAACGCTAAAGGGGAGCGTTATGACGATGTGGAGGCGGTAAAAACAGCTTCGCAAATTGCACTGGACAATATCAAACTTGAAGGGTTCCAAACATGCTTACAACAGTGGGAAAAGAGACTTGACAAGTGCATCGCATGTAATGGAGAGTATTTTGAAGGTGACTGAAATAATTTTGTAAAAAAGTTCATCAATAAATTTTTTATGATAACAATCCGGTTTCTTTTGGGTCCCCACTCGTATAAGTCGAAGAGATATAGAAAACACTCTGTCTGCATCGCTCTCATGAGTGGTCATGAGATAAACATGTCCCAAAAATCGGGTTTTCTCGCGGGCTTAGCCGAGAAACGAACCGCTAATTCGATGTGCAACTATTGAGAGGAAATAATACTGAATCCGAGAAAGACTACATGGGACGTTTTCGACAGAGACGTCTGAATATTCACTGTACAGAGACCACAGTGACTATGTTTCCCGTGCCTTTTAAACTCATTTTAACGGTTTTGAACCACCTCCGTTTTGTGAAACAATTTTACTCAACCGTTTTAAACCACAGGCGCACGTGCATTCTGCTACTTCGCAACGTATGAGCAAGCGAGAGCACCAAATGCGGCCATCGTGAGCATAGACACCGCTCATACGGCTGTGTCATTATATGTGCAAGTATCAAACATGCGCCGTCAACTTTCAAAAAATTCTCTGATGTTTATTTGCCCTATCTCCCGCGCAGCGAAGCCGCGGCGAGACCAGACATATCGGCCGCGTAGCTGCAACACCTGGCGTTCTCCCTGACGAAAGCAGAGCCGCTACCTGCAGTCCGTCACCTCGGCTGCCCGCTGCCCCCTACTGTGCGGCAAGTGACAGCGCGCGGAGCGGCCGCGCTGACACCGGCAGCGGTCACGGGCGAGCGGCGACGCCCACGCCGGGAACGCGTCGCTTCACGCGCCGGCGGCGACGGCGACGGCGACGCCGGGCAGCGTTTCTTGCGCGCGTTCCGCCGCGGGCCGCCCAGGAATCCCGTGTAATTACAGCGCGGGGCGCTAAGAGCGGCCGTCTTCCACTGCCTGGCAACGGCAAGGTCGCGCCGCCGCTTCTTGTCGCGCCCGCCGCGGTTTCATCTCGTCTCCTTGTTCGCGTCCGGCCTCGTCCTGGGAACAACAAAAGGCAGAACGCTACCCGCCTGGAAAGAAATGCGGCAGCTCTGCTCTAAAAACGATCGCTAGTGTTCCCTGCCGTTCGGGCTTTTTCTTTGTCTGGATGGCCCAGTCCACGCTTTGCCGTAAAAGAAAAAAGTAAGAATTTAAGGAAAAAATTTTTGACACGCAACGCGGAAGTACACTGCGTAGCAAAAAAAGTGGAGCACCAAGAAGACATAGTCGGACATCAATGTAGCTTCGAACATGTACACACCAACGGGGCGTCCGTAAATGACTGGAGAGAAGTCTTCCGAAGTAAGAGTGATTTCAGGTGTGCCGCAGGGAAGTGTCGTGGGACCGTTGCTATTCACAATATACATAAATGACCTTGTGGATAACATCGGAAGTTCAATGAGGCTTTTTGCGGACGATGCTGTGGTATATCGAGAGGTCGTAACAATGGAAAATAGTACTGAAATGCAGGAGGATCTGCAACGATTTGACGCATGGTGCAGGGAATGGCTATTGAATCTCAATGTAGACAAGTGTAATGTGCTGCGAATACATAGAAAGAAAGATCCTTTATCAGTTAGCTGCAATATAGCAGGTCAGCAACTGGAAGCAGTTAATTCCATAAATTATCTGGGAGTAGGCACTAGGAGAGATTTAAAATGGAATGATTGTCAGCAAAGCAGATGCCAGACTGAGATTCATTGGAAGAATTCTAAGGAAATGCAATCCGAAAACAAAGGAAGTAGGTTACAGTACACTTGCTCGCCCACTGCTTGAATACTGCTCACCAGTGTGGGATCCGTACCAGATAGGGTTGACAGAAGAGATAGAGAAGATCGAACGGAGAGCAGTGCGCTTCGTTACAGGATCATATAGTAATCGCGAAAGCGTTACAGATATGATAGATAAACTCCAGCGGAAGACTCTGCAGGAGAGACGATCAGTAGCTCGGTACGGGCTTTTGTTGAAGTTTCAAGAACATATCTTCAAGCAGTATATTCCTCCCTCCTACGTATATCTCGCGAAGAGACCATGAGGATAAAATCAGAGAGATTAGAGCCCACATAGAGGCATACCGACAATCTTTCTTTCCACGAACAATACGAGACTGGAATAGAAGGGATGGAGGTATTCAAAGTACCCTCCGCCACACACCACCAGGTGGCTTGCGGAGTATGGATGTAGGTGTAGACTGTACAGTTGCCTGGTACGGTATATAAGAGATGTCAATAACATCAGCCTTTGATCAATAACTGTGAAGGACACACAGATACCTAGTGGTTGCGGAGTATGGATGTAGATGTAGATGTAGATTTAGACTGTACAGTTGCAATTCCCTATGATAGGTAGAATGGCCACTATAAAGCATTTGTATCATCCGTGCTCAGTGTTATCGGGACTGTACGGTATATAAGAGATGTCAATAACATCAGCCTTTAATTAATAACTGTGAAGGACACAGAGATACTTAGTGCTCCTGTGAGACAGCGTTATCAGCAGCTGGCACAGTTTGAAAGGGACCTCAATACGGGTCTGCATTTGGACGACTCATCGATTCGTGCAGTTTCCAGATCTGTGGAGCATTCGAATGCGACAGTCGTCCGATGTTGGACTGCATGAGACTCTGAGGATAGGTATACTCCACGTCGGGTATCTTACCGACCCCCTCTGACCACTACAATGGAGCACCAAGCACATCCTAGTCAGTTGACATCTGCGCCTCCTCCCCAGCAAGTAATGGTCTCCCTTGAATGTTCTGACTCATACCGCACTGGTCGGAGACTAGCAGCTGCTGCACTATAGAACTACCGTCCCATCCACTGGCTGCCGCTAAAATGATAAAACAAAATGCTGCATTTAGAGTGGGGCCGTCATCACGAAGCATGGCGTCACATTGTATTCAGACGGTTCTTCACTACTCTGGAAGATGGTCGTCGGCAATTATGGTGACGACTTGGAGACGTGTCCCATTCTTCCAGTGTTTTGGAGAGGATTGCCTGTGTTACTCCTAGCGTCATAGTATGGGGAGCCATCGGGCGTGACATACGGTCACCGCTGGTAGAGATACAGGGATTTGTAACGGAACAACGATACGTCACGGTCATATCCTTACCTCCAGTGTGGTAGTATTGTAGTGCCAATTTTCAACAGAAAAATTTACGTCCACACATGGAATGTGTCTATATCAACAGTCTGCTTCATGTTGAGGTACGCCTGTGACCAGCAAGATCCCTAGATGCGACCTGGGAGAATATATGTGGGACCAGATCGAACGTTAACATTGTCCTGGTGGCGGTATCCACGATATCGAGGACCAGCTACAACACTTGTGGGCCAGGTTTTGACTCGGCAGAGCGTACGACGGCTTTATGACCCCTTCGAAACGGAATTAGTGCTAGGCTAGAGGAGATGCAAATTCATATACTGATAAGTGGGCTCCTACTGCCAAGTTCTTTGTAAATTTGAATCGGTTTTGCTATCAAACATAACCGCGTCAACCAGTGATGTTTCATTTCCTTTTCTCCTCTCCTTGTGCCTGCCTCACATATTGTGTCAGGCAGTGTATTTGTCACGTTGTTATCGGTCTATGTTCATTAGTCCTTCTCACGAGTGCTAGCAGGAAAGTATGACAATGTCGCGTAAAACATATTACCAGCGTTTTGCTTTACTTAAGTTTGGCGTATAGCAATAGTAAAAATGACAGAAAATCGATGTCGTGGACTGTTGCGGTACAGTACTCAAAGTAGAAGACCACATTATATAATTCTTGGACACTGACAAATAAATGTCCTGCACTGAGGGGAAAATGAAGTAATTAGCCGTCCGACGAAGCAAACCTTCTAGTCACTCGCATAGTCAGCTAGAACGTCCGTTACTGAACACAGAAGGAATCCCGTGTCAGAAATATGTTTTATTTGGAAATTATCCGTGGTCGTATGAGCTCACTATTTCTTGACCGTAACTGCACGAGTCTTCAATTGCCAACATCACGGCTACCGAGCTAGGTGTGTGGAGATTACCTGAAAGAAGTGCCATGTGCGCTGACTGAATGCTTGCTTCTGCGTCCTGCTATCAATAAGAAACTTTGCCAGCACGTGCTACCAACTGAATTCTCTTTGCTTGTATGACGTTAAGTCCTATGACGCCACGTTCAAAGAGCAAAGCGCATGCCAAACTTTGCATTGCAAAGATATCGATCCATGCAGTGACAGTCGATCACAGCAAGCAGTGGGAAGACAAGCAGGCCAACAAACAACTGACTGTGAACGACAAACGAGATGAATGAAAGGTTGCGCACTGCAATGTTAACCGAAAGATTTGGTATACAAAATTATCTTTTGGTCAAAAAATACTTTTTCGGTATATTTTCCCAATGTGGAACTTAGTCGGTATGTGCGATAATCGATCCTTCTCCTGTCTTTCTCTAAGTGAGTTAAAGTTGTATATCACACGTCAACGAGACAAACTACACCTCCCTATTTCTCCAAACGTAAATTCTCACAGAGTAACACGATTTATCATGCAACGAGGAAGCAACAGAAATGGGGTTGCCGTTTACATTATGATGACAGAACCGCAGAATATTTCATTTCCCTATCAGCAAACGATATGAACAACATGTAATGTCTAGTAACAGTACACAAATTTAAAGATCTAACCGTTCCGAAAATCATTTCGCTCTGGCTTGACAAACATATCGTTTAAGTTTCATACACAGATGTTCTACGGGAAGCTGACACTTTTCAATTCCTGATTTTTGAAATTCTGTTTCCAGCTGCTGGGTGTACGTTTGGGTATGGAAGATCGTATGATGAGTCCACAAGTGCAGTGAAGTAAATTATGGAATTTATTCAGATGCGCGAATCACATTTCTTTTGCAGCAAATGGATAAATATACAGTAATTCCAAAATAAGTTAAATTTTAAAGCTCTTTGGTTTCAGAATCGATAGTATTGCGATTATTATTTTCGTATCTTTTTTTTTTTTGGTAATGTCTTTAACATAGAATTTGAGTCTTTAATTTCAACTTTCAGTGTTCCTCAAGTTCTGGTCACAACAGATCCTGTACCATCAAAGAAATGAAAGAAAAGATGAGCCATTCTGTGAGCATTTTTTATTGATGGAGAGATGACATGAAGCATTAACCTTCCCAAGGACCACCAGTTCAGAAAATTTCTGTCCAAATAGCTTATTATACATGGCAACTACAAGTTACAACTATATGTATTAATATAGGAGAGTCTCTTGGAAAGGATAAAACATTAGCTTATGTTTAATCGAGAATATGCATAAGGAAGGCACTAATCAAACTGATTGGCAACGTATCACAGATTGACAAACACAGACTAGGCAAAGCGTTATTCTACAAAGCCTCTTTTCGCTGGCTCCGAAGGCCAGAAGAAGAATAAAATAATAATTGGTAAGCATTGAAAGTTATTTTTTCTTTCTTACTGATGATATCCTTGTTTCATAACATAAAATAACTACACTATAACATATTTGACCGAGTTCTCGGAAGAATAGAGCTGAGATTAAAAAGGCTTCAATTCAACTCGCTAAGGTAAACATAAACTCAATAAAAACTGAAATACACATTACAGATACTCCACAAAAATATTTGCTTTTAGTTCGTTACGAACCCCAATTCAGCTTTCTATGGTATCCTCAGGCTAGATCTCAACGACCTATAAAAATAAATACTGTTGTGGAACATCAGAAACGTGTGTTTCCGATTTTAAAACGTCTGTACTCCTCAAAATCACCGCCGGAATATTCCAAAAATGAAGAAACGTAAGCATGTTCATTGCCAACAGTTGTTAGGCTGAAACTTCCTGGCAGATTAAAACTGTATGCCGCACCGAGACTCGAACTCGGGACCTTTGCCTTTCGCGGGCAAGTGCTCTACCATCTTAGCTACCGAAGCACGACACACGCCCCGTCCTCACTCCTTTAATTCCGCCAGTACCTCGTCTCCTACCTTCCAAACTTCACAGAAGCTCTCCTGCGAACCTTGGAGAACTAGCACTCCTGGAAGAAAGGATATTGCGGACACATGGCTTAGCCACAGCCTGGGGGATGTTTCTAGAATGAAATTTTTACTCTACAGTGGAGTGTGTGCTGATACGAAACTTCCTGGCAGATTAATACTGTGTGCCGGACCGAGATTCGAACTCGGGACCTTTGCCTTTCGCGGGCAAGTGCTCTACCAACTGAGCTACCCAAGCACGACTCACGTCCCGTCCTCACACCTTTAATTCCGCCAGTACCTCGTCTCCTACCTTCTAGTTGTTCTACAATGATTTAGAAATTTCCAGGCTGCTGGAACAATCTGAAAACCGCCATTCCCAGCCGCAGCTCTGAAAGCGAATCATGGTAAAAGGTAATAAATTTGGAAACTATATTGAATGAAGTGATACGATTTATAACAGTGGCTGCAGTGAAGATAAAAGCATATTCTAACGTGGTCTTTACTTGAGTGTGATTATTTTACCGTCACCTTTGGAAGGGACGTATTTGAAGAAATAAAAACTTGAAGATTTCAATGAATTGCTTGTGAGGCATTATGAGAAAGACCGTATTCAAATTCTATAATTGTAAGGATATTTGCTGATAAATTCGTTAGATTCCCTAAACTATTACCAAATTCTCAATAAAGTTTAGCTAATACTGCGAAATGACAAATTATTTTATTTTCAAATTTTGTGATTAAAGGGAGAACACTTTTTACAATATTCAACCAAAACACAAGGGAAAGCAAAGCACCTCCTTTCACTTTCAAGAACCACCTTTTCTTTTGCGATTCCTGAAAATTTCTAGTATTTGAATTTGACAAGTTCTGCAATTAAACGACTCAACTGACGAATGTATAGGTACTTTTTTTTACTATTAAAGCCAAAGACCTCAAAAAATACATGAAAACACAATTTAGTATTAAAAGTGCAACGTATTCTATTAGGAGAGAAAGATGTGAACATGGCGTCGACTGACATTGTTTTTAACTTCGATGTTGTCTCATTATTCAAGATGATCCTTAGAACGAAACTTTCACATGTGGAAGATATACTAGATAATGATTTGATGTATAGAAGATACGTGAAATTAAAATATGGTCTCAAGAAGACCTTAAACCAAGAAGAATAAGAACAAAAAAAGAAGACAATAATAATTATTTTCCCGCACATAGAGTGACATTACTTAGACATTGTTTTGAGACACACTTCTAGCAGTATAATAATGAATTTAGCGATGAAGTGGAAGATGTTGCCTTGGGCAGCTGTTGCCGACTTTTCTCAGGATATGTTTGAGCAACAGGCACTCCATGTAGCCGATGAAGAACTATGTGAACTCGTGACGTAGAGAAGCTGGTTCGGGTACACAAAATAGCACGAACCCAATTTTCTTTGTGAAAGAGAGACATGTGCAGCATAGTATCCTGGAATTATATGTAATAAAACATGTCGGTGGAAGACTGAGCCATGTGATATGCAGAAATGTAACATATTGATACCATCAACAAAAGAGGGGTATAATTCAAACATATATGGAAAAGGGGAACGGAATATGGAGCCAGATTATTTACAAGAAGCGCCGAATTACCCACGGCAGCTTTTGAGGAACATGATTACTTGACTGTGAAGACTGAAGCAGCACAATGATGAAGAAGTACTTCGAGGAGTGATGGTGGACAGGAAATGCCAAACGGGATAACTTTCTCTTCAATTACAAACCATATTACTGATCAAATTGGCAATGTTTTGGTAATGCAGGGAGTTAAAACAATTTTTAGGTCCGCAAGAAAAATAAGTCAACCTCTTAAATCAATAAAAAACGCACATGACTCACTGGTAACAGATGGTATTATAAAATTTCGCTTTGCTGCGAACAAGTATACATAGGGACCACGAAAAGATGTATTAACACCTGTTTAAAAGAAGAAAAAAGAAATTACCGCTTCAGACAAATAAAAAAATCGATCGCTGCGTACATACTCTACAGTGCGGAGACGATTAAATAAAACTGAGTGTAATTATTTTTGAAAACATTCTTGGAGTTATCAGCGATCAAAGTATAATCTTGAAAAATAACTATAACAGTCTAAATCACACGACACGTGTACTGAAAGGTGATCGATTTCGATCGTCACATGATCATTTTCACATCTACAGCAGTAATATAACACAGGATATAAATTAGAGGGTGTATTAAAAGAATTTAAAATTATCTGCAAAATTACAAAACGCAGATATACCCGTATTGATGTCTTACGGCTAATGTTAAGATCTTTCAATGTGTGGCTCTAATTTACGCATATATCCAGTGTTATATTACAGCCCGCATCTCGTGGTCGTGCGGTAGCGTTCTCGCTTCCCACGCCCGGGTTCCCGGGTTCGATTCCCGGCGGGGTCAGGGATTTTCTCTGCCTCGTGATGGCTGGGTGTTGTGTGCTGTCCTTAGGTTAGTTAGGTTTAAGTAGTTCTAAGGGACTTATGACCACAGCAGTTGAGTCCCATAGTGCTCAGAGCCATTTGAACCTTTTTTTTTTTTTTGTTATATTACAGCTGTAGGTCTGAAGATGATCACATGATGATGGAAACTGGTCACCTTTTAATAAACATGCCTTGCGATCTTCACTGCTATAATTATTTTCGAAATATCTGTTGGAAACAGTGATATTCATGTGTCATCTGGTGAATTATTGTGACCTCTACATAGCTCGTGATTAGCTTTCCATACAACTGTTAGCGTTCCGTGTCTGAAGATGGCCCACGCTGTCGGAGACTAAACGATAGTGAATAGTTTTATGCACCGACCACGGCTTCTCAACCATGAAGTTTTAACATAAGCACTTAAGTATTATTCTGAGAACGACAAAACAAATCTCATGAACGCACTCCTGAAACAAATAAATTTTGCTTTCATGGAACAATGCGTAATTGTTGATATGGAATCCATATGTGGAGGCTACTGATGTCAGATGTATCGCTCGATCAAAGGGCAATCTTCAATCTGATGTGATGGCATCCTTTACAACGTTCTATTAAGTGCCACATCCATCAATCCATCCATCCATCCATCACTAATCCGCCACCTACTGGTTTCGCCATGACGTACAATACATGCTCAGTACCTAGTTTTTCCTTTTCTTCCCTTACTTTTAAACCTTTCCTCGAAAAGAAAAAAGTAGCTGCTCTCGCACATCGCACTTTGTACCACATATCGCTTCAAGCTGTGCCAATAGCGTCTTACGGTAGACCATCTGAAATTATTCATTTACTGCTGTAATCACTACATATTCACGGAACAGCGTGCTCTCAGCATGCAGATATGTGCTTTGGATTCGAAACCGAGATTCTCGACGCATGTGTAACCTTTTTTTGTAGAAGAAAACTGTGTTCATCTGCCCCGGTTTTCTTTTATGTCTTCGGTGTCAACAGGGCGATCTATATAAAAATCTGAACTATTTTAGTGGGTCATAATTTTCCTCTGAAAACTCGTAGAAACAGGAAAGTAGTTTTAATGACATCAGTAGCTCTGGGACAAACCGAAGTACTTCTCGTTGTTGGCAAGATGATTGTTGTCTCTGTGCATGAGATCCTTTGTCCGGTACACTGCGGCGCTTCCCCGCCTCGTGTTAGTTCTTTCGCAACCTCGAGGGTCGCGGTTTGTGAAGTCTGTTGAGCGTCTAATTCGGGCTGCATGACAATACCCAGCAAATAAGTGAGTCGTTCGTAGTCTTCAGCTGGCATAAACATGCATTAACACTTCGAGAGCGGGTTTTCATTGCCAAAACATATAGCACGACAGACTCATTGGTTACACAACAATGGACATTCTGAAAAGACATCAATGTGCGCGATGTTCGAACAAAGACAACAATTTTCTAGACGGCAAGGAAGCTGGAGACAAGTTGTATACTAGACAGTGACAGCGGTAAACATAGACCACCATTGAGTACAGAGGTTACTGATAATGTTCGAAAACGCTTGGAGAGCACTCCCAGAAAGTCGCTGCGACAGGAGACAGTACATTTCATATGGCACATGTCAGAGAGTTTGTCAAGAAACCTGCATTACAACCATATAGACTGCACATGATGCAAGCATTGCAAGAAACAGATCACGAGGAAGGAATGCATTACTATCGATGGTTTCAGGGATTTCTTGTACAGCGTCCAGACATACCCTATATATCTTGGTTTACAGATGAAGCATGAATCCATCTGTCAGGTTACATCAACATACGAAACTGCAGATTGTGGGCTAGCGTAGACCCCCATATAATCCACGAAACAACCGCTGCGTGATGAAAAGATTGGAGTGTGGTGCGCGTTGTCAGCTGCCAGGGTTATTCGCCCCATTTTCTTAGAGACGACGTAGACACTACACTTTATATGGACATCTTCAAAGCATTTGTGGAGAAGATGGCGTTAAACTTGTATAAGGCCATTCCGGACAAGATTGAGCAATGTATCACACGTCTAACGTTTTCATGCAACTTGTAGCCTGTTTCTTTGGTGATCAGATAATCTCAAAATTGTGGTTACCCAATGGCCTGACCTAACCACCTTCCCCTCCAAACCCCCCTCCCCTCCATGAGTTCTTCTTGTCCAGGTATCTTAAAAGTCGAGTGTACAAGAATAGACTACGGACAACTGCAGGACTCTGTGGGGCCGGTACACTTCACGGAACGCAGAATGTGGTGAAACGAGTGCAGTTATGCATCGATGCTGATGGAAGACACTCCAACATTTGCTGTGATGACTTTGTGTGTATGTATGTATGTAACCTCCCAATTGTGTATTATCGTCTCCTAAAATTACTAATCTGTCACATTATTAGTTGAAATCTTATGACGCATTCAGGTTTATATAGATCGTACTGTACATTCTTATGAAGGTTTACATCCACGGATGATTTGGTTCAATCCCTCTGTCACACTATTCATTGTTTTACAGTGAGTGATAACGGTCCGATACGCTTGCGAAGTTGCTATTTATCATTTGTCTTGTGATTCACAAAGTGATGGACGTCTTCTGATTTCGTTACAACTCTCTGTCTTGTGTATCAGTTGGATAGTCTAACGGTGTGTAATCTACGCGGTTGTGACGGAAGCGTGTAGACTGTAGCAACTTGTTAATGTTTTTGATGCCGTACGAATATTTTTTATATACGCTTCATTCATTTTAATTGTCTATTAAATATAAGAAAGACCTCACATTTTCAGTTTAAGCCCTATCTAAACTCTTTGTATTAAAGGCGGCTGCTGAGAATAGTAATATTCTGAATTATCAGACTCATTTGGGCAGGTGACATAGAAAGATCGCCTTATGTTAAAAAATAATTCCATGTTTAGAAGTGTGTGATCTGGAGTAGCAATAAAGCTCAGCCACCGAACCAGTGTGCTGCATAAAATATGCAAGAAATATCACAAAAACTTAAACAGTAATGCAAACTGTGTAGGAGAGAGAGGATTAATTCGGTTTCGGTACACAACCTACTCCTGTGGAAGAATAGCAAGTGACGCTTCTTATCTTCTGGTTCGCTGAACTGTATGATATTCATTCAGTCCGAGCATTGGTGCCGAATAATATCTGGAATATAGGCAGATAGTTACGTGATCGTAACTCCTTGCTTTATCGGCCAAATACTGACTACTAAATTTCTTCATGCATCAGAATTTCGACCAGTCGGCCTTTTTCCGATCATCATTCCAGTAATGGAAGTTTGCAGGCTCTGCTGCGGATGTTTGTAAAAACTGTCCTACATTTATTAACACCATCTCTTACGGAATATTCGTTACACAGCAAGTGAGGTGTATTGTTTGCGTTCTTTTCGTTAAGGGAAGTTGAGAAGATCGAAGACGTTGCGGACAGAATGCCTGGTCCTTTCAAGGAACATCAAGGAGGACCCTGTGCTTAACGTCCACTCCTGGCGGACGGATCACTATGGGCCGTACCCGCACGCCTTCCCCCCATGAGACACTGCAGAGCACTTTTGAATTTAGTCGAGGACATAGGCGCCTGATCCGGTTATAGGAACCTGACGCCAGTACCTTTCTGATCACATACTGACGCTGAGAATCTCCGCTGCTGCCTGGATTCCAAATGGATACTACCATGTAAAGTGTCACTACACATGGGTATGATAGTGATGTCGGGTACTGAGGCGAGTGAAGCGAACTGAAATTGTCCCCGAATGCATCCACGGTAAAGATACTAGTAATCGCATGACACGATTCGAAAACGGTGAATGTCCCTGTAAAGTTGTAAGAAGATTTTTTCTTTTATTTATACTTCTGGAAACTTATTATAAGCTGCACTAGGACGCCGCCCAAAAAAAGAAATAGGTGAGGAGGTCGACGCTGTGAGTGATGGTGGCAGAGACGAATGAGTCCAACACTGTCAACAAAGAACAACAAAGATAAAGAGTCACTCGTCAGCTACACAAGTAAACCATTAATTGGTTGACTATTGCCAGTTTCTTCAGAAGAGAAATAGGCTCAAATCATTAGTAAGCCAACATCAAAATGACAATCGGAAGGCAGTGTGCTACAAAGGATTGGCAAAAAATATAGATAGACAGACCAAGTATGTTACGAACAGATGTACAAAGATAGAACAGCAGAAGTAAAACAGATTTGTTGAAACAAATGTAAAATAGCTATAGAGCCACAACATACCTCTGCTACAGTATCAATAAAATACTGACATCGCTAAAAGCATATAATACCTCGTATGTGCGATGAATAGCAAACAGTTAACTGTCAAATTGCAAATCGTACAAAGTACGTGCGACGAAAGTCAATCAATCTACTGATCACATGAAGAGCATTGAACAAGCTTGTACACAAAGCTGCAGGAGCAATAGTATACATAAAAATTGCAGTAAAGTCTGCAAAAGTTAAAGAGCAAGTATGCTTTGTCATAGAAAATGATTAACAAAAGAATTATTTTGCTTTTTGGTTTCTGAGTCATCAGTTTTCTGACTGGTTTGATTCGACCCTCCACGAATTTCTCTTCAGTGCCAACCTCTTCATAAAAGAATAGTATTTACAACCTACGTCATCAATTATTTGCTGCACGTATTCCAATCTCCGTCTTCCTCTACAGTTTTTGCTCTAGAACTTCCTCATTCCTTACCTTATCAGTCTATCTAATTTTCAGTATTCGTCTGTAGTACCATATCTCAAATGCTTCGATTTTCTTTTGTTCTGGTTTTCTCAAAGCCCATGTTTCACTACCATACAATGCTGTCCTCCAAACATATATTCACAGAATTTTTTTCCTCAAATTAAGGCCTATGTTTGATACTCGTAGCCTTCTCTTGGCCTGGAATGTCCTTTTTGCCAGTGCTAGTCTACTTGCTACTTGCTATGCCCGTCATTGGTTATTTTGGTGCCCAGGTAGTAAAATTCCGTAACTTCATCACTTTGAGACCATCAATCCTGATGTTAAGTTGCTCGCTGTTCCCATTTCAGCTACTTCCCATTACTTTAGTCTTCCTTCGATTTACTATGGATCCATATTCTGTTCTCAAGGCACTGTGGGTTCCATTCAGCAGACCCTGTAATTCTTCTTCACTGTCATTCAGGATATCAATGTCATCAGCGAGTCGTATCATTGATATCCTTTCACCTTGAATTTTAATTCCACTCCTGATCTTTTTTATATCCATTATTGTTTCTTCGATGTACAACTTAAACAGTAGGGGACGAAAGACTACATCCCAGTCTTACCCTTTTTAATCCGAGCACTACCTTCTTGGTCGACCGCTATTATTATTCCGTCTAGGCTCTTTTACATATTGTATATCACCAGTCTGTCCCTATACCTTACCCCTATTTTTCCCTGAATTTCGAACGTCTTGAACCATTTTATACTGTCGAACGCTTTTTCTAGATCGATAAATCCTAAATCCTAAAGTTTGCCTCGTATGGAATACGAGGCAAACTTTTGCAAGCAATTACATGTCTTTACATGGATAGTCAGGCAGCAGTTAGAGTTGACGGTAAATTGAGTTCATGGTTCAGAGTAGTTTCAGGGGTAAGACAAGGCTGCAACCTGTCTCCACTGTTGTTCATATTATTCATGGATCATATTTTGAAAACAGTAGACTGGCTGGGTGAGATTAAGATATGTGAACACAAAATAAGCAGTCTTGCATATGCGGATGACTTAGATGTGATGGCAGATTCGATTGAAAGTTTGCAAAGTAATATTTCAGAGCTAGAACAGAAATGTAAGGACTATGGTATGAAGATTAGCATCTCCAAAACGAAAGTAATGTCAGTGGGAAAGACATATAAACGGATTGAGTGCCAAATAGGAGGAACAGAGTTAGAAAAGGTGGACGGTTTCAAGTACTTACGATGCATATTCTCACAGGATGGCAACATAGTGAAAGAACTGGAAGCGAGGTGTAGCAAAGCTAATGCAGTGAGCGCTCAGCTACGATCTACTCTCTTCTGCAAGAAGGAAGTCAGTACCAAGACTATGTTGTCTGTGCACCGTTCAATCTTTCGACCAACTTTGTTGTATGGGAGCGAAAGCTGGGTGGATTCAGGTTATCTTATCAACAAGGTTGAGGTTACGGATATGAAAGTAGCTAGAATGATTGCAGGTACTAGTAGATGGGAACAATGGCAGGAGGGTGTCCACAATGAGGAAATCAAAGAAAAACTGGGAATGAACTCTATAGATGTAGCAGTCAGGGCGAACAGGCTTAGATGGTGGGGTCATGTTACACGCATGGGAGAAGCAAGGTTACCCAAGAGACTCATGGATTCAGCAGTAGAGGGTAGGAGGAGTCGTGGCAGACCGAGGAGAAGGTACCTGGATTCGGTTAAGAATGATTTTGAAGTAATAGGTTTAACATTAGAAGAGGCATCAATGTTAGCGCTAAATAGGGGATCATGGAGGAACTGTATAAGGGGTGCTATGCTCCAGACTGAACGCTGAAAGGCATAATCAGTCTTAAATGATGATGATGATGATGATGATGATGAGAAATCCTATTAACGTGCATTTACATAGGCAATAAACCAATGACAAAAGGTTAAGCAAACAGACCGATAAAAAATAATATAATTACTGTGTAAAAGGAGCTAAAGAAAGGAAGGTAAACTGTTCATATTTTCCTACCAGTTTATGGTGGTGCTATGGGTCGCTGGGCTGTTCAGTATTCGGCAGAGGAGGCGGGCCATTCGACGTGCGTTAGCAGGAAACAAAGTCACCAGAGTTCGGGCTTCGATACTAGGGAGTGGACGTCACCAGCCCGAAGGCATGGCAGGACTCCAGCGCGTATTTACAAGTTGACTTGCTGTGTGGAACCTTGCTAATAGATTACCTAGATGCTAAGTAAGTATCTAGTGTGTGGGTGCTAATAAGCATTGGTAGGTGTTTTAACAAGTCAGCATGTGACGATTAGACATAAAAAATAAGTAGTAGTTCGTGGCTTTATAGATCTTGGTACATACAAAGTGAGGCAGACACTCCTCTCCATTATGATCTTGGCTGGGTGCCGCTGGGCTACTGCCTCTCACTGCTGAGGCTGGCAGACACTTCAGGCCACCGGTGTTGACGTCAGCGGTGATCAGTGTTGTGCTGCGATGCCCCACTCGAGAGAGGTCACCTCGGTTCCGCAGGCGGCCGCTGTGGCGTCTCAGAGGGGTACTTCCCTTGTCATCACATAGGCCGGCAACCCCTCGCCCTGCTCTTCCCACCATAATAGGTGTACACTGGGAATGAAGCGCTGCCCTCAGATAGTAACTGGGTGGCCGCTGACGTTGTAGCTCCAAGTCACTCTAGGAACTAAGCTTCGGAGTAAACAAAAATGGCTCTGAGCACTATGGGATTTAACATCTGAGGTCATCAGTCCCCTAGAACTTAGAACTACTTCATCCTAACTAACTTAAGGACATCACACACATCCATGCCGGAGGCAGGATTCGCACCTGAGACCGTATCGGTCGCGCGGTTCCAGACTGAAGCGCCTAGAACCGCTCGGTCACTCCGGCCAGCCGTTGGAGTCAGCAGGCGTCGACTTCAGCACTGAGACACCAACCCGTGTCAAGGACTTAGCGCAGATGACAGGTGCAGATCGGTCTCAAACCCATGGCTCCAGCTGGCAGAGCCCAGTCGTCTCATTGTGCAGTGCCGCTCTGACTTCGTGATGGTACTATAGCCGTCCAGTGATGACGCCTGGCTTAAAATCTTGACTTATTTAGAAGCCTCCAGTGTTAATTTGTTTCACGAGAACCCGACACATAGTCACAACACTTGGTACAAGTTTGAGACTGTGCAGGACCATTTACCACTGTGCTCGCCTTCCCTCGCTGTGCAATCCACTGACGTGTCTGTCGCTGTAACCAAATGTCGCCACACTTGCGGTACGGAACTGTGACTGTTAATGCAACCCTCCACGGCGCTTCCATGATACTTTCCCTTACTTTTATTGCATACTAATAATTCTCTTACCAAAGACTGGGTCGTGACACTACAAAGGCTTTCCTCCATGTGCTCCCAGTTCTTGAGCAGCAGCTGTTGCGACGTCAGATTACAGATATCGATTAGTGCCATCAGTGAAGCCACTACTCCTCCATCGTTCAAAATCGTAGCCCTTCCTCGTCCCTCCTCGGCTGAGTTAGTGGAAGCTCCGGCATCCGGACCGCCCACACGCAGCCGTGTTTTGGTCGGCGAGGACTCATCAGGACCCCTGCTTATTGTTCGCACCGGGGGTAAAATACAACTCTAGAAAAATGCGGTGGAAAAATGAAAAAGACGAACGCGCGGCAGATAGAAGAACGCGGTGAATGTGAATACAATCGGGAGGGCCACTCCCAGCGAGCAGGACGAGGCAGCGGCAGGACAATGAGACAAGCAGCGCCGGCCGGACCCGGCACAATGGCAGGCGGCGGCGCGCCGCGGGACGGGCCATTGTCCCCGCGGCTCGCAGGTGGACGCGGCCGCCGGGTCGCCGCCTACGGCCCGCCGACACCGCGCGAGCGATCGCCTGCCTCCTCCGGATGATTCCTTGCGTATCGGTAATTGCAGGCGTAGATCCGAAGGAAAGGGATAGCAAGTCCTCTCCACCCCAACATAAAAAAGTGAAAAACCAGCTGGAGCGCTCGGAGTTTGATAATGATCACACATAAGCCACACACTGAGCAATACTGAAATTCGTACATTTTTCTTTTCTTATGTGGGGATGACAAGCCAGTGTTGCAGTTGTCATGGGATGGGCATCTAATATCACAAGGGCCTCCTCTGGCCCTGTGGACTGCAGTGAGATGCCTTGTAATCCTCTGGAAACATCGAATCGTTTGCAGAGAGGCAGCCAATTCTGGATCTGTTCGTGGGTGCAGGATCCGTAGCACGGATGTGTTCCATGACATTCCAAATATGCTCACTGGGGTTCAAATCTCGGATTCTGGTGGCTACCTCTGTCTTTGAACCTCCCCTGCATGTTCATGGAACTATTTACTGGCTACGTGGGGGCGATATGGCGGCGCGTTATTTTTTAGCAACACTACAGAACCGCCAAGGCGCTTGACCGCCGAAGGTGAGTGGGGATGGTTCACGAGCAGCTCGACCTGTCGCAGATCATTCAAAGTTTTTTTCCAAAGAACTAGGGCAGCAGAAAGATGCACACCAGACTATAACAGAGACACCACCGACTTGGACCGCACCTTCGTGGCAGGCGGGATCCATCGGTTCATGTCGTTTGCGGAACAAGCAATGCCTCCCATAGGCGTGGTGCATTTCAAATCGTGATCCTATCAACTGTATGACAGTTATAAGAGTCGAGGGACATGAAAGGGAAGCAGTACTTGGGAAGGGAGTGAGACAGGGTTTTAGCCTCTCCCGATGTTATTCAATGTGTATATTGAGCAAGCAGTAAAGGAAACAAAAGAAAAATTCGGAGTAGGTATTAAAATCCATGGAGAAGAAATAAAAACTTTAAGGTTTGCTGATGACATTGCAATTCTGTCAGAGACAGAAAAGGACTTGGAAGAGCAGTTGAACGGAATGGACAGTGTCTTGAAAGGAGGATATAAGATGAACATCAACAAAAGCAAAACAAGGATAATGTAATGTAGTCGAACTAAGTCGGGTGATGCTGAGGGAATTAGATTAGGAAATGAGACACTTAAAGTAGTAAAGGAGTTTTGCTATTTGAGGAGCAAAATAACTCATGATGGTCGAAGTAGCGAGGATATAAAAATGTAGACTGGTAATGGCAAGAAAAGCGTTTCTGAAGAAGAGAAATTTGTTAACGTCGAGTATAGATTTAAGTGTCAGGAAGTTGTTTCTGGAAGTATTTGTATGGAGTGTAGCCATGTATAGAAGTGAAACATGGACGATAAATAGTTTGGACAAGAAGAGAATAGAAGCTTTCAAAATGTGGTGCTACAGAAGAATGCTGAAGATTAGATGGGTAGATCACATAACTAATGAGGAGGTACTGAATGGAATTGGGGGGAGGAGGAGTTTGTGGCACAACTTGACTAGAAAAAGGAATCGGTTGGTAGGACATGTTCTGTGGTATCAAGGGATCACCAATTTAGTATTGGAGGACAGCGTGTAGGGTAAAAATCGTAGAGGGAGAAAAATAGATGAATACACTAAGCAGATTCAGAATGATGCAGGTTGCAGTAAGTACTGGGAGATGCAGAAGCTTGCACAGGATAGAGTAGCTTGGACAGCTGCATCAAACCAGTCTCAGAACTGAAGGCCACAACAACACCAACTGTATCACGTTACACCATTGGTCCAGTGTCCATCCCTGGTGATTGATGACAAATGAAAGCCGTTGTACCGGATGACGCTGGGGTAACAGTGGCCGGGGGGGTTAGAGGCACCATGTCACGAACTGCGCGGCCACTCCCGCTGGATGTTCGAGCCTCCCTCGGGCATGGGTGTGTGTGTGTGTTGTCCTTAGCGTAAGTTTAAGTAATGTGTAAGTCCAGGGACAGATGACCTTAGCAGTTTGGTCCCTTAGTAACTCACACACAATTGAACATTTGTAACAGTGGCGCCCTATGCAGCATCCCATCCCGTTTCGCGTGTAATCCATGTGACAGCACACTGTTGTTGGGAGACGTGTCTAATATCTCCGTGAATCGCTGCACCCTAGCCCCTCTGTCACTATTGACGTCCGTCTCAGGTATTGCCAGTCACGGTCATCGAGGGTGGCTAAAAGGCCGGTAGTTCGTCTGCTGCCGCCTGTGACACCCTCATTCAGCCACTCACTATGCACGATGGACACGGCTTCAGCTCGCGACAGCGTTGCATGTCTCACAAATCACTTGCAAAACCACTTCTCACAAGCTCTCTGCAGCTGGCACAGGGGGAGCGTGGTGCGCATACAACACCTGAGCGATCTTTTCCCCACTATCCCAAGACATTAGCTGAGCCATTGCATTTCAGGGAACCAAAAGGTAGCACCACACACTCAGTTGTTATAGCCTATATTGCACGTAGATACAGCACGCAATTTTTGTGTTTTAGTTTGATAAGTCACAAAAAGTAGGCGTCCAAGAGGAAACAGCTCCACTTCTTAAAAGAAAAAGTGCATTGTGGAAGCGAAATGGAAACCGATTGTTTTGAGAGTGAATCGACGTGCTGCGATAGGGAGTTAGATGTGTATTATCAGTCAAAAATCATTTGATATTGTACCATTAGTATAGGTAAGCAACAATAAAATGTAATTATGTGGCCTGCCATATTATAGCACGTGACTATGTAGCTTATCATGACAGTTCTGCACATGTAATACTCTTAAATTATACTAATTATGGGACAGTTTCTGAAATATTTATCTGGAGCCCATTAACCGTAAACGATCGTTATACTTGTGACGGGTATCACTAGGTACCTGCTATACCGTTCATTGTAGTTCCCTAGATTCATGCTATTAGTGATTTTAGGATTTTTCTCTTCTGTAAGGAGACGTAACTCACAATATAGCAAAAAGAAATATGGAAACGTATCGACTTCCTATTAAGTTTTCCGAAGTTAACATGTTCAAATTTTCGGATTAAACTCCTGATTCCATTTCCCTGAAGCACGCTGTTCACCGAGAATTCAACGAAATTAATGTCAAGGAGCGTGGCCGTCATACACAGTCATCATGGTTTACGGTCTCAGCACCAAAATATTGTATGCTTATTCCTTCACACTGTAAATGACTGTCTAACGTCGTAAACCGCTTCCTGATATACCTGCAGCTCATCATGGATAGTTAATTCCTGACTTGTTACGAAGCCGCAGAGCCGGTTGCAGAACCTGAACTAATTGATGGCGGTATCTTAGATTAGCCTGAGAGCAACGTGAATTGTGGCCAGTGAAGCCAGATATTGACACTGAAATTTTGATGATACAGCCACAGGATTTTGAGAATTAGTCATATTTAATATTTTTTTCACTTCGTGCCGCAGTTAAAAATGTTGTGTTTCATGTCACAAGAATACTTCAGTGTATGCACAATAAACTCAACTCTGCTACCCATCTCATGATTTACGAAAGTTTTTGAACATTCGAATGTGTCTCCTCAAACATTTAGTTTTATGTAGCTTACGATTATCTGGCCTCAAGGGCCTCATCTATATTTCAACCAAACTCCTGTCTGTCATCAGTAAGATAAGCAACACAGCCATACGTAGAAGAGCGCCGTACTCCCTACTTCTGAGATGCTTCCACCTTATGTCATACAAACGAAGAAGAAAGGCAAAAATTTGAAAACACAAAGAACACAACCCATTACCATGCCTAACACTGTGTACGAAAACCGGTGGAATTCAAGACAGTTTCCTATGGTCTCGTGATGAATAAATACAGATCCTTTATGGTTTTAAAGGGAATCTGATACCATTCTTTCTGCAAAATTGTGACAAGTTCAGGTAACGATGACGGATGTGGATAACGACTACGCACACTTCTCTTCAGAGTAAACCACAACGGGTCAGTAACATTGAGATCGGGTGATTAGCGGTCAGAGGAAATGCGCCAATTCATCCTCGTGCTCTGAAAGTCAGTCCCGGACGACGAGGGTTAGTGTCGGAACACAACTTCGCCAAGGGACAATCGTAGTACCATTTCATCGACCTTATCAGCCAATTAACACACAATCCTTGGCAGTAACGTGGAGTTGCAGAATAATACCGAGAATACGACGAATCTTTTTTTTTTTTTTTTTTTTTTTTTGTCATCGGTCGTCTAACTGGTTTCATTCGGACGACTGCAAATTCATATCCTGTGCCGGCCGCTTCACCTCAGAGTAGCACTTTCATCCTACGTCAAGTCGAAAACTTCAATCATATCTCTTCATTCATTAGTACTTCCGTATCCCACTTCTTTGCCCTTTGATTCCTCCTCAGAAGTGAAGTCTCTTAAACTTCAGCCTACCCTTCATCGTTACTAAATTGTAGTCTGAATCTACATCTGCTCCTGTGTAAGTCTTACAATCCAAAATCTGATTCAGGAATCACTACCTTACCATGTGTAAGCCTACAACCCAAGATCTGATTCTGGATTCTCTACCTCACCATGACATAATCTAGCTGAAATCTTCCCGTATCTCCCGGCCTTTTCCAAACATACTTCCTCCTCTTGCCATTCTTGAACACAGTATTCGCTATTACGAACTGAAACTTACTTCATAACTCAACTAGTCTTCCTCTTCTCTCGTTCCTGCTACCAGCCTCATATTCTCACGTGATATTCTGTTGTGAATTGGCAGGAGCCAATTCACGGAGTTTGGAGGAAGCTGAAAGGCACGCGATTAAGCTCACGCAGGCTGGCGTGAGGTCTGGAACAGGTCAGAGAAATGAGACTAGCAAAACAAGAGTAACTGGTCGAATACTTAACTTTAATCCACAATTGGTGAACATCTCTCGTTACTGTACAGGCTTCACAATATTAATTATCAAATGCTATGGCGCCTTGCTAGGTCGTGGAAAATGACGTAGCTGAAGGCTGTGCTAACTATCGTCTCGGCAAATGAGAGCGAATTTGTCAATGTAGCATCGCTAGCAAAGTCGGCTGTACAACTGGGGCGAGGGCTAGGACGTCTCTCTAGACCTGCCGTGTGGCGGCGCTCGGTCTGCCATCACTGACAGTGGCGACACGCGGGACCGTCGTATACTAGCGGACCGCGGCCGATTTAAAAGCTACCACCTAGCAAGTGTGGTGTCTGGCGGTGACACCACATTCCTCCCCCGCAAATGGGCGAACGGTTGTGTTATAAGGCATCCGCCCGCCGTGGGGAGGAACCCATGTTGACGTATGCGACGAGGTGGGGAGCCTAACAACAGGCGAGGCTGTGCCACCCGCACCCGGCCATTCGGTCCGAGGGGAGCTAGGAAACGCCTGAAAACCTAGTCCAGGGTGCACGCCAACATGCGGTGTATGCGCCCGTAGATAGTCAGGAGGGGCCTAAGGGTCGACCTCCATCGAGTCGTAGCACCCGACTGGCGAAGACGACAGATGGTCCGGAGCGGGCAAGAGTTCCATGGCGGAGGACAACTGGTCACGGGAAACGACCGGCGGCGCGTGACCCAGGGAGGCGCCCGGCGGTTGCAGCGACGCGTCCACTGCGGGAGTCGCCGGCGAGAGAACAGGCGGCGGCGGCGGCGGTGGCGGCGCGTCGCCATGGGGCAAAATGGAAGGCAGCGTCGGTAACACCTGGGGATGAGGCGAGCCAGTAGATGGGTCCCCAGGGCGCTAACCGGACGACACCGTCGCTGAAAGCAGACGGTGAGCGGCAGATCCCGTGCGACGACAGAGGCGCAGCTGATTGAGATACCGACGCACCTCACCAGAGGCCCCCAAAACCAAATACATCGCGCGGCCGAGGTAGCGAAGAATGCGCCCTGCGAGCCAACGCCGTGAACCGCGATAGTTGCCAGGGGCAAAAGCAGGTGTCTGTCGCTGCACAGGAACCTGATGCGGCGGATGTAGCAAAGACATCAAAGTTCGATGAGGGCGACCATGAAGCAACTCAGCCGGCGAGCGACCATCGCGGGGCTGAGAGCGATACGAGGACAAAAAGAGCGACTCTTTCAACTTCAACTTCTGTGACTTGAAAGTCCGGACCAAACGTTCAGCGGCACCGTTTGACTGTGGCGAAATCGGCGCGGACGTCAGATGTTGAATACCATTGGCCTTGCAGAATGACTGAAATTCTGCGGACATGAATTGTGGGCCATTGTCGGAAACAATAGTCTGTGGTAGACCTTCAATGCAAAAGATAGCGGATAACGCTCGGATGGTGGCAGAAGACGTCGTGGAAGACATCCGGACAACAAAAGGAAAATTACTGAAGGAATCGACCACAACCAACCATCGACCATTCCAAAAGGGACCAGCAAAATCGATGTGTAAGCGTTGCGAAGGGGAAGTGGCTTTTGGCCATGTAAAGAATTTCCGCGGTGGTGCGGATTGTTGTTCGGCACACGCCATGCAAGAAGAGCACATATGCGTAATCGCAGCATCGATTCCGAACCAAGTACAGTTCTGACGAGCAAGTTGTTTCGTTCTCACTGTACCCCAATGACCTTGGTGGAGAAGCTTTAAGACAGAGGACTGTAACGAACGTGGGACCACGACCCATGACTGATCATTATCAGAACGCAACAGCAAAACACCACGTCGAACAAAAAGTCTCTCCTTGTGAGCAAAAAATCGGCGAACCAACGGATCCTCGATCCATGACTTTCACAAGGGCCACTGAGTAGCAACAAAACGCAAAACGGTAGCAAGGACAGGGTCGGCAGCTGTGGCTGTAGCTACACGACGAAAATCAATCGGAAACGATTCGACCACGTCATCGGTTTCCGAATCAATGAACATGCAAGCAAGTTCGGAAGAGTCGAATGCTCTATCCTCAGCAACAGGCAAACGGGACAACGCATCGGCGTTTCCGTGCTTAGCAGTGGACCGATACAAGATATCGTAGCGGTACTGCGAGAAGAAAATAGACCAGCGAATGAATTCCTGCGCTGTACGTGGAGGTACAGGCTTGTCCGGATGAAAAAGCGATGTCAAAGGTTTGTGGTCAGTGATGATGGTAAAGTGACGACCATACAAGGAATCATGAAACTTTGTAACACCAAATACGAGAGCCAAAGCTTATTTCTCGATCTGTGAATAATTTCTTTGCGCTGATGAGAGCAATTTGGACGCAAAGGCAATAGGCCGATCGTGCGAACCATCTTTGTGCGCAAGCACAGCACCGATCCCAAAATCCGAGGCATCCACCAGCAACAAAAGGGGTTTCTGGGGATCGAATGGCGTAAGGCAAGTAGTGGAAAGCAACGCCGATTTCAACTGGCGAAAGGCGCGTTCGCATTCCGTCGTCCAGACGAACGGAACACCTTTACGGCGTAAGCGCTGAAGCGGAGCTGAAGTGGAAGAGGCATGTGGAACATATTTATTGTAATAATTAATTTTTCCCAGCACACTCTGTAGCTGCTTCAATTTCTGCGGCGATGGCAAGTCTTGTATGTCACGGAGGTGCTCTGGACTGGGATGTATGCCTTGGGCATTGAGTACATGTCCTAGATAGGGTAAGTCACGAGCAAAAAACACACATTTGTCCTTCCGCAAGCGAAGACCATTTTGTCGCAAGACCGGAAATAATGTTCGAAGGTTGGCTAAATGTTCTTCTTCCGTCTTTCCGGAGAGCACAATATCGTCCAGAGAGTTTGCTGCAGTAGGGACCGACGCACAAACAGTTTGTAGATATTGCTGAAACAACGCAGGAGCGGATGCGCACCCGAATGGCAGTCGTTTGAATCGATACAAACCAAGATGCGTGTTAACCACCAAAACGCTCTGGGATTCTTCGTCCACCGGTATTTGCAAGTACGCATCTCCTAGGTCCAACTTCGAAAAATATTTACCCGGGTACAGTTTGTCAAAAAGATCTTCTGGGCGGGGTAAAGGAAAATTTGCACTCACTAGTTGTGGATTCACTGTTGCCTTGAAGTCCACACAAAGTCTCAATTTTTCGGAAGGTTTTGGCAAAATTACTAAGGGTGAGGCCCAGAGAGAAGCCTGCACACGTTCAATTACACCTTGTGATTCCAAATCGTGTAATGTTTTTGCGACCTCATCACGCAATGTGTGGGGAACATTGCGTGCTCTGAAAAATTTCGGTTGCACGTTTACTTTCAGTTCCAAATGTGCATCATAGTTCTGAGCGCAACCAAGGCCCGGTGCAAAAATGTCTGCAAATTCTTCACATAGACGAGAAACACTGGCTGAAGGCACAGTCTGGTTCACTGATAGGACCTGATTGACGATAGACAAGTTAAACAACTGAAATAAATCTAAACCAAACAAGTTCACTTCAGCAGAAGAACGAATGACGTAAAATGACACAAGTTTTGTTTGTCCCTTGTATGTTGCAAGAAGGCTGCACTGTCCTAACACAGGGAGATGCTGTCCTGAATATGTAGTGAGCGTAACATTTGCGGCACACAATGGAGGTTTGCCCAGCTGTTTGTACATGTCGTGATCAATTAGTGAAAGCGCAGCTGCGGTATCGAGCTGGAATGGGATCACGTTGCCATTAATGTCCAAGTCTACAAAAAGTTTATTGTCCTGCTGACGACAAGAGCGACTGTCTCGTGCAACGTGAACTGTTTCTAGGACAGAAGCACTTGCGACTTGACGGGATTTCCGTCGATGTCGACGCACTTTTTTTGTGGGACGAACACAGTCACTGTTAGAGAGAGAAGCACTGGGTGGAGTGGCATTAACTACATGAATTTCCATGGGCGAAGGTTCACGAGCCCGAGTATTCTTGGTTCGATTCCGGCGTGAAGCAAAGGGCCTGGAATGGTTGTGAGTGTCCGATCTAAGGTTTTTCTGGCAAACACTCTGAACATGACCTTTGTTATTACAGAAAAAGCAAATAGCCTGGCGTGACGGGCAATTCTCACGCGAATGTCTAGTAGCACACCGCGGGCATGATTTTATCACTGCATTTGCTTGCTTACGCGGCACACGCGGCTGCGCGGACGGGCACGAGGGCTGTTTACAGTTCCGTGCAGCTCGCCCGGCGGGCCGGTTAACGTGACACACGGCTGGCGAAGTGGCAAATGATTCCTGAGCAAAGTCAAGTGTGTCTTGCCTATCCAATATGTCCATCACTTGTTGAAGGGAGGGATTGACTAGTTTCAAAATCTGTTCCCGTATACGAACATCAGAAACGTTCTGTGCAATTGCATCACGCACCATAGTATCTGAATAAGGGAGTCCACATTCACACTCAAAAGCACAATCCCTAGTAAGGCCTTGCAAAGTTGCAACCCACTCCCTATTAGTTTGACCGGCCGTACGTTTTGTACGAAAGAAAGTATACCTTTTTGCAACTACATTGACTGATTCTTTGAAATATGCATCTAATGCTGACAAAATTTATTCGTAGGACAGAGGTGGTACGTCGCGTCGGGGAAACAATTTCACTATCACACGGTACGTTTGGACGCCTACGCACGCCAATAAGTGAGGCTTCCGCTCGTTACCTTGAATTCTGTAGGCGGCGAGATGAAATCCAAATTGGCGTGACCGCTCCGTCCACCTTTCCATCGCAGTGTCAAAATGACGAAAAGGTGGTGCAACTGCGTGTTGTGGCCGTGATAGCGGTGGAGCTGCGGCTGCCGCATCGTGTTGCATTGCACGTTGACCCTGGACAAGCTGTCCAAGGGCATCCAATAAGGCCTGCGTCTGCTGATTCTGCAAGCGATAAAATTCGGACAGTACATCTGGAGATTGTGGCGAAGCCATGACACACGTAAATTAGGGCAAACGCAAGACAAACGCTAAATCCTCGTTGCCAATGTTGTGAATTGGCAGGAGCCAATTCACAGAGTTTGGAGGAAGCCGAAAAACACGCGATTAAGCTCACACAGGCTGGCGTGAGGTCTGGAACAGGTCAGAGAAATGAGACTAGCAAAACAAGAGTAACTGGTCGAATACTTAACTTTAATCCACAATTGGTGAACATCTCTCGTTACTGTACAGGCTTCACAATATTAATTATCAAATGCTATGGTGCCTTGCTAGGTCGTGGAAAATGACGTAGCTGAAGGCTATGCTAACTATCGTCTCGGCAAATGAGAGCGTATTTGTCAATGTAGCATCGCTAGCAAAGTGTGCTGTACAACTGGGGCGAGGGCTAGGACGTCTCTCTAGACCTGCCGTGTGGCGGCGCTCGGTCTGCCATCACTGACAGTGGCGACACGCGGGACCGTCGTATACTAGCGGACCGCAGCCGATTTAAAAGCTACCACCTAGCAAGTGTGGTATCTGGCGGTGACACCACACTTTCTTCTCCTCCTTTCCCTATAAACGCTTTCCAATCCCTTATGACTCTTAGACTGTGAGACTCTGAAACTTGGGTACCAATATAGTAAATAGTTTTTCAACTCTACTGGCTCAAGTAGCGAGGGTTTAATTACAACCACTCTATAAATAAATAATCAGAGGGACAGGATGAGAAGCAATCTGATGCTGTTTGCTGATGATGATACGGTGTATGGAAAGGTGTAGTCGTCGAGTGATTGTAGGAGAGTGTAACATGACAGAAAAAATTTCTGGTTGAAGTGATGAATGACGTCTTGCTCTAAAGATAGAAAACATAAGTTAACGCTCATGAGTTTGGAAAAAAACACAAAAAGTTCGAATAAAGCATGAGCAGTCTACTGCTTGACACAGACGCGTTGATAAAATATCTAGGCGCAATGCTGCAAAGTGATATGAAATGGAACAAGTACTTAAGGATGGAAGTAAGAAAGGCAAATGGTCGACTTCGATTTACTTACAAAATTTTAGCAATGTGTAAACCGTTCTCGAGTGTTTGGAGTCCCCACCATGTCACCACGAATTCCTCTCCTAAGCCAATCTTTTCATCTCTTCATCTCACAGTAGCAATTGCAAGCTACTTCCTTAACTAATTGCTGGACATATTAGAATCTCTCTCTTCTTCTAGAGTTTCTACCCAAAACAGACTCTCTCTAGTACCATAGGGGTTATCCACTGATGCACTAACAGATACCTTATCTTTCTGTTCCTTCTTCTAGTCAGTGTTTTTTCCATATGTCCCTTTTCTCGCCGATTTTGCAAAGAACCTCCTCATTTCATACCTTATCTGTCAAACTAATTTTTAACATCCTTCTGCAGCACCATATCTCAAATGCTTCTGTACTCTTCTGGTTTTCCTATAGTCTATGTCTCACTACCATACAATGCTGTGCTCCAAACATACATTCTCAAAAATTTCTTCCCCAGATTAAGGCCTATGCTTGATACTAGTAAACTTCTGTTGGCCAGGAGTGTCATTTTTTGCTAGTGATAGCTTGATTTTGATGTCCTCCTTACTCTATCAATGACTGGTTATTTTGTTGCCTAGGTAGTAGAATTTCTTAACGTCCTCTTCTTCGTGGCCATCGATCCCGCTGCAAAGTTTCTCTCTGTTCTCTTTTCTGCTACTTTTCGTTACTTTCGTCTTCCTTCGACTTACTCTCAATTCATATTCTGTATTTTACGAGACTGATGATTTCATTCAGCCATCAACCAATACATCTTCGCTTTCATTGAGGACAGTATTCTCATCAGCGAATCTTATCATTGATATCCTCTCATCCTGAATTTGAGTTACACTCTTGAAACGTTATTTTATTCCCATAATTGTTTTTTCTATATATGTGCTGAACAGTAAGAGGAAAGACCATATTCCTGTCTTAACCCCTTTTTAATTCGAGGGCTCCGATCTTGGTTTTCCAGTCTTATTGTTACTTCTTGGTTCTTGTAAATATTGTATATTACCCGCCTTTCCCAATAGCTTACTCCTATTTCCCGCAGAATGTCGAACGTCTTGCATCATTTTGCACTGTCGTACGCTTTTTCCAGACTGATAGATCTTATGAACCTGTCTTGATATATCTTCAGTCTTGCTTCCATTATCAACCTCAACATCAGTCTGTCTCACCGGTGCCTTTACATTTTCTAAAGCCGAACTGACCGCCATCTAATATGTTCTTAATTTTCTTTTCCATTTTCTGTTTATTATTCTTGTCAGCAATTTTAATACGTGAGAAGTTAAGCTGATTGTGCTATAATTCTCGCATCTCTCGGCTCTTGCTATCTTCCGGATTCTATGTGTTGTGGCGTAGCAAGAGAGCCACGCCACTAGGAAGTAGCCGAAAGGCACGCGTACACACACGCCGGCTGGCGTGAGTTCTGGAACAGGATACTTTGTGAATGCTACAGAGAAAAGTATGCAGTTCCTCGGATACTTAACTTTATTCATCCTTGTGGTACATCGCTCTTGACGATACAAATGAGACTTTAATTACAAGCACTGTAAGGCTAATGGCGCCTTGCTAGGTCGTAGCCATGGACTTAGCTGAAGGCTATTCTAACTGTCTCTCGGCAAATGAGAGAAAGGCTTCGTCAGTGTAGACGCTAGCAAAGTCGTCGTACAACTGGGGCGAGTGCTAGTCCGTCTTTCTAGACCTGCCATGTGGTGGCGCTAGGTCTGCAAGTACTGACAGTGGCGACACGCGGGTCCGACATGTACTAATGGACCGCGGCCGATTTAAAGCTACCACCTAGCAAGTGAGGTGTCGGGCGGTGACACCACACTATGGATGATGGTTTTCTCAAACTCTGATGATATATCATATGTCTTAACATTCTACACACCAACGTGGACAGTCGTTTTGTTGCCACTTCCCCCAGTGATTGCTGACATTCCGATGGGATGTTATCTATCCCATCTGTCTTATTTGATCTTAAGTCATCCAAAGCTGTTTTAAATTCTGATTATAGCACTGGATCCCATATCTCTTCCCTATCAACTCTTTCCCCCAGGCAAGTCATCCCTCTCGTTGAAGCTTTCAATGAACTCTTTCACTTGCCCATTCTCTCCTCTACCTTTAACTGTGGGATTCCCATTGAACTCTTATGTTACCTCCCCTTCTCTTAATTACACCGAAGACCGTTTTGACTTCTTGCATGCTGAATCCGTCCTTCCGATAATCATATTTTTCAAATTTTTCACATATTTCATGCACCTTGCCGTAGCCTCCCTGCGCTCCCTGTTCATTTTGTTCCTAAGTGACTTGTATTTCGGTAGTCCTTAATTTCCCTGAACATTTTTGTACTTCCTTCCTTCATCGATCCACTGAAGTATTTCATCTGTTGTCTATGGTTTCTCCGCAGTTGTCTTTTTTGTCCCTATGCTTTTCTTTCCAACTTCTCTGGTTGCTCTCTCTAGAGAAGTCCATTCATCTTCAACTGCACTGCCTACTGAGCTGGTCAATATCACAGTGACTATAGCCTTTAAGAACTTCAATCGTACTTCTTAATTTTTCCGTACTTCTGTATCTGCGTCTATATCTGCTCCTGTATGCGCCTTAGAATCCTATATCTGATTTCGAAATGTCTACATGACCATGATGTAATCTAACTGAAATCTTCCCGTATCTACCGGTCGTTTCTAAGTATACTTCCTTCTTTTCTGATTCTTGAACAGATTATTCGCTATTACTAACATATTTATTGCATAACTCCATTAGTTTTCTCCTCTCTCTTTTGTAGTGCCAGGCACATTTTCTCTCTTAACCCTTTCCTCTACTCCTCCCCCTACAACTGCATTCCAGTCCTCCAACACTATTAAATTTTCATCTCCCTTTACGAACTGAATTAGTCGCTCAACATACTCATATCTTTTCTGTACCTGTTCATCTTCGGCTTGCGAAATCAGCTTGTACACCTGAGCTATCGTTGTCGGTGTTAGTTTGCTGTCGATTCTGATGAGAACAACACTATCACTGAATTGCTCACAGTATTTCACTCTCTCACCGACCTTCTTATTCATAATGAATCCTATTCCCGTTATACAATTTTCTTTATCTGTTGATATTATCCTAAACTCGTGTGACCAGAAATTCTTTTCTTCTTCCCATTTCACTTCACCGGCACCCCTCTGTATCAGGCTGAGCCTCTTAGCATTTTCCTTTTGAGATTTTCTAGCATCCCTACTACGTTCAAACTTCCGACATTGCACACCGCGACTCGTAGAACGCTATCCTGTCGTTGACTATTCCATCTTTTTCTCACGGTCGCCTTCCCTTTGCAGTCCCCTCACGGAGATCCGAATGGTGAGACTATTCCGGAATACTTTGCTAATGGAGAGACCGTCTTTATCCTTAGAGGCCACATGTTCTATGGATAGATATTATGTCTTTAATGCAGTGGTTTCCATTGCGTTATGCTGTCAAATGCCGTTGATTACTGATGACTGATCCTCCTTTAGAGGGGACAGTTACCCATCCCAAGGACAAGAGACTGCCCTGAACCTCTATGCGCTCCTTCGCCCTCTTTAACAAGGCCGTTGACTAAATGAGGGAGACTTCTTATGACGGAATTCTTAGGCTGCCATTGCTGAAGATTTTTATTTAAAATTTACGCTTTGGCAGGTTTCGAAACTGGGACAGTGGACTTTTCGTTAGATAATCAAAGATGCAACCTCTAGACTATGGGCGCGGAATCTGGAGGGTACTAGATCCGTTACCGACAGTTTCGACTAAATAGCTTGTATTACGGAGATGCATAACTCAAATGGGAATCCCTGGAGAAAAGGCGACGTTCGTTTATAGAAACACCATAGAGAAAACTTAAAGCACTCGCATCTGAAGGTGACTGCAAAACGAGTCTTCTGCTGCCAAGATATACTTCGCCGAAATACTATTAAGATAAGATGAGAGAAATTAGTGCTCGTTCAGAGGCTTATCCGCAGTCATTTTTCCCTACATTTCCGAGTGGAACAGGGAAGGAAATGACTAGTAGCGGTACAAATTAGGGGAGACCAGGGAGCATTTATGCGGATTCATTTTTGGAAATAAAAAAAAAATTAGTTCATTTATCGTGTTTAAAATTGTTTAGTCTTCTAGCATGGTTATTAAAGTGTAATTTGGTATATTTACTTCTAACTATACATTAGCTTTAAGAGTCCAAAGTAATGTTATATAGGCTCGAGAGCGTATACATGCTCCGAGTAAGGGAGATGTATATACACATATGGGGAGCGGGGAGCACATTTATGCATATAATACAGCAAATAATGACTCAACGGAACACGCTGCTATAATACTGAAAGTATGTGTTATTGGCAGTCAACAAAATTCTAACTTTCCTACATTAATTAATTTGATAAAATACAAAAATTTGACGGGAAATATAGATATTTTACGGCAAATTTCAACCAGTTTGCAATTTATGGGCTATGTGGAATTGTAAAAGTTAATAAAGGTCTGTTCATCATCATTGTCCGAGCTGGAGTTTATGCACACAAAAAATGTGTTTCCTATGGCACAATCGTCTTGAGCCCTTATTTTAGTTCTAAGGCACTGGACCCAGTCTTGATTGCGGTTTGATTGATTGCATCGTTTCAAACAATAAATACAAAAGCATTTTTCATCCTCTCCATCATACTGCTGCAGGTTGTAAGAGAGACGAAGAAGAAATGGGTGGGTCATTCGTTGAGATGGAAGTGCTTGCTGACACATGCTTTAGAAGAAGTAGTTTGTGAGAGAATAGTAAGAGCAACGAGAAGATACGATTAAAAACATAAATGGAAGCGAAATTCACACGGACCTGCAGAGTATGGCAGAAGACTGGTGAGCACGAAGAGTTTCTATGTGAGAAGCTGATTTCGGAAGAACTTTAGCGATAAAATCAGATATAGGCCTATCAGGATTTTTCCTTGTCCTTGCCTTTAACAATATCTTGCCCTAATCATTCCTCGCACTCAGATAATTAATTCTTTCTACTTGAGATTCATTCGGATCAAATAGTTTTTTTTCTTTTCAGCAATTTCTTCCTCTATCCTTCTGAACCATCAGTTTTTTTAGATAGCGTTTGCAAATTCCGTTGTCTGCGTAAACGTGCGCCAACGAGACTGTGTAAATGTGCCCCATAACCATGTTTGAATTAGTTACGAAATTACAGTAATAACTCTATACAAACGTACCTGGTAAAGTAGAATAATCTTCTGTAACCGAACATATGTACTCTCCGTTCTAAAATGTATGTTTCCTAGGACCTTCGATATTTCAGTAACAAAATTTAATCATCTTGGACGAAAACACAAATATGTTCTTCGCGCTAGGTTGTCCACTCAACTGGTGCTGTGAAGTTTGTCAGAGTCCTCCGTAGATGACAGTACTAATCTTCACGTGACACGTACCCAAACGCGCCCCAGTCTCCAATGACCTTACGGTGGCTTCTGGAGTATGTCCATAGACCGCACGGCTTTCCGGGCGGGAAGGAGCGACTGGTCCCCGGCGCGAATCCGCCCGGCGGATTTGTGTGGAGGTCCGGTGAACTGGCCAGTCTGTGGATGTTTTTAGGCGGTTTTCCATCTGCCTCGGCGAATGCGGGCTGATTCCCCTTATTCCGCCTCAGTTACACTATGTCGGCGATTGCTGCGCAAACTATTTCACCACGTACGCGTACACCACCATTAATCTACCACGCAAACATAGGGGTTACACTCGTCTGGTGTGAGACGTTCCCTGGGGGGGGGGGGTCCATCGGGGGCCGAACCGCCGTAGTCGTCGTGGGGTTGTGGACCACTGCGGCTGAGGCGGGGAATAAAATGTGCATAGACGTTGATGTGGCTTGGTCTGCGGCCTGATTGTTTGTTGGAAACATTTCAGTCAGGAAAAGGCAAGTCCTTTCAGTGGCTGAGAACATCTGCTGCTGCTCTGTCGTTGGTTTTGTTCGCACTGCAGTACGGCTTTTGTGGCCGTTGAGCATCGTTTGCGTGTCCCGTTTGCACACAGCCTGTCTGGATTGGGGATGTAATGTGGGGGCGATACTCGTGGTCGCATTGAAAGCATCATAGTGGACACAAAGTAGTTGGTTAACAGCGGCGATACGAAACGATATTGCACGTTGATGATAGCATATAAATGGAAGAACTGACACCAGTAAACGATTTACCTGAACGAATGATAAATTTTAATTTGCACAGGGTGGTGTACAGAATTAAAACAACTTAAATTTTGTAATGTTGCATTTATTTTGCTACAGGGCAGTACAAACAGGTGACAGTAAAGTAGAAACTACCTAAGGGAAGAGAATGTAAACAACTGCAACATGCGTAACGGTAGACCAAAATGCTCTTCGTTTCTTGAAACTTAACGGATTTGCACAAGCATTGCAACAACTGGTTAATGCGCTCAGTATGGAGTGAGCACACCTCCGGCATGCTGTGAATGATGTCATCACTCTCATGTTGAGGCAATAACGCCTATTCTTCCTGCAGAGCTGCTCACAAGTCTTGGAGAGTTGTTGGTGGATGCTGAAGTGATGCAAACCGTCTCTCTAGTGCATCCCAGGCATGCTCTATGGGATTCAGGCAGCGAGAGCCAGCAGGCCACGCCACGCGTGCTGTACCTTCCGTTTGCAAAAAAAAATCAACCACCTGTGCTCTACGAGGTCGAGCATTATCGTCCATCAATACGTCTGTACCCACAGCACTTAGCAACAACCGCACATGAGGTCCCAAGGTATTGTCACGATACCTGACAGCAGTAAAAACCTGCCTATTCTCCCGTATATTTCCATGAAGAGGTGTTCGAGTGATCAACAAAATTCCTGCCTGTCCTCCTCGATATCGATCTCTTTCCACCGTGTTTGTGCCCTAAAGTCATTTTCTACGTTCTGTCCAGATGCGAATCCGTCGATTATCATTCTCCAGAAGAAATCGGGACTCCTCTGTGGAAAGCGCATTGGTCCACTGTCCGACCGCCCAGGTGACATGTTGACGGCTCCACTCTAGATTTTCCGTTCTGTGGAGAGGTGTCAGAGGTACACATGCAGCACGTCTCCGACAATAAAGGCCACTTTGCCGAACTCTTCCGTACACCGTTTGCCTCGATACATCGCAATACGAGGTCAGTTGCCACCTGCCATGCAGTTGTAAGACGGTACCGTCTTGCCCTTACAGCCAAACACGTCCTCTCTCTCTCTCTGATGGCACACGTGGTCCGACCTGCCGGGTCTTCGGGACACAGTTTCAGTATCTATAAACTATTGCCAGATCCGAGAAACAACGTAACTATTCACTTTGAGCCATCGTACCCATCAGTTAGCGATTATCCTGCTTCCATTCTTCGTACGGCCCTCCACTGTAGAGAGTCTGGCCGGTGTATTCTCTGTGCCGTACTGCACCGACTATGAATGAGGATGTGGGACTACACGGCTAATACTAGCCCGTGACATAATCGCTAGCGTGAGTTTCAATTGACAGGAATGCTGCCTTCCGTGCATAACTCCGATCAGTAGGACACCCGTTGACAGTTTGTTTCATTATATCTTGAATTACATACAGGTTTGGGAAACAGCGGTTTGTTGCTTTAATTTTGGACACCAATGTAGAAGTCATACCTACTACTGTTTGACAATAAAATCCAAAAGTGGCGTGAAAGTTAGATTGATCTTCCCAGTGTCTAGGAATACATACCATAATAATGTCATACAGTCGTCTTTAGCACAGTGAAATACTGATGTTACTGAGAGAACACATTACTTTTATAACATATTAATTGAAGGGCTTATTTTAATATTGTTACAAGTCCATTTTTGTTCATTCTGAGATACAGAGTCCTAAAGATAAATGAGCGCTGAAAAATCTGCAATTGAGATATCAGAAATATTCAAGTATATATACTTGAATATCTCTGGTATCTCAACTCCTGATTTTTCAGCGCTCATTTATCTTTAGGACTCTGTATCTCAGAATGAACAAAAATGGACATGTTCCACTATTGAAATAAGCCCTTCAATTATGAGGTAGTCAACGTTGCGAAAATTTGTTGGTATTGCACTTCTTAAAACAGTTACATGATACAGACACTTCCAAACTTTTTGGGAAAAGGCTTTTCGTAGGATGTATTTATCTGAACAGCTGAGCTATGCTGAAGGGGCATACTAAGCACAGATGTAAACAAATTACGTAAAATGTTTTAATACGTTATTAATAATAATAACATTAATACATATTAGAAAAATGTCGTATTACCGCCTTGTGTTGCTGGTATAATACTTTATTTACGCAACCAGTATCAGTCGTGTGACCATGAACAGGTTCATAGAAGTATTCACAGCATCATGTTAAGCGAAATGTAAAATGGCTATCTTCAATTATGAATTACATCGAGAATCTGTAAAAACTATGACAGGAAATGTACTCAGTCATGTCAAACATGAATGAGCACACTACTCAGCGCAGATTTTATAGGTTCACGATATAATTTATATTACGTATTGATAACAGAGTATCACATGTTATTCTTTACGCTTGTTTGTTACAAAAATGAGAAAGATTATGGATTAACGTACCTTCAGAGGTGAGGCTTAGAGCAAAATCTGGCATTGGGGAAGGAGACCGAAGGACATCGTGTCCTCTTCAATGGAACCACCCTACCACACACCTTAAACAATTTACGGTAACTATAAGAACCCAAAATCTGGATCCCTCGACTGGGATTTTGACCGCCATATTCTCCTAATGAGATTCAGACTTTAAAACAGCGTGTGACGTCGTCGGTTATTTAATTAAAGTTTGAACAAGAACAGTAACAACTAAATTTGTAGGTAATATTCAAGGGAGCTGTTGAAACCACTGACTCTAACAAGAGATAGTAAAGTTTACCTCTTACATAACTTTTTTAATTAATATTTTGTTATTTTGGGTGATGACTGGGTGTTGTGTGATGTTAATTAGTTCTAAGTTCTAGGGAACTGATGACCATAGATGTTAAGTCCCATAGTGCTCAGAGCCATTTGAACCATTTTTTTGTTATTTTGGTAATTTTCTGTATCGATCTCTTGGTTGTCGTATTCCAGCGTTGTTATGGTGATTTTACTGCTGCTATGAAGTGATTATCACTTAAATAAATAGTAATCTCAAGTACTGAAGAAATTTATCTTTCAGAATCGTAGCTATAGGGAACGTAGGGAGGTTGCGGTATTTGTCAATGTTGTGTCACGTGCTACTGTGATCCATTCATTTTCCATTTTGTTTATCATTACTTCAACAAATCCAAAGTTTTGAGTATGAACTTTCAATTAATTACATTTTCCTGGTCACTTGGATACAAGAATTGACTTCCGCGTAAGTAATGACTGATGTCATCAGTTCATAAGTAGCTCATTATTTTGTGAACCTAAGTTCGATTGTCACTAACTGGTTTCAGAATTAAACTGGTGGCGTAATCACAGCCGACCACATCAAATCATAGCATTATAGAGATTTCACAAAAGTATAGATTTTAATATATGATAAATTCCATTTTTCGTTTTGTTTCAGTCTTCTGACTTTTTCCAAGTGTTACCTGGTGAGTACCTCTACTCAACCAACCTGTTCCTCTCAATTAAACCAATCAACGTCCTCAATTAGTTGTTGGATGTACTGTTTTTCTTTTCTATTTTGCCCTTCAGTTTTCTCCATCTACATCGCAAAAAAAAAAAAAAAAAAAAGTTGTAACATTGAGAAGAAGGAGAGACAAGATAAAAAGACATGTGTTAAGACATCAGAGAATAGGTTTTTTTCTAGTATACTGGAAACTATTCTGTGATGTCTTAAAACATGTGTTCTCATCCTATCCCTTCTTTTCCTCAATATTTCAACGTACTTGCTTTTTCAATGTATTTTTCCTCGTCTATTTTTTGGAGAACCTCCTTATTTCTGGCCAACACACGTGGCCTCATCGTTAATCCGCAGCGCGATTTCGATACGTAGACAGTGCACCTAATCGAACCCAGCAAGAGGCGTGCTAACGCATGTGTCTGTACAGATGAACCTGTCTTCGAATAACCAGTCTAATTTCGTCTTTGTAGTTACATTTCTGTTCAGCCAATTTTTTCTAAGACAATATATTCACTTGCCATTTTGATGCTTTATTGTACACTTAACGAGTACGTATCGTTTAAGTCAAGTAACTTCGGAATCGATGCTTTTCCGACAAAGAAGGTGCACGTAATCACGATATATTATAGCGTATAACAGACTAAGTGGGAGAGTTGCACAATAACCCAAAATTAATTGGAGGTTTATGAGAAGTTGAGGGTAATGTTCAGACCTGTAAGTATTACTGTGCCCGGTGGTACAACATTCCGAAACTCCGCAGGCGCGCCGTTTGTCCGCAGCAGGTGACGTTAATTCCAGCAGACGGCCAGACGAGGGCCGCCGCGGGCCGGCAGGTGACAGCATCGGCGACGGCGCAGTAATTACTGGCGAGCCAGCAATTACAGCGCCCGCCGCCGCAGACACCGCTACGCCGCAGTGGGCGAGCACAACTCGGCAGTTCCAAGTTACCGCGAAATGAAGCGGCAGGCACAAACGACGTGTCGCCTCGTCCAACTTTTCGTCGGAACACACCTAAGCACTGCTGCCTTCTCCCACAACAGACCGTGAGCCATAAAACAGGAATGCGAAACTAATTCGTTGCTATTAACTGATATAGAACTCTGTAAAGAGACGTGCAAGAGCTAGCCACTCAGTATTACGTATGATAGCGATCATTAATTGGCCACCGCGTACAATGGAAACATCCTCACACTAACATCAACTTAGATTACACCAGGATATATCTGTCTTTTGCGTATACAGGGTGAGTCACTAACTATAGAATGATAGGAATTGAAAAGTTTGTGGGACAAAAGCTGAATGGGACAACGGCATCCATAACACACTGCTGGCCATTAAAATTGCTACACCACGAAGTTGACGTGCTACAGACGCGAAATTTGACCGACAGGAAGAAGATGGTGTGATATGCAAATGATTAGCTTTTCAGTGCATTTACACAAGGTTAGCGCCGGTGGCGACACCTGCAACTTGCTGACATGAGGAAAGTCTCCAACCGATTACTCATACACATACAGCAGTTGACCGACGTTGCCTGGTGAAACGTTGTTGTGATGCCTCGTGCAAGGAGGAGAAATATGTACAATCAAGTTTCCGACTTTGACAAGGGTCGGATTGTAGCCTATCGCGATTGCGGTTTATCGTTTCGCGACATTGCTGCTCGCGTTGATCGAGATCAAATGACTGTTAGCAGAATATGGAATCGGTGGGTTCAGGAGGGCAATACGGAATCGCGTGCTGGATCCCAACGGCCTCTTATCACTAGCAGTCGAGATGACAGGCATCTTATCTTCATGGCTGTAACGGATCGTGCAGCCACGTCTCGATCCCTGCGTCAACAGATGGGGACGTTTGCAAGACAACAACCATCTGCACGAGCAGTTCGACGACGTTTGCAGCCGCATGGACCATGAGCTCGGAGGCAATGGTTGCGGTTACCCTTGATGCTGCATCACAGACAGGAGCGCCTGCGATGATGTACTCAACGACGAACCTGGGTGCACGAATGGCAAAACGTCATTTTTTCGGATGAATCCAGTTTCTGTTTACAGCATCATGATGGTCGCATCTGTGTTTGGCGACATCGAGGTGAACGCACATTGGAAGCGTGTATTCGTCATCGCCATACTGGCGTATCACACGGTGTGATGGTATGGGGTGCCATTGGTTACACGTCTCGGTCACCTCTTGTTCGCTTTGGCGGCACTTTGAACAGTGGACGTTAAATTTCAGATGTGTTACGACCCGTGGCTCTACCCTTCATTCGGCCCTGCGAAACGCTACATTTCAGCAGGATAATGCACGACCGCATGTCGCAGGTCCTGCTCGGGCTTTTCTGGATACAGAAAATGTTCGACAGCTGCCCTGGCCAGCACATTCTCTAGACCTCTCACCAATTGAAAACGTCTGATCAATGGTGGCTAAGCAACTGGTTCGTCACAATACGCCAGTCACTACTCTTGAGGATCTGTGGTATCGTGTTCAAGCTGTATGGGCAGATGTACGCCATCCAAGCTCTGTTTGACACAATGCCCAGGCGTATCAAGGTCGTTACTACGGCCAGAGATGGTTATTCTGGGTACTGATTTCTCATGATCTATGCACCCTATGTAATTATATGCCAGTTCTAGTATAATATATTTGTCCAATGAATACCCGTTTATCATCTGCATTTCTTCTTGGTGTAGCTATTTTAATGGCCATCAGTGTATGACGTTGGTTTTTCATTCGCAGGTGCGGTCGCTTCAGAGATATAAAGATCAAAAATATTTTTGAAATGGGATGCTATAGTCTAGTACTTATTTTCTGATAGCGGCTATCGAGACGGATCCAGTGGTGTGTAACAGTAAGGTCTTTGAAAGTCAACGAGAGTCAAAAAGGTGGCATGAACGTCCTTTTACAGAAAGTGTTCGAAGTGATGACCATCGACCTCAATGCAGTGCTGCAATATTCTTATCAAGGAGTGAGCGGTATTCCTTATTACTTCGGCACTGATCGAGCACATGCTCTGACAATTCTCTCTCGCATATCTTCAGGTGTCTTTTACGAATCTCCACAAGAAAAAATCCAGAGACGTCAAGTCTGGCAAACGAGCCGGCCACGACACATCTCCTCCGCGTCCAATCCAACGATTTGGACATTGTCTCTGCAACTCATTTCTAGACATCAGCAAGAAATGTGCCAGACACCTATTGTGTTGATACCTTATTCTGTTCCCTGTTCCTAAAGGTATTTCTTCCAGTAACATTCCTGATGTTTCTTGTAGGAATGTGGAGTACTTCCCACCATTAAGTTCTCCTTCTTTGAAATAGGGGCCTATAATTCTGTCCTCCAGAATCCCACGCCACACATTCACAGACGACGGTTATTGGTGTGCAACTTGCCGCAGCCAACTTGGATTTTCCGTTGCTCCGTAATACATGTAGTGCAAACTAACATTTCCATGGTTCGCGAATGTAGCCTCGTTAGTAAATAAAATCAAATTAATAAATGTGTCATCCCTCTGAATATTAAGTTGAACCCATCGGCAGAATTCAGTGCGACATATACGATCCGTGCCAGTTAATTCTTGGCGGAGACTGATATGGTAGGGGTGAAGCAAGCTGAAATACCATCTGCGGGCCGGCCGGAGTGGCCGAACGGTTCTAGGCGCTACAGTCTGGAACCGTGCAGTGTTCCAAGTTCTAGGGGACTGATGACCTCAGAAGTTAAGTCCCATAGTGCTCAGAGCCGTTTGAACCATTTCATGAGAAAACCTGAGCTACAAATAACATTCCTGCTTACTGGGCACTTATAAATACCAGCCGCATGCTTGACCTGTACTGTAGACTAGCTGACAAATCATAATCAGAACTAAAAATTACTTATATAAACACAAGCGCAACTTCCACAACTTACGTTTCAAAGCAAAAGGCCAGCCGGTGTGGCCGTGCGGTTCTAGACGCGTCAGTCTGGAACCGCGAGACCGCTACGGTCGCAGGTTCGAATCCTGCCTCGGGCATGGATGTGTGTGTTGTCCTTAGGTTAGTTAGGTTTAAGTACACTCCTGGAAATTGAAATAAGAACACCGTGAATTCATTGTCCCAGGAAGGGGAAACTTTATTGACACATTCCTGGGGTCAGATACATCACATGATCACACTGACAGAACCACAGGCACATAGACACAGGCAACAGAGCATGCACAATGTCGGCAATAGTACAGTGTATATCCACCTTTCGCAACAATGCAGGCTGCTATTCTCCCATGGAGACGATCGTAGAGATGCTGGATGTAGTCCTGTGGAACGGCTTGCCATGCCATTTCCACCTGGCGCCTCAGTTGGACCAGCGTTCGTGCTGGAAGTGCAGACCGCGTGAGACGACGCTTCATCCAGTCCCAAACATGCTCAATGGGGGACAGATCCGGAGATCTTGCTGGCCAGGGTAGTTGACTTACAACTTCTAGAGCACGTTGGGTGGCACGGGATACATGCGGACGTGCATTGTCCTGTTGGAACAGCAAGTTCCCTTGCCGGTCTAGGAATGGTAGAACGATGGGTTCGATGACGGTTTGGATGTACCGTGCACTATTCAGTGTCCCCTCGACGATCACCAGTGGTGTACGGCCAGTGTAGGAGATCGCTCCCCACACCATAATGCCGGGTGTTGGCCCTGTGTGCCTCGGTCGTATGCAGTCCTGATTGTGGCGCTCACCTGCACGGCGCCAAACACGCATACGACCATCATTGGCACCAAGGCAGAAGCGACTCTCATCGCTGAAGACGACACGTCTCCATTCGTCCCTCCATTCACGTCTGTCGCGACACCACTGGAGGCGGGCTGCACGATGTTGGGCGTGAGCGGAAGACGGCCTAACGGTGTGCGGGACCGTAGCCCAGCTTCATGGGGACGGTTGCGAATGGTCCTCGCCGATACCCCAGGAGCAACAGTGTCCCTAATTTGTTGGGAAGTGGCGGTGCGGTCCCCTACGGCACTGCGTAGGATCCTACGGTCTTGGCGTGCATCCGTGCGTCGCTGCGGTGCGGTCCCAGGTCGACGGGCACGTGCACCTTCCGCCGACCACTGGCGACAACATCGATGTACTGTGGAGACCTCACGCCCCACGTGTTGAGCAATTCGGCGGTACGTCCACCCGGCCTCCCGCATGCCCACTATACGCCCTCGCTCAAAGTCCGTCAACTGCACATACGGTTCACGTCCACGCTGTCGCGGTATGCTACCAGTGTTAAAGACTGCGATGGAGCTCCGTATGCCACGGCAAACTGGCTGACACTGACGGCGGCGGTGCACAAATGCTGCGCAGCCAGCGCCATTCGACGGCCAACACCGCGGTTCCTGGTGTGTCCGCTGTGCCGTGCGTGTGATCATTGCTTGTACAGCCCTCTCGCAGTGTCCGTAGCAAGTATGGTGGGTCTGACACACCGGTGTCAATGTGTTCTTTTTTCCATTTCCAGGAGTGTAGTTCCAAGTTCTAGGGGACTGATGACCTTAGCTGTTAAGTCCCATAGTGCCCAGAGCCACTTGAAGCAATTTCAAAACAAAATGACAATCAGTAAATACACCCTTGGCAAAAGGAGTATCATCGAGAGAAATGGAAAGTTGTATGTCAACAAGATAAGTGTAAAACTGTCCCTGTAACTAGCTATATATATGTAACTAATAAAAACTGGACGTACGTTGTATGGATTTATTGCTCTCTACTTTCACCTCGTAAAATGCTTGCGACTCCTCCTGAAACACGCTGCTCGTGTCTGCTACGGATTGTCAATGTATCCTTCTCCGACGCTTGAGGCCGTTCAGAGGCGCCTTGTCCCCAAATATCGCGAGACCCCACGCACTCCGTACGGCGATAGGATCTCGGCGAAAGCGCCGCTTTCCGGCCGGCCCGTGAGTTACTCGGCATGCCGATACCGACGCCGCCTCCCTGCCGCGGTAACACGAGAAGAACCTTCGCCCCCGCTGCCTGTCACAATAAATCCCGCCACCCCCGGACGTACCCTGCCCACCCCCGCCGTCTCCAGTTTCCTCCCAGGATTTCCTCAGTCAAGTGAGAGTAATTTATTTCGACTTTTTCTATATTTTTGTTCTTTTCCGCTGACGATAGCTCACTGGGCCTAAGTTGTAGGACGAATTCCACTGTCGCACCTACGCTGATGTGTTCTTTGCAGCTCTGTCATGTTGCCTGTTGCCCGTGCTTAAAATTAGCTCTCTCTCTCTCTCTCTCTCTCTGTGTGTTGTTGTGTGTGTGTGTGTGTGTGTGTGTGTGTGTGAGTGAGAGAGAGAGAGAGAGAGAGAGAGAGAGAAAGGGAGAAGAGAGGGACAAAGAACTCATGTACGTCATTGCCAGTACACGCTGTCGTAGAACAGCAGCCAAATTCACGAGAGAGACATACATTCCTAACTACTGGAATCATGGCGTGGAGAATTGTTGGTGATGAAACAAGACGGATTTGAAAATTATTGACGGAAGGCTGAATGCTCGCCATTGTGTGGCGAGAATGGTAATTCCTTATGTCATACCCCTCAGAGCCGTGGTACCAACTGGCGTATTCTGACAGAATAACGCAAGAAAACAGATTGTAGCTCAGCTTAACGCCCTTGAGTGGGTTGCTGATTACCCTCGTATGTCGCCCATAGAGCATGCAAGGGATGCGATGAATGCGATGAGAGGACTTTCAGTTTTTATACCGGCCTTAAGTTAGAAATCTTCATGACACCTGACACAGGACGTGTTTCAAGCGCGCCAAGAAGTCCCTTAAGGTAACATTTGGAAACTGTTTCCTCCCTTCCCACAACTGATAAAAGAGTGTCTTTAGCTGGGGTGGATGGAGAGGTCACAACATCTACTGATGTTGATGATGGACATCAATTCCGCTTAGAGTGAAAGTTTATACCTTTTCTCCCCATTACAGGATGATCATATCCACAAAATTTGATAGATACCGGACTGGTATTTTAAGGTATAACATTTTACACCTCGATCTGTGAAGTGCACATCTATGATTTACACGAAACGCTTTCCTACAGATCTCTCCCAGGTCAAGCGTCCTCTTAGTTTACCTATCGACCCTCTTTAATTTTTGTATATCTAACCGGGTGTGTTTCATCTGAGAACCCAGTTTCTTACCAGCAATAACAGCACTGCGAAAATGGAATGAGACTGGTTCACCAAACGAAGCAAACTAATCTGAAATCTTTCATCTCACAAATACCACTTGTGATCTTCGAGTTGACTGAAAAATTTGAAAACAACACGGAAAGCCACATCTACTCGTCACATACCTAACTGATAGGTCAATTGCATTACAGATGGTAATAACATGTGCAGAAGCAACACTCATCTCGATGACAGAGCCAACGTGCCTTGGTAATATCTCCCTTACTGTTGCCTGTCATTACAGATAAAGAAACAGTAGGACGGTACATTACGACTCCACTAAGGAGTACTAGCGATCGTGATCATCATACGAGTAAGATTAAAAATTTTCTCTGCCTTGAAATCAGCCTGATCGGCTCCAATCACCGTCCACTTAGGATCACAGGAAGACCAGTCCAACATGTTTAAGCTGAACAAAAAACACCTTAAACTTCGCCTGCAGGCAGAAACTGGCCGCCTTGACCACTATAGTGCACACAGTTACCAGACAGGAGTGGCCAATACGTTACACAAGGAAAACCGTAAGATATTAACAGTTACAAGAACTCGCCAGCACGATACAGTCTGTGCAGAAACCACGTAACATGGAGCCACACAGTATTGGTTAAAAACAGTCTTGGTGGCAATTTTATTTTTTTTTATTTTTCAACGACGCGTTTCCCCTTATTTAGGCATCTTCAGGTTATCTACATAGAAAACAGAGAACAAACACATCTATTTAAGAATCGCGATCGCGTGGCACAGACTTGGATAATCTATAAGCATGTATAAACAGATCAAATATTGAAAGTACAAATACCTTAATTTGGTATTTCTTACGAGGGTACCTCCCCATGTCACCCCCCTCAGATTTAGTTATAAGTTGGCACAGTGGATAGGCCTTGAAAAACTGAACACAGATCAATCGAGAAAACAGGAAGAAGTTGTGTGGAACTATGAAAATATAAGCAAAATATACAAACTGAGTAGTCCATGCGCATGACACGCAACAACAAGGAAACAGCAAGCTCAGGAGTGACGTGGTCCTGTGGTTAGCGTGAGCAGTTGCAGACCGAGAGGACATTGGTTCAAGCCTTCCGTCGGGTGAAAAGTTTAACTTTCTATTTTCAGTTTATATGACAAACGCTTATGTTTTCATCACTCTTTTGGGAGTGATTATCACATCAACAAGAAAACCTAAATCGAGCAAGGTAGAAGAATCTTTTTACTCATTCGCCAAGTGTACAAGTTAGGTGGGTCGACAGCATATTCCTGTCATGTGACCCACATGCCGTCACCAGTGTTGTATAGAATATATCAGACGTGTCTTCCTGTTGAGGAATCGGTTGACCTATGACCTTGCGAGCAAATGTTTTCGGTTCCCATTGGAGAGGTACATCCTTTCGTCTACTAATCGCACGGTTTTACGGTGCGGTCGCAAAAAACAGACACTATACTTATTACAGTGAACAGTGATGTCAATGAACGAACGGGCAGATCATAACTGCGAAAATATACTTTTCACCCGCGGGAAGACTTGAACCAAGGACCTCTCATTCCACAGCTGCTCACGCTAACCACGGGACCACGACGCTCCTGAGCTCAGATTATCCTTGATGTTGCCTATCTTGCACATGGACTACTCAGTTTGTATATTTTGCTTATTTTTTCATAGTTCCACACAACTTCTTCCTGTTTTCTCGATTGATCTGTGTTTAGTTTTTCAAGGCCTATCCACTTTGCTAACTTATAACTAAATCTGAGGGAGGTGCGATGGGGAGGTTCCCTTGTTAGAAGAATCCTTTTGTCAGTGTAGCCAAAGGGCATCGTCGAATATATCAGGCCAACACCGCCTTCGTTAAACTCAGTAAATACTAGGAATATAAAATAGTAAAATCATTACCTTTTCTAGATGGACGCGAGAGGCACCAAGATCTGCATAACGCGTTCCCGTTCACAGGAGCGAGTAACAGAGTAAGATGGGGGCTCAGGTAATAAGCATAATGCGCCACAGCGTCGTGTGCCAGTACTGAAGCCTAACACAGAATCACCTCAATAGGTAGCGCTCCGACGCAGCAGTGATAAGAATGAGAGATCGTAAACTGGATATACATCCACAATAAAACTTTATAAACGTAATGCACTTAAAACATTGATAAGATGGAATTACTAGAGGCAACACCTGTGCAATAACTTATCCTAAAATTTTGACGAAGTAAAATATAAATGAAGGCGGTTAATTTAAAATGAGAAAACAAGGTGTATAATACAACACACAGATGCAGTACATAAACAGATTTGTAGTATCATATACCACTAGTACGAGAACATTAAAAACACAGGACCGTAATTTCAGGTAAAGAGGCCGCCCATATAACACTCAATACTGCGTCATTCGGGGCTAGAAAGTCTGGCAAGAAAATTTTTATTTATTTATAAAATACAAGTAAAATTATTAGGCTTAAAAATACACACCAATGTGGAAGACGGTAAAGTGCCCCTCTCCCTTTTTATAGGTACATTGAAATGTGTTGAAATGTGTAAAATGTGTCATTATTTAGCTGCGATAAACTCGCAAGTATCCTATTTGAGAAAAAAAAAGCCTAATGGCTTCGCTAAGAAGACGACATAAGACCGGAGAGAAACAGGGCTCATATTTAGGTAGAATTACAGGAGCTCCAGGATTATATTAATAACACCGATTTCATGACTTCTAAAAAGGCCTGATTGGCGCCAAATATTTGGCCGTTAATGGGAGACAAATCTTTGTCTTCCATATGCCTAAAAATTACAACCAAGACTGTTTTCAACCAATACTGTTAAGCTCTGGTTTGCTGTATGCCACATATGGATTGGAAGAATTTCTGGAGCCACACAGTTTAAAAGAATCTAACACAAACCGATAAGCAATTGTTCGCCTTCTTTCCGACAGGGGTCACTGTCTGTGTACGTAATGGCTAGTGAAACGACGAGTTAGGGTGCGAATCTCTATCGTGTTGAAGTGAATTCCACATTTTTACATAAGATGAGAAGCGGATTTCTGAGTAAGGTTGCTTCATATCAAGCTGCCGAAACTGATGGGTTGAGGTCAGACACATGCTGGTGTACTTTGGCACGTTCCGGTGCACGCCCACTAATTGGGGTCGAACGTTGTAGGGATCTGATGTTTATTTCAGAAAACAATCAGGAGTACATTTTTGCAACATCATTATTGCTTTACATGACGAATGATGTGGAATTCTTCCTGGAATAATTCATAGTAGGAAGCGAGTGGGGGGGGGGGGGGGAGGGGGCCGAGCGGTTCTAGGTGCTACAGTCTTTAACCGCACGACCGCTACGGTCGCAGGTTCGAATCCTGCCTCGGCATGGATGTGTGTGATGTCCTTAGGTTAGTTAGGTTTAAGTAGTTCTAAGTTCTAGGGGACTGATGACCTCAGAAGTTAAGTCCCATAGTGCTCAGAGCCACTGAATTCATAAGTTATACGCGCATGTAATCACCCGCTGTGAGTCACAGCTCCATGAGTCGCTGAATATGGTATATCTCCACGTTAACTAGTCCCACCTTGAAGTTGCTGTTATTTTCATGTATTGAGTATTATGGCACATCATTCCCCACATTGTCTTCTTCAGCTGAAATTTGCTTACTTGCATAGACACAGCTGAAACTGGACGCAAGCAACTTACGGCAGATTCTGTGTCTCTCTGAATGACTGAGACGATATTACCAGTCAGATGCTGAAATCGTAGTGACTGGCGCGTATACGATTTGTTTAGATTAAATAACAATCTGTGGGTGAATGTACCACTAGCGTCTTAAGTCATCGAGAAATGTGATCTTAGCTAATTAACGGGAGTTTTTGAGAGAATCTGGATGTTTACCATAAAATGGTATTAAAGACTGAGCCATTGCGACTCTCATCGATTCTACACTCCTGGAAATGGAAAAAAGAACACTTTGACACCGGTGTGTCAGAGCCACCATACTTGCTCCGGACACTGCGAGAGGGCTGTACAAGCAATGATCACACGCACGGCACAGCGGACACACCAGGAACCGCGGTGTTGGCCGTCGAATGGCGCTAGCTGCGCAGCATTTGTGCACCGCCGCCGTCAGTGTCAGCCAGTTTGCCGTGGCATACGGAGCTCCATCGCAGTCTTTAACACTGGTAGCATACCGCGACAGCGTGGACGTGAACCGTATGTGCAGTTGACGGACTTTGAGCGAGGGCGTATAGTGGGCATGCGGGAGGCCGGGTGGACGTACCGCCGAATTGCTCAACACGTGGGGCGTGAGGTCTCCACAGTACATCGATGTTGTCGCCAGTGGTCGGCGGAAGGTGCACGTGCCCGTCGACCTGGGACCGGACCGCAGCGACGCACGGATGCACGCCAAGACCGTACGATCCTACGCAGTGCCGTAGGGGACCGCACCGCCACTTCCCAGCAAATTAGGGACACTGTTGCTCCTGGGGTATCGGCGAGGACCATTCGCAACCGTCTCCATGAAGCTGGGCTACGGTCCCGCACACCGTTAGGCCGTCTTCCGCTCACGCCCCAACATCGTGCAGCCCGCCTCCAGTGGTGTCGCGACAGGCGTTAATGGAGGGATGAATGGAGACGTGTCGTCTTCAGCGATGAGAGTCGCTTCTGCCTTGGTGCCAATGATGGTCGTATGCGTGTTTGGCGCCGTGCAGGTGAGCGCCACAATCAGGACTGCATACGACCGAGGCACACAGGGCCAACACCCGGCATCATGGTGTGGGGAGCGATCTCCTACACTGGCCGTACACCACTGGTGATCGTCGAGGGGACACTGAATAGTGCACGGTACATCCAAACCGTCATCGAACCCATCGTTCTACCATTCCTAGACCGGAAAGGGAACTTGCTGTTCCAACAGGACAATGCACTTCCGCATGTATCCCGTGCCACCCAACGTGCTCTAGAAGGTGTAAGTCAACTACCCTGGCCAGCAAGATCTCCGGATCTGTCCCCCATTGAGCATGTTTGGGACTGGATGAAGCGTCGTCTCACGCGGTCTGCACGTCCAGCACGAACGCTGGTCCAACTGAGGCGCCAGGTGGAAATGGCATGGCAAGCCGTTCCACAGGACTACATCCAGCATCTGTACGATCGTATCCATGGGAGAATAGCAGCCTGCATTGCTGCGAAAGGTGGATATACACTGTACTAGTGCCGACATTGTGCATGCTCTGTTGCCTGTGTCTATGTGGCTGTGGTTCTGTCAGTGTGATCATGTGATGTATCTGACCCCAGGAATGTGTCAATAAAGTGTCCCCTTCCTGGGACAATGAATTCACGGTGTTCTTATTTCAATTTCCAGGAGTGTATTTTCGACGTGAGTCACGCTCTTTGCTTTCCGGCTCTTTGAGTGGCCTAGATGGCACCCGGCGACGGCAGGACTATTTTTGGCGATTAGGGCGACTGTTGAAAAAATAAATGGGAAGTGAGCAGCTACACTGATTGCCTCTCTGTACGGCCGCGCAGTTAGATTTGGCACTCGCTTGGCCGTAGTGTGGTCTGCGCGAAATCGTCGTGCTCCTGCCGTAGCGCCTTCTTGAGCGTTGCCATGTTACGAAGGTGGTTTGGTTCCTCCTTCGCCTTGGTCCATGATTTACTTCTTGGCTAGCCGGAAAGTCAACTATTTCGTTTTGGGAAGCGTTGTTCTTAGGGTGATCTATAAAGTACCTTTTAGGTTGTTATTGAGGATCGAGCCTTTATATACTGTATGATCCTCCATTTTCTTTTAAAGAAAGGAAGCGGAAAAACGTATTGGAGCAGATTTACTTGTGGTCGTTATTTAAACTGCCTGTTGAGCTGGCTTAAACTCGATTTTGATAAGGAAGGAGCTCTGATGTGATACCGAGAGTAAACTGCGTGTTATCGTTTCCCTTTTATTCAAATGCTAAAACTGAAGATTGATTTAGTTGTTTTCCTTCGAGCGCCAGTAAGAGTCGTTACGTACTGTGGCACAGTGCCATATCGACGTGTGACGCTTTGGGCACATGTTTCGTTCCGCCCGTGTACTGGGTGAAGGAAAGCAAGTTGAAAACTTTAAGCAAAAACTTTACTCTTCTCTGTGCCTTTGGCTATTTAAATGCCGCTTATTTCTTTTGAGACGTCTGAACTGCTCTGAACGGTAATGATAGTTCGTAGCGCTAATGTTATTAGAAGTGTATGTTTTGAGTACCTACCTTCTGAATAGATACCCTCACAGGATGCCAAATCACCTATACACGGAATCGCACTCATTGGTTTATCATGTTGCTAAGGCAATTTTTAAAGTGCACTCCTGTTATGTATATTATCTGCTCATGAGTGCCATTAATACCTGATTCAACCAGTATTTTGCACTTAGGCCTACCCTCCAACCCTAATATAAATATTTTCCTTTAGTTCGGCCATAAAAGTCGTTAATGAACTATTGTCACAGTAATGTTTAAAGTTATGGAGCAGATTTTGAAACTGATTTATTTTCAGTGTTTGTAAATTGCTTTAATTGCATTTTTTGAAACCTCCCCTTTCTACTCTCTATTTACTATCGAATCTGGTGCTGAATGATTATTACGTTGTAACTAACAATTTCTGTCTGCAGTACAGGTACATCTGGGCATACATTTGTTATTGAGAGGCTTTATACAGTTATTTTTTTTTTTATTTTTTTTTTGTCAGCAGTCTACTGACTGGTTTGATGCGGTCCGCCACGAATTCCTTTCATGTGCTATCCTCTACATCTCAGAGTAGCACTTGCAACCTACGTCCTCCATTATTTCCTTGACGTATTCCAATCTCTGTCTTCCTCTACAGTTTTTGCCCTCTACAGCTCCCTCTAGGACCATGGAAGTCATTCCCTCATGTCTTAGCAGATGTCCTATCATCCTGTCCCTTCTCCTTATCAGTGTTTTCCACATATTCCTTTCCTCTCCGATTCTGCGTAGAATCTCCTCATTCCTTACTTTATCAGTCCACCTAATTTTCAACATTCGTCTATAGCACCACATCTCAAATGCTTCGATTCTCTTCTGTTCCAGTTTTCCCACAGTCCATCTTTCACTACCATACAATGCTGTACTGCAGACGTACATCCTCAGAAATTTCTTCCTCAAATTAAGGCCGGTATTTGATATTAGTAGACTTCACTTGGCCAGATATGCCTTTTTTGTCATAGCGAGTCTGCTTTTGATGTCCTCCTTGCTCCGTCCGTCATTGGTTATTTTACTGCCTAGGTAGCAGAATTCCTTAACTTCTTTGACTTCGTGACCATCAATCCTGATGTTAAGTGTATCGCTGTTCTCATTTCTGCTACTTCTCATTACCTTCGTCTTTCTCCGATTTACTCTCAAACCATACTGTGTACTCATTAGACTGTTCATTCCGTTCAGCAGATCATTTACTTCTTCTTCACTTTCACTCAGGATAGCAATGTTATCAGCGAATCGTATCATTGATATCCTTTCACCTTGTATTTTAATTCCACTCCTGAACCTTTCTTTTATTTCCGTCATTGCTTCCTCGATGTACAGATTGAAGAATAGGGGCGAAAGGCTACAGCCTTGTCTTACACCCTTCTTAATACGAGCACTTCGTTCTTGATCGTCCACTCTTATTATTCCCTCTTGGTTGTTGTACATATTGTATATGACCCGGCTCTCACTATAGCGTACCCCTACTTTTTCAGAATCCATTCTTATTCTTCCCTCTTGGTTGTTGTACATATTGTATATGACCCGTCTCTCCCTATAGCTTACCCCTACTTTTTCAGAATCTCAAACATTTTATATTGTCGAACGCTTTTTCCAGGTCGAAAAATCCTATGAAAGTGTCTTGATTTTTCTTTAGCCTTGCTTCCATTATTAGCCGTAACGTCAGAATTGCCTCTCTCGTCCCTTTACTTTTCCTAAAGCCAAACTGATAGTCACCTAGCGCATTCTCAATTTTCTTTTCCATTCTTCTGTATATTATTCTTGTAAGCAGCTTCGATGCATGAGCTGTTAAGCTGATTGTGCGATAATTCTCGCACTTGTCAGCTATTGCCGTCTTCGGAATTGTGTGGATGATGCTTTTCCGAAAGTCAGATGGTATATCGCCAGACTCATATATTCTACACACCAACGTGAATAGTCGTCTTGTTGCCAGTTCCCCCAATGATGATTTTAGAAATTCTGATGGAATGTTATCTATCCCTTCTGCCTTATTTGACCGTAAGTCCTCCAAAGCGCTTTTAAATTCCGTTTCTAATACTGGATCTCTTCTAAATCGACTCGTGTTTCTTCTTCTATCACATCAGACAAATCATCACCCTCATAGAGGCTTTCAGTGTATTCTTTCCACATATCTGCTCTCTCCTCTGCATTTAACAGTGGAATTCCCGTTGCACTCTTAATGTTACCACCGTTGCTTTAAATGTCACCAAAGGTTGTTTTAACTTTCCTGTATGCTGAGTCTGTCCTTCCGACAATCATATCTTTTTCGATGTCTTCACGTTTGTCCTGCAGCCATTTCGTTTTAGCTTCCCTGCACTTCCTATTTACTTCATTCCTCAGCGACTTGTATTTCTGTATTCCTGATTTTCCCGGAACATGTTTGTACTTCCTCCTTTCATCAAACAACTGCAGTATTTCTTCTGTTACCCATGGTTTCTTCGCAGCTACCTTCTTTGTACCTATGTTTTCCTTCCCATCTTCTGTGATGGCCCTTTTTAGAGAAGTCAATTCCTCTTCAACTGTACTGCCTACTGCGCTATTCCTTATTGCTGTATCTATAGCGTTAGAGAACTTCAAACGTATCTCGTCATTCCTTAGTACTTCCGTATCCCACTTCTTTGCGTATTGATTCTTCCTGACTATTGTCTTGAAATTCAGCCTACTCTTCATCACTACTATATTGTGATCTGAGTCTATATCTGCTCCTGGGTACAGAGATTTCGGAATCTCTGTCTGACCATGAAGTAATCTAACTGAAATCTTCCCGTATCTCCCGGCCTTTTCCAAGTATACCTCCTCCTCTTGTGATTCTTGAACAGGGTATTCGCTATTACTAGCTGAAACTTGTTACAGAACTCAATTAGTCTTTCTCCTCTTTCATTCCTTGTCCCAAGCCCATATTCTCCTGTAACCTTTTCTTCTACTCCTTCCCCTACAATTGCATTCCAGTCGCCCAAGACTATTAGATTTTCGTCCCCCTTTACATACTGCATTACCCTTTCAATATCCTCATACACTTTCTCTATCTGTTCATCTTCAGCTTGCGACGTCGGCATGTATACCTGAACTATCGTTGTCGGTGTTGGTCTGCTGTCGATTCTGATTAGAACAACCCGGTCACTGAACTGTTTACAGTAACACACACTCTGCCCTACCTTCCTATTCATAACGAATCCTACACCTGTTAGACCATTTTCTGCTGCTGCTGTTGATATTACCGATACTCATCTGACCAGAAATCCTTGTCTTCCTTCCACTTCACTTCACTGACCCCTACTATATCTAGATTGAGCCTTTGCATTTCCCTTTTCAGATTTTCTAGTTTCCCTACCACGTTCAAGCTTCTGACATTCCACGCCCCGACTCGTAGAACGTTATCCTTTCGTAAATTATTCAATCTTTTTCTCATGGTAACCTCCCCTTTGGCAGTCCCCTCCCGGAGATCCGAATGGGGGACTATTCCGGAATCTTTTGCCAATGGAGAGATCATCATGACACTTCTTCAATTACAGGCCACATGTCCTGTGGATACACGTTACGTGTCTTTAATGCAGTGGTTTCCATTGCCTTCTGCATCCTCATGTCGTTGATCATTGGTGATTCTTCCGCCTTTAGGGGCTATTTCCCACCCCTAGGACAAGAGAGTGCCCTGAACCTCTATCCGCTCCTCCGCCCTCTTTGACAAGGCCGTTGGCAGAATTAGGCTGACTTCTAATGCCGGAAGTCTTCGGCCGCCAATGCTGATTATTTATTTAAATTTAGGCAGTGGCGGGGATCGAACCCGGGACCAAAGACGTTTTGATTATGAATCAAAGACGCTACCCCTAGACCACTTTTTTTTTTCTCTTCGTCTATCCACTTTTTTTATCCATCCTTTTTCTCCAGCAATCCAATTTTTATTAACCACTTTTATTTTCTTTTTATTTTTTATTTATTATTTTTTTTAATTTATTTATTTATTTGTATTTTTAGGATGGTCAGGGCGTGGTACACGCCGCACTAGCAGTGGGGTCTCTTCACGGCACTGCCAGTGCGTCGAGGCCCAAACCCCTCCCACCCCTTTTTCATATTCCCTGTTGGGTCATAGCACTAAGTGTGCAGAAATCTTAACACAATATTCCCATTCTCCGATGTACGAAAGACAAAGAAACCTCTTCTCTCAGTAGAAACTAAACACTGATAAAAAAAAAAAACTTAACAATTCTTCTCGAATTACACAAATAGTTTGGTAGTCGAACACGAGTAATTTTGAAAAAAAAAAGGTGTTCCGGAAGCAAGGTAATAGTAAATAATAATAAGAAACCAAGTGACTTTTAATTTTCTTCTGTTCGTTCTCGTTCAAGGTGTTGTAGTGGTTCCACATATTTAACCAACACCCATTCTGTCAAAAATGATCTTCAGCATGTTGCCGTAGTGCTTCTTGTGGTTGCGATACGTGCTGGTTTTTGCATATTCACACTTCATGTAAACGCGAAATTCTATCTCGTTGTCCGACCCAAGTGTGTGGATGACATAACTAACATATTTTCCTAGTAACCAGCTAATGGCGTTGGTTTTTAATTTCGGAAAGTATGTCATGTCTGGTCTCAGGAGGAGCGACGGCGTTATATATTCCGCAGAGGATCTGGTGAGAAAGGCGATTTGTTGCCTGATCCAATTCCAGTTATGCACATTACCGCCACAGGTGAATCTGTGGCTGAGTGTATCCACCAGATTGCATTTTCTACAAAGGTGTGTCTGGTTTAAACCGATCCCATATAGTCTCTCGCTGGTGCTGATGACATTGTTAACCGTTTTGTACCATGCGGATATAGCGTCTGTAGATAGCCCGGCATAGTTGATGTTCCGCCATACAGCTTTCCAGTCACAATTTGGGAATTTCGTTTCAATTTTGTTTCTACCCTCATTTAACTTCCTTTCAAGTATGATGTCGCGCGCTGTGATACGTGTGTTGCTTCTGATTTCGTCACTAGATAACTTGCTTCGAGGAAAAGGTTCCTCACATACTGCAGACGGGCATTAATCCTTCGCACATCAATCGGTGCTTGCAGGCTATGGGGTGTTACAGCCTCAAAGAGCTTTGCAGTTATACATTATGGAAGTTCTCTGAGCATAAGGAAAGTCCGTTTGAGGAACAGAGCAGACGGTTTATTGCGAATATCCACTAAACCGAGGCCCCCGTGTAAGTAGGCTGTTTAGATTTTTATATTGGTAATGCCACGTAGCGCTCTGTATGAAAATCACTGGCTGTGCTGTGTGCAGTCTGTGGCTAGTTTGCATTGTTGTCTGCCATTGTAGTGTTGTGTAGCGGCAGCTGGATGTGAACAGCGCGTAGCGTTGCGCAGTTGGAGGTGAGCCGCCAGCAGTGGTGGATGTGGGAAGAGAGATGGCGGAGTTTTGTAATTTGTCATGAACTGCTATATATATTATGGCTATTAAGGTAAATACATTGTTTGTTCTCTATTAATATCTTTCATTTGCTAACTATCCCTATCAGTAGTTAGTGCCTTCCGTAGTTTGAATCTTTTATTTAGCTGGCAGTAGTGGCACTCGCTGTATTGCAGTAGTTCGAGTAATGAACATTTTTGTGAGGTAAGTGATTTCTGAAAGGTATAGTTTAATGTTACTCAGGGCCATTCTTTTGCAGGGATCTTTGATAGTCAGATTGCGTTGCGCTAAAAACATTGTGTGTCAGTTTAAGCACAGTCTTGTATAAATTGTTCTAAGGGGACGTTTCACCCGTTTCTGACATCCAGTATAACGGTAGTCGCACCAACCCTGAATATATCTCCTCGCCATAAATAATTGGTAACAGTGGACATGATCCCTTTCGCTACTAGTTTAGGGATTGGAAATACCTGCGCAGTGAAATACGCTTTAGACAAAACGCAGGAGTTGATGAATCTGACTTTTTGCACCAGGTCCATAGTTCGATGGATGTTCTCCATTACAGCACCATGAACTTTCCTCCTAGTTTCCGTCCAGTTAAAAGCAGCCATCCGCATCGGACATGCCATTAATGTTATTCCCAATGTTTTATGTTTGTTGTCTTGTTTTGCCCATGCCAGTCGAAGGTGATCTAGGTCCCGTAGATTGAATATTTGACTTTTTTTTCATTTGCTGTCGCTCCCGACACTAGACAATACCTTTGGATTTCTCTTTCCAGTGTAACTGTCTCCTCCTTATTCCTTATTACAACACCCACGTCATCAGCATAAGCTCGTATGATAGTTTTCTCACCACTCAATGTTATGCCTGTTAATCTTGCGTGGACAGTGCGGAGGAAGGGCTCTAAAGATACGGAAAATAAAAACATAGATAAGGGACTGCCCTGTGGAACTCCTCGCCTTATCTGTATGGGTTTAGATGTTTGGCCATTGATTACTATTTTCGCATTTATACCTGTTGCAATATTCCTTAGCATGTTCACAATCTGGGGGTGGAAAGCCATTCTTGACAGTGTCGCAAAGAGGTATCTATGACTAACGCGGTCAAAAGCTTTGTTGAAATCTATAAAGATTAACGCACATTTTATACTTGTCACTGAGGTAATTGCAATGACGTCTCTGTATGCAGATAGACTTTCAAATATCGTTCTGGTCGGAGAACAAGATTGATGATGACTCAATATTTTGTTGAAAAAGGCAGAGAGTCTTTTGTTGATAATACGCGAAATTATTTTGTAATCAGAATTTAGTAGCGAAAGAGGCCGAAAATAGTTTAAGTTGGTTGTGCCTTTACTCTCAGGAATCAGTACTATTTTACTTTCCTTAAACTCTGCAGGGACCGGTTTTCCGTTCAGGACCTCATTTACCATGGAAGTGATCTTGTCCCCAATTATAGACCAGTAGCGGGCATAAAACTCCACAGGGAGGCCATCAAGTCCCGGAGATTTTTTGAGAGGTGAGTTACGCACTGCCTCATGCACTTCATCTTTAGTAATAGGTGACAGGATGTCAGCGTTGTCTGTTCCCGACAATTGTGGACCTAAAATAGTGAGAAAGTCCTCGAGAGCTGCATCTTCCACTGTGGTAGGGGCATATAAGGTTTCATAGTACCTGTGGACTTCGTCCAGTATTAGTTTCTGGCATGTGAGCCTCGTACCAGTATGCGTCTGGACTTCATCAATTAAAGTTAGACGTCTGTTTTTAGCATGCCGCACCAAGTGATACAGAGAAGCTGTTTCATCTGCTACGGCTGATGTGGCTTTCGATTTGATTTTTAATCCCTCCATCTGTTGCCGTTTAATGCTTAATAACTTGGCTTTTATTTTTTTGATATCATTCAGACGAATTACGTCATCATGGGCCTGTGGATATGTCTCTTAAAACTTTATAATAAAACTCCATTGTATTCCTCAACTCTCTGTGCCTCGCTGCACTATACTGCGTGACAACTTTCCGCAGCCTTGGTTTAGCCCTCCTTGTCCACCAGTCAATGACTGTTGGGTGCTTGTCTACTGTGCGGAGGCACATAGTCCACGCTACTCTTATTTCCTTTTCCAGTTCTTCGTCAGTTAAAACAGAGATATTTAAATTGCATTGGCCTCTGAATCGACGGGTTGGCTGTACACTTAAATTAAAGCAAGTTAAAAGTGTACTGTGATCGCTAAAATACACGGGAATAGTTTCAACGTTTAATAAATAATTTTGCAAATTTGGTGACACGTAAATTCTATCTAGTCTGCTGCGGGAGTGGCTGGTTATATACGTGAACCCGACTGACGTCGGGTGCTGAAGTTCCCACACATCCTTAAGGTGTAGATCACTTACTAACTTTTTTAACTGTGGCGAGTAGTTGAAGTTGGGTTGTTGATCTTTCTGGTTTAAAACACAGTTAAAATCTCCACCTAGAATAAGAGAACACGGATTTTTCCTCAATAAATAAGTCAGTTCATCTTGAAAAAACTTCGCACGATCCAATTTGTGGGAATTTCCTGATGGGGCTAAGCACTGTCACATCGAAAATTTTTATGCCTATGGCTCTTCCTGATTCTAGTCGTTCGATTTCAGTCACCGGAATGCCTTTCCTTATAAGAAAGGCTGTACCGATATTGGCTTCCGTAGAAACATTAACAATTTCAAAAAAGCCAGGGATCCGAAATTCTGTTATCGCAACTTCTTGTAGCAACGCGATATCTGTCTCGGACTGGTACAAGAATTCTTTTAGTGCTGCCAATTTCAAGGGTGACTGTATTTTATTAATGTCAATAGTAGTAATGCTATAAGCTTGCATCACAGACATACCAGAAGAAGCTATTTGGGATGAGGATCGGTATGATTATAGCAGCAACGTGCTTCCCTACAAGGCACGATCTTTACAAGCTGTGTGCCCATTACATGTACTAACTTCCTAGAAAAATTTGCACTGCTTTTAAACAAAGAGCTTGAGAAGAAAAGTATCCTGAAATCCTGACAATGCATTGCTATAAGTCACTGTGGCCATTCTCTTTCTCCTCGTCAGTGTTGGCCCTGATGAGTTCATATTTAATATTATTTTTCTTGATGTCTTTCTTCTCTGGTGTGACTTTCGCTTGATGACGCGTGACAGCAAGACCCAGTGTCGGTCGCAGCCGCCGGCGGTGGCTGAATGGGGCAACGGCCGTGGCTTGCGAGTCGTCAATGTTTGGTTCCGGCGTGGTGTCTGTTGTGTTGTCTTGCTGGCGAGGCGGTGATGCTTGTTTATTTCCTCCTTCGGCGCGGCGTTGCGCTTCGGAGTCAGCAGGTTGTTTACTTGGTACTTCCTCGTACTGTTCGCACTGTATGGGTTGTGCACTTGATGCGGTTATTTCAGCCGTGACCTCAGACTCAGGGTCACAGTTCCGTGAAAGGTCACTACCAGCTGCGTCACTACCTGTTCGTGGAGGTATAAGTCCTTGTGCGGAAGTGGGAGCTACATCGACCTGCATTCCATCTCCTTTTTCCACTTCCAACAGGTCTTCAGGACTGAGCTTCGGCCTCCTGGCAACGGGTGTTTCACAGGAAGAGTCCTTATCAACATTTTTTTCAGTGCCTCTAGAGGACGCTTTTTAGTGGGAATCTCGCTGTCACGGGACGGAATTTCAGCAGTTAATGCTGGTTTTAAAGACGGAAAGTCATTAACATTAAGTGCAACATTTTCAGAGGTAGTAACAGGATCCACGACAGCCGCCGGCTCTGTTGTATTAGTGGCTGGCAACAAATCGTTTAGTGTTAATTTCCGGCGTTGCGTAAGGTTATTTGTTAACACAAAAACACGGCGAGGGCAGTCCTGACGGAGGTGACCAGACTCGTTACATACATGACATGTAGGGGTTTGCCCTGAGTACATAACATGCGCCTTGTGCCCGTCAACAAAGATGTGGGATGGAATGTTTGCCTTCACTTCCATCTCCACGGAGCGAATGCCGTTAAAGCACTGCAGCTTTAAATCCGAAGCCCACCTTTCGTTGACTATTTGCCTGACGACCCCATACTTTGAAAGGACATCTTAAATTTTCGAGTTGTCTACTTCTATGGGAATATTCAAAACCCTAACATTCCTAATTACAGACTCGGAATTCCGGAGTTTGACAGTACTTTCAGTACCATCACGGTGTTTAAATTCCGTTTCATAACCAAATTTTGCCAGAAAGCGGTCTACACTCACGGAATCGTTAAACTTTACAAAAATGCAGTATTCATCAGAGTCTAGCTGCATGGTATGAACAGATTCAGAATGAAGGCCAATTACCTCGGTAATCCAGTCGTGTATTTCAAATGCAGAGGGCTGTACTCGACGGGTGTACTTGTCGAAGGTGAAAATCACGGTGTTTTTTTCTCACGGAGTTTGCCATGGTATTCTGCAGCGAAGAAATCTCGGACAACGCCGAAATCCCAACGGCACTACGTAGAAAGATTACACGAACGAATACCAAATGCTAACGCTTAATTCACATGCAAAACGTCAATAAACGAGCACGAAACACGAAAACACTGGTGTAAGCACTGAACGTTCACGGAGCAAACTTGAGGAGCGCGCGACCGCTGCGACAGCTAAAGCCAGACTGGATACGCTACCCCTAGACCACGGGTTAGTTAATACTGTTGCTGTATTTTCACCTGTCTAAATCATTGGGTTTTGTTTTGCCATTACGCCCGGCGTTAAGTGCTACCGGCCAGTTAACACTGAGGCGTAAAAAGTCATGGGATATCTCCTGTTATCGCATCGGGCATCCTTTTTGCCCGACATAGTGTAGCAACTCGACGTGCAATGGACCCAACGGGCAGCTGGAAGTTCCCTGCCGAAACAATGAGCACTGCTGTCTCTGTAACAGTTCATAATTATGCAAGATTTGCCGGTGCAGCATTGTGTGCACGAACTCACCTGTCGATTAAGTCCCATAAATGTTCGATGGGATTCATGTCGGGAGATCTGGGTAACCAAATCATTCACCCGAATTGTTCAGAATGATCTTCACATCGGTCGCGAAAAATTCTGGCCCAGTGACAATTACTTGTTTCTCTGGGAAATTGAAGTCCATGAGAGGCTGCAAATGGTCTCCTAGTAGCCAGACACCGCCATTTCCTGAAAGTCTCTTCGGGTTTGGTGACGGATCCTAAAATCAACTTAACTCGATCTTTCGGCGATCCAACTGGTCGCCATCTTCAGGAAATGCTGCTTCTGATGATGAGTCCCGCTAAGACTGGTGCCAGGCTGCAAATCGACGTCCTACATAGGCCACCGTTCAGTACACGGCGCATGCGCCGCCCATCACGGTTGCTGCCCTCCATGACAGGGAGGTGGCGCCGCCCTTAGTGGAACACTGCTGGCAACGATATATCGCACTCAAGGCCGCACCGAAGAACGTTCAATTTTGATGCGAGATAGCACAGGATTCCACGTCTTGCTAAAAATGGTTCAAATGGCTCTGAGCACTATGGGACTTAACATCTGAGGTCACCAGTCCCCTAGAACTTAGAACTACTTAAACCTAACTAACCTAAGGACATCACACACATCCACGCCCGAGGCAGGATTCGAACCTGCGACCGTAGCGGTTGCGCGGTTCCAAACTGAAGCGCCTAGAACCACTCGGCGACACAGGCCGGCCACGTCTTGCTAAGAGGAAACCCATTGTCTCTGTTGATTAAATTATCATCCAACCTAATTTCAATCGCCTCTCTATAGACACTGTTCCAAAAACCGGAAATGTTGGCAACTACCACAGTTTCATTAAATTTCATACTGTATCCCTCATTTAAGCAGTGTTCTGCTACTGCCGATTTTTCCGGCTGTTGTAGCCTCGTATGACGGCGATGTTCCACACACCTGTCATGCACTGTGCGAATCGGACGGCCAATGTAAGCTTTCCCATATTGACACGGAATTTTGTACACACCGGGTTTCCTAAGCCCCAAATCACCTTTCACAGAGCCGAACAGTGTTCTAATCTCAGAAGGTGGACGGAACACACTCTTAATGTAAAAATTCCTTAAAATTCGTCCAATCTTAAACGATAAGTCTCCAGCGTAAGGAAGAAAGGCCACCGATCTATGTTCCTCTTCATACACCTCCGGAGATGGTCCAAACTCCATAGCCCGACGAATCTGCTTCTCGGAGTATCCATTCTCCTTAAAAACAGCCATCAAATGCGCAAGTTCTTGGGTTAAGCTGTCCGCGTCGGAAATGGCATATGCTCTCCGTACCAATGTCCTAAGGAAGCCACTGCATTGGTGTGGTGGATGACAACTCTTAGGATGCAGATATCAATCTGTGTGCATCGGCTTTCGGTGAACACTGTGTCCCAAAGTACCATCTGGTTTTTTATAAACCATAACGTCTAAAAATGGAAGCACCCCATCATTTCAACCTCCACAGTAAATTTGATACGGGGATGAAGACAGTTGAAGTGGTCCAAAAATCTAACAAGAACATCGCGTCCATGCGGCCAGACGAAAAAGGTATCATCCGCATACCTCCAGAAGCACGTTGGTTGCAAAGCTGAAGTCCTCAGTGCCATATCCTCGAAGTCCTCCATAAATAAATTGGTGACTATGGGTGATAAAGGACTACCCATAGCCACTCCATCATTCTGTTCAAAAATGTTACCGTTAAATAAAAAATACATGGACGTCAGCACATGACAACAAAGCTTCACCAGCTCTTCATCCAGTTTTTCACTTATCAAACTAAGGGACTCTTCCAGAGGACGGCGCCACCTCCCTGTCTTGCAGGGTAGCAGCCGTCATGGGCGGCGCATCCGCTGTGTACTGAACGGTGGCCTATACAGGACGTCGATTTGCACCCTGGCGTCAGTTCTCAGCGGGACTCATCAGCAGAAGCAGCATTTCCTGAAGATGGTGACCAGTTGGATCGCCGAAATATCGAGTTAAGTTGATTTTAGGATCCGGCAGCAAATCAGAAATTACTTTCAAGATTTATTACGCCGGGAAAGCCTACGTAATCACATAGCCATTTCCTGCCAATGGTGGATTCAGTTGGACCGAGGACCCCGTCTATTTCATGTAAACACAGCCATATCATCGGCAAATTTCGTGACGCATTCCTAACGAATACGTCCGTCGTACGTTCCACATTGATTTCTGCAGTCGTTTCGTATCGGTTTATCATGTGATCATTCACCTCGAAGAACAGCGCATCTCCTGCAAATTTACTTCATTTTAACAGTGTCAGCTTTAAAAATACAAAGAAAGAAACCCGCAAAAGTGATGTTAATATTGAAATAGCACCATGCTAGTTCTTTCTTGACACACACATTCGTTTGATTCATGTACACTGCGTGTGTGAACCGCAACACAAAAATGTTCAAAGCAAATAAATTCCTGACACCAGTTACAGGTCAGAAACCGTGCACTTTGACGCAAGGAACAAAGCTTGCTTCCAGTGTGAAAACAGTACTACACAAAACTCTTACTCACTCCACTGTGCAGTTCTTCGCTCCCAGGCATCAAACATCTGTAGTGGGGCGGAGAGAAAGACAACCGGTACGGGCGCATGTTTAAAGGCTGTATCTCGAGAAGGTCAGAACTGTCTACTATCAGAATTACGACCCCCGGGCCGGCCGCGGTGGTCTAGCGGTTCTATGCGCTCAATCCGGAACCGCGCGACTGCTACGGTCGCAGGTTCGAATCCTGCCTCGGGCATGGATGTGTGTGATGTCCTTAGGTTAGTTAGATTTAATTAGTTCTAAGTTCTAGGGGACTGATGACCACAGATGTTAAGTCCCATAGCGCTCAGAGCCATTTGAACCATTTGAACGAACCCCGGTTCTCGTTATTTTCCACTTAAAAAGTGAGATCAAGTTGGCAACGTCTCTTGGTTAAAATCAGTGCCCCATAACGTTTCGCAGATGGACCAACAGTCCGATGCTGTTAAACAGGAGCATCGGCGTAGCTCTGCATTGGCTTCTGAGCGTAGATACTATATTTCATTAGTAAACTGACGAATCCATCCATAAGTCCGCCGCTCGTGGTCTCGCGGTAGCGTTCTCGCTTCCCGAGCACGGGGTCCCGGGTTCGATTCCCGGCGGGGTCAGGGATTTTGACCTGCCTCGAGATGACTGGGTGTTTGTGTTGTCCTCATCATTTCATCATCATCCAGGAAAGTGGCGAAATTGGACTGAGCAAAGATTGGGTAATTGTACGGGCGCTGATAACCACGCAGTTGAGCGCCCCACAAACCAAACATCATCATCATCATGACGAATCCATCGAGGGCGGTTCGACACGTCCCCGGCGCACCTGGACAAATTTTCATAAACGCCCTGTAACTGTTAACGAATACGGAGTAGGTTTCCACACATGTGAGTGGCTCAGTGAAAGAAGGTTTTATGTTGTCCTCAAAGGCGAGTGTTTGTGAGAGACAAGGCTATCGGCAGAAGTGCCCTTCGTGCGATAGGGCAGAGTGGGCAGTAATCTGTGATTGTCTGCTGATGATGCTGTGGTGTACGGTAAGGTGTCGAAATGAGTGTAAGAGTGTACATGATGACTTGACAAAATTGCTACGTGATGCGATGAATGGCCGCTAGCCCTAAACGAAGGAGAATGTAAATTAATGCAGATGAGAAGAATAAAAAGACCGTAACGTTCGAATACAACGTTAGTAATGTCCTGCTTGACACGGTCATGTCATTTGAATAGCTGGTCATAACGCTGTAGGGGATATGAATTGGAATGAGCATGTGAGGATTGCGTTAGGAAAGGCGAATGCTAAACTTCAACGTATTGAGAAACTTGTTGGAAATTGTGGTTCATTTGTAAAGGAGACAGCATATAGTAGGCTAGTGTCATCTATTCTCGGGTACTGTTCGAGTGTTAGGGATCCGTAACACGTCGGATTAAAGGAAGACATCGAACCGATTCATAGGAGAGCTGCGAGGTTTGTTGCTTGTAGGTCCAAACAATACCTAAGTGTTACGGAGATGCTTCGGGAACTCAAATGGGGTCCCGTGAAGGGTAGGCAACTTAATTTTCGAGCAACCCAATTGAAACAATTTAGAGACGCAGCATTTTAAATGCCTCTACTGCCAGCAACATACATTTCTCTCAAGGGCTATGAAGATACGAGAAACTAGGGCTCATATAGAGGCATTTCTCCTCCGCTCTACTTGAGAGTGAAACAGGCAAGGAAATTACTAGTAATACAGGGTAACCTCCGCCATGCGCTGTATAGTAACTTGTGAAGCATGTACGTAGATGCAGATCACGATAACGAAGCTTCTGGCGAACTTGGGATGAATTCTACAATAGGGTGGACATCCCAGAGAAAGTTTTCCACCGTCCAGTGGAAACAGCGGTGTATTAACTACACTAGAAAGTACTTGCTGAGAACTCCTTGTATTCAGAGTCTATCGCTATAGAGGTGGCAGATGACACCTTAACTCATTCGTGGGTGATTGCACATTGGGAGAGCACATTGTTTCCCGCGTAGTTTTTCTCCCAGCACAGCACTGCAGCGTCTGAGGGGGACACAGGATTTCGGCAGAAGGCGTCCGTGTAGCGGGCAGGCTGCGCAGGTCCCGCTAGGTCCGGCCGACGCGAGCAGACTGCTGGAAAGAATGGTGCGCTCCAAGTGTTTGTGGCGTGTGCCGCGCCTCGCGCTGCGGTTTTTTCCTTTATCGCTCGGCCGGGCCTGTACCGGCCGAGAGACTGATGGTGCGGCCCGGCGCTCCGCGGGCCTTCGTTTTTCGCAGCTGTACGGCTTAAGTCATTCCCCGCGGCAAGACAAACGGCCGATCCGTGCCCGCGGAGGAGAAATAGAACTCCGCCAGATAAGAGTCGCGCACGATTTATGACGCTCCCCGCTGCGTCTATATCGCAGATAACTGAAGCGACAGCTCGTTGAGTCAGGAACTCCATTCGGGCTAAACGCGAAACCTGCACCTCGTTCTCTCATGGCTGGAGGCCATACGAGCTGAAAAATATCGCACTGTACATACTGTAACATGTCAACCGCCGGCTGCTTCTCTCAAGGGCTATGAAGATACGAGAAACTAGGGCTCATATAGAGGCATTTCTTCTCCGCTCTACTTGAGAGTAAACAGCCGGCATAATGATACTGTTGCTTTCGTGGTTTTTGGCTTTCAAATGGCTCTGAGCACTATGGGACTCAACATCTTAGGTCATAAGTCCCCTAGAACTTAGAACTACTTAAACCTAACTAACCTAAGGACATCACACACACCCATGCCCGACGCAGGATTCGAACCTGCGACCGTAGCAGTCCCGCGGTTCCGCACTGCAGCGCCAGAACCGTTAGACCACCGCGGCCGCTTTCGTGGTATCTGTACAGTTAACATATCCAGCTTCAAGAGCGCAGCGCAGGTGACGCCTGTATATAAGAAGGGTAGAAGGACGGATCCTCAAAATTACAGACCAATACCCTTAACATCGGTTTGTTGCAGGATTCTCAAACATATTCTCAGCTCGAATATAATGAATTTCCTTGAGACAAAGAAGTTGCTGTCCATGCATCAGCACGGCTTTAGAAAGCATCGCTCTTGCAAAACGCAACTCGCCCTTTTTTCACATAATATCTTGCGAACCATGGATGAAGGGTATCAGAAGGATGCCATATTCCTTGACTTCCGGAAAGCGTTTGACTCGGTGCCCCACTGTGGACTCCTAACTAAGGTATGAGCATGTGGGATTGGTTCCCAAATATGAGAGTGGCTCGAAGACTTCTTAAGTAATAGAACCCAGTACGTTCTCCTCGATGGTCAGTGTTCATCGGAGGTGAGGGTATCATCTGGAGTGCCCCAGGTTAGTGTGGTAGGTCCACTGTTGTTTTCTATCTACATAAATGATCTTTTGGATAGGGTGGATAGCAATGTGCTGCTGTTTGCTGATGATGCTGTGGTGTACGGGAAGGTGTCGTCGTTGAGTGACTGTAGGAGGATACAAGATGACTTGGACAGGATTTATGATTGGTGTAAAGAATGGCAGCTAACTCTAAATATAGACAAATGTAAATTAATGCAGATGAATAGGGAAAAGAATCCCGTAATGTTTGAATACTCTATTAGCAGTGTAGTGCTTGACACAGTCACATCGATTAAATATTTGGGCGTAACATTCCAGAGCGATATGAAGTGGGACAAGCATGTAATGGCAGTTGTGGGGAAGGCGGATAGTCGTCTTCGGTTCATTGGTAGAATTTTGGGAAGATGTGGTTCATCTGTAAAGGAGACCGCTTATAAAATACTAATACGACCTATTCTTGAGTACTGCTCGAACGTTTGGAATCCATATCAGGTCCGATTGAGGGAGGACATAGAAGCAATTCAGAGGCGGGCTGCTAAATTTGTTACTGGTAGGTTTGATCATCACGCGAATGTTACGGGAATGCTTCATGAACTCGGGTGGGAGTCTCTGGAGGAAAGGAGGCGTTCTTTTCCTGAATCGCTACTGAGGAAATTTAGACAGCCAGCATTTGAGGCTGACTGCAGTACAATTTTACTGCCGCTAACTTATATTTCGCGGAAAGACCACAAAGATAAGATAAGAGAGATTAGGGATCGTACAGAGGTATATAGGCAGTCATTTTTCCCTCGTACTGTTTGGGAGTGGAACAGGGAGAGAAGATGCTAATTGTGGTACGAGGTACCCTCCGCCACGCACCGTATGGTGGATTGTGGAGTATGTATGTAGATGTAGATGTAGAGCTAATGTCATATCCAGTAGAGAAACTACAATGACCTACTTTGCCCCGTACATCACCTTTACGTCATAACAAAAATGGCTCTGAGCACTATAGGACTCAACTTCTGAGGTCATTAGTCCCCTAGAACTTAGAACTAGTTAAACCTAACTAACCTAAGGACACCACACACATCCATGCCCGAGGCAGGATTCGAACCTGCGACCGTAGCGGTCTCGCGGTTCCAGACTGCAGCGCCTAGAACCGCACGGCCACTTCGGCCGGCTTACGTCATAACAACTAAGGGATATAGTAATAACGTATTAACTACGTATTACCTCGCGAAAGTCAGTTAGTTTGCAGGTATATGTCAGCATTCGTGGTACACACTGAAATTCCCTCCACACTCTACCGTAATAAACCGCTTAGCAGCCGAAAGAAAATGACACAGCCCATTGATGAAATGGAATATCTTCTGCTAATTCTTTTTTGACACCTGTGTCAGCCAACCTAGATGACTTCTTTAGTTACTAACGACAATTACAAAGGTTCTCTCACAGGGTTCCATTTTAAGTCCACTCCTATATTTTGTATAAATGAATAACTTCATTCAAACTCTCATTCAAAGGGCAAAACTGGAACTTTTTGCAGAAGACACGAGCCTTATAATAAATTCCATTAGAGAAAAAGCAAGAGAAGGTATTGTGAAAGATTGTTTGAAGCAAAAGAATTTATTGTGAAAATTTTTTTTAGGAATAATCATACAGCTGTTCTCAGAAAATTGCGTCTCCCCAAATTTTCATTAAGACACACCATGTTCACTTCTGTACAACAAATAGAGTCATGTCAACAATTCATAAATTCAGACAACATTGTCTGTGGAGTAAAGCGATCCGGTGCATTATTTAGTTTAAAACCAACAGTCGAGATCGGAACTCTGAGGAGCCGCCAGCACAAGCCGCAGGGTAACAAAAATTCCGATGATGGCATTAACAAAAGCAGAAACCGGTAAATAAGCCGGCCAATGTGGCCGACCGGTTCTAGGCGCTTCAGTCTGAAAACGCGAGACCGCTACGGTCGCAGGTTCGAATCCTGCCTCGGGCATGGATGTGTGTGATGTCCTTAGGTTAGTTAGGTTTAAGTAGTTCTAAGTTCTAGGGGACTGGTGACATCAGATGTTAAGTCCCATAGTGCTCAGAGCCATTTGAACCATTTGAACCAGTAAATAAACAAGTATCGTCCTGATCTCGACTGTTGATTTTAACCTAAATGTCAGCAATTGGTGTAGGAAACGAGCAGGAGTCAGTAGATAGGGTAGAATGCTCCAAATTTTTGGCTGCAGCTATTGATGGAAACCGAACTGGAAGAAGCATATTACTGAGTTTGTCAAACAATTAGATTCAACCAATTTTGCTCTTCGCATAATTGGTAATCATGGAAACAAACGAATCAACCTGCTGAAATATTGCATATATACACTCAGTAATGTCTTACGGAATGATTTTCTGGGGTAACACACCACTTAGAAAGATAGCAGTGCTTGCAGAAAACAGCATGCTGAGAAAAATATGTAGAGTTCACTCACGGAAGTTATGTAGGTAGCTCTTCAAGGAGTTAGGCCATTTAACTGCGCTATCACAATACATATTTTCGCTAATGAAATTCGTTATATACGGCGCACCACAATTTCAGAAGAAGAGTCATATCTATACCTACAACACTGGAATGAAAAAGACCTTCATTATCTATTATTAAAGCTGTCAGTGGCTCAGAAAGGAGTCCAACATACGACAATAAAATTGCTTAATCATTTGTCCAATACCGTAAAATGTCTGGCAGATGGGAAAGAAAGTTTAAATTTAACTAAAAATTATTTTTCTGGGGTAGCTCCTTCTATTCCATTGCCGGTTTCTATTTAAAAACAGATAGCCAGTAATAATAATAGAAAAATAGTTTTTATGTGTAGCTGCATGAGCAGGACTAAAGAAGTATGTGTTCACTAATGTTAACACCAAGCATGTGTAATTATCCTGTGGGACTGACGACTCTGTAGTTAGATTTCTTTCCCCCCCATACCAACCAACCAACTTATACTGTAAACTCGTCACACATCATTTCCATAAAATAACAGTTCAGATGATCTATGGAACATGTAACTAAGTAGCCGACGGTCTGCATTTGCCTCAAACAGCTGCCACTTTTCCGCTGCTGGCGAAAACTAATTACTGCACGACATTCCATTTCATCACTGGAGTGTGTCGTTTTGTTCTTGCTCTTGCAGCGGTGCACTACGGTTGTGCCTGCTGGAAAGTGTGTGCCACGGCGGCAAACTAAAAATGAATTACGTAACTTTTATTCTTTTGATGTTGTAATTAAAACATTATTACTACTCTCGTATGTGGGTTTCTATGTAGCACTCTTTCTCGAAGTCCCTAACCGGTGCGTTAATTTGAAGTGCTCTCTCTCAGACTTCAGAAAATTTCATTTTTGTGTACGCACAAATAGAGTTGGTATTATTATTATTATTATTATTACTATTAGTACTGTCTTATGTTCGTGGATTTAGTAAAAGCATACGACAGTGTACCTAGGGGAAAAAATGGGAAGCCTTGAGAAACGATCAAGTTTCTAATTCATTAATTAAAAAAGTTCAGAGACTGTATGAAGGTTGTGAAAGCAGTGTACATGTAGGAGGTGGAAGAACAAAATGGTTTGAGACAAAGAGAGGTGTTCAGCAAGGCAGTTCACTTTCCCCAGTACTCTTCATTACAGCTACAATATTCCTCCAAGTACTAAATCTAATCTGGGACAAAGGTGTCACTTTACGAGCTAAATAGACCATGCATAAAACTTATCTCCTGCCAGTCAAGACATATAGTCTGGAAACCTGAGTCATAAGTGACAGAGAAGAGAGTCAGATAAAAGCATGTAAAATTAAGTTTCTTAAGTCAGCTTTACAAGAATCCAGGAGAGACAGAGTCATGAAGGAATGTGTAAGGAGAAACCTAGAGGTGGCCTTGGATGTTAAGGAAAGAATGAGCACTGCAAGACTGAACTAGTTATGTCTTGTGAAGCGAATGCACCCAACTCGAGCTCCACGTTAGTATTTGGATATGGAGATACCAGGAAGACCGACTGGGCGGTCTGGGAGGAGATGGACAGACTACATTAATGAAGATACCGAGAGGAGTAATGTGGGATGCAGTGGAGAAAGGAAAGCTATACCAACACAGAAGCTAATCGAGGCATATCGTTAAAAAGATTCTTACCCGGCTCGCTGGAATTAAATCCCGATGATATTATTATTATTATTATTATTATTATTATTATTATTGTTATTATTATAAGCGACAGCAACAGTAGGAACAGCAGTATTAGCAGCAGCAGCAGGAGCAGTAGTAGTAGTAGTACAAACACTATTAGTTCCTATTAAAAAGTGTTATTCAACTTGTCGTTAGATATCTTCAAATCTTATTTGAATTTACTCTTAACTCTCTTATTACCACTCTATTACTATTTAACATAGTGAATGAATTTCTCTCTTTAAGGAAAGAACCTGTCAACATACTGTTTGTATAAAATCCTGTTACGATGTAGTGTAGTGTGTTCAGGAACAGTTTATCACCTGTAACCTACGCAAGTTTTAAAATTACGGTACAGCTTTAAACTGTGATATTCGTGAATATAATTCCAGCGTCTTATCCAATGCATGAAAGGGTTAGGTTTCTCCTTGGAACAATAATCTAATAACAGAAATATATGTTTCATAAGTAAATGACAGTGTATGTATGTCTGTACATAACCATTATTTAGATAACAGAAAAAATTGTGCTCTCCACTTCCAAAATAATCCTACATGGTAGGCCAGTGCTTTATTGACAGTCTGTTACTGGATAGCATAATATTTGTGTTGTTGCTTCACTATAGAACTGATACCCGTGTCAATTGTTAAGTTCGTAGTAGTTTAGCCTGTGAAATTATTTTGAGGAGGCCGCCTCTTTAAGATATACACGTACGCAAATTTAGACGGATAACGCGATTCTTCAGGCCATAGGCATAGATCCTATAGTGGGGGATTTGTGTAACAACTAATCTGATGGGAAAATTAAAAGAAAATACAATCTTTCGTTTCAACACACAAGTTTATTCTAATAAAACAGTGATGTTCGGTCACTAAACTCATCCAAGTCACTGGAGAGCGCTGCCCTGTCTCGAGTTATTCGTACCTGAGCGGCAATGGCCAGGACGCCACTGCTCGAAGGGCGGCTAACGGACGCGCCACGGTGAAATGGAGGGGGCTTAAGAATGGACACTCTGTCGAGCGGCTGTCGTAGGTCGGGGCCCGCGCGCCTCGTATGCTAAGGGGCGAGTAGGTGTATTTTCTTTGTGTGTGATTGTTTTCGATAATAAGTGCTTCTCTGTATGTGTTGTCTTTCATTGCAGTGTGAATGGACCCGAACCATTATACAATCCTTTAAATTCCCGGTCCTCCAGTGAACTTGAAGATTCAAGTTTCCGTCTATAGATACTAACAACGTAATTATCTTATCTCATATTATAAGAAACAGAGAAACAATTAATAACGCTATCTCTGTCAAACTAATCATGTCATTTTAGATAGCAGAGTTAGTCTCCTGCCTCCCACATTGCCCCAGTGAACTCAAACAAGTTCTGAAGTATACGGCCGGCACGGGTGACCGAGCGGTTCTAGGCACTACATTCTGGAACCGCGCTACCGCTACGGTCGCAGGTTCGAATCCTGCCTCGGACATGGATGTGTGTGATGTCCTTAGGTTAGTTAGGTTCAGTATTTCTGAGTTCTAGGGGACTGATGACCTCAGAAGTTAAGTCCCATAGTGCTCAGAGCCATTTCAACCATTTTTTGAAGCATACGTTCGCTCCACGAATTGCTGACAGAAAAGTGACTACAAGCATTTTAACCGCTAATGACAATCAAGTACTGAACACATATACTCTAATCCTGAGGTCCGCAATCGAATGGATGCCCTCAAGTGCGGAACAAATTGACTGTCTCGCCAAACGCCGCGTGCATTGCTCACCGCGAATTCTCGAACGCCACGATGAACAGTGCTGTTGTGCATGCTACTCTGTAGGGAAGACGGGGTCACGTTGTGATAGTTGCAACAGCGTCCCCTGCTCGTCTACTTAGCTGCGCTGTCCACTTCAACTCAAGTCTGCAGTAGAATCTCTCACTCACAGCCTTTCTCAGTCCAAGCATTTGACTACTCGTGACTACGGTCGGCTACCGAAAACTCGAAACGTCTCTCGGTCTTCTGTGGACTGTGCTCCATTTTACAGCGAGTTTTTGGCCAACAGAAAAAGTGCAAAAGCACTCTGGACCAATATCAAGGTCTCTATCCAGAACACAGTCCCGCCAAAAACAAAGTGTCGTCTTAGGATGTCAAGGAAGTCTTAGAGTCCTTCCCTCCTACTAAAAGGCAGTGCACCCTCACTCTCTAGTTGTGCCATCACGTTGAAGCACACCATTCCTGCACCTTTGCACTCATGGCACTAGTCTCACACCTGAGGGCTTCTGGAATGAAAAAGCGGCTCACGAGGCTAACACAATATTTTGTTAGTCTCATGTTTTCGATAGCAGCTGGTGGCTATTTCCAGAGCCGATCTACAAAAAAAATGTGGGAATAGCCCCAGCCTTCTTCTTGTAGCAGAACCAGAAGTTGGAAATACGGACAATGTCTAGTAACTCCTGGGCACCTCAGAAGCCCTACTGCCTCGAATTCGCTAGCAGCCCCTCTGGTCTCCCCACATAGTGCCGCTCTTGTCAAATATTTCCTGTTTCCCAAGACTCAGCTCCTCTGAAGTGTGTCTTCTCATAATGTAAAAACAAAAAAGAAAGTAAAAATCACTCCTGCACCATGTCAGAAGAACGATTATTTACATAGGTCACCTCCGCACAATAAACTCTGTTTCGGTGCAGGTAGTGGTGGGTTAAATCGAAGCTGTTTTAGCTTCCCTAAGTCACCCTACTACTAGTCACTGTGGAACTGCTCATTAATAAAGTATTCTTTGCAGTCCCTGTCTTCCTCCTTCTCTAATTTAAGGAATGGATAGCAGAATAAAAATTTAAAAAAACATACAAGTTTACCTGCCATATTTGAAGCTATATGCATCCCCAGTGACAAATACTTAAGAGAAATATTAAATTACATGACAGAACCACTATCTCCATTTAGTAATCTCTTTTCTAAACACCCTCCCTGCCGCCGTTGGATAAGCAGCTGCAGCAGCAAGTCGTATACTCCTAGCTCACTCATTTGTTACATAGTTTAATTCTTAATTTCTTTGCGTGTTTTTGGTACTTGCATTGTTTAATTCATAAATTTCGGGCGTATTATAGTATTTGAAAGTTGTAGCATCGCGTTTTAGTACCTAAATAGTGTAAATTCGCGTAGTCGTCTGTCATCTGTTTTTGTTTTGAACGGCCAGTGTCGGTTGGTCAGTCAGTGTGCTCCCTGCCGCCGTTGGATAAGCAGCTGCAGCAGCAAGTCGTATACTCCTAGCTCACTCATTTGTTACATAGTTTAATTCTTAATTTCTTTGCGTGTTTTTGGTACTTGCATTGTTTAATTCATAAATTTCGGGCGTATTATAGTATTTGAGAGTTGTAGCATCGCGTTTTAGTACTCGAATAGTGTTAAATCGCGTAGTCTCCTTCCGCCGCCGAGCAGTGTGTCAGCAGTGCACAAGTGGCAGCATTACTGCATTTACTAGGCAATCTCGTATTTTAATAACCGTTTCAATTTTGTGTCGTTTTGTTTGCGCTCTCTGTAGATTAGTTCAGACGTTCTTTGCACAACAGTTTTTAGCATGGATAGGGACTGCAACTGCTGTGTTCGGATGCAGGCTGAGTTGGCATCCCTTCGCTCCCAGCTTCAGGCAGTGTTAGCTTCGGTCACACAGCTTGAGGCTGTTGCCAATGGGCATCACTGTGGGGGTCCGGATGGGGGTTTGTCGGGGACGGCCAGCTCGTCCCACGCATCCCCCGATCGGACTACGACTGTGGTTGCCCGGGATACTGCCCGCATTGAGGCTGATCCCTCACCTGTGGTAGAGTGGGAGGTCGTCTCAAGATGTGGCAGAGGGCGAAAGACATTCCGGAGGGCTGAACGGAAGGCCTCTCCAGTTTGTCTGACGAACCGGTTTCAGGCTCTGTCTCAGGCCGATACTGATCTTCGGCCTGACATGGCTGCTTGTCCTGTTCCAGAGGTTGCCCCTCAGTCTGCAAGATCCGGGCAGTCGCAGAGGGTGGGCTTACTGGTAGTTGGGAGCTCCAACGTCAGGCGCGTAATGGGGCCCCTTAGGGATATGGCAGCAAGGGAGGGGAAGAAAACCAAAGTGCACTCCGTGTGCATACCGGGGGGAGTCATTCCAGATGTGGAAAGGGTCCTTCCGGATGCCATGAAGGGTACAGGGTGCACCCATCTGCAGGTGGTCGCTCATGTCGGCACCAATGATGTGTGTCGCTATGGATCGGAGGAAATTCTCTCTGGCTTCCGGCGGCTATCTGATTTGATGAAGACTGCCAGTCTCACTAGCGGGATGAAAGCAGAGCTCACCATCTGCAGCATCGTCGACAGGACTGACTGCGGACCTTTGGTACAGAGCCGAGTGGAGGGTCTGAATCAGAGGCTGAGACGGTTCTGCGACCGTGTGGGCTGCAGATTCCTCGACTTGCGCCATAGGGTGGTGGGGTTTCGGGTTCCGCTGGATAGGTCAGGAGTCCACTACACGCAACAAGCGGCTACACGGGTAGCAGGGGTTGTGTGGCGTGGGCTGGGCGGTTTTTTAGGTTAGATGGCCTCGGGCAAGTGCAGAAAGGGCAACAGCCTCAACGGGTGCGGGGCAAGGTCAAGACATGCGGGGACCAAGCAGCAATCGGTATTGTAATTGTAAACTGTCGAAGCTGCGTTGGTAAAGTACCGGAACTTCAAGCGCTGATAGAAAGCACCGAAGCTGAAATCGTTATAGGTACAGAAAGCTGGCTGAAGCCAGAGATAAATTCTGCCGAAATTTTTACAAAGGCACAGACGGTGTTTAGAAAGGATAGATTGCATGCAACCGGTGGTGGAGTGTTCGTCGCTGTTAGTAGTAGTTTATCCTGTAGTGAAGTAGAAGTGGATAGTTCCTGTGAATTATTATGGGTGGAGGTTACACTCAACAACCGAGCTAGGTTAATAATTGGCTCCTTTTACCGACCCCCCGACTCAGCAGCATTAGTGGCAGAACAACTGAGAGAGAATTTGGAATACATTTCACATAAATTTTCTCAGCATGTTATGGTCTCAGGTGGAGATTTCAATTTACCAGATATAGACTGGGACACTCAGATGTTTCGGACGGGTGGTAGGGACAGAGCATCGAGTGACATTATACTGAGTGCACTATCCGAAAATTACCTCGAGCAATTAAACAGAGAACCGACTCGTGGAGATAACATCTTGGACCTACTGATAACAAACAGACCCGAACTTTTCGACTCTGTAAGTGCAGAACAGGGAATCAGTGATCATAAGGCCGTTGCAGCATCCCTGAATATGGAAGTTAATAGAAATATAAAAAAAGGGAGGAAGGTTTATCTGTTTAGCAAGAGTAATAGAAGGCAGATTTCAGACTACCTAACAGATCAAAACGAAAATTTCTGTTCCGACACTGACAATGTTGAGTGTTTATGGAAAAAGTTCAAGGCAATCGTAAAATGCGTTTTAGACAGGTACGTGCCGAGTAAAACTGTGAGGGACGGGAAAAACCCACCGTGGTACAACAACAAAGTTAGGAAACTACTGCGAAAGCAAAGAGAGCTTCACTCCAAGTTTAAACGCAGCCAAAACCTCTCAGACAAACAGAAGCTAAACGATGTCAAAGTTAGCGTAAGGAGGGCTATGCGTGAAGCGTTCAGTGAATTCGAAAGTAAAATACTAGGTACCGACTTGACAGAAAATCCTAGGAAGTTCTGGTCTTACGTTAAATCAGTAAGTGGCTCGAAACATCATGTCCAGACACTCCGGGACGATGATGGCATTGAAACAGAGGATGACAAGCGTAAAGCTGAAATACTAAACACCTTTTTCCAAAGCTGTTTCACAGAGGAAGACCGCACTGCAGTTCCTTCTCTAAATCCTCGCACCAACGAAAAAATGGCTGACATCGAAATAAGTGTCCAAGGAATAGAAAAGCAACTGGAATCACTCAACAGAGGAAAGTCCACTGGACCTGACGGGATACCAATTCAATTCTACACAGAGTACGCGAAAGAACTTGCCCCCCTTCTAACAGCCGTGTACCGCAAGTCTCTAGAGGAACGGAAGAGCACAGGTAGTCCCAGTCTTCAAGAAGGGTCGTCGAGCAGATGCGCAAAACTATAGACCTATATCTCTGACGTCGATCTGTTGTAGAATTTTAGAACATGTGTTTTGCTCGAGTATCATGTCGTTTTTGGAAACTCAGAATCTACTATGTAGGAATCAACATGGATTCCGGAAACAGCGATCGTGTGAAACCCAACTCGCTTTATTTGTTCATGAGACCCAGAAAATATTAGATACATGCTCCCAGGTAGATGCTATTTTTCTTGACTTCCGGAAGGCGTTCGATACAGTTCCGCACTGTCGCCTGATAAACAAAGTAAGAGCCTACGGAATATCAGACCAGCTGTGTGGCTGGATTGAAGAGTTTTTAGCAAACAGAACACAGCATGTTGTTATCAACGGAGAGACGTCTACAGACATTAAAGTAACCTCTGGCGTGCCACAGGGGAGTGTTATGGGACCATTGCTTTTCACAATATATATAAATGACCTAGTAGATAGTGTCGGAAGTTCCATGCGGCTTTTCGTGGATGATGCTGTAGTATACAGAGAAGTTGCAGCATTAGAAAATTGTAGCGAAATGCAGGAAGATCTGCAGCGGATAGGCACTTGGTGCAGGGAGTGGCAACTGACCCTTAACATAGACAAATGTAATGTATTGCGAATACATAGAAAGAAGGATCCTTTATTGTATGATTATATGATAGCGGAACAAACACTGGTACCAGTTACTTCTGTAAAATATCTGGGAGTATGCGTGCGGAACGATTTGAAGTGGAATGATCATATAAAATTAGTTGTTGGTAAGGCGGGTACCAGGTTGAGATTCATTGGGAGAGTCCTTAGAAAACGTAGTCCATCAACAAAGGAGGTGGCTTACAAAACACTCGTTCGACCTATACTTGAGTATTGCTCATCAGTGTGGGATCCGTACCAGATCGGGTTGACGGAGGAGATAGAGAAGATCCAAAGGAGAGCAGCGCGTTTCGTCACTGGGTTATTTGGTAACCGTGATAGCGTTACGGAGATGTTATAACAAACTCAAGTGGCAGACTCTGCAAGAGAGGCGCTCTGCATCGCGGTGTAGCTTGCTCGCCAGGTTTCGAGAGGGTGCGTTTCTGGATGAGGTATCGAATATATTGCTTCCCCCTACTTATACCTCCCGAGGAGACCACGAATGTAAAATTAGAGAGATTAGAGCGCGCACAGAGGCTTTCAGACAGTCGTTCTTCCCGCGAACCATACGCGACTGGAACAGGAAAGGGAGATAATGACAGTGGCACGTAAAGTGCCCTCCGCCACACACCGTTGGGTGGCTTGCGGAGTATAAATGTAGATGTAGATGTAGATGTAGAATCCATGTCGGTGAACTGATTTTCCAAGTTCTTTGCTGTCTTTGGCAACAATGTCATCGGCAAGCCTGAAAGCCTTTTTTTTTTCTTCCCGTACCTTAACTGTGTTTCCAAACGTCACCATAGTTCCCTTTATTACGTATGGATTGAGGAACTACAGCCCCATCTCACTCTTTTCTCAACTATGGCATCCCTTTGCTATCAATCGACCGTTACAAATGCAGTTCGATTTCTGTGCAAATAGTTAATAACCTTTCGCACGTTGTCTTTTATCCCTGCCACTATCAAAATTTCTACTGCCAAAATCTCAAATATTGCGTTCTAGTCAAAACTGTCAAAAGTTTTCTATAAGTCTACAAATGTTATAAGCACAGGTTTAGTTTTTCGTTAAGCTTGCTTCTAGAGTAAGTTTAGGTCAGTATAGCCCCTTAAGTTCCTACATTTCTTTGGGACCAAAGCTGATTTTTCATGAAGTCGTTCTGCCAGCTTTTCTGTTTTCCTCTCGATAATTACAGCTAATCGTTTGCAAGTATGTCTTATTAAATTGATCTTTCTGTAATATTAAAACTTCTCAGTATCTCCCTTCTTTGAAAATGGAACTATTACATTATTCTTAATGTCTGGGGATATTTTAGCTGTCTCATACATACTGCACACAAAATATAACAGTTCTATCACGGCTAACTCTCACGAGAATGTCAAAAGCTCGGAGGGAACGTCATGTACGGTAAGATCCTTGTTTCGACTTGTCTTTTAGTGCTCTGTCGAAATCTTCTCGCAGTATCATATCTCTTGAGTCATCCTCATCTACTTCTCTTTCCGTACTATTTATTCCAAGATAAATTTTGTTATATAGAACTCCTCTGTATTCCAGCCTTCAACTTTGCCTTCTATGATTTGTGGTTGCTTGCCATTTGAGCTTCTAATCTAATACAGGTGCTTCCTTTTCCTCCAAATGTCTCTTCAATTTCCGTAAATGTAATATCTACCTTTCCCCTAGTAATGCGTGTCTCTACATCTTTGCATTTCTCGTCTCGTTATTCCAGCTTCGTCATTTTACAATTGCTCCCCATTTCATATCTTAAATGTCTATACTTCTTTTAACCTAGTTCATTTGTTCAGCCGTCGTTCATTGGACTCAAAAGCTCACGTCCGATCGAAAGATTTCTAGTGGACTTTATCTCTTTCCCTGTTTCATCGTCTACTGCCTTCACTGTTTCATGTATCATGGCTACCTGTTCATCTCCTATGTCTTCCTTATCCTCATTTCGCCGGCCAGAGTGGCCGAGCGGTTCTAGGCGTTTCAGTCTGGAACCACTCGACCGCTACGGTCACAGGTTCGACTCCTGCCTAAGGCATGGATGTGTGTGATGTCCTTAGGTTAGTTAGGTTTAATTAGTTCTAGGGGACTGATGACCTCAAATGTTAAGTCCCATAGTGCTCAGAGCCATTTGAACCATTTTTATCCTCATTTCAGTCACCCGTTGCGTCATTCTTCCTCTAAAATTGTCAACAATATCTCGTTCTTTCAAGACCCATATTCTCAGTTTCGTGCTATTGTTAATTTATTCACTCCTAATCTGCTGCTTATAACTTACGTCCAGAGGATACATCTGCCCCTGGAAATATCCTTCCAGATTAAAATTTGCTTCGTGAGTCTCTGTCTTATCATTATGTAATCTAACTGTGCATGACCTCCTTTTTGATTCTTAAACCGAGTGTTAAATCACCTACTGCGTAAAATTCTACTAGGCGGCCGCCTCTTTCACCCCTTTTCCCCAGTCCATGGGCTCCTACAGTGAAACATGGACTGTGGGAAAACCGAAACAGAAATCGGAATAGAAGTATCTGAGATGTTGTTCTACAGAAGAACGTTGAAAGTTAGGCGAACTAATAAGGTAAGGAATGAGAAGGTTCTCTGCAGAACCGGCGAGGAAAGGTATATGTGGAAAACCGACAAGAAGGAGGGACAAAATGATAGGACATTTGTTAAGGCACCAGGGAATAACTTTCATGGTACTAGTGCCAACTATATAGAGGGTAAAAACTGTAGGTGAAGCAGAGATTATAATACATCCAGCAAATAATTGAGGACATATGTTGCAAGTGCTACTCTGACATGAAAAGGTAGGAACAGCACAGGAGAAGAATTCGTGGTGGGCTGCATCAAACCATTTAGAAGGCTGTTGACGCAAAGAAAAAGACTGTGGCACCTGGACATAAGTCCTGTTCTTCCCGCCGCATTTCACTAATTCCTGCTATATTTAACTTTCCACTACCCATTTCCCTTTCTGAGTTCTCTAGCCAACCTAGAGATCTAACATGTTAGTTCTGTTTTTCCAGATGACAACCTCCTGAATAGTCCCCCCGCTGGAGATCAGAATGGGGGAGCAGTAAATCCGCCGAATAGTTTACCAAAGAGGATGTTGTAAACTCTATAGTAGAGCAACATCTCTCGGGAAATAGTGAACAAGAGTTCTAAATTATTTCTCTCACGAGTTGTTCGAGGCAGTTGTCAGACAATGCTTTCAAAATAACTTCATGAAGCCGCTTGTCGTTATCACCGACAACGTATGTACAGTTTACCGGTGTACACTGGGTGGGCTAAGGCACTGCTACAACCGTATGCTCAGGGTATTTCTGTGATATCGAGTTTAGTCTGTCTTTCAATGTATATGTGACCTTTGTGACTTAATCTGGTGGCTGGTAGAAAGATCCTATTATCACTCAGGTAGGAACTGTCCACATACTCTATCTTTTCATCAAACCATTGAAAGAGGAGACACCCAGAGCTAGTTACTACTACAGATGTAACAGAACAAATAAACTAGGTACACCACATTTCGCGGCCATCGTGGTCTCCCAGAAAGGCCTTATATGCTGATTGAAGGCAAATATTTCGCTGACTATTCGCATTTCATGACGTTATTAAACACTAATGCGACCCTTCACACACTTCCTTAGTTTCTCTCCTTTCCGCTTGAAAATGATATATAGACAGTACAGCAACGTGTCTGATGCAAGTGGCTGATAAGAATTATCCATGCTTCAGGCTGGTAACGCAGTCTCCTGAATTTTTAAGGGAGTCTGTATCCCAGTTTCAGCGTCTACCGGAACGTTGACATTACTTGCTCATTAAGAGCTAGGCCACTACAGGTGGAATAAATTAACGGAAATAATTTTACGATGCACACTTCTTCTGGTACGGATGCAGCGTAGCGAGAAATAAATTCTACCCGATCCAGCGGGGAAGGGAATTTTATTACGGCGTAAACACGGTGTAAGGGCAAGGATTTCGCCGACTGCGGGCAATGAGCAATTAGTCGGCGGAGCTGAGGAATCCCGCGTCGACGGCGTCGGCGGCCTGTGTCAGAGTCCGGCTCATTACCGGGGCCCGAGGAGCACGCTAATTACCCGCGCTGGCTGGCTGGCGGGTAACTAATTGGGAGGGCGGGGAGGCGTCACGCGTCCTACGGGCCGCCGATTTCACGCTCGCTCGCCCGCATTTCTCGTCTTTCCTATGCCAACTCCTGTTTTCTGGCGTCTTTCACGTTACACCAGCAAAGCGGCACTGCAGGACCCTTAAGCTTCAGTTCGTAAGAGGACACGTGGGTGACGTAAAGACTTTGTTAAGTCGGTGAGCACTATGGTACTTCGGCTCTGCAAAAATGGCATATCCTGGGAGAAACTAAAGTCTGTTTTACTTCCAGAGTCACGTCTGTGCTCTAGAAGCCTCATTATTGTGCCTTCCTGAGTGTACTTTTTCCCCTTTCTTGTTCAGTTCACGAATGGTACCTGTGGAGATCGATTGTTAGTAAGTCTCTACGCTGTTGTCCTAAGACTGGTTTAATGCAGCTCTCCTCGATAGTGTATGCTGTACAGGTGTCTTCGTCTCTGAGTAACTAATGCAACCCAACCCATTAGTCAAAAAGTTTGGAGACTGGATTAATGAAAAATAGATAAAAACTAATATGTTTTTAATGAGACTAGTAGTTTAAATAGTCCCATTAGCCTCGTCCCCAGCCTAAGTAGAACACGAAGGACCTTTTTTTACAATCATGTGAAACTGTCAGAAAAGTTCCTACATGGGGTTAGCAATGAAAATGTTACGTATAGTTGTCAAATGTGTGACATATTTACCACAACATGTTTCGGGATAAGTTATTCCATTACCAAGTGGCTTCTTCCTTTTCATGGTGCCTGATAGCATAGATACTTTAAGGTACGTTAAAGTAGCGGACAAAAGAGATATTTACATGGTTATATGTATTTGTAGTATTGTGATGTATTTATTTGCTTCCTGGTTTTATAGCAACTGATAATAGGACAACGTAGTGCCGAAACATGTTGTGTTGAAACTTCCTGGCAGATTAAAACTGTGTGCCCGACCGAGACGCGAACTCGGGACCTTTGCCTTTCGCGGGCAAGTGCTCTACCATCTTTTTTTTCCATAAAGATCACTCTGTTAAAAGGAACATGTAGATCATTTCATGGTATAGTATGTGCATTACATATGGAGCGGTGAGAGAAGCGTCAAATGTGCACACCGACTGCACCCGGCACATCCCAACTGCGTGGGGGGTCGAGGAAGACTGCGTGAAGATAGCTGGCAAAGGTTTTCCCATAGTGTGACCATCTATGAACCTCATTGTGGGCTTGCTGCAAGAAATACCAAAAGTCGAGTCGCGACTTGGCAGCATCCCCATAGAGGTACGCGATCGTCCAACCTTTGACCCAGATGATCGAGTGTGATTTAGTCGCCGGAAAGTAGTCACTCTCCGGATATAAGAAGGAAGCAGGTGTAATATGTTGCGGGGTCACACGGAGGTAGCAAGCCACCATCTGTCTTCCTAGGAGCCATACGTCCTCCACCGCGATACAAGTTAAGCGGTGATGGTCGTCATCCACTTGGCGACATTTCGGGCATAGTGGAGTGTCCACTAGTCCAATTGCATAGAGTCGTTCGTTGGTGTTGAACTTGCCACAGGTGACAGAGAACCACAGTGCCCGAACGAAGGTAGGAAGGAATTTTTGGTGCACATGTCTCCAAATCTTCGGCCAATGCATCTTGGGGTGTTTGAGTTCAATGACATTACGACTTATCCGTCGTTGCAGCCAAACATAAAAATCCTTCGCGCATGGTGGTCTCGTGCGCGGAAGCTCGTCTCTGACATAACTAAGTTCCACGATAAATGTTGATACATGCGCAAAATGTGGCGTAATGTTGCCCACCGCTACCGGAGGTGTGAGGGACGCTGGAACTAGGAGATCCAGTAGGCGGGATGTAAGGGAATCACGCCCGCTACGCCATTGCTTGTACATCGTGGCTAGAAGGAGCGCCGTCGCTCGGCAGTGAACATTCGTAAGTCCGAGTCCCCCCTTGTCCGTAGGGAGCGTGAGCGTTGTGTATCGCACCTTGAGGGGCGATCCAATCATCACAATATAGCCTAGTGCTGATTGAAGACGACGTCCGAGCGTGAGTGGTAGGGGCAGGATCTGCGAAATATGCACCATTCGAGAAACCACATAAGTGTTCAGATATTCGACTCGCTGCAAAGAATCGAGGCGCCGTAGGAGATGTTGTCGGACCATGGTACGTGTTGTCTGTAAAATACGTCGGTAGTTAACTGCCGCAGTATGTTTTACAGATGAGGTAAAGTCTATGCCGAGATAGCGGAATCGTTGCACACAAGGAAACGGACTGATTTCTTCTGGCGTAAGGCCCCTTCCAACCGGCATTGCTGCCGATTTGTTCATGTTCACTGCACTACCCGCCGGCACACTGTGGTCCAACAACAGTTCAAGGACCGTCTTCACCTCTTCTTCAGAACGAACGAGCAGCAGGAGGTCGTCCGCATAGGCACGACATTTGAAGATGTAGCCCCGCAGTTCCATCCCAGAAGGAGAATTTGTTAGCCTCCCAATTAATGGTTCCAACGCTATCGCGAACAGCAGCATCGAAAGAGGGCAGCCCTGACGAATGGATCGTCGAATTTGAATGGGCCCTGCTATACGCCCATTAACCTGTACCAAGGATTGTGCGCCCCCATAAATCCTTCTAATGAGACCAGTAAAACGGTCTGGAAATCCCATTTGTTCCAGTACAGCGTACAGATAGTTGTGGCGCACCTTATCAAAAGCACTGTCAAAATCAACCGCCACCATCGCCGCTTTAAGCCGGCACTCCTCCGCCAGCGCTATCACATCACGGCATTCGCCAGTAGCTGTTTGCACATTCACCGATCCACCCGGTGTCGTCTGTTCTGGAGAGAGAACGCTACGAATTAACATACGACATCGGGACGCTAGCAACCGTGCAAAGATCTTATAGTCGGCATTAAGCAGGGTGATGGGGCCATAATGTGTGACTGTAATTCCTGGCTTCGGTTTATGTACTGGCACCAAGAGGCCTTCCATAAAAGCCGGTGGAATAGGCGCATCGGAATTTAACATCTCGTTGTACATTTCCGTCCATCGCGGTGCCATTTCGTTGCGAAATTCTCGATAAAATTCAGCAGGAAGTCCATCAATGCCTGGGGACCGGTTCAACGCACCCTTTGCGATCGCATCACGTACTTCCTCACAGCTAATGGCTTCCAGTAAGGTTCCCGCGGTTTCCACCGTCAGTGTACGGGAGACGTACGTGGCTATACGTTCGAGGTCATCGACAGGGGCTACTTCTTCCCGATAGATGTGTTGGTAATGGTCGACGAATGCAGAGACAATGTCCGCTTGACGCGTCACTCTCCAGTCTTCGCGGGTAATTAATTCCCGTACCAAAACGCGTCGTCGGTGCTTTCGTTCATTCACGACGTGGTGCATGGAAGGAATCTCGTGCATTATCGTATCGTGACATCTGGCGCGCACCATGGTTCCCTGAAGATGTTTCCGAGCTAAAGCCACTAGTTTAGCTTTTATCCTTTTGCGTTCGATCCAGACGTCCTGTCCCGGCGGACCATCGTCCAGGTCGCGCAGCGCTGCAAAATAAAAGTCGGTCGTACAGCGGCGCCATTCTGCCATCTCCCTGCTATATGAGATGAACGTACGGCGAAGCGCCGGTTTAGCACAAGTCAGCCACCAATCAAGCTTCGTCGCATACCTTCCAACCCTTCGCTCGCACATCGTCCATGTCTCAAGGATCCGATGACGGCATTCAGGATCATGGAGATGTTGAATGTTTAATTTCCACGGGGCCTTACTGTGCCACACCTCTCTACGGGGAAGAAGCACCGTACAGATGTAAGCGCTGTGATCGGAAAATGCCAATGGCCAGCGTTCCGCGTCCTGGACATCATTTGCATGAGCGCGTGAGATATAAATGCGATCTAACCTGCTCGCCGAATGACTTGTCACATAGGTGTATCCCGGTGCATCTCCAGGTCGTAATTCCCACGTGTCACTAAGTACAAGGTCGTTGACAACGATTCGCAACTCTTGGCTGATGTTTGCTTGCGGCCATTGGTCTTTCGGGCTGAGAACACAGTTGAAATCTCCACCAATTATTACACATTCATAACGTCCATGGAAAAGTGGGGCAATGTCTTCTGCATAAAATCGCGCCCTTTCCCGCCGCCGATTGTCTCCCGACGGTGCATAAAGATTGATGATGCGTGTCCCAAACGTCGTGAAAGCCATTCCCCTAGCCGAGGGAAGGTAACACACGTTTTCCACTGGGAAGCCATCTCGCACGTAAACTGCCACCCCACTCCCATTGTGATCTCCATGTGACGAATAGGATTGGTAGCCTGCGATGTATGGGAGTGCAGCTATGTGGACTTCCTGCAGCAAAGCAATCTCCACATCAGATGCCCAAATCGTTTCCTTCAGTAGGTGTATTTTGGCCGGTGAACGCACGTCATTGATATTTAATGTCGCAATACGGTTCGCATGGCGTTGAATTCCACTCTGTCGATGCGCAACACCATCTCCCTGCATCGGCGCTGGGGACTGAGGTATAAGACGTTCTCTCGCCCCTCTCCCTTCACCTTCAGCAATTATTAGGGCGTCTTCGTGAGTGCCGGCTGCCTCTGTATGACGTCCGGCGCCTCCTCAATATCGTCATACCACATCTTTGCAGGCGGTAATATATTCGTGTCCATTGCCACAGCATCTGCTTCGGGAGAGCCAATTGGTTGTGATTCCTCTTCAGCATCACCACGTCCCGGTACCGTCAATGTGACAGACCGCTGCGGGTCTGATCGAACAGTTTCCATTGCCTCATCCTGTTTCGTAGAGGCTGTTGTGTCGTCTTGGTCCACAGGCACATCGTCGTCGGGGCAAGGGGAGTCATCCCTAAGAGATGTCGTGCGACGACGCCGTTTCCTCCTTTTCGGGGAACGTTGTTTGCGTGATCTTCCTTCCGTGTCCTCAGATTGTAGGGAATCACGGCTGCCCGACAGAAAAGCATCCGTAGGAACAGGAAGTGTTTCGAGTCCCATCGTTGTACTTGGCGGGAGTTCGGTCGAAACTGATGTTGTCGTCGCAGAGTGCGTTCCAGACGGTACAGCATCCGTAGTGGGTGGAACTGCTTCGTGTACTATCGGTGTGCTTGGTGGGAGTTCGGTCTCATCGGATGTTGTCGCTGTAGATTGTATGCACGATGGAGCAGCAACCTCTGTCATCCCGACGTCTGCTACAAGGTTTCGGAGAGTGCCATCTTCCACCAGGGCTGTGTCTTTTCGGTCATCAGCAGACGCAGTGAGGGCTTTGGAATAGGTGATCGGAAGTACTGTCATCGCCGGCGACGGCTCCCGCACGTCTGAAGGCAGTTGCGTAATCCGCCGTTGCATACAGTTCGACCTGAGGTGTCCCTCCTGGCCACAGCCAGAACATGTACGTGGTTGACCATCGTAAATCACCACCGCCCGACAACCACCAATTGTCAGATAGGACGGTACATGCTTCTGAAGATCAATAGTGATCTGTCGCACTCCGTTAAGAACTGGGTACGTGGCGAATTGTGTCCAGCGTTCTGCTGTGTGACCATGTACCGTGCCGTATGGCTTAAAAGCCTCGATAACTTCGTCAGCCGGGAGCTCAAAAGGCAGCTCAAAAACACGTATTGTCCGTACACCCAGACCAGCATGTTCTACAGTTACCGTGCCAACATTCCCGTCACTATGGCAAAATCGGAGACCTGCTTTTGTCGCCTGGAGAATTCTCTCACACGCCGCGTCATTTACCATCTTAACATACACCGTGGGACTAACGATGGACAGATGAATTCCGACAATATCGTTTGGCGGTATCTTGACGTCCTCGGGAATGAATCGTTCCACTGCTAAAGCCTTTGGTCGTTCGTAGTCTTTGCAGAAAGTGAATCGTAATGTAGTTTTCCTGTACTTGTTCGCCATGATCGATGTTACTAGCCCGCGCGCAGACTAAGTCCACAAGTAAACAAACACTCGCACACGCCGCACAGGCGGAAGTAGCGGACCTCCGCTTCGCACGGCCGCTAGCGCCGAACTGAACCATCTGAGCTACCGAAGCACGACTCACGCCCGGTACTCACAGCCTTACTTCTGCCAGTATCTCGTCTCCTACCTTCCAAACTTTACAGAAGCTCTCCTGCGAACCTTGCAGAACTAGCACTCCTGAAAGAAAGGATATTGCGGAGACATGGCTTGTTGTGTTGTGTTGTTTGATAAATGGTGCGTAACATTCGCACTACTGATCAGGAGACAGATGTATGATTGATTCACAACAGGTAACTTCCTTAGGACGTTGTTAAATCGCACGTCACATTCGCTTGGGTGTCGGCTACGTCGTCAGTGCGTTGGCCCTACGTGTGAACTCCCGCAGTTTGCCGCTTTGTGGTAGCCACTGCTCACGTCGCCTGCGATGATTTTATCCAGAAAAGATTTACCTGCCTTTTGTGTTTCAGTCAAGTTGAGGGAAACATACATTCGACGCTCATTTTACTCAGCATTCTAGGTCTGTGTGACAAAGTTTGCACATAGTTTTCTCTTTTCCAAAATATTCTGGGTAATGGCTTGAAGACCTTAGGGACGTTGCAACACTGCGATTTCTTACACAACGACGTTACCACACCATGGCTGACTACTTAACACTGGCTGCTCACAGTTGATTGGTCGAATGCACATCTGTTGTTTACAGGGATTAGTTCACGTAGCCATCAAAGTTACTGTACTGATGATGTATATACATCACGAATAAAATCACTCTCATAACTTTCTGGATGAGTGATTTACATTCATTAGGACGTGGTTACTGTAGATAGGTCTTGGTCTTTCTGCAGTTTTAACGCCGTCCTTCTGCCCCTCCCCCTTCCCCCATACTTGATGCTTCAGGATTTGTCGTATCAACTTCTTTTATTTTCAAGTTGTGCTATGAATTTCCTTTGCGCTTAATTCGATTCAGTACTGCTTGATTAGTTAGTTAATCTACACATCCAATTTTAATGGCATACAATTATAGGGGCATAGAATGTAGCCCAGAACCAAATCAGGTCACGGCTATAGCCTACTATCACTATGACTCCCCTCCCAATACTGCAGTTCAGCAGACACCAATGTCACTTCTGCATGCCAACGACCTGGGAGTGGAACCGTCTTCAGGAAGCTTCTGCAGACTCATGCATAACTACAGCCAGATCCCAGTCATTAGGCTGTTCCAGATGATTCTAAGCAACATGATAACACGACTGTTTCAAAAGCTCAGCCCGGGGCAGCGGTATCTAAAACTTCAGGTCCAGCTCGTTATCATCGAGATAGCTGGGCTTCACTATGACATACAGTCCACCTCGTACTTCTGCCGTGTCTGTGCCATAAAGCAGCATCCGCCATCTGACGGCCTGAACCAGGGCTGCCAGCAACCTGATGTCTCATGATCCAGCCCCCTCAAAGTGTTCCATTCATCTCCCCACCAGCCATAGTCTGCCACCACTCTCCAGCTTGCAGTCCCTTCCCAGCTTGGGCTACCATCTGACTTTTCGCCGGCCAACACCCTCTGTCTGCCTGCTGCAGGTACACTGTTTTGCGTTCATGTATGAATGTTAACAAAGAATTTTGGGAACAAGTTGACTGACTACATCATCTGCACCTCCCCCCACATCCAGCAGAGACCCACTCATCCACAACCTCCAGAAGTACAACCAATCTCATAATTTTCAGCATTCTTCTGTAGTATCAGATTTCAATAGCTTCCATTCTCCTCTTGTCTGAAATGGTTATCGTCTGCAATTCAGTTCCACACGAGGCTAGACTCAAAAGAAAAGCCATCAGTAAATACAATGACTGGAAAAAATCAAAACACCAAATAATAATTACTGTAGAGTAATGAACTTTTGGGAATGCATTTGTCTAGGTAACATATTTAAATGATTAACGTTGGAACATCAAAAGCCGGCCGCTGTGGTCGAGCGGTTCTAGGCGCTTCAATCCGGAACCGTGCGACCGCTACGGTCGCAGGTTCGAATCCTGTCTCGGGCATGGATGTGTGTGATGTCCTTCGGTTAGTTAGGTTTAAGTAGCTCTAAGTTCTAGGGGACTGATGACCTCAGATGTTAAGTCCGATAGTGCTCAGAGCCATTTGAACCATTTTGAACATCAAAGATTAATGTAAGTGCGAGATAAGCCACTGCAAATGTGAAGTGCTGGTACGCCTATACTAATAACTGGCGTAACCTCCACAACACTAAATGCAAACATGAAAATGTACATGCATTGTGTTGTACAGAATGTGGCTGTCAGTTTCTGGAATGGGGTTTCATACCTGTTTCATATGGTCAGTCATTTTAGGGATGGTTGTTTCGGTTGTGGATGATGCTGGGGTTGTTGTCTGCTGATGTCCCATATGTGTTCGATTGGAGGCAGATCTGGTGACCGATCAGGCCAAGTCAACAAGCCGACACTACGCAGAGAGGGTTTGGTTACAACAGCGGTATTTGGACGAGAGTTATCCTGTTGGAAAGCATTCCCTGGAATGTTGTTCATGAAGACAGCAAAACAGCTCGAATCACCAGATTCACGTCCAATTTTGCAGTCAGAATGCATGGAATAGCCACGATGGTGCTCCTTATATCATACGAAATTGCACCCCAGACCGTAACTCCAGGTGTAGGTGTAGTGTGCCAAGCACACAGAGAGGTTGGAGGTTGATTGCAGGTCCTCAGCTGGCTATCGCTTGCACCGAGACGGAAGCAGATTTCATCAGAAAACTCAAAAGACTTCCACTCTGCGACCTGTAAGTTCTCCCTTGAAACCACTGAAGTCACGAATGGCGGTGGTTTGGAGTCAGTGGAATGCACGCTACAGGGAAATTGCCTCTGAGCTGTCCTTGAAGTAATCCCTTTTATAACAGTTTGTTGTGTCAGTGTGATGCCAGCTCCTGCTCAAATGGCTGCTGCAGATGCCGTACAGTTCGCCAGAGCTATACGCCCAACACCATGATCTAGCCTCTCGATAGCACCAGGACTGTCCAGAGCCTGGTCTTCTTGTGTTTTAGTACATTCGCTGACCAACGCTACGAGTAATCAAGGACAGGTGCTACATTTCTGCAACTCTTTCTGCAATAACATAGAAGGAACATCCAGCTCCTCATAGCTCTACTGCATGACCTCGTTCAGACACAGTGATGTGCTGATAATGGCGTCTTTGTCGCCTTTAAGGCATTCTTGACTAACATCAGTTCAACACGTCCAATCTCAAACGTATCTAACACTGACGATCGTTACAGCGTGTGTTTAAAGCAAATCTGATTTACATCCTCACCGAAATTAGAATAGACGTTGTCTTTAAGATATAGATACATGTCTACCAACTTTAGTTTACCTTGCACAGCTCGTTGGTGTTGCAATTCTTTTCCATCAGTGTATTTCCTAATATTTAAATTTATGTGAATGTCAACAAATTCCTTAGTTTCAGAAATCATTTCCTTTCCATAGCCAGTCAGCATTTTACATCCTGTCTACTTAGCCGTCGTCATTTATCTTGCAATCTAAATAGCAAATCTCACTACCACTTTTGGTATCTCATTTGCTAACCTTATACTTTCAGCATCTCCTGATTTTACTAGGCTACATTCCATTGCCCTCGTTTTACTTACTTTTATGTCCATATTGTAACCTCTTTTCAACATCCATTCCATTCAACTGCTCGTGCAAATCCTTTAAAACATCACAGCTTCATCAGCAGACTGCAATATTTTTATTTCTCCGCACTGAACTTTAATCCCCTTTCCATTTTGTCCTTAGCTTCTCTTTGCTTCTCACTCAATCTACATACTGAATAACAGCAGGAGGAGGTCAATTCGCATGAAATTTGTAGACATAAAAAAAGGCTGTCTAACTATTTTTATTGCTGGTGCAACAATTTCCGACTTTTTGCAAGAATTTCTGAAAAGCGTAAGTCTGAAAGTCGGTATGTCTTACACTCTTTACGCATGTCACTTTTCACTGGCTCGACTAGTCAGGACAAGTTGATGCTTGCATAATACGTTGTCAGCGAATTAAGAACTGTTGATACCTAACTCCATCGCCTGCTTGTGATCGTCCTTATGGAAGACTTACATGTCGACATTCACTTTATTTTCGATAGACGTCATAAACTTCAAGCAATGATCCCTACTTCTTGAAGATTCGCTTCAAGAGATATTATATGATTATTGTGTGAATTATTGCCAGTTTCTTTTGAAGCCTTCAAGGAGACAAACTGCTCTACCAAATCATTTGAGTCTTCTCAAGAGAGGCTGGCGATTTCTATTGATGACTTGTTGGACAGAGTATTCCAGTCATGAAGGTCGTCATCCTCATTATGATCATTCTCTTCTTCTTCTTTTTCTTCTTCTTCTTCTTCTTCATTATCTTCCTCATTCTAATAATAATGATCACCATCATCTTCTTCTTCATCGTCATCATCATATACCTCGCGGTAGTCAGCCTTTTCTTCTCCTCCAATATCTTCATGTTCTGATTTCATAAAGACATTGTTTTTTTTTTTTTAGATTTAACGTCTTTATCTTGGTCTGTCTTCTCCAATCGTTATAACTGATGCAATTTCTATAGTGCTCGAGAAACGGGTTTAAATGATTTCCCCAGCACACAACATACAGGTACATCTTGCCTATCCTGTACCAACACCAGTTTCATATTGATATTTAGTCGATATTTCTCCAAAACCTGGTGATTTTTTTTATCCAACATTATGCGCAGCTGGGTTAGGCTATGGAGGTGAGAATAACAGCTGATTGATAGCTCCTTGGTAAGGATATGCAATATAGGGCTTCAACATACTGACCTACTCAGTTTGGGAACAGCTTAGAAGCGAAAATGTGGTCCAAGCTTTTTGAATCACATCTTCCAACTGTTAGCTTCTAGTGATTTAACAAGGGTCCACATTTCCTTCCTAATCTCAGGTTCGATTAATTTCCATTGTTTAATGTGGTTTGCATGGTGAGCATAATTACTCCATACCAGATGTTTATTAAAGAATGGTTGCCTGAAGTCAGTTGACTTCGACCTATCCATAACTAGAGATAACTAGAGAGCCCTCATTTAGGGCATTGTGATGGTAAATTTAAAAAATTTGAGTAGCCTTTCGAAACGCTGAACATTTGGAAAAGCATTTTTAAATTTCGGAGTTTCTTTAGCATTGTCTTTCTTCCTTATATATTTTCTTCGTCTCTTCAACATAAAAAATATATGTAACTGGATGCTACTGGGGCAGTGACTATCAGTTTGTAGGTTGTTTGCCGGTACTACTCGAACATGGTGACTACCATTACATTGGACGCATGGCTTCATTCAACAAACAGCTATGTGATACAAAATAGAACTTACCTTGATACTTCGTAAAAATTAGAATGAACAGCTGCAGTGGCACAGGCAGTTAATTTTATTTGTACTGTAGCTTTGGTTACAGTTGAAAAACGCTTCATCTCACACAATATCCAAACAAACTGTCAATACGGCCTGTAATATGACTCTTCAATTTAGAAAGGCTTTTGGGCTGTGTTCACTCTTGTGTGAATGATGCTCACTTTACAGGGTAACTAAAACCACGCAGCAGACTATTTGGTGGGGGGGGGGGCAATAATGCTCAGCCCATCATGGGGATCATCCTTACTCTGTACCAGAAGTTTATCAAGGAATGGCTGGCTGAAGTCAGTTGATTTCCACTGATGCAGAACTTGAGAGCCCTCATTCAGGGTGTTGTGAACAAATAGTAGATAAACCTAGTATATCGTTATCACCATCATATTATCAACCCCACATTTGGGTATTAGATGTGAAATTACGTATCCGATACCTTACGAAATTCCACTATAAATCTACGTTAACGCATTTTAAAGTAATAAAAACAGATTAAGAAAATCTTTTATGAAACTTAGCAGAATAAATGCAAAACAAATATGTCAAGAAATTCGAGTATGTTTCAAATTATCAAATAACTATCCTCTTCTAGACTGTTGAAATAAATGTCATCACGACTCATACTCAGTTCAGTGAGCGAAATTCCAGTGAACACTACTGTAAAGTCACTACTGAGGATTTGGTGAGATTAGTAAGAAGTTATAAGAAGGTTGCGTCAAAGTATTGCAGTAGCAACCATTTGCCGGTAAACGTAGTGTGATGACGTGTGGGTTAGAATAACATATACACGAAAGGAATGCAGGATGGGCTAGCTGTACTCGGTGGAAACTTGCTCTGCAACGTGGTAACAGCCAAAGAGGGCAGGGCGATTTCAGCACACCACAGCAATACCCTTGTTGTGAACTACTTGACCACCAGCTTGATAATAATGCAATGAAGACGTTACCAAGCCCACAGCTGACATTCATGTTAATGATTAATGAAAACCTCTTTAGCTACATTCTTACGTATGTATTATGTTTAGATAATAAATGTGTAAAACTGCAGCTTAGGTGGTTTTCGTATGAATTTTGAGACAGATTCATTCAGGGTCCAGCAGTACAACAATGACACCAAATCCTTTCCAGACAATGAAATGATTGGGAACTGCCAACTACGGCCGTGGGTTAGAGACTGGATCGAGGCTGGCCTGCCTTCACTGTCTTCCTGCGGGACTTGGTGCCGTAGCATTGCTGACCTGTCATCAGCGCCTGTCGTCGCCAGACTCCTGCCTTGGGGGTAGCAGGTCATGTCCCCTGCACGGCAGTCTCCGCCTCCCCTGCAATGGATGCGTACTGAGCCTGGGTCGCCGGGAGTTGCCGTTCCATAGACGAACGCCTTAGTAGCAGAAGTATGGGAACACAACTGTCGACAAGGTCGCTGCCTGCTGTGGGGATGCTAGCTGCCGCTCAGTCTAACATCAGCATCGCAGGAGGCCACCACACGCGTCTCCTTGGCAGGGCAGAATCAGCCGCCAGAAGTCGATGTCTGGCAGGGTCGCTGGAGTGAGGCGTGTCCCCCTCGCATCGCTAACATGATCTGTACTTAAAGTTCAAAGAAACATTTATCTCGTTTAGAAGAGTGTCTCTGAGCACGCCAGCTTGTCACCACCACCTCTCACCCTACCGAGAGCCGTCTGCTCTCTACAATACGAAGGTTCAGTTTATGCTCCTAACAATCTAACCTGGCTGGTTCTAAGCCGCTGACAGTCTGCAGCTGCTCACGTTAAAAGTTCCACCATCTAAAGTCTAGGCTTTCTTACATGTCATCGACATCGAAAACCTTTCATCGTTCCATCTATCGAATCGTACTGCGAATTACAAACCAAGAGTTCTGCTCAAAGGACAAACGTTAAGGTACAACCCTTTCCCAAAATATCTTGGAATTCCTCTAGATAGAAACCTGAGTTACAAAGAGCACATTACTAAGCTATCTCATAAAGTTGCTGCAAGGAACAACAAACTACATAAGCTCAGTGGTACCACCTGGGGAACCTCTGCTGACTGTCTGCGTTTAACTGGCATCAGTCTTGTGTACTCTGCTGCCGAGTACTGTGCACCTGTCTGGTTGGAAAGTGTACATCTGAAGAATGTAGACACAAAACTGAACAACACGATGCACTGCATTACTGGTTCCATCAAATCAACCCCATGCCACTGGTTACCTGTATTCAGTCACATCCCTCCACCTCGCTTAAGGCGGAAACAAGCTCTACTGAGGGAGGCAAAGAAAATCTCTGCATCACCCTCTCTACCACTGCACCAGGAATTCTGTCATCGGCCACAGCAACGATTGCGATCAAGAAGACCAGCAAGTGTTACTGCAGGTCAACTCATCGCGGATGGTTTTGATCTAATTTAAAGCTGGAAGCATGAATGATCAACAAAAACATTGGAAACAAGAGCCCATCACTATGAACCCACAAAGAAGCCAAAAGGTTTTGACCTATCGAGGAACCCCTGGTGCCGCCTCAACAGATTAACGACTGGACATGGTTGTCGTAGCCACTTCAGGTACAAATGAGGCTCGATCGGTTCACCAATGTGTGAATGTAATAAAGAAGAGCAGACTATTGAACATCTAGTCCAACGCTGTCCACTTCATCCATACCCTGGAATTCCCGACGACTTGTTCACCCTCACACCCAGCTTCATTAATTGGTTGAAAAACGTGGAATTTAAGGTTTAATCTTGTCTTATATGTTTATAAAATCACTTGTCTTATATCAACTGTATATTGTATAAAATCACCATACGATTAAATAAAAATCGTCATTTATAAAAGCAACGAGCATGTTTTGTTTTGAAATTAATATATGGTATTTGATCTAGGTGTAAATATTTTAAAAAATACGCCATTTTGGAATTATGTTGCAGTAGTTTCGCACTAATATTTTTCCACTTATGCTACAAATAAGAGTTATTGTCTTTTTGAGCTACAGTTTAATATCACATGCTGTATGTTTAGTAACGTTTTACTTCAAAATCATTAGTCTCTGACTTGAATCTCAATACCTGATACGTATCGCGGTTCTTTCTCGCCTCTCTTCTCGTCTAATATCTCATGGCGCTTTACTGAAAATTATCCAGCAGTCACTCGATATGCCGTGTCCTCCCCCCCCCCCCCCCCCCCGTAGGGGGTTCGAGTCCTCCACCTTGCATGGGTGTGTGTGTTGCCCATGGCGTAAGTTAGCTTAAACCTAGATTAAGTAGTGTGTAAGCTTAGGGACCGATGACCTAAGCAGTTTGGTCCCATAAGATTTTACCACAAATTTAAAATTTTTAGTCTCTCGATGAGAGATTTTGACAAATGGGTGTGTGTGTTGTCCATGGCGTAAGTTAGCTTAAGCCTAGATTAAGTACTGTGTAAGCTTAGGGACCGATGACCTAAGCAGTTTGGTCCCATAAGATTTTACCACAAATTTAAATTTTTTAGTCTCTCGATGAGAGATTTTGACAAATGGGTGTGTGTTGTCCATGGCGTAAGTTAGCTTAAGCCTAGATTAAGTAGTGTGTAAGCTTAGGGACCACTGACCTAAGCAGTTTGGTCCCATACGATCTTACCACAAATTTAAATTTTTATGGTCACTCGATGAGAGAATTTTGACTAGACAATCGACATGAAGATCATAGCATGACAATAAATAAAATTTATATAAAAACATTTTACCAGTGTTTACATTGCAGCATATGTTACTGACAGAGTAAAGGCTATCGACCGGTCTCTAATGACAAAGCTCATAACAGTCCACGCTTTTCTATTTTCTCGTACGTCACTTACATAGCGAAAGTGGAACTTTGAGGGAATTACTAATGTGTTGCTTAGTGTCGCAAAGCCTGAATATTTTAGGGTATTGCACGAAAGAAAACTAAGCGAATATGGGAATAGCCATTAATCGAACACCTAAAACAATCTGCGGATGTAAGAATTTTGACGACACAATCTGGGCCCGTATTAGCAAAAATATTCACTTATGGTGTCCCATGTAGAAGCATCGAGGTTTTGGCACTTAACCGGAACTTAGTCAGTTTTCTAGAAAAATCCGAGAATATGAGTATTATGTATTTTTTGAGTACACGGTGACAATTATTGAACTATATGAAAAAAAACGTAAATTAGTTACAAAATCTGCCGTGCACAAAATTTTGTCCACATACAGACACCGCTACAGATATCCGAATTTAGGTTACGACATATTCGATATGCTTGCCATCATTGGCGATGATGTGGCGAATAGCGAAATTCTGCATGGCCCGCTGAAGTGGCGCTACATCGATGCTGTCCACGACCTCCTGAATGGCTGTTTTCAGCTCAGCAACGGTGTTATTGCTGTGCACTTTGCTATTAACATGGTCACACAAAAACGACTCGCATGTGTGCAGATCCGGAGAATATGGCAGCCAATCGAGGCCCACGCCATTGACCTCTGGGTCCCCCAGAGACAGAATGCGGACCCTGAAGTGCTCCTCCAGGACGTCACACGCTCTCCTGCTTCGATGACGTAGAGCTCCGCCTTGCATGAACCACATCTTGTCGACATCAGGGTCACTTCGAACAATGGGGACGAAATCATCTTCCAAAACCTTCAGGTACCGTTCGGTAACCACCGTGCCATCAAGGAATATCGCACCGATAATTCCGTGACTGGACATTCCACACCACACAGTCACCCGTTGAGCGTGCAGAGACTTCTCGATCGCGAAATGCGGATTCTCAGTCATCCAAATGGGCTAATTTTGCTTATTGACGAACCCATCCAAATGAAAGTGGGCTTTGTCGCTAAGCGAAACCATACACTGCGTATTAATTTCCTTCGTGCTCTGCGGCCAACCGTTCAGTTTGAACGTCCTAACGCAAACCGTTCAGGAGTTATGACGATTTTATTTCATGTAGTTCAATCATTGTAATCTGTGTTTGTAACGCTGTTGGTTCCCGCGTTCCGGTTCCAGAGTGTAGTGATTTTTTTTTTTTATGAGGCTGGCGTTCTCAACTCTTTTAAGTGGTCACGAGAAAAAATTGCTGCGAAATTCTGAAACACAGGAAATAGATGTCTCGCAGCTAATGCTACATGCACTGTAGGATGCAAATGCAGAAGGTATTGTTTGAATAATGGATCAGGCGGATCACCTACCCAGTGACATTTCGAAGTGATACGGCATGGATTTGCACACAATAAGGTGCTTTCAAGGAAAATAAATAAAAGATTTACGGCACTCGCATTGTAGCGGAAGCCTGCATAAGGCACGCGCGGCATCTTTCAAACCAGAGAGCTGACAGGTGCACAGCTCAAGGTGCGCGTGACGACACACTCCGAGACTGTTCTGTCGCAGGTGCGCTGCCGCAGGAACACAGCCTGGGACGCACAACAGTATCTGCATTTTATGTCACTGTCAGAACTATCCAGACGATCCGAATTTTGCGTAAATTGCCGTTGCATTCAAAAGTTTTCCAAACGACGTTCGATGTTTTTAACAACACTTCAGTATTTATCATAATCAACAATAATTCTATTGGCGTAGGTCAATGATTTGACCCTTGACGAAATAATGACTGATGTCCCTACAAGCCATTTCATTTCATTATACGACTCACGCTCTTTTCACCAACGCATTTGACTATTGGCTTGGCTTAATGTGACACAAATGACGATTCCTTTGGGCAACCAGGCAGCCATCAGCAATTATGAACGCACTGAGTATGAGTTCTGCGGAACTCAACTTATCTTGACTTTTCAAGTAGGCTTTGTGTGACATGCTTCAATAACGCGAAAGCATTTACTCGCTGAGTCACGAAAAAATAGGTAATAAAGGGAGGCACGCACTAGTATAAGTCAGTTATTTGATGCTACTGTCCTTTGCGCATGTGCCACTGAGATTTTGCTTGTACGCCTACATAGTTTCTAGAGTTTCAGAACGTAACTATTGAGGATTTTACTGCCCAGAGTCTAATTTTTATTTCAGAATCTTAAACATGGCTGTGAATCAGCAACTGCATATATTTGAAGAGGTTGAAAGAATCAGCCAATCAGTTGCAAACCAAAGGTTTATTTATCTCTTGGCCTACGTTTCGATATTTCTAAAAATACCTTCTTCGGAAAGAGTGGGCCATGTTACATCACGTGGTGGTAAATTACATTAGCTGAAGATCCGCTCGGCTTCAGCTAACGTAATTTACTACCATGTGATGTAACGAAGCCCACTTCTTCCAAAGAAGATATTTTTAGAAATATCGAAACCTTGGTCAGGGGCTAAATAAACCTTTGCTCTGCAACTGGCTGACTGATTTTCTTCAACCTCTTCTAATTTGTATTTGTTTATTTATTTTTGTTCATATACGAGAGTGTTCACAGAACCATCTCCTTATTCCTACAAGTAAAACCGTAACCAGCTGGATGACAACCAGGTTGTCCCAAGTGGAATGCCCAATATTCAGGGGTATGACAGGAAGGATCACACAACATAAAAAATATTCATATGAATAAATACGCTATTCTGCATGGTTAGAGGCACAACACATTTAACGTAAGTTGTTACTTAGTTTTGCATTATTTATTGGATAAAAATTATATCCAAACAGCAATTTTGTGTATCCATGTGACAGATTTGTCCATGTGATTTTAGTCTAGTGCAACATTTGTTTATCTGTGTGTATTAGAAGAGACAGTAATACACCAAGAATAACCAGTTGTGAATGGCCGCTTTATACAGCGCTGTTGGGGACGGTGTTTTTGTTGCTGTCCCTGAAGTCTTTGTCACTTGCAAGAATAGAATGTCATTTGACGTTTCTTCGTAGTAACTGATCGAGGTGATCTGCCATAGGTGCGGCATAGCGGATGAATTTCTTCTAGAAATTTAGATGGCCTAACACGGACTGGAGATGTTTAGTGTCGTTAGGGAATGGAAGTTCCTGGTCGGGCTGAATGTACTGCAATCAGTCTGGGCTTTGTTCCCGAGGAATTTAGGTCATGACCTAGACGTTCGACCTGTGATAAAAAAAGATAGAAAAGATAGTATCTGTTTTTGATGCACTTGAGATTGGCCCTTTGGGGAATAGCAAAAATGCATCTACGTTGGCTGTTAAAATTAGGGTATTTTTCCCCGTAAATATTGTCATCCAGATATCTGATTGTATAGAAAATCCTACAAAACTGTATTCTGGCCGCTGTTTCGGAATCCGATGTCGGAATAGCAAAAGTCAAAATGGCGAATCCAGTACTGAGGATCAAAAATTAAGCGGGTGCAAGTGAAACTTCGGGTATTAAGTGTTGTGAAGACATTGATAACGAATTAGAAGTCGAAATGCCCGTACTGAAATGATTCATTCTATATTTTATATTTTTTTAATCGAAATCAGAATTACGTTTGTTGCTTTGTCATTATTGCTTTCAGAAGGGTCGCTGTCGGTGTGTCCACTGGGAGATGGTTCGAAAAGCAGATCTTTTACCCAATTAACATCTGTTTAGCTTCATCAATCATCATTTGTTGGATGGATCTGAAGATGGCAGAAGACGATGGAATACGAGATGCATCGTTATTTCAAAGGAATATCTGAGTGTAAAATCTTCTCGAAAACGCCAAATATCCTAATTACGAACTTCCTGTCCTTCCTCAGATAACAGACCAATGGACAGAATATTGTGCCTCCACTAAAGTTGCCATTCGACTTCCGGGAAATTTTAATCTCGTAAATAAAGATTATTTTCTAATTTGTGAAAAAAGATGATCGCAATCCCGAATACCACCCAAAGGAATGTGAACAAAACGCTAATGGCATTCTTTTTCGTGAGCAAATAATATTTTACGAGATAATTTCAATAATGAGAGAAAAATGACAGTCCGCTAAAAACGTACCAACATGTGCACCCACATACATTTGAACTCGTTAACTATACTGTTAAAGTAGTAGGAGCGCCATTTAAAAAGGTGCAGCTACGCAGAGGAAATTTTGTTGCCAACGATTTCAGACAATACCGGTAGTCTTCTAGTTTTAAGTCGTATACATCATTACAGCGATCAAAAATATCACGAACATACCCTCTGGAATACTACCCACATTATTTCATCCTGGCACTAGGCAGAAGAGAAAATTCAGGGTGTGCTACATAACGATGGGTCTGACTGTAGGTAAGGCAAAGGCACCACAGGCAGGCAATTTTGCAACGACTGATAATGGAAGCAAGTCTAAAAAAAATCAGAATTTGTCGATCTGGGAAAAGCGTTGGTAACGTCAAATAGTGCAAGATGTTCGAAATTATGAAAAAATAGAGGTAAGCTACAGTTAGAGATGGCTGATATGCAACATGTACGAAAGCCAAGAGGGAATAGTAAGAGTGGAAGATCAAGTACGAAGTGCTCGGATTAGAAACGATATAATACAGGGATTGACATTCCTCCCCTTCTGTTCAAACTATACGTCGAAGGAGCAGTAATGGAAATAAAAGAAATGTTCAGGAGTGGAATTAAAATTTAAGGTGAAAGGATATTAACGATATGATTCGCTGATGCCAATGCTGCCCTCAGTGAAGGTGAAGAAGACTATATGATCAGCAGAATATGGATTGAGAATAAATCGAAGAAAGACAAAAGTAATGAGAACTAGCAGAATGGGGACAGCGAGAAACTTAACATCAGGATCTATGGTCACGAAGAAGATGAAGTTAAAGTATTTTACTGCCTGGGCAGCAAAACAACCAAGGACGGACGCAGTAAGAAGGACATCAAAAGCAGACTTTAGCACTGGCAAAAATGGGCATTCCTGGCTAAGAGAAGTCTACTAGTATCAAACACAGACCTTAATTTGAGAAAGAAATTTCTGAGAATATACGTTTCGAGCACAGCATTGTATGGTAGTGAAACATGGACTGTAGGATAACTAGAACAGAAAAGAGTCAAGGTATTGTGGTGCTACAGAATAATGTTGAAAACTAGTTGGAACGATGAGTTAATGAAGGAGGAGGTACTCCGCTGAAAGGATGAGAAAAGTAAAATACGAAAAACACTGAAAAAAAGTGACAGGATGATAGGATTCTGTTATCAGAGATTAACTTCTATGACATTAAAGGAAGCTGTAGAGGGTAAAAACTGCTGAGGAAGACAGAGATTCGAATACTGCCATCGAATAACAGAGGACTTTGTTACAAGTGCTACTCTGAGATGAAGAAATTGGCAGAGGAGAGGAATTCGTGTCGGCCTCATCAAACTGGTCAGACGACCGGATCGCTGTCATATACTGACACAAAAAGTACAACACCAAAAAATAATTCATGTAGAATAACGTAATTTAGGTACTATATTTGTCTAGGTAACATCATAAGTGATTGTTTTGTACAGGTGATGGATATCACTTTGTGGGATGGAGTTCTATGCCTGTTGAGCCAAGTCGTTCAATACAGGGACGGTTAATGCTGGTTGTGAATGACGAAGGGATTCGACAATGTTCCATGGGTGCTCGACTGGAGACAGATTTGGTGATCAAGCAGACCAATGCAACACGTCGACACTCTATAGAGCATGCTGGGTTACAACAGCGGTATGTGGGTAAACGCTATCCTGTTGGAAGACATCACTTGAAATGCTGTTCATGAATCGTATCACAAGATGTCAAATCACCAGACTGACGTGCAAATTGCAGCCAGGGTACATGAGACAACCGCAGAAGTGCTCCTGCTGTCATACGGAATCGCCCGTCAGACCATAATTCGAGCAGTAGGTGCAGTGAGTCTTGCACCCGGACAAGCTGGCCTCCTTGCAACCAAAACACGACCGTCACTGGCACCCAGGCAGAACCAGCTTTCATCAGAAAACACAACAGACCTTAACCTTGCCCTTCAACGAGCTCTCAGTTGATACCACTGACGTTGCAAATGGCGGCGGTTTGGGATCAGTGGAAAGCACGCTACAGGGCGTCTGACTCGGGACTGTCTTTGAGGTAACAGATCTGCAACAGGTAGTTATATAACTGTCGTGCCAAGTGCTGCTCAGATTGCTGGAGCAGATGGTGTACGATGGACCAGAGCCATATGTCGGACACGATGTCTTCCCTCTTAGTAGAGCGACTTGGCCGTCCAGATCCCGGTCTTCTTGCCGCCATACATTATCGTGACCACTGCTGCCACCAATCGTGTCCAATGGCTACATTCCCGCCAAGCAGTATCGCACAAAGAACATTCACCTTGTTATTGCGCTATTATACGATCTCGTTCGAAATCGTGACGTGTTGCTAATGGCGCCTTTGTAGCCTTAAAGGTGTTTTTGGCTGACATCTACTCACCAGGTCTAGTCTCGAAGGTAACTAAATCCACGACTATGAGCTGTGTTGGCTCGTATCGAGTGCGGTATGTACATTGAATCTCTGATTCGATTTCCATCTTGCGACTCGCCTTTGGGTTTGAAATGGTTGCGAGGCGGATGAGTGCAGATGGACAGTCACCGGGGACGAGGAGGAAGAAAGTCTGTTCGAGAAAGCGTCTGTTGACACTCGCCGGTATTCGAAGTCTTGACCTATTCGCTCTGAGGGAAGCGTTGCAACGGGAAGCGCGGGATAGCCGCTAGGTCCATGGAGCCTTTCCACGGTTCCCGCGTCTCCTCCCGTCGGAGGTTCGATTTCTCCCTCGGCCATGGGTGTGTGTGGTGTCCTTAGCGTAAGTTAGTTTAAGTTAGCTTAAGTAGTGCGTAAGTCTATGGACCGATGACCTCAGCAGTTTGGTCCCATAGGAACTTACCACAAACTTCCAAAATTTGCTATGGGAAGGACTCCTTTCCTGTTGTCGAACGGTGTTGTGTTATCTAATTTGGCGGCGTTGGCTGACCCGGTTGTTTCTGCGCTGCCCAACGTGATTCGTTCCTGAGGTGTGAATTTGTGCTTTCCGGCAAGTTTGGATATGCCGCCTATAGAAGCCGTTTGAGCTTGCCACGGCCCTGTGTTATTTTTTGAAAAGTAACTTCCTTGTGATACCTAGGCGTGACGATATTTGTGATAGTTTTTTACTGTTTTGTTAAAAGATACCTCCGGTAGCTCCTTGCCTAATGATACTTAACATTATTACAGTCAGAATCTGTGCAAGCGGAGGGAATCTGAGGAGGAGGAGGAGGAGGAGGAGGAGGAGATTAGTGTTTAACGTCCCGTCGACAACGAAGTCATTAGAGACGGAGCGCAAGCTAGGATTAGGAAAGGACTGGGGAGGAAATCGGCCGCGCCCTTTCAAAGGAACCATCCCGGCATTTGCCTGAAGTGATCTAAGGAAACCACGAGAAACCTAAATCGGGATGGCCGCACGCGGCATTGAACCGTCGTCCTCACGAATGTGAGTCCAGTGTGCTAACCACTGCGCCACCTAGCTCCGTAAAGTGGGAATCTGATGGTGGTCACAGTTGCTACTGGAGCTGTCATGAAAATTTATGATTAATGTGCTCTTTTACTTATGTTTTAGATTATAATCTGGCCAGATCCATTAGTATGCTGTATGCGCTGCCGGAGAGCTGTGAAATTTTCTGTGTTGGCACCCCTGAGAGTTTTGTAAGGCGAGATTTCTTGTCTAATTCTTGGTGCCTGATTGGGTCTGCGGGTCGTCTTGTACTAATATCTGACAGTTAAATTATTAAGAGAACCTGTATTTCAACCGGAAGGGAGGTTCAGAATTGTTATTTAAAACCTACTTAAATTACTTTTGTAGCTTGGTTGTGTTAACATACTTAGTCTTGGTTCTCGCCGGTTTTTAAAATGTACTATTCTTGAAATTCTCTGTTTTGTCTGCTAATCACTGTTTGCTGGGTGTTGTAACTTTTTCTGTTTTGCTTCTTCAGGCAGCTATTTGCTGCAAATGTGTTACGTACTAATTGACCTGTGGGTGTTTCTAGGCATCTTCTTGTCACTTGACGCTTATTTTACGGAGCGCCCTGCTTTTGCCAGATGGGTCAGCTACTGTTTCTGCAGTCAGTGCGTGTAGTTGGCCCGGCCTGACAAGGGTAAGCGCATCTTCGGCACGATGTGGGATTCGCCACTGCTGTTACTTTGTGTGGAGCAGCTCTACGGCACGGTGAGTGTTACTTCAGTAAAGTCTTGCCTTCACTGGTTCACGTGGGACTATAGCTTTCCAGAGTTCACGTATTTCTTACCTTTTGGCTTGGATCTCTTCTCATGCCTTGCCCTTTTCGTAGTAAGTTTTCCCTGGTCAGCCGGACCATCTGCTAACCCTTGTATCTGCTTAAATTTATCGGGTCGTAACACTGAAAATGCAGATAAAATAACTTCTGCACCATCCAAAATTTTTCGCTATTTAATGTCTGTTGTTAACTTGTACACTGTTTCTAAATCTGAATGTGTAAGCTTTATTACATAAATTATAGTCAATGTGTGATGAATGTGTATTTATTTCTGACTGTTTATAATTCATTGTAGTTATAATGTAAATATTGTAAATTGCTGGGTGATAGCCAAAGGAACTTTATAAAATGTATCGATGACAACGGCAAATGGCAGTAGCTATGCCGTTGTTTATCTTTTCGTATGAAGGGTCTCTCTCGCGCTGCTAGCAGAGAGGAAGCAGAGAAGCTTGAGACTTGTAAGAGTGCGGAAGGGTTTGTTGGGCGCTCCCGCACTCACGGTGTGCAGCTATGATAGCGCCAGTGTAGGCAAACCTACTTCGTTAAACCGTAAGTATTGAGAGTACGCTACGAGCGAACAGACGGAGGAAACTGCAGTTCTAACCACTGGCCGTCTCAAAAGTATCCGTGTCTCTGAAAACGACTCTTGGTTCGCAGACAGCAGCAGTTCAGCATTGTCGTCGGCTACATTTGTCCGTCGTGCTCACAGTTAGCAACATCGTAAGACCTCTAGCTGACGGAGTATTACTAACATTGTACAGGCATTACCCAGTGGCATTTCTTTCACAAACTTTAATAATTTTCTTGAATAATAACCAGCAATAGCTAAAACTTGTCGGCCACCGGCGTTGTTATCGTCCTCAGACATTATTAACAAGTAGACTCCCTTTCCTTTCCATGCAATCACCAAGTGTCGTAAAAATACGAAAATTGATTAGCTATTTACAAGCAGTTCTGTTTCTTTACTAATGAAAAGTTTCTGTCTAAATTTGGCTTCCTCAGTATCTGTGCAATACTGTACTGCATAACAGAGGCTTAACGAATTTGTAATTTTGAGTATTAACCCCAGTCACTTAAAATAATGAAAAATTTCACCGGCAACAACTTCTTAGCGAGTGACTTTTGCTGGCTTGGTAAGTATGTTGCTCTTAAATTAAAAGTGAATTCAGTTACGCATTTGATTAAAGTAAATTCAATCCAATCTTTCAATAATTCAAAATAAATTGTTTGACCTTTTCCACATTTTGAATACGCTACGCTGAGGTTACTGAAAGTCTTTCTTTTTTACGTGACAAAATTTCAGTTACAGCCAGCCAGTTACTTAATCAGTAACTTCATTTAACTTTGGTTTCAAAATTTAGTATTTCAGATTAAGTAACTGTAAACTCAGTGCTTGCTGATTTGTTTATTTTCTCGTGAATTAATGTGTTGTTGAAAAGCGTGACAACGTTCTGTTGCCACGCCAGTGATTATTTACCTAATTTTCTTTGCCATTATCTTTCTTAAGTCTATGGAGAGTCACTGCCCTAATGGGCTGTCGACCGCTTAATTATCCCGTTTTTGCTTATCAGCATTCTTTTGTATTATCAGTATTTTTGTATTAAAAATATTACGTCGCACCCTCTTCTTCCTGTGTGGTTCGTGAGCAATTGCACTATATTCCACCTCTTTCAAAATTATTCTCAGTATTTAAATTAGGTTTAGAATAGATTCTTCCTTCAGAAGTGTCTGTTGTATACGTTCCTCCTAATAAGCAGTATTATTTTACTACGGTAACGATAGCTTTACTCACTGTAAAATTTCGTTAGGCATACGCGATCACAGTCACTATATCACAATCCAATTGGTCGATTAGGAAGGGGAAGGTTACAAGGTCTGTTAAAGGACCGGTTTAAGTTTTGGTTTGAGGTTTAAAAGTATTCTGTTAGCTTGCGACATTTAGATTTGTATAAACATTTTTATAAGTGTGCGCTAGCTAGTCGTTGTCAAATTTGATTTTTAAAATCACGCTTTAAATTCGTCAGGTCTCTTAACACTTTTAGACCTGAATTTTATCTGGAGGTAGGACGAGTTGTATAAAGCTCTAGGGTGTTTTTTTAAATACTTTTTCAAGCAATGTTTAGCGAAATATATGTATTCGTTATCAAAACGTACTTCATACACTCAGCTTAATTTTGCGGAGAAACATATTAATTTTGAAATATACACGTAGTAACAAATACACTGATCATTTATCAATTACCATCCAAAAGTACAATAGTTTCCTTCATCTATACAGTGAAATATATTATTAACTAAAAACTTCCGGAAATGCTTGTGGTCACTTGTAGATATTAACCACCAACTACCTTGTATGCTTACGGTCACATGTTCATATTTTTATAGTGATACGGAACAGGAGGCGGCACTGGTGTACGAAGAGAAGATTCAACAATCGCAAATGAACACATAATGTTTCCATTGAAGAAAAATTTGTGTGTTGCAGGTAACATACAGTAAAAATAATGTACAGAATTGTAGCCAAAGGGTCTGAAAGGATTAAATCACCGTGATTCTTCAATATTTCACGGCGTACTTCATTACTTCGTCTGAAAGTGTTAAACTTTGGTCGGTAATTTAAAACAACTCTGTTACATTGTACAATTAACTTTCTTTAAAAATTTTACCTGTAACTGAATTTTTGCTAGTCGTCATTACATTTGAACTTCAAAAATTTTGCTTTACATTTGTCAGGTCTCTTAAAGGACTGTGTTAAATCTTCGGGCTGTAATTTAAAATTGTTGTGTTAGCCTTGAACATTTAAGGTGTCATATTTGTTTAAACATTGTCCTATAATTGCTCAGTTTGTTAAGCCATTGTGCTCCTTTGAATTTAAAGCATTTCACTTACTGTTTTTAGAACTGCAGATACCTAAATGATTATTTAATCATATTTAAGTATTGTTTCCTTTAAAATATAGTTGAGTAACTGTGAATCACTTGGAAAATAATGAATGATGTCACAACCCAGGGCCTGGGCATTCCACGACTTCCTGTTAACCTGGCTAGCTGGAGGTCAATTGAAAAGCGCTGCGTGTATTTAAAGCAGATCTGATCTGTATCTATCAGCGGCACTCTTGCGCAGCTGGGGCGAAATTCGAATAAATCACCTTTCAGATGTAGAAAAGCGCACGCCAACTTTCGTCTATGTCGCAGAACCCCTTCTTGGTGTTGCAATTTATTTTCCGTCAGTGTATATTAAACTGGCTAAAAAAACAGTTTCTGAAACATGCATCTTTTTCCGATTCTGTGTTTACAGCCAATAGTCAGGGCACGCATCATATCGACTCGAGACTGGAATGACACCGCGGCTTTCGGCGAGTGTACACCAGTACTATTTAGACCAGATTTCGCGGGACTAAAGTCAGAACGCTTAACTGTTTTTCCCACTCAAGTTCTGAAGCGAGTTGGCCCACAGTGCGGCGCCAGGATAAAGCCGGATCTATTCGCGGCCGTGTGACCTGCGGAAGCAAGCAGGTCCAGGAGGCCAGTGACCTGGTGCGGCTCGTGCTGCCTCGTGGCGCCTGGTGAGTGTGTGCCATCTTCTGTATGTCTTCTGCTGGTGTGACCGCTGTGGTTTTGATAGGTACACCACCCGCATGATGCTAGTAAGAGAAGGTTTGCTGGTAGAAAAGCCGAATGACCCGTCCACAGAACAGTCCACATTTTTATTTCATTATAGTGATCCCAATTAGGATAGTACCCACTAGTACAATACATTTAGTATCGATTCCTGATAACGCTAACCTGTGCTGAGAATTGCTGGTACGTGCTACTGAGTCGCTATAATGTTTGGGTGACTCTGAAAGCCCCGGTTCTTGCCTGTATGAATGATTATTCCTCCTGATGGGTTTTTCATTGAAGTTTTATGTAGTTTCTGCTGTCTGATAGCAGATGATGATGACGTTCTGAACTCAAAGTTGAATACATTAGTAGGGGGTCATTGTAAAGTCACTCATTGGTTTTCCGCCACTTTCTGTCTATAATTTTTAATCCTTTTATTTAGAAATATCCGTGCATCCTGATGATGTCATTGAAAGGGTACGTGTCTTGTGAAGTTATTATGATCCAGACACTACCTGAACATTTAACTCACTTTCTTGTTGACCTCTCACCCGCAGTCACAGCTTTACTAGTAATATGGGATGTAATTCGTTTTGAGACTGCAAGAACGTTTTATTTAGAACAAATAATTTCGCCTTGTCTTAAAGTGTGAGGTTTTTTTTTCGGTTTATATCGCTGCACTTCACTGACCCAGAAGACATTTAGGTTTTCACGTTTTTTTTTTTTCTGTGTCACTGATGTAAAGTATTGTCAATCCGAACACCTTTGTACTGAAAAACATTAGGAGCCAATAAAAAGGTGACCACTGAAGATGCATTAAAAGATAACGAAACTCGTTTGAGCCGGCCGGATTGGCCTAGCGGTTCGAGGCGCTACAGTCTGGAACCGCGCGACCGCTACGGTCGCAGGTTCGAATCCTGCCTCGGGCATGGATGTGTGTGATGTTTTAGGTTAGTTAGGTTTAAGTAGTTCTAGGGGACTTATGACCTCAGCAGTTGAGTCCCATAGTGCTCAGAGCCATTTGAACCATTTTTTCGAAACTCGTTTACTTTAAGTAAGTAATTGCAGCAGAAAATGTGAAGTATATTACTTATACCAAAGACTGAAGTAACAGTGTCTAACAGAAATGAGACACAGAGGAAACGTAACATCAAAACTGGGGGACACGTAGCACACGGCTTGAAGGAATTCTGCTACCCTTAATGCTCTAGTCAAGGAGGACGTAAGAAGCACACTAGCACATTCCAAAAGAGGATTTCTCGGTATAAAAGGTCGATCAGCATTAAATATAGAAACATTTCTCTACTCGTATTTATCGCAGCCCGGCACTCCATGGAAGTGAATCATGGACTGTGAGGAAAGCAGGGAAAGTAGAGAATGTGGTTCAAATGGCTCTGAGTACTATGGGACTTAGCATCTTTGGTCATCAGTCCCCTAGAACTTAGAACTACTTAAACCTAACTAACCTAAGGACATCACACACATCCATGCCCACGGTAGGATTCGAACCTGCGACCGTAGCGGTCGCGCGGTTCCGGACTGAGCGCCTAGAACCGCTAGACCACCGCGGCCGGCTAGTAGAGAATAGAAATGTGCTACAGAACGATACTGAAAATTAAGTGGACTGATAAAATAATAAATGAAGAGGTTCTATATAGAGGAAAGGAATGTGTGGAAAACGCTGATCAGAAGGCCCAGGTTAATGGGACGTGCGGTAACACATCATAGTTTAGAAACCCTGGAAATCTGGGAATGCTTAGAGAGTAAAAACTGTAGAGGGATACAGAGATCGGAATATACCCGACAAATTAGTGGAGGAGGTAAGTGTAAAAGAGTAAAAGCTACTCTGATTTGAAGGCATTGGCACAAGAGTCACAATCGTGAGGTGCCGCTTGTGTTTCCAGTGGTTTATCGCCCATTATGTTACAACACCTCCCCATTCAAACAGCGAAACTTCAGGTGTGCACCAGGGCAGCATAATAGGTCCATTGCTTTTTATGATTTACGTAAACGATCTGGTTGATGGTATTGAAAGTGACAGTACACTGTTTGTCGATGATGCTGTAGTTTACAGGAAAGTAGTATCACAGAAAAGTTGTGAACAAATCAATGAAGATTTTCAGAAAATAAATGCGTGGTATAATTTCGTGTGACGAGAGCCTCCCGTTGGGTAGACCGTTCGCCTGGTGCAAGTCTTTCGATCTGACGCCACTTCGGCGACTTGTGGTGTAATTACTGGCAGTTATCTCTCAATATTAGTAAGTGTAACCTACTGCGTATAACAAGGCGAAAATACCCATTAACGTACGAGTACCAAATTAATGCCCAGTGTTTGGAAGCGGTAACATCCATCAAGCGTCAGGGTGTGACTATTCGAAATGATCTCAAATGGAATGACCAGCTTACACAAGTAACGGGCAAGGCGGACTCTAATTTGTGGTTTATTGCTAGAATTCTGAAGCGATGCAGTCCTTCAGCAAAGGAATATGCTTACAATACGTTAGTTCCTCCAGTCTTAGAATATTGTTCGTCTGTATGGAACCCTTACCAGTTGGGTCTGATTCAAAATATTGAGATGGTCCAAAGAAGAGCGGCAAGATTCGTGACTGGTACATTTAGCCATCGTGAGAGCGTTACAAATCTCATAGAAAGTGTGAAGTGGGACACACTTGCAGACAGATGACGCCCTAAACGGAAGGGGCTGCTCACTAAATTCCGAAATCCGATGTTCCCCGAGGATGTAGAGCATATATTACTACCACCAACTTTGAACTCGCGTAATTATCACCATTCAAAGATAAGGGAAATTAGAGCTCGTACTGAGGCGTTCAGACATTCGTTTTTCCCTCACGCGATCCGCGAATGGAACAAAGGGGGGGGGGGGGGGGGGGGGGAAATACGACTGGCGCGAATTGTGCCCTCTGCCAAACACCGCTTGGTGGCTAGCGGAGTGTATATGTAGATGTAGATTTCCCCTTGATTAGATTAGATTAGATTAATACTAGTTCCATGGATCATGAATACGATATTTCGTAATGATGTGGAACGAGTCAAATTTTCCAATACATGACATAATTAAGTTAATTTAACAACATACTTAAGTTAATATAACAACTTTTTCATTTTTTGTGTTTTTTATTTTTTTATATTTTTTTATTAATATTTTTTTAATTTATATCTAAAAATTCCTCTATGGAGTAGAAGGAGTTGTCATTCAGAAATTCTTTTAGTTTCTTCTTAAATACTTGTTGGTTATCTGTCATACTTTTGATACTATTTGGTAAGTGACGAAAGACTTTAGTGCCAGTATAATTCACCCCTTTCTGTGCCAAAGTTAGATTTAATCTTGAATAGTGAAGATCATCCTTTCTCCTAGTATTGTAGTTATGCACACTGCTATTACTTTTGAATTGGGTTTGGTTGTTAATAACAGATTTCATAAGAGAGTATATATACTGAGAAGCTACTGTGAATATCCCTACATCCTTAAATAAATGTCTGCAGGATGATCTTGGGTGGACTCCAGCTATTATTCTGATTACACGCTTTTGTGCAATAAATACTTTATTCCTCAGTGATGAATTACCCCAAAATATGAGGCCATATGAAAGCAACTAGTGAAAATAGGAGTAGTAAGCTAATTTATTAAGATGTTTATCACCAAAATTTGCAATGACCCTTATTGCATAAGTAGCTGAACTCAAACGTTTCAGCAGATCATCAATGTGTTTCTTCCAATTTAATCTCTCATCAATGGATACACCTAAAAATTTGGAATATTCTACCTTAGCTATATGCTTCTGATTAAGGTCTATATTTATTAATGGTGTCATACCATTCACTGTACGGAACTGTATGTACTGTGTCTTATCAAAATTCAGTGAGAGTCCATTTACAAGGAAACACTTAGTAATTTTCTGAAGGACAGTTTTGACAATTTCATCAGTTAACTCTTGTTTGTCAGGTGTGATTACTATACTTGTATCATCAGCAAAGAGAACTAACTTTGCCTCTTCATGAATATAGAATGGCAAGTCATTAATATATATTAAGAACAACAAAGGACCCAAGACTGACCCTTGTGGAACCCCATTCTTGATAGTTCCCCAGTTTGAGGAATGTGCTGATCTTTGCATATTATGAGAACTACTTATTTCAAATTTCTGCACTCTTCCAGTTAGGTACGAATTAAACCATTTGTGCACTTTCCCACTCATGCCACAATACTTGAGCTTGTCTAGCAGAATTTCATGATTTACACAATCAAAAGCCTTTGAGAGATCACAAAAAATCCCAATGGGTGGTGTTTGGTTATTCAGATCATTCAAAATTTGATTGGTGAAAGCATATATGGCATTTTCTGTTGAAAAACCTTTCTGGAAATCAAACTGACATTTTGATAGTACTTCATTGTTACAGATATGTGAAGCTACTCTTGAATACATTACTTTCTCACAAAATTTTGGATAAAGCTGTTAGAAGGGAGATTGGACGGTAATTGTTGACATCAGATCTATCCCCTTTTTATGCAAAGGTATAACAATAGCATATTTCAGTCTATCAGGGAAAATGCCCTGTTCCAGAGAGCTATTACACAGGTGGCTGAGAATATTACTTATCTGTTGAGAACAAGCTTTTAGTATTTTGCTGGAAATGCCGTCAATTCCAGTGAGTTTTTGCTTTTAAGCAAGTTTATTATTTTCCTAATTTCTGAGGGAGAAGTGGGTGAGATTTCAATTGTATCAAATTGCATAGGTATGGCCTCTTCCATTAACAGCCTAGCATCTTCTAATGAACACCTGGATCCTACTATATCCACAACATTTAGAAAATGATTGTTAAAAATATTTTCAACTTCTGACTTTTTGTTCATAAAGTTTTCATTCAATTTGTGCTCTTGGTTGACCTATTTCTCTTTTAATAATATTCCAAATTGTTTTAATTTTATTATCATAGTTGCTGATTTCAGACATGATACACATACTTCTGGATTTTTTAATAACTTTTCTTAATATAACACAGTAATTTTTATAATGTTTGATAGTTTCTGGGTCACTACTCTTTCTTGCTGTCAGATACATTTCCCTTTTCCGGTTACAAGATATTTTTATACCCTTAGTAAGCCATGGTTTGTTACAAGGTTTCTTATGAGTATATTTAACTATTTTCTGGGGGAAGCAGTTTTGAAATGCATTTACAAAAATGACATGAAATAAATTATATTTTAAATTGGCATCAGGTTCACGGTACACCTCATCCCAGTCTAACTGCTGTTGGCTTTCCCTGAAATTTGCAATTGTTAAATCGTTGACTGAATGTACTACTTTAGAGGACTGTTTAGTATCGCTGAATGGAGCTATGTCATATATCGTAACTAGCTGTGCACCATGATCAGAAAGACCATTCTCAACAGGCTGAGCATTTATCTGGTTAAACTTATCTTGGTCTATAAAGAAGTTATCTATCAGTGAGCTGCTATCCTTTACCACACGAGTAGGAAAATCAATAACGGGTGTCAAATTGAAAGAACCGATTAATACTTCAAGGTCATTTTTCCTACTACCCTCTTTCAGAGAATCTACATTGAAGTCCCCACAAATAATAATTTGCTTCCCCCTGTCTGACAGATAGCACAACAAGGAGTCCAAATTTTTCAGAAATAGATGAAAATTTCCTGATGGGGACCTATATACTATTACAGTTATAAATGTGCCTTTATTTAATTTAAGCTCACAGGCACATGCTTCTACATGTTTCTCTACACAAAACTTTTTTGTTTCTATACTTTTTGCACAATGATAACTTTTGACATATACGGCAACTCCTCCTTTCTCCCTATTTTCTCTCATTACATGTGCAGAGAGCTTATATCCACTTACATTTACCTTATCCATATCAGTAACAATGTGATGCTCAGACAGGCATAGTATATCTATTTCATCCTCAGCTTCTAAATCTTCTAAACAAACCAGAAGCTCATCTATTTTATTCTTTAAACTCCCAATATTTTGATGAAATATACTTACATTATTTTTAATTATACTTTTATGAGAACCTTTCCTTATTCTAACATTTGCAGTACTCTCCTGTCTGAGTTTCTCATTGTGCTTAGGCCTAGTTGCTATACCAGTGGTCACATGGTGTTCAGAGAGGCAGATTGTGTCAACTGGGTTGGGTGACTTTAATTCATCAATGCAATTACCTAGGACTGAGATACAACTTGGTGGAGATAAAATTTCTGTTGATTGGTGAAAATTTATAATTGACAGCTGTGATTGGTGATCCAATGTGCTAGAATTGTGCTGTTTAATTTCTTTCCTAAACTGAAGATTTGTTTCAATCCTGACCTCTCGTAGAACTTGACATCTTTCTGTCTTACCTATCCTAAAAAAGGTGCTGCTCCAACACCTGTAACCACTGGTATTTTACCATTCATGGCAGCGCCTCCCCCCTTAAATTTCCTGCTATTACCCCGGCCAGTTTCCCCTTCCCTTTCCTGTTGAGATGTAGGCCGTGCCTGGTATAGTCCCACCTACTGAGAGAATCAACAGGAACCACACCAATATGAGCCCCCGCACCCGACCCGAGCAGCCGTTCCAACTCCAAATTAACTCTCCCAACAGAAGAGTCCAAATGAGGCCGGTCATGGCGTCTCAGGACAGATACAAACTCAACATTGGTGTGTCTCGATGCCAACGCAATCTTTACCAAGTCACACTCTATACTGTACCCAGGATCTCTGTCGATGCTGTTCCCTGGCCCTCCCACAATAACCACGGTGTCTTCCCTGGTAAATCCTTTACAGAGTGAACCTAAATCCTCTGTCACCTGATCCAGACTAGCACTTGGTTTGAAAAAAATTGTGACCTGGTATTCTGGTCCTAATTCCTCCTGCAGAAGTTGGCCTACACCTCTGGCATGAGAACTGCCTAACAACAAAACTTTCTTCCTTTTCAATGACTTTCCTACATTCTTTTTCAATTTCCTATTGAAAGTTTGTTGTGTCCTGTCTACACCTACCTCTGCTTGAGGCTCATCGGTTTCTAACTGAAGCAACAGGTCAAACTTATTTTTGACATTCACCACAAAACTGTCAGACTTAGTTCTAGGCCTGTTCCTTCTGCTACCTGTTGCCACTTCCCACCTCTCTTTGCCCTTCTCCCTCCTTAACCTGTCCAGATCTTTCCTAGCCTGATCTAGCTCAGCCTGAAGGGCAGCAATTTTCCCATCCTGTTCCACTATCTTCCTATCTCTGCTACAAATCCTACATAACCACTGATGAGCCTGATCCACTTTCCCGACACCCACGCCACTGCAGTCCCCCCAGTGAAAAAAACTACTGCATCCATCACACCAAATCCTGGAACTAACAATTCTACGGCAAGTCAGGCACTTCTCACTCATGGCAAAAATAATACTTTAGCTAGAATAAATCAATTAAATTACCGAAAATCAAAAAAGACGTTACAAGAATTAAGCCTATTCACAAATGTATATAAGCAAGTTTCTGATTTAAAATTCCGGTGTTTTTTCTGAGATCTGTATTAAAACAATGAAGGTATACGCTATTTATTTTATGTTTCACTCGATGGAATGAAAAAAAGGACAATTAAACGAGATACTTTGACTTTGATTCTCCAAAAACGTTACGAGAATTAGGCCTATAAACAAATGTATATAAGCAAGTTTCTGATATAAAGTTACGCTGTTTTTCTGAAATCTTGTGTTAACATGTATGTGCCCCTGTGTCTGTTTGTAACAAACAAACCATACATGTGTGGATTGTGGTTGGAGACACGTGAATCCGTCACATCTCACACAGTATCTCCAGTGAACACCTATCTTCTAAAGACGTCCCTTTCGCAGCAGATGATACCGCTAGGTTCTGGAGCCGTGCTTCAGCAGAAGCAAGCGATGACGTTGTTCTTAGGTGGATAACGCCGTGCTACGTCAGAAAACAGCCACGGTGGAACTATTACATGTCCTTCCGCCAAGACTGTAGGTACTGGGCCATATTACACCACGTTACTAGTCTTCAACACCCATTTTAACATAAATGTTACATTGTAATCGATTAGTGATCCGTGTTCCTACCAATGTGTTACACTTAGATGAAGTTCAGGTGCCTATCCTCTCAAGCAGTTGCGGATAAACTTAAGGTAATCCATTCCATGGCGCAGTTGTCAGCGGCTAATGGATTTCATGGACAAAGAGAGCGATATGAGTTTCACAAGAATATTGTTTCTACACCTGCATCTACATATATATACGGTGCGTCGCGGAGGGTACCCCGCACCACTACTAGCCAGTTCCTTGCTGTTCCATTCACAAATAGAGTGACAGAAAGAACACTGTCTGTATGCCACCGTATAAACCCTAATGTCTCGTATCTTATCCTCATGAACCTTATGCGAAACGTGTGTCGATGGCAGGTGAATCGTTACACAGTCAGCATCAAATGCAGGTTCTCTACATTTTCTCAATAGTTTTCCTCGAAAACTGCGTCACATTTCCTCCAGGGATTTCCATTTGAGCTACCAAAACATCTCCGTTACACTTATGTGTTGTTCGAACCTGTCGGTAACAAACCGGGCAACCCGCCTTTGAATTGCTTCGATATCTTCCTTTAATCCGATCTTGTACGGATTCCAAACACTCGAGCAGAACTCAAGAATAGGTCGCACCAACGTCCTACATGTGATCTGCTTTACAGATGAACCACACTTTCCCAAAATTCTCCCAATAAACCCACCATTCACCTTCAAAAAGTGGCTCTGAGCACTATGGGACTCAACATCTTAGGTCATAAGTCCCCTAGAACTTAGAACTACTTAAACCTAACTAACCTAAGGACACCACACACACCCATGCCCGAGGCAGGATTCGAGCCTGCGACCGAAGCAGTCCCGCGGTTCCGGACTGTAGCCATTCGCCTTCCCTAACAAAATACTTACATGATGTGCAACGTTACACCCAGATATTTAAACGACGTGACAGTGTCAAGCTGGATACTAGTACGCCTTATCAGAATATTACGGGTTTGTTTAGAGCTACCTGCCATTAATCACACCACCTAGAAATTATGACTAAGTCGTCTTGTATCTTCCTATAGTCACTAAACTTCGACACCTTACCGTACAGCAAACAACCGCAGAGTGCCGACCACCCCGTTCTCCAAACGGTTTATCTATACAGAGAACAGTTTTCTGGAGCACTGCTGATGACACCATTGCCTTAATGCACACACGCCGTCGATGACAATATACTGTGTTCTATTCGAGCCACTCACGTACCTGTGGACCTATTCTATACGCTCGTTCGTTAAAAGTCTCAGTTGGGTTCCTCATCAAACACTTTCCGAAAATCTAGAAATATGGAATATGCCTGTTGCCCTTCATCCATGGTTCGCAGTATGTGAGGTGAGAAAAGGCAAACTGAGTTTCCCACGAGCGATGCTTTTTAAGAGCGTGCTAATTCGTGGACATAAACTTCTCGGTCTCACGGAAATTTTTTAAATTCGAACTAAGAAAATGTTCCGGACTTCTGCAGCAAACCGAAGTTACGAATTTTGGTCTGTAACGTTGAGGGTACGTTTTTTATTCCACTTATATAAAGCAGCAGCTGCGATTTTTTCCAGTCTCTGGGGACTCTGCGCTGGTCGAGAGATTGGCTATAAATGCAAGCACGCTAAGTAAGGGGCAAATGTCAGTGAGCACTCATTGTAATATCGAACTGGGTACTATCCGGACATGACGACTTACTTGTTTTCTCTTTTTCATGTGATTCACAGTGAAGAGGCTTTTCAGTCGTAAAACATGAACACGATGTTTATTCATTAAATGGAGCCAGTCAAGCAGACGTCTGTCCGGCGACCCCTTTTGAATAAGGGCAAGAACCGCGCGTGTTCCTTCTGTTTTTAAGTGACCCGATTGGTACACTGTTAGTTGTTTGATACGACTTGTAACCTTTCTATAAGGTATTGTCTGTACGTGAGAAAACTGAATATAGTGATTTCAAAAACGTTATCCTCGTCTATTATGTACTTTAGGTGTCGTAATCACTTGCTGAGTAAAACTGAATATTGGTTGGCACTGTGTTGCGCTTGTGAAGACTGTCGTGAAATACTGCTTTATACTCCACGATATGTAAAGTTTGCAATAAAGAAAGTGAATTTAATTAAACGCCAAAGGGAACTAATTGTGTGGTCCATGAAAACTAATGAGACGTGGGACTTAGGTAAAGCAGGAAAGGTGGGGCAGGAAAGGATGAAGGAAACACTAGAACCAAGAACATATTACACACAGTACAATTCAAGAGGCTGTCGAACTACACGCCGTGTTGCACAGCATGAACACGACGAGGAAAGGTACACTGCTGGAAAAGTACGCTAACCTCCAGGGCGGGTAACTGGGGCGTTAGTGGTCACAAGGCAGAAAATACCGCTGGCTGCACTTCACTAATAAGTATAATACTAAATCCAAACTAACATCAAGGATTAGAAGGCGGCTAATAGCTTCCGCCAACCTGACAGACTCCACTTGTTGCTGTTGGTCTCACCGACCCTGGGAGCAGCAACACGCAAACAACAGCGAGATTTCGAGAAGTGGAGGTTCAGTACTGGAGACGGTTCACTCAACTTCAGACGTCCTGGGTTCTGTCGTCAGCTACAGCCCTTCGGTCCGACAGTGCCTGCTCGCCGCCAGTAGTCCGAGCCTGCCCTAGCGCCGTGGACCTCCTCGTTGCTCCGTCCGAAACCGACCTACCGACACCAGAACGCAGGCAGCATATAAATAACTGGATATTAAAAACCACACAATACACACACGGATCCGCGAAGACAATTCTACAATGTCTCAAACAATACTAAAACAAGTCACTGTGAAACAACACGAACGAATTGCGAGTCTGCACAAACACAGAGAAGCCAGCAACCTGTCGGAAAACTAAATGTATGTCGTCCACCGCAACGACCGACCGAACGACCAACCAACGGTCGTTCCCATTCAAGTCAGGCATGGAAAAAAATCCCAATATAAATCGTCGACTGACAACTTATTGCCATGAGGGCACTTCGACGGGCGGACACACACACACACACACACACACACACACACACACACACAGGTGCAAGTTGCACTACTTGAATGTCACGGTCCATTCAACTAAAACTCTCTGAATCCGGTCCTTGACGTGGTCGTTCACTCTCGCGACCACATCCTTCCGTCGCCAGCGGTCGGGTGAGTACTGGCTGTCCGGCCCTCACTGTTGCTCCGTCCCAACTGAACTCGCTGGACACACGACGACGGAAATACTAGCGGCCGCTCGAAAGATAGTAACACAGAACGCGCTACCGATAAGTGCTGCTGCTGCTGCTGCTGCCACGCACAGGGAGGCAAGGCTAGCAAACGTAGTGGCGCCAGTGAACACACTAAGAAAACGAGACGCCACTATCGCTATTACAAAATGCCAAGCTATGAACGGCATGAACGCGAGCCGCACACGGCTCAACTAAAACTCACAAAGGGAGGCCACGACTTCGGGATCACGGACTTGCCTCAAACTTTGTACAACTTTAGCAGGCTATTAAAACTACATAATGTGCAAGTAGTAACGTGCACTAATCTGGCGTTTCCGAGAAAATCACAAAAGGAGTATGACGCGTCTATCATGTAACTGAAGCATCTGTACGTAGGTGCCTGACCTTAGATTTCATGGTAGTCAAGTGGTTAGCGTTCGAACTTAGTACTATCCCGCAGCAAAGTCTCGGTAAGTGCTAGACTTGGACATATCTATATGGAGATGCTCGTGAGTCGCTCCTTGATTTTTGGCAATACTTGCAGACTGCGCACACAGCGGTTGCACACAGCACCCGTTATCGAGCGTATTTTGCCAATTATCTTAAGAAAGTGTTTACAACGCCTCCATTCGCCGGCGTAGGTGGCCGAGCGGTTCTAGGCGCTACAGTCTGGAACCGCGCGACCGCTACGGTCGCAGGTTCGAATCCTGCCTCGGGCATGGATGTGTGTGATGTCCTTAGGTTAGTTATGTTTAACTAGTTCTAAGTTCTAGGGGACTGATGACCTCAGAAGTTAAGTCCCATAGTGCTCAGAGCCATTTGAACCAACGCCTCCATTCAGTTGCCGTGTTCCCGGCGTTCCAGGTGCCCGCCCGAGTCGGAACGAAACATGACGAGCCTACACCTTGGACTCGGCCCGCCTGCCATCCTGCATCACCTTGCGGGATTTCCAGGGTTCCGGATGGGTACACTTATTTTAATTTGTTTTCCTCTGTATGTATGTGCAGAAAAAATGAAATGAATAAATAAGTGCAATTAACATGAGAAGTGTGAGCGTGCAGCACTGCGGCGGGAAGGGGCAGGTATCGTGGCCAAGCCCCGGGATTCGACTCCTACCCACGTTGTGTCCTCCATCCTGTAGCTGACTGTGGCACTAACAACCCGAAAGTACAAAAAGAAAGAAATAAAAATTTTAAGAAAAGAAAATAATTAAAGAGAAAGCTGTTTTCCTTATTTCAAACATTGAGAAATTGTAAAAAAAAAGCTGATTTTTAACGTAAAAAATAAGAAAGCAGGAGAAAAAAAGATTAACGTGTATGAGTCCACGGTTCGACTCCAGCTCAAACCTTATTTTTGTACCACGAGCGTAGATTCTGTGATATTCAAAAAATTTGCACCTACACTATTCGTTCTTCCCACATTATAAACGTCTCACCGCTACGCAGGTTAACTGCTAAATGGGACCTGTCTAAATGGGACCTGCCTCTGTGTCTGCAGCTCGAAGTGTCGAGGTGCAAAGTAGTTCCGTGCACTTTATCAGACTGCATGTATAAGGACTTTCGTAAATCACGACAGACACACATTTGCAGGAAAACTCTACGCAATTCTACATTTACTTGTCGATAGCTATAAATATGTTCGTTCTAATAATTAAACTTAATTAAAAATAGTAAGTAGTCAAGTAACATGAAATTCACTAAAACTTCATGCCCATACGTCGTGTTTTTTAATTATATTGTCTTTCAATTGTCATATAAACTAAATAATATGACCAGTGATGAAAAAAAATAGATTAAAATTTAATCTTCAACGGGACTCGAACCGTCGCTTCATACGCGTTCTGTTATGAAAGCTCGAACGCTAACTATTCTTTCTTTGTTGATCTCGTTTTCTTCCATATTGTTCGTTGTATTTGTTCGGGGCTGACGTCCCATGACACCCGTTCAGGTTCTTCATTGATCCGTTCACTTAGTTTTCTTTTTTCTTATTACCGAGGGTAGCTAACCTTCGGACCGAACACTCAGCTACCGTGGCGACATCCAGTCGCCCACCGTGAACTCTAACGTCCGGCACCTACCCACAGATACATCAGTTACATACTAGACGCGTAAAACTTCTCTCGCGATTTTCTCGGAATCGCCACAGTGGTAAACCTTACTACTCGCACATTATGTGGTTTATTGGCCTACTAAACATGCACAACGTTTGAAGTAAATCCTAACATCGCGGCCTTTCCTTGTCAGTAACGAAGTACGTTATGAACGCTACTTGATATTAAGTGCAAAATTTGTCATGGAGTAAAATGAATCCGATTGCTAGGACGACACCCGACAATCCCGACTACACATTGTTGGCCCAAGGACGCAGGCCGAGATCTGCTCTGAAATAAAAATGACTTACCTCTTGCTCTTCTTCTTGTTGCGTAAGGTGCAGTGCGCATACAATAAAATCCAACGCACACACTAGAAAATTCTTATAACTTTACTAACAATGATGGAGGTGAGTTTTACTCTAAAGAAAGTCATTCTTGAGAAATCAAACTCTGGTTACTGAGAGGAAGACTGCACTACATAGAAAGCCTCTAAAATTACAAAATTCTCTCATTACATAAATTACAAACATAACTTCAAAATTTTTCAAAAATCTTCTCCGTATATATAAAGAAGAAGACAGTATTATAAATGGGCTTTCATACCCATAATAAAATATTCCAGGTAGTTTCTCTCACATTCGCAAACAACAGATCTCCTTCTCTGAAAATATGCTACTATGCCTCAAATAAGAATGACCCAGCGCTGCACAAATGACTCACTTGCAAGTCAATTACAGATAAATCTAAACACAAAGTCAAGGATCTTATTCACTAACCATGCAGCGCGCTGATTTATCTTCGTCTCATTACAGTAAAGGTGAATTATTTGCAATATCATGAAACAAATGAGAACCTTACAACATTTACACTGCATCCCTGTAGGTGACCCGTACCACCTACCTGAAACTTCAGCCCAGGCTGCTCCCTACTCCGTGGCACTGTCGACTACATAAATGCTGGAACTTTTCCACACAACTCAAAGTTCGACACAGAGCAAATGAGTGCTGTCATGCTGATAAGGTAACACAGTTCCGTTGGTATCAGTTATATTCTGAATTTTTTTTCTTTCTCAGGGATGCACTTGTTGAGTTGGCAGAAGAGTCAACACCGTGTTGCTAATGGGGGCCGAAATGCACGGGTTTTGGCCCACACAGGCTGGCGTGAGGAGGGAACGACTCTACTGACGTGAGGTCTGGAACATGACAAGGAATTAGAATTCAGAAAGCGGACGTAATTAGTTGGATACTTAACTTTAATCCATTAATGACGAACGTCGCTCTTGACGGTACATGATTTACAATATTATCTGTTCAGAATAGTAACTGAATATGGCACCCTGCTAGGTCGTAGCAAATGACGTAGCTGAAGGCTATGCTAAACTGTCGTCTCTGCAAATGAGAGCGTATATAGACAGTGAACCATCGCTAGCAAAGTCAGCTGTTCAACTGGGGCGAGTGCTAGGGAGTCTCTCTAGACTAGACCTGCCGTGTGGCGGCGCTCGGTCTGCAATCACTGATAGTGGCGACACGCGGGTCCGACGTATACTAACTAACCGCGGCCGATTTAAAGGCTAACACCTAGCAAGTGTTGTGTCTGGCGGTGACACCACAGTACTATGCACCAACTATTGTGATACATAATTATCACGCTCAGTCACATCACACAAGTAATTGGATACTCACACCATACAAGTAACTGGATACTGAACTATCTTCGGAGCTGTTACGAGACGCCCTCGTACATACACCACCACCAAACTGTCTATTAGCACTCAAATAATTTTTTCAGTCTCACGCTGCACTCTATGGTCCGACCAGGGAGCCAAGCTTCCATTACTCTGTACTCGGAATCCCTACACACTCTTTTTAGCGAAAATCACCAACGATCGAGCGCCATAGGAATAAACGTAACTGTCTGGCCACGATAGAAAGCCTACACATTGCTTCCTTTCGTGGCTCCTGGACACTAGGATAAACTGCTCCTTAAGAGGAGCAAGTCAGCATAATTTTCATTCTTCATACAGGGAACCACATCGGTCTACATGTCCTTCAACTGTGAGGCAATTTTAACTAACTTGGCCTTCCGCTGTCACTACAATATTTCCATTCCTTCTATGATATTATACGGCTTTGTCTTTGATTTCGTCCTATATTTCAAAACTATTCACTACTCTTCTGCCATCGCCGTTTTTTAATCTGTTCTGTCTTGTGCAGAATTCCACGTATCTCATGCACCTCATTTCACTTCTCTGTATCTTTCTGTACTCATTGTTCGTCTTGCACGTCTCTGAACCGTATAATTAAACTGGAACAGCCATAACGTCGTAAAATTCATTTTTATTTCTTTTCTCATTTTCCCAGATAAAATTCTTCGGTTTTTTCCATATATCGTCTGGTAAATATTCAATTTTGGATCCACATTATGATCGGTGTTGTAGGTTATCATACAATAAAGGGAATGGAATGGAGGCACATGTAAAAAAGATTTAACTTCTACGTTTTTCTCTTCGGGGTGGATATTTAGCTGAAACACAAGTAGTCTTGATCCATTCTGCAGAAATTTTCATAATATGTTCTAAACATAGATGTTGAAGAAAATACATATATCCCTCATCCTCTGTTTTTCAATAATAAGCAATCAATAACCAGCAAATATAATTACATTTAAGTGCCCTCAGTTGTTTTAATTCCTGCGCTTGCTCTAATCGTTGCGTCCTTGGACAGGGAGCCGCAGTGTTAGAGTTGGAAAGAGCTGTCGATAATAAAATTCTGTCATATGTTTGTAGTCTTTTCGAAATCGTTTAATCAGTACCTGGACAGTCCACACTGAATGATTATCGGATAAAATGGGACATAAACCGCAAAGGGAGTAAACAAATGGAGAGAGGAAACCAGCATTTTTGGGAATCAATTTGTGTTTTTCCATCTTGGTAATGATGTTTATTCATCGACAGCAAACGGAAACTACTCCATCCGTTCGAGCAGAATGTATTACGGTCTGTCAACAGCCTTCGGAGGGATTCGCCGAAATAACGAAACCTCTGTGAAATGGGAACGCCGCCGCGGCGCTGACGTAAATTAGAGAATTCTGCTGCACCACGGCCGTCCTTTATTTTCATACAAATGGCAGCTGTCGAGATTCGAAAAGTGAGACAGCATTCGAAAATTTTCACAGCGAGAGAACGGAGCCGGTATTTGTGTTAGCTGCACGGTATTATCTTTGGTTCCTCGTTTGTTTTTTCCCTTTTTTTATATTTTATTTTACCAGTTCTTTTCGAAGCATAAAGTCTCTCCACAAATATCAGAGCAAAATCTCGTACCGAGAACCCGATCTGGTATTCAACATTTTTCTTTAATTACGGAATATCCCATTGTCGAACCACGAAATACGTCATCAACGCTTTTCATGCACGATACCTTTTGTTTCTTCTAAATTATATTCTCGACATGAAAAGCGGAGGGATGCAGAAGAATTTCATTCAGTCCAAACCCTTCTTCGTCCTCACTGAAGAATAACCTCATTCCAAACGCAATTCTGTTACTGATTTCGCGTGAAAATCACTTTAAGAGGAAGGGACTGGTTTCCTTTCGAATTACAACATATTTAACAGATTGTTGAAAGGGGGCAAATATGCTTTTATTGAAACATGTGATCTACACGTTTCTACGATATTTTTAAGCAGGGTCAATGGTGCGGCATTCTTTGTGTTGATACGGTTTTTCTAGAGGACGGATGGAGGGCGTTGCTTTGTGTACGAGCTATGGGTAAACATATGGATGGAACAGGATTGTGATGGAAAAAGTACAGTTAATGTATATTGTGAGCTCAGCTAGAAATTTACAAGGTGGCCATTGAGTCGGTCTGGGGTAACGGATCAGATTCTTATCATAGGAAATAGGAAAGGTTCTGGAATATGTGGCAGTGACTTTCAGGTAATGGGACAGATGAGGTTTTGGTTCAGTTACCGTAGCCAGAGAATGACAAGAAATTTGTGCATAGATTAGCATCAGTCACAACTATTTTCAATGTATCTGAGAAAGCTGACTTTCACGAAATTTGGGTAAGCAATTCGTTCATGCTTCTATAAACGACTAAACACACAATAAGACATCACGACAACAACGACATTAAAATTATAATAAAAATACTTTGAAAATGTCTGTGAATAACGATAGATGAGTATTTACTCACTGAAAATGACGGATCGAGGTAAATGATCGGATCGCTAATTGTATTACAGGCATCATTAACCAGAACAACTCCAAAGCAGACGACACTGCTGAATTACAACAACGTTAATACCTACGTGCTAACTTCAAATAAATAATGCTTGCAAGAAACTGGAGTTAAGATTAAGACACTTGATAATACAAGTACGATCTTACTATGATAATTTTTTTATACTGCTGATTTCGCTTTCATTATGCTGACAGACAGCAGCTAAATATCAAATAATTATCATCAGTACTGGAAGTCACTTTTATTCATTATTCTTATTTTAAAAGAATGTTCGTACAGTCTATAAATTATAAAATGTTACTAATCGATTGATGACTAGACCATTTTGTTACATTTTAAAAAGCTGTCTCCTCGTCTATCATTTGCAAAACACACAGTTCCCGAATTTATCGTGTAGAAATAGTGTAAAATAGAAAAAATCTGTCATTTCTTTTATAATGCTACCTAGTTGTCCACAGCTATTGCCAGGATCATGGAGATGCAATTAGCTCTAGTTGTGTGGTAACAGTTCCTTCCAGGGAATAACGATGGCTATTTTCGTAACAATTTTGTAACGTTGCGACTTCGTGGATGGCCGTAAACACAGTAGGCAGCTAATATTACGATTGGAACTCATGTTGACTCAAGTCAGTACTGACGAAGGATGACAAAATCGTTTTAGGCAACGACAAACTATCAGACTGAGTTCTAAATTAAACAAAAAGCTTTAGTCGTGAAATCAGGGTAGGGAATGCCTCAGTGATGAGATACGAACTGCTTATCCTCCCGCTAGGCATCTAACTTATTTATTGTGGTGAGCCAATGGACATCCCCATGGCAGGCTTTTGTTGTGACCTGAGGGAGTCTCGGTTGTTGAAAACTGAACCGCCCTCCGTACAAATAACATGGCCGCTACTCTCTGGACTCTCTCATCGCTCGAGTGACAGGATGTTAAACCGAAATACATTTCACTCCGTTTAGAGACAGCATCCAATAATGCATAGAGGAAAATTGAACCCGCTTTACGAGCCACCTCTTTCGGCCTTTCACCTCCTGTCGGGAAGTGGATTTCACCGTGGCACCCATTCTTCTGTTCCTGTCTGACCAGATTTGAGAAATGTATCTGTGCTTCTGAATCTGTTCCACTCTTCTCTATCAGAATCAGAAAAAACCAAGGTATCAACCGATAAGGACAAAAAAAAAACGCTTTCTAACGAAGGAAACACATATAGTAGTAAGTTTTCGTGAGACTTAAGGTGTATTCATTGCTAACAACAGTTACGCTAAAATATGCAGGAAACTTCAGGTCAGTATAATATAAAAATGTTTGCAGATTACTGAAGAAGTAGCATTAAACATTGTGAGGTTGAATCCATTAATGGAGAAATGGTATACGCAAAAAGCAGCCAAATCGCAATTCCCCGTGCACATAGGAAGGGGACAGTTTAGTGGCTCCGATATCAATCTGATGCTTTTCTCTGCCTTATGGTCAAGCTGAGATTTTATGAATCTGTATATGTTACAAATCATGGCCGTTAATCGAGAAACGCATTTGCCACGGAAATGATCATTCCGAGTTTTCACAGGGAGTGTTATGTAGGATGTATACGTATTCATAATCTACACTTACTTGAGGTGAGATGAAGGCCTAAGGTATCTGAGACAGAGAACTGTCATCCGGAAATCACTGTGCCAAAGTAATGAGGGAAAATGCGAAAATTTTCAGAGTTGTGGGTGGTGGAGATTCGCCAAGTACATACCTTTTCATAATAGATGTTACTTAGCCGCATAGCTTGCATCAACGTGCTACATCCTCACGGTAGTACAATATGGACTATCTCAGATTTTATGCACATTTGGGATCGTCGCACACGTAACTAACCCCTACTGATGAACACCTTTACTATCTGATCAAAAGTATCCCAAAGCCAGCTACTGGACATTAATATGGGACGCGCCCACTCTCCCCCCTCTATGAAGATTTCAACTATGCTGGCGACATTTTCATTGATGTGTCAGTATGTCTGTATAGGAATGCCAGCCTATTTTTCCTCAGGACCCTAAACCAGAGAACGCAGTGATATTGGACGTTGCGTTATGCACTGAAGTCGATGTTCTTACTCATCCGAAAGGTTTTCCATTGGATTCGGGTCGACACTCTGGGCAGGCCAAACAATTTCAGGAATGTTCTTGACGAAAAACCATTGCATCACAGGTGCTGCCTTATGAAAGAGTGTATTGTCATGCTTAGACAATCAGCGTCTCAGACCTGTCCCTGTACCGTATGCAGTTCACAATGCTGTAAAAGGTGTTCGTATTCTTCGCATTTAGCGCCTCCTAAATGCACTGAGGGAATCACACCCTAACCATTAGAAAAATTGCCTTACCTTAACACCATCTGCTCCGCACTTCACTGCCAATTAAAATTCTCCTGGCATTCGCTAAATTCAAACTCACCCATCGCATTGCCAAAGGGTGTAGCCTGAATCATCATTCCAAATATCTCGTTTCCAGTCATCCACGGTCCTATGGTGTCGCTCTTTACACCACCTCACGTTTCGCTTAGCACTGACCACAGAAATGCGTAGCTTACGAACAGTTGCTGTGCTATTGCGCCCTATTTCTTTAAAGGTCTCACGGAGACTCATTGTGGTAGCTGGACTACTGGTAGCTCTTTGCAACTCATGAATGATTCCTTACGCTGATTTCATACGCATTTTTACAACCAGCATTCACAGTGCTCGATGGTTCCTGTCCGTTAATACAAGAATTTTACCCTTCGCGTTTAAACTTCACAATCATATCTCCAACATTCTTACTGTGCAGTCTTAGAAGTGTTAAAATGTCCCTGATGCATCATGAAAAAAGAAGAAAACCGCAGAACAGTTGCTTAATTTAGAGTCTTTGATTGGGTACACAACTGATTTCGGTTCCCCGTCGAGAAGCACGCGGATATACTGTTATGGAATTTTTGTCCCTTTTATTATTTTGACACCTTTGGTTCCAGGACAACATTAGAGTGATGATGACCTCAGCTAATTAAGTGATTTTATTTTTTACGTCGGATGACTATGTTGTTGTTGTTGTTGTGGTCTTCTTTTCAGAGACTGGTTTGATGCAGCTCTCCATGCGACTCTATCCTGTGCAAGCTTGTTCATCTCCCAGTCCCTACTGCAACCTACATCCTTCTGAATTTGTTTAGTGCATTCATCTCTTAGTCTCCATCTACGATTTTTACCCTCCACGCTGCCCTCCAATACTAAACTGGTGATCCCTTGATGCCTCAGAATATGTCCTACCAACCGATCCCTTCTTCAAGTTGTGCCACAAATTTCTCTTCTCCCCAATTCTATTCAATACCTCACCATTTGTTATGTGATCTACCCATCTAATCTTCAGCATTCTTCTGTAGCACCACATTTCGAAAGCTTCTATTCTCTTCTTGTCAAAACTATTTATCGTCCAAGTTTCACTTCCATACATGGCTACACTCCATACAATCACGTTCAAAACCGACTTCCTGACACTTAAATCTTTCGGAACCGCGCTGCTGCTACGGTCGCAGGCTCCAATCCTGCCTCGGGTATGGATGTGTGTGATGTCCTTAGGTTAGTTAGGTTAAAGTAGTTCTAATTCTAGGGGACTGATGACCTCAGACGTTTAGTCCCACAGTGCTTAGATCCATTTGAACCATCTTCTTCAGAAACGCTTTCCTTGACATTGCCAGAGTACATTTTGTATTCTCTCTACTTCGACCATCATCAGTTATTTTGCTTCCCAAATAGCAAAACTCATTTACTGCTTTAAGCGTCTTATTTCCTAATATAATACCCTCAGCATCACCCGATTTAATTCGACTACATTCCATTATCCTCGTTTTTTGCTTTTGTTGATGTTTATCTTATATCCTCCTTTCACGACAATGTCCATTCCGTTCAGCTGCTCTTCCAGGTCCTTTGCTGTCTTTGACAGAATTACAATGCCATCGGCAAACCTCAAAGTTTTTATTTCTTCTCTATGGATTTTAATTCCTACTACGAATTTTTCTTCTTTTGTTTCCTTCACTGCTTGCTCTATATACAGATTGAATAACATCGGGGATAGGCTACGACCCTGTCTCACTCCCTTCCCAACCACTGCTTCCCTTTCATGCCTCTCGACTCTTATAACTGCCATCTGGTTTCTGTACAAATTGTAAACAGCCTTTCGCTCTCTGTATTTTATCCCTGCCACTTTCAGGATTTGAAAGAGAGTATTCCAGTCAACATCGTCAAAAGCTTTCTCTAAGTGTACAAATGCTAGAAACGAACTTAGGTTTGCATTTCCTTAATCTATTTTCTAAGATAGGCCGTAGGGTCAGTATTGTTTCACGTGTTCTAACATTTCTACGGAATCCAGACTGATCTTCTCCGAGGTCGGCTTGTACCAGTTTTTCCATTCGTCTGTAAAGAGTTCGTGTTAGTATGTAAGTAGGCTGCTTAGGTTTTTATGTTGGTAACGCCACGTAGCGCTCTATATGAAAATCACTGACTGTGCTGTGTGAAGGCTGTGGCTAGTTGGCATTGTTGTAATATTCGCTATTGTAGTGTTGGGCAGTTGGAGGTGAGCCGCCAGCAGTGGTGGATGTGGGGAGAGAGATGGCAGAATTTTGAGAGCGGATGATCTGTTCGGGTCTCCATCAGAGGCAGTAAATTCGTAAGACTGGATGTCATGAACTGATATATATGTTATGAATTTTGAACACTGTTAAGGTAAATACATTGTTTGTTCTTGATCAAAATCTTTCATTTGCTAACTATGCCTGTCAGTAGTTAGTGCCTTCAGTAGTTAGAATCTTTTATTTAGCTGGCAGTAGTGGCGCTAGCCGTATTGCAGTAGTTTGAGTAACGAAGATTTTTGTGAGGTAAGTTATTCATGAAAGTTATAGGTTACTGTTAGTCAGGGCCAATTCTTTTGTAGGGATTTTTGAAAGTCAGATTGCGTTGCGCTAAATAATATTGTGTGTCAGTTTAGTGTTGATCAGAATAAGTAAAGTGAGAAATTTCTGAGTACGTTCAGTTTTGCTCAGCTGTTTGAAAATCAAATAACGTAAGAGGTTTATCAGCACAGTCATTGATTAATTTTACTAAGAGAATGTTTCAAGTATTTTGCAGCCGTGGCTATGACTATGACTATCACTGTTCCAAACCCGGTCGCGCGTAGAAAATAAAACTGTGCATTAAGCAACTCTCCTGAGGTTTTCTTCATTTTCCAAAATGAACTTGTACAGCTGCAGCTGCCCGCGTAAGGATAACTCTTTGTGTCCGTTATGCGTTTGTTACTCAGGTGAAATCCAGTGATTTATCATTATTCAAAGTCACGTTGTTCTTCTCACCGAAACGTTGTGCTGTTAGTGCTCCTCTGCTGACAGGACGATGCTCCCCGCCTCCTAATACACTGGCGGGTTCACCTCTGGTCACATCTAGTGGTCAGTTCAGAGTTGCATAGAGGTGCCCAGCTATTTTTGATCAGCTCGCGTAAATGTCGCACGAACTCCTTTAACTACGTCGGTTAGTTATCACACAAATAACAATTTTTAGGTTCTTATATTTTATTCGCATAGTCGTCCCACCACACATTTCCCTCCCTTCCTTTTGACGTTCGTTTCTGTGCAGTACTACAGCATCGACTGCACACAGACTAGCGCAGTGCCGCGAAATGGAGTGGAGGAGGCGCTGATCCGCTCTCCAGGAAGACGGAGCTTATCGGTCCCTCCGCCTCTGGAGCGGCTTTTTCCCAACTGTCCACGAGCCGCAGTGCCGTTTGGGATCGGCGTGCGGCGTGTGCTGGACTCACTGGGTGTGGAGTCAGTACGACCCCAATTCCACGGTTTTAGCCGTCTGCCGCCCTGGTTACTGGAGAGGCCCCGAATGATTTTAGAGTTGGTGCGGTACAGGAGAGATAGCACCCCTGCTTCAGTTTTTAATGCGATGTTTTCTGACATTTTAAACTGAACACTACGACTATGTCGCTGTTTTTACGGATGGATCGAAACAGGTTCAAATGGTTCAAATGGCTCTGAGCACTATGCGACTTAACTTCTGAGGTCATCAGTCGCCTAGAACTTAGAACTAATTAAACCTAACTAACCTAAGAACAGCACACACATCCATGCCCGAGGCAGGATTCGAACGTGCGACCGCAGCGGTCGTGCTGTTCCAGACTCTAGCGCCTAGAACCGCTCGGCCACTCCGGCCGGCAGGATCGAAACAGGGGGATTCCTTTGGTTCTTCTGTTGTTTTCCCGAATCGTGTCCTCACGGTCCGACAGCCTGAAGACTTTAATGGCTTTGATGCAGAATTGTATGCAATCTTGCGGGCACTGAAGGAGATGACACTTTCTTCAAGTGCTGAATCTCTTGTATCTTCCGATTCACTGAGTGTCCTTCACTCTCTGAAGCGTTTGTACACAGTAGATAAAGCAGTGCAGACTATCCAGGATAGCCTCTTCCACCTACAATGGCTGGGGAAGGAGATTTCTTTGTGTTGGGTACCATAGCATCTGGGAATTGTGGAAAATGGAAGGGCGAGATAGCAGCTGAGGAGACGTACCTTGTGAGGCGTGCGCGGCTCGTATTCATGCCGTTTATTGCTCGTCGTCGTGTTTTTGTGGTTCTGTCGCCTCGTTTTTCTTTTAATTCGATTTACTATCGTCACTAGGTTGCAGGTTTGCATGCCCGTGAGTGGCAGCAGCAGCACTTATTGATATGTGCACTGTCGTACCATCTCTGGAGCGACTGCTGGTATTTCCGGGTCGTCGTGTGTCTAGAGTTCAGTCTGGGACGGAGCGTCAGTGAGGTGCGAACAGCCAGTTGCCGACCGCTGGCCACATACACATGAACTGTCCGACGGAAGGAGATTGGAGCGGGAACGACCGCTGGCTGGTCGTTCGGTTGGTCGCCTCATTCAGCGACGTGTATGTGATCTTTTGACCTCTTCTGGGCCTCGACAGTTCGTCATCTTGCCGGACGTGGGTCGGTTCCTTCTTCGAGCACAGATGTTGTCGCCGATGGGCAAGAGATACCTCTGCATGGGTGAGTCCGAGCCAGTGTGCCCGGGTCGCCGTGTCTGCGAGTTCCGAACGGACATCGAGTTGAGTCTCTTTGGAACTGCAGTGAGCTCCGGACAGCCAAGGCTCGCCCGATCGTTGCCGACACTCATAACTTGAATGGGGACGACTTTGGTTGGTCGGTCGGTCGGTCGTCTCATGGGACGACGTGTATTTGGTCGCCGACCGCTTATGGAAGCTCTATACGTATGACTTGTTGTTCCACGGTGATTGGTTTTATGATTGTCGAAATACTTGGTGCAACTGTTTACGTGGAACTGTCAAATAACTTCCGGGAATTCAGCCAGGTAACACTTTCAGCGACCACCGATATTTCGGCGGGAGAACACCCCGCCATTTCGAAGGCAAAATTTTCAAGCATGGCGGGGTGTTCTCCCGCCGAAATATCGGCGGTCGCTGAAAGTGTTTCCTGGCTGAATTCCCGGAAGTTATTTGAAAGTTGTATACGCCAGGAGAAACTCAGGTCTCTGTGTTTACCTTCTGTGATTTCCGCTCAGCTGATGAATGGTGTCTGCGTACTGGAGTAGCCAGTCTGTCGGTGGCGACAGGGAGTATCTTCGTCTCAGCTGATTTTTTGGTTGACGTGCTGTTGGTCAGGTGGAAGGGAATTGATTAGGTTGTTGGTTGATTCGTCAGTGTCGTTAGGTCGTGCTGCCACCCGATTATTTAGTGTTACGCCTGGCTGCCTGTCTCACCTAAACTGTTGTTAGTTTGCTCCTCAGGCCGACCCTTGGAACACTTCTGAACACCACTGTTCTGTTGTTTGTGATTGTGATTTTCTCTCGTCGCAAGCTCTGTGCCAGGCCTTCAGCCGTGTATTAATTTTGTCTGTTCTATGTTCAGTATATGGCCTTCAGCCGAACCTTATGTCAAGTATTTTAAAAGTAGGCCTTCAGCCGTGTTTTATTTAAAATTCTTGTTGGTATGTATTTAGGCCTTCAGCCGCGTTTGTTTTAAAGCTTGCGGCTTTCAGCCGTAATGTGTAAATTCCTGTCTCCCTTTAATTATCCTGAATTCTTAAAATGGCCTTCAGCCGTACTGTGTAAATGCTTATCTTGAGGTTGTCTTTAATGAGTTTGAATAATTGTCTGGGACTTTAGCCGTTAAGATATTTCAAGTTTTCTTACGATATTTTTCTGTTGTATTGTGTAAATGCCTGTCTTTAAAGGCTGTTTTTTATTATGCTGAAATATTATTGGGCTTTCAGCCGAGGAAGTAATTCTAATTTTCCGTAGTATGCCTTTTAGCCGAAACTGGTAAATGATTGCTTTTTAAGGAATTTCCTTTGTTGACCTGAAATATTATTCGGGCCTTTAGCCGAGAAGATATTTTAATATTACTTAAGCAAGGCCTTCAGCCGTTTCTCTAAATACTTGTCTTTTAAAAGGAATTCTTTAAACCTTGTCATTGACAACGTACTTCGCCCCTCAGCCGTGAATTGATCCTTGTTGTTGTGTTTTCGGATTCCACCTTTATCCTGACGTATTTCAGTGTGCCATTCACCTGCGTGCTTTGACCTCGCTGTTGAACTCCTAAGTCTTGTGTCGGTGGGAGGATGAGTCGCTGGAAGTAATCGGCAATAAACTCCGTGTCGTAAAACTCACAACTAGGCCGCGGCGTACCTCCTCCCAGCCATGTCGACGGCACGAGGTCCTCCACACTCGCCTTACATCTACATCTACATCTACATTTATACTCCGCAAGCCACCCAACGGTGTGTGGCGGAGGGCACTTTACGTGCCACTGTCATTATCTCCCTTTCCTGTTCCAGTCGCGTATGGTTCGCGGGAAGAACGACTGTCTGAAAGCCTCTGTGCGCGCTCTAATCTCTCTAATTTTACATTCGTGATCTCCTCGGGAGGTATAAGTAGGGGGAAGCAATATATTCGATACCTCATCCAGAAACGCACCCTCTCGAAACCTGGCGAGCAAGCTACACCGCGATGCAGAGCGCCTCTCTTGCAGAGTCTGCCACTTGAGTTTGTTAAACATCTCCGTAACGCTATCACGGTTACCAAATAACCCTGTGACGAAACGCGCCGCTCTTCTTTGGATCTTCTCTATCTCCTCCGTCAACCCGATCTGGTACGGATCCCACACTGATGAGCAATACTCAAGTATAGGTCGAACGAGTGTTTTGTAAGCCACCTCCTTTGTTGATGGACTACATTTTCTAAGGACTCTCCCAATGAATCTCAACCTGGTACCCGCCTTACCAACAATTAATTTTATATGATCATTCCACTTCAAATCGTTCCGCACGCATACTCCCAGATATTTTACAGAAGTAACTGCTACCAGTGTTTGTTCCGCTATCATATAATCATACAATAAAGGATCCTTCTTTCTATGTATTCGCAATACATTACATTTGTCTATGTTAAGGGTCAGTTGCCACTCCCTGCACCAAGTGCCTATCCGCTGCAGATCTTCCTGCATTTCGCTACAATTTTCTAATGCTGCAACTTCTCTGTATACTACAGCATCATCCGCGAAAAGCCGCATGGAACTTCCGACACTATCTACTAGGTCATTTATATATATTGTGAAAAGCAATGGTCCCATAACACTCCCCTGTGGCACGCCAGAGGTTACTTTAACAGCCCTGTGACGCATGGCTTCTTGCTTCGGAAAGGGGACCATACAAGATCTGGAACTTGTGGTGTATAGGTCACTGTGCGCCAAACTTTATTAGGCTACATTTTATTTTCTGACCAGCGGGACGCTGCTGATTTGCCGCCGGATCTGCAGTCTATTTTGGGTAATGATAAAACGATTGTGGTTGTAGTTTTAAAGTTCTGTCAGTTCAGAATGAGATTTTCACTCTGCAGATTAAAACTGTGTGCCGTACCGAGACTCGAACTCGCGACCTTTGCCTTTCGCGGGCAAGTGCTCTATCAACTGAGCTACCCAAGCACGACTCACGCTCCGCGGCCCCGAGGCGTGAGTCGTGCTTGGGTAGCTCAGTTGGTAGAACACTTACCCGCGAAAGGCAAAGGTCGCGAGTTCGAGTCTCGGTCCGGCACACAGTTTTAATCTGCCAGGAAGTTTCGTTTTGTCAATTGCCCAACGTTTTTACCAAGATTTTAGGGAGACGGTTTTAATATGTTCACGGGGTGATTGGCTCGCCCATGTTTTACGTAAGTGGCTGGGCAGTAAAATTTCCTGTGCGTTCCTTATAGCTCCTTTGTCGTTTTACTTGTGTTTTAGTCTCCTGTATAGCATCTTTTATTCTTTCCCGTTGTCTTAACGTGCGTGGTTACTTTTTACTACTTTTCTCTGCATGACTTCGAGAGCATCAGTACTGAGTAATATGAGGACGATACTCAGCCTGCGTTCTGCGATGAGTAATAGTGTGTAAAAGTAATTGCATTGAGGAGGCACATGGAGCACATCAAGCCACCTCATAACGAGAAGTTACATTTATTTCCTTTTTAGTAGCCGGCCCTTGTGGCCGAGCGGCTCTAGGGGCTTCAGTCTGGAACCGTGCTACCGCTACGGTCACAGGTTCGAATCCTGCCTAGGGCATGGATGTGTGTGGTGTCCTAAGGTTAGGTTTAAGTAGTTCTAAGTTCTAGGGGACTGATGACCTCAGCAGTTAAGTCCCATAGTGCTCAGAGCCATTTGAACCAGCCTGTTTAGTAGTAAAGTGTTCTAGTAATTTGAAAGTGTTGTGTACAGAACAGTTTGGATTCCTACCACCAGCCATCGCCACTTCTCTCCTTCCTTGTTAGTGTCGGTGCTGACTCCCACAGTAGCCGACACAACAGTTTCTGCGCCAGGTTTTCTATTCATTTTGCCGTATACAAAGTATGTACCGTAAACAAGGACACACAGTGTATTATGAAACCGTTTATCTCAGGAGGAGTACAGGAATTAAAATCAGTCTTAAGAGTAAATTTCGAGAGAGATACACGTTATTAGTTTGGTATCGTTGGAAGATCGTCTTACAACACTGAAGTCGGTAATGCCCATCTGTAACATAGACACATGAGTGATGTCTCGCTGCAATCTGCAACGACGAATGGGGGCGCTCCTGAAGACACGCCCCCTCTGTCAGCACCGCACTGCCATCGCACTGAGATCAATATAGAACCAAGCTCTGGCCCAATTTGCGACCTCTTATGAAGCAATCAACATAATCTCGTTAGGATACCAATGTTATTCAAGTCTGTACATTTATAAATGTTGAATTCGCACTGCAAAAGAAGAGTGTAAAATTGTGTGCATGAAATGGTGCTTTTTTGTTAAAACACGGTTGTAAGTATTCGGCTCATACCTGTGGCAGCGGAATGTGTAAAGTTCAGGAAATCGTTTATCAGTCTTGCAATAAGGTGTATTTATGTTTCATGTGTTGTAATCCGATCATTCAAAGACCCACAGTTACCACAAGACGACTGCAGTTTCGCCAAGCCATAACAAGGATCTAAAAATACTTCATGCGCTCTCACGTGGGCAGCAAGTAAATTAGCGGGAATAAGATTACGAGAGGGTGAAAGGGGAGTTGCAAATCACATCGATAACCAACCATTTCCACTGGATGACTTTACTATTAAAAAAATCTATGTTTCTGTCTTCGGGAGTCGCGCCATCAGTCCCAGGAAAGTATTACGATTTAAGGTTTTTGCGGCTGAATATTTCTTTACTGAGTTGATATTAGACTTCTTGTAAGCAGAGTGTATTACATGGGCATAGGAGACGTAGCACAGTGCTTTTCTTCCACACAAACTAGCAGAAAGAAAGTTGAGGGACAGCCGTTTCGGTTGACCGTATTTCACACACCGCAAGCTTATTCCGCGATCATTGCAGTCACTTCTTTTGATCAGTCACGTGTCGCCTGTTTCTCCTAGCACAAGCGATCGGTGCCGTAACACAGCATTTGCAGGACTCTGTTTGAGCGATCTAAGGGATTTGATCAGTTCAACCAATGGCAATGCAAGACGAGAGGTTACGTCCCTGGTTTCGCCATTTATGTTCTCTCCTACTTAGTGTGTTCGTCAACTGAGACAGATCGTCTTCTGTTTTGTTAGTCTACGTCTACATAAACTTTCCCGAAGCAACCGTATGGAGTATGGCAGAGGGTACTATTATGTGCCATTACAAGTCATTTCCTTTCCTATTCTACTTAGAGCCTTGCATTCAGGTTCAATTAATTTGGAACTATTTCTTACGATTTTCGTGGGTGTTTATGTGCAAACTCACGTGCAGAATATCGTGACTTTCTTCACATTTGTTTGATTCACAACACGTCGTGATTTTATTTGATTTCGCTTTCGGATTAGGCATCCATAAATTCAGCTGTCTCACGTGCCGCATTTCACACTCACTATCACGCTTTCAGGGGAGTGGTAATATTCCTTTGTACATCTGAGGTGAGCTTCGAAGGGTGTATTATTATTACTCTATGTCTGCCCATCTCCACTTTGACAAAATTTTGTAGCTTTTCCACTAGAAAATTCTATGATTTCTTCCTTGCATTTAAATCTCATGCGTTCATTAAGGTATACCTTTCTCTAATTTTACCAATTCCAAGTAGGTGTATTCACATCCGCAATGGAATTCTCGTGTACTGACGTTCGGTAATGTCCTTCTTACTTGGCTCTAACTTATATTCAGCATTGCATTGCACTTGTGTTCCTTGTTAAGTTTTTATATGATAGATGGCTTTCAGCAAACAAGTAAACACCGATGCCGCTTTTACGACATCTTACAGAGCTGGCGCTACGCGATCGCTAATCACTGCATTCACCACACAGCCTAAATGATATTTGTTACCAGGCAAAGTAGGTAACAGTTGGCTAAAACCTTTACCCCTGCACGAACTGGAACTGTAAGGTGCAACGCATAAACAAGGGTGTGTTCTGTATGCAATTACGTTACTCCTGGGTATCCTGCAGTCCCACTTGCGTGAGCTCCCTTCCCCCCATCTTAAAGAATAAGGTTATTCATGGGAAAACATGTTCTGGGTGTAAAATTCTGGGCACAAAATTTGTTCATCACTTTGCATGAATACTTTCAAGTCCGTAAGTTAAGTGAGCGTCTTATAAAGCATGTGCTCTTTCTTTAACGCAAAAAGACGTCAGCATATTTATTATAAAAATTCGAACCGGCAATTCTGGAGTGAGCGGCAAGGTCACTGCTAATCAATTAAAAAGATATTCGAAAAGGTACCGGATTATTATAATTCAATTGTATCTACTCACAGAGATCCAGTGGACTCAATTATCGCGTGGTATTAAAACTTTGTAGATATTATAGTGCTTTTATTCGGAATCGATTTACAGAGAAGAAAATTAGTCCCCATTCTGGCCACCAGGTACGAATATGGTATATGGAATGTGAGGACAACCTATACAATGTTTCCCTATTTAATAGTTTAGGAATTGGACCCGAGCAGAAAACGTCAAACAAAGGGGTTATTATTAACCACCGTATACACATTTTGTTCAGTATGACCACCGGTTACGTCGACGATATGCTGTACAGTGCCAGTTTAGCACCTGGTGGCTAAAATTGCAACTATTTTTTTACTACGTAAATCGTTTCCGCATTAACGCATTAGAATATCAGTCAAGTTTAACATACAGTAATTACAGTCCACACTTGACCTCTGTGAGAAGTTGCACTGTAACTATAACCACCCGGTAGCTTTCTAGAACAGAGCCGAGCGACTTAACTTATTTCCACCACATGCGACAGAAACTTATTTCCACCACACAGCCTGCATGTATATTCTATAGCGAATGCACGTGAGTTTTCCCACTTCTCAGGGTTAATCGTTCGCAGGATGGACCTACTCTTCCTGTTGGAGAACGACGCTCTTAACAAAAAATTCCCAGTACCAGCCCACGTAGGTTACTAGAGGAAAACAGCCAAAACAACAGCTAGCGTCCCGTCCTTTCACAATTAACACCGTGTTCCCAGCGCTGTAAAAACAGCGCCACACCTTCAGCATAGAGAAAAGTGAGGATCCGGCGCATGACGTGAGATGCCCATCACGTGGTCACAGAATGGTGGTGGTCCCTGTTCCCTACACCTGCGTGACAGGACTTCCAGGCCACCAGAAGCAGGCGGGAGAGGGAACACGTGTTGTGATGCAGCGCAGTGGTCCAGCTTCCTGGGTCCCGGGCAGCAAAGAGGCGCGTGGCATAGCGATGATTACCCAATCCGTTCACACGTTTGTACGTCGCAGTTCGTACGTGGATGGAACGGAAATCGTTAGTAAAAACCAGAATGAACAGAAAGATATCCTTCATCGGAGAGAAGCACGTCTTTATTAACTACTTTGAATGCTGTATGCATCTTGTAATTTCTGGGTATTTGGTATACGTAATATATCTATATTATTTCACAGAATGAAAAAGCGAAACACTGTGAAATTTAAAATGTGGCACTCAATATGTTGAGCATTTATACTTCATACATCTTTGTCAACACGTGTCTCGTGGCATGGAGATAGCGGTTTTGAACTATATCGATAGAAAAAAATCGGCTACAATTTAGACAGTAAGGAAAGAAATGTGAATGCTTAAACTTCCATCGGAGAGTCTTCTGTTAAATCTGTGGTAACGTTAAGTTGGGTTTACGCCGGTCTCTTGTTTTGTTCGACAGCTGCCAACAACCTGCTGTTGCCGCGGTCTTCAGAGGGAAGAATTGTTTGTTGCAGCTCTCCACGGTAGGCTGTCCTGTGCAAGTCTCTTCATCTTTGCATAACTACATCCACTGGAACATATTTGCTGCAGTTGCACCCTGCTCCCATTCTGTAATTATTACCTTCTTGCCCATCTATCTCCATCACCGAATTAACCATCCCTTTATGTCTCAGGATGAGTCATATATCTTACCAACCGATCCCTTCTTTTAGTTAAGTTACGCCATAAATTTCTTTTCTACTCACTTCGATTCAGTTAGTTATCCTAACAACCCATCTAATCTTCAGCACTCTTCTGTAGCGTCAAATTTCAGAAGTTTCTGTTCTCATCATGTCTGAACTGTTAACAACCCACGTATCATTTCCTCAAAACTCTACAGTCCCGGCAAAAATCTTTAGAAAATATTTTCATTTATTTTGGATGTTAACAAATTTCTATTTTTCAGGAATTTTTTTATCGTTATTGTCAGTCTGCAATTTACATCCACTCTACCTCGGCTATTGCTGCAATAACAGCAGGAATTTACCACTTTTACTGGTTTTCTTGTCACCAGCTGATTTAAATAGACTATATTCCATCAACTAACTTTTTTTTCACATTTGTTCATGTTCATATTTTATCCAAAAGAACGCCATCATCATTTATCCATGCAGCAAAGTTGCATGCCATCGAGGAAAATTTCCACTTGCTTTCGGCTGTTCGCAGTACCTGTACACTTTTGGTTGATGTTACAAGGTCAGATCTTTCAGTCATCAAGCCTATTTCCCACGCAATTTTCTAAAAGCTACTGCTCTTTTCGCGAACCACATGTTTATCTGGCCTCTGAACAGGTATCCCTCCACTGTGGTGGCACCTAATGTGAGGTTATCTGTATCGCTGAGGCACGCAAGCCATCCTACAGACTGCATTACAAATGGCTCTGAGCACTATGGGTCTTAACATCTGAGGTCATCAGTCCCCTAGAACTTAGAACTACTTAAACTTAACTAATCCAAGGACATCACACACATTCATGCCCGAGGCATGATTCGAACATGCGACCGTAGCGGTCGTGCGGTACCTGACTATAGCGCCTAGAACCGCTCAGCCACTCCGGCCGGCGACTTACAGTTTTAACAGGAGTACTGTCTTTGAAATTCTGAATGTAGCGGGGGTGAAGTACAAGGAGCGAAAGCTTATTTAGAAAGTCATACAGAAACCAGACGGCACTAATAAGAGTCGAGGGCATGAAAGGGAAGCTGAGAAGAGAGTGTGACTGGGTTGTAGCCGATCCTAGATGTTACTCAATCTGTGAATTGAACAAACAGTAAAGGAAATCAAAGAAAAATTGGGAGTAGGAATTAAAGCTAAGTGAGAAGAAATAAAAACTTTGAAGTTTGCGATGACAGTGTAACTCTGTCGAGACAGCAAAGAACTTGGAACAGCAGCTGAACGAAATGGACAGTGCCTTGGAAGGAGGATATAGGATGAACATCAACAAAAGCAAAACTAAGTTACTTGAACCTAGTCAAATTACATCAGGTGATGTTAAGAGAGATTAGAAAACGAGTCACTTAATGTAGTAGATGAGTTTTGTTACTTTGGCAACAACATAACTGAGGATGTAAAACGCAGACTGGCAACGGCAAGAAAAGCTTTTCTGAAGAAGAGACATTTATTAACCTCGGATATAGATTTAAGTGTTATGTAGTCTTTTCGAACAGTATTTGTCTGGATTTTAGCCATGTATGGAAGTGAATCATGGACGATGAAGAAGTTAGAAAAGAAAAAAAAAAAGAGAATAGAAGCTTTAGAAATATGGTGGTAGAGAAGATCACGTAATTAATGAGGAGGTACTGAATAGAATTTGGAAGACAAGAAATTTGTGGCACTACTTGACCAAAAGAACGGATCAGTCGATAGCACACATTGTGAGACACCAAGTGATCACCATTGGAGGGAGGTGGGGGGGGGGTAAAATGGTGGGGGGAGACAAACAGATGAATACAATAGATTCGATGTATGTAGGTTACAGTAGTTATTAGGAGATGAAGAAAAGCGCACGGGATAGAGAAGCATGGAGAGGTGCATCAAACCCATCTTCGGACTGAAGACCACAACAACAACATGTTCATATAAGGAATGTTCATTTGAAAAGGCACGAAACGTAGTAACCACCAACAGGTTGCAATTTGCATATGCCACCTTGGCATAGCGTAAGATACATCTAGGACCAGAAGTATGGGGGACTTGTAGAGTATAAATGTAGATGTAGATGTAGAATGTCGCACCGTCACCTCCCACTAAGAAACTCAAAATTGTGCCCTCAGCAGGCAAAGTGATGCTCGCAGTGTTTTTTGAAGTCCGAGACTCGTTACGCATCGAATTCCTCGAGCGTGGATGTACCACTGACAGTGATGTGTATTGTAAGATACCCCATAGCCTGCCTAAGCCCATGAAGTCCAATTGGCCTGAACTGTGCGCAGAGAGGGAGTGATTCTGCTCCACGATAACGCAGCCCACACGTCTCCAAAGTCACACATAGTGTAGTGTCCAAGTGGAAACAGCTTGAGTATCCTTTCAATAGCTTGGACATGTCGCCCTGCGACTTCAATGAGTTTCGTCCGCTAACAAAATATCTGAAAAGAAAGCACTTCATCTCAGACGACGAACTATACACAATGAAACACCGTTTCATCTACATCTACATCATACCCTACGAGCCACCTAATGGTGTGTGGCGGAGGGTACTTTCGGTACACCTATCGGATCCCTGCAACTCTGTACCACTTGTGAATAGTGCGTGGGAAGAGTGATTGTCGGTAAGCCTATTTATTGGCTCTAATTTCTCGAATTTTCTCCTCGTGGTCAATACCAGAGATGTATGTAGGGGGAAGTAATACGTTGTTTGACTCCTCCTAGAAAGCCCTGTCCCGAAATTTCAATAGTAAATCTCTCCGTGATGCACAACGTCTCTCTTGCAACGTCCCTCAGAGGAGATGTTTAGCATCTCCGTAACGCTCTTTCGCCATCTAAACGATCCCGTGACGAAACGCGCCGCGCTTTGTTGGATCTTCTCTATCTCCACTATCAGCCCTACCTGATAGGGAACCCAGATATATGAACAGTATTCAAGAATCGGGCGAACAAGCACCTTATAAGCCACTTCTTTCGTGGATGAGTTATATTTCTTTAAGATTCTTCCGACGAATCTGAGTCAGGTGTCTGCTTTTCCCACTATCTGTTTTATATGGTCGTTTCTCTTAAGGTAGCTCTGGATAGTTACGCCTAGATATTTTACGGCAGACGCTGTCTCCAGCTGTTTGTCATTAATAGTGTAGCTGTGCAATAGTGGATTTCTTTTTCTACGTACACGCAATATGTTACATTTATTTACGTTCAGAGTCAACTGCCAGAGTCTGCACCATTCATCAATTCTCTGCAGGTCGTTCTGCAAATTCTTACAATCTTCTGGCGTTGGTGCTTTGTCATAAACAATTGCATCATCTGCAAATAGCCTTAAGGAGCATACGACGCTTTCTACTAGATCGTTTATACACTCCTGGAAATTGAAATAAGAACACCGTGAAGTCATTGTCACAGGAAGGGGAAACTTTATTGACACATTCCTGGGGTCAGATACATCACATGATCACACTGACAGAACCACAGGCACATATACACGGGCAACAGAGCATGCACAATGTCGGCACTAGTACAGTGCAGGCTGCTATTCTCCCATGGAGACGATCGTAGAGATGCTGGATGTAGTCCTGTGGAACGGCTAGCCATGCCATTTCCACCTGGCGCCTCAGTTGGACCAGCGTTCGTGCTGGACGTGCAGACCGCGTGAGACGACGCTTCATCCAGTCCCAAACATGCTCAATGGGGGACATATCCGGAGATCTTGCTGGCCAGGGTAGTTGACTTACACCTTCTAGAGCACGTTGGGTGGCACGGGATACATGCGGACGTGCATTGTCCTGTTGGAACAGCAAGTTCCCTTGCCGGTCTAGGAATGGTAGAACGATGGGTTCGATGACTATTCAGTGTCCCCTCGACGATCACCAGTGGTGTACGGCCAGTGTAGGAGATCGCTCCCCACACCATGATGCCGGGTGTTGGCCCTGTGTGCCTCGGTCGTATGCAGTCCTGATTGTGGCGCTCACCTGCACGGCGCCAAATACGCATACGACCATCATTGGCACCAAGGCAGAAGCGACTCTCATCGCTGAAGACGACACGTCTCCATTCGTCCCTCCATTCACGCCTGTCGCGACACCACTGGAGGCGTGCTGCACGATGTTGGGGCGTGAGCGGAAGACGGCCTAAAGGTGTGCGGGACCGTAGCCCAGCTTCATGGAGACGGTTGCGAATGGTCCTCGCCGATACCCCAGGAGCAACAGTGTCCCTAATTTGCTGGGAAGTGGCGGTGCGGTCCCCTACGGCACTGCGTAGGATCCTACGGTCTTGGCGTGCATCCGTGCGTCGCTGCGGTCCGGTCCCAGGTCGACGGGCACGTACACCTTCCGCCGACCACTGGCGACAACATCGATGTACTGTGGAGACCTCACACGCCCCACGTGTTGAGCAATTCGGCGGTACGTCCACCCGGCCTCCCGCATGCCCACTATACGCCCTCGCTCAAAGTCCGTCAACTGCACATACGGTTCACGTCCACGCTGTCGCGGCATGCTACCAGTGTTAAAGACTGCGATGGAGCTCCGTATGCCACGGCAAACTGGCTGACACTAACGGCGGCGGTGCACAAATGCTGCGCAGCTAGCGCCATTCGACGGCCAACACCGCGGTTCCTGGTGTGTCCGCTGTGCCGTGCGTGTGATCATTGCTTGTACAGCCCTCTCGCAGTGTCCGGAGCAAGTGGGTCTGACACACCGGTGTCAATGTGTTCTTTTTTCCATTTCCAGGAGTGTATATGTTGTGAACAACAACGGTCCTATCATACTTCCCTGTGGTATATTACTTTTACATTGTCGATTTAGTTCCGTTAAGAACGACGTGTTGAGTTCTATCTGAAAGAAAGTCTTGAATCCAATTGCAGGTCTGCTCCGATACTCCGTAAGGTCGTATTTTTTCACTAAACGGCAACGCAAGGTGGTGTCAAATGCCTTACTGAAATCAAGGAACGCGGCATCAGCCTGAGCGCCGTTGTCCACTGCGCTGTGAGAGTGAGCTCAGTTTCGCAGGAGCTCTGATTGCGGAATCCATGTTGATTTTTATAGAGGAGATGTTCATTTTCCAAGAACATCATAATTCTTGAGCATAAAACATATTCCACAATTCTACAACACACATACGTCGACGATATAGGTCTATAATTGTGTGGATCTGTCTTACAGCTTTTCTTAAAAACGGGTAGCTTTCGTTTCTTAAGCGGTCTACGACAAATTAGTGCTAGAAGGGGAGCAAGTTCTTTCGCATAATCTTTCTAGAACCTTATATGTATATCATCTGGTACTGAAGCCTTTCCACTACTAACCGATTGTAGCTGTTTTTCAGTTCCGCGATCGGTTATCTCAATATCTGCCATTTCGACGTTAGCACGAAGATTGAAAGGAGGGACAGTGTTACGATCTTCCGCGGTGAAACAATTTCGGAAGACCGAATTCCGTATTTCGGCCATGTCTCTTGTATCTTCCGTTTCTGTGCCGGTTTGGTCGCTGAGAGAATGAATAGATGATTTTGACCGACTAACTGATTTTACATACGACCAAAATCTCTTAGAGTTTTTACTCAGGTCGGTTGACAACGTCTTACTTTCTAAATCATTGAATGCTTCTCTCATTGCTCTCCCTACGCTCATTTTCACTTCGTTCAGCTCTTGTTTGTAAGCTAGGTTTTTACTTCTCTTGAATCTCAAATGAAGTGCTCTTTGTTAACGTAGAGCTTTACTGACACGGCTATTAAACCATTGTGGATCTCTCCCATCCCTTAAAACCTTACTCGGAACGTATTTGTCTGGGGCATATTGAACGATGCCTTTGAATTTTTTCCACTTGTTCTCCACATCTTCGTCCTCATCACACAATATTTGATGATGACTGCTGAGATATCCTGAAATTTGTGTCCTGCCACCCTTGTTGAGCAAATATATTTTCCTACCTTTCTTAACATTCCTTGTAGGACCACATGTCATAGATGCTGCCACAGCCTTTTGATCACTGATATCTTCCTCTATGTTAACTGATTCGGTAAGTTCAGGTCTGTTTGTTGCCAGGATATCTAAGACGTTACCCTCACGATTTGATTCTCTAACTACACTCATGCTCGTAAATTAAGGATAATGCTGATACATGGTATAACAACGCTCCGGTGGGCGGTTTGCGGGTTTAAATAACATCGGTGTATGACCATGCGGTGCATTTCACATGCGGTCGTAGCACGGTGGCGCTGGCAGCAGTCCACATACGCAGAGGTGTGTTGGTGCATGTCGGAGTACGGATTAGTGAATAAGTGTGCAGACGTTTTTAGACGTTGTAAAGGCGACTGTGTGTTGAAAATGCCTCAAAGAACACATATTGATGACGTTCTGAGAGGTAGAATATTTGGGTGACTGGAGGCTTGTGAAACACAGCAGGTCATACCACGGACCCTCCGACTGCCACAAAGAGTGATTTCAAGATTATGGCAACGGTTCCAGCAGACAGGAAACGTGTCCAGGCGCTACAGTAAGGGACGTCCACAGTGTACAACACCACAAGAAGACCGATATTCCACCATCAGGGCCCGCAGACGGCCACGGAGTACTGCAGGTAGCCTTGCTCGAGACCTTACCGCAGCCACTGGAACACACACACAGTCTACAGACGACTAAACAGACATGGCTTATACGCCTGGAGACCTGCAAGGAACAGTGGTCCCAGGTTATGTTCACGGACGGGTCCAGGTATAGTCTGAACAGTGATTCTCGGTGGGTTTTCATCTGGCGTGAACCAGGAACCCGATACCGAACATTGAAAGGGACCTGTATGGAGGTCGTGGTTTCATGGTCTTTGTGTGGGGGGACTATGATTGGTGCACGTACACCACACATGTCTTTGACAGAGGAATTTTAACAGGTCAGATATATCGGGACGTCATCTTGCACAAGTATGTCCACCTTTTCAGGGATGCAGTGGTTCCCACCTTCCTCTTGATGGATGATAACGCATGGCCCCACAGAGCTGCCATCGTGGAGGACCACCTTGAAATAGAAGATATAAGGCAAATGGAGTGGCCTGCCTGTTCTACAGACCTAAAACCCCATCGAGCACGTCTGGGATGCTCTCAGTCGATGTATCGCTGCACGTCTTCAAACCCCTACGACACTTCAGGAGCTCCGACAGGCACTGGTGCAAGAATGGGAGGCTATACCTCAGCAGCTACTAGATCATGTGATCCAGAGTATGCCAAACCGTTGTGCAGCCTGTGTACGTGTGCATGGTGATCATATCCCATACTGATGTCGGGGTAAATGCCCAGGGAACAGTGGCGTTTTGTAGAACATATGTTTCGCGACGGTTTTCTCAACTTATCACCTATACCGTGGACTTACAGGTCTGTGTCGTGTGTGTTCTCTATGTGCCTTTGTTATTAGTGCCAGTTTTGTGTAGTCCCACGTTGTGTGGCACCACATTCTGCAATTATCCTTGATTTATGATCATGAGTGTATCTCCTCAAGGTAATTTTCGGACAAAACATCGAGGACTATGCCACACGATTCCGTGTCTCTAGCAACAGTTTTGATGGCATAACACTCCCAATACATACATGGCAAGTTTAAGTCACCCCCTATTACAACGGCATGATCAGGAAAATTACTAATGATAATCGTTACCCAGGTGGTCGATAAAAGTATCCGATCACAATTTTTGACCGTTCTTTGATAGTTTCACCCAGATTAATTCACATTCGGGATCGGTGATAACCTCGCTAGATTTTATCGAATTTTTTGCTGCAATAAACACGCCGCCACCATTGTTGACTAACCAATCCTTACGATAAATATTCCAGTCTGAAATTAGGATTTCGTTGTCATTGGTGTCTGGCTTCAACCAGCTTTCTGTTCCCAAGACTATCAGTGCATCATAACCTTCAATAAGTGATACTAATTCTGGGACCTTTCCTTGGATGCTCCTGCAGTTTGCTAAACTGATATTAATCTTTTCTTCTTCTGCGAGGATCTAGATTCTCTGAGGTCACTGTGGCTGATTTAAAAGACAAATCGTGCTTGCTCCCAAGGGAGGGGTCCTCTAACCTAAAAAAAACCCATGTGCACGTCACACGTACTCCGCTATTCCAGTAGCCGCTTCCTGCGTGTAATGCATATGTTAAGGGGAACCTTACAGTTCTGCACCAGATATCTTAGGTCAACAAATACGGATCCAATACCGTCACAGATCCGTCTGAGCCTCTGGTTTAGACGATCTACTCTGTTCCAAACCAGAGGACAGTGATTAACCCTGGGTACGATGCTACAAATAGACACCTTAGCCTGCATCCCGCGTGCGTTGCTAGTTGACTTCACCAAATCAGCCAGCCGCCGAAAGGAGTCGAGGATGGCCTCAGAACCCAAGCCGCAGGTTTCATTCTTGCCGACATGTGCCACTACATGCAGCCGGTAGGGCCTTCTCTGCATCACGGATGAGACCTCCCGGCAAACATACCGAATACACACTGGAATTCTTTCTCGCCTTGCGTGCTATTACCCCCTAACATTGGAGCACCTAACGACTAGCATACCCACCCTCTGTACGTGTCCGGACTGGGCTGGAAAATCGACCGCTGGCCCAACAGGAGAGGCATCCCGAGCTGGCTCACAGTTATCATGAACACTGCGAAGCACCTCATACCGGTTGCTAAGACGTAGGGAGCCAGCCGCACAGCCTGCTCCCTCTTTCGCCTTCCGCCCAGTGACACGCGAACCAACCACTGTCTGCCACCCCCTCTGGAGTGAGGACGGACCGGTCAGATGTTGCGTATCGGAAACCGCAGTGACGTCCGGACCACCAGGGGATTCCAGTGACACTAAAGGTGTAGCAGGTCTCGTCACTGGCGCCCCGACGTCTCCGCAACTTCGAGCATTAGCTAGAAGCTTGTCGACGGTTGCTAACGCAACTTCCAGCTGTTTACGGACAGAAACCAACTCTCCTTGTGTCCATTCACAACAAGCACAGTCCCTAGCCATATCGTACTGTGTATAAAATAGATATAAGGTCTCAAATGGCTCTACTGAGTTTTAAAATATACCAAAGGAGACTAAAGTAACACTAAAAGTTGATGTGCAGACTTTTCACTGAACTCTGCGAACGCAAACTATTAAACAGAAGTAATTTTCTCTACACGGAAAATTTACTATAGGAAGCCGCCCTTCACAAGGATATTCACAAGACTTACTCAAAAAAAAAAAAAAAAAACTACGATTAATTTTCTAACCACTAGTCTATACAGTAAAATACACTTACAGTTCACTTCTTTGCAGAAGCACGTGAACAAAAAACAAAGACTAAATTAATTTACAGTTTATCACACAAGTGCTGCGTCCTCTCGTCCTATCAAAAGAACAATAACTCTGGGATCACCGAATCCTTCGGCTCGTGAGACAATGGGACAGCTGTGCTCAGGCCTATTGTGATTATTTCTGCATAAAGACTTCAATTATACCCACTGTGTTATTTCGTAATCTTTTCTCTTGAACACCTCTCATGTTATAAGCTCTATTCATGGCTATTCCCATTTCGTTCACTTACTCCTCCAAATCCAGTATGATCTCTGGCAAACTCATAATGTCACTGATAAACCTCAAAGTTATTATTTGATCTTCCTCTCACTCCCTCCTCAGATACTGCTTTCCTTTCATATTCTTTGACTCTTACATCTGCTGTGTCGTTTCTGTGCAAGTAGTGGGTAACGTTTCGCTCCACTTGTTCTATCCCTGCTTTCTCTATAAATTAAAAAAAATGTATTCCAGTCAACAGTGTTAAAAACAACCTATTTCTGTCATGTTCAAAGGCACATTTTCGGTAAATCTTTTATTAAGTTTTACCACATGGTTCAACTTGGAGCAGAAACAATTATGACACAATATTTACATTTTTCGAAGTAAATATTTCTACATGTCCGCAGGATGAAAATCTTTCATATGAGGCAACTAAGCACAACACTCCAGATTGTCAGCTTTCAATAGAGGTATCTGTATCTTTTTACACCAAATAAGGTAAAAATTTCGGAGTGAAAATTCTTCTTTAGAACAGCAGATATACTCAGGAAATATAATTAGTAGCTTTTAATGAGAACTTTGTTACGTGTTAGGTATTCACCATAAATGAGAGCTTAATGTAGACTTCTTCCCCCCTCCCCCCCCCCCTTTGTAATGTATCCTTATCTGAATCTGTAAAGTTAAAGGGTCGATTATGGAGCTTATTTTTCCACATAATATTGTAACTATGGATAATTCCGACTACAAATCATGAAGCCAGAGGCTGAAAATACCTCTTCAGTTGTAAAGTTCTTTTATTATCACACAACCGGTTTCGGGCTCTTATAAGCTCATCTTCAGGTGTCGTAACTTGGTGCTGTGACCCCCGAGCGCCGCGGTGAACGTGTACTAGGTGCAGTGTGCTACCTGCGAACCCAGAACAGGGAGTCGAAACGTTGCACTATAGCTCGCTACCATCTCGTTGAAAATGTATATAACGAGGATAAGAAAATTTTATTTTTATATCCTATTGATCATGAAAACAGCAACTATGCATTGCTACTCGTTTTACTTTTATCGTCAATTAGAATTCTCTAACGGGCTAATGTTTTGCAAAGGTGTGTACAAGATAAACCATAGCTCCCCCTACAGATGTCGACAGTATGAAGGGTGTATATCGTTGTATTATCCTGAGATTGCATATTGCACGTATTTTCACAGAAACAAGGTTAAATGGAGTAAAAAACAGAATAAAACATAACATTTCCAGTCGATCGATTATTGAACCCTTCTTGCATAGATATGACATTGTCATTCCCATAAGCTTTCAATCCAGATACACCAGCAAAAGCAAGTTATCTAGATTCATTAAATGTTCTTAATTGAATCTTAGAGTGCTAAGGATTTTAGTATTTGTTGACCGTAATTGTTTAAAAAACTCCATAATTTATTTTTCTAGTAGAAATCCTCATTAGTACAACCATGGAAAACTAGCATGGTAGCTTAACAAATGGTTCAAATGGCTCTGAGCACTATGAGACTTAATATCTCAGGTCATCAGTCCCCTAGAACTTAGAACTACTTAAACCTTACTAACCTAAGGACATCACACACATCCATGCCCGAGGCAGGATTCGAACCTGCGACCGTAGCGGTCACGCGGTTCCATACTGAAGGGCCTTGAACCGCTCGGTCACAATGTCCGGCGGTAGCTTGTCACTTAGAAGCTATTCTTCGCCTTCAACGCCTGCTTCTAAATGTAAACATCCTACATCCATTTGATGCATTACGTTGCTCAACTACACGCATACGACTAGGCCATCACATTTTCTAATATGCCATCATTCAAGATCTGTAGCAAGAGTGCACGGAAGTAATGCGCAAATAGCTTACCGCATAACCTGAATACAGCGAGTACGTTTCCTTGCTACTATACGTAATCACTTTGCAACCTATTAATTATTCATCAATCAGTCTTTAGCACCTAATAAGGGTTTTTATCGCTCAGAGTTTTTTCTTCTATAGTCGTTTCCCGTTGATTCATCCTTGAAGCCTTCCTTTTTAGCGTATTCTTGCGTAGTTATGACACTGTCTTTACCATAGGCTTTCAGTCCAGATGCACAACCAAAACCAAAGGAATGCACCTAAAATTGTGCCGTTGGAGAGAATGACGAAATATGTTAAATATTGTCGACACCAGGTACTTGCATTTTCCCACTAGAGCCTATGTTATTCTTGTGGAAGTCATCTATCTGATCACCCATGAACACCTTGGACATTTCAAACTCTTGGATTTAATTGTGACATCTATGAATTTCGTAGTATCAGCACTGGTATCGGTTGCTACTCACTTACGCGATCTGTGACCGTTTACAAAAATGGCGGGTCTCGAGGATTTCCCACGTCAACATTTGTTTTAGTTATCTCAACAGCTTCTTCTAGGTTTCCCTGCATTTCCTCTTGAGGAACGTCTCTATACAGGAGTCAGTTTAAGTATTTCAGATACTTTGGTACATGAGAAATCTGTGTGGGTGCAAAGTGTGCTAATATGACTAGATAAAGAGTTATAAAGGACTTAACAACAGAATTGATAATTCCAATTCCTGTTGGCAACAAACTGCTCGTTTAAGACACCATTGGCAGAGTTTTCGATGTTCTGTATAAGAAGTTAGGAATATTTGTCATCAAGTCGTGAAGGTTCTTTGCACACGAGGTTGGAATCATCGCCTAACAGAAATCTCACTATTCCTACTAACGCTGTTCACATTATTACTATTCTATTATTTATCTTCATGGAGGTTACAGTCTATAAGCTTTCACTTATCGAATCGTGGCATGTTTGGAGTGAGCTAACGACACCATTCACAAAGCAACAACAAAGATATAACTTTATGCTGGAGACTCACTGTCTGAAACGGTAATAGCTGCCTTTAGTGTCTTGACGTATGCCCAGGTTGACACTATCAAGACTAAATCACAGGTTGGCTACACTTCCTGGTGCCTTGTGATCTGCTCTCTTTGGTTGTGGAAATGTTTATGACGGTGCAGGTAGACACGGAAGTAGCCAGTCGGAGTACACAGCAACGAGGAAAGGCAGTTACTTCTTCACTCTGTAGAAGGCTTGCCGCAAGTTACGAATGCGGTTTGCTCTTGGGCCGGCCACAACTATCAGCAATCACGTCCTGTTGTATTGTGAATCCTGGAGGCAGTTAAGACTGAACTTAAGGCAGTGATTAAAGTGTGTTTAACCCAGTGGGATACGCGGAATGAAACCCTCCCGTGATGTATCCGTATGCTCTTTGAACCGAATCTCAATGCCTCTTCCAGTTTGTCCTGTATAGTAAGAGGGGCAGCATTGACAGCTGAGTTTGTATATGCCAGTTTGTATATAGATGCCATACGTTCGAACATCTAAAAATCCAAATTTGCCTTGCGCAAGTCTACCATCAGTCATTGAATAAAGAACATTGAAGACCGAGTATTGCACCACTTTATGAACTTGCTTGAGGAGATTGAAATACATGTACATAATAGTAAATCACCTCAAAATCTCCTCAATAAGCAAACCGAGTTTGCCAGTGTAGCCTTTCTTCAAAATTTTATTCACATACTGTCCAATTTAATGTAAAAAAAGCAAAAAAACAATGAAATGTCCGCTGTTGTAATATTTATCCCATACCATTTACTGTGCTTCCAATGTATGCCATAATATTTACATAATATGCCCATAGTTCTAATATTTATTTATGTACATCTGGTCTTTTTCATTCACTTTGATTCCAATTCATACCATAATGTTTATGTAATATAACTGCAGTAGCACTTTATTACCGATGCTTTATTTATTTATCCTAATTTTAATCAGTTTTCTTTCAATGTAAATAATAAGTAATGTAACATTAGCAATTTGTAAATATCTACAGTTACATACATTCACATAACGAAATATCTCTAAGAGTGGAAATCTTTGGCATTGTTATGGTTGTAACATCACAATCTTTGTATACATAGCTGCATGTGACGAGACTTCCCTAGTGTGTGATTGGTGCTTTATATTATGTACATAAATATGCACATAAAAAATGTGCAGCATACGGTTTTCGCTGCTGCAAGATCATAAGCAATCTGCTCTGGAACACAATGGTGTGGATTTTTCATGAAAAGTAACCCTTATATCTTCCTCTAATAATTGGTTTACAACACTTAAAATCGTTGTGAGGCATAGTTACAGTTAAAAAGACATTTGAAAGGGTCCTGTAGCCACCTTTCATTGCCAACTCTCGTAGTGGTCAAGTCGGCAAAGAGGTTTCCGCTACTTGTGAGAAATCCACCTGCGTTAGGTTGGTGGCGGAAATGGCATCCTGGGGTTTTCCGGTCCACGCGGGGTGTGGAAGAGGCTGGAGAAGCGGGAGGCAGTCTGCCGCCGGTACGGGAAGCGTACACAGCTGTGCTCCAGTCGAAGAAGGGTGAGTTGGACTGACCGCGTGGCGCGTTGTCACATAGAGAGGGGAGCTTTTAGCTTTTGGTCTCGAATTTCGTCTTATAAAGATTTACTTGCTGGGATGCAGCAGGGAATGCATGGCTTTTGTAGACTTTCAGTTTGATTCCCAATGCAGTCTTGACTTTGATCCGTGAGAGGAACGCGGCACAAAGGAGTTGCATATGTTGAAGTGCCCTCGGTTCAGTGTGAATGTTTATGTGCCTACAACTGTGTGTGTATGCTTCTAATCTTTTCCGGATCTTGGTAATTTTTGTGTATTTGTGAATTTTCTTTGTCTCATGTGATTAAAATTTGGCCACGGTCCATAGACATTGTCTCCGCGGACCGAGTGGGCACGCGAGTCTGTTATGAAACGTGTAGTATTTCACAAGCAATTGTACACAGTTAGCATGCAACAGCAGTCTATAGATGCACTACATCAATGTTTTAAGGAATAAATAATTTTGCCCTCAATCTTATCTTGTGTACCGATGTTACGTCGCCGTTACCTTCGCCATTTACCTTGTAGTTTTCCTTGTTGGCCCACCTATAGCGTTTCCATGTGCACAGGTGTAGTGATTAGTGTCCCTTTTTTTATCTGAAACAAATGCTCGGGAATAGATCGTGTTTTCACGAATCTTGCTGCAGGCTGCACTTACGCATGGTGTTCACACCCTCTTTACTTTACTCAATATTTGATTCACGGGAAGAACGACTGGATCATATTAATAACTACATCCCATTCTTTATCAATGACTTTACAATGAATGTTCTTTTGTGAGTATTTCATATTAATAAATTAAGTAATTTTCCGACTCAGTGCTACCTCTTCTTTGTCGTGTGGCTTGAGTTGGTGGCGACCCTATCTTTTATATTGACTTCAGTGTCAAGTAGCATTTTCTTATTCAAAGTGCGCGTGGCTCTTTTAGCTATCAGGATACATTCAAAGGGCGCTTCATGCTTCTTGCACATAGCGTCCTTTTATTCACGCTCCTTTTATTCACGCCACTTACACATGGCTTACCCTGCTCACGGATTTCGGTAAACCAGAGATCTTCTGATGCGCAGTGAGGATTAGTTATTTTCGGTTGGATGTGCTAATTGGTATATTGTCTTTCTGTGATACAGAATTTACGTGAATTTATGATATAGGTGTGCATTTTCTTACATGTTTTATCTTGTATATGTATTACTGTATAGATATTGTGATTTAGTATTCAATTGTGTTACAAGTGTGGGTTGACTCTTGTCCTGTGGCGTGTATCGGTGTCATATAGTAAATCTTGGGTGCTTTGTGGGGACTGTGAGTCCATTAGGAGACTTTGGCATTATTCTTGTTGTATTTTGGAGCACGGAGTAACTATCCTTATGATGGAGACGCGTAGCTGTTCAGGAAGCCGCGATCGGAAAAACCTGCCAGACAATAACCCTGAACAAGGACGAGGTCAAAACGTCGAGTCCGACCAGGAACGAAACGCGGAAAACGCAAATACAAGTGTTGTCCATCCTGAGCCCGCTGTAGTGATTTCGAATCATTCGATAGATGCAAATTCATTACAGGCTATGCTACGACAATTACTAGACAGTAATAGGAGACATATCGAGGAAGTGAATAAAAAACAAGCAGAAGAAAATAGGAGGCATATCGAGGAAGCGAATAAAAGATTGACTAGTGAAATAGTACAGGGTGTTGGGGAGAAACTGGCGATCATTGACCAACGCATCTCCGCCTTAGAAGAGGGGCACCAAGTCATTAGCAAGCAGGTGATGGAGCAAGAAGAAAGGTTCGCTGGGAATATACGTATACTAGCAGAACAATGCCAGAGTGAACAAGCGGCTCTTGAGTCCCGAGTAGGACGAAATTCCGCCAGGGATCTCCGCGCGTTAGCAGAACAATGCCAGAGTGACCACGTGGCTCTTGTGTCCCGAATAGAGGACACTGCGGCTAAGTGCCCGGTCCACCTTAGCGCGCAGGTAGAAACCCTCAGCCAGGCGATAATAGCTCTCGAGCGAGAGCAAGGGCTTACGCAAACAAAACAAGACACGGCCCACCGAGAGATGCGAGAAGAAATAGCCAGGATCTCAGACGCAGTGGCGCGTAAGTCTGACAATAATGGGGAAACGATTACCTCGTCATCAGCGGATGTAGACGAAATACGGTCGATAACGAAATGTCGGCGTGGACAGTGTCAAATAAACATACAACAAGGAGGGGTTACCGAGGGAATATGTGAGCGCATTGCCCGTTTAGAACTTCACCTAAAAGGGTTAAAGGCCCATGAAGTTGAAAGAAATGAACGAAAGGGCCATTATTCCGACGATGATTCCGGGAACGATGGCGAATTTGATCAGCGTTATGATCACGGATCTCGTACCAGGTGGGAACGGCGCGGATCCCCTCAGAAACGTTCGCCAAGGGAAACTCACGAATTTGACTTTAAACATTTTCTGACCGTGAGGAAGTTTGAAGTCTTCAATAACTCGGCTACGGGGATTCACCCGCGGGCCTGGTTACAGCAGTTCGAGTTCTCCCTCCCTCCTACGTGGCCCAGTGCGCACAAAATAGAGTATATGTGCGGCTACCTCGAAGGTGAGCCAGCGGCGCGGATGAGGTCAATTGCACGCAATTGCTACACTGTTGGGGAGTTTCGTCAACACTTCCTGTCGATATATTGGTCAGTGGCAGCGCAAAGTCGTGTAAAACACGGACTCATTATGCTACCAGAGTTAAACAGGTCAAAATTCTCCAGCCCTGTGCAGATGTTCGAGCACATGCTGCAGGCGAATGAACATCTTGACGATCCTTATGGACCTGCAGAAATTATTCGTATTTGCCTGGGAAAGTTTCCAATGGAGTTGCGGCACGTTATCCTTGCAGGACGATGTAAGGATGACGTAGAGGGGTTTCGCAATTTCCTTTTAGAGCTTGAGTGCGATGCGAATGGCACCACGCAGAATTACGGTCAGAGCGCCTACGAGCAGCGGCCGCGCAAGCGAAGCCGCAGCCGTAAAGACAGGGGGCAATACAGACGTAATGAGTCGCCTGAGAGTTACAGAATGCGCGAGCGTTGGCAGCGTCGCGACTCCTCAAGGAACGCGGGCAGAACAAACTATGCCAATGGTCATCATTCGCCTAGAGGAAATCAAAGACACCCCTGGGAGCTTAGAAGATATAGTAATGAGCAGAGATTTAGGCGCAATTACAGCGGACCTAGGAACGGTAGTCGTGACCGACCCCAGAATAATTATCGAACAAGAAACAACAGGGGTGCCGTAAACAGTACGGGTGGTCCGCCAGTGGGTGTTGAAATTCGTCCCGCAAACCCGCGGCACAATCCGACAAATGCCTCTGATCAAAGGGATCAATGACTGTTGGCTGGCTCGGTTGGCGTCAAACTTAATGAGGACCGGTGCTATTGATGATATTGATGTGCATTTGAATAAAGGAAGACGATATTAGGGAAGATTTGTTGAGGGAGGGCCACAGTATTGGTGTGCCCGAGGTAAACCCAGTCGCCTCTGTTTCGTAAAATTACAGTGTATATTTTCCAATGTTTTGATTCACTCTGGTGTGATTAAAATTAAAGTGTATATTTTCTGTGTATTGTAAGGGTCCCCCAATATGTGTGTAGTTATTTCTTCTTGCCAGCAGAAAGGAGTAGTGTTGTGCAGCTTCAAAACGTCTGAATGTGAATGATCATGAGGCTCATGTGAAGTGTTTCCTGTTACGGTAAGATGGCTTTCGTTTTTTGATGACTAAAAAGGTATCGGGTGTGTTGCCGTGGCGAGTCAATGGTCGTAAGGTAATTCTTGTTGAGAAATTACAGTTGTAGTGTTCTTATTCCCCTTAGGTGAGCAAGATTCAGTGAGACTTTTCAAATGTACTACGATGTTGATGAAGCGACTTGGTGACTTGTAGGTGAAGGATTTGTGTATGAAAGGAGATTAATAGTGTTTGATTTTCAGAGTTGCCATCTTATAAGATATTTGGAAAGTGTAACTTGCCGTCACATACTACTAGGTACGGTTGAGGACACCAGGGTGTGAAACCCCAGAAGATGTATATGGAAACAGCTTATAAACTCAAGCAGCTTGATATTTAATAGAGAATCAATGCGACTACCTCCAAGTTAAAATAACATGACGGTAGGTGAGGACCCCTGGGGACATGTGGTGAGTAAGTGTGTAATCATTATGAGTATCTTATGATAGCAGTAAGTTGGGTACTCATGGCCCTGGACAATGGATTTCTTTTGACAGTATTTCTTTATGTACTTATAGGACGAAGTGTTTATGTGTTTGCTAATAGGATAGGATGATTTTTATTTTCATTTTTATGCCCACTGACTTTTTGCATTAGTCTGATGAATAGATGTTGAAACGTTTACCATTCCAGATGTGACTTGAATGAACCTTCTGTGTCTCATTAATCATAACTTTTATTATGCAATGTCCATAGAAAAGAAGTCTCGGAAATTTTTCACAGATCAGCAAACATGTTCTGCAAACCTTGGAGGAGCAGTCAATGAACAACGATATGGGTATTGGTGTTGAAAGGAATATTTTGTTTATATGTGGGAATTGTAGTCGGGCTATATGGTGATGGTGACTAGTACGAGCTGTGTAGATTGTGTGTGAGAGCGTAGTTAGGAGCAGGTAGAGTTTTGTGTCTGTAGCTAGAAGATGCGCCAAATCCTATCCAAATCCTGACCAAACCTTGTACAAGATCTACCCTGAATGATTGACAGCAGATGTAATGCTGGAACTATATTTTATAAAAAGGATTCTTTGTTTGTGTGAATATTGGTTATTTAATTTTCTTCATTGTTTTTTTTATAAGTAATGTTAAGAATGCCCCTTTTTTCAAGCTAATTTTGGGCACTATTCCATGTATTGATCAGGAGTGAGAAACTCCGAAGATTTTGTAGTAATCTGTACACATGATATTTTGTAACGATCCCTGTGAGCGCAGTTCTTAAGTGGGTGCAAGGCCGCCTAGGGAGCCTCCGCATCAGAAAGCACAGGGCTTGGTCCATCGGCAGGCGTTGCCGAACCCTGGTATCAACGGCGAAGCAGCTGTTTCCCCGTCAGAGGGGAGGGGATGCTGGTCTTCCCCCAGGCGCAGGCTCACACCGGAACCCGCAGGCGTGTCACCACGGCAGCGCCAGCTGATGGCCGGCGTTCCACCCCATGCGCTAGTCATCTGACAAGCGAAAGGGAAAGTATGACGCACACCAGGCGAGGCCGCCGATCCCTGAGCGCCGCTAGTCCAGACGGCTGCTGCGGTGAGGTAACGCCCACTGCCCGGAGGGACGCGGGTCCCACCACTGACGCATCAGCTGAGACGGTGCAAAGAGGTGATAAGCGGGTCTCAAGCCCGACACCCACACGAGTTTACGTCGACCTCGATGCGACGCAGAAGAGCGCGTGTCTCCCCATTGACACGACAGGAGACGGGGGCGTGTGTCGGTAAAACACATTCCTCCACAACACACGGACGACGACCGCCAAGCCGCCTTCTCGATGATGAGGCAGGGCCCACAAGTGGCGACGTCCTGCAAATCTGCAACGCCGAACCATTCCACAGTATGGACGCAGAGGGTGGAAACGGGCACGAGGCAACGTCGCGGGGTGCTGTCTAGGATGAACAACCTGGGTTACAACGGACGTTACAATCAACGCCGCTGCGAACTCCCCAGTTCAGTGTTGTGGTCCCCTAGTAGCTTATCCTTCAAGTCGCCTTTAGAAGAGATGCCCACCCCAGCACCTAAAGAGAATACCCAGTGAAACAACCATGTGGCGAAACTGAAAAATGACAGCGTGTCAACGAGTTGACCTCTGGATGTGTTTTTGTACTCATGTCTTATTTTCCATAGGTGATTATTTACCAGCTGTCATACCATTGGGTTCATTAATGATTTTGTATCACTGTATTTGTTGTGAATATTGTATTTTGCACTTTCACTTGCATGTTTTTATATATGTCAGCACCAGATGATACTGCTTTGGTTCGTGATAATGATTTTGCATCATTGTATTTGCTTATATATTTATATATATATTATGTACCTGTTCACCTATGTCTCTATGTTAACTTTTGATAGTTGGTTAAAGAAATTTTAAAATAATATCTCATGGTTGTGGTCGTAGTAGGTCAGATGACATGATGTTAGCGTAGTATATCACGCTTAATTTAATTTGTTCTGTTTGCTTTGCGGACCGCATGAGGTCACAATTATTGACTAAGGTCAGATAAAGCTCACTTGGATATAAGAGATTAATCAACTCCTTTGTGCTGCTGTTTACCGTTGCAATTGTTACTCGTTAGGGTATGTTTGTTTCGAAGACTGTTGGCGAATCTCCTAGCATGGCGAGAAAATTCGCGGCACAGTCTTCTCCGGGACGTTTGGGGTGATGAAAGGGTCCTGTAGCCACCTTTCATTGCCAACTCTCGTAGTGGTCAAGTCGGCAAAGAGGTTTCCGCTACTTGTGAGAAATCCACCTGCGTTAGGTTGGTGGCGGAAATGGCATCCTGGGGTTTTCCGGTCCACGCGGGGTGTGGAAGAGGCTGGAGAAGCGGGAGGCAGTCTGCCGCCGGTACGGGAAGCGTACACAGCTGTGCTCCAGTCGAAGAAGGGTGAGTTGGACTGACCGCGTGGCGCGTTGTCACATAGAGAGGGGAGCTTTTAGCTTTTGGTCTCGAATTTCGTCTTATAAAGATTTACTTGCTGGGATGCAGCAGAGAATGCATGGCTTTTGTAGACTTTCAGTTTGATTCCCAATGCAGTCTTGACTTTGATCCGTGAGAGGAACGCGGCACAAAGGAGTTGCATATGTTGAAGTGCCCTCGGTTCAGTGTGAATGTTTATGTGCCTACAACTGTGTGTGTATGCTTCTAATCTTTTCCGGATCTTGGTAATTTTTGTGTATTTGTGAATTTTCTTTGTCTCATGTGATTAAAATTTGGCCACGGTCCATAGACATTGTCTCCGCGGACCGAGTGGGCACGCGAGTCTGTTATGAAACGTGTAGTATTTCACAAGCAATTGTACACAGTTAGCATGCAACAGCAGTCTATAGATGCACTACATCAATGTTTTAAGGAATAAATAATTTTGCCCTCAATCTTATCTTGTGTACCGATGTTACGTCGCCGTTACCTTCGCCATTTACCTTGTAGTTTTCCTTGTTGGCCCACCTATAGCGTTTCCATGTGCACAGGTGTAGTGATTAGTGTCCCTTTTTTTATCTGAAACAAATGCTCGGGAATAGATCGTGTTTTCACGAATCTTGCTGCAGGCTGCACTTACGCATGGTGTTCACACCCTCTTTACTTTACTCAATATTTGATTCACGGGAAGAACGACTGGATCATATTAATAACTACATCCCATTCTTTATCAATGACTTTACAATGAATGTTCTTTTGTGAGTTTTTCTTATTAATAAATTAAGTAATTTTCCGACTCAGTGCTACCTCTTCTTTGTCGTGTGGCTTGAGTTGGTGGCGACCCTATCTTTTATATTGACTTCAGTGTCAAGTAGCATTTTCTTATTCAAAGTGCGCGTGGCTCTTTTAGCTATCAGGATACATTCAAAGGGCGCTTCATGCTTCTTGCACATAGCGTCCTTTTATTCACGCTCCTTTTATTCACGCCACTTACACATTGTCTCATATCTTATTTTGGTTGTACGGCACCTCCACCCAAGTAAAATTTCATCTGTTGGTGAAACAAAAGGCGGAAGCTAATGTAAAACGTGAACTAGCAGTCTGAAGATGAACCTGTCGATTCGAAACCGGTAACGGCGTTGTTTATATGGATAAATACAATTGCCTCTACTTGAGGCCAGACAGCCAGGACACGCGACTGGAAACAAACAGCAAACCACGCTAGGAAATGCTCGAGAGCCGTCCACATGGCCGCAAGGAGGCCAGACCTATGCGGCAAGAAGGTGCCCACCAGAACGCTCTCCCGGAAACTTGGTTGGTGCTGTCAACAGACACGGAACATAGGTGTCTCACTGAATTACTCTACAACTGAAAGTTGTTGTGTATCCACAACTGCACATACAGAACCTTTGTAATAATGTCATACACCACAAGAGATGTTTTTGTTGTTGTGGTCTTCAGTCCTGAGACTGGTTTGATGCAGCTCTCCATGCTACTCTATCCTGTGCAAGCTTCTTCATCTCCCAGTACCTACTGCAACCTACATCCTTCTGAATCTGCTTAGTGTATTCATCTCTTGGTCTCCCCCTACGATTTTTACCCTCCACGCTGCCCTCCAATACTAAATTGGTGATCCCTTGATGCCTCAGAACATGTCCTACCAACCGATCCCTTCTTCTGGTCAAGTTGTGCCACAAACTTCTCTTCTCCCCAATCCTATTCAATACTTCCTCATTAGTTACATGATCTACCCATCTAATCTTCAGCATTCTTTTGTAGCACCACATTTCGAAAGCTTCTATTCTCTTCTTGTCCAAACTATTTACCGTCCATGTTTCGCTTCCATACATGGCTACACTCCATACAAATACTTTCAGAAATGACTTCCTGACACTTAAATCTATACTCGATGTTAACAAATTTCTCTTCTTCAGAAACGCTTTCCTTGCCATTGCCAGTCTACATTTTATATCCTCTCTACTTCGACCATCATCAGTTATTTTGCTCCCCAAATAGCAAAACTCCTTTACTACTTTAAGTGTCTCATTTCCTAATCTAATACCCTCAACATCACCCGACTTAATTCGACTACATTCCATTATCCTCGTTTTGCTTTTGTTGATGTTCATCTTATATCCTCCTTTCAAGACACTGTCGATTCCGTTCAACTGCTCTTCCAAGTCCTTTGCTGTCTCTGACAGAATTACAATGTCATCGGCGAACCTCAAAGTTTTTATTTCTTCTCCATGGATTTTAATACCTACTCCAAATTTTTCTTTTGTTTCCTTTACTGCTTGCTCAATATACTGATTGAATAACATCGGGGAGAGGCTACAACCCTGTCTTACTCCCTTCCCAACCACTGCTTCCCTTTCATGTCCCTCGACTCTTATAACTGCCATCTGGTTTCTGTACAAATTGTAAATAGCCTTTCGCTCCCTGTATTTTACCCCTGCCACCTTTAGAATTTGAAAGAGAATATTCCAGTCAACATTGTCAAAAGCTTTCTCTAAGTCTACAAATGCTAGAAACGTAGGTTAGGCTTTCCTTAATATTTCTTCTAAGATAAGTCGTAAGGTCAGTATTGCCTCAAGTGTTCCAGTATTTCTACGGAATCCAAACTGATCTTCCCCGAGGTCGGCTTCTACTAGTTTTTCCATTCGTCTGTAAAGAATTCGTGTTAGTATTTTGCAGCTGTGGCTTATTAAAGTGATTGTTCGGTAATTTTCACATCTGTCAACACCTGCTTTCTTTGGGATTGGAATTATTATATTCTTCTTGAAGTCTGAGGGTATTTCGCCTGTTTCATACATCTTGCTCACCAGATGGTAGAGTTCTGTCAGGACTGGCTCTCCCAAGGCCGTCAGTAGTTCCAATGGAATGTTGTCTACTCCGGGGGCCTTGTTTCGACTCAGGTCTTTCAGTGCTCTGTCAAACTCTTCACCCAGTATCGTATCTCCCATTTCATCTTCATCTACATCCTCTTCCATTTCCATAATATTGTCCTCAAGTACATCGCCCTTGTATAGACCCTCTATATACTCCTTCCACCTTTCTGCCTTACCTTCTTTGCTTAGAACTGGGTTTCCATCTGAGCTCTTGATGTTCATACAAGTGGTTCTCTTATCTCCAAAGGTCTCTTTAATTTTCCTGTAGGCAGTATCTATCTTACCCCTATTGAGATAAGCCTCTACATCCTTACATTTGTCCTCTAACCATCCCTGCTTAGCCATTTTGCACTTCCTGTCGATCTCATTTTTGAGACGTTTATATTCCTTTTTGCCTGCTTCATTTACTGCATTTTTATATTTTCTCCTATCATCAATTAAATTCAATATTTCTTCTGTTACCCAAGGATTTCTACTAGCCCTCGTCTTTTTACCTACTTGATCCTCTGCTGCCTTCACTACTTCATCCCTCAAAGCTACCCATTCTTCTTCTACTGTCTTTCTTTCTCCCATTCCTGTCTATTGTTCCCTTATGCTCTTCCTGAAACTCTGTACAACCTCTGGTTCTTTCAGTTTATCCAGGTCCCATCTCCTTAAATTCCCACCTTTTTGCAGTTTCTTCAGTTTTAATCTACAGGTCATAACCAATAGATTGTGGTCAGAGTCCACATCTGCCCCTGGAAATGTCTTACAATTTAAAACCTGGTTCCTAAATCTCTGTCTTACCATTATATAATCTATCTGATACCTTTTAGTATCTCCAGGGTTCTTCCATGTATACAACCTTCTATCATGATTCTTAAACCAAGTGTTAGCTATGATTAAGTTGTGCTCTGTGCAAAATTCTACCAGGCGGCTTCCTCTTTTATTTCTTAGCCCCAATCCATATTCACCTACTACGTTTCCTTCTCTCCCTTTTCCTACACTTGAATTCCAGTCACCCATGACTATTAAATTTTCGTCTCCCTTGATTATCTGAATAATTTCTTTTATTTCATCATACATTTCTTCAATTTCTTCGTCATCTGCAGAGCTAGTTGGCATATAAACTTGTACTACTGTAGTAGGTGTGGGCTTCGTATCTATCTTGGCCACAATAATGCGTTCACTATGCTGTTTGTAGTAGCTTACCCGCATTCCTATTTTCCTATTCATTATTAAACCTACTCCTGCATTACCCCTATTTGACTTTGTGTTTATAACCCTGTAGTCACCTGACCAGAAGTCTTGTTCCTCCTGCCACCGAACTTCACTAATTCCCACTATATCTAACTTTAACCTATCCATTTCTCTTTTCAAATTTTCTAACCTGGTTCCCCGATTAAGTGATCTGACTTTCCACGCTCCGATCCTTAGAACGCCAGTTTTCTTTCTCCTGATAACGACGTCCTCTTGAGTAGTCCCCGCCCGGAGATCCGAATGAGGGACTATTTTACCTCCGGAATATTTTACCCAAGAGGACGCCATCATCATTTAATCATACAGTAAAGCTGCATGCCCTCGGGAAAAATTACGGCCGTAGTTTCCCCTTGCTTTCAGCCGTTCGCAATACCAGCACAGCAAGGCCGTTTTGGTTATTATTACAAGGCCAAATCAGTCAATCATCCAGACTGTTGCCCTTGCAACTACTGAAAAGGCTGCTGCCCCTCTTCAGGAACCACACGTTTGTCTGGCCTCTCAACAGATACCCCTCCGTTGTGGTTGTACCTACGGTACAGCTATCTGTATCTCTGAGGCACCACAAGAGATAAGCCTCGCCAAAAATGTAAGGTGTAAAAAGAGATCTACTCAAAGGGAGCTCTAAGTTCTTCCAGGAAAAATATAAATAACAGCTCGCTAATATCTAACCAACAGTTGGAGGCCATAACTCACAAATCTTAAAGGTCTGAATAACAGTATTACAGAGAGTACACCAGCTTCTGAAACATATTGGAAACAAATTTTAAAATTAAGAAACAGTTTGTTCTCTCACATAAAACAATTTAAAAACAAAGCCTAAATTATAAAAAAAAACTAGATAATTCATCGGCCCCTTGTATAATAATACGATAAAGCTGGACAGATTACACAAGTCGCTCTAACAACATTAACAATTTATTGGAAGCTTTTAGAGAGAACACTGGCCAGCAGATTAACGCAAATAACTTCAAAAATCATGCAGAGCATACAGGGCAATAAATTGGTACGAGAATCAGACAGAGTCAAATGACAAAGTCGTGCATGACAACTTAGCATAAACACGAACATTTTCTCAAACAGCTTGTAGAGCGGGAAATAAGTGCACTGTACTGAACAACCAGATATACACGGCATAGGCGAACCAAACCTTTTACCTTCTATCCAGTACTGGCGAAGAAGACCTCGTGCCGACCCGCGTCGTTCGTTCGTTGCTCCAAGTGCTGCCCCTGGTCCCAGCTCCACACTGCACGAAGACTACAGGGATACTACCTGCACTGCGCTGCTCCAAGGCCTCTCTCTCGACGCCGCTCTAGCGGTCGTCTTTAAAGCCTATTCGGGGCAGCTATAACGGATAAAGGAAGAAATACGCACCACCTACCTGGTAAGACGCCACCTACAAGTTATCGATTGTGGGATGGTGAAATCAGCCGCCACGGCTCACACAGAACTGATTCAACTAAGGCATACGAAATACTGAGATGCGCATATGAGAGATGCTGCCGCTGGTTGCCAATTTACATATCTGTAGTAGAATAATAAAAGCCGCTATGTCGAGATCATGTTGGAGATAAACGTAACATAGGCTTATCACAATGAAACTTTCTGGAAGCTCCTGGTATTATATTCATGCGGTCAGACTGTAAGCAGTGTACAACAGCGTTTTTTATGACATACTGGGGAGCTTCCAAATGCTGTTGGGAAAGAGTTGCCCGTTTCTACTTTTATTCTATCACTGAGGGAAATATGGAGATCATAATCCACATCATAAAACATTTTGGACCAAGTACTAGGGCTGCCCATAAACTAATGCACCGCCGGCCGATGTTGCCGAGCGGTTCTAGACGTTTCAGTGTGGAACTGTGCGACCGCTACGGTCGCCGGCTCGAATGCTGCTTCGGGCATGGATGTGTCTGATGTCCGTAGGTTAGTTAGGTTTAAGTAGTTCTAAGTTCTAGGGGACTGATGACCGAAGATGTTGAGTCCCATAGTGCTCAGACCCATTTGAACCATTTGAACCGAACTAATGCATCGCATTTTTTTCTCAGCCGAAAACAATGCTAAGAATGCGAAAAGTTACGTGTGTATTATTTGAACTCTCCTGAGTGAGCGCGTCAAGTTTCCGTCACTTCCGCTAGATAGCGTAGCTGGAGGACAGTTTCCGAATGGCGTTTGTAGGGGATCTACGTTACAAGCAACGTGCCGTCATTGAATTTCCCACTGCAGAAAAAGAAACTGTGGGGAATACTCACAAACGCTTGTGCAAAGTCTATGGAGCGTCAGCTGTCGACAGAAGTACCGTTAGTCGCTGGGCACGGAGGGTGAGCTCTTCGGAAGGCAGTTCGGCGGAGCTCCACGATTTTCATGCGATCGGGTAGGCCATCCACGGCTGTCACACCTGACACGTAGAAGTGAGCTGATGTCGTTCGCGAGGACAGACGCATTACGACTCGGCAGTTGGCGCTGCATCTGTCAATCAGCAAAGGAAGTGTGGATGCAATTATCCGCTCTCTTGGTTATTCAAAAGTGTGTGCAAGATGGGTCTGATGGTGGATCACTCAAGACGCGCTTCCAGCGACTTCGGCGCCACAGCAAACCAAGAGATGTTTCGCTGCAATACGATAACGTTCGGCCCTATACAAATCAGAGGGCTGCTGAACACATCGTAAAACAGGACTGGCCAGTGCTACCCCAACCAAACTACAGTTCTGACCTAGCCCACACGGACTTGCACTTGTTTGGGCCATTAAAGGATGCCATTCATTGAGGACATTTTGGGGATGAGGAGGAGGTGATTCACACAGTGAAGCACTGGCTCCGTCACCAAGAGAAGGATTGGCACTGACAGGACACACACGCTCTTGTTTCGCGCTGGAGGAAGGCCATAGAAAGGGATGGAGGTTAATTGTACAAATAAGGTGTGTGGATAAAACATCATTCACTCGTGTGTATAATTATCTTTATGTTCAGTAGAGAATTGTTGAAGAAAAAATGCAATGCATTAGTTTATGGACAACCCTCGTACTAAATATTTGGACCAAGCTTTTTGCAGTGCAAATGTACGGTTGTAGGAACCCAATAGTTGACACCAATTTGCAAGACAATTACAATGTCTCGAGTTTCTACGTATGTTAGTAGAAGTGAAGCATGTGTAAGTACTTGCGTATTCAAGATGTGTGTAGGAGTATGGTAGTAACACATGTTTCCGAGAACAACCAGTTGTTGTTAACTCGTAATGGTATATATTTTATTATTTACAATTAGGATGCGGGGTACACGGGCATTTTTAGGCGTCCTCCATATAGACAAAAATATTTTGTTTCGATAAATCTACACTGAGGTTTGGATTTCCAAAACAGTTATTTTGAGTGGCGTAAGCTCTTTTTAAGGGTTTCAATGAATTCAATGATGTGGGTGCTATGATGGCTACTTACAAGTGAACTGAAACATGCTACTGTGGGCATATAATATTGAAAGAGAAGATGTGAAGATAGTGATAGTGAAATGTGGAAAAAGAAGAAATTAAACATTAATGTTGACCATTAAGTGTAGTGAGCTATTGGGAACAAGTGTCTTCATTTTGAGCGACTGGCTCAGGAGAAACAAATATTGATCGTAGGTTCACAGGGGAAATTCTCCCAAGGTGTGTTGCCTGCGTAACACTAGAGGGACATGTATACGAGATTACGCTTTCTAATCTTCTGGGGGACACGGCTTATGAAAAGGCAGAGGATTACCACTTCAGGGTCCAGTGGGCAGCCGCTATGCGCAGAGGCAGGTAGAGGTGGCCGTGGGGTGGCCAGTGAAGTGCAACAGCGGCAACCTGGCCGTTACACGCTGCTCAACATTACGTTAGGATCGACAGATCGGCAGCAGCAAGTGCAGGCGCAGAGCAGGGTTGCCAGCTTGCATATTGAACACACGCTTAAACTTACAATTCAGACAACTCGCTGAAACCCTCAAATTATTCAGAGTACAAAAATTAAATTGTCATCAGTGAGTTATGGAAGAGATGCACTGTGTTTTCATTTTAGTAACATTTGTAGCAGCAAATTTTAAGACTACAAATCAATACTTTAAACATAAATTTTCTAATGAAATTAGGGAATTGTCGACATGTTTTTTTTGTTTTTTTTTTTTTTTGTTACTGAATTTAGGTAAATACATTACACAAACGAGCTCTTATTATTACAACATAGTTTCACTTGCTCCAAATCGTATCTCTCTCAAAGATCTGTAGCAGGCGATAATTTTAATTAAAAGCGACGCCGAACTCTCCGCTTGTACGTCGAACGCTAAATGATCATCGTCTACTCTCATTACTGGAAACAGATCACTAGTTCTACAGTCAAACTACTGTTATGTTGTCTGATGAAACATTAAATTTATTTCTAATATAACAACTATTGTGTCCTGTCACAGGTCCTCTAGCCAACTAGGATGAAGGTGTGCCCTGCCTGGTGATGACAAAGCACTTTGAGGTCTACTAAGTCACTCGTAATGGCGTGAATAAGGGCTCCAACACTCAATAATTCCTTTTACGAACAATTTATTGCCCCAATAGTTCAACCTTATTTGGAGAATTGTCATACAATGGCTGTATATCTTTGCAAAGCAATGATTGCACCGTACCACTCTGTGTGTTAGGCCTTTCCAGCAACTCCTCTTGCCTTTGCTCTACCTTTTGCTATCGGAGATGAGCGCTCTGCTTGCAACTCATTTCACATTCCAACAATACACAGTCAAACAGCTTAACCACAACAGGTGCCAAGTGCTTGTTCCTCTTTATATTCTGACAATACGCACTACAGCAAACGACGCACAACGAAGGAATTATCCGACAGGACGGATATCGGTGGATGTGATGTATGTGTACAGACAAACAAATAACTAAAATTTCAGAAACATTGGATGATTTATTCAAGAGAAAGAGATTCAGAAACTGAGCAAGTCAATAACGCCTTGAACATCCTATAGCCCTTACGTAATAAAGTTATTGATTGAGAGACTTGTTGGATGTCCTCTTGAGGGACATCGTGCCTAATTTTGTCCAACTGACATGTTAGATCGCCAAGATTCCGACAAGATTGGATTGTCCTGCCCATAATACCCCAAACGTTCTGGATTGGAGAGAGATCTGGCCACTCTGCTGGGTGTGGCAGGGTTTGGCAAGTACCTAGACAAGCAGTAGAGACTCTCGCCAGGTGCGGGAGGGCTACATCTTGCGGAAATATAAGCCCAGAATGGATTTCCAAACAGGGCAAAAGAACCGGGCTTAGCATATATAATCGACGTACCGCCGTGTTGTACGGGTGCCACAGATGACAACATACTCATGCTATGAAAAGAAATGGCACCCCAGACTATCCCTCCTGGTTGTCGGGTATGACAGTGGGCGACGGTCAGGTTAGTATCCTACCGCTGTTCTGGGTGTGTCTAGACACGTCTTCCGCTTGGAATGCCATTAACTGGAATAGTCTTTAAGTGAAGAGTCCTGCTTCGAGTCGAGCCCGGATGACCAACGAATGTGTGTCAGGAGACGCCACACACAGCGGTAGAATTAATAAAAAAAAAAAAATGGTTCAAATGGCTCTGAGCACCATGGGAGTTAACATCTGTGGTCATCAGTCCCCTTGAACGTAGAACTACTTAAACCTAAGGACATCACACACATCCATGCCCGAGGCAGGATTCGAACCTGCGACCGTAGCAGTCCCCGGTTCCGGACTGAGCGCCTAGAACCGCTAGACCACCGCGGCCGACGGTAGAATTCCAACCCCGGCTATCAATATTTTACATCGTACGTAGTTCTGGCCCATAAATCCGCTTCCTGGTGCCCAACTCGACTTGGCTTTGTGCGTTGTCTCAAAATTACTGTCAAAAAGTACCATTCCTTTCCAAGCAGTCATGACACCTCTTAGATTCACAGACTACATCCATGACACATCAAACGTTTATTCGTCTTAATCGGGGTAAGGAAACTTATTTTACAGGTTTGGATGAGTATGAGTAGTGTTGCAAAATACATTACCTCAGTATTGCAGTAATAATAATGGAAACTGTGAGAGAGATTTCTCTTGTGTGTCGAAGACTAAGTTCCTCACGTGAAATTCACTCAAACGCAGCTGTTAGTAATAGTCTAGGTGTGCAAATAGGTAAACCTCACATTTAGTTGAATGGGCCTTTGCGCCACAAGTGATTGTTAGCATTCTTGCAGTGACTTCCGAACATTTTCGTTGCCGATTGCTTCGGCTGCAGACAGAGTAATTTTTTTATTATTCCTGGCAAATTAAAATTGGCAATAGCAATTACATTAGATTGAAACTGCAGTGAAAAGGCGTTCGCATAATGACTATATGCCATCTCGTCGCTTTCGCGTCTGCGTCCTAAAAATTATCGCGGGTGTGGGAACTGGCTTCGGCTTTCGATGAGACGGTAACTCCTTTCAGATTGATTCGAGCTGCCACCATTTCCAAAGGTGAGCTTCTAGGACTAAATTGTTGTAAATTTGTTTAAACTGTACAAAAAAGAGAGGATTAGCTCAAGTAATAACAAGCGTTTCGGAAGAGAGAGGGAATTGTTTAGTACATGGCCTCTCATTGGTGGCGTCTCTAACATTCTGTCTTATTGGACAACCAATAATTTTTGGCGGTCTTTCCGCAGAGAAGAGCGTCGTTTTAACTTTACTCTTGGTTGAGATGTGAAGCTGTGCAGACTCTTGGACGGGAAGCAAAGCAGTAAAGTACTCTTTCTCAGGCCGCGGTGTTAGGACGTGAATGGACCTTAGCTCTTCGAGTGTCCAGGGACCGAGATGAGATATTCATCCTTCTTGCGGGTCATGTCAGCTTTTGCCGCACAAATGCCACCTGCAGTTGCTGAGGTCATAGCTCGTCTTTTCGCCTCTTAAATTTGGTAAGCAAAGAGAGGCGAGGTGTTAGTGATGAGGTGGGAGTAGATGCATTTTCAGGTCAAGAACGGGCGATGTTGTACTAAAGAACGCTCTGGCAGTCGATGCCCTAACCATGTCAGTTATATGGGTTCCTGCTTGTGTTTTCCTTTTAGCACCTGAGGGACACAATGGTCATGTCCAAAGTGAAACTGTCCCCTTAGTTTACTTATGTGACTTCGTCAGTTATCAAGCAATGGTCTTCGCTTGCCTGTGGACTTTGCCGCTCAGATTCTGGTCATTGCTCAACTGCACAGAGTTCATGTTACGATTTCTATTCGTCTCCAGTAAGTGAGTGAGTTAGATGCTGCGTTAATGTGTCATATGCTGTTCCTCCTGTGGAATATTTTGTAATAAATGATAGTCTTAGTCATCGTTCATTCACTTCAGTATGAAGAGTCCCTGTATCCCTCTTAGCACTAGTAACACCAACAGAAACCGTACTCTCGACCCACTTGTTAGGGCAACCCCTTCTCTTTCCGTTTCCTTTGTGCGCGGTTTATTAAAGGGGAAGGACGAAAATATTGCTCAAATTCAGGATTTTTTTTTTCTCCGCTCTGGAATGTAGTAGACAAATGGGGTTTGGTGCAATAGATAAAGCACACTCTAAAGTTTTTATTAGTACTTTTATTGAAAACATTATAATCTTCACTGTGTAATTGAAATTTTCCTGATGTAGCTCTGAAAGGAGGTAGATCAACGGTTGTCGCTGCAACTGTGGTTGAGGTTGTCGGAAATATAAAATTAACATATCACCCTGATCTTTACAGATGTAATTTTAGTTGTTCTTAGGGATTTCCAAAACAAATTTCTTTTGGTAAAATTATAGATATTTGAAAAAAGTGGCTATTCTTGGACCCCTCTTCTTTGACCGAAAAGTAGCAAATATCGACATGAAAGAATCGGCTACAATGAACTGAAGAGAATTCGATTTGCTTCAAGGGAGATCAAAAATTATTAAAATCGGATGAAAATTGTAGCGTGGGCAATGACGATCGTGCCGAACAACGTGGTTTTGAGAAAAAAGTGTTTAACGTTTGACAAGTATTTATCATATTTATAAAGGGTATCATCGATGCCTGGTCCATAATAACTATCGCCCCGGCTCGTGGATGGCCGCTTTCTGCTACTTTGACCTGATAAGCCCACATTTTCGTCCTCAAAGATCTTTTCTCGCTGAGTGCATCGCCGCTGGCGTCTCTATCTTCTCAGAATCGGCGCATTTCATCTCCGATTTTGATTTGAAGGTCATTTGCCACGTGCGTTAACGGTCTACATTGAATAGTCATAAGAGAAATTTTGAAGCCATAATGACAATTATTTTTGGAGCGTATCTCAAAATGACGCAATTGAAACTTTCCTTCACATTTCGAGTAAAACCGCCCAAACAAAACTCCAGCACATCGGTATAAATATAGGTGATGGCACTGACAACTAGTTGTGGCAACCGGTTCTCTAACGCCGAGGCGTGTCGTCAACACACGGCTTCAAACGCTCACAGAATCTTACTTTTCGGTGTTCGCGCATTATATTTTGGGGAATAATTCTTCGATATATAAACATTCGAATTCCGTAATAAAGAAAATTCGTTTTTTCCACTGTCATCCTGTCGTTCCGCCTTAAACCCAACTTAGTCGTAGTGGGACAATCTACGCATCGAATAGGTTAATCTGATTCAGATCAAAGGCACTGTCTATGTTCAGCCATAGCCCAGTGGCGTTTTGCAGCAGTTATTGCACTACACGCAACTATGTGTACGATCTATCGCTATAGTGCTCCCATCTGCCAATTATTCAACATTTCTCAAAGTTCGAGAGATGAAAAATCTGTACGTACATTTCCTTCTGGCACGCTGAATTGCGACCTACGCCTGTGAAGATACAGTAACGTCAGGAACACCCAAGAGTCATCACGTACACAAACTGTTCATCATCAGCTGGAATACCTTTTTTCTGAGTGGAAAATATTGAAGATCGTAAAAGGACGAAATTATAATCAAGTTATTACACTGGCATAGAAAGAGTAGGGTAATTGTTTTGTACCGTTCGGTCATGGTTTCAGTGGTGTAGCACTCTCCATTTTCGTCAATGTATTATTGCTAAGATAACACTCACTATAAAATGGGTTATACCCGCGTTGAAACAAGATATTGTCCTCTACCTCAGGCTAGTAACCATTTTACTGAGTAGAAGTGGGATGTAATAAGCTGTCTGAAAGAACTTAAAAAAAAAAACAGCTGTCCTATAACAAATACTTAAAAACACAGACTAAGATAGCGATTCCAGTAGTGCCTGATTGAGGCGACTGAAATATAAATAAGTTTTTAAAATCATCAATTTTGTGACTAGTTCGAAATGATAGTAGGCTCATCGCTGAGAGGTAATCGTTTTTGACCATAAAATCTAGAAAATAGCATTAAAATCGTAACGAATAAAGGGTTATCCTTCAAGAGCACAACCGAAGAGCTACACGTTGGTGAATTATACGGCCTATTTCTAGACGTCTGCCCTTTCTGTTCTCTGTTCCTTTGAAGATTACCACAGAGAAAGGAGAGGTCCACATCGACAGTCCTGACAGAGTGTAGTATCAAGGTGTTCTGTTTCATTTTGGGAGAATAGCTGCGGGATGAAAAAATCATTTGTTAAGTCCCAAGAACTTCGCTATCATATTTTGGTTTTTGCGACTTTTCAAACACTATTCAGTACACTTTTATATGATGGGTCACTGCTAAATAAGAGAGTTCTTATAAACGTAGACCATGCATAAGAAGAAGTGACGATAACTGAAAGAAATACACAATGAGACGAACAGAAACGACACTTTTATCCAATCACAATAGTTACACTGAAGTCACTGCGATTTGGGATAGTCCTTGGGGCATTACAAACCGCAGGACATGGTTTTCAATCATCATAGGCAGCAACACATGCTTTCATGCTCTCCAAAATGTTCCCATGCTGGCTGCAAGGTTTGTAATGAGTTCTTGTCGTACGGCATTCTAGAACTCCACAAGCTCGGTTTACAACTCGTGGCGGGGCGGGGGGAATCGTGGGCGGTCTAGTCCTTTCTGCGAATGTTCTCTCGCTCCACGAACTCCTCCACATGCTATGTTCGATACGGCCGCTCATGGGCGTCCATAAAAATTAAGCCAGGTGGAATTCATCCCTGAACAGATGCACATGGGGAAGAAGTACAGTGTCAGAATAACACTGACCGGCGAGTGTAACGTGTTCAAAGATTTGGAGACAAACCGCCTATGCATCATTAGGCGTCACTACACATAACACCTGGTCCACCAGAGCAATCATGTTTGACAATGTGTTCACACCTCTCACCTCATTGGTCCAGTCCCTCTGCTTTTGGCACCATCGAAAAAAGTGCCGCCGATGTGCCATGAGACACAACGTACTGTTCGTCGGGAAGAGAGACAATCACTCTTCTGTCGCATACCAGTGTGGAGCGTGAGATTACGTGCCTTGCAGTCCTGTTAAATGTTATCACAGTTGCACCCGCTGTGTGTTATAAGTGTCTTCTTGCTTGTTGCACAATATAGCGGGCTTCTTCTGCTGATGAGCGTAGTTCACCACCTCTCCTCCTTTGGACAGCAATGTCTGTGGTTCAGAACACTCCACATGGCCGTGAAACAACGATGTGAACGATACGTAACTCTTGGACTACACTCGTCACACTTCGTTCTTCTGCCAACTTCCCAAAACTTCTTCCCATGTGTGAAGTCATCCAGATGTTGTCTCCGGTCCACGTTGTAATGAAGAACACAAAAGTGCACCGTAACCGTTGAGGAGCAAGCCTCGCTTGGATCTATAGTCACCCTGACCTAACTTCATGTGACGTCCAACTTTCCCTGCACAACTGAGAACCTAAGGCTTTTTCACTTTCATTCATTTCCACCGACTAGGCAAAAAGTTCCTTTACTATATCTAGATCGACCTTAAATTTTGCACAGCAGTGTACTTAACAGCCATCTTAGCTTTCAGCGATGAGAGGGAAAAAAAAAAAAAAAACTGACGATCCTGGAGCCGCTAGTGCAGCGAGCCCTCACACTACTTGCTATTACCGGAGGTAGTGAGTTGGGGTGCGTTAGCTTTCTGCAGACATCGCTGACCGTGGAGGGAGCCCGAGCAGGTGTTGCTTTGAGCACCTGGCGCTGCTGCACGTGAGGCGCTTCGCAATGGCCGGCAAAGGTAGGCTGGCCACGTGCGCTGCACGTGCCTCCTGGCCCACAACTCTCCCCTCCTGCTTTGAACCTTCGTACTTCAGCCATCAAAGCAAGATGTTTCAAATTCTTCAGCCCGATAGTATTCGTTTTATTTGCGTATGCGGAACCATACATATATTGTATTTGGGGATGCTCATATGAGGGATAGTCGTATTTTAATTACCACTCCGAAAGCTGCCGTTAGTCCACCTCTACGTATTCTCCATTCAATGTGCCACATTTTTCCCAACGATGGATGACTTGTAAGAGGTCCTGTAGCAGAAGCCTGCATGTTGGCCTTTCAGGAGACTTTCCACCTGTAAAATCATCCCGCCGTCATTCAGGAAATGTCTGCCACGCTATGATTTCATCATCCGAGGAGAGAGAAAGGTCTCTCTATGTGCCATGTCGGCAGGAAACATAAGAAGGAGGAAGGGGTATGAGGCAAAATATGATAGACTAAGGGATCTAGCGGTGTCTTATGCAGACTGAGTTGGGGCGTTGTCCTGGAGCAAACACGATGGACAGCCTAGGCTTGATAGCTCTCCGTGATCTTGTCAGGCGATTTCAGTAGGATACTAACGTGAAAGTTCGTTCATTACGACTGCCGCGTCAAAAACATTTAGCTTTACATGCGACGACGATATTTGCGTCTTCAAAAAAATGGTTCAAATGGCTCTGAGCACTATGGGACTTAACTTCTAAGGTCATCAGTCCCCTAGAACGTAGAACTACTTAAACCTAACTAACCTAAGGACATCACACACGTCCATGCCCGAGGCAGGATTCGAACCTGCGACCGTAGCGGCCGCGCGGTTCCAGACTGTAGCGCCTTTGACCGCTTGGCCACCACGGCCGGCTTGCGTCTTCACCTTTCTCGGCAATGGTGTATCGTATATTTCCACTGCTTGATTTACTTCTTTGTCTCTGTGTCGTACTTCTACTCCCAACACTCCTCGATGGGTATTAGGTTGCTAAAGAAGTCATTTTATTTGGCCTGATAAAGCTGCAAAATTGACACTGGCGCCAAAACTCCGCATGTTAAAAATGTCGTGCAAGATGGTAAAAACTGACCCATCACTGATTTTAACTTTTTCCAAATCGCCTAATTTTGATAATGGGGTCTTCGATCATCAGAGCCTCCACTTCTCTTGTGATTCCAGGTTCTTCCTAAGGAGATTATCTGGTCCTTTAGTCTTGTTTGACTACACAGGAAGCATTTGCATCAAAGACATTGCGACTAATTGCAGAACTCTGTTTGCCACCTGCCAAAAGCAGCTGGTAATCCGTAATAGTCAAAGACTATTTGTGCACTGGGTAGTTCGAATCACGGTGATGGAAGAAATTTTCATCTTCACTTTATCGGTAACGGTACTGAAAGCTGTAGAGCACAGTTCCTGATCACGGGATATGCGCTAGTGCCCTGCGCTAAATTACTAACCTTCTCAACAGCGTCTCAAGGAAGAAGGGTATACTTCACTGCCGATAGTTGTCTGTCTGTAGGACTGGGGTCATAAGCTAGACGGTGCTGTTCGAGAGGGTTCGGCTGTTTCCACACCCTTATTTCCCTCTCATCGTCGGCAACAGCACATATACGGGTTGTTCAAAAAGTCTCTCCGCACTACCGTATGGTTGTCAGCCGCGCGTGCCGTATGCTTGTTCGCCTGCCTGGGTTACTTCCGTTCAAGTGGACTCTCCCAACATTCCACTGTTTCGTTTATCTCAGCCAGCGTCAGTAGTATCGTTGGCGTGTGTCGTCACGTGTTGACGTGAACGTTTAAGCTTAGCTCCTTTGCTCGTTTGTTTCGTTTTTGTCACTGTTAAAATGCTAACCATTGAAGAACGTGTGTTTTTAGTCGAAGAAGTGTTCAAAGCTGACGGTAAATACACAGTTCGTCACACATTTAATTCAGTTTTCTCGGAGACAACTCTCCCACATCGCGATACTGTGCGAGATATGATAAACAAATTTCGATGTGCGGGTTCATTGACAGATGCTCTTAGAATTGGTCGTCCTAGCGTCTTGTCTGAGAATAAACTACTGAATTGTGTATTCAACAACAGGGGGGACACTTTCAACATTTGCCGGCTGAAGTGGCCGAGCGGTTCTAAGCGCTACAGTTTGGAACCGCGCGGCCGCTACGGTCGCAGGTTCGAATCCTGCCTCGGGCATGGATGTGTGTGATGTCCTTAGGTTAGTTAGGTTTAAGTAGTTCTAAGTTCTAGGGGACTGATGACCACAGCAGTTAAGTCCCATAGTGCTCAGAGACATTTTGAACTTTCAACATTTAATGTGAAAATTTGTATGTAAAAATGAATATTCAGTAAATTAATAACTTGTATTTCACTGAGTTTCATTTCGGTATATTCACTGCGGCATACGGCACGCGCGGCTAACGATCATACGGAATTGCGGAGAGACTTTTCGAACACCCCGTATGTCATTATCCACGAACTCATTACAATCACCTGTAACACAGTAGGCCGACACATCTATGGTGGAACACTGTGTGATGGCATACACACGAATTTGACACTATGATGTAATATGTGAGGTCAGTTTTAGTCACTGTTACTCGCAGGTTTGGAGTTTTTAGGTTTCCGTATCCATTTGATATGGACTTTTAGAACTTGATTATACAGTTGTACTTCTAGTAAAAGAATCTTACGTTGTAAGTAGAATAGTTCTTAACGACGTAATTTATTACTATTACTCTTTTCTCAATGTAGCATCTTGCTTACGTCCTCTGTAGCAGGTCATCAGCGCAACTCCCAGAAACTTGCTAAATCGGTAATTGCATAATAAAGTGCAGCTCCTGGTGGTTGTGACGGATAAACTATTCTAGACACGACAGTCCTCTCTTACATTAATTACATGTGGAACCTGGTAGTTTCTACAATGACAACAAGCCTATGTCTACCGTGAGAAACTTTCAGAACAGAAAGCATGAAGTATGAGGGGCAGCCAAATGAAAACTGAACACCGGCCATAACGGACCATGGTTCCATTCAAAAGTAATCACTACATGCGTTAAGACATTTATCCCATTTGTTTCGTTTCGGCCGATGACGGATCCACAGCCGCCCCAACTGCTACTCGTACGACTGAAATCGATACCAGCCCGTGTCTTTCTTCCGGTCACCGGGGATATGAAAATCACACTGCGAAAGATCTGGGCTGTACGGAGGATGTTGCAGTGCTTCCCAACCAAACCACTGAAGCGAATCCTTCTTTCAATTGCCTATGTGGGGGTGGGCATTATCGTACAACAGGATGATACTTTACACCGCTGCTTATTGAATGTGGTTCCACGCTCAAGGAAGTTGACAGGGAGAGGAAGCATCCTGTTGAACGATGGCGCCCGCCCCCAAACTACCAATGGGACGAGGGCTACGCCTAAGCGACTTGGTTCTGAAACAGTGCAACATCCTTTGTACAGCCCAGATACTTCATTTCTTTGGCGACCTGAACATAGGGATGCGTGGACGTCGTCCGTCGGACGAGTAATTGTAAGAGTCGGTGTAGTTATGTTGGGTGTTTCTGACGTTACTGTATCTTTACAGGCGTAGATCGCAATTCAGTGTGCCACAAGGAAATGCCCGTGTAGTTATGGATCCATCTACGAAGCTCGATCGTCTCGTCACCCACGGGGAAAAAAGTCTTAACGCCTGTGGTAATTAATTCAGAATGGTACCGTTCCACGGACCCGTCGTGGCGGGTGTTCGGTTTTCATTGACTGACCCTTACAAAACAGCTGGCTAAGGCATTCTTCCGGAGTGGCCTAACAACTGGGATATGTATGAATATACGAAGATGGTATCTGTTCTTTCGGACATGTCCGAAGAACAAATACCATTGGTGATCTCGCAGCTCTGGAAGAATGAAATTACAATGAAATCCAGTCCATTAGCTGCTTGCAAACACTGATAAATATCAACGGTGACAGTTGAAAATGTGTGTGTCTCGACAGGGGCTCGAACCTGGGATCTCCTGCTCATATGGCAGACGTTCTGTATGACTGAGACATCGAGGACACAGAGGGTAGTGCGACTGGCACGCTGCCCGTGAGACCGACGTTTCCAGCTTACTGTCCACACACTGCATTTTTAGTGCCCCTGCCCGCTATACTCATTACTCGCGGCAGTCAACCTACAAACCTTAGTGAAAACCTATGTAAAGTACTAAAAAGTTCCCCAGTCTTATTGTCACCACAGCTGGAGACTTCAATAAGCCAACAGTCAGCGGGAATATTACAGGTTTATAAGTGACGTCCGTGAGAAGACGTCCTGTGAAACATTACTAAATCAGTTCTATGAGACCTAACAGGGAAAAATTGTTTGGAAGCCCGCTCCCGATGGAAATATATTGGATCTAAAAGCTGCAACTAGTCCTGACCTCTCTGAAGATGTCCACATAAAACTGAACATGGAGCAATTGTAACAAGGTAACAAGAATCACTAACAAAAGACAAACGTGTAGAATGATTAACGTTTTCAACAAACTGAATAAAGAGACAGGAGTGTCTAATCTCATAAAGGAACTGGAAACAGCTCTGGGGCGGGGGGGGGGGGGGGGGGGGGGGGGGGGAAAGCAGGTGGAAGAACTGTGGCTCAGAATGAGATGAGAACTGTTGGCCATGCAGAATAGTCCATGATGAGTGGTATCCTCCAGTCGCTGTAAAGGAACCAGAGACCACTGCTTAATAGGTACAAAACAAATCACAGGTCTACAGACAGAGATATAAAATGGGTTTGGCTGCCAAGAGGATAATGCGTGCAGTCTTTAGCATCTACCGTAGCAAAATACATCAAATGATTTTCTGGTCATACGTAAAGGCTCCTACTGGTATCGAACTTAGTGTTCAGTACATATTTACAGATCAGCGGTGCTGAAAAATATCTGAAATCGCTAAATTTGGACAAAACAACGGGGCCGGTGGAATCCCTACCTGATTCTGTACTCAAATTTTCGGTTTGGTTAGTCCCCATTTTAACCACAATCCACCGTAGATTCCTCGAACGAAAAACCGTGCCAGTAAATGGAAAGAAGGACGGCCCACATCCGTCTGCAAGAAGGGCAGAAGAAGTGACGCCCAAATCTAACGTACCGCACCCTTGACTTCTATTTGTTGTAGCGTCTTAGAAAAAGTAGAGAAATCATAATGAGGTATACAAAATGAAATTTTCATTCAGCAGCGTAATGTGCTGCCAGATTAAAACTACGTGCCGGAACGAGATTCCAACTAAAGACCTTTGCCCTTCTCGATAGTGAAGACTTTGCATCTTGATTTCCCTCAGGAAAGTGTGTTTAGATCCTTGCTGTTTATGTCCTATGTCAATTACCTTACATACGCTATTGTGAGCAAACTCAGACATTCCACAGATGATCAAGTTACCTATAACGAAACGTCGTTTGGACAATCTTAATAAGATTTAAAAGTGCTACGAGTTCAATACTGGGCCATCAACAAGTGTCAGCGTGCGAGCCATTCAACTAAACATCATCGATATGGGCTTTCGGATCAGAAGGCCCACTCGTGTATCCTTGATGACTGCACGACACAAAGCTTTGTGGCTCGCCTGGGCCCGTCGACGCCAACATTGTAATGTTGATGACTGGAAACATGTTTTCTGAGAGGACGAGTCTCGTTTCAAATTGTGTCGAGCGGATGTATGTGTACGGGTACGGAGACAACCTTATCAATCCACGGACCCTGCTTCTCAGCAGGGGCTGTTGAAGCTGGTGGAGGCTTTGTAATGGTGTGGGGCGTGTGTAGTTGGGGTGATATGGAATCCTTGATATGTCTAGATACGACTCTGACAGGTAACACGTACATAAGCATCATGTGTGATCACATGAATCCATTCATGTCTATTGTGCATTCCGACGGACTCTGACAGTTCCAGCAGGACAGTGCGACACCCCACAGGTCCAGAATATCTACAGAGTGGCTCGAGAAACGCTTTCTGAGTTTAAACACTTCCAATGGGCATCAAATTCCCCAGACATGAACGTTATTGAGCACGTCTGGGACGCCTTGAAAGGTGCTGTTCAGAAGAGACCACCATCCCCTCGTACTCTTACGGATTTATGGACAGCCCTCCAGGATTCATAGTGTCAGTTGAAATTTTTGTGTTGTATGACGATGCAGATGAGAGAAGGGAGAGGGTGAAACCCGGTGCCGGTACATTGACTGTTCCCAGCGAATATCACTAGCGGGGCCGACAAACTTAGCGTACCCATATTACGGACGGGTCACGATCACATGCCGTCACTTCATGAGACACTGTAGAGAGAGGTTTGGTTTTTGAAACAGGACACTGGTGCAGAGTCTGGTGATCAGGAACTTCTCGACACCACCTCTCCTCACCTTGTCGGCCAAATACGAGCAGTGGAAATTTTTCCCCCATCGAGATTCGAACCAGCTTACCCGCGAGTAGAGCGCCTCCTCATCAGCTTATGTTAGCGACATCGGCCACGAAGGTGAGTATTTCGCACATATAATTCGTCTTTACAGCAGATTTCCAACAGATCACTCGTGCGACCCATTTTAGAATATTTGTCAAGTGTATGGGTGTCATTCCACATAGGTCTAACAAGAGAAAAAAGAGTGGGACAACACGAATGGTCACAGGTTAGTTTGACGGTGGGAGACTGTCACAGATGCGCTGAAGAAACGGAACTGGTAAAAACTTGGGCATAGACGCAAAGGTCTCTCGAGAAAGTATTCTTCAACAGTTCCAAGAACCAGCTAGGAAGTCTTCCTAGGATGGGGCTCGTTTATTCTGTCTATGCTGACACCAGCGTAGCTGGCCGCTGCCTGAGAAGGCTTCTCGCGTATATCGAGCCTACGTGTTTCGCTGTTTTTTTTTTTTTTTTAATTGAGACTGTTCAGTATTATGTGACTACAATTTCGTGTTGGAAGACATGTGACTCAATGATTTACCCTGATTGAGTCTTAAGGACACCATATATTGTCAGGCCAACGCTTTGTTACTTGAAGATGTGGTCATCATATCACAAAACTAGTCATGTTAAATAAATCTTTTGACGCTGCTGTTGAAGTATTCATCAACAAAAATGTTCATTATAAACGTAGTTGCCCATCACAGCAAGTGATTTATAGATATAGACACGTTATGGGTTTGAAGATAAACGAAAGAACACAATATTGACCATAGAAAATGACGTATATATCAAGACATGAAGGGGACAATACAAAATAGAGAAGTTGCAGTAGCAAGGCAGCTGTACGAAGTTGGCTAAGAAAGTTGACTAAGACATGTGAATAACCCGATAGCTCATGCCATATCTCTTTTATAATGCGGTTGCTATGTGTTTATGTATGAACTATCATTTTTGATTTGTAGCTGCACTTAAGTTAACATACATAAACTTTTCAAGCTGGCCTCCTGGTATTTCTTATTAGAAGATGTCCCTTCGAAGATATAGACAGCACTGGCTGAAAGACTTTATTCCAAGGTACACGTATAGCATTAATTAAGTTTCCAGCCCTGTGATACGTGCCCTATCGAACTCCCAACTCTTGCCGTTTCTCAGTTACAAAGAAAGAGAATAATGAAAAGGTGTCCTGAAGCCTTAAACAGTTTATAGTTAAAACGGAATTAATTACACTCTACTTGAATTTACCATTGGTCTCAGACTCGATAAGGCCACCGTCCTGTAAGTTTTCTGATTGAATAAAAAAGTAACTGTTACACTCCGGTCCAGGATTGGTTACTCGCGACCACCTGTGTAGGCTCATCACATCTGACCGCCCCTCCCCGAGCGCCAAACCGGCTGGTGCTGGAACTGGGATGATAAAGCATTTCCGTGCCATCTGTGTTATCTGGTCTCGTGACAGTCCTAATAACAGGTCGTGAGTGGATGCTGCGATTTACCACTGCAGAAAAAGCCGACACGTTCATGGCGCTTCTCTTTAAAAGTGTGATGTAATGTGATAGGCACATAGTTGCTTAGGTTTGTTGTGTCACAGCATCTAACATTCCCCGGAATACAGACAGGCAGAGATGGCCACTTCTTTGGCCACCAATGTCACTAACCCTGATGCCTATAGATTTTATGCCTATGATTATGGCTGAAAGGCACAGTCTACAACTAAAAAGAATACAGAACACACTAAATCACCCTTCGGATTACGAATGGTCAGAAAAGACGCTAACTGAAATAAAAAATCCAGTTTTGCAACCAGCACTGTTTTCTCTTTCATACTGTTAGCATTTGTTGCTGTATCACATCACCAAGCATTGGAAAATGTTTTATAATTGGTCTTGCACTCACGCTCCTCCCACAGGAACCAATGAATAATTTTTGAAGTTAACGGCCTCGGTCCAACTTCCTCTCCCATGAAGCGGCCGTTATACAAAGATCCAAGTCTCGCCAAATGTAGGCTACACTGTTCTTTATATTCTCCCTTGCACACGTAATAGAATATATGTCATTGTCACACTCCCAGATGCATAGTAACGATTCAAAATATTCGTATTACTGCAGCACCGGATTCGCAAGTTCCATTCCTTACGTGATCATTTGAGTCTATAGCTCGGTCATTGTCGCTAAACAGCTCTGGTTAGGTTCAAGCTTTTGGATTTGATGTACGTAAAGCCATCGTCTCGATGGCAGCCAGATCTCTCCTCGTGATATTTATTACGGAAAGTTGGATTATAGCTTCCCTCACCAAAAGAATCTCAGCAAAGGTCAGTTAGATCGTAAAACGTCTTCAGGGTACAATTGAAAGCCCAGGTTCTGTAGTTATTGGATATTCCATTTTCTGCACAGCACGCTTCAGCTATTTCATTGGCATTTGAAATATCCGATAAGAATGCATCTCCCAATTCGTTATCGGCCTTCAGGAATACATATAATTTCAGCGCCAGTTTGCAATGCACCTTCGTCAGCTACTGTAATGCAACTCGGTGTACACAGTTTTGTAATAAGATACCACCTTTTTGTACAACTTCTAAAGAAACACGTACTTCTGCATAAAATTTATAAAACAAAGTGTAGGGCTGTAGAGATATGCTGAATGAAACGCGTTTGGGTAGCAAGGGGAATTGCATGAAGCTTTCAACGATTACCGTAGCACAGTATTGTCAAAGAATTTCTTACAAAATGCAAAGAAATTCTGGTCGTATTTAAGGGACCATAGGGGTAAGGACTGAAGGGACTGATATTGGGGATAACATAGCAAAATCAGAAACGCTGACTCTGTTTTCAAACATTCGTTTAAAAAAACGATTACAGGGCTGTTGCTCCAGTTTAATTTTCACAGCACTCTAAAGGTGATTCATCTGTATTTTAGTATCAGCGGTGTTGCAAGTCAGCAGAAATCGCCTAAACTGAACAGAGCTCCAGCGCTCTGTGGTATCGGCCGCTTTCCGGTCGGCCGCACTTTCTAACACGCACGCCGCTAGTTACGCCGTCGCGGTTCCTACAGCCGCCTCTGGGACACAAGGGCGCTGCCACGAACGATTACGCCTCTGCCAATGAGATGCAAGCATCCCCTCTCTGTAGCTCCAGCGGCGGGTGTACTTAATTTCCAGCATTCATGCATCTTGGCCCAACCATCATGCAACGACTTACGACAGGCTAGCACAGCTGAAGTCAAATGGGCCATCATGCGTACCACAGCTAGAAAGGCCTCTGGTCACGATGGCATTCAAAACCGTGTCCTCCAGGAGTTCACGGATGAAGCAGTAGAATACCTTACACACATCACGAATGCCATCCTTAAATACCAACACTTCCCCCCCCCCCCCCCCAAACACACACACACACTTTTGGGAGACGGCGAAGGTTCAAATGGCTCTGAGCACTATGGGACTTAACTTCTAATGTCATCAGTCCCCTAGACCTTAGAACTACTTAAACCTAACTAACCTAAGGACATCACACACATCCATGCCCGAGACAGGATTCGAACCTGCGACCGTAGCGGTCACGCGGTTCCAGACTGAAGCGCCTAGAACCGGCTACAGCGGCCGGCGACGGCGAAGGTCCTGATGTTCAGGAAGCCCGGGAAAGACCACTCCCTCCCACAAAATTACGGACCCATCAGTCTTCTGAGCGCTCTCAACAAGACCGTTGAGAAGGTAAAACTAAAACGACTCGCTAGGCACTGTATTACAAACGACACCCTGAGGCCGGAGCAATTGGGCTTCAGGAATCACCACTCGACAACACAACTCCTCCTCGTCCTTGGATACATTACACACTGATACAACACAAACAAAGGAACAGGGCAGTGTTCCTGGTGGAACAGGGCAGTGTTCCTGGACATCGAAAGGCTCAAAATGGTTCAAATGGCTCTGAGCACTATGGGACTTAGCATCTGTATGGTCAATAGTCCCCTAGAACTTAGAACTACTTAAACCTAACTAACCTAAGGAGAGCACACAACACCCAGTCATCACGGGGCAGAGAAAATCCCTGACCCCCCCGGGAATCGAACCCGAGAACCCGGGCTTAGGAAGCGAGAACGCTACCGCAAGACCACGAGCTGCGGACAACATCGAAAGGTCTTCGACCGTCTTTGGCACAAAGTCCTCATACGCAAACTCAGCAATGCAGGGTTCCCCGACGGGCTCGTACTTCTCATACACTCATATCGCACGAACAGGAGTTTCATCACTAACGTGCAGGGCAAACAATCAACACGACATGGTATTCAGGCTGGAGTACCACAAAAAAAAAAAAAAATGGCTCTGAGCACTATGGGACTTAACATCTCAGGTCATCAGTCCCCTAGAACTTAGAACTACTTAAACCAAGCTAACCTAAGGACATCACACACATCCATGCCCGAGGCAGGATTCGAACCTGCGACCATAGCGGTCGCGCGTTTCCAGACTGAAGCGCCTAGAACCGCTCGGCCACCAGCGGCCGGCGGAGTACCACAAGGAAGCATCTTAGGGTCCATACTGTTTAACCTCTATATTAATGACCTTCCAGCTACACGCGTGGTGGCAATCTACGCGGATGACACTGCCATCCTTGCGCAAGACTGGAATCCGTCTAACACTAAATTACGGCTACAGACTGCACTCAGAGAGGCAGAGGCTTGGTTGGAGAAATGGCATCTTAGAGTAAACGTCGACAAGTGCGAAGCCGTTCTGTTCACTAGAAGACCGAAACTAGTGCGCAAACATCAACACTGCAACCCAGTAACACTACATGCACGCCCAATACGTTTCCATGAGAAGGTCAGATACCTCGGTGTCTGGCTGGACCGAAAACTACTCTGGGGGGACCACATGCCACACATGACCAAAAAAGCAAACGCGAGGTTCAAATAACTCTATCATATGCTTAACAGGCGTAGCACACTGAATTTCTAGACCATTATTGTTAGTTCTTAAATAGTTCTACTGGTGTAACTGAACTTTGGTAACGTAGACGTATAGTTTTTTTCAGTAACTGTAAAATTTTACCATGAGTGAAAAGTGTGGGCTCTGTCGTAGGTCTGTGAGTAGTGGATTACGGTGTGGGATTTGTTCAAAGTATTTTCATTGGGGGGAATGCAGTGGGGAAGCCAGTGGTCATTTTAGGGAGATCATCTCCTGGGAATGTAGAATCTATAGTAGAAACAAGTTAATAGAGGAGCAGGAGCGTAAGATCTGTGCCCTTCAGGTGCAGTTAACAATGCCCAAGGGAGGGACTAGATAGGTTGAGGAGGGTGAAGGGTGGTGGGGAATGGGAACTGGCAGTTGGCAAGAAGGCAGCTAGGAAGAGGAGGTATTCAGACAGTTTTACTTTGCATACATGCAATAGATACGACCAACTGTCAGAGATGAGTGGAGCCTCGTGTAGCCGTAGATGTAGGTAACTTGCAGCAGTCCTCAGCAATTAGGAGGCCTAGGTTAGTTGCAAAGTCTAGCAGAAAGAAGGTTCTGCTGCTAGGTAGTTCCCACGGTATAGGTGTGGGCCAGCAGTTGCAGAAAGTGTTGGGGAGTAAGTACCAGGTCACCAGCATTGTGAAGCTTATTGCAGGGTTGGCTCAGGTGACTGAAAACATAGGGGAGTTATATAAGAATTTTTCGAAAGAGGATCAGGTAGTGATAGTGGGTGGAGCAGGGAACAGTCTCGATAGGGACGGGAAAAAAAAACCTTGGTTAAGATAGCTACTCAAACTGGTGGCACTAATGTGCATTTCGTGCAACTGTTTCAGCGTCATGATCGGCCTCTCCTTAATGCGCCTGTTAGGCGCGTTAATGTGGGGCTGGGGAGGGCACTGATGGCGGAGGGCATGGATCACATCTCAGTGGTGCCAGTTGGGTCTATCAGTAGATGGGGTTTCACTAGGCATGGCCTGCACCTCAATAGGTATGGGAAGGGGAGGCTGGCTAAGCTTGTAGGTGACAGTGTAGTGGGTGGTGGTGGTGGTAGTGGTATCACTCATAGATAAATTCCTGTAGTAGTTGGTGTTAGAGCTGCACTTTTTTTAGACGTCAGCTGATAGGTATACCTGCTTAAAGGAAGTGCCTCTAACTTAGGGCTCACCTCCAGAGGATGTAATGTTTCCAAGTAGAGAAGGAATTAGCATATTTCATCAAAATATAAGAGGTATTAGAGATAAAGTTAGTGAACTGCTAATAGATGTTAACTCTGAAGTTATTGGTATATCAGAGCACCACTTAAATAATTTGATAATCCAGAGGCTTCCTTTACCAGGCTACAGATTAGCTGGCTGTTTCTCGAGGAGTTTCTTGCGGGGTGGGGGAGTGGCTCTGTACGTAAAAAACAGTATTTCATTTGAGTACATAGACGTGTCACGACACTGCACTGAACAGATATTTGAAAGTTGTGCAGCATTAGTTGAATTTAGTGAAACTAAACTTCTAATTGCTGTTGTTTATAGGTCCCCTAACTCAGACTTCAGAGCATTTTTGCTTAAGCTAGAAAGGGTTCTTGATTCACTTTGTAGGTAGTACCAGAAAGCAGTTATAATTGGTGACTTCAATATTAATTTTGTAAATGACTGTGCAAGAAAAAGAATGTTGGTAGATCTCCTAAATTCATACGATCTGATGCAAACTGTGTTTTTTCCAACTAGGGTGCAGGGGAACAGTAGCACAGTCATAGAGAATATTTTTATTCAATCTTCATTACTAGATGGGCATTCTGTAAGTAAAAGGGTGAATGGCCTTTCAGACCATGATGCACAAATTTTAACACTAAAAGGTTTTTGTACTCAAACCAATGTATTTAATTACAAACTACGTAGGAAAGTTAATCCAACAGCAATAGAGAGTTTTTCAAAACTTCTCAAGGAGCAAGAGTGGCAAGATGTTTATAGTGCCGATAATATAGATGATAAATACAACGCTTTCCATAACACATTTCTCATGCTCTTTGAGAGTTGCTTTCCATAAGAACATTCTAAACGGGGTACTAGCAGTAATGGACAGCCCGGTTGGCTGACTAGTGGGATAAGGATATCATGTAGAACAAAGCGGGAATTATATCAAAATGTTATAAGTAGTCACAATCAAGCTATAGTAGCCCATTACAAAAGTATGTGGAATGCAAATAGAATAGCTAATTCACAGGATAAAATTAAAGCCATATGGTCAGTTGTGAAGGAAGTGTCTGGTCCGCAGCGCGAGGTTGATGTTATGAAGTCAGTTCGCAGTAATAATATTTCTGTTACTGATAAATCAGATATATGTACAGTATTTAACAACCATTTTCTGAGCATTGCTGGTGAATTAAATAAAAATTTAGTTTCTACAGGAAATCATATAAATTTCTTAGCAAATGCCTTTCCGAGATTGACGTCTGAAATAGTCCTCTGTGATACAGACAAGAGGGAGACTGAGTCAATAATTAAATCACTGAAGACTAAGGACTCTCATGGTTATGATGGAGTGTCTAGTAGAATATTAAAGTACTGTCCTGCACATGTTAGCCCTGTATTTAGCCATATTTGTAATTTTTCCTTTAGGAATGGTCAGTTTCCTGACCGATTAAAGTACTCAGTAGTAAAACCGCTTTATAAAAAGGGAGAAAGGGATAATGTAGATAATTTTAGACCTATTTCTAAGCCATCAGTGTTTGCAAAAGTTATCGAAAAGGCTGTGTATGTAAGGTTAATTGATCATTTTATATCACACGATTTGCTATCAAATGTACAGTTCGGCTTTAGAAGTCGTTTGACAACTGAAAATGCTATATTCTTTTCTCTGTGAGGTACTGGATGGGCTAAACAAAAAGTTTCGAATGCTTGGCGTATTTTTTGATTTAACAAAGTCATTTGACTATGTTGATCACACAATATTGCTCCAGAAGTTGGACCATTACGGAATAAGGGGAGTAGCTCACAATTGGTTCACCTCTTACTTTAGCAACAGGCAGCAAAAGGTCATTATTCACAATGTTGATAACGGCTGTGATGTGGGATCTGAGTGGGGTACTGTCAAGTGGGGGGGGGGGGGGGAGCAGGGATCAGTGTTGGGGTCGCTACTATTCCTTATTATATAAATGATATGCCCTCTAGTATTATGGGTAACTCTAAAACATTTCTGTTTGCTGATGACACTAGCTTGGTAGTAAAGGATGTTGTGTGTAACATTGACTCGGTTTCAAGTAGTGCAGTACATGACCTCAGTTCATGGCTTGTAGAAAATAAACTAACGTTAAATCACAGTAAGACTCAGTTTTTACAGTTTCTAACACACAATTCAACAAAACCTGACGTTTTAATCTCACAGAACGGGCATATGATTAGTAAAACTGAACAGTTCAAATTCCTAGGTGTTCAGATAGAGAGTAAGCTGTCGTGGAAAGCCCACGTTCAGGATCTTGTTCAAAGACTTAACACTGCCATTTTCACTATTCTAACGGTATCGAAAATGAGTGATACGTCGACACGTAAATTAGTCTACTTGGCTTATTTTCATTCATTTATGTCGTATGGTATTATGTTTTGGGGTAACTCATCCCATTCTAGAAGGATATTTTTGGCTCAGAAACGGGCGGTTCGGGCAGTAAGTGGTGTGAGTTCACGAACCTCTTGTCGACCTCTGTTCACGAGTCTGGGTATTTTGACATTGGCCTCTCAATATGTATATTCCTTATTGTCGTTTCTTGTTACCAATATTAGTTTATTTCCAACAATAAGCAGCTTTCACTCGGTTAATACTCGGCGGAAATCAAACCTCCATTTGGATCGGACTTCCTTAACTCTGGTGCAAAAAGGTGTGCAGTATACTGCTGCATCCATTTTCAATAAGCTGCCACTCGAATTCAAAAATCTTAGCAGTAATCCACGCGCTTTCAAATCGAAACTGAAAGTTTCCTCATGGGTCATTCCTTCTCTTCTGTCGTGGAGTTCCCTGAAAAATTAAGCTGATTCTCATTGTATTGCTGATGGCATTTGCTTAAACTTAAGGACTGATTTTCTTTCAGGTTCATGAACATTTATTTTTATCTGTTATTACTTTTATGTTGTAAGTTCATGTACTGACACGTTCCATGACCTTGGAGATTTGCTCCTCAATTTGGTCCTACGGAACTTGACATGTAAATAAATAAATAATAAATAAAGGAGGGTGTCCAGGTCCATGTACACCATACTTATTAGACCTCTAATGACGTATGCTGCTCCCGTCTGGGGATACGCTGCGCCCGCACGCCTGCGCCGTCTGCAGCTCATACAGAACAAAGTACTCAGAACCATAAGCAATGTTCCGCGTTACTCGCTCACCGCGGATCTTCACCTGGCATATCGACTAGATATCCTCTTGCAGGTATTCCAAAAACTCTGGACCGATGGCCCTTGTAGTCTGGTTCCTTCAGTCCCACAAACCAACAAACCAAACACTCTCCACACGACTGTACAGAAACACGAGACACTCGCGTAACCCCTTTATTCTTTCTCTGGGGAACTACAACCACAACCATAGATGGAAACATAATAGACCAAAGACAGTATTAGCAAGGAACTAAATATCTATGGCCCATAGCACGCTAACACAACAGTACGGGCGAGCCCCTGCAACACAGCTACTACTGGCAACCCCAGATGCTCGACTCGCCGGAAAACATGCAATCGCAGGGAAGCCGTACTGTACACAACACGCAAACTAGCCACACACACACACCCTACACTCTGCAACACAGCTACTACTGGCAACCCCAGATGCTCGACTCGCCGAAAAACATGCAATCGCAGGGAAGCCGTACTGTACACAACACGCAAACTAGGCACACACACACACCCTACACACTGCAACACAGCTACTACTGGCAACCCCAGATGCTCGACTCGCCGAAAAACATGCAATCGCAGGGAAGCCGTACTGTACACAACACGCAAACTAGCCACACACACACACCCTACACTCTGCAACACAGCTACTACTGGCAACCCCAGATGCTCGACTCAACGAAAAACATGCAATCGCAGGGAAGCCGTACTGTACACAACACGCAAACTAGCCACACACACACACCCTACACTCTGCAACACAGCTACTACTGGCAACCCCAGATGCTCGACTCGCCGAAAAACATGCAATCGCAGGGAAGCCGTACTGTACACAACACGCAAACTAGCCACACACACACACCCTACACTCCGCAACACAGCTACTACTGGCAACCCCAGATGCTCGACTCGCCGAAAAACATGCAATCGCAGGGAAGCCGTACTGTACACAACACGCAAACTAGCCACACACACACACACCCTACACTCTGCAACACAGCTACTACTGGCAACCCCAGATGCTCGACTCGCCGAAAAACATGCAATCGCAGGGAAGCCGTACTGTACACAACACGCAAACTAGCCACACACACACACCCTACACTCTGCAACACAGCTACTACTGGCAACCCCAGATGCTCGACTCGCCGAAAAACATGCAATCGCAGGGAAGCCGTACTGTACACAACACGCAAACTAGCCACACACACACACCCTACACTCTGCAACACAGCTACTACTGGCAACCCCAGATGCTCGACTCGCCGAAAAACATGCAATCGCAGGGAAGCCGTACTGTACACAACACGCAAACTAGCCACACACACACACCCTACACTCTGCAACACAGCTACTACTGGCAACCCCAGATGCTCGACTCGCCGAAAAACATGCAATCGCAGGGAAGCCGTACTGTACACAACACGCAAACTAGCCACACACACACACCCTACACTCTGCAACACAGCTACTACTGGCAACCCCAGATGCTCGACTCGCCGAAAAACATGCAATCGCAGGGAAGCCATACTGTACACAACACGCAAACTAGCCACACACACACACACACTACACTCTGCAACACAGCTACTACTGGCAACCCCAGATGCTCGACTCGCCGAAAAACATGCAATCGCAGGGAAGCCGTACTGTACACAACACGCAAACTAGCCACACACACACACCCTACACTCTGCAACACAGCTACTACTGGCAACCCCAGATGCTCGACTCGCCGAAAAACATGCAATCGCAGGGAAGCCGTACTGTACACAACACGCAAACTAGCCACACACACACACCCTACACTCTGCAACACAGCTACTACTGGCAACCCCAGATGTTCGACTCGCCGAAAAACATGCAATCGCAGGGAAGCCGTACTGTACACAACACGCAAACTAGCCACACACACACACCCTACACTCTGCAACACAGCTACTACTGGCAACCCCAGATGCTCGACTCGCCGAAAAACATGCAATCGCAGGGAAGCCGTACTGTACACAACACGCAAACTAGCCACACACACACACCCTACACTCTGCAACACAGCTACTACTGGCAACCCCAGATGCTCGACTCGCCGAAAAACATGCAATCGCAGGGAAGCCGTACTGTACACAACACGCAAACTAGCCACACACACACACCCTACACTCTGCAACACAGCTACTACTGGCAACCCCAGATGCTCGACTCGCCGAAAAACATGCAATCGCAGGGAAGCCATACTGTACACAACACGCAAACTAGCCACACACACACACCCTACACTCTGCAACACAGCTACTACTGGCAACCCCAGATGCTCGACTCGCCGAAAAACATGCAATCGCAGGGAAGCCGTACTGTACACAACACGCAAACTAGCCACACACACACACCCTACACTCTGCAACACAGCTACTACTGGCAACCCCAGATGCTCGACTCGCCGAAAAACATGCAATCGCAGGGAAGCCGTACTGTACACAACACGCAAACTAGCCACACACACACACACCCTACACTGTAGGCTGATCTGTGGCCGATCGCCCACTAAGCCGCTGCAGCAGGCCCAGGAGAATTCACAGGAGCCCAGCTGAAGCGCATGGACTGACCCATCTACAACGAGCACACGCCGCGGCAAAGCTAACGATGCACGATACCTCGCACCAATATAGCCTCACTATGCACGCACTGTAGCAGCTAGCAAGCCGCTACTGCCCTTACTGCCCGCACTACTGTCGCAGAGGTTTTTTTCCCTTGGCGCTTGCCTAGGCACTTTTCCCCTTCTGCCCTTACAAACCGTTACCCTTCGATAATTTTCGTCCACTTTCTGTCTCCTGAGGGACCTTGTCAATGAGTAATCCTACGCAGACACACGGACAATATCACTAAACTTCTGAGGTCATCAGTGCCCTAGAACTTAGAACTACGCTATTGGCCATTAAAATTGCTACACCACGAAGATGACGTGCTACAGACGCGAAATTTCACCGACAGGAAGATGCTGCGATATGCAAATGGTTAGCTCTTCAGAGCATTCACACAAGGTTGGCGCCGGTGGCGACACCTACAGCGTGCTGACATGAGCCGGCCGGGGTAGCCGAGCGATTCTAGGCGCTACAGTCTCGAACCGCGTGACCGCTACGGTCACAGGTTCGAATCCTGCCTCGGGCATGGATGTGTGTGATGTCCTTAGGTTATTTAGGTTTAAGTAGTTCTAAGTTCTAAGGGGATGATGACCTCAGAAGTTAAGTCCCATAGTGCTCAGAGCCATTTTGCTGACATGAGGAAAGTGTTCAACCGATTTCTCATACAGGAACAGCAGTTGACCGGCGTTGCCTGGCGAAACCTTGTTATGATGCCTCGTGTAAGGAGGAGATTTGCGTCCCATCACGTTTCCGACTTTGATAAAGGTCGGATTATAGCCTATCGCAATTGCGGTTTATCGTATCGCGACATTCCTGCTCGTGTTGGTCCTGATCCAATGACTGTTAGCAGAATATGGAATCGGTGGGTTCAGGAGGGTAATAGGGAACGTCTTGCTGGATCCCAACGGCCTCGTATCACTAGCAGTCAAGATGACAGGCATCTTATCCGTATGGCTGTAACGGATCGTGCAGCCACATCTCGATTCCTGAGTCAACAGATGGGGACGTTTGTAAGACAACAACCATCTGCACGAACAGTTCGACGACGTTTGCAGCAGCATGGACTATCAGCTCGGAGACCATGGCTGCAGTTACCCTTGACGTTGCATCACAGACAGGAGCGCCTGCAATGGTGTCCTCAACGACGAACCTGGGTGCACGTATGGCAAAACGTCATTTTTTCGGATGAATCCAGGTTCTGTTTACAGCATCATGATGGTCGCAACCGTGTTTCGCGGCATCGCGGTGAAAGCACATTGGAAGCGTGCATTCGTCATCGCCATACTGGCGTATCACCCAGCGTGATGGTATGGGGTGCCATTGGTTACACCTTTCGGTCACCTCTTGTTCGCATTGACGGCACTTTCAATAGTGGACGTTACATTTCAGATGTGTTACGACCCGTGGCTCAACCCTTCATTCGATCCCTGCGAAACCCTACATTTCAGCAGGATAATACACGACTGCATGCTGCAGGTCCTGTACGGCCCTTTCTGGATACGGAAAATGTTCGACTGCTGCCCTGGCCAGCACATTCTCCAGATCTCTCCCCAATTGAAAACGTCTGGTCAATGGTGGCCGAGGAACTGTCTCGTCACAATACGCCACTCACTACTCTTGATGAACTGTGGTATCGTGTTGAAGCTGCATGGGCAGCTGTACCTGTACACGCCATCCAAGCTATGTTTGACTCAATGCCCAGGCATATCAAGGTCGTTATTACGGCCAGAGACGGTTATTCTGGGTACTGATTTCTCAGGATCTATGCACCCAAATTGCGTGAAAATGTACTCACTTGTCAATTCTAGTATAATATATTTGTCCAATGAATACCTGTTTATCATCTGCATTTTTTCTTGGTGTAGCAATTTTAATGGCCAGTAGTGTACTTAAACCTAACTAAACTAAGGACATCACACACATCCACAGTCGAGACAGGATTCGAACCTGCGACCGTAGCGGTCCTTCGGTTCCAGACTGTAGTGCCTAGAACCGCTCGCCCACCCCGGCCGGCGTAGAATAAAAAATTAAAATCTGATTTGTCTGTTCAAGGACGGCATCCGTTCCCAGGTCCCGTATCCGCTAAAGAACCACAAATCGTGGAAGGAAGCTATAACAGGCACGTAGTGTGGTGTCACTTGCTAGGTGGTAGCCTTTAAATCGGCCTTGGTCCGTTAGTATACGTCGGGCCCGCGTGTCGCCACTATCAGTGATTGCAGACCGAGCGCCCCGCCACACGGCAGGTCTAGTCTGGAGAGACTCCCTAGCACTCGTCCCAGAGTTACAGCCGACTTTGCTAGCGATGGTTCACTGTCTACATACGCTCTCAATAGCAGAGACGGCAGTTTAACATAGCCTTCGGCTACGTCATTTGCTACGACCTAGCAAGGCGCCATATTGAGTTACTGAATGTATTCTGAACAGATAAAATTGTGAATGATGCACCGTCAAGAGCGAGGTTCATCATTAATGGATTAAAGTTAAGTATCAAACTAATTACGTCCGCTTTCTGAATTCTCATTCCTTGTCATGTTCCAGACCTCACGTCAGTATAGTTCTTTCCTCATCACGTCAGCCTGCGTGAGCTAAAACGCGTACATTTCGGCCCCCACTCGTAACACGGTATTGGCTCTTCTGCCAACAGAACACCTAGAATCGCTATAAGAATCTATCTCGAATCTGCATCTACGGGTGGGTTAGCCCTTCTTTCAACCGAAATCAAAACTCATGTTTCTCTCACAAGGCATCCTGAAAGTCAGGAATCAAGTCTGTCAGATATATGAAGTATTTTTTGGCTTTCAAACAGCATTCGATCTACTACCACACTTACTAATTTTATCGAGGGTGCGTTCGTTTGGGATATAACGTGAAATATGTAAATGGATTGATAACTTCCATGTAAGAGAGGTAGGAGCATGTTATCTTGAATACACTCATAAACAGGTGCAGAAGTACAAGGGAGCCTCCAGGGTACCGTGTTGTTACCCTTGCTGTTCATGTTGTATACTAATTACTTTGCAGAAAATGTAATAGTAATCTCAAAAAATTTCGGCTGATGGTGCTGTTACCTGTAATGAAGGAAGTTTCACAAGTGTTCAGTCAGGTCTTGATAAGATTTTAAAGCGGTATAAAGATTGGCAGCTGCCTTGTTCGGAAATGTAAAACTGTGCGTAAGTGAACCGCTCTCCATTCTTGAGTTTCCCCCCAAAGTATAGAAGTCTGGAAGGCTGCACTGCATGGCTGCGTGCAGTGTTTACCTCTGTGCAGCCGCCCATGAGATGTCTCATGGAGTTTAGCCATAACCAGTTAGAGAGCTCGCAGCGGATATTTCAGTTTGGGACAACGTGGTTCAGAAAGGAAGCCACCCCTGGGTTCGGCTTTTGTGTAGAGGGGGAAACCTCAGTGCTAGTTTACGCTACGCGGGATGATGCAATTCAGTGACCTGCTCATACCTGAGTGGGACCAACGCATGCCCTTGGCTTAAACTGTGCATTGGACATGCGTCACTTTCGTTTCTTGCGGATCATATTGCTCTTGATTCATGGTTGTACAGATAAATTATAGCGTCAAGTATTTGTTGGAAGGCCGGCCGGGGTGGCCGAGCGGTTCTAGGCGCTACAGTCTGGAACCCCGTGACCGCTACGGTCGCAGGTTCGAATCCTGCCTCGGGCATGAATATGTGTGATGTCCTTATGTTAATTAGGTTTAAGTAGTTCTAAGTTCTAGGGGACTGATGACCACAGCAGTTAAGTCCCATGGTGCTCAGAGCCATTTGAACCATTTGTTGGAAGTATAACGGAAATCAGCAGCCCGATGTGCCCAGTTCGGAAGCATGTGGTTTATTAGATGGTGATTTTGATTAACACTGCCATGAACACTGGTTCAATTCAATCTCCCTCGCTCGACTAAAAGTAGGAAGAACGCTTTCAGTGTAATAGATTTCGGCCTCCTTAAATAACAACTTCACTGACGATTATTATCCTGTACTTGAAACGAATCGTAGTCGCCGACTAGGGGTCATCTGTCCTGTAAGAAACAACATTTGAATAACTTTCTACCAAAATGTGGGCTTGTCTTTTCATTGCATCAAGAGATTTCTATTGTATGAATACAACCACGAGCCTTTATGTGCTTAAACCAGTGATTGGTTCTCACATGGTACCTATTCTCTATTGGCTGCTTTGCTTCAGTAATGTATACATCTACATCTACATCTACATTTATACTCCGCAAGCCACCCAACGGTGTGTGGCGGAGGGCACTTTACGTGCCACTGTCATTATCTCCCTTTCCTGTTCCAGTCGCGTATGGTTCGCGGGAAGAACGACTGTCTGAAAGCCTCAGTGCGCGCTCTAATCTCTCTAATTTTACATTCGTGATCTCCTCGGGAGGTATAAGTAGGGGGAAGCAATATATTCGATACCTCATCCAGAAACGCACCCTCTCGAAACCTGGCGAGCAAGCTACACCGCGATGCAGAGCGCCTCTCTTGCAGAGTCTGCCACTTGAGTTTGTTAAACATCTCCGTAACGCTATCACGGTTACCAAATAACCCTGTGACGAAACGCGCCGCTCTTCTTTGGATCTTCTCTATCTCCTCCGTCAACCCGATCTGGTACGGATCCCACACTGATGAGCAATACTCAAGTATAGGTCGAACGAGTGTTTTGTAAGCCACCTCCTTTGTTGATGGACTACATTTTCTAAGGACTCTCCCAATGAATCTCAACCTGGTACCCGCCTTACCAACAATTAATTTTATATGATCATTCCACTTCAAATCGTTCCGCACGCATACTCCCAGATATTTTACAGAAGTAACTGCTACCAGTGTTTGTTTCTTCGCCAAACTCTCTTTTGTCATCTTTCGCAACGTTTACAGCTATCAAGTAAGCCAGCGTGATACACTGTGCTGATGCACACTGTTCACAGTAGCCACGTCGTCAGCTCGGTCTCTTCTCAAAATGAATTACGTCATTGCTGGGTTTTGAAAGTTCTTATCGTGGATACTTATTCTCAGATCGTACAGATGACAAATTCATTGTCTTACACGAATGTCGCGTATAATATGAAGCTCATTAGTCCCTTCATTAATGCAAAATCATTCCCAGTTAAAACTTATTCATCTCTTGATCTGATGGAATTACGATTTCTTGGAGACATAAAAGTCTCAAATTTATCTTAGACAAGGATAGAATATGAAAAAAATGAATCAGTATCTGCGCCAAGACCAGGACTTGAACGCAGGTCTCGTGGTTATTAGGCAGAAGTGTTAACGACTACACTGAACCACACGGATTACGCTAGTCTACTGCCCTCCCTAAGGGAAACCTCAATGAAGGACTTCATCCCATTCCGCCCTTCTTAAATCGTCAGTACTGCAGAGGCTCTCCGATGTGGAACTAGCACCCCATCTTTGAACGTAATGGGCACATTCTCACTGTACCTCAGATTTGGTGATATTTTTATCAGAAGGAATTACATTTTCCTGGAGACATATGAGTCTAAACTTTATCTTTGAAGAGAATGGAAGCTGAAGTAATGAACTGAAATTTGTGTTAATGGGCTGAAGACGCGAATTTAGGTCTGTGATAGGGAGGGCTTTCTACAAGGGTGGTCCGTGCAACTATCCGAGCTACCATGTTACAGTGATGTAGTGGTTAGCACATTTTTCTAGTAAGTATTAATAGCTATGTACAAATTCCAACCTTAACACAAATTTTAATTCATTACTTCCCCTTCTAACCCTATACTTATCCATCTACTTGCATTAGAAACGATTCAATGAAGAACTCGTTGCACCTGCGAAAGCAATATCAAGTCGTTAAAATTTCCACACCAGATTGCCTTATCATGGAATCATTCCTGAATATTGGCTAAAAATTAAGGTGAAACGTGTTTCAAAACATCAATGGAACGTTTGACATTACTTCTGAGGACGAGAGAGGGCTTCCAAAATATGAAGTTTGTTCGCGTGGCCATCATTCGCAGCAAACACAGAAATATTCTTTCTGTCAATAAAAAGCCCCTCTTCCTTACTGCATTATATGTTATTTGTTCCAGACGTGTTTCGCCTTTTACTTTAAGGCATGCTTACTGTAATCTAGAATGATACGGTTTTGTTTCGATATGCGATATTTAAAGAGTGTAAAACAATTCAGTTCTTTTTTTTACATAAGTGAGTGATTATTTCCATTCTTATCTGGTCACAAGCTGGAGGTCACACTATAACTCCACTTACGAAACATATTCATATTTACTTGTTACATACTTTTTCTTCACAATTTTCAAATTCTTTGCACTAGGTGCTGCAGAATACTGTTATTTCTCTGTCGCTAGCTGTAGATACCTTACCGAAACCTGCGATTTCAAGCCTTAGCTACTGTGTTCTCACTTTATGTCACTTCCTATTTAGTTTCCTTACTTACGAGTTGCCAACCTGACTACTTATAAGCCGAAACCTAACGTCTTATTATTTATGCACGGGCGCGTGTGTGTGTGTGTGGGGGGGGGGGGGGGGGGGGGGGGGTTGGCAACATGTACATAAACAACATAAACAGAAAGAGACATAAACTGAACACTGGATATCCGGAATTCGAGATCGAGTCTCAGTACGGCACATAGTTTTAATCCTTCAGTAAATTTCCTGTCAGCATACACTTACCAGCATACAGAAAATTTCATCATGGAAACATCCCACAGACTGCAGTTAAGTCATGTCTTCTCAATATCCTTTCTTTCAGGAGTGCTAGTCTTGCAAGTTTAGCAGGAGAGCTTCAGTGAAGTTTGGAAGGTAGGAGACGAGGTACTGGCGGAAGCAAAGCTGCGGGGACGGTTCGTAAATCGTACTTGGGTAGCTCTGTCGGCAGAGTACTTGACTTGCGAAACGCAAAGGTACGGACTTCGAGCCTCTGTCCGGCACACAGTTTTAATCCACCAGTCAGTTTCTGAACACACAGATCTCGATGTAAAATATCTGCAGCTAGTGAGAATGACAATAGTGCCCCAAAGCAGTTTGCAAAAAGAACATGAAAACTGTGGAGAAAAAAGTTCTTAACGTAGAAATTTGCTCATTTTTCGTAAGTAAAGTTGTAGTAAGACCTCCCGCATCTAACCAGAAGAGAGGAAACGCAGAGGCCATCCAAAAACTCGAATAATTGAAGAAATCACGAAAAAAGGAACTAAAAGCTGACACTACAACACAGTAATTAAAGCGACCGTCACCTATGCAAGTGAAACTCTCTCATTGAATCAAAAACTAGATTTATAAGAAATCAACAAAGTAGAAAGAAAGACTATTCGGAAAATTCTGGGACCACGATGGACACAAGATGGATACATATTGCAAACCATCAAGACCACAGAAAAAGTATCAAACATCGAAACTGACACCAGAAAGAGATGAATGAAGTTCAATGGGCACCCAGACAGATTACCAGGAAACAGACTAGCTAAACATCCATTGGACTATGTTGTTGTTGTTGTGGTCTTCAGTCCTGAGACTGGTTTGATGCATCTCTCTCCATGCTACTCTTATCCTGTGCAAGCTCTCTTCATCTCCCAGTACCTACTGCAATCTACATCCTTCTGAATCTGCTTAGTGTATTCATCTCTTGGTCTCCCTCTACGATTTTACCCTCCACGCTGCCCATCCAATACTAAATTGGTGATCCCTTGATGCCTCAGAACATGTCCTACCAACCGATCCCTTCTTCTGGTCAAGTTGTGCCACAAACACCTCTTCTCCCCAATCCTATTCAATACTTCCTCATTAGTTATGTGATCTACCCATCTAATCTTCAACATTCTTCTGTAGCACCAATTTCGAAAGCTTCTATTCTCTTCTTGTCCAACTATTTATCGTCCATGTTTCACTTCCATACGTGGCTACACTCCACACAAATACTTTCAGAAACAACTCCTGACACTTAAATCTATACTCGGTGTTAACAATTTCTCTTCTTCAGAAACGCTTTCCTTGCCATTGCCATTCTACATTTATACCTCTCTACTTCGACCATCATCAGTTATTTTGCTCCCAAATAGCAAAACTCCTTTCATACTTTAAGTGTCTCATTTCCTAATCTAATTCCCTCAGCATCACCCGATTTAATTCGACTACATTCCATTATCCTCGTTTTGCTTTTGTTGATGTTCATCTTATATCCTCCTTTCAAGACACTGTCCATTCCGTTCAACTAGTCTTCCAAGTCCTTTTGCTGTCTCTGACAGGATTACAATGTCATCGGCGAACCTCAAAGTTTTTTATTTCTTCTCCATGGATTTTAATACCTACTCCGAATTTTTCTTTTGTTTCTTTTACTGCTTGCTCAATATACAGATTGAATAACATCGGGGAGAGGCTACAACCCTGTCTTACTCCCTTCCAACCACTGCTTCTCTATTATGTCCCTCGAATCTTATAACTGCCATCTGGTTTCTGTACAAATTGTAAATAGCCTTTCGCTCCCTGTATTTTACCCCTGCCACCTTTAGAATTTGAAAGAGAGTATTCCAGTCAACATTTTCAAAAGCTTTCTCTAAGTCTACAAATGCTAGAAACGTAGGTTTGCCTTTCCTTAATCTTTCTCTAAGATAAGTCGTAAGGTCAGTATTGCCTCACGTGTTCCAGTGTTTCTACGGAATCCAACTGATCTTCCCCGAGGTCGGCTTATACTAGTTTTTCCATTCGTCCGTAAAGAATTCGTGTTAGTATTTTGCAGCTGTGGCTTATTAAACTGATTGTTTCGGTAATTTTCACATCTGTCGACACCTGCTTTCTTTGGGATTGGAATTATTATATTCTTCTTGAAGTCTGAGGGTATTTCGCCTGTTTCATACATCTTGCTCACCAGATGGTAGAGTTTTGACAGGACTGGCTCTCCCAAGGCCGTCAGTAGTTCCAATGGAATGTTGTCTACTCCGGGGGCCTTGTTCCGACTCAGGTCTTTCAGTGCTCTGTCAAACTCTTCACGCAGTATCGTATCTCCCATCTCATCTTCATCTACATCCTCTTCCATTTCCAAAATATTGTCCTCAAGTACATCGCTCTTGTATAGACCCTCTATATACTCCTTCCACCTTTCTGCTTTCCCTTCTTTGCTTAGAACTGGGTTTCCATCTGAGCTCTTGATGTTCATACAAGTGGTTCTCTTATCTCCAAAGGTCTCTTTAGTTTTCCTGTAGGCAGTATCTATCTTACCCCTAGTGAGATAAGCCTCTACATCATTACATTTGTCCTCTAGCCATCCCTGCTTAGCCATTTTGCACTTCCTGTCGATCTCATTTTTGAGACGTTTGTATTCCTTTTTGCCTGTTTCATTTACTGCATTTTTATATTTTCTCCTTTCATCAATTAAATTCAATATTTCTTCTGTTACCCAAGGATTTCTACTAGCCCTCGCCTTTTTACCTACTTGATCCTCTGCTGCCTTCACTACTTCATCCCTCAAAGCTACCCATTCTTCTTCTACTGTATTTCTTTCCCCCATTCCTGTCAATTGTTCCCTTATACTCCCTGAAACTCTGTCCAACCTCTGGTTCTTTCGGTTTATCCAGGTCCCATCTCCTTAAATTCCCACCTTCTTGCAGTTTTTTCAGTTTTAATCTACAGGTCATAACCAATAGATCGTGGTCAGAGTCCACATCTGCCCCTGGAAATGTCTTACAATTTAAAACCTGGTTCCTAAATCTCTGTCTTACCATTATATAATCTATCTGATACCTTTTAGTATCTCCAGGATTCTTCCATGTATACAACCTTCTTTCATGATTCTTAAACCAAGTGTTAGCTATGATTATGTTGTGCTCTGTGCAAAATTCTACCAGGCGGCTTCCTCTTTCATTTCTTAGCCCCAATCCATATTCACCTACGACGTTTCCTTCTCTCCCTTTTCCTACACTCGAATTCCAGTCACCAATGACTATTAAATTTTCGTCTCCCTTCACTATCTGAATAATTTCTTTTATTTCATCATACATTACTTCAATTTCTTCATCATCTGCAGAGCTAGTTGGCATATAAACTTGTACTACTGTAGTAGGTGTGGGCTTCGTATCTATCTTTGCCACAACAATGCGTTCGCTGTGCTGTTTGTAGTAGCTTACCCGCATTCCTATTTTCCTATTCATTATTAAACCTACTCCTGCATTACCCCTATTTGATTTTGTGTTTATAACCCTGTAGTCACCTGACCAGAAGTCTTGTTCCTCCTGCCACCGAACTTCACTAATTCCCACTATATCTAACTTTAACCTATCCATTTCCCTATTTAAATTTTCTATCCTACCTGCCCGATTAAGGTATCTGACATTCCACGCTCCGATCCGTAGAACGCCAGTTTTCTTTCTCCTGATAACGACATCCTCTTGAGTAGTCCCCGCCCGGAGATCCGAATGGGGGACTATTTTACCTCCGGCATATTTTACCGAAGAGGACGCCATCATCATTTAATCATACAGTAAAGCTGCATGCCCTCGGGAAAAATTACGGCTGTAGTTTCCCCTTGCTTTCAGCCGTTCGTGGTACCAGCACAGCAAGGCCGTTTTGGTTATTGTTACATGGCCAGATCAGTCAGTCATCCAGACTGTTGCCCCTGCAACTACTGAAAAGGCTGCTGCCCCTCTTCAGGAACCACACGTTTGTCTGGCCCCTCAACAGATACCCCTCCGTTGTGGTTGTACCTACGGTACGGCTATCTGTATCGCTGAGGCACGCAAGCCTCCCCACCAACGGCAAGGTCCATGGTTCATGGGTGGGGGGGGGGGGGGGGACTATGTGACATCCTTTAAAGCATCAATACCTTTGGTACCTGAAGTTAAGATGGATTTGAGAACATAACAAACACATCAGACAGGGATACATTCAAAAGCAAAATTGATTATTCCAGAGATGGAACCAAAACCGTACCGCCCAAAGTGGACCGAAGAAGGAAAGAAGGCCTTCGTGGAGAAAGTGAAGAAATATTGGGAAAATAAGAAGAACCCTAAGAAAGACTGAAAACTCACCTGCTTATTATTCTCCAATGCGGTCATTCGCTAATAATAATAATAATAATAATAATAATATCGCACATCGAAAGAAAACTCTTTAATTTCACATTCCACTGATAGCGCCTGAAAGTAAGAGGCTATCATCGTCTGAAACAAATAAAATACATTGCAGCAAGAGAAGGCGCTTTGCATTGACAAAACGAATATTCCAACGTACCGTCTGAAAAGACAGTCAGCGTTACCGACCTTGGCACGGGACGGAGGGAGGGCTGGCAGTGTGGGTGGAACCGCCCACCCCCTGGTAAATTGGCCGCGTGATTACTTGTGGGGCGAGGTGCAGGTCCGGCGCCTATGCCCGCGGCCAGCTGCGCCCATTAGGGCATCCCCGACTCGGACACGCAGAGCTCTGCGACCGCGCCGCCCGAGGCCACGACTCCACCCCTCTCTGCTGCGCTGCCCCTCGACTCGCTTTCCCCAGAAATACTGACAACACACCCGCTCCGCTTTGGAGTCTGCCCTGCACGTTCGCCACCAACTGTTTATCTTTAATCTTCTGTTCCCTCAAGGCGCAGTATCTTAGCTTTCATCCGCCGCTCTTTACCCTCGTTATTACGGAAAAAGTTGTAGCATCCACGGCTTTGCACTAGGGCAAGGGCTGATGTAACGACCACCCTAAGGTTTGGAAATTTTTCAGTTAAGTCGCAATCAAGATAGAAATCACAGGGCGTGCAGGCATATTATACTCCTACCAATCCGCTGTTTTTCATTCTCATTGTACAAAAGTAAAGCATATAACTAATCAACAGTCCTAAAAGTTCTCAAGTCACCACTGTCTCCGACAAGTTCCGACATAACGGACACATGGTCAAAAAGCGTCAAATAAATGAAGCAGATTTACCTTTGAAAATGCTTACTGAGAGTTTATTTACATTAAAATTTACACGTTGAGAGTAAAAAAAGTTAATTATATAATTCACTGAAGAGACAATGAAACTGGTGCATATCGTGTAAGGTCTCCGCGAGCACGCGGAAGTGCCGCAACACGACGTGGCACGGACCCGACTAATGTCTGAAGTAGTGCTGGAGGGAATTGACGACATGAATCCTGCAGAGCTGTCCATAAATCCGTAAGAGTACGACGGGGTGGTGATCTCGTCTGGACAACACTTTGCAAGGCATCACAGATATGCGCAATAATGTTCATGTCTGGGGAGTCTGATGGCCGGCGGAAGTGTTTAAGCTCAGAAGTGCGTCCCTGGAACCACTCTGTAGCAATTCTGGATGTGTGGGGTATCGCATTGTCCTCCTGGAATTGACCAGGTCCGTCGGAAGGCACACTGGACACGAATTCATGCAGTTGGTCAGACTGGATGCTTACATACTTGTCACCTGTCAGAGTCGCATATAGACATGTCAAGGGTCGCATCCAATATCACTCCAACTGCACACTCCCGACACCGTTACACTGACTCCACCAGTTTGATCAGCCCCCTGCCGACGTGCAGGGTCCGTGGATTCAAGGGGTTGTATCCGTACCCAAACCCGTCCATCCGCTCGATACAATTTGAGACGAGACTCGTCGGACCAGCCAACATGTTTCCAGTCATCAACAGTCCAATGTCCGTGTTGATGGGTCCAGGCGAGGTGTAAAGCTTTGTGCCGTGCAGTAATGAAGGGTACACGAGCGGGCCTTCGGCTACGAAAGTCCATATAGATGATCTATCGTTGAATGGTTCGCACGCTGATACTTGTTGGTGGTCCAGTAGTGAAATCTACAGCAATTTGCGGGAGGGTTGCACTTCTGTCACGTTGAACGATTCTTTTCAGTCGTCGTTGGCGCCGTTCTTACAGGATCTATCTCCTGCTGCAGCGATGTCGGAGATTTGATGTTTTACCGGCTTTCTGATATTCACAGTACACTCGCGAAATGGTCTTATGGGAAAATCCCCACTTCATAGCTAAATGGAGATGCTATATCCCATCGCTCGTGTGTCGACTATAACACTATGTTCAAACTCATTTAAGTCTTGATAACACGTTATTTTAGAAGCAGTAACCGCCGTAACAACTGCGCCAGACACTTGTTGTCTTACACAGGCGTTGCCAACCGCAGCGCCGTATTCTGCCTGTTTACATATCTCCTTATTTAAATACGCAAGCCTCTACGAGTCTCTTTCGCGCTTCAGTATATAATTGTAATATTTCAAGAATACATTCATTATTTCTCCTGAGAAAAAGCAGTGTGAAGTGATTCTAATACATTTTAGTCTCAGATTTTGAACAAATAGACATTTTCGTTCCAACCAATAGTCGTTCACTGTTCATGGATTCCGACAACACATCATGGACAACTTACCACAACCTCAGTTCAACTGTGCAAATGTGTGAGAATCACTAAGCGACCGAACTGCTGAAGTCATCGGTCCATAGACTTACACACTGCTTAAACTGACTTATGCTAAGAACATCACACACACCTATGCCCAAGAGAGGACTGGAACCTCCCGTGGGAGTGGACGCGCAGTCCGTGACATGGCGTCCCTAACCACGCGGTCATTCAGCATAACTCAACATTAGCGTGTGAAACCTTTTTCGGATTCCAAGAGCACGCATCCTTTCCATTTATTCCGCTGTCCTTGTTAAACTATTAAGGAAGATTATTCCTCTCGGACTGTTTATTGTACAGCACAGAGCCTTTAGCTGTCACGTCGAAAAATCTTATTCCCAAAAGCAGCGAATATTCGTAAATTTCCTTTTCTTGTTTTGAGCTAAAAACGGAACGAAACAGTTCAAGTATTTTATTGTTCTCATTAGAATGTTGATTTTCCCTCAAAACTCTGCTCTTTAACGTATTCCTGAGACCTCTATAGGTGCTTGTATTGCTCTCCCTATCTTACTTAGATCCCATGACTGACTGTCTCCTCGGCACTTATATGTACACGATCGATCAGTAGATAGTATTTGTTCGCTAAATATTATAGCTAGCATAGGTTTTTAATATTACTATTGTGATTCATCGCTATACTTACTTTAATCCTTGTTCTCATAAACAAGTATAATAAGAAAGTTTATTTAAAAAAATCAATCAAATATTTTCTGAAATTATTTGTCTACAAGTAAGAAACGAAATAGGTTAGGGAAACATTTGGCGTACTTCGTTTGCAACACACGATTTCGATCATCATTTCATGGTACTCTCACCAAGAGTAGATGCTGTACTGGAAACAGATTTCTGACTTTAATTTGAAGTTCTTCCAATTTAAAAAAAAATGTTACACAAGGACCGTAATTTACTCTAAGAGCTACACCTGTGACTCAATACACAGTGGTTGTCCACATTCCTTGTCATCGTACCTAGCATTACACTCTTGAACTACGCCACTGGCTCGAGTATTTTGCAAAAAGCAAACTGAAAAATACTATGTACGTTTTAATGCAAACGCACAGTTGTTGAAACAGGCAGCGGTGTTTCCAGGCTTAGAATATGCACGGAGTCGAAGTTTCTTAAACTCCCCCCCCCCCCCCCCTACCCCTCTTTCAGAACATGCTGTAGCTTGTCGTGAACCCAGCAGATACCTAGGTTGTTAGCGGTTATAACTATAACATAACACAGTCCAGAAAATTAATTTGTGGATTACCCTGTGTACGAATTATCCTCTCGTAGTTTGGCGATTTTTGGAAACAAAAAAACAGAGAGCCTGAAGTATTCTATTAAGATCAGAAACAATGTGTTCATTTTAAAATATACTATTATGCATGACACAAACGTTTCGTCGTCGGACGCCGATGCGGCCCCCAATGGCATAACCCATATTTCTTTTGTTTTTTTAGTTTCCCTTGCCGGCCGTTGTCGCCGAGCGGTTCTAGGCGCTTCAGCCCGGAACCGCGCGACCGCTACGGTCGCAGGCTCTAATCCTGCCTCGGGCATGGATGAGTGTGATGTCCTTAGGTTAGTTCGGTTTAAGTAGTTCTAAGTTCTAAGAGACTGATGACCTCAGATGTTAAGTCTCGTAGTGCTCAGAGCCACTGAACCATTTAGCTTCCCTCTTCATTTTCAGATAAATGGGGAGACTCTACCAAAGTAACATGTTTGTGGCCGATTTCCTGTCTATACATCTCTCAAGCCATTGCTGTAGGAGCTAGATAGGGGTCAGCAATTTTCAACCAGTTGCTTCAGCGACTGACTCGTAAATAATGGAGTGGTCTTTCAAATGCGACGACGTGCAGTACGTTTTGTAGAAATAGTAAATAGCATTTAACAGAAGAAAACCTACGTATTTCGCATCATCCATGTGTTTCGGCTAACCGTGCAGTCTCTGCTTCGGATTAATCCAAATAATTGGTGTTTCCAAGTCTTCGCGATAAACGTGAAAGATCACATCTTGGGAAACAACTGTGTTAGTAACATTTTCTATCGCTCGAGCCTTGTCCCTCAGTGACACAGGGTCAGCCATTGTTAATTGGATTTGGCATGATAATGTTTAAGGGGTGGCCGGATGCCCTTCCTGCCGCCACTCTGTACTCCCGAGGACGGAATTAGTGTACTCCAGCTGTCTGCGTCGAGTGTAATCCATGGAATAGTGCGAATGTGTTCAGATGTCTGCGAGCCGTGGAACTGAGGCGGAACATGGGGACCAGCCCGGTATTCACGTAGCGGGATGTGGAAAACCGCCTAGAAACCACATTCAAGCTGGCCGGCACATCGGCCATCGTCGTCAATCCGCCAGGCGGATTCGATCCCAGGCCGGCGCCCCTATCCGAGTCCAGGAAGCAGCGCGTTAATGCTCTCGGCTACCCTGGCGGGTCAACTGTGTTAGAGACACTAAGTGCCTTAAATGTTTGTCGACCCTGAGATGACGAGGTTTCACCGAACTAACTGGGTCTCCTAACCAGGTGTGCGGCAGGCATACTACCTACCCCAGTAACTTGATGGAGCGATTTTCAACCACAAAGCCATGAGAATGAGCGTCTCTAAAGGGAGAAGGGTATTTTCGAGCGAATTTTAATTTTGTCGTGGTCTAGGGTTAGCGTCTTTGATTCATAATCAAAAACGTCTTCGGTCCCGGGTTCGATCCCCGCCACTGCCTAAATTTTGATAAATAATCAGCATTGGCGGCCCAAGACTTCCGGCATAAGAAGTCAGCCTCATTCTGCCAACGGCCTTGTCAAAGAGGGCGGAGGAGCGGATAGAGGTTCAGGGCACTCTCTTTCCCTAGGGCTGGGAAATTGCCCTTAAAGACGGAAGAATCAGCAATGTTAAGCGACATGAGGATGCAGAAGGCAATGGAAACCACTGCATTAAAGACACGTAACGTGTATCCACAGGACATGTGGCCTGTAATTGAAGAAGTGTCATGATGATCTCTCCATTGGCAAAAGATTTCGGAATAGTCCCCCATTCGGATCTCCTGGGGGGGGGGGGGGGGGACTGCCAAGAGGGAGGTTACCATGACAAAAAGACTGAATAATCTACGAAAGGATAACGTTCTACGAGTCGGGGCGTGGAATGTCAGAAGCTTGAACGTGGCAGGGAAACTACAAAATCTGGATCTGGACGTGTGTCCATCAGAAAGAGTAAATTTGTAATACTGTATATCATGAACTTATACACTCCTGGAAATGGAAAAAAGAACACATTGACACCGGTGTGTCAGACCCACCATACTTTCTCCGGACACTGCGAGAGGGCTGTACAAGCAATCATCACACGCACGGCACAGCGGACACACCAGGAACCGCGGTGTTGGCCGTCGAATGGCGCTAGCTGCGTAGCATTTGTGCACCGCCGCCGTCAGTGTCAGCCAGTTTGCCGTGGCATACGGAGCTCCATCGCAGTCTTTAACACTGGTAGCATGCCGCGACAGCGTGGACGTGAACCGTCTGTGCAGTTGACGGACTTTGAGCGAGGGCGTATAGTGGGCATGCGGGAGGCCGGGTGGACGTACCGCCGAATTGCTCAACACGTGGGGCGTGAGGTCTCCACAGTACATCGATGTTGTCGCCAGTGGTCGGCGGAAGGTGCACGTGCCCGTCGACCTGGGACCGGACCGCAGCGACGCACGGATGCACGCCAAGACCGTAGGATCCTACGCAGTGCCGTACGGGACCGCACCGCCACTTCCCAGCAAATTAGGGACACTGTTGCTCCTGGGGTATCGGCGAGGACCATTCGCAACCGTCTCCATGAAGCTGGGCTACGGTCCCACACACCGTTAGGCCGTCTTCCGCTCACGCCCCAGCATCGTGCAGCCCGCCTCCAGTGGTGTCGCGACAGGCGTGAATGGAGGGACGAATGGAGACGTGTCGTCTTCAGCGATGAGAGTCGCTTCTGCCTTGGTGCCAATGATGGTCGTATGCGTGTTTGGCGCCGTGCAGGTGAGCGCCACGATCAGGACTGCATACGACCGAGGCACACAGGGCCAACACCCGGCATCATGGTGTGGGGAGCGATCTCCTACACTAGCCGTACACCACTGGTGATCGTCGAGGGGACACTGAATAGTGCACGGTACATCCAAACCGTCATCGAACCCATCGTTCTACCATTCCTAGACCGGCAAGGGAACTTGCTGTTCCAACAGGACAATGCACGTCCGCATGTATCCCGTGCCACCCAACGTGCTCTAGAAGGTGTAAGTCCGCTATCCTGGCCAGCAAGATCTCCGGATCTGTCCCCCATTGAGCATGTTTGGGACTGGATCAAGCGTCGTCTCACGCGGTCTGCACGTCCAGCACGAACGCTGGTCCAACTGAGGCGCCAGGTGGAAATGGCATGGCAAGCCGTTCCACAGGACTACATCCAGCATCTCTACGATCGTCTCCATGGGAGAATAGCAGCCTGCATTGCTGCGAAAGGTGGATATACACTGTACTAGTGCCGACATTGTGCATGCTCTGTTGCCTGTGTCTATGTGCCTGTGGTTCTGTCAGTGTGATCATGTGATGTATCTGACCCCACGAATGTGTCAATAAAGTTTCCCCTTCCTGGGACAATGAACTCACGGTGTTATTATTTCAGTTTCCAGGAGTGTAGATATAGTAGGGGTCAGTGAAGTGAAGTGGAAGGAAGACAAGGATTTCAGGTCAGATGAGTATCGGGTAATATCAACAGCAGCAGATAATGGTATAACAGGTGTAGGATTCGATATGAATAGGAAGGAAGGGCAGAGGGTGTGTTACTGTGAACAGTTCAGTGACCGGGTAGTTCTAATCAGAATCGACATCAGACCAACACCTACAACGATAGTTCAGGTATACATGCCGACTTCGCAAGCTGAAGATGAACAGATAGAGAAAGTGTAAGAGGATATTGAAAGGGTAATGCAGTAAGTAAAGGGGGACGAAAATCTAATAGTCATGGGCGACTGGAATGCAGTATAGGGGAAGGAGTAGAAGAAAAGGTTACTGGAGAATATGGGCTTGTGACAAGGAATGAAAGAGGAGAAAGACTAATTGAGTTCTGTAACAAGTTTCAGCTAGTAATAGCGAATACCCTGTTTAAGAATCACAAGAGGAGGAGGTATACTTGGAAAAGGCCGGGAGATACGGGATGATTTCAATTAGATTACATCATGGTCAGACAGAGATTCCGAAATCAGATACTGGATTGTAAGGCGTACCCAGGGGCAGATATAGACTCAGATCACTATATAGTAGTGATGAAGAGTAGGCTGAAGTTCAAGACATTAGTCAGGAAGAATCAATACGCAAAGAAGTAGGATACGGAAGTGCTAAGGAATGACGAGATACGTTTGAAGTTCTCTAACGCTATAGATACAGCAATAAGGAATAGCCCAGTAGGCAGTACAGTTGAAGAGGAATGGACATCTCTAAAAAGGGCCATCACAGAAGTTGGGAAGGAAAACATAGGTACAAAGAAGGTAGCTGCGAAGAAACCATGGGTAACAGAAGAAATACTTCAGTTGATTGATGAAAGGAGGAAGTACAAACATGCTCCGGGAAAATCAGGAGTACAGAAATACAAGTCGCTGAGGAATGGAATAAATAGGAAGTGCAGGGAAGCTAAGACGAAATGACTGCAGGAAAAATGTGAAGACATCGAAAACATATGATTGTCGGAAGGACAGACTCAGCATACAGGAAAGTCAAATCAACCTTTGGTGACATTAAAAGCAACGGTGGTAACATTAAGAGTGCAACGGGAATTCCACTGTTAAATTCAGAGGAGAGAGCAGATAGGTGAAAAGAATACATTGAAAGCGTTTATTAGGGTGAAGATTTATCTGAAGTGATGGAAGAAGAAACAGGAGTCGATTCAGAAGAGATAGGGGATCCAGTATTAGAATCGGAATTTAAAAGAGCTTTGAAGGACTTACGGTTAAATAAGGCAGAAGAGATAGATAACATTCCATCAGAATTTCTAAAATCATTGGGGGAAGAGGCAACAAAATGACTATTCACGTTGGTGTGTAGAATATGTGAGTCTGGTGATATACCATCTGACTTTCGGAAAAGCATCGTCCACACAATTCCGAAGACGGCAAGAGCTGACAAGTGCGAGAATTATCGCACAATCAGCTTAACAGCTCATGCATCGAAGCTGCTTACAAGAATAATATACAGAAGAATGGAAAAGAAAATTGAGAATGCGCTAGTTGACGATCAGTTTGGCTTTAGGAAATGTAAAGGGACGAGAGAGGCAAATTTGACGTTACGACTAATAATGGAAGCAAGGCTAAAGAAAAATCAAGACACTTTCATAGGATTTGTCGACCTGGAAAAATCGTTCGACATTGTAAAATGGTGCAAGCTGTTCGAGATTATGAGAAAAGTAGGGGTAAGCTATAGGGAGGTCATATACAATATGTACAACAACCAAGAGGGAATAATAAGAGTGGACGATCAAGAACGAAGTGCTCGTATTAAGAAGGGTGTAAGCCTTTGTAGCCTTTCGCCCCTACTCTTCAATCTGTACATCGAGGAAGCAATGATGGAAATAAAAAAAAAGGTTCAGGAGTGGAATTAAAATACAAGGTGAAAGGATATCAATGATACGATTCGCTGATGACATTGCTATCCTGAGTGAAAGTGAAGAAGAATTAAATGAATTGCTGAACGGAATGAACAGTCTAATAAGTACATAGTATGGTTTGAGAGTAAATCGGAGAAAGACGAAGGTAATGAGAAGTAGTAGAAATGAGAACAGCGAGAAACTTAACATAAGGATTGATGGTCACGAAGTCAATGAAGTTAAGGAATTCTGCTACCTAGGCAGTAAAATAACCAATGACGGACGGAGCAAGGAGGACATCAAAAGCAGACTCGCTATGGCAAAAAAGGCATTTCTGGCCAAGAGAAGTCTACTAATATCAAATACCGGCCTTAATTTGAGGAAGAAATTTCTGAGGATGTACGTCTGGAGTACAGCATTGTATGGTAGTGAAACATGGACTGTGGGAAAACCGGAACAGAAGAGAATCGAAGCATTTGAAATGTGGTGCTATAGACGAATGTTGAAAATTAGGTGGACTGATAAGGTAAGGAATGAGGAGGTTCTACGCAGAATCGGAGAGGAAAGGAATATGTGGAAAACACTGATAAGGAGAAGGGACAGGATGATAGGACATCTGCTAAGACATGAGGGAATGACTTCCATGGTACTAGAGGCAGCTGTAGAGGGCAAAAACTGTAGAGGAAGACAGAGATTGGAGTACGTCAAGCAAATAATTGAGGACGTAAGTTGCAAGTGCTACTCTGAGATGAAGAGGTTAGCACAGGAAAGGAATTCGTGGTGGGCCGCATCAAACCAGTCAGTCGACTGATGACAAAAAAAAATAAAATAAATAAATAAATAAAAAATAAAAAATAAAAAAAAGGAGCATATGACTGGATAGTAGGAAACATGCACTACATACTATCACCGCACAGTAAATATGCTCTACCGCCTCCAAGGGACATAACCATTCTGAAACGACTCCCAGAGTCGCCGGGAACCGCCAGCGAATTTTTCTTTTTAAGAAAAGTCGTGGCCTATGACGTGATCCACCACTCCAACATGTTTGTCGGATGGACTTTAGAACACTGTATATAAAATGACGTAAGATAATAATGTGTCTTCAGTCTTGTCCTACTGCCAATATGCTGATGACTTCCAGTTGGATAAACCTGAAAATAGCCATCAAGAATCTCAATACCGACCTGCGTGCACTAACAAAATGGCCGCAGGATACAGGGCTAAAGTTGAACCCATCCAAAAACCATTCAGTACTTGTTGGTCATTCTAGGCATATTATACCGGAATACCTGGAATACCTACCACCTGTGACCCTATCAAATTCTCTCCTTCAGCAAAGATCCTACTAGAAATAAGAGGTGACAATCTAAGTTGGACTGAACACGTAACTGCAATGTGCAAGAAGGAATCAGCATCTCTCCATTCCCTACAAAACTACGAAAAGCTCTTACCTCTTGACCTCAGAAAGAATCTTGTACAAACAGTTATACTTGCATTTATTGATTAGTGCGATGTAATCCTGCAAGACCTTTGTTAGGAAAACTCACGCCTTCTGGAACTGATTATGAGTGAGTGTGTTCGCTATATCTGTGATGTTCGACCCTTCGATCATATTTCATCATCATATGCACAGCTATCCTAGCTGCATCCGCACAAGCGGACAGATCTCCGTCCCTCTGTCTTCTCTACCGTCTCATCAACGAATGTGGTCCATCGTATCTCTTCTCCTCCTTCTTACAGCTATTAACTGAAGAACATGGCAGAAACATCCGTCCTCATCAGATCAAAATCCTTTTCGTCCTACTCCATCGCTGGCCGCGGTGGTCATGCGGTTCTAGGCGCTGCAGTCCGGAACCGCTGGACTGCTACGGTCGCAGGTTCGCCTCCTGCCTCGGGCATGGATGTGTGTGATGTCCTTAGGTTAGTTAGGTTTAAGTAGTTCTAAGTTCTAGGGGACTGATGACCTAAGATGTTAAGTCCCATAGTGCTCAGAGCCATTTGAACCCACTCCATCGTTCAGCCACGTCCTCGAAGCTCCTATCAGTTGAAGGAACTCTATTCTGGAATAACCATCCGCATTATATTACAGAACTGAATACCATTACCAGAAGACAGGCAATGACGTATGTACTAAAGCAACAACGAGATTACCATTGTCCCTGTACTCACTCATTGCTCTTGTATATCCGTCTGTGCAGCCTGGCATTCCTGATTTCCCAGTACTCTTGGCCGATGTTGTCCCCTCAGATTTCCTTTCCCCAGAACTCGCTGTATCAGAAAACATCTACTACACTCCTGGAAATGGAAAAAAGAACACATTGACACCGGTGTGTCAGACCCACCATACTTGCTCCGGACACTGCGAGAGAGCTGTACAAGCAATGATCACACGCACGGCACAGCGGACACACCAGGAACCGCGGTGTTGGCCGTCGAATGGCGCTAGCTGCGCAGCATTTGTGCATCGCCGCCGTCAGTGTCAGCCAGTTTGCCGTGGCATACGGAGCTCCATCGCAGTCTTTAACACTGGTAGCATGCCGCGACAGCGTGGACGTGAACCGTATGTGCAGTTGACGGACTTTGAGCGAGGGCGTATAGTGGGCATGCGGGAGGCCGGGTGGACGTACCGCCGAATTGCTCAACACGTGGGGCGTGAGGTCTCCACAGTACATCGATGTTGTCGCCAGTGGTCGGCGGAAGGTGCACGTGCCCGTCGACCTGGGACCGGACCGCAGCGACGCACGGATGCACGCCAAGACCGTAGGATCCTACGCAGTGCCGTAGGGGACCGCACCGCCACTTCCCAGCAAATTAGGGACACTGTTGCTCCTGGGGTATCGGCGAGGACCATTCGCAACCGTCTCCATGAAGCTGGGCTACGGTCCCGCACACCGTTAGGCCGTCTTCCGCTCACGCCCCAACATCGTGCAGCCCGCCTCCAGTGGTGTCGCGACAGGCGTGAATGGAGGGACGAATGGAGACGTGTCGTCTTCAGCGATGAGAGTCGCTTCTGCCTTGGTGCCAATGATGGTTGTATGCGTGTTTGGCGCCGTGCAGGTGAGCGCCACAATCAGGACTGCATACGACCGAGGCACACAGGGCCAACACCCGGCATCATGGTGTGGGGAGCGATCTCCTACACTGGCCGTACACCACTGGTGACCGTCGAGGGGACACTGAATAGTGCACGGTACATCCAAACCGTCATCGAACCCATCGTTCTACCATTCCTAGACCGGCAAGGGAACTTGCTGTTCCAACAGGACAATGCACGTCCGCATGTATCCCGTGCCACCCAACGTGCTCTAGAAGGTGTAAGTCAACTACCCTGGCCAGCAAGATCTCCGGATCTGTCCCCCATTGAGCATGTTTGGGACTGGATGAAGCGTCGTCTCACGCGGTCTGCACGTCCAGCACGAACGCTGGTCCAACTGAGGCGCCAGGTGGAAATGGCATGGCAAGCCGTTCCACAGGACTACATCCAGCATCTCTACGATCGTCTCCATGGGAGAATAGCAGCCTGCATTGCTGCGAAAGGTGGATATACACTGTACTAGTGCCGACATTGTGCATGCTCTGTTGCCTGTGTCTATGTGCCTGTGGTTCTGTCAGTGTGATCATGTGATGTATCTGACCCCAGGAATGTGTCAATAAAGTTTCCCCTTCCTGGGACAATGAATTCACGGTGTTCTTATTTCAATTTCCAGGAGTGTATGTAGACCAATTAACTCTTACTATACCTCCTGCTATCATTATTGTTATTTATGTCACAGTTATTTGAGCCGTGGTCTGGCTTGAGTTTGTGCCGCTGACAGATTGGCGTCGCGTATTCGTATTCTCACCTCTCGTTTTCTTACTGCGTTCACTGGCGCCACTACATTTGATCGCTTTGTCTGTCCGTGAGTTGCAGCAGCGGCGTTGATCGTACTGTGGTACTATCTTTGGAGCGACTTCTGGTATTTCATGGTAGTCGTGTGTCGGAGTTCAGTTATGTTGTGGATGGAGCAGCAGTGACGGCTGGACAGCCAGTACTCGCCCGACCGCTGGCGACATGCATGCACTGCCCGACGGAAGGATGTGGTCATGGGAGTGCACGACCGCTTCAAGGACCAGATCCAGAAAGTTTAAGTTGAATGGATCGTTATATTACAGTAGTGTAACCTTCATTTGTTTGCGTTTCTTCGTCCCTCGAAGTGACCTCATGGCAATAAGTTGTCAGTCGACGATTCATACTGGATCTTTCGGTGCCTGACTTGAGCGGGATCGACCATTGGTTGGTCATTCGGTCGGTCGTCTCAGTGGACGACGTGTATTTGGTTTTCCGACTGTTTCTGGCTCTTCTGTGTTTGTGTCGACTTGTAATTCGTCCTGTTGCTCTATAGTGACTGGTCTTGATAATGTTTGAGTTGTTTGTGGTATTGTTTTCGCGGATCCGTGTGTATCTAGTGTGGTTGTGATTGAGTAGCCGTTTTAACGCTGTCTGCGTACTGGGTTCGTGGAGGCAACTTGTTGTGATTACCTCGGATTACTCTTGTATAATGTTTGTCGTATTACGACGTCAAGAGTGTAGTGCGACCGTCTGCCTGGCATGGGTTATTCCGTCGTTGTATTGGGCATCGGACGTTAGGCAGATTTTGCGAGAGTGTTGGTCTTGCTGCGTTTAAACTGTCACTGGTTCGCGTTGCCATCCTTAAGTGAGTATAACACTGGGCTGGCCGTCTCACCTTACTTACGTTTGACGGACTTTCCTAGGTCGACCCTTGAAACACTGTCTGAGGACGACTTCCCCTGAATTTGATCTGATCGTGATAATTCCTTAAAAATTTTTTTTGGGTTATTATTATGGATTTAAAAAAACTTGCTATCCAGGCGTTCAGCCATCAATTTGTTTGAGTTATTACTGCTATTGTGGTCTTCAGCCGACAAATATATTAATTTCCTGTTAATAAGGCCTTCAGACGTGAATGCAATTTTGACTTAAGAATTTTTAATTAGAAATTGTCACCTTATATGATTGTCCTTTTATAATATTTTAGTAAGAATTTGCTGTCTAGGCCATCAGCCGTCAAATTGTTTGGAGATGTTACTATTAGGGCCTTTAGCCGACAAATAATTTGAATATCTGTTCAATAAGGCTTTCAGCCATGAATGCAATTTGTCTAAAGAATTTTTAATTAGATATTGTCTTAAAAGTAAAATTTCATAATTGTTCCTTCTGGTTCTCAACCTTATATGCAGTTGGTTCCAAGTAAAGTGTACGTGACGTAAAAAAAAAAAAAAACCAGGGCAACCAGCGGTAACTGAGTAAGGCCACGTCCACACCAAAATCCTGCCTTTCCCTAAGTATCCGCGTCTCATTATTATTACTATCACTATTATTATTATTATTACTATCACAACTAGCGCCACCAGCTACAGTAGTACAAGTAATGCCAGTATTAACTTTGTTGGTTCAAAGTCAGTACAATTTACTCTCACCGGCACTTCTGACGCCTGAATCACTTTAATACAATTTGTCATATTAAATTAGTGATTTCTTACGTTACTATGTTGTAATACATAATACTGTGTAAAATTCTAGTTCGATGTAAGAGAAGATCTCATGGCCCTAATCAGACCAGCTTACATAAATAAATAAAGAATAATTTGTTTACATCAATGTTTGGTACTTAACTGGGCCTAACGTTGCAGGGATTACAGTCCAGTGAAATACATCATTTGAAAAGTATTCATCCGAAAATTTGACAAGTGCATTTTTTACACAGTTTATCCAAGAACTGCCTTAGCAAGAAACTGTCCCATTTGACAATATCGTATACAGGCGATATACAAAGTGTGAACACACCCCATTACCAGTATTACGCTTAGGATTAGTACTGTGTACAAAGTTCTGCAGGGTTTTGCGATACTTGCATGTAAATAGGTGCGGGAGGGTAGGGGAGTGAGAATACTGAATAAAAAGTGCCCTTTGGGGATGGGGGTCGTGATAAAATATCTTCTAACGTGTTCCCCACTTTAATTATGATTCACGTGGTCGACACCTGAGGGGAAACTTCCTTCAATCAGTGAAAAACCGTCTCCCTACTTTAGCATAAACTGAGGTTCCCTAAAACTGCCATAGTAGAAGGCGTCCTTTGCGAAGTTCGAAACTTATTCGTTAGTTCCCGAAACGTTTCTCTCTCATCCTACCTCTCAAGGGATGTCATTAACGTCCGGCTCTTCGTCTTCAGAAATATATACCGGTACTGAAAGGAAGGCTTCCCTTTTCGCCAGACATCAAGGTACTTGGACCTGCGCTGGAGTGGTTCCCAGATACTTGGAAGTTAAGAATTTGCTGCCCTGTATTTGATTCAGCAGTACAGTTCATCTCGAATGACTTTTTTGCAGATGTAGTTGATGATTTGTTCGACGAGTCCATAAAGACATTACCGTTAAAGAATTTGTACTGGATTACTACGTATCGGCGAACAGTGTAATAAATGAAGTTTCTTCTGATGTTTCACTGTAGCTTCTACACCATTTTATGCAGCAACATAAAAAAAGTTTTCTGGAAACTCACATCCACATACTTTGAGGATAAAAGCTGATTCTGATTAAAAAACATTTGTTGAAGTACTCGAAATGTATTTATCATCAAACTTGATATATTAAATTTGTCTTTATAGCTTCAAATGCAAAATCAAGGACCTTGGACTTTTCAAGGATGTGTCTCAAACACAACATCTGCTACACATTGTTAATAGAGAACATCGAATGTAATAAGGTATTTAGAATTCAGGAGTGCTCATTACAGTACTTGATAAACATTTCTTTCCTAAATCAAATCAGGCTCCTAGTTGTGCCTCAACAACAAAATTACGCACATTTTGACAGTTTCACCCCTAACACAGAATGTGTGTGTGTGTGTGTGTGTGTGTGTGTGTGTGTGTGTGTGTGAGAGGGGGGCGTGAGGGAGGCGAGGGAAGTCTGAGGAACTCAATGTTTACTTCAGCAGGTCAAAATTTGCCCTTGTAATTCAATCTTATCCCCATCTAGCGTTTGCTTGTACATTGACAATGACCTTGTGATGTCACAGACAACTGCAGGTCTGGTTCTCTTCCAGCTTCCACTTCAGTGTCATTCATTGCCACCATACACCATACCACACAGGCAGTTCACAGTAGTGATACTTAAAGGCCAAAAGTGGCTGTGGAATTATTACTGTCATTTTTTTCCGCTACGTGAGCTGTTGACACAACACACGTATACAGGGTGATTCAAAGAGTTACATAGAAGTTGAAGGACTTGGTAGATCAGACGAAATATAGCTTTTTAATAGGAACTTACGGTCTCGGAAATAATCCTAAGCCACCGAGAGATGTGCAATGTCGGAAGTACCATTGACAATCAATGCACGTGCGCCACAACTACAGCAAAGAAAATGTACCGTTCTTTGTACGTACGGTTGGACGTAACAAGACGAAGCATGAGCACATTGCCTGTGCAAGTATCTGAAGTACCTAATGCCTCACATCCCAGGTGTTGGAATCAAAGTACAGGTCCAATGGCGTGGCCCCTTTGCGTCCCTTATCTGTCGCCTCTTAATTTTTTTTTTTTTTTGTCGACTCATACGAAAATCCTCGTGTAGGTGGCACCAGTTTCTTGTAAAGAAATCTCCAGATTACATTCGACGTCTGATTAGCTTCATACGGTGCTTGTGTACTTGGCAGAGTACACCAGATGTATCTACCAATCTGATACGCCTGTACGGAATGTGGTGGTCGGCATTTGAAACACTGTCTGTAATGCACAACACTGTTGTGTAAACTGCACATCATCTTTGCTGAATTCAGGGCACATGTAAATAAGCTGTCATTTTTATCCCTGAAATGCCACAGCTTCCAGCAGCTCAGGACAGCTTCCAAGACCATAAGCTTATACTGCAAAGTTGCTATAGTTAGATTCATCTATCACGTCCTACAGTTTGTGGTCAACTTTTTTAATCATTCTTTTTATTCACGGATGACGACTTGTCAAATGACACTGCACAATAGGACTGCTCATTACTCAAGGTGAAGGTTGTAAAACAGCTGTTTAATGAGAACGTTTTCTAAAGCTATATTGGTGACCAAGTAGGTCAAAATACCATCATACTGTCCACAACTAGTCATGTTCAGTGGGAACTGTTTCACATGTTGGTGGAAATCGGCTCTGTCAACCTATGGTTAAGTCAGTCTAATTTAAATCCACGCTGGGATGCATTGTGGCATGTATTTTTGACAGATACACACTAATAATATATTATTTAAATAATCACAATAGGTATACAGGAATATATGGGCTAATATGAAAAACCACGGATAAAAAACACCTGCAACAATGGACGAAAAGATTGAATTTTATTTTATCTCCTGACTGGGTAATGCATTCGGAAGGTTTATAATCAACTTAAAAGTAATTTACGTATATCTCATCACAAGACTATCTCCACAGCCGTGTAACACTCTGCGGACCTGCTTGCAACCACGGTATTTAACAGACGTCGGCTCCGGGCAGAAAGCTCCACAGAACCCTCCTGGGACAGTAAATGTCTGAGCCAGAAGCCATTTGTTTCACAGATGCGCTTAACATTAAACCCTCCTCTACTCATGCCTAACTCACTAATGGATGTGACAATTAAAAACACGGCGTCCCTCAGTGGTAACACCTTTTACGGGCAGCTATAAAACTAAACGGCTAATGACTTCTGCCTCTGTTTCCGGCGCGGTCCCACAATCAGAAGCGTGAACTGTACAAGAAGAACTATGCGCCTTTCTTCTCGGTAGATTTACAGTGCAGTCTCGTTCACTGCTGACTAACGTACCAGGGCGCTAATTCAATCGTCGGCCACAATTACCAGGGTTTCTTTACATATTTTGTCCGTTACAACCGCCGTTTCTAGATTTATTTGCTGAGAACGTTAGACAACCATTAATAAAAAGAAATGTAAGAGACAAGAGGCAACGTCTTATATTTCCAGAAAACTTCTTTAAAAAAATCCGCCTATGAGGTAAATGGAGATCAAGTGATTGAGGGATCTACACTTTCGGGAAACCTAATAGTGGACATTAATATGATGTATGGTCAACCTTTCACCTATATGATAGCTTAAAGTTTATGGGGACCCTTTCAGTGAAGTCTCTGTATGTTCGACAGAGGATATCAAATAAAACACCTTTCAGCCGTCAGTTTTCAACCTTGTTTTATTGGGCAACCAGTTTCAGGGTTTTACAATCCCAACTTCAGGCCCCAGACAGACGTGCAGGAATAATCTACCTCGCTAGTCACTGTAATAAATATATTCTAGTATCAGTATTGCTGACCCATGTTTTGATCACAAGCGAGTTAGATTATTCCTACACGTCTGTCTGGGGCCTAAAGATAGTGTAGTAAAACGCTGAACTCGTTGCCCAATAAGATAAGGTTGAAAATTGACGGCTGAAAGGAGTTTAATTTGATATCCTGTTTCAGTGAGGTATCTGAATGTCTGTGGAGGAATGGCAGGCCATTCTTTCCCAAGAGTGGAGCCAAAGAGGGCAGTTATGTTGCGCGCTGGGAACTGAGGCGACGCCGATGTTACAACTCATCCCCAAGTTGTTCCACTGCTTTCAGATCGGGACCGCGGGCCAGCCAGTTCATTTCAGCGATGACACTGACCACAAACCTTTGCCTCACAGACTGCTGATTTATGACAGTTTGCATTACCATGCTGATACAGTCGTCGTCTCTGCATTGTTCCTCTACTGTACGCACTACACAATGCTGAAAATGTATTCACAATCCTTCCGCATTCAGCGTTTTCTTAAGCGCAGTAAGAGGAGCACACCCTAACCACGAAAAACACCGCCATACCACAACAGGACTACCTCCATACTTCACTGTTGGCACTCTACGCGATTCCAGTTTACGTTCTGTAGGCATTCACCAAATCCAAACCCTTCTGTTGGATTGCCACAGAGTATAGCGTGAATCACCACTCCAAGTCAGTCTTTTGCAGTCACCCACTGTCAGGTGGCACCGCTTTTTGCAGCACATCAAGCGTCGCTTTCCATTAACTTTTGATATGGGCGGCTTTTGGGGAGCTAACCGACCATTGAACTCCATTTTTTATAATACACAAAACATAGTCACTGGCAGCTGGACTGCTGACAGAAATTCGGAACTCTCGAAGGAGTCCCTCCGCTGATGCCACGCGATTTTTTACAGCCCATTTCCTGAAAGGCTCCACGGTCCCTGTCCATCACAACGTGACGTCTGCAGCGCCTTTCGATCCTTCGCGTTTCCACTTCACAATCACATCACCAACAATCGACTAGGATACTAGGTCTACAACTTTGCTTCGGCCGTTTTCTCTCGAAGTCCGAGATTTTGTTAAGAAAAACTTACAAAAAATTCACAATTCAAAGTATTGGCCATCGTTGGCCACTGCTTTCTCCTAGCTTTACGGCAGCATACGAATCCCGCAGTGTATAAACTGGGCGTCTTTTGAGGGAAGCTATGAATCGATCCAATTTTGCACTTGTTCCTGTGACCGCAAGTGCTAGTCAGCTAGGTCGTGTGTCATAGATCGAAAAAGGTGACAGTGAGAGGGAGGAATATCTGGAGAATACAGCAGGTGAGGTAGAACGTCCCGTTTCGACGTTTCCAAGTGTGTTTTGACGGTATTTTCGACATGGGGTCGTGCACTGTTATACTGCAAAATCATTTTTTCATGTCTATCGCTGTAGTGTGGCCGTTTGTCTTTCAGTGCTCGGCTCAGACACATCAATTGCTTTCGATAACGATCTCCTGTGATTGTTTCCGTCGGTTGCAGTAATATCGAAAGCTTTCTCTCTTTCACAACCATGTCGGTCTTCAACGCCAGAATAACCATTCTTGGAGCATGGAAACCATTTTCCGGCAAGTTCTGTCAGTGACAGGCGTCTCATCTTAGGTCTTACCCAGCTTATTGTGAGCCTCGGCTGCAGAGTTCTTCACAGCAAACCAGAAAATTAAAACCTCCCGCAGATGACGAGAATTGGGCTCATAAATTGACGTATTCAGTCGAGAATAACTTTATGATGCAATCATAAATCGGCTTATATTTTGATGGCATTATGTTCTCAAATGCCTAAGCTTACTGTATGACACGACGAACGACTTGCACCACTACTTTCAACTACTGCCGTCTATTTCAAAACGGCAGAAGCAAAGTTGTAGACCTAATAGCTTTACCATGATTGAAATGTCCATGATGGATCTGTAGCAGAGGTGACATCCAGTGACATGTCCATATTAGATGCCACTGAAGTCTCTTGATCGACCCGCTTCTCTACTAACAACACAACACTGAGATTTTCACTCTGCAACGGAGTGTGCGCTGATATGAAACTTCCTGGCAGATTAAAACTGTGTGCCGGACCGAGTCTCGAACTCGGGACCTTTGTCTTTCGCGGGCAAGTGCTCTGCCAACTGAGCTACCCAACCACGACTCACGTCCCGTTGGTTGGACACTGGACTCGCATTCGAGAGGATGATGGTTCAATCCCGCGTCCGGCCACCTGATTTAGGTTTTCCGTGATTTCCCTAAATCACTCCAGGCAAATCCCGGGATGGTTCCTCTGAAAGGGCACGGCCGACTTCCTTTCCCATCCTTTCCTAATTCGATGAGACCGATGAACACGCTGTCTGGTCTCCTTCCCCAAACAACTAAACCTTACGTCCCGTCCCCATAGCTTTACTTCTGCCGGTACCTCGTCTCATACCTTCCAAACTTTACAGAAGCTCTCCTGCGAACCTTGCTATGGGAACGGGGCATGAGTCATGCTTGGGTAGCTCAGTTGGAGCCGGCACGGTAGCTCAGTGTGTTCGGTCAGAGGGTTACGTGCCCTCTGTAATAAAAAAACTGAGTCAATCGATCAACAACGAACGTAAATGGATGTCTTACGACGTCCGCCCCGAGCTGATGCAACGAACACAAGCGAACAAAATGAGATTTAAAAAAAAAAAAAAAAAAAAACGTTGGTAGAGCACTTGCCCGCGAAAGGCAAAGGTCCCGAGTTCGAGTCTCGGTCCGGCACACAGTTTTAATCTGCCAGGAAGTTTCATATCAGTGCACACTCCGCTGCAGAGTGAAAATCTCATTCTGGAAACACCCCCAGGCTGTGGCTAAGCCATGTCTCCACAATATCCTTCCCTTCAGGAGTACTAGTTCTGCAAGGTTCGCAGGAGAGCTTCTGTAAAGTTTGGAGGGTAGGAGACGAGGTACTGGCAGACATAAAGCTGTAGGGACGGGGTGTGAGTCGTGCTTTGGTAGCTCAGTTGGTAGAGCACTTGCCAGCGAAAGGCAAAGGTCCCGAGTTCGAGTCTCGGTCGGGCACACAGTTTTAATCTGCCAGGAAGTTTCAACACAACACTCCTCGCCTGATTTGCCACCCGTGACATCAACTGGTCATTTTGCTTTACTTAGGACACACTTTTGATCAGCTAGCGTATTTACGGAAAGACTTTGGCCACAGTCACAGTTTTGCCCGTTTTAGCTACGTCGGTGATCTGAAACAAAATGAGGTACAGTAATTAATAGAATGAAATGATGTGCAGCACTAAAGTATTACAGCAGCGAATTTGAGTAAAATAGTTGAGGCTTCAGTTTCTTATACATAGCAGTGGAGCCGTGCGTGGCTCGTGTTCGTGTCATCTCTTATTTAACATCTTGTTTTTGCCGTAATGCCACCTCATTATGTTAGTTTCAGTTACATCGGTCACTGAGTTGCCGCTTTTCCTGCCGTGAGCGGCAGCAGCAGCATTGCTTATCGGTATAAGGCCTGCCGTATTATCTTTGCCGGGCTACTTACTTCCCGGTCGTCGTGTGTCAGCTAGTTGGTTGGAACCTGACAGTGCTTGAGATTCCACGCAGCACAAGTTCAGTCAGGGCGCGGTAGCAGTGAGGTCCGGACCGCCATGACTCGCCCAACGGTTGCCGACACACATGATTGGTGTGGGGACGACTTTGGTTGGTCGTCGGTCGGTTGTCTTGCCGGAAGACGTGTACTTGGCTGGCGATCGCTTATGGGTTGGCTGTGTGTGCCGACTCGTGGTTCGTCCTTGTTATTAAGCAGTCACTGCCGTTAGCACTGTCTACTTCTTCATGCAATTGTGAAACTGTGTGTAGTTTGTGTGATTTTGACTGACAAGTTATTTTAAATGTTGTCGTCGTACTGGCTCTGAGCAGTCGGTCGGTTCGCGTGGAGCAGCGAGGAATTCTAGGCTGGGCGTAGTTTCGCCGGGGCCCGACGGCGGTCTCTACGCGGTGTCGCAGTGTGGCAGTGTGTGGCGCTGTTCCCATTGCTACGAGGTCCGTGGCTCACCGACCCTGGACACGAAAGTTGAGTGTTGATTTAACCTACCAGCAAGTCAAGACTGTTCACATTGTGTCGTTTGGAGTCCGTTGTCGGCTGTTGGGATATTCCCGCGACCAACAACGAGGTTTTCAAGTTGGAAAATTCTAGCCATCCTGCGGTGGAGTTTCACTGTATTTGGTTATTTGAACTGAACTGAAGCAGCGGAATCTTGTGCCTTGTGACCGTTTACGTTCCGGTTACCTGCCTTGGGCGTTGACATAAATTTTAGGCAGTATAGTTTCCTCATCGTGTTGTTGCTGTCCAGCACGGTGTGTAGTTTGACAGTTCCGTGTATGATTGGTTGTGGGCGCCAATATCTTCTACGTTGTTCCGTTGAACTCTCTGTTGTGCTCTGGTAGGGCGAAGTGGAAGTTATCTTTTCGCTGGGTCCGCTGACTGTCGGTCGGTTGGGTTATCGTCGGATCGTCAAGATCATCCTGCAGACACTTATTTAAAGAGCTAGAGATGTTCACTGTAGCCTCACAATCTATATATTAACTTATGAAAGTTGTTATTAACAATCCGAACGAATTCAAACGTAATAGCAGTGTACATGGCTACAACACTAGGAGAAAGGATGATCTTCACTACTTAAGATTAAATCTAACTTTGGCTCAGAAGGGGGTAAATTATGCTGCCACAAAAGTCTTTCGTCACTTACCTAATAGCATCAAAAGTCTGACAGATAGCCATATAGGATTTAAAAGGAAATTCAAAGAATTTCTAAATGGCAACTCCTATTACTCATTAGATGAATTTTTGGAGATGGTAAGTGGGTAATCCCCCCAACCCCCACCAAAAAAAAAAATTAAAATATTAAGTGTCATGCAATATTTTGTGTAATGTAATATCTTGTATAGACACCTTTTATTGACCTGAAACATTCCACATAATTACGAAGTGTGGTATTCATGATCTATGGAACAAGTACTAATGTGATCTAATCGTGAATGGTTGGGCTGACTGCTTGTCTCACCTAAGCTAGCGTTAGTGTTTGAATTACAGGAAGACCCTCGAACATCTGGGCGCCCTTGTGTCTACTGCTTGCGTGTGTGTGTGTGTGTGTGTGTGTGTGTGTGGGGCAGCTGGTCGGTTGCGGGGGAGCAGCGAGGAAGTCTCAGCTGGCTTTGTGCAAGCGCAGTCGGAGTTAAGTGACACTAGCTGTCATGGAAGCTCAATCGTTATAACACCTCTTCGTTGATTCCTGGTTGTTGCATCCTGGGCTGTCCCCACAAGCAGCAACGTGATGGTGCGTTGGAGTTGGAAAAATTTTGCAGCCGTCTCCCTGTATGGCGTTTAACCTTTTTGATGATTATAATTTATTATTGTAGTGCACCAGCGGTATCTTCTGCTTTGTGGCTGTTAACGTTCCGGTTACCTGTCCGGGTCGTTAGCATAGTTTAGCGGCAGTGTGTTTGCCTCACCGTGTTGATGCTGTACGGCACGGCGTGTAGTTCGACAGCTTGGTGTTTCTCTTTGAGTGTTTATTGTGCCTTGACTGTGTTTATACGCCAACTATGAAGGTGTAATACTGCTGCGATCCTCGTCTTCGCTGATACCTTTGGTTGTCGTGCTGTTGGTCGGGTGGAAGGGAACTGATTAGGTGGTTGGTTGGTTCGTCAGCCGTCCGTAGGTCGTGCTGCAACCTGACTGTTTAGTGTTGCGCTTGGCTGCCTGTCTCACCTAAACTGTGGTTAGAGTTTCCTCCCCTGGCCGACGCTTGGAACACTTCTGAGCACCACTGTTTGTTGGTTGTGATTGTTGTTTTATTTAGTCGCAGGTACTGTGCCAAGCCTTCAGCCGTGTATTAATATTGTCTGTTTTATGTTTAGTATATGGCCTTCAGCCGAACTTCAACTATTTTAAGATTAGGCCTTCAGCCGTGTTTCGTTTAAAATTCTTGTTGCTCTGTATTAGGTATTCAGTTGCGTTTGTTTCAGAATCTGGGGCTTTAATATGTAAACCGTTGTCTGTAATGTTTCTCTTTAATTATCTTGAATTCTTGAAATGGCTTTCAGCCGTGTTCTGCGAATGTTTGTCTTATGGTTGTATTTAATTATTCTTGAATAATTGTTTGGCCCTTCAGCCGACAAGATACTTCAAGTTTTCTTAAGGTGTTTTTCTGTTGTACTGTGTAAAAGCTTATTTTTAAAGCCTCTCCTTTATTATGTAAAGTAAATCCTTTTTATTATACTTTCAATCGAAGAATTAACTTGAATTTTTCCTTAATATGGCCATTAGCCGGAATTGGTAAATGCTTGGTTTTTAAAGAATTTTCTTAGCTGATCTGAAATATTATTTCGGCTTTTAGCCGAGAATATATTGCAATTTTGCTTAAGTAAGGTCTTCAGCCGTTACTCTAAATCCTGGTGACTTAAAGGAAATCATTACAACTTATTCTGGAGAAGTTACTTGGGGCCCTCAGCAGTGAATTGATCTTTGTTATTTTAAAGAGAAAACTGTGCATTGGTTTGAGAAATAAAGTTGTGTGTTCTTGTGTAACTAACAGTAACTGACCTTGGCCCCTTTCCACAACCTGATCCGCTCTGTCCTGCCAAATCAGATTTCAGTAAGTAACATAAAAATTAAAAACAAGAAGGAGGGACTCGACGACAAGACCCTCGAGTAACCGTTTTGTACTCTTCCCGCTGCGTCAGGCGCTGCCCGTACACTGCACCAGCATAAATGACTCATGTCTCGCCATAACCGCCATTTTTTCTAAATTCTTTGTAATCTGAAGCTCCCACTTAATACACCATTAATTTGGGCGAAAAAGAGCGATTACGAGCAGGCATGGCCCCCTTACAAGCAAAAACTTACTGAGCAAGAACTTTTGAGCAAAATTCGGCAGTACGTTGAATATTTTGGCAATTTGAAACATAACTGCAAGTATCTTTATCTTGATGAATGACGATCCCTTTTCAAAAAAGTGATGTTCGCAAAACCTAGGACGTACCCACTTAGATGTCAGAAGTATTCCATGAAGTTTCGGTATTGCAACTGGGTGACGTCGACATCTGCCACGATTTATTGTCTCACAACACTCAGCTGAAGCTGACTGAATGGTTGTCAGTCGAAATACCGTGGCAAGATGTCGCTGTCATCCAGCTGCAATCCCGAAATTTCATGAAATTTTCAAAAATGGTTCAAATGGCTCTGAGCACTATGGGACTTAACTTCTGAGGTCATCAATACCCTAGAACTTAGAACTACTGAAACCTAAATAATTTAAGGACATCACACATATCCATGCCCGAGGCAGGATTCCAACCTGCGACCGTAGCGGTCGCGCGGTTCCAGACTGTAGCGCCTAGAACCGCTCGGCCACCCCGGCCGGCTGGAATTTTCATTCCACTTATAAAACCTCAGGAGCTGTTGTCACTGGTAATGTTAGTTTCCCATCCAGAATGAATTCTGAATTCCACGGAAAACATCTTCCTATTCCACTCGGCGGTATCTCGACAACATTTCAGAAAACAATAAAGAACTGGGCTGTAACTCAGAATGAATTCATGAACCGGTCAAAAACATGTAGCCACGTGGTGCAGGAACACTTCCAACTAGCGTCTGTGCAATCCAGAAGTTTCGGAATTTATTTCCGCAGCGTGTGGATCATACATTTGACCAATCACCCGTTCTGCCAAACCTCCCCTATTGCGATGTAATCCAACAAAGTGGGAGTACCGGAAACTGTGCACAGACAGAACTAACCACGCATACTTGCGTGTGTTTATTCTCCAACATAGGAACCTGAACAAGCCAGTCCTTCAAAGGCTTAGGCAGGGTAGCTGCGGCCGTGCAAGTTACATGGCTACCATAAACTATGTGTACTTCATCGGCACTTACTGTGTATGTAGCACAATTCTTCACATCAGAGACCGATTAGATCTCGTCATAATAACAGTATTTTTCACTTAACAATCGCCCTCAAATTCTTCTCAATTGGCTTCAGAACGTAAAAATCTCGAGCTGTTTGGAGGGCCCAGCTCATGATGCTCCTAACGTCTCACCAGGGGAGCAGCTCAGTGGTACATCGACGGTATTCCACGTCCCGTTTTGTTGTCTTTCATGTCAAGCCATCCTGACCTTACATTTCAGCAAGATAGTCCCCGCCCGCTTACGACGAGAGTTTCGACTGCTTGTTTTCGTTCTTACCGAATCCTACATTGGCCAGCAAGGTTGGCCGATCTCTCTGCAGCTGAAAACCTTAGGCGGATAAGTCGCAAGTGTCAAAAAATGGTTCAAATGTCTCTGAGCACTATGGGACTCAACTGCTGAGGTCAACAGTCCCCTAGAACTTAGAACTACTTAAACCAACTAACCTAAGGACATCACACACATTCACGCCCGAGGCAGGTTTCGAACTTGCGACCGTAGCGGTCGCGCGATTCCAGACTGTAGCACCTAGAACTGCTCGGCCACTTCGGCCGGCCACAACTGTCACTCGTGGTCTGAACAGTGTTGTGTGTGCATCATGTCGGAGCTAAGTGAATTCGAACCCGGGCAAATTATTGATACCCGTTTGGTGTTTGCTTTCGCAACCAAGTTAGCCAAAGTATTTGGTGTTTCGAGAAGCACTATATCTTAGATATACACCGTATACACGGAAAACGAAATGCATAATTGATTTTTTGCAACTTTAGTATCTGAATCTCTCTTCTTAAACCAATTATATCCTCAGCACTACCCCCCCCCCCCCAACCCCCACTTGTCTTCTTTCACCGCTCAAAATAACCATGGCCCCATTTTATAATTTACTATTTTGTGCCATTTACAGTTTACACTACTAATATATTAATGAGCATTTTTACATAATTATACTTTTTATTACTTTGACAAAACCTCTGTTGTTCATCTTACGACATCCGGTACTTCTCTCTTTCTGGTTCCTTTCTCCTGTCCCAGTCACTCACTCTCCATTTTCCCCATCCCTTCCAACTTTCCCCCTCTCCCCCCCACCCCCTCCCCTCCCCCGGTTACCTCTACTGTCATCAGATACCTACTTAAAACACTGACCACAAATGCGAAACACAGTTTTGATATCAGGTTATGAACAAACGACTAGTTGCTAATGCAACTACTGAGGTAAACTACACATCTACGTTCAATTCTTTTCTACTTATTGTAAAATATTAGACGCTACACATTTGGTTTTAATTTATTTTAGATCTGAAGATAATACACAGTGATCGAAGCGTCCTGTAATTAAAATTGTGCTACAAAGACTGAGGATTAAAATGAGAATTACTTCTATTATCACTACGGTTGCTGATACTGTCCAGATGAGTACGTCAGTTACAGTGAAATCGGAAGAAACATCTTAGGCAAAGTCACAACGCGAAAGGAAATGTGTGCTGGGTGGTCATGATACATGGTCTTTGATGAGGTCAGTGACGAAAGATAAGAGAACGACAGCTGTAAAGGTCACTGCATATGTGAATGTCGCACACGCGTACCCTGTCAGCACCTAAACAGCACGAAGGGGCCATCATAAGCTAAGAACTGCAGGGTGAGCTGAAATTCCAAACTCCCAACATCAGTGATGAAAAGCTCGTAAAAGCAAAGCGTGGTGCCGAAGACATAAAACCTGAAACAGGAACTATGGGGCAACGGAAGAAAGTCATTTGGCCGGAAACGTCTAGTATCACACTACCTTCTGGCCGAATCACGTACCGAAAGTAAACTGCGTCCGGGTTTCGGTGATTGTTTGGGTCCCATGGTTGCCATCAAGCTCACATTACTGCCAAGGCTTATGTAGTCATGCTGGTTGATCTGGCCAACCCTTGGAACAATCTTTGCTTCTTAATAGCTTCGTCCAAGACTGATTTTGTGAGAAGAGGATGAATGGTCGTACCCTCCCTGTGTCTACCACAGTCACTAGATCTCAATCTCTTTGAGCCTCTCGTCTACTTCGGGAAGAAGTGTGCGTTATTGCTATCCAATTCCATCATCGGTACGTGAACTTATCACTGCTTCTTATGTTATTTCTTATGAAATAAAATTCCATTAAAAGCATATAAGAGATGTATTTATCGTGATTTCTGAAATTTTCCAGGCGTATTTCTTCTTCCAGTAATTTTCAGATTTGCAGACGGATCCCATCTACATTCTGCCAGTACAATTCACATGCGCGGAATTCTCTATAAATATCGTGACTGCATCAGGTCTCTTCAGTACTTCGTCTACTCGCCTGAGGATGGCCGGACGTCTCTGGGCCGAAACATCGTGGCACAATGTTGATGTAATCCGACTGCAAATCCGAAAATTACTGAAACTTGTATTTATCCGTTCCCAGGCGACTGGTAGCTGTTTCAAACGCCAACGGTTTTCCTACATCGTATTAGCGTGTTAATGTGTTGTGTTTTTGAGGTTTCCCTATTTATATACAACTTCTGTACATGAGTTGGTTGCCGCCAAACTGTTTATCTACGTTTTTCAGCATCTAAGAATGACGCTCGTGGGTCAAACTATCCTGTGACCATTTGTGCTGTATTCTTCGTTTATGTCCCTATTTGGTACGGGCACCAGGAATTTAACCAGTATTCTATGATGTATCATGCAATTGTTTTGTAAGCTTCACATCCTAAAAACTGGTGAACGCAGGGTATTTATATGCGCTCAGTGACTTGAAAGTGGCTCGTTGAAGTCACAGTCACATAGTAATAGCTGTAACGTTAAAGACAAAGGAGTAGTAATAGCGGAGAAGATTGAATAAACAGAGGCGACTGTTTCATTTGCGGCGTGGAGGCATGACTTGCTCTTGTGTGTAACTGCATAAATAGTAATGAGAAAAGTCAGTCAACTATAGACCACTAGATAACTGGGATTAAATTAAAAAAGACAACAAAACGTAAGTGGTAGCTGGTGATTTTAATGTGGATTTATTGAAAAGCTCTGACCGTGAACAATTATTTCAATCTGTAACACTGTCATTCAATTTCATTCCTAGTGTGAATATCGCACCCAGGGTATGTAAGTGCTCTGAGACTGCTGTTGATAAAATCTTCGTAGACAAATCTAGGACAAAAGTCATACTACAAAACCAATACTACATAGGCTATGTGATCATGAAATCCAGCATCTTTTGTTAGATGGTGGAACTTGTCAGGATATAAAATCTCTTAAATCTGAATACAGGAGAGTAATAAGTCAGACAAAAATTGAGAATTTTAGGAGATTGCTCAAAGACAAGAACCGGATAGATATTTACAATACTTCTGACTCAAACGGAAAATACAAAGCATTAATAAAGTTGCTTCTTCATTTAAAATTGTTTTTCCCTGAAGCTAATTCAAATCAAACGGAAGTCTAAAAATAAACCATGGACTGCACAAGGAATAAAGATACCGCGTGGGACAAAAAGGAGACTGCTTCTACTATCTGTGAACAGCTCTGCTGTTAGCATTTTAATTCAGTACAAAGAATACTGCAAAATATTGGAGGAAGTAATCCAGAAACCTAAGCAGCTTTATCAAAAGAAAAAGATAATTACAAGAGGCAACAAAATGAAAGCTATATCGGATATAGTGAAGACAGAGATAGGTGCAGCCAGAAAGGGACAGGAATAGATAGCTCGAAAAATAATTCAGCCACTGGTAACAACCTCTTGTAGTGTTGCAAACCTCGTAAACAAGTTCTTTGTTTCTGTTACCCACACCTTGTCGTTATCAGGTTCAGTAAAGAGTGCAGTGGCATATCTGTGACTAGACTCTACAAATAACTTCAGAGAAATGGAAATGTCTCTCCTTTCTCTCAAAGAAGTAGCATCCACCATAAAATCCTTAAAATAAAGTGTTGTAGTGGTTATGATAACGTATCAACGATGTTAATCAAAGAGTGCTCATGTGAGTTGAGTTCTATCTTAAGTTATTTGTGTAATCAATTTCTTAAGTTATTTGTGTAATCAGTCTCTTATCAGCAGAACATTTCTACACTAGCTAAAATATGCTGAAGTTAAGTCTCTTTGCAAGAAGGGGCGTAGAGTGATACCATCTAACCATTAACCAATTTGACTTCTGGAGGCTTTTACTAAAACATTGCAATCTACTGATTTCAAGCGCCTTCTTAAGCGTCTGACTGCACAAAATATATTGTCCAAGCCACAGTTTGGATTCCTTAACGGTTCCGATATAGAGAAGGCTATTTATACGTACAGTGAGAATGTACTTAATTCATTAGAGGACGAATTAGAGGGTAATGGCATTTTGTGAGACCTGTTATAAGCCTTTGACTGTGTGAATCACAACATTCTCTTAAGTAAAAGAGAACATTATGGCGTCACCGGTAGTGCTGGGAAGTTTTGCGAGTCATACCTAACTAAAAGGACAGGAAAGGTGTCGTTGCAAAATACCTGTGGAGTAAGCAGTTGTTCCTCATCTGATTGGGAATTAATTACATGTGGTGTTCCTCAAGGTTCCGTCTTAGGTCCATTGCTTTTTCTTATGTGCGTTAATTGCCTCTCGTCTGTTACATTGGTAGATGCTGAATTTGTTTTGTTTCCAGATGAAACAAACATTGCATTAAATAGCAAGTCAAGTGCAGATTTAGAAATGGCTGCTAATCAAGTTTTCACTGACATTAATAAATGGTTGAAAGCTAATTTACTGTCATTAAATTGAAAAGTCTTCCTTTATGCAGTTCTGAGCCTGTACGATGTAGCCTTATAGCATGTGTATAACACACGAAGACATGCAGATCGAAGAGGTTGACAGTGTAAAATTTCTGGAATTACAATTCGATAGTAAATTCAGTTGAAAAGGACATACCACAGAATTTTTGAAAGTCTAAATAAGTTTGTATTTGCAATGCGAATGGTGTCAGATGTAGGAGATTCAAAAACAAAAGAAACTGCATGCTTTGCTTACTTTCATTCTATTATGCGTCGGCCCGATAGCTGAGTGGTCAGCGTGACGGATTGCCGTCCTATTGGCCCGGGTTCGATTCCCGGCTGGGTCGGAGATTTTCTCCGCTCGGGGACTGGATGATGTGTCGTCTTCATCATCATTTCATCCCCATCCGGCGCGCAGGTCGCCCAATGTGGCGTCGAATGTAACAAGATCTGCACCCGCAAGGAGCCTCCCGGCCAATGACGCCAAACGCTCACTTCCATTTTCCATTCTATTATGTCATATGATATCATATTGTATGGTAAGTTTTTAGAATCCAAAAGCATGTAACAAGACTCATTTGTGGAGTAAATTCAAGAACATCATGCAGAAACTCGCTCAAGGAACTTCGTATTCTAACCACCGCTTCTCAGTATATTTATTTCTGAATGAAATTTGTTGCAAATAATATCTCTATTTCCACTCAACAGCTCGATACGTTGTATCAGTATTAGGAGAAAGATGCATATAAAGATTTAATATGATGGCCATCATTTTAGAGTCAGACTGAATTGAATAATGTTCATTACGGCACTTTCTTCTACTCCATTGAAGAGTGTCTTCAAAGAATATTTTAAAACTAATTTTTAGTTTTCTGGAATTTTTAGGTTATTTTACAATTAATATTAATGCTGTAATGCAGTAATAGACTGGTGTTCCAAACTTAAGGACGAAAATAGCTTCCCCATGATATGTTATTGCTCGATGAAGCGTAGACTGCTATAGTACAATACAGAAGGTAACTGAAGGTAATACGAGTACGAAAGGACAAACGTATGTGACACTTTTATTCAGATGATAACTATACTAAAGTTATCGTGGTTTGTGATGGTACCCTGTACATTACAAAAGGCAGGACATGGTTCGTAAACGAATGTGTGATCACCACGGACGGAAACGCCTGCCCTGCAACGTGCTCCCATGCTGGCCACAATGTTGTTGAGGATTTCTTGTGATAGGGTGTTCCGTTCCTCCACCAGAGGGCAGTTAACAACTGTTGAATGGTCGTTGGTGCACATGGACGTGCTGCTCTAATTTCTCCATTAAGCTGAAGGCGGAACGCACCACTGAAAAGGCACGCGTTGGGTAGGAATACATTATCAGAGTAATGTTGCGTGGTGAGTGTCTCAGTACGCCCATGCAACATTATGCCTCCCACACCTTAATTCCTGTTATTCCAAAACGATCAAGTCCAGTAACATCCCAGGGTGCATTATGTGATTGTATTTCTAGCCATACTGGAGGCAGATTCATCATTTTCGAAGGTGTAGGTTTTGGTGGTCCCTGTTTTACGGGGGGGGGGGGGGGAGGGGGGCGTGGGGCTGGAGCATAAGTCACAACATTGCTGTGGTTTACTGACCTCCAAATCCTTGCACGGGGTGCACACAGCGGTCAACAACGCACTCAACCCCTTCCCGATGTGTATCTTTTTAGGGACTTGATTTAAATTTTATGAATGATAACGCCCGACCGCATCGAAGCGCAGGTGGAGAAGCTCTTGGAATGACAGGATATTCGGCGAATGGAATGGTTCGCTCTTTCCCTCGACGTAAGTCCCATTGAGCACGTGTGGGAGACGTTAGAGAGACGCATTGCAGTCTCTCCACATGCCCCACCGACCATCTAGTAGTTGTCAACCGTGATGGTGGAGTAAAGGACAGAGCGTGCTTTGCCGTCCATGGTCATCAGTCTCACACCTTATTGAGAACCATTCCAGCCCTTTGTAACGCCCAGTAGACCACAATAATTCGCTCTGACATTAGTGTGTTTATTATATTTGATTAAACACGTCATTTCTGATTCATTGTGTATTTCTTTTAGTTACCCTCTGTATTATGCTGCATCAATTCTTTCTATGTGTGGTCCAAGTTTCATAGAACGATCATACTTGGCAGTGATACTTCATACAGTGGCTGCTCTCGCTCTTAAGCGTTGCACACCAGTGTAGTGTTAAGTCATTTCACTGTATTTCCGTTAGAGAAGATACACACCCTTGACTGCTTTCCGTATCACATTGACTCCTCTCAGAGGTATCCATTAAAATACGACTGCTGTCACGTAATGTAAAGTTTGTAACAACTGAATTGTCTAACAACAAGTAACAGTGATCTTCAAATTTCTTTTGAATTTTATTATTACATCTGGAAGGTCTAATGTATAACCAATTGCCATGCATTTAGAATACTTTTCACTTTTTCATCTTTTAATTCATCTCAGAGTACATACTGTGATGGCAAACGTTCGCATCTCCATTATATTATTTTTGGACTACGTGGCCTTTACACATGGCTCCTTTGCACTATATCCACGTCTTACCTTTGAGATACTAGAGATTTTTAAGTCTCTGGCTCGAGAAATATCTGAAACATAGAAAATACAACAATACCTAGTAGCATTTCGTTAATAATAAAATAAGATGTTTCCTGTGGAGGTCCTCAATCCATTTAGTGTTGGATATTATTTTCGGAGACATTTTCACTTATTTCTTCATCTATTGTGTAATCGGAATGTAGATACTCGTAAAGTGATCCAAAAATCCGAAGCAGTTTAAATACCAGGAATCCGAAGCTATTCTACGAAAAACCCGTAGTGCTGATCACGTTAGGGTAGAGGTAACTTCATTACCTTCCCTATTAAGCTCTAGGCTAATGTTAGTGAGAGAAATATGCTTCTTAGTATCTCTGTAGTTTAGTGTGAATTCGAATGTTTTTAATCTTAATATCTATGCAAATTTCATAAACTGAACTGAACCACAAACATATAGTCTGGTCAGAAATTACTCAACTGAATCGAAGAATTTGACGTACATAAATGATTTTTAGTTAGTTTTAAAAATTTCATAATCTGCTTCTACCTTTCATTCATAAGAGAATTGATCAAATATTAAGTGGCTGCGTTCATGGCTCCTTGCTATGTAAGAAGTGGGTTAAGTTATGGCTAGTGGACGCTGTTTTCGTTTCTTGTATTACATTTTCGAATACTACTATTATTTTCAAATTGTGCCTTATCGTTCAAAAGAGATTCCATAAGAGAGTAAATGTACACTCCGGGAAATGGAAAAAAGAACACATTGACACCGGTGTGTCAGACCCACCATACTTGCTCCGGACACTACGAGAGGGCTGTACAAGCAATGATCACACGCACGGCACAGCGGACACACCAGGAACCGCGGTGTTGGCCGTCGAATGGCGCTAGCTGCGCAGCATTTGTGCACCGCCGCCGTCAGTGTCAGCCAGTTTGCCGTGGCATACGGAGCTCCATCGCAGTCTTTAACACTGGTGGCATGCCGCGACAGCGTGGACGTGAACCGTATGTGCAGTTGACGGACTTTGAGCGAGGGCGTACAGTGGGCATACGGGAGGCCGGGTGGACGTACCGCCGAATTGCTCAACACGTGGGGCGTGAGGTCTCCACAGTACATCGATGTTGTCGCCAGTGGTCGGCGGAAGGTGCACGTGCCCGTCGACCTGGGACCAGACCGCAGCGACGCACGGATGCACGCCAAGACCGTAGGATCCTACGCAGTGCCGTAGGGGACCGCACCGCCACTTCCCAGCAAATTAGGGACACTGTTGCTCCTGGGGTATCGGCGAGGACCATTCGCAACCGTCTCCATGAAGCTGGGCTACGGTCCCGCACACCGTTAGGCCGTCTTCCGCTCACGCCCCAACATTGTGCAGCCCGCCTCCAGTGGTGTCGCGACAGGCGTGAATGGAGGCACGAATGGAGATGTCTTCAGCGATGAGAGTCGCTTCTGCCTTGGTGCCAATGATGGTCGTATGCGTGTTTGGCACCGTGCAGGTGAGCGCCACAATCAGGACTGCATACGACCGAGGCACACAGGGCCAACACCCGGCATCTTGGTGTGGGGAGCGATCTCCTACACTGGCCGTACACCACTGGTGATCGTCGAGGGGACACTGAATAGTGCACGGTACATCCAAACCGTCATCGAACCCATCGTTCTACCATTCCTAGACCGGCAAGGGATCTTGCTGTTCCAACAGGACAATGCACGTCCGCATGTATCCCGTGCCACCCAACGTGCTCTAGAAGGTGTAAGTCAACTACTCTGGCCAGCAAGATCTCCGGATCTGTCCCCCATTGAGCATGTTTGCGACTGGATGAAGCGTCGTCTCACGCGGTCTGCACGTCCAGCACGAACGCTGGTCCAACTGAGGCGCCAGGTGGAAATGGCATGGCAAGCCGTTCCACAGGACTACATCCAGCATATCTACGATCGTCTCCATGGGAGAATAGCAGCCTGCATTGCTGCGAAAGGTGGATATACACTGTACTAGTGCCGACATTGTGCATGCTCTGTTGCCTGTGTCTATGTGCCTGTGGTTCTGTCAGTGTGATCATGTGATGTATCTAACCCCAGGAATGTGTCAATAAAGTTTCCCCTTCCTGGGACAATGAATTCACGGTGTTCTTATTTCATTTTCCAGGAGTGTATTTTGAAGGTGTTGTTAGCGTGTCTAATTTTGTAGACACATGCCTACAAAAAAATTTATGATAGTTTGGTTGTGATCTTCAGTCCTGAGACTAGTTTGATGCAGCAGTATATGCTATTCTGTCCGCTGCAAGCCTCTTCATCTCCGGGTAACTACTCCAACCTAATTTCTTCTGAATCTGCTTGTTGTATTCATCTTTTAGTCTCTCCCTACGATTTTTACCCACCACACTTCACACCAGTACTAAACTGTTGATCCCTTGACGTCTCAGAATACGTCCTAACAAGCAATCCCTTCTTCTAGTCAAGTTGTGTCACTAAGTTCTTTGCTGCCCAATTCTATTCAGTATTTCGAAATCTGATGATTCAAATGGCTCTGAGCACTATGGGACCTAACTTCTGGGGTCATCAGTGCCCTAGAACTTAGAACTACTTAAACCTAACTAACCTAAAGACATCACACACATCCATGCCCGAGGCAGGATTCGAACCTGCGACCATAGCGGTTGCGCGGTTCCAGACTGTAGCGCATAGAACCGCTCGGCCACTCCAGCCGGCCAGTATTTCCAATTTAGTTACGTAATCCATTCATGTAATTTTCAGCATTTTTTTGTAGCACCGCGTTTCAGACCTTCTATTCTCTTCTGTCTAAACTGTTTATCATCCGTGTTTCACTTCCATAATGACTGCACTCCATATAAATACTTTCAGAAATACTTCCTGACACCATAATCTATGCTTGATGTTAACAAATTTCTCTCTTTCAGAAACGCTTTTCTTGCCATTGTCAGCCTACATTTTATATCCTCCGTACTTGGTCATCATCAGTTATTTTGCTGATCAAATAGCAAAATTGATCTACTTCTCTAAGTGTCTCGTTTCCTAATCTAATTCCCTCAGTACTGCCTGATTTAATTCTACTACATTCCGTTATCCTTGTTGTACTTTTGTTGATGTTCATCCTATTTTCTTCTTTCAAGATCCTGTCTATTCCATTCAACTACCCTTTCAAGTTCTTTGGTATCTCTGACCAAATTTCAGTGCCTTCCACAAACCTAAATGTTTTTATTTCTTCTCCACGGACATTAATTCCTACTCCAAATTTTTCTTTAGTTTCCTTTACTGCGTGCTCATTGTACATATTGAATAACATACAGGACATTTCTGTACAATTAATTTTTTATGTATGTGAGTGGCATATGTGCCCAGAAAATACTAATTTTCTGAAACTTTCAGAACCAGAATTAGCATGTAGAACATGTACTGCTAGCTCAAGTCCTTCAAATCATCTGTAGTATGTGATTTGCAAGTTCTAATCAATATGCATCGTAGTTTCTTTCCCTGTGCTGTATTGTTAATTATGATGTTACACGTCACCTTCTAAAGAACTGAATTAAGTGCGTTTTCTGTAATCGAGAAAAATCAGTAATACCTTCCAATATTTCATTTATTGCCCATTCTGTTGTTCCATTTCAGCTGGATGCGATTACGGTGTTTATATCGTCAGCTAAGAACATAATTTCTGCTTTATTGGTGTAAGGCAGAATATCGTTTACATACAGCATGGAGAGGAGTGGACGCAGAATTGAATCCTGTGGAATGCCAGTAACAGTTTAGCCCCATTCAGAAGAAGCTTCATCAAGAGTGCCACATTAGCTATCTAACACGGCCCTCTGCTTCCTATCAGTTTAATATGAAATGGAGCACTTACTCATTAGACCTCTAAAGCCACGATCCTCACATTTCTCCATAAGAATGTTGTGATTTGCATAATCATATCACTTAGATTACAAAATGATTCTAGTATGTAAAATGTTGTCATTGAAATATTTTAATACACTGTCAGTGAAATGGGAGAAACCATGCTCAGTGGGGAGTCCCATCTGGAATGCAAATTGTGACTTCCTATGAATCTTTCATTTGCTGATAGGCTCAAACATTCTTAAATACACCTAGGAGCAGAATACTCTCACATTTTCACTTGGCCTCTACACACTGTGCAAAACGTTTTTCGAGAGAACACGCTGTGATATCGACATTCCTCAGACTGGGAGGCGAGGGTACTGACGCGGCGCCAGTGGGAAGCTATTTCTCAGTTCAGTAGATCCGATTTTCCGCTTCAGTGGACCGTCATCATGGTCTCTGCACCCCTTCTTTCTTCTCCGCACTTTTGGAATGTGATCCTTCCTGGATGTATGAACGGCGAAAACTTTTATGAACTTCCTGCCAGAATGCTTTTCAACTCGCCCCAGCGAGAACTTACAGAAACCCTAAATCTTTTTCCTGCGATCGTCAGATTTCTTCTAGTTAAAGTTACCGTATGGAAAACCGTAAAATGAAGTACACATGTTTAATGGCATATGTATTTCAGCGATTTTTTTCGATACATCTGTGTGCCAAGAGCTGTACTACCTTTCTTTCATCACTCAATGGGACTCACCACAGCGAAAATTTCATTCGCAGTTATGACACTTCTAGATGCCGATGAAACCTTGACATTTATATTTCTAATTGTGTTACCTTTATGTTTGAAATTCAAATCTGTAAATTTCATTTGTGACGCTTTTATGTAATGCCTCTGCTAACATCTGAACGTGGAATGTGCCTGTGCGATGCTATACATGCGGAATGATACATATTTTTCTAAAAACGATGTTCTGAATCCAATATGAAATGTAAGCTAGCATCTGTGACTGAAATCCTTTCAACAATGAAGACTTTGATATTGATATATATGTAAAATACGCATGTGTAGTTAGTGATACTAATCTGAATCTATTTAGAAGTGTGTAAATATTTACTGTTCCCTTGACAATACGAAACAATGTTATAGTCATTATGACCCTGGTATTGCACCTTACCTGTGTAATAACGACAACGAAGATCTGCTCTGCTCCTCCGTCCGACCTGTAATCTGTCTCCTCGTTGTACGTTGACCCCCTGCAATCAGCCACGCTACTTTTGGCTAAGTACTGTTAAGCAAATCCCTATTAAGTAAATCACATAAGATGCAGTACTTGAGCATCCTCCAAACCACGCGAATGTGCAATATGTGTGACAATAATCATACCAAGTGGACTTTCGGTCGTCAGCTGGGAATGTGGAATGTCAAATTAAAGAGAACGAAGACTTATTTCTGTCTAAAGTTAAATTGTAGTTCAGAAGACAAAGTATTTTAGTTCCTTTTCCATGAAGCTACGAGCCTCTTTTACACATTCTTGCAAACAGTCACACGAACAGTTGCTGACTGCTTTCCAACGAGCATGTTTGCCCGTAATAGCTATTTCGAGACCAGTTAAAGGCACTGCTATATTTATCACACGAAGGTTACTGGAGTACACGAAGTTTAGGTCTGAAGATGACATAGTGTAACGTCGAAACTGGTTGCCTAAAAATAAACCTATGTACAACAGCGATTGCTATTGTTATTATTGGAAATCAGTGGTGCATACTGCATCGCTGTGTATACAATATCACAATTCTTTACCTTTCTCTTGATGACAATAAAGTCTCTGTCACAAACAAGCAAGGACTGACCTCACATGGAAGTACTGGTTTATAGAATGAAATCTGTCTTTGACAAGTGCAAGAAGAATTCTCACTTTAGTATTATTCCCGATTCGGGCAGAGCACCCATCTGTGAATACGTGGAACTGTTTATACTTTCAAGAACATATTTAATATAGTCATTCAAGAATGAACATACCTCATCAGGTCTTTAGACGATTAGTGAAATTCTTTTTCTTCTGTCACTATCTCGATTCAGTGCCGGTGGGGGACAGCCCGAAACTATTAATGATTTAACAAATAAGAATCTTATTAGCGCCTGCCCGAGTGACCGTGCGATTCTAGGCTCTACAGTCTGACAGCGCGTGACCGCTACGGTCGTATGTTCGAATCCTGCCTCGGGCATGGATGTGTGTGATGTCCTTAGGTTAGTCCGAGTGAACAGATAACATCGGTGACCATGCAGCTCGTTAGAACGAAATTACAATGAAATGAACACCCTTAGCTGCTTACAGGCGTTGACATACGACAACGGGGACAGATGAAAATGTGTGCCCGACTGGGACTCGAACCCGGCATCTCCTGCTTACATGGCAGACGCTCTATCCATCTGAGCCACCGAGGTCACAGAGGATAACGCGACTGCAGGGATTTATCTCTGGCACGCCTCCCGCGAAACCCACATTCTCAACGTATTGTGCCGCACTACATTCGTAGTGCCCCCGCCCATTATACTCATTACTCGCGGCGCGTTGCCGATTCCCGTAAGAGTTCGGGCACTGTTTGTGCATTCGCACAGAAGAAGAAGATGGTCAAGTGGCCGGTAAGCCTTAACTATATATACCATCTTAGTATCTATATAGTTAAGACTCACCGGCCACTTGACCATCTTCTTCTTCTGTGCGAATGCACAAACAGTGCCCGAACTCTTACCTTCTCTAGTCCTCTAACCCTACATGGCCGCGCTACTTACTTCCCTGCCCCTGGGATAAGCGGCCAACTTTTACTCACATCACGGCCGAATTCACCAAAGTCAATTACAATTAAGCACAACCTAAAACATTACTGTGTCTGTAAGAATATTTGTTTGTTACTGAAACGGAGAGGTCCCAATTGGTGGGCTCGACTTTTTGAAACCAAATACACGGCGATGTAGGTTAAGGTCCCAGGTATCACAACCTGCAGGCATTCACCATGGGCCCCAGTTTGTGAATAACTGACCGAGGAAATTTCTGAACTTTGCGTGATGCTTATTAACCTTAAAAAAGTTGCGTGGTGTAATGGATAGGATAAAGGCTTCAAACGCAAGTGAGTTCGAATCTCGTCAGATTAAGTTACTTTATTTTATTTTAAAATCTTTATCGAAACGACTTTGATCATTTCTTTCATTCAATTATTGGGTTTATATGTGCTTTTTTTAATTGTATTCCTTTGTCGTATTATTTTAATAAGCGTATGAACTTTAGCATTTGTTTCATTTCTTCCCATATCATTCTTTCGCCAGTCGTAATTTTCGTGAACGTGAATTTAAACATGTTTATCTATTACAATACTCAATTTTTTGAAAACTGCGATCTATCAGTTAAGAAAAGACCAAATCATCTATTTATATGGACTGTGTAGGGGTCCGGAAGAAATATTTTTCGTTATCAGATCTGCAGTTTTTTTTTGCTTTTAGCCGTCATACAGACATTTAAAGCATATCCTAAATAACTGTTGCACTATGGACAAACTAATGCAGATGAAGATTTACATGGAAGAACGGTTTGTAATATAACGAAATGCAAACAAAATTAGAAATGAATACTGGGAATGCAATAATGTGTCCGAAAAAACATGTTGATGAAAGAAATTAAGTAGAAACTAATACATACAATTAATAAAAAACACACGAACAAAGATTTCAAGTGGAAAAAGAGCTATAGAAATAAAAATTAGAGCAAATGAAGCAGTTGATATTGCGATTAAAATTATGTAACAAAGGAATGGAAATAAAAAAGTACCTTTAAACAAATAAACTGAATAAAAATGATGATCAAAGTCATTTCGGAAAATTTAAAAATAAAAAAATTGTATCAACTTGCTAAATTCGAAGGCGCTAGCTCCTGCAAGTGAAGCTATTATCCTACCCCTTATTCCAGGCGAACGGACTGTCTTTTGCATCGTTTTTAACGCTATTGAGTGTGGACGCAAAATTTTTTTCGTCAATTACTCCCAAATAAGGGCCTATTATGGTGAATGGCAGCAATGGGCGATACCTGGGATTGGAACCTACATCACCGTACAGATGGTTTCAAAAAGTCGAACCCACCGTCGCGGACCTCTCCTTGTGAGCAGGAAAACTATGTTATTTAAGAAGCTCTTAGAGTGTTAGTTGTCCTTTTTGGTTCGGCAGTTAGTTGCTAGATGTGTAATGTTATAAAATGATGCTGAGATCCACAGGCCGAACAAATACCTGATTCGGGCCGGATGCAACTCCGCGTGCGGCAGTTTGCTGCTAAGATGTCTGTCTGGAGCGCTACAGCCAGCATAAAGTCATAAGATGACAGGCCCTAGTAGTTACAATGCAACTTGGGAGAAAAAATTGGTATCGATATTTTCCTTTATACAAACGTCTCTGTATGGTACTGAACGACCGAACGATCAATGTCTGTCCCCTCGAGCGCTAGTCTTGTAAGGCCGTTGAGATCCTGCGAGGCGTTGACTATGGCTCTCCTGAACTCAGCGATTCCGTAATCGCATGAGAGTGAGCACCTGTATCACACGATGAACCGCAGTCTCAACAAGACATGATCATACCTCCGGTGGTTGGTAATCATTGTCCTTCTATTACACGAGGCTTAACACGATCTTCTCACAAACAAACTACATTTAAATACCATCTATAAATGAGTAACTCGCTGTGTAATCTATCCTTACAGGCGATATGTACAGGACGTTACTTACACATCCTCCTTGACATTACATTGAATTTTAATCATTCGCTTGTCGAAGCATGTAAACCACTTCGTGACAGTTAGGCGTTTGTTGCATGCCTTTTTCAGTTTGCTGCAGTTTGAATGGCCAGTAGCGTAGTTGCCGGTTAATGTTCGAGAGTATTATAATTTAGTGCCGATGTCCCCGTGCATGGCTCGAAATGTTACGTAGAATACAGTAGGTACCGCTCCGTTCCTTTCCTCGCTTAGCGCGGAAAGACGTCTGCGCTGTGAATGGGCATCTGAAATTAACTGGCTATGTGGCCGGCAGCAGCTGCGCCTGAATAGTTCCCGCCGCAAGCGAGCCCTTGTGCTTTCTGCGGAAGCTCTCTGTCCCACGGAGCTTTCGCTGCGAAGTAATTTATTGGTTCCCGTACTCGAGTGGCGGACGAGAGAGAAGCACTGAATGAATGCCCCAAAGACTGCCGGAAGAGCTTCATCAGTTTAATTACTCTGAGGTGTAATTGGACGGTTCGGCTGAAACGTTCCGGGCGCCCGGTTTAAGCATAGCAGACGCCGTATTTTGATCTATCCGAGCGTACCTGCTGGAGCGCGCATTGCCCCCGACACCTGGCGTTCCCCGCGGAATCAGGAAATTAATTAAGTCCCTCTCTAGATCCCGGGGAGATTTGGAGCCCTTATTGGAGATCGGCGAGTCATTTCAGACGTGTCTGTTAATTAGGTTGGCGCTGGCGGTTTGACAGCCGGTACGCAAGCATCTCGCCTCTGTACTCACGGACTTGCTGCGAATTTCCCCTCGGCTCCTTCACTGCTTACGAAACGCTAGCCCTTTTGTTTTAAACTGCAGCAGACGGCGGCGCTCTAGCACGGATGTGAGTGTGCAACAGTTGTCGAATGTATAGACAATGCTCACAATTTTTCAATCTTATTCGTGGTAAGGAACACAAAGAAGAAATGAGTAAAAGATACGAAGAGCATAGAAATACAGAAAGCTCTTAAAACGCTGTTTTTGTATTTGATCGTATCGAACAAATCTTAAAAAAGGGTAAGGTCTGCTATCAATAATTTATTACCGAATAAGTTATTTTGCATATCTAGTTCCAGGCTTACATTAGTTGTCAGGTACTTACTGTAATACACCTCAAACAAATAAAATTAATACGTTGTGGAAAGCAATCTCTTTCTGCTAAGCTGTACTATTTTTGATGCTGATAATTTCCTCTTTTTTTTTCACGCTGGTGACTCCTGTGACAGGCACTTCCTACAGGCTCTACGATGATAAATGGTAACATGCCTTTAGGGCAATCTTAACAGCCACATCTGATGAGACCATCTCGCAAATGTTTCCCTCCTAGCGATCCCCAATGTCCGAGCGAAGGTAGCTGTATCCGCATTCCCTACTCACAGTAAAGATGATTCTTCCGTCTTCGTATTTGAGGTAAGCGGTAGCTTCACTACTACACATTCTCTTTGGACTATCTGGATCTCCGTCATTCATTCTGGTCTTCTGTCTCTCCTAAACCAGTATTCAACCCAAACGGTATAAGACACTTGTTCTTTGATAGGCGTGTCTTGCTAAGCATTAGGCCTATTTTACAACTTCACTCACCTGCATACACGATCTAATTTTTACAAAGAAAAGTCAATCTAATAACTCACCAAATAGTCAGTCAAACATCTACTAACAGATAGCAGGTCATAGTTTCACAGAAGGGCGGCACTTTCTCGTTCTGTAATAAAATTTTCTGAAGGAAAAAAGATGTTGAGAAATGCATATTGTCAGCGTCATGAGAGCGGACTGAATCCAAGTGCTCCTCTTTCCTAACACAAGCCTAGGGCATTTAAAAAAATAAGTTATCACTGAAAGTTTGTCCCAAAAGAACTGTATATTCCACTATTATTACCAGAAAACTGATGTGGTGCGGTAGTAGCTCACCACTGAAACGAGAATATTTTACTGCGGAATCGGAAATCACGTAATTGCATTTTCGATAATCACCTTCGCTAATGCTATCAGAATATTTAACAGAGAGCTGTAGAAACGACTACTTCCAGACGTGGAACTCAAATGTGACCAGCGTTGAGGAAAATTAAAATTAGTAACACGCAGCACCAGCACGTGAGTCTCCATTAAAAGCTGTTTGCAATTACTTCTCAGTCACCCATTCTTGACGAGTCTGAAACCCACTGAAGGATAAGCAGTGACACTCGACTCCGGTTAGGATATTTTAACGATTACTGCTTCAACGCCATGTTACATGGCTGTTTGTTGTTAATACGTTGGACAGCCTGCGTTGATACACCAACAAATCGGACAGATTGATTCACGATGTGGTCATGAGCACGCCTAAAGGAGAGAGCTCCTTTCAATCATTCTTTCAGGTCTATAAGACCTCCTGTCTTACTGCGCCAGCTGTATGCAACCAGCTGGCATATACACAGCACTTCACTGTCATGGCTTACGTTAGCGATGAGAGGGTGGGTTCTCATGACCATATCGAACCAATGATAAATCGTTTACAGCATTCACAAATGAGCAGTCTGATCTTTTAAGGAATGATACAATATTTTGTGCGGTGAGTTTCTAATAAAGTCGTACACGCTACAAAAAGAAAAAAAAAACGACGAACCACAACGAATTCTCCGAATGGAACGGAATTCGGTAGATGTGATATGCATGTACAAACAAGCAAATGATTTTCGGAAGAAATGGATGATTTATTCAAGATAAAGAGCTTCACATACTGAACAGGTCAGTAACGCATTGGTCCATCTCTGGACGTTATCGCCGTAGTTATTCGGCTTTGAAATGACTCATAGATTTGTTGGATGTACTCCTGGGGATATCGTGCCGAATTCTTCGCGCCGAATTCTGTCCAGCTGTCGATCTGGCATGTTAAGTCGGCAAAATCTGGGGATGGTTCGAGGGTCCTTCCAATAACGCTCGAGACGTTCTCAATTGGGGAGAGATCCGGCGACGTTGCTGTCCAACGTAAGGCTTGGCAAGCACGAAGGCAAGCAGTACAAATTATTGCCCTGCGCGGGCGGGCATTATCCTGCTGAAATGTAAGCCGAGGATGGATTACCATGAAGGGCAACAAAACGGGGTGTAGAATATTGCCAACGCATCATTGAGCTGTATGAGTACCGTGGTTGACAACCAACAGGATTTCTGCTATGAAACGAAATGCCACCCCAGACCATCTCACGGTTATTGGGCAGCATGGTGGGCGACAATAAAGTTAGTACCCCACTGTTGTTTAGGGTGTCTCCAGATACGTCTGCGGTCTGGAACCTCGTTGACTGGAATAGAATCGTCTTCAGTGACGAGTATCGCTTCGAACTCAGCCCCGGTTACCAGCGAAGACGTGGCTGGAGCGCCCCGGACAGCGGTGGGATATCAATCTCACCGCCATGCGGTGCCATTTCATTATATAGGAGGACCACTTTCGTCGTCACCGCGGTACTTTACAGCACAGTGGTACGACAACGGTATTCTATGCCCCGCTTTGTTGCCCAGCATGGCTTACGTTTCAGCGACATAATGTCCGCCCATACATGTAGTGAGATTCTACTGCTTACCTTCGTGCTTGCCAAACCCTACTTTGGATGGCAACGTCGCCGAACTTCATATACATCTACATACATACTCCGCAATCCACCATACGGTGCGTGGCTGAGGGTACCTCGTACCACAATTAGCATCCTCTCTCCCCATTCCACTCCCAAACAGCACGAGAGAAAAATGACTGCCTATATGCCTCTGTACGAGCCCTAATCTCTCTTATCTTATCTTTGTGGTCTTTCCGCGAAATATAAGTTGGCGGCAGTAAAATTGTACTGCAGTTAGCCTCAAATGCTGGTTCTCTAAATTTCCTGAGTAGTGATTCACGAAAAGAACGCCTCCTTTCCTCCAGAGACTCCAACCCCAGTTCCTGAAGCTTTTCCGTAACACTCGCGTGATGATGAAACCTACCAGTAACCAAACTAGCAGCTCGCTTCTGAATTGCTTCTATGTCCTCCCTCAATCCGACCTGATAGGGATCTCAAACGCTCGAGCTCTACTCAAGAATAAGTCGTATTAGTGTTTTACAAGCGGTCTCCTTTACAGATGAACCACATCTTCCCAAAATTCTACCAATGAACCGAAGACGACTATCCGCCTTCCCTACAACTGCCATTAGATGTTAGTCGCACTTCATATCGCTCTGCAATGTTACGCCCAAATATTCAATCGACGTGACTGTATCAAGCACTACACTACTAATGGAGTATTCAAACATTGGGGATTCTTTTTCCTATTCATCTGCATTAATTTACATTCAGCTATATTTAGAGTTAGCTGCCATTCTTTACACCAATCACAAATCCTTTCCAAGTCATCTTGTATCCTCGTACAGCCACTCAAAGACGACACCTTCCCGTACATCACAGCATCATCAGCAAACAGCCGCATATTGCTATCCATCCTATCCAAAAGATCATTTATGTAGATAAAAAACACCAGCCGACCAACCACACTTCCATGGGGCTCTCCAGATGATGTCCTCACCTCCGATGAACACTGACCATCGAGGACAACGTACTGGGTTCTATTACTTACGAAGTCTTCGAGCCGCTCACATATTTGGGAACCAATCTCATATGCTCGTACCTTAGTTAGGAGTCTGCAGTGGGGCACCGAGTCAACTGCTTTTTGGAAGTCAAGGAATATGGCATCCGTCTGATACCCTTCATCCATGGTTCGCAAGATATCATGTGAAGAAAGGGCGAGTTGAGTTTCGCAGGAGCGATGCTTTCTAAAGCCGTGCTGATGCATGGACAGCAACTCCTCTGTCTCAAGGATATTCATTATATTCGAACTGAGAATATGTTCGAGAATCATGCAACAAACCGATGTTAAGGATATTGGTCTGTAATTTTGAGGATCCGTCATTATACCCTTCTTATAAACAGGCGTCACCTGCGCTTTTTTCTAGTCACTCGGGACTTTACTTTGGGCAAGAGATTCGCGATAAATGCAAGCTAAGTAAGGAGCCAATGCAGTAGAGTACTCTCTGCAAAACCGAATTGGAATCCCATCAGGACCTGGTGATCTATTTATTTTCAACCCATTCAGCTGCTTCACAACCCCAGAGATGTCTATCACTATGTTCTCCATATGGGAATCTGTACGAGACTCAAACGGCGGTATGTTTGTACGATCCTCCTGCGTGAAAGATTTCTCAAATGCTAAATTTAAAATTTCAGCTTTCGTTTTGCTGTCTTCCGTTGCCAGGCCAGACTGATCAGTGAGTGACTGGATGGAAGCCTTTGACCCGTTTACCGATTTTACGTAAGACCAGAATTTCCTTGGGTATTCAGCAAGATCTTTTGCTAAGTATTACGGTGGTAGTGGTTGAGTGGTTGTATGCTTCGCGCATCGCTCTTTTTACAGCAGCACGAATCTCTACTAACTTTTGCCTGTCCTCATTCTCCCGATCTTTCTTGTACCACGAGTGCAACTGTCTTTGCTTCCTGAGAATTCTCCGAATTGCGCTGTTAAACCACTTCTCCTCAATTGAGAGCGTTCGAAGCATTATGGGCTGGGCCCTGCAACCAGATCATGATTATGACGATCTAACGCGCGAAAAGGACAAAATTTGGCATGATATCCGTCACATGGAATCCAACAACTATCAATGACTGCTAAGCCGAATAACTGCTAGCCTAAGGACCAGAAGTGTACCAACTCGATTTTTGAATCCGTTTGTCCTGAATAAACCATCTAGTTTTTTTCTGAAATTGTAGTCTTTTGTTTCTGTGTACTTATAAGTCACATCTACCGATTTCCGTCCCATTCGATAATTCCTTCGCGGTACGACGTTTTTTATGCCTTAGAGCGTATCATACAGAGTGAATGGGCGTAAGTTCAGATATTTTTGTTGGTCACAGAGGACGGTACACTAAACACCATTACATCACCATTACCTCACTTGCAGACAAGTAACTGTAGCTACTGTAAGTCTTAAGTTCTTAAGTATGGCCGCACTTCCAAGTGGATGTGCCCAGAGCAAGCCGTAAATGCTTACTTTCCTCTGGGCAGCAGGTCAGATGTTGAAGTGTGGACGCAAAACTATTAGTCTATACTGACAGGCGCAGTCCAATTAGTCGTGCAGTTATGGCTATGTAGAAAACCTCAGGTTGTAAAGTTTGTGACGTGTTTCTCGGAAGACTGTTCGGCACTAAAGAAGAACAACCAACACACTGGTGTGTGTACATGTTAAGATACCACATATAAAAATATCTGCACTTCTACCCGTTACAACCTGTACAATCCTCCTGACAGTGGAAGTTTAAACTTCTGAAACGTGTTCTGGAAATATCCGGATTGCTACAGATGAATGTTGCTATTAATTTAGCTCGAATATCCTTGGCAGCAGAAGATTTAATTTCTGTTATTATTCAATAAAATTGTTGGATGTTAGGTCCGCCAGTTATGCAAAATACAGTTTTTCCCCAAGTTCCCAAACATGTTTCACCACCACTGTGCCATCATCAGTGGGTTTCTGTTTTATTTAATCTGTAATGCGAACATTTTTACTAAGTCATTACAAAATTATTGGGTATTTAGTTCCAACAACAATTCATTTCTTTTTGTTAATACCTTTACACTTGGCGTGCATAATCTTTCAGGACCACCTGTGCATTATTTATTACTGATAGCTTGTCATCTGCAACCAAACGATTTTGATGAGAAATTTTGTTGGGGGTTAACCTATCGTTTTATGCTCTAAACATAAATTTACTTTGTCGCGACATTTCGCTCCTATATTCGTTTTTACTTACGTTTTCGTGTGGAAGCCCTTTTATTCTCATCAACACGGTTTATTTGCAGATGACAAGCTACCTGTAATAAATAATGCCCAAGTGGTCCTGAAAGATCATGCACACCAAGTATAAAGGTACTAACAAAAAGAAACGAATTGTTGTTTGAACTAAATATCCACATAATTTTATAATCATTTAGTAAAAATGTTCACATTACAGATTAAATAAATCAGAAAGATACTGATGATGGCACAGTGGTGCTGAAACATGTTTGGGAACCTGGAAAAAACGGTGTTTTGCATAACTGGCGGACCTTACATCAAACAATTTTAACTGCATGCACGGTAAACACAAGGAGCTGCACATCTAAATGGTGAATACGTTCAATAAAAGACGGCAGACGGCAAGCTATTATTAATCAAACACTTGTTTAAAAAGGCCGCACGATAATGTGCAAACAAAACAGTAACGATAACATTTATTAAGAGTTATTGTTCAACATACTACTTGACTTAAGTGCAGTTGCATGCATGGTACTCGATGTCCTATACCCAATACAATGAAATCCAAATAACTTCGCTGACTCTTTGCAGTCTCTGACATTGCCACAATGGTTGAATGTTATTCTGCAGACATTCGTGATGGTCCTTTCACTTGGTATACAGGCACAGCTAAGACGAATTGTTGTGTTCTCAATGGAGCTCACGATACTGCGCTCCGTAGCTAAATGTACACACTGAACTGAGGTGGTTGCAAGACAACCGTTTTGCTGGCGGCAAGAGCATGACTGCGGGATCGGTAGTGTGCGAACATCTGCAGCGCGTTGTGTTTTGTCCCTGTTGGTTGACAACGCTCCCTTCGGTGGCTGGGAACACCATGGGAGGACAAGTACAAGGCACAGATGGAAGTGGTGCGGAATCAGAAGTGGTCCACTTTTGTGAGCGCCGTCTGGAGGCTGCTGCAAGGAACTATTAGGCAGCACTGTTCATGAACTCGTGTCACCTGCACTAATGCGTGGTACCGTGACAATTTTGTAGTTGCATTTAGTGACTTATATGGACCCTATCTGTGAAATTTATTACTAACAAAGTAGAACAGAAGCAGTATATTGAAACGTCATGCATAATGCGGCAGTTTTTCCGTATCTCATTGTTTACGATGTCACATCTCCTGAACTATGATAGGCAGTTGGTTCTTACTGACACAGCGATTGTTGTATGAGAACAAGGGATATGAGTAGCACGTTTGGTTTCAATCGGTACAGTCATTTAGGAGGAGGTGAGGAACTTTCACACATATTGTACAGTTATCGTATGTTTCCTGCCATTGTACATAATTCACCTGTACTGTACTGGGACCAAGGGGCATGAACTCGCTGCAAGAGAAGTGGATGAGATCCTTGACTCTGTGTTTGCTGTAACTTGTGGGGCACTTGCTAGTCAGTCATTTGGGCAGAGCTGGGGCATTCTTATTAGAGGCTTAGTGGCGAGCAGTTGAATCTTCGAGAAGGAGATCTGTTATTTGTGAATCTCGCAAAAATTATCTGGAATATTTTTTATGGAGATGAAAACTTATTTATAAAATTATTTTATGAATAGTATTGATTCAGATCCCCCTCCATGAACCATGGACCTTGCTGTTGGTGGGGAGGCTTGCCTGCCTCAGCGATACACATGGCCGTACCGTAGGTGCAACCACAACGGAGGGGTATCTGTTGAGAGGCCAGACAAACGTGTGGTTCCTGAAGAGGGGCAGCAGTCTGGATGATTGACTGATCTGGCTTTATAACACTATCCAAAACGGCCTTGCTGTGCTGGTACTGCGAACGGCTGAAAGCTAGGGCAAACTACAGCCGTAATTTTTCCTGAGGGCATGCAGCTTTACTGTATGGTTAAATGATGATGGCGTCATCTTGGGTTAAAATATTCCGGAGGTAAAATAGTCTCCCATTCGGATCTCCGGGCGGGGACTACTCAAGAGGACGTCGTTATCAGGAGAAAGAAAACTGGCGTTCTGCGGATCGGAGCGTGGAATGTCAGATCCCTTAATCGGGCAGGTAGGTTAGAAATTAAAAAGGGAAATGGATAGGTTAAAGTTAGGTATAGAGGGAATTAGTGAAGTTCGGTGGCAGGAGGAACAAGACTTTTGGTCAGGTGAATACAGGGTTATAAATACAAAATCAAATAGGGGTAATGCAGGAGTAGGTTCAGTAATGAATAAAAAAAATAGGAGTGCGGGTAAGCTACTACAAACAGCATAGTGAACGCATTATTGTGACCAAGATATACGCAAAGCCCATGCCTACCACAGAAGTACAAGTTTATACGCCTACTAGCTCTCCAGATGATGAAGAAATTGATGAAATGTATGATGAGATAAAACAAATTATTCAGGTAGTGACGGGAGACGAAAATTTAATAGTCATGGGTGACTGGAATTCGAGAGTAGGAAAAGGGAGAGAAGGAAACATAGTAGGTGAACATGGATTGTGGGTAAGAAATGAAAGAGGAAGCCATCTGGTGGAATTTTGCACAGAGCATAACTTAATCATAGCTAACGCTTGGTTCCAGAATCATAGAAGAAGGTTGTACACATGGAAGAATCCTGGTAATACTAGAAGCTATCAGATAGATTATATAATGGTAAGACAGAGATTTAGGAACCAGGTTTCAAATTGTAAGATATTTCCAGGGGCAGATGTGGACTCTGACCACAATCTATTGGTTTTGAACTCTAGATTAAAACTGAAGAAATTGCAAAAAGATGGGAATTTAAGAAGATGGGACCTGGATAATTTGACAGAACCAGAGTTGTACAGAGTTACAGGGAGAGCATAAGGGAACAATTGACACGAATGGCGGAAAGAAATACAGTAGAAGAAGAATGGGTTGCTCTGAGGGATGAAATAGTGAAGGCAGAAGAGGATCAACTAGGTAAAAAGACGAGGGCTAATAGAAATCCTTGGGTGACAGAAGAAATATTGAAAATAATTGATGAAAGGAGAAAATATAAAAACGCAGTAAATGAAGCAGGCAAAAAGGAATACAAACGTCTCAAAAATGAGATTGACAGGAAGTGCAAAATGACTTCGCAGGGATGGCTATATGACAAATGTAAGGATGTAGAGGCTTATCTCACTAGGGGTAAGATAGATACTGCCTACAGGAAAATTAAAGAGTCCTTTGGAGAAAAGAAAGCCACTTGTATGAATATCAAGAGCTCAGATAGAAACCCAGTTCTAATTAAAGAAGGGAAAGCAGAAAGGTACAAGTAGTATATAGAGGGTCTATATGAGGGCGATGTACTTGAGGACAACGTTATGAAAATGGAAGAGGATGTAGATGAAAATGAAATGGGAGATACGATACTGCGTGAAGAATTTGACAGAGTACTGAAACACCTGAGTCGAAACAAGGCCCCGGCAGTAGAGAACATTCCATAGGAACTACTGACGGCTTTGGGAGAGCCAGTCCTGACAAAACTCTACCATATGGTGTGCAAGATGTATGAGACAGGCGAAATACCCTCAGACTTCAACAACAATATAATAATTTCAATCCCAAAGAAAGCAGGTGTTGACAGTTGTGAAAATTGCCGAACTATCAGTTTAATAATTCACAGCTGCAAAATACTAACACGAATTCTTTACAGACGAATGGAAAAACTGGTAGAAGCCGACCTCGGGGAAGATCAGTTTGGATTCCGTAGAAATGTTGGAACAAGTGAGGCAATACTGACCCTACGACTTATCTTAGAAAATAAAGAAATGCAGCCCTACGTTTCTAGCATTTGTAGACTTAGAGAAAGCTTTTGCCAATGTTGACTGGAACACTCTCTTTCAAATTCTAAAGGTGGCAGGGGTAAAATAAAGAGAAGTTCTGAAAATTTGGTTGCTTATGCATTGCACGTTATGCGACACACAGACACATATTGCTTCTGACAATATTTCCTTTATTTTTATAGTTACTTTTCTGCCTTCTTGCCAAATTTCATGGTTGAAAGTCAAGGGAAATATCCTATAGGTTTTAATGAATGAGTTTGCGAGTGTAAAAGTATGTGACATAAATTGTCGTATCTTTCGATTGCATTGGCTTAGAAGCTTAGCATTTCTACACCACCAAAGGACTGTAGACCCAGCATGTGACAAATTTTAACTTAGTACGTCTAGCATTTCCTGAGGAAAAGAGGTCGTAGCAGATGAAGGGACAGACAGAATAAATGGCAAAAAAAAAGTTTTGATGTGTTACATAATTACAAATTTACTATTTCAGATTTCTCCCTTTACCTGTACGGCGAAAACTTCTTCTTGCGAAATTCATGATTATAGACCAAGGGGAAGCACTCTATAGCTTTTGATGAGTAAAAACAGAATGAGATTTTCCCTCTGCATCGGTGTGTTTGCTGATATGGAACTTCCCAGCAGATTAAAACTGTGTGCCGGACCGAGACTCGAACTCGGGAATTTTGCCTTTCGCCTGCAAGCGCTCTACCATCTGAACTACCAAAGCATAAGTTACGCCGACTCCTCACAGCTTCAGTTCTGCCAGGACCTCGTCTCCTACCTTCCAAACTACACAGAAGCTCTTCTGCGAACCTTGTAGAACTGGCACTCCTGGAAGAAAGGATATTGCGGAGACATGAACAGCTTCTTCTTAAGTTTTGGAAGGTAGGAGACGAGGTACTGGCAGAACTGAAGCTGTGAGGACTTGTCGTAAGTAGTGCTTGGATAGCTCAGATGTTAGAAGACTTGCTCGAAAAATGCAAACTTCCCGAGTTCGAGTCTCAGTCTGGCACAGAGTTTTAATCTGCCAGGAAGTTTTTTGATGAGTAAGTTTGGGAGTGTCAAAGAATGTGACATAAACAGCGGTATGTTTTGTTGACTTAGAAGCTAACGTTCATTACCTCCACAAGCGACCATAGACTGTAGTATGTGTCATAAATATCAACCTGACACCTCTACCCATTCCTCAGAAAATTTGGGTATGGACAGACGGACAGACAAACGGACGCAAAACAAAGTGATCCTGCAAGGGTTCCATTTTTACCGACTGATGTATGGATCGCTAAAAACATAGTCCAGTGGCGGGGTTGTTATGGTTTACAAACTTTTAAAAAGAATAAACTTGTAGCTTCAGTTTAATTGAATAATAGTCGTGGTAAAGCGTAACCTAAAATACTTGCATTGAAAACTAAGGTCGTTGTGAATAAAATTGTTGAATTTTCTTAGACTACAGAGAATATTTCGAGGGAGTTTTGATATCTTTCAGTATAACAATACAGTCTACTGCATTGGCAGGGAGCAGGCCCTTTGTTCGTCCGTTCGCCCGATAACAAACAATGGCTGTACTGTGCGGCCAGTGAGGTCGTTGCCGAAGAGGGTTGGTGGGGGGGGGGGGGGGGGCGTGCACAGTGGCCACTTGGCCTGGATCGGCGGACAGCGTGACCCCGGAAAGCGGCGAGTGTGCAGAAAACACGGCGTGCTAAGAGGATTATCCGGCGCCGGCTTAGCGTGCTGGGCGGCTGCGCCCTGCAGATAAGGAGACAATGACGCGACGGGGCGGTCAGTCTGGGCCGCGCGACACCATCGGCCGGTACAGCAGGGACGCCATTCTCAGCGACAGGCCCCACTCCCGTCTTCCCCAAGCACCCATGTGCCGAAGACAAAGCACGCACCCAGGGTCGCCACTGCCAAAGTCATAAAAGCCAAGCCTTGCATCGTATTTTGCCGGACGTTTTGCACTAAAAGTTGGACTACAGCAGTCGTTTATTGACCTGCGGAAAAATGCACCTATTGGAGCGCAAGGAAGGCTAACGCTAACATTCGCGATGAAATACTATACAAATGAAGAGCAACAAAACATGTGCTCATGCTGAAAAACGCTTATGTGTGTTAATATAGCCATAATCAAGTAAATTTTTCAAAACACGTTATAATGATCTTTAAAAAATAATCTTGTATTACTGTGGATCAACTGTACACATAACAAATATATAACTTTCCTTAAATATTATTATTGATTGCTTGAGTAAGGACTGGATACATAACTTGAGTTATCGTGTAGTGTGTTGTAACTGCAACTGGTGCGCTTACTTTGTGTTACTGTTACTCCGAATAATGAAATACACTCACTGTAAAATACACTACTGACCATTAAAATTACTACTCCTCGAAGATGACGTGCTACAGACGCGAAATTTAACCGACAGGAGGAAGATTCTGTGATATGCAAATGATTAGCTTTTCAGATCATTCACGCAAGGTTGGCGCCGGTTGCGACACCAACAACGTGCTGACATGAGGAAAGCTTCCAGCCGATTTCTCATACTCAAACAGCAGTTGACCGGCGTTGCCTGGTGAAACGTTGTTGTGATGCTTCGTGTAAGGAGGAGGAATGCGTACCATCACGTTTCCGACTTTGATAAGGGTCGGATTGTAGACTGTCGCAATTGCGGTTTATCGTATTACGACATTCCTGCTCGCGTTGGTCAACGTCCACTGACTGTTAGCAGAATATGGAATCGGTGAGTTCAGGAGTGTAGTACGGAACGCCGTGCTGAATCGCAACGGCCTCCTACCACTAGCAGTCGAGATGACAAGCATCGTATTCCCGTGGCTGTAACGGATCCTGCAGTCACGTCTCGATCCCTGAGTCAACAGATGGGGACGTTTGCCAGACAACCACCATCTGCACGAACAGTTCGACGACGTTTGCAGCAGCATGGACTATCAGCTCGGAGACCGTGGCTGCGGTTACCCTTGACGCTGCATCACAGACAGGAGTACCTGCGATGGTGTACTCAACGACGAAGCTCGGTGCACGAACAGCAAAACGTCATTTTCTCGGATGAAACCAGGTTCTGTTTACAGCATCATGATGGTCACGTCCGTGTTTGGCGACATTGCGGTGAACGCACATTGGAAGCGTGTATTTGTCATCGCCATACTGGTGTATCACCCGGCGTGATGGTATGGGGTACCATTGGTTACACGTCTCGGTCAGCTATTGTTCGCATTGACGGCACTTTGAACAATGGACGTTACACTTCAGATGTGTTACGACCCGTGGCTCTACCCTTCATTCGATCCTTGCGAAAACCTACATTTCAGCAGTATAATGCACTACTGCATGTTGCAGGTCCTGTACGGGCCTTCCTGGATACAGAAAATGTTCGATTACTGCCCTGGCCAGCACATTCTCCAGATCTCTCACCAACTGAAAACGTCTGGTCAATGGTCGCAGAGCAACTCTCTCGTCACAATACGCCACTCACTACTCTTGATGAACTGTGGTTTCGTGCATGGGCAGCTGTACCTGTACACGCCATCCAAGCTCTGTTTGACTCAATGCCCAGGCATATCAAGGCCGTTATTACGGTCAGAGATGGTTATTCTGGGTACTGATTTCTCAGGATCTATGCACCGAAATTGCGTGAAAATGTACTCACTTGTCAATTCTAGTATAATATATTTGTCCAATGAATACCCGTTTATCTTCTGCATTTCTTCTTGGTGTAGCAATTTTAATGGCCACCCCTTAGGCACTGAATCGTCAGGCCCTGTTCTAAACTAACTTTGGTCCTTGTGCACATTACAAATAAATTAAATTGTCTTACCTATATAGCAGCAACGGTGGAACGCGATATATTCTGGTCTCCCATAAGAAAAAATAAAAATTTGCTGGCTATAGGCTCAGCGGGGTGCAATGCTGACCGTAATAGTTTGGAATGTACATGAAATTCATTTGGCTAATAAATGGAAAGAGGTAAGGAAAATCCAAAGTCTTAGAAAAGCGTATGACCTTGACAGGGAGGCGGTACTGATCTTGGTGAATTACTAACACTGATTTTTTAGTGAATTATATTCCAAGTTAAGTCTGACTTTTCAAAACAAATAACAATTGAAATTAAATTACTTGCAGAATTATATCATGTTTAGTGATTGATCCCCAAACAATGATATTTATGCAGGATCTATTATCTAACCTCACTAAAAAGGAATAATTACAAATCTTTAAATTACATTTACGTTTGTTAACAAATCTTAGATATATCACAAAAGGGAAATATCTAACTAGCCTTTTCTTCAAATCAGTTTACGTACATTCTGGGGCTACTCAACAATTGACAATTATCAGCCAACTCAACTATACTAACGCACTGACAAAACGAAAGTCATAATAATGTAACATCTTTACTTTGACTGCGTGAAGACTTCTGCTTCCATGTTTTCGTAATTCCTCTATTAATCTAACACTTGGTGGCTTCACAGACCGCACCACAAAAACTGCCTACTCCGTCCTTTTTCGCTAATTGACATCTATTCACTACTGTGCACCAAGGGCTCTCTTACTCCAACACAACAATCTCAGACCAGAAGCAGTACCTTTGACTTTGCGTCGTGCACAACCAGCGATCCGCTTTATAAAGCCAATCAGAGAAAGACAACTTTTATGGTATCATAGTTTAATTTTAGTTTACTTTAATATTAATATCATATTCGGGTGGCACAGGCAAATGTTCCCCAGTAGACTCCTTTCAACGTTTCATTAATAAAATCAGTGCAGCAACGGAAAGTCTGTAATAAGAACCAGTCGTAAAATTTATCTATTATGAAAATGAGAGCGCTAATTGCTATTAAAACAAGAAAGGTACAAAAGAAGGACTATAATGAAAGCAACCGTGTCCTCTAACAGGCGGTATGAAAATGTTGCAGAGTTCCCGCTGGCGCCATCGCTGTGTTTTCATTGATGGTACTCAGCTGCGCGCAGTAAAGCTTCATTTTCATTATTTTTATGTATTTCATTTCAGGCGGTATCCTTCGTAACACTCTCGCTCTGGAAAGCGCGAGCAGCCACAGTCGCAGGCTCGCTCACAAGCCGCTGACTAGAAACGCTGGCGCTATCGCAGGGAGTTCTCGATGGGGAGCAGTTGCCATTTGACGCGAGAGTACAGATCAAGCATAGCGCCAGGTGCCCTGTCGTAGCTGCTACGAACAAAGCGATCGGCGACTGCGCAGCACTCGCGGGATCTCGTATCTGTTGCCGCGTCGTACGATTAGCTTTCATTTGCGCATTTGCTTCTCGCTTGTCGCTCCTGGCAGTCGTAGTTGTGCGCCAAGGGAACGACAAACCTTTCCGATTAGGCGGCTCACTCAGCCTGTCATTCGTGGTCTCCCAGCCTACCACGCCAAAAGATTTTTATTTCAATAGATGGTTTTAATATAATTGTTTTCTTCAGTCATTTCGAAAACCTGGTTCCATTTTCGTCTCCAGGGAATATAAGCCTGTTTCTTTGTCTTTGCAGCTTACTAACCCCAACTATATTGACACAATCATTTGCAGTACTGAACCCACCTACTAAGCTGCAACTACGAGAAAGCAGCACGTATAGCGATTACTACGGTACCGACTGAGATTTACCGTCGGAAAGACCCACGAGTGACAGATATACATTCCGCCAGTGCGGACGGTGTTTGCTTCGTGATACATTACCTGTTACCAATTGCGGAAAAGGTCGATATCGTGTTGATGTATGGCTATTGTGATCAAAATGCCCAACGGGCGTGTGCTATGTATGCTGCTCGTTATCCTGGACGACATCATCCAAGTGTCCGGACCGTTCGCCGGATAGTTAAGTTATTTAAGGAAACAGGAAGTGTTCAGCCACATGTGAAACGTCAACCACGACCTGCAAAAATGGTGATGCCCACATAGGTGTTTCAGCTGCTGTCGCGGCTAATCCACAAATCAGTAGCAGACAAATTGCGCGAGAATCGGGAATCTCAAAAACGTCGGTGTTGAGAATGCTACATCAACATCGATTGCACCCGTACGATATTTCTATGCACCAGGAATTGCATAGCGACGACTTTGAACGTCGTGTACAGTTCTGCCACTGGGCACAAGAGAAAGTAAGGGACAATGAAAGATTTTTTGCACGCATTCTATGTAGCGACGAAGCACCATTCACCAACAGCGGTAACGTAAACCGGCATAATGTGCACTATTGGGCAACGGAAAATCCACGATGGCTGAGACAAGTGGAACATCAGCGACCTTGGCGGGTTAATGTATGGTGCGGCATTATGGGAGGAAGGATAATTGGCCCCCATTTTATCGATGGCAATCTAAATGGTGCAATGTATGCTGATTTCCTACGTAATGTTCTACTGATGTTACTACTGGTACAAGATGTTTCACTGCATGACAGAATCGCGATGTACTTCCAACATGATGGATGTCCGGCACATAGCTCGCGTCTGGTTGAAGCGCTATTGAATAGCATATTTCATGACAGCTGGATTGGTCGTCGAAGCACCATACCATGGACCGCACGTTCACCGGGTCTGACGTCCCCGGATTTCTTTCTGTGGGGAAAGTTGAAGGATATTTGCTATCGTGATCCACCGGCAACGCCTGACAACATGCGTCAGCGCATTTTCAGTGCATTTGCGAACATTACGGAAAGCGAACTACTCGCTGTTGAGAGGAATGTCGTTACACCTAATGCCAAATGCACTGAGGTTGACGGACATCTTTTTGAGCATTTATTGCATTAATGTGGTATTTACAGGTAATCACGCTGCAATACCATGCGTTCCCAGAAATGATAAGTTCACAAAGGTGCATGTATCACATTGGAACAACCGAAACAAAATGTTCAAACGTATCTACGTTCTGTATTTTAATTTAAAAAATCTACCTGTTACCAACTGTTCGTCTAAAATTGTGAGCCATATGTTTGTGACTATTACAGCGGCATCTATCACAAAGCGAAAAAAGTGATCCAACTGAAACATTCATATTTCTTTACGTACTACACGAATATGTAATAAAAATGGGGGGGTTCCTATTTTAAAAAAAACGCAGTTGATATCCGTTTGACCTATAGCAGCGCCATCTAGCGGGTCAACCATAGCACCATCAGGTTTCCCCCTTCAACCTAGACAAGTTTCGTTCTTTGTAGTTTATTCGTTTGACGCTTTTTTTGTGAGATATTTGGCCCCTTCACGATCAAAGGACCACCCTGTATAGTTGACGTATTACTGTCTTATTGCCATATTATAACATGTTGCCATGTGAGAGACTCCCTTCAACTGTCAATTTATGTAGCAACCATAAAGTTGGCTTTCCGTTGGCATGAAATTTATCTCAGTGTCTTTACTTGTAGTCACTTTTTCTTCCGTTTTCTTGAATTAATATCGTCTGTTGTACCTGAAATTTGTAAGCTTCTATATTGACTGATAAGCCAGAACATAATGGCCACATATCTAATAGCTAGTATGTCCACCTCTGACACGGGTAACAGCGGCGACGCGTCTTGGCGTGGAGATAGTGAGCCCCTGGTATGTCGTTGGAGGGAGTTCGCACCACATCTGCACACACAGTTCTCCTACTTTCCGTAACTTCCGGGGAGGGCGCCAGTGAGCTCTGACGCCACGTTCAGTCACATCTCAGATGTGTTCGATCGGGTTCAGATCTGGCGATTTGGGATGCCAGCACATCAACTGGAACACGCCAATATGTTCCTTGAATCACTCTGTCACACTTCTGGCCTTGTGACATGGCGTATTGTCTTGTTGAAAAATACCACTTCCGTCGGAAAACGTGGTAGTCATAAAGTGGTGTACGTGGTCTGGAACCTGTGTACGATACTCCTTGGCCGTCATGGTGTCTTGCACGAACTCCACTGGACTCATGGATGCCCACGTGAATGTTCCCTAGAGCGGAATGCATAATGGAGCCACCGCCAGCTTGTCTCCTCCCTGCAGTACACATGTCAAGGGGCTGTTTCCTTCGAAGATGACGTCCTCCCATCGGATGACGAAGGAGGTATCGTTATTCATCAGAGGATGCAACGTACTGCCAATGCGCCACCATCCAATCCCAATAGTCACGAGCCCATTTCAGTCTCAGCTGCCGATGTTGTGGTGTTAACGTTGAAACATTCGTGGGTCGTCGGCTGCGGAAGCCCCTCGTCAGGACTTGGTTTATTCTTGATTTTGCCACGTGTTGAAAACATTCACCACAAAATTCCTCGAGCACCCAACAAGTCGTGCAGCCTTCGAAATGCTCGTGCCATCCTCCGGGCCGTCACAATCTGCCCTCCGACAATCTCGGATAGACCGCGCGCCTTCCCCATTCTACAGACGTACAGCGCACTCACTGATAACTGCACGCATCGAGCATGTCTGTGACTAGCAGTCATTCCTCGCCAGGTGACGCTGCTATCGCCTGGACGGTTTATATCGTTAGTAGGTCTGTGGTCACCATGTTTTAGCTGGTTAGTGTATGCAAGTGCTGTACACGTAGCCCTATATTTTCTATTGTATGGTTTCTACGCACAGAGAGATTAATATCTGCGCAAAATCAGAGGGACGGAAATAAAGGACAGTGATTAGAGAAACCCTAATGGCTTGAGATTTTTTAACAGTGAGTGTGTGAAGAATAAGGATATGAGCAACTCAGAAACTAACAGTTAGTGGAGAAAGGTGAGGCGTAGCGCCTTCGCATATCTCCTGTCACTTGTTAGGACGATATCGTTATAGGCATGATTCATCGACAGATGTCAACAGCTGACATGGACTTGAGTTACAGAGCTGCACGTAGCTGGACTGGTAGGCGGCAGATGTCAGCAGTTGACGGACATTGCTAGCAGTCGTAGTCTGAACAATGTTGTAAAGTTATGTTTGATTAATATTTAATGTATTCACATAATCATCATTGTTTTATATGTGTAGTAATTAGCAGTGTGAGTGTTGTATGAGTGAAGAAGAACAGAAGTAAATGAAAATTGTTTTGTTTATTCACGAAGTACCAGTTAAACTATACAGGGGATTTACTATAATTAAATGTGCAGTCAGTTTATGGTACTAATAAATCGTGAGTAGAACACAAATTAATCGCTAATTTCAGAAGGAGTAATTTTATATTTGACACTTTTCTAAATTTATTTATTTAGCAATTGCCATAGAAAGAAATGCTTAACTATGATTGGTCATTGAAGTAAAGCGCGGGTTAGCGCGGGATAATACTGCAATCTCATTTGCTGTTTGTGATATCAGACAGTCAGAAAATTGCAGGCTCGCGCCAGTCTATGCTGGGAACAAAGCCTTTGGTGTGATCTAGGGGGGGTCGGGGCCGAGGGTTCGAACTAGTAACATCTCATTGAAAGCAGCTCCGACGAAAGTACTGTAAAATCGTGGAAAAATGCTAATTACGAGTTCGCGAAGTAGTACAAAGTGTATTTAAGTGAACGGTATAGTGGAAGTCGTGTGGAATTTCGGACAGAATATCAAAATTATTGCTTTTGATTGTTAGTTAAAACCGCGTGGCGTGTTGTACGATCTAAGACTGGAACAGGTATTATGTGTAGAGCAGAGTGCACAACATTTGAGAGAACATTTTCATAACTAAACAATCTGGTGAACTCTATTAACTTGGGTAACGGGTGTAAACACTATAAACTGGCTACGTGTGTGATTGTGGTGTGCGTGTCAACTTAACGTTGTGTGGCCACTTAGTACAGACTTGGCAATATTAACTGTGATCTTTATCGTAAAAATACACCTGAAAATTTACATTGCCAAGTTAAAACTTTTATTTGAGTAGCTAGCCACATCCCTTTTACCGGACAATTCTATGTATGTTGCGACCTGCAGTAGACAGTAGTGGTCTAGTATTTTCTACTACAGCTTGTAGCTAGGCAAATGAACATTGCTGGACACTGACAGCGTGGTAAAAAGTAACGTACCGCGCCGCAAAGAGTATACAGCTGGAGTAAGGATTGTGTGATTCAAAGTGACAGAAATTGTAGAGATTCTGCAAGCGATTTATGAGCATATACGAAGTAGTGTGAGAGCTACAAATGACGGAAGACTATGGCTTTTACTCTAAAACCATGAGGAATGACTGAATGCTAAACAACATTTTTGTCGAAGAATAACACTTCTACTTACCTTTTGTGTCTTGTCGTTTCATATCGGATCACAGCCTTGCCATTATTCGTATATTGGCATTGCGATCAAATACAAGAGAAAATCGGCGATAGTGACTAAATTGCAAATCTGAGTCCCACTTAGATGTCGCTTCATATACTGCTCTTAATGTATTTGTACTTTTCGGACAACGTATTTGATTGAAGCCAGTTAGTCACACTACATTGTTAAAAATCATTTTTCTGTATATCCGCACAAAGTGAAGGAAAGCGCCTCACCATCTTTGCAAAATAGATGAATGCAGAGACAGGAGCGTCAGTTGCCGTCTTCATTAAGTCGGGGCTTAGGAGACACTTGTTTGCTTTTACAGTATCTTTAGTCATCAACAACAGGTATCATGGTAATTGTGCTAAAAGGTTTTTCCGCTCTGGTCTCGCGGTTCGTAGTACTGCTGTACTTGAAAAAGATAGTGAGATATCTTTTCATTTGTGAGAGTTTGCAGGCAATCGAAGATATTCCGAAGAACTATAATGGATATGTTCCAAAGATCGAAACAAAATGGCATCCGAATTGTTTAAACTGCCACAGCAGTAATCCACGAGAACCCGAGATCACGTGTTTACGAAGTGGAGACATAACGTCCCTTGAGACACCTTTTTAGTTAACACTGGAAGCGACGATCCAGAATCACTGGAATTAATTCTCGTAAAAATCATTTGTCCAAAAACGAAATGAGACCGTTCGAAGCTAAAGACCAAAATCAGTGGCCTTGCACAAGCAGCTATTTCTGCTGCTAGGCTGGGATCCTTCGTTTCTGATATGCAGCTAGTTCTTGGAGCAACGGGATGTAACAAGTGTGGATGAAGGGGTCTTGAATACGTGCTTTCCGCTGTTGAATTCTTCAATGTCATTAATGATACCAGACTGTTTGAAGTATCTAGTACACAAAAATCAATAGAAAACTCTCAAGGCAGTTCATTTATGTAGTTTGTATTCGACAATGTGAAAGTAAATATTGATCCTATTGACCGAAAAAGCTTTTCACGCTGTGAGTGGTATCCGATTTGTAACACCAAAATCGTCAGTTAGTGCTGGAGCAACTATTCCAAAACTGACAAAAATTCCTGCTGCAACTGCCTTAGGAAAATTAGGAACTGTGTCTGTAGTTTCATTTCAGAGAAGAGACAGAGAACTGTCGAAAAAATTCATACGAAGTACCTCCCAACAGAGGCAGAATTGTCAAATTATGAGCTGCTATAGGCTTATAGCAAAAGACAATCAGTGGCCAACGTTCCAAGTTAGAAGACACTTATTGAAGCTGAACACGCGTATGGAGATTACTAGATTTCACGAATATCTGTCTGCCATTCGTGATTTCGCCTCCCTCATCATATGATACGGCACATACTGCACTTTTGGTTGCATCAAAAAAGTCTTAAGGCATTTAATATGGAGTGCTGCTTCGTCACATTTGGCCAACCTGTTTAAAAGAAGGCTCGAGACATGGTTGGTTCCTCCAGCTCTAACACTGAGCTGGAATCTGTCATTGACCACGTTGGAGGTTTTCACTTATTAATGTCTTTCCTGGAAGGTATATGACATATTATAGATAGACGCGGGTTGCAAGATGTGTTTAGTATTATCTACGCAGCCAAATCGACAAAAAACGTTACGACTAGACACAACAAGTCATTTACGGGCCCATGAATTGCCACACCTGAGTTTGGCCCATATTATTTTATCGAAGATCGATCGACCGCGGGAAGAACATTCAGTACTTTAAACTATTCTCCGTGACAGGGACACTAACAGATTGGATGTAGATGTGTCTCCTGTGGGTGAAATATTTTCTCAAAAAGTTGAAGAATTTAGTAACAATGGAGGTACAGCAAGATTGTGGCCGTAGTACTTCAAAACTGTAACTACTGTAAAGAAATTTGTTGAAGCTGAGAGGCGTGGAGATTGGCCATTGCATTTGTAATGTATTAAGGATAATGTGCTCTGTTTTCATGCTGCTAGTCACTGTCTTTACGCTAAATTATGTCATTTATACTTACAAGACGTGACCGAAGTGATAATGAAACTTACTCGACAAAAATATGATCTCTTTGTGACTAAGGGTTGTTTCACAATCAGACGGTCAGGAAAACTGAGGAAGAATTTGCCTGACATGACAGTTTAACAAATCTTAACGCGAACAGTCAAGTGAAGTTGTGGGTTAACGAATGGTTGACGATTTGCAGATAGCACTCTGGCCAGACGGATTGCTGCGATGCCTGAAACGGTTGACAAGATTGTCCAAGTTGTGTAATTGTGTGGTGTATCACTTGCAGCCTGTAAGAAAGATGTGAATGCTAGAAATGCAAGAAGATGAAATACATGCCAAAATGTGGAATAACTAGTTTTCGTCACATGATCCCTTTCCTGTTCATGAGCGTGTAATATCCATTAGCACTGGAATAGAAGGCGAAGAAAATATCAGTTGCCACAAGACTGATGAACTTGTGAATTTATGTATATCAAAGATTATTGGCATAGGCATTGATAGTATGAAATTTCAAAGAAATGTATGATATCTAATAATCACTACGCACGACAAGGTAATTCCTATCAACGTTAAAACGATTTTTCTCATATTTGCTTTCCAAAGAAGTCCAATGAAGACCTTCAGCACTACATTGAGTACGGTCTGGCCCCATATCCTCTATTTACGTTTGACGACTTAGGTAAGCAGAAAACACAAGGAGCTGCGTTTTACAAGTTGTTTCTTGCCTTTAAAGGCCCAGATGACTTCGAAAAGGCAATGTTCGTTGTAGATGGAGGATTTATGTTCCATAGAGTGACATGCCAGGCAAAAGAACTATTGTGGTATTTAATTACAAAGTATGCAGATCACATCAAGCGTTGGTATGGCAGAAAAGTCAAGAGTGTTTTTAATGGATACCCTGATGTGACAAGCGACAGGAGAACGAAATCAGCTGTCATGTTTAATTAAATATCGTTAGTAGCCACGGCAAAAGATGGCGACGGCCAAAGATTTGTTTCTGTCGAACGAACGGAATAAACAGTGCCTTATTTCTTTACTGAATGCACAACTTTAGGGCGAGAACTTGAATATTAAGAAATCTCCTGAGGACCCCGGTGATGTAATTGTAGCTGCTGCTGTTGACATTGCTCAGCAATCTTTGTTGTTATCGTTGGGCAGGACACAGCCCTTATTTTATTCTGACTTCTTCAGCGCCATTGTACCCCAATGCTTTTCTAATGAAGGCGGGAAAGGACAGACAAGGCGACGTAGTCTACAGTCCCGTAAATTCAGTGCTGCTCAAGTATCGAAAGACAACATTCTGCTTCAGCATACCTTCAGTGGCTGAAACATGATTTCATCCTTTTTCGGGAAGGAAAACTGAAACTCCTCAAGGAAACGGAGACGAAAAGCAACCTGCAGGAAGCAGCAGAGATATTCAGGACCACCAATGCTACTGTTGATGAGACTGACGACTCTGGGTTAAACTTCATAGCAGCCCTGTACTGCGAAAATCATGCAAAGCCATTAAATGTGCTACACAATTAAATATTTGAAACGTGTATATCAAATACATAAGTCATCCGCGGGTTTTGGCCTCCTAGAGAAGAAGCTGCGTGACAGCTTTCCCTGGGGACGTATTTACCGGTGAAAGTTTGGTATAACAACCACCTAGATACATAACAATGGGGCCGAAAGTCTTCAAAATTCGGCCTCTTTTCCGCTACTAAAGAAGCAGCCCTGGAACCGTTTACTGCACATGTGGCACAGGTTGCAATGGTGGAGGTTGTTCGTGCAGGTAAACGGTATTAAGTGTGTCATCGTTTGCGAGGTATGCAAAGACCAATACTGCACCAATGTTTCAACTGACTTCCCTGTTATTGACGTTGGTGACAGTGACATGGACAATGAGATTTTGGAAGAAGGAAGAAGAGATACCAACGATGATATGAATGCGGAAGAAAAGGAAGAATTAAGAGCCATTAAAGAGATAATACTGTTAAATTAAGAAAAACAGATTGTACATAGTTGAACGTGAATCTTTTGCTGTGAGACATGATACTTGGCTTTATTGTATTATTTTAACGCAAGTTTATATAATTATATATGACTCGCTTTGTTATTAACTGAACTAAGTTTCTTTATTCCAAGTGAAACAATAATAAAGCTACAGCATTTCATCTCACTAAAACACCTGGAAACAGTTTTATCGTTTACATAATATTATACTGCTGATTTCTAAATTTTCAGTACTAAAGCCTCTATTTCGCGCAGGTTAGGGATTATGTACCAGTAACAAAAATAAAAAAAAGCGAATAGTGGAAAAATTTATTGAATGGAAAGTTGAAAGTTGATATTGGTGGTTAACCGTTGGATTTACGTATAACTGAGCAATGGCGGTATTTACTTACCAGATAGGTAAGTATTTAAGTTTTTGAAAACACAGTTTAATGCTATACAACTTGTCTCGCACAAGTATTGCGTAAAACTGCCCAATTCTCAGATGCTGCACGTTTTATAGCGACGAAAACAGCGTTTTTTGAAAAGTGTGAAAAATTACCGTTGTATGACGTAGCTTTTCTATAGTAAAATCAAGTCAAATAGCAGAATTTTGGTACTCAATCGATGAAGAATTTAATGCTCTAAGTTTCTGGTAACTTTGACTTTTTCGATAAAATTCTTAGTTACGGAGGAATTTGAGAAAAAGAAATTCCAAAATGTTGAAGTACACACACAAATCGGGGCAAACTCAATCAATTCACAGGTCTACTTCAGTAATTAAAACAGTTTCCAGAATTCCAACAAGCTCTGAAAGCCAGATCTCTAGTTTTCTTAACCTAATACGAATCTCCGAATTCTCGCTGCAGGAAAACACTACGCCTCGGTATATGCTGCCGATTCGCTATAGCCTACCAGTCAGCTGCCAGTATAGCAGTGGCAATAACCTACTTTACAGCCACCCCTCCATATCTCCTTACTTCGAACTGTTCAGCGGCATCACAGTAGGTAACGTCGGTAGTCAAGTGACAATCGAAATAAGACAGTGTTTATGGAAAGACCATCCCCAGAATCCAGTAGTTAATACCTCGGAATTGGAGTGTTATAAACTTGGTGGAAATGTAGGCATTTCAGTTGTTTTAGTGTTCCATAATGAGGCGTCCCAATACTCATAATGAATTTATTCAAATGGACGGAGTTTCTTCAAAGCTTAAAGCTGGCCATTTGTCCAAAAGCAATAGTAACATTCACCACGATATCAATTACTCTTGTTTCAGTTGGTGCTTCTTCGTGCAGCTAAACAACGACGATTGCATCATCTGCAACCAGGAGTAATTCCGCTTCTTAAACAAAATAAAAAAAAAGAAAATCGTAGATTAATGTAAAGCGAAAACAGTAGCCTCCAATGTTCGAACCGGGTCGGACTCCCACTGTAACTTCTCCCAAGCTGATGATATGGCGCCCCTATTTGTATTCCTCGTAGAGCCAAAGGTAACTTCTTGCATTCTATTTCTTAAACATGAACTAAACCAGGCACTGTAGCTGACACGACGAAATGGCTTCAGTAAGACGCAGAAGATCAAAATCGGTGATATTTTATAATTTAAAAATTTTATGTCTGTATAGGGTCCGTTTTCGAGAAAAGACCTTAAAGGCAAGATGAGGAAAATGTGAGCTCGCACAGAGAGTTATCAATGGTCGTTCTTCCTACCCACCAAATGCGACCAGGAACTCTCCGCCACACATCGTAAGATGTCTTGCGGTGTATTCATGTAGGTTTAAATTTGTGTGTCTTTTCATGCAATGATTAAGTATTCGGCTGATGCGGAACTTCATCACCAAATGATTAATTAACGACGCATTGAGGAGGTATCCATCGCAGACGAGGTGCGCTCATAGATTTTGCTCGCCATGAAGAACGCCTTAGGAATACGTAAAGGGGGAAGAAAAGAAGATATAAGAAAACGTAGACGATATATTATTTAAACACGTTGTTAAAGAAATTTTCTTAGGAATGCACGATGCTCGTTGCAGACAACTGGTTGCCTTGGGAGGAAAGGCGGTGGGGTATCATCTCGCAGTGGCCTTTGTGCACAGGCTGGGCTCCCACAATGGCTACGGAAACGAGAGGCTATTCAGCCGGCAGGGATCCCCGAGCGAGCACTCGGAAAAAAGGGAAGAAGTGGAGCAGCAAAGTAAACACCGCATTAATTTTCAAAAATGGCGTAATAAAAGCACGGCCTGAGCTTGAATTTCTGAGTAAAAATTTAAAAAAAACGAGCATCAGCCATCTCCGCGGACGACGCCAGCCTGCAGACTCAGTATAACAGGCGGTCCTCCCGTTTGATGCTAACATACCACAGCATTCTCACGAGAATTTAATATCTTTGACGAATTTGAAGCAAATTATTATGGATTCTGATTGTCATTTAGAGTTTCAGTTAAGTCTGTAAACCTGTAGACTAAGAATATTATGTCGTTTCACCAGTATCCTCATCTGTTCCACAGTTAATTACAACAGAACTCTCTCACGTTTCATTGCGCAACCCGACCCTTCTATTAAGCATTAATTATTATAGTAATTCCAGCAGTGCCTTAATTACCTAAGACACAATCATCAATAAGTCTCGCATCAGTTATTGGGACACAGACGTTTAATCAGTGGTTTACAAGGAAAACGTTGTTGCTACATTGCGTCTGCGGCAAGCAACAGGATCCAAACCACATCTTTTTACATAGTATTAGGAATACAGACCACGTAAACAGTACTTGGGACTAATCACAGAGAACATGGCCACTAGTTTTCAACTCGTCGCAACACCTCATTACCCACTAACGATATAGCAACGGAAAGACTGTCACAGAGTTTGTAACCAACGCAGACTTCTCACGGAGCTTCTGAACCAATAAAACGTGCGCGTTGACGTCAACATTTGTAACACTTTTTAATGGAGAGTCAGAATATGTGCCTCTGTAACTTTAGGTAGCCATGGCTCTTAGCACTATGGGACTTAACATCTTAGGTCATCAGTCCCCTAGAACTTAGAATTACTTAAACCTAACTATCCTAAGGATATCACACACATCCATGCCCGAGGCAGGATTCGAACCTGCGACCGTAGCAGTCCCGCGGTTTTAGGTAGCCGTCTATATTGTCTTTAACGCAGATTGAAGTGGAAAAATCGTACAGGTAGGTAGTGTAAAGGAGGGCTTATCGGTTTATACAGCAGGATTGGAGAGCTACTTAATGTAGTCTTTGTTATGTTCTCGATGTTTGTTTCAAGATTCTGCGTAAAAAGTTGTTCTTCAGTAAATTTATGTGACCTGCTTCCTGAATGTGTGTTGTAATATCACACATTATGTAATATTAAAAGCAGATGTATGATGGCTATATGGAAAAATTCCGACAGCCAATAGAGAACTAAATATTCTTGCAGCATTATTAGCCTCCGTAAGACACAATAACAGATGTTTCGGATCAACAGGACACACAATAGATTTCCTAACACAGCGACCAACCGGGTTTTTGTGTTTTGCATAAGCTACCATTGAGGAAGAAAAACGCTGGTAGATGTCGGTGTTAGTGAATGGACAGGTTTCTTGCTACGGCGATGTGCCTCAGCCAGTAGAATTTAGTAAGCTTAAGGAAATTACTTTCCCAAAACGGAAATCGAGTTCACTTGACGTTATCAAACGCAGATACAGTAACTATTTAGTCAGTTTAGGAGATGTGCCTGGAAACAGTCAAGCTACGAACAGGTGAGCAAGATTATCTTTAGAGCGACTGCATGATTTTATGTTTCTTCGCTAACTGTAGTTACCGATTAAGTCTCTGTTCATTGTTAAGTACATTTAGAATTTCTGTTATTTTTATTTGACCTCAAATTAACGTGGAAAACACTGACGAGTGTTATTGCCCCATGGAATCATTAAATTGTTTCAGAAATATTTAGGACGCTTAGAAACTAAATCTATTAGAATATATCTTAGACTGAGAATAATAGGAATTTTACGTACCCATACTTTAAGTCGCTGATGGAGTACTGGTTATTCGTGGTGTTCTACTATCCCTGTTAATACATGTTGATGAACCGAACATCGCACCAGAATAATTTGGAAGAGCTACGGAGTGAGCACGTAAACTTCTACACTTTCTTGTTTCCTTATTTATTGTTTTATTTTAATGGAAAACAAGTCAACACTTTCCGTCGTTGCTGGGCGTCGCGTGAAAGACGTGATGAGCAGTATTTACATGGACTGACTCAGGTTACACACAGGAAAAACGAAGTGGCCAATATCTGCTGATACACCAGAGGTCACGAGTCTGATGTCTCTTTGAATCGACGCCCTGTATAACATTCGAAATTAAATGACACTTCAACTTTACCTTATAAAATACCTTTATACTTGTGAGACAACTACCTTATCCGGTTCGAATGGTCCTAGCTGAATAAAAATGATTTTATAATCAAGGAATATGATGACTATGCTAACATGTTAAGATCATTTATCTTTCAAACTCTGCCATTTTGTACGGTCGGTGTTTGAAGCTAAATGAATTTAAAGACATTGGCTCACGACGCCGGAGACCAACTTACGTGTAACAGAGTATTATATTTTGTACAGATAGTAAAAACTCTTTACTAGACATTACAGGTTGGTCCACTGATCGTGACCAGGCCAAATATCTCACGTAAGCATCAAACGTAAAGTGGTTCAACTCTTGTTGTTGTGGTCTTCAGTCCTGAGACTGGTTTGATGCAGCTCTCCATGCTACTCTATCCTGTGCAGGCTTCTTCCTCTCCCAGTACCTACTGCAGCCTACATCCTTCTGAATCTGCTTAGTGTATTCATCTCTTGGTCTCCCTCTACGATTTTTACCCTCCACGCTGCCCTCCAATACTAAATTGGTGATTACTCGATGTCTCAGAACATGTCCTACCAACCGATCCCTTCTTCTAGTCAAGTTGTGCCAAAAGCTCCTATTCTCACCAATTCAATTCGATACCTCCTCATTATGTGATCTACCAATCTACAGCATTCTGCTGTAGCACCACTTTTCGAAAGCTTCTATTCTCTTCTTGTCTAAACTATTTATCGTCCACGTTTCACTTTCATACATGGCTACACTCCATAAAAATACTTTCAGAAACGACTTCTTGACATTTAAATCTATACTCGATGCCAACAAATTTTTCTTCTTCAGAAACGCTTTCCTTGGTTCAACTAAAACATTCATATTTCTTTACGTACTACACGAATATATAATAAAAAATGGGGGTTCGTATTTAAAAAAAACGCGGTTCATATCCGTTTGACCTATGGCAGCGCCATCTAGCGGGCCAACCATTGCGCCATCTGGTTTCCCCCGTCAAGCTAGACGAGTTTCGTTCTTTGTAGTTTTTTCGTTTGGTGCTTATTTTGTGAGATATTTGGCCCGGTCACTATCAATGGACCACCTTGTATATTCCACAGCTATGACGAAAGTTGTTCTTACACATAAGACCATAAATCTTCTAAAATACTTTACTTTGTTGCTACTAGTTTCGACTGGTTTGTACTCCTTTGGCAGACTTTGACATAATACGTAATACGAGCCCACATATATTTCTTAAGGAGAGCACCTGTGCAATGCTATAATCGTACTATTTCGCTATATTTAAGGCACAGTCAATGGAAACCCATCAACCACCACATCCAAAAGTAATAGCCACACGCCTTAAGACATTTAGCTCACTGGGGGACGGGACGGTCTATTTCTGTACCGTAGATCGCGGTCGACCGCTGACAGATCCACAACCGCCCCCACTCTCGCACTTCCTTTTATAACTGAAACCGACATTAGAAGTATGATTCCATCAGATACCATTCCTGGGGGTTCTGACTTGATGGCGTGTCTTCACAGTGCTGCACACTTATTGTTGTCACACACTAGAGGAACTCGACGAGCGGAGTGGCCCTGCATTCGAAGAAGAAGGGCCTCATGACCTTACCTGAATTTGTGTGAGCAACTTTGGATTTCGTTGTCGGGAGAGGTTTTCTATGTTTCCAATGTGGGTTTTGGCATTTGCCAGCGGACTGTCGGAATATTATCGGACGGAATGATCCTGTTGCACGACAGAACCCGCCCGCTTACTGCCAATCGAACGAAGGCTGCGCTTCAGTGATTTGACAGGGAAACATTGCAGCGTCCTGCGTAAAGACCGGATCTTTTGTTCTGTGATTTTCACATCTTTTTGTAACTGAAGAAAGACAAGCATGGAAGTCGGTTTCAGCCGGACAAGGAACAGCAAGAGTTTGTGCGATTTGGGATCTCTCAATAGCCGAAAGTGTCTAACGCATATGGTGATTATTTATGAATGGAACTGTTCCATAGTACCGTTGTGGCGTGTGTTCGATTTTCATTTGAGTGTCCCTCATACTTACTATAAAGCTCAAGGTGGAATATAGCATACGTAATAACTGCACGTACGTAAAATATAGTTACTGCTGTAAAAACAAGCCCATATTGATATGTGGTATAGTGGATATGGTTTACATAATTCTTCTTCTTAAAGACGCACTTACTTCCAGATCATTAACAATATTATTAACATACTTTGCAATTACCGCCACATTGTAAATACCACTTTTAGTAAGTAATTAGCGATCGAAGCCGATTGTAGTTAAAAATTGTTAGAAGTTGCTGGCGAGTACTTCATCTCTTAGCGAAGCCACGTCTTTGGCTGCATAGTGAAAGGACACTTGTTCACGGTACTTCGAGGCTGTACCCCACTGACCAATACGGTAAAATAGCCGTCACGTTTTGAGCCATGTGGACGGAGACAAAGCTAGCTGGTCGATAAGCATTCTTCTTTCGCTCACCGCTTGATCTAGTCCCACATTTCCCATTGCGTTGATGCTGCCTACAAATTTCTAGTGTCTACTTGTTAAAATCAGACTCCTTTTTCATCTGTTTTACTGCGAAGGCCATTTCTAAACTGCAACATGAAGAATTTACGATGAGAACGTTACAGCTTTTGCGACTAGGTGGAATACATGTTCGATTTACATGATTTTCGGATCTATAGATGTACTTAAAAAATTCAGTTTACATCGACAGACACTGTTCCATGTTCAAGGATCAATGTCGATCTTTCATAAACACATCCATCAATATGGGTCATAGCTGAAGTTACTAATCCACTTATTTAATATTACTAAGGGGATCCGAAATTATATAGAGTTCCATTTATCCTGTTTCTGATGCTTTGTGGCACTGCATTCCACGTGGTCCCATGGAAGATATGTGTAATTTCATTATTGAATTTTCACACTCGTTTCCTGAGTAACATTCAAACGTTATTTCAAATTCTCTGTAATTACTTTTCATTCCAAAGCCACTTACAATTTATTAAGTTTTAATTGTCAGTTACATTGTGCTCGCATATTCTTCGTCTAAATTAGTGGATGGTGCGAGCATAATTCACTGAATACGTTCTGCTTCAGTCAGATACGCTGCAAGAGAAGATAGTGCCTTTATTTCTTTGCACGCATATTACAGTAAGTATAAAATAGGTCTGAGCTGCTGAGTCAGTTTCTTTTACCTTTTATTTATTTTTTAAAAAAAGGAAAGTCTTCTGTCTGGTTTGATGCGACACCCACCATCCATTCCTATCGGGTGCCAACCTCTTCATTTTAGAGTAGCACTTGCAACATACGTCCTCGATTATTTTCTGCATGTATTCCAATCTCTGTCTTCTTCTAGAGTTTTTACCGCCTACAGCTCCCAGTAGAGCTATTCCCTGATTTACCAATATATTACTTTCCTCGCGGATTCTGCGGAGTATCTTCTCATACCTCACCTTACCATTCCACCTAAAATTCTTCTGTAGTACCACATCTCAACCGCTTCGATTCTATTCCGTTCCGGTTCTCCCGCAGTATGTGTTTCACTACCATAGAATGCTGTGCTCCAAAACTTATATTCTCAGAAATTTCTTCCTAATATTAAGGCCTATGTTTGATAGTAGCGGACTTCTCTTGGCCAGGAATGCCCTTTTTGCCATTAGTAGTCCTCCTTTTGTGTCCTCGTTGCTCCGTACATATTGGGTTACTTCGCTGAGCAGAATTCCTTAACTTCATTTACTTCGTGATCACCAATCCTCTTCTCATCACTGCTATTTCTCATTACCTTGGTCTTTAGTCGATTTACTCTCAATCCACAGTCTGTACTCATATTTTATTCAGTTCTGCTTATTACGGACCTAAACTTTCAGACAATTGAATTGATTACAGGTCTTCTTAATGTCCCTGATGTCTGGGAAAAACGTCGGTTCCGAAGAATAAATTAAGTAAAGATAATAGAATCAGTTGTAACCGAGCGGTTATAGGGCGACTAATTCTACACAATAACGATAGAAAGAACAAAAACTGGAAGTAGTTAATGAAATTTAAGATAATGAAGACAACATTTTTTTTTAATCACAAAGGTTATATAAAACGGATGCCAGATCATGGTGTGAGCGCACAATATTGTTCATTTCCTAATTACGTATTTATGTATTAATTAATTCCAGACAATCAGGCGGTTATGAGCAAACAACACTGACTCCAGCACATATTCATAATGACAGCGGCATGGAATAATCTAATCGTGAAAATAGTAAAGCATATTACGCTAAGCATATGCACTTGACTGCTAATTGTTTCGCACTCAGTTTACGTAATACACTACTGGCCATTAAAATTGCTACACCAAGAAGAAATGCAGATGATAAACGGGTATTCATTGGACAAATATATTATACTAGAACTGACATGTGATTACATTTTCACGCAATTTGGGTGCATAGATCCTGAGCAATCAGTACCCAGAACAACCGCCTCTGGCCGTAATAACGGCCTTTATACGCCTGGGATTTGAGTCATACAGAGCTTGGATGGCGTGTACAGGTACAGCTGCCCATTCAGCTTCAACACCATACGACAGTTCATCAAGAGTAGTGACTGGCGTATTGTTACGAGCCAGTTGCTCTGCCACCATTGACCAGACGTTTTCAGTTGGTGAGAGATCTGGAGAATGTGTTGGCCAGGCCAGCAGTCGAACATTTTCTGTATCCAGAAAGGCCCGTACAGAACATGCAACATGCGGTCGTGCATCATCCTGCTGAAATGTAGGGTTTCGCAGAATAAAGGGTAGAGCCACAGGTCGTAACACATCTGAAATGTAACGTCCACTGTTCAAAGTGCCGTCAGTGCGAACAAGAGGTGACTGAGACGTGTAACTAGTGGCACCCCATACCATCACGCCTGGTGATACGCCAGTATGGCGATTAAGAATATACGCTTCCAATGTGCGTTCACCGCGATGTCGCCAAACACGGATGCGACCATCATGATGCTTTAAATCAAACCTGGATTCATCCGAAAAAATGACGGTTTGCCATTCGTGCACCCAGGTTCGCCGTTGAGTATACCATCGCAGGTGCTCCTGTCTGTGATGCAGGGTCAAGGGTAGATGCAGTCATGGTCTCCGTGCTGACAGTCAATGCTGCTGCAAACGTCGTCGAACTGTTCGTGCAGATGGTTGTTGTCTTGCAAACGTCCCCATCTGTTGACTCAGGGATCGAGACGTGGCTGTACGATCCGTTACAGGCATGCGGATAAGATGCCTGTCATATCGACTGCTAGTGATACGAGGCCGCTGGGATCCAGCACAGCGTTCTGTATTACCCGCCTGAACCCACCGATTCCATATTCTGCTAACAGTCATTGGATCTGGACCACCGCGAGCAGCAATGTCGCGATACGATAAACCGCAATCGCGATAGGCAACATTCCGACCTTTATCAAAGTCTTAAGCGTGATGGTACGCATTTCTCCTCCTTACACGAGGCATCACAACAATGTTTCACCAGGCAACGCCGGTCAACTGCTGTTTTTGTATGGGAAATCGGTTGGATACTTTCCTCATGTCAGCACGGTGTTGGTGTCGCAACCGGCGCCAAATTTGTGTGAATGCTCTGAAAAGCTTGGCATTTGCATATCACAGCATCTTCTTCCTGTCGGTTAAATTTCGCGTCTGTTGCACGTCATCTTCGTGGTGTAGCAATTTTAATGAACAGTAGTGTAAATAGCTTCACGCAGCCTACCGTAATGCCTATTGTTAACCTTTGTGCTATTGTAATTGTTCTTAAAGAAATACTCTCTGTTAAGTAAAATAGGTCTTAGTAGCGCGTAACTTCCAATATACATTTACTGATTGGCGTTTGCATAATACTGTTAAGTATTTTAGAAATGAGAGTAGAAACTGTTGACAAAACAAAGAAATTAAATATTCTGATCTATTACTGAAATTGGTTATCATAATCGCTGAATGTTAACACTGGTTATTCAAGTGAATATTTTCTGAGCAACTAAGTCCATTGACTTCAACTAACACTCACAATTATTTTTTAACTATTGATAACTTACACTTTGATAAAAAAATTATCAGAATTAATTTAGCTCATCGTTTATAGTCTTTTTACCACATACAGTGACACTCAGTTTTAATTAATAACGACAGAATAGCACGGTATTTCGTAACAGTCAGGTTCAAGCGCCTGTAACACAGCATTAAAGTTAAGTTGCTAATTATTCAGAAAATGAAACTACTAAGTTGACTACCCTTGAAACACTTCTAAATATTAAGATTGGACTGGTCCTACTTCACTGAGTGCCTGCTGCTGCCTCGTAAGGTAATAATCGCCGATAATGCATGGCAACACGCCCTTCTTAGCGTCGCTTTGTAATAAACAATTTTGGGTGCACGGTGCTCTTCTTTCATCTTAATTCCATTGATGCTTTTTGCAGTGTGCCCAATTAACAACCAGCTCCAACATTTCCTAGTTCAAATAAACTTTCTGATGTTTCTCAATAGCAGACTTCTCTGACTAAATGAGTGTTTCTGCTACATTTTATTACAGAATTCTTTTTAGGTATTGCGTTTAAATTCATCATCATCTTCTTGGACAGTTTCCAGCCACTGGCTGGGTCTGTCGGGAACACAAGCCTCTCCATCGTGTTCTGTCTTTCCACCATTCCCCCTCTTCCACCTTCTTCCAGTTCTCTCCTCTTCTCATCACACATTCCCTCACTCCCTTCACCCATCTATCCCTTGGTCTTCCTCTGGGCCTCTTCCCCTCCAGTTGCAGATCAAACATCCTCTTTGGAATTCTTCCCTCATCCATTCTCTTCATGTGTCCATACCACTGCAGTCTTGATTTTTCTATCCTGTCCTGTACTGGTTCCTCCTTTAGTCTTTCCCTCACATACACATTTCGCAATCTGTCTCGTCTTCCAGAATGAGATTTTCACTCTGCAGCGGAGTGTGCGCTGATATGAAACTTCCTGGCAGATTAAAACTGTGTGCCCGACCGAGACTCGAACTCGGGACCTTTGCCTTTCGCGGGCAAGTGCTCTACCAACTGAGCTACCGAAGCACGTTTTAATCTGCCAGGAAGTTTCATATCAGCGCACACTCCGCTGCAGAGTGAAAATCTCATTCTGGAAACATCCCCCAGGCTGTGGCTAAGCCATGTCTCCGCAATATACTTTCTTTCAGGAGTGCTAGTTCTGCAAGGTTCGCAGGAGAGCTTCTGTAAAGTTTGGAAGGTAGGAGACGAGGTACTGGCAGAAGTAAAGCTGTGAGTACCGGGCGTGAGTCGTGCTTCGGTAGCTCAGTTGGTAGAGCACTTGCCCGCGAAAGGCAAAGGTCCCGAGTTCGAGTCTCGGTCGGGCACACAGTTTTAATCTGCCAGGAAGTTTCTGTCTCGTCTTGTTACACCCAACCTGCTCCTCTGGAACTTCATTTCACTAGCCTGTATTCTACTTTTGTCGCTTTTGTGCATTACCCATGTCTCACTTCCGTATGCCAATATGGGGACAAAGTAGGTTCGGTATATAATTCCCTTGGATTTCTGTGGCACCTCCTTGCTCCAAATAAGCCCCCTAATGCATCTGTAGAACTGCCCTGCTTTTCTGTACCTTTCATTTATTTCCATTGCGTTTCCCCCCTTACTTTCAATCACGCTTCCCAGGTACTTGAAGTTCTCTACCAGTTGTAGTTTTTCCCCTCCACAAGTTGTATCCACATTTGGCCTATTCTTCTTCCTTGTTGTGACGATTATTTCACTTTTCTTTGCAGAGAAATGCATTCCATATTGTGCTGCCGTTGCCTCACATGCATCTAACTGCTCTTGCATCTCCTTCTCGCAATTTCCCCATAACATCAGGTCATCGGCAAAAAGCACTGCTTTCATTTTATGATCTCCAATTGCATCTGATACTTGCTGTAGGATTTCATCCATAACAATAATAAACAATAAAGGCGAAAGTGCACTTCCCTGTCGCAGCCCATTTTCCAGCTTGAACCATGCAGTACGTTCCCACCCCACTTTCACACAACTCTCACTTCCCTCATTCATTTTTCTGACTTTTCGTGTTATCTCTTCATCTATCCCTTTTGCGTTCAGCACATCCCAGAGCTTGTCCCTACAGATACTGTCATACGCCTTTTCAATATCCAAAAAGGCCATGATTAAGTCCTTCCCGTACTCATAGTGCCTCTCCTGCAGTTCCCTTACCGCAAATATGAGGTCCGTTGTTGATCTTCCCGGTCTGAAACCGTACTGCTCCTCTTGCAGTCTACTTTCAATACTGCTTCTTATTCTCTTCTCCAGGATCTTTTCATAGATTTTTCCACAGTGGCTTAGCAGGGTGATTCCTCTGTAGTTCTCACATCTCCTTTTATCCCCTTTCTTGAAGATCGGGACTATAATTCCTTTCTTCCAATCCTCAGGAATTCTGTTCTCCTTCCACACCACCCTCAGCACTCTGTATAGCCACTGGGTTCCTACTTCTCCTGCTGCTCGTATAATATCCACTGTTACTTCGTCCCAACCTGCTGCCTTGCCCCCTTTCATCCTCTTTATGGCTTCTTCCATAAGTCCCATAAGTCCAACCCCTCGTCCAAGTCGTGGGAGATGGGCAAAGGCACAAAGTAGGGGACTGCCTATAGGGGCGATGTACAGCGGGGACTTCGTGTACCCCAGGACCGCTACGGTAGCTGAGAAGGCCCTATGGGAACCCTGAAACGTGACGGCTAACGGGGCTCTGGTGAAGCTGCGATAGGCCTAGCAAGCCAGTAGTGGATAAATCAACTGCATTTAAAAAGGGAAGAAGGGAACATTGCGTTTAAATTACTTAACCATATTTATTCAAAGAAAATATTTACAAAATAATGACAAAATATGTTACATAAAATAATTACTGATTGACTCAGAATTACAGCTTTAATACTGTGTAAAATTTCTCATGTTAGGCACTGTGTTGTTGTGTTAAATGCTGGTCTTGTAATTCTTCATCACTTTCACCGAGGATAGCTATGTCATCAGCGAATCTCGTCATTGATATCCTTCCATGTCGAATTTTAATCCTGTTCTTGAATCTTTCTTTTATTTTCGTCATTGGTTCTTCAATGTTTAAATTGAACAGTAGGAAGGCGCAAGACTGTACCTGTCTTACACCCTTTTTAATCCGAGCACTTCATTCTTTGTCCTCCGCTCTTGGTTCTCGTACATGTTGTATATCACCCATCTTTCCATGTAACTTATCCGTATTTTTCTCAGAATTTCGAACGGCTTGCAGCATTTGTCGAACGCTTTCTCAGGTCGACAAATCCTATGAACGTGTCTCGATTTACTTCATTCTTGCTTCCATTATCAACCGCAGCGTCGGAACTGCCTTTCTGGGGCCTTTACCATTTCTATAGCCAAACTGATGGTTATCTACCAAATCGTCAGTTTTATTTTCCATTCTTCTGGATATTATTCTTATCAGCAACTTGGTTGTATGAGCTGTCATGCTGATTGTGCGATAATTCTCGCACTTGTCAGCTATTGCAGTCTTGGGGATTGTGTGAATGATGTTTTTCCAGAGGTCAGATCGTATATCACCAGAGTCATACATTCTACATACCAACGTGAATAGTCGTTTTGTTGCCAGTTTCACCAACAATTTTAGAACTTCCGATGGAATGTTATCTGTCCTCATTTATTTGATCTTAGGCCTTCCAAAGCTCTTTTAAATTCTGATTCTAATACTGGAGTCCTTATCTCGTACCTATCAGCTCTTGTTTCTTCTTCTGTCACGTCATCAGAGAATTCCTCCCCATTGTAGAGGAATTCAGTATAACCCTTTCCACCTACTCCCTCTCTCCACTGCAGTTACCAGTGGAATCCCCATTGCACTCTTAATATTACCACCTTTGTTTTTAATTTCAGCAGAGGTTGTCCTGACTTTTCTGTAAGATGTGTCGGTCCTCAGTTTGTTTCACATTTTTCATGGAGACATTTCGCCTTAGTTTCCCTAAATTTCCTGTTTATCGCATTCCCAAGTGAATTGTGGTACTTCTGTACTCATGAATTTCCGTTAACGCTTTTGTACCTCCTTCTTTCGTCGAACAACTGAAGTATTTCTTCTGTTATCTGTATTCTTCGCATTTTCTTTCTTCGTACCTATTTTTTCTTTCCACTTTCTGTGATTGCCCTTTTTAGAGATGTCCATTCCTCTTCAACTGAACTGCCTACTAAGTCTAGTCCCTACCGCAGTGTTTATAGCTTCAGTAAACTTCCCATAGCGCCTCTGTATTACATTTCTTTCCGCAATGACTCCTTCTGACTAATCCCTGAAACTGCAGCCTACTCTTCATAATTACTAAATTGTGGTCTGAGTTGTATCTGCTCCTAAGTACGCTTTACATTCCAATACCTTATTTCGGAGTCTCTGCTTGACCGTGATGTAACTAACTGAAATCGTCCCGTATCTCCCAGCCAAGTATACCTCCTTCTCTGGTGATTCTTGAACAGAGTATATGGTATTACTATCTGAAATACATTGCTGAACTCAATTAGTCTTTTTCCTCTCTTATTCCTACTATCAAGCCCATACTCTCCCGAAAACCATTCTTCTATTCCTTAGCTTACAACCGCATTCGAATCCCACGTGACTACGACATTTTCATCCCCTTTTATATACTGAATTACCCATTCAATATCCTCGTATGCCTTCTCTACCGCTCTAGTGGGTGAAAGCGAATCTGAAAGTTAATCTAAATTTGTACGTAGCTTAACACTAACTGTCAGTGACCAACTTCATTTGCGAGAATGGTAAGAAACACATATCCTGCCTGAAACATATTGCAATCACAATGTATGACTATGAACTTTCATAAAAGTAAAGATGGTCTCTCTGAGGTTTGGTTAAAGAAGGAATCTGTTCTTTACACAGTTTGTCTTAAGCGGTTGCAAATTGCTCTCGTAGTCAGAGAGCGTCTCGATATCAGAGCTCCAAAATCCAACTTCAGAGAAAGATAGAGTTGCAAAGCGTACTCTAAAAACATTGCTATCAATCTTGGTTCATAATTTGTAATTATGGATTTTAAATAATTGAAAATTAATTGAATCTGAGATGTGGATAATGACTCTGGTATAAACGAACTCATTTCCAGGTTCAGTTCCTTACATTTAATAACATGTAATGAAACTTCAAAAAATACTTGAGCGTTCTTTGAAACCACATAAGAATAATTCAAGGTTTACAAAAATTCAAGTTAGAAAATAGAATCTCGCATGTAAAATCTCCTCTTAAACAAGTTTTCAAAATCTAATTCTCAACTCCATTTATATCCCAATCATCGATAAATCCTAACTAAAAGAAATTGAAAAGATAAAGGATTCCTATTCTGGATGCGTGACGAATCAAGAAAGCTGCATTATCAAACCACTGCCCCAAATAACAAAAGCTTAATCATTGCCTGTAATCCATTCGACAAAAGGACTATCGCTCCAATGTAAAAATTAATTCTTTTTCTGTCCGGAATAACTCATCCACCGATTCTTAAAATAATTGTAAAACTCTCCATTGCTTGTCTCTTTCTGCTACTAGAACAAAACTCGACTGTTGACATATAATCCCAAAGCTAAAATAATCGTCTCCTCTCCTCGTGAACAAAACATAAATCTGGCGCGCACCTCCGCAGAGCAAAGATCATCTCTGACTCGTCTCCGTGCGTCGCAGATTCTATGTGGAGGCTGCGCACACATGTCTAAGCAATTCACACGTGTCAAGCGCGATGTTGGTCATCCAAAACAACAAAAATGCCTACATTATTAGCAGACACACATTTCATTCATTCCATTTCTCTTCACTGACCCCCACTATATCTAGACTGAACCTTAACATTTACCTTTTCAGATTTTCTACCTTTCCTACCAAGTTCAAACGCCTTACATACCAATCCCCGACTCGTAAAACGTTATCCTTCTGTTGGTTATTCAATATTTTTCCCAAAATCAACTCCCATTTCGCAGTTCCCTCTCGGAGACACGAATGGGGGATTAGTCCGAAATCTTTTGCCAATGGAGAAATCGTCATGACGGTGTCAGCTATTGCGCTGTGAACAAAAATGGCTCTGCGCACTATGGGACTTAACTTCTGAGGTCATCAGTTTCCTAGAACTTAGAACTACTTAAACCTAACTAACCTAAGGATATCACACACATCCATGCCCGATGCAGGATTCGAACCTGCGACCGTAGCGGTCGCGCGGTTCCAGTCTGTAGCGCCTAGAACCGCTCGGCCACCCTGGCCGGCGCGCTGTGAACAGTGCGAAGAGGAGCCCTCATGCGAGTCCCCGTCGTTCTATGTAGCGAGAGAGGCCGAATTTCGTGTAGCGACATAGACACAGTGTCAGCTATGATTGTGTTTATGGAACTGCGACATATGTTAGTGTCTGGCACGTCAACTGAGACATCGAAAAACATTTTCAGATGTTTGTACGTCTCCTGATGTTTGTGGAAACAACTACAGTTTCGTCACGTTGTTTTCCATTTAAAGCCTACCCGTTGGTCGTTCCATATCTCATAATAGTAAAGTGCCCAATTCAAAGGAAAAAGGTAGCGATTGTATTAACTTGCTTAAACTGGAAAAAAAAGTTATAGTTGACCTTTGCCAGGAGACGTCTGATTTTTTCTTACAGTAAACCACCTGCTGTCAGACAGCTGCATTCCACGCCATCCAACAATTAGGACACTTTTCATTCAGAATTTGCTTTGCAACACGGAGACTGTGAGCAGGACAGCGGTCGTTTTGGAACAACATACATTGTCGCTTATACAATGGAACATCTTCTAGAATGGGTTACAGTGTTCGGTAGAAAGTGTGCATACATACTTCCATATAACATCCCTGGGATGAAGTAACGTCCCCCAGTGGAATTTCTTATGATACCCCACTATTGGTTTCCGCTTCACGGTCGTTGTACATGACGAAGCCATCGTCGATTTTCAGCTGCCCAGTAGTGCACGTTATGTAAAGTTACATTACCGCGGTTCGTAAACGGTGCTTCGTCCGAAAGAGAACATCCGGTAAAACTTAGCGTCTTCTCCCAAGCGACGCAGAGTTAAACCACAAAGTTCAGTACGACCTTCCATTCCACATCATCCGAGTACCTGATATAGCGATAGATATTAAGGGTAGAATTCGCGTCGATGCAAGATGCTAATGCCACTCCGCTGGCTGATCCCACATTCCTTGGCAATACGTCTCATGCCGCCATTCGCCGTATAAAAGTATCTTGCCTAACTTCTCCTCATCGGTGTACAGGTCTGCTTCCAAGGAAATTTGAAGCAGAAATGACATGCCGACAGATGGCCCAGTTCTTGCTGATTTTGCACCGCAAGCAAATAAACAGTCGAAAGGTTTGTATAACGGCACAGCCTAGCAATACCGTATTTACGACGCAATACCGTTTTCGTCCGACTTGCCTTTCAAGTTTAGTAAATTTCTTGGATTCTTTTGCAAACGATTTAGATTTCGACGATAACAAGTGTTATATCACTGTAATAGGCTTTTCAAGCACTTTCGGATGCTGTTACAAAAATTAATTCATTCACTTTAAAATGTCATACGTGCTTCAATATCTCAATGGATACATGCCCCTTAACGTACTATCATTTCCCGAATACCTCGTTTCGATTGGAACCGTTCACGAATGTGGAGCCACGCCGACTCTAGTGCTGTAGCCAGCTGCACTAGGATTCTCAGTTCAGGATCCATAGCACGACCAGCCCGATCGAGGTCGACCCGCAGATTCTCGATTAGATTTAAATTCGGGGTGTTTAGCCGCCAGAGGAGTACGGTAAACTCATCCAGGTGCTCTTACAAGCGCGGGCATACATTGTGAGCTGTGTGACACTTTGCTTTTTCATGCTGGATGCTACTGTGCCGGGGAAAATCAAACTACATGTAGCGCTGAACAAGGTCGCCATGGATAGATGCGTACTTATCTTGATCAAGTGTGTCACACATAATGACGAGATAACCCAGGGAAAGGAACTAAATTCCCCAGACCATAATGCTTCCTCCTCCAGCCTGATCCATTCCGACGATTGTTGCAGGGTGCTTGAAACCTGGTGGTAGTCAAGGGAAAGCAGGATGCGGTTACGATTGTGGATGGGGCCGTAATCAGTTACTGTTGGTTGCCTTTTGCAATTACATACAATTTATTTTAAACTAGTAATTCCAGACTCAACAATAAATCAAAAATACCACACATTATTAATGAAGGAATAAACAACAGTCTAAATAACAGTGTTTTCAGTGAGTTACAATTTAACAAATCACCATTAAATACAGATACAACAGATAATGTTTTAAAAGAAAGCCACTGTGAACTGGGCAGGAGGCCTTACACGCCAGGAATGGCTATAAATTATGAATTGTTTAAAACCCGCTGCAAATTACAAATTACAGGCATTGAAATATTAAAGGCAAGTCGCCACTAACACAGCAGACGGCATCAGACGCCGGGAATGGCAGTAAATGAGGTCTTTAAGGATTACTGCTAAAATACAAATACCAAATTAGAATTTTAAGACAAACGACCACAATCACGCCTGAAGGCCTTACACGCCAGAAGCGGCGATAATATAAAAAAAGTTTTGAAAGCTGCTCTAAAACAGCAAATACAAGAGCAAAAGTTAATTAAAAAAACGGTCAACTGATCCAGACGGTGCTCCAGGAATCGACCTCTGAGAAGGTCTGGCAACAAACACTTTCGCGAGCGATGAGATAGGCAGCCAAGAGTTGCATTCACTCCACAAGATGGAAACTCAGACAAGTGGCAGTCTAAAGAATGACTAATAATAATCTTGCTCAAGCTATCTGACGTCCGATAAACCAAATGCAACGATGGAACAATACGACAAAGTCGGAACCGAGGGTCTGCACTACGTCCAGAATACTATCTTTAGATCCCCCAGAACGAGAAAGGAATCATTATCAACAGAGTCGAGGAATCATCAACCGGCCTACAATCAAGAAAGCTGTGAAAACTACACGCCTTATTGGACAGCAGCGGTAAGGCGAGGAAATGTACACTGCCGTTACATACACTAACTCCCAGGGCTGGTAACTTGGGCGTTAGTGGCGACAAGGCATGAAAAATTACCGCTGGTTGAACATGCCAAATTGTGAAAAGTTGAACGCAGTAAATAGTAATAAGAAGTCGAGGAAAGCTGATGAGATCCGCCTTTCCCAAGCACTCCACTCCCTGCTCTTCGCCTCGGCGACGCTACGAGCAGCAACACGAACCCAAGCCACTGGACACTCGCGGGATATCACAGTGGTGGAGGTTTCTCTGCTTGGATTGAAATACACTCATCTTAAAGCTTGCTGGATCTGGTTTACGACGAGGTCGTGCACCCTCGTGACCACAGCCCTTCCATCCGGCAGTCCATGCGTGCCGCCAGCGGTCCTTGCGTGTTCGCGCACTGCGCGGACCTGGCTCCTCCTCCGTCCCCAAGCGAACTCGCCACTCACACGACCCAGCAGAACAACGATGTCGCCCGAAAGATAGGCTAACAGTTACTACATATCGATAACCGCTGCTGCTGCCACTAGCGGACAGGTAACGCTTTCGAAACCGTGTGGCGCCAGTCAATACGAGAAGAAGACAAACAACCGCAACCATGACAAATAAACGATACCGTCTGGCCTCCAAGAGAGGGCGCAAACCTACAAAGGTCGTCTGTCATCTGGAATGGCCATCTGTCGCCACTCAGTGAACGTCCACTTGTCGTATTGGCGTGCAAATTTCAGCCTTCGTCGCCGATGAACAGCTGTCAGCATGGATGCACGAACCAGGCGCCTGCCCTGGAAGCCCGTACGCAGCAACGTTCCTTCAACAGTCTTTGAGGATCCGCAGTCGTCCTTCGCCCCCGTCATCTCCAGACGTCATCTCCTCGGCGCACGTTTTGGATAGCGCCATTTTGTCATGCACAGTATACTTTAACCATGGCGGAACGCGAACTGTATATACACATAGCCTTTTCGGAAATACTTTAAAACGCTGGCACGAAAGTCGATGATGGTAACCTTTTTGACGACAGATAAATCGCTCTGTATTCACATTACGGTTACGACTGCACTGTTTTCCGTGTCCCCCTGACACGCTTTATCTACCCTCCTCTGCTAGTGCTGCCACCTGCCGTGTGTGAGTGGTTATTGCACGTTGACGTCTAACATTAAAGTGACTCTGTTGTGTATACGAGTCGTTTTGCACCAAGATACAGAGCTGTGCTAATTCATACGTTGCAAAGATCTGGTTACGAAGGTGACACTGTAGTTGCATCGCTTAGTAATGTTATCTCTGTGCCATTGCAGTGCAGATGCACATAACATGATGTAACATGTGTAGATGTGCCTGTTGTGAAGTGAGCATGCGGCTTCATTCCGCTGTGTTTTAATTACTTCATTGAAATCGCCACATATGCAATTCAATGACGAATAATGGAAGAGCGTACGACAGCACAGCAACTTGTATTTTGGTAAATGTCACTCCGCAAGTACTGCGTGTGTTTTCATATATTGTTTAAATCAAATGTTTAGCATTATGCCAAACAATCTTCATCTGACTTTTGTAAACCTGGTGATCATAATCAGCCTACGGATTCTTCAAACCGTTGATCTTACGTAATCTTCAGTTTCATTGACAATCAGGAATCGAATGCACACTGATACACAATTTTACATTTACAATGATTTGTCCGGTAGCAGAAATAACACGTCTCCGTTTCATTAGGATAATTATTTTTGGCTTTCTCTGTTACCACTAGCACTAATGGTATTGCTACACGTCCTGGAACTGCGTTCTTAATTTCTGTAGAGGACTTTACTCTAGGAAGAGCAGTATATTACACTTTACTTGGCCAGCCTACTCATGGCTAAGCCCTAAGTACCTAAAGCAGCGCCGGTACGATACATACCAACATAAATAAAAAAGTAAAATAAATGAAAAAATATATACGATTATTGCATGTGATGGAAACAGGTAACTTTCTCAAACATTCTGAAGACATTCAGTTGTACGGTAGTAACGGCACCAAAACATCACTTTTGCCACTTACGTTAAATCAGTAAGTGGCTCGAAACATCATGTTCAGACACTCCGGGATGATGATGGCACTGAAACAGAGGATGACAAGCGTAAAGCTGAAATACTAAACACCTTTTTCCAAAGCTGTTTCACAGAGGAAGACCGCACTGCAGTTCCTTCTCTAAATCCTCGCACCAACGAAAAAATGGCTGACATTGAAATAAGTGTCCAAGGAATTGAAAAGCAACTGGAATCACTCAACAGAGGAAAGTCCACTGGACCTGACGGGATACCAATTCGATTCTACACAGAGTACGCGAAAGAACTTGCCCCCCTTCTAACAGCCGTGTACCGCAAGTCTCTAGAGGAACAGAAGGTTCCAAATGATTGGAAAAGAGCACAGGTAGTCCCAGTCTTCAAGAAGGGTCGTCGAGCAGATGCGCAAAACTATAGACCTATATCTCTGACGTCGATCTGTTGTAGAATTTTAGAACATGTCTTTTGCTCGAGTATCATGTCGTTTTTGGAAACTCAGAATCTACTATCTAGGAATCAACATGGATTCCGGAAACAGCGATCGTGTGAAACCCAACTCGCTTTATTTGTTCATGAGACCCAGAAAATATTAGATACAGGCTCCCAGGTAGATGCTATTTTCCTCGACTTCCGGAAGGCGTTCGATACAGTTCCGCACTGTCGCCTGATAAACAAAGTAAGAGCCTACGGAATATCAGACCAGCTGTGTGGCTGGATTGAAGAGTTTTTAGCAAACAGAACACAGCATGTTGTTATCAACGGAGAGACGTCTACAGACATTAAAGTAACCTCTGGCGTACCACAGGGGAGTGTTATGGGACCATTGCTTTTCACAATATATATAAATGACCTAGTAGATAGTGTCGGAAGTTCCATGCGGCTTTTCGCGGATGATGCTGTAGTATACAGAGAAGTTGCAGCATTAGAAAATTGTAGCGAAATGCAGGAAGATCTGCAGCGGATAGGCACTTGGTGCAGGGAGTGGCAACTGACCCTTAATATAGACAAATGTAATGTATTGCGAATACATAGAAAGAAGGATCCTTTATTGTATGATTATATGATAACGGAACAAACACTGGTAGCAGTTACTTCTGTAAAATATCTGGGAGTATGCGTGCGGAACGATTTGAAGTGGAATGATCATATAAAATTAATTGTTGGCAAGGCGGGTACCAGGTTGAGATTCATTGGGAGAGTCCTTAGAAAATGTAGTCCATCAACAAAGGAGGTGGCTTACAAAACACTCGTTCGACCTATACTTGAGTATTGCTCATCAGTGTGGGATCCGTACCAGATCGGGTTGACGGAGGAGATAGAGAAGATCCAAAGAAGAGCGGCGCGTTTCGTCACAGGGTTATTTGGTAACCGTGATAGCGTTATGGAGATGTTTAACAAACTCAAGTGGCAGACTCTGCAAGAGAGGCGCTCTGCATCGCGGTGTAGCTTGCTCGCCAGGTTTCGAGAGGGTGCGTTTCTGGATGAGGTATCGAATATATTGCTTCCCCCTACTTATACCTCCCGAGGAGATCACGAATGTAAAATTAGAGAGATTAGAGCGCGCACAGAGGCTTTCAGACAGTCGTTCTTCCCGCGAACCATACGCGACTGGAACAGGAAAGGGAGATAATGACAGTGGCACGTAAAGTGCCCTCCGCCACACACCGTTGGGTGGCTTGCGGCGTATAAATGTAGATGTAGATGTAAACATCTGGAATGATATTTATTGCGTATCAGTGTGGGCACAAATACTGGTTGTCAAACGGAACACTAAGAAGTCACAGGAGATGCCCGCAGTGATCAACCAGAACATTACGACCACCTACCTAATAGACGGTAAGTCCACCTTTGGTGCGGGTAACAGACGCAACGCGTCGTGGCATGGAAGCAAAGAGGCGTTAATAGGTCGATGGAGGCAGTTGGCATCACATCTGCACACACACACACACACACACACACACACACACACCCACACACACACACACACACACAAGTCACCTAATTTTCGTAAATTCTGGGTAGGGGGGAGATGAGCTCTGACTCCACGTTCAGTCAGTCCCAGATATGTTCGCTCTGGCGAGTTGGAGGACTGTTAATTGGAACTCGCCACTGTGTTCCTCGAACCACTCGATCACACTCCTGGTCTTGTGGCATGGTGGATTATCTTGTTGAAAATGGCACTGCTGTCGGAAAACATGCAACCATAGTACGATTATCCTTGCCCGTCATGGTGTCTTGCATGAGCTCCATTGGACCCATGGATGCCCACGTTAATGTTCCTCAGAGCACATTGGAGCCGCCGTCAGCTTGTCTCCGTCACGCAGTACTGCCGTCAAGGAGCTCCCCCTGGAAGACGACGAATTCGCGCCTTCCCATCGGCATAATGAAGAAGATAACGTCATTCATCAGATGATGCAACTCTCTGCAACTGTGACAACGTCCATTGTCGATGGTACGTGGCCATTTCAGTCATAGTTGCCGACGTCGTGGTGCTAACATTGGCACCTGCGTGGGTCGTGCGCTGCGGAGGCCAATCGTTAGGCGGGAGAACGATCTTTCAAAGCTGCACCCGGCCATCATGATTTAGGTTTTCCGCAATTTCCCTAAATTCAGCAAAATGCCGGGATGGTGCCTTTCAAAGGGCACGGCCGATTTCCTTCCCCATCCTTCCCTTATCCGAGCCTGTGCTTCGTTTCTAATGACCTCGTTATCGATGTAATGTTAAACGCTAATCTCTTCCTTCTCCATCTTCTCCTCTCATAATTAGGAGTGTACAATGCACGATGTGTTCAGACACACTTGTACCCTGCCCAGCATTACAGTATGATCTTAATTCCGCCACAGTACGTCGCCTGTCCTGTTTTAGCAGTCCGTTCAGCTTTGAGGTGCCCATCCAACCCCACAACGTCTGAAAGTGATGTCACCTTGCTTTCGCCACGTGAAGAAGACAATTACCACAGCACTCCTCGAACACCCGAAAATCGTGTGGTGACCGAAACGCTCGTGCCGAACCTCCGAATTATCACAGTTTGCTCTCGGTCGCGCCCCTTCCCCATTTTACAGATGGTCAGCACGCCCACTGATACTACATGCACCGTGCATCTGTGTCACTAACAGTTATTCCTCGCCTGGTGACACTCCTACGGGCTGGACGGACTTATATCGACGGTAGGTAGGTGATCATAACGTTCTTGCTGATCTGTGTATATCACACTGTTAATTATTTCCATAGTCATTCACTGACTAAGACTAATTCTCCTCATGATAAAACTTAGGAAACTATATCCACCGAAGGCAGATGACAGCTCTCAAAACGATGAAACTGCTAAAGTAGCTTTTCAAGTAATTAACATCCAACAAGCAAAGTGGATTGAACATTGCAAGGACGCGGGATATGTAGAAACGTGGTCCACAGAGAATATAGAGGATGAAATTGAAATAGGATGTGTGTATGATCTAAATACGAACGAATTAACATAAGCTCTCAAATCCACAAAAAAGAGAAACCTACTAGTATGGATGGTATAAACGCTGAAATGATAAAATATGTTGGCTCCTTGATACAAAAGTTATTACGAAATTTATTTAATATATGCTGGAGAAGAGGAGCTATTCCAGAAGCATGGTCAAGGGAAAATGTGATATCACCATTTGAAGCAGGAGACCACAACAGCTGTTACAACTATAGAGGAATAAGCTTATTTGACAGTACATACAAAGTTTATGCAAGAACAGTGAACAAGAGGTTAAAGGTTAAAGTTAAGAGTTTATTGGGGGAAGAACAAGTGATATTTCGGAAGTCAGATCGACAACGGGTGCAGTATTTGTAATAAAACAAATAATCGAAAAATAGAGGCAGTGTAGCAGGGCAACACACGTAGCGTTCATTAATTTTATGAAGGCTTTCGATTACGGTGATAGAAGGAAACCTTGGAGAATTATGAGGGAAAGAGGATACCTACAAAACCTAATAAACGTTTCAAACGGTCTGTATAATACACGATTGTAATTTTAGATACAAATGACACTCTAATTTAATTTAATTTGTGGTAATGTCTTATGGGACGAAACTGCTGAAGTCATCGCTCCCTAAGCTTACACATTACTTCATCTAACTTAAACTAACTTACGGGATGGACAACACACACACAATCCCATACCCGAGAGAGGACTCCAACATCCGACGGGAGGAGCAGCACGGACTGTGACAAGGCACCAGGCACCGCGCGGCAATGGCACTCCAATACATCCTATAGCCAGAAACAGAGGAGTAAGACCAGGGTGCACCATTTCAGCCACATTTTTTTAATTTAATTAGATGACGCACCTTGGAAATGAAAGGAGATTTTTGACGGGGAAATCTCCATTTGAATTTCTTTTATATGCAGAGGACACCAAACTGCTGGTGAATGATAAAGGTCACCTACAAAGGGTAATTAATGTATTAGGTAAGGTTTTTGAAGAGGTAATATTTGGTGATTTAGAAATGAATACGAAGTCAGAGGCTTTCACAGGAAAATGTCCTGTATGGACAAAAATTGTATGAAAAGCAGAACAATATACCTAGTCAAACATTTTAACTGTTTAGGCTGTGACGTAGCATACCAGAATGAGGAAGACACAGAGAAGAAGTTAGTGAAGTCTGGGAATATATGTGGAAGTATAAACAAATGTCTAAACAATAAAACGATAAAGAGACAAGCAGTTCACAGAAATGAATCGTGGCTTATAAGTAAACGTCAAGAAAGACTGGTACATGCAGCGGAGAAGAGGTTTCTAGGAGCAGAGAATTGATGCACAACAGCCAGCAATTTCGAAATTAAGGAAGAACTGAATGTATTTAATACTCCTCAACAGAATACAAGGAAATAGGAGAAACTGGAACAAATAGGAGACACTGGAATGAACATCTTGAAAAAATGAGTAGAGGAAGACAACCTCCCCATACAAAGAGATTTAAGCCCCTTGAGAGAAGTCAGTGAAGACCGAGGAAGCGATGGGTCGCGTAACGGGTAAGACAAATAAAAGGCCTAATGCTTGAAGTGAAGAAGAATAAGAAGAAGATGATGATGATGCTAAATCTCTGGTTGTGTAAAACGAACTTAGTTTTCTCCTTCCGATAACATCAACATCCACATTTATGTTCCGCAAGCCATCTTGCTCAGTAGGGAAAACGGCTGTTTATAACTTCGTGTATGCTCCAATTTCTCTGACTTTCCGGTCCCGATCATTTCGCGAGGTTCATGTTGGGAAACCCAATGGTTGCCCTGCTCCTCTTGAAATGTACGTTCTCGTCATGCACATCGGCCCTTTAGCAGCGTCTGCCATTGGAGAATCCTAAGGAGATGTTTTTCACATTCCAGTGTGAACACATCTCCTTATCATTCTCGTCATTCCTAAACGGACGCTAGATTAAGCACACCGCTCTTCGTAGGGTCTTTCTCTATTGTTAATAGTACCTGCTGCATGTTTTGTTGGTTGATTTTGGGCAGGGGAGCGAACAGTGACGTCATCGGTCCCACAGGATTAGGGAAGCGTGGGGAAGGAAGTTGGCCGTGTCTTTTCAAAGGAATCATCCGTGCATTTGCCTGAAGTGATTTATGAAAATCACGGAAAATCTAAACCAGCATGCGAGTTTGAACGGCGAGGAAGTAGGCCATGCCGTTTCAAAATAACCATCCCGCCATTTGGCTGAAGCGATTCATGAAAATCGCGGAAAATCTAAATCAGGACAGAAGGACGCAGTTTTGAACCGTCGTCCTCTCGAATGCGAGTGCTGTGGGCTAACCATTGCACCGCATCGGCCGGTTTCGCCTACGAATGTGCAATATGTTCTTTTTATTGAGGTTCAGGGTAAATTGCCTGCCACCATGTCGATTGTCGATCCTTTGTAGATCTTCCTACACTTTGCTGCAGTCTCCTGATGTTGCAGCCTTTCTATACAGAACGACATCGTCTGCAAACAAAATCAGATTTTCCAATGTTAATAAGCCAAAAATAATTCTTTTGCGTTAGTTTGAAGTTAGCTTCGCCTCTGTCAAATTCGTTCCGTGTTTAAATGCAGTCACTATTGACACGTAACCTGCTGACTAAGAAACTAGGGTAGCCTCGAGAGAACAGTACGTTAGCTCCCAGATACTCCAGTTATCTTCCTTTACCATTCCACTGACAACTTCTCTATTTCAATTCATGATATCAGATCATCTCTGCTGGGCTGCTTATCAAATCAGCATAGCTTAGTTTTTATGTTCTACTAGACTTCAATCTTCTAATATGAATTCATAGGACAGTGAAAGTGAAACACACGCATTTATCGCGGACAGAAAGAGTGCTGAAGTATAAAGTACAACTCTGTCATAACAGTCTGTAGTACGAAGACTGGATTAATGTAAATCTACATTCTCGTCTTCCTTGTGCAAGCCTATTCAGACATAATTACTTTACCTTGCATCTGTTTTAAACTGCTTAAAGTACTGAGGCGTTCGTCTGTCTCTTCAAATTTACGCCATTCACTTTTCTCCATTAACAAGTTAACAATTCTTCAATCCCTCATGATGTGTGCTGCCAATATGTTCCTTCTCTTAGCAAACTGTGTCTAGAAGGTTTCTATAATTCCTTACATTACCTCTCGGTTATCTTCTCGATGTATGAAACCAATCTTCAGCAGTGTTTTATAGCACCACATTTCAACATGCTTTTATTTCCTCCTGTGTTTATCGCCCACATCTCCCTTCCGCAGCCGGCCGGTGTGGTCGAGCGGTTCTAGGCGTTAAAGTCTGGAACCGCGCGACAGCTGCGGTCGCAGGTTTGAATCCTGCCTTGGGCATGGATGTATGTGATATCCTTAGGTTAGTTAGGTTTAAGTAGTTCTAAGTTCTAGGGGACTGATGACCTCTGAAGTTAAGTCCCATATTACTCAGAGCCATTTGAACCATCCCTTCCACATCAGACTACACTCGAGACAAATGATTTCAGAAATAACGTACTAAAACACAAAATTGTACTACATTGTATTATATTTCTGGTTTTCATGAAATATTTCCTTGTTTTATGTAGATGTAAGTAGCAAAAACTATAATTTTTAGTTGTAAATAATATGTAGTAGACGTTGTAAAATGATATAACGTCCAAGTAATACTGGTTATTTCAAGAGGCCGATAAGAAGTGAAATAACCTCATCATCTCAATGAAGTAGGGTCTTAGCAGCGTGCTATTGAAGTCGGGAGTGAGGCATTCCAAATGATTAATAAAGTAATTCTGCCGATACGGAAAGCTTTGGAACGATTCTGCGGACATGGAATCTATCTTAGTCACTGTCGTGTATCGCACTAGATGATTATTTTTGTTTTTTGTAACTAAATACGTTTATTGTTTTTTTTAATAAATCGAAGTATTGTTTGAAAATTAGCTCGTGCAATAGTGCATGTTTTCTGAGCCCAGCACTTTTGTTCACGGCTTAAATTACAGAACAATTCTTAGCCACATTTACTTTAATAATCATGAGTTGAGCTTTGCATGTAATTACTGTGATTGCGTGGCGTAAATGCTGTTACAAGGAATGACTAGGAAAAAGAAAAACCTCGTGGCCGTAACCGTCCGTAACTACATTTACATAAAGTATCTATTTTCGTACCACAAAATCAACTATGCCACTGTAAATGATTGTCCGGCTAAATGTTTCTCGCTGTAGTGATTTAACAGTACATAGTCCCACACCTTTCCTTTATAACACAACATGAAATTACGTCTTCGTTGGTTCGCACCCGGGTCATTTGAAAAATGAATCATTTACTGTACACCTACTTTTTTCCTTGTAAATAAAATCTCCTGCGGGTCCTCAGGCACCTGTGAAATCGAAATGTTGTACAAGCTGCTCGAGCAGTTGGGCGACAATAAAGACAAGTATTAAAATTCAAATTTGCCTCGTAATGTCGGCTATCGTTAAACTCCTGCGATGCTAGCACATAATGTTTGAATTGTTGTAAATACTTGAGAATGCGTGATTTTGGCAGCGGTTACGACTTCGTTGCAAGCCACGGAAGCTCCAGCGACGTGACGGAAGAGAAATTTCAAGGGAACTCAGCCGTTCCCTTGCAAAGGTCCCATCCCGGCATTCACCTTAAGTCTCAGCTAGAGACCAAGAAACACCAAAACCTAAAAGGTTGATTGAGGATTCGATTCCCGATCCTACCGAATCAGAGTCTAGTATTTCAAGCATTGAGCCAACATTCTCTTTCTCCCTTGTAGCAACATATCATGTTTCGGTTTTACCTAACGTTTATTGGCAAATATTCCAATGCCCTGAACTACCAATTCACAATTTTTGGTTGTTATAGGAATATTTAGTTAGGTCGTTTTCTTGTCTGTCTGTTTCCCTATCAGATAAAAATTCTGAAATTGATTTTAAACTCAATTCCCGATGACCTAAATACTTAAACTTTCAATTTATTTCAGAGCTGAATGGCAATACAATATTTACGCGCTTTCTTGTCTGATTTGTGTGGCAGGGTATTTTGTGTACCCCTGTCATTTCCCCTTTCTTCCTGCTCCAGTGGCGAATTGGTCGCGGGAAGAATGTTTGCTGGTTTAGTTCGAATCTCTCTAATTTTTACCTTCATGACCTTTTCGGAACATATAGGTAGGAGGAAGCAATATATTGGTCGACTCACATGAAGAGAAACTAAAGTAAACCTTAAATTTACTGTACGACTCTGCTGTAATCTCATGAAAATGTTCGAAATCGGTTCGAAAATTTTCACACACAAGGGTAAAAATCAGAGGTAACACATTTTTATTAAATTCAGTTTCTAATATAACACATTTTTAAATTAGATTGAAAAGTACGAAATAATTTTCACATGCCCCATTCAGGTTCCGAATCCCATACATACACGTGCAGCTACTTGCTAGGCTCGCACACACAAACCGTAGGCGGCACTTGGCCTCACCAATGAGCCTCCACCATCTTGCTCAATGCACGTATTGTTCCACAACTAGTGCAGTGGTACTCATATCCTCTCTGACCCCGTCAGCCCATCTCAGCCGTGGTCTACCCCTTGGTCTATTGCCTCTGGTGTGTTCTTGCACTACCTTCCTGGTGGTCTCTCCTCCTTGACGCATTATGTGCCCTTACCACCAGACTGCTGTCTCTTCAAAAATGGCTCTGAGCACTATGGGACTTAACATCTATGGTCATCAGTCCCCTAGAACTTTGAACTACTTAAACCTAACTAACCTAAGGACAGCGCACAACACCCAGTCATCACGAGGCAGTGAAAATCCCTGACCCTGCGGGGAATCGAACCCGGGAACCCGGGCGCGGGAAGCGAGAACACTACCGTACGACCACGAGCTGCGGACACTGATGTCTCTAATCATAGCCACTATGTCCAGTGACTTGTACAGCTCCTGCAGTTCGCAATTTTTCCTTTTTCTCCAGTAGTTTCGAAGCTTCACTGATAGCAGAATACGACTCAGAACACCGTTTTCAAATGACAGGAGTTTCCTTTTTATCAACCCCAATTTTCGTGGATCTCGACAGAAGCCGGGACGTGAGCAGCTTTCCAACGCAAACCTTGACCAGTTTCTGCTTGAATCCTCTCCATCATTTCGTGGTCTATCTCATTCATTAGTTGCATACAGCTCCAAGATATTTGAACTCATTTAGTCTTCCACTACGAGCTATTTCGTCCTATCTTCGCCGGCCGCTATGCCCGAGCGGTTCTAGGCGCTTCAGTCCGGAACCGCGCAGCTGCTACGGTCGCAGGTTTGACTCCTGCCTCGGGCATGGATGTGTGTGATGTCCTGGGGTTAGTTAAGTTTAAGTAGTTCTAACTCTAGGGCACTGCTGACCTCAGATGTTAAGTGTCATAGTGCTTGGAGTCATTTTAATTTTCCGACCTATCTTTATCTTCATGCCTGCTCGCATTGCCTCTTCCATTAACGCTCTTGCCATTTGAACCAGATGTTTCTCATTCTGTGCTATTAAAATGACATCAAAATCATAGGTCAGGATGTTGACCCTTCTACCCAGCTGAGTCCTAGTCCCCGGTTTGGATACCCCTCTCTGTGCTCTTTCCAGACCCTTATTAGGCAGATGGATGGCAGGTACCGTGTCGCAGACTAGTCGTCACCTTGAATCATGTAGTCATGAAAATACACAAAAATACTTGCAACCAATACAACGAAACCTGTGATGCATTAAGTGCATGATACATACATATTTTCTATAGCACGCACAACATGTTCTTCATGACAAATCTTACAAGTAAATTCTTTTTTTTTTTTTTTTTTTTTTTGTCTTCTGACTGGTTTGTTGTGGCCCGCCACCAATCCCCCTGCGGTACCAACTTCTTCATCTTAGAGTAGCACTAGCAACCAGCATCCTTGGTTATCTGCTGAATACGTTCCAGTCTCTGGCTTCCTCTACAGTTTTAACCATCTACAGCTCTACAGCTCCCTCTAGTATCATGGAAGTTATTCCCTGATGCCTGAACAGATGTTCTATCAGCCAGTCCCTTCTACTTGTCAGGGTTTTCCACGTAGTCTTTCCCTCTGTGATTCTGTGCAGAATATACTCATTCCTCATTTTATCAATCGAACTAATTTTCAGTATTCGTTTGTAGCACGACATCTCAAATGCTTCATTTCTCTTCTGTTCCAGTTTTCTCACAGTTTCTGTTTCACTACCATAGAATGCTGTGCTCCAAAATTACATCCTCCGAAGTTAATTCCTAAAATAAAGGCGTATTTTGATACTAGTAGAATTCTCTTGACCAGAATTACCCCTTTCGCCAGTGCTGCTTGCATTTTATGTCCTCACTGACCTGTCCGTCACAGGTTATTTTGCTGTCAACGTAAGAGTATCGGTTAACTTCATTTACATCATGTACATCAACCTTGACGTTTAGTTTCACTTTTCTCTCATTCCAACTTCTCATTACTTTTGTATTTCTTCGATTTATTTTCAGTCTATTTTCTGTGCTCATTAAACTGTTAATTCCATTCGGCTGATCCCGTAATTCCTCTGTCCTTTCACTGAGGATAGCAATGTCATCAGCGAATCTTATAACTGATATCCTTTCCCCTTGAATTTTAATTCCACTCTTGATCTTTCCTGTTAATGCCGTCATTGCTTCCTCGGTGTATAGACCCTTACGCATGGTTTCTTTCCAGTTCCCTTCTTTGTACCTATGTTTTTCTTTCTAACTTCTGTGATTGCCCTTTATAGAGACTTCCATTCCTCTTCAACTGAACTGCCGACTTAGTTATTTCTTAACAGAGTATGTATAGCCTTACAGTACTGCCGGCCGGGGTGGCCGAGCGGCTCTAGGCCCTACAGTCTGCAACCGCGCAACCGCCACGGTCGCAGGTTCGTATCCTGACTCGGGCATGGATGTGTGTGATGTCCTTAGGTTAGTTAGGTTTAAGTAGTTCTAAGTTCTAGGGGACGGATGATCTCAGAGCTCAGAGTCATTTGAACCTTAGCATTGCCCTTTCCAAATATTCTAGCTTCCCTACCACCTCCAGGCGTTTCACGTCCTGACACGTAGTACGTTATCTGTTCGCTGGTTATTCAATCTTTTTTTTATGGTCACCTCGCCCATGGCAGTCCCTTCCCATAGATTCGAATTGGACACTATTCCGGAAGCTTTTGCCAATGAGAGATCGTTATGGCACTTCTTCGATTACGGGCCATATATCCTGTGCATACACGTTATGTGTCTTTATTGCAGCGGTTTCCATTCCCTTCGCATCCTCATGCTGTTGATCGTTGCTGGGTCTTCCGCATTTAGGGGCAGTTTCCCACCCCAAAGGTAGGTGGGTGCCCTGAACCTCTGCCCGCTCCTGCTTCCTCTTTGACAAGGCCATTGGTAGAATGAGACTGACTTCGTGTGCCGGATGTCTTCGGCTGCCAATGCTGGTGGGATAGGGCGGGAAACAACTATGATATATTAATTAGGAACTTCCCATTTATGCAATAAATTCGGATTACACAGGGGAAAAAATACGTTACTTTTGCATATAACATCCTCGTCGTTTCGCTATAGACGGTGCTTTAAGCGACAAATCATTCGATTAAGTTCCAAAACGGCAGTATCTTGAGAAAAATGTGTTAGATTAAGAAACGAAAAACAAATGTGTTCAGTAATTATGAAAAAAGCCGGTCTGAAGAGTGTTGCCTTACTTCTCACTAAAGGGGGGGGGGGAAGGTTTGTAAGGATTATTTCACTTTAAATGCTCAAAAATGTCGCCTCACGCTTCGTTGCGCTAATTTATTCGTACATGGAATGATTCGATACAACTGAGAGTACTTGCGGTGTGTAATCCGCTGAGATACATTGTTGATGTATTGAACATTGTTGTATTGCGTTTTTGGCACCTCATTATAAACTCCACTCTTCAAGTAACCACACAAACAAAAGTTAGGAGAAGTTAAGATCTGGCGATATTGCAGACCAAGGCACTGGACCACCACTTCCGATTTATCGACGTTTGTACAGGCGAACTGATACATCCCGTGCTGCTACAGAATAATGTGCTGGATAGCTACTGCGTTGAAATCTCCCTGTATGTCGCAGGTACAAGTGCAGATATGTAAGAAATACTGGAATGTTCGACATTTGTCACCATTTGAGACGCCACCGATAAATAATGGACCAATAATTTTGTCACTAACTATTCCACATCAAACATTCACATTCCACGGACTTTAATGTTCCATTTGGCGTAACCGGTTTTGCCTTTACACGTTCCAAGAAATGCATGTTGTGTCGTTTAACCGTTCGTGAAGGTCGGCAATTAGTAATCTGACAAATTCCCGATTCACGACTTTATTCACGAGTATTAATGAGGAGGTTATGATTCACTGCAGCTAATATCGCAGTTTCATCACTGTTTCCAGCAAATGTTCTTCTTCGATTCCTTCTAGGTGGTTGTATAGCTCCCCAAGCGGAAAATGTCGAATATCCCGACAAAAGATCCACTTGAGCGCAGGCTGTTACGAAAATGTTGAATCTAAGCGATTACAGCATCTTTGACATTCCTGCCACTTTCTCTATGAGTGTAGCCGTTTCAGTTTTCTGTTCTATCGTAATAGCCCACATTCTAACTAACAATGCTGTTAGGTTATGAAGGAATGTTTTTAAGAAAAGAAGGACGACGTGCACGCAATGAGACCGAATCGAATAATGAACGAACGTTTTAAAAAAGCTACACGGGGACAACAGCCGGACAGTCATTTTAATCATTTGCCACCCATGTCTATTTTTTTCGATCCTATTTGTATTGTTTGTCTATTACAGTGCCATGTATTGTGCAACAAAAAAGTGTTTCATACAAAAGTTACGTATTTTTTCCCACAGAATCCGTTTCTATAGTAAAAATGTGATGCTCCTACTGAAGATTTCAATGTTGCCCACCTCCCTCTCCATAATCAAATCAAATGGTTCAAATGGCTCTAAGTACTATGGGACGTAACATCTGAGGTCATCAGTCCCATAGACTTAGAACTACTTAAATCTAACTAACCTAAGGACATCACAAACATCCATGCTCGAGGCAGGATTCGAACCTGCAACCGTAGCAGTAGCGCGGTTCCGGTCTGAAGCGCCTAGAAGCACTCGGCCACAGTGGAGGCCCCCCCATAATCGCCTGGGGTTTGGACAGGAGGTGAACATGTCCTTACAACATTTAAAAAAATAAGAAACAGGTATTTTCCCATTATTTGAACCTGAGGCGTACGTTTTGAAATATTTCGCTGCCTCAAAATAAAAAAAAAAAAAACGCTCACTACGTATAAAGTAATTTTCAAACGAATACCATAATATTACCAAAACAAAAACAGGATTAAATGTCACTCACACACATACTAAAGAGCTGCATTTGATCCAAGGACTGAAAATTCAGACTCACACTCTGTCAAAGCAACGTCTGGGCTCTGTCATATGGGTTGGGGAAGGTGGAACTAGGTTTCTCGTGATTCAGTAACTTGAAATTGCCGGAAGTATGAAATGTACACACATTAAGTTGCAGAGTGAAAATTCATTCCAGACTTCAAACTCTGCTCCTTAGATATATCAAATACCAATGATTCCAGTGCTCTCGTGCCATAGATTTGTCAGAATTTGCTCACAGAAGTTGTCTGCAGGAAAACCTGTCATTCCAATGTGGATTAAAAGGGGGTTCTGTCTATCAATGAATGTTGGCTACTTCAGAAAAGATTTCTAAGAAGAAAACCCATAGCAGTATCTAAAATCATTGATAACTAATGGAACAAACAATTGGAAATTATTGGTCATAATGTGAACAGGATATTTTAAGAACTGTCATTTTGTAGTCGAAAGTTTGTGTTATATTACTTCAGATTTAACTTTTAATATATGAAGATTAATGTTAGATGGTCAAAGATATTTTAGTAAGAAGCAATAGATAAAACATATCTGGAGCTTTGCTACATATCTTTGAAATAGAAAGTTGAGTGAAAGAAAATACATTTAAAAGTACAGAACATAAAAAAGTCAAACAACATGAATTATTCACTTGTAAAACTACGGACACACTTGGAACAATTTAGAAATTGGTTCAGGCTCAAGGACACTTTCCAGTGTGTTTCGCAGAATACAGTGGCATTTTATCTCAAACTTAAAAACAAGTAGTTATTTTATCCCGACAACCCTATCCTTTATAAGTCTCACCCGGTACACAAAGGTGGCAGTCACAGATGTTCTGGCCTCAAAAACCATATTTACGTTTATACTAGCAATCGAGTTTCAGGGGAAAAAACGAATGAAAAAGTTACAGTTCTGGGCTTTCGGCTTCGTCAGGAATGAGCGAAGCAGTTCTGCATTTGATACGTAATCTCGGCTGCTCCCCGCGCACCCGAACCTAAAATTTTAATACCAATTTCCGTCGGGCAGCGGCGCTTTTAATTTCTGAGTTTTACGAGTCCGCTGGGCCAAGAGGCTGTAGCCTCGCCAACGTGTGTGGTGCTCTCTTGCCCACGTGAATTAATTAAAAGGCGCCTGTCTGGCGAACGATACAGGCCCATCGCCGGAAATTAGAAATCAGCAGGCACAGGCAGCAGAAGCAGCTAGTTTTGCTGAGCAGCGCTGTTTATCGAACACGATCAGAGGTGAGCGCTTTTTAAAATGCAGAAGCGCACATGAAAAGGAACCGCGGAAATTAACGGCGCTGTGTTTGCTGGAATCAGATTACGAAGTCAGCCATGAAGAACACTACCACAAAACCCTTTTGGAAAGCTTTAACATTTTAAGAACCTTCAACATCGCAGCGCGTCAGCAATCGTTAGTTAATATATTAAAAAACTAGAGACCCACCTCGGTTGCGTAAAAAGCACCTATTGTTAACCTAGGTTTCGGCGTAGATAACTACACTTTCTTCAGAACAATAAAACACACAAGTGCGTAAGAAGACCTTTTAAGGTGCCTAAGAAGACCTTAAAAGGTCATCTTAGGCACTTGTGGGTTTTATTGTTCTGAAGAAGGTGTAGTTACCTACACCGAAACCTAGGTTAACACTTGGTGCTTTTTACGCAATCGAGGCGGGTTTCTAGTTTTTTAATACTTTAACATTTTCCAGGATTGTGATTTATTCGTAATACTCTCAACAATGAATCCAACAGTCTGTCGTTATTTATTACGCTCAACATTTGTTCCGATAATCCTAAAAGTATAAAGACATATGCGATTGTTTTATTAGTATCCACGTGCTACGAGACAGATTTCGGCTTATTTGCCCATTGTCAGGTGACAACTGAAGCTAATGTACAACTGGCTCAAACTTTATTCCAGGCGTGGAAGTCTGTTAACGTACTCCTAAACATGTTGCAAGTGATGAAGTGATAACTAAGAATGGCTATTGCGATTCAGACTATGGTTCGTGTCAAAATTAGTCGAATTTCTTCTGATAGACTCCTTTTTCTCCCGTCGTTAGCTATGTGCAGTATTTCATAGCTCACTTGATAAATCTGACCTTTCCTAATTGTATTCATCGAACACGTAAGTAAATTCTGCTTCTTAGTAACCTGCAGTTACACTCCCAAGCATTTACTATAGTTCCTACATCTCTGATTATCTGACAAATATTTGATTCATAACAAACTAGTCAACTGTTTAACCTGGGTGGCATAAAAAAGGGTTCTGTATTAGCAAAATGGGAAGAAGTCCTAAAAATATACGTCCAGAAACGAAAACTTGTTGAAATATTGCATAAACCAGCGGGAAAATGCTCCTATCGGAGCACAGAAAAGGCGAACATTCTCCTGCTTAAAAGATTCTGACTGAAAACTGGGGCACGAGCTGCTCACTTTTCATTCCTCAGCACCTTTAGTCCGCAGCTCGTGCTCTAGGGGCTAGCGTTGCTGCCTCTAGATCATGGGGTCCCTAGTTCGATTCCCGGCAGGGTTGGGGATTTTCTCTGCCCGGGCATTGGGTGTTTGTGTTGTCCTCATAATTTCATCATCATCATTTGCGAGAGTGACTAGATTGTATTCTGAAAAGAAAATGGAGTGTGTAAAAATTGGGACTTTGTACGGGCTCTGATAACCGCGCAGTTGAGCTCCACACAAACCAAACATCATCATCAGCAGTCGCAGCACTTTTAAAAATTTTGGCGTACTAACGTACTCGCGCCCTTTTTAATATGCAGCTCATCTCTCACTCCCCCAAGGTCTCATAACTGCAGCTTGCTCACGAACACTAATCCTTCGCTGTAAGTCGGTCACACCTTTTCTCTCCCACTAGTCCTTATCACTCATGTATTCAGCCTAAATCTTGTTTTGAAACTTCCTGGCAGATTAAAATTGTGTGCCCGACCGAGACTCGAACTCGGGACCTTTGCCTTTGGAGGGCAAGTGCTCTACCATCTGAGCTACCGAAGCACGACTCACGCCCGCTCCTCACAGCTTTACTTTTTCCAGTATCTCGTGTCCTACCTTCTGTAAAGTTTGGAAGGTAGGAGACGAGATACTGACAGAAGTAAAGCTGTGAGGACCGGCCGTGAGTCGTGCTTCGGTAGCTCAGATGGTAGCCGGCATGGTACCTCAGCGTGTTCGGTCAGAAGGTTAGCTGCCTTCTGTAATAAAAAAAAACTGAGTTAATAGATCAACAACGAACTGAAACGGTTATCTTGTGACGTCCGCCCCGAGCAGATACAACGAACGAAAACGAACAAAATGAGATTAAAAAAAAAAGAAAAGAAAAAGATGGTAGAGCACTTGCCCGCGAAAGGCAAAGGTCCCGAGTTCGAGTCTCGGTCGGGCACAAAGTTTTAATCTGCCAGGAAGTTTCATATCAGCGCACACTCCGCTGCAGTATGAAAATCTCATTCTCAAATCTTGTTTTGTTTTTTTCTGTTTATGTCTCTCTAACTTTCTACTACTTCACAGCCACAGTCTCCTTCGTTCTTCCTACTACTAGTGCCTCCTCTCACTGTCACCGCGTCTCTCTTTATGCTACTACCTCATTCATTCCTCCCCACTGCTCTCTTGTTATGCCTCTTTCCATGGCACTGTCTCGTTCACGCTTTTGCTAGCACTGTTGTGTCAGACTCGACTGCTGTATGTTCCATTGTCACCGCGTTCCTCTTTCTCTGCCACTACCACTTCGCTCTTTCAGTACCAAAACCACTGCCTACTATCTTCCAGCATTTTGTTACTTTTGTTACTTTTACTTCTTTCTCTCAGTATAAAAAAGCGCGAATAAGTTCGCATGAGAAATTTTTGGGAAAATTTGTTAAAATTGCTGAGGAAGATACAATGAGGGAGTTAATAACCTATTTTTCTGTCACACCTTTTTATAGAGGAGAATATTCGCCTATTTGTACTCCGATACGAGCATTTTTCCGCTATTTACTACTTTTCCGTGCCACAATAGGGAATGTCACTCACATGAAAATAACTTTATTGATCAGTAAAATTTTGATGGTCTGCGTATATGAAATTTAAAAAACGCGAAACTAGTCTTACATCTCAGACCGGATTTTACGTGCACAAGAATTTTTCTTGCATATGCTTCAGTAGTACAAGCGGACACCCCTGCCACAGTGGTAACACCGATTCTCGTCAGATTACCAAATTTAAGCGCTTGGTTAGCACTTGGATTGGTGACTATCCGGTCTGCCGAGCACTATTGGCAAGCGGGGTGCACTCAGTCCTTGATATACAAACAGAGGAGTTCCTTGTTTGAGAAGTAGGGTACCGGTCACTAAACCTGAAAACACCTGGGGAGCGGTGCGCTGACCACATGCCCCTCCATATCCAGTGGAATGCTGATATGGACACCTGAGGGTTGAGGATGACACGGCGGTCGGTCAGTACCGCTGGAATTTCAACATCTGTTCGGAGGGAGTTTCAGTACTGCAACATGGGGTTTCCAGAATACGTCTGATGAAGACTGAGATACTTTACAACATGTTTCTCCGTTTACATTACTTTATACACTATGTTTTCGCCTCACACTGGATTTTACGTGTACAACTAGGGTAACTTAGAACCTCTGCACCTCGGAAACGGATAAAGATGTCAAGAAAATTTTAAAGGTAGATCGAATCGTGTTATCAGGAATAAATTGTAAAAAAATTCACCCATTTGCTGCATATAGCCATCTATTAGATCACGGCTATATTTGGTACCCAAAAAAATGTTTTTAGGATCTTTCTCGATAGCGGATAAAATTTTTTGAGAACGGGAAGTTGGCACTTCTAGATAAACGCCTAGCAAACAAACCGTTAACAACTGACCAATCTACTAGTTATCAAGATATCCGCTGCTGACGGCGATAAAAAGTTGAAAAATGGTTTTTCCAGGTTTTCTCAGAAACCACCCATGAACTAAATGGTTCCTTCATGCGCCCCTTAGGTGCACTGTAAACCACGGCCATTTGTCTAAACGGAAGGAAGTGTCTGATTTTCAAACTTTGATCCTGTACTGTAGGATAATTACAGCAGGAAGATGCCTCGATTGAGGGAGACAAATGGTCCCTAACCCAAGGACTACACAAAACACGTGACCCAAAGTTTCTGTCACCAATAAAACCCGAGGTATGAGCTCCGGAAAAGTCTGGTTTTTATGCGCGGTGTTTTGAAGGAAACTGGTATGCATGTTGTCGCATGCGTATCGATACCTAGGCTTTCGGGGCCAGTGTCAATGTCATTAAAATTCTTCTGGGTATCTCATCAGATCATCGACACTCTGGTTGGTTTGTTGGTTAATTTGGGGGAAGGGACCAAACAGTGAGGTCATCGGTCGTGTCGGATGAGGGACGTATAGGGAAGGAATCGGCCGATCCCTTTCAAAGGAACCATCCTGGGATTAGCGTGAATCGATTTAGAGAAATCAGGGAAAACCTAAATCAGGATGGCCGGATGCGACGACCTCCCGAATGCGAGTACAGTGTGCTAACCACTGCGCCACTTCGCTTGGTCATCGACACTCTCGTCATGCCTCATGAGCTGTAGGTGACTAATCAGGAAGATATCGTTACCGCCTATCTCGAACGCTGATGACGTACTTACAGGGAAGAGGATACCGACGCTGGTACGGAAGACACCGTCTTGAATTAGGTCACGTCCACCCTCATCCTTAATTAGGTTGATATTTCAACAGTGGCACTCACGCGAGACGAAGTCGTCGACGCAGTCAACACATGGCCCGGCATCAACGGCTTAACGATTGAGTTTTACGGAACCTTCTGTGGGCTCAAAGCGACGCAGTGGACAATTATGTTCCAGAAACTGACGGCATTTGACGAAGCAGTCCCATCCGCCTTTTAACTTAGGGCATCATCATTCCGGTCCACACACCAGCCCGTGGTTCGATTGTTACAAAGAGTTGACCGCTCACTCTACTCATTGCAGATTACAAGATCTTGGCCCGTTTACTGGCAATACGACACCAGACGATATTCCCTTGTATCCTATCCCTATAGCAAACGACGCCTGGGGCAGGTTAACATATAGAACGCCACAGGCGAATGTCGCAACTTAACTGCTTACGTAACTGCGATGGCGGCGACCTGCAGAGTCTGTGCAGTGGCCTTTGCTATAGATTTCGATAGCGCCTTTGATAAAGCGCGCAACCGTTTCCTATATTCGGTAACAGCCCGCATGGGCCTCCTGTCTCTCTTGCTCGGCATCCTCTGGCAGCTTTACAGCGGTGCCACCTCACTAGTCCAAGTCAACAGTCGTTTGGCAAGGCTCGTACATGTCAGCCACTTAATGGGCAAGTATGCCCCTCTGTACCCTCTCGTGCGCTATTGCCCTAGAGCCCCTATTTAGGGCGCTGTCGCTGGGGCTCTCCGGACTCATTCTCTACCATCACGCTTTTCGCTGCCGCGCACACTACAACGACTTCTCCTTTTCGTCTGCACCGGTTGGGAGATTCGAGCAGTCCTTGAACTGATTAGGCATTGTAGGACTGCTACAGGCATGCTATGAATGTGGTCTTCTCCTATGTACATTGGACGATGCTTCTAAGAAGGTGATATCCATGCCACTAATGCCGCATTTTGGAACATGCTTTACTCCACCGTAACAAATAAAGCAGCTATGAATTTCTTTCGGCTGTTACACGTCATCCGCAACGACGTCAGCCAGAATCTCTTCCGCTCTATGATAACCCTTCAACGCCTTGAGTTCCTTAAATCGTTATATGGCATCAAATTTGGTGAATGTCGCATAATTGAGCGTAACCTTCAGGTGGCCCTCGGCTATTATGTTACGGCTGCTTCCATGTTTAAAGTCCGTTATGGGACTCCTACCCTGCCCCCACGTGATCGCGGCCTCGGACTCGTCAACGTCCGAATGCGAGCTGCAGCCTTGTATATGAACACTGTGAGAAGACAATAGGTCGGATGGGGCACATGATTAGCACGCAGCTTGCTTGAGGGACTCACAACCAGTGTCTGTCGGCCACGTCACACCTCACGTCTCATTTATTGGCCTTTTTCGTCGAATACAGTTACGCACTTATCAGCCTCTCACACACGTGTGCGCCCAGGACCAAGGAGTTTCGCAACTTACTATTTCATCGTGTTCCTCGTAACGTGCTGGAGATCAAATAACCCTCCATCTGGTGGTCCATAATGTGGAGTCTTCCTCCCTAAGGACGTCCGGGCAATGTTGTATCACAGGAGATTTGCCACGAGGCAGCGACTGCACAACATTGGTTTGTCAGAATTCCCTGTTTGTCTCCTTAGGCGGCAATGATGACCACCATCTAACTAAACCTCTTCGGAAGATATATGGAGATTCGTGCAGCAAATGACAGCCTCCAACATTCGAGAGCCTCCGAAAGCGATCGAACCGCTAATTTATTTTCTCGCCTTATATCATGCTTTTACTTGCGTCAAGAGTTGGGCGGTCAGTTACCTATTTCATGAGGTAGCAAAATCACCCTTCTGGACCTATTTACAAACAAGCCTTCTATGTCCCCCACGTACCTACGACCCACGGTTAGGCGGCGGTGATGGAGTTACTGTGACCGCAAAACAAGAAAAATCACCTAAACACAATTCAAAGGTATACGACAGATTTTGGGCTTTTAGTGATTGGGCACCCCACAAAATAACCGTACTTTTCTCTTCAGGATAAAGAAGATTCGGTCCGGAAGTTAAAAAGGCTGTTGAAGATACCCATCCACTAAACATACATTTGGAGATTAGCCCAAGTGGAAAAATGTCAACGAACGACCATTTAAAAACCTTTTTCGTGTTGTTAGTGACAATACCGTAAATAACCAGATATTTACATTACTTGGTGATTCTTAGAGTGCTCACAAACATACAACAATAGTAACTTAGTCAATTTCGGGTCAAGGCATTGTATGTACGATCATTATGCCGAGAACAACAAATTACGTACAGACTCTGGGATTTCTTCCAGCATTTAAGATATATGCAACAAATATAAGAGACTCTATAAGGACTGTCTGCAGTGACTAAATTAGGAAGAATCGTAATAAAAGTGCCCTCTGTTCTCCATAACCAGCTCTCTACTCCAGTGTAACAGGTGAAGCTTCAACATTTCTGGCAAGCGGCTAGGTACACTCTACTCCACCACTTGTTGGTGAATTCAGAAATGTGATTCAGGTGGCATTTGATTTTGCAGCTGAAGAAAGTGACTCTGAGGATTGTCCAGAAAATTTTTTCGCCAAAGATGCCTATTGTTTCTTGCATTTTGTTGAGGAGCTTGAGGCGCATTATCAAAGTCCGGTAGTGGATTAACTAAGGGTAACACAATTCAATACTTTCACCAGCTTAATCACAGTGGTACGTAAAGCTTCTAAATACAAATTCAACAGCAATTGCCCTTCGTGCTGAGAGACATTCCTTATAAGATGGAAAGTTAGGCTGATAGCAAAACCAGGAGAATGTCTATGTTACAGTGCTAGTTGGGCCACATATATCAAGGGGGCACCATGAGGCGTACGCAGCAGCCGCTGAGAGTGCAAGTATTTTACTAAAGTGAACACAAATTGATCACACAGTCAAGTTCCTTCATACTTTTCGCCTATTAGGTCCTGTAAGGTGGATTTTACTGTCTGATAGGCCAGAGCGTCGGCCTATCATCTGATCTTGATTCGCATTACAAGATTTCCGATGTGCTATAGGAAACAGCCTTGGGGGATGTCACAAACAGATGTGTAAGTTACAGCTGATTAACAGCCAGAAAAATGCACTCTAAGAACATTATTTAGCAGTTTTTCTCGACAGGCTTAAATTGTGTGTCACCCTGAGTCAGGTAGCTCATTTGTGGATTTGGAACTGCCGCAAGGTGACGCACCACAAAGCAATTTTATGAACAGGACGGAATTCGGTTATGTGCATAAATGGATTAAAAAATTAAGATATATTTAATAATTTATGAAACCGAAAAAGTTTCACAAATTGGGCAATCAATAATGCGTTGGTCCACCTCCGGCCCTTATACAAGAAGTTAGTCATCTCGGCATTATAGAGTTGTTGATTGTCATCCTACGCTTTATCGCGCCCAATTCTATAGATAGTCAAACTCCCGAGACGGTTGGATGGCCTTTCCTATAATGCTCCAAATGTTCTCCATTGGGGAGAGGTCCGGCGACCATGCAGGCAAAGGAATGTTTAAGCACAGGATGGATTTCCCTGAAGGACAACGAAAGAGAGCGAAGAATACCGTCGACGTACCGTTGTGCTGTAAGGTTGCCGTGAAAGGCAGTCAAAGGGGTCCCGCTAAGGGAAGAAATGGCACCTCCTGATTAGCGGGCATTATGGCGGACAACAGTAAGGTGGCTACCTCACTGCCACCTGAGGCGTCTCCAGACGCATCTTCGGACTGTAATCTCCGACTGGAGTAGAATTGTTTTGAATGATGAGTCCCGCTTCGGACTGAGTCCCAATGACGAGCGACGACGTGTCTGGAGACGCCCAGTGGAATACGAACCTGATTGTTGCTGATGATCTGTGGGGCCATTTCTCTTCATAGCAGGACCACTTTGTTTAGCATACCCAACACTTTTACAGCGCAACGGTACGTCTCCGGTATTCTACGCCTCTTTTCGTTACTCTTCATGGAAATTCATCTTTGCTCTATATTCCAGCAAGATAATGGTCATCCACACACAGCGAAAGTTCCTTCTTCAATCCAAGCTTGACAAACCCTGCCTTGGCGTACAACGTCACTGGGAAACTTTGAAGCATTAAAAATGGCTCTGAGCACTATGGGACTTAACTTTTAAGGTCATCAGTCCCCTAGAACTTAGAACTACTTAAACGTAACTAACCTAAGGTCATCACAGACATGTATTCCCGAGGCAGGATTCGAACCTGCGACCGTAGCGGCCGCGCGGTTCCAGACTGTAGCACCTAGAACCGCTCGGCCACCCCGGCCGGCGAAGCATTACAGGAAGGACTCTTCCACTATCTCGGGATCTTAACGATCTAACTCATCATTGGACAGAATTTGGCGCGATTTCCTTCAGGATGACGTCCAACAACTCTATCAACGCCGAGATGAATGACCACTTACATAAAGGATAGAGCTGGGCCAATCCATTACGGACTTGCGCAATTTTTGAAATTTCTTCTCTTCAATAAATCATTCAGTCCTTATGAAATTGCAAATCATTTTTTGTCTGTACATGTACATTAAGTTTACCGACTTCCGTCCCATTCAGATACTTCCTTTGTGGTACGTCTTAGAATGTATAATACAAAAGTGACATCACTGTGGGTCTATGAGTCGATGGACAGAGATGATGTATGCTCTCCCCGGAAAAAAGGTGATGTGATTCCCAGCCGGGTGGGTCAGGTGGGCTGTGAGCTGAGCTCTGGACTGTAGGGCGGTAATTCCCGCCGGGCCTAGGGTCTCAGCAGCGGAGGTATGTGGCGGAGTGCGATGTACCTAGAAAGACTTAATTTAGACCAAGTACTGTAAGAAAAAGTTTTTGCCAATTCTTTACTCCTTAACGGGAGTGAATGAAGTCTATTAGTTCGCTGGAAACTGTGGTAACTTGTTTAACTGGCCGTTAGCAATCAGGTTACATTTCGTACTGAATGAAGTGTACCTGGCATGTTTAGTTGTGAAACTATTCAGAGACTGTAGCTACCGTTTTGCATTATTATGTGGTTTTATAAAGGTTACGCATTTGAGAGAGGTTTCTTTACATTAAATTGGTGTTGTTAACAGTTTGTTGTTTCATGAAAACCCTTGAGTCATGCCTAATTATGATTTATATTGATTGTTCAGCTACAATAATGGTGTAAATAGTCGACAGAAACAATGGAATCCGGCCGACGTTTAGTACCAAGCAGTTTCGAAGAAGATTGTCTCTGAGCCAAACCCAGAACCATCTAAGTTCATACCTTACTTAAAACTCGCTCTTGTGTTCAGTTTCAGTCTGAAAACTGTTATTTATTGCGATTTGTTATGTATTTTAAAAGCTGTCATTTAAATAAATGTACAAAATTTCGAAACTTGTAACTCAACTCTGTCAATCGGTTCTAGCCTTCTATCCTACTGCCCAGTGCTGCCCACAACTTTAATTCTCCCCTTAGCCATAAATCTCAGCCTCGTGGTCTGGGGCGTCTTGCTACGGTCCGCGCCGCTCCCTCCGTCGGAGGTTCGAGTCCTCCCTCGGGCATAGGTGTGTGTCGTCCTTAGCGTAAGTTATGTTTAGATTAGGTAGTGTGTAAGCTTAGGGACCGATGACCTCGGCAGCTTGGTCCCAGAAGACCTCATCACAAATTATCCAGAAATCTCAGGGCTTAAGTTCGGGAGAACGAGAAGGACATACTTCTCCACCTCCTTGACCAAATCATCACCTATTAAACTTCTGTAGTTAGGTATGTCGCAAAAGGAATCGAAAATAGTGTTGCACGTTGTTGTGGATAAATTGCTTAATGTGTCTTTCTGTAAATGTAAAGCTCTCCAATTGCACAGGTGATATGATGTGCAGAAATCAGTGATAAACAGTACTAGTAAACTGCCCAGTAAGCTGTATGCTCAGAAGATTCTGTGTCCATAATTCCTGCTCACATATTGATACAAAAGTGAACCAGATGTCTTGTGTCCATAATCACTTGGGATGTGTTGATTAGTATTTCATCTTTATGCGAGTTAACTATCAGAGTTTACAGCAGGGAAAAAAGGTATTCAGGAAGGCGAAGAATGTTGTGTAAGAGATGGCTGCTGAGTACCTTTATCGTCAGACTGCCCGGCTGCTTAGGTCATCGGTCTAACGCGCCGTTTCCCGAAAGGGAAGGCGTGCCTGTACCCGGCACGAATCCGCCAGGCGGATAAGTGTCAAGATCCAGTGTGCCGGCCATTCTGTGGATGGTTTTTAGGAGTTTCCATCTGCCTCGGCGAATGCGGGCTGCTTCTTACTCCGCCTCAGTTACAATATGTCGGCGATTGCTGCGCAAACACTGTCTCCATCACATATGCATACACCATAAGTAATCCACCACGCAAACATTTGGGGTACGCTCGCCAGATATGAGAAGTTCCCGGAGGGGGGGGGGGGGGGTCCGAACCGCACAATTACCATGGGTTTGGTGTGGGGCGGCGATGAGGTAGGTCGACTGCTGTGGCCTGATATGGGGTTTTGAACCACTGAGGGCTACGACAGGACGAAGCCTCTCGGTCGTTTCTAGGTCCCCGGTTCAATACAACCTTTATCGTCACTGAAGTTTTCAGCTGGAGATCGCTACACAGCCAGTATAGAAGATGTGCACATGCAGCTTACTGCTGTCTTTGGAACTTCGAGACAGGTCGGAGCATTGGCATGAGCGACATACGCTCGTCATACCAACAATTGTGTCAGAGACAGCAAAGGATTTGGAAGAGCAGTTGAACGGAATGGACAGTGTCTTGAAAGGAGGATATAAGATGAACATCAACAAAAGCAAAACGAGGATAATGGAATGTAGTCGAATTAAGTCGGGTGATGCTGATGGAATTAGATTAGGAAATGAGACACTTAAAATAGTAAAGAAGTTTTGCTATTTGGGGAGAAAAATAACTGATGATGGTCGAAGTAGAGAGGATATAAAATGTAGACTGGTAATGGCCAGGAAAGAGTTTCTGAAGAAGAGAAATTTGTTAACATCAAGTATAGATTTAAGTGTCAGGAAGTCGTTTCTGAAAGTATTTGTATGGAGTGTAGCCATGTATGGAAGTGAAACATGGACGATAAATAGTTTGGACAAGAAGAGAATAGAAGCTTTCGAAATGTGGTGCTACAGAAGAATGCTGAAGATTAGATGGGTAGATCACATAACTAACGAGGTGGTACTGAATAGGATTGGGGAGAAGAGGAGTTTGTGGCACAACTTGACCAGAAGAAGGGATCGGTTGGTAGGACATGTTCTGAGGCATCAAGGGATCACCAATTTAGTAGTGGAGGGCAGTGTGGAGGGTAAAAATCGTAGAGGGAGACCAAGAGATGAATACACTAAGCAGATTCAGAAGGATGTAGGCTGCAGTACGTACTGGGAGATGAAGAAGCTTTCAGAGGATAGAGTAGCATGGAGAGCTGCATCAAACCAGTCTCAGGACTGAAGCCCACAACAACAACAACAACCAACAAGGCATATAGGCATTAGACTTTAGTGGGATGACTGCAGTACGAGTTGTGACGAGATGGACTTGTGGCAGGAGAGCAGAAAGAAGAACTTAATAAAACGACTTCAACACGAGAGGATCGTAGGAATATTCAGGAGACTCTGCTGAACATACGGGTGACAACAGTTGGAGTAGAGGCACAGGATACAGGCTGCATGTCACACCGATTCGTATCGCTTACTGATACCACCTCACGGCCGCCTTAGCACTGGAATCGTATGTTCCCGTCTGGATAGCGGTCGCGCGGTATCTGGCGGACCCAACGAGCCACGCCTCCAGTGGCTCTTCTACAAGCGCACTCTGTCGCCGCAATATAGGACAGCCCGCGTCAACCGCAGCCCACCTTTTCACGGAGATACATCACCAAGTGAAACTATGCAGGGGCAGTCTAGTCTTCGTTTGCTTGGAGAAACGCAAATTAAACAAATCTGATTTCTCCACTAATCATTTTTCCTCCTGTCCAGCTTTCTTATAACGACAGTTCCAACACTGTAGCTCAAATCTTATTAGCGTTGTTCGAAGTTTTACAGAAACAGAGTAGTTTACCAATGGACGGAAGCGACCTCAGGTTGCCATGCATCGTTTATCACTGACACAACGCGACAGTAGGTACTTGGATGGTGTACTGTAAAGACAGAGTTACTGATACATTGTGCGATAGTCTGTAGTATTCATCGATAAGTCTCGTTTCCGTTTGCAGCCCTTAGGCATCTACACTGCCTCGTTACGAATTTTGCGTAGGTAGTTTGGTAAGACTGGTAAACTTCCATGAAAAAAATGGAATATTTTTGTTGTGCTTTCATGATTGGTTCGCTTGATAATTCCAAGAATCATTTAAGGAATTTCAACAATGCGTAGCATGCAACTCATTGTAGACAGCTCTGAATTGGTCAGCGTGTGGACTGCAATTCAAAACGGAGAAAACCTAGTTTGGTGCTGTTATTAAATATTTTCTTTTGAAGGGTTACACTACCATACAAATGAAAACAGAACTGTATGAAATTCGTGCTCTTAACCAACATTGAAGACCATTTACCTTTGCATTAATGAATTTAAACGTTGTCGGACAAGCAGCGAAGGCAAAGCATGCTCCGGCCAGCCAAATGAGGTCCCTATAAAGGAAGCCATTGAGAAAATCCATGATAGGGAAATGCGTAACTGCCGAATAAAAATTCGCGAGATTTTCGAAGCTGTAGGCATCTCAACTGAGCAAGTGCGTAATATATCTTACACGGAGATTTTGCCATCAGGAAACTCTGTGTGAGATGGGTGCCGCAAGTGCTCACAGCCAACTGTCATCCGGCACAACATTTCATCACAATCCTCGGTATTCATGTTTATACAACACGGTTATGTGACCTTGGCTGTTCAGTATGACATTTCTACACAATGTCTAGCGATGATCAGTCGCGATCGGCAAGAGTTTTTAACCCTGTTTGTTACTGTTGTTGAAACCTGGATCGTCATTACACACCAGAATCAAAACGGCAGTCAATACAGTGGAAAAAGTCTCGTGAAAGAGCACCCAAGAAGGTAAAGACCATTTTGTCAGCTGGTGAGGTGATGGCCACTATTTTTTGGGATTCCCAAGGAATAATCTGCATAGATTCCTTGGAAAAAGTAGAACCATAACTGGATCCTATTATGTTGCATTGTAGAACCGTTTGAAACTCTTTTTGGCTGAAAAAAGACCAAGGCTGGCACCAAAAAGGGTGCTCTTCCACCAGAATAATGCACCGTCCCATACGCCAGCGATAATAATAGCAAAATTGCATGACTTGGGCTCTGAACTGGCTCTTCGTCCACCCTATTCAAAAAGACTTAGCCCCAACCCATAACTTGAAACTTTGGCTTCCTGGGAATCAGTTTTCATCAAATGAGGAAGTGATAGCTGCAGTCAACGACTATGTTTCGCAATCTAACGTAACCTACTTTCTCACTATGAGAAACCTAGAGGATCGCTGGACAAAGTGTGTACCCCTCAAAGGAGCGTATGTGGAGACGTAAGGTGAGTTCTTCACGAAACAAACGGTTCTCTTCTTTCTTTATTGCAAAGCCTATCAAAAAACTCTCGTGCGTCGAGAGATTTTGGATTTTACTGGTAGCGGTCGAGAGGAGGCTGAATGTTTCGTAGTATGTGAAAGAACTGGTAAACCTTTGTTGTCGTAACCTTTATGAGCTAGGTACCACATGGCGTATTCCAACAAGATAATTCAGGGTTGTACACTAGAGTTCCCACCATAATTACCATGAAAAAAGAGAGAACCCTTGTCTGACATTGAAAGTCCCCTCATTTGTCATTTGTAGAGCACGTGTAGCATACAATGGGAAATCGAATTCTTTAATCATTAACAACAGGTGAGTGGTTGAAGAAAATGAGAAAGAAGTAATGAAAGAAAATTATATATTTTCCTCAGTGAAATTTTGTTTGATGGTCGATCGGTCGGCGTTTGCTTTGTTTTGGTATTTTTGTTTTTTCTTTTTTGTTTATTATACAGGTTTTTCTGGTGCCGCATAACGTAATGCGACCCGTAATAAAACATTTATTTCTCTCGCGGTACGCGAAGCTGATCACAAGCGCCAAAGAGCCCCTCTGGCCACAAAGAGCCCACGACACAAGATCTGCCTTGCTGAAAGTCTGCCCCGGCCAGCTCTCGGCACCGCTGGCTGCCGAAAACACGGCGTTTCATCGGCGAATCCGGCCTGGCACTCGCCTAACAAAAGGCCACCAGAGCTGCGTTCTGATTAAAAGTCGAGCGGCCGGGAGTTGTTTTTCACTTTTAATAGGCTTTAAATTCGCTTTAATCTTGCACTCTGATGAAATCGCAATAATTAATACCCCTCTCGTCGCCTCCTCGATTTGTGTAAGCACGGGACTTATTAAATTGCGTTATTTAATTACACAGCGCCAGGCCATTCTGTACGCGCGACTCGTTCTTCTATGAGCACGCCAGAGCGTGGGCCTTATTGAAAATTTCATAGGACGCTGTTTTCTTCCGAGCGCAATGGCTGTGGAGGTTTCAACAAAACACTCCTCGGATGTCGACCACATCTCTCCGTTTGTAATTCCGCTATTGCAACTCTAATGACCATCATCACCTCGAAATTCTTTCTGGAAGGATGTTTTCAGTGACTTAAAACTACGAGACTATAGGACAGTCACTACTTTCCCTATTGTAACCTCCTTACATGCACTTAAACAGCTAAGTAATCGTTTTCTGTGCCGTTTCAGAAAGTGAAGTTAGTTATACGAAAAGGTACAGTCAAATGTTCGGGAAACATTCGTCACACGTAGACGAAGAAAATATGTTACGTGGACATGGGTCGAGAAACCCTGTGTTTCCATGTTAGATTTCAGTTTATACAGCTCTTAGACATATTACTCATGCGAAACACACATGAAAAGAGTGATTCAGCACAGTATGAAACACTTTCCCGAGAGAAATGTTCAACATGGCTTCTTTTAGCAAGTATACATGCTGATCCCACCACAGCTTTAAATCACTTGTGCTAATGTATCTCTGGAGAGTTGTGTAATGTGGGCACAAAGATTCTGTACATCTAGAAACAGGGCTCCGTACAGAAGAGCTTTCAAAGGCCTCCACAAATCTTGTGGGTTCAGGACTGGTGAGCGTGAAAGTCAACGAACTGGTCCACCTCCACTTCTCCAGCTCTTACGAAATGTACGAGGTATCTTCAAATAAATTCCGCAACATTCGTAATTTCTCTCCGATGGTATGTTGGAGCCAAGTGTGGTTGGCATCAGTGTCCTCGCCTGTGTATAATGTTTAACCCCATGTCATTGTTGTACGTCTGTTAGTTATTGTATTGTGCTTACAGAGCCACACCGAGTGATACAGGAAGTCTGAAACTGCATTTCAAGAGAAGACTGACTGTCCGAGAGATTGCAGAAGACTGCAAAATTTAAGTTCGATCACGTCATGAAACCCTGACACAGCATCTTGGAATGCACCGTGTTGCCTTCATGTTCATACCACGACTCATGCGTGAAGCCCAGAAAGAAGTTCATCTCGTAATCTGTGAAAAGCTTTTGGATCACGCATGAAAACGAGATGTGTCTTAAAAGAATCATAACTGGTGACGACACGTGGGTTTAAAGCTATGATGTTGAGACTGAGGTTCAATCTTCACAATAGGTGGGAAAGGCTCTCCAAGACCGAAAAAAGTTCGTCAGGTCATTTCAGATGTCAAAGCAGTACTGATATTTTCCTTTACTTTTAAGGATTAGTTCACGATAAATTCGTGCCACAGGAAACTCTGTTAATCGGTGGTACTATCGGGACGTCTTGCGACGCCTGTGAGAAAATGTGAGAGGAAAAAGGCCTGGAATGCGGCGAGACAGTTCATGGCTCTTGCATCACAATAATGCACCAGCACATTCATCGATCCAGCAAGAGGCGTACCAGGACTGACTGCTTCCGAAAATGGAAACGGCGTTGGGAGCGGTGTATCAATGGTGCAGGAGTGTATTTCGACGGAGACCATGCGCAATAAGTAAAAGGTAAGCGCTGAAAAATTTTGTGGGGAAAGTTCCGGAATTTTTTGAACAGTTCTCGTATTTGGGTGTGTATGAACATTAACACTCAACCGAGGAGGAGCTCCAACTTGCATAAAATACATGTTTCGTCGCACTCGTAAAGGCATTTGTTTAGCAGCAAAGGTACTATAGTCTCTAAGGAAACATCGTGAAGATTTACATTGAACCTGGGTGGATGAACATTTGGCCCTAACAAACAGTCGCCAGCAATGGCGGCCCAAACGTTGACAGAAAATTGTTGTTGATGTGACACCAGTATTTCGTGAGAATTCTCGTTAGCACATGAGTTCCAATTGTGGAAGCTTACCATCTGATCACGCCGAAACGAAGTCTCGTTCGTGAGCAGCACTAAAAGCAGGCAGAATTAACCATTTGCAGACGTGTCCTCGTGCAGGAAAATCAACTTCCGGTAGTGCCTGCAGTCACTGTACATCGTAAGGATACTGCAGGTTCTTATGTAGAACTTTCCAGGCAGAGTTTCCGTCCCTAAGACGACGATCTATTGCTTCAAAAATCCATCGTTCAGGGCACCGCCGTTCTGGAAATCTCTCCCGATAGGAACGTTGAGCACCACAGCTATCATCACCTGCTAATCAGTACAGCAAAAGAGCATCTGCCACTTCCGCATTTGAGAGTACTTCGATGGCACTGTACCAGAAACCAAGTCTGTGATGAAGATTAAACACTTGATGCTACGTACTTGCGCAGTCCGTGATAAACACTAATCCGTTAACGTTACATGCTTGACGCTAGTACACCAATATCAAGACAAGAAATGAAGTGAGTCGTATGTCAACATTACCTTAGTTCCACTGGAACAACAAACAGTGACAGTGAACATAAGAAAAAAAAACTTAGTATAAATTCTAACCAAACGCAACCAAGGGATCATTTTTAAAAATATCATAAAAGAAAATGTTCATAATGCTGGTACGTTCCCTTTCTATTTGTTTGTTATGATTAATATGATCATGAAGTGAAGTAGAAAATGAGCTCTAACATGGAAATAAAGCGTTTCTGGACGCATGTCCATGTAACGCATTTTATTCCTCAACATGTGGTGAATGTTTCCTTAAAGTTTTGCCATATATTTGCGTTATCCTTTTTCTGAAAGAAAATAGATACACAAATGCCAATTGTGACAGAAAAATTTCTTACCTTTTACAGTCATCCGCTGTTTGATTTTCATTGTACTTCGATCACACATTCATGATAAACATTTTTTAAAGTTTAGTCACTGATCAGTGGAATTTTAAGAAATAACTTTCCTCAAAACAACTTTTGAGTTCTCAGATACAATATCATCTCACACATGGTAAAGAATATAATTAATTACTATATAAGGCATATGCATGCGAAAGATGATGCTAAAAACACATCCAGTTAAATTTTTAACAGCAACAGTTACGTAAGAAATATATTTAGAACTTTACTGTACTAACTACAGTCAAGTATTTAAAGTTACAAATGAACTTAGTTCATTTAATTTATTTGTAACTGAAAGCAATATAGAAAATTAATATGAATGGAAATTATTATTATTACAAAACAGTTTGTTAAAAAAATGTAGTTTTTTATCGTAAATGGCTGCAACGAGTTGCAAGTTAGTATTTTCCGCGCAGAACTACCAGCTCACTGAAATTCGTGTTCTGAGGTGCACTTATCGCGCAGGTTGATTCATGTGCTGTCGCGGATACTTAAAAGACACTTACACTACCTGTTTAAAATGTAACGTAGAAGCGGCATGGACCACTAGATGTCACGAAAGGGGGGAGATTATTGTGCAGCCAGTAGAGAAGCAGTGACGGCTGAATGGCTCCTGTCGGGTGGGCTTATTAGAAGTTTTTACGTGCCTGTTTAGAATAACACTGAAGTGTGTGGGACAGATACCAATTAGGACTAAAAAGAGACACTGAACGTTTTCAAAGAACGGCAACAGGAATAAAGGAATGATGACAGTGAAAATTGGTCGGGACTGGGACTCGAACCCAGATTTGTCACTTCACGCGAGCGGTCGCTAAAACCGCTTTTTTTATTATTATCTGAGTGACTTCGTACTATCATGAAACTTCAGTAGACCATAGTCAAAACATCATTAATATAAGCTGCAAATGGAAGAAAAAGTTATGATAATAAAATAATAATAGAAGGAGAAAGGAAAAGAAAACCGAGAACATAGCAGAAAAACCATCTCCAGGCTCTCATGATACATGTAAATAATTTTTTTGGTTTTTATATTTTTTAGCTTTTTTGTTGAATTTTCATTTATTTGTAGAGAATAGAAAATCAGAAATACAAACGAATCACATTATATTATAAATAACAAACTAAGAGAAATTTGAATATGAGTTCAAGGAGTGTATACGCTCAGACGCTCATGTGTATATATACTTCACCTATTCACATTTTGCAATAGAACTGCAGCGACACTGAGTCAAAACGCTAAACAAAACGAGCAAGGAGGGAACAAGCCGAAGCGAATCAGATGCGAAACTTACATAACAAGGAAAACACCTATCATCATAAAAATGAAATTAACCAGCACCTTGCCGACGGAAAACACGTTTCAACATGCTGGCGAAGAGGTCTCGATAGCGAGGCATCGCAAGCATGTCCAATAGGCCGTGATCATGTACTTCATGAAGTTTACGTGATCTTAGGCCTCACCTTCTACAACATAACGAACGAAGTGTCCCAGTAACCACGTAACGGCGTGGGTTTTCGATTATGTAAAGAAGGAAGAATCTGGTCGCAATATGATGTCCGCAGTGTAGGCAGTCTCAGAAGATCGAATACGGAAGGCCAATTGTGTCCTGATCCAAGACCAATTTGCCATATGCCCTCCACAAATAAAGCGATGTCGAATCGTATCTGTAGACGCACAACGACTACATAACTCCATGTCGCTAAGACCAAAACGGAAAAGTCGCTCCTTCGTTGGAATCAAGTTATTGACTACCTTATACCAAGAGGATACGACGCGCATCGGCAAAATCGTAAAAGTGATATTGCACCAAACTGTCGTCCAGTTTGTTTGCGGCGATCTTCTTTCAACGGACTTCGGGGAAGGCACTGCTTTCCTACGAGTCTGTAGGAATTCCATGATGAGGACGGGTCATTTGACTATCAGTGCACGTTTCATTCCCTTATACAGCTGATGGCTTTTCCCATTCACTAATGCGTATAAATTTCATGTACTATCATTACGGAATGGCTGAAATGCAGGTACTCAAGACAAACGCCAGTTATTCCGCGAAAACCTAGTTAGAAACTTCAAGCACCAATATTAAGTGATGAACCTGGAAATAGACTTCAGTCTCCTATATACCGCCCATGTAGGGGCCGCGACAAGAAAAGTAGACGATTACATCGGGACGGAAGCATTTAAGAAGCTATTCTTCCAACGTTTCGTATGTGACTGGAGCGGCAAAAGTCCCTAACGGGCGGCAAATCCCTAAGTGCGCATTGCACAGTGGTTTCCAGAGTATAGACATAGATACCGAGTAAATGCTGCATAAACTACATCCCACAGTTCAGCTGCAGTAAAGTCCCCGCCTCACACCCGTGACGGTCGTTTGCACTAGCTGCTCGTGCAAGCAGACGTAATGCGCTCGTTCCATTTGGCAGTGTGGTTACAGTGGTCCGCACCCGGGCGGGAACTTGTCACAGCAAACACAGCACGCGGCTCTAGGCGCACATCAGCGCCTTTAACTGGGCCCGCGACTCGGCACGGTCCAGCGCTTGTTCCCCGCCGCTTGGTCTTCGGCAAATATTGACGGAGGCCGGAGGTTCCCGGGGCGTCTCGTTCCTATCTCAAATACGTTTGCGCCGTCACGATTCTGCGCCGGAGGACGTATTTTTAGGCTCGTCGAACTGTGGCAAACGGTAAGGAGCGCCGAGAGACGAAACGTTTCCGTGAAGTAACAAGGAACCGCCGGCTAGAGTGCTAATTAAACATTTGGTACCGTTTTCTAGGGGTAGAAACGCTGCACTGTGCTTTAATTTACACAGAACGTCGTACAGATTTCCCATTGCTCTTATTTAGAAAGCAGTGAGCGAACAGACAACTTCTGTGGAGCATAAAGGCAGAGGAATGTTACCCCAGGCATTCCACACTCGTATTTCATTAAAGATCGAAACAGGCTCAAAAAGTCTGCTGGCCCGTAAAACTGCTACACCAAGAAGAAATGCAGATGATAAACGGGTATTCATTGGACAAATATATTATACTGGAACTGATATGTGATTACATTTTCATGCAATTTGGGTGCATAGATGCTGAGAAATCAGTACCCTGAACAACCACCTCTGACTGTAATAACGGTCTTGATACGCCTGGGCATTGAGTCAGAGCTTGGATGGCGCGTACAGGTACAGCTGCCCACGCAGCTTCAACACGATACCACAGTTCATCAAGAGTAGTGACTGGCGTATTGTGACGAGGCAGCTGCTCGGCCACCATTGACCAGACGTTTTGAATTTGTGAGAGATCTGGAAAATGTGCTGGCCAGGGCAGCAGTCGAACTTTTTCTGTATCCAGAAAGCCCCATACAGGGTTTCGCAGGGATCGAATGAAGGGTAGAGCCACGGGTCATAACACATCTGAAATGTAACGTCCACTGTTCACAGTGCCGTCAATGCGAACAAGAGGTGACCGAGACGTGTAACCAATGGCACCCCATACCATCACGCCGGGTGATACGACAATATGGCGATGACGAATACACGCTTCCATGTGCGTTCACCGCGATGTCGCCAAACACGGATGCTGTAAACAGAACCTGGATTCACCCTAAAAAGTGACGTTTTGCCATTCGTGCACCCAGGTTCGTTGATGAGTACACCATCGCATGATCTCCTGTCTGTGATGCAGCGTCAAGGGTAACCACAGCCATGGTCTCCGAGCTGATAGTCCATGCTGCTGCAAACGTCGTCGAACTGTTCGTGCAGATGGTCGTTGTCTTGCGAACATCACCATCTGTTGACTCAGGGATCGAGACGTGGCTGCACGATCCGTTACAGCCATGCGGATAAGATGCCTGTCATCTCGATTGCTAGTGATACGAGGCCGTTATGATCCAGCACGGCCTTCCGTATTACCCTCCTGAACCCACCGATTCCATATTCTGCGAACAGTCATTGGATCTCGACCAACGCGAGCAGCAATGTCGCGATACGATAAACCGCAATCGCGATATGCTACAATCCGACCTTTATAAAAGTCGGAAAAGTGATGGTACGCGTGTCTCCCCCTTACACGAGGCATCACAACAACGTTTCACCAGGCAACGCCTGTCAACTGCTGTATGAGAAATCGGTTAGAATCTTTCGTCATGTCAGCAAGTTGTAGGTGTCGCCACCGGCGCCAACCTTGTGTGAATGCTCTGAAAAGCTAATCATTTGCATATCATAGGATCTTCTTTCTGTCGGTTAAATTTCGCGTCTGTAGCACGTCATCTTCGTTGTGTGGCAATTTTAATGGCCAATTGTGTAATAAACAAATGTACGATTCTTTTGAAAGCGCAAAATTCTGGTTCAACCCTTTTTAACATGTCATATGAAACACACACAAAGAAACACTTGTTAATTCGCCGGTGGTAAATTAATCCGTACATGTGTATAGTAAAAAAGTATTTATGTATGTGTGTGTCTACGTTTTACATCTTCCCTTCAACCACTGGACCGATATCACCCAAACTTGGGGCACATATCGCTTACTGTCTGGGAAGAAGCACTGTGCGGTTAAGGACCACCTACATCTCAAAGGAATGTGGGAAAGGAGTGCAGCTAACGGCACACGAGTTGAGAATGAGAGCGCTTACGAGGCATTTTCTCACTGACATCACGACAAAATGTTGCAAGGAAAGAAATGCATCGCTTTATACATATCCGCTGCTCATGTAATAAAACAGCCGCTTAAGTCATTATCTCTCAGTTTATCATTTCTATACCACAAACTCTATTTGCAACATATTTTGCAGACAGTATTCAAATATACCACTGAATGTACCAGCGAAAATTCATAATAGTACGACACATAGCTCAGGCGATATGAAGTCATAAACACTTAGTATGTGAAAAACTGTCACATCATGCATGACTTTACTACTAACTTTATAGGCAACATATTTCGTAAACAGTATTTACATATACAACTGGATGTATGCGAAACATTAAATCAATGTACGACTCATAATTCAGGAGATATGACGTCATAAACGTAGAGCCGCGTGATAGCGAAACTGCGGGGTGAAATAAGCTAGAGATACAAGGACTATCTCTATGACACTACTTTCCTCGTTGTTTTCATGAAAGTACTAGTAGTATAGTAGTAGTAGTAGTAGTAGCAGCTTTATTCATCCGTTGATCTCTTTTTACAAGGGCACAGGACATGTCAAATTATTTACAAGTTTAGATCATTTTAAAATAAGCTAATTCGTATACGTATATATATATATATATATATATATATATATATATATATATATATATATATATATATACATTTTTTTTTTGGAGGCATCAAGGGATCACAAATTTAGCATTGGAGGGCAGTGTGGAGGGTAAAAATCGTAGAGGGAGACCAAGAGATGAATACACTAAGCAGATTCAGAAGGATGTAGGTTGCAGTAGATACTGGGAGATGAAGAAGCTTGCACAGGATAGAGTAGCATGGAGAGCTGCATCAAACCAGTCTCAGGACTGAAGACCACAACAACAACAACATATATTTACAGACTTCTAGTTAGACATAATCATTAGATTTATTCCTAGTATACGATACATTTTTTACATTAAGAGGAAGGTCAGCGTTGGCCGTAATATTGATGTTTTATTGACGGCAGAATCGATTTTCGATCACATAGTGATCATCTTCAGTGCTGATATGTACAAATTAAACTCAGACACTAGTATCAAGTTATCAATAACCAAAACTGAGAAGCGATCACAATAATAACAATGAGTTATTGTGATCGCTTCTCAGTTTTGGTTATTGATAACTTGATACCAGAGTGTGAGTTTAATTTGTACATACCAGCACTGAAGATGATCACTATGTGATCGTAAATCGATTCTGCCATCAATAAAACATCAATATTACGGCCAATGCTGACCTTCCTTTTAATTTAACATGCATGGTCGTTGTGCACAGAGCACTCCATGGAGTCGTCAATCAATACTTTTTCTACAAATAACTTATAAAAATAATGTAATGCCACACCGTTCACTCATATCTCACTATCAGTCACTGCGCACACTACACATTGTTTCATAACACTTCACTTACTACACACACACACACACTGGTGACCTCTGGGCCTTTTTCTGTACCGCAACTTCCAATTTGCTACCCTGAAAAACTGAGTCAGCATCCCTCCATAATGAGTGAGATGTTGAGCTCAGAAAGAGGTAAAGGTGTTAGTATTGTGCTATGCATAGCCTGAGGGTAAGTGGTTCTAGAAAGGAAAAAAGAAGGAAAAAACATAAAGTGAAGGTGTTATGTCTCATGTTGGATGTTTTATAATTATAATTATTATTATTACTATTCCTTTGTACAACATTTTTTTATGAAACCCTTATTCTGTTTTATCTAAGTATCCTTCAATGTATAAAATGTATTGTATAACAGTTACTTTTTAGCTTTCCATTTAAATAAGTGTATTTTTGCCATTTCTTTAATCTCTTTTGGTAATTTATTGTACAGTTTTATTCCTTGGTAGAAAAGGCTGTTCTGAGTTTTATGTTTATTTTTTCTTGGTAAATGTAAGTTGAGTCTATCTCTTGTTCCATGGTCATGGGCAGAGCTGTTTGTGCGGTAATTACCAAAGCTATTTTTGATGTGTATAACTGACTAGTAAATGTATTCATATGGAGCAGTTAAAAACACCGGTGTTTTGAACTGATCTTTACAATGAGCTCGACTAGTATTTTTGATTATTATTCTTATGGCTCTTTTCTGAAGTTAGAAAACTGTGTTCATGTTATGTGCATTTGTTCCCCAAAAAATCCAAGAGTGAATTGCTGATGTGCGTCTTTGCATATATAAAACCACCAGAAGTCAGAATACGTCTACTAGCTTAGCACCTTCTGCTTCGCTAGGGCTTGTGTAGTAATTACAACAAAAATAATTTTTTATCATTTATCAGACCTACTGAAAAATTTATGTACTACAGAGCTGTTTCTTTTTCTATGCCATTCTGACAAATCAGTTTTGCGTTGGTCTCTGTTAAATTACTTTCTTTGATTTACTTTTCATATTGCAATACTTTCTAAGCTTTTCACGCTAACTGTAAGTGGGCTGCTTCTGCGTTGGCAGCGCTGTGTAGCGCTTTGCATTGGATCTCTGACTGCCCTTTCTTTGTAAGAGACTCTGTGGCTGGTCAGACTTGTTGGAAGTTAATCGCCAGTACGGGGCAGTTGAAAGTTAGTTGCCAGTAGTGATGGAACTACTGTTGTGCAGTTGAAGGTGAACAGCCTGCAGTGTTGGTTGTTAAATGTGAGAAGTTAGCATTGATGGAGGGTAGAGGTCTGAAGTGTTAGCGTAAGCTAACGACCTGGAAGTATCCGACATGGAGATTGAAAATTCATGATGAAACTTCTTTATTTAAATGTGTGTGTCTGTACTTAAATTGCTGAATGACTGAGAAGCTGAAACTTTTACGCTATGTTATTCTGAAACAGCCGAGTAAAACTGAACTTACTGAACTTACTTTCTCTTTACTTTTCCTTATCGTGTCAACAATGACAATATTACAGCGCAAAGCAATCTGACTGCTCAAAAAAATTACAACCTGAGTTCAAACGATTAACACAAAAGAATGGCCCTGAATAAGAAGCAATCCTGACAATAACCTATACATTTCATTAAGTACTTACCTCATAAAAATCTTCATTACGCGAACTACTGCAATACGGCGAGCGTCAATACGGCCAGCTAAATAAAAGATTCTAACTACTAAAGCCACTAACTACTAATAGGCATGTGGTCAGCAAAGGAATGATTTTGTTGCATACCAATTAAAGTTTTTTTTTACCTTAATAATGTGACATCCAGTTCAAACACGAATATAAATCGTCACTTAGATCCAGTACAAAGATATATAACCATGAATAATTTCCAATCTCTCAAGTCGGATACTTCCAGATCGTTAGCTTACACTTACACATCAGACCTCTACCCTCCATCAATGCTAACTTCTCATATTTAACATCCATCACTGCTAATTGTTCAACTACAACTGCCCAACAGTACTTCCATCACTGCTCGCGACTAACTTCCAACTGCCCAACAGTTCTGGCGATTCACTTCCAACAACGAGTCCGACCAGCAACAGAGTCTCTTACAAAGAAAGCGCAGTCAGAGATCCCATGCAAAGCGCTACACAGCGCTGCCAACACAGAAGCATCCCACTTATATAACTAAGGCCATAGAAGCGTGGTCTTTTCCGAAAGCCGCTCAGGTAGCTGCAGTAATATGTTCTTGTTAACCTTGGCTTTCGAATGTTTGTAGTGAAATTTCCATAGAAACTCTTATTCTCTAACACATACAGTGACGGTTACAAAATCGTAACACCAAGGAGGAGTTGCGAGACACAAACGAAAGATGGTAGGCGTGTTTCTACGTCTGAAATTAGTTGGCTCTGAGCACTATGCGACTTAACTTCTGAGGTCATCAGTCGCCTAGAACTTAGAACTAATTAAACCTAACTAACCTAAGGACATCACACACATCCATGCCCGAGGCAGGATTAGAACCTGCGACCGTAGCGGTCACGCGGTTCCAGACTGAAGCGCCTTTAACCGCACGGCCACACCGGCCGGCTCTGAAATTAGTTTATTCATGTTTCGCGCAGTGGCATAAGTGTGATGTTAGTAGCTCTGCTATGTGAATCCATTTCAGGTTAGCTTTAAATACACGCTGAAACGGTTGTTACCATTGAGATTGGTCGTGTTGAGTTGATATTAGGCAAGAACGCCTTTAAAGTGACAAATACGCCATTATCATCACCTCGCTGGGTTCAAACGAGGTCGTGTAACAGGGCTACGACAAGCTGGATGTTCCTTTTGTGATAATGCAGAAAGGCTTGGCAGGAATGTAGCCACTGTACATGATTGCTCGTAGTGGTGATCACGGGAATGTATATTCGCAAGAAGACCGAGCTCCAGACGGTCACTTGCTACTACCGTGAGAGAAGACCATAGTGTTCGACGCATGGCTCTGGCACCTGCAGCAGCAATTTGAGTAGCCGTTGGCACCACAGTGACACAAAGAGCAGTTACAGTTCGGTTACTTTAAGGACACTCCGAGTCAGGCACCCTGCAGGGTGCATCCATCCACCCCAAAAAGCACCGTCATTTGCGACAACAGTGGCGCAAGCGAGAGCTAATTGGAAGACAGGGTAATGGTCTGTCTGTTTTCTGATGAAAGCTGGTTCTGCCTCGGGGCCGGTGATGGCCATGTATTGGTTAGGTGTCCAGCTAAGGCCCTGCAACCAAACTTTATGCTTGCTAGACGCACTGGGTCTACACTTGGAGCTATAGTCAGGGGTTCAATTTCATATGAGAACAGGAGCACTCTCATGGCTGCAAATTTGTACGTCAGTCTGGTAATTTGACCTGTTCTGCTACCATTCATGAACAGCATCCCATGACGTGTTTTCTAACGGGATAGCTCTCGCCTGCATTTCGCTGTTCTGTCCCAACATGCTCTACAGAGTGTCGACACATTGTCTTGGCCTGCTCGGTGACCAGATCTGTATCCAACGGAGTACATATAGCACATCATCGAACGACAACTCCACAAACAGCATTAACCGTCCCTGTATTGAGTGGCCAATTGTAACAGGCATGGAACTCCATCACACAAATTGACATCTGCCATCTGTAAAACACAATGCTTGCACGTCTGCAAGCTTGTAATCAACATTCTGGCGGTTACATCAGTTGTTATTGTGCTGTATTTCAGCTGGCCGGTATGACCGAGCGGTTCTAGGCGCTGCTGCTACGGTCGCAGGTTCGAATCCTGCCTCAGGTATGGATGTGTGTGATGTCCGTAGGTTAGCTAGGTTTAAGTAGTTCTAAATTCTAAGGGACTAATGACCTCAGATGTTAAGTCCCATAGTGCTCAGAGCCATTTGAACCATTTGTACTGTATTTCACATTTTCAATGGCTTATCTTGCGCTTACATTAATCTGTGATCTTGCAAAGATAACCACTCAAATACGCTACCTAGAGAAGTGAATTCCCGAAATTTCATGACTCTATCTTAATTCTTTTAGTGTTGTCATTATTTCGACCAGTGAATTTATTTATTTCTAGCCAAGAAATCAAACAGTAGTTTTCATAGATTTAGCTTCAAAAATGCTTTCAAAATTATGTATTTTTATAAAAACTTCCATTCCGTATTTCACCCCTCAAGCAATTGAATTTTCGAAAACATGGAAAACTTACTTTTTTATGTCCAACTGATAAACCAAATAGAAATATTCATACATGCAGGTGTAAAGATGCGTTATTAGTTCTTTGATTACGATTTATTTTTTAAAAGAAACTTCCACCCACTAATTCATTCCTGCGTAGGAGCTGAATTTCCAAAAAAACTGAGACACTTTTTTTTGTTTCTGAGCGAGAAGCAAAATACCAATTTTTGTAATTCTAGCTGCAAAATTGCCTTAATAGCTACATATTTTCGAAAATACTTTCGGCCGCTACTTCATCACCTTGGTGGGGGATTCTGAAAAATCCATTCATAAACAATGCCTACAGTATAAGATCAACACCTCTCCAAATTTCAGCTGTCTTCCCTTGGCGGTTTGAGATGGACATGTTTTGTTAGTAATAAGTCAGGACATTTCCTTTTATATGTATAGATAATTAATTTTACTTTTGTATGACTATTGAAGCCATTCGGTTTGTAATAGTTAGAGTTTAAGGACTGAGTTAGCATACAAAGTTACCTAAATGAGAAATTTAAAATTTTGAGTAAAAGGCTCGTTATAAATCCTTTCCCACTGAAATAAAATTTATATCATACCAGCAAAATCAGTGCGGCAACTACCGGGTAGATTTTAATTATTTAAGTCGGTTCACGAAGTACAAGTGAGGCTTATGTCGTTCAACAAGGCAACATTTATAAACGAAATTCAGCGCTGTTTCTCTATTTCGTATTCTATACAATACTTTTGACAGGAAGAGTATGAAATCTGTGCAGTGTTCTATTTTTATTTTTTTTCTGTAGTAACAACAGAAATAAACCTTATTGTAAACTCCGAGCCTAAGCGACAGCGAAAGATCCAGAAGAACGTTCGTAATGACAGCCAAGTATTTGGCGGCGCTTTGGAGGTTCTCTCTACGTTTTGCATTTCTCCTCTCCAAGTGCCCAGAGATTCGCCCGTAAATTAAAAACGGAGTACGGCGAAGTAAAACAAAACGCGTTCTCTCTCGTAACTTCCACTGTGATACTAAGATTAAAAGTTGCCCTTGACAGAGCCGTTCCTCGAGTTAAGGGGATGAAGTTGCCGCCCAAGAATTTCTTTCCGGTACACAAGAGCATAAATACCAGCAAAGGGCAGAAATTATTACATTTCTAAAATACATTTCTTCGGGCGGAGAACTTGGCGCGACCTCATTTCGTTCCCTCTGAAGACAGAAAAAAAACTGCCTCTCCAGTGTTATATTTGCCGGTGTAGGAAAATTTCAACAGCTGGCGATACAAACTGAATTAGAAGGATTTCCCGATTCTCTCTAGAAGTCTCGGAGGGAAACATCGTATTAGTATGAAAGCTTATGATCACAATCATTCATCTCGTAAGACGATTTGCTGTTTCATATACTTTTTAATAAAGATAAAATATTTTTTTAAAATTACTTTGTCCAACACAGAACTTCTCACCACATTTTTTGTGTTGTTCTCACGGGTTTTCCGCCGTTGCTTTACGAGAACAGAAATTATTTGCAACGACTGTCACATTTCCTCTGGTTTGTTCTTTGACATCTTTGCGTCACATCTGCCACACATGAAAAACATTCAAGATGATGAGTTTTAATTGCAAGGTCCCCTTAATGCATTTATTCGTGCACTAGTTATAAATAGATTGTAGTTGAAGGCGCCACTTTAGTGAAAATAATGCTGTAATATTAATGTTCTTGGAATAAAATATGTAAGTCTCCTTGTGAGGTGGTGTCAACTCAACTAATCGCCGAAGACCGAACGAGTGACAAGGCATTGAGTACAAAATTCAGATGCAGCTGAAAGACGCAATTACAAAAAGGTACCAGGGCGATTCCTCGAAGGAATGAGTACGTCCGAGCGACAGTCGATATACGGGGTAATTATGATTAAAGTTAAGCTTTTAAAACGCTGTCGAAATAATACCACTGGTCAGAATGACGTCATACGTAAATGAAAACACCTGTCCGTGCGCGAGCCATTGAAGTTGGTACAAACACGCCGGCTACCCAGCTTTTCCTACTTTCGCGAGTGCTACGTTCGCCATGACTGTCTGAATTCAGGAACGCGCTCTGCTTCTAAGGAAGTATTACAAGAATGATGACTGTGCACACGTCGCTCTGCAGAAGTTCAGGACACTGATGGGTCTGAATAAAGACTGCCATGGGGCCGGAGGAAACGATTCGGAAATTCGAAGAGACGGTTCTTTTGATGTGCAACCAGGTAGAGGGAGGAAACGAATTGATTCGACGTCAGTGGAAGCAGTGGCCACAGCAATGCAGGAGGAGACGAGTGGTGGTGTGCAAACGTGTAGTGCACGGAGAATTGCCAGAACATTGGACGTACCCGTGAGCACGGTGCGTAAAATCCTACGAAACATCCTTCTTTGGTATCCATTCAAAATTACCCGTGTGCACGAGTTGCTACCTATTGACCTGCCAGCAAGACAGACCTTTGCTTTAGAATATCTTGCTCGTATGGAAGTGGACAATGACTGGCCGTGGAAGATTTTGTGGACAGACGAAGCCCACTCTCATCTGACAGAAAGGGCCCGGGCTCGATTCCCGGCTGGGTCGGAGATTTTCTCCGTTCAGGGACTGGCTGTTGTGTTGTCCTAATCATTATAATTTCATCCCCATCGACGAGCAAGTCGCCGAAGTGGCGTCAAATCAAAAGAATTGCACCCGGCGAACGGTCTACCCGACGGGAGGCCCTAGTCACGCGACCTGACAGAATATGTCGGTATACAGAATTGTCGAATATGAGCAACGGAAAATCGACTTTATTCTCAAAAGGTCAATGTGTGGTGCCGGTTTACGGCATAATTTATCATAGGGCCATTTGTTTTCGAAGAGACAGATGCTTCCGTTCCTGTTACCTGTACCATCACTGGTAGGAGCTATGAGTTTCTTTTGCGCAGCCACGTCATTCCAGCTCTCCAACAGCGTGGATGTGTGGATGTGATCATTTTTATGCAACATGGCGCACCTCCGCATATTGCAAATTCAGTTAAGCACCTGCTGAAGCCTCATTTCGGAAATGCTAGAATTATCAATCGCCATTTCCTCACAGCCTAGCCGTCCCGATCGCCTGATCTTAATCAGTGTGACTTTCGGCTGTGGGCTATCTGAAAGATGTTGTGTTCTGTGTCCCGATTGCAAACATAGCTGTACTAAAGGCACGCATTACCCAACACATTCTGAATGTAACCCCGTATGCACTTCGATCAGTTGTGGAACATGCTGTTTCTCGATTTCAACTTGTTGCAGACAACGGTGGACAGCATATTGAACATACTTTGAGCCAGTCACATGGAAATTAATAATCCGATCTGATTTTTATTGATGCCTTTTAGGCGGTTTTTGGCCCTAGGGCAGTACAAAACCGATGTGGTTGATGCTATTTAAGCTGTTTTTGACCTCAAGACAGTTAAAAACAGATTTTTCCCACTCAATGTGATAAGATCTTGCCGTAGTGGATGGGCTTACGTAACTAGCAATACCATACCTATATGCCCATGCATACTGAGTAGTACAGTTTGTTTAACGTCACACATAAACCTTAAGCATTGTTGTATGATTCATTTGTCATTTGTAGTTGATCACTATTAAATTATGGTGCTTACAGTGCCATCTATTGTTATGGTTTGTAAATATTTATTTTTCTTCTCCCACACATTATTTTCCCCCTTCTCCGAAAATATTCCGTTGCTATTTGACATCATCCTGACCAGTGGTGTTATGTCTACAGCGGTTTGAAAGTGTAACTTTCATTATAATCACCCTGTACACTGATGTGAAAAACTCAAGGAGATAGATACAGTACCGCGACATATTAACTACACGGTGGAAATGAACGAAAGTGCGGGAGCGTGTTGCCAGAGGTCTCCCAGTGGTGGATGTCACACGTCTTGAGGTCAGCGTGAGTGGTCCTAGAATACGAGGAAGTTGAAGGAACGGGGAAAAAAAGCTATGTATGTGTTGTGTACATAGTTCCGCGTAGTCAGCGCGTACACAACTTTCCCACTAGAGCGCGCCCCGCTAAGCACAACAGCGCAGGCGCAGCGCTCGTCCGTCTCCGCACTACGAGATGGCGCCGTCTTAGAGACGGACCAAATTCTGCTTCCGCCGATCCGCGTATTAATATGTAACGCAGCCAATGAGATTGCCGCTAACGTAGAACCTATTCTCCTCACGGATCACATTCGTGCAGTGATACCTGAACGCTCGAGGTATTATAACGAGTGTACAGACCTCCGATTAGTCAGTGTACATTAGTCTGGATTAGTCTGCATTAGTCTATAGTCAACTTTCAGTCTGCACGTAATAAGATTATCATATTCCTGTACGTAGCCATGAAGATAAATGTATAGACACTTTGTCAAGTATCAGAGATATGTGAGAATAAGATTAACGTACCAAGACCAAAGGAACTTCAGATTTTCAATTGTAAACAGCATCCAGAATCAAGTTACGTAATATCTATGATTTTTATTGTTTTAATAAATGTGTGTGAAAATTAATCAAGTTCTGTTTAAAGTTGGTCACCGTCAATCTGCTACTCTAAGCGTGCAAGTGGCATTTCTGTCGTCTGACCTAACGGCAGAAGATAAACATGCCATGATAAGACCACGAGACATATTGCTGACACTCGCCTACTTCGCTAGAGCGACAAGTCAAATAATCTGATGGTGTGTGTACCGAAGGTCTTACAGTACGCACACCACAGTATGTCAATCAGCGAGTAGTTACGATGCACTGTCATTGGCACACGCCCGGAGACACATTTGGATAACATCACAGGAGGACGTATCATCGGGAAAATGGAAGCAGGACAAGTGTCATCCAGGAGTTTGGTATTGCGTCACTTGCATGGGGGCCGTTCCGAACCACAGGCACTGCTCTTATAAGGAGAAGTGGTGGTATATCACGGTCAGTTACCGCAGCTGAGAAACTCAACTCTGTGCACCACTGGAGAAGGGAGTCACATTAAACAGCAGGTGCTATTGGAACAATATTTAACAGGACTGCAAGGCACGAAATCGCACACTCAGCAGTGGTATGGTGAATGCATGGGAGCAGTCTTTTTGCGGCGGCAACATTTACGACTGTGCCACGATCATACACACTGCACTGACGGGGAGTGGGGTAGCATGCTCTACTCGGATAAGAGCACATACGTTCTTAACAATGCCTCAAGACATACCACCATATGGAGAGATGCGGGAACAGATAATGTACCCATAAACATAGTCTAGTGTGATCGTTTTGGTGTTCCAAGCGTTAAGGTGTGGGGAGTCGCCAGCTGGGGTGGCCGTGCGGTTCTAGGCGCTACTGTCTGGAACCGCGTGACCACTACGGTCGCAGGTTCGAATCCTGCCTCGGGTATGGACGTGTGTGATGTCCTTGGGTTACTTAGGTTTAAGTAGTTCTAAGTTCTAGGGGACTGATGACCTTAGAAGTTAAGTCCCATAGTGCTCAGAGCCATTTGAACCATTTGTGGGGAGTCATAATGTTGCATGGGCGTATTCGTCTCCATATCTCTGAAGACGTTACAGTGACACTTTACTCGTTTCCCACGTGCGTTTTTGAGGGTACATTCGATCCCGACTTCATTTTTAGTGACGAAAGTGCGCGACCACAACAAACAGCGCAGATACAGAAGCTCTTAAAAGACAGCTTTCGTGAACGGGCTCGTTTGCTCGTTCCCCCGACTGAAATGCCAGCGAACATTTGTGGGATGCGTTAGGGAGAAGTATTTTTATTGACCCACGTGTCCACGCACCAACGACCATCTTGCGGTTGTCAACCGCGCTTGTGGAGAAATGGAACGCCCTGCCAAAATAACTTCTCATGGACCTTGTGAGCAACACAACAGCATATTGCAGAACATGCACTGCAGTCGGCAGTGATCATACACACCTCACAGCAGCTGCATACTGGCTGAATGGGCGAAGACGCGACAAAATAAAAGAAGTAACTATTTAAGACATAGCCGCCAAGCGGAATTGAAACGAGTGGGGAACTGATACATGGTAGGCAGAATGAGACACAACTGGTAAGGGTAGTCTACTGTTTCTCCCGCAGTACACGAGAGCGGATGAATTGGAAGTATATAAATCCAACATGCGGGATGATGCAGTTTCTGAAGGGCCATGTCCCTTATTCTCTGCATCTCCCCAGGTTTGGTCTAAAATAGACTCACAGTTGTTCCTGTGGCGGGGACGGCACATCTGAACACATAGTGCTCATCTGCAATGCTCTAGGACACATAAGATCGTGTTTAGGAAATTAGGCCATACGGGAGTTAATAACAACATCGCAGAGGAAGAAATGGTTCAAATGGCTCTGAGCACTATGGGACTTAACATCTGTGGTCATCAGTCCCCTAGAACTTAGAACTACTTAAACCTAGCCAACCTAAGGACATCACACAACACCCAGTCATCACGAGGCAGAGAAAATCCGTGACCCCGCCGGGAATCGAACCCGGGAAACCGGGTGTGGGATGCGAGAACGCTAGCGCACGACCACGAGCTGCGGACGCAGAGGAAGAGCACTGTATGCAGTATACAAGCAGGTTAGACCATACGCTGGAAATAGATAGGCTCCACATCCGACAGATCATTAGGGCGTAGTAATTGACACAGACACAAGCACGGACACGGAACCGGATGCTATATTACTCACAGGAAGTGAAGAAGAGATAAACATACAAACATAGCAAAAGTAAGGGAATGATCTACAACATTGTATCATTTCTTCTTCTTTCGCTGCATCAGGTGTGACTGGCTCGAAGTTTTACCAATCCCTCGCACCTGTAGCAGCTGACTACGTTTTAAAGCTACTCCCAATATCCACTGTTATTTGGAAATTTTTTGTAAGTTCCTGGAGGACCAAATTGCTGAGGTCATCGGTCCCTAGGTTTACACAATACTTAACCTAACATAAACTAACTTACGCTAAGGACAACTATCACACCAATAGCCGAGGGAGGACTCGAACCTCTGACGGTGCGGGGAGCCGCGCGAACTGTGGCAAGACGCCCAGGACTGCGCGGCTACCCCGTGCTGTACCGCTGTTACGTTCGGCAACACATTATAACCTAACTAATCAATACATTAAATTAATTGTTACCATTGTAAAGACAACATATGTAACAGGTGTAATCATACATGCAGAAAATATAAAGAGAAGAATAGTCCCATCGCCGGCCGTGGTGGCCGTGCGGTTCTAGGCGCTCCATTCCGGAGCCGCGTTGCTGCTACGATCGCAGGTTCGAATCCTGCCTCGGGCATGGGTGTGTGTGATGTCCTTAGGTTAGTTAGGTTTAAGTAGTTCTAAGTTCTAGGGGACTGATGACCACAGCAGTTGAGTCCCATAGTGCTCAGAGCCATTTGAACCATTGTTGAACAGTACCAGCACATCAAAGTCAAATTTCCATCTCTTGTTTCTTGCATTAGATGCACTTTTAATAAATTTTAAATACGTCCACAGCCTATTATGTATCTTAGTTATTATCATTGTCTACGTTAGCAACAAGTTTAAACAGAATAGTGTATATGCATTTGTACTATTGTGGGGTTGTGGATATCCTCATCGGGCGCTTCCCAGGGTGGCGGATAGGGGAAGCTTCCTAGGTATAGGTGGTCCAGAGGAAATGAAATACTCAGGGTGGACCAAGCGGTTCAAATGGCTCTGAGCACTATGGGACTTAACTTCTGAGGTCATCAGTCCCATAGAACTTACAAATTCTTAAACCTAACTAACGGAAGTACATAACACACATCCATGCCCGAGGCAGGATTCGAACCTGCGACCGTAACGGTCGCGCGGTGCCAGACTGTAGCGCCTAGAACCGCATAGCCACTGCGGCCGGCCAGGGCGGATCAAAAACCAACAAAAAACGAGAAACCCAAAGGTGTCAGTTCAGCATCTGGCGGCCAATGGTCAGTGTCCGTTCTTCTAGTTAAGGCGGTTGCACTAAAACCTTCTCGAACTCAAAAACCAAAATTCAACTTGAACTCATGATGGAAAAAACGGCCCCAGGCACCAGTCGATAGATTGGATTCAACTGAAGATCGGATTCTGGGGGATCAGGGATACCATGCGGAGAAGACTTGGAGCTCCACAAACACTTCTCACACTCTCAAAACGAAACGTAAAAACTTTATTGGCACAATTAACGTGAACACCCCTACTAAAACAGGCAAATTAAAGCACCTTACCAATGCAATGGGAAAATTTGACATGAAAATGGCTGCACTGCAAGAGACAAGATTCATGGCTGAAGGGCACTTTAACACAGAAAATTACAAGATCCATAAGGGCAAACCTGCCATAAAGGTAAGAGACAAACTACCACTTTTCAGAACTGGATTCGCCGTACACAGGTATTGAATTCAAGTCTCCCAATGAAAGAGTTTCCCTGCTATCAGTAAAAACAGCTAATAAAGCCTACAGCTTTATCAATGCGCACACGCCCAAAAATCGCCACAATAAAATCGACCCTGAAAAAGTGGACAATCTCTGGGAAACACTGGAAGAAACAACAGATAAAATACCAAGGCACCATGTGCAAATCTTATTAGGTGATTTTAATGCACAGTTAGGCAGGGAAAAAAATTCAGAGGTACCACTGGCCTCCATACCAAACCCAAACGTACCAACAAGAATGGTGAAAAACTAATCGACTTTTGCAGAAACTTCAGACTGACAATTATGAGTACCCAATTCAAAAAACGTGCACATAAATTAACCACATGGAGATCACCCAGTCTTAGACAGAGTGAATACCAAATAGACCATGTCTCAATTTCTAAGGAAAACGTAAATGAAACTATAAACATCAGAACCCACAAAGGTGTCTTTGAATCAGATCATCATCTTCTCCAAATAGAAACAAAATTCGAACGCAACCGAACGCTAAAAAGGCCATCCAAAAGTACCAAAGTACCAAACCGGTTCCGGAATATCTGAAACTAAACAAAGAAAAAAAATCATCATGCAAATCAATCAGGAAAAATCAACAGATTGGAAGAAACTAACAGAGAAAATTCAGGAAGCCATCAAATTAGGACAACCCCCTCTCCACCAAGAAACATCGTTGGTGGAATGAAACCTGCGATCAGGCTGTCGACAACCGAATAACTGCGTAGAAAAAATTTTGCAGTCACAAAACTGAAGAAATCGTTGATAACTTTCTTAAAACCCAAAAACAGACCTCAAAAATAATTAGAAAAGGAAAACGGGGATATTACAACAACAGACCCTGCGAAATTCAGCAAGATTTCATCAAAAATAATACAAGTAATTTCTGTAAGACTTTCAGAGAAAACTTGGGGTACCAAGCACCTAGCTTATGCTTTAGAAAGCCCGATCGTTCTTTAGAAACTGATACGAAAAATAACTGCATAACCTTAGCCCAATACTTCGGTTCCCTCCTCAACTGCGAACCACCCCAAGTAAAACTTGTCGTCTCTTCTCCAATATTCACACAGTCAGACTCACATGCCCCGGATCTCGATGAAATTATGAAGATAGTCAAACAGTCGAGAAACAGCAAAGCATCAGGAGAAGATGGGACTATTGCTGAATTCTGGAAACTAAACGATCCTATACGTATGCAGAAACTACGTCATATAGTATCAGACTTAAGGATGACGGAGCAAATACCAGAGGTCTGGAAATGCGAATTCACCCGCTACACAAAAAGGGCGACAAGACAGACATCAACAATTACAGAGGAATTTCCCTGCTCCCTGTCGCTTACAAAATCCTTTCCAAAGCACTTTTAAACAGGATAGACTCTTAAGCAGATCCGCTAATTGTTGAATACCAGGCCGGATTCAGAAAAGGACGATCAGGTGCGGAACAGGTCTGGTGCTTAAAGACAATATTACAAATGAGGAAATGCAAGCACACAGTAATTACATTCATCGACTTCATGAAAGCATACGATTCAGTAAACCATAAAACCCTGTTAAAAATCATAGAATAATTTGTGATCGACCGAAAGACCCGAAAAATCACAGAACAGACAATTGCAGGAACAACATCCAAGGTCAAATTCATGGGCGAAATAGCCCTTCGAAATAAAAACTGGAGTCCGACAGAGGGACGGACTATCCCCAACGCTTTTCATTATTGATCTAGAAAAGATCATCAGGGACCGGGAATCTCATATAAAGGGCATCCAAATTTGTATCAAAAAAGAGAACCGAATTAAGCTCAAGTGCCTTGCTTTCGCTGACGATACTGCAACTATCACCAGTAACAGAACACAAACGATAAACGCAGTGGAAAAACTACATGAAATTTCACAAAAAACAGGACTACAGATATGAAAAAAATCAAATATATGGAAAGACAGCCAAAAAATAAATCCCCCTTAATCACAAAACATGGTAAAATAGCACAAGTCTGCCATTTTAAATAACCCGGAGAAACAATACAGTCTCCAGGATTAAACCGAATCTCCAATGAACAAAGAATCATCAATCTCCAGAAAGCCTACAAGCTAACATGGACGCATTACAACAATAAGTGCATTTCGACAAACCCAAAATTAAGGCACTATAGGACAGTGATTCTTCCAGAAGCAATCTACGCAGCTGAAACAATGGTGATTGATGGTCATTCAAAAATTACGGGAACAGAAAAGCAAGAAAGAAAAATTATCAGGAAGATTTACCGGACAATCAACAAAAATTACATTTGGATGAAGAGACTACAAAACAAGTTCTATATAACGACGAACAAAGTAACAGACGAAATCAGAAAACGCCGAGCCAAATTTTATACACATATCTATACGACGAAAGACTCCAGAGCACCCAGGAAAATTTTCAGTATTATAACAAAGAGTAGACGCAACACAGAATGGCTGAAAGAAAACCAGAGGTATTTGCATCATATCAGCATAAAAAGCCTCTAAGGCTGCTCTGAGTACCGGAATAAAATCAGAAGTGTGAAGTTTGAGGAAAGAACATTGCGCAGTCTTGTAAAAATTGGACAGAAGAACGGAAGAAGGAGCATTGTGAGAGGATGAAGTGTTTTTGGGAAGTAAAGAAGAAAAACGTCCGGAGATGAAATTATGAATTCAAGTTCAATTGGGCTCCTAAAGGGGAACAATCGTTGTAATAGTAATAATATATATTCTGTTATTTTTTAATTTGTCCTTTTGTAAAAGTTTCAATGTACTAGTAATAAAACTGAATTTGTATGATATAACACGTGAAACCATGCAATGTATGAGCTACTTTATAATAACAGTCAGCAGGTCCTTATTTGAGAAATAAATAAATAAGTAAGTAAAAGAAACTCATGTTCACCGTTGATTTCCCTACATCGCTTCAGGCAAATGCCAGGATCCTGAGTTTTCCTGAGAGCCCGCGGCCCACCGAACGTTGCCTGGGGTTAAGAAGCACGCTTCTGACGTTTGAGCTAAGTACACAATTGGAATGGTACACACCTACCGTTTATTTTACATTTTATGCGAGTCTTTTGCCGTTTTGGGCGTTCTGTACTAATGTAGGACCATGCTTCTTTAGGCAGTTTGTGGTTACAGTGTGTTCCGAAGAAGGCGTGGTATCCGAGCCGAAACCTATGTCAACATCCAGTTTCTATTTTCAATCGAGGCGGATTCTTTATAATCATTTCTTTGAGAGGACATGGCTGACTTCCTTCCAAATCCTTCCCAAATCCGGAGAGAGAGATGACATCGTTTTTCGATCCCCTTCCCCAAATCAACCGAGAATCATGTTTCGGCTTTTGTACTGTCCAGTGGGCCATTTTAAATAGAGATGTGCTGTTGTTGTTGTGGTCTTCAGTCCTGAGACTGGTTTGATGCAGCTCTCCATGCTACCCTATCCTGTGCAAGCTTCATCTCCCAGTACCTACTGCAACCTACATCCTTCTGAATCTGCTTAGTGTATTCATCTCTTGGTCTCCCTCTACGATTTTCACCCTCCACGCTGCCCTCCAATCCTAAATTTGTGATCCCTTGATGCCTCAAAACATGTCCTACCAACCGGTCCCTTCTTCTAGTCAAGTTGTGCCACAAACTCCTTTTCTCCCCAATTCTATTCAATACCTCCTCATTAGTTATGTGATCTACCCATCTAATCTTCAGCATTCTTTTGTAGCACCACATTTCGAAAGCTTCTATTCTCTTCTTGTCCAAACTATTTACCGTCCATGTTTCACTTCCATACATGGCTACACTCCATACGAATACTTTCAGAAACGACTTCCTGACACTTAAATCTATACTCGATGCTAACAAATTTATCTTCTTCAGAAACGCTTTCCTTGCCATTGCCAGTCTACATTTTATATCCTCTCTACTTCGACCATCATCAGTTATTTTGCTCCCAAAATAGCAAAACTCCTTTACTACTTTAAGTGTCTCATTTCCTAAGACCACAACAACAACAACAACAACATTTCCCAATCTAATTCCCTCAGCGTTGGCCGACTGAATTCGACTACATTCCATTATCCTCGTTTTGCTTTTGTTGATGTTCAACTTCTATCCTCCTTGCAAGACACTGTCCATTCCATTTAACTGCTCTTCCAAGTCCTATGCTGTCAAAGTTTTTATTTCTTCTTTATGGATTTTAATACCTACTCCGAATTTTTCTTTTGTTTCCTTTACTGCTTGCTCAATGTACAAATTGAATAACATTGGGGAGAGGCTACAACCCTGTCTCACCCCCTTCCCAACCACTGCTTCCCTTTCATGCCCCTCGACTCTTATAACTGCCATCTGGTTTCTGTACAAATTGTAAATAGCCTTTCGCTCCCTGTATTTTACCCTTGCCACCTTTAGAATTTGAAAGAGAGTATTCCAGTCAACATTGTCAAAAGCTTTCTCTAAGTCTACAAATGCTAGAAACGTAGGTTTGCCTTTCCTTAATCTTTCTTCTAAGATAAGTCGTAAGGTCAGTATTGCCTCACGTGTTCCAATATTTCTACGGAATCGAAACTGATCTTCCCCGAGGTCTGCTTCTATCAGTTTTTCCATTCGTCTGTAAAGAATTCGCGTTAGTATTTTGCAGCTGTGACTTATTAAACTGATAGTTTGGTAATTTTCACAACTGTCAACACCTCCTTTCCTTGGGATTGGAATTATTATATTCTTCTTGAAGTGTGAGGGTTTTTCGCCTGTCTCATACACCTTGCTCACCAGATGGTAGAGTTTAGTCGGGACTGGCTTTCACAAGGCCGTCAGTAGTTCTAATGGAATATTGTCTACTCCCGGGGCCTTGTTTCAACTTAGGTCTTTCAGTGCTCTGTCAAACTCTTCACGCAGTATCGTATCTCCCACTTCATCTTCATCTACATTCTCTTCCGTTTCTGTAATATTGTACTCAAGTACATCGCCCTTGTAGAGACCCTCTATATACTACTTCCACCTTTCTGCTTTCCCTTCATTACTTAGAACTGGGTTTCCATCTGAGCTCTTGATATTCATACAAGTGGTTCTCTTTTCTCCAGAGGTCTCTTTAATTTTCCTGTAGGCAGTATCTATCTTACCCCTAGTGATATAAGCCTCTACATCCTTACATTTATCCTCAAAGCCATCCCTGCTCAGCCATTTTGCACTTCCTGTCGATCTCATTTTTGAGACGTTTGTATTCCTTTTTGCCAGCTATATTTACTGCATTTTTATATTTTCTCCTTTTATCAATTAAATTCAATATTTCTTCTGTTACCCAAGGAGTTCTACTAGCCCTCGTCTTTTTACCTACGTGATCCTCTGCTGCCTTCACTACTTCATCCCTCAGAGCTACCCATTCTTCTTCTACTGTACTTCTTTCCCCCATTGCTGTCAATTGTTCCCTTATGCTCTCCCTGAAACTCTGTACAACCTCTGGTTTAGTCAGTTTATCTAGGTCCCATGTCCTTAAATTCCCACCTTTTTGCAGTTTCTTCAGTTTTAATCTACAGCTCATAACCAATAGATTGTGGTCACAGTCCACATCTGCCCCTGGAAATCGAGATAACGTCCCTGTATTGTTACTGACTTTGACGAAAAGTGTCATTTCTGTTTGTTTCTGCGTGTTTTTAAGTTTTGCACACCAGTGGGTTTGCAACAAATGTTGGGAAGGACTCATAGACCTTCATCTGTATGCTGCAAAGATCTGCAACACGATGGAAGCAGTGAAAAATAGAACAGACTCCTTTCAAGTGATGTTTACACAATTAAGAATAATTTCGATGAGGTGGAAAGCTGAGAAAATAGGCTGAAAGGTGGTTTAGATTCAATAAATTTTGATTTCAGTGTGAACACATAGGTACATTAATACAATTTTACAGGAGTGGAAAATGAAATGTTTTGTTATCTTACTGAAGCAATAAAGCTGGACCTCTCCCGATGTTATTTACGAAAAACACAGGAAATCGAAGCCGTGTTTTCTAGATGATATCATTCTTTTCGCATTTGGTTCCACGGCGATCATCCTCTAGGTTTATGCCTATCGTCCTCATCCTTCCTCGACGAAAATTTTTCCTCCGTCTGTTCATGGTTCTTCCTGCATTCCGTCGTTGACGGAATCTTCAGCAAAATCGTTGGAATGTTTTATTACCCATTCGTTGAAAATCCTCTTCTCGTTTTATGTTAGAGTTCTTCGTTTTATTATTCATACTGAACATTTCTACTTTCTTCATTAAATCAGAATGTTTTTATCCTTATTTTTCCTCAGTGAATATTTTACTCCACAGCAGAGTGCGCGTTGATACGAAAAATGGCAGATTAAAACTGTATGCCGGACAAGGAATCGAACCCAGGACCTTATTTATTTTCGCGTGCGAATATTCCACCGATTGAGTTACCACAGCACAATTAAGGGCTCATCTTCACTTCATTCACGGACGTTCTCCTGCGAAACTTGGAGGACTAGCTCTCCTGGAAGAAAGTATTTGCGGAGAGATGAGTCGTAAATCGGGCTTGGTTAGCTTAGTCGGTAGAGCACCTCCTCAAGCTGATACGAAACTTCCTGGAAGATTAAAATTCTGTGCCAGACCAAGACTCGAACCCTGAACCTTTGCCTTCCGCAGGCAAGTGCTCTACCAACTTAGCTACCCAAGCACGCCCAAGCACGGTTTACGACCCGCCCATAGCCATGAATACGCAAATACTTTCATCCAGGAGTGCTAGTTCTGCACGTTTTGCTGGAGAACGTCTGTGGAATTTGGAAGTTGGGACCTGAGACACTGGCAGGACTAAACCTGTAAAGATGAGTCCCGAGTAGTGCAGGGACCGATGACCGTAGCAGTCTGGTCCCTTTAATCCCACAAACCAACCAACCGAGTAGTGCTTTGGTAACTTAGTCGGTGAAATACTCACCCGCGAAAAGAAATAATGTCTGGGTTCGAGTCCTGGTCCTGCTTATTTCGTATCAGCGCACATGCCACTGCATAGTGAAATTTTCATTCCATAAACCTCATCCAGGTTTTGACTAAACCATGTCTTTTCAATATCCTTTCTTCCGGGACTGTTAGTCCTGCAAGTTTCGTAGCAGAACTTCTGTGAAGTTTGGAAAGTAGGATACAAGGTACTGGAAGGAAATAATGTGTGACGACATACCGTGAGTCATGCTTGGGTAGCTCAGTCGATAGAGCACTTGCCAGGCAGAAGGGCAGGTCGAGCACACAATGACTGCAAATTTCTTACGATCCTTTCTCGCATTAAACACTCAGTAGATACAGAGGAAGGACAAAAATATGGGAAAAAAATTAATGCCTTGGCCAATATGGTTTAGGAAGCCCGTTGGCGTTCAAAACAGGTTCCAGTCGTTTCGGTACAAATAAAAACAGGTTCTGTACGGCTTCCAAGTTAAACTTATACCATTCTTTTGCAAAATAGTGCAAACTGAGACAACAGTGAAGGAGGTGCACCTAAGTAGACCACAATAGTTCAATACTACTGAAATTTGGTGACTTTGGCGGCCGGAGGAGATGCGGCAATTCATCCTCGCCCTTACATAAGCAATCTCGGTGTATGCGAGCTGTGTGGAAACGGGCCTCGTCATCTTGGAACACATCACCGCCACTGTAGAACAAATATTTGACAATGCGGGGGACCTGATCAGCCAACAAGGTCACATAACCGTTGGCAGTAATGTGACTTTGCTGACTGACCGTGGGGCCTATAGAGAACCACGATATGGCTGCGCAATCCACTTTCACAATTTTTCGCTCTTGGAACGTAAACACGGCCATAAGAAGGAAACAGTGTGAAACGAGACTCTTTAGACCAAATGATTTTCCCCCATTGGTCAATAGTCCTGGTTTTGTGGCTTCGGCACCACGTTTTCCTGATACAGGCATTTGCGTCAGTGATAAGTTATTTTGGAATTCCATTTTGCCCTGCAATTCTCTGATTATAGTCCTCCCTTCGTGTTGTTTTGGTGCTTACCGCGTTCGCAAGAGCAACATTTAGCTCTGTAGTGACTTTTGCAGCTGTCTTCTAATTCGTAATTTTCGTCTCAATCCTCTTCCATAACTGCCACACGATCACTCATCACAGACTTCCACCTGCGTTGTAACGTACTCGATGATGTTTTTCCACGTTCCCTTTATGCGGCATAAATCTTCGGTACTGTGAATCTTGAAACACGCAACACCGGCTACGATGTTTACAGAAGCACCTACAATACGAGCATTAACAGTTTGTCCATTTCTGAATTTACATAATTCCGACATAATGCACTCAGAGCCGCGAAGAGCACTGTTCGGTCCACGGCTGACAATTGTAACGTATTGAGGGAATTGCACAGATGCTGTTCGTAGTAGTCATATCCAACAGTGCAAGATGGAGTTGTGGCTGCCATTTGCATTGATATTCAAGAATGGGTTCCTCGCGCTTTTTTTCGTGTTTTTTTCCAAGCGCTGTACGTTAGTTCTCAGATATTGTTTTACTTGAAACCCGTTGTTACGGATCTTGTTACTACAATCTTCCGGTAACGGAACAGGGTAATATTTTCCCGCTGATCTGCTGCTAATTGGAAATCTTCTTCTGGGTAACTAAAATAATTAGCTCATCTGCAAGTGAAAGGCTTTCGTTAAAGAATTTGCATTGCCGAAATTAAAATTATTTTTCAGAGTACTCTGCCACCTCTGTGTGAATTTGCACGTAAGGTACCTCTTTTTTTCCTTTTGTTTGTTTTTCTTTCTTCATATGTGAGCGCTGAAAGCAAAGCCCCGTTATGTATAGATACTGAAACAGAGCGTCTGTTCCTGCTACACGCTGGATAAGATTTTGTTCACCTACATTTACATCTACATGGATACTCTGAAAATCACACTTAAGTGCCTGGCAGAGGGTTCGTTGGACTACCTTCACAATATCTTCCTATTGTTTTACTCTCGAACAGCGCGCGGAAAAAGCGAACACCTATAATTTTCCGTGCGAGCTCTGATTTCCTTTTTTTTATTATGAAGTTCGTTTCTCCCTATGTAGGTCGGCATCAATAAAATATTCTTTCATTCAGAGAAGAAAGTTTTTATTAAAATGTAGTGTGGCTATGTCCTAAGGTCGGGTAGACAGTTCGCCGGGTGCAAGTCTTTCGATTGGACGCCACTGCGGCGACTTTCGCGTCGATGAGGATGAAATGATAATGACTAGGACAACAAAACACCCAGTACCTGAGCGGAGGGAATCTCCGACCCAGCCGGGAATCGAACCCAGGCCCTTAGGATTGATATTCTGTCGCTCTGGCCACTCAGCTACCGGGGGCGGATTAGTTTGTGATTGAAATTTCGTGAGAAGATCCCATCGTAACGAGAAACGTCTGTGTTTTAATAACGTCCTCCCCAAACTCTCTATCATGTCCATGACACTCTCTCCGCTATTTCTCGATAATACAAAACGTGCTGCTCTTCTTTGAACTTTCTCGATGTACTCATTAATGGTATCTGGTAAGGATCCTACACCGGGCTACAGTACAGTACGGGAGAAGCGTAGTGCAGTCAGCCTCTTTAGTAGGCCTGTTCAATCTTCTACGTGTTCTGCCAATAAATCGCAGTCTTTGGTTGCCTTCACCGCAACATGTTATATGCGTTCTTTTCAATTTAAATTGTTCGTAATTGTAATTCCTAGGTATTTAGTTCAATTTACGGCCTTTAGATTAGATTGACTTATCACGTAACCCAAGTTTAACGGATTCCTTTTAGTCCTCTTTTGGATGACCTGACACTTTTCATTATTTAGGCTCAATTGCCAATTTTCGCACCAGACATATATCTTTTCTAATTTGTTTTGATTTTCTGTTGATTCACTAGGCGATAAACGACAGCATCAACTGCAAAAACCTGAGACGGATGCCCAAATTGTCTACTAAATCGTTTATACAGGTAAGGACCACAGAGGGTCTGTAATACTACCTTGAACAACGCCATAGATCACCTCTGTTTTACTTGACGACTGTAGGTCAATTACTACGAACTGTAATCTCTCTGACAGGAAATCACGAATCCAGTCCATAAGCACGCAACTCGATTACAATCCGCTTGTAATTTACAGAGTGAAAAGCCTTCTGGATATCTGAAAATAAGGAATCGATTTGAAATACATTGTCAACAACAGTCAAACACTTCGTGTGAGTAAAGAGCTCGTTGGTTTTCACAAGAACGATCTATTATAAACCCGTGCTGACTGTACGTCAAAAGACCATTCTGTTTGAGGTGATTCATAATGTCAGAACACAATACATGTTTTAAAATCCTGCTGCTTTCAGGAGTGTACAGATCTCATGGCAGTGGAGATGAGCGTTGACAGCGAATCTCTCCATGTACAAGGGGCCTTAAGTAAGTAATGTAACACTCTTCTTCTGAGAGAAAGTTGTTTTTATTCAGGATTACAAAATACGACATTATTGGCTACGAAACTCTGTTTTTCTGCAATGGAAGGGGCTAACGCTATCTTACTCGGACGGTCTGTATGCCCGCATGGTAGCACCTTCGCCGCGCGGGATTAGCCGAGCGGTCTTAGGCGCAGCAGTCATGGATCCCGGCGGAGGTTCGAGTCCTCCCTCGGGCATGGGTGTGTGTGTTTGTCCTTAGGATAATTTATGTTAAGTAGTGTGTAAGCTTAGGGACTGATGACCTTAGCAGTTCAGTCCCATAAGTTTTCACACACATTTGAACATTTTTTTGGTAGCACCTTCGTGGTCGGCGTCGGAGCCAACGTCTTGGTGCATCACTACGTACTGCTTCCCGCAGAGTGCATCCTTTGTTGGGCCAAACAGAACGAAGGCGCGAGGTCTTTGCTGTAGGGTGGGTGGCAAGGATCAGTCCAATTAAGTTTGGAGCTCCACTGCGGAGCGCAGACTTGTGTCAGTCTTGCGTTGTCATGGAGTCTGTTTCCTGAAGGTAGCACAGTACTCTTCAGAGTTGATCACTGCACAATGAGGGAGGTCATCAAACAGAATAACCACTTCAGCGTCCCAGAAGAAGGCTTTATCGGTGAGGGTGGGGCTGTGAACATTTTCTTCGAAAGAGAGGTGGAGTGGTGCCAATCCATGGACCGGCGTCTTGTTTACAGATTGAAGTTATGAATCCAATTTTCATCTCATGTGACCTTGTTCGACAAAAAACGCAACAATCAGCCTCGTAGCGCAAACATTTCTTCACAGATGTCTCTTCCTTGCTATTTACGGTCTTCTGTTATGCGGCGAGGAAACCAACGGGCATACACCCTCAAGTGGATGAGTGTGTCAGCATTACCAACAAGAGACGTCTCGTTGAGCAGCGGGGTGTTTGACTGGGATCCGTCGATTACCCCGAATGGGAGTGTCCACACGTTACAACAGTGCAGGAGTCACACCTGTGTGAGGGAGACTGGACAGGTTTGCGCAACCCCGTAGCGATAATGACAGAAGTCTGGCCCAACGACTCACTGTGCTTTTGTTGACTGGCAGGCCTGCGTAGACATTCTGCAAGCGCCTATGAACACCTGTGGTGCTCTGGTATTCCGCAAAAAAGAATTCAATTATAGCTCTCTACTTAGAACGCACCTCCAATACAGACCCTATTTTGAAGGCTACGTATAGTGCCGCACCGAGAGGAACTTCATGAAATTGAACTGGCCGAAGTGCAAAAATATTACAAGATGTCCCAGAAAAGTTTCACATTTTTTCAACCGAAACTGGCCGAGAAAATACAGTGGTGTATTTCTTACAGAACGCCCCTAATAGCATGTCGCCCAATGGCACGCCAACAAACCGGTGTTCGAAGTGACCCTTCAAAAAAATGGTTCAAATGACTCTCAGCACTATGGGACTTAACATCTGTGGTCATCAGTCCCGTAGAACTTAGAACTACTTAAACCTAACTAACCTATGGAAATCTCACACATCCATGCCCGAGGCAGGATTAGAACCTGCGACCGTAGCGGTCACGCGGTTCCAGACTGAAGTGCCTAGAACCGCACCGCCACCCGCGAAGTGACCCTTGACCAATCCCGACTATTCTCATAATGGCTACATGAAGACCGTCTGTGTGTAGTGCTTCGTTCTGCTGCCGCTGGGATGGAATGGTACAGCAAAAATATCGTGCTTAGGGTCGTCGTAGATCTCCGCTCATTACAGCATGAAACAAATAGAAAAAAACACACACTAGCACACCCATATACGCTAGTCCTGTCAATAGGTTGCCACTGAATTGCCCCCTCTGTTTACTGATTGTATAGCCACTGAATTGCTATTTATTTATTTAATGGGATAATAATAATTATTAGAAAGTGGCAATTTTATTTAAGCATTGACTTTTCTCTTTCGATTGTTGCGAGTCAGCGATAGTGTAATGCTGCTCGCTTTAGAAAATACACATTTTATAAGAATTATTTGGTCCAGGAAACACTTTTGCGATCACGGTTGCGATTTAGACGGTATTCACGTAATTGTACTGATTAAAAGTTATCGTTTCCGAAAGACGCTGGTTCGATTAAAGCTGTGTGCACTTTTGCGCGTATGATGAAAATATTCATAACACGTCGCGTAACAAAAAAGAAACATGCGAATCACAACCGTGGTCAAACGAAGAAAATATATGATAACATAAATGTTCTTCGTTATTATTCAGGACAGGCTCAGATTAGACCTTGCAATTTTTAGTTATAGGAAATCACAAGAAATTACACAGGAGATATTTGTTTTGAATAAATTGTATTTACCTTCTCTCTCTCTCCTTTTTACAGCCTTTATACCTTCACATCGATTAAGGAACTTTTCCTTCTCTACCGACCAGTACGAGAACAAAATTCAGACTCAACAAAATGTCTTACATCGAATTATTACATGCTTAACCCTTAATAATCATATATAGTTTCGTAGTACAAACAATGCTAATTTATTCCGTGCACTGGATAGTCTTTGATACACTGAGCTCAAAAATGAAAATAATAAAATTATAATTACATTTTTAATATCATGAATACTTCTTTAAATCATGAAAATAAAGTTTGACATCATCGTAATATTAATTTTCATCGTTGTAGCACTACATGTGGTGTCAAGAATTATGGCAAGTTGCGTTTAAGAAAACTTTAGACTGTTTTCAGTACAGTGAAAGAAATATACCAATTTATTATTTTGCTAACTTACAATGTTTGTTTTGGAGGGCTATAACACGTTAAATGCGCACGAGAAAATCACGTTCACCGACAGTGAATGCTCTGAGTACATACTGTCGTGAGAAGGAGTTACAGGGCACCATCTGAGGCTCCAATTTCTGTTTACCATAGGTACGCTATTTCAGCACTGCAATATCTTGATAGGTAGCTCAGTATAAAGATGATGGTTATCCGAAGACGGCACGTATACAATGATACGTTAACTGTAGCGAAACGGTACGTATACAATGAGACGTTGACTGTATCGAAACTGTATTAAAGAGATAATTACTGTGCTGCCAGAACGTATCTCCCACACGAATTACTTGAGATGATGCGGAATCCCGTAGGACCTCTTCCCTAGTTAATAATTACCGTACTTATCTTTTTAGACAATATAGTGATATCATTACAAAAGTAAAGTACTGACATCCATTTTCAATATGCAAAGAAAAAGTAACTGACTCACTTACGTGTGGTGTTTATATCTCTGTTAGTGTTTACTGGTAAAACGTATGTCAGTAACTGGTGCGTTTATAGACAGCAAGTAGCGATCTTCAATTTGTCACCCATCGCTGCGATCACTGTGCACTCTGCTACGCAAAATCTGACTACGGAGTAAGCAGCTGAGTGATCACACGCACACTTTGACAGATCTCTCCAATCAGACGAATATTTATGTTAGGAAAACATGAAAATAACTTGGGTAAATCCAGTTACAGTCTGTCGTTCAAAACCCAGCTGTATGCTGGGAAAAGTCAATGTAATACACACTACCGTTACTTATGAAAGTTCAGTTACAGTCCTATCTAAATACTACGAGGGCAGTTCAATAAGTAATGCAACACATTTTTTTTTCTGTAACAGGGGTTGTTTTATTCAGCATTGAAATACACCAGGTTATTCCCAATCTTTTAGCTACACAACACTATTTTTCAACGTAATTTCCAATCAATGCTACGGCCTTACGCCACCTTGAAATGAGGGCCTGTATGCCTGCACGGTACCATTCCACTGGTCGATGTCGGAGTCAACGTCGTACTGCATCAATAACTTCTACATCATCCGCGTAGTGCCTCCCACGGATTGCGTCCTTCATTGGGCCAAACATATGGAAATCCGACGGTGCGAGATCGGGGCTGTAGGGTGCATGAGGAAGAACAGTCCACTGAAGTTTTGTGAGCTCCTCTCGGGTGCGAAGACTTGTGTGAGGTCTTGCGTTGTCATGAAGAAGGAGAAGTTCGTTCAGATTTTTGTGCCTACGAACACGCTGAAGTCGTTTCCTCAATTTCTGAAGAGTAGCACAATACACTTCAGAGTTGATCGTTTTACCATGGGGAAGGACATCGAACAGAATAACCCCTTCAGCGTCCCAGAAGACTGTAACCATGACTTTACCGGCTGAGGGTATGGCTTCAAACTTTTTCTTGGTAGGGGAGTGGGTGTGGCGCCACTCCATTGATTGCCGTTTTGTTTCAGGTTCGAAGTGATGAACCCATGTTTCATCGCCTGTAACAATCTTTGACAAGAAATTGTCACCCTCAGCCACATGACGAGCAAGCAATTCCGCACAGATGGTTCTCCTTTGCTCTTTATGGTGTTCGGTTAGACAACGAGGGACCCAGCGGGAACAAACCTTTGAATATCCCAACTGGTGAACAATTGTGACAGCACTACCAACAGAGATGTCAAGTTGAGCACTGAGTTGTTTGATGGTGATCCGTCGATCATCTCGAACGAGTGTGTTCGCACGCTCCGCCATTGCAGGAGTCACAGCTGTGCACGGCCGGCCCGCACGCGGGAGATCAGACAGTCTTGCTTGACCTTGCGGCGATGATGACACACGCTTTGCCCAACGACTCACCATGCTTCCATGCTTTTGTCCACTGCAGATCACCGTAGACATTCTGCAAGCGCCTATGAATATCTGAGATGCCCTGGTTTTCCGCCAAAAGAAACTCGATCACTGCCCGTTGTTTGCAACGCACATCCGTTACAGACGCCATTTTAACAGCTCCGTACAGCGCTGCCACCTGTCGGAAATCAATTAAACTATACGAGACGAAGCGGGAATGTTTGAAAATATTCCACAAGAAATTTCCGGTTTTTTCAACCAAAATTGGCCGAGAAAAAAAATGTGTTGCATTACTTATTGAACTGCCCTCGTACTTAGCAAGAGATTGATTAAATTATCAGCAGGCATAATTAATTTTAAAGCGTAAGTTCTCACCCTTCGCTATATGATAGCCAATGCGAACTTCATTTTGCTGCATGAAAAGAGGAATTAAAAATTTGAAACTTTGTAGTAATTGAAACGGAGAATGTATTGTATTTATTACTCATTATACTTATTACTCAAACACTACGTGCAATACACGAAAGTTACAAACAATTTAATAAACGTCCGTACATAAGAGTCTCCCGGAAGAACATTTGCAGTAGGTAATTTAGGTTTCTGGGTTAATATCGGCGGGCTTAATTTGCAAAACTGAATAATGCATCGCAAACATATGCTACTAGTAACATTACTACTAATCATGAATGCTGTCAGGAATTAATCTTAGGGTAAAATGCTGTTTAACATAATATACACTTTTCGGTTTCTTGAGTTGGCCTTCATAATGAAATTTTGATCGATTTTATGTAGATACAGTATGTTGTAAAATGCATTGGAAAGATGATTACATTCTCTTCCGATCATGCGAATTGTTTTCAAAAGCGCTGGGATCACCAGTGCCTAATTAGCGGTATTCGCATCTGTCCAGTTAGCGCAGGGGTAGAAAAATGTTGATTGCTAATGCGTGACACGACAGTAAGACACTGTTTACCGCTGCTGATTGCTCACTCGCAATGCAAACTCTCTGACCTGGAGCACAAAGGCTCTCTCCATCACAAAAAAATTACCTGGATTCTTTGGTGCTGAAAGCATTCACTTTTTCGGTCTTCCAAAAATCGTTCAAAGTGGCGATATTGCCCACTTATTTCACTCCTGTGTAGCTTTGTTCTCTCACCAATCGTCCATGGACAGTGTAAACCCGATCGAGTAGTAATAGCTGATATAACTCAAAAATACTTTTCAGCACCCTCTAGAAACTGGGCAATACCCATACATGTGTATTCGAATTAAATCAGACTAACTGAAAAAAGTGGTCTAGCAACATAACTGATAATGACCGAAGTAAAGAAGATGTGAAATAGAGACTGTCAGCAGCCAGTAATGCATTTCTGAAAAAGAGGAATGTTTTAACGTCTAATATAAATTTCATTGTAACGGAGTCTTTTATGAACGTATTTGTCCAAAGTGTAGTCTTGTACAGTAGTGAAACGTGGACGATAAGCAGTTCAGACAAGATGAGTGTAGAAGCTTCTTGAAATTTTTATACTACAGGAAAATGTGGATGATTAGATGGATAGATCTAAAATTTAATGAGTTGCTAATGAATGCAAATGGGCGAAAAAGAAATTCAAAGCACGACTTGACTGAAAGGTGAGATCTGTTGACACGACACGTCGCGAGACAACCGATGGAAGTACTAAACTTAACTCTGCCCAAACAGGTCATGAAGGCCCAATGTCACCGACTGGCCGCTGTGTCATACTCGGCCTTCAGGCGTCACTAGATGCGGATATGGATATGGATGTGGTCAGCACACCGCTCTTCCGGCCGTGTGACAGTTACAAGCCCGGAAACCGATGGAAGTGGGTGGGGTAAAAACTGCAGAGGGAGGCCAAATGGAGCAGGTTCAAATGGATACAGGTTTAGATAGCTTTGCAGAGACGAAGAGGCATGTACAGGATAGTCTACTGCGAAGAGCTACTCCAAACTAGTCTTTGGACTGAAAATCTCAACAATAGCATTTTTGGGAGTGGATAACCAGGTGCGTTCTAAGATAGTAGTCGCCCTCAAAATTCAGAGATTTTAAGTGGAAAGGCGCTTTTGACAGAAACTCCTCAATCTGCCTTGCAGACTTTGCAGAGAGTCCGTTACTTAATTGTTCCTGTTTCTCACTCCTATCCGCCGTGCGTATTAACCATTCCCACTGGCTATGAATGATTCTTTTTTCTTGAAGGAAAAAAATCTCTTTTATCTACACTTTATCATAAGTGGAGATTGTGAAGACGCTGCTCATTGTGATAATTTTTTTCTGCTTTCTTTTCTGTTACTTTCTTTTATTCTGCACACATCGAAGATATAAGTGCTGAATAATATATATATATATATATATATATATATATATATATATATATATATATATATATTAATTACGAAAAGTTTCAATTTATGTTTGTTCTCCTCTGTATTCCTTTTTTAAAATGTATCGTGTGAAACTAAATGTAACGTGCAGCGCTGTTGTATGAACTATGATGCGAGAGAAATATCGATAGTTGCGATCGAACAGTCAGAATTGAGCAGTGTCGTGGCGTGGACGCGCGTGTGTCGTGTAATCGTGCTACACAGAAACACGCTAAATGTTGTGACCGCATTCTTATTTCTCGGTCACGGCGTGGACAAAGTTTTAAAGTGGACGTTATCAAACAAAATGTTACACTATGTGAATGATGTGAGTTTCGCGGAGTGCTATAAACAGCAATGGCTATGTATACGTGAATGGACAGGAAATTGCCGTTTCTAGATCCGAATTCTTTGCATTTACCTGAATTACATAAACTACTTTGTTTTAAAGTTTTTATGTTGTTTGTATCTTAATGGATAGTCACCCGCTTTAAAAGAATGGCTGTCGCCGCGGAGACTTCCGGACTGTTTACTGCGTGTGGTACGGTTTTCACAAGAACTGTGAATCTGCATTAGTGATTGTTAAAAGCGGGTGGACTGTAGTTTCGCAATCGGTGTATTAAAGTGAATGCTACAGTATTTTGTAACCCTTACGGGAGACTGCTTGTTTTGAGTAACGTTATTGTCGTGCATGTACAACTTTGAATATATACAGCAGTTACAATATTACCACCTGGAGAAACATGTGTCAAGCTGTGGGACACATTCGCTGCTGATAGAGCTACTGTAATTATGCTGCCACCACTGACAAACCACCGTCGACGTCATGACGCAAAGGTAAGCTGCAATGCGTATTGTTCTTCCTTTGTAAACACTAAAGTCATTTTAAACAGTTCCAAATATATTTTTTCTTTTGTGACAAACATTTCTCAGTACTTGCTTTCCTTAAATAATGTAACTTATCTAAAATGGCTCGCAGTCAATGCTGACATTGATTCTACCATAATCAGCCGACCGGTGTGGCCGAGCGGTTCTAGGCGCTTCAGTCTGGAACCGCGCGACCGCTACGGTCGCAGGTTCGAATCCTGCCTCGGGTATGGATGTGTGTGATGTCCTTAGGTTAAGTAGGTTTAAGTAGTTCTAAGTTCTAGGGGACTGATGACCTCAGATGTTGAGTCCCGTAGTGCTCAGAGCCATTTGAACCATTCTACCATAAACAGTAGTCATTACTGTTTGCTGCTTCCCTGTTTCTCCTCATTTTATTGTAGCTGTAGTTGCATCTTTCTTAACATATCTTTTGGAGGGATGTGTTTTTATGAATGTGTGCAGTGTTATATCAGTGTCATTTCCTGTTTTGTTGTGGTATGTAGCGTTCCGCGTAATATGCAGTACCGCCTTTAGATTTCGAGCGTCATAACAAGGCAGCTCATTCGCTACTGGAGCAAGTCACGCCACTGTGGGGAGCTCTGAATCTGTTACGTTAAATGTGTTTATAATCAGTAGTACATCATGACATTTCCGTATACTTATGACCAAGAGCGAGTTTGTTTCGCTGTTCATTTATAAGTGAACCACATTATAACGTGCTTCATCAAGTTCGAAGAAATTATCTACAGGATTCTTTTGTATGTTATGTTCCTTTTGTAGGTTGTTACCGAATTATGACGTGGTTACTTCAGTTAACTTTTGGGGAAAAACGGCTTCTTTCTAGTTTAAACAACAAAAATTCAGTGTCAGAATTACGAAAAGTGGATTTAGAATCATTTTCTTCACAAGATGATGTGTTCCAAATGGCACTCACCGTTCGAAGTTCTCCATGCAAGCACAAATTTAGGTGATCTCTCAAAATCCAAGCGTCTGATAGGTGTCGTAGTCGCTGCTGACTCCCTACTTTGTAAACGCTCACGATTCCATGTTGTGGCAAATCATAGGTATTTAGGACTTTGTTCCTCCATGAGATCTGGAGAACCTTATTGTTACAGAAAAGCTGAAAACTGATCTACCTGAGTTCTTCTCATGTGAATGGTATCTATGTCTCAATGCCGTAAAAACCTATACTCATTACGCAGCCCTGATGTTTGCTAAACATTAAACTTTCTGTTAGGAAGCAATCGTTCTGAGCTGTTTTCCGGAACCCGCTCTGCTATAGCTATCCGTGACGTGATTTGAGTATCCAACGTCTGACGGGGCAGGGAGGACGCTCTACAGACGTATCCACTAGGGTAGATGGGGGGGGGGGGGGGGAGGGCGGGGGAGTTCTATGGTACTGGACTGCAGGGCTAAATTGATGAGTCTGGAATGTCGTCACAGGTTGTCACAAGCTCAGTTGTATGTCTAAATGAAGCCACACTCGCATATAGAGAACATTCCTTGGTTGCAGAGCCAGCAGTCTCTTCTTCATAAGTGGGCAGTTTACCAGAACAAGGAGGTTGAAGGTTCTGGAGAAACTAAATGCGACTAAAGATGTGGCTGGAATATCTTGTGACATGAGTTTTCATCTGCGGGTATCTAACTTGTAGTCTTGATAAAGGAGCTACTAATGATCGCAGATGATGCGGTTGGCCGTAATAAGAGCGTGAAGTCAGATAACTACAGTGCATAGCGGGATGACCAGCAGAGGATCTACAATTGGTGGAGAGACTGGCAGTTGACCTCGGCAGTAAATAAATATAACGTAGTGTGCATAAATAAGCACAGAAATACACTACTGTGTGATTACTTTATTCGCGACAAGCATACTACTGCAGAATACTTAGGAGTTATCAGCCGAAGCTACATGGAGTGAAGAGATCACATAATAGAAATTTTAGAAAAATCAAGTCTTTTTTCAATCATCAATCTTCTGACCGGTTAGATGCGGCCGGTCAGCAATTCCTCTCTTGTTCTAGCCTCTTCACCTCAGAGCAGCACTTGCAACGGACCTTCTTAATTATCTAATGGATGTATTTCAATGACTGGCTACCTCTATAGTTTTACCCCCTGCAGCTTCCTCTAGTGACATGGAAGCAATTCTCTGATGTCGCAACACATGTCCTATCACCGTGTTCTTCCTTCTTGCTAGTGTTTTCCACGTATTCCTTTCCTTTCCGATTCTGTGCAGAAGCTCCTCATTCCTTATCCGATCAGTCCATCTAATTTTCAACATTCGTCTTTAGTACAACATCTCGAATGCTTCCATTCTCTTTTTTTCTATTTTCCCCACAGTCCATATTTCATTACCATACTCCAAACGGTCATTCGCAGAAGTTTCTTCCTCAAGGTACGACCTATCTTGGATACTACTAGACTTCTCTTGGATGGGAATGACCTTTCAGCCAGTGCTAAACTGCTTTTTATGTCCTGTTTGCCCCATCCGTCATATTATTTTACTACCTAGGTAGCAGAATTCCTTAACTTCATGTACTCCGTGACCCTCTATCCTAATGTCAGTTGCTCGCTGTTCTCATTGCTGCTACTTCCCTTATTTTCGTCTTTCTTCGATTTACTCTCAATCCATAATCTGAACTCAGTGGACTGTTCATTCCATTCAGCAGATCCTGCAATTCTTCTTCACTCTCACTGGGGATACAATGTCATCACCGAATTTCACCACTAATATCCTTTAAACTTGAATTTAAATTCCACTCCAGAATCTTTCTTTTATTTCCATCATGTATCTTCGACGTATAGACTGAAAATTAAGGTACATCCTCGTGTTGCAGCGGTTTTAATTTGAGTACTTCACTCTTTATCTTACACTCTTGTTATTCCCTCTCGGCTCTTCTACATGTTCTATATTAGCCGTCTCTCCCTATAGCTTACCCATCTTTTCCTCAGAATTTGAAAACCTTGCACAATTTAACACTGTCGAACTCTTTTTCCAGGTCGATAAATCCTACGAAAGCGTCTTGATTTGTCTTTAGTCTTTCTTCCATTTTCGTCAGAACTGCCCCTCTGGTGATGCTACGCAGCTCACACATGCTACACACCAAAGTGAATAGTCAGTTTGTTGAACTTCTCAAAATTATTTTAGATATTCTGATGGAATAATATTCATCACTTTTACCTTATTTAATCTTAAGTCTTCGTGTGTTCTTTCAAATTCTGATTCTAAACCTGGATCATATATCTTTTCTATATCGAATTCCGTTTCTTCTTCTATCATATCAGACAAGTCATACCTATCGCAGATACCTCTAATGCATATTCCACCTACCTGCTGTCATTTTCGCATTTAGCTGTAGAATTCCCGTTGCGTTACTAATGTTACCACCGTTTCTTGTCTGTATTCTTGCATTTCTTTGAACATTTTTGTACTTCCGTCTTTAAGCAATCAGATAAAGTAGTTTTTTTGCTAGCCATAGTTTCTTCACAATTACCTTTTATGTATCCATGTTTGTATTTCCAACGTCTTTGATTGCCCTTTTTAGAGATGTCCAATCCTCTTCAACTCAACTGCCTACTAAGCTATTCCCTGTTCCCTTGTCACCGTATCTTAGAGAACTTTAAGGTATCTCTTCATTCCTTAGTACCTCCGTATCCCACTTCTTTGCGTATTGATTCTTACTGACTAGTCTCTTAAACTTCTTCTTACTCCTCATCACTACTAAATTGTGATCTGAGCCTATATCTGCTCCTGGGTTCGCTTTACAATCCAGTATCCGATTTCGGTATACCTTCCTGACCATGATGTAATCTAACTGAAATGTTCCGTATCTACCGACCTTTTCACAGTATACCTCTTCCTCAAGTGATCCTTGAACGGAGTATTGTCTATTACTGGCAGAAATTTTTTGCAGAAGTCAATTAGTGTTTTGCCTCTTTCATTCCTAGCACCAAGCTCATTTTCTCCCGCACCCCTTTCCTCTACTCCATCCACTACAACCACATTCTAGCCCCACATACCTATTAGACTTTCATCTCCCTTTACGTATCGAATAACTCATTCAATATCCTTATGTACCGGTACTTTCTCTGTCTCTTCATCTTCAATCCTGCGACGTCGGCAGATGAACTATTGCTGTCGATGCTGATTTTCTGTCGATTGTGATGGGAACAATCGTATCACGGAACTGTTCACAGTAACGCACTCTATGACCTACCTTACTATTCATAACGAGTCCTACTCCCGTTCTAGCATTTGCTGCTGCTTTTGATATTAACCTTACTCACCTAACCAGAAATCCTAGACCTCCTTCCACTTCATCGACCCACACTATATCTAGACGGAGTCTTCGCATTTCCCTTTTCAGATTTTCTAGCATCCGTATCGCCTTAAAATTTCTGATATTGCACGCCGAGATTCGAAGAACGTTATTCTTTCGTTCGTTATTCAGTCTTTCTCTATGGTCACTTCTCCCTTGGCAGTCCCCTTCCGGAGATCCGAATGGGGGACTATTCCGGAATCTTTAGCCAATAGAGGGATCATGATGACATTTTTTCAGTTACAGGCCACATATCTATGGATACATATTACGTGTCTTTAATACAGTGGTTTCCATTGCCTTCTGCATCCTCATGCCGTTGATCATTGCTGATTCTGCGGCCTTTAGTAGCAGTTTCCCATACCAAGGGCATGAGAGTGCCCTGAACTTCTGTCCGTTCCTCCGCCTTCTTTGAGAATGCCGTTGGCATGACGAAACTGACTAATGCCGGAATTCTTCGAAGGCCAAAACTAATGTTTTTATTCAAAATTTTAGGTGGCTGAGTTGAACCACGGGACCGAGGATGTATTAATAACATAAAAGAAGATACCCCTAGACCATGGGTTCGGGAAACATAATCGTTCCACGAAATACCTGAAATGCATTCGTAGTTTTGAATACGAACAACCATCAGCTATATAATGGAATAATGGCAATGAAAATTTGTGCCGGGCCAGGATTCAGACACGTATTCTTGGCCTTGCGCGAGCGCTCGCTTACCCGCTTTGGCTATAAGTGCACAACCCATGGACAAATCCAAATTTCCATATGTTTTCATTCCTGAGTCACAATCTGTACTCATGCACAGGTTGTGTGATTTCTGGACAGGGAATGACATTTTATTTGAAAGTCGTTTGCTCCGTGTCGTCGCATAAATACGATATTCCAATGTCCGTATTGTTAAGAAGTACGATGCTTTCACTTACGATGTGGCATACAAAGCACTTGTTCGGTCGATTATTGAGTATTGTTGGTCAGTCCGGGTGCTTTACCTAGTAGAAAAGATTACGACTGAGGAGATACAACGAGGAGGGGCACGTTTCATCCTGAGATGGTTGCGTCGGCGTGTAAATACGACGGAGATGCCCAATAATCTACAGTTACAGACCTACGAGGAAGGCATGGTGCTTATCGAGAGTACTATTCACATTATAAATGATTGCCATCGACAATCATCTTTCCCATGCGTCATTCGGTAAATGAAGAAGGAAGAGGGAAAAGATAGTTGTAGCAGAAGTACCCCTGCCACACTCTTTAAGGTGGCTTTCGGAATGTGAAGGAAGATGTAGAAATTACGGAGCGGTGTGTGTGTCAGTGGTGCCTAGGGTAAATGAGGACTACGACGGATCGCGAGTTAGAGTGCTACAGTAAAAACATCGTCTAAATTACACGGAGAGGATGAGAGAGGGAAGGGGGCAACTAGTTTCTGCTGTCCTGAAATGCCGTCCTCGCACTTCTGGTGAATTATAACGAGAACGTGGTGCGTGAGAGTCTCTGGCGGCAGAGCGTGCAAAACGCACAGTGTGGGTTCCGAAAGTGCGGAGCAATATCCAGGCATATTGAACCCACATTGGAACACAAACCAATTCAGCTTAAGGGAACCCGGAACCTAAAAAGATGAAATTTTGGGTTTTCAGTTTATTGTGAAATAAAATACTACAGATCTTCCTCTTTAAAATGACATATTAATCTTACCTGTAGCTCAACTCCAAGTATTGAAAATATTATTTTCAATAATGTGCTGTAGAGGGCATGTCGCGACACTGAATTTCCATGGATACATGTTCATTGAAAACATCGTTTTTCAAAACTTCCGGGCTTTCCAAAGACTTTATATTATGTTGGCAACACGATGTGATAGGCAATTGTTTTGTCTGCGTATTGTAGTCTTTGGATACTATTGTTTACATTGAGCATTTGGTGGTTATTGCACGATTTGTGTTGTATTTATATTGCATAACTGGAACTTATCAAATATGCCTCGATTTAGTAACAGAGTTTACAAGAGGAAGAAGCCTCCTCCGAGGCACACTAGTGGAACTGTGACAATTTCTCCGACCTTGGGAAATGATTCTGAAAATAGTGAGGTTATTCATGAAGTGAAATCTACTCCTATCTCTACACAAGCAAGGTGTTGCATGGATCAACTGAAAAATACTGCAGTTTATTGGAGAAGTGTAGTGAGGATAATATGAACGAAATAATTAACATTTCATTGCTCTCAAAGGTGATTGAGAGTTCAGTACAGTGTAAGGAATGTTGCAAATTGAGTATGTCAGTAAATGTCAAGCGACACATAGGACTTGCAGCAGAAATCTGTCTCCATTGTACTAGTTGTCATTACAGTGTTTCATTTTGGAACTCTGAATATGTCGAAATAGGCCAAGGTGAAACTGATAGTGAGAAAAGCAAGTACTATGGTGTAAATATTAGATGTGTTTGTGCTGTTAGGTCAATCGGTAAGGGATACTCTGCTGGTCAAATGTTTTGTGGTGTATTGAATCTACCATCACCACCAACGAAATTCTCAAAATATAACTCGGTTGTTGGATCCTGTGTTGAAGATGTTGCCCAAGAATCCATGAAAGAAGCAGTGGAGGAGGCTGTGGCGGTGAATGAAGAAACTGCAGATGTTCAGAATCTTCGGGACCTGACTGTCGCACTAGATGGTACGTGACAGAAGCGCGGGCACACTTCACATAATGGGGGTAATAACGCTACAACTGATGATACTACAAAAGTTATAGATGTTGTAATTAAATCCAAGCACTGTAGATGTCCTAAAAGAGTGAAGGATGAGCATGCAGAAAACTGTCGAAGTAATTACAGTGGGTCTAGTGGGGCCATGGAAGTTTCCGGTGTGAAAGACATTTTCAGTCGCTCTCTTCTGTGGTACAGGGTCAGATACCTACAGTTCCTGGATGATGGTGATTGGAAGTCTTTTGCTGCCATATCTGAGCTGAAACCTTAAGGAAATGATGTTACCATTACTAAACAGGAGTGCATAGATCACGTTCAGAATCGTATGGGAACAAGGCTGCGTCGACTGAAGACCACAATGAAAGGATGATGGAAAACCTTTGGGTGGATCTAAAAGATTGACAGACGAGGTAATCAATAGATTGCAGAGAGACTATGGACTGGCAATAAGACAAAATACTGACAGTGTTGACGCAATGGAAAAGGCTGTAATGGCACTTTACTGCCACACCTTATCGACTGACGAGGAACCACTACATGGACTTTGCCCACAGGGACCCAATTCCTGGTGGAAGTACAACAAATATCAGGAATCTGAACGTGTATACAAGCATTATCACAGTCTACCAGAAAAAACTGTCATGAAGGTTATGAAACCAATTTTCAGAGATCTTTCTGCAACTGAACTTTTGAAGAAATGTCTCGATGGACGTACACAAAATCAAAATGAGAGTGTGAATAATGTAATTTGGACCAGAATCCCAAAAAAATGTGTTTGTCGAAATTCATACTCTTCATTTTGGAGTATATGATGCCATTGCTACGTACAACAAAGGTAACATTATAAAGTCCAATGTGCTGCAGAAGTTGGATGTGATGCCTGGAAAGTACATGGTGAGTCCAATGATGTCGATAGACCATGAGGGGAAACGGGATGCTGAAAGGAAAGAAAAGGAGTGTTAGAGGCAAGCCAGACAAAGAATAAAAGTTGTGAAAAGAAGGCTAGATGGGGAGATGTCTAGTGACAGACAAAACCCCTCTTATGGTGCTGGACTCCACTAAAATGTTAGTGAAACTTTGAAACTCGTTTTCCACAAGTTCACTTTTTTGCCATATAAGGAACATTTTCTGCTAAACTATTAGAGATAAAGACTTAAAATTTTCAAGGAATGTAATCAGTGCCAATATACACCTTGTATCATAGCCTTTTTGTGATACATAATTGATAACAGATTTTATTTCAAAGATACTATGCCAAAAATGTCAATTATTTTCAGTAACAAAATAATTAATATCTTCCCAAAAAACACAAATAAATTAAAATCCATATGGTACATGGTATTAATAATATGTAATATTATACTGTAAAAATTACATCATTCTGGTGTTAATAGTTCATAAGAAAATGTTCCTTACATTTAACATTGGAGGTATAGGACGTTCCGGATCCTCTTAACAACGGCACCTATGTCACATGAATGTCGGTTCTGGCTTCAGTACGAAGTGAGCATCATGTTAGTCTGTAGACGGGAATAATTATGCACACTGATACACTTTTAAAATGAAACAATGCCTGTACGTGGTAAACGCACAAATTACCTGATAAAGAGTGCCAGCGAATGCTCTATCCTGTGTCTTTGGCAAAGTGACATTTTAGTCTACTATTTTACATTTTAAGAACTCGTATTTAGTTCGCGCCGCTCAACCTTAGCCTTCAGCTGCTGCTGCAGCTTGCTGAGGTCGCATATGAAGAGGTCGCAGTGCACATAACGTATGAAGAAGCCGGATCGTTTCTGAGCGTTCAGCAACAAGATGAAGACTACGTCAACATGTAGGACGTTGGATTCCAAGTTCCATGTATAGGTGGTTGAAGGCTACATGAACCACAGACATAGAAGGCGGTAACGACCTTGCTTTAGAGGCAAAAACATTTTTTCTTTCTCTCTCATTAGCATTGCATAACTGTCTCTGGTGGGTCAGATTTTGGTATTCACGGATGTTGGGATCTACAGCTAACAATTTTTAGTTGGAAACACATTACAGCCATTGCTGGAAAAACTCTCATTAACGCAGCCTCCGTTATGCGTAGTAGATGTTTACATAGCTCTGTGCAGGATCCAGGTTCGATTCCCAGCTGGGTTGGGGATTTTTCTCTGCCAGGAGACTGGGTGTTTGTGTTGTCCTCATCGTTTCATCATCATCATCATCATCATCATCATCATCATCATCATCATTCATGACAGTGGCTAGATTGGACTACGTAAAAAAAAATGGACTGTGTAAAAACTGGGACTTTGTATGGGCGCTGATGACCGTGCATTTGAGCGCCCACAAACCAAACATCATCACTGTACAGGATAGCTGTCTTAAATAGAGTTGCTCGTCTAGGGTGGGATCATTCAAGATATTATGTGTCGTGCCACTGCAGATAGATAACATGATTCCAAATCTTGATCATAAAGTTCCCCGAGATTTAACCCAATCTATAATACCACTAAAATCATTGAGTTTAGTGTCGATGGGCACTTCGACTTACGATGAAAGAGGAGATCATCTGAAACTGAGTCACTGACAACTCGGCCGTCTCTTGTGTGTCCTACGAGCTCAGTTACTCACGATATGGCCAGATGGGTAAAGTAACTGTACTCGACACAATGCTGATACTTTCAACGAGTTATAGCTTTTACAGTAAAGAACATAGAATTTTACACACACGAGTAGTAAATTTTAACCTTCGAATGAATCATTCAACTTGACAAGGGTACATCTTTCACATGCTCGTACTTAATACGTAAGGTCGCCTTTTACAACTAACTTTAGGTTCGAAGTTTTCATTTACCTTACACAATTGTTCACTGTGACTTCTACTGGTCACAAGACAAATATCCACACGACAGCCAAGCTCGTTCATTCGCCACTCTTGGTCTTCGACGTAGCAGATCACCCAGACTGTTAGCGGGTGAGGCACACTGACGGGTTCTGCCACAAAAATAAAAAATTACATTCCTGCACATAGGGCGACATTGGATGCCAGTGGTGCAGTGTGAGATCCATGTGCTCCCTTTCACTATAGAGGGAAGATCTGAAAATAACGCATAACGACTTTATTACTAAAACGTTAAACAGATAACAAAACAAAAAGATCGCAAATGAACATACATCATTGATCTACATTTCTACATAGTCACCAACGTTCTCAACACATTTAACCCATCACAGCATCTCTCTTAATATGTCCTGTTCCTAGAAGTCCGCCGGCCGAAGTGGCCGTGCGGTTAAAGGCGCTGCAGTCTGGAACCGCAAGACCGCTACGGTCGCAGGTTCGAATCCTGCCTCGGGCATGGATGTTTGTGATGTCCTTAGGTTAGTTAGGTTTAACTAGTTCTAAGTTCTAGGGGACTAATGACCTCAGCAGTTGAGTCCCATAGTGCTCAGAGCCATTTGAACCTAGAAGTCCATTTGGTTGGAGTGCAGCCATCTGTGCATTACTGATTTCACTTCCGCATCTGTCGCAGAGAGTTGGCCGGCCAGGAATATCTTCACGGGATCAAATATATGAATGTCCGACTGTGTAAGGTCCGGACTGTATGGTGGATGCTGGAGCACCTCCCACCGAAATTTGGTGACTGCTTCGCGAATAGGAGCAGTTGCATGAGGGCAAACATTGTCTTGAAGAAGTTTGACAGCATCTGCATTAGTGTTGTGGCGTTTGTCACGAAGGGCGCGGTGCAACTTAATCAGAATTCTAAAGTGGGTTGCAGCATTCATAGTGGTCCCATGTTCAGCAAAGTCCACCAATAACACATCATGCATACCCCACAACACTCTCTCCAATACTTTCCTAGCAGGCCGAGTAGCTCTCTGTGTTTTTCGTACTAGCCGGCCGAAGTGGCCGTGCGGTTAAAGGCGCTGCAGTCTGGAACCGCAAGACCGCTACGGTCGCAGGTTCGAATCCTGCCTCGGGCATGGATGTTTGTGATGTTCTTAGGTTAGTTAGGTTTAACTAGTTCTAAGTTCTAGGGGACTAATGACCTCAGCAGTTGAGTCCCCTAGTGCTCAGAGCCATTTGAACCATTTTGTTTTTCGTACTGGGAACCAGCATGTTTCCACCACAAAATGGTTTCGGGCGTGTAGCTTTGCGCCCGTGTCTCATCACCCGGGACGATTCCTATCAGAAAGCCATGCCCTGCAGCGGCAGAGCGCGATAACTGATCCTAACTTGTCATCATTCACTGACCCTTGGGTTTGTCTATCATGTCCTTAGGCAACTAGCGACCATTAACGTCACGAAATTTTTACGGGTCATGAGCACGTCGCAGCAACTGCAGACGCCGGTCGTTCAAAATTGCTCCTCAATGGCTCCGACATTGTGTGGCGCTGTAGCTGTTACCGGCCGTCCGAAGCGAGCCTGTATAGGGAGAGAGTGGCCAACCGGACGATACGGCGGCCATTTTCTGCCAAACTGCGGGCGGGACTTTTGAATGGTCAGTAGTGGAGTAGTGGAGTACACACTCACCGGGGCAAAAGCACAAGACAATATGGCGAGATCATTCGTTAAATGCCTTTCTTTACAGCTATAATATACTCATAGTAGCCTACTACGTACAGCACAGGAAAATTTGATACAGTGGTTGTAAAAATTATTCTTTACTTGCATTTATCTCCTTTAAAGTTCGTTTACTAGACATAGTGCAATGAAAGTAACGCAAATAAAAAAAAATTGTGTATAGCATTTGTTTTGTATCGGAAGTGCATAACGCTAAAGATTTAACGTACCTGCATTACGTCAGATGAATGAAAGTCGTAAGCAGTTGTTTACAACCAAATGCAGCACAACCTGGCTACTTTTACGAACGTCTGCAGAACGAATTACAGATGTCAAAAATAATACTGTACAATTACTAACGTGTTTACTTCAAACATGTAGGCCTACCGACTTCATCACAAAACGCTTCATTATTTCAACTCGTATTTAAGATCGCAAACGCTAATTACGTACTAAAAACGATATACAACTAAATCGAACATGTATGCACAACGCATAACAAGTCTCTCAATAATTCAAATACCTTTTAATCGTTTCCAAAAGTCCTCTGAACTTCAATTCAACTCTAAAGCACGGCGAACATAGGAAGCGCGAGAGACGTTTGGCCGAAAAATGGCGCCAAAGCTAATCACCCAATCACGGGCAACCTCACCTATGGCCACTCTCTCTGTATACAGGCTCTCTACATCACTAAGGTTCGCACCGCCCTCTTGGAGGAATGCACACGACCTGGTAACATTACTACGGTTGATACAGTCGTCCCCATACGTGCCACTCGTGCACCTGTGAGTTTACGTCCTTTGGCCCACAAGTATCGAACTATACCTCGCTGAACTTGACAAGATAACGACAGTAACATGGCTGAAATTTTTGCGTCCTACTTCATGCTTCTCACACTAGAGCTGCGAATGAAAACAAATCTGTAGGGCAAACTTCAAACTACATCATTGTCAAATTTCAGCATTTCAGCTGTATACCAAAGGACAAAAGGATTATTGGGCTTTACCTTCCGTTCGTCCCTCGCACAGTAGCCGACTCAAGGCGATAAATGCCGCCCAGATGTAACTCAGCTGGACTTGTTGAAACGGAGAACGCAAAACGAATTTTGGCGGTGTGTTATCACTATTTGTCCTCGACACACACACACACGGCAATGAACGGAACGATCGAGCGAGCTAGCTGCATTACCGTGACCTGTGTTAACAGCTAGCATACAACTGACTCGATGGTAAACTTTTAATTTCGATGTAAGAGTTAATATTCACATAAGCATTTATCATCATTCATGTCTTGTGAAATAGGAAGAATCTTTTTTAAACTCCCTGTATATTATGCCGAATAGCGTATCGACGTTTCCTCATAATTTAAGAACGTGAACTTCTCTACGGTGCCGTTTCTAAACTTGCAAGTCAGTCTTTCGCTAAGTGCAGTCTACAACCTGTCTAGTTCTCTTCTCGTGGAGAAAGCTTTTATCTGTGAAACAGTACCCAGAGATTTCGAGGGCTTTGAACTTAATTTAAAGTTGGCTACCTGCTGTTGGGATGCTGCACATTTCAGTTAGCCTGCTTAATATGTAGTAGTTGGGCAGCCTGATATTAAATTAACCTGCGCCTTTGAGGACAGGTCACAGTACCTTTACACTGGGGGTAGCGGTTCTCCCGTGACGCAGCTCCCACTGGAAATTATGTGCCGCAGCCGAAAGCGTTATTCTGCAGGTGGAGAGGGCGGGGGAGGGGAAGGGGGAAGGCGTTGTGGCTGAGAAAGGCGCCCATTGTGTCCGCTCAGGGCTGGTGTTTACCGTGGCCAACACCCGGCCAACAGGGGCCGAAGCGGCGGCGGAACGGAGTCGTGTTTGTGAGGGAGCTAAACGCCGCCCGGTCCCGTTGTTTGTGGTCGCTACCTGCGGTTCTCTCCCCCCTCCCTCTAACACCATAATTTCCCTCCCTCTCTCTCTCTCTCTCTCTCTCTCTCTCTCTCTCTCTGGTTTGCTGCATGGCATCGACAGCCAACGTATAGGGATGGTATCTTGATTGACTTCCTTGCGTCGTTATGGCTACTGTAAGAGTTTACATGTGTGTGTGTGTGAGTGTGTGTGTGTTGTCTGTCACGAAATCGGGCGCTGTTTGCTGTTGCCAGCGTAGGTGCCATTTAAAGCGTTACACGTAATGTTCACAGCTCTAACAAAGAAGTGAATGACCCAGAAGGGGAGGAGAAATCGAAACGAAACTTCGCTGGATGTCAAGGTATTTCATGTTGTCTCAGTGATTGGAAAATCGAGACACATTTACCCACTCTGGTCTCGATACGTTCCCTCACCCTGTTGGAAGATGTGTTACAGAGGTGTGTGTTCCCTCCTGAGGCAATCTGACCCAAAACTGTTATAGTTGGTCTTTGATACGATAAATACTGGCACTGGAACTGTTTTGACATCGGCGCTGGCCCCAAATATGTTCTATGCGGGGCAATCTGAGGATCTTGCTTGTCACAGAAGAACCTCAACATCACAACGTTGGTTCATAGAGGCGCGTGCCGTGTGTGGACGAGCACTTCCAATCGAGAAATGGCACCACAATGTTGTTGGGTGAAAGGTAGCAAATGAGGACACAGGATGCTTGTAACGAAACGTTGTACCATCATAATTCAAATAATGAATACGAGGCATGACGTGAAGTCAAACCCGATAGCTCCACACTCAGTTTCTCCAAAATATTAGAAAAACACGACATACCGCCACCTCGCTCCTCATCTGGAACAGTGCAGAATAACGATACATCGATGAAAACAATGCATAGCTCTTATCAGCAATTCATGCTTGGTCATGGCACCATATCACATGCAGCGCGATTCTTGTTGTGATGTCAAGACCAGTCTACGTCTGAGGTGGTAATTCCGTGTTCTGGCTGCTCCTAGATTCGGACCAGTGGTGCCGGATATCACGGAATGTTGCAGGGAGTCCATTACCTGTTCTCGGACGGCACATGCAGATATGAAGGATTTACGATACGCTTGGTACACACTATGACAGTCCTCTCTTGTGATGGTCAGACATGGTCGATCAGGAATTTGACATCGAGTATATCTGCGGCACTTACACATGCAGCGCATCACTGGGCCACTGTCACATCCAAATACCCAAAATATATGGATATTGAACGATTTAGTCAGCCGAACAAATGGAGACCCACAATGAACCTTTTTTCTAACACTGTCAGGTGGTAATAACGGTGGCTCATACAAGTAAGCAGCATCTCCACATCCTTCACAGTGATTTCTCAGCATCTGATTCTGTTCATTCCGCTTGAATACCCTGCTCCGCCTTGTAGTAACGCTAAAACCAAACAACAATAATACACTCGTGTATCTATCATAGAGAATATCAACTCTAATCATTTACATACCCAACATAGTACATATGGAACTACAGTGAAATTCGATCATGTCTTCAGAGCGTTTTACTCCCTTTTTGAGGCAGTATATTTTACTCTAGAATGAATCTTTCAGTCTGTAGCGAAGTGTACACTGTTTTGAAGTTTCCTGGTGGATTAAAGCTGTGTTTCCGATGACGAGTCAAATCAGCAAGTCTTCCTTTCAGAGATCCAGATGCTATCCCGTACTCGCAAAACTTCGCAGAAGCCGTGATGCACTCCTGGAGAGAGGATCTTATATGCCGTTCCTACTAAGGAAAGCTATAATTAGAAATTCGGTCGCCGGCCGCGGTGGTCTAGCGGTTCTGGCGCTGCAGTCCGGAACCGTGGGACTGCTACGGTCGCAGGTTCGAATCCTGCCTCGGGCATGGGTGTGTGTGATGTCCTTAGGTTAGTTAGATTTAAGTAGTTCTAAGTTCTAGGGGACTTATGACCTAAGATGTTGAGTCCCATAGTGCTCAGAGCCATTTTTTAGAAATTCGGTCGGTATCGGATATGTAAGCTTTTTCGAATCTATAACTTTTTTCTGAAGTTTGAACATTCTTCACACTAGACAATACTATGGTACATTACATAATAGAATTATAAAACTAATAGAATTATAAAATTCAATGTCATACGAAATTACGTTCGTTGATTCTTTATATTTTCTCCGCCCTTTGAATATCGGCCGTTTACATTTCCGGGGAGTTACATCATGCATAAAATGGTGTAACAAAGCTCATATGTAATATAAAAAAGTTTTAATTGAACCATAAACTGTTATAAACACTAAAGCTCTGTTAGCTCTGATTCTACGTCGGGAGAAAGTAGAGGCCAATAACCAAAAATTAATTACGAAGTTATTAAGATAAAGTTTTTGAACTATTATGGAGCCGGAATCTGTGAACGGAAAGCTGATGAGAGAAAATAAAACAATGACTGAAGGAAAATTATTTGTTTACCACAGAGGCCAGTCTTTAAATCGTTGAAGCAGTTGACAGGCTACTTGTTCGTAACGGAGGTAGAGTTCTAAAACAATTCTCTGGCTTCTGTGAAACACCCAAATTTTATCAAACACAATTTCTGCAGTGCGCACCAGGAAATACCTGACAATGGAAATGATACATACTTCTGTGAAGCTGAAAGAATAGATTCTGGAATCAGTAAATACCAAAACAGATAGATAAAGGAATAAATACTAAATATAACAGACCAGGAGGAATTGGTATCCCACCAAAATGCACTGTAGGAAATTTAAAGAAATACAAAAAATTACTTATTCCCTTCAATAACAATTTCTGTGATATACATTAACAGATACCCAAAGCGAAATAATATAAACATCTGTGAATTTGGCAGGACAAACTGTAACATCAATAACTACACCAAAACACGTAGACATTAGTCACAAAAATTAAAGTAAAATTACATGCATAGCGACAAACTAACCAGACGGATTTGTCTGATTAGTTTGCACGATCATGGAAAGTATAAAATTTGAAGTAATGTAACGCCTGTGAAGCAGACATTTGCATCAATAAATGGCATTAACATAGTTGAGAAAATTAGTACTAAACATTTTAAAACTTTAGATACACTGTTATGAATCAGGCAAATAAAACTAATATTTCACTAATAAGCGTAAACATAGGAAAAACAAAATTTTAAATAATCGACACGTCTGCAAGAGCAGCTAAATCTAGGCAACTTAAGGGCCTATAGCACATGAATTGGGCAGGTACAGTAAGGGCTCACTTTCGGCCCAGATCCCAGTTGCTCGTCAAGTTGTAGCACATGTGCAGAGAACAAATTGAAAACATATACATTTTCTGAAACCAGTACAGTCTTGCAATTAGCTAACTATTATATTTAGTTAGATTTATCGTCGCCAGAATGCTGATTCAGATAAAGATATCGGCCAAACACAGCCAGTGCAACGACTCTGAACAGCTAACTGTCAAAATAACAGATGACCTTCAGAAGTGACTGAACAAGGGCGATGTTATTCCGCGAAGTGAGACCAACAAATACTGTCCACTAGAAATGATGCTCAACGTCATTCCTACATCAAGTCAAAGCAGGGTAAAGGTGATAAAAGGGCATCTTCAATATCAAATTGACATGCTAATTAATTACATACTCCCCTTCATGGCACCATGTGTTGTCGCCAGCCATTATGTCTCACCAACCACTCCTCTGGGAATCCCCACCACTGCCCTCCTCTCCCTAGACTCTCCCTCTTGGAAAAAAAATTACGGGAGACTCGCAACAGACTGTGTTGGGCTGCTGGACTGGGAGGATATCACGAAAATAATATATAGTTAATCACGTTGCATTAAATAATTTTAGACATTGGAACATTGTTTAAACGATTTGTGGGGTGGACTTCACATCGTACATTCAATTTATTTAAACATTTTGTTTGCACTTCCAAGTATTGGAAAATGGGAGGGGGGGGCGGGGGGGAATTTATGTGCTCACAATATCGATGTTTATTTGCAAAAGCGAAGACAGTGTGGAATATAGTTTATTTAAATAATTTGCAGGAGTATGTCACATTACCAGTCTTGTTGGGCATATCTTTGCGCACAAATCGTATCTGAGAATCACACATTTAAAACAGATAATTACAAATGTGTCATAGCACTAATCAAATATGAAGTCTTCAGCAACGCTTGAGCATCACACACACACACACACACACACACACACACACACACACACACACACACATTATGTGTGTATATATATATATATATATATATATATATATATATATATATATATATATATATATATAAGTAATTAAATTCTGATCATAAAAATATTGATAGGTTATACTATATATTTCAGGGCATGGCGAATGCTGCTAAAGGTGCAGGCCATATGTCATTGGCTATTGACTGCGTGAGTACTAGGAACCGCTACCATGCCAGCCAGCACATCTCGTATTCCTGCACTCGCCAGCTGGCATAGGACTGGAGGACTACACGTGCATCAGCACCTCTCTGGTGGCTACATCCTGTCAAACAAAGCATCAGGTACCACGAACCCTTAGATATTTGATACATGGGGAATTCTCTCCAAACCACCACCACTCAAGTGGCTACTTCCTGCTTCTGTGCCAGCAATAGTCTCCAAACACGCGGATGGAGGTTTTTATCACTCATCAGAATACCGTGTTCCTCTTGGCTAATGATGGGGCAATGGGAGGGTTCGCGCTACTGCGATATCAAAAATCGAGAGAAATAGTAAATTTGCCTGACCAAATTAATTGTTTAAAATTTACAAGAGTCAAATAGGCACTTAAAACGGTCACCTCCACCTTATGATGATCCTTCTTAATAGTAAAACATATTTTCAACATGTAGCTATTGAATCCATCTGATTTCGACGAGTCCCCGCCAAGTCACAGACCTGTGACAATTCTTTCGCAATCTCAGGACTGTTCCATTAGTTAGAGGGCTGTCTAGTCCTCCACACGTCGCCTGTGTTGACAACTATTCTATATCTGCAGTCAATTTTAAAATACGTGGCCGGAAGTCAGTTCATGATCACGTGAGCAGATGTAACATAAAATCGGTAAAAGTACGAAAACTGACCGAAAATACTCGTCAATTGAGGGAAAATACGACGAAATGCAGGAAAATGGGGGGGGGGGGGGGGATGAGTGAATACTTACATCTCTGCTTGGTGCAGGAAAATTTTTCTACATGGGAAGTAGTTTGTGACAGCAAGAGAAATATGTGAAGAAGTCGTCATGGAAATACTGGGATCTAAGAAAACAGTAACTGGAATAAATTGTTCAAAGTGGATGACCACCAAACGTATAGCAATAAACTTATACATGTCGGATCACAAGCTCAGGTATGACCCCAAATTTATCAGCAATCACCTTATAGATTTCTACAAAGTGGCCAGACATGTGACTACGATAAACTTTACATTTTTCAGTTGTGAGGCAACAAGGACATCGCCCCACTCTGCGTTGTTGCGAAATTTATTCAAAATAGCGGATCCAATATGGCGGCGATAGATGTAGCAACATTGCAGTGATGGGATGTTCAAAATTTGGTGGTGAAATAGGTCAATTGGGGTACCTCCACTAACCTAAGCCTCCCTCTCCTCCCCCACCCTCTACAAGAAAATGGTGGGAAGTTCAAATTTTGGCGAGAAAAAGGTCACTTACGCTACCTACACTAACCTAAGAAAGTGGCGGGAAAATTTTGGCAGGAAAATAGGTCAGCTGGAACACATCCACTAACCTAAGTTATCTGACCACGACCTCTTCCTTGAAATTGATGGGAAAAGGGCTCAGCCTGTGCTGGGCTGCTGGATACAATGGATGTAAGTCTTTATTTTACAGGCTGTGTTTATTTAAACAATTTCAGTTGTCATAGGCTGTAGTTCCATCCAGTATGTTCACCATGAGGTGCGGAGTCCCTCTGGCCTAGTACACAGTACTGCTACCAGGGAGAGCTGATGTTCCGTGGCAGTCTGGGGAAAAATTGTGGCACAAGGACTCAGTTTCTGTCCAGCTACTGGAGAGAGGAAAGAGTGCACTTTTATTTATTTTTTCAATGGGAAGTAGGAACAAGTTATTCAGGGATGCATTTTGCGCAGTATATTTATTACGCTGATAGAAAACACTTGCCTGGCGTGCTTGGGGTCACAGTAAACAGCTTACAGACATGCTAACTACTCGTAAATTACCGAAATAATGCACTACAGTCATGTGCAGACACGACGAACAACTCGTAAATTATCAAAATAATGTATGTGTACCATTCTGCAAACGTGGTCACTAGTTTTAAACTGTTGAAATAATGCACTGCACTGCCCCCAGACCTACAAACTACTGGTTAAAAAAAAAAAATGTTTCAAATGGCTCTGAGCACTATGGGACTCAACTTCTGTGGTCATTAGTCCCCTATAACTTAGAACTAGTTAAACGTAACTAAACTAAGGACATCACACACATCCATATCAGAGGCAGGATTCGAACCTGCGACCGTAGCGGTCTCGCTCTTCCAAACTGCAGCGACTAGAACCCCACGGCCACTTCAGCCGGCAAAGGACTGGTAAGTTACCGAAGTAATACAGTATCCTGATGCGCAGACACATTCACTATACATAAAATTGGTGAAATAATTCATATATTATGCTATGAAAACACGCTCACAACACTTAAACAGCTGAAATAATGCAGTGCACCAATACTTATTGCATGTAAAAACGCTTTGAGATTATCAGTAAGAAATTCGATCGCTACATATCAGTGAACTGTTCCCTACAGAGTGGACTGATGAACGGAAGCATTCTTCCTAGTGATCCGTAAGGGACAGCCCATCCCACATGCAAGATGCGTCTGGCCGGCACGTGTAAACATCGGGTCCAGCACCGAGCGAGACCTTTGCATAGCAGATCACCCTCGCAGGCAAATCTAAAAGGTTGTCAGTGTTAAAGTGATGTCACATGTCTATGTAAATAAGAGCCAAGTCTCCCTCTCCGAAATCGTAAAGTGTCGCAGAAACTGTTAATGGTGGCTTTTGTTGTTGTAGGAGATTTCATGATGTCTCAGCTTGTCTGCATGGAGATTCTTGTCCTAATAGGACCTGTTCATGAAAATAGTCCAGAATAACAACGAATGCATTCTTCCTGCTGGACCTATCGAGGCACACCACCCATCAGTGTTCCCCCGTCTGGAAATCATAACGTCATGCTGTCAACAAATGTCTCCAAAACGGTAAACGTTCACACTGCTATATAGAGGCTCCTATGTCCCAGTAGAAAGGATTTCTTGCGAATGAATGGAGCATTCTGATTGGGTCTTTCTGAATTTAGCCGCCAAATTATTGATGCTGCTCAGTTACACTGTTCTGCCACTGGCGACGAAAGCTTGAATATTTCAGGGTGGAACCGAGCTTCCAATCCGGCAATATATCACTAAATTTCGTCTCAATGTAGTAAACACGCAGTTCGTATCCTGCACCAAATAAAATCCTCGCTTCAGCACCCTGCATATAGCTAGCGATCACCAGACACTTGTATATGTACTGCAAAGACAGGTAGGATAAAGCACATGAACCATATATAGTCCTCACAGCACTATATATTTCCCGTGAGCTAGGTAGGTCATCCACCGCAACTAACCAACAAGTCATCAGTACCCGCACACACACACACACACACACACACACACACACACACACACACACACTGCCCCGACGTGTGACCAGAGCAATCTCAGTAGGCCGAGGTCACTCTCTGAACTGTTGTACAAAGGCTGCGTCGGTTCTCCTTTTCACAAAAGCGTTACTGTTTCTGGTCCCGACCTGCTTGCTTGTGTGCTTTCTACATCCATCTACAGACTCTGGGATTACAAGAGCATATGTATTTTCACATGGTTTGCCAGAATATCATACCATTTTCGCGATAATTCTCGCTGTCAAGTATATAGCTATATCGTTTGCGTAGCAGTATTGCTTGCACAGTATAATTCCTAAGATATAGACCAGACATTATTTCTCCAGAAAACCGAAACCTTAGCGAGGTGCAGCGTGCTGTAAACCGCTGAGTAATTAGAAACTTACCCCTTCTTGGAAGATCTTTACGTGAAAACACGAAAAAATAGAGGAAACTGATATTTCCACTTGCGAATACCTATGTCGGTGATATGACAGATTCCAAATGATCCCTGTAATTTACAAAGTAATCTAAGGTGGTTCCCATGTCTAGAGAACAAGCAAACGTGTCTTTCACCCGTCTTTCACCTGCTTGATGCACACACCACAATCGATGTTCTCTAAACCAGAAGACTTTGATGAGTAATAACCCAGTTTCAAAGGTACGAGGGGCATTCAATAATTGATCTGGGGAAAAAACTGGTAGTACAGCATGTTTGGTGCTTTTTTGGCTTTAAGTTGGCTTCACTGGGATGAGCCCTGATCTGCTGATGGATCATCATTGTTTTGTTTATAACCTCAAAAATACATTTCAAGATGGAGAGTCCGCTTGAAACGTCCACGTTAGTTAAACAACGTTCTGTTATTCGTTTCTTACTTGCTGAAGGCGAGAGACCAGTCAATATACAGGGTAGAGAAAAATTGTGTCACGAAATTTTAACACTGGATAGGTGATGCCAGTAGGAACCAAACTTACTAATGTTGTGTTGATCGACAACGTACCATTTTTAAACTACGGAAATTTGGCGCCACGCCCTCCGATTGCCCTGTTGTCGTCAGTTGATGGGCAGCACTACGGTTGTTGGTTCACACATACAAACGTCCCTCTCCCCGTCACTGCCCCAACGTGGTACGCACACGTGTCGAATAGCTCTTGCTGTTTATCACCACCTCACGTCAGATGCATTCACATGTAAGCTTCTCTCTGGAGCACACACTCGTCACGTGTCATTTATTCACACAGTAAGCATGGTGGCACAGTATTCGTTTGAAGAACAACGATATATGGTTATGGTTTATGGACTAGCCGACGGTAATGCACATGAGGCTCGACGGTTGTATGAGGAACGGTACCCAGCAAGACGTCATCCACTTCCGCAAACGTCTACTGCAATTCACCGGGGACTTGGCGAAACAGGCTCGTTAGCGAGATATCATGGTGATGCTGGAAGACCTCCAACACGACGGGATGTTGCCATGAAAAGACTGTTGCTGAGCTCTTCGAGGAAAAACCTGAGGCAAGTACTCGAGCGGTTGAACACGACATGGGGGTCATTCATCAGTTAGTCAGGGAGGTTTTGACGGATGGCGGCCAACATCCATTTGCTTTCCCCTTGTCCAAGACCTATGAACACAGGCTAGGGTTTTGCCGGTGGTTTCTGCGACGTGTTGCACGAGATCCCACCATTGTGTTTTCCGACGAGTGCACCTTCCATCGGGATGGCCTTTAAAGCACTCGAAACGTTCTTTACTGGGCAGGGGGAAATCCTCACGTCATGTACACCCACGAACACCAGGAAACTATTGCTGGTTACCTTTCCTCATACAACTGTCGAGCATCATGTGCGTTACCGTCGGCTAGTTCAAATGTGTGAAATCTTATGGGACTTAACCCACTGATCGAGCCCTTGGATTGTTTCTTGCGTTGTTTGTTCGTGTTCGTCTTTTCCACAGTAGGTGGATCATCAATGTAGGCGGCCACAGTACTCTTCAGTGCGCAGTGGTCGGACACACTTGCTGCCTGGAGGTTGTACGATGGCGTCTGAGTCAAGGGACTCTTCGCCTACTTCTCCCCTGCAGCAGGTGGCTATGACATCATACCTTTCTGTCCACTACCCTCGACTGCACTGAATATACAGAGGGGGAACGAGGGAGAACAGATACATGACGCTCGTCGAGCTTGCGTTCCGCATTCCTAGTGGGTTGCGGTGTCGAAGGCTGCTTCTCTGTCTCTGCCTTCTTCTTCGCCTGCCCGTTTCTGCCCATTCTGTGGCGCGAGAACACGACAGCTTTGCTGTGTCGTAAAAACGACACACGTCAACTTGCTCAGCGTCACGCCACAGTCGGAGCAAGGCTTCACAGCTCTTCTTCTAGCTCAGCACAGGTAGCGCGCTGTACCGGTGATGCGCAACCCTCCGCTGCTCGAGCGCAACTCGGTTCGTGGCATATTATCCACACGTTCATCAAGGCACTGTTGGTCCAGATTGTCACACTTCTCAACGGCGATTCGGCTTAGATCCCTCAGAGTGGTTGGTAGGTCACTCGTCCACATAAACAGCCCTTTTCTGTCTGTCCCACGCATGATCGACAGTGTCCATGTCTGGAGAACATGCTGGCCACGGTAGTCGAGCGAAGCCGTTATCCTGAAAGAAGTCATTCATAAGATGTGCACGATAGGTGCGCGAATTGTCGTCCATGAAGACGAATGCCAGGCTAATGTGCTGTGATATGGTTGCATTATGGGTTGGAAGATGGCATTCACGTATCGCAAAGCCGTTACTGCGCTTTCCATGACCACCAGCGGCGTACGTCGGACCCACATAATGCCACCACTAAACAGCAGAGAACCTCCAAGTTCCTGCACTCGCTGGACAGTGTTTCTAAGGCGTTCAGCCTGACCGGGTTGCCTCCAAACAAGTCACCGACGATAGTCTGGTTCCGGGCATATGCGACACTCATCGATGAAGAGAACGTGATGCCAATCCTGAGCGATCCATTCGGCATGTTGTTGGGCCCATCTGTACCGCGCTGTATGGTGTCTTGTTTGCGAAGACAGACCTCGCCATGGATGTCGGGAGTGAAGTAGCGAATCATACGGCCTACTGCGCCCAGTTTGAGTCGTAACACGACGTCCTGTGGCTGCACGAAAAGCATTTTTCAACATGGTGTTGTAGCTGTCAATGTTCCTCCGAGCCATAATGCGCAGGTAGCGGTCATCTGCTGTAGTAGTAGCCCTTGGGCAGCCTGTGCGACGTATGTGATCGACAATTCCTGTCTCGGTATCCTCTCCAGATCGGAGCAACATCGCTTTAGTTAACTCCGAGACGCCCGAACACTTCCCTTGTTGAGAGCCCTTCCTGGCACGAAGTAACAATGCGGACGCAATCGAACCGCTGTATTGACCGCCTACTCATGATTGATCTACAGACAACACGAGCCGAGTACCTCCTTCCTGGTGCAATGACTGTAACTGATCAGCTGTCGGATCCCCTCCGTCTAACAGGTGCTGCTCATGCAATGTTGTTTACATCTTTGGGATGGTTTAGTGACATCTCTGAACAGTCAAAGGGACTGTGTCTGTGATACAATATACAGTCAACGTTTATCTTCAGGAGTTCTGAGAAACGGGGTGATGCAAAACTTTTTTTTTATTTGTGTATTTTCACACCAGTGTAGTATCAACAGGAGTCTGTATTCAGTCAATTACACGAGTAATTAATCTGAAAAGTAATAAAATAAACAATTCATATAGTTTTAGAGAATCGATGGCTTTTTCTACGTAACCTCTGTCCACCTTTAGCCTAATATTGAACTTTCGTGAGGTGATGTTACTGTAAGTTACTGAAAGCGGCTAGGGCTAAAAAATCTCGGTTAGTGAACCTGACTGAATTTCCAAGAGCCTTCAAAAGACTCAAGTTGTGGTAGGCTGTCAGAGGTAGCCCGCTGTATCCTTGCTTCTGCGATTTCCTTGGCAACGTGTCTCTCCAGCAGCGATCTCCTTAGGACAGCCCTCTCCCTTATTGTGGCACGTGCTCAAGCCTAATTAGCTGAGCCCCCTGAGGTCACAAACCCCTGCAAAATATTGGCTTATGGCTGAGAGCGTGACCGTGACCCAGCGACTTTCTGAACAAAAGTTAAGGCTACTCTGAACGTAAATATCAGTCATAGTGCAAAAACGAAACAACAGAATGAATATGCAGTAGCATCATTGGTTCACGAGTCGTGTACATTTAGAGTTCTAGTAAAGATAAGTTTTAATTAATTATGTAATAACAATTAAGGCAGTATTATATCATATATTAATCAATTAGTATCTATTGCAAGTTATCTATTGAAGATTTCACTTTCATTTGCGTATTTTTCGGAAAAAGAAAACATTTCATAGGCGCGAATTTTGTCCTAAATTTTATTAACGTTATCTTACAGTGTAAGCTACGTGATTAATTCAATAAAGCAAAGTTTGTACTGTTAGTGTAATCTTACACGCTATCCATTGGACTCTCTAGTAAGTAACCAAAGTGAAAAAGTTCGGAAACAAGTGAAAAGTTCATATATTGTACGCTCATTTCCTTGTTTAATCTTGTTTCGCCACATAAACAATACAGATGTAATCGTTTCTATTTACCTGAGAGTTCTGAATTAGTATCCGAACTTTGAGCTATTCTATTATGTGAGTAATCTAGGAAGTTAATCCTGTTTAATTTTGGCTAAAGCTAAATTTTATTTGCCACGAGTGTGGTCATTTGCCATAGGACTGTTAGTTCAGGATTTTGGTGTGAGAGTTGTTGCAGTTTCTTTCATGTAGGGTGACTGTAATGGCCAGGGAATTGGCGAAACAAACAGAGCTTATTCGTTTTGTAGGATCTGCTGCAGAGATAAGAAGATAGTGGAACAGGAGGAGAAATTTTCTGCCCTTCAGGCGGAACTAAACTAGGGATAACAAGTTCTAGAAAGGTTAACAGGAGAGAAGGGAAAAAAGACGTTGGACGTGACAACAGACTATAGAAGAAACCGAAATAAAACTTCCACATGTGGATAACATGTTTGATTCGTTGTTACAGTTATAAACTGATGAGCCACAAACATATGTAGGAGTTGACAGGACCCTACAAACTTTCAAAAAGTGTTTGAGAAGTAAGAAGTCTGGAAAAGTTGTGAAGAAATAGAAAGTTTGGTTGTTAGCTAGTTCGCAATGCAGAGGTATCGGTGGCATACTGTTGCAAAATGAACTTCGGTGAGGTTACTATGTCACAATTTTTTTTAAACTAGTGTAAGACTGGGTCAGGTTCACTTTGCAAAGACCTCACAAAGGAAGACACCGAGGTAATAGTGGGTGGGGTGGGCAACAGCACAGACAGGGACCCTAATTATTAAATTAAGAGTGACCTGATAAAGACAGCTTCAGCAATGAGACATGCTGGTTGTGAACTTGTGTCTGTTCTGAGGCACAATGACTGACCACATTTAAACTCTTCTATTAGGAGAGTTAATTTGAATCTGGAATGACTGCTTTGATCAGGTATGGAGCCTCACATGGGTGTGGTTCCTGTTAACTATCAGTAGATGGGACTATACTAGGCGTGGCCTTTGCGTCAATAGGAAAGGGAAAGGAAAACTGTCTTGACTCAAAGCAAATATCTTAAGGTGGGGGGGGGGAGGTTCACTACCATATGTGGTAAAGTACCGGTGGTTACAAGTGACAGAACCATCGCTTTGTAGTGTAGGTAGTTCAGAAACAAAAGATGTTCAGAAACAGATTAAAAAAGACATTCACATTGGTGAAATAGGCAACCAGAAACCGAATTTTAATTTACACAATTCATTTAATATACACGATTGATACTGGAAACGTAGTGAAGCTGACAGAAAAGCTAGGTCCATTCAGTTGTTTTTCAACCAGTGCACAAAATCCGTTACTATTATTGCTTCAGAATATCCTAGAACTGGGAGGTTAGTTTAATTTGCTTATTTCTTTTGAAGAATTAGCGTGGAAAAAATCAGTTGACATAAACTCCATCTCTGAACTGATATAGATATGTTAAGTATTACAGGATTCAAGCTAGCTTCTTACTTTTGTAGAGAAAATGTAGAGAAAGGAAGAGTTGCCTCATTTGTCAGAATTCGTTTTAATTTTAAGACTACTGTTATTAATAAATTTTGCTCAGACCAGCACTTAGAAGCCTGTTCAACAGAAGTAGTATTTCATAATAAATCCTTTTTAATAGTACGTTTACACAGAGTATCTTCAAGAAACTTTAACCTCTTCATAAAAATCTGGAACCTCTGTTGCTCTATCTCACGTAGAAAAATACAAATAGTGGTTTCTGGTGATCTTACTGTGGATTTATTGAAAAGCTCTGTCAGTGAAAAATTATTCCAATCAGTAACATTATCATTTAATTCCTACTGTGAACTTAGAAATTAGAGTATGTAAATTATCTGAGACTGTTCTTGATAATATCTCTGATGACAAATGTGAGGAAAATAGTTATGTCACAAAACCAATAGTAAATGGGCTGTCTGATCAAGACATACAGCATCTTATGTTCAGTGTCGAAACTCGTTAGGATATAAAATCCATTAAATCTGAGTGCAGGAGGGTAATAAATCTGTAAAAAGTTAAGAGTTTTAGGAGATTGCTCAAAGACACGAACTGGTTAGACGTTTACAATAATTCTGACTCAAATCAAAAACACAAAGCATTCATTAATAAAGTTACTTCCTCAATTGAAAATTGTTTTCTTCTAAAGGCAACTCAGGCAAAAAGAAGCCTAAAAACAAATTATGGATTACACAAGAAATAAAGGTATCATGTGGGACACTAAAAGAAACGGCTTCTACTATCTGGGAACAGCTCTTACATTAACACTGTAATTCATTACAATGAATGCTGCAAAATATTGAAGCAAGTAATTCAGAAATCTAAGCGGTTTTATTATGGGAATAATATAATTTCATCAGTCAACGAAATGAAAACTATATGGGATATAGTGAATAAAGAATCAGGCAGGGCCAGAAACGAAGAGGAACAGATAGCTCTAAAAATTAATGAAACATTGGTAACAAGTACATGTACTGTTGCAAACCTCTTAAATTAGTTTCTGTTTCTGTTATAGAACTTGAAGTTATCAGGTTCAAAAAGAGTGCAATAGAATATCTACGACCAGTCTCTACAAATCATTAAAATTGATGTGACACTCATTTCTCCCAAACAAACAGCATCCAATACAAAATCCTTAAAAGTAAAGTGTTCTAGTGGTTAAGACAACATATCAACAAAGTTAAACAAAGAGCTTTTCTGTGGATTGAGTTCCATCTTAGTTATTAGTATAATCAATGTCTTATCAGCGGAAAATTTCCAGACTGGCTAAAATATACTGAAGTTAAGCTTATTTACAAGAAGGGGGATAAAGAGATAGCATCAAACTAACAGCCAGTTTCACTTTACCAGGTTTTTAAAAAAAATATTTGGAAACGTTGTGTTCAAGTGTCGTCTTAAGCATTTTGCTGCAAATAATATATTTTCCAAGTCACAGTTTGGGTTCCTTAAGGGTTCCATTACAGAATAGACTACTTTAATGCAATGTGAGACTGTACTTAATTCATTAGATAACAAATTAGGGATTACTGGCATTTTCTTCAAGCTGTCGAAAGCATTTGACTGTGTGAATCACAGCATTCTCTTAAGTAAATTACACTATTATTGCGCCACTGGCAGTGCTGCAAAATGTTTCGAATCTTACCTAATTAACAGGAAACGAAGGGTTTCGTTGAGAGATAGAGAGTGACAATTATTGAACTATATGAAAAAAAAACATAAATTAGTTACACACTTCATTCAGCATGTAAACGTCACTACAGATATTCAAATTTAGATTATGACGTGTTTGATGTGGCGCAGACAAATAGCGAAATTCTGCATGACCCGCTGAAGTGTCGGAACATCAATGCTGTCGATGACCTCCTGGATGGCTGTTTTCAGCTCAGAACTGCTTTTGGGGTTATTGCTGTACACCTTGTCTTTAATATAAGCCCACAGAAAGGAGTCTCATGTTTTCGGATCCGGAAAATATGACGGCCAATCGAGGCCCATGCCAGTGGCCTCTGGGTATCCCAGAGCCAGAATGTAGTCCCCAAAGTGCTCCTCCAGCACATCAAACACTCTTCTGCCTCGATGGGGTCGAACTCCGTCTTGCATGAACTATATATCTTGTCGAAATCAGGGTCACTTTGGAGGAGGAGGAGGAGGAGGAGGAGGAGATTAGTGTTTAACGTCCCGTCGACAACGAGGTCATTAGAGACGGAGCGCAAGCTCGTGTGAGGGAAGGATGGGGAAGGAAATCGGCCGTGCCCTTTCAAAGGAACCATCCCGGCATTTGCCTGAAGCGATTTAGGGAAATCACGGAAAACCTAAATCAGGATGGCCGGAGACGGGATTGAACCGTCGTCCTCCCGAATGCGAGTCCAGTGTGCTAACCACTGCGCCACCTCGCTCGGTAGGGTCACTTTGGATAATGGGGATTGAATCATGTTCCAAAACCTTCATGTACCATTCGATAGTCACCATGCCATCAAGGAATATCGCACTAATTATTCCGTGAATTGATATCGCATACTGTCGGCCGGGGTGGCCGAGCAGATCTAGGCGCTACAGTCTTGAACCACGTGACCGCTGCATCCTGCCTCGGGCATGGATGTGTGTGATGTCCTTAGGTTAGTTAGATTTAAGTAGTTCTAAGTTCTAGGGGACCTTAGAAGTTAAGTCCCATAGTGCTCAGAGCCATTTGAACCATTTGATATCTCACACCACGTAAGTCACCCGTTGAGGGCGAAGAGACTTCTCGATGGAGAAAGGCGAATGCTCAGTCCCCCAAACGTGCTGGTTATGATTACTGACGACCCCGTCACTAGGAAAGTAGGCTGTGTTGCTAAATGAAATCGTATTCACACCAACGTCCTCTTCGGCAGTTCTGTCGACAATAGCGTTCACGAAGAAAAATCACTGTTCCATGGCCCTGGGGCTTAATGGCTGATACGTTTGAATTTTGTATGGGAAAAGATCCAGGACATCTACAACAATCTGTCAGAGTGTCTCTTATGCAGCTCGTCTGATCGATTTCCTGGGGCTGATCTGAAACACAGCGCATGCCTTATTAATGTCTTCAGTCGTTTTCACCCTTTCTGGACGACCGAAATTCCCAAAGCTGTCATCACGAACGCTACCCGTCCTCTGAAACTTGCGAATCTAATTCCTGACTGTTAGCACACTTGGACCGGTTGCCTTCAGCTTGAACTCGGTCGGAAACTTCCTTTGAGCCGCAGTTAGGCTGTTATAGCTCGCATACAGGACCGCACAAGCACTACACGCCGACAACGCATGTGACAAGAACAAGGCCGACAACAACAATATGTGTGCAGATGAGCATATTAATTCCCGTCATCCCTGGCGGCCAACAGTGCAGTTTGAACGTCCCAACACAAACCGTTCAGAATTTATGACGATTCTGTTCCATATAGTTCATTATTGCTCACCCTGTACTTGTGAGGCAAACGATCGCTCTTTAGGAAATTAATTACACGTGGTGTTCCTCTAGGTTCCATCATGGGTCCTTTGCTTTCTCTTGTGTACATTAATGACTTCGCGTCTGTTACGTTAGCAGATGATAAGTTTGTTTTGGTTGTAGATGATACAAACTTTGCAATAAACGGCAAAGTGAAGTATAGATTTAGAAATGGCTGCTAACCAAATTTTGTCTCATATTAATAAATGGCTTAAAGCTAATTTGCTGTTTTAAACTTCAAAAAGACACACAATACAAAGTTTTAAAGCTGTAAGAGATTTCCTTCCTGCATATGTATCACATATGAAGACATTTAGATAGAAGAGGCTGACAGTGTTAAATTTCCAGGATTATAACTCGATAATAACTTCAGTAGGGAAAAGTACACCACAGAATTGCTGAAGCGCTTAAACAAGTCTGTATTCGCAATGTGAGTGATGTCAGATGTAACAGATGTACATATAAAAACCTTGCACACTTTGGTTACTTTCGTTCTATTATGTCATATGGTATCATATTGTGGTGTAGCTCGTCAAACTGAACAAACATTTTAGAGTGCAGAAGCATGTAATAAGATTCATTTGTGCTGTTAATTCGAGGACATCATGTAGAAAACCATTCAAGGGTGTAGGTATTCTAAGTACTGCTTCTCCAAACATTTATTTCGTAATGAAATTTGATGTCAATAATATGTCGGTATGTCCAAGCAATAGCTCAATACACTATCAATACTTACAATAAGAACAATCTACATAAAGACCTAAAAATCATTTAACTTGGCAATTATTTTCATTAAATTGCCAGCAACGTTTAAATGTTTGATTTGAGGGAAAGCACACTTTGAACAGAATATGAAAGACTTTATGGTAGGAAACTCCTTCTACTCTACGGATGTTTACCTTAACAGAGACTGTTGGATTTCAGTTTTAACAGCACTTTATCTCGACAGCCAATATTAGGTGTTGTGAGTACGAAAAATTCATTAAAAGTGTAATGTTTTGGACACTAGCAGTTCCAGTTTACTGTAATGTACTCACATACTTTGGGAATCTCCTGACAAATTATCAGGAGAGTGAGTATTATATTCAGATGTTATGTGTCTTTACGTTATAGTTTCTGACATGTTCCACACTCACGCGATTCATCTAATTTTTGGTCTATGGAACGAAAACTGAGTGTAATCTAATCTAAACTAACCTAACTGCAGCTAAGAGAATAACGTGGTTTTTATGCAGTATTCTGGGTGGTTTTGCAAAGAGAAATACTGACGATTTCAACTCAAGTAGTATGTATGTATGAACAGTCGAAGCCTAGAAGAAGGCTGAAACTGTTAATAATAGTTGTTCTTTCACTATTTCTAGTAATACTATCCGTATTTTCACACATGAATTTAAAAACCAACTGACACGTCTATCAATAAAAAAAAAAGATACTGTAACTATGACAGGAACAGACCCAAGAACAGCTGTACTGAAGGAACATAAGTGACTTAGCAGAGTAAAAGTTTGCGCCGGAAGGCTCCTTACAGTTTATAATCGCAAAATAGCTCAGTTTTCAACAATCAAATCAACCGCAGCTTAGACTAAAGACTCATACCCAGGACTGGAGAAGTGCGTAGGTCACACGAATACACAAGAAAGGAAACAGAAGAAATCAGGTAATTAGGGACCCATATCAGTAACAGTACTATCACTCTTGGTCTACGGGGAAGTGTCTTTGACTACTAATCAAATCACTTTCGGTCCTGGGTTCGAACCTCACTACCGCCTAAACTTTGGATAAAAATCACCATCAACGGCAGCCGACAACATCCATCATAAGAAGACACCCTCTTTCTGTCAACAACGTTGTCGAAGAGAAGGGGAACTGCCACTAAGAGGCGGAGGAATGTCAATTATCAGCGGGATATGGATGCAGAAGGCAATAGGAACCACTGCATTAATGACACACAACGTTTATTGTCAGGATATGTGGCCTGTAGTTTAAAAAGTGCCATGATGATCTCTCCTTTGGCAAAAGATTCCGGACTTCTTCTTCATTTGAATCGCCATGAGAGGACTGCGAAGAGGGAAGTGATCATGGGAGAAGGTTGAATACGAACGAAAGGGTAACGTTTACGAATTGGGGCGTGGAACGTCAGAAGTTTGAACGTTATAGGGAAGCCAGAAAATGATGAAAATGAAATGATAAGTCTCAGACTAGATAAACAGGGAGATTTTTTTATTTTTTCCACAGTGTACAAACTCTAGGGACCGATCGATGAGAGGATACGGAACAAAAAAGTCTAATGAAAACTTATATCCGAAAATGCGTGGTTTCCATTCTACAGACCATTTATTCAATCATACTTCCTTACGGAGACTGCGGTCTAATGCGCGCTCTACCATGCAGCCTCAGTTACAGTTGTTGTTGTTGTTGTGGTCTTCAATTCAAAGATTGGGTTGATGCAACTCCTAACGCTACTCTATCCAGTGCAAGCCTCATCATCTCCGACTAACCACTTCAACCTACGTCTTACTGAATCTGCTCGCTATATTCATCTCTTTGTCTCCCTCTACCATTTTCACCCTCCACTTCCCTCCAGAACTAAATTGGTGATCCCTTGATGCCTCAGAATGTGTTATGCCAAACGATACCTTCTTCTAGTGAGGTTGTGCGACAGATTGCTATGCTCCCCAATTGTATTCAGTACCTCCTCATTAATTACGTGATCTACCCATCTAATCTTAAACACTTTTTGTAGCAGCCCATTTAAGAAGCTTCTATTTTCTTCTTGTCTAAACTGCTTATCGTCCATGTTTCACTTCCATGCATGGTTACACTGTATACAAATACTTTCAGAAACGACTTTCTGGCGCTTAAATCTATACCCGACGTTAACAAATTACAGTTGCAATATGTGACCGAGGTCTAGGACGAGGGTGGAGTTGGATGGCTTGCACGTTCGCCAGATCACTAGCTGTAAGATTTCTGGTTATGGAGCCACCTCAAAATTATAGTGTATTCAGAGCCCATTTCACGTGTGGAGACACTAGAGCAGCGTATTCATGCTGCATTTGACACTGTTCGGATGCAGCCTGTCCGATGTGAACGCGTGAGACAGAACATGATGCAACGCGTACACGCCTGCCTTGAGGCACACGAAAACAATTTTCAACAACTATTTCAGCACAGCTGCAGTATGTTGAAAATGGTTTCCATGGATAACGTTACTCTGTTATACTCTCATTGTCATCCCCCCTGTAGTTCCGAATGGGGGACTAGTCTTGATTCCTTTGCCAATGGAGAGATCATAATGACGCTTTTTCCAGTTGTACTGTGAGTACTCGACGGAAATGAATGACACACAACCACCACGGATTCAGAAAATATCATTTGTGTGAAACAGTCGAGGATAATTATTCTCACGAAGTAATGAGTGTTATCGACAGGGGATCGCAAGTTAATTTCCAGTTTCTAGTTTTCCACAATGCTTTAGACGTCGTTCCACAGACGTAACTTTTAACCAAATAACTTGCTTGTTGAGTATCTGGAAATATCATCGCCTTATTTTATTGTCGGGTTACAACATAATAAACTAAGAAGTGGTAATAAATTAATTCATCATTTCTCTCCTTGCGACTTTAAGAGTAGCCCTATGTAGCATAGGTCACGATAGTGAATCTGAGTGGAAGGTCATCTTTATTTGAATGCGTTGTGTCTGTTCCTTCGAAATAACAGACACCACGCAGATCCTGCAGCTGTGAAACACTATCTGTATATAGAAGGGGTATCACTTCCATCAGCTGCAGTGGGATAGTAAGCGGAATACATACATACATACATTCATCCTTGTTCCACAGATCATGAATACGACATTTCAAAATGATGTAGAACGTGTCAAATTAACATAAGTTTTCTTTACACAAAATAATTAATTATTTTTTATTTTTTTATTATTTTCATTTTTTTTACTTTCTTATTTTTCTTTTTCTGCAGTACTACTTCACATCTAAGAATTCATATATCGAGTACAAGGAGTTGTCATTCAGAAATTCCTTTAGTTTGCTTTTGAATGTTGGTGGTCTACCTGTCAGACTTTTCATACTATTTGGAAAATGACCAAATATTTTTGTGGTAGCGTAATTCGCCCCTTTCTGTGCCAAAGTGAGACTTAATCCAGAATAGTGATGATCACCCTTTCTTCTAGTGTTGTAGCTGTGCACTTCCCTGTTACTTTTGAATTGGGATGGGTTATTAATGACAAATTTCATAAGTGACTATATGTATTGCAAAGAAACTGTGAATATTCCGAGTTCCTTAAATAATTGTCTGCAAGGTGATCTTGGGTGGGGAGTCAGTGGAGAGGAGCGAAATTGTGTACCGGACGAGGATTCGAACCCACGATCACTTGCTTACTAGGTACGTGCGATAACCACTGCGCCATCCGGGACACAGCGCTGTGGTAGCTACACGGAATATCTCGGTACGCCTCATAGCCGATCCACACACCCACCGAGCGGCCGCTGTCCGCCGTCCCTATCCATTATACTCCAGTTTCGTATTTAGTGGAATTTGTAACAAGGCGTTTATCATTGACAGTAAAGAGACCAGCTTCAGAGTTAGCAAGACGCGCAACGTCGGTTGAGGTAAAGGACCTTTTTAAAGGAAACTGTGCTCTAGACTTCATTGGAGTTAATAGTTTTTACGAGTGGCCTCTCCAGATTGCTGAGCGTTGCGGTGTGGGCGGCAGCACGAAGTGTCGGCCATGCCATCCCGGCATGCTGGGTGGCTCTGTGGGCAGGCGAGCATTTCTTATGCCGGAACTCCTCTCGTTATGCGCGGTGGGGCATGGCTAACGACACCCGGCCCGCCACGCTATAATCGATGGCGTGGCGAAGAACTCATCGTGCGGCGGATGTTTAAAGAAAACTGAAATGGAAACGCCTCGCCCTCTGATTGCATGTCAACATTTTGTATTCGTTGCCCAACTGGAATCCAAGGATCGAGAATAACGTAGCAGGTACCTTCTTCATGCACCTGGACTTGAAGGGTGCGAATTATCTTCTAAATTTACACTGCGTGCCTAATACAGGTCCAGAAGCGTCCATATAACTGTAGACCCTCTTTCACAGTTAATATCTTTGGCGAAAAATGACCTATCGTAGTAGCTTTACACGCATTAGATGGAAATGGAAATGAGCGTTTGGCGTCATTGGTCTGGAGGCCCCTTACGGGGCAGGTCCGGCCGCCTTGGTGCAGATCTCATTACATTCGACGCCACATTGGGCGACCTGCGCTCCGAATGGGGATCAAATGATGATGTAGACAACACAACACAAAGACCCCGAGCGGAGAATCGAACCGGGGCAACTTAGGGCGGCAGTCCGTGACGCTGACCATTCAGCTATCGGGGCGGACCACGCAGTAGATGACAGTGCAGCACTGAGTGAAGTAAGAACTTCGTTTGAGCATCGCAAGGCCGTATTGAAGAGGTACTGCAAATACGGAAACATGATGGAGGTACAACGCTAATGGCGTAATGTGTACGGCACACAGCCACCAACAAGTGTAACTATTTATCGTATTCGGGATAAATTAGAAGGAGACAGTACTCAGGATGTGCATATGGAAAGGTCTGTCCGACGAAAAACATCAAAAAGTCCAGCTTCCAACACTGCTGTGTTGCAAAATTTTACTACGTCACCTCAAAAATCTGTGAAGCAGGGTGCATCTGAAACAGCGGAAAGCCGGTCAGTCTACCGCAAATTCTGAAGGCTGCAAAGGGGAAAGTATATATTCCAAGATTGCTGCACGCTATGAACGAGGACGACCCGGACAAATGGATGCAGTACTGCGAGTGGTTTCTGTTCCGGCGTAACGACAAGCGCCGGCATGAAGATCAAGTACGAAACAGCAGAGAGGGCTGTGAGACGACGTCATCCAATAGCACGCTGACTAGGACGTCATCACGACAGGAGCGACATCTACACGAAGAGAATTGAAGCGACGCGCCGCCTTGCCTTGGCCACACTAGAAACCGGGCACTAGAAGAGAGGACTGGAAGAGCCGCAGTGATATTAACGGTAGCAGTGACTTATGAACTTACGTGCTTCGCTTACATGCAAATTGTATATGTAGTGGACTGGCAATACAGCCAATCCACTAGGAGGAAGCCGAAAGGCAAGCGTTTAAGCTCACGCAGGCTGGCGTGAGGTCTGGAACTGGACAAGGACGTTATAGTAGCAAAGAACGTACGTAACTACTGGAATACTTATCTTTAATTCATAATTGGTGAACATCGCTCTTGACGGTACATGTTTTACAGCATCAATAGTAACTGATAATGGCGCCTTGCTAGGTCGTAGCAAATGACGTAGCTGAAGGCTATGCTAACTATCGTCTCGGCAAATGAGAGCGTAATTTGTCAGTGAACCATCGCTAGCAAAGTCGGCTGTACAACTGGGGCGAGTGCTAGGAAGTCTCTCTAGACCTGCCGTGTGGCGGCGCTCGGTCTGCAATCACTGAAAGTGGCGACACGCGGGTCCGACGTACATTAACGGACCGCGGCCGATTTAAAGGCTACCACCTAGCAAGTGTGGTGTCTGGCGGTGACACCACAGTATATATCAAAGGACATTGACTATTTGCTTGCGACCCATCATCTAGAAACGAAAGCTACGCATTATTCGAGGCATGCTTTGCGAGGATGAACGGTTTGCAGGGATGGTTATGTGGCCTCACGAGGCGCAATTCGGACTGAATGGTGCTATGAACCACCACAACTGCGTGTAGTGCGAACCTGAAAATCCTCACGTTCACATGGGCTAACATACACACATAAAAAAAAACTTTTGTATCACCTTGGGCGCGAGAGTTCCGGAACCTGTACTGAAAATTCGGGTAGAAAACAACATAATCTTCATTTCTGCACTTTTTATTCCTCATGAAAACCACACAATGCTTATTGTATCACCATACAGCCAGACCTTCAGAGGTGGGGGTCCACATTGCAGTACACAGCGGTTCCTCTAATACCCACTTGCACGTTCTCTTGGATTGACGCATGCTTGTATTCGCCGTGGCAAACTATCCACAAGTTCATCAAGGCACTGTTGGTCCAGATTGTCCCACCCCTCAACGGAGATTTGACGTAGATATCTCAGAGTGGTTAGTGGGTCTCGTCGTTTATAAACAGCTCTATTCAATCTATCCTAGGCATGAGCGATAGGGTTCATGTCTGGAGAACAAGCTGGTCACTCTACTCGAGCGATGTCGTTATCCTGAAGAACGTTATTCACAAGATGTGCACGATGGGGGCGCGAAATGTCGTCCATGAAGACGAATGCCTCGCCAATATGCTGCCGATATGGTTGCTCTATCGGCAGGAGGATGACACTAACATATCGTACAGCCATTGCGGCGCCTTCCATGACCACCAGCGGCGTACGCTGGCCCCACATAATGCCACCCCAAAACAACAGGGAACCTCCACTATGCCACTCGCTGGACAGTGTGTCTAAGGCGTTCAGCCTGACCGGGTTGCCTCAAACACGTCTCTGACGATTCTCTGGTTCAGGGCATATGCGACACTCAGCGGTGAAGAGAACGTGATGCCAATTCTGAGCGGTCCATTTGGAATATTGTTGGGCACACCTGCATCGCGCTGCATGGTATCGTGGTTGCAAAGATGGACCTCACCATGGACGTCGGCAGCGAAGTTGCGCATCATGCAGCCTACTGCGCACAGTTTGAGTCATAACACGACGTCCTGTGGCTGCACGAAAAGCATTATTCAACATGGTGGCGTAGCTAACAGCGTCCTCCGAGCCATAATCCGTAGATAGCGGTCATCAGCTACAGTAGTAGCCCTTGGGCGGCCTGAGCGAGGTATATCATTGACAGTTTCTGTATCTCCTCCATGTCCGAACAACACCGCTTTGGTTCAATCCCAGACGTCAGGACACCTCTCTTGCTGAGAGCCCTTTCTGGCAAAAAGTGACAATGCGGACGCTACCGAACCGCGGTATTGACCGTGTAGGTACGTTTGAACTACAGACAACACAAGCCATGTACCTCTTTTCTGGTCGAATGACTCTCCGTTCTTTAGGCGCTGCTCATGCGTGGTTGTTTACTTCTGTCTGTGCCTTTAGTGACATCTCTGAAGAGGCAAACGGACTGTGGGACTGTGTCTGTGATACAATATCCACAGTCAACGTCTATATTCAGGAGTTCTGGGAATCGGGGTGATGCAAAATTTTTCGTGTTGTTTGTACTAATGTAACGGGTGTTAATGGGTGATGCGGTCTGTCATCGCGTGGTTTGTTTGACTTATTCTTCTTTGAAGGTACCGTAACTGTTGAAGATGCGGCAAACATAGATTTTATCTCCCATTCGAGAGTTTTTTGGAAATGAAAGATTTTACCTGCAATGAGATGGCAGTCCGCCTCAATATCACAGAAATGTTAGAGGCTTCTTCGATGAAAACCTACGTGGACGATAGATAGGTCGAAGAGGAGCTGTTGGATATCCTCCACGGTCCCCAAGTTTCCCACGTCATGACTTCTGCCTACGGGGGACTTTGAAAAATGAAGTTTACCAGTAGAACCCAGGTACATTGAATGAGCTACGAGAAGTCATCAAGGCGTCCTGTGTGGCTATCACTACAACAACACTGAGAGCCATAGTTCGGTCAACATTTCAGCGCTATCGACGTTGATTGGCTGCTACTGGGGATCACTTTGAACTCATATGGACTGAATGGAATTTTGTTCCGTTAATATTGACTGTCGATGAATGTCTCCATTCTTGCTGGACTGCTCTGTATTTACTACTTACCTAAGGACTACAAAGTTCTAAAATGTTGTACCTATATTTTCATTAGGAGACATTAATGTTTTTGAATTATCTTTTTTCTGCCGTTGGCAACTTGACTAGTTTTTAACACAGGCTATCTGATCAAAATTATCCGAAAACCTATTATTGCAGATTAATAGGAAGATGTGTCATCTCTTCGCCTTTATGACGGCTTGAACTCTACTAGTGACCCTTGCAATGGGCTGTCTGAATGCATGTGTAGGATGACAGCATGTTCATCCTCAAGAGCCGAAACAAGAGAAAGTAGTGGTGTTGGACGCAAGCATATGGATCGAAGTTGACGTTTAACTCACTCCAAAGGTGTTCCATTCCGCCACACCATGCCATTTAAAGAATGTTATTGTCCACAAACCATTGGCTCACCGACGCTGCTTCACGACACAGTACGGTGACCTGGTGATACACTTATAGTCTCCGAACCGATCCTCTACTGCACGCAGTACACAATGTTGAAAAATATGTTCATACCCTTCCCCACTTAGCCTTTTGTTAATTTCAATGGGGGTACCACACTCTTATCATGCAAAAGACTCCCATATAGTAATATCATCTCCTCCGTACTTCACTACTCGCGCGACACGTCATATCATGTGAGAGATGTAATATCTCTTTATATTCGATGAGTCGTATTTCACACTTGTACATGGATATGTTTCCAGATAGGTCGTTAGTAGTAGGTATGTTACGCCACAGCGGTTCTGAGAACAAGGAATGTGATCTTTGGTTGTCAGTAGTATTGTTGTTGCCTATGTAGCGCTCGAGAGTGTTAAGTGAGGGAGCCTGGTGTTGGTCACGCTGCTCAGCGGTCTGGTGAGTAACTAGCAGAACAGAGAGATGCAAACGCTGAGGAATCTGATTTTTGAAATATGATTTTGTAAGTATTGATCATACAAGTGTCAAGATGTTCAGGCAATGGTGTCGCTGGATTGCTTCATCACGGATTATTTATGATCATATTGTGAAAGGCAAACTTTTGGTATAACTTCTCTTTATTGATTCGGGTCGGTTACCTTAACTGTCGAGAAGAGATTAAGCAAAATTATCCTCTCACATAGCTTGGACTCAAAGTTACAATTTCACCATTCCTTTACCATTTTATTAACAAGTTACATAGCAGAGATATAGTTGTTCTATAAAAAGTGAATGTTGTAAATGTTGTTGTAACAGCTAAATGTCAGTTTCATAATACAGTTTTTAAATTACAGTCTCTTCTGTATCATTCAGTAAGTTCGCTACCTTCCACCGTTCCCTAGCTAAAGATATATTTTATAATCGAGTATCACCGCACTTAACGGAACACAGTTGCGCAAGCTTATAGTAGAATGCGCTTACCATAGTTGCTTTTCTTGCATTGCACTTGGACAAGGTTTTCTTTCTCTAAGCCAGAGATCGATTTCTAGCAGTACTGTTTCTGATACTGTATGGTAAACCACGGAAGTTTGTAGGACCAGTTTAACAAAGCTAATGAGACAAAATAAGATTATTTACAGTCAATCATTGCACTTCAAAATTATCTCGTACAGTGAAGTGCTCAGTGCTGCGTGTTCTAGTGTGCGTGTCATTAACGTTCGGAATTTTACTTGGTCAGTTTTGCTAGGTAAATTTGTATGGCGTTTTAAAAGAAAGATTTTGAACATTTGTTCTTGCAATGTTCTATTCGTAATTTTAAGCAAAATTTTTACATTTCGTAAATGTTCGGGAATCGTTACGCTGAAATTTGTGATGAGTTAGTAGCTTCGTGGAGAGAAAATTCATAGTAAGTTCGCGATTTTGCGCAACACATGTTGGCTGGTGAACCAGAGTTCTTTGCACTATTAGATAGTGATTAAAGAGGCCAGTATCCGTGTGGCTTTTATGAGATAACAATGTTCTCTCACATGACATCACCAGTCATTATTAGTTTTTGAAAAAACACTTCAATTTTCTGGAGTAATTATTGAAATTTCAGAAAAATCACTTCGGAATAGAATAAAAATGCATTAAGCTTCTACTACAGAGCTGACAAGTCGGCTAATGCGGATTGGTTACCATAAAAGGCAGTTGATACTTCATTGAATGCTAGGTTTTATTAATTCCAAAGGCAGTAAATACTAAGTGTAATAACTACAAAGACGTAGCTTTATCTGCTGATCACATATGTTATGAGTCACACTCATACTCCCCCCAACTCGGTCAGTAGGCAGTACAGTTGAAGAGGAATGTGCGTCTCTAAAAAGGGCCATCACAGAAGTTGGGAAGGAAAACGTAGGTACAAAGAAGGACACCGCGAAAAACCATGGGTAACACCAAGAATACTTCAATTGATCTATGAAACGACGAGGTATAAAAACGTTTCGAGAAACTCAGGAATACGGAAACACAAGTCGCTGAAGACAGGAATAAATAGGAAGTGCAGGCAAGCTAAGACGAATTGGCTGCATGAAAAATGTGAAGACATCTAAAAAGAAATTACTGTCGGAGGGACAGACTCAGCATGCCAGAAAGACAAAACAACCTTCGGTTACATTAAAAGTAATGGTGATAAAATTAAGAGTGCAACGAGAATTCCACTGTTAAATGCAGACGAGAGAGCGGATAGGTGGAAAGTGTGGTATCACCGCCAGACACCACACTTGCTAGGTGGTAGCCCTTAAATCGGCCGCGGTCCGTTAGTATACGTCGGATCCGCGTGTCGCCACTATCAGTGATTGCAGACCGAGCGCCGCAACACGGCACGTCTAGAGAGACTTCATAGCACTCGCCCGGTTGTACAGCCGACTTTGCTAGCGATGGTTCACTGACAAATTACGCTCTCATTTGCCGAGACGATAGTTAGCATAGCCTTCAGCTACGTCATTTGCTACGACCTAGCAAGGCGCCATTACCAGTTACTATTGATGCTGTAAAACATGTACCGTCAAGAGCGATGTGCACCAATTATGGATTAAAATTAAGTATTCCAGAAGCTACGTACGTTTTTTACTAGTCTCATTTCCGTGTCCTGTTCCAGAACTCACGTCAGCCTGCGTGAGCTTAAACGCGTGTCTTTCGGCTTCCTGTCATAATGGGTTGGCTGTCTTTCCAATCCACAACAGTTGGCGACGAGGCCAATTCGCGTTCGTAACTGTCCTGCCCTGACTTACTTGTGTAATGGCTTCGCCACAATCTCCAGATGTACTGTCCGAATTTTATCGCTTACAGAATCAGCAGACGAAGGCCTTACTGGATGCCCTTGGACAGCTCGTCCAGGGTCGACGTGCAATTCAGAACGATGCGGCAGCCGCCGCTCCACCGCTACCGCAGCCACAACACGCAGTTGCACCACCTTTCCGTCCTTTTGATGCTGCACTGGAAAGCTGGAAGGAGTGGTCACGCCAATTTGGATTCCACCTCGCCGCCTACAGAATTCAAGGTAATGAGCGGCAGCCTTTTCTCCTTTCTTGCGTCGGAGGGACCACGTACTGTGTGATAGTCAAATTACTTCCCGACGCGACGTAGCAACTCTGTCCTACGACGAAATTTTGTCTGCATTAGACGCATATTTCAAAGAATCAGTCAATGTAGTTGCCAAACGGTATACCTTCTTTCGTACAAAACGTACGGCAGGTCAGACTAATCGGGAGTGGGTTGCAACCTTGCAAGGCCTTACTAGGGATTGTGCTTTTGAGTGTCAATGTGGACTCCCTTATTCAGATACTATGGTGTGTGATGAAATTGCACAGAACGTTCCTGATGTTCGTATATGGGAACAGATTTTGAAACTAGTCAATCCCTCCCCTCAACAAGTGATGGACTTATTGGATCGGCAGGACACACTTGACTTTGCTCAGGAATCATTTGAAAGTTCGCCACTCGTGTGTCAGGTTAACCGGCCCGCTGGGCGAGCTGCACGGAACGGTAAACAGTCCTTGCGCCTGGCCCCGCCAAAGCCGCCTGGCTCTCAGCCACATGTACTGCGCCAGCAAGCAAATGCAGTGAAATCATGCCTGCGGTGTACTACTAGACATTCGCGTGAGCATTGCCCATCATGCCAGGCTATTTGCTTTTTCTGTAATAAAAAAGGACATGTTCAAAGTGTTTGCCAGAAAAAGCTCCGATTGGAAACTCAAAACCATTCAAGGCCCTGTGCTTCGCGCCGGAATCGGAATCGAACCAAGGATACTCAGGCTCGCGACACTTCACCCATGGAAATTCATATAGTTCATGCCTCTCCGCCCAGTGCCACTCTCTGTAACAGTGACTGTGTTCGTCCCACAAATAGTGTGCGTCGACATCGCCGGAAATCCCGTCAAGTTGCAAGTGATTTTGTACCAGTGTCAGTTCACGTTGCACAAGACAGCCGCTCTTGTAGTCAGCAGGACAATAAACTTTTTGTAGACTTGGACGTTAACGGCAAAGTGATACCGTTCCTGCTCGATACCGGAGCTGCAGTTTCACTGATCAGTCACGACACGTACAAACAGCTGGGCACACCTCCGTTGTGTGCCGCAAATGTTAAGTAGTTATTCAGGACAAGCGATCCCTGTATTAGGTCAGTGCAGCCTTCTTGCAACATACAAGGGACTCACAAAACTTGTGCCATTTTACGTCCTTCGTTCTTCTGCTGCAGTGAATTTGTTTGGTTTCGATTTATTTCAGTTGTTTAACTTGTCTATAGTAAATCAGGTCCTATCAGTGAACCAGACTGTGCCTTCAGCCATTGTTTCTCGTCTCTGTGATGAATTTGCAGACATTTTTGCACCGGGCCTCGGTTGCGCTAAGAACTATAAAGCACATTTGGAACTGAAAGCAAACGCGCAACTGAAATTTTTCAGAGCGCGCAATGGTCCCCACGCATTGCGTGATGAGGTCACAAAATCATTACACGATTTGGAATCACACGGTGTAATTGAACGTGAGCAGGCTTCTCTCTGGGCATCACCCTTAGTAATTTTGCAAAAACCCTCCGGAAAATTGAGACTTTGCGTGGACTTCAACGCAACAGTGAATCCACAATTAGTGACTGCTAATTTTCCTTTACCCCGCACGGAAGATCTTTTTTACAAACTGTGCCCGGGTAAATATTTTTCGAAGTTGAACCTAGCAGATGCGTACTTGCAAATACCGGTGGACGAAGAATCCCAGCGCGTTTTGGTGGTTAACACGCATCTAGGTTTGTACCGATTCAAAAGACTGCCATTCGGGTGTGCATCCGCCCCTGCATTGTTTCAGCGATATCTACAAACTGTTTGTGCGTCGGTCCCTACTGCAGCAAACTATCTGGACGATATTGTGATCTCCGGAAAGAGGGAGGAAGAACATTTAGCTAATCTCAGAACATTATTTCACGTCTTGCGACAAAATGGTCTTCGCTTGTGGAAGGACAAATGTGTGTTTTTGCTCGTGACTTACTCAATGCCCAAGGCATACATGCCAGTCCAGAGCACCTCCGTACCATACAAGACTTGCCTTCACCGCAGAAGTTGAAGCAGCTACAGAGTGTGCTGGGAAAAATCAACTATTACCATCGCTATGTTCCCCATGCCTCTTCCGTTTTCAGCTCCGCTTCATCGCTTACGCCGTAAGGGTGTTCCGTTCGTCTGGACGACGGAATGCGAACGCGCCTTTTGCCAGTTGAAATCGGCGTTGCTTTCCAATACTTGCCTTACGCCATTCGATCCCCGGAAGCCCCTTATGTTGATGGTGGATGCATCGGATTTCGGGATCGGTGCTGTACTTGCGCACAAAGATGGTTCACACGATCGCCCTATTGCCATTGCGTCCAAATTGCTCTCGTCTGCGCAACGAACTTATTCACAGATCGAGAGAGAAGCATTGGCTCTCGTATTTGGTGTTACAAAGTTTTATGATTTCTTGTATGGTCGTCACTTTACCATCATCACAGACCACAAACCTTTGACAACGCTTCTTCATCCGACCAAGCCTGTACCTCCACGTACAGTGCAGAAATTCATTCGCTGGTCTATTTTCCTCTCGCAGTACCGCTACGATATATTGTATCAGTCCACTGCTAAGCACGGCAACGCCGATGCGTTGTCCCGTTTGCCTGTTGCTGAGGATAGAGCATTCGATTCCTCCGAATTTGCTTGCATGTTCATTGATTCGGAAACTGATGACGTGGTCGAATCGTTTCCGATTGATTTTCGTCGTGTAGCTACAGCCACAGCTGCCGACCCTGTCCTTGCTACCGTTCTGCGTTTCGTTGCTACGCAATGGACCTTGTCAAAGTCACGGATCGGGGATCCGTTGGTTCGCCGATTTTTTGCTCACAAGGAGAGACCTTTTGTGCGACGTGGTGTTTTGCTGTTGCGTTCTGATAATGATCAGTCATGGGTCGTGGTCTCACGTTCGTTACAGTCCTCTGTCTTACGGCTTCTCCACCAAGGACATTGGGGTATAGTGAGAACGAAATAACTTGCTCGTCAGCACTGTACTTGGTTCGGAATCGATGCCGCGATTACGAATATGTGATCTTCTTGCGTGGTGTGTGCGTAACAACAATCAGCACCACCACGGAAATTCTTTGCATGGCCAAAAGCCACTTCCCCATGGCAACGCTTACACATCGATTTTGCTCTTCCATTCTGGAATGCTCGATGGTTGGTTGTGGTAGATTCATTCAGTAATTTTCCTTTTGTTGTCCAGATGTGTTCCACGACGTCTTCTGCCACCATCCAAGCGTTATCCGCTATCTTTTGCATTGAAGGTCTTCCACAGACTATTGTTTCCGACAATGGCCCACAATTCATGTCCGCAGAATTTCAGTCCTTCTGCAAGGCCAATGGTATTCAACATCTGACGTCCGCGCCGTTTTCGCCACAGTGAAACGGTGCCGCTGAACGATTGGTCAGGACTTTCGGCCGCGCTATGTATCTGGTTTTGGGGGCCTCAGGTGAGGTGCGTCGGCATCTCAATCAGCTGCGCCTCTGTCGTCGCACGGGATCTGCCGCTCCCTGTCTGCTTTCAGCGACGGTGCCGTCCGGTCAGCGCCCTGGGGACCCATCTACTGGCTCGCCTCGGCCCCAGGTGTTACCGACGCTGCCTTCCACTTTGCCCCATGGCGACGCGCCGCCGCCGCCGCCTGTTCTCCCGCCGGCGACGCCCGCAGTGGACGTGTCTCTGCAACCGCCGGGCGCCTCCCTAGGTCACGCGCCGCCGTTCGCTGGCAGCGTCGGTAGAACAGGTTTCGCCTCTAGTTGTGCATCTGCCTGTCTTTTTTGCGGACCTTAGCTATGTACGTGCTGGACTTCGATGTCCGCGCCCGTCTACTTCAAAACATTTCTACATTCAATTACTGCGTGACGTACCTTGTAACTACGTTGAAATCAAGTGTCGATTAACGAGGTGGACGTCAGTACGGCACAACCTTCACCAGCTGTACCGCTCAGCCTCAGTCGGAGCAACGTGATATCTCGTCGTTTGTGGAAAATTAGTCACTAACAAGCGTTTACACGCTTTGGTTTAATGGAAACTCATTTACTACTTGTCACTCGGTAGACGATTATGGTGAACGCCTGACCTGCACCGGTATTCGTGAAAGTCTGGACGCTAGAGCGGCAAAAGATCGCCTGTTTACTATACACCCTTCCATCCGTGGTCGAACTGTATACTTTGGTTCGCTTGTAGGATGTGTGTTTCTCTGCAGGAAGATTCACGTGATAGTCAGGGTCAAGTTATGGACAGCCACCTACCTTTCCGCGGACGGGGACAAATCGCGGCTCAGTCTTTGGACACACCTACAGCATCAGCATGAGATGATTGAACGACGTCCTCTCTGAGAAGTGGAGGCTTCTGCGGGGCGCGCGACGTCCTACTGGCGCCACTTGTGCGCGCGTACCGTGTATTCTGGCCGCCCCCGTATCATCTTTGCTCCGTTATGTGCTCCCTCTGGACCTGTGTGGTAGTGAGTGGCGTGTGGGACGCGTAGCAGGACGGTGTGCCCGAGTACTCAGCATCCTGGCAATTGCACCGAGTTGTAGCCGTTGCTACTGGCTTGTTCAAGTGGGCAAGGAGCGGCTCTCGTCGCGTGCAACCTGGTTACGAGTGCATCAGTCGATTGTGGTAATCTAAATTCGCCGATATGTATTGGAGAACTTGTTAGCAGCTACGAGCAGGAGGTCAGTCTTATGCTGCGCCTACCTACAGTCCTGAAACTATTGGCCTTCTTGGAATTCATTTGAAATTCTGTATGAAGGCTTTACTTAAAGACTGTTAATTCTGCTCCAGTGTGAGCTGGCCAGGAATCCGGTTCGTTAACATCCATCAATGAGCAGGGTATGCGTGTGTCAGTCTTGATGTTTCTGTAAGCGACAAGTTAGTATTTTTCTGTTTTTAATCTGGTACTTGTAATCATTGTTAGCATTGAGTATTTGATGCTACTGGCTGTAATTTATGTTTGTTGTAGACTTAATGGCCCTTCTTGAGTGAGTTATTAGAGTTGGCCTGTAACTAAGGTTGTGTGGACTAAGCGTAGAGGTATGCGTATGTGTATTTGCACACTCTCTTACTCCGCGTTGAGGAGCCCTTCTTGTTATAGGTGTACTTTTTAAACGGGCGTCTGCCATTTGGTGACTATCCAGATTTCTGTTAATCACTAACAGGCCCTAGTAGAGGTATAGCTTGACTTATTTAACCTTGTTTGAATTATTATGTAATTGTTTTTTAATGACTTTGCACATTCTTTCTTGTTGTTTCTTGAAAGGTTAAAGCGCAAGGTTTATGAGCAGGGCGCTCCTATACTGAAGTTTTAGTAGTTGTTTTCCCTGAAAATAATCTTTAATTGACCGTTTAAGAATTGCTGTGTATCAAAGTTGTGTTCTGTTTGTTGTTCGGTATTTGTTGACAGCTTTTTATCGGCAGCGGTTGACTCGTTGCTATTGGACCGGGACAGCGACACGTTTTTCTTCTGCTTCGGGGGCTTTCCTATCATTCCACGAGGCCTTGGTGGTGGCGGGTCACACGCACTTCTGCCGATCTCTAATTCAAGCCTCAAGTTGAGTAGTATATTGCCATTCTTTAGGTATCGTGCCGCGATGGGAGTGTCGCCGGATTAGGAAGTATTTTACACAGTGTTTCTATTATCGTAAGGTTCCTGTGGATGATTGACGAAAGCCTGTTAGCAAACTGAACATTCAGTATACGCGATTTCTTAAAATGAGTTGGTTTATTTGTCATCTTTACTTTAATAGAGTTTTAGGAGCCCAGTAATTTATTTACGTACTTAACTTGATTTATGTGAAACAGGCTTGTGGCCAGGTAGTGAAGTACCACTATTTTCTTTGCTTTTATACGTGCGTAGCTTTTGACCAGCCTGGCCCTATCTTTTCAGTATGAGAGAGGTATAACCAGTGGGGAGGCTTGCGTTTTAATTACTTTTATTTGTCATTTGTTGAACTTATATTCAAGGCCTGTTGTGGGATTAGCGCACAGTTGTGATGCTAGTAGCGCGATGTGAAGCCGCAGGTTTATTTAATAAACTAACTGTAATTGGTCACCATTGTATTGCAAAGCTGAAAACTTCTTCTGCTACTATTTGTAAGTTTATGTATAATGCAAATGTGATTATGCATTGTGATTTGACCCGCCATGTTAGCCGAGAGCGCTATTGCGCTGCTTCCTGGACTCGGGTAGGCACGCTGGCCCCGGATCGAAACCGCCCAGCGGATTAATGACAGAGGGCTGAGTGCCGGCCAGCCTGGATGTGGTTTTTAAGCGGTTTTCCACATCCCACTAGGTGAATACCGGGCTCGTCCCCATGTCCCGCCTCAGTTACACGGCTCGCAGACATCCCACTAGGTGTATACCGGGCTCGTCCCCATGTCCCGCCTCAGTTACACGGCTCGCAGACATCTGAACACATTCACACTATTCCATGGATTACACTAGACACAGACAGTTGGGGTACACTAATTCTGTCCCAGGGGTACGGATTGGCGGCAGGAAGGGCATCCGGCCACCCCTTAACTTAACCTTGCCAAATCTGATTAACCATGCCGACCCTGCGTCACTGCGGGAAAAAGGCACAAGCAAAAGAAAGAAGAAGTGGTTAAGCATCGTGATTTGAATTTAAAAACCTCAATTAATTGTGTGTTAGTTGGCTTATTATAGCACTGTTGTAAAATAAAAATATTTTCTTTGTGAATGATAGATGATGCATAAAGCTGGGCCATACCTCCACGTGTTTTCGATGAATCAATCCCGATCCTTGCCCTGGGTCTCACTCGCTACCGAATTACTGCAATGGGGTTTTGCGCTAGTCCCCGCTCAGCTGGAATGTGTCTGGCGTGGTGGGCTCGACTGCTGTCGAGGTGCACTACTAACATCTCCGCACGTTATTTGAAGCCCCTGGCGGGAGCAGTACTTGCTGCTAGATTGTCCTTGTTTTCCATTCCCCTCTGCCCTACCTACCACTGTCGTGTCACAAGATGAAATTTCATGGTTACAAGTAAGTACCACCTTCCCTGACTGTCCCTTCTTGTCGTCTTCCGGTTCGTCGTGGTGTTGGAGACGCCACGGCCAAACATCTCGTGCTCGACTATGCCCAATACGCCTTCCCCTATCCCCGTACCCTGCCATTGAGCCAGAGACGACTTAACGTACTCTTATCCCATCATCCCTACCTTACATCTGGTTACAAGGAATTGTCAGTTTCCCCAGTTTTTATTTTCTGACGTTATCTGCTGATTTAGCACATTTTTTGTTTGTAAATGAAGTTTACATATCATATTCATGTTCCACAAAAAAATGTACTTTGTAGAGGCTCCACGAGGAAAAGAGGGGTAGTGTATAAAAAAAAGTAGGTAGAACACTTGCCCGCGAAAGGTAAGCGCACGTTCTGTTGCAGAGTGAAAGTTTCACCCTCGGGAGTCCACCAATTTCAACAGAAATTGGTACACATATACCTCACCGTCAAGCAATAGTCACTGTGGGGCAAAGAACTACGTGCCTATCATTGTCCAGGAGAAGTAATTTCATAAACAATGAGATGTGTGGAAAACTGCTGCAGCATGCATGACGTCTAAATTCATTATTTCTGTGCTACTAACCCCTTTCGCATTTGCAATCAGTATCTACAGATGCCGCTAAATGCACCTACAAAATTATATCTTAGTTCTACAGGTAGTTCAGGAGATATAACGTGAGAAACACAGAGGTGGGTGAAAATTTGACGCATTCCGCATGACAGTTAATTTTATTACTTCTTTGCTACTTACTGTATTCGCAAGTTATTTCACAAACAGTGTCCACTTAAGCCGCCGAATGTACCTGTACAGATATACCATTGTATGACACATCGCTTAAGGGCTATGACGTCATAAACACCGAGTTGAGTGAAAAAATGTCGCATCATGCTTGGAGTTCTAATACATTTATTCCGTACTACTTTCGTACAGTCAAGTCAGCTTAAGGAAAACACTGACACCGGGCAGCGCTTTTAACAGCTTTCAACTGTGGAGTGTAGATGGCTACAAGCGAAAACAAAACGTTGAAGAGGCGTTGCCATAGAGACATTTACAAAATTGCGTTGTAGATACGCTAAGCGGCTGCACCCAGCGCAGAGAATCTGTCCAGGATATTACGCAACAGAAACAGCTCTTTGCTTGTTTTTGTTCTAATGGAAAGTTATCGAAACTAATACTCGGGCAATGCCGGGTTTGTCAGCTATTTCGCAGGTTGGAATCCTGCCTCGGGCATGGGTGTGTGTGATGTCCTTAGGTTAGTTAGGTTTAAGTAGTTCTAAGTTCTAGGGGACTTATGACCTAAGATGTTGAGTCCCATAGTGCTCAGAGCCATTTGAACCATTTTGTCAGCTATTATCCTGTAAAGCTCTAAAATATATAGAACTCGTAACGCTTGCAAAGGCTGCACAAAACACAACCTCTTGTTACATAACAACAAAAACAGCGGAGCGTATCGGGAAATGGTTATGGTATAGTATTGTATTGTATGTTAACCGGGGACCTAGAAACGACGGACACGCTCCGTCCCCGCCGCAGCCACAGTGATCCACAACCCCACGACGACTACCGCAGTCCGCTTCACCCCTTCGCCGCCCCACACCGAACCCAGGGTTATTGTGCGGTTCTAATCCCGGTCGACCCCACAGGGAACGTCTCACACCAGACCAGTGTAGCCCCTAAGTTTGCGTGGTAGTGTAGTGGTGGTGTACGCTTACGTGGAGAACTTGTTTTCGCGGCAATCGCCGACATAGTGTAACTGAGGCGGAATAAGAGGAACAAGCCCACATTCGCCGAGGCAGATGGAAAACCGCCTAAAAACCATCCACAGACAGGCCGGTTCACCCGACCTCGACACAAATCCGCCGGGCGGTTTCGTGCCGGAGACCAGGCGCTCCTTCCCAGTCCGGAAAGCCGTGCGTTAGACCGCACGGCCTATTGGGCGGGCAATGGTTACGGTGGTGTGTGGTGCCCATTCCTTCATCTGTTTCTAAAATGGGTCTGTCGACTGAACCACCAGCAAGGAAACGTCATGAGCTGCCCTATACTAGGTCTGAAATAGTCATGTTAGTCTCTGATATGAAACAAGGAAAAAACTACTTCGCATATGAACTCCGCCACTAATTAGAACTGAGAACAGGTAGATGAAAGGCTAACAGACAGTATAGAGCTCCGTACTACAAGTAATTTTTATGTGATTTCTTTATGTCAGAGAGAGAGTTTAATGCGATTTAATATCGCCGAGGAGACGGCAGTGCTGTGGTAGTAGCCTGCGGAGAGTATTTGTCACGGCCACTTTGGACTTTAAACGTCGTTGCCAACAAATTTAAATCAGAATACAGCGCTTGTTGACACCCTTATTTCATATTGTAAGTTGTACCGCTTGTAAAATGTGAAGCGCCTCCTGGTAATGTGGAGCACCGTGTATTTCTCACAGTTGTCGGACAGCTCGTTTCAGAAGTTCTGTGACGTTTTTCCGGGCACAAAACGTGATGTAATGTCGGGAAATGTGGAACATAATTTCACGAAGCGCCAGTCAACTACATTATCCCCTTTCTCGCGCTTATTAAATGTGCGGAATACGGCGAGGCACTAATTAATTACCGAATTCCGCCTGTGACAACGGCGAAGCAGAGGCGCAGACAACGGGCCGTCCCCGCCGTGCGGTCCAAGTTGGCGAAGCCGCGCCGTCCGCCCCACGGTCGCCGCTTTGTGCGCCGGTCTGCCTAATGAGCGGCAAACGTGGCGCGCACAGACGCGCAAAGAGTGCGTCCGGCGGAAGGCGGCCGCGTCAAAGGCCGCCTCGAATCTCTGTGTGGCAACAAACACGGCCGCTAACCGCGCCTGTGTAGTTCTGAGGAAGCGCCACTTGCCCTTTACGTACCGACACAAAGCGATGCCCCTCATCCGTGCGCAGTAACTCGCGCTAATATTCTGCCACCACACACATCTATACATACTGTAATAAATGACGGTCCACCGCCGCGTCTTCCTGTCAGTATTTTAAGGCTAACCTCAGGAACTACTCTAGCGATTATGATACGATACTATTAAACAGACTGATTCACGAGGAACGCTGTGTATACAGAGTGGTCCATTGATCGTGACCGAGCCAAATATCTCACGAAATAAGGGTCAAACGAAAAAACTACAAAATAGGAAACTTGACTAGCTTGAAGGCGGAAACAAGATGACGCTATGGCTGGCCCGCTAGATGGCGCTGCCATAGGTCAAACGGATATCAAATGCGTTTCTTTTTTAAATAAACCCCATTTTTATTACATATTCGTGTAGTACGTAAAGATATATTAATGTTTTAGTTGGACCACTTTTTTCGCTTTGTGATGGATGGCGCTGTAATAGTCACAAACATATGGCTCACAATTTTAGACGAACAGTTGGTAACAGGTACGTTTTTTAAATTAAAATACAGAACGTAGTTACATTTGAGCATTTTGTCTCGGTTTTTCCAACGCGATACATGTACTTCTGTGAACTTATCATGTCGAAGAACGCATGCTGTTACAGCGTGATTACCTGAAAATACCACATTAATGCAAAAAATGCTCAAAATGATGTGCGTCAACCTCAGTGCATTTGGCAATAGGTGTAACGACATTCCTCTAAACAGCGAGTAGTTAGCCTTCCGTAACGTTCGCACATGCATTGACAATCAGCTGACGTATGTTGTCAGGCGTTGTCGGTGGATCACAATAGCAAATATCCTTCAACTTTCCCCACAGAAAGAAATCCGGGGACGTAAGATCAGGCGTGGTCTAGTGGTTCTAGGCGCGCAGTCCGGAACCGCGGGGCTGCTACGGTCGCAGGTTCGAATCCTGCCTCGGGCATGGATGTGTGTGATGTCCTTAGGTTAGTTAGGTTTAAGTAGTTCTAAGTTCTAGGGGACTGATGACCACAGCAGTTAAGTCCCATAGTGCTCAGAGCCATTTGAACCATTTTTTCGTAAGATCAGGCGAACGTGCGGGCCATGGTATGGTGCTTCGACGACCAATCCATCTATCAAAATGTTCAAATGTGTGTGAAATATTATGAGACTTAACTGCTAAGGTCATCAGTCCCTAAGCTTACACACTACTTAACCTAAATTATCCTAAGGACAAACACACACACCCATGCCTGAGGGAGGACTCGAGCCTCCGCCGGGACCAGCTCCACCTGTCATGAAATATGCTATTCAATACCGCTTCTACCGCACGCGAGCAATGTGCCGGACATCCATCATGTTGGAAGTACATCGCCATTCGGTCATGCAGTGAAACATGTTGTAGTAACATCCGTAGAACATTACGTAGTAAATCAGCATACATTGCACCATTTAGATTGCCATCGATAAAATTGAGGCCAATTAGCCTTCCTCCAATAATGTCACACCATACATTAACCCGCCAAGGTTGCTGATGTTCCACTTGTCGCAGCCATCGTGGATTTTCCGTTGCCCAATAGTGCATTTAATGCCGGTTTACGTTACCGCTGTTGGTGAATGACGCTTCGTTGCTAAATAGAACACGTGCAAAAAATCTGTCATCGTCCCGTAATTTCTGTTGTGCCCAGTGGCAGAACTGTACACGACGTTCAAAGTCGTCACCACGCAATTCCTGGCGCATAGAAACATGGTACGGGTGCAAATGGTGTTGATGTAGCATTCTCAACACCGAAGTTTTTGAGATTCCCGATTCTCGCGCAATTTGTCTGCTACTGATGTGGGGACTAGACGCGACAGGAGCTAAAACGCCTATTTGGGCATCACGATTTGTTGCAGGTCGTGGTCGACGTTTCACATGTGGCTGAACACTTGCTGTTTCCTTAAATAACGTAACTATCCGGCGAACGGTCCGGACACTTGAATGATGTCGTCCATGACACCGAGCAGCATACATTGCACACGCCCGTTGGGCATTTTGATCATGATATCGACTTTTCCCGCAGTTGCTTAACGGTCCATTTCAACACGGGTAATGTATCACGATGCAAATACCGTCCGCACTGGCGGAATGTTACGTGATACCACGTACTTATATGTTTGTGACTATTACAGCGCCATCTATCACAAAGCGAAAAAGTGGTCCAACTAAAACATTCGTATTTCTTTACGTACTACACGAATATGTAATAAAAATGATGGTTCCGATAAAAAAAAACAAACGCAGTTGATATCCGTTTGACCTGTGGCAGTGCCATCTAGCGGGCCAACCATAGCGTCATCTGGTTTCCCCCTTCAAGCTAGACGAGTTTCGTTGTTTATTCGTTTGATGCTTATTTAGTGAGAAATTTGGCACGGTGACTATCAATGGAGCACCCTGTATAATTTATAAATTATTCGTCAAAATTGGCCGAGCTACGACTTAGAGTTGTAAAACTACAGTAGGCTCCCAAATCATGAGTAAGGGGAGTGTTCCCAGTAGCTTTCGGCATTTAAGGCTAGCTCAGTGGCATAACTGTCGGGCGTTACCTCATAACGATCGCTTTCTTTACATATACGGCCAATGTATTACTACATTCCCCTAAAAACTGGAAGCGGGGAACTGTCTAGAAACCGATTGAGGATGTATATAAATGGCCGGAGAACCTAAAGAACGTTTTTGTTCTGCGTGGTTGTCGTCATGTCTGTTACTTAAATGTAAAGACTATATATAGCAAAATAGAAACTGTCAGTATTTAATTCAGTGTTCATTCGAAAACTATTGATTTGTAACACGAAACAGGGGAATGTTGCATTTAAAAAAAGAAACAATAGATTTATCATATAACGCTAGAAAATGTAGTTTCCTCAACAAGAACTTCAAAATAAGAAAAAAGAAAAAAACGCAGAACAGAAGTGTTTCAAACATCGCTTCAGTACTTCGTCGAACTTACGTAAACTATGTTTCTGTTATTCATGAATAAGTTACGCGTTTATCAATAGAAACTCTTGTCTTCGATCATGACGAAGAACTTTCTACTGAGTAAAAAACAAGAATAATCATTATATATGAATTTTTTATGTTTGTGCGCGTAAGCTTTACTTGCATCAGCAGTAGTTGCTTTGGTTACACTAAAGTGTAGAAGTTACGCATTCAGCTAATTTTTATTACTTATAAAATGCTACTTATGTTCTGTAAGAACATAAAATACACAGTGAACTAACAGTGAATGATGAGCATTCTAACTGTGAGCAAAACACACAACCAAAGAAACAAGAACCTGAAGAGAAGTCTTCAGCTCCCAGTTTCTCTCTTACACCTTCACTCATTTTTTTCCCCTACCAATGCTATATCAGTACTAGCGGTAATCCTACCATTTACTACATCATTTAGTGGTGTAAGAAACCCACCGAACAGAATTTTGGAAGAGCGCAGCCCTACTATTGTATGACAGAATGAAGTCTCATGCCTGTGTGAAAACGATGTCATCATTATGTAGCAATGACTGGCAGAACCCTTCTGAAGCCGTGTATCGTACCAGTATTACGCGGCAGAGGGTGATTCATACCAACGTTGAGTAGCGTTCGTGTCAATGATACGTGGTAGAAGGTACTCTGTACTAGTGTTGCGTGGCCGAGAGTTTTACTTCACAATTTCGAATGAGATAGGGTTCTTCGATCAAATGTTGTGCAACAGAGGTTGCTTTGTGCCAATAGCGGACGGTGCATTGTACCAGTGGTGCACCGCAGAGTGTGTTTTGTACCTCCATTTGTGACGCTAGGTTCTTGACACCAGCGCCACATGGTAGAGGATGTTTCATACACTGTTCTGTATCAGAAGGTGCTTCATACTGTAGCTGAGGGTGGTTCAAACCACTGTTGTATAGCAGTGAGTATTACATAGCACTGTTGTGTGTCAGAGGACGCTTCATAGTACCGCTGTGTAGCAGAGGTTCCTTCGTATCAGTGCTGTGTTGTTATGTTCAGGCCGGTGCTTCATGCCATATTAAGTGGCGGAGGCTGCTACTTAAAAATTTTGCATGACTGTCGGTGCTCCGTAACAGCGTGTGTTTCATACTGACTTTCAGTGGCAGATGGTGCTGCTTACCGAGATAAAGTGTCGAAGGATGCTTCGTACATATTTACCAATGCTGCATGATAGAAGGTGCATGCCACCTATGATGTGTGGAAGAGAGTGCTTCACGCCTATGTTGGGGGGCTGAGGATGGAAATGGAACGTTGCAAATGGTGCTGCTTCCCAGTGTTGTGCAGTGGCAGAAGGTGCTTCGTGGCTGATGGTGCTTCGCACCAATGATGCGTGGCAGGGGGATGCTTTGTATCTAAGTTGCGTGTCAAGCAGTGTTCTGATGTTGCGTGATAGAGGTAGCCATAGCTGCGTGGCAAAGTGTGCTTCATAGCAGTGTTCCATTCAGAAATTCTGGAAAATTTCACACAGATAATGTATCTCACGGCACACTGGTGCTGCAGTGGTGCGACTGACAGTGGTCGTAACTCATACCAATTTGTCTCTGCGGTCAGGTGGACAAGGAGGCGTCGTAGCTTCCAGGTAGGTGTTGTCACACCAAATACTAATAAAATGTGGAATATATTCCATTCACGCCTCCTGAGAACTTCACTAGCTTGCATTTTTGAAATCGTTTAGGTCATATCAAAGATAATATTCAGTTACTTAGTGTTGTTCTTCGAATCTTAATCATAGCCCTATGCTGTGGCCCATAAACAGAATTTCCATTACACCGCGCAAGCCGTCTGCCCTCAGATACTTAATGCTACCACTGCGATCTGGTAGAGTTGCTAGTCGAATATAAATCTAAGTATTCGGAAGTCTTTTCTGGGGGTATTTTCCTGGAGTATAGCCGTATATGGAAGAGAATCATGGATGATGACCACAAAGAGCAGAAAAGAATGAACTTTCGATATCTTGTGCTATAGTAGACTGTTGAAGAGTAGATGGGTTGCTCGGATAACTAACGAGGGAGCACTAAATGGAATTACACAGTAATCATTTAGGGTACAAATCAACTAAAAGGAGGAATAGGTCACAACGTCAACATCAAGGAATCGTCAACATGGTAACTAAGAGAAGAGTGTGGATAAAAAATTTTGATGGAGACCAAGGCTTGAATGCACTAAGCAGGTTGAAATGAATGCGGATTGCCACAGTTTACGGGGGCAGGCTTGCACAGTACTGGCGGACATGACGAAATGCACCAAACCAGTCATCGGACTGCAGACCACAACAGCAGTTTCTGTTTCTGAGCTTCCTCTGTGCGAAATTTTGCCATCTGAGAATGCAGCATGCTCGTGACAGCAGCTTCACGTTCTTTGTCCTTGTCAAATCAATTGGAAGCCAAAAAACTTTTTGAAGGGATTATAGAGGTAGACATGAATCAGAAATAAATCTAGACTGTTCAGATGATCGAAAATATCCCATTCGAATTGACTTGACAAATCCTGCATTTGCTAGGCAGAAGTGACTGAGCAGAGTCGTGCAAAAGAACGACACGTATCATCAGGATACAGGGCCGCTTCTTTTGATTGACTCATCTTCGTTTCTTTAGTGTCTCACATAGACTTCAGTTCAGATTATCCTTCCGTATTCTATAAAATCCATAATTAAATTTTCTTTATATTCCCAAAGGCTCTCTGACATACTTTGGTACGCATAGTTTTGGGTCGTTGGGCGAGGTGTATGGTCTCACACCGCATTGATTCGTCTGCACATTAGCTCACGAGACAGAAGTCTCGTCACTAGTAAACGTTTAATTCAATATGACATCCCCTTCCGCATCGTAAAGAAAATAACCCCAGAGGAGCAGTTATCCGTTGCGTTTCGCAACTCTCAGAACAGAATTTTAAACACAACAAGCACATATCTTTTGGTATCCAAATAGTTTGATGATCTCAACCACAACAATCCTAAAAAATCTGCAGAATTTTGTCCTTCGGTTGAGATATCGTAAAACATCGGTTCTGAACCAAGTCGTTGCTAAGTGCAATCTGATGGCCACGTCTGTCGCCACATCCTGTCCACGTACCGTGCATAATTCAAGATGAATCTTAACAACTTTCATACTTTTTTGCCATTAAAAACGTATTAGAAAACAGATTCTAAATTAGGTGGGACTGACAACTGAAACGCTCATTCTCCCTTTTCCGGAAAACGACAGCCATTATGTCTGTTTCGCTGTAGCAGCTCTAGGTACTCACACATATTGCGAGAGTCAGTACAGTGGCTGTCCTGTACCGCAGTTACTACCTATGTTACAGACTCATTTTTCGGCTCGCGCGGGGCAGCCGCGCGGTCTCAAGCGTCTTGTCACGGTCCGCGCGGCTCCCCCCTTCGAAGGTTCAATTCCTCTATCGGGCATCGGTGTGTATGTTGTCCTAAGTGTAGGTTAGTTTAAATTAGATTACGTAGTGCGCAAGCTTATGGACCGATGACCTCCGCAGTTTGGTCCCATAAGACCTTTCCACTTTCCACTATCATCTTTCGGTACAGCCAAGCTACACCGGGAACTACACCGGGAACAAGCAGTACCATATCGCCCTTGATGAGGACTGAAATCGTAGTTCGATGGCGTTACTGAATTGTGACACACATAGGAGAAAATACACTGTAAGCCAAAATTTGAAAAAAGAAGACATACCACGAAGGAATTATCCGAATGGGGCGGAAATCAGTAGACGTGATGTACAGGCACAGACACAAAAAGTGACCACCATTTCTGAAAATTTGGATGATTTACTCAAGAGAAAGAGTTTCACAAATAGAGCTAGCCAACAACGGGTTGGTCCACGTCTGATCCTTTTGCAAGCAGTTATTCGGTTTGCCAATGTTCAGCAGAGTTGTTGGATGTCCTCCTGAGGGATGTCAGGCCAACTCATCTACATCTACATCTACATTTATACTCCGCAAGCCACCCAACGGTGTGTGTCGGAGGGCACTTTACGTGCCACTGTCATTACCTCCCTTTCCCCCCTGCGGGTCCGGGGATTAGAATAGGCCCGAGGTATTCCTGCCTGTCGTAAGAGGCGACTAAAAGGAGTCCATTCCCCTCACGGGGGTAGTTAGCGCCTGCGTCCGGAGACGGACGGTTCCACGACCTATAGTTGTGGTCTTTTTGGTTTTTCACTTCTCGTTTCTTCCTTCCTTTGGTTGGTTCCTTTCTTTGTTCTTCTCCACCTCATTGTCTTCCTTACTCTTTCCCTTGCCTTCTTCTCCTTGCCTTCTCATTGCCTTCTTCTCCTTGCCTTCTCATTGCCTTCTTCTCCTTGCCTTCTCATTGCCTTCTTCTCCTTGCCTTCTCTGGTCTCCGCCTCGGCGTTTGAGACAGTCTGTCCTCTTTCTCCCTCACTCTCTTCTTTTTCCTCTTCTTCCTTCCTCTCTGTGCGTGCCTGAAGTCCGACCCACGCGTTCGCACGCGTAGCCGGTGACGGGGTAACGCGTAATTCCCCGCCCTGGGTAGACATGTAAGGCACGCGCGTACCCCCTGGTAAAGGCCAGGCCCGGGGAGGGGTGATTGCCTGAGCTGATACATTCTGACCATGCCGATTGGTCCCTCCGTCTGTTTCTCGGGAGGTGTGACCTGAGGTGTAAACATTCACCTAAGGCGGGAGTGCCCTCTGAGAGGGTCCCCACAAGGAAGGAGCGCGCCGTCGGAGACGCTGGCATTCATGGGGGATTCCTCCGCAATGGATTTCACTCCATCTCTCTCGACTTCTGCCCAAAAACGGAAACGTGACCAGCCCCAAGTGACAAAAGTACTACCGCCTGCCCCACAGTTCCTCGTCGTTTCTCGATCTGAGGACGGAAAGGATTTTTCCTCTGTCAACCCTTTCGTTATCCAGAAGGGCGTAGATGCCATAGCCGGATCTGTCAAATCTTGTACCAGGTTGCGTAACGATACCTTATTACTACAAACTGAGAGCGCCTTTCAGGCACAAAAACTGCTTCGGGCCACACTCCTGTACACGTTCCCTGTCCGGGTGGAGGCCCACCGAACTTTGAATCCGTCTCGTGGTGTAGTCTATACTAGCTCCCTCGACGGATTGACTGACGAGGAGATTCAATCTTTCCTCGCTGAGCAGGGCGTCAACAATGACCTTGTACCGACCCGGACACTTTTCTTGACCTTCGATAGTGTTAAGCTGCCATCGCGCATCAAGGCGGGCTACGAGGTTATTTCTGTTCGCCCCTATGTCCCGACACCTACGCGCTGCTACCAATGTCAGCGTTTCAATCACACTCGACAGTCTTGTTCCAATGCGGCTAAATGTGTCACTTGTGGCAGGGATGCCCATGAGGGTGACTGTCCACCTCCGTCTCCTCGTTGTGTGAACTGTCAGGGTGACCATGCCGCATCCTCCCGCGACTGTCCTGTCTATAAGGAAGAACGCTGTATCCAAGAAATTCGAGTCAAAGAGAAAGTGTCCACCTCGGCTGCTCGCAAGCTATTGGCTAGTAGGAAGCCCACGCTGCTCCCAGCGGGGAAATACAGTACTGTCCTCGCCTCTCCTCGGACTACCCGGGAGGTGGCAACCCGGACATGCGATCTGACCTTCAGCACCACGGTCGTCCGTTCGGCCAGTGCTAAGATCGCGCGGTCGACGTCTCCTCTTCCTCCCATCACCCCACAGACACCAGCCCCTTCATCAGCTTCTGCTAAGACGAAGACCCAGAAGTCCGATGCACGGGCTTTCAAGAAGGAACCATCCCGTGCAGACTTCCTACGTACCTCGACCTCCCAGCCTTCGACCGGTACTTCCACCAAAAGTCCTTCCAAGAAGGCTCATAGGAAGCACAGTTCTCCTTCTCCGCCACGGCGCATTTCTTCTCCTGCGCCACCCAGAGGTTGCCGCCCCAGGCCGTCATCCGTTTCTCCTGGCCGCACCGCTGGTAGCCGAACATCTGGCCATTCACCGGCGGAGGAAGCTCCCCCTCCCGGCCATCCTCCCTTGATGACCGATGAACCTATAGACCCAATGGACGATGACTGTCCGCCTACTGATAGCGGCGGCGGTGCTCGCTCGAAGCCAGGCCCTCAGCGGCCTTCGAGGTGACCCCTTCTTTCATCTTCCTTTTCTTACGATGGCACTTATTCACTGGAATATTCGCAGCATTCGCTCCAATCGAGAGGACTTGAAGTTGCTGCTCCGCTTACACCTTCCGCTCGTTGTAGCCCTCCAGGAAACGAAGCTACGCCCATGCGATCAAATTGCCTTGGCACACTACACCTATGTGCGTTTTGACCTACACCTTGTGGTAGGTATCCCAGCTCATGGAGGGGTTATGTTGCTGGTCCGGGATGATATTTACTACGATCCCATCACGTTGCACACCGGCCTGCAGGCAGTTGCCATCCGCATTACTCTCCCCACTTTTACATTTTCCATTTGTACCGTTTACACTCCGTCGTCATCTGCCGTTACCAGGGCAGATATGATGCACCTTATTGCTCAGCTACTTGCACCATTTTTGTTAACTGGAGACTTCAATGCCCACCATCCCCTTTGGGGCTCTCCAGCATCCTGCCTGAGGGGCTCCCTGTTAGCAGACCTTTTCAACCAGCTCAATCTTGTCTGCCTCAATACTGGAGCCCCTACTTTTCTTTCGGACACATCTCACACCTATTCCCATTTAGACCTCTCTATATGTACTCCCCAACTTGCACCCCGGTTTGAATGGTATGCACTTTCTGATACATATTCGAGCGACCACTTCCCGTGTGTTATCCATCTCCTGCAGCATACCCCCTCCCCGTGTTCCTCTAGTTGGACCATCTCCAAGGCAGACTGGGGGCTCTTCTCTTCCAGGGCGACCTTTCAGGATCAAACCTTCACAAGCTGCGATTGTCAGGTCGCACACCTTACGGAAGTCATTCTCGCTGCTGCTGAATATTCCATCCCTCACCCTACTTCCTCTCCACGTCGCGTACCGGTCCCCTGGTGGACCGCAGCATGTAGAGACGCTTTACGTGCCCGTCGACGTGCTTTACGCACCTTTAAACGCCACCCTACAGTGGCGAATTGTATCAATTATAAACGATTACGTGCTCAGTGTCGTCGTATTATTAAAGAAAGCAAGAAAGGCAGCTGGGCTGCTTTCACAAGCACCTTCAACAGTTTTACTCCTTCTTCTGTTGTCTGGGGTAGCCTGCGCCGGCTATCTGGCACTAAGGTCCACTCACCAGTTTCTGGCTTGAGGTCGCGAATGACGTCCTTGTGGCCCCTGAGGATGTCTCCAATGCCTTCGGCCGCTTTTTCGCAGAGGTTTCGAGCTCCGCTCATTACCACCCTGCCTTCCTCCCCCGCAAACAGGCAGAGGAGGCTAGGCCACCTAACTTCCGCTCCTCGAATCGTGAAAGTTATAATGCCCCATTCACCATGCGGGAACTCGAATACGCCCTTGGCCGATCACGGTCCTCCGCTCCAGGGCCTGATTCTATTCATATTCAGATGCTGAAGAACCTGCTGGTAAAGGTTTCCTTCTTCGTACTTACAATCGCATCTGAATTGAGGGACATGTTCCCGCATGCTGGCGCGAGTCTGTTGTTGTCCCGATTCCTAAGCCGGGGAAGGACAAGCACTTGCCTTCCAGTTATCGACCCATCTCGCTTACCAGCTGTGTCTGTAAAGTGATGGAGCGAATGGTTAACTCTCGATTGGTTTGGCTGCTCGAGTCTCGACGCCTACTTACCAATGTACAATGTGGATTTCGTAGGCGTCGCTCTGCTGTTGACCATCTGGTTACTTTGTCGACCTTCATTATGAATAACTTCTTGCGGAAGCGCCCGACCGCGGCTGTGTTCTTTGATTTGGAAAAGGCTTACGACACCTGTTGGAGGGCGGGCATTCTCCGCACCATGTATACATGGGGCCTTCGCGGTCGCCTCCCTCTTTTTATTCGTTCTTTTTTAATGGATCGACAGTTCAGGGTACGTGTGGGTTCTGTCCTGTCAGACACCTTTCGCCAGGAGAATGGGGTGCCACAGGGCTCAGTTTTGAGCGTCGCTCTCTTCGCCATCGCGATCAATCCAATAATGGATTGCCTCCCAGCTGATGTATCAGGCTCCCTTTTCGTGGACGATTTTACCATCTATTGCAGCGCGCAGTGTACACGTGTCCTGGAGCGCTGTCTTCAGCGTTCTCTTGACCGTCTTTCCTCCTGGAGTGTCGCCAATGGCTTCCGTTTTTCTGCCGAGAAGACGGTCTGTATTAACTTCTGGCGCTACAAAGAGTTTCTCCCACCGTCCTTACGACTCGGTCCCGTTGCTCTCCCAATCGTGGAGAAAACCAAATTTTTAGGCCTTACATTTGACAGGAAACTTAGATGGTCTCCACATGTGTCATATTTGGCCGCCCGCTGTACCCGTTCTTTAAATGTCCTCCGCGTTCTCAGTGGTATGTCGTGGGGAGCGGATCGAACCGTCCTGCTTCGTCTATATCGGTCAATCGTCCGCTCCAAGCTGGATTATGGGAGCTTCGTATACTCCTCTGCACGGCCATCCATCTTACGCCGCCTCAACTCCATACAACATCGGGGTTTACGACTTGCGATCGGAGCATTTTATACTAGTCCCGTAGAGAGTCTTCATGCTGACGCTGGCGAATTGCCGCTCACCTACCGGCGCGATATACTGCTTTGTCGGTATGCCTGTCGGCTACTGTCAATGCCCGACCATCCGTCTTATCGTTCCTATTTTGACGACTCTCTCGACCGTCAATACGGGTTGTATGTCTCTGCCCTGCTACCCCCTGGAGTTCGCTTTCGTCGCCTCCTTCAACACCTTAATTTTTCACTCCCTGCAACCTTTCGAGTGGGCGAGAGCCACACGCCACCTTGGCTCCAGGCTCCGGTCCGCGTTCACCTTGACCTCAGCTCGCTCCCAAAAGAGGTTACCCCCGGTTCGGTCTACCACTCCCGTTTTTTGGAACTTCGTTCGAAGTTCATCAATATGACTTTCATTTATACAGATGGCTCTAAGACCAATGGCGGGGTCGGGTGTTCTGTTATTGTCGGAGCACAAAGTTTCAAATACCGGCTCCATGGCCATTGTTCGGTCTTCACAGCCGAGCTCTTTGCCCTCTACCAGGCTGTTCTTTACATCTGCCCCCACCGACATTCTGCTTATGTCATCTGCTCCGATTCCCTGAGCGCCATCCAGAGCCTCAGTGATCCGTATCCGGTTCACCCTTTCGTGCACCGGATCCAACGCTCTCTTCGGCAGCTGGTGGACGTCGGTTCTCCGGTTAGCTTTATGTGGGTCCCTGGCCGTGTCGGTATCCCTGGGAACGAAGCTGCAGATCCCGCGGCCAAGGCTGCGGTCCTCCAGTCTCGGACAGCTTCTTGTTGTGTCCCTTCGTCAGATTTTATCAGGGTTATTTGTCGGCGCATTTTATCGCTGTGGCATGCCGATTGGGCTGCCCTTACAGCCAACAAGCTTCGGGCCTTGAAACCTCTTCCCGTGGCTTGGACGTCCTCCTCACGCCCTTCTCGGCGGGAGGAGGTAGTTTTGGCCCGGTTAAGAATTGGACACTGCCGGTTCAGCCATCGCCATCTGCTGACGGCTGCGCCGGCGCCGTTCTGCCCATGTGGGCAATTGCTGACGGTCCGCCACATTTTAATGTCCTGCCCGGATTTTAACGCGCTGCGTCTCGATCTTAACCTGCCATGTACTTTAGATGCCGTTTTAGCGGATGACCCACGAGCAGCTGCTCGTGTTCTTCGTTTTATCAATTTGACAAACCTCACTAAGGACATTTGATGGTGCTGTTTTTTAATCCTATGCCTGTCAGTCTGTCTTTTATCGTGTTTTCTCTTTTAGTTGTTGTTTTAAACTTGTGCCTCGCGGTGCATTCTTAACGTCGTCAGGGCGCTAATGACCATTGAAGTTGTGCGCCCTAAAACCACAAAAAAAAAAAAATTACCTCCCTTTCCTGTTCCAGTCGCGTATGGTTCGCGGGAAGAACTAGTGTCTGAAAGCCTCCGTGCGCGCTCTAATCTCTCTAATTTTACATTCGTGATCTCCTCGGGAGGTATAAGTAGGGGGAAGCAATATATTCGATACCTCATCCAGAAACGCACCCTCTCGAAACCTGGCGAGCAAGCTACACCGCGATGCAGAGCGCCTCTCTTGCAGAGTCTGCCACTTGAGTTTGTTAAACATCTCCGTAACGCTATCACGGTTACCAAATAACCCTGTGACGAAACGCGCCGCTCTTCTTTGGATCTTCTGTATCTCCTCCGTCAACCCGAACTGGTACGGATCACACACTGATGAGCAATACTCAAGTATAGGTCGAACGAGTGTTTTGTAAGCCACTTCCTTTGTTGATGGACTACATTTTCTAAGGACTCTCTCAATGAATCTCAACCTGGTACCCGCCTTACCAACAATTAATTTTATATGATCATTCCACTTCAAATCGTTTCACACGCATACTCCCAGATATTTTACAGAAGTAACTGCTACCAGTGTTTGTTCCGCTATCATATAATCACACAATAAAGGATCCTTCTTTCTATGTATTCGCAATACATTATGTTTGTCTATGTTAAGGGTCAGTTGCCACTCCCTGCATCAAGTGCCTATCCGCTGCAGATCTTCCTGCATTTCGCTACAATTTTCTAATGCTGCAACTTCTCTGTATACTACAGCATCATCCGCGAAAAGCCACATGGAACTTCCGACACTATCTACTAGGTCATTTATATATATTGTGAAAAGCAATGGTCCCATAACACTCCCCTGTGGCACGCCAGAGGTTACTTTACCGTCTGTAGACGTCTGCCCATTGAGAACAACACGCTGTGTTCTGTTTGCTAAAAACTCTTCAATCCAGCCACCCAGCTGGTCTGATATTCCGTAGGCTCTTACTTTGTTTATCAGGCGACAGTGCGGAACTGTATCGAACGCCTTCCGGAAGTCAAGAAAAATAGAATCTACCTGGGAGCCTGTATCTAATATTTTCTGGGTCTCATGAACAAATAAAGCTAGTTGGGTCTCACACGATCGCTGTTTCCGGAATCCATGTTGATTCCTACATAGTAGATTATGGGTTTCCAAAAACTACATGATACAGGAGCAAAAAACATGTTCTAAAATTCTACAACAGATCGACGTCAGAGATATAGGTCTATAGTTTTGCGCATCTGCTCGACGACCCTTCTTGAAGACTGGGACTACCTGTGCTCTTTTCCAATCATTTGGAACCTTTCGTTCCTCTAGAGACTTGCGGTACACGGCTGTTAGAAGGGGGGCAAGTTCTTTCGCGTACTATGTGTAGAATCGAATTGGTATCCCGTCAGGTCCAGTGGACTTTCCTCTGTTGAGTGATTCCAGTTGCTTTTCTATTCCTTGGACACTTATTTCGATGTCAGCCATTTTTTCGTTTGTGCGAGGATTTAGATAAGGAACTGCAGTGCGGTCTTCCTCTGTGAAACAGCTTTGGAAAAAGGTGTTTAGTATTTCAGCTTTACGCGTGTCATCCTCTGTTTCAATGCCTTCATCATCCCGGAGTGTCTGGATATGCTGTTTCGAGCCACTTACTGATGTAACGTGAGACCAGAACTTCCTAGGATTTTCCGTCAAGCCGGTATATATAATTTTACTTTCGAATTCACTGAACGCTTCACGCATAGTCCTCCTTACGCTAACTTTGACATCTATTAGCTTCTGTTTGTCTGAGAGGTTTTGGCTGCGTTTAAACTTGGAGTGAAGCTGTCTTTGCTTTCGCAGTAGTTTCCTAACTTTGTTGTTGTACCACGGTGGGTTTTCCCGTCCCTCACAGTTTTACTCGGCACCTGACCTGTTACAGTTCCTTTGTCAAAGACATGTACGGGTGTACGAGCACCAATCATAATCCCACCCTACAACATCAAACCACGATCTCCATACAGGTCCCTTTCAAGAACATTAAAGGGTTGGTAACTGGTTCCTGGTTCACGCCAGATGAAAAACCGGCGAGACTCACTGTTCAGACATTACCTGGACTCGTCCGTGAACATAACCTGAGACCACTGGTCCAATGACAATGTACTGTGTTCTTGACACCAGGCATTACGGGCTCTCCTGTGCTCCGGGGTCAGTAGAATACACCTTGCAGGCTTCCGGGGAATAAACCATGTCTGTTCAGTCGTCTGTAGACTGTGTGTCTGGAGACAACTGTTCCAGTGGCTGTGGTAAGGTTCCGAGCAAGGGTTCCTGCAGTACTCCGTGGCTGTCTGCGGGCAGTGATGGTGAGATATCGATCTTCTTGTGGTGCTGTACTCTGTGGACGTCCCGTACTGTAGCGCCTGGACACGTTTCCTGTCTGCTGGAATCGTTGCCATAATCTTGAGATCACACTTTGTGGAACACGGAGGGCCCGTGCTACGACCTGCTGTGTTTGACGAGCCTCCAGTCACCCTAGTATTCTAACCCTTTAACGTCATCAACATGTGTTCTTTTAGCCATTTTCAACACACAATCACCATTAGTACGTCTGAAAACGTATGCACACTTACTCGCTGCACCGTTCTCTGACATGCAGCAAATGCACCGCATCGTCATACCCCGAAATGATTTAAACCCGCAAACCGCCCACCAGAGCGTTGTTTCACCATGTATCAGCATTATCCTTAATTTATGAGCATGAGTGAAGTTTTACTTGAATTACAAATTTCCATTTTTATTACATAAATGAATCCAGAAATAAACATAGTAAACAGTACGGGATTGCGTAATTAATAATAAAAATTATGAAGTTTGCAAATAATTCGTAATTTCAATTGTTTTAAAAACAACAATTTTAACTGTACATTCAGAACTAGTACTTAACGATAATAACATTCGAAACTATAATATTTTAAAAAGTAATATCTCTCCATAAATTTGGGCTTGAAATATAACACACTTTGTGTAAAATTATATAAAAATTTTCAGAAAAGCAACTGAGATTGTATTTACCGTTCAAACTCCAAAAAATATATATACTGGTATAGACAACTGTTGTTGAGGACAAGTAATTTCAGAGGAGGATGTCCCGTTATAAGCGATACCAGTGTGTTCCCTGATGATGGTGACCAATAGAGCGACCAGTGTACTATTTTAGACGCGTCATTAATATTTTGTCTGACGAGCTCAAATCTTTATCTTATATATTAAAGAAAGTGATTTAAAAATTTGATTTTCTGTGCTATTGAACCGTCAGTGCAAATTTTGTTCGTCAAAGTACACTCTAAGAAAAAAGAAAATGACGTACCATGAAGGAATCATCCGAATGGTATGGAAATCGGTAGAACTGATGTACATATACAAACAAACGAATGATTAAAATTTCAGAAATGTATATAATATATTCAAGGGAAAATGCTTCACAAACTGAGCAAGTCAATAACGCGTTGGTCCACCTCTGACACTTGTGCAAGCAGTTATTCACTCGCTGTTGCTTGATAGATTGTCAAAATCCCGAGCTGACTGAATGGCCCTGCACATAAGCGCAAAACGCTCTCAACTGCGGGAGGTCCGGCAACCTTGCCTGCCAAAAATGGGTTTGGCGATGGCGAAGGCACCGTTCGTGGCTGTTGGGCCGTATGGCAGACGACATTGAGGTTTTAATCCCACCGCAGCCCAGGACGTATCCAGCGACGCCTTCTGCCTCGCCTCTCTTTGACTAGAGTTGAATTGTTTTCAGTGATGAGTTCCGCTTCGTTTCGAGACCCACTGACCAGCGCATACATGTCTGGAGGCGCTCCAGACGACGGTGGGGTACCAAACTGTGTACGGACGTATGGCCCGACAGCCAGGAGTGGTGGTCTGGGTTGACATTTCTTTTCATAGCAGCATCCCTTAGGTTGTCATCTGCGCCAATCTTACACTACAGAATTACGTCGACGATGTTGTACTCCTAGTTTTGTTCCCCTACTTGGCAAGTCATCTTCGGCATACACTTCAACGAGATAACATCCGGCCGCACACAGCGAGAGTTTCTACTGCGTGTCTTCGTGCTTGCCAAACTAAACCTTGCCCAGCAAGATAGCTGTATCTCTTCCAGTTTAGAACAGTTGGAGCATTATGGTCAGGGACCTCCAACCAGTTAGGGATTTCGATGGTCTATTGTTCCAGTTGGACAGTGGAACTGAAGATATCAGGCGACTGGAGTGGCCTGCCTGTTCTACAGACCTAAACCCCATCGAGCACATCTGGGATGCTCTCGCTCGACGTATCGCTGCACGTCTTCAAACCCCTACGACACTTCAGGGACTCCTACAGGCACTGCTGCAAGAATGGGAGGCAATACCCTAGCAGCTGCTCGACCACCTGATCCAGAGAATGCTAACCCGATGTGCAGCCTGCGTAAATGTGTATGCTGATCATATCCCATATTGAAGTCGGGGTACATGCGCAGGAAACAGCGGTGTTTTGTAGCGCATGTGTTTCGGGACGGTTTTCTCAACTTATCACCAATACCATGGACTTACAGATCTGTGTCGTGTGTGTTCCCTATGTGCCTATGCTATTAGTGCCAGTTTTGTGTAGTACCACGTTGTGTGGCACCACATTCTGCAATTATCCTTAATTTATGAACATGAGTGTAACTGGAAATCATTTCTTAAGAAAAACTGTAATAATTGAATAACTGAATAATTTAATATTGTTATTTGCGCAGAGTGTGATAGTCGTAAGCTTGCCACTGATGTAATCGGATGTATTTTTGTATAATAGGTGGGAACAATGTAATATCGGCTTTGTTAGTGTCAAAAATCAAAATTCTGTATGATACACTAGAATGTGAGAAAACCAGTGGAAAATATATTTACGTAAAAAATTCTGCTCCAGCAATTTTCCAGTTTATTTAGTCCAAACCTTGAGGACGTGATATTAGATTTTCAGCTTCAAGAATCACACCCCTAGATAAAACAACTGGAGCCATCTCAACATGATAAGCTAAGTGAACTTGGAAGTTTATAGAAATCTCCGCTGCTCTCAAATCTTCATAAAAGACTATGCTTATTAATTACTTGGACTGGGCATTGTTTAATGTGGACAAAAGGTCGAAGAAGGAAGGAGGGGGAAGATTATCCACTGGAGCGCTAAGCTGCTGTAGAACTGGTACCGGGCAGTCTAGTGAGTCTCCACCACAGCCCTAAATCGGAGCGGTGCAGTGGCGTGTTTATGTCAGCCTGCTGTGTGGAATCAGAAGTGCAACGCAAAGCATCCCAGAATGATATAGATAAGGCATACAGTCTGGACGCTGCTGCGACCAAACCCTGAATGAAGTAGCCCAATTCGTTGGTGCATTCATATGGTTTGTCCAGCGTGTATATGAGGAACAGTGTACCAGTTTCAACAGGTCTTAAGAACAGTGGTTTTACAGAGGTCATGACCAAAAAGGACCGTCGAAGAATGTTGCACTTTGTCAATGACAATCGGTTTCGATCCGAGAGGACCTGCAGGTGTTTTTGAATGCAGGTCCATTTCCGTGTGTGATCGAATATAGCGAAGCGAACTGCAAGCATTCGACATTTAAAGTCAAGTACCTCTGAAAACTGCATTTCCCACAGTGACAGATGAGCTGCACTGCATCTGTGCATGAAACATCACAGAAACTGAAAATTCCTGGAAAATTAAAACTGTGTACTGGACTTAGTCTCTAACTTGGGACCTTCGCGTTTCTGATGCAAGTGATCTCCCGACTTAGCTGTCCAAGGACCCGGCCTCACAGTTTTACTTCTGCCTGTACCTCATCTAATACTATCCTAACATCACAAAAGCTCTCCTGCCAAAACCAGCTCCTGTAGCCGAGCGGTTGTAGGAGCTTCAGTCCGGAACCTCGCTGCTGCTACGGTCGTTGGTTCGAATCCTGCCTCGGGTATGGATGTGTGTGATGTCCTTAGGTTAGTTCGGTTTAAGTAGTTCTAAGTCTAGGGAACTGATAACCTCAGATGTTAAGCCCCTTAGTGCTTAGAGCCATTTCGCCTGCGAAACTTGCAAGACTAACAGTCCTGCAAGAAAGAATATTGCTGAGACTTGGCTTAATCACACAATGACATTTTCACTCTTCAGCGGAGTGTGCGCCTGTATGAAACTTCTTGGCAGATTAAAACTGTATGCCGAACCGAAACTCGAGAGCACATGGTCGCGGAAGGTCCCGAGTTCGAGTATTGGTCTGGTACGCAGTTTTAATCTCCTAGGATGTTTCGTATCAGCGCACACTGAGCTGCAGAATGAAAATTTCATTCTTGTCACAGAAATTGAATAGTACCTGATGGGAGACGATCAGGCTGATCCGAAAAGCCGTAAATTTGTCTCCTTTCGAGCGATCAAGGTTATGAGCATTCCGATGGCTCAAGTAGGAATTTAAACCACGGTCTGTGTGAAGCGTAGTTCACGATCGCGGTGTTTCTCTGACGTGTACGGGTGTTTCTCGTATTATGACTTGGGCACATTAATTTTGGTTGTCGTGAACACGAACAACGAGGCCTATTTCATTCTCTGTGACCAATTTTTGCCTTCTCTTATATATCTTGATGTTGAGTGCGCTCTAGACACTCCTGTTGTACAAGATGACAACAGGTTTTTCACAAGGTTCCACACATTACATACGTTCCTGGTTTGATGAATATTCAGGTATCCTATCGTACCTCGAATAGCCCGCTAGATCACCCATCTTAATCACACAAAAAAATATCTATGACTATTTGAAATATTGTGTGAAACGTAGCGGTCAACATCGTCATAATTTATTACCTCTAAGGGAACCAGTCATCAGTAAGTGGCTTTAAACGGATAAGGCCTGCATAAAGAAATTTATGTACTCTCTGTCTCACTAAATTGAGGCTATTATATGCCGGCCGGAGTGGCCATGCGGTTCTAGGTGCTACAGCCTGGAACCGAGCGACCGCTACGGTCGCAGGTTCGAATCCTGCCTCGGGCATGGATGTGTGTGATGTCCTTAAGTTAATTAGGTTTAATTAGTTCTGAGTTCTAGGCGACTGATGACCTCAGAAGTTAAGTCTCATAGTGCTCAGAGCCATTTGAACCATTTCTTTTTTTTTCTTTTTTGAGGCTATTATGAAGACTAGAGGCGGTTTTATTTTATATTAAGAAGTTCTCGTGGTTCATTATTTATTCTACAATAATGTCTCAATATACTGAACGAAAGTGCTAGGTCAAGAAAGACACAATATTATTGCACAAAATATATGACCGGAACTCTGCCATCCGAAAGAACATATCGGCACTCGACGGAGGGGACCTCGTATATACTGCGACTGAGTTGCTAGCCTTTGAAAATACAAGCAAAACGTAAGTATAACGGACGAAATAATTCAGAAAAGCTCAATAACAACTAATTAACTAATTAAACGAATGGACTATGTAACTTATCGTGTACACGTGCCGTTTTCTATGTGTTCCTCTATTCTAACAACTCTTGCGAACGAAATAAAACAATTATTTCCTGATTCTAACTTGAGACCTTACATGATTTTGTGTCCGTTGTGTGACAACTGTTACAAGGGGGAAAACATATGTTCACTGTGCAGCTGAGCCTATCTTATTAGCAATTTTGAAAACTGTTACAAGTAAAATAAGCATTTATGTTAATTTTTGTGACAGTATGGTCAACTGTTTCCTGTGCTCTTACGGACAACTAAGTATCGATTTTTCCCCTTACAGTCATTAATTTCATTTCTTAAACTACTGCAAAGTGCTTTAATATACATCCTCCAAGGCACTCCCTGATCTTTTGTTATTTACATTTTTCAGTTCTTTACGGAAATTCTCTCAGAGCAGATTGCGTTTCTCTCGCTCTCGGTAGGAACTGCCGACCATTGCGTAATACTAACTTTACACGTTAGAATATACTGAGAAAACGTCAAAATTTTTGAAGCTGTTATCTCCTTAGTCTGTTGCGCAAACCGTGATCACCGCTCTCAGATGGTCAATATTATTGCGCATTATTCAGTATTACGCAAAGAATACTGAGCGTGCGAGGGCCCCTTTAACCTGAAGTCTCCTGCAGGTGACTAATATTTTTGTCCAGTGTGCCTAACGTTCAAAGTACGAAACTACAATGGAGCACTCAGAATCGTCAAGAATGTTTTCAATAGAGCAAAAGTTCCAGAACGAGAAGAATAAAATTTGTAAACTATCAGCTCGGCCAACTATACGTTGTCGAAAGTAATGACCATAAAAAATCAAAGTAGGTAATGGTTAGCAGCCGATGAAATGAAATATATAACTGATGAATACAATATAGAAATGCGGTGAAACCAGATCCAAATAACGTCTAGAAGAAAGTACTACGTAGAATGTGTGAATTGTCATTAGCGTAAGTTAGTTTAAGTAGTCTATAAGTCTAGGGATCGATTACCTTAGCAGTTTGATCCGTTAGGAATTCACACACATTTAGTTTACTTGTAAAAGGCAGAGTGACAGAATAACATGGTCAGACAGAGATTTCGAAATCAGATATTGGATTGCAAGGCGTATTCAGGACCAGATAAACACTCAGATCACAATATACATGAAGAGTAGGCTGAAGTTTAAGACATTAGTAAGCAAGAATCAATACGCAAAGAAGTGGGAAACGGAAGTACTAAGTAATGACGAGTTACACTTTAAGTTCTCTAAGGCTACAGATACAGCAATAAGGAAGGGGAATGGACATCTCTAAAATAGGCCATCACAGATGTTGGAAAGAAATACATAGATACAAGGAAGGTAATTTCGAAGAAACGATGGATAACAGAAGAAATACTTCAGTTGATCGATGAAATGAGGAAGCAAAAATATGTTCCGGAAACTGAGGAGTACAGAAATTGAAGTCGGAGAGAATGAAATAAATAGGGAGTGCAGGGAAGGTAAGACGAAATGGCTGTATGAAAGATATGAAGAAATCGAAAAGGAAATGATTGTCAGAAGGACAGACTCAGCATACAGGAAAGTCAAAACAGCGTACAGTGACATTAAAAGCAAGGGTGGTAACATTAAGAGTGCAACGGGAATTCCACTGTTAAATGCAGAGGAGAGAGCGGATGGTGGAAAAAAGCCTCTATGAATGGGAAGATTTGTCTGATGTGATAGAAGAAGAAACCGCAGTCCATTTAGAATAGAGGGGATCCAGTATTAGAATCAGAATTTGAAAGAGGTTTGGAGGACTTAAGATCAAATAAGGCAAGAGGGATAGATAACATTCCACGAGAATTTCTCAAATCACTGGGGAAGCAGCAACAAAACGACTATTCACGTTGGCATGCAGACTGTATGAGTCTGGCAACATACCATCTGACTTTCGGAAAAATATCATCCACACAATTCCCAAGACTGAAAGAGCTGACGAGTGCGAGAATTATCGCACAATCAGCCTAACAGCTCATGCATCAAAGTTACTGACAAGAATAACTTACAGAAGACTGTAAAAGAAAATTGAGCATATGCTAGATGGCGATCAGTTTGGCTTTAGGAAAGGTAAAGGCACGAGAGAGGCAATTCTGACGTTGCAGTAAATAATGGAAGCAAAACTAAAGAAATATCAAGACACGTTCATAGGATTTGTGGACCTGGAAAAAGCCTTCGACAATGTAAACTGGAGCAAGACGTTTGAAATTCTGAGAAAAATAGGGGTAAGCTGTAGAGACTTGATAAGAAGGAGGGACCGGTTGGTAGGATATGTTCTGAGGCATCAAGGGATCACAAATTTAGCATTGGAGGGCAGCGTAGGGAGTAAAAGTCGCAGAGCGAGATCAAGGGATGAATACACTAACCAAATTCAGAAGGATGTAGGTTGCAGTAAGTACTGGGAGATCAAGAAGCTTGCACAGGATAGAGTAGCGTGGAGAGCTGCATCAAACCAGTCTCAGGACTGAAGACCACAACAACCACAAGCTGTAGAGACAGACGCGTAATGTGCAATGTGTATAAGACCCAAGAGGGAATAATAAGAGTGGTCGACTAAGAACGAAGTGCTTGGACTAAAAAGGGTGTAAGAGAGGGATGTATTCTTTAGCCCATACTGTTCAATCTTTACATCGAGGGAGCAATAATGGAAATAAAAGTAAGCATCAGATGTTTCTAGGTGTATGAACAAGATGTGCATTGCTACATATTTCACATTTGAAAATAAAAAAAAATTAATTTGCCAGAGTTATTTTTGTAGTTGCAGAGAAAAACAGCGGTACATAAAAAATTAATGCCATCACTTAAAAATGGAATCTGGAAATACATTATATTTCTATTACAAGACGAAAGTTTGAAAGTGTACGAAGGTCACACTGCCCTACCTATTACATTTAGTTCAATGCGGCACACTTTTCCGTTTTACCTTGTGAATGCATTTCGTAAAAATTGTGTTCAAGTCTTTCTGTGGTCATCTTTAGTAACATAGGTTTCGAAAAACAAAAAGAAAAATACGCAATTAAGAGTCGAACAAATAGCGGTCGACTACGATGAAACATAGTCAATGTTTTGAACACGTGACATGACATAAACAGAACATCAAAAAACGCTCTTTCACACAAAAACAACGTTCCAAGTATGGAACAAGTATGAAATAAGTAAATTCGGATGTATATGTTTCGTAGTATTATATTCTAGTTAAAATGATTTGCAATGTCGTTAATGATTTATGAGCCCGAAAGGAACTGGCTGGCGTTATTCTAATGAAGAGCACTGCATGAAATATTGTGCCGAAGAAGTATTTCAGGAGCCTGAAGGACGTGAGAGGTTACTGACACACGAAGGAACCATGGAGGACTGCATGATAGACACACACACACACACACACACACACACACACACACACACACACACACAGTAACGTGTATGCTGAGTGATTCTCGTCAATTCAAAACACGTTCGCTATACCTCTGCTAGCCAAACTGGAAGTTCCTGTGAAGAATCCGCGATCCATTAACATGCAGTCCCGTGGACATGTTGGCGACACTACTCAAAACGACGCCCGCATTGATGAGCAGAGAGCGAAACCGATGTGGCGCTAGTCTCGCATACTCATCACCTTCGTGAGACCGCAGTACTCAATCATGTCACGCTTCCACTGGCTGCAGCAACGGCAGACCTTTTTGAGATGCGGTCACATTATTATTCCCTCGATTGCATAACACCAAATATCTGACACTAACCCACATCACTGACTTCGTGCGTCGTTTCTGAAATTTAGAAATTCCCGACCAAAATAGTGAAAGAAGTTACAAGAAAACGTAAACAAAAAGCAGTTTACTGAAGATCAAAATTTTAAGTTCGTCAGTGTTTTTGATACGTTATCCCATCAAAAGTATCCGCACATCAATCAGTGGACATTAATAAGGGATGTGTCCACCATTCCCTTTATAACGGCTTGAACTATGGTGGGATCACTTGTAATGAGATGTCTGAATGTCTGTGGAGAAATGGCAGCGCATTCTTCCTCATAGACCAAAACCAGAGTAAGTTGTGATGTTGGACGTGCAACTTGGAGATAAGTCGACCTTCCAACTCATGCCAGAGGTGTCCCACTGGTATCCGCAGTCTGGACATGCTCGCCCACTTTAGGGATGTTATGTTCAAAGACTATTACCTCAAAACTACTTAATGACAGGATTCAGTGTCATTGTTCAGACTCTTCTACTAATGCACGTAGTCAACAGTGCTGTAGAGTATGTTCGTCGGTACATGAGATCTTGATTTGGCCGTGGCTATTCTTTTGCTTTCAGCATAGCATCACTTTACGAACAGTCTGCTTGGACAGATTCCGACGGATACAGATGTTCCTGGTGGATTTGTTACTAAGACGGCGTCTAATAACTAAGCCACATTTGAAGCCATTGATCTCTCCTGAGCGACTCAGTCTGCTGTTACTGTTTCTCTACTGACAATGTTCTCTTCACCTTCATTTATACAGGCGATTCCCAATTTTCTGTCATCTAGTGCTCAATGCCGCGCGACATAGGGGTATCTGTATGCTTTTGATCAGACACTGTAGATGAATACGTTGGCGCTGCTGTGATCCTGTGTCTCAAGATTGGTTTGACCCAGCTAGGCTATCCTGTAGAAGACTTTTGCTCACTGCATAACAGCTTTAACATGCGCTAATATTTGAACATGCTTACTGTGCTCATGGATCGGTCTTCCACTACAATTTTTAAACCCTTCACATCCCTCCATCACTAAACCCACAGTTCATCGGTACCTGAGGACATGGCCAATCAACAGAGCCCTTCTTTGACTCAAGTTCTGCCACAGATCTATTTTTCCACCAATTCGATTCACCACCTTCTCATTAATTAATCAGCTATGCATGTAATGTTCAGCATCCCTCTACAGTATCACATTTCAGAAGCTTCTATTCTCTTCTTACATATTCCCGACCTCCTGGCGGTGGTACAGGTACCAGTACAATACTGAAAAAGTATGTTCTTTAGTCTATATTCGAAATTTATTTATTTTACCTACTATCTACCGGCTTCAGTACACAGTAAAATCCTCAGGCCAACCCCTTTCACACTATAGTCGTACTTGCTTGGAAAGTATATGTGTAAATAGTATTTGACAGACCTACTTCGGAAGCGAGCATGACAACTGCATACCTGGGGAATGCCTGAGGATAGAACTGTATACCGAAACCGGTAGGCAGTAGACAAAACAAATAAACTGCGACTACAGACAAAGCATACACTTGTTTTCTCTTCTTGTGTCTCCATTTATGTTCAACGCTGAACTCTAGACAAATACCTTCAAAAGTACTTCCTAAGCAGTAAAGTTACGTTCTATGATAAAAAACTCCCTTCTATTTACGGAATATCGGTACTTGCAGAAACATAGATTTACTAAGAACTTGAATACCCAATATTGATGTTACTCAATATTTTTGTATAATAGTCCCTTGTGAATCGGCTTTCGGCCTCCTACGCGTTGTGAGATATCTAATACAAAACGTCACACAATTCGACCGAGAGTTTATAGGCATAAAAATTATTTTTCAAAAATATGTGACATTTTACGACTATATATCGATATAAAAACCCATCTTTGATGTAATACTAGCACAAGCTGTGACATATAAATCTTATATCACAGTATACTCGAAGATTAAACAGTATATGAATATATAATTCTAAAAGATTGTAAAAGTACTTCACAGTTCAGGTTATTGTGTTACATGGACAAACTGGTGAATGTGATGAACAGAACGAAAAAAATAGGTACAGAAGGAAGAAAGTACTGTAGAGAATATAAGTGTGGGAACAAGCATATTATCTAATTGTGAGAAAAATATTAAATTGCTGCAGCTATATTAGTAAGGGTGAAATGAAACTGTGTTTGGTTATTAATGACCAGATGACTAATGCTAGTTTTCTGCCTCTAGTTCATCTAAGGAGGACATCACATATAATATAATAAGAATGGCATCCATTCAGAGCAAATTCAGTACAAGTGTTATCTTTCTTCTTCAGTCTCCAAAGCCCAACATGCTCAGTCAGGCAAGTAGTTACAGCCCTACCTGACTGACTACACTTAATTTTCCACACATATTGCTGGAAATCCTACAAATTCCACTTTGTCCTAAATTATAATATGGATTTGCGAGTTTTAACAGGTTCTTCAGTCCATATTATATTTCATTGTGAAGTTGTTTGGTATGCTTTGGAACTGAAGAACCGTATTAAAACCCGTAGATTAATACTGATAGTGATTCCTAATATCTCACACACATGAATCCAATAAGAACCAGATTGTATGAGTTTTGTAAGCTTCACAAAGAAGGTACTGCAATAACACCTGTAGTGTTTTCAGTTCCAGCTCCTCGCCATAAATTAACCGAAGAACTAAATTCATTAATTGAAACAGGAAGTAAATTTCTACCAAATTTTGGTATACCTAATTCCCCCATTACTAGTGAAAAAATTAAAAGATTTCCACCTAGTGCTGTGCTAATTTCGTTTGATGTCAGCAACCTATTTTTCAATATTCCTCTTGGACTGGATACGGAAATTTTAACGGAATTGTTCTATAAAATCCGGTGGAGACAGTGGATATTAACTTAGCAACTGATACATGCTTAAGGCAAAATTATTTTAAATTTAAAAAGCTTCTGTACGGTCGGTCAGATGGTTTAGCAACGGGGTGCCCACTGAGCCCATTAATAGCTGAAATGTTGCGGATGATTTTGAACAAAAACTTTTAGACGAAATGCCCTTAAGTTCTAAAGTACAATGCTGGAATAGGTATGTCGATGAAGTACTGTGCTTTTGGACAGGTACTACTAGACAATTAAATATCTGTTTGTTTCAAAATTTAAATCCACATCGCAGTGAAATCCCGTTTACACTGGAGTTGCGAGGAAACATTTTAGACCTTACTGTGGACATTAGTAACCAACAACATGTGTTCAAGACACACAGGAAAGAAATTTCTACACACACAGTACTATCTGCCAGTTCCAAATATCCAATAACACGCAAAATATGCAGCCTTCCATTCCATGGAGCAAAACCTACTATCTATAACTATTTTGAAAAATTATGGAAAATAATTAAAGATACTGCATACAGCAGTGGTGGCAGTCCTACTCTAACTGATAACATATTAAGTGGAAAGCAGACAAATAAGGTAATAACACTTCTGTATCCTCTTCAAACAGCACTGGTCTGCACTGACAACAAATGGGGCACCACTCAATATGTAGGTAGAAATTCACAGCACTTACCTGAAATCTAAAATCCAGAAAATATACACCAGGTTTTTATACTATGAATACTGTTGCCCACATTTTGTTCAACAGTAAATATAAGATTTCAGATTTAGAACAGAGTGCAGTTTATAGGATTTCCTGCGCTGTGGATGGCAAATCATATGTTGGCCAATCTTGTTTGGCTATTTCTGCTAGAGAAACTGGCCATGAAATGACTTGGAGACTGAAAAATTGATGTCCCTCGTAGAGGAAAGAAAGACAGCAAAGTACACTACTTTTGGCCAGTAATAAATACCTCTCACGACCAAACAGAGTTTCATTATTCATCCTTACTAAAATTTCAGCAGACAGTATTTTTCTCAACTTTAGATAATATGCTTGTAATAAGACTAAAAACAGCCGACCAGTTGCAATGGATAAAGTAATCTTTACCTAGGTTTCGACAGATTTAAATCTGTCTTTTTCAGAAGGCGGCAGTATTACATTAATATGGAATGATATCTCATTGTCGTTTTTACAAATATCTGCATAGATCCATTAGTCCAAAATAAAATATAGCCCTGAAAATAGGGTTTGTCATGTAAACAAAAGTTAGTACATGGATGTTGCAGAGCTCATACGAACACTTGTAAGCTCTGCAACATCCATGTACTAATTTTTGTTTACATGACAAACCCTATTTTCAGGGCTATATTTTATTTTGGACTAATGGATCTATGCAGATATTTGTAAAAACGACAATGAGATATCATTCCATATTAATGTAATACTGCCGCCTTCTGAAAAAGACAGATTTAAATCTGTCGAAACCTAGGTAAAGATTACTTTATCCATTGCAACTGGTCGGCTGTTTTAGTCTTATTACGTGGAACCGTTGCTGTTGCGCAGCTATGTTTAAAATACTAATATGCTTGTTATAATTGTTACACACCACATTCCATAGATTCCATTCTCTGCTCTGCCCCTACTTTTTTCGGACTGTTCACCATATGCATCTGTTTGTCTAAATTACATAGAAATCTGTTCCTTCACTCTCCGACATACCAGAGGAAGATAATGGTGAAATAGCCCTATACGCGGATGACACTGCCATCTACAAGAACAGCTGAAACCTTTCATTCACACACCGCGAAATACAAGAACATTTAAACAGAATCACACAATGTTGTAATGTTTGAAAAGCAAAAATTAATTCTACAAAATTCCATGCCTTTCCTTTTACAACAAAAATCAGTCTTGCCGACAGACAACTCACGACTGACGGACGAGACCTACCCTGGACTTAATCACGTAAATGGGCGTCGAAACCGACAGGCGCCTCGCATGACCCAAGCACGTAACTAAAACAATAAATGAAGTTGGCTCTCTCATGTACTGGTTGTATCCTCTCTTGGAGGGTGTAGGATTGTGCATGCAGTGCAAACTCCTCCTCTGGTGATAGGTCGTTCTTCTGGTCGTCCTGTATTGCTCGGAAGTATGGTATGTGGCACCAGACACAACGATATACACGATATAAAATCCCGTCTGAGGCCTGCGATCATTTTTATGTTAATAATTGGCAACCAATGCTGTACAGTCGCAATAAAGTCGTGAGATGTTCAATTGACTCTTTTATTAGAACATTTTACGCGTTTCGGGATTCCACCCATCTTGAAACATCATAAACTACAACTCCTTCCTAACCAAGCAGAGCTCTGCTTCAAGACTGCTTGTGTCGCAGTCATATGTTATTCAACACTTTCTTTGTGTTGTTAAGGGTGTACGTGTGGTGTCACCGCCAGACACCACACTTGCTAGGTGGTAGCTTTAAATCGGCCGCGGTCCATTAGTACGTGTCGGACCCGCGTGTCGCCACAGTCAGTATTTGCAGACCGCGCCACCACACGGCAGGTCTAGAGAGACGGACTAGCACTCGCCCCAGTTGTACGACGACTTTGCTAGCGACTACACTGACGAAGCCTTTCTCTCATTTGCCGAGAGACAGTTAGAATAGCCTTCAGCTAAGTCCATGGCTACGACCTAGCAAGGCGCCATTAACCATATCTGAGAGTCTCATTTGTATAACCAAGAGCGATGTACCACAATGATGGAATAAAAGTTAAGTATTAAAGATGCTACGTACTTTTCTTTCGTGCATTCATAACGTATACTGTTCCAAACTACACGCCCGTCTGCGTTAGATTATACCGTGCATTTAGGCCTCCTCTATCTACAAGATGTTGGCACATTTGCCAACACATCAGTACGCCTGGTTGGTTAGGAAGGAGTTGAAATTGGTGATGTCTAAAGATGGGTGTAATCCCAAAACGCATAGCATGTTCTAATAAAAGGGTCAACTTGTAAGAGGTCCACGATTAAGGAATTTGTTGCTAGCGCACTGGAGCAGATGTAATTTCGATCGACTGCTCATCGGCTACCTGCGATATGTAAGCTATAAGAGAATCTCAGACCAGAGAACAGTGTTGTCAGCAGTAGGAACTGTGAAGCGGCAGTAGTAGTGGTAGTAGCGAGCAGTCTGGTGTCTGGAGTTGGCTGGGCCGGTCGTGTGGAGCGATGACGGTGCCTGAGCGATGTAGTACAAGGTAAAAGCAGCCTCGCGCATATGTACAATTGTTATATCAAGTCCCATGGAATTTTAAAAAAATTCTCTTAATAATAATCTTTCTTATAAAATATTAACTTTCGACAATCATTCATCTCAATTTAAAGAATTTACTAATTTCTCCAATCCATGGTCATCCCGGTTATTGTAAAGAAAAATCAGTTGTTTCCTTTGATGCATGACAAACCTGTCGGCCAGCATTGCACTGGGCTGTGCCAGAAAGATTTCTTATAGGAGCAGATATATATGCGTTGTTCGGAGACCTTATTGAGGGAAGAATTTTCAATTTATTCAGTATGATCTTTCAACCATGACGCAGCACTGCTGACATCCAAATTTACCAGTTTAAATTCACAGTCAATTATTAAAAGGTTATAAGTGAGCCACAATTTTATTGAGAGAATAGTCACATTGTATTATTAGTAGGTTTCGGAATTTTACTGTTGGGGGGTTACAAACTGATGAGCTCATGACTTTATTGCAATTGTACAGCATTGGTTGCCAATTATTTACCAGACACAATCCTCCTAAGTCTACAACGTTGGTCTCCAGAACAAAGTTTTCCTGATCATCTTCAGGTTCAGCCAGATACATCCCAAACACCCACTTACAAAACCTACGAACCAGCTTCCCTATTACATGCTTATAAAGAACAGATCAGTCAAATTCTAAGATTATTAATTAACAAGGGTATAATTAATTTTATACCTAGAATGGCTTTATGGTGATTCCTTTTAAGATCCGAAAAAACACAGACATCACCCCACAGCCTCATAACATTCAGGCCAAGAACCACCTGAAGCTTGTCATAAAAGTCCAAAATTAACACTTACGCGCCATTTTAGACAGTAATAATACACACAAACACAGACATTTGCGTAAAACACATCCCAGACGTCTCCTGTCTCCATTTTCTTGAACTCCAAGGCCATTATGAAGTCAGACGGGCACAGCCAAGAGGCACTTCAAAAGTCAAACTCACACTTTTGCCTCGCCTACTAACTTCCAGCAAGCTGGAGTAGCTTGGATCAGCAACTTACGTTAATCAGTAGAACAAAAAAACTGTCCAAATTGCAAATTTTTACTTTTTATTCACTCGATGAGTAGTTTCAGGCCGAGATCCATTTTCAAATCATCATAACGAAGTCGAAAATGGCATTTCCGCAGATGTCAAAACTATGCAATGAACATTTACAATGCATGCAGAGTTATCTGTATGCACTGTACTTTGCCTTGTCATCCTTTCACCAGTTGTTTTATGTTCAGAATTAACCTTAATTTTTTATTTTTTCTCGCGCAACGTTAATCCCATCTCCTTGGTTTTCTTTACCGCTCGCAGAATATACAGATTAAATAACGTCGGGCAGAGGCTGTAATTCTGTTTTTCTCCTTTCTCAAGCTTTGCTTCTGTTTCCCGTTCTTTAACTGTTTTACCTTTAGCGTAGTTTTTGGTTAAAACTGTAGACAATTTTTAACTCTTCTTAATTTTATTCCTAGTGCCTTCAGAATTCCAAAGAGTTTATTCCAACCAACGTTCTGAAAAGCTTTCTCTAAACCATCAGATGCTGTAAATGGAGAATAATGTTTCTTAAGTCTGTTTTTTAAAATAAGTCTCAGTGTTTCCACATTTTTCAGGAACTCAATATGATCTTCGCCGAGGTCGGTTTTTATTAGTTTTTCCATTCTTATGCATATAATACGAGTTCGAATTCCAGGCGGGATACTTTTCTCGTGGCTCGTTCTCCCAACGACCTCAATAACTATGAGGACCTTGTTCCGACTTAGGTCCTTCAGTACTCTGTCCAACTCTTCTCGCAGTACCCTATCTCCACCTCATCTTCTTTTAATTCCTCCGCCGTTTCTGTACTGTTGCCTACAAGTTCATTTCAGTATACAGCTCATGAATACCGTTCCTTCATCCTCTTTAAATCTTATGCAGGAATTATTCCATTGAAGCCGAAGTTTATAAGCGTAGCATACCTACTGAGTCAAGCACTTTGGTACTCATGCCGAATTCCCTTGAACATTGTAGTTTTGACAATGTAGGTTTTCCATTCGAAATCGTGTGTATCTTCAATTTGATTCAGTCGTTATCAGTTACGTGTTAGAGTCGAACAGTGGTAGTGAGCAATAACTGATATGAAGTGTGACAATAATGTAGATGACTTGTAATGCACGGAAACGTGATGAAAGGCGAGGAACTTAATTGCTAATACATCTGAAGAGACTGTGATAGGAAGTTATTAAAAAATTCGTTTGTGAATGAGTGTGACTAAAGCAATGAAGGGTAACAACTGCGTGAGGTATCTACATCTACATGAAAGGTTAAATAGTTTGTATTTGGTAATAAACCAGAATTGCACAAGTTTCAGTAAAAGATGAGATAATAGCTACGAGAGCGGACTTCAACTGTTGGCTGAGATTTCATACTTGTCAAATAAATATTAACTTTACAACGCAACTGATTTCTGAATTATGGGGCACAGAACGTCGACCTACAATTTACTGATGATGAGAAAACAGCGTCTAAATCGTAGTTTGGATGTGGCAAGGGTACCAGAGAAATATTAGCAACTTTTAACTTTCCGGAGTCTACATATAATAGAGCTCCACTCCCTAAATAGTTCCCTCTTTGTAAATTAATATTGTGACCGATAATATGCTTGAAATTAAGTTCGAGTGGTACGTGGAAGCTTACGTATTGTGCAAACCCTTAAGCCGTGCAGAAGTACTGGTATTTCCAGTCGGATAGAACTAGTTGAATAGCACCATCATGCATCGATGATATTGTGGAACTTCGGGTGCTGCTCACGTCGTTAAGAGACCGAAGCCGGCTCCAAGCTCTGCCACGAGAACACACGATACTGGAAGGCAGAGTCACGCGCGTGCAGCGCTCAAGAGAGTAAGAGGTGCAGTGTGTGAATTATTTTGCACGCAAAGCCTAAAATCGTGAACACGGTAAAAGCTAGAGTAATTAGGAAAATTTGAGTCATGTGTTAACTGGAGAATAATACAACCATCCGAATTTGTGTTATAGGTAGGAACTGTAACACTGGAGAATAGAAATACAGAGACACTACTGTGCGAAGGCCACTTTTAATCACCATGAAACAATTAACCAATGACAAATAATTGCAAAATTGAACTTGGCAATAACAAAGAGTAAGCAGATCCTTGTTCGTGTGCAATAAACCATCAGTTAATGCCATGAACTGTTCAGTTCATATTTTTAGTTAAAGAAAGGAAATACACAAAGAAATCAAACGTGAGAACACTTACGATATTTGGTCCCTTTGTTAACCCCCTTCTCCACCTATTGTGTGTAAAAAAGCGGAGTACGCAGAGATGTACAAAGAAGTAAAATTAAGCAGCATATTTTCAACACTATCACACCTTAAGTTTACCAGTATAGTAGATAATGACAATATCTGTCGATTTAAACCTGATACAAAAATTATTAAATGAAAAGAGAAATTTTACTTAACCATAATATTGGCATGCAGTGCCGCCTCATATATTGACATGTGTGTATAATGCCATATAAATTTAATATCTAGTGGCAAGCTTGTAGTTTGTGCAGCTGACACAAATGAGACCCACAACTGCACCACATCCGCAAGTCCCTTATTGGCTTGCACAGTTTTTTTTTTCAGCATCCACAACCATGGATGGTTTGTAACATGTTTTTAACACTTGCGATACGCCGGAGCCCCAAGAGCAGGATGGCACTTGGTCTAAAGTTTCAGACCTCGTTATTCAAATTCTGTTAACTAACACAGTAGAAGTAGATTACAGCAGCATTTCAATACATCATGATGTCCCGTATACATGATACGTTCGAAGTAACAGATTTCTGTAACAATTATTAACCCGGACATATGTTGTTGATATTTTCAGGGGAACAATTCGACAACATTGAAAAGTCAAATGAAGCGGTGTTAATAGTTGTTGCCACGTCCTGAATGCTGTTTTTAAGGTTGGTCATTATTTCAATATCAAATGTACCTTAATTCAACATAAGTTTAACGTACATTAGTTAGCCACACTTATCTACACACATCAAAAAAAGTTTTGCATCCCTCCGTTTCCCAGAACTCCTGAAGATAGACGTTGACTGTGGATATTGTCCCACAGATACCGTCCCTTTGACTGTTCAGAGATGTCGCTAAACCCGCTCAAACATGTAAATAACCATGCATGAGCGGCGCTTACTAGACGGAAGGGCTCCGATAGCCGATCAGTTACAGTCATTCCACCAGGAAGGAGGTATGCGGATCATGTTGTCTGTAGTTCAACCATGCCTAGACGGTCAATACCACGGTTCGACTGCGTCCGCATTGTTACATTGTGCCAGGAAGGCCTCCGAGCAAGGGAAGTGTCCAGGCGTCTCGGAGTGAACCAAAGCGATGTTGTTCGGACATGGAGGAGAGACAGAGAGACAGGAACTGTCGATGACATGCCTCACTCAGGCCACCCAAGGGCTACTGCTGCAGTGGATTGACCGCCACAGACGGATTATGGCTCAGAGGAACGCTGACAGCAACGCCACCATGTTGAATAATGCTTTTCGTGCAGCCACACGACACAAACTGTGCGCAATACGCTGCACGATGCGCAACTTCACTCCCGTCGTCCATGGCGAGGTCCATCTTTGCAACCAAGACACCATGCAGCGGCGTACAGATGGGTCCAGCAACATGCCGAATGGACCGCTCAGGATTGGCATCACGTTCTCTTCATCGATGAGTGCCGCATGTGCCTTCAACCAGACAATCGTCGGGGACGTGTTTGGAGGCAGCTCGGTCAGGCTGAAAGCATTAGACACGCTGTCCAGCGAATGGAGCAAGGTGGAGGTTCCCTGATGTTTTGGGGTGGCATGGCATTATGTGGGGCCGACGAACGCCTCTGGTGGTCATGGAAGGCGCCGTAACGACTGTACATTACATGAATGCCATCCTCCGACCGGTAGTGCAACCATATCGGCAGCATATAGGCGAGGCAGTCGTCGCCATGAACGAAATTCGCGCCGCCATCGTGCACATCTTGTGGATGACTTAATTCAGGATAACGGCATCCCTCGACTAGATGGTCAGCATGTTCTCCAAACATGAACCCTATCGAACATACCTGGAATAGATTGAAAAGGGCAGTGTATGGACTCTGAGGGATCTACGCCGAATCACCGTTGAGGAGTGCGACAATCTGGACCAACAGTGCCTTGACGAACTTGTGGATAGTATACCACGACGAACACAGGCATGCATCAATGCAAGAGGACCTGCTACTGGGTATTAGACGTACCGGTGTGTACAGCAGTCCTTACCACCACCTCTGAAGGTCTCACTTTACGGTGGTACAACACGCAGTGTGTGCTTTTCATGAGTAATAAAAATGGCGGAAATTATGTTTATATTTATTTCTATTCCCATTTTCTTTACTGTTTCCGGGATTCTCGGAACCGAGGTGATGCAAAACTTTTTTTGATGTGTGTATTTTCAAGCAGTTCATTGAGAACTTCTAAATATACTGCCTGACGAGAAATGAGAAGCATCCAGCAAATATTTCTGGATGTCAATGTGATCTCGTAAATGAACACACAGTTGATGGGTACGTAAATGACCGGGTTACAATTCTCTGTGACAGGTAGAATGACCATCAGGGGGCGTTAGTGTTGTTCGTGTTTAAGGTTATTACTAGGCATGTCAGAGTCCGTAAGGAGCGTGAACAGTGTCAGATGTTGGGTGATCACAATGAAGGACACGGAGATGGCGCTCAGTCGTGTGGTACATCGTTATGAAGCAGGTGATAGAGTTTGAAAAAGGCTTCACTGTGAGTCTCCATTTGGCCTGCTACTCGAATGGTACAATATCCACATTTATGGGGAGTTCAGATGCGACAATAGTCCAATGTTAGTCTGCATGGGAACGTGAAGCAGGTGCAGTCGTCGTCGAGTTCGTAGTCGACAACGTTTGATCATCAGATGAGAGGATAGGCGTATTGCACATCAACGATCGTCATAAATCCTGCACATCTGCGCCTGCTAACCGAGACAAAGTAATGCACGCCCAACAACACTCTGTGTCACCCCAAACCACTGGTCGGAGGCAAGATTACGAGATGGGCAGCAGCCTCTGGAATACTTCGGTGCCTCGGAAGTATAGAATGATGACGAATTGCATCATATTGTATTCAGCGCTAAATCACTGTTCTCCTCTATCACGGATGACTACCGTCGCAGAGTATGGCGGCGTCTTGGATAGATGTCCCATTTTTCCAAAGATTAGAGGCGCTCAGCGGAGTTACTTCTGGCGTCGTAGTATGGGGAGCTATAGGGTATGACCTCAACTGGTGGCTGAGGGAATTCTGACGGCACAGCTCTATGTCATGGCCATCCTACATCCTGATGTTTACCGCTCGTGTGGCAGCCTCCCTATAAACAGTCTGCGCGATCCTGAGGTACTCCTGTAGTGAATAAGTTCCCCACATCTGTTCCCGATATAATACGTTTCATATGTTCCATAAAAACGTCAGCTGCAACCGGCGAAATGGGTGAGCCCATAGCAAGGCCGTCTGCAATGTTCATAGAATTCACCATTGTATTTAAAATAGTTGGAACGAAGACATAATTCATTTAAGTCACAAACATCTGGAGCAACAATCTCCCTTATGATCTCCATTGTACATGATACTGGGACGTTAGTAAGTAACGATGCCACATCGAAGCTAACAAGAATGTCACCTGCCGATATCGTCAGTGTGGGTATAATTTCTAAAAAAATATTTCGATTCTTTTTATAAAAGTATTTGTTTTACCAACTAGATGTCTCAGTTTGCCAGATAAATTACGAACTAAAAAATAAGTCAGCGAGTTAATCCCACTGACGATAGGCCTCAAGGGAACCGATTCTTTATGCACTTTGGGTAGTCCATACATTCTGGGTGGGACAGGTATTCGAGGTGTTAGATTCTTTGTAATACAGCTGTCCAGTCTGGTGTATGACATAAGGTTTTTCACTTTCCGAACGATTCTGTTCGTCGGTTCGCTTTCTAACTAGCTATAGACAGGATCAGCTAGTAGTGATAATCCACAGCGTCCAAAACAACAGTAGCATTCCCCTTGTCCTACTTTGCTACAACGATGCTTTCGTTTCTCGTGAGTTTTTTCTACGCCGACATATTGCTTTTCGGAGGTTTCGATCTCCGTAGAACTCTCGACACATCTTGTCTTACTTCTTCGGCCTGCACCTTCGGAAGAAGTGACAAGGATTCTTCGACGGCACTAAAGATTTCTTCAACACGTATTCTCTTCTTTCTTTACTATCCTTGAACGACATTCATTACTGTTTCTGAGAATGAAAGTCCACACTTGAATACGAGTCAAAAGTCGCTCTTGATGATGAGCAGTGTGTGACAACTGTGATGTTGTACGCAACCATGGGAAATGGCAATGAGCCTGGAGATACCATGGACAATCAGCTCCACAATGCCAAGAGGCTGTGAGCTCGTGAGACATTCAGACACAAGTCAAGGCACGAGAGCGGCAGGCGGACGTCCAGGGGCTGATGCGCTGATGATTCCGACGAACGCGTGAGACGTGTAGCAGCAGTGGCGGGCGCTGTAGTCAGAATCGTAGAGTCGACGGCGACTGGCAGTCGGTCTGGAGCCCAGAGCGTAACTGGCTGTGGAAGGGCCGATCTGCGACCTAAGTACTTATCAGCGGAGGAATATAGCCACGGCGAGACGTGGACTCGTGACAGCTTGGGCGCAGACAGGTGTCTGCTCCGCTCAACGCTACCTCGTGTGCCGCTCATCGGCACGGCTAGCGCTCCTTTGGCGCTGGGGCGGCAGCAGGAGCCTTGGCGGTCAACAGCCCATCGAATATTCTGTTTAAAACAACCCGCCGAGGTGGATCAGCGGGTATACATTGCCCTCAAATCACATCCGTCAGAGTAGTATCCTAATATACAGGGTGTTACAAAAAGGTACGGCCAAACTTTCAGGAAACATTCCTCACACACAAAGAAAGAAAATATGGTATGTGGACATGTGTCCGGAAACGCTTACTTTCCATGTTAGAGCTCATTTTATTACTTCTCTTCAAATTACATTAATCATGGAATGGAAACACACAGCAACAGAACGTACCAGCGTGACTTCAAACACAGGAAATGTTCAAAATGTCCTCCCTTAGCGAGGATACATGCATCCACCCTCCGTCGCATGGAATCTCTGATGCGGTGATGCAGCCCTGGAGAATGGCGTATTGTATCACAGCCGTCTACAATACGAGCACGAAGGGAGTCTACATTTGGTACCGGGGTTGCGTAGACAAGAGCTTTCAAATGCCCCCATAAATGAAAGTCAAGAGGGTTGAGGTCAGGAGAGCGTGGGGGCCAAGGAATTGGTCCGCCTCTATCAATCCATCGGTCACCGAATCTGTTGTTGAGAAGCGTACGAACACTTCGACTAAAATGTGCAGGAGCTCCATCGCGCATGAACCACATGGTGTGTCGTACTTGTAAAGGCACATGTTGGAGCAGCACAGGTAGAGTATCCTGTATGAAGTCATGGTGATGAATCGAGGAAGTACAGTACATACTGACGAAACTAAAATGAGCCCTAACATGGAAATTAGGCGTTTCCGGACACATGTCCACATAATATCTTTTCTTTATTTGTGTGTGAGGAATGTTTCCTTAACGTTTGGCCGTACCTTTTTGTAACACCCTGAATAGGGGGTCTGGCACTCCTTATACGCTGACTAGTCAAATTGATGTGATAACCTTTGGAAAGCCTCAATAACAACGTTTTGCAGTCCAAGCTGCTGAGAGTGGTGCATGAAGAGTCGATGAAGTTCTGGAAGTACCGACAGGGATGTGTAACCATTCTGACTCGAGAACCGTGGGCAGCTGCACTGCGTTTCTCGGCTTAGGATTCATAGCGCGAACAACCCAACCGACATGATCCCACAGGCACTCGAGTGGATTTATATTCGGCGAGTGTGGTGGCCAGTGAGGTACATTATACTCATCCTGATGCTCTTCGAACTACGCACGTACACTGAGAGCTGTGTGACATGTTGCATTGTCTTGCTGGTAGATATCACTGTGCTAAGGAAGAACAAAACGTATGTAGAAGTGAACATGGTCCCTAAAGGTAGCTATATACTTTTGCAGATCCATTGTTCCTGCAAAATTGTTGAGTTCACACAGGGAATCAAGTGGTTCAAATGGCTCTAAGCACTATGGGACTTAACATCTGACGTCATCAGTCCCCTAGACTTAGAACTACTTGACCTAACAAACCTAAGGACATCACACACATCCATGCCCGAGGCAGGATTCGAACCTGCGACTGTAGCCGCAGCGCGGATCCGGACTGAAGCGCCTAGAACCGCTTGGTCACAGCGGCCAGCCACAGGAAATCACAGGGTAACATTCCCCAAATCATAATGTTCCTTCCTTGTTTGCTATCAAAGGTTTCACGCCGCACACGCCCATGGCCATCTGTCTAACGGAGCATGATTCATCTGAAAAAAACACCTGTCGACATTGAGTGGACGCCCGTTTGCGGTATAGGTGTGCAAATTGAAGCCTTCATTTCCGATGAGAGGCATTCAGCACGGGTGCATGAACTAGGTACCTGTTGCGGAGCCCCATATGTAGCAACTATCGTTGAACAGTCATTGAGGAGATACGTTGGTAACTCCTTGTTTCATCTGGTTGGTCAGTTGCTCAAAAGTTGCACTTCTATTGGCCTGTACTTTTCTCCGAAGCCGTCGTTCGCCCCTCTCCTCTACAACCCGCGGTGCTTCACAGTTGCCTCGGAGCCATTTGGCCATGCATTGCTTATTTTAACCACAACGGAAAATGAACAGGTCACGAACTTAATCGTTTCGGAAATGTTTTCACCCTTGACCTGAAAGCCAATGATCATGCCCTTTTGGACGCCAGATCAATCGCCCCATTTGTACATTACAACCACATTGCTGCCCATCTCCCCCGAAACGGTTTATGTACCCTCCACTGCTCGTGCTGCCACTTACTGTCTGCGAGTTTTTATTGCGCATTCAAAATGAACGTAGGTGCTGGTCACATTATTGTGATTGGACCATTACTGCACAAAGCCCAATGGTGCCAAATAGATAAGCTAGGTAAGTTCAGAATACTGTTTTCGCAGATATTAAATGGGTAATAATAATAATTATTATTATCATTTGCACGTAATACAAATAGACGAAAAATCACAGTACGATCACGTCATTTAATTTTTAAGTTAAGGGTGCTTTGTAGTTATTACTGGAGATATTTGTAGGAACCACATCCATCGATACCTTTAATACTGGATGGGGCAAATAAAAGCGACGAGTGTAGCAAATAAAAGTGACGAGTATATATGATTTGTGGCAGCATTAACGGAGGCTACAGTTACTTCCAACAGGATGGAGTAACTGCCCATAAAGCCGGCCGAAACTTGTACCACTTCTTCACGCCTGACAAAGTTGTTAGCAGGTATCAGACTGGGCGGGACTCCAGCCGGGCACTGAACTCACCTGATCTGTTAGTGTGGAGAGCCCTCAAGTCCAAGGTGTATCACAACAACCCTCAATGTCTTCCAGAACTGCGAGCAGAACATTTCGGATGAGACTGCTGCAATTCCAGCCACCCAACTTCAATCCGCTTCCAGCAACTAACCAGAGCACAGAAATGCCAAGAGCTGAGTGGTGGTCACTTTCAACATCTGCTGCAGCCAGTTTCGTACTGCATTTCCTTCCTCTGTTGTGTTTCTTTGTATCCTGAAACTCTTTGCTCCGGGAACTTTTATTTTTCCCATCCTGTATTAGCAACATATTAGTTCAAATTACATGCGACTGTGAAGGTAGAACGTCACTTCACCTGACGAGTGTTCTTCTAGCGACCCTCCGTGGCACTGTACAGCTGCATTATCTGTGACTGGATAACTTGTGTGGCTTAGCGATAATACATCATATACGCTTAAACATTAATCGTTAAACACTATCTATTAATGAAAAACATGTGAAAAGGCATACAGTAGTTCCCGAGATTAGCGTTCATATTACACAGGAAAACGCGATGGGGACTTTATTCATCGTAGGTCAGCAACATTGAGTGAAATGTTTATAAATTATATACCCAAAGCTTCCTCGTGAATAAATCTGTCTATCGAAAGCAATAGCAAAATCCTTGCAGTAGTTCCTGACATTAGCCTTCACTCACAGAGAGAAAACACAGTTGGGGACTTTAAATTTAGTAACATCCGTAGAAAGTAGTGGATTTAGAGAAAATCTCAGAAAATATGTCATATGTAGTTTTTTACTGACAACTACTTTCGGAGAAATTAATTAGACAGCTTCAGATTCATATCAAATAACAACTAACATGTATAGACTCGGAACTGATCGTGAGTGGTTTGTTAATTACTGCAAGTAATCTGAACTTTTTGAAGGCCTAATACACGAAGATACCCTTAGAAGATCGACATGAGACATTAACGGCAAATAAGCACGAGAACACGCCCAGCGGTAGACCAGAGCGCTCACCGCGGCACCGAAAGTTTCGTCACATCCGCGCCGCTGCGCTTGCGGACAAATGCCGATCGTCCAGGTGGCGCGAGCGGCGGCCCTCCGCCGACTTCTCGACCGGGCGCGATATATTCGCCGCCTTCGCCACGTTCTCGCCCCCATCCGCCACCTGCCCTCGGATTTCCTCCCCGTGAAGCGTGACTAATAGCGCCTCCAGGCCTCCGACCAATTTTCGCCCGTCAGCCGGCAGAAGGGCAGCACCTCCGCTGCAGCGGGGGCCTCATTCCATATTTCTACTGTCTGCCATCGCGAACTCTCTTTACGCTCTTCCTTCTTATTTCTCTTTCTCTTTATTTCCATTTCCGGAGCTTTCTTTCTCCTGACTGGACCCGCACACCAGCTTCACACCTCATCAATCGCAATATCAGGTGTAAAGGGCTTGATATGGCACTAGCACTAAAGCACTACGCAGTGATGGTGAATCCTCTATTATCTCTGCTTGTACACCAACCTGTCGTTTACGTTCCTACATATTAATAACGTTTAAAGTAAATGAAAATTTACTCTTAACTGAGACATGATTAGAGCGAGATTATGCAAGAGGTAACTTTGCAGTGTTGCCCTCACAGGCGAATAAAAACACACATTCTGCTGAACAAGAGCTCACAGTTAACATTTTCCAGCAGTTGTCATAAAGAAACCTACTACATCGTAAGTCGTACAATCCTCATGCCACCTTAAAACCACATATCGCACTAATGCATTGTTTTGCGGGCTCAATTTTTTGAGTATATGAAACGTCCCCTTAGAAGAATTTATACACGACTGTGCTTAACCTGACACACAATGTTTTTAGCGCAACGCAATCTGACTATCAAAGATCCCTGCAAAAGAATGGCCCTATCAAAGATCCCTGCAAAAGAATGGCCCTGAGTAACTTTAACCTATACCTTTCACAAATCACTTACCTCACAAAAATCTTCGTTACTCGAACTACTGCAATACAGCGAGCGCCACTATTGCCAGCTAAATAAGAGATTCAAACTACAGAAGGCACTAACTACTGATAGGGATAGTTAGCAAATGAAAGATATTAATAGAGAAAAAACAATGTATTTACCTTAATAGTCATAATATATATAGCAGTTCATGACAAATTACAAAACTCCGCCATCTCTCTCCCCACATCCACCACTGCTAGCGGCTCACCTCCAACTGCGCAACGCTACGCGCTGTTCACATCCAGCTGCCGCTGTCCAACGCTACAATGGCAGACAACAATGCAAAACTAGCCACAGACTGCACAGTGATTTTCGTACAGAGCGCTACGTAACGTTGCCAATAAGAAAACATAAACAGCCTACTTACACAATGCATTGTTTTGCGGGCTCAATTTTTTGAGTAGTCGTAAGGAATCAGCTTTTTGAAGAACAAGGGTTTTCATCTTCTGGTAGATGCTATTTTCTTTTACTCTCTTACCATAAATTTTCCTTCTCCTTCTTATTCCTCCTTATTAATCTGCTTCTCCTCGAGAGGACACCTCACCAGTGATACCTTAGGATTTCCAAAATTTGGGCCCTCCGCTTCCCCTTATAAAGTGACGGAAATTCTGGCAAATGGCGCTTCAGAAACTTAACTTGTACACTTGCATGCTAATAGCACTGAATTTTAGCGCACCTTTAGAGTTTCCAAACAGGCTTCACTCTCTAGATCGTTGCCTGCAGTGGTGTTGTTATACTAATTTATGACCAACTGCGAGTCAGTCGCTAACTGAAGAGGCCCGATGGCTTAATGGGGTTCATTCTATTGTTTCTCCGATGTGGAAACAATTTACAGATACCAAAAAAATACTCCAAGGATCAGTGCAAGGCCGCCACATGTGATATTAGAAAGCGAGAACCGTTATTCGGATGTAAGTGCACCACAGTACCGCCTTAGTACTGCACGGCGCCTGGCATCTGACCTCACATCATCCAGTGGACGTGTGGTATGGGGCAAATGGCGTTCAGAAGGCTTCGGCAGAGTGGCCTTTACTGTCGGAAACCTGCTATGTGTGTACCTCTGACGCACCTTCACAGAAGGGAACGTCTACCAACTGGTCGGTCGAACAGTGGGCCATTCTCCCTTTCACAGTTGAGTCCCAACTTGGCCTGGAGAGTTATTCTCGACGCATTGTCATCTGGAGGGAACGTGAAATAAGATTTCGAGAGCCTAATGTTATGGAAAGATACCGATATCGAGGAGGATCCCCAATGTTGTGGGCAGGGATTATGTTGACCACATGAAATTGTATGGGTGAATCGCAAAGGTTTAACTACCATCAGGTATCGTGACGAGATCTTGGGACCCCACGTACGGCTGTTGCGATTTGGTACAGGCCCACACTTCATACTGATGGACGATAGTGATCGACTTCATACAGCAACAGCAGTTGATGTTTTCTTGGAAACGGAAGATGTTGCACGCATGGCGTAGCCTGCTCGTTCTCCCGATTTGATTCCCATAGAGCATCTCTGTGGTGCATTAGGGAGAAGTCTGCATAATGTCAGTATCCACTAACCTCTCTCCAAGACTTGCGATCCGCTTTCCAGGAAGAATGGGCGTTATTGCCTCAGTATGAGATTGATGATATCATTCACAGCATGTTCTGTCATTGTCAGGTCTGTATTGGTGCCGAAGGTGGTCACACCCCATACTGATTACATTAACAAGTTGACGGAATACGTATGCAAATCCGTTAAGTTGGGCAAAACGTAGAATATTTTTTTCTATCGTTATGCATGCCGCAGTTGTTTACTTTCTGTATTCTTTAGACTATTACTACTTTACTATCACCTGTTTATACAGCCTTGCAAAATTTCCGTTTGTTGCTTTCATTTTGGACACCATTGTATGTGGCATGCAGGACACCGACGAATATTGTCTGCTGCGCGAGAAGGCGAAGAATGAATTTCATTCTACAAGGGTAAGAATGTTTGTCACAGCGCGTCATGGCACTTCTATAAAGCTCCGACGACTCCGCCGACGGACGCTTTATTCTCCCCGGACGCGGCCTTTCTTGCCTCACACAAAACCTTGGCAGCCCGCTGGATTGTAGGACATGCTTCGCACTGCGTGTTCTCACGAACCGTGATATCTGGCATGGGTTATTTGCTCTATCTACTAGACAAAAAAGATCGTGCTATGTCACTCTAAATACAAAACGCACTTCCTGAACTATCTAGGCAGCATGTTTCATGGCCCTCACAGCGGTGGAGAGTCTCAGGATTGAGCAGTTTCACGGGCTAGGATATTCCTCCCTGTGGAGTGACGAGGGTGTCACTTCGGCTCTACGTGGCTTTCTTTCGGCATATTTTGGTTGTTTTTTCCTTGGGATACAAAAGTAAAAAGAAAGAGGTTTGAAGTAAAAGTACAATGTTTCCTTCCTTGTCCAAGCCTCCAATCTCTACCTCTGGAAAAAAAAAAATAAATAAAAAAAATAAAAAAATGGCGCAATGGTTAAAGCAAAAAATGTAAGCAGCAGATCCCGGGTTCGACTCCTGATCCGGCATATATTTTCATTGATCGCCACTGATTCTGCATTAATTCATGATACAGTTGACCTTCCGGCCCCCTCCCCTTTTAATTACATAAAATTTAAATTTTGTTCAGACGATTCAGTTTGTCACTAATATACGAGAGCGTGCTGACAAGCAATATCTCCGAAATTTCTCTGTGAAATATCTTAAGGCTTGAAAATAAAACAAACATTATTAACATTCTACATCTTTATTCTTCATGTCTACATATCTTCAGCCTTCTATCGCTAAAGAGCTCCGAATTTCAGCGTGTAACATGGTGGTGTCCAACGTAACTATGGCTGTGCTTGAGGGACATTGTCATGTTAAAAATGACGTCCAAGATGTTAAACACTGATTTACACTTTATCCACTATCGCCTAGGTTATGCTACTATTCGTCGAGCGTCAGGGTATCCACTTCTCTTGCGATTCCGGATTCTTCACTGAGAAGGAACCCATCAGTTCGTTCTTTGTCATTGAGACTTGCCCCCACACACTGGAAGCCTCTTACCGAATGATGGTACACATTGTTACCATTTATTTCCGCCAGATCAGCATATATCGTGTCTGTGTTATTCTCCTTGGAATTCAAAAAGTCAGTTACCGCTTTGGAAGTGATAAAAATGTACTGCTCGGTTCTGCTTTGTCTCCCCTACAGACGTGCTACGTTACTGTGTCTCGTATTTTCAGTGTGTTACAGGACTGCAGATATGAACCCACAAACTAACTAAAATGTAATAACGCAACTTTATTTTTTGAACTTGTAATTGATGGCCTCAGCTATAATCAGTAGTAAAAAGCAGTCACCGAGAAACAAAGTTATCGCACGTAAAACATGGTACGTGATGTGCTTTGTTCATAACGGCAACTTCGTAGGTATGGGTGCATATAAACAAACTAATTGCCAGATAAATCTCTACCAGTAGTAGTTAATTGTACAGTGTTTGTGCCAAGAAATACTAATCAGGTATGAGAATAGTGTGGATACCTACGGCGCAGATGAAGGTACTAAATACGTTCCTGGACGCGAATGTGCTTCAAAAGTTGTTCCTAATTAGATAAATGTGAATAATTTTCAACCAAGTAAACTACAGAGGGCAGAGTGGAGACATCTACATCTACATGGATACTCTGCAAATCACATTTAAGTGCCTGGCAGAGGGTTCATCGAATCACCTTCACAATTCTCTATTATTCCATTCTCCTATAACGCGAGGAAAGAATGAACACGTATGTCTTTCCGTAAGAGCTCCCATTTCCCTTATCTTGGTGATCGTTCCTCCCTATGTAGGTCGGTGTCAACAAAATATTTTCGCATTCGGAGGCGAAAGTTGGTAAGGGGAATATCTTGAGAAGATCCCGTCACAACGAAAAACGCCTTTCTTTCAAATGATTTCCAGCCCAAATCCTGTATCATTTCCGTGACGCTCTCATACTTCGCAATAGTACAAAACGTGCTGCCTTTCTTTGAACTTTTTCGATGTACTCCGTCAGTCCTATTTGATAAGGATTCCACACCGCGCAGCAGTATTCTACAAGAGGACGGACAAGCGTAGTGTAGGCAGTCTCCTTAGTAGGTCTGTTGCATTTTCTAAGTGTCCTGCCAATAAAACGCAGTCGCCGGCCGGAGTGTCCCAGCGGTTCTAGGCGCTTCAGTCCGGAACCGCGCGACTGCTACGGTCGCAGGTTCGAATCCTGCTTCAGGCAATTGATGTGTATGTTAGGTTAGTTAGGTTTAAGTAGTTCTAAGTTCTAGGGGACTGATGACCTCAGATGTTAAGTCCCATAGTGCTCAGAGCCATTTGAACCATGTTTGAAAACGCAGTCTTTGGTTAGCCTTTCCCACAACATTTTCTATGTGTTGCTTCCAATGTACGTTGTTCGTAATTGTAATACCGAGGAATTTCGTTGAATTTACGGCTTTTAGATTAGACTGATATATCGTGTAACCTAAGTTTGAGTTCCTTAACACTAATGTGGATGACCTCAGACTTTTCGTTGTTTAGTGTCAACTGCCACTTTTCGCACCATTCCGATATTTCTTCTAAATCGTATTGCAGTTTGTTTTGATCATCTGATGACTTTATTAGCCGATAAGCGACAGCGTCATCTGCACACATCCGAAGACGGCTGCTCAGATTGTCTCCCAAACCGTTTATATAGATAAGGAACAGCAAAGGGCCTATAACGCTACCTAGTGGAACGGCAGAAATCGTTTCTGTTTCACTCAATGACTTTCCTCCAATTACTACGAACTTTGACCTCTCTGACAGGAAATCACAAATCCAGTCACATAACTGAGACGTTATTCCATAAGCACCCAGTTTCACTACGAGCCGCTTGTGTGGTACAGTGTCAAAAGCCTTCCGGAAATCCAGAACTACGGAATCGATCTGAAATCCCTTGCCAATAGCACTCAGCACTTCATTTGAATAAAGAGCTAGTTGTGTTTCACAGGAACGATGATTCTAAACCCATGTTGACTTTGTGTCAATAGGCCGTTTTCTTAGAGGTAATTCATTGCGTTCGAACACATATGTTCTAAAATCCTGCTGCATATCGACGTTAACGATATGGGCCTGTAATTTAGTGGATTACTCCTACTACCTTTCTTGAATATTGGTGTGACCTGTGCAACTATCCAATCTTTGGGTACAGATCTTTCGTCGAGCGAACGGTTGTATATGATTGTTAAGTATGGAGCTAATGCATTAGCATACTCCGAAAGGAACCTGATCGGTATACAGTGTGGACCAGAAGACTTGCTTTTATTAAGTGATTTAAGTTGCTTCACTAATCCGAGGATATTTACTTCTAAGTTACTCATGTTGGCAGCTGTTCTCGATTCGGATTCTGGAATATTTACTTCGTCTTCTCATGTGAAGGCACTTCGGAAGGCTGTGTTTAGTAACTCTGCTTTGGCAGCACGGTCTTCGATAGTATCTCCATTGCTATCGCGCAGAGAAGGCATTGATTGTTTCTTGCCGCTAACATAATTCACATATGACCAGAATGTCTTTGTATTTTCTGCCAGGTTACGAGACAAAGTTTCGTCGTGGAACTGTTATAGGCATCTCGCATTGAAGTCCGCGCTAAATTTCGAGTTTCTGTTGAAGATCGCCAATCTTGAGGATTTTGCGTTTGTTTAAATTTGGTTTGTTTGTTTCGTTGTTTCTGCAACGGTGTTCTAACCCGTTTTGTGTACCAAGGAGGATCAGCTCCGTCGTTTGTTAATTTATTTGGTGTAGATCTCTCAATTGCTGCCGATACTATTTCTTTGAATTTAAGCCACATCTGGTCTACAATTATATTATTAATTTGGAATGAGTGGAAATTGTCTCTCAGATAGGCGTCAGTGAATTTTTATCTGATTTTTTGAATAGGTATATTTTTCGAGGATTTGGGGTTCACAGTATTCAGTCTCGCTACGTCAACCCTGTGTTCACTAATCCCTGAATCGGATTTGATGCTCGTTATTAACTCGTTACTATTTTCAGAGAATGCGTTTAGACGCTTCTGCTTGAAGTCAGGATAGCTGTTTGGAACATGTGAAACGTTAACGGGGATAGTAAGATATTGTTATAGTTCTGCCTTTTACGAGGTGCATTCAAGTTCTAAGGCCTCCGATTTTTTTTCTAATTAACTACTCACCCGAAATCGGTAAAACTGGCGTTACTTCTCGACGTAATCGCCCTGCAGACGTACACATTTTTCACAACGCTGACGCCATAATTCCATGGCAGTGGCGAAGGCTTCTTTAGGAATCTGTTTTGACCACTGGAAAATCGCTGAGGCAATAGCTGCACGGCTGGTGAATGTGCGGCCACGGAGAGTGTCTTTCATTGTTGGAAAAAGTCAAAGGTCACTAGGAGTCAGGTCAGGTGAGTAGGGAGCATGAGGAATCACTTCAAAGTTGTTATCGCGAAGAAACTGTTGCGTAACGTTAGCTCGATGTGCGGGTGCGTTGTCTTGGTGAAACAGCACACGCGCAGCCCTTCCCGGACGTTTTTGCTGCAGTGCAGGAAGGAATTTGTTCTTCAAAACATTTTCGTAGGATGTACCTGTTACCGTAGTGCCCTTTGGAACGCAATGGGTAAGGATTAAGCCCTCGCTGTCCCAGAACATGGACACCATCATTTTTTCAGCACTGGCGGTTACTCGAAATTTTTTTGGTGGCGGTGAATCTGTGAGCTTCCATTGAGCTGACTGTCGCTTTGTTTCTGGATTGAAAAATGGCATCCACGTCTCATCCATTGTCACAACCGACGAAAAGAAAGTCCCATTCATGCTGTCGTTGCGCGTCAACATTGCTTGGCCACGTGCCACACGGGCAGCCATGTGGTCGTCCGTCAGCATTCGTGGCACCCACCTGGATGACACTTTTCGCATTTTCAGGTCGTCATGCAGGATTGTGTGCACAGAACCCACAGAAATGCCAACTCTGGAGGCGATCTGTTCAACAGTCATTCGGCGATCCCCCAAAACAATTCTCTCCACTTTCTCGATCATGTCGTCAGACCGGCTTGTGCGAGCCCGAGGTTGTTTCAGTTTTTTGTCACACGATGTTCTGCCTTCATTAAACTGTCGCACCCACGAACGCACTTTCGACACATCCATAACTCCATCACGAACATGTCTCCTTCAACTGTCGATGAATTTCAATTGGTTTCACACCACGCAAATTCAGAAAACGAATGATTGCACACTGTTCAAGTAAGGAAAATGTCACCATTTTAAGTGTTTAAAACAGTTCTCATTCTCGCCACTGGCGGTAAAATTCCATCTGCCGTACGATGCTGCCATCTCTGGGACGTATTGACAATGAACGTGGCCTCATTTTAAAACAATGCGCATGTTCCTGTCTCTTTCCAGTCCGGAGAAAAAGAATCGGTGGCCTTAGAACTTGAATGCACCTCGTATTCACAACATTTACAAATCGTGACTTTTCCGCACCAACCTCGGCTGTTGCTTATTCAGCTGCGTGTTAGATTCCAGCTGACGTCCTTCGAGCCAGCTCAGCGGTTTCACGCCCAGGAGTAGGTACCAGCGACCTTAGCACCGCAACGGACTGCTGGCGAACGGACGCTGCCGTTGCCCAGCACGAAGTGATTCCGGGCTGGCTGCTGGAGTGAACTAGATTCCACTCAGATTTGTACGACGACTTTTGATGACCCTTCCACGATGTACCTGGTGCCGGCAGTAGGGTGATCGGTCCCTGGTAAGTGTCAGCGCACGAATGCATCTGAGTGTTGAACAGGAACGTGGACCGCAAGAGACCCTGTTGCTGGCTTCGGTGTTGAACTGCAGTACTGGCAGCGCTATGTGATGCAGTGTTGTCCGTAGGCAGTCTGTTTCTCCATCACTCGATGGTACTGTTCAACGTCCTCCCGTGGAGGGACTGATGACCATAGCTGTTAAGTCCCATAGTGCTCAGAGCCATTTGAACCATTTGAACCTCCCGTGGACAATGAGGTCATTAGACACAGAACACTAGCTCGGGTTATGGAAGGATGGAGAAGGAAAACAGCCGTGCTCTTTCAAAGGAACTGTCGCGGCATTTAACTTAATTGAATTAGGAAAATCACAGAAAAACTAAATGAGTGTTGCCGGTCGCGGGATTCAACCGTCATCCTCCGGAATGCGGGTCCAGTGTGCTAATCACTGCGCTGCCCCGCTCGGTATCTTAAGTTCATCTTAGGCTAGTTTCATAGACTGCCGTGGATCACAGGAAATAGATTCACTACAGTATCGTAATCATGGAATCGAGTACCATTGCTGTGAATGTCATCGATCCCAGTGATCAACTCATGACGAGAGCTGGAGAATTTAAAAGGAGCTAGCATGAGGCTGTGACGTGAAGCTCACTTCATAATGACCGCATGTGTGTCTCTGATTCTGCTCTATTCACTTAACAGACTTAACTGTTCTCACAGTTCCTCGCTGTGTGCTCTTGTGAAAGACATTGAGATCCTTTTTATGTGTCTTACAAGCTAACGAATGTGCTCTGTATCTCTTTTAATACAATTTTCTAATTTCTAGCCCTCTCCAGTTCCGTCCCGCAACAAAATACTGTTGATTTCCATATCGTTGTTTACGTGTATTTACTTGACAATTTGAGGGAATTAATATTAAGTACCATCCAGAACATTGTTTACGTTCTGTGGTAGGGTTACAATAAAATTAATTTTATATTGTGCTGAATCATAGATTAATTTTTTAGAGTGGAATACTTTATTATTGCAAAAATGGATACTACAAATCGCAGTACAACAAACCTACATATTTTGGAACTTCTACATTTGTTTTTTGAATGGTTACACACTAATGCCTCGTCAAGTCTCCCGCAAAGGAAACATTGGTTGGTCTACACTAAACCATATTAAGTGCACTCGGCTTGGAGTTAAAAATAATTTAAGTACGTATTTTTAAGAATATCAATTTTGATAAAACTCACTATTTTAAGAATTTACTCTAGAAATGTTAGAAAACAATGACCTACCCGAATAGGAAATCACAATGGATATACTTGAAATATCTTATTTATGAGATTTTATTGATTGTTTACTGCACAAAGACAACAACTTCTGTCCCACCATTGCTTTAAAAATTTTAAGACTTTCCTTTTTTATTAGCTACTCACTAAGAAGATTTGTCGGTGACAGCCAGAATAGCATATATACCTCAAAATGATTGGGTCTCAAAACTACCCTGTATCTGTAAACAAAAGATTCAACTCTGTGAGATTTTTTTCTACTGAAGTATATCGACATTCGCCTTTGCCTGTAGTCACCCCACAGCTATGTATACAGTATTAACACTTCGTCGCACGAATATTCTCTTTCCTCTATGCTGCTTCCTCTGCGTACATCGAAAGATCACCGAAGAGTGTTACTGCATGAAATCCTTGGAACTTTTACCGCTACGTAAAAAGATGAATTAAGCTTATATTATGTAACAAATAGTATCAGTACTCATACAACCGCGATAAAATCTAAGATCCCACAACGGGCCACGCTACGTAATTTCTGTAAGTCGATCTGCGAGATATATTGAAGTGTTTAGCAAGTGTCTAACAGCTATAATTTTTAAATATCATTTTGATACAACTGCGAGCATTCGAGTTATGCCTCCTTCTTTTGTCTCTTTCCACAATCTTCCAAAGATGATCGAAGAGCAGAGAAGCAGTATAATATTACTATTTAATTTCCACGTATTCGTAGAACCAATTGAATGCTTTACGCTTTGTACTCCAAAGTGTTACGGAAAAATGTTCTAAAAACCGTAAATGGTCCTGGAGACCGAGCTTTAATTTAGAGAAGCAGATGAAGTAAAGCCATTTATGATTTTCCGATGTGATATTCGATACAGAGAGGCTCTGTACTGCAATACGCAGACAGTTCTCCTCATTACACAATTTTTAACCCACAACTTCCCTCCTTTACCGAACTGACTAATCCTTGATGCGTTAGTAAGCTTCTTGTTAACAGATTCCGTCTTGCTTGTTCTGTTTATCTTCCACGTTTCATTTGTGTAAAATGCTACATTCCAGACGAATACAACTAAAAAATACATGGTAATACTTAATCTACATTTTGCGTTACCAAATTTCTCTTTAGAAGAAACGCTTTTCTTCCTGTAGCTAGTTTTCATTTTGTATCTTCTCTACGTGACTGTAATCAGTTATTTTGCTACCCTAATACGAGGGTTATCCAGGAAGTAAATGGACACCACAGTGAAAGCTCGATGAAGCTTTGCACATATGTGTTGGGCAGTGTCTCTAGTAAGACCGTCGATCGCATCAAGACGCTCTTTTCAGTTGTGAGCGCACTGCGAGCGAGTAAAGGTGCAACGATGTCTGCCGCCAAGTTGGGGGGGCCCACTGAGAGGCTTCGCCTTAATGAATGCAGACCACCTAACGCAACTGCTATGCACTTCCTTCTTCGTGGCAATTCTCAGCCACACTTTGCAGGCGCAGTGAAGACGCTCCTACAGCCATTTCGATGGGAAGTGTTCGATTACTTACGGAACAGTCCTAATTGGCTCGTCCTGAGTATCATCTCTGTTCACATGAAACGCTGGATACGAAGACAACTCTTGGGCGCAGGCTACACGCTATAGACCAGCGTAGAGAATTATCAGGAAGCACAGGCGACTGCCTTCTGTGACGATGGTGTTGGAAATCTGGTATAACGCTCCGACAAATGTCTAAGTCGGAAAGGCGACTATGTAGAGATGTATCTGGAAAGTGTAGCTAACTCTTGCAAAAAAAATGTTTCTGATTTTCACTGTGGTTTCCATTTAGCGACCGATCGGAACTTACTTTCTGGACAACCCTCGTAACAAAACAAGTCTGTGTGCCATTACCTAATGTCAACCTCTCAGAAGCATCTGATTCAGTTCGAGTACTCTCCATTACCCTTTTTTATCTTTTAAAATTTGTGTAAGACTCTGTTCATTCCGTTCAGCTGAACTCCTTGACTGCCTCTGATAGATTTACAGTGTCACCAATAGACTTCAACGCTGTTCTTTTTAGTCCTTAAACTTTATTTTACCTTTACAAACTTACCTTTGGTTCCCTTTTCATGTCCTACGACTCATAGAGCGCTATCCTGTTTCTATGTAGTTTGTCGATAAACTTACACTTCGCGCACTGTACCTCTACTACCTTTAGTCTTTCGAAGCTTGTATTTCAGTCAACATAGCCAAAAGCTTTCCGTACATCTACAAAGGCTACACGTATTTGCCTGTATTTTCTTAACCTGGCTTCTAAGAAATGTCATAGGGTTAGTATTTGCACATGTATTCCTAGATTTCTCCAGAAGCCTAAGTGATCTTTCCCAAGTCTAGCTACTATCACTTCTTCCATTCTTCTGTAAAAAAAAACTCGTATTAGAATTTTTCAAACATAAATACTAAACTATTTGCTCGCTAACACGCTCATCTGTCATCATCTACGCTAATATGGACTTCTGTCAGCACTTTCGTTCATTGGTATTAGAACTGTTACATCTTCTGGAAGTCTGAGGATATTTTGCAACGTGGAACAGTTTTATTTAGCAAAAACAGATATAATGTCTGATGGGATAGCAGCAATCAGTTATTGTGTAATGTTACTTATAATCGGTCTTGATTGCAATTTTTTTTATTCGTATGACCGGTTTCGGTTCATTCAGAACCATCTTCAGATCTGATATTTCAGTTACAGGAGTAACCCGTCCAAATCCAGCAACTACGTCACAACTATGTCACATATGTGACGCAGCATGTGAAAGTTGCTGGATTTGGACGGGTTACTCCTGTAACTGAAATATCAGATCTGAAGATGGTTCTGAATGAACCGAAACCGGTCATATGAATTAAAAAAATTATAATCAAGACGGATTATAAGTAACGTAGAACAGTTTTATAATGGTTGGTTCTCTCTAGGGTCACTTTAAATCAGATTGTACGTCACCTACTGCTGCTATCTTGTTTCGACTTCGATCTTTTCAAGCTTGTGAAATTCATCTCAAAGAGCCAAATTGTCCATTTCACCATTACTTACTATTTCTGTTTCTATTGGATTTCAGTACATCTCTTTTCTATTGCTTTCCATATACACCTTTATGTCTTCCCCTCTCATTGGTAATAAATGGATATGATTGTAAAAATACTGGTAATAAGAAATTCGTCAAAATCTAATTTTTTTAACAATCCAGAATTTTTCGATAGAGTTACTGTTTTTCAGAGTTACGGAGAATTAGTTTGTGCTACAAAGATTTTGTAAGTTTTTATTTATTGTCCTCAGATGCTCTACGTTTCTATTCATTGTGAAACGTAACTTGCCCAGTCCCTACTGATGATATTTTGTTTCTGAATTACTGTCCATCTAACTACCCTACCAGCCGAGAAAATAAACGTTCCGTGTTATCGTGATTTCTTGTGGGGTCTCCACTAAATCCTCCTTCCGCAAATGCGAAAGCCTTGTACTCCCTCGACGCTGTACTCTCCCTAGCGCGTAGCAGGCTAGAGTTTTAACGTGGTTCTGTTCTCTCATAACTCGGAAGGGCCATAGTGCTGGAGAAACATTAGGGTGTTTTTTATTTTCACTGGATGGTCCAGAAACAAATGTGAAAGTTGTCTACTGTTAGACACATTCCATGAGACGTATTAATGCAAGTGTCAATAATCACCTGCTTGTTTTAAATAACCTGTTGTCACCTAGCAATAAGGTGTAGTACTAAGTCGCTGGGTGGCTAACATCTCAACAAGTCGTCTGACGTGAGTCAGCCGATAGGAAAGCTTGCCAGGAAAATCGGTTCTCGTTGTCACCAAAGAGACACTTCCGAACCGAACATCCTCGCCCTCCCCCTTGCTGATGTGAAGACATTTCGGTCTGTTCCGTATGGACGCTTTTCCTTGTGATAATGAAATATGCCAGTATACACGTGATGTGTTTCGACAGTGGAAGGAACCTGTGGCCACTGGAGACAGTGCCAAAGTTCCTCCAAAAATCATAACACAACACATGCACAAATGTTATACTAACAAATGTAAAACCACCTGATTATGGAGGTTGAAACGAGTTGTGGAGACAGATAAACAGAGACTGGTAACAATAAACCTGTTGTTTCATTTAATATCTAAGGTTCTTTAGAGGAAAAAAAATCAAGTTCGCCATTAAGTGGTTCCGTATATGCATTTAAAGGCCTTGCCACTTCTAATTTTTCTTTTCTGATAAAAGTATTTGAAATGTTTTGAAAAGTAGTTTTTCGAAACACCAACGGTCATAAAATACGACTAAAACATAACTAAAACAGTCTAGACTGCATAAAATATTGTAGTTTAAAAACGGTGTCCGGTTTCGATCAATGATTATCCTCAGACTTTCACTCACTGATGACTGCTGGAACTGGTGGCGTGGAGCACTGTCTGCACTAGGTTGGTGCGAAAAACAACTGCCTAGGCAGCTTTTGTTACTCGTATGTTTTTAAATATTAGTTTACTTGTTGGAATTGTGTGGTACTATCGCGAACCGGTTGACTCTCGCATAGCTACTAGTAATATTAAAGGTGGAATATCAGCTCTTCGAAGCCACGAAAGTAAAAAAGAAGTAGAAACGTAGAAACACGGATATTTTTTAACGCCGTTATCCAGTGCAGTTGCACGCATGCTAAACAAACCTGGCGAATTCCCCGATCTCACTAATGGCGAAATCATGCGGGAATGTTCTGGACTGGTGGATGCGGTGCGAATCGCTGGACGCACTGACGCGTAAATTTTTCTCTGCCGTCTCTCTCCGAGCTGACTGGCAGTTAAATCTGGAATTCAAATTACTGAAAAAACCCTGCGTTCTGTTTTCTGTGGGAAGTATGTAGCAGATATTTGCAGCACCTAAAAAAAGTGTCACATTAGTGTACCTTTGGAAATAGACCACACAGAATATACCGGAACAAATTAAAGCTTTTTTCCTCGATGGCAGTAGTCGTTTACATATTCATTTTTTTGTGTTGCCCACCTTCCCTATTTGTCTGCTGCATCAGAAGGCTCTTACAAGTTACCTACAGAGTTAGAGGAAAAACAAATTAGCGCAAAACACTAATTCACATATTTTATTCTAAGGCTGCCTCTCTATTCTGCTAGCCATTTCTATCGATATCCGGTGTTATGACCTCAAACGTTTCCTATTCTTTACTGACTTCTTTTCAGCTCATCCTGGAAGCTTTATGACGTAGTCTCCCAGACTGTGTTTGTGTGGTCGAGGGGAGGGAAGACGTAATAGCATTGCTAAAACTAAAAAAATAAAAAAAACTAGTCAGCCGAGACCTTCTTAGCCACTAAGGAAAGAGTTTCTTTGCTTAGTTTATTCAGTAATCGATACTTTGTATCGTCAACCACGTCTTTAACGTAATGCATATATGTTTTCATACTCGTTAGTACGATATGCATATCTGTGACTCCTTTCTGTGGCATTGTTATGGATGACAAACAGCCAGTCTGTGTTTTCTCTGTGTGTTTATTTTACTCTTAATCTATTCGTAACCTGTGTGACGTCTGATGTCGCCATCCAGCAACCCACTAGGTCCTCTTCCGGAGCTTTTCTAGTCTCTTAGAATTCTGAAGTGCACTGCCTTTGTCTATTTACCGTTTTTATTAACGATGTGTTTCAGTCAACTTTTAATTTTCGGTTTAGTCTCTTCCTTGTCTCATTCCTTTAACTGTCTCCCTTACTAATTACCGACAAGCATCTGTCCACCATCTCCTGAGCAGTCCTAAGATTTAGGCTTATTGTTGTATCGAAAGTGTGTATCATATGGTTATTCACCTAAAATGGTGATAAACATTTCTTTTAATTTTACCTAGTTTTTCTTTTCATCACACTTCTTATATCCTTCTGACATTCTCAGCTACCAAGATCGGTGCTACAAAAGATGAGACCGAAATGTCTAGAATACAGCTACTAATATAACAACACACATAACTATGCCCAAACTTTGCAGTACATGGAATAGCAAAATACGTTGTTTAGATCACTACATAATCTCGCCATCGGTACTGTAAGTGATGCTATAAAATTTACTTCCATGTTGGTTTAGTGAGCTACTCTAGAAGTAGGCGTATTACGTTTAAAGTAACAGCTATGTACAGACTTATTATTGGGACGATTACAAGTGCTCATATTCATCACCACTTAACAACTGAAAGGTCCTAGCGTAAACATTCTTAGTTACATATGAGAAAAAGAGATGGCGCAGTGGTAGTACAAAACGATATTATCATCTCACTTCATATTAAAGCGTGGATCTACTGTTCGATACAGTTACATATTCCTAAATTATTATCATATCATTGTCAGTATTCCACATTTAAAAAGAAACTGTCTGTAAAATAAAGGACAACATTCATGAAACTTTATTTATACATAAACTGTTTCATATCATTTTAGAAAATTTCTGGAAATATTTTATAAACATTCTTAATAATTGTTTACCATACTTTCCTTTCTACAAAGTGACAACCAATACGACAACCTATAACCACTTAGAAACTCAACTACTGTACAGTTAACGGTATAATATGTAGGTTGATTGTAGTAAATCCGGGAACAGCTCGACAGCTACAACCACAGATTTTATATTCCATCAAGAATCATTCTAGGCATGTGTATCTACAAAGGTTTGTGGTTTATCCTTTTGTTGTCAATTGCAATATTTATACTAACTCATCCAGGACATTACATTATGCGAGGTGTAGGTGGAAACTCGTCGCCTGGCACCTATATGTAATCTAATCACCTGATATCTAGCTGAACATTCTTCCTGTGTTCAATATAACCAGTGTACAATTATTAAGACATATGAGATTGTAATCGCTCTTAAGCTGGGCCCATGATCTAGCATTAACGGCTCGGTATACTTATACCTGTGCTACAACAAATATGTTCACATGAGATTCATCTTAGATGACTAATGTCAAAATGCAGTCACTTAACAACATATGTCCAAATCAGTATAAATAACATTTTTACACAAAGAATGTTTAAGGCATCTTTTAATAGAGAATTACATTTTATGCCTATGTTTATCTAAAAAAAAGTTTTCCTTAAGGTATTTCTAAACTTTTTTTCAATAATTCTTAATATCAAATTACAGAAAATGAATCTAAAACTGTTTCAAAAATTCTTATATATGTCTGATAATGCCTTATGTGAAGTAGTTTTATTTACATCCATTCATGTTATTGTTATGGTCTTCAGCCCAAAGACTGATTTTATGCAGCTCTCCATGCTACTGTATCCTGTGCAAGCCTTTTCATCTCCAAGTAATTACTGCAAGCCACATCCATCTGAATCTGGTTACTGTATTCACTCTTGGTCTCCCTCTACGATTGCATCCCCACCCCCACCCCCACGCTTCCCTCCAGTACTAAATTGGTGATACCTTGATGCTTCACAATGTGTTCTACCAACCGATCCCTTCTTCTAGTAACGGTGTACCACAAATTTCTCCCCAGTTCTATTCTGTACCTTCTTATTTATTACATGATCTCCCCATCTAATATTCAGCATTCTTCTGTTGCACCGCATTTCAAAAGCTTCTGTTCTCTTCTTGTCTAAATTGTGTATCGTCCATTTCCACTTCCATAAATGGCTACACTCAATACAAATACTTTCAGAAAGCACTTCCTGACACAGAATTCTATACTCCACGCTAACATCTTAATCTAGACTCGCTCTTAACAAATTAATCTTCTACAGAAACCTTTTCTTGCCATTGCCAGTCTACTACCTTAACCATCTTCAGTTATTTTGTTTCCCAAATAGAAAAACTCATCTACTACTTTGAGTGTCTCATTTCCTAATCTAATTCCTTCAACATTACATGATTTAATTCGATTACATTCCATTATTCTTGTTTTCCTTTTGTTTGAGTTGATCTTATATCCTCCATTCAAGACACAGTCCATTCCGTTCAACTGCTCTTATAAGTCCCTAACTGTCTCTAACAGAATTATAATGCCATCGGCAAACCTCAAAGACTTCATCTCATCTCCCTGGACATTAATTCCTACTCCCAATTTTTCTTTTGATTCGTTTACTGTTTGCTCACTAAACAGATTGAACAACATCGTTGATAAGCTCAAGCCTGTATCATTCCCCACTCCAGTCGCAGATTCGAATCCGGCCTCGGGCATGGACGTGTGTGATGTCCCTAGGTTAGTTAGGTTTAAGTAGTTCTAAGAGTAGGGGACTGATGACCTCATATGTTAAGTCCCATACTACTCAGAGCCATTTGAACAAATTGTATCATTCCCTTCTCAAGCACTGCTTCCCTTTCGTACCCCTAGACTCCTATAACTCCCATCTGGTTTCTGTACAAATTGTAAATGGCCTTTCGCTCCGTGTATTTTACCCCTGCCACCTTTAGAATTTGAAAGAGAGTGTTCTAGCCAACATTTTCAAAAGCTTTCACTAAGTCTACAAATGCTCTTAACATAGGATGGCCTTTCCTTAATCTGTTTTTATGAGAAGTCATAGCCTTAGTATTTCTGCGTGTGTTCCTACATTTCTCCGAAATGCGATCTGATCTCCCCCGAGGTTAGTTTCTACCAGTTTTTCCACATTTCTGTAAAGGATACGTGCTAGTATTTTGCAAACGTGACTTATGAAACTGGTAGTTCGGTATTTTTCACAGCTGAGAGCGTCTTCTTTCTTTGGGATTGGAATTACACTCCTGGAATTTGAAATAAGAACACCGTGAATTCATTGTCCCAGGAAAGGGAAACTTTATTGACACATTCCTGGGGTCAGATACATCACACGATCACACTGACAGAACCACAGGCACATAGACACAGGCAACAGAGCATGCACAATGTCGGAACTAGTACAGTGTATATCCACCTTTCGCAGCAATGGAGGCTGCTATTCTCCCATGGAGACGATCGTAGAAATGCTGGATGTAGTCCTGTGGAACGGCTTGCCATGCCATTTCCACCTGGCGCCTCAGTTGGACCAGCGTTCGTGCTGGACGTGCAGACCGCGTGAGACGACGCTTCATCCAGTCCCAAAAATGCTCAATGGGGGACAGATCCGGAGATCTTGCTGGCCAGGGTAGTTGACTTACACCTTCTAGAGCACGTTGGGTGGCACGGGATACATGCGGACGTGCATTGTCCTGTTGGAACAGAAAGTTCCCTTGCCGGTCTAGGAATGGTAGAACGATGGGTTCGATGACGGTTTGGATGTACCGTGCACTATTCAGTGTCCCCTCGACGATCACCAGTGGTGTACGGCCAGTGTAGGAGATCGCTCCCCACACTATGATGCCGGGTGTTGGCCCTGTGTGCCTCGGTCGTATGCAGTCCTGATTGTGGCGCTCACCTGCACGGCGCCAAACACGCATACGACCATCATTGGCACCAAGGCAGAAGCGACTCTCATCGCTGAAGACGACACGTCTCCATTCGTCCCTCCATTCACGCCTGTCGCGACACCACTGGAGGCGGGCTGCACGATGTTGGGGCGTGAGCGGAAGACGGCCTAACGGTGTGCGGGACCGTAGCCCAGCTTCATGGAGACGGTTGCGAATGGTCCTCGCCGATACCCCAGGAGCAACAGTGTCCCTAATTTGCTGGGAAGTGGCGGTGCGGTCCCCTACGGCACTGCGTAGGATCCTACGGTCTTGGCGTGCATCCGTGCGTCGCTGCGGTCCGGTCCCAGGTCGACGGGCACGTGCACCCTCCGCCGACCACTGGCGACAACATCGATGTACTGTGGAGACCTCACGCCCCACGTGTTGAGCAATTCGGCGGTACGTCCACCCGACCTCCCGCATGCCCACTATACGCCCTCGCTCAAAGTCCGTCAACTGCACATACGGTTCACGTCCACGCTGTCGCGGCATGCTACCAGTGTTAAAGACTGCGATGGAGCTCCGTATGCCACGGCAAACTGACTGACACTGACGGCGGCGGTGCACAAATGCTGCGCAGCTAGCGCCATTCGACGGCCAACACCGCGGTTCCTGGTGTGTCCGCTGTGCCGTGCGTGTGATCATTGCTTGTACAGCCCTCTCGCAGTGTCCGGAGCAAGTATGGTGGGTCTGACACACCGGTGTCAATGTGTTCTTTTTTCCATTTCCAGGAGTGTATTACACTCTTCTTTAAGTCTGAAGGTATCTCATACATCTTGCTCATCAAATCGAAGAGTTTTGACATGGCTCGCTCTGCCGAGACTATCAGTAGCTCTAAAGGAAAGTTGTCTACTGCCGGGACCTCGTTTCGAGTTAAGTCTTTCAATGCTTTGTCAAATTATTCTTCACTCAGCATCATATCTCACTTCCCATTTTCATCTACGTCCTCTGACATTTCCATAATATTGCCCTCAAGTACATCTCAATTGTTTAGACTCTCTATATAGACCCTCCATCCTCCTGCTATCCCTTCTTTGCTTAGTTTTGGTTTCCCATCTGAGGTCTTGATATTCATACGGGTTGTTCTCTTTTCTCCAAGGATCTCTTTAATTTTCCTGTAGGCAGCATCTATCTTACCGCTAGTCACACAGACTTCTACAGCCTTATGTTCGTCCTCTAGCCATTTTTGCTTAGCCATTTTGCACTTTCTCTCGATTTCATATTTTAGACGTTTTTATTCCCTTTCGCTTGCTTCATTTATTGAATTTTTTTATATTTTCTTCTTTCATCGATTAAATTCAGTATCTCTTGTGTTATCCAAGGATTTCTACTAGCCCTCGTCTTTTTAAGTACTTGATCCTCTGCTGCTTCACTAATTCATCTGTTAAAGCTACCCATTCTACTACTAATGTATTCATTTCCCCTCTTCTTGTCAATCGTTCCCTAATCCTCCCTCTGAAACTATCTACAACCTCTGGTTCTTTCAGTTTATCAAATGGTTCAAATGCCTCTGAGCCCTATGCGACTTAACTTCTGAGGTCATCAGTCGCCTAGAACTTAGAACTAATTAAACCTAACTAACCTAAGGACATCACACACATCCATGCCCGAGGCAGTATTCGAACCTGCGACCGTAACGGTAGCTCGGCTCCAGACTGTAGCGCCTAGAACCGCACGGCCACACCGGCCGGCTTCAGTTCATCCAGGTCCCATCTCCTCAGTTTTAATCTGCAGTTCGTAACCAATAAATTGTGGTCGGAGTCCTCATGTGCTCCTGGAAATGTTCTACAATTTAAAACGTGGTTCTGAAATCTCTGTCTTACCATTGTATAATCAATCTGACACCTTCCGCGGTCTCCAGCTCTCTTCCATGTATACAACAGTCTTTCATGATTCTTAAACAAAGTTTTAGCTAAGATTAAGTTGCGCTCCGTGTAAAATTCTGCCAGGCGTCTTCCTCTTTCATTCCTTTCCCCCGGTTCATATTCATCTTCTACTTTTCCTTTTCTTCCTTTTCTTGCTATCGTATTTCATTCCCCCAAGACAATTATATGTGCGTCTCCCTTAATTATCCAAAAATTTCTTTTATCTTATCATACATTGTCTCAATCTCCTCCTCATCTGCGGAGGAGGTAGTTACCAAATAAACTTGTACTGCTGTTGTGGGGGTGATTTAACGAGCATTGCGCTCTCATTTAAATATATGGCCGAAAGAGTCAGCCTACAGGAATTGTGAAACGAACCCCGTCGTCCAAGACCGTGTGCCACAACGGGCGCAGATTCACTACGAGATGGGGAAACTCACAGGCTTCTATTGTCTATTGAGGCGTAAGGGCTGTAGTGTGCGAGTGAGACAGACGAGAACCTACGTCATAGGGAAACCCAATAGAAATAATTGGTGGGCAGGGAGACGTAGCAGTGATAAATATGGCATACCTAAGATCGGCCATAAAGGGAAATACTTATGGAAACTATATAATTCCATAGTAATTCAGGGAATGAAGCCACGTATTTTAATCTGACATCCTCCATAAATTTTAATGGTGATCCCAAGAAAACTTGAATAATGATCATATTTATAATAGTTTATGATTTACTGTTAAAGAGAAATTAATAAGTTTTGTAACAAAGACCTGAATGCTAAAATCAGAACGCTTTGGCCGATCTTAACGATCGATATTTCATATAGAAGAGCATCATTAAAATGAAAAACGTTTAAATATCAACTCTGTAACTTTATTTGTTTAAAAGATATAGTAAATTTAAATTATCATTATCTTCAGTTAAGCATCAGATCATCATTTCCTCCACACAGGACAAACTGAACGATGACAGCATGACACCTTATTGAATCACTAGGTATTAGAATATTTGTTGTGAAACTTAGTGCATAATAGTTACTTTTGTTTTTTATTTATTTGTCAGAAAGCACACTGGTGCACGGCTACTGGCCATGACATTCAAAGTTAAGAAAGAAATTATATTGGTTTATGTAAAAGAATTTAACTTTTATCATGTAATGGATAATATTGTTACTTTATTTAGAACGTGGAAGTAGTCAAGCTTTGATTATTTAAATACACTCCTGGAAATCTGGAAATTGAAATAAGAACACCGTGAATTCATTGTCCCAGGAAGGGGAAACTTTATTGACACATTCCTGGGGTCAGATACATCACATGATCGCACTGACAGAACCACAGGCACATAGACACAGGCAACAGAGCATGCACAATGTCGGCACTAGTACAGTGTATATCCACCTTTCGCAGCAATGCAGGCTGCTATTCTCCCATGGAGACGATCGTAGAGATGCTGGATGTAGTCCTGTGGAACGGCTTGCCATGCCATTTCCACCTGGCGCCTCAGTTGGACCAGCGTTCGTGCTGGACGTGCAGACCGCGTGAGACGACGCTTCATCCAGTCCCAAACATGCTCAATGGGGGACAGATCCGGAGATCTTGCTGGCCAGGGTAGTTGACTTACACCTTCTAGAGCACGTTGGGTGGCACGGGATACATGCGGACGTGCATTGTCCTGTTGGAACAGCAAGTTCCCTTGCCGGTCTAGGAATGGTAGAACGATGGGTTCGATGACGGTTTGGATGTACCGTGCACTATTCAGTGTCCCCTCGACGATCACCAGTGGTGTACGGCCAGTGCAGGAGATCGCTCCCCACACCATGATGCTGGGTGTTGGCCCTGTGTGCCTCGGTCGTATGCAGTCCTGATTGTGGCGCTCACCTGCACGGCGCCAAACACGCATACGACCATCATTGGCACCAAGGCAGAAGCGACTCTCATCGCTGAAGACGACACGTCTCCATTCGTCCCTCCATTCACGCCTGTCGCGACACCACTGGAGGCGGGCTGCACGATGTTGGGGCGTGAGCGGAAGACGGCCTAACGGTGTGCGGGACCGTAGCCCAGCTTCATGGAGACGGTTGCGAATGGTCCTCGCCGATACCCCAGGAGCAACAGTGTCCCTAATTTGCTGGGAAGTGGCGGTGCGGTCCCCTACGGCACTGCGTAGGATCCTACGGTCTTGGCGTGCATCCGTGCGTCGCTGCGGTCCGGTCCCAGGTCGACGGGCACGTGCACCTTCCGCCGACCACTGGCGACAACATCGATGTACTGTGGAGACCTCACGCCCCACGTGTTGAGCAATTCGGCGGTACGTCCACCCGGCCTCCAGCATGCCCACTATACGCCCTCGCTCAAAGTCCGTCAACTGCACATACGGTTCACGTCCACGCTGTCGCGGCATGCTACCAGTGTTAAAGACTGCGATGGAGCTCCGTATGCCACGGCAAACTGGCTGACACTGACGGCGGCGGTGCACAAATGCTGCGCAGCTAGCGCCATTCGACGGCCAACACCGCGGTTCCTGGTGTGTCCGCTGTGCCGTGCGTGTGATCATTGCTTGTACAGCCCTCTCGCAGTGTCCGGAGCAAGTATGGTGGGTCTGACACACCTGTGTCAATGTGTTCTTTTTTCCATTTCCAGGAGTGTATATTAAAACGTAAAATAATGTAGAATGAACTGTAGCCAATCAGATGGACGTTCAGGAAAGTGAACTTCACTAGTCAGTTCTTCGAGTATGTTCGGCGAGCGGGAAGCGCGGCCGGGGACGGGCAGAGAGACAGTGCTGGTTCAGACGCGATAGCGGACAGTTCGCTGGAGACACCAAAGTGGATTGTTCGGAATGAGACGCGAAAGCGGGCAGTCAGTTTTTAGGCATCTAGGAAGTGTAACGACTTGGAAAATTTTTCGTTGTGTGGTATCGCGGGACAGGTCTCTGAGCGGTGACCAGTCGCATGCCTGGTGTGAACTCTTACCTTTTCGTGTAAGTGATGAGGTGGATTATCGGACTTGCGTTTCGCGATGAGATTGTGAATGATCGAACTGAGGCAAATAGATATGCGCTCGAGTCTAACAGTAACTCTATATACGATCACTTTAGCTATTAGTTTGCTTGCTGAATAAGCATTATTCTAACCAAATCGCAACTGAGTGGCCTCCATCATTTATGGGTCGTTAATTTAGTCCTCCATATTATTACTACTGCTACTATATGTTATGTCAACTCTGTTTCATACTATTTCCCATCTTGCCATCAGCCATACAAGTTAACCAAAGGGTCACAAGTGTCTAATTTACGGCGTAGAATGCGACATCTGCGGTTAGACGAGTTTGAGCCAAGATATTTCGACGTAGAGGAACCGCATGGGAGCCCGAACATCTTTGGGATGTTAGCTCGCATGGGTATGGGCTTCGTGTCTATCTTGGCTACAATAACGTATTCACTATGCTGTTCATAGTAGCTTATCCATGTTCCTTTTTTATTCATTATTAAACCTACTCCTGCATTTCCCCTATCTGATTTCGTATTCATAACCCTGTATTCAACTGACCAGAAGTTCTGTTTCTCCTGCCACTGATCTCCACTAATTCCTACTATACCTAACTTTAATCTATCCAATTCCCTTTTTAAATTTTCTAACCAACCTGCACCATTAACGGATTTATTCCACGCTGCGACCCGCAGAACGCCAGTTTTGTGTCTCTTGATAATGACACTATCCTGAGTAGTCCCATCCCGGAGATCCGAATGGGGAACTATTTTACCTCCGGAATACTTTATCCTAGACGGCGATATCATCATTCAACCAGATTGTGAGACTGTATCATTTATTCATGCTTCTGAAATCCGTTGATGGAGAGTCAGGTTTATCTGTGCTGTAGACTCACACTGTGTATGTGAAAATTCACGAGAAGCTGTATCCCTTGTTTCTCTGATATTCACTTAAATGTGTGGGATGTACGGCATTTTGCTTTTGGCCCCTATAGATCTCAGCGCCTCATCTGTATTCTAGTTAGGGGACGATGTTGGTAGACTTCGCTGCTTGACTTCAATCCTTTCCACAATGGCCACTTAGTGTTTGGAGTTGGTTGTTTACTGTGCGGGAATCGACTTTCGTGTGCAGTGTAAACATGAACTATGTTGAATCTGTTTTAAATGCTAACATAAGGTAAACCTGTGAGGACGGGCCACGAGTAGTGCTTCTATAGTTGAGTCGGTGGAGCACATGCCTACGAGAAGCAAAGGTCCCGAGTTTGAGTCTCGGTTCGTCAAACAGTTTTCATCTGCCAGGAAGTTTCATATCGGTGCACACTCCTTTGCAGTGCGAAAATCTCATTCTGGGAATAGAAAAGTAAATTATCAGGAAAAGTTGAGCGCAAAAGAACGGAGATTCCAAGAACATATCCTTTGATTGAGAGAGTGACGAAATCAAATAGGCGTGACTACAAGCGAACATTTAACAAGAAACTGTATAGTTAGCACAAGTTGTTGTGTGGCTGCAGCGTAAGAATACCTGATTTTTATGCCCAAAAGTATATTTGTGACAGGGATATTGACCGAAAAAAATGGAAAAGCACAAAAACACCCACTTACACAAAAATGCGAAACGGAGAATTGTGAAAGCATACACGTTATATCGTTATTGCCCTTATCTGTACTTCATTATGTACAAAATAACAGAATTACACTAAACAAGTTCTTTCTTTCGTCATAAAAGTTAACTTTTGGTATGAAATCGTTGCTCTTACCTCAAAACACCAAGTTGAATAATGTTCTAACTTCAGCTGAAAGTTAGTATCTTTCTTTGTATTAAATAAACGAAAAATAAGCTTTTACTAGCATAATTTCAAATCTGCTATTAGGTCATGTACTCCAGAAAAAGAGAACTTTTCATCACTGATGAAACCGTTACGAAAGCTTTGGATCTTGCAACAGTGACGACGAAGATAATCTGTTACAAGAAGATATGGATAAAATTTTTCTAGAAGCAGATATGGAAAATTAAAGAGGACATGTAGTACACAGTAAGTACTCCCTCACTTACTATGTACACTCTTTGACATAAAACTCGACCGGCGGCCGGCCGCTTCAGAGGCTAAGTCCGCGCCGATCGCGACATGGGACAAAAAAACTGGCCAACTCGCTAATTCTCTAAGTCCGGTTATCTGCACAATCGGGCAACACAGTACACTGCGGCGCTTCCTGGACGAAAACTTGTCCCATGATAGAGAAGCCTTAGGCTGATTATGCCTTTGGTCTAGCGGTAGCGTGCGTTGTTTCTGTTCATGATGTCAGTGGACCGAGAGCAGCTGGCGTAAGATATTTTTATAGCCTCTTCTGTCTGAATGCTGAAGATGTGAATGTAATGGTAGCGCAGATTCAATCTATTTCGCTTTCTGACACACCGATATCAAAATTTTATCCAGTAACGATTTTGCGGCAGATTTCCTGCCGACTGTCCTCCTCTGGACGCCGTATGCGGCAAAGCTCCGGGATCCATTTGCTGGCTACTCGCAGCGGCCGTGGCGACAGCAGTGGCCTTGCTCTCCCCCGTTCTTTATCGAAAGCGCCTGCTACCGCTCATCGCTTTTGATGATTTAAAACGCTTTATTATTAAATGTTACTCCACAGAAAATTTCTACAATTTCCATTCACGCCCAAAAGCAACGGAGACAGACTCCCTGATTAGTAGGCGGGTATTATATTACATTAATCGGCAAGAGCTGAGTATGGCCCGAAATTAATTTTATAGATTGGGACGAAATTAAACCGCCTCACTACATTCCAAGAATTTATAAATGCTTCACACCTCGTTTCTTTTCCTTTCAAACTCAACTATTTGTGCAATGTTTGGATGTTTTCGTCAAGCCAGAGTGAGCGTCTGTAGTATAAAGTGTATTATAGTTCTTGTTTCATTCCTTATGGTAAGTCTATGCGATAAACTGTGTGAATACCTTGCAATGCATGCTCTGTAGCAGTGCAGGAACACTGCACATTTGGAGTTCCATGTATGGGTTCATGAAGTATTTATTGTTGATCGGAAGTGATAGTTAAGGTCATCAGATTTAAACCAGAAAAATTTGTCGTTTTGAAGGTTTCAGATAACGGAAAGGAATTGCTAACGACGGTGTTAGAAAACGTCTACAGTTAAATGCTATTGCAATAATTTAAAAGAAGGGAACTATATTAATCAACATGTGCACTTCATAAACAACCTTCTGACATGTTAGACCTCTATGACGAACACACTGGCAGCAACAGGCGGACTATAGTCACTGCGATGTTGCCTGAGCCTCAAAACGCAACCTTAAACACACAAACAGAGGAGGAGGAGATTAACGTCCCGTCGACAACGATGTCATTAGAGACGGAGCACAAGCTCGGGTTAGGGAAGGATGGGGAAGGAAATCGGCCGTGCCCTTCCTAAGGAACCATCCCGGCATTTGCCTGAAGCGTTTTAGGGAAATCACTGAAAACCTAAATCAGAATGTCCGGGCGCGGGATTGCACCGTCGTCCTCCCGAATGCACACACAAACAGGTGTTACTTACGTGAAGAACGCCCTTCTTGGAGTCCAGAAATTAAATATACTTTCTAATTGTGTCATCTTACAGTGGATTATATCGTACGAGTCTTCGATGTGGAAAACGAATGTCAAGTGAATTTAACGAGGTAATGCTGGCCTACACCCGGAAGTAAATGCACTATCAGAGTGTTGGTAAATACTTGCTACGACGCTGCCATTTCTCGGCTCTCTGACGAGGCAGCTCTTCAGCGAAATGCTTGCCGTGATTCTCCGATACGGTTCTTCAGAGTGGAGACGCGCGCGCACGTTTGGTTTTTATGCGGCGTTCTCCCCTGATGGTTTCTGACGTCGCCTTGTGGGCTACGTATACATTTGAGACATTCTATTATCATTAATCCACAATGATACAAGTTTCAGCTTCCGGCGTGGAAGAAGGCTGTTGATGCCGACATTATATCATTTCAACGTAGGGAAAGCAAAACGTATCATTCAATGTTTCTCATTCAACATAAAGCATGTCAGGTAATTTTCCGTAACGTTCATAATCATCTAAAACTACAAACGAAGTAAAAATACGTCGGAAGCTAATTCGACTTGAATATCAAACGCTTTGCACCTCGATGTCCAATTTGTCCACGTGCAATCTTTTGCAGCATACACATATAATGTCATGATTACCACGAGAACGAAGAAATATGTTGGTAAGGATGGAAGCAAGAAGAGACGCAGTCAACAAATATTCGATCCCTCATGGCATTTATTTAATTTGAGACGTAAGAAGAGGTAAAGCGGGAATTTACTTTCGTTAACACGAAAGATATGCCGCACATATTGATAACGAGGAAGTCTGCGTCTTTATACGTTTCCTCCTCGAAATTTGTATGCTCTATTATATACTAAGTAGCCCGATCATTGTGAAACATCCCCTTAGAAAAATTGTGCATGACTGTGCTTAAACTGACACACAATATTTTTAGCGCAACGGAATCTGACTTTCAAAAATCCCTACAAAAGAATGGCCCTGACTAACATTAACCTATACGTTTCACAAATCACTTACCTCACAAAAATCTTGGTTACTCGAACTACTGCAATACACCGAGCGCCACTACTGCCAGCTAAACAAAAGATTCAAACTACGGAAGGCACTAACTACTGATAGGCATAGTTAGCAAATGAAAGATTTTAATAGAGAACAAACAATGTATTTACGTTAATAGTCATCAAAAATCATAATATATATAGCAGTTCATGACATCCAGTCTTACAAATATCAAAACTCCGCCATTTCTCTCCCCACATCCACCACTGCTGGCGGCTCACCTCCAACTGCGCAACGCTACGCGCTGTTCACATCCAGCAGCCCAACACTACAATGGCAGACAACAATGCAAACTAGCCACAGACAGCACAAAGCACAGCCAGTGATTGTCATACAGAGCGCCACGTAACGTTGCCAATAAGAAAACATAAACAGCCTACTTACAATTGTTTCAGTAATGTTACCCTCTTGTTTGACCCCGTAACGATGAACAGATTCCAAATGCATGTCTCTGCATGAAAGTAGCTGTTCGAACCCTTCCTGGGTTGTTTTTTTGTGTTTTATTGCTTGGAATTCCTGATGCAGACCACTGTGCCTTCCCCCCTCGTGGGTAGGTCTCAAAATTAACCCGCTTTTTATCCAATAGCATAATTTATTCAGACAGCATCAGCACAAGACTATCAAACAAAGCCTTCCATTTACAGTTGCAACACTCTAACCAGCACTGACCGAAGTGTAATCCACGGTCATGGTCCGAAATTAGCAGCTGTCTGCTACTGTGGCAAAGTCCGTACTACACTTTCGATTCCGCAGCACCATTTTATCTGGTAACACTGTGTAGTTGCAGAGTTTTGCCAGCATGTCTGTCCTCACACTGTCAACTTTATGTCTCTCACTTCTTCTGTAGCGTAGATCACGAGGAGCCGAGGAAAATGAGTGTATTCTGCATGACGTAACATTCAGTATTCCCATCTTTCACAGCCACTCTTCACGTGCGTCGATACCAAATAGGAATGTGAAAACTCTTGCGAGTGAGAGAATGACAATAAAAATCGTAACAAGAACAAGCAAATAATGAATGATGTTTATTCCAACGCAGAACGAGAATGGCTTTAAATATAAAAATCTATATCTAATCTATATCCATATCTATTGACCTTTGAGTTGGCACAATGCAAATATATTCTTAGCATTTAGTTACTGAATTTAGTCCTGGATGTTTGCAGAGGAAAGGAAAAGTCGGTACTTCTCGCTAGTGTAATATAATGTGAACCAGCAACTACCCTTTCCTTAGAATACGACTCAAGCAGGTCCTCAAGTAGGTACCAAGGCACTGCTGCATTCTGTTCCCTGACATTGCTCTGATGACGGTTAATGCAGATAGTTCCGATTATAAAATACAAAACGTATTGCAGGTTAGTTCCTAGGATAGTAACATTAAATTTTCGTTGTAGACGGCACATGAACGTGACGACTGCCCATATTACTCATCAGAATAAAAAGACAATATTATGGGAATTTAGCAAGATTACTCAACATGAATTCTGAAATTGGGTGACTGACCGCACAGGTGCTAAACGTCGTAAAGAGTATACGATGTCTTAATCGCATTAGGAATATGAAGATCGTCTTCGACAGCTCGCAACTTTCACATTGCTATCTCCACCCTACCCCAGACAGCCCTCGGTGGAGCTGCACCACGCTGCCGATGTAATGGAAGCGCCGACCGCGGTGGCCACGCGGTTTAGGCGCTGCAGTCCGGAACCGCACGACTGCTACGGTAAGTTCAAGATGCTATTCTGAGCAGCTGGTGGAGAAAAATTCGGTAGCTGACGTCTCTTTGTGTGTAGTCAACAACGATGTGTACGGGGCTCTATTCCCAGTGAGCGCTGAACTCTTCGTCATATTATTTGTAGTTCAAACGTGCTCACATGTCACTGCTGGTGCAACAAACACATATTTAACGTTCGTTTTCTCTAGAATATAACAGCGACAGGTGCCGGTTTGGAGTGCTGGGAAGGAAAAAATTAATGTTTCGTCTCGTCATTTCGGTTAAAACATCTAGCTACCGCCGCGAAAATCCGATATGTCACATTTGACTGTGCTTCGATAGGAATCCGATTAGGTTCTGGGTTCGAATCCGTGTCCAACACAAAGCTTTACCTCACGGCATTTCAAGTAAGTTACTTGTGAAGAAGCAATATTTAACATCTCTCGTAGTTAACAGGGACAATAGATGCTGGGTAGGAATTCGCGTCTGCTAAAAATGTTTGCGTTATGCATTTTAAAGTTGATATTTGCTAACTGATACTGTCTAAAATCGAGGTATATCACTCTCTATATGACTAATCAGGAATGACTGTTCGTTTCCTTCAGTCATGAAATCTTTGCTTAGTCCGCATGAGCTAGGTTTCAATCCATATGCGGAACAAGACGGTTCGTCGTGTTATTTAAAGTTCATACATATTCACAACTATCTGCTCGTGAATAACTTAAATTTTTAATGTCATTTTGTGTTAAATAATAAGTACGGTATGTTACTTTGAAGAGGAAATCATAATACGACGAAATTACTACGTGCATTACCAATCTGACGTAATAATGAGAGTGGTAACATTTCAGGTATGTCACTTATTGTAATAAATGTGAGCTTACAAGCCTTAAGGATAGTCTTATCTGTGATAAGGTGTTCCCTGATATTTGTAGTATCGTGTTATTACATTACATCTTCAGTTATTGCGATACAGAGCAGTGTTTTCTAGTGGTGACTTATTGGAACCATTTTCAATAGTCAAACGATTGTACCAAGGAGCGATTAGAGGACCTGCTAGACAGCTGCGTTATGCCGGTTGCATACGAAGCAGGCGAAATGCAATTTAGGTCGTTCGGATACTTTTGACCACGACTGAACATCTCAAGGTGAAAACATATGAAAATGCACAACTGCACTTTTGCGAACTTCTGTTTTATTTTCGCATCAACACTGTTGTGAACCCACCATCTGGTATCATTGCACTACATTATCATCCATTACACATAATCATTTTGATAGTACACTTGATATTATAGATGAGTAGGACACAAGACAGGACATAGATAATGTCCATTTGACGTCAACAGAGTGTAACATTTTGCTTTTTTTGAATATGACAATGTTCCTCTTCAATAATTTTTAGATTAGTTACAATAAGCTTACGCTGCAAGAGAATTCGCTTATATATTTCAATATGTGGTCTGTTGTCGGTTTGAAGGCCTTCCATTACATCGGCAACGTAGTGCAGCTCCACCGAGGGCTGTCTGGAGTAGGGTGGAGATAGCAATGTGAAAGTTGCGAGCTGTCGAAGACGATCTTCGTATTCCTAATGCGATTAGGACATCGTATACTCTTTACGACGTTTAGCACCTGTGCGGTCAGTCATCCAATTTCAGAATTCATGTTGAGTAATCCTGCTAAATTCCCATAATATTGTCTTTTTATTTTGATGAGTAATATGGGCAGTCGTCACGTTCATGTGCCGTCTACAACGAAAATTTAATGTTACTATCCTAGGAACTAACCTGCAATACGTTTTGTATTTTATAATCGGAACTATCTGCATTAACCGTCATCAGAGCAATGTCAGGGAACAGAATGCAGCAGTGCCTTGGTACCTACTTGAGGACCTACTTGAGTCGTATTCTAAGGAAAGGGTAGTTGCTGGTTCACATTATATTACACTAGCGAGAAGTACCGACTTTTCCTTTCCTCTGCAAACATCCAGGACTAAATTCAGTAACTAAATGCTAAGAATATATTTGCATTGTGCCAACTCAAAGGTCAATAGATATGGATATAGATTAGATATAGATTTTTATATTTAAAGCCATTCTCGTTCTGCGTTGGAATAAACATCATTCATTATTTGCTTGTTCTTGTTACGATTTTTATTGTCATTCTCTCACTCGCAAGAGTTTTCACATTCCTATTTGGTATCGACGCACGTGAAGAGTGGCTGTGAAAGATGGGAATACTGAATGTTACGTCATGCAGAATACACTCATTTTCCTCGGCTCCTCGTGATCTACGCTACAGAAGAAGTGAGAGACATAAAGTTGACAGTGTGAGGACAGACATGCTGGCAAAACTCTGCAACTACACAGTGTTACCAGATAAAATGGTGCTGCGGAATCGAAAGTGTAGTACGGACTTTGCCACAGTAACAGACAGCTGCTAATTTCGGACCATGACCGTGGATTACACTTCGGTCAGTGCTGGTTAGTGTGTTGCAACTGTAAATGGAAGGCTTTGTTTGATAGTCTTGTGCTGATGCTGTCTGAATAAATTATGCTATTGGATAAAAAGCGGGTTAATTTTGAGACCTACCCACGAGGGGGGAAGGCACAGTGGTCTGCATCAGGAATTCCAAGCAATAAAACACAAAAAAACAACCCAGGAAGGGTTCGAACAGCTACTTTCATGCAGAGACATGCATTTGGAATCTGTTCATCGTTACGGGGTCAAACAAGAGGGTAACATTACTGAAACAATGATCGGGCTACTTAGTATATAATAGAGCATACAAATTTCGAGGAGGAAACGTATAAAGACGCAGACTTCCTCGTTATCAATATGTGCGGCATATCTTTCGTGTTAACGAAAGTAAATTCCCGCTTTACCTCTTCTTACGTTTCAAATGAAATAAATGCCATGAGGAATCGAATATTTGTTGACTGCGTCTCTTCTTGCTTCCATTCTTACCAACATATTTCTTTATTCTCGAGGTAATCATGACATTCTATGTATATGCTGCAAAAGATTGCACGTGGACAAATTCGACATCGATGTGCAAAGCGTTTGATATTCAAGTCGAATTAGCTTCCGACGTATTTTTACTTCGTTTGTAGTTTTAGATGATTATGAACGTTACGGAAAATTACCTGACATGCTTTATGTTGAATGAGAAACATTGAATGATCCGTTTTGCTTTCCCTACGTTGAAATGATATAATGTCGGCGTCAACAGCCTTCTTCCACGCCGGAAGCTGAAACTTGTATCATTGTGGATTAATGATAATTGAATGTCTCAAATGTATACATAGCCCACAAGGCGACGTCAGAAACCATCAGGGGAGAACGCCGCAGAAAAACCAAACGTGCGCGCGCGTCTCCACTCTGAAGAACCGTATCGGAGAATCACGGCAAGCATTTCGCTGAAGAGCTGCCTCGTCAGAGAGCCGAGAAATGGCAGCGTCGTAGCAAGTATTTGCCAACACTCTGATAGTGCATTTACTTCCGGGTGTAGGCCGGCATTACCTCGCTAAAGTCACTTGACATTCGTTTTCCACATCGAAGACTTGTACGATATAAACCATTGTAAGATGACTCAATTAGAAAGTATATTTAATTTCTGGACTCCAAGAACGGCGTTCTTCACGTAAGTAACACCTGTTTGTGTGTGCATTCGGGAGGACGACGGTGCAATCCTGCGCCCGGACATTCTGATTTAGGTTTTCAGTGATTACCCTAAATCGCTTCAGTTAAATGCCGGGATGGTTCCTTAGGAAGGGCACGGCCGATTTCCTTCCCATCCTTCCCTAACCCGAGCTTCTGATCCGTCTCTAATGACATCGTTGTCGACGGGACGTTAAAACAGTAATCTCCTCCTCCTCTGTTTGTGTGTTTAGGGTTGCGTTTTGAGGCTCAGGCAACATCGCAGTGACTATAGTCCGCCTGTTGCCGCCAGTGTGTTCGTCATAGAGGTCTAACATGTCAGAAGGTTGTTTATGAAGTGCACATGTTGATTAATATAGTTCCCTTCTTCTAAATTTATGCAATTGCATTTAACTGTAGACGTTTTCTAACACCGTCGTTAGCAATTCCTTTCCGTTCTCTGAAACCTTCAAAACGACAAATTTTTCTGGTTTAAATCTGATGACCTTAACTATCACTTCCGATCAAGTATAAATACTTCATGAACCCCTTACATGGAACTCCAAATGTGCAATGTTCCTGCACTGCTGCAGAGCATGCATTGCAAGGTATTCACACAGTTAATCGCATAGACGTACCATAAGGAATGAAACAAGAACTGTAATACACTTTACACCACAGACGCTCTCTCTGGCTTGACGAAAACATCCAAACATTGACCAAAAGTTGCACAAATAGTTGAGTTTGAAAGGAAAAGAAACGAGGTGTGAAGCATTTATAAATTCATCGAATGTAGTGAGGTGGTTTAATTTCGTCCCAGTCTGTAAAATTAATTTCGGGCCATACTCAGCTCTTGCCGATTAATGTCATTTAATACTCGCCTACTAATCAGGGCGTCTGTTTCCGTTGCTTTTGGGCGTGAATGGAAATTGTAGAAATTTTCAGTTGAGCAACATTTAATAGTAAAGCGTTTTAAATCATCAAAAGCGATGAGCGGTAGCAGGCGCTTTCGATAAGGAACGGGGGAGTGCAGTGCCACTGCTGTCGCCACGGCCGCTGCCAGTAGCCAGCAAATGGATCCCGGAGCTTTGCCGCATACGGCGTCCAGAGGAGGACAGTCTGCAGGAAATCTGCCGCAAAATCGTTACTGGATAAAATTTTGATATCGGTGTGTCAGAACGCGAAATAGATTGAATCTGCGCTACCATTACATTCACGTCTTCAGCATTCAGACAGAAGAGGCTACAAAGATATTTTATGCCAGCTGCTCTCGATCCACTGACGTTATGAACAGAAACAACGCACGCTACCGCTTTTCTTTTTCTTTTTTTTTCCTTAAAAAGCCCCTTAGAAAAATGGAATTAAAGAAAACCTAAGTGACACCGCCACTTTTCATCCTATAACAAAAGATCTGATCCACTTCAGGCGTTGGCTCCTGATTAAACCCACCCCAGATAGCTGCCTATATACCAGGGGAAATATGGGAAATCAAGGTTAGGGCTATCCTTTGCCACTTTTATTTACATAATTACATTTAGGATAACGTGTACAAATTAGATTCTAGTAACTAAGTGTTACAAGTAAGTGTTATAACAACAAAGGTGGCATAAAAGAATAATCAAAAAATAAAAATATCAATCACTGATGTAATTCAACTAAAAGGTTCTTCAATAATGTAACTGATTCCACTTGGAGCCTCGCCATCGTTATCTGATATCTCCAATAGCGCCTTTGCAGGGTATCTGCAACGGAGGCATTCTGCTTCGCTAGTGCCTCAAGGAAAGCAGCATCCTTGCAGCAGCTTGTCTCTTCCTTTGCTCATGGCTGACAAGGCAGAACGTTGAGCCGTTAGTGTGATGCGGCACAGAACATTAACCGCAGCTTGTCGCTCCCCAGCTGAGTGGGGGGTTAACGAAAGCTGTGCGTAAATAATTTGCGAAGAGCGTACGGTATTTCAGTGTGCGTTCGAGGGCATTGTGAGTATTTTGTAGGAACCACCAGTAATCAAGCTGCTCTTTCTCTCCGTCGCTGAAGATGTAGGCGACGGTAAGTCCTTTGAACCATGTAAGCGCATGATATTTTGCAGCCGGAAAGTAAGTTTCATCGGGACAGAGTAGGGTCTGAGGGTCAATCATATCAGGTGTGACCCGGAGGTAACAAGCCAATATCTTCTGTGTTAGTCGCCAAACTCCGGACGACGATGCGCAAGTAAAACGATGTTCATCGGTATCCAAAAGGTGACAATCTGGGCAATAAGGGGAGTCCGTCAGTCCAATAGTGTGAAGTCGGTGTCGTGTGGCGTATTTTTTGTTGGCGATCTGATACCACTTCGAACGCACCGTGGTTGACAGAAAGTTGTGGTGTATCGTTTTCCACACTCTTGGCCAGTGAACCGTAGGGTACTTGTTTTCCACCACGTTATGGGGAACAGCCCGCAGAAGGTTGGTATAAAAATCTTTCGCCTTTGGTGGACATGTGGCGGAGAGGTTCGAGCTGACACAGCTGTAACCAAGAATGAAGGTCGACACATGGGAGAGCTGTGGCGCGACGTGCGCAACCGACACCGGCGGGACGTTAGAGACTGGCATCAGAACCTGTAGTAAACGACCCGTGAGAGAGGTATATTGACTTTTTCCATCGTTTCCTCATGTTGCTCATGTAAAGGACAGCTGCTCTCGCCCTGACGTTGACCAATCCCAGCCCTCCTTTGTGCACTGGGAGGGTAAGAATGTCGTATCGTACTTTAAAGATATGACCTGCGGAAACGTAGTAACTGAAGGCCGCCTGAAGCCGGCGACCTATCTGCAGCGGTAGTGGGAGGACCTGTGCCACGTGGTTGAGTTTTGATGTTACGTAGAGGTTCAGGTATTCAACACGTTGTAGCTGATTCAAGTCCCACCGCTAGACTACAGGCGTAATCAGCCTAGGGTTTCTCTATCATGGGACAAGTTTTCCTCCAGGAAGTGCCGCAGTCTACAGTGTTGCCAGATTGTGCAGATAACCGGACTTAGAGAATTAGCGAATTGGCAAGTTTTTTTGTCCCATGTCGCGGTCGGCGCGGACTTAGCCTCTGAAGCGGCCGGCCGCCGGTCGAGTTTTATGTCAAAGAGTGTACCTACTTATTTAGGTTAACGTTGATACTACATCATAATATATTATGATCTGTACATGGCAGTAGCTGAAGCCGATAGCAGTGAAGTGTTTTAAGTTTGTGTGATCAAGACAGACCCATGACATAAAGTGACAATGCGACACCCCCAACGTCCAGAACTGGCTCTTCTGAGTTTAAACACTTACGCTGGCCGCAAAACTCCCTAGACATGAAGATTATTGAGCATATCTGGGATGCCTTGCACGTACTGTTCAGAAGAGATCTCCAGCCCCTCGTACTCTAACGGAATTATGGACAAATGGCTCTGAGCACTATGGGACTTAACAGCTATGGTCATCAGTCCCCTAGAACTTAGAACTAATTAAACCGAACTAACCTAAGGACGTCACACAACACCCAGTCATCACGAAATTATGGACAACCCTGCGGGATTCATGGTGTCATTTCCCTCCAGCACAACTTCAGACTTTAGTCGAGGCCATGACACGTCGTGTCGCGGCACTTCTGCGTGCTCGCGGGGGCCCTACGTGATATTAGGTAGGTGTACCAGTTTCTTTGGCTCTTCAGTGTGTTTTATATAATAAATAGTTATAACTCCACTATTTTGAGGTGTGGATATGGGACGCACAGACCGGAGGAGATGATGCCAAACTGGAGAGACTTTTACCTAGTAATAATATAAGTATGCTGTTCTACTAATAACAGCTGCTGTTAACTCTCTTTTTTTCTTTTTTCTTTTTTACTCAATGGTCTCCCGACGCGACGACGCTTGTATCAAAATGTTACTACTTATATCAAACTTAAAATGGCAATACACACAATATTTTTTACATTTTATTCACATTACTTTTTTACTTTCAAGAGGATTTTTGGTTCGGTCCTTTTTTAAATTTTTAATTTAACTTTTATGCCAGATAAAATTCGACACAGTATCTTTCTCAGCTTCCATTTTCTAGTACAAAGAAGTGGTCACAAACTGATATTCATACAGGTACCGACGGAAAATTCAAAAGTAACTGTTAGCCGACGGATGACAGTGTGATGGTGCTGCGGAATTTCAGCGTGCAGCTTTCACTGATAGTAAACAGGGAACATTTGGATACCAGGGCATAAATTCTTTGCAAATTTCATTACGTGTATTCGCTTGGACAGGACCTAGCCTCGCAGACAGGAGCGTGAGCAATATTCGCAGATATCAGCATTTTAGAGAGACATGTAGTTGGGCTTAAAGAAAAGGTGCCTGCTGGACTAATCAACGAATCCTTCGACATTTTAATGGGTGCCACTATCTGACGACATTAGGAGGGATGGGTGAATCAGTGCCGGATACAGCGTCAAGAAGGAAGCCGTCTGTCTAAAGAGATAGCTGAGAGTGATGTCCGAGCAATTCTCAGAGATTCACTCAGAGCCCGCGAGTGGTGCTTCAGTGTCCACAACGACAATCAGTAGCAACGAAAGGGGGCTTACCTCACGGAGCTTCTTGTGCCGACTGCCTTTGCCCTCTGTACTTTAACAAAACCGTTTCCGGTGGTGTCTGGCACATCTGGGGCGGAATCTCACTGATTCGAGTAAAACAGTCTCCAGCGATGAGTACCGCTTCAAACAGAGCCCCGATGACAAGAAAAGACCTGTCTGGAGATGCCTCAGACAGCGGTTGGAATGAGTTTAATGTAATTGTGGAACACAGCTCCGATGGCGTCATATCGGAGCGACTCTTTAATCGCCAGACGCATACACGCGTCCCTAGGTGTGGGGCGGCGTGGTTGGCCGTCTCGTATCCGAGCGCTGGGACACCATCTCAAAATTTCAGCCGCCGAACGGAATGGAAAACCTTAGGTCTAGAGGAACGGCCATTTCCTCTTCATTCTTCTGACTACAGGTAACTCCTGCTCTTTCTAAAAGAAACTGTCTGCGAGTGATCACTATCCCCCAACAAGCTTTACAGCTCGCTGTATGCAGCTGCGAAGTAATTCAAGTTTTGGGGAAAATTTACCGAGATGTGGACCAGAGCAATCGCAGGGAGCAGTCTCTGCTCTGTGATCAAGTAAGTAGTGATTCTGGTTGGGAGATTGTCTCAATTTCGAGCTATGTTTCTCCGCGACTATGAACCATCGTTAGGAGCAGTGTGGAATGCGTGACGTTTTCAGAATCCTTTTCACGTAAATTCAGGCGGAACCAAATTCGAAGCTCGTTTTCGATGCACTTGATGCACGTATGCCCAGTTGATTAACGTCGTTACTTTCGCTGTGAGTCAGAAGCTGGCTCAGTTAGTGACGGAATGTAGATAATTGTGCTTTCGAATCTTTATGTATATGTAATTATGCGTCCTTGTGGCACTCCCTTACACCGCTCGTCCTTTTACGGGACAATCATTGGATTAGTTCTGTTCGCTCGCATGGAGCCATATGGGTGTAAAATTTTTTATGCGTTCCATGGAAATAATGTCTTAGGACAACGTTCTATTTTTTCAAATATATGTTAATAATTCAGCTACTTACTTCATTAAATTCCTCGTCAAACTGCGCGCCCGAACATGTCCCTATGACCTGTAATATTTAGCTTCCGGCGTAAGAAGTCACCCTCATTCTGCCAATGGTTTGTCAAGGACGGCGGAGGAGCACAGAGAAGTTAAGGGCACTCTCTTCTCCTAGGGGTGGAAAACTGGTCCTAAAGTAGGAAGAATTAGCAATAATCAAAGACATGAGGATGCAGAAGGCAATGGAAACCATTGCATTAAAGACACGTAAGAAGAATCCACAGGACATGTGCCTGTAACTGAAATAGTGTCATCATGATCTCTCCACTGGAAAGAGATTCCGCCATAGTGGCCCATTCAGAACTCCGGGAGGGGACTGCCGAAGGGGAGGTTACCATGAGAAAAAGCATTAATAACCATCGAAACGGTATCATTCTATGAGTCGGGGCGTGGAATGCCAGAAGCCTGAACGCGGTAGTGAAAGTACAAAATCTGAAAAGGGAAACGCAAAGCCACAATTTAGATATAGTAGGGGCAGTGAACTGAAATGGAAAGAAGACAAGGATTTCTGGTTAGATCAGAACAGGATAATATCAACAGCAGCAGAAAATGGTATAAGGGGAGTGGGATTCATTGTGAATAGGAAGCTGGGTTGACAGTACGTTACTGTGAACAGTTCTGTGATAGGGGTGTTCTTATCAGAATCAATGGCAAACCAATATCGACAACGATAGTTCAGATATACATTCGACGTCGCAAGCTGCAGATGAAGAGATAAAGAAAGGATGTGAGGATATTGAAAGAGTAATACAGCACGTAAAAGGAGACGAAAATGTAATAGTCATAGGGGCCCGAAATGCAGTTGTAGGGGAAGGGGTAGAAGAAAAGGTTACAGGAGAACACGGGCTTGGGACAAGGAATGAAAGAGGAGAAAGTCTAATTGAGTTCTGCAGTAAATTTCAGCTAGTAATAGCGAATACCCTGTCCAAGAATAACAATAGAAGGAGGTGTGGTGTCACCGCCAGACACCACACTTGCTAGGTGGTAGCCTTTAAATCGGCCGCGGTCCGTTAGTATACGTCGGACCCGCGTGTCGCCACTATCAGTGATTGCAGACCGAGCGCCGCCACACGGCAGGTCTAGAGAGACTTCCTAGCACTCGCCCCAGTTGTACAACCGACTTTGCTAGCGATGGTTCACTGACAAAATACGCTCTCATTTGCCGAGACGATAGTTAGCATAGCCTTCAGCTACGCCATTTGCTACGACCTAGCAAGGCGCCAGTACCAGTTACTATTGATACTGTAATCATGTACCGTCAAGAGCGACGCTCATCATTAATGGATTAAAGTTAAGTATTCCACCAGCTACGTCCGTTTTTCTAAAGTCTAAATTCCTTGTCCTGGTCCAGACCTCACGCCAGCCTGCGTGAGCTAAAACGCGTGCCTTTCGGCCTTCTCTAGTACCCGGTGTTGGCTCTCCTGCCAACCCACAACAGGAGGTATACCTGGAAAATGCCGGGTGATACAGGAAGATTTCAGTTAGATTTCATCATGGTCAGACAGAGATTTCGTAATCAGATACTGGGTAGTAAGGCGTGCCCAGGAGCAGATATAGACTCAGATCACAATATAGTAGTCATGAAGAATAGGCTGTAGTTTAAGACTTTAGTCAGGAAGAATCAATACAAAGTGGGATACAAAAGTACTAAGCATTGACGAGGTGCGCTTGAAGTTCTCTAAGGCAACACATACAGCAATAAGGAATAGCTCAGTAGGCATTACGGTGGAAGAGGGATGGGCATCTCTAAAAAGGGCCGTCACAGAAGATGGAAACAAAAACATAGTTACAAAGAAGCAAACTGCAAAGAAACCATGGGTAACAAAAGAAATATTTCAGTTGATGGATGAAAGGAGGAAGTACAAAAATGTACCGGTAAACTCAGGAATACCGACATACAAGTAGCTGAGGAATGAAATAAATAGGAAGTGCAGGGAAGCTAAGACGAACTAGCTGAATGGAAAATGTTAATAAATTGAAAAAGTAAAGTCAGCATACAGGAAAGTCAAAACAACCTTCTGTCACATTAAAAGCAAGGGTGGTAAAATTAAGAGTATAACGGGTATTCCACTGTTAAATGGAGAGGAGAGAGCTGATAGTTGGAAAGAATGCATTGAAACCTCTAGGAAGCTGAAGGTTTATCTGATCTGACAGAAGAAGAAATAGGAGTCGACTTATAAGAGATAGGTGCTGCAGTTTTAGAATGAGAATATAATAGATGTTTGGAGAACTTAAGATCAAGTAAGGCAGAAGGGATCGATATCATTCCATCGGAATTCCTAGAATCACTATGGGAAGCGACTACAGAACGAATATTCACGTTTTCGAGTAGAATGACTCTGGCGACATACCATCTGATGTTCGGAAAAATATCATCCACACAATTCCGAAGACTGCAGGAGCCGAAAAGTGCGAGAATTATTGCACAATCAGCTCATGCATCCAAGTTTCCTACAAGAATAATATACTGAAGAATGGAAAAGAAAATTGAGGATGTGCTATATGACGACCAGTTTGGCTTTAAAGGCACGAGACCGGCAATTCTGACATAGTGGTTGATAATGGAAGCAAGACTGAAGAAAAATGAAGACACATTCATAGTATTTGTCGACCTGGAAAATGCGTTCGACAGTGTAAAATGGCGCAAGGCGTTCAAATTTCTGAGAAAAAGTAGGGGTAAGCTGTAGCGAGAGACGGGTAGTATACAATATGTACAAGAACCAAGACGAAGAACGAAGTGCTCGGATTAAAAAGGGTGTAAGACAGGGATGTAGTCTTTCGCCCCTACTGTTCTATCTCTACAGCGAAGAAGCAATGATGGAAATAAAAGAAAAGTTCAGGACTGGAATTAAAATGCAAGGTGAATTGATAGCAATGAAACGATTCGCTGATGACATAGCTATCCTGAGTGAAAGTGAAGATGAATTACATGATCTGTTCATTGGGGTTAATAGTGTAATGAGTACAGAATATGAACTGAGAAGAAAGACGAAAGTAATGAGAAGCAGAAATGAGATCTGCGAGAAACTTAATGTCAGGATTGATGATCACGGATTACATGAAGTTAAGGAATTTTGACAGCTAGGTAGTAAAACAACCAATGACGAACAGAGAAAGAAGAACATCAAAAGCAGGCTAGCAATGGCAAATAGGGCACTGAGCCGTGGCGCCATTGAGTTAGTATTCTGTTGTGTCTGGCTCCACTGGCTATCGACTATCCGTCTTGAGGCTCCATTCCCAATATCTATGAGGAAGCGTTGGTATCTGTGGGTTGTGTCCTTAGAAGGTCTTTGCTTGCCTATATATATATATATACAGGATTTGCTGTCCCGAGAGGGAGGGACGAAGTTTGGGGATTGGCGGTAGCGTCGAGACAGGGGGTAGTCACAAGGTCCGAGCGGCCGAAGCCATGAGGTGCGCAAGGAGGTTCTGCGCAGAGCGAAGGTACAGGAGTACTTCATCGGGGTCAGCGTCGACTATAAGCAGCAGGCCGACATCCCGTCGGTTGATTGGAAACATTCGTGTCGGACGGCCGCTCGTGGCCTGGCTGCCCTCTTCTACCTGGCTTTCATCGGCACCACTCTGTAACCGTTGCGATGCACCGTGGATCCATGGAACTTCTTGCTGATAAAGGGGAGTAACATTCTGCAGTCCTCGCGTTGATTTGTTTCTTTGTCTATCTGCCGTCCTTATTATTTTCTGGTTTGTACCTGACCCTCAGAGTTTTACTCGGTCGGTTCTTTGGTCGTAAATATAGGCAGCAGTCTTGTACTAAGACACTAGTTGTCATTTGAAAATTTGCCCCGCTATTATATTGCCTTTCTTTCCTGGTTTGTATCTGATCGTTAATATTCTAATTAATCATCTCCTGCTGGTAAATACAGACGGAAAAATTGTACTAAGACACAAGTTGCCGTTAAACAAAAGACGGCCTTGTAGTTAGATTTAGATGTTAACTGGTTCAATCCTTTGACTGTAATTGCATTTCTCAGTCATTAGTTATAATCCGAACAACCTGTCGTACTAAGCTGTTCGTTCCTATGTTTGAAAGACGGGTTCATTATTGGTGTGCTTCCGCTGGATCTTGTTGTTCCGCCGAGTGAGTTCTCTTGTAATAAGTGTTCACAAGTAATGTTTTAAGACGTTCCTTCTGAGTGATCTTAATAAGTGACAGCCAGTTTAACTTAGAAAATACTGACAGCCAACTGTCACCAGGGCTTTAGTCAAAATAAAATTGTTGGAAGGGACGGGTTGTGGTCCAATCACATCTTGGTTGTCGATTAAAATTGAGAATTTGGTTGCTGTGAAATAAGCCTTATCATTGTCATATTGTTTGCTAATCTGATTAACACTTAAGCACAGGTGCGCATCTTAACCTCGAACCTTTCGACATACAGTTCTCACATTAAAAGTTAAATGATCTGTCACTCATGTCATCAGTGGTGCTTATATAGTTCCATTGTTGCAGAAGGGCATTTAATAAGACAGACTGTGTCCAGCGCGGTAGTAAACACCGCCGTTTCGCCCGATAACGGGCGGGCGGTGGTGGTGGGTGGTGGTTAGTGTTTAACGTCCCGTCGACAACGAGGTCATTAGAGACGGAGCGCAAGCTCGGGTTAGGGAAGGATTGGGAAGGAAATCGGCCGTGCCCTTTCAAAGGAACCATCCCGGAATTTGCCTGAAACGATTTAGGGAAATCACGGAAAACCTAAATCAGGATGGCCGGAGACGGGATTGAACCGTCGTCCTCCCGAATGCGAGTCCAGTGTGCTAACCACTGCGCCACCTCGCTCGGTCTACGGGCGGGCTGCAGGTCCGGATGTCTTGTCATCATTGTCATATTGTTTGCTGTTTTGCAATACAGCACTTCAGATTTATTTTGCAAACATTACAAGCTTATTCAAGTTGAGGTTTAAGGTGAAAAGAACTTTTCAAATTTGTTCATTTTTAAAGAAAATTTTATGGTCTAACGCTTCGATTATCTATAAAACACAGTTTAAATATTGTTACATAAACAGGTTGTGTGAAAAGAAAGTTATATTGGTGGGTTCTCCCTTCCATATTTTCTTTAATTCCAGCAAGTGCCATGTATGAGGCATTCCTGGCCAAGAGAAGTCTACTAGTTCAAAACATAAGCCATAATTCGAGGAAGAAATCTCTGAGAATGTACGTCTAGAGTACAGCATTGTACAGGAGTAAAACATGGACTGTGGAAAAATCAAAACAGGAGAGAACTGAAGCATCTGAGATGTTGAAAATTAGGTGAACCGATAAGGTAAGGAATGAGGAGTTTTTGCACAGACGCGGAGAGGAAAGGAATATGTGGAAAACATCGATAAGGAGAAGGAAGAGGATTATAGAACATCTGTTAAGACACGAGGGAGTGACTTCCATAGTCGAGGGAGCTGTAAAGGGCAAAAGTTGTAGAGGAAGACAGAGATTGCAAATATATTAGCAATAAATAATGCAACACATGTTACTTCTCGAGCTGTTTCTGTCGAAGAAAAGGGGATTAGTGGGACAGCATGGAATATTCTCGGATCAGCCCCCGTAATTTCCTGAAGTTCCGAAGTCTGTAACGGTGGTGTCATCCAAGTAGAACTGTCAGTGTGTTTTTATGGTTGGAGAACCAGAGCGTCACAGACATTCATAGCCGCTTGCAGGTGTCTGTGGTGATATGACAGTGAACAAAAACAAGTTGAGCCGTTGGGCGAAGCGTGTCATCATCGCAGTAAGGTCACACAAAAGTAGCCAAACTCCCGCGTGCCAGCCGGTCGCACACCGCTGTGACTACTGCAATGTTGGAACGTGCGAACACTCTCATTCGAGGTGATCGACAAATCACAATCAAACACCTCGCTACAAAACTGGACAGGACCATCTTTGCTGGAACTCCATGCGCGTTTCGAGGCTGATCTTGACAACTTTTGTTGAAGGACGTCACGACGATGAAATATGCGTTCATCACTTCGAACCGGAAACAAGTCGACAGTCCACTGAGTGGCGCCACATCACCTATCCTCCGATAAAAGTGTTGGAAGCTGCTGTCTCTGCTGGTAGTCATCGGAAGGGTCTTCTGGGACTCTGAAAAGGTTACTATGTCTCATGTCCTCCCTCATGGTGCTACAATCAATACTGAAATGTATTATGCAACCCTCAGGAAACTGAAAAATCAGCTTAAGCGTGTTCGTCGCCACAAAAACTCCAACGAACTTCTCCATGACAACGCAAGGCATCACACAAGTTTGCAAACCCGAAAGGAGCCCACAAATCTTCACTGTATTGTCGTTTCTCATCCACCTTACAGCCCAGATCTTACACCTTCCGACTTGCATCTGTTTCTACCAATGAAGGATGCACTCCGCGGAAAGAAGTGCGTGGATGATAGGGATGTTATCGATGCAGCAGGCCGTTGGGTCCGACGTCTCGGCACCTTCCGTGCATATAGGCCCTCCCAGTAATGTGGTGTAAGGCTATCGGAGATTGAAATGTAGTGTTTTACAGCTAAAAGAGTAGGGAATAATATGGAGTGTTGGAATCCTGAATAAAAATAGCGTGTTGCATTACTTACTGAGCGCATCTCGTAATGTTAGCTCTCAGCTACCAAAACATGAAGCTATCAAATGGTCAAATGGCTCTAAGCACTAAGGGACTTAACATTTGAGGTTACCAGTCCCCTAGACTTATAACTATTTAAACCTAACTAACCTAAGGACATCACACACGTCCATGCCCGAGGCTGGATTCGAACCTGCAGCAGCGCGGTTCCAGACTGAAATACCTAGAACCGCTCATCTACAACGACCGGCATAAAGTTATCCACTACTATCAAAAGTGTGGACCCCTTGTGAATCGTTCTTCACCCGAACTCCTTTGGCAAAACCTTTACGTGAGTGACATCGAGCGAAGACTGTGTAGTTGCCCTCATATATGTATGCCACGTCTTGTCAATATAAACCCAGGCGTCTCGCTTGAAACTGCACTTTCCAGTTTCTGCGCGCAACTGCCTGGTCTGGCGAAACCTTTCAAAATAATATTGTAAACCGAAGAACTTTGACATAAATTATCGGCTAGATCGTTAGCTATGTGTACGTAACACACCCACATGGAGAGGCCTCAGCAACTAAACAGTCCAGTCGCTTTAGAAGGAAGAATGTTTAATTTAGTGATCATTGTTGTTTGCGGCACCAGATTTAAATGGTGCACTAAACTATGATTAAAATTGTAGTAACAATTGGCCATCTGCAAAGTTAGTTAATAAGTCGATAATCTTAACAGGCTAATTTTTACTTATTCGTTAATTTTTCTGAGCCTTCTGGAACCAACGATTTGTTGCCTAGGAACAGGGCCATCAGATGGTGACAGAAGGACAGTTCTATCGTCATCCGATGAATTAAATTAAGAAAGTGTTGTAGCACTCTTTAGGAAACGTTTTATTTGCCAAGATCGAAAGGAAGGAAAGTATAAAGTTTTCAAATTGAAGACGACAACACTACTTTAAAGATCGCCTCCTACAACAGTGAAAATGTGAGGCAATTATAAAATGGCTCTGAGCACTATGGGACTTAACATCTATGGTCATCAGTCCCCTAGAACTTAGAACTACTTAAACCTAGCTAACCTAAGGACAGCACACAACACCCAGTCATCACGAGGCAAATGATGACCCCGCCGGGAATCGAACCCGGGAACCCGGACGTGGGAAGCGAGAACGCTACCGCATGACCGCGAGATGCGGACGAGGCAATTATAAATTAAGAACGTCGCAAGGGGACGTAAATCGGTAAGGTTCGGAACGGCCGCATTCAAATCTGTGCGGAAGGGGACACTTAACTCGTGCTTATCGTTCTCCTTGCTCCATCATAGGTTACCTAGCCTATGCACTAGATGGTATTCCCCTCCCTCCCCCCTTCCCCACCTTCCCCATCAGCCTTAAAGCAGGAAACACATATCTGCGCCCGCCCCCCTCTCCGAGATCGTTGGCTATAGCAACTACATTTTTTTGGAGCAGGTACACCACACCGTTCTCTCCGCTTCCATAAAACCACCAAGAGAGTCTGTATGAAATAGCAACCATTACCTCTGAACCAGTCTTGAATTAATTCACTTGAGGAGCAGTTAGGTAGCTTCGAGGAAATGTATGTGACTGCTTCGCCCGTTATAATTGCTCCAGCAGGCAACTTAGTTACTTTTGATGGTCTGTTTAATTAAATAGTGTTCTCTAGGGAACTGATGACAACTTATTCCTAAATTTACTATTTTTCTTGTGTTACTTACGTTTACTACGGAAGATCGATTTGCCGACAAGTAATTTAAAATTATAGATTGATGTCAACAACACTATCTAGCGTTTAATCTGTTCTTGATCATCAAAATATGATCAAAATATATTGGATCCTTTCAATTACTGATTCTCTGTCACTGGTTTGTAGCTTTCCTCCTGTTCCTCATTACATCACTTTCTCTGTCAACAGAAACACTGGAGTAAAAAGTTGTCGCCATTGTCAACGGACAGAAGATTTGCTGGTAAGATCATTTTTATCGCTAACAGGGAAATAGTGCCAGACAGCGCAGCTAATTTACTTGTTTGATTTTCATATCTACATAATTCAAGCGCTTCACAAGGACAAGAAAATGGAAGAGAAATTTGCATCGGAAAACTTTCAGTATAATGTACCTATAGGCAGAAGAATAGAGGAATAGTGCGTATCCAACCGAAGTGGCCGAGCGGTTCTAGGCGCTACAGTCTGGAACCGCGCGACCGCTACGGTCGCAGGTTCGAAACCTGCCTCGGGCTTGGATGTGTGTGATGTCCTTAGGTTAGTTAGGTTTAAGTAGTTCTAAGTTCTAGGGGACTGAAGACCTCAGAGGTAAGGTCCCACAGTGCTCAGAGCCATTTGAACCAATAGTGCGTATCTAAAAGTTGTTTTAATGTTGAATTCTACATCTCTGGCTAAAGTAAACCAAGAGCGCCTATTTAAAGTGGTTTTTATTTAGAACTGTCACGTTCGGAAATGACTGTAATCTTTCAAAGAAAATCTTCTGTTTTTCTTGTAAAAATATATAGATAAAAATTAAGTAAAACTATAATGCCTCAGGTTCTAAATTCATTGTTTACCGAACTGTCTCCCTTTATTTGTTCTAATAAACGAAATGTGTTGAAATCATAAACACATCCGAAAGTACTTGTTGCTCACTTAACCACCTTTTACGAAACGACATCCTCCACATGTTTTCTGACCCTTAAGGGTAAAAACCATCAAGAGGACAAGTAGGGAAATACTTACTTACGGTCAACTTTATATTTGATGTTCATGAGCCACTGCTGTGACACTCAGGATAACGAAATCTTCCTATGAATGGCCATGGTAAACAACTACGTACCAGTAAGTGATATTCTATGAAACGTGAGAATAATAGGTGTATAAGAATATAACAATAATTTTTCTTTCATTATTTTAACATATTGGATACATCGAATGTGGAAATATTGTTATTGACAACCGGAGTGTTCCCAGAATAAAGTAGTTTCCCAAAATTTAGGCAAAGGTCTCCTTGTAAAAGGAAAGAAGCAGATAAGTCAAGCACACAGAATTGCTGGTTATGATGATACTCAAATCATACATATTTAGCTGTGGGGTAGCTGACTGAAGAAATTCGCATCATCAGGAGGGAAAAAACTAGGCCTAGTAAATATTGTTAATCAGGAAAGTGAAAGGCCATCTAGAATGAAGAACGGAACTATTCGACTTAGTTTACAGCAAACAGAAGATAACTGCAAAACTATTGTGTACTAGTCAAGTAAGGAATGCTACCTTTGTATTGAAACGAACTGGGGACCTAGAAACAACGGAGAGGCTTCGTCCCCGAAATAGCCCGCAGTGATCCTCAACCCCACAACAAACTACAGCAGTCCACTCACCCCACCAATGCCCCTCACGGTACCCAGGGTTTTTGCGCGGTTCGGCCCCCAGTGGACCTCCCGGGAACGTCTCACACAAGGCGAGTGAAGCCCCAGTGTTAGCGCGGTAGTGTAATTATGGTATACGCGTACTTGGAGACAGTGTTTGCGTAGCAATCGCCGACATAGTGTAACTGGCCCGCATTCGCCGAGGCAGATGGAAAACCACCTTAAAAACCATCCACAGACTGGCCGGCACACCGGACCTGGACACTAATCCGCTGGGCGGTTTCGTTCCGGGCACTGGCACGCCTTCCCGCCCGGAAAGCAGTGCGTTAGATCGCACGGCTAACCAGACGGGCGTGCTAGTATTACAAGTAGGTGTGGGCGCTTCAAACAGCCCGTTCATTGGTTGAAATTTTCTTGCATTCCCCTGAGATAAGTCCTTCAACATTCCAGCATACGCCAGTGAGTGGATTCGGATGACGTTAATTTTAATATGATAATTTTAGAAAGGGCGTTTTACAGCGTACTTTGGGTCCAAAACGGTTTTTAGTTCCTTAACTGACACTGACCACAGTCAAAGGAGATGGCTTACATCTGGAAATTTCGCACATTTCGATGAAATATTCAGGTGTTTCTATCAATACCTACGCGACTCATAATCAAACATTTTTATTGAACTGTAAGTACGAATGGCCATGCACATTGAAAGTGATTTTTATCTTATTCAGGACACAAATTTCATTGAGAGTTACGTTACGAATAAGGAGACCAGACAGCGAGGTCATCGGTCTCATCGGATTAGGGAAGGAGGGGAAGGAAGTCGGCCGTGCCCTTTGAAAGGAACCATCCCGGCATTGGCCTGGAGCGATTTAGGGAAATCACGGAAAACCTAAATCAGGATGGCCGGACGCGGAATTGAACCGTCGTCCTCCCGAATGCGAGTCCAGTGTTTAGCCACTGCGCGTTACGAATAAAGGGGCGGATGAAATTATTTGGACGACCAGTACAATCGATACATATAGGATGTCCCAATATTTACCAGAGATCCCAAGAGTGATCATCAGTACTCAAGGATGCGACTGGGACGATCATTCGACGCAAAATAGTCCAGTAAACATGAGCTCTGGAACCCATACCTGAAGAGCTATGAGCACTTACTCATCTTCACTATGTGAAAAATATCTCTTCTGCTGAACAAGTGCCCATGACTCTTCAGGGACGCATTTCAGAGTCCACGTTTACTGGACTTTTTTTATTCGAATAATCATTCCTGCCGTAACTCTGAATACTGACTGCTCCATCTCGGACTTTCTGTACTGTATAGAGGACTGCCCTCATGCGAGGGGCCCCCTTTCACAATACATTCAAGGTAAACACAAGAAAAGGGATTTCACCTGTGGCAAGAATTTGGATACTGAACAAATGCGTCGAAGTTTGCCTCTTGCAGTAATCGTCATTGGTTTCTATATTTGACAGGGAACCATTTTCTGCTAAGTCTACGCAGAAAATCACTTTCTTTTTGATTTCCCTCGCTTCCAATTTACTGAGGGCCGCGACTGCATCAGAATTCTGTTTGCTCTGGCCTCTAGTGGCCGGATGAGTCAGCACTGACTTGCCTGGTTCCTTTCCCTTAAAATCTGACTTACCTGATCCCCTCCCCCTCTTCCTTCACAAAAATTCTTAGAATGCTAATGTTTCTGGATTCGCTTGGTCTTTCTCTCAGTTTTAGCCTCTCAACATGGGTGTATGATGAGTCTGAATCGACCTGTAGCAATAACTCAGTATTGAAGAAAATGGATTTACCTGGTTCCCTGACCATATCTGCTCCACGCACTTACTGATCGCCGTATCGAAATCCCTGATCCGCCCCAGCCTCTGCGATGTAAATGTTGCACCCATATCTGCCCAACCCAGTTTTCTCTTAAGTTCCACCAGATCTTCGAATGCCATGCTTTTCGCCTTGCTTTACTTCGCCCGCGAGGACCCTTTAACAAGTCTTCCAATTCCACCTTTCCCCATTCACACTGAACACTTTCGAATAACGTACACCACCCGTGAACTCGACTCCATAAACCCAACTGTGCCCCTGTCATTTCCAATCGCAGAACGCTGCCACGTTTCTACCTGCACATTCCACTTGCCCTCCACCTGCACACCATCCACGTCCTCTCCCAAAGAAATTTCAACAGTCTCACTCTCCCGGACCACAAACTCCATCCTGACACGTTCACATCATATCGACTATAAGTCCACCCACCCCATCCACCCCTTCAAGGCCACCATTCTCGTCCTCTTCCTATATTACACCTCCTCCTTTTGTCCTTCCCTGTCACTCCCCACCAAGGTGCGATTTGTGCTTTTACCAGTGCGGGGGGGGGGGGGGGGGGGGGATGTCTTAGGGGGTTATGTAGAATTATGTATGTTACTAGCTTGGATCATGGCATTACGCATGGTTAAACAGCTATTTATAAATAGATGTTAATGTCGAAACTCACTATTCACGCGTATGCACTATCAGAAATGCCATCCCTTGTTATATCTTTAAAAGTACATTATAGGTAAAGCTTATTTACAAAATCATCTATATACAGGTATACGAGGGGAATTCAAAAAGTAGAGGCACATTTGTTAAAAGCTGTACTTATTCTGATGATAGAAAACTGAAACATATTAATAGTATTAATGGCAAGACGTATTAAAAACTTTCAGTGTTCAGCTCCACAAATTTAAATTATATGTAAAGATTTACTCCAGTGCGTGGGAAATAAACATCCCAGGTTGGGACGCATAAACTAAAACCAGAGGAGGGGATGGTCTGATGCAGAGGGGGGGAAATCCTCCCCATCCCCCCATGCAAATCGCACACTGCTCTCCACTCCTTTTTCTTTCGAATTTATAGATCCCAATATCAACTACACCTCTCTCTCTGTTCCCCATAGCCTCCCCTATCTCTTCACCACCTCTTGCGAGTCCTCAGTTATCGTCACCCAGTATATTCACCTCTCCTTTCGTCAACAATCTAACGCTCAAGTGCAGGTCCTTTTCCAGTTTTAATGAAAGTATACAGTGCTCCCTAGTTAATGACCAGTGTCACTTCTGTCGGGTTCAGTGTTTTTTTTTTCTTCATGTGCTTCATTTTCTTCAAATGTTTTTTAACAGTGCTGTCTGTCCGCATGAGTGTGAATTGCCCCCTCTGTTTATTGATTGTATAGCCACTGAATTGCTATTTATTTATTTAATGGGATAATAACAATTATTAAAAGGTGGCAATTTTATTTAAGCATTGATTTTACTCTTTCGATTGTTGCGAGTCAGCGATAGTGCAATGCTGCTCGCTTTGGAAAATACACATTTTGTAAGAATTATTTGGTCCAGGAAACACTTTTGCGATCACGGATGCGATTTAGACGGTATTCGCGTAATTGTACTGATTAAAAGTTAGACGCAGGTTCGATTAAACCTGTGTTCACTTTTGCCCGTATAATGAAGATATTCATAACACGGCGAGTAACAAAAAGAAACATGCGAATCACAACCGTGACCAAACGAGGAAAATATATGATAACATAAATGTTCTTCGCTGTTATTCAGGGCAGGCTCAGATTAGACCTTGCAATTTTTAGTTATAGGAAATGACAAGACGCTACACTTGGGGATATTTGTTTTGAATAACCTGTATTTACCTTCTCTCTCTCCCCTTTTTACAGCCTTTATACCTTCACATCGATTAAGGAACTTTTCCTTCTCTACCGATCAGTACGAGAACAAAATTCAGACTCAGCAAAATGTCTTACATCGAATTATTGCATGCTTAACCCTTAACAATCATATATAGTATCGTAGTACAAACAATGCTAATTTATTCCGTGCACTAGAAAGTCTTTGATACACTGAGCACAAAAATGAAAATAATAAAATTATAATTACATTTTTAATATCATGAATACTTATTTAAATCATGGAAATAAGGTTTGACGTCGTCGTAATATTAATTTTCAGCGTTGTAGCACTAAAAGTGTCACTGTTTTTAAACTGTTCACGAGTACAGCATTATTCTGTAAGTTCTCCCAATAACATCGTCCATTAGTTTCTTTTAAAATTCATTATAAGTGTGTCTCCTTATTTAGTGCTTAGTATTTAAGTTAGTAATAATATCTACTGGCTGAAGAGGGGTTGATTGTACGTCTGCGAGCCCAAATCCCTACCCACGTAGGGGGGGGGGGGGGGATGAAATAACTAAGAATAAAAAAAAAGAATTATTGAATGAGTACCAACACAGTTTTCGCCAACTGTTTTCTGCTGAATGTGACCGGAATACCTCTGTTAGCTGCAACACACTCGGTAAGAAGCAAAGCGAGTGTGTTATTAACTCGCTTTGTAGCGGACCGACCCCTGCGCCCGGGGCAGACGCTCGCGGCCGGGCGTCACTGCTTTGTGGGGCCGCCGCAGCAGCCACTGCTGACTGCCGCCGCCGCCGCTGCCGCTGCCGCTGCCGTGTTCTGAGGCGGCCGTCGATCCGCCTGGCGCTGACAGCAGCCACGGCCGCCCCAGGGCTCCTCTGCAGAAGGGCGCGGTTCAAAGCGCCGGCCCCGGCTGGAACAAAGGTGCGTGCGTGCTCGCCAAAGCGATCCGCTACTCAGTCTCCACTCTGGAGGCAAACAAAGAAATTAAATTTCCATTCGTGCTCAAACGTAATGAAACACATCAAAAGTTACTCCCACCACCCCATATGAAATAACGTAACGATGAAAAGAGATGCAAAGTGTCCAACGGACAGATTCCTATCACAGCTAGGTTTACGATCACTCTACAGGGGGATAAGCAGTGTGCAAAGTAACCTCGTCTGAAAAGAGATTTAAAGAAAGAAGGCCAAATTTCAAATTTTGGACGTAGGCGTACCTGGCGGTATTTTGGTAAACGAACTGTTCAGCAAGTCCACTCACACAGACAGTTGCCTTCCACAAAGACATCGTTGGCCTGGCCGGAAAGGAATTAGGAGGAAGAGCTCGACATTTAAGAGTTACATCCAAAAGAAATGGCTACTCAAACAACGAGGAAAATACATCTCTTTACACGAAAAGATCAAGAGCTTTTGGTGGAAAAGAACCAGACAGTGCAGTAATTATCCTCTCACTCACAAAAAGGAGTATCTGTTACATCAACAGTTTGCTAAGAAGACGCGGTATCGTCGTGAACGAATCATGAACGGTTGCCAGAAGAAAGAGAAATTGCAGTTGAGTATGAATATAACTTAGGTAGAGGCGCTCAGTGCCGCTTTCAAAAATGGTTCAAATGACTCTGAGCGCTATGGGACTTAACTTCTGAGGTCATCAGTCCCCTAGAACTTAGAACTACTTAAACCTAACTAACCTAAAGACACCACACACATTCATGCCCGAGGCTGGATCCGAACCTGCGACCGTAGCGCTCGCGCAGTTCCAGACTGTAGCGCCTAGAACCGATCGGCCACTCCGGCCAGCAGTGCCGCTTTCGCCACTCCATTAAAGAGGTCGTAAGCATTGAGAAACCGCTGATTTCATACCCATTTCTGGCGAACTGGAGGTAAAAAGCGACGCAGTAGCGTGTCATCCGTAACTAGACAGCCCCAACGCATATATAGAGACCAGAGCTCGCCCGAATTGTAGAGTTCCAGCGAACAGAAGAGATCCAGCAACAGCCGCCTCGGATGAACGAGCCTACAGCAGATAATACGTAAGTGAACAGTCAGACTCAAAGAACTTCGTGCTCCGAAAAGGATTTCCAAAGCTTACCTGTACATGGATAGGGCTATCGGTTTCCATCGTACATCTGCCCACGTAAACCTATATCTGCATGTCACTTACACTGTGACGAGTACCTGAACCTAAGTGTTCTTTTACATCAGCAGAGCCGGCCGAAGTGGCCGTGCGGTTAAAGGCGCTGCAGTCTGGAACCGCAAGACCGCTACGGTCGCAGGTTCGAATCCTGCCTCGGGCATGGATGTTTGTGATGTCCTTAGGTTAGTTAGGTTTAACTAGTTCTAAGTTCTAGGGGACTAATGACCTCAGAAGTTGAGTCCCATAGTGCTCAGAACCATTTGAACCATTTTTGAACATCAGCAGAATGTAGCACTTCCGTTGTTCGTGATCTGTAGTACCATTCATTGCTGTTGATACACGAATGTAAACATAGTTATGGTGCGGGGTGGCCCCTTATTTCGGTATTAGGTGTAACCCTCAACTACATTTTACGCTTACTGACCTTAAAACTTGTATCTGTGCTCTTTTGCATCTTCCTTGTTAGTACACGAAAAAGCAATAGAAAGCAGACCAGTAAACCAATCCAGAATCTAATTTCCGCTATCATGACCATACCTAGCTCCATAGTCTAACATCCGAATCATTCCGTACCGTCTAGAAGCACAGAGAGTTGTTGCTATTTCACTCCTGTAAGCAGCTAGTAACTCTGTTCGAGAATCACAAGAAGAGGAGGTATACTTAGAAAAGTCCGGGAGATACTGGAAGATTTCGGTGGGATTACATCGCAGTCGAGATTCCGAAATCAGATATTAGATTGTAAGGTGTACTCGGGAGCAGATGTAGAGTCAGATCACTGCTGAAGAGTAGGCTGAAGTTAAAGAGACTAATCAGGACGACTAAATACGCAAAGAAGCTGAATACGGAATTACTAAGGAACGAATAGATACCCGTGAAGCTCTCTAAGGCAACAGATAGTGCGGTAAGGAATACCTCAGTAGGCATTTCAGTTGAATAGGTATGGATGTCTCTAAAAACGGCAATCACAGAAGTTGGAAATAGAAACGTAGGTACAAAAGAGATGACTGCGAAGAAATCATTGGCAATAGAAAAATTACTTCAGCTGTTTGATGAAAGAAGGAAGTACAGAAATAATCAGGGAAATTCAGAAATACAGAAACACGAATGAAATATTTTATTTATTTAGAAGTTCATGGCACAGAAAACAAGACTTTGACTAGGCATGCGCGTATTTTCGTTTGCAATGTGTCCAGGTTCGAAACAAAGAAGAATCAACATTTATGTAATAACAAAATTGTTTGTTTCCCATGGAGAGTTTTTCGTAGAAGTCGTCAGCAGCATCAGTTTGTGATGGAAAGACCTCTTGGTCTGATGTAGGCTTGAATCCGCCGTGGCATACCATCGATGAGATTATCAACGTAGCTGTGGTCCAGATTGTCCCATTCGTGAATGGCGATTCTGCATATTTCGCGTAGACGTTATCGACTCCACAAACAGCACGTTTCAATCGCTTCTACACATTTTCGATTGGGTTCACGTCCGGGAAACAAGCAAGCCACTCTAGGCTCGTGATCAAAGCACGCTGAAGGACCGTATCCACGAGAAGAGTACTATGAACACGAGAGCTATCGTCCGGAAGGATGAAATTGTCACTAAAATGTTGGCGATACGGTCTTCCTTTGGCTCTACAATTTTGTCCGTATCTGTAGAGCAGTGGTATACGACGTGATGCTCACCATTGTCGTCGGGAAAGCATATTTCCTTCATACAATCGTCTCGTAGCAGTCTGATGCGATACATGGCCGAATTCAATTCTGGAGCACTCAGCCCGCGTGACCTCTGACTCAAATAACTCCATAAAACTCTTCGGGGCAACTCCGCGATATTGGGAAGTGGTCTGGTGACTTCGCGAAATGACCGCTGCTTGGATGCTTTTTAACAGTCGGGTTTCTAGAGCTTGCTTCTGTCTGAAAATATTGTCTAAGTCTCTGTAGCCACTGACGATGTTTCGTATCTTAGAAGAAGAAAGGCGCAGAAACATGCCGTTTGGCATGGTCTAACACCGGTATAACTGACAAGGAACCCCTTGAATGCGAGGTCGAAATTTCAGTCTTCAGTGAGCCTGATTTGAAAGTGTGGCGTTAACAGCAATGACCGGAAAAATATTAGCTCGTAATTACTCACTATGTGCAGCAGGAGAACGACATAAAATAAGCGTCCAGGAGCAGCAGGTATCCGCCTTCCATGTGATGCATGTATTGTTGTTGTTGTTATGGCCCTGAGTTCAAAGACTGGTTTGATGCAGCTCTCCATGCTACCCCATCTTACGGAAACCTCTTCATCTTCGAGTAACTGCTGCAGCCCACATCCTTCTGAATCTGCTTTGTGTACTCATCTCTTGGTTCCCTCTACGAGTTTTACCCTCCACGCTTCCCTTCAATACTAAATTAGTTATCCCTTGATACCTCATAGCATGTACTACCAACTTATTCCTTCTTCCAGTCAAGTTGTGCCACAAACTCCTCTCCAATTCTATTCAGTACCTCCTCATTAGTTGCGTGATCTATTCATCTAATCTTCAGAATTCTTCTGTAGCACCAAGTATCAAAAGCTTCTACTCTCTTCTTGTCTAAACTATTTATAGTCCATGTTTTCGTTCCATACATGGCTACACTCCCTACAAATATTTTCAGAAAACACTTCCTGACAGTTAAATCTAGACTCAATGTTAACAAATTTCTCTTCTTCAAAAACGCCGTCTTCATTTTATATGCTCTCTTCTTCGACCATCATCAGCTATTTTGCGGCTCTAATAGCAGACATCATCTACTACATTAAGTGTATCATTTCCTAATCTAATTCCCTGAGTATCATCTGATTCGACTACATTTCATTATCTTCGTTTTACTTTTGTTGATGTTCTCTCTTCCAAGACACTCTGTCTCCCGTTAGTTTAATCTTTCAGGTCCTTTGCTGTCTCTGACATAATTACATCGTCACTGGCAAACCTCGAGGTTTTTATTTCTTGTCCCTGGCTTTTAGTTCCTACTTCAACTTTTTCTTTTGTTTCCTTTACTGCTTGCTCAGTACGCAGATTAAATAACATCGGGGATTGGCTACAATCCTGTCTCATTCCCTACTCAGCCACTCTTTCCCTTTCATGCCCCTCGACACTTATAATTGCCATCTGGTTTCTGTACAAATTGCATGCAGCCCTTCGCTCCCTGTATTTTACCCCTTCCACCATTTGAATTTGAAAGAGAATATCGCCGTCAACATCGTGAAAAGCTAAGTCTATAAATGCTACAAATGTAGGTTTGATTTCCTTAATATATCTTCTATGAGAAATCGTAGGCTTACTATTGCCTCGCGTGTTCCTACATTTCTTCGGAATCCAAACCGGCTTCTACCATTTCTTTCCATTCTTCTGTAAGGAATTCACCACAGTGTTTGACAACCGTGACTTATTAAACTGATAATTAGGTAATTTTCACATCTGTAAGGCCTCCATGCTTTGGAATTGGAATTATTAATTTCTTCTTTAGGTCTGAGAATATTTCGCCTGTCTCATACACGTTGCTCAGTGTGTGGAAGAGCTTTGTCACGGCTGGCTCTCCCAAGGCTATTAATAACTCTAACAGAATGTTGTGTATTCCTGAGGCCTTCTTTCGACATAATCTTTCAAAGCTCCGTCAAATTCTTAACGCAGCATCGTATCTCCCATCTGGTCGTCACCTACATCCACTTCCATTTCTATAAGATTGCTTTCATGTACCTTGTATAGGCTCTCTATAATATACTCCAACCTTTGAGCTTCCCCTTATTTGCTCATCTGCATCTGAGCTCTTGATATTGATACAAGTGGTTCTGGTTCCTCTAGAGACATCCCCTAACACTTGTTCTTTAGCCATTCTTGCTTAGCTATTATGCATTTCCTGGCTATCTTATTTTTTAGACGATTTCATTCCCTTTCACCTGCTTCATTTAATGCATCTTTATATTTTCTCATTTCATCAATTAAATTCAATATCTCCTGTGTTTCCAAAGGACTTCTACTAGTCCTCGTTTTCTTACCTGCTTGATCCTCTGCACCCTCACTGTTTCCTCTCTCAAACTACTCATTCTTCTTCTGCTGAATTCCTTTCCCTGTTCTTGACCCCTCTGAAAGTCTCTACAACCTGTGGTTCTTCCGATTTATCCAGGTCATATCTCACATTTCTACCCTTTTTGCAGTTTCTTCAGTTTTAATCTACAGTTCATAACTAATAAATTGTAGTCAGAGTCCGCATCTTTCCCTGGGAATGTATTCCTATTTAAAATCTTGTTCCGAAATCTCTGTGTTACCATAGTACTGCCAACCTGAAACCTTCCGTTGTCTCCAGCTCTGTCCACGTATACAGCCTTGTTTCACGATTCTTAAACCAAGTTGGCTATGATTAAATTATGCTCTGTGTAAGATTCTACCAGCCGGCTTCCTCTTTCATTCCTTTTCCCCAGTCCACATTCACCTACTATTTTTCCTTCTCTTGGTTTTTCTACTTTCGAATTCCAATCCCCTATGACTATTAACTTTTCGTCTCGCTTAAATATTTGAATAATTTCTTTTATCTCATCATACATTTCTTCAGTCTCTTCATCATCTGAGGAGCTAGTTGGCATATAAACTTGTACTATTGGAGCAGGTATTATTTTCGTGTCTATTTTGGCTACAAATATGCGTTCACTATGGCGTTCATAGTAGAGTTTACTCATTATTAAACCTACTTCTACATTACCCCTGTTTGATTTTGTATTTAGAACCCTGTATTCACCCGACCATAAGTTCTGTTCCTCTTGCCACCTAACTTCTAGATTTAACATATCCACGTATTGCACTGCACAAAATCGACACTGTCGACATTCAAAAAATGTTTCACCACAGACAGGATTGTGGCTCCCTGCCCGAAGGATGATAAACTACATGTCTTGATACCTGTTTAAGTATCGTTTTCACTTGTTAAGCACGTACCGTCATCTTTGACTCCTCATGTATATTGTCATGTATAAGACACCACACATAACACTGACTCATTTTGCAGAAACGCAAATATTTCATCTACCACTTCTACCTCACCCTACGAAATTCCTTAGGTTCCTTTTTGACAAATGCCAACGTCGGCAACTGTTGTTGTAAATATAACGCAATATTGGCTTTATTTATCATTGTCATTGCTCTGCTTTGTATCATCACTACTACCACTGTGGCTCTGATGTGAGTTACTCGTTCATTAAGCAATTCAACTACGCTCCGTAGCCTCATGCTGTGCTCACCATTGTATACCTGTAGTACTGGTCCCTGTTGGCATTAGCAGCCAATATTGGGGTCCCATGGTAGACAATATGTGGGGCGTCGAATGCCATGAACATCATTAACCTTCTGCGATCTCACACTCAGGGGGTTCCTCGCAGGACTAACGAAGTGAGGAAACATCCTCTTACTCAATTTTTGGCTTACTGTTTAGTCACTAATAATGGTCTTATGTTTTCTCTTTACTCTAACGGCGATTAGAAAGCAAAAGTGATCAGAAAAACAACTGCACGCAGACGTCACGGGGGAGACTCGCTGGTTCGTGTGGATAGTGTGCTATAGCATAAACTAAGAAAAATAGGCTCATTCTCTTGATGACCTTCGCCAAGTAGCTCTGCCAACGAAGCCCAGAGGATGTACGCTGTTCTCAAGGTCCCTTCTTCCATTTTGTGTGTTACGTGCTCAGTTTCGACGAAGCGTCGCCATGGTATCTTTATAACACTGTCATTTTAAGTACGAATTACTTTGACATTAATCCGACTAGCCGCTAGCTCCGCAATTATTGGTTTGCGTGAGAACTGATACATAGCTACAGCATTTGATTTTCCGTACACATCAAAAATTCACCCTAAACAGGGTGTCCGTAAAGTCCCTTTACAACTTCAAAATTTTATTACAACGGCATTTGTTGAAATATTTTAACAATATTTCATTGCAGTCAGTGTTTATAAAATTTTTTGACAGTGTTTAATAGACCTCCATATGGGCGCCTTTATTTGCACGAAGCACCTCAAGACGGTACCCCATTTCCTGCCGTGTTCGCTGTAGCATAGCGTCATCAATGGTGGCAATGGCATTACGAATCCTTTGCTTAAAGTCAGCAGTGTTCCGTATCTGTGTTTGATACATTGTATCTTTTACATACCACCATAAAAAATGTCCAAGGGAATGATATCTGGCGAACGGGGTGGCCAAGGAATTGACCTATTCCTCCCAATCCACCTTCCTGGAAATGTTTCATTGACGAACATGCAGTTCCCGATGTGGTGGTTCACCATCTTGTTGGAAAATGATAGTTGGTTGTAAGTCAATCAGTTGTGGTGCCACATATTCTGTCAGAAGTTCGAGGTAAATATCTGCTGTAATTGTTCACTCGCTGAAGAAATATGGACCAATTATTCTGTTGCACATGATTCCACACCACACATTCACTTTTGTACTATCCCGCTGAGTCTTCATAGTCACATAGGGGTGTTCAGATCTCCAGATTGTCACATTGTGTCTCTTTAATGTCCCAGAAACATGAACAATTGCCTCGTCACTGGAACAAACTCGCTTGAGGAATGTTTCATCCTCCGAAGGGCGGTCCATTTCGGCTTGTCATTTGCCTCAAGTGTCTGTAACAGTTGCACTTTGTAAGCGTATAACCGTAAGTTCTGGCAGAGGACCTTTTGCTCATTTGAACGTGGTAGTTGCAACTGTCTGTCAGCAGTGCGGATGGACTTCGTAGGTGAACTAGTGAAGACGTTTAAAACGCGATCGATGTTTTCCTCGGATGTTCTTGGTCGAACGCTCCTCCCTTTATCCAACACTGTCCCTGTCTCCATAATTTTTTTGTGCCACGCACGGATTGAAGGGCGCGACGGTGGATCTCTTTCATACTTCGTTCTGAAATTCCGTTGAGTCTGAACACCTAATGTTGTCTCAATAAACCAGGACACGCATTGTGCCTTCTCTTGAGGAGTTGCCATTTTATAGAAGTCCAGTTGCTTCCATCAACAGAGTACAAAAATTTAGTACACATAAAAAATTTAGTAAATTATGATTACATTAAAAGAATTCTTGTCAAAATATTTCAACTACTGTCGTTGTAATAAAATTTTGAAGTTGTAAAGAGACTTTATAGATACCCCGTATACCACATGAGTCTTTATAGGACAATTTCCAACATGTTGAAAGATGTATTGCACTGGAAAAATAAGCAACCGGTTCTTGTCCTCCGATTTCACTTCTCAAGTGCTCGTATGCGTGTCACTCCACAACCAGTTACTCACAGATTCTTATTTCATTCTTATATCTCCTACTCCCATCGACAACCCTTAGTACTTCTTGATTTATCCACGTTTATTCTACGTCTGCCTTTGTTGTACGTGTTGTTTTCACCTCCGTCTTCATTATTTCCTGCCTCATCACATATCGGCACTATTCAACAGAATTGTTTTGACTGTTCCACATGTTAAACTTATTTTACACCTTCACGTGCTTCCTCACCAGCTGTATCACACTATAAGCAATTTCTCTCCTGAATGAATATTAGTCAAGCACTTCCAGTTCCAATTAATATGCTTTGTTTCAAAAGAAAAACCTCTTGAAAGTCCTGAAACTGTGAAGCAAATTTTATTAAACCCCTATCTGTAGTCCATCACTCAAATTCACTTTTCCTGCATTCAAATTGATCTTCTAATGCACTCTCTTTCCTAGCCTATGACCCATTCATTTGTGGAAAAGTCCTAATTAATGTGTCTCATATGCATTAAATTTAATAGCTAAGAAGAAAAGGGCGCGTACCTGCCAAAGCAAGCAATAATAAACACAAATACGGCTGTAGTTATTTAATTGTGGCAGTTTTGGCATTGCACTGGCCGCAGACTACGGTGTGTAACGGGTGTAACTGCAGTTATTTTTATATATGGTACCTTCAGAAGTTGATTGTAAGTGTTGGCTGTTTTTTCTCCGCCGCCAACAGTCTTCCCACACGTCACACTTTATGACATTATGTTTTCTGCACAGCCGGAACTGCATCACCAAGTGGACTACGTCTATCAAGACTAACGATCTTGCGTCCACGTATCGACACTTCAACACCTGACCTGCTGCCCAGGGGAAAATAAGCAATAATGGCAACACTGGTCCACAGAGAACAAACTCTGTCAGATCCTGATAGTCTGGCCACAGAAATAGAACACTTACAATCAGTGTTCAGCAGGAATTGGTACTCCTCTAGAGATATCCAGAAGGCACTTCAACCTGCCAACCGGCCAAAGGATACAGAAGAAGAAGCAGAAGAGCCAAAGAAGATGGCAAACCTGCCATACGCCGGACCTATCTCTGCCAAGATCAGCAGGATTCTCCAGAAATATGACATCAAGAGCATAGTTTCCCCACCCACCAAAATTGGGGCTATGCTGGGGAATGTAAAAGAAGACCTGGGGCTACGAAAGCCAGGTATTTAAAACATATCATGCCAGTGTGGGATGTCATACATTGGCCAGACCACCAGAACTGTGGACATCAGGTGTAAAGAACACCAGAGACATACCAGACTCAGACAGGCAACTAAATCAGCCATATCAGAGCACTGTCTGGAACTTGGTCACTCAATGGATTACAATGACACCAAGATAGTGACACAGACCTCAAGATTTTGGGACAGTGTGAAACGCGTATATTTCATATGTATTCATTACCAGCGATGGCGAGGCATGACAGAATCTCTGACCAGAGAGTTATTTATCGTTGCTAGTCTGCGCTTGACCGCGCGAGTGTTCAGTTCGAGAGCAGTAGCGCGCGGGAGACGTAGTTGTGAGTGAGGAGTCGGCGGGCGTCGACATGGGTCTCTGGTCACGGTTCTGGACGAGGTATATTGTTATCGAAGGTAATGAAGCAGCATTGCGCTCAGCTAATAACGTATGTTAATTGTAATTAATTTGTCCAAAAAATGCCCCAATAATTATTTTTCTATAAAGTAACTTTTTTAAAGAAAAAGATTCATTTCAAGTTAAATAATATTTCCTATGCATTCCCTTCAAGAATCAAAATTAAATATAAGCCAGCACTGCACGAAGCTATGCCTAAAAATAAGAGCAGATATAGGTGCAGTTTTACTGAGGTAAGAATTTTGGTTTAATTATTTCACAGGGCCGTAGGTCAGCGCTGCTGTGCCAATAAAATTTGTCAGGTTTAATTATTTGTGTTGAGATGTTACATTCAGTTCATAGATCATTATTTAATTAATATTATTGTGTGGGTTTTTGGTCAATTTCCATTTATCAATTTTTGTGGGGAGTTTACATTTGGGCAATTATTATTCTTTAATTTTGCAACGAGGTTACGCTTGGCTCCATTTTTTTTGTTAGTCATTATATAATAATTGCTGGGAGGTTACAAGTGTCATTAAAGAAGCCATTGAGATCAAGGTCAATCAACCGTGACTCGGGATAGCAAATCAGCACTGCCTGGAATCCAGTGCTTGAGCTTGTGAAAACTCAACGCAGGACACTCCTGGACTCTACAAGAAATAGAAGTGGAGACCGAGAGAACAGCTGTGAGACAAGGTTCGGACATTAGAGACCAGATCTGACACATCCCAGATCATGACTTCAGAAGACGGCCAGGCCGGGCGCGGACGGCGGAGGGAACACCGGCGACCAGAGAGGGACAATGTAGCCGCGTCTGGCGGGCCCATCCGCCAGTCGTAAGTCCCAAGGAGAGGAGAGTAACACAGGATTTACCTGACGGCATTGCCTCCATTCGTCAGAGGAGAGAGGTTGGGTTGAACTTCTTTATTTGTTGTACGGCATCGGGGTATGCGGGATTATAAAAAGAAAATCATAGGGACGGAGCTGCAAGCAGCGTCCGCTTGGTGCACCCCCGGGTCTCAGCGGTCGAGGAGTGCAACAGGCCGCTGATAGCGGTCACGAACATCTTGAGGAGCGCCAACGTCTCGAATGAGGGGATTGGCAGAGGTGTGCGACCGTCGGTAAAAACGGCTGGCAGTCTGCTGGATGCGGAGCATCACTTCCAATTCATCAGCTGCGTGGTGGAGGTATCTATGCGGAAACTGCGGGTGTACATGGAAGACCCGCCGGAGAATCTTATTCTGTTGCGCCTGAAGGCGCTGGATATGCGTGGGGGCCGCATTGCCCCAAGCCTCACACGCATAGTCAACAATCGGTCGAATAAATAAGCGGAAGATGAGGAGGCCATTCCGGATGGAGAGGTCAGACCCTTCATTAAGGAACGGGTACAGCGCGCCCATCCGCTGGTGGACTTTGGCACGGACGGCGTCGATGTGCGGCTTCCAGAGTAGGCGATCGTTCATGATGACGCCCAGGTACTGGACAGTCTTCTGCCAGCGGAGGGCAGTCCCGTAAAGTCGAAGTGGCGGGGCCGGCATCGTCGTCTTCCTCGTAAAGACGATGGCCTGCGTCTTCAGGGGGTTGAACCGGATGCGCCAGCGAGCTGCCCAGATCTCCAGGTCGTCGCTCGCCTGCTGCAACCGGGAATGCATTGCGGCATGCCACCAGCTCCTGGTGTAGAGCATCGTATCGTCGGCATAGACGGATTTCTCCACTCGGGGCGACGTCGGAAGGTCCGAGGTAAATATAGTATAAAGGACGGGGCCCAGGACGGAGCCCTGCGGCACCCAGGCGACGATAGGCCTGGCAGTGGAGAGGGCCGCGTCAACGCGGACAGCGAAAGTGCGGTGCTGCAGGTACGACGCAATGAGGCGCACGTACGCCCGGGGAAAGCCAAGGTGGTCCATCTTCCACAGAAGTCCAGCATGCCAAACACTGTCAAAGGCCTTGGTGACATCTAGAAGAACCGCTCCACAGTACTCCCGGTTATTGAAGGCGCGAGTGATGTACTCCACAACACGTACAATCTGCTGGGTCGTGGAGTGGCCGCTGCGGAAGCCAAACTGTTCCGGGGGGAGGATTTCCCGAATATCCAGGATGGCCCGGAGTCGCTGAAGAAGAAGCCGCTCGAACAGCTTGCTGATGTGCGGAAGCAAACTGATAGGCCGGTAGGATTTTGGGTCTTTCCGATCCTTGCCCGGCTTTGGAACAGCAATAACGATGGAGTGCTTCCACGCTGCAGGGTAGGTGCGAGTCCGCAGAACCCAATTGAAGATGGCAGTGAGACGAACCACCACCAGGAGCGGCAGGTTCTTAAGGACCCGGCCAGTAATGTCGTCAACACCTGGAGCCTTGGACGCCGGGAGAGCCTTGATGCCCGCATGGACTTCGGCCACGGAAATAGGCGGTATGTCGTCGCGGTCCTCCTCCCCGTCCCCGTGGAGGATGGTCTGCACTTCTGCGTCAATCTGGTCGACGTGCAGCTGGTCCATACCATCTTGAAGGGGGGTAAAATTCTCCTGAAAGATGTCCGCAAGGAGATTCGCCTTATCCACATGTAGATAGGCCGTCCTAGTCGGTGTTGCAAGAGGGGGGTATCCGTGTCCTGCGTTTCGTAAAAAAGCGGACCGCATTCCAGTGCATGGGGTCGGGGGTGAACGCCTGCAATTTCGCAGCCCAGCGTTGATTCTTGTGCCGGACAATTGCCGCCTTGATGTCACGGCGCAGGCTGTTGATGTGGCGCTTCAGCTGTGGGTCCCGGGTCACACGCCAATCCTTGCAGAGGCGATTACGAGTGCGGATGTCCTGGAGGATTTCCGCCGGGAGAGCGGAAGATGCGAATGTGCCGGGGCGCGGGCGGGGCGTCGCCCCCTCCAGAGCTGCAGAGGCCTCGTGAACTCCGACGCCATCCACCTGTCGCTGCAGGGCTGCAGTAACTCGCCGCTGGAAGCAGGGCCAATCCGTGCGGTTGAGATTGAGGCGGCCCGGACTCTGCGCCGGGGCGACGTCCAGTTGAAAGAGAACTGGAAGGTGGTCGGAGTTCAGGGCGTGGAGGATTCAGCAGTCAGGAACTGATTAAGTCCCCGAATAATAGCGATGTCAAGAACGTCAGGCCTCGCTCTGCTGGGGTAACATGTCGGCTCCACGGGCCCACAGACATACGCATTCACCTCTTCAGTGGCCTGGAGAAGAAGCCGCCCATTAAGATTGGTGACCAAGGAATTCCAGGCGGCATGTTTGCAATTGAGTTCACCAGCGAGGAAATATTTGCCAGGAGTCCATAGAAGGAGACGGGCATCATCGATGAGGAGCTGGCGGCGAGGGCTCCGATAAACAGCCATAAATGTGACTGGGCCAGTGGCTGTTTCAACCTGGACAGCACTGACTTCAATAGTCCCGATGGCAGGCGGCTGAATTTCACAATGCTTGATGGAGGAGCGGATGAAGATCGCCGTACCACCCCCCTGTGTCGGCCTGTCGTTCCGAAAGCATCGGTAATTTGCGATGTTGGAGCGGATGCCTGGTTTGAGAAAGGTCTCATTTACCAGGCAAATATCCACGTCGTGTTCAAACAAAAACTGTCGGAGCTCCTCAAGGTCGTAGGTGAGGTTGTCGGCATTATAAGCCACTATGCGGAAATCATCCAAGCGGCGGCGTCTGAAGTGACGGCAGTGGGAGCCCGAAGGCTGCGTGAGATCGTCGCCTCGCCTGTGGCGGCGATGGTTGCAGGCAGGTTGACGATGGCGGTGGTCAACTCGGTCACCATCGTGGTCAGGTGCTGCAGCAGCTGGAAAACGTCGTGGAGCCCAACAGTAGGCACTGCTGTGGGCGAAGGAGAAGCTGGCTGGCGGTCCTGGCGTGGAGGAGGCGGCGGGATGCTTTGCACCTCGGCAGCCGCGGTCGCTGGTGGGTGGGAGACGCCCTTTAATGCATCTGCCAATGTGACACCGGGCTGGATCCTCGCGGACCGGCGTTCCATTAGGGAGGCCACGTACGCTTGTCATTGGCCGGCCGTGTGGGCGGCGGTTGGCGCCCCCGGCGGGTATCAGCACGTCGGGAGGGCGGGACAGGCGGAAGACCCCGTTGCCGACTGCTAGCTTCCTTATGCTTCGCGCAGGAACGAAAATTGGCAGGATGGCTGCCTCCACACAGGCCACAGATGGGCGGCTCATCCTTGCTTCGTGGGCAAAGGCGGCTGTCGTGGTCAGCACCACACTTGACGCACATAGGCGGCATAGTGCAGTGACGAGCCACGTGGTTGAATCCTTGGCACCGGAAGCATTGGACCGGGCCACGGGACTTCCGCAGACGTTCCACTGTGATGGAGAGATCGTAAATCCGGGTTAGCTGGAATATTTCCCGATGCCGAAGAGTGTCCTGCAGGACGACGACGCGGTGGCCAGTAAGCTGATTGGTCCCGGGCATACGATGGTAGTCCACCACCGTCGCCACGAAGCCGAGGTCCTCCAGTTCTTCCTTCAGGTCTTCATGCGTGAGAGACGACGGAACGTGCTTCAAGAGCGCTTTCAGGGTCGGTGGACGGACCGCCGGATAGGTATACATGGGGATACCCTCTCGCCCAACCACATCCATTACAGCCACATAATCCTCAGTACAAGAGAGGCTGAGTTTGAGGGTACCACCCCCTGTCTGCTTGGCTGTGAACGACTGCTTACAATGTTCCTTTAACCACGTGTGCAGTTGCTTGTAGGAGTTCTTAAACTGCAAGACAATGGGCGGCACCTTCCGCTGCAGTTGAGGCTGGGACGGTTGCTGCTGCGGCCCCTGCTGTTGTTGTTGCTGCTGGGGCGGGGGAACGTCGTCCGCGCCATCCTGGATGACGTCATAGCGGTTAGACGTTGGCACCGCGTCCGTGTCAGGCCGCGGCTGCGGCTGCTTCGAGACCTTCTTCTTTGGTGGCTTCCGGAAATCGTCATCTGCCCCGGTGGCGGCGTCGCCGGTGCGCTTACGACTATTCTGCTGGTGGCCGTTGTCATCTTCTCCCGACGACTCACGAGTGCAATCCAAACCGAGATCCAAGGTCCTTGCAGAGGTCGTCAACAGATCGTTCCCACGGTGTCGTTGCCTGGTCATCATAGGTGGCGGGCCGGATGAGGCCGCCGACGAAGTATTCTCCGCCGGGCGCCGATCCGCCACACCCTCAGCCGAAGTAGCGTCCGTAGACATCACGAGCTCGCGCGCAACACGTCTGCTCTCGACGGAAGACTAACTCCGAATGCGTCTGGCGGGCGCGGACCTCAGACGGAACACACGATGCGGCGCGGACCGATTGGGGAGCGCCCAGCACGAAACAGAAGTGGAGATCATTGTAACAGTCGTGAGATAGAGTGCCCAACATCTTAGATCGGGTCTGACACACCTCAGATGACAACCACAACCATTGAGGACGGCCAAAACGGGCGCCGACGGCAGTCGGAACATCCGCGACTGGAGGGGTCCGTTGAAGCCGAGTCTGGCGGGTGCGGACCACAGATGGAACACTAGACTCGGCGCGGTCCGATTAGGGAACGCCCAGCTCCTACCCAGGCATAAATACTGGACTCGATCGACCCAAGGACATCGAGCTCCCAGCACTTAAAAGACTAGAGGCCACGGCCGTCAGGGTAAAGTTCAACGGAGCCAACACCACACTGGTATCGATATACAATCCTCCTAAAAACATAGTAACACGCGATATCAGCACAGTACTCAACATAGCACCGCGGGTAATCGCCGCTGGAGACCTAAACGCAAAACACCCTGATTGGAACTCACGAATACGAACCTCCAACGGCAAGAAACTGTACGAACACGCACTAGGCCGAAACTACATTATACTTGGGCTGGACGTTCCCACGTTCGTGCCTACACAGGCTCGACGTAGGCCAGACGTGTTAGACATAGCCCTCATAAAGGGCATCACATGCACACTCAACGTTTCGGTTGAAAACGATCTGGACTCAGACCACATGCCTGTAATACTGCACATGGAAGAAACATCGAACCACGCAGGATGCTTAACTACAAGCGCGCGAATTGGACACTGTTCAAGGAAACGCTAGATAGTCGCATTCCTGACACCCACGAAATTAACAACACACAGCAAATCGATGAGGCTGTGGAGGCTCTCACAACTGCCGTCCAAGACGCAATGACTGACGCCATTCCATTTACAACACCTGCCCCAGGAGATCCTGGGCCTTATCTCAATGAGGAACCGCCTCAGGAGATACTGGCAGCGTACCAGGCGCCTGTTCTATAAACTGTACGTCAACAGACTCCAGAGCATAATACGGGATAAAATACAAACATTCAGAAACGAGCAATGGGGACAGAAACTCGCTGAGCTGGATACCACACGTCCTGGCGTGTGGCAGCTGGCCAGACACGTCACCAGGGAGAAACATTACATTCCCACGTTACAAGGACCAGACGGCCCAGCCTACTCCGCGACGGAGTAGGCAGAGCTTATGGCCACAACACTTGCAGCGTCTTTCATGCCAAATCTTGTTCCTTCAGACCCTTTCACACTTGAAACGGAGCAGGAGGTTACACGACTTGTAGCCCAGCCCTCGCGCAACGAAATTAGACGTACTAGCACAAATGAAATCACATGGGCTATCAAGAACACCAACGCTACAAAAAGCCCCTGGGCCTGATGGCATTCAAAACCATGTCCTCCAGGAGTTCACGGATAAAGCCGTAGAATACCTCACACTCTTAACGAATGCCATCCTGACACACCAACACTTCCCTGACTTTCGGAAGGCGGCCAAGGTCCTGATGTTCAGAAAGCCAGGGAAAGACCACTCCCTCCCACAAAATTAACGACCCATCAGTCTGCTGTGTTCGCTCAGCAAGATTGTTGAGAAGGTAATATTAAAACGTATCACTAGGCATTGCATTGCCAACGACATCCTAAGACCAGAGCAATTCGGCTTTAGGAGTCACCACTCGACAACACAACAACTCCTCCGCGTGGTCGAACATACACTCCTGGAAATGGAAAAAAGAACACATTGACACCGGTGTGTCAGACCCACCATACTTGCTCCGGACACTGCGAGAGGGCTGTACAAGCAATGATCACACGCACGGCACAGCGGACACACCAGGAACCGCGGTGTTGGCCGTCGAATGGCGCTAGCTGCGCAGCATTTGTGCACCGCCGCCGTCAGTGTCAGCCAGTTTGCCGTGGCATACGGAGCTCCATCGCAGTCTTTAACACTGGTAGCATGCCACGACAGCGTGGACGTGAACCGTATGTGCAGTTGACGGACTTTGAGCGAGGGCGTATAGTGGGCATGCGGGAGGCCGGGTGGACGTACCGCCGAATTGCTCAACACGTGGGGCGTGAGGTCTCCACAGTACATCGATGTTGTCGCCAGTGGTCGGCGGAAGGTGCACGTGCCCGTCGACCTGGGACCGGACCGCAGCGACGCACGGATGCACGCCAAGACCGTAGGATCATACGCAGTGCCGTAGGGGACCGCACCGCCACTTCCCAGCAAATTAGGGACACTGTTGCTCCTGGGGTATCGGCGAGGACCATTCGCAACCGTCTCCATGAAGCTGGGCTACGGTCCCGCACACCGTTAGGCCGTCTTCCGCTCACGCCCCAACATCGTGCAGCCCGCCTCCAGTGGTGTCGCGACAGGCGTGAATGGAGGGACGAATGGAGACGTGTCGTCTTCAGCGATGAGAGTCGCTTCTGCCTTGGTGCCAATGATGGTCGTATGCGTGTTTGGCGCCGTGCAGGTGAGCGCCACAATCAGGACTGCATACGACCGAGGCACACGGGGCCAACACCCGGCATCATGGTGTGGGGAGCGATCTCCTACACTGGCCGTACACCACTGGTGATCGTCGAGGGGACACTGAATAGTGCACGGTACATCCAAACCGTCATCGAACCCATCGTTCTACCATTCCTAGACCGGCAAGGGAACTTGCTGTTCCAACAGGACAATGCACGTCCGCATGTATCCCGTGTCACCCAACGTGCTCTAGAAGGTGCAAGTCAACTACCCTGGCCAGCAAGATCTCCGGATCTGTCCCCCATTGAGCATGTTTGGGACTGGATGAAGCGTCGTCTCACGCGGTCTGCACGTCCAGCACGAACGCTGGTCCAACTGAGGCGCCAGGTGGAAATGGCATGGCAAGCCGTTCCACAGGACTCATCCAGCATCTCTACGATCGTCTCCATGGGAGAATAGCAGCCTGCATTGCTGCGAAAGGTGGATATATACTGTACTAGTGCCGACATTGTGCATGCTCTGTTGCCTGTGTCTATGTGCCTGTGGTTCTGTCAGTGTGATGATGTGATGTATCTGACCCCAGGAATGTGTCAATAAAGTTTCCCCTCCCTGGGACAATGAATTCACGGTGTTCTTATTTCAATTTCCAGGAGTGTATAACACACGGCTACAACATGAACAAAGCCACAGGGACCCTGTTCTTGGACATCGAAAAGGCTTTCGACCGTCTCTGGCACAACGGACTCATACGCAAACTAAGCGAAGCTGGTTTCCCGGACGGACTCGTACGTCTCATATACTCATATCTCACGAACAGATGTTTCAACACTAACGTGCAGGATAAACAATCAACACAACACGGTATCCAAGCTGGAGTACCCCAAGGAAGCATCCTAGGGCCCATCTTGTTTAACCTGTACATTAATGACATCCCAGCAACACAAAACACGACGTTAGCCGTCTACGCGGATGACACCGCCATCCTTACGCAAAATTGGAAACCGTCGAACATCAATTCACGAATACAGACAGCACTCAGAACAGCTGAGCCTTGGTTGGAGCGATGGCGTATTAAAGTAAACGTCGATAAGTGCGAAGCAGTTCTGTTCACACGCACACCGAAACTACTGCGCAAACATCAACACTGTAGACCAATAACACTACATACACGCCCAATACGTTTCCGAGAGAAAGTGAGGTACTTTGGTGTCTGGCTGGACCGGAAACTTACATGGGGGGACCACATCGAATACGTTGCCAACCGAGCGCACGCGAGGTTCAAACAGCTCTACCCAATGCTCAACAGGGAAAGCACACTGAATAGGAGGGTGTCGAGGTCCATATACATGACACTGATTAGACCTCTGATGACGTACGCAGCTCCCATCAGGGGATATGCAGCTCCTACACGACTGCGCCGCCTGCAGATCATACAGAACAAGTTGCTACGAATCATTAGCAACGCTCCACGCTACACACGCATCGTGGATTTTCACCATGAATACCGCCTTGATACCCTCACGGAAGTATTCAAAAAACACGCCACACGACTATACAGGAACTCGAGACACTCGAACAATCCTTTCATCCTCACTCTGGGAAACTACGATCACAACCACAGGTGGAAGCATAAGCGGCCAAAGACACTGCTAGCTAGGGCATAGCCACCTATGGTAAACTAACATACGCAAACAGCGACAAATGTCGGCAAGCCCCTGCATATTAGCAACACTGACTGGTAACTACCAGCTGCTATTAGAGCCGACCAACAGGCTACAGCAGGGACACCGACGAGCTCGCCCACAGACGCACAAACAATCTGCCAACATTCCCTCACACTGTGCTTCCGGTATATGACCTATCGGACACAAGATCGATAACAAACCTAACTGTTGCAGGTTGCTGACGCTGAACGAGGACTCTGTACCAGCACCCAGTGCCAGCCGCCGAGCAGCACAAACGCACAACGTCAAGGTATCGACATGCATGATGCCCACTACTAACAAAGCCTATCCTTCCACGACCTACCGCAGGCAGCAAGACAACCGCTACTGCTCTTGCCACCTACTATCGCGGAGGTTTTGTAACGTCCCCTTAGAACAATTTATACACGACTGTGCTTAACCTGACACACAATATTATTTAGCGCAACGCAATCTGACTTTCAAAAATCCCTACAAAAGAATGGCCCTGACTAACATTAACCTATACCTTTCACAAATCACTTACCTCACAAAAATCTTCGTTACTGGAACTACTGCAATACAGCGAGCGCCACTACTGCCAGCTAAATAAAAGATTCAAACTACTGAAGGCACTAACTACTGATAGGGATAGTTAGCAAATGAAAGATTTTAATAGAGAACAAACACTGTATTTACCTTAATATCATCAAAAGTCATAATATATGTAATTTCAAAACTCCGCCATTTCCTTCCACACATCCACCACTGCTGGCGGCTCACCTCTAACTGCGCAACGCTACGCGCTGTTCACATTCAGCTGCCGCTGCCTAACACTACAATGGCAGACAACAATGCAAACTAGCCACGGGCTGCACACAGCACAGCCAGTGATTTTCATACAGAGCGCTACGTAACGTTGCCAATAAGAAAATATAAACAGCCTACTTACAGTTTTTTCCCTTGGCTCTTGCCTTGGCACTTTTTTTCCTCTGCCCTTCAAACCGCTACCCTTCGTTCAATTTCGACCAATCTATGTCCAGATGAGCGCGTATTAATGGTTAACCCTAACCAGACGTACGGAAACATCGCAGTACCCACATCCTTCGACACCTCAATTTAGTGAATACTAACCGTTATGCAGAGATGGCAGTAGACCTTTTGTGTTGGCCATCATGCCGGTGTGGGCGTGGAGGGGCTCCACCTCTTAATAAAAAAATACCCAAGGACCAGTCTCAGGTAGCACCTGAAGAAGACAGCGAGGCACGCTGTTGAAATATCGTGCGAGAACGACGCGAACATCCGGCTGGATTCCCGAATATCCAAGATGTCAATAATGGATTGGTCTTGCCATATGTACTTGCAGGTACTAATCAACATTAAAGCATAATACTTGGAATAGCTGTAATCGTTTGTTTGCAAATGATGTAATGTTGTTCAGCACACTGTCTTCAGTCAGAAATGTCTCCACTCATACCCATTACTCCCTACATCCACTGGATGGCTCTTCTAAGAGACATGATGCGTATTTGTTTCGGCTGTTATCTGTAGTTTCGTTTTTTCAATGCGTTGCTCGGTACAAACAAAACGATTGTTGAGGCGGAAATTCAGATGCTAATTCGATAGAACGGTCCGAAATTAGTCTAGTGCGATGTTCGTCCAGTCTATATGCATTCACGTGGACTTTAAAACAGATGAATAACCAACACTCCAGCAACGACTGAGAATGGTTGCTGCATGGCAGTAGCAGTCAGCATGGGCCAGGGAAGTGCTGTTGCTGCTGCAGTACTGCTATTTCTTCGTAATGTAATGTACCTGTTAATACAGATAGACACTGCAAAAATGATATTCCAGATATCAAATAGCAGAGAAAATACGCTTCATGACTATTAGAAAGGACACCAAACTGCATACGTTAGGAACTATGACCAATTGTCGATCTTCGATAATGTGAAACAAATCTCTACTATTGCTTTCCATATTTTGGGAGGAGGTAGTATTGACCAAATCAAGAAAAAATTATCCAGTAAACATGTGCTCTAAAATGCGTACGTTAATGGCTGTGAGCACTAGTTCACTAACGATATTATGAAAGGCATCTCTTTATACTGAAAAAGTGGTCACAGCTCTTAATGTATCCGTTTCGGGGTCCATGTCAACTAAACTTTTTTGGTAGGTTTTGTTCCACACTATCTTCTCTGAAAGCTGGTCGGTGATGTTCTGATTCACCTTGTATATTGTTAAGAAATTACTTGATTTCATAAGATCCTGTTGTAAACATTATCAATTACTTGCTCCACGTTCTTTACAAAAGTTTCTAGCTTAAAAGAACGAGACTGCGTTACCTTTTTAATTAAACATCATTATCATTTGGAATTAGTGTAAATTTCAAATTCTTACTTCTCTCGGATAAATGTAGTGTAGGCCAAACTAAACTGCAAGTAGCTATGCAAAAGCGCTTACGGAGAAGAATGTTCCATTGTGAAAGGAATGTATTTCTACGTGTTTCGTCAATGCAATAAATTATTTTGGCTGCTCTATTTCTCTCTCTCAAAGTAATCCTGGCAACATAAAAGGAAACATTGTGTGCTGAGTTTGGAAATAAATCTCCAAAAGATGTAATTATTAATAAACGTAAAATTTAGTGGCTACTTTTGTCCTGCATCTATTACACTTAAATACCACTTCGGTGCAATACGTAATGCTGGTTATCTTTAATACGTCTAATATCGTATCGTTTCACACGAAATACATATAAATCTATGAACTTAATTTTCTCATCCTCGTCTACCCCTCCAAAAGTACAACACACTATCATAACTCGACGACTTTGTGTTGTAGGATTTACGATTGTACATAATCCGATTGTGAATTAAGCTGTATGTAAATCATCACCTAAGCTACTCTGGAGAAAAGCTTTAATTTCCACTACCAATCATTTACAGTGAACATCTTCAGTAGACGGTTGTGTACAACCTTCCATTTTTGGTCACATGGAAATATATGTACAAGGAGGTATCACACTTACATCAAGAAAGAATTATTCAACGTGGTGGCGTTGCTGTCAGGGTTCCTCCGAGCCATAATTCGTAGGCAGCGGTCATCCACTGCAGTAGTAGCCATTGGGCTGCCTGAACGAAGCATGTCATCGACAGTTCCTGTGCCTCTGTATCTCCTCCATGTCCGAACAACATCGCTTTGGTTCACTCCGAGACGCCTGGACACTTACTTTGTCGAGAGTCCTTCCTGGTACAAAGTAACAATGTGGACGCGATCGAACCGCGGTATTGACCGTCTAGGCATGGCTGAACTACAGACAACAGGAGCCGTGTACCTCTTCCTGGTAGAATGACTGGTACTGATCTGGTGTCAGACCCCATCCGTCTAATAGGCGCTGCTAGTGCATGATTGTTTACATCTTTGGGCGGGTTTAGTGACATCTCTGAACAGTCAAACGGAGTGTGTCTGTGATACAATACCCTAAGTCAACGTCTTTCTGCAGGAGTTCTGGGAACTGGGGCGATGCAAAACTTTTTTTGATGTGAGTACATTCATGATTATTATTTCACGTCATTCGGTTCGTTCTTAAAAATATTTTATCTTCATTCTCACGATTACCCTTATTCCAGTTACCACACGTGCGAAAGTTTCAAGATGGTCCCTTGATTATGATTCCGCTCAACCTTTTGCCAATTAGGCAAAGAAGAGTACGTTATCCACGTCTGAGTAATATCAGGACGCGTGCATGTTTACATTCATCTGTTTTCCCTTGAACCGAACCAAAGAAAGTTTGATTTAACCAATACGATGGGTGTGTTCGTTTGGAAGAATTTAACAAATTAAAATATAAAAGTCTCATGAAGACAGCCGTTTGTTTGAGAACAAATTGTGTCCACAGTAGCAAGAAACTATCTTAAATTTTCTTCACTTGTGGAAGCACCCTAAGCCTTAAATTCGCTTTTTTTTTAACTGAGGAACAGAGAACCCAATCATTAACAGTTCATGCTAACCATTCATTTATTTGCTGCTGGCCTCGACAATCATCAGCTACGTCACAGCGTCTTTAAGGGCGTCTACTCATAGCACTAAGTGCAAGTGTCATGTTCTTAGATGGATTCTACCATATTTCCTGAAGTTGTTTCTCTTTGCTCTTATTCTTTTCCCTTTCAGTGAATCAGGTGGATAGATATTTCGTTTATGCAGTTTTTCTGCAAAGAAAGTTCAAGCCTTGCTGTAGGGTTAAAATGTGCCTTATTTGTCTCTGCCCATAAAAACTGCAGTAAATGATACTGGAAACAAAAGACTATCAAAATAGTTTGAAGGATGTGTAGTCATTCTGTAACAGCTTTCACAGTCTCTAACATCTTTAAAATTATCACATGTTGACGCTAGATTGTTTTCTATCTCGCTGCTTAGTTATGGCGAAAATATCGTTCGTCACTAGGATGGACTAACTTCCGTGATGTGTGACGTGCCCTAGTATTCTATTTGCTTCGAATTATCCGGCTAACTCTGAGCGGTTTTAAGACTCTTGCTGTGCCATTCGCCTTCTGGTGCTTGACTTAATTCGAAGTGCAAAGCAGCAAAGTGGATTGGATTTGCATGTATCGTCCGCTTACTTCCTTTCATTTAACGATTTTTTTTTTGTTTCTTGTTCTTCATGAAATAATCAATAGCACTTCTTTCCTAAAATTTGTTGAATCGAATAACGAGCCCTATAAAATTGTTACTTTGGAACTATCGGGTTACATAGAACAAGGAAGGGATAAATCAATGTTCATTTATGCTTCCGGGTGTTAATGGCACTCTTATTGAAGTTGTATGATTTAAGTTGAAGGAATGTAGGTTTTCTACATTTCTCTTGTGAACCCATTTTCTTATCAATTACCTTCAGGCTGAAAGAAATAACAGCCTCCCTCTGAGCTGAAAATACACGAATATATTACGTTTTTTGTTACAATTCGTCTTGCTGTATCTGTAGTACTTCTTTCTGGATCTGTGCTACATGTGATATTCATTACATTATCCTATTTTTGTGTTGCGACCATGTGCATCTGAGGCTTAGCATACAGACAATAAATATTCTCTTACAGCACTGAATAAAGAGTTTTTCACGTAACATGCCACACATAGTCTGCGATTACATGTTATTTACGAATTTATACCTCTCGGTTCGTCCATGAGCTATAAGCTTAGAGTCATTTCGGAAAGCATGTAATCCACGGCATTAACCCTCACAATCCCGTAATAACATTAAATATATAGAGAACCGCACGATTAACTTTCAATGTAGCCAGTCTAATTTTTTCATAATTCTAGCTTGAGGCGCCTACTGTAGTTATAAACTACCCATTTTCCCCATGGCCTCCCATGGGCCTGCGTTCAACACATACACTCTAAGAATTTAAAAAGAAAGAAGAGGCACTACGAAGGAATTGCCCGAATGGGAGCGATCGCTTGGTGTGATGTACACGTGCAGACAAACGTATTATTGCAATTTCAAAAAAGTTGGATGATTTATTCAAGAGAAAGAGCATCCAAAACTGAGCAAGTCAATAACGCGTTGGTCGATCCCTGGCCCTTATACGAGCAGTGATTCGGCTTGGCATTGATTGACATAGTTGTTGAATGTCCTTCTTAGGGATATTGTACCAAATTCTCTCCAATTGACCCCTTAGATCGTCAAATTACCTAGTGGTTAGAGGACCCTGCCCATAGTGATCCCTCGTCCCTGCTAGTTAAGGTAGTGTGTGGCAAGCAGAAAGACAAGCGTTCAGAAACTCTGACCCTCTGCACGCGGGCCTTACCTTGCTGAAATGTGAGCTCTGGATGACTTTCCACGAAGGTTAATAAGACAGGGCGAGGAGTATTGCTGTACTTTAATGCTGCAGCGCATGACAACCAAAAGGGTCCCCCCATGAAAAAAAAGTGGCATGACTGACTCCTGGTTGTCGGGCCGCATAGAGAGCGATATTCACGTTAGTATTTCGCTGTTGTACGGGACGTCTCCAGTCATCTCTTCATCACTGAAGACAGTTCTGCTACAGTCAATGAGATTCCTGGCCGACGACGTTTCTGGAGACGCCTCAGAGAGCGATGGAATACCAACCTAACTGTCGCCCACCATACTGCCAGAAAATCAGGAGTGATTGTCTGGGGTGCCATTTCTTTTCTTAGCAGAAACCTTTTGTTTGTCATCAGCCATAGCCCTGCAGCACAGCGATACGTCCACGATATTGCTCTTCACGGCAAGCAAGTTTCTACTGTTTGCCTTGGTGCTTGCCTTGGCCAGGAATATCACAGGCTCTCCCCCCAATTCAGAACGTTTGGAGCATTGTGGTCGGAGCCCTCCATCCATCTTGGTATTTTGATCCAGCGCACGAATTGAATGGAATCTGGCCGATATCCCTCAGGAAGACACACAACAACTGTTTCCATTAATGCTAATACTAGTAACTGCTTGCATAAGAGCCAAGGATTGACCAACGTGTTTTTGACTTGCTCAATTTGTTAAGTTCTTTTTCCTGAATAAACCATCACATTTTTCTGAAACTGTATTCATTTGTTTGTTTGAACATGTACATCACGTACACCAATTTTCGTTCCATTGGGATAATTCCTCAGGCTATGTCTTTTCTATAGCAGAGAGTATATTGATCACATCTTCTCCTTCCCCTTTTTGTGCCCACATCTTCTTCACTCTATCTGTCAACCTCATCATCCCATCTCTATCTGTCTATTCCTCCCCACGCTCTCTGTCGATTTCCTTTACCTCCTCTTGTAACAGATTGTGTTACGAACCCGTCCAAGAACACCACATGCTTGAGGAGCTTATGGGCCGGCCACGTGAGGCAGGAAACAAAGAAAGAGCCGAGAAGTAATTAATGAATATTAAATCAGGTGAGAGATTCTGAACCTTTTAATGAGGAAAAAACCGCTGCTGCATCCATAATTTGCTATTCAATTTTAATTCGAATTATTTAAAGGTTCAACAGAGGATTTAACATCTAAATAATTATAGAAAGTAAAGAAACCTTATAATAACAATTGTCTACATACAGAGGGACGTAAATCCGTGAGCAGATTTCGGCTGCCGTAATTTGGAGAGGAATTAATAATTTGTTCAGTATACCGGGTCCCGTTAAAAAGAATAAAGTTTAAATGGAGTCTCTGCTTGGCCTTTAGAGGCGCACGATTACAGAAAAGCGCAACGTTCCAACGGCAGAGGCTGCGCCGGGCGAGGAAATCCCTGGGGGAAAAGGAAGCAGCCATTTCTATGGACCAGCAGATGACAGCTAGATGCCTAACTATCCAGAAAATTCGTACACGAACTACTTCTCTTCAGCCGTAAGCACATTAGTGTGAGGTACTGACAAGCTAACACAATCCCCGAGCACGGGTAGCCTGTGACATTCTGGAACATTACCCTGCAAGGACCACCAGCTGCAGAATCGCCAGCCAGCACGTCTTGTCTATAGGTACGCTCTGTCATGCTGCGACAAAGTTTAGCGGTACGCAACTCAGGCACAGTCTAGTAATGATGCTGAGATTTGATCGCCATTTCGGTCGTTTGGCGTTCGAGGGTATTTCGCGATACTACTGGAAAACAGCAGCCCCCGTCATGCGATAAGGTTCACCGATGTCTGCCACGCCATTTCTTGTTGCGTAGTTCAGTGGTTCTGTGCTCTCTCTCTGAGCAGTCCTCCATTTGAACGTGCGTAGTTACAGGTCAATGATCTTTCTATATGATTTCTGTGAATATTTTTATGGGAAGTGGAGGCTGCCCTCGATTAAGAGTACCTTTTGCTGCACTAATTCCAGAATTATCTCGCCCGCTATCTGGGGCAAGGTCATTTCCTTCAGGCTACCTCGGGTAAGAGAATTGCGGTAGTCATTTTAGGTTAGGTAACGCACTCTCTGACCATATCTTCCTCCTTCATCTCCCTCAGATCATATCCTTCTTCCCCTCTCTCTATCTCTGCCTCTACCTTCCTTACCCACCAGCCTGCCGCCACTCTACAACTTCCACCCTGCCCCCTCCTCCCCTCCTGCCCCTCGTTTTGCGCATCCCCTCCTCTATCCATCTCATCCTGTCCCCGGCCAGGCTCATCGCTACTTATAGCCTCAGCAATACAGTACTAACTATGCCCGAAATGCAGGGCATGCTACACACCAGCAGCTTGAAACTCGTTTATTTGGCCACCATGAAAAGCAGGTCGGCAAAACGGTCTAATAATATTCTGACAAGATAAATCTGTCATAAAGGACAGTCTACTTGTCAGACCCCAGAAAACTTGTCTTGCCCCTGACAGGTAGGATGTCATGAATAGCAGGTTGATTTCGCAGGCTGATACTGTTCCCACACACTATGCCTGTTACACAAAACACTGTATATGACGGAGGCTGAAATAATCCTGTTTTATCTGCATCTCTGCTCTGATTGTAGCTAGGAGGTCATGAACACCAGTGTGCTGATACTCTTGGGGTCTGTTGTTTCTACGCTATATTTGTTTGAAATCGGTCGATGGGTTTAAGAGGAGATTGCTGACGCATACACATTTATTCTCATTTAACAGAAGAAAACAGATGAAGCTCTTGCTGTGTCAAGGGAAGTCTAGGGTAGGCCTTGATGAATGTTGTCTTGCAGAACTTAGCGTCCACATTGCACACAAGATGTAATCCACAGGATTAAAATTATGATACTTCATGGTCTGACCATAATGTGCACATGTCGTCTATGAAACAGATCTTGTGAAGTGTCGCCTTCATGAAGTCGAATTCTCGAAACATTTAGAGTTTTCTGTGCTTCAGGTCGATAACAATATTCTTTCCACTACCAAGAATACTGCAAAGCTCTGTAGGACCATCAAACATGGTGCTTTGCAACACCAGGACCTCACTTACTCCATATGAACTCCATTCCATGGTCTCCCTGATATTTTATTGGCTGCTAACATTTGCAGCATTTATATGGACCAACATCTGGACAATGTTTACTGGTATACACTTTTCATAATCCTGAAGTTATCATGTATAAAGTAGACGGAGTGTAGTGCTACCTACAGTTTACTCAAGTACAAGACTGCATTTCTAAGAATATAACGTTTTCTAGATTGATGGGTAGTTAAGATAAAAGTGAAGGACTGCTGTAGCTTCTTACTCTTGCCGTTCACCCTTTACACACAGCATCCTTCCTTGTATTGGCCGACGACACACATTTACAATGAAGCAGAGCCATTGCGTGGCCAAGAGGTCCTAGGCGCTTCAGTCCGGAACCGGGCTGCTGCTGCCGTCACAGGTTCGAATCCTGCCTCGGGCATGGATGTATGTGATGTCCTTAGGTTAGTTAGGTTTAAGTAGTTCTATGTTCTAGGGGACTGATGACCTCAGATGTTCAGTCCCATAGTGCCCAGAGCCATTTGAACCATTTTTTAGAGCCATCGCCAAGAGGCTTAAATGACACTTTCTCAGCCATTTCAGCCATTAGTGCTGTCTGTGTATGAAATAAAGTCATTCCTACACTTAGTCACTGTCCAGTCTCAATATATATCCCATCATACTATCCAGTTTAAGTTTTCCGTGGCTTCCATAAATCGTTTAAGACAAAATTCAGACTTTATGACACCCTTCACTCTACTGCACACAAATCGGGTATTGTTACTATTACTAAATTTTGACCGTGATTACTAATGGTTAGTTTCGGCAGTCTGACTAAGTTTCATATTCTTCCACGAAACATACTACAGCCAGTCCACAAAACAGTGCGACGTGGTCCAATGTGGGACGAACAGCCACCAGGGTCAACGAAGAAGGAACTCATTTGGAGCAAACGTCTGTTGTCACGCACCAGTAATTGGTGTCTTGACCGATTCACGCTATAGTGGGAACGACTTTGAACATGATCAACTGATTCTGGTGCTCTAGAAGGGCCAGTCTTTCCAATTGTCGGTCCGTGTTGTGAGATCTAGTCTGCAGGCGGTAGGGGGCTCTGCTGTTACTGCCCTGCCCTATGCGATTTTTCCCTGAGATGTGAAAATGTGCCTTCCAGTAAGTTTGGATCCGCCTTAGTGTCGTGTGTATCACTTATAGAAACTGTTTGAGCCTGCCCACATCTGCGTTCGCTGAGTGCCCTTAGTTGCTTTCCAGAAAGATAACTTAGTTTTGATACCCACGTGTGACGATTTCGCTAACAGTATTTCATTATTAGGTTTTAATAATGTTTCTTGTTGCCAAATGAAGCCAATCATTGTTACTGTCATCGTCTCTGCAAATGGTGAGAATATGACGGTGGTTGACGGTGGTCGCAGGTGTTACTGGTGCTGTTGTGGGTATTTATGATTAATTTGTTCTTTTAATTATGTTTTAGGTCATGAACTGGCTAGTTGACCCGCGAGGTTAGCCGAGAGCGCTCATGCGCTGCTTCCTAGATTCGGGGAGGCGCGCCGGCCCTGGATCAGCGAGGGCCGGTGTGCTGGGCATCCTGGATGTGGCTTTTAGGTGGTTTTCCACATACCACTAGGTTAATACCTGACTGGTTCCCACGTCCCGCCTCAGTTACACGGCGCGCAGACATCTCAACACATTCCATGGATTACACTCGATGCAGACAGCTTGGGTACACTTATTGCATCCTTGCGGGTATGGGGTGAAGGCAGAAAGGGCATCCGGCCACCCCTTAACATTAACCTTGGCAAATCCGTCTCTCACCATGCCGACCCTGGGCAACTGCGGGATAATGGCATAAGCGAAAGAAGAAGAAGAAGAAGACGAAAAAGACATTGATTTTGCTAGATCTGTTAATGTGCTGGGTGCACTGACGGAGAGCTGTGAAATTTTCTGCGTTGGCACCGTACGGTGTTCTAAGCCGAGATTCCTTACCTGATTCTTGAATTCTTCTGATTGACTATCTTGGGTATTAAAAAATCGCTTCAGTCGTATTTAGTCTTTATTACTGGATCACTACCGGTTTCCTGGCACTAAAAGCCACATCTTAAGGTGAACATCTGTATAACATTAAATCCAGAAGGAATGACAATCCTTAGATATACACTGCTATGGTAAATAATTTTAATATTTCATTTTTTTTAATTACAAACTGTTACATGAGAATATCGAAATGTTAGTAGTCAAATAAGTAAAACGCCAGAACGGAAATGCTCGGAATCTTTTTACCCAACATTCATTGTCGGTCAGAACAAAATACCGCTAAAAGACGGTATGTCATAGAATAAAGCAGCCGGATTCCTGTATAATGGATGGGTCCTAAGCAAATCATACCACAGTGATCCACTGGTAAGCAAAAAATAAAAGGGGACTATTAAAACATAGTTTTGGGTCAGAATGAAGAACCAAGAAATCGTGGCCACTAAATGGAGGAATGTTCTACTTGGACCAAATCCGTCAAGTACATACCTATTGACAGAAAAGCAGTGCAATCCGTCGCTTGCTTTAATCCCAAGTATATGTCCGAGTGATGCTAAATGTTATTATCTTTGCATAAAGAGAAGTTCTATCTTCTCACTAACCTTCAAATCATGAGCTACATCCTTAATTTTTGTGTGTAAAATTCGGGAGTCTACTCATGGCACTTTTGTTGCCTATGTCTGCGGTCACTTACAGAACTCAAATTAATAATCAAATTAACAAACTTGGTAAGATTGAATCTTGAGTTTCTGGTGTACCTATGCATCACCAGAATAAAAAAAAGTGAATAGTTGAGGGATAATTAACGAGAAGAGTGGCGTAGTAAAGTTTACAAAAATAATGACGTTTTTATTCACCTTTTATAACAACAACGAGCCGACAAATCTTGCAAAAAAAAATATCAACTACATATCAGAAAAGTGCTGGTGCTTCATTGGCAAATCATTCGTTTGGATTGAAGCTATACAAATTCTCCCCTTAATTAATCCCTTTTACAACGCAATCTAACAACGCTTACGTGATTCCACTGCAAGGCCTAATTCTGTTCAAATGGCATAAACCAAGAACATCACAAACTGTGGTTCACTGGAGAACAGTGGCTATGAATATCTTTTAACTACCCACACTGGTGCAGCAAAACTTCACCCTTTCACCTTGATTCAGCCGGCAGCAGAAAACGGCGTGCTGTGGGAGAGTTTCAAATGGTTCAAATGGTTCAAAATGGCTCTGAGCACTATAGGACTCAACTGCTGTGGTCAGAAGTCCCCTAGAACTTAGAACTACTTAAACCTAACTAACCTAAGGACATCACACGCATCCATGCCCGAGGCAGGATTCGAACCTGCGACCGTAGCGGTCACGCGTTCCAGACTGTAGCGCCTAGAACCGCTCGGCCACCCCGGCCGGCTGTGGGAGAGGAGCAGCACGCTACGGCAGCTGTAACTTTCTGACGCGTCCGTGAAAATTTGAAAACTACGTGATCTGTCGTTCTGATTACAGGAAAGCGGGAAACTTCCTTATCAGAGCCCTAAAATCCCCGCAGATTTCAGTACGAGATGCACCCGTTGGCTGGTCTGGCCAAACTAATTTGCCTCACAGGAACAACGGTGCGTGCCGGAACTGTGAAACGTCAAAGGGCCGACTCAGGAAGAATAAGTTCGCCCTCGTGACACACGATATGTCCGAGATGACATGTAGTTCCACCGTCGGTACAACTGGTCGCTGGCACTTAGTCCACCACAAGTTACAGACCACAAGTCTCACTCAGTAGGGAAAGACCTGAAAGTCTCCAACAGGGGAGAACCAGAAGATCAATCAAGAATCACAGCCACTTTCCACCAAGTCCCGGTTTGGGAGCCGAATTAGCAGAAACGAAACCGTCTCCACATTTTACAAACCAATGAAACTATCATCTACTTATTGAAAACTCAAATTTCCATTCAGTGTTCGTGGTGCAAGTTAATGATTTGTTTAGAACTTTTCTTGAATTTCGATGATGTCCATTTTGTGAAGTGTAACACATACATTCCGTTGGAGACAACACAGTGACAAGTACCTGATGAAAGCTAGCCCACGTGTGGTAGTAACAAGAATCTCACAGTAAATGCGCCAAGGAAATCAAACACTCTTTTGGCAGTGGTGGGGCCTGAGGGGTGCGGTAATGTTCCACCGAAACCAGTCGTGTGATAGAATAAAGATATTTTTAAGATACAGCTATGGTGGTATTTTTCCTCATTTATTCCACAGGAGGATAATATCTGCACGTCCCCGCCACTCATTGTCTGTCGTCTCCTGTTGCACACGGTGAGTCATTAGCAACTAATATTTTTCGTGTCGTAACTGTTAACACACCTTCAAATGAGCCTCACTAAAGACTGAATTAATGAGCTCGCAGTTAAGGGATTCCTCGTAAGATGGCTGACTACTGACTACTGACGCGTTAGCTCGATGTCTTGGCACCCTCCACCGTTTCCATTGCTGCGCTTTTATCTGTTTAACACAGATGCACTTGCCTCCGGCTTTTCCTAACCTATCGTTGCTGTTCTACCGCCCATCTACAATGACCAGTAATCACACAACATTTTCACATACTACTTCTATTACAATGAAGCGCCAAAGAAACTGGTATAGGCATGCGTATTTAAATACAGAGATATATGAACAGGCAGAATACGGCGCTGCGGTCAGTAGCGTCTGAATAAGGGAAAAAGTGTTTGGAGCACTGTTAGATGGTTTCTGCTGCTTATCAAGATTTCAATGAGTTTGAACGTGGTGTTATATTCGGCGCACGAGCGGTGGGAAACACCACCTCCAAGTAGCGAGGAAGTGGGGATATTCTCCTACGACAATTTAACGAGTGTATCGTGATATCAGAGATCCGGTAAAACGTCAAATCTCGACACGGCTGTGGCCGAAAAAAGATCCTGCAGGAACGGGACCAACGACGAGTGAAGAAAATCGTTCAATGTGACGGACGTGCAACCCTTACGCAAACTGCTGCAGATTTCAGTGCTGGGCCCTCAACAAGTGTCAGGGTGCGAACCATTCAACGAAAAATCATCGATATGGGCTTTCGGAGCTGAAAGCCCTCTCGCGTAACCTTGATAACTGCACAATACAAAGTTTTACGCCTGGCTTGGGTCCGTCAGTACTGACATTGGACTGTTGGTTACTGGAAACACGTTGCCTGGTCGGAGGAGTCTCGTTTCAAACTGTATCGAGCGGATGGGTGTGTACGGCTATGGAGACCATCTCATGAATCCATGGACCCTACATGTCAACAGGGTCTGTTCAAGCTGGTGCAGGCTCTGTAAGGGTGTGCGTCGTGTGCAGTTGGATTGATATGGGACCCCTGATACGTCTAGATATGACTCTGACCAGTGACACATACGTAAGCATCCTGTCTGATCACGTGCATCCATTCAGGTCCACTGTGCATTGCAACGGACTTGGGAAATTCCAGCAGGACAATGAGACACCCTACACGTCCAGAATTGCTACACAGTGGCTCCAGGAACATTCTTCTAAGTTTCAACACTTCCGCCTGCCACCAAACTCCCCTGACACGACCATTATTGAGCTTATCTGAGATGCCTTCAACGTGCTGTTCAGAAGAAATTTCCACCCCGTTGTTCTCTTACGGATTTATGGACAGCCCTGCAGGATTCATGGTGTCAATTCTCTCCAGCACTACCTCAGACATTAGTCGAGTCCATGCCACGTCGTGTTGCTGTACTTCCACGTGCTCGCTGGGGCCCTATACGATATTAGGCGGGTGTACCAGTTTCTATGGCTCTTCAGTGTTGAAGAATAGTGTCGAAGTTTACACAAATAAAGGTAAACTATTATCAACGAACAACTAAAGTTTAGAATGATATAAAATTTTAATGCTAATAAATGAAACGTTAGGGGTCATGTAAATGGTACAGGGAACGTGCATGTGTTCAAACTGGACATAAAATAAAGAAAATTTATTTTACCAAACAATAAAAAAAGCGAATTTACAGTTACCAAAAGTACCATAATCATTTGTGGCAGGAGAATTTAAGCTTCATCTTAGAAAATAATTGGACGCTATACCCAAAACATAAACAGATCCAGTTCAAAATGAGTTGACCGCAAATTTCATCAAGTGGTCATATCTGAACACGTGTTCTTTGTTATATCTAAAGGAATTCTGATACTTGGTCATATTACATGCGATGTAGCTGCGTTAAATGAAAACTCGTTGCACTAGACACGTATCTCAACGATCCCTCTCCCTCTCTCTCTCTCTCTCTCTCTCTCTCTCTCTCTCTCTCTCACTAACTGTCTGTCTTTGTCTATAGTAGTGCATCTATACATATACATTCAATGGCCTTTATATTATTTTTGCCCCATGGGTACACCAAATATTTAAAAAAATATCGCTAGATATATACGTATATACTGGCCTAAAATAACAGACAAAACATTTATTTTTAACAAAAACACTTAGCTTGGTTTCAACATCACACTTCTTTGGCACTATTTTGGAAGCAGGAGATAACTACACAGCTGACCAATGTGCGCGACACGAAGTTTAATAGTAATTGGCTCTGAGCACTATGGGACTTAACTTCTGAGGTCATCAGTCCCCTAGAACTTAGAACTACTTAAACCTAACTAAACTAAGGACATCACCCACATCTATGCCCGAGGCAGGATTCGAACCTGCGACCGTAGCAGTCACGCGGTTCCAGACTGAAGCGCCTAGAACCGCACGGCCACACCGGCTGGCTTAATAGTAATTCTAAAGTAATAAGTCCAAGGAAGAAAATCTATGATGTGCACGGTAAGAACACCCCCTATTTCTACTACAGAGAAGTACACTAGCCTACATACAGACATCACTCATTCTAGGAGGCAACGTGCAACCTTATCAACCAACGACACAGCGCTGTAAAACCTGAGAACGACATTGCTGTAAAAGAAGGCGTTGTCAGTAAAACGACATCGCTCACGTACCACACGGCACACTGCTGTGTCCTCTGAGCGCCCATTAAGGCCACAATGAAAGTCTTTGCCAGACATAGGCCCACTGATGAGCCCCACCAACTATCAACAGTTTCCACTTCACCACTGCTTGCAAACTATGACCATTTGTAGACACAAACAACAATCACGCCAGCATTTAAATATCATTTATATAGCGTGGTGAGGAGCAGCACGCCTTCGTTGGTACACAGCAGAGTGAGCAAGCGGGAGATAGGGGCAGAGCGCTGTAACGGTCTCTTGCTAGCTCATTACTACTGTTCTGTGTTGTCCACAAGCTGATCACTACCGGCCCAACACTAGTCAACCCTCACTCACGGCTTCCTCCGTCAAAGAGCGATAACATTCCTTGCAGTGATACTTCTCTCGAATAGCTCAGTCTAGCGACCTCGTCTCTTACTCACTAAAATCATTTAAATTAACCTTAGAGTTCGTTTTCGGCATACGTAGAGAGACGAATGATTTCTTCGTACCTTAGATTCTGTCACTTTGCATTATAACACCTCGTGTGCTGTCACTCATGAGCTGATTTCCTCGCTATTAATATTATCACTCTCAAAATAAGAGGGCAGAAAAGATGATTAGGAAATTCTGTACACGAAACAGTCCAATGTGCAGTTTGATGGCTTAGTTAATGAGACCCTAGACCAAGATACCCAATCAGATCATAGTTTTGACATAGTGTTCGACCCTTAGTTTCACAACGATCAAAATATTGTGTACGGTTAAAGATTTGCATCTCGACATCTTCTGGTTCTGTGGCTGGATGAAGCCAGACAGCGATATAGCTGCATTAACAGACCCACGCGCAAGAGAGCAGACCAGCCTTATACTTTTGACTACTTAAATTTTTACGTATTAAATTTGGTGAACTGAGCATCAAACTAAATTGCGCTTCCATGCTGACTGCCTCGCGTGCTCAACGTTGCAAGTAAATTTTTTACGTAGAGGAATGAGTTTCTCTCCGTTGCTGCGGAGTGAATGAATGAAAACCGACACACTGTTTTTCGCAAAACAATTTACAACGCTGCACAAGCATGACGCACAACACCAAATTCATCAGATGAATTAAAAACTTCGTAATTTCGAGAACCATTAAATATTCCGTATGCTTTCCCAACCGCTCAAAATGAATTAACTGCAAATTTCATCAAGTGGCCACATCTGAACGCGTGTTCTTTATTACACCAAAGGGAATTTAGGTACTTTTTCATATTACACGCGACGTAGCTGTGTTAAATTAAAACTCATAGCACCAGACATACATCTCCACTCTCTCTCTCTCTCTCTCTCTCTCTCTCTCTCTCTCTCTCTCTCTCTTTTTCTTTCATTCCCTGTCTCTTGGTCTTTCTTCTTAGTAACTACACTACTACGTAACCACATGCATTTGTGTATAGAGAAAAAAAATTGATAACAAGGATGACCAAAGAGGGAAATGTCTAGGTATTATTCGAACATAATTAGGTTATTTACGATATTTTAGTTCTTAATTTGAAAAAAATTGTAATAAATACAGAAATTTGTGTCTAATATTGTTCGATAAGTAAAGTTTTCATTATTTGAATGACATTTTGAGGAAATATATCATTTTATTTTGGAATTTCAATATTCGCTATCTAGTCCAAATATTCCCAGTGATAAATTCAGCAAAAGTTTGTGAGTAGTCCTTGTTTAGATTGTACGTTGTAGTGAATGCATGTGTTAATGATTCATATTCCCAGTGAAGTGAAGAGACGATGTTTTAAGTTGAATGTTACAGAAAGTCTAGTTTTTATTTTGAATTTCTAGTACTCACGATTTAGGATTAATTCACCGAGCGATGACCTCGGAATAATTTGGTTAAATGAACTTATTAATGTCATAACACGTCTAAACTTCCAAATAAAATATGGTAATGAAATTTTTTACGTTATATTAACGTTGGTTTACTTGTTGTTGTTGTGGTCTTCAGTCCTGAGACTGGTTTGATGAGCTCTCCATGCTACTCTATCCTGTGCAAGCTTCTTCATCTCACAGTACCTACTGCAACCTACATCCTTCTCAATCTGCTTAGTGTATTGATCTCTTGGTCTCCCTCTACGATTTTTACCCTCCACGCTGCCCTCCAATGCTAAATTTGTGATCCCTCGATGCCTCAGAACATGTCCTACCAACCGATCCCTTCTTCTAGTCAAGTTGTGCCACAAACTTCTCTTCTCCCCAATCCTATTCAATACCTCCTCATTAGTTACGTGATCTACCCACCTTATCTTCAGCATTCTTCTGTAGCACCACATTTCGAAAGCTTCTATTCTCTTCTTGTCCAAACTAGTTATCGTCCATGTCTCACTTCCATACATGGCTACACTCCATACAAATACTTTCAGAAACGACTTCCTGACACCTAAATCTATATTCGATGTTAACAAATTTCTCTTCTTGAGAAACGCTTTCCTTGCCATTGCCAGTCTACATTTTATATCCTCTCTACTTCGATCATCATCGGTTATTTTACTCCCTAAATAGCAAAACTCCTTTACTACTTTAAGTGTCGCATTTCCTAATCTAATTCCCTCAGCATCACCCGACTTAATTCGACTACATTCCATTATCCTCGTTTTGCTTTTGTTGATGTTCATCTTATATCCTCCTTTCAAGACACTGTCCATTCCGTTCAACTGCTCTTCCAAGTCCTTTGCTGTCTCTGACAGAATTACAATGTCATCGGCGAACCTCAAAGTTTTTACTTCTTCTCCATGAATTTTAATACCTACTCCGAATTTTTCTTTTGTTTCCTTTACTGCTTGCTCAATATACAGATTGAATAACATCGGGGAGAGGCTACAACCCTGTCTCACTCCTTTCCCAACCACTGCTTCCCTTTCATGCCCCTCGACTCTTATAACTGCCATCTGGTTTCTGTACAAATTGTAAATAGCCTTTCGCTCCCTGTATTTTACCCCTGCCACCTTCAGAATTTGAAAGAGAGTATTCCAGTCACCATTGTCAAAAGCTTTCTCTAAGTCTACAAATGCTAGAAACGTAGGTTTGCCATTTCTTAATCTTTCTTCCAAGATAAGTCGTAAGGTCAGTATTGCCTCACGTGTTCCAACATTTCTACGGAATCCAAACTGATCTTCCCCGAGGTCGGCTTCTACCAGTTTTTCCATTCGTCTGTAAAGAATTCGCGTTAGTATTTTGCAGCTGTGACTTATTAAACTGATAGTTCGGTAACTTTCACATCTGTCAACACCTGCTTTCTTTGGGATTGGAATTATTATATTCTTCTTAAAGTCTGAGGGTATTTCGCCTGTCTCATACATCGTGCTCACCAGATGGTAGAGTTTTCTCATGACTGGCTCTCCTGAGGCCATCAGTAGTTCTAATGGAATGTTGTCTACTCCCGGGGCCTTGTTTTGACTCAGATCTTTCAGTGCTCTGTCAAACTCTTCACGCAGTATCTTATCTCCCATTTCATCTTCATCTACATCCTCTTCCATTTCCATAATATTGCCCTCATGTACATCGCCCTTGTATAAACCCTCTACATACTCCTTCCACCTTTCTGCTTTCCCTTCTTTGCTTAGAACTGGGTTGCCATCTGAGCTCTTGATATTCATACAAGTGGTTCTCTTTTCTCCAAAGGTCTCTTTAATTTTCCTGTAGGCAGTATCTATCTTACCCCTAGTGAGACAAGCCTCTACATCCTTACATTTGTCCTCTAGCCATCCCTGCTTAGCCATTTTGCACTTCCTGTCGATTTCATTTTTGAGACATTTTTATTCCTTTTTGCCTGCGTCATTTACTGCATTTTTATATTTTCTCCTTTCATCAATTAAATTCAATATTTCTTCTGTTACCCAAGGATTTCTATTAGCCCGCGTCTTTTTACCTACTTGATCGTCTGCTGCCTTCACCACTTCATCCCTCAGAGCTACCCATTCTTCTTCTACTGAATTTCTTTCCCCCATTCCTGTCAATTGTTCCCTAATGCTCTCCCTGAAACTCTCTACAACCTCTGGTTCTTTCAGTTTATCCAGGTCCCATTTCCTTAAATTCCCACCTTTTTGCAGTTTCTTCAGTTTCAATCTGCAGTTCATAACCAATAGATTGTGGCCAGAATCTACATCTGCCCCAGGAAATGTCTTACAATTAAAAACCTGGTTCCTAAATCTCTGTCTTACCATTATATAATCTATCTGAAACCTGTCAGTATCTCCAGGCTTCTTCCATGTATACAGCCTCCTTTCATGATTTTTGAACCAAGTGTTAGCTATGATTAAGTTATGCTCTGTGCAAAATTCTACAAGGCGGCTTCCTCTTTCATTCCTTCCCCCCAATCCATATTCACCTACTATGTTTCCTTCTCTCCCTTTTCCTACTGACGAATTCCAGTCACCCATCACTATTAAATTTTCGTCTCCCTTCACTACCTGAATAATTTCTTTTATCTCGTCATACATTTCATCTATTTCTTCATCATCTGCAGAGCTAGTTGGCATATAAACTTGTACTACTGTAGTAGGCATGGGCTTTGTGTCTATCTTGGCCACAATAATGCGTTCACTATGCTGTTTGTGGTAGCTAACCCGCACTCCTATTTTTTTATTCATTATTAAACCTACTCCTGCATTACCCCTATTTGATTTTGTATTTATAACCCTGTAATCACCTGACCAAAAGTCTTGTTCCTCCTGCCACCGAACTTCACTAAATCCCACTATATCTAACTTTAACCTATCCATCTCCCTTTTTAAATTTTCTAACCTACCTGCCCGATTAAGTGATCTGACATTCCACGCTCCGATCCGTAGAACGCCAGTTTTCCTTCTCCTGATAACGACGTCCTCTTGAGTAGTCCCCGCCCGGAGATCCGAATGGGGGACTATTTTACCTCCGGAATATTTTACCCAAGAGGACGCCATCATCATTTAATCATACAGTAGAGCTGCATGTCTTCGGGAAAAATTACGGCTGTAGTTTCCCCTTGCTTTCAGCCGTTCGCAGTACCAGCACAGCAAGGCCGTTTTGGTTAATGTTACAAGGCCAGATCAGTCAATCATCCAGACTGTTGCCCCTGCAACTACTGAAAAGGCTGCTGCCCCTCTTCAGGAACCACATGTTTGTCTGGCCTCTCAACAGATACCTCTCCGTTGTGGTTGCACCTACGGTACGGCCATCTGTATCGCTGAGGCACGCAAGGCTCCCCACCAACGGCAAGGTCCATGGTTCATGGGGGGGGTTTACTTATGACCGACATAAGTGGTCTCATGAACGTTACATGTTCTCACTTATTTATATAACATAGCGTTCCTCGTATTATTTCGCTAGTTCTTCATTTCAGAATCACTGGCCACGAGTGGTAGGTGCGGGAAACTTTGATGAGTAGTGGAAAACGTGATTAACTGTGCATCTTATGGGAAATCGTTTCGGAGAAGTAGGGGGTAGGTGGAGGAGTACTGCGAGATGGTTAATGGCAATGCCGCAGAGGTCCTCTCTTGGAACAGTACGGTATGCGGCAGCATTAAGTTGACTGAGGAACATGAAGCCAAAATCTGTGCCACTGGATTTGCAGGAAGCAACTAAAGAACTGCAAGGGATTGCGGAAGAGAGGGGACAAAAACGTGGATGGGCAGTGCTAACTGGCAGAAAGACGGGCAGAAAGAGGACTAGGTTGAGAATTTCGTTTCGATACAAAAAGCACGTTGTAGCAGCTGGTCGAGGCTGCAGAGAAGTGCTTCAAATTCAAGTAGAGGCAAAAATATGCAGCAAGCTCCAGCAGTGATTTAGAAGCGTAAGAGTGTGAAAAATGTCAGGAAGAAGAAAGTGCCGCTGCTGGGTAGCAGCCACGGGTGAGGTGTGAACCCTCAGATTAAATGATTCAAAATGCTCTGAGCACTCCGAGCTCTGAGCACTATGGGTCATCAGTCCCCTAGAACTTAGAACTAATTAAACCTAACTAACCTAAGGACATCACACACACCCATGCCCGAGGCAGAATTCGAACCTGCGACCGTAGCGGTCGCGCGGTTCCAGACTGAAGCGCCTAGAACCGTTCGGCCGCCACAGCCGGCTAATAGCGAGTGGCAGCATACAGTTTTGACAGGGACTGGGAATACGAAACAGGTGGTGACATGAGCAACATGGCTCCTCAGACTTTTGGCATTAACGTGCACTTGACTGAGTTGTTCCAGCACAGTGATCAACCATTGCCTAACAAGAATAGAAAAATGTTCCTATCGTACCAAATAAAAGGCGAATATGTCGCAGAGTTATGGATGTAAAAGAAGGGAACTAGCTTTTCGAGTTACGTGGCAGTTTCAAAGACATTTAAATCAAAACATCTTGACGTATTCGCGGTTGTTTAATTGTTAGTGCTCGTACCAGTGCATCGTGTCAAGTAAAGTAACACGATACGTGATGCCATGTCGTATAACATGAAGTGCGCCATCATTGTAATATTGTAACTTTAATTTTGTATGCTGAAATCTGTAATATTGTAACTTTAATTTGGTATGCTGAAATCGGTGCTAATTGACAATGAAAGTGGGTTAAAAGCCGTGATCTGTCTGGGGACGTTAACCGTAGATTACTGGGCAACTGTTTCATCAGATATTTAGTCTAGGTTTACCACGCAGATTAACATTAATGATAATCTTTTAATAGTCATACAAAACCGGTAATATATATATAAAAAAAGGAGAATTTAAATAAAAAGAAAGAAATCAGTTTATATTTGGAAATTTATTTTAAGATTGTTCATTGAAATTTCAGCATATTATACGTGAGTTATAACTGAGCTGGTGCCTTATTTACGATTGAAAAGAATGTGAGATTGTAATCTTACGGAACACATAAAATATGGAGCCAAGATTTGGAAAACTGCATACAACACTCCATTCATAAAATAACACACGAAGAACATTGAAACATAAGCAAGAAGAAATTAACCACAACCAACAGATTCAGTTTTTACCCAAAGAAATTACGTTCATACCACAATCCTGTCCGTCATGTAATTACCACACACTGGTATACTAAATTCATATGAACTCTTTGTGAAGTCTTCGCAAAAAGAATAGCTGAGGGCTACTTTGATGATTACACCACATGCTTCACGTGGTCAACTTGGTTTACACAAAGCGTACAACTCCACAATAATTTTGATAATTAAAATACATTAGATCGAAAAGCAATTGACAAAAGAAAAACCTTGAACTGGTTACTAACGTCTTACTATTAACCTGATGGGTCAAACAGTTATATAAGCACGTGGTACTGGTCTCGCAAAGTACACCCCACGTGGGTTGAACATAAAGAAAAGCATAAAGAAAAGTTGCTATATTAAAAAAATATTCTCAAGATGAGACGTTATAATCTCACGCACATTCGGATTTAAGATTGATGAACTTAGTTAGAGTTACTGATCAACACGTGGTTCCACTTTACTCACAAAGTAGTAACAAAGCAACTACCGAAAAATAATCTGAACTTCACACGATAATTACACTGCGCTGCAATTTAAGATAACATCGGATATTTTAGACCTAAACCCGAAGTAAAAGTGATTAAATTTTCAGTTAGGCTGAACTTAAGAAATCCATTGTCCTACGGACTTAACAGACACGCGCTTAGCCAGAGATCTTACCACTTCAGACGCTCGCCACGGCCACCCTGCAACTGCCCTACTGCCGAGCGTGCTTCCTGAGGGGTGGCTCACAAAGACCAACGGAAGTGGCCAGAGGGGCAGCTTCCTATACCAACATGACAACGGATGGACAGGACCATACTAAGGATAGAAACCTCTTTGCTTTTAGGAAGCGTAGCTACCTGTTCCGACGTTGGTCCTACTGTTCTCTAGCAGACAGCCTTGTCTGCTACCCTCAAGCATGCAACTAGAAATACATATGCTCATTCATCCACTCACACAAAAGGGAAGGGGGATGACAGTATCTTATCATATACAGTATATAAAAGAAAGCGGATGTAGGTTCCGTATGAGACTGTGTGACATGAATTACATATAAGAATTACATATAAACTGTGCTTTAAAGTGTAGTAGTGTGACAGATCGTTCTTGTTTATGTGTAAAAGTAACACGTTCCACTGCTCAGTCTCCTCCCAGATAGTCAGAAACGCCACAGTACATTTAGAAGAGGAATTTATTCCATAAATGGCAACAGATTTAAGAAATTAAACATGAAAGGAATCCAACAGAGACCTTTCATAACCCCAACGCTCCGGGAAAAGACTGTGCAGGGAATTTTCTGGCCATACTAGGACATTCCCAAGCAGGCTTCTCACACCCTACTTAAACCAAAAGTGTAAAAGAAAAGGCAAAAAGGACACCAGCTACTTGCTAAAACACAATAATTTCAATACATCTTTAGAATCTACCAATTTCAAACAGAAAAAAAAAGAACACAATCTGTGACACCTATTTAAAAGGTAGTGTAGACCTAATTCGGTCAGCAAGTAAAAACAATGGTTCCTGTGTCATTAATATGAAAACAATTTCTGGTTGTTACCCTTATGGAGTTCACCAGTATTTGCTCATTGCAAGAGCCAACTGATCACAGGAAAATTTATGACTGTTTATTAACAAGCAAAATTTATGAAAATAGCAAAGGTGCCACAGCAATTAAAAAAAGAACATCAAATAACATCGGTATTAAAAAGCAGAACATAACAATGCACAATCTGCAAAAGCAACAAAATGATAAGAGAAAAAAAACATGTTTTACAAAGTGGTTATCGCAAACAAAATTCTATATCGTATAAAACTAATAATTTGTAGAATTAAAATAACTATGTGGCACTCATTTAATCACTCTACTATATTTCAATTAGCTAGCAAACAATGAGCACTGTCATTATACTGAAACTACAATAATTATGTGATTGTTACCCTTAAGGGGTTCCTCACAGTAAATATGCCCCATGCAAAGGCTAATCGATCACAGTTCAATGAGAATAAAAAGCTATCTGACTGATAAACGAAGCAATGCCACAGCAATGTATTTACGAAACCAAATATCACAAATCTAATACATCACACAAAAACAAACATTGATAAATAAAACAGTACAATAGTCAACATCTAAAACAAAAAAAAACACCTATAAATAAAACACCTGCAAAATACAAGAGTCAAAGTCTAAAAAAGATAAATAGAACACCTGCAAAATACAAGAGTCAGTCTAATAAACTCCAATAAATCGAACTCCTGCAAAACACACGAGTCAGAGTTTCTCTGACAGAAGCACACGTATATGCACTGGACTAAGAACCGTATAATCACTGTTCACTGACACTCAGTACTTCCACTGTTCCAAGGCACAATATAGGGGAAAGAGGGGGGGTTCGTCGCCGCAGCTGTCAGTAGGGATTTTTTTGTCCATCTGTTGCGTGCGATCCCGCCGTCTCTGCCCTCTCATGAAGTTTCTCCCGTGTCACGTCATCTCGATTTGGTTCCATATTTGTGTTGTCAAATTCATGCGGTATCCTCATTTGACACGCCACGTTGATATTCCTGGGCAAGGATGACACTTAATGGCTCTTCTTTTGTGCCACCCTTAGCGACCAGAGAACATCGAACCATGATTTACTGTCGCTTGACAGTAGGCATCCATCAGGAAATGTCGATAGGCGTCGTTGACGTCTGCAAGTTTCTCTGGGCAGTACCTGTCAAAAGGCTCCACGCCCCTTGTGTTGTTTCACCGCGGCCGTCTGTCACGGTCGCGTGTGTGTGGTGCGTTGCCAGCAGATGGATTTCCGCGCGGTGGACCGCTCGCCCATCTCAGGTCATCGCCTCGAGGAAGGGTCGCCCGGGGCGGCCGCCCATTAGCTCCAGGTACAAGGGAAAGTGTTTGCCGCTTACTCTCCTTTTGTTGTCGGCCGCGCTCCCAAAATGGCCCGGATGACAGCGTGTCCCGCTGGGAAACCCGCCAGTTTACAACTAGTCCGGCTGCTCCCGCTGTCTCTTAAGAGTTTTGCCGGTTCGCTTTCACGTTCTCAACTGCATTCACAGAAATTTTTCATCATCCTTATGTGATTACACAATGTCATACATAATACCACTTAGTATTGTCTTTCACAATTTTTAAGAACAAAGTGAGACTTAATTTTTTTTAAATAAAAAATTAGATGAATCGACAATATAAAATACAGTTTAAATGACTTGACAATGTAAAAAAAATAAAAGTGAAATGACTTGACAGTATAAAAATAAAAATTTAAATGAACTGACAATATAATATTTAAATCCACATCACTAATGTGGTTCACTTACGTTTTAATGAATCAAATGCTATTTATTAATTCACTAAAATGAATAGGATTATGCCTTGTGCAAGTATAGGTCAGGACAGCATAGGGTTCACATGTTATTTACACACACATACATGCACACCTGTTGTCTATTCTACAAACTAACTACCCATAAACATGCATTACTCAATATTCTACTTCTATCCACTACTAGTTAAGCCCATAAGCTACTTCAATGCTATTTCAACACCATGTATATACCACTACAACATTGTTCTATTTCGTCCTCTTCTTGACACTCGTGCCATACGTCTTGTCACATGATAAATATGGAGAACTTTCCTTAAACATACACATTAAAAAGAACAATGGTTATTTACACGCCAAAACATTTATACCAGTTCGCACACCTGAAAAGAGACTCGCAATTATACATTTATCATACTCATATATTCACACATAAAACAGTAAGAAAATTTCACCTAAAATTACGGTATCACAACAATTAATCACGCAGATGACTCTGAGAAGGTTAAAAATATTTGCATTATACAGGTTATATTACATTTTCTTACCCATTTTGCTGCGATTTCGTTCCTTCTTTACGTTACCTTTCGCTTCCAAATCAGTTATTTCGCCTGTGGTGGTTATTCTGGATTCATTTCTCATGAATGGCAAAATTGTGGTCACCTCTATTCTGTAAAACAGTATCATCTTAACATATTGAACTTACAACAGACACAAAAGATCCGAATCCTCCTGTAGTTTAAGTGACAAATGTTTTGCTTTATCCTTATTACCTTAAACCAAGCTTTCCTTCGTTCCTATAATCAAAATTATTTAATCATCCTCTACCTTCAAGAGGGAAATTTCCTCAGTACAAATCATATAGGCTGCAGTGCATCCTGCACCAGCGAAAACAGTAAGCTGTAATGCTCACAGCATCAGCAAAACACATAAACGTCGCTTTTCTAGGACAAGTATTAACGCAGAATAATTTTTTAGGCTTTGGCTCAACATCAATCAAGACTACAAAAAGGATCCATATTTCCGTTCCATTCTCCATTTGCTGAAAAGCTGCTCGTATTTGACTACCACAATAATATTTCAGAGCCACGTAAATTACACAAACCACAATTCTTCTTTCACCTTGAAGGGAATCAATATACTTACGAAATCCACAGACAGCACTTTACGTACTCAGCTATAAAGAACAAAAAAAAAAAAACATATATCATCAATATTAACATATCATCGCATATTGGAAGCCAATGGTTCAACAATCGTATTATCGCATCCTGTTTTCAAGATTCCAAACTTACTCATTCCTTTCTCAGAGTTCTCCTATCTTAAAATATTCATACAGCACGCATACTATAGTAAGAGATCCTCATTTATACTGACAGATATAGAATAGTAATAGATAGATAGTAGCACTGAAAGCAGAAAATCGGAAACAAGGCTACTAACAGCTGGGGACCTGGGTTTGCCAGACCCATTATACCCACAGATCGGATATTCCCCTGAGTTTTCCCTATCTTAAAATATTCATACAGCACGTATACTATAGTAAGAGATCCTCATTTACACTGACAGATATAGAATAGTAATAGATAGATAGTAGCACTGAAAACAGAAAATCGGAAACACGGCTACTAACAGCTGGGGACCTGGGTTTGCCAGACCCATAATACCCACAGATCGGATATTCCCCTGAGTTTCATCTTAACATGTATTTGTCTCTTGTCCTCCGCCCCAGTCTGCTTCAATTGTTCTACTTGCTGTTCCAGCACATGAATCGCTAGACTGTTGTCTGCTATTGTGTTGCTAACGGACGTGGGACAATGCGTTTCCGCCTCTTGTACCCTCGAAAGTACCTGCTGGTGTTCCCTTTGGCATTCTTCCCTCAGCTCTTGGAAATTCCTAAGTAGCCGTTCTTCGCTTTCTTCAGACTCGTTATCGCCACTACGCCTGCCCCGTTCCAAGGCTTGCAGACGGTCATCGATTTGTTCAAATGCACGGCCCAACTCCTTCATAATATCACCCTTCACTTCACTTGCCAGACTGCTCATTCTTTGTGCGACACCATCGGACACTCTCTGCATCGACCCGCCAACAATATTTGTCTGCTGTATTAGTTTTTCGTCTATTTGCTCGCCTAGCTCGCGGATCGATTTTTCAGATTTCTGCGTCATTTGTTCGCCCAGCTCTCGGATCGATTTTTCGGATGATTCTTTTTGTTCTCGGAACGATTTTTCAGATTTCTGCGTCATTTGATCGCCTAGCTCTCGGATCGATTTTTCAGATTTCTGGGTCATTTGTTCCCCTAGCTCGCGGATCGATTTTTCAAAGCTCTGCGTCATTTGTTCCCCTAGCTCGCGGATCGATTTTTCAAATGATTCTGTTTGTTCTCGGAACAATTTTTCTGATTTCTGCATCATTTGTTCCCCTAGCTCGTGGATCGATTTTACTGTGTTTTCTTTGTCTTGTTGCAATAAGGCTTTCATGAGTTCTGCCAATTCAATTTGGTTAGTTAGAGGCAAATTAAGTTCTGGCTCTGATGTGAGCCCGTTCGTGCTGATTTGCATTTCGTCTGAAGTATTCCCCATTGCATTTTCGGAACCGCCCGACGCGTTAATATTGGAAATCAAATTATCCCCTTGGTCCATGTTGCTTAAGTTGTCGGACCGCTTACTTTTAGCTTGGTAACGTGTTTGCATTAGTGAAATTTATACTCAGTACGCAACGCACTAATCACAATAAATGTGTCCCACGAAAATTACGACAGTCACACGAAAGATACCCAACCTAGTACACACTTTTTCACACGCAAAACATATTTTTATCTTTGATCGAAACAGTGGAATTTACAAGCGAGAATAAAAAACACACAGACATGTAAAACACACAAGTATAAAAAACAAAACAAGACAAACAACGCAACGCCGATCAACAACGCCGTGAACCTTTTGAAAGTCTGCTCGGAAACAACACAGAAGTTGTTTGAGCGCTGTAGGAAAAAAATTAAGATTATAACACGCTCGCAATCTAACATTTCAGAGATTCCAGAGTCTAGCGGAATCACAGAACAGGGTCGCCATGTGTAATATTGTAACTCTTATTTTTCTTAGCTGAAGTGTAATGTTGTGACTTTAATTTGGTATGCTGAAATCGGTGCTAATTGACAATGAAAGTGGGTTAAAAGCCGTGATCTGTCTGGGGACGTTAACCGTGGATTACTGGGCAACTGTTTCATCAGATATTTAGTCTAGGTTTACCACGCAGACTAACGTTAATGATAATCTTTTAATAGTCATACAAAACCGGTAATATATATATAAAAAAGGAGAATTTAAATAAAAAGAAAGAAATCAGTTTATATTTGGAAATTTATTTTAAGATTGTTCATTGAAATTTCAGCATATTATACGTGAGTTATAACTGAGCTGGTGCCTTATTTACGATTGAAAAGAATGTGAGATTGTAATCTTACGGAACACATAAAATATGGAGCCAAGATTTGGAAAACTGCATACAACACTCCATTCATAAAATAACACACGAAGAACATTGAAACATAAGCAAGAAGAAATTAACCACAACCAACAGATTCAGTTTTTACCCAAAGAAATTACGTTCATACCACAATCCTGTCCGTCATGTAATTACCACACACTGGTATACTAAATTCATATGAACTCTTTGTGAAGTCTTCGCAAAAAGAATAGCTGAGGGCTACTTTGATGATTACACCACATGCTTCACGTGGTCAACTTGGTTTACACAAAGCGTACAACTCCACAATAATTTTGATAATTAAAATACATTAGATCGAAAAGCAATTGACAAAAGAAAAACCTTGAACTAGTTACTAACGTCTTACTATTAACCTGATGGGTCAAACAGTTATATAAGCACGTGGTACTGGTCTCGCAAAGTACACCCCACGTGGGTTGAACATAAAGAAAAGCATAAAGAAAAGTTGCTATATTAAAAAAATATTCTCAAGATGAGACGTTATAATCTCACGCACATTCGGATTTAAGATTGATGAACTTAGTTAGAGTTACTGATCAACACGTGGTTCCACTTTACTCAGAAAGTAGTAACAAAGCAACTACCGAAAAATAATCTGAACTTCACACGATAATTACACTGCGCTGCAATTTAAGATAACATCGGATATTTTAGACCTAAACCCGAAGTAAAAGTGATTAAATTTTCAGTTAGGCTGAACTTAAGAAATCCATTGTCCTACGGACTTAACAGACACGCGCTTAGCCGGAGATCTTACCACTTCAGACGCTCGCCACGGCCACCCTGCAACTGCCCTACTGCCGAGCGTGCCTCCTGAGGGGTGGCTCACAAAGACCAACGGAAGTGGCCAGAGGGGCAGCTTCCTATACCAACATGACAACGGACGGACAGGACCATACTAAGGATAGAAACCTCTTTGCTTTTAGGAAGCGTAGCTACCTGTTCCGACGTTGGTCCTACTGTTCTCTAGCAGACAGCCTTGTCTGCTACCCTCAAGCATGCAACTAGAAATACATATGCTCATTCATCCTCTCACACAAAAGGGAAGGGGGATGACAGTATCTTATCATATACAGTATATAAAAGAAAGCGGATGTAGGTTCCGTATGAGACTGTGTGACATGAATTACATATAAGAATTACATATAAACTGTGCTTTAAAGTGTAGTAGTGTGACAGATCGTTCTTGTTTATGTGTAAAAGTAACACGTTCCACTGCTCAGTCTCCTCCCAGATAGTCAGAAACGCCACAGTACATTTAGAAGAGGAATTTATTCCATAAATGGCAACAGATTTAAGAAATTAAACATGAAAGGAATCCAACAGAGACCTTTCATCATGTCATCCAAAATAGCTCATTTTGTATCGCATAATGTAACACAACGTCTCATTAGAGTTTAAGGTGTACGCATCCTCAATCCAGGATTTTCCTATTATAGATTAAACCTCATTTTCGGATACTTCCTATTAAAGATGTATCCCACCCTCTGCAGCACGTAAATTTGTGTCTCCTTGTTCTTATATCTCACCATGCATGTAACACGGGGTGGGTTTGGGGCAGAAATGGTTCCCTCGGAGAAACGAGAAATAAAAAAAAAATTTTAGCGTCCGCCTTGAACAAATACACTCCCAGAAATTTTAACCCCACAGACAAAACTTTTATAGCTCTTGTCTTTATGCTCTTCTGGCATATGATATTAGATATTAGTTACTATGGCTGGTAATTCCTGGATTTCTGGATTTTAGGCACATGGGTCGTGGACTGTAGCCTATGAAGCTAAGAGAGCTTACTGCGCTCGGGGAGTTGGATTCACAAGTAAAAAAGCGCGAATATGTAAACATGTTTTGATTTAAATGTCTCTGTGGCTGCCGGATAGGTCGAAAAGCTAGTTCCCTTCTTCTACATCCCTAGCTGCGGCCAGGATATATTACACTTTTTGTGGTATGACAGGTGCATTCTTCATTCGGGTTCCCAACTCTTACTCTACAATAATTTTGATATTAGACCTCCATACCTTAGCAACTGATGAGGATTTTTGTTGCCTCGGGCAACGACAGATCCGGTATAGGTTATTTTATCGTCTCTCTAAACATGTTGCTTGAGTTGGGCACCGTTAGTCTGGCTCCTCTGCGGCCTCGCCACCACGTCAGGGTCACATGATCGCAGTAGGTTTCTGGTTAGATATTTTTAATTTTTCATATTTTATTTTCTATTAGTTTTGCTTTTGTTTTATATTTTTCTTTAATTTATTTTTGGTTTTTATTGTTCGTTATTTAATTTTTTGATTTCACTTACACACATTTTATTCCTGTACTCATGAGAATGTAGGTGAAAATATGAAATATAACCTTAAATACTTAATAAAGTGCAAAAAATACCTGCTAACACAAAAAGGTACCGAAGGAAAATAATAAATACTGCGCGAAGATTATGATAATCATGTGCGTAAGTAGTTTACATTACTTGGGTGAACTTACGAAAGAATCATATCCATAAAAAAGGTTTCTTAAAAGCTTATTATATCGCAAGCCGAACGATTCACGCAATTGATAAAAAAACTATTGAAAAGCATACATTTTGCTATCACCTTTTATCTTAAAATTCTTATCATTCTTTATTTAAAGTATCCAATAGTAAAAATGTACAATTTGGAAACCATAGATTGAAAAATCCACGTGAATAATTTTGACGCGAAATGCTGCAACAACCAATCCGAATTAAGTATGAGTATGATTGGCTTCAATAAGCAGAAGGACGTTGAAACACTGTATTCACGACAAAAGAGTATCAGATTTTCAGTCCAGTATGAAATAGCTTGTTTTGACCGAAAATAAATTTTGTACAAGGTAGCATAGTAGTTTTTGAAGAAAAAGTGATAAAAAATTCGTATAGGTTAGAATAAAGGCGAACATTTTTCTGATAATTATTTTTGTAGCAATTTTCAAGTTAGTTTAATTCCCTGAGTGGTGATCGACAAAGCTTTAAGCTCCCGAGCAAGCAGTATATCATTTTGTAGAGGACTGCGAGTAATTCTAGTTAAGTACATGCATTGGTTTGCACCGCCAAAGATTTTTCAATGATTTCACGCCAATGGTGAACCAAATCCTTAACATATGAAAAACTATAATAACCAATTTTTTAAATAATATACAAAAGGAGAACTTAAACTGCACCAATTTTCTGCCCCATACAGTTTCACGCAAAAACATTTGATTTTTCGCACGTAATAGCCGAATGGTGCACGATTTTTTCCAACACTTCTTTTAGTTACCTTAAGAATAAATTTTTTACTGTCATGTTTATCACTTTAAACCATCTCAACACATTTTATTTGTGTAAAAGCGGATTTTACTTGCATTTTATGTGCAACTTTAGACCGCTATATCGTGGCGAAGGGTAAAGGTCTCACAAAACAGCAGGACTACCATTGATGACATGTGTTTGTCTACCTTCTAACAAAATTTGTACCTATCAGCACAAGTTCGAAAAGAGAATTGGCGTGGGCAAAAAATTTCACAAAAATGCTTTTTTCCTTGCAAATCCGAATAAAAATAGAATTTAGAAAATGAATTTTTAATTTTATCGTAAGAATGAATTTTTATTTATTTCATTCACTTTAAACCGTATCCGTGCATTCATTTCGCGTAGGAACGTATTGTACCTTTTACATTAAGCTCGACTTTAATCCATCGTATCGCGACAGTGGAAAAAGATCACTTGGTGAAACGAAGATACAGCTTTGACTTTATCCATTTATCTACCTTCGTGCAAATTTTAACCGATTCGTACAAGTCTTAAGTACAGAAATGACGTGCTTGAAGAACCTCCTAGAAAAAGTCTTTTTTGCATATGAAATCCAATCGAAGAGAGATTTTTTTTAGACGTTTAACTCTTATTTTAGACCATTGTCCGATACATCAGTGGACCAAATTAGTATCATTAGTCTCGATCCGGTCCGTAGTTCTTTAAAGGTAACTGTTTTTGCACGTAAAATCCTCACGGGGATTGTTTTTGGACGTACAATCCGAAGAGTGTAAATGGTCCCATTACTTCCGTATTAATTTCAGCCAAATAAAAATCTTTTCAAAGCGATTTAATTGATTCGCCCGAATTGCATCGGTGCCAGCTCCGGTTAGCTGTTAAAACTTTGTTTAATATACTGTAACATACATAGCTACAATAATATATGCTATACAGCTGGCCGCTGGTCTCGGCTAAACCAAAAACTTTTTACCGCATGTTCCTAGCTCAAACAGAAATGGAGGTCCAAGACCGCCATCAAACCGCGATTCTGTGCTCGTTATTTTCAGACATTCTAAAGCGTTCTAATGAAAGGCTAAAAATGAGGCCGATGGCTGACTTTCGGCATGTTGCCCTGGTAACAATTGGGGCTCTTGACGGACGGGTCCTCACGAGACGGATCTACATCTGAAGAGAAATATAATTAATTAAAATATAGTACGTGGGTCTCGGTCCACAGATCGTCGAACACTTGTTGCCACTGTCAGGAAGATTGGGCCCTTTTTGTAGATCAACCCAGACCAAAGGTTTCCGTGCTGGAAGAATCTCCATAGTGTAGAAAGTTATTCAGTCCGCCCATAAAAGTTCCATCACAGCAAGATGATTGTTAGTATTAATAAAAATTACAAAACAGGCCATAGGGGTAAATAAAACTGGAATTACAAATTACTTGAGAGGGAGGCTGTGCAAAGCAATGCTAGATCGGCATGAACACACCAAAGGCGTACCAAATAAGCAATACAGTTGCATGTCGAAATACAGAAGAAAGTAATGCACAACGACAGGGGAAACGTGGATACTGCCGAATAATAATCTAAGAACTGTAGTACACACTCCACCGCCAGATCTGAGGAAAACAGCCAACGCACAAGGATAATGACGGCGCTCAACTAATCCTAATAAGACCAGTAGCAGCAAGGTTCGTCATCCGGACAAACCAGCACCAACATCGAGACCTGGAAAACAAAAACTGCCGCAGTCCGCAGTCTTCTGGTCGCGGTGGGTCCCCGGTGCATGAGCGTCCTTCTTGGATACGTAGTTTCTCCTTACACGCCACGCCCAGCGAGCTCCGAACAGACGCCTTTCGTACAGAGCGACTTGTAGTCAAAACAGAACTCCACCGACTTATTTCTACGGCAGCCACTAGAAAAATGTCTCTCTTCCCACTGCTCCAGCTTGCTCTGTCTAAGCGAACGAAAGAGAGTTTCACATCACATCACCACAGACATCCTCGAAAGTCGAGTCTGAAATATCGATCTTCCAGCAAGGCTCAAAGTTCTTTTTACAAAAAGGTCAGTAGAGCATCTCCCACTTTTGCGGCTTACTTTGACGGTATGATAACACATGGCTAAAATACAAGTATCTGCGGTCGGAAACATCACGTAGACATCAAAAATTTCTGAGGTCGGAAACATCACGTAAACATTACTGACCTCGAATTCCACGGCCAGGAGGCCCACGACACCGCTGACACGCACCCAGTGCCTCAGGGGATTCTGCTTGCCCCTGCCCCCGACTCATAAAGCCCGATAATTCTGGAATGAGGTAGACTACTACACTGAAGAGCCAGAGAAACTGATACACCTGCCTCATATCGTGTACGGCCCCAGCGAGCACACACAAGTGCTCAACATGACGTGGCGTGGACTCGACTAATGTCTGAAGTAGTTCCAAAGAGAACTGACACCATGAATGCTTCAGGGCTGTCCATAAATTCGTAAGAGTACGACGGGGTGAAGTCATCTTCCCAACAGGACACTGCAAAGCATCCCAAATAAGCTCAATAATGTTCATGTCTGTGGAGTTTGGTGGCCAAAAAATGGTTTAAATGGCTCTAAGCACTATGGGACTTAACATCTGAGGTCATCAGTCCCCTAGACTTAGAACTACTTAAACCTAACTAACCTGAGGACATCACACACATCCATGCCCGTGGCAGGATTCGAACCTGCGACTGTAACAGCAGCGCGGTCCCGGACTGAAGCGCCTAGAACCGCTGGGGCACAGCGGCCAGCTTTGATGGCCAGCGGAAGTCTTAAAACTCATAAGAGTGTTCCTGGAGCCACTCTGTAGCAATTCTGAATGTGTGGGTTGTCGCATTGTCTTGCTGGAACTACCCAAGTCCGCCGGAACGTGCAATGGACACGAATGGATGCAGGTGATCGAACAGGATGCTAACGTACGTGTCACCGGTCAGAGTCGTATCTAGGTGTATCAGGGGTCTCATATCACTCCAACTAGACACGCTCCACACTATTACAGGGCCTTCACTAGCTTGAACAATCCCCTGCTGACGTGCAGAGTCCATGGATTCATGAGGTGTATAATCCTGTTCTCCGAAATCACATCACTTATTACAATCACTACTCCATGTTTCGAAGACATCTATGGGTGCTGAGGTATATGTTTGAGGCCCTGAAGGTCAAATTCCTCACCTGAACCTGCTTGCAATATTGCGACTACTCGTTCGTCCCGGCAGGTAGAAGCCGCCTCTTACATGTGGCCGCTGTGCTCCTATGACGTAGTCGGTCGGGCCACGCGAGCGCTGAGCCGGTGGCGTAACCCAGGCAGCGGGGCCGACGTTATCTGTGACAGCTGTCGGGCACTCGAGATACAAATTGGAAAGGCCCGGCCGGCTGGCTGCTGCCAATGGCCGCGTCCCCGGGACTCCGTCACTGTCGCAGCGGAGCACGCGGCCGCAGCCGCAGCCGCAGCAGCACTCTGTGGAGACGGCGCTCGCTTGTTACCATTCGTCCCGAGGAATGCGGCCGACGCGCCGCTCTGTCACGCGCCTTATCTCGCGACCGCGCCGGCTACACGAGCGTTTCAAAATAACAAACGTCTACTCAAGCAGCCGAATTATATCACATACATAACGAGCTGGAGACAAATTTATACACTTTGGTATCTCCAATCTCCTGTACTACATGCGATAAATTCGTTTCATATCACTGAGTCGCAACTCGTTAATATTCCAGTAACATTATAACTGATTTTTTAAAACATTTTGTCTTTGAAATGTAATTAAAACTGGTGGTAACTGATTTTTAAAAATATTTTGGCTTTGTATTAAGAGGGAATGTAAATAAAATTGGTCAAAAATATTGTTTTTTTTTGTGCCACCAGATTGTAGCCCTCTATAAATAATGTGTCCAGTTTTCAGAGCTCAATTCGTACTACAAACGGTGGAAAAGCCATATTGTTCCAACCAATGTGCAGTTCCATGCCCCGATGTCTGCAGGACTCTCTCCTTGTTATTGTTTCCTGCCATCAAAGAAGACATGTGTAGCGAAAAGAAGAATTTGAGCCCATTTACATCAAGATAAGAGTCATATTCCGCAAGCCAACTAATGATGAGTGGCGGAGGGTACTTTTTGTATCACTAACTGAGCCATCTAACCCTGTTCCACTCGCGAATAGCTCGTGGGAAGAATGATTGTCGGTAAGCCTCTGTATTGACTCCAATTTCTCGAATATTCCCCTCGTGGTCATTACGCGAGATGTATGTGAGGGGAACTAATATCTCGTCCGATATTCCCGGAATGTGCTCTCCCGACTTTTCAACAGTAAATATCTCCGTGATGCACAACGCCTCTCTTTGTACCGTCTTTCAGTGGAGCTTATTGAGGAAATCCGTAAAGCTCTCGCACCGACTAAACATTCCCATGACGAATCGCGCCGCTCTTTGCTGGATTTACTCTATCTCTTTTATCAGTCCTATCAGACAGGAATCCCATTCAGCTGAACAGTACTCAATAATTAGTCGAACTACCGCCGTATAAGCCACTTCAGTTGTGGATAAGTTACATTTTATTAAGATTCTTCCGGTGAATCTGAGTCTGGCATCTGCTTTTCCCACTATTTGTTTTATGTGGTCATTCCAATTAAGGTCGCTTTGGAAAGTTACTGCTAGCTATTTTTCGCTAGATACTTTTTCCAGTGGATTGTCATCAGCAGTGTAGCTGTACAGTAGTGGATATCTTTTCCTATGGATACACAATATGGTACAATTATTGACGTTCAGGGTCAACTGCCAGAGCCTGCACCATTCATCAATTCTCTGGAGGTCATTCTGCAAATCGTTACTATCTTATGACGTCGCTACTTCATTACAGACAACCGCATCATCAGTGAACAGCCTTAAAGAACATTCGACGCTTCTGCTAGACCATTTATACACAGTGAGGAACCAAACAAACTGGTATACCTGCTTAATATCGTATAGGGCCCCCGCGGGCATCCTGCAATGCCGCAACACGACGTGGCATGGGCTCGACTAATGTCTGGAGTAGTACTGGAGGGAACTGACATCACGAATCCTGCAGGGCTGTCCATAAATCCTTACAAGTATGAGTGGGTGGAGAGCTCTTCTGAGCAGCATGTTGAAAGGCGCCCCAGATATACTCAATAATGTTCAAGTCTGCCGAGTTTGGAGATCAGCGGGAGTGTTGAAACTCAGAAGAGTGTTCCTGGAGCCACTCTGTAGCAGTTCTGAACGTGTGGGGTGTCACATTGTTCTGTTGGAATTGCGCACGTTCGTCGGAATGCACAATGGACATGAATGGATGCAAGTGGTCAGACAGGATGCTTACGTACGTGTCACCAGTCGGAGTCGTAACTGGACGTGCCAGGGGTCCCATATCGCTCCGGCTGCACACGCCCCATACCATTACAGAGCCTCCACCAGCTTGAACAGGGCCCTGCTGATATGCAGGGTCCATGGTTTCAAGAGCTTGTCTCCATACCCATACACGTCCATCCGCTCGATACAACTTGAAACGATACTCGTCTGACAGGACAACACGTTTCCAGTCAACAACAGTAAAATGTCGGTGTAGACGGGCCCAGGTGAGGCGTAAAGCTTTGCGTCGTGCATTCATAAAGGATACATGAGTGGGCCTTCGGCTCCGAAAGCTCATTTCGATGACGTTTCGTTGAACGGTTCCCTCGCTGACACTTGTTGATGGCCCAACATTGAAATCTGCAGCAAATTGTGGAAGGGCTGTGTGCTGGCGTAAGCTGGAGCCAGCACTCCTTGAGGGATAGCGGTTACAAGAGTATTGACAGAGGCCAAAAACACACTAACAGGAAACGGTCTGCCAACGCCCTCTCGGCCGCCAGTATTAAGATAGCCGCCACGGGTCGGAGGGCCTGTTGGTTCGAATTAGTTCGAGTCTGTCTCACCGAGTGAGCTCCAGCGTGTAACCGAGTCGGAGCCGCAGTCACAGCCTCTAGCTCAGAGGCAGGCAGCACTTAGTAACCCGAATAGTGTTCATAGCGGACTTTGTACTTCGACAGCACTGAGGCTAAAGTGGACTATCAGTGAGAGCCTGAAGCACAGCACAGGGATGCTTAAGCTAAGTGATTTTCCCTTCTTACGAATAAAGAACCCAATTAATAATTGCGTGCAGTTTGTGTTATAGACAGAGGATACCGGCCACCAAACAACATCGTCTCCTTGCTCCCATTCTCTATTTTTTTCTTATTTTTATTTTGGTTCAGTCTACTGACTGGTTTGATGCGGCCCGCCACGAATTCCTTTCCTGTGCTAACCTCTTCCTCTTCATCTCAGAGTAGCACTTGTAACCTACGTCCCCAATTATTTGCTTGACGTATTCCAATCTCTGTCGTCCTCTACAGTTTTTGCCCTCTACCGTTCCCTCTAGTACCATGGAAGTCATTCCCTCATGTCTTACCAGATGTCCTATCATCCTGTCCCTTCTCCTTATCAGTATTTTCCACATATTCCTTTCCTCTCCGATTCTGCGTAGAACCTCCTCATTCCTTGCCTTATCAGTCCACCTAATTTTCAACATTCGTCTATAGCACCACATCTCAAATGCTTCGATTCTCTTCTGTTCCGGTTTTCCCACAGTCCATGTTTCACTACCATACAATGCTGTACTCCAGACGTACATCCTCAGAAATTTCTTCCTCAAATTAAGGCCGGTATTTGATATTAGTAGACTTCTCTTGGCCAGAAATGCCTTTTTTGCCATAGCGAGTCTGCTTTTGATGTCCTCCTTGCTCCGTCCATCATTGGTTATTTTACTGCCTAGGTAGCAGAATTCCTTAACTTCATTGACTTCGTGACCATCAATCCTGATGTTAAGTTTCTCGCTGTTCTCATTTCTACTACTTCTCATTACCTTCGTCTTTCTCCGATTTACTCTCAAACCATACTGTGTACTCATTAGACTGTTCATTCCGTTCAGCAGATCATTTAATTCTTCTTCACTTTCACTCGGGATAGCAATGTCATCAGCGAATCGTATCATTGATATCCTTTCACCTTGTATTTTAATTCAACTCCTGAACCTTTCTTTTATTTTCACCATTGCTTCCTCGATGTACAGATTGAAGAGTAGGGGCGAAAGGCTACAGCCTTGTCTTACACCCTTCTTAAAACGAGCACTTCGCTCTTGATCGTCCTCTCTTATTATTCTCTCTTGGTTGTTGTACATATTGTATATGACCCGTCTCTCCCTATAGCTTAGCCCTACTTGTTTCAGAATCTCGAACAGCTAGCACCATTTTATATTGTCGAACGCTTTTTCCAGGTCGACAAATCCTATGAAAGTGTCTTGATTTTTATTTAGCCTTGCTTCCATTATTAGCCGTAACGTCAGAATTGCCTCTCTCGTCCCTTTACTTTTCCTAAAGCCAAACTGATCGTCACTTAGCGCATTCTCAATTTTCTTTTCCATTCTTCTGTATATTATTATTGTAAGCAGCTTCGATGCATGAGCTGTTAAGCTAATTGTGCGATATTTCTCGCTCTTGTCAGCTCTTGCCGTCTTCGGAATTGTGTGGATGATGCTTCTCCGTAAGTCAGATGGTACATCGCCAGGCTCATATATTCTACACACCAAAGTGAATAGTCGTTTTGTTACCACTTCCCCCAATGATTTTAGAAATTCTGATGGAATGTTATCTATCCCTTCTGCCTTATTTGACCGTAAGTCCTCCAAAGCTCTTTTAAATTCCGATTCTAATACTGGATCCCCTATCTCTTCTAAATCGACTCCTGTTTCTTCTTCTATCACATCAGACAAATCTTCACCCTCATAGAGGCTTTCAATGTATTCTTTCCACCTATCTGCTCTCTCCTCTGCATTTTACAGTGGAATTCCCGTTGCACTCTTAATGTTACCACCGTTGCTTTTAATGTCCCCAAAGGTTGTTTTGACTTTCCTGTATGCTGACTCTGTCCTTCCGACAATCATATCTTTTTCGATGGCTTCACATTTTTCCTGCAGCTATTTTGTCTTAGGTTCCCTGCACTTCCTATTTATTTCATTCCTCAGCGACTTGTATTTCTGTATTCCTGATTTTCCCGGAACATGTTTGTACTTTCTCCTTTCATCAACCAACTGTACAGCTCTACAGAGACAACGAGACTACGTAAGAGCTTACACTTCTGTGCGATGAGCGATTCTCTTCGTTGGACCAAATCTTGCTGTATCTTTCCGCGGCTACGGCGATTTTGGAAATTTGATGTTCTACAGGATTCCCGATATTCACGTCACACTAGTGAAATGGTCGTACGGGAAAATCCCTATTTCATCGCTGCCTCGAGATGATATGACCCATCGCTTGTGCGCCAACTACATCACGTTCAAACTCTATTAAATCTTGGTAACCTACCATTGTAGCAGCAGTAACCGATCTAACAACTGCGCCAGGCACTTGTTATCTTATATAGTCGTTGCCGACCGCAGCGCCGCATTCTGCCCGTATATATATATATATATATATCTCTGTATTTTAATACACATGCCTATACCAGTTTCTTTGGCACTTCAGTGCATATTGTAACCAGTAGCGGTCTTGTCTCACCTCCTTGTGGTTCTCCGGAAATTACCTCTTCGTCTGTCGATTTTGTTCCTTTAAGATCGAAGTGTAGAGTTCCGTCTGCAAGGAAGTCTTGAATGCAATCCGCAATTCCAAATCTGCTCCGACACTGGGTGATCTCGTTTTTTTTTTTTTTTTTTTTGGTTGTTGTTGTTTTTTTTCTCCTCTGAGCGGGAGTGCGAGAAGGTGTCAAAAGCCTTACTGAAGTCAAGGAACAAGTCATCAAACCGATCGTCGTTGTCTACGGCACTGTGGATCTCATGGTGGAATAGAGTTCTTCTGGATCTCTGTTTGCGAAATCCGTGTTGATATTTTCAGAGGAGATTTTGATTATCCGAAAATCTCTTAATTCCTGAGCATAAAACGTATTCTGTAATTATTGAACATATTGGCGTCAACGATATAGGTCTATAATTGTGTGTATCTGTCCTACAAACCTTCTTATTAACGGCAACGACCTGCGCTTTTTTCCAGTCGCAAGGTATCCTCCGTTGCTCAAGCGATCAGCTAGAAATAACTGCTCGAAAGGAAGCAAGTTCTTTCGCATAAACATTGTAGAGTCTTACAGGCATCTCATCTGGTCCTGATGCCCATCTACTACTATGTGATTATTGTTGCTTCTCTGTTCCGAAATCGACTATCTCAGTATCAGCCATTTCGACGTTCGTACGACGATTGAAAGAAGCGACCGCGATACGATCTTCAACCGTGAAAAAATTTTATAAGACCGAATTCATTACTTCCGTCTATTCTCTGTTACCTTCCTTGTCCGTCCGCTAGGTCACGGAGTGAAAGCATAGATGATTTGGACTCACTTATTTCATATACGATCAAAATATTTTAGAGTGTTTACTCAGGTCGGCTGACAAAGCTACTTTCAAAGTCACTGAACGCTTCTCTCATTGCTCTTCTATGCGCTCATTTTCGCTTCGTTCAGTTTTTGTTTGTCAGCTAAATTTTTACTTCTCTTGAATCTCTTTGTTTACGTAGCCGTTTTGTAACACAGTTATTAAACCATGGTGAATCTTTAAGGTTCCTTAAGACATTACCCGACACATACTTGTCTAAGGCATAATGCACGATACTTTGAATTTTTTCCATTTTTTCTCCAAGTCTTCGTCTGCATCACTGAATATTTAATGCTGAATGCTGATATACTCTGAAATTTGTGTCATGTCACTCTTGCTAAGCATTTTTTGTAAGACCTATTCTCGTAGATGCTAACACACTCTTTATGATCACGGATACCTTCATCTACGTTAACTGATTCCATAAATTCTGGTTTGTTTGTTGCTAGGGAGTCTAAGACATTACCTTTACGATTTGGTTCTTTAACTATCTGCTCAGAGTAATTTTCGGAAGACATCGAGAACAATGTCCAACGAATCCCTGTCTCTTGCACCAGTTTTGATGGCGTGACACTCCCTATCTAAACCTGGGAACTTGAAGTCACCTCCTATTGCAAAGTCATGATCAGGAAAATTATTGACGATATTCTGAAAATTCTGTCTAAAGCCCTCTACCACCAGAGCTCCTGACCCAGGTGGTCTGTAAACCATCCGATTACCATTTTTGACCGATCTTTGATACCTAACTTCACTCACATTGATCCACAGTCGGAATGCTCGATAACTTCGCTAGATTTTATCGAATTCTTTACTGTTATGAACACGCCGCCACAACTGGCGACTTACCTATCCTTACAGTAAATATTTGAATCTGAACTTAGAATATCGTTATCATTAACGTCCGGTCTCAATTAGCTTTCTGTTTCTAATACTATCTGTCTGTTATAGCGTTCAGTAAGGGATACTAATTCTGAGACCTTTCCTTGGATGCTCCTATAGTATACTAAAATCACATTACACTTTTCTTCCTCTCATCTGAGAGGGCGAACATTCTCTGACGATATTTTAGCTGATCTCCTCTGGTGTCGGAGGGGGCATCCTCTAACCTAAAAAAGCCCCATATGTACACCAAAAGTACTCCGCTACCCCAGTAGCCGCTTCCGGCATATTGTGCACGTCGGAACTATATAGGGGAAACCTACAACCCTGCACCTGGTTTAGACATGGCTCCAAACCAGAGGACCACGATCAATCCTGGGTACGATGTTAGAAACAGACAGCTTTGCCTGCACCCCTCGTGTGCTGCTAGTTGCCTCCACCAAATAAGCCATCCGGCGAAAGCAGCCGAGGATGCCTTCACAATCCAAGCGGTAGGCGTCATTCGTGCCATCATGTGCCACTATATGCAGCCGGTTGCAGCCAGTGCGCTCAGTAGCTGCCGACAGGGTCTCCTCCACGTCACGGACAACTGCTTCCGGCAAGTAAATCGAGTGCACACTGGCATTCTTTCCCGCCATGCCAGCAATTTCCTCGAGTTGCTCGATTACCTGCCGAACACTGTGGCTCCCAGTTACAAGCATACCCACCGCATGCAGGTGCCTGAATTGGACAGGAAAATCTATCCTAACAGGAGAGGCACTCCATGCTGGTTCAGAGTTATCATCAACACTGGGTAAGACCTCCTACCCGTTGCTAAAGGCGCAGGGAGCAATCCGTTCGACATGCTCCCCCTTTCACCTTCCGCCAGTGCCACGCGAGCCCACCACTGTCTGCCCCCACTCTCGACTGAGGACGGACCAGTGTTGCGTATTTACGGTGCGATTAATTACGATTTATTAAGGAAATTCACACCAGGCAGAACAGACAAAAGTCGGTGTAGTATAGTGTCAGAGGGGCAAGCCAGAAGGATCAGAATAGATGAAAAGAACTACAAGAAGACAAAAACGACCATACATATGGTCACGACCAACATTAAGATCTTGTTTCTGGCATAAATGCTAATTATAAGGAACTTTTTCTGTAGAAAAATTGCAGTTACAAAGGTGCAAATTGCTGCAGACTTTTTACGTACTGCAACATAACTTTCTGAGGTACGAAATTTTTCTAAGTGCATTAATACCAAAATTACTTTAATTTTGGTGAAACAAAAATTGGTATGTACCATAAATCACATTTAAAAAAATGTTGCGAGAGATGTAACATACATTAAAAACTTTTACACAGGTTATTTTGTCAAATTGCTAAGAATAAGCTACGGTACCACATTTTGAAAATGATAAAGCAACATTTTGAGAAAATGCGGCTCATACGATATTTTGAGTTCTAAAGGTACCGTGATCAAAGTATTTCACAATAAAACTAGAAAAAAATGGGAATTATAGCCAATAACACATTGACAACATGTGCAGAATTTGGTTCACTTATCTCTGAAACCGTAAGTTACATTAGCTTGTATGCACCCGTGTATTTCCTCATGGTGCTTGCCCCCTTGGTGTACTTTATAGACTGAGTATAACGAGCGACGAACCTATTGAGGACAGCGTAAATGCAGAAGGAGCAGTTACTGGCCGCGCGGGATTAGCCGAGCGGTCTTGGGCGCTGCAGTTATGGACCGTGCGGCTGGTCCCGGCGAAGGTTCGAGTCCTCCCTCGGGCATGGGTGTGTGTGTGTGTGTGTTGGTCCTTAGGATAATTTAGGTTAAGTAGTGTGTAAGCTTAGGGACTGATGAGCTTAGCAGCTACGTCCCATAACATTTCACACATTTGAGCAGTACTGTCATTTCCTGGACGGCCAGGAACGAAGCAGTGACTGTACAACCAAGTGTGGGAAGGCTCTACAAGCTAGTATGCTGCGGAGGTGTGGGCGATCGTCAGTAACGTATTGTGTGGAACGTGTTTACTGTGCGAAAATAACAAACTCGTTGAGTGCTTCTTGTGTTTTTCCGACAAGAGAACGGCAATTCCAGTGGAGGCGGAGTAAGGGACTTAAGCATGTCAAGAAGAGCCCGAACTGCTTACTTTAGCAGCTGACGATTACTTACTGGTGGATGATTCAATACTGTTAGTAGTGTTGAGTACGAACGAGGAGCAAACAGTATTACTCATGTGAGACCTGGTTACCGAGTGACAGGCTTTGGTTGTAGTTTGGCAGCACACTGTGCGTGAGGGTGTGTTCCCTGACAGCGAGAGCTATTCTGATTTTGCTAAACTACGCGACGTGAGCGTGACTGACTTGTATTATACAGAAAGTGATGTCGTCTGTATAGTTCTGTTAACGGGACTTATTTGTTGATATCATTTTTACAAAAAAGTCACCTTGCTTTCTCTGTGTCAATAAAATAAACAAATGTTGTGTGACTAGGGCCTCCCGTCGGGTAGACCGCTCGCCAGGTGCAAGTCTTTCTATTTGACGCCACTTCGGCGACTTGCGCGTCGGTGGGGGTGAAATGATGATGATTAGGACAACAAAAACCCAGTCCATGAGCGGAGAAAATCTCCGACCCAGCCAGGAATCGAACCTCGGCCCTTAGGATTGATAATTTGTCTCGCTGAGCACTTTTTTTATCAACAGGGTCAGGTGAAAATGTATGCCCCGACCGGGATTCGAACCCTGGATCTCCTGCTTACATGGTGGACGCTCTATCCATCAATTTTTTGAGCGGACAGTTCACAACGTAGTGAGCAAAAAAAAAAAATTAATAAATATAATAAGAACGTGGGAGTTCGGAAGGCGGTTTCTCCATTTTATGGTCCAACAACGCAACCATTTTTTTTCCCGTGGAACAAGGCACACAAACAATCCTTATTCGTACAATTGTGCTCTGCTGGATAAGAAAAGTATCGATGCAGCAAAAACAATTTGGAATATATAAAATCAACGGAAAAGCCGGCTTTTTTTTTACATGAATAAAGTAAATGAAAATCTTAGTCAAGGGCGGGAGTGAAAACGAAGTTATCATCTGCATCACAATCCCCGCAGCACGCAGTGTCGCATCATGAATCTGGCATCCAGCCATATAATCTTCACCATATCTGCCATTGCGGGCGGCACGTATTTCTTCTGCGTCGACCATTCAAAGGACTATTATCTGAGGCGGTTTCAGTGTATTTTTTTATATTTTTTTATATCACTTTAACATAATCCAGTCATAACTGGCGCCAAGAGGTGGGGGCCAGTTGTCTTTTCATTGTGGAATATGTCAATATATTTGAACCGCGCAGTACTGTCTCTAGTCGTTCTGCTGCAAGAGTCTTCCGATTTTTGGGACACCCCAGCTGTTGGGCGGGTTGTGAAACATACTTCCTAAAAAATTGGAAAAGTAAGTCCTGCATTTCGTATGACTCCGTATGAGTTCGTGTTGTTCTTGTAAATACATCCAATAATCCATCACAGACTTAACATAGTACGAAAACAAATATTTCGTCGCATGTCCAGCGATCCCACTGACCGCATAGTCTTTCGTTTGGGAAAAAAGTCTTGTCCGGTAGAAAAAGTACATCCGATGTTATCTCTGTGTAGTTAGTGTGCCGAAGGAAGGCCAGTATTCGACGCGTCAGCATTCAGACGTCCCTCGCTGCGCCGCACATCACACCATGTTCTTCCGTTTATAACAGTCCACAGTTTGTGCAAAGAGGAGACTCGACCATATGAATCGTATGTAATCGACTGTTGCTCATAAATTTACGGTTTACAAGAATATAAAACATCGATCTCGCTGCTGTTGACAGAAATGGAGTAGGAACTGCACACCAAATGTGCTTCCAAGTTCTCGTTGGGTATTTGAATTCCATTATGTTGCGGCCATGGTGATCCATCAAGAACTGATAGATCTCCCAAGTCGTGCGTATTCTTGTCGAAGGTACTTTCAGACGAACATGCCACTCAGCTACCGTGGGCGGACTCTGTGCCAATGATCAATTTCTGTGTTTTACGGCACGGTAATTTATTGAGATATTGCGTAAGTAGTTTTGTGGGGCACTGGTGGTAACCTGTCATAGTATCTAGTTGGTGATGGCAGTAGTTGTAGATCAAAATTCGGTTACGTGCTTTGTGGAAATTGTTAGTTTTGTCTGAGAGTTGCATCAGTATCTAATGGCTAACTGCAGTAATTATATCTATTTTACGCTGGCAGAAAAAAATCGCAACGTAAAGTAGCAGTAGCGCAACTAAACGAAGATTGGTAGGCGTTTTTCTATATCTGAAAGACGATTTCTACTAAAATTTCTAGCCAGTCGGATCAGAGTGTGGCTAATAACGGCACTGAGAGGATACAACACACACTGAAATAGTCATGAGCGTTAGTTACCATTGAGATTTTATGTGATGTGTTGGTGGGTCAAAAATGCCTTTAAGGCGACAAAGACGCCATTGTCACCATCTCACTGGGTCTGAAAGAGGTCGAATAAAAGGGGTACGACAAGCTGGATGTTCCTTCTGCAATATTGCAGAAAGACTTGGAAGGAATTATGCCACTGTGGATGATTACTGGCAGTTATGTTCACGGGAATGTACAGTCCAAAAAGACCGTGCTCCAGACGGTTTTTTGGCACTACCGTGAAGGAACGCCATCGTGTTCTGCGTATGCCTCTGGTGCGTTGTACTGCATCAGCAGCAGCAATTTCAGCGGCTGTTGGCACCACAGTGACACGAAGAACCGTTACAATTCTGTTACTACAACGACGGCTCCGTGCCAGACGTCCTGCAGCGTGCATTTCACCGACCCCAAAGCACCGCCATTTACGGCTTCAGTGGTTTCAAGCGAGAGCTCATTGGAGGGCAGGGTGAAAGTCTGTTCCAGTTTCTGATGAAAACTAGTTCTTCGTCGGTGCCGGTGATGGTCGTGAGTTAGGAGTCCAACTCAGAGTCTGCCACCAAACCGTATGTCTGCTGGACACACTGCATCTACACGTGGAGTAATGGTATGGGATGTGATTTCGTATGACAGCAGGGGAACTCTCGTGGCCATCCCGCGCACCCTAACTGCAAATTTGGACGGTAGTCTGGTGATTCGACCAGATGTATTGCCATTCGTGAAGAGCATTCCATGGAGTCTTTTCTGACAACATAAGTCTCGCTCACATACCACTGTTCGAACCCAACATGCTATAGAGGTTGCCAAGGCCTTCTGGATGACCAGATATGTTTCCAATCCAGCACATATGGGACATCGTCGGATGAAAGTTCTGCAGCCGGCCGAAGTGGCCGTGCGGTTCTGGGCGCTGCAGTCTGGAACCGCGTGACCGCTACGGTCGCAGGTTCGAATCTTGCTTCGGGCATGGATGTGCGTGATGTCCTTAGGTTAGTTAGGTTTAACTAGTTCTAAGTTCTAGGGGACTAATGACCTCAGAAGTTGAGTCCCATAGTGCTCAGAGCCATGAAAGTTCTGCAGACAGCATTAGCGGTACTTGCACTGACTGATCAAGTGGAACAGGCATGGAACTCCATCCACAAACCAACATCTGGCACCTGTACACACAATGTATGTACGTCTGCATGGTTGATTTCAACATTATGGCTTTTTTTAAAATATAGGTAGGAGCCCCTCCACGCCCACACCGGCATGATGGCCAACACAAAAGATCTACTGCCATCTCTGCGTACTTGTTAGTTTTCACAAAGTGAGATCTTGCAGGATGTGGTTACCGCGATGTTTGCGTGCCTTTGGTTGTGATTAATACGACCTCATCTGGAGATAGATTGGGTGCTGGTGCTAGTTTGTGAGTCACATCGTATTGAAATTCACTTAGTCCCCAAGCTCTCCTCCTTAGACGACTTGAAGTATCTATTAGCCGTAGTAGTAATTTTAAAGCTGCATGAGCAGTAATCAGTGTGAATTTAGTCCATATAGATAACATAAAAAATAAGAAATACCATATATTAATGCTAACATCTCCTTTTCACTGGTAGAATAATTTTGTTCAGCCTTATTAAACTAATGAGGTGGATATGCAACTGCTTGTTCTTTCTCATGAGTGATTTTCCCTAAAACCACTCCCAAAGGTGTACCCCTTGCGTCACATGACAATAGGAATTCTTTTGTGAAATCTGGAAATATCAAAAATGAATCTGAAGTTAATACATCCTTTAAATTTTGAATTGCTGTCAGACACCCCGCTGTCCAGCTGAATGTAATACCTTTTTGCAATAACTTTGTTAGTGGCTGTGCCACTTAAGCCAAATCCTTCACGAATTTTCTATAGTTGTTTGGTAATCGAAGAAGAGATTGTAATTGTTTATCTGTATGAGTGCCTGGAAAGTCATGTACTGCGGATGTAAGGTATGGATCTGTCCTTACTCCAGCTTGGCTAATTACATGGCCCAGATACTTTACCTGTGGATGTGCAAAGTGACACTTGTTAATGTTAGGGGTATGTAGAGCCTTTCTCAACCTGTCAAATAACATGTCCAAACGCTGAAGATTCTCTTCCCGGCCTTTTGCGAATACAATGATATCATCTAGATACACCATGCATTTGTCTGGTTTTAAACCTCTGAGGACTCTATCTGATAAACGTTGAAATATATCTGGTGCATGTATCAGCCCAAAAGGCATCCTACAATATTTGTAGTGACCAGAAGTTGTGATAAATGCTGTTTTAGGTCGATCCTCAGTAAGTATAACAATTTGATGATATCCACTTCTTAAGTCTAGGGTTGAAAAGAACTTGCACTGACCGAAAGTATCTAACGTGTAAGTAATATTATGGATCGGGTATGTATCTGTTACTGTTTTCTCATTTAAGAATCTGTAATCGCAACAAAACCCGTATTTCTTTGTTCTGTCTTGTTATTGCTTACCCACCATCTTGATACTCGCTGATCATTGACTGTCACTATGTTCTATAACCCAATATAAAAATTGTGACATCCTCCGATGTTTTGCCAGAATCAATTCCATTCCACGGAAGGAGGATAATTTAAATTCATACAAATTAATATTGTACGAGAACGGTCGACAGTCAGTGCCACCATCTGTTCCCATTGAGGCAAGCAAAGAATGAACAGAGTTGACAGCCATCATTAACGCGTCGAAGACATCTGGTCGCAAACACTTTGTTACAACTCACAAAACAGTCAGCGAATAGTAGTTGTCCATGATTATAGGCACTCGTAAGGAAGAGCATATAGAAGCAGGGCCACGTCAACTGAAAACTGCAGAAACACAAACACACGGTGGTCTAATGGACAAAGACAGTGATTTCAGACTGAATTTACCACAATATTCCCCACCCAATACACTGGATGACAAGTAATCACTTTAATAAAGAGGGAGAGTCCACGGTACTTCCTAAATCGGTCTCAGGACCCATGTGGTGGTAGCTAAGGACCGAACAAAACATGCTCCCGTCAAAGAATTCCGAACTCAAATAATTAAACAGCAGAATCGGAAAAGGTATCACGAACCTTTCTTATAAAGTAACGAATTGAAACAGATTGGATTAAACGATTCTGCAAGCTGCACTATGACATTCAGTACCTGGATCGACACCCGAACAAGATAACACAAAGGAGCACGACTCTTCACTTACCGATCTGCCGTAATACTGGCGGAACACGGCGCTTGGCCGAAACGGTCCCCTTTACAAACAGCTGAAGGGGAGAGATCCTGCTACGTCTAGCCAACCACGCCCCCATCAACGCCCGGAACAAGTGCTCATATTTGGGCTTAACCCCCGATTCTCATTCTATGCTATACCTCGCCACAAGGTTAAATTGTTAAGGAGCATACGCTACGTTTGCTAACTCTGACGGCCCCCAAAACCATTTGAAATCCACATGCAAGTGCACACTTAATCATTTGTTGTCTTTTATGAGATACACGGGTGATGGTAATATATATGTGCAAGGAAAATGAATGAATATATTTGCTCTTCTCTCTCCCATAGGTTGATCAGAAAGGTGAGAGAGCAATGTGCGACATAAATTCGGCACTACAAGCAAGCAAGAACTGTCCTAAATGCGTCATTTGAACCTCCTTCATTGGCAAAAATCATGGCGGTGAAGTGATGTGTGTGTATGTGTGTGTGTGTGTGTGTGTGTGTGTGTGTGTGTGTGTGTGTGTGTGTGCACAGCAAACGGTTGTATGAAATCAGTGCATTACGTTAGGTCAACACAGAGACGTTATAGGTTGGAATGAAAGATCTAATGTGTTACAACATACTCGCTTCCAAACTGTGAATGTATTTGCTCGATTTGTTGGTGTCTTACTGTGGTCTGTTCAAAGCTTCTACGTGGAATGGTGCACCGCTTCCAGGTTATGACACTGCGTAAGATCGGTTCTCGTAAGAAGACTGCAACCGAAAGAGATCAGAGACAAGTGTCGTACACTGCCAGTGACAGTCGTTTTTAAACCCTACAGGAATTGCAGTTGTCAGTGAGTGCAGGTTTATCTCAAACAGTTTCCGAAAGAAAAAATCGAAGGAAGGGAACTGCATGCGATGAATGTTAGAGTCGATTAACTGAAAAATGATGTTTCGCACAGCGGCACATAAAACTGCACATCTTCATGGGCCGAAGAACACAGGAAGTGAACAGTACTGATAATTGTAATAATGTCAATATCCCTCAACGGCCTGGTGTAATTCTTTGACTTGGATGCCACTTCAGTGACTTGCGTGTCCCTGAGCTAACGGCAACAGATGCTCCTGTCCAAATGCAAACCAGGCCAGACATTGCTTAATTTCTGTAATCGTACGAGAACTGGTGCATCAAACGCGGTAAGGCCGTTGGCGGACAGTAGCTCACATGAGGCGTGAAATATCGTCCGACAAATTACGACTTTGCCTCTCTTCAGCTGTTGCATGCGTTGAGTGCACCTACGGCCAAGTAAGGTGTTTAAACACAGCTTGTAGGGGGTATAGAGTAGGCCATAAGTGGTCGCGTGCTTTTTTTTCTTTCCTTTTTTTCATTCGTCACTTCAGAAAAGTGTTTGAAACTTCATAAGAGCTTTTGTAGTGGTTAGTGTTCCTGCCTCGTGAGCAGAAGACTCAGGTTCGAATACCGGCCTTGTCAGAAATCTGGATTCATCCCTTCTGCCTTCATATATATATCATAAATGTCCTCTACTGAGTCAGGAACTAAAATTTAACTTCACTGAATTCTTTACCATTGATGCTGTGAACTTGATTTGTTAATTCATCTGTCAGTTAAATGTATATCAGTTTTTACCTGCAAATTCCAAATTAATTGTATATTTTGTACAGGAAGTTCTCCTTCAACGCCATTCTCCACAGCAAGTAGTAATCCAGAGAGTAACTGAACCTCATAATAATAACTATTTTAATAAAGTGATGAAAGAATGCAGGAAGATATCAGATTAATTTCATGAGTGTAAAAGGAAGTGGTACAAGCTCTGTTTACTGCACATGTGTTCCTTGGCTTTTCATTCTTCTGTTTTACATTATGTTCATAATTACAGTATCAGTCTGTAATACAATTATATTCGTGGTAAGACATATCGACACCACCCCACAGGCGTTAAGATGGCCACAGAACTGTAGGTTTGCGTCCACAACTGGTAGTGATCGTTCAGCATCTGGCGGACCCAAAGGTGCACTCCCGCTGAGCCATGCCTCCAGCGGCTCTGGACTACGAGGACCCTCCGTCACCATGGAGATGGATGGCCGGCGGCAGCGACTCAGCCCACTTGTGCCTGGAGCCACTATGCTGCGACCCCTCCGTTCACGCTTAGGACAGCGAGTCTCAACCTAGATCTTACTGTGTAAGCTGGACTCTGTTTCTTGTTGCATACTTATAATGCATCTTCTTCAGCTTGGAGAAATACAAGTTAAGTAAATCTGCTGGTTGTAGTGTAAACTTGTTCACTAATCATTCCTGTTCTTGTCCTGCCTTCCTAGGGCGACAGTTACCTCGTCAGTCTGTAGCCCACCTCCCCTAATCGTTCTGTAAGACGTCGCACATAACAATATTGACCTCTGCATCAGATAACTTAATTGGCTTTACTGCAAAAATAAATCCAAGCCGAGCTTAACCATGGAACGTATACCAGTATGACATGGAACGCGTCTATCACTGAATAACAGTCAGCAAAAGATATAAGGAACAGGCAGTACCTTTTCAGCGTGAGCTTTTTATAATAGTCTGGAACGAATATTTCGCTTTCCATCTGCGTGAATGCCCTCTTGGAACTTTGCAAAATACTGATTATGAGAGACGAGAAATCGAATTCGTAAGCTTTCCTTTTGCGAGCGCTACTCTTACAGGCTGTGCTACTCAGTTTCGCCTCACGAATTGGATCAAATCACCGATCTAAAATTACACAAACACTAATTTCCATACACCACAAAATCCCACTTCCTAATCTTATTAGTCCAGTACCGTAATGAGGAATGGTTACAGGTGATATCGTAGCGTAGGTTCTCGGTGGAGTGGAATTAAGGTTGGGGGCTGTAAGGATGGGTTCAATTTATCAAACAGTTCACTGGGCATAAATTTTTTCTTAATAACAGTATAAAATTGCTTACTCTGGAACCCCATATATATTTTGAAGGCAGGTCAAGACAAGGCAATAAATAGCTTCAATGTACTATACTGAATTAAAACCAAAACTCTGCTCTAACATACATAATCGGGTAGAACAGTAACAGTCGCAACAAGACACAAAATACAATGACGGAAAGAAAATCGCAGCAACAAAAAAATTATTAATTTAGAGTAACGGATTTTGGAGAATATGTTTGTCTAGGTAATATATTTAAGTGTTTAACGTTGCAAGATGAAAGTTTAATGTAATCTCGAGATAAGCCATTGAAAAAGTGAAATTCTGGTACATTAATAACCTGTGTAACTGGCATAATGTATCACAACCGTAGGTGGAAGCATAAACGGCCAAACACACTACTAGCTAGGGCATAACCACATATGGAGAGCTAATATTGAGAGGTTCCATGCCCTCTTTTGCATGTCTCCTCTCATTTTTATTAATTTTATTAATGTTCTATGTCATTGCACGGTAGTGCAAATACTTTTCACTTGATTCCTAAACATGTTGTTTTACTTCCGTGGGTGGCCTGGGCGAGGCGAGCACTGTAGGACGCAGCACACAGCGTTTCCGGTTGGGAGCTGCACTTCCCTGAATTCTGAGGGGTTCCTATAACAGGCTTAAGCGTCTGGCGGAACGACTGACGTCGGTCGAGTTTCGCCTATTGTGTGCAGGGCGAAACGACCTGCGAGACGTCTGAGTGTCACCACAGTTTATGTGTTTTCCGTTCCGGCGAGTCCGGAACGAAGATTCCTGGCACCGACTGACTGCATTGTCCTCATGATTCTGAGAATACTTGTGGACTGTGCTCTGCTGGGTGCGACTGTCTGGCACCGGATGGCCGGTGGTCTAGGCAGGTTGTCTTCGTAGCCGGTCAAACGGCAAGTTCAGTGCCCTCAGCGGAATAGCAGAGGCATGATTGGTCAACTTAAACTGAGCCTAGTTGACGTCATAGAGCCCTCCTCGAAAGTGGAGGGAACTGTCGCTATTGGCGCGAATGATGTTCTGAGACAGTTTGGGGGAATTTAGGAATCAGAACTGGATGCTGATTCGCGGTTTTCGAGGAAAGTAGGGAGTCGAGCAGTTTTACCAACTAGCAGGGTCCATCATCATTTTCTTCCGTTACCGTTGCGCACATAATCAATTATGTGGTATGTAAGGAGGTGGTCGAGTGCACGTCCAGTTCTTTTGCAAAATTCGTCTGAATTAAAGAAGTACAAACTCTTCTGCACCCCGGCACCTCGCAATATTCAATCACAAGCAACAACATCGGCAAGTCCTGAAAATCAGCAACATTAACTAGGTATGACAGCTGCTATTAAAGTCGACCAACAGGCTACAGCAGTCAAACCAACAAGCTCGCACACTGTCGCACAAACAAACTGCAAATACTACCCTACACCCTACACTGTGAATCCGATATATGAGCTAACGGACAGTAAACGATGATGAACCCAATTTTTATGGGCATTCTGATACTGTCCGACAAGCCAACAGCTGTACCCATCAGCAGCGGCCGAGTAACATCGCTGCACAACGACAAAGGTATCCGCCTGCATGGTACCCACTACTAACAAGGTCTGTCTTTGCATGATCTGTCGCAGGCAGCAAGAAATCCGCTCCTGCTCTTACAACCGGTCCCATCTATCGGAGAGGTTTTTTCCCTTGGCTCTTGCCTTGGTACTTCTCTTTTCCTCTGCCCTTCAAACCGCTACTCTTCAGTGAACTTTCGAAAATGCTAGCCAGCCTAGGTTGGAGCTTCACTGTATTTGCACCATCGGAATCTTCTGCCTTGTGGCCGTTAACGTTCCTCTTACCTGCCCTGACAATTGATGTAAATTTCAGGCAGTGTGGTTTCCTTGTCATGTTGTTGCTGTCTGGCATGGTGCTTAGTTTGACAGCTCCATGTATGATTGGTTGTGGGCGCGAAATCTTCTATGTTGATGCCTGGAACTCCCTGTTTTTCCCTGTAGGATGTAGTAGAAGTTATCTTGTCGGTGGGTCCATTGACTGTCGGTCGGTTGGGTTGTCATCAGATCGTGAATAGTTGACCCAACTGCCTGTCTCACCTGAGCGAGAGTTAGTTTTGGAATTGCAGGTCGACCTTGGGTGTACTGCCATTAATTTTTTTTTGTTCTTGTGTTTTGTACTTGTATGACTTCTAGCTGATTTTTTTAAAAAATTAGACTTGTTTTGCTCTTAAGGCCTTCACACTAGTTTAAAGCCCTTTGGCATTTTAAAACTTTAATGTTGTTGACTTTTAAGTCTTGGGCCCTATGCCGATTTTGAGTTTGAGTTCTTTTGCTCTTAAGGCCTTCAGTTTAAATTAAAGAACTGTTTCACGTAAGGCCTTTGGTATTAATAAAATTAATGTTATGGAGTTTTAAGTGTTAGGCCTTCAGCCGATTTGACTTTAACTTGTTTACTTCAGCCTCACTAAAGAACTGTTTTAAGGCTTGCCTGTTAAATTTCTGATTATGCTTGCCTTTTTTAGTTATTGGCCTTCAGCCGTTTTTAAATTAAAATGGTTTACAGCCGGTAATTACGTCCCAAGGATTAGAACTGTGTGTGTGTGTGTGTGTGCTTTTTTTTAAAATTTGGCATCTTTTAGTGTTTGATCGAATAATAAAGTTTTATTTTGGCCCCTTTCCACAATTTATACTATCTGTCCTGTCTTTCGGGATTAGGATGGCTTGTCACTGATATCAGAGCGTGGTTTGCACTTGTGCTTGCCATGCTATTTGCTGTTAGTTTCTTTCTTGTTTCGTTGTGTTCTGTGGCACCATATCGTTTTGGCTGTTACGTGTTTCAGGTGCTTACCGTAATGGCAGTCAGACAGTGTCCGGGGATCGGCCTGCTCCGAAAAGACCACCTTGTTTACGAGTTGGCAATAAGGCGCCAACTGATTGAGGGCAGTGTTCCGAGATTGGTAACCCATTTCCGGGCTGCCGTTCTTCAGCTGGTTGACGTCACGCCGGCGGTGGCGGGTGAGATAGGAACGACAACTAAGTTCTTGTTTGAGGCTGTTAGAGGCCTTGAGGACACTATTTGTCTTTTGGAGGGAACTCAACCTAGTGACAGTCAGCTGGATAGGGTGCGGGCATAGTTAACGCATTTAAGTAATCGGGTAGCGGATTTGAGCACGTTAGATTTGGAAGATTATCAGAAAAAATTAACCATTGAGTTGAGATGTTTGGTGAGCGCATTGCCGTTTAAGCTTACGTGTTGGGAATTGGATGGGCGGAAGGTTGAAGATAGAGACTTGCGCTTTCAGGGAGAGAGTGAGAGCCAGCACGGGGGTGGTACTGTGACAGCCTGTGTCAAGTTAGGTGCTATGTTTGCCAAGCTGCCTACTCCTGTGGCCTATTTCTTCCGTGATATTACTGAACTGGTTGTGGAGCTACTGGATCAGGTAGAGGTATTATTGTGGTTATTGGTTCGCTTAGAGCAAAACGTGGCCGCTTTTCGAGTTCCCCACTAAGTAATTTTGTCGTTGTTGTACCATTTAGTTAGAGAGGAGTTGCAGAACCTCCTTTAGTGAGCCATGGCGGAAGGGTTTTCCTTGCGGCAAGGGTTGATCTCCGGGGTTCGTAAACAGCTTTAGTGTCGTTACATTTGGGATGTGCAGCGGGGTGAGGAGGAGTTACAACAGTATGTCAATAGAGTTTAGACAGCTTCTTTGGCCTTGCTGATTGATTTACCTGAACAAGAATTGGTCTCTACCGTTCTTAGGGGAATTCGTGTGGCGGCTAGGTCGCATTTTGTCTTCCGTAAGCAGCCGTCAACATGGGAAGAGCTCCGTGGCGTGGTCGTAGCTATATCTGTATTACCACTTGAGAACCGTGTACGTCACGAGGTTAAGGGGCGGGACGTCGCGCTAATGCAGTAGTATCTACATCTGCTGAAGTTATCAAAAGGGAACCCCGGCGTTGTTTCAGGTGCGGCAGTACGGCTCATTTAGTGCACTCTTGTGTCCAGCCTCGAGCACTCAGAGCCAATGGATGACGCCTGGTTGGGTGGCGAAGTCAGGTTCGAGCTTCCAGACATTGGTGTCCTCGAGTGGTCGATCCCTCATCACCCGCCCCCCCCCCCCCCCTTGCCTTACGTTTCTTCTGTGGTAGGTGGCGAGCCGGTTTGTGCTCTTTTGGATTCTGGTAATACCTTTTCATTAATGAGCTCGAGTGGTTTTTGGAATTTGGGCACCTCACGAAACTTCGGTCGATCCCTTCGTTGGTGCAGAGATCTCGGGTGACCAATGGCCACATGTTGCCTCTGTACGGTTGGGTCCGGGGGAATATATCGGTTGGCGATCTTCCTGGCCTATGTCTGTAGCCTTGATTAAGGAACTGCCCGTTAATCTAGTTTTGGGGTGTGATTTCATCAATGAAACCAGCTTGGTCTTCGATTATTCCGAACACACCTTTTTCTTTAAATTCGCTCCATGAGAGAAGTTTGGCCTTTGCGAGTGCGCTCAACCTCTTGTGCATCGAACTGTGGGGGCGTTGGCCGCTGAGGCCTTAGCTAACGGGTTTAATCTGGCCCATCTCTTGCCGCATCAAGCTTCTCAGTTATACGATTAGTTGCACAGTTTTTCTCAGCTCCTTAGTGGTAACCTGGCAGTTCTTGATTATCATATCCGTCTGTCCGACAATATTTCAGCTAGGCAGTCCCCATACCGCCACTCACCCCCTAAGGAGAAGATACTTAAGGCTAAGATATCTCAGATGCTCCAACAAGAGTAATTAGGCGTTGTTCATCTGCTTATGCCTCCCCAATATTTCTTGTACCTAAAGAACAGTGGCGTGATTTCAGACCTGTGGTTGACTACCGCCGTTTAACGCTAAGGTTGTCCTTGAATCGGTACCCCTACCTAATCTGCTTAATTCTTTTACTTGGTTTGCTGTCGCTAATTGGTTTACAGTTCTTGATTTGAATCAGGCCTATTATCAGATTCCATTGGCTGAAGAGTGTAAACATGTTACTGCTTTATGTACTGATTGGAACTTGTTCGAGTTCAACAGAGTCCCTTTTGGTCTAGTAACTGGAGCGGCTAAACTTACTCGTTTGTCCGATAATATCCTTGGCGACATGAAGTTATTTGGACGACTTGTTTATCCATACGACTTGGTTATCTATAGTCGTTCGTTTGAGGATCATTTGGAACATACTCAGTAAATTCTTTTGGGATTACAGGGAGCCGGGCTGACCGTTAAGTCTAGCGATATGACGTTAGCCAAGCAGCAGGTATCTTTCTTAGGTCATATAGTGTCGGGTCAGATTATTCACATTGACCAAGAGCGAACTAAAGCCTTATGGGCTTTGCCTCCACCTACTGATAAGCGGGGGATTGCTAAATTCATAGGCATGGCAAATTATTTCAGGCGTTTTGTTCCAAATTTCGCTCAGTTGGCAGCACCCTTAAACCAGTTATGCCAGAAGGGCTCCCGTTTTCAATGGAGACTGGCCCAGGAGGCTGCCTTTGAGCATATTAAGGTAGCGATAGGCAATCCTCCGGTACTTGGGGTACCCGATTATTATAAAAGGTTTATTGTTCAGACTGACGCTTCTATTTCTGGGGTTTCAGCTGTTCTCCTCCAGGAGTTTGAGGGGCAGAGACAGCCATTAGCCTACGCGTCTCGGCGGTTAACTGATGCCGAACTCAAGTATTCCGTCTACGAGTGCGAGGCTTTGGCCGTTTTGTTTGCATTAGAGAAGTACCGCTTCTACTTTGAACATCGGGTTTACCATTTAGAAACCGACAATCAGGCTTTGAGCTGGGTGTTGGCTAGGCTGCTTAAAACTGGCCGTATTGCCAGGTGGGCAGTACGCATTTCGGCATTTCAGTTTGAAGTTAAACATGTGAAGGTCTCTGAAAATATCCTTGCGGATGTCCTCAGCCGGATGTTCACCGAAACTACACCTAGTGAGAAAAACCAGCAGGTACAAGTAGACGGTCTTAATTGTATGGTGTTGGGTGAAAATCCCTTCTTGTCTGAAGATGTTGGTCAACATCAGGATCAGAACCCGGTTTCGGCCCCCCTTTAAGCAACGTGTGTTGGCAGGAGAGATGTCGGATGAATATGTTGTTGAGAATGGTATTCTCTGTAAGAGAGTGGGCGAGGCTGTGCAGTGCAAGATCTGTTTGCCTGTAACTTTGATGCGCCCGGTTTTTCGTTATTTTCATAATTCATTGGTTCGTGGCCATTTGGGTACTTATAAGACTCTCCAAAAATATCAAGGAGCATATAACTTGGACCTCCATGGACCGGGATGTGAGAGAGATGACATCCCAATGCCGCTTGTGTAATGTATCCAAACCCAAGAATGGTCTTCAACAGGGTTTGTTGAGCTCTGAACGAGAGTCGTGTCCTATGCACAAGCTCTGTATTGATTATTTAGGTCCTTTACATCGTACTAAGAAGGGTCATTGGTATATACTAGTAATTATCGATGCGTTCTCCAGATTCACTTGGCACCTCCCGACCCGTAACGTTACCGCTGCCACCACTATTTATCATTTAACTAATATTTTCAGTATTTTTGGCCCACCAAAGCAGCTTGTTAGGGATAATGCTCATGCTTTACTTTCAGCTCCTTTCAAGGCCTTCTGTTTTCATAACGGTGTCAGGCATATCACTACCACCCCGTATTATCAAAAATGGTTCAAGTGGCTCTGAGCACTATGGGACTAAACTTCTGAGGTCATGAGTCCCCTAGAATTTAGAACTACTTAAATCTAACTAACATAAAGACATCACACACATCCATGCCCGAGGCAGGATTCGAACCTGCGACCGTAGCGGTCGCACGGTTCCAGACTGGAGCGCCTAGAACCACTCGGCCACTAGCGGCCGGCTACCGTATTGTCCCCAAGGGTCTTTCGCAGAGAGAGTTAACCGAAATCATAAGTTCGTGTTGATTATTTATCATCAGAAAACCCCGAGTAAATGTGACTCCAGTCTTCCCTGGCTTACTTTTGCCTTTAATACAGCCAGTCATGAAGCCTTGCGAGCTACGCCCGCCTCTTTGATGTTTTCCTATCCGGTTAGTTCCCCTCTTTCAAACTTGTGGGGAAATCAAGACCTTATTCCACGTGTTATCAAGGAAAACTGGAACTGGGCCAGGCACAATATACTCAGAGCCCATAATTAGCAATCTGAGCGTTATAATCGCAATCGGAAAACCTTCAAGTTCATGTCCAAAATTTCCCGGGGAGGCAGATGCGTGGCAGGGATCTTAGTAAATTTACTCCTCGTTTTCTGGGCCCTTGCACTATCATTCATATTTTAGGCCCGGTATATCTGTTGGTCGAGGAGAGCAGTTCAGGAGAGTAGTATCGGATTCACCTTAGCCAAGTTAAGTTCAGGTAGCTCAGGGCTTGAATTACCCCCTTCCTGTGTTAAGTTTGAGGGGGGGGGGGGGGGAGGTTGAGCCGTGGCTGGCTCTTGCTATGTGCTGGATTAAACCTTTATTGCGATTCTGTGTTTAGTCACCTGTGGATATCACGATGATTCTGTTGTTCTCTCCTTCCGCGGGTGGCAGCAGTGGTGTGTATCGATGTTAGCACCTTGGACTATCTTTGACCTAGCGCTTATGGTTTCCGGCTGGGTGGTGTGCCACCAGTCGGTCGGTTGGCGTGGAGCAGCGAGGAATTCTCGTAGGGGCGTAGTTTGGCCGAGCTCGCTGGCGGTCTCTTGCTGTGTCGGAGTGTGTGGCACTGCTCCCATTGCAACGAGGTCCGTGGCTCACCGACCCCGGAAACGAAAGATGAGTTTGATTTAACCTACCAGCAAATCAAGACTGTTCACATTGTGAGGTTTGGAGTTCGTTGTCGGCTGTTGAGGTATTCTCGCGAGCAACAACATGGTTTTCAAGTTGGAAAATTCTAGCCAGCCTAGGTTGGAGCTTCACTGTATTTGCACCATCGGAATCTTCTGTCTTGTGGCCGTTAACATTCTGGTTACCTGCCCTGGCCATTGACGTAAATTTCAGGCAGTGTAGTTTCCTCATCGTGTTGTTGCTGTCCAGCACCGTGTGTAGTTTGACAGATTCATGTATGATTGGTTGTGGGCGCCAATATCTTCAACGTTGATGCGTTGAACTCCGTGTTGTGCCCTGGTCGTGTGAAGTGGAAGTTATCTTGTCGGTGGGACCATTGACTGTCGGTCGGTAGGGTTGTTGTCGGATCATGAATGGTTGGCCCAACTGCCTCTGTCACCCAAGCGAGCGTTACTGTTTGGATTAAAGGCCGACCCTCGAACATAGGCCAACCCTCGAACATCTGAGCGCTCTTGGGTGTACTGCCCAATTTTTTTTTCTTGTTTTTTGTATTTGTATGGCTTCTAACCAATTTTTTTTAATAATAGTTCTTTTACTCTTAAGGCCTTCAGCCTAAATTAAAGAACTGTTTCACGTAAGGCCTCTGGTATTTAAAAAAAATTAATGTTATGGAGTTTTAAGTGTTAGGTCTTCAGCCGATTTGAATTTAACTTGTTTACTTCAACCTAACTAAAGAACTGTTTTAAGATAAGACTTGCCTGTTAAATTTCTGATTAAGCTTGCGTTTTAAGTTATTGGCCTTCAGCCATTTTTAAATTAAACTGGCTTTGAGCCGGTAATTAAATGCGAAGGATTAGAGCTGTGCGTTTACTTTTTTTGGGATCTTTTAATGTTTGATCAAATAATAAAGTTGTATGCCCTTATTTTGGCCACTTCCCACAATTTATACCATCTGTCCTGTCCTGCGGGGTTAGCAGGGCGCCTCAAACGTGATGAACTCGGAATCGTGACTGTCAAAAAAAAGCAGTCAAAGAATCTTAACCTGTTCTTAATTATCATTATTCAACCTTATTTAAGTAGTCGGAACCAGGTAATACTTGTACCACAATTGGATCTGATCCCCACGTACCTTTCCAAAGGGTTCTTATCTCCCATCTGCCCTCCTTTCCCCCCCCCCCCCCCCCCAAAAAAAAAACATTTCGGGTAGTTACTTAATTTCACAATAGGGATAGGGAAAACCAACTGGATAACTGGTACTTTTAGAAATTCCTTTGGTCTCAGTTATAACAAGATGTTTCTCATGTTTTACTAGCAGTTACGTAAAAAACCGAAATCTATTCACAAAATCTCTATTGCTTTGAAATATTTGGGTATTATGGAAACTGGGAACAGCGATCAGCACTACTTTAATAACAGTGAAAAACTGGCAGTAATCACATGACATAAGATTCTGTACAGCACTGCAGACAAAATAATGTACGTGTGGCCGTGTAGCGTGGTCTATTAGACGATACACTTCCCCACACAGTCTAAAAGGTGGTTTCTCACTATCGTCCTCGGGCATCAGCTGGACTGCAGAATGTTATGCAGAATGTCACCATCACTAGTTTGCAAATATTTTACGAAATGCGGTAGTAGTGAAGCAAACTGCTGCAAATGGTTTAAAACAGTAAAGGGAAGGAGTACAACAAACTTGCAGTATCAGGGATCACTTAAGGAGAGACCATCCTCAATCTTCTTCGGAAGGGAAGGTGAATTTTATTGATGTTCGTATAATTTTATTGATGTGGTATAAATTTGCAATAAGAAATTAACCCTTAGTTTTACGGCTGCTTTGAAAAAATGTTACCATTCAAAAGTGACAATGCGGGGAAGTCATCAACTTGTGACCTTTCGCTTTCTCTATCGCCACGCCGGTCTCCTTCACCTTCGCAAGCTTTCCTGAAGCCAGTGAGACTGATTTCTGTCAGGGTTCAAAAATGGTTCAAATGGCTCTGAGCACTATGGGACTTAACATCTGTGGTCATGAGTCCCCTAGAACTTAGAACTACTTAAACCTAACTAACCTAAGGACATCACACACATCCATGCTCGAGGCAGGATTCGAACCTGCGACCGTAGCGGTCACGTGGTTCCAGACTGAAGGGCCTAGAACCGCACGGCCACACCGGCTGGCTTTCTGTCAGAGCCTCAAACTCATATCGATCACGAGATCCTAGTACTTCACCTTTATCAGTATTTATCAATCTTCGTAAGAAGTCTCATTTTATGACTGGAAGTAACAGCAGTATAATATAAAAAACCGCTTATTTCAGAAACCGGTTAATTTTAACGGTTTTACCAGTAAGGTTAAACTGGAGACGAAAAGAACCGATATAACTGATGGTTTCAGCGACAACCGCCACCCATAATTCACCAGTTATTTTGTCTATATGACGTACTAGTTTTTGCCAATACTGTCTTGTACAGCGTCTTTAAGTATAAAATAATATAAGACTTGTTTGTTTAAATTTTCTTCGAGAATTTCATTATATTTATGTTTTCTTAAAAATATAGATTTGTAAGGGATCACATATCTTTAGGAAAAAAGGAAAGAAATTCCACTGTAATCTCTCACTGCTGTTGCGTAGACTGTCTGTTTTGTTTGATACACCAGTTCTTCTTCTAGCAAAAGTACACTTGTTTGTGTGGATGTGTGTATTTCCCGAATGTGTGTATTTTACTAGGAAATGAGCTAGTTTATACAATAAATATTATTGTGGAACCTAAGTACTGTTGATATATGTTATTAATAATGACTCTCTGTTCCTATGAAGATCAGAAGCTCGAGCCACAGTTACGCGGTCAGCGCCAGCAACATCGCCAGTTGTTTGTACTCTCCGTTTACTTCAGTGTTTTCTCACGTGCCTATGGCTAAAAGTGAATATTATCTGACGTGAGTGTTTATCTGAGGTAACTTCTGTTCAATTACATTTTCTAAGCGCGTGTGTGTTTTCTTCGTGCATTAGCTCTTGTTCAAGTTGACTTTCTACTGTAGCTTCTGGCCACCATTAGCGTTGCTGTTGCCGTATTTACCTTCAATTTCGCAACAGATGCAAACAGTTATGTAACAGCCAGTGCAGTCTCAACCTTTTAGTGGGGAGCAGCGACAGCTGAAGCGCATGTTATTTGTGTTTGTACACAATTTCAGTTTAATGTTACCTCACAAGTGTCTGTCAAGATGTGAATAATATATGTGTGTTTATCTGGGTTGCCTAGAGTTTAATTACGTTTCCTAAGTGCCTGTATGTTCTAATTATTTCTTTCTTTCTTTCGGGCATTAGTTTTCGTGTGAGCTAATTTTGTAATGAAAACAATTGGTTGTATATATGTTTGCAATGTTATACTTTATTACTATTTTGAGAGTTTGCGGAACTTGTCACCTTTGTGTAGAATCACAACTTTGTAGAGTATGTTTTAAAGCCTGCTCTTTTACTTTTCTCGATTATATTTTGTGTAGCGTCCCAACTTCAGTAGCACCATAGTTGGGTAATTTTAAATCTCGCTAAGACCTGTTTCTTATTTCTAAATTAGTCCAGATTTCATCGTTTGTATTTTTTAAAATTATTATCCGATTTTTTACAGTGTACAGAAGGGTAGGGACTGTGCTCGCTGAGACAACTAGAGGCTGCGTTGACTAGGCGATGTGCTTCAGGCTACTGCTCAAAGGTTCAACGACATTAGGACACCGGTAGCGAAAGCTGAGACATCCTTACTGCCACTGGAATACCCTCGAAATCCTGTTCTCCTGCGACTTTCGACCTTAACATCTGACTGCTCTGCATTCACTCAAGGGTCTGTGGCCGACAGTGGTGACTTCGCATATGTAAGGGAGGAGGGCGAAAGAAGGAATTCCCCTTAGCAACAGGTAGGATGTGCCTTCAAGTTTTGATAACAAATTGTAGCTAGTACGAAATGCCTCTCCTGTTGGACCAGCAAGCTATTTTACTGCCATTTCCGGACAAGTTCAAAGGACAGGTAACGGATAACGTAGCCAGCCAAGGACGGGGGAAAAATATTCAAATGTGTGTGAAATCTAATGGGACTTAACTGCTAAGGTCATCAGTCCCTAAGCTTACACACTACTTAACCTAAATTACCCTAAGGACAAACACACACACACACACACCCATACCCGAGGGAGGACTCGAACCTCCGCCGGGACCAGCCGCACAGTCCATGACTGCAGCGCCCTAGACCGCTCGACTAACCCCACGCGCCAGGACGGGAGACGTAGCCAATCAGGTCAAGAAATAATGTCTTCCTACGTTGTGTTTCGTCCGAGATATGTAGGAGGCTATGTTTGCATTTGTTAAATACTCTGTGTGCAACCGACTGCACATCGTGGCTCATATCGGCACGAATGACACCTGCCACTCACAACATACAGTGTGTTTCACTTTCATTAAGACTGTGTCTATGAAAAATAGAAGTTATAGTTACGTTATTTATTATGTTCCCGAAACAACTGTTTTTGTTCAAAAGAGTATCACCATGAATCAATACACAGCCAAAATCGTTTTAAATTTGTTTGAAACCGTTACCATAGTCCTTTATCGTATTTGCATTTAGTACTGCCGTACAATATTCATGGACTTATTAAATACATCTTAACAGTTTCATTTCATTGCCAGCTTCAATTTGGGGAGCAGCCAGAACTCGCCTGGGACAAGATCCGGCGAACACGGCGGGTGACTCAGACTGTGATCCGTTTCTTGGCCAAACGCTTAAGATCTTCGCTTCATAGGCTGGGGCATTGCCGCAGAGGAGTGACCAGGACCCTACCTCACGCTATTCTGGTCGAATTCAACGAATTCATTGGCTAATGTGCCTTGCACTTTATGGCAAACCAGACAAGTAAAACCAGAACCAAAGGAGGTATAAAGGAGCATAACTTAAACCATTACTTCTGACGGGACTGCAGCCATATAAAAGTTAATTTTATGAAAAATGTAAGGGACGAGGCGTGTGCTAACAGTACTTATTCAGTATTTTTTGGCATGTACACACATCAAAAAAAAAATTTCCATCACCTCGGTTCCGAGAGTTCCGGAACCTGTACAGAAAATTGGAATAGAGATCCACATAAACATCAATTCCACCCCTTTTAATGCTCGTGAAAACAACACATTCCATACTGTATCACTATACAGCGAAACCTTCAGAGGCGGTGGTCCAGATTTCTGTACACACCAGTATATGTAATACCCAGTACCACGTCCTCTTGCATGATGCATGCCAGTATTCGTCGTGGCATACAATCCATAAGTTCATCAAGGCACTGTTGGTCCAGATTGTCCCACTCCTCAAAGGCGATTCGGCGTAGATCCCTCAGAGTGGTTCGTGGGTAACGTCTTCTATAAACAGCCTTTTTCAATCTATCCCAGGCATGTTCGACAAGGTTCATGTCTGGAGAACATGCTGGCCACTCTAGTCGAGCGATGTCATTATCCTGAAGGAAGTCATTCACAAGATGAACACGATGGGGGCGAGAATTGTCGTCCATGAAGATGAATGCCTCGCCTATATTCTGCCCATATGGTTTCATTATCGGTTTGATGGTGACTTTAACGTATGGTACAGCCGTTACGGTGCCTTCCATGACCACCAGCGGCCTACGCTGGCCCCACATAATGCCACCCAAAAACATCAAGGAACCTCCACCTTGCTACACTCGCTGGGCAGTGTGTCTAAGGCGTTCAACCTGATCGGGTTGCCTGCAAACACGTCTGCGACGATTGTCTGGTTCAAGGCATATGCGACACTCATCGATGAAGAGAACGTGATGCCAATCCTCAACGGTTCATTCGGTATGTTGTTGGGCTAATCTGTACCGCGCTGCATGGTCTCGAGGTTGCAAATATAGACCTCACTGTGGACGTTGGGAGTGAAGTTGAGCATTATGCAGCCTTTTCGCACAGTTTGAGTCGTAACACGACGTCCTGTGGCCGTCAACATGGTGACGTTGCTGTCAGGGTTCCTCTGAGCCATAATCCGTAGGCAGCGGTCATCCACAGCAGTAGTAGCCCTAGGGCGGCCTGAACGAGGAGGCATTTCGTCGACAGTTCCTGTCTCTCTGTATCTCCTCCATGTCTGAACAACATCGCTTTGGTTCACTCCGAGACGCCTGGACACTTTCCTTGTTGGGAACCCTTTGTGGCACAAAGCAACAATGCGGACGCGATCGAACAGCGGTATTGACCGTGTAGGTATGGTTGAACTACAGACAACTCGAACCGTGTACCTCCTTCCTGGCAGAATGACTAGAACTGATCTGCTGTAGGACTCCCTCCGTCTAATAGGCGCTGCATATGCATTGTTGTTTACATCTTGGGTGGTTTTAGTGACATCTCTGATCAGTCAAAGGGACTGTGTCTGTGATACAGTATCCACAGTCAACGTCTATCTTCAGGAGTTCTGAGAACCGGGGTGATGCAGATTTTTTTTAATGTGTGTATAAACTCTTCCCCTAACAGTCAGTAGTCAAACGAAATCTTAAATTTTAGAATGAAATGTAAAATGTGTAACTGATTACTGATTGGTTATATACTCAGTTTTTAGGATTAACAAATTGTAGCTAAACACGCAGTAAGTAACTAAACGTTGCAGAATATATATCCAGGCAATTGCAAAAGTGTATATCAGCCTATTTTGTTTCTGAAGAAAGGAATGTTATTTATGTGTAATGCACTTGCATATTCCTTTCCAGTCCACGAAATGAAGACAATTTCTTTCTATTGCTTCTTCGACTGCTGCATCGTCATAGACCTATTATGGATTTCAAAATATCACGATAACTTATAAGAAAGGTTAGCGTAAGTATGGTAATAAAGTTAGGTATAAAGTACAAACACAAATGTCCCGACTTTATTGTCTTTGAAACCTGGTTAGCCTAGGCCACACAAGCTATGACAGTCAATGGAAACCGATGCTGTGCACTGGTAACTCTTACTGTGGCCTCATTTCAGTTGAATGAACATTTATGTGTTGTGGTTTCAGCATGATGGCGCCACCTGTCACACAACCAGCGACACAGTTGCTCAATGAGTGGTTTCTGGGTTGTCCAATCTCAATAATAGTGATCGACATTAGCCACTAATATGCTAAACTATCAAGTTTCCTTTGCATCTGACCACCCGTGGCCGTTATCGGAAACACGCCGTACGTTACCATAAACAAATGCAAACGTGACTACGAAAAACGCATCACACTGTGAATGGCTAGAAGACAGTTGTGCGTATACTACAATGTGCATCAGTGTGTTCTCATGAAATACCACGACAAAAACTCACGATAAGCCGACTAAAGTGCCATGACTCGCAGTTGCATTAATATTGTGTTCGACTAATAACGGTGGAACTTTTAGGTGGATCTACTGTAATAAATACTGAAACGTCCCCTTAGAAAAATTATAAATGACTGTGCTGATAAACCTCTTACGTTATTTGATTTTCAAACACATGACCAAAACTTAACGTACTCAGATATTTCTCTCTGTACTTATTCTGATCATCACTTAACTGACACACAATATTTTTAGCGCAACGCAATCTGATTTCCAATAATCCCTACAAAAGAATGGCCCTGAGTAACAGTAACCTATACCTTTCATGAATCACTTACCTCACAAAAATCTTCGTTACTCGAACTACTGCAATACAGCGAGCGCCAATACTGCCAACTAAATGAAAGATTCTAACTACTGAAGGCACTAACTACTGATAGGCATAGTTAGCAAATGAAAGATTTTGATGGAGAACAAACAATGTATTTTTTAACTTAATAGTGTTCAAAAGTCATAGTATATATATATATCAGTTGATGACTTCCGGTATCACAAATTTCGTTTTTCTGACGGACACCCATCCAGATCGTCCGCTCTCAAAACTCTGCCATCTCTCTCCCCACATCCACCACTGCTGGCGGCTCACCTCCAACTGCGCAACGCTACGCGCTGTTAACAGCCAACTGCCCAACACTACAATAGCAAACATTCCAACAATGCAAACCAGCCATAGACTCCAAACATCACAGTCAGTAATTTTCATACAGAGCGCTATTGGGCGTTACCAACATAAAAACCTAAACAGCCTACTTACAATACCAAACTGTGTTGAAGTTTAAGGATGATATTCGACGTGTTGATCGCGAAATACACCTTTTTTTAGGGGGATCTATGTTAAATTATTGATTTTTTTAATAAATGTTAAACTGTGTCCAATTTGGAGGATGATATCCGATGTGTTGATTGCAAAATACAAGAGGAGTCTTGTGGGGCAGTCATAGCGAACTTAATCGACAGATCCCTAACATGTCAGCGCAGTAGAAGAGGTCGTGCCCGAAATGGCAATGTATCATGAACATTTTTATGCCCTTGACTATTGCGTCTACGAAATTAAGTTAATAATTCGATAAATCAAAAACAGTACGTATTTTGAAGGACCCTCTGGTTACTAGACGACCTTGACCCTGCTTCATTGGTGCACCGTTCAGTATGAGACATTCTGCTGCAAAAGCCGAAGCTGATCAAAGCCCGCTCGGGCACTCCAGCAATCCCAGAGCTCCGGACGAATAATGGAAGTTATATCGCGGATCGGCACACGCGTAACGCAGCACTAGCGGCGATAAAAAGCGTTGCGTCCCGTGGGAAATCACACAGAGGCGGGCGGACGCCGAACGCTTGTTTTATAGTAGGTCCCGCTCCCCACTTCCCTCCCCCCCCCCCCCCGCCCACGTGTCGATACAGAAGGGGAGGACGTGTTGCAGTGCACCACTACGGAAGTCTCTCCCATTCTTAAACATTAGGATCTCTGCTACCTTTTAGAATTGCCGCCAGCTGTGTTTACATTGTACGAGTTACTAATTAGCTTCCTGTCTATCGGACAGTGTAAGGTGGAAACAGCAATACCGTTCAAGATGACAAAGCATAAATTACATACAGAAAGTAATCAGTTACACATTGTCAGAGGGGTTTGTTGCAGTGTATCCCGAGGTCTATCACTGCATTTGCTGTCACATATTTCGATAAGTATAGATTTCATGTATTGGCAAGCATCCGCCTGGTTGATTCGTTTCATGTGACACCAATTTCCACTACCGTAACAGGGAAAATGAATATGGAATTCGAGAAGTAGCAGTAATAATAGGGTACGTATGTGACGGTACTGTCATTTCACCTTGCGATCTTCAATAATTGCATTATGTGTTGTATTGAGCGGGACATTCTGGGAGGACGTGCACAGGGAAGAAATTCTGTGTTCGCTAAAATTTCGTGCTGGTGGGACGAGAGTCGCGTGGCCGCCCATATACTTGAGGCTTCCTGTGGAGGAATAGCGGCGTCTCGAGATATTCCCATATTTTTTTGCGGAATAAGCCGCGCGAGACAGCTGGCCGAGAGGGCTCTTCACTGGCTGGCGGTATTAGCGGCCACCTTTCTGCTGCATGCTGGGCTGTTCATAGGGTACAACCTGTGGTCTTAAGAAACGCCGTTGGCTGTGACCTGCAATATTAGCAGAGGGGAAACCACCACGGTATTTTCGCACACAGCGTGGGAAACGAGTGACTTTCCGCAAAGTAAACGTGCAGGCAATAAACAGAGGGAACACCGCGTATTGCCAACTTCTGACTACTCTACGGCAATACGAAAAGCGCGAAATGGACAATTTAGGCAGAAATTCCCTGAAAAGTAGCGTGGAGAAAGAAATTCACGCTTCTCATGGTGGCAAATATGGGGAATGTTTGCCCCCAAGGGGGAGACAGGAGTAAAGAGAGTTGGAGAGGAGTCGGGGAGCGTTGCTGGGCGGTACTCTCTGGCAGCACAGATCGACGTCTTTTCCATATAGATTACCAGTGGTGACTGGTCCATCCTGGCGCTAATAGTTGCTGTTACCACTAAGTGTCGCGAGCGCTTCACACAACTTGTGTTGATGCTACTTGATTCAGAGCTCGTATTACGAAGATCGTGTTCCGAGATTCGCCAGTATTGCTGCATTTGTGAGCTACCCAAGCTAAGATAAGTAGTCTTTCCAAGAGGTTAACAGTCTTCCAAATTCACTACTGACCATTAAAATTGCTACACCAAGAAGAAATGCAGATGATAAACGGGTATTCATTGGACAAATATATTATACTAGATCTGACATGTGCTTACATTTTCACGCAATTTGGGTGCATAGATCCTGAGAAATCAGTACCCAGAACAACCACCTCTGGCCGTAATAACGGCCTTGATGCGCCTGGGCATTGAGTCAAACACAGCTTGGATGGCGTGTACAGGTACAGGTGCCCATGCAGCTTTAACACGATACCACAGTTCATCAAGAGTAGTGACTAGCGTATTGTGACGAGCCAGTTGCTCGGCCACCATTGACCAGACGTTTTCAATTGTGAAAGATCTGGAGAATGTGCTGCCGAGGGCAACAGTCGAACATTTTCTGTATCCAGAAAGGCCCGTACAGGACCTGCAACATGCGTTCGTGCATTATCCTGCTGAAATGTAGGGTTTCACAGGGATCGACTGAAGGGTAGAGCCACGGCTCGTAACACATCTCAAATGTAACGTCCACTGTTCAAAGTGCCGTCAGTGCGAACAAGAGGTGACCGAGACGTGTAACCAACGGCACCCCATACCATCACGCCGGGTGATACGCCAGTATGGCGATGACGAATACACGCTTCCAATGTGCGTTCACCAAAATGTCGCCAAACACGGCTGCGACCATCTTGATGCTGTAAACAGAACCTGGATTCATCCGAAAAAATGACGTTTGGCCATTCGTGCACCCAGGTTCGTCGTTGAGTACACCATCGTAGGCGCTCCTGCCTGTGATGCAGCGTCAAGGGTAGCCGCAGCCATGGTCTCCGATCTGATAGTCCATGCTCCTGCAAACGTCGTACAACTGTTCGTGCAGATGGTTGTTGTCTTGCAAACGACCCCATCTGTTGACTCAGGGATTGAGACGTGGCTGCACGATGCGTTACAGCCATGCGGATGCCTGTCATCTCGACTGCTAGTGATACGAGGCCGTTGGGGTCCAGCATGGTGTTCCGTATTACCCTCCTGAAGTCACTGATTCCATATTCTGCTAACAGTCATTGGATCTCGACCAACGCGAGCAGCAGTGTCGCGATACGATAAACCGCAATCGCGATAGGCTACAACCTGACCTTTATCAAAGTCGGAAACATGAGGGTACGCATTTCTCCTCCTTACACAAGGCATCACAACAACGTTTCACCAGTCAACGCCGGTCAACTGCTATTTATGTATGAGAAATCGGTTGTAAACTTTCCTAATGTCATCTCGTTGTAGGTATCGCCACCGGCGCTAACCTTGTGTGAATGCTCTGAAAAGCTAATCATTTGCAAATCACAGCATCTTCTTCCTGTCGGTTAAATTTCGCGTCTGTAGCACGTCATCTTCGTGGTGTAGAAATTTTAATGGCCAGTAGTGTAGCTTTCAAGTGTCTTCTATTTTCAGGTATTAATTCCATAGACCGTTTTCAATTAATTTCCTCTAATAATTAGGATTAATCATTGTACTTCACGCTTAGTGATTTCAGTTGTTTGAGATATGTTATTGTATTGCCCAACTCTTGATGCATGAATCAAATTAATTTGAATCAGTATATTCATGTTCATTTTAATGATTGTTTGCATGTGAGCCGTCCTACAGTTACTCTGATGAGGCGATTCTCATTTAACTTAAGACAAGTATCATCAGGTTGTTTGATATTTTTAAATATTGTGCTCACTGTGTCAGTGGTCCTGAGTTAAACAGGTGAACTAGCTGAAACAATACTGATTAACTAGGGGAAAATTATAGTTTTATTTGCAGTTTATATAAATATTTTTATTAATTTTTCTTGTTGATAAATTGAAATTCTCCTGATTCTGCAAGCAGCACAGAGATTGTTCTGCTTTTGCAGTGTAAAGGTAATGTTAGAGGCCCCCTGCTGTTCCTTATCTGTATAAACGATTTAAGAGAGATTCTGAGCAGCCGTCTTAGATTGTTTGCAGATGATGCTATCGTTTATATTCTAGTAAAGTCACCAGAAGCTAAAAAGAAATTGCAGAACGATTTAGGAAAGACATCTGTATGGTGCGAAAGTAGGCACTTAATCCTAAATAATGAAAAATGTGAGGTCATCCACATGAGGGCTAAAAGAAATCCGTTAAACTTTGATTAGACGATAAATCGGTAGAATCTAAACGCCACAAATTCAACTAAATACCGCGGAACTACAATTAAAAACAAGACATAGAATAGGTTGTGGGGTAGGGGAACCAAAGAAAGCGTTTTATTGGCTGAACACTTAGAAGACGTAACAGTAAAGAGACTGCCTAAACTACGCGTGTCCGTCCTCTTTTAGCTTAGATTACATTACATTTACTTCCAGTCAAATTGATCCGTAGTGAGGAGGTACTCCAGGATGTAGAACATGTCAGATAAACAATAATACATGACAAATATTTATAAATAAAACAAGTAAGGTAATGAACCTTCCACAGGTCCCAAGTGGAATGTCCGCCAATTTTTTTAATGAACTATATGAAAGGATCGTTTTATAACACTCATTTACTAAGATCGCGTTAATGCATTGAATTTAAAATAAAAAAATGGTTTTTTTTTCTTTTATAAGGTAATAAACATATAATAGAACTACTACAATACTTGCCTACAATGAACACATTACTGCACTACTGCACTAGTGACAAATTCATCAATGGAGTAGAAGTATTTGGCCATCAATACATCCTTTAGGCTTCTCTTAAACTGAATTTCACTGGTTGTTAAGCTTTATATGGTTGCTGGCAAGTTACTGAAAATGTGTGTTTCTGGATAATGCACACGTTTTTGTACAAGAGTAAGCGGCTTTAAATCCTTGTGAAGATTATTTTTATTTCTAGTAGTGATTCCATGGACTGAGGTGTTGCTTTGAAAAAGTGATGTATTTTGAATGACAAATTTTATTAAGGAATAACTATATTGGGAAGCAGTAGTTAGTATTCCTAGTTCCCTAAACAGGCCTTTGCAAGTTTTTCTTGAGTTCGCACCGCATATAACTCTTATTGCACTTTTTGTGCCCAGAAAACGTTAGCTTGGCTTCATGAATTACCCAAAAAAATAATCCGATATTACATTATGGAGTGAAAGTAACCACAGTATGCCAGCTTTTTCATTTTTATATCCCCTATGTCTGACAGAGTTCGCATTCCAAATAGAGATTTGTTTAGACGTTTCAGCAGATCTGTGGTGTGCTCCTCCTAATTCAGTTTATTACCAAACTGTAATCCCAAGAGTTTAACATTGTTCACTTCTTCTATCTGCTTGTCATCATATGTTAGGCATATACTCGTGGGACACCCCTTACAAGTTCTAAACTATATGTAGTGTGTTTTTTCAAAGTTTAGTGACAAATAATAGTCTAGGAACCAGTAATTGATGTCCACAAATATTTTATTAGCCGAAATTTCTAAGACTACACTTGATTTGCTGTTTATTGCAATGTTTGCATCATCGGCAAACAAAACAAACTGGGCATTTGGTAACGTTACTGATGAAAGGTCATGATATACACAAGAAAAAGTAAGGGCCCTAAGATAGTACCTTGTGGGACCCCACATGTAATTAGTTCCCAGTTGGATCATTCCAGATAGTTTAATACATATCTCTTTTCTAATACTACTCTTTGTTTCCTGCCAGAGATATTAGATTTGAAACATTTTGCAGCATTTCATTATATACCATAATATTCTAATTTATTTAAAAGGATATTGTGATTTACACAGCCAAATGCCTTTGACAGATCAAAAAATATACAAGTTACCCTCAATTTTTTTTTCTAATGAATTAAGTACATTTTCACTCTAAATGTAGATAACCTTCTCAATATCAGAACCCTTTTGAAATCCGAACTGCGACTTCGACACTATGTTATTGTGATAAGATTACCCTCTCTGAAATTTTTTAGAATGCTGGCAGAAGAGAAATTGGACAGATATTTGATGCTATTTCTTCATATCGCTTCTTAAGCAGTGGCTTAACTTCAGCATATTTCAACCATTCAGAAAATATTCCACTGATAAGCGACTGGTTACACAGAGAGCTTAATATGTTACTTAATTCAGAAATAAAATTCTTTAATTAACTTTGTTGATATTTCATCAGACCCACAAGATGTTTTTGATTTTAAAGATTCTATGACGGACATTACTTCTGCTGGGGTAGTGAGGGTCAAATTCTTATTACGGAAGTTACTTGAAATGTCTCGTCTGAAGTATCTTCTGGCAGCATCTACAGAACCTGACAACCACATCTTTTCAGTAACAGTTACAAAATATTTGTTAAAAAGTTCTGCAACATCTGTCACCAATGTATCATTTACTCTTAGTGCTATTTGCCCCTTTTCATGTCTGGTTCTACCGGTCTCCTCCTTCACTATATCCCATATTGTCTTTATTTTGTTATCTGATATGACTATCTTTCCCTTGTAATATACACTCCTGGAAATTGAAATAAGAACACCGTGAATTCATTGTCCCAGGAAGGGGAAACTTTATTGACACATTCCTGGGGTCAGATACATCACATGATCACACTGACAGAACCACAGGCACATAGACACAGGCAACAGAGCATGCACAATGTCGGCACTAGTACAGTGTATATCCACCTTTCGCAGCAATGCAGGCTGCTATTCTCCCATGGAGACGATCGTACAGATGCTGGATGTAGTCCTGTGGAACGGCTTGCCATGCCATTTCCACCTGGCGCCTCAGTTGGACTAGCGTTCGTGCTGGACGTGCAGACCGCGTGAGACGACGCTTCATCCAGTCCCAAACATGCTCAATGGGGGACAGATCCGGAGATCTTGCTGGCCAGGGTAGTTGACTTACACCTTCTAGAGCACGTTGGGTGGCACGGGATACATGCGGACGTGCATTGTCCTGTTGGAACAGCAAGTTCCCTTGCCGGTCTAGGAATGGTAGAACGATGGGTTCGATGACGGTTTGGATGTACCGTGCACTATTCAGTGTCCCCTCGACGATCACCAGTGGTGTACGGCCAGTGTAGGAGATCGCTCCCCACACCATGATGCCGGGTGTTGGCCCTGTGTGCCTCGGTCGTATGCAGTCCTGATTGTGGCGCTCACCTGCACGGCGCCAAACACGCATACGACCATCATTGGCACCAAGGCAGAAGCGACTCTCATCGCTGAAGACGACACGTCTCCATTCGTCCCTCCATTCACGCCTGTCGCGACACCACTGCACGATGTTGGGGCGTGAGCGGAAGACGGCCTAACGGTGTGCGGGACCGTAGCCCAGCTTCATGGAGACGGTTGCGAATGGTCCTCGCCGATACCCCAAGAGCAACAGTGTCCCTAATTTGCTGGGAAGTGGCGGTGCGGTCCCCTACGGCACTGCGTATGATCCTACGGTCTTGGCGTGCATCCGTGCGTCGCTGCGGTCCGGTCCCAGGTCGACGGGCACGTGCACCTTCCGCCGACCACTGGCGACAACATCGATGTACTGTGGAGACCTCACGCCCCACGTGTTGAGCAATTCGGCGGTACGTCCACCCGGCCTCCCGCATGCCCACTATACGCCCTCGCTCAAAGTCCGTCAACTGCACGTACGGTTCACGTCCACGCTGTCGCGGCATGCTACCAGTGTTAAAGACTGCGATGGAGCTCCGTATGCCACGGCAAACTGGCTGACACTGACGGCGGCGGTGCACAAATGCTGCGCAGCTAGCGCCATTCGACGGCCAACACCGCGGTTCCTGGTGTGTCCGCTGTGCCGTGCGTGTGATCATTGCTTGTACAGCCCTCTCGCAGTGTCCGGAGCAAGTATGGTGGGTCTGACACACCGGTGTCAATGTGTTCTTTTTTCCATTTCCAGGAGTGTATTTGCTTTGATGTCCGTATTATAGTCTTTAATATTTTGCAGTATTTCTTGTAACGTTCTATAGCATCAGCATCAGAACTGTTTCGGATTGACAGATACGGTTTTATTTTTGTTTTACAACATACCGCTATTCCTTGAGTAATCCATGGCCTCTTTACAGACTTTGCTCTAACCTTGGTTGGTTTTGGGGGAAAACAGTCTTCAAATAAGATATGAAGTGTATTACCAAAAGTGTTATATTTTTCATTCGTGCCATGAGCATTGTAAACATCACTCTAGTGAATGCCTCTCAGGAGTGTTTTTGGCTTATCGATTACGCTCTTGTGTTCCGATTTAACAGATTTTATATCCTGTTCAGAATTAACATTTAACAGAAGGTACTGCTGGGATACTTACTAGGTAGGATTAACGGCGTATATCGAGGAAGTTCACAGAAGAGAAGATTGTTTTGTATTATTGCGAAACAGGGGAGAGAGTATCACTGATGTGAACAGAATTTGAAGTGGACAGCACTAAAACAAAGCCTTTTCTCGTTGCTGAAGAATCTTCTCACGAAATTTCATTCACCAACTTTCTCCTCAGATTTCCAAAATATTTTTTTAACGCTAAGTTACATAGGGGGAAACTACCATCTTGATAAAATAACGGAAATCAGAGCTCGCATGAAAACATACAGGTGTTTGTTTTTGCCACGCGCTTTTCGAGAGTGGAGTAACAGGGAATTCTGAAGGAGCTTCGTTCAACATTCTGCAAGCACTTAAGTGTCATTTGCAGAGTATCCACTTAGATGCAAATGTAGATTCTGTAATGAGATAATTCCACATTTTTTTTTTTTTTTGTCATCAGTTTTCAGAAGGATTTGATGCGTTCGCCACGAATTCCTCTCCTCTGCAAACCTCTTCATCTCAAATGTAGTGAGAACTACGTTCTCAATCCTTTGCTGGATGCATTGCAATCTCTGTCTTGCTCTAAATTTTTTATCCTCTACAGCTCCCTCTATCTAATACCATGGAGGTTACTCCCTGGTGTCTTAACAGACCTACCATCCTGTCCCTTCTTCTTGCCAGTATTTTCCATGTATTTCTTTCCTCGCAGATTCTGCGGAGAACCTCCAAATTCCTTATCTGATTTTCAACACTATTCTGTAGCGCCACTTCTCAAACGCTTTGATTCTCGTCTATTCTGGTTTTCCTACAGTCCACGTTTCTCTACCATGCAATGCTGTGCTCCAAAAGTGCATTCTCAGAAGTTTCGTCCTCAAATTAATGCCTATTTTCGATATTAGTAGACTTCTGTCGGCCAGGAATGCCCTTTTTGCCAGTGCTAGCCTACTTTCTATTCCCTCCTAGCTCCGCCCGTCATGGGTGATTTGCTACCAACTTCGTGACCACCAATCCTGATGTAAGGTTTTTCGCTGTTCTCATTTCTACTGCTTCTCTTTACTTCCGCCTTTTTTCGATTAATTCTCAATCCATATTCTTTAATCATTAGAATTTTCACTCCATTCAGCAGATCTCGTTATTATTTTTCACTTTCGCTGAGGATAGCAATGTCATCAGCGAATCTTATCATTGAAATCCTATCACCTTTAATTTTAATTCAGTTTTTCAACCTTTGTTTTATATCCGTCATTGCTTGTTTGATGTATAGATTCAGCAGTAGGAGTGAAAGAGTATATCCCAGGATTACACCCTTTTAATCTGAGCACTTCGTTTTCGGTTTCCCACTCAAAATTCCCCATTGGCTCTTGTACATATTGTACATTACCCGTCTTTCCATACAGCTTACCCCTATTTTTCTAACAGTTTGACACTGTCGAACGGTTTTATAGCTCGACAAACTATATTAAAGTGTTTTTATTTCTCTTTAGTCTTACTTCCATATTCAGCCTCAATGTCACAACTGCCGTTCCTAAAACCAGACTGGCTGTCATCTAACACAGTCTCAATTTTCTTTCCCACTCTTCCATATATTACTGATGTCGACAACTTGGAAGCAAGACCTGTTAACCACATTGTGCGATAATTCTCGCACTAGTCGGGTGTTGCAACCTTCGGAATTCTGTGGATGATGTTTCTCAGAAAGTAACATGGTATGTCGCCAGATACTTACATTCTACACGTGAACGTGAGTAGGCATTTTGTTACCAATTGTCCCAGTGGGTTTAGAAATTCTGATGGAATGTTATCCATCCCTTCTGCCCTATTCGATCTGAAGACTTCTGAAGCTCTTTTAAATTCTGATTCTAGCACTGGATCCACTATCTCTTCTATATCGACCTCTGTTTCTCCTTCTATCACATCATACAGGTCCTCCCCCCTATAGAAGTCTTCAATGTACTCTTTCCATCTTTCTGCTCTCTCCTCTACATTTAACTGCGGAAATACCATTGCACTCTTAATCCTGCTGCCCTTGCTTAATATCGCCGAAAGTTGTGTTGATTTTTCTGTATGCAAAGTCAGTCCTTCCAATCATCATTCCTTTTTAAATTTCTTCAGATTTTTCATGTTGCCATTTCGCATATGCTTCCCTGCACCTCCTATTTAGTTCATTCCTAAGTGGCTTGTATTTCTGTATTCCTGAATTTCCCTCAACACTTTTGAATTTCCTCATTTCGTCGATCAGCTGAAGTATTTCTTCTGTATTCGACTTCTTAGCACATCGAGTAGTCCTGAGTAGTCTCTTTAACTTCAGCTTTCTCTTCATGAATACTAAATCGTGACATGAGTCTATATCTGTTCCACGGTACGCTTTACAACCTAATATCTGATTTCGGAATCTCTGTCTGACCATGATGTAATCTAACTGAAATGTTCCTGTATTTCCCGGCCTTTTTCAGCTACACACCCTTCTCTTGTGGTTCTTGAGCAGTGCATTGGCTGTTAGTAGCTGAAATTTTTTACATTTGCCAATTAGTCGTTCTCCTCTCTCATTCCTATCACCAAGTTCATGTTTTCCTGAAACCTTTTCTTTTACTCCTTCTCCTACTATTAGATTCTCAAGTCTCGTGCAATACCCTCGTATATTTTCTCTCTTCGGCTTTCAACGGCGGCATGTATAGGCGTGTTGGTTTGCTGTCAATTCTGATGAGAACGGACCCTATCACTGAGTTGTTCACAATAAGTCACTCTGTGCCCTAACTTCCTATTTTCCGCTGCTGATAGTATTATCCAACACTCGCCTGACCAGAGATCCTTGTCTTCTTTCCACTTCACTTCACTGACACCCGCTATATCTAGATTGAGCCTTAGCACTTTCGTTTTCAGATTTTCTAGCTTTCTACCACGTTCATACTTTGACATTCCAAGCCACGATTCGTAGAATGTTATCCTTTCGTTGGTTACTCAATCTCTTTCTCACGGTCACCTCCCATTTGGCAGTCCCTTGCCAGATATTCGAATGGAGGGCTCCGGAATCTTTTGCTGATGGAGAAATCTTGATGATACTTTTCAATACGGACTACATGTCCTATGGATACACGTTACGAGTCCTTAATCAGTGATTATCATTGCCTTTTGCATCCTTATGCCTGCGATCATTGCTAATTCTTCCTTCTTTAAAGGCAGTTTCTTATTCTAACGGCAAGAAAGTGCCAGAACCACTATCTGCTCCTCCACCCTCTTCGACAAGGTCGTTGGCTGAATGAGGGTGACTTCTTATGCCGGAAGTCTTCGGCGCCGATGATGATTATTTTAATTCAAAATTTAAGCGGTAGCGGGGTTCACACCCTGCACCGGGTACGTTTTGATAACTAATCAAAGGTGCTACCCTCTCACTGTCCTGCCCGTTGTTTTCCCTAGATCACGCGTAACTTATTAGGTGTGATTTTACTTGTAAATTTAGTTATGCTTTGAGTTTGTGAGTGTGGTAGGCAGACTTCAGTGACCTCTGATGAACCCCAAGCGACCGCACAAATAACTGAAAGGGAGTTTCAGGCTTCTTAGCTAGTAATTGATGTGTACCATTTTTCGAAAGTATTTTAGATTCATCTTCCGATTGAGGTGCGAAATGAGTGATTTTATAAACCATTCCTATAGCATATAGGATCTGGCTGATGGTTAAATCCTTCTAGGCCGGCATGGCAGATAGAGTGAGCCAGGCGCCATACTGCATGTCGAACTCGGCAGCTGTCCGATCGGTGTCACGACTTCTGTGGCGAAGCACGAAGGTGGCTAGCTACGCATTTAAGGAATGTTGGGGCTGGATGGTTTTAGAAAGTGGCCACTTAGTCTGGATGGCAGTGCTGCGCACCGCCACACCGTAACACCAAAATGGCCGGTTTCGGGCCACTTCTCTATCTCTCTCTTTTATTTTATTTTATTTTTTTACCGGCTTTGGTCTGATCTTAGTTTAGGTAGTTGAGTGAGAGAGGTAAGCTTTCTTGTCACCCGGACGCCACAGCTTCTCAGACTAAGGAGATGACTATTCCCCTTGGCATGGATGGGGATGGAGCGGGGAGGCGGGGAGGATGTGCGCGCCTAGGGACGTAACTGTCTGCTGTTTACTCTATCAGCTAAATACAAGTACGCAGAAAATTTTGTAAGGATCGATGTTCCGCGGCGTACTGGCACCGGACCATATGTTAAACATAGAATCGCTCTCTCTCTCTCTCTCTCTCTCTCTCTCTCTCTCTCTCTCTCTTACCGTGCATGAAAATTTCCACTGGGACTTTTTCGAAATCTTGTTGGGAGGCGGTTCTGAATTTTCACCCCATGTGATTGGTTTACAACTAGTTTCCCATTTGAATGGATAGGAAAAGTTAGCGGAAGCTTTTTTGCGCTACGCATTGGGAGAGTGTAGGAACTGATGTGGGTTTCTTCTTTTGGGGGGGGGGGGAGATTTTTTGGGCGACGTTTGGTTGTTGGACCTCTTGGAGGATACTGGTGTTAAACCGAGTGAAGGAGGTTTTTTGGCTCTTACGAGTGCAGATGTGATATCGATGTGGTACCACACTCCAAGAGGGCTCTGTATCTGTCTGGAGATGCTGACATTGACTTTCGCTTCAGTAATTGCAGCCTTACGAGACAGATTGTAGGTCCGAGCAGGCACTCGTAATTTTGGTGGGGCTTTTACGTAGACGTGAGATTTATTTTGCCCGAAACCAGTGATTTCACCCGTTCCCTTGTAGGTTGTATATACAGACCTCAACTTAAGAAAACGAGTCCAGACGATTGCACAAGGCTGCTCATGCAGAGCCAAGAGAATGCCGTTAGAGCTTTGCATGTCTGATTAGCATTCCTTTCAGATATTGTGGAATATAGGAAGACTGCATACTCGGTTCGCTAGACAAACATTCAAACCAATCGTATCAGTGAGTTTTATTACAATACGAAAACATACAATACTTAACTTTTGCGACTACGCAAATGTGTCACAAGCAACCGGGTGACGTACAAAATAATAAATCTTCTTCAGTATGAATAATTCCCAGTCCGTGCTACATAGAGAGTATAAGCGAATAGACTTAACGCTGCTGTACAAGTACCTAATTTTGAAGCTGCTATTGAACTGGGCCGTCATCTGTCGGTCACTGCGCTTACCTTCTGTCGCGTTGTCTTGGACTGAGGTCCGGTGAGCGTGCTATTGGCTGGCTTCTTCTCACAGCCTTCTCTCCTCCACCATTTCCTACTGGCGATCCGGTGTCTGACTTTACGCCGTAACATTTCTACGTATATGTGGCACGACGTCAAGAGGGGAGGCAGGAGCGTGGACGCTCTGATGGACCAGAAGCTTTGGCTGCAAGGGAGGTGAGACTCCCTGTCGTGCCAACTCCCTTCCTCCCATCCGGTCTCTGCTCTGGCGGGAATGTTCCTGGAAAACGCCCAGAAACCCTTGAGGCCCATAGGAAGATGAAGTTGGCGGCGACTGCTGCAGCGCGGGCGGGTCCAGCTCCATCGGTAGGACGAGAGGAGGTGGAGGAGGCGAAGGCTCGATCTCCATGGAGCCGTCCTGCAGTGTCGTGATGACACCCTCGGCAGCTGCTGTGGCTGCGCTGTCCCCAGGATCCGCCGGCGGTGCAGTCGGTCTGGGCTTCGTATGAGATATATGCATGCGCCAAAAAAATACTTGCTGCCTTCCGTCGGCGTCGGATGCTGAGGAGGGTGGAGCAGTGTCCGATGGCGGTGGCCGTGAAGCAGTTCCACCGGTGATGGTCCGTTTCGTGGATGTGAATGATAGGAGGCGAGAAGCAGCTGCAATGCTTGAACCCAGGTGTGTGCGGTGGGAAGTTTGGCCATCTGCTGCTTGAAAATTCTATCAAAACGTTCCGCTTTGCCGCTTGACTGTGGATGGAACTTCGTACTAGTTAGGTGCTGTATGTCATTGCGTTCACAGAATATTTCAGATTCATTTTAGTTGAACTAAGGGCCGTTGTCCTGCACTATAGCTTCAGGCAAACCTTCGAGGCAAAAAACAGAGGACACCGCCTGAAATGTGTTAAGTCACGTTGTCGAGTACATTGGCGCAGCAAACTGAAACTTGGTATAAGAGTCCAAACTTGGTATAAGAGTCTACCACAGTCAACCAACTAATGTTCCAAAAACGTCCCGCAAAGTCTATGTGCACATGTTGCCTTGGTGATTGCGACTGACGTTCTATTTGGGTGTCCGTTCCCTGCCAAGTACAGTGTCGACGCTGTACCTGTTTCGTACGTACAATCCCCCAGCGTCCTTCGTGAAGTATCTGCGAACTTCGTTTTGCAAAACTTTGGGGGTTAACACACGTCATTTTGAACAAGCATCACATCTTGCTGTATAGCGAGACTGTGCCGACTTGCAAACTATCGGCGCACTACAGAGTTCTTTGTACTGTACAATGAGCGAGGCCAAGATGTGCGAATGTATTTAATAATATTTTCAAATCTGAATCAGCTTCTGTGGTCTGTGCAGTTTTCCATTAGTTCAGAGAAAAGGGTTAAAACAATTTAGAATCCTGAGCAACGATGTGACAACAAGATGCAGCAGAATCGTCAAAGTCTGTACCAGGGCCGCTCGGAAGACGTGAAATTGCGTCCGCCTTAACATGTTGAGCTGTCGGACGATACAAAATCTCGTACTGGTACTGAGACAACAACAAAGCCCATCTTTGAAATTTTTGGGCACTTCGTACAGGAACCGGCCTCGTCGGATGAAACAAGGACTGCAGTGGTTTGTGGTCAGTTACTAAGGAGAATTTTCTGCCATACAAATACTTTCTGCCATATAAATACTGGCGGAATTTGGTGACACCACACACAATAGCTAATGCCTCTTTCTCTTTTTTTTTATAGTTACCCTGAGCTTTAGTTAGTGTTGTTTTAACGTCCCGTCGACAACGAGGTCATTAGAGACGGAGCGCAAGCTCGGGTTAGGGAAGGATGGGGAAGGAAATCGGCCGTGCCCTTTCAAAGGAACCATCCCGGCATTTGCCTGAAACGATTTTAGGGAAATCACGGAAAACCTAAATCAGGATGGCTGGAGACGGGATTGAACCGTCATCCTCCCGAATGCGAGTCCAGTGTGCTAACCACTGCGCCACCTCGCTCGGTGACCCTGAGCTTTGACCAACACTTACGATGCGAAAGCAATAGGCCTGTCTTTACCACCAAATCTGTGCGAAAGAACTGCACCGATTCCGCAAGAGGAAGCATTAACTTACAACACAACTGGTTTGTCAGTATCAAAGTATTGGTAACGTAATCTATGTGTGCTTAAAATCAGCTAAGTCAAGTCATAACAAGTCATACATGAAAGATCTTCCACAGATACATTCAGTTGCTACCCTGTCATTAGATGGTCTCCGACAGGTCTTTGTGACATAATGGGGCAACTACAATATACGTCTACATATGCTGTAATTCCATTCTTCCTGTGTGTGGGGATTTCCCATAATTAACAGAGTTCCACAGGCAAATCATTACCGCTGGTGAGGAGAGCTGCATCAATTCGGTCCTTTGACAATATCAATGTTGATAGTGGACACTGCGACTCCATTTCCTCTCTGATGCCAATTGATTTGACCAAAAATGATAACACATTTTTAACCAATGGGATAAATACAACCTCAGAAGCGCATTGGAAAACTATATCCCGGTTGTTTTCAAAACTACGAGGCGTGTTTTTTAAGTAAGTACCGTTTTGAAATTAAAAAAAGACGTGATAAGATATCTCAATAATTTTATTTTTACATGAAAGCCTGTACCTTAATCTACTTTTCTACATAATTTACTTCAATATTGAGGCACTAGTCATAACGTTGTACCAGTTTTTGAACACCATCCTCATAGACGTCTGCTTCCTGACTTATTAATCACTGCATCACCACTGTTTGGACTTCGTCATCGTCATGAAGACGCTGACCGCCCAGGTGTTTCTTCAAGTGCAGGAACAGATGGTGGTCACTGGGCGCAAGATCAGGGCTGTACGGAAACGATGTGGTCTGATTCGCCACATGCTAACGGGCATTGTCTTGCAGCAAAACGATGCCATTGCTGAACTTCCATGGACTGTTGCTTTGATTCTGGTGTGACGTAGGCCACCCATGTTTCATCGCCCGTAACAATTTGCCTTAAGAAATCATCACCGTCGTTCTGGTACCGCTCAAGGAAAGTCAGTGCACTGTCTAAACGTTTGGTTTTGTGCACATCAGTCAACATTTTCGGTACCCAACGTGCGCACAGTTTTCGGTAATTCAAGTGCTCGGTCACAATGCCATACAAAACACTACGAGAAACATTAGGAAAGTCATCCCGTAAGGAGGAAATCACAAAGCGTCTGTTTTCTCTCACCTTATTGTCCACTTCCTGCACCAAACTTTCATTAACGACCGAAGGACGCCCACTCCGTTGTTCATCATGCACATTGGTGCGGCCATCTTTAAATGCTCTCACCCACTTTCTTACCCATCCATCACTCATAATGTTTTCTCCGTAAACTGCACAGATCTCACGATGAATATCGATCGCTTTTAGGCCTTTAGCACTAAGAAATCTTATAACAGCCCGTACTTCACAGTCGGCGGGTCTCACGATTATCGGAGGCATCTTAAACACCCGATACACAAACGTAAACAAGAAACAATCAGACTGTAATGGCGCCAGTGCGTAGATTAAGGTACAGGCTTTCATGTAAAAATATAATTATTTAGATATCTTAGCACGTCTTTTTTTATTTCAAAATGGTACTTACTTAAAAAACACGCAAGCATGTATCAACGTATTATATGACATTCTGCCTCTATTATACCAATGATACGTCATTCGTTTACATTAATTAAAGCCAGTAATGGGACCAAAATTATTAGCTTCTCAGTGACCATTTTGGCCCAGAAAATAAAGATGACAGAAAGGCCAATGTACTGAATTCAGTCTTCCCAACTTGTTTCACTGCGGAAGACTGCTGATATAATACAGAAAAAGTGAAAGAAAGCACTACCCTTTCAGCAGCAACTGGTCTTAAATCGCTGGATCACCGATGGCACCAAGCTCGTGTACGAGCTGGAGGCTTGACTGAATGGGGAGGAAGTAAAGTATCTAAAACAAAAACATGGACAGAATAGAGACCAAGGCAAGGGAGATGAGGAAGGAAATGAAAAAGAAAACTGACGAAGTAGGTGCGCTAGCAAGGATAGATGAAGAAAACTCATATTGGCATGTCTAATTTAGCAAACACTTAAAGAAATGGTGAAGACATTAGAGAAAATGTCCATAATTAAGCAACAGGTTAGTGGCTTGGAGTGTTGACAAGGTGCACAAGAAAATTATACAAAAAAGGCTGATAGAATGGCAGCCACAACAGAATATAAAATTCAACAAACCTCAACAGAAATTTAAGACTGCTTCGTGAAGCTATGGCTCAGCTTTTCGATGCTAATTCAGATACTATAAGGGGAGAGGTAAATAATGTGTGTGAATAATTGGTGGGAATATGTCCGATATCAGTGGAGGAAGCACCAGAAGTGCAAGCATGTCTCATTTTCAAAAAAACACTAGAAAAAACAGCGAAGGAAAGCAGAGGTTTAGAAGCGGATAATGGTGGTCTCAGTAGCAGGAAAGCAGAAGATTCAGGTTCGTGAAGTGACGCCACAGACAAAAATGACCGTCCGTATGTAATTTTAAAAGTGTGCAGCACCCTTTAGATGTGGCATTAGTTTCCTCCAGAAGAGTCAGGATTTATGATGGTCCTTGTATGGTGACCAGCACACAAACGATATCACGTGGACTGGTATGATCCGACTACAAACCTTATTCGTTAGTACGAAACTTTCAGTCATTCAAAGATAATGGGAACACTTAGGATCCCATAGCTTGGTACAAACAGTTTGACCAGTATTTTTCTACTTCTTGTTCATTGATGCTATGATTAGAAATAAATGGTCGTAGCTCCGCCATAAGTTTCTTTTTTGTTCTTGATGGTGACTAGTTTTGGACACCTGTGTCCATTTTCAAACCATCCGTATCGTAAGTGTTACAAATACAGGGGACAGGACATGTAAAAAACCAGCCTCTGCAGTAAAGATCAAACAATAAATACACCACATTGGACGTATATTTGAGTTCTCTAGTGTCCGTCCTAAGTTGAATATGGGCACAAGTGTACAAAACCGGTCATCATCAAGAATAAAAAAGATACTTCTCAATCCAACTTACGACGCAACTACAATAATTTATTTCAATTATAAAACAAGTTGCAGACCAATTTTTCACCTACAGCATGCTGCAAGTTCTTAAACAATGATTAGAGTTCATCTGCGGACTTCTGGAAAAAGAAACAGCGGTATGAGTGCGTCCAATCACCCTGTATTGCCCATCACATGAAGAGTTCCATGACGCGTTCTTACGAGACTACTATACGCAAGATATGCAAGAAAACGTGAAACCAGAGATTATCGTTGATCATGATTTAGAGAGATCCAGAACCCGCAGCCCAGTGAAATTGCAGTGGTCTATGCTAAACACGAACCAGTTCCTGGGTGTCCCTCTTAGATTATCCGGATTTATTAGCAGAAAAAAAGCGGGAATTGTATCAAAATGTTAGAAGTCGTCACAATCTAGCTACAGTAGCCCATTACAAACAGTACTGTAAGGTGCTTAAAAATGTTATTAGAAACGCAAAGAGTATGCAGCAGTGCAGCAGCAATGCAGTAGCGAGTCACATATTTTGCTTTCATATTTGTTTTATAGTTTGATTCTTAATTTCTTTCCGAGTGTTTGTGCGCTTGCATATTTAATTACATAAAATCCTTGCGTATTCTCGTATTTGAGAGGAGTAATATTGCTTATTGATAGCCGTAGAGCATAAATTCGCGGAGTCGTTAGATATTATCAGTAGAATGGATAGGATGTGTGCGTGCTGTGTGCGGGCGCAGGAGGAACTGGCTGCGGTTCGCGAGCAGCTGAGCGTGGTGTTTGCCACGGTCAGCCACCTTCAGGCTGCTGCCTCGAGGTGCAGTGACGGCGGAGGGTCTGGCGCGTCGCTTGAGACACCCCAGGTGTCGCTTGCTGCGTCCTCTGACTCAGCCGCCGAGGCACCTTCTAGTGTACCCGGCGCGCTGGGGCCGCTCTCACCTCAGGGTGAGTGGCAGACTGCAACGCTTTCGCGTCGCTCGAGGCGGAGGGTCAATGTGGAGGCTGGCTGGCTGGCCTCGCCCGTTCCTCCTGTCTGTGGGCAGGTGGCCGCTCCTTCAGCAGGGCCCGAGCAAGCACACGGGGGAAAAGGCTTGCTGGATATTTTAAGCTCCAACGTTAGGCGGATGATGGAGCCCCTTAGGGAAATAACGTAAGGGGCTGGAAAGAAATACAACGTGCCAAGATGTGGAGGCGGCCTTGCCTGCGGCTATCGAGCGTACTGGGTGCAGTCGTCTGCAAGTAGTTGCTCACGTCGGCACCAATGATATTTGTCGCTTGGGTTTTGAGGCGATCCTCAGTTCGTACAGGCGGCTGGCGTATTTGGTGAAGACCGCTGGCCTCGCACGTGGGGTGCAAGCAGAGCTCTCTATTTGCAGCATCGTCCCCAGAGTGGATCGGGGTCCTTTGGTTTGGAGCTGAGTGGAGGGTCTCAACCAGAGGCTTCGTCGACTCTGTGACGGTCTTGGCTGCAGATTTCTAGACTTGCACTATTAGGTGGGGAATTGTAGGACTTCCCCTAGATAGGTTAGGGGTGCACTACACAAAGGAAGCGGCTACTCGGGTAGCAGAGTACTTGTGGCGTGCAAATGAGGGTTTTTTAGGCTAGGCAGTAGTGCGAGGTGTCCTAATGAACACTCAGTAGTCGACGTGCAGGCAGGGAAATCAGGAAGCGCTCAGTGTAAAGACACTTCAGCTATCAAGGTATTAGCAGTAAATTTTCAGAGTGTTCGGAATAAAATTCCTGAATTTACTGCCCTCGACGAAGCGTGTGGAGCGCAAATTATTCTCGGGACTGAGACCTGGCAGAACCCTGAGATAGGAAGTTCTGAAATATTTAGTGAGGGTTGGAACGTGTATCGGAAAGACAGATTAGACACCGTAGGAGGTGATGTCTTCATTGCAGTTGGCAAAAATATTGTGTCTACTGAGGTCGAAGTAGAGTGTGATTGTGAAGTTACCTGCACACGTTTAACAGGGCTAGGGGAAATAAAGTTAATTGTGGGGTGTTATTACCCGCCACCAGGTTCCATCGTGACAGTTCTAGAATAATTCAAAGCGAGTCTACATTCTGTACCGCAGACGTACCCGGATCATGCTATATTAGTCGGAGGCGACTTCAACCTGCCTAGTATAGACTGGGATGTCTATGGATTCATTACAGGTGGTACAGACAAGCCGTCGTGTGAATTACTTTTGAACACTTTATCCGAAAACTGTCTTGAGCAGCTAAATCGACAGCCAACGCTTAATGGAAATATTTTAGATCTGGTAGCCACGAACAGACCAGACCTCATCGACGGTGCCAGTGTTGGTTCAAATGGCTCTGAGCACTATGGGACTTAACATCTATGGTCATCAGTCCCCTAGAACTTAGAACTACTTAAACCTAACTAACCTAAGGACAGCACACAACACCCAGCCATCACGAGGCAGAGAAAATCCCTGACTCCGCCGGGAATCGAACCCGGGAACCCGGGCGTGGGAAGCGAGAACGCTACCGCACGACCACGAGATGCGGGCAGTGCCAGTGTTGAGACAGGGATTAGTGGTCATGATGTCATGATTACGGTTACGAAAGTTAAAAAATCGTTCAAGAAGGCTAGGAGAGTATTCTTACTAGAAAGAGCAGATAAGCAGTTGCTAGCATCCCACTTAGTAAATGAATCAACTCATTTGCTTCCGGTACGATGGACGTGGAAGAATTATGGGCAAATGTTAAACACATTATAAATCACGCTTTGGACAAGTATGTGCCGATGAAGTGGATTACGGACGGAAAAGACCCACCATGGTTTAACAGCACAATTAGGAGAATGCTCAGGAAGCAAAGGCAGTTGCACTCGCGGTACAAGAAAGGTCGGGAGAATGAGGACAGGCAAAAGTTAGTAGAGATTCGTGCTGCCGTAAAAAGAGCGATGCGCGAAGCATTCAACCACTACCACCGTCATACCTTAGCAAAAGATCTTGTTGAAAACCCAAGGAAATTCTGGTCTTACGTAAAATCCGTAAGCGGGTCGAAGGCTTCCATCCAGTCACTCACTGATCAGTCTGGCCTGGCAACGGAAGACAGCAAAACGAAAGTTGAAATTTTAAATTTAGCATTTGAGAAATCTTTCACGCAGGAGGATCGTACAAACATACCGCCGTTTGAGTCTCGTACAGATTCCCGTATGGAGGACATAGTGATAGACATCCCTGGGGTTGTGAAGCAGCTGAGTGGGTTGAAAATAAAATTGGGATTCCAATTCGGTTTTACAGAGAGTACTCTACTGCATTGGCTCCTTACTTAGCTTGCATTTATCGCGAATCTCTTGCCCAACGTAAAGTCCCGAGCGACTGGAAATAAGCGCAGGCGACGCCTGTATATAAGAAGGGTAGAAGGACGGATCCTCAAAATTACAGGCCAATATCCTTAACATCGGTTTGTTGCAGGATTCTCGAACATATTCTCAGTTCTAATATAATGAATTTCCTTGAGACAGAGAAGTTGCCATCCATCCATCAGCACGGCTTTAGAAAATGCAACTCTCCCTTTTTTCACATGATATCTTGCGAACCATGGATGAAGGGTATCAGACTGATGCCACATTCCTTGATTTCCGGAAAGTATGTGCCCCACTGCAGACTCCTACCTGAGGTACGAGCATATGGGATTGGTTGCCAAGCATGTGAGTGGCTCGAAGACTTCTTCAGTAATAGAACCCAGTACGTTGTCCTCGATGGTGAGTGTTCATCGGAGACAAGGGTATCATCTGGAGTGCCCCAGCAAGTGTGGTAGGTCAGCTGTTGTTTTCTATCTACATAAATGATCTTTTGCAGAGGGTGAATAGCAATGTGCGGCTGTTTGTTGATGATGCTGTGGTGTACGGGAAGGTGTCTCCGTTGAGTGACTGTAGGAGGATACAAGATGACTTGTACAGGATTTGCGATTGGTGTAAAGAATGGCAACTAACTCTAAATATAGATAAATGTAAATTAATGCAGATGAATAGGAAAAAGAATCCTGTATGAATACTCCATTAGTAGTGGAGCGCTTGACACAGTCACGTCGATTAAATATTTGAGCGTAACATTGCAGATTGAAATGAAGTGGGACAAGCATGTAATGGCAGTTGTGGGGAAGGCGGGTAGTCGTCTTCGGTTCATTGGTAGAATTTTGGGAAGATGTGGTTCATCTGTAAAAGAGACCGCTTATAAAACACTAATACGACCTATTCTTGAGTACTGCTCGAGCGTTTCGGATCCCTATCAGGTCGGATTGAGGGAGGACATAGAAGCAATTCAGAGGCGGGCTGCTAGATATGTTACTGGTAGGTTTGATCATCACGCGAGTGTTACGGAAATGCTTCAGGAACTTGGGTGGGAGTCTCTGGAGGAAAGGAGGCGTTCTTTTCCTGAACCGCTACTGAAGAAATGTAGAGAACCAGCATTTGAGGCTGATTGCAGTACAATTTTACTGCCGCCAACTTTCATTTCGCGGAAACACCACAAAGATAAGAGAGATTAGGGCTCGTACAGAGACATATAGGTAGTCATTTTTCCCTTGTTCTGTTTGGGAGTGAAACAGGGAGAGAAGATGCTAGTTGTGGTACGAGGTACCCTCCGTCACGCACCGTATGGTGGGCTTGCGGAGTATGTATGTAGATGTAGATGTAGATATGTGGTACGCAAATGGAATAGCTATTACACAGGATAAATATTAATATAATATGGTCAGCTGTGAAGGAAATGTCTGTCAGCAGCAAGTCAGTTCGTAGTAAAAATATTTCTGTTACTGATAAATCAGATATATGTACAGTATTTAAGAATCATTTTCTAAGCATTGCTGGTGAGTTAAATAAAAATTTGGTTTCTACAGGGAATCGTATAACTCTCTGGGCAAATGGCTTTCCGATATTGATGTCTGAAATACATCTCTGTGATGCAGACAGGGGGGAGGTCACTGAAGATCAAATACTCTCATAGATATGATGGAGTGCCTAACAGACTTTTAAAGTACTGTGATGCACTTGTTAGCACTGTATTTAGCCATATTTGTAATTTTCTCTTTAGGATTGATCAGTTTCCTGAACGATTAAGGTACTCAGTACTAAAACCGCTTTATAAAGAGCGATAAAGGGATAATGTAGACAATTTTAGGCCTATTTCTAGGCCGTCAGTGTTTGCTAAAATTACTGAAAAGGCTGTATATGTAAGGATAATTGACCATTTTATATCACACAATTTTCTATCAAATGTACAGTTCGGCTTTAGAAATCGTTTAGCAACCGAAAATGCTTATTCTCTTTCCTCTGTGAAGTACTGGATGGCTTAAAAAAAGGCTTCAAACGCTGGGCATATTTATTGATTTGACTAATTCGTTTGACTGTGCTGATCACAAAATATTGCTTCAGAAGTTGGACCGTAACAGAAGACGGGAGTAGCTCCCAATTAGTTCACCTCTTACTTTAGCAATAGACAGCAAAAGGTCATTATTCACAGTGTTGAAAATGGCTGTGATGTGGGATCTGAGTGGATTACGATCAACTGGGTGGTGCCACAGCGATCGGCGTTGAGGCCACTCCTGTTCCATACTTATGTAAATGATATGCCCTCTAGTATTATGGGTAACTCTAAAATGTTTCTGTTTGCTGATGACACTAGCTTGGTAGTAAAGGATGCTGTATGCAACACTGGCTCGGTTTAAAATAGTGCAGTTCATGACATAAGCTCATGGTTTGTAGAAAATAAACTAACACTACCTTACAGTAAGACGCAATTTCTAAAGTTTCTAGCACATAATTCAACAAAACCCGACGTTTTAATTTCACAGAATGGGCAAATGATTAGTGAAACTGAACAGATAAAATTTCTATGTGTTTAGATCGATAGTAAACTTTCATGGAAAGACCACGTTCAGGATCTTGTTCAATGACTTAATGCTGCCACTTTACTATTCGAACTGTATCTGAAGTAAGTGATCGTTCGACACGAAAATAAGTCTATTTTTCATTCACTTGTGTCGTATGGTATTATATTTTGGGATGATTCTTCCCATTCTAAAAGAATATATTTGGCTCAGAAACGCAAGGTTCGGGCAATAAGTGGTATAAGTTCGCGAACCCCTTGTTGACCTCTGTCCTCTATTCTGAATATTTTGACATTGCCCTCTCAATATATATATTATTCACTGTCATTTCTTGTTATCAATATTAGCTTATTTCGAAAAATAAGCAGCTTTCACTCAGTTAATACTCGGCACAAATAAAACTTGCATTTGAATCCGACTTCCTTAACTCTTTTACAGTAATGTGTGCTGTATACTGCTGCTTCATTTTCACTAAGCTACAATAAGAATTCAAAAATCTTAGCAGTTATCCATGCGTTTTCAAATCGAAACTGTAGAGTTTCCTCATGGGTCACTCCTTCTATTCTGTCGAGGAGTTCCTTGAAAAATTAAGCTGATTCTTACGTTGTATTGTTCATTGAGTTTACTTAAACTGATGGCGTGACCATTATTGGCTCATAAATATTTTATTTTTATCTGTTATTACTTTTACTTTGTAATTTTATGTACTGACACGTTCCATGACCTTGGAGATTTGCCCCTCATTTTGGTCCTACAGAACCTGACGTGTAAATAAATAAATAAATAAAATTGCCTGAGAATTATCAACGGGTTCTTGCCAGACAGTTTGGTGAACACATTGAGGCTTTCAAGAGCTTGCAGCAGAAGTTGGAAGTCTTGCAGATAGAAGATTTCAATCGGCAGTGGTAGTATGAACCGGCACACAATTTTTCAGGGCTGCAGCGATCGCACATTGAGCGCAGAAACAATCGTTTCCAAACCTGCGGTGATGGACGTCTGTGCCAATACCAGCTGAACAGAGGATGCTGGAACCACTATCAACACAACAGAAATCCTATGGTCAAGTCAGGAGCCTGGTCAACCCCCACAACCCCAACCACAAGTAAAAATAATCGAGGTTAGAGCTCATAAATTGCGATCAAACTAAATTGCTGTCCACCATTTTCGCAATGACGAGGAGCTAGTATGGAGTGATTCCATGAGGAACCTATGCCAAACCTTCGATTAAGCGAGACTAATTGTACTTAGCTTTGTGGTAAGTTTGTTGCTTAATATTTATATGCTCGATGTACAGAGTACTGTTCATTCAAAATGGTTCAAATGGCTCTGAGCACCAAGGTACTTAACATCTTAGGTCATCAGTCACCTAGAACTTAGAACTACTTAAACCTAACTGACCTAAGGACAGCACACACATCCCTGCCCGAGGCAGGATTCGAACCTGCGACCGTAGCAGTCCCACGGTTCTGGACTGCAGCGCCCAGAACCGCACGGCCACCGCGGTCGGAAAAAGTGATTGTGTCGTGGGTTTGTTGTTGAGGGTGTAAGTGATCATTTACAGTTATTCCGTAGATTGGTTCATGAGTTCATGCTATGATGGAATCAGTACTATGTAATGATATTCAATTGTTATCACCATGAACAGAAGCCTAAGTGGGCAGTAAACAATGAGACCTTAATTTATAATGAATTTATGGAAAGATGCTATGGATGTTAAATGTGGAAAATTCAGCTGGTGTTGAAGGCACTGCAGCCGGTATAGTGATGGGATGTTTAAGAGTATCTGTACAGGAAGTTTTGTGAGAAGATATATTGTGGAGAATGAAAGGTGAATTAATTACTTCAGAACGTCAGGGAGGTGTAGTTCGTGATTGAGATGATCTTGATCATGTACAGCTGCATGATAAAGCAGAGGTAGTTGTCATTGATCATTCAATGATAATTAATAGGTGGTAAGCAGAGCTCATTTATTAAAGGGAATCATGTCACTTCATTCCTGAGAATATCAGGAGTTGAATCTGGTGCGTCGATGCAAATTTGCAACGGACTACAGTAACAAGCCATAAGAATGTATGAATGTATGATGTATGTAAGAATGTATGAAGAATGTATGATTATATGATAGCAGAACAAACACTGGTAGTAGTTACTTGTGTAAAATATCTGCGAGTATGCGTGCGGAACGATTTGAAGTGGAATGATCATATAAAATTAATTGTTGGTAAGGCGGGTACCAGGTTGAGATTCATTGGGAGAGTCCTTAGAAAATGTAGTCCATCAACAAAGGAGGTGGCTTACAAAACACTCGTTCGACCTATACTTGAGTATTGCTCATCAGTGTGGGATCCGTACCAGATCGGGTTGACGGAGGAGATAGAGAAGATCCAAAGAAGAGCGGCGCGTTTCGTCACAGGGTTATTTGGAAACCGTGATAGCGTTACGGAGATGTTTAACAAACTCAAGTGGCAGACTCTGCATGAGAGGCGCTCTGCATCGCGGTGTAGCTTGCTCGCCAGGTTTCGAAAGGGTGCGTTTCTGGATGAGGTATCGAATATATTGCTTCCCCCTACTTATACCTCCCGAGGAGATCACGAATGTAAAATTAGAGAGATTAGAGCGCGCACGGAGGCTTTCAGACAGTCGTTCTTCCCGCGAACCATACGCAACTGGAACAGGAAAGGGAGGTAATGACAGTGGCACGTAAAGTGCCCTCCGTCACACACCGTTGGGTGGCTTGCGGAGTATAAATGTAGATGTAGATGTAGATGTAGAACCAATCCATATTGTTGACATTTCGCTAAGTAAGGAACAGAACTGCCGCCACAGAGGAGTCTGTAAGACCTGACCGAGATCCACTGATCAGAAAGTGGTCGAATGAGAAGGATTACATTGAACCTTGACTCGTGTCTGAAAGAGTGAGAATTACTGCGTTTCTGGAGTCAAGATTCGCACTTTCGTTTGCGGTATGAAACATAATAAAGGAAATTTGAATGTCTGTAGTGGTCATATTTCTAGATATGTTTAGATAATGAAGAAAATTACGTGCTAGTTGATAAGCTTGTCTTGTTGTTTAGAGGAACGATTAACAGTTTTGAGGAGGGTGTGAAGTTTGCTCACGAGTAGATTTGGTGACACCACTTGCACAGGCAGCGAGAAACGAGAAGACAGGATGAAGAGCGTACTGCAGCGTGCACAGGATTATGTAACAAGAACTGGAGTAGGTTATCATGTGAAAGGCGAGCCTTTAGCCATGTTACCTTATAAGAGATGCATCAGAATCGAGATTAATGAGTGTAAGTGTCAGTGATGAACTAGCCAACATGATTTTTCCCCTGTGTGTCTTGGCATTTATTAGGTATGTTCCCGTGTTTAGATAGGGCCACAACTGAGTATTTAGTTTTTCTCTATTGTCTTTTTGTTCTCAGGAACTTCTTTTCTCCCTTCTTGTTGGTTATATGGTGTATGTGAGTTAGTAATAAGACCCACTAAGCAAGATAGGTGGATTGTCTGAAGTGAAGGAAACGTGAATCACATAGTATCAATAACATTCATTGAAAAGGAGTATAGGAAATTTGGCGAAAATCATGAAAGGTGTAGATTAGTAGACTAACTTGGCCACTGTGGTTGAAGGTATTTCACTATGAGAAAAGTTCTAATTACAGGCTTATTGTTAACAGTAACTTGCTAGTTTTATGAAAATAAAATGTTGATTACATTCTTTGGTCGAGTAGGATGATGAATTTTGAATGTCGTGCTGGATTGTCTTCAGCTTCTATCGTCTGCTAAGTGAGCAAAAGGAGCTATATGTTCTAATGAATTAAGTTATATAATTGTGGTACTGCTTCCGTCGCTCGAGTTGAGATGTTGGTAGAGCCGCCTCTTTTAATTTGAGAATATCACAACACTAGTGAGTGTGCGTTTCAAGATGTTTGTTAGTAGCATAAAATGATTAAGAACAGAGCCCTAATTGTTTGCTGAAGTCTGTGTGTGTGTGTGTGTGTGTGTGTGTGTGTGTGTGTGTGTGTGAGTGAGTGTGTGTGTGGAAGTGTGTGTCTGTGTGTTTGTGTGTGTGTGTGTGTGTGTGGTTAAAAAACTAATGAGGTTTATGTTCACAACGAAGCAACGTTTAGGACCGTTTTGAAGAGTTATTGGCCCAGTCGAGAGTATGAAAAGACTCCGTTGAAAGGATGAGAAAGTCTTCAGGTTGTTTGTGTTCTAGTCGAGAAAGTATCAAGGGTAATGATTGGTAGGAACTTTCCCTGCAATATATTGACGTGGAAGGTGTCACATATAAGAAAGAAGCTGATCATAACAAAACTTATGGCGCCAAGCAGCTATCCATGAAGCACATGTAAGTAGTAGGAAGTTAACTAACCAGCGTAACATGTATTTCTTCTTTTATTCTTGAGATAGATTTGAGAGGACCACCATATTGAAGAAAGAGAATGGATAAGCAAATATGACGTTGGAGGAATGGCAGCGGAAGATTACTAAAAAGTGAAAAGAGTCCACCCAGTCCTCACAGAATAAGTAGTGCCCAGTGTTAGAAATAGGAATAAACGTTTCTATTTGATGAATAAGAAAAGTAAGCAGTAAAAAGAAGATATGGTGAAATGATGCTTCAGAAGTTCGCTTTAGATGTGTGGTTGTTGATGCATAAATTAAACTTAAGTTTCACTAAAGGGTTATTAATAGTAAATACAGCGGAATTTGCACCGGATTAAATTGTTTTGGTGCTGATTCTTTGTTGGATGTGTGCGTGTCGTGTTCTGCGAGATCTGTTACGGAATTTTAAGTACGTCTGGTATTTCGTTATTTCTAATATTTCTAAAAGAACGGTAATTTTAATTGTACATACAGAGTGTGACAAATTCATTTATTTTTATACATTTTAGTCTGAAACATTACTCATCGTACTCAAAATCATATGAAATTCTTTTAGTGAAACAGCTAAGATAATTTTAACCTTTACAAGAATCAATAGTATACATGGTATCGGTTATTACCATAAAAATGTAATGTTAGAGGAGGGTGTCCCATTACATCTCTTCATATGGTTTGCATGCTGTTACAGAATACACAATTTTGTCTGTTTGGTATGTATATCCTTGTACGATATGTTCTGTATTATATGCACTCATTTTAGTAACAGCTTCGTGAAAATTTTTAAATCTACTTTTCTATCTCACAGGTCATCAGTTAAAGAAATAAAAAAATTATTTTGCTGTTTTTTACATCAAAGTGGAGAGCCACCTTGTCATACGAAATTTTACTTTTAATCAAACTGATAATTAATCTTGGGATTAATTTCAGCTTAAAGAGGTTAAACGTAAATTTACATAATAATTTGTTTCGATGTCTACAATTTCGTGGCGATGTGTTCTCATGAACTCGACGTTGGAGCAGTAGCACTGCTGAGGGACATCCAGTCCCCAGCCTTTGCATGTTGATGAGTGACGGAGCCGCGTGGCTGCGATGTGCTCTGTGGCTGACCGGATTCTCTTCTAACTGGACTCTGCGTGTATTTAAAGCACACCAGTTTGTATCCTCGTAGTGGCGCCACTACCTCCACTCTTACGAGACTGGCACGAAATTTCAATTGACATCATCTTTCAGATGTAGAAACACACCTACCAACTTACTTTTACGTCGCGCAACTCCTTCTTAGTGCTACGATTTTTTTCCGTCAGTGTATTTGCAGCCCTCCGCAGCTAGAGGTAATTATAAACCACTGCAAATAGTTACAATACAACTGAATTAGTGATTGTCCTCTGAGTAACTAGAATCAGTCCTAAAATCATCTTCTGACTGCAGAGCTCGTATCATTTAAAAGGTTCACAAACGTTGTCACGAGTACATCTACATACACACGTGTTTATCGAACCTATCGGGAACACGTCTCCAATTCCTACGGTATCTCCCTTTAATCTGATGTGGTGAGGTTCCACTTACTCGAGCAGAATCCAATAATGGACTGCACTAGTGTTCTATACGCGGTATCCTTTAAATATGATCTACACCTACCTATAATTTACCGAATAAACCGAAGTCGGCCATTTGTCTCCGAAAATAACATATTGTTTTTTGTTCTGTTCAGTAGCTGGACTTTTTTGTCTTGATGACAAACGTGTAAACATAGCAGCAGGTAGCCTTAGGGCAAAGCAGAAATTATTACTGCCTCTGAATTAACTAAATTGTAGCTTTTGGCATTGTCTATTTGACGGAGTATTATTGTACAGGCAACGATCCCTCAACACTTCATGGATCGAAAGTAGTGTCAGCATAAACGATTATTGACTGTTGTGATTCGCGATACGTTGAGCTAGTTATCTGTGAGACTGTACGTGGTGAGGTGAGGTTAGTTAGGAATACCTCTCAGGCTGCAAAGACATCATTATCAACACCTCATTTGAATTTATACAAGGTTATGTAACGGACTACGACAAGCTGGATCTTCCTTCTGCGACACTGCAGAAAGACTTGGCAGGAATGTAGTCATTGTACATTATTTAACTTTTTATACCTTTGATTCACGACCATGTAGAACTTTATAAAAGACTTCATATTTATGCCAGTGACTGTAACTCTTCCTTTATTTCATGATTGCAATTTCGGCCTTAGGCCATTATCAAGTGCAAATTTTTGTGGCTTTAAGCCATCTTAACTTAAAATCAGCTGACACATTTATACGTCGTTGTCATTACTATTAAATACATTCGTGACGCTGTTACATATTGCAAGCACACATATCCATATGTCATAAAACAACATAGTCTGTAGACACTCATGTTCGTTAGCCCATCACTAGTCACATGATTGCCGGCAGCAGTGGTCACGAGAATGTACGTCGCAAGAAGACCGTGGTCCCGACGGATACGTGCCACTACCAAGAGGAAAGACCATCGCGTCCAACGTATAGCGCATCGTATTGCATCTGCAGCAACAATTTGAGCTGCAGTTGGTACCACTGTGACACAACGATCTGTTACAAATCTGTTTTTGGAACGACAGGTTCGAGCTAGACGCCCAATAATGTGCTATCCACGGCCTCTAACCACCGCCATTTCCGATTTCAGTTGTGTCAGGTGAGAGCTCATTCGAGAGCTGGTTGGGTGGTTCTGCCTCGGTGCCAGTGGAGCTATGTGTTGGTTAGAAGGAGGCCATTTGACGACCTGCAATCGACGTGTCTGCATGCTGGACGTAATGGACCTACGCCCCGAGATATGGCATGGTGCGTGATTTCGTACGACTGCAGGAGCACTCTTGTAGTTATTCCACGCACCATGACTGCAAAATTGTACGTCAATGTGCTGATTCTACCTGTTGTGCTGCCATTCACGAACAGCATTCCAACTGGTGGTTTGCAACATGATAACTCTTGCCCAAATTCTGCAGTCGTAAACAAACATTCTGTACAGAGTGTTGATATATTGCCTCACCCTGCTCGATCACCATCTCTGTGTACAATCGAGCACACATGCGACATCATCGGACTATAACAGGCTTCATCCACAACCAGCATTACCCGTCCATCTATTCAGTTATCGAGCGAGTAGGCATTGAAGTCCCATCCCACAAACTGACATTCGGCACATGTACGACACCATGCATTGTCGTTTGCATGGTTCCATTCAACACTGTGGTGATTACACGGGTTATTAATCTACCAGAATTTCTCATTTGCGATGACTTATCTCGCAGTTACATTAACCTGTGTTCTCAAAATGTTAATCTCTTAAATCTGTTTCCTAGACAAATGTATTCCCCAAATTTTAGTACTTTACAGTAATTATATTTTCATTCTGCAGTTTTTCTTCCATCAGTGCATGATAAACCATAAAGACGTTGATTGTTAGTAATTTATGCTTTATTTAAAAAGCTTTAAGATTTTCATATAAAAACTTCAGAGTCATTAGTTTGTAGCACGCCTTCGTAGTAAAAATATATTTAGGATAATATTAGTTACGGTTTGCTACTTTGTTAATGAAATGGCAAGTACATTCAAAACTACTAGCTGCAGAGATGGATTCCTGGAACCGATCAGCAAGATATGCCATACTCAGAGACAGACCGAATGCTCGGAATTCAATTACTGATGTTATTCAACAGAAGTAATTACATACACTCCTGGAAATGGAAAAAAGAACACGTTGACACCGGTTTGTCAGACCCACCATACCTGCTCCGGACACTGCGAGAGGGCTGTACAAGCAATGATCACACGCACGGCACAGCGGACACACCAGGAACCGCGGTGTTGGCCGTCGAATGGCGCTAGCTGCGCAGCATTTGTGCACCGCCGCCGTCAGTGTCAGCCAGTTTGCCGTGGCATACGGAGCTCCATCGCAGTCTTTAACACTGGTAGCATGCCGCGACAGCGTGGACGTGAACCGTATGTGCAGTTGACGGACTTTGAGCGAGGGCGTATAGTGGGCATGCGGGAGGCCGGGTGGACGTACCGCCGAATTGCTCAACACGTGGGGCGTGAGGTCTCCACAGTACATCGATGTTGTCACCAGTGGTCGGCGGAAGGTGCACGTGCCCGTCGACCTGGGACCGGACCGCAGCGACGCACGGATGCACGCCAAGACCGTAGGATCCTACGCAGTGCCGTAGGGGACCGCACCGCGACTTCCCAGCAAATTAGGGACACCGTTGCTCCTGGGGTATCGGCGAGGACCATTCGCAACCGTCTCCATGAAGCTGGTCCCGCACACCGTTAGGCCGTCTTCCGCTCGCGCCCCAACATCGTGCAGCCCGCCTCCAGTGGTGTCGCGACAGGCGTGAATGGAGGGACGAATGGAGACGTGTCGTCTTCAGCGATGAGAGTCGCTTCTGCCTTGGTGCCAATGATGGTCGTATGCGTGTTTGGCGCCGTGCAGGTGAGCGCCACAATCAGGACTGCATACGACCGAGGCACACAGGGCCAACACCCGGCATCATGGTGTGGGGAGCGATCTCCTACACTGGCCGTACACCACTGGTGATCGTCGAGGGGACGCTGAATAGTGCACGGTACATCCAAACCGTCATCGAACCCATCGTTCTACCATTCCTAGACCGGCAAGGGAACTTGCTGTTCCAACAGGACAATGCACGTCCGCATGTATCCCGTGCCACCCAACGTGCTCTAGAAGGTGTAAGTCAACTACCCTGGCCAGCAAAATCTCCGGATCTGTCCCCCATTGAGCATGTTTGGGACTGGATGAAGCGTCGTCTCACGCGGTCTGCACGTCCAGCACGAACGCTGGTCCAACTGAGGCGCCAGGTGGAAATGGCATGGCAAGCCGTTCCACAGGACTACATCCAGCATCTCTACGATCGTCTCCATGGGAGAATAGCAGCCTGCATTGCTGCGAAAGGTGGATATACACTGTACTAGTGCCGACATTGTGCATGCTCTGTTGCCTGTGTCTATGTGCCTGTGGTTCTGTCAGTGTGATCATGTGATGTATCTGACCCCAGGAATGTGTCAATAAAGTTTCCCCTTCCTGGGACAATGAATTCACGGTGTTCTTATTTCAATTTCCAGGAGTGTATATGGTGGTATGTCAACAGGATGGTGGAATAAAGGTTTTCAAAACCTATCACGGTTTGGAGATGATAAAGTAACAGGAAGAAATAATTGGGTTCAGGGGAATCCGGTATTAATGAGGGAGAATGATATGCTTGAAGTGAAAAGAGGAACGCAAAATAGTGAAGAAACATGTAACGTCGGAAATGCTTATCCTCCTATTTCCATCTATTGTACTATAAATTTTTTTCGTTATTTTGTTACCTGAAGATGTGACACTTCTGTGTCTTTATATATTGTAATTGTTCTACAATATATATATATATATATATATATATATATATATATATATATATAAATGCATTCATTTGACGTATAATTGGTTTGTTTTGTAAATATTATTTGTATTTTTACGCTGAGTCTGTCCTAGGGAACTATGCTATCGAACGATTACATCGATAGGTCGTATGGAGAACTAAAGTGTTTAGGACCTTTGGTAGTGTTAACTCTGCCGCATGGCTAGGTACGTACTAAATTTTACTATTGTTATTTGTTCAGAATCATTAATTCAAGTTCAAAGTTAAATCTCTTATTTCTAAATTGCTTACATCCAAGTAGCTTTTGAAATGATTGTTGAGGTAGCCCAAGACTAACCTTATTTTATTGAATTTCGGAGTGCTTCAGAAACAAAGTTCACTATTAATTTCAGTCACTAAATTAATTTTCAGTTTTCAGGTTTTATTAATTCTTTTCTAAATTAAGTCAGAGTGTAGCGAAATTTCTTACTTCTGAGAAACATTCAGTTTTCACACAACACGTGTCAACCTTAAGTTGCACGCTTTTAGTGCTAATTATATGTGCATTAATCTTTCATTTTCAGTTATTATAGTAGTTGTCCATAGGACTGGCGACCGTTATTTTCCCCAAATCTCAAATATCTAATTAACGACAATTAATTGTGAACGTAAGGACTGCACATTTACTTTCTTTATTAATTTCACCCTTTTCTCAAAATTAAGTTCCACCAGTTTCATTTGCATTTATCCTTTCATTTAGATGTAACGCTTTCCTCCCTCTTTACCGAAAAATTAACTTCGGTGACGATTGCTTTTCCCAAATTTCCATTAGGTGCACGCGGTTAAATTTTTCACTGTCATTAAGGATGATAAGTTAGGGGGAGGTTACAAACGTAATTAGGGACACTCATTAATCATATGTGTAGGTAAATTTGGAAACATTGTTAAAGCCAGTAATATGTTTACTGTACGGAGATATCTGATTGTTATCCGTATGTCCAAATAGCGCGTCACCAGTCTTTTGTATGGCAGTTCCGAGAGCGTGAATAACGAAGATAAAACTCAATTTCGTACGATACCTGCAGTTTCTTTTCCTGGTACAACTGTAATGCACTTCAATATATGACCTAGATTTATTGTGGATCTTGGTAGGATGAAATTAAAAAAAATACAGTAATGAACTTGGAGAGATGTAGTAAATGTAAAGCATGTAGTGACCTAAGGAACGGAGGAAGCTGATTGAGGAATACTTTTTGATTGAGGAATACTTTTTGATATGAGGTTTCAAAGCGAAAATTGCAGAAATAATGAAGACGGGAGCAGAAGCGGAGGCGGCAAATGATGTGACATCAGCTGCTCCGGAGGGGCGCGGCGGCGTGTGACTGGTGTGTGGGACGCGTCTCCTAATTTACATTTTTATGAGAATCTTGGTGAACATCGCTTCCGTTCGCCGTGACTTGCACAGGACGTTTCAATGTCCCTACAATTCTTTACGACGCGACCTCCAAGCAGTTTCCGTGTCGCTGGACGGTACTACGTCATTTAAAACCCTCGGTTCTGTTTATGAGTACTAGCTTCATGTTAAATGGAGTCCAGCTACAATTTTCACTGTGCGCCTGGCTACACAAGGACCACATCAGGAATACAATAGCTCGTATTGAAGTATGTAGGATATGAATAGTTATAGACAAGTCAGGTTGTAAGCCTGACAGTCCTTCTGAAACGATGTCCGACTGTTCATACAATGTTATGAATACAGTTTACACTGAATACGACTTCCGTTAATGCGCTCTGATTCGAAAAGCGATTTCCGAGATGGAAAATTTGCGCAAGTGCAAGAGCAGGAGGAATGGAAATTACGTTAAAGTCGAAGGGCACGAAAGGGAAGCAGTCGGTGAGAAGGGAGTGGGACGTCTCCGATGTTGTTCACTCTGTGTATTGAGCAAGCGATAAAGGAAACAAAGAAAATATTGGCTTGGGGATTAAAATCCATGGAGAAGAAATAAAAACTTTGAGGTTTGCCGAAAAGATTGTGAATCTTCCAGAGACAGTAAAGGACCTGGAAGGGCAGTTGAATGGAATGGACAGTGTCTTGAAAGTGGATATAAGATGAACACCAACAAAAGCAAAACGAGGATAATGGAATGTAGTCTAATTAAATCAGGTGACCCTGAGGGAATTAGATTAGGAAATGAGACAAAGTAGTAGATGAGATTTTCTAGTTGGGGAGCTAAATAACAGGTGATGGTCGAAGTAGAGAGGATATAAAATGTGGACTGGCAATAGCAAGAAATGGGTTTCTGAAGAAGAGAAATTTGTTAACCTCGAGTACAGATTTAAGTGTCAGGAAATCGTTACTGAAAGTATTTGTATGGAGTGTAGCCATGTTTGGAAGCGAAAAAAATGGCTCAAATGGCTCTGAGCACTATGGGACTCAACTGCTGTGGTCATCAGTCTCCTAGAACTTAAAACTAATGAAACCTAACTATCCTAAGGACATCACACACACCCATGCCCGAGGCAGGATTCGAACCTGCGACTGTAGCGGCAGCGCGGTTGGAAGTGAAACATGGGTGATAAATAGTTTAGACAAGAAGAGAATAGAAGCTTTCGGAATGTGGTGCTACAGAAGAATGCTGAAGATTAGACGGATTGATAGCATAACTAATGAGGAGGTATTGAATAGAATTGGGGAGAAGAGGAGTTTGTGGCACAACTTGACTAGAAGAATGGACCGGTAGGTAGGACATGGTCTGAGGCATCAATGGATCGTCAAGTTAGTATTGGAGGGAAGAGCGGAGGGTAAAAAACGTAGAGGGAGACCAAGGCATGAGTACACTAAACATATTCAGGAGGATATAGGTTGCAGTAGGTACATGCAGGACATGCAGGACATGCGGGGACCAAGCAGCAATCGGTATTGTAATTGTAAACTGTCGAAGCTGCGTTGGTAAAGTACCGGAACTTCAAGCGCTGATAGAAAGCACCGAAGCTGAAATCGTTATAGGTACAGAAAGCTGGCTGAAGCCAGAGATAAATTCTGCCGAAATTTTTACAAAGGCACTGACGGTGTTTAGAAAGGATAGATTGCATGCAACCGGTGGTGGAGTGTTCGTCGCTGTTAGTAGTAGTTTATCGTGTAGTGAAGTAGAAGTGGATAGTTCCTGTGAATTATTATGGGTGGAGGTTACACTCAACAACCGAGCTAGGTTAATAATTGGCTCCTTTTACCGACCCCCTGACTCAGCAGCATTAGTGGCAGAACAACTGAGAGAAAATTTGGAATACATTTCACATAAATTATCTCAGCATGTTATGGTCTTAGGTGGAGATTTCAATTTACCAGATATAGACTGGGACACTCAGATGTTTAGGACGGGTGGTAGGGACAGAGCATCGAGTGACATTATACTGAGTGCACTATCCGAAAATTACCTCAAGCAATTAAACAGAGAACCGACTCGTGGAGATAACATCTTGGACCTACTGATAACAAACAGACCCGAACTTTTCGACTCTGTAAGTGCAGAACAGGGAATCAGTGATCATAAGGCCGTTGAAGCATCCCTGAATATGGAAGTTAATAGGAATATAAAAAAAGGGAGGAAGGTTTATCTGTTTAGCAAGAGTAATAGAAGGCAGATTTCAGACTACCTAACAGATCAAAACGAAAATTTCTGTTCCGACACTGACAATGTTGAGTGTTTATGGAAAAAGTTCAAGGCAATCGTAAAATGCGTTTTAGACAGGTACGTGCCGAGTAAAACTGTGAGGGACGGGAAAAACCCACCGTGGTACAACAACAAAGTTAGGAAGCTACTGCGAAAGCAAAGAGAGCTTCACTCCAAGTTTAAACGCAGCCAAAACCTCTCAGACAAACAGAAGCTAAGCGATGTCAAAGTTAGCGTAAGGAGGGCTATGCGTGAAGCGTTCAGTGAATTCGAAAGTAAAATACTAGGTACCGACTTGACAGAAAATCCTAGGAAGTTCTGGTCTTACGTTAAATCAGTAAGTGGCTCGAAACATCATGTCCAGACACTCCGGGATGATGATGGCATTGAAACAGAGGATGACAAGCGTAAAGCTGAAATACTAAACACCTTTTTCCAAAGCTGTTTCACAGAGGAAGACCGCACTGCAGTTCCTTCTCTAAATCCTCGCACCAACGAAAAAATGGCTGACATCGAAATAAGTGTCCAAGGAATAGAAAAGCAACTGGAATCACTCAACAGAGGAAAGTCCACTGGACCTGACGGGATACCAATTCGATTCTACACAGAGTACGCGAAAGAACTTGCCCCCCTTCTAACAGCCGTGTACCGCAAGTCTCTAGAGGAACAGAAGGTTCCAAATGATTGGAAAAGAGCACAGGTAGTCCCAGTCTTCAAGAAGGGTCGTCGAGCAGATGCGCAAAACTATAGACCTATATCCTTGACGTCGATCTGTTGTAGAATTTTAGAACATGTGTTTTGCTCGAGTATCATGTCGTTTTTGGAAACCCAGAAAATATTAGATACAGGCTCCCAGGTAGATGCTATTTTTCTTGACTTCCGGAAGGCGTTCGATACAGTTCCGCACTGTCGCCTGATAAACAAAGTAAGAGCCTACGGAATATCAGACCAGCTGTGTGGCTGGATTGAAGAGTTTTTAGCAAACAGAACACAGCATGTTGTTATCAACGGAGAGACGTCTACAGACATTAAAGTAACCTCTGGCGTGCCACAGGGGAGTGTTATGGGACCATTGCTTTTCACAATATATATAAATGACCTAGTAGGTAGTGTCGGAAGTTCCATGCGGCTTTTCGCGGATGATGCTGTAGTATACAGAGAAGTTGAAGCATTAGAAAATTGTAGCGAAATGCAGGAAGATCTGCAGCGGATAGGCACTTGGTGCAGGGAGTGGCAACTGACACTTAACATAGACAAATGTAATGTACTGAGAATACATAGAAAGAAGGATCCTTTATTGTATGATTATATGATAGCGGAACAAACACTGGTAGCAGTTACTTGTGTAAAATATCTGGGAGTATGCGTGCGGAACGATTTGAAGTGGAATGATCATATAAAATTAATTGTTGGTAAGGCGGGTACCAGGTTGAGGTTCATTGGGAGAGTCCTTAGAAAATGTAGTCCATCAACAAAGGAGGTGGCTTACAAAACACTCGTTCGACCTATACTTGAGTATTGCTCATCAGTGTGGGATCCGTACCAGATCGGGTTGACGGAGGAGATAGAGAAGATCCAAAGGAGAGCGGCGCGTTTCGTCACAGGGTTATTTGATAACCGTGATAGCGTTACGGAGATGTTTAACAAACTCAAGTGGCAGACTCTGCAAGAGAGGCGCTCTGCATCGCGGTGAAGCTTGCTCGCCAGGTTTCGAGAGGGTGCGTTTCTGGATGAGGTAATCGAATATATTGCTTCCCCCTACTTATACCTCCCGAGGAGATCACGAATGTAAAATTAGAGAGATTAGAGCGCGCACAGAGGCTTTCAGACGGTCGTTCTTCCCGCGAACCATACGCGACTGGAACAGGAAAGGGAGATAATGACAGTGGCACGTAAAGTCCCCTCCGCCACACACCGTTGGGTGGCTTGCGGAGTATAAATGTAGATGTAGATGTACTCGGAGAAGAAGAAGCTAGCACAGGATGGAGTAGCATGAGAGCTGCATCAAACCAGTCTCTGCACTTAAGATCACAACAACAATATAATTTAAGTACTGAACTGGAATATTGACCGCAAACCCTATTTTACAACGTCTCAAAGTATAAGAAAATCGTGCCTTATACGAGTATGCTCCTTTCTGTGCCGGACTAATTCTGTTACATGTTACTTGCTCTAAAAACATTACAGTAGATAGTGTAAGTGTTCATAATTTTCAAGAGCAGTTTTAAATTCGAACTAGCCACCTAAACCGCATTGGTGGTCAACTGTATGTGAATTAAACCTTAATACTGTGAATATGTAGACGAGTGTGTTGTGTGTTTCTTTTATGTGCTCGCTTTTATGTTGTAGTTGTGGACGCAATGGAATGCAACAGTACAGCGGTGAGTAGACGGTTTGCAGCAAAGAGGAAAACAGGACCGCACGAAATAAATAATCGAACAACTCTTCACATTATTATCGACGGGGGACGGCAAATGACACCTGCGTGATAATTAAAGATGGAAGTGAACGCTATTCTTTTGCTTGGAGAATGGTTCCGAATGATAACACAGTTAAACGTAACAGTTGCGACATTCCGTCTCGTTTTTGTTATCCACTACGACAGCAGCGACCCAAGCTCCCTACAAGCGACACTTCTAAATACGATATAGGATGAGTGCTTATAATTACATTCGTAGCTGACCGTAGAAGAAAGATTTGTACTCTTCAAACGAGGATTTTTATCCTTTATTTGCCATATGAAGATAGGAATAACAATATAAGTTCTGAGTTTTTTGAAGAACATTACGTTAATGGCACAGGGTTTGGTGAGTATTTACTCCACGGGCGGGTAGGTTATGTTATACAAAGTGAACTAACAAAAATAACCTGCGTGGCTGGCCGCCATTTAAGATTGCCGTGTATTGAATTTACTAAAGGTAAAAATTACTTCGTGTTAAGTTATTCTGTCCTAAGGCAGTCGTTGTGTAGGAGACTGATATTACTTATACGACTGAGTATTATCGTATTGACAACGGAAAGTTTTATTAACAAATTAGGATATCATTAAGTTGGTATTTCATTTGTTTGGAAGACGTAACTAAATGAGAGGTATTCTGGACTGCATTTAGGTTACAGGTAACAAAAGTATTTGCGAGCAGATTAATTTATGATGTAACCCAAACATTATTGTGTACTATTACGAAGTTATCAGATAAACTGTGCATATACTGAGGCAATATACGAATATTTTGTCTAAGGTGTTAAGCATAAACAACTCTGAAGGCAAAGTAACTACGTTCATTGAAGTAGTTGGGGTATAAGAACGATCGCGTGGTAAGGTTCTCCGATCGAGTGCGCTTTACATTCGAAGTTGGCGCGGCTAGTACTGAAGTAGAGCATTGTAGGATTGCAGCTGCCTCCGTCAACAAAATTTTGGAAATGAATTATTTTACTTTAATGCGACATCTTGTAAAGAACTTTTTACTGTGTTTGCCATTGATTTACCCGTGTGAGTGTATAACCCTTCCTACCTCTCTGGCTTATTAGGCTTTTCTATATGATCGTCTATCTAAAGTTCCTAATCTGGGGGGAAAAAGCATCAACTCCGAAAAAGAATGCAAAACCGAGAGAAGTAGGTGAAGTTATAACCGAACCGCCACTGCTCAGTACTTTAGCGATGATTATTAGAAACAAAGTTCAGGTTAACTTTATATATTTTTATTCCGTAAACTCATTTTTAATTAACAGTAGTTAGTGGGAAAATTGTAAAAAAAGGGTTTCAAAGTATTCCATTAATGAAAATAACCACCGTAACAAGAATAAATAAATTGAAACTGAGCTTTATACTCCTAAGCAATCTTAAGTAAGAATAGTTATTGGAACTGTACCTCACGCACACTTTCAAGTGCTTCACACAATACATGTCACAGTAGTCGGATAGTGATCAAATAGCAAACACATGCAACATATTATATTAATTTTCTAAGATCAGTTACAGTAAGATTGTTTACTGGCTGTGGGCAGAAACTTTTTTTACGTTACTCACAGTAGTACTGACTGTCGTAATTGTAGCAAGCAGAAAGATTGTTTGAATTTATTCATTGGTAAGGACTGTCATTTATCTAGCAGTTACTCTGATATCTCTTTGTAATAAAAGTTATAAATTATGCCACAAGCTATAAATTAGAAACTGTACTCTGAGTGTGAAATTCAGTGTCCAAGTTACGTAAGGTTTTACTGCCACTTTCTATTATGAAAGTAATGCTACTTTAGCAAAGGAATTAATACTGGCTTTTGCATCAGTCTATTTCTAACATTATTCATACTACAGCCTAAGATTTCATTATTACGTAATTGTCCAAAAGTTGGAAAAATTATCTTTTGATAATCTCATAAACCAACGTTCACTTCATTTTCAGTTCATTTTCTGATTATCTCGGATCATTCAGATACTACTTGGATAACTACTTAGGAAAATTATTTACGTGACAATATGCACGAAAACAATGGTTTTGAGCAATGAAATTCCAACTACTTTGGTCAGTCTATTACACTTCTAGTTATAAAAAGTCTAGATCTTACTTCAGTTTATCATGCCATTGGTTTGTCGAGCAGCTTCATTTAGCGGTAAAATAGGGCACAGGTTGATCTCCTTGCCGTAACATAGCTAATAACAAGGGCCCACAGTACTCTTGATGTTATGTGAATTACTCTTACTGCATTTGTATTGTGCCCAATAAATTCCATACACATAGCTTCCCCTTAATAAACATCCGCCAAAACAACCATTTTAGTTTTCACTGCTGCGCACTTTGGAAACAGACTTTTTATCGCCACACTTTTGTATAGCCACACCGACGAATACACACGCCAACGACAACACCAGTCTCCTCGCGACTCCGAACTGCAAATTTTTTGCCGCGCTCGCACGCCCAGCAATAACGCATTTATAATTTATTATACGCTTTGACAATAGCTTATCCCTCACTAGGCCAGCGTGTCTTCTTACAAAATGGTAATATTCCTTCTGTAGTTTCTTTCTTAAATAACAAATAGCAATTGTAATCTGGCAACACATTTACAAGAACTAATGTAACAAACCTCGCAACATACGTAGAAAATGTATGATCATCCACAGAGTCGTGGTGTTACAAGTGAAACGGAATGTCAGAAATCCAAGACTCAACACAAGCTACCAATAGTGACGTGTTCTGAGGCGACACATCCGGTGTAGACGGCTGGTTCTTTAGATTATGCATCGTTAAGATGTAAGTTCTTCCATAAAACAGTGTTTGTGATCCAGGTAGTGAATGCTGTTTCGTACAACGCTCGGTTGAAGTGTTTAAGGTAGACGCATGCCCATCATCACACGATACACGTAGTTTTCTAGTGTATAGTGTTCATGGTTGCGTTTTAAAGTACTGATCCTATACCAGATTTAAAAAAAATAGCGGGTATTTGGTGTAGATCTCTAACAAGGCCGATGGTGGAAAAGTGTATAATAGTATTTATATATCTTTACCTTTTATCCGTGTGTAGTGTTGCTCACTCGGTTAGCGATTCATTCGTTTATTCAAAAGTGCATTATTCAAGAAGTTGTCTGGTGAAAGCTATAATTTATGTCTTCGTCTCCAGCCATGTATAATTCGAAGGACTGCATTACCAATGCCTTGCCTGGACTGCTGAAAATTTCTTACGGAATTTATTTAGGAAACAGTTATGGTACCAATAAGTTGTTACTTTTCATTTGTAGATGACCGGTTTTGATCTGCTGCAGATATCAGCATCAGATCTGCTTTACGGGAAGAGGAAAGAAACATTTTACTTTAGTTACAATGGAAATTGACATTAACATATAAAAATGTAGTAAAACTGCGCAGCGTGATATACCCTTGGTGATAGCAGGAAGCTATGGCGTGAAGCAGCCCCGTCCATGCTGGCGTTGAGAACACCGCTGAGTACGTCACTGCTGCCGGTAGGTAAATAGCGGAAGCTCCGCGCATTGTATCTGACATAACGTCATTTGTAGCCAACGGCCATGAGACTTGACTACACTGTGTAAAGAACATGTATCAGATGCATAGTTATTAGGATTTCGGTCTTTGAGGAAACAACGAAGGATATTTTGATTTCATGAAGGAGAACATACGTGATGAAAGCGACGAATTAGAAAAACAGTCATTACCCAATGACAGGGCTCAGTTAAATGTGGGCTGCCCTCTGTAGCGCCTTCTAGTAAACGTAAACTAGCGAAGACGGTCGGTAGTACGCCAGCTTGGTAACTCAGGAGGCGATATACGTTTCACAATTCTTACGAAAGATAACTGCAAGCACTGCAGGTATGTAAGACGAAGACGGTATGTAAATTGGAGATTAAATGAATTGGGTACTTTTGTATCAGACATATCTTACGTATTGAAACACGAAGGTGAGGAACACATGGTAGAACTTGTGAACAAAGGAAAAGTTGGACCTACAAGATATCGAATTTGAAAGCCTCAAATATATGAAAAATTCAGTATAATACGTTATCACTTCTGATATATCAAGTCAGTCTTTAGTATTGAGGTGAAACATAGCATCGGAAAATTTAACACCCCCTTCGGAACATCATCGGACAAAATTACGTAGAAATAATTTTACAAACTTCTGAGAAAATCTGTTTGTAAGTCACTTGAATTTACAGTGGGTTAACTTAGAGAGGAAAGCAGATCAGTGCATATTCTGAAGCAAATGAAAAACGAGAAAAACAACACAGCACAATGCACAATAAGTCATATACCAAATACAAAACGAAAAGAACACGATTTTACCTAACTTCTACACTTCCGCAGTTTCCGATAGCGTAAATGCAACCTGAGTGCTCGCAGTCAGCTGCAACCCCACCTACACTCCTGGAAATTGAAATAAGAACACCGTGAATTCATTGTCCCAGGAAGGGGAAACTTTATTGACACATTCCTGGGGTCAGATACATCACATGATCACACTGACAGAACCACAGGCATATAGACACAGGCAACAGAGCATGCACAATGTCGGCACTAGTACAGTGTATATCCACCTTTCGCAGCAATGCAGGCTGCTATTCGCCCATGGAGACGATCATAGAGATGCTGGATGCAGTCCTGTGGAACGGCTTGCCATGCCATTTCCACCTGGCGCCTCAGTTGGACCAGCGTTCGTGCTGGACGTGCAGACCGCGTGAGACGACGCTTCATCCAGTCCCAAACATGCTCAATGGGGGACAGATCCGGAGATCTTGCTGGCCAGGGTAGTTGACTTACACCTTCTAGAGCACGTTGGGTGGCACGGGATACATGCGGACGTGCAATGTCCTGTTGGAACAGCAAGTTCCCTTGCCGGTCTAGGAATGGTAGAACGATGGTTTCGATGACGGTTTGGATGTACCGTGCACTATTCAGTGTCCCCTCGACGATCACCAGTGGTGTACGGCCAGTGTAGGAGATCGCTCCCCACACCATGATGCCGGGTGTTGGCCCTGTGTGCCTCGGTCGTATGCAGTCCTGATTGTGGCGCTCACCTGCACGGCGCCAAACACGCATACGACCATCATTGGCACCAAGGCAGAAGCGACTCTCATCGCTGAAGACGACACGTCTCCATTCGTCCCTCCATTCACGCCTGTCGCGACACCACTGGAGGCGGGCTGCACGATGTTGGGGTGTGAGCGGAAGACGGCCTAACGGTGTGCGGGACCGTAGCCCAGCTTCATGGAGACGGTTGCGAATGGTCCTCGCCGATACCCCAGGAGCAACAGCGTCCCTAATTTGCTGGGAAGTGGCGGTGCGGTCCCCTACGGCACTGAGTAGGATCCTACGGTCTTGGCGTGCATCCGTGCGTCGCTGCGGTCCGGTCCCAGGTCGACGGGCACGTGCACCTTCCGCCGACCACTGGCGACAACATCGATGTACTGTGGAGACCTCACGCCCCACGTGTTGAGCAATTCGGCGGTTCGTCCACCCGGCCTCCCGCATGCCCACTATACGCCTTCGCTCAAAGTCCGTCAACTGCACATACGGTTCACGTCCACGCTGTCGCGGCATGCTACCAGTGTTAAAGACAGCGATGGAGCTCCGTATGCCACGGCAAACTGGCTGACACTGACGGCGGCGGTGCACAAATGCTGCGCAGCTAGCGCCATTCGACGGCCAACACCGCGGTTCCTGGTGTGTCCGCTGTGCCGTGCGTGTGATTATTGCTTGTGCAGCCCTCTCGCAGTGTCCGGAGCAAGTATGGTGGGTCTGACACACCGGTGTCAATGTGTTCTTTTTTCCATTTCCAGGAGTGTATATCGAACATACAAGAGTTAATATTTTCTCCTCCGATATGCTGCCAGTGTTGAGAGACGATATAAAAGTCCTTTGTGTTCTAAACTGTATGTGGTGACCAACTGAACTACTCTCGCCCACCACTGCCATTGGCCGTCATTTGTCAAAATTCTTGCATTGCTCCAAGAGATTCTTTCTCTTTCTCTTGGTGTTATACAAAGATGCACTGCTTCATCGGATAGCGACAGCTAGTGAATGCTCATCATTGAATCAAGTGACTTACGCATAGCGCGTGCGCGAAATGTGTGAAAGGAGCTCTGGGAAAAGCGATCGCCTTTCAAGGTGACAATAGGAAACTCTCCTTCGGGGAGGCAATGTTGTTCACCAATAATCGAAGGAAGAAAGAATACAATTTTATGTCCCATCGACAATGGGATCGTTGGAGCACTAGTACAGAATGAGGAAGGATGGAGGAGCGAACTGGCCATGTCCTTCTAAAACTGTACCATTCGGGTATTCTCCATAAACAGTTAAAGAATACCATAAGAAACCTAAATCTGGCTATCGGAAGAGAATTTGAGCCGTTCCTCACGAATTTGAGTCTACTGAGTCACTAATGTACCACGTCAATCGTTCGTTCTCAGTCGACATGTAAGGACATCGTATATCAATACTTGTTCCTCAGTTCTCCTACGTGTGAGTTAGTCGACGAAATAGCAACTGAAGGCGAACTACCACAGATATAGTTTGTGGTAGTCTTCGTTGCTTTCAAACGATCGTCGTGCAGTCTAATAACAAGAGAGGAGATTTTGACATCAAATGCGTAAAGATTCAGAGGAGAATGTACGTAATAACTAGAAAAGATTAGTGTGTGCCGACTCTGCACCAATCTGCTGTGTTGTATTCAGTATATAGACGTCTGGAACCACAGAGCGATTGGTATCTTGCAGTCAAACTGTTCCTGACAGCGTCGGTCTTCTTACAAGGTTTTCTGAAGGGCACTCTCGAAATTATTGCCGAGAGATCTTAGTAGGTTCTTCATCGGTGAAATGACAGGCGAAGGGAGAGACGTAAACGGAAATGCCATACGGTGTCTTGGGGATATAGCTTAAGCCTTTCAGTGAGTGTGGGGCAGGGAGATGCCTTTCAGAAACATGTCAGTAGTGTCTAGAAGAAACGTTATGACTGGCAACAGAGAGCGATAATTCTCTCAGGTGTAACTGAAGGGACAACTTTGCTTTAAATAATTATTCCCTGTGGAGGTGCTATTGCTTCCGGATTCATACATCAGTTTCTGACGTTTGTTTATAGGTCAGTATGTCTTCACCTCTGAACTGCTCGAGGGCAGCAATTTTGTGTGGACGTAGGATTACTTACACCTTCCGCTACCATTGGGAGGTATGTTCCGACAATAGATTATCAGAAAACCTGGGTGGAATGTACTGCATGTTATTGCCACATATTAGTGTCCCACTTGGAAGGGAAACCTCCTAATTGTTTGCAAGTTCCTTATAATTGTATTAGGTGCAGCTGCTGTAGGTAGCGCTGTCTTCTACTTCCATTGTTGACCCTCTGCCCCGTGCTGTCGTATCGAAATGGTCCGAAAGTGCAGATTGGCAACCCGATGAACAGATTTGCAAAGCGGACTGCCGACACGCATTCTCGGATAATTTGTTTCATTGAACAGCGCACTTTTCACGTCGTAAATGGTGCTCGCCCTGGGCATGAGTAATGTGAGTTAAAAGCTTGTACAGATGAACTATCCATTGTTCTTGCACAGTCCACAGTCTTCTTCTGAAACAGAAGATGCACTTTTATGAACATGACCTTGCATGTCCCACACCTCTCCACGTTGTAAAACGGAAGTATAGAACATATTTCTTTTTTCATATTGTTACTTATGGCTAGTGACTGCTAACCATGCCGTAATATCTTTCACTAGGATAAAATTGATAGTGAAACGATTAAATCAGTGTAACTCTGTCATTGTCAACGTCGTCGTCGTCGTCGTCGTCGTCGTCTTCAAAGATTATTCCTCTTGGCCTCTTCTGCCTCAGAATTGTTCACGCCATTTCTTCGAGGAACGTCCAAAGTTCCTCATGCCGGTTGGATTATATTGCACTGCCGCTTCCGTTATTCTATCATTAGACATACTTTGGACATGGTCCTGACGCTTCAGTCGGTATTTTTCAGTTCTATATTATAACAGATTCAACGTTTAGTTCCAGTATAACACCGGTATTTCCTTTATGGACCAACAATGAATATACCGCTACGAAAAGCACGCACCTCGTCTCTGATGATTTGATTCGTCGTAGTTGATCGGATGTTAGGGTCCAACCTTCGCCACCGTATAGCAGCACATTTAATGCTATTACTTTGTACAATTTAACTAAAGTTTCGTTTCGTACGTTGTACTATTATGTACATTGAACAGTTCCAAAATGAAAAACTGCACCCATGTTGAACTGTTTACCCATCCATAACAATTCTGGCTTTTATGGGTTCCGGTCTTCGAAATGCCATCCCTTTGTTTTATCTTTGATAATCTCACTCCGTATTTAGCGGCAGTTTTACTCAGTTTGTATAGTGAAATTAGAACCTTTTCTTCTGATTCATCCATTGTGATCTGATCTATAGCAAATAGCAGTGTAATAAAATTAAACTTGTCACTTCCCATTGTGTCCTTTACTAAAATCAGTCATTTGCGAATGATAACGTCAATGTAAATATTAAAAAGATTGGGGGACAGTGGACACCTCTTGACTGATGACGACAGATTCTGTCACATTCGACACGGTACGGATATGGATAATTGTATAATGACTGAATTGCCGTTATCAGATGTTCTGGAACTGCTAATTTCTTAAGTAATTCCCACATCATTTTCTGGTTTACCAAACGCATTTTCATACTCAATAGAAAGATAGCGAGTTGGCAACCTACATTCCCCACTTTTCTCGTTTACTAGTGTCAAAGTGAAAAGACAGTCAGAACATGATCTACCTTTCCTAAATTCATTTTGCACCTCTAAAAAACGTACTCCCGCTTTTGGTACAAACCTCTTGTTTATAATTTCAACATAGGATTTATAGCAGGAATTTAAGATACTTATTCGTCAGTAATTTGCGCATTGTGGTTGATCATCTTTCTTGTAAATAGACCTTACTAAAGCTTCATTCCATTCGTCTGGTACATGCCGCTCAGCCAGCAGATATTCACAAAATTTAAGAGTACGTTTTAAATTATCAGATGTATATTTAATCAGCTCCATCTTTATATTATCATTGTCAGGGGACTTTTTTATTTCTGTTTCTTTGATCACATTTTGTAGGTCTTCCACTGTTATCAAATCTACAGGATTGCTAGTATTGGTTTTCATTTCTGGTTCTTCTTCATTTTCAGTCCACAGACATTTGATGTATTTTAGCCATTCTTTTTCGGATATTGCATTTGATTGCAAAGTATCTTCTTCTTGTTGATTCAAGTGCTTCATGATCTTGCCTGCTGTATTTGGTCTTCCATGAATATCATGTTCAATTTCGCTCACGCACCGGTCGCGTCTTTCTTGTTTAATTTTTCGTATTTCTTTCCCTACAGAGCAGATTTACTTTTAAATTCATGTCTGTAAGTCACATTGTTAGGTGATGGCGAAATTTTTAGTTGCCCCCCCTTTCAGTGTTTCATTAATTTGCTAACATGGTTATCCCAAATCGTTAATCCCTTTTTAGAGTATTTCTTTTTCCTCATGCCTAATGCTTCAGCAGTTGCATGGGTTATAATTTCTTTAATAGTATTCCGTTCTCTGTTTAGGATGCTGCTTACTTGTTCCGTTTGATATTTCCCATTTAGTCTCTCTCGGTATAACACTTTGATACTACATTCAAGGATTAGGTGCGCCTTGTAAGTCCTTACATCTGACTTGATGTTTATGCATTGTTTCTTCCATATTTTTAAGAGTGTTATGTCACTTCTTAAAAAAAAAAACTCAAGCTTCTGTACGCTATAGTGTCTTTTATTCTTGCACATACATTTTTATATGCTCGAATACAATCTATTAACGAAGCTACCTATGTAAATTTCTGGATGTCACTATGTTTAAATAAGGTATTTGGTCCGTTGTTATTTAATGTATTTCCACCCTCTGTACTTACTAAGTCTTTAAAGGCTCTTTCACCCACGTGGGCGTTTAAGTCTGCCATGAGAAGGGTATATAGTAATTCTTTTTAAAATTTTTCCTACAGCGTTCTGTAACAGGTAAAAAAAATTGAACAGAATTTTGAGTTCTACCTTCTTCCGACGCATACAAAGGCAGACGTAGCACACGTATTCTATAGTTTATAAACGTGTATGAATGTGTGCTATACTTTAAAATGGAAACTCCAGCAGCATATCTTTGTTCTTGCGAGACTCCGCAACAGATGACCACGTAGTTTTGCAATTCGATCGTTCCAAGTAATTTCTTTTTTGTTTGAATTATGGCCACAAGCCATAGCATATCTTTAGCATTGGTTAGTTCCTGTCATATTTCTGTTTCGTTATGTATCAGACCCCTGTCATTCCATGTTCCTAGTTTGTACGTTTCTTATGCATGTGGTTTTTCCTTGTCAGCATAGTGCACAGGGTATGGACAGTGATGGGGCTGCTACTTTTAAACTTCCGTCCCAGCTGATTTTATTTCGGACTTCATGTGCCCTAGACAGATGGTTTCTCTACTCCTTCGACATCTCTCCTTCCGTTGTGTTGGTTTGGTCCACCCTGGGTATTTTATCTCCCCAGTGCCAGCCATATCTGGTGAGAATTCCCCTAGCCTCCCCCCCGAGAGGCACCCCGATGGGAGACTAGCCAACTCCACACACGATCACTCTATCATCTGGATGAATATGACGACATCGCACTTGTTAATGAAGTTATTAATAGGACTTCAACTTGTTAAGTACTCTGTAGACAGTTCGTCATCAGCGTATAGTCGAAAATTGAAACGAAAAAAATATAGATGAATAGGATTCACATCTGCCGAGTGGGTGTGCCATGGAGCTAGAAGCTGTCAATGCGCAGGAAAAGCGGGAACCGCACGGCACTGAGGTGACATATGTCGTTACGTGGTGCAGTGAGACTCCAAATGACTTGGGACGGGTACAGTCAGCGAGAGCACTTGTGATGTCGAATAGTGGCAATTCCCTGAGTAGCGTCACTGATAATTGGTTTATTTTTTATTTTTTTATTTTTTTTCTTATTTATTTATTTGAGTCAGCATTCTAACTGGTTTGATGCGGCACACCACTAATTCCTCTGCTGTGTCAATCTCTTCGTCCTGGAGTAGCATTTGCTGGATGTACTCGTATTCCAATCTCTGTCTTCTAAAACTTTTCACCTCTACAGCTCCCTCTAGTACCACTAAAGTCATTTCCTGACCTCTTAAATGATGCTGTTCTAACCTGTCCTTTCATCTTGCCGGTGTTTCCATATATTGCCTTTCTCACCGATTCTGCTGGGAATCGCCTCGTTCCTTACCTTATCAGACCACCTAATTTTCAATATTCCTTTGTAGCACCTCATCTCAAATGCTTCGATACTCTTGTTTTCCGATTTTCCCCGAGTGCGTGCTTAACTACCATACAATACTGCGCTCCAAAAGTACATTCTCGGAAAATTCTTCCTCCAGTTAAGGTCTGTGTTTGATACTAGTAGACTTCTCTCGGCCAGGAACGTCCACTTTGCTATTGCTAGTGTGCTATAATGTCCACCTTGCTCCTACTGTCATGGCCTATTTTGCTTCCTGGGTAGTGGTATTCCTTAACTTCATCTACTTTGTGATCAGCAAACCTCATGCTTAGTTTCTCGCTGCTCTCATTTCTGCTACTTCTCATTACTTTCCTCTTGCTTTGATTTACTCTCAGTACATATTCTGTACTGATTAGATCGCTCACTCCATTTAGCAGATCCTGTAACTCTTATTCGCTTTCACTGAGGAGGCAATGTCATCAGCGAGCCGTATCACTGATATCCTTTCACCTTGAATTTTGATTCCACTCTTGAACCTTTCTTTTATTTCGTTTATTATTTACTGGTAAATACAGAGGAAAAAAAGAAAATCTGTCCACAGGTAGTTCCTGGGAATACAAAAATTAAAGCTAATATAAAGACGACTGAATTGCCGTCCTAAGTGTCTGTGTGCATCAATTAACTGCGAAAATACAGAACGTTAAGTTGTGGTAATTATTACACATAACATTACAGGGTTAGTCATGAATGTAACACGGGGGCATCATAAAAAAGTTGACGTGTGACCTTTCGTATGATCTGACGGTGTATGAAGTGGTAATTGATTCTTGTCTATTAGGCATGTACAAACGTAAATTTGAGCCATTAATTAAACTGTTTACAAACAAGGAAAAAGTAGACAACTTTAATGTAAAGTATGACGTGATTTTTATACAATGGTTAGCAATAAGTACGTTAGTTTATTGAAGTCTTTTCTGTGCAATGTGTAATTGATAGTACTCTTTCTTGTAAATCGCATTAAAGTTAACTGGGAAACAATGAGGACTGATATATCATACACAGTATGAATGTATTTTTTTTTCTGGGCTGTTCCCTTGTATTTAATAATGTGGGAAACATGCTGTAATGTTAATTAAGGAATACTTATTAATAAACCTAGACAACTGTTTTGGATGATTTCAGGTACGTAAAAAGAGACCATTCAACTGTGATCCTCGGTTTGAGACAGCTATTTGTTCCCAAACGAAGCGGCACATAACCTGCCCTGAGAGCTGCTCTATGCGGCTGCTAGCGATGGTTGGGCAGCTACAGTGGCAACGGGGAATTATAAATTTTGGTAACGTTCCTAACAGATCCTACACTGATCTGGTTATAGCAAGCTGTGTAATTTGTAACAAATTTCTGGTGATGCTATTCACTCACTCTTGACATAGTTCTTGTGAATGCTGTTTTGGGTACACAATCAATTTCGTGTTTTCAGTCGTGGAACTTTGATAACTCAAGTGCAAATTCTGATTTTGGTCTTATGATTTAGCGACCTCTCTTGGAAGTAATTTTTTGTGAGCTGTTGAAGTCTGATAGTTTAATGACTTGCTACAACTGTGGCTTATTTTCATATAACTAAATATTTTATGGACTGTCGGGTAGTGCTTTCAGGATGGCATTTTACGCGAGGTTAATGTCGGTTTTTACCATTAAGGAAACTTTCTAAACTTGCAGTTTTCGGCATTTCCGCCCTCTTCATAATAAACGTCATAGAACATCATTTGTGGTCTAATAATTGATACCGACGACGTACTGCATATACGTGGTGTCACTACGTGTGATGCAAACGAGTTAATTTCGTCGGCGTTCAGTTCCCTCTGTTGGTGATTATTTACCACTAATATATTGCATCTGATAAAAAACTGTTAGATTGTTTCAAATGGCTCTGAACACTATGGGACTCAACATCTGTGGTCATCAGTTCCCTAGAACTTAGAACTACTTAAACCTAACTAACATAAGGACATCACACACATCCATGCCCGAGGCAGGATTCGAACCTGCGACCGTAAATACTGTTAGATCATGATGTACTAACGAGACAGTTGAGAAGCTAATCCCAAAGTAAGTTAGCATACTTCAATAAGTAAAACGCTACCTCTCGAGTAATTTCACTCGTGCTGGGTCCCAACGGCCTCGTATCACTAGCTGTCGAGATGACAGGCATCTTATACGCATGGCTGCAACGGATCGTGCAGCCACGTCTCGATCCCTGAGTCAACAGATGGGGACGTTTGCAAGACAACCATCTGCACTAACAGTTGGATGACGTGTGCAGCAGCATGGATTATCAGCTCGGAGACCATGGCTGCGGTTACCCTTGACGCTGCATCACAGACAGGAGCGCCTGCGATGGTGTACTCAACAACGAACCTGGGTGCACGAATGGCAGAACGTCATTTTTTTCGGATGAATCCAGGTTCTGTTTACAGCATCGCGATGGTCGCATCCGTGTTTGGCGAAATTGTGGTGAACGCATATTGGAAATGTGTATTCGTCATCGCCATCCTAGCGTATCATCCGGCGTGATGGTATGGGTTGCCATGGGTTACACGTCTCGGTCACCTCTTGTTCGCATTGATGGCACTTTGTACAGTGGACGTTACATTTCAGATGTGTTACGACCCGTGGCTCTACCCTTCATTCGATCCCTGCGAAACCCTACATTTCAGCAGGATAATGCACGACCGCATGTTGGAGGTCCTGTACGGGACTTTCTGGATACAGAAAATGTTCGACTGCTGCCCTGACCGGCACATTCTCCAGATCTCTCAACAAGGTACCCTCCGCCACACACCGTCAGGTGGCTTGCGGAGTATGGATGTAAATGTAGATGTAGATCTCTCACCAGTTGAAAACGTCTGGACAATGGTGGCCGAGCAACTGGCTCGTCACAATACGCCAGTCACTACTCTTGATGAACTGTGGTATCGTGTTGAAGCTGCATGTGCAGCTGTACCTGTACACGCCATCCAAGCCCTGTTTGACTCAATGCCCAGGCGTATCAAGAGCGTTATTATGGCCAGAGGTGGTTGTTGTGGGTACTGATTTCTCAGGATCTATGCACCCAAACTCCGTATAAATGTAATCACATGTCAGTTCTAGTATAATATATTTGTCCAATGAATACCCGTTTATAATCTGCATTTCTTCATGGTGTAGCAATTTTAATGGCCAGTAGTGTAGTATTTCTAAAGGTTTTATGAAAACTTAATTCTAAGTGGAGTAAAATAGTCGTATGCTCTTTCATCAACAAACTACTTAAGCACATTTTAATGTTTGTGATTGTTGTGTGGTCTGTCTTACGGGTATCATTCAAACAGCTGCAACCCTAAATCCACTGAAAACTGAGCTGTTGCTATATATTAAATATGTGTTGTCCATCGTATTTTTCACCTCTAAAAGTGTTTAACGTTTTTCAAGAGGCACGTAGCTACGTACAGAATTCGTCGTGCATTATTCACGGAAGCAAAAATTCTTATCCCGTTCGTTCGTCGTCTTTCAAATGCACATAAAATGGTAGAAAACTACAAAGTATACATAAAAATTACATCTAACATACTTGTAAGTGTGACAGTTAAGGATTATATAATACTGCGACCGAAAAATAAATAAATAATAATTATAAGAATCACTTATTGCATTAAGTAAATATCATTGGAGGCAGAGAAAGGCTAAGTTCACATCATTCCTTTTATTACCATAGACCAGAAAGCATTAGCAGTGAACTGTTGGCAAACGTTGAAACGCTAATTCACCTCTGAACAAACACACCCACTCCCGCAGACACTGATACCACATGGCAATATATGCATATTTATTTGAACTTCACCAGTTGACAAATACTCGCATCGTGCGACCAGAATAATGAAAACAGGATAGCAGCGGAGACGCGTACCTAGTTTATATCACCGGTGTTGATTTTCCAGAGGGAAATTAACCTGCGGCGTTTACATAGGAACAACGACCGCAATAAATATGAATGCAAGTAAATTAGAACTCGGAGTCCAGTGCAAAATTTCCATTTGAAAGAAAAACACATTGCAATATTTTAACTGTTTCCTGCTCCAACGAATTCGTAAATCCTTTATTTTCAATAATAAAACAGAATAAAAAGTAAATACCATTGGAATGTCAACGAGTATCACGTATTTTTATAGACCCATTTAATATTTATTTAGAGCAACTGCTTGCTACATTTGTCACAAATTTGATAAAGAAGTCGTTTCTAACCATTGGAATGTCAACGAGTATCACGTATTTTTATAGACCCATTTAATATTTATTTACAGCAACTGCTTGCTACATTTGTCACAAATTTGATAAAGAAGTCGTTTCTAAGGCAATGCCATCCCTCGCAGCTGGTTACTCATGGGGAAAAAATTACAGAAACATATTGCCCTTTACCTGCTATAAATTATCATTTCATGCTACAGAAATTCGCTAACACAAGCAGGAACAGCAATGTATGTACGAAGCACAGATTGAAACTGAAGTTTCCTTAATTCTGCTTGCCGAATCCCAACAAAAGTATAACTACACCGTACTGAAATAAAGTGCCACCTACCCCTGAACCGGCCCTAATACCTGTTACTTTAACTGTTTTTCATATTTCTTATTTATGTGATGTCGCGACTTGATTTAAAGATTAAATTAGAACTTCCAACGCTATCGAAATTCCGTAGAACTAAACTGAACACATAGTTACGCGGCTGTTTCTTGAGCCCACTGAACACTGATATTTTCATTGTTTGCCTGTGCAACGGTTCAGTTTGGATTTAACAGAAAATCTGTACGTTTTTGTTTAAAAATAAATAGCCTAAGTCCGTCTGAATGATAGTATTGCACAAAATTTGAAGTAAAACCATCAACCATTTTTCTAGATTTTTGCTAGCAACGTTTCCCTCTCTATATTAAGTATGTATTTATGTATCACATATACTTAAAAATATGCAGCCAATGAACAACCGAATGTTTATTAGAGCATCGTGTGAAAATTTGAAATAAATTGGTCAAGGAAGTTTCGAAATTTTTGCTATCAGGAGCATTCACGTCTTCTTTTAAGCATTAAAAATGTTACTGTAGGTTGTAGTTCCCATAGTCTAATCGTAATTACACATCACAATCCTAATAAACGTTTTTTATTATTTCTTATATATGTTCCTACATCTTAGTTGTATTAGCCTATGCGCAACGACAGCCGTCGAGGAAATGTAACAGGGAAATATTTTTCTGGTACACTGGTTACTTTGATTCAATTATCAATAGTAATTGGTTACTAAATTCACAACATGCTCTGTACTAACCACATAAATTTTTTCTACCAGTGAATATCGTAAACAAGAACAGAAAACTTAACCTTTCTACATGAGTGTGTAGTGTCGATATGTTACAGTTAATTGTTTCGATCCACTATCCAGTTCAGTGGGTACTAGAATGTATTGGCAGATCAAAATTACATGCCTTCGTCGGTTGTGGGAAAATTAGCGACTGAACTGTATCCGCATGTCTCACCAACCGGTCACACAGGTTTACTTCCTCCAGTATCCCTCTCCTACGTCCCAAACGTCACAGAAAAATTGGCATGTCGAGAGTCATGTGTGGTTAGTTCATTCGTTTGATGATTTTCCGTCGATAGGCAAAGGTATCATGTTCCATCTTCATCCGGAACGAAATGTCGCTCTGCTGGGATGTTCAGTCTGTTGGTTCAACAGTGACTTCTCTATTTCCTATCTTCAGTTAATAGTTTCATATTTACGTAAGTGCTATAATCCATATCCTCTATAGATTTTTCGTGTATTCTAGTCTTTATCTGCGTTCACTATTTTTATCATTAAGTACTCCTTCTAGCCCTAAGTACTCCAGTAACGCTTAGCTGTTGTCTCACTGTTCATCTCAGCTCCTGCCTACGCGATAGATTTCTTTCCTTCCATATTGTTTTAAATATTTCTTCGTTTCTTACTGTAACCGCTCACTCACTTTTTAACTTTCTCGATGGCGCTACGATTCAAAAACTAACAGTTTCTTCTTCTCAGTACTTCTATAGTCCATGCGCTAGTAATTAACATTTCGGAGCCCCACACGTAAATTTTGAGAACTGCTTCGTCATTTCTGATAGAAGCGCTTATATATAGTCTCTCTCTCCCCTACACAAATCTGAGTCTAATATCTTACTTCGGCCGTCCTGTGTAGTCATACTAACTAGATAGGAAAATTCTCTCTCCTTCTTTTTTTTCCCCCGCCTGCTTAGCTGAGTAACCGTCACGGTAGCACAGCGTGTTCGGTCAGAGGGTTAGCTGCCCTCTGTAATAAAAAACTGAGTTAACCGACCAACAACGAACTTAAACGGGCGGTCTTACGACGTCCGCCCCGAGCAGATGCAACGAACGAAAGCGAACAAAATGAGGTTACATAAAAAGCAGAAGTAGTAACGTTATTGCCTTCCATGCAGCGGGCCCGGGTTCGATTCCCGGCCGGTTTGGAGATTTTCTCCGCTTGTAGACTGGGTGTTGTGTTGTCCTCATCATCATTTCATTCTCATCACCGGCGCGCAAGTCGCCCAATGTGGCGTAGACTGAAATAAGACTTGCACTCAGCGGCCCAACTTCCCCATATGGGGCTTCCGGACAAACAATGCCACACAATCATTACACTTTTTCTTTTTTTTCTGTCCATCTGACAAATCGCACCATGAATTCTTCTCCTGTGTAAGTCTTTTCTTATCAGAGTAGCATTTATTTTCTGGATATATTCCAATCTCTGCTGTCTTTACCCTCTACAGCCTCCTCTAGTACCATGGAAGTTATCGCCTGATACCGTTAACAGATGTCCTATCATCCTGTCTCTTCTTGGCAGTGTTTTCCATATGTTCCTTTCTTCGCGGCCGGCCGGGTGGCCGAGTGGTTCTAGGCGCTACAGTCTGGAACCGCGTGACCGCTACGGTCGTAGGTTTAAATCCTGCCTCGGGCATGGATGTGTGTGCTGTCCTTAGGTTAGTTAGGTTTAAGTAGTTCTAAGTTCTAGGGGACTGATGACCTTAGAAGTTAAGTCCCATAGTGCTCAGAGCCATTCGAACCATTTTGAACCTTTCTTCGCCGATTCTACGGAGAACCTCCTCATTCGTTACCTTATCAGTCTAATTTTCAACATTCGTCTGTAGCACTATATCTCAAACGCTTCGATTGTCTTCTGTTTTCCGGTTATGCCACAGTCCATGTTTCACTACCATACAATGCTGTGTTCCAAACAGACAGTCTCTGAAATTTATTTCTCGAATCAGGACTATGTTTGATACTTATGGACATATCTTTGCCAGTGATAGTCTGCTTTTGATGTCCCCCTTGCTCCGTCCATCAATTGTTATTATGCTGCCCAGATAACAGAATTCCTTAATTTCATCTACTTCGTGACCATGAATCCTGATGTTAAGTTTCGCACTGTTCTCATTTCTGCTACTTCTCATTACTTTCGCATTTCTTCGATTTACTCTCAATCTATAATCTGTACTCATTATACTGTTCACCCCATTCAGCGGATCATGTAATTCTTGTTAACTTTTACTCAGTGTAGCGATGTCATAGCTGACTGAAATTCTTTCACCTTGAATTTGAATCCCACTGCTGAACCTATTTCTTCGATTTTCAGATGGGACGGTAGGGGCGAAACACGACATCTCTGAATTAAACCCTTTTTAATCCGAGTATGTCCTTATTGCTTTCCAGTCTTATTGTTCCTCCGTGGTTGTCGTACACATTGCATGTTACCCGTCCTTCCTTATACCTCATCCCTACTTTTCTCAGTATTTCGAAGATCTAGCACCATTTTACAATGGCGAATGCTTTTTCCAGGTCTACAAATGCTATGAACGAGTCTCGTTTTGCTTCAGTCTTGCTTCCATTGTTTGTCAGCTGTAACGACAGAACTGCCTTTCTCGTGCATTTATCATTCCTAAACCCAAACTGATCATCATCTAACTGATCCACAATTTTCTTTCTCATACTTCTATACATTATTCTTCTCAGCAGTTTGGATGCGGGAGCTGTTAAGCTGATCGTGCATTAATCCTCGTACTTACCGGCTCCGGCTATCTTCAGAACTGAGAGGATGATGTTTTTCCGAAAGTATGATGGCATATCGCTAGTCTCTGGAATTATACACACCAGCGTCAATAGTCGTTTTATTGCCAATTCCCCCAATGACTTTTGAAATTCCGATGGAGTTTTAAACTGTTATTCTAATACTAGATCTCCTACAAACTCCTGATTCTTCTTCTGTCATCTCATGGGACCGGTCTTTCCTCTCGTAGAGGCCTTCAGTGTACTCTTTGCACCTATCCACTGCATTTTACTATGGAATTCCCACGGAACTCTTAATGTTACCACCCTTGCTTTTAATTTCACCGTTTGCTTTTCGATTTCTTCGCATATATCAAGCAGCCATTTTGTCTTAGCTTCCCTGCACTTCCTATTTACCTCATTACTAAGTGACTTGTATTTCTGAATTCCTTCCTTATTTCGTAGATTAGCTGAAGTATTTCGTCGATTCTTTCCTAGGAGTCGTCGTCCTTGTATCAACGGTTTCTTTCCAACTTCGGTGATTGCCCTCTTCATAGATATCCAGTTCTCTTCAGCTGTACTGCCTACTGATATATTCTTTATCGCACGGTCTATAGCCTAAGAGAACTTAAAAAGTATGTCTTCGTCTTTTAGTACCTCTGTATACCACTTCTTTGAGCATTGATTCTTCCTGACTAATCTTTTAAGATTCAATCTATTCGTCATCATTACTAAATTGTCATCTGAGTCTGTATCTGCCCCTTTGTACTCCTTACAATCCAGTACCTCATTTTGGAATCTCTGCCTGACCATCATGTAATGTAACTGATATTTTCCCGTATCTCCTGGTTTCGTCTAAGTACTTCTCCTCCTCTTGTGTTTCTTGAACAGAGTTAGTTGTTACTAATTGATGTTTTCTACAAAACTCAAATAGTCATTTTTCTCTCTCCTTTCTACTACCAAGCCCATATTCTCCCATAGAGCTTTCTTCTACTTCTTCCTTACAACCGCATTCCAATCCCTCATGACTATTAGACTTTCATCTACACTACTCGCCATTAAAATTGCTACACCACGAAGATGACGTGCTACAGATGCGAAATTTAACCGACAGGGAGAAGATGCTGTGATATACAAATGATTAGATTTTCAGAGCATTCACACAAGGTTGGCGCCGGTGGCGACACCTACAACGTGCTGACATGAGGAAAGTTTCCTACCGATTTCTCATACACAAACAGCAGTTAATCGTCGTTGCCTGGTGAGACGTTGTTGTGATGCCTCGTGTAAGGAGGAGAAATGCGTACCATCACGTTTCCGACTTTGATAAAGGTCGGATTGCAGCCTAACGCGTTTTGCGTTTTATCGTAACGCGACATTGCTGCTCAGGAGGGTAATACGGAACGCCGTGCTGTATCCCAACGGCCTCGTATCACTAGCAGTCGAGATGACAGGCATCTTATCCGCATGGCCGTCGTGCAGCCACATCTCGATCCCTGAATCAACAGATGGGGACGTTTACAAGACAATAACCATCTGCACGAACAGTTCGACGTTTGCAGCAGCATGGATTATCAGCTCGGAGACCATGGCTGCGGTTACCCTTGACGCTGCATCACAGACAGGAGCGCCTGCGATGGTGTACTCAACAACGAACCTGGGTGCACGAATGGAAAAACGTCTTTTTCGGATAAATGCAGGTTCTGTTTACAGCATCATGATGGTCGCATCCGTGTAGCGACATCGCGGGGAACGCACGTTGGAAGTGTGTATTCGTCATCCCCATACTAGCGTATCACACAGCGTGATGTTATGGGGTGCCATTGGTTACACGTCTCGGTCACCTCTTTTTCGCATTGACGGCAGTTTGAACAGTGGACGTTACATTTCAAATGTGTTACGGCCCGTGGCTCTACCCTCATTCGATCCCTGTGAAACCCTATATTTCAGGAGGATAATGCACGACCGCATATTGGATGCCATGTACGGGTCTTTTGGATACAGAAAATGTTCGACTGCTGCCTTGGACAGCATATTCTCCAGATCTATCACCAAATGGAAACGTCTGGTCAATGGTGGCCGAGCAACTGGCTCGTCACAATACGCCAGTCACTACTCTTGATGAACTGTGGTATGGTGTTGAAGCTGCATGGGCAGCTGTACCTGTACACGCCATCCAAGCTCTGTTTGACTCAATGCCCATACGTATCAAGGCCGTTATTACGGCCAGAGGTGGTTGTTTTGGGTACTGATTTCTCAAGATCTATGCACCCAAATTCCGTGAAAATGTAATCACATGTCAGTTCTAGTATAATATATTTGTCCAATGAATACCCGTTTATCATCTGCATTTCTTCTTAGTGTAGCAGTTTGAAATGCCCGTAGCGTACCTTTACGTTCTGAATTATCTGATCAGAATTGTCATATACCTTCTCTATTTGTTCGTCTTCAGCTTGCGACGTCGGCAAGTGTACCTGAACCATCATTGTCGTTGTTGGTTCCTGTCGATTCTGATGACAAAAACCCTATCACTGACCTGTTCACAGTAACGTATCCTCCGCTCTACGTTCCTATTCATAACGGCATCTACTGCTTTCATACAAGTTTCTGCAAATGCTAATTTTACCTAAACTTGTCTGATTAAAAATTGTGTTTTCTCCAATTTGAATTTACTGACCTCCACTATATCAACGCTGAACCTCAGCATTTCTCTTTTCGGATTATCTGGCTTCCCTACCACGTTCAAACTTCTGACATTCCACGCCCCAACTCATAAAACGTTACCCCTTCGTTGATTATTCTCTATTTTTGTCATGGTCACCTCTCCCTTGGTAGCCCCTCCCAGAGATCCGAATGGGGGACTACTCCGGAATCTTTTGCCCATGGAGTGACCATCATGACACTTTTTTCAATTACAGGCCACATGTACTGTGGATACACATTATGTGTCTTTAATGCAGCAGCTTCCATTGCATTCTGCATCCTCATGCGGTCGATCATTGCTATTTTCTGTCTTCAGGCGCAATTTCCCCCACCAAGGTTAATAAAATGCCGTGAATCTCTGTCCGCTCCTCCGCCTTCTTTGACAAGGTCATTGACTGAATGAGGGTAGCTGCTAACGTCGGGAGGTAGTGGGTTTCGAACCCGGGACCATTTCTGATGATTTTCATTCAAAAAGTAAGCGATGGCGGGATTACAACCACAGACCAACAACGTTTTGGCTACTAAACAAAACGCTACACCCGCTTCCCCTTTTTTTGCATTTTGTTCGTTATCGTTCGTTGCATTTCGTCGTGGCAGTCGTCACATGGCACCTTTGTTACAGAGAGTAACCAGCTGTCTGACCGAACATGCCGAGCTATCGTGCTGGTGGCTCCCTTTGACCACGAGTTACTCTTCTTCCATTACTGTCATTCTCAGTTTCAATGAGTAGAAAGTCTTTATTCTGCTATGTGCTTCACCTCATCACCTTCGTCGTTCCCTTGTTTATCCTCAAACCGTATTCTGTTGAGTGGAGAATGTATTTCATTCCTTTCAACAGGCTCTGTTTTCATCCCCGCGTGAGAACTGTGTCGTCCTCGACCCTCAGTATTAGAATCCTCTCCCTCTGCAGCAGTTTACAGTAGCTAGCTACATTACAATAAAATATATCTCTCGTAATTACATCTTTTTATTCATTTTATACTCTCTTTCTCTCACATAAAGTGAACGGTTTAAAGCATGAAGCCTCTCATTAGGAACTAGGAATACCATAACAATGGTCCCCAATACAAAACTTCCTGTTCTCAGTGCTCAAACAGAATTAAGTTCTCTGCCATCGTCTCGAACTGTATCAAGAGGGAGAAAAGGAACGCTTAGAGAATAACGACAATCTTTACCTTACTTCATCGCCGGGGATAAAATCTAATTGATTTTTCATATCAATAAGACTAGTTGCTCTGCTGGTGGCAGTAAGGAAGAACAGTATCACTACATAACACTGTTCTACTTCCGAGAACTACGTTGCTCCGTACTAGAGAGAGTTCTATGAAACTGAAATGTTACGTTTTGTATAGTACACTTCCTCAGACTTTTTTAAGAACTGAAAATGTCTTCGCTGTAAAGAAAACCGTTCATTGATCGGGCAGTAGAAATCAATCTGTGTGGTTTTTGAACAATATTGCCGGTTGTCCTGTAACTACTGTCTTTTTTATTTTTTCTTGTATCGGTGGCACAATACCACTCTGCGTAATTGTGAGGACAATATCAAATATTCGTTCTACGACACTGTCAATAACTTTTGTTGGTTGCTGTTGTGAAATCGGCAGCTTTGAGAGGCACGCGTTGGGGAAAGAGATGGAAAAGGGCGAATTCGTGATTAGGAACACTAAGGAATGCCACATCTAAGACGGAGTTGGTGCGAATGCGATTTGCAGAAATTGTGTACTCATCACATGCATTAAAATCATAGTTTTACCAAAGATCGACAAAATTTTCCTCGGAGAAATAACAAGAAGTCACGAAGCGTAAAATGAGAGGGGCTGGAATTTAATTCTCGGCCAACTGCAAGGAATACTCTAAGAGAACTTCTGATTGAAAAAAACTTACTTTCGCACTTGCTAATTACTTCTGTGATTACCGTTCCGGAATGCGTAATCTGATCTTAATTAATTTTTTGAAGATTCCACGGATAATATAGAATTTCCGCTCGCTAATTTATCGAAAATTTTTAAATGCGTAGGAATGTGAGTCAAAGGAGCTGGGGCAGCTTAAATTGCATCTTGAGTTGCAGGCTCAAAGATTCTTTACCGGAAAAAGAAAACATGTGATGCGCCTTAAATTTCATGGTTGTGGTACTTCAAGCGTGCGTTAAAGGAGATTCCGAGGGCACAACGGTGATGCTATCAGCGCCTTTCTAGTTCCTGTCGTTGTGTTAATAACAGTGTCTGACAGATTAAACGTGTTCACAAGTAATTACCTGTCCCCAGCGATTGTTAGCAGATTTTATAACGTCTTGACGCGTACAGATCGTACCCAACTTTGACAGTAGAAAATGATTCCATTCACATCTAAAAAATTTTATTTTTATTTTATGTGACGATGGGTGTTGACGACAATAGAAATGCAGAGCTGGAAAAATTAACAAAATGTTGTATATAATGGAGTTTGATACGTAATAAAAGTTTAAGTAGGAACGTACAAGGTTCACTCGCCATACATATAACGCAGATTAAATCAATTTACATATTTCCCTATTGCCCTCAGGATGTGCTTTGTGTATTTTAAAGGGTTAATTGAAAGTGTGTAAACGGTCCATTTAGCTGTCGATCGGACTTTACTACTTGTTATGGATTTTGTAAGATCAGTGGACATTGTTCAGGTATGCGTTGGCTTACTAGAAGTTGTTAGTCTCTAAGGATATTGTCTTTCGGGTTTTCTTGTCATGAAGCAGATAGTCTAATATCTTGACATACGGATGCATGAGAAGTTTGTCAAGTTCAAGGCTGATCAAGGGCAGGTAATTAGACGTTAGCTGCCACTTGTAGTAGTAGTCCAACGTATCTCCCGCATACCGTAAGCAAACACCGCTTTCTTAGTAGACTGAGTAAGCGACTTGTGAATCAGAATTTCCAGTATTCTCCGTCATTATCACCATCTGGAGTGTGACACTGGAACTTTTACTAACACACCTGTGGTATGCCTGCAGCTTACTTGCCTAAAAATGGATGTACGAGATGCGGTATAACTTTGGCACGAGTACTGTCGAATATCTACCTGTACTTATGGGTGAACGAGATGCAAGTGCCTATACTATATACTACTGTACTGCCAGTATTCAAGATTATTCTACAGCCGGCATACTTCTGCTTCAGTTATGTTCCTTTACCATGGACTGGAGTAGTGCCTCCAGTGAAAGTTTTTACAATGACTGATTTTTCGTCGTATGGATGGTTCCTGTGGACGTTTTAGGTGAAGGAACCTGCAATAGACAATTATTCTTCAGACAATTTACTGCATTTAGATGGTTGTGCATCTAAGCATAGCAATGTAGTACCTCAGCAAATAGTTATAGTAATTTAGGTATTGCTTTCATAAAGGAAATTCTGTTTTTCGATTACCTATCAAGTTATAAAAGTATAAAATGTGTTCTTCACGAGGTGTAGAGTGATGTAAGGTGGCTATTTTTGTTAATGTTATTGGATGTATTAATATTTGTAAAGGAAAATCATATTTTTCAAGTATTGCGGTTAGAGAAACAGTTCTTGGGAGACAGTATCTGTGTCTGCGATGGCAGCACTGTGGAGTCGTAGAATCTTTGATAGTGAGTAGTGGATAGCTGCAGTGTGCAGTGGGTGCTGATTCGTTCAGTGTACGGCGTAATGCATGGACGCACTACTGGAACTGTGTGAGTCACAGATTTTTTATGAGGAGGATCTATGACATAACAACAGTTGGATAGCATGCAGACAAAAAAAGTTTTGAAAATTGAACGAGATCTTTAACATGAAGAGTCAAAGAAAACTCGTACACCTGCCTAATATCGTGTAGGGTCCCCACGAGCAAGCAGGAGGACCGGAACACCACGTGGCATGGTCTCGAGTAATGGCTGAACTAGTCCTGGAGTGAAGTGACATCCGTGAATCATGCAGGACTGTCATTATATCAATAAGACTACGAGGGGTGGAGATTTCTGAACAGTACGTTGCAAGGCATCCCAGATATGCTCAATAATGTTCAAGTCTTTAGAGTCTGGTGGCCAGCGAAAGTGTTTAAACTAAGAAGAGCGTTCCTGGAGCCACTATGTAGCAATTTTTGGACGTGTGGGTTGTCGCATTGTCCTGCTGGCATTCGTTGTCGGAGATTTGATGTCTTACCGGATTCCTGATATTCACGCTACACTCATGAAATGGTCGTACGGGAAAATCCCCACTTCATCGCCACCTCGGAGATGCTGTCACCCATCACTCGGGCACCGTCTATAACACTACGTATACACTCGCTTAAATCTTGGTAACTTGCCATTGTAGCAGCAGTAACCGGTTTAACAACGGTGCCAGCCACATGTTTGTCTTCCATAGACGTTACTGACTGCAGCGCCGCATTCTGCCTGTTTACATATCTCTGTATTTCAATAGGCATGTCTATACCAGTGTCTTTCGCGATTCAATGTTTTTGACGAGTTATAACACTTTTCTTGCTTTTCTGGACTTGTATTGTTGGTCCACTTCACCCATGTCATGGTCGAGTTTTGATAATCAGCCTATTGATTGAGCTTCTGGGTTAATTTACCGTACCGTGGAATTTATTATATTAAATGAATTTTCATATTAGAGTCTATAAACTTTCTTTGTTTTTGTAAGTTCCTTCTTAACTGAATTTTCAGAATTTAAATGTCAAGCCATGTGTTTCATTGGTACTTTGTGTGAAGATTGGGAACTCATTTTCCCTAGACCCCCTGTAGTTAGCTTTTATCAATATTTTTTAGCTCTTGGGGAGTCTTCTTGTGTTGCTGTTTCTGCCAGTACTTTATTTCTCTTGTGATATTCATAATACGAGATTGTTTTCTTTCCTTTGCGCAATGATGGTCCTCTTACACTACTGGCCATTAAAATTGCTACACCAAGAAGAAATGCAGATGATAGACGGGTTTTCATTGGACAAATATAATGAACTGACATGTGATTATATTTTCACGCAATTTGGGTGCATATATGCTGAGAAATCAGTACCCAGAACAACCACCTCTGGCCGCAATAACGGCTTTTATACGCCTGGGCATTGAGTCAAACAGAGCTTGGATGGCGTGTACAGGTACAGCTGCCCATGCAGCTTCAACAAGATACCACAGTTCATCAAGAGCAGTGACTGGCGTATTGTGACGAACCAGTTGCTCGGCCACCATTGGTTCAAATGGCTCTGAGCACTATGTGACTTAACTTCTGAGATCATCAGTCGCCTAGAACTTAGAACTAATTAAACCTAACTAACCTACGGACATCACACACATCCATGCCCGAGGCAGGATTCGAATCTGCGACCGTAGCGGTCACGCGGTTCCAGACTGAAGCGCCTTTAACCGCACGGCCACAACGGCCGGCTCGGCCACCATTGATCAGACGTTTTCAATTGGTGAGAGCTCTAGAGAATGTGCTGGCCAGGGCAGCAGTCGAACATTTTCTGTATCCAGTAAGGCCCGTACAGGACCTGCTACATGCGGTCGTGCATTATCCTTCTGAAATGTAGGGTTTCGCAGGGATCGGATGAAGGGCAGAACCACGAGTCGTAACACATCTGAAATGTAACGTCCACTGTTCAAAGTGCCGTCAATGCGAACAAGAGGTGACCGAGACATGTAACCAATGGCACCCCATACAATCACGCCTGGTGATACGCCAGTATGGCGATGAGGAATACACGCTTCCAATGTGCGTTCACCGCGATGTCACCAAATATGGATGCGACCATCGTGATGCTGTAAACAGAACCTGGATTCATTCGAAAAAAAGTCGTTTTGCCATTTTTGCACCCAGGTTCGTTGTTGAGTGCACCACCACAGGCGCTCCTGTCTGTGATGGAGCGTCAAGGGTAACCGCAGCCATGGTCTCCGAGCTGATAGTCCATACTGCAGCAAACGTCATCGAACTGTTCGTGCAGACGGTTGTTGTCTTGCGAACGTCCCAATCTGTTGACTCAGGGACCGAGATGTGGCTGCACGACCCGTTACAGCCATGCGGATAAGATGCCTGTCATCTCGACTGCTGTGATCCAGTACTGCGTTCCGTATTACCTTCCTGAACCCACCGATTCTATATTAACAGTCATTGGATCTCGACCAACTGGAGCAGCAATGTCGCGATACGATAAACCGCAATCGCGATAGGCTACAATCTGGCCCTTATCAAAGTCGGAAACGTGATGGTACGCATTTCTGCTCCCTACACGAGGCATCACAACAACATTTCAGTAGGCAACGCCGGTCAATTTCGATTTGTGTATGAGAAATCGGTTGGAAACTTTCCTCATGTCAGCACGTTGAAGGTGTCGTCACCGGTGCCAACCTTGTGTGAACGCTCTGAAAAGCTATTCATTTGCATATCACAGCATCTTCTTCCTGTCGGTTAAATTTCGCGTCTGTAGCACGTCATCTTCGTGGTGTAGCAATTTTAATGGCCAGTAGTGTAGTTTTTTTATTGTACCATGGCCATAACATTGCGTAACAGTTCGCACTGACCAAGTCTGCTGAAATTATTGATTTCCTTATTTACCTGCTTACGAATGAGATCGGTTATCACACACGTAGGATTCTTTTCTGTTTCACTTGAGTGATATGGGTTTCAGCTCATTAGCACATTCAGGTTGTCGGTTCATCTTCCCCACGTTTGTATTTACGGCAACGCTCGCAGTAGTAAAGGCAACTCATTTACAAATCTTTTCGCATGGATCAGCCGAGTACAAACGACAGCTCATCCAATGCACTGCACTTTCATGCTTTGTGTACGCGATACTACAGCCATTTGTATAGGTCCTCGTGCACGTCGCTGTCCCATGACTTCTCTCAGCTCAGAGTATATCATCGACCCTTATGATTTCCCCACAATTCTTCTTAAAAAGGAAATCATGTAGATTTTCAAAGATAATTACCTGCTCCTCACTTACAGCGAATTCTTCAATACCCATCCTATAAACGAGTGATTTAGACGCTTTTTTAAGCGAATGCCTCCTCATTACCTAAGAAGGCATGTTAATGTCGCGTCAACAGTGCCCTCATTAAGACGGAGCACAAGCTTGGGTTACGACAAGCTCGGAAGAAAATCGGCAGTGCATTTGCCTGGATTGATTTAGGAAATCATTGAAATCCTCAAGCTCGATTATGGGAAATTGAACCTTCGTTCTCCCTATTGTTGCTAGATACCGGGTTTAAGGACTGTGCTGTAGCTTGATCACGACCTCAACACCGTGCCCCCGCCTATTCTATCACGATAACAAAAGCTCACTATTACATGGACGTGGAAGCAACTAGTAAAGTTGAAACGTCCCCTTAGAAAAATTAATGATTTATTCTGCTGATAAACCTCTTACATTATTTGATTTTCAAACAGCTGAGCAGAACTGAACGTACTCAGACATTTCGCTCTTTACCTATTCTGATGAACACTAAACTGACACACAATATTTTTAGCGCAACGCAATCTGATTTTCAATAATCCCTACAAAAGAATTGCCCTGACTAACATTAACCCGGTTTTAGGCGCTACAGTCTGGAACTGCGCGACCGCAACGGCCGCAGGTTCAAATCCTGCCTCGGGCATGGATGTGTGTGATGTCCTTAGGTTAGTTAGGTTTAATTTGTTCTAAGTTCTAGGCGACTGATGACCTCAGAAGTTAAGTCGCATAGTGCTCAGAGCCTTTTGAACCATTTGAACATTAACCTATACCTTTCACAAATAACTTACCTGACAAAAATCTTCGTTACTCGAACTACTGCAATACAGCGAGCGCCAATACTACCAGCTAAATAAAAGATTCTAACTACTGAAGGCACTAACTACTGATAGGCATAGTTAGCAAATGAAAGATTTTGATAGAGAACAAACAATTTATTTACTTTAATAGTGTTCAAAAGTCATAATATATATATTGCAGTTCATGACATCCAGTCTTACAAATTTACTGTCTCTGATGGACACACGTCCAGATCATCCGCTCTCAAAACTCCACCATCTCTCTCCCCACATCCATCACTGCTGGCGGCTCACCTCCAACTCCGCAACGCTACGCGCTGTTAACAGCCAACTGCCCAACACTACAATAGCTTATGCTCCAACAATGCAAACCAACCACAGCCTTCACACAGAACAGTCTGTGATTTTCATATAGTGTGCTACGTGGCGTTACCAACATAAAAACCTAAACAGCCTACTTACAAAGTGAGACTGTAAATGACAACTGCAAAGAATTGAACACACGTGAAAATTTAATTTAATTATGAAGTAATTTATTTCCTTAGCAGTCATTAATCACTATGGCAGGAAATGACAGCTATTAATTGACTACTAAACAATACACAATTTAAGTATGACAAAGTGAGTTATTGAGGTAAGGATTTGGAAACATATACTACATATTACAATAAACCCTCACAGTAAAAGCACAACGGTGGGAATATTGAATAAGAATTTGATTAGTACTTGGAGGGGCTCCCACGCTCAAATAATGAGGAGACCGTTATGATCAGTCACTTGAGTCCACACATTAAATGTTTTCCCCTATCTGTGTAACACTATCGCGATCGGTGATGAGGACTCTAATTAGAAAAAAATGGAAGTTTGGATGGTATTGACGCCACCAAGAACCCTTGCTGCTGAGGGTTTAAGTGCAAAAACTTTTACAAAGTCACTAGGCAGTACTGGAGCAGCCAAGATATTTTAACAGAAATTTCTTCAGAAGTACGAAGTTGGCAAACAGAAAACAGGTGGTGCAGTCGTTGAGATCTACGCCACCAACTCTTCTAATATGCTCTATCCACGAGGACTATCTTGACATGGAAATTTGGAAATTTGTGGTAAGGTCTTACGAGACCAAACTGCTGAGGTCGTCGGTCCCTAAGCTTACACAGTACTTAATCTAACTTAAACTAACTTATGCTAAGCACAACACACACACACCATGCCCGAGGGAGGACTCGAACCTCAGACAGGGGGAGTCGGTCGGGCCGTTACAACGCGATTCAGACCACACGGCTACCCTGCGCGGCAACTTGACACGTACTGCTTTGCTCGGATGATCGAGACATTGCACTTTTTAGCTCGCGATAAAGTTTTTCTCGGAGTAAACATAGAGAAGAACGCCTAACACGCAATCTTGCACCTGGACGGTTCCAGGGCTAGATCTACAGTGCCCTCCCTAAAGCGTACTGCACTTTCCCAAGTTGAGCCACCTGCGACCCCCACCACTACTGAAAGTTCCCAGTCGATGGCCACTGTGGGAACTTGCGCCAACCGTAAGATTCTAAGCGATGTGGGAAACTGGCGAGAGGCACAGTTATATAATGGAGTTTTGTTCCGTCAGTTTCATGACAGGCTGTCTGACATCACAGAATGTCGTCGTGAGCTCCCCAGTCGATTTCTTACATCCACGCTGGCACAGGAAAATATACCCTCCCACAGCTACACACGTAAGACCAAAAGTTCATCGAACTGCCAGTGTCAGAGAGGCAACCAGCAGGTTGTCTAGTGTCCGTCTATGTGAAGATAAGAATACATTACTCGCTGATGGCGCCAACCAAGTTAGGCCAAGACCCCAGAATGTCATAAAGCGATTACACTGGCGTGGGGCTGTCGCCTTTCCAGTCGCTTCACAGTGTGTACAGAGGGCTGGAAAGCAACTCTGGACACATGCACCGAGGAGGGGCAGCCGCTGTTCTTCGATGACCCAAAGCAACTCACAGGAAGGCCACCCAGTCAGCCCGTCTCTACCCTCGCTGGTCCCTTCAGGTATCCTGGCTCTGCCGTAGACAATACAAGTGAAGACATGCAGAGCCACAAAGGAAACAAACAGAGTCCCACACCATCGATGATTACAGTTCTCAATACTCATTTCATTTCCCAGAACGAACTTATTCAGCCTTCTTACACAGAAAAACAATAAAAATTTGATGAAGATGGCTAGAATGGGAGAGGTCAGATGGGAAATGGCTGGCAAAAGGCGCGTCACTTCTCAGTGTGTACACAGTGAGCTAACTTCTCTCGCACTTCATTCGGGACTGTAGACAGCATGTATGATAAAATCATGACACATTTCGCTAGCTGCTACCTTTTTTTCCTCCGAAATTCGACGAGGTCGACAACTTATAGTTGGATGAAGTCACACAAAAGGGTGCAACCATACTGTAGATCACTAAGAGTGCTGCACAACAGCTGTATTAGTCGTTCAATAAGAAGCCATCAGCTGATAAACTAGTAACCTAGTTTGACGTGTTTCAAGTGGAAGCCATCATATAGTAGTCCACAAACCAGAAATTCATAGCAGATAACAGAAAATGCAATTACACAAAAAATATACAAGAGTATGGAACTTCAGTTATTGTTAAAATTAACACCTGAAATACAAATCACGCAAATTTTGGTGATGGGGCTTGTAAAAACACGTAAAAAATAAAGCACTCATGGCAGGCTACCTAACTACAATGCATATACAGGAAGACAATTTTAGCCAACAGAGGGCGGTGATGTACACAAAAGTAGCACCATGTAGTGATAAAAGCGGAAAGAATTAAAATTAAACATTTACAAAATTTACGAAGTATGAGTAATAAAATGAACAGTTATTTAAAAAATACTATCAGTAAGAAAGACGCATATGTAAATTGACGGATAAAGAGAATAAAAATTCCAGAACCGTTACATAAATCCAAACGTTTATGCAAAATTACATAAATGAATCATGTGAAAGAAAACAATTTAAAAAGGTACAATAAAATAAATAAAGTATCAGCAATTACAAGGAAGGACAGGAACACAGCAATCAGTCGCAGTCCCATTGCTTTCGTGTTATTCTTCCATGTGAAAGGAAACAATTGAAAAAAGTACAATAAAACAAATAAAATAACAGCAAATATAAGACAGGGTAGGCATGTAGCAATCAGATGCTATCCCACTGGTTTTTTTGTTATTATTGCATATCATGATTTCAGCTATAAATCATTTTTCAGTGCATTTGAATGTGTTATAATCCAACAAACTCCCAGCAGTACATGTCACAATAAAACTCTACTGACTGTTGGGAGTTTGTTAGATTATAATTCATTGAAATGCACTGAAGGTGGCTATTTATAGCTGAAATCGGGATATGCAAGATTAATTTAAAAAAGCCATTCGGACTGCAACTGATTCTGTATTCCTATCCTGCCGTATAATAATATACCATCGCTGTGCACAACGTCTCCATATGGAATCAGACTTGGTGAATAACAGCAGTCGAAAGATAGGGCAAGAACTCAAACCCTCACAAGAATTGGGTGAGGGAGATACTGCAAGAAAGACTCATTAAAAGGTAAAATACATAATGGCATAAGAAAATACCATAAGAACACAGAGGAAAAAAGAACATTAATTATTATAAAACCTGTTGTCAAAGAAGGCAGAAACTCGAACCCCCGAGAAACAGCAATGACAAAAGTAATAAGTATGAGAAACAGCTGCATGGAGGTAGAGATATAAAAATCGGATAGTAAATGTGGGAATGCTTGGAATTACAGGCCCAGTATTTAAAACCTTCATACAAAATTGCTTAATAAAACACGTGAAACAAAATAATTTAAAAAGGCCATTCAAACAGAAATAACAGCAATCGTAAGAGGGGGCAAGGACTCAGAGCCTCGCAAGGCTAGGTGAAGGACATCGTTTAAGTAAAACACATTAAAAGATAAGATACAGAATGTGATGATAACCCGCTTCTTTCCTGCGAAATATGTACACCCAAGGTTTTTTGAAGTTATTTTTACAACAAATTCATATAATGTGGTGAGTATTATATTTTTGGGAACGGAATGTCATCAAGAGTTGAATGAAATTGACTAGTTGAGGAAACGGTTAAAATTTCCGAATGTTAGACAACCACTGACTTCGAATTGTAGAATGCCTGCAGTTAATTGTAGAATGCCTGCAGTTTGGTCTGTCATGATAACGGCCTCGATGTATCGAGTGTACAAAACACAGGATTACTTGGATCAAGAGGCTTCACAACATATTCAGTCTAACTAGATATTCGACTTTTTTGTGTCGAATTAACAACAGTCCGACCCGTCTAGATAGATATGCGTTTTAGCTTTCGGTATTTGGGGAGGTCACCGGTCCTGGATCGAATCCGCAAGGCTGATTAACGACAAGGATTGGTGTTTCGCCCACTCTGCATGCGGTTTTTAGGCGGTCTCTCACATCCATCCATGTGAATACCAAGTCGTTATCCACGTTCTGTCTCAATTAGAGGATTCTCAAACATTACACGATCCAGAATTAGATTTTCACTCTGCAGCGGAGTGTGCGCTGATATGAAACTTCCTGAAAGATTAAAACTGTGTGCCGGACCGAGACTCGAACTCGGGACTTTTGCCTTTCGCGGACAAGTGCTCTACGAACTGAGCTACCCAAGCACGACTCACGCCCCGTCCTCACAGCTTTACTTCTGACAGTACCTCGTCTCCTACCTTCCAAACTTAACTGAAGCTCTCCTGCGAACCTTGCAGGCAGAGCACTTGCCCGCGAAAGGCAAAGGTCCCGAGTTCGAGTCTCGGTCCAGCACACAGTTTTAATCTGTCAGGAAGTTTCATTACACGATCCCACTCCTTGTCGTGGGATAAAACTTGACGCAGGCAGGCACAAATCCAAAAAATTCGTCCAGGTGTATGGTAGCGTGATGGAGGGAGGGGGTGGGTGGGAGGGAGGTGCACCTAATACCCTCAACAGTAACATTCCCAAGTCAGAAAATAACATGCGGAGCCCGTAAATATATACGGGTTAACACCAGGAAAAAGAAGAAGGTAGAAGAATTAGTTTTCGTAAAGACAAGGCTTTTATATTTTCCGTGCCATGGTCGGTGCACCTAGTCTCATTCATATTCAGTGTTCGTGAAAGTACACCATCACCACAATAACTTCCGGTCTGAATAGCGTTAACCTGCTATTATGAAAGCCTTTCCTACGAGCGGCGCCTTTAATAGAGAGACGGTTAGCGGCTCGTCCGTTTGCAGGACGGGGCCAGTCCTCGGCAGGCACTTAGGAGCTTGTGGCCGGCTAACCGCTTTTTGTCTGACACCGCCAGTGTTTGTGGGATTCCTGCCGCCTCTGTTCTGTACGGCAAACAGACGCTACATCCAAAGGCAGCAGGTAGGCCGAGCAAACAGCGGTCAGTGGACAGAGAGCTTCTGCCGCTGAGCGCAGCTCCTGAGCAAACAGCTGTTCGGTCGCTTCACCTGCCCGCACCGCGCCGCGCCAGAATGTACGATGCGCCGACCTGTGGCCGCTGCTCGCACGCCGACCTACTGACACGGCTGCCCTCTGCAGTTTCCGTCGTACGTCGTGTGACAGACAGGGCTACACTTCAATAAGCGGCTTTCCGTTGTATCTTCCAAGAGAAGTTGTCTCCAATCTCTCTCTCTCTCTTTTTCGTTCTGTGCCCTTAATTATATGCTGGATGTATTTCAATTTCTGTCTTCCTCTACAGTTTTTAATCTCTGCATCTCCCTAAACTCACATGGAAGTTATTACACGATGTCTTAAGGGGGGTAGGACGTCAAACGAGTTGACTTGGAGCACGAGAGGCATCTCAGGACATTTTAATTTCCAGTGTCTATACTTTTACAAATAAATTCATAAAACTTAGTCAGCATCACCAGGAAGGATTCAGGATTCACACTCATTGCAGTGGAAGTTCGAAAATATAACCAAATAATTTTTGTACGTGCGAAATTTTATCATTTTTTCACTTACTAATGGCTGCATTTGTTGCTACAGGTACACTTTTCGACATTAGAGAGATTTTTCGATAAATTTTGCACAGCATACATACCGTACTCACAGGTGTACGAAACTCTAGAATTTATTTAATTTATGAAAAAACTAATGAACTGTTATATTTTAAACTTCATGTTTAGAAAAAACACAAATTTTATAGTTAATTACCTCAACTTTTACCACAGTTTTTAATTGATTTGGAAAATTCTAGAGTTTCATATACCTTTTAGTATGGTTTGTATGGTGTGCAAAATTCATCCAAGAACTTATGAAAAAATGTGTACCTATAGCAACAAATGGTGCCATTAGTAAGTGGAAAAAAATGATGAAATTTCACACGTAAGAAAAATTACTTCGTTATGTTTTAGAACTTCCGCTGCTATGAGTGTGGATTCTGAATCCTTCCTGGTCATGCTGACAAGTTTAATGAATTTATTTGTAAAAGTATACACTGTGTAAATTAAAATGTCCTGTGGTGCCTCTTCTGCTCCAAGTCGGCCTGTTTGACTTCCTACCCCCCTTAACCGATGTCCTATCATACTGTCCCTTCTTTTTGGAAGTGTTTTCCTTACCTCACTTTCCTCGCCAATTTTACACAGAGGCTCTGCATTTCTTACCTTTTCAGTCCACCTTATTTTCAACGTTCTTCTATAGCATCATATCTGAAACGCTTCCATTCTCTTCAATTCCAGTTTTCTTCAGTCTATGTTTGTCTACCATACAATGCTGTGTTCAAAACAAATGTTCTTAGAAATTTCTTCCTCAATTTAAGGCCAATGTCTGATATCCAATAGAACTTACTTGGCCAGGAATGTCCGCCTTGTTAGTGCTAGTCTGCTTTTCTGTCTTTCCTGCTCCATCCACCTTGAGTGATTTTACTGTCTAACTAGCAGAATGCCTTAATTTCATTTATATCATGATCGCCAGTTCTGATGTTAAGTTACTCGTTGTTCTCATTCCTGCTACTTCTCGTTACTTTCGTCTTTATTCGGTTTACAATTAATGCGTCCTCTATATTCATTTGACTGTTCATTCCACTCAACAGGTCCTGTAACTCACCTTCACTTTCACGGAGGATGGCAATGTCATCAGCGAATCATGTGACTGAGTCCTTTCTCCTTTAATTTTACTCTAGATCATAGACTTATTGAGGATTGGGACTTGGAATGTTTTAACCCTTCTTCAGGAAGGGAAATTACAAAACGCCAAACATGAAATGACAAGAAACAATTTGAATGTATCCCGAATGTGTGAGGTGAGACTGGCTGGTTGTGGAGAACTAGAAAGTTCCGACTTCCGATTGTACTAACCAGGTGAAGATAAAAATGGAATGTATGGGGTTGGAATTTTGATAGGTAAAAGATAGTTAAAAGACTGAAGGACAAGATTTATCAAGGTTGAATATGTTAGTGGAAGAATAAAGATGATGAAAGCGAAAAACAAAGATTTAGTTATCATCCAGGTCTATATGCCATCAAGTAATCATTCAGATGAAGAGGTAGAAAAATATTATGAGAAGATAGAAAACTTAACAGAGAGAGATAAAATAAATGCATGTATTGTTATAATGGGTGGTTGGAATGCTGTAGTTGGTGAAGGAGCAGAAGGAAAAGCTCTTGGGAAATTTGGACTGGGAGAAAGAAATGAGAGAGGACAAAGAGTGTTGGAATACTACAATGCAAATTTCATGGTAGTTGGAAATACTCTATTTGATAACCACAAAAAACAGCAGTATACTTGGAAATATCTGTTTAACAATAAAAGATATCAAATTGATTACATAATGATAGAACATAGATACCGAAATTGCTTTAAGAATGTCTAAAGCTTTCCAGGGGCAGATATTTATTCAGATCATGTATTAGTAGTATCTGAAGTTCTAGTTAGATTGAAAATTACCTGGAAAGGACAGAAGAGAGAGTACATTAACTTTGAGAAACTAAAAGACAAAGGCAATTGTCAAAAATTAATGTACATTGCGAAACGCCGGCCGGGGTGGCCAAGCGGTTAAAGGCGCTAAGGCCTGGAACCGCGCGACCGCTACAGTCCCAGGTTCGAATCCTGCCTCGGGCATGGATGTGTGTGATGTCCTTAGGTCAGTTAGGTTTAAGTAGTTCTAAGTTCTAGGGGACTGATGACCTTAGAAGTTAAGTCCCATAGTGCTCAGAGCCATTTGAACCATCTGAACCATATAGTGAAACCATGATGCAAGGACAGGAAACGGGATGCATAAAGAAAGAATGGGTAACTCGGGTATGATAACCAAGATGGATGACACTAGGAAATGGAAAACTGTAAACACAGAAGAAGTGAAGCTCAACTACAGGAGGTTAAATAATGAATTAAGAAGGGTGACAGAAAAAGCGAAAGAGAAACGGATGACAGAAAAGTGTGACAAGATAGAGAAATTAGAGAAAGAAGAAAAATATGATTTAGCGTACAAAGAAGCAATGGATTTGACATTCAGGGAAAAGAAAAACAACTATGGACTACAGTAAGTAGAGGCAGGAGACGGTAAAATGGTAAGAGAACCACAAGAAATAATGAGAAGATAGGAAAAATATATATAGAATGGCTATACGCTGCAGACAGCCGACCAAGTGAAGAGGAGCTTGGGATAGAAGAAGAACATAAAGTTGCAGATGATGACAAAGGAAATGCAAAACTTACTAGTGAGATTGAAGTATCTATGAAGAAGATGAAAAATGGAAAGGCAATGGGAATTGATGAGATTCCTGCGGTACTGTTAAAGTCATTCGAGAAAGAAGGTAAAAGGGAGTTGATTGAATTGTGTAATCAAATATACATGACAGGAAAATGGCCAAAGGACTTTACAGAAAGTATCTTAATACATATAGGAAAAAAAAACAGCAAAATTGTGAGTAACATAGAACAATGAGCCTGATATCACCTGCAACCAAAGTCTTGCGGAGGACGCTAAACAGAAGGCTGTATGGAAAGTTGAACTGCGTAATAGGAGATGAACAATTTGGTTTCAGGCGAGGAGTGGGAACTAGAGATGCCATTGGGCTACTGAGAGTGGTAGGGGAGAGGTACATGGAGAAGAAAAGGAAGATGTATGTTGTGTTCATTGATCCTGAGACGGCTTTCGACGGTGTCAGAAGGGACAAACTGATGGAAATCCGTCGGAAACATGGAGTTGACTGGAGTGATAGACGGCTAATTAGAAATTTATGTTAGAACCAGAGAGCGAGAGTAAAAATAGGAGGTGTGATGAGTGAAGAAATAGAACTGGGAAGAGGTGTAAGACAAGGTTGTTGTTTGTCACCAACACTGTTCAATATCTATCTGGAGGAAATTACTAATGAAAGTTTTGATGGAAGGAGTTTGTATAGGGGATCGGAGAGTGGAGTGTATAAGATTTGCAGACGACATGATTATGATGGCAGAGTGTGCAAGAGACGTGGAACAAATGTTAGATTATCTAAACACAAAATTATAAGACTATGGAATGAAGATTATCAAGAAGAAAACGAAAAACATGGTAATTGGAGGAAAAGGGGAGAAAACGCCAAATGAAAATAGGGGGAGAGGAAATAGAGCAAGTTAATAATTTCAATTACTTGGAAAGTGTAATAATAGGTTATATGTATTGCTCAACAGAAATTAGGAAAAGAATTGCAATTGTAAAAGAAGGATTCAAGAGGAAATAGATATTACATTGTGGAGCACTAAACAAAGATCTGAGGAAAAGACTTGCCAAATGTTACATCTGGAGCGATGCTCTGTATGGTGCGGAGACCAGGACATTGAGGAAGGAAGATGAAATATTGGAGGCACTAGAGATGTGGATATGGAGAAGAATGGAAAAAGTGAGATGGGAAGAACGAGTAAAGAATGAGGAAGCATTAAGAGGAATTGCCGAAGAAAGAAACATGCTGAAAGTCATCAGAAAGATATAATGGAACTGGATTGAATATTGTTTGAGGAGGGACTGTTTATTAGAAGGAATGGTGCTGGGAAAAGTGGGAAGAGGAAAAAGAAGATATCAAATGCTGGACAATATCAAAGGAAACAATTATTCAGAAATGAAATGACTGGCTATGGACAGACAAATGTGGAATAGGCTTAACCCATGACAAGACCTGCTCTAAGGCAGAATACCACACTACTACTTCTAGAACATTTATTTTCGTCATTGCTTCTTCGATGTATGGATTGAATGAACAGTAAGGGTGAAATATTACATTAGTCTATTAGACCCTTTTTAAACCGAGCTCTTCGTTCTTGGTCTTCCACTCTGTTCCCTCTTGGTTTTTGTACATATTGTATCCTACACGTCTTTCCCTCTAGCTTACCCCTATATTTCATAGAATTTCGAAAATCTTGCACCATTTTACACTGTCAAAAGCCTTTTTCAGCTCGTCAGATCCTATGACCTTGTCTTTATATTTCATCAGTCTTTATTCTGTTATCAACCACAACGTCAGAAGTGCCTCTTTGGTTGTTTTACCTTTCCTAAAGCCAAACCGATCATCATCTAAGAGATCCACAATTTTATGTTTCGTTCTTCTGTGCACTGTTCAAAAAATGGTTCAAATGGCTCTGAGCACTATGGGACTTTACATGTGAGGTCATCAGTCCCCTAGAACTTAGAAGTACTTAAACCTAACTAACCTAAGGACATCACAGACACCCATTCCCGATGCAGGATTCGAACCTGTGACCGTAGCGCTCGCGCGGTTTCAGTCTGAAGCGCCTAGAACCGCTCGGCCACACCGGCCGGCGTCTGTGCATTGTTCTCGTCACCAACTTCGATGCATGAGCTGTTACGCTGATTATGCGATAATTCTCGTACTTATCGGCTCTTGCAACCTTCGGAAGTGTGTGGATCATGTTTCTCCGAAAGTCTGATGGTATATCGGCAGTCTCATACATTCTACACACCGAGGGGAATAGTCGTTTTATTGCCACTTTCACTTATTACTTTAGAAATTGCGATGGAATGTTATCCCTCGCTTCTGCCATATATTATCGTAAGTCTACCAAAGCTCTTTCAATTTCTGATTCTAATAGAGAAGCTTAACAATCAGATTTGGTGAGCAAGCTATGAAGATAGAGCAGTAAATACACTGACGGAAATACACTAAGTGACACGATAATAAGTGATGTGACAGGTAGTTTATCATTGTAGCAGAATATGATAACAACTTCAGACCAAGTCTACACAGAAAATAGTGGCCAAACAGTGATGTCAGTACATGGAGTACCTCAGCCACCCATCCCCTCCCCCGCTACCCTCCTCTGGCGGGTTGCAAGGCAGGTATATACTCTCGCAAGCTAAGGAAAATGCCGAATGACTTCTGCGATGGATAGCTCAAAGACTTTTTGTTGCAATTCAGCAATGTTTCTGGCCGGCCATGGAGGACGACCAAATTTCCGCTGTATCATGTCCCGTTAGTAGATTGGCGAGAGATAGAGCGATTTTGCTGGCCACGGCAGTTGTTGAACATCATGAAGAGCATACTGAGTCACGTCGCAACAGTTGTGTATGGACGAGCATCGTCGAAGAAATGGTAGTAGCATAGGAATAATAGCCTGAGCAATGTGGCTGGGAGTGGTTACGTTACCTTGCAGAAACACGTAACGTAGCCGCGAGCTGTAACTTACGGCCCCCACACCATGAAGCATGTGACGGCACCTGTATGTCTTGAGGGAATGCAGTCTGGTGCAGCTCACGAGGTCGACACCATATCTGTGCACGTCCGTCAGTCGCATATAGACAGAACTCACTTTCCAATCAACCCTTTCACGACACAAGAATATCCATGCTTGGCGGTGTTGTGATGTCAATGGTAGCGTGGTCAGAGGGACATGTAATCTTAATGCTGCTGGAGACAAACGGTTGCGCTGGCCTCTGATAACGGAGCAGGTGCAACATGTGCCCAGATTTCGTACCAGGATGATTTGCAACTGGCCATTGGTGTTTGTATCATGCGTAGATTGTGATGGGCGTCTTTGCTAAGCGAACGTCCACAACCTGGCCTACAGATGCGGGAATGTTCCACGGACAACTCGTGAAAGCAGCGGCACACCACTGATACATTGTGTCCAACATGTGCACCAGTTCGTCGATACGTCTGTCCACGTTCCCGCTGGTCCTCAATCTGACCTCGTTGAAACGGCTCAAGCTGTTCACCAGGAGATCTACTCGTCGGTGGTGCATCGTTGTTACTTGAATGTTACAGACACACTTTCATCTCTACATACAGGACACTTACTACCTGCAGAGTTAAAACAGAGGGTGCACAAAGAAGGGCTGCTGAGCGCCCTTTGATCGCCAATGACCTTGACATTTGAACCACTGATGCACAAAGCCCCAGGATGCACATATTATTTTGGTGTCCCTTGAAGCAGTTGCATTTATTTCAAGTTATGAGAAGTGCAATGCCTCTATAAAGTAAGTCGCGTACAAGATGCCAGTGCGACCTACTCCGCTGTTCCAGTGTCTGAAATTCTTATCAAGTAGACATGACGTGACACACCCAATGAACAGAGAGCCGTTCTTGTAGCACCATAACAGAATGTGTAGCCCATACAAAACTGCAACAGAACTACATCGGGAAGTGGAATCTTTGGACAGTACAACACAGTTCTAGCGTAACCTTGTTACTTAAGTTAAGAGAATCGGTGTTCTAAGAAGTGCGACCAGCGTCATGCCACGGTCGTACATCTTGCATAGATATAGTAAGACAGATTATAGCAAGTACAGGGGTAGTCTTGCAAAATATATATGTAGACGTACATAGAAAAGGAATCATTGGTGTAGAAGTAAACATTTAAAAAGTGTGGTGTTGAAACACCAGTGAACTGGTCATGGTCCCCAAGAAGGGAAATATGCTCACGACAGAATATGAAGAGACTGCCTGGGTTTTTTCAATAAGTTCCCGTCAGTTCTTGAAAAGCACTCTTCGGTTAATACAATCTGGAGAGTACTGACTGAGAAGCTCCAGTTGTATTTGTGTTACGGTAGTACGAGTCACACCTTCAGTCAATGCTAATGATGTTCTAACAGTATATCTTCCACTTGACTATGCTCGCCTTTATACAGGTTCCTCTTAGTAACCACAATCACTTATGGCCTCATGTAGAATGGCTTCTACGGCTCGTCACCGGGCCCAAAATGTCCTTTTAGAGATTCTCCCAACAGAAAAGTCAATATTTCTTTCTCGCAGGCTCTAGATTTGCCTCTGGCTGATTATTCAGACACTTGGAGTTCATTGAGAATTGTGTGCCCAGGCTCATAAATACACTACTGGCCATTAAAATTGCTACACCAAGAAGAAATGCAGATGATAAACAGGTATTCGTTGGAGAAATATATTATACTAGAACTGACATGTGATAACATTTTCACGCAATTTGGGTGCATAGATCCTGTGAAATTAGTACCCAGAACAACCATTTCTGGCCGTAATAACGACCTTGATACGCCTGGGCATGGAGTCAAACAGAGCTTGGATGGAGTGTATATGTACACCTGCCCATGCCGCTTCTACACGATACCACAGTTCATTAAGAGTAGTGACTGGCGTATTGTGACAAGCCAGTTGCACACCACCATTGACGACACGTGTTCAGTTGGTGAGAGATCTGGGGAAAGTGCTGGCCAGGGCAGCAGTCGAACATTTTCTGTATCCAGAAAGGCCCGTACAGGACCTGCAACATGCGTTCGTGCATTATTCTGCTGAAATGTAGGGTTTCGCAGGGATGGAATGAAGGGTAGAGCCACGGGTCGTAACACATCTGAAATGCAACGTCCACTGTTCAAAGTGCCATCAATGCGAACAAGAGGTGACCGAGACGTGTAACCTATGGCAACCCGTACCATCACGCCGGATGATACGCCAGTATAGCGATGACGAATGCACAATACCAATATGCGTTCACCGCGATGTCGCCAAACACGGATGCGACCATCATGATGCTGTAAACAGAACCTGGATTCATTCGAGAAAAATGACGTTATGCCATTCGTGCACCCAGGTTCGTCGTTGAGTACACCATCGGAGGCGCTCCTGTCAGTAATGCAGCGTCAAGGGTAACCGCAGCCATGGTCTCCGAGCTGATAGTCCATGCTGCTGCAAACTTCGTCTAACTGTTCGTGCAGTTGGTTGTTGTCTTGCAAACTCCCCCATCTGTTGACTCAGGGATCGAGACGTGGCTGCACGATCCGTTACAGTCATGCGGATAAGATGCCTGTCATCTCGACTGCTAGTGATACGTGGCCGTTGGGATCCAACACTGCGTTCCGTATTACCCTCCTGAACCCACCGATTCCATATTCTGCTAACAGTCATTGGATCTCGACCAAAGCGAGCACCAAAATCGCGATACGATAAAGCGCAGTCACCATAGTCTACATTCCGACCTTTATCTAAGTCGGAAACGTGATGGTACGCATTTCTCCTCCTTACACGAGGCATCACAACAACAGTTCACCAGGCAACGCTAGTCAACTGCTGTTTGTGTATGAGAAAATGGTTGGATACTTTCCTAATGTCATCACGTTGTAGGTGTCGCCACCGTCGCCAACCTTGTGTGAATGCTCTGAAAAGCTTATCATTTGCATATCACAGCATCTTCTTCCTGTCGGGTAAATTTCGCGTCTGTAGCACGTTATCTTCGTGGTGTAGCAATTTTAATGGCCAGTAGTGTACCAGTGTAAGTTGTTCGCCATAGATTAGAAGTGGGTGCATAGTGTTCAATAGTCTTAACTGTTTTGCTGTTAAATCTCCCATTACTCTCCTGCTGGGAAACCTAAAATTATCATCTCCATTTCTTTTTCGTCTCAACACACTGCCCACCCAAAAACTTTATTCCTGGTGTGTAAGCCCTGTCAGCCCAGTATGCAGCAAGTCCAATGAGTTTTTCAACTAACAGCTGCAGACACATGTGTGCATAGCTTCTGCCACACACTTTAACACTCGAACAAAAGGCAACGACGCGTGGACTCTTGACACGAGTTGACTGAGATTTAAAACCCGGACATTTCTTTTTCTGAGAAAAAAGGTTTGGTGTTATCAATACGAACTTACTACGAAATGAAAAACTGCAGAAATTCACATGAAGAGTAAACGCTGTAATTATGTAAACTAAATTGAAGCCAATATGATGTACTAGTTGAACTACATCTCAAACAAAGGTTTTGCTAACAGTTTCACATAGTTTTATGTGCGCTGTACTAAGTGGGAAAGAATAAGTAGAAAATTTGTAGCATTAAAACCGGCTTCTTAACTTTCTCTACTTTTTATTAATCGTACTTCGAGTTGTTTTTTTAGGCAGGTTATTTTCTTAAACATTTTTCCGAAACGACAGCGTTTAAATATTATATTTGAAAATTATCTTAACGTTGTTTATTAAATGACACGGCAATACGGCAGAGTGTATTTCATTATAATGTTTTTTGTTTTTCTTTGTTGCTGTTGAGGTTTACGGCGCCACTTCTCGATGCGTTGCTCTCAATTCACTTCCAGCAATGTAGGCTGAAGCTTTGAAACTGTTAGTCACTCGTGCTGCTGAAATGTCGGAGAAAGCACCAAACGTCCGTCGGCCGAAGATTCCTGAATTGACGTCAAGAGGCAACTGTTAGGTTCTTTTCCCTCCTCCTGAGTCAGCGTGTTGAAATGCTTGAGGAAATAAGCCATCACAGTGTGTTGGCAAGTAATTCAGTTTTTAAGTGCAAAATGGTACAACACGGTTGAAAAGCACTGGGACAATAAGTTCCTGAAAATAACGACATTCCCTGCATGAATAAAAGTAATTGACGCATACCAAGCGCAAGTCATAACTATCGTTATCGTTATCGTCACTGTCATCATTCATCATCATCAATTAGGGGATTTGGCTACTTTCGGTTTAAGAGGTCACCTCTGTTCTGGGTCATTCTGCACTGCGCTTCACATAAGGGCAGACGTTTATAAAAAACACACACTATTTAAAAGATGCATCAGATCCACGCTTTTGAAGACACAGCTATGAAATTGTGTACCATGCTTTACATGCAATTAACATATTTACTGTTAAGTTCCTTGGATTATGCATATTTAATTTTTTATAGAATTTAAAAATTTTATTTAAGAAAATGTACTTTGTACCTTTTTCCAAGAGATTTCTATAAAGTTCTTTCTGTTCAAACTCTTTATGTAAAGTAAGCCTCTCACATGAGATTTTTTTGAATGTATCGAATGGAAGAGTTTTAATATTTCTTTAATTGTAATTCTGTAGTTCTGTAAGTAATTCATCCAAAATTCCAAGCACTGTGGCCCATACCTCAGCTTACACTCAGAATTTTAAAATTTGCTCATGAGACAATATTTATTGGGTTTGTGGAAATTAGCATACCAACTTTCATAATTGTAGCCTCAAAATGATTCTGATAAAAATGTACATAAAATTTAAAAAACCTTAATGTTTAGGAAATCCAATTTAAAGTTGAATGTAAAGCTCTTTCTTACGTCACATCTTCAGAAGGCCCCAGATTTTTACTCAGGCTCCCCTATCCCTCCCGGGCTTGTCTTCTGTTTTTTTTTTTGCCTTTTTTTTCCTTTATCAGGTTTTCAACTGGCGTTTTAGTGGCAGACAGGCGCTACAAATCTATTTTTCTCAATATTTTCTGAGTGATATTTCTTAACTTCAAACCTATTCTCTCTAATACCTTCACCCTCCCTACGCTCACATTATTATAATGTAATATCCACTGTACTTCACATATTTTAAAATCTACAAAAAGATATATATACGTTATGATTCGCCTAATATTTCCTAACAACTACATAAAATAAAATGAATATAGAGTTTTGGAATCTAGGAATGAGTGAAAAACGTTACATTGGCATGTCATATTAAGCACTTATGTATGTTAGCAACATAACTGCACTGTGCTTAAATTTTTGAAAAGGAAAGAGCTTTTAAGAATAATTAAATTTTTACACGAAGTTGGAAACAATAGGGAAGTGCGCTCGCCTAATTCGCGTGGCTTGGGTTCGACTCTCAGCCAATGCAAATTGTTGAACGAAGAGGCAGGTCATTCATAATACGCATAAAGATGGAAAAAAATCAGCAGAGTTCCGGACTGGTTACCGCTCGTTCGAGTCTCGTTTCGGGCATTATCCTTTCTTCATTCAGTTCGTATATCTACGTCATCTCTGTATATACAAGGCAATGTCCCGACTGACTGACTCACCCACTCCTCATCGCCCAGCCCAAACCACAAAGAAGAGAAACTTGAAATTTTCGGAGGGTGTTGAGCTTATATTGTAGTTGACGTTTAAGAAGGGACTTATTTTTTTAATTATGTCCCTAAGGGCTTGACATAGGGATGGAAGGTTTTTTGAAAATATGTTGCCATTAAGACAATTTATAAGCTAAACCATCGAAAATTGGTTTCTCAGTAATAAATAAGAAAATATGTGTTTCAGAATTTTTGGAAATTCACGCACTAATGGAGTAAAATAGCTGGTGAACGAAGTTTTGAAAATAAATCGTATTTAAAGAACTACTAAAGCGTTTTTGAGGGTGTTCTATTCATCTATGAAAACTGGTATTCGAGATAAAAAAAGTACGTGTTTTAGGAAATTCAGTCCCCTGAGGGAGTGAAATAGGGCATGGAAAGTTTTAAGAAATAATTTAGTATGAAAGCCTTTCCGAAGAAAAATCTATGAACAATCACATTGGGATCTCTCTTAGTGATAAAAAATACGTGTTCCACTGTTTATCGAAATTCAGCCCACAGGGCGATGAAATAAAGCATGAAAATTTTTAAGAAAATATTTCATTATATTAAAAAAAAGCTAAATACATGAAAACTCGTATTTCACTTCTTGATCAGACGTAAAGAAATGTGTGTCTGAGGACGAAAATTTCTATGGAAATATCACTACAAGAGCGCAAAAGTTGTGATCAACAAAAGCCTGTCACTCCGCTTACCTGAATCGCTTTTTGGTCAGAAATACATGCTTTATAAGCCTTAATTAGCGTGAAGAATTTAGAAGGTGTTGCAATTTTTCAGCTATATCAGAGAAAGCTAGCGCAAGTCGACCAGTGCGGCATCGACCGAAATAAGGCCTGCACTTGGTGGACGAACTTCCCAGGATGGGGCCTCCAGGCCATCGATGCTACACGCTCATTTCATTTCAACAGTCACCGCGGTAAACTGACTGTCGGAATTGCATGGAAAAATAAACGGTTTATTAACACATTAATTTTTAAGTAGGTCTAATTTTTGTTTATTAAGTTATTTTTGATGTAATTACCATGCTAAAGCAAGTGTGGACAGGCAGGCGCTAAGCTAGCTGAAATATTAAATTGACCAAATGTATGCTTAACATACACTGTCGTCAGAAACAGCCTGAAAAGCTTGTAACGGAGTTTCAGGGTAGGTTGTGCTGAGAAATAATTATTCGGAAAAGAATTCGATATGTTGTACCATTTATAGTTAGCACTGAAGTTAGCCACTCTAACCGCTGAGCGTGCAAATTATAGCGGCCTGCCAGACACGGTGTCGTAGAACGTTTTCTCTGTTTGGTTTCCTAAAACTGAAAAAGAGAGCGAGACAAAAATTGGACATAGGACGGTAGCAAATACCGAACACGAGCGAAAGTCTTATCAGTCCCGTGCGCTATCGTCTACGCTATGAGAACAACTGGAAATATGTGTTTGAGGGGGGGGGGGCAACTTGAATTTGTGTACGTAACGGCCTGATTGGCTAACTTCAATGCTAACTACCCCGGAAAGGCGAAACGTATCGAATTTTATTCGTAACAGTTATTTCTCAGTACAACATACATTTGAAAATCCATACAACCTTTTCATGCTTTTTCTGACCACCATGTATATCTAATTGTCGTTGTTATAAAGGACGCACTTTTTCTTATTTCTAAACACATATCACGCACGAAAAACCAATTTTTGTTGCAAACATAATTTCTCCATTGCAGATATTTTACAAACGATTGCGTAAATTTAAAGAAAGACATAACACATTGAATTATTTTCGTTTCTTCCTGGGAATACACTTCCAACACTCACCTTTGTTTAAAATTTTGTCACAGTTGGGAGTCGAACGTGGATTGCTCATGTAGCGTACAAGCACTCTGCCACATACCCACACTGCCTGTCGAAAAGTGGACCTGACTTTATAATATTAAAAACAATCGGAAAGCTTTAAAGCCTACATTCTTGAGAATATTCTAGAGTTGCACTGAACTGCCGTTTATGATTTATATTTGGGTTCTAAGTTACATAATTACAAATAAGAAGAAAAAATTGCCGGCTGGAGAGTGGTGTCCTTGTGAGACATTATTTCCACACGTCTAAGCAGCTAAAAAGGGAGGCAGAAAGTGTCCAACTAATGGACGACCCATTACCCCCGCAGTGCCATACTGGGGCCATCGATGGTTGACAGACTCAGATGGCTGTCGCTTTATCTTTGAGCCGTCAGGAATTCATTTCTTACCAAGTGGATGTGGGAGAAAATGTACATGGCAGGATTCAGCGGCCGGCGACCGATATCGTATTCAGTGGCTTCCTACGGCTTCTGGCTGCTCAGTTTGTATGTAGACGAAATGAGTACAACGTGGAACTGTCAGTTGGTAAATACGTGGCTGTTATACATCTCCATAGCGCAGACGCAGGGGGCAGTGTTAATATATTCAGGCGACGTGAAGAGGCATTCAATTCGAATCCTTACAACATTAGAAAAATCCCGCCTTTTTCCAAAAAAGGAAGAAGAGGTGGCAGGGTATAATTTAGCAGATGAGGGAATGATTGAGTTAAGGTGCGTCGATAATGTGGAGTTACTCCACATCTGTTGATTGCATGTTTGCAAATCTCCAAAGTTACAGTCTCCAACTACGTCATTATCTGTATCTGCACCTACATCATACTCTGCAAACCACCAAGCGGCGTGTGGCGGTGTGCTGCACTCGTGAATGGCATGGGGGAAGAATAACTGACGATAACACTCTGTATTGGCTCTAATTTATGGAATTTTCTCGTCGTAGTCATTTCGCGAGATGTATGTAGAAGGAAGTAACATGTTGTCCGACTCTTTCCGGAAAGTGCCCTCTCTATGTATTAATGTTAAACCTCCCTGAGGCAAACGACTCTCTTGTAACGTCTGCCACTGAAGTTTTTTGAGCATCCCTGTAAGGCTTTCGTGTAGACTAAATTTTCTCGTGACGAAATGTGCCGCTCATCGACGAATCTTCTCCGTCTCTTCTACAAGTCCTAGCTGATGAGGATCGTAAACTGATGAATAATACTCAAGAACCAGTCGAACAAGAGCCTTGTAAGCCCTTCCTTCTTGGATGAGTTACATTTCCTTAAGATTCTTCCTGACATCTGGTTTCTCCTCCTGTTTGTTTGTGTTGTCATTCCACTTACGGCCGCTATGGATAGTTACTACTGCATATTTTACGGTTAATTCTGTTTCCAGTAACTTTTCATCAATTGTTTGGTTGTGCAGTAGAGGATTTCTTGTCCTATCTGTGCATACTATGTTACATTGGTTTACAAATGTTTTTTATTCTAGTCTTTGATCACTATATCAGTTCTTTTGATGATGACCCGTTTCAGTCCGTAATGACCATCCTCAGATCTTTTCTACACCATGTCCTAAAGTGATAAGGTCATAATGGGATCGTCAAAACATACAAATATAATCAGCACAACATCGTCACATAGATCTGATTATATTTATGTGTTTTGACGATGCCATTATGTCCTTTTCTCTTTAGGATATGGTGTAGAAAAGATCTGAGGATGGTCATTAAGGACTGAAACCAGTCATCGTCAAAAGAATTGATACAGTGATCAAAGACTAGAATAAGAAACATTTGACAGTATTGGATCACTGTTCGTATAAGCAACTATGTCGCAGCTGGTGAAACATTGGTTTACGTTCAGAGTCAACTGCCAGAGCCTGCACCATTCATCGGTTTTCCGCAAGTCATTCTGCAAATGGATACTGTCTTTTGACGTTGCTGCTTTCTAATAGACAACCGCATCAACTTCGAACAGTCTTAAAGAGCTTTCGATGCTTCCTACTAGACCATTTATATTTGCTGTAAACTATAATGGCCCTAAGACACTCCATTGGGATACTTCGGATACTACTTGTACAAATACATCTGTCAACTTTGTTCCGTTAAGTGCGACATGTTCATTTCTGCATTTCTGTCTGCCAGGAAGTCTTGAGTCCAGTCGGTAATGTGCTCCGATACTCGGTAAGCTCCTCCTTTTTTTATTCTTTTATTTATTATTTAATTTATTGTTTTTTATTAAATGTGAATGCGGGACGGTGTCAAATGCCTTGTAGAAATCAAGCAACATGGTATCAACCTGAGCGCCGTTGTCTACAGCTGCGTGGATCTCATGGAAGAAAAGAGCGAGCTGAGTTTCTCTAGATCTCTGTTTCCGGAATCCATGTTTATTTTTATAGAGAATATTCCGTTCTCCAAAACTGTTGAAATTCTTGAGCATAAAACATGTTCCATAATTCTACACCAGACTGACGTCAGCGATATAACCCTTTAATTATGTGAGTCCGTGTACGACCCTTCTTGGAAAGGAGAATGACCAGCGCTTTTCCCCAGTTGCTAAGTACCTTTCGTTGCTCCTGCGATTAAGCCTATCAAATGGCCATGCAGGACACAAAAGTGTCACATAACAAATTTTATATAATCGGACAATATGCTTCTTCATTCCACCTGACCGTTCTACTTCCGCTTCCAGACTTCAGTTCGTCCTTGTTGTTAAGTCTGACCATCAAGGAAAATTGAACTTACTTATAGCATTCCGGGGATTAAAGGCTTACGGGTCACTGCGCATGGGTGATACTTCAAGTATGAATCCTGAAGCATAGAATATGTATCAGCAAAAGTTATCACTTATTTCTATCTTCCATTTCAGTATTCATTCATGCATAGGTAATACTGTACACTACAATTATTTAGTTTTGCAGTATCTGAACACTTTTCTTTGGAGAGGCCCACTGTGTTAATGTGTATTGCATGACTGCATGATTAGTTACACACAGTGTCCAGAATTACGAGAAACTGTGATATTCTCCTTACACCTCATAATAATTTGTTTCGCGGCAGTCTCTGTGAAATACAAGTTAATGTAGCGTGTGCAGATTTCTTGTGTTTGGAACCGTGATACTGTAGCCACGAGTTTCACACAGCAAATTATTGCGGAAACAAGTCATAAAACCAAACGACCATCCGTCGGTAGCAGCCGATGTTAATTTCGCACTGTATCAATACCAGAGCAAAAGATAAAAAGCACTGGACACAGCGCTCTAACTAAACAGGCTTTGTGTAGCTTGTGGCGCTCATGTCACATTGAAAATCTGCAGTGGGAGTGATTATTTTATTTTTACGCAGTTCTTTATGGCTGGTCTATGTGTTACCGCTGGCCTCAAACGAATAACTGCAGTATTTATCTACTAGTTTTTACTGTGCTGGTCCGTCTACAATATTTTTTGTGATGAAGAGACACCGTAACAGCAGTGTCAAATTGCTATTATTTCGTAAAATAATGAATTTAATTACAAACCGCATGTTATGAATTCATCTCTTTATACTTAAAACGCAGTACTCATGACGAATTAAACGTGTATCTTATGATCATTAATGCATGGATTAATGAAACATTGAAATTTAAAATTTTCTCTCAATCTGTTAGTGCGTTCTAGGCAACAGCGCCGATTAGAAACTCGTTACTTTGACGAGCCAAAATATTACCACCCTTCCCATCATGGAAATGAATATCACATGGTGGCCCTTCGAGTACGTGATGCAGTAAGAAAAACATGTAAGCGGAGTGTGATGTGTGGTAGTCACTCCAGAAATGGTAATAACTCCAGCGGAGGAACCTGCTGACACAATAGACATTGAGTGAGGACAGATTGTTATGGCGTGAGACTTGGAACTAGCATCTTAGAAACGCCGGTCCAGGTCGCCACTTGACCTGCTATATGTTGTCCATCTGTTGAAAACGGTTGTCGGGTGGTGAAACCATGAATACGCTACGTGGCGTCCATGATTCATAGGCAGGTTTCCCAGCTCTGTAAAGCAGGGTAGGACGAGATCTGTGGCAGAACTGACGGCAGAGTATAGTGCTGAGACAGACGCAAGTGTTCCAAGGTGACGCAACGACATAGTCAGTTACGACTGTACTGGGCATTACGATTGTAGTGGGCATAGCATCATCAAGATCGGACCGTAGATCAATGGAAACGTTCTCCGCTGTATCATGTTTCTTGTTACACATGGCTCGATATTTCTTAATGCTGATGAACGCTGTTCGAAACACATACCTCACTACGGTCGAAGGGCACATGATTTTGCTTTGGGGAAATTCTTCTGAGATTTCAAGGGGCAAGTGGTACAAATCGAAGGCACCATCACGGTTCTAGATTATGTGAACTTCGTTGTGGACTACCTACATCGCATCATCTGTCTTCCTACACAGTGTCTGCGTCTTCCACTGTCATAAATGTCCGTGACACAATGCCAGAATTATGACGCAATGTTCTGAAGAGGATGACAGTAAACCCACCTTACGAGAATTCTCCTTCCAACCCCCTCTCTCCTCTCCTATTCAAGCTTGTCACCTGGCTGGTCTTGCCGGTCTAATCACAGCGACATATCACTCTTCAGGAGCCAGTGCTGATTAATAATATTATAAAACGGAATTTTTATTGGCAGCCCTGAGCGCTGTATCCTAAGTGGGTCTCATTAAACTTCCTGCCACTCCGACTTGTGAGCATGGGGTTCAGTGACTATGAAAACAGAATCATAGAGTATAACCGATTCAGAACTTGGTTTACAACCAACATATTAAACATTGCAAGGAAATTTACATTCATTACTGACAATTACAGTTCAAGTAGTTGAAAGTAGGCTGTTTAGGTTTTTATGTTGGTAACACCATGTAGCGCTCTATATGAAAATCACTGACTGTGCTGTGTGAAGGCTGTGGTTGGTTTGCATTGTTGGAGTAATATTCGCCATAGTAGTGTTAGGCAGTTGGCTGTTAACAGCGTGTAGCGTTGCGCAGTTGGAGGTGAGCCGCCAGCAGTGGTGGAAGTGGGGAGAGAGTTGGCGGAATTTTGAGAGCGGACGATCTGGACGTGTGTCCATCAGAAAGAGTAAATTTGTAATATTGGATGTCGTGGACTGATATATATACATATATATATATATATATATATATATATATATATATATATATATATATATATATAATGACTTTTGTACACTATTAAGGTAAATACATTGCTTGTAGTCAGTAGTCAGTGCCTTCAGTAGTTAGAATCTTTTATTTTGCTAGCAGTATTGGCGCTCACTGTATTGCAGTAGTTCGAATAACGAAGATTTTTGTGAGGTGAAACGTATAGGTTAATGTTAGTCAGGGCCATTATTTGTAGGGATTATTGAAAGTCAGACTGCGTTGCGCCAAAAATATTGTGTGTCAGTTTAGTGTTGATCAGAATAAGTAAAGAGAGAAATGTCTGAGTACGTTCAGTTCTGCTCAGCTGTTTGAAAATCAAATAATGTAAGAGGTTTATCAGCATAGTAATTCATTAAGTTTTCTAAGGGGACTTTCATAGTATATGGGTGGTCGCATGAATGTCGCTAACTAGTTGTTGAAAAGATTCTGAGATGGACTTGGATGGTAATTTGGTTATGACTTTTCACTTTTTGGTTACTGAATCATGAAGTCATGTGATCCATGTACAGTGAGTGATTGTAAGGCGTGACGTGGACGGTGAAAGAAGACCACTATCTTACAGAAGCAGAGCGACAGTTAGAGAGATCACCGATTCCAGCCAAATTAACAAGTTATTGAACCTACCTGCGTCTGTCGTGCTGGTGCTGGCATGTAATCATACCACAAGCCTACGTGGTAGCCACTGAACAGCAGTGGCGTACCTCGAGGGAGCCCTGCACCTCTTCTGGTCGAACATGCACTCCTCTGAAACTGACCATCAATGTGCCTCCAAGTCCGAACTCTGCTCCCAAAAAGTATTCAACATAGATGCCAAAAATGTGAATCATTCGTCTCGAAAACCTGAGCGCGCAACCTCTTACTCGAAAGCCAAAACCCGAATGTCTAAAAAGTCACTGTCTTTGCTACATGCGACAGATTTTTGCACCCCCAAAATTTCTTGCAAATTACTATGTTTATTGCCAACTTAGGCCAATGGCGTAGTGTTTAATGTCTTTAATCCAATCTGAATCGGTCCCATAACAAGTACTCTGCCAATCAAAATCGCTACTGGCCTTCTCTGTCCTAAAATCTAACTGGTGACTATCAATGACAGAACGTGCTTTTCCCGCTGGTGCGATTTCACTATCGTGGGAAAACAAACTGGGAAAAAAATGGAAAAAGAAAGTAACTGAGTCACAGTCGGTGGTCATCTTTTGGTGCGATTTCTAAAGTCGTTACCTGTGGCCGGAGCCGAGCACCATATCTCTGAAATCCCTCATACTATTAGGAAGTATTTCTCATCAACCTGATGTCATACCGTACAGCCCAGCGCCAGCCTACTGACTGTCCATCCTCCTGCACAAAGATCGATTTCCGCTTTCTCTCTGCCGTTATTTCACTGCCCGGCTTATGAAAGGACGCCGCCGTCTATATCCAAGGAAACGACCCCTGTGGCAATTCCTCGTTTCCTAGCAATCGCCTCTCCCATGCCCCTCTCATGCCAAGAAATTCACATCAGCGTACACTTCGCTAAAGAGTGAAATTCATTCTGGAAACATCCATAAGCCACGTTGAGACACTGGAGTACGTAAAGCTGTGAGAACGCGTCGTGAGCCGTGCTTGCGTAGCTCAGTTTGTAGAGCACATCTTCGCGAAAGGCAAAGGTCCTGAGTTCGAGTCTCGTTCCGACATAGTTATTAAAACTGTATGACGAGCCGAGATTCGAACATGAGACCTCACAGGAAGTTTCACCTCTCAACACCAGTTGAAAAGGAGCCTTTGTGCGTACAAGGTAAGGACACTTTCCGACTAGGGGGCTGAGCTTACCCGTCTTGGTCTCCCAGCCAACAATTCTATCTGACTTTGTCAATGTGTATTATCGGTAGCACGAGCTGAAACCGTGAAAATAACCCCGGGGTCAGAATTAAGCAAAATATTTCATGTCAGTAGTACTGGCGGGCCTTTAAATATAAAAATTTAACAAATTTCGAAAGTAGCTCTAGCTCACATAATCGAGGCCTGTTGTGGGAGGCGGAAAACAATTCCAGCGCGACATCAATGTTTCTTTCACAATTCCGAGTTTCGTAAGTGCACTTTCATTGTAGGGGTTTTCCTGCAAACTCTTCACAATAGTAACAGCGGATCGTCAGATGTGACTATCAGAGTGCTTTAGCTCAAGCTGGTGTTATTCGGCTTTTGTATTGCGCAATACGAGGAAGCAAACAGGTGCAGGTGGCAGCAGGTATGATAAAAGGAAGCGAGCTAAGCAAAGTCAACATAAACCGTATAGCTTCCAGAGACACAATCTCTAGCAGTATGCAGCGAAGACGGCGAGCATTATCTAAATCTTAATTGCTATTTTAACAGTACAGGAAGCAGATCTGGTACGACGATTAACGTTCCCTTCAGTGACTGTTATCAAACATGTTGTGTAGCGGGAACGCAAGTGACGTCTGGAGTGCGTTGATCAGAGTAATGACATTCTTTCGCAACATTGCGCTCAAAAGAGAGTTACAAATGTGCTGTTACTTCCTTTTTCGATGTTCATGCGTCATCGTCATAATATTTCTACAAATTATGAAATGAAGCTACTTAATTAACACTGTCAATGTAAAATAAACATTCCGGACAAAGAATTAGTAGCCCCTAAGAGACAATAGGTTATTACAGTAGACTGATAATGATTCCAATTCTGCGAGAAACGCAGACCACAATTGTTTTCAGGAATTCCTGATCCAATGAACCCATTGATGATTAGATCTTTAATATCTTCGTTACAGAATAGTATTTGTTGCACCATACATTATTAATTATTTATAGGATTTATGCCAGTCTTCATCAACGGTTTTTTATCCTCTACAGTTCCTTCTCGTACTATGGAAGTTATTCCCGATGTCTTAACATATGTCCTATCATCGTGCCGTTTCCTCTTGTCTGTATTCTCCATGTGTTCTTTTTTTCGCCGATCCTGAAGAGAACCTCGTCATTCCTTTCTTTATGCGTCCACCTACTTTTCAACATCTTTTTGCAGCACCAAATCTCAGACGTTTCGATTCTCTTCTTTTCCGATTTTCCCCGCAGTCCATATTTCACTATCATACAAAGTTTTCCAAGTAGCGTCTATGTTTGACAGCAGTAGACTTGTTTTGGCAGAAATGCCCTCTTTTCGTGCTGGCCTGAGTATTATGTCTTTCGATGTCTTCCGTACTTCGTACGTCACAGGTTACTTTGGTAGCAAGGTAACAGAATTTCTTTACATCGTCTCCTTCTTGACCGCCTAATTTTATGGTTAATTTCTCTCTGTTGTAATTTCTGCTACATCTCAGTCCTTTCTCTTCCATCGGTTTACTCCCAGTCCATAGTCGGCGTTCAGTAGACTATTCACTCCATTCAGCAGATCCTGTAACACTTCTTCACTTTCAATGGGAATAGCTATTTCATCAATGAACCTCATCATTGATATCCTTTTACCCTGAATTTTAATCCCACTGTTGAACATTTCCTTTATTTCCGTCATTAAGTCCGATGTGTAGAGTGTATGTTGGTTCCGATGTAGAGGCGAAAGACTGCGTCTCTGTCTTGCATCCTTCGCAATTCGAGCACTTTTTTTTCGGTTTTCCCTCTTATTGTTCCGTCTTGGTTTTAGCACATAACGTACACTGAGGAGAAAAAAGCCTTGGGACACCTTCTAATATCACGTCGGACCTCATTTTGCCCGGAGTGTGCAGCTAATCGACTTAGTATGGACTCAGCATGTTGCTGAAAGTACCCTGCAGAAATATTCGGCCATGCTGGCTCTATAGGCGCCCATAATTGGCGAAAGTATTGCCAGTGCAGGATTCGCGAATTGACCTCTGGATCGTGTCCCTTAACTATTCAATGGGAATCATGTCGATCGATCTAGGTGGCCATATCGTCCGCTGGAATTGTTCAGAATGTTCTTCAAACCAATGATGGAAAACTTTGTCCCAGTGACATGGCACACTATCATCCATAAAAATTCGATCGTTGTCTGGGAACATTAAGTGCATGTACGGCTGCAAATGGTCAATCACCTGCTCAGTTGGACCAGAAGACTCAGTTGATTTCATGTAAGTACAGCCCACACCATCATGGAGCAACCACCAGCTTGCACGGTGTCTCGTTGACAATCTTGGGTCCATCGCTTCATGGGGTCTGCGCCACACTCGAACCGTACCATCAACTCTTAAACTGAAATTGGGACTCATCTCACCAGGCCATGGTGCGTCCTCTACAAGTTGGTAGGGGAGAAAATAAGATCTCCAGTGGAGTTGTTCACTGTCAGAAATAGGGACGGGAAGACGGAATCTTGGCGGCAGACTGCCGAGGTCCTCTTCCAGGCCCTGTCGCTTGATGACAACGAAGAGGATGACCCTAATGAGCAACTCCGATTTAGGATGGAGGATCAGCAAGAATTAGAGAATAACACCTTGGTTTATCCCTTCTCGGAAGAGGAAGTTGCTGCCCAAATTCAAACTCCAAAAAGAAGCAAAGCTCCTGACCTTGACGGCATTATAGCGGGAGTGGTGCAATTCCTCACCCCACAGTTGGTAGTGCCTCTCACTAAGATATATACTGAGTGTTTGAGGCTCAATAATTTTCCCTCTAAATGAAAAAAGGCAGTGACCCTTGAGCAGCCGCTGGTGAAGTATCAGTGCAGCAGTAGTGCAGCAGCAGTGCAGTAGGGAGTCGCATATTTAGCTTTCATATTTGTTTTGTAGTTTGATTCTTAATTTCTTTCCGAGTGTTTGTGCGCTTGCATACTTAATTACATAATATCCTTGCGTGTTCTCGTATTTGAGAGGAATAATATTGCTTATTGATAGCTGTAAAGTATAAATTCGCGGAGTCGTTAGTCAGTTGTTTGTTTTGGACAGCCAGTGCTTTCTGTTTATTTCGTAGAGTCAGTTAGCAGCAGACTGAGGCCAGTGCAGCTTCATCTGTGCTTGCAGAGTGGCGTGTGCGAGCAGCAGTAGCAGAAACTAGTCATATATTCAGTTTTTTCGTATTAGTTCCGCAGGTTTCAAAAAATGGCTCTGAGCACTATTGGACTTAACTTCTAAGGTCATCAGTCCCCTAGAACTTAGAACTACTTAAACCTAACTAACCTAAGGACATCACACACATCCATGCCTGAGGCAGGATTCGAACCTGCGACCGTAGCAGTCGCGCGGCTCCAGACTGAAGCGCCTAGAACCGCTCGGCCACCCCGGCCGGCTCCACAGGTTTAATTCAAGTTACTTTGTGTGTTTGTGTGCTTTCGTGGTAAAATTTTTCGGATCTTTTCGTATTAGAAAGGGGTAGTATCAAATTTTGATAACGGCAGAGTGTAACATCGCGTAGGCAGTTGTCATTTGTACTAAGACAGGGGTAGGATCGCATTATAATATCTGCATAGCGGCGTAGTCGTGGTCATTTATTGCTTAGTTCGTAAGTAATTGTTCATATATCGCAGCTCAATCTGGCGCTGGTGACGCAACTGTGCCGTCGCATATTGCTGCTTTATTTGTCGCAACTCAATACATCCAGATATTAGCAGCAGGATGGATAGAGTGTGTGCGTACTGTGTGCTGGCGCAAGAGGAACTGGCCGCGGTTCGCGAGCAGCTGAGCGTGCTGTTGGCTACGGTCAGCCGCCTGCAGGCTGCTGCCTCGAGGTGCAGCGACGGCGGAGGCTCTGACGCGTCGCTTGAGACACCCTAGGTGTCGCTTGCTGCGTCCTCTGACTCAGCCGCCAAGGCACCTTCTAGTGTATCCGGCGCGTTGGGGCCGCCCTCATCTCAGGGTGATTGTCGGACTGCAGTGCGTCCGCGTCGCTCGAGGCGGAGGGTCAATGTGGAGGCTGGACGGCTGGCCCCGCCCGTTCATCCTGTCAGCGGCAGGTGGCCGCTCCTTCAGCAGGCCCGAGCAGGCACACGGCGGCAAAGGCTTGCTGGTTATTGGGAGCACCAACGTAGGGCGGGTGATGGAGCCCTTTAGGGAAATAGCGTACAGGGCTGGAAATAATTCCAACGTGCACTCGGTTTGTCTGAAGGCGGGGCCTCATCCAAGATGTGGAGGCGGCCTTGCCTGCGGCTATCGAGCCTACGGGGTTCAGTTATCTGCAAGTAGTTGCTCACGTCGACACCAATGATGCCTGTCGCTTGGGTTCTGAGGTGATCCTCAGTTCGTACAGTCGACTGGCGGTTAGTGAAGACCGCTGGCCTCGCATGTTGGGTGCAAGCAGAGCTCTCTATTTTCAGCATCGTTCTCAGAGTGGATCGGGGTCCTTTAGTTTGGAGCCGAGTGGAGGGTCTCAACCAGAGGCTTCGCCGACTCTGTGACGGCCCTGGCTGCAGATTTCTAGACTTGCGCTATTGGGTGGGGAATTGTATGACGCCCCTAGATAGGCCAGGGGTGCACTACACAAAGCAAGCGGCTACTCGGGTAGCAGAGTACTTGTGGCGTGCACATGGGGGTTTTTTACGTTAGGCAGTAGAGCGAGGTGTCCAGATGAACACTCACCAGTCGACGTGCAGGCAGGGATATCGGGACGCGCTCAGTGTAAAGACACTTCAGCTATCAAGATATTAGCATTAAATTTTCAGAGTGTTCGAAATAAAATTCCTGAATTTACTGCCCTCCAGGAAGCGTGTGGCGCGCAAATTATTCTCGGGACTGAGACCTGGCTGAAACCTGAGATAGGAAGTTCTGAAATATTTAGTGAGGGTTTGAACGTGTATCGGAAAGACAGATTAGACACTGTAGGACTTGGTGTCTTCATTGCAGTTGACAAAAATATTGTGTCAACTGAGGTCGAAGTAGAGTGTGATTGTGAAGTTATCTGGGCACGTTTAACAGGGCTAGGAGAAATAAAGTTAATTGTTGGGTGTTATTACCGGCTACCAGGTTCCACCGTGACAGTTCTAGGATCATTCAAACGGAGTCTACACTCTGTATCGCACAAGTACCCGGATCATGCTATACTAGTCGGAGGCGACTTCAACCTTCCTAGTACAGACTGGGATGTCTATGGATTCATTACAGGTGGTACAGACAATACGTCGTGTGAATTACTTTTGAACACATTATCCGAAAACTGTCTTGAGCAGCTAAATCGACAGCCAACGCGTAATGGAAATATTTTAGATCTGGTAGCCACGAACAGACCAGACCTCATCGACGGTGTCAGTGTTGAGACAGAGATTAGTGATCATGATGTTGTCAATACGACTATGGTTACGAAACTTAAAAATTCGGTCAAGAAGGCTAGGAGAGTATTCTTACTAGAAAGAGCAGATAAGCAGTTGTTAGCATCCCACTTTGTAAATGAATCGACTTCATTTACTTCCGGTATGATGGACGTGGAAGAATTATCGGCAAATTTGAAACACATTGTCAATCACCCATTGGAGAAGCATGTGCCGAAAAAGTGGATTACAGACCGTGGTTTAACAGCACAATTCGGAGAACGCTCAGGAAGCAAAGACATTGCACTCGCGCTACAAGAAAGATTGGGAGAATGAGGACAGGCAAAAGTTTGTAGAGATTCGTGCTGCCGTAAAAAGAGCGATGCGCGAAGCATACAACCACTACCACCGTCATACCTTAGCAAAAGATCTTGCTGAAAACCCAAGGAAATTCTGGTCTTACGTAAAATCGGTAAGCGGGTTGAAGGCTTCCATCCAGTCACTCACTGAGCAGTCTGGTCTGGCAATGGAAGACACCAAAACGAAAGCTGAAATTTTAAATTTAGCATTTGAGAAATCTTTCACGTGAGAGGATCGTACAAACATACCGCCGTTTGAGTCTCGTATGGAGCACATAGTGATAGACATTCCTGGGGTTATGGGGTTATGGATCGTACAAACATACCGCCGTTTGAGTCTCGTATGGAGCACATAGTGATAGACATTCCTGGGGTTATGAAGCAGCTGAATGGGTTGAAAATAAAATTGGGATTCCAATTCGATTTTACAGAGAGTACTCTACTGCTTTGGTTCCTTACTTAGTTTGCATTTATCGCGAATATCTTGCCCAACGTAAAGTCCCGAGCGACTGGACAAAGCGCAGGTGACGCCTGTATATAAGAAGGGTATAGGGACGGATCCTCAAAATTACAGACCAATATCCTTAACATCGGTTTGTTGCAGGATTCTCGAACATATTCTCAGTTCGAATATAATGAATTTCCTTGAGACAGAGAAGTTGCTGTCCGTGCATCAGCACAGCTTTAGAAAGCATCGCTCCTGCGAATCTCAACTCGTCCTTTTTTCTCATGACATCTTGCGAACCACGGATGGAGGGTATTAGACGGATGCCATATTCCCTGAATTCCGGAAGCGTTTGACTCGGTGCCCCACTGCAGACTCCTAACTAAGGTACGAGCAGATGGGATTGGTTCCCAAATATGTGAGTGGCTCGATGTCTCCTTACGTAATATAACCCAGTACGTTGTTCTCGATGGTGAGTGTTCATCGGAGGTGAGGGTATCATCTGGAGTGCCCCAGGGAAGTCTGGTAGGTCCGCTGTTGTTTTCTATCTACATAAATGATCTTTTGGATAGGGTGGATTACAATGTGCGGCTGTTTGCTGATGATGCTGTGGTGTACGGGAAGGTGTCGTCGTTGAGTGACTGTAGGAGGATACAAGATGACTTGAACAGGATTTGTGATTGGTGTAAAGAATGGTAGCTAACTCTAAATATAGATAAATGTAAATTAATCCAAATGAATAGGAAAAAGAATCCCGTAATGTTTGAATACTTCATTAGCAGTGTAGCGCTTGACACAGTCACGTCGATTAAATATTTGGGCGTAACACTGCAGAGCGATATGAAGTGGGAGAAGCATGTAATGGCAGTTGTGGGAGGGCGGATAGCCGTCTTCGATTCATTGGTAGAATTTTGGGAAGATGTGGTTCATCCGTAAAGGAGACCGCTTATAAAACACTAATACGACCTATTCTTGAGTACTGCTCGAGCGTTTGGGACCCCTATCAGGTCGGATTGAGAGGACATAGAAGCAATTCAGAGGCGGGCTGCTAGATTTGTTACTGGTAGGTTTGATCATCACGCGAGTGTAACGGAAATGCTTCAGGAACTCGGGTGGGAGTATCTGGAGGAAAGGAGACGTTCTTTTCGTGAATCCCTACTGAGGAAATTTAGAGAACCAGCATTTGAAGCTGACTGCCGTACAGTTTTACTGCCGCCAACTTATATTTCGTGGAAAGACAACAAAGATAAGATAAGAGAGATTAGGGCTCGTACAGAGACATATAGGCAGTCATTTTTCCCTCGTTCTGTTTGGGAGTGGAACAGGGAGAGAAGATGCTAGTTGTGGTACGAGGTACCCTCCACCACGCACCGTATGGTGGATTGCGGAGTATGTATGTAGATGCAGATGGCTGTCTTAGGAGCTAATGTGAAGAAAGAGAGGTCTGGCGGAGAAATCAGTGTAGTGCCGTGTAATGTAGTAATGATGTGTTAGGGGTCTTAGCATACGCAGATGATCTCCACCTGGTGGTTGGCGGTCGTAGCCGCGAAGATTTGGAACCATAAGTGGAAAGGGCCAAGTCAATCTTGACAGCATGTTGCTGCAGATCAAAGATGACAATAGCACCCAGACAGTCCACTTACCTACTATTAAAAGGACAACTCATAAGAAATCCCACAGTCAGAATAGACGCCTCACCAGTTCTTCGATGCCGCAAGGCCCGATACTAGGGAGCAGTCGTCACGAGAGGAGGAACAACGTGGCACACATTGACACCGTGACACAGAGGTCACTGGAAATACTTAACAATTTAATTGGAATTGGCCATAAACGTTTCCACTTACCTGCGGACCTAATAAACCTCTACCGTTACAGCACCCTAACTTCCATCGTAGGGTATGGTTCAGGAATCTCGGTAAACAGGCTCACTTCGGTCATGACTGACAAGGTCTTCAGAAGCTGCAGCGGCGGTACATACTCCTGCGGTCGGTAGGGCCATACATAACAACTCCGGGGGAGGGGGGCATGGATAGTGTTAATGGGACTCTGTCCGCTTGATATAAAGATCAGGGAGCAGGCAGCTTGGTACTGGGTAAAGAGAGAAAATAGTTGAAATAATGGGAGTCCACGTAGGTGATAAAGCCGAAATCAAAAGAATGGTTGAGGAACTATGGCAGGAGCAGTGAGATGGGGATGAAACTGGGCGCAGAACTTATGAGTTGCTGCCGAATATCTAGGAGCCCCTGCAGGTGAGGTATTTAAAACCAGCCAGAGGACTGCTGCACTTTCTTACTGGACATGAACCGTATCTGGAATTTCTATGCCGATTCGGGAAGCGGGCTATACTATAGCGTGACTGTGGCGCCATACAGAGCACCCCCCTTTTTGATGACGCTGCAACAACAATTCCCCAATCGCGACTCGCAACATGTGCTCAGGCAACAGGACACATTCCAAATTCTAAACGAACTATCATAAGAAATCTCAGGTAAAGTCCTAAGAGAATTCCAAAGGAACAGCCATAATTAGTATAGGAAACCAATCTAGACACCATGCACCCATCCTGTGCCGCCGGGGATCCACCACGTCTCGCAATCTGACTTTCAGAAATCCGTACAAAGGAATGGCCCTGATTAACATTAACCTGTTCCTTTCACAAATCACTTACCTCACAAAAATCTTGGTTACTCGAACTACTGCAATACAGCGAGCGCCACTACCGCCAGCTAAATAAAAGATTCAAACTACGGAAGGCACTAACTACTAGTAGGCATAGTTAGCAAAATGAAAGATTTAAGTAGGCTGTTTATGTTTTCTTTATGTAAGTAGGCTGTTTATGTTTTCTTATTGGCAACGTTACATAGCGCTCTGTATGAAAATCACTGGCTGTGCTGTGTGCAGTCTGTGGCTAGTTTGCCTTGTTGTCTGCCATTGTAGTGTTGGGCAGCTGGATGTGAACAGCGCGTAGCGTTGCGCAGTTGGAGGTGAGCTGCCAGCAGCGGTGGATGTGGGGAGAGAGATGGCGGAGTTTGAACATTTGTAAGACTGGATGTCATGAACTCATATATGTAATATGACTTTTGAACAATATTAAGGTAAATACATTGTTTGTTCTCTATCAAAATCTTTCATTTGCTAACTATGCCTATCAGCAGTTAGCGCCTTCCGTAGTTTGAATCTTTTATTTAGCTGGCAGTAGTGGCGCTCGCTGTATTGCAGTAGTTCGAGTAACGAAGATTTTTGGTGAGGTAAGTGATTAGTGAAAGGTACAGGTTAATGTTAGTCAGGGTCATTCGTTTGTAGGAATTTCTGAAAGTCAGACTGCGTTGCGCTAAAAAATATTGTGTGTCAGTTTAAGCACAGTCCTGTATAAATGTTCTAAGGGGACGTTTCAATAATTAGTATAGGAAACCGATCTAGACACCATGCACCCATCCTGTTCCGCCGGGGATCCACCACGTCTCGGATTAGGGTGAGGGTGCATAAATCATCAATCATGACAAAGCACCAAAGAAGACAGTAGTAATAAGAATTTAGGTTAGATGTAGGTTAAGATAGGATAAACTGTTAGTATAGAACTGCAGCAAATTCAAGATCTTGGGCCGGCCCAGTGCCAGGGGAATGCTCACTCGTATTAGCATGGTGGGTACGGCCGATAATGTAGGTTTGTACATCATGCTGGCGCACCTGGAACGCTGCAGGTCGTATGGACTACTTTAAGTATTGCACAACGTAATATAGAATCAGAAACAGACATCAATGAATTAATCTTTTAGGTAGCTTCGCAAGTTACAATAACATGGAGAATCAATAACAATAACATAATTTACAGACGCCCGTAGTGGAATAATAACAGCAACACACAACGTGTAATAAATAATGCAGCTGCAGCAACTATGACGCAAATGTAGAATTAGGACCCACTAATGAGAAAGGTTGTGGGTTGATTATGTATCAGTTGTTGTTTTAAATAAAGAATCTTTTTTTAATTGTACTCGACAGGTAATACCCGTTGCGTGCATTGGCACTCGTAGTGATGGTTGAGATGGACCTGCACTCAGTGAGAGCGCAATATATGTTTGGGTTCAAGCGACATCGTTGATAACGTGTCACACTAATCGCTCCCTCTCTGCTAGCATCTTTTTGCAACCACTGTTTTATGCTGTTTTACATGCCTTCAAGTGGTACACATTAGACGACGCTCTTTGGAACACGAAATTGGGTAACTTTGTTCACGATGTGGTCATTTACATGTCAACACACGGTAGCTCCATTCTGTCATATTGGCACTTCTCCACGTCGACTGATCTTACTGCAATGTTTACATACCACTGATCAGCACAAGCATTCCACTCTACTGTCATGACTTGCCTCAGCTGGCCGCCTGGAATAAGCTGTTCAGTGCTCCATAGCGGCCAGTATGCTAATAAGTGCCTAGTACCTAGTACACTCTAAGACAAAAAGCAAAGCGATGCACCACGAAGCAATTATCCGAGTAGGACGGAAATCCGTAACTATGGACATGTGAAGACAAACAAATTACTGTAATTTTATAAAATTTGGATGATTTTTTCAAGAGAAAGAGCTTCACGAATTGAGCAAGTCCATAACGCGTTGGCCTACCTCCAGCTCTCATGCAATCAATTGTTCGGCTTGGCATTCATGGTTATCCTCCAGGGAGATATCGTGCCAAATTGTGGCCCATTGGAACTTGAGACCGTCAAATTTCCGAGCTGGTTGAAGGGTACAGCCTATAATCCTCCAAACGGTCTCAACTGGATAGAGATACAGTGACCTTGCAGGTCAATGTACGGTTTGGACAACACGAAAACAAGTATTAGAGACTCCCATTTTGTGTTCGCGGGCATTATCTTGAAGTAATGTAAGCCCAGAATGGATTGCCACGAAGAGTGATGATGATGATGATGATGATATTTGGTTTTTGGGGCACTCAACTTTGCGATCATCAGCGCTCGTACAAAGACCAATTTTTACACAGTCCAATTCTTTTTTACGCAATCCAATCTAGCCACTGTGACGAATGATGATGATGATGATGAAATGATGAGAACAACACGAACACCCAGTCCCTGGGCAGGGAAAATACCCAACCCGGTCGGAGATCGTACCCGGGACCCTCTGATCCAGTGGCAGCAACGCTAGCCACTAGTCATGAAGGACGACAGAACGTACTGCTGTGCTGTAAGGGTGCCGCAGATGGCAACCAAAGGGAACCTGCTATGAAATTAAATGTCACCCCAGACCTTCGTCATTCCGTGTTGTCGACCCGTATAGCGGGCTACAGTTAAGACAGGCATCCCACCGCTGTCCATCGCGTCTCCAGAAGCGTCTTAGCTTATCATTTGGGCTCATTTCGGAGCGAGACTCATCACTGACTATTCTACTCTAGATAATTTTTATTTTGGCTGGAGCCACAGTCATGGTAAATATTTCGAAAGATGTTGCCAATATTTTACCATAATAATTTTTATTTGTTGTTGTACAATAAAGAGTTGGCCTTAGGTCAATTTCAAGTACATATGAATATAAAAATACACTCCTGGAAATTGAAATAAGAACACCGTGAATTCATTGTCCCAGGAAGGGGAAACTTTATTGACACATTCCTGGGGTCAGATACATCACATGATCACACTGACAGAACCACAGGCACATAGACACAGGCAACAGAGCATGCACAATGTCGGCACTAGTACAGTGTATATCCACCTTTCGCAGCAATGCAGGCTGCTATTCTCCCATGGAGACGATCGTAGAGATGCTGGATGTAGTCCTGTGGAACGGCTTGCCATGCCATTTCCACCTGGCGCCTCAGTTGGACCAGCGTTCGTGCTGGACGTGCAGACCGCGTGAGACGACGCTTCATGCAGTCCCAAACATGCTCAATGGGGGACAGATACGGAGATCTTGCTGGCCAGGGTAGTTGACTTACACCTTCTAGAGCACGTTGGATGGCACGGGATACATGCGGACGTGCATTGTTCTGTTGGAACAGCAAGTTCCCTTGCCGGTATAGGAATGGTAGAACGATGGGTTCGATGACGGTTTGGATGTACCGTGCACTATTCAGTGTCCCCTCGACGATCACCAGTGGTGTACGGCCAGTGTAGGAGATCGCTCCCCACACCATGATGCCGGGTGTTGGCCCTGTGTGCCTCGGTCGTATGCAGTCCTGATTGTGGCGCTCACCTGCACGGCGCCAAACACGCATACGACCATCATTGGCACCAAGGCAGAAGCGACTCTCATCGCTGAAGACGACACGTCTCCATTTGTCCCTCCATTCGCGCCTGTCGCGACACCACTGGAGGCGGGCTGCACGATGTTGGGGCGTGAGCGGAAGATGGCCTAACGGTGTGCGGGACCGTAGCCCAGCTTCATGGAGACGGTTGCGAATGGTCCTCGCCGATACCCCAGGAGCAACAGTGTCCCTAATTTGCTGGGAAGTGGCGGTGCGGTCCCCTACGGCACTGCGTAGGATCCTACGGTCTTGGCGTGCATCCGTGCGTCGCTGCGGTCCGGTCCCAGGTCGACGGGCACGTGCACCTTCCGCCGACCACTGGCGACAACATCGATGTGCTGTGGAGACCTCACGCCCCACGTGTTGAGAAATTCGGCGGTACGTCCACCCGGCCTCCCGCATGCCCACTATACGCCCTCGCTCAAAGTCCGTCAACTGCACATACGGTTCACGTCCACGCTGTCGCGGCGTGCTACCAGTGTTAAAGACTGCGATGGAGCTCCGTATGCCACGGCAAACTGGCTGACACTGACGGCGGCGGTGCACAAATGCTGCGCAGCTAGCGCCATTCGACGGCCAACACCGCAGTTCCTGGTGTGTCCGCTGTGCCGTGCGTGTGATGATTGCTTGTACAGCCCTCTCGTAGTGTCCGGAGCAAGTGTGGTGGGTCTGACACACCGGTGTCAATGTGTTCTTTTTTCCATTTCCAGGAGTGTAAATAAGTTTTTGTAATTTAAAATGGTCTCAGGCCCAAATAAGGATTGTATAATAATATAATAAAAATTATTACAATCGAATGGCGGCTGTAACATTAAAAAAATCTTCTCTAGTCCATGAGATACCAGCAGATGTGTCTGGAGAGGCCCTGCCGCGCTGAGTGAACGCGAGGTTTGATGCGTCATGTCACGGACTGCGCAGCCCCTCCCGCTGGAGCTTCGAGTCCTCACTCGGGCATGGCTGTGTGTGTTGTTCTTACCAGAAGTCAATTTAAGTTACTTTAAGTAGTGTTTAAGTCTACGGACCGATGGCCTAAGCAGTATGCTTACTTAGGAATTCACGCACACATAATGGACTTTTTTTTTCTTTGGGAGTGGCCCTGGGCAGCTGTGGAACTGTCGCCCGACGTACAGCCAGACTCTCAGGGTAAAGGATTAAACACAGAAGAGCCTGTGATTTTCAGAGACGATACGGGAGAATGTTTAAAAGATCCTCCATTGAAGTTATCTTTCATTTATAAGTGAGTTGTAAATATACGTCCTGATTCCCACGAAGGAGTGCAATTAGTCAACTTTCCTTCCGACAATTCACGGATGTATCCGATCAGCCCATAGCCTACGGTGGTAGCCGTTACAACTTCTCTACCATTTAACGTAGCGCAGTAGTTTTGTCCTCGCGCCTTGGTGCGTTCCGGCGTACGTTTGACAGAGGTATTTGCGTGACTTTGGGTTCTACAGGTCTACGCACATGTATGATTCTGAATCCCGTAGCTGTCCATGTTTTGTTGTACGTACTGCAGCTTGCAATCAGCGAGTGAATTGTCACCTCTTACAGAGAGTTGTTGAGTGTGTAAGCGTATTGTCATATCGCTGGCTTAGTTGTGGAGTATCTTTGCGGGCAGCCGCGTCTGTAGTGAGTCAGGCGCGGGACACGGTACTATTATGTTGTATAGTGTGTAGCTCTGCGTGTGAGAGGCTTTTTCTAGTATTCAGGTTGAAGTGTTGCTACAAGTGCTGTTACAGTAAAGTGATGAAATATGGAGGTGATTCAGAGGAAAGTGCGTCAAGAAGTAATGAAAAAATGAGCAGTGCAGTCGATAACGTATTTATGTTTCCTCTCGTTGCGTGTCGCACAGCATCGAACATCCGCGCCGTTTTCGGTCTCCCAGAATGAACCAATGTGAATCAGTAAAAATTAGTTACCATAAAAGAGTGCAGTCAGGTGCCAGCGTCTTGTAGCGAGCGTGAGGACGTGCGTTCGATCATCGCGTTCCGCATTTATCAACAATCAGCCGCGCCGCGACGGTTACGCGCACTCTCGTACAAGTGAGAACTGAGAACTGAATAATTAACTCTATAATCAGTGTTGTATCATTACTAGTGTCAAGGAGGACTATTACCAGATATCTGTATGTGTGACGAGCGTAAGAACTTTCGTTCGATCATTCAGCTTCCGCATCATCAACAATCACTGCGTCGTGTCCGTTACGCGTACGCTCGTCTAAATGATATTTTGTGGACTGTTAATCATCCATTAATTGGGATAACACTTCTGAATTGGAATGTAAACAGTGCAAACTGCTATTTTCCTTTAATCGTCTCAGAATATAGGTGTTCATACCAGACGTCGAACAGTGTTGCGTTTTAACGTCGAGTGGCTCCCCTTATCGCTTGCATATTTCGATAAATAATTTCAGGCAAGCCAGCAGCAGTGTGGAGCAGAACAGTACGATCGCCGCAGGATTACCAGGTACGTGGTGTGGTCAGGGCACTCGGTCGAGAAAAGCAGGAACGACAACCAGTTTAAGGTACCCCCCACCCATTTGTTGCTGCCACTATCGAATTTTTCTAGCACATACGTCATAAAAATATAGCCACGTAGTCACAAAAATTAGCACTGCGGTGTTAACTCTGTTACACTTCTGCTCGATGTTTTTCAACACATGAAGCTCCTCGTTTAGTTACGCCTCTCTTGTATGAACCAACGAAAATTAACATTTCCTCCTTTGGCGTATTTCGATTGGAATTTGTAGTACCAAAATGTACTCGCTGTTACTAATAAATTAATGTGTGAAACCAGTGCAAACAAGTCTAATATAAGAGTTTGTGCCTGAGCACCAAATGTTATGAGTGTTGTGCTGAAGTCAAGCGACAATTTCAGTGTGGCATTAACGACTTGTGTAGTATGCTATGCTCGTTCTACTGATATTGCGTGCGTTGTAGTGAGAAGTTGGCACGACCACCTGAGCAATTATGTTTTGCGAGGAATCCATGTTTCATCAAGAGAGAGCATTACTGTATGTCAGTGCGGAGACGTAGTTGTTAGCGCTGTGGCAGAAAGTTTCATAGCAACGCGCAAATCACCGGAACAACTAATTTTTCTTGAATTTTTGGTGGATAACTGAATACGAATTCTGAAACTAAGTTTTTAGTGTTCGAGGGAATACTGACTCTCTTTGCTGTTGCCAGCTTATTCTTCAACAATACGTTCTCCCGTTCCTCGAGGAAATAAAGTACTAGTTAAACGTATTTCGATTGACCTGGAAATATTACTATAAATTTTTTGGCTTAGAAAGGGCTCCAGTAATTTGCTCAAGGAAGTGGTTTAGACCAGACGAAAACTTAACGTCGTCTGATACACTGTGTTGTAGAAGGGTACATAAGCACTTCCAGAACTTCGCAAATGTTGGTAATTTTCGGCACGAATTGTATCATTTAATTCAAAACGTTTCTATAACTACTGTTCCAGTATCGCCTTCAACACAGTCTTCTGTTTTTATAAGTTGTTAACGAGCTTGCTAGACGCCAAGAGAATAGCCATAGAAGTACTCGCAGTTTATTATTGTCGACACACTCACACACACATACACACACAGGCAGGTGGACGCATCGAATATTCGTGAAACATTCCACGTGTTACAAATCGCAGCGTATGAAGAGCTAAGAGTCGTCCTGATCATTGATAGAAAGGACTGAAAGTTGTTTACTGGAAATTATCGGTGGAAAGATGAAGAGTGATTAATTCCGAAGTAAAGCTCATAAGAGATTTATGGCCGCAGCAGAGCTCAGGGTAAAAATAAACGAGATATCGCTCTGAGTAAAAATAAACGAGATATCCAAAGTCAAATGCTATTAAACGACTGTGAGAACCTTTAATCATTTCAAATTGCTCCAGTATCGTCTCTGAAAAGCAGAAGCTCTTTTGCATTTAATTCTTTTCCTTGGAAATTGCGATTGCTTCCTACTTACTCCTCAGTAACGGAAGGGTAACTTACGGAGCTGATGAAAGATTTTTATAATTGAGATAGTAGATCACGTCAAAGACGAATTAAGAGCAACACTTTGCTTGAGCACAAATTTTCTTTGTACGATGAAACGGTTTCTTCTATCACTTGGTGAATCAAAAGGGATGCTACTTATTACTTAGTTATAATAAGACACAGGCCTGGTCTTTCATCTTAATCGCTTACCTTAAAATATTGGGGAGCAGCCCTTATGTCGTTACATATATGTGTTCTAGTTTAGCAAATAACGGACAGAAACGATCATACTAAGTGAAAATTTTATGAGTCCATCTTTCCTGCAGATACTAGAGAATAATTATCATCATCATTTGGTGGCAACTGCTATTGAGCTCTTGCAGTCAAATCGCAAAATAGTATGTTAAACATTAAATTTTGAATCTTACCCTGCAGTTGACAAAACTCTCGAAGTAGATTTCTGTTAACGAAGCTCTTCACAACGATGATTTCTTAACGGAAATAGAAAGAAATCGTGAGACAGCTGTATGAAATAAAACAAATACTATAAGTAAACACATCATTTTGTTTCCTTGAAATTAAGATCTCTATTGAAATTAATTCATAATTAACTCATAAAAATACCCAGTTTCGTATTAACAGTTGTGCTGAAGGAAATGTGAACAGAATCTCTCACTAAACCACGTAGATTTCAAGGGAATTCCTATAATATAAGTTATTTGTTTGACATTTCTAATAAGTTCGAATGGAATCACATCAAACGGCACTGTAACACAAATGTCAAATCAAAATTTAACGAACTGATGCAATAGTGAGTTTCTGTTGATTAGTTGATTTGCAGGAGATGAGTAAAAAGCGTGGTCTTCGATCCCATTGGATGAGGGAAGAATGGAGAAAGAAGTCGACCATGCCCTTTCAAAGTAACCGTCCCGGCATTTGCCTGAAGTGATTTAGGGAAATGACGGAAAATCTAAATCAGGATGGCGGGGCGCGGATTTCAACCGTCGTCCTCCTGTAAGCGATTCCAGTGTGCTGACCACTGTGGCACTTCGCTCAGTGAGTTTCTCTACATAGACCAATGTCATTCAGATTTGACGATGTGGAAAGGGAGCTGCTACAGAACAAAAGTCTGTACGGTTATAAACTTTCGGATGGGAACAGACCGATGTGATTACGGCTTAGAGTACAAATTTTCAGATAAATGACTGGTGTCAATTACGGGGTAGAGACGCGGAAACAAGAAGGAAACAAAGTTGGAACCACATGATGTGGTGTGTGGTAGAGATCAGAAATGAGCTGCGTATGCTCGCTTTAAGCTCACCCGTGAATCATGTGACGTCATCTCTGGACTCATAGTCTACATGTGCTCGTAGATTTTACTCTTGTGCCTCCAGCGCTTCCCACTTCCCACTTGAGTCTGTTGTTGGGAAAAAGGGGACTCCATAGCTCACGAAGGAGAGTGAGTACAGGAGTTCGCAAGTATAACCGCCAACTGGCGGCATTCCAGCTACATATGCAAAGAAATTTCCGCCAATAAACTGTAAATCATTATTTGTTTATTTTACACAATCATGATAGTAGCTTCATACGCATTCTCAAGTGCAAGATGAGGTGTCAAAAAAATGTCTTCCCTGCCTAAATGTCAGGCACATTCAATAACAATATAGTGACAGGGACAGAGGGTGAATATTTTTCTGTTTATACATACCTTTAAAGATAAAACTTTTTCGAAGACTGTGATGTAAATTTATTTTTATATTTAATGTCTGTTCAGAAGATACACTACTGGCCATTAAAACTGCTAAACCAAGAAGAAATGCAGCTGATAAACGGATATTCATTGGGTAAATATATTATACTAGAACTTACGTGTGATTATATTTTCACGCAATTCGGGTGCATAGATCCTAAGATATCAGTACTCAGAACAACCACCTCCGGCCGTAATAACGGCCATGATACGTCTGGGCATTGAGTCAAACAGATCTTGGATGGCGTGTACAGGTACAGCAGCCCATGCAGCTTCAACACGATACCACAGTTCATCAAGAGTAGTGACTGGCGTACTGTGACAAGGCAGTTGCTCGGCCACCATTGACCAGACGTTTTCAATTGGTGAGAGATCTGGAGAATGTGCTGGCCAGGGCAGCAGTCGAACATTTTCTGTATCCGGAAAGTCCCGTACAGTACCTTCAACATGCGGTCATGCGATATCCTGCTGAAATGTAGGGTTTCGTAGGGATCGAATGAAAAGTATAGCCACGGGTCGTAACACATCTGAAATGTATCGTCCACTGTTCAAAGTGGCGTCAATGCAAACAAGAGGTGACCGAGACGTGTAACCAATGGCATCCCATACCATCATGCCAGTATGGCGGTGACGAATACACGCTTCCAATGTGCGTTCACCGCGATGTCGCCAAACACGGATGCGACCATCATAATGCTGCGAACAGAACCTGGATTCATCTGAAAAAATGACGTTTTGCCATTCTTGCACCCAGGTTCGTCGTTGAGAACACCATCGCAAGCGCTCCTGTCTGTGATGCAGCGTCAAGGGTAACCGCAGCCATGGTCTCCAAGCTGATAGTCCATGCCGCTGCAAACGTCGTCGAACTATTCGTGCAGATCATTGTTGTCTTGCAAACGTCCCTGTCTTTTGACTCAGAGATCAAGACGTAGCTGCACGATCCGTTACAGCCATGCGGATAATATGCCTGTCATCTCGCCTGCTAGTGATACGAGGCCGTTGGGATCCAGCACGGCGTTCCATATTATCCTCCTGAACCCACCGAATCCATATTCTGCTAACAGTCATTGGATCTCGACCAACGGCGAGCACCAATGTCGCCATACGATAAACCGCAATCGCGATAGGATACAATCTGACCTTCATCAAAGTCGGAAACGTGCTGGTACGCATTTCTCTTCCGTACACGAGGCATCACAACACCGGTCAACTGCTGTTTGTGTATGAGAAATCGGTTGGAAACTTTCTTCATGTCAGCACGTTGTAGGTGTCGCCACCGGCGCTAATCTTGTGTGAATGCTCTGAAAGCTAATCATTTGCGTGTCACAGCATCTTCTTCCTGTCGCTTAAATTTCGCGTCTTTAGCACGTCATCTTCGTGGTGTAGCAATTATAATGGCCAATAGTGTATTTTACAATTACGTTGGTATGTACACGCTTCCAACCGCTACCGAGTCTGTATCGGCACATTTAGAAAACTTGCTATCGGGATGAATTGCAATCTCTAAATGCTGATTAATTATTAAAATAAATTACACAAATGAATGATATGTTACACACCTCACTGTTAGCCCATAAACAAATGTTTCAATGAGCAAATGAATACAGAAACTGCGCGCCCACTTTGCCCACTTTGCGTTTGCAGCAGCACATATGTTTTCTCGTGGTTGAAGTGCAATAAACAATAATACAACGATTTTGTTTGCACTGGACGAAATTTATACGTTTTCCGTCAGCATTATGCACTGTAGAATGAAATTTGTTCTAGTTATTACTCTTCCTCTAACGGAACGCATTCCAATTGTGTACCTTGCATCAGTTAATTTTCGTCTTACACCCTCTACAGTCTCACAAAACACAGCTTCGTTAAAGGTCATCTGATAGCGACAACTAGTCATTTCCCCCTCCCCCCCCCCGCACACACAAATATAGATACGTATGCAGAACAGTGAAAACTTCAAACTTCAATCACACTTTTATTATAACATGGGACATTATACAGGGTGATTCAGCTGCTCCTGCCAAGGGATTTTAGGCTACCTACCACACGTGCAAATACTACTTGGAAGATTTTCATACTCTGTCATTTGTAACGCTCAAAATAGTATCCCCACAGAAAAAGCGAATGGGACCTTTCGGAGGAAATTCAATGTAGTTAAATCTCGTACTTAGGTGTGTTTTCGAGAGAGTCCATTGTTCTTGAATTATTCAAGAAACTGTATGAAAGTGACTTTCAAACGCGTTTTTCTTGGAAAATTCGAAAATCATGGCCTACAGCGAAAACGTGTCCTTTTATAGAATTTAACTACCTAGAATTTCCTACAAAGAGGTTATATATTTATTTTTCTGCAGGATGAAAAGTTTGAGCAAAGGGAGCGAGAGAATATAAATATCTACCACTTGATAGTTTAAGGCATTGCGGACTGCATAAAACCCAGCAGTAAGGGCTGCTGAATCACCAATTACCGCAGTGGAATTTCACTATAAAGTAAACTACACACATCAAACAATTTTTGCATCACTCGGGTTCCCAGAACTCCTGAAGATAGACGTTGACTGTGGATATTGTATCTCAGAAACAGTCCCTCCTTTGGTTGTTCAGAGATGTCACTATGCCCGCCCAAAGATGCAAACAACCATGCATGAGCAGCGCCTATTAGACGGAGGGGGTCCGACAGCCGATCAGTTCCAGTCATTCCACCAGAAAGGAGGCACACGGCTCGTATTGTCTGTAGTTCAACCATGCCTAAACGGTCAGTACTGAGGTTCGATCGCGTCCACATTGTTACTTGGTGTCAGGAAGGGCTCTCAACAAGGGAAGTGTCCAGGCATCTCGGACTGAACCAAAGCGATGTTGTTCGGACATTGAGAAGATACAGAGAGATAGGATCTGTAGATATGCCTCGCTCAGGCCACCCAAGGGCTACTACTGCAGTGGATGACCGCTACCTACGGATTATGGCACGGAACCCTGACAGCAACGCCACCACGTTGAGAAACGCTTTTCGTGCAGCCACAGGACGTCGTGTTACGACTCAAACTGTGCGCCACAGGCTGCACGATGCGCTACTTTACTCCCGACGTCCAAGGAGGGGTCCATCTTTCCAACCACGATGCCATGTAGCGCAGTACAGATGGGCTCAAAAAGATGCCGAATGGACCGCTCAGGGTTGGCATCACGTTCTCTTCACCGATGAGTGTTACGTGTGCTTTCAACCAAACAGTCGTCAGAGACACGTTGCATGTTGTACCACAATACAGCGAGACCTTCAAAGGTGGTGGTCCAGGTTGCTGCACACACCGGTACTTATAATACCCACTAGCAGGTCCTCTTGCATTCTCAACGGTGATGCGTGCAGCAACGTGAAAGTTCCCTGCTGTTTTGGGATGGCATTATGTGGGGCCGATGTATGCAGCTGGTGGTCATGGAAGGCGCCTTAACTGCTGTACGATATGTGAATTCCATCGTCCGACCGATTGTACAACCATATCGGTGGCATATTGGCGAGGCATTCGTCTTCATGAACGACAATACGCGCCCACATCGTGCACATCTTGTGAATGACTTCCGTCAGGATAACTAAATCTCTCGACTAGTGTAACCAGCATGTTCTCCAGACATGGACCCTATCGAACATGCATGGGATAGACTGAAAAGGGCTGCTTATGAGCGTTGTGACCCACCAACCACTCTGAGGGATCTACGCCAAATCGCTGTTGAGAATCGGGACAATCTGGACCAACAGTGCCTTTATGAACTTGTTTGTAGCATACTGCGACAAATACAGCATGCATCAGAGCAAGAGGACGTGCTACTGGTGTGTACAGCAATCTGGAACACCAGCTCTGAAGGTCTGGCTGTATGGTGGTACAGCATGCAATGTGTGGTTTTCATGAGCAATGAAAAAGGCGGAAATGACGTTTATGTTGATATCTAATCCAATTTTCTGTACATGTTCCAGTACTCTCGGAAGCGAGGTGACTCAAACGTATTTTTGGTGTGTGTATATGGCGTTATAATGATGTCCTTAAATATTACCGCCCGATTCTGAGTTACAAAGAAAAGCGAATCGAGTTGATCTTGGCTACTTCTGGCTGCGCGTCGGCGCGAGACGTTTGCTGCTGAAATTCCGGAAGTGTTTCCCGGCAGCGTAGTGGGGTAACCGCCCGGAGAGACTCGACCGGGCGCTCCCGTATCTGGACGCCCCAGGCAGGAGCCGCAGACCTGACAAATGGCTGAGCGGCTCCTCTCAAGCGACGGGCAGTCCGCACAGTCCGGACAGTCCGCCAGGTGGTCCCCTGCTTAAAATACGGCCCACCGGCCGCTGATGGCCGCCACATTCTTCAGCCGGTCTCGTCTCCGTTTCCCTCTGGACTTTGCTGGAGCGACACCGAGTGTCCTGCATTCCTCTGAGTAAGACAGCCATTCAGTAAACATTCACTCAACAGTAGGTACTCCAAGAGAGAAGCGAGCAATGTTGAATACAAGTTTCAGCACGAAGAGGACAGTGCGCATCAGTATTGTCAATAGGAACTCCCGTGAGAGAACGGAACACGTTTGCTTCCGTACAAGAACACAGCGCTTACAGCCGATGTTTATACATTTGTGAAAGTATTGGTTCAAATTTCTCTGAGCACTATGGGATTCAACTTCTGAGGTCATTAGTCCCCTAGAACTTAGAACTAGTTAAACCTAACTAACCTAAGGACATCACACACATCCATGCCCGAGGCAGGATTCGAACCAGCGACCGTAGCGGTCTCGCGGTTCCAGACTGCAGCGCCTAGAACCGCACGGCCACTTCGGCCGGCTGTGAAAGTATTTTCAGTGCGGTACGGATAGAAGATACATGGGAGAAGATAGTCAAATGAAACTGAATCATTCTTTTGTAAGTCACTAGAGACCGCGAGTCCATCATAGCAACATACTCAAAAAGCCTCCGAAGCTTTCTCGGTGTGCTTACGGTTCATCTTGTATATCAATATTGATAATAATACTATAAAATGTAGATAACATGTGCTGTCTTCGGTTAAAGAGTGGACGTTTCCTTTTTTCATTAAACGCGTTTTCAGTACTACGGTGTTCCCTGTACTCAGTTGTATGTCCCTAGACCTGATCCAGGTGCCAAACTATAGAGAAAGCTTTCTAACACGTATTAGTAGGTGGCGCCAGGAATTTGTGCTAAGCTGTGCATCCCAATGGAGCTGCCGGCCGGAGTGGCCGAGCGGTTCTAAGCGCTTCAGTCTGGAACCACGCGACCACTACGTCGCAGGTCCGAATCCTGCCTCGGGCATGGATGTGTGTGATGTCCTTAGGTTATTTAGGTTTAAGTAGATCTAAGTTCTAGGGGACTGATGACCACAGATGTTAAGTCCCATAGTGCTCAGAGCCATTTGAACCATTTTTGAGTAATACACACCACGTAAATGGGGAAAGTTGTTAGCAAGAATCTCGAATACATCTTCTCGAAACTACTTCAAATTTTTACACGATACATTGTTAATGTACTGACGGGAACATGCAACTTTTTAAAAAAAAATTGTGTGTGGCATATAAACATAAACACGCTATATAAAAGAGAAACATTGTTAAAAAATACTACCAAAAGTTCTTGACCGATATACTTCAAGTTCTTACTCGATATTCTAATAAGTGTTCAGACAGACACAGGCTACATATTTTTGATATATATGGAATATAAATATATCCTATATAAAGGGAAAACATAGTTAGCAAAAAACCCGAAATATTCCTGACCAGCTGAGTTCAAATTTTCACATGATACTCTGATAAACGTTCGGACGGACACAAACTATACATTCTTAAGGTATATGTGGTATACAAAAACCTATATATGTACTAATACATAAAAAACCAGTCGTTGTTTAACGTCGATGCAGTACTTGGCCACGATACACTAATAAACGTTCAGATGGATATCGCCTCTTTTTTTAATATGAATTATACATAAATATACATGAAATACACAAAGGGGGAAAGTTGTTATTAAATATGTCCATAATTCGTGACAGATTTATTTAATTTTGACATTGTACTCCAATAAACTTTCGAATGGATGTAGGCTAGATAATTGTTAAATATATATGATATAATAAATTTGTATGTAATACATAAAGGGAAAAGGTAGTTAGCAAAAATTTCGAAAATTTCTTCGCCATTGTACTTGAAGTTTGTACACTATGATCTAATAAAAATTCGGACAGACATAAATCAGCTTATGTCTGTCCGAATTTTTGCTAAAATATCGTGTAAAAACGTCAAGTATATATATATATATATATATATATATATATATATATATATATATATATATATATATATATATATATATATATATATTAGGAAGAATCATTTTTCAGCGAAAATGTCGATATGTTCTTGACCCATTTAAATCAGATGTTCACACGGGACCTTAATATACTTTGAATCGACGTGGGATACATATTTCATTAATATATATGTGTTATAGGAATGTATATGTAGTACATAAAGGGGAATCGTTGTTAGGAAAAAAGCTCAAAAATATCTTGACTGGTCTGTTTCAGACTTTCGCAGGATAATCTAACAAATGTTTCGACGGACAAAAGCTACACCTTTTTTTCTGTGTGTATCATAAATAAATATATAAGTTATATGTATAGGGGTAGCGTTGATAGCTAAAATCTCAGAAAGTGCTTTATCAATTTATTTCAAAGTTTGACGCTTTCCTCTAAAAAACATTTGGACTTACATTGGCTGTATAGTTTTAAATGTATGTAACATAAAATATATATTGTTAGCAAATATTTGTAAAGAGCAATGTACAGATCGTGTATTAAAACAGACTACGAGGAACAGACTCTGAGTTGTGAAACTATGCAGAGAAATACTCTCGCACTCAGTTATAGTTTAGATATCAAGACATTTAAACTGCTAGATAGATTGTTTCTTCCACACGTTTTCTTTCTCTTTGCATTTAATTTTAAGCAAAAATTGTATACACAACACTGCGATTTTTGTTTTCTTCGATGCAGTCACTTTTAAGAAGAAAGAGAAATGTTGTATTTATAGCTTGTCGACTTATGATTAGAATACTACTACGCAATATGCAATCCTATCCTTTCAAGATAATGCGAGATAATGTCATTGTAGCTACTATCTTCACAGATCCAGTAGATGGTTCTCCTGTACCCCAACTGATTTACCATTTCGTTTTAAATGACTTCATTTCCAAATTGAGGTTTCGTTTTTAGTAACAATAAATGGGACTCAACGTCACCTAGATAGAAGGAACCGGAGATACACAGAGAGGTGGAGGTGGAGAAAGTGGAGAGAGATGTGGAAGGAGGAAATGGACACAAAGATAGGTAAGGAGAAGAGGGGAAGGAGGAGGAGAAAGGGGAAGAGGAAGGGATAGACAAAGAGAGGGAGCAAAGAAAAAGAGATAGATTAAGGGAGGGGATGAGGAGGTGGACAGGGAGGAGGAGAAGAAGATTAAGATAGATATACAGTTCCCATACGTATTTAGCAATCGTGAAGAGGAGGAGGAGGAGGAGGATATTAGTGTTTAACGTCCCGTCGACAACGAGGTAATTAGAGACGGAGCGCAAGCTCGGGTGAGGGAAGGATGGGGAAGGAAATCGGCCGTGCCCTTTCAAAGGAACCATCCCGGCATTTGCCTGAAGCGATTTAGGGAAATCACGGAAAACCTAAATCAGGATGGCCGGAGACGGGATTGAACCGCCGCCCTCCCGAATGCGAGTCCAGTGTGCTAACCACTGCGCCACCTCGCTCGGTAATCGTGAAGAATTGCTGGGTTTGCCAGTGTAGTATAAACGTCAAAAGCCGTCTGAAGATGAACCTGTGGGTTCGAAACTGGTAACACGCTATTGTCTGCGTGAATAGTATTATTATCAATGGTTTTGCCAGAATCGACTTGTAAGAACTTTCTTGTTGCCACAGAGAACTAGTCAGTATCCTATTGTGGAACTTAAAAATCTCTTACGAAAGTATTCACTTAGTAGTTTATCTTAATATTTCTTACAATAATTTGGTGACCAGCATAATCTGTACTATCTTAATTTTTTGGATACAAATCGGGTACATACAAACATACATTGTTTTTCCAGGCTCCTGAGAAATTTGTCACTTAGAAAGTTGTCCATTTCTACTTTTCAGTTAAATGGGATTAATAAAATCTTTGTCAGTCTCGTTGTACCTGACCTAGAATCTACAAAAAATCACTTCGTCCACATTTACTGTCACGGCGCAGTCAGCGACGGCACTCCAATCGGGAATGACAGAGAAAAAGCTGTGAGAAGAGATCAGCCAATCACATGCTGACCGACCTCGCTCCAGGACAACAACGTGACAGCAGCGGCCCTACATGAAGACAATATAAGTGCCGATCGCGACTAAGATAGCTGCTTCAATGTTGGCCAGTTCGTTAGCCAATGCATCGTAGCCTCTTCATTAGCAATCTCTATGTAACTCAGTAAGAAATCAGCAGTCACTGTAGTTCAGTTAACAGAATGTTGTTAGTAACGGTCGCTAGTACCAGAAATGTTATTTGTGTTTGTCTGTTCCGAAGAAGACTTATCATTTTTTATGTCGTTTTTCTTGTGACACATCTCTGTAATTGCACTTGCAAATGATCATGTATAAAGGAATTCAAGAATTCTCAGATCTAAGTTAAGTATTTGTACTAGTCTTGATGTAGTAAAACTCATTAATAAGAGTTGTTTGATTGTCTGTCTGGAAAACTTGGTATGCAGGATTCCTAGACACAAGAACATGGCGACGAGATGTACGAATAACATGGTGCTGACGATATAGTAGCAAGAACACATCAACAACCTGTTAATATTTAGAACCCAGAGGCACCAGCAGCCACAGATTGTCTCTGTTTTGTTTTGTCGTGAGCTTTTGTGGTTTGCTGGCGCCTTACATCTACCTTTTCTTTATTTGTTTTAACAGTGTCTCTTCTAGTGTTTTCTTTATTCAGTGTCTTCAGGTGGGTGTAGCAGAAATTTTCTTTGCTCTTGTGTGCTTATTTTTATTGCTTCCATTGTCTGTTTATTGCATTTTCCTATTCCTAAAAGTACAACCCAACTCTCCCCCCCCCCCCCCCTCGTGCTCAGGCATCACAGCTGCTACAATTGACAGATGCAATGCAGCTCACACAGATGTTTCAGCTTCAGCCGTAGCAGATTGCAACCCTTCTAAACACAGTACAGCAGTTACCCGCTAACCAAGCAACAAACGCAGCATGACACCCGACTAACATGCAACAACTGTAGCTCCAAGTGCCATACCGCCTTTTCTCCAGTTTAACGAAAATGAAGAGGAATGGTTCGAGTGGTCGCAACAGAATGAAACCCACATCATTGGTCACAAAGTATAAGGTACTGTGAAACTATCTTATTTCTTATCCACGGTAGGAACTGCAGTCTTTCGCCTCATTCACAAATTGTTCCCTAACGCCACTGCAAGGGAACTTCCCGACGATCAGGTTGTAGGTTCACCATCTAGCATTTATGACCAACAAGTGAATGCGGTGGCAACTAGGTACCATCTCTTTCGTTGCAAGAAAAGGTCAGAACAAACTTATTGCGAGTGGGTAACAGATTTGCGGGGTATGAAGAGGAAATGGAAATTCAAATGTGCTTCTGGTGTTTTATATTCAGATGTTATATTGTGTGATGTGATCGTGTACAATGTAATTGATGTCAAACGTAGAGAAGAGATTTTGAAACAATCAGTTCCATCATTTCGTCACATATTGCTCACACATTTGAGCAGTGACAGGCCCTGTAGGCAGCAACAGCATGCACACGCCAAGCCATGTAAACAGTTCTCTAAACAGGAGGCTACATCAGTTAATAGAATTAAGTCATTCCCTCGTTGCTATTCACGGTACAAACACCAAGACTGCCAGTCCAGACAAGCTCTGTGTTATGCTTGTGGCAAAAAAGGTTATGTACGATCCATATGTTTGAAGTTGAACAAACATAAGAATTCTGTCCACTCAAAAAAATCTAGCCACAAGGCCCATGTAACCACTGCAGTGTATTCAAAGCCTGCTGCAGGCATTAGCAAAACTAGCAAGCAAAGAGTTTGTTTACCACTGTAACAGTCCAACAAACTTTTTGTTCGTTTGCTTCTTTGTGGAAAACGTGTGAAACTTCAATTGGACGTGGGCGTCTCTGTTAGATTGTTGAATCGTAACACATATGAACTGTTAGGCTCCTCATGGCCGTCTAAAATTAGCACTCACCTGATGGCTTATAATGGACTAGACATCCCCATTATCAGAAAATGTACTTTGCGTGCAATATATTTCGCTCGTATACGCGAACTGTGACTTTCACTGTACTACACTCAAGCGATTCTGAGAACATATTTGGCCTTGATTCGTTTGCTTTGTTTGGCTTTGAAATTCAGGACAATGTATTGTCAGTGACTGCATTCAATGCCCAAGCCAGTGTAGCTAGCTTGCTGAAAGAAAGGTTTAGTCAAGGCTAACAATTTTGTTGCACAAATAACTGAAAGACAATGCCGGCTGAAATTTTGTCGGGCCAGAACTGTTCCCATTGCATTATGGGACAATGTGGCTGCTGAACTTAAAGAATTGCAAGATAGCGGAGCTATTGAGCCCATCCAAGCCAGTCAATGGAGAAGTACACTGGTTTTGCCCCGCTTACGTTCAGGTCGCATTCACCTTTGGGTTGACTGTAAGTCTACACTCATCCCACAAACTGTGATTGATACTTATCCATTGCCACGGCCAGAGAGTCTCATGGACAGATTAAACGCTGGTCGCTACTTTTGAAAAACTGATTTGCGCGACGCATATCTTAAAATACCACTACATGAAGAATCTCAACCCGTGTATTTTGTGAGCACTCATTTGGGGTGTATATCCTCTTCAGTCACATTTGTTAGCCCTACGTGACCTACCAGTTCCGGGCATTGTCACTGAATTACAGTCAGTCCTAGGGAAAGTGAATTATTATATTCGGTTCATACCGAATGCGGCACAAATCGCAGCTCCACTGCATCGCTTGCATCGCGAGAACGTCCCCTTCGTTTGGACAGATGAGTGCCAAGAAGCTTCTCAAAAACTTAAAGATACATTGCTCAGTGATCGATGCTTCATTCACTTTCATCCTGACAAACCAGTTGTGTTGCAAGTTGACGCTTCCTCTTAAGGAATCGGTGCACTGCTCTCGCTCAGATTTCGTGATAAGGAAAGGCATATTGCTTTCGCGTCAGTAGTATTATCCAAATCCCAGTATAGTTATTTACTAACAGAGAAAGAGGCATTGGCTATTTTGTATGGTGTCACCAAATTCCCCAACTATTTGTATGGCAGAAAATTCTACTTAGTAACGGATCACAAACCATTGCAGTCCTTGTTTCCTCCGATGAAGCCGGTTCCTGTACGAACTGCCCAAAAATTGCAAGGATGGGCTTTTCTGATGTCTCAATACCAGTACGAGATTTTGTATCGTCCGACAGCCCAACAAGGTAATGCGGACACACTTTCATGTCTTCCGATTGGTCCTGATACAGACTTTGACGTTTCTACTGCATCTTGTCACATCACTGCCCACGATTCTGAATTTCTTCAATCCTTTCCTCTGATCTAGGTGAATTGCACAGGCCACGGAAGCTGACTGAGATTTCCACATTTCGCTAAAGTACATTCGCACATCTTGGCCTCGTTCACTGCATAGCATGAAGAATTCTGTAGTGCGCCGGTACTTTGCACGTCGACATAACCTCGCTATACACCAAGATATGATTCCTGTTCAAAATGACAGTGGGCAGTCACGTGCGTTGATGCCTAAAGCTTTGTAAAGAGAAGTGTTGCAGTTACTTCACCAAGGACACTAGAGGATTGTTCGTACGAAAACGTTAGCGCGTCGATACCCAAATAGAAGAGATGACGACACAGTGTCATGCATGTGCGGAAAATCAGTCCGCTGCGCCACAAAAATTCTCTACTTGGCCTAAGTCGCAATCACCATGGCAACGTGTCCACAAAGACTTTGTGGGACCTTTCGTGTTGTGATCAAGGTGGCTAAGTGAATGCGTTGGTCTACGAATGCAGTATGGCGGATAAAGAAAACTCAAATTCGGCACCCACGAAATGCTGAAAAATGAACCATCTCGGTTTTTCCTTGCTGATCTGATGCACGCTCAGTTATTAAAATGAGACAATAAAAGTGGTGAGGTAGTCCTAGACATTTAAGACACGAATAGAACGTTTGAATCGTGTGCAATTTGATTTTTCAGTGCATTCTTTTTAATTTCAACTTGCGAAAAAAGGCCGTACTCTCATTGCAGACGCATGTAATAAATTTCTGTGTAAGAAAAAGTCCGGAATACGCGTTAAACTGTAGATCACCTAATAACTGCCTAAGTAAATCGGTTCGAATGTCGTACAAAAGCAGCGGCATATCATTTCCAATATGACTACACATAGTAAAACACTGTGACGCGCAAACCAACCTTCGAATTGTTAACAGCTTTACTTTCGCAACTAAAGTTCACACTTCATTTTTATAAGCTAGAAAGGAATAGGTATCTGAAACATATGAATAGCCACAGTTTTAATTCTAGTCCTTAAGTTTTATTTCGTTACTGGAGAAGAAAAAGTGGTAAACTGACAAGGTTTGTTCCGTTCTTTTAGTCATATATTTTTTTTCATTTGCATTTACTTTCGGTCGTCGTTCAGCTGCGGTATTTCATGCTGACTGGATCCTCTGTGTATTTAATTAAACAAATTCCGTGAAACATTACTGCATTCGTTACGCTAATATTTTGTAATCGGCTTCCTTTTTTATTTGCATAAAATGGAAATCGTTTAGTCGGTGCGATAAATAATATTCGAAGCTGCTCTCTGGATGGCTCAGAGGCAATTACAAGTTTTAATTGCAATTATTTAATTGATTAGAGAGAAAATAAGCCATGAGCGCTGTATGATATATTTGCGTTTCCTGCGCACCTTTATTATTAATGGCGGAATCAAATGGCAGTTTACTGATATTAGACTATGCATACAAGCACGGGAAAAATCTGTTTTTTTGAGCATTACTAAACTAGTGAAACAGCATGAGAATAATCTTTCTGTAGCACATTACGTTATTTAGATTATGAGAACTATACAAAATACATACTTCTCCAGGCTACCACAGCTTGGATTATGAAATACTACTGTGAAATCAGTAGAATCATTTTAGTATAAAAAGTAAAGTAATATTTTAGGGCTGTCTTCACAACTACACTTTTGAATGTCATTGAGGAAAATGCATTTTACACACATCAAGTGCATGTGAATGCTGCATCATTAACTTCAATAAACAGAAGTGTGACATTTTGTGAAGTGAGTAATTTATAGATTAATAAATGTTCAGATCTCTACTACATTCAAATTTATATTCTCGAGGCACAAGAGAAATATTTTTCCTTAATCGGAAGTGTCTACGGACAATTTCATTTTTTAAGCAACTCGTTTCAATTTAAAATTAGTACTGTTTTACACAAATACGGCAGTTCCCCTACAGATGTCTCTTTATGCAACCTGCAATGTTATATCTGGCGTTCATAAACATCACGCGAGATTTTCATATTCTCTCGCTCGGTATCCGCAAACTGTTAGTTCTGCAGAAAAAATTAACTAGACCATTTTGTGGAAATTCAATGTAGTTAATGTTTTCGCTAGTTTTTCAAGAAAAACATACAAAAGTGAGTTCAAAAGGACATCCCACACAGCCTCCTCCAGTCAGGAATTCTAGTGTTATTCATGGCTCTCCCTGCTACCACCGTACTACAATTTGCACTAAATCAATTATTTTCCCACATTCGACCTTCTTAATATTCATTTACTGACCTTATAACGGCATCAACTTAGTCGAGCACTTACTAAATGTTAACTTGACGTTTGTGTAAATTTTACCTACCAGTTTTGTAAATTTTATTAACATAGAATAAACACATTTATCGATGCATTCGTCAGGCCTTCTGACTCGAAGCTTCTATGTTTGTAAGGGTTACGTTTGGATCAAACTGTCAGCGTAATTACTTTTAGCGTAACGGTTGCAAAACTCGTTTTCCTTTCATTACCCTCACGAACACGGTTAAATTAATAATGTTGACGAAATAACTGACTATACTGGTGGCGAAATAGCCCTAACAATAGCGACGGAAAAGGTCTAATACTGGGAATAGTTCGTGTAGATGGATATATTCTTTTCAAGTGTGATATGAGATTGATGGAGTTGGTAAGCACGCAAGAGCTTTGCGTTGTCTTCTGGTACTGGGACAGTAATAACGAATTCCAGATTGTAGTATTGTTAATGGTTCTCTCTGATAGGCTAAACCAATTGCACTTGCTTAAGGTTCCTTCTTGAAGTCAAGCTGTGTAAGTACTATTGTGAACATTCAGCTGATTTTCAAAGCATTAATTTTAAATATGTAGTTTCGTTTAAATTTTGTCAGAAGTTATTTCTCACCAGTTAAAATTCTCACCCTTCATTCAGTTTATTATGTACGTGTGCACGCTGAACTTCGTGCTGAAGAATTTTCAGTCGTAGTTTTTAATGCTACTTAGCTCCTGCATGCTGTGCCTACTTTCAAATACCTGCAAAAAAAAATTTTCTAGACGCGTGGTAAGTGAAAATACAGTTTACGGCCAGGAGCTTCTTTGTTGGTCCACCTGCGCATTTCTTTCCGAAGTCAGGCTACATTTAGGGTAACACTGCATATTCATAGAAACAGCTAGCTTCAATTTGTAGACAGTGTTGAGTCTTTGTATAGTTCGATAAAGTCAGAGTTTTACACAGTACTAAGTTGTAAGTTGGAATTAGTTTGTGTAGTAAGTATTTTTGAGAAGTTTTGGTAGACAGTTTTAGGAAGATTCACTCAGATAGAGAGAAACAGATAAGCAACAGACAAGCTACACTTGGAAAAGGTGGCAGATACGGGAAGTTGCCACTTAGATTGCATCAACGTCAGGCAGAGATTCCGATATCAGATAGTGGAGCAGATTCAGACCACAGTTTAGCAATGATGAAGAGTAGGCAGAAGTTTAAGAGATTAATCAGGAAGAACTGTTGTCCAAAGAAGTGGGATACTAAGTACTAAGGAATGAAGAGACATTGTTAAAATTCATAGTGGAGCCTTCAGCTGTCCTTCATCTTGCACAATTCGATACCTGTTTTCGCTCAAGTGACAATTATCAAACTAAGCTAAGACGGCATAAACGACAGGAAAGTTATAACATTGGTATCATTTTCATGCCGTTTATGCCGGCTTAGCTTGATAATTATCAAATATGGTTGAAATGGCTCTGAGCACTATGGAACTTAACTGATAATGATCATTTGACCGAAAATAGTAGCGAATTGTGCAAAGTAAAGGACAGCTGAATGTTTCGACATGAATTTTAACAGTTATTTGGTGACTAAATCTCCCCACCTGCAAACATACATAAATGGAGAGACACGCTTGAAGTTCTCTGAGGTTATAGATCTGCGATAATATATAGCTCAGTCGGTAGTTTAGTTGAAGAGTGAAAATCTCCAAAAACGACAATCACAGAAATTGGAACGAGAAACATTGGTACAATGAAGGTAAGTGCGAAGAAAGCACAGATAATAGAAGAAATAATTCAGTTGATCTTCAAAAGAAGCTAGAACAAAAATGTTGAGAGAAATTAAGGAATACAAATGTACAAGTTACTTAGGAACTAAGTAAATAGGACGTACAGGGAAGCATAGGTGAATGGCTGCATGAGAAGTGTGAAGAAATTGAACAATAAATTGTGGTCGAAGGACTGTCTCAGCACATGGAGAAGTCAAAAGAACTTTCGTCAAATTAAAAAAAAAGTGGTGTAACATTAAGACTTCAACGAGTACTCCACTGTCAGATGCAGAGGAGAGAGAGCAGAAGGGTGGAAACAATATTCTGAAGTCCTATATGAGGGGAAGGATTTATCTGATGACGTCATAGAAGAAATAAACACAGGTCGATAGTGAAGAGATTAGGGAACCAGTTTTATAGTCAGGAATTTAAAAGACTTGGGACGACGTAGGTTCATTTAAGCAGAAGGGATAGTTAAAAATCCGATCAGAATTCCTAAAATCATTAAAAGAAGTGGCAAGCATTTCTGACGTTGCTGTTGATAATTCAATCAAGACTGAAGCAAAATCAAGACACGTTCATAGCATTTGTCGGTCTGAAAAAACCGTTGAACAACGTAAAATGATACAAGGTGTTCGTAATTACAAGAAAAACATGGATAATCTAAGGGGAAAGCCGGTAATACACAATATGTACAAGAACCAAGAGGTAACAATTGGGAAGGTCAAAAACTAAGTGCTCAGATTAAAACGGGGGTAAGCCAGGAATACAGCCTTTCCCCCCTACTGTTCAATTTGTACATCGAAGAAGCAATGACGGAAATAGAAGAAAGTTCCAAAAGTGAGATTAACGGTGAAAGAATATAAATTATAAGATTCTTTGATGACATATCTATCCTCAGACCAAATGAAGAAGAATTACAGGATCTGCTGAACGGAAAGGTGCAATGAGTATAGAACAAGTTTGAGAGTAAATTGGAAAAAGACGAGTGTAGTGAGAAGTAGCGGATATGAGAACAGCGAGAAACTTAACACCGGAAGTGGAGATCACGAGTAGACCAAGTATAGGTATTCTGCTACGTAGACAGCAAAATAACTCATAATGGACGGAGCAAGGAAGACATAAAAAGCAGATTAGCTCTTCCAAGAAGGGCAGCCCTGACCAAGTGAAGACTGTTAGTAGAGAAAACAACTAGTATCTATCATAGTACTGAATTTGAGAAAGAAATTCCGGAGAATTCTATGGTAGTGAGATTTGAACTGTGAGAAAAGCGGAACAGAAGAGAATCGAAGCTGTTGACTGTGGCGCTACAGAAGAATATTGAACATTACGTGGACTGGTAAGGTAATAAATGAGGAGGTTCTCCGCCGAATCGACGAGCAAAGGAAAGTATGGCTAACAATGACAAGAAAAAGGAATAGGGTGATGGTACATCTGCTGAGACATCATGGAATGACTTCCAAGACACTAGAGGGAGCCGCAGAGTACAAACTGTAGAAAAAGACTTTCCTTTGCGTGCTACACTCGTCTTCGTGTATAACGTACTGAGTTCCATTATTCAAATATTACTATCATACATCTGCACAGATATTCCACATGATCGCATCCTACCGTCTTTTACATACGAACTACCTTAATCAATAACAAGTTATTTTGTCTGTTGTTGCACCATACAGATGTCATCATATAACTACGTTTTCTACTGTAATTTACTTCCGTACGAATAAAAGCATTTAAAGACACGACGACGTCACCTATAGAACTTACCTTCTCTGCAAACAGATGGGTAAAGCGAACTGAAGCGCTAACAAATTCACTGCTAGCTCCACAGTTACTGATTATGTTCTTATCGACCTTTATTGGAATCATGATTTTCAGTACCCGACATGGCACAGCGTTACAACCCATCCAAACAAATGTATCACATTTCAGTTAATTTTCCCCGCCAGTTTGTTTCTAAATAAATAATTTGGTTTTTCTGCACAAGAAAAACAAGTCCTAGAACTGTATTTAGTTTTTCTTACGGGCACGTGACTCTTTGTTTTGTTCGGTTTTGGTGACAATATTTTTCGATGCCCGAAGATGCAAGGAAAGACGTCTTTGTTACTTCGTGGTGTAGAAGACGCCGAATGGCTACCTCCATTTATTTTGCTAGGATTTTATATGAGTAGGGAGTAAAATGATTAGCGACGCTCTTGAAAGCAAATTGGCTTAAATGAGACAGCTTCCCTAGAAACAAATTTCGTATCAGGATATAAAGGAATATGCGGGTGGGACTAATATTCTTAGCTGAATCACAGTCGTGAATTTTCAAACATATATGATCGCAAGACCCGACATATATTTGTATTGGCGCTAGATTTTTTAAACGAAAATATACGCATAAAGCAATTAAATGTGCCACATGTTCATAAATTAGTAATTAATCGTTACTCATAGAGATTCAGTAAAATGACGCACATCTCTAAGCTCATAAATCGCTTGCAGAATCTCAACAACGTATCATTTAATCTCACACGGACTACACTACACTTTTATACAGATTTTTAGTCACTGTCACTGCGTCGTTGAAATTCTCATTTTCATCCATTTACTAGCCAGAAGAAAATCTCACGGCAGTCCCTTTCTTTTCTCTCCCTGCATCTTCCACCATAGAAGACTAAAATGTCAGAAGTTACTATACGGAAACGGAGACCTACAGTACGGCTCCGAGTGGTCTGGCAGTAAAATTGGGATAATATGGAACGATAATCTGTTTTCTTGCTTTGTGAAATACGAGTACTAGATGATAATACTTTTCATTTATACTTTATAAGAGGGTCTGCTAATCTGGTGGTAAAGTGTATTTATATGTAAAAGCCCCGAGTGCAATTTCGACCGTGTGGCTGCTGTTAAGTGGACATTGCTGTCAACATTATGACCTTCTTGTGTGTATTACGCTCTTTGTGCTGCATTGTCAGTATTTTGCTAGCATTCTGCTTAATTTTTGCTCCCATCCGTAATATGTAGGGTAAATGATTCCATATTTGTGTTTGTTTCGTATGCAACAGAAGCTGGTTCTGTCGCATGGTATTCTGTGGACTCTATTTGTTACTGCTCATGAATCCATGTGTAAACTGCTCGATTTAAATGCACTGTAAGTCTATTGCGAGTGTTCTGCTTTATCTTTGTTCGCATCCGTTTTTATTACGTTCTCATTTAATGGAGGCCACGGAATTTTTCATTAACTTCTGCTTAAATGTATTGTTTGGGTTACCTGTTATAACGTGTGAAAATATTTGAGCATCTACTGTCGCGTTTTTAACATTTGCAAGGAAGAACACTCTCGTGACCAGCACTACAGAGTATACTCAACTACATCAATATCCTTACTCTGCAGGCTACCGTGAAGTGCATGGCACTCAGTAACAAGAAACAACAGCATTCAGAGAAGAATTGACCACTCATATACACAAGATGCAATAAAGCTGAATACAAATACTGTCAAATCACAAACATAGTTCTCCATTAAAAGCGAGAAAGTACGTACACCAGATGCAAACAAAAGTAAAGTACAGTAAAAGTAATGAACTTTGCAGGCATTTAAATGTAATTAGCTCGCAGTTCACACCAAGATCCGTAAGATTTGACAAATACACGAAAGTGCACTGAATAACATTTGACGAAACCAGCTTCTGCACTACATGAAACAAAACCAAATATACGAGGGCAGTTCAATAAGTAATGCAACACATTTTTTTCCTGAAACAGGGGTTGTTTTATTCAGCATTGAAATACACCAGATTATTCCCCAATCTTTTAGCTACACAACACTATTTTTCAACGTAATCTCCATTCAATGCTACGGCCTTACGCCACCTTGAAATGAGGGCCTGTATGCCTGCACGGTACCATTCCACTGGTCGATGTCGGAGCCAACGTCGTACTGCATCAATAACTTCTTCATCATCCGCGTAGTGCCTCCCACGGATTGCGTCCTTCATTGGGCCAAACATGTGGAAATCCGACGGTGCGAGATCGGGGCTGTAGGGTGCATGAGGAAGAACAGTCCACTGAAGTTTTGTGAGCTCCTCTCGGGTGCGAAGGCTTGTGTGAGGTCTTGCGTTGTCATGAAGAAGGAGAAGTTCGTTCAGATTTTTGTGCCTACGAACACGCTGAAGTCGTTTCTTCAATTTCTGAAGAGTAGCACAATACACTTCAGAGTTGATCGTTTGACCATGGGGAAGGACATCGAACAGAATAACCCCTTCAGCGTCCCAGAAGACTGTAACCGTGACTTTACCGGCTGAGGGTATGGCTTTAAACTTTTTCTTGGTAGGGGAGTGGGTGTGGCGCCACTCCATTGATTGCCGTTTTGTTTCAGGTTCGAAGTGATGAACCCACGTTTCATCGCCTGTAACAATCTTTGACAAGAAATCGTCAACCTCAGCCACATGACGAGCAAGCAATTCCGCACAGATGGTTCTCCTTTGCTCTTTATGGTGTTCGGTTAGACAACGAGGGACCCAGCGGGAACAAACCTTTGAATATCCCAACTGGTGAACAATTGTGACAGCACTACCATCAGAGATGTCAAGTTGAGCACTGAGTTGTTTGATGGTGATCCGTCGATCATCTCGAACGAGTGTGTTCGCACGCTCCGCAATTGCAGGAGTCACAGCTGTGCACGGCCGGCCCGCACGCGGGAGATCAGACAGTCTTGCTTGACCTAGCGGCGATGATGACACACGCTTTGCCCAACAACTCACCGTGGTTTTGTCCACTGCCAGATCACCGTAGACATTCTGCAAGCGCCTATGAATATCTGAGATGCCCTGGTTTTCCGCCAAAAGAAACTCAATCACTGCCCGTTGTTTGTAACGCACATCCGTTACAGACGCCATTTTAACAGCTCTGTACAGCGCTGCCACCTGTCGGAAGTCAATGAAACTATACGAGACGAAGCGGGAATGTTTGAAAATATTCCACAAGAAATTTCCGGGTTTTTCAACCAAAATTGGCCGAGAAAAAAAATGTGTTGCATTACTTATTGAACTGCCCTCGTAAAATCATTCACCCCATTGAATATGACGGATGCGAGCAGTACTCAATCAGAATACGAGCAAGATATCTACAGTGGAATTCAAAGAGTGCAGTACACACGTGAAATCGTACTCAGAAGCAAAATACGATGAAAATAACTTTTGCTGGCTACGGAACGAAAACAAACATGAAAGACTAAAAATCAGTCAATAAGGAAGCGAGATGATGGATTGGTAAACTTTCAGCGCTCCAAGTGGCCTGGCAGCGAACCAACGTCGTGTTAGATGAAGTCACCAATGTGATTCACCTGTCTTCAGTCTTCCGTCAGTTGTTCGTTCCTCTGATTTTACATATATGTTAATTGGTTGGGGCACAGTTGCAACGCCTATATACATTATTTTAGGTTACACAGACATTATTAATTAAAGGAGAAAAAATATACAAATAAAGACGCTGAGAAAATTCCATTACAAGTCGACGATTGCCTGAGAAGACGAAAGCCGATTCCTTATCAAATAAGTAATATTTTACAGAACACCAGGAGATTGCTTCCGAAATAGTATCGTTGTCATGTCCTCTCAAGTAACTGAATTATTGATATTCCTACACATTACGAAAACTTTGGTTATTTTCCGAAGTGAGATTCAGAGTGGTTTAACTAATTTCGATGTGTGCCTCACCAACAGGGAGAAGTGTCACAGCGACAAGATTCCGCTGTGATAACGAGTTCGGTTGGCTCTCGTGCTAGTGCGCATGCTGAGCGGCCACGTGACGTCACATAGCATTCCCCGCGAGTCGGCGTTCCCTGCGTGCCGCACGGCCCAGCTGGTGCACCCAGCTACATAGCTAGGCCCTCCAGATGCCTCTGGTTGGCCCTGGTGTCACGAGGCCGGCCTGCGATGTAACCACTACTCCTGACTGTCTTGTCGAGTATTAACGCTACTGGGGTTGATGCTGGGGTAGCGAGAGAATTTCTCGCTCCTAACAGTGTGATACAACTGATATCGATGATAGTTTGCTTTTGTCATAATGTAAGGAAGATGGCACCAAAATTTGCTTAGCAATATTTTTGCTATCAAATGGAGATAGGCTAGACAGGTTTGTGTTTGAGTGGTTCGTGAATAAATTAAATTCTTCCACACTTCGAAAAAGTGTATGACGTGCCTGCACTATAATCTCCAGTTGTAGATACTGAAAAAATTGAAAAGAGTGGTAAGGGAACACGTTACTAGAATTTGAGTTTACCTTCCTTCCTTTTATTAAAAAAATCTACATGTTACAGTATTATCGTCGCTTTGGTAAATAGGAACTCTCTCTCTCTCTCATTTTATCCTACTGGAATACTGAATTCGCATGTGAAATTTTCTTTCTTCATTTACTTTCCGATCCACATTTTATTTGGTGGCTTTCCGGATGTACTGCGCCCTAATTACATGGTAATGTAGGCAATGGAATGTAGGTAACCCATCCGTCTGTACCTAATACCACGTTTCATTCTCGTAATAGCTTTTTTTTTTCATTAAATCCATCTGATCTCGACCAGGGGAACTATTTTTCGTTGGAGCGAAAACAGGAGGAAAATTCACATCTTTTGCAAGAGCTGCCGGTCACTTATGTGCAAGGTGTCACGATAGTGGGCCCCATGAACAGTCGGGCAAACCTCTAAGGGAATATCCTCCTGGCTCAGCTTCTGTAGACGATGAGCGACGGAAATCTGATGTCCTCAGTAGCAGAACCGGCAACAACTGATGGAAGGGGATGAAAATCTGTTTTGTTAATTAACTTCAGGTTCAGTCATCAACTGTCCACTTCCCGGTATGTTACTGTGTGTGGTCTCCAGAAACGTTTCCTCAAGCAAAGTATGAGGCCAATCGTGTGTCTGCAAATTTCTAAACTTTTCCCATCCCGTGGGAGAGGTGCGTGAAGTCCAACAAAATTTCCAGAATTTCCGACAAACAAGTATGGACATGACAATTGTGTGCGACACTCGTGTCCTGTTACCATATATACATATCTCGTTGGCGGATACATTTTAACTTTGTAGTGGAAGCTAGGGAATAGATCTCCAGATACCTATTGGAAGAACACTTAGGTCCTTTCCGGGACTGGCTAGATAAGAGTGAGCAGAATGCCGTTACAGCGTCAGAAGAAAGGCTACCTAAATTCACGGAGGTATTCTGGTTCTTCTGGGTATTATGAATTGAACTTCTGCTTGGTGATTCTACTCTGGACTCTGCGCTCGTTCGAGTCTTTCTTCGGTCTCTCGCCAACACCAGCACTTTGAAATTATACGCATCCGCGAAAAGTTATCAGCAGGATTACAAGGTCAGCGATTCGCGCTCTCATCACACAAACATCGGCAAATTCATAGTAACAAGGGCGACGCCGTGTTGAAGTGGGACAAAGGCACAAAGCAAATGATGATGATCATTCTCAGACTATTTTGTAACCTCGACGTTTATGTGCCCTGTGCAAATTTTACTCATTGTTTGAGTAAATAGAATAAATATTATTTTACCGTATCAAAGTCTATCATTCAGCAATCATTAAAGTAAATTATTGAACTGAATTGCCTAGGTCATCCAGCCATTAGCAATAGGCGAGGCTCCTGATGAGTTCAGGAACATGAAATAACGTTTTCCGATGAGCGCGGCATTGGATTTTTCATGTACCGTATTGGATTCATGGGGGTTATCTAAGATTTTATATGATCTTTGGTGACAGATCCAGTATCAGTGTACCCTGCATGCCCTAGGCACCTGATGAGCAAGCGGTAGTACTCACAGAAGACTTGGCTTCTGGCAGTCTGTTTTAGCTACCTGAAATGCACGTTATATCAGTGTCATCAATACTTTCAGGTCTCCTTGACTGCGAGGACTCTAACTTCCCATCATTTCTGTAGATCATGTTCCCCGTGTGACATTTTGCCGGTGTAATTGTATCCTCGATAACGTACACGAGGTGCTCAGTCGTGGTACCTACGACAGACGAGTTTTCCGATTGGAGGAGCGGCAAGGCGCAGGATGATACCTATGTTCATGCCCAGTATGTACACATTTATGGGCTACGTTTTAAGAGGAGAACATGGTTGCAAGGGCAGTGACCACGAAATTCTTATTTTTTACATGTTTTTCCAGACTTTGCTTGGATACAAGTTATTAAATGTACTGCATGAAATGAAAAGTCTTGCGTGTCGATATTACTGATGATGGAAGCATAACTTTCCAAACACATTAAATTGTTGCCTTTGCTTTAATGGGCCTGAGCCTGTATATTAGCTCTCAGCCATGGCCTCACACCCAATCAAAGACAATTTTAAAAAGCAATGTTTCACTGCCAGCCCAAGAGATTTCTTCTGTGCCCTCCGTTGCAGAGCATTAACAGTTTGATTGTAAAAAGTATCGAACAGCAATTTGAAGCAGGCAATTTACATCACCGGCTTCACACATGCTTGTAAAAATTGAAAGCCGTCTGATAGAGAAACGTCTTTCATATTATTTATAATTAAGCGAGTTAAAAGTCGCTGACGACGCGGGCTGTTCTCGTCTGATAATATGGTCATACCTTTGGGTGCACAGTGAAAGCGTGTCTCAGTGCTATATTTTCATTCTTCTCTACATCTACAAATCATATACTACTTTGAATGGATGACAGATATGTGCAATGTATTAGTTATTACGTAAAATTTGTAAAAATACATGGGGGTTTGAACTGACAAATTACACATACATTATTATATTTCAATTCGTACCACAGATACATTTCTTCCTATCCAAGGGGCCTCTTGATGCCTCCTCACTTGTACTGTCTATGGCTTCTGGTACCTGTCTATATCTGATCTTGTCTTTCCAAACAGAATTACTGATCATGTTGCATTCCTTTCCCCGGTAATCCTTTTAATAACTCACCCTTTACTACGTTATCAACACTATTTCTCTTTACGCCTGTGATGTTTGCATGTAGTTCACACTCGAACACCGATTGTTCAGTAGTTTCTCGTCGGAACTACGTCGCTTTCCTTCTATTTGTCCTTTTCTGGTAGATTAGACTCGCTCGGTCCATTTGCATATTGCAGCAAATACCGACAGGTAAATGTCACCTAGTAACAGTCTGTCCTCACTTTTAGGTAATATTCCATTCATTCGTCACTTACTTGTACTGCTTTCCCAACTAGTAATAACTCGCTCATCATGTCAGATATACTGTCTGCGTATTCTGCTGTAATTTCTTTGATTTTCTCTGTACCAGCGATTCTTAACGAGTTCGGCGCTTATGTGTAATTTATTATGTAATTCATTGCTCAGATCCTAAGAACAATGCGAAGAGTCTATTCGTATCGTTGGATTTGGTACCGTTAATCTTATCAATATAAATTTGAGCCTTTCGTATAACTGTGGTCAATTTGATATCCTCAGTCTGTGAGTTTATACGGTTGCTTCAATCCCAAGATATCTGGTAAAATATGTTCATGGCGTATTCTCATTAATTGCAACGACAGTAACAATTCACATTGTGCTACATTGCTTATCATTCACATAACAACAACTATTTTTCTATTTGCTTCTTTCACGTGGGATAGAAAATTTGGAATCTAAATTGGATTAAAAATCCATTACTTTCCCAACGCCTGTTAGGTTACTTGTTGACACTCATTCTTGTAATTAATGAAGCTGCACTTGACGAAACGCGACTGGTACGTCAGAATTGTCTTGTATGTATGTACTCTATGCTCTTCATGTTACTGGATTCTCCCGAAGAGCGAAATTCACAAAAAATCTAGTGAATACCTTTGAGCGACCTTCAATTCTGTTTCATAAGTGCTAGATAATTTGGCTTTTCATCAAAAGTGTAGGAATTCTTTTGAGCAATAAGCATTCTTTTACTAACATATGAAGTGTTTTTGTACATGTACAGTTTGCACTTCTTTGGTTTCTCATCGGTTAATGTCCAGAATTCGCTGCACACATATTAAAATTGCACAGCCACTGAGGTCTCCCGTACAAGGCACTTTCTCCAGTGAAGGTTCTTATTTTGTGTTCCAGGAAATCGGCCCACTATTTGTACGATGAGGGCAACCTTTAGTAATTTTATTTTGTGTTCTTTTAGATGGATATGTAAGCTTCACATATCGCTTTCTGGAATAACCAACCAGGCAGCTTCGATCAGATATCGGTAGCTAAGGTAGAATATTCAAAATTTCTAGGTGTATTCATTGATGAGAGGTCGAACTGGAAAAAACACACTGAGGATCTGTTGAAACGTTTGAGTTCAGCTACTTTTGCTATTAGGGTCATTGCAAATTTTGGCTATATACATCTGAGTAAATTAGCTTACCACGCCTATTTTCATTCTCTGCTTTCGTATGGCATCATATTCTGGGGTAACTGATCGTTGACTAAAAGAGTGTTCATTGCACAAAAGCGTGTAATCAGAATAATTGCTGGAGCTCATCCAAGGTCATCCTGCAGACACTTATTTAAAGAGCTCGAAATCTTCTCTGTAGCCTCACAATATATATATATTCACTTATGAAATTTGCTATTAACAATCCGAACGAATTCAAAAGTAATAGAAGTGTACATGGCTACAACACTAGGAGAAAGGATGATCTTCACTACTCAAGGTTAAATCTAACTTTGGCTCAGAAGGGGGTAAATTATGATGCCACAAAAGTCTTTGGTCACTTACCTAATAGCATCAAAAGTCTGACAGATAGCCATATAGCATTTAAAAGGAAATTAAAAGAATTTTTCAATGGTAACTCCTTCTACTCATTAGATGAATTTTTGAATGTAGTAAGTGGGTAATTTCCTAACCTCAATATATATATTAGCACTTGCTCCATAGATCGTGAATACGACACTTCGTAATGATGTGGAACGTGTCAGGTTAATAAAAGGTGTCTACACAAGATATTACACTAGACAAAATATTACATGACACTCAATATTTTCAATTTATATATATATATATCAGACCTTTAACTATCTCAGTTCCATAAACCTCGAACGTAAAAAGCGCATTTGTATTTTTGACAAATAGAGGGGAACCACTGATATGACTGTGGGATAATAGGTTCACTACTTTCCTCATTTTTAAGGATGACCACTTATGCTTGTTACACGAGTTGCAATCCTTCAATGCAACTAATGGTCGTTGATAATACTTGCCGGAAATGGTGTTAGGTTATCTTCCATCGCCTAAGATATCTCAGTAGTAAAACTATCTCATCCCGTCACAGAATTTTTGTTTGAACTTACTTTGCTTACTATTATTTATTCTTTAGTGAAGGACATTGCTGTAATATACTAATCATAATTATCCTCCATCTCTATCCGATGGTCTATTATCATGTTTGTAACTCTATCGCTTCGTCCGCCGCTCGTGGTCTCGCGGTAGCGTTCTCGCTTCCCGAGCACGGGGTCCCGGGTTCGATTCCCGGCGGGGTCAGGGATTTTCACCTGCCTCGAGATGACTGGGTGTTTGTGTTGTCCTCATCATTTCATCATCATCCAGGAAAATGGCGCAATTGGACTGAGCAAAAATTGGGTAATTGTACGGGCGCTGATAACCACGCTGTTGAGCGCCCCACAAACCAAACATCATCATCATCATCTATCGCTTCGTTCGGTGGTAACACTGCGTCAGTAAATCTGTGGTAAGTTCTCCGTATTCTCTCTTCTGAATTGATAGCTGTATGGACGCCATTTTTTTGTTTGACGTTTTCTTGCAGCGATTTAATGCCACTTCATTATTAATATGGTTCCTACACAAATAGTATTAAAAACTGTCGTCTTTATTTCTGCCTTTACCGCTGATTTTGTCTCTATGTCTGCCTCAGAGGAAGCAGATAAATGCGACAAAGCTTTCTAATTTACTTTTCAAGTTGTTTAACTCCTCTGACCAACGGCAGACTTATCAGCACTACAGTCTGGTCTAACAATGTATTCATAATAAATCTGGCCACGTTAATCTCCGAGTAAATTAAATTATTACTACCGTTAAGCAATTACACATATTTATGAAATACTTATTTTCTTTCAATAATCGCCGGCCGGAGTGGCCGTGCGGTTCTAGGCGCTACAGTCTGGAAACGAGCTGCGACGGCGTCCTTGCTGATGCAAGTCTGATCACAGCTCCATAGTTCAGCGAGCTCACGGCTGGACTGACATACGCTGTACTTGGCCCAAGGCCGCTAGCATGGACACTGACGCCCCGAGATGAACCCAGGACTCTCGGAGACTAGCTGGAGCGCCAGGTGACGGCACCTAATGGATGGCCTTGCCTCATACGGCCCTGTTATAATCTTGGAACCATCAGGGCTGGTTGGTGGCTCCTGGACTGTTTCGCCTAGATTATGACGTCGCTCGATGGGGGTGAGGCGTTAGGACAGCATCCGACCGATGGCTGAAGCGGAGATGGTGTCTGTCGAATACACAGCCCCGAGTTTATGCTATAACAGCTGAGCGACGAGGTTATAGACACGCTCCTGCTGGAGTGGAATCACATTAGATCGATTCTTGCCTTATGGTCGGCTTTGGTACTGCGACCTAGTGCCACAGTATGTAGCAGTCGCGTCCACTGCGAATGGTATCACAGTGCTATCCAGGAGTATTCCAGAATTAATTGGTGGCTGACCAGTTTACCTCCTGGTTGGTTTCAACAGCTTGCCTAAGGGCGATGCCGCAATACGACAGTGAAGAGTATCAACCAAAAATTTTTGCAACATCGCTATAGTTCCGCTGAACTTCAGATCTTTGCCACACAGAAGTAACATCGGGATCGCGCACTGCTGACTTGGATTAAAAAAAATGGTTCAAATGGCTCTGAGCACTATGCGACTTAACTTCTGAGGTCATTAGTCGCCTAGAACTTAGAACTAATTAAACCTAACAAACCTAAGGACATACCACACATCCATGCCCGAGGCAGGATTCGAACCTACGACCGTAGCAGTCGTTCGGTTCTAGACTGTAGCGCCTAGAACCGCACGGTCACTTCGGCCGGCTGACTTGGATAACCTGATTGTTTTGTCAGGATGAAGAACGAGAATCTGTGTGGTGTCGTTAAACGAAATGAAACCAGTATTCAACATTATTCCATGTGTTAATCAGACTACCAATCGTTGCTGTGTCTTCTGCGACAGCTGGTGGTTATACAATCCAGCGAGGAATCTGCTGTATCTGACAGCAGACTCCTGTCTGCCTAAGACGTTGCACCAGCTACCAGTGTTCGCCCACGGTAGCTGAATGGTCAGCGCCACAGAATGTCAATCTTAAGGACCTGGGTTCGATTCCTGGCAGGGTCGAAGATCTTCTCCGCTCAGGGACTGGTTGTTGTGTTGTCCTAACCATCATCATTTCATCCCCATCGACACGCTAGTCGCTGAAGTGGCGTCAAATCGATAGACTTGCACCCGGTGAACGGTCTACCCTAATCATACCCCATTTACACTTTTTAGCAGCTGCTAGTGGAAGTTGATGACACCCAGTTGCAGCGGATTACACCACGCTATCGAGCTGAACACACCCTGTCGGTAGCCCTGCTTGGAAGTGGCGGTGACTGCAACATGTGTCTGATTCCATCACTCCCAGATCACTGCCCCTATTCTCCAATCAGGAGGGCCACATGTTTGATGCATGATGTCGTTCTGAGTGTTGAATCTGGACCGTCAGTACGGTAGACTGTCAGACTACAGCGATCCCCTGGCTACAGGGCAGCATCCCCATTGAACCAGAGCCATGTTGGTAGACCGCTTTACCACCCATCAGTGCTGGCTGCTGTGCTGACTTCAATACTGGATGCTGGACTTCATCATCCATGGCTGCGGATAGCTGATCTTCTCGCCAGGCAGCAAGTGTGAGACCAGCACTATAACAATCCCAAACACGAGGTGTTACCATACCATAACCGGAGAACTGACTGGGAACGACATGAATGTAATCAGTCCTACTGATCGAGTGGTCTAGGTTAGTGGATGTGGAGTATTTACGTCGTTGAAGAGAGGCTCCACTCTATGACATCATTCGTAATGATCGAATCTCCTGTGCTTTTCTCGAGTCATCAACGGTCTTCAGCTACATTTGATTAACGAATTTGTTACCGTATCTTTAGCGCTCAGACTCCTGCTCGGTATTGTACAGACAGATGTTCTTTAACTGTTCATTTGGACTTTGTTATACGTATATGTTTGTTAACTTGACATGGTTGTTATGTTTTGGAAATACCATTTTTTGCTATCAGGATGATTTGAAAATAGGCTCCGACCCAAAACTAGTTATCAAGCAAGTGAAAGTGAAATTTGTATCTTTGACTGTTTATCCGTTGTATTTATTAACACTAGTCGCTGCCCAGAAATTAATCCATCATACCGGAAATTCATCATACATTTTCTGTTTCGTGTTCAAATTATAACTTTGTACGTAATACCGTAAAAAAGGGAGCTGTTTAATGTCACCGAAAGCTGCGAACATCAAAGCAGACAGAACATATGGCTACCATTGTTTCAATTCTTGCATCTCGCTTATGACGATTTTTCGGGACGTGTGTTGAATAGTTCATTTTTCAAATTCAGTTATTACAAGCTCTTTTAATTGCAAGAATTAAGAAATTTAATCTTCATTGTTGTGAGTAGTCATGTTCAAAATGGCCGCTTCCGTGCAGAGCGAACACAAGATGGACATGTTTGCCAGACTACTGATTTAATTTAGAGCATCCATGTACTCTTGTTGCTAGTAAATTAGTCTTGCAGCCCATAAATTAGACAAATCTTATTTTGTTTACTGTATAATAACTAATTTAAGCCTATTTCTTATAGTGCGGAATGCCTAAAATTGAAAATACAGTGAAAATGGGTGCGTTAAATGGTGAAAATGTTGAATTCGATGTTGACGGCGGCAGTAACGCCGAACCGGCAGTGCCAGAAACAAGCACAGCAATATCTGAGTTAGCCGGCCGCGGTGGTCTAGCGGTTCTGGCGCTGCAGTCCGGAACTGCGGGACTGCTACGGTCGCAGGTTCGAATCCTGCCTCGGGCATGGGTGTGTGTGATGTCCTTAGGTTAGTTAGGTTTAAGTAGTTCTACGTTCTAGGGGACTTATGACCTAAGATGTTGAGTCCCATAGTGCTCAGAGCCATTTGAACCATTTTTGAATATCTGAGTTAGAATCAAACTTACTGGCACCCTCTAGTCCGGAGATATCTCAGGTCAGACAAAATGTTGATCTACAGGGAGTTGCCGTAAGAGCGCGCAAAAATGTAATAGGACATAGACAATGCTCCACTGAACAATTTGACGTAGGGAACAGTGATCGGTGAACCCAGCTTAGGGAGATAGAGAAGTAAACGTGTCTACCGCTTTCTCCAGCATTACTGTTTTCCCAGTTTATTTACAGCTAACGTGCGTTCAAGTTTACACGTACTGTGCTGTTTCTTTACATGTACATTCTTTATTTCCTGCAAGGCAACAAGAAGGACGAGCCTGAATACCAGGAAGACAAGGTGCTGTAGGCTGTCTGAATGGCCACCTGTATTTGAGGTTCGCAACCATCTCAGTGTTGTATTTCCTGCACGCCGTATTCCATGTTCCATGGCCTGTGAGGTCATCTGACAAGAATCCCTCTCATTATTTCCTATGAGGGTATCTAAAGTCACTCGTGTACGACACCTCAGTGGATACAGAGATGACATTAGTTGACAGAACTGTAGCTGCCTGTGATGTGATTCGAAACACGCCTAGGATATTTGTCAGATGCGTCACAATCTTGCTCGCCGATGTCATGCATGCACAGAGGTTGACTGCCGCCAGTTTTAACACATTGTGTAAGATATAGTACAAACGGTGCGTTCATTGTGTCACTGAGAATATTTGTAGTTAACTGTAACTAATGTAAATAATAAACTATAAGATAATATGTTTTTATTTCTATTATCTCCCTAAGTTGTGTTTTCCGGCCGCAGGTTCCCTGCCTCAAATTGTTTACAGAAGCATTCTCTATGACCTATTAAACTTTTACACGCTCTTACGCAAACTCACTGTATATACCGAAATACTTAACAAAACTTCAGCCATGAGGAGTGCTCATGACAAAGAATGGACATTGCAAATTTCGACACGTATAAATACCTCGTCATCAATACTGATGAAAAAGATGATTTAATGCTAAACGGCATAAGGTCCGAAGATGACAACGTAGCTTTACGGAAACAGGTTACCTAAACCCAATGAATGCTTTACTGGTTATCTTAGCGTTAGAAAGTTTCTTCAGGGTCCACACTATTGCAGACCGCTCCCTCGCTCTTACAATGTCAGGAATATATACTGGCATTTTATTGTGAATAAACTCGTTTACAGAATGTTATATTAAAAACATACTGTAAAAAAAAAGAACGAGTTCCATTATAAAAGTCGTCATTAAATACGATTGCAGTTATTGAAAAGATTAAGAAACGATGCTGTAACGGGTAAGTCATTCCAAAAAAACAGTAGAGTAATTGGAAATTACTGTCCAAATATGCTTTTAGTGGAAGAACAAGGTAAATGCAATCACCTTAATTTTCTAGCCCATGTAGTGGATGCAAAACTTTATTACAGCGAACCTGAAATCTGAAGCATCTGCAAAAGATGCATTTTAATATTAATGCTTTTGAGAAAATAGATAGTAAAGAACACTGATTTTCACTGCTGTTGTTTCGAAGTTCAAATATCTAGAAAACTTGTTATGATGTGGAGTTACCACACTACGGAGGGTGCACAAGAAATTAAGCCCTGTCTAGTAGAGGTTGTACAACCAAGTTCTTCTGATGATCGCCAGTACATGCTGCGTCAACAGTAGGAACACCCATTTCTTTTTTCTGAGCGGAAGAATAATGCAATAATTATTTCCTGTAGCACATTGCGTTGATTTGCTTGCTGTTAGTTTAGTATGATGAAAAACAGTTGCCAATGGTACGTTTAATACAATTACGTTTAAGTTTCTCCGAGACAAATATTGCGTTGCGTTACTCATAAACTGCTTAAATAACGCACGTCTCACAAGAAAATCATAGACACAAATACCAACGTGAAATGTAGGGCCATGCCATCGTATACAAAAGGTATCAAGAAGGAATATTCCTATATGTTGAGAGGCAGTAGTACTTGTCTAAACCAAAACAACAAATGCATCGTACATGGCTCCAGAAACGAATACTTTCTGAGATACGAATATTTGTTTACTGGAGGGGCTAAGAGCCGACTGGCTGCAGATGTAAATACTGCCGTTGCATTCGCTCTTGATCAACGTGTCAAGAGTGTGTTGAGTTGTGTATCGCAGCTACACATTAGTCTTAGCATTAGGTGGTGTGCAGTCATTTCTCTGGTTGTGTGGTTGGAATTGTACTGATGGTTTATGTCCCCTAAATATACCGTACAGTATTCCGTCTCAAGCATGTGGACTCATAAGGGGAGCGCGTCTGACAAGACCACTGATTTCATTTATATTTGGCAGGTCGCATGTATAAACCCAAAAACATAAGACTAAGAAATTTAGGTTTAAAATTCCCTACCCCCCCCCCCCCCCCACTATCCCCGTTTTTAAGAAAACCATCCCTAAGGATCGTGACGAGCAAACAGAATTGACAGGATCGATAGGTAATTAAAACCTGAGCGTTCTTCGTTATCGTATATGGAGTCTGCAGACATATTTTTCTAGAAATCTAGGAAAAGAACTTTTACGACTGCCATCATGCACCCTTAAGGTAGACACCATTCCAAGAAAACGCCATAGAAAAAGGAATGGCGCAACGACCAAGACAGCGTCACTTTTGCTGAACAGCGTTTAACTAATGGGTACATAACGGGCAATATTAAAAGTTTATTTCTTCGATTTCTAGGAATATTTAGGTTTTGCGGAACCTATATTCAGAGTGGCCCAAGAGAAATGGCCAGTATTCAGGGATATGACAGACGATCATTCGAAGCAAAACAGTGTAGCAAACACGTAGCGTGAGAACATCTTCACTTCGATACTGTGAAACAAATCCTTTCGACTGCAAGCTTTTTGCTTTTCATATTCCGGGAGCAGATAGTATGGACGAAAGCAAGAAAGAATAATTCAGTAAACGTGGGCTCTAGAATTTATATCTTAAGAGCTATGAACAGTTGTTCTGTAGAAGAGATTTGTTTCAGAGTAGGGAATACGAAAATATGCTCATAACTCTTAATGTATGTACTTTAGAGCCCATGTTTACCGGACATTTTTACCTTGCTTTGGTCCACATCACCACTCGAAAAATATGCAAAGCAAAGAGCCTGCAGTAAAAGAGATTTATTTCACAGCCTCGACGATAAAGCACTGCTTATAGCTTGAAGTACACATTTCACAGACGATGCCCACTAGCTGTTTATGCTTCGAATGATCGTCCCCGCCACATCCCTGAGTGCTGATTACTTTTCCTCGGGCATTCTGTAGTTTATGATGAAAACCGATCGACTTTAAATTTTCTATATATCCCATCTGTTCTGAGTCGATTGCCCGTCATTTTCTCAAAAGCTGCTGTGCTGGTATGGGGACGGGTTGGGGGATGGCAAGGGGTTGGAGGGTGAAGAGTATTGAACTCAAATTTATTAGGGTCTCACATTTTATGCTGCACACATGTGACCTGCCAAATATGAGCTTAATCGATAGGCGTACTCCTTGTGAGTGATGCTTCCACAGTTTACTTTGACGGTACTAGAGAACTGGTGTCCCTGCATCCCCTCAGAATATTCTACACTTTTTAAGACCCCTCATATAAATATTTAATAAAAGCGGAAGTGAAACACTCCAAATGCGGACATTCATTGCCGTCCATCACATTTCTAGACACGTAAATACACTGACACCACTTTTAGTGATTTTCTTGAAATTTGCGGAAACGTCACCAGAGGTCTCCTTTACCGAACCGCGCCTCAACGGCGAGTAAGGGAGACCTGGCTCCAGTGAAGAATGAGTTGCGCGGCTCGCATGTTAAGTGGCGCGCGCCTTTATTCTGAGAAATGGCGCCACTCGTCCCACGAGCACAAGAGTGAAGCATGGAGGAGCTACGTGAGCGCGCATTGAGAACTGGAAAAACTGTCGCTCGCGGTACAATACACACTCTGACAATGTGAGAGAACCGTGGACGACACTGCCGACGCCTTTTCAGAAGTATCTGCCGAAGCTCCGTGATAAAGTGTGTAGACCACACTTTTCCTTCTTTATATTGGGTAGGCAAGACAAAGGTTCAATTCGCATTAAGCCAGCAATGAAGGTTATTATATCATCCAACCATGTTTGGTTCATGATACCGGTACTCTGTTATTTTCTAAGATACTATGAAATTATTGAATATTTGGAACTGATACCAAACATGCAGCATCAACAAAGGTATCGATATTTACACATACAATAATATCTTAAATTATCAAATGTGCGATAGTAGTACAATTCATTACACTGTCTGCCGCAGCAGAATGGAGTCCCACTACGGAGAACAATTACTACCGTCGCATTTTTTCTGTGATTCTACAATTTTTCGCTGCTGCAGCCAGATAATCACTACATCAGTCAGACCCATCACAGTTAACTGACACCATAGTTAGAGTTGAACCGGTAGGAAATGCCAACATGAGTCAGTTGTAGGATCATTCATCTTCAGAATATTATCGCAAGTATTTACATTGTGATTGTATATTTAATGTACTGTTCACCAGTTTACATTGGACTGAATCTACAAGGCTATCTTCTCCGACGATCAGATGGAATGTACTATTAGACCCACCGAATTCTCTTACACTAACATACTGTACCGAGCGAGGGGGAGCAGTGGTTAGCACACTGGACTCGCATTCGGGAGGACGACGGTTCAATCCCGTCTCTAGCCATCCTGCCGGGATGGTTCCTTTGAAAGGGCACGGCCGATTTCCTTCCCAATCCTTCCCTAACCCGAGCTTGCGCTCCGTCTCTAATGACCTCGTTGTCGGCGGGACGATAAACACTAACCACCACCACCACTAACATACTGTGAATCAGTATTTGATCTACACGACGTGATGAAGTATTTGCGAGTGTTAGTTCGTGCACACGTAAATGTCGCAGAGTAGTTCTGTGGCTAAAATCGTACCGACAGTCTTAATCTGCATAGAGCTGACAGCATCCCGATTATTCATTTTCGACTTGTCATCAGAGATGTCTGACATAAAATTTTCCACGACGATGGCAACGGCACTCGTACTACTCCCAGCCACCTAATAAATCTGCTGCTCGATAATGACAAAACCCAAAAATGCATTTATGGGATACCAAACTTATCTTCTCTCTGCAAACTGATCAGGCATACGGCACACCAGATCATTCTGCAGTATTATAATAGTCTTGGTCACGTTTCCTTCATTGTAATTAACAGTGCTTTATTATTTAGTTCTTAAGTTGTCTATATCCTTCTGAAAACTGCATCCGTGCCCTCATCTCGTGGTCGTGCGGTAGCGTTCTCGCTTCCCATGCACGGGTTCCCGGGTTCGATTCCCGGCGGGGTCAGGGATTTTCTCTGCCTCGTGATGGCTGGGTGTTGTGTGCTGTCCTTAGGTTAGTTAGGTTTAAGTAGTTCTAAGTTCTAGGGGACTGATGACCATAGATGTTAAGTCCCATAGTGCTCAGAGCCATTTTGAACCACTGCATCCGTCACATGACACTGAAACAATCTGCTCCAGTGTCTGGATTTCTGGTCAAGTAGGTCTGAACGCAGGTGACGAGGCTGGTGTTAATCCTTAGAGAGTGTGAGATCGTCAGGAAATTTAACAGCGAATTTTTATAAGACAGGTTACACTGTTTTCACGATCAGCTGCCGGGAAAAGCTATAGAAATCGAGTGGAAATCATTCATCTCTAGAGACAAAAATGTGGAGAACCATTAGACACAACTCAAGAGCAATGTAGAATATACATTAGACATTAATGTGTCAAGTAAATTTGGCAGAGATGGGGAAGGACGCTAGTATTCAGTAGCTATGTGACAACATAGGCAAAAACTGTAGAGGAAGACAGAGATTGGAATACGTCAAGCAAATAATTGAGGACGTAGGTTGCAAGTGCTACTCTGAGATGAAGAGGTTAACACAGTAAAGGAATTCATGGCGGGCCGCATCAAACCAGTCAGTAGACTGATGACCAAAAAGAAAATGTGACAACATTACTACGTAAGCAAAGTCATCTCTATGAAGATCTGATGTAACTCAAATCCTAACTGACGAACAAAATATGACCGAAGCCAAATTAACGTTAAGGGAGCATCTTAAAGGTGGTATGATACATCTGAAAGTACTTTTATACCGACCGGTCTGACAGAGGAGCGAAAGAAACGTTTGCTTTCCGTAAAGTCGGAAAACGAACCACAGTCTTCTGCACGGTCACGAAATTCGTCAAATGCTTTATTCCGTCAGTAAGGAGTTTTCATGTTTTGAATTACCGCCGACCGCGGTGGTCTTGCGGTTCTAGGCGCTGCAGTCCGGAACGGCGGGACTGCTACGGTCGCAGGTTCGAATCCTGCCTCGGGCATGGATGTGTGTGATGTCTTTAGGTTGGTTAGGTTTAAGTAGTTCTAAGTTCTAGGGGACTTATGACCAAAGATGTTAAGTCCCATAGTGCTCAGAGCCATTTGAACCATTTTGAATTACCGTACGAACAGCTACAGGAAACGTATTAAGAGAAGTGATAATGGAACTGGTGAGCAGTTAAAATCAATCAACAGAGGAAAGGCAACGGATCTAATGAGCTATCAGTATGCTTCTGTGGACAGTACTGGAAAGAACTTGTTTCCTTTGTAACAGCAATTTTTCGCAGGTCGCTGAGGACCTGAGGCGTTTCAAGAGATTGGAGATATATGTCTCTGCGCTTATTTACATAACTATAAGCCTACACTGATCACGCTTATCTGCTGCATAATCACGCAAGAAGTTTTGGGAAGACTTGACGAATACGACAATATTTTGTTGATAGGACGTAGCGAGAAATTATTATCGTAATGAAGTAACAAAAATTAGAACTGGCACAGAGAGATTTAAGTGCTCGTTACTCACACTGCTGTTCTTCATCGGATTTTATGTTATACTCTGCAAGCCACCTAATGGTGTGTGGCAGAGGGTGCTTCTTGTACCTCTGAACTCTCCAACCCTGTTCCACTAGCGAATAGCACGTGGACATAATGATAGTCGGTAAGCCTCTGTATTGGTTCTAATTTTTCGAGTTTTCTCATCGTGGTCATAGCGCTGGAGGAATGTGGGGGGAAGCAATATGTCGTGCGACTCTCCCCGGAAAGGGCTCTCTCTAAATTTAAATAGTTGATCGCACCGTGATACACAACGCCTCTTTTGCAACGTCTGCCAGTGGAGTTCGTTGAGCATCTTCGTAACGCTCTCTCACCAGCAAAACGATACCGCGACGAAACGCGCCACTCTTTGTTGGATTTTCTCTACCTCTTCTATCAGTCCTACCTGGCAGGGATCCAAGATAGATTAACAATATTCAAGAATAGGTCAAACAAGCGCCTTACAAGCCAGTTCCTTCGTGGGTGAGTTACATTTCCTTACGATTCTTTCTTAGAATTTGAGTCTGGCGACGTTATAACTACTGTTTGTTTTTCGTGGTCATTCCACTTAAGGTCGCTCTGGATAGTTTCTCCTAATATTTTAGGGTGGATACTGTTTTCCGCGGTGTTTCATCAGTAGTGTAGCTGTACGGTAGCTGAATTCCTATGCATTCCCAATATGTTACATTTATTTACCTTCAGGGTCCACTGCCAGAGCCTGCATCATTCATCAATTCTCTGGATGTTATTCTGTAAATTGTTACTATCTTCTGGTGAGGTTATTTTGTTACAGACAATCACATTATCTGCGAACGGCTTTAAAAAGCATCCGACGCATTGTACTGGATCATTTATATACAGGGTGAAAAGTATTTAAACCGACAAACTCTGGGAGGTTATAGGGGACATCAAAACATATATTTTTCCCTAATGTCATTTTTTCTATGAGGATTATTTAAACCGGTGGAGGCCGTATTACGCTCTTCAGTTGTTAGAGGCCCTATTACGATCTTCAGTTGTTAGAGAGCGTATTAAGCTCTTCAGTTGTAGACAACTGCTGTCCAGCGATACAGCTGGAGTGAGTGCACTGATATGGTTGGTGCGCACTACGTAGCGCACCACAACGGACGAGCTGCACAGCGGGTTTATCAACAACAGTATCCTAATCGCCGTATCCGGCATCACACGACCTTTGCTGCTGTGTACCAACGTCTACGTGAGACCGGGTCATTTGGCAGATTACCTGGACAGGGACGGAGGAAGCTGTCTTGCAGCATGTGGAGAGGGATCCTTCAATCAGCACTTGTGCAATTGCACCGAACATGGGGACGAATCAGACGAATGTAAGAACAGTTCTTCGAGAGCAATTGCTACGTCCATTTCACTTACAGCGTGTCCACAACCTAGAACCAGTTGATTAACCACCCAGAGCACAGTTTTCGCAGTAGTACCTGGAACAGTGTGAAATGCATCCTACATTTCCATCCTCTGTGTTATTTACCGATGAAGCAACGTTCGGGCGTGATGGAGTCTTCAACATGGACAATTCGCATGTTTGGAGTGAGGATAACCCACATGCTGCAGTTACTAGCGCTCATCAAGTGCGGCTCTTCGTTAATGTGTGGGTCGGTGTTGTTGGGGACTGTTTAATTGGGCCGTATCTGCTACCTAGACCACTAAATGGCAGGCGCTATTACAATTTTCTCGTCAGAGCATTGGCGGAATTGCAGGAAGACGTCCCGCTCCCAACAAGACAACGCATGTGGTTCCAACATGACGGGGCGCCGGCATATTTCAGTCGTCGTGTGCGTCGATTCCTGGACAGACGGTTCCCAGAAACGTGGATTGGCAGAGGTGGTTCTGTACCATGGCCTGCTCGATGCCCAGATATGTCCCCTCTGGACTTTTTTGTGTGGGGAGAGATGCGCAACCCTGTTTACGCAACTCCTGTTGCATCAGAGGAGGATCTGGTTACCTGGATAGTAGCAGCAGCAGGAACAATTCAGGATACTCCTGGGGTTTTTGCCCCTGTCAGACAGAACATGATCTGACGGTGTAACCTTTGGCCGGCCGATGTGGCCGAGCGGTTCTCGGCGCTTCAGTCTGGAATCCCGCAACCGCTACGGTCGCAGGTTCGAATCCTGCCTCGGGCATGGACGTGAGTGATGTCTTTAGGTTAGTTAGGTTTAAGTAGTTCTAAGTTCTAGGGGACTGATGACTTCAGATGTTAAGTCCCATAGTGCTCAGACCCATTTGAACCATTAGGTGTAACCTTTGTTTACGTGTCAATACAGGCGTTTTTGAAAATCTAGTGTAATTGAAATTGGGTTGCGTTAATGTGTTGTCTCTTGGTCATAAAAAATGGAAAAGTGTTTGTTGGTTTGATTAATTTTCTGCCAGAGAAATCTTCCTGTCCTGGTTTAAATACTCCTCGTAGGAAAAAATGACATTAGGGAAAAATATTTGTTTTGATGTCCCCTGTTGTGATTTGGCAGGAGCCAATTCACGGAGTTTGGAGAAAGCAGAAAGTCACGCGATTAAGCTCACACAGGCTGGCGTGAGGTCTGGAACAGGTCAGAGAAATAAGACTAGCAAAACAAGAGTAACTGGTAGAATACTTAACTTTAATCCACAATTGGTGAACATCGCTCTTGTTGATACATTATATAATCTCAATATAAACTGGTAATGGCGCCTTGCTAGGTCGTAGCAATTGACGTAGCTAAAGGCTATGCTAACTATCGTCTCGGCAAATGAGAGCGTATTTGTCAGTGTAGCATCGCTAGCAAAGTCGTCTGTACAACTGGGCCGAGTGCTCGGACGTGTCTCTAGACCTGCCGTGTGGTGGCGCTCGGTCTGCAACCACTGAGAGTGGCGACACGCGGGTCCGACGTATACTAACGGACCGCGGCCGATTTAAAGGCTACCACCTAGCAAGTGTGGTGTCTGGCTGTGACACCACATCCCCTACAATGGAAGCAAGGCTAATGAAAAATCAAGACACTTTCATAAGATTTGTCGAACTGGGAAAAGCGTTCGACAGTATAAAATGGTGCAAGCTGTTCGAGATTCTGAAAAAAGTAGGGGTAAGCTATAGGGAGAGACGGGTCATATAAAATACGTACAACAAACAAGAGGGAATAATAAGAGTGGACGATCAAGAGCGAAGTGCTCGTATTAAGAAGGGTGTAAGACAAGGCTGTAGCCTTTCGCTCCTACTCTTCAATCTGTACATCGAGGAAGCAATGATGGAAATAAAAGAAAGGTTCAGGTGGAACTAAAATACAAGGTGAAAGGATATAAATGATACGATTCGCTGATGACATTGCTATCCTGCGTGAAAGTGAAGAAGAATTAAATGATCTGCTGAACGGAATGAACAGTCTAATGGGTACACAGTATGGTTTGAGAGTAAATCGGAGAAAGACGAAGGAAATGAGAAGTAGTAGAAATGAGAACAGAGAGAAACTTAACATCAGGATTGATGGTCACGAAGTCAATGAAGTTAAGGAATTCTGCTACCTAGGCAGTAAAATAACCAATGACGGACGGAGCAAGGAGGACATCAAAAGCAGACTCGCTATGGCAAAACAGGCATTTCTGGCCAAGAGAAGTCTACTAATATCAAATACCGGCCCTTATTTGAGGAAGAAATTTCTGAGGATGTACGTCTGGAGTACAGCATTGTATGGTAGTGAAACATGGACTGTGGGAAAACCGGAACACAAGAGAATCGAAGCATTTGAGATATGGTGCTATAGACGAATGTTGAAAATTAGGTGAACTGATAAGGTAAGTAATGAGGAGGTTCTACGCAGAATCGGAGAGGAAAGGGATATGTGGAAAACACTGATAAGGAGAAGGGACAGGATGATAGGACATCTGCTAAGACATGAGGGAATGACTTCCATGGTACTAGAGGGAGCTGTAGAGAGCAAAAACTGTAGAGGAAGACAGAGATTGGAATACGTCAAGCAAATAATTGAGGACGTAGGTTGCAAGTGTTACTCTGAGATGAAGAGGTGAGGTTAGCACAGGAAAGGAATTCGTGGCGGGCCGCATCAAACCAGTCAGTAGACTGATGACCAAAAAAAAAAAAAAAAAAAAAACAGCCTCCCAGAGTTTGTTGGTTTAAATACTTTTCACTCTGTATATTGTAAATAGTGCCGGTCCTGTCATAATTCCTTGGAGTACTCCGGAAAATACCTTTACGTGTGTCGATTTTGTTCCGTTAAGAGCGACGGGTTGAGTTCTATCTGCAAGGAAGTATTGAATCCAGTCGCAAATCTCCTTCGATACTCGACAAGCTCCTATTTTTTCACTAAACGGCAGTGCGGGACGGTGCCAAATACCTTCCTGAAGTTAAGGAAGACGGCATCAACCATAACGCCTTTGTCTACGGCGCCGTGTACCTTATGGAGGAACAGAACGAGCTGAGTTTCTCTAGATCTCTGTTTGCGGAATCCACGTTGATTTCTATAGAGGAGATTTTCATTCTCCATAACTGTCACAATTCTTGAACATAAAACACGTTCCATAATTCAGCAAGAGATTGACGTTAACGATATAGGTATATAATTGTGTGCGTCTGTACCACGGCCCTTCTTAAAAACGGGACTGACGATTTTTCTTCCAAATTACTAAGTACCTTTCGTCGCTCAAGCGATTTACAATAAATTACTGCTGGAAGGGCAGAAAGTTCTCTCGCATATTCTTTGTGGAATTTTACAGCTGTCTCATCTAGTCCTGAAGGCTCTTGACAACTAAGCCATTGCAGTTGTTTTTCTATTCCGCGATCGGTTATGTCAATATCTGCCATTCCGACGTTCGCACGATGATTGAAAGAACGGATCCTCTTACTACCTTCAGCAGTGAAACGATTCCAGAAGACCGAACTCAGTATTTCGGCCTTCTTCCTTTTATCTTTCGTTGTGGTGCCAGTATTGTCACTGAGTTAATGAATAGATGATTTTGATCCACTTACTAATTTTATATTCGACCAAAACCTGCTACAGTTTTTACTCAGGTTGGCTGACCAAGCTTTACTTTCAAAATCATTGAACACTTCTGTCGCTGCTCTCCTTACGCTTATTTCCGCTTCTTTCAGTTTTTGTTTGTTAGTTAGGTTTTTACTACTCTAGAATCTGAGACGTTCTCTCTGTTTACGTAGCAGTTTTGCTATCACAGATATTAAACCGTGGTGGGTCTTTCCCAAGCCTTAGGACCTTACTCGGGACATACTTGTCTTGGGCATATTGTATGATGCCTTTGAATTTTATCCATTTGTTCTCCACGTCTTCGTCCTCACCATTCCAACCATCGAATATTTGATGCTGACCGCTCAGATGCTGCGAAATTTGCGTCCTGTTACTCTTGCTAAGCAAAAATATTTTCTTACCTTTCTTAAAACACTATGTAAGATTCGTTGTGATAGATGAAATCACAGCCTTAAGATCACTGATACGTTCCTCTACGTTGACTGACTGGGTAAGTTGAGGTCTATTCGTGCCAGAGGTCTAAGACCTTACCCTCATGAGTTAGTTCTGTATGTGCTCAATTTATTTTCGGACAATACATCCAGAACAAAGTCACACTAATCTCTGTCTCTGGCATTAGTTTTGATGGCATAACATTCCCAATGTAGAAGCCACCCCATTTACAACAGCATGATCAGGAATGTTACTAATGATATTGCGCAAGTCCTGTCTGAAGCGTTCTACCACTAGTGCTTCACTCAGATTAATTCACAAAAGGAACCCGTGATAAACTCGCTAGATTTTATCGAATTTCTTACTGCAATAAACGCGCTGCCACAATTGGCGACTACCCTATTCTTATGATAAATATTTCAATCTGAACTTAAGATTTAGTAGTCATTAGGATCCAGTATTCCAGTTTCGACTAAATTTCTATTCCTAATACTATCTGTATTATACCCTTCAGTAAGCGATACTAATTCTGGAACTTTTCCTTGGATGAAACTTCCTGACAGATTCTGGATTTCCATGGATGCTCCTGCAGTTTCCTTAAATCATATTAACCTTATCTATGTTTGATGAAGGAAAAATATAAAAATGCAGTAAATAAAACTGGCGAAAAGGAAAACAAACGTCTGAAAAATGAGATCGACAGAAAGTGCAAAATGGCTAAGCAGGGGTGGCTAGAGGACAAATGAAAGGATGTAGAGGAATATATCACTAGGGAAAAGACAGATACTGCCTACAGGAAAATTAAAGAGACCTTTGGAGAAAAGAGGAACAGTTGTATGAATATCAAGAGCTCAGATGGAAAACCAGTTCTAAGCAAAGGAGGGAAAGCAGAACGGTAGAAGGAGTATATAGAGGGTATACAGAAGGGCGATGTATTCGAGGGCTATATTAAGGAAAAAGAAAGAGGATGTAGATGAAGATGAAATGGGAGATATGATACTGCGTGAAGACTCTGACAGAGCACTGAAAGACCTAAGTTGAAACAAGGCCCCTGGAGTAGACAACATTCCATTAGAATTATTGATAGGCTTGGAAGAGCCAGGCCGGACAAAACTCTACCATCTGGTGAGCAGTATGTATGAGGCTGGTGGAATACGCTCAGCCTTCAAGAAGAATATAATAATGCCAATCCCAAAGAAAGTAGATTTGTTGTTGTTGTTGTGGTCTTCAGTCCTGAGACTGGTTTGACGTAGCTCTCCATGCTACTCTATCCTGTGCAAGCTTCTTCATCTCACAGTACCTCTGCAACCTACATCCTTCTGAATCTGCTTAGTGTATTCATCTCTTGGTCTCCCTCTACGATTTTTACCCTCCACGCTGTCCTCCAATACTAAATTTGTGATCCCTTGATGCCTCAGAACATGTCCTACCAACCGATCCCTTCTTCTAGTCAAGTTGTGCCACAAGCTCCTCTTCTCCCCAATCCTATTTAGCACCTCCTCATTAGTTATGTGATCTACCCATCTAATCTTCAGCATTCTTATGCAGCACCACATTTCGAAAGCTTCTATTCTCTTCTTGTCCAAACTATTTATCGTCCATGTTTCACTTCCATACATGGCTACACTCCATACATATACTTTCAGAAACGACTTCCTGACACTTAAATCTGTACCCGATGTTAACAAATTTCTCTTCTTCAGAAACGCTTTCCTTGCCATTGCCAGTCTACATTTTATGTCCTTTCTACTTCGACCATCATCAGTTATTTTGCTCCCCAAATAACATAACTCCTTTACTTCTTTAAGTGTCTCATTTCCTAATCTAATTCCCTCAGCATCACCCGACTTGACAGGCGTGAAAATGACCGAATTGTAATTTTAATAAGTTGCGGCTGGTAAATACTAACACGAATCCTTTACAGACGAGTGGATAAACTGGTAGAAACCAACATCGGGGAAGATCAGTTTGGATCCCGTAGAAACGTTGAAACACGTGAGGCAATACTGACCCTACGACTTACCTTAGAAGATTGGTTAACGAAAGGCAAACCTATCTTTGTAGCAATTGTAGACTTAGAAAAAGCTTTTGACAATGTTGACTGGGATACTGTCTTTCAAATTATGAAGGTGGCAGTAATCAAATACAGGGAGCGAAAGGCAATTTACAATTTGTACGGAAACCAGATGGCAGTTGTAAGAGTAGAGGGGCATTAAAGGGAAGCAGTGGTTTGGAAGGGAGTGAGACGGGTTTGTAGCCTATCCCCGATGTTATTCAAGCTTTATATTGGGCAAGCATTAAAGGAACGAAAAATTCATAGTAGCAATTAAAATCCATGGAGAAGAAATGAAAACTTTGAGGTTTGCGGATGACATGGTAATTCTGTCAGAGACAGCAAAGGACCTGAAAGAGCCATTGAACGGAATGGATAGTGTCTTGAAAGGAGGATATAAGATGAACATCAACAAATGCAAAACGAGGATAATGGAATGTCGTCGATTTAATCAGCAGATATTGAGGGAATTAGATTAGGAAATGAGACACTTAAAGTACCAGATGAGTTTTGCTATTTGGGGAGCAAAAATCTTACGATGGTCGAAGTAGAGAGGATATAAAATGTAGACCGGCTTTGGCAAGAAAATTGTTTCTAAAGAGAAATTTGTTAAGATCGAGTATAGATTTAAGTATCAGGAAGTCTTTTCTTAAAGTATTTGTATGGAGTGTAGCCATGTATGCAAGTGAAACATGGACAATAAATAATTTAGGTAAGAAGATAACAGAAGCTTTCGAAATGTGGTGCTACATAAGAGTTCTGTGGAAGGCAAGAAATTCGCTTTCGATACTGTTGCAGAGTTGTGTGAGTGTCTGGTTTAGACTTTCCACTCTGCGTCAAAGCAGAGGACCGCGATCAACTCTGGGTAAAATGCTGCAAACAGACAACTTAGCTTTCAAGAGTAGAACAGTCGAGAAATAGTCTGAAAGTAGTTCGATGAAGCCTGTTCAGGGTACTTAAATGTGAACAGCAGACTGGTCGTGCAGATGTAGATATTGACGCTAGGAGCAGATATAGTTGCTTCTCGGAGTAAATAAATATAACGCGCTTGACACAGATTACAAGAAAGGTCCATTATCATTGAATTATGATTGTCATTATTATTATATAGATAAGAAACAGCAAAGGGATTATAACACTACCTTGGGAACGCCTAAAATCACTTCTGTTTTATTCGATGACTTTCCGTCAATTACTACGAACTGTGATCTCTCTGACAGGAAATCGCAAATCCAGTCACATAAATGAGACGACATTACATAAGAACGCAATTTTACTACGAGCCGCTTGTGTGGTACTGTGTCAAAAGCCTTCCGGAAATCCAGAAATACGGAATCGATCTGAAATCCCTTGTCAATAGCACTCAGCACTTCATGTGAATAAAGAGGTAGTTGTGTTTTACAGGAACGATGTTTTCTAAACCCATGCTGACCGTGCGTCAATAGACCGTTTCCTTCGAGGTAATTCATAATGTTCGAACACAATATATGTTCTAAAATTCTGCTGCATATCGACGTTAATGATTTGGATCTGTAATTTAGTTGATTACTCCTACTACCTTCTTCGTTCCGGCGCTTGTGGTTCCACCAGAACAAGTACTTTTGTTTGTCAATCATAGAACATGTCAGCGATGCTATGGGAAGACCAATATTTTAATACCAGTCCCCATCCAGAAGTATTCATGAGCGGATACAGCCTGTTTTACAGATACGGTCAGATTGTTTTCAAAATGACTTTCGGAAGCAGTCGCAATGAATGCAAGAGTGTATTCTGACCTGTTTGTGTCTCACCTCATAACGATATGGTTGAGGGACAAACGTTCTGAATGCAATGAAAGTTATTTCGTTTTAGTTCTCTGTATGTGGCTAACAATAGCGCAAACTTCGACAAGGGTTGGATTGTTGATTAATGGTGTAACACTGGAAGTCCGTCAGCGTACTTATGAAGATATACACACACAAGTTTCCTTTCTTCATAGGGAAATGAAATACGATATGGATGACCCGTACTGATGCAACGAACCCTGCATGACTTACTGCACAATGGATTGCACAGCTTGCATGCAGATGCAGACTTCGTACCAATTTTTTTCGACCTGAGAACTGGTTCAACCTAGGAGCTACAGGGAGTGTTAAATGTTAGATTTTACTTTTTGACGTAATCGAAGATTGCCGTGGTTGAAAATTACGTTATGTGAAACATAGAAGGAATTTAACTCTGGACCTTCATATTTTCGTGACCAAATCTTAAATTCGCCCATGTAACGTGTTGACTCAGTGGAAACACAATGGACTCGTATCCGCAAGGACAGTGGTTTAAATCCTTGTTCGCTCAACCACATACAGGTTTTCTGCGATGTCTTTTACGGAGGAAACCGACCTCCTTTCCCCACCTCTCCGAATCCACGTTTGTTCCCCGTCTCCTAGAGACTTCGTCGCCGAGCGTAATCTTACTTTCTTAAACGCGCACGCAACAACGTATACTAGAAAGTGAATAAAAAGTCCTTAGCCAACGTGAATTAAAGCACACACAAATAACAGAAAATCGCTTCTTTCGACAAAATAGGTACTGTACAAATTCGTTCAACCTACTAAAACTAAAACTAAAAAGGTTTCGTAAAAATATCAAAGTAAGGGACGCAAAGAAGCCAAGGTTACTATCGAAAGCGAGTCAGAGAGGTGGGACAGAAAATTTCTCCCAACTGACGTCGACACGTACGCGACGACCAGTGCTTACACAGCTAGCAAATGTCGTTTCCTTTTCACTCGCGGCGGACTGCTTCATTGTGTGCTACAAACATGAGTGATGCCGAAGATTTGTTTGTTTTTCTGCAGTTCTGCAGACTGAACGTCAGTGGTTAGCGAGCCTTTCAGATACTAGAGGACTTACTGACAGGTAATCACGCACTGTCTGCCTGTCGTAACGCTCGGAGCGAAAACGTGCGCCTCCGCGCAACACAAAGGCTCGTCGCTACGGCTGTCAATCACATCGCTATAGCGCTGTCCACCGCCTCTCGCAGGGAGAAACGCACGCACCTGATCGTGTTAGAGATAATACCGGTCATAGTTTACCAACGAGATGCCTTTCCTTTATCTGTACACTAACACGTAATTTTCCATGTTAACGCGAGAAAAGTTTTAGAGTGACATATCCGTTTTTTTTTTTTTTGTTACATAGAACACATGAAACAAACATATTGCTGAAATGAGCACAACTATCACCTGCTGTCGAGTAGTTCCGAACTCAAGCCTGATTTAGATCTTTAATTTCAGGCATATTATTCATTTTGATAAACTAAAGTATATGTAATTTGTTGTTGGATCATATATTAGGGAATCACTTAAATTTTGATGTTACCGCTTTCAGGCCTTGGAAGAGTCATCTACTCACCGTACTCTGTAAATTCTGGGAACGGGTAACAGAGAACCCTAATTGTGACGTCCCATCCAACGTTAACAGCAACGTGAGTTTGAAACCAGTGCTGATGAAATAATGTAAATAATTTCTTAAAGTGAGATGATGACTGATTACAAAACACTAAAATTCTGAATTTCGTTTCGAACAAATACAGAATATTTCAACAAATTCATCCAATTTCACAAGATTATATCCTTTAAATGAATGAATCTTTTTTGAAAGACCGTTGATTAAAACGTACGTTCTACTTTATTGATACAGTTTCACTCTATTTCAACCGTAAAATTTCCGTGTTTCTGAAATAAATACTAGAAAAAACAAAACAAAAAACACAAGCACCTTCTCCACTTTTTTCGTGCGGTACATCTACTTAGCTCAGAAGGACGTGGCTTAAAATGAAAAAAAAGGAAGACTCAGTAAAGTTACGAGTAATGCCCTTATAATATACAGAGTAAACGGATTACTTAATGTAATAGCCTGCATAGACTTTGGTCTATAATAGAAAAAATGGATTTTTAATGAAACAGGCTGCATAGACTTTCATGATATCCGGCCAAAGTCATCATATGTTACACAAGTCTGAGACTGACAACATTTCTTTTCTGAGCACATCATGCAAATACTATGTCACCCCTGTCTTCCCTATTCCATGAGCGTTGCTGTGAAAGAAGTATTTATGCATGCTGCACTGCCTGGAACAACGAAGATGTTGTGCAGTAGGCACATGAATTATGGTTTTTATTTTACTCAATTATTTGCCTATATCATAATGAAGCATTTCCTCTCTTCACAATATTCCACACTCAGGACAATTTTATGTGAAGTATTTTATGATAATTTCTCAGTTAAGAGAGTTGGATAAATGTCAGGAAAATGTAGAAAGCTTCGAAAGTTCTGAACTATGAAACATGTGGAAAATAAAAATCAAGCAAGGGAAAAATAGCTACATCACCACTTTAATGAAAAAAGTGGTGATACCAGTTTCAATGAGATTGTGGTGTCACCGCCAGACACCACACTTGCTAGGTGGTAGCCTTTAAATCGGCCGCGGTCCGTTAGTATATGTCGGACCCGCGTGTCGCCACTATCAGTGATTGCAGACCGAGCGCCGCCACACGGCAGGTCTAGAGAGACTTCCTAGCACTCGCTCCAGTTGTACAACCGACTTTGCTAGCGATGGTTCACTGACAAAATACGCTCTCATTTGCCGAGACGATAGTTAGCATAGCCTTCAGCTACGTCATTTGCTACGACCTAACAAGGCGCCAGTACCAGTTACTATTGATACTGTAATCATATACCGTCAAGAGCGACGTTCACCAGTTATGGATTAAAGTTAAGTATTCCACCAGATACGTCCGTTTTTCTAAAGTCTAAATTCCTTGTCCTGTTCCAGACCTCACGCCAGCCTGCGTGAGCTAAAACTTGTGCCTTTCGGCTTCCTCTAGTACCCGGTGTTGGCTCTCCTGCCAACCCACAACAGAGATAATCAGATCAGACGTGTACTGAACATTACATATCGCAAAAGCAAAATCTTGTAATTCATTAACCGCCAATTTCGGATTTTGTATTTGTGAGTGTCAGGTAAATAAGACAACGGCTTTGCCGCAGTGGTAACAACGGTTCCCATCAGATCACTGAAGGTAAGTGCTGTTGGGATTGGCTAGCATTTGCATTGGTGACCGTCCGGGAATGCCGAGAGAGCGGGGTGCACTCAGCCCTTGCGAGGCTAATAGAAGAGCTACCTGACTGAGAAGCTGCCGCTCCTGTCTCGAAGACTGACAAAAGCCGGGAGAGTAGTGTGCTGACCACATGCCTCCCATATCCGCAACCAGTGGTACCTCGCGGCTGAGGACAACACGGTTGTCAGCCGAAACCGATGGACCTTCCAAGGTCTTCCCGAACGGAGTTCATGTAAATAACATGATCCGGCCTTTATGAAGCATAGCATTACTTACTTTGATGTGATCTGAGATCCAGCTGATTGTAATTAACGACAAACATTTGTATAGTTCAGTTCCTCATGAATATTAATTTGGCGACCATCAAAACAAAGGGTACCAAATTCCAGATTGTTAACTGAACTGACAAATTTATGTGTGAAATGGACGTCCAGTACAGAATAATGTACTTTTTTTCAGCAAGAGATCTCGATCTATTATTAGCTCAATCAATGTTGACCTGCAACAGAGTTTTGATAAATAGTTTCTGTAATCAATATTTCAAGATATTCTTTAATTATTTACTCCGTTACAACAAAGAAGAAGAACCTAAAGGTATCCGATTATAAAATTAGCTTCTCAAACTATTCAGATGGTAGCTATTTGGGGGCAGCTCTTACGAGCGATATGAAACGAGACGAATAAGTTAAATCTGAATTATTCTATCACCTACACTACCTGATCAACAGTCTCCTGACACCTATTAGCTCACATTTCTAGGGGGTGTGACCGACTTCCACCTTTATGACACCTTAAATTCTGCTGTGAACAGTTTTAGTTAGGTGTATGAAACACTGTTGAGCAATGGAAGCCTGAAAACGGCGAAGGTAATGATATAGGATGCTACAGTCTGGAACGAGCCCGACTTTCAAACACATTCCAAAGCAATTCCATTGAAATAAGATTTGTATTGTGGAGAGACTAGAAATTTTCCACAAACAATGCCTCACAGGTGCTGCTTTATGACAGCGTGGATTGTCAAACTGATGCAGTCATCTCCGGAATGTTCCTCTACTGTACAATGCTGTAAAATGTATTTGCAAAATCACCATGCTGTCTTATTTCGTCTCTAAGCGTACTAGGAATAGCAGATATAGGGCTAGCTGCCTGTGTACAATAAAGTACACTCTTCCAACCTTCCAGTTTTGATTTGAACATATGCATTACAATATGCTTGACTTTCCTTATCATTTTGATCATCATGCAAGAGATCTCTCTCTATTTCATCGAAATTCTGATTCTTTATGACTTTCTGACATTTTTGCTTTCTGATTAGATATTTTCCATTGACATGCCAGGTTCCTGAGTAACTGACGTAGTTTCATGCCGGTCTAAAGTTTCGTGCTTCTTAGAAAGTGACTGATCAGAAATTGTCGTCAGTTTAATTTTTCCATTACTGTCATTAAGATCACTATGTTTTTCCCAGAAAGCTTTTAATACTGCATCAGGTACATTCGTTCCACAAATAACTCCTTTGTCTTCTGTTGTTTCAGGAAGCTTCTGATAGTCATGCGGAACAGTTTTTGATTTCCTCGCTAGGCTACCTACATCATCATCATCAACAATTACATCCTCTTTTACGTCCACGAAAACCATCCCATCTAGCTTACCATAAAATTCTCATATATCCTCATAATCATCGACAAAATCACCATCCCCACAACCCTTGAACAGAGGATCATTTTCATGAACAACAAAATCATCACAACTATTCCAAAATTCTAAATCATCATCATCACGACCGCTACCTTGAGAAGCTATACCATCGTCTGCCTTTGCCCCAAATTATCGTCAACTGCTTCAGCATGAATATCAAATTCATCAAAAATAACACCAGTGTTAACGTCACGACTTTCAGCAAGATTTTCAGTACGGTTCAATAACCTGTTCAACCCAAGTTCATTTGCTTGAGAAATGTCACACGTTTCTAATAAAGATGCAATAGTTTCACTTTCTAATATTCCATTCTTCTCAGATTACTTTTTGTTGTTTTGTATGTTTTCAGAAATTGTCTGTCAGAATTTTCTGTTGAAAAACCCTATTTACCTCGTGTGTTCTGTTTTTAATTTCTGAAAGTTGGATCTATCGCTATTCTGTTAAACATAGGTCTCTTTTATTAGGTCTAGTCCAGATTCATTTGCTTATAAGTGCCTCGACTCAAACTGACAGGCCTCCAATAGGACATCTATAAGTTTAAATTCCTATTTCTACCGCCATGTGGTCCCTGATTTTCATTCCTCCTGTTAAAACATTCCACGACCTGTTCCGAATTTTCTCATCTTAATTTAAATTTCTGTTTCTGACATTGGCATTGAAATTATGTCTATAGCCAGTGCCGTGATAACCACGGGAATTATTCCCGAAATATCGTCTTCCTTGATTCCCTCTGTTGAATTTCGGGTCCTCGGGTCCCTCTCTCCCACATCCGCACTCCCCCCCCCCCCCCACTCCCCTTGCTTGGATTCTTGCCTTTCAATGGCTCAGTCTAACTTATCTACATATTTCAAAAATTTGTCAGTGGACTCACCTGGCTCATAGATCAAACCTCACTGAATCCAGTTTGGTAACCAATAATTATCTAGTAATCGAAAGGTTTGTCGAAATAATTTGTGTATCTGTTTCCCGAAAAATGATTTCATATTTAAATCTTTACCGCTCGAACCATTTAGAAATACACTTTTGATTCTAGCTTGCTTATTCATTGGCAAAAATTTCGGCAAAAAATTTGTTTCCGACGTTTCAGGGGTTATATCAGATCTGGCATTGCGGTTGGCCCATGAAAGTGTTAGGGCAGCAATAATTGTCTAATAATCGAAAGGTTTGTCGAAATGAGTTAATTTGTGTATCTGTTTCTCGAAAAATGATTTCATATTTTCATTTTTATAGCTCGAACCATTTAGAAATACACTTTTGATTCTAGCTTGCTCAGTCACTGGCAAAAATTTAGACAAAAAATTTGTTTGCAAAGTTTCACTGGTTCTATCAGATCTGGCATTCCGGTTCGCCCATGAAAGTGCTTCGTCATCCAGAAACTTTTTAACATATTTAATTCTGAACGTTTCTGTCATAGCAAAATTAAAAGTTTTCTTACAATGTTGGATAAAATCTTTTGGGAGCAATATGCTGTCACCAGGAAAAGCTTCCACAGTTAAACTACCTAATTCACCACCACAACTAATAAAATTTTTCTGCAAAATATCTTCTAGAAAGTTCTGTAACCTTCTGTTAAACTTTTGAACATCAGTTTTGCAAGTATTTATGCAGTAATGTACAATCTCTGCTACATCGCAAACACGTATGTCAGTTTTAAATTTTTTTTTCTCAGCTTTTCTTTTATACGATTCTTTTACTTTCTCTTCGAAAATTCGTTTGCCTTGTGTGACCTCTCCTCCAAGATTGGCATTTTCTGCCTCTACAAGTGATCTGACATTTTGGAATTCTTGTCATTTTCGGAAAGTGCAAGTTCCACTTTCGTTACGACTTCCCCAATTCAGATCTCTACATTTTTCACTCGGTTACCAAGTTGATTAATGAAGATTCAAATGTGAACTTGATAGTGGTGACTTCACGTCGTAATTCTTCGATTCGCGAGCTCTTTGCTGATACTTCTTCATTGAGACCTGATACGATTTGTTTCATGTCCGACATGAGTTCATTTTTCACTCCATTTTTTACGCCGTTTTTAACTGTTAACCTAGTTGTGTTAATTGCTGTCCTAGTTGAGACTGTGAGCTTGCGATTTTCGAGTTGACCTTACTAAACTTTTGTCGTAACATAGCTAGCATGCTTCCTTCTGATTCTGTTCGTGGAGCACTCATAGCTTCGTTCGATTTTACTACGTGTGTGCTAATAGCCTCTAGCTTCAACAAGATCTAATGTTTCTCCAACTGCAGTCCTGGATAAAAAATTTCTCATTTCGAGAGATTCATATGTAAATGATGTAGTTTTTGCAGAGGAATACTTCTTTGAACTATCGAATCTCCTCCACAAATACTGTAAAGTGCGTCAGTGGATGTATGTTGCAGATTTCGTGAATTTCTGACGTGATGAAACTTGGACGTTAAGATAATATTTTCCCAGACAATGGTGAATCCTTTTAACAGCAGATGCATTTTGCGTAAGCATTTACAAAGATATCCACACATGACAGACAAAACAGCAACTAATACGGACTTTGTGTCTTACATTGACCAAACTGCGACTGACTTCAAGTGCTTTACATAGCTCAATGAATACCCTATCTTAACAATGTATGTTCTTTAGCCTACTGTCAGAAACAATTACATTTACTAATTTATAGTGAGAAATTAATGGTTTACAACAAACGTCAGTACGGTTTTGAAGACAACAAATTCTGGATACATCTCTAAATGTAGTTCTTTCGACTTTCGTGCGGAAATTTCGTTATGAAGCTACAACAACAATATCTATCGTAAAATCATTAACTATATACTGAATTTAAGTTGGATTTTATTCCTTACCTTAACTGAGGAATAGTACAAAATGCCAAAACGGAATTTCAAATTAAAGTTGTGTGTGATAACTTCTTAGTATCAAAATCACTGAACATTAGAAGTGTTTACATCAGATTGTTGGTGAACGGTAATGAAGAGGTTAATTACGACTGATGTAATTGGTTTTTCGTTATTGACGTGGCACATAAAGTGCATAATTCACGTAAGATGCATCAGATGACTGATAAATGTTCCAAAATCCTGTTTCTATGTAAGTTGAAATTTACGAAGTTTGCTAATGAATTATTGGTTTAATTACAACATAGATATGAAATGGAACCCAGCATAGTTGCAATAAGGTATGTAAACGAACGATTGATGTGGGTAGATTTGACAGTGTTTAGCAAGAAAATTAGGATTGTGTCAGTATATTTGCCTTGTGAAGGGACAGATCAAGATAAGATCGATAGTTTTTATGACGCACTCAGTGATGTAGTTGTTGGAGTAAAGGACAAAGTGTTCTGCTCATGGGTGATTTTAATGCCAGGATTGAAAATCGAACAGAATGGTATTAAAAGGTTATGGGTAAATTTAAAGGGGATATGGAGGCCAACAGGAACGGGAATCAACTCCTGGATTTCTGTGCCAGTATGGGCTTAGTAATCACAAACTCCTTTTTTAAACATAAGAACATTCACCGGTACACTTGAGAAGGCAGAGGAACCAGATATGCCATTGACTCTATAATAACAGATCATGGATTCAGGAAGGCTGTGAGGGACACGCGTGTATTCAGGGGATTCTTTGATGACACTGATCACTATTTAATCTGCAGTAAAATTGGTATTGCGAGGCCGAAAGTGCAGGAGGTCAGGTCCATATGTAGGAGGATAAGAGTGGAGAAACTTCAGGATAAGGAAATCTGGCACAGGTTCATAACAGTGATTTCAGAAAGGTACCAGTTAGTTGAATATAGTCAATTACAGTCATTGGAAAAGGAATGGACAAGGTACAGGGACTTAGTACTAGAAATGGCTAAAGAATGTCTTATGAAGCAAACAGCTTGGTGGAATGACACATTCAAGGCAGCCTGTAAAAGGAAAAAGAAGGCGTATCAATAATGGCTACATACTAGAACTCAGGTAGGCAGACAAAGGTATGTTGAAGAAAGAAACAAAGCCAAACAGATAATTTCAGCATCCATGAAGAAATCGTGGGAAGACTTTGGAAACCGGTTGGAGACTTTAGGTCAAGCTGCTGGAAAACCATTCTGGAATGTAATTAGCGGTCTTCGAAAGGGAGGTAAGAAGGAAATGACAAGTATTTTGAACAGGTGAGGAAAACTGCTGGTGAATCCTGTTGATGGCAGATGGAGGGAATATTTTGAAGAGTTGCTCAATGTAGGTGAAAATACGATCAGTAATGTTTCAGATTTTCATGTACAATGGGATAGGAATGATGATGGAAATAGGATAACATTTGAGGAAGTGGAGAAAATGTTCGATAGATTGCAGTGCAATTAAGCGGCTGGGGCGGATTAAATCAAGTCGGAACTCATCAAATACAGTAGAATGTCAGGTCTTAAATGGCTACACAGGATAACTGAAATGGCGTGGGAGTCGGGACAGGTTCCATCAGACTGGACAAATGCAGTAATCACACCAATCTTTAAACACGGCAACAGGAAAGACTGTAAAAACTACAGAGGTATCTCTTTAATCAGCGTTGTGGGTAAAAGCTTCTCAGGTATTGTTGAAAGGAAAGTGCGAGTATTAGTTGAGGACAAACTGGATGAAAATCAGTGTGGGTTTAGGCCTCTTAGAGGTTGTCAGGACCAGATCTTTAGCTTACGGCAAATAACGGAGAAGTGTTATGAGTGGAACAGGGAATTGTATCTATGGTTTATAGATCAAGAAAAGGTATATGACCGGGTTCGTAGGAGGAAGTTATTGTCTGTTCTACGAGATTATGGAATAGGAGGCAAACTTTTGCAAGCAATTAAAGGGCTTTACATAGATAGTCAGGCAGCAGTTAGAGTTGACGGTAAATTGAGTTCATGGTTCAGAGTAGTTTCAGGGGTAAGACAAGTCTGCTACCTGTCTCCACTGTTGTTCATAATATTTATGGATCATATGTTGAAAACAATAGACTAGCTGGGCGAGATTAAGATATGTGAACACAAAATAAGCAGTCTCGCATTTGCGGATGACTTAGTTGTGATGGCAGTTTCGATTGAAAGTTTGCGAAGTAATATTTCAGAGCTTGATTAGAAATGTAAGGACTATGGTATGGAGATTAGCATCTCCAAACCGAAAGTAATGTCAGTGGGAAATATAAACGGATTCAATGCCAAATAGGAGGAACAAAGTTAGGTGGACGGTTTCAAGTACTTAGGATGCATATTCTCACAGGATGGCAACATAGTGAAACAACTAGAAGGGAGGTGTTTCAAAGCTAATGCAGTGAGCGCTCAGCTACGATGTACTCTCTTCTGCAAGAAGGAAGTCAGTACTAAGACTAAGTTACCTGTGCACCGTTCAATCTTTCGACCAACTTTGTTGTATAGGAGCGAAAGCTGGGTGGATTCAGGTTACCTTATCAATAAGGTTGGCGTTGCGGATATGAAAGTAGCTAGGATGATTGCAGGTACTAGTAGATGGGAACAATGGCAGGAGGGTGTCCACAATGAGGAAATCAAAGAAAAACTGGGAATGAACTCTATAGATGTAGCAGTCAGGGCGATCATGCTTAGATGGTGGGGTCATGTTACACGCATGGGAGAATCAAGGTTACCCAAACGACTCATGGGTTCAGCAGTATCGAGTAGGAGGTTTCGGGGGAGACCGAGGAGAAGGTTCCTGGATTCGGTTAAGAATGATTTTGAAGTAATAGGTTTAACATCAGAAGAGGCACCAATGTTAGCTCTGAACAAGGGATCATGGAGGAATTTTATAAGGGGATCTATGCTCCAGACTGAATGCTGAAAGGCATAATCAGTCTTAAATAATGATGATGATGATGATGGTGATGATGATAGATATTTCTCCTAACATTTCTTTGAGAATGTAATAATGTAATCACTACAGTGAGATTATAAATGTTGCTGAAATTTACGACAGTACGTTAATTCATAACAACACTTTTTCTTACTAATTATAACATTCTGTTAATTACTGTTAAATGATCTGAAATAATTATTACATTGTGTTTTATAGTGGTGTTGGGCAACATAAAAGAGCAAGCAAAGGTGTAACACAACTCAGGCATAAAAAATGGGAAAAAGACATTCAAGATTGCTCATACATAAGTGAAAGAATACTTATAGTTAGGCTGAAAATGATAAGGTGTAACGCCACCTTTATAAGTTTGCAGGCACCTGAAGAAGGGAAAAACATGAGTCCGAAAGCTTCTATGAAGAACTACAGAAGTATATGAGTAAATATAGTGCTACTGATCAGATTATTATGATGGGTGATTTCAATGCCAGAAAAGGAAATGTCCCAGTAACAAATTTATAGGTCCGTTTGGAGAACCAATATGTAATGAAAATGGAAAATTACTAAGAGAGTTTGCCATCTGCAACAATTTAAAAATCACAGATTCACTTTTTCAAGAAAAAGCATGTACACTAGTATACTTGTCCAGAAGAGGTCTTAGATCAATAATTGACTACATCTTAGTAAATTTTAAACTACTGGGCCAAGTAAGGGATACAAGAGTTTTAAGAGGACAAGATATAGGATCAGATCATTTCTTGCTAATCTCCAGAATATATATTTTTATAAAATGGAAGAAAATAATTAAACATGTAACAAACCAACAAGACCAAAGCCTTTATAAAGTAAATGTGCTTGAAGAGGACAGAATCAAACACCTCTACCAAAGCAGATGAAATGAGGAACTGGCAAACTTACAAACTAACAACAACATAGAAGAAGAATGGCAGACACTGAGGAATGCTGTATGTAGAGTAGCAGGAGAAGGTCTCCGTAAAAAAAAAAAAAAAAAAAAAAGGAAAAGGCCTAAAAATTTGGAATGAGGATATAATAAAAGCTGTCAAAGAAAAACAGGGTGCTTATATAAAATACTAAAGCAACCCCACTATTGAGAACAAACAATACTATAAGGTGAAAAGAAATAACGCTAAATGCATAGTAAGGAAAGCACATCAGGAACACTGGGATAGGTTTATCTCTAATATCGAACATGATATCCACGGAAGACAAAAAATGGCGTATACGGTTTGAAATCCCTTAAACACAACGGAAAGAGAGAAGATACAAATAAATAGTATTGAAGAAGAACAGTGGATAAATCAGTACAGTGAATTGTAGTACGATCATACAGCACAAGAAACTGAAGCTGAACAACTAGAAGAGAAAAATTAGATGAAATACAGTCTGATGAATTAATATGTGCACTAACATCACTTAAGAAAAGAAAAGCAACAGGAAAAGACGGCATTCATGCTGAATTATTAATATATGGGGAATGATGCAACACCAACGGCTGCTACATCTCTTCAACGAATGTTGGAAGAAGAAGAGTATTCCAAAAGACTGGAAAACAGCCAGAGTGATATCATTTTTTTAAAAAAGGAAATAAAAGCCTATGCAGTAATTATAGAGGAATAAGTTTACTGCACTCAGTATACAAGGCGTATGCTAAGATTTTAAATACAAGACTTAAAAACATAGCAGAAGCAGTACTGCATGAGAACAAATGGGTTTTAGGAAAGGACGCCCCACAATAGAGCCAGTTTTAATTCTACAGCAAATAACAGAAAAACCAAGAGAGTATAATAAAGAAACACACATTGCTTTTGTTGAATTTAAAAAAGCTTTTGACAATGGCTATAGACAGAAACTTTGCAAAATAATGACAAATCACGGATATCCAAAGCATCTAGTAAATGCCATAAAAAGTTTATATCTAGACACAAATATTACTCTAGATCTCAATGGCAAAACAACTAAGGAGTTACCAACTAACAAAGGGGTACGACAAGGATGTTGCATCCCTCCAACTTTGTTCAACGTCTACATTAATGAAATAATACATAAATGGAAATCAGAATATCAGAAAGGTATCTACCTGGAAAGGAACATTCTTTTAAATAATTCACTACTTGCTGACGATGCAGTGATACTAGCAGGAAAGCAAGGTGACCTTCAGACAGGAATCTACTTGCTAAGACAAATAAGTGCTAAATATAACTTGGAAATTTCAAACGAAAAAACTAAGACAATGGTGTTCATGGGGAAAGAACCAATCAGAACTAAAATACTGATAGATCAGAAGGTTTTAGAGCAAGTAAACCATTTCAGTTACTTCGGATGTAAAATGACACATGGCTACAGCAGAGAAATTGAAATTAAGCTTAGTGAATTTAGCTGAGTATGTGGAACAATTAACAGAAAAGTGAAAAGAAAACCAGAAAAGGTACTCAAATTAATTTTTACAAAACTGTTGCAGTTGCATGAAAGTGAGACCTGGATGATTACCAAGAAGCAAGAAAGTCGTATTCAGGCACAAGAAATGAAAATCGTTAGAGGTGTGAAAGGATGCACATGAGAAGACAGGTTAAGAAATCAAGATATTAGAGAAGAACTGCAAATTTTTAGCCTCAATGATACAATTAAAGATTACAGAAAAAATTGGAACAGACAGCTACAAAGAATGGAGAATGAGAGACTTCTCTTAAGGGCAAGAGCAATTCCTACCTAATATCAGAAACAATGAGATGAGATGAGATGAATAATGATGTTGCTTTGATATCTAAGAGAACGATATAGTTTAATTAGCTGATAGAAATGAAGAAGAACGGTACTTTCTAAATTTTGTAGCTTATGTATTGTGAATCGGGTGACATACAATCTGCTAAACTTTTAGTGATATCGAAGCATTCATTAATTACCCTATAATAGTCCTATTATAATCGCCTTCGGGGAATGAACCACAAGTAATCCTAAATTAGGGAATTGGGTGCCAAGATCCGTGCTGGTCGCGATTCGCCACAAGACGCCAGATTGCCTGGGTATTCCGCAGTAGTTAAGCCACCATTCAAGCACCGGCCCTATTTTCCTGATCCCTCGCCATGCGATGTATACACTTTTGATTCCCTAAAAGAGGCGTTGAAGGATTGATGATTCCTGTCGGGTGAGGGTGTACAGTGGGTGGTTACGGACTTATTCGTAAAAGAGAAACGGGGTTTTACCAAAAGGGTATCTTCTACCTGGCGTGTTGGTGGGATGCTTGCCTAAATGCTCACTGCAGTTTAGTGTCATTGGCATATTGGTTCTGGACTTTATAGCCTTCGTACTGAATCCTTTTGATCACCTCTATAACAATATTTATGTAAAAATTAGAATAAACAACGACAATCTTTGAATATTTTTGAATAGCTAAAACGCTTTTGAAGGACATGAATTTTGCTTTCTATTCTCCTGGATCCGAAACAAATTTTGAAATGTCCCTATTCAATCCAGTGAGCAATAAATAGAAATAAATCTTAAGATTAAACTGCTGTTTCTACTCACCCCTTCCTGTGGGCTGAATAAAAACACCAAGACATTTTTATGACAAAAGCATGAGTTAGAGCCCAAAATTAATTATAAGTTTAAAGTTATGCACAAGACCTATAACGTAATATAATTTTGATTTTCATACTAAATTCGTCAATTTAACTTCACAATAAAGTACACTACTGGCCATTAAAATTCCTACACCAAGAAGAAATGCAGTTGATAATCGGGTATTCAATGGACAAAGATATTATACTACAACTGACATGTGATTACATTTTCTCACAATTTGGGTGCATAGATCCTGAGAAAACAGTACCCAGAAAAACCACCTCTGGCCGAAATAACGGCCTTGATACGCCTGGGCATTGAATCAAACAGAGCTTGGATGGCGTGTACAGGCACAGTTGCTCATACAGCTTCAACACGATACCACAGTTCATCAAGAGTAGTGACTGGCGTATTGTGACGACCCTGTTGCTCGGCCACCATTGACCAGACGTTTCAAGTTGGTGAGAGATATGGAGAATGTGCTGGTCAGGGCAGCAGTCGAACATTTTGTGTGTCCAGAAAGGCCCGTACAGGACCTGCAACATGCAGCGGCGCATTATCTAGCCGAAATGTAGGGTTTCCCAGGGGTCGAATGAAGGGTAGAGCCACGGGTCGTAACACATCTGAAATGTAATATCCACCGTTCAAAGTGCCGTTAATGCGAACAACAGGTGACCGAGACGTGTAACCAATGGCACCCCATACCATCAAAAAAATGGTTCAAATGGCTCTGAGCACTATGGGACTTAACTGCTGTGGTCAACAGTCCCCTAGAACTTAGAACTACTTAAACCTAACTAATCTAAGGACATCACACACATCCATGCCCGAGGCAGGATTCGAACCTGCGACCGTAGCGGTCACGCGGTTCCAGACTGTAGCACCTAGAAACGCACGGCCACTGCGGCCGGCCCCATACCATCACGCCGGGTGATACGCCAGTATGGCGATGACGAATACACGCTTCCAATGTGCGTTCACCGCGATGTCGCCAAACACGGATGCGACCATCATGATGCTGTAAACAGAACCTGGATTCATCCGAAAAAATGTTGTTTTGCTATTCGTGCTATCAGATTCGTCGTTGAGTACACCAACGCAAGCGCTCCTGTCTTTGATGCACTGTCAAGGGTAACCGCAACCATGGTCTCCGAGCTGATAGTCAATGCTGCTGCAAACGTCGTCGATCTGTTCGTGCAGATGGTTGTTGTCTTGCAAACGTCCCCATCTGTTGACTCAGGAATCGAAACGTGGCTGCATGATCCGTTACAGCCATGAGGATAAGATGCCTGTCATCTCGACTGCTAGTGATACGAGGCCGTTGGGACCCTGCAGGGCGTTCCGTATTACCCTCCTGAACCCACCGATTCCATATTCTGATAACGGTCATTGGATTTCGACCAAAGCGAGCAGCAATGTCGCGATACGATAAACCGCAATCGTGGTAGGCTACAATCCGACCTTTATGAAAGGCGGAATTGTGATGGTACGCATTTCTCCTCCTTACAGGAGGCATCACAACAACGTTTCACCAGGCAACGCCGGTCAACTGCTGTTTGTGTATGAGGCATCGGTTGGAAACATTCCTCATGTCAGCACGTTGTAGGTGTCGCCACTGGCGCCAACTTTGTGTGAATGCTCTGAAAAGCTAATCATTTGCATATCACAGCATCTTCTTCCTGTCGGTTAAATTTTGCGTCTGTAGCTCGTCATCTTCGTGGTGTAGCAATTTTAATGGCCAGTAGTGTAATTACACTAAAGCGCAAAAGAAACTGGTAGAGGCATGCGTACTCGGATATAGAGATACGTAAACAGGCAGAATAAGGCACTGCGGTCGGCAACGCCTATACAGGGTGAGTCACCTAACATTACCGCTGGATATATTTCGTAAACCACATCAAATACTGACGAACCGATTCCACAGACCGAACGTGAGGAGAGGGGCTAGTGTAATTGTTTAATACAAACCATACAAAAATGAACGGAAGTATGTTTTTAACACAAACCTACGTTTTTTAAATGGAACCACATTAGTTTTGTTAGCACATCTGAACATATAAACAAATACGCAATCAGTGCCGTTTGTTGCATTGTAAAATGTTAATTACATCCGGAGATATTGTAACCTAAAGTTGACGCTTGAGTACCACTCCTCCGCTGTTCGATCGTGTGTATCGGAGAGCACCGAATTACGTAGGGTTCCAAAGGGAACGTTGATGGACCTTAGGTACAGAAGAGATTTGAACAGCACATTACGTCCACATGCTAACTGTAGTGGACTGACAAGACAGCCAGTCCACAGTGACGGGTAACCGAAAGGCACGCGTTTACACACGCCGGCTGGCGTTAGGTCTGAAACAGGATACGTAATGAATGCTATAAAGAAAAGTACGTAGCTGCTGGAATACTTAACTTTAATCCATCATTTGTATACAGCATTCTGGATGATACAAGTGAGACTCTCTCTAGAAATGGTTAATGGCGCCTTGCTAGGTCGTAGCCATGGACTTGGCTGAAGGCTATTCTAACTATCTCTCGGCAAATGAGAGAAAGGCTTCGTCAGTGTAGTCGCTAGCAAAGTCGTCGTACAACTAGGCCGAGTCCTAGTACGTCTCTCTAGACCTGCCGTGTGGTGGCGCTCGGTCTGCAATTACTGGCAGTGGCGACACGCGGGTCCGACATGTACTAATGGACCGCGGCCGATTTAAAGCTACCATCTAGCAAGTGTGGTGTCTGGAGGTGACACCACACTAACACCGTTTTGTTGGTCTTTTTCACTGACGCACATGTACATTACCACAAGGGGTGAGGTACACGTACACACGTGGTTTCCGTTCTCAATTACGGAGTGGAATAGAGTGTGTCCCGACATGTCAGGCCAATAGATGTTCAATGTGGTGGCCATCAGTTGCTGCACACAATTGCAATCTCTTCGTAATGAATGTCGTACACGCTGAAGTACATCTGGTGTAATGTCGCCGCAGGCTGACACAATAAGTTGTTTCATATCCTCTGGGGTTGTAGGCACATCACGGTACACATTCTCCTTTAACGTATCCCACAGAAAGAAGTCCAGAGGTGTAAGATCAGGAGAACGGGCTGGCCAATTTATGCGTCCTCCACGTCCTATGAAACGCCCGTCGAACATCCTGTCAAGGGTCAGCCTAGTGTTAATTGCGGAATGTGCAAGTGCACCATCATGCTGATACCACATACGTCGACGCGTTTCCAGTGGGGCATTTTCGAGCAACGTTGGCAGATCATTCTGTAGAAACGCGATGTATGTTGCAGCTGTTTGGGCCCCTGCAATGAAGTGAGGACCAATGAGGTGGTCGCCAATGATTCCGCCCATACATTTACAGTCCACGGTCGCTGTCGCTCTACCTGTCGGAGCCAGCGAGGATTGTCCACAGACCAGTAATGCATGTTCCGTAGATTCACTGCCCCGAGATTTGTGAAACCCGCTTCATCGGTAAACAGGTAGAACTGCAACGCATTCTCTGTTAATGCCCATTGACAGAATTGCACTCGATAATTAAAGTCATCACCATGTAATTGCTGATGTAGCGACACATGAAACGGGTGAAAGCGGTGACGATGCAGTATGCGCATGACACTACTTTGACTCAGTCCACCGGCTCTCGCAATGTCCCGTGTACTCATGTGTGGGTACATGGCAACAGCAGCTAACACACCACCTGCACCCGCTTCTCCCGTGAAGGGCCTGTTACGGACCCGTTTGCGTACTACGACCATACCTGTTGCATATAGTGGCGGTAGATGTTTTGCAATGTGCGGCACGTTGGATGCTCTCTGTCCGGGTACCGTTCTGCATACACCCTGCAGGCTTCAGCTGCATTTCGTCGACACTCGCCATAGATGAGCATCATCTCCGCCTTTTCAGAGTTCGAATACACCATGGTCACAGTTCCTAAAACACTACATTATCACAGACGACGTCTTGTAACACGGTGTACTACAGTTGGTCTGCGTGCGGAGACGAATGCAGAATAACAATAGCAGCAAGCGTTACATGCGGACACTGCGACAGCTAGACCAAACCACAACAGTGCACTACAGCCACACTCGTAAACACGGTCGTCATCGTAAACATGTCCCTGCAGATGCTGCTCGCCGACCGTGGCCCGTGTTTGTCACAACACGCAACTGAACGTCGGAGGTTTCAAGCGTCAACTTTAGGTTACAATATGTCCGCATGTAATTAACATTTTACAATGCAACAAACGGCACTAATTACGTATCTGATTATATGTTCACATGTGCTAACAAAAATAATGTGGTTCCATTTAAAAAAACGTAGGTTTGTGTTAAAAAACATACTTCCGTGCATTTTTGTATGGTTCGTATTCAACTATTACACTAGCCTCTCTCCTCACGTTCGGTCTGTTGAATCGGTTCGTCAGTATTTGATGTGATTTACGAAATATATCCAGCGGTAACGTTAGGTGACTCACCCTGTATAAGACAAAAAGTGTCTGGCGCAGTTGTTAGATCGGTTACCGCTGTTTCAATGGCAGGTTTTCAAGTTATAAGTGAGTTTGAACGTGGCGTTGTAGTCGGCACACTAGTGACGGGATACAGCATCTTCGAGGTAGCGATGAAGTGGGATTTTCCCGTACGACTCTTTCACGAGTGTACCGTGAATATCAGGAATCCTGTAAAACATTAAGTGTCCGACATAGCTGCTGCAGGAAAAAGACAAACAAGAACTGGGCCAACGACGACTGTCGAAAATCTTGCAACGTGACAGAGTTGCAGCCCTTCCGCCCACTCGTGTACTCTTGATGACTGCAGGACACAAAGCTTTAGCCTCTCCTGGGCCCGTCAACACCGACATCGAACTGCTGATGACTGGAAACATGTTATCTGGTTGGACGAGTCTCATTTTATCGAGCTGAAGGACGTGTACGTTTATGGAGACAACCTCATGAATTCATGGGCGCTGCATGTCAGCAGAGGACTGTTCAATCTGGTGGAGGCTTTGTAATGGCGTGGGACGTGTCCAGTTGGAATGATAAGGGACCCCTAATACGTCTACATGCGACTCTGCCAGGTGAGAGGTGCATAAGCATCCTGTTTGATCACCTGCATCCTTTCATGTCCATTGTGCATTTCGACGGACTTAGGCATTTCCAGTAGGACAATGCGACACCCCACACATCTAGAATTGCTACAGAGTGGCTCCAGGAACACTCTTCTCCACGAACTCCCCAGACATGAGCATTATTGAGCATATCTGGGATGCCTTTGCAACGTGCTGTTCAGAAGAGACCTCAACCCCGTCGTACTCTTGCTGATTTATGGACAGCCAGGTAGGATTCATGGTGTCATTTTCCTTCAGCACTACTTCAGATATTAGTCGAGTCCATGCCACGTCGTGTTGTGGCACTGCTGTGTGATCAGAACGGCCTTACACGATGTTAGTCAGGTGTACCAGTTTCTTTGGTTCCTACAAAGTTTCCATTTAAGGGCGCTGCTGCTGCGTAAGCCTGTATGCAAGGAAGCGCGACTCCTGTGAGTGTATATAAGCCATGACTTGAAGCGAAAGGGAACAGTGTGGCATTCATTGGTATTCATATCTTTCCGATGTGTGTACGGTAAATCCTGAAAAGTGAGCTATGGCTACGTTATTACCAAATGCATCCAAACAGGACCACTGTGCTGTTATTCTTTTCCTGGCTACTGGAGCACAAACATCGGTAGATATCCACCAAAGAATGAAGAGTTTGCATGGGGCAGCATATTTGTCAAACCACAATTTTGGAATGAGATGCCAAGTTCCGTGTTGGCCGCTATTCGCCGCAAGGCACCTGTCGATCTGGAAGTTACGTAGAAGTTTCACTAACTTTCGAGCAGGTGCAACATTATCCTGATCTATCCCCAAGCTAATGTCACGTCTTTGGTTCCCTAACCCAGGATAAATGTCGTTTTTGTATTTCGTTTTAAAACCATATATTTCATCTTTTAAAGTTGAAAACTTCCATTCACTCAATTTTACGATAAACAATATGCATCAATGATTTCCAACGTTACGGTCACCACATCATGCGTGATTAAAAAACGTGAAATATAAGAAGTCGCATTGTTTATATTCACTTTAGAGGTACTCTGCGGACTAAAACGTCGGATATTTTGCTACGTTTGATAACGTTGCGGAACGTGCCTCGGCTAATGCCAGGAAAGGTATAGCTGAGCCCGTTAAAACATGCGTGCGTTCCAACTGCGTTGCGCCCGCGCCTGCGACGGCGCTGGATCTAAGCACGCAGCAAAATCTTCTTAAGCGGCGGGCCTGCCGGCTTACCTGATAGGAGGGAAAAACGGCCGCGGTACAGGGCTCGTATTTCACGGCCCGGCCGGTCGCTGGACATAATCGCTACAATTACGGGTACTCGGCCTGTACTCGCGGTGATTTATAAGCTGTGTCGCAGTTACGGCGGTACCGCTAAGGGCCTTTTAAAGGGTGCGTCGTAAATCTCGGGCCGACTCAGTATGCGTGTCTGGGCCGGCGGGCAGTTGCGGGCAATTTAGCGACGCATAAACGGGGAAACGCGTCCATCTGCTGTCACGGGAAGCGCCCAGTGTGTAGCGACGACTGTTCGTCCCTTGATGCGTTTCTTAATTACTCGGGGATTAACGGGCGGAGTGGGCGATATTGGGACACGCACGCGGGCAGCTAAATCGCTCACAGTCGTGTTTAATTCGGAGGTAGTCGGATCGGATCCCACCCAATACTGCGAAGATTGGCTTATTGCCACGTATTATGTCGTGAGTCATGTTGCAGCGCATGATCACTCAAAACGATGGCAACCAGGGAGCAGGGAGTGCACAGGTGCCAGGCCAAAAAGGCATAATACGTCACGCAGAAAGAATAAATTTATTTTATTTCTACAATTCGTGCATATTGTTATCACGTTTTTTTTAAAAAAACACGTAAAGTTAAGCAACTCAGACGAATGAAGATATGTACAATAATCCAAGAATATCAGCAATAAACATTTACAATTGAGGTTTTATCAATATTAATTTCAGATTTCAAATCGTGGCATTGTGTAAAGCTTCTCCTCGCTGAGACAATTCTGTTCAATAAACCATAGTATGAATTATGGTACTAAAATAATACAGAGAAAAAGATACACTTAAATTAACAACTATTCCAGATTAATACAATAAGCGCCAGTCCATCAGTTAACAACATCTATAACCACAATGGATTACATCAGGCAATGAGCAATTGTAAAAACAATGTGAAATACAGCCCTTATGTAAATCAGAGGAACATTATCTGAACTCTCATAAATAGCTAGTGGTTGCCTCGTTAAAGTACCCAAGATTAAGTACAGATAGGGCCGACCAGTTAGCCGCGCTGCTTCTCGAGCGGGAAGGCGTGCCTGTCCCCAGCACCAACCTGCTCAGCGGATTAGTGTCGAGCTCCGGTGTGCCGGCCAGCCTGTGGATGGTTTTTAGGCGGTTTTCCATCTGCCTCGGCGAATGCGGGCAGCTTCCCCTCAGTTACACCATGTCGGCGTTTGCTGGGCAAACACTGTCTCCATGTATCTGTACATCATCATTACTCTACCACCCAAGCATTTGGGATACACTCTTCCGGTATGAGACGTTCCCGGAGAGGGGGTGGGGGTGAGGGGGCTGGGTCCACTGGATGCCGAATCGCACAATAACCCTGGCTTCGGTGTGGGGCGGCGGTGGAGTGAGTGGAATGCTGTGGCCTGTTGTGGGGTTGTGAACCGCTGAGGGCCACGGCGGGACGAAGCGTCTCCGTCGTTTCTAGGTTCTCCGGTACAATATACAATACACAAGAACAGATAACCAAACGTGCAATCAGGTACATAGAAAAACTCAACCACAGAAGGATGTAGCATTGTACGTAGCTGAATTGTTGATTGTCATAACTCAGGTTGGTTCTACAGGACACAGACACTTTAATGTGAGCTCCGTGTATGTTCGATGCCAACACGTAATAACTACTCAGAAACGGCAGGTTACAGCACTGACAGAGGCCGAGTCGGATGGATGCGGTAAGTAGTGCAGACCTCGTCGTAATGCGGAGACGTAGGAATTTATTTGACGTGTGAAAGGACATGATCATGGGCTTTCGGGTTAAGGATGGAAGCATTTCCGAAACGGCTTAGTTTGTAAATTGTTCGCGTGCCGCCGTGGTTAAAGTATACTGTGCATGGCAAAATGTCAGAACCGGGACTGAGGAAACAGTGTTGCGTTATAGGCCTTGGATGACAGGGTTGAACGACGGCTGCGGAGATGTGTACGGGGGATAGACGTGCAACGATTGAGCAACTGACCGCCCAGAAAAATTAAGGGGCTACCAACAGTGTCACATCAACGACCATCCAGCGAACACTGATGTGTATGGGCCTCTCCAGCAGGCACGTAGTCCATGCAACCAGGATGTCTGCCGTTCTTCTACATCTACATTTATACTCCGTAATCCACCCAACGGTGTGTGGCGGACGGCACTTTACGTGCCACTGTCATTACCTCCCTTTCCTGTTCCAGTCGCGTATGGTTCGCGGGAAGAACGACTGTCTGAAAGCCTCTGTGTGCGCTCTAATCTCTCTAATTTTACATTCGTGATCTCCTCGGGAGGCATAAGTAGGTGGAAACAATATATTCGCTACCTCATCCAGAAACGCACCCTCTCGAAACCTGGCGAGCAAGCTACACCGCGATGCAGAGCGCCTCTCTTGCAGAGTCTACCACATGAGTTTGTTAAACATCTCCGTAACGCTATCACGCTTACCAAATAACCCTGTGACGAAACGCGCCGGTCTTCTTTGGATCTTCTCTATCTCCTCCGTCAACCCGATCTGGTACGAATCCCACACTGATGAGCAATACTCAAGTATAGGTCGAACGAGTGTTTTGTAAGCCACCTCCTTTGTTGATGGACTACATTTTCTAAGGACTCCCCCAATGAATCTCAACCTGGTACCCGCCTTACCACTTCAAATCGTTCCGCACGCATACTCCCAGATATTTTACAGAAGTAACTGCTACCAGTGTTTGTTCCGCTATCATATAATCATACAATAAAGGATCCTTCTTTCTATGTATTCGCAATACATTACATTTATCTATGTTAAGGGTCAGTTGCCACTCCCTGCACCAAGTACCTATCCGCTGCAGATCTTCCTGCATTTCGCTACAATTTTCTAATGCTGCAACTTCTCTGTATACTACATCATCATCCGCGAAAAGCAGCATGGAACTTCCGACACTATCCAGTAGGTCATTTATATACATAGTGAAAAGCAATGGTCCCATAACACTCCCCTGTGGCACGCCAGAGGTTACTTTAAAGTCTGTAGACGTGTCTCCATTGATAACAACATGCTATGTTCTGTTTGCTAAAAACTCTTCAATCCAGCCACACAGCTGGTCTGATATTCCGTAGGCTCTTACTTTGTTTATCAAGCGACAGTGCGGAACTGTATCGAACGCCTTCCGGAAGTCAAGAAAAATAGCATCTACCTGGGAGCCTGTATCTAATATTTTCTGGGTCTCATGAACAAATAAAGCGAGTTGGGTCTCACACGATCGCTGTTTCCGGAATCCATGTTGATTCCTACGTAGTAGATTCTGGGTTTCCAAAAACGACATGATACTCGAGCAAAAAACATGTTCTAAAATTCTACAACAGATCGACGTCAGAGATATAGGTCTATAGTTTTGCGCATCTGCTCGACGACCCTTCTTGAAGACTGGGACTACCTGTGCTCTTTTCCAATCATTTGGAACCTTCCGTTCCTCTAGAGACTTGCGGTACACGGCTGTTAGAAGGGGGGCAAGTTCTTTCGCGTACTTTGTGTAGAATCGAGTGACGAAGGGTGGAATTTGCACGCCAGAACCTCAACTGGACACCCACTGAGTGGCAACATGTAATCTTTTCAATTAAGTCACGTTTTATGCTCCATCGGACACATGGGCGAACGACATAAAACCTGTGAACGCAAATTCGCTGCAGCTAGGAAGAAGCGTTGTGGTCTGTGGAGTGTTTTCGAGGCATTCCGTGGGTGAGCTTGTCATGCAACAAGGCACAATGGATGAACAAAATTATGCATCTATCCTTGGGAACCACGTCCATCCCTTCACGCAGTCGTCTTTCCCTTGCAGGATGGCATCTCCCAGCAGGAGAATGCAATGAGTCACACTGCTCGCATTTTACGCGTATAATTCTAAGAGCATAAGGATGACTTTACCGTACTGCCCTGGATGCAAAATCCCCGGATTTAAACTGATCCAAGGTCAGTGGGACCACCTCTGTCTTCAGCTGAGAGTCCTACCGCATCTGGTCAGGGAAGTACAGTCGGCATGGCTCAGTATCCCCGTCGGCACTTTTCAGAACGTCACTGACTCTCTTCCTGCAGTCACGCGCTGCAAAAGGTAGTTACTCAGGCTTTTGGCAGGTGGTCACATTTCTGCGACTAAACAGTGTATAAAAAAATTGATTTATAAAATTTTAACGACCATGACTACATTGCTTAAATTAAAACTTCAGGTAGTAAAATTTAACTTACATTAATCCCGAGTGCAAAATAAATCACACGTGTGCAGCATACTTAATATTCAGAAATTAACAAGGCACAAATCCCCTAAACAGGAGCCAGACAATCTGCTCGAATAACAGTGGTACAGATAGCCAACCTGGAAACTTTTTAAATAAAATCAAAGTTAACTCTAACGTAAAACAATACAAGGAACATGGGTTAAAGAGCAACACGGCAAAGAGGCTAGCTCCGAATACCTGTTCGTACCGTCTACCCTCAAGGGTGGTTCAAATGGTTCAAATGGCTCTGAGCACTATGGGACTCAACTGCTGTGGTCATAAGTCCCCTAGAACTTAGAACTACTTAAACCTAACTAACCTAAGGACATCACACGCATCCATGCCCAATGCAGGATTCGGACCTGCGACCGTAGCGGTCGTGCGGTTCCGGACTGTAGCGCCTTTAACCGCTCGGCAACTCCGGCCAGCCCCCTCAAGGGTGCTCAACAAATAAGCCAAACAAGCATCAATGAGTAAGGTTCACTAAATCCAACTTTGCCCGTGATTTATGTAAACACAAATAGCAGACAAAGCTCCAAGGCAGTATCCCACCAAAAACAAGCGACGTGCTTCCAGGGCTTGTAAGCTGGTACAATATAGCATCACACACCCACTCAGTCATATTCAACTGCGGTGAATATTCGCAACATCCACGTGTCCCATGACTGACAGCAGATGTACTTAGATGGCCATTCTGCAGTTATCGGTGGAAAAGCACTGAGAGGGGCTCATGCGCGACGCTGTTAAGGTGGCATGGTGGAGAGCGCACAAGCCCAATGGTGCGACACGAAGAAGGCGGACCTCAGCTTCAGTGACAGAAAGAGTATACCAAGGTATCGAGTTCATATTGAAGCACCGCATCGGTTAATTGTATAACACCACAACGGAAACAATCCCTACGCGGGAAAAAGCATCAAGTGTGGACATTGTGTTTCTCGAAATGATTAGCTTGTATGAAAGAACTACGATGGTGAGTCAAATGTAAACCTTAAATATTTTTTTAAAAATATTATTTATTGTGCAGAAGTGTTACAAAGCTGTATCACTTTTCAACATAATCTTCCCCACGCTCAATGCAAGTCCTCCAGCGCTTACAAACTGCATAAATTCCTTTAGAAAAAAATTCGTTTGGTAGTCCGTGGAAGCACTGATGCACCGCGTGGCGTATCTCTTCATCAGAACGGAACTTCTTTCCTCCCATTGCGTCTTTCAGTGGTCCAAACATATGGAAATCACTTGGGGCAAGTTCTGGATTGATCGCTCTCTTCGTTTCTGGTTGGTGGAAGCGAACCCAGGTTTCGTCCCCAGTAACGATTCTTGCAACGAAGCCATCGCCTTCTAGTTCAAAGCACCGAAGAAGTTCTTCACAAGCATCAACACGTCGTTCCCTCATTTTAGGAGTCAGCTGCCGTAGCACCCATCATGCAGACACTATGAAACTGGAGCACATCATGCACAATGTGGTGTGCTGACCCATGACTCATCTGTAAACATGCTGCAATATCATTCAGTGTTACTCGGCGGTTGTCCTTCACTATGGCTTCAACTGCTGCCATGTTGTGTGGAGTCAGAACTCGTTGTGCCTGACCTGGACCAGGAGCATCTTCCACTGATGTCACACCATTTGCAAACTTCCTACTCCATTCTTAGACTTGCTACTGTGACAAACATGCACCAGCATACTTAACCTTCATTCGTCGACGAATTTCAATAGGTTTCACACCGTCACTACGCAAAAACCAAATAACAAAACGCTGTTCTTCCCTGGTGCATGTAGCAAGTGGGGCGGCCATCTTTAAACTGATACTGCGACGGTATGTGTGCATTTACACTATGCTGCCACCTACAGGCCATTCTGCACGCCGTTCGTAGCACGCTTACCAACTTACAGGATAACGGCGCAAAATTTCGATTTGTTATTACAAATTTAAGTTTTTCATTTGACTCACCCTCTTAGATATCGCCCTTTTCTTCCCAGCCCATTTATAAAACAAATGTGAGCAGAAACAGTCTGAAATGCATGTAAATGTGTTGCAAGGTAGGATGCGCTGAGTAAAAATTGTTTTAAAAAAATTTGATACGTTACGCAATTTCAAAGTCAATCAGCACTGAACTCAGTCGTTCAGGCGATTCTTCTTCTTTGGGTGCCCATCCGGTTTGGATGTTGGCGATCATGATGACTATTCTTCTCTTGTTGGAAGCAAAACGGAATAGTTCTGTCGAAGACATTCTGAATCCGCATCTAAGGTTGTCAAGTCAAGATATTCCTCTTCTTCCAAGACCTCTTTTGCTGTTGATTTTTCCTTGAAGTATTTTTTGTAGCAAATCATGTCTATTTGTATTACGCATGGTATATTGTAGATATTGCAACTTTTGGCAATTCACTATCTTGATTAATTTAGGTTTTGTGTTCATTCTTCTCAAAACTTCTACGTTTGTCACTCTCTTGGTCCAAGGTAGTAACAGGATCCGCCTACAAAGTCACAATTCAAAGGCCTCCAGTTTCTTCTCCGTGTTTTTAAGTTAAGTCCATGTCTCTACTCTGTATAGTGGGAGGAATACACATAGCAGTGCAAAAGTCTGAAATTTGTTCTTACAGTTAGGTTACGGCTTTCGAAGACTGTGGGGTCTTGCCCACTCATCCCTAATACGGAGCCTACGGGATGCAACGTTCTCGGAATTCTATACAAAAATTCAAACAAATAACATTAGTAGTTTTATTTCTATAAAGCAATTGACGATACTTAACTTCGGAGATACACCGGTGTCACAAGTAACATGGAAACAGTAACAGTCATCGCTATAGACATAGTTTCTGCAAGTTACTGATACGGCTCACAACTAGTGGTTCTTATAGCACGCTCCGCATATACGTTCCGCTAATGTCAGTACACTGCGGCGATCTGAGCCCCGAGGCTTGCAGGAGCGGCGCTTGTATTCACTTCTTCCAGGTGTCGCTCCTGCCGCGGCGCGGTCCAATTCCGCGCACCATTGGCCGACGTTTCCTCATCGCCTTCTCTAGCCTTCCGTTCGTCCTCGTCGCTCTGGCGCTTGTGGTTACGCAAGAACAAACACAGCACTCATTTTCTGAAACACACTTCGTGCTTTCCCGATGGGAAACTTGATTTCTTGCGATTTATACCTATTTTCATTTTCCATGGTTCCAAGGTATGCATATTGTTTTAAGCTTTCTATAGTTCTATAGTTCTTTGGTTTATAAGTTTGTTAATGCAATATTTTCCTTACTTACGACTATGAGTTTTGACTTTGGGGTTTTTGTTTCAAGCCGATACCGCCTGCTAACTCTTACAGTTCTATCCATTAACAGTTCAAACGTTTGAATAATGTCAGCAAATACAATAGTATCATCAACACATCGAATGTTTTCTAATCTTATTCCATTTATCAAAATTCCATCTTTTGCTTCTTCCAAGAATTCTCTGAATATGAAAACTGAGTATATATTAAACAGTATGAGTGACAAGATCCATCCTTGACTTACTCTCCTGAGAATTTTGACTGCTTCAGAGCTTTCTCCAGCAATGCGGAACACCGATGTTTGATTCCAGTACAAGTTCATGATGATTCACAGATCTCCTTCCTTCACTACTATATTTCTCAAAATGTCCATCAATGTCTCGTGTTTTACTCTATCAAAAGCCTTCTGGTAATTTATTAGGCAAGCAAATACGTTTTCATTTACATGTGTACACCTCTGAAACAGTACTTGCACAGTGAACAAGGAAACATGGATTCTGTCGTACCCACGGCATTAACAAACCCGAACTGATTAGTGGGTATCTGTTCTTCACGTAGACTATATATTCTTCTGTGTATCACCCTCAAAAATAATTTCAAGATATCGCTAATATAAGCTTATCGTGCAATAATCTTCGCATTGTTTTGCATTTGATTTTTTGGGCAGAGTAATGATGTTTGATCTCAGCCATCCCAGCTGACTGTCTCCAGACACATAAATTTGATTGAAAATTTGGGTTAATCATTTTACATGATTTTCATCCAATCAGGCCGTTACGCGCGCAAATTCAAGCCTCCGGATACAATCAGTGTCAGCCGAACAGCTTAGTGTAGTTGTAAGGAACGTTGTAACGATTCGCTTTCTATATCTACATCTACATGGATACTCCGCAAATCACATTTAAGTACCTGGCTGAGGGTTCATCGATCCACCTTCACAATTCCCTATTACTCCAATCACGTATAGCGCGCGGAAAGAATGAACACCTATATCTTTCCGTACGAGCTCTGATTTTGCTCATTTTACCGTGGTGATCGTTCCTCTCTATGTAGGTCGGTGTCAAAAAAATATTTTCGCATTCGGAGGAGAAAGTTGGTGATTGGAGTTTCGTGAGAAGATTACTTCGCAACGAAAAACGTCTTTCTTTTAACGAGTTTCACCCCAAATCCTGTATCATTTATGTGACACTCTCTCCCATATTTCGCGATATTACAAAACGTGCTGCCTTTTTTTGAACATTTTCAATGTACTCCGTCAGTCCATCTGGCGAGGATCCCACACCGCGCAGCAGTATTCTTAAAGAAGACGGACAAGTGTAATGTAAACAGTCTCCTTAGTAGGTCTATTACATCTTCTAAGTATCCTGCCAATAAAACACAGTCTCACAGTCTTCGGTTAGCCTTCCCCACAACATTTTCTATGTGTCCCTTCCTATTTAAGTTGTTCGTAATTGTAATACCTAGGTATTTAGTTGAATTTACGGCTTTTAGATTAGACTGATTTATCGTGTAACCGAAGTTTAACGAGTTCCCTTTAGCACTCATGTGGATGACCTCACACTTTTCGTTATTCAGGGTCAATTGCCACTTTTCGCATCATTCAGATATTTTTTCTAAATCGTTTTGGAGTTTGTATTGATCTTCTGATGACTTCATTAGTCGATAAATGACAGCGTCATCTGCAAACAACCGATCACGGCTGCTCAGATTGTCTCTCAAATCGTTTATATACACTCCTGGAAACTGAAATAAGAACACCGTGAATTCATTGTCCCAGGAAGGGGAAACTTTATTGACACATTCCTTGGGTCAGATACATCACATGATCACACTGACAGAACCACAGGCACATAGACACAGGCAACAGAGCATGCACAATGACGGCACTAGTACAGTGTATATCCACCTTTCGCAGCAATGCAGGCTGCTATTCTCCCATGGAGACGATCGTAGAGATGCTGGATGTAGTCCTGTGGAACGGCTTGCCATGCCATTTCCACCTGGCGCCTTAGTTGGACCAGCGTTCGTGCTGGACGTACAGACCGCGTGAGACGACGCTTCATCCAGTCCCAAACATGCTCAATGGGGGACAGATCCGGAGATCTTGCTGGCCAGGGTAGTTGACTTACACCTTCTAGAGCACGTTGGGTGGCACGGGATACATGCGGACGTGCATTGTCCTGTTGGAACAGCAAGTTCCCTTGCCGGTCTAGGAATGGTAGAACGATGGGTTCGATGACGGTTTGGATGTACCGTGCACTATTCAGTGTCCCCTCGACGATCACCAGTGGTGTACGGCCAGTGTAGGAGATCGCTCCCCACACCATGATGCCGGGTGTTGGCACTGTGTGCCTCGGTCGTATGCAGTCCTGATTGTGGCGCTCACCTGCACGGCGCCAAACACGCATACGACCATCATTGGCACCAAGGCAGAAGCGACTCTTGTCGCTGAAGACGACACGTCTCCATTCGTCCCTCCATTCACGCCTGTCGCGACACCACTGGAGGCGGGCTGCACGATGTTTGGGCGTGAGCGGAAGACGGACTAACGGTGTGCGGGACCGGAGCCCAGCTTCATGGAGACGGTTGCGAATGGTCCTCGCCGATACCCCAGGAGCAACAGTGTCCCTAATTTGCTGGGAAGTGGCGGTGCGGTCCCCTACGGCACTGCGTAGGATCCTACGGTCTTGGCGTGCATCCGTGCGTCGCTGCGGTCCGGTCCCAGGTCGACGGGCACGTGCACCTTCCGCCGACCACTGGCGACAACATCGATGTACTGTGGAGACCTCACGCCCCACGTGATGAGCAATTAGGCGGTTCGTCCACCCGGCCTCCCGCATGCCCACTATACGCCCTCGCTCAAAGTCCGTCAACTGCACATACGGTTCACGTCCACGCTGTCGCGGCATGCTACCAGTGTTAAAGACTGCGATGGAGCTCCGTATACCACGGCAAACTGGCTGACACTGACGGCGGCGGTGCACAGATGCTGCGCAGCTAGCGCCATTCGACGGCCAACACCGCGGTTCCTGGTGTGTCCGCTGTGCCGTGCGTGTGATCATTGCTTGTACAGCCCTCTCGCAGTGTCCGGAGCAAGTATGGTGGGTCTGACACACCGGGGTCAATGTGTTCTTTTTTCCATTTCCAGGAGTGTAGATAAGGAACAGCAAAGGGCCTAAAACACTTCCTTGGGGAACGCCAGTAATCACTTCTGTTTTACTTGATGACTTTCCATCAGTTACTACTACCTGCGACCTCTATGAAATGACAAATCCATTCACATAACAGACGGTATTCCATAAGCATGCAATTTCACTACTAGCCGCTTGTGTGGTACAGTGTCAATAGCCTTCCGGATATCAGTTTCCTTTTTTTTATTTTTTTATTGCTGAAAAGGAATTCCTGCCATCTGACTGTAAATTAATTACTGTTCATCTGCTTCACAGAATCATGATTTTCCTTAATAGCAAGCTCAAGTGCGAGTTAATGTGCATAGCATACACTGGGGAAATTGTGTGCGCAGTAGAAAAAAAGGTACTGTGAATATTGAATTACGCCAGAGACAGTGGCCACACACAGTACTGAAGGTGGATGTACTACGGATTTCAACAACGCCAAAATACGGAGCCTCCATAATTAAAGTTTCAGTTTCAAAACGCAGTAGAAAGAGAACCACTGCTCAGAATGACGTTAAATCTGAACAGCATGTTACTGACAGAGGGGGAAATGTCACGGAACAAAAAACTTTACCAAAAACTTGTCAAGTAGATGGAGCTGTAAGCGTCAGATCACGCACATCAACAGACCATTGGCACACGACTGTTCCTCAGTTTGGGTTCGATACACCCATCATGACTGTCTCCGTGAAGGCACTGCTGGTAAGGCTCTTGTACAAGAATGGTGACTGTGCGCCAGCAGCCCTGCAGAATTTTCCAACGCTCGAGGGTATGAAGAAAGACATTGGTCTGTTGTCTGTTAAGGTTCTGGAAGAAATGATTACAAAATAAATTGGAAAAGACACGTTCTTTTGAAGTGCCATGTGGCACAAGGAACAAAGAAATTGAACCTGCGTCTGTCGAAAGATGTGGCCACAACATTGTAGGAGGGGTCGAACTGTGGTGTGTAAACACGCAGTGCACGGGACTTGGATATGTTTGCGAGCACGATGGATAAATTCCTACGAAACATCATGTATTGCTGTCCATACAAAATGACACATGGTCAGCAGTTGCTTCGTTGTAACCAGCCAACAAGACAAACGTTCGCCCTGGAATTTCTTCATGGCATGGAAGAGGACAATCAATGGTCACTGAACGTTCTGTGAGCAGACAAAGACCTTCTCCATCTCCATGGGCATGTCAGTATGGAGGAATGCAGAATGCTGGCAAAGAAAAATCCGTAGCCATATCTAACAGTACCACTTCATTCTACAAAGGTGGCTGTGTTGTGCAGGTTGACGGCATCGTTTATCGTAAGGCTATACTTTTTCGAGGAGATGAATCCTGCGGGTCCTGTTACCTGTACCGTCACTAGTAAATGCTATAAGAGTCCTTTGCGCACCAAAGTCATTCCAACCCTACAAGAGCGTGGATGTGTGGGTAGGATCATTTTTATGCAAGATGGCGCTCCTCCGAACATTGCACAGCCAGTAAAGCGGCTGCTGCAGAGGATAGTAAAAAACCGACGTCATTTAGATATTTATGCGGTTTTTGGCCTCAGGAGAATTAAAAACTGATGTTAGTTTGCTTTTTATGCTGTTTTTGGTCTCAGGAAAACGAAAAAGTTACTTTTCCCCATCCCATGTGTTACAACCTTTCCATGATGGGTGGACTTGCCTAACCAAATGCTGACTGACGAACTTTTTCAGTGAGTCATGCACATTCATAAGTACGGATGGTAATGGGCAACTCCTACCACTGCCGTCGTATTGCAGTTGATCTGTCAATTGTGGCTGACTCCATTTACGTTAAGATGCTTACAGCGCCGTCTGTTCGTCAAATTTTCATTAGCTTTTATTGCTCCATCCCGTTCCCTCCTGCGTCAATAATATGCTGTTCAAATTTGATGTCATTTTGAGCAGTGGTTCTCTTTCTACAAAGTACTGAAACTGGAACTTTAATTATGGACACCCTGTTCTTTGCCAAACTACTCTTCTGGGACTGTGATAAAAGAGCTCACATAAATCAGGATCCAAGATTGGATAATTGAAAAAGATAGCGACCTTCTATTGAGTCAGGCATGGAACCGTGTAGTTGCTGCTGCCGGGTCTGGCAACCTTGCACTAAACCTAGAGTAAAAGAAAACCCGTACAATGAGGTCCTCACCCGACAGCGGTAGCACGGACTCTGAAGGCACAGTCTGCAGCCGGACGCTGCTACCCCAACTACCGCCATCGTTCAACGCCGCATGGAAACCGATAGGAATAGAGTGATGGAGTGGGTAAGGGCCAACATGTACAGGCCACCCTAAATGTGTCCAGAATCAATTAATACATGGACTGGATAAAAAGTATTGGTAACACGTCCTCAAAATAATCATCCTGCATCTCGTACACCATCAGCGCAGCTATCTCTGTCGATGTCTTGGAAGGATCGCCCTATGGCACGGATGATGTCTTCTCTTATGTTGTAACCCGGTGACGAACCGATCGTAATCACACGGACCCGTATCGGGAGAATACGGTGGATGTTCCGCAATATCCCGCCGCCATGTAAGCAGGAGCTCCTGCACGGGGTTAACCGTGTGGCATCGTATACTGTCATGAAGGATGATGGTATGCAGTGCGAGAAGGAAACACTGTTGTGAGCTTCGACCGCGTGCCACTTCAGTCCTGATCCAAGCACGTTGGTCGTGTTTCCTACACACAGGCCGCTCTAACTGGCCTTCCGCACTTTTACACAGATCACACTGCAGCTGACTCATACACAACCAGCGCCGCTCACTGTACTACTTTGACTAACCTTCCTAGACTATATGGACTCCCGAAGGTTCACAAAAAGGGGGTACCATTACGCCCCATTGTCAGCAACATCAGGGCACCTACATATTTGTTGGCCAAATACCTGACGGGAATATTAAGTCCTTATGTGGGTAAATGCCCTCATCACATCCGTAATTCCGTGGATTTTGTTAAACGCCTTGATAGCTTCAGGTTGGATGACTCAGATATCATGGTGAGATTTGACGTCGTTTCCTTGTTTACGAGGGTACCCCTACGAGAGTCACTAGAAATGATTAGTCAGAAGTTTGACGAGAAGACCACTGAACTTTTTAGGCATGTCTTGACTTACACGTATTTTCTTTTTAATGGAGAATACTACGAACAAACGGAGCGAGTCGCCATGGGTAGCCCACTCTCACCGGTGGTAGCGAATTTGTACATGGAGAACTTCGAGGAGGAAGCCCTGTCGTCATCCGTATGGAAACCTACTTGCTTTTTCCGTTACGTGGACGAGACGTTCGTCATCTGGCCACATGGTATGGATAAACTCCTTGACTTCCTTAGACATCTAAACTCCATACACCCCAACATCAAATTCACTATGGAGACAGAAACGGAGGGTAATTTACCTTTCCTTGACGTCTTGGTCAAGAGAAGGGCCGACGGCACCCTAGGTCATGGGGTGTATCGGAAGACAACGCACACTGATCTGTATTTGCACGCAGACAGCTGCCACCACCCTTCACAGAGGAACGGGGTACTTAAAACTCTAGTACATAGGGCGCGCACTATTTCTGACGCAGAGAGTGTACCCCAGGAATTGGAACACCTGACAACTGCATTTCGAAAAAATGGGTACTCAGAGTGGCAGATTCAACGTGCTCTCCGCCCAACCACTGCAGCACAACCTGTTGAGATGGATGAAGTCACGAGGGAGGAGGTAGGCACTGCATTTATTCCATACACAGACGCACTCTCGGGGAAAATCGCCCGCATTCTGAAGAAACACCAGGTCGGGACTGTGTTTTGTCCTCCAAATAAAACTCGTGCACTGGTGTGGAGCGCCAAAGATGACCTCGGTTTGAGGAAGGCCGGCGTGTACCAGATTCCGTGTCAATGTGGCAAGTCGTATATTGATCAGACGATGCGTACCGTCGAGGATCGATGCCGTGAACACCAGAGGCACACTCGACTGTTGTATCCGAGCAAGTCGGCGGTCGCTGAACAATGTTTGTCGGAAAATCACGCCATGGAGTACGACCGCACGAGGATTCTGGTACAGACGTCGAGATACTGGGACAGCGTTGTTAGAGAGGCCATCGAAATTCGCACCAATGACGACCTCATAAACCGTGACTGTGGCTATAATCTTAACAAGGCTTGGGAACCAGCGATCGGGTTAATCAAGAGTATATCGAGCAAACGTATAGTTGTGACGACCACGGCGGACAGAGCCATCACACCGACGTCATCTCAGACGCCATCGCAATTTGTTCCACCGCGCGACCGTGGCGCGGGGCGCGGACGGCGGTGGGAGCGCGCCGCGGGCGGAGGGTATTTAAATCAGCCGCCGCCGCGACCGAACCCAGTTCCCTCTGAGCAGCCATAGCGTACGGATCTCCGTGCCGGCACGTTCACAGGAGCTCAGTCCGTCAGTTCACCTGATGATGGCGACATGTATGATCGCCGAAATATTGTGCCCGTTGGACACTATAGACCGGCAGCACACCCGTGGATATTTTGAATATCCAATTTTGATTTAGGCATCCACGTCTTTTCCAATTTCAAGTATATCAAAACTGATCTTTCCATCTCTTTTTTAGGACGCCCAACATTTCTTTCCTCTTGAGGTGAATATTTGTATATTATTTTAGGCATTTGTTCTTTTGGTGTCCTTTGAATGTGTTCATGCCATTTCTTTGCGTGCTCTTCTATTTTCTGACGTATGCTTTTGACACCCTGTTCATTCCTTGTTTCAATATTTTTTATCAGATCTGTGAGTTTGTAACCCGCCAAAGGTCTTACAAGTCTCACCTCTGCTGCCTCAACCCCCTACTCTGACTAGCGGTTAGGGTCCAAGTCTCTGACCGATACATTAGACCTCGCACTGCCATCAAGTTACAAAATTTTACTACTGTCTCTTTTCTAACTTTTTTAGAAGAGTGCACTCTGTAGTGCCTATCAACTGCTGGAATTTTTGCAGTTTGCATTCTTAATGATTGTGTGTAACGTATGAGACTTCACATCCCAGTTATTTATAAATAATTATTTCTTCTAGCGGCTTATCATCAATTGTTACTTCCGCTCTTAAATGCTCCTAACTCTGGAATGCCATTACATTAGTTTCACCCCTATATATTGTCATATTATAACCATTTACCGCCCGCCGCTGTCACCGAGCGGTTCTACGCCCTTCAGTCTGGAACTGGGCGACCGCTACGGTCGCAGGTTCAAATCCTGCCTCGGGCATGGATGTGTGTGATGTCCTTAGGTTAGTTAGGTTTAAGTAGTTCTAAGTTCTAGGGGCTGATGACCTCAGCAGTTAGGTCCCATAGTGCTCAGAGCCATTTTGAACCATTTACCACTTTTTGCAAGAACCAGATTGCTCTCTGTAATTCATCTGAGTCCGCTAAGATTATTTGATCACTTGCGAACAGGAGTGTATTTGTAACTTCATAATTAACCTTTAATGGTGCACTACTTTGTTCCACCATGTCTTTATGAAGTCGTCTATGTATGCTTTAAACAAAGTCAAGGACACCATTGTCTCACTCCTTGAGAGATGTTTCTCGCAAATGGACTTCCTTTTTATACTTCGATATTGTGTTTGAACATACTCTGAATTAGACTTGTTAGATGCTGGGGTGTACCATTACTTTCTAAGATTTCCCATAGTTCAACTCTGTTAACTTCATGTCATAGTCAACAAAGGCTATGTATGCGGGATGATTGTATTCTTTGTGCTTTTCAATAATTTGGGACTGGAAAAACACTTTCAAAGCGAGATCTTCCCCTCCGAAACCCGTTGCGTACTTTTCCAAAAGTACCTTTATTTGTTATTAGCGCTGCAGATATCTTGTATCCAGAATTCAGGGGACTAATATCTCGATAATTTTCTCATTTTCTGTAATCCTCTTTTTTTAAATAACGGGATAACAACTGCTGTTTGCCAATCCTCTAGTATATTGTTGTATTTTTCCTAGTACTTTTCAGAATCACTTGCGAAGACAGATCGTGAATGGTTGGCACGACCTGGATACTTTTCAGTATACAACCCCACCCCAACGCCAATAGTTTGGCTGCATTCGCCGTAAAAGGTATTCACTTTTTCTCTTGTCGTACTCGAGCAAGTTACCTGACTACTAAAACAACGGAACACAGACCACCGGGCTTCAAGGGCTCAGGTAACTGCAAGAACCATACCTGAATTACATGTTTGTTTTCATTTAGTATAATAGGGCAGACGATTATGAAACCTCTTCTCCTGACGCCGAAACAGTGGCTTCGGACAATGTTATCTTGATACTTGGTATGTCACTGTTCTTAGTAGTTTTGAAAGCTTCTCTTAGGAGCCTCTCGCTGGTGCCACAGAGAAAGTATGTAGTTCCATAAAAAATCGGTTTCTCAAATCAGTGACTATAAACGATAAAAATTACTTGCAGGCGTCACGAAATTCTCCATACGGTCACCGCGCAGGGTAGCCGCGCAGTCTAGGGTGCTTTGCCACGGTTCGCGCGGCTCCCCCCGGCGGAGGTTCGAGTTCTCCCTCGGGCATGTGTGTGTGTGTGTGTGTGTGTGTGTGTGTGTGTGTGTGTGTGTGTGTGTGTGTGTGTGTGTGTGATGTAATTAGCGTAAGTTAGATTAAGTAGTGTGTAAGCCTAGGGATCGATGACCTCAGCAGTTAATTCTGCATGTATCTGAGGTGGCTTATCTTAGCTGCCTCCCTCCTTAAAGGACGCTGACAGGAGCGGAGTAGCAGGCTTGAGAGACCACCTGAAGATGGCAGCCAGTCTGTTTGCCGAAATATCATGGAGTAATTACGATGTGACCCGGCTGGACACCCGATAATTCTACATAACTAAATGAACATTTTACTGTCAAATGGCAGCAGTTTGATTTAAAAAAACTGCCTTATGACTGTGGTCCCAACGCAGTTAAAGTAATTGCAGAGGGTTACGACTGGCGGTGTGCATACATGTAGTGTACGGAGAATTGCCCGAACATTGGACATATCCGGAAATTTGATGCATAAAATCCTTCTTAGCTATACATTCAAAATTACCCTTGTGCGCGAGTTGCTTCCTGTTGACCTGCCAGCAAGAGAGACCTTCGCTTTAAAATTTCTTCCTCGCATGGATGTCGATAATAATTGGCCGTAGAAGATTTTGTGGACAGACCAAGCCTACTTTCATGTGACAGGATATGTCAATACACAGAATTGCCGAAAATGGGCAACGGCAAGTACACACGCGAATCAACCAGTACCACTTGATCCTGAAAAGGTCACTGTGTGATGCGGGTTTACGGCATCATTTATCATAGGGCCATATTTTTTCTAAGAGACAGGTGCATCCGGTCCTCTTGCCTGTACCGTCACGTAATTCCACCTTTCCAACATCGTGGAGGTGTGGATGGGATCATTTTTATGCAAGATGATGCACCTCCGCACATTCCAAATCCAGTTAAGCAGCTGCTGAAGCGCCATTTCGGAAATGCTAGAATTATCGGCCGCCATTTCCCTACAGCCTGGCCGTCTCGACCATCTGATCTTAATCCATATGACTTCTGGCTGTGGGGCTATTTGAAAGACGTGTTCAGTGTTCCGATCGGAGACTTAGCTGCATTGAAGGCACGCATTGCGCAACATATTCTGAACGTGACCCAGAAAACACATCCAGCAGTTGTGGAACATGCTGTTTGTCGATTTCAATTTGTTGCAGATAACGGTGGACAACATACTGAACATGTTTTGCGCCAGTCACACGGTAATTAATAATCCGATCTGATTTTGATTGATGCAATGTATGCTGTTTTTGGCCTCAGGACAATTAAAAACCGATGTAATTCATGCTTTTCATGGGGTTTTGGCCTCAGAACAGTTAAAAACCGATGTGATTGATGCTTTTTATGCGGTTTGTGGCCTCAGGACAGTTAAAAACCGATTTTACTCATCCGATGTGATACGACTTTGCCATGGTGGATGGGCTTAAGTAACTATTAGTATCACACCCGTACACCCATGCACACTAAGTGGAACAGTTTGTTTTTACGTCAGATTTACAGCTTCATGGTGAGGGTTCCTGTTGTCATGTCCCAGTTCATGAACCACGGGCAACGTATGAGTGGCCAAGTGAGTGGTCCTGACAGTCGGGATACCAGTTACTTTGGAATAAGGCTGGGCATCTCGGACATATTCTGAGTCGTGGTCACCTTTGTGCTCAGGCGGCAAAGACTACCAAATCCACCGGTTAGTCCTTCAACTGTTAGGGGTAAAACTCAATGGGACTCGGGGCAAGTAAGGCTAGCAACCTGCTTCCCTGGTACTTTAAATATGATGCTGGCAACAATCAGAGCAAAATGCCTCGGACCTTTGGAGCTGACGGAGTCCCACCTGTAATTGACAAATCAGGGACTCCTAAGAGACGACTCGGCGAACGAATGGTAACGAGATGAGGAGCTATTAATATCGATGGGGGCTACTCTGGGAAGAAGGTAGAACTGGCAGAGGCTGCAAGTAAGATGGGGTTGGACGTTTTAGCTGTTAGTGACATTCGGGTAAGGGGTGAGAAAGAAGAGGAAGTGGGAGAATACAAGGTCTACCTGCCAGGAGTCAAGGCAGGAATAGCACAATGGGGTGTAGGGCTATACATCAGGAAAGAAATGGAACCCAGCGTAGTTGCAACAAGGTATGTAAATGAACGACTGATGTGGATATATTTGACAGTGTCTAGCAATAAAATTAGGATTGTGTCAGTATATTCGCATTGTGAAGGGACAGATCAAGTTAAGATGGATAGTTTTTATGACGCACTCAGTGATATAGTTGTTAGAGTAAAGGACAAGGACAGTTTTCTATTCATGGGTGATTTTAATGCCAGGATTGGAAATCGATCATAAGGGTATTAAAAGGTTATGGGTAAATTTGGAGAGGATGTGGAGACCAAAAGGAACGGAAAACAATTCTTGGATTTCTGTGCCAGTATGGTCTTAGTAATCAGAAATTCCTTTTTAAACATAAGAACATTCACCGGTATACTTGGGAAGGCAGGGGAACCAGATCTGTCATTGACTATATAATAACAGATCAGGAATTCAGGAAGGCTAGGAGGGATACACGTGTATTCAGGGGAATTTTTTGATGACACTAATCATTATTTAATCTGCAGTGAAATTGGTATTGTGAGGCCGAAAGTGCAGGAGGTCAGGTCCATATATAGGAGGATAAGAGTGGAGAAACTTCAGGATAAGGAAATAAGGCACAGGTACATTACAGTGATTTCAGAAAGGTACCAGTTAGTTGAATGTAGTCAATTACAGTCATTGGAAAAGGAATGGACAAGGTACAGGGACTTAGTACTAGAAGTGGATAAAGAATGTCTTGGAACAGTAGTGTGTAAAGGTAGGATGAAGCAAACAGCTTGGTGGAATGGCACAGTCAAGGCAGCCTGTAAAAGGAAAAAGAAGGCGTATGAAAAATGGCTACATATTAGAACTCAGGTAGACACAGAAAGTTATGTTGAAGAAAGAAACAAAGCCAAACAGATAGTTGCAACATCCAAGAAGAAATCTTGGGAAGACTTTGGAAACAGGTTGGAGACTTTGGGTCAAGCAGCTGGAAAACCATTCTGCAGTGTAATTAGCAGTCTTCGAAAAGGAGGTAAGAAGGAAATGACAAGTATTTTGGACAGGTCAGGAAAAGTGCTGGTGAATGCTGTTGATGCCTTGGGCAGATGGAGGGAATATTTTGTAGAGTTGCTCAATGTACGTGAAAATACGATCAGTAATGTTTCAGATTTCCATGTACATTGGGATAGGAATGATGATGGAGGAAGTGGAGGAATTGGTCAATAGATTGCAGTGCAATAAAGCGGCTGGGGTGGATAAAATCAAGTCATAACTCATCAAATACAATAGAATGTCAGGTCTTAAATGGCTACACAGGATAATTGAAATGGCGTGGGAATCGGGACAGGTTCCATCAGACTGGACGAAAGCAGTAATCACACCAATCCTTAAACATGGAAATAGAAAAGATTGTAACAACTACAGAGGTATCTCTTTAATCAGCGTTGTGGGTAAAATCTTCTCAGGTATTGTTGAAAGGAAAGTGCAAGTATTAGTTGAGGGCAAATTGGATGAAAATCAGTGTGGGCTTAGGCCTCTTAGAGGTTGTCAGGACCAGATCTTTACTTTACGGCAAATAATGGAGAAATGTTACGAGTGGAACAGGGAATTGCATATATGCTTTATAGATCTAGAAAAGGCATATGACCGGGTTCCTAGGAGGAAGTTATTGTATGTTCTACGACATTATGGAATAGGAGGCAAACTTTTGCAAGCAATTAAAGGTCTTTACACAGAAAGTCAGGCAGCAGTTAGAGTTGACGGTAAATTGAGGTCATGGTTCAGAGTAGTTTCAGGGGTAAGACAAGGCTGATACCTGTCTCCACTGTTGTTCATATTATTTATGGATCATATTTTGAAAACAATAGACTGGCTGGGTGAGATTAAGAAATGGAACACAAAATAAGCAGTCTCGCATATGCGGATGACTTAGTTGTGATGGATCATATGTTGAAAACAATAGACTGGCTGGATGAGATTAAGATATGTGAACACAAAATAAGCAGTCTCGCATATGCGGATGACTTAGTTGTGATGGCAGATTCGATTGAAAATTTGAAAAGTAATATTTCAGAGGGTCAATCAAGCTTCCGGCCATCCTGATTTAGGTTTTCCGTGATTTCCCTAAATCACTCCAGGCAAATGCCGGGATAGTTCCTTTGAAAGAGCACGGCCTACTTCCTTCCCCGTCCTTCCCTAATCCGATGAGACCGATGACTTCGCTGTTTGGTCTCTTCCCCCAAAACAATCCAATCCAATCGAATATTTCAGAGCTAGATCAAAAATGTAAGAACTATGGTAGGAAGATTAGCATCTCCAAAACGAAAGTAATGTCAGTGGGGAAGAGATATAAACGGATTGAGTGCGAAATAGGAGGAACAAAGCTAGAGCAGGTGGACGGTTTCAAGTACTTAGGATGCATATTCTCACAGGATGGCAACATAGTGAAAGAACTGGAAGCGAGATGTAGCAAAGCTAATGCAGTGAGCGCTCAGCTACGATCTACTCTCTTCTGGAAGAAGGAAGTCAGTACCAAGACTAAGTTATCTGTGCACCGTTCAATCTTTCGACCAACTTAATTGTATGGGAGCGAAAGCTGGGTGGATTCAGGTTACCTTATTAATAAGGTTGAGCTTACGGGTATGAAAGTAGCTAGGGTGATTGCAGGTACTAGTAGATGGCAGGAGGGCCCACAATGAGGAAATCAAAGAAAAACTGGTAATGAACTCTATAGAAGTAGCAGTCAGGGCGAACAGGCTTAGATGGTGGGGTCATGTTATACGCATGGGAGAAGCAAGGTTACCCAAGAGACTCATGGGTTCAGCAGTAGAGGGTAGGAGAAGTCGGGGTAGATCAAGGAGAAGGTACCTGGATTCGGTTAAGAATGATTTTGAAGTAGTAGGCTTAACATCAGAAGAGGCACCAATGTTAGCACTGAATAGGGCATCATGGAGGAATTTTAGAAGGGGGATTATGCTCTAGACTGAACGCTGAAAGGCATAATCAGCCTTAAATGATGATGATGATGATGATGATGATGATGATGACGTACAGCTTAGTCTTTGTTGATTTATTTGAAGAACTTGTACTTTTCATCAGCGGCAAAAATTATGGAAACACGTTGCTGAATGGTATATTAGAAGTAAATAATACAATGTTTTCAGAATCTTGTAGATACTACTCGTATACTGAAGCGGCATAGAAACTGGTATAGGCATACGTGATCAAATACAAAGATACGTTTAAAGGCAGAATACGGCGCTACCGTCAGCAACAACTACATAAGACAAGTGTATGCTGCAGTTGTTAGGTCGGTTAGTGCTGCTACAATGGCAGGTTATCAAGTATTAAGTGATTGTTAAGTGGTGCTACAGTCAGCGCAAAAGGGATGGGTCACAGCATCTCCGAGGTAGAGATGAAGTGAGGATTTTCCCGTACGACCATTTCACGAGTGTGCCGAGAATATCAGGAATCCGGTAAGACATCAAATCTCCGACATCGCTGCGGCCGCAAAAAGATCTCCAGGAACGGAACCAACGACGACTGAATAGAATCGTGCAACGTTATAGAAGTGCAACCCTTCCACAAATTGCTGCAGATTTCAGCGTAGGACGATCAAGAAGAGTCAGTGTGCAAACAATTCAGCAAAACATAATCGATATGGGCTTTCGGAGCAGAGAAGCCACTCGTTTACACTTGATGACTGCATGGAACAAAGGTTTACGCCTCGCCTTGGCCTCGTCAGCACCGACATTGGACTGTTGATGAATGGAACATGTTTGTCTGGTCGAACAAGTCTTGTTTCAAATTGTTTCGAGCGGATGGACGAGTACGGGTATGGGCACAATCTGCAGAATCGATGGTCCCTGCACGTCAGCAGGGTGCTGCTCAAGCTGGTAGAGGCTCTGTAATGGTGTGGGGCGCGTGCAGTTGGCGTGATGTGGGAGACCTGATACGTCTAGATACGACTCTGAGTGAGGACACTTCCTGTCTGATCACCTACGTCCTTTCATGTCCATTATGCATTCCGACGTACTTGGGCAATTCCAGCAGTTCAATGCGGCACCCCACACGTCCAGGATTGCTTCAGAGTGGCTCCAGGAGCACCCTTCTGAGTTTAAACACTTCCGCTGGCCACGAGACTCCTCATATATGAACATTATTGAGAATATCAGGGATGCCTTGCAACACGCTTTCCAGATGAGATTTATGGACAAACGTGCAGGATTCATGGTGCCAATTCCTTCCAGCAATACTTCAAACATTAGTCAAGTCCATGCCACGTCGAGTTGCGGCAAACGGGGGCTCTTCATGATATTAGGTAGGTGTACCAGTTTCTTTATCTCCTCAGTTTATACTATATGCCCACTGACAGTCATATGACTTAATTTGTAGAGAGAAAAGCGTCACAATTACCATCTTTACAGGCTACAATCAGTCATATAGAAGCATGAACAAAGATGAGAAGAAATATATCTTTTTTTATAAATAAGAGGGAAAGATATAAATTACAGATGATTTAAAAAACAAAGAAAGTAAAATATCAGATATGCATTACAGCAGATCATCGAAGGGAGCAAAAAAATGTTTCTATCTAAAGTCTAATAGCAAATTCAGTAGGATAGGTGGTTGCCTTTTATAGTTGCTGTGGTTGCGTCTGCAGCTACAGTAGTACAAGTAGTCCCAGAATTCAGTTTATTATTGCATAGTCGGTACAGTCTACCCACACACAGACTCTCAAATCATTTTAATATTGCTTATCATAATAAACTGTTATCTCTTAGGTGGCTACGACGTAACGGATACCATGTGTGTGAAACTCTCGTCCGATGCAAGAGAGAGCCTGCTGGCCCTAATCACATGAGGATAAATAAATACACTAGACTCTCGCTAATCCGGCCATTGCTGGCACATGTAGGTGCCAGATTAGCGAGAATGCAGGATTACTGAGTATGTGAAATTTATTTTATTCATTTATTTTGTTTTTCATTTATCTTGAAAACGTTAGGTGGTTTGGTGTACCGTACTTTATTAAACCGAAGAACACAGTTTTAAAACATAGAGGATTACTTTATTAAATCCAAAAATACATTAATTTTCCAAGAAAACTTAGTCCTTGATTGTATACTGTACACAATTATACAGTCGTATCACTCACTATGAAACATATTCCTAATTTTTAACTGTCGCAATGATGATACGCGACGGTGGCATGTTTTATCGCGCAACCGCTTTACAAGCATTACATCGGTACTGCATGTGTCTGGTTGTTGCATAATGCACTCCAGGAAGACCTCGGCAGCTTCAGCACCAGCAGTGTGAGAAATCTTCATGCTTTCTCCTCCTGTGTCCTCTTCTTCACCATTTTCATCATTACTTTCTTGCATGCTTTTGATTATCTCTTCATCTGTTAAAGTTTGGTACGTGTCACAATTTTCCTCATTCAGCCACTTAGTAACATCTGCATCATGAATTTCTTCTTCTCATGGAAGGTTGTGGAACATGTCAGTGTACAAAGTAATTGATAATTTCGAATTGTCTGGCTCATCTCTGTCTCTCACTACTGGATCCAACAGTGGATGGCCACAATTTTCTCCAGCTTTTCATTATGGTAGCGTTCTCCACTTTATCCCATGCTTCGGCTGCTTGGAAAACGACATCACGTATGTCAATTGCTTTCCACGCGTTCAGCATAGTGTAGATAAAGTCGTTTTCGCTTCCGTTTAGCAAGGAGACGAGAAGTTTATGTCGATAATGACGTTTAATTGATTCCCAAATTCCCTGGTCCTTGGGCTGAATTAAGGCTGTCACGTTGGGTGGGAAAAAGAATGCTCTTATACTATCGGTCCTCAGAGAAACATCTGAAGGGTGACTGGGAGCATTGCCAGTTATAAGGATAGCTTTCAGTGGAATATTTTTGTTCTTTAGCTCCTTTCTCACGGCTGGTACACACGTTTCATGGAACCATCGAGAGATTATTTGTCTGTTCATCCACGCTTTCTTCTAAGCGCAATGCTGCTCTGATAGAGTTTTTATGTAATTGTGTTGACGACAACTTGGATATTGGGATTTTCCAAATATCGTAAGCGGTAGTACATGGCTCCGTTTTGCATTACAACACGCCATTAATATTACGCGCTGTTTCTGTTGCTTGTAGCCACGAGCTCCCTTCTCGCTCTTGACATGTAATGTTTTTTAAAGAAGCGTCTTGTGAAAGAGTCCTGTTTCATCAACAGTTAAATCTTCTTCCTCTGTTATCATCCGTATCTTGCTTACAAACTCATCAGCGTCCTTATCGTCAGCTGAGAGACTTTCCCCGGTAACTGTGAGTTGCCGAATGCCATGTTGTTTTCTCCAGTTTGATAGCCAACTTTCTCTCGCTACAACGAAGTTACTACCGAATGGCTCGTAGCACTATGGGACTTAACATCTGAGGTCATCAGTCCCCTAGAACTTCGAACTACTTAAACCTGACTACTTAAACCTGACTAACCTAAGGACATCACACACATCCATGCGCAAGGCGGATTTGAACCTGCGACGGTAGCGGTCGCGTGGTTCCAGACTGTGGCGCCTAGAACCGCGCTGCCACAACGTCCGGCGCCACTGACTGGAATTCCTTTACTGCGTTGTTGTATTAACCATCTATGAACAGCTACCTCCAGTTCTTCAGCTGCACTCTTTCGCATAGTCTTCCATTTTCCCAACTCACTATCCATTTGTCCTTAGTACTGTCGAATAACATCTTCTTCCTTTTTAATGTCATAAATAGTTGTTCGTCAAATACTGAACTCAGCAACAATGGCTTTCGGCGAAAAACTTCGATTTAACTTATGTAAAATTTCGAGTTTCTGCTTGAGGTCTAGCGTAACGCGTTTTCTTCTAGAAGACATGATTCCGAACTGTGCCGGCCGCGGTGGCCGTGCGGTTCATGGCGCTGCAGTCCGGAACCGCAGGTTCGAATCCTGCCTCGGGCATGGATGTGTGTGATGTGCTTAGGTTAGTTAGGTTTAAGTAGTTCTAAGTTCTAGGGGACTGATGACCTAAGATGTTAAGTCCCATAGTGCTCAGAGCCATTTGAACCATTCCGAACCGTAAAGAAAGCTACACTTTCAAATGCAGTATATAAAGTATTATTTAAATAAGCATCATTGCGAACGATAATTCATTGTGCATGTGTTTTTGGAAAGGCGTCGGATTATTCAGAGGCCGGACTACTGAGGGCCGTATTAGCGAGAGTCTAGTGTAAATAAAATGAAGTATTCAAGGCGCGCGGTCTAAAGGGTCTTTGTCACGGTCCGCGCGGCATCCCTCATCGGAGGTTCGAGTCCTCAAAAACTGTTCAAATGTATGTGAAATCTTATGGGACTTAACTGCTAAGGTCGTCAGTCCCTAAGCTTAAACACTACCTAAAGTTAAGCATCCTAAGGACAAACACACACACTCATGCCCGAGGGAGGACTCGAACCACCGCCGGGATCAGCCGCAAAGTCCGTGACTGCAGCGCCTAAGACCGCTCGGCTAATCCCGCGCTTCGTTCGAGTCCTCCCTCGTGCATCGGCGTTTGTGTCGTACTTAGCGTGTACGTTAGTGTACGTTAGATTAAGTAATGTGTAAGCTTAGGGGGCCGATGACCTCAGCAGTTTGATCCCATAAAACCTTATCGCAGCTTTTCAATTACCAAAGTATTCAAGGAAATTTTGTAAGCTGAAAACCTAAATCGTTACTGCACCGGCTCTATGGGTCGGTGGTCAGTTTTTTAAAATTACTGAAACAATTTACCTTACATTAATGTAGAACTTCAGTAGGCTCTCTGTGCTGTTCTAAGTCTCGTGCCCTTCTCCGAGACTCCCGCACTGAGCCAGAAACGTAGCCCGTGGCAAGCGCCAGGTGAACATTTTGCTTTTACGAGCAAAAGTTTGCGAGGCGAACCCACTGGTATCGCGCCAGCCGCATCACGGGCGCCGGGCCAACAGAACCGGGCTGCGGCGAGGCGAGAGCAGCTGAGAACGCAGCAACCGCGGCGGCGGCGGCGGCAGCGGCCGATCACGAGGTCCCAGCCGGCTGCAGCCGCAGCCACAGCCGCCCATAATTACGGCCCGGCCTCGTGTCCGTGCCGCGGCAGAGCAGGAAGGTACCACAGAGAGGTATTTGATGTTGAGGCGGGGCGGAAAGAATCGCGCCCGTCACGGCTGGCTAGGCGCCCGCCGCTCGCCGCCCGCCGCCAGGCCGCTGAGGAAGATGAGTCCACCGACAAGGCGCGCCGTGGCGGACGTGGCCGCGCCGCGCCGCGCTGCGATAAAGCGGGAAGCAGGCAGCCGGCGCTCGCTTTCCGGGCAACGGGCGCCCGCCAGGACCCACGCGCCGGCGCGGTGTCCGCCAAGCACCGCACATGCTGCGCCAGGTCAGCTTTCGCCTCTGGCCATGCAGGGCCGCCGTTTAACGCACCCGCGTTTTTCGTCGCATACCGCGGTATACACTGTAACACCCCACCCGTCACTTATCTGGTTTTGGCGTGTGTTCACCCCAGCTAATTGACTAACAGATCAACAGAAAGTGTAAAACTGCCACAATAAAAAACTGCCACAAAGAAAAAGTAATAAGGCCCTGTGACTCCTGATTGAATTGCGGTGGCAGTGTTGACATTAACTGATTCAGAATTGATCACTTTTAATTAAAAATGGGTGCACATTGATGTTATATTCAGTTATTGAACACTAGATGCAAATGTTGAACATAAAATTAATTAAAAAAAGTGACTTGGGATTTCAGCTACTTGATTGAAAACAGATGCAGTCGATTATCACAAATTTATTTTAACTCTCAACCTTCAAGCACCACATTACAAGACTCTCCTATCAGGCAGTGGTAATAAATTGCGTTTACGTGGAGTAAAGCGCGATAAATCAAAACTAATTCCTATCGACTGACCCAGGCATAATGCAAAGTGCGAGAAGAATTCCCCAATATACGGCCCATGAAACCCTTGTGGAAACTTTGCCGTGATCCAACAAATTAATCAGCTGCAGCGGGTGCAATGTCACCAGATTCAGCGTGGCAGGGAGCCATTGTTGTGAGGACGTCGGCCGGCCTCGTGGTGCTGCAAGGTTGCGCTCGTCTATTCACTCCTAGCTATCTTGCTCAGTACATACAGGGTGTTTCAAAAATGATCGGTATATTTGAAACGGCAATAAAAACTAAACGAGCAGCGATTGAAATACACCGTTTGTTGCAATATGCTTCGGACAACAGAACATTTTCAGGCAGACAAACTTTCGAAATTACAGTAGTTACAATTTTCAACAACAGATGGCGCTGCGGTCTGGGAAACTCTATAGTACGATATTTTCCACATATCCACCATGTGTAGCAATAATATGGCGTAGTCTCTGAATGAAATTACCCGAAACCTTTGACAACGTGTCTCGCGGAATGGCTTCACATGCAGATGAGATGTACAGCTTCAGCTGTTCAATTGTTTCTGGATTCTGGCGGTACACCTGGTCTTTCAAGTGTCCCCACAGAAAGAAGTCACAGGGGTTCATGTCTGGCGAATAGGGAGGCCAATCCACGCCGCCTCCTGTATGTTTCGGATAGCCTAAAGCAATCACACGATCATCGAAATATTCATTCAGGAAATTAAAGACGTCGGCTGTGCGATGTGGCCGGGCACCATCTTGCATAAACCAAGAGGTGTTCGCAGTGTCGTCTAAGGCAGTTTGTACCGCCACAAATTCACGAAGAATGTCCAGATAGCGTGATGCAGTAATCGTTTCGGATCTGAAAAATGGGCCAATGATTCCTTTGGAAGAAATGGCGGCCCAGAACAGTACTTTTTGAGGATGCAGGGACGATGGGACTGCAACATGGGGCTTTTCGGTTCCCCATATGCGCCAGTTCTGTTTATTGACGAAGCCGTCCAGGTAAAAATAAGCTTCGTCAAACACAACAGCGCAACCTGCACTCTTGGCTAGAACCGGCATATATGTTCAAGCATGCATTTCTCCAGATGTTCCCACATTTTTCTCCAACCCCTGTATGAACCTACTTCTACTATACATATAAATACATATTAAATTTACAATGAATTTGGGAAAGGAAAAATTACAGCATTCTTGCTTTAAAGCAGGAAATAAAACATGACTGGAAGTTGGTATGTAGAAATCAGAATTACGAATACCAAGTTACACCGGGTCTGAGGGCTCGGTAGAATACCCGGGGTGGCACACAGTAGTTTTACATTTTATTTATACTCGCGTTAAATAATATGTGCTGATGTGTGTATGACGGATTTGAAATTATATAGCAGCCTGCTATTGTATTTCGCTGGTGTTTAAACATTTCATTTATTTGCTTTCCCAATTTGTGATGGAATATTGAGATGAGCGTACAGAATCGGCCAACATTTTCCTTCGTGCCGTAGCGACTCTTCCTGGCCACCATGTTGTAAGAAGGCAAGAATCGAAGTACACTCTCCCAGGTTTTAGCAACTGAAGACATGAAGTTTGTAAATAATTTCACGATCGTGTGTGTCACTTCCTTTATAATTGTCCATCCCGATCAGATGCGCTGCACAATTCATAATAATCGGTTTCGGATTATTGCCATCATCAGACCAGTAAAAGTGAGACGTTGTTTCCCACTTTTTCATCAGCATAATTAACTGCTGGGTGCGAGTGCCAGGCCACAACAAATAAAACGAAACATAATTATAAACTGCATTCACAATTACATATTTTAAAGCACTTATAATGAAACTATAAAAATTTTTTGTAAATCTTTTCCAAAAAAAAATACAAAATCACATTTTGAACAAGGATCTTCAGATAGGTGCCGTCGGCGCGTCTAGTCACCATTACAGAATCACCCATCACGAATGACAGCCACGATCAGAAGGGCAGTTACGATCAAATCAGTACAACAGATTAAAAACTAAAATTACATTTCAAACATAAAAAGAGCCCCAACAAATTCATGTTTTGAACGAAAGCTAAAATATCTTAAAATCTTAAATCAAGACTCAATAGAAAGATAATGTAAATTTTTAAAAAAATGTTGGATAATGAGCTTGTCTGAACGTAAACGGCCACACTTAATTTGAACCTTGAAATATTCAATATATTTGAGAAAATTCCAATATGCTTCAAGAAAGCCTCAGATTTAAACGTTACTACTCTTAAGAAATGTCTTACAAGTAATTAAAAGGGGTTAAGCTACGAACAACAAATAATTACAAGAATTTCAGGATGGCAACTCCCAGTTGTGTAGTGAGATATATATTTATTTGGTTAATCACAATAAAATAAGAAATTGCCTTATAACAGACCTTCAGTGGCAGCTGCCATTTGTGAATTAAACTACTTAAAGCAACAGTCGTTCAACAGACAGAAAAATGCGCTACGATGACTCCAAAATGTGATTCGCACTGCACAACAGCTTTACAACTTAAGAAACACATAATATTTTCTTGGCAACATGGTATTATAATCAATTTGCCAGTATGAAGAAGCTACATAACAATTAATCCTACGATTAGCAAAAATCGAAAGTGCTCTGCTCTCCAAAATGGTATGAGAAAATATGTTTTGCTTGGGCCTATTAAGCACAATGGAAGCTGAAGACGAACTCTAAAACGTTCGCTCAGCCCCTTGGTCTCAATTCACTTTCAAAGGCTAATTACAAAATACCAATGTTGCGTTGCATTCACGGACAGATAACTTCCGCCAAACACAAACACAGAAGGAATCAATAACCGTTTGAATGTGTAGTGTTTTCTGCAAGCTGCTGCTGTAAGTTCTCAGTGATTTTAAAATTGAGTCACAAGCCGGCAACCACACAAAAACTACAGCTTCAAGTCACATAAACTATAAAATTTCTCGCCAAATCGTATGTAATCTTGATGCAGCACATTTCCAGTAAAGGTAGTTGACATCAAGATGTATGAAATGCAGAGCAAGGCGTTCCACCGACCTGAGCTTCATGGCCGAGAACCATGCAGGTGAGTCGGTATATGAACCCAAGCAGCCTACCATGTAAGATACACTCGCTCGGATACGCTCCAGAAACTGGTCCTGAGCCTCCGTTCTTGTTTTCGGTATAGCTGCTAACCTTCTGGTGCCTAGCTGAGCAGTAACTCCAAGACTGGCCCTTTCACCCTTTGCGTCCTCCAAGAACACCCTCTGGCTCTTGCTCTCAGTCAAAGATTACAGCTCCCATCAGAAATGAAGATCGATAGGAGCCTGCACGACTGAACAAAAAAAAAAAATATTTTGATACAACTATCGTCATCAAATAAGCTGTATGCATGGGTACTTATTACGTAGACATAGGTACATGTCACGAAACATGGTGATGAGGTTGCAGCATCGAGCAGCATTTTCCTTCGTGTCCTAGTGGCATTTGGTGGCCGTCATGTTCAAATTAGGCAAGAATCGAAAAGGAAGAACTTTCTCATGTTTATCAGTTGAAGACATAAAGTCTCAAAACCAGTGCCAGATCATGTCTACTACTTTTTTTTATTATTACCCATCTTCATCACATGTTCTGTGAATTTCACACTGGCCGGTTTCGGCTTCCTACCATCATCAGATTATTAAAAGTATTCCGAAAGAAGTATCATCGTCAAACATTCTGTACACAAAGGCACATGAGAAGCAGCTTTATGTACAGATTGTTTGATAATGATACTTGTATCACAATCTTTTTAATGATTTGATGATGGCAGTAAACTGAAACCGGTCTTTGTGAATTGTATAGCATATGTAATCAAGATGGATATTTACAAATAAATTTGCCTGAGTTCCTGCAATCCGCTACTCACAAAATTATTTCACCTACGCAATAATACTTACGTCCCTGGGACTTGATCTGCCAGCAGAAGCCTACATATGGTGCACTAGCCTGCCACATGTCACGTTACTCCACTGTGGTAATATTGTAACATTTTAATTCGCGCAATCCACCAAATTATTGGCCGCTGTAGATGTCGAAGTCTGCATTTGCTTGTTTTTATTTTTTATTTTTAAATGTAGCGTTATTTCCACTCTTTAGTATTACGCCACCACTTTATTCATATAGTGATCACATTTCTTCGCTAGTAAATTAAAAAAACTGTTGTTGTTTTAAGTTAATGTAATGTCAGGGCAAGTAATGATTCAATTATGCGTGTCATAAAAACCACAGAGTTTACGCTGTAGTAGTTTGTGAGACTCTCAAAATGTTATGAACCTTAATTGGTCGTCTACACCCCACGCTCAGCAAAAATTTGCATTGGTGAACTGGTTCAGCAAAGCATTCTGTTTCCGAAGACTGTTGAATGGTTCAGGTTCAAATTTAGAAAGAGTTAAAACGTAAGGGGCGCAGTAACTCCTGGTACGTAGCTATTAAAAAGTTTAAATTAATAGTGTCTACGATTTCCGCTTTTATTTAAGGCGTTCCTTTTGGAAACAGTGATGCTCAATCACTGCAGTGCAGCGCAACGTCCTGTAATAACATCGGACTTTCAAATTGTTTATTCAAATGGATAAAAATTATTGATCTCACCACTTTGAATTATTTTTGATACCTTGTCACTTCTCAGATACTTAAACGTCGCATTGTCAATAATATATAACTTGTAAATGTATCTTACCAGAAGGCATCAAATCTGCGTCAGTATGTTCCATTTGTCGGAAATTTGTAACACCAGAGATGCATTTGTTTCAGATGTTCTCGGTAGTAATTGTAATACGTACTTGAGTTGTTATTGCACATTCTCTAGGTATGTGTTACTGCCACGTATTAAGAAAAGTTACGTTCATTAACAAGTATGTAGCACAATATGGGAAATATCTTCTGTTTTAGGGGATTCTGGTGTTGGAAGATAAACGCTTTACTTTCAGATACCTATTTGTAAAAAAAACTTCCGCATCAAGCATATATACTTCACGTTATGCCACCGAATCGCAACGATTTTAAATAATCCACGTTTGACGACAGCTTACTGGGATACGATGACGAATTTAGACATTCGAATGGATTCACCACACATCAAATCTAATACGAGCCCGCAACTATTAAAGGACGTTTTTAAGTGGTTGTGGATATGCGCACCGTCTCTAAAGCAGATGACGTTGGAAGCACATACACTCCTGGAAATTGAAATAAGAACACCGTGAATTCATTGTCCCAGGAAGGGGAAACTTTATTGACACATTCCTGGGGTCAGATACATCACATGATCACACTGACAGAACCACAGGCACATAGACACAGGCAACAGAGCATGCACAATGTCGGCACTAGTACAGTGTATATCCACCTTTCGCAGCAATGCAGGCTGCTACTCTCCCATGGAGACGATCGTAGAGATGCTGGATGTAGTCCTGTGGAACAGCTTGCCATGCCATTTCCACCTGGCGCCTCAGTTGGACCAGCGTTCGTGCTGGACGTGCAGACCGCGTGAGACGACGCTTCATCCAGTCCCAAACATGCTCAATGGGGGACAGATCCGGAGATCTTGCTGGCCAGGGTAGTTGACTTACACCTTCTAGAGCACGTTGGGTGGCACGGGATAAATGCGGACGTGCGTTGTCCTGTTGGAACAGCAAGTTCCCTTGCCGGTCTAGGAATGGTAGAACGATGGGTTCGATGACGGTTTGGATGTACCGTGCACTATTCAGTGTCCCCTCGACGATCACCAGTGGTGTACGGCCAGTGTAGGAGATCGCTCCCCACACCATGATGCCGGGTGTTGGCCCTGTGTGCCTCGGTCGTACGCAGTCCTGATTGTGGCGCTCACCTGCACGGCGCCAAACACGCATACGACCATCATTGGCACCAAGGCAGAAGCGACTCTCATCGCTGAAGACGACACGTCTCCATTCGTCCCTCCATTCACGCCTGTCGCGACACCACTGGAGGCGGGCTGCACGATGTTGTGGCGTGAGCGGAAGACGGCCTAACGGTGTGCGGGACCGTAGCCCAGCTTCATGGAGACGGTTGCGAATGGTCCTCGCCGATACCCCAGGAGCAACAGTGTCCCTAATTTGCTGGGAAGTGGCGGTGCGGTCCCCTACGGCACTGCGTAGGATCCTACGGTCTTGGCGTGCATCCGTGCGTCGCTGCGGTCCGGTCCCAGGTCGACGGGCACGTGCACCTTCCGCCGACCACTGGCGACAACATCGATGTACTGTGGAGACCTCACGCCCCACGTGTTGAGCAATTCGGCGGTACGTCCACCCGGCCTCCCGCATGCCCACTATACACCCTCGCTCAAAGTCCGTCAACTGCACATACGGTTCACGTCCACGCTGTCGCGGCATGCTACCAGTGTTAAAGACTGTGATGGAGCTCCGTATGCCACGGCAAACTGGCTGACACTGACGGCGGCGGTGCACAAATGCTGCGCAGCTAGCGCCATTCGACGGCCAACACCGCGGTTCCTGGTGTGTCCGCTGTGCCGTGCGTGTGATCATTGCTTGTACAGCCCTCTCGCAGTGTCCGGAGCAAGTATGGTGGGTCTGACACAACGGTGTCAATGTGTTCTTTTTTCCATTTCCAGGAGTGTATTATGCCGATCAGGCACATCAGAGTGCCCATATACAGCTCCCTCCGGAAGCATCGATACTTACAGCGGAGCTCAGTGCTAAGCTAAAGGGCCTCAAATACTTTCACACCTTGTTATTCGTGATAGTCCAGCGATCAGCACTGCAGCTCGTACCGAAACATGTCGGCAAGAATACGAACAATTAACTGGTGAACCTGATGATAGACTGCATTGCAGCCCTACAGCGTCGTAAAAATAAAATCACCATGCTGCGGGTAAAGAGGCACCATGGTACCAGGGGCACTGAAGTTGTCGACGCCCTCGCTATGAGTACCATCCACTACGCCGGACAAAGGCGTGCGAACATTTCCCTACTGCAGGACTTGCGGCATCAGACCAGAATGTTGTGGAAAGTTGAATGGCGCTTGTTGAGGGCGGGACAATGCAGCCATACTGCCACTAATCCCTGCACGACCGTGGTACTCCTTGGTAAGTACCACTGAAAGTTTCTGGTTACCATGCTCAGCCTCCGCTTTAACCACGACCAGTTATACTGCATTTCTATAGGCTACAACTGATTGATTCGCCACTATATATTTTGCGGTGAGGAGTGAGACGTCGACCACATCATAATCGGCTGCCATATATGTATATCCGAATAATGTTCGAAGGCATAGAAAAGAAAAAGGAAGCTTAGAAAAACACGTGCAGTCAAACGCAGCTGAAATTTGAATTAATCAACATTATATTGAAGTTGCTTGCTCCCTTTTCTCAGTTTTAATCATGATCAGCGACATCTTGACACTTGGAAGCACATCTTGAAGCAAGAAATTGCTGTTGATAAGGCGTTTACTGAGTCCAGCACCTCCAAGTCTGCAAACCACTCCAGAAGATCCATACGTCGGTTCCGCCCTGAACATGAAACAAATAGGCAAACACTAGAAACTCGTATATTGAAAACAACACGTAATACGAATAAACGAGTTATCATGCACTTAAATAAATCGCATAGCTTTTCAGTACTACGACACCAATTTATATGTTTAACAAACACATACTTTTTCTTGTAAGTATTGAAAAAATTTGTCATTATTTTAATTTAATGTAAAGTCAGAGCAACTAACGTAAAAACGTTCACGAAGTTATGCGCCTGCACTGTGGGTTATGATAAAATTTGTAGGAGTTTCTAATGTCAGAGATTTTATTTACACGTATGTGTTGACATATGCTTGATTATGCCGTACTGTTTAAATTTAATAAAATACTGAAAACTAGCAACATCTTGGCAAGCTTGTTTTGAGCTTATGATAACAGAATATGTCGAGAATTTTGGTAAAGCAACAATTGTAAACTTTGATGTATAGTCGGAGAAGAAAAGTCAACCAAATATGTCTATATCTCCGCCGTGACATTTACGTGTAATAAAACGATTTCCTGTTGAACACAAAAAGAAATATTTCGCTCCTCATTAAATATACGTCTACCAAATCTCATTCAAGTAAATATTTCCTCCTCAAGCCACTCACTTTTAGAAAATAGAAAAGGTTATTTGGCAATAAAGCAGTTGTACCAATAACTGTTTCCTCATAAACACGCTTTATCTAATATTGCACAAATTTGAGGGGTAAAACAACACTTGATGTAAGCTGAAAAGAGTCTTGAAAACAGTAAACATATTTCCTTTCAATTACAATGATCTTTCTGATTTTTCACAATCGACCGACACCCATCTTCTCCCAGTCGCAGATCTGTGATACCCCGTCGCCAGTCACGGTTGTTGGTGGCAGGTTTCTCGTTTGCTCTCACGCCGAACATGAAACACAGAACATACCATATAAATCAATCCTTATACTAAATCGACATTAATAAAAATAAAACATTTCCTTTCCTTACCGTGTGTGACTGAATTGGGAAGTACAAATCTCACATTTGTATCTTATGACACTATACCAGTACACAAACCCTGCATAGATTCTTGGAGAATGAAACAGGATGAATAACGGGTACGGTGCTTTGTGTAGCTCGTGTGTTAGTGCGGTTCGAGTCAAAAGAGAATAGTGAGAATTCCAATAAGGAACGGCACCTCTTTTGTAACTGTGGAAGGCTAGCTAGTAAACACCTTACGTTCGGAACAGAGTTGCGTTTGTATTCCAACACGTCAAGGACTTAATATTTGCTGTCCGAAATACTGGAATCTCGGTTACTACTGAGCACATACTGTTCTCTCTGTATCGTAGTTATGATCTTGAAATGTCACCAGAAACTGGATCCCACCTTTCCTTCCGTAATCAGTGGCAATGAGTTGCTGTCTCGGGGTTATTCATATTTACAGTAGTAAATGGCTCACTCTAACTAATGGGTGTAAATGGAAGTGATATTTCTAAAATTTTGTGTATCAAAAGCAAGAAAGAAAGATTTGTATTTATTTGTTTCTTAGGTACAGTGCAATACCTCTCATTGCAGAAGGATTTGGAAATAAATGGTTTGCTATTACTGACAGAAGATTACACAGTTTGCCTTAAGTTACTTAAGGAGGGCATGGAAAACCGAAAACGATCTGTAAAGAAGGACGTTCATTTGAACCTAATAAGGATTCAGTTTCTTCACCAAGGCGCTAAATCTTTCAACGATTATCCTTTCAGGGTATTACAGCAATGAAGAACAAAAATATGATTCATTCCGATCTAAATGGAGAATAAAAATGTAATTTTCAGCATTACGCTACTTATCTTGGACACTTGCGTAGTCAGTTGAATTCTCCATGTCTTTAAATACGATTTTATATTTGTGGTTCAAAATTACATTCAAATGATGTAAAATAACCTATATTTTACTGCATTTAAACAGATTTAGTTTATTAAAATACAACTCGTTTACTGCACACTATTAATTTATCTTTTTCTTTAGTTAAGCACGATATATTTCAAGTTTATTGTTTATCTTAATGAGTGTGAAACTGACATTCGTACGTGAAACAGTGACGTGTGCTCTCTGTGTGTACGAGACAGAGCACCGCAACAACCAATGGCTAAGACTCGTGGAGCTTTGTAATTATCTGATATGCGAATTCTGTATGACGACCTAATGGCACATCAACCAACTTAAGTGACCACAGATTGTAAGGAAGCCTACTACGAAAAGGAAATAATGTAAGGAGAGGACAAAGGAACCCTGATAAGACAATTAGTTCTTATGATCTAGGAATTTTTAATTTGATACAAATAGGCTAACTCACAGTTACGATAAATAGGGCGTTTATTTGCTGAGTTCTGTTCGTATTCTGTTTGCGTAAGCATTTGCGACAATCATTGATTCACTTTATAGCATGCCTCAGGGAATTAATTGCCATCTCTGCTTCTGTTCATTTCCTATACATTTGCTTTCATTTAACATATTCGTCATACTGAAACGATGTGGTTGCTTTTCTCATTTACTAGGTATATACTAAGTGTTGTGTGAGTTCTGCAACTTAACACGTTCATCGTATTTAATTCGTGAGCTCTGTCCTTTTCCGTTACACAAGATGAATAACATAACCTCCAGTTTATTTAATACAGATAACCATCACATGAGATTCTGTAATCTTCAGTAGTCTTTAGTATCTAAAACACAATCAACACGGACTGATAAGAAATAACTATGTCTCAGTGACAAGAACAAACGAGTTAGTAGATAATATAGCAGAAGTAAGAATTTGATTTCTGAACTCCCTCACTGCATCCCCATAAATTTAGGGCGGCTGCTCATCGAGTGTATGTTCAACAGAAAGTAAAAAAAAAAGTGTTGTTATTTATTGCTGAGCCTTAAACTAATCTGGTAACATGATATGTACGCCGTGTCGGCCAGTAGCTATCGACCAAACAAGAAATATTGTCGAGCCAAAATTTGTGACCGTTTCCAACTGTATACAACGGCGCTCACGAATGAGGTGAGAGCACTTGCTCCGAATCTAATGCTACAGCACGCGCGTGCTCGCTGCAGTCCGAATAATGGCACGCTGGCAATTTACAGCACGTGCCGGCGACACGTGGACGCACCGCTGTTAGCTAGGAGCTATGGGAGCTGATACAAGCCGTGTATCAGCTCGGTGGGTGGGTACAGCGGGACAGCGGTGGGAGCCGAGCGGGGGGGGGGGGGGGCGTCCAAACTGTGTGTGTGTGTGTGTGTGTGTGTGTGTGTGTGTGTGGGCGTGTGAGTGTGCTTGCCAGCGCTTTAGTGTTTGTGGGGCCGGGTGGGGGCAGAGGTAGTTTAATTTTCGTCGGCATCTCAGAGATGCAAACAGGCAATTACTCCGAAATGTGATGCTAATTTATGGCGTTTCCTTTCGGCCCCCGTCTGTGTGTGTGTGTGTGTGTGTGTGTGTGTGTGTGTGTGTGCGTGTGTGTGTGTGGAGACAGGGGCTGTGATGTACGGTCTTCCTGCCGACTGGTCGCACTCGCATGTCGCACACTGGGCAAAATCTGATTGGAAGCCCCATTCTAAGAGCAAAGGGCAGCTCCATAGTTGTTGCATTAGTCTGAAATGAGGTGACCAGTTACATCAGGCAAGGTCGTCATCGCCATAATTATTCATAACCCACGAACTGCGACAAACAAAAATTATAGGATTTTTGTGTCAAACATACTTTGCGATACCATCGTCAATTTACCAACGACGACGATTCTATCTTCTTTTTTCGGCAGTGTTCTTCTAAAGGATACATGTCTTTTGGACTAATTCGTTACACTGAAGTACTGACAAAAATTCTATACTCTTCCAGATTATTTCGAAACTTTTTGAAATATTATTTGTGTCTCTCGGCGTAAACGCTTTTACCATAAAAATTGGGTATCCTATAAATTTCCCTTTATCTGAGTTATAAAAAATGCCACATGGTTCGAATATTCTTCCAAGTGTAATATTTTGTGGAAATGCTTTGTTCACTAAACAGAAAACCATTATTATGTTTTAAAAATACATTTCATTTTCTCGTAAATATTTCAGTATTCTGTAAAAGCTAAAGTTGTACCAACCTTTAGAAGTGGTATAGTTTAGAGTCCCAAAATTTCTGTTTTACAACTTTATAAAATATCTCTTACAATTTTTTTTTATTTTTTAAATTTTGCAAGAGAATAAAAAGATTACTTTATGTAGCCAAATACTTCGAAAAGCCACTCAACTGCCCACCTCCAATCACCAAACTAGAACTTCTGACTCGTCCTGAGAAGCTATAAAATGATATGCCCCAACAAAAGAAGAAATAAAGGAAGCCCTAAAAAGTCTCAAAAACAACAAGGCCAGCAAAGAAGACTCAATATCAGCAGAAAATCTGAGAAGGGCAGAACCGAAAATCCTAGACGACCCACACCGAATCTTCCAGAAAATATGGGAGACAGAAAAACTGCCAGATGAATGAAAAAAGGCGCTGATCCATCCAATTCATAAGAAAGGTGACAAACAAGACGTAAACAACTACAGAGGAGTGTCACTGGTCCCAGTCACCAACAAAATTCTCTCAAAGATACTACAGAAGGATTACTAGATAAACAACTTAGGGAATGCCAGGGTGGGTTCCGGAAATTCCGCTCCTGTGCCGAACAAATTTTTAATTTGAAATCAATAGTCTGACACAGAATGATGAATGGCAAAAATATAGTAATCTCTTTTATTGACTTCAAAAAAGCCTTTGAATCGGTGAGTAGAGAGACACTAGATAGGATCATCGGAGAATTTGGGGTAAAAAAAAGCTCGCAAACATTATCAGAGAAACCTTAACAAGCACAACTCCCAAAGTGAAGTTTATGGGCGAATTGTTCCTTCCATTGGCACTCGAGGCAGGTGTACGACAGGGTGATGGATTATCACCAGTGCTATTGAACTGTATCCCGGGGAAGATTGTGAGAATTTGGAATTCCGAAATTGAAAATCAAGGGATTAGCCCAATCTGTCTAGGAAAAAATTTGGGAGAAATCAAAGTCAACTGCTTGGATTTCGCTGATGATTTTGCAGTGCTTTCAGAGAACTTAGAAGAAGCGTCCATACAGGTCAACCTACTACAAAGAATCGCTAGCAAGACAGGACTTAGGATCTTCCAAGAGTAAACCAAACTCATGACAAGTGACGAACATGGACCACAATTCCTTGAAACAGAAATTGGAAGGATTGAGAGAGTTAAAAATTTCAAATACCTCGGTGAAGCCATACAAGAGAACGGACTAGAGAAAGCTGCTGTGGGGGACCGGATCTCAAAAATGGAGAGAGTTTACGGATTTACTAAAATCATTTACAATAAAAAGTGTATCTCTTGGAACGCCAAAAGTAAAGCAGTAGAATGAAGTTTTAAAAACAGAGTGCCTTTATACCAGCGAATGCCTCTCAGTGAACTACAAGTTGGTAGAGCTAGAAGTATTAGAAAGAAGAATGTTATCATGGGTCCAGACCAGATTGAAAGTGGATGGAAGCTTCGGAGCAACAATGAAATCTACAAAAATGTGGAGAAAATCTCAGAGATGATGAAAAATAGGAGGTTATCATTTCTGAACACCTGTACAGAAGGGACAAAAGCAGACTAACCAAAAGGATATTCGACTACCTGTGGAAAAAGAAGACAACAACGGCATGGATTAAGCGAGATAGAAAACATCTGGAAAAGTTCAACATTCAGAAAATTCAGATGTTAAACAGGGATACATTTCGGATCATGATTGAAAATTTCAAGTTGAAATAACTAAGAAGAATGAAAGAACCAGGACGAATGAACAGAAGCAACAGCACAGCATCCATTTGTAGGAGTACTGAAAAAAAAAGGAAACTCGCCCCTGTTCAAATGCCGAGCGATTCACCAATTACTCCAAACGGCCTCTTTGACCCCTTCTACACGTTCTTTCTCAAATGCCGACACCTGCATTTGTTGCTCACCCGCCTGTCTGCGAGGCGTAGTTGCTATCTAAGTGAGTACGCTGAATGAAATTCGCATTAACTTTACTCGTATATCCTGATATAGGCATGTCACCTTACTATCCTGACCAGCTGAACGATGAAACTGCGTTGCACCATCACACATTTATTCATCGGCCACCAGTCTTGCTTTCTTCGTCGATACCTCTAAAAATGCCAGTTTATGACCTACTTGCGTAACTCCTACGAGTTGCATTTCATTTTTGTCGTACAGTGTATAATTTGGGGCTCCTCAAGACTGGCTTCCCCCTTCGTCAGATTCAGCTACCCTGTTGAGGTCTTTCACCATAGTAACTGAATTTTATTTGATTACCAAGACTACTCTGGAATTGTTATAAAAATGTTTACTCTGTTACTGTTATGTGAACTATATAGCCGCCCACCGTATGTGGAAGGGTCGTACCGAACCAACATTAAATGAAACAATAAGCCTTAGGTAATTTGGAAATCAAGACATTAAGTCAAACAATGGACAGAAGGTTTGGGATTGTGTACCACCGTAGGTTAGCAACCAATTCTTAGTTTCTCGTACTAAGAAGCAATATATTACTCGGATACTCATACTACCAGAGATGTAACGCATATGGCAGTATTAATTAGAGTGGAAGGCGTCAAAAGGGCGAATCAATTCGGACTCACTTCCAGCAATGGAACATTTATTGCATAGAATTCCATCTCCACAACGAAAAGATTCATTACATCAAGAATAAACATAAATGCACTAATGCCCCTCACACAAGGAAGTATGTATGTAATTAATTAAATGATCAGCAGGAACTGTGAGATTTGACGCTCTGGAAAGAATAGTGTCGATACATCCAGAATAATCAATCACACAAAGGAGAACAAATGCTAATTCACACGTAGCAAAACCCGACTGTTTGATAAAATTGTGCATACAGTAATTCGTTAAATTCTGTGTAATTAAATCCACTATCACTCACATTATGTTGCTAGTTGAGGAATGTAATTCCTTACACGGAAAGATGGTAAACGCGATGGACCATAATTTGAGAGGCTCGTTCTGAACGCTAACGAAAGTCGAAATTGCTCTTTCTCTTGAGTAAATTACTCATTTGCTCTGAAATTGCATTCGTTTCTTTCTGAACACTGAATCTAGTTTCGCAGGACAGAGCGGATCAGGTTGTGGAAAGGGGCCAAGCTCAATTACTGTTGCCTATACAAGATGTAACAGTTGTGACACTAAATGTAACACTTCTGTCACTAAATGTAACTGGGTTTTCTGCTGTCAATTGTCAGGATGAGCATTCTAAAGCATTCTGTCAGGATGAAAATATTAAGTAAATTAACTTTTCTGTCTTAACAACATGTGGGCAGGGTGGGTTCTTCCTTGGCTCGGGTATGAGATAGAATGAAACAGCATTTTTACATAAGATAACTTTTATTGAAAGTTTCGTACAACTTTGTCTTACTGGATGTTCTGATTCGGAGAGCGGCAGGTGTGTCGTTTGCGTAGCCTTCTGCTGCGGCAGCGGCGGCGGCGTCTGATTACGCGTAGCGGTGTGTATCTCGTGTCGCCGTCTCGCCCAGCTGACCGGAGACGCGCAGCGCGAGGTGGCCCGTTTAATTATTGCGAGCGAAGTCGTGCATCGGATGGTGATACCTTGGATGTGGCGTCCCAGTGTTTCTCTTCTCTAAGCGGCCGCGTGAGTTGTGCGTCGGCCAGCGGAGCGGCGCGGCGGGGGAAGGCCAGTGTCCTGGACTCGAACAACGGACTCCCGCTTGCCAGTCTTCGGCTGTCAGATCTTCATCCTAGCTCACAGGTGACTGCTGATGTGAGGCCGTCTCCTCCCCGTCCTCACGAGTCACCCGGGTGCGTAAAATCAGACTTCAAATACCTTTTAACTTCTGTCTTCTGGCGCTGAGGCTGCTGCTTGCTATTCCATTACAGCGGCGGACTTGGTGCGTCTGTGCATGATGTAGTCTCTTCTTGCATGACGCTCTTCAGCACCGAAACTGACTTCAAACAACTGCTACGCTTCTTCACTTCTTCGTCTTCTTCATCGCTCGTCTCCGTCTTCGTCTCCGTCTCTCGTCTCCGTCTTAGGCTCACTGCGTCTCGCGTATTTATTCACTTCAGTTTACTGGAGGTGAACGACTTCACGGCCATTGCCTCTTCTGTCACGTTGAAAAGCTTCTCGAAGAATCTTCTTAACGACGGTCATTGGCTCTTGGGATGTAGGCGAGGGCCTTTGCTCACATGCGACAACTGAGAAACACGTGAGCCGGTCGGGCGATGCCCTGACGGCCGAATCGACAGCACCCGCTTATGTGGAACTTGCTGACTTCACGGTCATTGTCTCTTCTGTTCTGCCCGCTGAATGCCAGTATGTAACTCTCTAAACTAAACCAAGTTTTTCATTTATATTCTAATTTCTACTTCACTTTGATTTCACTAATTTATTTACTTAAGTACCACTCAACATTCCTCCACCCTTCGGAGAAATTCACCCTCGAATTTACCACTCAACATTCCTCCACTCTTCACACGGCAAAAGCACTAACACAAGCAATGGAAACTCTCGATTTAGAAGATTACACACGCTTCACATTAAGTATGTTGAAAATACTTTATCACTTTACAAAAGCACTGTACGCTCATGAATCACATAGTTCACACATAAATGGTTATAATAAGTGTAACAAATCTTGATGACAATGAATAAACAAAAATAGATTATTCACTTAGAAAGTTACATAGGAACACCTATTTAATCTACCCTATACTAATACAAGCATATCTATTCTACAGTATTGTTTATTTTAACATGAGTCTGTTTAATAAGATTGTAGTACAATAAACAAAATTAATACACTAATGCTCAAAAGTAACTACTGAAGTACACCAGTTAAGAGTGTGGTATCCAGGTAACAGGGATTTGATGAAGTGGTATATTATTATTTGGCTTATTTTTTCGTCTTAAATAAAACAAAACTGTACAAAGCAGGAACACCAACACAAAGGTTCCAGATATACCCGTTCCTAGAATTATAATTTCAGTTTTGTGTTCACTTTTTAATTTTAAGACATGTTGCATCATAGCATTGGCATCAATTTTGCCTTGCTGCGAGTTTATGAACATATCTAATGATTTCAGAAGGGAACTGTCAAGGGAGTCATTGAGGTAGGATAGGTTTTGTGTAGGAAATGCTTTGCATGGCGTTTTCTGAAAAAAAACAAACAACATGGTTACGGACCTACCAACCTAGTAAAAACAAAAACAAAAAGAAAAGAAGGAATACATTTTTAACTACAGGATCTACATGTTTCTACGTTCAACTTGGTGTTTCTCCGACTTTTCCGTTTTTCTGCCTGATTACATCAAAAGGGGACGGCATTTTTCTGCCATAGACCACTTCATAAGGTGACATGCCAGTTGCTTCATCCGTTTTGGCGTTGTATACCGACACGATTATTGGTAAATACGTATCCCAATTAGAATGTTGTTCGTTAATATAATAACTAAGCATCTCCACAACGAAAAGATTCATTACATCAAGAATAAACATAAATGCACTAATGCCCCTCACACAAGGAAGTATGTATGTAATTAATTAAATGATCAGCAGGAACTGTGAGATTTGACGCTCTGGAAAGAATAGTGTCGATACATCCAGAATAATCAATCACACAAAGGAGAACAAATGCTAATTCACACGTAGCAAAACCCGACTGTTTGATAAAATTGTGCATACAGTAATTCGTTAAATTCTGTGTAATTAAATCCACTATCACTCACATTATGTTGCTAGTTGAGGAATGTAATTCCTTACATGGAAAGATGGTAAACGCGATGGACCATAATTTGAGAGGCTCGTTCTGAACGCTAACGAAAGTCGAAATTGCTCTTTCTCTTGAGTAAATTACTCATTTGCTCTGAAATTGTATTCATTTCTTTCTGAACACTGAATCTAGTTTCGCAGGACAGAGCGGATCAGGTTGTGGAAAGGGGCCAAGCTCAATTACTGTTGGCTATACAAGAACACACTCAAGTTTATTCCTCAAACTACTGCACAGTTTTCTCTTTAAAACAACGTAGATCAATTCACGGCTTAGGGCCCAAGTAACTTTTCCAGAATAAGTTTAAATGATTGCTTTTAAAAGACCAGGATTTAGAATAACGGCTGAAGGCCTTACTTAAGAAAAATTGCAATATCTTCTCGGCTAAAGGCCGAAATAATATTTCAGATCAGCTAGGGAAATTCTTTAAAGGCCAAGCATTTACAAGTTCTGGCTAAAGACCATATTAAGAAAAATTCAAGTTAATTCTTCAGCTGACAGCCTAATTAAAAAAAATTTCTTTACATTATAAAAGAGAGACTTTAAAGACAAGCGTTTACACACTACAACAGAAAAACATCTTAAGAAAACTTGTAGTATCTTGTCGGCTGAAGGGCCAAACAATTACTGAAGAATAATTAAAGACAACCTCAAGATAAACATTTACAGAACACGGCTGAAGGCCATTTCAAGAATTCAAGATAATTAAAGAGAAACCTTACAGTTAAGGATTTACATGTTGTTGTTGTGGTCATCAGTCCTGAGACTGGTTTGATGCAGCTCTCCATGCTACTCTATCCTGTGCAAGCTTCTTCATCTCCCAGTACCTACTGCAACCTACATCCTTCTGAATCTGCTTAGTGTATTCATCTCTTGGTCTCCCACTACGATTTTTACCCTCCACGCTGCCCTCCAATATTAAATTGGTGATCCCTTGATGCCTCATAACATGTCCTACCAACCGATCCCTTCTTCTGGTCAAGTTGTGCCACAAACTTCTCTTCTCCCCAATACTATTCAATACTTCCTCATTAGTTATGTGATCTACCCATCTAATCTTCAGCATTCTTCTGTAGCACCACATTTCGAAGCTTCTATTCTCTTCTTGTCCAAACTATTTACCGTCCATGTTTCACTTCCATACATGGCTACACTCCATACAAATACTTTCAGAAATGACTTCCTGACACTTAAATCTATACTCGATGTTTACAAATTTCTCTTCTTCAGAAACGCTTTCCTTGCCATTGCCAGTCTTCATTTTACATCCTCTCTACTTCGACCATCATCAGTTATTTTGCTCCCCAAATAGCAAAACTCCTTTACTACTTTAAGTGTCTCATTTCCTAATGTAATTCCCTCAGCATCACCCGATTTAATTCGACTACATTCCATTATCATCGTTTTGCTTTTGTTGATGTTCATCTTATATCCTCCTTTCAAGACACTGTCCATTCCGTTCAAATGCTCTTCCAGGTCCTTTGCTGTCTCTGACAGAATTACAATGTCATCGGCAAACCTCAAGGTTTTTATTTTTTCTCCATGGATTTTAATACCTACTCCGAATTTTTCTTTTGTTTCCTTTACAGCTTGCTCAATATACAGATTGAATAACATCGGGGAGAGGCTACAACCCTGTCTCACTCCCTTCCCAACCACTGCTTCCCTTTCATGTCCCTCGACTGCCATCTGGTTTCTGTACAAATTGTAAATAGCCTTTCGCTCCCTGTATTTTACCCTTGCCACCTTTAGAATTTGAAAGAGAATATTCCAGTCAACATTGTCAAAAGCTTTCTCTAAGTCTACAAATGCTAGAAACGTAGGTTTGCCTTTCCTTAATCTTTCTTCTAAGATAAGTCGTAAGGTCAGTATTGCCTCACGTGTTCCAGGATTTACATATTAAAGCCAAAGGTTCTGAAACAAACGCGGCTGAAGGCCTAAATGCAGAGCAACAAGAATTTTAAATGAAACACGTCTGAGGGCCTAATCTTAAAATAGTTGAGATGAAGTTCGGCTGAAGGCCATATGCTAAACATAAAACAGACAATTTCAATACACAGCTGATGGCCTGGCACAGTACCTGTGACCATATAAAATGACAATCACAGACAACAGCCGGCCGGGGTGGGCGAGAGCGGTTCTAGGCGCTACAGTCTGGAACCGCGCGACCGCTTCGGTCTCAGATTTCAATCCTGCCTCGGGAATGGGTTTGTGTGATGTCCTTAGGTTAGTTAGGTTTAAGTAGTTCTAAGTTCTAGGGGACTGATGACCTCAGAAGTTAAGTCGCATAGTGCTCAGAACCATTTGAACCACAAACAACAAACAGTGGAGATCAGAAGTTTTCCAAGGGTCGACTTGGAAAGTAAACTCTGACCACAGTTTAGGTGAGACAGTCAAACGTATCACTAAACAATCAGGTTGCACCACGACCTATAGACGGTTGACGAACCAACGAACCGTCTAGTCAATTCCCTTCCACTCAACCAACAGCACGACACCCAAAAGTACCAGCGAAGACGAGCATCGCAGCAGGATTATGTCTTAATAATTGGCGTATAAACACTGTCAAGACACAATAAGCACTCAAAGAGGAAAGGAGAACGACACCAAGCTGTCGAACTAGACGCCGTGCCGGACAGCATCAACACGGCGATGAAAACACGCTGCCACAAAACTTCGCTAACGACCAGGGCAGGTAACCTGAAAGTTAACGGCCACAAGGCAGAAGATACCGCTGGTGCACTTCACTAATAAATTATAATCATTTGAAAGGTTGAACACCATACAGGGAGACGGCTGCAAAATCTTCCCGACTCCAACACACCATCACGTTGCTGCTTGTGTTGGCAGCCCAGGATGCAACACCCAGCAGTCAACGAAGAGATGTCACAACGGTTGAGCTTCCATGACAGGTTCACTGATTACCCCAGTATGCAGGTGCGGTGGGCGACGAACTTAAGGAGTTCTCGCAGCTAGTGCCACACAACTCCGACACGGCACGCACGCCGCCATCGGCCCCGGCCTGACCCCACGCTGCACAGAGACTGCCCCACCGCTCCGCCGCAACCGACCAACTGCCGCACAGACCAAGACACGGAAATACAGGGTTATTACAAATGATTGAAGCGATTTCACAGCTCTACAATAACTTTATTATTTGAGATATTTTCACAATGATTTGCACACACATGCAAAAACTCAAAAAGATTTTTTAGGCATTCACAAATGTTCGATATGTGCCCAATTAGTGATTCGGCAGACATCAAGCCGATAATCAAGTTCCTCCCACACTCGGCGCAGCATGTCCCCATCAATGAGTTCGAAAGCATCGTTGATGCGAGCTCGCAGTTCTCGCACGTTTCTTGGTAGAGGAGGTTTAAACACTGAATCTTTCACATAACCCCAAAGAAAGAAATCGCATGGGGTTAAGTCGCGAGAGCGTGGAGGCCATGACATGAATTGCTGATCATGATCTCCACCACGACCGATCCATCGGTTTTCCAATCTCCTGTTTAAGAAATGCCGAACATCATGATGGAAGTGCGGTGGAGCACCATCCTGTTGAAAGATGCAGTCGGCTCTGTCGGTCTCCAGTTGTGGCATGAGCCAATATTCCGCGGGCTACGCGTGAAACTTGCCCGCACGCGTTCAACCGTTTCTTCGCTCACTGCAGGCCGACCCGTCGATTTCCCCTTACAGAGGCATCCAGAAGCTTTAAACTGCGCATACCATCGCCGAATGCTGTTAGCAGTTGGTGGATCTTTGTTGAACTTCGTCCTGAAGTGTCGTTGCGCTGTTATGACTGACTGATGTGAGTGCATTTCAAGCACGACATACGCTTTCTCGGCTCCTGTCGCCATTTTGTCTCACTGCGCTCTCGAGCGCTCTGACGGCAGAAACCTGAAGTGCGGCTTCAGCCGAACAAAACTTTATGAGTTTTTCTACGTATCTGTAGTGTGTCGTGACCATATGTCAATGAATGGAGCTACAGTGAATTTATGAAATCGCTTCAATCATTTGTAATAGCCCTGTATAAGTGCCACAGCAAAGAAGTTACGGCAGTACTAGTATCGATAAACGCTGCTGTTGCCACTGACGGAGGAAAGTGAGCAACTCGTTCAGACAGTAACTGAGGGAGGAATAAGATGCCACTCGATGGTGACAGAATGCCCAAAAGGAAAAACGGCATTAATGCGAGTCGCCCACGGCTTAAAGACATTTACATCACATCTAATAAATTCCGCCCAATTTGGGTAATTATGCCTTGATGCGTCGTTCTTTTTTTGTCTTCGTGCGTATTTAAGTAAGTACTAGCAAATAGGAAATTACTACTCTCACACAATCCTTAACGATATCGGCTTAGAAAAGTAAAGGACCTCTTTCTGCACTTCGCTTCAACTCAGTGCATAGTTGGCGGCTGAGTCAGGGAAACACTGTATCTTGTTTGCTTTGAACTTGAGTATAGCAGTTAAATTAAAAGACAACCATTTTATTGCGCGATAAGAGCATCAGTATGAGAGAGACAGCCATTACCGGGAGTTCAGAGGGTGGATGGCAGTGACCTGAAAAGGGCTCCCAGGGGACAGAAACTCAACTGCCCGTCACTTGCGGTATCTGTCTGATTCATTGCCCCGCCGCGGTGAACTTCGCAGCCGCGAGGTGGCCTTAATTCCGACAGTCTCGCTCCAGGTCAAATGAAAATTTATGGCACTTCTCAGGCACTTAATCATTTTCTATAAAGGCGTTGTTAGTCGGGTCAGCGCCTTTCGAAACCAGGCGACCAAAGAAGGACCGCAGAACTTCCAGCAGAGAACAAACTCAGCCGTTTCCAATCTGCAAGTGAATTTTTCTGTGTTCTACGACCGTTGATGGAAGCCGTACCCCCTCACAAATAGGAGCATTTCTATACGCTTGATGTTTCAAAAGGGTTTCAAAACGGGAAACTACTTAAGATGGAAAATGGTAAGGTACCTTACATCGTGACTACGTTCAGAAATGTAATTTTAAATTTGTACGATTTCATGTTGAAGAACTTGCAAGTTCAGGTTGATTAACATTCTTAACGTTTATTGTTAGTGTGGGTTATTTGAAGGACTTTGTGGGACTCTATACTTTGTTTTGTTGGAAAAACTGATGTAAATGAAGGACATCTGATGAGAAGGATGCATAGCACGACCCTTAGTGGCCTACTTTATTGTAACGCTATAGTAGTGGCCTACTTCAGTGTAACGCTACAGTGTTGGCAATCATTCTCATGACAGCCAAAGGAATGAAACAAAAATTTAGATATTTGCATCTAGTATTGGAAGCAGGCTGTTAACCCATGAGGAGACCCTTCTCATGGAATTGTTAAGATACATAGTCCCCTAAAAGGTTGTCTCATGCACTTCACAAGAACTGTTGCAGTAAAACTGCATTACAACTCAGCTGTATTCGCCGGCCGAAGTGGCCGTGCGGTTAAAGGCGCTGCAGTCTGGAACCGCAAGACCGCTACGGTCGCAGGTTCGAATCCTGCCTCGGGCATGGATGTTTGTGATGTCCTTAGGTTAGTTAGGTTTAATTAGTTCTAAGTTCTAGGGGACTAATGACCTCAGCAGTTGAGTCCCATAGTGCTCAGAGCCATTTGAGCCATTCAGCTGTATTCATGTATTTTTCCCCTTTATCATCTCCACACATTTATTATTTACCCACTTGGTACGCGCATTCATCAGTGATTTTGGCTTCATTTGAACGGAATGTATGCCGTGAGAAACATTTGTGAGAAATTAAAAGTTGACTGTTTAGCTGGGAATCGCGCTCGAATTCCTGTTTCTCGTGGACAATACGGTGCCTACTGCGGTATCCGCGGGCGCCTTTCTGAATAAAAGTTTAAATCTGTCAGTTATTTCCCTCTGCAGCAGGAAAATTCGGACAAGGTTGTTCTGTTCTGCCACAGTAAACTATGAAACAACCCCTCGAATGTCACTGACATAAGCTTCGTGAAGTGTGCAAAAGCGTTTCGGAGGACACATGAAGAAAAGCTTCTCGCCAGACAATGATAGCCCATATCCTTTACAGACCGTCACTGCAACAGAAGCAAAAAATTTTTTCTTTTTGTTATTTCGTGCTGACAGTAACTGTAAAGTGCAATGGAGGAGTCCCAGTTCTAGTCAAGTTAGTGGTTTACTTTACTTGACATACGGCAGCATCTTGTTGGAAAATATTTAAAGAGCTACAGCATTATAATTCAGAAGGATACAGAAATTGCTGATTTTGTGGGAGATATCGTCCAACTAAAGACTATGTTGGTGACGAATAAGTTCAGTTCATGGAATTCAGATGGTTAGTTTCCCACTCACCAGGTAAAGAGTAGGATTATGTAGAACATCAGGGGAAATGAGGGACTTAAGGTCACTCCTACATAGGACACTGTAACGAAACCTGAAGTGACACACTTCAACCCGTGTTGCAAGTTTGCTCAAGAATGTGGTCGTGAGCTTCATCAAAGATGACGACTCGAACCCATTCTGTTGGATGGCTGAGGGGAACGAATCTTTACTCTCTTTTACCTCTTCTCCATCTGCGTGGACATCACTTTCTGTATAAATTAGTACCGTCACACACATGAAGCTCTCCTGCGGTTGAGCTGTGTAGCAGTTCAGGACAAAACCAGATTGTGAAGCTTAGATTACTTTAGAGTTTCTATAAGTACTGCTACTAATGTTGTTGAATGCACGTTACAATTACTCAGCACTAACGAAGTACTTTTAGGGATGGGAACAAATTGATGCATAAGAACCCATTAACTTCGATTTTAATTGTCAAGTATATACTCAAGCACGTATCTGGACGCAATGAGCGGGAGAGTCCGGAAACGAACTGGGACCTCACAGCAGCAACAGAACACTGCTGACGTGATACCGATTGGTGACGTGACGTGTCTTCTATCGGCTCCTCCATTCCAGGGAATGTGTGAGATCATGCTCATACGAATTTTACGGGTGGTCCTTTTTCTCTGGCTCTGATACGCTTCAAATACCAATGAGTCTCTTTAGTACCTTAATTTCACGGTCAAACCTGCACTACAACACGCATCACCTCGAAAAAAGCTGACTGAGTGCTCATTCTGTAGCTCACAAAGCACCAGCTGCTACGAGAGCCAACAATCTAAAATTTCATATAAAATCCTCATACGCTCAACCGCAAGAGACGTTATATGCTAAAATCTGGCAGATATATTGTTCATGTTTTTAGACCTGATCTCTCAAACCACTGAAATTATATCACTAATCAAAAGGAAAGTTGTTTTAATCTGTTAAATATTATGTTATGAATATGATTTTCAGCGAAGACTGGGCAATTATTACTCACACTCGGAAACTGAGGAATTCAGAATATGTAGTAACTGCATAAGATGCAAAGTACGCAGCTGGCCATTAAAACAGCACAGATACTGTTACAAACTTTCCGTGTTTAGGCTGTTGGTTGTACCCTATATTAGAGGTCTCTGTGACGTTGCCCGTGCTGATTTGACTAACCTCGATTCGGAAGGTGTTTGATTATTGCACTGGACAACATGATCTCCTGATCTCTACTTATTGAAAATATCTGGTATAGGTTGCCGAGAGAACGGCACATAAGCAATCGCCAGCATCTATGACTGTGTAAAAGCAGCCCTGAATGACGTTCATTTTCATCATACTTGCTCAGTCACATGAAAACTGACGTACCAGTTACTAGACACAAGGCATCTGGATCTTTAGCGTTCTTAGTCCATTAGAGCATAAATATTTTTTTCTTCTGAAATATATAAATATACTGTTTACAATAATGTATTAACACAATGTATACGTATAAAACAAGCCTCTGTAGCTGAAGTCGCTGACGCACGGCTCGGCTCGAAGGTAAGACGACTTAAAACATTTTCACGCACAGACCGAAGTGGTCTAGTGGATAAGGACACTGGACTCGTATTAGGGAGAATCACGATTAAAATTCCCGTCCAGTCACCCATATTTAGGTTCTGTTTGGTTTTCCAGAATTACTTAACACAAATGTTGGCGTTTGTTCTTCTGAAGAGCACGCCACCAACTCCCCCAATCCGAGCTTGTGCCAAGTCTCTTATGATCTCATCTCTGACAGGAGACTAACCCTTCAGTTAAATTTCCTGCCTAATTAAAAGATGGGGGCAAGAGGTACAAGTATATTTGTTCGACACTTTCAGACAGTTGCGATTCGAATCTGGTTTAAACAAAGATCACTGCAGAGAACTCATTGTGGAGTAGCATCTCTGACTGGAATGGCAAAACACTTTTAAGAGGACTCTAAAGATGTATTACTAGTTTAGACAGCCCGACCTGATCTGAGCAAGTGGTTCCCAATCACGGATGAAGCCGTGACCCAAGTAATTAAATAATGAACACAGTCTGACTGAAACACAAAAATGGAAGTAAGCCAAACAGCTCAACTTACTTTAACGGTAGAACGGCAAATATTGATCGCAGCAATATGAAACTGAAGGATAGTAAACATAAAAAATATGTACAGGGAGGGGCAAATAAAAGTGGCCCGGAAAACGGAGTTCCAGGATTCGAAGAAACATAGTAAAGGAAAGGAAACACACTACTAACCTAACTACATCAGATGTTGAAAGTGGCCACCGTTCATCTCTTGGCACTTTTGTGCCCTGGTCAGCAAATAGCTGAAGGCGGATCGAAGCTGGACTGTTGGAATTGCTGCCGCCTCATCATAAATGTTCTGCTGCAGTTCTTGAAGACTATGAGGGCTCATTACACAAAGTGTTCGCCCATGAACAGATAAGGTGACCTGGGTGACCAGCTATCGCCGTGAGCACCCTGACCCCCGCCAACAAGTCTGTCAGGCATGCGTTCCAAGGTTCGGCCGGCTGTATAGGCGGTTGCTCCATCCTATGGGAAGTAGCTGTAGGTCTTTTCCTCCTCCGTTAATGCTGCTACAAATTCACGTCCAATCGTATCCATTCGCCTGGGCCACTTTCATATGCCCCATCCTCGATAAGGGAGGATCAAAAAGTTTCGGATTGCAGGCGTTGCTACAACCCAGCGCGACACGGATGCTGATGTATAAGCACCGATATATAGGCAAAGGGTTAACGTGGCCTTAGAAACTTTTTGGTCCCCTCCACCCCTCCCATTAAGATTGCAGCTACAGTGAATGTGTTTTAAAAACTCGACTTACGGTCAGTCGTGGTGCAGTAGATACACAAATCCCAATTCGTAACTATTACGCGCTGCCCGGAACCTAAGCGTGAATTGCAGAGAATCATGTAGATGTAGACGTAAATTACAGTCACACATCCAACACCGAACATGTTGTCTTCTGTAGAATCATCTACAGTGTCTCTGCAAGTTGTATCGGTCACAATCTTGCTTCATTCACTGGGAAATCTCACGTAATATTCAGAAAAAAATGGCTCTAAGCACTATGGGACATCTGAGGTCATCAATGCCCTAGACTTAGAACTGCTTACACCTAACTAACCTAAGGACATCACACACACCCGGCCGAGGCAGGATTCGAACCTGCGACCGTAGCAGCAGCGCGGTTCCGGACTGAAGCGCCTAGAACCGCTCGGCCACAATAGCCGGCGACAATATTCAGAAAATTGGGACCTAACTCCGATATCATTAATCATATGAATGTATGGTAATGGGCACATCTGTGCTGCCAAAGAGTGCACGTTACGTTGTGGTATCGGATAATGGCTGCAAAATATCAGTTCCCTTTATTTAGTTAAATAAACGTCCGTCTCCGGTAGCTGAGTGGTCAGCGCGAAAGAATGTCAATCGTAAGGGCCTGGGTTCGATTCCCGGCTGGGTCGGGGATTTCCTCCGCTCAGAGACTGGGTGTTGTGTTGTTCTAATCACCATCATTTCATACCAATCTACGCGCAAGTCACCGAAGTGGCGTCAAATCGAAATACTTGCACTGGCGAACGGTCTACCCGACGGGAGGCTCTATCGGATAATGGCTGCAAAATATCAGTTCCCTTTATTTAGTTAAATAAACGTCCGTCTCTGGTAGCTGAGTGGTCAGCGCGAAAGAATGTCAATCGTAAGGGCCTGGGTTCGATTCCCGGCTGGGTCGGGGATTTCCTCCGCTCAGAGACTGGGTGTTGTGTTGTTCTAATCACCATCATTTCATACCAATCCACGCGCAAGTCACCGAAGTGGCGTCAAATCGAAATACTTGCACTGGCGAACGGTCTACCCGACGGGAGGCTCTATCGGATAATGGCTGCAAAATATCAGTTCCCTTTATTTAGTTAAATAAACGTCCGTCTCTGGTAGCTGAGTGGTCAGCGCGAAAGAATGTCAATCGTAAGGGCCTGGGTTCGATTCCCGGCTGGGTCGGGGATTTCCTCCGCTCAGAGACTGGGTGTTGTGTTGTTCTAATCACCATCATTTCATACCAATCCACGCGCAAGTCACCGAAGTGGCGTCAAATCGAAATACTTGCACTGGCGAACGGTCTACCCGACGGGAGGCTCTAGTCACACGACATTTACATTTTAGTTAAATAAACAAGCGACTAGGTAAAGCGAAATAAGCAAGAAAGTACACCACTTCATGAAATTATTCATAAAATCAATTGAACAGGTTGACGCATGCGTTTTTGACGCACAACAACACATTTTAGCCAACAGCATTCCAGCAGCCAAAGTACATTACAGTACGCCTTGCCTGATAGGCTACAACCTCATTGGTTCTCGACTCACAGAAGTGTTAAATTATGATTCTGCAAAACCTCACAGAGAAAAAACTTAAAAGTACTGAATTTCTATAGCCGATACTGGCATAGAATCATCATTGTATTAGTGCTGCGACAACTACACTGACGACAAAAAAAGAAAGAAGAAGAAGAAAAACAGCATCAAAGAGGATTTATGCGAGTCAAACCAAAGTTGGTAGCAGTATTTCTATTTGTGAAAGATGAAGTCTCCTCAAATTTCATGCTAATCGCTTAAGAGTAGCGCTAGTAGGAGCACTATGAGGATACAAACTAAATTTGAATTAAATACAAACTGCAATGGTCGGGAGCCTTAGTTACCTTCGAGACGGGACGTGCTGGGTCGATGTCAATCAAGAACTCCTTTAAAGTGACAAAGGCGCCATTTTGAACAGCTCAGAGTGTATGAACGAGGTAGTCTAATAGGGATACAAGAAGCTGGATGTTCCTTCCGCGATATTGCAGAGACTTGGAAGTTATGTAGTAACTGAATATGATTGCTGAATCGGAAGATACGGTCCCAAGAACGGGCTCTGAACGGCCACGTGACACTGCCGAGAGGGAAGACCGTCGTGTACTGCGTACAGCTGTGGCCCATTATACTGCGTCTGCAGCAGCAATTCGAGCTGCAGTTGGCTTCACATTGACACTATGGGCCGTTATAAATTCGTTACTTCAAGAACAGCTCGAGCCACGCCCTGTAGCGTGCAATCCACCAACCCCAAACCACCACTGTTTGCGACTTGGGTGGTGTCAAGCGAGAGCTCAGTGGAGGGCGGTCTGTTGTGTTTTCTGACGAAAGCTGGTTCTGACTCGGTGCCGGTGATGGCCATTCATTGGTTAGAAACAGGTCAGGTTAGCGCCTGAATCCAACCTGTCTGCGATCTAGACACATTTGAGCTACACCTGTAGTTAGGGTGTGGGGGAGGGGGGGGGGGGTAGTTTCGTATGAAGCAGCAGCACTCTCGAGGTTATCCAGTAGATTCCTCGTCCTACATGTAAGTAAATGCTAATAAAGCATATAGATGCTCCATTTGCATACGCACTCTGACGGAAAATTTATAATCCAGTTTGCAGATTCCATCTGTTGAGCTTCAATTCCTGAACAGCATTCCTCCGGGTTTTTCCACCAGGATAGTGCTTCCCCATGTACACTGTTGAAACACAACGTGTTCTACAGATTGTCGACGTGTCGTCTTGGCCTGTTCGATCACCAGATCTGTCGTCACCCGAGCACATTGGAGACATCATCTGACGACATCTCCAAAGTCATCCACAAACACCATTAATTGTCTCTGTACTGGCAAGCCAAATGTAACAAGCGAGGAACTCCATCCCGCAAACATATCCGGCAGCTCTGTACGCCACAATTCACTCATGTCTGCATGCTTTGAGTCAACATTGTGGCGCTTACGTCGATTATTTATGTACCAGCATTGAACATTTGCAATGGACTACCCCACACATATACCTGTTATATTGCACCGTTAGTCACTTAAACCTAGACTGATGTATTACGGCAGTTTCACTACTCGACTATTTGTAGATGTTGGGACACTTTACCACCAGTGTATTTTATGACGTAATGAAAATACAGACTAAATAAAACTGAGCATTGAAAGTGACGATTTAACAGCCAAATTTCACACTTTTCAGCTCAAACCCTCTGAATTGCCTCAGAAAAGTAACGAGTTCAAAAACATTGGTGTCACCGTTAACTGAACTACACTAATGGCCATTAAAATTGAGGCACCACGAATATGACATTCTACCGACACGAAATTTAAATACCAGGAAGAAGATTCTGTGATATGCAAATGATTAGCTTTTCAGAACATTCACACAAGGTTAGCGTCGGTGGCGACACCTACAACGCTCTGACATGAGGAAACTTTCCAACCGATTTCTCATACACAAACAACAGTTGACCGGCGTTGCCTGGTGAAACGTTGTTGTGATACCTCGTGTAAGAAGGAGAAATGAGTACCATCACGTTTCCGACTTTGATAAAGATCGGATTGTAGCCTATCGCTATTGTGGTTTATCGTATCGCGACATTGCTGCTCACTTTGGTTGAGATCCAATGACTGTTAGCAGAATAAGGAATCGGTGAGTTCAGGAGGGTAATACGGAACGCCGTGCTGGATCCCAACGGTCTCGTATCACTAGCAGTCGAGATGACAGGCATCTTATCCGAATGGCTGTAACGAATCGTGCAGCCACGTCTCGATCTCTGAGACAGCAGATGGGGACGTTTGCAAGACAACAACCATCTGCACGGACAGTTGGACGACGTTTGCAGCAGCATGGACTATCATCTCGGAGACCATGGATGCGGTTACCCTTGACGCTGCATCACAGACAGGAGCGCCTGCAATGGTGTATTCAACGACCAACCTGGATGCACGAATGGCAAAACGTCATTTTTTCGGATGAGTCCAGGTTCTGTTAACAGCATCATGAAGGTCGCATCCGTGTTTGGCGACGTCGCAGTGATCGCACATTGGAAGCGTGTATTCGTCATCGCCATACTGGCGTATCACCCGGCGTGATGGTATGGGGTGCCACTGCTTACACGTCTCGGTCACCTCTTGTCCACTTTGACGGCACTTTGAACAGTGGACGTTACCTTTCAGATGTGTTACGACCCGTGGCTTTGCCCTTCATTCGTTCCCTGCGAAACCGTACATTTCAGCAGGATAATGCACGACCGCATGTTGCAGGTCTTGTGCGGGCCTTTCTGGATACAGAAAATGTTCGACTGCTGCCCTGGCCAGCACCAATCGAAAACATCTGGTCTATGGTGGCCTAGAAACTGGCTCGTCACAATACGCCAGTCACCACTCTTGATGAACTGTGGTATCGTGTTGAAGCTGCATGGGCAGCTGTACCTTTACACGCCATCCAAGCTCTGTTTGACTCAATGCCCAGGGGTATCAAGGCCGTTATTATAGCCATAGGTGGTTGTTCTGGGTACTGATTTCTCAGGATCTATGCACCCAAATTGCGTGAAAATTTCATTTCTAGTATAATATATCTGTCCAATGAATACCCGTTTATCATCTGCATTTCTTCTTGGTGTAGCAGTTTTAATTGTCAGTTGTGTACTTATTATTCAGTGCCAATGCGCGGCTTCAATGGTGCTGACACATTTCTGTTCATGGTGTCCTGGGGTGAAACTTGGTAACAGTCTTCTGCCATTAGTAAGCTCACCAGTTCGACGAGGTGCTCAGAGACGATTTATATATCGTAGGACTAAAGCGCTGCAGGTTGGTGTGCACAACTGCAAGCACAGCAGCTGTGCTCCGGTCGAACTCCTACGGTCAGTGGCTGCAGCTCGAAGGTGGACTCAGGCTATAAACAGCCTGCCTTGTACGTGCGCGGGCCACTCATATGTAAATGAATGCTGATGTCTCCAAATATATGTAAATGAATGTAAATAAGTCTATTATATCGCGGCACTAAGAAGAAGCTACTCCGTCTCCCGGTACGGCCAGGGCAAGAAGCAAGGTGGAGCACACACGCGCGTTTCTCCATTCGTTTACATCCTCAGAATACTCCCAGAAGTCCAATTACCTTGTGGGTGTCGCGGAAAAAAAAAGTTGTCGATACAACTGCCGCATCACGTACAAGTGTTTCCAATTAGTAAGATTGGAATTAAAAAAGAAAATGCCTCTGTGTTGAATCACTCTATGCTGTTGTTTTGTGTATCCGCAGATGGAATGAAAGATTGTTCCAGCCTACGGGGCATTCATCAAACATTTCAAGCTAACGTTTCGTCCGCAACGTCATGGATGATTTCACTGTTCGGAAGGCAGACAATCACAGCTAGAATAGCTCCACAAGTGGGCCCCACAACTGTCTTCAAGTGTTGCTGTCCGCGAACAATAGTATAGAAAAAGTTTGTAGATATTTTCAGAACGAGCAGGTATAGTTTCCTAGAACACGCCAAGTGAAGCCGCTATTGTTTTCTAATGAACGTATCAACGGCAACCTTGGTTACTCTGAGAGCTTTTTCCCATCGGAGTCACACCTGACGAATCCTATGATGAAGTATCTTTAAAAGCTAATGCGCATGGGGTTATCATTTTATCAATTTACGAGTGATATACTGTAGAACAGTGTCAAGTATCAAGACGGATATACTGACAATATCTTTTACAAATATGGACAGACAACATTGTCCAGAACAACCTTACAACGTGTAAGAGTATGTAAATATCTCGGTTAAGAACAAGGGATTTCCTAAATATAAATCCTCCAAATCGCAATGTGTTTTCAGTAGGGAAAAACAGTTTAGTTCCACAACGGCATAAGCTTTATGGACCTTTTTCGCCTTTGTAACACAACATCAGGACTCGTTTAGCAACTACGGGTGAAACATTAGTCATAAGAGTCCAAATTTTTGTGGGTACCTCCGTCTAAGGCATTTATCTATGCTTACAGAGGGCCACATTCCTAATCTAGACACAACTATTGGTATACAAATTGTAGTGGTCGTGAATACTTGATCGCACGTGCGCACGCTGCGTTAGTTTACGTAGAGTGCGCACACATGACTATGTCTTCACGGTCCTTGTAGTCTGTATCCAAATCAGAAGTGAGGCCCTATATAAGCACAGATGAATGCCTTTGACTAAGGTATACAACAAAATTTTGACATACGAGTATGACCGAACCGCTACCTGCAGTCCCTAAACGAATTTTGAAGATGCGTCAAAAAGGTGAAACGCATCAATAAAACTTGTCTGTGCTACCTTGACTGTTTTTTTTTTCCTTACTGAGAATTCCGTTAACAGTGCCAGAGCAAAAACACCAATAATATCTATATTCAGCTGATACAATAACATTCCTCCAATATCTCATTATCACACATATTCCTACTTTCTCGCTTCATTTATAGGAACACAGTATCGAGACTGGATGGCTAAATGGGTCAAATGGCTCTGAGCTCTATGGGAGTTAACATCTTAGGTCATCAGTCCCGTAGAACTTAGAACTACTTAAACGTAACTAACCTAAGGACATCACACACATCCATGCCCGAGGCAGGATTCGAACGTGCGACCGTAGCGGTCGCGCGGTTCCAGACTGTAGCGCCTAGAACCGCTCGGCCACTCCGGCCGGCTGGCTCGAGACTGGAACCAAGTCAATCCAACAGATACTGATTGTACGCTCATGTTAATTGTTTGCCCGTTTCGTTCACGTCACAACCAACTAATTTTGCTGTTAATTGCTAGAAAGATAATATTCCAGTTCATTTACAGATTCTGATTGTACATTAGCAGCTTCAAAACTCTCCAAGACATGATGTTTAACAATAAACTTAAAACATCAAGGAAATGCCTCTGCCTCGACGGTAGGCGAGGACACAAGGGAATGTAGCTTTGGCTCAAATTGATCGAGTCCAAAATGTTGTTTGGAAGTACGTTTTATTTCCTTTTTGAAGTTAAATGTTGAAAATCAGTTTCCAGTTCTACGTACGTTTTCTGTATGATGAGTCAGTGAGAAAATTTACACTTCAACGCGCACTAATAATCGATATCTGCAAAGAAAATGAAAGGGAAGACATGATCACGTTGCAGCTAACATTGGAACTATGCCCCTCGAAATGAGTGTGTTAGCAGGCCGTCGAAAAAAGCACTGAGAGAGAGGTTAGAATCTTCTCAGACATGTACTTGTGCATGCATTTGTAACAGAGAAATAGTAAGTCAAGAAGAAGAAATAACAGTTTATTTGATGATACTTAACTTTCGTGACAATTCGCTATTTGGAAATGATAACCGGTACTTCAGCTTAAATATACATACGTGTTCCTGTAATATTAGCTACATTGCAGATTAAATTCGCTATGTATCTCGATCGAAAATGTGTGCATGTGTTCTACATATATTTACTTAATTACTATTGGCTACAAACAAATCTTACTTGTAAATCATATTCTAAATCACTGCGATCCGATTGGCCTTCGACAACGACGAGAAGAATATCATCAAGCGAATCATGGGTTGGTAGTATAGAACGTGAAAGTAGCATACAGTTTATGAAACGTCACCACTGGAAAATTATAAATGACTGTGCTTAAACTGACACGCAATATTTTTTAGCGCAACGCAATCTGACTTTCAAAAATCCCTAGAAACGAACGGCCCTCACTAACAATAAACTATAACTTTCATGAATGACTTACCTCACAAAAATCTTCGTTACTCAAACTACTGCAATACAGCGTGCGCCAATACTGCCAGCTAAATAAAAGATTGTAACTACTGAAGGTACTAACTGCTGATAGGCATAGTAAGCAAATGAAAGATTTTGATAGAGAACAAACAATGTATTTACCTTAATAGTGTTCAAAAGTCATAATATATATGTCAGTTCGTGACATCCAGTCTTACAAATGTACTCTCTCTAATGGACACACGTCCAGATCATCCGCTCTCAAAACTCCGCAATCTCTCTCCCCACATCCACCACTGCTGGCGGCTCACCTCCAACTGCGCAACGCTACGCGCTGTTAACAGCCAACTGCCCAACACTGCAATAGCGAATATTACAACAATGCCAACCAGCCACAGACTGCACACAGCACTGCCAGTGATTTTCATACAGAGCGCTACATGGCGTTACCAATATAAAAACCTAAACAGCCTACTTACAAGTTATACCTGCTATAGGACTAGGGATTCTGCCTTATGCAAGACACCTTTTTAGTTTTGTTCTATCCAGTCATGTTTCAGCACTTTCTGTGCTATCTTCAGTGGGTTATTTTCTATTGTCGTACTGTAAAATTGTTGTTACATATTAATATTTAGCAAAACTTTTGGTACATAATATTTACAGAGAGGAATGAATAATTGTTGTAAAACAGTATACATTACTTGTTCATAGTTCAGAGTTGAGATATGTATTAACGACCTGATGCACTGTGTGTTGTTTATAACATTATATTTAAAGTTATAGTTATAGGTTAATTGGCAAAAGAGTGGATAAACTCATTAGCTTACATACCTTACACAATGACATTGGACATTTATGTGGGTAGCTATTCTGCTACACAACCTATAACTTCTCATCTGCAAACAGCAAAACATTTTATTTATTTATTTATTTTTTTTAATTTTTTTTTTATTTTTTTTATTTTTTTTTTTTTTTTGCAGATTAGCAGTTGTTGCCACAAAAATCTAAATGTTGTACATTCAACTGAACACCTATGAATAACAATCAAGAACCATTTAAGTTGGAACGATCACGTAGGTAATGCTGTGGGGAGACAGCTGCATTTTCATGATAGGTCATTTAAAAGATGCAACCAATTCACTAAAGAGCACCCTATACTTCTCCGTCCTCTGCTAGAGTGTTACTCTAAGGTATGGGATCCTTATCAGGTAAGATTGACAGAGAACGTGGAAAACGTCAAGAGAGGGACAGCTTTTTTCTATCATCGCGAAATAGGGGTGAGGGTCATGGATATGATAAGCAATTCGGGCTGGCAATCATTAATACAAAGATGTTTTTCTTTGATACAAAAAGTTTTCACGAAATTTCAATCTCCAGCTTTCTCCCCCAAATGTGAAAATCTGTTGTTGGTGGTCTCCTACACAGGGAGGAATTCTCGTCGTAATAAAATAAGAGAAATCAGAGCTCACACGGAAAAAATTAAGTGTTCGTCTTTCCTGAGTGCTGTTCGAGAGTGTAATGGTAAAGAAATAACGTGAAAGTGAATCGATGAACCAACTGCCAGGCTTTTAAGTGTGAATTTCAGTGCAGTCATGTAGACGTAGATGAACAGTCACTGCAGTTATTCACAGTTCTAGTGGTCAGAATTAGACATGCGTGGATTACACATTCTTTGCCATATTTCAAGAGGTTCTGTCTATACGGTGAAGAATTTGTATAAGTAAAGCGTTTTGCTTGTTCTGTATTGACGACAAGTTATAGAGAGAATCGAAAGACGGACTTTAATCATTCCGCAAACACAGAATGACTTATTTTCTTTAGTGTAGGGCATATGCAACATAAACGTAATCTGAATCTTACTATCGCCAATCTTAAGAATCTTTCTAAATAAACAATTAGTGGTTAAGTTAATACCAACAATCGTTTGTTTAAATACCACGTAAGTTGCTCCACCTTCCGCACTCTAATTGACAAAGCGAATAATATCTGACTGAATTTCTACAGCCTTCTATTGCTGTTTTGTTTTGATCTAAGTTAAACAGTTTGTTTAGAAATAATGATAAACATTAACTTACACAGTGTCGATATTAATAAACATGAACCACTAAAACTAAGAGCCTTCATACATCTCTATCTATGTCTACTTAGTAATGCTGTCGCTTCTTATTATGATTGATTTGCTATTTGCGTGGATACTCAGATTTTTACGGACAGTAAATACATTCCAGCCTACAATTCAAATTACGTAATGTCCATAACAAATCTGCTATGATGGCCCAATAGCGCTCAATGAGTCCTCTCCGTAGACCATGGCTGCAGACACACTTGACGCTGCATCACAGACAGGAGCGCTTGCGTTGCGTCACCCGCAACGACGAACGTGGATGCACGTATGGCAAAACGTCATTTTTTCGGATGAATCCAAGTTCTCTTTACAGCATCATGATGGTCGCATCCGTGTTTGGCGACATCGCAGTGTACGCACATTGGAAGCGTGTATTCGTCATCGCCATACTGGCGTATCACCCGGCGTTATGGTGTGGGGTGTCACTGGTTGCACGTCTGGGTCACCTCTTGTTCGCATTGACAGCACTTTGAACAGTGGACGTTACATTGAACACATGTGTTACGACCCGTGGCTCTACCCTTCATTTGGTCCCTGCGAAACCTTACATTTCAGCAGGATAATGCTCGACCGCATGTTGCAGGTCCTGTATGAGGCTTTCTGGATACAGAAAATGTTCGACTGCTGCCCTGGCGAGCACATTCTCCAGATGAAACTTCCTGCAGATTAAAACTGTGTGCCGTACCGAGACTCGAAATCGGGACCTTTGCCTTTCGCGGGCAAGTGCTCTACCGGTAGAGCACTTGCCCGCTAAAGGCAAAGGTCCCGAGTTCGAGTCTCGGTCCGGCACACAGTTTTAATATGCCAGTAAGTTTCATATCAGCGCACAGTCCGCTGCAGAGTGAAAATCTCATTCTGGAAACATCCGCCAGACTGTGGCTAAGCTATGTCTCCGCAATATCCTTTCTTTCAGGACTGCTAGTTCTGCAGGGTTCGCAGGAGAGCTACTGTAAAGTTTGGAAGGTAGGAGACGAGCTACTGGCAGAATTAAACTGTGAGGACGGGGCGTGAGTCGTGCTTGGGTAGCTCAGTTGGTAGAGCACTTGCCCGCGAAAGGCAAAGGTCCCGAGCTCGAGTCTCGGTCCGGCACACAGTTTTAATCTGCCAGGAAGTTTCATATCAGCGCACACTCCGCTGCAGAGTGAAAATGTCATTCTGGATACGTTCTCCAAATCTGTCACCAATTGAAAACGTCTGGTCAATGGTGGCCGAGCAACTGGTTCGTCACAATACGCCAGTCACTACTCTTGATGAACTGTGGTATTGTGTTGAAGCTGCATGGGCAGGTGTACCCGTACACGCCATCCATGCTCTGTTTGACTCAATGCCCAGGTGTATCAAGGCCGTTATTACGGCCAGAGGTGGTTGTTCTGGGTACTGATTTCTCAGGACCTATGCACCCAAATTTGTGAAAATGTAATCACATGTCAGTTCTAGTATAACATATTTGTCCAATGAATACCCTTTTATCATATGCATTTCTTCTTGGTGTAGCAATTTTAATGGCCAGTAGTGTACACAAAACTTTTAACCTGAAATAACTTAGACACTACTTTTCGGATCGAGGGTGCGTTTTCACCCTGGCACTCATCTTAATTTTGTCTTTGTAACTATCTTATTGGATTGTTTGGTGCTGGTAGGGTTCAGTTTTTGTTGTATTTAATAATTTTTATATTTATTGTGGACCCTCATTTCAGCCAAGAGGCTGTCGCTCTTCACGACCACGCGAACAGAGCCTGAGTTCTGCTGCTTGTCACGATCTTGTGGCCTTGGTAATTCTCATACTCAGAGTATCCGTCAATCACTGAGGCTCAAAGAGTTCCGCCATCCAATGACGATACCGCGATTGTCGTGCGACTACCGACACTGGAAGGCTCGGCCTTCACGTCTCATCATGTGTCAAAACACTTATGCTGGTTTCGCCGCACTCGTCTTTAGACACAAGAGAACGCACAAGCACAGCCTTGCAAAATATATCTTCAGATATTTGCTGGATGCATTCCAATCTCTGTCTTCCCAGACAGATTTTACCCTCTACAGCTCTCTCTAGTAACGTGGAAGTTATTTCCTGACGTCTTAACAGATGCTCTACTATACTGTCAGTCTTTCTTGTCAGTATTTTCCGTAGAATCAGTTCCGATTGTGCGCAGAGTCTCCTCATTCCTTACCATATCTGTTCACTTAATTTTCAACCTACGTCTGTCGGGCCACGTATCAAATGTTTCGACTCTTTTCTGTTCCGGTTTTCCCGCAGTCCATGTTTCACTACCATACAATGCTGTCCTGCAAACAAATATTCTCAGAAATTACTTCCTCAAGGTAAGACCTCTATTCGATACTGGCAGACTTCTATCGGTCAGGAATGCCCTTTCCGCCAGTGCTAGTCTGCTTTTGATGACCTCTTTACTCCGTCCATCATAGGTTGTTTAACTGCCTAAGAAGCAGAATTCCTTAACTTCGTCTACTTCGTGACCATCAATCCTGATGTTAATTTTCTGACTGTTCTTATTTCTGCTACTTCTCATATTTTCATCTTTCTCCAATTTCCTCTCAGACCAAGTTCTGTACTTAATAGAACGTTCATTGCATTCAGCAGATCCTGTAATTCTTCTTCATTCTCACCAAGGATAGAAATGCCATCAAAGAATCTTGTCTTTGGTATCCTTTCTCCTATAATTTTAATTCCACTCTAGAATCTTTCTTTTATTTTCATCATTGTTTCTTCGAAGTATAGATTGAAGAGTAGGGGCGAAAGACTACATCCCTGTCTTACATGCTTTTTAATCCGAGCACTTCGTTCTTCGTCTTCCACTCTTCTTATTCCCTCTCGGTCGTTGTACAAGTTGTACATTACCCATCTCTCTCTATACCTAACCACTATTTTTCTTTGAATTTCGAACATCTTGCACCATTTGACACTGTCGGACGTATTTTATATGTTGACAAATCCTATGAAGGTGTCTTCACTTTTATGTAGCCTTGCTTCCGGTATCAACAGCAACGTCATAATTGCTTCTCTGGTTCCTTTGCATTTCCTAAAGCCAAACTGATTATCTACAGGTAACAGATCGTCAATTTTCTTTTCCATTCTTCTGTATATTACTTTTGTCAGCAACTTGGATGCATGACCTGTTAAGCTGATAATGTCGGCTCTTGCAGTGTTGAAAACTTTGTGGATGATGTTTCTCCGAAAGTCAGGTGGCATATCGCCAGACTCATATATTCTACACACTGACGTGAATAGTCGTTTTCTTGGCCCTTTCCCCAATGATTTTATAAGTTATGATGGACTTTTAACTATCCCTAAGGCCTTATTCGATTTTAAGCCTTCCACAGCTCCTTCAAATTCTAATACTGGGTCCCCTATCTCTTCTATTTCGATTCCTGTTTCTTCTTCTATCAAGCAGTTAGACAAGTCTTCCCCACCGTATGGGCCTTCAGTGTACTCTTTCCACCTATCTGCTCTCACTTCTGCTCCGCATTTAACACTGGAATTCCCATTGCACACTTAATGTTACCACCCTTGCTTTTAATTTCACCGAAGATGGATTTGAGCTTGCTATTTGCTGAATCAGTTCTTCCGACAATCATTTCTTTCTTGATTTTTCACATTCTTCTTGCAGCCATTTCACCTTAGCTTTCCTGTACTTTCTGTTTATTTCATTCCTAGGCGACTTGAATTTCTGTATTTATGAATTTCCCTGAACGTTTTTTTACTTAATTTTTCATCGATGAACTGAAGTATATTTTCTGTTACCCATGATTTCTTCGCAGTTACCTTCTTTACATCTATGTTGTTCTTTCCAACTTCTATGATCGCTCTTTTTAAAGATGTCCATTCTTCTTTAACCGAATTGCTTGTTGAGCTATTCCTTATCGCAGTATCTGGAGCCTTAGAGAACTTGGAGACCTACTCTCCGTTCCATTGTACTTCCATATCCTGCGATTCTGCGTAAAAATTCTTCCTGACTAGTATCCTAAGCTTCAACCTACTCTTCATCATTACTTAAATTGTGATCTGATTCTGTATCTGCTCCTAGGTACAGCTTACAATCCAGTATCTGGCTTCAGAATCTCTGCCTGACCATGGCGTAATCTAACAAAAATCTTTGCGCATCTCCCGGCCTCTTCCAATTATTCCATCTCCTCATGAGATTCTCGAACGAAGTATGCCCTGTTATGATCTGAAATTTACTGCAGAACTCAATTAGTCTTTTTCCTGTCTCATTCCTACTACCAGGCCCATATTCTCCTGCAAGTCTCTCTTCTACACCTTCCGCTAAACCTACATTCCAATCCCCCATGACCATTAGATTTTCATATCTCTTAACGTACTGAATTACCCACTCAATATCCTCATATTATTTCTTTGTCTCTTCATCTTCGACTCCCAACGTCCGACTGTATACCTGAACTATCGTTGTCGGAGCTTGTTTGCTGTGGATTCTGATGAAAACAACCCTATCACTGAACTGTTTCCAGCAACGCACCCCATGCCCCGCTTTCCTATTCATAACGAAACTCACTCCATTATATCATTTTCTGCTGTTGCTAATATTACCCTATCTCATCTGACCAGAAAGCCTTGTGTTCTTTTCATTCCATTTTACTGACCACCACTGTGTCTAGACTGAACCTTAGTATTTCCGTTTTCAGATTTTCTGGCTTCCCTAACACGTTCAAGTTTCTGACATTCCATGCCCCGACCCCTAGATCGTTATCTTCCTGCTGGTTATTAAGTCCCTTTTGTCGTAATCACTGTTCCCTTGGCAGTCCCCTTCCGGAGACCAGAATGATGGACTAGTCCGGAATCTTTGGCCATTGAAGTAACCACCATGACAATTTTTCAGTTACATGCCACATGTCCTGTTGATAGATAGTATGTGTCTTTAATGGAGTGGTTTCCATTGCATTCTGCATCTTCATGCCGTTGTTCATTGCTGGTTCTTCGGCCCTTAGGGCAGTTTCCCCCCACGAGAGCAACAGAATGCCCTTAACCTCTGTCCGCTACTCCATCACACTTGACAAGGCCGTTTTGAAGCCGGGACCGAGGACGTTTCGATAGCTGATCAAAGATGCTACCCCTAAGCCACGGATAATTTTCTTTAATTTGTAGTCACATTTTTACCAATATATAATATCAAACAAATCCTAAAATTTCGCTGCATAGACTGTGTACATCTCCGTTGAGATAATTTTAATTTTTGTCTCTTCTCTCGTCTGTCGGCCTTGAAACTATTTATTGTAAATTACTTCTAAGTTTTACTAAAGCGAAAATAGTTACTACTATCAAGAAATTACATTCATACTTATTTATCACAGTGGTCTAGCGGAACGTCTTCCACTACCAACCAAAACGTCATGGGCCCCGGGATCGGTCCCAGCCACCTCTCATAATTTGAATAATAGTCATCAGCAATGGAAGTCGAAGATTTACGGCATTAGTAGTTCACCCTTGTTATGCAAATGGCCCTGTGAATGCGGGCAGATAAGCGGACAGCGGCTCGGGATAACCTCTTTACCTTGGGCTAGGAAACTGCCCTTGAAAGGTGGTGAATCAGTAGTGATCAACGGCACGAGGGTGCAGAAGGCAACGGAAACCACTTCTTTAAGGAGACTTAATGCGTATCCACAGGACATGTGGACTGTAAATATAAAAGTACCATGACGATCCTCCTTTGCCAGAGGACATCGAATTAGTCCACCATTCTAATTTCTGGGAAGAAATTACCAATGGGGAGGTGGCCAATGGAAAAAGATTGAATAAACAACGTACGGGTAACATTCTACTGGTAGGAGTGTGGCATGTTAGAAACCCGAATATGCTAGGAGATAGGAAATTTAAAAAGGGAAATGCAAAGGCTCAGTCTAGTAGAGCAAAAATGATAGGATTTCAGATCAGGCAAGGGTTAAGTGGCAGGATTCTTCTAATGGGAATCGAAAGCAAAGCAAAGCTAACGACAGTAATATAGATATGCATGCCAACGTCATATGCTGAAGATAAAGAGATAGAGTATATGAGGGCAACGAACTGATAAATGGAAATTATAAACTAACAATAAAGGGTTAGGAATGTTGTGGCAGGGGAAGAAGCTGAACACAGAGACTATGGACTTCAAATCAGCAAGGGGAAAGACTGAGTAAACTTCACCTGGTAGTAACGATTACATGCTTCATAAATCACAAGAGGCGGAGGTATATTTCAAAAAGACCATGAGGTATGGAAAGATACCATCTGAATTACATAATTGTGACACAAAGATTCCGAAATCAGATACTGGCTGTAAGGCGGACCCAGGAGTAGCTATAGATTCAGACCACAAGTTAATAATGATGATAAGTGGGCTGACGTTTAAGAGAATCGTCCTGAAATATCATTGTAGAATGTAGTAGAACACTGAAATACTAGGAAATGATGATGTGCGTTTGAAGTTCTGTGAGGCTGTAGATAAAGCGATAGTGAAAACCACAGTAGGCAGTTCAGTTAAAGAGGAGTGAACAACTCTAAAATGGGAATAGCAGCAGTTATACAGTCAAATACAGGTACAAGGATTACAACTACGGTTAAAAACGTTGAGTAACAGAAAAAATAAATGATCAATAAACGAAGAAGTAGAAAGCGACTGAGGAATAAAAAGATATAGGGCGACATGAGTCACTTAGGAATGAAATAAATAGACAGTACACGGAAGTTAATGCGAAAAGGTTGCAGGAAAAAGTTGCTGAAGGACTCATACGGCATATAGAAAATTCCAATCTGTCTTCGGTGAAATTAAAAGCGAAGGTATCATCATAAAGAGTGCTGAAGAATTCCTCTGTTAAACGTGGAGGAAAGAGTAAACATGTGGAAAGAATATATTTAGGGTCTCTACGATAGGGAGGAACTCTGTGATGACGTAACAGAAGAAGTGACAGGCGATATGAATGACATAGGTGTTTCAGTATTAGAATCAAACAGAGTTTTGGAAGACTTACTACCAAACAAGATCAAAGGGTCACAACATATTTCGGAGCGATTTCTAAAATCATTGGATAATGTGGCAATCAGTGGACTCTTCTTGTTGGTGTGCAGAATCTGTGAGAACTTCAGCAAACTTCCAGAAAAATATCATCCACACGTTTCCGAAGGTAAGTGCGAGAATTATAGCACAATCAGCTTAACAACTCAAGGGTCGAACTGTCTGAGAACAATAACAGACAAAAGATCGTTAAAGAACATTATGAATATTTTGGATGACTATTAGTTGGGCATTTGAAAGCTAAACGCACCTCAGAGGCAGTAGGTTTGCGCTTGACAGTGGAAACAAGGCTCATGAGAAACCAATGCACCTTCATGTTATTTACATTCAGCAACCAATTTTACAAGATATTCGAAATTGTCAGAAAAATTTCTATTACGTGTAGGAAAAAAACGGATAAGGTACAATAACAACCAGAAGACACAAAAAGATGGAAAGACCAAGAACGAAGTGCTCAGTTTGAAAAGAGTATGAGTCAAGGATATAGTATTTCCCCCCCTACTCACTCTGTACACCGAAGAAGCTTAGACGATTATAAAAGACTGGTTCATGAGGGGATTAAAATTCAGCGTGAAAGGACATCATTGATAAGATTCGTTGACGGCAGCGCACCTTCTTGGTGGCAGTTAAGAAAAATTAGACGACTTGTTCAGCCGAATGAAGAGCCTATCGTGTACAGAATATGGATTAATGGTAAGCTGAAGAAAGACGAAACTAATGTGGAGTAGCAGAATTGAGATTAGCAAGGAACCTAACGTCACCATGGATGGATTATGCTACCTTGGGTGCAAACTAACGCTCTGAATCTTCGACGTTGTTAGGCCACGTCATATTTTTTTCTGCTCGATCAATTTTTCGACAGCTGTGCAGTAATCTTCTTCAGGATCTTGAAGTGTTCACTTTAGCTGAACACCAGAAGACCCTGAAGAAAACCGCAGGAAAGAGGTCGAAACGTCGATAGTGTCGAAGAAATATGAGCGGCCGAAAAACCTAGAGGATTTCGACTGCAGTGACAAAGGACATGAAAACAGGCTGACTTCCATAAAGTAATTCACGAGGAATGAAGCAAGGAGGACGTAAAAAGCAGACTAAAATAGACGAAGAGGGCAATCGTGGCCAAGAAATGTCTATTGGCATCAAATATCGATCGTAATGTGGTGAAGACATCTCTAACAGTGTGCGTTGGGAACACAGCATTGTATGATTGCTAAAATAGGAATGAAGAGAATAGAAGAGATTGAGATGTGATGCTATAGAGGTATGTTGAATATTTCCTTTGGAATGTTATTTCAGTTATCTATTCCCTGCCCATCTTCACTACATCGGAGACTGGCTGTTAACGTAGGTTGTCACATATTATGAAGTAAACTAGTGTACAAAATTATTTTATGATGGTCAACTTTTTAGCCTTTATTCATCTATGGGAATACATTGCTTGATTACCTTCAGATAATAGTGTGTGAATATTTTGTTGATACAGTGCTAATATTGTAATTCAAGTACAAAAATTTACAAAAAGTGTGCTCTAATAAACAATCGTAAATATCTGATGAAGGCAACTTAAAACTTTAGCATCTAATTCAAATGTGAAATTAAAACGATCATTTAACATTTAAACTACATGACTTTCTTTTGGTCATCAGTCTACTGACTGGTATGATGCGGCCCGCCACGAATTCCTTTCCTGTGCTAACCTCTTCCTCTTCATCTATGAGTAGCACTTTCAACCTACGTCCTCAATTATTTGCTTGACGTATTCCAATCTCAGCCTTCCTCTACAGTTTTTGCCCTCTACAGCTCCCTCTGGTACCATGGAACTCATTCCCTCATGTCTTAGCAGATGTCCTATCATCCTGTCCCTTCTCCTTATCAGTTTTTTCCACATATTTCTTTCCTCTCCGATTCTGTGTAGAACCTCCTCATTCCTTACCTTATCAGTCCACCTAATTTTCAACATTCGTCTATAGCACCACATCTCAAATGCTTCGATCCCTTCTGATCCGGTTTTCCCACAGTCCATGTTTCACTACCATACAATGCTGTACTCCAGACGTACATCCTCACAAATGTCTTCCTCAAATTAAGGCCGGTATTTGATATTAGTAGACTTCTCTTGGCCAGAAATGCCTTTTTTGCCATAGCGAGTTGCTATTGATGTCCTCCTTGCTCCGTCCGTCATTGGTTATTTTACTGCCTAGGTAGCAGAATTTCTTAACTTCATTGACTTCGTGACCACCAATCCTGATGTTAAGTTTCTGGCTGTTCTCATTTCTACTACTTCTCATTACCTTCGTCTTTCTCCGATTTACTCTCAAACTGTACTGTGTACCCATTAGACTGTTCAGTCCGTTCAGCAGATCATTTAATTCTTCTTCACTTTCACTCAGGATAGCAATGTCATCAGCGAATCGTATCATTGATATCCTTTCACCTTGTATTTTAATTCCACTCCTGACTCATATCTTCTACACACCAACGTGAATAGTTGTTTTGTTGCAACTTCCCCCAATGATTTTAGAAATTCTGATGGAATGTTATCTATCCCTTCTGCCTTATTTGACCGTAAGTCCTCCAAAGCTCTTTTAAATTCCGATTCTAATACTGGATCCCCTATCTCTTCTAAATCGACTCATGTTTCTTCTTCTATCACATCAGACAAATCTTCACCCTCATAGAGGCTTTCAATGTATTCTTTCCACCTATCTGCTCTCTCCTCTGCATTTAACAGTGGAATTCCCGTTGCACTCTTAATGTTCCACCGTTGCTTTTAATGTCATCAAAGGTTGTTTTGACATTCCTGTATGCTGAGTCTGTCCTTCCGGCAGTCATATCTTTTTCTATGTCTTCACTTTTTTCCTGCAGCCATTTCGTCTTAGCTTCCCTGCACTTCCTATTTATTTCATTCCTCAGCGACTTGTATTTCTGTATTCCTGATTTTTCCGGAACATGTTTGTACTTCCTCCTTTCATCAATCAACTGAAGTATTTCTTCTGTTACCCATGGTTTCTTCGCAGCTACCATCTTTGTACCTATGTTTTCCTTCCCAACTTCTGTGATGGCCCTTTTTAGAGATGTCCATTCCTCTTCAACTGTACTGCCTACTGCGCTATTCCTTATTGCTCTATCTATAGCGTTAGAGAACTTCAAACGTATCTTGTCATTCCTTAGTACTTCCGTATCCCACTTCTTTGCGTTTTGTTCTTCCTGACTAATGTCTTGAACTTCAGCCTACTCTTCATCACTACTATATTGTGATCTGAGTCTATATCTGCTCCTGGGCACGCCTTACAATCCAGTATCTGATTTCGGAATCTCTGTCTGACCATAATGTAATCTAATTGAAATCTTCTCGTATCTCCCTGCCTTTTCCAAGTATACCTCCTCCTCTTGTGTTTCTTGAACAGGGTATTCGCTATTACTAGTTGAAACTTGTTACAGAACTCAATTAGTCTTTCTCCTCTTTCATTCCTTGTCCCAAGCCTATATTCTCCTGTAACCTTTTCTTCTACTCCTTCCCCTACAACTGCATTCCTGTCGCCCATGACTATTAGATTTTCGTCCCCCTTTACATACTGCATTACCCTTTCAATATCCTCATACACTTTCTCTATCTGTTCATCTTCAGCTTGCGACGTCGGCATGTATACCTGAACTATCGTTGTCGGTGTCTGTCTGCTGTCGATTCTGATTAGAACAACCTGGTCACTGAACTGTTCACAGTAACACACCCTCTGCCCTACCTTCCTATTCATAACGAATCCTACACCTGTTATACAATTTTCTGCTGCTGTTGATATTACCCGATAGTCATCTGACCAGAAATCCTTGTCTTCCTTCCACTTCACTTCACTGACCCCTACTATATCTAGATTGAGCCTTTGCATTTCCCTTTTCAGATTTTCTAGTTTCCCTACCACGTTCAAGCTTCTGACATTCCACGCCCCGACTCGTAGAACGTTATCCTTTCGTTGATTATTCAATCTTTTTCCCTTGGTAACCTCCGCCTTGGCCGTCCCCTCCCGGAGATCCGAATGGGGGACTATTCCGGAATCTTTTGCCAATGGAGAGATCATCATGACACTTCTTCAAATACAGGCCACATGTCCTGTGGATACAAGTTACCTGTCTTTAATGCAGTGGTTTCCATTGCCTTCTGCAACCTCATGTCGTTGATCATTGCTGATTCTTCCGCCTTTAGGGGCAATTTCCCACCCCTAGGACAAGAGAGTGCCGTGAACCTCTATCAGCTCTTCCACCCTCTTTGACAAGGCCGTTGGCAGAATGACGCTGACTTCTTATGCCAGAAGTCTTCGGCCGCCAATGCCGAAAATTTAGGGAGTGGCGGGGATCGAACCCGGGACCGAAGACGTTTTTGATTATGAATCAAAGACGCTACCCCTTTTTTTAATAATTTTTTTAAATCCCTTTTTTTTCGCTATTGTTCGTTGCATCTGCTCGGCGCGGACGTCGTAAGACATCCATTTATGTTCGTTGTTGATCTATTGACTCAGTTTTTTTATTACAGAGAGCACGTTACCCTCTGACCGAACACGCTATCCCTAGACCACGGGTACATGACTCTTAGATAATGTTAATAAACTTAAGTGTTTTATCAGCCAGTCAAATTTGTTTACTATATTCACATTGTTCTCGAGATGGTCTGAAGCGTCTTTTCACGGTCCGTGCGGCTTCCCCGTCGGAGGTTCGAGTCTTCCCTCGGGCATGGATGTGTGTGTCGTTCTTAGCGTAAGTTAGTTAAGTTAGATTAAGTAGTGTGTAAGCTTAGGGAACGATGACCTCAAATGTTTGGTCCCATAAGACCTTAACACAAATTTGTAAATTTTACATACTATCTTGTTGCATTTATTGCTAATTCTAAAAAGAAAACTATGCTGAGCTTAGCTCGTTAAATGATGAATGTGTGCCGGCCGGAGTGGCCGTGCGGTTCTAGGCGCTGCAGTCTGGAACCGAGCGACCGCTACGGTCGCAGGTTCGAATCCTGCCTCGGGCATGGATGTGTTTGATGTCCTTAGGTTACTTAGGTTTAATTAGTTCTAAGTTCTAGGTGACTGATGACCTCAGAAGTTACGTCGCATAGTGCTCAGAGCCATTTGAACCATTTTGATGAATGTGTCAGCAATCGGTTTGGAACATTCGGCGACAATAACATCTTACAGAAATACAGCTTTCCATTTCAAATAACTCTGCTGTGGTAAAATTATGTTGTCTGTAAATTCTGGGGAAATATTTTGCATAATTTTCCGATTAGAGGCTTCCCAGATATCCCCTATCACTCCAAGTAACAGCATAATATTTTCTATATCATATATTTGTCCATATTATATGCAAAGGATCCACAATGCACAAAATAAAAAGAATATTTAACTCATAAACTGCGTCCGAAATACCAATTAATTGTTAATCTTAATCTGTGAAACGGACTTTCGTCAATACAGTGCTGTACCTTTAGAGCATACAAGTGAGAATCGTATTTATGAAACAAACTTCAACATACGTTCTTGTGTAAGGGTTGAGTTCAATGACGACCCTGAAGTCGTACTTCGTGGTGTTTTAACATCGCAAGTTTACGCATTATGTTTCTTCCTAAGTACCCGCTGTTATCCAGGTATGTGTTTATTCCAATATTCTATTAGTCTATTTTCTCCTTACATCTCTCTCTCTGACCATGTCCTACTTACCCCCCTCCCCACATCTCTGTCGACCACCTCCTGCCCCTCTCTCTCATCCACCTCCTCCATCCCCCATTCTCTGCCATCTGCTCCTGCCCCACTCTCTGTCTGTCCTTCTCTCCACTCTCTCTATCCATCTTCTCCTTCCCCCTCTGGTCCATCTGCTGCCTCTGTCGGTCTCCTCCTCTAATCATATGGGTTCCTCCCCCGTTTTCTTGGGCCATCTGTCCCTTTCTTTGTCTGTTTCCTCCTTCGCTCTCTGTCTGTGCATCTCCTCCTCTCCTCTTTCTGTCCATCACTCACCCTCCTCTCCCTGCCCATCTCCTCCCTCTCGCCATCGATCTGCTCCACACTCTTCACGCTGTCCATCACCTCCTTCCCCTCTTTCGTCTGTGTCCTTCTCTCCCCTCTCTCTATTCATCTCCTCCTCAACCCCTTTCACTGATTCTTTCCGTCTTCTCCTCTGTCCATCACCTCATCCTCCTTCTCTCTGAGAACTCCTCTTCCTCCCTGTCACTGTGCATCTCCTACTCCTTCCTTACTCTGTGCATTTCATCCTCTTTGCATTTCCTCCTCTTCCCTCTGATCACTTTCCCATCCCCCGCTATCTGTTCATCATCACCCCCCCCTATCTGTGTCCATCTTCTCTGAGCTCTTTCTGTCTGTCCATCTGCTCCTGCCCCTTCCTCTCTCCACGTTGTCTCCCCCAACCCAATAGGTCATTTTTCGGATTGTAACTCTGTGCCAGATTCAAGGCTTTAGGCTGAGTTTTTTACTTGTGACTTTGCCCAGGTATGCATATGTGAAATATATTTCATATATTTTTAACATATTTCACATGTATTTGTACAAATATTTTACCTGTATTCAGGTGAATTCAGTTCTGCAGTTTTATATTCAAACAGATCTCCTGTAGTATGTACCGTACAGTTATTTAATACACTCCTGGAAATGGAAAAAAGAACACATTGACACCGGTGTGTCAGACCCACCATACTTGCTCCGGACACTGCGAGAGGGCTGTACAAGCAATGATCACACGCACGGCACAGCGGACACACCAGGAACCGCGGTGTTGGCCGTCGAATGGCGCTAGCTGCGCAGCATTTGTGCACCGCCGCCGTCAGTGTCAGCCAGTTTGCCGTGGCATACGGAGCTCCATCGCAGTCTTTAACACTGGTAGCATGCCGCGACAGCGTGGACGTGAACCGTATGTGCAGTTGACGGACTTTGAGCGAGGGCGTATAGTAGGCATGCGGGAGGCCGGGTGGACGTACCGCCGAATTGCTCAACACATGGGGCGTGAGGTCTCCACAGTACATCGATGTTGTCGCCAGTGGTCGGCGGAAGGTGCACGTGCCCGTCGACCTGGGACCGGACCGCAGCGACGCACGGATGCACGCCAAGACCGTAGGATCCTACGCAGTGCCGTAGGGGACCGCACCGCCACTTCCCAGCAAATTAGGGACACTGTTGCTCCTGGGGTATCGGCGAGGACCATTCGCAACCGTCTCCATGAAGCTGGGCTACGGTCCCGCACACCGTTAGGCCGTCTTCCGCTCACGCCCCAACATCGTGCAGCCCGCCTCCAGTGGTGTCGCGACAGGCGTGAATGGAGGGACGAATGGAGACGTGTCGTCTTCAGCGATGAGAGTCGCTTCTGCCTTGGTGCCAATGATGGTCGTATGCGTGTTTGGCGCCGTGCAGGTGAGCGCCACAATCAGGACTGCATACGACCGAGGCACACAGGGCCAACACCCGGCATCATGGTGTGGGGAGCGATCTCCTACACTGGCCGTACACCACTGGTGATCGTCGAGGGGACACTGAATAGTGCACGGTACATCCAAACCGTCATCGAACCCATCGTTCTACCATTCCTAGACCGGCAAGGGAACTTGCTGTTCCAACAGGACAATACACGTCCGCATGTATCCCGTGACACCCAACGTGCTCTAGAAGGTGTAAGTCAACTACACTGGCCAGCAAGATCTCCGGATCTGTCCCCCATTGAGCATGTTTGGGACTGGATGAAGCGTCGTCCCACGCGGTCTGCACGTCCAGCACGAACGCTGGTCCAACTGAGGCGCCAGGTGGAAATGGCATGGCAAGCCGTTCCACAGGACTACATCCAGCATCTCTACGATCGTCTCCATGGGAGAATAGCAGCCTGCATTGCTGCGAAAGGTGGATATACACTGTACTAGTGCCGACATTGTGCATGCTCTGTTGCCTGTGTCTATGTACCTGTGGCTCTGTCAGTGTGATCATGTGATGTATCTGACCCCAGGAATGTGTCAATAAAGTTTCCCCTTCCTGGGACAATGAATTCACGGTGTTCTTATCTCAATTTCCAGGAGTGTATAATAGTTCCATTCAGTGGTATATGTCACTGGTGTCGGTGAACTGTGATGTGAATGGAGTTAGTAGTAGGAAATACTAAATTAAAACGTCTGCATGATGCGGTATTTTTCCAGTCATCTCAGTGTTTATCACGTCATATCTCTTGAACAATGTGTCGTAGAATGATAATTCTTTCTACGTAGATTCAACGGCATATGTTGATAATGACTACAGACTATGCTACGATTTGCGTTAATAGTAAAGAAGTAATAAACTGAAACATCATGCGTGATATGGTACCACTTGAGGTAATATCTCCTGAACAATGTGTAGCACATTGATATACCTTTCAGGTACACTCAACAGCAGAAGTGTTGCGAATAACGTTAGTAGCAACGAAGTACTTCATTTAAACGCCTTGCATGATGCGGTAGTTTTTCATGCATTCAGATTATATGGCGTCATATATTTTGATTGAAGTGTCGTATAATGACGTAATTTTTTTTTTTTTTTGAACATTCGTTGGTATATGTGAATACTATCAGCAAAATGTGTCACGAATACGGTTAGTGGTAAAGAAATAATAAATTAAAACGTCGTACTTAAATTGGCAGCTTTACTAGGCGAACAGCGAAAAAAGTAGTAAGCTGTAAACTCTTTTCCTTGCATCATTTGTGTGGGTAGTCAGTGAGAAATGTTTGAAAGTAGGTGCTAAGTTGGTTGTGAGTCAGTAAATGGTATCATTCTCAAACATTGCATAACTCAAGTAAGGGTCTTCTCGTGTCGCGGGCTACACTGCTTTTTCACTCCCATCCCTTTGACAGGTAGGTAGTTTTTACCCTCACTGCGATTTTTACCAGACAGTAGGTGACATGTGTACCAAGTTTGGTTGAAATATATCTAGTAGTTTAGGAGGAAATGTGGAACATACGTACTTGCATACATGTATACATAAATATGTACGTCCATTTTTACAATTTGTGCGGATTTCAAAGCTGTTCGCAGTATGGCAGTAGTATACACACAACGATCAGCGTCGGTGCCAATTCGCATACAAGGCAATAGTAATTTTAATAGTGGTTGATAATTACCTTTATAATGATAAAGCTGCAAGAAAGCAGACAGCGGACGTCAATTTTAAAACTCGCGTGCATTAGTATTTAGGAAGTACCTATGTCAACGATTCCTACTAAGCTCCCGATCCACGGTATCATTTACATGATTCTACAAGTCTCTGGATACTTCACCATCGGTATTAACACTTTGACCACATAGCACTTTTATTCCCTAACATACAAGTACAAATACGTTGTTCCTTTTCCCTGCAGAAAAGTGGCTTCACTAGCATATACTCCAAAAGAAGAAAAACACGGGGCTCCACGAAGGAATTGCGCGATTGGGACTGAAATCATTAGAAATTGTGTACATATGGAGAAAAACATATGATTACGATTTCTGAAAAAATGGGTGAGTTATTCAAGAGAAAGAGCTTCACAATTTGGGCAAGTCAGTAATGCAACGGTCCAACTTATGCTCTTTTGCAAACAGTTTGTTGTGGGTTGGCAGGAGAGCCAACACCGGGTTAATAGAGGAAGCCGAAAGGCACGCGTTTTAGCTCACGCAGGCTGGCGTGAGGTCTGGAACAGGACAAGGAAATTAGACTTTAGAAAAAACGGACGTAGCTGGTGGAATACTTAACTTTAATCCATTAATGGTGAACGTCGCTCTTGACGGTACATGTTTTACAGTATCAATAGTAACTGGTAATGGCGCCTTGCTAGGTCGTAGCAAATGACGTAGCTGAAGGCTATGCTAACTATCGTCTCGGCAAATGAGAGCGTATTTTGTCAGTGAACCATCGCTAGCAAAGTCGGTTGTACAACTGGGGCGAGTGCTAGGAAGTCTCTCTAGACCTGCCGTGTGGCGGCGCTCGGTCTGCAATCACTGATAGTGCCGACACGCGGGTCCGACGTATACTGACGGACCGCGGCCGATTTAAAGGCTACCACCTAGCAAGTGTGGTGTCTGGCGGTGACACCACACAGTTACTCTGTTTGGCATTGATTAAAGCTGCTGAAAATCCTTCTGTGGGATATAGCGCCAAAATCAGCCCAACTGGTGTGTTAGATCGTCGAAATCCCGAGCAGAAAATCTCATCGTACGCGGGCGGGTATTATTTTGGTGAAATATAAGTCCAGGATGTCGTGCTACGAACGGCAGAAAAGGGGCGTGTAATATCAACGACATACCGCTGTGCTGTAAGGATTCCGTGGATGATAACCAAAGGTGTCCTGCTATGAAAAGAAATGGCACCCTGGACGTCACTCCTGGTTGTTGGTCTGTATGGCAAGCAACAACCAATTTGGTACCCCACCGCTTTACGGAGGTCTCCAGACACGTCTTCAGCCTGGAATCTCATTACCTGTAGTGTAATTGTCTTCAGTGATGAATCCCACTCGAATCTGAGCCCCGATGACCTGCGAAGACCTGTCTGCAGACCGCCCCAGACGCCAGCCTGACAGTCGCATGCCATACGGCCAGACAGCCAGGAATGATGGTCTCAGGTGCCATTTCTTTTCAAATCAGGATCCCTTAGGTTGTCATCCAGGGTCCCTTTACACCACAGCGATACGTCAATAATATTACACCCGCTGTATTGTTGTCCTTCAGGGCAATCCATCCTGGACTTACAATCAGCAAGATAATGGCCGCTCACAAATGGCGACAGTCTGTACTGCTTGTCTTCGTGTTTTCCAAACCCTGGCTTGCACAGCAAGGTCGCCATATCTCTCCCGAACTGAGAATATTTGGAGCATTTGGGGGAAGACTTTCCAACCAACTAGGGATTTAGACGCCCTAATTCTCAAACTGGACAGACTTTGATCAGCGCCAGAGGTGGACCAAAGTGGTATTGACATGCTCAATTTTTTATGCTTCTGAACAAATAATCCAATTTTTCTGGAATGTTTGCCTGTAGCTGTACATCACGTCTGCTGATTTCCACGTCCGACTCGGATAATTACTTCGTGACATGTCTATTTCAATACAAAAGTATGCTCATACCGCAACATTTCGGATCTTGGCCGATCCGTCGGCTATTGCTGGTCGCTATTGTCAGCGACAGCGCCGCTTTTCCAATTTCCAGGGACGAGGGCTATTCACTAGCACTGACGTAATAAGACAGGTCCTCTCTTAATCTGACAAAAAATAAAGTCCTTAGAACTATCCAGTGGTCTCCAAAGGCGTGTGATTTCCACAGGACGTCTGGCGTTGCGGAAGTTTGTTTCAAAGAGACATAAGGAATGTTTCAGCAGGTAACAGCGCCTCACATTAGTTCTGTGAGCGTCGATAGAAAATGGTCAGTCTAAGTGGTCACATTTTGGAGTGAGTGGTTCTCTCTCTTTGTGGAATGTTTGGAAATTGTTCGGAAGTGCTGTGAAGGATATTCTGTTATTGTGTAATTATCTGTTCTGATCAGGCGTTATTGTCTCAAAAAAAGGTTAAAATGTGTGTGAAGTCTTATGGGACTTAACTGCTAAGGTCATCAGTCCCTAAGTTTACACACTATTTAACCTAAATTATCCTAAGGAGAAACACACACCCATGCCCGAGGGAGGACTCGAACCTCCGCCTGGACCAGCCGCACAGACCATGACTGCCACTATTGTCTCGTTCACTTTCTTTGTTTGAGTGCAAAATCTTTTCGTATGGTTAGCTTACGTCTTGTCCAAAGAGACGTGAAATATTTATGAACGGGTTTTGCAATGTAACATTGTTGTTTGTGAAAACTTTTCTTATTATGAAAATTTTGTAACGTAAGAAATTATTGTTAATAACTTTTGACGTACGACGCCAAGCTAGCAGTAAAAGTGTGATGTATGTTTTTGAGTGAGGAAGAAGACGACAACGACAGTGAAAGTGAGTGGTTGAAGTACTCTAGGGAATGGACGGTCACCGTATATCGATAAAAATCAAATAATTTCAATAAAATTCGAACTATGACTCGTGGGAGGTAATGATAAAGGAATGCAAAACGAAGTAGCTTACCTAGAAGGTGATAAATGGTAATTAGTCTGAAATAATCGCCTGTGTGGACGACGTTGTTATGGGCTATGTAGTGGCGTTGTGTTAATATGGTCTGGAAAATTTTATGGAGCACAATCGCCTTTGTAAAGCGATCCAGCGAGTGTGGAAAGGCAGAAAAGTGTGTTAAAAGGCTGAAAATCGGACAGAACTATTCTCAGGTGAATATATACTGGAGAGAAGAGTATACGATATAATCGTGAAGGTGAAGACAGCTAGCATCTATGTTATTCCTAAGAGTTTAATAACTGATGGACACTGATTTGGGATGTTCAGATGAAGTGGAAACAACTAGTCATTAGCAAGAAGCAATAGTTTCTTCAGAAAAGAGCCAACACTTGTACGAACTGTATCAAGTGAATGAAGTATGTATACGGACGGTTAAATATTGTGGAGACATCCAATATGGCGACCAAACATTACTATCGAATAAACTGTAAAAGCACAGTGCAAAGTGGCGCTCTAGCCGTCTTAATCGCCTCGTTGTCGACGGAGCATTCACCCTAATGTTCCTTTTTTGTGTGACGTTTCAAATAAATGTGCAAGAGAGGAAGCAAATAAATTCAGTTTTGTAAATACTGACTCAAGACAATAAAACCGAACACCGTGAACCAGACATGAGCAAACTTAGTGACCGGCGGGCTTGACTCATTTGAGTCTGCGAGCCACCTCGTCACGTGACGTCAGGCGACAGCAGCGCTCCAGCAGCATAAAATCAAAACTCTGGCGTCTGTGACGTTAATGTTCGTGGCGTAACGCAATTATACTAGTGCCACCCTTACCTCGACATGCCACGCCAACAAATTATGTCCCAATACACGCTTTTTTGAGAGTACATGGAATTTATGTTCATCCCGTCTTCAGATGTTAACGTTTATTAATGGATTGTGAGCACTGCTTCTTTACTTACGAAGTTTTAGAATAGCTGCCTTAAGACTTCCGTTGCAAAATCAGTCGGTCGAGAAGAGTATGTTCATGCAGTGTTACAGATTAATAATGTATTTCAAATATTAAAAGCAATTTCCATGTAGCATGAAATGGAGTTAGAGCAGTTTTCATTTTATTGTATTGCGCATTTGACCACTGCTTGTAATACTGCCTAATTAAGTAAAAGTTGACTTCGAATGTGCCATTAAAAAGTTGCATGCCTTACTGAAGCACATTTGGCTCTAAGAGAGAAAAAATGTATTCACCAGATTTATTTTAAATAGGATGAAAGGTTCAGTTGAAAATTGATTGCGTAATGGAAAAGCTGGTTTTCGTGCCCATTCAGTTGTGTTGATATTATTAATATCCTTAGGATCATATTACAGCAAAGCAAAGAACTCGAGGCAACCATGCACCTGACATTCACTGATATTCAAAAGGCCTTTGATTCTGTGAAACATCAACTGCTCTAGCAGGTGTTCTGGAAGTATGGTATACCGCAGATGACTCTAAACATAATTTTCTTTTTTTTTTTTTGGTCATCAGTCTACTGACTGGTATGATGCGGCCCGCCACGAATTCCTTTCCTGTGCTAACCTCTTCATCTCAGAGTAGTACTTGCAACCTACGTCCTCAATTATTTGCTTGACGTTTTCCAATCTCTGTCTTCCTCTACAGTTTTTGCCCTCTACAGCTCCCTCTAGTACCATGGAACTCATTCCCTCATGTCTTAGCAGATGTCCTATCATCCTGTCCCTTCTCCTTATTAGTGTTTTCCACATATTCCTTTCCTCTCCGATTCTGCGTAGAACCTCCTCATTCCTTACCTTATCAGTCCACCTAATTTTCAACATTCGTCTATAGCACCACATCTCAACTGCTTCGATTCTCTTCCGTTCCGGTTTTCCTACAGTCCATGTTTCACTACCATACAATGCTGTGCTCCAGACGTACATCCTCACAAATGTCTTCCTCAAATTAAGGCCGGTATTTGATATTAGTAGACTTCTCTTGGCCAGAAACGCCTTTTTTGCCATAGCGAGTGTGCTTTTGATGTCCTCCTTGCTCCGTCCGTCATTGGTTATTTTACTGCCTAGGTGGCGGAATTCCTTAACTTCATTGACTTCGTGACCACCAATCCTGATGTTAAGTTTCTCGCTGTTCTCATTTCTACTACTTCTCATTACCTTCGTCTTGCTCCAATTTACTCTCAAACCATACTGTCTACTCATTAGACTGCTCATTCCGTTCAGAAGACCATTTAATTCTTCTTCACTTTCACTCAGGATAGCAATGTCATCAGCGAATCGTATCATTGATATCCTTTCACCTAGCATTTTAATTCCACTCCTGAACCTTTCTTTTATTTCCATCATTGCTTCCTCGATGTACAGATTGAAGAGTAGGCGCGAAAGGCTACAGCCTTGTCTTACACCCTTCTTAATACGATCACTTCGTTCTTGATCGTCCACTCTTATTAATCCCTCTTGGTTGTTGTACATATTCTATATGACCCGTCTCTCCCTATAGCTTACCCCTACTTTTCTCAGAATCTCGAACAGCTTGCACCATTTTATGTAGTCGAACGCTTTTTCCAGGTCGACAAATCCTATGAAAGTGTCTTGATTTTTCTTTAGCCTTGCTTCCATTATTAGCCGTAACGTCAGAATTGCCTCTCTCGTCCCTTTACTTTTCCTACAGCCAAACTGATCGTCACCTAGCGCATTCTCAATTTTCTTTTCCGTTCTTCTGTATATTATTCTTGTAAGCAGCTTCGATGCATGAGCTGTTAAGCTGATTGTGCGATAATTCTCCCACTTGTCAGCTCTCGCCGTCTACGGAATTGTGTGCATGATGCTTTTACGAAAGTCAGATGGTATATCGCCAGACTCATATCTTCTACACACCAACGTGAATAGTCGTTTTGTTGCAACTTCCCCCAATAATTTTAGAAATTCTGATGGAATGTTATCTATCCCTTCTGCCTTATTTGACCGTAAGTCCTCCAAAGCTCTTTTAAATTCCGATTCTAATACTGGATCCACTATCTCTTCTACATCGACTCCTGTTTCTTCTTCAATCACATCAGACAAATCTTCACCCTCATAGAGGCTTTCTATGTAGTCTTTCCACCTATCTGCTCTCTCCTCTGCACTTAACAGTGGAATTCCCGTTGCACTCTTAATGTTACCTCCGTTGCTTTTAATGTCACCAAAGGTTGTTTTGACATTCCTGTATGCTGAGTCTGTCCTTCCGACATTTTTCTATGTCTTCACTTTTTTCCTGCAGCCATTTCGTCTTAGCTTCCCTGCACTTCCTATTTATTTCATTCCTCAGCGACTTGTATTTCTGTATTCCTGATTTTCCCGGAACATGTTTGTACTTCCTCCTTTCATCAATCAACTGAAGTATTTCTTCTGTTAACCATGGTTTCTTCGCAGCTACCATCTTTGTACCTATGTTTTCCTTCCCAACTTCTGTGATGGCCCTTTTTAGAGATGTCCATTCCTCTTCAACTGTACTGCCTACTGCGCTATTCCTTATTGCTCTATCTATAGCGTTAGAGAACTTCAAACGTATCTCGTCATTTCTTAGTACTTCCGTATCCCACTTCTTTGCGTTTTGATTCTTCCTGACTAATGTCTTGAACTTCAGCCTACTCTTCATCACTACTATATTGTGATCTGAGTCTATATCTGCTCCTGGGTACGCCTTACAATCCAGTATCTGATTTCGGAATCTCTGTCTGACCATGATGTAATCTAATTGAAATCTTCCCCTATCTCCCGGCCTTTTCCAAGTATACCTCCTCCTCTCGTGATTCGTGAACAGGGTATTCGCTATTACTAGTTGAAACTTGTTACAGAACTCAATTAGTCTTTCTCCTCTTTCATTCCTTGTCCCAAGCCTATATTCTCCTGTAACCTTTTCTTCTACTCCTTCCCCTACAACTGCATTCCAGTCGCCCATGACTATTAGATTTTCGTCCCCCTTTACATACTGCATTACCCTTTCAATATCCTCATACACTATCTGCTCATCTTCAGCATGCGACGTCGGCATGTATACCTGAACTATCGTTGGCGGTGTTGGTCTGCTGTCGATTCTGATTAGAACAACCCGGTCACTGAACTGTTCACAGTAACACACCCTCTGCCCTACATTCCTAATCATAACGAATCCTACACCTGTTATACCATTTTCTGCTGCTGTTGATATTACCCGATACTCATCTGACCAGAAATCCTTGTCTTCCTTCCACTTCACTTCACTGACCTCTACTATATCTATATTGAGCCTTTGCATTTCCCTTTTCAGTTTTTCTAGTTTCCCTACCACGTTCAAGCTTCTGACATTTCACGCCCCGACTCGTAGAACGTTATCCTTTCGTTGATTATTCAATTTTTTTCTCATGGTAGCCTCCCCCTTGGCAGTCCCCTCCCGGAGATCCGAATTGGGGACTATTCCAGAATCTTTTGCCAATGGAGAGATCATCATGACACTTCCACAACATGGCCTGTGGATACACATTATTTGTCTTTAATGCAGTGTTTTCCATTGCTTTCTGCATCCTCATGTCATTGATCATTGCTGATTCTTCCGCCTTTAGGGGCAATTTCCCACCCCTAGGACAAGAGAGTGCCCTGAACCTCTATCCGCTCCTCCGCCCTCTTTGACAAGGCCGTTGGCAGAATGAGGCTGACTTCTTATGCCGGAAGTCTTCGGCCGCCAATGCTGATTATTTATCAAAATTTAGGCAGTGGCGGGGATCGAACCAGGGACCGAAAACGTTTTGATTATGAATCAAAGACGCTACCCCTTTTTTTTTTTCAAAAGAAAACAAAGACTCCAATTATACTGGTTTCTCCTTCCAGTAAACAAAAATGAGTCTCCTTCGTCTTGTTGGCGAAGAAGCAATCTTTTGGAACAAAAAAAGTTTCTCAAATCCAAAATCAAATTTCTTGTTCCTGTAAGAACAAACTATGAGGAATAAATAAGGAAAAGCTTTTTATGTCGTCGTGCGACTTGTAGTTAAAGTCCAGTTCTTACAGAAGCTCCTGAAGTGTATCCGCCTACAGCATGCCAGCTCGTCCAAACGTGTCTTCTCCTGGCGTAGGCGTGGGTTCTGTGTAGCAGATCTATTCAGGTCGGTTCGTTTTATACAGTTTTCAGCTTTTCAGGGCTTGGACGTTCCAGCTACTAGGTGGGTCATCGAAAGTGCTCCGTAAGAAATTGGAAAAATATTGTTTATAGCGTGGGTTGCGTATCAGGACGCAGTGTCGTTCGTTGAGATAAGTCCAATATCCTAGCGTAGACTTGTCGCCAGAAGTAAAAAGATAGCGGATCGTGTGGCCACAGATCCAATTCACAGAGTTAGTTTTGGCGGAGGGGTAGAAAGTCTTATCGGGGTACAAAAGCATGTGGACGTCGATCTGAGCCGGTGTCTGGCGAGTAAGAAACGCCAAAATTCGCCGCGCAAGTGTCCAGACGTCTAGCGCTGTGCCACAGTGGAACCGGTGGACATCCGTGTCTTCCACTCCACAGTGGGTGCAGAGGGATGAATCGGCGAGATGGATGCGGTGCAGACGATCTCGGTAACTTGTTTGCCATTCACGGTGATGTACCACGCTGATTGAACGTCTGACTCGAGAAAACGCACATGGATCGCCTTCCACATGTGTCGCCACATGTACTGTGGATACTTACGTTCGATGGGGTTGGACAGGCGGCACTGTTGTAACAATTCGGAGACTGTTTTAGTGAGGTACAAAGGTGTAAGTGGTAAGGACCGGTAGATATAACTGAACTCCAGGAAAAATCGTTGGATGTAATAAAAGGGGGTTGGAGTGGTCGATACCAGTACTGGGGCGGACAAGGAGGCCGGTGCAAAGTTGTGAAGCAGGAGGCTAGTAAGGCTCTGCGGGCAACGATGCCAAAGTTTTAGTTGGGAGCTGACGTATAGTGCCTTGACACGAGTCGGCACGTGGATGAGTCCCACCCCGCCACGATCTCGTGGCAGTGCAAGGGACTCATACTGCACCTTGAATAACATCCCCGAGCTGACGAAGGAGCCGAAAGCCATCAACAGTCGTCGCGCCTGGAGATTTGGGACTGGTAGTACTTGAGCCACGTGTGGTATACGGGAAGCATTGTTCACGTATTGCGCGCGTTGGATAACGTCGATAGCTCGTAGCCGGTGATCTGCGAGATGTGCTCTGATTGTCTGTAGCAAGCGTCTACCATTGATAGTCGCTGAGCGGCGCAGGTCTGCTGTGAAATCAAGTCCAAGACACCGTATGGTGGCGGCGACACTAAGGGGGTCAGCGCATCTCTCCGGCAAGCCCTCACCAATGAGCAGGACCTTGGATTTTGACACGTTGAGGCAGCTCCCCGACGCTTCGCCGTAAGTCGCCACCCATGCCAGTGCTGCTCGTACTTCATCTTCACTGCGCAGATATAGTACTATGTCGTCTGCGTAGGCTGTACAACAAAAACGGTGGCCTTGCACAGCCATGCCTTCCAAACGTTGGCGCATGCCCTGGAGCAGGGGTTCCAAGGCGAAAGCATACAAAATCGTGGAAAGAGGGCATCCTTGTCGTACAGATCGTGCGATGACCAGGGACGGTGTAAGACGACCATTGTACATGATTTTAGAGGTTGCACTACTCAACAAGCGCATAATCATCCGTTACAATACCGCCAGGAAAACCGATATGCTGAAGAACTGTCCGTAAATAGAAGTGGTCAACACGGTCGAAAGCCTGGCTAAACTCCAGTGAAGCCAAGGCGCCAGGGAGACGCTGATGATGCGCTAATGCTATCATGTCTCTGTAACGGCAAAGGGCCGTACGGATGTTGTTGTCGCCTCCGAGGGAAGTCTGGTCGCCGGATGTGACGTAACGTGCGACCTTCTTGAGACGCGATGCCAGTAGCCGTGTGAATATTTTCATGTCGCTGTTGAGCAAAGTAATTGGTCGATAGTCTTGGACCCTCGATAACCCGCGCGGTTTATGTACGGGGATGATAATTCCTTCTAGAAAGGCGCTCGGGACCACTGTCATCGGTGACATCAGCTCTTGTGCGATTGCCGTCCACGTGGAAGCCAACAAATAGTGAAAACTTTTATAAAATTCGATGGGGATACCGTCAGGTCCAGGAGATCTGTTATCGGAACCCGCCTTGATAGCGTCTAGCACTTCATCGGTGGTTACGTCGTCTTGGAGGTCATGCACTGCATCCTCTGGAAGAGTGTTCGTAGTAAGCTGAGCGACTTCTGTGATCAGTGCTGCAGAATGCCGTACGGCTGCGTATAGCCCGGCAAAATGAGCATGGAGAGCACGACCGATGCTTTGTTGGGTGTCGTGCCGGCGCCCATCCACATCAGTGAGGACTTGGATCAATGCTCGTCGTCGTCGTTGTCTTTCTTGAAGGAGGTGGTACATCGACGGACGCTCTTGAGGGATACGATTAGAAGCTCGAGAACGGACTACAGTGCCTTCCAAGTTACGCCACATGATCAAGGAGATCTGCGCCTTCGTGCGATGGACCATCGACTGCCGGGCTGGCGAGAAAGACATCGTCGTACAGTCACGTAGAATGGTGTAGTAGAAGTGCAGGGTATTAGTTTGCCACGCCTTTAATTCCTTCCCATAACTTATCAGAGTCTTCCTGAGGGTCGGCTTTGCACAGGAGAGCCACCATGATAAGGTGGAGTCATAGGCTCCTCGACGATGGTGGCAGCGTGCCCACGCTTCTTCGACCATACGGCGACAGTCTGAGGAGGTCAGGTGAGCGACATTGAGTTTCCACAGACCACGACTATGCCACACTTGCTGTCGGGCGAGAGTGACGTCACAGAGGTATGCATCATGGTCTGAAAAGGCCAAGGGCCAGACTTCCGCATGACGTGTGCCATCAGCAAGGGAGCGGGTAACGTAGATGCGATCTATGCGGCTTGACGAGTGAGAGGTGTAGAATGTATAGCCCGGTTGAATTCCGTGGAGCTTCTTCCATGTGTCAACAAGTCGGAGACGGTCGATGACCACTGAGAGAGATGCACAAGGGGAATGTCACGGGAGTTGGTCCGCGGGCTCTTGTGTCGAGTTAAAATCCCCACCGAGTACCAAATCGTCCTGCGGACCGGTGAAGAGGGGTGTGACGCTTTCGGCAAAAAAAGTTTGTCGGTCATGACGGCGGCCAGTGCCGGACGGAGCGTAGATATTAATAATACGCACGCCGAACAGTGTGAGCGCCATACCTCGCGCAGTGGGGAGGTAGATGACGTCCTCAGCAGGGAGTCCGTCGCGTAGCAGGATGGCGACGCCGCTACCGGTATCGGATGCGGGGGAATCATGGGCGTTGTATCAGGTGGGAACTAGGAAGTCAGCCACAAACACCTCTTGTAAGAGTGCTATATCCACATCCGCAGAGTAAATAGTGTCTCTGAACATGGCCAGTTTATGGGGGGCACGAATGGTGGCAAGATTCATCGTGGCGATACGATATTGCTGTGTGCGGCCATCCTCAGTATTTGCAGAACGTGCGGTAGAAGTAGCCGGCAGGTGGAGACCCGCCGGTGGTCCCGCAGTGGTGATAATTACTGGCGGGGCGCCAGCCCCAGTGTCGCCGAGGTGGACTCCTGTGCAGACACGCTGGCAGTCTGTTCCGCTTCTTCTTCAACGTCATCGGCCCAGGAAGCTGACGACGTGGACATGTGACGGTCACGTACTTCCGGAACGGGTGTTCTGGATTCCGCAACATGAGTGGCAGGGAGACCGCCGTCGTTGGCAACGGCGAGGACACGTCCCGAACCGGGAGAGGTGGCGTCACAGGAGGGGCGCCTGTTGCTGCCACATCGCGTGACTGGACGTAATGTGGGAGATCACCGTCAGACATCAGGTCGACATCTCGTGGGGCCGTCTGAGAGAGGGGGTCATCGGAAGGCGTTCGTCGTCGTTTCCTGTGTTTGCGAGGCGACCGCTGTTTTCTGATGTGGCCTTCTGAATCAGAATGTGGTCGCCCGTCGTCTGACGCCGATCCCGTCTGGACAAAGGCAGACGTCGGCACGACACCGAGGTCGACGTCCATGGTTCCAACAGGAACATCGGTTTCGGTCTGCAAACCGGACGGTCCTGAAGCGAGCACTGGAGGCGACGCCGTGCTTGTGTCCTCGGCGCGTTGTGCTGCGGCGGGTGGCGTTGACGATGCTGCTGGCGCAATCGAGATTGGTACGACGGGGTCCTGTGCAACCTTGGCGTAGGTGGTGGGTAAGGATGTGACCGTTGAAGCCTGGGTCTCTTCACGTAACGGCGTCTGTATTAAACGGCGGTGTAAGCATTCGGAACGTACATGTCCCTCCTGGCCACATCCTGCGCACGTTCGTGGCTGTCCATCATACATGACGATGGCCCTCACACCGCCAATCAGCAGGTATGATGGGACATGTTTCGTCAGTTCAATTTTTATTTGCCGGATGCCATTTAATACGGGGTGGGTCGTAAATGTTTGCCACTTCTCCGCGACGTGACCCAAGACGGTGCCATATGGTTGGAAAGCGGCAATGACCATATCCTGAGGCACCTCGAACGGGAGCTCAAACACCCGCAATGTCCGGAGACCGAATCCAGCATGGGCGATTGTCACAGCACCCATATGTCCATCTGAGTGTTTACCTCCGTCGACATCTTGATGTAGACAACACTTCCACTGATGGAAAAATGTATGTCGATTACGTCCTGGGGGTTCAAACGTAGATCCTCACGTATGAACTGTTCGACTTCGAAAGCTCTGGGTCGTGGATGTTCGGCCTGAAACGTTACTTTGATCGTTGCACGGCGGTACGAGTGCGCCATGGTGTACGTTAGTACTGTACTCGATAGACACAAACACCGCGACGCGGAAGTAAACACCGCCGAGAGCGGAGCGTCGGACGGCGCGCGGAGCAGCTCCGCACGCTAGCACGGCTGCGAGCCGACTATCCTAGACCACGGGTATAACTAAACATCATAAAGATCTATATGACGTCTACCAATGTTCTGAGCTCCACAAGGGAAATCTCACAGATCCATTAGAGATAACAGCCGGAGCCGACATCGTTGAATTTTCCGCCAACATTCTTCCTGCTTGACCTTGACTCAGTTATGAGAAGAGTGACAGCTGGCTGGGGACGAGAAATCCAAAAAGGGATCCATGTACGTCTAGAGGGTTTGGATTTTGCAGACGACTTTGCTTTATTAGCTCAGGGGCTGACAGATATGAAAGCTAAATTAAACGCACTGAAAAAAGAAGCAGAGGGTTTCAGGGTTCAAGACAAACATAGGTAAAACGAAGGGGAATAAATTCTGTTCGTAGGGGAGCAGCAAGTGGAAATTATGAATTCAATCATGTATCTGCGTAGTGTGGTGACAAAAGATGGTGGAGCCGGAGAAGATCAGAAGAAACGCACAAACAATGGAAAAGCTGCCTTCATACAACTGTATCCAATATGGAGAAACAGGAACATCATATGCTGAATTAAAATTTGTATTCTAATACAGATGTGAAGGCTGTCCTTCTACACGGCAGTGAAAGCTGGAAAGTAGATACAAAATAACATCACAGTTCCAGAGCTTCGTAAATAAGTGTCCCCTGGCGCATATTGAATATCTGGTGGCCAAAAAAATAATTAATAAGGATCTCTGAGGAAAAACAAACCACACACCTACAGAAGAACAGATGCATGTGGAGATTGCTGGGGCACGCATTGAGAAAGCCAGATGGTGCAGTCGAAAAGAAAACATTGACATGGAATTCCCAAGAAGCAAGGAAGAGAGGCAGTCCTAGGGTACATGGGAAAGGACCGTGGAGTGGGAAACCAGGAGAGTTGGCAACACCTGGGCGGTATTGACGGAAATGGCCAAAGACAGCGATGGATAGCGAGTTCTCATATGCGCCCATAGGGGTCAAAGGAATAAAGTAAGTCACGAAGTTCAGACACAACAGTTTAAAATTTACTATATTATTCATACGACCACTGCTTGTAATACTACATAGTTAACATCCATCACATTACTTTTGATCTCTACATCTGGTTAGACCAATTTATTTATGGAGTATGTATCTGAGAGTGTGTATAAGGTCTATGTGTGGTAAACAGAGACCTTTAACGGGGTTGGGTATTGTATACTGTACATATCAGTTTTTCGTTTCTTACTGTGCGTAGAAGAGAAGCCTTTTTTGTAGACATTAGTTTAAACTCTGAGCTGGTAGTCAGATTCGACAGTTTACTAGAGAAGGTAGCAGTTGTTTAGCGGAGGGAAAAGATGATGAGAGATAGGGGTAATTTTTTTTACATTTTAGTGCGTTCTCGTGCTTGGGCATGAGCCAGTTGTAAGTTTTCAAAGGCAGGTGTTGTTAATTAGCATGCTAATACGGGCTGTGTAGGAAGAGGCTGCCTAACAGGGCATGGAGCAGTTTGCTAACTGGAGGTGTTGTTTAATGAGCACAAGGTACTTGGCGAACATTATTGGAATAAATTCCATTGTGCTTCAGTGGAAATTGGAAGCGTGGAGTTCTTTTCTCTGCATGTGTGTGTGTGTGTGTGTGTGTGTGTGTGTGTGTGTGTGTGCGCGCGCTCACGCATTCTATCCTTTTTGAATTTAGCCTGTCACCCTGTGTTGTTTTAAAGATCAACTTGGTGACTGACTGTGGAGTTCATCGTCCAAACTAGTTGTAGTATTTGCAAGTTTTTTGAGACTACTGTTGGACTGCTAGTGGGCAGTGGTTATTGGCATAGAGGAAGCAACTACTTCAATCCCGTATCGCACGCCAGAGCGAGTGTGGTGATCCTCGATGCGATTGATACCATATATGTAGCACGATATACAATTAATCAAGCTGAGCAACAAGCCTTTCGGAGGCTGCGTTTTTTATTTATCTTTTGTTTCTTTTTTATTTTTTTTGTGTCATGAGTATTCAGACTGGTCTGATGCGGCACGCTACAAGTACCTCTCCTGTATCAACCCTTTCATCTTACCGTAGCACTGCCAACTTACGTCTCAATTATTTGCTGGATGTAACCAACTCTTCCTCTACAGCGCCCTGTAGTACTATGGAAGATGTTCCTTGATGTCTTAATAAGTTCCTTATTCTTGTCAGTCTTTTCCGTATGTTCCTTTCTTTGCCGATTCTACGGAGAACATTCTCTATCCTCAACCTATCAGTCGACGTGATATTAACATTCTTCTGTAGAACCGCATCTCAGACGCTTCGATTCTCTTCTGTTGTAGTTTCCCGACAGCCGATGTTTCTCTGTGATACAACGATATACGCCAGGCGTACATTCTTAGAAACTTCGCGAAATTAAGGCCTATATTTGGTACTAGAAGCTTCCTCTTCGCAAAGAACACCATTTTTGCCAGTGCTGGTCTGCTTTTGTATCCCACTTGCTCCGTCCGTCATGGCTTAATTTCTCGCCTATGTAGCACAATCCCTTAACTTCATCTACTTCCTGCTCATCAGTTCTCATGTTGAGTCTCTCGCTGTTCTCATTTCTGCGACTTCTACTTTCATCTTTATTTAGTTCACTCTCAGTCCATAATATGAAATTAGTGGACAAATTATTCTATTCGACTGTAATTCTTCTTCATTTTCACTAACTATAGCGGTGTCAACAGATAATCTTAACATTGATATCATATCGTCTTGCATTTTAATCCCACTCTTGAAACTTTGTTTTATTTCCGTCATTACTTCTTCGATGTACAGATTCGACAGTAGGGTGAAATATTACGTCCCCGCCTTACACCCTTTTTAATCCGAGCACTTCGTTCTTGGTCTTGCAGTCTTATTGTTCCCTCTAGGTCCTTCCACATATTGCATATAACCAGTCATTATTTATCACTTTCCTCGATTTTTCGCAGAATTTTGAACACCGTGCATCATTTTACATTATCAGACACTGTTTCCAGGTCGGCAAATGCTATGAAAGTCTCTCCAATTTTTCTTTGGGCTTGCTTCTATTAGCAATCGAAACGTCAGAAATGTGTCTCTGGGCGTTTAGCTTTTCTAAAGACAAACTGATCGTCATCTAACAGATCCTAAAGTTTCTTTTCTGTTCTTCTGCATATTATTCTTGTCAACCATTTGGGTACATGAACTGTTAAGCTGATGGTTCGATAATTTTCGCACCTTTCGGATCTTTGGAATTGTTTTAACGATGTTTTTCCCGAAAGTCCCATGGTACAGTGCCTACCTCTTACATCTTACACGCCGAAGTGAATAGCCACTCTTTTGCCACTCACCAATGATATTAGACATTTCTAGGGAATATTATCGCTCCCTTCTGCATTCGTTGAAGTCATGCAAAGTTCTTTCGAATCCTGTCTCTAATACTGGATCCCCTATCTCTTGCCTATCGACTTCCGTTACTTCTTCTACCACGTCACCGTACAGGTGTTCGTGTGTGTGTGTGTGTGTGTGTGTGTGTGTGTGTATGTGTGTGTGTGTGTCCACCATAGAGGCCTTCACTGTACTCATTTCACGAATCCGCCTTCTCCTGTGCCTTTAGCAATGGGACTCCCATTCATGATTCAAATAATGAAAACTGCACCAGTTACTTATTTTTTTATGTGTAGCACAACGCTTTCAAGAATTATATTTGTGCATTTGTTTACATGGATATGTTTGGTGTTATCTTCGTGTGTGATTTTCGGCATCTCTTGTGTCTTTTTGAAGTCAGGCTGCAGTCTAACTTGAAAAAGACGCTAATCGATACTACAGCCAATGAAAGGGCTCGCTGCAAGCCGCAACAATCAATAGGAAGCAGTCCAGAAGATACAGTGACCGACCTACTATCGATAAAAACGCTCCAGGCGATAACGCCTTCACTAGGCGAAGAATGACTGTCTGTAACACACACGCGGGCGGTGCATGTATTATCAGTGAGCGTGCTCTCTCTGTGTACAATGGGGAGGACGAGCAATCTACACACATCAAAAAAAGTTTTACATCACCTCGGTTCAGAGAGTTCCGAAACCTGTACAGAAAACTGGAATAGACATCATTTCCGCCCTTTTTATTGCTCATGAAAACCACACATGGTATGTTATACCAACATACAACGAGATCTTCAGAGGTGGTGGTCCAGACTGCTGTGTACACCGGTACCTGTAAAACCCAATAGCACGTCCTCTTGCACTGATGCATGCCTGTATTCGTCGTGACATATTATCCACAAGTTCATCAAGCCACTGTTGGTCGAGATTGTCCCACTCCTCAACGGCGATCCGGCTTAGATCTCTCAGAGTGGTTGGTTGGTCACGTCGTCCATAGACAGCCCTTTTCAATCCATCCCAGGCTTGTTTGATAGGGTTCATGTCTGGAGAACATGCTGGCCACTCTAGTCGAGCGACGTCGTTATCATGAAGGAAGTTATTCACAAGATGTTTACGATTAAGGGGCGAACTGTCGTCCATGAAGACGAATGCCTCGCCAATATGCTGCCGATATGGTTGCACTATCGGTCGGAGGATAGGATTCACGTATCGTACAGCCTTTTCGGCCCCTTCCATGACCACCCACTGCGTACTTCGGCCCCACATAATGCCATCCCAAAACAGCAAGGAACCTACACCTTGCTTTACTCACTGGACAATGTGACTAAGGCTTTCAGCCTGACGTGGTGGCCTCCAAACAAGTCTCCGACGATTGTCTGGTTGAAGGCAAATGCGACTCACATCGGTGAAGAGAACGTGATGCCAGTCCTGAGCGGTCCATTCGACATGTTGTTGGGCCCATTATACCGCGCTGCATGGTGTTCGTGGTTGCAAAGATGGACCGCCGGCTGGGGTGGCCGAGCGGTTTTAGGCGCTTCAGTCTGCACCCGCGCGACCGCTACGGTCGCAGAATCGAATCCTGTCTCGGGCATGGTTGTGTGTGATGTCCTTAGGTTAGTTAGGTTTAAATAGTTCTAGGTTCTAGGGGACTGATGACCTCAGATGTTAAGTCCCATAGTGCTCAGAGCCATTTGAACCATTTTTTGAAAGATGGACCTTGTCATAGACGTCGAGCGTGAAGTTGCGCATCATGCAACAGATTGAGAACAGTTTGAGTCGTAACACGACGTCCTGTGGCTGCACAAAAAGTATTATTCAACATGGTGGCGTTGCTGTCAGGGTTCCTCCGAGCCATAATCCGTAGGTAGCGGTCATCCACTGCAGTAGTAGGCCTTGGGCGGCCTGAGTGAGGCATATCATCGACAATTCCTGTCTCTCTATATCTTCTCCATTTCCGAACAACATTGCTTTAGTTCACTCCGAGACGCCTGGACACTTCTCTTGTTGAGGGCCCTCCCTGACACAAATTGACAATGCGATCGCGGTGAAACCGCGGAATTAACCCTCTAGGCATGGTTGAACTATAGAAATCATGAGCCGTATACCTCCTTCCTGCTGGAATGAGTGGAGCTGATCGGCTGTAAGATCCCCTCCGTCTAATAGGAGCTGCTCATGCATAATTGTTTACATCTTCGGGCAGGTTTAGTGACATCTCTGAATAGTCAAAGGGACCGTGTCTGTGATGCAGGAGTTCTGGGAACTGGGGTGATGCAAAGCTTTTTTTATGATTGTATCGTATAAAAGGTTTCAGATAGATTATATAATGGTAAGACACAGATTTAGGAACCAGATTTTAAATTTTAAGACATTTCCAGGGACAGATGTGGACTCTGACCACAGTCTATTGGTTATGAACTGTAGATTAAAACTGGAGAAACTGCAAAAAGGTGGGAATTTAAGGAGATGGGACCTGGATAAACTGTAAGAACCGGAGGTTGTACAGAATTTCCGGGAGAGCATAAGGGAACAATTGACAGGAATGGGGGAAAGAAATACAGTAGAAGAAGAATGGGTAGCCTTGAGAAATGAAATAGTGAAGGCAGCAGATGATCAAGTAGGTAAAAAAGACGAAGGCTAGTAGAAATCCTTGGGTAAAAGAAGAGATACTGAATTTAATTGATGAAAGGAAAAAATATAAAAATGAAGCAAGTGAAGCAGGCAAAAAGGAATACAAACGTCTCAAAACTGAGATCGACTGGAAGTGCAGAATGGCTAAGCAGGGATGGCTAGAGGACAAATGCAAGGATGTAGAGGATTATTTCCTGCCTACAGGAAAATTAAAGACAACTTTGAAGAAAAGAGAACTACTTGCATGAATATCAAGAGCTCAGTTCTAAGCAAAGAAGGGAAAGCAGAAAGGAGGAAGGAGTATATAGAGGGTTTATACAGGGGCGACGTTCTTGAGAACAATATTATGGAAATGGAAGAGGAGGCAGATGAAGATGAAATGGGAGATATGATACTGCGTGAAGAGTTTGACAGAGCACTGAAAGACCCAAGTCGAAACAACGCCCCGGGAGTAGACAACATTCCAAATAGAACTACTGACAGCCTTGGGAGAGCCAGTCCTGACAAAACTCTACCATCTAGTGAGCAAGATGTATGAGACAGGCGAAATACCCTCAGACTTCAAGAAGAATATAATAATTCCAATCCCAAAGAAAGCAGGTGTTGACACATGTGGAAATTACCGTACTATCAGTTCAATAAGTCACGGCTGCAAAATACTAACGCGAATTCATTACAGACGAATAGAAAAACTGGTAGAAGCCGACCTCGGGGAAGATCAGTATGGATTCCGTAGAAATGTTGGAACACGTGAGGCAATACTGACCCTACGACTTATCGTAGAAGAAAGATTAAGGAATAGCAAACCTACGTTTCTAGCATTTGTAGACTTAGAGAAAGCTTTTGACAATGTTGCCTGGAATACTCATTTTCAAATTCTGAAGGTGGCAATGATCAAATACAGGCAGCGAAATGCTATTTATAATGTGTAAAGAAAGCAGATGGCAGTAATAAGAGTCGAGGGAAATGATAGGGAAGCAGAGGTTGGGAAGGGAGTGAGACACGGTTGTAGCCTCTCCCCGATGTTATTCAATCTGTATATTGAGCAAGCAGTAAAGGAAACGAAAGAAATGTTCGGAGTAGGAATTAAAATCCATGGAGAAGCAAATAAAACTTTGAGGTTCGCCGATGATATTGTAATTCTGTCAGAGACAGCAAAGGACTTGGAAGAGCAGTTGAACAGAATGGACAGTGTCTTGAATGAAGGGTATAAGATGAACATCAACAAAAGCAAAACGAGGATAATGGAATGTAGTCGAATTAAGTCGGGTGATGCTGCGGGTATTAGATCAGGGAATGAGACACTTAAAGTAGTAAAGGAATTTTGCTATTTGGGGAGCAAAATAACTGACGATGGTCGAAGTAGAGAGGATATAAAATGTAGACTGGCAATGGCAAGGAAAGCGTTTCTGACGAAGGCAAATTTGTTAACATCGAGTATTGATATAAGTGTCAGGAAGTCGTTTCTGAAAGTATTAGTATGAAGTGTAGTGATGTATGGAAGCGAAACATGGACGATAAATAGTTTAGACAAGAAGAGAATAGAAGCTTTCGAAATGCGGTGCTACAGAAGCATGCTGAAGATTGGATGGTTAGATCACATAGCTAATGAGGAGTTAATGAGTAGAATTGGGGAGAAGATGAGTTTGTGGCACAACTTGACTAGAAGAAGGGATTGGTTGGTAGGACATGTTCTGAGGCTTCAAGGGATCACCAATGTAGTACTGGAGGGTAACATGGAGGGTAAAAATCGTAGAGGGAGACCAAGAGATGAATACACTAAGCGGATTCAGAAGGATGTAGCGTGCAGTAGGTACTGGGAGATGAAGAAGCTTGCACAGGATATAGTAGCATGGAGAGCTGCATCAAACCAGTCTCAGGACTATAGACCACAACAACAACAACAACATCGTATTTTCGCCAAGGGCAGAGAATTTCGGAAACCTGCCTGTTCGAGGAGCACTGTGGTGAGTGTCTTCAACACGTGACTTAACCACGGTAACAACCACGCCCAAATATCTTGGGCGGCCATCCCTCATTGAAAATGTCGGACGTCGTAGGCTGGACAGACTGGTAAACTAGAACAGGCGGCGAACTGTGCCGGAAGTAACATCAGACTTCAATGCTATGTAGAGCAGAAGTGTGTATGAACTTAAATTGCAACAAACACTCCTAACGATGGGCCTCCACAGCCGACGACCCATGCATGTGCCAATGTTAATATCACAACACTGGCAACTACGACTGAAGTGGGCACGTGACCATCGGCACTGGGCACTGGTACAGTGGCAGAGCGTTTCATGCATGGTCTGATGAATCCCGATGCCTTTTTCATCATTCCGATAGAATGGGATAGAATCCATTTTCTTCCAGTACATCTGTATGCGGGAAGTACGCAAGCTGGCGGCGGCTCCATTATCCTCTGGGGAACATTCACGTGGGTATCCAAATGTCCAGTAGAGTTCGTGCAAGGTATCATGACAACCAAGGAGTATCATACACTTGTTGCAAAGCAAGCACACCCCTTCATGTCGATCCTTTTTCCAGACGGCAGTGGCATTTTTCAACAAGATAATGCACTATGTCACAAGGCCAGTAGTGTGACGGAGTGTGCGTGGTGAAGTGGTTCGAACAAGACAGGGGTGAGTTCCAATGGACGTGCTGGTCCCCTAACTCGGCAGGTCTGACCCAGATCACACACATTTGGGATGTGATAGAACGTGACGTCGGAGCTCAAAGCCCCTTCCCGGAATTTACGGGAATTAGATGACTATCATGTGCAGATGTGGCGCCAGCTCCCACCAACGACCTGCCAAGACCTCATTACCTTCCTGACACTACACGTCGCCGCTGTTAAGCGTACCAAAGATGGAGATACCGGCTATCAAGTACTTGGTGATAATGTTCTGACTGATCACTGTATGCCCCATTCCCCGCACAGGAGCGCATAGGAGCGCCCTCGCATTGATGTCAGTATAATGTCGAGCAAGCAAGAGCTTTGCCTCAGTTCGAGACCTCAGCTGTAGCATTCAGCTTCGTCGTGTAGGACAGTGACATTTGCAGTGCAAGAGAATAGTTCGTTAGTCTGTGTTTTATAGTCAATGGCAGCTGTAAATTACCAAGCATACTCTGGCAGAGAACTATGTCAAAGTTAAGCAATCCTTTCATGTGTTTATGTAATACGGTGAAGTGATATTTCACCTATTCTAGTCTGATGAGCCTTTCCTCAGAGGAATGAGAGAAGCCTGAGTTATGACCTGATGATTGTACTTTTGTCTGGCACACAACAGTAAGAGTCAAAGTTTGTAGGGTTTAAACATCGCGTTTTTCTATGCAAGAAGGTTCCAGTGAGATGGTCCACACCGGATAGAAGTTGAAGAATGACATGACCCTTGGTCTAGGGCAGTCGTGAGACGAGCTAGCCTTGTTGCGTCTCGCCTGTTGTGTAGCTTAAGAGCGCACCAAGTTTGTTTACTTCTGCGTAGTGGCTTGTCTTTGTGTCCGAATTCACCGACCATCACGGTGTTTTCCTATCGTCAAACCACGATTAAATTAACGTTTCCTTTTGATTGTGAACGACCCAAAGCGTATCAAGCTGAACGTCGTATACAGGCCGAAATGTGCCGGAAGATGTTCCCGGAATTCATTACTCGATACTTAATGCTGCTGAAAGGGTCCTGTAGCCACCTTTCATTAGTCCGGTAGCCCTTTTCACTATCATTTCTCCTTATTTTCCTTGTTTCTCTTTCCTCATAACTCTCATAATGGTGCGATTGAATGAATGTGGTTGTGTGTCACGTTGCCTGACGGTGGCGTAGTCTGCTGCAGAAAGTCTGCGATAGTCGTACAGATTCAGCAGCAGCTGTACAGAATAGCCAACTCTCATAGTGGTCAAGTAGGCAAAAAGGTTTGCGCTACTGGTGAGAAATCCACCTGCGTTAGGTTGGTGGCGGAAATGGCATCCTTGGGTTTTCCGGGCCACGCAGAACGTGGAGGAGGCTGGAGATGAAAAAGGGAGGCAGTCTGCCGCCGGCACTGGAAGCGTCCACAGCTGTGCTCCAGTCGAAGAAGGGTGAGTTAGACTGACCGCGTGGCGCGTGGTTACTTGGCGAGGGGATAGCTGTTAGCTTTTGGTCTCGCTTTTCAACTCTGAAAGATTGCTTTGCCTTGTCGCAGCAATAAATGCAAAACTTCGGCAGATTTTTCTTTTAGTAAATTCCTAGAGCAGACTTGGATCCACCGGAAGAGCGCCACACAATGGTGTCGATAAGAAGTGAGCACTCGCTTCTGTATGAATGTCTGTTTGCCTTCAGATGTACCTGTATAAGCTTTCATTTTTCTAAATATTAATAGCTTTGCCTTCTCGTAAATTTTCCTTGCTTTATGTATCTTTCGTCCATGGGGAGCCGACCACGTGGTTGAACATTAAAGTTTGTTGGGCTACCGTCATCTCTGACTATCCGGTCTCATGTTTGTTTTAAAGAATGTTAACTGTTCATGATTGTGTGATGAGATATTGTTGCAACTAGGCCACGATACCTAGAAATTGCGTCTCCACAAAGCACGAGGGCAACCGGGTGTACTGCGAAACGTGTGCCGTCTCACGAGTTATTGCGATCAGTTATCAGGCAACAGCAGTTGTATGAATGATTCACATCAATGATTTTAGGTGTAGATCATAACGGTGTATGTTTCGATGCTTTTTTTTAATGTTTTAGGAATTAATGTTATCAGGAATTGTGTACATGCCTCACATCCATATCTTAGGAATAAATGATTTTATCCACAATTTTCTCTTGCATTCGGAGGTTACGTGTTTGCACCTAAGCCACTCGCCTCATAGCTTTCCCGTTAGCACATCCAACGCGTTTCCTTACGCACAGGTCCAGTGATTAGTTTCCCCTTTTATTTTAAAACAAATGCTTTAGATTAAGTCTTATTTTCAGGTGTGTTGCTGGGAGCTTATCTTCTGCACAGTGTTCATGCATGTACTATTTTATTTTAAATGGTTGATTCTCGTGGACAGTGCACGGGCAATACTATTAATTACATCGCATCCCCTATGAGCGATATCACGACGTACGTATTTTCATGAGTCTTTGGTCTGTGATCAAATTAATTTGTTTTCCGACTCAGCCAAACCTTTGATTAGTTGTATGGTTAGAGTCGGTGGCGGCCCTAATCTTCCACGTTAATTTCACAATCAACAAGCATTTCCATTCCCACTCTGAACGTAATAACCCGTAGAAACTGGTTAGTTACACTGCTGTGTGCATAAAGCCGACGAAATTAGAGCTGTGCGCCGGCATTGTCGAGCGCCATGCTAACGGTTTCAAGTTCCGATATTCCGAAGGCAATATAGGAGCTGTACTGGTTGATCACACTGCCTTTGGCCTTCGAACGTTGCAGATTTTCGAACTCCTGTTTGAGATGCCGTCGGATGTTGTCTTGGCTGCCTTTAAACCTTACGGCAACAACGTCGTCTCGTTGCTGAAATGCGGAAGACGTTCGAAATCTTACGTGATCTCAAACGTGTCCATGAGATAGAAACTGAACTGAGGAAGCACATGCCTTCCTACTTGGTGAATGCCTGCTGCAGAGCCGTTGTCATGTACGATGGCGAGCCGCGCACTTGTTCAGGTCGTTGTCAGGACGGCCATGTCCGATCTGAATGTCTCCGACGTACACTGGTTGAGACGCTGATCTGAGGCGTCGCTCTTCCTGCTTCGCCCACTGTGTTACCTCTTATGCGTTCACGGCGGGGCTGTCCCCTGCGCCCGTTCTGAATCAGTTGTCATCGGCGTCGAGTCGACTCGACAACGCGATGGACGTTTTGCCTGTCTCACCTACGCTCCGCCGAAGGCAGTACCAAAGGACGATGGCCGTCAGCAGATGCAAGCAGTCCGTCCCGTCCCCAAGTGTTTGATCATAGAGCTGTACCGATCTCCGCTTTTCTGCCATGCGGCCATATGTCGGATGATAGCCACCCGCCACCCGACACAACGATGTGTTAGGAAGTAACGGTCGCCGAGGAAACGGAAGAGACAACGCTGTACCCCTTCTGATGACTGCCCCCAGCGGATGTGTGCACAGGATGATGACCCTCCTACTAACACCGCGCTGTTCTCTGACGCTATGGTACCTGACAACGCGACGTCTTTCCCCGCCTCCGTATTCAATCAGCATCCACCTACGGACACTGACCTTCCCCCGCCTGCGGCTGATACGGTTGCTTAAATTTCTGTGTCTGATGCTACCTGTGGGCACACCTCTGATAGTGTTTCACTAAAACCGGGGCAAACGACGTCGATGCTGAGGATCGACGTTGTGGAGGCGTACGGAGCGATGGACCCAAGGGTGTGGTCAGCTCCTCCCCGTCACAGTGATGTGCCCTTCCATGGGGACCTATGAAGCAGTTCCCTGTGCTTCTCCCGTGTTTGAATCGCCCGTCCTCCATGCGGTGTCAGCTTTCCAGGCATAGCCACAGTTATTGTCAGTGCCATTCGCGTACGCCACAAACTGCCTTTACTCCATGACATGCTGTATGCTGCTCACTTACACTGCCGACGTAGGCAGTACGTTGCCCTCCTTCAGGAACATGTTGCAGCCTTCCGTGCTCCCTATGATTTTACAGCACATGTGTCCCACGCTTCCTCCACTGGTAGTGGAATGGCGTTCGTCCTACGTGACAGTATCCTCACTGATACAGCTGCCTGTCTCCCTGATGCCAGAGGTATGCTCTTAAATTTAGCGCCATTAGGATCATCAACGTCTATGCGCCATGTGGTTCGAGTCGCGGCCGCGGACGTTCCACTTTCTTCTCCGAGACAGTCACGCCTGTTCCTGGGACGCAGGACCCATTTGTCACGGGAAGCGATTTCAACTCCACCCAGGCACCAAACGACCAACTATCACAAAAATGGGTCAAATGGCTCTGAGGACTATGGGACTTAACATCTTAGGTCATCAGTCCCCTAGAACTTAGAACTACTTAAACCTAACTAACCTAAGGACACACATCCATTCCCGAGGCAGGATTCGAACCTGCGACCGTAGCAGTCCCGCGGTTCCGGACTGCAGCGCCTAGAACCGGAAGACCACCGCGTCACGTCACTCACCTTGCGCTGCGCTAGCGACAACTCTCCAGCACGACAACCTTGTGGATTGTTGGGAGCATGCTCTGAGCTATCGTCTGGGGTTTTCACAATTCAATAGCCATCCTTCCAGCCACCTCGATCCAGTTTACATCACCTGTGATATTGTCAATGGGGACGAGCTGCTGAAATCTGGCATGTTGCGTTCTCCGACCATGAGGCACGCATCTGTGCCGTGAATCTCGTGTGGAGCGGCCATGAATCATGGCAATTGAAACGTTCTACCTTACTCACCCGGCGGCCAGATACTGATAGAGACCACGTTGACATCTCGTATTCCACACCACGTTGCATGTCAGTCTGCCTTGTCGTCGTGAGTGATCTGCACAAGCCTCCCTCCACAAGGTATTAATTGGTTACGGAAGGGAGGTCGCGACCTTGCGGCGGCGAACCTAGGATTTCTATTTCAACATTCTCCGATAATGTACTATGATGCCGTATTCGCCAGAGCGCCAGGCGATGGTGAATCGTGCCAAGTCACAGTTCACGTACCTCTCTCACCGCCACTTTGAAAAAGCTATGGCCAGGGAGCACACACACGACTGGTTAACGCAGGAGCGTCCATTTAAGTGTCATGTGATAACGGAAGGGCACCACCGTCGGAGGATTTTGATTAACGTTCTTACGAATGATAATGGGCGACGCTTAGATACCCAACGCGATACAGAGTCTGCACATTATGTTGTGCTATACTCTGAACAACGTGATCACCCATCCAAGATTACGGCGGTCTCCAGACTCTCTTTGACACAGTTCCTGGGGATCTGCTTGCCGACGTAACCGAGGGCGAAGTCAATGAGGCTATACGGGCGGCCTCCCACTCGAGCTTTATCGGACACTAACCCTTATTGACACCGGTGTGGATGGAAATTTGTCAGGACCCTATATCATCTCTCACGCAGATCCCAAACGATTTCCTCAATGGTCTTCACATTCCCATCAACAAGCATCGGGGTGCCCCACGGATATGCGATTACCACCCCTTGACATTTCTCAACCGCGACACAAAGACCTTTAGCTGGCTGTTGGCTGTACGGCTTAAACGGAGGGCCCGGTACATGGTTTCCCATGATCGTACTTCTTTGGGAAGTGCCAATAACATCTGCACTGTTCTCTGCCTAGGTAGCACTACTTCGTGACCATCAATCCTGATGTTAATTTCAGGTTGTTTTCGTTTCTGATACTTCTCATTACTTTTGTCTTTCTTCGATTTACTCTCAGTCCATATTCTGTACTTATTAGATTGTTCATACCATTCAGCATATGATGTAATTCTTTTTCACTTTCACTCGGGATAGTAATGTCATCAGCGAATCGTATCACTGATATCCTTTCACCCTGAATTTTAATCCAGCTTCTGAACAGTAGGAGCGAAAGACTACAAATCTGTCTTACAGCTTTTTTAATCCGAGCACTTCGTTCTTGGTCAGTCACTCATTATTCCCTCTTGGCTGCTATACATGTATCATATTACCTGTCTCTCCCCATAGTTTACTACTATTTTTCGCAGAGTTTCGAACATTTTGCACCATCTTACATTCCAGGTCGACAAATCTTATGATTGTATCTTGATCTTCTCTAGTCTTGTTTCCATTATCAACAGTTATGTCAGATTTGGTTCTCTCATGAAGGTAGCGGTGCTAAGGTCAGGCAGTCACTGGCATTGGTTACCACCTAGGGCGAAGCTTCTGGTGGCTCCCTTAACGTCGGCAAGTCGAGCGTCATGGCTGCAGGCGCGGGACTTCCTACTAACAGCGCTGTTCCTTTGCTTGTACCTCTCCGATGCGTGGGTCTCGATTTAGGAAGTGATCTGGGGCGGCAATTGCCCTCAACAGCCGACGTCTACTTTCCCAACTACAAGCTGCGCCCTTGGATTACCTTTTACGAGCACTCGATCTTCTGTAAAGCACTCAATACGCAAGTGTACAGTTGGAGTCACGTATCTCCCACGTGGCACAGACACTTGCCATTCTGCTATCCATGCCCCGCCGCATGCTAGCAGTGGGTTCATACGTTTGCCACGGGTTGCTGTTACGAAACGCTCACGTTTGCGCGGTGCAGTGGTGGTTTAGGTCTGTATCATGTGCCTGACAGAGCGTAGCTCTTTTCGTCAGCCCTGACAAGTCACTGTGGCGCTGTTGCCCTACGTGCCTTACCAGCCTGTTGCTGGAGGCCCTTGCATCCTACTCAGCACCTATCCAGCCCTTCCTTTACTTCCGCCCCTTTTTCCTCGACTCAGTTATGTCCGTCCTGCGATACTGCCAACGCACTTGACAAGTCGCCAAAATCATACATTCTACACACCAACGCAAATGGTCGTTTTGTTGCCACTTCCCTTATTAATTTTAGCAATTGTGATGTAATGTTTTCTATGCTTTCTGCCTTATTTGATCTCAAATCCACCAACGGTCTTTTAATTTCTGATTCTAATTCCGGATCCCCTTTCTCTTCTAAATCGACTGCTGTTTCTTCTTCTATCACCTATCTGCTCTCTCTCCTCTTGTTCCACGAAGGCGATTTACGGCTTTTTTCACCACCACAAGTCACCGAATATGGTTGAGTGGAAGCATTCGCACGTCGACTGGCTGGCCGTTTAACGATCAGTGTGCGCTTCTCACCTTGGCACTCACTTCCTGTCTGCGTAATACCTTACTGTCAATGGTAGGCAAACATGCAGGTCACACCTTCATGGATTTCAACTCACAGACATGCCGTTGTGCGTCGTCTGTGATGTTTTGGACATGGACGAGCATTACCTAGCATGCGGATCGGCGAGGGGTAACTGGTTCTTGGTGCGACAGATTACCCATACGAGTCCTCATCAGATACCTGCTCTCCTGCTCCTCTTCCCGGACGCGGGGTACTTCCCGCAAGCCATGGCGAACTCTGTAAAGCGGAGTTGTGGACACGCAGTTCAGTACTTGTTTGCTGATAGCTACAAAAATAGGCTTCATTTTTGACACTTCCTTAATGAGTGCCATTGTGCAGTTGTCCGCAATCCCAAATACAGGTAATTTTTATCGAGCCAACAACCAACTTTGGATCTGATGTCCGTCTCGAGGTCAAATTCCCTACGCTAAGGATAGAACTAAAACTTCTATAAGGCGAAAAGCACAGCTAGTGCCTCCCTCCCACAAACGGAGTAATACATCTTGGGACCAGACAGCCTTCTAGCTGTCTTACACCTTGATACTCCTGCAACAACACTGCACCAAAACCGGCCCCGGAGGCATCAATTTGAAAGATAAATCTTTTCCCGAAATCCGGGACGGCTAAGTCCGGCGGGTTGGTGGTAGTGGTCTTGATAGCCTCAAACGCCGCCTGTAGACTCTCACCCCAGACAAGTTTCTCCCTCTTCCTACGTAGTTGATTCAGGAGAGCGGCCATCTGGGCACTATCAGGAAGAAATTGGTAAAAATAATTCGCCATCCCAATAAATCCGGCTATTTCTTTCCTATTTAGAGACTGAGGAAATTTCTTCAACACCTTAGTTCGTTCCTGGTCAATGCCAATGCCGTCCCCAGAAATTAAGTGGCACAGAAAGGACACCTGTTTCGTAGCAAGCGTAATCTCGGATGGCTTAATGGGAAACTCTGCATCACGAAATTGCAGAGGACCTCCTAAAGATGGGAAACGTGTTCCTCAAACGAATGAAAACATCATCAAGGTAATTAAAGACACGAGAAAACTTCAAGTCGCCCGGGATATGACCTAACAAAGAAAACCAAACCGCAGTGGACGAGCCGAATGGCATCCAGTTGAGCTCATAAAGGTTCCTATCAGTGCAGAACGCGGTGACATGTTTAAACGCCTCGTTAAGAAAAATCTGATAATAAGTTTGGTTGGGATCAACCACGTGAACCACTCAGTCCACGAAAACCAGGAAAAGCAGTTGTGAATTTCCGGTAAGGAGACAGATTCTAAGATAACCAATTTATTAACGAGTCTATAATCGACCATCAGACTGTAGTCCTGATCCTGAGCCTTAGGAACGAGAAAAATCGATGATCCATAGGGAGATATAGACGACCTAATGACCCCCTCGTTCAACATACTCGCCAATTTCTGTCTCAAGATATTCATTTTGGATGGCGAGAGGCGATAAGGAGATTGTCAGCCAAGCGTATGTGGTACTCTATGACCTTAGTGACCCCCAACTTATATTAGAAGAAACCTACTGGAACTCCCCTAACAAAACCAACTGCCCTGCCGGACTTGGATCAAGATGGGCCACATCAAATTCACCAGAGTTACAGTCTGCCAAATTCCCCACACTTGCGCAATGCCAAGAGCAAAAGACCACCTTGTCACTAGGCGAAAACCTAAAACGGAATGTGCGGCTTGCAAAGACTAGAACTAATCAGGCTTTTTTTTTTTTTTTAGTAAAATCACACCTCAGCAACAAATTGAGCGCTTGATCGTTAACAAGCAAGAGCGTAAAGGGCCATGAGACGTTACAAATTGAGAAACTACCGCGCACATCGCCTACCACAGCCATCTCTTGCCCATAGGCTACATGATATCTCTGAGGGCAGGGGCGCATAGGAGATAATTTACGGAAATGGCCATACTCCAGTTACTAATTATAATTCAACAAAGAGACAGAGCTCCCAGAATCCAACAGTCCGCACAAGGATTCTTGTCCTAGAGGGGCACAGATAAAAGGGAGGGCAGGTCCGGAGGCGTACACACCACCCTCACGCCGCCTCCCCCTCACCCTCCCACCTGTTCTCTCGTTCTTCACCCGGTGTCATTTGCCGGGTCTTGGAGCTAGTCTTGGATACTTGAGGAGCCTATTAATTCTCGAGTCGACGGAAGAGTTTTCCTCATAGGAAAATGAGAAGGATTCAATGAAATCAACCAATGTTAGGAACTTGGGTGGGACGCCCCTCGAAAATGTTTTGATACAGTACTGAGTTCCGAAACCGACATACCAAGAGCCAAGGCGGCTAGGTGCACTCGCTCGGCATACTGGTTCATCAAATAATGCCTGCACCTGCCACTAATATTTGCGTTCGAGCTCGTTCCGCATCCACAGCGAGAGCTTTCTATCGACAATCAATTCCTTTAGTTGTCCTATTGAGCCCTTCCGCTTCAGAACTTCAGGTATAAAACCACTCAGAGTACCTTTCGCCAAGGTGTAAAGTAATTCTAATATCACATCGTGGGGCGTCTCAAAGGCATTCGCACGAAATTTAAATTGCACTAACAGCCACCAAAACTGCTGGACACCACCCAGGTTATAGAGCGGAAGCTCTGAAAAATCAAAAAATGGCTCTGAGCACTATGGGACTTAACATCTATGGTCATCAGTCCCCTAGAACTTAGAACTACTTAAACCTAACTAACCTAAGGACATCACACAACATCCAGTCATCATGAGGCAGAGAAAATCCCTGACCCCGCCGGGAATCGAACCCGGGAACCCGGGCACGGGAAGCGAGAACGCTACCGCACGACCACGAGCTGCGGACTCTGAAATATCGCTGAGTAGCTACAAAATTGGGTTGGGTAGTCTAGCGAATTTATTATCCGAAGGGCCACCTTACCCTTCGGCCCCAGCTGCCTGATTAAAAAATGATCTATGGGGATAGCTGCTGTACTTGCTCCCGCTTCATGACTTTTACAGCTTAAGGACACTGCTTCGGCCCGCAAATCCCTCGCTCGATCACTTAACTGCCCACCCTGGTAACTTCAAGCTGGCTAAGTTTCAAGGAGGTAATGTCCCTCAAATGATTGACCAAATGTGCTACGGGGCCCTGAATTCTACCAGTTTGCCTAACAGTAGATTGACTGTCCTGCAGAAAGAACCGGTTCTGCGGCACCTCATCCAACGTAGAGGAAGTATTATTCAGAAAACCACGAACCTCCCCAATGGTGCTCGCCGAAACACAAAGCAGTTTGCTCAAAGCCACGCGCAACCAGGCCGCCAGCTCTGGAACACTGTCCTCGTGGCTAAGCTCCCTAATTCTAAGTTCATACTGCATGTGCTCCATCTTTAAATGCATCATTGGATCCATAGCCAATGGCCTTGCCGCAGTGGTAACACTAGTTCCCGTCAGATTACCGAAATTAAGCGCTGTCGGGATGGGTTAGCACTTGGAGAGGTGACCATCCGGTCTGCCGAACGCTGCTGGTAAGCGGGCTGTACTCAGCTCTTGTGAGGCAAACTCAGGAGCTAACTGATTGAGAAGTAGCAGCTCCAGTCTCTTATACAGACATACGGCCGGAAGAGCGGTGTGCTGACCACATGCCCCTCCATATCCGTATCCATTTACGCCTGTGGGCTGAGGATGACACGGCGGCCGGTCGGTTCCAGTGGGCCTTCCAAGGCCTGTTCGGACGGAGTTTAGTTTAGTTTAGTTTGGATCCATAACAAGCTGGCACCTAGCGCACAGCGGAATAAGTTAATGTAATTCTCAACAGACAGTAAGGGACTGTTACGGACTAAAGAAATTATCACAGGAAATGACAAATGAGCAGAGAAAGGATTGGCAGTTCTAACCCCCTCCCTCCCCACTTGCCAACAGAGTGCTACCAGCCTATGTAAATACCAGTGGAAACGTCCAGTTACGGATGAAAGTGTGTAAGACGAAAGAATAGGGCTCATGTACCATCATGTCTCATTTCCTGTTACTTCCTTATTGACATAAATACCACTGAGTTAGGTAGGCCTTTGGCAATCACAATTTCAGTTAATTACAATACACATCGAGTTAGGTTGTTGTTGTTGTCGTCTTTAGTCCTGTGACTGGTTTGATGCAGCTCTCCATTCTACTCTATCCTGTGCAAGCTTCTTCATCTCCCAGTACCTACTGCAGCCTACATCGTTCTGAATCTGCTTAGCGTATTCATCTCTTGGTCTCCCTCTACGATTTTTACCCTCCATGCTACCCTCCAGTACTAAACTGGTGATCCCTTGATGCCTCAGAACATGTCCTACCAACCGATCCCATCTTCTATTCAAGTTGTGCCACAAACTCATCTTCTCCCCAATTCTACTCAATACCTCCTCATAAGTTATGTGATCTACCCATCTAATCTTCAGCATTCTTCTGTAGCACCACATTTCGAAAGCTTCTATTCTCTTCTTGTCTAAACTATTTATCGTCCATGTTTCACTTCCATACATCGCTACACTCCATACAAATACTTTCAGAAACGACTTCCTGACACTTATATCAATACTCGATGCTAACAAATTTCTCTTCTTCAGAAACGCTTTCCTTGCCATTGCCAGTCCACATTTTATATCTTCTCTACTTCGGCCATTGTCAGTTATTTTGCTCCCCAAATAGCAAAATTCCTTTACTACTTTAAGTGTCTCATTTCCTGATCTAATACCCACAGCATCACCCGACTTAATTCGACTACATTCCATTATCCTCGTTTTGCTTTTGTTGATGTTCATCTTATACCCTCCATTCAAGACACTGTCCATTCTGTTCAACTGCTCTTCCAAGTCCTTTGCTGTCTCTGACAGAATTATAATGTCATCGGCGAACCTCAAAGTTTTTATTACTTCTCCATGGATTTTAATTCCTACTCCGAACATTTCTTTCGTTTCCTTTACTGCTTGCTCAATATACAGATTGAATAACATCGGGGTGAGGCTACAACCCTGTCTCACTCCCTTCCCAACCACTGCTTCCCTTTCATGTCCCTTAACTCTTATAACTGCCATCTGGTTCCCGTACAAATTGTAAATGGCCTTTCGCTCCCTGTATTTGATTATTGCCACCTTCAGACTTTGAAAGAGAGCATTCCAGTCAACATTGTCAAAAGGTATGCCTTTCCTTAATCTAGCTTCTAAGATAAGTCGTAGGGCCAGTATTGCCTCACGTGTTCCGATATTTCTACGGAATCCAAAGTGATCTTCCCCGAGGTCGGCTTCTACTAGTTTTTCCATTGGTCTGTAAAGAATTCACTTTAGTATTTTGGAGCCGTGACTTATGAAACTGATAATTCGGTAATTTCCACATCTGTCAACACCTGATTTCTTTGGGATTGGAATTTCTCCTGTCTCATACATTTTGCTCACCAGATGGTAGTTTAGTAACGAAGAGTTTGAATTCCCTCCTCTCAACTGGAGCACCAGAAGTTTTATACGTAAGGAGCATCAGACTAAGCAAAATAAGATCACCAAGAAAGGTTACCACGAGAAGACCGGCCTTCCAAGGCCCTTTTCGTTGGTTACAGACCGGCAAAAGAAACATTAACACAGCAAGGTTAATTATGAGAAAACAACAGTAACTAGTCAAACGATATACCCACGTCACAGCAAGATACGGCCTCTACAACGACGACGGAACTCCAGAGAGAAAACTTGGCTGCCAAACCAAAGTACATAGCATCAGCAATTGCAATTTTCGAGACCCAAGCAGCTCCGAAGGCAATATAATTAACGAAGCGATGACACCAGCAATGTCCTAAGGAATCTCTAAACCTGCAACCAGTCGTATCACGATAGAAAGGTACCTCTCTGGAGTTTGAAGACGTTTGACAATGAGGCAGGTGGTCGGGTTGGGGGGGGGGGGCGGAGGGGGAAGCGGCCGCAGCGTAGAAGAAACACGATATCGTTCCAGCTCAGGAAACACCATCGGCGTACACATTTCAAGGTATCCTGTCAACAAACAGGCAGTACTGATTTAGGAAACCAAACGACACCCACAATTCAAAGAACCAACTCGTGGTGAAATAGATCAGCTAATAAATCGTAATGATCGCTACAGAAGTGTAGCTTTCAGTAAGAAAATAAAAGACCTCAAAATCCAAAACTTAACTCAAGTTCAGGAATAATGAAGCTGAAATTTTGCCGGTTCCAAAGGGAGGCCAGGCCAGAATTCAACACAGTGAAACTGGCTTCAGCTGTGTCATTGGTGGGCCACGTCCCAGAGCTGGCTGGAGAGGCTACATACGAAGACGGCTCTCGAAGTCAGCTACGGATTCCAACCTTCGCACCAACACGCCCAGCAACCACTCTCCGGACTCCGCGCCCAAGACGCTTGCGCAAGTTCTCGGCTTAGTCGCGTGGCGGACACCTCACAACGTCCTCGTCACTCCGTTACCACCCACACTCGCGATACCACAATACGTCCCGTCCAAATCAACAACTTCGAGCAAAGATCTTCGTGGCCTCAAATCTGAGGGACATCATACGACGGTTCGAGCTGGTGGCACCGGGAATTCTAAAGGCGACGCCAGCAACCCCGCCACGGCTCAAACATCCCATCAGAACTTATGAAATCGTTGAGAGGAAGTGTCAGCAAAACGACTGTTCACGTTGGTGTGCAGAATGTGAGTCAAGCAATATAAATTGTAACACCCCACCTGTCACTTATCTGGTTTTGGTGTGTGTTCACCCCAGGTAATTGACTAACAGATCATCAGGGAGTGCAAAACTGCCGCAATGTCGGATATCGCAAAGAAAGTAATAAGGCCCTGTGACTCCTGATTAAACTGCGGTGGCAGCGTTGAAATTTATTGATTCAGAATTGATTCCTTTTAATTAAAAAGAGGTGCACATTGACGTTATATTCAGCTATTGAACACCAGATGCAAATGTTGAACATAAAATTAATTAAGAAAGTGATTTGGGATTTCAACTACTTGATTGAAAACAGATGCAGTCGATTAGCACACATTATTTTAACTCACGACCTTCAATCACCACATTACATGACTCTCCTAACAGTTAGTGGTAATAAATTGCGTCTGCGTGGAGTAAAGCGCGATAAATCAAAAGTAATTCCTATCGACTGACACAAATGTAATGCGAAGTGCGAGAAGAATTCTACAATACACGGCCCATGAAACCCTCGTGGAAACTTGGCCGACGTGATCCAAGAAATTCATCAGTGGCCGAAGCGGGCGCAATATCACCGACTTCAGCGTGGCGGGGCGGCGTCGTTATGCGGACGTCGGCCGACCTCGTGGTGCTGCAAGGCTGCGAACGTCTATTCACTTCTAGCTATCTTGCTCAGTGCATAGGTGAACGAAAACTTTCTATCTCCAAGTTCAATCGTTCCGTTTGCTAAGTCCTAAACTGCAGAGATGCTCACTCTCCTCAGGCAAGCTGAGTAAAGAACGCCACGTCTGCACTCTAGGCAAGCTGGGAACGAAGCCCTCTACGGGGACTTCTCCCAGGCCACACTTCGCCTTGGTTTCCCCTCCATCAAAATCACTTACGCCAATTCCAGAGCAAGTCGCGTTAATTATGCGTCGCTTCCAAGCGCCGACAAATGCTTGCTCTGGGAAGTGAACAAATTCCCACAAAAATATCCCTTCCTCTCAACTTCTGCTATTTAGCTCCTCCCAGGCCACCCATCAAGGTTAGCGTCTACACAAAACACCAATTTTTCCGGAATTCTGTCTTCCAGGAGAGTACTTCAAATTCCTTAGTCCTATGTTCCCATCAGAAGCCGCCGTATTTCATTCTGTCTTCATCTGATTTACTTCAGACTCTGTGGACCGTGAATTCAGCGCGAAGTTGCTATAGTCACGAACACGCATATTTTGGCCTCTGTTGACCGCTCCACCGGAGCTTTGCACGGCTTACTCGCATGTTTCACTGAAAACGGGACGATGGTCATTTATCAACAGGTGTACAATTTCTCCATCTGCTTCCTGGTACATTAGCATGGGGTCAACCACACACTCACTGTCAGTCATCTTAAGGCAGCTGGAGGCCACACCCGTTACCACTTTCTTAGAGCTTGAGCCTCCCTAAGCTGCCTATTGTTGCTTCCCTTCTCCGCTCCCCAGCCGGCCACAGTCAACTCTGTATACTTCCCTGGGATAAACTAGCCTCCAGTAAATCGACGCGTTTCCACAAAGTTTTTCATGTCGTGTGAATTACTTTCAAACCATCACCCGACATTAATTATTCCAATGCGTCCATACTATACCCTTTACAAGATGCATTGTGCCTTGGCAGTCATTTTGTTCAGCCCTACTGTTCGCTCAACGTGAGTTAGGTGATCTTCAATGATTTCATGTAAGGGTTATAGTTCTTGCCATCTTACAAACTTCTGCCTTTCGGAAAAATATCATCCTTACATTCCAAAGACGTCAAGAGTTGAAATGCATGAAAATTATCCCACAATCAGCTTAACTGCTCATGCATCCAAACTGCTGTCAAGGACAATATAAAGAAGAATGGAGAAGAAAGTTGAGGATGTGTTAGATGACAACAAGTTTGGCTTTAGGTAAGCTTAGGAAAGGTAAAATTACCAGAGAGACAATTATCATGCTGCGGTTGATAATGAAAGCAAGGCTGAACAAAAATCAAGACACGTTCGTAGGATTTGTCGACATGAAGAAAGCATCCAGCAATCTAAAATGGTGCAAGATGATCAAAATGCTAAGGAAAATAGGGATAAGCTGTAGGGAAAGACAGGTAATATACTATACATAGAACAGCCCAGAGGGAATAATAAATGTGGAAGACTAAGTACGAAATACTCGGATTTAAAAGGGTGTAAAACAGGGATGTACTCTTTCGCCCATAGTTTTCAATCTATACATCCAAGGAGCAATGACTGAAATAAAAGAAAGTATCAAGAGTAAGATTTTTTGTTAATATTCAAGGCGAAAGGATATCAATGACAAGATTCGCTGATGGCATTGCTATCCTCTGTGTTCGAGATGAAGAATTACAGGATATGATGAATGGAATGAACATTTTAATGGGTAAGGACGGTCTGAGAGTAAGTTGAAGAAAGACGAAAATAATGATAAGTACCAGAAATGAGAACAGGGAGAAACTCAACATCAGAGTCGATGGTTAAGAATTAGATGAGATCAAGGAATTCTGCTATGTAGGCAGCAAAATAGCCAATGACGGACGGAGCAAGGAGGACCTCAAAGGCAGAACAGCACTGGCGTAAAGGCATCCCTGCCCAAGACAAATCTACTAGTATCAAATGTTGTTGTTGTTGTGGTCCTCAGTCCAGAGACTGGTTTGATGCAGCCCCCTATGCTACTATAACTTGTGCAAGCTTCTTCATCTCCCAGTACCTACTGCAACCTACATCCTTCTGAATCTTCTAAGTGTATTCATCTCCTGGTCTCCCTCTACGATTTTTACCTTCCACGCTGCCCTCCAATACTAAATTGGTGACACCTTGATGCCTCAGAAAATGCCCTACCAACCGATGCCTTTTTCTGGTCAAGTTGTGCCACTAATTCCTCTTCTCCCCAATTCTATTCAGTACCTCTTCATTAGTTATATGATCTACCCATCTAATCTTCAGCATTCTTCTGTAACACCACATTTCGAAAGCTTCTATTTACCTCTTGCCTAAACTATTTATCGTCCATGTTTCACTTCCATACAAATACTTTCCTTAAAAATACTTTCAGAAAAAACTTCCTGACACTTAAATCTGTACTCGATGTTAACAAATTTCTCTTCTTCAAAAACGTTATGCTTCCCAATGCTAGTCTACATTTTATATCCTCTCTACTTCGACCATTATCAGTTATTTTGCTCCCCAAACAGCAAAACTCATCTACTACTTTAAGTGTCCCATTTAATAATCTAATTCCCTCAGAATCACCTGATTTAATTCGACAATTGAATCATTATCTTCGTTTAGCTTTTGTTGACTTTCATCTTATATCCTCCTTTCAAGACACTGTACATTCCTTTCAACTGCTCTTCCAGGTCCTTTGCTGTCTCTGAGAGAATTACAATGTCATCGACAAACCTCAAAGTTTTTATTTCTTCTCCATGGATTATAATTCGTATTCGAATTTACCTTATGGTTTCTTTACTGTTTGCTCAGTGTACAGATTGAATAACATCTGTGATAGGCTACAACCCTGTCTCACTCCCTTCCCAACCACTGCTTCCTTTTCATTCCCCTCGACTCTTATAACTGCCATCTGGTTTCCGTACAAATTGTAAATAGCCTTTCGCTCCCTGTATTTGGCCCCTGCCACTTCCAGAATTTGAAAGAGTGTATTCCAGTCAACATTGTCAAACGCATTCTCTAAGTCTACAAATGCTATAAACGTAGGTTTGACTTTCCTTAATCTATCTTCTAAGATAATTTGTAGGGTCAGTTCTGTTACACGAGTTCCAACGTTTTAAAGGAATCCTAACTGATTTTCCCCGAGGTTGGCTTCTACCAGTTTTTCCATTCGTCTGTAAAGAATTCGTGTTAGTATTTTGCAGCCGTGACTTATTAAAGTGATAGTTCGGAATATTTCACACCTGGCAACACCTTCTTTCTTCGGAATTGGAATTACTATATTCTTCTTGAAGTCTGAGGGTATTCCACCAGTCTCATACATCTTGCTCACTAGAAGGAAGAATTTTGTCAGGGCTGACTCTCCCGAGGCTATCCCCGTTCTAATGGCATGTTGTCTACTCTTTGGGCCTTGTTTCAACTTAGGTCTTCCAGTGCTCTGTCAAACTCTTCACGCAGTATCATATCTCCCGCTTCATCTTCATTTACGTCCGTTTCATTTCCACAATATTGCCCTCAAGTACATCGCCCTTGTATAGACCCTCTATATACTCCTTCCACCTTTTTGTTTTCCCTTCTTTGCTTAATATTTGTACTGGTTTTCCATCTGAGCTCTTGATATTCATACAATGGGTTCTCTTTTATCCAAAGGTCTCTTCCATTTTTTTTTTTTTTTTCATCAGTCTTCTGACTGGTTTGGTGGTTTGGTGCAGCCCGCCACGAATTCCTCTTCTGTCCCATCCTCTTCATCTCAGAGTAGCACTTGCAACCTACGTCCTCAATTATTTGTTGGATGTATTCCTGTCTCTCCTTTCCTATACATTTTTTGCCCTGTGCAGTTCCCTCTAGTACCATGGAAGTCACTCCCTCATGTCTTAACAGATGTCCTGTCATCCTGTCCATTCTCCTTATCAGTGTTTTACAAATATTCCTTTCCTCTCCGATTCTGCGTAGAACCTCCTCATTCCTTACCTTATCAGTCCACTTAATTTTCAACATTCGTCTGTAGCACCACATCTCAAATGTTTCGATTCCCTTCTGCTCCGGTTTTCCCACAGTCCATGTTTCACTGACATGCAATGCTGTACTCCAGACGTACATTATCAGAAATATCTTCTTCAAATCGAGGCTGATATTTGATAGTAGACTTCTCTAGGACAGGAGTGCTTTTTTTTGTCATAGCTAGTCTGCTTTTGATGTCCTCCCTACTCCGTCCGTCATTGGTTATTTTACTGCCTTTTCCTACTGTCGAGTTCCATTCACCCATGGCTATTAAATTTTCGTCTCCCTTAACTATCTGAATAATTTCCTTTCTCTCATCATACATTTCATCAATTTCTGCTTCTGAAGGTGGGCGGTAAACAGTGTAGACAAGAGGTGAATAGAAACTTTCGAAATGTGGTGCTACAGAAGAATGCTGAAGATTAGATGGGTAGATCACATAACTAATGAGGAGGTATTGAATAGGATTGGGGAGAAGAGGAGTTTGTGGCACAACTTGACTAGAAGAAGGGATCAGTTGGTAGGACATGTTCTGAGGCATCGAGGGTTCACCAATTTAGTATTGGAGGACAGCGTGGAGGGTAAAAACGCAGAGGAAGACCAAGAGATGAATACACTAAGCAGATTCAGAAGGATGTATGTTGCAGTAGGTACTGGGAGATGAAGAAACCTGTACGGGATAGAGTAGCATGGAGAGCTGCATCAAACCAGTCTCAGGACTGAAGACTACAACAACAACAGTAATATTTATTTCCTCCTGTGAAATGCGGAATACTGCAATAGGCACTCGATGCAACATCCAACATAGTCATAGTTCCTTACATTCAATGTGCGCAACACCAACCGTCTTAAACCACATTATCACATTATTTAAGAAAATTTCATTGATTAACTTCTCTGCCAACTGAAGCATTCGCGAAGTAGCTATACGACCAACAGTTCTGAGTCATTGTAAGACCTCACGCAGCCGCTGCTGTTACCAGTTCACGCCCTTCGCGCGTCAGAGAAGAGTGGGCAACTGTATGGCGGCTCTGGGGTGCGGGCGCCGCGACATAAGCACCGCCGCGGTGACGGGTGGAGAGAACCGGAGGCGGAAGAGGTGAGTTTTTCATTTTAAGATCATTGTGCTTTTAAATTAAAATTTTAAGAAGAATTTGCTCCTTCCACAATTGTTATCATGTCTGACGTAAATTACTGACACATTTGTCAGCTGTTTATTACGAAATTTTTACCCGTTCCGTGGTTCATTAATTTTGTGTTGTTGTGTTAGTACCTTTTTAGAAATTCCGTCGCAGACATTCAGTTGTGGCTCTTGTACTATACTTCGAGGAGGACTTTGTCAAGCTTGACATGAATTACTATTAATTGTCACTATGTATTTAATTATAATTGATGTTACTGAAGACCATTCGTACTTCATAAATCGTCTGCTGTAAAGGCTTTAAACTACTTCTTCGGCATCTGGTTGTTCGCTAGGTTTTTCTATTCATCTGCTACAGAGCGACTTGCTATTTAGTGATGAACTGCTTCTAATTCTGGCTGCTGTAACTGCCTTAAAATATACTTAAATTTATGGTATCTATGGTCAAATAAATGTTTAACGCCTGTTTGAATAAAATAAAAATTGACAAACTGCCTTTTGGTGTTTGCCTTGGGATCTTTGGCCGACGTTTGTTGAGTTTTCTGTCGTTTCGCCAGCACGAGTGGCCGGAATTGTCAAAGTTTCACTCTCCATTGCTGGTGATGGACCGGACGTCGAGTTCACAGACGCAGATTATGTTTACCGGTAACACCTGGAAAGGATTCTGAGGAGCAATGAGTACTCCACCACTTAACTTACATAAGAAGTGTCACAGAAGCAAACACTCAGCAAGGTAACACGTCGCAAAAAGAAATGTCGGGTACGGCGTTTCTTCCATATATTCCCAGGATAACGGGCAGAATCGGGCTATATTGCGCCAACACGATGTAAAGACTGTTAATAAACTGACAAGGTAGATCAAAGAACATCTCAGACAGTCAATAGGAATAAAGGGACACCTCTCTGCAATGTAGAGAATATACCGCATACCATGCACATGCGGAGAAGTATATGTTGGAATAAGTGGACGATCAGTCAGCACCAGGATCATACAACTTAAACGGCACTGCAGACTGGGGCAGGTAGAGAAATCGGCCATGGCAGAACACGTGCTGTGTGAGAAAGATCATATAATAAAAGTTCGCCAGCACGGAATTTCTTGCTGCTAAGAAGAGCCGTCACACCCGTTTGTGCAGAGAAGCTATAGAAATACACAAACATGACAATAGCTTCGAAAAGAAAGAAGAAAGCCTCAAGATGAACGGATCCTGGATCCCAGTGCTGCAGCGGACTACCGTTGCAAGTAACAAGGGGAGAACCGTAGCGGAAGTGACCACGGAAAAACCCTTGAACGTTGGCGCACTGAGTACATGCAATCTGCGTCCACGAGCTCGACCCCAATCCGCCACCAGCAATGGAGGGTGAAGATCTGACAACACCAGCCACTCGTGCTAACGAAACGTCAGAAAAATCATCAAACAAACGTCAGCCTGTAAGAAAAATCATCCAACAAACGTCAGCCGAAGATCCCTTGGCAGGAGCGAATAGGCAGTTTGTCAACAAGTGGCATTGAAAGCCTTAACGGTTTTGACAATTAAAAATTATTTTAGCAAGGGGTAAAAACCATTCACAGCTCAACCCAGGGTTACCACACCCTCTGGTGGCCCACAGACACACACACACACACACACACACACACACACACACACACACACTTCATGGACATAACAACGATGACATAAGCACATTTAAATACCCGTCACTGACTCGTGCGATTCCTTATATGAAGAGAAGAAGTTGCACACACACACACACACACACACACACACACACACACTTCATGGACATAACAACGATGACATAAGCACATTTAAATACCCGTCACTGACTCGTGCGATTCCTTATATGAAGAGAAGAAGTTGCTTCGCTAATATGCTAAAAAATGTTTTCACCAGCCACATAAATTGCTTAGTTTACTTTTTATCACGATCCTCTTTTTCATTACTCTTTTGATCACAGGAAATGGCTACCTTTGTGATGGAGGTAAAATGCCAGTACGCGATCTGCGTATACCGTCCAGGATGTGAACGGGCGTAGAAAGACTATTTCATGCGTAAACTGGGCACACAATTTTACTTCTCGGCGAGAAGGCTTCTCAGTTTGCCAAGTTGCCCGCCCAACAGGCACATACCACAGTGACGTTATTCGAAGAGTCAGCCACTCTCGAAAGTCACAAAGCGCTGAAGATTTCCCTATTATTGGCGCCTCGCAGTCAACAACAGCAGACTATGGCCGCTACCTGTAAATATGCCACGTAGGCACACCGATTTAAATGTATTAGATCTTTGTGGTGCCTTTCTGGGGACAACCAGGAGGGCTGTGTAGTTCTAGCCGGAATACGATCCTATTCACTCGATCAATTTGCTTTCTACACTGCTTTAGGCCCTGGTGTGACTGTACGTATGCCTTCGCACCTTTTTTCTCTGCAAGTGATCTTCTCGCTGTTGTAAGTCCAGTCTGTGCAACTGAAAATTGTTAGAAATACTTAGAATATTGTCCCTCTTGTTGCCCCTTTGCCACAGCGACGCTGCTACGCTATGAAGTACTTTTTCGGGAGTTACAAACACGAGTACAACGTATAAACGAAGTGGCTTGCTTGTCAAATTCCTTAATACATCCCTTAATCTCTGCTTTGGCACTTGTATGCAGTGGCCGAGTCGCAGCAAGAGGAATTTGGCTGAAGATGTAAAAATTACGGGCTATTTTTTTTTTCAAGCTCTGATCGTTCGCAAGATGGAAACCACAGTGAAAATCAGAAATGTTTTATTTGGAATATTTACCTACACCTTCCTACTCTTTCCCTGCATAACTGCCATTCCAACAGACATTTGTCGTAGCATGGTACTACCTTTCCAATAACTTCGTCTCAGAAGTTAACCGCCTGTACATTCCGCCCATTCTCTACGCTGATCTGCAGCTCGTTGCCTGTGCCAGAATACTGTCCACTAAGATAGCGGTTAATGTGAACAAAGAGATCAAAATGAGCGGAAGCCAAGTCCAGGCTGTACAGAGGGTGATCAAACACTTCCCATCGAAAACCCTGCAGGAGCTTCTTTGTTGCAACTGCAGTGTGCGGTTGAGCCTGCTTCCAATATTCCTCTCCACTTGTTCTGAAATGCCCCTCTTAGACGATTTTCTCGAATCGCCTGATCCACGTGCAGAACAAAATCATTGGTTAACACCCACTGTCTTCCCTGATCACATGCAGCATGAACGTCTGTACGTCCAGCTTAAAAGTTCCTGCACCACTGCACACTTTGCTGTCATACATGACATTTGTGTTATGCGGGCGACACGAAATCAGGCGGAACTTCTCAGCATGAAGAAATCGAACGACAGCACGCACTTTACATTTGGCGGGAAACTCTTCTGATCTAGGCATCATTATGTACTCGCTGTGCACTCAGAACTGAAAAGTGCAATGTGGCACGATTGATGAGCATAGTAGAGACTCTATGAAACACATCTGCACAAAGCTTCATCAAGTCTTTACTGTTTTGTTTCTTTTCTTTTTAATTTCACGAACAATCAGACACTGAAAAACAGTAGTCCTCGTACATTAGAATTTGCATAATGAATGGGCTGCATTCTAATAAAAGATGTTATTACATGTATTAAAGTTTCTTACATTCACGCTACTAACGTCTTTAGCAAAACGTTAGCATAACGTTGCAAATGTCAGTATGTACAACAAGATGGTGGTTGTAATATGTGGCTCATGGTAATTCTATTTAAAATATTTTGTAATTGAGAAAGAAGCATAAATGTGTCTTACGGTTTAGAAGGAAGAGACAAGTTTCATCATTGCTATCAACTACCTCTTCAGTCCAAGCCACCAAGACTCCGCTAGATGTGAACTCTACCAGTCACTCTGGGAAGTCAGAGAGAATCCTGTGCAGATGGCACGTGCTGCTAGGTCATCACTTCTTACAAAGATCAACTGATCACAGTGCCACCATCAGCCGTACTGTCTACCTTTACCATTAATTTTCAGTATTAATTGCTTACATTAAATTGTTTTTCCCTTCAGACTTTATCGTAAGCTACTATTTCTCCCTTCTGAACATTATTTGGTATTAGTGTTATGTTTTTCTAATCATCCCAGTGAGTGGTCTTCTGAGACAGTATTTAGTGCGCAACCTTGCTAGCTATCCACTTGAGAGGACCGTCAGGTGTCCTTGCTGCGCATGGAATCCAACTGGCACCAATGTTTTCACATTCATGTTGGTCATTTCCAGGCATCTATGGAGTACTCGAACTGTCTATGGTGTACTCTAAATGCATGTGACACCACTAGCTAATCGCGACATCCGCTACGTCTAGCACAGAAAACCTAGTGCTTGGCATACAAATGCCTAAATTCTTCAATTTAGTTTAACAGTTAGGCAGGAAGACTGTACCATTCCAGACATAAGAGAGAGAATACATTTTAAAATCATAGTTCCTGAAAGGGTGCATTCGAAAAGAAAGTATGTGTACTCTGAATTTACCACTCTTTTATGTATCTTAAGGGCCCCTATAGCCACTGATATTAGTACATGGCTGAAGGCTTTCACCTACTAACCATGTGGGCAACTCATCTATCAATAATTACGCTTAACTATGCTATGCTGCAGTAACAGAGACATTTCAACTTATATTAAATAGTGGTTGGTTGGTTGGTTTGAGGAAGGAGACCAGACAGCGTGGTCATCGGTCTCATCGGAATAGGGAAGGATTGGGAAGGAAGTCGGCCGTGCCCTTTCAGAGGAACCATCCCGGCATTTGCCTGGAGTGATTTAGGGAAATCACGGAAAACCTAAATCAGGATGGCCGGACGCGGGATTGAACCGTCGTCCTCCCGAATGCGAGTCCAGTGTCTAACCACTGCGCCACCCCGCTCGGTTTAAATAGTGCATCTTTGCATCAAGCGACAGTACCTAATCCCAGCCCCATAACCATTCCAGAACACAAAAAAGGAACACTAAGGATTAAAAAAGAAAAGGAAGCGTATAAAGTTCTGCCAAACTGTAAGACACGCTGGCCTCACGTGCTGCTCCGTGTAATCTTGAGAAAACAATGGACATCACGTAAATACCAACAAACACAAATTAGTCACGTGAATCTTAAAGTCTCGCGGTGTTGTCAGTCGAACTTTGGTCACGAAGGAAATAATGAATATGGAAAATGAGGCTGGATGGAGGCGGACACAGTGAGAAATTCACGACAGGGATCGAGCTGGACAATACTACTTTCAACTGAAAAAAATTTTGCGAGTGATGCGCACTGAAAAGTCATCCCAAAATACTGCTTCGGCAACCAAGTGGATTAACATGTACAACATGACCACTTATGGTCCCAAAGCCAATATACGTCAAGAAATTCCAAGTGAAATTACAAAAAAAAAAAAAAGCTATTCGGTGACTAATCACAAATATTAGACACATGTAGACGAATGATGGAACTGTCATGACCCAGAACATATTAACCTAACAATTTTTAATGTTTGTTTGTATGTACTTTCTACATATTACTAAAGACAACAATTCGTAGAGCACCAATTAAGGCGACTGATACGACTACGGTCCCATCTGCACAAAAAAACTTTTGGATGACAGTAATTTGAGGCACTGGCTGTCGTAACTTGGGTTAGAGGCTATCCTTCTATTTCGTTTTTTTCACCACTGCACAATTTGTGTTGTGTAGCCATCTTCTGGTGCACGCAATCTGTGAAACGGATTTGTCTGTGTAACCATCATAACTTACGTCGTTACTTAGCAGAAGATGTTGAGTTCACAGATGTACAAAGATAAGCGCTATTCAATAGACTGTCTTTATTTCTCGCAGTAAAATCAGTTTTCTAGTTTCGGAAGTTTTATTATTTCGTTTCCTTTTCTCCTTAAATCAAGCGTACGTTTTGAAGTATCGTTTACTGGTATATTCGACACTCACGCTTTACTGCCCCAGACAATATCCTAGTGGAAATAGACAGACGATCTGTTTTTCCATGCTGAGACACCTGTGCACATGTATATTTGGAACGATTATCAAATATTTTTCGCAGTTTTTTATTGTCTCACTGTTATACATGAATGTGACATGAAAGGAAAGAAGCGATGAAAACTCATACCAGCGTAATCCAATTCATCTTTACGGAGTTATCGATCCAGTCTGGGGAACGAATCAGAAAGAACAGCGTTACATACAGAATTTTGCGCAAGAGATTTCGGAGATGTTAGTGATTTAAAATAGTATATAAGCCTTCAGAAATTCAACGTCGATATCGTTCTTCTCTCTCCAGGTCAAACAAAGGTGACGAAAATCTCTCCCATCCAGACCCAATCCGGCTATCTCCAAGTAGAGCAAAACCTTATCCTGTTGACTAACATTGCTACACAAGCGGGTATATGCTAATAAATGTTTAAAAAAAGTTATACTTTTACACTGTTCTACGCTAAATTTAAAAATTTCTCCAGAATTACACTATACTGCATGAAACTTAAAAGCTGCTCTGGTTTTTTGAGTAGATGGAGAGGGGCTGAAAAATTCTTCTCTATGGCCCCTTTCCGTTAGATTAGAAAAATCAGTTCGCTACCATGACAGTCTCTATAACTCTAGGTATGCAGTAGAAGTTTGGAAAGTGGGAGAGAGGCACAGGCAGAAGTGAAGCAGTGTCCACATAGCTCAATCAGCTTTACCGTTGTCTGGTAAGGTGAGGTACCGGGTTCTAAAATATTCCGATACAGCTTTAATCTGCAAGGAGATTTCAAAACAGGGCTAATTCCGCTATAGCAAAATTCATTCCAGGTGAACACTGAAAAGCCAAAGAAACTGGTACACCTGCCTAACGCCGTGTAGGGCCACCGTGAGCACGCAAGTGCCACAATATGACATGCCCTGGATTCGACTAAGGTCTGAAATAATGCTGGAGGGAACTGACCCCATGAAATCTGCAGGGCTCCATAAATCCGCAAGAGTGCGACCTGGTGGAGGTCTCTTATGAACAGCACGTTGCAAGGCATCCCAGATGTGCTCAGTAATGTTCTCGTCAGGGGAGTTTTGTGGATACAGGAAATGTTTAAACTCAGAAGAGTGTTCCTGGAGCCACTCTATAGCAACTCTGTCCTGCTGGTTCAAATGGTTCAAATGGCTCTGAGGACTATTGGACTTAACATCTGAGGTCATCAGTCCCCTAGAAGTTAGAACTACTTAAACCTGACTAACCTAAGGACATCACACACATCCATGCCCAAGGCCGGATTCGAACCTGCGACCGTAGCGGTCGCGCGGTTCCAAACTGTTGCGCCTAGAACCGCTCAGCCACACCGGCCGGCTGTCCTGCTGGAATTACCCAAATCCGTCTGATGCAGAATGAACATGGATGGATGCAGGTGATCAGACAGAATGCTTACGTAAGTGCCACCTGTCACAGTCGTATCTAGATGCATCAGGAGTCCCATATCACTCCAACCGCACACGCCCACACCAGTACAGAGCTTCCACCAGCTTGAACAGTCCCCTGCTGACATGCAGACTCCGTGGATTCATGAGGTTGTCTCCATACCCGTACACGTCCATCCGCTCGATACAATTTGAAGCGAGACTTGCCCGACTAGGCAACATGTCTGCAGTCATCAACAGTCCGATGTCGGTGTTGACGCGCACAGGCGCGTGTCGTGCAGTCATCAAGGGTACACGAGTGGGCTTTCGGCTCCGGAAGCCCATATCGATGTTGTTTCGTTGATTCGCACGCTGACACTAGTTGATGGCCCAGAATTGAAATCTACAGCAGTTCGCGGAAGGGTTGCACTTCTCTTCAGTCGTCGTTGGTCCCGTTCTTGCAGGATCTTTCTCCGGCCGCAGCGATGTCGGAGATTTGATGTGTCACCGGATTCCTGATATCCACGGTACACTCGTGAAATGATCGCACGGGAAAATACCCACTGCATCGCTGCCTAGGATACTGCGTCTCATCGCTTGTGCGCCGACTATAGCACCACGGTCAGACTCCCTTGAATCTTCATAACCTGCCGTTGCAGCAACAGTAACCGATCTAACAACTGCGCCAGACACTTGTGTTATATGGGCGTTGCCGACCCCACCACCATATTCTGCCTGTTTACATATCTCTATATGTGCCTGTACTAGTTTCTTTGGCGCTTCAGTGTATTACTCTGTACATTTATAAAAGAGGCTATTTCATCTTCTCCAAACGTGCGTACGCACTGTCTGATCAAATGTATCCGGACACTATTAGTGACTATTACTGTTGCGTGCGCCCACCCGTCCCCATTATGACGAATCGAACTCCGCTTGGGACACTTTCAGAGAAGTGTCAACATGTCGTTGGAGGAATGGCTGATCACTCTTTCTCAAGAGCAGAAACTGGGGAAGTTAGTGATAATGGATGCTGAAGTCTGGAGTGAAGTCGAAGTTCTGTTTCATACGCATGGTGTGTCTAGATAGCGCACTCAGCAATACCATTGTCCACACGGTCCTACAATGTTATTATCCAGAAACTAGAGCCTGACTGATGCTGCTTTGTGACAGGATGCATTGTCATGCTGATACAAACGTTCAGCACCTCCGATCCGTACATATACAGTACGCAGTACACGACGCTGTAAAATATGGTCATCTCCTTAGAAATCAGCGTTTTAGTAAACACCACATCGTAACGCCGCCTCATCCGTGCTTCACTGTTGCCACTAGTCTCGACGGCAGGTAGACGACCCCAGGCTTTCGCCAAACACAAACCATCCGTCGGATTGCCACAGGGTATACCGTGATTCGTAACAGTGACATTAACACTAACTACAGATACGTGTAGCTTACGAGTAGTTGCTTGTCCACTGCATTCCATTCTTTTTAAATTCCTTCGAAGAGTAACTGGTACTTTAACTCTGAAACACACGAGTGATTCCTTCCGAGGCGTCATGCGGTTTTTACAACCATCTTTCACAATGCTCAGCGATCCCTCTCTGTCAGCTGATGTAGTCTGCCTGGTCTTGGTCTTGTTCATTCGCGTTTCTACTTCACAATCACGTCACCGAGAGTAGAAACGGATAGCTTCAGAATGTTTGAAACGTCTCTGATGGACATGTTGTGCAGGTGGCATCCAATTACCGTTTCACGTTCGAAATCACTGAACTCTCCTAACTGATTCATGTAGTGCTGTTAGCAAAGGCACACGCATCGGTCGTCTGCTGCTATAGGCTATCAGCGCCAGATTTCGTCAGTCTTAACGGATACGTCCGCCGTACGTCCCACATTGATTGCTGAGATTGTTTCAATCACTGTTGGTTGTCTGTTAGCACTGACAACTCTCTGCTTCTTTACTGATAATAAACACTCCTGGTCTCCCTTTATGCTGGCGTGTCAGCATTCTGTGACATGTAGGGGTCAAATTCGCATTTCACTGAGGTGAAAGAAGTCATGTGATACGTCTGCCCAGCGTAATACAGCAACTCGGCGTGGCATAGACTCAAGAAGTTGTTGAAGTCCCGAGCGGAAATACTGAAACATGCTGCCACCATAGCCGACCATAATTGCGAAAGTGCTGCCGGTGCAGGATTTTGTGCACGAACTGTCCTCTGTACCACGTCCCGTAAATGATCTATGGCCGAATGGGGTGGCCGCGCGGCCTATTGCGACTTGACACGGTTCGTGCGGCCACCCCGTTGGAGGTTCGACTCCTCACTTGGGTATGGCTGTGTCAGTTGTCTTTAGCGTAATTTAGTTTAAGTTAGATTAAGTAGTTTGTAAGCTTAGGAACCGATGACCTCGGCAGTTTGTTCCCGTAAGATCTTACCACAAATTTCCAAATTTGTCCAGTCGTCGATGGGATTCAAGTTGGGTGATCTGTGTGCCCAAACAATTCACTGGAACTGTCCGGAATTATCTTCAAACCAATCGCAATCAGCAACGGCCCAGTGACATGGTGCATTATCATCCATATAAATTCCATCCTTGTTTGGGAAAGTGACTTCCATGAATTGCTGAAAATGGTCTCCAAGTTGTCAGAGATCCAGAGGACCCAGTGCATTCCACGCAAACACAGCTCACATCGTTATGGATCCACTACTAGCTCGCACAAACGACCATCAGCTCTTAGATTTTGAAATCCTGAATCATCCGACCAGGCCACAGTTTTCGAGTCATTTAAGGTCCAGACAATCTGGCTGCGAGCCCAGGAGATCCACTTCAGGCGACGTCGTGCTGTTAGTAAAGGCACTCGCGTGGGTCGGCTCCTGCCATAGCCCATTAACACCAAACTTCGCCACACGGTCCTGAAGCATACGGTAGTCCTACGTCCCGCACTGAGTTCTGGGGTTATTTCACGCAGTGCAGGTTGTATGCTAGCACTGGCATCTCTACGCTCTCAGTCGTTAAGGGGAATTGGAACGCCCTATCCCGTCAATGTTAAAATTTAGTGACTTGGCGTCCCTGTATTTCAGGAACTACTGTAGCTATTAAACTCTATGTTCTGAGTCTACTTAACTATAATAATTACATTTCAGCCACTGCTTTCGGAAATACAACTTTTTAATTACACGGTTAAAATTTTGTGTATTTTTCTGTACGTTACATTAAATAATTTTAATTATACATAACATTATGTTCTTCTTTTATATCAGTAGACTCAGAATACGTATGTTATTACTCCCTGAAAATGTGAATACCCTACTCCAAGGTGTTTCTGAGATTTAGTGAAAAATGCAACAGAAAATGTAATTTTTCAGGAAGGGCTTCTAAAGTTTCAAACGACTGTAACTCATTTCAAATATGCTTAGTTGTTTATTTTTAGTCACTCAGAAGCACCCTTCACCATACTGTATATCATCTTCTTGATCTTTCTCCAAGTTTTTTCTTCTTTTCTTCTCTCTGGCCTCCTTAGTGGCCAACTGTGCTCCATACTTTGCTTCATTAATGCGAACCTTGTCCATCCGTTCAAGAGCACTTTCACCCTGCCAATGTTGCTATCATTGAAAGCAACAACAGCATCCCCCCCCCCCCCCCAGACACACACACTTTAGTGTCTTCATTCCAACGAAACTATTTTTTAGTAAGCGAGTCCAATAAGATTATTGAATAACTCACTGGATTTTTTAGTCTGACCAAACACTTCTTCAGTAATTCAGGATAAGCCAGGTTTCTGTAAATAGGTTTTATGATATCCATGACTGCTGCTGGGATGGAATTTTTATTTCTGTATGAACTGCTTGAGTACTGGGCATTTCGGTAATTACACCATGAATCAGGTCCGCCGACCGCGGTGACCGAGCGGTTCTAGGTGAGAAGTCCGGTACTGAGCGACTGCTACGGTCGCAGGCTCGAATCCTGCCTCGGGCGTGGATGTGTGTGATGTCCTTAGTTAGGTTTAAGTAGTTTTCAGTTCTAGGGCACTGATGACCTCAGATGTTAAGTCGCATAGTACTCAGAGCTATTTGAACCAATCAGGTCCAGGAGGGAAAAGCTGGTGTACTGGTTTTTCATGAGTTGACTGTTTGTGGAAGAAGGTAGCCCATACTGCCTCCTTCATTTTCGGCAAATCCTTAATATTATTTCTAATGGCCATCCCATAATACTGCTCTAGTTTACCAATCATTTTGTCTGTCAGCCTGCATCTTATTGTTTTACCATCACAAAGTTTCTTGTCTCTCAAACTTTGTTTCAACTTCCTCAATCTGGTGCCCATCCTCTTCTGCACATGACTATTGTAACACAGCAATCAACAGCCTTCTACGTAAAAGTTTTAACATTTTCAACCGGTGTAGATTATATTTAAAAAATAAAATAAAATATTTCCATCTGAGTTTATAAGTGACAAATGTATCATTTTATTCGGAAAATTGCAAATTTTATAATGAGAGAAAAATCTGAAAACGTGAAAAAAAATTTCGTTGTAACTACACTTAAGTGAAGGCCATCAGCCACTGCATTGTCCGCGGTGAGATCCAATGCCTGAAATGTGATACTCTCGGCACACTCTTAACATTTTGACCGCGGAATATTGAATTCCCTAACCAATTCCGAAATGTTTCTAGCTCCAACTACTCTTCCGCGATCAAAATCCGATAACTTCTGTCATGCGGCTTTAATCACGTCCGAAAACCTTTTGACACGAATCACCCGAGTACAAATGACAGTTGCGCCAGTGGACTGCCCTCTATTTCATTCTGTAATTTGTACTTGTGGTTCTCGCTATCCCATGACTTTTGTCACCTCAGTATAGGATACTTCTGATCAGATAGTACAGCTGGTGGCGTCAGTTAAGGAATAGGTTCGATTTCGACCTTGTCCTAGTGCGACGGCATCGATACTTTAAACGTGGGACATCGAATGTGGGTGCGCTCGAGGGAGCGAGTGCTCTTGCCTGTCGGAGGGCACGCCCCGTCATTGCCTCGCGTCTGCGCCTGACAGCGGGCGCGGCGTTTCCAGTCCAGTGGCCGGGATCGACGTTCCGGCCTGCGGACCGTAAATACTGCGCCGCGATCTTCTCGTCCGCGGGGAGCGGGAGGGGTGCGGGAGGAAGTAATCGCGTCACGGCTGAGTTGTCGGCGCTGTCTGGACAGACCGCCGTTCCGTGAGGCAGATGCGCCCGCCGACAAGACAGAGCGGGCCCCGCCGCGGCAAAAAACCCACACCGCCAGATCTGCCGTCTCGCCTCGTTTCTCCTCTTTCTGCCCGGCCACAACAGCGCACTTCACAGCCACAAGGGGTCCCGAGTTTTCAATACGACGTCTAGCAGAGCGCTGTGCGACTTAATCACAAGTGCAGAATGGATCGCTGCTTGGCACTTGATCTCTGTAACTGCACCGTGGAGACGTGCACGGCCAGTGCGGTTTGAATATTCTGAAATTTTACTGGCTGCCTAAAGTAGAGACCTGCACCGATCCGAATATTCGCAATAATAAGGTCTTAAGCTTATGCCGACGTTCGTACGAGGTGCATTCAAGTTCTTAAGGCCTCCGAATTTTTTTCTAATTACCTACTCACCCGAAATCGATGAAACTGGCGTTACTTCTCGACGTAATCGCCCTGCAGACGTACACATTTTTCACAACGCTGACGCCATGATTCCATGGCAGCGGCGAAGGTTTCTTTAGGAGTCTGTTTTGACCACTCGAAAATCGCTGAGGCAATAGCAGCACGGCTGGTGAATGTGCGGCCACAGAGAGTGTCTTTCATTGTTGGAAAAAGCCAGAAGTCACTAGGAGCCAGGCTAGGTGAGTAGGGAGCATGAGGAATCACTTCAAAGTTGTTATCACGAAGAAACTGTAGCGTAACGTTAGCACGATGTGCGGGTGCGTTGTCTTGGTGAAACAGCACACGCGCAGCCCCTCCCGGACGTTTTTGTTGCAGTGCAGGAAGGAATTTGTTCTTCAAAACATTTTCGTAGGATGCACCTGTTACCGGAGTGCCCTTTGGAACGCAATGGGTAAGGATTACGCCCTCGCTCTCGCAGAACATGGACACCATCATTTTTTCAGCACTGGCGGTTACCCGAAACTTTTTTGGTGGCGGTGAATCTGTGTGCTTCCATTGAGCTGACTGGCGCTTTGTTTCTGGATTGAAAAATGGCATCCACGTCTCATCCATTGTCACAACCGACGAAAAGAAAGTCCCATTCATGCTGTCGTTGCGCGTCAACATTGCTTGGCAACATGCCACACGGGCAGCCATGTGGTCGTCCGTCAGCATTCGTGGCACCCACCTGGATGACACTTTTCGCATTTTCAGGTCGCCATGCAGGATTGTGTGCACAGAACCCACAGAAATGCCAACTCTGGAGGCGATCTGTTCAACAGTCATTCGGCGATCCCCCAAAACAATTCTATCCACTTTCTCGATCATGTCGTCAGACCAGCTTGTGCGACCCCGAGGTTGTTTCGGTTTGTTGTCACACGATGTTCTGCCTTCATTAAACTGTCGCATCCACGAACGCACTTTCGACACGTCCATAACTCCATCACCACATGTCTCCTTCAACTGTCGATGAATTTCAATTGGTTTCACACCACGCAAATTCAGAAAACGAATGATTGGACGCTGTTCAAGTAAGGAAAACGTCGCCATTTTAAGTATTTAAAACAGTTCTCATTCTCGCCGCTGGTGGTAAAATTCCATCTGCCGTATGGTGCTGCCATCTCTGGGAGGCAATGACAATGAACGCGGCCTCATTTTAAAACAATGCGCATGTTTCTATCTCTTTCCAGTCCAGAGAAAAAAAATCGGAGGTCTTAGAACTTGAATGAACCTCGTATCTGGGATTATATAGCTATTGCTCGTCGTAAAGACTTTCTTATTTAAAATGAAGGTGGGGGTGAGAAAAAATTGGAAGGAACTAATAAAATCAGCTGCATTGGGACTTTATGCGGATACAGCGGCCACAACTGAAAAACGTGTGCCAGACTGGGATAAGAGTCTGGGTTCTCCTGCTTACTGGGCAGGTGCGTTAACCACTGCGCCTCCCCGACACAGTATTTATAACAGATTATGCTACCTTTGCATGGTCAAAATACCGCGGCTCTTTAAGAGTCCGCTCAGTGAGCAGGCCAGACCTCAAAATATTTTCAAGAGGACAAAGCGGAAATCAAATTTGCCTAGTTCCTTATAATAAATTTACAAGGTAAAAATGTGCGGACTATCTGGGCACGCTTCCCGGCCGACCACATTCCCACCTAGCGCCAGCTATCGGCAGTCTCCGTACATGTCCTCCATGCTCGCTAATTTTAGATCCCCGCTGGAGGTTGAACTTAAAAGTGCATTTGCACTGCAGGTTTTGGATTCATTGCCCATCGAGACGAACCAGTTACGTCAACGAATGGTAACGTTGTCAGTATTACGATTTTTGTCTGTTTTCGTCACAACCAACAGGACTGATGTGTCGTGTCGTTTTCAGGAATTTCCGACAGATCTATTCAATACACAATATCTGATCAGAAGTATCTGGAGGTCCATTTGAATTCCGTAATTCACCACCAGATGTCACGACAGACATGTCCACTAGTATAAAAGAAGACGGGGAGTACTGTATTGTTAATGACAGTACGCTTCGGTCAAGATGGCTCAATCACTTCAAACCAGTCACTAGATGTAACAAAGCCATTGGGTACATTTCAACACTTCTAAATCCTGGCCAGTTAGACTGCTGGTGATGTGATTGTGGAATTAAAAACGTGAGTTAACAGCCGCAGTTAAATCAAGACTGGGCACACTCGATTCTTCCAGAGCGAATTTGTAAATGATGCCACGAAATCAGCTGAAGGAATCTCTCATGAGTTCCAAAACGCTGCTATAATTAGTTAAAAATAGAGTACAATGGTAGAACAGCTCAGCTTCCTGGAAGCCACACATTTCTGTGCTCAAGGCTGAAGGACTCTTCAGATGGTAGAAGGGGCGACGCCACTGATCGCTGAGTGAATGTAAACGAGTAATTTGGAACTGCGAACCACGCTATACCCCATGGTGATTCGATCGAACTTATCGGGGGTTAGGGTATGGCCCTTTTATTGCACTTCACAAAACATCAACTGTGGAAGAATATGAACAAATTTCAGAGAATTGTCTGCTGAATGAGATTTTCAATCTGCAGCGGAGTGTGCGCTGATATGAAACTTCCTGGCAGATTAAAACTGTGTGCCCGACCGAGACTCGAACTCGGGACCTTTGCCTTTCGCGGGCAAGTGCTCTACAAACTGAGCTACCGAAGCACGACTCACGCCCGGTACTCACAGCTTTACTTCTGTCAGTACCTCGTCTCCTACCTTCCAAACTTTACAGAAGCTCTCCTGCACACAGTTTTAATCTGCCAGGAAGTTTCATATCAGCGCACACTCCGCTGCAGAGTGAAAATCTCATTCTGGAAACATCCCCCAGGCTGTGGCTAAGCCATGTCTCCGCAATATCCTTTCTTTCAGGAGTGCTAGTTCTGCAAGGTTCGCAGGAGAGCTTCTGTAAAGTTTGGAAGGTAGGAGACGAGGTACTGGCAGAAGTAAAGCTGTGAGTACCGGGCGTGAGTCGTGCTTCGGTAGCTCAGTTTGTAGAGCACTTGCCCGCGAAAGGCAAAGGTCCCGAGTTCGAGTCTCGGTCGGGCACACAGTTTTAATCTGCCAGGAAGTTTCAATTGTCTGCTGTCTACAGTAGGGGGATATTTGTTGATTGTATCAGCATAACAACGCAGCCTCTCGTAAAGCAGCTTCTGTGAGGCAATGGATAGTAAAGAACAAAATTCCTGAAATTAACTGGCCTCCCGAGACATGACCTGAAACCGAAGGAATACCTCTGGGAAGAGTTGAACGTCGACTTCTCTCCAGACCCTAACGTCCAACATCAGTGCCTTCTGTGGTTTCCGCTCTGAGGAAAGGCTGCCATTCCTCCGCAGACACCTTAGAACAGATTGACTGTTCTGAAAGACACATTCATCGTCAATTCCAATGAAATCGAGTCCCACAGAGAGAAACAAATGAGGCAACGGAGGCACATAGTGTCAGGGCTTTCTAGCCGTACTTTCGTGGTATTTTCTCAAGTATCGGAAGAGTCCACAATAGATAGAGAATTCTCATACATTGTTTCTCCTCCTGCGAAACTGAGAAATTTGTGTTCTCATGAAAATGACCTTGGCTTCAGGAAACCAGGTGTTTACGAGGTTCATTATGAGTGTGAAATGGCGTGTAGAGACCAGATATGTCACACTCTGCAATACCACTGTGATGATCAGCATCGTCATGGACATCTGGGACTGCCAGATGAATCTGCATGAGCATTCCCTTAGTACTGGACACCAAATGAAGTACGAGGAGACAAGCACTGAACACTCAGTTTCACCCCTCTGCGACTGTTACAAATGGCTGCCTCCTTTACAGCTCAGTCACAGAAGAACGAAACGGAGCATTTGTCTAGAGGATAACCTAATAAACAGACAATTAGATTTCCGCTTGCTGCAATCAGTTTTTTTTCTTCCGTCTTCAGGCTGGTTTGATGCGGCCCACCACGAATTTCTTTACTGTGCCAGCCTCTTCAACTCAGAGTAGCCCATTAGATGTAGACAGTGGGAAAAACGAATTAGGGACGACAGTTCCAACGCAACATAGACGAGAACCTTCCTGGATACCAATTTCGGCGTGGCTCCCGGCGACAGCAATATTTTGCTACACAACCGGTGTAATGGCGATTGCGCTGCAGGCCACAGTAGAGATCCGGGTGAGGGTTTCTGGACAAGGTAGTCATCTGCAGGTAGAGACTCGATCGCACGTGCGAGGCTTCCACAAACAAACCACAGAAGTGAGGACCCCGGCATTCTTGCCAGCGCCGGCCGCGGTGGTCTAGCGGTTCTGGCGCTGCAGTCCGGAACCGAGGGACTGCTACGGTCGCAGGTTCGAATCCTGCCTCGGGCATGGGTGTGTGTGATGTCCTTAGGTTAGTTAGGTTTAAGTAGTTCTAAGTTCTAGGGGACTTATGACCTAAGATGTTGAGTCCCATAGTGCTCAGAGCCATTTGAACCATTGTTTCCAACAGACGCAGGAACATTGTACGTATTGAGCTAGTCATCGACTTTACCTTGTGTCTGAATAGAAACACACATTTTCAGGTACACAAGACTTCGAATTTTTTGTCTAGAACTTGCAGTCCTAGAATTAACTTAAAAATAATCGTCGTTCATAGGTTGTGGCCAAGGTTTTCGGGAGATTTACCTTGCTTCTAAGGCAACTGCCAGAAATGCAGACGGCGTCCCAAGTACTCTCAATTGGGACTGCCCATCGTCTACTACCAGTTTGCGTTATGATCATCAGTGGCGCGGTAGCCCTGTAACAGTTGTGGCCTATTGTACAAGACTTTCCAATTCTTTCGGTGTAATACCGATCTCAATTTCTGAATCCTAACTTTGCATATCCGTATTATGTCGTCTCTGACATCCTCCTCTCACCTTAGCTTTGTTCTTCCTACTTGTCAGCAGTAATTCGACTGTTTCTGCAAATACTGCTGTCCTTACTTAGACTATGATCTGCCTGTCCTATGTATTGTCTGTCCTGTCTACTCATGTCTGTTCTAATTGTCGTGACTCTCCCTTTGGAGAGTTGCAAGCTAGTCTTAATCAATTTCTCATTCGCTCTCACCAGTCCCTGACCTGATGTTATGTTGAAGGGCCCTCTTCATTTCATTGGCTCTAATTCTGAACTATTTTTTCCGAAGCTGAGTTGAGCAAGGTTGGCCTCTTTTATATATTCATGCCTTTGACTTGATATAGGCTCTTCATGACGTGTATGTGGCCTTCCAGAGGCACTCTTCCTTATCCCTTTCTTACTCTATCTCTGACTGATATTTATGGTTTACAGTGTTATTTCTTAAAGTGCTGCTGGCGTTCTTATGAATCCGTCTGGCCAAAAAGATTTGTTCTACGTGACTTGAAGGGTGTGACATTTTATGTCAGCCTGACGTTTAATAACTCTCAAGACTTGGCTGGCATTTCCATTGGTACAACGTAAGTTGATGACTTTTAATACATAATCAGTTTCACACTGAAATAAATGTAGACTATATATAATGTGAAACACAAGACAGTGGAATCAGTTGCAACAGCAATCTTTATCCATATTAATAATAAAACTGTAAAACTGTCTAAAGCAAGAACATTCATGGCATTTTCACTGATAACATGAACATAGCCTGGGGCAAAGTAAAGGCTTTATTTAATCACAATCAGATAACTAATGAAAAAAACCGTGATTTAAAGTTATATTTTAAATCGTCTTACCCACCTTAGAAGTTCAGACGTTTGACCATCATCGTGTAGTGCTCCAAGGAACGAATAGATGGCGCTGTTAGCTTATTTAACTTTATCTTTATGAATCTGAATGGTTACAAAATATGGATTTACTGATTTTGCTTTCTGTATTCCACACTTCACGACATCGCTTTGCTTCTTTCGTTAGGTCTTATTTATATTCAGGGCTAAGAAAAACAAATTTTTTAAGTTTGATTAGTGACTAGTATGCCTACTCAGTATATTTGGATTTTGTTTTGTTTACGAATGAAAATGCCTAGAAAACGTTTTAGGTTTTCTTAATACACCAGAAAAACCGAAAGACTGACGACTATGCATCCTCAAGAATCCAGTGAATGTGGCGAGGTGAGGCCTGCTCTGACTCGAAAACATCAGGCTTTAACTCTCTCCTTGGAAACTCCTACCGAAAGCGAGGTGCGGTGTAACTCTGACCGAGAGCATCTTGGGTTATCTAGTTCCTCAGCACCCTTCACTCACAAAGACATGAAATTACTTCTCTCCAACTTAACTTTATAGAAGCGTAAATTATGATGGGAAGTTGTGCAGGTGAGTGGGTGCGAATCCCACATATTCCTTTAAAGACGTAAGTTCCTGGTGAGTTCACGTTGTGCCATGGCCATACACAAACCACAAGACAAGACACTGACGGTACCGACATGGACCGTAGTGTCTGTAGAATTTCGCACAACCAGGTCTACGTGACTCTGCCATGTCAGTGAAGCAAACAAGCTCTTCGTTTGTACTACTTAACACATGGTTCACAAAGAAGCTTTATAAGTCAAAAGGAAAGACCTGGGAACAGCTAATAAATAAAACAACAAATTATGAAAGAAATCGAAGTTTTTCTCCGCATTTTATGTATTAGCATAATTAAAACACTTGCAGCAAACATAACTACTCCCTCTAAGTGAAATGTTTTGCAATCTACAAAAACATGTCGACTGGCTACAGATTACCTGGTGTGGGCAGCACTAGCACTCTGTGCATCGAAGACCGGTTGCTGGCATTGGCTCACTGCGGCGAAAAGCGCACCCACCCGTGTTACAGGAGCGTTAAGATCCGGCGGGCAACACAGAGAGGGCTGGAGGCGAGGCTGCAGGTTTTCTCCTGCCAGACACAGTGCAGCCACAGGAACATAAAATACACCGTTTGCTCATTAATGCTTTATGGGATGTTGTTGAAATTACAACAGAAGTTTGTCAGTTCACGTTACTCACACTAGTTGCACAAATTTATTTAGAGCAGCACCGTCAGAGCCGACATCACACAAACACCAACATTTATGCTAAAGCCACTTTTGCAAGAATGTCATTCTTATCTCAGATGACTACTGGAGACACGTGAGTTAACTGCAGTGTGCCTCGCCCTTTTTTTCCTATACCGTGTTTCGACTGACCCGAGTGGTAGTTTTCGCTTACACTCTGGCACCTAAACTATATATCTTGCGAGAGCTTTCTGTTGCGCAGTTTGGCACGTGAACGGTGCAAGTGAGGTAGGGAGAGATTTCAGCCTGCGAAAAAATCGAAATATGTGAACAAAATATAGGGGCAAGCAATGATAACAGACTTTATTTATAACCAAACTAAAAGTGGATGTTCTTGGTGAAGATCGCGTGATACAGTCTCCACACTACCGAGCACTGAAAGAATAGGAAACATGTCATCCAAACATTACAGAACATATAAATCTGTTTGCTCGAAAAATATCTACTTCTAAACAAATTAAACAACTTCTAGAATACAGCATACAAGGCCAGTAGTAGGGCAAGGGTGGCGTGGGTGCAATTTTAACATCAAATTGATATCAAATTTATGAACAAATTACAGTAGAGCTTTTAGCTCCTATACAACTTGCCCACCACATCTCTAGTAGCCCTGCCAGCAAGCGCACACCGTGATAAGAATTCACTACAACAGTAGTATATAACTTCAGTGTATTTCTTATAATCAAGCATCTATTAAAAAGTAAAAGACAATCGTGAAGATAAAAAACGTCCTCCTTCCACGAAAATATGCGCCGTTCATTTTCTTTCAGATCTATAAGCCAATTCGAATGCAAGATGCAATTCTCATCTCATTATTTTGCGACATAAAACCCCCCTGATCACAAATGTTCAGGCTATACACCCCGTATACACGTCCACCCTGTGGAAAAATGGGAAGAAAAACTTCCACTATTTTGCTGTGAAAACCACCTATCACCACGGAAATCCTCATTATTTTGAAACCGTCATCTAAGTAAAGAAAATGTGAGAATTTTAAGTCCGAAAAAAGTATGTTAAGCAATGTCCATCAGCCTGACGGTCAAATTAAATGTCCTAAGTGCGTCTCTCAAATTCAAATCAGTGTCTGTGAATAAATTGTTGTGAATGTATGTATTACATACATTTCAAACATATGAAATAACATTACAGAATACCTTGCTCACATGTCAGAAAAGAGACACAATCATTTTACGATCCACAACTACAAGCTATAATTCAAGAGGTCATTGCTGTCTTGTGTACTATGGCAGGTCCAGTTTTACCAATGTGATGCTAAATCACACAGGCGTTTACCAAAATAAATCATAACAGCCTGTCTTGTAACAGAGCCCCCTATACGATTTTACCATGTCTCTCTCTCTCTCTCTCTCTCTCTCTCTTCTGTTATATTGAAACCAATTACCGTCTGCATGCTTACATTTGACATCAATTTCATCATCACAGCCTGTTTCACGCAAACTACTCACATGTGGGAAAAAAACATCATTTCTAGACTCCACAACAAACAATAATTCAAGTGGTGTGCACTTTATAATTAGAGGTTATGAAGTAGGAAATAAAAGGACTTGTGGTGACACCTATTCTTTAAACATGCACGTGTGACTATAATAACAAAAACAGTCATGACTCCACGAGAACAGGTACAGCCGATTTCTATCAGTTTTATGAGCAAAGGCGATGTAGTTTTGAGAGAACTATCTGCAGCCAAACTTCAGTCACTCATATCACTCCTAGTAGTAGAACCTCCTGTAAGAGTCTGCATATTGACATCGAGCATGTTACATATACATGTATCGCTACATTGAAGCAAGTGGCCAGTTCATGAAGTTGCTTGCACAGATCCGTGTAAAGTTTTGTCGACCGTACTGGAGGAAGACCATTTCCAACAGACTATCAAACACAAGAGAGAGTTCCTGTGTTTGTCCTTCATAAGCTGTTTAATACAGTGTTCTTTTGGCTGTAACACAGCCAAGCAGTGAACAACTATGGTATAATGATTATAAAGAATCCGCCTCGACTGTAAATAGAAACCGGATGTTGACCTGGGTTTCGGCGCGGATAACCACGCCTTCTTCGGAACACACTAAAACTACAAACTGCCTAAAGAGGCATTGTCCAACATTAATACAGAACGCCCAAAAGGGCAAAAGACTGGCATAAAATGTAAAATAAACGGTAGGTGTGTACCACGTCAGTAGCTGTACTCAGCTCAAACGTCAGAAGCGTGCCTCCTCACCCCAGCCAACGTTCGCTGGGCCGCGGGCTCTCAGGTGAACTGAGGTGGCGCCGGCAGCTGGGCTGTGAGAATGTCAGAAAGGAACGCGCATGCGCAAATTGAGAAATCGTCCTCTTCCATGTGATTGGCATAAAATGTGTTACGAAAGTGATCCAACGACCGAGTCAAATGCGCAGGAAGTTAATGCGTGTGTATGTATAATGTCCTAGCTCGAGGACGATTTTATAGAACTATAGAAGGTGGATAGGCTGAAACTATAAATGTGGGACAGCAAATTCCACGGATGGTCAAAACGCATGCATGCAGGACAGACAAAATACCATCAGCTAGAAGCAGGCTAAATGGTTCAAATGGCGCTGAGCACTATGGGACTTAGGTCATCAGTCCCCTATAACTTAGAACTACTTAAACCCAACTACAGCACACAGCACGCAGTCATCACGAGGCAGAGAAAATCCCTGACCCCGCCGGTAATCGAATCCGGGAACCCGGGCGTGGGAAGCGAGAACGCTACCGCACGACCACGAGCTGCGGACAGGCTAAAAATATGGGGGATGAATAACCCATCTTTCAATTAATTGGGGTCGGTGATAGTGTTTAATGACTACGCTTGGATAAACGTGTAAAGTTGTTATATTGAATTCTAAGCGCTATTGACCAGAAAAGGATCAAATTAGAATGACAGGCCTAACGTAATTGCGTGAAAGGACGTACAACGTCGCCTTCATCGCCCTTAATATCTAACGACCGACAGAGGTCAATTTGAATAGTGCTACCGGATATGTACGAAAATACTGTAAGAAGAACCTAAAGCTAAACTAGTTTCTTAAAATCAAGTACTTGTACTGAACGATGAAGCTTAATCAAGTGAGGTCTGTGAACGCCTATAGCGTGTAAGAGACGAACTACCTTTATGTTCTAATAGCTGTTGACGTGAAAGGTCAAAGAACGTAACGGGCTTAATATACATGTCTGAAAGGACGTACAACGTCGCTTTCATCGCCCTTATTTTCTATTAACCGACAGAGGTCAAAGTGATTAGTGCTATCAGGTGCTATCAAGTGCTATGCCAACTTATGTGTATATGCGTGAAGAGACTTATTCAAAGTTTTTTAAAAAAGGTTAAGAATTTATTTCCTAATTTTAGGCCAGAGCTCGAACTTGGAAGGAAAGTGACTAAAAACATCAACTTGGATGATTATAACTAAGTGGGGCTGGCTATTTGGAACATACTAGAAATATTGGAGCTTGTAAGAAGTGAGAATACTGTGAACATGTACAAGAATCACTCATTATAAGGCGTTAAATGAAAGAAAAAAAATTCGCTGGTGATGTGAAAAGTAAATTTCTAGGATATCATGTTTTCCACGAAATCACTGCACTTGGTAAGGTAACACGAAGGAGCGCAGGAATGAAATTTTTAGAAGTCCGAGTGGAATGTAAAGGTAACAACAATATTGCCAACGAAGTTAAAGGACAACCAAGTTTGAGAAAAAAAACATCAAATATATAGGGTGAACATCAATAAAACCGACAACTGCTGCAGAAAAGGGCTCCTGACTGGAAATGGAGCAAAAAGGTCTTACGACCATGTGTCCAGACATTAATCGTTATCACGTAATCACGTAGATGGTGCTGGTGAATGGAGGTTCCTCTGACCACGTGCGGTGTGTTCCTTGTGTGTTGCAGGCTGTGTGAGTGACGCAGCGTACTGTAAGCAGCAGAATGATACGGTATTCATGTCGCAAACATGCCGAGACGGTGTTTGTGTACGTCCAAACAGATAGAAACGGTCGAGACAAGCCTTTCTAACGCAATTTGCTGTTAACAAATTTCTGATTTCCGGAAAGATTTCCTTGCTAGTGCCAATCTTCATCTCTCTCGGCTTTGGCCTTCACCAATTATTTTTTTACCAAAATAGCTAAATTTATGGACCACTTTTAGTGTCATATTTCCAGACGTAATTCTATGAGCACCTCTGACTTAAATCGACTAAATCCTATCATCCTATTCTACTTCTGTTTATATTCATCCGAGTACCTCTTTTTCAAGGCACTACCAATTCCGCAAAATTGACCTTCCAAGTACTTTTTGCTGTCTCTGACAGAATTACAACTTATTGGCAAAGTTTAATTCCATTACGGAAATTTCTCTCTTGTTTCCTTTACTGCTTGATCATCGTCTATACTGAATAACATCTGCGAGACGCTACTGACTGGTCTCAAAGCCTTCTCAATTATTGCTCCCGTATCGAGCCATTCAGTTCTCGAAATACAGTCAGGTTCTGTACAAGCTGTAGAAAATCTTTGCTCCCTGTATTTTACCCCTGCTCCCTTCGTACTTGCAAAGAGAGTTGTCCACTCAGTATTGTGTTCAAATGTGTGTGAAATCTTATGGGACTTAACTGCTAAGGTCATCAGTCCCTAAGCTTACACACTAGTTAACCTAAATTATCCTAAGGACAAACACACACACCCATGCCCGAGGGAGGACTCGAACCTCCGCCGGAACCAGCCGCACAGTCCATGACTGCAGCGCCTAAGACCGCTCGGCTAATCCCACGCGGCCACTCAGTATTGTCAGAAGATTTCTCTATATTTAGGAATGCTAAGAATGTAGGTTTTGAAACATGTCAACTATCCATTTCGACTCGTTTTATTAGCTCGTATAAACTGAGAAACCGTGTGTGATGCGTCTCGTCTAACTCAGCAACTTGGTCTTGCAAAAGCCAGTCAGAAATATTGCTGCGAATTTCAATCAGAAAGAGCGTGGAGACTGGTGTCAACAACCCTATTAGTTCGGACACTGGGCTGAGGTTTCCGTCATGGTGCATCAAATATTTGAGTGAGACAGCTGCATGCCCTTGGCTTAAGTCGCGTTTTCTATCATGTTTCACTTACGTTTCTCGCAAGACGTATTTTTTTCCCTTTAGTCACGTCGTCACAGAGTAAATTCTCGTGACACATGTTAGTTTAAATTGTAAGTGTTAGGATGTACAGTTGCGTTCTGCAAGTCCGCGAGCCTTTGTGGCAGTGTCTCTCCCTCCCTCCCTCTCTCTCTCACTCTCTCTCTCTCTCTCTCTCTCTCTCTCTCTCTCTCTCTCACACACACACACACACACACACACACACACACACACACACGCACACACACGCACACACACTTTCTTTCTTTCAACTATTAGTAAGCATGCTGCGTCGGTCATGTTATTGTTTTCTGTTTGTGTAGATGAATTAGGAATTTTGTGTGACTTTTGTGCAACATTTCAAACTGTTCGCAGTCGCCAGTATTGGGCTGCTTAATCTGGGGACAACTTGACTAGAAGATGGTACACTGGGTGTTGTTGGTAGGACATGTTCGGAGGCATCAAGGGATCACCAATTTAGTATTGGAGGGCAGCGTGGAGGGTAAAAATCTTAGAGGGAGACCAAGAGATGAATACACTAAACAGATTCAGAGGGATGTAGGTTGCAGTAGGTACTGGGAGATGAAGAAGCTTGCACAGGATAGAGTAGTATGGAGAGCTGCATCAAACTAGTCTCAGGACTGAAGACCACAACAACAAAAAACTGTATTCAGAGTACATGAACATTACATCACATTGACGACAGTATCAAGTTTCTTCTATTCCTAGTATCAAAACTTCCCTTTGCGTATGAAACAGCTTGGCCATGCTTATTCACGACTACGCTGACACATATCTCTTGGCTGTATTGAACAACTTTCTTGCAACGACGAACTCACGCTCTTTATACGGCCACGCACTAATCCTTTCTTTTGTGTTATGTTTGAAGCGACTTGGTAAGTATTAGTGTTAGGGTTTGTACCTGCATGCGGTTTTTCCGGTAACAATGACTTCATTCCAGGAAGTAATTGTGTCACTGATTATTAGTGTTTAAAAGTTAATTGTATTAAACACTTAGCTGCAGACTGTACAAAACCCTACGACATTTGGGTTATAGTAATTTTCGTCTATAAGCGTGGATCTCATTGCATTGTGCATTCATTAACTCTGCAGAGTTGCATGTTAATGTTGACTAATTATCCTTCAAAAATACATCAGTGAAATTCTCGTTGCACTTGATAAGTTTAACCATTTTTTCTCCAAATTTCTCGAGTCAGATAGCTTTAGCACAGGGTTTTGCTGTTTACAAGCTATTTGAAAATTTCTACTGGGCATTGAAGTAAACTTACAACACAGCTCTTAGCTTTCGGTTTGTCTTTCTTCAGTCTACCTCCTAAGACAAATGGTAGGTTTAGCAGAGTTTCCCGTGTTCCTGTATTTCCTCAGTACCGGAAATGACCTTCACAGAGGTCATCCAATATCAGTTTTTCCGTTCAGATGTATATTATTTGTGCCAGAATTTGGCAGCCATGGCTTATTAAACTGTTGTTTAGGAAATATTAATACCTGTCAGGGCGTTTACTTATTAACTCTAAAATAAAGCTATACATACTAGGTTAGTGAATAAGTTCGTAGCGTTTCTCCATTAAACATAACAGGTACACAAAAAAGAGACTTTAATCGCCAATAATATATTCGCAACGGTCGGCCAACACGGATAATTTTTCCATTGCGCGACTGTAGAAGTCACATGATTCTGGGGCGAAGAAGTCATCGAGGAATGTTCGGTGTGCATTTCCATCAGGAAAAGAAGTTTCTTGGCGGTTCTTCGTTAGAGAGCACAAAATTTTAAAATATGAGGGTACAAGACCAGACGCAGAAGGTAATTCCACCGGACATATAATATCATCTTTCACGGATGCACGCTAGTCTTTGTATGACGAGGTGCTGCTTTGTTTGGTCTCAACCATTCCTTCCTTTTCCTTGTGTTAGGATGAACACACCATTTCTCACCGCGAATAATGGTACAGAGCTAAACTGACGAGCAAGCAGAGCTGCCCACACGCTTACTTTTGTGATTTTGACTTAGATCATGCCCTACCCATAGAAATACAAATGTCGCGCGATGGTGAAGTGATCACACTTCATCACATTTGTCAGTTCTTCACTACACTGACGTGGATCATTGTGCGTTAAAGCGTTTAAACGATCTTCTTCAAACCCCGAAGGTTTTCCTACACGTTCAAAGTCACCAATGTCAAAACAATCCTCCTTAAAACGAAAAACCATTTACTTGACGTGCTCTCCTCAGTGGCATTATCCCCATACACGACGCAAATGTTTCCGGCTTCCTCCGTTGTTGTCACACCTCTTATGAACTCAAACAGAAGAATTTGTCGGAAATGTTCCAATTTCTCAACATGGCACTCCATTTTCTAGTATCCACAGCTCCACACACTATCTACAAATGACAAAATCACAATATGTAAACTCATAAAGCAACATTGAACTACAAAAGAAAAGAAAAAAAGGCAATCGATAAAAAAACCAACAGCAACCGGAATACTAACATGCAACACAAAAACGCTACGAACTTATACACAACCTAATAATTCGGTTTTCCAATCGTATTTGTTGATAAAATTACGTGCTGTTCATATTATACATAACTACTGTTGAAAAGAAATTGTTTTGTTGCAGCGTTTTAATTACATATGTACGCAAACTTTATGCTGTATGCTGTAAGCAAAATGGATTGATTACACCTTATGTGATTTTCGCAAGAGGTTTCTGAAACTGGTTGCGTACCCAGGTTTCTCTCCACCAGCTTAAATCGCAGCTCTACAGGAGTTGTCAGCGCCTGTACTGCGCTATGCTAGCCCATCCCTGGCTGGGCGGCTCCCACTGCGAGGAGCGTCGTAATTTTCTTCGGACTCTCTGGGATGCAAATAAGTAATTAGCCGTTCGTACCCTGCTAATATATGGCGTTTCTCTGCACTGGGCGTCTGCAGTCTGTGCTCTCAAGCGTGTGTGTTTTTGAGAGCGATTTACAGAAGGAAAAAGAGACACAGGAGACTGGAAAGGTTAATAACAGAGACGAAGAGCAAGGGGACGAGACGATGCACTTGTAAGTTGTCCATGTTCCAAGTACACTCGCTGCAGACTATGATACTTATTCCCTCAAGGTGTGGTGGTACCAAAATTATTTTCCATAATCGGTATGTATGAGACAGTATGCGTACCTAAGATGATACAAAACGCTGCGCACAAGAACTGGGTTTTCCGGTGCTCATTTCTCAGGTTCTGTTGGTGATAAAACCATAGCGTCAAGTGTTAAGGATAGTATTTGGGCTACGGACCCTTCTATACTTGACATGAGGATCGTCCTAGTGTCACTGTAATAGAACAGTGTCAAAGTATCACTAACACACACTTCCTCCTGTTTGGGAAAATAGACCAAATTAGTTCTTTCTTCATTTGATGTGGTCTACGGTGGTCTTGATGGGACTTTTTTTTAGTCATCAGTCTTCTCACAGGTTTGATGCAGCACACCACGAATTCCTATTCTGTCCCAACCTCTTCATCTCTGAGTGGTCTTTGCAACCTATGTGCTCTATTATTTGCTGGATGTATTCCAGTCTCTCTCTACCCTTACACTTTTCACCCTCTACAGTTCCTTCTAGTACCATGGACGTCTTAACAGATGTCTTGTCATCCTGTCCCTTCTCCTTGTCAATGTTTTCACACCCCCCCATCCTCTCCGACTCTGCACAGAACTTCCACCTTCCTTACCTTTTCAGTCCATCTAATTTTCAACATTCGTCTGTAGCATCACATCTAAAATGCTTCTGTTCTCTTCTCTTCAAGTTTTCCCATAGCTCATGTTTCACTACGGTACAATGCTGTGCTCCAAACGTGCATTCTCATAAATTTCTTCCACACGTTAAGACCAATCTTTGATACTAGTAGACTTCTTTTGGCTGAATGTCTTTTTGTCAGTGTTATTCTGCTCTTGATGTCCTCCTTGCTCCCTCCGCCGTTGGTTACTTTGCTCCCTAGGTAGTATAATTCCTTAACTTCATCTACTTCGTGATAATCAATACTGATGTAAAATTACTCGCTATTCTCATTTCTGCTATTACTTTCGTCTTTCATCGATTTACTCTAAATCAATTTTCTGTACTCATTAGACTGTTCATTCCATACAGCAGATCATGCAATTCGTCTTCACTTTCACCTAGGACCGCAATGTCATCAGCTTATCGTGTCATTGATATCCTTTCACCTTGAATATTAATTCCACTCCCGAACCTTCATTTTATTTCCATCACTACTTCTTCGGTGTACAAATTGAACAGTACGGGCGAAAGATTTCTTCCCTGTCTTACACTCATTTTAATCCGAGCACTTCGTTCTTGGTCGTCAACTCCTATTATTCCCTCTTGTCTCTTGTTCATATCGTATATTACCGTCTCTCCCTATAGTTTACCCTGTTTTTCTCAGAATTTCAAACATCTTGTACCATTTGACATTATCGAACGCTTTTTCAAGGTTGACAAATCCTATGAACGTGTCTCGATTTTTCTTTAGTCTTGCTTCCATTATCAACAGCAACGTGAAAATTGCCTCTCTGGCTTCTTTAGCTCTCCTAAAACCAAACTGATTGTTTAGGTTATAATCAACAGTCGAGATCGCAATGATATTTGTTTATTTACTGGTTTAGGCTTATGTTAAAGCCGTCTCCAGAATTTTTGGCTCTCTGTGGCTGGTGTTGGCGGCTCGTCCGTTTTCTCGTGATACCACGATCGTACGAGTACACTGTCGTGGTATCAACACGAGAAAACCGCCGTCGTTCAGACTGCGTCGCATCTTAAAGGAAAACGTGACAGATAACCAACAAAAACTGGGTATCACCGTTTAAAGAAAATCATTTTTGCTTCCTGATTTGCTAAATGAAATGATTGTTGTTCGAACTGTAAGGTTCCACGTGGCGTTGACACTAAACAAAGGCCTATTCACCCGGTGTCTCTATGTACTGATCATGTGCACGGTCCGAGTGACATTTTCGACGGGTTCGCAAGCAGTTTTTGACGGATATCAAATATCCTTTTAATTGGATATCGTGCGTAATTTATTCATTTTTGGAAGCTTGTCGGACTGGAATATTAATGCGCTCTTGTTAACGACCTCGCTGTCGATAGGAAATTAAAAACGAAGCTCATCATTTAAATGAGCCCGGTAATGTTATGTTAATCGCGGGTTTCCTCTCCATTCGTTCCACACAATGTTAGTAATTGTCGAACACTGCAGTTTTTCCGTTGCAGTTGTGATTGGGGGAATAGTAATTCGATTACAATGTCAATCACAATGCGTTACGTACAAATTTACAATCTGTAAATTACCACAACAGACTGTGATACATGGAGTGGTTGAAAAAAGAAGGAAATAGAACGGGCAAGGATTCCGAGGAAGAGATCAATTTCCGCAAAGACAATAATTTCATTCAGATGACTGTCCTTAGCACTCGCATTTTTACTGATTTATATCTGGAAAGGAAGAGCGATTCCATACACTGTAGGGTTTAAAAAACCGAAATAGTTTGGTTTACATTCGTTGTATTGAAAGACTTCTACGTCCCAACTCAACGTGATGATCCTGGACTTCTAGAATTCAATGAACGGAAGTAAAATACGTAGACAGAGTCCAAAGAATATTCTAAAGCATGGACCAAATAGTGTTGTCTTGTGGAGAAACCTGACAGGTAGCCCTCAAGTACCACACTTGAGAGAATACTCCAGACTTTGCTGAACCAGATCATGCCACTACAGATATAAAAAAAGTAAATACATACTCACCTCAACAGATAATAAAGAATCTAGAATAATAGTGCATCATATTCCTCTTACCAAATTAACAAAATTCTTACAGATAGCAATTCGAGGGCAAGGGCACTACGCAACACGCGAGGCAATTGTATAAATATAACCAGTTGCAGTACAAAACAACCTGTAAGGTATTCAGAATATCTTGTTTTGTTTTCAAACATTTCGTATAAGATTAACATTTATATTAAAACATTTATATTAAAAAGAACAATTGAGTTATTTGCAATATCGGCACTCTCAGAAACTGTCACGCAGATTACTTGGCGCTGATATCCTCAACTAGCACGATCAAGATATTTGATCTTTTTGTTGACTGTGCTCTATTTAATGTCTTGAGGTTCTGTCTTCTTAAGGTAACCCAAAATAAACATTCCAGAATGAGATTCTGGAATCTCATTCTGGAAACATCCTCCATGTCTCCGCAATATCCTTTCTTTCAGGAGTGCTAGTTCTGCAAGGTTCGCAGGACAGCTTCTGTAAAGTTTGTAAGGTAGGAGACGAGGTATTGGCAGAAGTAAAGCCGCGAGGACGGGGCGTGAGTCGTGGTTGGGTAGCTCAGATGGTAGAGCAACAGCCAGCGAAAGGCAAAGGTCCCGAGTTCGAGTCTCCGTCCGGCACACAGTTTTAATCTGCCAGGAAGTTTCAAAATAAACATTCTGTTTCCATGTAAGTAATAATAACTAACTGATCTTTCCGAGTTATACGTAGTGTAGAAATCTTAATAGAAGTCAGCATTGGCTGTTCTCTTCATTTCTAACGAACACATTATTTTATTAATAAAAATTAGCTTATTCCGCCTCTTCAGAAAAAAACCGTTACGCTTACAGCATCGTGTGATACGCACAGCTCTAAAGAAAGGCACATCTCTTAGTCTCCCTAAAACATGAGATCCACCCTAACGAACCAAATACGGACACAGACTTCAAATACATGACGTCTACATCGTCTACTTGCCGATTGAGGAATTCTCTGCATCATCATTTCTTTCAGATCTGTTGGCAGGTCCAAAAGACGAATCTACAAAGTGCAACGTATCTCCAACGTGCAACCCCTGCACACGATTTCGTATCGAAGCAGCATACATAACAAATTAAAGTACTTTTGTTTAAAAGCATGATACGCAGTTCGATTCTGTTACTACTATCAGCTTCAGTTTCACATCATGATCCCGGTATCTGCATAAATGAAAAGAAAGCATGAAAGAACCAAACATTCATTTAAAGTCCTTTCAATTACACAAAGGCGGTATAAACTAATACTAAATGTCTAATACTATAAACTAAATAATAATACTATAAACTAAAGCAATGGGTGATGCCTTCAATGACTACCGTATGGTATTTCACACAACCCAAAGAAATTTCGTGTTTAAAGGCCATTAGTGGCACCAAAGTTAGTGTCCACTCCCAAGCGAATGAAATCGGATCTGAAACTGAGGGTAGCAAAGCGGCTTAGCACTTGAACTACCCTTCCTGTAGGCTTAAGTCAGCTCTCAAACGTCCCTTTACGAAGCAAAAACCACGACAATTGCCCCAGTTTAATCCTCATACCAATAAAACGATAAATGAAATAAGTATTATTGTCAGTGCAGTGTTGAGGAAAAGCTGAAATCGATAAAACCGAACAAAGCTCCACGGGCCCATGGAATCCCTATGAGATTCTATACTGAATTTGTCGCTGAGTCAGCCTCTCCTCTTACTATAATACCGTAGATCCCTTGAACAAAAAATCGTGCCAAGTTACAGGTCACACCCGCCTACAGGAAGGGTAGTTCAAGTGTTAAGCCGCACGGGGTAGCCGCACGGTTTGAGGCGCATTGTCACGGCCCCTCCCCACGTCGGAGGCTCGAGTCCTCCCTTGGGCCTGGGTGTGTGTATTGTCCTTAGCGCAAGTTAGTTTAAGTTAGATTAAATAGTGCGTAAGCTTAGGGACCGATGACCTCAGCAGTTTGGTCCCATAAGACCTTACCACAAATTTCCAAATTTCAAGTGATAAACGAAACTACCGTCCAATATCCTTGACATCGATTTGTTATAGAATCTTACAGCACATTCTGAGCTCAAACATAATGAAGTATATGGAACAGGATCACCTCCACAACGACAACTGGCATGGATTCCGAAACATCGATCATGTGAAACTCGACGAGCTCTTTTCTCGCATGACATACTGATTGATTTTGATCAAGGCAGTCAGGTAGAGGCTGTATTTCTCGATTTCTGAAAATCATTTGCCTCAGTATAACACCTACACTTATCGTCAAAAGTACGATCATACGGAGTATCCAGTGAAATTTGTACTGGATTGAGGACTTTTTGGTAGGGAGGACGCAGCGTGCTCTCTTAGATGGAGATGTAGAGATACTTCAAGTTCCTGTTCGTGTTGGCCGGCCGCTGTGGCCGAGCCGTTCTATGAGCTTCAGTCCGGAAAAGCGCTGCTACTAAGGCCGCCGGTTCGAATCCTGCCTCGGGCATTGATGGGTGTGATGTCCTTAGGTTAGTTAGGTTTACGTAGCTCTAAGTCTAGGGTACTGATGACCTCATATGTTAAGTCTTACAGCGCTTTGAACCATTTTTTTGTTTGTCTTGTATCTTAATGGCCTTGCTGACAGTATTAATAATAACTTCAGATTTTTTGGCAGATGGTGCAGTTGTCTATGATGAAGTACTGTCTGAAAGAATCTGCATAGATATTCAGCCAGAACTCGACAAGATTTCGAAGTGGTGCAAAAATTGACATCTTGCTTTAAATGTTCAGAAATGTAAAATTATGCAATTCACAAAACAAATAATATTAGTGAGACACTTTTGTATTCGACCAACTCATACAAAAACCTGCTTGTAACACTTTGTAAGGATATGAAATGGAATGATCACATAAAATCAGCTTTGAGTAAAGCAGCTTGTAGACTTCGGTTTATCGTCAGAATACTGCGGAGGTGCAATCAAGGTGATTGCTTATAATTAACTCGTGTAACCGGTTCTAGAATATTGCTCAAGTGTGTGGGACCCCTCACGTACTGATCAGGACTAACAGGGGATATTCAACGTAGACAGAAAAGGGCAACACGAATAGTCATTATTTGTTTGGTCCGTGAGAGAGTATCACAGAGATACTGAAGGACATGAACTGGAAAACTCCTGAAGACGGACATCAAGTATCCCAAGAAAGTCTATAAACAAAGTTTAAAGAACCGGCTTTAAATGATGACTTACTGAAAACGCTACAACCCCCTACGTATCGCTCGCATAGGGATCGTGAGGATAATATTAGAAAAATTACTGCACGCAAAGGGACATTCAAACAACCGTTCTTCCCGCGCTGCCTACTTGAATGGAACGGGGAGAAACCCTAATAACTGGTACAATAGGACGAACCCTCTGCTATGCACCTCACGGTGTTTAACAAAATATAGATGTAAATGTAGGCAAGAAAATGCTTTTCTTTCAGTATCTTAACAGCTGTAGTTATTTGCAGAATAGACAACTGCAGTTATTTACAGAATAAACGCCAACGATGTGCAAAAAAATAAATAAATAAAAATAAAAAAAGTGGCTCTGAGCACTATGGGACTTGACATGTGAGGTCATCAGTCCCCTAGAACTTAGAACTATTTAAACTAAGCTAACCTAAGGACATCACACACACCCATGCCCGAGGCAGGATTCGAACCTGCGACCGTAGCAGAAGCGCGGCTCCCGACTGAAGCGCCTAGAACCACCCGGCCACCTCGATTGTCAACGATGAACAATACGTAGGTAATTGCAGGTATCTTATGCTGAGAGCTTTCAGTTGAAAACAGTAACAAAACATTTACAAAGAGGCATCTTCCGATTCGCTGATGAATCGCCTCAATCTCTTCCATTATCCTAGGAGACTTCCAAACAAAACTACCGATCATCAAACACATCGCTTCCGAATGTCAATAGCACTGTCCTGTTGATAATGTACCACGAAGAAATAAAATGCGTTAAAATACACCAGTTCTGTACGCTGACTAACAGAAATCAGTCATAGCCTGAGGCAAAATGCAATACATTGGCAATAAAGTTAAAGTCTCTCAACTACACAGGGGCATTTTATATCAGCAAAAGCATATTACAAATTTTATTCCGTGGTAAAGACAAACTGCACCTCTTTGCACAGAGTGATGTTTATAAAATCACATGCTATCAGTATGAAAAAGTATATATTGGTCAGTCTGGCAGAACTGTGACATTAAGATTATCTGATCGTTACAGAAACCGGAGATGAACGAAGAAAGATCACCTCGTAACTGAAAACATTCTTATGTTATAGAATGTAAAGTTTTCCATACTGTTGAGAAAAGAAGGAAGATGACCCTACAGAAAAAACTGGAAATTAACAAACGCGGCCTAGGGTTAAATTTTTGTGCTTCAGTTTCCTGTATACTGTTGTTTAATTAAGTTCTCTTTGCAAATACCACATTGCAATTGTAAATTCATTTTATTTCTCACCAGTTGTTGTATCTATCTCCTCCTTTTTTAGTTAATGTAATCATTTCTATGTGGGAACAGTTGTAATATTTTGTTATGGAGACATCTTACTTCTTTCTTCAATCGTCGGTACAAGTAAAATGTGCGTAAGTCGCTTATGACTTATCTTTGTTTGTGATATTCAGTTGACACCTGAAGATGGCTAGACGAGCCGAAAACCCATTCGTGACCAAATAAATATAATTCTACGGAACAATTAAGAGCTCTTTCGCTGTTTAATATTAAAAGACACATAGTGCTATACGAGGGTCGTTCAATAAGTAATCCAACCGTTTTTTCTTAAAGCAGGTTGGTTTTATTCAAAATTCCAACCCGCCATCTTGCTACAAAACCGTATTTTTCAACATAATCTCCGTTCAGTGTGACGGTCTGAGAGGGCCTGTATGTTTGCATTATAGCACTATTCTGGTCCACGTCGGAGCCCATTTTGCTGCATAAATAGCCTCCCCATCAACCACATTCTGTTTCCCGCGGAGTACATCCTCCATTGGCAAAAACATATGGAAGTGCTACATTCGGGCTATAGAGTGGATTGGGAAGAACAGTCCAGCGAAGGTTTATGAACTCCTCTCATGTGCGCAGAATTGTGTGAAGCGTATCGTTGTCGAGAAAAGGAGAAATGGCGACGAACACGTTGAAGTTGTTTCTTCAGTTTCCTGGAGGTAGCACAATACACATCCAAATTGATTGTTGCAATATGAGAGAGGTTATCAAATGGAATAGCCCAGAAGACCGTCCCCATAACTTTACCAGCTGAGAATGCAGCTTTAAACTCTTTCTTCGGAGGAGAGGCGGTGAGGTGCCACTCCATAAATTGCGGCGTGTTTTACGGTTCGAAATGATGAAATAATGGTCCAAATGGCTCTGAGCACGATGGGGTTTAACTTCTGAGGTCATCAGTCCACTAGAACGTAGAACTAATTAAACCTAACTAACCTAAGGACATCACACACATCCATGCCCGAGGCAGGATACGAACTGGCGACCGTAGTGGTCGGGAGGTTCCAGACTGTAGCGCACAGAACCGCTCGACCACTCCGGCCGGCGAAATGATGAACCCATGTATCATAGTCAGTGACATGTTCGACAAAAGTTGTCACAATCAGCCTCGTAACGAGCGAGAAATTCCGCAAAGATGGTCCTTCGTTGTTCTTTATCATCTTCAGTTGGGCGCCGAGGAATTCAGCGAGCACACACCTTTGAGAAACCCAACTGATGGACCCGTGTGTCACTATCAACAGAGACGTTCAGTTACGCAGTGAAGTGTTTGGTTGTGATACGTCGATCACCTGAAATGAGAGTATCAACACATTCCAACACTGCTAGAGTCACTGCTGTGTACTGCACGCAGGAAATCGAACAGGATTGCGCGACTTGTTGAGATGATGGCAGACACCTCGCCCAATGATGCACCGTGCTTTTGTTCACTGCAATGTCTCTACAGACATTCTGCAAGCACGAATGAATATCTGCGGTACTCTGGTTTTTCGCCAAAAGAAACTCAATGACAGCTTTTTGCTTCGGATGCATCTCCGTTACAGACGCTATTTTGAAGGCTACGTATAGCGCTGCCACCTATCGGAACGTCATGGAAATATAGGGGCTGCGACGGGTATATTCCACGATGTCCCGCAACAAGTTTCGCGTTTCTTTGTGCCGAATTTGGACGAAAAAAAGTGTTGCATTACTTATTGAAAGCGCCTCGTAGAACGGTAGACCTTTTGAGAATCTGTTCAGGGACCATCCAGCAAACGAGAGCAAGACTCGTGCCACAATTATGTTGGCACAGTGACATTACGAATAGAGGAAATCGTGTTCGGGCACCCGGAGCGAGCTAAGAGTGAACGTGTGTGGGTTTCTGGGTGCGTGCTGGGACTATTCATCTCACGTGGCAGGCACCACCCGGCTCTTCTAAACAAACCACGTGCAGCGCGTCTGCAGGAAGTTCCCGCAGGTACAAAGAGCTGTGACAGTTGTCACAGATAACGTCATAGTGGCGGCTACCTGGGAGCCACGGCGACAAACCGGAGAGGGAGACCGTGTGACGCAGGCGGGCGCCAATGGGCGAATCGCTGTCAGGTCGGCGTGCCGCTGCATTCTCGCTTATCTCTGACACATTTACTGTCACCCAAGTAAATGACGACTGGGAGAAAAAGTACGTCAACTTTTGAGTACTCCATTAGTGGCAAGTTGTTTGACTCAGTCGCTTCACATAATTTACATACAAAAAATGAGTCACAGGAGTTCAGCCGAAGAAAAATAAAGTCTCTCGTAGATGGCGTAGTCATGACAATATGGAATACAAGTGACGTTGAACAAACAATGTGAAGGAAGTCATAACTGAACTATCCAAGTATATCCCCAGACAGGCGAATTAAATATAGAGAAAAACAGGATGACTGGTCAGATGAGAGCCTGAAATATTCTCCTTCCAAATACGAATCAATTTTCTTAAGTGTTACACCCTCTCTCTTGGTAAATGCAGTTATAAAGAGGACGAACTTATGAGCTACAAGCTCTCAATTTGTCACTCCTTCCCCCCCCCCCCCCCGGGTGACATTGCGCTAATACGTGGATAGTTTTAAAAGTTTGAATGGAGCAAAATTAGGGGAATACGGCAGTTGTCGGAACAATTCACAACGTATCTTCTGGTAAACCTTCCGGGATGTAAGGTCGTGGTCCATGACACTCTTCAGCTCCTAATGTTTCGTCCAGAGCTGCGCTGGACATCTTCAGAGGGGTGTTTCTCCTCCGGTGAGTCTTGCCGACTGACGAGTCGGACGTCTGAGAGCGTCTTATATATCGTAGAAAGTGGGCGTGACCAGAGTTACACATCATATACAGAGATAATCTTTGTCAAAGATAAAACTTAACTATCGATCGTAATCTCGTCACAGATAAAACTGTCTAGCGATTCTGTAGTGCTACTGTCCAAATATCACTAAGTTTCATGGTCTCTTCTTTCCGATTAAAATTATCCCTATGTTTATATATTTCAATTGCTTCTCTACAAAGCCGTGGGTAATAGTTCGTCGTCGTAGATAAAATTTTTGTTTCGGAAAATCTCACTTGATGATTTCCTGACTGAAAAGCGTGTTCTGCTACAGCCGATTTATCTGTTTTTCCTAATCGGCAAAGGCTTCTGTGTTCTTTAAACCGTGTATTTACGCTTCTTTTTGTTGTTCCAATATAAACTTTTCCACATGTACACGGAATTTTATATACGCCACTGGCTGATAGAGGAGCGCGTTTGTCTTTTACAGACCGGAGAACATGACAAATTTTCTTCGTTGGTCTAAAAACAGGTCTAATATCATGTACCTTGGGTAGGCCATAGAGTCTAGGACACATAGCTTCAGACTCTATGGCCTACCCAAGGTACATAAGAGGGACCTTCCTCTGAGACCGATTGTTAGTGCTATCAATTCTCCTAAGTATGAAATAGCAAGATATCTAGCAACTCGTTTACATCCATATATTGGAAAAACTGACTCATATATAAAGGACTCACGTCATTTCATAGAGAAAATTGAAGGTTTAATTCTGACTCCTGAAGATATTTTAGTAAGTTTTGATGTAGTGTCTTTATTTACTATGATTCCAGTTAACGAAGTTATGGTTTTTATAACAGATATTTTTCCAGAAGATCTGACTGCTCTTTTCAGACATTGTCTTACTTCCAGTCAGTTCCAGTGGAATAATGAATTTTATGAGCAACTTAATGGCGTAGCAATGGGTAACCCATTGAGTCCTGCAGTAGCTAATTTCTACATGGAGAAATTCGAACAGTCAGCCTTGGAAAAAGCAGATAAGAAACCATCTCGCTGGTATCGGTATGTAGACGATACATTTGTGGTCTGGCCACATGGTAGAGAAGCCTTAGACAAAATTTTTTGATTACCTTAATAATATAAATCCAAGAATCCAGTTCACCATGGAGAGAGAAAATGATAACAAAATACCGTTTTTGGATGTTTTAGTTATGAGACAGACAGATGGAAGATTGAAACAACAGATTTTTAGAAAAATAACGCACACAGACAGATACTTACATAAAAACTCTAACCACCATCCACAACAAAAGAGAGGTGTGATTAATAGTCTCGTTGACAGAGCTAGACGGATTTGCACGCCGGAGTATCTAGACGTCGAATTAAAACATCTGAAGTACGCTTTTGAGAAAAATGGCTACTCAAAGAAAGAAGTAAGCAGAATTCTGCATCCAAAGAACAAAAAGCATAAGGACAAGCCCGAAAAACGATGGAAGAATACAGTCTCTCTCCCTTTCATAAAGAAAGTAACGGATCAGATTGGAAAGATTTTAAGTAAACATGATATTAGACCTGTTTTTAGACCAACGAAGAAAATTTGTCATGTTCTCCGGTCTGTAAAAGACAAACGCGCTCCTCTATCAGCCAGTGGCGTATATAAAATTCCGTGTACATGTGGAAAAGTTTATATTGGAACAACAAAAAGAAGCGTAAATACACGGTTAAAAGAACACAGAAGCCTTTGCCGATTAGGAAAAACAGATAAATCGGCTGTAGCAGAACACGCTTTTCAGTCAGGAAATCATCAAGTGAGGTTTTCCGAAACAAAAATTTTATCTACGACGACGAACTATTACCCACGGCTTTGTAGAGAAGCAATTGAAATATATAAACATAGGGATAATTTTAATCGGAAAGAAGAGACCATGAAACTTAGTGATATTTGGACAGTAGCACTACAGAATCGCTAGACAGTTTTATCTGTGACGAGATTACGATCGATAGTTAAGTTTTATCTTTGACAAAGATTATCTCTGTATATGATGTGTAACTCTGGTCACGCCCACTTTCTACGATATATAAGACGCTCTCAGACGTCCGACTCGTCAGTCGGCAAGACTCACCGGAGGATAAACACCCCTCTGAAGATGTCCAGCGCAGCTCTGGACGAAACGTTAGGAGCTGAAGAGTTTCATGGACCACGACCTTATATCCCGGAAGGTTTACCAGAAGATATGTCATCCGGTCGTGAAAGCCTTCATACAATTCACATCGTAGTTCGTATATTTTAGCCATGGCTACAAGTTGGCCCTCCTAGGTGTCTTCGACGTATACAATCTTCTTCCATGATCCTTATGCTCAAGTGTGAAATTTTTCCAAGCGGTTTCCTCTTTCATTCCTTTCGCCCAGTCCACGCTCTCCTAGTATTTTTTCTGCTGTTCCTTTTTATACCAAAGAATTCCGCTCCCCAGTCACAAAACTAAGAAAGCAAAACCACTCCCGTTCTATTCCATAATATGCCTTGTAACGGCGATATTCAGCAACTATGAAAACAACTCCACGTCTATAAAAGAGGAAAAAAATTGGTCACAAATACTTAGTATCTACGTTTGTTAGAGTATCAGTCCAAACAAAGTAATGTAACTACGTTTATGAAGCTGATCGAAAAAAGTTTCAGATAGTGTTTTTATTTTCTAGGTCGCCATTTCTTTATTAATTAAGTTAATTATCTATTTAATTGGCTGCACGTTAATGTCAAATGCTTAGTGATAAATACTTCGGAAATCCTCTTACACATGTACGTCACTTTTAGAAAAGCTTCGTTTCATTTCCAAGCAGCTGGAAAAAGAAGAAGCGGAAAAATAGACTATTGATAGATCGGATTGTTACTAGATTGCTTGAAAGCAATATTTTATCTGCAGATTCTAAAAATAACTCCAAAAATTTTTGGTCGTACGTAAAATCTACGAACGCTACAAATAATTCAATACCTTCTCTTGCTGACAGTACGGGTAACGTACGAGGGTCACTCCAAAAGAAATGCACACTATTTTTTTAAATTCAGTTTTCATTCTGCATGTATGAAAGTTTTGCAGTGTGTAGATACATCCTTCCCGCTTGTTTTAAAACTTAGTTCAACCTGTTCCCGTGAGTAGCGCCGTCACAGCATGTCTTCAAGATGGCTGCTACACTTGACGTTCGTCAGAAGCAACGTGCTGTCATAGAATTCCTGTGCTGTGAAAACGAGACAGTGGGAAGCATCCTCAAGACGTTGAAAAAGGTGTATGGAGATGCTGCTGTCGATCGCAGTACAGTTAGTCGGTGGGCAAGCATATTACGTGATGAAAGTGGGCACGGCAATATTGAGGATTGTCCTCGCAGCGGCAGACCTCGTACCGCACACACTCCAGACAATGTGCAGAGAGTTAACGAAATGGTGACTGCTGACAGACGCATCACAGTGAACGAATTGTCCCGATACTTTGGGACAGGCGAAGGAAGTGTTTGCAGAATACTGAAAGTGTTGGCGTTAAAATAGGTTTGTGCCAGGTGGGTTCTCAGGATGCTGACAGTGGCTCACAAAGCACAAGAAAAACGGTATGCAGCGAACTTTTGGAACAGTTCGGGAATGGTGAAGACGAATTTCTTGGAAGAATTGTGAGAGGTGATGAAACATGGCTCCATCATATTTCACCAGAGACGAAGAGGCAATAAATGGAGTGGCATCATGCAAATACAGCCAAGAAAAAAAAAATTCAAAACCACACCTTCTGCTGGAAAAGTTATAGCTACAGTGTTTTTCGATTCCGAATGACTCTTCCTTGTGGACATCATGCCAAGTGGAACCACCATAAATTCTGATGCATATGTGACGACACTGAAGAAACTTCAAGCTCGACTGAGTCGTGTTCGACCACATCGGCAAAAGCAGGATGTTTTGCTGTTGCACGACAATGCACGGCCACATGTCAGTTAAAAAACCGTGGAAGCGATCACAAAACTGGGATGGACAACACTGAAACACCCGCCTTACAGTCCTGACCTGGCTCCGTGTGACTATCATCTCTTTGGGAAACTGAAAGACTCTCTTCGTGGAACAAGGCTTGAAGATGATGACTTCCTGGTGCAAGCTGCCAAACAGTGGCTCCAACAGGTTGGTCCAGAATTTTACCGTGCGGGTATACAGGCGCTGGATCCAAGATGGCGTAAGGCAATTGAGAGGGATGGAAATTATGTGGAGAAATGAAAATATTGTTCCTAAAAGATGTATCAACACACTGTAAAACTTTCAAACATGTAGAATAAAAGAAGGCTTTTAATAAAAATAGTGTGCATTTCCTTTGGAGTGTCCTCGTAAGTGATGATGATAAACAGAAGGCCGAAATTCTAAACCTAGCCTTCAGAAACTCGTTTACGGTCGAGGACTGCAGCACCATTCCCCATTTCAACTGTCGAACAAACGAAAGGATGGCTCATATAGTGTTTAGTGTATCTGGATTTGTAAAACAGTTAAAATCCTTAGACGCTAGGAAGGCATCTGGCCCAGACGGTATCCCCGTAAGATGTTATGTTGACTATGCTACAATTATAGCACTATTCTTATCCATCATCTATCAGAGATCATTGTAACAGCGGTAAGTTCCACGGGCCTGGAATCTATAAAAAGGGTAGAAAATCGGATGTACATAATTACCGGCCAATATCAGTGACATCGATTTGTTGTAGAATCATGGAACATATTTTGTGTTCAGACATAACGACCTTTCTACATTCTGAGAAGCTCATCTGCACGGTTTTAGGAAACAGTGGTCATGCGACACACAGATGGCCCTCTTTATGCATGATATACAACAGGCTCTAGATGCCGGCTCCCAGGTTAATGCCATACTTCTCGACTTTCGAAAGGCGTTCGACTCAATTCCGCACTGTCCCTTGCTACAAAAAGCGTGCGCTGACGGTCTATCCGATGACATATACGGTTGGATAGAAAGTTTTCTAATAGACAGGAAGCAGTATGTCGTCCTGAACGAGGTGACTTCAACAGAAACAAGCGTAAAAAGAAAACTTCAGGTGTACCCCAGGACAGCGTAATAGGTCCTCTGCTTTTTACGATTTACATAAACGATCTGGTTGATGGTGTTGACAGCGGCCTTAGACTGTTTGCCGATGATGCTGTAGTCTACAGAAAAGTAGTATCAAACGAAAGTAGTGAAGAAATCAATGAGGATTTGCAGAAAATAAATGCGTGGTGTAATGACTGGCAGTTATCTCTCAATATTAGTAAGTGTAACCTACTGCGTATAACAAGGTGAAAATCCCCATTAATGTACGAGTGCAAAATAAATGCCCAGTCTTTGGAAACGGTAACGTCCGTCAAGTACCAGGATGTGACTATTCGAAATGATCTCAAATGGAATGATCAGATTACACAAGTGACGGGTAAGGTGAACTCTAGATTGCGGTTTATTGGTAGAATCCTGAAGCGAAGCAGTCCTTCAACAAAGAAAATAGCTTACAATACGTTAGTTCGTCCAGTGTTGGAGTATTGTTCGTCTGTATGCGACTCGTACCAGTTGGGTCTGATTCAAGAGATTGAGAACGTCCAAAGAAGAGCGGCAAGATTCGTGACTGGTACGTTTAGCCATCGTTACAAATCTCATAGAAAGTTTGAAGTGGAACACACTTGCAGATAGATGGCACGCTTAACAGAAGGGGCTGCTCACTAAATTCCGAAATCCGGTGTTCACCGAGGATGTAGAGCATATGTTATTACCACCAACTTTCAAATCGCGCAGTGATCACCATTAAGGTTAAGAGTAATAAGAGCTCGTAACGAGGCGTTCAGACAGTCGTTTTTCCCTGGCGCGACCCGCGAATGAAACAGAGGGGGGGGGAAATATGACTTTGGCGCGAACTGTGCCCTCCGCCACACACAGCTTGGTGGCTAGCGGAATATATATGTAGATGTATGTAGATCTAGATACTTCACAATGAAGGAATTCTACTACTTTGGAAGCCCGATGGCCGAACCAGTGAGTGAATTAGAAGGGGTTACCACAAACGAACAGAACACTCCTCACACAAAAAAGGCGTCAACGAGTATCATACAATCGCGAAAGATATGTCTGTGAACCTACAGTACGTCTGGATGTTAATAATGGACTTTGTGAAAACCACAAAATAAGAGAATCGATGCGTTTGAGATGAGGTGTTACAGTGGGACTCGGAATGAAGTGAATTGGCAAGATGAGGATGTACTCGATAGAATCGGCGAGAAAAGTAGTATTTGGAAAATATTAACTAGAAGAAGGGTCAAAATGAAAGATTATGTGTTACGACCTCTGAAACTAGAGACAACTGTATATGACAAGTACTGTGGAGGAAGAATGAGGTTGGATTTTTATCCATAATTTTCCTGACTGGAATGAATTTTTCACTGTGCAGTGGAGTGTACGCTGATATGAAACTTTCTGGCATATTAAAATTGTGTGTTGCACTGGGACTCGAACCGAGGACCTTTGTCTTTGCCGGGTAAGTATTCTACCGATCCGGCTGGGTCAGGGCGGCCACTGTATTGATGAAAGACGACTATCTTCCTTGCCAAACCTGGCCCTTCTGCTAGTATCTTTGCTGTAGTTGGTCCACGATGTTAGCATAGTACTATCGCGTGATTGTTTGATCAGTGGGAAGATAATCTATCAGTACAATCCTTTTCGCAACCCCGAAACTATGAACTTTGTGATCAAATGTATTTTGTTTGCTTTCGTTGGTGGTGGTGAATCAATATGCTTCCCCCACCTCGGAGGTTGTGTTGTATCTGTGGTACAGAAGTGGACCCAATTTTCGTCTTTGGTCACTAACCAGTGCAAAAAATCTTGCTGTTTGCTCTGAAAACAGGTCAAACTTTATTCGGACATTTCCATTCTGATGCGTTTCCGATCCTTCGATAAGAGTCGCTCCTGACACTTAGTTGATTTTTTTTTCTCGTATCCAATTGCACAGGTAAAATGTGATACGTTTAGATGGGATCCCTGTAGATTCAGCAGTTTCTCGCACTTTCGGCCGGCTTTCTACCAGGAACATTTTACGCAACTTGTCAACAATTTCTGGGGTAATGACACATTTTGGCATACCACTAAGCGGGTCATCATTTAAGCTGTCTTAAAATCGGCAAGAACTTCCTTTGCTTTCGTATCTTGATGAGGTATTTAATTCATTGCTCACTCTCAGTTTTTTCCATCTTCACAAACAACTGCAAGGGAACATCAACAGAGAGCACTCGGCGCCACAGATCTCTACCCAGACCTACTGTTAGACTGTAACCTCGTTGCGGTAGCGCCGAAATCTGGCGGTGATTCCGCAGACTTTGCAAGCTACCCTCGTACGTTGTAAAACCGTTTCTGGCCTTGACAAATAGATCAGTTTGGGAAGGAGGAGAGCCCACAAGTTTTCGCACGTATGCCTTATCCAGCTGAGCCACTTATTGATAACTAGGAGAAAAGCCCGTAGTTGGCCAGGTATTTATTTAGAGCTACGCACACCACGCGGCCTCTGAACTATTTGTCGTACAACGATATAATTTTGTAGGTATCTTCAGCGCCATATGTGAGTACAGTCTGCACAATGTGTTGCGAATGGAGTTAGTAGCAACGAAGTAACAGGTTTAAAAGTTATTTATGATGTGACAGATTTTCACACATCTCTTTGTTTATTGCGTTGTATGACCTAACCTATTTGTAGTACAATCATATGTATTATAGGTACATTCAGAGACATGTGTGGAGACTGCAGAATTTATAGCGAACAAAGTTAATATAGAAAAGTAATAAATTTAAACGCCAAGCACGATATCGCAGTTTTTAGAGCATCTCATTGTTTATGACATAATGTCTCCTAAACTGTGTCGTACAGTGATATAGTGTTGCAGCTACATTCAATGTAATATGTGTATTCTGTATGCAAAATGTGTCACAAATACACTGAGTAGTAAAGAAGTAATAAATTATAATGTCATGCCTAATGCGATGCTTTTACTGCTTTACGAATGCACTAAATGCAATTTACACATTTTTCACACTTCCTTTTCGTTTTATTTTTAGTCGCTGTACACTTTAACTACTTACACTTCACTGTTTCTCTTGATTCACTCACTGCACTACTTTTTCGGTTTCTCCCTTCGTCACTGATAAGAAACTGACGTTCGAACCCACGACGGGTATTGCTTTTTGTACTCCTGCCAAAGCATACCTCCACAAGTTGCGAACTCCAGAACATATCAAAACGGCTTCGAATGGTCCACAATGTTCCAGAACATTCCGCAACATTCGAGGGTGTTCTGGAATGTTCCACAGTGACCTGGGATGTTCCTGCACGTTCCCTAACATTCTGGAACCTTCCCGAATGTGTCAGGCTATTCCCGAGCATTACAGAACGTCGCGGGTCATTGTGGAACATTCCGGAACGTTCTACAATGTTTGGATGCTCTCGAGTACTCTCCAACATTCTGGAGTGTTCTCGAATACTCTCGAATGTTCTCAATTGTTCTAGAAATTTCTACAGAGCGATAATTCCAAGCCCTTATACATTCAAAAGTACGCTTTTCAAATAAAAACGGAAACCTTCATCATGGGAGCATCATCTCCCTTTATCCTAACGAGACTCGTTTCTGAGGTGTATAGGCGCAGATGGTACATTTACTCCTGTAATATACATACTGATTACATTCACCAGATCTACCAAAATGCGGAGCTGTTGGTTGTTAGGCTTCACCCGTTGTTCCAAATAGACATATTCACTTTCTATTGGTCGTTAATCGGATGATTTAGAGGACCATCGAGGAGTGATAAGAGTGTTAGAAAAAGCATGAATATATGCATCCAGTTTTGTGAACATGGCGGTCATCTTAGATGACGAGGATATCCGCAGCATAATATTCGTCATGCAGTAGAAAGAGCAGCATTTGGTCAAAGAGAATGTTGGAACAAACATACTATTATTGTGCACGGTAACCTTAATCAGTGCGCCAACCTTACTGCGCTAAATGCATGCAGTCATATCAAGGTTTCTTCGCGGTCACCTTCCTTGTAGCTACGTGTGAACGCCCAGCTTCTGTGACCGCCCTTTTAAGAGATATCCACGCCTCGTTAACTGAAATGCCTACTCTAATGTTAGTGTTCACAATATCCACATCCTTAGCGAAGTTCAACCTCGTCTCGTCATTCCATAGTACTTTAGTATCTCAGTTTCTTCCACATTGATTTTTTCGGACATTTATCTTAACCTTCATTCTACTATTTATCATTACTGAATTGTGATTTGAGTCTGTATCTCCATCTGGGTAAGACTTACAACCCAATACATATATCCAAGTCCTAAACGTCTGCTTGACCGTGACGTAATCCACAGGAACCTTGCCATGGCTTCGGGTCTTTTCCAAGTATCCTCCTCTTCTTGTGATTCTTCTATAGGGTACTCGCTATGACCATCTGAAATATGAATATTCTTAGCATGGTGCAGCAGAGTCAGCAACTGTAAAATATATTAGATTTCAGCCTCCAGTTGCATAAGCAAAGAAACCTTACTAGGTTTCGGCTGTACTGATACAGCCTTTTTCAGAAATGTCACAATATAAAATTGAATTAAAACATGCCAGAAATGGGCCTTGTAAGACCTAAAATGTTAGTACTACAGCACGTAGTCATATGACTGCGTCACTTCCACTAATGTTTTGCCGATAGGTCACACCAACGGGCCAGACAGGTGGGCCGCGGACGCTGAGTCGTAATCTATCGACAAAACATTAGTAGAAGTGACGGAGTCTTATAACTATGTACTGTAGTACTAACATTTTAGGTCTGACAAGGCCCACATCAGGCATGTTTTAATTCAATTTTATACTGTGACATTTCTGAAAAAGCCTGTATTATTATAGCCGAAACCTAGGTAAAGTTTCTTTGCTTATGCAACTGGAGGCTGAAATTTAATATAATTACATCTTAAATTACCGCAGAGCTCTATAAGTCTTTCTCCGGTCTCATTCCTCCTTCCCATACGATCCCGTAAAGCTTTCTTCTATTCCTTCCACAAAAACCGCGTCCCAGTCCCCCAAGACTATTATGCTTTTGTCCCCCTTTACATACTGAATGATTCGTTCAGTGTCCTCATACATTTTATCTCTCTCTTCACCAGGTCTAGCGACACTTGCATATGTACCAGAACTATAGTTGTCGGCATTGGGTTTTTGGTTTGCTGTCGGATTTAATGAGAACTCGTAGAACGATACCAACGATACCCTTTCGTTGTTTTCTATCATGGTACCTCCACCTTGGCATTCTCCTCTCGGAGTCCGAATGGGTAACTAATCCGTAATCTTTTGTTATTGGAGAGAGCACCATGACGCTTTTCAATTACAGGTCACATATCCTGTGGACAAACAGTATACGTCTTTATTGGAGTGGTTTCCACTGCTTTCTAAGTCCTCAATCCGTTGATAATTGCTCCTTCTTCCACCTTTTGAGGGCCGCTTCCAACTTGAAGGGCAAGAGAATGCCCTAAAACTTCGTCCGCTGCTACATTCTCTTTGACAAGGCCGTTGGCAGGACCATGGTGACTATGTCCAACGGAATTCTTGGGCTGCCATTGCTGACGGTTTTTATTTAAAATTCAACAAGTGGCGGGGCTGGAAACCAGACACATAACGTTTTGATTGGTAGTCGAATACGCTACACCTAAACACAGGTGTGACGGGAACACTCCTGAAGCGCAGGTTCAACAATGAGTTTAAAATTCAAAGTGAAAGACTCTCAGTGCTAGGATTCTCCTTTGTGAAATGAAGAATTCCACGTTTGTTTGAGTGGAATGGACAGTCTAAAGAGCACAGTATATGGCTTGAGAGTAATCCCAAGAGAGACGAAATAACTGAGCAGCATAAATAAGAATAGCGGGAAGTTTAACATCAAAATTTGTGATCACGAAGAAGAAGAAGCTAAGAAATTCTGCTACCTTGGAAACTGAATATCCCATGACGGATGAAGCTGGCAGTGCATAAAAGCGGACTACCACAGGCAATGCGTGCATTTCTGGCTAAGATCTGCTATTGTCTACCATAGCCCTTAACTTGAGGAAGAAATTTCTAAGAAAGTATGTTTGGGGTTAAGCATTGTATGGTAGTGGATCGTGAAGCGTGAGAAGACCCGAACAGAAGAGAACTGGAACGTTTGGGAGGTGTCAGTACAGAGGAATGTTGAAAGGAATGATAAGGTTCTCCACACAATCGACGAGGAAAGGAACATACGAAAAACACTCTCAAGAAGACGGGACAGAATGGCTGGATATGTGTCAGTACATCAGAGAATAAACTCTATGGCACTAGAGGGAGCGTGAAAATTACCTATATAGTTGGGAATTGTAAGCTGAAATTTTGTGACAGAATTTCTTCCTGACAACCTGAAAACTGTCTGACTTCTAAAATTCCGATTAGAGATTCACATCTAGAGTTGGTGTAGCTAGCCCACTTTCGAACACAAACTATTTATGAAAATTCCTTTTTTTTCCGGAATGTGATTTTACTTAATCTGAAATGCATCTTACTTTTGTAAATTAATTTGGTAAGAGAATGAGGCACAAGAGTACTCAGAATGACTAACTGTTACGTAACTTAAATGTGCCCCATTACAAAAATGCTACTGTGGAATTTACATTAAAAGTTACTGATTGGAAGCAGTTCTTAATATCCTGTCAAAAAAGGTTCATTTAGGCCCTACAACACATTCTTACCTTGCAACGGATAAAGTGACTGTGCTCTTGCAGGACTGGAAACGATGATCTGAAATAAAACACTACCTTGCATTTTGCCTTCTTTTTCTTATATTATTTAAGTTGCTCTCTTAACTAGAATTTTTTCGTTCTATTATCAAAATTATTAAATATGGTTCACACAAAAGTGCAACTCGTGACAAAATTCTACCGAACTTGTTTCTTTGAACAGTGGGATATATACTACGTGAAGTATTTATAAATGGCAGAAGGAAGTGCTTTGAAATTCAGTCCTTTCAATGGTACAGAAGTAAATTACAACTATTATGGATCATCAGCATTCTCTCTCTCTCTCTCTCTCTCTCTCTCTCTCTCTCTCTCTCTCTCTCTCTCTCTCCGCTTTGTCATACTGGAAAATGTCTGGTTTTGTGAGCTACTTCCACTAAAACATTTTGTTTTCTTTACTTCCTAATAGAATGTTATTTGACTAATTTAAAAGGATAAATGCTAATAAGAAAACTGAACGCATGTTTGATAGTTCTCCCTCATTACCTGCACGCAGATATGGAACATAATAATGTCCTTGCACAGTAACATTTAATATAAGCAAAAAAACCTAAGGTAAGTTGCCTTTTTCTGAAGTGGTGTCTCTTTATACCATCGTCTTAAAAACCATTCTTCACCCTGAAACCATTTGGAAACCAGAGACAGTGTTTGGCATCCGCAGATATTTGAAGTGATAATATTCTGAATAAGTATACAGTTTTCATTATATTTGCATTCAAAGATCCACTAAGTGGTAATATATCAAAATGTAAACTATTAGAATTCTTTTTAGTATATTCACTTTTCAAGTTGTAGAAGGTAAAAACTGTAGGGAAGACAGAGCCTGGAATACATCCATCCAATAACTGAGATATTAGTGTGCAACTTCTACTCTCAGATGAAGAAGTTAGCACAGGAGAGTAAGTAGTGTCTGGCCGCATGAAACCAATCAGAAGAGTGATGACCTTCAAAAAATCACGTCAAAGCAAACGTACGTGGAGAGGAGTCCAATAATCGTAAACAGATCAAACGTAGAGTGAACGATGGCAAATGATGGAAGGTGAATCATATGCATTCAGTGTTCAAGTCTGTGGTACTTTTTCTTAAACTCTGCAGAGGCCATCCCAGCAACAACTGCGGTCATGATGCAAACGGTTGCTGATTATTACACATATGGAAAGAAACGATGCCAATCATCTGCATTCTGAGGTAATGCTCAATCATCTGCGTTCTGAGGTATTTCTCAGTTCATTACGTCGACTAGGAGAGGAAGTCACATCAAGCAATCTCACATCTTTCGACAAAGCTCACAGCTTTGCTGTAAATAATGACATATCCGCCTTTCTATATTGTCCTCAGGAGACTGCAAAAAAAAAAAAAAAAAAAAAAAATTGTTCAAATGGCTCTGAGCGCTATGGTCATCAGTCCCCTAGAGCTTAGAACTACTTAAACCTAATTAACCTAAGAACATCACACAACACCCAGTCATCACGAAGCAGAGAAAATCCCTGACCCCGCCGGGAATCGAACCCAAGAACCCGGACGTGGGAAGCGAGAACGCTAAGGAGACTGCAAATAGCGAACAAAAAATTATGTATGTAGAACTATTGTTAGATGTGATACAGCTGACACGTTGCCCCTTCAGCTAGTGTTAGAACCTTGTCCTACTGTATGTATCGAGCACAAATATAAAAACATAGGCTTCACTGTTTCGCAATGTACCGCAGTTATCAACTTCATCTTGAAAAGGCCTGTACTGGGACGCTCGCCTTCTCACGCTGAAGCCCTGTTCCCGCATTGCATACCCTGCATCGATTCATTGTTCAATATTTTAATGAGAGCCAGGAACATTAATTATGTTGGAGGTGAATCAGTTACGAGAGAGAGGTTTTTCAAAATTAAAAAAGTCCGAATTGGAATTTTAAGTAAATAATTGAAGAGTCCATGTGAGCTCATTTTACGAGCTTCCCACACCCCGCGTCGTTCCTGTAGCCTACACATGGTTAACTTTAATGGTTCAGTTTTTTCTAGATTCCCTGATCATTTGTATCTATTTTTGTCGATTCTTCATCTCTATGGTGATCGAAAGGGGTTGCTGTACGGCCATCTTCCTCAAGGAGGTAAATCAGAAAGACGGTTGTGCACAGAACAGTGTAAACAGTCAGTATATTTGATCGCAGCGCCACTGATACTGGAGACATAGTGATACCCTAAGACTTCGGAACACTGAGCGTTTTTTACTGACTGCTGTTAGTTGTTCACCACGAATATCTGGATAATTTTTCAGTTATCTTCCCACTTTCGTGTAGGAATTTTGCTTTTTAGGGAAACAATGTCTCATTACTATAACATCAGGAATTATACTTGGGTGAACTAATGTGCAGTACTAAAACTTGTTATGGTCTTCTAATTACTGAGTGTGTCATAGTAAAACGCAGTACTGTGTTTCTTGTGGCTGTTTGTGATAAAGTTTCTCCCCAGTATCCTGTCATGTTGGCTTTTGGCCTCTCCTGGGTTAAGCGATATTATTGTGGCTGCATGCTATTCTGGTTGCCATCTCGTCATTCGTCCTAAAATATGAGGGAAAAATCGTTTACACAATTTCTATAGGAATAGTACAAATTTCATTTCGTGTGTTATGATTATGTTTGTGCTTCTCTCCCGTAAATGAGAAACGAGGCTGGTACGCTTTCAGGTTACGATATATGTTAATTTTAATAAATAATCAAGTAGGCTCACTGCCCTTCTTTCTTTTAAAGCGAAATGAGACTTGATTGTCAGTGTAGAACAGCAGACGACTCAACACAGCAATCCACAGCACCAAACTGACATAGGAACGCAACAGAGTTATGGGGAGGCACTGTCCATCACTGTTCCAGAGAAATAAATAGCTGTCCCTCTTTCATTTAAAGCGAGATGAAACTATTAGTGTAGAACAGCAGGCGACTCGACACATCTACCTGCAGCACCAAAATTACGTAGAAACGCAACAGACCTATGCGGAGACAATGTTTAACGGCAAACGTTCCACAGAAATTACACAGGAAGGAAGGCAAGGAGTTAGCATGCGTTGAAGAAAAGTTCATTAGTGATAGAGCGCATGCTCGAATTGGAGAAGAGGATCGACCGTTCCTTTTCAAAGACTCAGTCCAGCGAACTGGTCATAAATGATTAAAGGACATCATAGAAAAATTTAACGTGGATGCTTGGAGGGGTTTGAATGTTTGTTGGACGTATCTTAATCTCTGCTTGCTCTACAGTTTTTACCATCTACAGCTCTCTCTAATACGTGGACGTTATTCACAGATGTCGTAACATACAGCCGACCCCTTCTTCTTGTTTCCGCTATGTCCCTTTGTTCTCCGATTCTGAGCAGAACCTCCCAGTCCACCTAATGTTGTACATTCCTCTGTAGCACTCCATCTAACGCTTCGAGTCTCTTCTGTTTCAGTTTTCCCAGAGTTTATGATTGAATATCAGACAACGCTGAGTTCCAGACGTACATTTTCAGAAATATGTGGCTCGAATTATGGCCTACGTATGATAGTAGTACACTACTTTAAGCCTGCCGCGGGGGTCTAGCGGTTCTAGGCGCTCAGTCCGGATCTGCGCGACTGCTACGGTCGCAGGTTCGAATCCTGCCTCGGGCATGGATGTGTGTGATGTCCTTAGGTTAGTTAGGTTTAAGTAGTTCTACGTTCTAGGGGACTGATGACCACAGACGTTAAGTCCCATAGTGCTCAGAGCCATTTGAACCACTATTATTCACCCTCTTCGACCGTGTCAATCTACTTTTTATGTTCTTTTTGCTTCGTCCGTCACGGGTTATTTCGCTGCCTAGGTAGCCAGATTCCTTCATCTTCTTCATGACCATCTGCTACCACTCATTACTGTCACCTTTCTTCGATTTCCTCTCAGCTCATATTCTGTACTCATTAGACTGTTCATGCCATTCAGTAAAATCTGTAATTGTTCTTCACCTTCTCTATGGACAGTAATGTCATCAGCTAATCTTATGACTGACTTCCTTTCACCCTGAATTTTATTCCCACTCTTGAACCTTTGCGTCTTTTCTGTCATTGCTTCTTCCAGGTATAGACTGCATAGCAGGAGCGAAAGAGTGTATCCCTGTCTTGCACCATTTGTAACTGGAGCATTTCGTTGTCGGGTTTCCAGTCTTGTTTTTTACTATAATTACTTGGATTTCTAATGTGTTACCCGTCTCTCGCTACAGCTTACTGCTATATTTCTCAGAATTTTGAAATTCTTGGATCATTTTGCATTGTTGAACGCTTTTTCCACGTCGACAATGCTACGAACGTGTCTTGTTTTTCCTTCAGTCTTGGTACCATTATGAACCGTAATGTCAGACTTGCCTCTCTAGAGCTTTTACCTGTCCTAAAGCCAAACTGACCGCCATCTAACTCATCTTCAATTTTCTTTTCCCTTCTTCTATTTGTTATTCTTGTCATAAACTTGGATGCATGAGCTGTTAAGCTGATTGTGCGTTAGTTCTCGCACTTATTTGCTTTCATGTAATTAAGAAAAGGTGACCGGGAAACCAGCATCCGATTAGAGCAGGTTTTTATTCCCTCGTATGCGAATTCTGTGACCTCTCGATATATCACTGTTTAAGCAAAAAGGCAGGTGAAACACTACTTCTGCTAGCGTGTATGTTGGTTTTGTGCGTGAGAGAGAAGGAATGTGTGAGAACGAGTGTACGCACGTACGTGTGTGTTGTGTGTGTGTGTGTGTGTGTGTGTGTGTGTGTGTGTTGTGTGTGTGCGTGCGTGCGTGTGTGACTGTGTGTGTGTAGTGTGTGTGCGTGCGTGCGTGTGTGAGTGTGTGCTGCGAGGAGAGGCTGGCTCGTTAGCAGGACTGGTTCGGCCGCGGGCAGTGAAACGAGCTGCCGTCATTAGTTCAGCGGGCGGCCTATTTGAGCAAACCAAGTGAAGCGATATTTTATGCCGCCCCGCCACCAATTTGAGCTTCTGAGTGGCTTCATCTTTATTTATTTGTTTGTTTAGTAAAACGTGAAAAATTTGTCTCGTCGGCCAAGCCGGGTGCCTGAATACAGATCTACAATTCCCGTCACTGGTTTCGCTCGGCGAAAGGGGAGAAGACGGAACTCGGGGCAATTACATGCGTGCACCATTCACTGAGGGGGCCTACAACGAAATTATCTACTTAGAGGAGCTGCAGAACACAATTTTTCCCTTGTTAGCAACGAAAACATGGTCGTGTATAGAAGGGTAAAGTTCATGTGTCGCTCATCAGTTGTTTTAGTTGTGTGTCCAAGAGACTACTTCCTATCAGTAAGAGAAGAATTAGTGGAGTGAAAGTCCCGTAGTAATCTTTCCCCTTAAGTTATATAAAGGGAGTGCTTTATGTAATGGAGAGGCTATTTAGCAGGTGTATGGAGGTGCGTTTGAACAAAGTGAAATAAGATAGTCAAAAAATGGCTCTGAGCACTATGGGACTTAACATCTATGGTCATCAGTCTCCTAGAACTTAGAACTACTTAAACCTAACTAACCAAAGGACATCACACAACACCCAGTCATCACGAGGCAGAGAAATAAGATAGTCGCAGTGACGAGAGTAGCTTCCTGCAAAACCTTAAACTGTGGAAGACACGTTAGGAGACCTGCGGGAAGTATACTACATTCGAGAAATGGTACTGAAGAGAACAGCAGAAAAGTTTGACGAATCCAAGCACTGCTAATATCTGACACGCTAGTAAAAGGAAGGTACCTTCGACACATGACCTCCGTTTCCCATCCATAGCTCGATGAAAAAACTTCTGGAACTTTACATTCGAAACGTGGCTCTGTTTGAAAATTAATGTTACATATTAAAAATACAAAACTGGATGATGACGTCGCTGAAAGAACTACTAGACAGATAACGAAATATCAGTAAAGTCAACATCCCGTTCACGATTAGGTTATTAGAGTTAGAATGAACGAAGATCGAACCAGAAAACTCTCGTATTAGTAGAACAAAAGAACTTTACAACTCATCTTGTTAAGTGCAAAGGTATAGACATTAGAAGAGGTTTAAGCATGCCGTGCAATGTGAAAACCTACCGAATGACTTGGACCTATAGGAAACGGATGGTGCAGACGCTAAGAAACGCTGAGCTGGTATGTCTTCTCTCATGCTACAACTGACAAATTGAGGTTACGACGTTGGGATCACGAATTTACTTCGAACTTTGTCCACCTGTAGTAGGCCATCAAACCATCATAACGTAAGGTGCACTGCTCCGATAATTCCGAGAAAATGGCAAGAGAAGTTTTACGTGTCGATTGCGTAACTGATGTATCTGTGCGAAGGTTACGGCCGTTACAGTCCATGGCGGTCAAGCCGTTCCAAAGACGAAGTATACTAGGTGACGTTTCGATTCCCGTTGAAACCTTCATTTTTGCAGCACAAGTGTAAATTCTGTGATATTCAAAAAATTTGCCCCTACGCTCTTCGTTCTTGCTGCATTAGCTACGTCTCACCGCTACGCAGGTTAACTGCCAAATGGGGCCTGTCACCGCATCTGCAGCGAAGTACGAGGGTTGTTTTTTAAGTAAGGGCCGTTTTTATTTTTAAAAAAAGATACAAATACTTTTGTAAAAAAAACTTTTATTTTCTGATTCTACACACTTACCTATTTTTCTACATAGTTGCCTTGTTTATTTAAGCACTTTTCATACCGTACAACTAAGTTTTTAATTCCCTCTTCAAAGAATTCGGCCGCCTGCTCCGACAGCCAAGAGTTCACGGCCGCTTTCACTTCATCGTCGTCATTGAAGCGCTGCCCGCCAAGATGGTGTTTCAGGTACCGGAAAAGGTGAAAATCGCTAGTAGCAAGGTCGGGGATGTATGGTGCATGTTCCAAAACTTTCCAGCCAAAAGAATCAATCAAATCCCGAGTCTTTTGAGAGGTGTGAGGCCTAGCGTTATCGTGCAGGAGCAAAACTCCTTTTGTCAGCACGTCGCGCCTTTTGTTTTGAATTGCTCTGCGGAGCTTCTTTAGAGTTGCACAGTAGGAATCTGAGTTGATTGTCGTTCCTCGTGGCATAAAGTCCACTAGCAAAACACCGCGCCGGTCCCAGAACACAGTTGCCATAATCTTGCGCTTTGACAGCGTCTGTTTGGCTTTGACCTTGACGGGTCAGGTTGTGTGTCGCCATTCCATCGATTGTCGCTTGCTTTCGGGAGTGATATGGGATACCCATGTTTCATCTCCAGTGACAATTTGACTCAACATGTCATCCCCTTCTTCCTCGTAACGAATCAAAAAGTCCAATGAAGTGGCAAATCTCTTCCCTTTGTGGTCCTCTGTGAGGAGTCTGGGTACCCACCGAGAACACAGTTTCTTAAAGTTTAGGTTTTCAGACAAAATTTTGTACAAAACCGATCTCGAAACTTGTGGAAATTCCAAAGAAAGAGTGGATATTGTGAATCTTCTGTGCTCACGAATTTTTGTTTCGACTGCAGCCACCAAATCATCAGTGATCACAGAGGGCCGGCCTGAGCGCTCTTCGTCATGGACGTTTTGACGGCCATTTTTAAACTCTCTATCCCATTGACGCACTTTACCTTCATTCATTGCATTCAAGCCATAAACTTCTGTTAACTGACGATGAATTTCTGCAGCTGATAGGCTTCTCGCGGTCAAAAAACGTATCACTGACCGTATCTCACATGCGGCGGGCGATTCAATAATCGTAAACATTATAAATTAGCACAGCCATGCGTACACGTCAGCTACAGAGCTGCAACTTGCATCAGTGTGAACGGGAAGGATGCCGGCAAGTGGCACGGTGGCTTGTTGCGGCATCCGCGCGAACTACGGGACTATACGTGCGAACGGCTCTTACTTAAAAAACAACCCTCGTAGTTGTGGGTACGTTACCAAACTAAATGTAGAAGGGATTTAACAAATCACGAGAGGCATATATTTTCAGGAAAACTCTATGCGTTTCTTCAGTTACTTGTCGACGGTTACAATTTTGTTTGTTCCAATAACTAAATTTAATTAAAAATAGGAAGTAGTCAAATAATATGAAAGTCACTAAAACTTCATGCTAATTTACGTTATTATTTTTTTTTAAATTATATTACCTTTCAAATGTCATTTAAATTAAATAATATGAACAATGATGAAAAAAATATAGATTACAAATGAAGTCTGAGTGATTGTCTGTAGCCTCTTACGCAGATCGCACGCTTACCATTTCACCTCCATGAACCCCAACGTTCTGCCGCAACGCACAGATACATCAATAACATAATAAGTGCGTAAAACTTTTCCTGCGATTTTCTCGGAACTGCCACAGTAGTGCATCTTTATACTTGAACATTATGTTGTTTTAATGGCATACTAAACATATATAAAGTCTGAAATATATCGGTGTCCCCAACGTCGTGCCCTTCCCTTGCAAGTTCGTGTGCCGGCTCTCTGGATATCGACCCTTACCCTCTTTTCTGGTCTTTGGTCGTCGGTTGCGACTCAAGTGCGAGGTAGCGCGCTCTGACTGAGAGAAAAGGGATTACTGGAGAGAGGCGAGGGCAGTACGAGCGTAGCAAGTGCCTCACAAAGTGGCCACCTATTTGTCCGGCTTCGGCAGTACGGGTGCGGTGTGTTGTGGGCTATCCGGGGAGCCTAGGCGCTTGGGGCCCGTTGACGGTTGATACTGTGCGGACTTGCTTCCTTTATCTCCCAATTGGAGAAATTTTGCCGTTTGACGTGGGCTCTTGGAGACGTGGTAAGGTGGTTTTCCTATGCTTACGTCTTTTTATTTGAATGTCTTTTTTGGCTTCTATATCTGCGCGTATGTTTACCCTGAAGTAGTTTTTAGTGCTGTTTGCTGTTTTCTTTTGCTGTTTGCTCTGATTTCATTTTCATTATTTATTGCTTGGGTCGTTGTTACGATCCTTTTTAGTTCGGAGTGGTGCTGATTAGTAATTCAAGTTATCTGCATCAGGATTTGAGTTGTTTCACTGACACCGTTACTTTGAAACTCTGTTATCATTGTGGGTATTTGTTATTTTACCCTCTCTCAGTACTGGCATTTACTCTGTTCCTGGCAGCACTGTGTATTGCCGAGCAGAGGTCGTGTCCGACAGCCTTGTTATTCCACCAGATATTTTCTGCGGAGTTTTGGGTGTTGCCTCTGCACCACATAAGCAATAACTGTAAGGAAGATTTATAATTGGATGTTTGGTGAACAACTTCTACAGCAAATGTAATATGGTTTTGACTCGAGTCTTTTAATATTTAAATTTCTTGGTCACTATGTGCTCGTAATTCATGTTTCATACACTCAGTTGAAACTGTGTCACCGCAGTGGGGTTCCCTGTGGTGTACTAGGGCTAACTGTGTTAATTTGATTTGGTGTGTACGTGGTTTGGGGTGTCCGTAATTTAATAGTTACTAATGCTTTCCCTGTACTCCAGGTATTTAAGCTAAACTTGATTGCTTGTGGGCCTTATAATGCTACGCGCGAAGATGATTGTTCGAGCCAGGTTGGGACTTGTGATTTTTGTTTCGCACACCTGTATTCTGTCGGAACACTGTTTGCCCCCCCGGCTGCTGTCGGGTGGTCACGCTGGCGAAACTTTGACTTTGTCCACCGTTGTGGGCGACGGTGTTATCGGAGCCAACTCCGTGCACAGAATTCATATACCAGATAAGTTGTATTCGTTCTGTACTGCCTCTCAAAGTCTTCCACACAATTTTAGAGAGTCTAATACATAGTTTGCGCTCTCCAAGCGGTCACTAAATTCTATGTAAAACGAAAGCGTTTTAATTTTGTATATCACCGTACCTTTGGGTTGTGTATTGAATAGGTATATTTTTTATATTTCTAAAAAGAGTTTCATATGTTAATGCTTTCCTAAAAATGTTGGTGGGCACGAAGAGTGTCCCTATTGGTGTCAGCGATTACCACGTGTTGTTCAAAATTATTTTAATAATCATGGGTTTTGATCCCATCAGTTTCCTCGATCGAATTCTTCTCCTTTATTTCCACTATCTTGTTTGTTCTAGGGGTAAATCATTAACAGTATGGTTGCCGCAGCCTGGGGCTTGTTGGCTGTTGTAAATATATTTTGCGAATTGTCATTATTCGTTAGATACATTTTGTTATTTGCTAAAATTTTTATTAATTGGTTCATGTCAAATGAAGTGCTATTTACTGATCTCTTGCTTGCTAAGGGGGTGTTAATAAGGTCATTGGAACAAATTTTGAGGTTCCTTTAAATTGAATTGCTGTTTTTCTGTCTAAAAGCTTCATATTCTCGAATTGTTTTAAAATCGTAAACTTTGTTTCACTTTAGAGAACGTAAAGTTCATTGTTTCTTGTAATTCTGAAACTTTTCACGAGTATATCACTTGGAGCGCAATAAATGCTGAATGATGATGCAAAACCTTGGGATCTAGTTCTGTCACTAAAATCCTTGTGGCGCCGAGGTTCCCATTACAACCATATTTGCCTTCATAATGTTACGTGAAAGATTATTAAGAAAATGGGAGGGTAAAATTTTCTTAGTAGGAAAGGCGGAAGTATTAACAGCCGCCAGCCTAGAAGCATAAACATTTCAGCATCGTTACTCGGTCAGAAAGACGGCAACCTCAACACTCTTCAGAGAGACTGCGAGAGAGTTCAGCAGAAAATCGTTACATGGATGCAGACCGAACAGCTTTCATAACGTTATGTAAGAGACAATCTGTAGGACGCACCATCGCCCACGAGAGGCTTGACTAAGCGGTACAGACACTTAAACGAATCCGTTAAGCGAATGTACCGGAACTGAAGACTGTTGACGACTCGAGTAGAGCAGAACCGATTCGGTCAATGCGAATTAAGTCGTAGAGAGGCGTCTCTGCCGGATGAGATAAACACTCCACCCCCACTAGCCTAGAGCTGCCGATCAGTAGGATCAATGACGTTCGTGTTGTTCACTCTCGATTCTCTGTTATGATGTGGTAACAACTCGTATGTGAGATTTTTTTAGTGTTTATCTTACACTTGTTCTTTGCGAGAAGAACAACGATCCTTAGCCATGAATGATGAAGTCCAGCAGGAATCGCTGAAGCCAGCTTAGCTGGCAGCACTGATGGGTAGGGCAGCAGTCTACCATAACGTCTCCGATCCATGGCAGAACCTATCCTTAAACTCCATCATTGCGTAAGTATGTTGGCTTACTGCAGCGACGGGCGGGGTTCAGCATTCAGCACGGCAACACAGCATCCAACATCGTGGTCCACTGGTCACTGAGCACTCCACGAAACGGCGGGTGAATAGAACACACTCGTCGCACTCTTTTGGTTGGTTGGTTGGGGGAAGGAGACCAGACAGCGTGGTCATCGGTCTCATCGGATTAGGGAAGGATGGGGAAGGAAGTCGGCCGTGCCCTTTCAGAGGAACCATCCCGGCATTTGCCTGGAGTGATTTAGGGAAATCATGGAAAACCTAAATCAGGATGGCCGTACGCGGGATTGAACCGTCGTCCTTCCGAATGCGAGTCCAGTGTCGAACCACTGCGCCACCTCGCTTGGTCGTCGCACTCTGTGCCAAGTCCAAGCTGGACTTGTGTAACGCGCCAGCGGGTAGCAAACCGCCGCACCAAGCTGGCAGCGAGTTCCTTTTCGAGCTGACACAGCCTCCTCGGCAGCCTCTATTCAATGGATTCCTGTCCTTTTTAAGTAGCCATCGAAGAAAACGTGGCAAAGACGTATATTGTGAGTATTAAGTGGAATAATCTTGAATGCTGTTTTACTGCGTCCAACGACGACACACAGGTCCTCGGTTTGCATCCTAGTGAAGCAGAAGGACTTCCAGATAGGCATTGGTCGACCCCTATAATGGTCTAATTTCTGAACAACGTGCTCGAAAGGTAAATAATACAGCAGTAACAAGGAGACCTTAAGTGAGAAAACACGAGAATCAACAAAGTTGGTTCTCTTTATGCCCGCACACCCACCGTCGTTACGACTGCACAGATATTGGTTTGCCGTCCCCCCACCCCCCTTCCCCACTCCTCTACCCCTCCCCACACAGCGGAGCTGATCTCAAAAGTTTGTATGTATATTGTCCCGGCTAGTTAAGAACCATTGCCTGCCGTGTGAGTCGGGCATAAAACATCTCTGGATCATTTTGTGAAGCTAGTCGTGTGAAACAGGAGTTTAAAATTGATGGCGTTTTTCCAGAGATATTTCATACACTTTCAACCATGACGGATCCAAAAACAGTTTTGTTTTTAATTTTATTACTCTGGACTAAGATATCAATTAAGTTCCAGTCCATTTTTACTAATTTGTTTCCATGAGTAATTTGATTTAGTTACTTTAACAGTCTGTATGCATTTGTTGAATCCTATTAAATCTGTTTGTAAAAACGTCTACCAGCTTCCTTCAATAACCCTTGAATGTTCACAGATATTATTTTCTATGTACTAGCTTATTATGGAATTTAGTAAACTCTGGCAATGTCTCGTATATTTCTGTTTTATTGACACAATTAAGTATTTAAATTGATGAGATATTGCACTGGGGTATCAATGAAAGGAGTGTTAGTGTGTATTGTTTCGGTATGATAAGAGTCAGTCAGTACTAAAATCCTTTGTGTACCTATCACCAAAGATATGCTTTCCCATGAAAATGTTCTTTGCCATTAATGTCCGATAAATTATAAATATGTCGCTGGGTCTTACAATTCTAAGCTTCTCAATTCTCACGACACGATATTAATTATGGGTTCGAATCCTTTCAGTATCTGTTCAGCACGAGTTTAATCTTTTAACGGGCACCATTTTTCACGTCTTGTTTATTAGCGGAATCACCTTGACAACGAGCGGCAAAGATACTACTGTGATATGGTCCAAACTATTTTCGGTCCCAATACTCTTTAATAATTCGCATACAGCGAATAAAGTCCAAATTCAACGTAAAAGTTTCCGTATTGTTAATAAATCTCTTCACAATCGTATGTATACGATCGTAGCGTTTCGTTTAATACGTACAATCACCATTCACTTGAATATCAATGTTCGTACACCCAATCCCCTCTTATTGACTCCGTCTCTGAATTTATCACAAAGTACTCTATTCTCCACCACTCCAATGTCTAATCCAACTCTAAGAATGCAAATTGATTAGGCTTCTAATCTCAAAATGTCGACTACCACGGAAGAGCTGTGAACACACTCACCACCGCTGAAAACAAAATCCCAAGAGACCTAACAATGCTGTGCATTGGTTTATATAATACATTCTAAACAAAACGCAGCTCTGTTATGTCTTCCTTGGATTCCCTTTGTACTACTCTGCGTTACTCTGTTTCCAATACATACTCTTTGTAAATTTAATATAATCCAGTATGGAGTCGAGGTAGCAGTTGTCGCTATACTGGTTATCACTGTTAGCATTCAACCGCGATTCTTATACATATATTTTAACAACGCGTTTCAAGAGACAATCCTCTCATCATCAGGTTGTAAAGTCTATGTCATGAAATTAAACGGACTAAAAAGACTAAATACCATCACAAATAGTTGGGAAGCCCATAGAGTAAAACATAATTAAAAGTATATTAGACTGTGGGTCTTCGTCTTACACTGAAGTTGTTGGCACAAGTCGATGGCCGTCCCATAGCTACCAAATATGCTGTCGCACTGTGCCGGCTCGGGAGCTGTTGTGACTGACGTGCCTAGGTGTTGTGGCGTGGTTACAGCCGTGTGCTTGACGGTAACGCTATGCTATTGGGCGCCTTATTTCCTTATTGCATTGGTCTGCCATCGTTAGCCTCTCGCAACTCCGTCAGTCACATGCTACAAGTTTAAAGTCGCATACCTACCCTAAAATAATTCTAAAAACCGGCTAAAAAATCTCATTTCTTTAAAATTATCTTGTGCATTTAGAATATTGCTTTGTTTCTTTTCATGAATAGCTATCTCGATTTCCTCTAGTAAATCAAGTTTCCTCCCTTTCTTTTCTTCTGCGTTGTCTTCTATGCTATTAAGGGGCCTGTTTCGTATATATGGTTCGCAACAGCTGATTTGTCATAATTTCCTAACCTGAACGCATCTTTATGTTCTTTATACCGGATCGCGAATGATCGTCCTGTCTGCCCTATATATTTTGCACCACAAGTTCTTCACTGAATCTTATAAACTCCCAATCTTTCAAACTTATTTCTCTTCTCGCCAATATCGTGCTTAAGGCTATACCTCACTAGGTTATTAGTCTGAAAAGCTATTTTAACATCGTATGGCTTAAAAATATTTGCTAGCTTTTGTGAGACTGTTCCGTAGTATGGCATCGTGATAATTTTCACTTTCTCTCCATCAGGTTTTTTTTCTTTTTGCGCTCTGTAACAGTTTTTTTAACCATATCTATTCTGTAACCGTTATTCATCGCTATTCTCTTAATTCTGTTTTACTCTATGGACTTCCCAACTATTTGTGATGGTATTTTGTCTTTTTAGTCCGTTTAATTTCATGACATAGACTTTACAACCTGATGATGAGAGCATTGTCTCTTGAAACGCGTTGTTAAAATGTATCTATAAGAATCGCGGTTGAATGCTAATAGTGATAACCACTCTTTGTAAAATTTTAACTAACTGTTACTTCGAAATACTACTACCGTTTTTTGGCTATTAGGTCAGTTCGTATTACAGAATTTAATCTAATTCTTCTTTCTGTATAATTACTCTCTAATGAGCGGTTTCATCTTTTTATTCTGCACATAATTCAACTTTGAGGTAATCATCTGCACAACTTTAAAATTATTTTTGAATACCAGGTTTCTACAAATTATGAATACGTTTTGTAGCATTATGCCAGTGCACTTCTTGTGCTGTGTAGCGACAAGGAGCAGCTTCACCTTGTGGCACGGTATACAGAGAATCCGCTAGTGGCTGTAAACAACTTCACGATACGATCTTCCACTACTGTAGACAATCTTTCCATATTTTTGGCTACAGTCATCTAATAATGTTTGAAAGCCGTTTCCGCCAAATGACCTGACAACTTTATTTTGTATTAATAGCATGGTTTCTGCCTTAGCCGTAATGAAGTACAACAGTGTTGGGTATAACTAGAATCAACCAGTATATCTTCAGATCATTTTCACTGCACATGTAATGCCTGCACTGGTGTTCATTCTGTGGCTCTGTGGTTTTATCGTTGGAAATCATGTTTGTTACCTACTTGCCATACATTTAGTTTCTTTTGTTCTTATCTGCACACTGGGACACCCCGTTCAATAGATCTTCATGATCACTTCACTTAACTCATTCTACAGCGGAATGTGTCCTATTTTAAGACTTACTGACAGATTAAAACAGCGTGCTGGACCGGTACTCGAACCGGGAATGTGACGTTTTGCAGGTCACTCTCCTACTGACTGAGCCATCCATCCACGAATCGCAACCCACTCTTAGAGACTTACTTCTGCCAGAACAGCTCTCCTACCATCCAAACGCCACAGATGCTCTCCTGCGTACTTTACTGGACAGACACTCCTGGAAGAAAGAATAACGCGGAGAAATGGCTTGGCCACACAGCCTAGAGGATCGCTACCAGCATGCAGCAGAGGGTGCGTCGTTCTTAAACATTCCTGCAGATTGAGGGCATGTCGTCAGTCATGCCTGAACGACTCACTCGGGAAGAGCATTGCTCCAGCCGAGAATCCTATCCACAATATTATACATTACAACTTCCGTGATTGTCGACCTTATCGGAACAAAATCGTCAGATGCAAAAGTAATTTCAGAAATGTCCCAAGACAGTATGGTCCACGTGGCGGTACGCAGATGATGTGGTTGTCTGTAAAGAGGGTACCAAACTGCAGGAAGATTTGCAGAAGATGGACGATGATTGGTGCTGGGACTGGTATTTCATCTACATCTGCAAGATTAGTTTGCGTTTCACCATTAAGAGCCTGGCAGACGGTTCATCGTACCAACTTCAAGCTATTTCTCTACCGTTCCACTTTCGAACGACACGCGGTAAAACGATTGCCACCGCAATTCACATATCATATCCGCGGCAATCTCTCCCCTATTTCTAGAAAGTACCAAACGAGCTGCTCTTATCTGGAAATTTTTCGATGTGCTCCGTCAGTGATATCCGATGCGGATCCCACATCGGACAGCAGTGCTACAGAAGATGCCGGCAAACTTAACCCAAGCAATCTCTTTATAAGATATGCTGCATTTCCAAAGTGTCCTGCCAATAAATCACAGCTTTGGTTTGCTTTCCTCACAACACTATTTGTGTGATCGATCCAATTGAAGTTATTCATAATTATTATCGCTAAGTACTTAGTTGAATTAACAGCCTGCAGGTTTTTGTGATTTATCGCGTGACAGAAATTTATCGGATTACTTTCAATTCATTATTTAAAGTCAGTTGCCACTTTTCGCGCCATTGTTGTTGTTGTTGTTGTGGTCTTCAGTCCTGAGACGGTTTGATGCAGCTCTCCATGCTACTCTATCCTGTGCAAGCTTCTTCATCTCCCATACTTACAACAGCCTACATCCTTCTGAATCTGCTTAGTGTACTCATCTCTTGGTCTCCCTCTACGATTTTTACCCTCCACGCTGCCCTCCAGTACTAAATTGGTGATCCCTTGAGCCCTCAGAACATGTCCTACCAACCGATCCCTTCTTCTAGTCAAGTTGTGCTACAAACTCCTCTTCTCCCCAATTCTATTCAAAACCTCCTCATTAGTTATGTGATCTACGCATCTAATCTTCAGCATTCTTCTGTAGCACCACATTTTGCCTACAGGAAAATTAAAGAGACCTTTGGAGAAAAGAGAACCACTTGCATGAGTATCAAGAGCACAGATGGAACACAGGTCTAAGTAAAGAAGGCAAAGCAGAAAGGTGGAAGGAGTCTATTGAGCGTCTATACAGGGGCAATGTTCTTGAGGACAATATCATGGAATTGGAAGAGGATGTAGATGAAGATGAAATGGGAGATATGATACTGCGTGAAGAGTTTGAAAGAGCACTGAAAGACCTAAGTCGAAACACCGCCCCGGGAGTAGACAACATTCCATTATAACTACTGACAGCCTTGGGAGAGCCAGTCCTGACAAAACTCTACCATCTGGTGAGCAAGATGTATGAGACAGGCGAAATTCCCTCAGACTTCAAGATGAATATAATAATTCCAATCCCAAAGAAAACAGGTGTTGACAGATGTGAAAATTACCGAACTATCAGTTTAATAAGTCACAGCTGCAAAATACTAACGCGAATTCTTTACAGACGAATGGAAAAACTGGTAGAAGCCGACCTCGGGGAAGATCAGTTTGGATTCCATAGAAAAGTTGGAACACGTGACGCAATACTGACCCTACGACTTATCTTAGAAGAAAGATTAAGGAAAGGCAAACGTCTCTGGCATTTGTAGACTTAGAGAAAGCTTTTGACAGTGTTGACTGGAATACTCTCTTTCAAATTCTGAAGGTGGCAGGGGTAAAATAAAGGGAGCGAAAGGCTATTTACAATTTGTACAGAAACCAGATGGCAGTTATAAGAGTCGAGGGACATGAAAGGGAAGCAGTGGTTGGGAAGGGAGTGAGACAGGGTTGTAGCATCTCCCCGATGCTGTTCAATCTGTATATTGAGCAGGCAGTAAAGGAAACAAAATCCATGGAGAAGAAATAAAAACTTTGAGGTTCGCCGATGACATTGTAATTCTGTCAGAAACAGCAAAGGACTTGCAAGAGCATTGAACGGAATGGACGGAGTCTTGAAAGGAGGGTATAAAATGAACATTAACAAAAGCAGAACCAGGATAATGGAATGTAGTCGAATTAAGTCGGGTGATGATGAGGGAATTAGATTAGGATATGAGACACTTAAAGTAGTAAAGGAGTTTTGCTATTTGGGGAGCAAAATAACTGATGATGGTCGAAGTAGAGAGGATGTAAAATGTAGACTGGCAACGGCAAGGAAAGCGTTTCTGAAGAAGAGAAATTTGTTAACATCGAGTATTGATGTAAGTGTTAGGAAGTCGTTTCTGAAAGTATTTGTATGGAGTGTAGCCATGTACGGAAGTGAAACGTCATGAAGATGTCCAAAGTTTCTTTTATTTGCAACTGTTGTTTTTGGTGAATTTACGGAAAACGCTACGAACTTACGACTTAGCGCAGTGATACGTGACACGTACTCCATAGTCTGAGTCCTTTGCCGGTGTGACACAACAGTAGCGGTAGCGAGCGACCGCGTCCTCACACCTCTCCAGCGGAGACCCACGCACAGCACCGCTCCGCCCGGCGGTGCTGCTGCGGCGCGCCGCGCCGCGCCGCCTCTTGACAGACAAACTGGCCGTGTAGGGAACAGGACCCGCATAGTCCGTCCGCCGGGCTGTTCATTTAGTAGCGCAGCCGGGAGATGTGCCATCTGGCGCGCGACAGGGGAGGAGTCCCGGGATTTAGGTGCGGGTCCCGGCGTGGGAGACAACAAAAGAATGCGTGGGCCGGCGCGGCGTGGTGTGGTGTGAGCTGCGGCTAACGACGCGGACGCTACACCGACACTGCGGGCCGTGGGCCGTGGGCCGTGGACGCCGCACTGAGACACCGCGCGCCGCGCCGCAGGTGTCTCCGAGATGCCGCGCCGATAGCGCCGCAGAGCCAACACCCGCCGCTGGCGGAGGGCGCGCTAGGCTCGTTATCCAGCGGGCTGGGGGTCCACGCGACTGACGAGGGGAGTGCTTCGGCTCGGACGCTCAGAACCCGCACGAAAGTGCTCTTAGAATACAGTCTATGACAAAAAAGAAAAAAATATCCGACGCCCCACGAAGGAATTATCCGAGTAATATACAGAAAAATGAATGATTACAGTTTCAGAAAAAACTGGTTGATCCTTAAATAGAAAGAGCTTTCCAAGCTCAGTAGGTCAATAATGTGTTCGTCCTCCTCTGCCTCTTATGGAGGCAGTTATTCAGAGTAACATTACCTGACAGAGTTGTTGGCTGTCTTCCTGAGGCGTATCGTGCCAAATTCTGGCCAACTGACGCTTTAGATCGCAAAATCACAAGCTGGTTGGAGGGCCCTGCCCGTAATGTTCCAAGTTTTGTCACTTAGGGTGAGAACTTGTAACGTCGCTGCACGAAGACAAGCAGTAGATTCAAATGGCTTTGAGCACTATGCGACTTAACTTCTGAGGTCATCAGTCACCTAGAACTTAGAACTAACTAAACCTAACTAACCTAAGGACATCACACACATCCATGCCCGAGGCAGGATTCGAACCTGCGACCGTAGCGGTCGCTCGGCTCCAGACTGTAGCTCCTAGAACCGCACGGCTACACCGGCCGGAGACAAGCAGTAGAAACTCGCTGTGTGTGGGCAGGCATTATCTTGCTGAAATGTAAGCCCAGAAAGGCTGGCCATGAAGGGCAACATAACGGTAGGCATAGTATCGTCGACATACCCCCCTGTGCTGTAAAGGTGCCACAGATGACAGTCAAAGAGGCCCGCTATGAAAAGACGTGGCATCCCAGACCATCACTCCTTGTTATAGGACCATTTGGTGCCAACAGTCAGGTTGGTATCCCACCATTGTCTGGGGCGTCCCTGCTCACGACTTAGGCCAGTAACCTTACTGACAAGTAGAACTGTCTTCAGCGGTGTGTCCCGCGTCGAACAGCGCCACAAACACTGGCGAAGACGTGTGTGAAGATGCGCCCGATAGTGGTAGGTTTCCAAGCTGTAAGTATTTAGTTAAATATACAGAATTTAGATTAGTGTGCTTTATCCCGTAAACGGAATATCGCGGATTCTTTAAAGAACTCATGTGGATGATTCCACACTTCTCGTTACTTAGAGTCATCAGCACTTTTCACACCATACCTACATCTTGTCTAAACCGTTTTAAAATTTGTTTTCATCATCTGATGACTTTATAGGACGGTAAATGGCAGCACCATCTGCAAACAATCTAAGAGGGCTGCTCAGATAGTCTCCTTAATGGATTATGTAGATCAGAAACGGCAGAGGGTCTATACCACCTTTTACTCGATGACTTTCCGTCAGTTACTACGAACTGTAACCTTTCTGACAGAAAATCACCAATCCAGTAACACGGCGATACACCATACGCGCTCAATTTAATTTAAACTCGCTTGTGAGGAACAGCCTTCTAGACATCTAAAAACATGGAATCAATTTGACATCTGCAGCCGATAGCACCCATTACTTCGTGAGAATAAAGAGCTAGTTGTATTTCACTAGAACGGTACTTTCCTGAATCCGTTCTGGTTGTGTTGTGGTCTTCAGTCCAGAGACTGATTTGATGCATCTCTCCATGTTACTCTACCTTGGGCATGCCTCTTCATCTCCAAATAACTACTGCAACCTACATACTTCTGAATCTGTTTACTGTATTCATCTCTTAGTCTCCCCCCACGATTTCTAACCAGCACGCTTCCCTCCAGTACTAAATTGGTGATCCGTTGATGCCTCAGAATGTGTCCTACCAACCGATCCCTTCTTCTAGTCAAGTTGTGCCATAAATTTCTCTTTTCCCCAATTCTGTTCAGATCCTCCTCATTAGTTACACGATGTACCCGTCTAATCTTCAACATTCTTCCGTAGCATCACATTTAGAAAGTTTCTATTCCCTTCTTGTCTTCACTGTTTACCGTCCATGTTTCACTTCAATACATGGCTACACTCCACACAAATACACTCCTGGAAATGGAAAAAAGAACACATTGACACCGGTGTGTCAGACCCACCATACTTGCTCCGGACACTGCGAGAGGGCTGTACAAGCAATGATCACACGCACGGCACAGCGGACACACCAGGAACCGCGGTGTTGGCCGTCGAATGGCGCTAGCTGCGCAGCATTTGTGCACCGCCGCCGTCAGTGTCAGCCAGTTTGCCGTGGCATACGGAGCTCCATCGCAGTCTTTAACACTGGTAGCATGCCGCGACAGCGTGGACGTGAACCGTATGTGCAGTTGACGGACTTTGAGCGAGGGCGTATAGTGGGCATGCGGGAGGCCGGGTGGACGTACCGCCGAATTGCTCAACACGTGGGGTGTGAGGTCTCCACAGTACATCGATGTTGTCGCCAGTGGTCGGCGGAAGGTGCACGTGCCCGTCGACCTGGGACCGGACCGCAGCGACGCACGGATGCACGCCAAGACCGTAGGATCGTACGCAGTGCCGTAGGGGACCGCACCGCCACTTCCCAGCAAATTAGGGACACTGTTGCTCCTGGGGTATCGGCGAGGACCATTCGCAACCGTCTCCATGAAGCTGGGCTACGGTCCCGCACACCGTTAGGCCGTCTTCCGCTCACGCCCCAACATCGTGCAGCCCGCCTCTAGTGGTGTCGCGACAGGCGTGAATGGAGGGACGAATGGAGACGTGTCGTCTTCAGCGATGAGAGTCGCTTCTGCCTTGGTGCCAATGATGGTCGTATGCGTGTTTAGCGCCGTGCAGGTAAGCGCCACAATCAGGACTGCATACGACCGAGGCACACAGGGACAACACCCGGCATCATGGTGTGGGGAGCGATCTCCTACACTGGCCGTACACCACTGGTGATCGTCGAGGGGACACTGAATAGTGCACGGTACATCCAAACCGTCATCGAACCCATCGTTCTACCATTCCTAGACCGGCAAGGGAACTTGCTGTTCCAACAGGACAATGCACGTCCGCATGTATCCCGTGCCACCCAACGTGCTCTAGAAGGTGTAAGTCAACTACCCTGGCCAGCAAGATCTCCGGATCTGTCCCCCATTGAGCATGTTTGGAACTGGATGAAGTGTCGTCTCACGCGGTCTGCACGTCCAGCACGAACGCTGGTCCAACTGAGGCGCCAGGTGGAAATGGCATGGCAAGCCGTTCCACAGGACTACATCCAGCATCTCTACGATCGTCTCCATGGGAGAATAGCAGCCTGCATTGCTGCGAAAGGTGGATATACACTGTACTAGTGCCGACATTATGCATGCTCTGTTGCCTGTGTCTATGTGCCTGTGGTTCTGTCAGTGTGATCATGTGATGTATCTGACCCCAGGAATGTGTCAATAAAGTTTCCCCTTCCTGGGACAATGAATTCACGGTGTTCTTATTTCAATTTCCAGGAGTGTAGTTTCAGAAAACGCTTCCTAACAGTTAAATCTATACTCGATGTTAACAAATTTCTCTTCTTCAGAAACGCTTTCCTTACCATAGCCAGTCTACGTTTTATATCCTCTCTACTTTGACAATCGTCAGTTATTTTTCTCCCAAAATAGCAAAACTCATTTGCTACTTTTAGTGTCCCATTTCCTAATCTTATTCCCTCAGCATCACCTGATTTCATAAGCTCCGACATTGTTGCGAATAAAACAGTAACCTGTATATACAATAAGTTTCCTTTAATTTACGTCTATGGTCACAAACTTTTTGTTAACAGATTACCAGATTCGGTCGATAATGACCATCATCAGATCTGTACTTTAGGATGTTGTTTTTATAAAACAGATCTGATTATGGTCATTATCGACCGAAACCGATAATCTGTTAACAAAAGTTTGTGACCATAGACGTAAATTAAAGGAATCTTGTCACCTGATTTAATTCGACTACGTTCCATTCTCCTCGTTTTGCTGTTGTTGATGTTCATCTTATACGAAGGTTGGAACTTAAATAGTAGCAACTATTTAGTCACAACCGATACAAAAAAGTTACGTGTTTGCACCTGTTACTGTCCTTCGAAGTAGTCTCCAGCGTTGTGTAGAACCCGTTGTCAGCGATGTGGAAGGCATAGAATACCGTTAGAAGAGCCTGTTCTGTTGATGTTGCGAATAGAGCGGTCTACTGCCTGTCGAATCTCTGGAAAAGTTCTGAAGTTACTTTACTGAAAAACTTTTACTCTCTTATTTACAATAGATCGATGTCTCATTTTTCAGTATCTCCGAGCATTTCACTATCTCACAGACAATCGATATCAGCAAAAAATACCTCCATCAAAATTCAAACCGAAAACATCATGAAGATAAAGAACTCCATATTAATTTGACCGCTTGTATTTAAAACACACAGACTAAACTCTTGCTAAGGAATAACAAGCATTTTGAAATCTGGTGTAACATCTGTCCTAAACATGTAACCAACCGACCCTACCATCTTGTGGAATATACAGCTTCTAACACTCATGCCTCGAATCTCGTTACAGGGTAACAGTTTTGGTTATACCTACATTATCCTACATTTCTGAGGGCTCTTTCATGCTCCCTGTGGCATTTTACAGGATTCTTTTCTTCTATTCATTGTTTACAACATGTGAAGCCTGGTAGATTTCTCTTTCTTGGCCTATTGGTACCTAAATACTAACAGAAATTTAAACATACCGCATTGAATGTAATTATCTTCTCATAAAAAGTGATTAATGAGGGATTCTAGCGTCAAACTCCTATATACGGCAAATTAATTGATGAAAGAATTACCATTTAGCAAAATGAAGTGATTTTTCTCTTTATTGCAGTTTCATAAATCAGATTTTTTTAAAAAAAACCTGAATCTCGTTCAGTGAGTTTCACTTTTTCGTATCAGCATAACTGTCAACGTCATAATTACTAAATGTTTCGCACTGTCGTCGAAACCTTCGCTTCTTTCTCAGAATTTCCATTAATGCATTGTCGTTTTGGTACCCAAAACACTGCACGAGATCTTCATTGATGCTCTATTTTGCATTTCTCGTAACTTTACTTAAGAGACATTCCTTCATAAATGTTTTTATGAGTGTGCTTACGCCTTAAAATGTGCCGTTGGAGTTATGGTTTTCTTATTCCCAAACTCGTTTTTGATCCTTTTCCACGACATTTCCTTTTCTGGTAAAATTTCTCTATTATTGATTGAGAGAGACCAGCTTTCGCACCTACACAGTTCCGTACTCTAGATGTATTTTCTCACAAAATATATATTTTTCGTTATTGAAAAGCTGTTTCTCTTGTGCAGATGCTCTAATTATCAAATGAATTCTTCTTCTACCTCTGCGGTATACTTGCCCCAATTTTTAACGATCGTAACTTCGTAATAGTAGTCGTTTGCTGGATATCAGTTTCTTCCATTGTAATATTTGCTACTTCTTGTCGTTCACTTCCATGATACTGGCCTTAGTTACTCTAATCTATAACTAATACCCTACCAAAATACTTGACAAGATTGTATGCATAAAATTTTTTGTTTCAGAATATTTTTCAAGTTCAGTTATTGCTCTAGCAACATTTCATTGAACAAATATTCTGGACGAACAATTTCCAGGAATACTGTATTGCCAAATCGCGTGTAAAACAAAATGTAATTAAGCAACAATGTGATGTTTCAAATTTATGCTCTGTTACGTGCATTAATCCTCGAATAATTTCGTATTGTTGCTATTTTATGGGAATTCTCACTTATATGACAATAGCCCTAAGAGTGACACTGATGAATCATTAATTCCAATCTCCGAAACATTAATTATGACTCGGCATCAGACGATTTACATTTGCATGTAGAATCAGTTCTTCGGATTTGTAAGTGCTACTTTATCACTAATTAATTTAAAAGTTTAGGGCTTCCCATATAAAACATTATCACTTCAAAAAAGAATTTTCCCATCAGTCTGACAGATGTTTCATATTCCAAACTGCGTTAGGAAAACTTTGAAGATGATAGACTCTCATCACGAATAGCTATTGACAGTGTGTGGTGCCATTCGCTGCACTGTTTCCTCATTTGGGTTTTTATTTATTTTCTTCTTCCTGGTTTTATAATACGTGGATTGTCATGTAATTTAACTTAATGTTGTTTTCATAAATAAGTGAAATTATCCATTTTGAGAACGTCAGCTATTTTATGGTAGATATGGTAGTCTTCTATGAAATTTGTAAGATTTTTCATTCGCTAGTCAAGCCCACACACACACACACACACACACACACACACACATGAAATACACAAGCGTATTATAGTATTCAACAGATTTATATCTATATTTCTCCTCTTCCTTCACTTCCTCCTTACTTGAAAGTTACAATGTACAACTTAAGATAGGTCATAAGTACGACAAACATACATGCATGCATGTAGCACACCTGACATAAAGAGACCTTTTTTGTGACAACATTGAATGATGTTGTTGTCGTCGTGGTCTTCGGTCCAAAGAACGGTTTGATGCACCTCTGGACCCTACTGTATCCTGTGCAAACCTCTTCGACTCCGAGTAACTACTGCAGCCGACATCCTTTTGAACCTGTTTACTGCATTCATGTCTTGGACTCCCTGTACAATTTTTACCTCCCACATTTTCCTAAAATGCTAAACTGGTGATCCATTGAAGTCTCAGAATGTGTACAATCAACAAGTCCCTTCTTTTAGTCAAGTTATGCAATTAATTTGTTTTATCTCAGATTCTATTCGGTACCTCCTCATTGATTATGTGATATATTCTTCGGAAGCACAACTTTTGAAAAGCTTCTATTCTCCTCTGTGTATTCACTTTCTTATATACTGAAAAAACTTCTTCTCATTGGCAGTCTACATTTTATATCCTCTCTACTTCCGCCATCATCATTTATTTTGCTGCTCAAAGAGCAAAATTCATCAACTACATTAAGTATCTCGTTCCATAGTCCAATTCCCCCAGAATCACCTGATTTAATTATACTACGTTCCATTACACTTGTTTTGCTGTTGTTAGTGTTCATCTTACATCCTTCTTTCAAGAGAGTGTCTATTTCGCTGAACTGCTCTACCAAGTCCTTTTGCTATCGCTGACAGAATTACAATGTTATCGGCAATCCTCATAAGCTTTTATTATTTCTCCCTGAATTTTAATTCCTTCTCGAAGTTATTCTTTGGTTCCATTAACTGATTGCCCAATATGCAGAATGAATAACATCGGCAATTGCCAACAATTATCTCTTACTCCCTTCTCAACGACAGCTGGCCTCCAACCCATCCGCCCTCCCTCCACCCCCCTTCCTCACCCAACTCTTCAATGCGGTATGATTTCTGTACATAGTGTTTCTCACCTTTCACTCCCTGCACTTTAGACCTGCGAAGTTCAGAATGTCTAAGAGTTGAAACGTCCCCTTAGAAAAATTATAAAAGACTGTGCTTAAACTGACATACAATATTTTCAATATTTTTAGCACAACGCAATCTGACTTTCAGAAATCCCTACAAAAGAATGGCCCTGACTAACAATAACCTATACTTTTCATGAATCACTTACCTCACAAAAATTTCGTTACTCAAACTACTGAAATACAGCGTGCGCCAATACTGCCAGCTGAATAAAAGATTCTAACTACTGAAGGCACTAACTAATGATAGGCATAGTTAGCAAATGAAAGATTTTGATAGAGAACAAACAATGTATTTACCTTATCGTGTTCAAAAGTCATTATATATATATATATATATATATATATATATATATATATATATATATATATAATCAGTTCATGACATCAAGTCTTACAAATTTACTGTCTCTGATGGACACACGTCCAGAACATCCGCTCTCAAAACTCCGCCATCTCTCTCCCAACATCCACTACTGCCGGCGGATCACCTCCAACTGCGCAACGCTACGCGCCGTTAACAGCCAATTGCCCAACACTACAATAGCAAATTCCAACAATGCAAACCAGCCACATACTGCACACAGCATAGTCAGTTATTTTAATATGGAGAGCTACATGGACTTTGCCGTTGGTGGGGTGTTTGCGTGCCTCAACGATACAATAGCCGTACCGTAGGTGCAACCACAACGGAGGGGTACCTGTTGAGAGGCCAGACAAACGTGTGGTTCCTGAAGAGGGGCAGCAGCCCTTTCAGTAGTTGCAGGGGCAACAGTCTGGATGATTGACTGATCTGGCCTTGTAACACTAACCAAAATGGCCTTGCTGTGCTAGTACTGCGAACGGCTGAAAGCAAGGGAAAATACAGCCGTCATTTTTCCCGAGGGCATGCAGCTTTCCTGTATGGTTAAATGGCGTCCTCTTGGGTAAAATATTCCGGAGGTAAAATAGTCCCCCATTCGGATCTCCGGGCGGGGACTACTCAAGAGGACGTCATTATCAGGAGATAAGAAAACTGGCATTCTACGGATCGGAGCGTGGAATGTCAGATCCCTTAATCGGGCAGGTAGGTTAGAAAATTTAAATAGGGAAATGGGTGGGTTAAAGTTAGATATAGTAGGAATTAGTGAAGTTTGGTGGCAGGAGGAACAAGACTTCTGGTCAGGTGAATACAGGATTATAAATACAAAATCAAATAGGGGTATTGCAGGTGTAGGTTTAATAATGAATAAAAAAAATAGGAGTATGGGTAAGCTACAACAAACAGCATAGTGAACGCATTATTGTGGCCAAGATATATACGAAGCCCACGCCTACCATAGTACTACAAGTTTATATGCCAACTAGCTCCGCAGATGATGAAGAGATTGATGAAATGTATGATGAGATAAAAGAAATTATTCAGGTAGTGAAGGGAGACGAAAATCTGATAGTCAGATACTAAAAGGTATCAGATAGATTATATAACAGTGAGACAGAGATTTAGGAACCAGGTTTTAAATTGTAAGACATTTCCAGGAGCAGATGTGGACTCTGACCACAATCAATTGGTTATGAACTGTAGATTAAAACTGAAGAAACTGCAAAAAGGTGGAAATTTAAGGAGATGGGACCTGGATAAACTGAAAGAACCAGAGGTTGTACAGAGTTTCAGAGAGAGCCTAAGGGAACAATTGACAGGACTGGAGGAAAGAAATACATTAGAAGAAGAATGGGTAGCTTTGAGGGATGAAATAGTGAAGGCAGCAGAGGATCAAATAGGTAAAAAGATGAGGGCTAGTAAAAACCCTTGGGTAACAGAAGAAATATTGAATTTAATTGATGAAAGGAGAAAATATAAAAATGCAGTAAATGAAGCAGGCAAAAAGGAAAATAACGTCTGAAAAATGAGATCGACAGGAAGTGCAAAATGGCTAAGCAGGGATGGCTAGAGGACAAATGTAAGGATGTAGAGGCTTATCTCACTAGGGGGAAGATAGATACTGCATACAGGAAAATTAAAGAGGCCTTTGGAGAAAAGAGAACCACTTGTATGAATATCAAGAGCTCAGATGGATGCCCAGTTCTAAGCAAAGAAGGGAAAGCAGAAAGGTGGAAGGAGTATATAGAGGGTCTATACAAGGGTGACGTACTTGAGGACAATATTATGGAAATGGAAGAGCAGGTAGATGAAGATGAAATGGGAGATATGATACTGCGTAAAGAGTTTGACACAGCACTGAAAGACCTGAGTCGAAACAAGACCCCCTGAGTAGACAACATTCCATTAGAACTACTGACAGCCTTGGGGGAGCCAGCCCTGACAAAACTAGACCATCTGGTAAGGAAGATGTATGAGACAGGAGAAATACCCTCAGACTTGAAGAAGAATATAATAATTCCAGTCCCAAAGAAAGCAGGAGTTGACAGATGTGAAGATTACCGAACTATTAGTTTAATAAGTCACAGCTGCAAGATACTAACGCGAATTCCTTACAGACGAATGGAAAAACTGATAGAAGCCGACCTCGGGGAAGATCAGTTTGGATTCCGTAGAAATGTTGGAACACGTGAGGCAATACTGACCCTACGACTTATCTTACAAGAAAGATTAAGGAAAGGTAAACCTACGTTTCTAGTATTTGTAGAGAAAGCTTTTGACTATGTTGATGGAATACTCTCTTTCAAATTCTAAAGGTGTCAAATACAGGGAGCGAAAGGCTATTTACAATTTGTACAGAAACCAGATGGCAGTTATAAGAGTCGAGGGGTATGAAAGGGAAGCAGTGGTTGATAAGGGAGTGAGACAGGATTGTAGCCAATTCCCGATGTTATTCAATCTGTATATTGAGCAAGCAATAAAGGAAACAAAAGAAAAGTTCGGAGTAGGTATTAAAATCCACGGAGAAGAAATAAAAACTTTGAGGTTCGCCGATGACCTTATAATTCTGTCAGAGACAGCAAAGGACTTGTAAGAGCAGTTGAATGGAGTGGACAGTGTCTTGAAAGGAGGATATAAGATGAACATCAACAAAAGCAAAACGAGGATAGTGGAATGTAGCCGAATTAGGTCGGGTGATGCTGAGGGTATTAGATTAGGAAATGAGGCATTTAAAGTAGTAAAGGAGTTTTGCTATTTGGGGAGCAACATAACTGGTGATGGTCGAAGTAGAGAGGATATAAAATGTAGACTGGCAATGGCAAGGAAAGCGTTTCTGAAGAAGAGAAATTTGTTAACATCCAGTATAGATTTAGATGTAAGGAAGTCGTTTCTGAAAGTATTTGTATGGAGCGTAGCCATGTATGGAAGTGAAACGTGGACAATAAATAGCTTAGACAGGAAGAGAATAGAAGCTTTCAAAATGTGGTGCTACAGAAGAATGCTGAAGATTAGATGGGTAGATCACATAACTAATGAGGAGGTATTGAACTGAATTGGGGAGAAGAGGAGCTTGTGCCACAACTTGACTAGAAGAAGGGATCAGTTGGTAGGACATGTTCTGAGACATCGATGGATCACCAATTTAGTACTGGAGGGCACCGTGGAGGGTAAAAATCGTAGAGGGAGAAGAAGAGAAGAATACACTAAGCATATTCAGAAGGATGTAGGATGCAGTAGGTACTGGGAGATGAAGAAGCTTGCACAAGATAGAGTAGCATGGAGAGCTGCATCAAACCAGTCTCAAGACTGAAGACCACAACAACAACAACACATGGCGTTACCAACATAAAAACCTAAACAACCTACTTACAGAGTGTATTCCAGTCGACACTGTGAAAAGCTTTCTCCAATACTACAAAAGAGTAAACGTAGGTTTCCCTTTCCGAGTCTGTACAGCCTCTCGTTTTTCTACTTGACAAGGGACTCCACACCGATATTATATCGAAATTCTCAGTGTTTTCTCACAATACACCTTGCTAACGGGTTAACAAAACTTCAGTATTTGCTGATGTAGAACGGCTGTTAAGGATTCAGTCATTCTCTGATGTTTACAAACCGAGTTTTAGTATTGTATAATGTGCAAACATTTGGTAATCTCACTCTTAGCTTCATTATACACTAACGGAAAAAAGCGTAACGTCAAAACCGAGTTGGGAGGGATGTTGTACGGCAACATGCTTTGCAGAGGGTGAACATGTTGCCTTGACCTGCTCGATCACCACATTTGTCTCCAAACTAACACATATCGGACACCATCAGATGAAAACTCCAGTATCATCCACAACCAGCATTAACCGTCCCTGTATTGACCGACCATGTGTAACAGGCATGGAACTCCATCCCACAAACTATCCGGCATCTGTAAAACATAATGCATGGACATCTGAATGCTTGCATTCAACGTTCTGGCGGTTACAACTATTATTAATGTACCAACATTTTATATATGCTATGGCTTTTATCGTGCTTACATTAACCCGTGATCTTGCAATGTAAATCACATAAATATGTTACCCAGACAAACGTATTTCCTAAAATTCGTTACTCCATTGTTAATAACTATTTGGTGTTGAGTTTCTTTCCGCCACCGTATTTTCGAAATACGTTTCGTTATTGCACAAATAACATATGCTAACGTGATGATATTATAAAATTACAGGTCTGTGAGGATTTCGTTTACAGGGACCATTGTGGAGGTAGCTCACTAGACTGAATTAGCAATGCCCAGAGCCTCCTGGATGGCGCGTGAGGAGGGCAGAAAGTGGGGCACTGGCGTGACTAGCCACACGCGACAGAGTCCTCGCGGGGAGGGGCACAGCACCCGGCGTGGATCAATGACCTATATCGGGAAGATGGATGGCCCTCGCTCCTTTGTGAGCGCGATTCCCAAGTCTTGAGGACACTCCCTCCTGCGTCTGAAAGGACGAAGGTAGCCTTAACCGCAAGCCACGGGGCTGATGTATCCACTAGAATCGTTAAAAAGCCATTGCCCACGGTGATATAAAAAAACAGCGTATCGTCAGAAGAGACTGAAAGACATTTTATATTAGCATTATATTTTACTTTATTTTGAACTACCTTAGCTCCACTTCAGCTTATCTCTTCAGAACACTGAAGACCAAACAGTCCTAGATAGTGAAAGAAATCTCCACGTCTCACTTTATTTACCTGCGTCAACAGTAAATTACACGTTTCGGCAGGCTGCCATCACCAGATTAGAGAAAAAAGAAATAACGAATAGATTGGGAATTGCCGCCTTTTACATCACCACGTCCAGTAAAAGTGTAGGTACAAACGCGAACAAAGGTTTAGGTAAAAAGAAAGGCGACTCAGACATTTCTGTAATTGTACGCGTGCACCATTTGCGCTGATCTAAGATTATACGTATTTTATAAATTAATAATGTCAGTCACACACTTCCATCAAGGATGTCGAACCCTAGATCGCGTCAGAGTTGGTGGAATCCGAGTACCCGACATGATACTGAAGTGCATCACTCTGTGAACGAACGATACTCAAAGCAGCTTCTTCTTGGAAACACCCCTGAAGTCCAAATCCGTAACGTAACGACTAATTGCGCAAGGTGCATCGTTACAGCGAGGATCACACTTCCCACAGTAAAATCCCAAACACATAACCTCACTACAAAGTATTTATCACCACCACTAACATATCCATTTCAATAACTGCAACCATTCAGTCTCATATAAATTGTAGGAGGAGGGGGAGTGGAGAAGGAATGGAAGAGGGCTGTTGATATCAACTGTGTCAGGACTGTGCCGCATCAACGGCGACGAGCGAAAATGTGTGCCGGGCCGGGATTCTAACCCGGGATCTCCCACTACCCACGGAGTTGAGTTAACCACTGCGCCTTCCGGATAGTGTTTATTGCAAATGCCCGGACTATCGCGGTATGCCTCTCGGCCGACCCACATTCCCACATAGCGACATCTATCTGCTGTCCCCGTCCATGTCCTCCCTGCTCGCTACTTGGAGATACCCGCAAGAGGTCGCACTTAACTGTGCAGCCACATTGAATGTGATGGATACAATGCCCATCGTGGCGAATCAGTTCTAAGAATGCATTTGTCTTATCTTTCAGACATGTCCAAAAGCGAAAGATCCCGAGTTCGAAGTCGATCCAGCACACATTTTCACTTGTCGTCCGACAAAATCCTGATGCAGCTGGTGTCAGTGGTCCCATCTGTTTCGTACCCTTTCTCCCTACTCCTCCTTCAAGCATACGTAAAATATATAACACAGCATGGTGGCTGTTCTCTCGGAGTTGCCATTCATACAACTGATGAACTTCGACGGTCAATGGATCCACCACATTCAATGTGGTTGCACAATTACTTCCGATGTTCTGCGGGAACGCTGAGTAGCGACCATGTAGGACATGGAAAGGAACTGCAAATAAGTGGCCCTAGGAGGGAACGTGGGTCGGCTGAGACACGAGCCGGGAGAGTCCGAGCAATTGCGGGGAATTCCGGGTTCGGATCCCGATCCAGCAGATATATTTTCATTCGTCGTCGCTGATACCACAGAAAGCCCTGATGCAGCTGATATTAATAGTCCCTCCCCTGTATTTCCTCTCTCCCCCCCCCCTCCCCCTTCAATCTACAAGATATGTTCACAGCTGCAGATTCCACGTGGTGTCCCTGGTGTCTGTTCTTTCGCAGATAATCATTCTTCCATCTTGACTTTCCAAGTGTGACGCTAACCCTACGTTTACTAAACTCTGCGAATCCAGTCCCCTGATTACCCCATCCATAGTAGAAATTACCTTTTTATACCTCCAGTTGCTGAAGAATTTTAATCACTGTTGTAACATCGCACTCTTCCTAATAATAATACTACATACGCCCAGCAAATTTGGTCCTAGCGCCATACTGAACCTAAAATTTGTAATGACTATTTTCTCATAAAAGTACGTTTTGTGTTTCGAAAGTTTTTCAACGTAGTCTAAACTCGTTCCAGTCCTTACCACTTCCAGACAACATAATTTATTGACAGCAATTTAGTCCCCTGATATGAAACATCTGCTCCTCTCCAAAACCATGTTCCATATCTTTGTTCTCAGTGAAATCTTCTTCTAACCTTACCTCAGCCCTTAATGTAGACCTCAAGCGGTAGAGTACGTCCTTTTGAAGGGAATTTAGGATTTCTTTATAACACAGTAAACGCATTCAGAAAGTAATTGTATTTGTAATGTCATTATGCCATCTCGTATCTCAGCGATGTTATATTATCGATTACGGTAAGTTGTGAGTGCGTCGTTATTCGGCTGTTGTCAAATACATGAACTGTGCGTTGTGTGTATATAATCACTGGACAGATTAAAAGGGGGAAGACAGTCATGGAGTGAGACAGGAACGGGTTGCCTGCAAGAAGCGAAGGTCTGGAAGAAACTGCGGTGACTGAGCGACAGAGAGCTTGCCGCTACTTTACTAGCCATCCCTCTGCGCTCAAAGGCAGCCAGAGTGTGTGGACTCTGCGACTAGAGGTGAAGAGGCCAGTATTGTGGCAGGAATCTAGTCCGTTGATAGCAGCGCCACTGACGTAGATTATCGGGCATAGATCTGGTATGCACCCACAATAAACGATGAAGGGAACTGGAGCTGCTGATCGACAACGTTGCTTAAGCTAACACTAAATTAACCTTGGCAGTCTTTAAAAGGCATTGTGTTGTGTCACATCAGTAGAGAGTGTTTATGTTCGATAGCATAATTGAATTGCATTAAGGACATGTTCCCGTACAACGAATTAGTGCACTCGGTCTAATAATAATTAAAACTGGTAGTAAAACAAATTGGTTCAAACTTTGGTTCTTAAACACTAATACATCAAGTAAAGGTTTAGACCAAAGAATGGCAATATTAGAACTGGCTGTTCAAAAGGGAGGGTGAATAATGAGAAGTCAGCTTAATTATTTTCGTTGTATATTTTAAGGATAAAGGCAGAATATCTATATGAAAATTGCCATTGGGTATAAGCCTGTTAATAATAGAGGTGCTTTCTGTACTACGCTGACAGTAAATGGAATAGTTTTCAACTCATTTGTTTAAAGATAATTTATGCTTGTATTTTTTTGAAGTGGATAAATCAATTTATACATGTCAATTATGAAAAGGTTTATATAGTTGTGAACGTTGCTAGTTAAAAATAAATGTTGCTAGATTAATGCGACTGCATTTGTGTACACATAGCCCAAAGTGAGGTTAAGTAGTTTCCCACGCAGTCTGAATTATCAAATGTTAGTGCGCTCTGTAAGATATCAAATATAAATTCATTACATGTTATAAGCACTAACTGTGATTTAGTGACGTGGCAGAGCACTGTGTACCTGTTCAACAATGTTGTATTTTTGTCCAACTGATGAGTGACAAATAAAATGTTTAAAAGTATTTCTTTGACAACCACTAATCATCCAGCACATTTCACTTCCCAAAATCATTGTCTCTTGCCGAATCAGTATCCTACTGGGACGCTCTATAACAAGGAACTTTGGCCCAACTCACCTAGCTCACTATTAGCTACGTAACAATCCACATCCACCCCATTCCATCTGTTAAGATTTTGGAATATGTGACGGGACACTTAACTCAAACTATGGAATTCCGCGTTCGAAACCTAAACCGACTCTCTACGTTTACATGATCCGTAGTTTCCTAAACTGATTAAGAAGAGTATCAGGTTATTTCCGTTTAAGAAGTTTCTTCTCCAACCTAATAATCCAAAGCTTGACTTCAGTCTCTAATGACATCATCGATGGGATGTTATAGATCTAATTTACCTTTCCTTTCGCCCTCCCTTTTTTTCGTAATATCAGCCCAATAACATAGATAGCTATTGTAGATACATCTCTAATTCCTGATGGGAATCAAGCAAAAAGCTGTCGCTTAACCCTCCAAGCACTCAACGATATTGTCCAGTTGCTTCTTTTCTGCAGCATACCTAGGCAGTCAGAATACAGTCCAACACTGTCGCTAACATCTGTTCACACTGGGTCAGATTCCTTCCACGACCTCTACTTCTCATCCGCAAATGTATCTTATTTGCCGATGGCTAAGACAGATACACCAGCCTACGTAGCCATTCCCAATTCACGTTTGTGAAATGGTAGTCAGTTCAGAGGTCAGTCGGCCAGAATGGTGGTAGAAAGGTATCACCGTCAGCATTTGGCTGGCAAGTGGCTGACGTATAGATCCTGATAAGCAGCCATTCAAAAATGGTTCAAATGGCTCTGAGCACTATGGGACTTAACATCTTAGGTCATCAGTCCCCTAGAACTTAGAACTACTTAAACCTAACTAACCTAAGGACATCACACACATCCATGCCCGAGGCAGGATTCGAACCTGCGACCGTAGCTGTCCCGCGGTTCCGGACTGCAGCGCCTAGAACCGCAAGACCACCGCGGCCGGCCAAGCAGCCATTCCATAGTGTCCTTGATTAAACAGTAAACCTTCTTCTCATGTTGTGCAAAATTGGGACTTGTGGGGATACTAAAATTGCCGACCGCCTTTGTGCTATTCGAGAGGAGTAGGTTATCTGGCAGTATTGACTTTATCCTCCTCCATATTAACATAACCACGAACAAGTACTAATTACAATCATCCTTTCCACACAAATATATACGTGACACTTCAGTATATGTCAGACGCAGGCAACAGTAAACCACTTCCTATAAGACATTCTATAGAACGGCAATGTAGGATACCTTTGTCTGCCTCTTTCACTCATTCCCTCAATAGGGGACCTTTTTGAATACAGATGAACAACACTGCTTTATCCATTCCTTACTTCATGAGTTTCATAGGAAACTACTCTATACGATACAAACAGTTTATAGGGTCTGGTCCCAGACTCCTACAGCCATCAGGAGAGAGCCTAGGAGGGTTTGGTGGTGATATCCTATTTATTCTCGTGAGCACCAGGGAAACGTCATTGACAATAATTCTTTTATCAGGCAGTAATACAGGATTGCCTTCCAAAGCATTGCACCACAGCTCCTCCGGCAGAGTGACGACTCGTCACTGGCAGCAGGCCGGCGTCCTTTCGTCTTCCAGTGTCGCCAGCACAGCGAAGCACCAGATTGCAGCTGCTACGTCATTAGCGGCTGTCAACTGTGGAATCCGGTGGCCGCCAGCTCTGGGCATCGGTATCGAAAGTGCTCTCGTGGATGTCGAAGGTTTGCACTCAGAAGTCTCGTCCCAGGTCCAACTGAAGTACTTGATGGCTCGCAGGGGTCGTCTCTCAACCCCATTAGGAAACAGCAACCAGCAGCATCAATTCCTGTCGTAGGAACAGGATGAGCATCAGCGACGCCCACCAGTTCGAAGATGGGTGACGGACAGCGTGCAGGATGCGCAGATCGAGCCTCCAACAGGATGATCCATGGCCACTGCACCCATAAGTGTGGCCTCAGAAGTTGACAATGCAGCTGGCAGCAGCAGCGTCCTCCAGCCAGGCTCGTGGTTTCGTGGTTCCACAGACAACTGAAGACAGCCAGGCAAGCTGAGGGTCGACCTCCGTAGCCTCCACTCTCACTGGATAGCTGTAACTGACAAAAGGGCTCAGACTACGCACCGGGAAATAGGCAACCAGCACGCTGACAAGAAGAGTGAGGTATTTAAGTTAGCATTTCCCATGCGCTCTGCAGCAGTGGGGATGGCTAGGACGTCATGTATCCTAGTTTTCCCTCACTGTCTGCTCTCCTAGTGACTTCAGACTTTCACTTCACCTTTCATAGACTCTTTCCTGCTGGCTTGAAACCTGGATACTTCAAGTTGCGTTGTACCTAGCCTTCTTTACGAAACTCTGCTTTGTCACTAGTATGACGGTATCTCTTCAGTCCCATAGCGTCGTTATACGTCGTTTGCAGACTTGGGTGCTTGGTTGTTCTGCCGTGCTGCGACAGCTTCGGTGTTCACCGCAACTCACTCGGTATTTCTCCTAGCCGGCAGTCTACTTAGGCAGTTTGCCTCCTAGGAGCTGCCAAAGCTGAACTTGGACGAATTTTTAAGTGTCCTCTGCGGATATTATCCTGGAGCTTAACAACTTTTACACTATGATGATTCCATCGCTGAGATTCTAGGTTGTGCCTTTCCATTAAATTTATTTTGATGATTTCTAATTTTATTACTTCTGATTGCCTGCAGTCCATGGCTGCAAAGGTACATCCTACTCTAATTCTTCACTTCCAGTTCCTAACCAAAATACTGCAGACATATATCAGATGAAATCAGGATTTTTCATAAGAAAGCAGCACTGCCATCACTGCATAATTTTTAGGTACAGGAAGAAAGCCCGCTTCCTTCTCCTGTAATCCTTTCATGCAGGTTAAAACGTCAAAGAAGATCATGTTCAACGCTCTCGCCCTAGACATGCCAATCAGGTCTAGCGACCGCCATGTGCCAATGGTGCCACTGATTGTGTATGGAAGGGCATGTGGTCACCCCAACGCTCTCCTAGCTGTTGCCGTGTATCTTGACCTCGGAACCGCTACTGGTCGATCGAGTAGCTCCTCAGTTAAGAGGCTGAGTGCACCGCAGAGCACTCCTCCCGTCATGAAAAATGCTTGGCTGCACCAGGAAACAAACCCAGTACCGTGCACTGCAGTCAGCTGTGCTGGCCACTCAGCTACAGAGATGGAGACTCTACATACTTAACAAAAAAAATGGTTCAAATGGCTCTGAGCACTATGGGACTCAACTGCTGAGGTCATTAGTCCCCTAGAACTTAGAACTAGTTAAACCTAACTAACCTAAGAACATCACACACATCCATGCCCGAGGCAGGATTCGAACCTGCGACCGTAGCGGTCTCGCGGTTCCAGACTGCAGCGCCAGAACCGCGCGGCCACTTCGGCCGGCCATACTTAACAAATCCTATATTTTCTTAAAACCAAAAGACCCATCAGTGACAGCATCTACTACTTACCTGTGAGTATCACCACGATCCGAAGACATCCACAAACACTTTGTTCAAAAGTTTCAAATGGCTCTAAGCACTATGGGACTTAACATCTGAGGTCATCAGTCCGCCAGACTTAGAACTACTTAAATGTGACTAACCTAAGGATATCACACACATCCATGCCCGAGGCAGGATTCGAACCTGCTACCGTAGTAGCAGCGCGGTTCCGGACTGAAGCGTCTAGAACCGCTCGGCAACAGCGGCCGGCAAACACCTTGTAAGATGACCATTTCTGCGGAAACCTTCGAAGTCACCTGAAATTTCATTCTGTGACAAACAAGGAGTCACCTGACATTTCATTCTGTGACAAACAAGAAGTCACCTGACATTTCATTCTGTGACAAGCAATTAAACTTTGTTTATACAAAGTAACATTTCTGTTAACCAATGAATATGAAGCAGTTTGGTTAGAAGAAAGCACCACTTAGAAAATGAAATTACTGAAAGAGTATTGCAATCGCCGTTAAATTTTGTGCAGCGACAAGTTGTAATAAGTGGAAATCATCACGCATCATGTAGGACTTTATCCAGTGGCATCAGGCCGAAGATATACCCCTTGAGCGATGTCAGGCAAGCTTCGTTAGAGCCGAACATGAGTAGAAGACAGACTGGTGTTGGATATCATTAGTGAATTTTCGCTACTGAGTTCGAATCGTATGAAAAAAATAGCGAGATATTAAACAGTTCTGGGACAAAAAACCGAGGGAGGAAGATAAAGCTGCACACTGAATATAAGAACACTCAAGATAATTTATTTTTGACAATGTTTAGCATGGTGAAATCATGTGGTGCGTTAGGTAATAACAGTGTATGGTCACAGCTGGTATCGCAATAACACAGTGCACGTAATACGTGAGAATGCAAAATGAGTAACTGGAGAGCTCTCTTATTTCAGCAACTAATTTACCAAAAATCTTGCGTCAACTTACCCTCCGTCGCTGCTCAGTCTCGTCTTAAAGTAACAAGGAACTTTTTTTCACTGCGTGATTGAGCTACACTGTAGTTCTTCAGTAGGAAAGGATACCTTTTCAGAACAAAGACTTGGGTATGTCAGCGTTCTTTGTAAGTTGCAGAATCTCTAAATAACTTTTCTTCCAGAGAGATTTCACCCGTAAACGCAATCATAATCAATAACATGGAGAGACATACTAAATCCGCTGCACTTAAAAGTTACCATTTTTACACACGTAGATAGGGGTACTGTGTATGCCTTACGTATCAGAATACACTGTTGCAATGAAAGGCAGCGTTATAACCTAATCCAGTCTCCGTGATAAACATCCTTGCTATTGTGCTTCGCTTCAGCCTAATATTTCCGTTTTGTTTTCATTTATTTTCATATTGTTCGATTCAGAAAAGATGTTGCTTAAGTGATTTTTAAGAATCAGGAAATGCTGTCATATCATCTGCATATATAAACATTTTTTTATGTTTTCCTCCAAAATAAGTATTATTACATTTGTTTATTCTATCTACATAGTAAGTGGTGAACAATAAGGACGAAGGGTTGCACCCTATCGAACACCTTTAATCACTTTTGCCTCTGTGATTTCTTTGAACACTGTCGTTTCTTTAAATTGATCACAAAAATGCTCGACTGCAAGAAACCTTTATATTTGTGGTTACTTGTTTCGGTCAGTTACAGTCCATCTTAAGACCTCATACTGAAATATGAACATAAGATGGATTAAGAGGGGTGTATGCAAATAGTTGTAACATATAAAATGCATCTTACATAACAAATAATAAAAGAAGAAATTATACCCATGTTGGTAGGCGTAGGTGGTGAACGGATCAGGCGTTACGAATTTCACGGGCATGCTTGCTTACGAGAGCAATGCAACTGTTGAATAAATATTTGATGCTCCGCCCCACAGCACAACGAATTAAATCAGCAATATCCGATCAGCCATACAGGACGCTAGACAGTTGTTACAGTAAGGCATATACAGGATGATTAGACGAAAGGTAATAACAAATGAAGAACTGGGTGTCTCATATTATATAAAGTAACTGCTATACACAGAATTTCTCCAGTCTGTGATAAAAAAATTATATAAATAAAGAGGTAACCAATCATAATGGTTTGTGAGAACCCCGCAAGCTCTTAGATGGTATGGCAGCAAATATGGTAGTTACGTGACGCTAATGGCTTTCATGGAGACGGCGTGGTCATATCCATATCCGCCATCCAGAAGAAGAAGATTTCAGAGCAACAACTGCGGCTGGATATCAGATACGATCTGGCATGCAGGTCAACATGTAGAAATACATGCTAGGTGTTGCGTATTGCTACTAGATTGCAGTGTTAGTGGAAACGTCGCTTGAATGAAGCCGTTATTTACCATCGAAGAGGCGTGCACGTTTCATAGCTGAATAATATAAAATATTATGTAAATATTGCGACAAACATCGCATTGTCCTGACACGTAGGAACTTCACTACTAGTTATAAGGAACACACTTCAGGTATGTCTCGTAATAAACCAGTATTTGGCCAACACCTAATAATTCACAATCACCCAGAAGTGTCTACAACGAATAATTTAGAAGATCTTCACAATGCACCTAATGGATAGCTATTTAATACTTTAGAAGAAATAGAAATTTCTACCCACAACAAAAAAAAAGGAGAAAGAAATGAACTCGTCCACGCTCAATGAGCAATTAGAATTCAGAGAAAGATATTTCTGTGATCTTGTTGAAGTCTTGTTATAGAATATTCCTGTTTCCCGTTCCTTTTTTATTCGCTCTTTTATTTTATATGGGATGGTTTCATTTTTTTACTAAACGTTGTACACTTCATTTTAAAATCTTGGCTGCTTATGTTCTTATTTTCTGTTCATGACCGTCCTAAGAGGCCAGTTTGCGTACAGTGCCTGTGTTCATGTACTATAATAATTTTTCCTTGGGCTAACTAAAGAATGCTATTTTGCTTCTGTCCACATTTATTTCTCTTCTATTCCTTTAAACAATAATTTTAACGACATTCTCACTGTTATTATACCTACTTTCTGTTACTATAGAGAATTAGAGACACAATATCTTTTTATCTGTTGTCTGCTTATGCGTTTGTTTTACATTTATGACTACTTAGAAGTATGTATTATATCGTAGTGATGTAACATATATTTCATTCATCTAACACTGCGTATGCATATTTTTTGGAATAACTGCAAACAACTGTATTCACAGTTCTTTTAAACTACAGTTTTCTTTTGCTCGTTGTTTTATGTCGTTGACAACCTCGATGGGTCAATAATATTTTGTGCCCTAGTTCTTATGAAGTAACTGATATTTTTTCATGCTTTAGGTATCACTTATGCCGACTTCTTATCTTGTGGATAACTTGGTCAAAGTCATCTAGGGGATCAGACACACAATACGGCACGGTGTCTAACTTGCACGCCAATATTTTGCAACGACTACTCGCCCTCGCAACTTCCAAATCTTCTCCTGTGACACGTGCACATCGATGCCTCCACGCCGGTTCGATCTTAAATAACGGCGTCAGTCAAGGAGTATTTCCTCTGCCACTACAATGTAGTAGCAATACGCATTACCTGGCATGCATTTCTACATATCGACCTGCATGCCAGTACATATTTGACGTACAGCAGCAGATGCAGCTCTTAAATCCTCTGCTTATGGATGGCGCATGTCGATATGACGACGCCTTCTCTATGGGAACCATTAGCATCATATAACCACCGTCTTTCCTGCCATACCGTCTACGAGCTTGCGATAAATCTCCACAGATGGCTATTATCTCTCACAACCGATTATGATGGTTTATCTCTTTGTTTATATGTATATTTTTAGCACAGACTGACGAAATGCTGTGTTTAGCAGTTACTTCAGTTACTTCATATAATATGAGACACCTATTTCTTCGTTTGTTACTAGCTTTCGTCTGATCATTCTGTATATATGTTGCTGTAACAGCTGTCTTGCGTCCCGTAGGCCTGATTGGCTACTGCTAATTTAACTCGGTGTCCTGTGGGGTGGAGAATCGCATATTTAAGCAACAGCTGCATTGCTGCCCTTAGCAGTTGACATTCGTGGAGTTCGTAACGCCAGCCCCGTTCGCCTCCACTACCTACCAACATGGGTATAATTTCTTCTTTTATTATTTGTTATGTGAGATGTATTTCATACGTTACTAATATTAGTCCCAATCCCTTTTAATGCATTCTATGTTAATATTTCAATATGAGGCCCGAAGATGGTCAGAAACTGACCTAAACAGGTAACTACAAAAATAAGAGTTCTTGCCGTCGAGTATTTTACATTCATTTTAAAATACTAAGAAAAACTACTGTTCTCCACAAGAAATGGCTTCAAAAATAACTGCCGTTTCGATCCTGTGAATGTGGTGGATTATTTTCCTGTCTTGATGGACTGACTTAATGTGTCCAAGAAATTTCTTCATTGACAGACAGTCTTTATCTAACTACTTTTACAAACCAATGACGCCTTTACTACATGAAAAAAGCCTTCAAACAGTCAGCTTCACACAATTTTAATAGGCTATTTATTGCTTCTCTAAAGACGTAAGTAACCAAATGATTATATAAAACACTCCACAGAAACGCTATATCTACGGCGAAGTAGCCTTTAGGGGCTACGAATCTGAACTCCTCCAAAGATCTCATGTCCTACCATTAGGCAGGAATGAACACAATACTGAATTTGTGTGACAAGCATGATCAGTCATGAGAATCATCAACGTCCATGTCAGCAATTCAGTTAGAAAATTCGTAAGTCTACAACCATTCCTTACGCGAGAATGAATCTGAAACACTGGCTAGAAACTGTTAGACTAGATAGTGCAATGTACTGCTGATATATTGATATATACCAGTTACACATACAGTACAACGGACAAAACGGAAACTTTAAAGTAAAAGCTGTACCAGACTGATTCCGTCTCTAATGACGGGACATTAAACATTATTCTCACTTCCTCCCGACCAAATTGATTTTGAAGTTGCCCTGCGGTCAAATAGGGTAGCAGTACAACTGGGCTGATGAAGTACGCTGTCCTCCACAATACTCATTAAAAACTAGTGCCCAGTATAGATCTATATTAACCTTTGCAACCATTTAAATCCTGAATAAGATAATAAAGAGAAAAGTCTTATCACACACAGTTACTGAACAGCATAATTTTACATATGCGCAAATAACTTATTATATGACACATATGTACACGATTATTAACACTGAGCCAAATCTCATATTTCTAATTAGATATAATAGACATGCCATTCTTCAAGAGATTATCTCTGGTCAGACAAAGACTGTGTGCCGAATGTTACCAACTGACTTAGGAACACAGTTCATATGATGCGTTACAATATACCAGGAAACTCTAGATTCATTTTGAATCGAATTCCTGTGTACCAAACTGCTTCAAACGTCTTATTGCTTTACAAATGACATTAATGTTAAATATTTGACTTTAAACATACACTACTGGCCATTAAAATTGCTACACCATGAAGATGACGTGCTACAGACGCGAAATTTAACCGACAGGAAGAAGATCCTGTGATATGCAAATGATTAGCTTTTCAGAGCATTCGCACAAGGTTGGCGCCAGTGGCGACACCTGCAACATGCTGACATGAGGAAAGTTTCCAACCGATTTCTCATACACAAACAGCAGTTGACAGGCGTTGCCTGGTGAAACGTTGTTGTGATGCCTCGTGTAAGGAGTAGAAATGCGTACCATAACGTTTCCGACTATTATAAAGGTCGGATTGTAGCCAATCGTGATTGCGGTTTATCATATCGGCGACATTGCTGCTCGCGTTGGTCGAGATCCAATGACTGTTAGCAGAATATGGAACCGGTGGGTTCAGGAGATAAATACGGAACGCCGTGCTGGAACCCAACGGTCTCGTATTACTAGCAGTCGAGATGACAGGCATCTTACCCGCATGGCTGTAACGGATCGTGCAACCACGTCTCGATCCATGAGTCAACAGATGGGGACGTTTGCAAGACAACAACCATCTGCACGAACAGATCGACGACGTTTGCAGCAGCATGGACTATCAGTTCGGAGACCATGGCAGCGGTTACCCTTGACGCTGCATCACAGACAGGAGCGCCTGCGACAGTGTACTCAACGACGAACCTGGGTGTACGAATGGCATAACGTCATTTTTTCGGATGAATCCAGGTTCTGTTTACAGCATCATTATGGTCGCATCCGTATTTGGCGACATCGCGGTGAACGCATATTGGAAGCGTGTATTCGTCCTCGCCATACTGGCGTATCACCCGCCGTGATGGTGTGGGGAGCCATTGGTTACACGTCTCGGTCACCTCTTGTTCGCATTGACGGCACTGTGAACAGTGGACTTTACATTTCAGATGTGTTACGACCCGTGGCTCTACCCTTCATTCGATCCCTGCGAAACCCTACATTTCAGCAGGATAATGCACGACCGCATGTACAGGCCTTTCTGCATATAGAAAATGTTTGACTGCTGCCCTGGCCAGCACATTCTCCAGATCTCTCACCAATTGAAAACGTGTGGTCAATGGTGGCCGAGCAACTGTCTCATCACAATACGCCATTCACTATTCTTGATGAACTGTGGTATCGTGTTGAAGCTGCATGGGCAGCTGTACCTGTACACGCCATCGAAGCTCTGTTTGACTGAATGCCCAAGCGTATCAAGGCCGTTATTACGGCCAGAGGTGGTCGTTCTGGGTAGTGATTTCTCAGGATCTATGCACCCAAACTGCGTGAAAATGTAATCACATGTCAGTTCTAGTATAACATATTTGTCCAATGAATACCCGTTTATGATCTGCATTTCTTCTTGGTGTAGCAATTTTAATGGCCAGTAGTGTATAAGCGACGAAAAGTTGAGGAAAAGTTAGAAATTGGGCTTAAATTTTGTTTGAATTCATCGAGTGCTGTTCTCATAAAACAGTGGATGCTTTCGTCATTTTATGCGGTGTGTCAGCGAGAGAAAGTTCCTGGAATGTTTAGAATCATGTGTAAATTTTGTTGGAAGTCGTCACCTTCTCAAATACTGGATAAATACAGTCCAGGTATTTGTGCGCCATCAGTTAAGGTGTTAGAAGACAAACACATACTGTTTCTAACTGTAATACTTGCGTTATTGTGTTAATATTTTAACATTAGTTTATGCCTCTTAATGAGTGGGTTACGAATGTATTTTAAATTCTCATATACGGTCACTAACTACGCGAAATATCGTAAATCAGATTTGCATTGACCCTGGAAGCTCTTAGGCCTTCTGCAACTGTTCGTCTTCGAGATAACCGTTTTGTAATACAGACAACTTGCCAATTGATGTTACTTACGTGCCTGAAACCCTTTTCGAAAGAACCGCTGCTAGTGGCTTCACTGTAACTAGTACAACAACAGGCACAGAAAGTACACGACTGTTAAGTTGAAGTCCCAACAAATTCGCCGACACTTCCAACCTGACCGTAATGTAAAACCGGCGCCGCTCGCCCAGCAGCAATCACGAACCCACCAGCTTGACAGCTGTGCTGCCCAAGTCGGGTCTGAGACACAGCCGAGGCACATATTCTTCCATTTATTCCACAGGGACAACCGTGCTCAATGCACCATGTGATAAAAAGTATCCGGATACCTCTGTATAACCCGGAATTGACCACTACGTGTCACGAGACCCGTACCTTCCAGTATAAAAGGAAGCGGGGGTCTACCGTGCTGTCAGTAGAAAAGCAACAGCGTGGGGCGTCGAGGAAGGCCTTGCAACTTTGAACGCGGACTAGTCATCGGATGTCACCTGACTAACAAATACGTCTGGGACGTTTCAACGCTTTAAAGCTGTCTGAATCGACTACTGGTGATGTGTTTGTGAACTGGAAACGAGAAGGAACAAGCACAGCTAAACCAAGAGCAGGTAGACCTGCTGTACTGACGGATAGCGAATGTCGAACGTTATGTACAGTGGCTGTAAAAAATAGCGCGAAACCACTCATCAGTTACAAAGTGCTACCAGTAGTCCAGTTAGCACAATGGCTGTGCGTAGGGACTTAAAAAAGGGGTCCAATGGTCGATCAGCTTCTCATAAGATATAAAACTTCAACGGCAATTGAGGTGGCGTAGGGACTACAGCCACTGGCATGGATGACAGGAAACGAGTGAGGATTCACGTTTTGTGTTTTATTTTAGTTTCATGCGGCACGCCACGAGTTTCTCTCCTGTGACCATCTTTTCATATCAGGGTAGCACTGGCCACCTACGTCCTCAAATATTTACTGGACGTACTCCAGTCTTTGTCTTCCTCTACAGTATTTAACGTCAACAGCTCCTTCTAGTAACATGGAAGCTTTACCCTGACGTCTTAAAGAAGTCGTATCATCCTGTCTCTTCTTGTTATGAGTGTTTCCCTGTATTCCATTCCTTGTCGATTCTGCGGAGAACTTCCTCATTCCTTAACTTATCAGTCCATCAAATTTTTCAACATTCTAGTACAGCACCACATCAGAAGTGCTTCGGCTCTCTTCTGCTCCTGGAAAAATCATGTTACAAACTGAAAATGAGACAAACTACTCGTAAATTAAAATAGTACTGTGTTTTAAGAAAGTAGTGAGACATTCGATTTAATCACTTATCCAAAATTACGGAATCTGCTGAACGAGATACTGTGTACAAAGTAGCATTTAAATGAAGTAAATCATTCATCAACCACAAGACTAATTTCTACAGTTGGAGCCGAATAACTAAAATGGAGATAGATTTAGTGTTAAGCTACGCTCCAGCCGAGATCCTCGATGTACTCCACCTGATTCTGCACTTATGGATATATGTCATGTGAGGAGAGGTGCTTACGACACCAGTGAAACAGGAACTGTTGGAGAAAACAGGGCGTGAGAAAAATCACTTATTCCTGCACATCCACATGTAAATGAGCATAGGAAGTACTGACGTGATCAAACAACGGCATTTTACGCGTATGTGTTGGGCTGGTATTCATAGCTAGGTCTAAATCGTGTGGAGTTATCTTTGTCTGGCCCATGTCAAACTACAATAAAGTAGTGCAGATTTAGTAAGATCAAAGATTGGAAAAATATTTCTACGATACTGCATTGCGCGTGTTATTCAGAAGTACGATGCACAGGCACGCGGCGACTTCGGTCGTTATGAAACACATGAAATGCATTCGTAGTAGCGAATACACAGAACCATGAGCTGAATCGTAGAATGGCGACAGTGAAAATTTGTACAGGACCGGAACCCAAACCCCCATTTCCAGCTTACAGCAAGCGGTCGTCTAACATTAGTCTGTCCGAGCACGGTTCACAGCGACACCCAAAGGTCCATATGTCGTCACCGTGTCTACAGCCTGCACTCGTACATTCATTACGTATATTCCCGTACAGGGTAGACACTATAAGCGAAGGTCGCAAGCCCGGTATCGGCAGATAAATACGATATTGCAGTGCTGGTGTTGTTCCAATGTACTCATGTCCGACGGAAAACTGCGTCAAACAGCTGAATAACACAGGCACTGCAACGTCGTATTTATTTGCTGACACCGGGCGCTTCAGTCCGGAACCGCGGGACTGCTACGGTCGCAGGGTCGAATCCTGCCTCGGGCATGGATGTGTGTGATGTCCTTAGGTTAGTTGGGTTTAAGTAGTTCTATGTTCTGGGGGACTGATGACCTCAGATGTTAAGTCCCATAGTGCTCAGAGCCATTTGAACCATTTTTGACACCGGGCAAGCGACCTTCAAATAAAATGTCTTCGCTGTATGAGAATATACAGGGTGGTCCATTGATGGTAACCGGGCCAAATATCTCACGAAATAAGCGTCAATCGAAAATATTACAAAGAACGAAACTCGTCTAGCTTGAAGGGAGAAACCAGATGGCGCTATGGTTGGCCCGCTATATGGCGCTGTCATAGGTCAAACGGATATCAACTGCTTTTTTTTAAAAACAGGAACCCCCATTTTTTATTATATACTCGTGTAGTACGTAAAAAATATGAATGTTTTAGTTGGACCACTTTTTTCGCTTTGTGGTAGATGGCGCTGTAATAGTCACAAACATATGACTCACAATTTTAGACGAACAGTTGGTAACAGGTAGGTTTTTTTTAAATTAAAATACGGAACGTAGGTATTTGTGAACATTTTATTTCGGTTGTTCCAATGTCATACATGTACCTTTGTGAACTTATCATTTCTCAGAACGCATGCTGTAACAGCGGGACTACTGTAAATACCACATTAATTCAATAAATGCTCAAAATGATGTCCGTCAACCTCAATGCATTTGGAAATACGTGTAACGACATTCCTCCCAACAGCGAGTAGTTCGCCTTCCGTAATGGTCACACATGCACTGACAATGTGCTGACCCATGTTGTCAGGCGTTGTCGGTGGATCACAACAGCAAATATCCTTCAACTTTCCCCACAGAAATAAATCCGGGGACGTCAGATCGGGTAAACGTGCGGGCCATGGTATGGTGCTTCGACGACCAATCCACCTGTCATGAAATATGCTATTCAATACCGCTTCAACCGCACGCGAGCTATGTGCGGGACATCCATCATGTTGGAAGTACATCACCATTCTGTCATGCAGTGATACATCTTCTAGTAACATCGGTAGAACATTACGTAGGAAATCAGCATACATTGCACCATTTTGATTGCCATCGATAAAATGCGGGCCAATTATCCTTCCTCCCATAATGACGCACCATACATTAACTCGCCGAGGTCGCTGATGTTCCACTTGTCGCAGCCATCGTGGATTTTCCGTTGCCCAATACTGCATATTATGCTGGTTTACGTTATCGCTGTTGGTGACTGACGCTTCGTCGCTAAATAGAATGGGTGAAAAAAATCTGACATCGTCCCGTAATTTCTCTTGTGCCCAGTGGCAAAACTGTACACGACGTTGTAAGTCGTCGCCATGCAATTCCTGGTGCGTAGGAATATGGTAAGGGCGCAATCGATGTTGATGCAGCATTCTTATCACCGACGATTTTGAGATTCCCGATTCTCGCGCAATTTGTCTCCTGCTGATGTTTGGATTAGCCGCGGCAGCAGCTAAAACACCTACTTGGGAATCATCATTTGTTGCAGGTCGTGGTTGAAGTTTCACATGTGGCTGAACACTTCCTGTTCCCTTAAATAACGTAACTATCCGGCGAACGGTCCGGACACTTGGATGATTTCGTCCAGGATACTGAGCAGCATACATAGCACGATAGTCATACATCAACACGATACGGACCTTTTCCGCAATTGGTAAACGGTCCATTTTAACACGGGTAACGTATCGTGAAGCAAATACCGTCTGCACTGGCAGAATGTTACGTGATACCACGTACTTATACGTTTGTGACTGTTACAGCGACATCTATCACAAAGCGAAAAATGTGGTCCAACTAAAACATTGATATTTCTTTACGTACTACGCGAATATGTAATAAAATATTGGGGTTCCTATTAAAAAAAACGCGTTTTATATCCGTTTGAACTATGGCGGCGCCATCTAGCGGGCCAACCATAGCGCCATCTGGTTTCTCCCTTCAAGCTAGACGAGTTTCGTTCTTTGTAGTTTTTTCGTTTGATATTTTGTGAGATTTTTGGCCCGGTCACGATCAATGGACCACCCTGTATATCATGAAAGTACGAGGGCAAGTTGTAGACACTTGGTTGACGACATATGGAAGTCTGGGCGCGGCCGTGTGTCCTACTCGGATAGAGTAACGTTAAAGCGACCCCTCGCGATAAGCGGGAAATCTGGGTTCGAGTCCCGGTCCGGCACAAATTTTCATTGCCGTCACTTCATTAAACAACTGATGGTTCTCTGTAATCGAAACTGCGAATGCATTGCCATTATTCATTTAATTTGGGGTGGAGCTCGTTTTCTAAATATCTGGATTGATTGTATGCAAGAGAGGGATCTCCTACAAGTTGCATCAGTTTATTCTTCCCAATTTAGATAGTAATCCTAGAAGTCGGTGAAATACGAATAGATAGATTGATAGGTGGACACACACACACACACACACACACACACATATATATATATATATATATATATATATATATATATATATATATATATATATATATATTATATGAGAGAGAGACAGACTGACAGACAGAGAGAAGTGCGCCAAGTAACGAAACGGAATCACACATAATGGTAACCGTGAGCCGGAAGCGGGTCGACGGATCATAACGCAAAGTAGGGTATTGGGTGTACAGGATCGGGCGTCTGGTATCCCCAGAGGTTTGTCGCCGCTGGCATTGTGGAGCGCACACACGTCGGATCCCGGTTTATAACAAACAGCGGCTGAATGGGGGGTGTCCTTAATCCCGGCTGGCTGCGACGCGATATATTAGACCGGTCTGTCGCGCCCGTTTCTCACCTGGCCCCTCGACAAAAGAAGGCCGACGGCGGCGGCGGCGGCGGCGGTAGCGGCAGCTCGGTTTTCGCTTTTGTGACAGCCCGCGCGCTACTGTGGGGCCGGTCTCAGGGCTGGGTGCCGAGCGGCGGACACCTCTGCCCCCAGGACTCGTTTCTGCCTTTGTCGCCTCCTGCTCCGGCTGTCATTTATCCGAACAATTTGCCAGTAGTGAGGCAGCAAACAGATCGCGACAAAAAGACGGATGTTACCGTGAGAGAGACTGTCAGGTAGCAAGGGCGTCGGTTGTAATTTACTTTGAATTTACATTGCATATTCGTAAAAGAATTACAGGATCTGTTGAACGAAATGAGCAGTTTAATGGGTACAGAACAGGGATTGAGAGTAAACCGTAAAAAGATAGACACAATGAGTAGTAACATAAATGAGAATACAGAGAAACTTAACATCAAAAATGGAAATGAGCGTACGGCATTGTGGGCCGGAAGTCCCCCATATGGTGGCCACGGAGAAGACGAACTTAAGGAATTCTGCTACCCTGGAAGCAAAAACCCTATTACGGACGAAGCATGAGGACATACAAAAACAGACTAGCACAGGGCATTCCTGGCCAAGACACCTCTACTATCAAACACAGACCTTAATTTGAAGAAGAAATTTATGTGACTGTGTTTCTAGGTCAGAGCATGGACAATGGAAAAACCGGACAAGAAGAAAATCGAAGCTATTGAGATGAGGTGTTACAGAACAATGTTGAAAATCAGGTCTACTGAGAACATAAGGAATAAGGAGGTTTTCCAAAGAATCGGTGAGGAAAAGAACATCTGGAAAACAGAGGAAGGGAAAAGATGTTACAACGTCTGTTACGAAATCAGGGAGTAACATCGACGGTACTAGAGGGATTTGTACAGGATAAAAGCTGTGGGGGAAGACAAAGATAGGGCCGGCGGTGTGACCGAGCGGTTCTACGCGCTTCAGTCTGAAAACGGGCGACCGCTACGGTCGCAGGTTCGAATCCTGCCTCCGGCATGGATGTGTGTGATGTCCTTGGTAAGTAAGGCTTAAGTAGTTCTAAGTCTAGGGGACTGATGATCTCAGATGTTAAGTCCCATAGTGCTCAGAGCCATTTGAACCATTTGAACGGAGACGGCAATACATCCAGCAAGTAGTTGACGATGTAGGGTGTAAGTGCTACCCTGAAATGAAGAGGTTGGCACGTGGGCCACAGCAAACCAATCAGAAGACTGATGGTTCTAAAAGTTCACTATAGTCAACAAAACTGTTCTTGAGTGATACAGCAACTGTTTAGGCAATTACGATAATTCTTATTTATCGTTCCGTCTCTGTTGCACATTTTTTTTTTAATTCGATAACATGTATGTCACTCTCGATCGCCTTCAGATCAAAATAGTTGCGCCAGTGACCCGTCTTGTCTACTCAAAGCGACATATCAGATGATACGTTGTTCCTAGTAGAGAAGACAGGTTGCTGACCATACTACTTTGATCTGGAGATGATCCAGAGTGATCTAATGGAAAAAACTGCAAATAAAGCGGAATAAGAAATGAATATTATCTGAAATGATCTAAAAACTCTTAAAATTATAATGTGGTTTCTTTATAAGTTGTCTACAAATTGCATAGAAACTACACAGCACTTAGAGCAGTCGAAAGGCTTGAAATGCAAGCCGTAGGCAATGCAGGGCGGCGGTCGGGATATTTCCCATCCCCGATTCTATTTCATTTGTACATTGAGCAAGCAGTAAGGGGGGGGGGGGAATCTAACGAGGAATTTGGAACGGGAATTTGTTCATGGAGAGGAAATTTAACCTTTGAAGTTCCCGAAGATATTGTTACTCTTTCGGAGGCAGGAAATTAGTTGAAAGACCAGTTGAACGCAATGGATAACGTCTTGAGAAAATGAAGATGAATATCAACAAAGCTAAAACAAGAATAACAGAACGTTGTCATATTAAATCAGGTGATGGAAATAAATTAAAAATTGAGACGTTAGACGCTAAAAGTAGATGGACTTGCTATTTTTCAAGGTAGCTGATGACAGCCGAGGATGAGAGGATATAAAATGCGTGCTCGTAATAGTTAAACAAACGTTTTTGAAAAAGGGGAGTTTGGTAACATTGGACACAAACATAAAGTCTCAGGACGTTTTCTCTGAAAGTATCTGCATGCAGTGTAGCCTGACATGGATGTGAAACGTGCACGGTTAACAATTCAATCGAATGTAAGGTTTTGAAATGTGGTGTTGCAGAAGAGTTACATGGATAGACTAGAAATTAAAGATGTTCTGAATCGCTTTGAGGAAAAAATAAATTTGCAATGCAGTTTTACGAAACAAAAAAGGGAATGGTCGATAGGGAACATCGTTATGACGTTTCTGTTTAGAGCGAGAGAGTGAACGAAATTTCAAGCAGATGTAGATTGCAGTAGTTACAAAAGATGAAGAAGCTCGCACGTGATAGACTGCTGTGGAGAGTTGCATCAAACGCGTCTTCGGAATGACGGCATTGACAACAACAATATTTCGACTCCAATATTGACTTCGGAAATCAGTCGTAAGCCACGTCTATCTACCTACATTGTCATCCTCGATTGTTTACATTTTCTGAGTAAATAATTTAAATATATCTAAAATAGCAGAGGATCTAGTATAAGAGCTTGATATTCATCTTCTACTTGAAACTAACTTCTTGTCCACGTTTATGAAATACACTGCCACGAAAAAATTAGAATACCCTTTTGGAGGTTTCCAATTCACACAAGATTTATTGTTGAAGCAGTGCAAATTGAGTACATGAAATTACCCCATTTACAGATCAACCACACAAGCGGTTATGAGGTACCAGGTGTGTGCCGAAACACCCATATCAGCATGTGGTGTAGTCTCAGCAGGCAGCAATGCAGCCACTAACTGTGACATTCAGTCGATCGTACAGGTGGCAAACACAGTCCTGAGGTATGTTACACCACGCGTGCCCCACATGTTCGCGTAGTTCTGTATAAATTGCTGGTTAACTAGTAGCGCGAGTCACATCTCGTCCCGTCATATCCCACAAGTGCTCCATTGGAGATATTCCCGGTGATCGTGCTGGCCAGGGAAGTTGCTGCAAAACCTTGCACAACACGTTGAGTTTCATGAACAGAGTGTGGGCGAGGATTATCCTGTTGGAACAACACCTGACCTTCCTCTTGCAGGACAGCGCTCACCAGATCTATGACATACGCGCAAACGACCATCACTTGCGTGCAGGCCAAATCTGCTTTCATGACTGAAAACCGCGGTGCATTCCATCTCCGCCACACACCGTCAGTTAGCTTGCGGAGTATGGATGTAGATGTAGATGTAGATGTAGATCCTCTGACGGCACCTGTCGAGCCGTCCAAGTCGATGACGTGCCGTGAGTGGAAGACAAGCTGTGGAGAGATACAGCACTGTTGGAAGGGTATGGCTGATAATTTATGTGGTCCTGATATCGATTAAAATTTAATTAAGATAAAATACTGTGTCTTAACGTTGAACTAGTCATACACAGTTGCGATATTGACGTGTTACACTGTAACTAATTTGAAAAGTTGTGAAGATGAGGTATAACTGCCGAAGTGTGTGACCTCACATACTGAATCGCAACTGTGAAATAAACAACGTTTTTAATACATTGACATTAGGTATTAGAGCGCGTTTATGAAACGTAACGAGAGTCTGACAGAAACCGGAGACTAAGTCGTCTATAACAAGATATAACAGTATCACTAAATAAGAATTCCTAATTTTTTAATTAATAATTAATGAATATATAACTGTAACGTGTTACTGTGTAAAAATTTAGTTAATTCGTACCTTGTTCTTAGGTTTGCGTTTATGATTATAGAAATTCCTGGTGATCCTTAAGTAGCTGAACGCACAACTTTTCACTCGCGGGAACACAGCTTATTGTAAGAACCTTCCTTCACTCGCCATTAATAGGTAATAAACTGTCAATTACTATTAACTGGGCGTCTATTTGCAACATCCGGTAGAAATATATACCCTCTCCTTCCTCTAGCTGCGAGTGCTGTAAAGCTTTGTGTACTAGAATATGTGAGAAGAGATCGTACGTCAACCTGGTGAGACATTCGTTTCACCAAACACTAGCTGTGACACGAGACAATTCTGTCCATGGACGTGCAGGAACACACATCTACTTCACGTCAGCAGATAGCGAAACATGTTCTTTTATCCCAGGTGCCATCGCTGTATTTTCGTTGCAACTGTCCGCCATTATTTTTCTACATCTTACAAACGGTTACGATCGACATCACAGTCAGCACACAAAGGGACACTTACTATTCCAACCATACTCTGTTTCGAGTTCTGCACGTGCATTTGTCTCTCACAGCGCTTTGAATATTACCGTTCGTAACGGTTTTCTCGGCGAGTTAGAACAAAATCAGATAACTATGGTGTAGTTCACGTACAACTGTCATAAACTGAAGTTATTTCTCAATGTTAGGATGACAGCGTAATTAAACGAAGGATTATGAACTTACAATATATGAAGCTACGTAATGATTTATTATTTAATTTTCCTTTTGTTATTGGTACAATATGCATTAAAATTTTAAGCCGTCAGGCGAGCAACCGTGGCTTGATCAATCTAAATCAGTGTTGTCAACTAGAGCTATGCACATGGACACATTTGCTGATTTTAGTGGTTAAGGGACGAAGCAAATTTGCTATAGTTTTGAAAATGTGTGGGTCAGATATCTCTTTCTGTGTCTTCTATACAGGGCGTTCGGAAATTTCCGTTACAAACTTCTAGGACTTGTACAGGGAACGAGTAGACAATATTTTCAATTGGAAATTTCGTGGTTTTGCAGCCCTCGGCAATTTAGCACAGGCGCAAACGTATTTAACTTTTATTTGAAACGCCCACAGTCGATTAATATAATTTAGAACTTGTGTATGTTTATTGGCCAGCAAAAGTCTAATTTGTCTATACTGATCGCGGTAAGAAATTATACTGTTCAACTTTTGTTTTATTAATTTAAATGCTGTCTTTAACATGGATAAGATTATTCAAACACAAAAACATCCTCTTTTGCATGTTGGGTCTGAGCACTAGGACTTAACTTCTGAGGTCATCAGTCCCCTAGAACGTAGAACTACTTAAACCTAACTAACCTAAGGACATCACACACATCCATGCCCGAGGCTGGATTCGAATCTGCGACCGTAACGGTTGCGCGGTTTCAGATTGTAGCGCCTAGAACCCCTCGGCCACTTCGGCCGGCTCTTTTGCATGTTATTTCCTTGTTGTTTCAATACGTTTACAATATATATTCAGGTCTTCATTTGTGGGTGCAATCGTGCGCTTCTCATTCTTTCAACGCTGATGACTCCTGCTTTACCTTGCATTGTTCATCTCCTGAACTGTTTCAGAATGTTTTAAATCTTCAGATATCTAAATAATGATGTTCCAACCACATCGCACTTCAACAACTACTAGTCCTGTTGTAAAACAGTGGCTGAACATGAAACGGAGTTAACCGGGACACTATGACTTATAGTCGGATAAACTCTTAGTAAACAGTTGTGGAACGTCGTGCGATTGCTTCCCAATAAACACGTGTGAGTATAAAGGTTATTAAATTTAACTTTTAAATTTTATGCTCTAAGTTTCAACCAATCAGTAAAAAAGGATTAGTCGAAGTTTGTGGAATCTTGAAAAATGGAGATACCGAGTTTTGTGAAAATTTGCTACATTCAGGCTACTTTTACAACGGCAAATATTCAGTTTTGTCATATTTTCTTTTAGCCATTGCTTGAGGCTCGTATTAAAGTACCAGAATCCGTTGAAAAACGCACTTTGAGGATATTGGGATTCTTCCTGTTTTTTAAAATTATTCTCAGTTGGTGTTATTACTGTTAAGAAACTTATTCAATTAGTAGTAATATATGCTAGTCACATTGGTGAGAAACAAGTTGGAGGGCAATAAATTTGGTAGACATGACAATAGTGGTGGTAGAGGTAGTCTTCACTAATAGTGGAAATAAGCATGCTGACGGAAAGTATTAATTGGATGTAATAATGTGTATAGAATCATTCGTCACTGGTGACAGAGAAAGAAAAAATGGTGTTGGTAGTAATAACTCGACTCTGAATGAATACGCCTGTGTTCAAATTATAAGTAACACGCTGTACTGTAATAAACAGATAAATAGGTTCCTGTTTCAATTGTCCTATTTCTTCAGGTCTTCCTGGACTTCGCTATAGTCTTCTGACGCAGCGAATGTCCAATAGACAACAAAATCGTGCGTGAACAACCTTACGACGCCTCTTACGTTAATGTAATCTGTAAATAGTGGTGGCCCTATCCCACACTCTCAGGGTAGTCCCGAAATTACTTCTACATTTTTCGATTTGGTCCTGTTGACAACGATTTGCTGAATTCTGTCTCCAAGAAAGTCCTGTCTCCATTAACACATCTGGTCCGATACTCGGTAAGCTCGATTTTATGCACTAAACGACAATGTGGAAGTGTATCGAACATCTCCCAGAAGTCAAGGAAAACGACATTCACATCAATGTGTTTCTCTACGGGGCCCTTGATAAAATGGACAAACTGAGCAAGTTGAGTTTCGAAAAAACTCTGCTCGCGGAATTCGTACTGATTTTTATATAGGATATTTTCGTTCTCAAAACAATGTCATAGGTGTGAGCATAAACCAACAACAACGTTCAGTTTTATAGAAATAAAATTATACATGTCTCTCCGACGACCTGTCTTGAAATGAGGAGTAATCTGGTCAATTTTTCCTAGGACACCTTCTTTGTTCTACTGATCTACAAATAACTGCTGCTGGAATCTGTGTAGAATCTGCCAGCTGTCTCAGCTGGTCCAGCTGTCTTTTGCTACTTGAGGAGACAGCTTATTTCTCAGCATCTTTCTGCAACGTTATATCTTAGACTCCTTTGAACTTTTCATTTCCGGTTTTGAACATGTGGGAAACATCAGTCTTTTGAAGTGTCCAAAAATTTATGTTTTGGAAGTACGAACAAAGTAATTTACTTCACGCTGTCACTAAAGAACTGAGGACAAGTCTTTGTTTCTATGTTGCCTGATATTTGCAGAGCGTATGGACATTTTTATTGACTATTATGGTTGAATGTTTCACGCAAGTGTATCAAGTCTTTCATCATTCTTGCTGTCACTAGATACATTCCGTCTACCACTATGTATTTAGTTTTATTGCCTATCCATAAACCAGAATTTCGTAAAATAATGGCGGCGCCTAGCAGCGGAATGTTATAATCCTGCGCTTATCATACCAATACTCATTGATAGTTTATCGTTAAGGTTTTTGCAGGGATGTAGCCAACAATGATGCTGCTTCGGAAGATAATACTTCATCTTATGTGTAATTCATGATGAAACCAAGCAGTAGTTGATAGAGGAAACTGTATATAGGTTGGTTGCTATTGTCTTTTATTGAATACCGCAAATTATTCGAAAACAACTTCATTCACGCATCGAAGGTGTTAAAAACCTGTGATATGTTTTCAGTGACATGTCTGTGGTGTAATCTTGCATTTTTTGGTAGTGGTATGGTTTCACTTGATTCACGCAATTAATCTTATATTACTGCTTCCTTTCCTTGCTCCACAAGCAGGGTATTACAAACTTCTGAGAATCCATTTGAAACATTTGCTGTCATACTTAGAAATCAAAAAAGAATAGTGGGATTAACAGGCACCTAGCACTAGGAAGACGTAAGTTTGGTTGCTTCCCCTTGAAATGAGAACTGACTACGGTTAGGAAAGACTGAAACAACCGAAGAGTTCCATCACTCTTACGACCTAAGAAATTGAGAAGGAAAAGTAGAATCGACAGAGAAAAAGTAAGAGTACCAACAAGACAAACAGATTTTCCTAGTTTAATAGCGAAATCTTGTTCAAAAAGAACTGAAGCAATTTAAATGTTTACATCGAATGAAACACCATTAACATTTTTCGCAGATAAATGCCCTATTGTTCTCGGTACAGCTCTCGTGCAATATTACTTCTTCTCAACAGTTCAGTGACCTGTGTGAAACATTACGAACGGTCTGCAACGTGTACATGTTGCATGTCAACCGGCAGAGACACACTGTCGCACGTTAAGGTCCCTAATGTATTACTTCCCCCAGGCTCGGTACTGCGAATCCTGCCCGCTTTATGCATCGGACTGCAACGAGGAACACGAGCACTTCATCACGAGGTATCGTTTTCTCCGTGGACTGGGTAGTTGGCCACTCTGTGCGCACACACACACACACACACACACACATACACACAGGGAAAGAGAGAGAGGGTGGGAAGCGTCGATGGGTTTAATGGACGATATGTAACCTGTGCAGGATGTGTATTCTGTAGCCGGCTAATGACAGTTCAGTTGGTAGGAAATATAGTATTTTGATGGGTCTAATGTCCATAATTTTCGGCAGAAAGGTAGAGAATCGCCATTCATGATCGGATAACCATTCTAGATATAAACGTAGCATTTCGGATTTTCAGTTCTTACAGTGCGTCTGTGCAACTAAGGAGAACGTCATTGAAACACTAGATAGCAGTCTTACGTTTATGTACAAGCAAAATCTGTTTTAACTATAAGGTCCTTCGAAACCTTACTTCGACTCATACACGCGCAGAAGGAGTGGAAACCGAACGCATGCTGCAGGTTAGGGGTGCAGTGCTCGTGGTAACCTCTGCACACATCGGTCTCGCGAGGATTTGGACGAAAAAAACGCAGGTCTACAATGAATCAGTTTTCAAAAGCTCTTCTAGCTCATCTGAGTATCGAATTAAACGTGGAAATAAAAAATTAAGAAGAAACGTAGGGTTTACCGCCATCGGAAATACCTATGGTTGGATTCTTTGTGGAATGCTTGACTGTTCCTGTCATCATTTACAAATGTTAACGTATGTGCAAACTACCGAGTCAAACCTCTAGCGCTATGATCGTGAAACTATCGTGCTCAAGAGCCAATACTTACATGGTGGAGCGGGAAGCTCTCAGGCTGCATACGTATCAATCTTTTTTAAAAAAAAATCTTATGGGGCCAAACTGCTGTGGTCATCGGTCCTTAAGCTTACACACTAATTTATCGAACTTAAACTAACTTACGATAAGGACAACACACACACCCATGCCCGAAGTATCTTGTTATTAATTGCTAACCTACATGAATTAGTGTGTTACGAATTCCCAGTAAGCAAGGTCTTGACAAGTCGGCTGCCGGCCCCCAAAGTACTGATCGTTAAGAGAAGGAGCCTTTCAGAACACTTCGTGTCGACTGTTCTCTATTTCACACTGCTGCCACTCTCAGCGATATCAAAGATGTGATGCTGTAATTGCCTAGCGGAGTGCTGCTGTTTCATTGTTTCAGCAGATATTTAACTGATTAAAAACGGTGTCTGTACTTATATGTAGAGGCGCTATGCAACATGAAACACTATCAAAAATGTTTACTAAGTGTTTTAAATGTAATTTTGTTTCCACTCATCGTGTCCTGTTACAACAGCTTCAGTGTAATTTCATGTTCTTTGCAACAAATATGTACCACAACCGCAGATGGCCGCTTGTACAATGCGTATTAAAGAATCCATATTACTCCTTAAGGACAATTTAGTCTATAGCGCCTAGGCATGAGTGTGCACGCCCATGAAGTGTCAGTAATGTGAGACGTATAAAGCATATTACTGAACTGCTCAAACTGTTAATTTTAATTACTTTTTCTCTTCGTATAATTGGCAGTCTTGGAAACAAAAGAATCTGTCTCCTGACATAGTTTGCATAATTTTGCTCAGTGTCTTATGGAATAACTTACAAAGAAATTATTGACTATACAAAAGCGAGCAATAAAAATGATATATGTGGTTTTCACCAGCAATCGTCATGAAGGTACGGTACCTCTTGAAAAAAATTTGGCGTTCTAACTGCACCATCACAGTACATGTATTCACTACTGAAATTCGGTAGAGATAACCCGTCACAATTTAGGAAGAATAGTGACGTCGATACCAAGAACACCAGAGGAAAAAATTACGTTTATCACCAATTATTAAGGCTCCAAGAGCCTCAGAAAGGAGTTCGACACTGCAATAAATTTTTTTGATAAATTGTCCAATAACATAAAATGTCTGACAGGTAGCAAAGCAAGTTTTAAATATAACCTAAAATCATTTCTTCCTAGACAACTCCTTCTACTCCATGAACGAATTCTTATTTCGAAACAGTTAGACTGTTTACAGAACCTAGTTTTTATACGTATTAATGTTAACGCTATTAATGTATACATACCAAGTAAGCTAACTCGTTCGGTACCATTTCGATATCGTCCAAATGATCTATGGATCATGTAACTAACTAGCAAAAAGACATTCCTCTGTCACATACTCCAATGCCGCAATGGCCGCGATACTTACTCCTCTGCCCTGAGGCAAACGGCCAGTTTTACTTACCTCACGGCCGAGTTCACTGACGACAATAAAAATTGAGCTTATTTAAATATATTAGTGGCTCTGTAAGTATTTTTGTTACGAATCAAGAAAACTAAACTCTTAAGAAGGTTTTAACGTTAGCTCATCACTGCGGAATCGTCTGCTAGTTGCCAGATGCATACTATTATGGAATACAATTGAGAACGACCGGCCGCAATTCGGCCTGTATGAACACTGCGAGCCGCAGTTTGACGACCACTACTCTAGCGTAACCCACGTTGGAATTTGCTACTTGCAAACCTGTCACGGAAAGCAGATCCATGAATTGCAGGAGGGTAACTGCTTGCAAAACCACACCCTCTAGAATACTTACGAAATCCACGAAGTGTTTTTGCTTGATTCCTATTCACGACATACAGTGTACACTGAGGTCGCTAAAGTTATGGGCTAGCGATATGAACATACACAGAGGGTGGTAGTATGGCGTACACAAGGTGTAAGAGAACAGTGCACTGGCGGAGTGATCGTTTGTACTCATAGTACTATACAAATTAGTTAACATGTTAAATATTTGACTTTAATCACATAGGCGACAAAAATTTAGGGAAAGGTTTGAAATCATGCTTAAAGTTTGCTGAAAGTCACTAAGTGCTCTCATTATGAAACACTGGATGAGTATAGTGTGGGTAACTGGCACTCCATTTTAAGCAAAAGCAAATTTTTCTCGAGTTTTAATGTTTATGCGAAATTTATGAAAAATGTTTATGACCTCACATCTACTGAACTGTGTATCACGAAATGATGTAATTTTGCAGGAAAATTCACATATACGCGGATACTGTCTTCAAAGTGCACTGGGAGTAGTTTCTGTAGTAGGGAAATAATAAATGAAATATCATCCCTTAAGCTGAAGTTTTACTGCATGAACAGCAAAAATGTAGCTGTAGTAAGGTATGAGCTTTTGTTTCATTTCATTGTTTCATAGTGGGCGTCAGCGAAAATAAGTTTCGTAAACACTTTAAATTATGTATAAAGTTTGTTGGAAGTCGGTAAGTGGTCTCTTCTTAAATATTGGATGTACACAGTCCAGGCACTGTAAGACATCCTAACTTATTAAAAATGTATGTGATGAATAAAGAGAAAAAACTGCACTTTAATATCCCCAAACTTTATGGGTCATATAAAAAGGAGAATTGTTATTGTTATTCCTTAAATTTTTGCTTTGAAAGTTCATTAAGTTTCAGATGAAGTTCATGTAAGTTGGATTATACATCAGTGTTAAGAAAATGATGTCAATTTCACTTAATAGTACACGTAGCTATAGTCAAACGTCTCACAATAATTAATATTTGCTTACGATATGGTTAGCTGCATAAGAGTGTAACGACGACTACTCTCTTAAACAGCAGATTAAGTACGAGAACATGAGCTATATCATTTCAGGATAAATGTGGTCTCTGCATGTACGGCTGCTGATGACCTCGAAAAGTTTTATAAGTAGCTGAAAAGAGGAAAAGAAAATGTGTCCCGTCGTTTTTTAACATACGCGGTTGGCTGCGTCCTAGTGTACTTGAAATAATTAAAAATTCTGACCATTCTTACTTTTATTGCTTGCACATTTTACTTCCCTTGATTAATGAAGCCAGTTTTTAGCCAATATGTGGGCGCCACGCCCATCTTTAGGTGAATTTAGACACTGTTGCAGCAATGGCTGCCAACAATTAACGTACATCCGCAAGCACTGAAAATGGCAATAACTCTGAGGAAATGGGCTTCGCACACTTTTGACCATTAAATAAAAACAGTTATTTTATGTTGACGAACAGTAATTATATTCTGAGATAAGGAACAGGAATTATTACGTCACAAATCTTTCCATTCGGGTAATAAAATGTTAGCTTATATGTTGGCGTCTTACTCTTGCAAGGACTCGGACAGAAGGAAGCATTAACAGTATCACAGTCTTTACACAATTAGTGTGAACAATGAACATTTTATTTTCTCTGATTTTGTAGCATCGCAGATACGACTATTATCTTAGTCGATTGGATTTTATGCTTTCGTCACTTCGTGTCTTTTCACAAGCAAGAAAATATTTATTTATGACTTTTTCCATTTCCAGGTGACAGTGCAGCATTTCTGGGTCGGAAGATACTTCTGATATTAGATTAAACCCGGGAAACGTCGAAGATATTCCTGTGCTACTATTGTTATGAATGTCTTGGAAAGTGGATGAAGGAGGGTTAAGCCATATACACTCCTGGAAATGGAAAAAAGAACACATTGACACCGGTGTGTCAGACCCACCATACTTGCTCCGGACACTGCGAGAGGGCTGTACAAGCAATGATCACAACACGGCACAGCGGACACACCAGGAACCGCGGTGTTGGCCGTCGAATGGCGCTAGCTGCGCAGCATTTGTGCACCGCCGCCGTCAGTGTCAGCCAGTTTGCCGTGGCATACGGAGCTCCATCGCAGTCTTTAACACTGGTAGAATGCCGCGACAGCGTGGACGTGAACCGTATGTGCAGTTGACGGACTTTGAGCGAGGGCGTATAGTGGGCATGCGGGAGGCCGGGTGGACGTACCGCCGAATTGCTCAACACGTGGGGCGTGAGGTCTCCACAGTACATCGATGTTGTCACCAGTGGTCGGCGGAAGGTGCACGTGCCCGTCGACCTGGGACCGGACCGCAGCGACGCACGGATGCACGCCAAGACCGTAGGATCCTACGCAGTGCCGTAGGGGACCGCACCGCCACTTCCCAGCAAATTAGGGACACTGTTGCTCCTGGGGTATCGGCGAGGACCATTCGCAACCGTCTCCATGAAGCTGGGCTACGGTCCCACACACCGTTAGGCCGTCTTCCGCTCACGCCCCAACATCGTGCAGCCCGCCTCCAGTGGTGTCGCGACAGGCGTGAATGGAGGGACGAATGTAGACGTGTCGTCTTCAGCGATGAGAGTCGCTTCTGCCTTGGTGCCAATGATGGTCGTATGCGTGTTTGGCGCCGTGCAGGTGAGCGCCACAATCAGGACTGCATACGACCGAGGCACACAGGGCCAACACCCGGCATCATGGTGTGGGGAGCGATCTCCTACACTGGCCGTACACCACTGGTGATCGTCGAGGGGACACTGAATAGTGCACGGTACATCCAAACCGTCATCGAACCCATCGTTCTACCATTCCTAGACCGGCAAGGGAACTTGCTGTTCCAACAGGACAATGCACGTCCGCATGTATCCCGTGCCACCCAACGTGCTCTAGAAGGTGTAAGTCAACTACCCTGGCCAGCAAGATCTCCGGATCTGTCCCCCATTGAGTATGTTTGGGACTGGATGAAGCGTCGTCTCACGCGGTCTGCACGTCCAGTACGAACGCTGGTCCAACTGAGGCGCCAGGTGGAAATGGCATGGCAAGCCGTTCCACAGGACTACATCCAGCATCTCTACGATCGTCTCCATGGGAGAATAGCAGCCTGCATTGCTGCGAAAGGTGGATATACACTGTACTAGTGCCGACATTGTGCATGCTCTGTTGCCTGTGTCTATGTGCCTGTGGTTCTGTCAGTGTGATCATGTGATGTATCTGACCCCAGGAATGTGTCAATAAAGTTTCCCCTTCCTGGGAGGATGAATTCACGGTGTTCTTATTTCAATTTCCAGGAGTGTATATCGCTCAGCACACGCTGTTGACAATGCGACTCCGCACCAATTATCTGCGTGTTCCGGCGTGTTCTCTTCTTCACCAGCAGCTTTGTTGGTTATAGTTGCAGTCGGCTCGGTGTCATCAAGATTTGACTGTGGATTATTGTTAAGCATGTCGTGTAGTCAGATTAATCAGACCGCAGACGCTGGCTTCTCAGCAGGACATTATCCTGGGCATTCAATGGAACTACTGTTGTAATCGAAGGCTCCATAACAGCCGCGAAATACGTGCACGTTACTGCTGAGCACCTGCATTACTTCATGATTGACGTCATCCCGGACGGCAATGGTATCATCCAGCAGGATAACGCTCGATGTCATAAGGACAGAATCATGTCACAGTGGTTTGAGGAGCATGACAGTGGGCTCACTCTCGTGTCTTGGTCACCAAATTCACCTAATTTGCATCTGGGATGCAAATGGGTGGCATGTACGGGCACACAAATCATTGGCTCGTAATTTAAGGAAATTATGTGACCTGTGAGTAGAAACCCGCTGCCAAATACCTGTGGGATCCCACCAAGAAGTTGTCGAATCCAAGCCGCTCAGCGTTATTGCTATATTGCCTAAGAAAGGTGGACCAAGACTCTACGAAACTTGCGGTCGTATCTGCCTACATCTGCAGTCCGCAAGCTGCTGTTACTGTATGATATTTTTTTTTAGACAGAACGAAACACCAGTCGTCCTATCCCTTCACATCCCCCCCCTCCCATTTCTTCTTCTTTTCTATGCCTTTGTCGATGGGGCGCGGGAAGATAGTAATCATCTCTCAGGATATCCCAGAACTTCGTCAAAGTAACTTTTGTGATCATAATGTGCGATGTAAATCAGAGAAATAATATGAATTTGGCTTGTGTTGGAATGAGTACCCACGAAATGTAGGAAGGAAAACTATTTACGATGCTCTACATCTTTATTTTTGGGTTTGTATAAGGTTTTCTCACTGACTAAACAAACCTAAGGCAACCCGGCTTGCCGCGCGGTCTAACGCACTGCTTCCCGAGCAGGAAGGCGTGCCGGTCCACGGTACGAATCCGCCCGCCGGCATTGCTCTACCTCGTCTGGTATAAGACGTTCACGGCCTGGGGGGGGGGGGGGGGAGTGAACCGCACAGTAACCGTGAGGTGAGTGGATGGACTGCTGCTGTCGCCTGTTGTGGGGTTTTGCATTTAGGGCTATGGCGGGGGCGATGTTTCTCCGTCGTTTCTAGGTTCCCTGTTCAAATACACACAATACACAAAACAAACCTAACACATATTAGGGAAAGAATCGGGTACCACACACAGCCTGCAGTTTTGTAGGACCTGTCACACGACGTATTTGTTTATTTATTTAACCTGATCTAATTAGGACCATCAGGCCCTCCCTTACATTGGACCGGATTTCACACATACTGTATCTCCTTTACATCCCAGTTACCTAAGAAATAACGGTTTTAATATGACAAATAGTATTCTCTTGATTTGAGTGTCTACAGCGACAATGTGAGTCATTAATGCAACGAACTAATAAAGTTAATAATGGCAATACTTCGGCACTAATAATGATAATAATGTCACTTCTTCAGCCACTAATAATGTTAATGTCTCTATATAAATGGCAGCGTTCCGACTGACTGACTGACTGATCTCCCGGCTCGAATCACTAAGGACAGAAACTTGAAATTTGGAAAGGGTGTTGACCTTATACTGCAGGCGTCATTAAAGAAGGGCTTCTTCGAAATTAAATCCCTAAGGGGATGAAATAGGGGAAGGAAAGTTCTTTCAAAATATGTCTCTATTAAGGTAATTTTGAAGCCAGACCTATAAAAATTGGTCAGAAACAAAGAAATATGTGTTTGAGCATTTTTGGGGATTTAACTCCTATGTGGGTGATTAGTGGGTGAAAGATTTTGGAAATAAAACGTTTTCAAAGAATTACTAAAGTATTTTTAAAACTACATCTGTGAAAATTAGTGTATGACGTCTTGGTTACATATAAAAAACAGTTGTTTCAGTGTTTTCAGATAGGAGAGAAAAGTTTTATGAAATATTTCATTTTGAAGCTAAATCGACGATAATTAGCGCTTAGCTTCTTCGTCAGAAATAAAAAATACGTTTGTCACTTTGTTTGGAAATTCAACCCTTAGGGGATAAAATAAGGGATGAAATTCTTTGTGGAAATACTTCATCATTCAAGCATTTTTGAAGCTACATCTATGAAAATTGATATTTGACTTCTTTTTTACAAATAAAAATAAACACACATGAATGTTTTTCCAAAATCAACCTCTGATGGGATGAAACAGAGAGTGAAACGTTTTGTGAAAGTATTTCATTGTGAAAGCACATCTGAAGCTAAGTCTTTGAAAATTGTTATTTGAATTCTCAGTTAAAAATGAAAGAAAAACGTTTTTCAGTGTTTTTGGAAATTCTGTTTCTGAGGGGCAAAATAGGGGTTGAAAATTATTAAGAAAAATTTCATTATATTGAAAAGTTTTGAAAGCTATGAAAGCTGATATTTCACTTCTTGGTTAGGTATAAAGAAATATCTGTTAGGGGATGAAAATTTCGGTAGAAATATCAACACAAGCACACAGATAGGCATGATTAACAAAAATCTTGGACTCCGACGACCAGAATCGCTTTTCTGGTCAGAAGTACATTCAGAAAAGACCATGCTTCTATGGCTCTAATTAGCGTGCATAGTTAAGAAAGTGTTGCAATTTGTGAACAACAAAAATTGATTAAGGAAAAAAAAAACTGTGCGCCCCATACAGACTACGTGAACGAAGCAGCGAGCATTAAACTAGTAGTAATAATAATAATAATAATAATGGTGCCAACCAGAAAAATAATTTATAGGTGTACAAAACAGATGAATTCTAATATACAGCAAGTCATTGGAAAAGGAAATTTAAGGAGACTGCACCAGCTGAGAATACTGGGAATTGAGGAAGATGTGGTTAGAGAGAAGGATGCAATAGAGTAATGTGTGCGAATGGGTATATTGGTGACCATTATTTGAATTAAAGAAGTCTTGGTTGCAACTTATTCTTTTAGTAGCCACGCGTTTCGTCTTCGTGGAATATCTTCAGACTATCTTAAAATTTTACTTTTACAACTTTTTAAAAACTTCAGAACGGCTCTGTGCTGGACTGAAGCGCACGTAAATCAGATGAACGCACAGAGTCCTTTTCCTTTTACAACATTTTAAAAACCACTAGACGGCTCTGTCTGAATCAGATGAGGCCGCGTCGAATCACTTGAGCTCACAGAGGCCTTAATGAAGTCGTACTAGCAGGCAAGGAAGGTGCAATGATTCGACGTGTGCTTCAGTCTAGTACAGAGCCGTCTTATGGCTTTTAAATTGATGTAAAAGGAAAATTTTAAGATAAGCTGAAGGTGCACCACGAAGGTGAAACGCGTTGTTAATGAAATAATAAGCTACAACCAGGACTGTTTCTGATTGAAGTATTGTACATACGGCTGCTGTATCAGACGGCCTAACGGAGTGGAAGAAATTTTATATAATCATTATTATTTCTTTAGTCGGTATGTCTTCTGAAGCTGGAGATGTTACTGAGTTCTCTTATACAATGTGGGAGTTTTTTACAGAGTCACGTGGCTGCTATTCAGACGCACTTCGGGCAAATGGCTGAATGATAGAGTGGAACAGAAATTATTTTGCTCTGATCGGAACTGTTGTTTCTGCCATCTTGTTCACACAAGAACGTTAAGATCGAGGAGGGATGGGAGGAACAGTATGTATTGATGAGAAGGTAGAGAAGACAGAAGGTATGGAAACCTCTGCGCTTGTCTGCAAACAGCCAGGGTTGCTGTATATGATGGTGAAATGTGATCAAGGGATCGAGCATTGCAGTTTTAACGAACGCAGGTATTCATAACCTTTCCAGGCTCGAATCTGTAATCGGAAGTATAAGCGTTTCTAAAAATTTCTTTTCAGGTCAAGATGGAAGAGCTTTTCACATTTTTGTAGGAATAGAGATATGCTGATGCCTCCTTGCTGATTACAATTACGTACTCAGTCCAGTTTAGACCTTCATCTATTATTACTTCTAAATTCTTTGCTTAAGGAGAGAAGCTGATATTAGTCCCATTTATTGTTAAAGATGGTTGAGATTTTCGATATTTCTGGCTAATGTGACTAGAATGACCAACCAGTTCCGCTTGGATTTAACCCTATATCCTGAGGCCATTTTGATAGTGGCTACTTAGATTCTCGATAGATTCCTTCAGATTTACTGGTTTTGCACTTACATACAACTGGAGGTCATCAGTATACCGAAACTGGGTGGAGGAAGGCGGGGGCTTGGGGGGGGGGGGGGGGTTGCATGATACTACCTCTCTCCAATGTGACTTTATGGTGCCGTACACGACGCGTTGCTGGGGAAACTTTAGGTATGAGGGAAGACTTAGCACTGCACTTGACGACAAATTGCAGCTACTAAGTTTGGCAAGTAAAATTTCAGGGTCGACAGTGTGAAAGCGTTTATTAATACAGATGTTGTGCTACGATGTTTACGGAAACCTGATAGGTACTCTTCCAGTAGGTTGTTTTCAGTTAGATACGTTGTTAGCTGGTCATGGACTACATACTCTACCGATCTGACAGTGCACTATGAATGAAAATGGAACATTAATCTGAGGGTGCTGAGGCAACGACTTTTTTTTTTTTTTTTTTCGTAGTGGCTTCAAGACAACACTTGTGGTTAAGGAATGGTAGAAGATAATCAGTTATAGTGGGTAGTAGGGGTTCTGTGGTAAGCTTCATCATTTCGACTGTGATCCATCGTGTCCAGTAGATGTTGATCTGATACGCGTGATGGCTTTTGTCGGTATTCCAAGCAACATACTTTAGATAGAATTTCTCGTGGATAGAGTCGTTTACCCCTGTGAAGTAATCAATGGGTCTCTGTATTGTTTGTGGTTCAATTGTGCTCATAAGTAATTTTAAGTACAGCTTCGGTTCATCGGCATAGACAATGGGATCAGCTGCAGCTTTTACATTGCCTACACTAAAACGACGGAGGTCAGTCCACACGACAGCTGGTGTATTTCCGTTGTCGGTTAATGTATGGGCTCATCTGAGTTTTGCGTTAATCACTGCTTGAATGACTTGGTTTTGCTTCTGCTTGTAAGCAAAATGATTGTCAGGCATGCGTTGGAGTTTGTATGCCCAATTTGCAGCGTCTCTGAGATTCGTTACGTGTTTTAGTTCTCCAGTTATCCAAGGTGCGGGTTTTCTTCTCATTTTTTCGGTCTGTAAGGCACATATTTGTCATATAGTTGAACGAGTTTGTTAGTAGAGCCACGTGGTGTATCGTTTATGTTCGAAAAGAGAATAGAAGACGCCCTCCAAATTATAACTAGTGCCTCAGTTGCAAATTCAGATAAATCAATGCGTTTGAAGTCTCGGCATGTAGTTAATTTAATATTCCGATTCAAGGATGGGTAAGAAACAAATAGGACTCGTTTAGGACTCGTATCTTTAGGACTCGTATCTTTAGGTACCAACGAACATGGGTATAGTGAAGTTGTAGATATCATTATCCTCATAAGTTAAGTTTTTGGGGAAATTTTAATATTATTTACATGTCTAGTTAATAGTAATAATGAATTGTAAGAGAACGTTACCTCTGCTGGATGAAGCTACGATTAAAAATAATTTTTGGATCGACGCTGCAGTCGGTATAGAAGGAATCTTCTAGAGGAAATCGTAATGGGCAGTTAACTCCTGTATCAGTATGGAATGGAGTGTTGTTGAATGGTGACACGTTATGTCAATTATTCTCGAAAAAATTTCAATACTTCGTGCTCTGTACTCCTCTTAACTTTCGAATAAAGGCCAGAGTTCGTTAGTCGTATCAGTGATTTTAATTTGGAAATCTAGGCAATGCCCAGTCATAAATAATAAGCGGAAAAATAGTAATTAATTGGAAGTTGGGCCCATGTTATTAGCAGCAGAAGTCAAAGAGATATACATTATGATGCAACGTTGGTTGTACTGTCAGAGCAAGTTAGGAGGAGGCGGTCAGCTTCATGAAGTAAACCCATACGTCAGCGTACCATTGATATACGATTAAATGAATTGTTTCACAAAGTATTCATTTCACAAAGTATTCACGTCACAGTGGCGCACTTGAAATTCTGCCATGAATATTTCAAATAATACTTTCATCGAAGTAGGAGAGTAGACACGCCAAATTGTAATCACGAAAAGCAACAGAACGCTAACCAGCCAGCTAGCGGGAATAGGCAACGGAGATGCTATTTCGGCAGTTGCTGAATTTGGAGAACAGGCGACCACACAGAACCACAAAACTTTATTCGCCGCTGACGTCAAGGCCTCGAATCATTTCTCGAACTTTCATACCAAAGTGAGTGTGGAGGTACAGCAGACCAGATAAGAAAAATAAAAGAACATCCAGCCCTGGAGTGCACTCAGTTGACCCGAAACTATAAGCTGTCACACCTTCTTTCTTCCAGTGCAAAGAAATTTTCTGACTCCTTCATTCGTACACAACCGCATCCCTGGCACTTTGTAATATTGCACTTAAATACAGATCAGGCCAGGCAATTCTTCTGGTTCCAGAAAACCAAGTTCGTGCTAAACGGACTCAATTGGATGCTTTAAAGGCGTTGACTGGTACGAGCGACCACCTGCCTGACATGAGTTTCAAGTGTTACTATTCAATAATAGTAACACTTGTACTGTGTCAACAACAACGTTTTCAATTTAGAATATGGTGGGAGGTGGTAAACTGAGGGCACTTGTGGTATAGAGACACGCCTAAACGTAATAATGAAATATCGTTCGTTTAAGTGACAGTGATTACTCGTTCAGAGGAATCGCACATCTTTGCGACGAAAAAGATTAAAGAAAGGCGAACATACCTTTATAGCAACTTTCGATTTAGAGGATCCTGTTGTCAATGTTCACTCGAATACTATCTTTCAAATTCTGAGGGTATCAGGTATAAAATACAGGAAGTGAAAGGTTATTCATAACTTGTACCGAGACCAGATCGCAGTTATAAGAGCAGAAGCAAAGTATATGAATCGAAATCAGTGATTGACGAGGCAGTGAGACAGGGTTGTAACCTATCCGTGATATTCTCCAGTCTGCACGTTGAGTAAGCAATAAAGTAAATTAGGAAGAAGCTTGGAAAGCGAATTAAAGTTCAGGGAGCAGAAATAAAAAAAACTTTGAGCTTTGCTGATGACATTGCCATTCTATCGTAGACGGTAAAGGTCTTGGAAGAGCATCTGAACGCAACAGGGAAGTGTCATGAGAAGAGTATTACAAAGGTACTGGAATGTAGTCGGGTAAAAACATGCTGCTGAGGGAAGTAGATTAGGAAATGATAAATTGAAAGTAGTAAATGAGTTACATTATACAGGTAGCAAAACAACTGATTATGGTCGAAGTGATATAAAACGCACAGTGACAATATCGATAAAGGCATATATAAAAAAGAATGATTTGCTTGCATGTAACAGTAATCTGTTAAATAGTCTTTTCTCACATGTTTGTCTGTAGTATAGCCTTGTACAGAAGTGAACGATGGACAACAATAAGCAGTTCATTCACGAAGAAAATAAAAACTTTTGAAATATTGTGTTTCTGTAAGTAAAGATTAGATGGGTAGACTAATGACGTATGTAATGTGGGGGTAATTGATCAAAATGAGATAAAAAGATATTTATGTCACAGTTTGTCAATAAGAAATGATCTTCATTTTAGACTTGGTCTTTTATTGAAATGAAATAAGAATTATAAAATTTTACAAATGTTCGCACATGTGTTCCTTCTCTTAAACTTACAAAAATAATAATAATGATAACAATAACAATAAACATAGCTTTTAAAACGGAAATAGAACACAAAAATACAAAAGTACGATTTGTCTCTGTTGCGTTTTCAGTGCGTTCTCAGAACAGTCTACACTTTTATTCTTTTTCTCTGAAACCCTAAAATGATTTTCTCAAACGTCTTATTCCATCATGGGATTATGTTACAGACTAACGCTTTCTCTTCGCGGTTGTTTTCCTTTCTTGACCAGTCTCGAGAATCACAAGTAGATAATTGTGCACTGGTGGTTCATATCTAGTTCTAAATGAGGTTTAAAATACTAATATTTCAGTGACAAAAAGTCGGTAAGCTCTTGTATGTCAGTGCCCTTGAGTTCGACGAGACAAAATGGGTGGTAGTCATAAATTGTGTTTCATGATCGCTTCAACACAGCACACTTAGCCAATGGCTAAAGGAGACTGATTTTATACTAGGTTTCGGTGATACCATATTGCCACATAGCTCTTATACAGGGTGATCAATCGAGGCCGGTTACTGTACCCGTGGTGCAGTACATCTAGTGGGATTGATCACTTAAGTTATTTCTAACGTACGTAACATAAATACTTAATGTAAATTACTCACGTTTATTAAGCAAGGAGATAGAACCACCTCCTTTCGTCGTTCAAGCATTTTTGACGAATGTTAGTCTTAAGTTCAGCTGAAGTGTGTAAATTTGCAGGTACACGTTCTCTTCAATGGTATCTCGAGATAAAAATCGCTGAGGGTAAAATCGAGGGAAGGAGGAAGCCATATGTTGTTAGTGATGACTCTGTTTTGAAACACTTATGAATTCGCTGTAACCAGATGTTGGCCGTATGTGCCGTAGCAGAGCACTGATGAAAGGTCATGAAAATTATTTGTTTCAGTTAATTGGCCAAAAAACAAAGGTCGAAAAATTTTTTCCACGTACCTTTCACTGTTGTTTCCTGAAAAAAAAGGATTATTATTTTCTCACCGCTAATAGTGCAGCACAATCCTGTTTTTCGATCATGCAGGAGTGTTTCTTGTATTACTTTACGCTTTTCTGAGCTCCAATAACGGTTGTTTTGTGAACTAACGTATCCACCTAGGTAACCCTGATTCGTCCAAAAAGCAAGTTAGGTGAGGGTCCATTTCTCCGCTATGCACCCTACTCAAAAGCAATTCACAGTATCGCAGTCCTTTTGCAGGTTCACCTTGTTCAAGTTCTTGCACTGCAGTTATTTTAAAGGGCTGTAGCTTCAGTAGCTTTGTAGCCACAGGAAACTCCCATTTACTGAGAAAGACGTCGAACTGATTTTCTAGGAGGCCTTACCAGAACATGCCCAGTATTATCGAGAGTTTCTTCTGTAAGTGCTATACGTGGTTGTCTACGTTTCATGTCAAGAACATTTCCCGTTTCACGAAATTCATGTATCAGCCGCAGAATCGTACTCTGATTAGGAACTTGAACATCAGCAAATGCATCTTGAAATAATTTTCTTACGAAATGTGCTGATTCTGTACTCACGTATGAACCGTATGGGTGCCATACCGGGATTACAGTTTGTGATCTCATACTTAGTAGGCAGGTGCGTTACCGAGCGAAGTGGCGCAGTGGTTAGCTTACTGGACTTGCATTTGGAGGGCGATGGTTCAAACCCGCGTTCGGCCATTCTGATTTAGGTTTTCCGCGATTTTCCTAAAACCGCTTTAGGCAAATGCCAGGATGGTTCCTTTGAAATAGCACGACCGACTTCCATTACCATACAGACTTTATCCGATGGGACTGTTGACCCCTTTATGGGTCCCCTCCCCCAAAACAACCAACCAACCAGCAAGTGCGATAACTTCGCCACTCAAGACACACTGTTCATTGAAACTGCGCGGACTATCTCGGCATGCCTCAGAACCGACCCACATTCCCACCGAGCGCCCCCCATCCACAGTTCCTGTCCTGTTCCTCCATGCTCGCTACTGTGAGATTCCCGCAGGTGGTCGGACGTATTTGTTTACCTTCAATGAATAAGGTGAATCCATTGCTCATTTAAGCGAATCCATTATGTGAAGGCGTGGTGACAGCTCTTTCTGACTTATGCCACACAATGAATGCCGGTGGCGGTTGGCGCCGACTTAGCAAGATTCCTAATACTTCAGACAATGTAGTAACTTCCTGGAATATACAGGGCAGTGTGGCGGCACCAGTAGACGTGTTAGCTCATCTGTACGTACACCACCCAGTTTCCCCCGACTTTGAATAACGGAGGTTTCTAATTGGTGTATGTATATACAGTGATGGGAGAGGGAATTTGCCCCAGAATGTTCCACAGCAGAAGCCAAACTTGATTTAGTGGGTGGCTGGAGACTTTGAAGTGAGGAGAGTGGGAATATGATTTGGATGTACTGAGAGTACGATTCGCCTGCCTTTAGTCAGGGTAGAGGGAACAGGGGCGAGCCGGAGAGTCAGTACTCTTTAGAGCGGGACACTGTAACTGCTCCTTAGGGAGTGGTTATACAGAAACGTGTATTAGATTAAATTCCGTAATACGAAAAGACCTAAGAGCCAAGAAACGGTAGTAGTATTCCGGGGTAATAGTTAGTTAAAATCTTACAAAGAGTAAATATTTGAAATAGAGAAACGCAAAGTAGTACAAAGGGAATTCAAGGAAGACATAACAGAGCTGCATTTTGTTTTGAATGTAATATATAAACCAATGCGCAGCATTGATAGGTCTCTTGAGTTTTTGTTTTCAGCCTAGGCGAGTGTGTTCGCAGTTCTTCCGTGGTAGTCGGAAATTTGGGATTAGAAGTCTAATTAAATTGCATTCTTAGAACTGGATTAGACATTGGAGTGGTGGAGAAGCGGTTATTTTCGGATAAATTCAGAGACGGAGTCAATTATAGGTGATTGGGTGTACGAACATTGATATTCAAGTGAATGGTGATTGTACGTGTTAAACGAAACGGTAATAGTATACTTACGATTGTGAAGAGATTTATTGACAATACGGAAACTTTTACGTTGAATTAGGACTTTATTCGCTGATGCGAATTATTAACGAGTATTGGGACCGAAAATAGTTTGGACCTTATCTCACTAGTATCTTTGCCGCTCGTTGTGAAGGTGATTCCGCTAACAAACGAGAAGCGAAAAACGGTTACCGTGAAAACATTAAACTTGTGCTGAACAGATATTGAAAGGATTCGAACCCATAATTAATATCGTTTTCTGAGAATTGAGAAGCTTAGACATTGTAAGGCCCAGAGACATATTCATAACTTATCGGACATTAATGGCAAAGGACTGTTTCATGGCATATTTTTGGAGATTGGTACACGAAAGAATGTAGTATTGACTGACTGTTATCATACCGAAACAATACACCCTAGGGTCAACTCTCCTTACATTGATTTAAAAACTTAATTGTGTCAATAAACCAGAAATATATGAGCCATTCCCAGTGTTTATTAAATTCCATAATAATCTAGTACATAGACAATAATATCTCTGAACATTCAAGGGTTATTCAAGGAAGCTGATAAAACTTTTTACACACAGACTTAGAAGTTTGGAAGAGCACTTGCCCGCGAAAGGCAAAGGTCCCCAGTTCGAGTCTCGGTTGGGCACACAGTTTTAATCTGCCAGGAAGTTTCAGACTTAATAGGAGTCAACGAAAGCATACAGACTGCTAAAGTAACTAAATCAAATTACTCAGAGAAACAAATTAGTAAAAATAGACTGGAACTCAACTGATATCTTACTCCAGAGTATTTAAAAAAAAAACTGTTTTGGATCCGTCGTGGTTAAAAGTGTATGAAATATCTCTGGAAAAACGCGAACAATTTTCAACTGCTAGTTCACACGACTACATTCGAAACGTGATTCAGAGATGTTTTACGCCCGACCACATGGTAGGGAATGGTTCTTAACTAGCCGGGACAATATATACACATAGCCAATATTAGTTTCAGTCAGTTCATGTTTTTTATGCGTCCACTGGCCTTTTGACAGCTTATTTTTTACTTTGATTGAATGGTTTGATTTAAATAAATTATAATGTCAAAATTGAGATGTTATCCTTTCAATAGCAGCGTGGTTCACCATTCAGCATTTGATTTCTTTTATGTTTTGAGATTATTATATATTGTTGGAGGAAGAAGCTAATCGATGTCAGTAGAATTCTGATGTTTGCAGAACAGTTAATTTTTTCAAATAATTCTAATCTAATATACCTCTCCTGGGCTTTTCATTAGTGACAGAGCCATCATTCATAATAACGAATTAAATTTATTACGTTGCAGAGTTACCACAGTGGTTCATTCCTGTAGCTACATCCCTCACAACTTACAGTTGAGAGGTATAAAGTGTGCACACACACACACATGTACACAGTAAACAAGTAGCGACGGGGTTAGTACTAGAGCGCTTTCTCCGGCCAGTTGAGTTCTAACATGTACGTGGGAATCGTCATGATAGTCATAGAAAAAGATATTTTTTCCCACGTGTGTGCAACCACACGTGCTTGAAGATTGGGCCCCAGCTCAATAAAAACTGATTTGTTCATGTTGATAGTACACGTCTTGAGACATATAGGTTTGGTTGGTTGTTGGTTGGTTTGCGGAAGGCGACCAAACAGCGACGGGTTAGGAAAGGATGGGGAAGGAAGTCGGCCGTGCCTTTCAAAGGAAGCATAACGGCATTTGCCTGAAGCGGTTTAGGGAAATCACGGAAAATCTGTATCAGAATGGCCGCACGTGGGTTTGAACTGTCATCCTCCCGAAAGCCAGGCATGTAGGGATCATCAGTTTGGGAATGGATGGAGTTGTGAGGGGTAAAAGCTGTAAAGAGAGACTAAGCCAAAAAAAAAGAAAGGCAGTTTAAACTGCTCTAGGTTGCAGTTCGTATTCACGGATGAGTATTTGTGCACAGGACCGAGTAGCATGGAGAGCTAATATAAGCCAGTCTTGAGACTGAAGATCGTAACAATCGCAATGTACAGGGTCTTTCAAAATGGATAAAGGAGTTGTACACTCAATTTACAATTCTAAGTAATACATAAAATGCAAGAGTAACTCAAACAGTTTTTCTTACAAGTATTCAGTGTAAGCAGCATTCGTCACAGATCAATCGAGAGGCGAGTTGTTTCCAAACCTTGATCAGTGTGTCTGGAAAACTGTTACAACACTGATGTTTCTAAAGCCGAGTAGATCAAATGGTAGCGGAGGCACATAAATATGATCCTTTATGAACCCCAAAATGCAAAAATCGCTTGGTGTCACATCGTATGTGAAAGTGGAGGTCATACAAACCAAGCTGTGTCGTCTGACGCCTTGCGGTCAATCCAGCGCTCGAGCACTGAGTTACGACTGTGAGGCGGGCGCCATTTTAATGCTAAATAAAGTTCTGAAGTTCATCTTTCTCCAATCGAAGAAAGAGGCATAGTTACAGCGCGTCAAAATAAGAAACACCATAAACCGCCCTTCACCGAAAAAAGACAGGCCCAGACTGAACCATCTCGTGGGGATTTGCTGAACCCCAGATGCGTGCATTATCTTAGTCCACATTTCCACGTCAATGAAATGACAATCACTGGAGGCGATACGATTCAGAAAAATCTTCAACGTCATGCAGCAAAATTTCGCTTGCAAAGTTGGTATGTAGATCTTAATCTAAAAGTTTTAGAGATTATAACAACCACATATGCTAAGGATGTAGTTGTGTCTCGTTGACCCTCACAGTACCAGGGGGGCTATCTTTTGAAAATAAGGCAATCTAGTTAGTTATTTTATGCTTTAAAATTTAAAAAAAAATATTATTTTTCTTTAGCGAATTGTTCTATCAGATTCCATAAGTATTTAAAATTTTTCAGTGGAACTTAAACCAAAAATTTTAGTTTTAATCCTATATGTCACCTCCCCAATGAATGTCGTATTCAATACTTTCAGATTCAGTTGCTGTAAAAGACGTCAACTTGTAAAGATATTCGCCTTTTTTAAAAAAAATTTAGTGAGTGCTTAAATTGATCCCTCCCCCAGGTTGCATGGGTTAATGATAGTGCGCTGATGTTGCCTAGCATGTGCCGAAAAATATTTTCATGTTCAGGAAACTACCAACACCTTTAAAAGTATGTTGTCAATATAAGTCAACAACAATTAACAAATTTAGCATTTTTTAAAACTTTTTTATGTTGGCATGAAGTATACGACCATCCCCCCTTGGTAATGCACATTATGGAAAATGCGTTGGTATTTCTAGGGTTAAAAGTCTCCCCAGAGACGTCATTGGAATTGTTAATTTACGATTAGCTTTCCGAAATGATTTCTTTGGGCTACATCTGGAAGATCAAACAATACTGTTTGAGTTGCTCTTTCGTTTGATGTATACTTTATGATTCTAAGCTGAATATAATAAATGCTTTTCTTCTTTTTCAGGTCATCAGTCTACTGACTGGTTTGATGCGGCCCGCCACGAATTCCTTTCCTGTGCTAACCTCTTCATCTCAGAGTAGCACTTGCAACCTACGTCCTCAATTATTTGCTTGACGTATTCCAATCTCTGTCTTCCTCTACAGTTTTTGCCCTCTACAGCTCCCTCTAGTACCATGGAAGTCATTCCCTTATGTCTTAGCAGATGTCCTATCATCCTGTCCCTTCTCCTTATCAGTGTTTTCCACATATTCCTTTCCTCTCCGATTCTTCGTAGAACCTCAACATTCCTTACCTTATCAGTCCACCTAATTTTCAACATTCGTCTATAGCACCACATCTCAAATGCTTCGATTCTCTTCTGTTACGGATTTCCCACAGTCCATGTTTCACTACCATACGATGCTGTACTCCAGACGTACATCCTCAGAAATTTCTTCCTCAAATTAAGGCCGGTATTTGATATTAGTACACTTCTCTTGGCCATAAATGCCTTTACTGCCATAGCGAGTCTGCTTTTGATGTCCTCCTTGCTCCGTCCGTCATTGGTTATTTTACTGCCTAGGTAGCAGAATTCCTTAACTTCATTGCCTTCGTGACCATCAATCCTGATGTTAAGTTTCTCGCTGTTCTCATTTCTACTGCTTCTCATTACCTTCATCTTTCTCCGATTTACTCTCAAACCATACTGTGTACTCATTAGACTGTTCTTTCCGTTCAGCAGATCATTTAATTCTTCTTCACTTTCACTCAGGATAGCAATGTCATCAGCGAATCGTATCATTGATATCCTTTCACCTTGTATTTTAATTCCACTTCTGAACCTTTCTTTTATTTCCATCATTGCTTCCTCGATGTACAGATTGAAGAGTAGGGGCGAAAGGCAACAGCCTTGTCTTACACCCTTCTTAATACGAGCACTTCGTTCTTGATCGTCCACTCTTATTATTCCCTCTTGGTTGTTGTACATATTGTATATGACCCGTCTCTCCCTATAGCTTACCCCTACTTTTTTCAGAATCTCAAACAGCTTGCACCATTTTATATTGTCGAACGCTTTTTCCAGTTCGACAAATCCTACGAAAGTGTCTTGATTTTTCTTTAGCCTTACTTCCATTATTAGCCGTAACGTCAGAGTTCCCTCTCTCGTCCCTTTACTTTTCCTAAAGCCAAACTGATCGTCACCTAGCGCATTCTCAATTTACTTTTCCATTCTTCTGTATATTATTCTTGTAAGCAACTTCGATGCATGATCTGTTAAGCTGATTGTGCGATAATTCTCGCATTTGTCACCTATTGCCGTCTTCGGAATTGTGTGGATGATGCTTTTCCGAAAGTCAGATGGTATATCGCCAGACTCATATTCTACACACCAACGTGAATAGTCGTTTTGTTGCCACATCCCCCAATGATTTTAGAAATTCTGATGGAATGTTATCTATCCCTTCTACCTTATTTGACCGTAAGTCCTCCAAAGCTCTTTTGAATTCCGATTCTAATACTGGATCCCCTATATCTTCTAAATCGACTCCTGTTTCTTCTTCTATCACTTCAGACAAATCTTCACCCTCATACAGGCTTTCAATGTATTCTTTCCACCTATCTGCTCTCTCCTCTGCATTTAACAGTGGAATTGCCGTTGCACTCTTATTGTTACAACCGTTGCTTTTAATGTCACCAAAGGTTGTTTTGACTTTCGTGTATGCTGAGTCTGTCCTTCCGACAATCATATGTTTTTCGATGTCTTCACACTTTTTCCTGCAGCCATTTCGTCTTAGCTTCCCTGCACTTCCTATTTATTTCATTCCTCAGCGACTTGTATTTCTGTATTCCTGATTTTCCCGGAACATGTTTGTACTCCCTCCTTCCATCAATCAACTGAAGTATTTCTTCTGTTACCCATGATTTCTTCGCAGCTACCTTCTTTGTACCTATGTTTTCCTTCCAAACTTGTGTGATGGCCCTTTTTAGAGATGTCCATTCCTCTTCAACTGTACTGCCTACTGCGCTATTCCTTATTACTGTATCTATAGCGTTAGAGAACTTCAAACGTATCTCGTCATTCCTTAGCACTTCCGTATCCCACTTCTTTGCGTATTGATTCTTCCTGACTAATGTCTTGAACTTCAGCCTACTCTTCATCACTACTATATTGTGATCTGAGTCCATATCTGCTCCTGGGTGCGCCTTACAATCCAGTATCAGATTTCGGAATCTCTGTCTGACCATGATGTTATCTAATTGAAATCTTCCCGTTATCTCTCGGCCTTTTCCAAGTATACCTCCTCCTCTTGTGATTCTTGAACAGGGTATTCGCTATTACTAGCTGAAACTTGTTACAGAACTCAATTAGTCTTTCTCCTCTTTCATTCCTTGTCCCAAGCTAATATTCTCCCGTAACCTTTTCTTCTACTGCTTTCCCTACAACTGCATTCCAGTCGCCTATGACTATTAGATTTTCGTCCCTTTTTACATACTGCATTACCCTTTCAATATCCTCATACACTTTCTCTATCTGTTCATCTTCAGCTTGCGACGTCGGCATGTATACCTGAACTATCGTTGTCGGCGTTAGTCTGCTGTCGATTCTGATTAGAACAACCCGGTCACTGAACTGTTCACAGTAACACACCCTCTGCCCTACCTTCCTATTCATAACGAATTCTACACCTGTTATACCATTTTCTGCTGCTGTTGATATTACCCGATACTCATCTGACCAGAAATCCTTGTCTCCCTTCCACTTCACTTCACTGACCCCTACTATATCTATATTGAGCCTTTGCATTTCCCTTTTCAGATTTTCTAGTTTCCCTACCACGTTCAAGCTTCTGACATTCCACGCCCCGACTCGTAGAACGTTATCCTCTCGTAGATTATTCAATCTTTTTCTCATGATAACCTTCCCCTTGGCAGCCCCCTCCCGGAGTTCCGAATGGGGGACTATTCCGGAATCTTTTGCCAATGGAGAGATCATGACACTTCTTCAATTACAGGCCACATGTCCTGTGGATACACGTTACGTGTCTTTAATGCAGTGGTTCCCATTGCCTTCTGCATCCTCATGTCGTTGATCATTGCTGATTCTTCCGCCTTTATGGGCAATTTCCCACCCCTAGTACAAGAGAGTGCCCTGAACCTCTATCCGCTCCTCCGCACTCTGTGACAAGGCTGTTGGCAGAATGAGGCGGACTTCTTATGCCGGAAGTCTTCGGCCGCCAATGGTGACTATTTATCAAAATTTAGGCGGTGGCGGGGATCGAACCCGGGACCGAAGACGTTTTGATTATTAATCAACGACGCTACTCCTAGACCACGGGTACATTCTACAATGCCTTGAAATTCGTATACCCATTTTGATAAACTCTGTATTTTCGTATAATGTTATTTTGACTCTTCCCTTATTCTCCTTTTTCTTTGCATCTGTGTCCTATGGTTCGTCTCGTCTCCGCCAACGAAGCATTTTCACAATCTCTCTTTCAATGCCCTCACTCTCCCCCCCCCCCCCCACCTCTCTCCCTCTCACTCTCTCTCTCTCTCTCTCTTCCTCTGTCTACATATCCTTCTCATGGCAACACTCCAGGAGATCGAGGAGATTATCGGCTGCAGTGTGCGGTACTTCAGGCAATCCTTAGGGAATGAGTTACAGTTAAGCCAGTCTCGATTTCTGCGCCCCCGGCACAAACGTACAGGATATTTATCGATGCGCATTCATTCGGCGCATCGTTTTACGAGCCGCTATAGGTTCGACAGGCCTTTGCAATGTCCATCCTAGACGGATGAGCATGCGTGTAGAACATGGCGCTTTGTCGGCACGCTAAATCTCTTACTGACGTGCAACAACCGCTTGCAGCCGGCGGCTGTGCTTTATTTGTCGAGGGAACAGAGCTGTACGCGGAAACAGATAGAACTAAATCATGCTGTCTCGTAATTACAAATTAAACGACCAACGCTATGAAAATTATCGCCAGTAGAAAGCCAAATATCTCTTTTGTCAGCTTGACTGGTAGGCGATTCTGTATCAGCGTATGTGTTGAGTTTCAGAGCTCTGTCCATCACTAAGACGAATTTCCTTGATGAAATCATTCGGCTTTTCTGTGTGCGAGTCCCTTTCGATGCTCGCTTGTCTCGACGTTCCTCCCACCTAATTGCTCGTAAGGTTGACCGAAAACACGCCTTTTCATTTCTGTCGTCCAAATTTGCTCTTTTTTGTTCTTTACTAGATTAAATAGTCACGCACCAGCAAGTATGTTGTAGCGTTTGATAAACTCTGGATCAGTCGGCGATAGGTTTTACCATTCTGCCTAGTGTGCCATTTTAGAGAAGCATTAAAATACAAAAAAATGACGAAACCGGTTCCCCTCGCATTTTTTCCACCAGAAACGGCCTGTACATGAAATTTTCATAAATATAGTGTATTTAACCGTTAATGCACAGTCTGGCCAAAAATTGGAACGAATATAAGATTTATAGGACGCAGTCTCTACCTTGGAATAAATAAAATATGAATATATGCACGTACTGATAATTCACTAAATATCACAGCTACTACGACTGAAGATAGTATTTATACACAGAAAAAGGTCAGCAATTTCCCACATTGACTTTGGAATACAGCAGTATGACCAGATCTCAGACATGAGATCTCACAGTTCTCAGCACATCTCTGTTAAATGTACTCTTTCGCAGCCAAAGTACTGTAATTTACATTATAAATTTGGATCCAAGTCCATCAATAGCGTAAAGGCTGTCTTTCAAGAATCATTAGTGCATCCTTCAAATATGCTGTGGGAATTTCGTAATCATATTACACCAAAAGCTTGTGCAAAGTAGTGGAGTGCTGTGCCTGTTTACATAGTTCGTAATCTGATTCTTAATCTGTGGTCGAAAAGGTAAAATATGCTATGAAAGATACTCCCCAATGGGAAGTGGAGTGCTGTGCCTGTTTACATAGATCGTAATCTGATTCTTAATCTGTGGTCAAAAAGGTAAAATATGCTGTGAAAGATACTCCCCAATGGGAAAAAGAAACAGCGTTGATTGGTTGGCTCAGAAGCAGAAAGAAGGGTCCTTATAAATGCCTAATGCTGTGAGTGTGGTTGAGATGTGAAGATTACGTCTGTGAAAAATTATACAATAAATCACGCGAGTGGTACGAAGCACGTATTTAATTGTGGTGCCCAGCAAAGGCAACCTAAACTTACCTATACGTCGTCATTGGTAACTCAACATTACGTGACAGTTAAGGTCAGTGAAATTCGCCTTGCTAGGTTTGTTGCTGAGCATGATTTACCATTTCGGGTTGTTGAACATTTATCGAAACTCATCCAGGTTGCGTGTCCTGATCCGCAAGTTGCCAAATGTCTTCAATGTGGCTGAACAAAAGTCGCTGGAATATAAATGATGTTACAGGCAAGGAAAGTTTTGTGAAAGTAATTGACATGCTTAAGACAACAAAATTTTGCCTTATTGTGGACTAATCAACAGATAACGGGTGCATAAAATATTTGTATTTGGCGGTTCGTGTTCTGAGTGAAGGAAACATTATAAATGCGGCCATCTTTCTAGAACTGATTCCTCTTGATGATACTATTATTTATACATTACACCATGAGGGTGACAAATTCTTCTGATACAATAATATTCCTTACCAAGAGAACATGTTTCACAGTGGATGAAGCGAATGCTATGTGACGGGTCCGTCATTCCCTATCCACTTCGGTTAAGCAAGAATTGTTCGTGATATCATGTATTTGCCGTTCAATTGAGCTATTCTCTTCCTACGCTTGTTTCACCCTTACTAGAGGCATTAAAGACCTAGCAGCGATGTGTATCATTATTTGCAGTGTAGCCCTAAACGTATTGGTAAACTGAAAGAGTTTCAGAACTTTTATATCGCACAAATTACTTCATCCCAGTCAGACACACTGGTTCTCTGTTACGTATAGTTGAATGCAGGCTTCTTGAGCAATATGATTCTCTGAAACCGCTTCTTATCGATGCTGTGGCTCACGGCAGGTACTGGCAAGCGACACAATACTTAAAAAAAAATTGATAATACTACAAGACTCATTTTCTGTTTTTTGGATTTTATGTTGTCTATCTTCAACACACTTAATCTCAAGCTTACACTATGTTTCGTGACATTGAGACAACTTCGAAAATGCAGTTAGAATGTTACCACAAGGAAAATTATCTAGAATCAAGACCCTTAAAATAAGTTCAATATCGAAATCCCATTCATTTGAAATCTCTTGATAAACTGTACTTGGGAGCGAAGGTTTGGTTGAACATTTATAAAAATACAAACCTGAGTTTTGGCCATTTGTAGAACTTTAAACTTCGATGCTTCGACTTTTTGATTGAGAGTGCTCAACTGATATTCAAACGGTTTCCTGTCAGTGATAATGTTGTAAGAGATTTAGACACACTTGACTCAATTTTCGCTAGAGACAAGAGAATTCTGACCGTGGCCAAACTTGCATCAGAGTGGATACTTTGATTGAAAATGGCATTCAAGAAATAGGAGGCTGTTCAGAAAGAAAGAAGAGTACAGATTCGGCTGGATGCTGGATTGCTTTCCGTAAGCTAAATCGGGTAGACGAACAATTCTGTTTCGTAAGTTATCAGCCATGATGATGTCGCTATTGTGCTTACCTAATTCGTCGCCTAGTGTGGAAATAATATTTTCGGCAATAAACAGAATGAAGACAAAAGTAAGAAACAGACTGAGAACTAAAACGGTAACAGGACTTTTACATACCAAAAGGAATGCGAGTTTTGCACTCTGTTACGACTTTCCTATTGGTACGGAATTTCTACATATGATGACTTATGACATTTGTAAGGATCGTGAGGAGTAAGAAGAAGAAACATGGACTGGTGAGTAAAAATAATATAACTATCTCTCAACGTTGCTGTTTGTTATTTTAAACCGTAAGTGGTATGATGGGGTCATGTGGACTGGATTTTTTTTTAGTCCTAATGTTTGTAACACTCTGGCGTCGCAGATCTCACAAGCGAATTGTCCAGTCCCACATGTCGGAACCAACCCTGAAATTTTTTATGCAGGAAGAATACAACGAAGGAAATGCACTGCAAAAAGTTTAGCCGCTAAGACGCATTAGAAGCATTTTTTAAATGTTCAAGCTGCTCAGTTTTGCCTCACAAGGAACCGCTTGTAACAGACATACAGCCATTCCTGCCAAGCACGCGAATTGGCCGTGGACAGTGAGTATAGCGCCGAGTAGCGCAAATATACAGGATGACACACATGAATTTTCAGCGCCTAGGCCATACAGAATTATTGTTTTGAATAACAGGCAGTTCCTATCAACAGCTAAGCTGTTGCAGATGTAATTCTTACAAAGGTGACTAACAGAGGACAATGAAAGCAGTGTCTGATGTTACATTACTAACGACTTCCACTTTTCTGGACTTTAATTTGTTGAAATGAAATATTTCTTACACTTACATCATATTAAACTTTCCGATAGTAAATTTACTATTCTAATTCTTTCGTATTTTGTGCCCGTACAACAATTACTCTTTCAGTTGGCGACAGACTGACCCTACCATAACGAGATTTTTCTAACAAAGTATTTTCTTCTTTCCTATAACGTATGGCGTTACCTTCTCGTAATGAAATAAAAGTAGCCGACCCTTAACTCGATGGATGTGTCCAGTCAAAGCTCGATAAAGTAGAAATCGAGTTTAGCTTGAATGATGACGCAGATCTTGGTCAAAATTATAGAAACAAACGTGACAGTGATTCAGAGTTAGGCGAATGGAGAGGAAAGTGAAAACTTCGTGGAAAATGAAAAAGTGTTAGAAGCAACAGGATCAAAAGATAGGAAAACAAAGTTTTCTGTTTCAGTTGTAGCACAAAAACATTCAGTGACTACTGAAAAAAAGTTCGTATGAACTTTGTAAAAATCTCTGTTTCGTTTTGTTTATTTCCTGATTGAAGAAATTAACAATTAATATTATTTCATTGCTATGGATCCTACTCTCATAATCCATTAATAATTTCTAACTCATCTATTTTATGATATTAAAAAACATATCAATCATTCTTTGCTAAGAGAATTTTTGTTACATAAAGTATTTATTGGAGAAGAAATTGCTTACAGTTCATTGTAAGTCAGGTTTTTAAGGAAGTTCACTATAAAATATTAATAATTGTTACGATTAAATTGATTATAAGAGATTTTTTTATTGCCATTACCCTAGTTACAGATAGAGGACTTCTTATGTATGTATAAAGAAGACTAACTTCAGAAACCTTTTCTATATCTTTCGAAATTTTTAACCTTCATCTTCCGAAAGAAAATTCGGACCTGGCAACACTGACAGGATCTACTGATGTGAAAAAGGAAACTGCAACCTGGCTGAAATTTGCTAAAATACGAACTTAGTTCACAAAATCATAAACAGCAACTTAATAAGCGACAGCGTCTAGCAATGTGAAATAGAAGTCAAGAATACCTGAACGTAAGTACCAAAGTATACACACGTATACACATACAGAAATAACATTAAAAAATTTTTTCAAATAATAAAATTATGTATACTGTTCACAGAAAGTTTGACAACGGCAATTAGAGCCGAAATAGGTCATTCGAAATAGAGAAATTCGATTAAAGCAGCGGACTTGTATTCATATTTATTACGTCATTACAAGACTTATATCACATTACATGGTTAGAATAACGTAAATAACTTTACTTTACAGTTCTATACAGGCCAAAACGAAGAAAACGTGGAACGAAAAAATTATGTTATTGCAGAGAACCTTGTGTAAGGCTTGTATATACCACAAAAACTAGATCAGCATCAAAAAGAAATTCACGTACAGATTTAAATTTATGTGACAATCATTTAGCGACAGTATAAATTTCTATTTAAATTTATAAAATCAATGAAAGTAATTGAAAAGATTTGGGAAAGAAGCTACATATACGTAATAGCATAAGAAATCCTAAATTCAGTAAACGTTTCACCATCCTTTGAAAGCTGTAGCCTGCATAGCACTTTTCAGATATCAAGTATCACTTCAATACATTGACAGATATAAATTACAGAACATGTTAAATGGGAATCACTCTGTTCCATCTCGTATACCCATAGTTCACAACCATCGAAAAACACACATCGCTTCCGCGCTTACCAGCAACCAGCAACATCTGTCTATTTCTGTACTGATATTACTACCGATTTATACTGCCAATTATCGATACAGTATTAAGCCGTCTCATTTGAAGATTTTAAGATTTTTTCATCATGAGAAGCTATTTAGAGTAATCTACATATATCCAGAATGAGATTTTCACTCTGCAGCGGAGTGTGCGCTGATATGAAACTTCCTGGCCTTTCGCGGGCAAGTGCTCTACCATTTGAGCTAGCCAAGCACGACTCACGCCCCGTCACAGATTGTAGAGCACTTGCCCGCGAAAGGCAAAGGTTCCGATTTCGAGTCTCGGTCCGGCACACAGTTTTAATCTGCCAGGAAGTTTCAGTCTATATATATATATATATATATATATATATATATATATATATATATATATATATATATATATATAGAAGAACAGACGACCTGCTGATGCAGCTGTGAAGATTTGAAGATGATCCAGAAAAACTGAGACGGAAAGTAAGATACACAAAAAATTATTTTTAAAGAACAAAACACGCAATAAACGAACGATAGTACAAAAATAATGAAAAATATGTATGAGACTGTGTGTAGTTTCGTCTTGAGACGCACCACTTTAGGCAGAAGTAATTTCACGTAAATGTTTTCTGGCGAAATTAAGTACAAAACACATAATTACAGACGTTCTTGTACCGTTTCGATGTGTCTAATACTGCACTCTCACTTCGATATTGAAATCCATAAACTTATTTTGGCTTTCAGGTAATTTTTATTTTGTCTCATTTATTTAATCCACATTTAGTGACTCGCTAGCATATTTTTAATACCCTGCAAATGTCAGATTGTACGAATGATCATTATCGACAAAAATGGCTCTCTTTCTTCAGTGGTGCTCACTTTCCCATGGAAGAGTATGACCCATCAAAACTCTACATTTGCCGGGGCTTGAGCATCAGTCTTTAATTCTAGGTGACAAGATTTCAGCGTCATTACTTATCTTTAGTGAAACTGGAAATTACCATTGACCATGCTGTACTTTGGAACATAACAAGCATAAGTCTACAGCTGCAGATCCCGTGTGTGTCCTTACTGCTTGGTTTCCGACTTGCACTTTAAGTACACATGGACAGATGTCTCAAGAAATAATTCCATGCAGTACGTTTGAATGGTGAAGGCCACATTAGTTGATGTATGCTAGTTATAATTTTGATTTTACCTACAAGAAAATTATTTCGTTCCTTAAGCATACATATTGAGAAGCGAGATTCTGTTACGGCTTCGGATGGTTTTGTGTGTGTTTAGGGGGAATGGGGACGAGCAGCTGAATTAAATCATAAATCCAAATATCTCACCTTTACTAAACTTTCTCTTGCTGACTACCCTACAAAATTATGAAAGGAAAAATGTTTTTCGCTTTCTACTTTTCCGCTGTCCATGCAGTAGAAGAACCGCCTGAACCATGACGCTACAATTTATTAATTTTTTACTACAAACTGTATTAGCGACGTATTATGCAGACAATATGCACATATACCACTAAATGAAACTGAAAACTTTTATCATACACTACTGGCCATTAAAATTGCTACACCATGAAGAAATGCAGATGATAAAAGGGTATTCATTCGACAAATATATTATACTAGAACTAACATACGATTACATTTTCACGCAAGAAATCAGTACCCAGAACAATCAACGCTGGTCGTAATAACGGCCTTGATACTCCTGGGCATTGAGTCAAACAGAGCTTGGATGTCGTGTGCAGGTACAGCTGCCCTTGCAGCTTCAACACGATACCACAGTTCATCAGGAGTAGTGACTGGCGAATTGTGACGAGCCAGTTGCTCGACCTCCATAAACCAGACGTTTTCAATCGGTGAGAGATCTGGAGAATGTGCTGTCCAGAGCAGCATTCGAACATTTTCTGTATCCAGAAAGGGCCCGTACAGGACCAGCAACATGCGGACTTGCATTATCCTGCTGAAATGTAGGGTTTCGCAGGGATCGAATGAAGGGTAGAGCCACGGGTCGTAACACATCTGAAATGTAACGTGCACTGCAAACTGCCGTCAATGCGAACAAGAGGTGACCGAGACGTGTAACCAATGGCTCCCCATACCATCACACCGGGTGATACGCCAGTATGGCGATGACGAATACTTGCTTCCAATGTGAGTTCACCGCGATGTCGCCAAACGCGGATGCGGCCATAATGATGCTGTAAACAGAACCTGCATTCATCCGAAAAAATGACGCTTAGTCATTCGTGCACCCAGGTTCGTCGTTGAATACACCATCACAGGCGCTCCTGTCTGTGATGCAGCATCAAGGGTAACCGCAACCATGGTCTCCGAGCTGATAGTCCATGCTGCTGCAAACGTCGTCGAACTGTTCCTGCAGATGGTTGTTGTCTTGCAAACGTCCCCATCCGTTGACTCCGGGATTGAGACGTGGCTGCACGATCCGTTACAACCATGCGTATAAGACGCCGGTCATCTCGACTGCTAGTGATACGAGGCCGTTGGGATCCAACACGGCGTTCCGTATTACCCTTCTGAATCTACCGATTCCATATTCTGCTAACAGTCGCTGGATCTCGACCAACGTGAGCAGCAGTGTCGCCATACGATAAACCGCAATCGCGATAGACTACAATCCGACCTTTAACTGAGTAGGAAACGTGATGGTACGCATTTCTCCTCTTTACACGAGGCATCACAACAACGTTTCACTAGGCAACGCCTGTCAACTGCTGTTTGTGTATGAGAAATCGGTTGGAAACTTTCCTGATGTCAGCACGTTGTAGGCGTCGCCACCGGCGCGAACCTTGTGTGAATGCTCTGAAAAGCTAATCATTTGCATATCACACCATCTTCTTCCTGTCGGTTAAATTTCGCGTCTGTAGCACGTCATCTTCGTGGTGTAGCATTTTTAATGGCCAATAGTGTAGTTTCGGCTATCAACACAGTCATCTCGATATCATGAAACATTCTCGATTGATGTTGGTGCCATTACGGCTTTACATATCGTTAAGATCTTTCTTAAAATGACAACAGTATATGACGCAGCTAAAAACAATTTTTGATCATTTGTGGTCAATGTAATCGAACGATGGTCATAAAACAAATGTGTTATGCTGTTAAAACCTGGTAACTGACACAATCAGTATTTACACCATATACATGGTGATCTCTGTAAGGAGATGACGTAAATATTCATTGTGTCAGTTACTAAATTGTAATGGCATAGCGCCTTTGTTTTATTATCATTGTTCAATTACACTGGCAGCGAACGATGAAAAGTTGTTTCTACTTACGTCATGTTTGTATGTTGTCGTTTTAAGAAAATTTTTAGCGGTGTGTGAAGCCGTATTGGCACTAACACTAAACTACATTGTTAGGCGAATCTAGTAATCTATCCAAATTGAGATTTCATGTGTGATCTTGACTACATGAATATTCTATCCCTATAAAAAAAAAATTATTTGTGTTTTCCTGATACTGTCTATTTTATTTCCTTTGTCAGTCACCATGCACTTTGTTTGTCTCTTACTGATCTCCATACTTTAATCACTACAGGCAGAATTAAATATATTATCTCTTTGTGGACGCGACTTTTACTTCCTGCTACTAACACATTTTCCGTACATCCACATCTACATCTGCATGGATACTCTGCAAGTCTCATTTAAGTCCCTGGCAGTGGGTTCATTGAACCAGCTTCACAATTCCCTATTATTTCTATCTCTTATAGCGCGTGGAAATAACTAACACCTATATGTTTCCGTACGAGCTCTGAGTTCCCTTATTTTATCATGGTTATCGTTTCTCCTTATGTAGGTCGGCGTCAACAAAATATTTTCGCATTCGGAGGAGAACGTTTGTGATAGCAATTTCTTGATAAGGTTCCGTCGCAACGAAATACGCCTTTTTTTTTAATGATGTCCAGCCCAAATCCTGTATCATTTCAGTGACACTCTCTCCCACATTTCGCGATAATACAAAACGTGCTTTCCTTCTTTGAACTTTTTCAAAGTACTCCGTCTGTCCTATCTGTTAAGAATCTCACACCGCGCAGCAGTATTCTAAAAGAGGATAGACAAGCATAGTGTAGGCAGTCGCCTTAGTAGATCTGTTACATTATCTAAGTGTCCTGTAAATAAAACGCAGTCTTTGGTTCGCCTTCCCAATAATATTTTTTATGTGTTCCTTCCAATTTAAGTTGTTCTCAATTGTAATTCCTAGGTACTTAGTTGAATCTGCGGCCTTTAGATTTGACTGATTTATCGTGTAACCGAAATTTAACGAATTCCTTTCAGCACTCATGTGAATGACCCAACACTTTTCGTTATTTAGGGTCATTACCAGTTTTCGCACCAGTCAGATATCCTCTCTAAATCGTTTAGCAATTTGTTTTGAACTTCTGATGTCTTTATTAGTCGAGAAACGACAGCGTCATTTGCAAACAACCTAACAGGGCTGCTCAGATTGTCTCCCAGATCGTTTATATAGATAAGGAACAGCAAAGGGCCTGTAACACTACCTTGGGGAATGCCAGAAATCACTTCTGCTTTGGCCGGCCGGTGTGGCCGTGCGGTTCTAGGCGCTTCAGTCTGGAACCGCGTGACCGCTACGGTGGCAGGTTCGAATCCTGTCTCGGGCATGGATGTATGTGATGTCCTTAGGTTAGTTACTTTTAAGTAGTTCTACGGGACTGATGACCAAAGATATTAAGTCCCATAGTGCTCAGAGCCATTTGAACCATTTTTTCACTTATGCTTTACTTGATGAGTTTCCATCTATTATTACGAACTGTGACCTCTCTGACAGGAAATCACAAATCCAGTCACATAACTGAGACGATATTCCATAAGCAGGAAATTTCACTACAAGCTGCTGATGTGGTACAATGTCAAAAGCCTTCCGGAAATCGAGAAATACGGAATCGATATGAAATCCCTTGTCAGTAGCACTGAACACTCCATCAAATAAAGAGCTAATTATAAATTACCTCGAAGAAAACGGTCTATTGACACACAGGCAACATGGGTTTAGGAAACAGAAGAACGTTGTTTCCTAAACCCATGTTGCCTGTGTGTCAATAGACCGTTTTCTTCGAGGTAATTTATAATTTGCGAACACAATACACGTTCCTAAATCCTGCTACATATTGACGTTAACGATGTGGGCCTGTAATTTAGTGGATTACTCCTACTACTTTTATTGAATATTGATGTGACCTGTGCAACTTTCCAGTCTTTGGGTGCGGATCTTTCATCGAGCGAACGGTTGTATATGATCGTTAAGTATGGAGCTATTGCATCAACATACTCTGAAAGGAACCTAACTAGTGTACAGTCTGGACCAGAGGACTTGCTTTTATTACGTGATTTAAGTTGCTTCACTACTCCGAGGATATCTACATCTATGTTACTCTTGTTTGCAGCTGTTCTTTATTCGAATTCTGGAATAATTACTTCGTCTTTGCCAGCTCTGTTTTCGATAGTATCTCCATTGCTATCGTGCAGAGAAGGCATTGATTGTGTCTTGCCGCTAGATATTTTACATACGACCAGAATCTCTTTGGATTTTCTGCCAGGCTTGGAGACAAAGTTTCGTTGTGGAAACCATTATAAGCATCTCGCATTGAAGTTTGCGCTAAATTTCGAGCTTTCGTAAAAGATCGCAAATACTGGAGATTTTGCGTCTGTTCAAATTTGGCATGGGTTTTTTTTTCGTTGTTTCGGCAACAGTGTTCTGACCAGTTTTGTGTACCAAGGAGAATCAGCTCAGTAGTTTGTTAATTTATTTGGTAAAAATCTCTCAACAGCTGCCGGTATAATTTCTTTGAATTTAAGCCACATCTGGTCTGCACTTATACTGTTAATTTGAAAGAAGTGGAGATTGTCCCACAGGAAGGCGTGAAGTGAATTTTTATCTGCTTTTTTGAAAAGGTATGTTCTCCGTTAATTTTTGGAGGATTTGGGGGTTACAAAATTCAATCTCGCTACGACAATCATGTGTTCGCTAATCCCTGTATCCGTTTTGATGCCCAATTGAAGTTCATCTTTCCAACCGCTGTAGAAATAACACCAGTGGTCAGAATGACCTCAAATTGCAAAGGAAAAGTATCGGAGAAGGGGAAAACGTATGGCAGAAGAAAATAGGTAGTTACAATATGTAGCAATAGATGGCGCTGTAAGCTTCATAATTTAATAGTAGTGGACTACATCTGACAAATAATCATACAAACATGCCTAAGGTGTACGTTTGAAGTTTCACAAACCACTGCTCAGTGTGCATAGGTATACAGGTGTGATACTGTTAGTTTCGTAAGCCCATCCTCCACGGCAAGGTCGTATCACAACGGATGGGAAAAATCGGTTTTTAATTGTCCTGAGGCCAAAAACCGCATAAAAAGCACCAATCACATCGGTTTTTAATTGTCCTGAGGCCAAAAACCACATTAGTCAAAATCAAATCGGATTATTAATTTCCGCGTGACTGGCACAAATATGCTGTCCACCGTTTTCTGCAGCAAATTGAAATCGAGAAACAGCATGTTCCACAACTGATCGAAGAGTTTCCGGGATCACTTTCGGAAAGTGTTGCGCAATGCGTGCCTTCAATGTAGCTAAGTTTGCAATCGGAACACTGAACACATTTTTCAGATAGCTCCAGAGCCAGAAGTCACACGGATTACGATCAGGTGACCGGGACGGCCAGGCTGTAGGGAAATGGCTGCTGATAATTCTAGCATTTCCGAAATGGCGCTCCAGCAGCTGATTAAGTGGATTTACAATGTGCCGAGGTGCGCCATCTTGAATAAAAATGATCCTATCCACACATCCAAGTTGTCGGAGAGCTGGAATGACGTGGTTGCGCAAAAGACACCCATAGCGCTTACCACAGACAGCACAGATAACCGGACCGGAAGCACCAGTCTCTTCGAAAAGATATGGCCCTATGATAAATGATGCCATAAACCCGCACCACACAGTCACCTTTTCAAGTTTAAGTGATACTGGTTGATTTGGGTGTGGATTTTCCGTTGCCAGTTTCGACATTTCTGTGTATTGACATATCCTGTCAGATGGAAGTGGTCTTCGTCTGTCCACAAAATCTTCCAAGGCCAGTCATTGTCAACTGCCATTCGAACAAGAAATTCTAAAGCAAAGGTCTCTCTTGCCGGCAGGTCAACAGGAAGTAAGTCGTGTTCAAGGGTATTTTTGAATGGGTAGCAAAGATGGCTCTTTAGTAGGATTTTACCCACAGTGCTCACGGGTATGTCCACTGTTTGGGCAATTCTCCGTGCAGTACACGTTTGTATTCAAACATTATGAATCACCTCGAAGGGAACGATCTATTGATACGTAATCAGCATGGTTTCAGAAAACATCGTTCTTGTGCAACGCAGCTAGCTCTTTATTCGCACGAAGTAATGGCCGCTATCGACAGGTGATCTCAAGTTGATTCCGTATTTCTAGATTTCCGGAAAGCAGGTGTTCCCCAGAGAAGCGTCCTGGGACCTCTGCTGTTCCTGATCTATATAAATGACCTGGGTGACAATCTGAGCAGTTCTCTTAGGTTGTTCGCAGATGATGCTGTAATTTACCGTCTAGTAAGGTCATCCGAAGACCAGTATCAGTTGCAAAACGATTTAGAAAAGATTGCTGCATGGTGTGGCAGCTGGCAGTTGACGCTGAGTAACGAAAAGTGTGAGGTGATCCACATGAGTTCCAAAGGAAATCCGTTGGAATTCGATTACTCGATAAGTTGTACAATTCTCAAGGCTGTCAATTCAACTAAGTACCTGGGTGTTAAAATTACGAACAACTTCAGTTGGAAAGACCACATAGATAATATTGTGGGGAAGGCGAGCCAAAGGTTGCCTTTCATTGGCAGGACACTTAGAAGATGCAACAAGTCCACTAAAGAGACAGCTTACACTACACTCGTTCGTCCTCTGTTAGAATATTGCTGCGCGGTGTGGGATCCTTACCAGGTGGGATTGAAGGAGGCCATCGAAAGGGTGCATAAAAGGGCAGCTCGTTTTGTATTATCACGTAATAGGGGAGAGAGTGCGGCACATATGATACGCGAGTTGGGATGGAAGTCATAAAACCAAAGACGTTCTTCGTCGCGGCGATATCTATTTACGAAATTTCAGTCACCAAATTTCTCTTCCGAATTCGAAAATATTTTGTTGATGCCAAACTACATAGGCAGGAATGATCATCAAAATAAAATAAGAGAAATCAGAGCTCGAACAGAAAGGTTTAGGTGTTCATTTTTCCCGCGCGCAGTTCGGGAGTGGAATGGTAGAGAGATAGTATGATTGTGGTTCGATGAACCCTCTGCCAAGCACTTAAATGTGAATTGCAGAGTATGAAACGTCCCCTTAGAAAAATTGTACATGACTGTGCTTAAACTGACACACAATATTTTTAGCGCAAAGCAATCTGACTTTCAGAAGTCCCTACAAAAGAATGGCCCTGACTAACAAAATTTCAAAACTCCGCCATCTCTCTCCCCACATATATTATTTCTTCTGAAGGCATTCAGCCGGATCCTGAAAAGTTAGAAGCAATCAGAGCCATTCCAGTTCCATCCACAAAAAAACAAGTCCGCAGTTTTCTAGGTCTCGTAAATTTTTACCGTCGTTTTCTGAATATGCAAATTCTTGTTACACCAAAACTTTGTTCTCTCACTGGAAAAAATACTATTGGGAACTGGGACGAACAAGTACAGTTGGAGGTGAGCCGCCAGCAGTGGTGGAAGTGGGGAGAGAGATGGCGGAGTTTTGAAATTTGTAATACTGGATATTATGAACTGCTATGTATATTATGATTTTTCAACACTATTAAGGTAAATACATTGTTTGTTCTCTATCAAAATCTTTCATTTGCTAACTATGCCTATCAGTAGTTAGTGCCTTCCGTAGTTTGAATCTTTTATTTAGCTGGCAGTAGTGGCGCTCGCTGTATTGCAGTAGTTCGAGTAACCAAGATTTTTGTGAGGTAAGCGATTTGTGAAACGCATAGGTTAATGTTAGTCAGGGCCATTCTTTTGTAGGGATTTTTGAAAGTCAGAGTGCGTTGCGCTAAAAATATTGTGTGTCAGTTTAAGCACAGTCATGTATAATTGTTCAAAGGGGACGTTTCAAGTAATCATGTAGATGTAGATGTAAATGTAGATGCACACCACCGCTCGTCCCTGTATTGCTGTGGCCACTGCTTCCACTGACTTCGAATCAATTCGTTTCCTCGTTCTACCAGGTTGCACACAAAAGAACCCGACTTTTCGAATTTCCGAGTCATTTTCCTCAGATCCACGGCAGCCATCGGACCAAGCCTTTTTTCAAACCATTCAGTGTCCAAAACTTCCGCAGAGCGACGTGTGTACTGTCACCATTCTTGTAATACAGCTTTATAAGCAGTGCGCGATCTTCCTTTGAGACAGTCTTGGCGAACGTCACAGACGCGAAAGGAGGAAACGCCGTGTACCCGGCGTGTTTATACCAACTTCAATGAGTCGTACGCATGACAGGTGTTTGCATTTACGTATTCTGACACATACAGTGCTATCTATTGATCAACTTTCGCACTACATTTTTCATCTGCCATACGTTTTCCCCCTTCTCCGATAGTGAAAAATGGCTCTGAGCACTACGGGACTTAACTTCTAAGGTCATCAGTCCCTTAGAAGTTAGAACTACTTAAAACTAACTAATCTAAGGACATCACACACATCCATTCACGATGCAGGATTCGAACCTGTGACCGTAGCGGTCGCGCGGTTCCAGACTGTAGCGTCTAGAACCGCTCGGCCACCCCGGCCAGCTCTCCGATAATATTCCGTTGCAATTTGACGTCATTCTGATCAGTGGCTTTATTTCTACAGCGCTCTTAAAGTTTAACTTTAATTGTAATCGCCCTGTATATACCAGTCTCCTCTTCTTCTAATCATGTCCTTTCTTTTTCAAAATACTCATCGTCTGGCCACATTGTATCCAGTTAAAAGCCTTTCCTAAATCAGCACATACTAAAATAACTTTACCTCTCTCAACATATCTCTCTCCTATCCTCCTTAGTAGTCGAATTGCATTTCTTCTTCCTTTACGTACCTAAATCTGATTGTAAAATTAACCTTCTAGTCCTCACTTTTTTTTGTATTCTTCTGTTTCTAATTTGGTATCGTTACTGATGGGATAAAATGTTTTGACCATTCATCTGTTCGTTATGTCATTACAAAGGCGGACTATTACTTTCTTCCTTCAGATTCCAAGCTCATCACTTCTGCTAACAGTTCACCAGTTTCAAATATCGTGTTATTTTATATTTCGATGTGTGCTTTTTGCATTTCTTCGTCCAGTACACAGTGCCCTTTCTCACTAACACATTTGCATATGCTTCACAATTGTGCAAGGTAATTTTTCGTTCACGTTCATGGTAAGATAACAATAATTTTAAAAATGTATGAATTTTTATCAACCGAATAGTGTATTTGTGTTCCCTGTTTTGACTTATGGCAAAGACACGCAAATTTTGTGCGAAATCGTTCGAACACTGTTGATTTGCCCAGAGAGCCATAGAGTGGTGCATGTTGGGAATTATAAGGGGAGTCAGGAAACAAAGAAATGAACCGAGGGACAGACTGGAGAGGAATCTGAGACTGAGAATGTCAGAATAAAACGGTAAACGCGTAGAAGATGGACTAAGGAATTTATCTAATGGAAGGGTAGTAGATGTTATTATAAAACGTGCAGGAGCAACATGAAAGGGTATCGATGAAGGCTGTATAACTTGTAGACTGTAGAAGTCCTACTGTGTTGTCGATACTCTGTTGTACGTTCTAGATTTGTTCCAGGTGTCAAATCATTAAGAAAAAGTTTGAGATACTCATTACTAGATGTCCATGTACTTAGGCCACGAAGTGATTCCTAATGGAGTTAAAAGTCGCACGCGTCAGAACCTCTTCCATTTAGCCTGCGATGGTCTGCACAGATAAGACATAGATTATTGGGGAGTGACAGAGTTTGGTAAACTGTGATAGAAATTTTGAAATCATAGAGAAACGAAGAAAGGTAAGTAAGATCTTTGTTCCGTAAGATTTACACAAGATACGTGAGTCAGCTGAAGCTATAAACCTATTACACTTAATTCAGCTGCATACAGCTGACTTCTTCGATATTAGCGGTGCTGCTGAAACACTGTTGTCAATGCAGGCATGTAGCATCTCCAAATGTAGTTTGAACAAAGTGTTTCATACCCATGCATTTCAAATACTGTTAAAAATTCTTACTCTGAAACAGATGAAAGGAAATATTTTAACGTATTCAAAAGAGGAAAGACCATGACAGTAGTGTGTCATGCCGCACTTCATCTCTAAGAGCAGCCACATTTATCAGTAGCAACACGAAAACTTTTGTTGTCGATGCTGCCATTTCTTCTTTAACAGCGGGGGGGAAGTATTATAATGCACTTTGAAACATCTGATCCCAAGAATGGAGCTATGTAAAATACAGAATTCAATGCTGAGAGATTTCTCTCTATTAATGGCATTTGAAACAAAAACTTTGTTATATGAGTGCATGGTGTCTCTTACGGACATGTTCGAAAGAAGAGACATCGTGCGGAATTCTTTGCTATGATTCACATTACTTAAACTGATGGTGGAGTGGGGAGAAAGGAACGGAAAGGAATAGATGATCTCAGCTGCAGCGAGACTGAAACAGAATCGGCGGTGACGAGTAAAAGTGCCTGTCGTACCGGGACTTGAATCCGGTATCTCGTGCTTACTAGGCAGCTGCGTTAATCACTGTGCCATTCACATGCAGTGTTTGTTTCACATGCACAGACTACCTCCGCACGTCTCCGGCCTACCCCCATTACCCACATTCTCACCTAGCGCCACCTATCCGCAGCCCTGTCCATGTCCTCCACGCTCGAAAATTTTAGATTCCCTCCGGAAGACGAACGATTTTGTTCACCCGCACTAAAGTTTATGGATTAATTTCCCGTCGAGGTGAGTCAATTATATGAATGCGTGGGACCTGTGTCCGTTGTCGTAGAGGTTAACGCAAATGGCTAGTAAGCAGGAGAACCAGGATTTGAGTTCCAGTGCGGCACACATTTTCACACGCCGCTGATACTGCAAAAAATCCTGTTACAGCTGATATCAACAGTTCCTCTCCCTTCCCACTCCAATTCACCTTTAATTTACATAAAAACCTTCTTACTGACAGTTATGGCACTTTCAGGTATGGCACTTAACTTTCTTATTAAATCATATATTTCCTAATTTGTCTCATTATGTTTTGCGGTGATAAAGTGCCCATCCAGACTCTGTGGCATCAGAATACATTCTCAAAGTCATGGTCAAAAAGAGGTAAATTGTTTTGTGATTCTCCTGACAAATGAGAGATTTGGCAATTAGAACCTTTTCCATTCGCACTCTTCATTTATCAGGAGCGTATGTCAAACGGCCAAAGCTTATGAAGATGGCGATAATACTGATTCAGTGACGATTAACTGCACTGAAATTTTCTGGAACTAGTAATCGAAGAAGAGCTTCGTTTTAAATTTTCGGTAACTGTTCTATTTTTTATATTTAGCTAAAATGCAGAGTCCCCATGAAAGTTACCACCTACTTCATATTTATAAGTTAAAATCGTTGTAAGCGTTATCCTGTGGGATCCCTTACACCTAACAACTCCGAAAATAAAACAGTTAAATCGCAAAAATACTTCAGAAATGTGTAAATCTTTAATCACGTACCTGACACTGTTGTTTAAATAGCTCATCTGCATGCAATAAATAATACGAAGTGAGTTTAATGCCGTGAAACTGTGACAACGTCTATTGAGACGAGTTGTAGCAGTTTATGGAGCTGTAACACCACATCAAGTCCAGCGTCTACGTTTTATATATCCGTCATCGTTATCACTTAAAATTTCGCTACCGTCCAGACAGAGATATATTATATTCCGCAGGTCCAAAATATTTTCTTTGAGGTTAGTTGTACGAATATTTTAACTGAAAATGGTCTTTTCAAGCAACACTGTTTTTAACGGCCATTGTGGGATCTCTAAGTGACTTAAGCGTTCTAACTGGCAGACTTGCTCTCAGTTATGTTCTGACTAGAGACTGCTGGTAGCTTCAACCCTCGCAGCGCTGCATTTTATTGCCAAATGGCATAAAGAAGGAGTGTTACATGATAATTATAATCTGTCAGACAGCAAACTCTTTTCTGTCACAGGCTACGAATGATGGAAGACTTCCACGAATGTATGGTGCAGGTTTCATAGCCCTTTGTTAGTTGGCAATCCTATGGAAGCTGCTTTCTTTTTTGAGTTTTGCATACCAGTGTATCTTATAAAAGTATTGAACGAAAGAAGTGAAGTAGAAATAAAAGACCTGATGTTAAATACTTATACAGGAATATGTATTTCAATGTTCCTCTGAATAGATAGTAAACTTTCCATAGTTTACCTATTTTCAACATAACGCCATTAGAGGACCAGTAACTTCGAAAACAAAAATTCTTTGATGTAATTCAGTCACAGTTGGGCTTTATTATGCTGGCGTCTTGTTTGGAGACACCAATTTCATTTTCAAGCCATGCCTACTAAAGGTGCACAAACAGCGCTTGGGTATGTGACGATCAGTTAATACACAGGTAATAGACATGTAATACACGTATAGTCAGATGGAATGTCGGATAAATTTATCGATGTAGACGTTTTAATGAAGTGCAATTGAACGAGTTATATCAGCTGAACTTCACGAATACGAGAACTGGATATAAAATAACGAGACTATTGCTGTGAAACATTTAATTTCAAAAACGTACGTAGTTATTTTCAGGTCCAATACGCTCCCTTCCCCTCTCTCCTAACAACGCTGTACGCGGGTCTCTATTGACGGAAATAGCACTTTGATAACGCGTGCTGCTGTTTATTTCAGTGCTTCAAAGGACTGAAATATTGTTCCTTTTAAGGCAGATTTAACCTAAGGACATACATTAGTCACACGGTACTAGGTCAGGTCTTACACTGGGATCATTTAATTCGCTGGAAACGTCTCTTAAATAATGCGGTATAAGAGGATGAATTATCGTGTTGCAGAGTCTATGACTAGTTCTTCCACAATTTTGGCCGTTATTTTTCTTATTTTTTTCACGATATTGAGCAATAATCTCAAGGTAGTGATGTTAATTAATAGCCTGCCCTTCAAGAACCCTGTGAAGATACACAATTCCATGAATGTCGGAAAAAACGGTCACCTCATTTAATCTTAATTTGCTCATTCGTGCTCTTTTTGTTCCCGGTGAAGCTGGACCCTTCCAAAGCGTGGATTAGTGCTGAGTGTTTCTATCATAAGTGAAAAACTAACATTTGTCAAGTGTTACCACATTTTCCAAGAAACAAAGATCACTTAAAATAGTATTCAAAACGTGAGTACAAACACATTCGCTAGCTTCTTTTGTCCTATTGTCAGAATTTCGGCACTAATTTCGAACACACTTTTATCACGGTCCATTAGTTACCTGAAATTTGTCTTACACATTCTTTGTCAAATCCTGCAGTTTCAACAATCGAGAGAATACTCAATCGAAAGTCAGTTCGGATCATATTACAAGGTTCTCTTACTGTATGTTGTCTGCTACTGTATATAATTCATCTTTACTCTATTGAGGCAAGATGAATGACCGCACCGTAGAAGTAGTGAATAAGATCCCAGACCCTGTGTTTAGTTTTATCCGTGTTTGACTTATTAGACAGTCACACAGTCATAAACTGAAGCGCCAAATAAACTGGTAGAGGCATGCGTATTCAACTACAGAGATATGTAAATAGGCGGAATACGGTGCTGCCGTCTGCAAAGCCTATATAAGACAACAAGTTTATTGTCTGGCGCAGTGGTTAGATCGGTTACTGCTCCTACAATGGTAGGTTAGCAAGTTTTAAGTGAGTTTTAACGTGGTGTTACAGTCGGTGCGTGAGTGATGGGACACCGCATCTCCAAGGTAGCGATGAAGTAGGGATTTTCCCATACGACCATTACACGAGTGTACCGTGAATATCAGTAATCCCGTAAAACGTCAAATATAAGACATCGCTGCGGCCGGAATAAGATCCTATGAGAACGGGAGCAACGATGACAGAAGAAAATCGTTCAATGTGACAGAAGTTCAACCCTTCCGCAAATTCCTGCAGATTTCAGTGATGGACCATCAACAAGTGTCAGCGTGCGAGTCACTCAACGAAACATCACCCATCTGGTCTTTCGGAGCCGAATGCCCACTCGTGTACCCTTGATGACTGCACGACACAAAGCTTTACGTCTCGCCTGGACTGTCCATGACGGAAACATGTTGCCTGGTCGGGCGGTTCTCGTTCCAAATTGCATCGAGCGGATGGACGTGTACTGGTATGGAGACAATCTCATGAATCCATGAACCCTGCATGTTAGCAGGGGACTGTTCAAGCTGATGGAGGCTCTGTAATGACGTGGGACGTGTGCAGCTGGAGTGATATGGAACCCCTGATACGTCTAGATACGACTCTGTCGGGTGGCACATGCATAAGCATCGTGTCTGATCACCTGCATCCATTCATGTCCACTGTGCATTCCGACGGACTTGGGCAAATCCAGCAAAACAGTGCGACACCCCACACGTCCAGAATTGCTACAGAGTGGCTCCATGAATACTCTACATAGTTTAAACCATTCCACTGGCCAGCAAACACCCCAGACGTGAACATTATTGAGCATATCTGGGATGCCTTGCAACGTGCTGTTCAGAAGAGATCTCCACCCCCTCGTAGTGTTACTGATTTGTGGACAGCCCTGCAGAATTCATGGTGTCAGTTCCCTCCAGCACTGCTTCAGGCATTAGTAGAGTCCATGCCACGACGTGTTGCGGCACTTCTGCGTGCTCACGGGGGCCCTACACGATATTGGGCTAATGTACTACTTTCTTTGGCTCTTCAGTGTATATTGTTAGACTGGCAAAGGCATAGGTTTTACTAAAGCCTGACGTCTGGTGAGGTAAGTTGGCGGCGATGTGAAGTTTGTGTGTGGTACTACAACGACTTTCTAAAAGCAAATGGTGTTTTAAGCTTTACGAGATGGCTTGCAAAATTTATGGAGGTGATCAAACATTTGCACAATTGTTGAGTTTAACAAATACGAGGTAGAACTGTGTTACGTGAAGACCATCAATTTACATATACGCACGTTTAAAGCAGACTGTAGTTTTCGCAGGAACACTCAAATGAATAAAGACGCTTGTTATCAAAAACAAACAGCACGTTCAACGACAAACATCTTGTAGCAGCACTTTCATGACGAGCATACTTTTCGAAGAAAAGCCTAAGTCGATCAAAACTGGTTAAAAGCACATCATTAAGATGCGTCTGTTGTTACTAGATTATTAAATCCTTAAAAGAGACATAAAATATTTAAATACTGCCGTTATTTCGTATAAGGCGGACTGTTATATGATTATTTAGAGTTACTTATAATAAAAAAGCAAAAATACGTAAGATGTTTCTAGTTATTCTTGCACTGAGACATGTTCCTATCCTTGTTATCGTCCTTTTTCTGCATGAAAAATTACAGTCAAACATGACGCTTTGTGTCAAAACCCTAAAGGAAACGTAGTTGTATCAGTTTATTCCCATTTCTTACGCGTGTCTTATCAATAAATAAAGAGCTATTTACAAGTCCTTTATGCTCGTCACCGTATTCCTGTTCTAAACTGCTGGCTTCAGTGACGCCAGTGATACTGTATATGGTATTGCCAGTCTCGTAATGTGTCTCTGTGGTCAGTCAGTTGTGCAGCGCTGAGGCAACCTTATTCTACCCATTGTAGCGTGCAGTTGAGTTTTTCAATGAATGAGATGTGTTTTCTGTACATCTGGGAGAAACTATCTAGAATACTTTATTATGGAAATGAAATCTGAAATATTATGTTTTCTTGTTCATTTTATTGATGAAGAAGATTCTGGAGGAATTTTAAAGGTATATTTGTAGTTTCTTCGTAATGAGAGTATTTTTCAATACTTAGAATATTATTAGGTAGTGCTGCCTTTTTCTCAATAATCAGCTTTTGATTTGTCAAAAAAGTAAAGTAAAACCTACCTTCATGATTCATAATAAAATTTTCAAATTTTATCGTGTGAGCATTACACCTTACGCCACACAAAGCAACATATTGTTTCTGACATAATAAAGTACATTATTTACCTTTAGTTGCTGCCTGTGCTGATTCGAACTTGCTTTCGAGAAAGCCAGTACTCCAGACACTAAAACAGCATGCTGAGCGAGAGGTAAATTACTTTATTTCAGGGCAGATCTCACCTTGCATTCTTGAGTAAACTGAGTATAGTCGGGATTGTGAAGTGTTGTACTAGCAAGTACATTAATTTTCAGCGAATAGTGATGGTAATTTCAGACAGTTATTTGAGAAGAGCAGCAATATTTCTGCAGATATTCATAGCCTAGCTTTGCACTTCATATCACGCGTCGTTCATAATGTACTTCGGGACTAAGTCTTAGTTATACTGTTATCATTGAGCACATAGTTTCCTTGACAGTTTTTTTTATTTCACATTTTGCATTTCATAAAATTTGAAGTCTGATTTTACGACACTTTTCACACACACAACACAAGACTTACCAAATGTCAGTTTTGTCCAGCAGCTGAATACAGGTATGTTATTTAAAGTACTTGTTACATGACGAGAAAGTTTTCGAAGTCCGTGTATTCAGTTTTCTCTTACACAGACTAAATTTTTATATAAAGTTTACAAGATTACCTTCGTTTTCGAAATATTCATCCTTCCTTCACATTTAATGCCGACCCTGGCATGAGTCAATTTCAGCGTCATCTCGGTCATCTTGCAATCGCTTAAACCGCTCTAAAACTCACGTACGTGATAAAGTCTTCGCTATACACCTCTTTCAATCAAATCAGTAGAATTTTCATGACTTTGATGTTAAATTTGATGACAATTTGTTGCTCTATTATAACACTTAACATTTTCACTGTAAAACAACAGCTCTTACACAAAATATGTCTTAAAAGACGTTCTATCGTTCTGCGCGTTCTTCTCCATGTTTACCGCATAATACTTTCCCCGCCAATTCTCCGTTGAACCTCCTCATTCCTTTCCTTATTAATCCACCCAATTTTCTTTCAACATTCTTCTGTAACATCACATTTCAAACACATCGATTCTCTTCTTTTCCGGATTTCCCACAGTCTATATTTCACTACCATATCATACTGTGCTTCCCTCAGGAATTTATATTTCAAATTAATGCTTATATTTGATACTAGTAGACTTCTCTTGGCGAAGAGTGCCCTTTCTGCCAGTGTTAGTCTGCTTTTTATGCCCTCCTTGCTCCATTCATCATGGGTTATTTTGCTGCCTATTTATCGGGATTACTTAATTTCATCCACTTCATGACCACCAATAATGATAGTAAATTCCTCGATTTCCTCATTTATGCTACTTGTCATTACTTTCGGCCGGCCGGTGTGGCCGAGCGGTTCTAGGCGCTTCAGTCTGGAACCGCGCGACCGCTACGATCGCAGGTTCGGATCCTGCCTAGGGCATGGATGTGTGTGACATCCTTAAGTTAGTTAAGTTTAATTTGTTCTAAGTTCTAGGGGACTGATGACCGCAGATGTTGAGCCCCATAGTGATCAGACCCATTTGAACCATTTTTCATTACTTTCGTCTTTCCTCGATTCACTCTCAGTCCATATTCTGTACTCATTGGACTGTTCATTCCATTCAGCAGATCCTGTATTTCTTCTTCACTTTCGCTGAGGATGATAATGTCATCAGCGAATCATATAAGTGATATCCCTTTACCTTGAATTTTAATTCCACTCTTTAATCTTTCATTTATTTCCGTCATTGCTTCTTCGATGTATCAATTGAACAGTAGGGACGAAAGACTTCAACCCTATCTCACACACTTTTTAAGCCAAGAACTTCGTTCTTCCACTCCTGTTGTTCCCTTTTGGCTCTTGTACATAGTGTATACCACGCCTGTACCCATATAGCCTACCACCATTTTTCTCAGAATTTGGAACATCTTGCCACCATTTGACATTGTCGAACGCTTTTTACGGCTCGACAGATGCTGTGAACGTGTCTCCATTTCTCTTCACACTTGCTTCCATTATTAAACGCCAGGTCAGTACTTCCTCTGTTGTGCCTTCATCTTTACTAAAGCCGAACTTATCGTCGATTTTCTTTTCCACTATACTGTATACTGTTCTTCGCAGCAATTTGGATGTATGAGCTAAAGCTGATTGAGCGATAATTCTCGCACTTGCGGGCTGTTGCAATAATTGGAATTGTATGGATAATTTTTTCTTGAAAATCAGATATTATACCGCCAGACTCATGAATTCTACACACCAACGTGTAAAGTGCTTTTGTTATCAGTTTCCCAAATGACTTTAGAAATGCTGATGGAAAGTTAACTATCCCTTCTGACTTATTCGATCTCACGAATTGGATGTATGAGCTATTAAGCTGATTGAGCGATAATTCTCGCACTTTTGAGCTGTTGCAATATTGGGAATTGTGTGGATAATGTTTTCCTGAAAATCAGACATTGTACCTCCAGATTCATACATTCTACACACCGACATGACAAGTGCTTTTGTTGTCAGTTCCCCAAATGACTTTTAGAATTGCTGATGGAAAGTTAACTACTCCTTCTGACATATTCGATCTTAGAGCTTTTTTTTGTTATTCTAATAGTGGATACATTGTATCTTTTACATCGGCTCCTGTTCCTTCTACCACGTCATCGGATACATGTTCCCCCTTATAGTGTCCTTCTATGTACTCTTTCCACCTATCCTCTCTCTCCTCTGCATTTAACGGTGGAATTCCCATTGCAGTCTTCATGTTACCACCCTTGCTTTTCTTTTCACCGAAGATTGTTTTGGCTTTTCTATATGCTGAGTCATCCCTCCTACAGTTGTTCCTTTTTTGATTTTTTCACATTTTTGATGTAACCATTTCGCCTTCCTATTTATTTCATCCCTAAGCGACTCTTATTTCCGTCTTACTCAATTTCTCTGAACATTTTTATACTTCCTTCTTTCTTCGATCAGCTGAAGTATTCCTTCTGTTACCCACGGGCCGGTCGCGGTGGCCGTGCGGTTCTGGCGCTGCAGTCCGGAACAGCGGGACTGCTACGGTCGCAGGTTCGAATCCTGCCTCGGGCATGGGTGTGTGTGATGTCCTTAGGTTAGTTAGGTTTAAGTAGTTCTAAGTTCTAGGGGACTTATGACCGAAGATGTTGAGTCCCATAGTGCTCAGAGCCATTTGAACCATTTTTTTGTTACCCACGGTTTCTTCACTGTTACCTTCCTTGACCTATATTTTTGCTTTCCAACTTCAGTGACTGCCCTTTTTAGAGATGTTCATTCCTCTTCAACTGCACTGCCTACTGAGCTATTCGTTATTGCTGTATCTTTAGCCTTAGAGAGCTTCAAGAGTGTCTCGTCACCCCTTAGTACCTCTTTGCGTATTGATTCTTGCTGACTAATCGCTTGAACTTCAGCCTACTCTTCATCTCTAAGACATTGTGATCTGCGTCTATATCTGCTCCTGGGTACACCTTACACTCCAGTAACTTATTTCGGTACCTCTGCCTGACCATGATGTAATCTAATTGACCCCGACCATTTACAAGTACGCCTCCTCCTCTTGTGATTCTTGAACAGAGTATTCGCTATTTGTAGCTGAAACTTATTGCATAACTCAAATAGTCTGTCTCTTCTCTCAGTACCTAGTACCTAGGGACTACGTGTGTATGTTACGTATGTATGAGGCTCCCTCCGTCGGATATTCGAGTCCTCCCTTAGGCTTGTGTGTGTGTGTGTGTGTGTCGTCCTTAGCCTAAGTTAGTTTAAGTTAGATTACGCAGTGTGTAAGCTTAGGGACCGGTGACCTTAGCAGTTTGATCCCATAAAATCTTACCACAAATTTCCATTTTCGTATGTAGGTACTGTTGCCTAACCAAGCATTATTAGTTCATCTTTAATAGGCCTGGCTTGAAAACAAGGTGCGTAGTTTGAATATGACTGCCAGCATAATATAACGTAACTGTGACGGAATTACAATAAAGAATTTATCCATCGTTTACTGTACGGAGCTTTCGTGAATTTATAGATTTGTGTGTCCCCTTTGCATCAGATAGCATCCCAAAGTTAGCAGTGACAGTGGAACCACTTTCCCGGAAGGGGAGAGTCCTTTTGTAGTCTGTAGGAACGTGTGCTTTTGAGGGCACCAATGCAGACAAGCAATCCAGTGCGCCCTTTTGAATACGTCAGGCAAAGGAACGACAACACAGACAGGAATCTCTCTTTTCAAGAGGGCGGTTCAGTAAATCCGCCTCGAAATTTAATAGGCAGAGGTCCGTCCGCAGGGGACCCTCGGCGCGGAGTGGGCGGCAGCAGGAGCGAGGGTAAAAGGGACGCGCGCAGGGCCCGAGGGCGAGCGACGGGCGCCCCGCCCACGCCAGGGGGCGCTGGTTCGCCCGCGTAGCACACTCGCCTCCGGCCTGGTCGGGTTACGTCGCGAGCGGCCGTCCGCAATCTTGGCCTCTTACTTGACGAAAGAATACTGCGTACCAACAGTGAAAGTACACCTACTTTTCCAATTATAAACAGCCTTTTCGCGTCTTTAATATTTTCGGAACAAAGTACTTTGCGAGGAGACGTTATAAAGTTTCGATTACCACCTGGAAAAATAGAAGTTGCAAGCATTAAACCTGATCTAAGTCATTCGCTACAAATTCTGCTATCAAAGCAAAGCAGTTTTCCCAACCGCGGATGACTTGGTCAAGAACTGGTAGCGTAAGTCTTGCCGGCAACTTGGATGCATGAAATGTTAAGCTAATTGTACGATAAATCTCGCATTTCTCGGCTATTACAATCTTGGCAGTTGTGTGGATGATGTTTTTCCGTAATTCTGACGATATGTCGCCAGTCTCATACATTCTACACAGCAGCGTGAACATTCTTTTGTTATCACTTCCCCCAAAAAATTTGAAAATTTCAATGGAGTGTTATCTGTCTCATAAGCCTTATTTGATTTTTGATCTTCGAGAGCTCTTCTACGTACCGATTCTAATACTGACTGTTTTATCTCTTCCCTATAGACTCCTGTTCTTTCCTAATCAGTTCGTCAGGTGAGTCCTCCCCGTCACAGAGGTCTTTCAACCTACACGCTCTCTCCTCTGAGAATGGAAAAGGAAACTAATGATCTGTTAGATGACGGTGAGTTCGGTTTTAGGAGAAATAAAGGCACCAGGGAGGCAGTTCTGACGTTGCTGTTGATGATGGAACCAAAACTAAAGAAAATTCAATACACGTTCCTAGGATCTGACGACCTGGAGAATGTGCAAAATGTAAAATGGTACAAAACGTTCGAAATCGTGAGAAAGATAGGGGTAAGCCTAGGGATAGAGGGGTAATACGCAATATATACGACAACCGAGAGGCAACAATGAGAGTGGAAGAGCAAGAACTATGTACACTTATTAAAAAGGATGTAAGGCCTGGATGCAGTCTTTCTACCCTGCGGTTCAATTACATGTCGAAGAAGCAAGATTCAAGATTAGGATTACAACTGAAGGTGAAAGGATATCAATCGTAAGATTCCTTGATGACATTGCTATCCTCAGTGGAAGTGAAGAAGAATCACAGGATGTTTGGTTTTTTGAATGGTGTGAACAGTGTAATGACTACAGAACATGGTCTGAGAGTAAATCGAAGGAAGGTGAAAATAATGAGAAGTACCAAAAATGACAACAGCAAAAACTTAACATAATAATTGGTCATAAAGTATATGAAGTTAAGGAATTCTGATTCCCAGGCAGCAATATAACCCATGACGGATGGAGCAAGGAGAACATAAGTAGCAGACTAGCACTGGTAAAAAGACACTCCTTGTCAAGAACAATCTACTAGTATCAAACATAAGTCATAATATGAGGAAGAAATTTCCGAGAATGTACTTTTGGAGCACAGAATAGTACGGGAATGAGTGATGGACTGAGGGAAAACCGGAACGGATGAGAGTAGAAGCGTTTGAGATGTGATCCTACAGAAGAATGTTGAAAATGAGGTGGACTGATAAAGTAAGAAGTGAAGAGGTTCTCCGCAGAATCGGCGACGAAGGGAATATAATGGAAATTACTGACAAGGAGAAAAGACAGGATGACAGCACAAGCCATCAGGGAATAACTTCAATGGTACTAGATGGAACTGTAAAGGCTGAAAACTGAAGTTTGGGATACAGTCAGCAAATAACTGTGAACTTGTTTTGCAAGTGATACTCTGAGATGAAAAGGATTGCACACGATGCGTTTTGACGAGTCAGTAAGGGAATTTCTTCGACAATTAGTTTACGATCTCTCTGGAAATGCCTAGCATGGTTTGTTCATCCGATAAAGCAGGTGGAAGTAAATTGACGCTCTGTCAAGACAGAATGAGTCACAGAGAGAGAATCTGATGGATCAAATAAGCAGTATGTGTGACTGCATCCCATGCGATTTTAGCTGGGGCGTTGTCGTGGAGCAAAAACAAAAACAATCCACTGGACATGTCCCCATGACGCCTCGTCTTGACCAGAGATGGACAACCTTTGGTGACATTTTTCAAGTATGTGGGAGCTATATAACTCTAGAAATACACCAGCAATTGGGTAGGTGTTTTTTCTACTTTACTAAGTACTTTGATTTCGAGAATTTGATGCAATGGTTTATAGCGATTTTTCATCTCAGAAATTGATTTTTATTTCAGAGTGCCGCCATTTTGTTAAAAACCATTTTTTAAATATCCCTTCGCACTACTTTAGACGATATCATCCGTTTCAAAGCAAATATTTAAATTTTGTTCTTGATTGAAAAGTGAGGCGTTCAGAAGTCTACCAACCGCCCTCGCACTCCGCGACCGCCTTTTGGTCGTTGTCGTGTCGTGTCCTCTGGTTTCAAGTTTTTTACATAGAAAATACATATTACAATGTTAAGGGTGTACAATAGAGGTCAAAATCAGTTTCATAATTTTTTGTTATTTTATTGAAAAAGAATCATGAATATCGATTCTAAACTCTATCACTGTCGTCTACCCCCTTTAGCTGGCGAGGTCGCCTCGTCTAGTGACGTGAGATTAGCGCTGCTAGCGAGTGAAGTCGAAACTGTAGCGTCCGTGACGTTATTGTTTATGGTATAACACACTGATCGATATCAATGGCACCTCTTTGTCTTAACGACGAGCCACCAAATTATGCATCGACATACAAGTTTTTGTCATTACATTCGTTTTACTTTCATCCTATCTTCAGTTGTTTATATTTATTAACGCGACGCGAATTTTGTAATTTTACTCACAACGATTTACAGTAGCTGTATTATAAACTTCTGTTGCAAAATACCGCATCTCCGTTGGTAAAGAAACAATGTTAACGGCACTTAAAGAAATGTAAACATTTGAAGATGTGTATCCAGGCATCTTTAAATGTCATAATGGAAAATAAACACTTATAAAAGCAAATGGTTGCAGCTAACTGATCGTAAATTACCTTCAATTTGAACAGTTGTAGTGATCTAACACGTATAAAACGGGTCAGTTTGGAATACATTGCGAATTTCTTTCGCGGGTCAGATTTAGCTCACAGGGCGCCAGTTGATCAACTGTAGTGTTGACAGCTTCCCGCAATTTCGGCAGGAGTCATAGATAGCATGCTCCTGTGCTGGTTTGTCACTTAGCACAATGCGTTAGCACTTAAACAGTCCCTAAATGCACCCAGCGTCACTGTGCCTTATGAAGGTTGGATCTTTGTTTTCTTATGCTGTGGTGAACGTACATACTCGAATTTTACATTCTCGCTATGCTCCTTCATCTATGTAATCACTGTACATACAACACCCGTGCAAAGTGGCCAGGCGACTAAAGAGGTAGTCCAAATTGGCCTCGCACTGTTGCAACATTTCCGATGCTGCATCGGTTCCATGGACGTTTCGAGTCGGCATGAACAGTAACGGAACCCATCATGTGATGTCCTTTGCGCTTTTCAAAGTGACGTGCAAGATGTTGAACACTGATTCATGGCTGACAGTTGCTTTTTCGATTAGTTGATAGTCGCTTGTGTCGCCGGAGCCCTCCTTCTCTCTTATTAATCTCGCATAGAAATTGTTTACAACTTCATTCTTCGTCATTGAGGTCTTGTTTGACCACAATGGAAGCGTCTTCGCCACCTAACCTCTGGGTCATGTGCTGGAGCGTTGTGACAGTACATTACCACCAGCTCAGTATGGACTATTTCAGCATTGTCCTCATTCTTCTAATTTTTCTTGTGCCTATGTCGAACATAGGCCATAGGTCGGCATGCTTATGAACAGACTTGGTATATTTAATTTAAAGGGTGGACGGATGTCCTTCCCGTCGCCACCCTGCGTGCAGTTTTATTCATATGAAAGTGAGTCAAGGTTTTGTAAATGTTTGTGAATCACGTAACTGCAACTTTACTTGGGCACCGATCCGCTATTGACCTAGGAGGATGTAGGACAAAGCCTAAAAACCACATCAAGTCTTGGCGGCACACCGAACCTCGTCGTTAATTTGGCGGGCGGATTCGATACACGCTTGGGCCATTTTCCTGACAAGTAAGCATTCCGTAACAGCTCAGTGGATAAATATATACATAATAAATGACTGACTTCTAAATCCTTAAAATGGCAGCTATTCTTACGTCACAAGTAACCGAAGCTAAATGTTTTACTAGGTCTGCAATGTGGTTTTTCTAGTATAAGTTTCCCTCAACATGTACACCTAATAACTTAGAACCTTTAATGATGGTTATTATTTCTTATAGGGACACTAAGTTAGTAAGAATTGGGTTATTTTTGGTAGTCAAATAGGGTTGTGACGTGTTTTTTTTAAAAAGAAGTTTAAAGCTAGCCTGTTCGTGAAACAATAGTCAATAACGTTCACAAAAACACCATTTATATTTCTGCTTGACATCAAAACAATGCCCGAATCATCTGAAAACAGCGGTAATTCTGTTTCCTGGTTCAAACAATGCTGACATCCGGTGAGCCAGTGATAGAGCATACTCTAAGCACAGCATTTACGATGTGCCTTGAGGAACGGAAGTGTGCCTCAAAATTTCAGCTGGTATTCAGAAGAACCCACTCACTCGTGTGAAACGAAGCTTCCCTTATTCATATACGGCATGCTGCAAAAAAGAGTCAGGTGAACTTACAGATATATCATGATTTCTACAGACCGAGATGAACAGTGTAACCTCCGAAGAGAAAAATAATTATAATATTCCCATTTAGTGTAACCTCCCAACAGAAAAATCTCGTTTAAGTTCCCAATAGAAAATTTTCTTTCCGATAATAAAACTTCAAGTCTTAATGTGACCTTCCATTAAATACTGACTGCATATAGAGATTAATAAGTTTTGACGTCAGCAACGCAGCGTCATGGCCCTGTGAAATCATCCTGAATAAACTGAAAAATTCTTACCTCACACTGATGTCGCCGGCTAACGCTATCTATATATCTGCTTCTATAAGAAATTTTTGGCACAGCGCGGTGCAATGCTGGCCACTAGATTTCCATTTGTAGGAAAACAACTGATTTTCTTTTGCTTAATCAACAGGAGTATGCACAGGAAAAATTCGTAAAATCTTTCAACTCAGATAAATGACTAGCAAAAGTTTTCTTCAGAACAAAAGTTATTACTGAAACATTTCTGCAAGGAGTTACATTTACGTTTAAATCAGTTGTGGCAATTACCATATGCGCTCGGCGACAAAGAACAATAATATATATATTTTACCTTATACTACATCGCTCAGGCACCGCCATCGTTTAGCACGACCGGTCCAACACAAGTCAACCGCTACACTGCCCTGTCCGAACTACGTAACTCTAGTGCTCTGTACGAGCTAAAAAACACGACAGCTCTCTGCGAGCTACTAAACTCGACTTACTGCCAACACTGCCCTGACCTGCGATTCTATTGTAGCATAGATATTCCATATCGCAGGCAGCGCGTGAGCAATCCATCGAACTTACATGTGCTCAAGTGCGCTAGCGAATAGTGATGAACCCCTAATGAACCCCTTACATAACCCTCCACCGGGGGATAAAAATTTGGCAGCTATGGTGAGTCAATTAGACTCGCCATGAGCAACAAATTTTTCTATTGCAAATAGATATGCAATATTTAGTTTATTAAGTCTGCAGTCACAGAGTATATATGACATTATTGATAAATAATATAAATACAGAACATTAAGAAATGTCATAAAGTGCACAAGCACTGTAAAAGTCTTTAGCATTTTCACAAGAATTGAACATATTAAGATGTGAAATAAAGTGCACACGCACTGTAAAAGTCTTTAGCATTTTTACAAGAATTGATCATATTAACAAATGAAATTAAGTGCACACGCACTGTATAAGTCCCTAGCATTTTTAAAAGAACTAGGAAAGCAATGGGAAGTATAGCATCATGGTTGTAGCACAGTGGGTTGCACATAGCTGCACTAAAAGTCCATATCTTTTTACGGAAGCACAACAACAAGTGAGACATTCTGAAGTTCACTTCCCTGAAGTATTTATCAGTGTAGCCAAGACACTGAAATATTGTATTAATATTGTATGTTATCATTTTGGTAGTACATTAGGTACATCTCCGTCGTTCAAGCAAATAGTAATGAACCCCTAATGAACTCCTTAGAACAGCCATTTCGTTACCTTTTTGCCCAATGATTTAAGAAGCCCGGGAGGAGTAGTATGTACCTCTTCTTTCTTATTTGAGGCTAATCTTCCATGGATCTCTTATATTCTGACTACAGGATCACTTATGTCAGTCATGTCAGCTCAATTCTTCCATCATGTTCTCAGAAAGTTTCTCCCCCTCGTTGATAGCACTCCCCTCTGCGTTTAGTTGTGAGATTCTCCTATCAGGCTTAATGTTGACATCTTTGCTTTTAATTTTTCAAAAGATTAATTCCTTTGCAGTGTCCTGAAACAATCGTTCCGATAACAATTTCTCTTTCGTTTTTATTCTGCTCTTTGCTGAGCTGTTATGCTTTGGCTCCTCTGCACTTCCAGTTTATTTTACTTTTATGTGACTAACATTTCTGTATTCCTGTTTTTCCATGAACGTTTTTGTACTTCCTTCTTTCTTAGGTCTTCCAAAATAATGCGTACAAGTGAAGCACGAAAATCTCAGTCATATCTGAGAAACAACTAGATTTGAAAGGGCTTTCCAGTCAGCGTGAGAGCATTTCTCGTGGGTGCATAATTGCTGAAAATGACGAACGAACAGGCACCAGATACAGCCGGAGCTCCTCCAATTACCTGCCTCTCCTCGTGGTGCGGCGTAACGACCGCCAGTGACGCAGCATTCGGTCGTTTTTGTGCGGACGCAGGCGCAGGCGCAGGCGCAGGGCGCAGAGAGCCAACGTGGAAGCTGCAGCCAGCATCCAATGTATCCGATTATTTCGAGGTCGAGAACCTTTAGAAAAATGTAAGTAAGTTATAAGTATTCACTTTCAAAGTCTGCTGTTTGGAGATGCAAGGGGTTTTCACAACGCTTGTGCCGTAACAGACTTAATTTCTGTCGCTAACATCTGTCAAACAAGGACACCTCTTGATAGAAGAGTCCACAGGTCTACTGCCTGTTCAAGTATCTAATTGGCACAATACTTCGGTGATCAGACTAGTCATCTTCAGGTGCGCTGATGAAGTGAGCTCCTGAGGGTGAGCAGCCTCCTTATATGCACTCCCCCCCCCCCCCCCCCCACAAGCTGTTCCCTTCGCGGAGGGCAGTAGACCTTTTGTGTTGGCCATCATGCCGGTGTGGACGTGGAGGGGCTCCACCTCACTTTTCTAAAAAAAAAAAAAAAAAAACAAAAAAAAGAAAAAAAAAAAACCTCTGGTACTCAGTTCGTCAGCGCATCTGACGATGGCGACATTTCTGATCACCGAAATGTTGTACCCGTTGGATACTATGAACTAGCAGTAAAGCTGTGGACTCTTCCCTCAACAAAAACTCTGGGAGAAACTGAAGAATCACAAGGATATGTCTTAATCGCCATTATGCTAAAATTCTTTGTATGTCCACCTTTGCCACGGATGATAGTTTGAACGTCGGCTGGTGAGTTTGAAGTAAGCAGCAATATACATTCAGCTGTAAATCTTGAACCCTTTGTTACGCTACCGGTTTCGATGTTACATTTCATCCTCATCAGGCACTTTGACAAAAATAGAGTGGATACAATTCAACTATGTGTAGTCATTGTAGAAGCCACAATGAGACAACCGGTGTCTTCATATCTCTGATATAATGACCTGATCACCTGCGAAGGAGCAAGCTGCCCAGTCGTTATATCAGAGATCTGTGGACCCCAATCATCTTGTTGTGTCTCCTGCAATGAGTACAGCAATTGAATCTACTGTTGTGTCTAGGGACCTGATGGCGATGTAACGCAACATCGAAACCGGTAGCTTAAGCGGTGACGTCCATAAAATAGACAGAAAACGCCAGTTTCCAATTTATTTGTTATTTATTAGTAGACCTCATGGACAATAGCTTTCCAAAATTTCAATGATGAAACAGAATCCAAAGTGCCAGAAAAACCATTAAATGTGTGACGCCACCTTCCTATCACACAACTTTTCGAAGCATCACTTCAATACTAGCTAGGTGAAAAACGTTTCTGCCGATTGCTTTCAAGCAAACATGCACGGGATACTTCTAGAAGGCAGGGAATCCTAAACTCCTAAAATAGTGTGTCCATGGCAAGACACAGAATCCTAATGAGCCTCTAAGTTCTCTTATATGGAATCGATGACCTAAAACTCATTTTCATCTGCTGCAGTTGTCAGAATCACAACTTATGATGCAGACCTTGTATTTAACGATAACGTAGGGAAGATGAAGGTGTTAGAGGGAATGGGCTTTAAGATAGGAAAGTGCACTAAGACATCTTGAGAATAACAGATTTACAATGCCTCTCTGCAGCTGAAATGCTAGTTGAAGACCTGGTAAGGGAAAGAAGGCAGAAAACAAGGAACCAGAAGAGAAGCCTTGAAGGGAAAGAGGACCCTGAGAGCAAATATGGGGCCATATGAAGAGTTGACATTAGAAGAAACAATAGGCTGCACTGTAAACTGCATTTCCTGAAGAATGTTTTTTTTAAAGTTTATGTGCCTTTTCCTCAGAATCTATAAAAGCTGGAATTATGAAATTCTGTACACTTAAATGCCTTAAATGTTGTCTTAAGATTAACTTTTGAAACTCTGAGTTTAAGCTGATACATTGGGCAGAGTGCTTGGAATTTTGCGTGAATTTTATATTATACTTACATAATTATAATTAAAAAATTGTTAAAATTCTCCTAATCCATATATTCAAGAAACTTTTTGAGAGGAGGTTACTATATACAGGGTGTTACAAAAAGATACGGCCAAACTTTCAGGAAACATTCCTCACACACAAAGAAAGAAAATATGTTATGTGGGCATGTGTCCGGAAACGATTACTTTCCATGTTAGAGCCCATTTTATTACTTCTCTTCAAATCACATTAATCATGGAATGGAAACACACAGCAACAGAACGTACCAGCGTGACTTCAAACACTTTGTTACAGGAAATCTTCAAAATGTCCTCCGTTAGCGAGGATACGTGCATCCACCCTCCGTCGCACGGAATCCCTGATGCGCTGATGCAGCCCTGGAGAATGGCGTGCTGTATGTCAGCCGTCCCCAATACGAGCACGAAGAGTCTCTACATTTGGTACCAGGGTTGCGTTGACAAGAGCTTTCAAATGCCCCCATAAATGAAAGTCGAGAGGGTTGAGGTCAGGAGAGCGTGGAGGCCACGGAATTGGTCCGCCTCTACCAACCCGTCGCTCACCGAATCTGTTGTTGAGAAGCGTGCGAACACTTCGAATGAAATGTGCAGGAGCTCCATCGTGCATGAACCACATGTTGTGTCGTACTTGTAAAGGCACATGTTCTAGCAGCACAGGTAGAGTATCCCGTAAGAAATCGTGATAACTTGCTCCATTGAGCATAGGTGGAAGAAACTAAAATGAGCTCTAACATGGAAATTAAGCGTTTCCGGACACATGTCCACTTAACATCTTTTCTTTATTTGTGTGCGAGGAATGTATACTGAAAGTTTGGCCGTACCTTTTTGTAACACCCTGTAGTAAGACATTAAACAGAGGAAGCTATGAAGAAATCATAATCCATGTAACTTTACAGTAAATGTGTTAATTTCATGAAAAGCGTGGTACAAAATGTCAGCCTTATTTCCAAAATTGTGTGTATTGTGCACCTTTTAAACAGTGTATGTTTCTCATGAATGTTCCCCCTTAACAAAAGAGTTCATAATTTGTGGCTGATGGTACACTGCAGCTTACTTCAATCTAAAATTGGTCTAATCTTTGTACACGACTTGACATTAAAATTGGAGCATCATGCAGCAAACATCAAACTGTCATGAAGTTTCAGCTCAGCTGCACAAAGAAAGTGGGAGTAACGCCGTTACATTGTGTATGCAAGGAAAGACATCGCAGAAGACCGTGTTATGCCTCGTGCAAGAAGGGGAACCGTCTGCTTCGTGCGAGAAGGAGAACCGGCCAGCAGCAAGTGTTGGATTGCCTCGTTTCTGGGCTCAGTTTTAATCTGCAAGGAAAAATTTTCGTTTTTGCTATCTTTCCCGGTGTTCCATTATTTCCCTTATACGTTCCACGTGTATGAGCCGCAGCATTACGACCACTGTCCACAGCGAAATTGAACGCCACCTTGCAGCGCTGAAACCATGTGACACGGTAAAGAATGACAGGAACTGCGACGAAAGGGAATCATTCGAGCGACGACGATATGAGCCACAGACATGGACATCCACTTACATTAGCCACGGTGGCTAGAGGTACAATTTTACGGCCCGTCGCCAGGGAACGAGTATCCCTGAAAAGCTGAAACCTCACGTTGGGCTCCAAAAATGTAACTTGTGCAATATCCAGCACACGCGGGACGCTAAAATGTGGCAAATGAATTTTTGCCGAAGACATAGGGGAAAGTTTATTGATGTCATGTCTAGTGTGCGCTGGTAAAATCGAAGGTCGCCTATCCGCTGGATGTGTGTAAAACTTTGGATGATCGAGGAGGTTATGGAAACAAAAATAAAACGAAAGGTTTAGCGCCTTTATTAATGAAACCCAGTTGTAGTAATACAGAAAGAGCGAATGCTCTGCTCGTTGCTTTCACGAAATAATAAGTAAATTGCCCTTGTAGTTGTCCACTGTGCATAACGACAACGACAACACAACGGAGTGATGCAGTGAGTACACATTACGATATATTTATTTTTTATGGGTCGCCGAACCAGGAAGGTTTGTAGGATGTGTAAAAAGATCTTGGAATTCAAGTCAACATTGTGATCAACAGTTGTTTGCCATAAATATATCACAATGTAATGAACGGAGGGCAAGGTTCCATACAATTCAAATCAAATTACATAATGACGATAACACTGTGGGGAGAAACCAAAAAGTGAGGAAGATTGTATGCAGTAGGTAAAACAAGGTCTAATCATCTTGAGGATAACTCTCCTGTCCGTGTTTGTACACAAACAGATTTTCGTTTGGAGAGGGTTCGCCTTCAGCAAAACACAGTTTTTTTTTTTAATTTATTCCCCACACATGTTTCTCTGATGTTAAAGCATCATCACTGGGCTCCTTATTATCTTCCATAAAAAAGTAAAAATGCTTTTTCCAACTGGCACACAGGTAAATTTCAATTTCTAAAACACAGTATTTATGCACTTTAAGAACAGACAAATTTGTTTGCATATATACGTTGTTACCAAATGCAGTGAATTTCCTGGAATGTTTGTAATTTAATTCACTTGTTTTGTTTCACAGTTTATCTGCAACCATATATAACTAAGTGTGGAACAGTTATTTACTTAGAAGTAAATAACTGTTCTACGTTACGTTCTGTATGGCTACAGATGACAAAATGTGAAACAAAACAAATGTATCAAATTACGTAAAATTTAGGTAATTTATTGCATGTAGTAATAAGGTATATATACAAAAAAGTTTTTTTTCTGATCTGTAAATACCGTTTTAGAAACATAAATTTACATTGATGTGTTGGCAGATGTGCCAACACCTTGTAGTTAGAGGAGGCCGAAATGCACGCTATAATCTAACGCAGACTGGCGTGAAGTCTGAAACAGGATACGGAATGAATGCTATAAGAAAAGTACGTAGCTGCTGGAATACTTAACTTTAATCCATCATTTGTATACAGCATTCTTGATGATACAAGTGAGACTCTCTCTAGAAATGTTTAATGGCGCCTTGCTAGGTCGTAGCCATGGACTTAGCTGAAGGCTATTCTAACTGTCTCTCGGCAAATGAGAGAAAGGCTTCGTCAGTGTAGTCGCTAGCAAAGTCGTCGTACAACTGAGACGAGTCCTAGTACGTCTCTCCAGACCTGCCGTGTGGTGGCGCTCGGTCTGCAATTACTGACAGTGGCGACACGCGGGTCCGACATGTACTAATGAACCGCGGCCGATTTAAAGCTACCACCTAGCAAGTGTGGTGTCTGGCGGTGACACCACATACATACCAATAGTAAAAAGCATTTTCCTGATTTATAGAAGATAACGAAGAACTCGGTGATGATGCTGCAAATACAGCGAACGACGTATCGAGAATAAAAAAAAAAAGAAAAAGTTGTTTGATCATGCAGTACACTCTCCTCCACAAACGAAACTACATCTGTTCATGTGGCCACTTTGAGAAATCAAAGTAAACTTTAAAACTGGAACACTGAAATCAAAACAAAATTGAACAATACAAGTTTCTTGGCAAAGTAAGCCAGTAACGTGATGCTCAAAATATGGATTATGCTGCCACAGCTGCATTGTTGAGCAGAACATGTGAGTCTTGCGACATATCATCTGACTTTCGCAAAAATATCATTCACACAATTCTGGAGACTGCAAGAGCTGACAAGTGCGAGAATAGCTGGACAATCAACTTAACAGTTCATGCAACCAAGTTGCTGACAAGAACAATATACAGAAGAATGGAAAAGAAAATTGAGGATACGTTAGATGATGATCAGTTTGGCTTTGGGAAAGGTAGAGGCACCAGAGAGGCAATTCTGAAGTTGCGGTTGATAATGGAAGCAAGACTAAAGAAAAATCAAGACACGTGCGTAGGATTTGTCGACATAGAGCAAGGTGCAAGATGTTCGAAATTCTGGGCAAATTGTCGTAAGCTATAGGGAGAGACGAGTAATAAATACGCACAAGAGTCAAGAAAGAATAATAAGGGTGGGCGTCCGAGAACTAAGTGCTCGGATTGAAACGAGTATAACACAGGTGTGTAGTCTTTCCCCGCTACTGTTCAATCTGTACATCGAAGAAGAAATTATGGAAATATACGACAGCTTGAGGAGAGGGATTGAAATTGAAAGTGAAAGGATGTCGATGAGAAAGATTCGATGATGACATTGCGTTAGGAGAAGAAACAGGAGCCGATGTAGAAATTTAAGTGGACTGATAAGGCAAGGAATGAGGAGGTTCTGCGCAGAATCAGAGAGGTAAGGAATATGTGCTGAACACTGATAAGGAGAAGAGACAGGATGATAGCACATCTGTTAAGACATCATGAGAATGACTTCCATGGTACTAGAGGGAGCCGTAGAGGGCAAAAACTGTAGAGGATGACAGAGATCGGAACACATGCAGCAGATAACCGAGGACGTATTTTGCAAGTGCTTCTCTGAGATATAAAAGTTGGCACAGGAGATGAATTGGTTGCGGGACGCATCAAACCTGTCAAAAGACTAATGACTGAAAACAGAACAAAAAAAAGCTTCGACGCTTCCATTCCTCTAAACTGCTACCATACGCTAAACAGCACCAGATGACGGCCAGAGACGCCTCTCCTTGCGACAGCAGAAAGCAGAATGCCCAGAATCCATATTCACACTCCACCACTTCCTACTTGCTAAAAAAAACTCTGTATGGATGGTATGACTGCATGCTGTTGCCAACGTGACATCCTAGAACTGTTACCAAATTCACGAAGAATCAGGGAGAAACACACACAACATGCTCCTTTTGCGTTCAAGGTGCACATTTTTATACATGAAATTGGTACAGGACTGATGTCGTTTCTTCATGATTTGTCAGCCTCATGCACCAAGAACACTGTCAGATTGGCGCAGTGCTATTGGCTGAAACAAATTAACACTCCCAAGCTCGACGGATGGTTTCAAGAGTCTGGCTCTTTGAAGTACACACATAGAGCCGAAAACGTCGTGGTCTGGTGGCTGCATGGTGGCCACGGCTAACAGTGAGGAGAGAGGGTGCAGGCACCTGCCCGTCATGCAACAGCCACGCAACGGCTCGCTTCGCTACTTCTGTATGTCCCAGAGGAGGGCGTCTTGACCTAATGAGATTCACAGACTGCCTTCTGCTGACAAAAGTGACTGTAGATATGCTTCCAGTGGCACAAAATAAATTAATACCGCAGAGCGATATGAGAGAGTAACACAACATCATGACAGAAAAAATGGAAACTTCATTAAATGTAGGATCTCAGGGAACTTGGACTGGGTGACAAGCTGCAAATTGTTTCCTGGGGAGCCGGCTGGTCAGTTAGATGCGCACGAATTCTTGAATCAACCGTCAGTACAGAGTTGGCGTCGATCTGCGACAGTTTGTGTCTTCGGCCTTGTTCTTTATCTCTGCAATCAGACCGTGCCTGGTGGATGATTTAAAAGTATTGGCAGTTGAATAGTGCGTCCCCTTTATGCATAAAATGAGATCAGCGCCGTGGTCCTCTGGCCAGTGCTACATGGCCAGAGCAGTCACGTTTCAGGTAGTATCGTTGCCAGAGGATGGCTCTCAGAAGTTGAATACGCAGGCAGATTACAGAGGCAACCGTCCAGGAAATCAAATTTGAACCAGTTGATGGTTATGGAAACGATCTGTTGGCAGCAGAGTCAAAACATGGATCATTACATGAATCGGATTCCAAATGCAGCATCAGGTGAGAGACAGATGACTGGCTTCGGAAAGGCAAACAAAGTCCAATCTCGAGAGAAAAAGCATCGAATTGGAACGAAATCCAGCAAAGGCTGGAGTGGGAGGCAGAGCAACGTAGCGTAGACTGAGGTCATCACTGGATCCAATCAGTGTCAATGGCAAGTGGGGACCGTGTCCTGACTACCTGATGCGGAGATAAAGTCCCAACACGAAGTGTCTAGAAAGAATCATTACGGAGTCTTATCACTGGATGTCTCTGCCGAAAGGATACACCGAAGTTCATAACCGAATTTCATCACGCACCGTAACAAGCTCCTTCCACTCTACAGACCGCCGGTTTTGGTGCAAATCTCCCCTCTCATAATCCTCCAGAGTGCTGAAATTTTGTCGTCACATATGAGTATTGACTGGCAATATGTCTTTGCTAGCCAACTGACGATTTGCCCTTCCCCGTTCTCTTCCTGTTGATTCCACGTTCGAGGGCGAAAATTTTCCGGAGAAGACTGGTTTGCACTTCCACGTACACGAGTCCAGAAAGCTTTATCACAGTTTCTCCTGGGAGGATGACTGCTCGTGTCGTGTCGCAAACAAGGTTATCCTCTCGAGAAGGCTTGAGGCGCCTTCACCTGCAGCTGGGTTACCTGACACGCTACGTTTCTCATGAAGGCACTATTTTAGCAATAGAATGTGTTTCTCTGGCGCCGGTAGAAGTATTTACGAATCGTTCCTCAGGGCCAAATTCAACACTGTCGTTCATAAGTCCAGATTCGCAGCTCCGCACATTAAAAAGTGTACCTGTGTTTTATAGGTCATAATAAAAATATTATAATTATATTCATGCATCTTTGTGGCATACATGTTAGCCGAAAAGTCCCATTCACGTCCAGTTATCCATTTTTGCCAGCTGGTTTCTCTCCGACACTTTTGAATTCACACATACCCAACGATTGAAATAAAACATTGCTTTCTTCGCCATCCGTTCGTCAGCAGTGTTTAGAATGCTGCCGTAGACATGTAATCTTTCTGGTTCAAAGGACTTGATTGCAGTTCGGAAGTTTGCAGATTGGTAAAAGGTTTACGAATGTGGACTGTTCAACCATCGCCCATTGATCGGTTAATTGCCAGGGCACAGTGATACCACAGGCCAGTTCAATCGGTTTTTGGATGGAGCTGTTGTTGCGGGTACCCGCTGGTGTGTTTGCAGCTCGTCACGCCGTTGTTAGTGGAGAGGCTAGTGGTGTACGTAATTTGCTGAGTTATTACTCAGTCACGGTTTACTTCCATCTGGAAGAGGATAAGCGCCGGAGAGCACAACGCCGCGAAGTGTAACTTTGCTTTATGGATGCTGCTGTATTATACACTAGGATCTTATTGGAATGACGGCGTTATCTGGTGTTTAATTTGTTCCGCTTCTTAACAAGTGTGGATTAACGACTTGTTCACGTAACTGACTTCTGGAGCCTAGTGTTAAGGACATTTGGAACACTTACAAGCTAAAACGATTTTGTGCTTATGACACTCATCCACCTGATTGTTCAGTAATTGATTATTGAAGTAAATTTGGCAGAGCGTAATGAATTGTTCTCGTTTTGGGTATGAGCCACTGGAAGGTTTACTCCGAATTTTGAGTTATCTTATCGAATGGTACCCAGAGTGGAATTGTGTTTGAAAGGAGTTGTATGTGGTCATCATTGAGTGCCATCCAACTTGTTTGTTTGACTACAAAATCTATGTCTCGTACGTCTGTGGAGGATATGGCGGGTATTCTGTGTGGTATCTTATCTAAAGTAGTTATGCTAATTCTTGGCTAAGTTCGTAGTGGTGCGCCACTGTAGTTGGTTGGTTGACTGTAATTATTATTCTGAGTATCGTCTCACTGAGCGTGTTTAACGTGCAGCACACACTTGATCTGATTATTCCACGGCATACAACAACTGAGGGGAGCCGCACACGGACAATCTTATTACGACGCGGAGTAGTCAGTTAAGGCAGCGAGGTCGATCCCTTACCCTAATCAAACTTGTGGCTCTGTGTGTGACTCTACTGGGCTAGCGTTGCGTAATGTAAATATTACTGTTCGGTGTGGTCCAGGCTTAAGAGTGTTGCTTGAGGAAATTTTTCTATTACTATTCTGATATTGGTTGTTTTGTGTAATAGACACTGTGGTCGTATTTTGCGGAAGTTTTAGTAAAGTAGCCTATCTTGTTACCGTGTTGGAGGCTGCCAAGGCTTTTTGAGAATTTTATAAGTTGTTTTATTTTTACCAACTAAGTTTTGTTTTATAATTCGCTTGATAGTATTACTATTGCCGCTTTAATTTCACTGACCTGTTTTATTAACCTTATTTATGATGTGTATTGCATTTGAAACTTTTGGAGGCGACTCTTTAAATGTTCTCACAAAGGTAGTAGTTATTAGTTTTAGGCATGTTGGACAGTCTCGTTAGATATATGTGGTAATTGTTTTGTCTCAGGCAAAGATTTTCTTAATAATTGTACTGAGCTTGCAGAACTGACAGTTTTGGGTTTTCTTACTATCGTGTGAGTGTCAGGTCAGTACTAATCTGTCGGCAACACAGTGCCAGTTACTTCCGGTGATGGTTTCAGACTTAGGAGGAAGAACATTAAAGATTCCGCCGTGCCCGACCCGCTACAGCCAGTCTGGGTCAAAACGACTTCCCTTATCCGTAGCGTTGTGGAGACACTCACGGGCCAGTCATCCTAGAGAATTTTGCTTGTTTCTTCCCAAGCCTTACTTTAATAAATCCTTACTGTAACAAATCAGAATCAACTCTATCTTCTCAGAATTAATATTCAACCCTCTACTCCCAGTAGATGATTATAACCTGACTCACATCGTAACTTTGATAAAAGTCACTCCAAAACAACTTGATGTGCACCACCAGTACTCCTGCACTGTTTTTAACGTCTTTCTTACACCCCTATGGGATTAGTTCTTTTCTTAGAGACTAGTTACAAGTTTCCCCTTGTCATGCACTCTGTTGGAGTTATTGCCTATCTAGTCCACACGTCACTTACTTGGTTCAGAGGTTTTAATATGACCAGTGCTCAGTAACATTGACAGTTTCGTTCAAATGGCTCTGAGCACTATGGGACTTAACTTCTGAGGTCATCAGTCCCCTAGAACTTAGAACTACTTAAACCTAACTAACCTAAGGGCATCACACACATCCATGCCAGAGCAGGATTCGAAACTGCGACCGTAGCGGTAGCGCGGTTCCGGACTGTAGCGCCTAGAACCACTCGTCCACCCCGGCCGGCAGTCATGACAGTTTAATTGTGAGCTTTAATTTCAAGCAAATTTCCTATGACGGAATGTCACAGTGCGTTATCGTCCTGCGCTATTTGTCACTTCTGGACACTTACCTGTACAAGGGCTTGATTTTTCAGTTTTATCTTTTGTGCTGGTTTTTCTAACATTAAACTGTGAACAACGTCTATCAGACGCCCTTCGTGCTGTTTCGTTCAATTTATTGACATATAAGACGTTGACAAAATTTCTACGACGTTGTTAACATCCCACAGCTGAAATGCGAAGATGTTCACAGCTCAATAGACAGCAATATAGCGTCCTGTGTCCACACTTCCCTTCAACCAGTTTATTCCCAATAGCTTTCGCTTAATAAGATGTATTCCTTTGTATGTAAATACGTGTTTACATTCTGTATCTAGTGCACTTTTTTCATCATGCACATTTAACAGAGTACCAGCAGAACAACTGCTACTATTTCAACTTTAAACTGTGAACATTACACAGATCGTGCAGTTGCCCCGTTTGTTTCATAACAACACAATGCAGACATTTATAATCTTGAGATACAAAGCAATTAGACATTGGCTGCAGCTATATACTGACGTCAATGAGGAAAGTTGAAATTTTGTTCCCGACGGCGTTTCCAACCCAGGTCTCCTGTTAATTAGGCAGTTGCTCTGACCGCTAACCCATACCGACGCAGTGGTCATCGCTACTGCGCGGACTACCTTAGCACGCCTCGCGTCAGACCCAAATTCTCAACTTACGCACACACAGCTACTGTAGTGTCCCTTGCTCATTATCGTCATTACTTGTGGCATTTCGCCGATTCCCGTAAGAGTTTGAACCTGGAGTGCATCCACACTGATGACATCGGTGGCCGTCTCGCCTTTATATTCTTCTTGAATGAAAGTTGCTGAAACAGATTTTGACAGTATCTCCTTTGACCGTACCACAGAAGCAATGATTAAAATGAAGACGAATAAATATAAATAGTGCAAATCGTTTTTCGTTTGGACACTATTGCACTAAAAATGCTACTTCTGATTGTTCAATGATTACATGTAAGCAAGAAGTGATATACTAATCATCATCATCATCATCATCATTTAAGACTGATTATGCATTTCAGCGTTCAGTCTGGAGCATAAACCCCCTTATAAAATCTCTCTATGATCCCCTATTCAGTGCTAACATTGGTGCCTCTTCTGATGTTCAAAATCATTCTTAACCGAATCCAGGTACCTTCACCTTGGTCTGCCCCGACTCCTCCTACCGTCTACTGCTGAACCCATGAGTCTCTTGGGTAACCTTGCTTCTCCCATGCGTGTAACATGACCCCACCATCTAAGCCTGTTCGCCCTGACTGCTACATCTATTGAGTTCATTCCCAGTTTTTCTTTGATTTCCTCATTGTGGACACCCTCCTGCCATTGTTCCCATCTACTAGTACCTGCAATCATCCTAGCTACTTTCATATCAGTAACCTTAACCTTATTGATAAAGTAACCTGAATCCACCCACTTTCGCTCCCATACAACAAAGTTGGTCGAAATATTGAACGGTGCACAGATAACTTAGTCTTGGTACTGACTTCCTTCTTGCAGAAGAGGGTAGATCGTAGCTGAGCACTCACTGCATTAGCTTTGCTACACTTCGCTTCCAGTTCTTCCACTATGTTGCCATCCTGTGAGAATATGCATCCTAAGTACTTGAAACCGTCCACCTGTTCTAACTTTGTTCCTCCTATTTGGCACTCAATCCATTTATATCTCTTTCCCACTGACATTACTTTCGTTTTGGAGATGTTAATCTTCATACCATAGTCCTTACATTTCTGATCTAGCTCTGAAATATTACTTTGCAAAGTTTCAATCGAATCTGCCATCACAACTACGTCATCCGCATATGCGAGACTGGTTATTTTTTGTTCACATATCTTAATCTCACCCAGTCAGTCTATTGTTTTCAACATTTGATCCATAAATAATATGAACAACAGTGGAGACAGGTTGCAGCCTTGTCTTACCCCTGAAACTACTCTGAACTATGAACTCAATTTACCGTCAACTCTAACTGCTGCCTGACTATCCATGTAAAGACCTTTAATTGCTTGCAAAAGTTTGCCTCCTATTCCATAATCTCGTAGAACAGACAATGGCTTCCTCCTAGGAACCCGGCCATATGCCTTTTCTAGATCTATAAAGCATAGATACAATTCCCTGTTCCACTCGTAAGACTTCTCCATTATTTGCCGTAAGCTTAAGATCTGGTCCCGACGACCTCTAAGAGGCCTAAAGCCACACTGATATTCATCCAATTGGTCCTCAACTAATAGTCGCACTTTCCTTTCAACAATACCTGAGAAGATTTTTCCCACAACGCTGATTAAAGAGATACCTCTGTAGTTGTTACAATCTTTTCTGTTTCCATGTTTAAAGATTGGTGTGATTACTGCTTTTGTCCAGTCTGATGGAACCTGTCCCGGCTCCCAGGCCATTTCAATTATCCTGTGTAGTCATTTAAGACTTGACATTCCACTGTATTTGATGAGTTCCGACTTAATTTCATCCACCCCAGCTGCTTTATTGCACTGCAATCTATTGACCATTTTCTCCACTTCCTCAAATGTGATGCTATTTAAATCATCATTCCTATCCCATTGCACATCGAAATCTGAAACATTACTGATCTATTTTCACCTATATTGAGCAACTCCTCAAAATAGTCCCTCCATCTGCCCAAGAAATCCACAGGATTCACCAGCAGTTTTCCTGATCTTTCCAAAATACTTGTCATATCCTTCTTGCCTCCCTATCGAAGACTGCTAATTACACTCCAGAATGGTTTTCCAGCAGCTTGACCCAAAGTCTCCAACCTGCTTCCAAAGTCTCCCCAAGATTTCTTCTTGGATGCTGTAATTATCTGTTTGGCTTTGTTTCTTTCTTCAACATAACTTTCTCTGTCTACTGGGTTCTGGTATGTAGCCATTTTTGATACGCCTTCTTTTTCCTTTTACAGGCTGCCTTGACACTATCATTCCACCAAGCTGTTTGCTTCATCCTACCTTTACACACTACTGTTCCAATACATTTTTAGCCACTTCTAGTACTGTGTCCCTGTACCTTGTCCATTACTTCTGCAATGACTGTAATTGACTATATTCAACTAACTGGTACCTTTCTGAGATTACTGTTATGTACTTGTGCCTGATTTCCTTATCCTGAAGTTTCTCCACTCGTATCCTCCTATATATGGACCTGACCTCCTGCACTTTCGGCTTCACAATACCAATTTCACTGCAGATTAAATAATGATCAGTGTCATCAAAGAATCCCCTGAATACACGTGTGTCCCTCACAGCCTTCCTGAATTCCTGATCTATTATTATATAGTCAATGACAGATCTGGTTCCCCTGCCTTCCCAAGTATACAGGTGAATGTTCTTATGTTTAAAAAAGGAGATTGTGATTACTAAACCCATACTGCCACAGAAATACAAGAGCTGTTTCCCGTTCCTGTTGGCCTCCATATCCTCTCCAAATTTACCCATAACCTTTTCACACCCTTCTGTTCGATTTCCAATCCTGGCATTAAAATCACCCATGAGCAGAACACTGTCCTTGTCCTTTACTCTAACAACTACATCACTGAGTGCATCATAAAAACTATCCATATTATTTTTATCTGTCCCTTCACAATGCGAATATACTGACACAATCCTAATTTACTTGCTAGACACTGTCAAATCCATCCACATCAGTCGTTGGTTTACATACCTTATTGCAACTACGCTGGGTTCCATTTCCTTCCTGATGTAAAGCCCTACACCCCATTGTGCTATTCCTGCTTTGACTCCTGACAGGTGTACCTTGTATTCTCCCACATCCTCTTCTTTCTCACCCCTTACCCGAATGTCACTAACAGCTAAAACGTCCAGCCCCATCTTACTTGCAGCCTCTGCCAGCTCTACCTTCTTCCCAGAGTAGCCCCTATTGATATTAATAGCTCCCCATCTCATTATCATTTGTTTGCCAAGTCGTAACTTAGGAGTCCCTGGTTTGTCAGTTAGAGGTGGGACTCCGTCAACTCCAAAGGTCCGAGGCATTTTGCTCTGATTGTTGCCAGCATCATATTTAAAGTACCAGGGAAGCAGGTTGCTAGCCTTACTTGCCCCGAGTCCCATTGAGTTTTACCGCTAACGGTTGAGGGACTAACCTTTGGATTTGGTAGTCTTTGCCGTTTGAGCACAAAGGTGACCACGACTCAGAATATGTCCGAGATGCCCAGCCTTATTCCAAAGTAACAGGTATCCCGACTGTCGGGACCACTTACTTGGCCACTCATACGTTGCCCGTGGTTCATGAACTAGGGCATAACAACAGGAACCCACACCATGAACCACAGTGATATACTAATAACCTTATGAAGGTAAAGTAACCGCTCGAAATAAGTTGTTAACTGGATGTGTAAAGTCCTCCCCACATGATTTTATATATTATTAGTGATATACTAATAATATATAAAATCATCTGGGAGGACTTTCCACATCCAGTTAACCACTTATTTCGAGCGGTTACTTTACCTTCATAAGAAAAAGAAAAAAATAATTGAATGCTCGCTCATTTATCGGGGCTACGTTGCCGTGAAAACGAAAAGTTTCCAACAGGTCGAAATTAACCACCTGTACTGTCTGACCAAATAAATCTCAAAATAGTGACTCACCGTCTAGGTGCCAGAAACTTCATTCAAGAAAGACCAGTTTCCAAAATTGCAACACTTTGCTGTCCAATATCAAGAATTCACATGTGTTACCACTTCTACAATCTAGAAAGAATGTAAGATAGTAAACGACCACTTCATTAAATAACCAGAGATATATACGATTTTAGCCCCTTGCTAACAATAGTTAAGGCTTATGCGGATAGCTATCGCAGCTCTTCCTTGAGCCATTTTCTTGGTTTTCGTTGATGTAGCCTGCCATGGATTTTCTGGCTTGCTGAATCCCCTCTTATCCGCATTGGCTCCGGTTTCCTTTTCTCTTATTTGTTTACAACATAGAACACATACACACTTAAAACGTTATCAATAAGAGAATAAAAATGCATCCTTTTCATTTTAAAAAATATCGTGTGATAAAATTATATTTATATCATCATCCCTAGCAGCAGAAACACTTAGTTTTGTCATGACACAGCCTCTGGTGGTTTAAGTCATATTCCGTCAGTTCACCGATGATCGTTGACCAGGAAGTTTGCAACCATAAGTTCATTTACACGTCAAGTTGCATTGTGCTTCTTTTAATTCCTAGCTCTGTAACATGCTTTCTGGTCGATTTGCAGGGTGAATACATGACTGATGCACTACTTTTAACACATGTTTCCCTTACCGTTGATGGACGACCAGACTACTTGCCAGGCGAAAAACTTTCTTCTCCCAAGTGATCAAAATCTGGTGACCTGATGGCTCCATACCGATCCGTTCTTGAGACATATCCATCACCTGATGCACATTTCCCTTATTCCTTTCATGGATTCATGGATCTACACTCTCGTCACTGAGCGCCTCCCCCCCCCCCCCCCCCTCCGCAAGTGAAACGACTGCTATCTGCCATTGCTCTTCAGCAGACACAGGAAGGCGAACAAGAACTGCGGAACGCACTGACCTGATTCTCCTCCCCCTCACTAACGTAGTGGTTACGCGGTAATATCGTTACAATTCAAATGAGCTCCACTGTTGCCATATTAATCATCAGAATGAGAAGTTCATAGCTTAACTGTTATAAGTGTTCAGTTCACATGTAAATATTCTTTTGGGCCATCTTGTACTTTTCACAGAACATGGCGGATAATAATAAAATGTTACCGGCGAAACATATTTAATAAACGTCTACACAGTGATTCATCTCCTAACGTCTAAAAAGTACCAAAAACAGTGATTTATACGGACCATGTAACGGTTCTGATATCCGACGTATCACTTTAAAGACACCTAACATATTTTCAGAACGCAAGTTCTATCGACCCTACAGTAGAGAGAATGTGAATATCGTATTTACAGTTCTCCTGCATCCATGGCTACTTACGACAACATGTTAATAGGGAACCGTAATGGTGCCTGCGTTAAATGACGTATTTATTTAGTTCTATTTCACTCACTCTCTGCGCCAGCCGCACGTGAACACAGAATACGGAATTTAGTTTTGTAGTTGCAATGTGTTCCTTTGATATTTCTCTATATTTTATTTTATTCCATTGCAATGGCAGCTACTGGTAGAAGCAAACCTATTTCGATATTTGAGCACTTCGGTTACAAAATCGACTGTGGTAAAGAATAAACAAGATCTGTACGCTAACAGATATGTGTAGGGTTGAAATGTGTCGTGTAGTATTCAGTGGCATAAAAATCAGATAATTGACAATAAGTGCGGGACCAAGGAACGAGTAGATATAAGCTTCAACATTTAGTGTTTTGTAAAGAATTGTCCGGCAAGAATATTCGCGTTAACTTCTTCCTAAGTCCAAACAAGTCGACGTGCTTGCTCTGTGGAAATCAAGAAACATGAGACCTGATACCAATGTCATGAAGACTGGACTTCCGAATCCCACCCATCTCCCCGACGAATATGCACTTGTAAGAAGCCCTGATGTAAATTCAGTTTTTGTTTGAGAGTTAAGTAACACTTCTGTGCACTATACGCCTGATGACTATCGGAACTTACGCGAACTGTGTCGCATTCTTGTTTTTTATAAACTAATTTAGGACGACAGGTAGCAAAATACCTGTACAGGGTGAGCACAGAAGCACTTTATATTTTCAAAAATTCCTACAAACAAAATAATATTATGAAAAGGGAAGTTGCCACTACCATATAGCGGAGATGCTGAATCGCACATAGTTACAACAAAAACACTGTCACAAATAAGCTTTCGACCCTCGAGGCCTATCCCGAAAATAGACGACACACACATGCAAACACAACTCGAACACACATGACTGCAGTCCCTGGCAGCTGAAGCCAGAAAGAGCCTGGTTGGTGTGGCTTCGTCTGCCAGAGACTACAGTCATGTGTGTGTGAGTTGCGTTTGCATGTGTGTGTCGTCTAAATTCGGGAAAGGCCTCGTTGGCCGAAAGCTTATTTGTCACAATCTTTTTGTTGTGCCTCTCTGAGACTCAGCATTTCCGCTACATGGTGAGTAGCAACTTCCGTTTTCATGATATTGTTAATTCCATCCTGGATTTTCCATTGTTTGATACAAATTAAACAATACGACTTATTCGCTTCAACTATTATTCTGTTAATGCAATATCTCTGGTAGCTATTTATACAGGTTTTAGGAGATCCAATTGTGCTCCTCGAGGCACACGGTTGAAATGGTTCAAATGACTCTAAGCACTATGGGACTTAACACCTGAGGTCTTCAGTCCCCTAGAACTTAGAACTACTTAAGCCTAACTAACCTAAGGACATCACACACATCCATGCCCGAGGCAGGATTCGAACCTGCGACCATAGCAGCAGCGCGGTTCCGGATGAGGCACGCGGAATACGTCGAAATGATATTTATACTCTTTCCAAACCTTGCGCCACTTATCGGTGGTGATGGACTCTACCGCATCTGCAATTAGATTCCGCAGGTGTGGCATGAATGGTGCCAGGGGTGGGACAATCATTTTTCCTTTCACATACCCCATAAAAATATCTCAGTGGTTTATGTCTGATGATCATAGAGCCCATCTGCAACGCACGTCATCATCAGCACCTGCGTGACCGAGCAGTCGTCAAGGTAGAATGTATGTTGAGATGTTAGCGTACAGCCAATAGAAACTGGGGAGTTGCTCCATTTCATTGCAGTATGAGGTGGTTGGAGTCTTCGGGCAGCTGAGACAGAAACCAGAAAACAAGCATGTCGAGCTACAAAATGCCAGGGATGGTTTTCCCTGAAACCATTCACTCGACAATGTTCAAAACACTAACGTTTTGAGAATTTCGTTCATATCCGATGGATAAATGAGGGTTTTCTTTTCCCCAAATAAGTACATTGAGCCGATTAACCTGAGTTAGCGTGAAACCTTGGCCTCTTTGAAGTGTCGTGGTCGTTCTCCATAGATTCCCACATCTCAGCGCAGAAATCAGATCGTTCACCATAACGTCTTGGAGCCAGTGCCTGTACCTATTTCTAACTGCACGGTTTGATGCTCAAGCGTTTGCGCAGGTTTCTGGAAGCGACTGTTTGACCCATGTGGAGCTCACAATTTGTTGTTCAACGTGTTGATTTCTGAGGGGTTCGCCAGAATGCTGCTCGAAAGCAAGCAACATTTTCTTCCGACACACTAACCCGACCAGGACGTTCACCTTTGTAAAACTGTTTGTAGCAGTCACAAAATGGAGATTCTGCTGTGTGGTTTCTGGTGAATGTGAGAGGAAATTGGTCGTTGAGCAGCAGTTGCCGAAACACTTTTTTTTATGGGAAAACGCACCACTTTTTCCGTCGAAGTGTTTTTGCTATTTTTTACATTAGCACTCTCTGGCGGCGGCAGCTTGCAGCAAAAGAATGGTGCCCATGTGTGAAAAAAAACCTTCCAGAGATACTTTAATCACGATTTATCGCTTAAAACGAATAAGTTGTATCGTTTCGTATGTACGAGATTTTGAAAGTGTAAATTATTTTGGTGCGCACTCTGTACTGTCAGTTCAACGCAATCACCGTGTTCAAGTGCAGACAACACGAAGCAGCCTTCAAAGTAGTATGTGAGTTCAGAATCAGGTAGAAAGAATAACCTTTATCAGTGAACGCCTCACACTGGTAGAGCTTTCGCAACGGCTGCCCCACGTCGTTTCGGGCCTAAGATTTACTCAGCGGATCAGCTGGGCTCAGCCTGGTGCTGGACGTGACGCCGAATATACTGGGCGGATTGTGCGGGCGGTCGGTCTCCATGGAGACCGCTCCCCTCGTTCTATAGCTGCTCGAGATTAGCCCACTTGTGAATGATATTCTCCATGCCACCGAAAGGAACACCTTGGCAGAAAGAATACCAAGTGCAAATCTGATGTGATATCCAGTGGGATACGAAACTTAGACGCACAGTACCAGACGTTGTCTCTCCGCTAATTGGCTTAAGCAGGTATGTCAGAGAACCCATTTGTAGGTAAAACTTAATTAATTGACAGGCAACAAGAGTTGTAGAATACAATATTCACTGCATCTATAGTAAAATTGATGAGCGAAAATGTAAGATACGGAGGAATATATTTCACCTAAAAATTGACGAAATGAAACCTTTTAAAATTCTGGGCAAATAGCAACAAACTCTCAGTTCTGAGAGGGTGGGAAAGTAGGGGAAGGAGAAGGGAAAGAGAAAGGGCTTTCGAATGTGGAAAAATTGTTTTTTTTTTGTTTTTTTTTGTCATCAGCCTACTAACTGGTTTGATGCGGCTCGCCACGAATTCCTTTCCTGTGCTAACTTATTCATCTCAGAGTAGCACTTGCAACCTACGTCCTCATTTATTTGCTTGACGTATTCCAATCTCTGTCTACCTCTCATGTCTTAGCAGATGTCCTATCATCCTGTCCCTTCTCCTTATCAGTGTTTTCCACATATTCATTTCCTCTCCGATTCTGCGTAGATCCTCCTCATTCCTTACCTTATCAGTCCACCTAATTTTCAACATTCGTCTATAGCACCACATCTCAAATGCATCGATTCTCTTCTGTTCCGGTTTTCCCACAGTTCATGTTTCACTATCATACAATGCTGTACTCCAGACGTACGTCCTCAGAAATTTTTTCCTCAAGTTAAGGTCGGTATTTGACATTAGTAGACTTCTCTTGGCCAGAAATGCCTTATTTGCCATAGCGAGTCTGCTTTTGATGTCCTCCTTGCTCCGTCCGTCATTGGTTATTTTACTGCCTAGGTAGCAGAATTCCTTAACTTCATTGACTTCGTGACCATCAATCCTGATGTTAAGTTTCTCGCTGTTCTCATTTCTACTACTTCTCATTACCTTCGTCTTTCTCCGATTTACTCTCAAACCATACTGTGTACTCATTAGACTGTACATTCCGTTCAGCAGATCATTTAATTCTTCTTCACTTTCACTCAGGATAGAAATGTCATCAGCGAATCGTATCATTGATATCCTTTCACCTTGTATTTTAATTCCACTCCTGAACCTTTCTTTCATTTCCATCATTGCTTCCTCGATGCACAGATTGAAGAGCAGGGCTACAGCCTTGTCTTACACCCTTCTTAATACGAGCACTTCGTTCTTGATCTTGATCGTCCACTCTTGTTATTCCGTCTTGGTTGTTGTACATATTGTATATGACCCGTCTCTCCCTATAGCTTACCCCTACTTTTTTCAGAATCTCGAAAAGCTTGCACCATTTTATATTTTCGAACGCTTTTTCCAGGTCGACAAATCCTTTGAAAGTGTCTTGATTTTTCTTTAGCCTTGCTTCCAATATTTGCCGTAACGTGAGAATTGCCTCTCTCGTCCCTTTACTTTTCCTAAAGCCAAACAGATCGTCACCTAGCGCATTTTCAATTTCCTTTTCCATTCTTCTGTCTATTATTCTTGTAAGCAACTTCGATGCATGATCTGTTAAGCTGATTGTGCGATAATTCTCGCACTTGTCAGCTCTTGCCGTCTTCGGAATTGTGTGGATGATGCTTTTCCGAAAGTCAGATGGTATATCGCCAGACTCATATATTCTACACACCAACGTGAATAATCGTTTTGTTGCCACTTCCCCCAATGCTTTTAGAAATTCTGATGGAACGTTATGTATCCCTTCTGCCTTATTTGACCGTAAGTCCTCCAAAGCTCTTTTAAATTCCGATTCTAATACTGAATCCCCTATCTCTTCTAAATCGACTCCTGTTTCTTCTTCTATCTCATCAGACAAATCTTCACCCTTAGAGAGTTTCAATGTATTCTTTCGACCTATCTGCTCTCTCCTCTGCATTTAACAGTGGACTTCCCGTTGCACTCTTAATGTTACCACCGTTGCTTTTAATGTCACCAAAGGTTGTTTTGACTTTCATGTATGCTGAGTCTGTCCTTCCGACAATCATATGTCTTTTGATGTCTTCACATTTTTCCTGCAGCCATTTCGTCTTAGCTTCCCTGCACTTCCTATTTATTTCATTCCTCAGCGGCTTGTATTTCTGTATTCCTGATTTTCCCGGAACATGTTTGTACTTCCTTCTTTCATCAATCAACTGAAGTATTTCTCCTGTTACCCATGGTTTCTTCGCAGCTACCTTCTTTGTACCTATGTTTTCCTTCCCAACTTCTGTGATGGCCCTATTTAGAGATGTCCATTCCTCTTCAACTGAACTGCCTACTGCGCTATTCCTTATTGCCGTATCTATAGCGTTAGAGAACTTAAAACGTATCTCGTCATTCCTTAGTACTTCCGTATCCCACTTCTTTGCGTATTGATTCTTCCTGACTAATGTCTTGAACTTCACCCTACTCTTCATCATTACTATATTGTGATCTGAGTCTATATCTGCTCCTGGGTACGCCTTACAATCCAGTATCTGATTTCGGAATCTCTGTCTGACCATGATGTAATCTAATTGAAATCTTCCCGTATCTCCCGGCCTTTTCCAAGTATACCTCCTCCTCTTGTGATTCTTGAACAGGGTATTCGCTATTACTAGCTGAAACTTGTTACAGAACTCAATTAGTCTTCCTTCTCTTTCATTCCTTGTCCCAAGCCCATATTCTCCTTTAACCTTTTGTTCTACTCGTTCCCCTACAACTGCATTCCAGTCGCCTATGACTATGAGATTTTCGTCCCCCTTTACATAATGCTTTACCCTTTCAATATCCTCATACACTTTCTCTATCTGTTCATCTTCAGCTTGCGACGTCGGCATGTATACCAGAACTATCGGTGTCGGTGTTGGTCTGCTGTCGATTCTGATTAGAACAAGCCGCTCACTGAACTGTTCACAGTAACACACCCTCTGCTTTACCTTCCTATTCATAACGAATCCTACACCTGTTATACCAATTTCTGCTGCTGTTGATATTACCCCATACTCATCTGACCAGAAATCCTTGTCTTCCTTCCACTTCACTTCACTGACCCCTACTATATCTAGATTGAGCCTTTGCATTTCCCGTTTCAGTTTTTCTAGATTCCCTACCACGTTCAAGCTTCTGACATTCCACGCCCCGACTCGTAGAACGTTATCCTTTCGTTGATTATTCAATCTTTTTCTCATGGTTACCTCCCCCTTGGCAGTCCCCTCCCGGAGGTCCGAATGGGTGACCATTCCGGAATCTTTTGTCTATGGAGAGATCATCACAACACTTCTTCAATTACAGGCCACATGTCCTGTGGATACACGTTACGTGACTTTAATGCAGTGGTTTCCATTGCCTTCTGCATCCTCATGTCGTTGATCAATGCTGATTCTTCCGCCTTTAGGGACAATTTCCCACCCCTAGGGCAAGAGAGTGCGCTGAACCTCTATCCGCTCCTCCTCCCTCTTTGGGGTACAAATATAAAAGTGTTGGAAACCACATGGTAGTGAAGTATTTGCTGTACCGACATCCAAGGATGAGAAAGACCCACCAGCGGTGAGCTATAACATTATAACAGAAGGCAGCTTCGTCGTGGATTCAGATTACGCTGAAGGTTTGCAAAGAAAAAATTAAAGAAACGTATGGCTATTATTAGCCGGTAGACCCGATCAGGACTTGTTCGGACGCCTACTGCAAGTCTTTTCATTTAACGCGACTCCAGCGATCAAAATGCGAATAACGACAAAGCAAATTGATTCAAAAGCAAAAGCTTACACACCGACATGTGCAGAAATATGTGAACATATGTAAGATCGGTAAAATCAGCCTTGTATGTAAATCATCTTTCTGCAGACTTACTGACGAGGAGAATTCGGATATGCCAAGTCACAACAGGCACGAAAAAGTCGCAGCACCGTTGTCCACAACAAGAAACCCATCTCACTGACGCCTATGGTCTATACAGGGTGTTCTAAAATTACCCTTACTAACGTCTAGAACTTATGCTTGTAGAGTACTAAGTAGATAACATTTTGAGTGGGTCCCAGGTCCGGAAACGTACCGTTTCTGTGCTATAGGTATTTCAAAACATGTTTGCTGGATAAGTATGCAACCGAGTAGTCTCGAGGAGGGGAGGGGGCGGGGGGGGGGAATGCTTACATTTACGTCGGACTTGACATTCGTCATACCTCTCTGACCTGATTCGAGTCTCATTCAAATGTCTATGAGTGTTAGAACAACAATATTCAGTACATTCAGCTCACGTTTCCGTAATACTCCTATATCATCCTTCTGTATGGTGAACCTCATGGTGATGGAAGAGCCGATCGTCGCCTTTTTCAAGATTGTTACCCACAGCGTCCGACTCCATCGCACACCCTTTTCGCTTCAATTACACAAAGGTTTCGACAAAGCATACCTTCACCGTCAGCAGGCACAACTGTGCTGCTCCAAGGAGACGCCGCACAGCCGAACTGTATAAGGGAGTAATGCGTCACATTGAAGAGGACAACATCGCTTGCAGGCGCGACGTGTGCACCAAACTTGGTTGTCGCGACGTCGAGACTTACTTCTAGCGAAAACGACAAAAAAGGTTTAATTTTAATTGTAAACAACAGTACCTGTGAAATCTGATTGAGTTTTATTTAAGTTTCCCTGCTTATTAATGAGAGGAAATGTAAAATATCGTATAGGGTCAGACCTAATAACTTAATTGTAGAAGTGTTCGTCTTACCAACCTTTTTTTCGAATGGTTGTAGCACGGGCACTCTATATTTCCGGACATGGGTTCCAGTTCAAAATATTATCTACTCAGTCCCCTCTACAAGCCCTAGGAGTCTGTACGAGTAATTTGAGACTTAGCTAAGGCTCAGTCTAAATATGGTGTGGGTCAGTGGTTTGAAATGGAAAGAAGACAAGGATTTGTGGTCAGATGAGTACAGTATAACACCGACAGCAGAAGAAAATGGTATAACGGGATTAGGGTTCGTTATGAACTGGAAGCTAGGGCAGAGAGCGAGTTACTGTGAACAGTTCAGTAACAGGGTTGTTCTCACCAGATGCGATAGCAATCCAACACCGACAACGATGGATTAAGTATAAATGCCGAAGTCATAAGACCAAGATGAAGATGTAGAGAAAAAATACTAAACGGATAACTCAGTACATAGAGCGAGACCCTAATCTTCTTATTGCTGTCTCTACAGTCCTTGAAAAACGTTGGCCTCCTGTTTTACCTGCCTCCATTCTTCTCTGTCCATCGCCTTCCTTCTCCTATTTCTTATTCCCATCGCCTTATCCGAATATACGTGTTCCTTCTCTTAACAGTATTTCTCGCCTGGTCGTTAACAGGCAATCCCTTCCGTTCCGAGTCATGTGTATAGTATCCGCAACAGCACTTTTTCCCGGGGTGGGGTTGTTAGCCTGACGCCCACCCTCCAACATGGAGGACCTGGAATTTTTTCCAGTTTACTCCCCTAGGAGGGTGGGCTTCAATAAGCCTATAGAGCCCCTCCCCCCCTCCCCCCCGTCTAACATTTTGGGACACACTTTGTCTGACTCCTCGATCGAGACAAATCCGGGTTGGGTGACCCTGCCAGTAGCTACGCTACCGCCGGCACGGCTCTCGGCTTCGTCAGAGCGCGCAAACCCTCCCGCCCGGCACTGGAGGAGCCTACGATAAGGCTGTGTCCCCTGGGAGGAGCGAACCTCTAAAGTCATATGAAATAGAAATGCGATGGTAGGGGAAGGAGAAGAAGAAGGTATTACAGGAAATATGGACATAGTTCTAGGAGCGAGTGAGTAGAAAGACTGAGTTCTGCAATAAATTTCAGCTTGTACTAAGGAATACTCTGTTCAAGAATCACAAGGAGAGGAGGTATACTTGGAAATGGCCGGGATATACTGGAATATTTTAGTTACATTACATAATGGTCAGGCAGAGATACTGATATCAGATACTGGATTGTAAAGCTTACCCAGGAGCACATGTAAACTAAGATCACCATTTAGTAGCGACGAAGGGTAGATTGAAGTCTAAAAGTCTAATCAGGAAGAATCAGTGAGCAAAGAAGTGGGATACGAAAGTGATAAGGAATTCAGAGATACGGTTGGAGTTCCCTGAGGCTATAGATGTACCCGTGGTCTAGGGGTAGCGTCTTTGATTCATAATCAAAACGTCTTCGGTCCCGGGTTATCCCCACCACTGCCTAAATTCTGATAAATAATCGGCATTGGCGGCCGCAGACTTCCGGCATAAGAAGTCAGCCTCATTCTGCCAACGGCCTTGTCAAAAATGGCGGAGGAGCGGATAGAGGTTCAGGGCACTCTCTTGTCCTAGGTGTGGGAAATTGCCCCTAAAGGCGGAAGAATCAGCAATGATCAACGACATGAGGATGCAGAAGGCAATGGGAACCACTGAATTAAAGACACGTAACGTGTATCCACAGGACATGTGGCCTGTAATTGAAGAAGTGTTGTGATGATCTCTCCATTGGCAAAAGATTCCGGAATAGTCCCCCATTCGGATATCCGGGAGAGGACTGCCAAGGGGGAGGTTACCATGAGAAAAAGACTGAATAATCAACGGAAGGATAACGTTCTACGAGTCGGGGCTTGGAATGTCAGAAGCTTGAACGTGGTAGGGAAACTAGAAAATCTGAAAAGGGAAATGCAAAGGCTCAATATAGATATAGTAGGGGTCAGTGAAGTGAAGTAGAAGGAAGACAAGGATTTCTGGTCAGATGAGTATCGGGTAATATCAACAGCAGCAGAAAATGGTATAACAGGTGTAGGATTCGTTATGAATAGGAAGGTAGGGCAGAGGGTGTGTTACTGTGAACAGTTCAGTGACCGGGTTGTTCTAATCAGAATCGACAGCAGACCAACACCGACAACGATAATTGCCGACGTCGCAAGCTGAAGATGAACAGATAGAGAAAGTGTATGAGGATATTGAAAGGGTAATGCAGTATGTAAAGGGGGACGAAAATCTCATAGTCATAGGCGACTGGAATGCAGTTGTAGGGGAACGAGTAGAACAAAAGGTTACAGGAGAATATGGGCTTGGGACAAGTAATGAAAGAGTAGAAAGACTAATTGAGTTCTGTAACAAGTTTCAGCTAGAAATAGCGAATACCCTGTTCAAGAATCACAAGAGGAGGAGGTATACTTGGAAAAGGCCGGGAGATACGGGATGATTTCAATTACATTACATCATGGTCAGACAGAGATTCCGAAATCAGATACTGGACTGAAAGGCGTACCCAGGAGCAGATATAGACTCAGATCACAATATAGTAGTGTTGAAGAGTAGGCTGAAGTTCAAGAAATTAGTCAGGAAGAATCAATACGCAAAGAAGTGGGATACGGAAGTGCTAAGGAATGACGAGATACGTTTGAAGTTCTCTAACGCTATAGATACAGCAATAAGGAATAGCGCAGTAGGCAGTACAGTAGAAGAGGAATGAACATCTCTAAAAAGGGCCATCACCGAAGTTGGGAAGGAAAACATAGGTAAAAAGAAGGTAGCTGCGAAGAAATCATGGGTAACAGAAGAAATACTTCTTTGATTGATGAAAGGAGGAAGTACAAACATGTTCCGGGAAAATCAGGAATACAGAAATACAAGTCGCTGAGGAATGAAATAAATAGGAAGTGCAGGGAAGCTAAGACGAAATGGTTGCAGGAAAAATGTGAAGACGTCGAAAAAGGGTGAAGATTTGTCTGATGAGATAGAAGAAGAAACAGGAGTCGATTTAGAAGAGATAGGGGATCCAGTATTAGAATCGGAATTTAAAAGAGCTTTGGAGGACTTACGGTCAAATAAGGCAGAAGGGATAGATAACATTCCATCAGAATTTCTAAAATCAATGGGGAACAGGGAACAAAACGACTATTCACGTTGGTGTGTAGAATATATGAGTCTGGCGATATACCATCTGACTTTCGGAAAAGCATCATCCACACAATTCCGAAGACGGCAAGAGCTGGCAGGTGCAAGAATTATCGCACAATCAGCTTAACGGCTCACGCACCGAAGCTGCTTACAAGAATAATAGACAGAAGGATGGAAAAGAAAATTGAAAATGCGCTAGGTGACGGTCAGTTTGGCTTTAGGAAAAGTAAAGGGACGAGAGAGGCAATTCTGACGTTACGGCAAATAATGGAAGCAAGGCTAAAGAAAAATCAAGACACTTTCATAGGAATTGTCGACCTGGAAAAAGCGTTCGACAATATAAAATGGTGCAAGCTGTTCGAGATTCTGAAAAAAGTAGGGGTAAGCTATAGGGAGAGACGGGTCATATACAATATGTACAACAACCAAGACGGAATAACAAGAGTGGACGATCAAGATCAAGAACGAAGTGCTCGTATTAAGAAGGGTGTAAGACAAGGCTGTAGCCCTGCTCTTCAATCTGTGCATCGAGGAAGCAATGATGGAAATGAAAGAAAGGTTCAGGAGTGGAATTAAAATACAAGGTGAAAGGATATCAATGATACGATTCGCTGATGACATTTCTATCCTGAGTGAAAGTGAAGAAGAATTAAATGATCTGCTGAACGGAATGTACAGTCTAATGAGTACACAGTATGGTTTGAGAGTAAATCGGAGAAAGACGAAGGTAATGAGAAGTAGTAGAAATGAGAACAGCGAGAAACTTAACATCAGGATTGATGGTCACGAAGTCAATGAAGTTAAGGAATTCTGCTACCTAGGCAGTAAAATAACCAATGACGGACGGAGCAAGGAGGACATCAAAAGCAGACTCGCTATGGCAAATAAGGCATTTCTGGCCAAGAGAAGTCTACTAATGTCAAATACCGACCTTAACTTGAGGAAAAAATTTCTGAGGATGTACGTCTGGAGTACAGCATTGTATGGTAGTGAAACATGGACTGTGGGAAAACCGGAACAGAAGAGAATCGAAGCATTTGAGATGTGGTGCTATAGACGAATGTTGAAAATTAGGTGGACTGATAAGGTAATGAATGAGGAGGTTCTACGCAGAATCGGAGGGGAAAGGAATATGTGGAAAACACTGATAAGGAGAAGGGACAGGATGATAGGACATCTGCTAAGACATGAGGGAATGACTTCCATGGTACTAGAGGGAGCTGTAGAGGGCAAAAACTGTAGAGGAAGACAGAGATTGGAATACAAGCAAATAAATGAGGACGTAGGTTGCAAGTGCTACTCTGAGATGAATAGGTTAGCACAGGAAAGGAATTCGTGGCGGGCCGCATCAAACCAGTTAGTAGACTGATGACCAAAAACAAAAAACAAAAAAATAGATAGTGTGTTAACGAATAGCTCAATATGCAGTTCATCTGAAGAGGAATGGATTTCTCTGAAAAGGGCAATCATGGAAGCTGGAAAAAACCAGAGGTAGGAAGTAGGTAACTGCGAAGAAACCATAGGTAACAGAAGCAATACATCAGTTGATCGATGAAAGTAGGAAAATGTTCAGTTAAATTGAGGAATACAAACATACAAGTCACCAACGAATCAAATATATAGGGAGTGCAGGGACGTTAAGGCTAAATGTCTACACGGAAAATGTGAAGAAATTAAGAATGAGTTGATTGTCGGGCGGACTGACTCGGCATATAAAAAGTCAAATCAACATTCGGAGAAATTAAAAGCAAAGGCTGTAACATGAAGAATGCAGTGAGAATTTCACTGTTAATCCAGAAGAGAGCGAATACGTGGGAAGAGTACTTTGAAGGTCTCTATAAGGGGAAGACTTGTCTGATGACGCGAGAGGAGACGAAACAGGAGTCGATATAGATGAGATAGGGGACCCATCATCATAATCAGAATTTAAGACAGCTCTGGACACTTAAGATCGAATAAGATAGAATGGATTGATAACATTCCAACAGAATTTCTAAAATCATTGAGGGAAGGGCCTACAAAACGACTGTTCATGGATGTGTAGAATGCGTGAGTCTTATTTTCGGAAAACATCATCTCCACAATTCCGAAGACTGCCAGAGCCGACTAGTGCGAGAATTATCAAATCCGCTTAACTGTTCATGCGTCCAAGCTGCTGACAAGAATAATATACAGAAGGGAGGAAGGGAAAACTGAAGATACGTTAGATGACTATCACTTTGGCTTTAGGAAAGATGAAAGTACCAGAGAGTCAGTTCGATCGTTGCGGTTGGTAAAGGAAGCAAGACTGAAAAACAAAATCTAGTCGTGTTCATAGGATTTGACGACCCGAGAAAAAGCGTTCAACGGTGTATAATCGTGCAAGGTATTCGAAAGTCTGAGAAAAATAGGATAAGCTTTAGGGATAGAGGGGTAATGCCCAATATGTACAAGAACCGATGGGCAACAATAACAGTGGAAGACTAAGAACGAAGTGTTTGTATTAAAAAGGGTGTAAGACAGGGATGTAATCTTTTACCCCGTCTGTTCACTCTATACATCGAAGAAGCGATGACGAGAATAAAAGAACGGCCAAGAATAGAATTAAAATTCATGGGGAACGGTTATCGATGGTAAGATTCGATGATGACATTGCTATCCTTATTGAAAGTGAAGAAGAATTACATAATATGATGAATGGAATGAATAGTCTAACGAGTACAGAATAGGACCCGAGAGAAAATCGAAAAAATACGAAAGTAATGAGAAGTATCAGAAATAAGAACAGCGAGAAACCTAACGGGAGAGCTGGTGATCACGAAGTAGACGAAGTTAAAATTCTGCTATCTCCGCAGCAAAATAACTCACGACAGACGGAACAAGTAGGACATAAAAAGTTTAACACTGGCAAAAAGGGCGTTCATGGACAAGAGAAATTTACTAATATCAAAGACAGGTCTTAACAAGAGGAAGAAATTTCTGAGAACGTACTTCTGGCCTACAGCACTGTACGGCAGTGAGACATGGACCTTGGGAAAACCGGAACAGAAGTGAAGCATTTGAGATATGGTCCTACAGAAGAATGTTGAGAATCAGGTGGACTCATAAGGTAAGGAATGAGTAGGTACTCCGCAGAATCGCCGAGGAAAACACTGTCAAGGAGGAGGAACAGGACGATAGGACATCTGTTAAGACATCATTATATAATTTCCATATCCAAGATATTAACGGGAGTTGTAATGGGTAAAAACTGAGGCGTGAGACAGACATTAGAATACATCCACAAAATAATTGAGGACGTTGGTTGCAAGTGCTACTCTAAGATGAGTTTGGCACACAAGAAGAAATCGTGGCGGGTTGCATCAAATCATTCAGAAGACTGATGACACAAAGAAAGAAGAAAAGGGAACATTTTAGAGCAACCTATAGAAATGGAACACATATTTGTGATTACATATGATGCGTTTTTAAGGACTAAGCAAATCTAACATAGGAATCAGCACGGATTCAGGAAGAACTCTTTGTATGATATTTGTTGTGTCTGGCTGTACGACGGGCGCCAAAATGTTTTTTTTCTTTTTTTTTCGTGCAGTATAATATACCACATTAAGGTTCGAACAATCAGGACAGTTTGTATGGGGTTACTAGGGTGGTTCGATTAATTCATTGATCTTGGTGTCAGGCTGGTTACCAAGGCCAATTAGTGCGAGTACCATTCCGTAAGACATGGGATTATGGATCGGAAATAGGAGGTGTCAACATAAACGTTGGTACGTGCATAAATAATATGGCTGAATCTTTAAGTTTGAATGGCTGAGAAATGAGCAGTTAACTGTGTGCTGAAAGTGCAAGCTTCTGTCAGAAAGTTTTGCCTCAGTAACACTAGAGACACATATTATGTAGACACACACAAGTTTTTGTCTATATGAGGAAGAGGTTTAAGAAAAACATGCGGACGTCACCAGTGAGCAGGGACCAAATATGGATGAGAATCGAAACAAGGAGCTGAGTTGAGCTGTGGAAAACAGGGCGGCAGTGCCCCTAGTGTTCTGGCTAGGTGTGGCACTTATCAGATTCAGAGTTCATGGTGCCCCATCACAGAAGCAGAATGCGGACCAGTTGGCAGTGACAGACATGGCAAAGCTCAATGCAGTAGTGGCAAGTGAAACATCTGGGCTCCTTCAAATAACTCCAACAGAGGTATGTCTCCAAGAGCTCTTCTCCAAAACTTCCACTGAATCCTTTTCCAGTTTCTTCCTCTTCGGGGCCTCAACTCCGCATATCTTTTCCCTGAAAATGCTCTTCTCGCCTTCTCTTATTTCTCCGCATTTGTTGTACATTCTACAGTCAGTCAGGTGTTGCGTTAGAACGTTGTGACTTGCTCTGGCTCACATTGACTCCATTTTGTTTTTTCAAAGCACAGATTCGTACAAATATACGGTTCGATGATAATTACCGTTTGCTTCTGGCCACAGACCACGTATGACTCTGAAGGGCATAATCCCATCACCTGCCTATTTTCTAGTGACGTTTTTGACGAGGCTGATCTGTTATGTTACAGATGTTCTCCTGGAGTGAAGGTTTCGTGCGTTTTGTAGGCAGTCTCCTTTGAAGATTGATTACTTCCCCCTCCGTACATGAGGAAGAATCCTACCAGTTCCGAAAGCTGGGAACGGTTTTTTTTCTTACTTTTAAGTAATTCCATCGACAATGCACTCCGGCCGGAGTGGCCGTGCGGTTCTGGGCGCTACAGTCTGGAGCCGAGCGACCGCTGCGGTCGCAGGTTCGAAATCTGCCTCGGGCATGGATGTGTGTGATGTCCTTAGGTTAGTAAGGTTTAATTAGTTCTAAGTTCTAGGCGAATGATGACCTCAGAAGTTAAGTCGCATAGTGCTCAGAGCCATTTGAACCATTTGACAATGCACGTAATCCCTTTCCCCAAGAACGAGCACTAGGTAGTTGTTTAGATATTAAAACCACTAGTCATATTTGTTTGTACTAAGTATAAATAACTGAATTTTTAATAACAAGAAAAATCGGTTAAATTCAGTTAATTGATGGACATATTCAAACATATTCTATTTAAACGCACATATTTGCGTTAATGGACTGTACCGCTTGTAATGGTCGCCTGGTCGTAGATATAGCTAATTGCTATAATCGCACTATTTCACTCCCATTTACGGAGCTTGTTAGCACTCGATGTTAGGTTGGCGCCATTAAAATGCATTGTGTTGTGGTAATCGCTGCTGCTTGCTGGATCGCTGCTGTGTCTTGATGCTGATGCTGGCTCTAAATCTGGTTGTCTAGGGTTAAAAACATGAGGTCCCGTGTTTTTTATGTGCTTTTGATGATAAAGAACGAGCGAAACCAACAAATATGTAAACTTCAAATATTTATTACTCTGGTGGCCATCTTAATTCCACTGTCCACGAAAGACCATGACTCAACACAAAGTAGTACTTCCGTTACATGTTCTTTGCATTGTCTATCCACCTCAAACAATAACACACAAACCCACTTTACCAAAGTGACATTCCGGCTGCCTCTCGACCGTTCTTGCTGCTTGTATTTATAACATTGTCAAAGAACTACTAAAAAGAGATATAGTTTACAAGTCACATGCACATCTGTTATCATAATTTGTGCAGAAAAGTTATTAATTTGCATCGACTGACATAATTTAACATGTTATTAAAATGACAGACAGATTTGTTGACTTGACAGAATAATTCTCTGTTACAAATAGGCCGTTTTTTAGAAGTTTGTCAATTGACTTCTCTAATTTGCATAAATAAGTAAATAACATGAATTATTAAGAATTACATTGGTTTTCATCTAAAATAGGATTGCTTACGTGAATACTGAGTGAAAACGCTCCTAGTGAACAAATAGGTTTGACTGGGTGATTTTTATTTAAGGAGATCCAAAATACCTAAGTTGGCCACTATTTTTCGTACTTCATATTAATTATTTAAGATGAACTTGGTGTTTTTACATGATGACATTTGCTGTATCATTGATCAAGTGATATAAACTTTTGTGTGGGTCAGTTATTCAGTATAATTTAATGGGTTGACGGTTTGTGGAGACAGGTTATGCAATCATTGTTAACATACACAATGACTTTTCTATAATCATAAATACTCGTTAAACTGGTTGAATTTGGAAGGTATTGCATACTTCGGTAAAGTAAAGCCTTTAATATGTTCCGTTACAATACCCACCTCGGGTAATATCATTTACAGAACGTTAATGATATTAGCCGACTAGGACAAATGTGTCAAATTGTTAAAATTTGGAAACGTACTACTTTAATATTTTTTTTTGTTTTACTATGCATAAGGACTGTTACAACGTTTCAAAATGACTTTTTCCTGCAAATATTTCAGTTGTGTTGTTTCAAATGCACTTTGTGTTATGTCATTCAGTATGACAGCATAATAAAAATATTTAGTAATATATGAAAGTAAAAAAAAATGTTAATCTTTGCTCCCAGTGAGCCACATGGAAAATGGTCAAAAACAGACACAAATATATCCCATGCGATTTTAATATATATAAAAAATATATGTAAATTATTTCAAAGTCAGTTCTCATTGAGTCACTGATTAATCAAGATAATAGAAGGAACATAAATATATTACATAGATTGACAGGTCATATGTCCATAGGAAAATATTGCAACTGTCTGCTCTTTTTGAGCCACACAAAAAAATCAAAACAAACAACATAATTATAAGTATGGACATGATATATAAACACAAACACTAGAGAAGTCACATGTATGAATATAATATGCATTTAAAAAGAAGGAAATATTTAAAAAAACTTGTCTCCCATTGAGACACATAGTCCAGACAGTACAAGAACATATGAATACCAAAATTGGACACTTAAATTGGTCACAACATAACACAAACATCAAACTTGGTGAACATCTGATTAGCTGTAGAAAATTGTACACAAATCTTATGCCTAAGAACACAATAGTCACAAAATGATGGGTCTTGCACAACAATTTTTACATTGTCTTTTATTCGGTGCAAATATGTCCCATATTCAATAATACAAAAGGAAAGTAATAAATGTTTGTCACCTTCTTACCCATTGCAAGTAAAGAAGATGTCTCAAAATTTAATATTCAATAGTGACAATAAAAATATAAAAACATTCTCTCAGAGATCTGGAACTTTTCCAGGGTCTGTAGGATGAGTGGTAGTTGCTATTTGATACACCCAGTAAAATCTTTGCTGATAACATGCTTTATGGAAAATGGGTAAGTAACTGTATTCAAACAGGGAAATGTGCTTAATCATGTTTATATGGTTTCAATTCAGTGATGTTTCTTAATCCAAATAACCTTCTTGATGTGGGAAAGATAAGTCTATATGCATTAGGATGTGGGCTTTCTTTTATTTCAAATGGACAAATGTCAATGTTTACTTTAACATATGGACAACCTAGCTCAACATCTTTGTCTATTTCAGTATTTTCAAACAATAGATCATTTTCAATTTCTTTAGTTTTTAAGTCTAAAGTCTCTTTCCTACACTTAGACACATCCCTCTCTGTTTGCAAAGCTTTGACATTTAAACATAAACCTTTGTTTTCATCTGTTCCTTTTAACACTGTGTTGTCACTTAACAAACTACTGTTTTCACCCCCTTTTTTATAAAGTCCACTACGGATTCTTGTCCACCATGTAGGATACAAGGTTGCACTTACCTTTGCTAATTCTTTCCAAAAGACATATTTGTTTATACAGTTTCCATAGTTGTTCCACAAAACTTCTAAAAACTTTTCCCCTTTCTCTTGAAAACACACATTTACATTCCATCCCTTTATATTTTCTTTAATATTATTATTATTACCATTCTCATAGATTAGTGTTTCATAGTTCCCAATAGGCAATAGCTTGTCCTCAGATACACATTCCCTAGTCTGCATTTCACTTACATTAACCTCATTATTACCCATGTTTATCATATCACTTACCTTTACCTCATCATCACTTTTCAATTCTACAAATACTTTTATTTCTTCCTCCACACTCTCATCAATAACATTACTTGATTTAGGATCATTATTTAAATGTCCCTCTATTACTTCTTCCTCCTCCTCCGCAACAACCCCATCTTCAGTTTCCCCCCTATGTATCTGAATCTCAGCAATTGAGTCTTTGGCTCCATTAAACACTTCGTCATCCCCCTTCTTATCAAATAAACCCCCCAAAATAGATTCTATTTGTGGTGTGTCTGACTTGTTATTAACACCAGTATCTTTTTCAGCCCAACTATGGAACTCTGCAATACCTTTAACTTCTGCACTTTCACTAACTACCTGTGCTTGAACACTGTTTTTATTAACTGTATCACTTTTACTCATAGTATCCTAAAACCTTTTATTAAATTCTAATTTATTCATACTAACAACATCAGTATTTTCATGGTACTTACTCTTTACATTGTATCCTCTCCTTTTCCAGTTTCGGTTATGTGTTGTCCTGTCATAACATTGTCTAGCCCCAAAACTACGGACATCTAGTGGGACTGTCCACTGTTTCCCGGCTGGTTCCCTTGGTCTGTCCGTTTGTAGTTGTCGTTTTGTTCACTAGTTTCAGCAAACCCCCTTCTACCTTGTTCTCTTCCCCAATACCTATTTCTATCATTCCTGTTATCTCTCCTCCATCCTCCCTCCTGTGTATTGTTTCTGAAATCATTTTCATATCTCCTATCTCCCCTATTTGGAGCATTATTTCCAGAATTTTCAAAGTCTCTCCTCCCTTAATAATCTCTATTTACATTCCTGTTCCACCCCCCATACTGGTTGTTGCCAGAGCCAAAACTTTGGTTATTTTCTCTTTCTAAGGCCCTATCTAATCTATCTACAAATTTCAGGAACTCTTCCATTGAATCGTCTGGTCCATGGACCAATTCCCACTGCAGTCTCTCTGGTAACCTTCTTTTTAAAACATCAATTTGTGTCATAATATCAAACGAGTTATTCAAGTGAGCAAGTTTTTTCAATTGATCTCTGCAAAATTTTTGCATTCCCCCTACTTTCCCTCCATACACTGGTCCATTTAGAAATTCTGACTTTAATCTGGCTTGTATGGATTGTGACCAAAATTTGCAAATAAACTTAGCTTCAAACTCTTCAAAAGTATTCCAAGAATCATTATTCTCATTTGCCCAGGATAGGGCCTCCCCTTCTAGAAACCGTTTTACTAACTTAATTTTTATGTTATCTGACATTCCTACAACAAACATATCCTTACAATGGTGAATAAAGTCAATAGGGTGCAGATTTTCACCAGGAAAGCATTTCATTTGTATGTGCCCATACATTGTATTTTGATTGTAAAACATTTGTTTTGACATCAATGCATCTTCCAATTGTGTATATTTAGTGTGTATATTTTCTACTTTTGTATCTACATTAGTGATATACAGGTTGTATTCTTGTTTAAGGTTTTCTGATGTTTTGTCTATTCTCTGATCTAATCTCTTAGCTTCAGTATCTACTCTGTTATAGATGACAGCAATGCTGTCTGTGTTAGCTTGTATGTTTTCATTTAAACTTTCAACTTTAACTTGAAATTCTTTTCTGGAGTGTATCAACTGTTCTCTAGTGTCCTTACTGAGGGTAGTTTTAATTTCCTCACACTTCTCATTGAGATGAGTATTTAATAGATCAAAATTTGAACTTACTTGTTCACTCGATTGTTTAAGTTGCGAGCTTATTTGAGATGCAAAGGCTGCTAGCCACTCTGTTAAGTTTAATTGTTCACCCTCCCCTGGTTCAATTTTTACATTTCCTACGATCTCATCCCTCTCAGGTAGGGACATGTTAACTATTAATTATCTTAAATGACAACAACAACAAAATACCTTGCTATATGTAGCTATGATGTCGTGATCGGTGTTCCTGTTGGCTTTCTTCACTTCTATTCGGTTTTGTCGAACCTGAAGTCTTGATTGATGAATTCCATTGACATAATCCAGACGTTAATCTTCCGAGCGCTGTGATGATTGTTTTTCGTAGTCGCACATACACACGTTTTTTCCGTTTGACATATTTTCACTGCTGCCACATGGCACAAATAAACTTTTTTGGAATGATAAGCACTCACGAATTTTATCGCTGCACTATTATCATCGATGCACTTAACTAATTGCTATAATCGCACTATTTCACTCCCATTTACGGAGCTTGTTAGCACTCGATGTTAGGTTGGCGCCATTAAAATGCATTGTGTTGTGGTAATCGCTGCTGCTTGCTGGATCGCTGCTGTGTCGTGATGCTGATGCTGGCTCTAAATCTGGTGGTCTAGGGTTAAAAACATGAGGTCCCGTGTTTTTTATGTGCTTTTGACGATAAAGAACGAGCGAAACCAACAAATATGTAAACTTCAAATATTTATTACTCTGGTGGCCATCTTAATTCCACTGTCCACGAAAGACCATGACTCAACACAAAGTAGTACTTCCGTTACATGTTCTTTGCATTGTCTATCCACCTCAAACAATAACACACAAACCCACTTTACCAAAGTGACATTCCGACTGCCTCTCGACCGTTCTTGCTGCTTGTATTTATAACATTGTCAAAGAACTACTAAAAAGAGATATAGTTTACAAGTCACATGCACATCTGTTATCATAATTTGTGCAGAAAAGTTATTAATTTGCATCGACTGACATAATTTAACATGTTATTAGAATGACAGACAGATTTGTTGACTTGACAGAATAATTCTCTGTTACAAATAGGCCGTTTTTTAGAAGTTTGTCAATTGACTTCTCTAATTTGCATAAATAAGTAAATAACATGAATTATTAAGAATTACATTGGTTTTCGTCTAAAATAGGATTGCTTACGTGAATACTGAGTGAAAACGCTCCTAGTGAACAAATAGGTTTGACTGGGTGATTTTTATTTAAGGAGATCCAAAATACCTAAGTTGGCCACTATTTTTCGTACTTCATATTAATTATTTAAGATGAACTTAGTGTTTTTACATGATGACATTTGCTGTATCATTGATCAAGTGATATAAACTTTTGTGTGGGTCAGTTATTCAGTATAATTTAATGGGTTGACGGTTTATGGAGACAGGTTATGCAATCATTGTTAACATACACAATGACTTTTCTATAATCATAAATACTCGTTAAACTGGTTGAATTTGGAAGGTATCGCATACTTCGGTAAAGTAAAGCCTTTAATATGTTCCGTTACACGCTGTTCTTGGTGGAATATTTTATACATTATGAATGAAAAAACACGCGACATTGGTGCAATATTCTAAAATATTCACTTTTTACAAATCGATTTCGGCTGTTACGCCATCGTCGGACACAAAGGCAAATATCTGTGGCTGTGACATTCTTTTGGGCTCGCAGGTTTTAAAACAGTTCAGCTACAGAGTACCTCAGTTGGTTCCATAGATGACAACTATTAATGTCTGACCAAAACTTGAGTGGTTATTTCAGTAAAAATGCGATGTAAAATATTTATGTTAGATCAAATATGCGACACTTTAAATATTGAATTACATGTCAATATTATAACAATTGTTCTAAAAGGAACAATATGTAGCAAAATTTTCGTGACGTGTTCCAAAGGGTGACTGAACAATGAAATCTTCGCCTAAAAAGGTCCAAAATTATAGTTGTAAGATAACAATTGAGAGTAAATAGGTGAACGAAATAATATACATACTCGAAGTACAACATTTGTAACATTGGAAGTGATATTACAGTAAGTGAAATAAATGAAAACATGTGGTAAGTAGGTTGAAGGCATAATTTACAAAGTCGTTTGGATAGCGTTTGTTAGCAGTATCGCACTTAGAAGTGGAGAGTAAGGAAATTGTGTCTGGTCATCTGTCCACTCAACCACGTTGCGTACAAACAACGGAAATGAAATTTCTAAGGTCTGTAAAATGATGTTCTAAACGAGATACTATTAGAAATTAAGAAATTGGAGATGAGCTGCAAACATATAACCTAAATGATAAAATACAACTACTTCAAAAATTGGAAAGACCACCTAAGACGTGTGATTCAAAGTAAGCTACCAAAAGCAGAAAATACACTCCTGGAAATGGAAAAAAGAACACATTGACACCAGTGTGTCAGACCCACCATACCTGCTCCGGACACTGCGAGAGGGCTGTACAAGCAATGATCACACGCATGGCACAGCGGACACACCAGGAACCGCGGTGTTGGCCGTCGAATGGCGCTAGCTGCGCAGCATTTGTGCACCGCCGCCGTCAGTGTCAGCCAGTTTGCCGTGGCATACGGAGCTCCATCGCAGACTTTAACACTGGTAGCATGCCGCGACAGCGTGGACGTGAACTGTATGTGCAGTTGACGGACTTTGAGCGAGGGCGTATAGTGGGCGTGCGGGAGGCCGGGTGGACGTACCGCCGAATTGCTCAACACGTGGGGCGTGAGGTCTCCACAGTACATCGATGTTGTCGCCAGTGGTCGGCGGAAGGTGCACGTGCCCGTCGACCTGGGACCAGACCGCAGCGACGCACAGATGCACGCCAAGACCGTAGGATCCTACGCAGTGCCGTAGGGGACCGCACCGCCACTTCCCAGCAAATTAGGGACACTGTTGCTCCTGGGGTATCGGCGAGGACCATTCGCAACCGTCTCCATGAAGCTGGGCTACGGTCCCGCACACCGTTAGGCCGTCTTCCGCTCACGCCCCAACATCGTGCAGCCCGCCTCCAGTGGTGTCGCGACAGGCGTGAATGGAGGGACGAATGGAGACGTGTCGTCTTCAGCGATGAGAGTCGCTTCTGCCTTGGTGCCAATGATGGTCGTATGCGTGTATGGCGCCGTGCAGGTGAGCGCCACAATCAGGACTGCATACGACCGAGGCACACAGGGCCAACACCCGGCATCATGGTGTGGGGAGCGATCTCCTACACTGGCCGTACACCACTGGTGATCGTCGAGGGGACACTGAATAGTGCACGGTAGATCCAAACCGTCATCGAACCCATCGTTCTACCATTCCTAGACCGGCAAGGGAACTTGCTGTTCCAACAGGACAATGCACGTCCGCATGTACCCCGTGTCATCCAACGTGCTCTAGAAGGTGTAAGTCAACTACCCTGGCCAGCAAGATCTCCGGATCTGTCCCCCATTGAGCATGTTTGGGACTGGATGAAGCGTCGTCTCACGCGGTCTGCACGTCCAGCACGAACGCTGGTCCAACTGAGGCGCCAGGTGGAAATGGCATGGCAAGCCGTTCCACAGGACTACATCCAGTATCTCTACGATCGTCTCCATGGGAGAATAGCAGCCTGCATTGCTGCGAAAGGTGGATATACACTGTACTAGTGCCGACATTGTGCATGCTCTGTGGCCTGTGTCTATGTGCCTGTGGTTCTGTCAGTGTGATCATGTGATGTATCTGACCCCAGGAATGTGTCAATAAAGTTTCCCCTTCCTGGGACAATGAATTCACGGTGTTCTTATTTCAATTTCCAGGAGTGTATATACAAGTTAGTCGGAGGAGGAATTGTCTGAAGACGGAAGAAAAGATCGGAATAAATCATATGAAGCCGAAACTAGTCACTAGGAATTAATCGCACATAATGGAAGTGTTTTCAAACATTGGAAACGTGGTGTGGGAAGAGACTGTTCAAAGACAGACTCGAAGACGTAAAGCAACAAGCCAGCGTGGAAATAAGGAGAAAAGACCTGGTTAAGAAAATTATGGGCACAGACTACGAAATGAGTGATTACTGATAGCTGTAGTTGAAGGGAAAATTAAAGGAAAGAATCCCAGGGCTAAGTATAAATGTGAATAATGTAATGAAACGTACCGAGATACTATATGATACAATATCTAATATCCAACGCGATACACACAATTCATTTTTCGTAGTTTACCATTCTACTGTAATATTGCTTTCACAATGCTTTAGTACTATTCAATTATGCTCATTTTTCTGTAAATGAAAAAGTTACCTATGTCAAATAATGATAATGAAAAGAAAAACATTTTCACGCTAACGTCACACAATGCAGGTAATCCATATAAAGAGGTAAAATTTTGAAGAGTTGTGTTTATTAAAAAGCTGTTTATAGTAGATAATAATTTATTTTTTGCAGGTGAATATTGAGGGCCAAATAAAATAGGGAAAATATTAAAATAAGCAAATGTGGAAAGTGTGATAATTTCACCAAGAAGAGGAGAAAGTGAATGAAAATCGGTATCGTGCTTCAGTAGTCTAAATTATTATGAATATTTTATCGTGTGTCTTATAGGGAAACCATTTGAGTTGTGAAGTTATGATTATACCGTAAGTTTTAACAAAGAAGGAAACAATAATCTCATCGTTAAAAACTTGTGTACGTGACTGTAGCTGTGACTGCACGCTCGGTTCATCTCACTTCAGGATGTTATCTGTTTGGCATACTTTCGCAATAAATGAATGTGGGTTATGTATATAGGACTTTTATTTCAAAAGGTAATTTTCGTATGAATGGAGCGCAATACAGAAAGATATAAATCTCAGTTGTGCACTGAATGAGAATGTCGTGTTATTAAAAACCATTCAACAGCCAAGATCGCATAAAACATTTTTTTTAATTAGGGCAACCGGTTTTAACAGATGATGCTGTCACCTTGAAGTCTTATAATTTTTCGCGGTAAAACATATTCATTTAACACTGACCTCACACACAAGATGTCAAGTGGATAAAATTCATATTGTGTTATGTCGAAATCTAGAATGCTACTGTTATTCGAAAGAAAGTATAACTCACTAAACTCGTGCACAATACACCCACAAAAACAAACATGCTAATAACGCCCTTTACCCGCACTCAGCAATCAAGAAAACTAAAGTCATTCGTAATATTTCGCGCAAGGAATATATTTCGTGCGGTTTTTCCCTCTAATCATTCGTGAAACTCTCACTAGGTGGTCGATTAATGATACATCGTAGCACGACAGAGATAGAGACAGGGATTCGACAGCGGAGTTGGAATTTGAGTGCACTAGAGTGAGTATCACCACCTAGACAAGTTTCACGGATGATTATAGGAAAACATGTACAATATATATTCCTTGCACGAAATACGTCATGTGACTTTACTTTCCTTTATTGCTGACTGCATGTAACGGGCGTTATTAGCATCTTTTCATGAGCCTATTTTGCATTTGTTTAGTGATTTTTACTTTCTTGCGAATAACACAGCATTCCACTATATCGAAATAACACAATATAAATTCAGTGTGCAATATAACAGGTAAAATTTTGAAAAATGCAGTGGGGATGAATGTGAAGGAACATGGCACGCCAAAACCTGATGTAAGCATGCATCAAGAACAAAAACAGTGTAAATCCAGGCAAGGGTATATACGCAATTTTTACAGAGCAATGTATAATCCAGCTCAGTGATAGTGTGCGCTTTATCACCTAAAATGCAGACTTTTATAACAGAAAATTATGACCAGTCACGCGACAAGATTAGTGACGTCAAGGAAATATCATTATTTCGTCCCGTGAACTCACAAACGGTCGTGGTTAGAGGGCACAAAACATTAAACATGTTAAGTTTAGAAATGTAAATATCAAAGGCATTAAGCATACAATGAAGATGACAAACACAGCATTAAAGATATCTGTAAAACGTGTCTTTTAGCACGATTTGTTGTAGTAAAGTGTAGGGAAATGTGATGTTGCGGGATCAATAAGCTACCGATAGATTTTACCTTGGTGTCAGTTTTTGATGTTAATTGGTAGCTGATTATGAAAGTGAAAGAAGATATATTAGGTAAACATACTGCGGACTGTGATATTGCCCGACCGCCCTCCCTGCTGAAATCTAGGTTGTGGTGATAGACTGATCTGTAGCGAGTCTAAGGGTTTAGGTTAGTTCCCCACATGTTGTGGCCTTGCCCAGTATGGAAACCACAAGCCAGCCCTGTATTAGGTACTAAAACGATTGAATCATAATGAATAGGCCAGCTATTCAACAAATACTGAGAAGACATCTAATAATTCTTTGGAATGATGGTCTCATTGAGGATGTGTGAAACATCGTGCTCCTTCTTGTCAAGCACAGGAGGCTGATTAGGATAAGTTTTAACCAGTCTACTTTCTGACTTACATGCAACAGCTTAAATATCACTTATCTCTGCACGAGAACCGGCAACAGCATCCTGGTTCGTTATAGGATTTCATTACGGATGATGCATTTCTATAACATTGTAGGTCATAAAGGACTTGGAGTTGTTTCATGGGCTCCTTTTCCTTGAATACATACCTCATCAGAAACATGTCCATGCTCTATATGAAGGGGCAATATGACAGACGAACATCCTGGTGACAATATCAGTATTTGAAATGAAAAAGTGTCAGAAACTGAAATGTATAAGTAGGCCATATTCTTAAAAAGTAATAACTCACAAGATCACAATCTTCTTCTTCAATACCGACACAACTGAGAACGTAAAAAAGTTATCTTTTTAATGTGAAGGAACTCACAATATCAAAAATTCATTAGTCACAAATAATGCAATTCACTATATAATCAACAGTATCTTATTCGCTTGGGAAACCTAACGATGGCTAAATCAGAAAATAATGATATTTTATGGCCAAAGCACAATCATGGTACGTATCAATTTATTCATTAAAACTGTTGTAACTGGAAATTCTCTTAAATGATTCTTCAAAAGTGGCATAATCCACATATTTTAACCGTTCTGCCTTTACCTTGGTCAATTTAATTGACACAAATAGAAATATCACGTTGGTTTCATCTGACTTCAGTTGAAAAGAACGATACAACTCAAAATAATACAGTTTTGAATTCCTTAATAACAATCAGTTTGCTATGGAATTCAATACTCTACTAACAATTCAATACTTTTGTTGTTATGAGCTCGTCGTTCTTGCTCCAGACAATTACAATGACACAACCGCTCTCTATCAGCCAAATTATGAAATTATAGAAACACACTCTTCGAGGCTGGTCAAGTATCGTTTCTTCAGCTCTGCTATAGTTACAACTCAGAAATGAAGATTTTTGAAGTGTATCACTTTTGTAGAAAGGATGCCATATGCGCACCTGCCAGCGAGCTGAGTCCCACGGGCAAGAGACACTCCCTCTTGCATCATGTGTCAAGTCGCGCGGTTCCGTGGTGTGCGAAGCGGGAAGAAGTTGCCCACAGAGCCACGACTAGTCACCGTTTTGTTTTGTTCATTCTACAAGCTTAGAACATAGATGCTGGCTGTTATCTTGTTGATAACCTTTGCTATTCGCTCGGACTCAGTTTGGTGTTTGAATATGGCTAGATTTTTCACAGCATTTCCATGGATGTGGAGTTTATTAACAAACACACTGCTGTCGCTCCACAATTTGAACCCCGTCAAAGCGTCTTATCTGTAGTGGGTTTAAATGCCAGCAACAATTTCCTTAACTGGGAAGAACATGTTAACCTTCCACGGATCGATCGAGCTCTTGTGGTAATCGTGTCCTAGAGTGGTATGTGAATTATCGCCAGTGTTCGGCTTGGCATGGTATATTGCAGGTTGTGGCCGAGTGGGCAAGGTCGTCTTGGGACCTTTCTACTTCTGGTGCTTTCCTGCAATCCAATCTTGGCTGTTCTGGAAGCTCGTCAGAAAGAAGGTTAGCTTAAGTGCATTAAGTTTGGCACCCGACATTGAATGCTATAACTCCATTATCCAGGAAGACCACAGAAGAAAAATCATTTGGAAAGAAATTATCTGCAACGCGCATCAGATCTGACCTACAAATTGACCCTGAGCATTTCTCCCTGTCTTGTTCAGTATTTTGCCAGTACCTTCACCTTTCTTTGTTCTGCTGGAACTGCTGAGAACAGTGTTTAATCTTTTAATATACCCCGTCAGCAGGGGGACCTTGTTTTTTTTTTTTTTTTCAGACTGGTTGCGGAAATCGGTGTTCCGATGATGTAATTTTTTAAAAAATTCTGTTGGTTTCTATTACAGTTTTTCATCATTTGCTGTGCTAATTACTATTACTATTCCATGATATCAGTGGGGTTATTATATCAATACCTCAGAATTGTGCTGAACCAAATTTATTTAATGACTTCAGTTCCTCATTCGACACTTTCATTGTTTGTTAAATATTGTTCTTTTATTTAATGTGGAGCTCCATTTTCTTATTGTGGAATTCCATGTCGTCAAATTTTATTTCTGGAGCTGGCTAAGCTACTAAATTTTTGTGCAAATTGCACTTTCATGGCCTGGTAGCTTACCACTTAATCATATTTTCCTGCTCCGCATCACCTACTTTTTACTTGGAGAGATGTCTTTATGGCTTGATGCAAGAAGCATCAGGTAAGCGCACAGGTAGGTAGCTGTGGCATTCTTTGGCAAGAACAGCCAGAGCTGACACAACAAGTCGCTACTCAGGCCATGTCATACGCAAAGTTGCCATACATCTCCGTCTCGCTGTGACCGGCCGGGCTGAGAACTGCTGACACAGAAGTAGTATGAAGCCAGGCTGAAGTAACGCTAACTGGAGTTACCACACGGTCTAGCCCGTGATCAGCCTCCCTCCTGTCTTACGTGACAAGTAGTGGTACCTTTGAAAATATTGGTGGATCAAACTACCATAAATAGTGCCCACTTTCACCAAGCAGCATTAGTCGCCACATGTAGCCAGGTACCAGAAATAGTGCACTTCAGTCACCGTCGTGAAATGGATTATCGACATACTTTCTTCACTAAGGTGTAGGACTGCTTGCTGTAGATGAGTCCAGATGGTCCTGGACGTTGAAATGGGGCCTTGCAGTTGGAAGGCCACCTGCCGGCTGAGTTGTATTGACTCCACTATCCCAGCTTAGCGGTCCCTGAGGTTCACTACATACCTTCTGTGAGGATATTCTACCACTGCCGGTTTGTCTAATGCAAAAAAATGGTTCAAATGGGTCTGAGCACTATGGGACTTAAATTCTGAGGTCATCAGTCCCCTAGAATTTAGAACTACTTAAACCTAACTAACCTAAGGACATCAGACACATCCATGCCAGAGGCAGGATTCGAACTTGCGACCGTAGCGGTCGCGCGGTTCCAGACTGTAGCGCCTAGAACCGCCCGGCCATCCCGGCTGGCTTGGCTAATGCAGGCATACTCTACTGCTACTGGTTCATCCTGTGTGTGGGGCCAACGCCGCAACGCTACCGCTGTCAGATACTGTCATTGCAATTTGTGTTGGGGTTTGTGGGTTAGATACTCATCCTGTGCTAAGCTGTGCGTCAGCAGTCAGCAGAGGCGGCCACTGCCTCATGCATCCACGTGCGAGATCGATGACTCTGTATCTCCTCACCGCCATGCTGCTGCTAAGTGGACGCCGCCCGCTATGGCCTGCTTTACGCCATCGTCTGGCAGTGTCAGTGAAGACTGAGTGCTGAGTTCTGGACCCTCGAAACGACCAGGACGAGGGTCTGTCTGGAAATAGCTGCTGGCTACGACAGAGTACATAACGGGAAAATGTATTGTCAAACTTTCTTCATTTGTTAGTCGCCTTCCAGTAGGCACCTAGCCATTGCCACGCTGTAACTAATAATGAAATCGAGGGCTGAACGACGTCACGAAAAATAGAAGAACTGCTCCTCCACTCAACGCGCATATCTCTATATATTGCTGCCAGGAGTGCTCCGACATCTGCAATGATCATTGTTAGCGTTACCGCTGTTGTGTCGGATGAAAATACAATCGCCAGTGCAATGCTAATTTTTTTTTATTTGCTCCTTGAGAAGACTGAGTGGAAACTAAAACTTATAAAATATTAGTTCACTTTATTATAACAATAATTAGAAGATGTATTTAACTTTGTACAGTCCATTTCTGCACGAATGTTATGAGTATTTACAATTGTCTCCGAATATTAAATTTACGAGTCTCTTCTCTTGAAGTATATGTGGCGTGACGTTCACATATGTTGTGCCTAAGATACAGAATACAGTGCCCGCGTAATCTAAGATGATGCTATCGTCTTGGTCGGTGTTTGCTCAGTTGTAAGTAGTCGATCAGTTGTGGTAGCGTAGTAAAGCTCTTGGGAGCGAGCCTACGCTGGCGTTGCCCATACGTCGATGCAATTCGCAAAGACTGTCTTCTTCTACGATTTCGTTGCGAGATACCAACGTTGCTTAGGTACCTCGCTCTGCGGACGGCATCAGATGGTTGAGTTCTGCACAGAGTTCTCCGTAGGGAGCACAATGTGCTCATGTGGGAGCAATGTAGATGCTTGTAAAACAATAAACTGGTAGCCAAGATCGCATGAATTCTTTATATTCCATGATAACCGGTTTCGGCGAAACTAAAGCCACCATCATCGGATCTTAGGACACATACAGGATACAACATCAAGGCAGTCCGCTCCCGATAGCTGAGTGGCTGAGTTCGAGTCTCGGTCCGGCACACAGTTTTAAAGTGAGGCAAAGGATGTTTGGCGGCTGACGCAACGCATCATGGCCCTCCTCTGATGCACCGACGAATCCACGATCACGATGGACGCTCTATTTTTACCTGACGCTTTTTTTCCCCTCACAAAAAACATCGGCAATCCGCTGGATTGGAGGACACGCATCGCACTACGTGCTCTCGCGAAACTTGATATCGGGCATGCACTATTGGCATTATCTACTAGAACAACACGAAATCATCCGACGCCACTCTAAATATAAAACTTATTTTGCGAACTTTCTAGGCAGCATGTTTCATAACCCACCGAAGCTGTGGGGAGTCCCAGGTTTACGTTGTTTCGAGGGATAGGATATTACTCCCAGTGAAGTGACGAGGATGTCACTTCGGCCCTGTATTTCTTTCCTATCTTTTTCATATAAGAGTTTTCTTTTGGGACATTAAAATTAAATGAATAAATAAAATAATATTGTTAATAATAAAAAAATTACATACATGTACAATGTTACAATGTTTCCTTCCCGCTGCCTCTCCCTTATCCTGTCAGGAGACGGGGACGCGGTGGCCAGGCCTCCAACTACGACCCCTGACCACTCTGCCCCCTCACCTACTACATCTATAAAAAAAATAAAAAAGAAAGAAAAGAAAGAAAAAAAAAGTGGATAGCGCGACAGACTGTCAATCCTAAGGGCCCGGGTCCGATTCCTGGCTGGGTCGGAGATTTTCTCCGCTCAGGGACTGGGTGTTGTGTTGTCCTAATCATCACCATTTCATCCCCAGCGACGCACAAGTCACCGAAGTGGCGACAAATCGAAAGACTTGCACCAGACGAGCGGTCTACCCTCGTCACAGGACATTATTATATCATCAAGGCAGACAATATCACCATTATCTGCCTTGATGTAACCTTTGTGTTCTAAGATCCGATTATGGCGGCTTTAGTTTCACTGAAACCGGTAATTAAAGAATAAAAAGAATTCCTGCGATCTTGCCTACCAGCCGGCCGCGGTGGCCGAGCGGTTGTAGGCGCTTCAGTCCGGAACCGCGAGACATCTACGGCCGCAGGTTCGAATCCTGCCTCGGGCATGGATGAGTGTGATGTCCTTAGGTTAGTTAGGTTTAAGTAGTTCTATGTTCTAGGGGACTGATGACCTCAGATGTTAAGTCCCATAGCGCTCAGAGCCATTTGAACCATCTTGCCTACCAGTTTATTATCATACAACCGAATTTTCCACTTGCTCCGATCTTGTAACTAGTGTTTATCTTCAAATAAAGGAACAGAGCACCTTTCCAAGACTGACAAGACAGACGGTTCTATTGTTCCGTGGTGAAAAGGAAAGAAATGTGCGGCTAGTGCTGTGCCGGACTCCCTCGCGTCACCCACAATACCTCGCGCCTCTGGCTCCCGTACGCTGGAGAGACAGTCGCAGGTACGCACCAGCAGTGGCAGCGGCCGTAAAAAGTTGCGGCAGGAAGTGGAGAGTAAGTGCCGGCAGAAGCGGCCGCGACGTGGGCGCTGTGTTCGGCGGGCTGCGCGCGCGCCGGCCCCGCCAATAAATAGCGCTAACGACCCGAGTCCTGCGCAGCCGTAATAATAGGCGTGGACACAGCCGGCGGCCGCGGGCCGCTGCCGGCTACCGGCTACTGCCGTCTCCAGCCGTTTGTCTTGCCGGCACGCCCCTGGTCTGCAGCCGCGCCCAGTGCTAGCGAATGCTCTCACGGGACTTTCCCCTCTTCGTGAAAATTATTTCCGCTACTTCGAGAAGACCGCGCGTCCTTCCCTCATCCCGCTAGCACGACTGCAAGTTTCTGATTTCTGGAAAAAGTGTCACACGTAGTAAAATCTAAACTTTTGGCAGTTCCTTCATTCAAATTCTTCCGCTGCTGATACTTAACAGCTTTGTAGTCTTCAGTTCGCGGTTTAGTGGCTAGCTTCGCTGCTTCTAGATCGCCAGGGTCCTGGGTTCGATTCGCAGCTGGAGAGGAGATTTTTTTCATTTGGGGACTGGGTTTTCGTGTTATCCTTTCCACTTTATGTCCATCGACGCGTAAGCCACGGAAGTGGCGTCTTATAGACTTGCACCCCATTGCCAAACATGGTCTAATAGCCTCTGTCGCCATATGTTCAATTCATTTCAAAGCTTAGCGTGTATACATTGAACAATAGCTTCTTCACCGGAATCCTCCAATCCAGGCGCTCCCACACTCCTATTGTTGTTTTCTGTGATACCATTTATTTCATATTTTTTGTTTTTAATTTTTTTTCGTAGACGACCATAAGAGGCAAAGCAACTTGTTCATGGAACAAGTCAGTACATAGTTTACAGAATGCTGATTTACAAAAACAAGGAAGACTAAAGAAACAGTGAGATATTGAGGGAGAGTACGCAAATATACTACTGGCCATAAAATTCCTACACCAAGAAGGAATGCAGATGATAAATGGGTATTAATTGGACAAATATATTATACTAGAACTGACATGTGATTACATTTCCACGCAATTTGGGTGCATAGATCCTGAGAAATCAGTACCCAGAACGACCACCTCTGGCCGTAATAACGGCCTTGATACGCCTGGGCATCGAGTCAAACAGAGCTTCGATGGCGTGTACAGGTACAGCTGCCCATGCAGCTTCAACACGAAACCACAGTTCATCAAGAGTAGTGACTGGCGTATTGCGACGAGCTAGTTGCTCGGCCACCATTGACCAGGCGTTTTCAATTGGTGAGAGATCTGGAGAATGTGCTGGCCCGGGCAGCAGTCGAACATTTTTTCTATCCAGAAAGGCCCCTACAGGACCTGCAACATGTGATCGTGCATTATCCTGCTGAAATCTATGGTTTCGCAGGGATCGAATGAACGGTAGAGCCACGGGTCGTAACGCATCCGAAATGCAACGTCCACTGTTCAAAGTGCCGTCAATGCGAACAAGAGATGACCAAGACGTGTAACCAATGACACCCCATACCGTCACACCAGTATGGCGATGACGAATACACGCTCTTCCAATGTGCGTTCACCGCGATGTCACCAAACACGGATCCGACCATCATGATGCTGTAAACAGAACCTGGATTCATTCGAAAAATGACGTTTTGCCATTCGTGCACCTAGGTTCGTCGTTGAGTACACCATCGCAGGCGCTCCTGTCTGTGATGCAGCGTCAAGGGTAACCGCAGCCATGGTCTCCGAGCTGATAGTCCATGCTGCTGAAAACGTCGTCGAACTGTTCGTGTAGATGGTTGTTGTCTTACAAACGTCCCCATCTGTTGACTCAGAGATCGAGACGTGGCTTTACGATCCCTTACAACCATGTCCGCCGCTCGTGGTCTCGCGGTAGCGTTCTCGCTTCCCGAGCACGGGGTCCCGGGTTCGATTCCCGGCGGGGTCAGGGATTTTCACCTGCCTCGAGATGACTGGGTGTTTGTGTTGTCCTCATCTTTTCATCATCATCCAGGAAAGTGGCGAAATTGGACTGAGCAAAGATTGGATAATTGTACGGGCGCTGATAACCACGCAGTTGAGCGCCCCACAAACCAAACATCATCATCATCATCTTACAGCCATGCGGATAAGAAGCCTGTCATCTCGATTGCTAGTGATACGAGGCAGATGGGATCGAGCACGGCGTTCCATATTAACGTTCTGAACCCATCGATTCCATATTCTGCTAACAGTCATTGGATCACGACCAACGCGAGCAGCAATGTCGTGATACGATAAACCGCAATCGCGATAAGCGATCTTTATCAAAGTCGGAAACGTCATGGTACGCAGTGCTACTCCTTACACGAAGCATCAAAATAACGTTTCACCGGGCAACGCCGGTCAACTGCTGTTTGTGTATGAGAAATCGGTTGGAAACTTTCCTCGTGTCAGCGCGTTGTAGGTGTCGTCACCGGCGCCAACCTTGTGTGAATGCTCTGAAAAGCTAATCATTTGCATATCACAGAATCTTCTTCCTGTTGGTTAAATTTGGCGTCTGTAGCAATTCATCTTCGTGTTGTAGCAATTTTAATAACCAGTAGTGTAAAAAAATTACAAAAAAAGTCCTCAACTAGTTTCATGAACTCATGTGCTGAATAGAAAGATGGTATCGTAGATCGATACCACTCTCACCAACGTCTCGCAGTCGGCAACGGAAAGGCAAGTTTCCGACAGATGCTGATAGCAGTCGCTCGAGGACCCAGCGGATCCAATGATGCGTGCCCACTGAGCCACGCCTCCAGCGGCTCTGACTACGAGCGCCCTCTGCTGCCACGATTTAGGACGACAGGCAGCAGTTGCACATCCTATCCCAGACTTCGACGGTCTTCAGTTTTAATCTTCCTTCGACAATTCGGTCGAGCATTGTTGGCGGGATCCCTCACACTGCATGACGCTCTTCAGTTTGCTAGTTGTAGTGACTGGACTTTATTGCTGTTAGTTCTTTTCTAAATGTTATACGCAATGTTTGGAGAAAGCCACAAATTAAGTATAACCCCTGTTTACTGTATTTACATGTTCGTTAATCACTTGTGCTCCTTTCCGGTTTCCCTATACGACAGTTACTGCACCTTCTCCCCTTACCCCTGTGTATGAAGTAATACACAGCAGAAGCAGTGTGCCATTACGAAACCTTCCAACTTCTGGAGGCTTGAGGTTTACACTTCCCTTTTCAGATTTCATACACTCCCTACCACATTCACACTTATGTATTCCATGCTCCGGATTGTAGAATATTACCTATTTTGTTGGGCATTCAACATTTTTCTCATAGTCACCTCTCCTTGGCAGTCCCATCCCGGATGTAAATGGAAAGACGTGTGCAGTACGGAAGACTACATACCTGTCCAGCCTCCCTGACGTCATCAGACTCTTTCCCAGGTACGAGCCACATGTCGTGTGGATACCCATGTTTCCAAGGTTATTTTCACATTCTGCAGAAGGTCCTCCGGGAAGCCTTTACACATCCTCCAAACGTCACGATCCCTCGTCATGTAATTTCCATATTTGTGGTACCCCAAAAAAATTTTCGTGACTTTCGATTTTCTTCGGAAGAAGAGGTGTTCACCTCGGTACAACCATGGTTCCGCAGGAAACTGCAAACATTTCTTCGTGAAGACAACGAACGCATTGTCCCACAGTTTGAAACGTCCCCTTAGAACAATTATACACGACTGTGCTGATAAACCTCTTACACTATTTGCTTTTCAAACAGCTGAGCAAAACTGAACGTACTCAAACATTCACTAAAGTGAAACACAATATTTTTAGCGCAACGCAACGCTTTTCGGCAGTGCATTTGCACCAGCAACATTCACATTTTGACAAGCAGAAAATGTGTCTTGACTTATTTGAGAAAACGGTGAGGACCCAAAACCCAAGTCTACAGTATTTTCAATATTGTGTTCTGTCATTTCGGATTCCTGAGGCGAGCTGTTGCCGACCGATCGATCGATAATGCTTCCCTGTTCACTACCTGTTTCACTGTCTACACCATCATTTGCCGCCCGCTCCATTTCCCTATGCACAATTACCAAATTACTACTTCGAATGTCTGTTAATTCACTACCCAGTGGTGCTGATAAGCTACGCTCGTCGTCACTATTATTTCTCAGTTTACTTTGGAGCCGAGTGTTACGTTTTTCACACGCCATTATTGTCACAATATTTCACACGACAACACAGAAAAACACAATTTGAATAGCAAAAATAGGAGAACACATTAACATAGCACTGAAAATAATATCTAGTTAATTGCAAGCGTAGCTGCGAAATACTTGGTGCAAATCTACCTGCATGCCACAACTGTTTTACTGTACAACATTGAAAGACTGCAACTACAAAGGAGATTCTCTCTACAATTACGCGCTAGCAATAAACAAAATCTACGCTAATTACACAAACTACAAGAAAAAATCAGAAGATTCTAGTGAGGTATCCTAGGCTAAGGGTCGACATATGAAACGTCCCCTTAGAACAATTTATACACGACTGTGCTTAACCTGACACACAATATTATTTAGCGCAACGCAATCTGACTTTCAAAAATCCCTACAAAAGAATGGCCCTTACGAACATTAAACTATACCTTTCACAAATAACTTACCTCACAAAAATCTTCATTACTCGAACTACTGCAATACAGCGAGCGCCACTATTGCCAGCTAAATAAAAGATTCAAACTACAGAAGGCACTAACTACTGATAGGGATAGTTAGCAAATGAAAGATATTAATAGAGAACAAACAATGTATTTACCTTAATATTCATAATATATATAGCAGTTCATGACAAATTACAAAACTCCGCCATCTCTCTCCCCACATCCACCACTGCTGGCGGCTCACCTCCAACTGCGCAACGCTACGCGCTGTTCACATCCAGCTGCCGCTGCCTAACACTACAATGGCAGACAACAATGCAAACTAGCCACAGGCTGCACACAGCACAGCCACTGATTTTCATACAGAGCGCTACGTGGCATTACCAATATAAAAATCTAAACAGCCTACTTACAAGTTGGATAAAAGTATTTATAGTTATGCCGAATACTTTTGAAATAATAGGATATAATAAACGGTTTGATTATTGCAAAACTAAAGGAGTTGATTTACTAGCTCGCACAGATCCTCAAAACAGGTGATATCATAATCAGTTTCACAATGAGCCGTCGGGATCCTACTTTCCAGGTAGCCAGGTACACGACTTCACACAAAGGAATAACTCTTTCATAATTTAGGAGACCATTATAACTCTGAATCTACCACAAGACAGCCTGAAAAGATGTTGTTCGTCACTATGTTTCAGTTTCCACAAAATCAAATTTTAACAACATCGGGGTATCCATTTTACTGGGCAGTTGAATACTTTCCCATGTTCAAACCTGAAATAATCTCTAACAAATGATGCAGGAATTTGGTCGGCAGTTCCGCATATTTCCTAACTGCTTCACCTAAAGTTCATAATCACTACCCTCCTTCCTACTTCCATCTGTTGTCCACACTAAACAATGTCGAGTCCAAGTAATTAATAAGTAAAGACTTTTATGAAGATTTGAGAGGACCGAAGACTGCAATAAACTTTCTAGTTTACTTAGCTTGTCATGTTGTGATGGCTCCAGTTCTTCTTCTCTAGATGTCTTATTCTTGAGCTGAAAATCTCAAATCAGGTCCTCACGGTTGGTTTGAACTAAATAAATCTGAACGTTGGTGTTGCAGCATTTTTTTTTTTTTACGTAAATATATTTTCTCACATTTCAGGATATCATACAGTACTTTGATTTTTCACATTAACAAAGCCGAAATTACATAGTTCACACAAAAATACGTCTGATCACATCAGAGGCAAGCTTACGACTACCACACTCTGCGGAAATAACAGTATTCCAAAGGGTTTACAATTTTTCTTAACAAATTAATTTCTACTAGTTTCAAAAAATGGTTCGAATGGCTCTGAGCACTATGGGACTCAACATCTGAGGTCATCAGTCCCCTAGAACTTAGAGCTACTTAAACCTAACTAACCTAAGGACATCACACACATCCATGACCGAGGCAGGATTCGAACCTGCGACCGTAGCGGTCGCGCGGTTCCAGACTGAAGCTCCTATAACCGCTCGGTACTAGTTTTCATTAGGTTGTTAATTTTGATTATTATTTCACAAATGAATCCAGAAATAAATATAGTAAACAGTACCGGATGGCGTAATTAATAATAGAAATTTAAAATGTGCCAATAATTCGTAATTTCAAATGTATCTACAAAAAATAATTATAGCGTACGTTCAGAACTTATCCATTATAACATCGAAACTAAAACATTTTATAGAATACTTCCTCTTCATAAATTTAGCTTGAAATATAACATACTGTGTATAAAACTACATGAAAGTTTCCAGAAAAGCAACTGAGGTAATACTGACCTGTCCACAATTAGAAACATAGTACTGGTATCGACAACTACTGTTGATGAAAAGTAATGCTAGAGGAGGATGTTCCGTTACAAGTTCAACACAGAAAATAATTGAAACGATCTCATCAAATCCTTTAATAACTGTAGAATATCCTAAGAGCCCTTGTCGTTTGTAGACAAAATCATTCTTCCAAGTAGGAACACAGAAGTGCTCCAAATACGGCACCAGGAACGAGCATGGTGAAGGCTTCCAAGCCACAGTGGCTTCCAGTTGGTCGAAAGACAAACTGACTCCTCCAAGATACTATGTTCAAATGACTCGGGTCATTAGTCCCCTAGAACTTAGAACTGCTTAAACCTAACTAACCTAAGGACATCACACACATCCATGCCCGAGGCAGGAATCGAACCTGCGACCGTAGCGGTTGCGCGGTTCCAGACTGAAGCACCTTGAACCGCTCGACCACTCCGGCCCGCAAGACGCAATTTCGCCTCAGTAACTGCACAAAGAGGTTGCTCAAAGAGCTTATATCGACCATTCCAGTATTAGTTAAAATATACCGTGCTTTTTAGTTTTCACTCATTTCGTGAACTTCTACGATCTAAAACTTATCGAATATTTGTCTGACGTTCACATTTTCTTGTTGACGTGTGCCCGCCGTCCAGAATTTAGCTGGGCACTTCATCAGAAAATAATTATTCACGAGTTTTTACTTTTACATACATTTTATGTATGCGTCATTGCTTTACGGTTTATTGTGGAAGCAGCGTGATAAATGAGAGTGCGGTCGTAGATCAGTCAGACTGGAAGAAACACGTCATGACTATAGTGTAGTGTTACTTTACGGTGATTGTAAGAAGAAAGGAAGGCAGATGAAGTTTAACGTCCCGACGACATCGACGTCATTAGAGACGGAGCACAAGCTCGGATTGGCTCAAGGATGAGGAAGGAACCATCCCGGCATCTGCCTGGAGCGATTTAGGGAAATCGTGGAAAACGTAAATGTGGATGGCCGAACACAGGTTTGAACCGCCGCCTTCCCAAATTGGAGTGATCGTACCGTGGGGACCAGTAAAGCATCAGATCAGGCTCTTACCTTTTATGTAATCGTTGTCTGAAGAGCGGGTTTTATCCGCTGCCAGCGCGGTCCCTCTGTGGGGAATTGAAATAACAATAAAGGAAAAAAATCCACCTTACTTAAAAAGACATTTTGTTTGGTGATCTGGTAATCAGACGATTAAATGAACCCGAAACGCGTCATGATACGAAACAATAAATAAATTGAGAAAAAAACAGTGAATATTTTTGACCAACATTATGGCCTTTAAAAATCTATTTCATGATTTCTGTGATAATGGTTGCATTCCACTTTCAGGATTTTCAGTCCAGTTCATATTAGGTACGCTGTAGTTAACGAATGAATCTAAGTCGAGATCGCAGCCCAAGTTTCCTTACTTTGATAATCAGCGTTTCCCAATTACCTTAGACATATGCTGTGATAGATCCTTCTTCTCTTAATTTTCATTTCAAACTTAATTATGTGTGCACAGACATTTTCCCGCAGTACTACCCTATACCTTAGACTTATTTGTATTGCCTGAAGAAAATAAGCATTTCGTACCTTGGGAGCATGAAAGTGCTTATAGTCTAAGAACGGAAGTCTTATCCTCGTACTGCGTGATCGGTGTCGAATAAATGCCGTCACAGAGACACCACTTGTCACTCAAAGTTATTGCACTACTCTCCACAGAGATACTTTTATCTGGTGTCGAAATTTACGAGTCATGAAAAAATAAGAGCACTTAAATTAATTTTTTCGTTTCTCTAGATCTGATAAAATTTAAATATTCTTGCTGCGAAGTTAATTCTTATTTACAGCGAATGTAATATCGACGACACCAAAGAGGAGCATTCAGATCGTAAGGAGTCACTGCCAATTTGAATGGTTACGTCGACTTGAATGGTACGTGAACTGGAAGAGTTTAAGTGGGAGAGTTATTTCGTCTCCGGGAACTTGTTATTTAACAAGTTGTTATTTCTTCCGTAATAGGGCTCGAGTGTTATGAGCAGGACACATCTACCCGTTTCAAATCAATGTATTTTAGCTTCTGACCGAATTTTTTCTTCCTCGTACACTTCAGTACAGCTTTCATAGTCCGCATGAAGACAGGCACCTGTCCATGAATTTTATTTTCCTACCGCAGGAGGGCTCGGTCCGATAATAATTCTTCCATAGGTGTGTAAAGACTGAACACTTTGTTCAAGCATGAAAATGATTCAAATGAGGCCAGTGGCTTTGATTGGGACAATGTATAACGAAATTTAGCCCAGAATTTGGGATAATGGTCACGCAACGGCAATCTCGCTTAGTAGCTACTACGTAATCGTATGAAGAACACCAGCATCACAGCCACATAACTGAATTCTCTTGACGGTATTTAAATATAAACCTAGATGTGGTAATGATCTAACGATAATGATCTTCGACTGAACTATCTATAATTAAACTTTATGCCATCATTCAGCCTTACTTATAGCACATACTAATAGTAATAGAATAAATTGGCACTTTAGAATATATACGTTGGGAGCTAGGCACATGCTGGTTCGCTCGTGAACCTTATAAGCACTTACACTCTATTACATAAAATCTGTACTTGCTCCCATAGTCTCCAAACAAGGAGCACCATACACTTAAGGGAAAGGGGGAATGAACAGCTGGTCACGGCCAGGCACATTCAGGTGGCTCGAGAGTCATATACGCCCACTACTCAATTCGACCTGGGACACGCAGATATAACAGCGTGAAATGAGTGGAGCTTTTATTTCTGGCCAATATGTGCATTTTGTATTTGCAAAATATTTTTATGTTTTATATCATAGTATACGCATGAATTATTTAAATTTTTAATTCTGAGTCGTATTAGTACAGCTATAGAGGGAGACCATGAAAAAGGCATAATACTTACTAAAATATAAATAGACAGCAGATTAGGGTATAAAGCCCTATCAGCATTGAGCAGTGTTAGGACATGGGATATATTCTGTTTTTTGTGGTGTGTGGAAATGTAGGAAGCTTTACAAGTTGATTTCATCGATTGTTCAGGGTATTCGGAAGTTCTTGTTACAAACTTTTAGGAAATTTGTAAATTTGTGGTAAGTTTCTATGGTTCCAAACTGCTGAGGTCACCGGTCCTTAGGCTTACACACAACTTAATCTAACTTAAACTGACGACAACGCACATACACCCATGCCCGAGGGAGGACTCGAACATCCGACGAGGAATTGTTGTGGAACCGAATTAAGCGTTTGTATAAATACTTAACATTACATGTTTACCTTATTAACACGTAAACACTATGCGTTTACATTACTTCAGAAAAAAAACAACAAAATATACTCTACGTACAGGACAGTATTGATGCATTACAAGGGCGGCTCGAGGTGGCTACCACCAATGTTGTTACAGACATTGTATCTACGAGGCTTTGTCTGGTACATACTCTCAAACCAACCGAATGCCTCTTCAGTTTCTAGTGCAGCGGCCAGAACTCGTGCCAGCAGATCTTCCTCTGACTCTACAGTGGTCTCATATTTAAACTTTGCGTACGACCAGACAAGAGGCAGTCCGTAGGCGTCTAGCCCATTGCATACCAGAGCAAGAAACTCAGACATTTCTCTGTCCCACAGCAGACGTGGATGCGTTACACATCTGAAATGAAACCGTTGTGAACGGAAATTGTACGATTCTGCCGGCCGCAGTGGTCATGCGGTTCTAGGCGCTTTAATCTTTAACCGTGCGACCGCTACAGTCGCAGGTTCGAATCCTGCCTCGGGGATGGATGTGTGTGACGTCCTTAGGTTAGTTAGGTTTAATTAGTTCTAAGTTCTAGGGGACTGATGACCTCAGATGTTAAGTCCCATAGTGTTCAGAGGCATTTGAACCATTTTGTACGATTCTGGACATGGGTTCCTGTTCAAAATATTGTGTACCCACTCCCGTTCACAAGTCCTAGAAATTTGTAACGGGAATTTCTGAACGCCCTGTATAATGTTTGTGAAGCTCTGAGAACCTACTCAGTGGTTATGTCATCTGTAAAATATATTAAACCCCGTTTTAGGAAAATAAAACGTGTATCCTTGCCATCCCACATGTGTATATGTGTGGGAAAGCCACACCAGTAGTGCGTTTGCCCTGTATGATGCCGGAGAATTTTCAAACAGTGAGGAACAGTAGTCTTTCGTTTACCCTCGCCTGTGCTAGTATACTTCCTGCAGCATGAAAAATAACGATTTGATAAGAATGTCTTCCAAGCCTGGGAGGTAGGCCAGAGGGTTGCCAAGGATGGTTACTGTTGTGTAGAGTTCACAAAAGAAATATTTTCCTGACCCGTCTCCCCATTGTCACTTGTCTCACGAATTATACAATTGGGTCACGAGCACCCTCGCGCATCTTCTGAGATAAAAACTTTTCCTTTCCTTAGTCTTAAGCATCAGCCATTAGTATATTTAAGCTCTCTCACAGTGTTCTGTAAGAATTTTCGTTTCGGGATTATGTGTCATATTTCATTGTTTCGGTACATTTGAGAAATTGTGCTTCTATTACGATACTTATCAGCAAGAATCGCATTTCGTCCGAATTCAGGTTTTTCTTGGAAGCAATGATTCGCATTTTACCGCGCATTGTAGTGGTGTGCAGTCACAAGTCACAGTGTGCCAGATGCAGCGTCATTCTGCCACATCTTCCCGTAGTATGAGGTGCAGGGTGCGCGTAGAACATTTAATATTGATTTCCATGTTTGGGTTTATCCCGCAAATAGTTTCAATCACTCTCTGTAGTTCGCTTCTTATAAGTGCTTTAGGCACACCAGATGATACATACAGCTTACCTCAGCAGTGTGTGATACACGAAAGTATAGAGTTCTTTCTATCATGGACTTTATTCCAAAAATGTAGCAAGGTATGTTACACATTAGAACTGTGAATTGTGAAAAGCAGGAGAGAGATACTAACGGAAACGAGACTTTAACACCACAGATAATGGAAGTTTAGTTTTCGATATCACCACTGGGCTGGGACTAAATCATTTCTCTGAGAATTACTTTCTTCTAAGAGAGCTAATCCAGCCACGTATGGCACGCATCTTTTGAGACGCTCGGAGTATAGAAGTACTAACAAGTAAGCTCTAAAGACAGGATCCGAGTCATGCCTGAACAAGTTCGTAGAAGCAATGTCGACAAATGGCATGGTGCTGGGTTCAGGCACTGGTCGGAAATACGTTTTCACTATAGTAGGATGTTTCCGGAGCACACACACTTCGCTCCATAGAGAAATATTCATTCATGTAATCGAATTCTCTTCTCTCATTCTTCTATTATTCCTCATCTATTAATATGACTACTTCAAAGTTATTGTTTTTACAGACGTGTTCACACGCGGTCTTCGCTACACTGTTGACACATTATGCCTACTTGTAAACAAGCTATGACAATCGACATTATCGAATGCATTTCCATCAACCATCGGCTTTTATTAAAATTTCTTACCACTCTCGTTTATTATTAATTTTATCGTTATTTTATTGTCACTAGTTGAAGTTCTGTTTTCATACTGCTACAGCCCTTCTAATCCAAATGTTAGAGCCGATACGCACAGTAAACTAGCCTCGCAATCGACAATACGAATAGAATCAAAGAACGTAGTGAGGCTATTACATAATATATGGCCAGCTTCAGAAGGCTTTTATGAACAACTGCCATGCTAGTTAGAATCACTGTAAGGACATGAAATTTACTAACGTTTACTGTTTCTTTATTTTGGTTGTTAAACATGTAAATGTTCAAAACTGCCCGAATAAAAATGAGTGGTGGCGCGAGGACCAGTTTGGTGCAGCAACGTTGATCAGTGAAGAGCGGAGAGTGGAAGACAGGAATTTATTCACAGGAACTGAGTACTGTTTGCGAGAATAAGACATTGGTTTTAGAAGTTGTAAGTCAAACTGCTAGGTTGCCAGCTTCGCTTTGGTCCTCTTGAGAATTTTTGACAAACACATCTCCTGATACGGGTGTTATAATGTACTGTACTGTACTTGAAGACATATATCTTGAACTATCTTCCAAAAATTCCAAACTGATTACTTGCGGCTGAGCCCCGCCGGTTCGTATCGAAACTGGCTGTCCACTGTTTTCTGTCGTACTTACCTAGCTACAGGTTCAGCCGCGTGCCATGGGAGGGCGCGAGCTGCCCGCGTATGGCGCTTTTACACGGCTCGCCGCGCAGGCCGGCAGGCCAGCGCCTGCTGAGTGCCACTTGCCGAGGCTGTGCAGACGCGCCAGAGGAGGCAGTAGCGCTGGCGGGACTCCAGTCTACGAAAATGTGTGGTACACTGGGGAAACCAGCTAGTGGCGGGCCGAGGCAGAAAGGACTGAAGAAACTCCCGTTGTGGACTCCATCTCATGCGTCTGCTGCAATCACCAGGGGAATGAACAATGGTGAGCACGTTTCTGATCATTTGCTTCCGATATTTCTGTGTTCTGCAAACCTTACCTGTTGACACTCATCCGAGCCAGCTTTTCTTTTGGCTGTCAAGTCTTACGAGTTGCGTTACAGACTGGTTCTGATTTTGTTTGTTAGGCTACACTGTAGTTTGAGGTACTCAGATGAACACTCGCCAGTCGATACACAGCAAGGGAAGTCAAACCCGTTCAGGGTGAAGACATTTCGACTGTCAAACATTTGTCAGTAAACAGTCAAAGTATCCGTAACAAAGTTTCCGAATTTACTGCACTCCAGGAAAGCTCTAGCGCTCCAATTATTCTGGTGACCGAGAGGTGGCTGAAACCCGAAGTGGAAAGCTCTGAAATATTTAGCGGGTAATGGCACTTATGTCGGGAAGACAGGTTAGAGGCCATAATGAGTATTCATTGCAGTTGAAAAAAATATTGTCTCTATTGAGGTCGAAGTGGAGTGAAGTTATCTCGTCCCGTATGACAGCTGTAGATGAAACGAAGTTCATTCTAGAATGCCTTTACCGGCCATCTGATTCAGCTGTGACATTTCTAGAGTCTTTCAAAGAACGTCTACGGTCAGTAGCCTAAATAACCAAATCTTGCAACACTAGTGTTGGAAACGACTTCAGCATACCAAGCATAAAATGTAATGTCCATCGATTTATTGCGGGGAGTACAGACAGATAGTCGTGCGAAATACTTCTGAACACGTTTTCTGAAAACTATCTTGAGCAGCTAACTTTGCAGCTCACACGACATGAAAATCTCTTAGACCTTGTAGCAACAAATAGGCAGGTTCTTAAAGACAGTTTCTGTATAGAAACAGGGATTAGCGATCATGATGTCATTATAACAACTATGGTTACGGAAGTTAAAAATCAGTCAAGAAGACTTGGGGAGTGTTTCTGCTAGACAGATCAGAGAAGCAGTTGTTAGCATCTCACTTAGGAAGTGAAGTGACGTCACTTAGCTACAGTAAGACGGACGTAGAGGGATTATAAGCAAAGTTCAGGCAGATTGTAAATCATGGTGTGGACAGTTAAGTGAATAGTAATGGGATGAAGAATGGAAGAGACCCATCATCGTTTAATAACGAAATTCGGAAAATGCTAAAAAAGCAGAGGCTGTTGCACTCTCGGTTCAACCGAAAACTCTTCAATAACGACAAGCAAAGGTTAGCAGAGAAACGTGCGGCTGTGAAAAGATCAATGTACGCAGCATACAACTACCACCGCCATACCTTAGACAAACATCTGGCAGAAAACCCGAGATAATTCTGGTTCTACGTAAAATCACTAAGGGTGTCTAAGGCTTCGATTCAGTAACTTGTTGACCGCTATGGTGTGGCAGATGAAGATGGCGAAACGAAAGCCGAAGTTTTAAATCTCGCGTCCAAGAAATCGTTCAGGCAAGAAAATGATAGAAACATATCGTCATTCGCCCGTCTGACAGACTATCGTATAGACGACATGGTAACAAGCATCCCTGCGGCAGAGAAAAATCTGAAAGATTTAGGTGCAGATAAGTTACCAGGACTGGATGGAGTCGCAGTTCGGTTTTACAAAGAGTGCTCTACGGTAATGGCCCTTTACGTAGCTTACATTTATCGCGAATCTTTCGCCCAGCATAAAGTCCCAAGTAACTGAAAAAAAGTGCAGATGATTCCTGTGTATAAGAAGGGTAAAAGAACCGACCCGCAAAATTACAGACCAATATGTAACAGCGGTTTGCTGCACAATCTTCAGTTCGAATTTAATAAATTTTCTTGACAATGAGGATCTTATATCCACAAATCAACATGATTTTAGAAAGCGAGGCTCTTCCTAAACTCAGCTTGCCCTTTTATCACATGATATACTGGGAACTATAGTTGAAGGGCAACAGGCAGATTTCAAATTTTTAGGTTTCAGGAAAGCATTTGCCACTGTGCCTCATTGCAGGCTGTTAACGAAGGTAGGAGGAAATGGAATAAGTTCACAGATATGTGAGTGGATCGAAGACATCTTAAGTAACAGAATCTAGTGTGTTGCTCTCGACGGCGAGTGTTCACCAGAGACAAGGTTATCATCAGGAGTACCCCAGGGAAGTGTGGTAGGACCACTGTAGTTATATATATACACTCCTGGAAATGGAAAAAAAGAACACATTGACACCGGTGTGTCAGACCCACCATACTTGCTCCGGACACTGCGAGAGGGCTGTACAAGCAATGATCAATCGCACGGCACAGCGGACACACCAGGAACCGCGGTGTTGGCCGTCGAATGGCGCTAGCTGCGCAGCATTTGTGCACCGCCGCCGTCAGTGTCAGCCAGTTTGCCGTGGCATACGGAGCTCCATCGCAGTCTTTAACACTGGTAGCATGCCGCGACAGCGTGGACGTGAACCGTATGTGCAGTTGACGGACTTTGAGCGAGGGCGTATAGTGGGCATGCGGGAGGCCGGGTGGACGTACCGCCGAATTGCTCGACACGTGGGGCGTGAGGTCTCCACAGTACATCGATGTTGTCGCCAGTGGTCGGCGGAAGGTGCACGTGCCCGTCGACCTGGGACCGGACCGCAGCGACGCACGGATGCACGCCAAGACCGTAGGATCCTACGCAGTGCCGTAGGGGACCGCACCGCCACTTCCCAGCAAATTAGGGACACTGTTGCTCCTGGGGTATCGGCGAGGACCATTCGCAACCGTCTCCATGAAGCTGGGCTACGGTCCCGCACACCGTTAGGCCGTCTTCCGCTCACGCCCCAACATCGTGCAGCCCGCCTCCAGTGGTGTCGCGACAGGCGTGAATGGAGGGACGAATGGAGACGTGTCGTCTTCAGCGATGAGAGTCGCTTCTGCCTTGGTGCCAATGGTGGTCGTATGCGTGTTTGGCGCCGTGCAGGTGAGCGCCACAATCAGGACTGCATACGACCGAGGCACACAGGGCCAACACCCGTCATCATCGTGTGGGGAGCGATCTCCTACACTGGCCGTACACCACTGGTGATCGTCGAGGGGACACTCAATAGTGCACGGTACATCCAAACCGTCATCGAACCCATCGTTCTACCATTCCTAGACCGGCAAGGGAACTTGCTGTTCCAACAGGACAATGCACGTCCGCATGTATCCCGTGCCACCTAACGTGCTCTAGAAGATGTAAGTCAACTACCCTGGCCAGCAAGATCTCCGGATCTGTCCCCCATTGAGCATGTTTGGGACTGGATGAAGCGTCGTCTCACGCGGTCTGCACGTCCAGCACGAACGCTGGTCCAACTGAGGCGCCAGGTGGAAATGGCATGGCAAGCCGTTCCACAGGACTACATCCAGCATCTCTACGATCGTCTCCATGGGAGAATAGCAGCCTGCATTGCTGCGAAAGGTGGATATACACTGTACTAGTGCCGACATTGTGCATGCTCTGTTGCCTGTGTCTATGTGCCTGTGGTTCTGTCAGTGTGGTCATGTGATGTATCTGACCCCAGGAATGTGTCAATAAAGTTTCCCCTTCCTGGGACAATGAATTCACGGTGTTCTTATTTCAATTTCCAGGAGTGTATATAACTACAGTGGTCCTACCACAAAATATATATATATATATATATATATATATATATATATATATATATATAACTACAGTGGTCCTACCACACTTCCCTGGGGTACTCCTGATGATAACCTTATATATATATACATGGATCAAGCACGTGAGAACTGTGAACTGTGGTAGAGAAGACGAATGGTCAACTTCAGTTTATTGCGAGAATTCTAGGAAACTATGGTTCATCTATAGAGGAGACTGCATATAGACGCCAGTGCGATCTAGTCTTGAATACTGCTCAAGTGTTGGGGATCCGTACCAGAACGGATTGAAGGAGGACATCGAAGCAATTCAGTGGCGGGTTGTTGTTGTTGTGGTCTTCAGTCCTGAGACTGGTTTGATGCAGCTCTCCATGCTACTCTATCCTGTGCAAGCTTCTTCATCTCCCAGTATCTACTGCAACCTACATCCTTCTGAATCTGCTTAGTGTATTCATCTCTTGGTCTCCCTCTACGATTTTTACCCTCCACACTGCCCTCCAATGCTAAATTTGTGATCCCTTGATGCCTCAAAACATGTCCTACCAACCGATCCCTTCTTCTAGTCAAGTTGTGCCACAAACTTCTCTTCTCCCCAATCCTATTCAATACCTCCTCATTAGTTACGTGATCTACCCACCTTATCTTCAGCATTCTTCTGTAGCACCACATTTCGAAAGCTTCTATTCTCTTCTTGTCCAAACTAGTTATCGTCCATGTTTCACTTCCATACATGGCTACACTCCATACAAATACTTTCAGAAACGACTTCCTGACACTTAAATCTATACTCGATGTTAACAAATTCCTCTTCTTGAGAAACGCTTTCCTTGCCATTGCCAGTCTACATTTTATATCCTCTCTACTTCGACCATCATCGGTTATTTTACTCCCTAAATAGCAAAACTCCTTTACTACTTTAAGTGTCTCATTTCCTAATCTAATTCCCTCAGCATCACCCGACTTAATTTGACTACATTCCATTATCCTCGTTTTGCTTTTGTTGATGTTCATCTTATATCCTCCTTTCAAGACACTGTCCATTCCGTTCAACTGCTCTTCCAAGTCCTTTGCTGTCTCTGACAGAATTACAATGTCATCGGCGAACCTCAAAGTTTTTACTTCTTCTCCATGAATTTTAATACCTACTCCAAATTTTTCTTTTGTTTCCTTTACTGCTTGCTCAATATACAGATTGAATAACATCGGGGAGAGGCTACAACCCTGTCTTACTCCTTTCCCAACCACTGCTTCCCTTTCATGCCCCTCGACTCTTATAACTGCCATCTGGTTTCTGTACAAACTGTAAATAGCCTTTCGCTCCCTGTATTTTACCCCTGCCACCTTCAGAATTTGAAAGAGAGTATTCCAGTTAACATTGTCAAAAGCTTTCTCTAAGTCTACAAATGCTAGAAACGTAGGTTTGCCTTTTCTTAATCTTTCTTCCAAGATAAGTCGTAAGGTCAGTATTGCCTCACGTGTTCCAACATTTCTACGGAATCCAAACTGATCTTCCCCGAGGTCGGCTTCTACCAGTTTTTCCATTCGTCTGTAAAGAATTCGCGTTAGTATTTTGCAGCTGTGACTTATTAAACTGATAGTTCGGTAATTTTCACATCTGTCAACACCTGCTTTCTTTGGGATTGGAATTATTATATTCTTCTTGAAGTCTGAGGGTATTTCGCCTGTCTCATACATCTTGCTCACCAGATGGTAGAGTTTTGTCATGACTGGCTCTCCCGAGGCCATCAGTAGTTCAAATGGAATGTTGTCTACTCCCGGGGCCTTGTTTCGACTCAGGTCTTTCAGTGCTCTGTCAAACTCTTCACGCAGTATCTTATCTCCCATTTCATCTTCATCTACATCCTCTTCCATTTCCATAATATTGTCCTCAAGTACATCGCCCTTGTATAAACCCTCTATATACTCCTTCCACCTTTCTGCCTTCCCTTCTTTGCTTAGAATTGGGTTGCCATCTGAGCTCTTGATATTCATACAAGTGGTTCTCTTCTCTCCAAAGGTCTCTTTAATTTTCCTGTAGGCAGTATCTATCTTACCCCTAGTGAGACAAGCCTCTACATCCTTACATTTGTCCTCTAGCCATCCCTGCTTAGCCATTTTGCACTTCCTGTCGATCTCATTTTTGAGACGTCTGTATTCCTTTTTGCCTGCTTCATTTACTGCATTTTTGTATTTTCTCCTTTCATCAATTAAATTCAATATTTCTTCTGTTACCCAAGGATTTCTATTAGCCCTCGTCTTTTTACCTACTTGATCCTCTGCTGCCTTCACTACTTCATCTCTCAGAGCTACCCATTCTTCTTCTACTGTATTTCTTTCCCCCATTCCTGTCAATTGTTCCCTTATGCTCTCCCTGAAACTCTCTACAACCTCTGGTTCTTTCAGTTTATCCAGGTCCCATCTCCTTAAATTCCCACCTTTTTGCAGTTTCTTCAGTTTCAATCTGCAGTTCATAACCAATAGATTGTGGTCAGAATCCACATCTGCCCCAGGAAATGTCTTACAATTTAAAACCTGGTTCCTAAATCTCTGTCTTACCATTATATAATCTATCTGATACCTACTAGTATCTCCAGGATTCTTCCAGGTATACAACCTTCTTTTATGATTCTTGAACCAAGTGTTGGCTATGATTAAGTTATGCTCTGTGCAAAATTCTACAAGGCGGCTTCCTCTTTCATTCCTTCCCCCCAATCCATATTCACCTACTATGTTTCCTTCTCTCCCTTTTCCTACTGACGAATTCCAGTCACCCATGACTATTAAATTTTCGTCTCCTTTCACTACCTGAATAATTTCTTTTATCTCGTCATACATTTCATCTATTTCTTCATCATCTGCAGAGGTAGTTGGCATATAAACTTGTACTACTGTAGTAGGCATGGGCTTTGTGTTTATCTTGGCTACAATAATGCGTTCACTATGCTGTTTGTAGTAGCTAACCCGCACTCCTATTTTTTTATTCATTATTAAACCTACTCCTGCATTACCCCTATTTGATTTTGTATTCATAACCCTGTAATCACCTGACCAAAAGTCTTGTTCCTCCTGCCACCGAACTTCACTAATTCCCACTATATCTAACTTTAACCTATCCATTTCCCTTTTTAAATTTTCTAACCTACCTGCCCGATTAAGGGATCTGACATTCCACGCTCCGATCCGTAGAACGCCAGTTTTCTTTCTCTTGATAACGACGTCCTCCTGAGTAGTCCCCGCCCGGAGATCCGAATGGGGGACTATTTTACCTCCGGAATATTTTACCCAAGAGGACGCCATCATCATTTAATCATACAGTAGAGCTGCATGTCCTCGGGAAAAATTACGGCTGTAGTTTCCCCTTGCTTTCAGCCGTTCGCAGTACCAGCACAGCAAGGCCGTTTTGGTTAATGTTACAAGGCCAGATCAGTCAATCATCCAGACTGTTGCCCCTGCAACTACTGAAAAGGCTGCTGCCCCTCTTCAGGAACCACATGTTTGTCTGGCCTCTCAACAGATACCCCTCCGTTGTGATTGCACCTACGGTACGGCCATCTGTATCGCTGAGGCACGCAAGCCTCCCCACCAGCGGCAAGGTCCATGGTTCATGGGGGGCAGTGGCGGGCTGGTACATTTATTAACAGTAGGATCTGAACAACACGTAAGTGTAACAGAGATGCTTCGGAAATTCAAATGGGAATCCTTGGAGGAAAGCCGACGTGATTTTCGAGGAATTTCGCAATAGAAAAATTTAGAAAACCAGCATTAGAAGCTGACTGCCAAATGATTCTACTGTTGTCAGCATGCGTTGCATGTAAGGACCACAGAGATAAGATACAAGAAATGGGGGCTCATACGGAGGCATACACTCATATTTCACTCATTTCATTCACTCTATTTACAAGTAGAATAGGAAAGGAAATGAATAGTAGTGATACATTATACCCCCGCGCCGTACGGTGGCTTGCGGAGTATCCATGTATACGAGTATGTAGATATTGTATTACGTGCCCGGCCTGCCTTTGCATCTGGTTAGACTAGAGGCCTGTGAACTAGGATTAATTGAAGGCTGCACTGTGTTTTGGAGCTTGCCAAACCAAGTGAATTTTCCTTGGGTTTCCCTAAAGTCAAAACTGTAATCTCATTAAATTTGGTGGGTGTTTCCTGTGGGTTAATCACACTTTAATTGTATTAGTTAGGGTAAGGCAGTATTATTAATGATTACTGATGTCATATTAAGTTTTTGATACTGCTGGAGCTTAAGAGTTCCTGAAGGTTTTCGCTCAGTTTATTTTGTGTAAAACTGTTACGCCTAATGTTATGCCTGACGAAACTACAATCGTCCGGTACAACACTGGGTTCTTTGATTTCTCTGCGAAGTGGCGGAGTGGAACTACAACATGTGAAATATTAGTTCACTTTATTACAAGTATGATAAAAAGATTTTCTTGATTGTAGACAATCCATTGCCACGGGGTTATGGCAAATATTTACAACTGTCTTTGAATATTAAAGTAGCATTTGACACGCACATACCCACATTTATTAAACTCTTCTCTCGAAGTACAATTTCACGAAGTTCAGTTTGACAGTTGAATCTAACATGTGAGTAATACGATATTGTCTGATCGATCAGAATCACGATCTGCGGTGAGCGCATCTACATCTACATCTACATCCATACTCCGCAAGCCACCTGACGGTGTGTGGCGGAGGGTACCCTGAGTACCTCTATGGCTTCTCCCTTCTATTCCAGTCTCGTATTGTTCGTGGAAAGAAGGATTGTCGGTATGCTTCTGTGTGGGCTCTAATCTCTCTGATTTTATCCTCATGGTCTCTTCGCGAGATATACGTAGGAGGGAGCAATATACTGCTTGACTCTTCGGTGAAAGTATGTTCTCGAAACTTTAACAAAAGCCCATACCGAGCTACTGAGCGTCTCTCCTGCAGAGTCTTCCACTGGAGTTTATCTATCATCTCCGTAACGCTTCCGCGATTACTAAATGATCCTGTAACGAAGCGTGCTGCTCTCCGTTGGATCTTCTCTATCTCTTCTATCAACCCTATCTGGTACGGATCCCACACTGCTGAGCAGTATTCAAGCAGTGGGCGAACAAGCGTACTGTAACCTACTTCCTTTGTTTTCGGATTGCATTTCCTTAGGATTCTTCCAATGAATTTTAGTCTGGCATCTGCTTTACCGACGATCAACATTATATGATCATTCCATTTTAAATCACTCCTAATGCGTACTCCCAGATAATTTATGGAATTAACTGCTTCCAGTTGCTGACCTGCTATTTTGTAGCTAAATGATAAGGGATCTATCTTTCTATGTATTCGCAGCACATTACACTTGTCTACATTGAGATTAAATTGCCATTCCCTGCACCATGCGTCAATTCGCTGCAGTTCCTCCTGCATTTCAGTACAATTTTACATTGTTACAACCTCTCGATACACCACAGCATCATCTGCAAAAAGCCTCGGTGAACTTCCGATGTCATCCACAAGGTCATTTATGTATATTGTGAATAGCAACGGTCCTATGACACTCCCCTGCGGCACACCTGAAATCACTCTTACTTCGGAAGACTTCTCTCCATTGAGAATGACATGCTGTGTTCTGTTATCTAGGAACTCTTCAATCCAATCACACAATTGGTCTGATGGTCCATATGCTCTTACTTTGTTCATTAAACGACTGTGGGGAACTGTATCGAACGCCTTGCGGAAGATGATGATGATGATGTTGGGTTTGTGGGGCGCTCAACTGCGTGGTTATCAGCGCCCGTACAATTACCCAATCTTTGCTCAGTCCAATTTCGCCACTTTCCTGGATGATGATGAAATGATGAGGACAACACAAACACCCAGTCATCTCGAGGCAGGTGAAAATCCCTGACGCCGCCGGGAATCGAACCCGGGACCCCGTGCTCGGGAAGCGAGAACGCTACCGCGAGACCACGAGCGGCGGACACGCCTTGCGGAAGTCAAGAAACACGGCATCTACCTGTGAACCCGTGTCCATGGCCCTCTGAGCTCGTGGACGAATAGCGCGAGCTGGGTTTCACACGACCGTCTTTTTCGAAACGCATGCTGATTCCTACAGAGTAGATTTCCAGTCTCCAGAAAAGTCATTATACTCGAACTTAATACGTGTTCCAAAATTCTACAACTGATCGAACTTAATACGTGTTCCAAAATTCTACAACTGATCGACGTCCCTTCTTGAAAACGAGGATGACCTGTACCCTTTTCCAATCCTTTGGAACGCTACGCTCTTCTAGAGACCTACGGTACACCGCTGCAAGATGGGGGGCAAGTTCCTTCGCGTACTCTGTGTAAAATCGAACTGGTATCCCATCAGGTCCAGCGGCCTTTCCTCTTTTGAGCGATTTTAATTGTTTCTCTATCCCTCTGTCGTCTATTTCGGTATCTACCATTCTGTCATCTGTGCGGAAATCTAGAGAAGGAACTGCAGTGCAGTCTTACTCTGTGAAACAGCTTTGGAAAAAGACATTTAGTATTTCGGCCTTTAATCTGTCATCCTCTGTTTCGGTACCATTTTGGTCACAGAGTGTCTGGACATTTTGTTTTCAACCACCTACCGCTTTGACATAAGACCAAAATTTGTTAGGATTTTCTGCCAAGTCAGTACGTAGAACTTTACTTTCGAATTCATTGAACGCCTCTCGCAAAGCCCTCGTCACACTACATTTCGTTTCACGTAATTTTTGTTTGTCTGCAAGGCTTTGGCTATGTTTATGTTTGCTGTGAAGTTCCCTTTGCTTCCGCAGCAGTTTTCTAACTCGGATGTTGTACCACGGTGGCTCTTTTCCATCTCTTACGATCTTGCTTGGCACATACTCATCTAACGCATATTGTACGATCGTTTTGAACTTTGTCCATTGATCCTAAACACTTTGTGCACTTGAGACAAAACTTTTGTGTTGAGCCGTCAGGTACTCTGTAATCTGCTTTTTGTCACTTTTGCTAAACAGAAAAATCTTCCTACCTTTTTTAATATTTCTATTTACGGCTGAAATCATCGATGCAGTAACCGCTTTATGATCGCTGATTCCCTGTTCTGCGTTAACTGTTTCAAATAGTTCGGGTTTGTTTGTCACCAGAAGGTCTAATATGTTATCGCCACGAGTCGGTTGTCTGTTTAACTACTCAGGGTAGTTTTCAGATAAAGCACTTAAAAAAATTTCACTGGATTCTTTGTCCCTGCCACCCGTTATGAACGTTTGAGTCTCCCAGTCTATATCCGGCAAATTAAAATCTCCACCCACAACTATAACATGGTGAGGAAATGTACTCGAAATATTTTCCAAATTATCCTTCAGGTGTTCAACCACAACAGCTGCTGAGCCAGGGGGCCTATAGAGACATCCAATTACCATGTCTGAGCCTGCTTTAACAGTGACCTTCACCCAAATTATTTCACATTTCGCATCTCCGTCAATTTCCTTCGATACTATTGTACTTCTTATCGCTATAAACATGCATTCCCCTTCACTGTCCAGTCTGTCCCTGCGGTATACATTCCAATCTGAGTTTAGGATTTCATTACTGTTTACGTCTGGTTTCAGCCAACTTTCTGTCCCTAGTACTATATGGGCGTTGTGGCCGTTTATTAATGAGAGCAGTTCTGGGACCTTTCTATAGACGCTCCTGCAGTTTACTATTAGCACATTAATATTGTTATTCCCTGTTGCATTTTGCCTACTCCTACCTTGCCGCGTCTCAGAAGGCGTCTTGTCGGGCCTAGGGAGGGAATTCTCTAACCTAAAAAACCCCCATGTGCACTCCACACGTACTCCGCTACCCTTCTAGCCGCTTCCCGCGTGTAGTGCACGCCTGACCTATTCAGGAGGACCCTATTTCTCCACCCGATAGCCGAGGTCGAGAAATTTGCACCCCAGATCTCCGCAGAATCGTCTGAGCCTCTGGTTTAAGCCTTCCACTCGGCTCCAAACCAGAGGACCGCGATCGGTTTTGGGAACGAAACTACAAATAGTTAGCTCAGATTCCACCCCGCGAGCGAGGCTTTCCGCCTTCACCAATTTCGCCAACCGCCTGTACGAGCTGAGGATGACCTCTGAAACCAGACGGCAGAAGTCATTGGTGCCGACATGAGCAACAATTTGCAGTCGGGTGCACCCAGTGCTCTCTATCGCCGCCGGCAGGGCCTCCTCCACATCTCGGATGAGACCCCCCGGCAAGCAGACAGAGTGAACACTGGCCTTCTTCCCCGACCTTTCCGCTATTTCCCTAAGGGGCTCCATCACCCGCCTAACGTTGGAGCTCCCAATAACTAATAAACCCCTCCCCCCGAGCATCCATGCTCGGCAGTACATCGGCTTCCATGTGGTGGTGCTGCGGAACCGGGAGTGAGGGTCTGGCTTCGCCATCGCCTCCCATTCGTCGTAGCGGAATGCATCGGCGTCGACGAGGTGTCGACGATGGTACGGCACGACGATCTTCGCACGGTACCACTCCTAAGGTTTGATTAAGTGAGCTTTTTCATGTTATAGCAGCTCTATACCACTTCTAAGCTTTAATTAAGTGAGCTTTTTCAGATTATGGCTTGGCTAATTACCGCAGGAACTTAGCCAGAGACTCGGGCAGAGTCCGCATCCAGTACTGGTTACCTGATTCGACTTCTTCTATAGTAAGTCTATCAGTAACTATCAGTGCTTCTGATTTGGTTAACACAGTGCTGACTTCAGTAAATAAAATTTTGATTGGTTTTGGTGAATGATGTTGCGGTTTTCCCCTGGCAGCTTATACTTTCAGTTCATTGCTTCTCATCTTCCAGTGACGTCTGAAACGCCCGCTAAACCCGCTGGGCAGAACAGGCAATAGTATTGTGGAAAGGGCCAAGGGTTGAGGTCAGTGTCTGCTTATGATTGCCATTTATTGTAATTTAGCAACTCCTTCACGGCTGAAGGCCTCCAACAAGAAATCTTAACAAGATAAAAATCCAATTAAGTTAGTAATACAATAATTCAAGAACAACAAACGCAAAGCGCAATACAAATGGCTGAGGACCACAATTAATTCCCAAAATTTTAGAATTTATTACCATAGACCTTTAAAGGCAGAAGACCAACAAGAAATCTTTAAAAAAATCTAAATTCAATTAAGATAACAATAAAATAACATATGCAAGATGCATATGTGGCTGAGGGCCACAACTAACCCTAGACCTTTAAAGGCAGAAGGTAAGCATGTTTAACAACTAGAAATCTTAAAAATCAACAGGATAAAAAATTCAATTAAGATAGCAATAAAATAATTTAAAGAAACAACATATGCAAGGTACAATAACAATGGATGAGGGCCACAGCCAAACTTCAAAATTTCAAAATATATTACCATAATCTATACAGGCAGAAGCTTGAAAAGTACATTTAAAATACAAAATTTTAAGAAAGAAACAATAACCTAAAATTTAAAAGAGCTGACTACATATGATTAAACACCGGTGGCACTGTGAAGGTCTCCAGGGAGGTCGGCCTGCCCTCGTTCACTTACGTGAGACAGGTGGTGAGCCCAACTATACTTGATCCGTTGGAACCCAACCAGGGGGCAGCGACGGACCGACCGACACAACGACTTGTTTCCCGTCAGTCAGTACATGAGAACCCCAGCCGGGTATGTTACAAACGTGATAATCCACAATGGAGTACGTATTGACTGTCAAAATTACACACCATGGTGGACAGCGATAACAAGAGAGGAAAAGACGCTGCCTGAAATTACGTTAGTGGCCAGGGCAGGTAACCGGAACACTAACGGCCACTGGACAGAAAATTCCACTGGTACACTTGAATAGAAACACGGTAATAGTTAACTCGCACAAAAGAACACTGCCTGAATTTACGTCAGTGCCCAGGGCAAGTAACCAGAACACTAACGGCCACAAGACAGAGAATTCCACTGGTGCACTCAAGTCGTAGTCCACCAAAATAGTTAATTGCACCGCATGGCGGCTAAATCTCAGCAGTAGAACCACTCAGTGTTGCTCACCAGAAAACCTCCCCACCAGCAAACCACCGAAGCGAACCACTACAACATGAATAGACGTGGCTTGGGTAGTTGAAACCACTACTCAACTTCGACGTCCTGAGTCGACGAATCACGAAGCTCGTAGCGATCGGACAGCTCCACACACGCTCCAACACTGCGCAGGGACTGCCAGCAGCCCCAGCCGACTGCACCGAGTGGAGAACTTACCTCGTCCGCAACAACCGACCGACTCGCCTCAGAATGCCGACAACATCTAAAATCGTTGTCAGTGGAAATAACGTCAAGTACACACACAACCTGACAAACACTTGCACGAAGATCCGAATGATACCCAACAGTAACTAAGCACATTCGAAAACAAATCGGGAGTCGATGCACACACACACAGCCGACTCATGAACGATCAGCGAGCCAAAACACGTCGCCCGGTAGGACGACCGACCGACGATCCACCAAGACCGTGGACCGGCTCAAGTGATGTGTGGCGGCTATGGTCGGGCAAGCCATGTCGGGCCGGCCGAAGTGGCTGTGCGGTTCTAGGCGCTACAGTCTGGAGCCGAGCGACCTCTACGGTCGCAGGTACGAATTCTGCCTCAGGCATGGATGTGTGTAATGTCCTTAGGTTAGTTAGGTTTAATTAGTTCTAAGTTCTAGGCCACTGATGACGTCAGAAGTTAAGTCGCATAGTGCTCAGAGCCATTTGAGCCAAGCCATGTCGACACAGACCTCACTGCTGCTCCAACCCGACTGGCAGGTCCGGACTGCGCTCCGGACGCGTTCCAATTAACTGGCAGACCCGAATTCGCAACCCGAACTACGACCAACTCCTGACACGAACTGACTACGAACTCCCAACGACAGACAACAACCGGGAAGTAATAGCAGTCATTCAAAGGTACTACAAGAAGGGATATATCGATACGCGCTGCTAACGCCGCTCACGTTCAGGCAAAGCAGCAGCTCAGTGGCAGTAGTAATTTAAATTAACGTAATGAGGTGGAAGTACGTTAAAAACAGGATGTAAAATACATGATAGCGGGAACGCGAGCCATGCACGGCTCAACGTCTACAGACATTCTGAAGTCTATTCATAATAGTTCACATATGTAGAGTCAAAATAGTAACAGAAAAGTAAAGCTCACTGGATTATACCAGCAATATGTTTTGTTTTCTTTTTAACGAACTTTTTACAGCTGGTTTCCCTCGACCAGCCCATCTTGAAACTGACTGTTAGTTCCGTAGTACATTGAAAAACTGCCACTCATGTAGTCCAGGTAATACCAACAATATCGGAACCTTCGCTACGTCTCCGTATATGCAAACGAAGACGTAGCCGCATTTGCACAATCATGCTAATCCGCCTTCATAATATAACGATATTTCTGCATTCCCTGTATCTAATTTAGCCAATTTTTTAAATTACGTGTCAGTCTTTACGTAGAAGACATTAACTAATATAGAGTTAACGAACCATGTTTTGCCTTTCTTCAACCTGTTCGTTAAACTGAACTCTCTTCTATAATCTTCCGCAGTCTCAACCCTAGGGCTGATGTGAGTAGTTTAATCAACTGCTACAGGTTTTCGTTCCATTTCCGTTCCTGTTCAGAAATTTTCATTTTGCCGCAATTCTTTCTTAGAAATTTAAACTTTCCAATGACTATGACGTCCATGGAGCAATTAGTGGTATGCCATCTGGAAGATACCTCTGCTGTGTTGCTTAGCAATGGCATCTGCTCCACTTCGTGGTGCGTCTATATTTAGAGGATTTACAGGCCCAACATACTCGCTACCTGGTAATGTTAATCCTTTGTTCTGTATTCTTTCAACAAGTTTTTTTGTACGATATGCAATGCCAACACACGCTAAAGCAGTTACGCCAGCTGCACTAGCTATTTGAGCTGTACATAAAGAGGTGCTTAAGGCCGCACCGTCATCTGTTGTTTCAGCCGCTTCAGATAAAACTGGAAGATTTTCAAGCGTATTTATTTGTATTGCTGTGTGTACTGATATAGACGACCCTGTCGGACACCAAAATTAGTTTCTGTTTTCATAGCTTCTCTCTCAAATTCTACCACTTCTTCATCCAAATCATCGTATGCCGGATTATTGCCATATCTAATTTCATCTGCAACATCTTGCCTAAGAATTTCACGAATACTATTTTCACGTGCTACATGAAATGTTGGATACTGGTCTGCCATTTCTATATCGTTCTGTGGACCAGGATACAAAATACTGCCTTCATATCGAACAGATGATTGAGTTCCTGCGCTCAAATACTGATTTAACCACGCCATTATGCTGACTGAATAGAATTAGTAGTTTTCACTTTTATATATCCGACGAAAGAACTATTGTCACTGCATGGCGCTCGCAACTAAAATTATTCTCCGGCCAACCTTTTGCATTTGGTAGTTGTATACCACTAACTTTCCGTGGAACACGCTAATGTTACCCTCTGAGAGGGCCGCGCGTGTGTCTAATGGACAAGGGGATCGGACTGTAATTTCGAATTTGGTGAAATGAACAGAGAAACCAAACGGGTTTTAATTTTAGGAGCTAACGAAAGTGGTAAAATCATAAATGAATGAAAAAAATTGAAAGGTTGCCAGCCTAATTAGGCACCTTAATTCGGAAATATATATTTGAGAAAATTGAATATTGGTTTTTGAAGTTACTTTTGTTGAGATGTCCATTTGAATAGCAAACTGCATACAGATTGACACAGTGCACTCTGTTACCACTGTTACCAGCAGTTACTAATAACAGTAGTTACCAATAACACTCACCAGTAAATTAAGGGGAGGGGGGCAAATCTGCACCAAGATGTTACTAATGACAGCCACAGTCAAGGCCATTACTTAATCAAATACTGAAACCATACTGCAGAACTAAATTGAGACATGATGGTCTTCTATCTTGAAAGACATGAAAAACACAAATAAAGATGAATACATCATAAATACACTGTTAAGCTGCTCTACATATAGCAGTTTCCCTTGGTAACAGTAATAGCTCAATTTTTTCTTAATAGGTGGAGAATGTGATGGGGACCCATAAACTATTAGAGTTTCACTAGTCAAAGCTCTTTGATTACTACAATAGTAAAGGCTAACTTGATTTAAATTACTTTGCAAGACAATAAAATACAACACTGGGCTAAATTATCTTCAAAAAGGAACCTTTCATAATGGTTACCAATAGTACACCTTCACTGAAAAATATGCATAATTTTGCTTCTAACAGTACTACCGTAAATATGTTCGTTAACGATTTATATGCACTTGAACTTTAATTACCTGTGAAGCAGGTATTCTTTGCAATAATATTTACACAATATTGCACTGTAATCCTACACAACTATATTTTATTTGGAGTAGTTTATTAACAAAGCATCCAAATGTTACTACTCCTTTTGCTTTAGACAAAAAATCACATTTAAACACATGAATGCAAGAATCTTTCACGTACATCAATATACACAGTTTTAGTAGCACTTAGGTGAGGACCCTGCGTAAGTTCGTAATTAAGACTGAAATTATGATTCCGCACACGAATTTAAGTTTTATGTAATTATTATTGAAACAACACACAAATTAACTGGTGCATGCCCATACACATTACTTAACTGAATGTATGGAGTTTGTGAAGCAATGGTGAAGATTGGTGGCAGGCGCAATCGCGGCTAACTGTACTCACGGCTCTTGATGTGCGAATGCTCTATAAAGTCTCTTCTTGGCGTCGGATTTTCAACGTATTACAGGCATTCTATTATTCCGTGAACACCAAATAACTGCCATATCCACATCCGAGGCAAATCCCTTCTAATCAGCTTCTAGTTGCCTCTCTTGGCACCTTCGAGGTGTACCGTGCTAAAGCTAGCCACACACTGCGTGCCGTTCACACAAAGGAGCCGCTCAGTTCAATCGTCAAACCCACCTTTTATATCTCAAAATGCCACTTTCGTTGTGGAGGGACTTACGTACAGCGTTTACATATTACAAATACAATTTCCCTAAGCATGAACCACTCCATTATATAAACATGCTCATAGTATAACAATTTAAAATTTCAACATATTCTTTTGTTTTTTTTTCATATATACGTTACAAAACTCTAATTTTCTTGCCATAAATGAAAGAGTTTAAACAACACAGAATACACGCTTCAAAATTACAAATACACAGTTACATAAAATAAACCTACTCCTAATCGATGTAAGTGTTGCAGCTAATGTTCTTTTGGAAACACAAGATATTACACGCACGACCTGGCCTGCTCGCTCTCCCGATTTGAACCCCAAAGAGCATATCTGGGATGCACTCCAGCATCCACCAACCACTCTCCAAAAGTTGTGAACAGCTCTGCTGGAAGAGTGGGTGCTAATACCTCAACATAAAATTGCTGACATGCTTCACAGCATGCTCCGTCTTTGTCAGGCCTGTATTGTTGTCAGAGGTGATCACACGCACTACTGATCACATTAATCAGTAGTCGGAATGTGTATGCGAATACGTTAAGTTGGAAAAAGAAAACGAAGCAAATTTTTGTCTACCGTTATGCATGTTGCAGCTGTTTACCTTCAGTATTCTTGACATTTTTCTACTTAACTATCAATGCTTATATTGTTTTGTGGTAAAATGCGTGCAACCTTTAAAAATATCCGTTTTTTGCCTTAAGTTTGGTCACCAGTGTATATATTCTCAGCTACATAGTTGGAGACTGTGACAATGAGATACAATATTTTGCTGAAATATTATTCCTCTTTTCTTGGGTGGGTCATCTAAAACCGTTTAAAAGACATGATTGTTGCATTTCCCTGCCACAGTTAATTTGTTTGTCAACCCCACAATTGTAAAATCATCTCTTGATCCAATTTGGAAAGGAAGAATTTCGTGCTTTAGTATCTGTAAAAATTAAAAACGAAATGATCTGTTGTTATATATACAAGGGATCCATAATTTTATTCAGGACGATTGGAGCCGGAGAATGTGACAGTACATATAATAAGTTACTCGAAACGTTGTTGGGCGATGCATCGGTCAGCGTGGTCGGAATACCTCAACGAGGTAACCGCTCGTCATCATCACGTGTGACTTTGGTGATCGGTAGTGGCTCGCCAATATGCGTTTGTTTCGCTACAAAAGCGGAGGCGATGGGAGACGGGACTACTACGTCATCACATCTGATTTTGACATCCGGAGAACCCCCCCCCCCCCCCCTCCCACGCGATCACTTTCCGCGGACCACGCGTGTACGCACTGGCAAGCTGCTGGTACCCGGTCTAGTTGTCCTGTTTTTGATTCCCCCATGGACTTTCTGTTTTATCGGTATAACACTGAATTCTGCCTTTCTGTAATTGTTACTGAACTTAGCCTTTCATGTAAACAGTTTCTATTCTAATGTTTTAAATTCGTGAGATGTCTCTGTTTGCACGCACGACACTTTGCTCCGTACAATAACGTGGGAGCTGCCATTACTTTACAAAATATCCTTTACGTCTCTTTCCTCAGATGTTCAGATGTGTGTGAAATCTTATGGGACTTAATTGCTAAGCTCATCAGTCCCTAAGCTTACACACTACATAACCTAAATTATCGTAAGGACAAACACACGCACCCATGCCCGAGGGAGGACTCGAACCTCCGCCGGGACCAGCCGCACAGTCCATGACTGCTGCGCCTCTTTACTCACTTTCACTTGTATAGTTCTTACTGTTGGAAATGTAGGCTGTTTGTTCTACTTATACATCCTTACGTTATGCATAAATTATGTCACAGCTGAAGTAATAAGACCGTAGTGTGACATCTCGCCACTGTTTGTTTGCTGAGGTCAATCATTTTGGACATTTGTGGTAATATCTTATGGGAGCAAACTGCTGAGGTCATAGGTCCCTAAGCTTACACACTATTTAGTCTAACTACTAACTTACACTAAGGACAACACACACACCCAGGCCCGAGGGAGGACTCGAACCTCCGACGGAGGGAGCCGAGCGGCCCGTGACAAGGTGCCTCAATAAAATGGTATCTGATCAGAATCCTAATTCAGGACACAACTACCCACCTTGTGACTTTAAATTTGTGTGACGATTCCAGAATGCACTTTCTTTCTCTGCGTCTCACATATGGACCTTCAGCCCTCGTGAGTCTGCCTGGGAACAGGACGACAAGTATCGGCCACTGATTCACCAATGCAATTGGTGGAATAGCTGTATTTTGAATGACGCTTTATACTGAACAGTAAGTTACTTAATGACAGATGATAGAATTGGTTTGTTGGTTGATTTGGGGGAGGTGGCCAAACAGAGAGGTCATCGGGCCCATCGAATTAGGAAGGATGATGAAGGAAGTCGGTCGTTCCCTTTCTAAAGAAACTTTCCGGTACTTGCCTGAAGCGATTTAGGGAAATCACGAAAAATCTAAATCAGGATGGCCGGACGCTGGTTTGAACTGTCGTCCTCCCGATAGCAAATCCAGTCTGATAACCACTGCACCAGCTCGCTCGGTTCTATACTCATATAGCAGCGCCACCTCACTGAAATTAAGGCACTGCACAGAAAAAGGTTTTATTATTCTAAATGACGAGGTCGGCAGTTAATAATATCAGGTTGACCACTGGCAAAACCACCCAGTAGGACAATAACGTGCAATAAGAAATTGAAGTCAGTAGCCAGAGATTGCAATTATATGGTGATCCTGAGGATACACAGTACCACAGGTCTGGTTTACCGAGAAAGTACAGTTCATAATTAAAACACTCACGTAGGTAGTACCCTCAGCGGTATGCAGTTACTGCCCCTTATTATGATTTTTGCTCCCAGGCGATCGTACCGGAGCATATGACCAGAGTATTCATATTTCATTAGGGTTTACTGTTACTCCGTCTGAAAAATTTGTACTATCGTCTTTTTGTGATTATTACGACTCTTTCTGTTTTTGATATCTGCGCAACGCGCCCTGGTATTAGTGAGTCATTAACGCATATTCATATGTGGAGCAACTGCATCTGCGGATCGTAGTACATAGTAGTTACGTCAAATCGTGTCCTTTTTTTTTTGAGTTATTTTCTGTATGAGGAACTACAGTACATAATGTTGAGCCTTTGTTCTGGGTTTTGTCTGCTGGAAAACTCATGGTGACTTTTGTCAGTTTCTCATTTAACGACCAGTAAATTTACGAAACTTACAAACAGTTTCTCTCATTCCCAAATATATTTGAAAATCGTTTCTTGAATTATTTTACTCACCGAGTTGCAAACTGATGTTCGGAAGGGATGTTAAATGTTCTAAAATTATGTTTGTTCCAAGGCGCAACGGCTTGTGTGTATCTGTCATATCTACCCATGGATTATATGAGACATTTAAAACTGTTATACGAGAATTTAGACTTTCTCGGCTAATCTCTATGATGAAGTCTCCTCGGGTAATTAGGCGAGTCAACGCGTCGTTCTGTGGCAACATCGCCTGAACGAAGCTTGTTGAAACGTTGCAACTGAACGACTCCTTGAGTTGGCGAATGACCCGGGAGGGTTTCATCATCTCAGACTGTAGGGCTTCGCGGATTTATTATCTCACACTTTTGCTTTATTTACAAGCTTTACCACGTTTACCTCTATTCATGTTTGAGTATTTAATTTTGTTTCAGACAAAACCTGCTCCATTCCGTTAAACTGCGTGTGGTCAGGGGCTGCGCTACTTATTCACACACTGACCAGGTTTAATGTCAGTAAAGAATTTCATCATCCAAGAAAGGCGACGATGACACTGTTTTCCAAGATATACGGCGGAGGTGACATTGTTGTCCGTTATTGCCTTCATCACACAAGTTGTCTACGTTTAGATTATTAGGTATTGTAGACATAGGCACATAAACAATTGTCGCTGCAGAAATAGTGCCTTTAAAGACGCGATTTCTTACACTGTGAGGCTGCGTAATATCAACTTTGCAGTTCATTTTTCATATTCAGTACTCAACTGTGTTACCTCCGACTTATTTCTCCCGTTTCGCTATATTTTGAGTAAGCTTTGCCATCTTCTATTATAACTCCTGTCATGTTGCGTTATTAATGGGTGACATTCACTGTCTGGGGGCATATTCTAGGCCAAAAACCCTGTTCAAAATATTCTACTAACATTCAGGCATAGTTTAGAAAGGAGTGACAGCTTACAAGTCCCTTCAAGTTCATAGCCCATTCTTACTCAACTCCTCCCCCAAATCGCTCCATCATCAGCCAATTGACATATTTACTGGATTAAGTCGTATGATATTAGTGGTACGTCATACCGATACGATTATATGACGGCTGTGAGGTCGATACACCTCTGAAAATACATCTCTGAAAATTTCAGGAAACCGAGTTTTTTTTTGACTGAAATGTTCTCTTGGAGGTCTGCTTCATTGTCGTGTACATTCTCAATTCGTCAGAAACTCCGTTGTCGAGTTACAAGGCTATTTGTGAAAAAATGTCTCCGAAAACCATTCACGGCGACAAAAATTAATCGACGTCGCGGCCACTGTGGTAGTACGTAATTCCAACGACAGCCTACCAAGCGCTCGAACTTGAGATCGAACCTCATTGTTACAGCTTCTACACAAAAGCGGACGAACATCGTATCGACCGAGCAGAGCAGCGGATGACAGAAACTGCCAAAGAGGCTTTTCTTTTTGGCAAAGAAAACGAAACTTTTTTCAACAAGGCGTTATTTTGTTGGAACTTGATATTTTTCAGTTAGAAAATATTTTGAAAATGACTTGAACAAAATTATTTTGTTACAGATCCAATAGGAGGACTCGGGAGTTCCCGCCGATGACCAATCCTCCGGCAAGGAGGGGTCCATCCACGTGGTGCAAGGGTTACAGGGGCGATGGAAGTGTGCCCAAATATGATTTCTTACGGTCGGAAGCGTGGAGAGTAAAACTATACCATCAGATTTAGGATTACCTTTTATCCCCTTGAAGAAATCAGAGAAGTCACCTATTTTTCAGGCATTCACTTAATGAAATCCATACAGACTTTTTTCTGCTACCGAATTCCTCCATCCACCAAGTGATGCGACGATGTTAATAATGCACTGAACTAATACTCCAGAGGATCTCCGTTCCACTCCCAGACCAGTTATCCAAATTTAACAATTTCGTGAATTCCTTAAGCACCTTATGGCTTATTCTGAGATGATTACTTTGAAAGAAAACGACTTACCTCTGCCCTGACATTTCCTTAACATTTCGAGTGCCATGCCCATAATATTAAGTTACCTTCAATGTTGGAAATAATGCCATGCCCTAATATTTCTGGACAGCATCTTAGTGGGACCACCACGACCATAATATCATGGATACGGCATTCCTCATTAAGATGTTGTGCCCCAAATATTACGGGTATGGGTTTCCTTCCAACATTATATTACTTTATATTGCGGTCTTGACACTCAAAGTGGAAGTTATGGAACGCTTGTCTACTTCCATAATGACTTCATCGTCACCGGTACTTTAATTTCAAGCCTGTTATAGCAAAGACTAAGGTACAAGTTGCTAAGTTATTGAGGGACTGCTATGCTATCATAACATCACACGTCTGCAGTTGTGCTGTTCCAGAATGTTTCGCCCGCATATCTTCACCATTTCACAAATGTAAAAGAAGAGAACATAAAACTCAAACGTTTTCAACCTTCAAGTCTACTCTACCTGATACATTTTATTTTGGCACTTGGTGATCGAAACAATCGATGAATGTTTCCAAGCTATAACGCAATACACTGAATACTTTTTAGAACAAGAGTAAAAATTTTTTCTCTAAACATCTAAAGCATCAGTTTCGTGGTACAATCAAAGAGTTTGTCGTTGTGATCACCCCCGATCTTATTATACTTCTTGACAATCGTGAACGAACACATTGTTGGACAGGTAGAATCACAGGCAATGATGGAAGACACGGAACAGGGTACATACGTAACAGAGGTGGAGTGATATATTAGTAAGGAGAACGTACAAAAAAAGTGAAACTAAATTATCGTATGGCAGTGATGGCCAGGAATCCCCCACACGGTAAGTTCGGCCGCCCAGTAGCAAGTCTTTGTAATTCATGCTACATTGGGCCGTTTGCGTGTCGGTGATGTTGAAATGTCATGAGAACAAAACAACACCCAGTCCCCGAGCGGAGAAAAATCTCCGACGTGGTTGGAAATCGAACCCGTGCCTGCTGCATGGGAAACAAACACGCTGGCCTCTCAGCTAAAGAGGAGAATGGAAAAGCAGGGTAACAGAAATAAATAAAGTGCAAGTTTGAAACAGGTCATACTCGCAACGTAAAGATCGATATCGGACTCTTAGTGTGGAATATGCCTTACTCGGCCACTAACGCACATTTTGCACTCAGGTTAAACTATTGAGAAGTCCTTGGGGAACATTGTTCCACTAATCTCTCAAGGCCGTTTTCAGTTCTTATATGGTTCGGAGGGGGTGATAGTTGATAAGCATGTCTGCTAAGAGCATCCAAGATAAACTCTGTAGGGTTTAGGTTCGGGGAGCATCCAGGGCGTTCAATACCTTCACTTTCCAGTGTGCGCTACACATCAGCGGTCCGGCATTGTTGTCCATAACCGCACCTCTAAACAGACAGACATGATCCGAAATAATATCCCTGCCTTACTGCTGTGTTGTAACGGTACTTCAGGCAAAGATATACGAGGTGCATTCAAGTTCTAAGGCCTCCGATTTTTTTTTCTCCGGACTAGAAAGAGATAGAAACATGCGCATTGTTTTAAAATGAGGCCGCGTTCATTGTCAATACGTCCCAGAGATGGCAGCATCGTACAGCACATGGAATTTTACCGCCAGCGGCGAGAATGAGAACTGTTTTAAATACTTAAAATGGCGACGTTTTCCTTACTTGAACAGCGTGCAATCATTCGTTTTCTGAATTTGCGTGGTGTGAAACCAATTGAAATTCATCGACAGTTGAAGGAGATATGTGGTGATGGAGTTATGGATGTGTCGAAAGTGTGTTCGTGGGTGCGACAGTTTAATGAAGGCAGAACATCGTGTGACAACAAACCAAAACAACCCAGACGACATGGTCGAGAAAGTGGAGAGAATTGTTTTGGGGGATCGCCGAATGACTGTTGAACAGATCGCCTCCAGAGCTGGCATTTCTGTGGGTTCTGTGCGCACAATCCTGCATGACGACCTGAAAATGCGAAAAGTGTCATCTAGGTGGGTGCCACGAATGCTGACGGACGACCACATGGCTGCCTGTGTGGCATGTTGCCAAGCAATGTTGACGCGCAACGACAGCATGAATGGGACTTTCTTTTCGTCGGTTGTGACAATGGATGAGACGTGGATGCCATTTTTCAATCCAGAAACAAAGCGCCATTCAGCTCAATGGAAGCACACAGATTCACCGCCACCAGAAAAATTTCGGATAACCGCCAGTGCTGAAAAAATGATGGTGTCCATGTTCTGGGACAGCGAGGGTGTAATCCTTACCCATTGCGTTCCAAAGGGCGCTACGGTAACAGGTGCATCGTACGAAAATGTTTTTAAGAACAAATTCCTTCCTGCACTGCAACAAAAACGTCCGGGAAAGGCTGCGAGTGTGCTGTTTCACCAAGACAACGCACCCGCACATCGAGCTAACGTTACGCAACAGTTTCTTCGTGATAACAACTTTGAAGTGATTCCTCATGCTCCCTACTCACCTGACCTGGCTCCTAGTGACTTTTGGCTTTTTCCAACAATGAAAGACACTCTTCGTGGCCGCACATTCACCAGCCGTGCTGCTATTGCCTCAGCGATTTTCCAGTGGTCAAAACAGACTCCTAAAGAAGCCATCGCCGCTGCCATGGAATCATGGCGTCAGCGTTGTGAAAATGTGTACGTCTGCAGGGCGATTACGTCGAGAAGTAACGCCAGTTACATCATTTCGGGTGAGTAGTTAATTGGAAAAAAAATTGGAGGCCTTAGAACTTGAATGCACCTCGTACAGCGGTGTTCCGGCCACTCAGCATAACGCCACACCATATCATGATGCCTAGGCCATATCGATGTCGCTCATGAACATTCTAAGGAATGTAACGTATTCTCCTACCTCTCCACATTACCTGATGGCTAGTATCATTAGCCACCCTGGAGCGGGGTTCGTCACTTCTGACAAGCATGCCCTCTACACCAACAGAGTCTTTCCCTACGATGTTGTTGATGTTGTTGTTGTTGTGGTCTTGAGTCCTGAGACTGGTTTCATGCAGCTCTCCATGCTACTCTACCCTGTGCAAGCTTCTTCATCTCCCAGTACCTACTGCAACCTACATCCTCCTGAATCTACTTAGTGTATTCATCTCTTGGTCTCTATGTACGAAATTTTACCCTCCACACTACCCTCCAATACTAAATTGGTGATCCTCTTCTCCCCAATTCTATTCGATACCTCCTCATTAGATATGTGATCTACCCATCTAATCTTCTGTCTGAGGGTATTTCTCCTGTGTCATACATCTTGCTCACCAGATAGTAGAATTTTGTCAGGACTGGCTCTCCCAAGGCTGTCAGTAGTTCTAATGGAATGTTGTCTACTCCAGGAGCCTTGTTTCGACTCAGGTCTTTCAGTGCTCCGTCAGACTCTTCACGCCGTATCATATCTCCCATTTCATCTTCATCTACATCCTCTTCCATTTCCATAACATTGTCCTCAAGTATAGACCCTCTACACACTCCTTCCACCTTACTGCTTTCCCTTCAGTGCTTAAAACTGGGTTCACATCTGAGCTCTTGATATTCATACAAGTGGTTCTCTTTTCTCCAAAGGTCTCTTTAATTTTTCTGTAGGCAGTATCTATATTACCCCTAGTGAGATAAGCCTCTACATCCTTGTATTTGTCCTGTAGTCATCCCTGCTTAGCCGTTTTGCATTCCTGCCGATTTCATTTTTGAGACGTTTGTATTCCTTTTTGCCAGCTTCATTTACTGCATTTTATAAGTTTCTCCTTTCATAAATTATATTCAATAACTCTTCTGTTAGCCAAGGATTTCTAAAAGCCCTCGTCTTTTTACCTACTTGATCCTTTGCTGCCTTTACTACTTCGTCCCTCAAAGCTACCCATTCTTCTTCTATTGTATTTCTTTCCCCCATTCCTGTCAATTGTTCCCTTATACTCTCCCTGAAACTCTGTACAACCTCTGGTTTAGTCAGTTTATCAAGGTCCCATCTCTTTAAATTCCCACCTTTTTGCAGTATCTTCAGTTTTAATCTACTGTTTATAATCAATACATTGTGGTCAGAGTCCCCATCCGCACCTGGAAATGTCTTACAATTTAAAACCTGGTTCCTAAATCTCTGTCTTACCATTATATAATCTATCTGATACCTTCTAGTATCTCCATGATTCTTCCATGTATACAACCTTCTTTCATGATTCTTGAACCAAGTGTTCGTTATGATTAAGTTATTCTCTGTGCAGAATTCTACCAGGTGGTATCCTCTTTCATGTCTTCCCCCCCAATCCCTATTCACCTACTACGTTTCTTTCTCTCCATTTTCCTACTATCCAATTCCAGTCACCTATGACTATTAAATTTTCGTCTCCCTTCACTATATGAGTAATTTCTTTTATCTCATCATACATTTCATCAATTTCTTCGTCATCTGCAGAGCTAGTTGGCATATAACCTTTTACTACTGTAGTAGGCGTGGGTTTCGTGTCTATCTTGGCTACAATAGTGCGAACACTATGCTGTTTGTAGTAGCTTAACCGCACTTCTATTTTTTTTATTCATTATTAAACCTACTCCTGCATTATCCTTATTTGATTTTGTATTTATAATCCTGTATTCAACTGACCAAAAGTCTTGTTCCTCCTGCCATCGAACTTCAATAATTCCCATTATATCTAACTTTAACCTATCCATTTCCCTTTTTAAATTTTCAAACCTGCCTACCCGATTAAGGGATCTTACATTCCACGCTCCGATCCGTAGATCGCTAGTTTTGTTTCTCCTGGTAACGACGTCCTCTCGAGTAGTCCTCGCCCAGGGATCCAAACGGGATACTATTTTGCCTCCGGAATATTTTACCCGAGAGGATGCCATCATCATTTAACCATACAGTAAAGCTGCATACCCTCGGGAAAAATTACGGCCGCAGTTTCCCCTTGCTTTCTGCTGTTCGCATTACCAGCACAGCAAGGCCGTTTTGGTTAATGTTACAAGGCCTTATCAGTCAATCATCCAGACAGTTGCCCCTGCAACTACTAAAAGGGCTGCTGGCCCTCTTCAGAATCGACACGTTTGTCTGGCCTCTCAACAGATACCTCTTCGTTGTGGTTGCACCTACGGTACGGCTATCTGTATCTCTTAGGCTCGCAAGCCTCCCCACCAACGGCAAGGTCCATGGTTCATGGGGAGGTTTCCTTACGATAGCGTGGTTGAAGTGAGGTGCATTTACCAGGCTTCCGGGCTGAGCAGCCTGATTAAAACGTCGCGAAGTGATTCTGACAGAGACACGTGTATCGATAGTGGCTGCGAAATATGCAGCGATCTGCCTGTTCCTTTTCGCCACTAGGACTATATAACAAACCTTTAGTGGTGTGGTGGTTCGTCTACGATGAGCGGCATGCTTTCCCATAGCATTTCCACCTTCAGTGATTTTGTTATACTTCTGGACACACCCATTACTATGGCCGAAACGGTGACTCATTGACCGCTTTAGAGCCGTCCAACTGATCGTCCACTACCGTAAACATTGAAATGATGTCTTGCACACGTATTGCCGTACCACACAGAATGTCGTAATCATCGGTTCTACAACAACTTTCGTTAAACAACGTACTGCATGAAGGGTCGAATGCAAAACAGCGTTCATGCACAGGCCTCGTTGCAGTTAACATGTCCCGCCCTCTACCTTTCATTTTGTTGTCAGTGGCCGAATGTTCCATAGCAACTGTCGGTTGTTCCTTAGCAACTGTCGGTTGTCGCTTAGCAAGAGTCACTTGTTTGTTTGCAACTTTCATGCAGTGCATTTTCGTAAACGAAGTCCAGATTTAGGTACACGAAGTTTGTTACTCAATGGGCCATTCCGATTTGTGCAGCTGAATTGCGGATAATGCTAGCACATGGCGACGCCCTGTTGGATTGCAACTGCTGCTGTAGCGCTTCGGAAGCCCTGATATACTGTTGTGCTGTATGCACAGGGTGGCTTTGCGGCCCAGGACAGTGAAAGCTGCATGTAGGCGAGCTCCCAGCGAAAACAACAACCGCCGACTTCATTGTCGATGCAACCACAGCAGGAAGCGGTTCATTGTCCTCTGCCGACCGGAACTGAAGCCCTGTGTCTGGCACAAAACCTGTAACAATGAATATGGTGAGGCGTACCTACCTACTACACTCCATTATTATGTCATGAAAAGAACGGATAAAAAAATAAAGAAAAAGGAATAGCATGGTCGCACACACACACGTAAATACTATTTTCTATCTCTTCTGTTTCGTGGTCTGCATGGTAGTCTAGCCGTTAGTGAATGCTAATACCATCTATTGGATGCCACGATAACTTCTATATTTATAGTAATTGTCTGTAGTTGTCGCGATCTAAATGCTCACAACGATACGATACGTAAGTAATCACAAAATACTGTCGCACAACGAAATTACAAGCAGAGAGAGAGAGAAGCCGATTTTATTAACTCGGCATCCATATGTACAAAAATGTCGTGTTCTTGCAGATGACTAGCTGACCATTTAATGATGTTTATCACGATTTACACACTTAAACCACGGTGGGAAATGTTATAATCTGTTTTGACTGTAGGGGTTTTCTCGTCGTGCCGATACAGTAATATCTCCATGATTTTCTAGCCGCATAAGATCGCAGTATAAGCATCAAGTTTCAGATAGGTTTCTCTCTCTCTCTCTCTCTCTCTCTCTCTCTTTCTCCTGTCTTATCTTCTGCATAAGTACCAGCGTATCACATGTCGTCTATTTACTTAGGTACCAGCGTTAATGGTATGTAGAATTACAGTAACGCACCGACGCTTCGACAGAAGACGAGGAGAGAGAGAGAGAGAGAGAGAGAGAGAGAGACAGAGACAGAGAGAGAGAGAGAGAGAGAGAGTAATCTCTCTGAAATGTCACGTTCACCCTGCGATCTTATGAGATAAGAAACAAGTGAAAGTTGTATTGCAGCTTTAGTGTATTAACTGTTAACGTAAATACAGCCTGTAAAGTTGATCGTAGTTCTTGAAAACTAAAGCGCTTGCTAATGCGAAAGTTTATCTCTGTGACTTATTTTCATCTTAATGGCCTTGTCTACAATTTTTGAAAGTTCTGCGAACAAGCGTGTCATAAGAAATACCCCTGACGGATAATTATAGGATTCTTGACGTCAGCTCAAAAATTTGTAGCTCCTAGTACAAAGACAGAAACTGTAAACCTACTTTTTTTCTCCGGATGTCGTCTAACATCTAAATTGATAATTGGTACAGTTACCGAACTAAATTAAGGTTGCGGTGTATTATAGAGATATTTCTACGGTGTCGGTCAAAGAAATATTCACGTAGTTCCGTATCTTGTAAAATCCCCAAAGGCAGTTGTTATCTGCATGTAAGGTCAGTTGCGTAATTCCCTGATTATTATACTCGTATTTGGGTTTGTTGTAGTGTTTATAAACGGCAGAGAGAACAGAGACGATATAGGGAACGGCAGCCAGCACTTAGTCTAGTTATTTTCGACGACTTTAAACGAGAAATCCAGAATAAGACGATAATCAACTGTGTCTCAAATGTTCAACCTATGATATACTGAGAATTAGTCTAGGATTGAACCCTTTGGGTCCACTCTTCTGATATATTACAATGAGCTGCTCATCAAATACTTATGATGAAGGTTTCTTCAGCCAGCAAGATTTGAACAGTTATCCGAATTTGAGAGTCCCTTTGACATGTTTATTGAAGTTGGCACTAACGTACTCGATAAACGTTGCTCACAAGTAATTGAAAGAGTCAGAAGTGATTATACACCGAGCAAACACAATAAACTACACTTATTCGACTGTATGTTCCTTTGGTGGCGTTCGTATTAAGGTTATTTATTCTGTCACCCTCACATTCGGCCTGATGGGGACGAGTCGGCGTAGCTACCGACCATTCCACTAGCCTATATGAAAACAAGACGAAAACAAAGTTCTATTGGGCTACCTCGAGTGCTACCGATCTAGTAGGCTCTAACTCATCGGCTACAGAAGTGGTGACTGAGTTTATTTTTGAGTATTACTCAACTATATTCCCTACTACAGTTTGCTTTATGGTTAACTAACCTGTATGTAAGAGTTGACGAGATGTCATAAATTCAGTTATCGCGAAGGTGGCAATTCCTTATGAGCTAATGTCGATGTGGGTACCGAAAAAGGAGGTTATGATCATCGACAGGTTTATATATTCCTTATGACTTGTCGCAGAGTTCATTTATTAGCGATGTAACACCGCACGATTTTTTCCTTCCACCATAATCAAACCAGTGGATTTCAATATTTCGGAAAATCAAACCCACCCATAATTCGCCGAAGAGCGTGCCCTCCACGATGAGATAGTTTGTTTCACTCGTGGCGTCCGAGTGGGCTCATGCTGCAGAACGGCTGTGAATAATAGCTACGATCGTAAAAGACAAGAAAAACCCGGGCACGATTTCGGGATAATGGAGCTCCCACTTTGACGAATTACCGTTATTACTGCCGGGTGATTGAAACGGACCGGCTGGCGTTGATGGAGTGCACTTGCTCCATCTCCGGTCATTACGCGTGTTTGTGTATGCCTACCGCAGTCAGGTCCACCCTTCCCCGTCCCCGCTCCTCCCCGTTGCTATGGAAACGCTGTTGCTTACAAGGCGAGCAATTGACGTTACACGATGTATCTGGAATGTACACGAAACGTCCATCTGTTTACGTCTTTGGTGTTAGCCGTCGGTTTGCTAGAAAGCCGATGGTCACTTTTACGGCTTGTGTATAGATCTGATGCCCATTGAACCCCGGTGTGAAAAGTATGGCATCAGCCACATTCTGGTAAAAGTTTGGCTTAAGTAAAATCCGAAATGTAGGTAGAAACTTTAAGTGTAGTGTGATTCAAGTACGATATGATGATATTGCGAAGAAACTGTTTCCAATGGAGGCTACGATAATATTACCCAGTCTTTAAGCAGACCTTCAGAACATCTCGAAAGAAGTGATAGTGAACAGTTCATATTCTACTGACGGTAATAGACGTAGTCCGAATTTAATTACTGAAAATGGAACGCTCCCACAGAAATGGCAATGTCACAAAAATCCGCTTCTCCTGTTACAACTTCAAAGTCTCTATTTTACTGGATATAGTTATATTGCACTAAAAATGTTGAGATGTCTTTTATTATTATCAGAAGATAATGTGCTCAATGTAGGCTGTAATTTAGAATAGGTATACAATTACACGTAGCAAATTTCGTGATTACACTTCTCGTTTGCTGCCGGCCTTGTGACCGAGCGATTCTAAGCGCTTCAGTCTGGAACCGTGCGACCGCTACGGTCGCATGTTCGAATCCTGCCTCGGGCATGGATGTGTGTGATGTCCTTAGGTTGGTTAGATTTAAGTTTTCAGTCTGAATCTTCCCTCAGCTATTTGAGACACTAATTAATGACATAGCGTTCCACGACACACATATCGACGCGCCCACGACTCATCAGTGCAACCAACTGCTACTCACTCAACTTTATTTGTTACTCAAATCATGCGCATCTCACGAAAAAACAGAGACAGAACATGGATACATTGTCGATGGCAAAGATATTTCACAACTAGGCACAGATGAAACAGCAGTAGAGCATGACTTTCGATCCGCTGTGCGTTTATAGTTAACTTCCGCTACTTGTGCTAGTGTAGAGGGAAAACTATTTACCGTACGAGTACCCATCTTTACAGGAATGATGTTCAGACTGTGCGCTGCAGTATCTGTGTTGTCAGTAGTGTTAGTGTAATGAGTTCCCGTTGGACGCCGGTAGTGACGCGGCGACGTGCGGTTGAAACACAAGCGTCAACATGTGTCCGGAAAAGGTGAGCAGAGCTTCAGACGTAAAGCTTTCTTATGAAAACACCAACAACAACCACAATATCAATAGTTCTCCAGCTCTTCGCTCATATCGACACATGGAAGGAATATGTAGAGGACCTATTTCTGCACCGGGGTTTGAGGAATATGATTCGTAAGTTGAAATTATCTGAATAATTGGGAAGTCCTGCTACGAGTGGTCGGTGGACAATTGCATCACAAATTACAGAACAAGTTACTGTAGCTGTGGCTGAGAATGCTGAAAGCAGTGTGGTATCATAAGCATTACACAAGCTGTGTCAAGGTAGCTGAACACTCCAAGGCTCTTCGAGCAGTTGTAGAGCAATTTCTAGGGACATTTCAGGATATTGTGCATTTAGACGCAAGATGGTCGTCACACTGAGCAACGTTTGTAACGTGTAATGTAAACATGGTACACAGTTAACAAATGTTTCACTCTCATTTGGAAGTTAAAATGAGTTTCAGTCAATATTTTATTCTTTATTCCTCTACCACATGCCCTCACAAATGGTTCTACAAAGTTCGATCTTTCTACGGCCATCCGCTTTTCATAGGGGCCCTCTCAGGTAACGAAATTTTAATTATAACCAGCCTGTATAATGACACATACAGCCGCAGGAAAGAATAGTCTCACTAAAAATCAAGAAACGTAACAGATATTTATAACGTTTGAGGTCAGAGCCTACAATCCTCATAATCCATACATGTTATCAAAATGGATGGATGGATGTATGCGAGTATGAGTGTGCATGTATGTTCCACATCTCCTCCTAATCCACTGGACCGATTACTTTGTTGTCACTAACTCCATTCGCCACACATTTTGCTCACAGTATCCACATATGCCTCTAAATGTACTAACAGAATTACATCACGGTAAGTCACATAGTTCAGGAGACATGCCATTGTAAACACGAAGCACCAAGCCGGACGCTGTGTGCATGCACAGCTATAAATACATACCTGGGCAACTGTAGGTTTTCTGCTAGTAACTGTTAATTACAGCATTAAGTATTACTACAAATAACTCAAAAATTAACATGGAACCCAAAAATACGGTAACGCACACAACAAATGTGGGCAGAGCCTTAACAGACTTCATATCAACACAACAGGAATATACAGAAATCAAATCTGAAGTAGTTGAAATGGAGGTTCATCATATCACTATAGGACATTTTTACAGAAAGAGTGTGATCCAAATACAACACTGTGTTACGTTTTCTTGAAAACTGTGTATTACTTAAACGACAGTAAAAGTTAATATTATTTTCAAATGCTATTTTTTCTATTTGTTCCATTTCTTACAACGCTAAGCAGTTACCTCAGGAATTTTAGAATGGACACACACACAGGTAATCATGAACGCAGTGGATAAATCATTGAATCACACTGAAGGAGAAAGATTTAAGAATTTTATATTGACAAAATAAAAAGTCACTCACAACTCGCAGTAGAATTATTATAAAATTCTACTATTCCAATGGCATAAACGTATTCACAATTTCCGACCGTTCTCAAAACGTACCTCAGATTTCAAAAAACTCTCTTCAACATGGTCTCAAAGAAGTTAAGTTACCATATGATTTGTGCACTGTGGGTACCAAAGTGTGTGACCTATATTCACAGAACTTAAAGGAAACGTGAACTCTGAATGTAAGAAAAGGTCTAAGCAGTCGATACACTATTATTCTTCCAGTTAGGCTAAAATATTCAAGCAGGCGCTGTTAAACCGCAAAATTGCTGTTACAGTTATTTGGAATCGCAAAGTAATTTTCACAACAGATTTGGTGAGAATACTGTGACATATAGATAGGTTAAAGTTAGATATAGTGGGAATTAGTGAAGCTCGGTGGCAGGAGGAACAAGACATCTGGTCAGTTGAATACAGGGTTATAAATACAAAATCAGATAAGAGTAATGCAAGAATATATCTAATAATGAATCAAAAAAGAGGATTGCGGTTAAGCTACCACAAACAGCGTAATGAACGCATTATTGTAGCCAAGATAGACACGAAGCCCACCCCTATCACAGTGGTACAAGTTTATAGGTCAACTAGCTCCGCAGATGACGAAGAGATTGATGAAACGTATGATGAGATAAAAGAAATCATTCAGATAGAGAAGGGCGATAAAATATTTAATAGTCACGGATGACTGGAATTCGATAGTAGGAAAAGGAAGAGAAGGTGAATATGGAATGGGGTTAAGGAATCAAAGAGGAAGCCGCCTGGTAGAATTTTGCACAGAGCATGACTTAATCATGGTTCAAGAACCATGAAAGAAGGTTGTATACGTGGAAGAGGCCTGGAGACAATGGAAAGTTACAGACAGATTATATAATGGTAAGACAGAGATTTAAGAACCCGGTTTTAAATTGTAAGACATTTCCAGGGGCAGATGTGGACTCTGACCACAATTTATTGGTTATGAACTGTAGATTAAAACTGAAGAAACTTCAAAAGGGTAGTAATTTAAGGAGTGTGGACCTGGATAAACTGAAAGAACCAGAGGTTGTAGAGAGTTCCAGAGAGAGCATCAGGGAACGATTCACAAGAATGGGGGAAAGATATACAGAAGAAGAAGAATGGGTAGCTTTGTGAGATGAAATAGTGAAAGTAGCAGAGTGTCAAGTAGGTAAAAAGACGAGGTCTCGTTTAAATCCTTGGGTTACAGAAGAAATATTGAAATTAATTGATGAAAGGAGAAAACATAAAAATGCCATAAATAAAGAGATCGACAGGAAGTGCAAAATGACTAAGCAGGGTTTGCTAGAGGACAAATGTAAGGATGCAGAGGCATATATCACTAAGAGTAAGATAAGGACTGCCTGTTGTTGTTGTTGTTGTTGTTGTCTTCAGTCCTGAGACTGGTTTGATGCAGCTCTCCATGTTACCCTATCCAGTGCGAGCTTCTTCATCTCCCAGTACTTACTGCAACATACATCCTTCTGAATCTGCTTAGTGTATTCATCTCTTGGTCTCCCTCTATGATTTTTACCCTCCTCACTGCCCTCCAATGCTAAATTTGTGATCCCTTGGTGCCTCAGAACAAAAAAATTGCTCGGAGCACTATTAGGACTCAACTGCTGTGGTCATAAGTCCCCTAGAACTTAGAACTACTTAAACCTAACTAACCTAAGGACATCACACACATCCATGCCCGAGGCAGGATTCGAACCTGTGACCGTAGCGGTCGTGCGGTTCCAGGCTGTAGCGTCTTTAACCGGTCGGCCATTCCGGCCGGCGATGCCTCAGAACATGTCCTACCAACTGGTCTCTTCTTCTTGTCCAGTTGTGCCACAAGCTCCTCTTCTCCCCAGCTCTGTTCAATACCTCCTCATTAGTTATGTGATCTACCCATCTAATCTTCAGCATTCTTCTGTAGAACCAGATTTCGAAAGCTTCTATTCTCTTCTTGTCCAAACTATTTATCGTCCATCTTTCACTTCCATACATGGCTACACTCCATACAAATACTTTCAGAATCGACTTCCTTACACTTAAATCTATACTCGATGTTAACAAATTTCTCCTCTTCAGAAACGCTTTCCTTGCCATTGCCACTCTACATTTTATACCCTCTCTACTTTTACCATCATTTGTTATTTTGCTACCCAAATAGCGAAAGTCATCTACTACATTAAGTGTCTCATTTCCTAATCTCATTGCGTCAGCGTCACCTGATGTAATTCGACTAAATTCCATTACCCTTGTTTTGCTTTTATTGATGTTCATCTTATATCCTCCTTTCAAGACACTGTCCATTCCGTTCAATTGCTCTTCCAAGTCCATTGCTGTCTCTGACAGGATTACAATGTCATCGGCGAAGCTCAAAGTTTTTATTTCTTCTCCATGGATTTTAATACCTACTTGCTTTCTTTGGCATTGGAATTATTACATTCTTCTTGAAGTCTGAGGGTATTTCGCGTGTCTTATACATCTTGCCCACCAGATGGTGGAGTTTTGTCAGGATTGGCTCTCCCAAGGCCGTCAATAGTTCTAATGGAATGTTGTCTACTCCTGGGGCCTTGTTTCGACTCAGGTCTTTCAGTGCTCTGTCAAACTCTTCACGCAGTATCTTATCTCCCATTTCATCTTCATCTACATCCTCTTCCATTTCCATAACATTGTCCTCAAGTACATCACACTTGTATAGACCCTCTACACACTCCTTCCACCTTAGTGCTTTCCCTTCTGTGCTTAAAACTGGGTTCACATCTGAGCTCTTGATATTCATACAAGTGGTTCTCTTTTCTCCAAAGGTCTCTTTAATTTTCCTGTAGGCAGTATCTATGTTACCCCTAGTGAGATAAGCCTCTACATCCTTATATTTGTCCTGTAGCCATCCCTGCTTAGCCGTTTTGCAATTCCTGCCGATTTCATTTTGAGACTTTTGTATTCCTTTTTGCCAGCTTCATTTACTGCATTTTTATAGTTTCTCCTTTCATCAATTATATTCAATAACTCTTCTGTTACCCAAGGATTTCTAAAAGCCCTCGTCTTTTTACCTACTTGATCCTTTGCTGCCTTTACTACTTCATCCCTCAAAGCTACACATTCTTCTTCTACTGTATTTCTTTCCCCCATTCCTGTCAATTGCTCCCTTATACTCTCCCTGAAACTCTGTACAACCTCTGCTTTAGTCAGTTTATCCAGGTCACATCTCTATAAATTCCTTCCTTTTGCAGTTTCTTCAGTTTTAATCTACAGTTCATAACCAATAGATTGTGGTCAGAGTCCACATCTGCCCTGTAAATGTCTTACAAGTTAAAAACTGGTTCCTAAATCTCTGTCTTACCATTATATAATCTATCTGATACATTTTAGTATCTCCAGGATTCTTCCAGGTATACAACCTTCTTTTATGATTCTTGAACCAAGTGTTGGCTATGATTAAGTTATGCTCTGTGCAAAATTCTACCAGACAGCTTCCTCTTTCATTCATTATCCCCAATCCATATTCACCTACTATGTTTCCTTCTCTCCCTTTTCCTACTGACGAATTCCAGTCACGCATGACTATTACATTTTCGTCTCCCTTCACTACCTGAATAAATTCTTTTATCTCATCACATATTTCATCAATTTCTTCATCATCTGCAGAGCTACTTGGCATATAAACTTGTACTACTGTAGTAGGCGTGGGCTTCGTGTGTATCTTGGCCACAATAATGCGTTCACTATGCTGTTTGTAGTAGCTTAACCGCACTCCTATTTTTTTATTCATTATTAAACCTACTCCTGCTTTACCCCTATTTGATTTTGTATTTATAACCCTGTATTCACCTGACCAGAAGTCTTGTTCGTCCTGCCACCGAACTTTAGTAATTTCCACTATATCTAACTTTAACCTATCTATTTCTCTTTTTAAATTTTCTAACCTACCTGCCCGCTTAAGGTATCTGACATTCCACGCTCCGATCCATGGAACACCAGTTTTGTTTCTCCTGATAACGACGTCCTCCTGAGTAGTCCCCGCATAGAGATCCGAATGGGGGACTATTTTACGTCCGGAATATCTTACCCAAGAAGACGCCATCATCATTTAACCACACAGTAAAGCGGCATGTTCTCGGGAAAAATTACGGCTGTAGTTTCGCATTGCTTTCAGCCGTTCGCAGTACCAGCGCAGCAAAGTCGTTTTGGTTAGTGTTACAAGGCCAGATCAGTCAATCATCAAGACTGTTGCCCCTGCAACTACGGAAAAGGCTGCTGCCCCTCTTCAGGAACCACACGTTTGTTTGGCTTCTCAACAGATACCCCTCTGTTGTGGTTATACCTACGGTACGGCCATCTGTATCGCTGAGGCTCGCAAGCCTCCCCACCAACGGCAAGGTCCATGGTTCATGGGGGGATGGGGGGCGGGCGAGATACTACCTAAATGAAAATTAAACAGACCTTTGGAGTAAAAGTAACCTCCTGTATGAATATCAAGAGCTCACATGGAAAACTAGTGCTAAGCAAAGAAGGAAAAGCACAAAGATAGAAGCAGTATGTAGAGTGCGATGTACTTAAGAACAGTATTATGGAAATGGAAGAGGACGTAGATGAAGATGAAATCGGAGATACACTGTGAGAGGACAAGTTACTGTTTCACCTGTTTTTTGCATACAGAAAATTATTAAAAATTTCATTACAACCCGACATACTTTGAGCAAGACTCTAGAAAGTTAATGGCCTGAGTAACTTTGGTGGGGGCTGGTAGGGCGCTAAAAGCATGAAGTATTTTTATGATTCTTAGCTTATAGAAGCTTGGAAGCAATTGGCGGCGAGCTCATCCCTTAGTAAATCTTACTGGACAGGCCATAGCCATACATGGCAGACAGGGCAGCCCCTTGTTGAGGCAGGACTCCAACAGAACAATGCCACACTACTTTCTGCAGTGCCTGGGCTGGGGTGACGCTCTGAAGGAATGTGTCCACACAGTGGTGTCATAAACTTGGCATTGTGTACCAAGCCACGTGCAATAAAAATTCACAAATTTTCATGTTTGCTGATAGTGCAAATAGGCCAGTGAACCACTTCCCCCAGCCGCCTCAGTAATATAAGAAAAATCCGGCGTCTGAGAAACTCTTAGAGATAGAATCTTTATTAAAATCGCTCTGAGCACTATGGGACTTAACTGCAAAGGTCATCAGTCCCCTAGAACGTAGAACTACTTAAATTTAACTAACCTAATGACAGCACACACATCCATGCCTGAGGCAGGATTCGAACCCGCGACCATAGCGGTTCAGAATCGTTCAAATGGCTCTGAGCACTATGGGACTCAACTGCTGTGGTCATCAGTCCCCTAGAACGTAGAACTACTTGAATTTAACTAACCTAATGACAGCACACACATCCATGCCTGAGGCAGGATTCGAACCCGCGACCATAGCGGTTCAGAATCGTTCAAATGGCTCTGAGCACTATGGGACTCAACTGCTGTGGTCATCAGTCCCCTAGAACTTAGAACTACTTGAACCTAACTAACCTAAGGACATCACACACATCCATGCCCGAGACAGGATTCGAACCTGCGACCGGAGCAGCAGTGCGGCTCCGGACTGGAGCGCCTAGAACCGCACGGCCACCGCGGCCGGCGACCATAGCGGTCGCGCGGTTCCAGAAACCTTTATTACATCTCATAACTAGGACTAAGAAGCTACAAGTCGCAGGTGATTTGGATAAAAATCGTTAAGATTGTATCTGTTTGCTTGTTGCCAGTGGAAGAGATACGACTTCGGAAAAATATCGTCTTCTATCTCTGCGAAAACTTAAAAAGGCCAGTAATTGGCGGTTTCCTTTTTTATCAGATACACAGGCTTCTTAACTCTAGCCCTGGTTCTACATGAGTTTTGTGCTGTCGTGTGGGAGGGGAGATTTAGCGCCTCTAGAGCCCTGTGATTGGCTCAAGGCCGTGTGAAGGCAGTGTCGTTCACGCAATTTGTGGGAAAAACGGATTTTTTTTTCTGGAATGGTGCTAATCACTCGGGTGCAGGACTTTGGTCTGGTAAGCACTTCTGGTCGAAGCTTTGGTATGTGTGGTTTATACTTGGGACCTGTCCTGAGTCTGACTTCACTTGCGAGTAGTTTTAGACTGGGGAGCCTGTGGTGAAGTTCTTACTGTACCGACAGTGTGACTTCAAATGTCTCGGACTACTCGTTTGCCAAGGGCACACTTACTCTTTTTTGGTTTACCAGTCTTGACTTTTGGTATCCTTATGCGCTTTGTCGTATGAGTGAGCCAAATTGTCCTTCTTACGACCAGCGAACGGATGTGTGTCACACACTGAAATCTGCCGTGATTCCAGGGCTCTGGTAGAGAGTAAATTGCTATCTGTCTGCCTGATCGCCAGACTGTGAGATTTTTGCATTTCTTTCGTGGCCGCGATTGATTCACAGGTTCCGCCTTCTTGTCTCACCTCCGCTGCACACAGCTCGCAAGCTGCCGCACGAAGTAAACAGGGGAACGTACTGCAACTCTGGCATTGTCACGGCATGCAGATCTCAATCGCCACTTACACTCAGATGCACCTATGTAGAGAAACTTGAGTAGATTTGATCAGTCATAGTCTGCTCAGCGCAGCTTGCGTTATCCACATTTTTAGGACCAGAGAACTTGACTCGCTGTTCACCTCGTTAAACTGTCTCTGATACCCTGGATCGACACAGTTGAGTAGTAAATAACCTTTTAGTCGTTTAGTGTATTCAATCGATAACTTGTTTAGTATAATTCATGACTTGCTTTGGAAAAATAAATGTTGTTAGTACATTAATTTTTGCCTACATTCTCAATCATTTCAAATAGTCCCACCAGGGTTACCTTTCATTGTGACGACCCTGCCAGTATCTCGGACTGATGGTTCCTTTTGTGACCATCAGATCGCGTTGCCTAGCTTAGGCTTTCAATTTGACGACCCTTCCGCTGAATTTTGAGTTGATGGCACCTTCTTTGACATTCAGATCTTAAATAGTGTTTCCTGGTGAAGTTTCTGTTTCCCATGTTTAATGAGGTGCACTGGGCAGAGCAGATTCACGTTGCTGGCGCCTAGACATAGTACTAATACTTAATAATTCAATGTGTGTATTTTCATGTTGAGGTTGTGACTTCTGTGTCACTTGATTGTTTGTTTCTGACTGCGAAACCTCGTTGTGCTGATTTGTTAGGATAGATTGTGATTTTCGTTTGTTAGCATAGACAAGCGCGCTTTTATTTGAATTCGTTGTCAGGAACTAGGAATCAATAGCTCACGGGAGAGTAATTTAGAGTATAATCTGTGTGACATAGGACTCTGTAGTGTTTAAATTCGTTTGGGTCAGTATTAGAGTGCATGCTTACAAGAAGCGGAACTAATTATGGTTCAAATGGCTCTGAGCACTATGGGACTCAACTGCTGTGGTCATAAGTCCCCTAGAACTTAGAACTACTTAAACCTAACTAACCTAAGGACAGCACACAACACCCAGCCATCACGAGGCAGAGAAAACTAATTATGTTTTGTTAACCATGGATCCACGCCAAAATACTAGTGGTGACCAGGCAGTTATTACACGAGATTCTCAGGTAAATGCAGCTGTAGACCGAGCAGAAATGTCGAATGTAGAACCTGCAGAGTATGCCGACATGTCTCAGTCAGATGACGAAAGTGAACGGGAGATAACAACAGACCGAAATGAAGGCTCTGCTAGTACGAGACGCGCCATCAGTGAGACTGGCAGGCCAGAATCACGAAAGAAACGTCACAGAATGATGGAATCTAGTCCTCGAGCCTGAGTTTGAGGCTCTCATGCAATTCAAGCAAGAGGCAGAAAGGAAATGGTAAATGGTAGAAAGGCAGAGACAAGAGGCGGAGAAAAAGAGACGGGAGGAAGAGGAGGAAAGACACAAATTAGTCATAAGAACGTTCAGAGGCAATATACACGGAGTCAAGAAAGTGATCGCAGGAATCCGAGAAGAGCTAGAGATTGTCATGGAAACGACAGCAGAAACGGATGAGGTCTCGGACCAGGCGAAGCGCGATGCCAAAACAGCGCGTTTGTTAGCGCAAATGGCACGAAAGGACGCATCAGAAGCCACAGAGCAAGTTAAACTGGCAAGACCTGAGGTGTGTAAGACAAAAACGGCACTTGCAACTCTCCAAAAGCCAGGCAAAAAAATAGATCAAGAAACGCAGGTAAATGAGTGAGGATACGAAGCGAATCGAACAGATAGAAATCAAACAGTTCGAAATCTCTGCAGTTAAAGATCAGAAGACCCTGGTCGCCGCGCAACAAAACTAGTTTGCTAAGGTCGTTCGGCAGGCACATGAGCGGGTCGCGCAATTGCAAACACAATCTCGTCCGGTAGAGCGCCATCAAGAGCATCACAGAAGTGAAAGAAATGTTTTGCGACTCTCCGAACCGCTGTATGAGCAGACACCACCTGCGCGTAGGAAAATGTAGCAGGAATATGCTCCTGCCGCGGCGAAACGCGGAATAGAACATGCTCCGTCTGTAACAAGCAGCATGTCAGAGACTTAGCCGGAAAACAATTTTATACGTCTATAGAGGTCAAAAATGTTATTAGGTGAATCTGACAACACGAGGGGAAACTATAACAGTGCACGAGGATCGCTGGGGCACGTATACATGGAATGACACGCTGCAGACGAGAGGGAAAATTCGTACGGCGGATACGTCGAACCTTTCGACCACAAACTTTTCTTGACCATCCACAATTTTCAAGTTTACAAGGAGGCAAACAACGCATTACATCAAAAGATCTGGACGGCACAGTACGATCACGTGCTGCCAGAATCTTGGCCACTGAAGTTCAAGCTCCAGTTTATCTGTGGTTTCTTAGAAGGCTTGACTGCAGAACATATGCGCGGAGTTTCGGAGAATTGTCGCTCCTACCACAAATTTAAGGACTCATTCCTTGGCACATACTGGTCGCAAGACACATAGGAAAGGATAAAACAGGAGATCTTGTCAGGAAAGGACTTAGAACTGTCAGACTTCCGCAGTCCTGTCAAATTATTCGAATCTCCGGTCAAGAAGAACTGATTCTTGGATCAATCGTATGGGCCCAAGGAAGTTATATTACCTTTACCTTACCAGTAGCTCATCATCGGTAGATGCAGAGGTTCAATCTAAGCTTTCGAGAGTGCGCTGTGCGAACTCGGCTACGTGAATGAAATTCACAACTCGCGGGAAAGAAGTAGAAATAATGACCGTAACTGGCCAGATTCGCCAGAGGACTGACGCTGGACGAAATGGGGCAAAACATCGATGGACTCGAACCCTAAATACAAACTTCACTGGGAATAACCAGCAGTCATGGGAAAATAGAAGAGGGTGAGAAAATTATAATCACAACAACAACAACCGACGAAACGGAAACCGAAGAGAGCAACAGAACTCGAAACAGGGCCAACAGGATTCTAGGGACCAACAGCAAAGCAATAGCATGACATACATCGGTCGAGGTCAATGGAAGGACCAAAATAGTGGATATGTGAAACTGAGGCCACATAACACATCGCAAGGATCACGCAGAAAAAATTCAAACAGGAAGTGATACACAGTCGCTGCGGACTCAGCTCAAAACAATGCCGCACAGACTATCGGAACGAGCGATATTAACCTGTTGGAGTACTAAGATACAAGGGAACTGCAACGGGAAGAGAAGGTGCAGTATGTAAATGGTCTCCATGGATTAACTGTTTAACGTAATTTAATGTTGATATTTTGTTGCTTAGCGTAGTTTCCCATTTCTTCTATTTCGGTGTTATTTTGTTTGTTGTCATTTCCATTAGTTCTCAGCATGAGTCCTTGTTGAACATGGTCAAATTAGATGCGCATTTGTGACATCTTCACGCCAACATTTACTGGCAGGTGGCAGATTGAATTAAAATTCCGTTGCAAGTTATATATCAGCAACAATTCGCATTTTTTGTGCCATGCCAAACCAGGCACGTTGTAATTCCCGATGAACGTCATCTGCCGGCGTATGTAGTGCCACCAGTAAAATTCGGAGGCGGTGGTGTTATGGTGTGGTCGTGTTTTTCATGGAGGGGGCTTGCACCCCTTGTTAGTTTGCGTGGCACTATCACAGCATAGGCCTATATTGATGTTTTAAACACCTTCTTGCTTCCCACTATTGAAGAGCAATTCGGGGATGGCGATTACAGCTTTCAACACGATCGAGCAGCTGTTCATAATGCACGGCCTGTGGCGGAGCGGTTACCCGACAGTAAAATCCCTCTAATGCACTAGCCTGCACAGAGTCCCGACCTGAACACCTTTGGGATGTTTTGGAGCGCCGACTTCGCCCCAGGCCTCACCGTCCGACACCGATACCTATCCTCAGTGCAGCACTCCGTGAACAATGGGCTGCCATTCGCCAAGAAACCTTCCAGCACCTGACTGAACATATGCCTGTGAGAGTGGAAGTCATCATCAAGGCTAAGGGTGGGCCATCACTACACTGAAATCCCGCATTACAAATGGAGAGCGCCACGAACTTGTAAGTCATTTTCAGCCACATGTCCGGATACTTTTGATCACATAATGTATGATATTGCTTCAAGACTCTGACAGAATACTGAAAGATCTAAGACGAAACAAGGCCCCGGGAGTAGACAACATTCCATTAGAACTACCGATAGCCTTTGGAGAGTGAGCCCGAACAAAACGCTACTATCTGGCGAGCAAGATGTATGACACAGTCTAAATACCCTCAGACTTGATGAAAAATATAATAATTCCAATCCCAAAGACACCAGTTGTTGACAGGTGTGAAAAGTACCGAACTATCAGTTTAATAAGTCACAGCTGCAACATACTAACACGAATTATTTACAGACGAATCGAAGAACTGTTAGAAGCCGACCTCAGGGATTATCAGTTTGGATTCCGTAGAAATATTGGAACATATGAGGCAATACTGACCCTACGTCTTAGATTAAAGAAAGGCAAACCTATGTTTCTAGCATTTGTAGAGAGAGCTTTTGACAATATTGACTGGAGTACTCTTTTTCAAATTCTGAAGGTGCCAGGAGTAAAATACAGGGAACGAAAGGTTATTTACAATTTGTGCAGAAACCAGATGGCAGTTACAAGAGTCGAGGGGCATGGAAGGGAAGCTGTGGTTGGGAAAGGGAGTGAGACAGGGTTGTAACCATCCCCAATGTTATTCAATCTGTATATTGAGCAAGCAGTAAAGAAAACAAAAGAAAAATTTGGAGTAGAAATTAAAATCCATGGAGAAGAAATAAAAACTTTGAGGTTCGCCGATGACATTGTAATTCTGTCAGAGACAGCAAAGGACCTGGAAGTGCTGTTGAACTGAATGCACAATGTCCTGAAAGGAGGATATAAGAAGATGAACATGAACAAAAGCAAAACGATGAAAAAGGAATGTAGTCGAATTAAATCGGGTGATGCTGAGGGAATTAGATTAGGAAATGAGACACTTAAAGTAGTAGATGAATTTTGCTATTTGGGGAGCAAAGTAACTGATGATGGTCGATGTAGAGAGGATATAAAATGTAGACTATCAGTGCAAGGAAACCAAAGAGAAACTCGTTAACATCAAGTATAGATTTATGTGTCAGGAAGTTTTTTCTGAAAGTATTTGTATGGAGTGTAGCTATGTATGGATGTGAAACATGGGCGATAAGGTTTAGGCAAGAAGAGAATAGAAGTTTGCGAAATGTGGTGCTCCGGAATAATGCTGAGAGAAATTTGTGACACAACTTGGCTAGAAGAAGGGCTCAGTTGGTAGGACATGTTCCCAGGCATCAAGGGATCACCAGTTTAATATTGGAGGGCAGCGTGGAGGGTTAAAATTGTAGAGGGAGACCAAGAAATAAATACACTAAGCACATTCAGAAGGCTGTAGGTTGCAGTAGGTACTTGGAGATAAAGAAGCTTGCGCAGGATAGTGTAGCCTGGAGAGCTGAATCAAACCAGTCTCTGGACTGAAGACCACAACAACAACAAATGTGACTTCAAAAGTGTACTGAGAGTCTCGTGCGAAATGTCGGCGGTCAGTGCAAAACAAATGGCACGGCATGATTACAGAAATAATCAATACACCTACACAACAGTACTAGACCTCATACTGTGAATCAAAGAAGGAAGGACTTAGACTTTTTCAAAATCGTCCCTAGAATCCGCACGTCGCACCAAGCTACTTCCATCTCTTCCATCAGACAAAAGTGTCGCTGGATACTCAGCACTTTGCGACTGACGAATGAGCTGATTGATGATTTCAACAACGGGCTAAAAGACCAGCCCTGATGAAGGGATAAAGAACCTTGAGTGCACGACAAATGTTTGAATTTGGGTGGCGACCATGTGGAGAATTGCTCTCAGCATGTGTGTACGTACTGTATATAAAGAAGAAACTATCTAATTGGCTTATTGTAATATCCAGTCGGAAGCTATTTTATATACAGCCTTCTCATAAATTAATGAGGAAGTGCTTCCTCTTCTGTATGACTAAGGAATACTTTTGGACTCCAATACATTTCAATCGCTTGTAAAACGAAACTTCCTCGAGAGAAGTTACAAGCAACTACAGTTAATGCGGTTCCTTCCATGGAGATTAATGATTATTATATTATGAAAAGTTAAGAGCCCTATAGAAGCTACAAAACGGTGACATGAAGTTAACATATAACTGGTACTTTCTTCCTTTTCCTTAATTTTTAACATCAGCAAAGGCCCTGACAGCATTTACCGAATCTACACTCATACTGGTACGCTACTTGGAAACGGCACAGTTAATTTGTCCTAGTGACTTCTCTAGATTTGTGGTTCTTCATCTTTTTGGGACCACAAAAATTGCTCATGTATTTATGACGTACAAAAACCTTCCCAAATATGTGACTAGGGGTACTCCAAATTTTGAGACACTGCCAGCGAAGAAACAGACCCGTCCACTGATTTGTTACATCGCATAACACGTACAAACCACTGTCAGGTTGATGGGCAGCATCTTTCCTTTATACCAAGGATGCCTAAGATATACCTTAGACGGGAAACTCATGCACGTTGTACTAATGAACATACAGAAGTATTTTATTTTCTGATTTGTTTTGAATTATTACTACCTAAATAGAATATTCATCGCTCGCTGGTTGTTTAAAACTCGACGGTTTGTACCTAGAAAAGTTCATAATACCCGAGACTGAGAAAATTGCAAAAGAATGGCTCCGAGCAGGGACTTAACATCTGAGGCCATCAGTTCCCTAGAACTGAGAACAAACCTAACTAACCTAAGGACATCACACACATCCACGTCCGAGGCAGGGTTCGCACCTGCGACCGTAGCGGTCGCGCGGTTCCAGACTGAAGCGCCTAGAACCGCTCGGCCACACAGGCCGGCGAGAACATTGCACTTGATCGAACAATCCGCGGATGTACTGCTGATTTATAGTGTCAAACGGGCACAATATTTCGGCTATCACATATGTTGCCTTCTTCAGTTGGGTTGACAAAGGCTACATGCTTGATCACCGAAGTATTGTGCATATTGGACACTATGAGCCGGCAGTACACCTGCGGACTATTCGATAAAAAAAATATGTAAACGGAAGAATCACGTCAACACTGTACTTTCTTCCAAAATGAAATTGACGGCTAAAATAATAATGCAACCCTTTCGTAAGTTACTCAAAGTTTCAGAAGCCACGTCATTATTGGAAGACAAACTGCTGAGTGTATCTAACTTCCATGAGATACCTGTGAGATTCCACACAGATTATCCGAAAGAACTCTCTCCTCCTCCTTCAACAACAATTAAAGCTACCAAGACATTGGAAAGAAGCACAGGTCATTTCCGTGTTCAAGAAATGTCGCCAGACACATGAACATCGTTGGCGGCCTATATCGCAAAAGTTAGTATGTTGTTTAATTTCGGAAGAGGATTAATACACACTCATGAAGGCGTGTTTCGAGAACGAATATGTCCTCTGTAGATATTAAACGGTACTAGCTTCATTTATCCACTTCATAGGTATAGGTCTCTCTGTTTACGCCAAGTTCCTTGGTTTCCGAAAATCAGTAGATATGGTTCCACACTGTCGTTTAATGAAAGAAAAGTGGTTACCGACTATCATTCACATTTGTGAATCGATTCCTTCCCCTATCAGACCAAACTCGATAAGTTCTTAAGAGGACAAAACCGAGAGGTCCAAATGAAATTTCTGGAGTATCCCGAAGGAGTGTTACAGTGCCGTTACTATTTAAGAAATATGTAACTTATCTAGTGGGTAACATGAGGAAGCTGCTCGCAGACGAACCTGTTGTCTACGCGAAGGCTGCAACGTCAGAAGACGGTATCCAAATGCAGTAGGACCTGCGGAGGATCCATTACTGGTGCAGAAGCTGGCAATTGACCCGGAAAGAAAATAAATGTAGTGTACGGAGCACAGATAAGTGGAGAGTATCTTCACTGCTCGATTACGCTATTGGTGAAAAATTACTGTAAACAGTTACAACCAAAAACACCTAGTAGAAATTATCCGAAGTGACCTAAAGTAGAAGGACCACATAAAACTAATGGTAGGGGCAGCAGATGCAAAGGAGAATCATTGGAAGAATTGCTAGTAAATAATGTGATTCCTCCACGAAAGAAATGAGTAGAGGAAACTTGTTAGAACGGTTCTTGAGTACTGCTCAGCAGTCTGAGACCTTTACCAGTTGGGATTAACAGAAGAGCTGAGATTAATCGATGAGCGTCTCTTTTTGGCACAGGCTCGCTTAGTAAAGGTGAAAGCACTGTGGCGGCACTGAACGAGGTCCAGTGGCAGACTCTGCAAGACAGGATTTGTGCATCACAGATAAATTTACTGATGTAACCCCAAGAGCGTACGTTCCAAATAGAGTCTGTATACATACAACTTCAGGCCAAATAGAGCTTTATCGACAGTAGTTCTTCGTTCACGAATGGAGCAACCATACATTGTAGTATTGTTTGTGAAGAACAGAAATAAATTTAGATGTTGAACTTAGTGGGCAATGTTCCCCACGACAGCGACGTTTTGTAGACATAGTAGCTGGACGTCTCTCAACATACGTACGGTTGTACGATCTACCAGCCATAAGTCTTTGAGAATGAAAATTTCTGTCTGCGCTGCAATGTACTTCGAGATCTAGCTTCTAGCAAATTAAAAGGGTAAACATTATGGACTTGAATCCTGACGTTCGTCTTTCGCGCTCATAGTGTGACGTAAATAGTGGAATGGTGATGTTTATGTTTATCAATACTGGGCGTTTGAAAGGTTGAAATGGTAGAATAGTTTCCGCAGAAGAAAGCAACAGGGCTATAATCCCAAATCGGCATACATTTTTAACCTTCTACCTCTCTGCAAAATTCATTTTCACGAAAACGAAGCGAAAATATGCGAAGGAAGGCTGTCTGCGAGTGTACCTGGGTTACGAATGCTTTATTGTTGATGAATGTTATAGGTTTCTGGTGACTACGGATGCCCGACTGTGGAATGCGAAATATTTCCTGACGTATGTATCCGACATAATAAAAATACTACGACGCAATCAAGCGCTGTGAAGAGATCAAATCACGTGAACTGTTAAGCAAGAACGATGATTCCCTCGAAAAGAGGTGTCTATATTTGGTGCGTACTGTTAGCTTCCGAATGTTCACCTCTGTATCACTATCGTTCAGGCTACTGGTCGAACTCACCAAAGTAACATTCCTGAATGGGCCCATTTCAACCACGAAAACCAGCTATCAAAACCTTCCACGCAGAATTCTAGGTCCTCAGTTAGTTTTCCATTGACGATCACTAGTGTTCCCACTAGGCCGGCGGTCCACAACGTGAGTGTGAGTGTGAGGGGGAAGGAGAAAGGGACAGAGGGGTGTGAGGAAATGTACATAGAAAGCGCAAAGGAGAAAATGGACAGATAGACGGGGCATTAGGAGATGGATAGAGAGTGGGAGCAGAAGATGGACAGAGAAAAGGGGGGGAGGTGGTTGGCGACAGAGACACGTGGAGAGAAAGGGAGGAGGAAGAAATGGAGGGAGAGGGAGAGGAGAGGTTAGACAGAGGACGGTGGGAGAGGGTGATGGATAAAGACAGTGGAAGAGAGAGGGCGGGGAGGAGGTATAGAGGGTGAGGAGATGGACGTAGAAATGGGAAGGAGGAGATTCACACTGAGAGGGGTATCAGGAGGAGACAGACAAAGAAATAGGGCGGACAACACGGACACAGAGAGGGGCGAAAAGAGCACGAGATGGTCAAAGAGACTTGTAGGAAGTGATCGACGGACACAGAGAAGAGAAGAACTTTAGGACGTATTTCCCCATACATATGGTAAACATGTGATACCTCTTTTCTTTCTTTTCCATGTAACTGGATTGAGCCACAGAAAAGCGTGGTCGCCAAAGCTATTATGACAATGCTGTCCCCCAGTTGTAGGTGGTTTCCACAGTGTAGCAGAGATAGCTTGTTTCTTCAGTCCACAGCAATAAACGAATTAATTGCTAGGACGACGATAACTGTTTAACGGCTATTACATGGACAAACACGCACACCCATGCCCGAGGGAGGACTCGAACCTCCGCCGGAACCAGCCGCACAGTCCATGACTGCAGCGCCTAAGACCGCTCGGCTAATCCTGCGCGGCTCCTAAGTCTTCCATCTCCACTACTGCAGAAGTAAGGTGTCCACCAATCAAGTACTTAAAACCAGTAGGCCTAAGCATAGCGTACCCATTTTAATGTAGCTGATATGAAAGGGGGTGCAGGGCGTAGGTGAAGCACGTGTTGCCAGTGAGGGATGAGCTGGACAGAAAACATGTTTTGTAACAAGGTTCTACCCATAATGTGCACAGTTAGCTTCCATTAACTTCCGTCTGAGAAATATTTTAAGTAACACTCGCAATGCACTAAGAAATGCTTCTTTATTCCATTAAAAAAAACGGTTGCTAGAAATAAGCAATGCCAACTGTCTCATTGATCCATTAATTCGTGATTTAGTGAAACACACAAATAAAATATAATTAATCTCCTGTCATTTTAAAAATGAAAGTGTTAAAATAATTTCTTAAGTTCAGTTTTTGGCTGATACTGATAGTGATGGAGTAGGGGAGGGGGGATGCAATATCTAATTGCAGTGAGAGGTAATCGTCTTAGAAAGGTTGGGGACCACTGAACTGGACACACTGGCGTTTTGAGTCTGGCTCTCAGTGAAATCTTCAGTTGAAACTTCCGGGCTGAGAGGCCGTCGTCGATGTACAAAATTTTCACCTAACGTTTCGTCTCCATCTGCGGGAGACGTCTTCGGGGGTCGTCCGGCTACTGCCACTGAGGCTCCAGGTATTCTCGCATTTATAGAGCGTATAAAGGGCACCCCCATTCGTCACGTGATGCCGACGGTATGCCTATCTTTGGAAGGCGTCTTCATTCTCGATTAAGAGTAATCGATTGTCATTTTGCCGACACAACGTCGACATCCATATTTTGTCTAACTTTAAAACTTCCTCTGTCCTATTAAAATTATTATGGTGTTTGTGAATCACTATTTCTTCTCTATACATGCGCGCATGATAATGGGATGTTCGTGCTAGAATGCTTGTCTCATTAAATTTAATTTCGTGGTTTCCCTCTCGAAAAACGTGCTCAGCTCTATAAATGCGAGAGTACCTGGGGCCTCAGTGGCAGTAGCCGGACGACCTCAGAAGATGTCTCCCGCAGATGGAGACGAAACGTTAGGTGGAAATTTTATACATTGACCACGGCCTCTCAGCTCGGAAGTTTCAACTGAAGACGACATCGGCCGCGAAAGCCTGCATTGTATGACTTCTCAGTGAAATGTCCGTAATTCATCTCGGGTGAATCTTTTGTGTCAACATCTTAGTGGCTGGTTTAATGCTGCTCGCCAAGAGTTCGTCTTGTGCGAGTCTTTTCAGTTCAAAGTATCACTTCCACCAAATCTCTTCAGTTTTTGTCTGATATTTTCCAAACTCTCTCTTTTCCTCTATTTGCCCTCTACAGCGCTACTAGTGACTGTTTTGCCTGAGATGTTCCTCCGTATTAACTGTTGCTGTCGGCTAATAATTTGCGTGTCTAAATACGCTTGTGCTTCTGATCAGTGGAAACCTTTCTTACCATCGTTCTCGCACGGACCTTCCGCCATTAGTGTTCGTCGTGGATGGTTGGTCAGGCAGAAGTACTATCAAACTGAATATGAGATACTGTCCCATCCATTGTTACTCCCAACATCCCCATTATCATTTCACCAGCTAGTGGAACACTTCCGTCACAGGTCTGAGATAACCCTTTTATGAAGAAATTAATTCAAATTTCACATGCTAACTGTTCCTGCTTTTGGAGTGGATACTGACTCAGGTCACGTTTCTAAATTGCAATTTTCGTTTATAGTTTTATAATTAATTTAATTGAGACGTACGTCTCTTACTGGACTCTTGGAGGAGGAGGAGGAGGAGGAGGAGTAGGATGAGGAGTATCTATTCCTCCTCGCGTCCAGCAGAACATATACGACGCACTTAAAATAATTGTGTACAAGATACTAGGATCTGAAAAAAGAAGAAAATAAGTACCATTATTATTTCGAATAAATTTATTTATTCACAGATTAATATTATTATGAAATTATTTTAAACATAGCTGATTACGTAGTGATTCTTCGCAACAGCTTTTTTTTTTTTTTTTTTTACTTAGCAGCAGTAAACACCTTCATCGCGTGTAAAAATAGTAACGGACGAAAATGTAACCAATTTGATTTTCACCTTGCTCTTGTAAGGCAACTTTCTATTGGGAGAATATAAAGAGAAGGTGAAGGCAAGCAATTACCACAAAAAGTGAGCTCCGAGTTTGTGGAGCTTTCCTTTTCTTATCAAATCAAGGGAAATAAAAGAAGATTGCAGCACCGAATAAAATTTATGACTATAACAATTTAGACACGAATGTGAACGAAAGGCAAAAACAGAAATTATCCACACACACTGGCCATAAGGCAAAACCATCAAATGATTTAGAAAGTGTTTCAGCAATAAATATGTACATAAATCTGTATATTTCAAACAAGTAATGTGAAAAAGACGGTAAACAACTTTACTGAGGTTATCTACTGGAGACAGGGAAACCTAAACACAAGGCACACAATCCACAACTGAATCAATTGAGCAACGTCTTTCGCATTAGATACCAAAAAATGAGACAGTTGGCTAAAAAGAGTTGTGGTAAACGCAAGATCGCAGTATCACATAGACGTGGGACTTTCATATCCCTGTGAACTCAGGAAATAAATTTTTATGTGCGACAAAAATGCCCCTCGTCACAAAAGGGATAAAAGTCAGAAGTGAAGATACTTCCTGAAGGATGGCTGTTTATGTTACCATAGCAAGAAGCGAGGTGATGGGCCCACTGTAGCACAAATCCTGACCGTCCGTAGAGTTTAAACAGCGCCACCATATTTTGCATTGTGCCACAATAGTTTTTTACAGACATTTACATTAGTAGGCACTTCATCTGCATTCTTATCAAGGGTTTCTATTTTTAAAGATACCAGCCAGTAAAATTAATTCAGCTTTGTTCTTCCGGTTCGTCTGTGACGTGTTATTTGCGCACAACCCCGACGATTCCGCAACGCTGCGAGAGAGAAGCGTTTGCCGCGAGTCTGCTGATAACCGCAGAGCCGGGCGGGGCTCTTTGTAGCACAGTGCGACCGGGCCCAGCAAACAGCAGCCAAAGGCCCTCGCACGGGCCCCACGCCTCCGCTGCCGACCGCACAACACACGCAGGCGCCAGCTAAAGAGGCCGGATTCTCTTTTGAAGTGAGTTGGGCGCTGAAAATCTGCATCGGAATTTAACGAGCGTTCCGACTGGCTGCCTCACGAAGGGCATTGGCTGGGGAGGTCCCTCTGTGTAGCACAGCGAGCTACATGGCGAGCAGCTGTGGAACACTGCAGGCGCGATCTGCCTCTTTCCAGCGGGATGCCAAAATCTGAGGGGCGCTCGCACCCGACAACTGCATTTCATGCGGCGAAGGAGAACGTACTGACGTGCAACAGCTACAGGGTTTGCTTTAGAATGGCAGATTTGAGCGTGGAGCGGACGTGTAAAGAAAACGGTAAAATCGCGATTCTACGGACATGGAACTGTCTCTCCCTAGCTCCTTAGACGTAAGAGGAAGGCAGTTATACACATACCAGACACCTTCTATTACAGTGTCAGACCTCCAGAAGTAATGCAGCAACTCGATATGGACTCAACAAGTCGTTGGAAGTCCGCTTCAGAGACACTGAGCTATGCTGCCTCTATAGCCGAGCGTAATTGTGAAAGTGTTGATGGTGCAGGATTTTGTGCACAAGCTGACATCTTGATTGTGTCCCACAAAAATTCGATGGGATTCATGTCGGGCTGTCTTGGTAGCTAAATCAATACCTCTAACTGTCCAGAACATTCTTCAAACCAACTGTGTATAACAGCGGCCTAGTTAAATGACGCATTGTCATCCATAAAAATTCCACAGTACTCTTGGAATATGACGTCCACGAATGGCTGCAAATGGTCCTCAGCTAACCGAACATAACCATTTCCAGTCAATGATTCCTTCAGCTGGACCAGAGGACCCAGTCGAGTCCATATAAACACAGCCTACATCTTCATGGAGCCACCACCAGCTTGCACAGTGTCTTATTGACAACACGGGTCCATGGCTTCGTCGGGGATGCACCACTCTCGAACACTACCATCACCTCTCACCAACTGAAATTGGGACTCATCTAACCAGACAACTGTTTTACACTTGTACAGGGTTCAACCGATATGGTCACGAGCGCAGGAGAGGCACTGCACTCTACGTCGTACTGTTAGCAAAGCCACTCGCTTCAGTCGTCTGATGTCATAGCTCATTAATGCCAAATTTCACCGCACTGTAAAAACGGATACTCTCCTCGTACGTTCCACGTTGATCTCGGAGGTTATTTCACGTAGTGTAGCTTAGCACTGACAACTTTACGCAAACACCGCTGCTCTCGGTCGTTAAGTGAAGGCCGTCGGCCTCTGCGTTGACCGTGGTGACAAGTAAGCCCTGACGTTTGGTATTCTCGGTATACTCTTTACACTGTGGATCCCAGAATACTTAATTCTTTAACAATTTCCGAAATAGAATGACCCATGCATCTATGTCCAACTACCATTCTGCGTTCGAAATCTGGTTGGTTGGTTTGGGGAAGGAGACCAGACAGCGAGGTCATCGGTCTCATCGGATTAGGGAAGGACGGGGAAGGAAGTCGGCCGTGCCCTTTCAAAGGAACCATCCCGGCATTTGCCTGGAGCGATATAGGGAAATCACGGAAAACCTAAATTAGGATGGCCGGACGCGGGATTGAACCGTCGTCCTCCCGAATGCGAGTCCAGTGTCTAACCGCGTTCGAAGTCTGTTAATTCACGTATATGGCCGTAATCACGTCGGAAATCTTTTCACATCAATCGCTTTAGCGCAAATCACACCTTCGGAATGCGCTGCCCTTTTGTACTTTTTGTATGCGATACTACTGCCATTTGTATAAGTGCATAACGCCATTCCATGATTTTTGTCACCTCAGTGTGTAATACCATTGTTTCACAAATATTTTCGTTCATTTTTGTCCTTTACCTTTTTCCAACTAATTTAATAAATGATGCCCCTATCGGATCAGCCGCTTTATTAACCTTTGCCTTACTTCGTCTATTTGTGCAGAATACATTTACAGGGTGGCTAGCGAAGGAGTCTCTGATTTTAAAATTAAATATCTCGAAAACTATTCTCTTTTACCTCTATGTATGACCGAGATTTGAGGTGAAAATCCTTTGGAATTTTTAATTAAAGATATTTAACATTTATTTTTGCAATTATGTAAGTGACGTTTAAATAATCCTTGAATTTACTGCACTAAATAAAGCCTGCAGCATCATACTTTTTACCACACAAAATCACATTCTTTTGTGCAGTTTTTTAAAAATAGCACTCTTAGAGAACTGGATTTTACATTCTGAGAAACAACAGTATCTCAGTAACAACAAAATTGTCACAAAAACTAAATTCCAATGTTTAAACTTATAAATAAATGTTGCATTCTGTATAAACACAAAGGAAATTTGTAAAATTTGGACTGCAATGCTTTGATCTACATCTGATTTTAATTAACACTTTGTAGAGACAGAAAGGTCCCCATCAATATCGTTCTGAGGTTCTTCCTTTAAATGAGACTTATTCGCTAGAAGAGCTGTGATGACTAACTATTGTGAAATCATCGTCTTTCTCATCTCTTTCTTGTTCTGTATCGCAGACATTTTCTTTCAGCCACCAACTGATAATTTCATTAAACTCAGACTTATTAAAACAGACATGTACCCGCGAACACATTTTGTACTATACTGCGGAGACCTCAAACGTGTCAGTAACTCAGTCAACAACAAACAAAGAAGACACTAATACAAACGAAAGCAAAAAATTGCAGGGTTGGCAATTTAAGGAGGATAGCGAGATGCAGAGGCAATCTGCCAAAACTGATCTTGGAGAGTGAGTTCGATAATTTTTGTGGTCTGGGAGCCTGCAGGTCGTGAGCTAAAGGTTAAAACCGTCTTCTGCGAGCAGGCTTTGCAGTCACATCACAGTCTTTTCAAAGTGTCCACCACTCACAATACTGACATGGAGCAAACTAACAATGAAATATGCCATCACATCCAATGGAGTATCAACGGAAATGGATTCAGATGTCATAGAGATCGACGATTCATGTTCGTGCAGTGAAGTGGTATGGTTCCGACAGACAGCGTATTTCCATATGCCCCACTAAAATTAATCACAAGGTGCTCTTTGCTCTTTGCACAGTACACTTTCCCAGCAACGTCAATTTGAAAGCCGATCTATTCCTCCGCCAGTAAATTTGCAATAATCTTCCTCTTCCTGAAGAATATAAGGAAAGCGAAACACCTGCTCCGTGCGAATTACTCTGGCCGTATTTTGCATGAACAACTCGGTGTGTAGTCGACCCGCCAATGACTGAGTGTAGAGACAAATTGATCGAAACTGCAGCGCAAAGTTCTATAGTGATCGTTTCTTCCATGAAAAAGGGCCCAGTAATGCCTCCGCTGCATGCCGTAGCACTAAGGGTAGCTTTGGCAGAATAAAATGGTTTCGCTTCACAAAAATGCTTGGTCTTGGAAGCACAAAATTGTCGGTGTTGTTTATTCATGACTACATTCATATGGAAGTGTGCTTCATCCTTGAACCAGATTCAGCCAGTTTTTCATTATCAACCATTGTGAGAATATGGTTCGCAAAGTCAGCCCTCTGCCGCACAGCACGTTCAGGTATGGCCTGGTTGCATTTTATTCTGAATGGAAACGTGTGTTCGCTCTGTATCAGTATTTTCTGTGTGATGGAACGGTTCAAACCAGCATTTCCTGCAATTTTTCGGGACAGATTTCTAAGAATTTTGTTGAATATTTCCAGAAATCATGGTGACATTTTCAGGAGTTACAACAGTTTTCCTGTGGCCAACAGTGCCTGCTGGATCATCAGCCACGCTGCCAGAAAACAGCCTGCGCATAATTTCACATTAGGTCCTTTTGGAACATTAAGTTGTGTTTGAAAACTGTACCTTGTTGTTGTGGGACTGTGTTCTAACCTGTGGTATTCAGTACTAGAATAAAACGTTGTTTAGTGGAATACATGATTTCAACCTCTTCCTTATGTACGCTAAACTCCTTTCACGTTTCAACGGTGGTACTGATTGCTTTGAGCTGCTTTGCAGTATTTTTCGCACTACGTAGTATGATTACAGCTCCATCAGTTTTCAGAACTATTTCGAAACTTCTGTGTAACTTCTGAGCAAAATTATTTCAGTTTTCAGAATAAACATACCATTTGTAGCATTCGTCTATCGATGTTAGTTTTAAAGATGTTTAATTTCGAAATCAGGAATTCCTTCGCTGAACACCCTGTATATAATGACCTATTTTTTTTTCTTATTTCCGAATTATTTTGTGGTGTGTTCTATTTTTTAACTCTCTTGGCGTTGTTTTGAGTCATAATTTTTCAGCAAAGTCACTTCCACTTTTCCTGAACCAATTAATTTCAGTTGGAGCGCACAAATGCATAAATTGTTGTATTGCACATCCTTTTTCTGGTGCATTTCTTTTCATTAGAAATTTGAAACTATATTTGTGAACTTACAAGCAACATTACTAGATTCATAATTTCTTTTTCAATGATGACGATGATGAGCGTTTGGCGTCATTGGCCGGGAGGCCCCTCGCGGGGCAGGTCCGGCCGCCTTGGCGCAGGTCTTATTACATTCGGCGCCACATTGGGCGACCTGCACGCCGGATGGGGATGAAATGATGATGAACACATCACAACACCCAGTCCCTGAGCGGAGAAAATCTCCGACCCAGCCGGGAATCGAACCCGGGCCCGGAGGACGGCAATCCGTCACGCTGACCACTCAGCTACTGGGGCGGACTTCTTTTTCAATAAGAGATTTCAAGAAAAATAGAAGAAACCTACAAGTATCTTCACACAGCGGCGGAAACTACTGCAGAGTTGAAGGGTGAAAAAGTACTAGGAAAAATAATAATAATTGTTTACGTGGTACACAATTGACCATAGTGGAAATAAGAAGAAGAAAAGAAAGTTCAGCGGTAAACCTTGCATAAATGTTCACTGTGCGAACGGTACAGTCAGGAAAAGTGTGAGTTATCAGTTACAAAGTATGTCGCAGTCGTAATCTCAAAAAAGTAGGTAATGCAGAGCACAAAACTGCTATGACAATTTTGACATAGAGGACATGGGCTCTTTGTTTTAACAACTGTATGTGAGAAGAGACAATGTTATCCTGATTCAAGTGGCGTTTAGAAAGCTCTTTGCACAGTACACTTTCCCAGCAACGTCAAAATGAAAGCGTTACGAGCAGAGACTGACAATGTATCTTTCATCAAGAAGGTCAACTGACAATGAGGACGGAATAGATAAAGTGTGTAAAAAATCTTACAGAACTGTAGAAATCAGTGCAGAGAGCTACTATATTGAGAAATTCTGTTACAAACAGTTCCTGAAAAACCAAGGATAGTTGCAATAAGTACATAATCTGCAACACAATAACTATGTAAGACCATGATGTTTCCAGAAAACCTTAACAGAATGAGGACACTCATGATTGAAGCACTCTTTTTGATGGTGATACATTTGTAAGAAGAGGCAGTATCTTCACAGAGCACAGAGATGTCGCTGATGTAAACATAGCTCCTGATGAAGAGTAGCTTTAACACTACTAACAGTTATGGCTGAAACAGAATGCAAAAGATACATCAGTGTTAGAAAAAACAGAAGTAAGTGTTCCCCTTGCAATGGAAGTGGGTGTTTCAAGGGTGAAAACTAAGAACAGAAACCTGTCCAGCATTTATGGACTATTTCGCAAACTTTCTACAAGTTTAAAATTCTTACAAATACCCTTTGCATGGACATAGCGGAAGTCATCTTTCTTTCGAAATAAGTAAGTACAGGGATACCAGTTTTGTCAGTCAAGCTTGGAGGAATGCGGAAAAATTAATAAATGAATGGCTCCAAAAAAGGTATAAACATTGTTTTTATAAGAATCAACAGGTGCCGGGGAATTAAAGGAAAATGGAAAATCATTAAAAGCAAAAAACAGGAATTTAACGAGAGGCATATGCAGTGTAAAAAAATATTTCGTAATATTTTTGAACATTTTGACAAGAAGACGTTTGGGGACGTAATATTGGAGGAGGGAGGAGGAGGATATTAGTGTTTAACGTCCCGTCGACAACGAGGTCATTAGAGACGGAGCGCAAGCTCGGGTGAGGAAAGGATGGGGAAGGAAATCGGCCGTGCCCTTTCAAAGGAGCCATCCCGGCATTTGCCTGAAGGGATTTAGGGAAATCACGGAAAACCTAAATCAGGATGGCCGGAGACGGGATTGAACCGTCGTCCTCCCGAATGCGAGTCCAGTGTGCTAACCACTGCGCCACCTCGCTCGGTCGTAATATTGGAAATAGGATGATTTATTCTTCCACTAATACCATAGTCATCATAAACTTGTTGTAATTGTTGTTATTGTGGTCTTCCGTCTGAAGAGTGATTTGATGCAGATCTCCCAGCTAGTGAAGTCGCTTCAGCTCTACGTAGCTACTTCAGCCTGCATGAAATTTTATACCCAAAACATCCTTCCATTAGGAAATTGACGATTCCTTGATGCCTCACACTGCATCTTACCAACTGATTCCTGGTGTTAGTTGTGCCATACAGTTCCTTTCCGCCAATTCTGCTCGGTACTTCCTCATTAGTAATGCCATCCAACCGCGTAATCTTCGGAATTCTTCTGACACATGTAATCTTCTCCATTCTTCTGCAACACCACATTCAAAAATCTTCTATGCGCTTCACATGTGAACTGCTTATCATCCACGTTTCACTTCCATACAAGGTTACACTCCAGACAGACACCTTCAGAAAATGATTCCTAGCACTTATAAAAAATTGTAAGCAGTCCATAAGACATTTACATCAACCAAGGAGTAAGCAGATATGTAATATGTTCCCTTTAATATTGGCATATTTATACAGACATCTTGACTATAACCTAGAAAGAAAACATTCCTCGTTTTGGATCAAACTGCGAAAACCTAGAAGACACACGTATTGTTTTGAAGTGCAGTGTAGTTAAATCAAACGTTAAAAGAAGACAATATATACAGATGGTATGAAAGATCATTTCCAAGTTGTGAAGCTGGATAATGTTTCCTGCGCCTGTACGACAGCTAGAGGACGACGATCGGATATAGCCATTTGTTGAAAATACCGCTACAGTTGTAAGCTGCTTTTACTTAACACACGACCGGTTCCGGGCTCTTATGCGCCTATCTTCAGGTGTCGTAACTTGGGGCTGTGATCCCAAGTGCCACGGTGGACGAGTAGAAGATGCAGTGTGCTACCAGCGAGCACACCGTTGTAGCACACAGCGTCTTGTACACGTTAACCGCGGCGCTCGGGCTCACAGCACCAAGTTACGATTCCTGAAGATGGGCGTTTAAGAGGCCGATACCAGTCGTGTGTTAAACAAAAGAACCTTACAACTGTAGCGGAATTTTCAACCCCTGGTATAATGATGAGTTGCGGTTGTCCCTCTGACAGGATTGTTCTTGATCAGATATTGCTCGGAGTAGGCATGGTCAGGGAATGAGACTGTTATGTCATAAGGAGAAATTTAACAGAAGCTCACGGGGGTCAGACATACGGCAGGATATGATATTAACGTTGTAATCAAAGGACTGATGTAAAGGCACATCTTGTGCTCGTGAAGGGGATTCCGTGCCGTTGTGACAAACGTGCAGCTAATGCAAAGCTGTAAGCGTGATCAGACACAGTTAGTCAAGATGCAGGAAATGAAACAATATGAGTGGTTACAGGGGAAAACAGCAATGGATTCAGAATGTCCTACAGTCATGTACGGATGCTGAAAGGTCGATATTTTGATTGACAGTCGTGACACATGAATATACAAAGTTAATGGGAGTGATACATAAGTGCTGTTTGCAGTGAAGCGAAGTAGTGTAGAATCAAGTGTGCATAGTTGAGATATACATAACGAGAGGTGGGTGGTACAGCTCATTCAGCGTTTACTGGCGGGGCCTGTGCGTTCCCCTTGCTGGAGGAAGTCGAGCAGAAAAATTCACATATTTTACATCCCAGCGGGGACTCCATGTTGGTATGGTGTTTTATGAGGTAACTGAATGTAAAGTGGACTAGACAATCAGTTTAATCCATTAATCCAACAGAGACGTCATTAATTGATACATAAAATACACGAAAACACAGACAGTTTTAATCAAAGACGACAAGAAAATAAAGCGTGGGGATTACAATTAGGGACGGTTCTCCACAGAAATGTTACTCATCACGTCACTGATGAAGTTCCTGTGCTCCTGTGGGTTCCGTGCAACTCATCGCAATTTACGATCATTTCCAGAGTGATCTGACTGGACACCTAGTGGGCAAACGTTGTGGTGCACTTCTTGATTTAATGTACGAACGCGATCAGTGCCAACTAAACGACAGTCGTGTTAGGCGATGGTGGGTTAGACATGTATTCTGTACCTTTCCTCATCACTCAGTCACCCTTCGCTTTTAACTGAAAGTTGGATCTGCGATAACGGATCCTATTTACATTAGCCAAGCTACAAATTCAAAGGTCTTGTTGTGATCCATATCACACGAAGTGAGAAAACCAGAGGAACTAGCATTTATGGATTGACTTGTGACTGCTCTATTTTTCTGTACAAGTAGTTGATCTTTTCCTATTTTTCCGCTTGTATATGACCCCAGCATTCTGCCTTTTTTTAGTACCCAAAAGTCCTCATTTCATTCACCTTCTTTAACAAACTCTAGTCCTACATGCCTTGCACGTATCCCACCATGAACCATGATTAAGCATCGTTAAAGGGGCATTTTACAAGATATTCTTTTTAATACACTCCTGGAAATGGAAAAAAGAACACATTGACACCGGTGTGTCAGACCCACCATACTTGCTCCGGACACTGCGAGAGGGCTGTACAAGCAATGATCACACGCACGGCACAGCGGACACACCAGGAACCGCGGTGTTGGCCGTCGAATGGCGCTAGCTGCGCAGCATTTGTGCACCGCCGCCGTCAGTGTCAGCCAGTTTGCCGTGGCATACGGAGCTCCATCGCAGTCTTTAACACTGGTAGCATGCCGCGACAGCGTGGACGTGAACCGTATGTGCAGTTGACGGACTTTGAGCGAGGGCGTATAGTGGGCATGCGGGAGGCCGGGTGGACGTACCGCCGAATTGCTCAACACGTGGGGCGTGAGGTCTCCACAGTACATCGATGTTGTCGCCAGTGGTCGGCGGAAGGTGCACGTGCCCGTCGACCTGGGACCGGACCGCAGCGACGCACGGATGCACGCCAAGACCGTAGGATCCTACGCAGTGCCGTAGGGGACCGCACCGCCACTTCCCAGCAAATTAGGGACACTGTTGCTCCTGGGGTATCGGCGAGGACCATTCGCAACCGTCTTCATGAAGCTGGGCTACGGTCCCGCACACCGTTAGGCCGTCTTCCGCTCACGCCCCAACATCGTGCAGCCCGCCTCCAGTGGTGTCGCGACAGGCGTGAATGGAGGGACGAATGGAGACGTGTCGTCTTCAGCGATGAGAGTCGCTTCTGCCTTGGTGCCAATGATGGTCGTATGCGTGTTTGGCGCCGTGCAGGTGAGCGCCACAATCAGGACTGCATACGACCGAGGCACACAGGGCCAACACCCGGCATCATGGTGTGGGGAGCGATCTCCTACACTGGCCGTACACCACTGGTGATCGTCGAGGGGACACTGAATAGTGCACGGTACATCCAAACCGTCATCGAACCCATAGTTCTACCATTCCTAGACCGGCAAGGGAACTTGCTGTTCCAACAGGACAATGCACGTCCGCATGTATCCCGTGCCACCCAACGTGCTCTAGAAGGTGTAAGTCAACTACCCTGGCCAGCAAGATCTCCGGATCTGTCCCCCATTGAGCATGTTTGGGACTGGATGAAGCGTCGTCTCACGCGGTCTGCACGTCCAGCACGAACGCTGGTCCAACTGAGGCGCCAGGTGGAAATGGCATGGCAAGCCGTTCCACAGGACTACATCCAGCATCTCTACGATCGTCTCCATGGGAGAATAGCAGCCTGCATTGCTGCGAAAGGTGGATATACACTGTACTAGTGCCGACATTGTGCATGCTCTGTTGCCTGTGTCTATGTGCCTGTGGTTCTGTCAGTGTGATCATGTGATGTATCTGACCCCAGGAATGTGTCAATAAAGTTTCCCCTTCCTGGGACAATGAATTCACGGTGTTCTTATTTCAATTTCCAGGAGTGTATATCTTTATTTCGAACCATAATCGGATCACATCAAACTTCCAGTCATTGATATTGCTTCTTCCATTATGTTCCACTACCCGTGTTTCCATACGACTAAGCACAGTGTTTAAACCACAACGTTTCAGAAATGCCTTCATTATTCTGATCCAATGATAGCTAGAAGTCAATGTGTTTCTTATTAGGTATCATTTTTAAGAGCCGTATTTTACCGAAGCTAATTGTATTGAGGACCGTGACAGTGACTTTTATGAACCTCTTTAAGCCGAGACGCGTTTCGAGGATTCACTCCTCTTCAGATGCCTCACTGGAATTAAATATTTTACCTTCTTTGAAATTAAGAATCTTCTTGCAGAAATAGTAAACAGCGCATCAATTGCAAATTCGAAAGTTTATTAAAAACCCTTTACCATGGTTTCAGTGTTTATAAAAACGTCTTCTTGAGAAGGAAAATATGGACAAATGGATTACATGTTGAGGCAGAAGTGCGTTAAAAAATAGCAGAAAGGCGTCATCAAATATAAAATCTCACTTCCATATTAAATTAAAAACATGCGCAATATGTTGGTGGTCATATGATGCTGCTTCACCAATGTACAGCTTGTGCACTAGGGTCACGTACGACAACGCTTGCTATAAGGAAAGCACATTTTACTTTTGAAGGAAACATGGTAAATGCTGTTTACTATTTCTGCAAGAAGCTTTCATGTTACCGTTGCTGCTCCAGTCATGCACAAAATTTCACAATTTAGAATGTCTCAGCTGACTTGTGTGAACTGATATCGTTATAAGCATTAATAATCCAGTCGCAAATTAACGTTAAACAATAAGGGGCAGTAAAATGAAACGAAAGAGATGGAGAAAATGTAAGTAAACCGTCCATTATTTTTAAATTAATCGCAATAGTTATATATATATATCACCTTGAAACAAGACGATCAGTACCTTCATGGTAAAATACACTTACGAGCAAAAGAAACTGGTACACCTGCCTAATATCGTGGTGTAGAGCCAAAGGGAACACGCAGAAATGCCGCGACACGACGTGGCATGGACTCGATTAATGTCTGATGTAGTGCTGGAGGGAACTGAGACCATGACTCCTGCAGGGCTGTCCATAAATCCTGAATAGCACGTTGCAAGACATCCCAGATCAGTGATGTTCATTTCTGGTGAGTTTTGTGGCAAGCGGAAGTCTTTACATTCAGAAGATAGTTCCTGGAGCCACTCTGTAGCAATTATGGACGTGTGGGGTATGGCATTGTCCTGCTGGAATTGCGCAAGTCCTTCGGAATGCACAATCGACTAGAAGGGATGAAGGTGATTAGACAGGACGCTTACGTGGGTGTCATCTGTCAGAGTGGTATCTAGACATTTCCGGCGTCCCATATCACTCCTGCTGCACACGCCTCACATGACTACAGAGCCTCCATCAGCTTGGACGGTCCCCTACTGACATAGTGGTTCCATGGATTCATGAAGTTGTCTCCATACGAGTACATGTCCATCCGCTCTATACAATTGGAAATGAGACTCGTCCGACCAGGCAACATGTTTCCAGTCATCAACAGTTCAATGTGGGTTATGATGGGCCCAAGCGAGGCGTAGAGCTTTGCGTTGTGAGGTCATCAAGGGTACACAAGAGGGCCTTCGGCCCCAAAAGCCCGTATTGATTACGTTTCGTTGAATGGTTCGCACGCTGACATTTGTTGAAATCTGCAGCAATTTACGGAAGGGCTACACTTCTGTAGCGTTGAACGATTCTCTTCAGTCGTCGTTGGTCCCGTTCTTGCAGGATCTTTTTCCGGACGCAGTGATGTTGGAGATTTGATGTTTTACCGGATTCCTGATATTCACGGTATACCCTTGAAATGGTCGTACGGTAAAATCCCCACTTCATCGATAGGTCGGAGATGCTGTGTCTCATCGCTCATGCGCCGACTATAACAGCACGAACAGACTCACTTAAATCCTTATAACCTTCCATTGTAGCAGCAGTAATCGATCTAACAACTGCGACAGACGCTTGTCGTTTTATGTAGTCGTTACGGACCGCAGCATCGTATTCTGCCTGTTTGCATATCTCTGTATTTGAATTCACCTTCCCGTCCCAGTTTCGTTGGCACTTCACTGTATTTTCTGGTGCCTACGGAACCATGATTGCATTCAAGCGTACACCTCTTCGTCTGAAGCAAATCGAACGGGAAGTGATAGGGAATGTATGGAGGATGTGTAAAGGTTTCCTATCGATTGTTCTGCAGCGTAAGATTTACTTGTGTCAACATCCGATTAAGTGGAGGTTAACCCGTTCCTGTTGACGTAATTTGGTGAAAATGAGCAAAATTCAAAGAGAAGTAGACAGTCCATCGGAAACTGCTGATAGTGAATTGACTGTGGAAGACCAGCGGGACCTTTGGCAATATAAGGAAGTTAGGAAAAGCCAAGTAATTGTCTACAGGGATCAGTTGTAATGGAGAATGAAATACGTAATATGCAAGATAGTAAGGAGCAACTCGAAGCTAAATCGTGCGAGGAGAAAGTGACGATTTCACAGGCAATGGAAAACACAGTAGCCACTGGACGTGAAGAAGTGACACGGAGTGTTTTGGATCGAGCGCCAATTCCTGCATCACCGGCACCATGTGGTCTCCAATCTTTTATGATTTAAATGACGTTGGACAATAAAAAACAGTAAGAGAAAATCGACAGTTAGTACAAAAACGATGTAAGAGAGTTGATTAGCCACCAACAAGATAAGAAGACTGAGGGACGCTTCAGACAGATAGAGAAACAGTTGAAAGAAAACAGGGAACATTTCGCGAGGATGAACAAAAACTAGCGCATCACGTAAAACTGTATGACTAGAAGATCGTAGAAATCGACAAGAAAATAGGGGAAGAAATAGATAAGTCAGAGCTCAAAACGACTTAATTAACTGATGAACAAGTGAGTATATGCGTCAATAAGTTTGGTACGCTGCCTAAAGAAGTAAAGGACACAAATATGATTTTGGTTTCTTGGGTGGGCCTGAAGTGTACATGGACACTTGAAACACCGGCGTGTAATGTTTGGCTATTACAATCACCCCACATCCTTACGTTTTCGGCAGTTATGACTGGAGGAGTTGTTGCACATCTTGAAGCAAAACCCTTACGTATGTTTCAGTATTCTTTGTGACTTGTGTTATTGTAAGGTGACTATAATTTCCCACCTTGCAAGCACTCATCTACATACTTTGCCATGATTTACAACCGGTAGTCAAACAGGGCCAAATTTCCATTTTCGCTTTCAGTATTTCCGTTGCGCACATTCATTTTACACCCGCCTGGAGTAGCATCTTGGATTATCAGCACTATTGAACTGATAAGGAATTGGTAGTTTTATAGACTTCGGACTTTCGATATTGCGTTGTGTATTTAATGATAATTATTGAGCCCTGTGGGTAAAGGTATTGCTTCTACTTGATTTCTACAATGGTATGTAAAATCTATAGGTGGAAGTAACTGTCACACGATGTGTCACTGCCAAGTTACATAGGTCATGAGCCTTAGATCATACGTAGAAGGAACTGCTACATTAGGGTACAGAAAGAAACACACTTTCATTTAAAGACAATAATTACACTGAAGTAACTGAGATTTATGATGGTTCCGTGAACACTAGAAGAGGCGAGACGTGGTTCTTAATAGGACGTGTGATCACCTCGGGCGGCACTGCATGCTCTGCAACGTGCTCCCATGCTGGCCGCAGGGTTAGTGAGAACTTTTTGTGAAAGGGTGTTTCATTGCATCACCAGCGCTGTCGATAACCGCTGGGTGGTTGTAGATGCATGTGGATGTGCTGGAATACATCTCCCTAACGCTTCGCTCACATGTTTGACTACATATAAGTCGGGGGAACGGGCAGGCCAGTCCATTCGCCGAAAATTCCCTCGTTCGAAGAGCTCCTCCATCTGCACAGTTCGGTGCAGTGCCACACTGTCGTCTATGTCGCCAAACGTGGTCAGAAGCGAATGAGTCTCTGAAAAGACGCACGTGTGAAAGGAGTAAAGTGTCAACACGAAGTCGACTGGTGAGCGTGCCGCTTAAGACATTTGGAGGTCTGTACGCACATGAAACTGTATGCCTTCTCACACTGTACCTAGACCACCAAAACGGACATGTTCGACAATGCTGATGCGTGCACTACGTTTTCTCAACTTTATCCGTATGGAAGTACTCCAGCATGCAGGATTCTGCAGAGCATGCTATGCCGTGTGTGGTGATCACTGTTCCGACAACCATGATCCGCCTTTTTTAATGTACTGAGGACCATTATAAATCTCGGAGACGTCAGCGTAATTATTATCTTTCAATGAGAATGTCATTTCTGTTCATCTCATTATGTATTTCTTTCACTTACCTTCTGTCCTGTTCTGTAGCAGCTCTTTCTATGAGTAGTCCACGTTCCATCGAGCCATGCACTTGACAGAATCACATCTTGTGAAAGTTACATTCGTCCATAAGATTGGCACACCAGGGTAATTACAACATTACAACACTCATGTCCTGTCATTGTACTAGATGCAATCGAATAAGTTTTAATCAACTTTGATTGTACGAAGGTTGTCCAGAAAGTAAGTTCCGATCGGTCTCGAAATGGAAACCACTGGGAAAACTCGGTAAAGCTTTGCACAGCTGTTTTGGGCAGTGTCTCTAGTGTGCCCGTCGATCATGTCGCGTCGCTCCTTTCAGTTTTGAGTGAACAGTGAGCGCGTAAAGATGCTTAGGGAATAGCGTCTCCCGCCAAGTATGGAGGCCTGGTTAGATTTGTCGCCTGTGTCATGCAGCCCACATAACACAACTGTTGTGCAGTTTCTTCTTCATGTCAATTATCGGCAGCACTCTGCAGGGGCAATGAAGACGCTCCTGCAGCGTTTCCGATGAGAAGTGTTTGATCACCCACAATACAGTCTGTAATTGGCTCCCCCTGAGTCTGATCTCTGCTCACAAGAACCGCTGGCTATGAAGACAAAATTTTTCCATAGACAACGAGCTGCAGACCATTTCAGATAACTGGCCAAAAGCACTGCGGCTGTTTTCTATGACGAGGATATTGAAAAGTTGATACAACACTACGACAAGACTCGAAATTGGAACGGCGACTATGTAAAGAAGTAGGTGGGAGGTGTACCTAACTGTTGCACATAAAACGTTTCTGGCGTTCACTGTGGTTTCCATTCCGCGACCGATCGGAACTTAGTTTCTGGACAGACACCATATTCATATAAGTATATAGTTCTGTCAATACATGAACTCTTACGGGACTTTGTAAGAATGTCTTCCACGAGTAATGAGTGTGCTGGGTAGGGACACTACGAATGTAATGCGTGGACATATAAGGTGAGAATGCGGGTCTCGCGGGAGGGGTGCGCGAGATAGTCCCTGCAGTAGCTCTATCCTCTGCGCTCTCGTTGGCTCAGATGGATAGAGTGTCTGTCATTTAAGCAGGAGATCTCGGGTTTGAGTCCCGGTTGGGGTACACATTTTCACCTGTCCCCGTTGATATATATCAACGCCCGTCAGCACCTGAAGTTATTAATATATAAATCTAATCTTGTATTTCTTCTTTTTTTCTTGGTCATCAGTCTACTGACTGGTTTGATGCGGCCCGCCACGAATTCCTTTCCTCTGCTAACCTCTTCATCTCAGAGCAGCACTTGCAATCTACGTCCTCAATTATTTGCTTGACGTATTCCAATCTCTGTCTTCTTCTACAGTTTTTGCCCTCTACAGCACCCTCTAGTACCATGGAAGTCATTCCCTCATGTCTTAGCAGATGTCCTATCATCCTGTCCCTTCTCCTTATCAGTGTTTTCCACATATTCCTTTCCTCTACGATTCTACGTAGAACCTTCTCATTCCTTACCTTATCAGTCCACCTAATTTTCAACTTTCGTCTATAGCACCACATCTCAAATCTACGATTCTCTTGTGTTCCGGTTTTCCCACAGTCCATGTTTCACTACCATACAATGCTGTACTCCAGACTTACATACTCAGAAATTTCTTCCTCAAATTAAGGCCGGTATTTGATATTAGTAGACTTCTCTTGGCCAGAAATGCCTTTTTTGCCATAGCGAGTCTGCTTTTGATGTCCTCCTTGCTCCGTCCGTCATTGGTTATTTTACTGCCTAGGTAGCAGAATTCCTTAACTTCATTGACTTCGTGGTCATCAATCCAGATGTTAAGTTCCTCGCTGTTCTCATTTCTACTACTTCTTATTACCTTCGTCTTTCTCCGATTTACTCTCAAACCATACTGTGTACTCATTAGGCTGTTCATTCCGTTCAGCAGATCATTTAATTCTTCTTCACTTTCACTCAGGATAGCAATGTCATCAGCGAATCATATCATTGATATCCTTTCTCCTTGTATTTTAATTCCACTACTGAACCTTTCTTTTATTTCCATCATTGCTTACTCGATGTACAGATTGAAGTGTAGGGGCGAAAGGCTACAGCCTTGTCTTACACCCTTCTTAATACGAGCATTTCGTTCTTGATCGTCCACTCTTATTATTCCCTCTTGGTTGTTGTACACATTGTATATGACCCGTCTCTCCCTATAGCTTACCCCTACTTTTTTCAGAATCTCGAACAGCTTGCACCGTTTTATATTGGCTCAGATGGCTCTGAGCGCTATGGGACTTAACATCTCAGGTCATCAGTCCCCTAGAACTTAGAACTACTTAAACCTAACTAACCTAAGGACATCACACACATCCATGCCCGAGGCAGGATTCGAACCTGCGACCGTAGCGGTCACGCGGTTCCAGACTGAAGCGCCTAGAACCGCTCGGCCGGCTCATTTTATATTGTCGAACGCTTTTTCCAGGTCGACAAATCCTATGAAAGTGTTTGATTTTTCTTTAGCCTTGCTTCCATTATTAGCCGTAACGTCAGAATTGCCTCTCTCGTCCCTTTACTTTTCCTAAAGTATATAAGGGTCGTCAATTTATTTTTCTTTGCTGTTTCGGCATATACATGCACTTCCTCTTTTGCAACGTGGAGCTGGAATCAGTTCACACAAATACAGCTCACCGCATCTCTCATGCAGAGCCCAGCGCAGATGGAATGCGCCGGTTTATTTCCCGTTACAAATAAAAGATTTTTAAAATGAAATTTACGTTCTCACTCTACAGAGCGGACCCTAATTAGTCTATTGAGATGTTCCTTTTATCAATGTGCATTAACAGGGACAGTAAGAGACGAAGAGTAACAAGTACTCAAGCAGCGACAACACCGCCCTGACCCACGGTGACTGCTGCTGCCATGGAGAGACGCTGCCCAGTCGCTGCTGGAGTACTCATTGTTCTTCGTGTTTTTCTGTTCTTGTTGATACATATCGATAAAACGAATAGCTCAGTACATTAATTTGGGGTCGCTCTATCGACAGGGCACGTAAAATTCCGCTTTCAACATCATTTTCTTTCGAATGGAAAACAAACTGACCCTTTCCGTCGTCAGTGGGCTTCCTGTGAAAGATATGCTGAGCAGGATTTGTCTGGGCTGACTCCAGATACATGTTTACGAAAAGAAATTGAAAATATCTGCCAAAACACCAGAGAAAACGCTCCTGATGGCCCATAGGAGAGACACCTGGCACAAAATGACATCAAAACAACCTGTCTGTGAAACTACCTGTCATCGGGTGAATGAGCAGCTGAAACGAATCTCTTCAGTAGCAATCGAATCAAAGACGAGATAAAACTGTTTCCCACAGTTTGAGTGTTCCTTCGAGCTGTTTTCGGCATAAACAGCAGGGAAGCACGGCGTGATTTTGCCGGCGTGGGACTGTGCCCTTGTAACTCTGCGTTCGCCAGCCTGCGCCCAAAGAGCGGGGGAGATTAAACTCGTGTTTAGCGCGGCAGCTGCGCAGCTGGGGCGGCTCCCAGGCGGCCACGGCCGGAACTTGTGCGCCGAGGTTCCGGCACGCGTCGCGACGCTCGTTTGTCTCCCGTCCGGCCGCCTCTCACGCCGTAAACAGCTCCTTCTGCAGCCTGCCGTCCACACGCAACACACTGCTACAGTAGACCTCGCGACAGAATTTGAGATACGCGATGAACTGAAAGTTACACGTACCGTTTTTTACGGACTATAAGACGCACTTTCGTTCTTCGAATAATTACCTCCAAGATTCAGGTGTCTTTTTAATAGAAATTACTATAAAAATGTACAGTCTTTGACTTAAATTTTCCGCCAGTCTCAAAAACGGCAATAAATTCGATGCTGCGGGAAAACTTTCTCTGTCTGGCAACATTGGATACAACTGACAGCAGCAATGCACCGATGCGACGAACTTGAGGTGCTGGAATTCACAAGCTTGCGAACATTGTTTTCCTTCCTCCCCGCCATCACAAACCCAGAACACTGTCTAGCCTTCGGTGGCCCATTTGCAGTCTAAGGTGCCAGTGAACTTGAATTGAAACTGATTTGTGTTATCGATAACTGTATAATGTATTTGGGAGTAACTGTTTCCGTAATGGAAAAAACAAAAAGTATTCACATGAAGCGGGCTGTAAATTGAAAGTAATAGCATTTGCTGAAGAACATGGAAACAGAGCAGCTGAGTGGCATTTCTGCCCTCCACCAACAGAAAAAACCATTCACGATTGGCGGGTTACGGTTTCAAGGACACCATGAAAAGGCATTCGAATTAACACAAAAAATATTTAAATACAAGCTCGTAAGCTAGTGCTGCATTGTATCTTAACAGACTTTAATGGCAGAGCTGGTTGGTGCTACACGTTATGAAGCGCCATGGACTTAGCATGCTAATCACAACCAAAATATCTCAGAAAATACCACCGGACTGTGAAGATAAAATATTGTCTTCTCATCGCTTTATTATTCATGAGCGAAAGAAAACCAGTGTGGAACTAAGTCAGAACTGTTGCCATGAAAGGTGATAAAACTGTAACTATAAAAACAAGCGGACATGAAAAAAGTGCCCTTCACTGTTCTTCTTTCATGTTGTACTAAATCCAGTGATCATTTTATAGCGCAAACCAATGCCAAAACCTGCTGAAATACCGCCAGGTGTTGCTATTCATGTGCATGACAAGAACTGGATGGACGAGGCTGGTACGAAATTAAGGATTAGCCGAGTTTGTGCGAGAAGGAATGATACTTTATTAAAGAAGAGTTCTCGTCTTGTAGTAGATCGGTTTAGTAGTCATTTGAAAAATTCTATGAAAGAAAAATTGAGACACGGATATACACAGCTTGCTGTTATTCTGGGGAGACTATTACTTCACAGTGGCAACCTCTTGATGTTTCGTTAAAGTAACCATTTAAAGTGTTCATGAGAGAGGAATGGAACAAATGGATTATGGAGAAAGCTAACATGAATTCACACCGAAGGGAGATGCAAAACGACGCACAATCAAACAAGTATGTCAGTGGATAAAATATTGGTGGCCTAGAGTGAGGGAAGACATTACTGCCTAATATTTCAAAACGTGCGGCATATGTAACACTCTCGATATCAGTGAAGACCATGTAATACCCGATAAGGACAACGATGACGCCGAAGAGGAAGAAGAAGAAGGAAGAACAGGCGACAATTTTCAGGAATTTTGAAGTTCAGTTCCGTTTCATAAACCAAGATTTTTAAAAATCTGGGATTGAAATCTAATAGTAAAAATGGTAAAAATGATTATTTGAATTGCTTAAAAATTAAGGTGAATTTTACAGTCCGCAGCGTCTTATAATCCGTAAAATATAGTAATGTAGGATGTATAAAGACGTGTTCCAGACATTGAAGGAGTTTATACTCGATATCGAAATGTTACAAAACATTCATATGAAAGCGAGTCAGAATATTTTGTGTTTTATGAGGTATGAAAGGATCCATTATTGTGGCCGAGCGGTTCTAGGCGCTACAGTCTGGAACGGTGAGACCGTTACGGTCGCAGGTTCGAATCCTGCCTCGGGCATGGATGTGTGTGATGTCCTTAGGTTAGTTAGGTTTAAGTAGTTCTAAGTTCTAGGGGACTGATGACCTCAGATGTTAAGTCCCATAGTGCTCAGAGCCATTTGAACCATTTTTGATTCATTATTCGTGACACAAAAATGATGCTTTTACCAAACTCATTGAGATGTATGAAAGGATTTATTATAGAGAAATGGGGACTAGTATAGACCACATAAGCAAACACTGGCACGAGACTTTTTTTGTTGTTTTGAAATGAGATGTAACTGCTGCACACCTTTATATGAATATTTCTTTCATATTAGTCCTATCCTACAGGTTCTCTCACATATAAATTCGGCATATATACTTAACACACCGCCTCCTTACCCTCACTCTGTCTTCCTCATTCTCCTATCTGTCTATCGCCCGGGTTCCCGGGTTCGATTCCCGGCGGGGTCAGGGATTTTCTCTGTCTCGTGATGGCTGGGTGTTGTGTGCTGTCCTTAGGTTAGTTATGTTTAAGTAGTTCTAAGTTCTAGGGGACTGATGACCATAGATGTTAAGTCCCATAGTGCTCAGAGCCATTTGAACCATCTGTCTATCTTTTCCTGTCTACTACTTCTCTCTCTTCACCTATTCCACTCTGTCTTACTGCCCATATCCTTCACCCCTTCTCTCTGATCATATCTTCATCCCCTTCTCTATGGGTGTAGCCTCCTGCCCCTTTTCCACCTGTCCCCCACTGCACTACTACTTCCACCTGCCTCATTCATCTCCCTCTCTTCCCTTGCTCTGTCCATCCTCTCCTCTATCCATCTCAAATTGTCTGCAACCATGGTCATCTGCATGTGTAGCCCCTGAGTTCATTTCAATAGGGCAGGTATATACTTCCCACAGTGCACTAGCCACACAGGTAGACTGCATATAACAGCCTTGAAAATAATTTATTTGCCCCTGAAGTGCATGCTGCTTTGGAAAGCAGGTCAATAAAGAAGGCGAATACAGCTCCTACACAGCACACCTGTCATTCAGGACAGGCTATGTGTCAGACTTGGAATTTAGTTTCTTGCCCCTGACATGTAGGCTGCCATTCATATCAAGTTGATACGCTACATTCCTACCGCGTCTGACAGCCTATGATTCAGGCGCTTGGTAAAACAAGTTTTTGTTTGTGTCTCTGCTCCTATTCAAGATAGGAGGTTATAAACCACATTTCTGATACTTGTCAGGCCTGCTGTTACTGTGCCATGTTTGGTTGAAGTCGATCCAGGGGTTTGGAAGGACATCCTGGACATGCACACATACACAGTGCTATATATAACACATATTTGAAAAAGGATTTCTGACCAAAATGGCACACAGTAAGATAATGACTTACAATTTGAGATGTTAATAAAAGTGTCTGATAGTATGGGCCATTTAGCAAAATACAGGTTTTTAAAGAAAGAGTCATGTTTCTCTCGTTGACAGTTAAATACAATACATTTAGTTATCATTAGAACCATATAAAAATGAACTAAAAATTTTAAACAGAAACAAAATTTTTACTATGGAAAATAAAATCTTGGCTCTTTCTCGTAATAGAAGTTATATAAACAAAACTGGTGTAATTTAATGAATTAAAAGTAAAATATTAGGTTGGTGCATTAGGAGAGAAACATGACTCTTTCTTTAAAAACCTGTATTTTGCTAAATGGCCCATACTATCAGACACTTTTATTAACATCTCAAATTGTAAGTCATTTCATAGCGTTTCTCCATAGATTTAATGATCGCAACAGATACTCATAACAGAAGTTTTAGTCGCAAATAGTATATTCTCTTTCACTGTTTGGGGTAAGTTGGGCTAAGTTTTCAGTCCGGCAGCTGGAGAAATCATTTGGTTTTCAAGCGAAGAACTCACTGGGCCCTGTTGAGAGCAAATTTTCATCTTGAAAAGATGTTCCGTGAAGGTTGTTCGACAGCGGAAAAAGTCAAAAATGTAGGGCTGAGGATCTGGTGAATAAGCTGGTCCGGAATCACTTCCCACCCAACACCTGCACATTGCTGTTTGTCAGTCTAGCAGAATTCTGGCGGTTGTTACCGTGGAGCAGCATGACTTCATGCAGTCTTCCTGATCGTTGTTCTTGCATTTCATCTGAAAAATGTCTCAGTTGTTGACAATACATGTCAGCACTGATGGGTACACCTCGTGAAAGCAATCTATTGTACACCACACTACCGCTCTTCCAACAGATGCGTAATACTTTCTTTTGTGGATGCTTACAGGTATTTGTATGGGGAGGTGTTACATTGTTTGGGCTCGACCATTCCTTTCTTTTCCTTATGTTGGCATGAAGTCGCCATTTTTCGTCTCCAGTAACATTACAAGATAAGAATGGTCGGTGTTGTTCACGAAACATTTGATGACGAGCAAGCAGATATGCACGTTTGACCACCCACTAATTTTTGTGAATTTGTCTTAGAGCATGCGCTAAACACAAACCCATTTTTTAATATTCTCTACTGCTTGCAAATGTTACACGATGGAGTAATGATCACGTTTCATCGCATTTGCCAGGTCTCGAGTACACTGATGTGGATCATTATTGATTAATGCGTTTATCGATCTTTAACAAATTGAAGATTTTCCTGAACGTGGAGAGTCATTAATGTCAAAATGAACCTCCTTAAAAGGAGAACACCATTTTCTTTGGGTGTTCTGTGCTATGATATTATCCCCACACACGACACAAATGTTTCTGGCTGCCTCCGCTGCTATCACCCCTTTACCGAACTCCACCAGAAGAATATGTTGGAAATGTTCGTATTTCTCTACTTGCCACTCAATTTTCTAGTGTCCACATCTCCACTTACTGTATCCAAATGACAACATGTAAACTCAAGTAACAGTGAGCTAGAAATAAAAAATTACAATCGGTAAATAAATCCATAGTAATCTGAATACCAACATGCAAAACAAGAACTCTACGAACTTACACACCGAAATAATGAAACTGCTTTCACAGTAATGCAATGGATCCTCGATGTCCGCACAAAGTTCATCTGCCTAGCCTTCACATCCCAGACATTGCCTCCAGTTGTGTTCAAAAAGTTCCCCGCAAACGACATAAGTTTAAGAATCTCCATCTCAGGTGCCGTAGATGTCGGCTGATTCCCTGTAAACGATTTTGATCTACTTCGCGGTGTAAGGATATTAAAAGGATCGACAGTAGCCCTTTTGCTCACTTTAAACCTAGCATTGTGCCCCAAAAACAAAAAAGACAGTTATATGTCTCCTACCACCCGAATCACATTGCACATTATAACGTGGTGGAAACACAAATCAGTTTCAGAGTGTGGGATTTCATTATTACAAAAAAAAAAAAAAAATGTGTGCATTACACTGCCTAAATATTGATACAGTTAAATTAATATAGCCTCGTACCTACAACAGTAAAAACCTATGGCAAAAAACTACACCGCTCACCAGTTTCGATACTCTAAAACAAATCATAGGCCTGCAAAAATACACTCCTGGAAATGGAAAAAAGAACACATTGACACCGGTGTGTCAGACCCGCCATACTTGCTCCGGACACTGCGAGAGGGCTGTACAAGCAATGATCACACGCACGGCACAGCGGACACACCAGGAACCGCGGTGTTGGCCGTCGAATGGCGCTAGCTGCGCAGCATTTGTGCACCGCCGCCGTCAGTGTCAGCCAGTTTGCCGTGGCATACGGAGCTCCATCGTAGTCTTTAACACTGGTAGCATGCCGCGACAGCGTGGACGTGAACCGTATGTGCAGTTGACGGACTTTGAGCGAGAGCGTATAGTGGGCATGCGGGAGGCCGGGTGGACGTACCGCCGAATTGCTCAACACGTGGGGCTTGCCGTCTCCACAGTACATCGATGTTGTCGCCAGTGGTCGGCGGAAGGTGCACGTGCCCGTCGACCTGGGACCGGACCGCAGCGACGCACGGATGCACGCCAAGACCGTAGGATCCTACGCAGTGCCGTAGGGGACCGCACCGCCGCTTCCCAGCAAATTAGGGACACTGTTGCTCCTGGGGTATCGGCGAGGACCATTAGCAACCGTCTCCATGAAGCTGGGCTACGGTCCCACACACCGTTAGGCCGTCTTCCGCTCACGCCCCAACATCGTGCAGCCCGCCTCCAGTGATGTCGCGACAGGCGTGAATGGAGGGACGAATGGAGACGTGTCGTCTTCAGCGATGAGAGTCGCTTCTGCCTTGGTGCCAATGATGGTCGTATGCGTGTTTGGCGCCGTGCAGGTGAGCGCCACAATCAGGACTGCATACGACCGAGGCACACAGGGCCAACACCGGGCATTATGGTGTGGGGAGCGATCTCCTACACTGGCCGTACACCACTGGTGATCGTCGAGGGGACACTGAATAGTGCACGGTACATCCAAGCCGTCATCGAACCCATCGTTCTACCATTCCTAGACCGGCAAGGGAACTTGCTGTTCCAACAGGACAATGCACGTCCGCATGTATCCCGAGCCACCCAACGTGCTCTAGAAGGTGTAAGTCAACTACCTTGGCCAGCAAGATCTCCGGATCTGTCCCCCATTGAGCAAGTTTGGGACTGGATGAAGCGTCGTCTCACGCGGTCTGCACGTCCAGCACGAACGCTGGTCCAACTGAGGCGACAGGTGGAAATGGCATGGCAAGCCGTTCCACAGGACTACATCCAGCATCTCTACGATCGTCTCCATGGGAGAATAGCAGCCTGCATTGCTGCGAAAGGTGGATATACACTGTACTAGTGCCGACATTGTGCATGCTCTGTTGCCTGTGCCTATGTGCCTGTGGTTCTGTTAATGTGATCATGTGATGTATCTGACCCCAGGAATGTGTCAATAAAGTTTCCCCTTCCTGGCACAATGAATTCACGGTGTTCTTATTTCAATTTCCAGGAGTGTAGTTAGCTACAGGCACCACGCATTAGCTGACACCGTCTCTGGTTGTAAAAAAAATCGCTCAATTTAGATATGAATGATGCTCTATCGACGGTCTAATGGATAAATGGTGATGTCCCAATCTACAATTAACAGTAAAACTTTAGCTCATTTTTAAAAGTGGGCACTGGTCACACCATACATCATGTGTCAGAAGTTGGCAAGACCGAAAAACTTGCAGGGGAATTCCCCAATGTTGTCAGAGCTATCCGCAGTAGCCCGAATAATTAGAGTAGAGTTGTTTTGTATACCAACAAAAAAGTAGTTAATGGATACCGTATTTATTTGTGTAAGTCTACTAACACAGCCGTTCGTTCCTTCTACAGTGTACTCACTTTTCTCAGAGTGCTTATGATAAGAATCATGTAAAGTAAGGAGTATTTTCTTGTTAGTGGACTATTGTTGTAAACGAGTTGTAGTTTCGCTATTCCTGCTTTTCTTGTGTGTCGTTGTTTCTTTTCACGTCCTGGAGACTGATAGGGTACACTGCTGTTTAACAACAGTAGAAAATTGTGATATACTGTTTTATCCCATGTGTGCGGGATTTGCCTACAGGAAAACGAGAAGCACTGAAGAATAGCATAAGCACATTTGTCTTGTTTACATACCTTAATGAAAAAAAAAAGAAAGCGGATATTTCGGGTGTCTCATGCGACCTTGTGTGCTGCAGAAACTGAGATAAATATAGATGATTTATTTGCGTTTGTTTTGACTGTGTGTGTGTTGTTCGTGTGTGTGCGTGTGTGTGTGTGTGTGTGTGTGTGATTACGGGAGGCGATACAGTCATGGAAAAGAGCAATAGGAGAATAGAAGAGACTTAGAAACATCCTGTGTTTTCTCAGAGCGCATGTTTCTCAGTCCCATTAGTTAGGTCTTTCTCCCTGCATTATACGCCTTCTTTTATGAAGTTCTTGGTAGAACTCATAAAGTTTGGGAAAATGTGTTTTTTAGCATAGTGCTGACTATTCGTCCATATCTTTCTTTTTTGTTTTACTCCTTTTCACGTGTGCATCTTCTCCTTCAATATGATCTTTTAGTAGAGCCTCTTTGTTTCTCTGCGAATTTTACAATCAGTTTTAATATCTTACCCGAGAGAGCTCAGCATTACGTACTCTATGATTTTGATATCGAAAAACAAGTTTAAAAAATGTTGTTGAGAATCTAAATGCAGCACAGCGCGAAGACTTCACGTTCATCTTTCAAAAATATTTGGCGTGCCTGGCAGGCGTAATAGTAGACAGTTCACATCTCGTACCTAACGAACTGTAGTACTTTCTCAGTCCTACATGAAAATGAAGAAACAATACTAAAGAACAAATTTGTATGAAATTGTAAATAATATGTATTAACTTCTCAACATATTAAAACCTAAACGTTTTACAATTCGACTTTACTTGTGATTGAGTAAGTGGTTTGTCTACGAGTGCTGGTATCCACGATTTTCCGATGCTACACTATTTCGGACTTAGAAAGCTAATAAGTATTAACTGTTAACACAGAGGGGCGTTCTCCCGCGTAGAGCTATATACGTTTTCCAATACTAGTTTTCAGTGTGATACCTGAAGAGAGACTGTAATACGTCGTCACCACGTTCCATTTTGTAGAAGCAGCTATGATATCTTTACTACCAAGAACCAATGAACCTACGCATATAAAGCACAACGATGGCGTAAAAAGTCGTACGTGTCAGTTCCCCATAAGATAAACTAAATTACATACTGGCTTCTGAAGGACACACAGTACGAGATTCAAAAAGGAGGTGTTGCATGCTGCATTTACAACTTGGATTCAGATTCTCTAATTGGCTCGTCTCACGGTGATTGAAAGGCCACCCAGTTGCGTATCTCCCGGAGACATTCGGGTGGTGTCATCTAAACCGAAACACTTTCCTTATTCGTATTCACGGCACGTTCTAGCCAGACCTGCGCCCTTCGTGATGGAAGCTTGCGTTCATCACATTCGATTCACTGCACCTCTGCACATCGAGGCACACTTACACTTCCGCATGCCTGCCTGTCCCCTCCCTTTCCAGTCAGAAAGGCAGCCTAATGGTCTGACAGACCTTTTTGTATCCAGCTCACGTGGAATTCTCGATCTTGCCTCCTCCTGTCGCAGCCGGAATAAAGGGTGAGCATTTGGCGTAGGAGATTGCGGGCTTTGAAATAATATTAATGGTGGCCCTCAACTACGTACCCCTTGACTCAGAGTTGAAATATTAAAAGTTTTGGCTGGTTGCGTTGTCTAGTGGCTGGAAAACGTAGCTGCTGCATTGCAAGCCAAATACTATTGAGTATACAGTATAAAATATGAATATACACATGAATCGAGTGGTCGAAGTTTCCTATCACTCGGAAATTGCGAATTTTGAATGTAACACAGAAATTTATAAACGAAAGATTGCAATTAAATAAAATCAGCAGGTACTATTTTTAACGACTTTAAAATGATGAGTACGATGGCAGAAGTACCTTTAAGAACGCCGTTTATTACTGCCGAACACTTATTGGTGTCGATGGTCCAGCAATAAAATAAAATGTAAGTTGAATAACAGGGAAACAATAGATACCTACTTTACGTAATTAGTTATGAGCAACAATATAGCTCGTGAGATATTCTCTGCCAAATAGTGTGGTAAACAACTAGCAGGTATCTCTCAGAATACCAGGGCACTAAGAGAGATGCCAACAAAGTGGTTAAGACCACCCACAAATTACCAGATAGCACATCCACGTCCTGTGCTCGTTCCCGCTGTAGAGCGCTGCAGGGTGACTCACTTAGTATAAAGTTTTGTTTATTTTTGACGCAATCACATATTTATGACTCAGTCATAACCGGTTTGGGCCCACAGTAGCAACGCATGAGCATTCGTTCGTTAAATTCCGCCCACAGCATCTCATTACGGCCGTTGTGGGCAACTCCTTAATGATAAGTAAATATTACGGCTCCATCACTGGCAAAGCCGTGAATGCAAAAAAAAAAAAAAGACCCGCAGATGTCTAGTATAAAATGCTGCATTCGTTGTTCGATGAGGTACAGATCAGAACTAACCCCTGTTAAACATTCTGCGGGAAGCATCTTTTTAGTGCATAAAACGCTCCCGCTTTTCTTCAGTGGACTTCACTTTGAACAATCAATTCGGATTTGTCGCTGGCGCTAGCAGCAGATATCTGCTCCTCTGAAGTGTCGTATATAGAAAAAGTGTCGCACTGAGGATGTCCAAATGATACATTGAAGGTATTGAACACTTCCCAGTAGATTTTGTAAGGCACATTAATTTGATATTCCTCCAGAAGAACGTCGTGCATTTTCTTCACAATTAGAAGTTTTTGTTCAATGAGTAATGAATGTCTTGAGTGCCCGAGGAACTTTACGCCGCCTGTAGTTGTGCTTGATTCTCATATCCTTTGGAGAACCGTTGTTTGAGATCAGATGCAGTTGTACAGAGCGTAGTCGACCTCGACAGATTGCATGAAAAGCCAAAAAAGGCCTCTCTACAAACAGTTGTCTCTGTTGCAGCCTCATCAGAAGTCTCCCGAACTTTTTAATAACAGGAAATGTGTCCCAAAGGGGTTCTCGACAGTGAGCCGATGCCATCACAATCAGTTTCTCCCTCTTCACCCACTACTTTGTGCCACCTTCCTTGTTTCATGTTATCAATAGTTGTAATGCCAGACAAATCGGAGTCTGGCGCGTTTAGTCTGTTCCACAGAACTGTGAGATAAGCAGTTGCCTTTTCTCAGCTGTTGTCATTTGCAAGCACGGCAGACTTTTGCATCACAACCAAATGGAGAAGAGATCAAGTTATCCATATATCTACCCGTCAAGTAGAGCAGACGGAAAAATTTACTTTTTCCGACGTAGTTTTGGTGTCCCTCGTCCATCAGCTTCTTGTTCATTATTACATTTTTCTTTCTTTGTTGAATTTTCAGCTTTTTAGGTCACTGAACACCGTCTTCGTAATTCACTAGAGGACCACATACGCTGAACCGTCAGTTGACTGCCAGTATCTGAAACAATCCAAAAGTACTACGAAGGCTACAATGAAAGTTGCAGTTGCACTGTCGCCTGCTTTCACACAAAAATAGCACTTGTCAAATGACAAAGGCTGTTTTTGTCAGAAATTGTTTTGACAAAGGCGGTTTCTATAGTACCTTAAAACTTTTGATGTGTAATAACTTAAGACAAGGGACGTTCCTACCATACCCGGTTAGAACACATCGTAAGTCTCTGGGTCGGCTACAAAAACGAAAAACTTGACACGAGTGGTTTTTGTTATGACGACTTCATTTGTCCCGTAGAAGAGGTATGTTGCTTAGCAGTGAAGATGAACAAGTGCTCTTAGCTCTCAAGGTACACGCTTGAGATACCATGTTCATTAGAAATTTTTTGTCTTGTATAGATCTATACGACCCCTTCTCAAAATATGGAAAGCAAAGAGCTTGCAATAGAAGAAATACGTTTCACGGTGTCGAAGATGAAGAAGTGCTCTTAGCTCTTAAGGTATACATTTTGGAGTCCATGTTAAGTCGACTTTCTTGGTTCGAACTATCGTTACTGCCATATCGCTGAACTCGACTTAGCCCCATGAGGCAAAATTACTGCAGCACCAATGTAGACTTTGTACTATGGGACATGACTTTTGAATCACCCTGTATGTCTTCACAGAGATTGCTTAAATAACAAGAAAAAAATGACTGAATGCCATGGAAATACCACTGAATCTTGTTAAAAATATTACTAGCTGCCCTTGTCATCGACGTTAGCACGTAAGTCGCTTAAAATATAATGTACCGCTACTAATTGTTCGCCTGAGTAACATTCAGCTGTTACTGTCAGGATGTAACTCTCAAAATATGGCATTTTCCCAAAAATTGTTCAGTACTAGACTAATGCTTTAGTTGAACCGGTAGGCCACCGGCTTCTCTTCTGCTTTTTCTCTGACTGTCTACGTTAGACACAGATGTGTATTTCCACACTTAAATGTGAACAAATACAAATATGAAGTCACAGTGACGTATGTAAATGGAACTACTTGGATAGATAAACTGTTTCTCTGGGTTCTAGTGAACAGTTGTGTATCAAAACATTCATCGCGTCTTTTGGAGTATGGAGTAATGATTTATAAACAGTTACTGAGTAATCTGTACGTTATATGACAATATAAAAGAAGTGTCCAACAGGATTGTTCATCGAAATAGAGACTTTTACTATTGCCTGTTGTTGCGTGTACATTACGTTTGTATGCATACCAAATATAATGCGCCTGTTATTATTTTAGATAGTTGTTTTTAATCTTTACTGCCTCTGGCGTTAGTCTAACTTTATTTAATATTCACACGGAGAGTCTGCTACGTAAAAAAAGTTTACTGTGATGTAAAAGCAATGTTAAGTGCAATTGACGAATGTTTGCAATACTTCCTTGACTCCGGTGTGGCCGTGCACTTCTAGGCGCTTCAGTCTGGAACTGCGTGACCGCTACGGTCGCAGGTTCGAATCCTGCTTCGGGCATGGATGTGTGTGATGTCCCTAGGTTAGTTAGGTGTAAGTAGTTCTAGGTTCTAGGGGACTCATGACCACAGATGTTAAGTCCCATAGTGCTCAGAGCCATTTGAACCAATTTTGAACTTCCTTGACTAACCTAGATTGTTGCTGATGCTTATGCAATCGCTGGCGCCATCGAGTAGCAGATGTTGTGTAGTACACGGGAAAATGACAAGTTGCAGCTGCTAACTTGCCAATGAAAAAATATGCATAAAAAGCACCAAATAATTCCCGCCGTTGTTCCGATGCACTGTCTCGTCATAGAACTGTATTACAAACGGCCGTGGGACTGGTATGCGTTGGGGCTGAGATACGAAAACTGTTTTAGGCACAACAACGGACGTCAACGCAACTACGTATATGAATAACGTGTCTTCACTTTATTAATATTTCACTTTCGAATGACATGCGAACTTCGATCCTCACAACAGCTTATTTAACAGATAGACAGTCCACTCATAGCCCAGAAAGATCGATAATGGTGACTTTTCACAGTACCGGTTCTGTTACACTGTGTTCCTTGTCTCGATTCAATCAAAATAAAGCCAACTGTGTAGTACACTATCCCATCGAAAGTGCTCGGTTGTTGTGGAGGTGACTGGATTTTTCTCGTACCTTTGGCTTTTGGCGTCTTGATTCTTGCGTTCTACTGCCTAGACATTGTAATCTCCGCCCCCCTCCCCCTCCTTCCTACTTCCACCTATTGTCCACATTAAACAATGTCCAGTCCAATTGAATAATAAGCAAAGTCTTTAAGATCTCAGAGGAACGAAGATTACAATTAACTTTCTACTTTACTTCGCTTATCATGGAGAGATTGCTCCAGTACTTCTTGTCTAGGGGTCTCATTATTGAAGCTGAAAATGCCACATCAGGTCCTCACGGCTTCTTTGAACTAAATAAATCTGAAGATCATTGTTGCAGCATTTTTTTACGTAAATATATTTTCTCACATTTCAGCATATCATAGTTTATTGATTTTTCACATTAACAAAGCCGAAATTACATTGTTCACATAAAAATACAAAAATACGTCCGATCACATCAGAGGCATGCTTACGACTACTATACTCTGCGGAAATAACAATATTCCAAAAGGTTTACAATTTTTCTTAATAAATGGATTCCTATTAGTTTTCGTTACATTATAAATTTCGACTATTATTTCATAAATGAATCCAGAAATAAACGTAGTAAACGGTACAGGATTGTTAAATTAATAACAGAAATATTAAGTGTGCCAGTAATTCGTAATTTAAAATGTTTCTAAAAAAATAAATGCAACTGTAAATTCAGAACTAGTACGTATGGATTATAACATCGAAACTGGTCACAAATTGTAGCTTGAAATATAACATACTGTGTACAAAATTAAATGAAAGTTTTCAGAAAAGCAACTGAGATAATACTGACCTGACCAAAGTTCCAAAAATATTACTGGTATCGAAAACTACTGTTAGAGTAAAGTAATACTAGATGAGGATGTCCCGTTACAATCACTTGCTGAAACTTTCATTTACTGAGGTTCTTCAAATTCTTGGTTCTTGCTTTCTTATTTATAGCAGTCTTCCCATCTTCGCTGAAATGTCAAAGTCGTACTTCTTAACATTTTTGTCCTAGTGCAACAGCGCTGATAAAATAATTTCTTGGCGCTTGTCTCCACATGCTCCAACTGCGTCAACGCAACCGCCTTCTTTTTCTCGAAATTATCATTCTTTACACTATTTAAACGATGGTGCCTCTCCTGTCCGTTATTAAACAGCCGAATCCCACTGTTGACTAACTCCTCTCAGTTGACACCACCCCGTTAGCAGAAACTTACAGAAATGGTTACCTACTGGACCAAAGCGTTTTTACACACAAAATGCTCACGGCTGAAGTACACAGATGACGCCACCATACTTACAGAATAGGCTTATATCAAGTTTCCTTTACATTAGAATACAGAATGAAGGAAATAATTAAGGACGTTCAAAGCTTGTAGTTATACTTACATGTTTCGCTAAACAGTAAATGGTGCGATGTTATTTTGTGTCGAAGGAAATATCCGTTAAAACCCGAACAGTGAGATTAGCTTATTTTCTCTGTTGTCACAGAGAACTGTAAATCATGAGTAACTGGACGTGAGTAATGAGAATATATCCGCAAACCATATGGCCATGACATGTAAATACCAAATAATTTCAGTAGATAAAGACTAAATTCTATGTATTATCCGCAGATAGCATGATATTGGCAATTACAGCCAAAATAGGCGCATCGCAATAAATAAATTCAGTTGATATTTATAATGCCACTGCAAGACTTGCATCGCGCTGCCGGCCCATAAGAACGGAAATTATTGATACTTTATACGACACAATGGGGAATATCTTGGGCTTCAAACACTTAAAAGTGAAAATGCTGCGACTAATTGAATCTATAAAATATAATAAGTTATGCATAAATAGCAAAAGTATCCCAAAATACGTGCACATCAAGACCACAGCAGCACGCAGACTTCTGTCACCAATCAAAAGCTATGGAGCAAAATTACGGATGCAACAAGAAAGGAAAACGCCATCACACAAATAATCAAAACCAAAAATTGTTTTAATATCATCCATTAATATACGATTATATAACTAGATCCATCAACCAATATGTATGCCACGTTATTCATCAGATACGAACAACACGCAACGATAAATCTCACCTTATGTACACACAAAATCATGCAAAAATCCAGGACAGAACTAGACTTGCCAAATTCAGTTTTATATGGTTTTACACAGTTTTATACATTAACAAGTATTGTATTACCGAACGAAGTATAAAAATTACTGGATAAAGTTAAAAAATAGAATACGGAACCATAATCACACATTTAATCTATTGAAAACGTAATACCTATCGACACGGTAAATCTACCGATACGACAGCCGAATGCAGTAACATAAAAGGAACATATACCATAGAAAGAGAATTCCACTACAATCACACCAATCATAAATATAGGCAAAACACTTATCCCAATATATCAGCTTGCTAATTGTATTGATAGTCCCACATATGTCATCGGTAAAAACTAAACAACCTGTAATTCTTCATGCTTTCCCGGCGATCTTTTGACATCTTGGATATTCGGGAATCCAGCGGGATATTCGCGTCGTTCTCGCACGATATTTCAACAGTGTACCTCGCTGTCTTCTTCAGGTGCTACCTGAGACTGGTCCTTGGGTCGATCGAGTCCAGTATTTATGCCTGGAAGGAGCTGGGCCTTCCGTCTTCGGTCCGCGCCGAGTCGAGTGTTCCGTCTGTGGTCCGCGCCCGCCATATTCTTCTTCAATGGACCCCTCCAGTCGCGGATGTTCCGACTGCCGCCCGCGCCCATTTTGGCCGAACCCAACTGTTGTTGACGTCATCCGAGATGTGTCACACCCGATCTGAGATGTTGGGTACGCTGTCCCATCACTGTTACTATGATTTCCACTTCTGTTTCGTGCTGGGCGCTCCATAATCGGTCCACGCCGTGTCGTGTGTTCCGTCTGCGGTCCGCACCCGCCAGACGCGACTACATTCGCCCTCTCTGGTCGCCGGTGCTCCGACCGCCGTCCGCGCCCGGCCTGGCCGTCTTCTGAAGTTGAGATCATGCTCTGGTGTGCGTCAAATCTGGTCTCTAATGTCCGACACCTTGTCTCACTGCTGTTCTCTCAGTCTCCGCTTCTATATCTTGTAGAATCTCGGAGTGTCCTGCGTTGAGTTTTCACAAGCTCAAGTGCTGGATTCCAGGTAGTGCTTATCAGGTATCTTGAGTCTCGGTTGATTAGATTATCTGTGACCTTAATCTCAATAGCTTCTTTAATGACACTGTCCCATAATCTTGAGGTCTGTGTCACAATCTTAGTGTCATTGTAATCCATTGTGTGACCAAGTTCCAGACAGTGCTCTGCTATGGCTGATTTAGTTGCCTGTCTGGGTCTGGTGTGTCTCTGGTGTTCTTTACACCTGATGTCCACAGTTCTGGTGGTCTGGACAATGTATGACATCCCACACTGGTATGGTATGTTGTAAATACCTGGTTTGCGAAGCCCCAGGTCATCTTTTACATTCCCCAGCATAGCCCCAATTTTGGTCGGTGGACAAAATATGCTCTTGATGTCATATTTCTGGAGAATCCTGCTGATTTTGACAGAGATAGGTCCGGCGAATGGCAGGTATGCCATCTTCTTTGCTTCTTCTGGTTCTTCTTCTGGATCCTTTGGCTGATTGGCAGGTTGGAGTGCCTTCTGGATATCTCTAGAGGAGTACCCATTCCTCCTGAACACTGATCGTAAGTGTTCTATTTCTGTGGCCAAACTATCAGGATCTGACAGAGTTTGTGCTGTGTGTACCAGTGTTTTGAGCACTCCATTCTTCTGTGCTGGATGGTGGCAACTGCTGGCTTGTAGGTATAAGTCAGTTTGCGTACGTTTGCGGTACACACTGTGTCCAAATGTGCCATCTGCCTTTCTCTTCACTAGAACATCCAAGAACGGAAGTAGTCCATCCTTCTCCATTACCATTCTGAACTGAATATTCGGATGGCAAGAGTTCAGATGTAGCCAAGGGGCCAGATGACAAAGGTATCATCCACATACCTAAAAAAGCATTTGGGTTGATATGTGGTTGAAGAGACTGCTTCCTCTTCAAACCTTTCCATAAATAAGTTGGCCACCACTGGTGACAGAGGGCGCCCATCGCCACCCCTTCCGTTTGTTCGTAAAATTGACCCCCATATAGGAAGTACGTCAAGGTCAGTACATGCCTGAATAAGTCAAGGAGAGCCCCATCGAACTTCTCTCCAATTTGGACAGCTTTCATTGATCTGAAAAAGGACCAACTAGCTGTCACGAATTTGCTAAAATACAATCATACATCACAAAATGATAGACATAAGTGTAGTAGGGGTCGGTATCCACCGACATGAAATGGAAGTCAAGAATTACTAGATATAAGTAAAATGTATACACCAAACATATAGTCACACATCTCAATACATAAAAAATTAACGAATAGTGATAAAATACTATTCATTATTCACAGATAGCTTGAAAATGGCAATGGGATAGAAATAGGCTTATCACAATTAACATATTCAATTGAAGTAGCTGACTTGGGTTCATATTTATTCGGCTGCAGCATAATTTCTGCATGTCAGTGTTCCAGTTGCTATAGGTTTATTTATCGATGGTAATTTTTCATTTGTAGCACATCGTTGGCGTTTGAATTTACATATTGTCATTTGGAGATAGTGAGTGGAGCTGTGGACGCTAGAAAATGGAGGGCCAGTTGGAGCATTTGTGACATAGTCTTCTGTTTGAGTTCAATGGATGTTTGACAGCAGCCGAGAGGCAACCAGAAGAATTTGAGCTATATATGGGGATAATGCCATTGGACAGAGCATGATACAAAATGGTTTCCTCGTTTTAAGGAAGATCCATTCGATAATAGTGACTCTCCTCTTTCAGGAAGACCTTTGATACTTGATAAAGATCGACAATAACCCACGTCAGAGTACTCGATGAATGGTAAATGTAGTAAACTGTAATCATTCCAAAATCGTGCGATATTTTCCTGCAACGGGTATCGCATATTCTACCCCACAATCACAAAAATCAGATGGTGGCATCTCTGCTTGCTTGTCATCACTGAGCTCGTGAGTAAGACCGATTATTCCTATCCTGTATCGTTACTCGTAACGAGAAATGTTGTCTTCATGCTAACATAATGGAACGAAAGGAATGGTTAAGCCCAACCAAACCGGCAGCTCCCCGTACGTAGATCTGGGAGCATTGGCAAAAAATAATATCATGCATCTGGTGGAACAATGACTGTGTGTGGTGTTCTACGAGTTGCTTCCCGGAAGTGTAATAATCGCTGCTGACACTGAAATGAAGTGAGCGTATAGCGTCGTTGGACGGATGCCCCATTTATTGCCAACAACGGAGACGTCTTGCAGACGCAATCCAAAAACAACGATCAGGAAAACTGCGTGAAGTGATGCTACTCAACGGTAAGGTCGGCACCCCGTTATACAGGATTTAGGTAGGATCATCACTCGCACCCACGTTATTCACCTGATTTTGCGCCTTCAGGTTTTCATCTTTTCCACTCTCTATCGGACAAACTTCAAGAAACATCTTTTACGGATGAAAATGTGCTCCATGCATGGCTGGCCGAGTTCTTCGCCTCAAAATTACCTGATTTATACAGGCGCAGAATCGAAAAGTTACCCCAGTGTTGACTGCCGTAAACAGCGAAGGGGAATATCGTAATGATTAACGTCTATGTTACGTATATCTGTAGTGTTTATTAAACTTACTGAAAAATGCTGTGAATTTAAGCACAACCCCAATGTAACGTCATTAATATAATGTTATTATCAGAACAATGTAATGGTGTTGGACTACCACAAGGGGACGCATAAAGGCATGGAGAAAATTTCCATTACACGTAAATGTGCATTTACGTAAAGTAATATAATGAAATGAAGAAAAACCAATACTAATAGATTACAACCATATATGGAGCATGTCAAAGATATAAAAATTTTGGGATAACAGTAAGTGACATGAAATGCGGCGGACACGTAACATCAGGCGTAAGGAGAGCGCATGGAAGACTTAGATTTCGTACAGGTTCTCACGTACAAAATGGCAGAGCGACCAGTTCTAGAATAATGCACTCACTAACGTTTGAGAACGCGAAAGAGTGCAAAAGCGCGCTGCTCGGATTGTCACAGGCCGCTACAGCTCATTCGAAAGTATAAAAAAGCTGTGCTTGGTGAAATGAGATGACAGTCTTCGGATGAAAGCGACTGTTGCTTCCTCGAGATCATGTATAGTAAATTTTGTTAATCTTTGCTCTATGACGACTGTGCGACAATTATTTTACATCCATCGCAGGCCTCGCCTGCTTCTGACGTATCTGGTTTCCCCAAGGAAACGTCATGGGCCCTCTGCTGTTCTTAATGTACACAAATCATGAAACGGAGTTAAGACAGATTAGTGTCGAAGGGAGGTATGTACATTGTCATTGTTCATTAAGAGAAAAGAAAGATATATCAACTCCCTCGCAATGTTCATCATTATTACCATGTATTGCGTTAACGAACCTTTAAGGCCTACAGCATAGAACAAAAAAAGAACTGCAGAAAAAAACAGCACTCTATACCAAAAATGGTAAAAGAGCACATTAAAAATTCTCAACAAAAGAAGGGGAGTCAGTCACAATGGAAGAGACCTCTACTGCAGATCGTAGTCCATCGTAGCCAGTCTCTAGCTTCATTTTCCACCGTTGTCGGCTCCATTTGTTTAAGGGTTGTTAATACTGGATCCTCTGTGGCTCCTCTTTTCTAGATTTCAGTTCCAGATTTAGGTTATTATTCATGTTTCCTGGCGGGCCGGGGTGGCCGAGCGGTTCTAGGCGCTACAGTCTGGAACCGCGCAACCGCTACTTTCGCAGGTTCGAGTCCTGCCTCGGGCATGGATGTGTGTGATGTCCTTAGGTTAGTTAGGTTTAGGTAGTTCAAGGGGACTGATGAAGTTAGAAGTTAAGTCCCATAGTACTCAGAGCCATTTAGCCATGTCTCCGGTCTCACGAGTAATAAATTGTATTTAATAAAGAGGAAAGGTACCTAAGACAATAAAGTACCAAAGTACAGGCCTGTATGTTAAACACCGACATGGCGTAGAAATGTCATACAGCGCTTACATTTATTCTTTTGTAAAAGTATAAATGTGACGAAACTATGTAAAATCATTCACTTCCTGAAACTTCCTGGCAGATTAAAACTGTGTTCCCGACCGAGACTCGAACTCGGGACCTTTCCCTTTCGCGGGCAAGTGCTCTACCATCCGAGCTACCGAAGCACGACTCACGCCCGGTCCTCTCAGATAATAGAGCACTTGCCCACGAAAGGAAAAGGTCCCGAGTTCGAGTCTCGGTCGGGCACACAGTTTTAATGTGCCAGGAAATTTCATATCAGCGCACACTCCGCTGCAGAGTGGAAATCTCATTCTGGAAACATCCTCTAGGCTTTGGCTAAGCCATGTCTCCGCAGTATCCTTTCTTTCATGAGTACTAGTTCTGCAAGTTTCGCAGGAGAGCTTCTGTTAAGTTTGGAAGGTAGGAGACGAGATACTGGCAGAAGTGAAGCTGTGAGGACCGGGCGTGAGTCGTTCTTCGGTAGCTCAGATTGTAGAGCACTTTCCCGCGAAAGGCAAAGGTCCCGAGTTCGAGTCTCGGTCTGGCACACAGTTTTAATCTGCCAGGAAGTTTCATATCAGCGCACACTCCGCTGCAGAGTGAAAATCTCATTCTGGAAACATCCCCTAGGCTGTGGCTAAGCCAGGTCTCCGCAGTATCCTTTCTTTCATGAGTGCTAGTTCTGCAAGTTTCGCAGGAGAGCTTCTGTTAAGTTTGGAAGGTAGGAGACGAGATACTGGCAGAAGTAAAGTTGTGAAGACCGGCCGTGAGTCGTGCTTCGGTAGCTCAGATGGTAGAGCACTTGCCCGTGAAAGGCAAAGGTCCCGAGTGGTGGCTGGCAAGAGCTAAGCCGACAATGCGCAGCTTGTTGATAAGATACAGCGCGGAAAAGTCATTCTGGAGGCGAACCACGGCCGAGTTCTACCAGCAGTGCCTGAAAGACGCACTCGATGCACCAGCAGACGACCAGCAATACTTGCCGCGAGTAAGGAGAATCAAGGCAAAACTCCTTCAAATAAAGAAACAGCAAATAAGAGGCGTCCTCACAAGAAGCAAAACATATGGCGAGGTGGATGAAGAGCCACTCACCATGCACCACCTAAATAGGGAAAGGGAGAGAGGCTCAGGAAAGTGCGTAAATGAACTTCAGGACAAGCAGGGAAAGACGCTCACGACGAAAACGAAGTTAACAAAACACATCGAGGACTATTTCCGAGACATGTTCCATCGAGAAGCGACAGACGACGCGGCTACTGCTGAAATCCTCCAGCAGACGAGGAGCGTGCTCACAGACTCAGACAGGGCGTTGCTGACAGAAAATGTCGACGTGGATGACATCAAATAAACGATGAGGACCAGCGCCAGAGGAAGAGCACCCGGCGCCGACGGCATCCCGCTCGAGTTCTACCTCGCATATTGGGACGTGCTAGGAGGGTAATTCACGGAGATGGTGAACGAGATACTCGATGGGGCGGAAATTCCACCTTGGCTGACCGAAGGGACCATAACCCTCATCCCTAAGAAGAGAGCCGCCCGCCGCATTGAAGAGTTTCGTCCGATTACGCTCCTCAACGCCGACTATAAAATAATAGCGAAATGCATCGCAAACAACCTGAAATCGGCGATGAGGAAAGTCATCAGTCCGTGGCAAACATGTGCGGTACCAGGGAAAGATATATTTGACGCCACATGCACCTACAAGGACATAATACCACAGGCAGCCACCACCAGAAGCGTAGGTGCCATAATTTCGGTGGACTTCAACAAAGCCTTCGGCAGGATCGACCACAAATATCTCGTAGAGACACTAAACAGACTCGGGTTCGGGCAAAAATTCATCACAATCATCCAGAAGATACTAAGTACTGCGAGAGCGACAGTAATAATCAATAGTAGGAAACCAAAATTAATAAAACTGGACAGATCCGTGAGGCAAGGCTGTCCATTGTCAATGGCTCTATTCACCATAGCACTGCACCCGCTGCTGCGGAAACTTGCAAATGACAGAGGATTCTCCGTAGGAGACAAAGCAATAGCATGTATAACCTACGCTGACGACCCAGGCATCTTTATTGAAGACCAGTAAGATATTGGGAGAGTAGAAACCATCATTAACACATTCCAAAAAGCGTCAGGCACCCAAACCGACCCCAGAAAAACAGTGCTACTGCCGATAGGGAACCAACGACTCAAACCAGACAGCCAGTGGTATAAAATAACAGAAATCCATAAAGTTCTTGGAATATATATACAGTCTTGTCCACTTAGAATGGCCGCATACAACTGGAGGGACGTGCTACACACCATAAGAGGTCTCTCCAGTCAGCAGGCGAACCGGAAGCTAACAATCCACCAGAAAACAGAACTGATAAACACGACGATCCTGTCGAAAGCATGGTACCTGGCGCAAATCTTAAGCATCCCGACAGAAATTGCGCGTGCCCTAACGAGAGCAGTGTACTACCTGTTGTGGCGTCGAAATATATTCAAAGTGGCGCGAGCAACGTGCTCGCTGCCAACGAAAGAAGGGGGACTAGGTTTAGTTGATATAAAGACCAAATGCGCAGCCCTTCTACTGAAACGAACGCTTGCCATCCAGGACAAAAACCCTGACAACGTCACAGCCAAGATAATTTGAAGATACAGGCCCGCATCACAAGAAGCGCCGGTCGACACGAGGCACATTCCCTTCAGAATGCGACACGTCAGGCTGCACTACGGCAACAAAAGTTAAGTTCTGGACACCGTGGTGAACCCCAGCCCCAGAACAGCCAAGAGAATATACTGGGCCCTCAGGGGGAAGCCGGCAAAAAACAAAATTGAACACAAACTCCCTCAGTACAATTGGAAACAAATATTGGGGAACGTCTCGGAAAACGTGTTGCCTAAACATGCGAAGGAGACATGGTACAAAATAATTAACAGAACGGTACCAACCAACCAAAGACTCGTCGCAAGTGACAAGTGTGACGTATGTGGCATGACCGACACCCTCGAGCACCGATTCACCTGCGGGAATGCCATCAACATCTGGGAAGCGTGCCAGCAGATGGTGGCCCACATCAACAGAACGGCGCCGGGAAGCATCACAGTGGAAGCAATCACCGCCCCAGACTGCAACCCATTTCCAAGACCCAAGCGACTGGCGACTCTCTGGATCCTCGCCATGACAGCACACGCTATCGTAGCGCGGAGGCAGACCGACCAGTTGGCCTTCCTGATGGACCTCTGGGAGGAGAACAAGACGGCCCAGCAGCACAGGCGCTACCACGACAACTTCAAAAACTTTCTGCAGGTTCCACTGCAGACAGCAATCGCCAGAGTCCTTCCCAGCTTGTGACCCTCAGCACTGCCACCAGCCACCTCACCACACTCACCACACTCACCACAAGAATAACGTGTGCAGTGATAGTGAATAAGTGCAACACAAAAGATAAAGTGCTTTCTCCTCTCGCATAAAATAGTGAAGTATAGTAGTATAAAGTGTTTCTTTTTAGTGAAATCAGTGATACAAAGTACTTCTCACCAAACATCTGTCATGCTCGCAACCAAAACAGTGTCAAAAGTATGCCCAGTAGTACTACCAGTTTTTTTAATTAACTTTTTTTCCATTATGTGTACTATACTGACTAGGAAACAAGCATCACTGAGTGGAAAGTGCCAACTACTCATTATTATTATTATAATTATTTTTTTAAATGACTTCCTTTACTTTGTGCCTATAAAATTCTATTGTTTACTCACACTCTCCTTTCTGATTCTCTTATTTAATATGACAAAAACTTCTCTCTTCTTCAATTTAGGTATATTCTGTAGTATATGTAAAAAAGTTTCTTCCACTTCTGCTCCATCTATCATGGTGACGTTTCCCTCATACTGTCCAAATTAACAGTGTAAACTAGAGGAAGAGATCAAACCAGAATACGCAATGTGCCTGTGGCATAACAAGTGCATCACATACAGAAACATAAACTCAAAATCAATGCATCGATGCCAAATATAAACTGTTATGCCTGTCCTGCAATATCTACCCCCCCCCCCCCCCGCCCAAAAAAAAAAAATAAAGACGACAAATGGCCATGTTAAAGGGTTTAAGGAACAACAATAAGAGAAAAACGAAAAAGGAAAATGTAACAACGAAAACATATAAAATGACAGTAATATAAACCAACATTAGGAATATAATAGGTTAATAGAATAAAATGTCCTTTTTTTAAATGTATCGTTGTTAATATATATAAATACATATATATGGTTAAAAAAAAGTTCTAGTCTCGGTCGGGCACACAGTTTTTATCTGCCAGGAAGTTTCATATCAGCGCACACTCCGCTGCAGAGTGAAAATCTCATTCTCATTCACTTCTTCTCTAGAGACTCTAATTGTGATTGCTATTCTTTTTGTCCGTTGTTGTTTCATGTACGAATTCAAGTTTAAAATATAATTTCAAAGAAAACTACCACTTACAGTGGGGTGCATTCTTTAGATATTGTGATTCATACTCTATTTTCAGATAATTGGTACAGGTGGCCTTCAGCATTGTAATAACTGAAGCAAAGAGAGGGAGAAATTTTTGATCGGCTTCACCGAAAGTTAGTGAGTCAAATTTATCTGCAAAACTGAATCTGCGTCTTTTACAAATCACCTTGCAGAATCTGATAGTTTTTCTAAAGGTGATGCGGTGGTTAGTCATTGGGATAATTTCAAAGGAATCGCACAAGCCGAGATTACTCTAACTTTGGCTTGGAGTGGCCCTGTCAGTTACAGAAAGGTATCTTCCATAATGTAATGTAAGAAAATATAGTGTGAAAGCTTTTAATATTACTCGGACTTGAGAAATATTTTCACTTCATCGAGTCTTAAAATATCCCGTGATCATGGTTATAAGGACACACAGTTTTGTGCTTCACATGAGGAACTGATAAGCTAAATAAAATACTTATAATCTCCCACCACGTACAACACTTTAGAAGTAATAATTGTGCCATACTTATTTCATTTTAATTATATGTAACTGTACCTCCCATCTCGTTCTTGGAAATTCCGTTAGGCACTTTCCAACAGGTTGAGAATGGAAGACTAGTTTAGCGAGGCATCCATTAGCTCGAAAGACGTGGTAGAAACACTGTAGTCTCTTCTGCCATAATAGTTAACCAATGTTTGGCCTTCCAAACCGCTGGTACAGGTGGTACAAGATGTTGCTTGGATAAATTGTTCAAACTAAAGAACATGCCACTAGCGTTCGTTACTCAATGACGCATTTCTTTCCTGACTTCACTTTTATTAGTCAATATGGATCCCAGGTACCCGTACGGCGGTACGTCTACGAAAATTTACGCCCAGTTTTCTTGGCCTTCATAGCAGGCTGTCTTGCCCTTACATTTCAACGGGATAATGTTCACCCGCATATGGTGAGAGTTTCTGTTGCTTATCTTCTTGCTTGCCAAACCCTACATTGGCTACCAACGTCGCTGGATCTCTCCCCAATTGAGAGCATATGGACCTTTATGGTCAGGACCATCCAAGCATCTCGGGATTCTGACAATCTAACGCGCCAATTGGACAGAAGTTGGGCCGATATATCTGAGGAGGACTTCTATCAGTTCTATTAATCAATGCCAAGCCGAATATCTGACTGCATAAGGGCCAGAGATGGATCAGCGCGTTATATACTTGTTCAACTTGGGAAGCGCTTTCTCTTGAATAAATCATCCTATTTTTCTGAAATTGTAATCATTTGTTTGTCTCTGCACGTACATCACATCTACAGATTTTCGTCCTATTCGAATAATTACTTCGTGATGCGTCGTTTGTTTTTCTTTATGTTTAGTCTTAGAGTGTGGAAAGGAATTTCGTTACTGATTGACAAATATGAGAGTGGTGCTGATAGCTGATAACAAGCATTTTATTCCTTTGCTAGTAATCACTGCAATGATAAATGTATAAATTTGAATCATCAGTGCATTATTATTTACAGCGTTGTATACGTCATCTTTTAATGAAGTCAAATAACTGAGGAATGTAAATTTTAGTTTGGAATACACTCTGTTTTCTCATATAAGATTAATATTTTCTCTAGAATTAAATAAACAACAAAAATATATTTTAGAGCACAATCTAAGGCTAAACATTACTTCAGTTGTAGTAGTGAATTACTTACGTCCGTGTTGCTTTTAATGTGTCTTAGTGGCCCACTGTGGTGACATACGAGTAACTTGATATTCCAATGTGATTATTTCAACCCGAAGTCCGTAATGCGGCATGGAAAAGTCGCATGCGTGAGGAAACTAGAAACGCAGAGAGTTTGCTACTGTGAACTGGGAACAAGCGCCCCGGCGGAATGCGCTCCCCACGGAGCCAAACGCCCGCCCGCCTTCCGAGTCGCAGGCGGATAGTTTTAGCTTCCATTACGGCGGCGTTGCTGCGCTGCGCAGTGCTGAGTGGGTACACCAAACAAACAGCGCGCGTTGCGGCACTTCGCCTCGCAGACACACACACTCTCTCTCGCCTTCCAGATGTTTTCATTTTAAAAGGCGATCTCTAGCGCATCCATTAGCAAGAGAAAATATTTATTGCACCTCGTAATACTGTTTACGAACCACACTTCCATTCGTCTGGGTTTACACAATGCAAAAAGTTTCGCTTCTTCAGACAAAGCTTCATGTTGTTCTACATAAAAAATGTTCTTATATCCAATATTGTACGTAATGTCAAAAGATGTTCCTGGTACATTAACAAGCATTCCTATGTATGGGCGCTTATGTCTACATATACTCCACAAGCCGCTGTGCAGGGAGTGACAAAGTTTACCTTTTGCCGAAATAACAGCTGTAGAGCCATTTTACAGTGCGATGTTGAAAAATGTCAGTGTGTATCAGGCATGATGGTAAACAACAACATCGTCGGCAAACAATCTAAATGGACTTCTCCAGCCTTCTAAATCAAGAATAACGAATGTCGTCCAAATATTACGATGTAGGTTTATGTTACATCTCATCTTCATCGATTTTCAACACACTTATAACAGCATTGACCGCTCAAAGTTACGGAAAAAGTTGGAGGCCTTTAACATGCCATCGAAATACATCCGACTAATTGCAGCTTTCAACTGTCATTCTACTTGTCAAGCACGGTTCGACAACCAGATATCACCCCCATTCAGTATCCGAAATGGATTGAGACGAAGAGGTCCATTGGTGCCAATACTATTCACTTGGCCTTGGAAAAAGTAAGCCGCTGTTCAAATGGCTCTGAGCACTATGGGACTTAACATCCGAGGTCATCAGTCCCCTAGAACTTACAACTACAAAACCTAACTAACCTAAGGACATCACACGTCCATGCCATAGGCAGGATTCGAACCTGCGACCGTAGTGGGTGCCGCATATGAGAACCAAAGGGATCCTCGAGTGAAAAGAATTTCCATCCCAGCCGATCACTCGTGGTTGTCGGGCAGTATAGGGGGCACAAGACAGATCGGATTTTGACGATCTAATGCTCCAATTGGAGAGAATCTGCCACCATATGTCTCAGGAGTACATCCAAAGAAAACTCTGTCAATCAATGCCCAACCCAATAACAGATTGCACATGACCAGACATGGACCAACGCGTTACTGACTTCCTCAATTTGTTAAGCTCTTCCTCTTGAATAAAAAAATGGCTCCAAGTACAATGGGACTTAACATCTGAGATCATCAGTCCTCTAGACTTAGAACTACATAAACCTAACTAACCTAAGGCCATCACACATATCCATGCCCGAGGTAGGATTCGAACCTGCGACCGTAGCAGCCGCATGGTTCCGGACTGAAGCGCCTAGAACTACTCGACCACAGGGGCCGGTCCTCTCGAGTAAATCATCTAATTTCTTCTTAGATTGTAATCACTTGTTTTTCTACACATCTGGACCACATTTTCCGATTTCTGACCCATTCAGATAATTCCTTTGCGGTGCGTAACTTTTTTTAATCTTAGAATGTACTTTGTTTGTTTACTCTTTGAGAACCTGATGGTAGCAATAATATAGTTATATATAGGCAGATACTTCGTATTTTCAATGCCATTTTCTAGGTTTGGTATTAATTAGACTTGGAAATTAATGCCACGTGAAAGATGTATGCCAATTTCGGTGAGCGGGGTAAAAAGTGCCGTCATCGTTTAAGTTGGAGGAGAAAACAGGCTGTACGTAAACATATTTGGGATTTGTGGACTCACACATCGTGCATATGTGTAGAAGTAACTCGGACGTGCTATAGTGCTAGAACATAACAGAGATCACACTGGTCGCTGGTAGTGCGCTACCCAGCATCTCGTGTGGGCACCGGCATGTTTTCCTGGAACGAATCGTTGGGCTGCAAAGTACTCCATTCACCGAAGTCTGAGGACACGGGTTCGTTTTCAGTGCACTTTTGCGCTGGACTAATTTGTTGCGAAAAAGAAGGGAAACAAGCACTGGTTTAATCCTAGAATACCACACCGATTCAAATCCTCCCACGCCTATTCCTTCATCGATTCGAACACCATTCCTACGTTTCGCCAGTAAGATGGTTAAAGCGACGCAAAGGTAGCATTATAAATCCTTTGTTGACGGAAGGTTAGAGTAAAATATATTTCAAGATTTACACTGTCTTTCCATTGCAATAAATCACGAAAGTTGCACCGCGTAGGTTCACAAAAAAAAGGGAGTTTAGTACATGTTTACCATCCAGCAGGAACATCATGGAATAAGTATCCAAAAGAAAACTGCATCACATCTTGTACGATAATCTGAGTGATTGCGTTCCAAGAGTATTGAATACGAACAATGGTTATACAAACAACAGAAGAAGAAAAATACTAGATCAGTTTATCTACCGAATGAAATGTAAATGGACAAAGAATGTGGAAACACAGAGAGTACGTATAACCAACGAAATAACCAGATTAGCCGAAAAAACCGAATACAACATCCGAAAAAGATACAAACAATAAATCAAGGCTACCCTTTACTAATTCATATGGCTATATATCGCTAACGGCCTCTTAACTACAAATGTTCTGTTGAGGAACTGTAGAAAATCGACCTCGAAGGAAAAACCCTCTGGGAGACAGGTAACCAATCCTGAAAATTTGAATTTCTACGGGCCTTATGAGCGTTGCTGATGGCAAGCATTATATACAGTGTTGTGATGTTCCCCACACACAGATACATCACACGTTACAGAGTGGCTTTTCGTCAGTCTTCTTAGCTTATAGCTGCAATCTCTGCAAATGCGGCGTTTTTTAGGCTCAGAGGGTTGGTTTGGGATGCGGCTCTTTCACTTGCATTGGGAACTGCTGGAGAAAGATGGAGTTTCTCTTCCTTTTGTTTCGGGCACCGTTCAAATATTTTTGTAACCTCAACACGTTCTCTATTATCTGCTACAAGTACTGATGTTGCCATACAATATCTTTTCCTTCAATCAGCCGTTCCTACGACAAAGCATCTGCAATGGACAACACGAAATTCAGCCGAGACAAGCCATTCCAGGCGATTCCTGTCTTAGACATTAGCTCGTGTTTGGATGGCAACAAGATCTATTGGAAGTTGTCCCCAGAGGACGACATTCTGGCTAACGACTGGGAAGCTACTCAGGCACTTTTCTTCACTGAACCATTCTCGTTTCTTGTGTTCTGCACATTTTTCAGACATGTATTTTTTGAGGAATCGTTGACTGTTTTTCCTTCTTCTTGTTTTTCCCAACAGAAGCTTTCCTCTCAATTTGGCTCACCGTTCAGTTGAGTGTTTCTTCATCAAAATCTGATGCAGAGTGAACAGTGTCATCGGAATCAACGTGTTCTTGTCATTATCATAGTCTGTGCCAGAATCAACAGATGATGATACACTATGTGATCAAAAAGATCCGGACACACCCAAAAACATACGTTTCTCATATTAGGTGCATTGTGCTGCCACCTGCTGCCAGGTACTCCACATCAGCGACCTCAGTAGTCATTAGACATCGTGAGACAGCTGAATGGGGCGCTACGCGGAACTCACGGACTTCGAAAGTCGTCAGGTGATTGGGTGTCACCTGTGTCATACGTCTGTACGCGAGATTTCCACACTCCTTAACATCCCTAGTGCTATGTTTCCGATGTGACAGTGAAGTGAAAACGTAAAGGTACACGTACAGCACAAAAGTGTACAGGCCGACCTCTCTGACAGAGACAGAGACCGCCGTCAGTTGAAGAGGATCTTAATGTGTAACTGGCAGACATCTATCCAGACCATCACATAGGAGTTCCAACTGCATCAGGATCCACTGGAAGTACTAAGACAGTTATGCTGGAGGTGAGAATAGGGAGTTCATGGTCGAGCGGCTGCTGAAAGGCCACACATCACGCCGCTAAATGCCAAACGACGCCTCGCTTGGTGTAAGGGGCGTAAACATTGGACGATTGAACAGAGGAAAAACGTTGTGTCGAGTGGCGAATCAATGGTACACAACGTGGCTATCCGATGACAGGGTGTGGGTATCGTGAATGCCCGGTGAACGTCATCTGCCAGCGTGTGTAGTGCCAACAGTAAAATCGGAGGTGGTGGTGTTATGGTGTGGTCGTGTTTTCCGTGGAGGGGGCTTGGTTCAAATGGCTCTGAGCACAATGGGACTTAATTTCTGAGGTCATCAGTACCCTATAACTTAGAACTACTTAAACCTAACGAACCTAAGGACATCACACAGATCCATGCCCGAGGGAGCATTCGATCCTGCGACCTTAGCGGTCGCGCGGCTCCAGACTGTAGCGCCTAGACCGCTTGGCCACTCCGGCCGGCCGGAGGGGGCTTGCACCCCTTGTTGTTTTGCCTCGCACTATCACAGCACAGGCCTACATAGATGTTTTAAGCACCTTCTTGCTTCCCATTGTTGAAGAGCAATTCGTGGATGGCATTTGCATCTTTCAACATGATCGAGCACCTGTTCATAATGCACGGCCTGTAGCGGAGTGGTAACACGACAATAACATCCCTGTAATAGACTGGCATGCACAGTGTCGTGACCTGAATCCTATAGAACATCTTTGGGATATTTTGGAACGCCGGCTTCGTCCCAGGCCTCACCATCCGACATCAATACCACTCCTGAGTGCGGCACTTCCTGAAGCATGGGCTGCCATTCCCCAAGGAACCTTCCGGCATCTAGTTGAACGTGTGTCTCCGAGAGTGGAAGGTGACACATGGCTAAGGGTTGGCAAACACCATATTGAATTCCAGCATTCCCGATGGAGGCCGCCACGAACTCTTAGGTCATTTTCTCCCACGTGTCCGAATACTTTTGATCACATAGTGTATGTCAAGATCAGATTCCATTTCACCCTTTACTCTCAGTTTTGGATAACTCGTCAGGACGTGAAAAGAAATTGAAAGTAAATAGGAATAGGTACCACAACACACTTGAAACCAAAACTTTTTTCCAACAAACTGTCAGATCCTTACTGCAAATTGATTACTCATTACTAAACGTTCATCGAATCGAAGAGTGAAGTTTGTTCGTCAATCCTATACGTTAATGGTTTCGACGTATCAACATTTAGGTACACACCTCTACCTTTGTCGATACGACGGTGTAATTTCGGGAAGACATTGTTTTACCTGATCGAAGAGATTCGTAGGTCACCTACGCCGGCGGAATCACAGAGACAACTAGATCCGCCAGGCACTGCTTTGAGGACTGCGTGCCTCTCCCGTTCACAACAAGAAGGAAGGGTGGGGGGGGGGGGGGACTTACTGAAGGGAAACGTGTTCGTCGAAACGACCTCCAATAGTATTCTAGGGTTAACGTCCCGTCGCCGAGGATGTCAATGAAAGGCAATGCGCCGATTTGAATGCTGGTAGGTAGTCCAGTAACAACGAACAGTCTGCAGCAAAATGAAAGATACGTTCAGTAAATACAATACTGGCCATTAAAATTGCTACACCATGAAGATGACGTGCTACAGACGTGAAATTTAACCGACAGGAGGTAGATGCTGTAATATGCAAATGAATAGCTTTTCAGAGCATTCACACAAGGTTGGCGCCGTTGGCGACACCTACAACGTGCTGACATGAGGAATGTTTCCAACCCATTTCTCATACACAAACAGCAGTTGACTGGCGTTGCCTGGTGAAACGTTGTTGTGATGCCTCGTGTAAGGAGGAGAAAGGCGTACCGTCACGTTTCCGACTTTGATAAAGGTCGGATTATAGCCTACCGCGATTGCGGTTTATTCTATAGCGACATTGCTGCTCGCGTTGGTCTAGATCCAATGACTATTAGCAGAATATGGAATCGGTGGATTCAAGAGGGTATTAGGGAACGCCGTGCTGGATCCCAAAGGCCTCGCATCACTAGCAGTCCAGATGACAGGCGTCTTATCCGCATGGCTGTAACGGATCGTGCAGCCACGTCTCGATCCCTGAGTCAACAGATGGGGACGTTTGCAAGACGACAACCATCTGCACGCACAGTTCGACGACGTTTGCAGCAACATGGACTATCAGCTCGGAGACCATGGCTGCGGTTAGTCTTGACGCTGCATCACAGACAGGAGCGCCTGCGATGGTGTACTCAACGACGAACCTGGGTGCACGAATGGCAAAACGTCATTTTTTCGGATGAATCAAGGTCCTGTTTACAGCATCATGATGGTCGCATCCGTGTTTGGCGACATCGCAGTGAACGCACATTGGAAGCGTGTATTCGTCATCGCCATACTGGCGTATAACCCGGCGTGATGGTATGGAGTGCCTTTGGTTACACGTCTCGGTCACCTCTTCTTTGCGTTGACGGCACTTTGAACAGTGTACGTTACATTTCAGATGTGTTACGACCCGTGGCCACACCCTTCATTCGATCCCTGCGAAACCCTACATTTCAGCAGGGTAATGCACGACCGCATGTTTAGGTCCTGTACGGGCCTTTCTGGATACAGAAAATGTTCGACTGTTGCCCTGACCAGCACATTCTCCAGATCTCACACCAGTTGAACATGTCTGGTCAGTGCTGGCCGAGAAACTGGCTCGTCACAATACGCCAGTATTCTTGATGAACTGTGGTATCGTGTTGAAGCTGCATGGGCAGCTGTACCTGTACACGCCATCCAAGGTCTGTTTGACTCAATGCCCAGGCGTATCAATTCCGTTATTACGGCCAGAGGTGGTTGTTCTGGGTACTGATGTCTCAGGATCTATGCACCCAAATTGCGTGAAATTGTACTCACATTTCAGTTCTAGTATAATATATTTGTCCAAAGAATACCCGTTTATCATCTGCATTTCTTCTTGGTGTAGCAATTTTAATGGCCAGTAGTGTAGCAAGCACTGTTCAACAAGCAGAGTTAAAGGTTTAAATGTACTCAGTGGTTGCTGAGCACTGCGAACCGTGCAGCAGTACAGTACAGTACAGGCAGGCGATTAGTGAGGAACGGTGCGAGTTGGCACGCACCGGCCTTCAGGCGACCGCAGCCCACAGACAGCGCAGCCGCAAACAGCAGGCGGGGCGGGCACACCTCTGGCCGGCAGAGGACACAGACTGCAAACACCTGCGGCCACCGCACGCCGGCCACCGCCGCTCTTTGTGCAGACGCGGGGGCGGCCGCATAGCGGGGGCCGCGGCGAGGCTAGCACGCTGCATATCGTCCAGCTGCCGGCACCTGGTAATGTGGCCGCCGTGTCATTTGCTACTGGAGCACCGGTCACCAACACATGTCATGCTGCAGCAGACTGTTTGCTAAAAGTGTGCGAAAGTCTGCTACTCCTCTTTAAAAAGATGTAAATATAAAATTTATACAGGGTGTCGCACGAAATGTGTTACCATTTTGTTTTTGAATATAAACTTTCTTGTCAATACAATCTGAAAGGAACATATACTACAACGAAGAGCCGTCCATCGAGATTTGTTCTAACTCAGCACAAGCTCATTATGTCCACCATTTCGTTTCCTAACTTCCTTCAAACGAATACTGAAGTTAGTGATTACACTACGGCACATATCTTCCGTAATGTCACTGCAAGCTTGAAGAATAAGTCTTCTGAGCTCCATTAAATCACGTGGACGTTTCGGGAAAATTGTTTCCTTTAGCTACCCCCAAAGAAAAAAGTCACATGGATTGAGGTCTGGACTATTGGGGGGCCAATGTTGTCCGTCATTGAAGCGACCTGGAAACAAGAGTGAAATGATCCGCATGTCGAAATGCTCGTGTAGAAACTCCAACACAGTGTTTGCTGTATGTGGCCTTGCTCCTTCGTGCATGAACCACTGCGTGTTGAAAGGCAGGGCAATAGTAAGAAGCTGTGGAATGAAGCTATTGCGAAGCATGCTCAAATAACGCTCGCTGTTCACAGTTTATTCAAAGAAAAAGGGTCCAATAAGTCCGTGACTGAAAATTGCTGACCACACTGTAATCCTCGGAGCATAATGTCGCTCATGAAGCACTTGTGGGTTTTCAGTGGCCCAAAAGCGTACATTTTGTTTGTTAACCACACCGTCTAAATGAAAATGCGCCTCGTCTGAAAACCGAACGTTTTTCAGTGTTTCTTCTCTATCCTCCGCCTACTGAGCAAACAGTAGTCTCTGCTGCTTGTGTTTTTCAGTGAGCTTCTGCGCAAAGGTCATCTTGTATCGGTACGTATGGAGGTCACTTTTAAGAATGCGTTGAACGGAGCGTCTAGATATTCCCAGTTGCTCTACTGCCTTTCTACACGATTTCTCGGGACTTTTCTGTACAGCTACTCGTACCGCTTAAGTATTCTCCGGCGAACAAACAGGCTTAGGCCGAGGTCGCTTCGCTTCCAATACTGTTCCTCCCTGTACTAATTTATCGTACAACTTGTGGATGGTCTTCTTGCAAGGGACCCATCGTGTGTTAAAGTGTTGTCGAAAACCCCTCTCAGTCACAACAAGGCTTTTCGTTTCATGAAAAAGTAGCACAATTGCCCATCGTTGCTGTGTCGTCAGTCTTCCATTGTCAACCATTGCTGTACACTAGTCTCCTAGCGGCAGTATCGTGAATTACGCGTCATTTCGTAACTCATTTGTTTTTCCAAGCTCTGCTGATACTGCTGTAGAGATCCCAGCGGGATATCTAATGAGCGTCGTAAATTGTGAAAGAAACAATTGGTAACACATTTCGTGCGCCACCCTGTACTTTGTCCATCATAAAAATAGACCTGATGTGAATAAACAAAAACTCGATGTTTGGTTAGTAGCCCTACCACGCGCACACTGCGAAAAGAATTATTCACCACTACGATTTTCAAGAAGTTTTGACTATAAATGTAAAGGAAGGCGTGAATTTGATAAATGCACTCAACTTCCGTAGTATCGATATAACCATATTATTTGTAAGTCTATTTCTGAGACCACAGACGTTGGGTCTAGTGAAGCAGGGGATACAACCCGTCGACTTTGACCAATGACGATATACATTACTCACAGATAATAATGTCTTCACCTTCAGCCATAGATAATCAAACAGTTCTGCGTTCCGGATAAGCGCTATCATTGTACATTAAGGGGGGTAGGACGTCAAACGGGACGACCTGGTTCAGGAGAGACACCACAGGACTTTTTAATTTCCACTATCTATACTTTTAAAAATAAATTCATAAAACTTTGTCAGAATGACCAAAAAGGATTCAGGATGTACACTTATAGTGGTGGAAGTTCAAAAATATTAGAAAATAATTTATTTTTTTACATTTTTATTTCATCTTTTTTCACTTACCGTTGGCTGCATTTGTTGTTATAGGTTCATTTATCTTCATAAGTAAGGGAGATTTTTCGATGAATTTGGCACAGCATACAAACCATACTCACAGGTGTATGAAAGTCAAGAATTTTCCAAATCTATTAAGAACTGTGGTAAAAATTGAGATAATTAACTATAAAATTTGAGTTTTTTCTAAACATGAAGTTTAAAATGTAACAGCACATTCACTTTTCGTAAATTAAATAATTTCTAGAGTTTCATACACCTGTAAGAATGGTTTGTATGCTGTGCAAAATTCATCGAAGAATTTCTCTTACTTACGAAGAAACGTATACCTATAGCAACAAACGCAGCCAGTAGAAGTGAAAAAATTATGAACTTCCAAATGGAAAAAAAAATTATTTATTAATTTTTTTGAACTTCCACTGCTGTGATTGTGAATCCTGAATCCTTCCTGATCATGCTGACAAAGTTTTATGAATTTATTCGTAAAAGTATAGACAGTGGAAATTAAATTGTCCTGTGGTGTTTCTGTTCCTCCAAGACGTCCTACCCCCCTTAAAATAATTGAATGTGATTTTCAAAGAGATCGCTACATATTGCTCAAAATATTCTTTGTGCGCATTTATTTAAATAATTGGTTGTTTGCAACTCATTTGGTACTTAATTTTATTCTTGGTGATATTGAGGTAATGTGGACTTTTAATTTCTTATTTTAGGACAATTTTTAGTACCTCATTTTCGTTTGTTCTTATGGATTTATCTGTACCCATGAACCAGGATGATTTGAGAGAGACTATAGGGGTAGACATGTTGGCAACGATTTGTTTTTTAAAAATCGGTGGTCTCGTTGCCGAGTATGTTCGATGTCGTGAGTATGGCGAACATAAATGCCTCACAAGTGTATCTCGTCGCCGTACTCACGACTTATTCGTATACCGCTGCAGCAAAGGTCGGTTGTGGCGGTCCGTTAGACGAGGGACGTGGATCGAGAAATCTAAACTCGCCTTGAGAGACATTATGAAAGTCACGTACTGTTGTTGTCTGAGATATCCTGTGTGGCTGTGTGTCCATGAATGTCGTATGAGTAAGCGTACAGTTGTGGATTGGTACTCTTTTTGTAGGGAAGTTTGTGGGGAATACATGAAAGATACGTGACCATTGCGAGGGGGGGTAGGGGGGAGGGGGGGAAGGGGGGGGGTGTTATGGTCACAATTGACAAGTCGCGTTTTGGCAAAAGGAAGTACAACAGGGGGGAACCTCCGGTGAGATTGTGGGTTTGGGGGGCTGGAGTTTCAGGTCAAGAGTGTGAAGTTCTAGTGTTTAAAGTAGTACCCAATTGAAGGAAGGTAGTTTTGGTCATCTTAATTGTCGATCACTTTGCAGAGGGTTCGATTCTAATTTCGGCTGGTTTTCGTTCTTATAAGGATTTAGGGGTAAGGAGTTATCAGCATCTCGTAGTCAATCACAATATTGAGTTCAGATCATTGTCCACATGGGCTTGCACAAATAGCATTGAGGGTTATTGATCAGCCGTGAAACCTCTTGCAGGGAAGGGGAAACGCCGTAGTCCAAACTTCAAAGTTCAAAGTCACTTAAACGAATATTCATGGAGGCGTAGTATTCCCCGAACATTTTGCCCGTTTAAATGTTTTTTTTTTTTTTTTTTTGGCAAATGTACCGTCCGAAATATGTTAGCTAATTTCATATCAGGAGGGGATTGGGGCTGGGGGGGGGGGGTGAATGTGTGTGTCTGTGTGTCTGTGTGTGTGTGTGTGTGTGTGTGTGTGTGTGTGTGTGTGTGTGTCTGTGAGTGTTTTCGTAATGTTTTGTTTGTTGTGTATGTAGGTATGTGATTTTTGTTGATCTCTCTCTAGACGAGCTTCGGTTCTTTTAAGAAGTTCCCGTGTGGTAAGTTCAGTTTTTCATTTTTTTTTCTTTTACTACATTTCATTGTCGTATTACACCATTACGTATGTTTACGTGTACTACAGTACGTAATAGAAATTTCGCAGCTGTCGTTCTTCTTTCGTTTCACAGCACTAGATCAGTACGATTTTTTCGAATCTGTACTAGCAATATTAAAGGCGAAACGCCCGACACAACTAAAATTTGTATCCTGTCTTTCAGTTGCGTTTTACACTGAGACAACCTCTTCGAAAAGAACGACATATGTAACATTGATGAGATCATTGATGAGATTTACCTATATATGTCAACTGGAGAGCTGGATGCAAATGTTGTGTACAGCTATATAGCTCAAGTAAAGAATGGGATACGGTTTTCACTGCTGTGATAAAAAGTGTAACTTTCGGTCGATACTATTAGCATCGAAGGCGAAAAAGAAACTGTACCCCATAGTGAAATGCAGGATACAAATTGTATATGTGTCGTCTTATTGCTTCTTGCGTAGTTCAACTGAGGTACAGCTTGCAAATGTAACGTACGTCCATTTCCACGTTTTCGTTAGCAGTTTTCGTTAGTATATAGGTCAACGGAAGTATGCGATACAAATATTATGTACGAAGTTCCTTCTGCCATCGGTAATACTACAATCTACGTAAGAACAATTAGTGGTAGCAGCGGTGGCGAAAGCAACAACATTTGTTAAATTTGTATCCCGTGCTTCAGTTAACATATATACTGTAACTGAACAACAGTATATTAATGCTAACGACAACGAGGAAATCGACGTAGGCTAAACTTGTATCGCGTACAGAGGTTAACCAATGCAGTTGGAGTGATGTTCGAGATACAACCCATATAAATGTGACGTGAGATATTCTGTGCTACCAATATTTCCATCCATTTTTTCCCCTTCATTTTCCACAGAAATAATACGATACCGAAAAAAAAAGATATCGACGTTTGCTAAACTTGTATCCCGTACTGCAGTTAACTAATACAGTTCGAATGAGGTTCGAGATACAACCAATATACCGTATATGTGACGTGAGTTATTCTATGCTACTAATATTTCTATCCATTTTTCCGGTTCATTTTCCACAGAAACAATACGATACAAACACGCGATATCCTTAACGTGAAAATACTACTTGCCTTGATATATGGCAATTATATTTTTCGTCTCTCGTATTTCTTTGTTTCTAACATTCTTGTCAGTTCTTTCATCTGTGTAATAAATGCTCTCTGGCCAATTCTGACGTCATTGGTCAAAGCCGACGGTTTGTATCCCCTGCTTCACTAGACCACAAATGTAGGTCAGAGAGGTTAATTCTTCAGAAGAGAGTAGCATGTAGCGTGTTTTGGAACAGTCTGTCTGCGTACTCCATTTAAAAACGATGGAAGCTGGCTTGCCGTGTAGTGGACACAGCACTGTCTAAGAAGGATTTTGTACTAATATGTTTTGAGTGAAGAAGATTAGATTAAAACAGTAGACGAATGTTAGAAGGGGAAACGTCAAGGTAATTAAGTTTTTTATATACAGGGTGGTCCCGAATTCATGGTACAAACTTTAATGGTAGGTGCAGGACATTGTAACAAGGATATATTGTATAGGAATGTATAGTCCCAGGTGACGCGGTGAGGCGTAAACAGGGGAAATAACGGCCGAAAGGAAAACGAAAGATTTTATTGAAATCGTTGTTGACAAGTGTCATGTTTACAGTAAGTGTTCAAAATTGCGTCCACCATGAGCGATACATGCTTGACAGCGTCGGTGCAGCGATTGGCGTACACGTTCAAAGATGCCTGGTATTTCACGCACACCTGCAGCAGCTACAGATATGCGAGCAACGAGATCCTCATCTGAGTCAACTGGAGTCTCATAAACAAGACTCTTAAGATGTCTCCATAAAAAGTAATCGAGGCAAGAGAAATCAGGAGATCGGGGTGGCCAAGGGACTGGTCCACCACGCCCAATCCATCTAGCACCAAACGTGGCATTCAGGTAATTCCGTACAGCAGTGCTGAAGTGTGCTGGCGCTCCATCGTGCTGAAACCACATGCGGTTACGAATGGCGAGCGGAACATCTTGCAGCAGTTCTGGTAACACTTCTTGCAGAAAAATAAGATAGCTTTCGCCACAGAGTCGCGTGGGTAGTAAGTATGGCCCAATCAAAAAGTCGTTCACAATACCAGCCCACACATTAATACCGAAACGTTGTTGATACGCATGTGGACGCGTTGCATGTGGATTATCTGTTGCCCACACATGGGAATTGTGCGCATTAAAGACACCCTCGCGTGAAAATGTCGCTTCATCTGTAAATAGCACATGACCTACGAAATCCGGCTGCAACGCACATTGCTGCAACAACCACTGGCAGAAGTTCACGCGAAGAGGATAATCTGCCGGATTCAATGCTTGTACTTTTTGAAAATGGAAGGGGTGTAAGCGATTTTCATTTAACACTCTGCATACAGTCTGATGACTCACATGTACGTCACGCGCAACAGTTCTTGTGCTTGACTCGGGTCTATCAGCCACTATGTTCAAGATGCGTTCTTCCAGTCTTGGAGTGCGTACAGCTCTTAATCGACCAGCGTCATGTCTGTTGACGTCGAACGTACCTGTTTCACAAAGTTGACGATGTAACCGTTGAAAAATTCTATGATCCGGCATTCGTCGATTAGGATACTCCGCGCGATACATTCGTAACGCAGCTCTGGCGTTACCATTTGCACGGCCGTACATGTAATGCATGTCTGCTTTTTCTGCATACGTAAAGTCACCCATCGTCTACGGCAGCACAATTGTGAATGGCGCTTGTCCCTACTGCGATACATCATGTTCATCTACTGCCCTCTACCGGCAGTGAAACCAACCGATCTCTCCATTTCTCTTTCCCCTGTTTACGCCTCACCGCGTCACCTGCGGCTATACATTCCTATACAATAAATCCTTGTTACAATGTCCTGTACCTACCATTAAAGTTTGTACCATGAATTCGGGACCAGTTAATTCTTCAGAAGAGAGTAGCATGTAGCGTGTTTTGGAACAGTCTGTCTGCGTACTCCATTTAAAAACGATGGAAGCTGGCTTGCCGTGTAGTGGACACAGCACTGTCTAAGAAGGATTTTGTACTAATACGTTTTGAGTGAAGAAGATTAGATTAAAACAGTAGACGAATGTTAGAAGGGGAAACGTCAAGGTAATTAAGTTTTTTATATATATTTCTTATTGTTGGAACATTGCGTATGGTTAAACTTAGCTGTAGAAATTTTATAGTGAAGCACATGTATTTGTCTTATAATTGCAGTAAGTCTCAAGACAAGTAACTGTGCACGGGAAAATTATTAAGATTTGTTTAAGTTGGAGACTTTGACCTTATTTATCAGTCGTTAAGTTTAGTTCCTCGGTTTTCATTCTTTACCTTTATGAATGTGTCTTTATACTGACATTGCACATCACGAATTGTGTGCTGCAGAAGCATTTTGTCTGAAAAGTGATAAGATGCCGTCTTGCATTGCACATTGCAAGTACGGTAAATGAAATTTGATTTTTGACAGTTTCATCGTTATCTTAAAGATAACACGTTGCAAAACAGACGAGAGTTCCGTGAGCGCAGAGAGGGCAACAAATATAATCGTTCGAATTTATGTCCACAGATAGGCACAGTGACTGTCGAAATGTAGTTGTAGGAACACCATATCAATTCAGACGTTTCAAATCAGTTAAAAGATTTAAGAAAACTGCTATCTTGTGAGTTTTCAAGCAGTTTTATCAGAAAGACAGGTGCGTTCAATTTCGTGTTCATTTGCTGTGTAATTAAATTTACATTTTGGTACTGCCATTTTTGGAAGACTTAAGATAAACGATAACGATATACAGGGCCAACATTTTAATCTGAGTCATTTGTTTTGCAGTGAAATAGCATAAATAAGTTTCGTTGAAAACGGGTTATCGCAGGCGAATTGTTTCATGTACTGGCTAGTCCGGATTTCGCATCGTGTAGCGTGTGCTTCACACACTCCCATTAAAAATTTAATTTTAACACAGTTTTGTTGTTCTGCACTGAGATTTATGTTCTTCAATGTCGAAACAATTTTTATACAATATTTAGATAACAATCAGACACTTACAAACAAGAGTTTCAACAAATACAAACACAAGCTTAGAATCGTGGTTGTTTTCTGTGTTCCGTCTTTCCGTTAGTTGCTATAAATTCGTGAAGGTATATACCGTCTGTGCAACTTAATGAAGGCAGTTTGTTTGTTGCCATACGCGTTTCGCTTCTTTTATTTGGGAAGCATCATCAGTGGCCTGAAATACGTTTCATTTTATACATACAATAAACGTATGATGAGATATGTATAATATGTTGCTATGTTACATTTTGTCGTGTTTTACTCTTGCGTTTTAGGTTAGAAGTAACTTCTGTAGCACAAGTTCCGTATTTTGAATGTATCGTTTGGTGTTACTTACCATTTCCACCGCTGTTAATACATTTGTGTGGTCCTGGAGATATATTTCTTAGTTTTCATACTCCTGCTGGCCGATTTCTGGCGTCCTTCAATCCACATTTGTCACATCGCATGTTTAACTTTCACTTTCCATTTGGTGATCAACATACACTCCTGGAAATGGAAAAAAGAACACATTGACACCGGTGTGTCAGACCCACCATACTTGCTCCGGACACTGCGAGAGGGCTGTACAAGCAATGATCACACGCACGGCACAGCGGACACACCAGGAACCGCGGTGTTGGCCGTCGAATGGCGCTAGCTGCGCAGCATTTGTGCACCGCGGCCGTCAGTGTCAGCCAGTTTGCCGTGGCATACGGAGCTCCATCGCAGTCTTTAACACTGGTAGCATGCCGCGACAGCGTGGACGTGAACCGTATGTGCAGTTGACGGACTTTGAGCGAGGGCGTATAGTGGGCATGCGGGAGGCCGGGTGGACGTACCGCCGAATTGCTCAACACGTGGGGCGTGAGGTCTCCACAGTACATCGATGTTGTCGCCAGTGGGCGGCGGAAGGTGCACGTGCCCGTCGACCTGGGACCGGACCGCAGCGACGCACGGATGCACGCCAAGACCGTAGGATCCTACGCAGTGCCGTAGGGGACCGCACCGCCACTTCCCAGCAAATTAGGGACACTGTTGCTCCTGGGGTATCGGCGAGGACCATTCGCAAACGTCTCCATGAAGCTGGGCTACGGTCCCGCACACCGTTAGGCCGTCTTCCGCTCACGCCCCAACATCGTGCAGCCCGCCTCCAGTGGTGTCGCGACAGGCGTGAATGGAGGGACGAATGGAGACGTGTCGTCTTCAGCGATGAGAGTCGCTTCTGCCTTGGTGCCAATGATGGTCGTATGCGTGTTTGGCGCCGTGCAGGTGAGCGCCACAATCAGGACTGTATACGACCGAGGCACACAGGGCCAACACCCGGCATCATGGTGTGGGGAGCGATCTCCTACACTGGCCGTACACCACTGGTGATCGTCGAGGGGACACTGAATAGTGCACGGTACATCCAAACCGTCATCGAACCCATCGTTCTACCATTCCTAGACCGGCAAGGGAACTTGCTGTTCCAACAGGACAATGCACGTCCGCATGTATCCCGTGCCACCCAACGTGCTCTAGAAGGTGTAAGTCAACTACCCTGGCCAGCAAGATCTCCGGATCTGTCCCCCATTGAGCATGTTTGGGACTGGATGAAGCGTCGTCTTACGCGGTCTGCACGTCCAGCACGAACGCTGGTCCAACTGAGGCGCCAGGTGGAAATGGCATGGCAAGCCGTTCCACAGGACTACATCCAGCATCTCTACGATCGTCTCCATGGGAGAATAGCAGCCTGCATTGCTGCGAAAGGTGGATATACACTGTACTAGTGCCGACATTGTGCATGCTCTGTTGCCTGTGTCTATGTGCCTGTGGTTCTGTCAGTGTGATCATGTGATGTATCTGACCCCAGGAATGTGTCAATGAAGTTTCCCCTTCCTGGGACAATGAATTCACGGTGTTCTTATTTCAATTTCCAGGAGTGTATGTGTGTTTTCGATGCGTAGTGTTGCCAGCTGTTGTTGAGATTTTGTCTGTCTTCTGTATGTGTTGCATTTGATGTTTTTCATTTGTTTTGTGTGCGTGTGTGTGTTTGCGTGTGTTTGCGTGCGTGCGTGCGTGTGTGTGCGTGTGCGTGCGTGCGTGTGTGTGTGTGTGTGTGTGTGTGTGTGTGTGTGTGTGTGTATTTTGCAGCGTGTAAATGATTTTTTTAAAATAAATATGAATTCATGTGTATTTATGTGTTTGGGGGGCGGGGGTGGGGGGAGGAGAGGAGATTGGAAGAAGATTCATTAATTATTTTTCCTGGTTACATTTTGGATTTTTTTGTTTTGGTGGCTAGTTTGGTCAGAGAGTCATTATTTATTTAGATCTAGTCGTTAACTATCTTCTTTTCCATTGCAATGGCTCTAAGTATATGAAAGTTTGAAATGACAATTACATCGACACCCTAGCTGCAAACATGGCATACACTCTATGCATCTGGGCCACCGAGGGCACAGAGTATAGAGCATCTGCAGGGACTTATTGTTTGCACGCTCCCTCTGAGACCCACATTCCCAACATGTGCAAACCACTACATTCGTAGGGCGCCTAATAGATGTTTGCCCATCACACTCATTACTCGTTGCAGATAAATCTACAAAGTCCTCTACGTGTTGAGGCATAACGTGTGCGTTCGCACAAGAAGGTCAATGGCTGGGTAGCCCTATTTTAACTACATGTGAAGGTAGTATCTGTTCCGGGAAGAACAAATATCACTTATGACCGTGCAGCTTCTCTAGAAGGAAATGATAGTTACATCGTCACCCTAACTGCAAACAGGCGTTGTGTACATAATTGGGGATATGTTGAAAATGTGTGCCTTGACCGGGACTCGAACCCGGGATCTCCTGCTTACATGGCAGACCCTCTATCCATCTGAGCCACGAAGGGCACAGAGAATAGTGCGACTGCCGGGGCTTATCTCTGCACGGTATCCGTGAGACCAACATTTCCTACTTACTGTCCACACACTACATTTGTAATGCCCCTACACACTATACTCTTTACTCGAGGCAGTCAATCTACCGATTCCCGTAAGATTGTGAGCAAGGGGGGGGGGGGGGGGTTGTGGGCGCTCAACATCGAGGTCATCAGCGCGATTGTGAGCAATGTGAGTGCATCCGCACTGAAGAAAATCATTGGCCGGTAAGCCTTATCTATATGAAGATGGTATCTGTTCTTTCGGACTTGTGCAAAAGAACAGCTAATGGTCTGGAGTTCACTGTCATTTCATTCTTCGAGAGCTGCAACATCACCAATGGTATCTGTTCTTTTGTCCTAACTCAGCATCGCTCCAGTTCTATTGTAAAATGTGTATCGATGAAACAAGTGGTGTTCCTTTCGCCGCCGCTGCTACCACTAATAGTCTGTTCTTACGTAGATAGTAGTACTATCGATGGCAGAAGGAACTACGTACGTAATATTTGTATGCCATACTTCTGTTGACCAATATATATGTACACTGCTAACGAAAACGTGGAAATGGACGCACGTTACATTTGCAACGTGTACCTCAGTTGAACAACGCGAAGAGGCAATAAGACGATACATATGCAATTTGTATCCTGTACTTCACTATGGGGTACAGTTTATTTTTCGCCTATGATGCTAATAGTATCGACCGAAAGTTATATTTTTTATCACAGCAGTGCTAACAGTAGCCGGCCGAAGTGGCCGAGCGGTTCTAGGTGCTTCAGTCTGAAACCGCGCGACCGCTACGGTCGCAGGTTCGTATCCTGCCTTGAGCATGGTTGTGTTTGATGTCCTTAGGTTAGTTAGGTTTAAGTAGTTCTAAGTTCTAGGGGACTGATGACCTCAGATGTTAAATTCCATAGTGCTCAGAGCCATTTGAACCAATTTTGCTAACAGTATCCCATTCTTTACTTGAGCTGTATAGCCATACACAACATTTGTATTCTGCTCTCCAGTTAACATATATAGTTAAATCTCATCAGTGTTACATATATCGTTCTTTTCGAATAGGTAGTCTCAGTGTAAAGGTCAACTGAAGGACGGGATACAAATTTTAGTTGTGTCGGGCGCTTCGCCTTTAATATTGCTAGTATAGATTCGAAAAAATCGTACTGATCTAGTGCTGATAAACGAAAGAAGAACGACAGGTACGAAATTTACGTTCTGGAGTACACAAAAACATACGTAATGGTGTAATATAACAATGAAATCCAGTAAAAGAACAAAAATGGAAAACTGAACTCACCACACGGGAACTTCTTAAAAGAACTGAAGTTCGCCTAGAAAGAGATCAACAAAAATCACATATTCACGTACACAACAAACAAAACATTACGAAAACACTCACACACACACATATACGCAGACACAGACACACAAGTGCGTATACAAGCCTTGCAATCAAATTGGGATTTTTCCTAGTTTGCTATTTCGAATGTAATGTGGTGTCATTTTCCTTCTACTTTTCGATTCTATTACAAAATATATAAATAAAACAAAAACACAAAATAAAAAACAACAAAAAATTACTAAAAAACCATAGAAAAATAATTGTTGATACACATCATGTGAGCCTGCTGGTGGTTCTTCGGCTATGTTATTCGGTTATTATTATTATTATTATTATTATTAAGTAATCAAAATTAATTTTTTCTCACATTTGCAGCTTATATTAAATGATGAATTGACCATGGTCTGCTGAAGTGTCATGATAGTTCCAAGTCATTCTGATAAAAAAAATTAAATATGCTGCTCACTCTGATAGAGTGTCTGCCATGTAAGCAGGAAATCCCGGGTTCGAGTTCCGGTGAGGGCATTCATTTTCAACTCTCCCCTTTGATATTTATCAACGCCTGTAAGCAGGTAATAGTCTGGAATTCATTGTTATTTCATTCTTAGAGAGCTTCTCTGTGGTTGAACAACGTATTTATCACAAGTACTGGGGCATAAATCACACAAAATATGAAATATTTTGCAAACTCCGGGCCACAGGATTACGACTACCTCCAATAGAGGCATTGTATATAGACACGCTAGAGCTCGGCAGCGCTACTGCAGAGTCCCTAGACAACACCATTTTTGCGCTAGCCAGCGATCAGTCAATGATAGATAACCTCGGCAGATATATTTATGAATTTTTTTTTTATTATCGAGTAAAGGGGTCCTACAATATGACACTTTACATGTTATGACACACGGATTCAGTTTTTCTCCTAGCACTTTTTTTGAGAATTTTACAGGAGGATAAAAAAGAACATATATATATATTTATTTTGCGATACAGATAGCCGTACCATAGGTGCAACCGCAATGGGCGGGTATAAGTTGAGAGGCCTTTTCGGTTGTTGCAGGGCGACAGTCTGGATGAGTGAATCATCTGGCCTTGTAACACTAACCAAAACGGCCTTCCTGTGCTGGCACTGAGAACGCCGATAGCAACGGGAAACTAGACTCATAATTTTTGCCGGCCGGAGTGGCCGAGCGGTTCTAGGCGCTACAGTCTGGAACCGCGCGACCGCTACGGTCCGCAGGTTCGAGTCCTGCCTCGGGCATGGATGTGTGTGATGTCCTTAGCTTAGTTAGGTTTAAGTAGTTCAAAGTTCTAGGGGACTAATGACCTCAGCAGTTGAGTCCCATAGTGCTCAGAGCCATTTTGAGCCATCATAATTTTCCCCGAGGGCATTCAGCTTTATTGTATGGTCAAATGATGATGGCGTCCGCTTGGGTAAAATTTTACTGAGGTTAAACAGTCCCTCATTCGGATCTCTGGGCGGAGACTACTCAAGAGGACGTCGTTATCAGGAGAAAGAAAACTGGCGTTCTACGGATTGGAGCGTGAAATGTCAGATCCCTTAATCGGGCAGGTAGGTTAGAAAATTTAAAAAGGGAAATGGATAGGTTAAAGTTAGATTATGAAACGTCCCCTTAGAACCATTTATACATGGAACGTCCCCTTTAGAACAATTTATACAAGACTGTGCTTAACCTGGCACACAATAATTTTAGCGCAACGCAATCTGACTATCAAAAATCCCTGCAAAAGAATGGCCCTGACAAACATTAAACTATACCTTTCACAAATCACTTACCTCACAAAAATCTTCGTTGCTCGAACTACTGCAATACAGCGAGTGCCACTACTGCCAGCTAAATAAAAGATACAAACTACGGAAGGCACTAACTACTGATAGTCTTAGCAAATGAAAGATTCTAATAGAGAACAAACAATGTATTTACCTCAAGATTCATAATATATACAGCAGTTCATGACATTTTTCAAAACTCCGCCATCTCTCTCCCCACATCCACCACTGCTGGCGGCTCACCTCCAACTGCGCAACGCTATGCGCTGTTCACATCCAGCTATAGCAGTTCATGACAACAATGGCAGGCAACAATGCAAACTAGCCACATACTGCACACAGCACAGCCAGTGATTTTCATACAGAGAGCGCTACGTAATGTTGCCAATAAGAAAACCATAAACAGCAAACTTACATAAAGAAAACATAAACAGCCTACTTACATAGCCCCCATGCTCCCCACAAAAATTTTTACAAATGGTGTTGGGCACTGGCCAATACAGATTTGACAAAAAATTTTCATAGTTACAGTAAGAAAGATATCAAATGCACACACTTATTGATACAATGTTGGTCAAAAGCTAAAATTTTCTCACAGTCCATAAAGACAGTCCAGATTGTTCATCATAGTAAAACTGCCGTTTCTTTTATCAAAGTCTGAGCAGTAAAAGACAATGCACACGGAAGTAGTGGATTTCCATGCAGTCTTGAAGAAGTAGTGTTGTCCTTCCAACAGAAAGACAGTGCTGACTCTTGACATGCTGACAGGTAATGGGCCACAACAGAGCAAACCCACAGCAGAGTCAGTCGACGTTTTGAAGAAGATTGGTAGGTAGGTCATCACAGAGCAGACCCACTGCAGTCCTGGTAGAGAGTATTGGTGAGGCAGCAAAGGTGTAGACCCACTGTAGTCCTTGTAGAGATGGCCAGCAACCATCTGCTGCGACTGTGCAGGTGCACAATCACCATCGAAGAATCTTGCAGAGAAGATAGCAAGTCCATAAACCATCACTTGTGCACGCACAAAGTTTTAGGAATTGTCTTTAGAACCAGCAATGCTGTTATCCAGTCCCTTGCTGAATTATCAACACACGTGCAAACACTATCAGTCCCTACTTCTCACATATTGTCCATATACTATGACCAACAGAAATGTGTGCAGTGAGATGGAACTTACAAGTTACTTAATTTGATGAACTGCTGTCAATTACAATTTTATAACATAAGAATACAATGACAAAGGTACAAAATACATAATTAAAAACATAACAATACAGATAACATTTGTAGTACAGGCTTTACAAAAGAATAGAAATAAACATATACATCAGTGTTACAGAAATTATGAGATGAGTACAAAAATAAAAGATCAGAATCACTTTTAAAAATTCAACTTCACACATGAGCATTAAAACAACACAGAATAAATAATGTCTAAGCATCTTTACAAAGAAAATAACAGAGTATTAGAAAAGGTCTACAACATAGCTCTCATCAGCTAAACACATAAAGACAGGAAAAACACAAATAAACAAGGGTACACAAACATATAGTGGGATAACACAAAAGGAAAGGACAGGGTTTGTTTTACTGCAGTATTTTGCATGGAGATCTCCCTTCGTTCATCATTATTCCCAAAAGTCCTATTTATACCTCCTTCCTGTATTCTATTCATATTTCTTTCAATGCGCTGTTCACATCCAGCTATAGCAGTTCATGACAACAATGGCAGGCAACAATGCAAACTAGCCACATACTGCACACAGCACAGCCAGTGATTTTCATACAGAGAGCGCTACGTAATGTTGCCAATAAGAAAACCATAAACAGCAAACTTACATAAAGAAAACATAAACAGCCTACTTACAAGATATAGTGGGCATTAGTGAAGGACGGTGGCAGGAGGAACAAGACTTTTTGTCAGGTGAATACAGGGTTATAAACACAAAATCAAATAGGGGTAATGCAGGAATAGGTTTAATAATGAATAAAAAAAATAGGAGTGCGGGTAAGCTACTACAAACAGCATAGTGAACGCATTATTGTGGCCAAGATAGACACGAAGCCCACGCCTACTACAGTAGTACAAGTTTATATGCCAACTACCTCTCCAGATGATGAAAAATTGATGAAATGTATGATGAGATAAAAGAAATTATTCAGATAGTGAAGGGAGACGAAAATTTAATACTCATTGGGGACTGGAATTCGAGAGTAAGAAAAGAAAGAGAAGGAAAAGTAGTAGGTGAATATGGAATGGGAGTACGGAATGAAAGAGGAAGCCTCCTGGTACAATTTTGCACAGAGCGTAACTTATTTATAGCTCAGTTTAAGAATCATTAAATAACGTTGTATAGAGGCCTGGAGACACTGGAAAGTTTCAAGACAGAGATTTAGGAGCCTGGTTTTAAATTGTAAGAAATTTCCAGGAGCAGATATGGGCTCTGACTACCATCTATTGGTTATGAACTGTAGATTAAAACTGAAGAAACTGCAAAATGTTGGAAATTTGAGGAGATCGAGCCTGGATAATCTGAAAGACCCAGAGGTTGTATTCAGAGAGAGCATTAGCGAACGATTGACAAGAACGGGGGAAAGAAATACAATAGAAGAAGAATGCGTAGCTTTGAGAGATTAAATAGTGAAGGCAGCTGAGGATCAAGTAGGTAAAAAGATGAGGGCTATTAGAAATCCTTGGATAACCAGAAGAGATATTGAATTTATTTTATGAAAAGTGAAAACATAAAAATGCAGTAAACGAAGCAAGCTAAAAGGAATAGAAACGTCTCAAAAGTGAGAGCTAAGCAGGGATTAGAGGACAAACGTAAGGATGTAGAGGCATTTATCATTAGGGGTAGGGTAGATACTGCCTACAGGAAAACTGAATAGACTTTTGGAGAAAAGAGAACCAGTTGTATGAATATCAAGAGCTCAGATGGAAAACCAGTTCCAAGTAAAGAAGGGAAAGCAGAAGATGGAAGTATATAGAGGGTCTATACAAGGGCAATGAGCTTGGGTACAATATTATGGAAATGGACGAACATTTAGATGGAGATGAAGTGGGAGATATGATACTGCGTGAAGAGTTTGACAGAGCACCGAAACAAGGATCCGGGAGTAGACAAAATTCCATTAGAACTACTGATAGCCTTGGGAGAGCCAGCCCTTACAAAACTCTACCCTCTGGTGAGCAAGATGTGTGAGACAGGCTAAATACCATCAGACCTCAAGAAGAATATAATAATTCTAATCCTAAACAAAGCAGGTGTTGACAGATGTGAAAATTACCGAACTATCAATTTAAAAAGTCACGGTTGCAAAATATTAACACCTATTGTACACAGACGAATGGGAAAACCATTAGAAGCCGACGACTGGGACGACGAGCTTGGATTCGGTAGAAATATTGGAACACGTGAGGCAATACTGACCCTGCAATTGTCTTAGAAGATGGATTAAGGAAAGGAAAATCTATGTTAATAGCATTCGTAAACTTAGAGAAAGCTTTTGACAATGTCGTCTGGAATACCCTCTTTCTAAATTTGAAGGAGGCTGGGGTCAAATGCATGGAGCGAAAGGCTATTTACAATTAGTGCAGAAACCAGACGGCTCCTGTCGAGTCGAGGGGCATGCAGGGGAAGCAGTGGTTGGGAAGGCATGAGACAGTGTTGTAACATGTCCCCGAAGTTATTCAGTCTGTGTATCGAGCAAGCAGTAAAGGGAACAAAAGAAAAAATTGTGTAGGAATTAAAATCCATGGTGAAGAAACAAAAACTTTGATGTTTGCCGATAACATTGTAATTGTGTCAGAGACAGCAAAGGGCCTGGAAGAGCAGTTGAAAGGAATGGACAGTGTCTTGAAAGGAGGATATAAGACGAACATCAACAAAAGGAAAACGAGGCTAATGGAATGTAATCGAATTAAACCAGGTGATGCTGAGGGAATTAGATTAGAAAATGAGACGTTTAAAGTAGTTGGTGAGTTTTGCTATTTGGGTGCAAAATAACTGATGATGGTCGAAGTAGAGAGGATGTAAAATGCAGACGGGTGATTGCAAGGAACGCGTTTCTCAAAAAGAGAAATTTGTTAACATCGAGTAAAATTTGTCAGGAAGTCTTTTCTGAAAGTAATTATATGAAGTGTAGCCATGTATGAAAGTGAAACATGAACGATAAATACTTTAGACAAGAAGAGAATGGTAGCTTTCGAAATCTGGTGCTACAGAAGAATCCTGAAGATTAGATGGGTAGATCTCGTAACTAATGAGGAGGTACTGAATAGAATTGGGGAGAAAAGGACTTTGTGGCACCACTTGACTAGAAGAAGGGATCGGTTGGTAGGACATGTTCTTGGGCTTCAGGTGATTACCAATTTAGTATTGGAGGATAGCGTGTGGGCTATGTCCGAAGAAATATTTTTCTGAAATACATCTATACCATGTGCATTTAGCACGTATAGAACATCAAATGGTTGAATGAAGAGCACATAAAAATGACTCCACGTAAAATGCCTAGCATGCATAGGCGGTATTCAAGAACAAATTTCAGTTGTAAATGAAGGAAGTTTTCTTATCTTTCCAATAAAATTCAATTGAATTTCTACGTCTTTAATCTTCTTTATGTCTGAGCACTGTTCCCTGGCGACGAACACCTTTGTCCCAACAAGAGACCAGTTTGTTAATGCCGCCACCGTAGAATATTTGTCTTTGTTGACAGAGCTACAAACTAACCTCTGTTTGCACTGCTTCTTTATTATCGAAGTGAAGTCCTCGAAGCTGTTCTTTAAGTTTTGGAAACAGATGGAAATCGGGGCCTGTTCGGGACTGTATGGGGGATGGTCGATGACTGAACACAAGGCGTCGTATTGTCGCAGGTGTCGCAGCGCTGGTATAGTTATGCTGAAGGAGTGGGCACTCTATGTGTGGGCGAACACACGCACCGTCATAGTTACGTTAAACCATCACCATGTTACTCGCTGCAATTCGGAGCCGTCTGGTGTCCAAGGGTTGCAACTTACGTAATCGAAGCGGGGTTGAGTTGGGTTGTTTGGGGGAGGAGACCTGACAGCGAGGTCATCGGTCTCATCGGATTACGGAAGGACGGGGAAAGAAGTGGGTCGTGCCCTTTCAAAGGAATCATCCCGGCATTTGCCTGGAGCGATTTAGGGAAATCACGGAAAATATAAATCAAGATTCCTCCTGAATGCGAATCCAGTGTGCTAACCACTGCTCCACCTCGCTCGGTAGCGAAGCAGGAAAGCCAACCGAGTAATATTCATGACATGTAATACCACAACCGATGTTGAGAATAGGATACAATAGTCGGAAGCATTACTTTTCAGCAACTTGTAATTCTACTGCTCTGCGCCACAGTATAGCTGCCTGTCGTTACGTTTTGCACATAATAGTGGATTCCCTGAAGTCAGGACCGTAACACTGTTTTTGGGACCGCAGTTACTTGCGTTTTAATGGAAGTTGCTAAAGATGATAATTCATAACTGCAAAGTCCTTTTGTCAGCGAGTATTTTTGATTGAAACGTCGTTAAAGACCAACATGTGGTTAAATTAGTGTAGTGTAAACTATGTGCTGTGGGGATCCTACAGGAATGTCAAGATTGTGGTGGTAGGAGAGCAGGAAGCGATGGTGTGCAACATTCCAGCGAGACGCAAGCTGACTCTAGCAGTGAAAGTCCAAAAGTAATAACGAGTCCCAAGTTCCCTCGCCTGAGGGGCAACTTATGAAGTTGGCAGTGCTACCCCAACAGGAATCTGCAATATTCGTTACTTGGAACATTAAGCCGACAGAAACGTAGACGGGGTGCCATCTTACAAACGTGATATTCGTTCCGCTCCCTCACGCTACTAAATACGTGCTGCGCAGACAGAACGAATACATTCTAGAGTAACAGATGAGCCAAGAAATCTCCTAGCGAAGTTTTTAAATAAAACACGCCCTTTGTTAGGGGACAGTCCCCAGTTATAGCCCGTATATCTAGCATTGTGTGGTGCTTCTGTTACTACTTTCAGTTAAGAGTGTGGCCAACCCGATGACGTTACATTTCTTTATTTTCTGTTAGACAAATTAAAAATGTAAGCTACGTATGGTTTTGTTATTAAAATGTAACAGAATTATCGTTTCGTTATCCCACACCATGAATCAAATTTTTAAAGCGTTAACTTTTTCGTCTTCTGTGGCAGATCACAACACTTTATTTAATGCCGAACGACGAAACATTTGGTAAGTGAAACGATAATAAATACAGAAATTCAGTGTAAATCCTAAAGAAATTCAAACGCTGTATTATTCTTGAATAATCAAGTTTTGGAAAATTTGATTCTTCGAGATTAATATAACCTTCAGTTTGACGCAGTGTCAAACAGATTTGATCGTGTCACGAGTAAAGAGTTTATTGTTGAATTAAATTTATGATTTAGTAGAGTTTTAGATATGCTCTGTATTGTTAAAGAAGAAATTTAGTAATATAAAAGTAAAGTTTCCGTATACCGGCAGGTAATTTCTTTGCGTAATTAATGATGTACTGGAGACTGCTGCAAACGTCACCTATGACTGGTGACTGCGAAAGATGATACTTTTCAAATCTGACATTGGTACCATAATGTATACATAATTCTTCGTGTTACAACAAACGCCATGATATCACGATCAATTGGTTCGAGTATGGTAAAATTATATAACAAGAAAAGTTTTCGTACTTACACACTGGCGTGTAATATACCTTTTGTTTGATTTCGTGATGGCATAATGAATCCAGTGTGCCTTTGTGTGAAACTTGTTCAGAATATCACAAATGGTTCTCAAATGATTGTGAAATATGCACATGATGAGAGTAAATAAATGGCGATGGATGACATAATTCAACTTTATCCGTCTTGGATAAATATTAAAACTACTCACAAAAATAAATTAAAAGTGCTGCGTATACAATTTTATGAATCGTTGACATAGCATAAACAGTGTGCCATAACTTCAATAAAACAAGAAAATATCATTACAGACAAGGAATTACTTTTATGAATGACTAGTTGCAGTTCGGATGTTTGGTATCTCCCACTTAAAGTGATTGACCCTGCGCCTCGTTGATACTAACAGCGAAAGCAAGCCACATGAGAAACTACAATAGCTTTAAATCGAAGGGCATATTTGAGTCACGGTGTGAACAAAATGCAACGCATGAGAACGTCTTCCCTTGCGGCATTCACAGAAATCAGTTACTTACTTTTGCAAATATGCGCAAATTTCAAACAAAAACTTTAGTAACAATAATTACATTATAGATTATGTTTTAGTTCCTTTTCAAATTACAAATTAAAGTAATATATCTGTAATTCATAGTGTGCTTTTCGAGATGTCTGGTAACAACGTAATTTCGTATATATATATATATATATATATATATATATATATATATATATACTGTTATATTAAAAATATGTAGCATATTTCCACCCAAATGTTCATTACGGAATCGTTTAAATATTTCAAATAAATCGGCCAAGAACTTTTTCAGATTTTTGGTAACAACTTCCTTCTTTTTTGTATTACATACATATTTGTGTCAATTTAGATTACAAAAGCTTATGTAGACATCCACGCAACGCCCCCCCCCCCCCGCCCCCCCTGAACCATGGAACTTGCCGTTGGTGGGGAGGCCAGCGAACCTCAGCGATACAGATGGTCTACCGTAGGTGCAACCACAACGGTGGGGTGTCTGTTGAGAGGCCAGACAAGGGTGTGGTTCCTAAAGAGGGGCAGCAGCCTCTTCAGTAGCTGCAGGGGCAACAGTTTGGATTATGGACTGATCTGGCCTTGTAACACTAACCAAAACGGCCTTGCTGTGCTGGTACTGCGAACGACTGAAAGCAAAGGGAAACTACAGTCGTAATTTTTCCTGAGGACATGCAGTTAATGGTGTCCTCTTGGGTAAAATATTCCGGAGTTAAAATAGTCCCTATTCGGATCTCCGGCTGGGGGCTACTCAGGAGGACATCCTTATCAGGAGAAACAACACTAGCATTCTACGGATCGGAGCGTAGAATGTCAGATACCTTAATCGGGCAGGCAGTTAGAAAAAATAAAAAGGGAAATGAATAGGTTAAACTTACATATAGTGGAAATTAGTTCGGTGGCAGGAGGAGCAAGGCTTCTGGTCAGGCAAATACAGGCTTATAAATAAAAAGTCAACAAAAAGTAATGCAGAGTAGATTTAATAATGACTAAAAAAATAGGAACGCGGATAAGCTACAATGAACAGCATATTGAACGCATTATGGTAGCCAAGATAGACACAAAGCCCACGTCTACAACAGTTGTACACGATTATACGCCAACTAATTCCGCAGATGATGAAGAGATTGAAGATACGATGCAATAAAAGTAGTTATTCACATAGTTAAGTGAGACGAGAATTTAATAGTCATGTATAATTGGAATTCGACAGTAGGAAAAGAAGGAGAAGGAAAAGTACTAGGTGAACATAGACTGGGAGGTAAGGAATGGAAGAGGAAGCCGCCTGGTATTATTTTGTAGAGAGCATAATTGAATAATAGCTAACCCATGGATTAAGAATTATGAAAGAAGGTTGTATACGGGGAATAGGCCTAGAGACATTTAAGGTTTAAGACAGATTACATAATGGTAAGACAGAGATTCAGGAACCAGGTTTTAAATTGTAAGACATTTCCAGGGGATCATGTGGACACTGGCCACAATTTATTGGTTATGAACAATAGATTAAACGGGAGCATTAGGGAACGGTTGCCAAGAACAGGAAAAAGAAATACAGTAGAAGAAGAATGGGTTGTTTTGAGATATGAAATAGTGAAGGCAGCAGAGGATCGAGTAAGAAAACAGACGAGGGCCAGTATAAATCCTGGGGTAAGAGAAGAGATATTGAATTTAATTGGTGAAAAACAAAAATATAGAAACGCAGTAAATACAGCAGGTGAAAAGCACTACAAACGTCTCAAAAATGAGATCGACAGGAAGTGCAAAATGGCTAAGTAGGGATAGCCTCGGACAGATGTAAGGATGTAGAAGCATATATCACTATGGGTAAAATAGATATTAGTTACAGGAAAATTAAAGAGACTTTTGTATGAAAGGGAACCACCTGTTTGAATATCAAGAGCTCAGATGGAAAACCAATCCTAAGCAAAGAAGGGAAAGCAGAAAGGTAAGGAGTATGTAGAGGGTCCATATAAGGGCGATGTACTTGAGGGCAATATTATGGAAATGGAAGAGAACGTAGATGAAGATTAAATGGCAGATATGATACTTCGTGAAGAATTTGAGAGTGCGATGAAAGAGCTAAGTCGAAACAAGGCTCCGGGAGTAGAGAACATTCCGTTAGAACCACTGATAGCCTTCGGAGAGTCAACCATCTTGCATCTTGCATCCAGTGAGCAAGAATATGAGACAGGCGAAATACCATCAGAATTCAGGAGGAAAATAATAATTCCAATCCCAAACAAAGCAGGTGTTGACAGGTGTGAAAATTACTGAACTATCAGTTTAATAAGTCATGGTTGCATAATACTAACACGAATTATTTACAAACGAAAGGAAAAACTGGTAAAAGCCGACCTCGTGCAAGCAATAAAGGAAACAAAAGAAAAAAAATTCGAGTAGGATTTAAAATCCAGAGAGAAGAAATAAAAACTTCGATGTTTGTCGTTGACATTGTAATACTGTCAGAGACATAAAGGGACTTGGAAGAGCAGCTGCACGGAATGGACAGTGTCTTGAAAGGAGGATAAAAGCAAAACGAGAATAATGGAATGTAGTTGAATTATATCGGGTGATGAAATGAGACACTTTAAGTATTATATGAGTTTTTCTATTATGGTGGTAAAGTAATTGACTATGGTCAAAGTAGAGAGGATATAAAACGTAGACTGGCTATGGCAAAGAAAGCGTTTATAAAGAAGAGAAATTTGTTAACATCGAGTATAGATTCAAGTGTTAGGAGGTCTTTTCTCAAAGTATTTTGAATGGAGTGTAGCCATTGTAGCCATGTATGAAAGTGAAATATGGACGATAAACAGTGTAGACAAGAAGAGAATAGAAGCTTTTTGAAATGTGGTGGTACAAAAGAATGCTGAAGATTAGATGGATAGATCGCATAACTAATGAGGAGGTACTTAACAGAATTGGGGAGAAGATGAATTTGTGGCACAGCTTGACTAGAAGAAAGGATCGGTTGGAAGGACAGGTTCTGAGACTTCAAGGCACCAGTTTAGAACTGGAGGAATGAGTGGAGGCTAAAAATCGCGGAAGAACACCAAGAGACGAATACACTCAACAGATTCAGAAGGATTGTTGTTGTAGTAGTTATTCGGAGATGATGAGGCTTGCACAGGATAGAGTAGCGTGGAGAACTGCATTAAATCAGTCTCTGGACTGAAGACGACAACAACAACAACATATAGACAGTGATCTTCCTCTTGTCTTAAAGATACAGTGTGTGTTACAAGTTATCTGCTGTGGATTTCCGCGTATAAAGTCATTTTTTTTTTTTTTGTTGCAAGGTAAGGAAGACTTGTTCTAAAATGCTCTCGTTGTCCATATATATTTTTAAATTTTTGATTTATATTATTGTAATAAGATCGTGCTAGTCACTCAACGTTCTACGCCAATTGCTTTTGAAGTTATTCGCCACAATGCCAGCAGTGCATGGTCGGGCGGTGCAGTCTGTCGTGAAGAAATCGTAATCTAATAGTCTGGCACAATTATATGATCATTAAGAATCTTGTCACAATTAGTATGCACAATCATTACCACTTTGTCTAGAGACATTAATTTCGTATGTTAATTTCGTATGTATTCGATGGATAACTAAAAGCTACACACAGGAGCAGTCCATTGGTCCTTAGTTTTGCAGTCTTCGGTCTGGAGGTATCTATAAGATACATCTAATGCGAACGTCGTAAGGAAGGACTGAATTCTCGGCGGGTAAAAGTTGCACGCCAAGGAAAAGCGATCATGCTGTAATTCATAGTGACCCACGAGAAGGTGACCTCCGATGGTTCATCTAATAGGAAGTACAGTATGTGATCAAAAGTATCCGGACACCCCTAAAACATACGTTTATCATATTAGGTGCGTTGTGCTTCCACATACTGACAGGTAATCCATATCAGGAGCCTCAGTAGTCATTAGACATCGTGAGAGTGCTGAATGGGACGCTCTGCGGAACTCACGGACTTCGAACGTGGTCAGGTGATTGGGTGTCACTTGTGTCATACATTTGTATGCAAGATTTCCACAGTCCTAAACATCCCTAGTGCCACTATTTCCGATGTGACAATGAAGTGGAAACGTGAAGGACACGTACAGCTCAAGAGCGTACTGGCCGACCACGTCTGCTGACTGACAGAGACAGTCGACAGTTAAAGAGGGCGAAATGTGTAACAGGCAGACATCTATCCTGACCATCACACAGGAATTCCAAACTACATCAGGATTCACTGCAAACACTACGACGGCAGGTGAGAAAACTTGGATTTCATGATCGAGCGGCAGCTCAAAGGCCACACATCATGCCGCTAAATGCTAAACGACGCCTCGCTTGGTGTAAGGAGCGTAAACATAGGACGATGCTCTTGCTATCCATAGTTGAAGATAATTTCGGGGACGGCGATTGCATCTTCAACACGATCGAGCACATGTTCATAGTGCACGGCCTGTAGCGGAGTGGTTAGACGACAGTAACATCTCTCTCTCTAATGGACTGGTCTGCACATAGTCCCCACCAGATCCTAAACAACAGCTTTGGGATTTTTGGAACGGTGACTTCGTGCCTGGCCTCACCGACCGACATCGATACCTCTCCTCAGTGCAGCACTCCGTGAAGGATGGGCTGCCATTCCCCAAGAAACCTTCCAGCACCTGATTGAACGTATGTCTGCGAGAGTGGAAGCTGTCATCAAGGCTAAGGGTATGCCAACATCATATTCAATTCCAGCATTACCGATGGAGGGCGCCACGAACTTTTAAGTAATTTTCAGCCAGGTGTTCAGATACTTCTGATCACATAGTGTAGCTCACTGTTTAATAATACGGCTGAAATGAAGCTCTATAGAGAATTCGTGTGATCGCTAAAGAGGAAAAAGGTGATGTTTCGTTTCTTAGAAAGTCAAATGGGAAGGGATTGGGATACTTGCTTTGTCTGGTGTACGTGTGTGTGTGTGTGTGTGTGTGTGTGTGTGGAGGGGGATGGGATGTTCTGGTGGCGGTGTGAGGGAGAGGGGGAGCGTGCGTTAGACAGACGGCAGACAATGCACAGTGGTCGACCGACAGCTGGGGGAGTGCTGCACCGGACGGGGTCCCGTGTTCGATGCCAGACCCTTACTATCGAGCGCCGGATCTGGCAGCAGGGGACGGCGTGGGCGAGACAGCGACTGGGCGGTCCCGGGCTCGTTACCCGGTGCTGCTGACAGCGCTCCCGTAATTGTGTGCGCCCGTTCCCCTTGCAAATAAAAAGATACACAGTGCGAGGCGGAGTATAACAGTCTAGAGGGAGCACTATACCAGCACAGTTGCAGAGGAAAAATGTCGCCGAACGGTATTATTTTACTTTTTTCATTCCTGCAGAAAAAGGGAAGCTGGGACATTAGTGAGTGACTGGTCGTTTGTGTTGAATCTGGAGATATGGATTGGTTGGTAGGTAAGTCGTACTAATTTCAGAATTCTGGATAAGTTATGCGACCCCAGCCGTGTCGCTTACCATCTACTTCGAATGGTCGATTCAGTATAGTTCGGTGATGAGGTGTGGCATAATGTGTTCAGAATGTCCGATGGACGGATTCGAATACCATATCAACAGATACCAGAATTCAAGAGAACATGTATTTTGATCATAACGAACCTGCGGTGTTACTAAGGTCTGTAGCTGCATGCGTTTTCAAAACGCTTCAACAAAACAAAATTTTAGGCCATGGTGATCGAACGTAGTAAACTATACTTAATGTCTGACTTGGACGAACCCGACGCACAGCAGCACCTAAGGTTGGTAGGCAACGAAAACCTCGTAACTCCATTTTGTTAAATTTTACAGGAGAAGAAAAAGGTGTCTTAAAATAATAGATAGCGGTACAGATGAAAATGTTACGTGTGTAAATAACTATGTAGTAGAAGCCTACTTATTCACAGGTTAGAGAAATCCGTGCTCTTTCAAATTCATCTTTGATAATGGATTACTGGTTACTGTAATAAAAAGATTTTCACGGTCACATGGAGTTACGAGGTTGTTTCAATGCCTACCACTGAAAAATGTAAGTACTAAGCCACATGTTCCTCTTTCATTACGTGAAAGGGTACGAACTTCCTCACGCTACACTTTGGTTACTCATGTAATACAAATGATCGACTTTGGGAAATACTTCTTTTATTGCTTGTTAACAGGGAAACCAGTCACATCTGTTGTATATCAACTGTATATCGATTTTATTAAATACGTCCATGTTTTGTAAGCGGTTCTGCTGTTGATAATGGTGTGTTGCAGAAAATTGTACCCCTTACGCATTGGCGGTTATCTGGAACTTCCGGATCTGTGTTCGTCTTTCCTCCAGCAAGTGCATTGTACTTGCTGTTATCTTCACCGATTCCCCGGCACTGTCTGTTATGTGCCAGGATGTGTTACGTGAGTCGTTGGGGTTTCGCGCGGAACGGAGGCGTGCCGAAGAGTCGCATCGAAACTGTAATAGTTTCTAGATATGACTAAGTATGAATTTGGAAGTTCTTTGACATATGATACGGCAAGTGTCTGCGGTGCTTAGAGGGCGCAAGGTTGCCGTGATGGCTGATGACAATGCTAAATCCCCCCTATGGCACAGTGGCACTCGGGATGAAAGAGGAGGAAAGCTGGAAGAGACCATCATGTCACTACAGCTGCTTATTGCTAATAGACCAGGTAACCCCCCCACCAGCACCACCTATACTGCGGAGGGGGAGAGGCACGAACATCTATGTAACGTTAATGTCAGCAAATATAGCTGCCAACATACAAAACTGGATGGTCAGAGATAGGATCACCACTAGTGAACACAATCTAATCACATTTACGTTTTTTGACAAAACAGTGCAACTGGGAAATGGGTGGGAAGTGCAACTTAATTATAATAAAACTAACTGGGAGCGCCTCGCAAGAGAGTTTGACATTCCGTTATGGCCGGAAGGTGACGAAAACGTCAACAGGCGCGCCGAAGAGCTGGTTAGTGCATGTGCCTGGGCGGTAAAGGCTGCTGTACCATCCAGGAGGAGAGCCGTAGCGGCCTCTCCGTCACCATGGTCTGCGCAACTAGAGCAGATGCGTCGGTCTGTCAGGAGGACGAGGAGACTCTACTAGCGAAGTGTCGTCTGGGAAGAGAAACAACGCTGGTTGCAAATCTACAGAGACGCTAAGGAGCAATTCCAGAAGGAGCTAAGAACTGTCAGGCTCTCTACTGTCACGGACGGGAACCGGATGACGGGATCCTGGCAGGTAACTCCTCCAGTCCCTGCTTCCTGATGATAATGAGGACAGAGAAGAGCAACGCCTAATTAGGCAAACAGTTCAGGAAGGATATCAGAATAAGAGCAAGTGGCGGCACTGATAAGATCATTAAAGAGAGGAAAGACCCCAGGACCAGACGGCAGTATAGCGGACATTTCCCTCCATTTGGAAATAGGCCAATGTCGTGATTATTAAGAAATGCCAAGACAGAGACCCAAAGGAAGTCAAGTCCTACAGACCACTCTGTCTGTTGGACCTGTTGGGCAAACTGCTAGATCGGTTGCTGGCTGACAGCCTGACGGCATACCGAATGCTGTGTGGGATGAGCGGCAGGCAATTCGGTTTTCGGCAGGGGCGATCGGCGTCTGACGTAATTGCCCTGGAGGCCGACGTCTGTGGGTCGTCCCCATCATGGTGAACATCAGTAGCGCCTTTGACAACCTGTGGTGGCCTTCACCCTTCTCCTGTTTGCGGGAGAAGGAGTGTCCAGGGCCGCTATATGGCTGTCTGAGTAGCTATTGTATGGATGGGGATGTCTGGCTATCGTCCCCTACGGGGAGAATTGACAAAAAGATCACCAAGGGGTGTCCACAGGTCTCTGTTCTGGATCCACTCTTTTGGGACATAAACATGGAACCTCTCTTGGAAAGCCTGGACAATAGTGAAGATATGCTCGAGGCGATAGCCTACGCGGACGACTTCCTCCTGCTGGCGAGTGGCAGTAGCCGCGAAGATCTTGAACCAAAGATCGATAGGGCTACCAGAATCCTAACACAGTGGTACCAAAGAACTAAGATGAAAATTGCGCCCAAAAGTCATTGTACCTGTTACTAAAGGGCCAATGGGCCAGAAATCAGGCAGTGAGGACCGAGGGCTCACCAGTTATTCGGCGTCGTTAGGCCCGGTAACTGGGTGTTATCATAGATGAGAAATGGAGCTTCGCCCAACATATCGAAATGGTAACCCAAAGGTCGTTAGAGGCCTTGAATAACCTTATCGTGATTGGGCATTGGAGATTTCACCTTCCCCCAGATCTGACCAGAATTTATCACAACACCATTTCATATCAGCGCACACTCCGCTGCAGAGTGAAAATCTCATTCTGGAAACAATCCCCAGGCTGTGGCTAAGCCATGTCTCCGCAGTATCCTTTCTTTCAGGAGTGCTAGTTCTGCAAGGTTCGCTGGAGAGCTTCTGTAAAGTTTGGAAGGAAGGAGACGAGATACTGGCGGAAGTAAGGCTGTGAGTACCGGGCGTGAGTCGTGCTTCGGTAGCTCAGATGGTAGAGCACTTGCCCGCGAAAGGCAAAGGTCCCGAATTCGAGTCTAGGTCGGGCACACAGTTTTAATCTGCCAGGAAGTGTCATATCAGCGCACTCTCCGCTGCAGAGTGAAAATCTCATTCTGGAAACAATCCCCAGGCTGTGGCTAAGCCATGTCTCCGCAGTATCCTTTCTTGCAGGAGTGCTAGTTCTGCAAGGTTCGCAGGAGAGCTTCTGTAAAGTTTGGAAGGTAGGAGACGAGATACTGGCAGAAGTAAAGCTGTGAGTACCGGGCGTGAGTCGTGCTTCGGTAGCTCAGATGGTAGAGCACTTGCCCGCGAAAGGCAAAAGTCCCGAGTTCGAGTCTCGGTCGGGCACACAGTTTTAATCTGCCAGGAAGTTTCATATCAGCGCACACTCCGCTGCAGAGTGAAAATCTCATTCTAGAAACAATCCCCAGGCTGTGGCTAAGCCATGTCTCCACAGTATCCTATTTTTCAGGAGTGCTAGTTCTGCAAGTTTCGCAGGAGAGCTTCTGTAAAGTTTGGAAGGTAGGAGACGAGATACTGGCAGAAGTAAAGCTGTGAGTACCGGGCGTGAGTCGTACTTCGGTAGCTCAGATGGTAGAGCACTTGCCCGCGAAAGGCAAAAGTCCCGAGTTCGAGTCTCGGTCGGGCACATAGTTTTAATCTGCCAGGAAGTTTCATATCAGCGCACACTCCGCTGCAGAGTGAAAATCTCATTCTGGAAACACCATTCTCGCCTCCATCGTGGGTTACGGGTACGGGATCTGGGAACACTGGCTCACGAGGGTCGTGCCTGCTATGGCTGTGAGGAGGGTGCAGCTCAATATGCTTTTACGCTCGATTGGTCCCTACAGAACGTCTCCTGGGGGGGGGGGGGGGAGGGGCACTATTAATTCTCATGGGATTGTGTCCCTTGGACATTAAAATCAGGGAACAAGCAGCCTGGTATTGAGTTAAAAGAGGGGTTATTTGAAAAAACCGAACACATTCTCGGGGTGCGGGTGGGGGGACAAATTTGAAATTACAAGGAGAGGGGAAGAACGGTGGCAGGAATCCTGGGAAGAGACGGGAAGAAGGAAATAGCAGCTGCTGCCAAATATTAACGAAAGACTTCAACTCTCGCACTTCAAACCGAGCAAGGGATTGCTCCACTTCCTTAAAGGTCATGGGCCGTACCCGGCATATCTTTGCCGGTTCAGAAAGAGGGCTAACCCCTCGTGTGACTGTGGTGCTGAAATTGGCACTCTGGGCCACGTGATATACCAGTATCCCATTTTCGAAGACGTACCCACCGATCTAAGACGCCAATTACCCAGTAAAGACACATACCATCTGATTAGGGGCACAAGCTCATTCAAGATCATCAATAGTCTTGCCAGCGAGGTATCGGCAGAGGTCCTGCAAGAATATCGTAGAGACAATCTATAAATCGTGATCATAATATGACATACCCCCACCTATCCCATTCTGCCGGGGCGTGGACTGGCCGATCGCCGTGAAGGTCGGAATCCGCCACGTCTTTGAGTACGGGGAGAGGTGGGGGGGGGGGGGGGGGAGGGGGGGAGATGCGAAAAACCCGGATTTGACTTAATGCACACCGATAATGACTCATAGTACGTAGGTAGTTTTTAAGTAGACTGTAGATTTTGGACATCCATTAACAGTACCTGCAGCTATTTCCAGGTTAAGGCCAGCTCAGTGCCAGGTTGGCTCGGTGGGCACGGCCAAAAGTTGTAGGTTTATAGATCAACTGGCACATCTGTAACGCTGCAGGAGTAGCTTGTTAGGACAGTACAGCAGATAAAGTAGAAAACAGAATGTAGACTTACCCACAGCAAACAAACAGTCTCACGTCCTGTAGCAAGATAGAAGGTAGAGAACTAGTAATAGTAATAATGCTGCTAAAGTAAATTACTGTACTGTAGCAATTAAGACGCACTAATATATAAGGTGGTGGGTTATGGTCTATGAATATCATTGGTTGAATAAAGAATTTTAATTATTCCGTTTATTCGCGGGTAATTACGCACGAAATCAGTCACTAGCATCCGTTGGCGGAATCTATTACTATTTAAACAGTAGTAAAGGCTATCGTGGAAAGCTGTAGCGTGACAGACGAATTTTGATAAGCATTACAGTAATGTAAAACTTCAGCGTGAAATACTAATTACGATTTAACCATTAATCCACACATGTTGGTGTCTGGGCATTGTCAGAATGTATATTACTTAGTAATTCAATACTCGCAGTGAAAAACAGTGCGTACAGTTAACCTTTGAAAACAATAGTTTTCCACCTAAATTTGAGGCACTTTAACATTCGCAAAGTAAAGTGACGCGCCATTCGTTTCAGGCATCACAGTCAGATTTCACAAGTAATATGTTGTGTTTCTTAACAATCCCAACATCTCCATGTACAAGACTACCCTGCAATTCATTTTTAAGTACCTGGCAGGGACTTCATCGACCCACTTTCACTAAGTTTCCGCACAGTTCCACTCTCGAACAGCGCGCAGGAAACATCAACACTTAAATATTTCCGTGACAGCTCTAATATCTGTTAGTTTATTACAACGATCATATCTCCTTATGTAGGAGCGTGTCAACAAAATAGTTTCGGATTCTGAGGAGAACGTTGGAGGTGGAAATTTCGTGAAAATATCGCCGCAACGAAAAACGCCTTTGTTTAAATGATTGCCACCTCAACTCGCGTCTCATAACCATGACACTCTCTCCTCTATTTTGCGGTAACATAAAACGGACTGCCGTTCTGTGATCTTTTCTGATGCTCTCCGCCAGTCCTATCCAGTAGGGATCACATTCCGCTTGAACTCTTAGCAGGAGACGTGAAAGCGTAGTGTAAGCTGTCTCTTCTAGACTTGTTTCATCTTCAAAGTCTGGCAATATAACGCACTGGTGTCCTTCAGCACAACATTAGCTACGTGATCATTCCAATTTAAGGCGTTCGTAATTGTAATTCCCAGGTATTTACTTGAAACGACAGCTGTAGACTTGTGTAAGTTATCGTGTAACCGAAATTCAGTGGATTCCTTTTAGTACTGATGCGGATGACTTCATACTTTTCATTATTTAGAGTCAATCGTCACTTTTCAAACCATACTGAAATCTGGTCTAAATCATGTTGCATTTGGTTTTGAGCTTCTGATCGCTTCATTAGACAGTAAATGATTGCATGAACTGTAGACAATCCAAGATAGCTGCTCAGATTGTCTGCTAAATCATCTACATAGGAAAAGCAGAGAGCCTATAACACTTCCTTCGGCAAAGCCAGATAACATTTCAGTTTTAATCGACGACTTTCCGTCAGTTACTGCGGTTTGTGACCTTTCTGACAGGAAATCACAAATCCAGTCCCACAACTGCGACGATACTCCACGGAAAGGCAATTTGATTAGAGCCCGTTTGTGAGAAATTGTGAAAAAGGCCTTCTGAAAATCTATAAAAGTGAAATAAATCAGAGATCTCCTGTTGATACTACTCTTTACTTAGTGTAAATAAAGAGCTAGTTGTGTTTCATAAGAACGATATTTTCTGAATCCGTACTGCCTGTGTCAACAGATCATTTTCCTTGAGGTATTTCAGAATGTTCGAATACAGGATATGTTCCAAAATCCTGCGGCAAATCGACGTCAGTGATACGGGTCTGTAATTCATCATGTTACTCCTTCTTCGTTTCTTGAAAATTGGTGCGACCTGTGTAACTTTCCAGTCCTTAGGTACTCCGATGATACCTACTCGTAAGTCACTGCTGTTGGCAACAGTTTTTACTTCTAATTGTGGAACTTTAATTCTTCTTCTCTGGTGAACGAATTTCGTAAATTCGCTTAAGTAATTTCACTTCATTACCACTGTCAAAAGTAACATTACGATCTCTACGGTGCAGTGAAGGTATTTATTGTATCTTACCGCTGGCGTACTTCACATATAACCAGAAGCTCTTTTGATTTTCTGCCGAATTTCGAGAGAGTTTCCTTATGGAAACTATTAAAAACTGCTCACACTGTAGTTCGCACTGTTGCTGTTGTTGTGGTCTTCAGTCCTGAGACTGGTTTGATGCAGCTCTCCATGCTACCCCATCCTGTACAAGTCCCTTCATCTCCCAGTACCCACTGCAACCTACATCCTTCTGAATCTGCTTAGTGTATTCATCTCTTGGTCTCCCTCTACGATTTTTACCCTCCACGCTGCCCTCCAATACTAAATTTGTGATCCCTTGGTGCCTCAGAACATGTCCTACCAACCGGTCCCTTCTTCTCGTCAAGTGTAGTGTAACGACGTAAGTTTTGTATAAATGATTTTCTTTTGACATATGACCATGTGCAGACTCAGTCACCAACGTCAGTTACAAAATACTTCAAAATTATTTAAACTCTTTTTAAAGTTGTCTCTGAATGGTTCATGAACGAAATTGTAATTAAAACATCATCATTTGAGTCGTATGCGCAGAATTACGTCACTCAGTCCAATTGGTTAGCGCAAACGTTTTTCAATTTAAATGTCGTTTGTTTCTTCTCAGAAATTATATTAATGCAAGTTATCTGCTTCAATAAATATTAAAACTTTCAAGACTCAAACTCGCGATGAACGTTGTCAAAAATTAATAATCTTGTCAAATAAATTAGTAATACTTCTTCCTTAACATAATTCTTCATAAATAAATTCTCGGAACACGTATTTAAACTTTTGTAGTGTACACTAGTTTATTATCTTCCTATATACTACTTATGGAAGTAAACCTGAGCCTTGACAAGATAGGACTGAACATTTACAACATGACTGAACTTTCTATGACGTCATTGTTGTAGAAGCATTACAAATTTTTATCTTTTCAGTTTTTAGAAGCACGACGCAACAACTCGGTTTCAGGATCTTCTGTTGCTCTTTTGCCGTCGACCCGCGACGTATAGTGGCCAGCAACTTTCTCTCTGGTCCCAGCAGTGAAGATGCTGTCTCCGTTCGTTGCGCCGCCCTCTCCGTACATGAAACATAAAAATAAATACAAAACTTTAGATAATTCACAACCATTACATATATTACAAAATACGTAAACAAAACACTAAATTAAACTTATATTCACCAGCAAACTGGGCTAACACTGGTGGATGGGTGACGCTTCAGTTTCGCATCCCACTACACAAGTTGTGCCACAAACTCCTCGTCTCCCCAACTCTATTCAATACCTCCTCATTAGTTACGTGATCTACCCATCTAATCTTCAGCTTTCTTCTGTAGCACCACATTTCGATAGCTTCTATTCTCTTCCTGTCCAAACTATTTATCGTCCATGTTTCATTTCCATATATGTCTACACTCCATACGAATACTTTCAGTAACGACTTCCTGACCCTTAAATCTATACTCGATGTTAACAAATTTCTCTTCTTCAGAAACGCTTTCCTTGCCATTGCCACTCTACATTTTATATCTTCTCTTCTTCGGCCATCATCAGTTATTTTGCTCCCCAAATAGCAAAACTCCTTTACTACTTTAAGTGTCCCATTTCCTAATCTAATTCCCTCAGCATCACCCGACTTAAGTCGACTGCATTCCATTATCCTCATTTTGCTTTTGTTGATATTCATCTTATATCCTTCTTTCAAGACACTGTCCAATCCGTTCAACTACTCTTCCAGGTCCTTTGCTGTCTCTGACAGAATTACAATGTCATCGGCGAACCTCGAAGTTTTTATTTCTTCTCCATGGATTTTAATACCTACTCCGAATTTTTCTTTTGTTTCCTTTACTGCTTGCTCAATATACAGATTGAATAACACTGGGGAGAGGCTGCAACCCTGTCTCACTGCCTGCCCAACCACTGCTTCCCTTTCATGCCCCTCTACTCTTATAACTGCCATCTGGTTTCTGTAAAAATTGTAAATAGCCTTTCGCTCCCTGTATTTTACCCCTGCCACCTTTAGAATTTGAAAGAGAGTATTCCAGTCAACATTGTCAAAAGCCTTCTCCAAGTCTACAAATACTAGAAACGTAGGTTTGCCTTTCCTTAATCTTTCTTCTAAGATAAGTCGTAAGGTCAGTATGGCTCACGTGTTCCAATATTTCTACGGAATCCAAATTGATCTTCCCCGATGTCGGCTACTACCAGTTTTTCCATTCGTCTGTAACGAATTCGTGTCAGTATTTTGCAGCTGTGACTTATTAAACTGATACTTCGGTAATTTTCACATCTGTCAACACCTGCTTTCTTTGGGATTGGAATTATTGTATTCTTCTTGAAGTCTGAGGGTACTTCGCCTGTCTCATACATCTTGCTCACCAGATGGTAGAGTTTTGTCAGGACTGGCTCTCCCAAGGCCGTCAGTATTTCTAACGGAATGTTGTCTACTCCCGGGGCCTTGTTTCGGCTCGGGTCTTTCAGTGCTCTGTCAAACTCTTCACGCAGTATCGTATCTCCCATCTCATCTTCATCTACATTCTCTTCCATTTCTATAATATTGTCCTCAAGTACATCGCCCTTGTATAGACCCTCTATATACTCCTTCCATCTTTCTGCTTTCACTTCTCTCGTTATAATTGGGTTTCCATCTGAGCTCTTGATGTTCATACAAGTGGTTCTCTTTTCTCCAAAGGTCTCTTTAATTTTCCTGTAGGCAGTATCTATCTTACCCCTAGTGAGATAAGCCTCTACATCCTTACATTTGACCTCTAGCCATCCCTGCTTAGCCATTTTGCACTTCCTGTCGATCTCATTTTTGAGACGTTTGTATTCCTTTTTGGCTGCTTCTTTTACTACATTTTTATATTTCCTCCTTTCATCAATTAAATTCAATATTTCTTCTATTACCCAAGGATTTCTACTAGCCCTCATCTTTTTACCTACTTGATCCTCTGCTGCCTTCACTGCTTCATGCCTCAGAGCTACCCATTCTTCTTCTACTGTATTTCTTTCCCCCATTCCTGTCAATTGTTCCCTTATGCTCTCCCTCAAACTCTGTACAACCTCTGGTTCTTTCAGTTTATCCAAGTCCCATCTCCTTAAATTCCCACCTTTTTGCAGTTTCTTCAGTTTTAATCTATAGGTCATAACCAATAGATTGTGGTCAGAGTACACATCAGCCCCTGGAAATGTCTTACAATTTAAAACCTGGTTCCTAAATCTCTGTCTTACTATAATATAATCTATGTGATACCTTTTAGTATCTCCTCTTATGATTCTTGAACCAAGTGTTAGCTATGATTAAGTTATGCTCTGTGCAAAATTCTACCAGACGGCTTCCTCTTTCATTTCTTACCCGTAATCCGTATTCACGTGCTATGTTTCCTTCTCTCCCTTTTCCTACACTCGAATTCCAGTCACCCATGACTATTAAACTTTCGTCACCCTTCACTATCTGAATAATTTCTTTTATCTCATCATACATTTCATCAATTTCTTCATCATCTGGAGAGCTAGTTGGCATATTAACTTGTACTACTGTAGTAGGCGTGGGCTTTGTGTCTATCTTGGCCACAATAATGCGTTCACTATGCTGTTTGTAGTAGCTTACCCGCACGCCGTTTTTTTATTCATTATTAAACCTACTCCTGCATTACCTCTATTCGATTTTGTATTTATAACCCTGTATTCACCTGACAAAAAGTCTCGTTTCTCCTGCCAGCGAACTTCACTAATTCATACTATATCTAACTTTAACCTATCAATTTCCCTTATTAAATTTTCTAACCTACCTGCTCGATTAAGGGATCTGACATTCTACGTCCGATCCGTAGAACGCCAGTTTTCTTTCCCCTGATAACAACGTCCTCTTGAGTAGTCCCCGCCCGGAGATCCAAATGGGGGACTAATTTTTTTTCCGGAATATTTTACCCAAGAGGACGCCATCATCATTTAACCATACAATAAAGCTGCATGCCCTCGGGAAAAATTACGGCTGTAGTTTCCCCTTGCTTTCAGCCGCTCGCAGTACCAGCACAGCAAGGCCGTTTTGGTTATTGTTACAAGGCCAGATCAGTCAATCATCCAGACTATTGCCCCTGCAACTACTGAAAAGGCTGCTGCCCCTCTTCAGGAACCACACGTTTGTCTGACCTCTCAACACATACCCCTCCGTTGTGGTTGCACCTACGGTACGGCCATCTGTATTGCTGAGGCACGCAAGGCTCCCCACCAACGGCAAGGTCCATGGTTCATGGGGGGGGGGGGGGGGGGGGTTGTTCGCAATAACTTCGAAATTATTAAACCTTCGCCAGCCTTCGGCATTTTGCGTTCTTACCTAAGTCTCATTACCGGAAACTATTGTGATAGAGGCGAAGGCAGGTTACAGCTCGGAAAACCGATGAAAACCGGTATCCAGATATAGCCGTTCACCACTTAGGTGTAATAAAGTGAAACTATGCGAAATCTTTTCTGTTTGACAGTGGATCGTACCAGCTAAAGCTGAGCGTTTACAGTTTCTTGCTGTGACATTGAATTGCCCCCTCTTTTTATTGATTGGATAGCCACTGAATTGCTATTTATTTATTTAATGGGATAATATAATTAATAAAATGTGGCAATGTTATTTGAGCATCGCTTTTACTCTTCCGATTGTTGCGAGTCAGCGATAGTGCAATGCTGCTCACTTTGGAGAATACACATTTTATAAGAATTATTTGGTCCAGAAAACACTTTTGCGATCACGGTTGCGATTTAGACGGTATTCGCGTAATCGTACTGATTAAAAGTTATCGTTTCCGAAAGACGCAGGTTCGATTAAAGCTGTGTGCACTTTTGCGCGTGTAATGAAAATATTCATAACACGTCGCGTAACAAAAAGAAACATGCGAATCACAACCTTGCAATTTTTAGCTATGGGAAATGACAAGATGTTACACTTGGGAGATATTTGTTTTGAATAACATGTATTTACCTTCTCTCTCTCTCCCCTTTTTACAGCCATTCTACATTCACATCGATTAAGGAACTTTTCCTTCTCTACCGACCAGTACGGGAACAAAATTCAGACTCAACAAAATGTCTTACATCGAATTATTACATGCTTAACCCTTAACAATCATATATAGTTTCGTAGTACAAACAATGCTAATCTGTTCCGTGCACTAGAAAGTCTTTGATACACTGAGCAAAAAATGAAAATAATGAAATTATAATTACATTTTTAATATCATGAATACTTCTTTAAATCATGAAAATAAGGTTTGACATCGTCGTAATATTAATTTTCATCGTTGTAACACAACATTGCACCCTTTGGATGTACAGTCACACTTGTTTGACTGGACATCCAAGCAGGCTTTTTTCCTGGTCTGTACTGTTTAAATTTCACTGTGTTCTTTCACTTGGAAGCATGTGCTTTATTTACTTTTAAGTCTCAGGGATTTTGAGTTACGCTCCCCCATTCGGGCAAAGGCCAATGGGAAAAACCCCGGAAAAAATCCAAGGCGGAGCTAGCACATCTTCCATACCCTCTTTTTTAATTTTCAACATTTGAATATTCACTTCGTATGACATTTAATAATGGTACAATTTCGTGATAGTGCTGCTGGAGACGACGGCTGGCGACTTGGTGTACTGCAACACCGATGTCTCGCCCCATCAGGTCTGCGATGGACTGCAATGACGTGGCATGGTGCGGCAAGGGATGACGGATGATGTCGCTGCAGTATGCTGCCCTCACCGACACGTGTGCTCAGCATCCCAGCATACATTCACATGAAATTCAAACAGCAGTATCAGTTCCTTAAATTAACATCTAAATTACATCATATTTCATGCACTCTTTCACTCAACAAGAAGAATGTGTGTTTTTTTTTTTTTGTGAGGTGTTGGACTGTTTGTGAGTTTCTTTATCATGATGCAAGTCCATTCGTCCTTCCGACGTAACTGACTATCTGCAATTAAAGGTTCATGTAATTCCGTTCCAACATTGATACAGTTCTGCAACGGGTTTAATGATATAGTCAGTAGCAGCTCCCAACACTGTTACGACTCACCACTGTTGCTGACTGATCGATAAAAACACTTGCTCTTGAGTTTTAGTTTGTCTGGAGTGTTACGTCCACGTATGTGGTCCCAATAACTCTCTGAATATTTGGCATTACTAAACAATCGTAGCACAAAATTTGAAAACGAAATGGTGGTAACACAACGCACTCATTGAGCATCCACTTTTGTGTTAAATTCCACTCTTTCGCCAGTGAAATAAAGTTCGTACGCGTAGAGGATAATGTTCACAGGAAGTCTTTGTTCATAGGTCATCTGTGACATGTTCACTCCACCACGTAGTCACTTGATCACAGTTATCAAGTCTGACAAGGTAAAGTCCTTGTGCTACCCATAAGAATGTCTTTACACAGTCTAGTTACATAATGATAAATAACTGAATGATTGTACATATCAATGAAGTACATAATTGTAGTCATTTACAATATAAAAGCAAATCCTGAGTCATATACACTCCTGGAAATTGAAATAATAACAGCGTGAATTCATTGTCCCAGGAAGGGGAAACTTTGTTGACACATTCCTGGGGTCAGATACATCACATGATCACACTGTCAGAACCACAGGCACATAGACACAGGCAACAGAGCATGCACAATGTCGGCACTAGTACAGTGTATATCCACCTTTCGCAGCAATGGAGGCTGCTATTCTCCCATGGAGACGATCGTAGAGATGCTGGATGTAGTCCTGTGGAACGGCTTGCCATGCCATTTCCACCTGGCACCTCAGTTGGACCAGCGTTCGTGCTGGACGTGCAGACCGCGTGAGACGACGCTTCATCCAGTCCCAAACTTTGGTCAATGGGGGACAGATCCGGAGATCTTGCTGGCCAGGGTAGTTGACTTACACCTTCTAGAGCACGTTGGGTGGCACGGGATACATGCGGACGTGCATTGTCCTGTTGGAACAGCAAGTTCCCTTGCCGGTCTAGGAATGGTAGAACGATGGGTTCGATGACGGTTTGGATGTACCGTGCACTATTCAGTGTCCCCTCGACGATCACCAGTGGTGTACGGCCAGTGTAGGAGATCGCTCCCCACACCATGATGCCAGGTGTTGGCCCTGTGTGCCTCGGTCGTATGCAGTCGTGATTGTGGCGCTCACCTGCACGGCGCCAAACACGCATACGACCATCATTGGCACCAAGGCAGAAGCGATTCTCATCGCTGAAGACGACACGTCTCCATTCGTCCCTCCATTCACGCCTGTCGCGACACCACTGGAGGCGGGCTGCACGATGTTGGGGCGTGAGCGGAAGACGGCCTAACGGTGTGCGGGACCGTAGCCCAGCTTCATGGAGACGGTTGCGAATGGTCCTCGCCGATACCCCAGGAGCAACAGTGTCCCTAATTTACTGGGAAGTGGCGGTGCGGTCCCCTACGGCACTGCGTAGGATCCTATGGTGGCCGGCCGCGGTGGTCTAGCGGTTCTGGCGCTGCAGTCCGGAACCGCGGGACTGCTACGGTCGCAGGTTCGAATCCTGCCTCGGGCATGGGTGTGTGTGATGTCCTTAGGTTAGTTAGGCTTAAGTAGTTCTAAGTTCTAGGGGACTTATGACCTAAGATGTTGAGTCCCATAGTGCTCAGAGCCATTTGAACCATTTTGATCCTACGGTCTTGGCGTGCATCCGTGCGTCGCTGCGGTCCGGTCCCAGGTCGACGGGCACGTGCACCTTCCGCCGACCACTGGCGACAACATCGATGTACTATGGAGACCTCACGCCCCACGTGTTGAGCAATTCGGCGGTACGTCCACCCGGCCTCCCGCATGCCCACTATACGCCCTCGTTCAAATTCCGTCAACTGCACATACGGTTCACGTCCACGCTGTCGCGGCATGCTACCAGTGTTAAAGACTGCGATGGAGCTCCGTATGCCACGGCAAACTGGCTGACACTGACGGCGGCAGTGCACAAATGCTGCGCAGCTAGCGCCATTCGACGGCCAACACCGCGGTTCCTGGTGTGTCCGCTGTGCCGTGCGTGTGATCATTGCTTGTACAGCCCTCTCGCAGTGTCCGGAGCAAGTATGGTGGGTCTGACACACCGGTGTCAATGTGTTCTTTTTTCCATTTCCAGGAGTGTATTTTCTCGAAAAGGTGCTCCTGGACTTACCAAGAATTGTGCAGTGATAAACACAAGTCTGTATATGTTTGTCTGTGTAATGATCTGTTCAGTCATGGACAACATCTTGTTCGACCTGGTTTATAGCTCATGCAAGTCCGAGCACTAACTTACAGTGGAAAATTTGTTAAACGTATACGTAACTCGCGTAAACTTTACATGTCGTAAGTGTATCCTGTACACAGTCTGAAAGGAATAAAAAGAACATAATCTGCTCACCCTAGTGAGTTCAAAATAGTTAACAATCAACAAAATGAAACGTATATTTTCTAAAGTCACTATATGCTACTGTTGTGTGAAATATGCAGTTCTGTTCACTGTTCATAGTTTCACACGCATAAGTTCCTGAAAGTTTACTAAATCTCAACAAGTTTGTATTATGTTTGATTAAGCGTCTTAGGGTGGAATCATCTTGAAGCAATTCTTCTTCTCCTTGCTGCAGCTCGCCGTCCTCTTCTCCGTCGAACTGGAACTGAAATTTTCTTACAACTCATTGGTATTCTGAGAGTCTCTTCCTCCAAGCAGTACTGATGCTTCCAATGTTGTATGTTCCTATTCTCCCACACGCCACATCGCAGTGTGTCCATGAAATACTTATACATTAGTCCATTAATTAATAATTGTCACTTAGCCTACTCGCACAGTACTTGAGTCTTTGATGTTTGACTTCACCTCATTACGACACACGTAAAAGGTCATCTACTGTACTTAAGATACATATCTTTTCAAGTCTTTGTGATTGTATAGTCCTTTCTGTCTATTTGAGTTGGGATGGACCAAGAAATAACTATTTTTATGTGATGTACCTAAGATCACAAATGGTCCCATTTCTTTTGTTACTGCTTCCGTTTTCGCGCTGGGTATTGAGTACGTTTGATGACAGTAAATTTCATGGGGAAACACTTGCATGTCGTACACGTAACCTTTAATTAGTCCAGTTTTTTCAAAAATATTTTACGATAATTAGTAAGTGTGTCTAATAATTGCTTTTGTTGCAGACTGTCAAGACCAGAGGATTGTTGTACTTTTTCTACTATTTCAGAGAGGTGGATATTCTCCTCGTCCTTCACATCTTCCATGACCGGGAATGTACTGCAATTGAAACTATCTTGAAGCCGCCATAAATGTGCGCGAATCGGTTCTATCTTTAAAATTTGACAATATTTGCCATGCAATTCTTTGGTCTTTACCAAATCTAACCTGCCGCTCGTGTCACCGAAACACATGCTGCATTCACCGTTTGGGAGATCGATTATAGTTTCCGTCTCTCGTAAAATATCTAATCCGAGGAGACAGTTCACGGCTAAATTCTTTACAATAAGGAAGGTGCACTCTTTGGGTCCCATTCCTAAATTAATAAAAATCCGTGTCTGTTCCGAACTAGTTGGGTTTTCTGACTAAAGGCTCCTGTAACTCGACAATTAGTGACTGGAAAAACCGGAATCTTTCTAATCTTCTTTAAGTGAAGAAATAACGATTCATTCAGCACAGGAACAGGTGCTCCAGTATCTAAAATCACCGTAGTTTGAATACCATAAATATCACAAACTATAGCTGCTTGTACAACTTCCTGTTCAAACAATTTACACTTCTTCCGAAAATCTTGACATAATTCCTCTCATATATCGACTCCGTCATTATATCTTGACATCTGCATAGTTGAACTACGTTGCTGAGCAACATCAACAGAATTATTCCTACACACTGCATTTTTCGCGTCGTTCGACCCGATCGCTGCTGATTCTATGCGACACACATTCTCATTGTCACTACAGCTGGTTGTCAGCACGCTTGGTTGCTCGTTATTACTAACATCATTCATGCAAGTGCCCCCTAGACACCCTGCGACTGACACACGGGAGCAGAATGTCGTCGCATCTAGTTTGACTGACTGGTACTGGTTGATGGTTGCGGTTCACTTACCTCAATGATCTTGATATTTTGATTCGGTGGTTGCCATGGCTGCGCATTCATATGATGCTGCATGTTATTTGACATATTTGTATTGTACGGGGGTTGTACATGATTGTTGTGATATTGCGGTGGCCTAGGCTGCTGCCATTGCTGTTGTGCATAATTCTGTGTTGACCAATTATGTGGTGGTTGCATGTTTTACTGATTATTTGAAAAATTACCGTTATTGAAATTGGCGTTAGCTCTAAAATCTCGTTTCCGTTTCTTTGAAAAGTTTCCGTTATTGTTTTGTCCGCTATTGTTTTGTGGATGATAATTGTGATTCGGTCCATTACTGTACTGTCCACTTACGTTCCTATTGTGGTTATGCCCTCCTGAATAATTCGGACTATTCCAATGATTTTGATTCCTATAGTAGGTGTTTCTATTACTATTGTTCTTGTGGTTTCGTCCAATGCCATTACCATTACCATTATTCGACGAATTATTCCCATAATGGTGTCTGTCCTCTTCGATAACCAAATCTAAAGAGTACAGTACAGATACAAAATGTTCCACGTTGTCTTCAGGAATGTGAAACAATTTGTCCTTTAAATCACGCGGTAACTTCTCCTTTAATATCTTTAAAACATCACACTCAGGAATTGGTGTGGATAAATATTTCACTTTGTCCTGATACTTTTCGAAATATTTCCGCAAAGTACCGCCAATTCTATTAAATGGCTCAGGACTATAAACTTCTTTTCTTAATCGTTCTTGTACCCCACGCGACCAATACTTGTTTGGAAAAGCTTGTTCAAATTCATCGAAGGAGCGGCATTGTTCAACTTTCTGTGTCGCGAACAACGCTGGCTCACCTTGAATATGGGTAATGGTAAAGACAATTTTCTCCCTTTCGTTCCAGCTTTTTGGCATTATTCCGCGGATCCCTTTGATAAGCACAATTGGATGGGGTCCGTTCTTATCATTGGTAAAGTTCTGAAACTGTGAATTCTTCACTAAAGCATCCTGAGTCACCAGTGATTATGGTCCTGATAAGCGGATGTTACTCCACGTGTTGGATTGAAATTATTGCCCGTCTGCCCCGTACTTTCAATTAAAGGCGTTTCATAATGATCAGGGTGTGTTTCTGTGATACTAACACACTCCGGTGAACTGTTATGAGTTGTTTGCATACGTGTTTCATTAAGCACTTCCTGCACGTTTTGTAATTCAGTCTGGAGTTCATGAATCTTTGTGTTGTTTTCATGTCTCATTTGTGTTCGTGCTCGTTGTAACATCACAGGTAGTTCCTTCTGTATAACAGTACTAATTTGTTTGTCTTTGTCATTTAACCATGTGTTGAATGTGGTCACAACGCGTTCTTCTTGTTCTTTGCATTTTTGTTCTATTACGTTTTGATTATCAACCGTAAGGTTTTCTATACGTGTACTTATGTTGCGTATTTCTGCTTCCAAAGAAGTGTGTGTTTGTTGTAATTTGTCCACATCCTGGGTTACTTGCTTTACATTCCGTGGTAAGTCATGGTATGTTTGTTGCCTACTTGAAATGTTGTTCTATATAGCAGACAACTGGTCTTCTATTTGCTGTCGTAGCTGGCGATCGTGCTCTTTTAACCGGTTTTCAAGCTTTTGATCTATCTCTTTTGAGAACTGTGAAAAGCTTAACTGCGTACGCTCATGTAATTGACTGATGCGTTCATCCAAGGTCCTAATCCGTTCATCTACTCTGCTAATACGTTTATCTAAATTATTATTAATCTCAGTGGCACGCTGTATCTGTGATTGTCCCTGTATTTTAAACATTTGTTCCATTTTCATCATTAAAAGAGAAAATTGATCCATTACAGTTTGTGTTGGCTCTACCGGTGGTAAATCGACTGTAACTGGTGTCTCTTGTGGTTCTGCTTCAGTATGCACTTGAACTACCGTCTGTATTCTGCCTGAGTGTTCTACAGCAGATGGATCACTGACTTTAATATTAGTGTCCTTTTCTATATCCTCTGTCTGATCTGAAAAAATATTATCAATTTCTACATCACTAGTTATTCCTTCCTCCTCTGAATGTTGTACAGTTACTTCCTGCTGTGTAGCTTTTCTTACACGTCGCACTGTTTTCACCATGTTTGCAAATGTTTTGGTGCAAGTCTGATCGGGAAAACATCACACGCAACACATCAATTATTCCGTCACACAAAACATAAAATAATTACTACACTGCACCAGATTTGAATCAGTACTATAAATGTTCCCTTTCGTTCGATTAAAATTCAGTTCCAATCTCGTTCAGTTAACCTCTACTGAAAACACTTGATGCTGTATTTTACTGATCCTTCTCGCAGTAAAATACAAATACAGCACCAGGTTGAAGAAGATGTGCCTACCTTACGCAGTGCTTCGTTGTGCTGCCGCTGGGATGGAATGGTACAACAAAATTACCGTGCTTAGGTTCGTCGTAGATTTCCGCTCATTACAGCATGAAACAAATAGAAAAAACCATATTAGCACATACATATAAGCTAGTCCTGTCAATAGGTTGCCTCTGAATTGCCCCCTCTGTTTATTGATTGGATACCCACTGAATTACTATTTATTTATTTAATGGGATAATAATAATTATTAAAAGATGGCAATTTTATTTGAGCATCGCTTTTACTCTTTCTATTCTTGCGAGTCAGCGATAGTGCAATACTGCTCGCTTTGGAGAATACACATTTTATAAGAATTATTTGGTCCAGGAAACACTTTTGCGAGCACGGTTGCGATTTAGACGGTATTCGCGTAATCATACTGATTAAAAGTTATCGTTTCCGAAAGACGCAGGTTCGATTAAAGCTGTGTGCACTTTTGCGCGTGTAATGAAAATATTCATAACACGTCGCGTAACAAAAAGAAACATGCGAATCACAACCGTGGTCAAACGAAGAAAATATATGATAACATAAATGTTCTTCGCTGTTATTGAGGACAGGCTCAAATTAGACCTTGCAATTTTTAGTTATAGGAAATGACAAGACGTTACACTTGGGAGATATTTGTTTTGAATAACTTGTATTTACCTTCTCTCTCCCTCTCATTTTTACCGCCTTTCTACCTTCACATCGATTAAGGAACTTTTCGTTCTCTACCGACCAGTACGAGAACAAATTTTCAGACTCAACAAAATGTCTTACATCGAATTACAATCATATATAGTTTCGTAGTACAAACAACGCTAATCTATTCCGTGCACTAGAAAGTCTTTGATACACTGAGCACAAAAATGAAAATAATAAAATTATAATTACATTTTTAATATCATGAATACTTCTTTAAATCATGAAAATAAGGTTTGAGATCGTCGTAATATTAATTTTCATCGTTGTAGCACTACAACATGTGTTGTCGCTACTGCGTCACCACTGTTAGCATTTGAAGCTTATCTTAAAATAGACGAATAATGTCGCATTATCAGCCGTTAAATTTACATTTTAACGACAGGAACATTTTAATTTTCAAACCTCCATTTATTTCCTCATATTTTTCTATTTTTGATTAGATACCTGAGTTGTTTGCTTCTGGTCTCTACGTCATTTCTTTTTAATGCCACGAGAACACTGCGTACAAGTTCTTAGCATACTTAAATAAGAGACAGACGAATATTGTATCCTCGGACGGCCTGTTATGATAATTATTAATAATTCCTGCTCTGCGTCGCTCAAGATTCAGACTGTGCCTATATTTTACTTACTTTTGATGATATGGTTTTATTCTCTTAAATAATCCACAACTAGGTTTGTTTTTAATGGATTCCGAGCCGTGCCACTTCACCAGTTCAACAGTAATGTCAACTATGACGATACGAACGGAAGGACAACCCCACACCAGCCATTATTTCGTTCTAATTTTTAGTTTAAGTGAGCCAAGTATTGGAGAATGTTGGTGAAGATAGAGGTATACACATGTGTGTGTGTGTGTGTGTGTGTGTGTGTGTGTGTGTAAGAAAGAGAGAGAGAGGAGGGTGGGTAGAGTTTATTCAATAAAAATCCGCTTCAGTTGCCGGTAATTTTCTTAATTTATTCCAAGACCCGTGTCGACATCTAAAACTTCACCTAATAATTACAAGAACACAGATGTGTGGTTCTATTTATGTTCGTTGTTGATGTTAGTTCGTTGTTAGCTTCGTAAGGATGAAGCGATGGCTAGTGTTGCCAACTGTTACACATTCACACTTGCAATCGGTTACTTTCTCCGTCTATATTTTTTGTGCTTATTTTTCATTTAGTGTTACGAATCTGAAACTGCTTGGAGATGTGAGATTCATTACGTTCCAAGGGAATATAAAAAGTTGTCACATTTCAGTTCAGCAGCATAATACGAATATCTTGATCTGGAGTATCCTCTTGTCTGGTGTTTTTAGTGAAACTGGCTGAGCTCACCGTTGCATGAGTGGTCACTAATCTTATTGTACTGAAGTATTACCTTAAGATATTTCACGTCTATGTTTCCATTTATTTCCCGTTCAACTAAACTTGATGACTCTGCATGTGACGTGATGTAGAATATAACGCATTATTTATTTATTTATTTATTTATGCATTTATTTTACTATTTACTCGTACCTCTGGGACAGAGTAACATGAAGATGTACGTCAAAATACTATTACCTTTTGGCTGAAAAACCTTTGAGAAATATAGAAACGCGGTTTGGAATATGAACGGCTGGAGAAGTAAAGTTCAGAAACCATATTGTCGTATAATACGTTTGTCCCTCTAAAATAATTTCTATCTATGAGGGACTTCAGGTAAAACTTTCTTATTAATCTATTGGAGACATTAGATATTCTACTGAGGTAATTATGATTCCATTACTGTCAAATATTTCAGGAACCGAATTTAACGTTATTTATTTCTATTTAAGATAAAGGCGACCCGTGCGATGTTTTGATACTAAACTGAAAACGAGCTACTATATATATGAAATGATGTGAATGAAAGGGAAAGGAAGGGTAAGAAATTCGTGACTTCCAGCCGCACAGGGCATTGCGGTGGCGCAGTGGTGAAAGTTGACAACGTGTGCCGGACTCGGACTCGAATCCGGATGTTTTGCTACTCTAGAATCATTGCCGTTATCGCGTCGGCCCTCAGGTCACGCTGTGCATCCATCCCAGATTCTCAACTTATCGCACACTGCAGTGCAGAGTCCATCGTCCGTTACCAAACTATTCCTTAGGAATTTGGACTATGTTAATGGTCTGACAAGAAAACAAATGTGAAGGAGCCGTCGTGCTCTTACAGAAATGCTCTCGTATGTATTTGAGTGTTGACTGTTCTGTCGGAAATTTATGTTATAGCTTTTCAAACTAAGCAACCGCCGCCATTGTGTCCCGCCAGGGGATGCGCACACTCTGCCTCACCGACTTAACGGCGATGCGCATGAGCCTCCTCTAAGTCGTTTTCCACCGGTAACTGCAGGACTGCCATCCAAGGACAAGTGCTGCGAGTCATGTTGGACAAGGACGCTATGAGTATTTTCTGTCAACTTATCTAAAAAGAACACTTCGCTCGGATTTGATGGAAGGTAGCCTTGAAACCTTGTCTGGCACTTGTATCTACAGAATTCACAGGCAAAGTGGGATTACTGAACCTTAGTCATCGGCGCTTGTTGGACTTGTTTGGGGAGAACCTTAATGTATGGACTATACGAACAACTATTTGGAGTTATCTGCTGTGCCCTAGGGTTTTTTTTTGTGCTATGTGCAATATTGTTTTCGGTTTGGGTTAACCCCAATATTATTGCAAGAGTTTACTGATTCCAACATGCCAACTTACATTGCTAAATCTATTAATGCCACAGATATTCCTGTCCGTCGGGTATGAGCCCTATTGCTAAATCATGAACACTGTTTCTGATCGTTTTTTGTAATTATTTTGTACTCAAGATTAACGCAAGTTTACGTTTACTACCAACTGTTTTAGATGAAGCGACATGGATGTTGTTTAAATTTTATTTATACATTATTTTATGGTACTAGCTTCAGTTATCGCAACTTTCATGGGTATATTCTCTCTTGGCTGTGATTTTCAGTCTATTTAACGCCATGTTTCGCTAATGTAATGAGACAATCGCTACCTATTTATGAGACTTCAAGAAATATTTCTATGACAAGTTTGTTTGTGTTGCCATCCTCCGCAGCAAGCATATAAATACTTGTTTTGCACCGAGCGAGGTGGCACAGTGGTTAGCACACTGCACTCGCATTCGGGAGGACGACGGTTCAATCCCGTCTCCGGCCATCCTGATTTAGGTTTTCCGTGATTTCCCTAAATCGCTTCAGGCAAATGCTGGGATGGTTCCTTTGAAAGGGCACGGCCGATTTCCTTCCCCATCCTTCCCTCACCTGAGCTTGCGCTCCGTCTCTAATGACCTCGTTGTCGACGGGACGTTAAACACTAATATCCTCCTCCTCCCTCCTCCTTGTTTTGCTAATAAAACTTCCTTTTTCTGCTGCTAGTTACTTTATTTATCCCATACGCGTTTCGCTTTCTCCTGATCAGTGGGATCTATAACGATACAGGTTTGTTAGTTTTAGATTATTAAACAGTTCACTTCGTGATTTTTTTGTAAAAAAAAAGTAATTACTTACGATTTGCTGATCTGCGTTTCCTCACATCTGGTCAGGAGGTCGCACTAACACTTTTATCGCTACCATCTAATAAAATCTTTGTGTTCTGACCTTCCATACACTGTTCACTATGTTTCTCACTCTTTTTTGTGGTGGAATATTGTTCTTTTGTCACTCGATACAACTATTTCGTCGTACACTGTTTTTCACAACGTAAACATTGCGACTCCATTAAGTGTGTCATCTTCATCAAACATGTACGACGAAATAGTTGTATCGAGTGACAAACGAACAATAGTCCACCACAAAAAAGTGTGAGAAACATGGTGAACAGTGTATGGAAGGCCAGAACACAAAGATGTGATTATATGGCAGTGATAAAAGTGGTAGAGTGACCTCCAGACCAGATGTGAGGAAACGCATATCAGCAAATCGCAAGTAATTACTTTTTTTTACAAAAAATCGCCAAGTTAACTGATTAATAATCTAAAACTAACAAACCTGTATCGTTATAGATCCCACTGATGATGCCTTAGAACAGGAAAAGACGAAACGCGTATGGAATAAATAAAGTAACTAGCAGCAGGAAAAGGAAATTTTATTTGCAAAACAAGTATTAATATTTCTATGATTTACTTAAAGATTGTATTTCATGCGGATTCATACCTGATCAATGGCTTTTTTGATCAGATGTGCTTACAGATGGTAATTCATGATTTAACTGAATGGTTGCTGACGCTCTATGTATATTTTTTTTTTTTTGAACGTATGGTAACTGATATATTTTTCTGCCTCTTCTAATAGAGCCTGAACTAGTCTTGTGTACTATTGAATTCATTTTGAGACAGAGGCTCTACGCAATGTCATGATTTCAGACCTCAACAGAAAGTGGTTCAGTATTCAGATTTTAATTCGTTGTTACTAATTTTCTTGTACTCGTTTGTCAAATTTCATGTGTTGAAAGACATTCATAGTGAGTGTTGGTTTCAATAAATATGTCTTTTCTGGTTGAAGGATTTTTGTTTTTTTGTGGCCTGGCACCTTACCATTCCAAGCCTCTCGCTTGATAACGTGTTTCAGTAAGTTTAATTGAAAATGATATTAACATGTATGCAGCTTCTATTGTGATGCTGTCAATCGAGTACAAACGAAACGCAGCATAGAAACAATGCTCTAATTGCCAATTGTTTTGGTACGGAATGCAATAATCATGTACTGCTGTAATTTGTCGCTATATTCTGCTCTTTATACATTGAAATGTAATTAGTTTCTGGATTGCATTAAAAGCTTGCTATTCACAACACTGATGAAGCGCCGTCGACGTCAGCGGCTCGTAAACGTGTCTCGAAATTTTGTACGGTGTGACTGCACTACAGCAACTATGAATATTTTTTTTTTTTTTTTTTTTTTTTTTTTGCAGTTACGTGAAGTTTATTCGCATGCAGCGTTCTCGTCTTAACTTGCCCAGCGACATACGAAAAAAAGAAAATCATACGAACGCAAGCTATTTGTTAAAACTCGTTTTTCCTAAGCAGTCTCTTATTGTGGGGGTACCATCTACTAGTGTCTACAAACCACGGTTATGTGCATCTCATAGAGCGACATACTACGGTTTCTTTGCGTTCCATTAGCGCAGTGATCCACAAAATGGGGATCATTACTGTCTGGGAGTACAATGAAATTTGAGGGGTAGAAACCAAAAGGTTCTGATTGTATATCAGTGACGAAACTCTTTATGAAAGATCAGTACTATTGTCATAAATATTCCAAGCGTCCAATACAGATTGCATAAGAATAATTATTACTTTTTCAACTATCATCATTAATGCATGAAACAACCCACTGGCGGTTATTGCTAGTTATAGGAATGTCTTACACATCGTACATATCCATACTTAGGGCTTTGTACTGTGCCTTTATAAAGAAACACGTAACTAATGAAAGATGTCTCATTAAAATTTCTTCTTCAGGTGTAATTGATCAGTAATTGGCTCTTTACTACTCTGAAACAGATGAACGAACTAATTGATAGCACGACATTAACTACTTAATGGGTACCATAATTCTGTTAATATCATTAGTGGCAGTGGTAAAAACAAAGCACTAGCGACCTTCAAGCTTCCGAATTTTGCCATTGCAGAAGTAAGGAATCCCGCAAGTGATTTACAAGGAGTAAGTATAGTGCACGCATTTTAAACTCGTTGTTTTTAAATGGTGTAAAGGGTGCACGTGAAGCAACTGTCGCTAGGTACGTCAGTGGTGAGAGCACGTTTTGTAAGAAGTGTCTACCTTCATTGGGGATAGTTATCTTTCATTTCTGAGAAAGAATGTGCCGATAATCGTTTATTCTAACACACGCACCACTCGAACACAGCACGTGGAAAAGAAACGTGACATTGAAGATTTATAGATGTGAACGTAGATTTTTAAGTATGATAGCAACGGGAACAAAAATAAGGAACTGAATGGAGTTGGAGCATAAGCTATGATGTGCACTGACAGAAAACAAACCAAAAGTAAAAAAGCTGTTAGAAAAAGCAATAATAATTTGTCTCTTTAACTCATTAGCTCTTGGTTTGATAAAATATCTAAAGAAAGTAAATATAATTTATCTGTCATTGTCTTAAAAATAAAAGTGTTCAAATAAAATTCGTTTTAATTTTTCATTGCTGCCGTGTTCCATGGCTTTCAGGATAGTACGTGAGAAAAACGCAAGTCGGGTTTCGCAACACCAATGTTTGTGGATTACAATCTCGTTAGGATAGAGAGGGTATTTATGTTCTAGATGCCGCTTAATAATTGAGCTCTTGTATTCTAAGACGGATGTCTACGATATTGAGTGATATTTTTGTGCATCATTCATGCTATCCATCTCGTAAACTAACGACATACAATTAGTTCTGATGCACAAACAAAATTCTTCTGGTGCTGTAAAAGCATGGATATTTTGTGAAGCAGAAGGATACAACTGATGTATCAATCGTAACAACTATGGCAGTGGGTGGCGTAGCGGCGGGAGGGGGAATCATTCGCTCGAATTGCGAACAATTGAGACCCAGTCATATGGCGCATTGCTATCTACAGAAAATCCATCTTTGTTTGCGTATATGAAGTCCATGAATGGCTTCATTCGTCTCCAAGTATCCGAACATAACCATTTTCAGTCAATTATCGGTTCAGTTGGACCAGTGGACATAGTCCAATTCATGTAAACATGGCATTAACCATTACGGAGCCACGAGCAGCCTGCTCAGTACCTTTTTGACAACTTGGGTTCATGCCTTCTCGGGATCGAACCTTACCATCAGCTCTTACCAACTTAAATCAGGGCTCATCTGACCAGGCCACCGTTTTCCACTCGTCTAGGGTCCAACTGGTATAGCCGGCCGGAGTGGCCGAGCGGTTCTAGGCACTACAGTCTGGAACCGCGCGACCGCTACGGTTGCAGGTTCGAATCCTGCCTCGGGCATGGACGTGTATGCTGCCTTAGGTTAGTTACGTTTAAGTAGTTCTAAGTTCTAGTGGACTGATGACCTCAGAAGTTAAGTCCCATAGTGCTCAGAGCCATTTGAACAATTTTTTTCCAGCTGGTATAATCACGAGTCCAGAAAAGGCGGTGCAGGCGATGTCGTGCTGTTAGCAAAGGCACTAGCGTCCGTCGTCTTCTGCCATACCCCATTGAAACCAAATTTCGCCGCACTGTCCCCACATGTGTTCGTCGTTTGACCAACATTGATTTCTACTGTTATTCCTCGCAGAGTTGCTTGTGTGTTAGCGCTACAAAACTGCGCAAACGCCGCTGCTGTCGGTCGTTAAGGCCGTCGGCCAGTGCGTTGTCTGTGGTGGGAGCTAATGCTTCCAGTTTGGGATTCTCGGCACCCTCTTGACACTGTGGATGTCGTAATACTAAATTCCCTAACGCAATTTCCGAACTGGAATCTCTCACATGAATAGCTCCAACTACATTCCGCGTTCAAAGTCTGTTAATGCCCGTCCTTCGCCCACTATTACGTCGAAAACCGTTTCACCTGAATCACCTCATTGTGCATATCGTTTTCACTTGTGCAAGGGAATTTTGGTCGAAAATGAAACCATGAAATTAAACTTGCCTCTCTGCTGTGTTACAGTCATACATATCCATGCTTCCATAGCATTCCTATGGTAGGAGCTATATACAGTAGAATCTGTGGAACTCTTGATCGACAATGAGCGACCATAGGTTCTCGATTCCTCCCCGTCCTTTCCGTTTAACCTACGTAGACTTTCGCCTCATATAAACAATACGTCTTTTTATTTAGTGGATGAATCGTAGTTTCGTGATAAGTCCTAGACACGCTGGAACAGATGGATCTGTTTGCCTCGGTTTTACTACGGTAACGTGGCCAGGCGTTGCCTCCAGTACAAGGATGGCTGTAGGGGACTGGAGTCACGGCGCTGCTATCTAGCGTCGCCTGGTGTTCGCTAACAGAGTTACGATTCGTTAGCGTCGCCGCCGCCGCGGGGAGCGCTAATCGAGTGTAGGCACCAAGTTCGGAAGGCAGGTCACCGCAGGGCGCGCCGGTGCAAATTTGATCAGCGCCAGCACGAGGTGAGGGTCCGCTGCGTCTTTGTTCGCTCCGTCTGCTTCTGGAGGCTGCCCCCCCGGTGGCCTCTGAGCAAACTTGGCACTTGGCCAATACACCAAGTAGCAACTGTTGCAGCGGAAATTACTGGAAATAATAGCGAACACAGTTACATGTTCTAAATGTTTCACCAGTGCAATTGTTTGGCGTCTGATGGGATTATTAGAGCCCAAACTACTTTTAGAAGACGAATGCGATTTACACGGCAAATATGCACGCGTTCCAGGATATACAGAAACATTTGTTTATATTTCAGTGCCAATTAAGGTTTATAACTTTATTTGTCCAACGTTGTACACAGGAGCTTAAACATTTTTACGCATGACGAATTGCCTGTTGACTTCTGTCTCGTGTTCTTCGGCAGACGTATGAAGGATGAATTTTTGAGGTTTCGCCAGCACGAGTGGCAAGGGGAGAACCGCACAGGAAGTGACCACGGAAAAGCCCTTGGACGTTGAAGCAGCAGGTACATATAATCTGCGGTCGCGATCTCGACTGCATTCCGCCATCAGCAGTGGATGGTGAAGCTTTGACAATGCCAGTCGTTCGTGCTGGCGAAATGTCAGGAAAATTTTCAGACGTCGGCCGAAGAATCCTAAACAAAATCAATCAGACAATTTGTCAAAAAGTGGCCACGAAAACCATAAGAGTTTTTGTGCATGTTGGTAGGCCACAGTTCAATGTGGGCACGGTTTGTTGGTCGTCACAGAGCGACAACAGTACTCCACTTATCGCCACATGTTCATAAACGTGACAAGTACTATGGCCTCTGCTGCGTCGTAGATTCGTTGTCTCAAATCTACCAGATGTCGAAGGTTCGTTCTGTAAATAATGTTCAGGTAAAGCCTCGTGCACTGAAATCCAGCGGAGTCAAAACAGGATATCGAGGAGGCCAAGCATTGCCGGGCCTCCCCTCCCCCCCCCCCCCCTTGCCGCCTCTTCCCTCCTATCCAACGGCCAAGAATTGTCGTCTCATGGAGAAATGTAGTAACATCCCCATGATAGTCCTGCTGGAAAATTATGTCGGGAGGCAAATGTGGAACTGCGTAGTTTGCTAACATGTAGCGACAGGCGTGCATCACATTTTGAGAAGTGTTTCTATCTATTGCGTATTTACGCAACAACATAAAATGTCGAGTTTCTTCGTTACAAGCATTTGTTTGTGTGTACCTCTAGCCCCGGCACACCGTATAAAGCCAGTGATTAAATTTGCTACGTAAGGAAGGATAGCAAGTAACGAAATTATTCTGCAAGTATACTTGGAAGAACACGGGACTGAATCTGTGTCGTGGCAGATATGGTGCGAAGTATAGTACACGGAGATGCCACCTCTTCGGTTGGTGAGACGGACGCCAGCCGGTGGTGCAGGCACAGAGGCGTGGAGAAAAAATAAGAGACGTGAGTTCTCCTAACCCTAGTGTTCCAGTCTTTTGTTTACTAGACGAAGCCTTTCCCTCAGACCACGATTTTAAAAAACACCCTCGTGGCACAGAGTCACCTCTGCAGTGTAATTTCACCCAGGCTGCATAATTAAGAATCGCGGACATAGTTTACGTGACAACAGTGCGATTCGTTCCAAAACTGCCAGCCAGGGGCTCTGTGAGAGAGATAAAAATATAGTGCAGTCTGGCTCAAAATGGCTCTGGGCACTATGGGCTTAACATCTATGGTCATCAGTCACCTAGAACTTAGAACTACTTAAACCTAATTAACCTAAGGACATCAAACAACACCCAGTCATCACGAGGCAGAGAAAATCCCTGACCCCATGCAGTCTGGTGTTTTTCTTTCAATGAAATAAATTAAAAATCGGTATAATACAGGTTTCTCACAGAATATGGAACTTTTTTGTGGCTACGTATAAGTCGTTATTTTTCTTCCAAAGTACTGAAATTACTCCTTGCCCTCTGGGTCGGTCCCCTCCCTTACAAGCAACCATACTGGCGCCCTTGCAGCCGGCTGCTAAGCTCGTTCATGTTTAACAACTCTAGAGTTCTTGCAACTACTTCGCTACGATACTGTTGGATCTCAAAGGTCGACGAGTTGGCACCGTGGAGGTATAAAATAAAAGTAGAGGTCCCGAAGTGACAACTGTGAAGCCAAGAAATTCAGTTTGTAGCCACCTTGATCCGACCAAAATACATGTGTTCTAAGGTTGTGTGATAAGTTTCGTCTCTAATTTTTTAAAAGATTTAGAACTAAAGCTGAGAAAATCGGTATTTTGGTCGGATCAAGATGGATACACACTGAATTTCTTGGCTTCACAGTAGTGACGTCAGGGCCTCACCTTTCATTTTGTACCTCCATAAAGACGTGTTTAGGTTTTGGTTGTACGAATCGTTCCGACTCTGACGTGAAATAAAAGGAATAACATTTTAAATGTTAACGGTCTCGTTAACGTGCTATTTTGGCACTTTTACTGAGAACAGATTTGTGCTACTTCTTGTAGTTTTTCTCCCGGTCGGAAAGCTCGGTGGGAGAATTCAGTGAGGATACAGAAATGGCGAGTGTTTAAATGGAACACGACATTTACGTTCTCAGCATTTTTGAGAAGAGAACTTCGACTGATCGCTCTCAACCGTTGACTTACGGAAAGTAGTGTGCCGTCAAATTTTCCTGCTAACCCAACACATTTGCTAAAGGTACGTTAATTCACAAATCTGAAGTTCACATTTCTTAGTAAAATATATCTGCCACGGATAATCGAGAAGTATCGAATAACTTACTTTCTCAGTAGTTATGTTCTCCGATCACATACTCATTTACAAAAGTTAACTATAATTTAATAGATCTAAACTATATATGGGACGCAGTCTAGTTTCACGATTCCAATTATTTCCTTAAGTACTGGTATTTCTAGAAGATTGTTTCACAGTAACGTTACTTTACTTAAATGTGCTTGTAGGTACCAGAAACAAGTTGTATCTATGTGGCCATCGAGGGGGAGGGGTGATAGTTAACTTAGTTTTCCCCTGATATTCTTCTGTCATAACTCTTCCCGAACAGACCATGAAGGTCCAATGGTACCGACCGGCCGCCGCGTCTTCCTCAGACCACAGGCGTCACTGGATGCGGATATGGAAGGGCATGTGGTCAGCACACCGCTCTCCCGACCGTATGTTAGTTTTCGTGACCAGAGCCGCTACTTATCAGTCAAGTAGCGCATCAGTTTGCCTCACAAGGGCCGAGTGCACCCCGCTAGCTAACAGCACTCGGCAGATCGGATGGTCACCCATTCAAGTGCTAGCCCATCCCGACAGCGCTTAACTTCGGTGATCTGGCGGGAACCGGTGTGACTACTGCGGCAAGGCCGTTGGCAGTCCACTCACCGTGTATCTAAATTACTTATCGCAAAATCACAGATCCTCTATTAGGCAGTTCGTTGATGGTGCTGTTGAACAGACAGAATTCTAGCGGTATGCAGAAAGAGTTGCTGAGGATAACTGGTTGGTTCTCGTTGAAGTTATGGTTCTATTGTTAAACATAGAAAATATCGTAAACCTCTACCACAAAATTAAATGTAGCGTGACACACAATTTTGTAACTATTTTCTGTTGGACCAGTTACATTAACAGTATGTCAAGTGACAGCACGCATGATGATACATTGTGCTAGTTAAAGAAGGCTCAGCCCTCAGACATTTAGACGCCGAGGGCATAAGTGTTCAAGTCTTTCCCTCAAATGTTTATCATTCACAGCTCCATACATAGGACAGATCCTAAACTGTCAACAATATTTTCTGTCAGGCTAATGAGAGTTTTATAAACCAACTAAATACTTATTGGAAAGTAAGATTAATATTTCTGAAGGGGGCTAAAATACGAGTACTTTTTAATCTTTAACATGTTATGTTTTCTTTAGAAACGGAAGAAGAAAGAAATCTCCATCTCTCAGGGAAAGACCTACCTACCCACCTTCAATGTTGGCTTCTACTAGCGAAATGCTGAATGAAATTTCTTCTCTTATTCGTCACTACATTTCAGGAGAACTAAACCTACCCAAGACATACTCAGCAGCTGGAGAACTCAAAAGGGACATGAATCAGCCCGTAACTAAGAATTAACAATACAGAAAACGAATTAAAGCCCTTGAGCGGTATAAGCGACGACTTAAGAAGAAAGTGTTGTCTTTAAGTTCCGTCCTTAAGGAACTGAAGGACTAAATGTTCTTGAAAGTACACCTGGGATGCAAAGCGGTTCGCAGCAGTGATAAAGTGCGAAGGTAGTGGACATGCTGCAGTCAGATCACATGGGGCAGAATTACGCTACTTTGCTCTGACTCTGCATTTTTATTCTCCCAGGGGATACTCTTACATTAGGAGCTGCATTGGTGCTTGTCTGCCACACTCTAGAATAATATCAAAGTGGTACCGTGTATGGGTGGAGCACCGAGACTCGCATTTGGGGCATTTAATACAACAAAACTAAAGGCAATCCACCTGGACCAAGTATCAAATCTCTGTAGCTTATTAGTGGATGAAACTGCGGTAAAGCAGCATTTAGGAATTGATGGTGTTTACTATAACTGTTACGTTGACGTGGAGTTTTCCGTTTTTTTTTTTTTTTTTTTTTTATCATCACTCTACTGACTGGTTTGATGCGGCCCGCCACGAATTCCTTTCCTGTGCTAACCTCTTCATCTCAGAGTAGCACTTGCAACCTACGTCCTCAATTATTTGCTTGACGTATTCCAATCTCTGGCTTCCTCTACAGTTTTTGCCCTCTACAGCTCCCTCTAGTATCATGGAAGTCATTCCCTCATGTCTTAGCAGATGTCCTATCATCCTGTCCCTTCTCCTTATCAGTGTTTTCCACATATTCCTTTCCTCTCCGATTCTGCGTAGAACCTCCTCATAACTTACCTTATCAGTCCACCTAATTTTCTACATTCGTCTATAGCACCACATCTCAAATGCTTCGATTCTCTTCTGTTCCGGTTTTCCCACAGTCCATGTTTCACTACCATACAATGCTGTACTCCAGACGTACATCCTCAGAAATTTCTTCCTCAGATTAAGGCCGGTATTTGATATTAGTAGACTTCTCTTGGCCAGAAATGCCTTTTTTGCCATAGCGAGTCTGCTTTTGATGTCCTCATTGCTGCCGGCCGCGGTGGTCTAGCGGTTCTGGCGCTGCAGTCCGGAACCGCGGGACTGTTACGGTCGCAGGTTCGAATCCTGCCTCGGGCATGGGTGTGTGTGATGTCCTTAGGTTAGTTAGGTTTAAGTAGTTCTAAGTTCTAGGGGACTTATGACCTAAGATGTTGAGTCCCATAGTGCTCAGAGCCATCCTCATTGCTCCGTCCGTCATTGGTTATTTTACTGCCTAGGTAACAGAATTCCTTAACTTCACTGACTTCGTGACCATCAATCCTGATGTAAGTTTCTCGCTGTTCTCATTTCTACTACTTCTCATTACCTTCGTCTTTCTCCGATTTTCTCTCAAACCATACTGTGTACTCATTACATTGTTCATTCCGTTCAGCAGATCATTTAATTCTTCTTCACTTTCACTCAGGAAAGCAATGTCATCAGCGAATCGTATCATTGATATCCTTTCACCTTGTATTTTAATTCCACTCCTGAACCTTTCTTTTATTTCCACCATTGCTCCCTCGATGTACAGATTGAAGAGTAGGGGCGAAAGGCTACAGCCTTGTATTACACCCTTCTTAATAGGAGCTCTTCGTTCTTGATCGTCCACTCTTATTATTCCCTCTTGGTTGTTGTACATGTTGTATATGACCCGTCTCTCCCTATAGCTTACTCCTACCTTTTTCAGAGTCTCGAACAGCTTGCACCATTTTATATTGTCGAACGCTTTTTCCAGGTCGACAAATCCTATGAAAGTGTCTTGATTTTTCTCTAGCCTTGCTTCCATTATGAGCCGTAACGTCAGAATTTCCTCTCTCGTCCCTTTACTTTTAATAAAGCCAAACTGATCGTCACCTAGCGCATTCTCAATTTTCTTTTCCATTCTTCTGTATATTGTTCTTGTAAGCAGCTTCGATGCATGAGCTGTTAAGCTGATTGTGCGATAATTCTCACACTGTCAGCTCTTGCCGTCTTCGGAATTGTGTGGATGATGCTTTTCCGAAAGTCAGATGGTATATCGCCAGACTCATATATTCTGCACACCAACGTGAATAGTCGTTTTGTTGCCACTGCCCCCAAAGATTTTAGTTTTCTGTAGATATGGATAATTTGCCAGTTGCCAAAGAGGCATTTGTACTCATACCTGTTGCCATGAAAACTTCTTGGAAGCTCCCAGTTGTATAATTCTGGACTGACGGTATTAAATGGCCCACAAACAACCCTTTTAGTTTAGTAGTACATCAGTCTTATTAATTCAGGTGGTTCAAGTTGCCTCACTCACTTGTGATGGTTCGGCCACAAATTAATCAATGGCTCGATGCCTTTGATGTGATCTTAGTTATAAATGCACAATGGACATGAATGGAAGCTGGTGATCAGACAGGATGCTTAGGTACTCCACCTGTCAGAGTCGTGTCTAGGCGTATCAGGAGTCCGACATCGTTCCAACTGCACACCCCCACACCATTACAGAGCCTCCACCCCTGCTGACATGCAGGGTCCATGGATTCAAAAGGTTGTCTCCATACCCGTACACGTCCGTCCGCTCGATACAATTTGAAACAAGAGTCGTCCGACTAGGCAACATGTCCCAGTCATCAGCAGTCCAATGTCGGTGATGACGGGCTCTAGGAAGGCATAAGGCTTTGCGTCGTTCAGTTATCAAGGGTACAGAAACAGCATGCTGTATTCGAGTGTCTAACTATAGAGAACTTCGCACACACCTGGAGCACCATCTCCTTGACCACGACAATGCCAAACCATACGAGCGCTGAGACATCTACAACAAACCGATGCCTTGGGTTCAGTGTCATCGTGATCAATGACAGTACCGACTCGATTTTCATTTGTTTCCGAAACCTAAAGAAGCTAAAGACCACCTTCGAGGACTTTCCCGTGACAAAGATAAAGTAGTGTAAGCAGAAGCGGCTGGTCTGCTCTCGCATTGGGCGAAACACATTTACTGCCAGGGTGACTACGATGAGAAATAAATATGTAGACACGAAGAATAAAGATTTAGAATGTTCTTAAAGTTTGTTTTATCTAAAATGCCTTAAGAATTTTCAAGTAAATCAATATTAGATTATCACAATAGTTGACTGGGTTGCAATGTTGAAAGTACTATAATTCATATTTCTTGGGCTTTCTCAAAGTTGTGTTCCATATCACGTAACAGAACGCCACTGCGCACAATGAAACAAAATCTGACTACTACAGTGTATCAGTCATATTGTGTTAATTTAACAGAATGTTAGCGTCTGCTTCTTTACAGTATTTTAAAACGTAACAACAAAAGTGAATCACAAGGTCACATCACATGATCAAATCTTCAAATATACGGTGTAAGTGGCAGTCAGAGCTGTAATCAGTTAATTACAGCTTTGTGGATAGCTTCAGTAAATTATTCTGAAGTCAGAACACCAGATCACTTTTTTTTAACTGCTTCATTTACTTTCAGGGGCTTCAACTTTATTGAGTAAGCAAAAAGGAAGGCAAAGTTTTATCTTTTTGTTACAAAACGGCAATTATCTGCTTATGTTAATATCAGACACCTGCAAATAGCTTGCTTACACATAGAGAATGTACCTGTAGTGAAAATACGTAGTAGCTCAAATTAAAATGCTATTCAGGTTTATGTTTTGCTGTAACATCAAACAGAAGGACTGTGTTCCACCCTTTAATGGGAGACATCCCGTCAAGGTATCATCAAAGGTGCCATTACCAAAACCTTTAACGAAGCATACAATGGTATTTTCCTGTAGTAAAATTCTGCATACAATGATATAATGTCTACGGTTTATTTCATTCCTTTCGTTCACCTTTGCCAAAAAAGGGAAGACGTTGATAGTAGCAGTGAAAGGAAGCAGTAGAAAGATTGGATTGAGCGAATGGCTTTTCAACTCAATTTAGAATCACAATTGGCCAAATTTTTCAACATGGATGACATTACAAGATATTGCTGTATTATGTAAGTGAGGAGGGATCTGAACCACGTGTTTTTCTTCGAATGAATAATACATGTTCTAGGTACACTGTGCATATGCTGTAATAGTTTAATTACCTCTCATTAACACAGGTAAGATGGTACTCGTTGCTCCTTACTTCTTGATTTCTACAGTTTCTTTTAGTGGCAAATGGCCACTGTGCCAGCAGTTGCACTTTAGAAATTTCTATCTGATACTAAAGCACTCTTCGCGGCAACGGGAAATATTCATACAACACTGGAAGAGGCTACGTTAAAATTCAGCTGATATTAATTTCTTTTCTCATAACCAGTCGATACAGTTCTAACGTAAACTATGAATATTAGTCACATTTTCCTCGAAATGCATCTGATTACGTCAACACTGCCGCTTGTTGACAGTCTGTGACATCGTCCGTGTTTGAACATTTCGCATACGTGCAGACATAGTCACTGCGTTCGTAAATCTGGCTTTGCGTCACTGAATAAAATTGTAGTATCAGGTGATTGAATTATATCTAAGCAAATATCCCAGATTTGCGATACTCCTCCACCTTTATTACTGAAATAACAAATTTGTATCGTTTACGCTGATGACTAGTTTAGCTGTTCGTAATCTTTCATTAAAAACAATTTTTGAACAGTAGAAACGAGAGACATTGCTTTTCTGACATTTTGTATTAAATAGAAATTTTGAAACACCCATTCCGAGAACGTTAATTGCCTGTGCACTGCACTGAGCGACTGTATATACTGCCAGTGCTAAACACATCGTCAGTGTTTTGGTCAGAGCGGTATAGCGGCAAGCCACGCCCCATGGCTTCAAAGCATAAAACGGCTGGAGTCCACAGTGCCGTCTCCATTTATTCTTATCTCCATGGTTGGTTCAAAAATCAAATGGTTCAAATGGCTCTGAGCACTATGGGAGTTAACATCTTAGGTCATCAGTCCCCTAGAACTTAGAGCTACTTAAACCTAACTAACCTAAGGACATCACACACATCCATGCCCGAGGCAGGATTCGAACCTGCGACCGTAGCGGTCGCGCGGTTCCAGACTGAAGCGCCTAAAACCGCTCGGCCACTTCGGCCAGCTCCATGGCTGGTACTAAAGCAAATATTCTATCATACCGAAGGCTTCCGGTATTAACCGAGTTCCACCGACTGAGGCCTGGAACGGTGGAGAGAGTAAGTAGAAAAGGTGACGGGAATACGATTTGTAATTTATTTGCCTTCCCGCTAATGCTTATGTTGCACTACCCAATTTTTGGTTTGTACGATTTACTGCGTAAATAAAAAAAATATTTAACGATAGGTCCTCTGCGTCTGATTGACAACTGAGTGTCATAGGACCATTACTTTTCACAATATACAGGGTAGTCCATTGATCGTGACTGGGCCAAATATCTCACGAAATAAGCGTCAAACGAAAAAACTACAAAGAACGAAACTTGTCTAGCTTGAAGGGAGAAACCAGATGGCGCTATGGTTGGCCCGCCAGAAGGAGCTGCCATAGGTCAAACGGATATCACTTGCGTTTTTTTAAAATAGGAACCCCCATTTTTTATTACATATTCGTGTAATATGTAAAGACATATGAACGATTTGGGTGGACCATTTTTCTCGCTTTGTGACAGATGGCGCTGTAATAGTCACAAACATATTGCTTACAATCTTAGACGAACAGTTGGTAACAGGTAGGTTTTTTAAATTAAAACAGGAACGTAGGTACGTTTGAACATTTCAATTCGGTTATTCCAATGTGATACATGTACCATTGTGAACTTATCATTTCGAGAACGTATGTTGTTACAGCGTGATTACCTGTAAATACCACATTAATGCAATAAATGCACAAAATTATGTCCGTCAACCTCAATGCATTTGGCAATACGTGTAACGACATTTCTCTTAACAGCGAGTAGTTCGCCTTTCGTAATGTTCGCACACGCATTGACAATGCGCTGACGCATGTTGCCTGGCGTTGTCGGTGGATCACGATAGCAAATATCCTTCAGCTCTCCCCACAGAAAGAAATCCGGAGACGTCAGATCCGGTGAACTTGCGGGTAATGGTATGGTGCTTCGACGACCAATGCACCTGTCATGAAACATGCTATTCAATACCGCTTCTACCGCACGCTAGCTATGTGCCGGACGCCCATCATGTTGGAAGTGCATCGCCATTCTGTTATGCAGTGAAATATCTTGTAGTAACATCGGTAGAACATTACGTACGAAATCAGCATACATTGAAAGATTTAGACTGCCATCGATAAAATGGGGGCCAATTATCCTTCCTCCTATAATGCCGCACCATACATCAACCCGCCAAGGTCGGTGATGTTCCACTTGTCGCAGTCATTGTGGTTTTTCCGTTGTTTGTGAATGACGCTTCGTCGCTAAATAGAACACGTGCAAAACATCTGTCATCGTCCCGTAATTTCTCTTGTGCCCAGTGAAAGAACTGTACACGATATTCAAAGTCGTCGCTATGCAATTCCTGGTGCATACAAATATGGTACGGGTGCAATCGATGTTGATGTAGCATTCTCAACACCAACGTTTTTGTGATTCCCGATTCTCGCGCCATTTGTCTGCTACTGATGTGCGGATTAGCCGCGACAGCAGTTAAAACACCTACTTGGGCATCATCATTTGTTTTGAAGGTCGTGGTTGACGTTTCACATGTGGATGAACACTTCCTGTTTCCTTAAATAACGTAACTATCCGGCGAACGGTCCGGACACTTAGATGATGTCGTCCAGGATACTGAGCAGCATACATAGCACGATGGTCATACATCAACACGATATAGACCTTTTCCGCAATTGGTAAAAGGTTCATTTTAACACGCGAAATGTATCACGAAGCAAATACCGTCCACACTGGCGAAATGTTACGTGATACCACGTACTTATACGTTTGTGACTATTACAGCGCCATCTATCACAAAGCGAAAAAAGTGGTCCAACTAAAACATTCATATTTCGGTACGTACTACAAGAATATGTAATAAAAATGGGGGTTCCTAGTTTTAAAAACGCAGTTGTCATCCGTTTTACCTATGGAAGCTCCATCTATCGGGCCAACCATAGTGCCATCTGGATTCCCCCTTCAAGCTAGACGAGTTTCGTTCTTTGTAGTTTGATGCTTATTTCATGAGATATTTGGCCCGGTAACTATCAATAGACCACCCTGTATACTCTAGTAGCTACCTTCGGAAATTCCTCGAGGCCTTTCGCGGATGATACTACTGTATACAGACAAGTCACAAACCGAGATGGTCGTACCAAAATTCAGCCCTGCAGAAGAGTGGCGGTGCTTGGTTCAGTTAGTGCCAATTGACCTTCAACACAAGCAGATGTAACACATTATGAACAGAAAAACACTTCATTGTGTTTGCACTGTCGCAGAACTATCACTGCAAGCTGTTGCTTTCATAAGATATATGAGCATATGCGTGAGGAGCGATTTGAAGTGGAACGTGTACATAAAATGAGATGTGCGTAAGGAAGATGCCAGACTGAGTTTCTCCGAAGAATCCCCTGAAAATTTAGTCCATTAACAAAGGAAATAGCGTGCAAAACTATCATTCGACTAATACTTGAATATTGCTGGGATCTGCATCACATAGGGTTAATAGAGGAAACAGAGAAGATCCAAAGAGGAGCAGCATGTATCGTTCCAGGTTCATTTAGTAACCGTGAAAGCGTCACGGAGATGCTCAGCCAGCTACAGTGGCAGACGCTGCGAGAGAGGCGCCTTGTATCGCAGTATCGTCTTCTGTTCAAATTCTGAAAGTGTATGTTTCTAGAATAATCAACAAGTGTATTGCTTCCTTCTATGTATAGATCGCGAAAAGTTCACAAATACAAAATTAGAGAGATTCAAGCGCACATAGAGGCTTACCAGTAATCGTTCTTCCATTGGAAGTGGAAAGGCGGAAAGTGACAAAATACACTCCGCCACACACAATAAGGTTCCATGCGGTGTATAGATGTAGACGTGGATGTACATAATATTACGGGAGTTTTCAGTTGTTGTGCCTATATACAGCTACCCTCTGTTCGTCCAAATTCAGTCGCTGTGTAAACAAATGTACCGCTTTGTTCAGCCAGTAGTTATCGACTGTGCTGATGATGCATCTCACACTGTAGGGGTGGGATTTAGTTACCTTTTTAGAGTTAATATGTTTCTGGCAATATTTGTCGTCAATGTGATATATTTAATTACTAATATTCTGTAATTAATTCTTATCACATTTGCTGCCCCTACTGCCAGGTACTCCATATGAGCAACCTTAGTAGTAATTAGATACCGTGAGAGAGCAGAATGAGGCGCTCCGCTGAACTCACGGACTTTGAACGTCGTCAGGTGATTGGGTGTCACTTGTCTCAATCGTCTGTACGCGAGATATCCACGCTCCTAAACATCCCTAGGTCCACTGTTTCCTATATGATAGTGAAGTGGAAAAGTCAAGGGACACGTACAGTCATGCTCAAAAGTATCCGAACGACCTGAATTGCATTTCACCTGATTCGCATACAACCCACATAACGCATCTGTCTAGCAGGTCCTCTACTCGCTCCTTGGTACAGCCGTTTGACTATTGAAAATGGTTTCAACAAGTCAACAATAGAAAACACTGCCCTGTATCGCAATAACTCAAGATGTAAAGTAATACCACGATACTACAAGTATCAGGGGACACCTTATCACAGATAAGACTGTCCTTAAGATTTGTAAGCTCACATTTATTACAATAAATGACATACCTGAAATGTTACCACTCTTATTATTACGTCAGATAGGTACTGCACGTAGTAAGTATGTCTTATTCATGATTTCCTCTTCAAAGTAACATACCGTACTTATTATTTAACACAAAATGAGATCAAAAATTTAAGTTATTCACGAGCAGCTAGTTGAGAATATGTATAAACTTCAAGTGACACGACGAACCGTCTCGTTCTGCATATGGATTCAAACCCAGGTCATGTAGACTAAGCAAAGATTTCGTGAGTGACGGAAACTAACAGTCATTCCTGATTAGACACACAGAGTGTGATATACCTCGATTCTAGACAGTATCAGTTAGCAAATACCAACTTTAAATTACATAACGCAAGCATTTTTAACGGACGCGAATTCCTACACACCACCTATTGCCCCTGTTAACGAACTAAATTATTGCTTCTTAACAAGTAACTTACTTGAATTGCTGTGAGGTAAAGCTTTGTGTTGGACAGGGATTCGAACCCAGAACCTAATCGGATAGACATCGACGTACAATCAACTGTGACATATCGGATTTTCTCGGCAGTAGCTAGATGTTTTAACTGAAATGACGAGACGAAACATTAATTTTTTCCTTCAAAGGACTCCAACCCGCCACCTATCGCTGTTGTATTCTAGAGGAAACGAAGGTTAAATATGGGTATGTTGCACCAGCAGCGACATGTGAGCGTGTTTGAACTAGAAATAATATGACGAAGAGTTCAGTGCTGACTGGGAATAGAGCTCCACACATATCGTTGTTGACTACACACAATGAAACACCAGCCACCGAATTTTTCTCCAGCTCGGAATAACATCTTGAACTTTCAGTGATCTCGACAATAGTTCTGTCTCACTGGGAGTCAAAAACGTCACATATCGTTAGTGTTGACAACGAATGAAAATACATTAAAAAACAAAATTATTATCCACCAGCAGATAGGTGTTCTCATGCTAGATCTTGATAATACATAATGAAATCATTAGTCCTGGGCCAGGATTTGAACCCATTCACGCGCAATATGTGGAGATGTTGAGGAATCTGCAGTTTTGGACAAGCAACAAATTGCAGCCGAGCTGTATTGTCACGAAGGGATCAAACTGCGCGTTAAGCACGGTCTAAGTTGCATTCCCAGTTCAAAACCAATTTTATCGACATACAGAAGCTCACATAAAAGGTGGAATAAGTGTCCTGTGAGCCTACATAGCGTTTGTTTCGTCACTAGAAATAAATAACTAGTATGAGAAAGGTTACTGGTGATAGTTTCTACATGACGCCACTCCAGACTTTATTGTGAATCAACCTAACGTCTACTTGGTACAGAAGGAATATCATTTTTAATGTTGATTTCAGACCACAATGCCATTATATCTTCTACACTTGGTGTAGCCAGAAAAAATTGGAATCTGACTCTCCCTACCTAAAAATCATTGACAGAAGTTGGAATCGAACCCAGACCATAGATACACAAACATATCATCAGTCCAACAGACCACCAAACCCTCTTTTCTGTGGCTCATTTATCTGTCGTAACGCCGTTGCGCCACACTGGTTGAGAATTCCGACACACAGGCTCCCTGTAGTAATTTGCCGCATGTTCAGTAAATTCATTTACTTGGTTGACTGAATGACTGTGAACAAGCTGCCTCGGCTACCCAGTGCATACATTCGACTTTATTTGGTAATGACCGAAATAAAATCACACAACTGCCACCTACACAGAACTGCTAACAGTGTAGGAAGCAGAAATTTAAATAGAAAGTGTTTCTTTCCACTTGAGCTACTCTATTGCGCTATCTAGTTTTTGAAAACGTCGTGCAGTGCAAATGTGGCATTTCATAAATAAAGTTTTGTATTCCTAGAAACCCAAAATTTGTTTGTCGGCGGTGGGAAGAGCAGTTACCTGTTCCACAGCATTGTAAGTTTTACGCCATTTGCACTATGAGCCGAAAGTATTTTCTTGCGATTTCCTTATCGATGTTTGTAGCTCTTTCACAGAAGGGATAAAAACGGTGCAGTCACTGAGTCTGGAACTGCGAACCGTAACAGACGCTTTTTGACATGGCAGCACGGTACCACAGAGCTGGTGAAGAAGAACGCGTCTTAGCTTCCTCCTACGAGATCAATAGTGGCTAGAACTCGTAAACCGATATTTAAAGGACAAAATTAGTTGCGATTTCCACGTGCAACGACTTTCCTGGGCTGAAAACCGTAAATTTACAATCTTTTGTTACACCTCAAGCGATAATAACTCAGATTATTCAGTGGATATGACAGGTCAAGTCAAGTGAACTTTGAGGGTTAATTCCGTGCACACCAGGAAGTAACTCGTCCATCACAGGGTTGCCAAACATACGTTGCCTTGTTGCCAAATCTCAGTTACAGTACCAGCAGGAAGAAGACGAACCGATGTGATCGCACAGTGGGCTGGGAAGTGACCATTGCTGGTGTCTCCAAGTCGTGCCTGCCACGGCCTGGAAAACGTAATGCGTCTGATTCGCATTTCTGTAACTAGGTTTAGGGACTGGAGCGTAGTTACTAATAATACTCAGTACTGACTGCAAACTAAGCATCATAAATCAGTAACTCTCATAGTTCTTTTTATATTTGTTTCGTATGTGTACTCAAAACTAAGAAACTCATTCACAGACGTTTTCGTGCCTCGCCGATAGTCAAGCACAACAAACAATTAAAAATAAAAAAGAATGTATGTATGTGTGTGTGTGTGTGTGTGTATGTGTGTGTGTGTGTGTGCGTGTGTGATAGAGAGATAGAGAGAGAGAGAGAGATAAAAATCAAAGAGAATGAGAGAGAGAGTAAAAAATTGTTCTAAAGAAATTGAATCATGGTGTGTAAAGAAATCTTTCATTAAAATGACACGTTCCACATCAATGCGAAATATCGTATTCATTATCTATGAAACAAGAATTGATCTAATATAATCTAATCTAACCTGATATCATATTGATGACTAGCCATGAAGACTTATGAATTACCGAAATTTTTGCCAATACCAGTAACTAGAAAATAAAAGACGACAATTTTTGTAATAAACCGGGACTTCTATCAAGACCCTTTCGTCGTTGTTAACTAACCACGAAAGACGTCTGATATACCTTCATTATAGATAAAGAGCGTGATGTGAAGTTCTGTGATGAATATACGAATCCAACACGTAATCGGATTGTTAACTAAGTAAAATCAAATGTTACGTTTGAATCTAAAATAAGGATACAAACATTTGTGCCTAAGCGACAATCGAACTACACACCTACCTTGCATCCACGAATATAGCTTAAATATCAGTTGCTTGCTCACCAACGGTGAGATGTGTGCTTGTTTGCCCAGAAATAACGACACCTATTGCCATTGTTGGCTACACATGAACAGTCTAATTTTGTAAGCTAAGCACATCACCCGTTACAGAACACTCCTGCAGCTGGGAAATGGTCTGGTGGAACGAACTATCACAGCTGCAATATCAAGTGAACTTAGCGGGTCAATTCAGTACCAAAGGCGGAAGTGATTGCACTGTCACAGTGTTGCCTAATGTTTGTGACGATGTTGCCAATTCTCAGGTGTGCTAGGAACAGCTCTGTTACAGTATGTGGGGAGAATCCCAAGTTCGTGTCATAGGAGGTTTGGTAAATATGCAGCGTTTTCTCCTACCATATGTGTCAAACATTCAGGTGTATTATTTCCATCACGATTACAGTTTCCTACAAAATATTACCTTGCAACTTTGTGACAAAAGATTATTTCAGTACGATAAAAAGTCTTTGGAAATCACTTATGCCCACCTGTCACAAAAGTAAGATAACAAACACGTTGCACCTCGAAATCGATTGCTTCTATGTGCAGTCTTGTGATGTTTAAATAAATCGTTTTAACGGCACTAAATCGTGGTTTGTGAATCGTTTACCGGCCGTACGCCGCCGCATTTCTCTGGTTGGGAGGCAAATAGCTTACTGACATATTTCACAGAAGGAAAAGGGGGACGAAATGTCTCCCACTGGAAGATCATGTTTTATTTAAATGATTACAAAATCAGGTAAAACGAACAGTCAGGTTGTCAGTATAAGCACATTACTGTTTTCAGTATGATGTTGCACTGCCCAGCGCCTGTAACGATAAAGGGCCCGTTTAGGTCAGTCATATTGTATACAGAAGTGGAAGAGAGAGCACCACTAAATTTTACAATCCGTATGCATTGCATACACACAGAAATTACTGTTACAGAGTACTTATGGAGCCAAATGAGTGAACTGCGTATTTTCCGGTGAGATAGAGCACTGGCAAACAGTCTTCGCTACATTAGGTTACTTAATCTGGTGTCACTCTGAGCTAGAATTTATGGTCAGCGACTAAGTGTAAGGTCGGTGAGTCGGATGCGGGTTTTGCAACTGTGAAATACTTTCCCACATTATAGAAGCGAATATTAAATTTGAACTAATATTGCGAAAATTTTGTACTTGGATAGCTTAGAATGAAAATCTTTCTGTTTATGGCAAAGGGAAACAATTGGCTTTCAAAATATTCTCTGTCATACACAACTTGAAACAGGTCACGTCAGCCAAATCATATGAAAGAACAGACAGCGACGTATATCGGCAGGCAGTAAGATCTCTTGCCTTTTGGTTTAGCAGTACTTGATAGCCATTTCTAAGCAGAAGTAAATGAAGAAAGGCAGCGCGTTTTTGTTATCGAGTAAGGTCTTCATCAATTACTTTAGTTTTAATGTAATCTACGAATAATTGCTGATGTTTGATATTAACATGAAAAGGATTCCGTAGACAGGAAAAGAACCTGTTCTTGGGAAACTACTTCTATAGTGAGCAAAACGCATCAACTGATCTTCAACTACAGTGTCCCAGCAGCGGTATGAAGAAAATGATAGTAATAATGACGGTAATATTCGAATTATCCGGTAACTTCACACTTCCCAGTGGATTTTCTTGAACTAAGAAATTTGCTGAATTGGTGAAAATTTCAAAATGGCTTCACATCGAGCCTATGATACCTAGAAGAGTCTTTACATCCTGCTGAGATGAGAATAGCATAATTTCCGCGTCAGAAGCTTACTTCTACTTAACCATTTAATAGACTCGCGTTTTTTCCACCGTGACTAATTTTGTAAGCTAAGCACATCACCTGTTACAGACCACTCCTGCAGCAGGGAAATGTGGCCACAATGGTCTGGTGGAACGAACTATCACAGCTGCAATGCGTGGGTACATGCATTTACTTTTAAGAGGCACAAACAGATATACTTTACCTCTGCTAACCTCAAGAGAAAGACATTATAATCCAGAATCCGAATTAAACATCACGTTCCTTCATTAACAACTGGGCAGAGCCGGTTTACGTTGGGAAAGGACATAGCGGAAGTCATGGTAAACAGAAATATAGGCGCCAGTAAACTTACTTACATTAGAAAATTTTATTTTATTTGATGAACCGACAGCCATTTAAAGGAACAGGGCTCTTATTTTACTTGTACTTGATTGAACTAGAGACGTTGAAAATTTTGGTGCTGGACTGTGATTCGAATTCGTATCTCCTCTTTCGAGGATCTGAATCTCTCGGAGCAGTATAGTTCAATAAATTCGTTCCTTTTCCCAAGACTGCAATCTTCTCTAGGTCTCCACCAAAGGTAAGTATGTGGGTCCGAATCCTGATCCAATACAAAAATATTCATAATTTCATTTCAAGCCCTATCACGTGCACACCGGCCTGCTAGTGAAAATGAACGTGCATTTTTAATATCTGATCATGTGTTGCCAACAATCGCAATAGGTGTCGTTATTTCTGGGCAAACACGCACACATCTCACCATTGGTGAGTAAGCAACTGATATTTAAGCTATATTCATGGATGCACGGTAGGTGAGCAGTTCGATTGTCGCTTGGGCACAATAGTTTGTATCCTTATTTTAGATTCAAACACATAACAGCTGCTAAGAAAAACCGATATGCAACATTTGATTTTACTTAGTTAACAATCCGATTACTTGTTGGCTTCGTATCTTCATCACAGAACTTCACATCATGCACTTCCCTTTAAATGCCTGCACATGCTAGTCATCAATATGATATGATCAGATTAGATTAGATTACATTAGATCAATTCTTGCCTCATAGATCATGAATACGATATTTCACATTGATGTGGAACGTACCATTTCAATGAAAGATTTCTTACATACCATGATTCAATTTCTTTAGAACAATTTTTTACTCTCTCTCTCTCTCTCATTCTCTTTGATTTTTATCTCTCTATCTCTCTCTCTCTCTATCACACACACACTCACACACACACACACACACACACACACACACAAACACATTCTTTTTTTATATTTAATTGTTCGTTGTGCTTGACTATCGGCGAGGCACGAAAATGTCTGTGAATGAGTTTCTTAATTTTGAGTACACAAACGAAACAAATATAAAAAGAACTATGAGAGTTACTGATTTATGATGCTTAGTTTGCAGTCAGTACTGAGTATTATTAGTAACTACGCTCCAGTCCCTAAACCTAGTTACAGAAATGCGAATCAGACGCATTACGTTTTCCAGGCCGTGGCAGGCATGACTTGGAGACACCAGCTATGGTCACTTCCCAGCCCGCTGTGTGATCACATCGGTTGGTCTTCTTCTGGCTGGTACTGTAACTGAGATTTGGCAACAAGGCAACGTATGTTTGGCAACCCTGTGATGGACGAGTTACTTCCTGGTGTGCACGGAATTAAGCCTCAAAGTTCACTTGATTTGACCTGTCATTTCCACTGAATAATCTGAGTTATTATCGCTTGAGGTGTAACAAAAGATTGTAAATTTACGGTTTTCAGCCCAGGAAAGTCGTTGCACGTGGAAATCGCCACTAATTTCGTCCTTTAAATAGCGATTTACGAGTTCTAGCCACTATTGATCTCATAAGAGGAAGCTAAGACGCGTTCTTCTTCACCAGCTCTGTGGTACCATGCTGCCATGTCAAAAAGCGTCTGTTACGGTTCGCAGTTCCAGACTCAGTAACTGCACCGTTTTTATCCCTTCTGTGAAAGAGCTACAAACAGTCAGAACAAACATCGATAAGGAAATCGCAAGAAAATACTTTCGGCTCATAGTGCAAATGGTGAAAAACTTACAATGCTGTGCAACAGGTAACTGCTCTTCCCGCCACTGACAAGCAAATTTTGGGTTTCTAGGAATACAAAACTTTATTTATGAAATGCCACATTTGCACTGCACGACGTTTTCAAAAACTAGATAGCGCAATAGATTAGCTCAAGTGGAAAGAAACACTTTCTATTTAAATTTCTGCTTCCTACACTGTTAGCAGTTCTGTGTAGGTGGCAGTTGTGTGATTTTATTTCGGTCATTACAAAATAAAGTCGAATGTATGCACTGGGTAGCCGAGGCAGCTTGTTCACAGTCATTCAGTCAACCAAGTAAATGAATTTACTGAACATGCGGCAAATTACTACAGGGAGCCTGTGTGTCGGAATTCTCAACCAGTGTGGCGCAACGGCATTACGACAGATAAATGAGCCACAGAAAAGAGGGTTTGGTGGTCTGTTGGACTGATGATATGTTTGTGTATCTATGGTCTGGGTTCGATTCCAACTTCTGTCAATGATTTTTAGATAGGGAGAGTCAGATTCCAATTTCTTCTGGCTACACCAAGTGTAGAAGATATAATGGCATTGTGGTCTGAAATCAACATTAAAAATGATATTCCTTCTGTACCAAGTAGACGTTAGGTTGAACCACAATAAAGTCTGGAGTGGCGTCATGTAGAAACTATCACCAGTAACCTTTCTCATACTAGTTATTTATTTCTAGTGACGAAACAAACGCTATGTCGGCTCACAGGACACTTATTCCACCTTTTATCTGAGCTTCTGTATGTCGATAAAATTGGTTGGTTTTGAACTGGGAATGCAACTCAGACCGTGCTTAACGCGCAATTTGATCGCTTCGTGACAATATAGCTCGGCTACAATTTGTTGCTTGTCCAAAACTGCAGATTCCTCAACATCTCCACATATTGCGCGTGAATGGTTTCAAATCCTGGCCAGGCGCTAAAGATTTCATTATGTATTATCAAGGTCTAGCTAGAGAACACCTATTTGCTGGTGGATAATAATTTTGATTTTTAATGTATTTTCATTCGTTGTCAACACTAACGATATGTGACGTTTTTGACTCCCAGTGAGACAGAACTATTGTCGAGATCACTGAAAATTCAAGATGTTATTCCGTACTGGAGAAAAATTCGGTGGCTGGTGTTTCTTTGTGTGTAGTCAACAACGATATGTGTGGAGCTCTATTCCCAGTCAGCGCTGAACTCTTCATCATATTATTTCTAGTTCAAACACGCTCACATGTCGCTGCTGGTGCAACATACCCATATTTAACCTTCGTTTCCTCTAGAATACAACAGCGATAGGTGCCGGGTTGGAGCCCTGGGAAGGAAAAAATTAATGTTTCGTCTCGCCATTTCAGTTAAAACATCTAGCTACTGCCGAGAAAATCCGATATGTCACAGTTGATTGTGCGTCGATATCTATCCGATTAGGTTCTGGGTTCGAATCCCTGTCCAACACAAAGCTTTACCTCACGGCAATTCAAGTAAGTTACTTGTTAAGAAGCAATATTTATCATCTCTCGTAGTTCGTTAACAGGGGCAATAGGTGCTATGTAGGAATTCGCGTTCGTTAAAAATGCTTGCGTTATGTAATTTAAAGTTGGTATTTGCTAACTGATATCGTCTAAAATCGAGGTATATCACACTGTGTTTGCCTAAACAGGAATGACTGTTAGTTTCTGTATGTCTCGAAATCTTTGCTTAGTCTACATGACCTGGGTTTCAATCCATATGCAGAACGAGACGGTTCGTCATGTCAATTGAAGTTCGTACATATTCTCACCTAGCTGTGCGTGAATAAATTAAATTTTTAATCTCATTTTGTGTTGTATAATATGTATGGTATGTTACTTTGAAGAGGAAATAATGAATACGACGAACTTACTACGTGCATTACCAATCTGACGTAATAACGAGAGTGGTAACATTTCAGGTATGTCATTTATTGTAATAAATTTGAGCTTACAAGCCCTAAGGACAGTCTTATCTGTGATAAGGTGTCCCCTGATATTTGTAGTATCGTGGTATTACTTTACATCTTGAGTTATTGCGATACAGAGCAGTGTTTTCTAGTGGTGACTTGTTGGAACAATTTTCAATAGTCAAAAGACTGTACCAAGGAGCGATTAGAGGACCTGCTAGACAGCTGCGGTATGTGGGTTGCATGTGAATCAGGCGAAATGCAATTCAGGTCGTTCGGATACTTTTGGGCACGACTGTACATCGCAAAGCGACCTCGTCTGTTGACTGACAGAGATTGCTGACAGTTGAAGAGGGTCAAAATGTGTAATTGGCAGACATCTATCCAGACCGCCACACAGCATTAAAAATTGCATCAGGATCCACTGCAATACTATGACAGTTAGGCGGGAGATGAGAAAACTAGGATTTCATGTTCAAGCGGCTGCTCATAAGCCGCACATCACGACAGTAAATGTCAAACGACGCCTCGCTTGGTGTAAGGAGCGTAAACATTGGAGTATTGAACAGTGGAAAAGCGTTGTGTGGGGTGACGAATCATGGTACACAATGTGGCGATCCGATGGCAGGTTGTGGGTCTGATGAATGCTTGGTGAACGTCATCTGCTGGGGTGTGTAGTGCCAACAGTAAAATTCGGAGGTGATGCTGTTATGTTGTGATCCTGTTTTTCATGGAGGGCTTGCATCCCTTGTTGTATTGCATGGCACTATCACAGCGCAGGCCTATATTGATGGTTTAAGCAGAAGGGCAATTCGGGGATGGTGATTGCATCTTTCAACACGATCGAGCACCTGTTCATAATGCACGGCCTGTGGTGGAGTGGTTACCCGACAGTAACATCCCTGTAATGGACTGGCTTGCACAGAGTCCGGACCTGAATCCTATAGAACATCTTTGGGATGTTTTGGAACGCCGACTTCGTGCTAGGCTTCACCAACCGACATCGATACCTCTCCTTAGTGCATCACCCCATGAAGAATTGCCATTCCCCAAGATATCTTCCAGCACCTCTTAGAACATATGCCTGCGAGAGTGGAAGCTGTCATCAAGGCTAAGGATGGGTTAACACCATACTGAATTCCAGCATTACAGTTGGAAGGTGCCAGACTTTGTAAGTCATTTTCTGTCAGGTATCAGGATATTTTTGATATCATAGTGTACGTCTCTGCACCTCTGCCAGGAACAATGATTTTAGCCCGACTAACCGCCACGTCCAGTTCAGCCGGGTCGCCGAGCTGACAGCCAGTGGAACTCCTGTGGTCGTCATACTGTTTGTGTGTTACAAACAACCCAAGATCCGTGATGCGACTGCACTAGTCTGAAAGCCAGCGCGAAATGTATTTCTGCACTCTCGGACGCTAGTCGCTTCAGGCCATTGAGATATTGCATTGCTTTGGGTATATATCTTCTGAACCCTGTATGAATACGCATATCGATACATCTCCCTCTCTTCAAATCTCGTCTTTACTCATTTCTGTCGGGTTGCGCCCCATAGGTTGTGCGGGGATGCCCCATCATTCGAAATGGGTGTGATTTTGGCGCCGGCCCATATGGAGAGTGGGAATGAATCAGACTGGTCTGAGAGCGCCTAACGAGCTCTTTCCTTTGAAATAGGGAAACAAGAAATTGTTAATGAATCATGAGCAGCTCATAAGTTGCAACAAAAGGTGGTTTTATTTTACATTTGGTGACGGTTTCGACGAACATAAACCGCCAAAACCCTGGTCCAATGTTGAACAAAACCAGCTTTTGTGGCGAGTGGTTGGCTTCTTTGCATTCATTTACTGATCTCTGACCGTTTCTGAAGCGCACCCACATCCAAATTACAAAAACAAGTAATGTGTTACGGCGACAGCACTGAACCTGAGTGCAAAGGCTAATTTGAGAGGTGTGAAATAGGGTGAATGTTACTGCGATGTGAATGAACTTCAGTCATTGTTGGGACTTCTTTTCTCTAAACACAAAGTATAATAAATTCAATTTTAATAGAAACCGTAATTATGAGAAACTTTTCTCGTTACTTTCATGGGTTTAGTGGACTAGTCATGTGCAGAAGTGAGAATATTTCCTTGATAGGGCACTTGTCAAGTAGACACACAGTTAAGAAATTCGTTACTGTGACACGGGTACCTAAGGAGTAAGGCTATAGAGCAGGCTTGTAGATACATAGTGTGATGCCAACTAAAACTATAGCAGACAAAATAATTCAGTATTCAGAACCAACATATCAATCGTATAACAGATAGGGAGCACCAAAACACGTCAACTCCATATTCGCATGACAGTCGTGGAATTCAGACAAACGCGAACCACTATATTACAGAACGATGAACTGCAGTACAAATAGTTCACGATTCAGCCACGTCGAATTCTTGCATTTGGTGGTAGAAACTTGTCGTTCTAACACGATACATAGTACCGTTCACTTACAAAAACCAACAACAAAATTTCTGAATGAGAAACACACTGTGTAATCTTGTTTTACGTACAGAATGTAGACTGTAGATTACTCCTACATTCAGTATACGGTTATGCTGAAATGCTAATCATTTGGCCAGTCGCATAGTACACTTCACTACAATACACATTTCTTGCAAGGTGCTTTCAGGGCGCTGCATTTTCGGTGGCCAGCTGTATATTTCTTATAATAATTCCATGCAATATCAACAGTTCCGTCGATCACTCGGTACACCTCTGTGGAGGCGGTGTGAAATCCGTCAAAAATTATCTCTGCCGTACTGGAGATTCACTGTAGGTACTACTGACATCGTAAATGCGAAATCTACAGCAAATCCCTATCTGCTCCGATGTCTGTTGTACCGATTACGATTCTATGTTCAAAGTCGATTAAGTCAGGACGTTCTGCCATGCTCACTCCACTACTTCTACAGACTACTCACTTCTACAGACCACTACATTCTCACCGTAGCAGGGCCATCTAGTCGCAACATTCGAGTGTCATACACTACGCCTCATTTAATAGAACAACACTTGCCACTGTTTATTACACTTTCTTTGTTATCAGACTGGTTAAAACAATTGAATTCGATATGAGGTCAAATTTCAATAACATGAAACTACAATGCAGTAATGTCGTTGTACTGTCACAACATCGGAGCTCCATCTTTCAAATTATGAAGAGTAAGCGGCATTAGAATTAAGAACCTCGTGAAAAATCAGTAATCACATGACCCTTCGGGTTTTAGGCTGTCCTCGGTAAAGAAGGTGAAGGAAATATGTAGCAATACGGCGTATGTACCATCTGACTCGAAAAACACAGCGACTTGTTCGCCTCTATTATCACAGGATGCGGCAAAGTTAACGTCCCAGGATCTAAAAATACCTTGTCGTAAACCTATTGTGGAAACTTTGGATAAACCCCTGATTATAGGATATTATTTTTTGTAAGACCAAAGACAACAAAGAGCATCGTAAATCCACCAAGAAAAGGCAATCATTTATTCCAATTCTGGGGTTTAAACGATCACAGAGAAAGTACAGTTATTTTCCAAATAACGCATTAATTTTCAAGGTAAAAATCTTAAGTTAGCTATGCAGATTACACCTTACTGTATTACAACTAGATGGACAAAAAATTCTCACTCTGTAAGGAAACATGCTTCACAGACGTGAACACTGCAGATGGAAGCTATCATATCTTCAAGCCAAAAGCACGCATACCAATTGGAGAAGATCACATTCAGCTCTTGGGGAATGGATTATGACGTAAACAAGAACATAGTGGACGCTATTGTTGACACAAGCATTATCTCTCGTTTCTTTACTAGAAGGCCCAATAACAGTTAACATAAGGCCCAAGTCAGATGCACAGAACCTAAACAACGCTTAATTATTACTAGGTAACAGGCGAGAATCCAGCGAAAAATCCGTGGAACATACAAGAGTCGTCACCGATGACACCGCCGGAACATGGTGTATGCAGGGGTGACAAATCTTACGGGATAGCGATACGCACACATGCAGATGGCGGTAGTATCGTATACACGAGGTATAAAAGGGCGGTTCAATGGCGGATCTGTCATTTGTACTCATTTAATTCACATGAAAAGATTTCCAACGATATTATGGCAGCACGACGTCAATTAACAGACTTTGAAAGTGGAATGATAGTTGGAGCTAGCAGCATGAGGCATTCCATTTCGGAAATCGTCAGGAAATTCAGTATTCCGAGCTGCACAGTGTGTGCCGACAATACCATATTTCAGCCTTTACATCTCACAACGGATATCGTTGTGGCCGGCGACCTTCACTTAATGAACAAGAGCAGCTGCGTTTCCATAGAGTTGTCAGTGATAAGCAACAGTGTATGAAATAACCGTAGAAAACAATGTGGGACGTACGACGGACGTATCTGTTCGACAGTGCGGCGATTTTTGGCGTTAAGAGGTTGTGGCAGCGGACGACCGACGCGAGTGCCGTTGTTGACAGCACGAAATCACCCGCAGCGCCTCTCCTGGGCTGACTTTGTCAGTTGGATCCTAGACAACTGGAAAAACCTGTCCTGATCAGATTAGTCCCGGTTTCAGTTGGTATGAGCCGATGGTAGGGTTAGAGTGTGCCGCAGACCCCACGAAGTCATAGACAGGTTGCCAATTGGGTGCTGTGCTAGTTGGTGGTCGCTCCATAATGGTGTGGGCTGCGTTTACATGAATGGAGTGGGTTCTCTGGTCCAAGTGACCCGACCACTGACGGGAAATGGTTGTGTTGGGCTGCAGGGGGACCATCTGCCACTATTCATATTTCCAAGCAACACTGGAATTTTTATCGGAGACAGTGCGCCATGTCACCAGGCCACAATTGTTTGTTATTGCTTTGAAGAACACATTTTGGACAATTCGAGGGGCTTATTTGGCTATCTATTGTAAGTAGCGTGAATAAAAGGCCGCTGTGTGTAAGAAGCGTGAAGCGCACTTTGAATGTATCCTGCTGGCTAAAAGAACCACGCGTACTTTGATTATGAAAATGCTATCTGACATTGAAATCAACGTAAAAGATTGGGTCGCCACGAACTCTAAGCCACACGACAAATAAGAGGTTGCGCTCAGTCTGAAAATTACTTACTTTATTCATAAGAAAAACTCACCGATGAACATTGATTTTAAAGTCACTGATAAAGAATGGGATGTCAATATTATAATTAACCAGGCATTGTGCACGTGAATCAAATATTAAATAAAGTAAAGAGTGCGTGGACACTGTGCATAAGTGTAGCTTGCAGCAACATTCCTGAAGACAAGATCTATTCCTAAGTATTTGTTTCAAATAAAAAGGGACACTAATTATTTGGTCCTGTGCGCATGGAAACGCTATGGATGAGCTAACAAGGAAAACTACAAGGTAAATAGCGTAGGTAACGGTGACGTAACAACGGTACACTGGATAAGACTGGAGGAAAAAATATTTATTCCTTAAAATATTGATGTAATGCATCTATAGAACTGCTGTTGTCCGGTAACTAAGAACAATTGCTTGTGAAATGCTATACGTTTCACAACAAAATCGTGTGCCCACGTGGTTCGCGGAGACAGAATTTCTACATACCGTGGCCAAATTTTAGTAACATCAAACCACGCAGACGCGAACAATTAACATTTTACGGAGGACACATTTGAACAGACATATGACAATGACAGAGGACCAACAACTCTAATACTAACCCATGTGGATGGTTTCGACCGCCATGACTTAATGAGACAAAGAAAATTCACAAAGAAGCAAAAATTACCAAGATTTGGAAAAGATTAGAATGCATACACTCGCAGTTGCAGGCACAGAAACATTCACACTGAACCGAGGGCACTCCAACATATGCAATAACTTTGTGCTTCGTTCTTCTTACGGATCAAAGCCAAGTCTGCATTAGGAATCAAACTGAAAGTCTGCCGAAGCCTTACATTCCTTGTTGTGACCCAGCAAATTAAACTTTATAAAATGAAACGCAAGATCAAAAGCTAAAGGCTCCCCTCTTGCAATGAGACAATGCGCCACGCGGTTAATGTCAACTCACCCTTATTCGAAGCAACTTCGGCTGAAGACTGACCGTCTCACACACCCCAACGTCTCCCACGCCACCACGTGGCCAGGAAAACCCAGAGATGAGGTTTCCGCCACCACCCTAGCACCGGTAACTTTCACACAAGGGGAGCAGACCTCTTTGTCTACCTCAAAACTACAAGGGTTGGTCATTTGTGCGACTACCGCTGATTCTCTGCAGCAGACTATACCACCTTATATCAAAATGAAACACACCCACTGTCATTCACTCAATCATACCTCAGAGTTCTGTATCGCTAGAAAGCAAATAAAATATAGTGAAAGAGGACTACAGGACCCTTCCACCATATAGTCCCACACGAATCCCGTCAATAATTTCTGGGATTTAATCGGGAGGTTAGGCCGTGCTCGCCATCGCCGTCACTGGCGGGTATGGTGTCTGTCAATGAACTTGTACCCGTGAATGACAGGGCCAGGACAATAACCATGGAGTATGCCCAGTGAGAAATACATTTTTATCAGTTTAAGTACGGTTATAGGATAAATCACACATATTTACAAACTGTCGATTCAAGTAAATATGTAGAAATAAAAATTACTTCGATCTTGTTGGTAGGCTATATACCTTAATACTCTTAACATCGTATAATCGGTATGGACAATTCCCGTTTGGTGCAAAGCGTGACACAGGCACATGTCTGCGGCATTGTCAATAATAGCCTTAAAATTGGTGTATTTCAGTTTATGTCCTGCGTAATCTTTCAAAAAACAACTGACTTTCTTCAGGGAAATCTAATAAATAATTTTTTCTCAGCAGTTTTAGCAGTTTTGTAATGAATGGCGGGTCTGTTAGGTGCTTTAGTGAATGATCCATCCTTCCAATAACTTATTTATCGTAGGTCTGAATACTTTTATCCTTCAATTACAATGCAGGTAAAATATTTTCTGGTAAACCTTCGCGGATGTAAGGTCGTGGTCCACGAAACTCTTAAGCTCCTAACGTTTCGTCCAGAGCTGCGCTGGGCATCTTCAGAGGGGTGTTTCTCCTCCGGTGAGTCTTGCCGACTGACGGGTCGGACGTCTGAGAACGACTTATATATCGTAGAAAGTGGGCGTGGCCAGAGTTACACGTAATATGCAGAGATAATTTTTGTTAGAGATAAAACTTAACGGTTGTTGTTGTTGTGGTCTTCAGTCCTGAGACTGGTTTGATGCAGCTCTCCATGCTACTCTATCCTGTGCAAGCTTCTTCATCTCCCAGTACCTACTGCAACCTACACCCTTCTGAATCTGCTTAGTGTATTCATCTCTTGGTCTCCCCCTACGATTTTTACCCTCCACACTGCCCTCCCATACTAAATTGGTGATCCCTTGATGCCTCAGAACATGTCCTACCAACCGATCCCTTCTTCTGGTCAAGTTGTGCCACAAACTTCTCTTCTCCCCAATCCTATTCAATACTTCCTCATTAGTTATGTGGTCCACCCATCTTACCTTCAGCATTCTTCTGTAGCACCACATTTCGATAGCTTCTATTCTCTTCTTGTCCAAACTATTTACCGTCCATGTTTCACTTCCATACATGGCTACACTCCATACAAATACTTTCAGAAATGACTTCCTGACACTTAAATCTATATTCGGTGTTAACAAATTTCTCTTCTTCAGAAACGCTTTCCTTGCCATTGCCAGTCTACATTTTATATCCTCTCTACTTCGACCATCATCAGTTATTTTGCTCCCCAAATAGCAAAACTCCTTTACGACTTTAAGTGTCTCATTTCCTAATCTAATACCCTCAACAGCACCCGACTTAATTCGACTACATTCCATTATCCTCGTTTTGCTTTTGTTGATGTTCATCTTATATCCTCCCTTCAAGACACCATCCATTCCGTTCAACTGCTCTTCCAAGTCCTTTGCTGTCTCTGACAGAATTACAATGTCATCGGCGAACCTCAAAGTTTTTATTTCTTCTCCATGGATTTTAATACCTACTCAGAATTTTTCTTCTGTTTCCTTCACTGCTTGCTCAATATACAGATTGAATAACATCGGGGAGAGGCTACAACCCTGTCTTACTCCCTTCCCAACCACTGCTTCCCCTTCACGTCCCTCGACTCTTATAACTGCCATCTGGTTTCTGTACAAATTGTAAATAGCCTTTCGCTCCCTGTATTTTACCCCTGCCACCTTTAGAATTTGAAAGAGAGTATTCCAATCAACATTGTCAAAAGCTTTCTCTAAGTCTACAAATGCTAGAAACGTAGGTTTGCCTTTCCTTAATCTTTCTTCTAAAATAAGTCGTAAGGTCAGTATTGTCTCATGTGTTCCAGTAATTCTACGGAATCCAAACTGATCTTCCCCGAAGTCGGCTTCTATCAGTTTTTCCATTCGTCTGTAAATAATTCGTGTTAGTATTTTGCAGCTGTGGCTTATTAAACTGACTGTTCGGTAATTTTCACATCTGTCAACACCTGCTTTCTTTGGGATTGGAATTATTATATTCTTCTTGAAGTCTGAGGGTATTTCGCCTGTCTCACACATCTTGCTCACCAGATGGTAGAGTTTTGTCAGGACTGGCTCTCCCAAGGCCGTCAGTAGTTCCAATGGAATGTTGTCTACTCCGGGGGCCTTGTTTCGACTCAGGTCTTTCAGTGCTCTGTCAAACTCTTCACGCAGTATCGTATCTCCCATTTCATCTTCATCTACATCCTCTTCCATTTCCAAAATATTGTCCTCAAGTACATCGCCCTTGTACAGATCCTCTATATACTCCTTCCACCTTTCTGCTTTCCCTTCTTTGCTTAGAACTGGGTTTCCATCTGAAATCTTGATGTTCATACAAGTGGTTCTCTTATCTCCGAAGGTCTCTTTAATTTTCCTGTAGGCAGTATCTATCTTACCCCTAGTGAGATAAGCCTCTACATCCTTTTATTTGTCCTCTAGCCATCCCTGCTTAGCCATTTTGCACTTCCTGTCAATCTCATTTTTGAGACGTTTGTATTCCTTCTTGCCTGCTTCATTTACTGCATTTTTATATTTTCTCCTTTCATCAATTAAATTCAATATTTCTTCTGTTACCCAAGGATTTCTATTAGCCCTCGTCTTTTTACCTACTTGTTCCTCTGCTGCCTTCACTACTTCATCCCTCAAAGCTACCCATTCTTCTTCTACTGTATTTCTGTCCCCCATTCCTGTCAATTGTTCCCTTATGCTCTCCCTGAAACTCTGTACAACCTCTGGTTCTTTCAGTTTATCCAGGTCCCATCTCCTCGAATTGCCACCTTTTTGCAGTTTCTTCAGTTTTAATCTACAGATTGTGGTCAGAGTCCACATCTGCCCCTGGAAATGTCTTACAATTTAAAACCTGGTTCCTAAATCTCTGTCTTACCATTATATAATCTATCTGATACCTTTTAGTATCTCCAGGGTTCTTCCATGTATACAACCTTCTATCATGATTCTTAAACCAAGTGTTAGCTATGATTAACTTGTGCTCTGTGCAAAATTCTACCAGTCGGCTCCCTCTTTCATTTCTTAGCCCCAATCCATATTCACCTATTATGTTTCCTTCTCTTCCTTTTCCTACACTCGAATTCCAGTCACCCACGACTATTAAATTTTCGTTTCCCTTCACTATCTGAATAATTTCTTTTATTTCATCATACATTTCTTCAATTTCTTCGTCATCTGCAGAGCTAGTTGGCATATAAACTTGTACTACTGTAGTAGGTGTGGGCTTCGTATCTATCTTGGCCACAATAATGCGTTCACTATGCTGTTTGTAGTAGCTTACCCGCATTCCTATTGTCCTATTCATTATTAAACCTACTCCTGCATTACCCCTATTTGACTTTGTGTTTATAACCCTGTAGTCACCTGACCAGAAGTCTTGTTCCTCCTACCACCGAACTTCACTAATTCCCACTATATCTAACTTTAACCTATCCATTTCCCTTTTTAAATTTTCTAACCTACCTGCCCGATTAAGGGATCTGACATTCCACGCTCCGATCCGTAGAACGCCAGTTTTCTTTCTCCTGATAACGACATCCTCTTGAGTAGTCCCCGCCCGGAGATCCGAATGGGGGACTATTTTACCTCCGGAATATTTTACCCAAGAGGACGCCATCATCATTTAATCATACAGTAAAGCTGCATGCCCTCGGGAAAAATTACGGCCGTAGTTTCCCCTTGCTTTCAGCTGTTCGCAGTACCAGCACAGCAAATCCGTTTTGGTTATTGTTACAAGGCCAGATCAGTCAATCATCCAGACTGTTTGTTGCCCTTGCAACTACTGAAAAGGCTGCTGCCCCTCTTCAGGAACCACATGTTTTTCTGGCCTCTCAACAGATACCCCTCCGTTGTGGTTGTACCTACGGTACGGCTATCTGTATCGCTGAGGCACGCAAGCCTCCCCACCAACGGCAAGGTCCGTGGTTCATGGGGGGGGGGGGATCGCTAGTAATCTCGTCACGGATAAAACTGTCTACCAATTCTGTAGTGCTACTGTCCAAATATCACTAAGTTTCATGGTCTCTTCTTTCCGATTAAAACTATCCCTATGTTTATATATTTCAATTGCTTCTCTACAAAGCCGTGGGTAATAGCTCGTCGTCGTAGATAAAATTTTTGTTTCGGAAAACTTCACTTGATGATTTCCTGACTGAAAAGCGTGTTCTGCTACAGCCGATTTATCTGTTTTCCCTAATCGGCAAAGACTTCTGTGTTCTTTTAACCGTGTATTTACGCTTCTTTTCGTTGTTCCAGTATAAACTTCACCACATGTACACGGAATTTTATATACGCCACTGGCTGATAGAGGATCGCGTTTATCTTTTACAGACCGGAGAACATGAAAAATTTTCTTCGTTGGTCTAAAAACAGGTCTAATATCATGTTTACTTAAAATCTTTCCAATCTGATCCGTTACTTTCTTTATAAATGGGAGAGAGACTGTATTCTCCCATCGTTTCTCGGGCTTGTCCTTAGGCTTTTTGTTGTTTGGGTGCAGAATTCTGCTTACTTCTTTCTTTGAGTAGCCATATTTCTCAAAAGCGTGCTTCAGATGTTTTAATTCGGCGTCTAGATACTCCGGCGTGCAAATCCGTCTGGCTCTGTCAACGAGACTTTTAATCACACCTCTCTTTTGTTGTGGATGGTGGTTAGAGTTTTTATGTAAGTATCTGTCTGTGTGCGTTATTTTTCTAAAAATCTGTTGTTTCAATCTTCCATCAGTCTGTCTCATAACTAAAACATCCAAAAACGGTATTTTGTTGTCATTTTCTCTCTCCATGGTAAACTGGAATCTTTAATTTATATTATTAAGGTAATCAAAAAATTCGTCTAAAGCTTCTCTACCATGTGGCCAGACCACAAATGTATCGTCTGCATACCGATACCAGCGAGATGGTTTCTTATCTGCTTTTTCCAAGTCTGACTGTTCGAATTTCTCCATGTAGAAATTAGCTACTGCAGGACCCAAAGGGTTACCCATTGCTACGGCATTAAGTTGCTCATAAAATTCATTATTCCACTGGAATTGACTGGAAGTAAGACAATGTCTGAAAAGAGCAGTCAGATCTTCTGGAAAAATATCCGTTATAAAATCCATAACTTCGTTAACTGGAATCATAGTAAATAAAGATACTACATCAAAACTTACTAAAATATCTTCAGGAGTCAGAATTAAACCTTCAATTTTCTCTATAAAATGACGTGAGTCCTTTATATATGAGTCAGTTCTTCCAATATATGGTTGTAAACATTTTTTGCCATTAATTTTTTAAACTGAAACATAATTGAGGTTTACAGATAGCTAAGATTATTCATCATCCCGTTCTACATATACATCTATACTCCGCAACACACCTTGCGGCGTGTAGCGGAGGGTACTTTGTGTGCCAATGACCGTCATCCCTTCTCATGTTCCAGTTACGAATAGTTCACACGAATGAAGATTGACGGTGAGCCGGCCGCTGTGGCCTAGCGGCTCTAGGCGCTTCAGTCCGGAACCGCGCTGCTCCTACGGTCGCAGGATCGAATCCTGCCTCGTCCATGGATGTGTGTGATGTCCATAGGTTAGTTAGCTTTATGTAGTTCTAAGTCTAGGGGACTGATGACCTCAGATGTTCAGTCCAATAGTGCTCCGAGCCATTTGATTGACGGTGAGCCTCCCTGTGGGTTCGAGTCTGTATAACTTCACCTTCATCGTCTTTTCGCGAGATATTGCCAGGAGAAAGAGGCATATTTGTTGACTCTTCTAGGAACGTACGCTCTCGGAACTTTTAACAATAAAGCCCACCGTGACGCAGAACGCCTCTTTTGCGGAGTCTGTCATTGGAATTGGTTGATCGTCTCTGTCACGTTTTCATTGTTACCAAATGAACCTGTAACGAAATAAGCTGCTCTCCTTTGGTTCTGCTGCTATACTCACTGTGTGTCAAATTCTTTATTACTTCAGTGACTTTCTTAATAATCTGTATTTGCCATGAGTCTCATTATTCAAATTGCTGTGTTTTTATAAAAGTTGAGTATTGACACTGGGTAATGTTCTTTGACCTCCCTCTGGGAATGTTTTGTCTGTTTTGACCGCTTAAGTCTCTTGAAGTTATTGGTTTAAAAGACAAAATGTGCATATAAACCAAACATCGTTCCTAGGTACGTTGTTAGACTGTAAGGTATTATTTTTTACTTTTCACACAATCACTTCTTTATGATACAGTAATAACCAGTTTGGGTCTTCAGAATCCATCTTCCAATGTTAAATAGAGAACTAAAAAGCTTAAATAAAGAGCTGAAACAAGAGCGCTTGTTTTCACTTAGTGTGTTTGTGAGCTATGTACAGTGCTATTAAAAGTCTTATGGTTTACACCTATTGGTGGTATTTGACGAACTGTTGTTCATCCGTTGTCAACGAAACACAAAATCAGAAATCAGGAGTTATATACATACAACCAAGTGTGCTATAACTTTCCTACTTTGGACGCTAGATGTACGCGTCTTCTATAAGACAATCTTCAATACCACAAACTATTACAAATATTATTACCACGTTTCAATCAGTTTTGATGTGGCTTGGTTGTATGTATATAATTCTCTGACTTCCGACGTTACTATTAGATGACAACGCATCAACATAGGTATGTACCATATGCATATACATTATTAAGCTCACAATTCGATCTCTGAAATTTTGGAAATTTCTGGTAAGTTCCTATGGGACCAAACTGCTGAGGTCGTCGGTCCCTCGGCTTACGCACTACTTAATCTAACGTTAACTAACTTACAATAAGGACAACACACACACCCATGCCCGACGGAGGACTAGAACCTTCGACGGGGGGAGCCGTGCGAACCGTGGCAAGGCGCCTGAGACAGTGCGGCTACCCCGCGCGGCAGATCTTTGAAAAGAATTGCACTAGTTTCATGTCTTAATTTAAGCTTTTCTGTTCTCTAGTGATGCACCGAAAGACAGCATTTGAAGGTCGAAACCAGTTATGATTGTATCATAAAAAGATGAATACGTCAAAAATTAAAAACATAATACCTTAGAATGAGTCGTCGCCCCCTCCGCAAACGGAATGTCGCTTATGAGAGAGTGTCTTTAAATGTGCATCTCTGCCTGATTTGTCTCTTTCACGTGGTTCCATTGTCAATTATGAAGTTTTATTAGTGGTGCATTAACTCATGAGGCAGCCGTGAAATACTTTGGCGCCTTTATTTTACACCATATCGTATTCTTCACTACACCCACCGCTCACAATGCCTACTCGCCCAAGATGCTGCTCGCACTCACCATCTTGTTTAATTGTCATCCTTTAGATAGCTGCGGAGTAGTTCGTGATCGGCATGGCCAGTATCAGAGATTAAAGTGCCAGCTGCTGTGGTGTGGCAGTTCCAAGACACTACCATCTCGCGGCTACGTCACACCCGTACCGTCTATCGAAACCGCGCGAGTTAGCCTGCCTTCCGACACCCACAATATCGTAACGTTTTGGCGCAGGCTCCAGTAGCCAATATGTTGTCACTCCGTTTCATATTACATAGTCTGAAAAAATATGTTCTAAAAATGTTTATACTTCCGTAGATATTGCAAATTAAATTCCTCCAACCCCACAGTGTCTCTTCGTATGTTCAGGCTAATGTCAGAAACTACTGTAGAGATTTTGATAAGGTTTTCACTAATAAATGAATCGATTCAGAAGTAACGGTTTTCTGTATAGTATACAATGAGGTGACAAAAGTCTTGGGGTACCTCTCAGTATAGTGTCGGACCTCCTTTTACCCGACCTAGTGCAGAAGCTCGAAGTGTCATTGACTTAACAAGTCGTGGAAGTTTCCTACGGTAATATTGAGCTATACTGCCTCTATAGCCGTTCATAATTTCAAAAGTGTTGCCGGTGCATGAATATGTGACCAAACTGACCTCTAGATTATGCCAGACAAATGTTCGATGGGATTCTTGTCGTGCGAAATGGCTGACTAGATCACTCGCTCGAATTGTCTAGAGTGTTCTTCAAACATGTCGTTAACAGCTGTGGTCCGGTGACATGGCGTATTGTCATCCATAGAAAGTCCTCCGTTGAAAGTCTGCAAATGGTCCCCTAGTAGCCGAACATATCCATTTTCAGTCAATAATGGGTTCGGTTGGAACAGAGGATCCTGTCCATTCCATGTAAATACATCCCACACGTTTATGGAGTCACCACCAGTTTGCACATTGCTTTGTTGGCAGCCTGGGTCCACGGTTTCGTGGGGTCTGCGCCACATTCTAACCTTACAGTGAGCTCTTACCAATGAAATTAGGACTCGTACGACCAGGCTACAGTTTTTCGGCTGTCTACAGTCCAACCGAAATTGTCACGAGCCCAGTAGAGGCTGCAGGCGATGTCGTGCTACTAGCAAAGCCACTCACTTCGTTCGTCTGCTGCCATAGCCCATTAACGCCAAATTTCGCAGAACTGTCCTAACGGATACGTTCATCGTACGTCCCACTCTGATTTCAGTGGTTATTTCACTCAGTGTTGCTTGTCTGTTAGAACTGATAACAGTGTACAACTGCCGCTACTCTCGGTCGTTAAGTGAAGGCCGCCTGCAACTATGCCTACTATGTTGTCCGTGGTAAGAGGTAGTATTCTCGACACAGTCTTGACATTGCGGATCTCGGAATACTGAATTCCCTAACGATTTCCGAAATGGAATGTCCCATGCTCCTGGCTCCAACTACCATTCCATGTGAAGGGTCTATTAATACCTGTCGTGCGGCCATAATCCACGTCGATGACCACTTCATGTGAATTACGTACGTAAGTCAGATAAGAGCTCCGACAATGCACTGCCTTTTTACATCTTGTGTACGCAATACTACAGCCATCTGTACACGTGCATATAGCTATCCCATGACTTTTGGTAGCTCAGTGTATTCCCGGTAAGCAGTTATGAGTTGTTATATGTTACATATTTAATTGGCGTTTGGAGTGACATCCTGTGGCAATGATGCTCACTGCGAGCTGGTCATCTACAGAGAGGGTTGTATCCGGCGGGTAATCAAAGGCACCATCAAAGTTGTTGATTACGTGAACACTATTGTGGACCATCAGAACCCTCCACGTTTTATGTCTTCCATGACTTACGACTACAACGCTTCCGGCAGCAGACCTGTCCGTCTTACAAGGTCAGAATCGTCCTACTGAGGTTTGAGGGAACATGATAGTGAACTCGCGCTGATGTCTTGGCCATCTAATTCTCCTGATTAGATCGCAATTGCACACACCTAGTACGCTGTAAGGCTCCAGATCAGAGGGTACTAAGCGACAACCAGTAATCTACTGGAATTAATCGACATCATGTGCCATAAATCTCAGGAAACCCAACTAGGACTCGTCAAATTAATGGCAGGTACAAACGCCACTATATGACGTTCCAGAGGTGCAGTAACAGGCTATTATATATATATATATATATATATATATATATATATATATATATATATATATATATATATATATATATACTTTCACCGGTATCAATGTAGGGCTGGGGCCCATGAATGTACATATTTGGAAACATTCTGAAACGAAAGCATATGTGTTTTTTAACACAAACTTGCTTTTTTTAAAATGGACCTCCTATATATATATATATATATATATATATATATATATAAGGTGTCCCAGCTATCTTGTCCACCCAAAATATGTCTGGAACAAAACAGCTATTGGAAAACGACTTTCACCGGTATCAATGTACGGCTGGGGCCCATGAATGTAGATATTTGGAAACATTCTAAAACGAAAGCATATGTGTTTTTTAACACAAACTTACGTTTTTTTAAATGGACCTCCTATATTTTTTCTTCAGCAATCCATAGCATGACAAAGCACATATACAATGGCGTTGATTGCATCGCAATATTCCCATTACATCCCGAGATATTAAGACGCGAAGTTGACGCTTGAAACACCCGACATGCGCTGCTAGCGCACGTCCTGAGGCTCAGGCGTGAACCCCATGCTGCCCGTAATCGCGATGTGATTGACATGCATAATCACACTTCCATCCTTATCAAGAGTTCCGAAACGAATAATACGGTCTACTGCCATCCTGCATTAACGTCGTACATTCCTGCAGGTATTTATCCCATAGGCTAGGGGTGATGCGGTTCTGTAACATATCTGTGTACCGCAACGTTAGCCACAAAGTTAACTTCGCTTATCGTTGATCCGTTACTAAAAAGGTAATGCCGTTCAACGTTAAAACTTTACTTTACTGTAGATCTAGCGCAAGTGACAGTTAATCATTCACTCATAATAGTAAAATTCATGTTGATGGTTTTAGTGAAACCAGCAAGTGGACTAAAAGTTTTACCGTTGTTTAGGTAAAAATGTTTTGATTTGGGAAGTTCAGGTAGGACATAGAAGATGAATGTAAACATGCTTAACCAATTAGTTTTATTATCACATAATTATCAATGTTATGTTTATCTAATGCGTTAAATGGTTCAAATGGTTCAAATGGCTCTGAGCACTATGCGACTTAACTTCTGAGGTCATCAGTCACCTAGAACTTAGACCTAATTAAACCTAACTAACCTAAGGACATCACACACATCCATGCCCGAGGCAGGATTCGAACCTGCGACCGTAGCGGTCGCTCGGTTCCAGACTGTAGCGCCTAGAACCGCACGGCCACTCCGGCCGGCAATGCGTTAAATGACAAATTGTTGCAAACAAATGTTTATTAACATCACTGGGTAAAAAGGCCCTTTGCAGAAACTTCCACTGTGATACCAGCACTACATACTAAACATAGCGTTCACATGTCATGCTCAAAGTGATGCCCATTGGCTTGCATACATAGGGTCACTCTGCGGATGAAGGATGCCCTACTTCGTGCTACTGTTTCCTCTTTGATGGCTGTACAAGCATCAATAATGCGTTGCTTCATATCCTCTGGTGTTGTTGGTTCATGTTGGTAAACAGCATCCTTCACTGCTCCCCAAAGAAAATAATCCAGCAGTGTAAGGTCCGGAGATCGGGCAGGCCACCTAACTGGGCCACCTCGTCCAATCCACCTACCGGGGAACTTACGGTTCAGAAGTCGTCGTGCTCGTAAGGCGTTATGTGCAGGGCATCCGTCATGACCATTCTCCGGTTCAGAGGTACGGTGTCCAAGAGAACAGGAAGATTGTGTCGTATAAATCTGGAGTATTGTCTGCCATTTTGGATGCCATTTATAAAGAAAGGTCCGATAATGGTATCTCCAATAATCCCACACCAAACATTAACTTTCCACGGACGTTGATGCTCTACCTCACGGAGCCATTTAGGATTGTCTGCGGACCAATAATGCATATTCCTCATATTGACAATTCCTTTGTTGGAGAATGATGCTTCGTCGGTAAAGAGAACATCTGCAAAAAAATTTGGATTAGTCAGAAGTTTTTGCTGAGCCCACCAGCAAAATGTTACCCTATTTCGGAAGTCATTTCCTTGAAGATCCTGGTGTAAATGAACATGGTGAGGATGAAATATATGACGTTTAAGAATACGCTGTGCACTTGATTTCGACACACCAACTTCACGTTCAATTTGACGTGTGCTGATTTGAGGAGTCACAGCTATGGTAGCGAGCACAGCAACTTCAGCACGTTCATCTGTGCGTGTTCTAGGACGATGTCGAGGTCTTGGATTTACGCTTCCCGTTTCACGTAGACGAGATGTGAGACGACCAAACATCCGGCGCGAAGGCGATGGCGTGCCAGGGAATCGTCTTCTGTACAGTCGTTCTGCCTGAACAGCATTTCGTCCACCTACAACAGGGTACAGTACAGGTAAGTAGAGTAGGGTAGAAAACAGACATATTAACTTAATAATCATAATGTTCGATAACAGTACTATCAACAAACAAGCATTCTCATAACGTATTTCCCGTCAACGTACATTCTCCATAGATCAGCAGCATTTCTAACACATCTTCATGTGTGTACATTATACTGTACAGTATAAGTTCCACAACACAACGTTTACTCACAATGTGTACTACCTCCGTGCCGTCACTAGATTACTCTGATGCACGACTACACTGGAAAGCGGTGTACGGGCCAACCGCGGTGGTCTCGCGGTTCTAGGCGCGCAGTCCGGAACCGTGTGACTGCTACGGTCGCAGGTTCGAATCCTGCCTCGGGCATGGATGTGTGTGATGTCCTTAGGTTAGTTAGGTTTAAGTAGTTCTAAGTTCTAGGGGACTGATGACCACAGCTGTTAAGTCCCATAGTGCTCAGAGCCATTTGAACCAAGCGGTGTACGCCACGCCAAAGCTACAACAAATGGGATGCTCGGAGGGTGGTGGAGTACAGGGGTTTGCATGGGTCGCAAATCATAAACAAGGCGAAGTGATAACTGTGGCAGTAGTGGGAACTACGTTGGACACTTGACTAGGTAGAGCCAGGCCCTGCGCGACAGGCACAATGGGTCATATAACTCATTAGATAAACCTTATTTTGGGTGTTCAGGATAAATAAGACAACCTGACGGGTGTACACCGATCGGTACTGGCTCATATTGTGTACGTAGATACGTAAAACGTGCAAGAGGGAAACCATTATGTGCTTATGAGAATTGATAGCAGCAGACCGTATTATTCGTTTCGGACCTATTGATAAGTATGGAGGTGTGATTACACATGTCAATCACATCGCGATTACGGGCAAGCATGGGGTTCACGCCTGAGCCTCAGGACGTGCGCTAGCAGTGCATGTCGGGTGTTTCAAGCGTCAACTTCGCGTCTCAATATCTTGGGATGTAATGGGAATATTGCGATGCAATCAACGCCATTGTGCTTTGTCATGCTATGGATTGCTGAAGCAAAAGTATAGCAGGTCCATTTAAAAAAACACAATTTTGGGTTAAAAAACACATATGCTTTCGTTTTAAAATGTTTCCAAATATGTACATTCATGGGCCCCAGACGTACATTGATACCGGTGAAAGTCGTTTTCCAATAGCTGTTATTGTTCCAGAGATATTTTGGTTGGACAAGATAGCTGGGACACCCATATATATATATATATATATATATATATATATATATATATATATATATATATATATATAATCTTCACTTCAGAGTAGCACTTGCACCTACATCCTCATTTATTTCCTGGATGTATTACAGTCCCCCTTTACAGTTCTTGCCCTCTACAGGCCCGTCTAGTATCATGCAGATTCTTGCCAGTGTTTAACATGCTTTCCTTTCTTCGTATTTCTGCCGAGTGCCCCTTCGTTCCGTATCTTATCGGTACATTCTTCTGTAGCACTGCATCACAAACGCATCGCTTCTCCTCTGCTCCGGTTTTCCAGCTGTCCAAGATTCACTATTGTACGATGCTGTGCTCCAGACGTATATTGTCAGATATTTCTTCCCGACATTAAGGCCTATGTTTGATACTAACACACCTCTCTCGTCTTGGAATGCACTCGTTGCTGGTTCTTGTCTGCTTTTTATGTCCCAGTTGCTTTGTCCGTCATGCCTCCGAAGACACAGTCTTTCTTCAGTTCACTCTCAATCCATGTTCTGTATTCATCAGACGCTTAAGTCTATTCAACAAATCCTCCAACTCTTCTTCATCCTCACAAGCATAGCTATATCATCAACGAATGTTATCATTAATATCCTTGAACCCTGAATTTTAATCTCACTCTTGAACCTTTATTTTATTTTTTCATTGCTTCTTCGGTCTATAGCTCGAGCATCAGGGGTGAAAGACTGCAACCCTATCTAATGTCTACTATAAGTACGGGCACTTCGCTCTTGGTCCTCCAATTTTATCGTTCCGTTTTGGTAAATAGTGCATATTATCCACCTTTCCCTATGCTTAGTCCTATTTTTCTCAAAATTTCAAACTTCTTGCACCATTTTATATCGTCGAACACTTTTTTTACGCCCACAAACCCAATGAGCATGTCTTGAATTTTCTTCAGCCTTGCTTTCGTTATAAAGCGCAACGTCAGAGCTGCCTCTCTTATGTGCCTCTCTTATGCCTTGTGCCAACTTGGTCGTCATGGAACAGATCTTAATTTTCTTTTCCACACTTCTGTATACCGTTCTTGCCAGCACCTTGGATGCATGAGATTTTAAGCCGATTGTACTTTAGTTCTCGCACTTATCTTCCCTTGCTGTCTTCGGATTTGTATTTTGTCGAATGTCTGATGGTATGTCACCAGTTTCATAGATTCTGCTCAAAAACTTGAATAATTATTTAATTGCAACTATCCCCAATTAAACTTCCTGGCAGATTAAAACTGTGTGCCCGACCGAGACTCGAACTCGGGACCTTTGCCTTTCGCGGGCAAGTGCTCTACCAATTATTTTAGGAACTCTGATGAAATTTTATCAATCACTTCTGGCTTATTTGATCTTCATTCTTTCAAAACTCTCTTAAATTCGGGCACTCACACTGGGTCCACTGTGTCTTCCACATCGACTCCGGTTTCTTCTTCTATGACGACGTCAGGCCAGTGGTCCCGTTCGTGGAGACCTTCACCGTACTCCTTCCACCTGTCTGCTCTCTCTCTCTCTCTATCTATCTTCTGCGTTTAACAGTGAAATTTCCGTTGGCTTATTACTGTTTTCACCCTTACTTTTAACTTCACCGAGGGTTACTTTCACTTTTTTGTACGCTCAGTCAGTCCTCCCGGCGGTCATTTCCTTTTCCATTTCTTTAAACCTTTCCTGTACACATGCTGCCTTGGCTTCCTGCACTTTCAATTGCTTTCATTTATAAGGGGGTTATATTGCTGTATCCCTGTCGTTCTTGAACATTTTGGTGCTTACTTCTTCCGTCGATCAGTTGAAGTATTTCCTCTCCTGCACAAGGTTTCTTCGCAGTTACCTTTTCTGTACCTATGTTTGTTTGTCCGCCATCCGTGGTCGTCCCTTTTTAGAGATGTCCACTTCTGTTCAACTATCTACTCTGGTACTCCTTATCACCGTATACCCTTCTTAGCGAACTTTAAACGCTTCTCATTATTGCTCAGTACTTCAGTATTCCACTTCCTTCCACACATATTCTTCCGAACGATTCGCTTAAACTTCAGCCTACTCTTCATCGTTCCAAACTAAAACACTACTGAGCAGTTATCCGCCCTGATGCCCTATATGCCTTAGAATGCTTGAATCTGAACATGAAAGGCTTGACAGATAAACTAGAGATTCAGGAGAGGAAGATCCTAAAAAATTCTGGGACCGATCAAAGCAGATGGTGAGTACAGAAGACAATCAAACCAGGAGCTATACTATCATATTGAGAAAATCACAGCTGTATCCAGGAAGGGACGTCTCGCTTTCTACGGACTTGTCACAAGGATAGACCAAACAAGACTGAGCAATCGACTTCTCAACTACTGGAAGGACAGTAAGATCGTGACATCAGGGGCTGATAGAAGTCATGAAAGACAGCCAGGAACTGAAAATAAATGATAGTGACATTAGAAACCGAGCACTTCTCAGAAGGATTCTAAAGGAAAAGGGTTTTCAGGACAGATCACACTGTAAAAAGACAGGCGCCCTTTGGACAAAAGAGAGTAAGGAGAGACATAGCCAGAGAATGCGGGATTACTGGCAAGCATCAAGTCCCTCTCCAGGCTGAGAAGTTGAATATCGTGGTCCTTAGCTGGCCCATTCGAAAGAAGAAGATGTGTCTACATCTGCTCCTCTGTACACCTTACAATCTAATATCTGGTTTCGGCATCTGTGATCTTCCCGTGTCTCTGCTTCTTTTCCAAGTACGCCTCCTTCTCTTGTGATTCTTGAACAGAGTAAACGTTGTAATCATGAGCAATTTTCTGCAGAATTCAGTCTTTCTCCTCACTCATTTCTATTACGAAGCCCATATCCTCCCTTAACGTTTTCTTGTAATCGTTTCCCTACAAATGCATTCCAATCATTTGTTCATCTCGCTTTTCAAACCGAATTACCGGCACAATATCCTCACACACTGTCTCTGCCTCTTCATCTTGTGCTTGCGATGCTGGCATGCACATCTGAACAGTCGTTGTCGACGTTGGTTTGATATCGGATCTGATGAGAAGACCCAATCTCTGGACAGTTCACAGAAACTCACTCCCTGCTCTAACACCCTATTAAGAAGGAATCCTACTCCCGTTATACGATTTTAGCTGCTGCTGATGTTACGCTAAATTCGTCTGATCAGATGTCATCGCCGTATTTTCATTTCAATTCACTGATCCCCCTTATATCTCGATTTCGGCTTTGCATTTCCCTTTTCAGATTTCCTAGCTTTTCCTACAACTTTCAAACTTCTAACATTGCACGCTCCGACACGCAGAATCTTATCTCGTCGTTGGTTAGTCAATCTTTATCTCACGGTCACCTCAGCCTTGGCAATCTCCTCCTGGACATTCGAATGAGAGCCAGAATTCAGTAATACACAATGAATTACAGACGTTCGTAAGAGCATATTACTTCTTGCAAACCATGCATTCTTTGAACATACACTCCTGGAAATTGAAATAAGAACACCGTGAATTCATTGTCCCAGGAAGGGGAAACTTTATTGACACATTCCTGGGGTCAGATACATCACATGATCACACTGACAGAACCACAGGCACATAGACACAGGCAACAGAGCATGCACAATGTCGGCACTAGTACAGTGTATATCCACCTTTCGCAGCAATGCAGGCTGCTATTCTCCCATGGAGACGATCGTAGAGATGCTGGATGTAGTCCTGTGGAACGGCTTGCCATGCCATTTCCACCTGGCGCCTCAGTTGGACCAGCGTTCGTGCTGGACGTGCAGACCGCGTGAGACGACGCTTCATCCAGTCCCAAACATGCTCAATGGGGGACAGATCCGGAGATCTTGCTGGCCAGGGTTGTTGACTTACACCTTCTAGAGCACGTTGGGTGGCACGGGATACATGCGGACGTGCATTGTCCTGTTGGAACAGCAAGTTCCCTTGCCGGTCTAGGAATGGTAGAACGATGGGTTCGATGACGGTTTGGATGTACCGTGCACTATTCAGTGTCCCCTCGACGATCACCAGTGGTGTACGGCCAGTGTAGGAGATCGCTCCCCACACCATGATGCCGGGTGTTGGCCCTGTGTGCCTCGGTCGTATGCAGTCCTGATTGTGGCGCTCGCCTGCACGGCGCCAAACACGCATACGACCATCATTGGCACCAAGGCAGAAGCGACTCTCATCGCTGAAGACGACACGTCTCCATTCGTCCCTCCATTCACGCCTGTCGCGACACCACTGGTGGCGGGCAACACGATGTTGGGGCGTGAGCGGAAGACGGCCTAACGGTGTGCGGGACCGTAGCCCAGCTTCATGGAGACGGTTGCGAATGGTCCTCGCCGATACCCCAGGAGCAACAGTGTCCCTAATTTGCTGGGAAGTGGCGGTGCGGTCCCCTACGGCACTGCGTAGGATCCTACGGTCTTGGCGTGCATCCGTGCGTCGCTGCGGTCCGGTCCCAGGTCGACGGGCACGTGCACCTTCCGCCGACCACTGGCGACAACATCGATGTACTGTGGAGACCTCACGCCCCACGTGTTGAGCAATTCGGCGGTACGTCCACCCGGCCTCCTGCATGCCCACTATACGCCCTCGCTCAAAGTCCGTCAACTGCACATACGGTTCACGTCCACGCTGTCGCGGCATGCTACCAGTGTTAAAGACTGCGATGGAGCTCCGTATGCCACGGCAAACTGGCTGACACTGACGGCGGCGGTGCACAAATGCTGCGCAGCTAGCGCCATTCGACGGCCAACACCGCGGTTCCTGATGTGTCCGCTGTGCCGTGCGTGTGATCATTGCTTGTACAGCCCTCTCGCAGTGTCCGGAGCAAGTATGGTGGGTCCGACACACCGGTGTCAATGTGTTCTTTTTTCCATTTCCAGGAGTGTACTACACGTTATTTATTATAAGACTGTTAGCACTCAATGGAGAGAATTTGAGCACATGAGAACGCGTCATCAACAAAATATTACAAAATGCTCTCTAGAGTATCATAAACCTGTTGACACGTAGGAGCTTACTGTGAGCAGCATCAGCATGCTGTAATGACGTACAGACCAAACATACGTTGTGGTCAGGCAGCAAAACCTGATATCTGTGACTGTCTCTTCTCCATGACATTTGCGCTATTACCTCTGTTTCTGATTACTTCTTCACCGTAGAATGTTTAACAATATTCCGTCCTTATTTTTGTCGGTAGATTCATTACCGCAATACCATATAGGAGTGCAGATCTACGTGGAGACAAATAATTCGGCAAATTTCTCTAAGAGCGTGAAAGTGCTTTCAGGCTGAAGGTGGAATGTGTGAAGAATTACTTTGACGTATTGAAAATGTATCGAACGTAGCAAATTTGCAACTCTCCAGTGAGGAATACCCAACAAATTTACGTCATAACAATCAGAATTCACAAGCCTTTATCTCAGGATAATATTCGAAATGGGAAGCAGGGGTCCACGAACATTTTTGCTTCACGTGTCGACTCAGTAACAACCTCGAACACTTACCTTTCTGTGGGTCCTGCAGACGTTGAAAGGTGTTAATTTGGACTATTTTGAAGCGAAATCATTTAACTACACGCTTAAATGAAAACTGAATACACTGAAACTTACTGGAAATAACTTTGATATACAGGCAACTCTCATAGCTAGTATGACGATGTTTTAAGGCTAACAGCTCAATAAAATAAATCTTTCGTTGAAATTTTCACGGTGTGATAAAGAGCTAGGGTATGAGAGTTTAAGAATTTAAACAGGAAAAGGAATGACTGTGTTTACGTTAGATATTGGCGCAAAATGGTCGATTTTTGATTCTATAGCATGAAACTGACGAGTATAGAGCCCTTGGAAACTACGTGGCACGTACTAAATGAAGTTCTCGGTTTACGTGGTTTGTGGTTTGGATTATAAAATTAGATTGTTTTCGTAGAAGATAGTGCCGAGGTACGCCTGTACTATGCATTACCTAATACCCATGTATCGGAAAAAAGGGTGTGGTTAACAGACCAGATGTGATCTCAAGGTTTATTCAGAAATACAAACAAGGGAGCCAAAGGCATACCTAGTGCTTCTGCTCGAGTCGTAACGAGACAGAGGGATATGAACTTGTTAACTTTTAATTCCTTCCGGTAACACCCTTGGTGACACTGGCTGTCAGAGGATGAAAGAAGACGTAGAGCAGTACAACGGCAAAAGTGTCTACAGATTAGAGGAAAATACAGAAAAAATAATTTGTTTTGGTTATCAGCGGACAATATTAAAGAGTCTATGCTAGACTGAGAGTAATGAATTTCCAAATTAACTTGAGTTTACTGATTAAAAATTTGCTACGGGATTCAGCTTTGTTAAATGTAAAAATGAAAAGTTATTGAACGAAAATGCTGCTCTAACAGCCCTTTTGAGCTACAAGGATGGCCTTATATTACTTGAACTGAATTTTAATGAGAACGTAAATGACTGATGCTCAGACGTCATTGAGCCTATTTGAAAGGGAAAATTAATCTTTGATGGTGGGCACAGGGATAATTATATAACCAGTAGATGTTTCTGTAAAATGGAAGTCCATAATGAGAGGATGCTAATTCTCCGGAGAAATTGCATTATTGAATGGGAGAGGCTTCAATAAAGCAATTAAACGTTCCATTAAAGAGCTAAGAGCAAACGTCGATTCATTGCAAATCCTTTGAAAAATAAATTACCGAGATATAAAGCAGATGGAAGTCAAATGTTTCTGCCGTAAAATGTTTATAGAAAGCATTTAAATAATGGAATACGGCATAGTTGACAAATTCGTAAAAGATTCCTGCACAAAACCAAAAAAACAAAACCGCAGTATATCATCCAAACAGATCGAATCAAACAAGTCCCATTCACGTTAGCTCGAACTTAACCTAGTAGTTTAGAGCAAAGAGGCTTCCAATTTGTGAGGAAATTTCAGTAGACAAACGTAGACACGGACTTCAGAAAACTGAACATAGAGTCTTCTTATTAAAGAAGCAAAATAGTTGTTGCAATTGGTGCAGTAGGAAGTATTACACATCTAGGTTCGATGACGGTTTTAATATACGTGGAGCTATATCATATGAACAAGATCTCGATCTGCGATAATTTTTACACAGTAGTGGTAACCTTAAATGCCACGCTGAGTTGGTCATAGGTACAGCTAACTGCTTGTGTAATACGCACACCCTGCCGCCCGGAAAGAAATCGAAACATTTTCTCAGGGCGTGGCGTGGCGTGGCAAGTTTAGAAAAATAGTGACCAAGCAAAATGCGAAGCTATGTGCCTAGTAACACAATTCATTATGAGAAGAAGCGACCGCAGTATACAATGTCTGTGAAGTATCTTCTGAACAAAGAGCGAGGGTTGCACTGTAGACGTAAAACAAAGCTTAGGGCTATAGAGAGCGGTTGGATACGAAAAAGCATTGCCTGAAGCCTTCAGTGAGTACCGTAACAGAATATAATCGAAAGATATTTCACAGTACCAAAAGATATTCTGATGAAAACCGAAACTGATCATAGCAAAAGAAATTCAGAAATACTGAACTCAATTTAAAAAATTTTGCTTTTGAAGAAAGATACAGACGCATTGCGCCAGTTTAGTTCACGGCCCTCAGAAAAGAGTATTGTAGATATAAGTTTCAAGGCAGTTGAGAAATTCCTGTATATTGCTAAAATTTAACAAATCTTCAAGGAATCTGAATTAGCTGCAGTTTTAACCATAGTTTACCGTAGGTCCCTCGAACAGGTAACCGTTTGCAGTTGGCGAAACGTAGTATGGGTCACACCCATCTGCAGAAAGGACAACAGACATGACAAAAAAAATTAACGTCTAATTTCATTGTTGTAGAATCGTAGAATACAACTTGAATTTAAATATAGTGAGACATTTCTGAGATCTGGCCTAGTTAAAGAGATACATGATCCTTGAGAATTCATTGTAAAGTTCTTTTTTTTTGTATAGTAATATAGTAGATAACCGATTACAGTTATTAAAAACGATCTTCAGATGATAGCCTTCAATGTAACTAGTATCATAATGAATAGTATTTCAAAGTCAGTGGCCTTCTCCATGCCTGCCAGCATTGATTCCAGTAACATCAGTCTTGCAAAATACATGCCTTGGTTTGTTCATGGACATCCTATAAGTCATCGAACAAAGTAATTAGTTGGATGAAATATTTCTTGACCTCCAAATAGCATTTCATTCGGTAGCAGACGAATGCACATTGACAAGACTACAATCATAAAAGACATCAAACTAAAATTGTGATTGGGTTGAGGATTTCTTAATAAAGAGAGAGCGGGAAGTTTTCTTCGATGGAGAATTACCAACAAAAACAGATGTACTTCAGATATGACTCATGAAAGTATTGTATATTAACGATATGTGAGACAATATTATCAGTAACCTTAGACTTTTTACTAATGATGCAGTTATCTATAATGCAGTATTACCTAAAAATGTTGCATAAATATTCCTGCCGATCTTTATAAAGTGTCAGTGTGGTCCAAATTGGCAGCCTGTTTTAAATGTACAGATCCGTCTAGCTGTTCATAAAATGGTAAAACATATGTAACGATAATGTCAATGAGTCGCTATTGGAATCACACTTCCTATAAATACTAGGGGTAAAGAAATTGTGGAATTACCGAAAGCAAAGGACACTTAGGTTCAGTTCAGGTACGGCAAGGGATAGACTTCGGTTCAGTGATATAATACGGTGAAAATGGAGTCAATTTATAAAGGGGACTGCTTAAAAAACAATTGTACCTCCCATTACAGAACTTTACCTAAATGTGTTGAACCCACACCACAAAGAACTATCAGGTGATATACGTACCCGTGAGAAGTGTTGCATTATACAGCGGTGACGCCCTTAGAACAGGAATCACCAATTTATCGTCAGACGTTTGCAGGAAACATAAGGGAAGCTTTCCAGGATGTCTCTGGGGCAAAATAAAACACCTACAGCCGTCCTTATAATTTTATTTTATTTTTTTGGAACCAGTTTCATCGTTTCAATGTGCCATCATCAGGCTGTCGATGATGCGGTACGGGTTGATCCCCATATCAAATAGCAGGTCAGCAACTGGAAGCAGTTAATTCCATAAATTGTCTGGGAGTACGCATTAGGAGTGATTTAAAATGGAATGATCATATAAAGTTGATCGTCGGTAAAGCAGATGCCAGACTGAGATTCATTGGAAGAATCCTAAGGAAATGCAATCCGAAAACAAAGGAAGTAGGTTACAGTACGCTTGTTCGCCCACTGCTTGAATACTGCTCAACAGTGTGGGATCCGTACCAGATAGGATTGATAGAAGAGATAGAGAAGATCCAACGGAGAGCAGCGCGCTTCGTTACAGGATCATTTAATAATCGCGAAAGCGTTACGGAGATGATAGATAAACTCCAGTGGAGGACTCTGCAGGAGAGACGCTCAGTAGCTCGGTACGGGCTTTTGTTAAAGTTTCGAGAACATACCTTCACCGAAGAGTCAAGCAGTATATTGCTTCCTCCAACGTATATCTCGCGAAGAGACCATGAGGATAAAATCTGAGAGATTAGAGCCCACACAGAAGCATACCGACAATCCTTCTTTCCACGAACAATACGAGACTGGAATAGAAGGGAGAACCGATAGAGGTATTCAGGGTACCCTCTGCCACACACCGTCAGGAGGCTTGCGGAGTATGGATGTAGATGTAGATGTATATATATCGCATTATCTGCGTATCCAATTATGCTGGCAACTGATGTGATATACACTCCTGGAAATTGAAATAAGAACACCGTGAATTCATTGTCCCAGGAAGGGGAAACTTTATTGACACATTCCTGGGGTCAGATACATCACATGATCACACTGACAGAACCACAGGCACATAGACACAGGCAACAGAGCATGCACAATGTCGGCACTAGTACAGTGTATATCCACCTTTCACAGCAATGCAGGCTGCTATTCTCCCATGGAGACGATCGTAGAGATGCTGGATGTAGTCCTGTGGAATGGCTTGCCATGCCATTTCCACCTGGCGCCTCAGTTGGACCAGCGTTCGTGCTGGACGTGCAGACCGCGTGAGACGACGCTTCATCCAGTCCCAAACATGCTCAATGGGGGACAGATCCGGAGATCTTGCTGGCCAGGGTAGTTGACTTACACCTTCTAGAGCACGTTGGGTGGCACGGGATACATGCGGACGTGCATTGTACTGTTGGAACAGCAAGTTCCCTTGCCGGTCTAGGAATGGTAGAACGATGGGTTCGATGACGGTTTGGATGTACCGTGCACTATTCAGTGTCCCCTCGACGATCACCAGTGGTGTACGGCCAGTGTAGGAGACCGCTCCCCACACCATGATGCCGGGTGTTGGCCCTGTGTGCCTCGGTCGTATGCAGTCCTGATTGTGGCGCTCACCTGCACGGCGCCAAACACGCATACGACCATCATTGGCACCAAGGCAGAAGCGACTCTCATCGCTGAAGACGACACGTCTCCATTCGTCCCTCCATTCACGCCTGTCGCGACACCACTGGAGGCGGGCTGCACGATGTTGGGGCGTGAGCGGAAGACGGCCTAACGGTGTGCGGGACCGTAGCCCAGCTTCATGGAGACGGTTGCGAATGGTCCTCGCCGATACCCCAGGAGCAACAGTGTCCCTAATTTGCTGGGAAGTGGCGGTGCGGTCCCATACGGCACTGCGTAGGAACCTACGGTCTTGGCGTGCATCCGTGCGTCGCTGCGGTCCGGTCCCAGGTCGACGGGCACGTGCACCTTCCGCCGACCACTGGCGACAACATCGATGTACTGTGGAGACCTCACGCCCCACGTGTTGAGCAATTCGGCGGTACGTCCACCCGGCCTCCCGCATGCCCACAATACGCCCTCGCTCAAAGTCCGTCAACTGCACATACGGTTCACGTCCACGCTGTCGCGGCATGCTACCAGTGTTAAAGACTGCGATGGAGCTCCGTATGCCACGGCAAACTGGCTGACACTGACGGCGGCGGTGCACAAATGCTGCGCAGCTAGCGCCATTCGACGGCCAACATCGCGGTTCCTGGTGTGTCCGCTGTGCCGTGCGTGTGATCATTGCTTGTACAGCCCTCTCGCAGTGTCCGGAGCAAGTATGGTGGGTCTGACACACCGGTGTCAATGTGTTCTTTTTTCCATTTCCAGGAGTGTATATATAGGTATCATATCAGCCCGTACCACATCAACAATAGGCTGAAGTTGGCGCATTGAAGCGTTGAAACTGGTTGCAACGAAATAAAATAAAATTATAAAGACAGCTGTAGGTGTTTTATTTTGTCATAAAAGTGAAGGAAGTCGTCTCCAAAGACATGCGCCATCATAGATCAGTGTGAAATGAAAAAAAGGAATACATGTGGACTTTGTTCGGTTCTGTTTAAGTAGTAGCGCGTTTAATTATCCCTACTCAAGATATATTTATGACGTCAAATGTATCGCACAAATTATATTTTTCACCCTTCTTAAGAGCCACGTGGGATTAGCCGAGCGGTCAGTCTGCCTTCGGCAGGGCAACAGAGCGGACGCGTACGTGTTGACTTCGTGCGGCGCGCGAGCTCGCCTTGTTTACTTTCTGACGGCCGTTGCTTAAGTGCCGGCTTACCTTGTACGATCCATGGCGAACCGTTACCGTAAATCAACACTCCGATTTACTTTCTGCAACGATTATGCCCGACCCAAAGCACTCGAGGTGGAGCGTTTTCTGCGAGAGGAAGTGAAGATCCCGGCGACCGATATTATCGGCATACATTTGTCCATCGTGAGCAGCACGGTCTATGTGAAAATCATTAACGACGCGGCGTGCGAACGCATACTACGTGAGACCAAACAGGGGCTCCGCTTCTGTCACGCTGATGGCAATGTGGGGGCGGTAACCGTCGACCACGCAGGCTTAGGTATGCGAACGATACGCGTTTTCGAATTGCCATTCGAACTTCCAGCTGAGGAAGTCGTCGCGGCACTACGCCCATACGGCACCGTCCACGGCCACACTGCGGAGAAGTGGACACAGTTTCGGACGTATCCTGTCCTAAACGGGGTCCGACAGGTCACCATAGATCTCCGAAGCCACGTCCCGTCCTACTTACAGATCGGCGGATGCCGTGCCATAATTATATACGATGGCCAGCCTCGGACCTGTTCCGGGTGCGGCAAAGAAGGCCACCTTAGATCCGAATGCCTACAACGGCGTATTACGCAACTTCCAGCTGCCGAAAAACACCCACGTCGCAACCTACAGTGCTACCGGTGACCTATGCCGCTGCTCTGGCTTCTCCTACCACTTTGCAACGTCGCCCGGTCACCACAAACGACGCCACCAACGAGCCCGACCAGACACCGATGGAGAGCGCCTCGGACGACCCGCCACCTCGGCCGGCCATTGACGCCGCTCAGAAGATGCCGGCGCAACCAGACGCTGACCCTGATCTCGGAAACACGATGGAGATCGACTCGCTCATCGTTCCTACAGCGGCCTTTCTGCCAGAACGACGCGACTCCCTTCCGTCGTCGGACACGGAGGGTCGCACAAGGAAACAACGTTCCCCGAAACGTCGCAAGCGAAGACGTCGCACCGTTTCCGGCCAAGAGGAGACTTTACAAGTCGAGGAGGACGTAACCGTCGACCAGCACGAGGCCTCAGAACCCGCTACTGCTGACGAAGACGTAATGAGCGCGGAGACATCTATCGGTGTGCCTGCGCCCCGTGCTGACGCTGAACTAAATCATGAACGTCTCACAGGCGACAATACACCACGCACAATTACATCATCATCTGCAGACAAAATGGACGATACACCAGTTTCCGCTTCCACGGCGTGGCACGAGGAGGAGGTCGAGGATCAGGAGCCGTTCCGGGACCCTGCGCCGTCACGGCCGCACCACTAATCATACTCTCCCCAGAATCCCCTGCGGGCCAGCGGGATAACGTTCCGCTGCGACGCCCACACCCTTGCGCGGACGGCGGAGTGAACCAGCCTCCAGCAATCCGACACCAGGCCTACAGGATAGCAACCATCAACACCAACAACATCCGTACCAGGGTGAAAATCCGTCTTATGCAGGAGATGTTCTGGGCTTCGGATATTGATTTCGCCCTTCTGCAGGAAGTTCACTTGGCTAGTCTCCCGGATATCAATGGCTATACCGCCCACGCCTCCGCGGGTGATCCTATGGGCCGCGGGGTGGCCATCTACGTCCGCCACGGGATTTCTGTGACCGATGTCGCCTTCCTTCCATCAGCTCGGGGCATGGCACTCACTGCCATGGGGACACGCATCCTTAATGTCTACGCTCCCTCAGGCACCGACCGACGGCATGAAGAGCCCAGTTTTATTCCGAGGAAATCGCTCCCCTGTTTTTAGGGCGTTATGACCATTGCCTACTAGGAGGTGACTTTAACTGCGTTCTGCATCCTAAAGATCAGATCCCCCACTATACTACATGCCAGGAGCTACGTATAGTGGTGCGAGACCTCCTGCTTCACGATACCTGGGAAGTACAACACGGCGACCTTTCTGGCCATACCTTTCTTACAAGTCATTCCGCAAGCCGACTAGACAGGACATATGTCTCACAAACTCTTAGATCTGCGATACGGGGCGCCGAACGCTGGCCGCTGGCCTTCTCCGACCATTGCGCTTACATCTGTACGGTCCTCCTTCTGCCGCAATCAGTATGGCGCAGCCGTGCGCCATGGAAACTCAATACCTCACACTTGCATGACTTGGCGTGTCGCCAACAAGTCACTGAAACGTGGACAGCCTGCGAACGACGCCTTCCCCGCTACCACTCGACATTGACATGGTGGTTGGACTGCGCCAAGCCGGCGATCCGGAGGACACTGATGAGATACGGGAAGGACATGGCCGATTGGCATCGCACCACTGTTGACTTCTATTACGCGATTCTCCGAGATCTGGATGCTCAACCGCCAACCCCGGACAACCAGTTGAAACGGCAAAGAACTAAGGCGAAGATAATTACGCTGGCACGCCGGAAACTGCAAGGGGTCGTGATACGGACGCGGCGCCACGATCACGCGGATTCAGAAATTCCATCCATGCATGATATAGTGTCCGACAAACGAAGGCGTCGTCGGCAGATCATCAGCACTCTGACCACGCCTCATGGAACGCAGGTGACCACTCAGAATGACATCGTCCGCGCATTCGTCGAGCACTACCGTCGTACTTATACTGATGACGACCCTGAAACTGCAGCAGACGACTCCATTTTGAATTACGTCACGCGCACCCTCCCCCACACGGAGGCGGATGCTTTGACGGTGGCGGTCACGCTAGACGAAATCAACAACGCAATCGCCAAGGGTGCAGTCAACAGATCGCCCGGCATTGACGGCTTACCGATTGAGTTTTACCGTACCTTTCGGGACCTCATGGCCCCACGGTGGACGACTATGTATCAAGAACTGATAACATCTGACCAAGCAATCCCATCCGCCTTTGCTGAGGGCATCATTATACCAGTCCACAAACCAGCCCGTGGTTCGATGGTCACGAGTTACAGACCGCTCACCCTCCTCAATGCCGATTACAAGATTTTCGCGCGCTTACTGGCAATGCGGCTCCGAACTACACTCCCTCATATCCTCTCGCCAGAGCAAACGACGCCTGGCGGACAGATTAACATACAGACTGCCACAGGGGAATGCCGCGACTTTAATTGCGATAGCGGCGGCCTGCAGTCTCCGGGCAGCGGTCGTCGCTATAGACTTCGACAGCGCCTTCGATAAAGTGCGTCATCGTTTCCTGTTTTCGGTGGCAGCCCGAATGGGCATCCCCCCTCCGTTTCTCGACGTCATCCGGCGTCTTTACGACAGTGCCAGTTCACGTGTCCAAGTCAATGGACGTATAGCAGAGCCGGTACCTATCTGCCGTTTGATACGGCAGGGGTGCCCCCTCTCTACCCTCCTGTATGCTATTGCCCTTGAGCCCCTTATTGGGGGCATGACGACCAAGCTCTCTGGCCTCACCCTACGCCAACACACTTTTCGCTGTCGGTCATATGCTGATGACCTCCTCCTCCTCATTCGCTCCGGCTCTGAGATTCGGGATGTCCTCGAATTGATTACCCGTTATGGGGCTGCCGCTGGCAGTGCCATGAATATCGCCAAATCTTCTGCGATGCACATTGGACGAGGCCTCCAGGAGGGTGAAGTGGCACCACTGCCGCTTGTGCGGACTTTCCGGTACCTGGGCATACCTTTACCCCCACGGTCACACGCACGGCGGCAACGAATTTCCGTCGCCTGTTACACGTCATCCGAAACGACGTCCCGCCAGAACCTCTTGTGCCGCCAGGACACACTTCAACGGGTTGCGTTTATTAATCTTTATGTGGCATCGAAATTGGTTCACATCGCGCAAGTTCTCCCTCTGCCAACTGCAATTGAGCGCAACCTTCAGGCGGCTTTTGGCTATTATCTCGCGGCTGGTTCAATGTTTTAAGTCCGTTATGAGACACTTACCCTGCCCTCACGGTATGGTGGCGTCGGGCTCGTCAATGTCCGTATGCGAGCTGCAGCCTTGTACATGAGTACCATGAGAAAACAGTGGATGGGCCAGGGTACATCTCTAACACGCAGCTTGCTTGAGGTCCTCCTACCTGCTTCCACCTCACCACCGGTGTCTGTCGGCCATATCGTGCCTCATTTGTCCCATATTTCGACCTTTTTCGTCGACTACAGTTACATACATACCAGTCTCCCAGATACACGCCCACCTAAGGCTAAGGATTTTTACAGCCTGTTGCTGCGCTGTGTTCCCCGGAATGTGATGGAGACCAAACACCCCTCCATCCAGTGGCCCATAGTGTGGACTACCGTCCACCAGCCCTTCCTCCCTACGAACGTCCGGGCACAGTGGTATCACATCGTCAACAGGAAATTTGCCACGAAGCAGCGCCTGCACAACATTGGCTTGTCAGAATCCCCTCTTTGTCTCCTTTGCCAGCAACTGGACACTGATGAACACCGTCTGACATGCGCCTCATCGCAAGATGTATGGCGCTTCGTGCAGCAAATCATTGTCTGCTATCTCCGGGTGCCACCAGACACAGTCGAGCCTCGAATGTTTCTATACCCAGAGGACCGACATTTTCCCGCCGCCAAATGTGGGTCAAAGGGTGGGCGGTCGCTTATCTCTTTAATGAGGGACCTAAATCCCGCCTCGACTTCTGGACCTATTTGCGAACAGCCCATGCAGCTCTCGAAAACACGACACATTACCGAACATTATTTGCTAACTATCTTCGAGCGGTCTTTGTTAGACCTCCACTGAGTTGGGGGGTGCCTGGCACAGAGGGCACCCACCCCTCCTCCCCCGGCGGTGTCTGAGTTTCAACCGCCTACGATCTATTCTACTTCTGACCTCCGCGGATGGGAGAGCGCGTCGCAGATTGCGCGGATTTTATTTCTTTTTGCTTTTCCTTTTTTCCTTTCTTTTTCTTTACCCAGAATTTATATTTCTTTTCTCTTTCGCATATGTGTTCCCATAATTTCATGCTATTAGTGAATATTACAAAAACACATGCAAATAAATAAATAACAACGCCTTCCACTACTGTTGATTCCTGTTTCTCCCACTTCCCTAAGCACCACAGGCTGGGTGGTGGTGAGGGGGACACTGTGGCCAGGCCTCAGGTTTCGACCCCTGCCCACTTTGCCCCCTGAGCCCCCACTTCTTTAAAAAAAAAACTTCTGACCTCCGCGGATGGGAGAGCGCGTCGCAGATTGCGCGGATTTTATTTCTTTTTGCTTTTCCTTTTTTCCTTTCTTTTTCTTTACCCAGAATTTATATTTCTTTTCTCTTTCGCATATGTGTTCCCATAATTTCATGCTATTAGTGAAAAAAAACAAAAAAAAGAAACAAAAAAGAATAAAAATAAAAAAAATAAAAAAAGCAAAAAAAAAGATGGATAGAGCGTCTGCCATGTAAGCAGGAGATCCCGGGTTCGAGTCCCGGTCGGGGCACTATATTTTAAAAAAAAACAAAAAAACAAAAAAACAAAAAAAACAAAAAAAGCGGTCTAAGGCGCTACAGTCATGGACTGTGCGGCTGGTCCCGGCGGAGGTTCGAGTCCTCCCTCGGACATGGGTGTGTGTATTTGTCCTTAGGATAATTTAGGTTAAGTACTGTGTAAGCTTAGAGATTGATGACCTTAGCAGTTAAGTCCCATAATATTTCACACACATTTGAACCCTTCTTAAGAGGAAACGATACAGTTTCTTAGCGGAATAAAACATCCAGAATCAAGGGTGGAAAATAATTTTCAAGTTACTTCACAATCACGGAAAGTGTCAGACGAGATTGTGTGCCTATGGGGTATCTTCTTAGTTGTACAACAGGATTCGTGAGTTCCTGTCAAAAAGATCACCGTTCGTGGTAACAGACGAAAAGTCATCGCGTAAAACAGTAGTAATATCTGTCGTTCCCCACGGAATAGTGCCTTTGCTTTTCATGTTCTACATAAACGACACAGGAGACAGTCTGAGCAGCGCTGTTAAACTGTTTGCACATAATGCTGACATATACCGTTTCGTAAAGTCATCATATGATAAAAAACAATTTAAAATTGATTTAGACAAGATACTTGTAAGGAGCGACAGATAAATAATGAAAGGTATGGAGTCATCCACATGAGTACTACAAGAAATCCACTAATTTTCGGTTACACGATAAATCACACAAATCTAAAAATTAAATTCAACTAAATACCTAGGGATTACAGTTACGAATAACTTTAGTTGCAACAGTTACAGAGACTGCGATTTATTGGCAGAAAGAAAGTGCAACGGCTCTTCTACAGAGACTGTTTACACCAAGCTTGTCGGCCCTCTTCTGGAGTAATACTGTGGGATGCGCGACCCGCATCAGGTGGGACTGACGGAGGAGATCGTGTTGTCTTGAAATAGGAAAGACTGCGATGCATGTGATACGTGAACTGAGGTGGCGATCATTAAAAAGGAAAGGTCTTCCGTTGCTTCAGGATCTTCTTATGAAATTTCAATCGCCGCCATTCAACTCAGGCGTCAAAATATTTTGTTGGCGCCCACCTACGTAGGAAGAAATGATCATCATAATAAAATAAGAGAAACCACAGCTCGCACAGAAAGACTGACGGATTCATTTTCCCGCGTGCCGTTTGAGAATGCCATGGAGAGTAATACTTAAAGGCTGTTCGATGAATTCTCTGCCAGGTATGTTACTGTGAATTGCAGAGTAATCATGTAGATGGAGATCAAATGCACTTTTCAACTTATATTCGGTAGCAGTTTTTCAAAAATCATTTCACAAATAAATCAAGATCAATGGGAAAGATATAAGTAGCATATGGTAGGCAAATGATTCTGTGGTAACTGCTCATAATATAGCAGACCTTCGGGCTCATCTAAAAATAATAGTTAGAATAATTATGAAAGGGTGTAAACTTAATAGCTTTAAAAAGTTATAGATATTATCAGCAAGAATATAGACGACGAGATTATCGACATGATTGGGTCCATGCTTGTGTCAGAAAATTCGTATCGTTAGGATGGTGACTAACAGAATAATCGAATAATAACGAAGAAATAGAAATTAGAATTGGCATGGTCAGCGCATCAGAACGGCTTCTGTCACAGTTCATTCAAGACTCAGTCAAGACTGTGACAGAAGCCCGAACAACAGGGGACTGACGTACTGGAACATGCATTGATACTGTGAAACTGTGCATTGATAATGACTAGTTACTAACCAAAATTTATCTTTCCGAATAAAACCTGAAACAAAAGACGAGTGATTGCTGTGTTCTGACCGCGCGAGGCATCCGAGCGGTCTGAGGCGCCTTGTCACGGTCCGTGCGGCACCTCCCGTCGGAGGTTCGAGTCCTCTCTCGAGCATGGGAGTGTGTGTGTGTGTGCGTGTGTGTGTGTGTGTGTGTGTGTGTGTGTGTGTGTGTGTGTGTGTTGTTCATAGCGAAAGTTAAAGTTAGATTAAGCAGTGTGTATGTTTAGGGACCGATGACCTCAGCAGTTTGGTCTCATAAGACCTTGCCACACATTTCCAATTTTTTTATTTTTTTGTTGTGCTCTGTCATTTGAAGCTTAAATTTATTTATTTATGTGAAAAGGGCCATGACGCCCTCTCTTCTGTCGGACCAGGGTTCCATACATATATCTTTTTTAGTTTTAATTACCTATAAAATAATGATTATAATATTACAAATAGTATTAAAATGATGTATCTATAGTGACAACGTGAGTAAATAATAATAACTACGAACTAATGAAGTAAATACTCGTACTACCTCTGCTGTCGCCACTAATAGTGATAATAGTAATAATAATAATAATAATAACAATGTTCTCTTTGCCAGTAGTAGCCTGTTTTCATGTCCTGCCTGCTCCGTCCGTCATAGGTTATTTTGCTGCCTAAGTAGAAGTATTTCTTATCTTCGTCTACTTCGCGATCATCAATTACGATGTTAAATTTGTCGCTGTTCTCTTTTCTGCTACTTCTCATTACTCTCAGTCCACATTCTGCACTCATTAGACTCTTAGTTCCATTCAAAAAATCTTGTAAATCTTCTTCGTTTTCACCGAGTATAGCAATGTCATCAGCGAATATTACCAATGCTATCCTTTCACCTTCCATTTTAATTCTACTCTTGAATCTTTCTTTTATTTCCGTCATTGTTTGTTCGATGTACAGATCGAACAATAGGGGCGAAAGACTACATTCCTGTCTTACACCCCGTTGATCCATGCACTTAGTTCATGGTATCCAGTCTTATTGTTCCCTCTTTGTTCTTGTACATATTGTATATTAAACGTCTTTCTCTATAGAGGACCCATATTTTCCATCTGACGCCATCGAACGCATTTGCAGATCGACAAATCCTATGAAAGTGTCTTGATTTTCCTTCGGCCTTGCTTTTATTGTCAACCTCACCGTTAAAATCGCCTCTATGGTGTCTTTACCTTTCATAAAGTCAGACTAATCGTCGTCTAACAGATCCTCGATTTATTTCCTGTTCTGCTGTATATTATTCGTGTTAGTAGCTTGGATGGAAGAGCGGTTAAGTTGACTGCTAAATTCTCGCACTTGTCGCTTCTTGCAATATTCGGAATTGTGAGTATGATGTTTTTCCGAAAGTCAGATGCTATACCACCAGTCTCATACTTTCTACGTATCTGCGAGAATAGTCGTTTTGTTGCTACCTCCCACAATGATTTTAGAAAAACTGACGTTCCATGCGCTTTTAAATTCTGATTCTAACACTGGATCCCCTACCGTTGCTACATCCACTGTTTTTCCTTCTATCACTTCATCAGACAAGTTTCCGCCCTCATAGAGGCCTTCAGCGTTCTCTTTCCACTTATCCACTCTCTGCTGAGCATTTAACACAGGAATTAGCATTGGATTCTTAATATTACCACCCTTGCTTTTAATTTCACCGAAGATTATCTTGCATTTCTATATGCACTGTTGTAACGTACATGAAAAATCATATAATTTTCATTTGAAGGATTTTTGGTATCTCTTACCGTTTAAGTAGTTCTACGTTCTAGGGGACTGATGACCTAGAGGGGGTATTCCGCAGGACTTAAACCCATAGAGCACAGATAGTATGCACCATCAGTTGTCAGTCCCACTGGTGGAAGAATGGAGTGATTTATACACCCATGCGAGCATGTAAGTGCCCTCACCTCTCCCCACTGTTGTTGTAATTTCATCAGCTTTACGTATTTTGCGAGGTGCAGAGTGGCCGCGTGGTTCGAGGCGTTATGTAATGGACTGCGCGACCCCTCCCGCTGGAAGTTCGAGGCCTCCCTCGGGCATGGGTGTAGGTGTTGACCTAAGCAGACACACATTTGAACTTTTTTTTTTTTTTGAGGGTATTGTGGTGATACAATAGACGAATAGACGATTAATAAGTGGAAGAAACATATGAATTACGCGTAATGGAGCTCCAAAGAAAGAGGTTTGACACACTTGTGCTATCAATTCCATAGAATTGTTGTAGTGTTAGGATTCCATACTAAGAAGGTACTGGGAAGAGACAAATGGTTCAACTGGCTCTAGGCACTATGGGACTTAACATCTGATGTCATCAGTCCCGTAGACTTATATAACTACTTAAACCTAACTAACCTAAGGACATCACACACATCCATGCCCGAGGCAGGGTTCGAACCTGCGACAGTTGCAGCGGCTTGGTTCCACACTGAAGCGCCTAGAACCGCTCGACCACAGCAGCCGGCAGATAGAAATGATCGTAGAACATAAACACGCACTCCATAGACTACACAGTCCTGCACTGAAGCATGCTATAATGTTAAGGAAGTGCGATTTCTGATACATTAGTCACGTGGAATGAAATGCTGTTACGGTGCTGTTTCTTCCACATGCAGCTATTTTGGTCGTATGCGATACATTCAGTGGTTATGCATCCATTTTCGATTTTACATAAGTTTGCATACACCATCACTCAGATTCCGCTGGACAGGACTATGGCATCCCCAGTGTCGCAATTGTAATAGTGGAGGTATTGTCAACACGTAGACTGCTGTGACATGGTCACAGTCTCACATCAAACGTAAGTATAGCATTCACTTATAATGTTGTGTGCACTCCTCACTGGTCAATTGATAAATTGGTTTGTGAGACGATATGTATGGCCGATATGGCTCTTTTGAAACTTGATTGCATAGATATTATGGTTCTTTAGTTTTGATGTGGTTCAAAGACCAGGGTGTGAATTGCTTACAATAAATTTACTCATAAGTATACGCAATTTAAATATTGTTGTATTTTTGCGTGTTTACTTGGGTTTCATACAAATGAGTACTTTTCGAGTGGGTTGTTGGTCAGGAAGCTGACGTGAACGTTGCTGCCATTAGCCTCTACTTAAGTGTTTGGTGGTAATACTGTGTGTGTTATTCCTAGAATTGTATCTAGATATCTTTAAATGCCGCTTTCTTTAACGTGCAATTACTTTAGTCTTATGAGAGACATTTAGTGACTATATACATGTATTCAATGTTGCGTGGATTTGCATTTCATTATCTTAAGTTCCACTTCATATGACTCGTGGCATTGCAAGTGTTTTTGTTGTAACAGTGTATATACTGCCAACTTACAGACTGCCGTCACACGTTCCCAGTTTACATCTGACAGAAAAATTACAATTACTTACGTTTTAATTACGGGCATGGTGTGTGGTCGCCTCACTGGCCAATTAATAATGTGGCTTGAATTTGACACGATTTGTATAACAGGTACTTTGGTTAAAAATTTTTTAATTGCTTCCATGTAATGGCTTTTGGGTTCAATGTCATCGAAAGACTTAAGTGTGTACTGGTTGTAATGGATTTATTCATAACTATATATTATTTTAGCTCTCAATCATTTCTTCATTATCACTTACGTTTAACACATATGAGTACCTTTTGAGCGGTGTGCTACTCAGTAAGCTTTTCTGGTTTTTCAAGTATATAGGTTATTGAGTCATCCTTTGTGATACACTGCACCCTTGCGGACTATTTAGTGTCCCTGTGTGCGATTGTTTCATGGCAGTACATGATATATAGATGCATTCTCACATGAATGGTTTCATCATGAACAGTTTCCTTGTCGGAGTCTTCAATGCGTTCTACATATACACTATTGGCCATTAAAATTGCTACACGAAGAACAAATTCAGATGATAAACGGGTATTCATTGGACAAATATATTATACTAGAACTGAAATGTGATTACATTTTCACGCAATTTGAGTGCATAGATCCTGAGAAATCAGTACCCTGAACAACCACCTCTGGCCGTACCAAAGGCCTTGATTCGCCTGGGCATTGAGTCAAACAGAGTTTGGATGGCGTACACAGGTACAGCTGCCCTTGCAGCTTCAACACGATACCACAGTTCGTCATTTACATCTACATCTACATCCATACTCCGCAAGCCACCTGACGGTGTGTGGCGGAGGGTACCTTGAGTACCTCTATCGGTTTTCCCTACTTTTCCAGTCTCCTATTGTTCGTAGAAAGAAGGATTGTCGGTATGCCTCTGGGTGGGCTCTAGTCTCTCTGATTTTATCCTCATGGCCTCTTCCTGAGATATACGTACGAGGGAGCAATATACTGCTTGACTCCTCGGTGAAGGTATGTTCTCGAAACTTCATCAAAAGCCCGTACCGAGCTACTGAGCGTCTCTCCTGCAGAGTCTTCCACTGGAGTTTATCTATCATCTCCGTAACGCTTTCGTGATTACTAAATGATCGTGCAACGAAGCGCGCTGCTCTCCGTTGGATCTTATCTATCTCTTCTACCAACCCTATCTGGTACGGATCCCACACTGCTGAGCAGTATTCAAGCAGTGGGCGAACAAGTGTACTGTAAACTATTTCCTTTTTTTTCGGATTGCATTTCCTTAGGATTCTTCCAATGAATCTCAGTCTGGCATCTGCCTTACCGACGATCAACTTTATATGATCATTTCATTTTAAATCACTCCTAATGCGTACTCCCAGATTATTTATGGAATTAACTGCTTCCAGTTGCTGGCCTGCTATATTGTAGCTAACTGATAAAGGATCTTTCTTTCTATGTAATCTCAGCACATTACACTTGTCTACATGAGATTCAATTGCCATTCCCAGCACCATGCGTCAATTCGCTGCAGATCCTCCTGCATTTCAGTACTAGAGGAGTAGTGACTGGCGTATTGTGACGATCCAGTTGCTCGGCCACCATTGACCACTGCTGAGCAGTATTCAAGCAGTGGGCAAACAAGTGTACTGTAACCTATTTCCTTTTTTTTCGGACTGCATTTCCTTAGGATTCTTCCAATGAATCTCAGTCTGGCATCTGTTTTACCGACGATCAACTTTATATGATCATTCCATTTTAAATCACTCCTAAATGCGTACTCCCAGACAATTTATGGAATTAACTGCTTCCAGTAGCTGACCTGCTTTATTGTAGCTAAATGATAAAGGATATTTCTTTCTATGTAATCGCAGCACGTTACACTTGTCTACATTGAGATTCAATTGCCATTCCCTGCACCATGCATCAATTCGCTGCAGTACTATAAGAGTAGTGACTGGCGTATTGTGACGAGCCAGTTGCTTGGCCACCATTGACCAGAAGTTTTCTGTTGGTGAGAGACGTGGAGAATGTGCTGGCCAGGGCAGCAGTCGAACATTTTCTGTATCCAGAAAGGACCGCACAGGACCTGCAACATGCTGAACTGCTGAAATATAGGGTTTCGTAAGGATCGAATGAAGGGTAGAGACACGGGTCACAACACATCTGAAATGTAACGTCCACTGTTCAAAGTGCCATCATTGCGAACAAGAGGTGACCGAGACGTGTATCCACTGGCACTCCATACCATCACGCAGGGTGATACGCCAGTATGGCGATGACGAATACACGCTTCCAGTATGCGTTCACCACGATGTCGCCAAATACGGATGCGACCATCATGATGCTGTAAACAGAACCTGGATTCATCCGAAAAAGTGAGGTGTTGCCATTGGTGCACCCAGGTTCGTCGTTGAGTGCACCGTCGCAAGCGCTCCTGTCTGTGATGCAGCGTCAAGGGTAACCGCAGGGATGGTCTCCGAGCTGATAGTCCATACTGCTGCAAACGTCGTCGAACTGTTCGTACAGATGGTTGTGGTCTTGCAAACGTCCCCATCTGTAGGGATCGAGACGTGGCTGCACGATCCGTTACAGCCATGCGGATAAGATGCCTGTCATCTCGACTGCTAGTGATACGAGGCCGTTGGGATCAAGCATGGAGTTTCGTATTACCCTCCAGAAGCCACCGATTCCATATTCTGCTAACAGTCATTGGATCTCGACCAACGCGAGCAGCAATGTCGTGATACGATAAACCGCAATCGCGACAGGGTACAATCCGACCCTTATCAAAGTGCATTAGTGGCAGAACAACTGAGAGAAAATTTGGAATACATTTCACATAAATTTTCTCAGCATGTTATAGTCTTAGGTGGAGATTTCAATTTACCAGATATAGACTGGGACACTCAGATGTTTAGGACGGGTGGTAGGGACAGAGCATCGAGTGACATTATACTGAGTGCACTATCCGAAAATTACCTCGAGCATTTAAACAGAGAACCGACTCGTGGAGATAACATCTTGGACCTACTGATAACAAACAGACCCGAACTTTTCGACTCTGTAAGTGTAGAACAGGGAATCAGTGATCATAAGGCCGTTGCAGCATCCCTGAATATGGAAGTTAATAGGAAAATAAAAAAAGGGAGGAAGGTTTATCTGTTAGCAAGAGTAATAGAAGGCAAATTTCAGACTACCTAACAGATCAAAACGAAAATTTCTGTTCCGACACTGATAATGTTGAGTGTTTATAGAAAAAGTTGAAGGCAATCGTAAAATGCATTTTAGACAGGTTCGTGCCGAGTAAAACTGTGAGGGACGGAAAAACCCATCGTGGTTCAACAACAAAGTTAGGAAACTACTGCGAAAGCAAAGAGAGCTTCACTGCAAGTTTTAACGCAGCCAAAACCTCTCAGACAAACAGAAGCTAAACGATGTCAAAGTTAGCGTAAGGAGGGCTATGCGTGAAGCGTTCAGTGAATTCGAAAGTAAAATTCTATGTACCGACTTGACAGAAAATCATAGGAAGTTCTGGTCTTACGTTAAATCAGTAAGTGGCTCGAAACAGCATATCCAGACACTCCGGGATGATGATGGCATTGAAACAGAGGATGACATGCGTAAAGCTGGAATACTAATTACCTTTTTCCAAAGCTGTTTCCCAGAGGAAGACCGCACGGCAGTTCCTTCTCTAAATCCTCGCACAAACGAAAAAATGACTGACATCGAAATAAGTGTCCAAGGAATAGAAAAGCAACTGGAATCACTCAACAGAGGAAAGTCCACTGGACCTGACGGGATACCAATTCGATTCTACACAGAGTAGCAAAAGAACTTGCCCCCCTTCTAACAGCCGTGTACCGCAAGTCTCTAGAGGAACGGAAGGTTCCAAATGATTGGAAAAGAGCACAGGTAGTCCCAGTCTTCAAGAAGGGTCGTCGAGCAGATGCGCAAAACTATAGACCTATATCTCTGGCGTCGATCTGTTGTAGAATTTTAGAACACGTTTTTTGCTCGCGTATCATGTCGTTTTTGGAAACCCAGAATCTACTCTGTAGGAATCAACATGGATTCCGGAAAAAGCGATCGTGTGAGACCAAACTCGCTTTATTTGTTCATGAGACCCAGAAAATATTAGATACAGGCTCCCAGGTAGATGCTATTTTGCTTGACTTCCGGAAGGCATTCGATACAGTCCCGCACTGTCGCCTGATAAACAAAATAAGAGCCTACGGAATATCAGACCAGCTGTGTGGCTGGATTGAAGAGTTTTTAGCAAACAGAACACAGCATGTTGTTATCAATGGAGAGACGTCTACAGACGTTAAGGTAACCTCTGGCGTGCCACAGGGGAGTGTTATGGGACCATTGCTTTTCACAATATATATAAATGACCTAGTAGATAGTGTCGGAAGTTCCATGCGGCTTTTCGCGGATGATGCTGTAGTATACAGAGAAGTTGCAGCATTAGAAAATTGTAGCGAAATGCAGGAAGATCTGCAGCGAATAGGTACTTGGTGCAGGGAGTGGCAACTGACCCTTAACATAGATAAAGGTAATGTATTGCGAATACATAGAAAGAAGGATCCTTTATTGTATGATTATATGATAGCGGAACAAACACTGGTAGCAGTTACTTCTGTAAAATATCTGGGAGTATGCGTGCGGAACGATTTGAAGTGGAATGATCACATAAAATTAATTGTTGGTACCAGGTTGAGATTCATTGGGAGATTCCTTAGAAAATGTAGTCCATCAACAAAGGAGGTGGCTTACAAAACACTCGTTCGACCTATACTTGAGTATTGCTCATCAGTGTGGGATCCGTACCAGATCTGGTTGACGGAGGAGATAGAGAAGATTCAAAGAAGAGCGGCGCGTTTCGTCACAGGGATATTTGGTAACCGTGATAGCGTTACGGAGACGTTTAGCAAACTCAAGTGGCAGACTCTGCCAGAGAGGCGCTCTGCATCGCGGTGTAGCTTGCTCGCCAGGTTTCGAGAGGGTGCGTTTCTGGATGAGGTATCAAATATATTGCTTCCCCCTACTTATAACTCCCTAGGAGATCACGAATGTAAAATTAGAGAGATTCGAGCGCGCACGGAGGCTTTCAGACAGTCGTTCTTCCCGCGAACCATACGCGACTGGAACGGAAAACGGAGGTAATGACAGTGGCACGTAAAGTGCCCTCCGCCACACACCGTTGGGTGGCTTGCGGAGTATAAATGTAGATGTAGATGAAAGTCGGAAACGTGATGGTACGCGTTTCTCCTCCTTGTACGAGGCATCACAACAACGTTTCACCAGGCAACGCCGATCAACTGCTGTTTGTGTATGAGAAATAGGTTGGAAATTTTCCTCATATCAGCACGTTGTAGTTGTCGTCACCAGCGCCAACCTAGTGCGAATGCTCTAAAAAGGTAATTATTTACATATCACAGCATCTTCTTCCTGTCGGTTAAATTTCGCGTCTGTTGCACGTCATCTTCGTGGTGTAGCAATTTTAATGGCCAATAGTGTATTGTGATCTGAGGTGGATCTTACATTCGGTTCTATAATCGATCTTGGACATTCATTTTATAGATGTGACATAGTGTATGGCCCTCATCTGTGTACAACTAAGCATTTTATACTTTGACACGACACATAGGTCATGTTCCTTCTCTTTACTTGTTCGTGAGGTATTGTTTCCTTCCATTTATCACCTTCTATAGTTATTCTGTCTTACAGTAGGTTATTTCAGGGTTGTGGAGATAACGTATGTCAGAATGGCCAATAAAAATCATAAATAGTTATTTAAAGTAGTTTTTAAAAGATATTATAATTGCACAGTGTATTGAGTGGAAATTCGTTATGGTATATTTTAGATATGTGACAATGGATGTATCTGTTCTTTCTATCAAATGTTCGGTGTAAATTCACTTGCCATTGTTAATCATTCTGTTCTGTTTCTTTGTAACTAGAATGATAAGTTGATAATATTATCGTTACTGTTTTATGCATATATGCCTAAAGATGGTGCTTTGAAGCGCTGAAACTAATTGCAACAAAATAAAATCATGAGGACGGCTGTAGGTTTTTCATTTTTTCACAATAGTAAACGGCCGTCGTCTCAATGACCTCCGGCCAAAAGGATGGACATATAAAAACTTTACAAAAGATGGTACACGGTTAGCCGTAGTTGCCTCCTGCCCTGTTCATGGATAGAGTCTAGGTGTTGGACGCTGCGCCATCCCTTGCGCCTGCATCCTAGCGAGACCTCGTTCCTCTTGCGTCGATACGGATTTTTAGCCCAGCCTGGTACAGCACGGATAGCTGCTATCGTCTGAGGGAGTGTGCTCGATCCAACCCCGTGCTTCTTCTTGAGGGATGTGGTGTAGGCGGGAGGCGTTGAACCCATTACTACCGGCCTGGTAGGGCCCACACCCTCAGGCGCTTAGGCGTTCTGGACGGTGGTCCGCCAGGAACCCTAGTCGTCGTCTTCCGTCCCACGCTCAGAGAGTGCATCAACGTGTACTGCACTGCTGTTGCTAGTTCATCACCTCTCGCATCAGTAGTGGTTGGTGTGACAGCTTGAAGTTCGTCAGTGGAGTTCAGCTCTGCGGCACTCGACGGCTGGCCGCAACCGCGCTGCTCCATCTGCGACTTCGTAAAATAACATGGTTATGGAACGGAATGTCGTCGACACGGACTCCATCGTCCCCATTGACCTGAACCGTTCTCCTCTAAGGAACTGCGGCTCTGGTATTTAAAGAGCTCTCTGTAGTTCTGTGAAGTCCGGTTTACTAGCGATGACCGCATGTGGCCTCGTTATGATGCTACCGTTGCCTTAGTTTCTCTTAGCAGTTAGTTAAACTGAGCTTTGAGTGTTTTCCCTAGGCGTGTCTATTGCTTCTTGTGACATTCTACTACGCGAACGAGTGTGCATGTTATTTTGTTCAGTGGCTGTCCTTTTTCTTTCCCGCTGCGTGTGCTCTCTCTCACTCAGCTGCTGCAGTTGCTGACTGTCCTGCCCGTCTGTCTTGCATCACCGTGTTTCCTGGTCCATCACTAATTGTAGCGTAACCAGCCTATCTTATGTTAAGCTGGTTTAAACTCCATTAAAATTTTATAACTTGGAACCCGTGTTACTCTGTGCTGTAGTACCATCTTCTCCGTAGGTATACGACATTTTGTTCATATACAATAGTTCCTGGGAAGGTACTGAGCACCTGTTTGGAATTTTAAATAGTCTTCAGCTGCGAATTATAAAATCCTGATCGTCAGTTACATTACTTGGAACTTAGTTATGCCATTCGGTGCTTTTCGAAAGACTAATGCAGGGACCGGTTAGTAGGACATGTTCTGAGGCATCAAGGAATCACAAATTTAGCATTGGAGGGCAGCGTGGAGGGTAAAAATCATAGAGCGAGACCAAGAGATGAATACACTAAGCAGATTCAGAAGGGTGTGGGTTACAGTAAGTACTGGGAGATGAAGAAGCTTGCACAGGATAGAGTAGCATGGAGAGCTGTATCAAACCAGTCTCAGGACTGAAGACCACAACTTAAGCGCCCATAAGCCCCAACACACACAAGACCACAACAACAACAACAACATTGCAGGTCAGACTGTGTGCGCCAGTTCAGTGCATCCTCATTCACATAAAAAAGCCTTTTTTTCATTCAGCAGTTTACAGTGCAATTTCTGTACCTTCGTCACCAGAAAAGCTGAATGGCGAGATGAATTTACTAAAATTTAATATAGTTATTAACTATAATGATCGCTCGCTACTTAAAAACATCTTCAAAATTAAAACTGACGCTAGCGTGAGTACATTAGACATCAATCCTCTTCCTGACGGTAATGATACCTTTTTAGGCCCTATTTCATATAGATTTCGTCGTCTCCTATTTAAAAAATATGGGTGTAAAGTTTCTTTTTGTACTAGGAATAACGTGCAGAAACATCTTATTCACAATAGTATGTCCACAGTCGTTCCTATTAATAGTTTGAGTGCATAAAACCACTTGCGATAAAGGTCATGTTTATTATGTACGACAAACTGAAAGTTCTTCCAATGTTAGGTATAAGGAACATTTATTGGGTAAAAGAGGCATTAATGCACATAATCCCGCTTTTGCTGATCATCCGTTAATTTCTTGTCACAAGCCGAAATGTGTTGAAGAAATTTACATTTTACATGGGGAAAAGAAAGGCTATAGGCTCGACGCACTTCAAGAGCTGGAGATGCTCAAGTGTATCTCTATGAACGATGACGTCATCTTCAACGAAAGCTATTATTACGTAACCAAATTTTTTCAGTGGCTTTAATCCACTACTCGTGGATTTGTTATTCCTTTATTTTTACTACGTTTTCCTGATTTTCCTGCCTCTACTTTCGAAACATCTTATTCTTCAAATTTCATACAGATGAGTACTAGTAAATTATCCTTCATGCAGATATTTTGGACAGTGTGGCTGTATGTGAAAGTATTCTACAATACTCTGTCCTTTAGGTAATGGGCATCATTTGATTTTTTAACAACTAACTGTTGTTCAATTAGTTTATTTCTGTTGTAATGTCTCAAATGGCCATATGTCACTGTCCGTGACCGATAAGCGTCGCCACTTGTGTCTTGTTATAATAGCAGCAATGTAAGCCACTAGGCTGCTCAGTTTTATGTTATTCCTTGCAAGGGATTCGTACCGAAGGCTGGAACGTATTTAATTTTTAAATTTTTACTTGAGAATGTCAGCTCTAAACTTTCACAGTTGCCTTCACCCAATGTAACTTTATGTAAGTGACCTTTGCAAGTCATGACATTTTTCATGTTTGTTAATGTTTGTGTCAAACTTATTTTTCTAAATATTATTTTATAGGCCTTTTAAATTTTTATTTTGATGAAGACATCCTTAAGGGTGTCGGAACCTAGGTAAATGAATTAAATAATTACTGGCAATCAGTTGGCTGTGTTATTTCTCCACTGAAGATTTAAATTAATATTTTTTAGGCAACTACGACGTAAAAACTGGTCTGTGTTGTGTTAAAACCCAGTGCGATGTAAGAGAGGACTTGATGGTCAGGTATATCACTGACAGCTCTTGTAGTAGCACATGTATGTGTTTATTTGTTCACCTATGACAGCTATGACTTTCTGAGAGACTGTTTCTTGCTCTCTTTGGGGTATCTTAGCAATTAAAGAGCAGTTTCTCACAAAGCAGTATCTAATTTTACTTAATAGACGGTAAAACTGTCAGCTTAGGGTGAAGTTAAGACTTATATACATGTTACTTAAGAATCAGATTTTTCATCAGTAAAGGATACTTATCGTGTCAAGTGCGTCAGAACTAAAATAATCCATTCAGTCTAAAGGAAATGATTTATTGAAACTTGTAAGCTTAACCCAGAAAAAACCCAGAAAAAGTGAAAATTTTTGGGTAATTGTTATGAGTCCACACTTCATAGCTACACATTGTTTAATTTTATTAACTTACAGTATCAGTTCAATACTAACCAAAACCTTGGATATAATAGATAAAATAGCCATCCACAAAATTGTATGTTTCTATTGTTGTAAATATTCTGTTAAAATTACGTGGTTCAAATGTAAATGAACAAACTATGAACCTTTCATTGTCCATAAGCATGCAGCAATAGACATGTCACACGTATCTCTTCCAGAAAATGACAACACTGCAAAAGTGTATAATGTGTAGCCTTGTAATTGCATAGTTCATGTGGTGGTAATACATGAACCGTGAATACAGCTTTGTCAGAATACGTTTATACATAATTAACAGGCGAGAGTGTGTAGCTTGTATCAGTTTTCACTCTTTCGCCTCTGACTAGTCCTGTAGTAGAAGTTCAGTACATTTTCTTGATACATTTTTAGACAATACTATTCACTTGTTCTCTGCTGCAGTCTTTTTCTGAATTTACAGAAACTACTCACCACTCCTTAAACATGGTTTTCGAAAAGCCAGATCATGCTCCATCTGTGTCTTCACCGTGACACAACAAACAGAAAAAAATACAGTGAATTCAGTTTACCCACTTTTTTGCCTTCATTGACCAGGAAAAGGCGTTTGCTAAAGTAAATCGAACCTAACTGCGGTGAATTTTAAGAAACAGAGGTACTCCATCTCATCTTATAAGAACTGTACAGGGTTTATATAGGAATAGCAAAATATAAATAAACAGAGTTGGTAACACACGTATTATCGCCGAAATAAACCAAGGAATTACACGAGGGTGTCCTCTCCCACCCACTCTTTTTAATATGTATATCAATGACGTAACCTGCACATGGTCACAGACAATAAAACATTTTAAAATTAACGATATGGAAGTTAGTACACTACTTTTTGCTGGCAACCAAGTAGGTGTTAGTCAGAATGGAAATGAATTACAAGAAGCCGTCTCTAATTTAACTAAAACAGCCAGAGAATGAAATCTAAACATCTCCACCACAAAGACAAAATCAGTGGCATTCTTAGGACACCAGCCCATGTGAGTTATGATTGAAATTATCAAGCAGACCATAAATCATGCTAATACACTGAAATATTTACGATATAGCATCACATTCAGGATAAACGATGACATGCTAAATAAGTCAGACCTATTTAACTATTTCTGTGAAACTTTACGCAAAATACTGGAAAAGACAGTCCACAGAAATACTCTACTAAAGCTCCATTAGCTTTTGTATGTCAGTCCTTCAGATTGGAGGTTTGAGAGAGTTCGGCCGGTCACTAATGTAATAGAACGGAACACTTACAGCCGTCCTTTCCATATTATTTATTATATGGTTACCAGTTACGGTGCTTCTGTGCTCAATTTCCGGGCCTTAACTGACCACCTGAATGGATTAACTCCAATCAACTTTCGTAGTTGATGCTGGAGAAACAACATCGTTATAACAGGTAGTCTGCGAAAACCAGTTCATAGATGTTGGCCACTTGATGAAACAGTGTTACGATTGGAGTTAACCCCCTCAGCGTCAGTTAAGGCCTGAAAATGGTGTACTGAAGCACCGAAACTGGTAGCCATATAATTAATAATATGGAAAGGACGGCTGTAAGTGTTCCGTTTTATTACAAAAGTTCTATAAAGTTATGGCCATACCAGCACTGCCCTATGGATGCAAAAAATAGTCTATTAAAAAGAAAAATGGAAAGTGAATAGAAGCATGTGAAATGAATTTTTTTAGGTATGTGGTTGCATAAACAGTGGTGGATAAAAAGAGAAATGATCACATCCGAACCGAACTAAATGATCAGAAAACATAATTTACGGAATACAACAATATCAGTGAAGATGCATGAACAAGTATATCTATGCCAGATACAAGAATCATTAAATCCACAAAACATAAATCAAGAGGCAAAATATCTTTAGGAAGACCAATGAAGGGATGGCTTGACCGATTTTGAAGGAGATGACACAGACAAAAATGTCAATCTCTCATGTTGAAAATGATGGTGGTGATGATGATAGGGATTCCGTAAAGGTAATGCTTTTCCAAAACGAAACAGGTACAACATGGTCTCTAGCGTTAAAAGCTTTTTGCTTTTCACATTTAACCAAATATAACATTGATGATGATAATTTATGGCAATGTTTACCGACAAGATAAAGAATGCAACCTTTAACACTAGATTGCGTACTCACGGCAGTTCTCCTTGGCCGTTTTTTGGTACAACTTGGAAAGAGAGAAAAATTTATGAATGATCGCCGATGCGTCGGTTCTCGATTGTGTTCAGGAGACGTAGAGATTGATTGCGCGTAAATAGTTTCTCAAATGACCTCTTAACCCGGATTGCTTTCACGCAATCAGACTCTTCAATGAAATTACCTAAGGGACCTATTTGAATAATAATAAAAAAATTGGAAATGAATGCAAAACAGTGAAATTTTGTAAAAAAAAAAGTTGTCAGATCGGAAATTGAACACATTAATGATCTTCCAAATACAATCGAGACACCGAGATAAAGAGCGAACGTGTAACAAAGTTCATTTAAACATAAACATTATTTGTGGTTAATTTAAAGAAAAGAATAAGCATAGATTTTCTGTACAGTGAAGCATCAATATATTCTTAAAGAACAAAGGCGTTAAACAATAAACATTAACAAATTTACAATGAATACAAAACTTACATTTTTATGTTTTTCTCATACATGGAGCAGTCCAACAATCGCTGCTTTCGTATGTGTGATATTTTGTAAAAATTAAATGTCCTGGCGTGCGCGTAAGTATTTTTTTATCGTCACAAGGTTTAAAACAGCGTTTTTTTTTCTTAGTGATAACGTGGTTTTTCACACTAAATGAAATATAACTTGCAGTGGTGCTACACAACACGTCTTAACAAGTCGGCGACCAAACATCACACGTAATGAAGTACATGTTAACATATCGGCGACCAGAAGTACAACTAACTATAAAGACTCTAACAAATGATAAATTGTTCTTTCTTCTGTTTCGCAGCTTCTTGCTATCAAGTGCTGCGGCAATGATTTTAAATATCTGCGCCCAGCGAGTCATAGTGTTTAAAAGTACCTTTTAAACGCTGGCCGCACGTCTTGGTATAGGCGCACGTTATAAACAGATTTCGTTTCTTTACTCTCGCGCTGTCATGCTTAGTATCATTACGAACTACAGGTCGATGGCTGTCCTTTTCTCATATGCAAAATGTCTGAAATCCAATAATATCACATAGGATCATCGCGACTCACGCGTAGTCGTGATATTATTGCTTTCGTTAAACAAGTTAGTACTACTTGCAAAAATTCTTTACAATAGTTTTTACACACTACATCAGGCAAAGTGGTTAACATACAGAGTATCAGGTAAGTATATTCGTACGACTGAAATTGATAGTAATTTGTCCATAGGGTAACTACATGACAATTGAACTGTGCTCTTTCTAATGTATTGTACAAGGATAACAAATGCTCATTTTTCGGTAAAAGATAGTGAAATTAAGATAAAGATACACATACGTACATACATTATACATGGCATAATAAACATTAAAAAATAACAAAGAAATAAATTACTTGACTTCGCAGGAAGTCTGGGTGCTGTGTGCACTCGTGGAAAAAATATGTTACAAAAAATTGACATTCTTGTTTTACAATGACATATTACAGGAATATTTTTGTCGTTTTTTCGTCGAAGATTTCTTGCAGTAAATACGTAGCACTTTACTTATTTGTGGCTTTCATGACCTGAAAGAAAAAAAAAAGTGTTTCACTACACTTGGGTAGGTATGAGTTGCACTGGGAGTGGTAGAACTTCGGGTATAAATGATAGCACTGCACTTGAGTGGGGAAATTGATTACACTTTTACAATGGAGGAAAAGTAGGGCATCTCGTGCACTGTGGAAGTTGGAGTAGTTGTCGGGGTGTGATGTTGCGTTGGAAATACGTCGTGGGTCAGGAACTGGAAGACTGGTTCTGCAACATGTTGAGCCGTATGGTGGCGGTCTCTATTTCACTTGACACGGGTCCGTGCTTCCATTTATGTTTTCGTACATGAAAAATACAGAAAAAAATCTGTGTTAGAATGTGCTTACTTACTAATAACTTAGTCTAAAAGAAAATTGGATTAGGTAAGGATAACAATTGTTTATGTACATAAGGTCTCATTCTCTTAGGAATGCTTAGTTCCCATATTTATCTATTTTCCTAGTTTTATTTGGTTCGACACGTTTTCGTCATTACTCGGCCTGGTCAATAAATTCGGTAGCAATTGTCAAAATCGAGCGTAAGACTCTTACAATTAGTGTCTTTATAATTTCACAAGGTACATGAGTGCTTAATTCATTGCTTTATCATATTTTATTTTGAATGCATTTCAAACACATTTGGCATCCGCGCTCGTTGTGCAAAGAAAAATTGATTGTTGAGCGCACAGCGTACACATTGTTACGTCCGTTGGTCACAATCACGTGATAATAACTTGACAGTTCCACAACACTAGCAGCAGTATTCTGCGAGAAGCAGAGCGTTTGGTGTCTACTAGCTGTGGTGTGAGTTTTTACACAGTTTTTCATCGACTCTGGATTACGGAAGCAGCCAGATGCGGCGACTCCCGCAGCTGTTTCAAAGAATGTGTCCGTAGAAAGACGTACAGTACCGTTTGTGGTAAGTACAATACTTATTCACTTTCACTCTTCGGCTTTCTACATCGTGGTTTCGTGGTACAAGTACTTATAACATTACTTCACACGCGGTATTTCACACGTGTCCTTGGAGTTTTCAGTTCACACGTTATTACTAATTCGTGTTCACATTTATTTGGTCGTCATGTTAAGGTTTACACGCACCACATTTATACGTGTCCATTAATTACTTGTCTATAGTCGGTTCACACGCAGCAGCATTTACGTGTCCATTTATTACTGACTGCATTGTTACTACAAAGTACAGTTAACATCTACTATACATAGCATGACTTAAAATTATTTACAAGGAAATATTTAGTCTGTGTGACTACAAGGCCTGACGAAAAGCGTGTCTCTTGTTCGTAGTTTGTGCTTCTAAGGCACTTTAGGTTTACACTTTGTTCGAAATCTTGTTATTCTTTTCTTTTTACAATAGTTACTCTTTTCTCAAGTTCAGCTCTTTTAATTTCTCTCTATTATGTCGTTAGTTTGAAGACATAGTCAATGTGGATTCGTTTTCGTGATGAACAGTTCGTGTTCAAACTACCTTTGGGAAATTGGGAAACTGGTGTTCCCTGTCGTGCAATTGCACATAACAAATCTTAATTGAACTCGCAATTTGCGGAGAATAAGCATATCCCGTCGACAACCAATGTGTCATGACTATCCATTCGTATAGCCTGTATGTATCAATCATGCAACCAGCTCGTAAAATTCATTTCTCTACTGGATAAGGTAGGATGGTAAGGATACTGGTTAGAGGAAAACACAAAAGACTTTTATGGAGTGAAGAGATTTGAAGGCAAAGTGTTAATGACGTATGATATGATGAGCTTAACATAAATTATTATCACCTTAGTTTTTCATGACAAATAGTATAATTAAATCAATACAGTAGTTTCAGTGTCGTCTGATCCAGCTCTCTAAAGAATTTTCTATGCATATCTAAAATTACTTAAACCATGCATTAGCAGTGAACTGTGTCTGTTAACTATCTTCTGTTCCATGTATCGTAAAATTGGTTTTCTAAAAAAAAAAAAATCGTCCTATCTCGAGGACCTGAAATAGATATTTGTAGTACTAAATTAGTTTATTTATAAATGATCTTTGTAAGTATTTCAGCTGCACTGTGCCGTAAAATTGTTATGAGCGTATACGATTTTCTCCGTATTATAATAAAATAATTGAGTTGCGCCCTTCTTTCCTGCTACCTGGATCGTTATTGACTTACTTGATTCTTATGTGCTAAGCTGCTGCTTTTTGCCTGCTGCGTTTCATAGGTGGTCTCATAAAATTTGTTGTCACACACTCCTTATGCATAACATAACATTTACCTCATTAGAGTAAGCGACCTTAATAAATATTTTTTTTATACCTACGAGCAATCATTCTGGTCTGAATGATCATTTTAATTTATTTCATTCAAGAGGAGAGAGCTTTGCTATACTTAAAACTAGTGGTAGCAGGTGGCACTTAGCACGTCCCTACTATAATATTTGTTTGTCAGCTCTTTCGGCTGTGGCCGTTCATGGCTCAATTAACTTAAAACTAACTTACATTTAAGGCAAATCTTGCTCTCCTACAATAAATGTGTTTTACTTAAGGCGCTCATATAAATTACTTATCTTGTTGTGGCAGGTCAACACGGTGTTAGTCCTGTGTATTACTCTTACTTACGTTGGTACTTCACACATAGTATGACAACTTAAAGTGTAACAGATATTTTCAATGGTTGACTCGGCATTTCTTCAAGTCTGCGTGATGAAACAATCCTTTTATTCGTCCAGATACAGGGTCAGCTAATAGATAGCAACCAATGTGCGGCTTTCTTAATATATGGTCCTTCATGCAAGTGCTGCCACTTGCGATTCTTATGATGAATCAAAGATGGTTTGAAGTGGGTGTTTAATAGCACTCGTTCATTTATACGATACGATAAGACTTTGCTAATGTGTTTGTCATGCGCCTTTTCTCTTAGGTTGGCATGAGTGGTTAAAGATATGAGAGCTTGTCTTAACTTGTCGTCTAATGTTACTTCAGGGTGTTGTAATTTGGTCCGCAGCTTCCCCGTGGAGGCCTAAAGAAGCTGCTAATGGTTTTCCGACTGGGGTGGAGCTGAAATGTCAGTTATTTTTACTTGACTAGTAGTTTTCGACATACCAGGTGAAAAATTTGCGTTCGTATCCCATACGACTTAAGCATCTCTTGATTGCGTGTTATTTGACATCGCGTTTGGTTCTTGGTTTGCCTGTGTGTAGAAAATGGTCGGATTTCCTTGGTTATTATGACCGGCGGTGTCAGGAAAAGCATGCGACGAATTGTCCTGACTATTGTTCCTGAACTGTTGGTTGGGTTGGTGGGAAAATGTCGTATTTTTCGGCTGTGCAAAATTCATTTGGTGAGAGGGAGTGAAGTGACTCGGCTGACTGTACTGTTGTGGTCTGTTACAATTGTTCCATTTCTTTCCCTTGTGACGATTTCCATTATTCGTCTTGTTGTTCTGGTACTGGTAATTACCGTTGTGATTTATCGGTGAATTACCGTATTGTTGCTGTGTGTTTTGATAAATCGGATTGTATCTATTCTGGTGTGGATATTTGTTATATTGTTTTCCATTACGGCGGTCGAAACTGTTATGATTGCCGTAAGGCTGAGCGTTTGGTTGTCCCGTGTTATGTTGGTACGACATTCCATTGACGCAATTTATTATGTGCTGCTGCGGAGCGGGCGGTCCATTATTATAATTATTCCACGCGCTCGCACGCACATCCTCATACATCATATCCAAATTGACAAGAACAGAAAGAAAGGTTTCTAGGTCTTCTTCACTCACATTAACTAGTTTTTCTCTTATTGACACAGGAAGTTTTGACTTTAAGATCATAATTACATCTTTGGTTGAAATGGGCGTGTCCCAATACTGAATTTTACGTAGATATTTTTCAAAATAACGTCTCAAACCTCCTCCTTTGGTGTTGAAAGGTTCGGCGTTGTAAACCTCCTTTCGGAGTCTTTGTTGTATACCTGAACTCCAGAATTTATTCAAAAAATGCTTTTCAAAATCTGCATAGGTGTGATATTTATCTATTACTTCTGTACCCCAAATTGATCCTTCACCGTGTACATAGCCTAAGATGAACTGTATCCGCTGCCTGTCGTTCCATGATTTTAGAAATACCATGGGATGTATATTTCGTTTTTCAGGTATTAAAGGCTGAAAAACTCTGTGTTTTAGCACACTCTCGTCTCGCATTAGTTCAACGAGTGTTAGTTGATCGGCATGACTACGTGACGTGGAAGTTTCGTCACGCGTATTATTTACTGTTAGTGAGAATTGTACCTGACACTCGGGATATTGACGAATATCGTGTTCTGGCGGCAGCGAATACTCACTTTTATTGTCACCTTGCAATTCCGTAACTTGTCGTTTCAGTTGATCTATATCATTGCTTAGCTGACGTTTCCATTCCGAAAGATCGTGGCTAAATGATCGTCTGATTTCACCTAATTCACTGGTTAAAGTGTCACCAGAAGTACCGGAAGCGGTTAAGATTTCTGCTGTAGCAGATTTAACCGTACCCTTTAGTTCAGCGTGTACCTTGCTGACAATGTACTGTTCTTTGGATTGCATCCACTCTTCAAATTTCTTATTAAGTATATTGCTTATGCCGGTGTTGACATCTGCGATCTTTTTGTCAATATTGACATCGGATATTTGTTGAGCAAGGTCTTCAACTCGCTCGCCAACGTGGTTGACACCTTCTGTCAATTGGCTTACTCTCTTTGAAACATCACTGTTATGTTTCAAAGAGTCACTCGCAGTTGATTTACACACTTCTATTTGGGCCTGCATGTCTGTGAACTTGCTACCAATATTGGTCTCGGCGGATTCCACCATCGAAAGAACACTATCAATTTTTGCGTGTACGCTTGCGTTTAGCTCGCTTGCGTAAGCAGTGGTAATGGCTTTAATTTTTTCCTCCATGGTGTCATTCGAATTTTCGATTTGTGCTTGGATGTCGGTAATAAGAGAATTTATATTGTTCATTCGCACTTGAGTGTCCTCTATCCTTGATTCTAAACTGTTGAACCTGCTGTCACTTAATTTGCTAGCTGACTGATTTGCGCTTCAATATTGTCACTTTGGTTTGTAAGCTGTGCCATGTTTGCTTCAAAACTGGTTTTCATATCAGCAAACAATTTTAGTATATCTGACAGCGAGCATTCACGTGACTGCGACGCGGTCTGTGGCGCCGACAGCTCACGTGTCGCTTCGTCGTCTGTTGTTCCCTCTCTACGAGATTCAGGTTTGTTTACACCCGCGCGCGGTCTAAGTTGCCTTGGTTGCTCATCAGCCATTGTAAATTTAAAGTAGTTACACTGCACGAGCTAGAAAAGATAATTTTTTTTTAATTATGATTTTCACTTGTCAGGTGCGCCAAGGATTTCGCGTCCTGATTTCTCAGAAATTGCTTGCGCGTTGTAAACAATTGAAACTCTGACACACGAAAATGCCAATATGGCAACGGGAGTGATAAAATAAATGAAAAACACTTATAGCGCACTGAAACAGGCACAGATAGCGGCTATTGTAATTCAATAAAATGCACAACAATGGATATTCTTGCTAACTATTTCTAACTATTGTAAGCGAAATGATGAGGTAGAGGCGGATCTAATAGCAAAAGGAAACAGAAATTGGGAAATTAAATTGCTTGAGGAAAAGGAAAAAAGCGTAGAGAGTGAATGTCACGAGCCGACTGAATGCTCAGTACGCAAAGCTTCAAACGTAATGAAAAATCGTACTCACATTAGTTGTCTTGCGCGCTGCTATTTATTGCTGTTGTGGATTCTTACTGCGATTTTCTGCATATGCATCCCTTTTTTTATCACTGGTTTTGGCTTTCAATTTTCTCCATATGGTAGCATGAAAATAAAAAGAACAAATTAGTTTTTTAGTCGGGTCCCTGTTCGGGCGCCACATCTAGCGTTAAAAGGTTTTTGCTTTTCACATTTAACCAAATATAACATTGATGATGATAATTTATGGCAATGTTTACCGACAAGATAAAGAATGCAACCTTTAACACTAGATTGCGTACTCACGGCAGTTCTCCTTGGCCGTTTTTTGGTACGACTTGGAAAGAGAGAAAAATTTATGAATGATCGCCGATGCGTCGGTTCTCGATTGTGTTCAGGAGACGTAGAGATTGATTGCGCGTAAATAGTTTCTCAAATGACCTCTTAACCCGGATTGCTTTCACGCAATCAGACTCTTCAATGAAATTACCTAAGGGACCTATTTGAATAATAAAAAAAATTGGAAATGAATGCAAAACAGTGAAATTTTGTAAAAAAAAAAAAAAGTGTCAGATCGAAAATTGAACACATTAATGGTCTGCCAAATACAATCGAGACACCGCGATAAAGAGCGAACGTGTAACAAAGTTCATTTAAACATAAACATTATTTGTGGTTAATTTAAAGAAAAGAATAAGCATAGATTTTCTGTACAGTGAAGCATCAATATATTCTTAAAGAACAAAGGCGTTAAACTATAAACATTAACAAATTTACAATGAATACAAAACTTACATTTTTATGTTTTTCTCATACATGGAGCAGTCCAACAATCGCTGCTTTTGTATGTGTGATATTTTGTAAAAATTAAATGTCCTGGCGTGCGCGTAAGAATTTTTTTTATCGTCACATGGTTTACAACAGCGTTTTTTTTTTCTTAGTGATAACGTGGTTTTTCACACTAAATGAAATATAGCTTGTAGCGGTGCTACACAACACGTCCTAACAAGTCGGCGACCAAACATCACAGGTAATGAAATACATGTTAACATATCGGCGACCAGAAGTACAACTAACTATAAAGACTCTAGAATTTTCCTAACAAATGATAAATTGTTCTTTCTTCTATTTCGCAGCTTCTTGCTATCAAGCGCTGCGGCAATGATTTTAAATATCTGCGCCCAGCGAGTCATAGTGTTTAAAAGTACCTTTTAAACGCTGGCCGCGCGTCTTGGTATAGGCGCACGTTATAAACAGATTTCGTTTCTTTACTCTCGCGTTGTCATGCTTAGTATCATTACAAACTACAGGTCGATGGCTGTCCTTTTCTCACATGCAAAATGTCTGAAATCAAATAATATCACAGGTCCTTACCTAGGAACAAAATGTTCTTGTAGTTTGAAACTGTTGCAGTCGGGAAAATCTTTCCATACTTTGTTTTGTAGTCTGCCTGTTACAAAATTACTGTACTACACTCCAGTAATAAGTAAATAAAATAAAATTAAACAGAAATATGATCAAAAACTAGTTACAATTTGAACAGATTTTAAGATATAAACTATAGAAAATCAAGACAAATTTCCACTTTCAATACAAGTAAAAGAATTAAGATAAAACGCAGTTCATTTGTAAATATCACTTGTTCCATAACAGAAGACGTTCTTCTATTTGAATGTACTAGATGGTGTGCGACTGGCAAAGTACAGCTTAACCGGCCATATGTCATGTAACACTAGTTTAAAAAGTACGTAGTATTCTATTCAGCACAAAATTAAATAACTCCAGAATCAACGATATCTTCTAAATAACTATAAAATATTATGCACCCGTTAAATATACAGAACTCATATCTCACAAAAACAAAAACAGTAGATAATGCCGGAAACTGCTTATGACAGCCTCTAGTGCACATTCCATTAATTGATTCTAAAACTGGTTGAAACACCGGCCTGATTCCTTGCTACGCAATCATAATGGTACGAAATAGTCACCTGCTTATCTATCGTTCCCAAGTAGGCGTTTTCTGAAACACGGACCCTCACAGACATGCAAATGTATGCTCGAACAAAGTTTCACGCGAAGTACGATTATTTGTCATGAAGTGTGTACCAGAGATCATGATTCAGACGATACCAAAGGGATGTGAACCATTTGTATCCGAAGAAGATGTTGTTCACATTTCTCTGGTGCTATGATATGCAATGGGAAGAAAAATTCACAGAATACACGCAAAGCGCGGGTATGCGAAGAATTTGAAGAAAACTTACAAACATAGTTTGTGCAGTTAGTGAACATTGATAAGTTTATTAACCGCCCCACACGAATATAAGATGCTGTTGACAAATATACCCTTGACCTTGATTACATTTTATTATTCGTACTAACTCTATTTAATAGTTAAATAATATTTTCGAATGTATTTCAGTTCAGGAAGTGGCTTTCAATGTAGCTGTTGTTCGTGGAAAGTTTGATTCAAAGCGAAATCTAATAGCCTAGTGATAAAGGACAACGGTACTTTAATAGTGCGTTTTTATCTAATGTGTAAAGTTATTTATACTCTTGAGGCATCTGGGTAAAGCCTGTCGAGAACTTTGCTAGTAATCTGGAGATGCTAACTTTATCATGGCGATGAAATATTTACTGACTGTTCAAGACGTAGGTTTGCGATGGCTGCCAAATGCCGATGTGAAATGTAAGCAGCCGTAGCAAAGATCAACAAACGCTGCGTACAGCGTGTTCTCAGTATGAAAACAAGTAAACGCGTAGACCACTGCGCGCAACGTAAACACGCCTAGGCGCTTTATACACTCTGTTCTGAATGCAAACAACACAGAACTTCGCAAAAACAATCGGGCAAACATACAAAAAGACACCAACCCAGACACACACACACACACAATGTTGTTCTGCTTTAGCTACCGGCTGAACACGAAGGCAGACTGTACACAGAGCATTGCCTTACTTTGCAAAAATATTGCAATGGCCAAGCAGTTGTGTTGAATTAAAACAAAATTATGCTATTATTTCTCCAATCTGTTTCTAAAACATGTCCACGAACTATCTATTCTCATAATTAATATCGTTCATATGAGTGTGTCAAAAATTATTTTTGCTAAATTGTTCATCACGCGACGATCTTAGTAACTACGGACAACTGCACACCGTTTTATACATCTTCTTGTTATCAATTGCGGGAGAAGTACGTGTGGTTTTCCTGCACTCCGATATATAGATTTAATTTGATAGCTACACGTCTCTTTAACAGAAAGAATCGATGTCAGTTGCATCTTTGAGTGTCGTTACTGTTTCTGAGCATAATTCAAATTTTACACTTTTTCTTACTTCTTGAGCAAAAATCTTAGTCGAGTCAGTACCAGGAATATTAAAACGCAAACTGTACTTCTCAATAAATTACTAAGCCTATCTATTAATGCGTTTTTGCAAAATTGGAAGAATACAACGTCAAAGCAATTATATTGCTTATACAAAACATTGTCGCACATCAACTAAAATTTTAATTAGTTATCTACAACTAATTTTTGAGGAATTGTACGTACGTTTTGCTCACAGTTATAGTTGCAAATTAGCATCCTAAGCAGAGACTCGTTCGCTAGTAGCATACTGAGTAGGAGCAGTTTGCCCCTTAGGTGTGGTTCTCAATAACGATTTTTTCCTAAAACGATCAGTTACAACTCTCAACAAGCAGTCTTGTGTTAAAATCGATGTGACGCGTATCGAAAAATTTTGGAAATTTCTGGTAAGCCTCTATGACCACTGCTGTGGTCATCGGTCCGTAGACTTACACTCTACTCAATCTAACTTAAACTAACTTACGCTAAGGACAATACACACATCCATGCCCGAGGGAGGACTCGAACCTCCGAGTGGGGGGCTCCGCGCGAACCGTGGCAGGAGCCCCAAGACCGCGCGAGTACGCCGCGCGGTGACGCGTATGTCTGCATCGGATAAAGTAAAGTGCAGGTCAAGATATTTCAGTGTCTAAATCAAGGAATGCTCATTCTACCTTCAGCATTTCTTAAACAGTTTACTTGAGAAGGTACAGTATGATCCATTCTGGCTGAAGTAGTTTTGCTATGCATACCTCTCTAATTGTAGCACCTGATTGTGACAAGGAAACTACAGGTAAAACCGTCCAGCCTGTCATGTACTACAGACAAACACTTCTAGAAACCGACACGCTCCGAAAGTACTGCTGGAATTCCTCCAAACAAGGAGGGTGGGTAGAAGTATGCAACCTCGCGAAGTGATTAATGTAGCTGATCAGGGCTCCTCGTCCTATCGTACACACTTTTGTGACTGGATAGACTACGGTGGGCCATATCCACTCAGAGAAGAGCCACAAAATATTGGAGTAATGAGGTATCTCGTGGCCATATGTCTCATCAAAGTAAGAATAGGAACTATCTACAAACTAGGAGATCGATTTCCGAGAAATGAGTTTTGCTTCGACAGTGATGCGCAAATGGATCTAGCAGATAGTTGCAAAAACTGTCCTCGGCGCAATTGTCACAGTACTTCTCCATGTAATTCAACCAGTTGCTAACCTTACGAGGACAATAGTGGGTATTGCCGAATTCGATGTAACGCGACGAGTGCACTGAGGACGAACAGTTTATACAACAAATCCGTCGCGAAGGTCGGATAGGCCAACTACCCCTCGCTATTTGACCACAGCATTCGCCCCTCTACATCTTGTCCACAGCACCAAAACGGCTTGTGTAGCTGTGTAGCTTGTGTAGCACATATCGTTGCTGCTGGTACACTTCAGTGGGTATAAACTATCTATGTCGGACATTGCGTGAAACGCAAATTCCCTCAGCGTTTCCCAGTGCCGGATCCCAGCCCTGTTTAAACTGAAACCTCCGCTCATGTTAAGGTTCTTGACATCTTTACTTCCATTAGGTTTTCTGTCCTCTCCATCTCGATATTTGAGCTGCACTGAATCTGAGTGCTAGCTCTGAAAAACAAAAGTGTCTCAAAGAGCGTAGTGCGAGCTCGGAATAAACTCTACTATAATTAGCGGCGCTAGACCAACAGTAGTTCACAGTGTGGATGGAGTCCGCGACTGGAGTATTTCTAACACGCGGCTCATAGTGAAGGCGGCTGGGTCGGTCGACGAAATATTGTGCCTGAAGTGCAAAGAGTGATTCGGCAGAACATACGGCAGTAGACTACAAATCAGCGGCGCTGAGAAAATCTGAAGAAACAATTTCATACCTCGGTTTTAGATAAGCCTCCTGCCTGTTAGTGGCTCTAGACAGTAAGTGAACAGATTTTACGTGATAGGTCAAAGAATTATAATTATTATGAATGTGAATGTGCAAATAGGAAAACTTACATTGATTGAAGTTTTCAGGTAAACAATTGGAAAAGAAAATAGTTTATTGTAATTTAATGCACCTATAAAATTTTTAATATTGAAGTTGATTGCCAAAAGAAAACTGATTTCTCTGCATAAAGCTAACAAGAGGTTCAATATTATCTTCAGGATTCCGTGGTTACAGATGTGACAGGGAAAGAGGTGTTTAGGCTTTTGATAGCCGTGTAAGGTACCGTCAGTTTGAAATAATACACATTTTCGTGTCAGTATTCTTTTACGAATGTGAAGAACCAGCATTCACTTAACATCTTGTACGTGTATTTAAAAAAAATAGTCGTGAATTCAAAACTAAAAGTGCAAATTTATTTGTATATTATATATTCTGAGTAAACCCGATTGCTTTTACGTATACGGTAATATAAAAATAATACGTATTCAATAAGCGCAAAACAATATTACCAGGCATAACACATTAGCTCAGAGTAGCTTCACACCTTACTGAATAATTCAGCCTAATGTATTTCCGATTCCTGGGGTCTATTTCGTACCTGATCGTTGCTACGGTACTGCAGCCATTTGTATACTACCGGTGGTTGCATTTTTCACCTGTTGTATCGTAGGTATGGCCCATTCTGTTGTTTCTCAAACGCTTTTCTGCCTTCGCATTCCATCATGAGCAGCGAATGTACAGAAGAAAAGAAAGGAACATCGGGTGTACCACAAAATAATGTATAAGTGGCAGTCAAAAGAAAATGAGACAAATGGAAAAAGTAAGTAAAATGTTTGTGGTTTCAAACGTAATCGCCATAATTGTTAATGTATTTATATCACTGTGAAGCAAACAGGTCAATGCCTTCAATGTGAGCCCATCCACAGCTCGCCAAGAGTGTTTCGAGTACGTTGCAGAGGTTTCGCTAGGAAGCCCTTACATATCCTCCGTATAGTTTAGATCTCTCCCTATCCGATTTCCATATTTTTGGAGCCCTGAAGAAAGACATTCGTGGCGGTCGATTTGCTTCGGGCGAAGAAGCGCACGCCTCGGTGCGATGATGTTTCCGTTGGCAGCAGCCAAGAACGCTTTGTCCGTCTTGTCTTACTGTGAGATAAATGTATTAACAGTTACGGCGATAACTTTTGAAATAATAAAAAGTTTACTTACTTTTCTCCATCTGTCTCTTTTTCAATTTACTGCCACTTACAATAGAACCACTAGTACTCTCAATTTACATGTGGACTGCAGCACTATCGGCATGTTCACAGGCAATGCTTTTGTCTGTAGGCTTAGTTGTTTGACGATTGTAAAGAAACGAAAATTGACTTAAAAAAATCCCACTTGGTGTGGTGAGCAGCAGTTGTCTTTAAATGTGGATAAATTCAAGATAATAAAGTTTTGCAGTCCGAAACAGTGTTAAAACCTTAGCAGTAATGCAAAGAAGATCAACGTAGTAAAATAATCGCATTGATTCATTAGCATGGAAGGCGAATATGAGTCTTAGATTTTTTGAAAGATACCTGATCAAATTCAGTGCATCTACGAGACACCACAGTTATAGCGTACGGCTCTGGTTTTGGAGTTCTTACCAAGCACATAGTATGGTAGATATCGAATGAATTCACAGACATTTTGTTAGTGTTGCAACAGGTGATAATGGGCTGCAAGAGGGGGTAACTTAAATGATAATAGTTTGAAGAAAAACAACGTCAAATCTCGCAAGACGTTGTTGTGAAAATTTGGAGAATCAGTATTTAAGGAAGACCATGTGATGTTTCTGCATCCAACATCGCACATCCCGTGTGTAAAACATGAGACTGTGGTATGAGCGATTATTGGAACTACTGACGGTCGACCGTGATTTTTCCTGTGCTAATAAGACAGTTTCCTGATACTGTTGCCAATCATCCTTCACCATGAAATGTACCTATATTTACGTGATAAGGATAAATATATGTATGCCGCGTTGTCTGAAGCAAGAAAGCAAGTCAGAGCTAGTAATCAGCGTATTTTGTCCAACCCACGTGTGCGCTTCATTCTGTATCATGTCAGGGAGATGTTAACTACGGCAATGCATTCAGCTGTAATGAGTAGCTGTCTCCACCCCTCCTGCCACTAACTACTCCCTCTCCACCCTATCCGTGTACCAAGTACACTCTATTCTTCTGATGCTGATTTGCTTCACACGTTAGTAGCTGCGTGCCATTTGCAATTTTTATTTAAATTACTTCACTTTTATCATGCTACGTGTTCCCTTTCATAATATTTCGTGTTCCTTCTGTTTTGCGGCCATGCGACCGTTCCTCAAAGAGTAACGTAGACTGTATCTGCATCAAGTAAGTTGGTCACGGATTTCAGCGGAGAGCACATCGTTGCCTGGTGTCCCGCCCCACAAATCCTCAGGGCCACTTTCTCTGGTATTTCTGCAGTCAACCGCAGCCCATGCTTCTTCGTTGGCGGCCGCTGTCTTTCGCACACCGTGGCAGAAGAAATATTGCCTTTAGCAGCGGATCTAATTTCCAAACAGTCTGCTCGTCGTCCTTGGTAAGTAATGGTTCCCTTTATACGAACAAGAGCCATTCCCTGTCACTTGAGAATCGTGGTACTGTCGAACAGCATTTGTTCCAAACCGATCCTGACATCTTTTGGAAACTGTAGTAAATCTCTGGGCGTAAACTGGTATTTGTCAAACCTAATGACATAATGAAAGGAAGTTTAAACTGGAGAGTACTATTATATTTCCTTAAGATGATGGTTCTGCTTTATTTCAGTAGAGCAATAAGTTACAACAAGAATTTATGACTCCGTCAGCATACAAAAACGATTCACGTAGTTCCATAGCATTCAACCCATGGATGAAAGTTACATGAATCTCTAAAATTCAAATAAGATTACTTACAGTGAAGCAGAATATGTTTCCTTCAATACAAACCATATTAATTTCACTATTTGCTACTATGGCACACCACATTACCTGACAAAAATGGTGAAGCACACAGAAGAGGAGAAGCCACCGTAATGAAATTTTACGAGTTGAGAGGATTGTTGTGGTCTTCAGGCCGAAGACTGGTCTGATGCAAGTCTCCCTGTTATTCTATCCTGTCCAAACCTCTTCGTTTCCGAATAACCACAGCAAACGACATCCTTCTGAATCTGCTTACTGTATTCATCTCTTGTTTTCCCTCGACAGTTATTACCCTCCGCCCCTCCAACCCCCTCCACCCCCTACACACACACACACACACACACACACACACACACACACACACACTTCCTCCAGATATAAAGTGATGGTCCTTTGATGTCTTAGAATGTGTCCTCGCAATCGGTACCTTTTTTATCAGTCTTGTGGACGTTCGCCTTATACCTTCTTTCAAGGCGCTGTTCATTCGGTTCAGCTCCTCTTCCAACTTGTTTGCGTGCTACAACCCTACGTCACTCCCTTCTAAAGCACCACTTCCATTTCGTCCCCCGAAACTCTTATCACTGCTGTCGATTTCTGCACAAGTTGTAAATAGCCTTCCGCTCCCTGTACTGTACCCTAACTACTTTCTGAATTTCGAAGAGTGTATTCCAGTCAACAATGTCAAAATCTTTCTCCAAATGTAAAATCCGTGTAGACGTACGTTCCCTTTTAACTTATCTTCTAAGGTAAGTCGTATATCAGTAGTACATTGCGAGGGTCAACATTTTTCGGGAATTCAAATTTAGATTCCCTGTGGTCGACTTCTACAGCTTCTCCATTCTTATGTAAGTAATTCGTGTTAGTATTTTGCAAGTGTGATTTGTTAAACTGATAGTTCGGTAAAATTCGCACCTGTCTGCGTCCACTTTCTTTAGAATTGGAATCAATACAATCTGCTTGACGTCTCGGGATATTTCGCCCGTCTCATCTGTTTTGCAGGCGAGATGGAATAGTTTCGTCATGGCTGGCACGCCCACGGATATCAATATATTTGAGTGAATATCTGAGGGGTCTTATTTCGATTTTGGTTTTTCAGTACTTTGTCACAAATTTCTCGCAGTATCGTATCTCCCATCTCATCTTCAACTAAGTCCTCTTCCCTTTCTACGACAGTTCCTTCGGTTCTCGTTTCATCATTTAAACTCAGTATTACCCGTGTTACCCACGGATTTCTACTAGATCTTGTCTTTTTTCTTAAGTGAGCCACTGCTGGATTCACAATTACATCTCTCACGGTATGTGATGTTATGTTACTTTAGTGGGAGCAATACCGTGTAAGATTTACAATGAACTTGATAGTATGAGTTAGCTTAGCCACATGATGTTGCAATGGCTCAGACTTGGACCGACGCATTGAATCAGATGGGAAAATTATCAAGAAGTTTCCTGAGGCAAACTGGTTCCCAGCTGTTGTAACTGGTCCTCGATATGCCGGATATTGACATTGGGATGGAAATGACTCTGAACTAATCCCACAGACCTTCTGTCGGGGATAAATCTGGGGTAGCTGGCCACAGCTGCTCAGTATCACCCCGTAGGGACATGTATCACGTCTGGAGGTGCATTGTCGGTTGAAAAATGGCACCACGATACTTTCGGCTCAGGGGTAATACCTGAGGGTACAGTTATTCGGTCAGAGTTTCATCACTCACTGCCATCCATGAGCTGAGATCATACCCCATGTTCCCCATGCATTGACGCCAGGAACAGCAATGCTGTGCCCCTCCGAAACTTTGGCAGAATGGGACATCTTCCGAGGCCTCCGCCATGCTCGCCAACGATGTTCATTAGGCGTAGTGCAGAACCGCCCATTCATCGAACACAGTGTGACTCCATTTTCCGGCTATCCGATCACGCTGTCACTCCAAACGCAGCCATCTGTGCTGGTGTGTTGATAGCCTGGCTACTGCTAGTCTCTGACCAGTGGTGCAGGATAGCACAAAATGATGGAGTGAGTCCATTACTTGAACGGCAACCGCATAAGTGAAGAAGTTACGATGTGCTTGCTGTGGCGATCCTCCCTTGTGGCGGTCAGATGTGTTCGACCAGAGCTGTAACGACGATATACCCTGCTCTCACGTTTCCATGCAGTCCAACATCGGGCCACAGTCACATCAGAGTGCCACACAAAACTGGATATGGCACATTTCGACCAACTGGCGAAATTGGAGACCCGTAATGAGACTCTTCTCAAACTCTGTCAAGTAAAGGTAACGCCGTTTGCGGCATCTCCGTGTCGCTTACATTGATCATTCAACTTCTGACGCTGTTCAGGCCTCCATATACGGAACGAGGTGGCGCAGTGGTTAGCACACTGGACTCGCATTCGGGAGGACGACGGTTCAATCCCGCGTCCGGCCATCCTTATTTCGGTTTTCTGTGATTTCCCTAAATCGCTCCAGGCAAATGCCGGGATGGTTCCTCTGAAAGGGCACGGCCGACTTCCTTCCCCGTCCTTCGCTGATCCGACGAGACCGATGACCTCGCAGTTTGGTATCTTCCCACAAACAACCCAATCCAACAGCCCAAGCCTCGATTTATACGTTACCAGACTTGGTAATGAAACTGAATGAGAACAGTACTAATGTACTCTGGTAATCGTTTTATCTCTCCCACAGATATTCAAATTTAATCATGTTCATACCTGCCGACAGTGTATATGTTTAAGAAGTTACATTGACTTCCGTATATGTCTTCTAAGAGTTTCACAGTTTTGTCCTACAGTTTATGATTAAAACATGTGGTAACGTAAAAAGAAACAAATAAAAATATTTGGCAGCGTGAAATGTACAGTATTTCCCATAAACTGATCGCTCTAACCGATAGCAGGCACTCGAATGATATTTGATGGAACTATCGCAACTTTCACCTGGAAATGGGTCCGATGTAATATGAGACAGGCATTCACTTCTAACATAAAAAAGCACTCAATCGTCAGGCCACGAGTGGCCTACCGGTACCATCCGACCGCCGTGTCATCCTCAGTGGAGGATGCAGGTAGGAGGGGCGTGGGGTCTTCACACAGCTCTCCCGGTCGTTATGATGGTATTCTTGACCGAAGCCGCTACTATTCGGTCGAGTAGCTCCTCAATAGGCATCACGAGACTGAGTGCACCCCGAAAAATGGCTACAGCGCATGGCGGCCAGGATGGTCACCCATCCAAGTGCCAACCACGCCCGACAGCGCTTAACTTCGGTGATCTCACGGGAACCGGTGTATCCACTGCGGCAAGGCCGTTGCCACTTCTAACTGAGGTTACTTGAAATGTCCTTTTCGTTTTCATACCAATCATGTTTCATGTATTTACCCTAATGGTTGTCAGCGTATGATTGTGAATGAAACTGCCTACGTTCATTTAAAAAGAGAAAATTCATAATTACATAATCTAACTTAGTTTGTGGCAGACGGATTCTCTGAAGTAACACCAACAAACCCCATATTGAAGCACAACCACATTCTGTTTCATACACGGTTTACAACCGGTTATTGAAGTAAGTGAGCCTTTTCAATTGAATTATGATATATATATATATATATATATATATATATATATATATATATATATATATATATATGTGTGTGTGTGTGTGTGTGTGTGTGTGTGTGTGTGTGTGTGTGTGTGTGTAGTGTATGTGTGTGTTGTACTTATGAAGTTTGTTTTTGATAATTGCCACTAAACAGAGCTGAATAGCACAGTGAATACGTTTAAACGTATAATAGCGTGAACAGAGGCATACTGAAACGCTTGTGAGCATATTGCAGGGTAGGTTGTACTGGTAAATAGCTGGTAAGAAAGAAATTAGATACTTTGCGCTGTTTTTGAGTTAATTAGAATTCAACATAGCCCATCAGGCTGTTGCGCATGCAAATTCAAGAGGCCTGCGAGAAACAATTAGCGTCAGTTGTTCTCATAGTGTACATTACAGTGCATGAGACTGGTCAGCCTTTGGCTCGAGGTCGATCCTCACTACCATCCCATGTGAAATTTTAGTATCACTCTCTTGTTTGATCTTAGGATATCAAACGAAGAACACGTTTGGAGATACCATCTTCACGCGAACTGGGTACCATGTTGAAATCGATTTTTTATCAAAAACTTTTTGTAAGCACACACCAAAAAATTACGTAAGTACACAACAAAAATATAAGTTAATTTAGTGACCTGCAGTATTCCCAAGTTCTTCGCAGGGTGGTCAAAAGTATTTGAACGCTCTGAACATTTTGTTTACCGTAGGTTATGTCAGGCACAACTCAAATTAATTACCTCCCACATTTAACTCGTTCTTTGATCCTTGTCAAGTGTCACAAGGCGTACAGGGAGGCATGCATTGTCAATGTCAAAACTTCTTAATTAACTTTTTGCGTGTTCTGACAGGTATTATCTTGCTGACATACATTGCATTTGACGCTCGGTTTGGCGTAATATGGTGCGCATGCCACAGTGCAAAACACACACACGCACTACTGCTGATCTAACTTATAGCTTAAAATATACCTGTCGACGAAACTTAGCAAAGTAAACGAAGTTTTTCTCACGTAAAAACTCAGGTCACACAGTGCTCGTAATGTAATGCAAATTGCAGACGGTGAACTTACTCTATGGGAAAGCAAACTAAAAGTTCTCGTCAAATAGCATTTTCGGACCTGCATTAGCTTTGATTCATCAGCACTGAACGAGGATACAAATAAAGGTGAGTGTGTTTTGATTCAAAAGATTTTGGATGCAGATGCTTGCATTTCACTTGCATATATTAGAAACGTGAAATCAAACACAGCATCTGAGGAAAATCTCTGTAGAAAATGAAATTTAATTATATACATCAAACTTTACAGAAATTCGAAACAATGGGTCTAGACTCAGTGTCAAAAATGGTTAACTAGAATTCAGCACAGAATATTCAAGGGAAAGATGGATTAAGTTGCTGAGTCTTTGTATCTTAATTCATTTGAGATACTCTCAGAGAACAGCGGCCAGAGACAGTCATATTGAATCTCCATAAATAACTGATTTCTCTATTGTTGACACTGCATTTCATGTTCAAGGGGCTATCAATAATGCAAAGTAGACGTAAAAGCTACTAATTGCTCGGAAAGGATTACATTCTTTAATGAATTTTAAATGTCTCTGCAAAAATAGAATGCAGTTTTTGATATTTGTATTTCTCTTATGTTGTTGTTGTTGTTGTGGTCTTCAGTCCTGAGACTGGTTTGATGCCACTCTCCATGCTACCCTATCCTGTGCAAGCTTCTTCATCTCTCAGTACTTACTGCAACCTACATCCTTCTGAATCTGCTTAGTGTATTCATCTCTTGGTCTCCCTCTACGATTTTTACCCTCCACGCTGCCCTCCAATGCTAAATTTGTGATCCCTTGATGCCTCAGAACATGTCCTTCTAACCGGTTCCTTATTTTTGTCAAGTTGTGCCACAAACTCCTCTTCTTCCCAATTCATTAGTTATGTGATCTACCCATCTAATCTTCAGCATTCTTCTGTAGCACCACATTTCGAAAGCTTCTATTCTCTTCTTGTCCAGACTATTTATCGTCCATGTTTCACTTCCATTCATGGCTACACGCCATACAAATACTTTCAGAAACGACTTCCTGACACTTATACTCGATGTTAAAAAATTTCTCTTCTTCAGAAACGTTTTTCCTTGCCATTGCCTGTCTACATTTTATATCTTCTCTACTTTGACCATCATCAGTTATTTGGCTCCCCAAATAGCAAAACTCCTTTACTACTTTAAGTGTCTCATTTCCTAATCTAATTCCCTCAGCTTCACCCAATTTAATTCGACTACATTCCATTATCCTCGTTTTACTTTTGTTGATGTTCATCTTGTATCCTCCTTTCAAGACATTGTCCATTCCGTTCAACTGCTCTTCCAAGTCCTTTGCTGTCTCTGATAGAATTACAATGTCATCGGCGAACATCAAAGTTTTTATTTCTTCTCCATGGATTTTAATACCTACTCCGAATATTTCTTTCGTTTCCTTTACTGCTCATTCCCTTCCCAACCACTGCTTCCCTTTCATGCCCCTCGACTCTTATAACTGCCATCTGGTTTCTATACAAATTGTAAATAGCCTTTCGCTCCCTGTATTTTAGCCCTGCCACCTTTAGAATTTGAAACAGAGTATTCCAGTCAACACTGTAAAAAGCTTTCTCTAAGTCTACAAATTCCTTTCCTTAATCTTTCTTCTAAGATAAGTCGTAAGGTCAGTATGGCCTCACGTGTTCCAATATTTCTACGGAATCCCAACTGACGATCCCTGAGGTCGGCCTCTACCAATTTTTCCATTTGTTTGTAAACAATTCGTGTTAGTATTTTGCAGCTGTTACTTATTAAACTGATAGTTCGTTAATTTTCACAACTGTCAACACCTGCTTTCTTTGGGATTGGAATTATCATATTCTTCTTGAAGTCTGAGGGTATTTCGCCTGTCTCATACATCTTGCTCACCAGATGGTAGAGTTTTGTCAGCACTGGCTCTCCCAAGGTCGTCAGTAGTTCTAATGGAATGTTGTCTACTCCCAGGGCCTTGTTTCGACTCAGGTCTTTCAGTGCTCTATCAAACTCTTCACACAGTATCGTATCTCCAATTTCCTCTTTATCTACATCCTCTTTCATGTCCATAATATTGTCCTCAAGTACATCACTCTTATATAGACCCTCTGTATACTGTTTCCACCTTTCTGCCTTCCCTTCTTTCCTTAGAACTGGGTTTCCATCTGAGCTCTTGATATTCTTACAAGTGGTTCTCTTTTCTCCAAAGGTCTCTTTAATTTTACTGTAGGCAGTCTCTATCTTACCCCTAGTGAGATAGGCCTCTACATCCTTACTTTTGTCCTCTAGCCATCCCTGCTTAGCCATTTTGCACTTCCTGTCGATCTCATTTTTGAGACGTTTGTACTCCTTTTTGCCTGCTTCATTTACTGCATTTTTATATTTTCTCCTGTCGTCAATTAAATTCAAAATTTCTTTTGTTACCCAAAGATTTCTACTAGCATTTGTCTTTTTACCTAGTTGATCCTGTGCTGCCTTCACTACTTCATCCCTCAGAGCTACCCATTCTTCTTCTACTGTACTTCTTCCCCCCCATTCTTGTAAATTGTTCCCTTATGCTCTCCCTGAAACACTGTACAACCTCTGGTTTAGTGAGTTTATCCAGGTCCCATCTCCTTAAATTCGCACCTTTTTGCAGTTTCTTCAGTTTTAATCTACAGTTCATAACCAATAAATGGTGGACAGAGTTCACATCTGCCCCTGAAAATGTCTTACAATTTAAAGCCTGGTTCCTAAATCTCTGTCTTACCGTTATATAATCTATCTGTACCTTCTAGTATCTCCTGGATTCTTCCATGTATACTATCTTCTTTCATGACTCTTGAACCAGGCGTTAGCTGTGATTAAGTTATGCTCTGTGCAAAACTCTACCAGACGGCTTCCTCTTTCATTTCTCAGCCCGAATCCATATTCACCAACTATGTTTCCTTCTCTCCCTTTTCCTACTATCGAATTCCAGTCACCCATGACTATTAAATTATCGTCTCCTTTCACTACCTGAATAATTTCTTTTATCTCATCATACATTTCATCAATTTCTTCATCATATGCAGAGCTAGTTGGCATATAAACTTGTACTACTGTAGTAGGCGTGGGCTTCGGTCTATCTTGGCCACAATTATGAGTTCATTATGCTGTTTGTAGTAGCTTACTCACACTCCTATTTTTTATTCATTATTAAACCTACTCCTGCATTACAACTATTTGATTTTCTCTTATATAGTATGTATATAAAAGATATCCTTTTTAAAAATTAAAAACCCATGTTCATTTATGCAAATCAGTTAACAGATTGGGTACTCAAGATGAAATTTTCTTCAGATATAACTCCACAGAACTTCAAATTTTAAAATAATGTCAACTGCTGCTTTATATATCCATTGCTTGTCATCACTGGGTAAACTGGTGAATTGGTAAAGGTGAACTGTTAAAGGTAAACAGGTACTGATAAATGGCTACATGGTAGAAAGGTAAATGGGTAATGAGGTAATGAGAAATGGTAAATGGTTGATGGGAAACTTTTAATAGGTGACAGTAAACAGTAAACAGGTAATGGGTTGTGGATCACAGTGAATGGACAATGGGTAATGAATAACAGGTAACAGTAACTGGGTAATGGGTAATACATAATAGTAAAGGATAATGGGTAGTGGTAAACAGATCGCAGTAAATGGGTAATGGTAAATAGGTAACAGTAAAAGGGTAACGGTAACTGGGTAATAGTAAACAGGCAACAGTAATTTGTTGATGAGTAATGGGTAAGAGTAAACGGTAAACTTGTAGTAGGTTTAACTATTTAAAATTTTAAGCATAAAAATTTAGTGGTATAAATTGAGGTGTTAGCTTCCAACCAGTTCAGTTGCTGATTAAGCATTGCACTTGTCAACATGCTTCTCAGTTCCATCGGTTGAAATAGTAGTGTTACCTTTTGGGGACTGAAGACTTGGTGAAATAACTATGGGAAATTGCCGTTACTGCAAAAAAGCAAACAGGAGCTGACTTTGTATTGCGATCTATATTTAAACCCCTATCACAACTGCTATAGAGAGTGAGGAAGCTATTCTGAAAAGTGAAGACAGACCGAGATGAAGAAGATGAAACCCAAGAAAACTATGTGTTAATGTTATCAGAAGGCAAAGGTACAAACTAAGGATGAAACGAAAAATAAGAAGAAGATTAATAGGCTGTGGAAGATCGTGCTGACAATGATAAAGAAACCTCACGAAAGAAATTATAGCATACGCAGAGCCTAAACAGGACACATAATTATTTGTTTGATCAGTCAACAAGATTTATATTATGTCAGATTTGAACTGATATCAGAAGTGTGTAAAATCGTTGTTGACTGCTAAACCTCAATGGAGATAATTTAATAATTTACACTGTAAGACATCCTGGAACGATAGGTTTATGTAATCTATTGTTTAAAATTAAACCATCTGGAAAGGGTAACACGACACAAGGTTTTGAAAACTGTGATAAAATTATCTAGGTTAACAAAGCTTAGAAGAAAATACATTGTTAAAGAGACAAGTGAGTTCCAGCAGAGGTTACAGATATACAAATTTCGTTAACCTGCGTTAGATAAATTTGTTGGGTTGTTGTTGAGATACTGTAACATACATTTCGGTATGGGAGAGAAGGCAGTTTAAGAACTAGCTGTCCCTAACGTTGCATATAAAAAAAATATTTTTTTCAGAGAAGAATATGCAGTTCATGAAGTGTGCACTTCAACTTCCCATCAAACCCATTTCTCAGAGACTGGTTCAAGCGGGAGTGCTCATCTGAAAGGTGAAGAAGGCAGATCAAGACAAAGACAAGGACACTGAAATCAAAGAAAACAATTTACTTATGAAAGGTAGCGATACTGGAGAAGAAGAAGAGCTCGATTGCAATGAGTATGATGATGATGATGAAGATGATTACAATGATGATGATGATGATGATGATGAAGAGAAGGATGATTATGATGAGGAAGATATAATTCTCTGTTGAAAGACACTATCCTATAAATTGCTAGCAGATATCAACTACACCCACTGGAATGACTTGAATGAATTCGTGGAGTGACCAGTTTTCTTGCTAGCTATGAAAGTGATAGGCAGTAATTCACATGATAATGAAATACCACCTAGTGCAAAAGAACTCCAAGAGCATCAATCATTTCTTGTAGTTTATGATGTGTTTTGGAATCAAAGTGAATGTTATTAACAGTGTAATATAAATTATGTAAGTGCTCCATGATGACGATTGCATAGAGGTGATGGAGTTAGACATCAGCAAGTCTGAACTTGCTGACTGCGCGTTTTGGTAGCCTCAACTAGTACTGGCTTGTTGAGTCAGTGAACTATGAAATGCTTTGAAAAACATACTGATTTGCTAGCTAAACACTTTCCTTTGAAAGAACAAACTGGAGCAAGTCGGCAGCTGGCACCTCAGCAGGACAATATGACTATGTATGAGACCACTACTAGTAGAAATAAGTCACTGATGCTGTTGCTGCTTGTGCGTGTATCATCAAATTATAAAGAAAATGTAAATCTAATATGCTCTACTGTTACTACTACTACTACTACTATCAATAAAATTTGTGTTTTTTATTACTTCTTATAATTCAAAAAGCAGGGATTCTTCAACTATCAAATTGACAGAACTTGAAACTTGTGGGTGATGGCTGAAGTCCAACATGCATCGAAATACTCTTGGTATCGGAGAAAGGGGAGTGGCACCCAATCTTGAGAACTGGCCTATCTGAAAAACTGTGAAATATACCTACTAGCAATATTTGCAGCTGTCAGAGTTTCAGTACTTGACTTTCCAAACAGCAGCAACATGTGCATGACATATTATGTATGGGTGAACAGTATGCACACAGTTGACTTCGAAAATAATGATATGTATTAACATATTTCTTCTTACACTTCTAGCAAATATCTCTGTATATAAAACGTATGTTCATATCTGTAAGGTATCACACAGTGTAAACATAAGAACCGCCTCTATAAAGTAATGATAGTTATCAAGAGTAAATCACAGGATTTGGTTATGGCCCAAAGGTTTTTCAGAAGTGAATTTCAAAATAATACAGTCCCTCAAGAAGACCTGCTTTACAGGTTCTGAACACCTTGTTGCTTTTGAAGTGTGTTATAAGTGTGAATGTACACATCACAGTAAGGTGATCTTGCGTCATTATAACAAACCGACTGAATGTAACATTAAGGTTATGTTGTTCATTTTGTACAAAGTTGGCCCACAAAATGTGATTCCTGTCTTTTAGATTTTATCAAAGCAGATACAGCTATATAACCTTGATTATCTGCTGGAGACTTCTTAAATATTACTCAAATTGTAACAACCTATTGTTTACTGTAGATTATATTCTAAAAAGTGTTGAAGGCGAAGCAGAAGGTATATTAAATTCGAATGATTCCACTGTGAATGATAGCCCATTAAGGATTCCAGAGTATTTATATAGTACAAAAAATGTAAAAATAACTACTAAATGTGTGAAAAAATGTAGAAATACGAAAGGACTGTCTACAATTTAGATTCAGAATAACCCTTCTCATAGCTAAAATGAACACAAATGTTCACATTCAACCTAGTGTGCAAATAAATTCCTTTGGAACATAACCTTTTTTTTAAAACAAATTTTCTGTCTAGATTATTTTTTGTTTGCATTTTTTCTCTTTCAGTTCCCTCCTTAGTGCATAACAGGGATGAAATTTACTGTTGATTAACTAGTACAGTATTTGACATAAACAGAGAGAAATGAAATATGCTGATGATGAGTCAGTGCAGTATTTTTCCATGCACATTTGTGGAGAATCAAATAAGTGAGACTGATAAAATTGGCTACTGAGGCATATGTGAGATGTTTACTGGCAAGGCAGCACTGTATTTAAAGCATACATTAACTATGAAACTAAGTAATGAATATACTCAATGAAATTTACTGATGAGGCTACAGTATTTGACATAAACAGGTATGTATGTGATCGTGTATGTGTGTGTGTGTGTGTGTGTGTGTGTGTGTGTGTGTGTGTGTGTGTGTGATTTTGTGTTTGCTTAGCTAATTATTGATAAATAATCGAATACTTTTGACTACTGTGACAACTCATGTTGTTGATGCTTTTGACACACACACACACACACACACACACACACACACACACACACACACACAGGCGCGCGCACGCACACACGTAACTTTTGTTGCCAGGCTCATGTTTCTATTCTAATTTTACCTATATCACCATCTTTCACCATCTTTCATTTCTAAATTTCCCATGAACTTCTATCTTTAATTTTTAATTTTAAAATTTCCATCCATCCTCAAACTTGTTGATGTCACACACTCAGGGCCATCGATGACGTTATGTGTGGGTGGGTCAGGGTCACTGATGAGCTCATGTGTGCATGTGCAGGGGCATGTATGATGTATGATATGTAACGACCTTGAAGATCAAGTGGAGATAAAAGGGTCCTGGAACATAGATAGCTACGCCAACCAAAAATTGAACATAGATGTCATGGTGTCAGTGAAATGAAATAGAAAGAGGATAAACTTATCTGACCAGACGAATCTAACGCAATATTAGTAGCAGCAGAAAATGGTATAACGAGCCAAAGTTTCTTTATGAATAGATGGGTGAGCATAGCCTGAATTATTGTGAACAATAGAGTGATTATGTTTTTCTCATCAGAATGGACAGCAAACCAACGCTAACAACAGATATAATACATGTCGGTGTCACAAGCAGAAGATGAACAGATAGGGAAAATATATGAGGGTACACAAAGTGTACTTCATTATCTAAAGGGAGACAGATATCTAGTTATCATGTGTGATTGGAAAGCTGTGGAAGGGTAACGAATATAAGCGACAATTACAGGAAAATATGCACTCAGGGGAAGAATGAGATAGGAGAAATATTAACTGAGCTCTGCAATAGATTTAAATTTATAATACGCAATACATTGTTCAAACATCACAAAATGAGTGAATCAGAAAAATCCAAGAGACATAAGAAGATTCCTGCTAGATTAAATCACGGCCACTCAAAGATTCAGAAACAGTATATTGGACTGTAGGCTTATCCAGAGGCAGATGTAAATCCAGATCACATTTTATTAAGAGAATCGTCGAGGAAAATCAATGTGGAAGGAAGAGCGCTATTCAAGTACTGAGAAACTGTAAGGTGTATTTTAAGTTATCTGACGCCTCATGCACTGAAATAGTGAATACTACAACAGGTTACTGCCAAAAATTTGCAGTTTCAGAAGTTAGACAAATATAAGTGCAAGGACGACAGCTGCAAAGAAACCTTGGACAACCAAAGAAATACTTCAGCTGATCGACGAAAGAAGGAGGTACAAAACTGGTCAGGAATAGACAGGAATACGTCGATAAAACTGAGGAATGAAACAAGTTGAAAGTTCAGGGAGTGAAAGGGAATGTGGCAGCAGGAAAAACGCGAACAGATCGAAATAGAAACGGTCATCAGAAGGACTCATTTGGCATACAGAAAATCAAAGTAAGCTGGGGTGACACTAAAAATAATATTAAGAGGACAAGAGGAATAGGAGTGTTAAACGCATTTGGGAGAACAGGTAGTGGATAGAATAAATTGAAGTGGGAGAAACTGATGAAGTGGTAAAAGAAGAAATGGGAATCAATTTGCAAGGCATATGGGAATTAGAATTAGAACCATAGTTTAACAGCTCTGGAGAACATGTAACTAAATACAGGGTTATTACAAATGATTGAAGCGATTTCACAGCTCTACAATAACTTTATTATTTGAGATATTTTCACAATGCTTTGCACACACATACAAAAACTCAAAAAGTTTTTTTAGGCATTCACAAATGTTCGATATGTGCCACTTTAGTGATTCGGCAGACATCAAGCCGATAATCAAGTGCCTCCCACACTCGGTGCAGCATGTCCCCATCAATGAGTTCGAAAGCACTGTTGCTGTGAGCTCGCAGTTCTGGCACGTTTCTTGGTAGAGGAGGTTCTAAACACTGAATCTTTCACATCACTATGCGTGAAACTTGCCCGCACGCGTTGAACCGTTTCTTCGCTCACTGCAGGCCGACCCGTTGATTTCCCCTTACAGAGGCATCCAGAAGCTTTAAACTGTGCATACCACCGCCGAATGGGGTTAGCAGTTGGTGGATCTTTGTTGAACTTCGTCCTGAAGTGTCGTTGCACTGTTATGACTGACTGATGTGAGTGCATTTCAAGCACGACATACGCTTTCTCGGCTCCTGTCGCCATTTTGTCTCACTGCGATCTCGAGCGCTCTGGCGGCAGAAACCTGAAGTGCGGCTTCAGCCGAACAAAAATTTATGATTTTTTCTACGTATCTCGAGTGTGTCGTGATCATATGACAATGAATGGACCTACAGTGAATTTATGAAATCGCTCCAATCATTTGTAATAGCCCTGTAAATCTTAAGAGATAGATCATATTTCTTCGAAATTTCGAAAATTATTAGGGAAAATGGCAACCAAGCTACTAAGTAAGCTGGCGTGCAAAACTTATAAGACTGAAGACACGACATCAGAATTCAGAAAAATATCATCCTCTTAAGTCAAAGATACTATGATCGTAAAAGAACGAAAAGTATTGCACAGTTAGGATCTCTTAGGCGACGAACAGTTTAGTAAGCAAAGGTCAAGTTACCCCAGAGACACTTCTGACGTGCTTAGTAATGGAATCCAGATTTATGGATCATTAAGACCCATTCATTGGATTTGTCGATTGAGAACAAGCGTTCGATATTGTAAAATAGTATAAGATGTCCGAAATGGTCTGGAAAATGAGTGTGTTCTATACGCAAAGAATTCAATATGTATAAGAAGCAACAGGGCAAAATAGGAGTGGAAAACAAATAAAGAAGTTCTCTAATGAAAAGGCCTCCTGTGCCCAATTTATACAACAAAGAATCAACGACGGAACTAAAGAACAAGTCAGGAATGCGTTAAAACTTAGGGTGAAAGGATATTGATGATGAGATTTGTTGATAACAGACCTGACCGTGTTGGCCTATTCTGTCCTTTCCCTGACTCTGAAAATCGTCCTACCGTCATTGAAAGTGAGGAAGAATGGTGGATCCGTTCAGAACAATGAACGCTATCGTTGCACACTCTGTAGGCTGAAGACAAACCGAAAACAGATGAAAGTACTGAATTACAGAAATGGGACCGGAGTTAAGGTTAACATCAAAATCGGGGAATACAAAGTAGATGAAGTGAAGGAAATTCTACTCCATTGGAATCAAAATATCACATGATGGACGAAGCAAAGAAGAAGAAATGAGACTATCCCAGTCAAAGAGGACATTTCTTGGCCAAAGAAGTATACTTTCATCATTGTTCTTAAATCGAGGAAGAAATTTCTGAGAACGTACGTTTGGTACGCCGAAGTTTATTGAAGTGTGTCAAGAACAGTGGAGACATGAAAAAAAGAAGAGGACCTAAGTGTCTGAGATGTTGAAATTTAAATAGGATCTACACATTTGTTTACGTACCTCATATGAGGCAGTTAGTTGTTTTTGAAGGTTGCTTTAAATCTGCTACACAATACGACATTTTAATTTGCCTCATTATTGTTCATTTTCAACTGAGAATCATTACATATAAGTTATTTAGCAGGTTACTTATAGTTTTTGATGCTGTCTTGTTTTTTCTCATGATTGTGTCAAGTTAACACGCTTATTTCTTTCACTGTTGACGTACACATGCGTTTTGTATGATTTGTTAGCCAAGCAAAGAGTTTCTGCCGCCATTACTTGCTGTTACGTATGTACCCGTGGTCTAGGGGTGCCGGCACGGTAGCTCAGCGTGTTCGGTCAGAGGGTTAGCTGCCCTCTGTAATAAAAAAACTGAGTTAATTGCTCAACAACGAACTTAAATGGATGTCTTACGACGTCTGCCCTGAGCACATGCAACGAACGAAACCGAACCAAATGAGATTTAAAAAAAAAAAAAAAGGGGGTAGCTTCTTTGATTCATAATCAAAACGTCTTCGGTCCCGGGTTCGACCCCCGCCACTGCCTAAATTTTGATAAATAATCAGCATTGGCTGCCGAAGACTTCCGGCATAAGAAGTCAGCCCATTCTGCCAACGGCCTTGTCAAAGAGGGCGGAGGAGCGGATAGAGGTTCAGGGCACTCTCTGGTCCTAGGGGTGGGAAATTGCCCCTTAAGGCGGGAGAATCAGCAATGATCAACAACATGAGGATGCAGAAGGCAAGGGAAACCACTACATTAAAGGCACGTAACGTGTATCCACAGGACATGTAGCCTGTAATTGAAGAAGTGTCATGATGATCTCTTCATTGGCAAAAGATTCAAATCTCCGGGAGCAGACTGCCAAGGGGGAGGTTACCATGAGAAAAAGATTGAATAATCTACGAAAGGATAACGTTCTGCGAGTCGGGGAGTGGAATGTCAGAAGCTTGAACGTGGTACGGAAACTAGAAAATCTGAAAAGGGATATGCAAAGGCTCAATCTAGATATAGTAGGGGTCAGTGAAGTGAAGTGGAAGGAAGACAAGGATTTCTGGTCAGATGTGTATCAGGTAATATCAACAGCAGCAGAAAATGGTATAACAGGTGAAGGATTCGTTATGAATAGGAAGGTAGGGCAGAGGGTGTGTTACTGTGAACAGTTCAGTGACCGGGTTGTTCTAATCAGAATTGACAGCAGACCAACACCGACAACGATAGTTCAGGTATACATGCCGACGTCGCAAGCTGAAGATGAACAGATAGAGAAAGTGTATGAGAATACTGAAAGGGTAATGCAGTATGTAAAGGGAGACGAAATTCTAATAGTCATGGGCGACTGGAATGCAGTTGTAGGGGAAGGAGTAGAAGAAAAGGTTACAGGAGAATATGGGCTTGGGACAAGGAATGAAAGAGGAGAAAGACTAATTGAGTTCTGTAACAAGTTTCAGCTAGTAATAGCGAATACCCTGTTCAAGAATCACAAGAGGAGGAGGTATACTTGGAAAAGGCCGAGAGATATGGGAAGATTTCAATTAGATTACATCATGGTCAGACAGAGATTCCGAAATCAGATACTGGATTGTAAGGCGTACCCAGGAGCAGATATAGACTCAGATCACAATATAGTAGTGATGAAGAGTAGGCTGAAGTTCAAGACATTAGTCAGGAAGAATCAATACGCAAAGAAGTGGGATACGGAAGTACTAAGGAATGACGAGATACGTTTGAAGTTCTCTAACGCTATAGATACAGCAATAAGGAATAGCCCAGTAGGCAGTACGGTTAAACAGGAATGGACATCTCTAAAAAGGGCCATCACAGAAGTTGGGAAGGAAAACATATGTGCAAAGAAGGTAGCTGCGAAGAAACCATAAGTAACAGATGAAATACACTCCTGGAAATGGAAAAAAGAACACATTGACACCGGTGTGTCAGACCCACCATACTTGCTCCGGACACTGCGAGAGGGCTGTACAAGCAATGATCACACGCACGGCACAGCGGACACACCAGGAACCGCGGTGTTGGCCATCGAATGGCGCTAGCTGCGTAGCATTTGTGCACCCCCCGCCGTCAGTGTCAGCCAGTTTGCCGTGGCATACGGAGCTCCATCGCAGTCTTTAACACTGGTAGCATGCCGCGACAGCGTGGACGTGAACCGTATGTGCAGTTGACGGACTTTGAGCGAGGGCGTATAGTGGGCATGCGGGAGGCCGGGTGGACCTACCGCCGAATTGCTCAACACGTGGGGCGTGAGGTCTCCACAGTACATCGATGTTGTCGCCAGTGGTCGGCGGAAGGTGCACGTGCCCGTCGACCTGGGACCGGACCGCAGCGACGCACGGATGCACGCCAAGACCGTAGGATCCTACGCAGTGCCGTAGGGGACCGCACCGCCACTTCCCAGCAAATTAGGGACACTGTTGCTCCTGGGGTATCGGCGAGGACCATTCGCAACCGTCTCCATGAAGCTGGGCTACGGTCCCGCACACCGTTAGGCCGTCTTCCGCTCACGCCCCAACATCGTGCAGCCCGCCTCCAGTGGTGTCGCGACAGGCGTGAATGGAGGGACGAATGGAGACGTGTCGTCTTCAGCGATGAGAGTCGCTTCTGCCTTGGTGCCAATGATGGTCGTATGCGTGTTTGGCGCCGTGCAGGTGAGCGCCACAATCAGGACTGCATACGGCCGAGGCACACAGGGCCAACACCCGGCATCATGGTGTGGGGAGCGATCTCCTACACTGGCCGTACACCACTGGTGATCGTCGAGGGGACACTGACTAGTGCACGGTACATCCAAACCGTCATCGAACCCATCGTTCTACCATTCCTAGACCGGCAAGGGAACTTGCTGTTCCAACAGGACAATGCACGTCCGCATGTATCCCGTGCCACCCAACGTGCTCTAGAAGGTGTAAGTCAACTACCCTGGCCAGCAAGATCTCCGGATCTGTCCCCCATTGAGCATGTTTGGGACTGGATGAAGCGTCGTCTCACGCGGACTGCACGTCCAGCACGAACGCAGGTCCAACTGAGGTTCCAGGTGGAAATGGCATGGCAAGCCGTTCCACAGGACTACATCCAGCATCTCTACGATCGTCTCCATGGGAGAATAGCAGCCTGCATTGCTGCGAAAGGTGGATATACACTGTACTAGTGCCGACATTGTGCATGCTCTGTTGCCTGTGTCTATGTGCCTGTGGTTCTGTCAGTGTGATCATGTGATGTATCTGACCCCAGGAATGTGTCAATAAAGTTTCCCCTTCCTGGGACAATGAATTCACGGTGTTCTTATTTCAATTTCCAGGAGTGTACTTCAGTTGATTGATGAAAGGAGGAAGTACAAACATGTTCCGGGAAAATCAGGAATACAGAAATACAAGTCTCTGAGGAATGAAATAAACAGGAAGTGCAGGGAAGCTAAGACGAAATGGCTGCAGGAAAAATGTGAAGACAGCGAAAAAGATATGTTGGTCGGAAGGACAGTCTCAGCATACAGGAAAGTCAAAACAACCCTTGGTGACATTAAAAGCAACGGTGGTAACATTAAGAGTGCAACGAGGATTCCACTGTTAAATGCAGAGGACAGAGCAGATAGGTGGAAAGAATACATTGAAAGCCTCTGTGAGGGTGAAGATTAGTCTGATGTGACAGAAGAAGAAACAGGAGTCGATTTAGAAAAGATAGGGGATCCAGTATTAGAATCGGAATTTAAAAGAGCTTTGGAGGACTTACGGTCAAATAAGGCAGAAAGGATAGATAACATTCCATCAGAACTTCTAAATTCATTGGGGGAAATGATGAGTCTGGCGATATACCATCTGACTTTCGGAAAAGCATCATCCAGACAATTCCGAAGACGGCAAGAGCTGACAAGTGCGAGAATTATCGCACAATCAGCTTAACAGTTCATGCATCGAAGCTACTTACAAGAATAATATACAGAAGAATGGAAAAGAAAATTGAGAATGCGCTAGGTGACGATCAGTTTGGCTTTAGGAAAAGTAAAGGGACGAGAGAGGCAATTCTGACGTTACGGCTAATAATGGAAGCAAGGCTAAAGAAAAATCAAGACACTTTCATAGGATTTGTCGACCTGTAAAAAGCGTTCGACAATATAAAATGGTGCAAGCTGTTCGAGATTCTGAAAAAACTAGGGGTAAGCTATAGGGAGAGACGGGTCATATACAATATGTACAACAACCAAGAGGGAATAATAAGAGTGGACGATCAAGAACGAAGTGCTCGTATTAAGAAGGGTGTAAGACAAGGCTGTAGCCTTTCGCCCCTACTCTTCAATCTGTACATCAAGGAAGCAATGATGGAAATAAAAGAAAGGTTCAGGAGTGGAATTAAAATACAAGGTGAAAGGATATCATGATACGATTCGCTGATGACATTGCCATCCTGAGTGAAAGTGAAGAAGAATTGAATGATCTGCTGAACGGAATGAACAGTGTAATGAGTACACAGTATGGTTTGAGAGTAAATCGGAGAAAGACAAAGGTAATGAGAAGTAGTAGAAATGAGAACAGCGAGAAACTTAACATCAGGATTGATGGTCACGAAGTCAATGAAGTTAAGGAATTCTGCTACCTAGGCAGTAAAATAACCAATGACGGACGGAACAAGGACATCAAAAGCAGACTCGCTATGGCAAAAAAGGCATTTCTGGCCAAGAGAAGTCTACTAATATCAAATACCGGCCTTAATTTGAGGAAGAAATTTCTGAGGATGTACGTCTGGAGTACAGCATTGTATAGTAGTGAAACATCGACTGTGGGAAAACCGGAACAGATGAGAATCGAAGCATTTGAGATGTGGTGCTATAGACGAATGTTGAAAACTGGGTGGACTGATAAGGTAAGGAATGAGGAGGTTCGACGCAGAATCGGAGAGGAAAGGAATATGTGGAAAACACTGGTAAGGAGAAGGGACAGGATGATAGGACATCTGCTAAGACATGAGGGAATGACTTCCATGGTACTAGAGGGAGCTGTAGAGGGCAAAAACTGTAGAGGAAGACAGAGAAATAATAATTGAGGACGTAGGTTGCAAGTGCTACTCTGAGATGAAGAGGTTAGCACAGGAAAGGAATTTGTGGCGGGCCGCATCAAACCCCTCAGTAGACTGATGACAAAAAAAATCGGATGTGTAGTGTTCATTTGTTACAATGCCGCACTCACTAGGTAGGCATTGCATGGGTAGCTCACATCCGCACTCATCTGCTGCTGCTATAACACTATACCACGGTGGCTTTCTCGAGGTATTTCGCCATTCCGCTACTGAGGTCGTGGTAGCTGTGCTCTTACTGTGTGCATGGCTGGCTACACGCCAGACCTGACCGTGTTCGCCTATTCTGTCCTTTCCCTGCCTCTGAAAATCTTCCTCAGACTGGGAGGGAACTCTGTGTCGCCATTCTTTTCTTCGTCAACCTCAGCAGTTTCACTCTTCTAACGAGAGCGTGGAAAACCTGAAGAGAGGTTTTAACAGTCCTGAGATGGTCAAATGCCAGAAACGACTCTGGCTACATTGTTCTCATCCAAAGATGAAGGAAAATGAAATTCGACATCGCTGTCACTATTCACATTTTTCTACTCCCACTCTTGACAACCCGCTGAAGTTTAATGTACTCAGTAGTGCGACCAACAATTCGAAGCGCTGCAGGTGAAGTGACGGATTCATTCTGCGTCAAAGCATCGAAATACATATATCCGAGTTCGTCATACATTAGGCCATTATCTCCTGCCGCTCATATACAATATGTGATCAGAAGTATCCGAAAATCACCAAAAAACATACGTTTCTCGTATTAGGTGCACTCTGCTGTGACCTACTGCCAGGTACCCCATATCAGCGACCGTAGTAGTCATTATATACTGTGAGAGAGCAGAATGTAGCGCTGCGCGGAACTCACGGACTTCGAACGTGGTCAGAACCACTTGTGTCATACGTCTGTACGCGAGATTTTCATACTCTTAACATCCCTAGGTCCACTGTTTCCTATGTGATTGTGAAGTGAAAACGTAAAGGGACACGTACAGAACAAAAGCGTACAGGCCGACCTTGTCTGTTGACTGACAGAGACCGCCGACAGTTGAAGAGGGTCGTAATGTGTAATATGCAGACATATACCAAGACCATCACAAAGGAATTACAAACTGCATCACTGCAGTTACTATGACAGTTAGGTGCGAGGTGAGGAACTTGGATATCATGGTCGAGCGGATGCTCATAAGCCACACATCACGCCGGTAAATGCCAAACAACGCCTCGCTTGGTGTAAGAAGAGTAAACATGGGACGATTGAACAGTGGAAAAACGTTGTGTGGAGTGACGAATCATGGTTCACCATGTGGCGATTCGATGGCAGGGTGTGGGTATGGCGAATGACCGGTGAACGTTATCTGCCAGCGTGTGTATGCCAACAGTAAAATTCGGAGGCGGTGGTGTTATGTTATGATCGTGTTTTTTTTTGGAAGGGGCTTGCACCCCTTGTTTTGAGTGGCAATATCACAGCACAGGCCTACATTGATGTTTTAAGCACCTTCTTGTTTCCCACTGCCTAAGACCAATTGGGGGATGTCGACAGCATCTTTCAACACTATCGAGCACCTGTTCATAATGCATGGCCTGTGGCGGAGTGGTTACACGACAGTAACATCCCTCTAATGGACTGATGCACAGAGACCTGACCTGAATCCTATAGAACACTTTTGGGATTCAGTTGAAAGAAAACAGCCCGCGGTCACTATTTTTAACGAATTAACCGGGTATCACCACTGCTAGGAGTGTCTTCAGCAGAATTTAAATAAAAAATGGTCTTTAACATGGTCAAAGAATTATGACTAAAAACGTATGATACAGACTCATCGTGATTGCAGCCTGTAACCGTGTAAGTAACGAGCAGCCCTTAGTGGCTCGCCATCACAAATTTTATCTTAAATATCTTTGTGACTAATGCCCTTTTAGTATATTTATTATTTTATAAATGATATGTAAGTACTGCCAGTCTTTCACTATGATTATGTACTTATACTCTGTATCATACGTTTTTAGTCATAATTCTGTGACCATGTTATAGACCATTTTATGATTGAAATTCTGAGGAAGACACTCCTAGCAGTGTTGAAACCCGGTTAATTCATTAAAAATAGTGACCGAGGGCTGTTTTCTTTCAATTGTAACTATTCACGGTCTCTGAACGTGCAGCCATGTACAAAACTTTCGGAGTATTTTGAAACGCAGACTTTGAGCCAGGCCTCACCGACTGACACCGATACCTCTCCTCAGTGCAGTACTCCGCGACGAAAGGGCTGCCATTCCCCAAGAAAGCTTCCAGCACCTGATTGAACGTATGCCTGTGAGAGTGGAAGCTGTCATCAACGCTAAGGGTGGGCCAACAGCGTATTGAGATCCAGCATTACCGATGGAGGGTGCCACGAACTTGAAAGACATTTTCTGCCAGGTGTCTGGATTCTTTTGGTCACATAGTGTAAATCACTATAGGACTCTGGTGGGTGGCTATTGAAGCGCAGCACGTGACACTTCAGATAATAGTTTCGTCCTTCTACGTGTGTCTTAACATGACCTCTGGTGTGATTTTGGCTTTCAAGTTACTTCAGTTATGTCGATGGTATACAGCCACTGAAATGTTCAAAATGGATAACATAAAGCAACATGGACAAGTAGACTACTACATTCATAAATGGCAGCGATAATCTTCCAAGTATTTAAATGTACCTAGGGACACTCAGAAGCAATAGTAGTGACCCTTCGTGGCACCAACTACAGCGTTGCCAGTTACCAACGTAGGCAACAAGTGGAGTATGAGCTGTGGGACAGACGGAGAACAGGCTGGCGACACCACAAAGTATTTTCCATCTTTTCCATCTTTCTCTGCTGGAATGCATCACGTAGCTGCCCATTTACCGGCACTCTATTATAGCACATAGCAAGTGCAAGAGTTTTACGAATATTAATGTCGTACACAATTAAGTGAATAACTATCTTCCCACCTTCTAGTGTTAAGATTTAAGAGTATCGTTACCAAACGCTCAATTACATACTAGTCAACGGCAAATGGAATTCAACCTGGCATTCCAGGGATATCAAAACATAAATTGTCTCGTCGTACGCTGATATCATCATCAGCAGCATCCAGAATGTTTTACTAAAAAAAAAAAAAAAGGATCACAGAGACTAGCTGATGCACACACCTAATTGCACTTGCAAGTACTCCCACTTACCTCTACACCCACCCAAGCACGCAGCCACACACACACACACACACACACACACACACACACACACACACACACACACGTATTAGCTGAGTAACTGGCATTGCATAGGTATGTATTTACTCCAATTCTATTAGTCTATATCCTTCCCCTCCCCACTCACTGTCCATCTCAAGCCGCCCCTCTCTACTCCATATGCTACTCCCTCCTGTCTTTGTCCATCTGTTCCTCCCTACTCTCTCTACCCATCTGCTACGCCTCCTCTCTCTGTCAATCTTCTGCCCCCTCTGACTCCATTTCCTATTGCCCCCCCCCTCCCCCATATCTTGTCCTTACTCCCTCTATCTCCTCCTCCCACACACTCCGGCCATCTCATCCTTCCCGTCCATCTCCTCCTCCCACCTCTATCTCCTCCTGCCCTCCGCTTCCATTTATCTTTCTGTCCTTCTCCCCCTCCCGCAGTCCATATCCTTCTCTACCCATCTCTTTCTCTATCTTTTCTGTGTCCGTGTCACCCTCCCTATCGCACTGTCCATCTCTTCCTTTCCCATATCCATATCCATGTCCTCCTTTCCATACTGTGTCACACCATGTATTCCTACCTTTTCTCTCTCCACGTTATTACCCCCATGATGCAGTAGTTTTTCACGCATCTCAGTGTTTATGATGTCATATCTAAAATGGCTTAAGCGCTGTGGGACTTAATATCTGAGGTCATCAGTCCCCAATACTTAGGACTTCTTAAACCTAACTAACCTAAGGACATCATACACATCCCTGCCCGAGGCAGGATTCGAACCTGCGACCGCAGCAGCAGCGTGGTTCCAGACTGATGCGCCTAGAACCGCTCGGTCACAGTGACCAGCATGTCATATCTTCTGGACTATATGTCGTATAATGTTTTAATTTGGTAGGTATATTTAGCGCCATATTTGGATACTGTATGCGAAATGTGTTACGAATAAAGTAAGTATCAAAGAAGTACGAAATTTAAACGTCATATATGATGCGACAATTTTTACGCCTCAGAGCGTTTACAACGTCATGTCTCCTGAACCGTGTAACGTACGGTGATATAAATTTTCAGTTGCAAATATAGTTAGTAGTAACGAAGTCATAAATTAAAACGTCGTGCTTGATTCGATAGTTTACTCCCTGAACAGCGAAAACATAGTAAGCAATCGTTCGTCGGCTTTAGCGTCTGGGTGGGGGGGGGGGGGGGGGCGGGGGGCGTGTAAGGGTGTAGTCAGATGTGTAAGGTTTGTTGTAAGTCTCTAAGTGCTCTAATTCTCAAATGCTGTATGAATATCGCCTGCGTGTTCACACATTGTGGGCTACATTCCTTTATCACCCTCACCCTCACATCTCTGATAATTAGGTGGTTCTAACCACCACAGCGAATCTTTCCACACTGTAAGTGATACGTGTAGGACGCTTTGTTGAAATCGGCCGAGTTGTTTAAGAGAAGATGTGGAACATACATACATATATATGCAGATAGGTACATCCTTTCCTGCGATATCACTATCTGATAAAAAGTATCTGGACATCTGTTACTGGACATCAATATGAAATGTGTCAACCCTTCTCCATTATGACGGCTTGAACTCTGATCTCTGCTGGGGACACTTTCAATAAGGGTTTTGTATTTCTACGGGAAAATGGCAGCTCATTCTTCCCCAAGAGCCGAAATCAGGAAAGGTAGCGATGTTGGACTTTGATTTCTGAAGCGAAGTCGACGATCTGACTAATTAAAGAGATGTTTCTTAAAATTCGGTAGTAAGTAACATCCATCTTCAAATGATCCATATAAAACGTAGCTTGACCACGAACTGAATACAACATCAGGGAATCATCATGTGTTCGTGTTGGAAGTAATGTGAACAAAAAATTCAACACCAGCAGCAAGATTGAATCAGGCTGTACACCAAATTCTTACGAGAAGCAAATTGAGCAAACAGGCTGTATCAGTAAAAATCGCATCAGTCCTTAACTTGTAACTGTGTGAAAGAGAAAAAAAAGAATTGAGAAAAGTGTGTTGAACCCTTTTCAGTTCTTGTGCTGTTGCGTAAAAGTATGTTTCTCGCTGAACTTGCCTTGTAATGTAGCTAATGTAAGTTTAATAAGTCGAACCTTAGGGCTACCTATTTTCTACGTGACCTTGTTTTCTTACGTTAATGTTTTACTTTCAATTACTTTTTCGCCACTTACTTATCTCTCTCTTAATTCTGAGGTCGAGTGTTACTGAATAATGACAACAAACAACGCAAGATATGGTGTAGTGAAACTTACAATTTTTTCCTACTTTCAGCGATGAGAACCATCGATAATATCTCTTAGTTATTCATATTGCAATGGGTTTCTTATAAAATGTGATAATGCCAATTACAGGTCAATCGCTGCCTTATTGACACGACCAAAATACTAACGCGAAATTGACTCATTCACTTTCCTTAATGTTGATCGGAGGACTGTCCCATAGCTGACGGAATGTGTCTTCTTGACGCGACAAAATGAACACACGAAACTTCGAATCATGGGGGTGTATACATGATATGAAGGTGGTTGGTAGTTAAAACCGAAACTAGCTAGTCATCTTATTTTAATTGTTTTATGTAAATGGAATGTAGGCATGAACTGATATTTGTAAAAAGAATTTAAAATTTAGTAAATTATTTAAAGACCACTTTCTCTATTCGAGGTATTATACCATATCTGTCATTACTGAAGAGACATTTCATTGGGTTCGGGTCTGGACTGTGGGCACACCACTCCATTTCAAAGCTACTAATGTCCACAAACCATCGTCTCACATAACCTGTTTTGTGAAAGAGTGCATTGTCGTGTAAATACAAGTGATCATTGTTCTCCAGACATTCGCCAAACCCAGACACGCAGGTTATAGAGTAATCCACAATTCAAAATTACTCTTTTTCAGTAATTTACTTTCCGTTGGCGTCCCTCTTCACAACACCTTCAGCAGTATGCTATCTGGTCTGCTGGTAGCACTTTGGAACTCACAGGAATGATTCCTTCCGCTTTTTATGCATTTTTTATACACCGTGGTGCCAAAGAAACTGGTATAGGCATGCGTTTTCAAATACAGAGATATGTAATCAGGCAGAATACGGCGTTACGGTCAGCAACCCCTATGTAAGACACACAAGTGTCTGGTGCAGTTGTTACGTGAACATCAGGAAACCGGCAAAATATCGAATCTCCGAAATCGCTGTGGCCGGAAAAAGATCCAGCAAGAACGAGACCAACGACGACTGAAGAAAATCGTTCAAAGTGACAAAAGTGTAGCAGCAGACTGCTGCAGGTTTCAGTGTTGAGTGTCAGTGTGCGAACCATTCAACGAAACATAATCGAATGGGATTCCGGAGCCGAAGGCCCACTCTTGTACCCTTGATGACTGAACTGCACGACACGAAGCTTTACTCCTCGCCTGGGCCCGTCAACACCGATATTGTACTGTTGATGACTGGAAATACATTGCCTGGTCGGAAGACTCGTTTCAAATTGTACCAAGCGGATGGACGTGTACTGTTATGGAGACAACCTCATGAATCCATGGTCCGTGCATGTCAGCAGGGGACTGTTGAAGCTGGTGGAGGCTCTGTAATGGTGTGGGGCGTGTGCAGTTGGAGTGATATGGGACCCCTGATGCGTCCAGATACGACTCTGACAGGTGAGACGTACGTAAGCACCCTGTCTGATCACCAGCATCCGTTCATGTCCATTGTGCATTACTTCGGACTTGGTAAAATCCTGCAGTGGAACAACTCATATGTCCACAAATGCTGCAGATTGGCTCCAGGAACATTGTTCTGAGTTTAAACACTTCCGCTGGTCTCCAGACTCCTCAGTCATGAACATTATTGAGCATATCTTGGATGCCTCACAACGTGCTGTTCAGAAGAGATCCCCTTGTACTCTTGCGGATTTATGGACAGTGCTGAAGGATTCATGGTGTCAGTTCCCTCCAGCTCTACTTCAGACATTACTCGATTTGTGGCACTTCTGCGTGCTCCCATTGGCCCTAAACGGTATTAGGCAGGTTAACCAGTTTCTTTGGCTCTTCAGTATTATTTTGCAAGCAATGTTCGACGACATCTGTATGTTAGTACATGAGTACATCTGGTCTTTGTTGAGCTGTGGTTGTTCCTACAAGTTTTCATTGCGTAAACACATAACCAAACATCGACTTGGCCAGTGTTCGAAGGCCTAAGCTGTATGGTTTTATTACTTTCGTGCCATCCATTGACTAGTGCCCGTTTGGAGTCGCTCAGTTCCCCTAACTGATCCGTCCTTCAGTTGCTGTACCTCTGCTGACAACACAACGCCCACTGCCTCCTTTTATATTTGTGGGTCCGTCTCTCGTGACATCTGGTGGTCATTTCCGCCTTACATTCGGGTGTCGCGATACTTTTGACCATATGGTGCACTCTTTTCAGGCAAGTGTCTGATTTCTCAGTCACTTCATAATTGTTACAGGATTTGCTTTCTTGAGAGTCATATTTATTGCAGTAATGCCACCAACAGAGGCGAACGAACGTGACACACATTCTATTATCAATGAATTAGCTTTGCTTTTTTTTTCTTAGTGAGTTACCTCATTTTTAGCAATTTTATAAGACGAGATAACTCTGAAATCCCAAGTTGGACCGTGTTCCTTAGAAAACGAACGACATCCTACGATAAGGAATGGCCGAGGAAGAAAGAAGTTCCTCAAAGCAATTACAAATGTAATTTCGTCTGATTAATTGCTTTTATTTCTTTTAGATTGTGGCTTCTTAGCCACTGAGGCTAATGGCTTTTTATCGGCGAACAGAATCCGTCGGGGAACACAGCGTAATCCATTTTCGTTCTCCATTTGTCCGCCTCGAAATTGAAATTTGATTGGATTGCAGCAACTGGTAATTTTTTGCTCGGTGCTCCGCAATTTCTTTTCAACCAGTAAGTACTAGGAACACTTCTCTAAACGGAATTTAATATATTTGTTCTTGCTTTATATGGTATTGTTGCTTCGCATCCACCGCTTCTTCAGAAAACTTGGTCAGAGAATTTTACGAGTTGTCAGTGTGAAAGTTCCGTACGCAATAAAGTTGCCACCGAAAAGCGGATGTAAAAGTACCTAGCAGTATGATGAGGTAAATAAGCAGAAACAGATTATAAGTGAAGCACTTTTGCTTTACGATGCCTTAGCAGAACCTTTCTCATATAGAGGTCGGCTGCGAACATATGTTTTCCGTTTGAACTTGTTACTGAGTGATATTGTACTAGAAGAAAGGCAAAATTGCGTCTGGCAACGTGGATTAGCGTACAGGAAAAACAAATGTTAATGAGTTAGAGCTGACAGTGGGACCACCCGCAATAAACGTTAGATAAATCTTACTGTCTTCCTTCGTATACTGTTCACAAGCACAAATGCGAAACTTTTATTGTTCTAAACTCTACATCGAAATCTGAAAACATAAGCATTCACGTTAACCCTTGAACTATCCAAGTAGGCTCTTCAGGATTTCAGAAATTCACACAATTGCTTAGTGAATTCTTGTGCGAACAACAGCACAGGCACATGGAATGCTTGTGGAGTGTCGGGTGCAGTCTGAGTCATATACCAGTATACAAGTGTTTATTTTAGCTTGAGACAACTAAATATTTTGTAAACGACGCATGGCACGAAAAGAAAATTCTAGGTGAAAAGTTAATATTAGTATAGGCTACACATGTCTGCGCTACAACTGTCCGACTCCTGACCACTTCTCCTCCTTGGGCGGTGTCAGCTTTTTTTCTCATATTGGAAACCCCCATTGTTACTGCATATTCGGATTGCACGAACAGTTTACTCAAACCATTGTATCCCATTCTTAGTAGGTGGCGCTGTAATCTACAAATATGAAGCATGCATTTTTCTGCAGTTAAAAAGCGACGTATTTGATTCTGCATTTCATTGGCGATGTAAATGTAAAATTTCGTGTTCTAATAGCTGACAATGATTTTCAAACGTTACTTTAGTGCTGCAAATGTGATCATACAGTACAAATAACATAGTTAGGTACTGACATACCTGGTAAATAAGCTACTTGTGTGGTAACGTAATTTTCTATTCTCTGCGGAAATGCTTAACTTTAGTGGCCACCCTCGAACCCCCACCCGTCAAGTGGCTGATTTCGCTGTGTGATTCCACCTAATCGCCGTAAACTCGCAGCTACCAGTGGCATACAGATCACGACCGTTATAGTAATGTAAAATGTCCATGAAGTGTTACTGACGGGAGGACTTACCAAGGATACACACCGATATCAAGCACCCGAATCGTGATACGCAAGGGGGCTCACCTAGTCGTTGTTCCCGGATCACGTTAAATGTAGTTTAACATTGAAGCGACTAACAATATTATACTGTACAATGAAATTTGTAATACAAATGTAAATTTCGAACATAAATATCAGTCGTTAGAACACAAATGTTTACCTTTGCATTGTAAATGAAAGGTAGAATCAAATGCGTCGGTTGTTAATTGGAGAAACAGGCACACTTGATATTTGTCGATTGGAGCGCCATCCACCACGAATGGGGAACGATGGTTTGGTAGCCCGTACGTATTTTTCGGAGTGGAATCCGCATATGAAATCAGATGGATGGCTCCAGTTTGAAAATACAAAGCTGGCTCCGATCGCACAGGAGGCGTGGTTAGGAGATGATCAGTTGTAGCACAGACACATGTCCCCTTTCCCAATATTAACTTCTCGTGTAGGACATTTATTCGTACGATGCGTCGTTTTCGAGATACGTAGTTGTCTCAGTTTAAAACGAATCCATATATATGTATTGCCCTGCTGTGAGACCAAATTATGTCCAACTTTCGCGTTAGATCGTCAAAAATTCCGAGGTGGTTGGTGTCCCACTGCTGTCTGCCGAGTCTCTAGATACGTCTTCGCCTGTCTCCGGACAACTGCGGGATACCAACCTGACAGTGCTACTCTAAAATGAAGAGGCTGGCACAGAAGAGGAATTCGTGCAGAGCAGCATCGTACCAGTCAGAAAAGTTATAATAAAAGAAAAAAGTTAATTGAGGTGTCAGGTCAGAGAGGTGTTCTGAACACAATTTCGACACAAAGCAGCTCAATAGGCTATGGAGTGGAAGGGGTAGGCTAGCAATAGAACAGTGCATCGCCATTGACTAGACACTCATTTACTGAACACATAAACCAGGTATTACCCAAAAAGAACAATCAGTACAAATTACAAAATAATATTCTTTTGCTTTAAGTCACTCAAACATTTAAACAGGCAAATAGCAATCATTTAACTGAAAGACTTTTAAGAAAGCAGGACTAGAAAATTTGAATTATGAGTTAAAATCATATTTAAATAGGTTCTGACCGAGCACATATTTTAAAACGAAATACTTCCTTTAAGGAACCAGCAATCAAAATTAATTACATAATCCTCAACAACCATATTACATACAAGACATTTAAGATTAGACAGTAATATATAACATCAGAAAGCTGCAGTCCCAAGTTTTAAGCAGCACGTTCCAGATGGACTGCACTGCAACAGTACAATACAAGTCCCTCGGAGGATCTCCCCACACAGGAAGTTATTGCCGCAATCGACAAAATAACAACATCATTCCATGTACAAACCGAAAACAAACTAAAAGCTCTATTAAGTTTGGTACAGTTAATTTCCTTTCAACATAACATACATCACAAGTCTAGCCCTAGGACGGCACCGACACCCCGCAATTTAGCACGCGAAAAACTACAGCGATGCACTCATCACGTATCTTTACAAAATCCAAGAACAGAGAGCCGGCTCCCCAATAGCGGAACATTTAACCACGAGCAGCGTGCGGGTTTGCAGGATGCTGATCTCGCCCTTAACCTCAACACCAGTTCAAATACTACTCAGCCTACAATCTTGAACCACCATACACATTCCTTCAGTTACTGCATAGAAAGCCAACGTGATAGGCAAACAGACCAGCATATGATAAAAGCTTAAGCAATATCCTTACTAGACAACCCTTATGAATAGTAGCCGTAATTTTTTTTTAACGTGAGCACACCCACAATCAAAAAACAAACAACGCCAATCATAAGAACAGTAGCACATACGCAAGTAGCAATGGTAACTTCTGCTTAGATTGGCTACAAATCAGCGCGTGATTTAATGCACCAGAGAACAGTCTTTACAACATAACCATCAATACAATTACTCACACGTGTACTCCCCCACGATTTCGATTCGCAAAGCCATAGACAAAACGTGGAGAACATATCACTTAGATCAACATAATGTCGCTCCCTCAGTTACCCCAAATATCATACTCCCTTAGTTGCACAGCAAAGAACCAGACCTAATGAAACCACCACAGTTTTCGCCTCTGAATTGTCACAGTACAAGTGAGTCTCAATCACAACTGTAATTTTACATCACCAGTTCCCGTATAGTCAATACAAGTGCCTGATTTTCACCCGTTTATAACGGCAGGCAGCAGCATCGTACGGAGAAGAGCGTAGACACAAGCTCTTACCAATTCTCTTCTCCGAAAGCAGCCACGGCAACTTTCGGAAACCATTGGGACATCCAATGCAAAAATCGTTACTCCTTCACACTAATCACAGGACGCCCGCTTCCCGCTGCTTGCTACGGCGCTTTCCGTTCAGAGCCAACTCGTATATCTCCATGCGGTAAGCCCGGTCCCACACTCGCTGCGTCAACCCGACAACCGTCTTCCACCACGTCCCGGAGCACACCCCCCTACAGGACCTCGCCTCGTTACTCCTCGCGTAGGCCCCAGAGGGCGCTGCTTACCGCCCTGACCGTGGCAGGAAAGATAAACCACCAGAGTGGCACTATAGATATGAGCCGCACAGATTTCATATCCATGAGGTGCATGTTTCTGTGACGCCCTACTAGTACAGGTGCATCATAACGAAGTACTTAATATCAATAGCATTTGCGAAACTTACATAATTTTCGTTTATGAGACAGCAAGAAAAAAGATTTAATTTTGAAAGTGTTTGTTAATGCTGCTTCAACATAAATAAGAAATTAACTTGTTCCGATTATAGAATTCACAGCTCTATCTCCCAATTATGATTTTTCTGTGCGAGGACAGCATTCAGTCTGTGTGTTCTACATATAGGCACACCTGACATCTCATTTTTCTACTTCTTTATATACCCCTCAGGAAGGAAATATCCTGAGCATGTTTTTGCACAATGAGCATTTGTTTACCTCGTTTCTACCGTGACACCCACGTGCGTTGAGCAATAAAGTTTTCCGGGGGAAGATTGTTAGTAGTATCTAGAGTTGTATACGCAATGTTGCTACAGTTAGCACTAGTTCAGGCACGCCTACTCATATTTATTGCACAGAAAATTCAGTGTTGAGTCGAAAAGTTGTTATGTTAAAAAAAAAATCACAGCACTGTCTACACACGAAAACGCAGCTACGGACCACGACCGGTTTGGCTCCCCCCCACCCCCTCACTCTCTCTTTCTCTCTCTCCCCTGGGCCCACGAGAGTTACAGACCCCGTAACAAACCTATGATGTCACACTAGTCATCTTGTCCGGCATACATCGCGAAAACTATGCTCCATGCGGGGCCCTGAAGAAATCGGTATGTTAATTGGAAGGAAACTACTAAAGATCTTTGCCTTGTCGTTTGGATGCACACTGTCCCTATTTCTATGCTTAAGTGAACTCAGGTAAACCCTGATTATGTGAATAATTTTTGTTATCAGTTTATTTTAAAAATGTATACTACAATGTGTTTCTGTGTTTGTTACGTGTATTCGAGGAAGTTTCTGACAAGATGTTCCAGCAGCGTGCCCCTCGAATCAGCGTCTGCCGGTGCGGGGCACTTCCTCTGAAAGAGGCGAGAACGTCGCTCCACCACTGTCAAAAGTCTATGAATTTCATGTTAAAGAATTGCACCACAAAAATGTTGTACAATCTAAGGACTTCTAGTTTTACTTCCAAACTGTACAGATGTTAACCCTTATGATTGTATGTTCCATTGTGAAAAATAAAACACCCAGTTCATTGTTAAAATTCCGTTGTCCTCAAAGCTTTTATTTGACAAACGTAGTGAAGAATAACTTTTATGAACATTGACTCTGCTGCAGTGCCAGCACTAACATCAAATTGAAAGGCTATATTTTTTATGTGTCATGAAACAGAGGCCTGCTGAAGTTGGTGAAGACATTTCTCACAGTTAAACTGTTTTCTGTAAATTTTGTGTACGCCATTAACAAAGTTTAAGCAGAATGAATTTGTGCATGAATTTGATTGCGCGACAGTTTCGAGGGAAACTGCCTTAATAACAGTGATTTCATTAATGTCAGAAAGGCTATAGGCGATAAATTAGATTTTTTAAAAGCGCTTTGTGATAAATGACTGAGGAGCTTAATTATGAAATAGTGCTTGAGTTCAGTATTGACCTACGCAGCGACTAACTATCCATCTCCTATAAGCTACGTGAAAGAGGTTATCATTCGTTTCGCAAAGATATTACTGTTGCAGCAAATCAGAATGGAGTTTCAAAACTAATTAAAGCCTTAAACCGCTGTTTAATCAAGTTATGCTGACTAAATATTTACGATAAACGCTGTTTGACCATAGGGAGTTGATCGTTACGCTACAGCGCAGTTACAAGCCAGATTTTGCTAACTTGATCCAGCATTGTTACACATAACATTACACAGATAGAGACTAACAGTGACGCAATATAAGCCACAGTTTGAACCTCACCTTCCCTCTAGGTCAGAAAAACGATCTTGCGAAGTTTCATAAACTCAATCCGGAGTACAATTACCAATTAAACTAATGCCGAAGCAAGCATGAAAACTTCTAGTAAGGCTTCGTCTGCCTCTGATAAACACTGTCAGATTGTATGCAGAGGAATACGTTATGAAAGAAGACAGCTTCTTAACGTCGTAATCCAGCATTTAATGGCGCGGGGTGTGCCATCGTGTTTTATTGAGGTCTTGCAGGAGTCAGCCGCTGGCACTCATATCACTTGTAGTGTTACGTGCTGTAGCTCATGCAACAGGGCCCATATATCTCGGTGGCCCTGCTCTCTCCCCAGTGGCGTCACTGTAGGCATCCATGCAGACTGCATCGTCTCAGACTGTCCACTGTGTCTACAAGGAATGATGTGCCATTCATAGCATTCTGACCTGGCGTAGTAGCATGGTTGTAAAAATATCTTAACTGACTGGGAACAAAGACTTGTGTTACACCGTGTGAACAGCAACCGTATTCAAATCCAAAAGGAACTGCTGCAATGAACATTTTGAACTGGGTAGTAGTAGGGAAAAGTGGGTTCTGGGGCGTTTTGTTAGTACTGGTTGCATACATTGAGGGGCAAACTTGATTGACTTATGACATCCCTACCTCTAACCTATTGTTATCCTAATTCATTTAGGATACCCTCAGGTTTATTTATGACCCCTTGGGGATAATCCATCCTTCTGAGAAACTCCCACCTATCACCCTCCCTCTCGTCCTCACGCCACTCTGGGGAATCCCCAACTTTCCCCCTTTCCCTCATCAATACAAGAATACTTTTGCTATCAAATTAACTGACAAATTAATTAAATTGGTCAACTAATTATTCCCGCTGCCTACTGGGATATCACCCAGCTGTTCCACCTCTGTCCACCCAGAAAAAAAATGGTGGGGAAATAGTTTAGTCTGTACAGAGCTGTTGATGTGGAAGATATATGTATTAACCTGTCCAGTAACTTCATGTCCTCATTGCGTAATTACATGGATGCAGATTGTAGGTGCTGTCTTGTAGGAAAATTTTTACATGTGTTCATACCTTGATGTGCAGGGATTGACTGAGCAAGTGGATGATGTCTACACTACAGGGTGTCCCACACTATTGAGAACCAATAAACCGCTGGAGGATTTTACCGCCACCAACATAACTTCCGCATAAAGACTACGAAGATAAGATGCGAGAAACTAGCGCTCATGGCGAGGCATGTAACTCTATTAGCGAGTGGAATACTAAAGGGAACGACTAGTAGTGGTACAGCGTACACTCCGCCATGCACCATACGATGGCTTGCGAAGTAAGCCTATAGATGTAAATGAAAACATACTCTGTCTGTTTATAGATCTGTCTATTTAAAGGCAGGCAAACCACATGATAGAATGTTCTCTCTTATTTATCTAGGAAACAAAAGACGGAATTTCTGCTGCTGCATGTCTCTCGTCAATCTTCGTATTAGCTCCGAATTTTCTATTTCATGTTACTTCGCGAGACGTATGTGAGAGGTTGTAATATGTCTGCCCACAATACGTAGAAGAAGCAGTATAGAGTGCATCTCTGAGCTTTTATTTCTTCAGTATATCGCTTACTGGCTGTATTCTCACGAATCTTCCAGTCTTCGATACATAGCATTTGAAGCAACATGATTTATACGGGTACGAGATGCAGTTAGAAAATGTAGAAACTTCCGATTTACTTAATGTTTGTAGATATTTCCATAGAAACAGAACGTTTAGAATATAGGACTTGTACTCGTTCAACAAACTGAATAATGTGCAAACTATTCCGCAGAATAGATATCAATAAATACATCAACAATATACTGTCATAGCCACCGAAAGAGCAACCTCTTTAATAAAAGATTTAAATGTCTGAAGATGAGTGGTGCTTCGACAGCTTACTGTTTCAAATATTACTGTTTCATGTCATAAATAAAACAAATCTCAATAAAAAACCGGCTGCGTTGTTCCACAGAAGATGACAGTGAATGTATTATATTTTACGAATAAATCACTCCAGGTATCGTTTTTGTTTTACTGTAATTACCGGTTTCGGTGCAAGTAAGTCATCTTCAGATGTAAAACGAAAACACAGGAGCATGGCTAGTACCACCAACGGCAGCTGACCCACATCGTTACAACGAAGGAAATGGTGTTATTTACTTATCTTAAAAGAGAACGCTGTATAATACGAAATTCATGAGCCGGAAAATTATAAAGGAACGCAAACAGCTGGCAAAAATTCAAGGTGAAAGAGCTGAGTTACATACAGTATAAAAGATATCTGTTTTTGTGGATGGCAAATATTGGCGTATAATATGAAGCAAATTGTCAAAGAAGTAGGAAAACTATCTTAAATAAAGTTTACGAATGTGAAATCGTCATGGAAGAGTAAATGTTAATGTACCGTCAAGATTGGGAGAGTAATTATAATTTTCTTGTTAAGTTTTGATTGTGTAAGGAGAAACCTAGAAAGATATCAGTATAGAATTACTGCCCTGCCTTGACATTCCTTTTATGGTTGCCACTCAAGATATAGAACAGCAAGACTGGAGATAAGAGGAAACATTAGTCGATATAGAGCAATACGTACTGAAAAAGAAGAAATATTGGAAAATAATATTTTAGATTCAGAAACGGCAGATGACCATATGAAAGTTTCGATTAAATATCTTATGGAAAATAAAGACAAAAATACTTTTTAAACTAATTCTAACATGCGCTACTCCAAATTTTTCTGCTGAACAAATAAATATGAATCAAAATGTCGACAATTCCTACCTACAATGTGTTTGTCTGTGATGCATTACAGAGGTAGGAAAACCTTATTTTAATTAAAGGGAGGAAATTTCGACGTAATTAGCAATTCAGGGACGTTAATTTTTTCGTGAACGTTCAGAACGGATATATAGAAACAGAGTACAATTCGTTATTCGTTAGATGCAAGAGGTGAAATTTGGCTACAAATTACAAATTTCGGAATGTAAGACTTAGATAATTCCTTTCAAAAGGGGGTTCCGATTTACATAAGAAAGTACTTATTATAATACACTACAACATAAATTTCTATTTTGACAGTATGTGACAACATTCACCAGTGATCCGTTCCTCAGGTTGGAGGGAGAAAGGACAGTCGCCCTCCCTCCTCCCGCCCCTCCCCCTTCTCCATCGCCACCACCCAACATATACGAGCTTCATGCTCAAAATAGTGTATTGTGTTGGTTGTGAACACGTGGAAGAGGTAAGTTTTATTTGACATTGGAAGCTATGGATAACTTTAGCAAATTTTGTGAATTTATGGATATGTTTGCTCTTTTTTGTGGAAAAAATAGAATACTAGTGATTAAGGAATTATGAAAGCTTGTTGCAGCCTTCGTGAAATGCGGTTGAGACATAACGGACTCAGTGAAGCAATATAATGTAACAGAGACACTATAACTGTTTATTGATAGGAATACTACTAAAACTGTTAGTTTAGATGATCACATTTTGTTTCTGACGCACGATTTTTCAAAGTTTGTCATGGGAAGTACCACTGAAATGTTTGGCACACATAAATAATTCAGTTTCATTGGAGTAGATGGAGCAATGCGCTCATTTAGGTAATGAGACTTATTAATACAGTTCAGATGACCATGGATTAATGATTGGAATGTCATGTTATGGAGAGGGTGGAGTTCATTGGACATCGACAGCTTTCAGCCTAACCATTTGTCGAGAGTCGATGAATGACGGTCAACTGCAAAGTAGGACACTGACTTTTGATTTCCAGACTTCATGGAGAGACATGAAATTCGTAAGTTTGCATATTGCGTACACCTGAATGGGTGAAGACCTGTGGCTCTACTAACAACGGCGTACGTTGCTGGGGCTGGAAGAAGTTCCTTTCTCTGTGGAATTCTTGAAATCTGCCTTTTTATGGTTGTTGTAGGCATGTTTATTTTGAGATCGGAACACTAAACAATACAAATTAGTTCCTCTTAAGTAGTACTGTCGATCGTTTCACTGATTCACCGAAAGGTCATGACCGAAAATCCAACCTCAACCCCACACACTCCCCTTCCCCCCCCCCCCCACCACCACCCCACCCCAAACCCCAAAGAACATTCAACGAAATGCAGATTATATGCTTTCCTCTTACAGGATTTGACTGGTAACACAAAAGACAATAAACAGAACTCGACAGGGCGATGACCTGATAACTTTCTATTTGATCATCAGTCTTGTGACTGATCTGATGCAGTCCGCCACGAATTCCTTTCCTGTGCCAACCTCTTCATCTCAATCTACGTCCTCAATTATTTGCTGGATGTATTCCCATATTTGCCTTCTCCTACAGTTTTCGCCCTCGTACCATGGAAGTCATTCCCTGATGGCATAGCGGATGTCCTATCATCCTGTCCTCTCTCCTTGTCAGTGTTTCCCACATTCTTTCCTCTGCGATTCTGCGCAGAACTTCCTCATTCCTTCCTTACCTTATCAGTCCACAAATTGTCAACATTCCTCGGTAGCACCACATCACAAATGCTTAGATCCTCTTATGTTCCTGTTTCCCCAAAATCCAAGTTTCACTTCCATACAAGGCTGTGTTCCAAACGTACAATCTCAGAAATTTCTTCCTCAAATTAAGGCTATGTTCCCCCGTCTGTCATAGGTTATTTTGCTGCCTTGGTACCAGAATTGCTTAACTCCATCTACTTCGCAAGCACCAATTATCATTTCTTCTTTTTCTTCGGTTTATTCTCAATCCATATTCTGTACTCATTAGACTGTTCATTCCATTCAGAAGATCATTTAATTGTTCTTCGCTTTCACTCAGGATATCAATGTCATTAGCGAATCTTATCATTGATGTCCTTTTACCTTGAACATTCATTCCACTTTTGTAACTTTCCTTTATTTCGTCACTGTTTCTTCGAAGTACGGATTGAACAGTTCAAGCGAAAAATTCCATCTCTATCTTACACAATTCTTAATCTGAGCACATCGGTCTTGGTCGTCTACTCGTATTATTCCGTCTTGGCTCTTCTACATATTGTATATTATGCGTCGCCGTCCACTGTGGACGAGAGTTCTAGGTGCTTCAGTCTGGAACCACGCTGCTGCTGCGGTCGCAGGTTCGAATCCTGCTTCGGGCATGGATGTGTGTGATGTCCTTAGGTTAGTTAGGTTTAAGTAGTTCTAAGTTTAGGGGACTGATGACCTCAGATATTAAGTCCCATAGTGCTTAGAGCCATTTGAACCATTTATATTACACGTGTCTCCCCATGGCTTACACATATTTTACTCAGAATTTATAACTTTTTTTTTGTCATCAGTCTACTGACTGGTTTGATGCGGCCCGCCACAAATTCCTTTTCTGTGCTAACCTCTTCATCTCAGAGTAGCACTTGCAACCTACGTCCTCAATTATTTGCTTGACGTATTCCAATCTCTGTCTTCCTCTACAGTTTTTGCCCTCTACAGCTCCCTCTACTAACATGGAAGTCATTCCCTCATGTCTTAGCAGATGTCCTATCATCCTGTCCCTTCTCCTTATCAGTGCATTCCACATATTCCTTTCCTCTCCGATTCTGCGTAGAACCTCCTCATTCCTTACCTTATCAGTCCACCTAATTTTCAACATTCGTCTAAAGCACCACATCTCAAGACGTACATCCTCAGAAATTTCTTCCTCAAATTAAGGCCGGTATTTGATAATAGTAGACTTCTCTTGGCCAGAAATGCCTTTTTTGCCATTGCGAGTCTGCTTTTGATGTCCTCCTTGCTCCGTCCGTCATTGGTTATTTTACTGCCTAGGTAGCAGAATTCCTTAACTTCACTGACTTCGTGACCATCAATCCTGATGTTAAGTTTCTCGCTGTTCTCATTTCTACTACTTCTCATTACCTTCGTCTTTCTCCGATTTACTCTCAAACCAGACTGTGTACTCATTAGACTGTTCATTCCGTTCAGCAGATCATTTAATTCTTCTTCACTTTCACTCAGGGTAGCAATGTCATCAGCGAATCGTATCATTGATATCCTTTCACCTTGTATTTTAATTCCACTCCTGAACCTTTCTTTTATTTCCATCATTGCTTCCTCGATGTACAGATTGAAGAGTAGGGGCGAAAGGCTACAGCCTTGTCTTACACCCTTCTTAATACGAGCACTTCGTTCTTGATCGTCCACTCGTATTATTCCCTCTTGGTTGTTGTTCATATTGTATATGACCCGTCTCCTCCTATAGCATACCCCTACTTTTTTCAGAATCTCGAACAGCTTGCACCATTTTATATTGTCGAACGCTTTTTCCATGTCGACAAATCCTATGAAAGTGTCTTGATTTTTCTTTAGCCTTGCTTCCATTATTAGTCGTAACGTCAGAATGGCCTCTGTCGTCCCTTTACTTTCCCTAAAGCCAAACTGATCGTCACCTAGCGCATTCTCAATTTTGTTTTCCATTCTTATGTATATTATTCTTGTAAGCAGCTTCGATGCATGAGCTGTTAAGCTGATTGTGCGATAATTCTCGCACTTGTCAGCTTTTGCCGTCTTCGGAATTGTGTGGATGATGCTTTTCCGAAAGTCAGATGGTATATCGCCAGACTCATATATTCTACACACCAACGTGTATAGTCGTTATGTTGCCACTTCCCCCAATGATTTTAGAAATTCTTATGGTATGTTATCTATCCCTTCTGCCTTATTTGACCGTAAGTCCTCCAAAGCTCTTTTAAATTCCGATTCTAATACTGGATCCCCTATCTCTTATAAATCGACTCCCGTTTCTTCTTCTATCACATCAGACAAATCTTCACCCTCATAGTGGCTTTCAATGTACTCTTTCCACCAATCTGCTCTCTCCTCTGCATTTAACAGTGGAATTCCCGTTGCACTCTTAATGTTACCACCGTTGCTTTTAATGTCACCAAGGGTTGTTTTGACTTTACTGAATGCTGAGTCTGTCCTTCCGACAATCATATCTTTTTCGATGTCTTCACATTTTTCCTGCAGCCATTTCGTCTTAGCTTCCCTGCACTTCCTATTTATTTCATTCCTCAGCGACTTGTATTTCTGTATTCCAGATTTTCCCGGAACATGTTTGTACTTCCTCCTTTCATCAATCAACTTAAGTATTTCTTCTGTTACCCATGGTTTCTTCGCAGCTACCTTCTTTGTACCTATGTTTTCCTTCCCAACTTCTGCGATGGCCCTTTTTAGAGATGTCCATTCCTCTTCAACTGTACTGCCTACTGCGCTATTCCTTATTGCTGTATCTATAGCGTTAGAGAACTTCAAACGTATCTCGCCATTCCTTTGTACTTCCGTATCCCACTTGTTTGGGTATTGATTCTTCCTGACTAATGTCTTGAACTTTAGCCTACTCTTCATCACTACTATATTGTGATCTGAGTCTGTATCTGCTCCTGGGTACAGCCTTACAATCCAGTATTCGATTACGGAATCTCTGTGTGACCATGATGTAATCTAACTGAAATCTTCTCATATCAGCCGGCCTTTTCCAAGTATACCTCCGCCTCTTGTGATTCTTGAACAATGTATTGGCTATTACTAGCTGAAACTCTATTAGTCTTTCTCCTCTCTCATTCCTTGTCCCAAGCTCATATTCTCCTGTAAGCTTTTCTTCTTCCTCTACAACTGCATTCCAGTCTCCCATAACTATTAGAATTTCATATCCCTTTACATGTTGTATTACCCTTTCAATATCCTCATACAATTTCCCTATCTCTTTATCTTCAGCTTGCGACGTCGACATGTATACCTGAACTATCGTTGTTGGTGTTGGTTTGCTGTCGATTCTGATAAGAACAACCAACAATTAACAGTTCACAGTAACACACTCTGCCCTACCTTTCTGTTCAGTTATACTATTTTCTGCTGCTGTTGATATTACCCTATACTCAACTGACCAAAAGTCCTTGTCGTCCTTCCATTTCGTTTCAGTGGCCCCTACTATATGTAGATTAAACCTTTGTGTTTCGCTTTTCAGATTCCATAGATTCCCCACCACTTTCAAGCTTCTCATATTCGACGGCCCGACTTGTAGAACATTACCCTTTCGTTGGTTATTCAATCTTTATTCCCCCTTTGTCAGACCCTCCCGGAAATCCGAATGGAGGACCTCTCCGGAACCTTTTGCCAATGGAGAGATCATTACAGACCTCATGTCCTGTGGATACACGTTATTGGTGTTTAATGCAGGCTTTCCATTGAGTTCTGCATCCTCATGCCGTTGGTCATTGCTGTTTCTTCCGCTTTGAGGGACAGTTTCCCACACCAAGGACAAGAGAGTGCCCCAAACCTCTGTCCACTCCTCCGCCATCTTTTACAAGGCCCTAGCAGAATGAGAGTGACTTCCTGTGCAGGAAGTCTTCAGCCGCCTATATTGATTATTAATGAATACTCAAGCGTTGGCGGATTTCGATCCGGAACCGAGGACGTATTTTTGATTATTAATCAATGACGCTACCCTAGACCACGGGTTGCGATCTGACAAAATAACGAATAACTAAAAACGATCTTTTTCGCATATGCACCGCGCCTACGACATAGAGTGAACTGTGGCGAAAGTAGGTGCCGTTACAGCCCCTGACTTTAAAAGAAAGGGGAGGGGGTGGGACTGCCATATTAAATAAAATTACTAAACCAAAAGGATGAGTAGTTTACAACAGGATTAGTTTTACCCAAATAATTAATAAAACCTGTTACACCAGGGAATACCAAACCTGCATAGAATAACTGGCCGCTTATTAGGACCTCCACTGACCGTTTAAGTCTTTATAACGAAGAAAGCAGCAGTTACATGAAAGTGTTAGCAGATTACAATGACATAGCGAGCGGCGACCTCCTCGGCGTGGTGTGGCGTATAGACGTAGAGCTGCAGAAACACTATGGTCCAAGAGTCCGATAAGGCGGCGTACCACACTGACCGTGGCGCTGGAACAGACTTAACAGTGCGTCTAAATCCGGGCCACCATTGCACGCTGAACACTGCGTCAGTTACAACGCGCAGGGAGTTGGATGATGCTGCGGGTCTCTCAAAACAAAATGACAGGATACAAAAAATAATTCCAGATGTACTGCCGAGAATGGACTAAGAGACGTTAGCAGCCAGTTATCTGCAACTCGACTCGGCTCCTCTCCGATTTGCAAAGGCACCAGGAACGAGACAGGCAAGGCAGTGAGACTCTTATACGGCCAGAAGAACCATGCCCACTTGCAAATGTTCAATCTACCGTTTCAGATAAGAGGTGTGTTTCTCGGAGCTTGTTCACACTAGGTGCACAAGCAAGAAGGGGACTTAACTCCAGGAATCAGCTGCCATGCACAACTAGATTACCACACGGCAAATGAATCAGTTCAGGAGGACTTGAGTGAGCTCTACACTAAAAAAGCGCCTGAACCCAGGAGGCCGTTGTACATTCACACAAACAAACTGCCCAACACCCAAAGTCAGTATGCCTCGCTATAAATTCGAGTCACGCGACACCCCTTGCGCCAAGTCAGAAGGACTTTGTGTATAGCCATCCTTGTGACTGGACGTCCGGGGAACTTCGGCCGTTCACGTATGTAAGAAAATGAAACACCTACGGCAGTCCTTATGTTGTCGTTCATTATATGGTTACCAGCTTCGGTGCTTCAGTGCACCAACTTCAGGTCTTAGCTGATGCTGAGGGGGTTAACACCTTCTGTATACACTATCCAACACTGGCCAACATCTATAACTGGTTTTCGTAGACTACTTGTAACCACGAAGTTGCCTCTCCAACCATCAACCATTACATACCAAGTTGATAGTTCATGGTTGGAGAGGCAACAACGCGGTTACAGGTAGTCTACAAAAATCAGCCATAGATATTGGCTATTGATGGTTCATGTAAATGGATGGTGTTAACACCCTAACCATAAGCTCAGGACTGAAGATGGTGCACTGAAGTGCTGAAACTGGTAGCCACACAATAAATTACATAATAGGGAGGTCTGTAGGTGTTTCATTTTCTTACATAAGAGAAGAGGACGTCACAGATCAAGCACCATCGGCGTCAGCTCATTAATAACCGCCTCAACACCTCGCTGCCCCGACTGCGACACCACCAGCATGCCCCCTAGACGAACAGCGCACTGTACAGTCATGTGGACGGAACGGCCAATATGTGAAAGGAAAAGGAGGTGACTTGGCTCATCTATGTATTTCAGGATTCAGCAAGAAGTTTCGTTACGTCGTTGTGATTCAAGATTGATTTCTCCCTTCCACATACGAATGTGGGCGCTAGATACTGCAAGGCATCTCCAAACTATGGGGAAATACCAAATGGTGGTCTCCTTCGATTTGACATGAAGAAAATGGTAGACTCCCACCATTCTGATGAAGAATAAGTTACTTTAAACAGTAGTTCATGACAAGCTGTTGAATATTTCGCCATTGTAAAATTTCTGAAATGTACATTGTTACCACTAACATCAACTCTTTGTTTCGTAGTGACGTCGTTCCGAAACCCTCAGCGTCCGTTTTACGGACTGCGATGCTGAAATTATGGAACGTGAGGATATAGCGGGGCATTCCATCAACCGCTTCCAGCTTTTATAAGGAAATGGGCATCAGTGTAGCTAGTGAGCGTTCCAACAGCAATAATAATTTGTGGTTTGGGTCCGTATGGACGCGAATACCAGATAAATCGGTAAGATAGCATTTCGTAATGTTCGTTTGTACAGCGTAAGTGTACAGTATCGATAAAGCTGGTTTACCGTAAGATCAATAGATGTCAGGAGCATGCATTCATACTGTAATCTCAGAACCGTCGGCGATGTGCCTTGGGCCCTTACGGTCCTCACCGCCAGAATTATTTTGCCTGTTTGAGGAGCAATACGAAATTGTCATCTTGCCCCACAACTTGTCAGTGGGCCAAGACGACAGTTCTGATAAGCTCCGAGTGCGTTTTTATTCTCGCATATCATAATGACATGACATAAATTAGTTTAAGACTATAGTGAATGTTTTATCGAACGGTATGCAAGGAAAGGATTATAGTCTCGAAATAAGTACAAATTAGAGCATTGTGTCAACAAAAGCCACATAGCGATTTCAAATATTTCCTACTTTCAGAATTAATTTTTATTGTTAAAACTCACTAAATTGACGAGGGGTGTGGCCCTGGCTGATGTGAACTGAATTAAAAACCTTTCTGCTGAAGTTTTTCATCCTAACCTATGCAGCCACCCTGGTATTCCTGTTGAATGCACGTGAAATCTGACATCCCTCTGCTCACGGAAACGCTCGTCTTCTGCGCTGTAGCCTCGTCATACCAATAGCGTTTTGTCCATGGCTCGTAAGTAGTTCTAGAAATCGTCTAACTGCACTTTAATGAAAACATCTTGCAGTATTCCACCGTCAATAAACATGTCCTAAAAATGTTTCATAGTTTTCAATTTTATGTCATCAACGCCTGCAGGGCTTACGTAAATAAGACTCGAACACACACACACACACACACAACACACACACACACACACACAGAGAGAGAGAGAGATAGAGAGAGAGAGAGAGAGAGATAGATAGAGAGAGAGAGAGAGACGATCGTGAGCGCGTGCACGCATAAATATGTGAAGTGTCCGATTCTTACAGCTTCAGTTTTCTTCAAACGGCGACATAGCGTTGCTTCGAAAATATTAGAAACGGAGCGTGCCCTCTTTGACTTTTCAGAACATATTACTTTGTTCCCATTTGCTTCTAGAAGCGTTTTTTTTTTCAATAATTCCTCACTGTATCTCAAAAGTCAGGTGCATCAAAATACTAATTCGGCGCAAAAGGCTGCTTTACAATATTCTCTGTTGGTTAACATGCTTTACAAACCCCGTGGAAAAGTCGTGGATCACGTAGCTGAAAGAACCACACAAAAAAATTAGAGAGGCGTATGATCAGATAAATAAACTAGTGAATTGCACTTAGGGGAAAGACGACGAAGCTGAAAACACGCTCCAGTCAAATTACCTACCTAAAGTATTTTAATAACCTTTGACTCTGAAGCAGGATTAACAAAGACAGTTTATATACACTCCTGGAAATTGAAATAAGAACACCGTGAATTCATTGTCCCAGGAAGGGGAAACTTTATTGACACATTCCTGGGGTCAGATACATCACATGATCGCACTGACAGAACCACAGGCACATAGACACAGGCAACAGAGCATGCACAATGTCGGCACTAGTACAGTGTATATGCACCTTTCGCAGCAATGCAGGCTGCTATTCTCCCATGGAGACCATCGTAGAGATGCTGGATGTAGTCCTGTGGAACGGCTTGCCATGCCATTTCCACCTGGCGCCTCAGTTGGACCAGCGTTCGTGCTGGACGTGTAGACCGCGTGAGACGACGCTTCATCCAGTCCCAAACATGCTCAATGGGGGACAGATCCGGAGATCTTGCTGGCCAGGGTAGTTGACTTACACCTTCTAGAGCACGTTGGGTGGCACGGGCTACATGCGGACGTGCATTGTCATGTTGGAACAGCAAGTTCCCTTGCCGGTCTAGGAATGGTAGAACGATGGGTTCGATGACGGTTTGGTTGTACCGTGCACTATTCAGTGTCCCCTCGACGATCACCAGTGGTGTACGGCCAGAGTTGGAGATCGCTCCCCACACCATGATGCCGGGTGTTGGCCCTGTGTGCCTCGGTCGTATGCAGTCCTGATTGTGGCGCTCACCTGCACGGCGCCAAACACGCATACGACCATCATTGGCACCAAGGCAGAAGCGACTCTCATCGCTGAAGACGACACGTCTCCATTCGTCCCTCCATTCACGCCTGTCGCGACACCACTGGAGGCGGGCTGCACGATGTTGGGGCGTGAGCGGAAGACGGCCTAACGGTGTGCGGGACCGTAGCCCAGCTTCATGGAGACGGTTGCGAATGGTCCTCGCCGATACCCCAGGAGCAACAGTGTCCCTAATTTGCTGGGAAGTGGCGGTGCGGTCCCCTACGGCACTGCGTATGATCCTACGGTCTTGGCGTGCATCCGTTCGTCGCTGCGGTCCGGTCCCAGGTCGACGGGCACGAGCACCTTCCGCCGACCACTGGTGACAACATCGATGTACTGTGGAGACCTGACGCCCCACGTGTTGAGCAATTCGGCGGTACGTCCACCCGGCCTCCCGCATGCCCACTATACGCCCTCGCTCAAAGTCCGTCAACTGCACATACGGTTCACGTCCACGCTGTCGCGGCATGCTACCAGTGTTAAAGACTGCGATGGAGCTCCGTATGCCACGGCAAACTGGCTGACACTGACGGCGGCGGTGCACAAACGCTGCGCAGCTAGCGCCATTCGACGGCCAACACCGCGGTTCCTGGTGTGTCCGCTGTGCCGTGCGTGTGATCATTGCTTGTACAGCCCTCTCGCAGTGTCCGGAGCAAGTATGGTGGGTCTGACACACCGGTGTCAGTGTGTTCTTTTTTCCATTTCCAGGAGTGTATAATATGTGCTGTGAGACGCATAATGTGTAAGGCAGTCACGTTAACAAAGAATAATCAAATACTCTATGTGATCAAAAATATAGGGACACCTGGCTGAAAATGACTTAAAAGTTCTTGGCGCCCTCCATCGGTAATGCTGTTGGCCCACCGTTAGCCTTGACGACAGCTTCGCAGGCATACGTTCAACCAAGTGCTGGAAGGTTTCTTGGGGAATGGCAGCCCATTCCTCACGGAGTGCTGCACTGAGGAGAGGTATCGATGTTGGTCGGTGAGGCCTGGCACGAAGTCGCAGTTCCAAATCATCCCGAAGTCGCAGTTCCAAATCATCCCTAACGTGTTCAATAAGATTCAGATCAGGACTCTCTGTAGGCCAGTCCATTACAGGGATGTTACTGTCGTGTAACCACTCCGACACAGACTGTGCATTATGAACAGGTGCTCGATCGTGTTAAATATGCAATTGCCATCCCCGAATTGATCTTCAACAGTGGAAAGCAAGAAGGTGCTTAAAACATCAATGTAGACCTGTGTTGCGATAGTGCCTCGCAAAAAAACAGGGGAAGGAAGCCCCCTCCACGAGAAACACGACTACACCGTAGCACTACAGCCTCGGAATTTTACTGTTGCCACTACACATGCTGCAAGATGACGTTCACCGGGCATTCGCCATATCCACACCCTGCCATCGGATCGCCACATTGTGTACCGTGATTCGTCACTCCACACAACGTTTTTTCACTGTTCCATCGTCCAATGTTTAGGCTCCTTACACCAAGTGAGGCGTCGTTTGGCATTTACAGGCGTGATGTGTGACTTACAAGCAGCCGCTCCACTATGAAATCCAAATTTTAATCATCTCCCTCGTAACTATTATAGTACTCGCAGTGGATCCTGATGCAGTTTGAAATTCCTGTGTGACGTTCTGAATAGATGTCTGCATATTTCACATTACGACCCTCTTTAACTGTCGGTGGTCTCTGTCAGTCAACAGACGAAGTCGACCTGTACGCTTTTGTGCTGTACGTGTTGAAACGTCCCCTTAGAAAAATTACGAATTACTGTGCGGATAAACTTCTTACGTTATTTGATTTTCAAACAGATGAGCAGAACTGAAGGTACTCAGACATTTCGCTCGTTACCTATTCTGATCAACACTAAACTGACACACAATATTTTTAGCGCAGCGCAATCTGACTTTTAATAATCCCTACAAAAGAATGGCCCTGACTAACACTAACCCATACCGTTCTCAAATCACTTACCTCACAAAAATCTTCGTTACTCAAACTACTGCAATACAGTGAGCGCCACTACTGCCAGCTAAATAAAAGATTCGATTCAAACTATTGAAGGCACTAACTACTGATATCATAGTTAGCAAATGAATGATTTTGATAGAGAACAAACAATGTATTTACCTTAATAGTGTTCAAAAGCAGTTCATGACATCCAGTCTTACAAATTTACTGTCTATGATGGACACACGTCCAGATCATCCGCTCTCAAAACTCCACCATCGCTCTCCCCACATCCACCACTGCTTGCGGCTTACGTCCAACTGCGCAACGCTACGTGCTGTTAACTGCCCAACACTACAATAGCATATACTCCAACAATGCAAACCAACCACAGCCTTCACACAGCACAGTCAGTGATTTTCATATAGAGCGCTACGTGACATTACCAACATAAAAACCTAAACAGCCTACTTACAGTGTCCCTTCACGTTTCCACATCACTATCACATCGGGCACAATGGTACTAGAGATGTTTAGAAATATGGAAATCTCGCATACAGACGTATGACTCAAGTGACACCTAATCACCTGATCACGTTCGAAGTCCGTGAGCTCCGCGGAGCACTCTATTCTGCTCTCTCACTATATCTAATTTTTACTGAGGTCGCTGATATGTAGTACCTGCCAGTAGGTGGAAGCACAATGCACCTAATATGAAAAACGTATCTTTTTGGTGGTGTCCGGATACTTTTGATTACGTGGTGTATCTTACTTTTTAGTCCAAAAGAACTTATGCTGAAAGTCTTGTGATTTATAACACATCTGGGAATATTTACCGTAATATTATAACATAGAATGAACTGTTGGTTTCTGTTTAACTGGGTGATAGTTTAGTGGTTATACTGACACAGTTGATTATTGTCTGAGCTTACATTTAAGATACACACTTTCGGGACATAAAGGCACAGCATAATTCTTGTATGAATATTTTTTAATTTCAATTGATAATTCAGTTTCACGTATTACGATGTGTGTGCTAATGTTCTGTAAATGTTTACATACAAACATGTGGGCTGTGGTCAAAGAACTTAGATGTAGCAGATGTAAAGATGTTGCTCTTACAGAAACTTGTAGGTTATTGTAAAAGAACTTAGCCACAGTAAGTGCAAGGGTGTTGCATAAATAGAAATTTAAAAAGCTGTTATAAACTGCCATATTTCTTGATACACATTATGATTTTTTTTTGTCAGAGAGCTTAGATCTAGGAAGTACAATGTTGTATATATATAAAATTACTCACAGCTATTAAAAATTACAAATGACAGCTAGAACTAGTTTGAGCCACACTATTGTCAGAGAAATTACGTCTAGAAAGTACAATAATGTTACACACATGAAATTTTGAAAGCTATTACACATTATACAATGCCAGTCACAGCTTGTGCTTACATATGACTGTTACAAATTACGATAATGCCACTTGGACTGTTGTTTGACTGCTACATCGAATTTCTACAGAATATTACTTTGTTATTCTATCAGAGGATAATTATTTTCTGTTTTTGAATATTTCATGAAATGTGTGAAGATAGGATTTTTTTTCTAAGTTCTACTCGTTCGTAGAGAACAAGGTTTGGTGAGTTAGAGCTGTGAATATAAATTTCTAGCTTTTCGAGCAGATTCATTTTCTTTCCTTTGCTCACAGTGTGTAGTATTTGTAGGTTTTCTGTAATGGTTCTGGCTGAGTGACCATGGTATTTTAGATGAATTGCAAATGTCGATTTGTCAAAATTATTTAGCCGGAATGCATCCATATGCTCACGGTATCTTATAAAGAAACTCCTTCTAGTTTGGCCTATGTAGAACTGTGGGCAATTGTCACATGAAAGTTTATAAATACCTGATTTTTGGTGGCATTGGTTGTTTGTCTTACTGTTGTGGATGATGTGCTGTTCTAGCTTGTTGTTAGTGCTGAAAGAAATTTGAATACCTGTTTTCCAAAAGAGGTTGGCAATTTGTTATGAAATGTTACCTATAAATGGTATGCGGGCGAATGTGTTTTTTTCCTTCTTTCCAGATTCACAAGAACTGGCATTGTATAATGTGTAATAGCTTTCAAAATTTCATGTGTGTAACATTATTGTACCTTCTAGATGTAATTTCTCTGACAACAGTGTGGCTCAAAATAGTTCTAGCTGTCATTTTTAATTTGTAATAGCTGTGAGTAATGTCATATATACAACAACATTGTACTTCCTAGATCTAAGCTCTCCGTCAAAAAAAATCATAATGTGTATCAAGAAATATGGCAGTCTATAACAGCTTTTTAAATTTCTATTTATGCAACACCCTTGCACTTACTGTGGCTAAGTTCTTTGACAATAACCTACAAGGTTCTGTATGAGCAACTTCTTTACATCTGCTACATCTAAGTTCTTTGACCACAGTCCACATGTTTGTATGTAAACATAGTGTACTACAAGAGTGCACATCATAATATTGTAATATGAAGATATACTTGGTAAAACTGAAATATGGACGTGAAAATGACCGTAAGTGTCTAACTAAGTGGCAAAACTACCACCACAGCATAATTGTAATAATGGTGTTTCATCTTTATGTAAATACAGATATACTTTCGTCAAATGCTGCCTTACCACTTACAATTGTCCCACTTGTGTCTGTATAGTCACCAGCAAATCATTTTTTTTGTATTTATACTGTGATCTCCAAAAGTACAAACATGTACATGAATGTATAAACACCAGAAGATGGGCGCAAGCCCGAAACCGGTCGTGTGAAAATAAATAAACTTTTATTGTGACTGGTAGAGGATATCTTTCTACTCCATAAAGTAACAGTCACGGAGTTCGACAGTATCCACTATGGATAAAATTCATTTAGGGATATGAATACCGTAAGCAGATTCAAAAGGACGTAAGTTGCAGTAGTTATTCGAAGATGAAGAGGATTTCTTAGGACACAATAGCAACGGAGAGGTGCATCAAACTAGGCTTCGGACTTAAGACCACAACAACGAGAACTCCAGTCGCAAAAACATTACGTCTCAAGAATACCAGTCTCATCCCGACACTGTACCTCTTACAGTGCCCGTATATCCATAGACGAGTTGACGGGCAAATCCTGCACATAGAGAAGAAGTACTTTTGCCAACACTTCAAGATATTCCAGAGCCTTCCGTGCTAGTGCTTGATTATCCACAATTCTACAATGAAAATAAGTTCCTACTTACGGGTTTGATAAAAACGGTAATAATATCATAAATAAAACATATGTGATGTATTTGGTGCTGTACCCATCCAGAGTGTCGACCGAAGACAGAAGCGAAAGAAATCCTGCGCAGTCCAATGCTAGATGGCTCGAGACGTGTGCAGAGCACACGATATCCGATGATTCGAAGGGTTGGCGCAGACAAACGCGAGAAGCAGCCGAGCGTAAAATCGTGGTGATTGGACTGGAAAATAGCTTCACCACTTTTGCGGAAGGTTCCGTTTTCGCGCACAACGCGATGCGACCACGTAATGGGCCGGCAGGGCTCAATGCTGACTCACGACTTCCGACTTTCCTCTTCGTGGTGAACTCTGCGCTACAGTCACGTCTTGTCAGAGGTGGGAAAGAAGCGGCCGTCAAGTGGGTACTGTGGTTGAGCTGATTTCGCATACGTTTCCACTACATAGTCATAATTCCAAATGGTTGCAGTTACTAAGGTTAATAGAAACAAAATCTTCTGAGCTCTATTTCGATATAGATCGGACGAGAAATACATTATTAGTCGCCTCTAACATTCACTGTCCTCGTCTTTATGACACTGACACAAATCCTACGGGACATTAGAAACATTTTCACGTCGTTACATGTTAATTTATTCCATCCACATAGTTCATCTTATATTGGGGCACTTACCTCATTTCGTATACAGCCCTTGTGGCAGTTCTGCATAGACACCCCCCCCCCCCCCCCCAACATGGAAACTGTAATGTAACAGCCTTTTATTTCGTAGTTTATTTTTTGAGCTAGTCGATTAGTGAACGACCCTATACACCCGTGTATTTTGTATCTATAGAAAGTCATTTCTGAGTCCTGGCAGTAATATACACTCCTGGAAATTGAAATAAGAACACCGTGAATTCATTGTCCCAGGAAGGGGAAACTTTATTGACACATTCCTGGGGTCAGATACATCACATGATCACACTGACAGAACCACAGGCACATAGACACAGGCAACAGAGCATGCACAATGTCGGCACTAGTACAGTGTATATCCACCTTTCGCAGCAATGCAGGCTGCTATTCTCCCATGGAGACGATCGTAGAGATGCTGGATGTAGTCCTGTGGAACGGCTTGCCATGCCATTTCCACCTGGCGCCTCAGTTGGACCAGCGTTCGTGATGGACGTGCAGACCGCGTGAGACGACGCTTCATCCAGTCCCAAACATGCTCAATGGGGGACAGATCCGGAGATCTCGCTGGCCAGGGTAGTTGACTTACACCTTCTAGAGCACGTTGGGTGGCACGGGATACATGCGGACGTGCATTCTCCTGTTGGAAGAGCAAGTTCCCTTGCCGGTCTAGGAATGGTAGAACGATGGGTTCGATGACGGTTTGGATGTACCGTGCACTATTCAGTGTCCCCTCGACGATCACCAGTGGTGTACGGCCAGTGTAGGAGATCGCTCCCCACACCATGATGCCGGGTGTTGGCCCTGTGTGCCTCGGTCGTATGCAGTCCTGATGGTGGCGCTCACCTGCACGGCGCCAAACACGCATACGACCATCATTGGCACCAAGGCAGAAGCGACTCTCATCGCTGAAGACGACACGTCTCCATTCGTCCCTCCATTCACGCCTGTCGCGACACCACTGGAGGCGGGCTGCACGATGTTGGGGCGTGAGCGGAAGACGGCCTAACGGTGTGCGGGACCGTAGCCCAGCTTCATGGAGACGGTTGCGAATGGTCCTCGCCGATACCCCAGGAGCAACAGTGTCCCTAATTTGCTGGGAAGTGGCGGTGCGGTCCCCTACGGCACTGCGTAGGATCCTACGGTCTTGGCGTGCGTCCGTGCGTCGCTGCGGTCCGGTCCCAGGTCGACGGGCACGTGCACCTTCCGCCGACCACTGGCGACAACATCGATGTACTGTGGAGACCTCACGCCCCACGTGTTGAGCAATTCGGCGGTACGTCCACCCGGCCTCCCGCATGCCCACTATACGCCCTCGCTCAAAGTCCGTCAACTGCACATACGGTTCACGTCCACGCTGTCGCGGCATGCTACCAGTGTTAAAGACTGCGATGGAGCTCCGTATGCCACGGCAAACTGGCTGACACTGACGGCGGCGGTGCACAAATGCTGCGCAGTTAGCGCCATTCGACGGCCAACACCGCGGTTCCTGGTGTGTCCGCTGTGCCGTGCGTGTGATCATTGCTTGTACAGCCCTCTCGCAGTGTCTGGAGCAAGTATGGTGGGTCTGACACACCGGTGTCAATGTGTTCTTTTTTCCATTTCCAGGAGTGTACGATTAACATTTTTTATTAGCAGTCTGCGTTTTGGAATTTTAGTTTCAGCGTAATTTACACACAGGTGACAAGTAATTCGCTATTTTACATCATATTAAGACTCCTTCTGTGATATAGAAATATGTTAATTGAGGTAAGACAACATTAAAGTAATTGTATGTGGCTGGTAATCAACGTATGCAAGAAATCATCAATCCAATTTAGACATAAATATGAAAACAGGTAAAAAAATTATTAAACGAAAAATACTAGATGTTCGTATCAAAGAATCAAGTTTTGTGAAAGAATTTGTACTACTGAATTTCATAAAATTTGTGGACCATTTATCACACATTATTTACTGAAAAGATTTTTACATACAATTAATTTAATTGCTAAAATAGAGGTAACTAAAAGAGAATGACATTAGGTGATTATTGAAATATTTTGTACATTTTGACGGCTTCGACCGCGAGAGTGCCGAGTGCTGTTCAGCAGTAGTCAGTAGAGTGTGAGTTGGTTGCTATTAATTCCTAACTCTGTTTTGGCCCATATTTGTCGTTAGCTTAATGTTGTTACAGTCTCAACATTCTCAGTAGATTATCAATGTTTTGACTATTTATTTTTCGAAAAACGACAGGATTGAATCAACCATCTTTCCTTTCTTTCTATTTTTTTCCCGTCTCCTTTTAAGCACTAAGATCAAAGAACCTAAAATTATCCACATACAACTATTTTGTTGTTCCTCTGCAGATATAGATAAACCCACTATATTAGCAGTATAGTTCACTAAAGGGTGCTCAGGCATAATATTAATCTCGTGGTTAGGGAAGGATAGTAAAAATTTTGTTTGTTATGTCATAAAAGTATAGTGATAGTGAAAGTTTTGTGTCAGGTCTGTAGACCTGTTGAGGTGTAGACTATTGATTATTGTGGCTCCTTGAGGCAAAGTTTTAATATGTGCAACGGAGCAGAACACGAACACCAGAAGACAACATGTTTTACTACTACGCTCTGTGGTCACCTGCGAAAAAGTAGGAACCCTAGATCAGGAACTGAATATATTTATTTATTACTTTGTAATCAGTTAACTGCAATTTAAACGTAGGCTGTATCCACTGTCACTCAGTATTGTCCGCAGCAATATTTTCACCATTACATCGGCAGCTAATAATACAAACTGAATTGTCACAACCAACACGGTATCACAGCCCCATCAGTATGTCTGCTTCTACTATGAATGACGACTACACCCACTACGATACCTAACTATATCTTCCACTTCATTTTCCTACACCTTGCTTCCCTCCTGTCTGTCACTATTTCACAATATAACTATTTACAAATATTAATTGGAGTCTTTTCGTCCGCATTCGACAAAGTTCTACATTCCTCCGTAGTCCATAAACACACTCTAGCGGTACTGTAGGCGAAGGAAGGGCGATGTGGTGCAGTCTGCTTCGTCCGTATACTGCCGGCTCTCTGTTTGCAAAGGATGACTCGCCTGCTACAAGAGAGCCGGCGCATCTCATTCCAGTTCTATTATTACTTGCTTGGGTGGCGATGTGCGACCCACGACTGTCCCTGACTCTGGTGGAGTTGTTACGATCGCCGCGTATGACCTTTGGCCGTTCGTCTGTCGTAACTGTTCATTTCACCCTAGTCCAGTGGACGAGGGTAGATTAATAATGTGAAGCACTAACCAAGCATTTCTTGAACTGTCGAGGACCTGCCATGTATACTCGCACAGCAGTAACACCCCTGATAGAGTTATCCGTGCCGCTTCAACCATTTGCTGCCAATCGGTAACACCAACATCGGGATTCAGCGGGGATCTCAGATGCGTTCTGTCAGCCTTCTTCACCATAGCCACATTCGAAGGTTTGTCTTCGCCATTTCGTGGTCAGCAGATGGTGTAAGGAACATGACTCGTCATGAGGCATGTCACGTCTGTTAGAGATTCGAGTTCCTTATTCCCAGTACATGTTTTATGTTAGGGGGATAACCACAGGTACGTCTCGCTGTCTGGACAACACGCCGTCGCTTCTGCCCCGTCAACCAAAGTACTCCATTTAATTACCCGTGGCTGTGTTATTAGCAGATGTCTGCAAAAAGCATGCACAAACCATGCTATCCCACTGCAGAAGTTGGGATAGTGATATACGTAATTATTCTTTGGGTTGATAGTTTATAATCACATGGGCTAGATTAATAATTTTGTTCATCGTGTTCTTGTCTGTCTTGCTCATTTCTTCAATTTGTGCACTTTCGACATTACCTCTTTTCCTACCTTTAATTCCTCACGGATGTTCTATTCAGGACTTGTGGGACTGATACTCTAAGAGGAAAGGCGGATGTAGAACTGTGAGAGAGGGTCATGGGTCGTGCTTAGATAGCTCCGTCGATAGAGCACTTGCATGCGGAAGGAAAAGGCCTCTGTTGAATCACAGAACTTTGATCTGCCAGGAAGTTTCAAATCAGAGATCACTCAATTGCAGAGTGAAAGTGCATTCTGGAAACAATCCTCTAAGCTATGGCTAAGTAGGATTTCCTCTAGTTGTTCAGGAGAACTGTCAATTTTGAGAGGTAGGTTACAGGTACTGGTCGAAGGAAAGCTGCAAGGGTGCGTCGAGAGTATACTTCGATAGTTCAGTCGGCTGAGCACTTGCCCACGGAAGCAAAGGTACCAGTTTCCAGCCGCGGTCTGCTGTATACTTTTAATCTGCCTGAAGTTTCAAAAGTCGCATTGTTGTGATGAACGGCAAAACACCGTACCCACCCAGAAATTACAGGGTGTATCAAATAGAATCATTCGATTTGGCTCATGTATATTTCTCAAACAAATAAACATATACAATGAATTTAGTTTTTTGAGGAACGGGAAACTCAAAAAGCTTTTTTTATACTTTTTGACAGGTGTTCAATATGCCCCCCTTGAGATACAGGCCGTACGTAAAGGCGTTATTCAAATTGTTCCCACACTGCAGCGAGCATGTCTTGAGTTACAGCTTCCACAGCTGCTGTTATCCTATGTCTCTGTTCATTCATTGTTGTTGGTAACGGAGGAACATAAACAGTCTTTTACGGACCGACACAAGAAAAAAATCACACAGAGTCAGGTCCGGTGACCTGAGAGGCCAGTAATGTAAGGCTGAATCATTTGGTCCAGTGCGACCGATCCATCGTTCAGCACTCCTTTGACTTAAAAATTCCGACACTTCCAGATGCCACTGTGGTAGTGCCCCGTCCTGTTGGTAGATGAAGTCTTTCGAATTAGTCTCCAACCGTGGGAAAAGAATGTTCTCAAGCATGTATGGGCTTCCTGTAACGGTGTTCTTGGCAAAGAAAAATGGACCACACACCTTTTCCTGTGAAACTTCACAAGTTCATGTGGTTTTTCCGTTCTTCATACTCTCGTATTATGACGGCTCACCTTCCCATGTAAATGCAATGTTGCCTCGTCACTAAACACTAAGCGTGGGAGAAAACTGTCATCCTCCGTCTTGCCAGGAACGAAATTACAGATCTCCACACGTTGTTGTTTGTCACCTTCACGAAGAGATTGCAGTACCTGAATTTCGTATGGTTTCATGCGTAAACGTCGACGTATTACACGCCAGACGGACATCGGGGACATGCAGAGCTGTCGAACTGCACTACGAACGGATTTCTACGGACTCCTTGTGACGGATGCGTTCGACATCTGTGTCAGACACTCGGGAACGGCCGGACGAATTGTCCTTACCCAAACAATCTGTTTATCGGAATTGTGCTGTAAGAGGAACCACTACATACATAGTACGAAAGTCACACTGAACAGTTATTATTAAGTCACACTACGCAAAACGTAGAACACAAAACACTTTCTGCTGTGCCGACACCATTTTTACTAGAACTGAAGTGGGCGCACCTGCTGCTGCCTAGCGGGAACCATGTAGAACTCGAGAGTTTGCTCTTTCCAACAGTACGTTGTTCACGCAGATATCTCAAATAATGTAACAGTTACGATTTTTTTTTCTAAATCGGATGATTCTTTTTGATGCACTCAGTATTTCTCAAGTGAGTGGTACCCACATAAAATAGGTCTAACAAGGAAAACCGAACATGTTCAAATAAGGGTGAGCGCAGATGGTCATAGGTTTGCTTGACTCACGGGATGAGAAACCAGAAGTGGCTGACGCTTAAATATAAACGCTAAGAAGACTAGCTCGGGACTTTTAGACAGTCTTCCCTCCCACACTTATTAGATTAGTCTATTGCTATAGTACTGACTGTGACAGGAGACAGGAAGAATAAATTTGTTACTTCAGCAGCGACTGTGTAGTATCACTGCTTCTAGGTAGCAGACGGGGTAAATAGACACATGAAAGCTGAACCACAATCATTTTATACGATAAATATTAAAAGCGATATTAGTACTGTGCCAACATGGTAGACCACTTCCGTTCCGCAGTAGGCAACGATAAATGTGAGCACTCACGCGATTTACCACCACCTCCAAGCTGTGCAACCTTAGCAGCGGAATGACAACAGAAAATGACAGGCACTGCTTGCACTTCAGATAACGCAGCAAGGCTTTTCTATAGAGGAGGTGTGGCTCTATTGAATGGCCAAATATAGTTTTATGCAGAACGAATATTGTTTGTCGTTAGGTACTAACCGACATTTCCCGTTAACAGCGGACGTCACGTGGAGCCCACGTCGTGAAGTATTTATTTTTGCTCATTTGGTACTTATTTTGGTTTATTTGGTTTACTTATTTCGGTTTCACATTGAAAAATAGAAATAGGAAACATCTTCCAACGCATGAGAGAAAGCGCACTGACGACTCTTCAGAGGGCCACCAGATATGTTAAAGTGTGTGTGTGTGTGTGTGTGTGTGTGTGTGTGTGTGTGTGTGTGTATGTGCGTGTGTGAGAGATAGGGACAGATAGATCGATAGATAGATAGAGAGAGAGAGAGAGAGGGAGGGATGGAAGGGAATTTCGTTCGAATATACTGTACTTTTATGTTGCAGTTCTTGGTGCAAGCCTCCGTCAAGCTTTCGTTACATCTTTTACTCGAAATTTTCGACATGTTCTACTTCCACATATGGATTTCGTATGGTGCTTTCTTTGCTTATTTGCATGATGGAACTGTGTCTTCATGCCCTAAATAGTTGAGTAACTCTTATCAAGAGTATGTAAGCACAAGTTTCTAAATTGGCAGTTCATATTTTACAAGGGTACTTTCCAAGGCGAATTTACTGCCTGTAGTATGTCCGAACTCCTACTCTTTTCTCCAGTTTTGTTTTAGCTGTGATGGCTGTACGCGTTACATTTTTATTTGTTTGTCCTGCATAGCAGAAAAGGTACTGGAAAAAGAAGAGGCAGAGTAGCGCATGGGGAAGAGACTGACTCTGTCACAATATTTTGTGTGTGTGTGTGTGTGTGTGTGTGTGTGTGTGTGTGTGTGGCTTCTATAAATAAGAATGGTGGCGGTAGTGGTGGTAGGTGAGTCTAGGTGAACTGCTGGTAACTTTACAAAGTCTGCAGTGTCTCTGTTGTGAAGAAGTACGACGCAATATTCCTTCGTACTTGCATATTTCTTCACGACACAGGCACTGCACTAAAGCACTCCGTCTTGTGGCCACGAGTGGCCTACCGGGATATCCGACCGCCGTGTCATCCTTAGTGGAGGATGCGGGTAGGAGAGGCGGGGGGGTCAGCACACCGCTCTCCCGGTCCTTATGATGGTATTCTTGACCGAAGCCGCTACTATTCGGTCGAGTAGCTCTTCAATTGGCATCACGAGGCTGAGTGCACCCCGAAAAATGGCAACAGCGCATGGTGGCCTGGATGGTCACCCATCCAAGTGCCCATCACGCCCGACATCGCTTAAGTTCAGTGATCTTACGGGAACCGGTGTATCCACGGCGGCAAGGCAGTTGCCGACAGGCACTGCAGATTTCGTATTTATCGCTGATACCGGGCCTGGGACTTACAAATAAAATATCTCCCCTTTACGGCAATAACATTAGTGGGATGTACGAGTACTGGTATGACAATGGGGGACGACTATGGAAGTTTGGGTGTGGCCGTGCGTCGTGCTAGGACAGCCGAACACCCTTCTGTTGAAAGATGGACACACGAAATAAGTGTGCTTAAATTTTATATCAAGTTGATGTGATTTTACGTTACTTAAATTGTTTGCAATGTCTTCTACACAACAGAAACTATTTGTGTTAAAATTATATCTCTATCAGCCTTAAGTCAACCACTCCACTTTAAAAAAAAAGGCGATCTGGCGATTTAACCAATCGTGGCGCCTGCTCATGTAAAACGGGAAATCCAGTTTCGAATCCCGGTCCGACGCAAAATTTTCTGTGTCGTCCTTAAGTGACACAGCTGGAAGTGATTGATATTCAAAACCGCTAATGCATTTCATTACTATTATTTACTATTGTTTTGTTTATTTCATGAGTTCTAAATGTTAACATGATAACCAATAGTAGAGAATAAGAAAATCATAATTATTTTACTTTTATCCGTGTTATATGGAACTTGTTGAAGTCTACGACAGCTCAACTGATTTTATAAACTACTGAGCTTTAGTTTCAATATCAGGTTTGGCACGACGCGTTTCAGTTGCAGAAATCCAACATAAGAAGTCCTATCTGATTACATTTGCCGTAAGTGCTAGGCTACGGTTGCTGGTTGGTGTCTGGGAAACTAGTCTCAAAAATTTCGTAAATTTGGTCGACGTAATTTACTGTCATTTACAAAAATTTGTAGCCTTTGGTACAATATTTCTTTTATTTAATTAGTTTATCTACTAGTGTGATGCTATCCTCTACCTGTTCATGTCTTGTGGAAATCTATTTATCTGTATGAAATCAACATCTCCTACACTCTTTATCTGCCGCTCTATATTTTCCACTCTACTTCTCCCACCAGAATCAAGTCGGTTGTTAATGTTTGCAATAGTAACCAACCTCTTCCTTCTTCTGGTAGGAGGATTGTATAAAAATCGTTCTGTAAATGGTTCAACATTTCGTACCTTATTCGTCTACATAATTTGTCACGGTATTCAATAGTGCCACATTTCAAATGTTTCCAGTTTCTTCCTCTCCAAATATCCCATTGTTCATGTTTTACTTCCATAAAATTCCGTGCTCCAGCTCCACTCTTTTACGACTCTTCCAAGGCTGGTGCATTCTTTCATTCATCTGCCTCAGTACAGAATCGTTCGAAATGTTGGTATTACGCCAGGAGTTATATTCCTCTCTTGTACCCTTGATCACCTCCGTCTTAGATTTGTTTGTACTTTTCCGTATTCTGCGTTGAGAATGTTTTCAAGTCTCTTCTCCAGGTCTTCACATTCGGGCATAAGATCTATGTCGTCTGCATATTTCATCATTGTTATCTGTTCCCCACTTTTTTCTAATATTTTTGCAAAACTTTCTTTAATTTGATTTCTTCTTCGACATAAAAGACGAGCAAGAGTTAAGACACACTGTAAGACTGCTTTACACCTGTTTTGTAATAAACATTTACTCTTTGACATTTTAACGCTCCTTCTTGGGTTTTGCAGGCATTGTGGAGAGTTCGGTTGTCTCTGTACATTAGCCACAAATCTGCTAAGGACTGTGAATAACTTATTCTAGCTCACATTCTCAAAGGCTGTGGGTCCGGAAATTATAGCAAGGTAACACAATTTTTTTCCACGTACATTCAATTCCAGAAACCGTTCCAGAACCAAAATGTTCTTTGTGCTGTATTAAATGGAATAAATTTTACTTTAGGTTTGTTTGTGATGTATATTTCATTTCTGGCACGTAGATGACTAGTCAAACTTAAAATCATAGTTTACATTTGCGCAGAGCTCAGTTTATAGTAATGACTGGAACTGTCAAAGATAATACTCAGGTACTGTTACACTTACGTTACACACGATGCTTGCCAGTAAGACATAATTATTGCAGAAGTGACTGGAGTATGTCACACATGCTAATTAAGTTTTGTGATGAATTTCTCGAAAAAATTCCAATTGTTTCGTTTTATTTGTCATTCAACCACTTATTTTCATATTTTGTGCCGTTTACGAATCTTTTGAATCCTTTACATTAATGCATTGATGGGTTTCACGAATACGTCAAGAGTATTTTCATTATTTTAGTGTAACCAGTCAATATCATTAATGTAGATCGCTGTTGCTGGTTTGGAGTAAATATTTGTGTGACATTTACTGATCGGTTCTCTGTAGTGTACATGAAAATCTATCCCGCAGTGGACTATTCACAGAGCCTTATGTGTACCACAGATAAATTTGTATTTGTCTAATTGTATTTATTTATGCGTCAGCGTGTTACTGTACGTCCCAGGGGATTTTCTAGACTTTTTTGTGTCACGAAAGCAATATCGATGTTTAGAGGTCTGAATATATGAACTACTCTGTATCAGAGTTTTTCAACAAAATGTATGGAGGTAGTGGGTCCCTGTGTAAAACTGCGTTTAGCAATTAGTTTACCGTTGCTTTCATATTTAAATGTGTTCAAATGTGTGTGAATTCCTAAGGGACCAAATTGTTTAGGTCATCGGTCCCTAGACTTACACACTACTTAAACAAACTTATGCTAAGAACAACAAACACACCCATGCCCGAGGGAGGACTCGAACCTCTGGCGGGAGGGGCCGTGCAGTCCGTGACATGACGCCTCAAACTGCGCGGCCACTATTAGATTTAAATAGAGGCAACTATTGAAGTTTTATGTGCACTACTTTTTTGCAAGGCTTTATACATTCTAGATTACCTTGATTTTTGTACATTCATCTTTATGGATGTTGCCAGAATTATTTCTTGCACACTGAACCATAAGTCGTGTCCTCATTTCATAGTTTCAATACGTGTCTGACAGCCATAAAGTTAATTTGGAAAGGTTTCGAAGTAAGAAACAGTACACATAAAAGTTACAAAACTGGAAACAAAATGAAACCAAAGCTGTTTTTCAGTAAATGGTGTAAGGGAATTTATCGAAATTGGCATTGATAATCGCGCTCAAACGTAAATTAAAGAGCAAGAAAGGAAGCAAAAAAGCGAAGTCATCCTCAAAGAAGCCTGAAGAAGTTAGACAGCCCGAATTATTTTATGGGACCCTGGCGATTTCAGTTTATTGGTTCAAGAAGTAACAGCGTAGTTCTAGTTCTGGAAATTCGGCATTTTTTAAACCGTCCCGGAATCGCTAGAGTGGCACAAGAAGAACAGCGGAAGTTGCCGAGGTCCGGAGGGTATTGTATAACTCCGACTCAATGGCCAATTCCGAAAGGCACTCTAGCCGCCCGGCCTCACGAGTGGACGGGACAGGGAAACTTGAGAGAGGGCCGACGGCTCAGAGCCGCGCGGCGTCTGGGCAAACATTGATCGACAGCCGGCTGCAGGATAAAACTCTCCAGGAGCTGGGCGGCTCCCAGCTGTCATGGGGCAGCCAGGTTTCACGTTACGCTAAGGCTATCGCCACCGAGTGGGCAGGTCCGCCGGTGAGGGTCGGCTGTTGTTCACGTCTCACGACACCGCGCAAAATCAGCGACGGCTAAGACGATATGACGATCGTGGGTACTGAAGCTCAAACAAAACGTACTCCAGAACGAAAAAAGCTCCTGTCATAGCACAAAAAAGGGAAATACATCTTAGGCAGAGTCAGAGATGTAAGAGAAGGGAACTCGTTTTTCATCTTATCTTAAAGCTTTTTTGTTGTTGTTGTTGTTGTGGTCTTCAGTCCTGAGACTAGTTTGATGCAGCTCTCCGTGCTACTCTATCCTGTGCAAGCTTCTTCATCTCGCAGTACCTACTACAGCCTACATCCTTCTGAATCTACTTAGTGTATTCGTCTCTTGGTCTCCCTCTACGATTTTTACCCTCCACCCTGCTCCAATACTAAATTGGTGATCACTTGATGCCTCAGAACATGTCCTACCAACCGGTCCCTTCTTCTAGTCACGTTGTTCCACAAACTCCTCTTCTCCTCATTAGTTATGTGATCTACCCATCTAATCTTCAGCATTCTTCTGTAGCACCACATTTCAAAAGCTTCTATTCTCGTCTTGTCCAAACTATTTATAGTCCACGTTTCACTTCCATACATGGCTACACTCCATACAAATACTTTCAGAAACGACTTCCTGACACTTAAATCAATACCCGATGTTAACAAATTTTTCTTCTTCAGAAACGCTTTCCTTGCCATTGCCAGTCTACATTTTATATCCTCTCTACTTCGACCGTCATCAGTTACTTTGCTCCCCAAATAGCAAAACTCCTTTACTGCTTTAAGTGTCTCATTTCCTAATCTAATTCCCTCAGCATCACCCGACTTAATTCGACTACATTCCACTATCCTCGTTTTGCTTTTGTTGATGTTTATCTTATACCCTGTAACCTTCCACAGAAAATAATTTTATTAATAAATAATATGAATATGATTCTAATTTAGTGTAACCTCCCAACAAAATTCGTTCCCATTTAACCTCCGCATAAAATTCATTTACATTTAGTGTAACCACAGAACAAAATTTCTTTCCTATTTAATGTGCCCACAAAATTCTTTTCTCATTTAATGTAAGCTCAAAACACAAAAATTCCTAAACCTCTCAGCAGTAAGACTTATAATTATGTCGTTCACATTCAGTGTAACGTCCCAACAAAAAAATAAATTCTGTAAAATGGTGATAATACAATGTAACTAACCTCTCAATTAAATTGTCACTCACTTATGACTTTTCAGTAATTGACTGTGACTTTAACCTAGTAAATTTTGGACGCCAGCAGTGCTGCGTCATGGCCCTGAAAGATCATTCTGAATAAAAAAAAGAAAAATTCTTATCTCAATGAAGTCGCCGGATAATGCATATATATCTGCTCTTAAAATAATATTTTCTGGCACAGCCCTGTGCAATGCTGGCCAATAGATTTGTCATTTATGAAAGGAAGCAACTGATTTTTCTTTTGCAACAATCGGGATGATCATGGATGGGATAAATTAGTAAATTCTTTAAATTGAAATGAATGGTTGTTAAAAGTTACTTTATATGAGAAAGATTATTATTACGAGATTTTAAAAACATTTACATGGGACTTGAGATGACATTACTACATATGTGCGAGGCTGCTTTTTACCTTATACCATAATACTCAGGCTCCGGCATCGCTGCACCGCGACCGGCCCAGCCAACACGATACACCAGACCAGACCAGAGCAGACTGCAGACTAGATCAGACTCGCAACAACTTACTGCTACAGATACACCATACTGCAGTCAACACTGCTCTCTGGTCAGCGATTCTCTTATACCTTGCATATCGCAGGCAGCGCATGAGCAATACATCGAAATTACATCTGCTCGGACCTCTTACATAAAATTACATCTGCTCGGACCTCTTACAACCCTCCTTTCAAGACACTGTCCATTCCGTTCAACTGCTCTTGCAAGTCCTTTGCTGTCTATGACAGAATTACAATGTCATCGGCGAGCCTCAAAGTTTTAATTTCCTCTCCATGGATTTTAATACCTACTCCGAAGTTTTCTTTTGTTTCCTTTACTGCTTGCTCAATATACAGATTGAATAGCATCGGGGAGAGGCTACAACCCTGTCTCACTCCCTTCCCAACCACTGCTTCCCTTTCATGTCCCTCGACTCTTATAACTGCCATCTGGTTTCTGCACAAATTGCAAATAGCCTTTCGCTCCCTGTATTTGACCCCTGCCACTATCAGAATTTGAAAGAGTGCTTTAGACACATTAAAATCCAAACATTTTGAAATATTCGCACAAAAGTTTTCTAGCGTTCTCACGGGAACAAATCCACCCACAGAAATTTTATCCCCCGCTCAGAAAAACTAATTTAGCTTCCGCCATATATTATATATTATTTACTATGGCTGGCGAATCTTCTTGATTTTGGGCACAGGAGCCGGGGCTTCAGCGTATAAATTGCAAGAAGCAGTTGTGACAACACCTTGCAGCTAAGAGAGTTCTCTGCACTTGCGAAGTAGGGTTAACTCGAAAAAGGCGTGAATATGTCAAGGTGTTTTGATTTCAAACGTCTTTGAATCTCCCAAATAAGTCAAAAAGTTAGTTCATTACTTTGCATCCTTAAATCTTCCTCTTTTTTTGTCTTCTGGTAGGAGCTGATAACAAACTTTCACTTTCCCATAATTTTGACATTAGTCGACCACAGCTTGGCAACCGATGTAGAATTTCGTTGGCTTCGGTGACGTCTGATGCGGTACAGGTCTTTTATTGTCTTTCGAACCATGTTGCTTATATCTTGACAATGGATAAATCTTTCCCAAAACAATGGGACGCCCAGTAATTACATGTACTTGTCTACCTTACTACAAAATTTGAACCATTTCGCTCATAGAAGTGACGCGCGTAAAAAACGCATAAAATCCGAATGAAGGTACAATTTTTGGTTGCGAGTTTTCAGTTTTATTCTAAGAATGCATTTTTTATCTACTTGATTCACCTCAAATCGTTTCTGCTCATTAACTCACTTAAGAATAAATTTTACGTGCTGCATTTAACTCTACTTTAAACTATCGAATTCCGACAAAGTATTGGGATTATTGGATTAAAAAAAAAATCGTTTTGCCTTTATCCATTTATCAGTCTGAACCAATTCGTACAAGTTTCAAGCATAGTAGTGACGCGCTTTTCAGAAACCTCCCAGGAAAACGCGTCTTTTGCGTGCAAAATGCAAACGAAGGATGATTTCTTCAAACAGCTAAAACTTGTCTTAGACCAATATCCTATACATCGGTGGACCTAATTTGAACCACCAGTGGCGCTCTAGTCCAGAGTTACTTAAGGCACGGTGCACGTACAAATGGTGCCATTAACCCAATAAAAATCTTTTGCAAAAGGAATAAAGCGATTCGCACAATGCCTGACCGCCAGGTCCGGTTTATCGTTCAAACCTCGCTCAATATGCTGTAATATACTGTAGCTACAGTAAGCCGAATGTTCGAATCGCTATAAGAGTGGCTGCTACTCCAGTTTAAACCAAAACTTTCCATCCCATATTCCTAGGTCAAATATGAACCGAGCACCAAGACCGCAATTTCTCCTCGCCCAATTCTGCGCTCGGCCTTTTCATACATATGTTACAGCGCTTCTTCATTTTCATCGTGTCAGCATTCGATGGATGAGTACGTCATGTTTCACGTCAATATCCATAGCAGAATGTATCGCATTCGTTTTTTTCGCAGGCCGACCTGCAGTGCAAAGGACACAGAATATAATAGAATCTCAACATGACTTCTAACAGCCCACCGAGGAAGTTCCTCGCTGCTAGACAAGTAGTCCAAGGGGCATTTAGAAGGCGTACTGAGATGATTATTTAGGATACTGGGCACTCTTTTGAACACCTCACTTCAAGAAACAAAAATTGTTCCAATGGCTCTAAGCACTATGGGACCTAACATCTGAAGTCACTAGTCCCCTAGAATTAGAACTACCTAAACCTAACGGACCTAAGGACACCACACACATCCATGCCCGAGACAGGATTCGAACCTGCGACCGTAGCAGCAACGCGGTTTCGGAGTGAAGCATCTAGAACAGTTCGGCCACAGCGGCCGGCTCAATAAACATGGTGACGGAATATATAGAGCACTTAACATGATAGTCATCATATTGCACATGGACGTAACTCAGTTACGACGTTTTATCTTCTCCTGACGGCAGGATGGTGTTTTGTAACGCTGTTATCTTGTTACTGGTTGTTTACGTTCCAAAACTTCTTGAAGGCCTCTGTGTAGTGGTACAGAAGAAAGTATATACTTCAACTTAGAAAAAGAAAGTTGGTGTTATTATTTTCCAGCTACACATGTTAAAAGTTACTTATGAACATTAGATATTTTTCCACATTGTCCTCTGTATATTAGCCAAAATGTCACTCTCATGTATCTACTCGTTCTGATTTGATTTGAGTGTCCTCTCTTAGCTACTTCATCCTTTATGACGTAACAGAATAGAAACATTTAGTAACATTAAATCAGCAATCGTTTCGGAAATTTCATCCCCTATCTCCTTGAAATACACTGATGTGCAAAATTTAAGGTCGAAAATAGCTTTCACCTGATACGTCACAGCCATGTAAAATAAGCCCATGAAACCTACACTATGTATAGAAAGAACTGCTAGAGTGTAGTGTAGAAGATAACTGAAAGAAATACGCACTGAGATGAACAGAAATGACACTATCATTGAAGGGCAACCGTTACACTGTACCCTGGACATTGTAAAAGGCAGGACGTGGGCGTTCAGAGGGTGTGTTCTTAACAGGATGTAGGACCACCACGGGCGGCAGTTCGTGGTCTGCAGCATGCTCCCACCTTGGCCATAAGACTGGAAAGGAGTTCTTGTTGTAGGAGGTTCCATTCTTGCACCAGCGCGGTTGAAATAATCTCCCCAATGCATCCCACGAGTTCGGTGTAATTTAAGTCGTGAGAAACGAGCAGGTTAGCCCATTCGCAGAATATCCTCTCGTGCCAAGAGATCGTCCAACTATGCTGTTCGATGCGGTCAGGCACTGTCACACATAGAAAAGAAGTCAAAAACGAGTACAAGGCTGAATACAGTGTCACAATAACGTTGATCGGTGAATGTACCATGTTCAAAGACTTCGAAGTCAGTATGATCATGCAACAGTATGCCTCCCTTTAGAATAAAGCCTGTACAAATAAAACCATCGTGTTAAAGAACGTTCCTGGATACAGTACGTGCTGCCATCTCTTAGTTTTTTGAGGTTAAGAATCCACCCAGAAAAACTGTCGAATATGATCTTTTAGGTGGACCACGTGTTGCGGTACCGGGAAGCAGAATGTTGCATGGGTGTACTGACTTTGGACAGTGTACTCCTTCGCCAACCCCCTCCCCCTTCCGCATGAACCTTTTCAGGGATGCATTCGCCCTGACTTCGTTTTTATAGATCATATCGAACAGCGCTCATGGAAGAGCTCTTGGAAAGAGAGGACATTCAGCAAATGGGCTTGCCTATCAGTTCCCCCAACTGAAATCCTATCGGTCACGTGTGGAATGCTTTGAGGTGAGGTACTGCAGGAAGTCAACATGCACCAGCAGTTGTCAACCTCGCTACTACGAGAACTCTTTCCCAACGTAGTGGCCAGCATGAGGGCACATTGTTATCCCACATCCTATTAAGAAGCATGTACCGTGTTTTGTAATGGGCAAGGGATCATCATAAATGGCAGTGACTTCATTTTAATATTGTCTCTGATTAAAGTATCATTCCTATACGTCTAACGGCGTTTTGTTTCATTTACCACCTGTACTATACTGTAGCAGTGTTTTATATGTGTGATCCAAGTTTCATCGTCCTATGTTACTTGGTACTGATACATCATGTGAAAGTTACTTTCGTGTTTAAACTATGAACACCAGTTTATTCATATTTACCTCCTTTATTATTTCACGGTGTCTTCGTCATACTTCCAAGTTAGGAACGGAAGTCTGAAGCGGTTTATTAATTAGTCTAGTATGACTCATGTTACCTACTACCTTTCACGTGAAATAACTGGATTGCAAAACTGAATAGCTTCTGTCGACTGGAACGACTTTGGCTCATAACGAAGATCTAAAAAGTATATCATTGACGTAACATATATTACTGCAGTTGTAGTATTATAATTTCTTAGGTATCAGACACACGAAATATATAAAATCTTGTAGATATCTCTGACGTAATGCAATATTCGTGTTCAGTTTCTTTTCTGTGTATGTGCCAAAAATATTAGCATTTAAAAGAAGACGGAAGTGCCCCTGTTTACGGTACTATAACAGTCTGTTGATATAGTTTTCATTACACTTGATATCTAGTAACTGAGGCGGTAGCATTGCATCATTTTCATTACATCTGATGTCGGAATAAGTATGGCACTGTAGACGACGTGAGAGCAAACCTACCTCTGTTTAGTCAGTGTAATGCAAGTAAAAGGCTGCAATTTAATTAAAACAGTTTTAATTGGTGTTCCCACATAAAAATAATTTCATCATAAACATTAGAATGAAAACTACTTTCACGTACAACATTGAAATGTGTTACAATGACCACAAACATACTTCGCAACTTTGAATTTCAGCGAAGAAGTAGTCATTTTTCTTCTTAAATGTTCCTCAAACTGTCTACCTCTTGCAGACCCAGCTCTTTTAGCTAAATATATTAATTCCATATCAAAAGATCTGAAATTCGAAAAGGGGTGCAGCTGAATAAAAAAATGGTTCAAATGGCTCTGAGCACTATGGGACTTAACATCTGAGGTCATCAGTCCCCTAGAACTTAGAACTACTTAAACCTAACTGACCTAAGGACATAACACACATCCATGCCCGAGTCAGGATTCAAACCTGCGACCGTGGCAGTTGCCCGGTTCTGGACTCAAGAGCCTAGAACCACTCGGCCACCGCGGCCGGCGCAACTGAATCGATGAGATGGAAAAGGTATCATTTCCATTTTTTTTTTTTTTTTTTTTGCAAATTGTATTTACCGGAGATAATTGATCATTATACCTCTACGCGTCGTTTGGTGTAACAGGAGATCATGTCCTTTCAACAGAAGCGCTCATCAGGAGAGTATGAGTCAGAGAAGGAGGCGAATGTCAGTATGAACAAGTCTATGGTGGACTTGTTCCAATAAAAGAGAAACTAGTCGCTGTAAAGAAAATTCTACAACACATAGCTTGTGCTGTTTATCTCCTCCAGCAATTTCCCTTTCGCGCCTTTGCGGTTCTACCACAGTTCCTGTTTACCACGAATGCTGCTTGCTCCTGGCTGCGCGAGGGACGGTGTGTTGGCGCTAGCGGCGTCAAAGGCGACAGCATTGAGTAGTGCAAACTAGGCCGCGCGCTCAGTTCCGGAGTGCCGCTGTTTACGGCCGTTAGCGTGGCATAGGAGCACCGCAGCGATGAGGAAGAGTCGTGTTGGCCAGCGTGGTGGCTGCTGGTAGCAGGTGCGTCCGTTGGCGTTGAGCTCTGCGAAAGTGTTGAAGCGCGTCTGTTGTGGTTTAGTTCTGCGTTGCTGCTCGTTGTTTTGGTTATTAGTTGACTTAGGATACTGGAGAGAGTAATTCGTAGCCAGGGTTAGTGGTTACGTTCATCTGAGGGTTCCCGTTGTCTTTCTTAAACGTTGCTTCCCGGGTTCGGTCACGTGGAGAATAGCGTCGTTGTAACGTTTATTTATAGCTTAGGAAGACAACGCCGACATACCACACCGACGATAATAACATGAGGGATGTTGCCACTGTGGTTCGCTACGACAACTGGCTAAGTCAGCTACGTTGGTTCCCTAGCTTGTTGGTTGTTTTCTATTGTATCACAGTGCCGGTAACCACTGCGAATAGTTAGCGTTATTCTGAAACTGCGTTAGACGTGTTGATTTCCTTCTCTTGCTTTGTGTGGCGGCCATTGTGAGTTATTGCAAGAGCTGGCTCCCACGACAGCTGTGCTTGATAACCTTCTTGCTTCTAAGGAGAACTACCGAAGCGTGTTCACCGTAGTACAGTGATACAAACGACCGTTACGGAGTAGCTGCTACCATTCAAGGGGAGCTGCGTTTGATTCTCCGTGTCTTGTTGTGGTATGGTGAGACCTTTGTGAAATGTAAGGACTGCCTCCGGCGGCAACGTTGGTGGTAAAGGTATCATTAGTTGCCACGGAGTATTAGCACAGGGACTCGTCATAGAAGGGTGACAGAAAGAATCGTTACCCAGCAATGATACCGTTCTTCGCTGTGTCAATCCTGGATCGTCCGTATCTGGTTGCTGCTACTGATGTAATCCAAAAGGGGGAAGTACTGACCGTCTGTCGCGTGGTACGTTGTGTTCTTTTAAAGCTTAGACTTTGGAAACTTGAGACGTCCCTATAAGCTGTGTTGCGTGGTCACAATGTCCTGACAGTATGGTCATGGTTATTATCGTATTCTTCCTTTGAATTTACTCTTAAATTTTTATTATAAAGTGTGTTTGTTGCCTTCTGGGGTAGCTACATTGCGGAGTGCGTTCTTGGAAGTTGGATGCTTCGCTTGTGGAGAAAAGTAAAATGTTGAGTCAACGCTCTCAGTATATTTTAAGTAGGAGTGCTTGTCCGCAACTGATGAGGTGGGAACGGTCGCAGGGGCTTACTTAACATTTCTCCGACGCCTTAGTGCCCGTACTGTTACAGCCTGGTCAGTGTTCGGCCTCGCTTGCGTGGCTCGTTCCGTTACATTAAGCTACTGCATTGCCATTGTGGCCCTGTGGGCGTATAGGGCGCCTGAGTGACGGTAGCTTGTTTGAATGTAGTGGTAATTGAGCTTTGCCGGAATTAAGTTTAGTGTAGTAAGTTTTAAAAGCCTTGTTGCTGAGCCCTGTTAGCCTGTTCTGTTTGCATGTAGTAATCACGCGCTTGGACACTATTAAGCTTAAGTTGTAAGAACCTGGTTTGTCCGCCATTTATATGTTTGATGGTTAAAAGTTTATCGTAGCATTGAAGTGGCCTACAGCCCTTTCTTGTCCTGTGATATTTATAATTATCAGTCGGGCTAAGTAGTTGAGTTTCGGGAATGGGCCACACCTATTAGAGCTAAAAAGGGCCGATAAAAAAATTTAACTGTTCATTGGAGTTCAAGCTGTTAATCCTGATGCTAAGTTTGCACCAAATTACTTCCAAAGCGAAGGTAGTGAGTGTGGTCTTACTTTCATGGATCCTGTCGCAGCATGTTGCACGTTTGGTTCAAATGGCTCTGAGCACTAGGGGACTTAACATCTGAGGTCATCAGTGCCCTAGAACTGAGAACTACTTAAACCTAACTAACTTAAGGACATCACGTACATCCATGCCCGAGGCAGGATTCTAACCTGCACGTTTGGCCTGGGTTCATGTCCCACCATCCGAAATTGGGAGGGGGGAGGGGGGAGGGGGGAGGGGGAGGGGAAGACGTCGGCCAAGGTCCGGAGTTCCATCACGACTGAGACGGTGTTCGCTATCTGTCATACGGTGGGCGACGAAATTGAAAAGATTGATTCTATTTCAACCTCGACACTCCAATACACCAGTCCTATCATACCGGGAAAACTTGTGGTTAGATTTTGGGTACATTATGAATAACCTTGCATGCTCATAACACTCTCTTTTCTTGCTGTAATGAATAAGAATAATACAAACACGCAGAACGCAATCCTGCTGCAAACAGAACGCCTGTTACCACATTTACATCATACGGTTCGAAAAGGGGTCCTCTCCAGTACATTCAGGTTCGATCACTGACCACAGTGGATGCCTAAAGTAGATTTTTATGATGTATACTGTTTCACTCTGGGGCCAAATGATGCGTGGCGATTCCACGACCCCATGATTAAACTTATTTTGTAGTAAAACAGATTTTTGTGCGTGCGAAATTCACTATTTGGGACGAGGTGACACCTTTTCCAACTCAGCGATTCGTTTCCAAATGCATTCAGTTGGACATCGTTTGAATTTTGCCTTAATGTTGTTTAAATGGTCTTTAAGATGGAGGGTGTTGAAAATTGAGGTTCACTTACATGGAAAATGGAGGATCTCCGCAGCAGCGCAGAGGAGACGATTATGTGGGAAACACTGACAATAACGACCTGATGATAGGACAAGAGTTAAGATACCAAGGAATAGCTTGCACGGTACTTGAGGGGGCGGCAGAGCATAAAAACTGTACGACAAAAGAGTTTGGAATATATCCCACAACTCAGACAAACCAGTCACACCACTCATGAAAAAAGAATCTAGTGGAAATTCCAGAACGTCACCTGTTGCAAATACGTATCCAGAAACGTTGTGTTGAAGATTATTCTCTAGCTGTCTTCAAAGTGATACTGCATTGATACGACTGTCTAGCGAGGCAGTATACTCCAATTTGCAAACAAGGGCGTTTGAGCGATTGGGTGGGGAGGGGGCCAGAAATAATGATCTCTCTCTCTCTCTCTCTCTCTCTCTCTCTATATATATATATATATATATATATATATATATATATATATATATATATATATATATCGCTGTCATTAGTCACCTGTGTTGCATAATAGACATGTTTGTGACATGCAATCTGTAAGACATTTCTTTGTACATGTTTGGTTGGATGGAATTTAGTTAACTTCGTTGGTAAGTAAGAGTGATCTTTGTGCGTTTTTTCCTGCATAAACACTTATTAACTTAATTGTAATTCCTTAAATTAAGATTTGCCACCAAAATCATTACGCTCTTGAAGTACAAAATCTGTGGCAATGGAGAACCTGCTATTACTTTTGGAGATGAGAATTCGTGCATTTATAACATTTACCAAACATGTTTCGAAATGCGCTTGGAAACGTTTTGTATCTCTTAAGCACCGTCACAATTATTAATAGTTATCTGTCAGTACTCCTAACCGTGAGTTATTTCCCTCAACGCGGAAAAATGCGCAGGTGATTGAGACTAGTCCGAAAACTTAAATATTCTTATGATGACAAAAGAGTAACACTGAAATCCACCGTAAGGAAAAAACTCTGGAATTTAGCTGATACTTTGTTTGTATTTACAAGCACAGACTTCCTGGTGTTCCTGGGCAGTACAGAGGTATGCCTACCTTCTCGTGGTGCACCTCGAATATGTATAGTCAACGGCTATGTGGCTGAGCAAAAATTCTCGATTAAAATGACGAAAATGGAATAGTTGAATGGTGGTAGAAGACGAAACAATTTTCTACCAGCTGTTTTCTTTGAAACTGGATCCACAACTGCCATGAATTTGTAAAAGGACTCAATACTACCTGCAACTGTAGCATTTTAGTTTATTTACGCACTATTTCACGCGTAACTGTAGTGTGACTATGCATTTTATTATTAATTGTTATTTCTAATCCAGTGAAGCACTACCATTCCAGTTCTGATACCTGGGAAGGTTAATTCATATATACGACGTTCTCACTTGTAGCTGCCAGGTGAAGTGTCGTCGTTCACGTGCATCACATAAAACAATTCAGCATGTAAGACACTGCCTGGCAAGAAATGTGAAGCTTCCAGCAGATACAGTCGAAAGTCAATGTAACTCCGTACATGTACCCAACATCAGCGGCTATATTTCTGACAGGTAGAACACCCAACAAAGTGGATTATTGTTGTTCCAGAGGTAGTGTATATAGTGTATTAGTGTATATAAAAATATATATTTGGATATATAAAGCGCGTGATCAGCGTCAGATGTTGAGTGATTACTGCGAAGGACACGCAGAAGACGCGTACTCCTGTGAGCTTTATCAGCACCCGACAGTCTGAAAGAGGTCTCATTGCCTCTATTAGGGCAGTATACTGGTCTCGTACAATATTGAGATTTGTGGGGCATTCTAATTTGAGAGTGGCCCGATGTTGGACTGCATGGAAATGTGAGAGCAGGCAAACACGTCCTCTCCGCTCATGCGCATTCGCGCACCACAAGGTAGGGATCACCGACATGTGCCCAAACCCGTTCATTTCTGCGCCAGTCTTCTGTGAACAAGTAATGGACTACCTGAAATATTCTCTTTTGTCCCATATCACGGGCCAGAGACTAACAGCAGACAGACAGACCATAGAATTACCGTCACATGCGTAGGTTTCCATTGACATCACAACAAAAAGGGCTGATAATGAATGGTGTTGCACCTCTTTTCAGCGATGAATAGTGTTTCTCCACTAACCTGGATGACCAGTCGTTGGTGAGTGCGGCTGCAACCTCGGGAGAGTGAGACATTTCATTGTTATGGAGAGGCAGAGAGATGATGTTATCCTGGCTACATGGTATGGAAAGCCATTGCGTAAGAGTCCAGGTCATGGCTGTTGCCAACATCACAGGCATCCTCCGTCCTTAAGTGTTCATCTTCGGTGCGACAGTTTATCTAAAAATTGTGTGAGAGATGTTGAGGTACTTCCACGGCCAGCCAGACCTCCAGATCTGTTCCTGATAGAGCACATATGGGCTCAGTTCACAGGTCAGCTACGTGCCATTGCCATTACCATACCAAGGACCAGTTACGACAGTTGTCAGCTAGCTTGCCTCAGGAAAGAATACAATGGCATTATGGCACCCATTCCAACCGAAGAAAGGAAGGGAGATTGGGTTTAACGTCCCGTCATCCTGGGGGTCGTTATAGACGGAGCACAGGCTCGGAATGGGTCAAGGATGTTGAAGGAAATCGACCATGCCGGGTTTTTTCCTTGATCGACTCTGGGAAATCGCGGAAAACCTAAACGGATGACTAGACGAGGGTTTGCACCGTCGTCCTCCTGAATGCGAGTCCAGTGTCATCCCAACCGAATCATAGTACGCATACGAGTCAGGGAGGATGAAACCTCATACTGATAAGTGGACTCATACGGCCAACTACTTTGTCAATTTGACTCGATTTTGTGATCACTGAAATAACATCGCATTGCGTCCCTATTCCTGAAGTTTTCTTCGTTACCTACTCCCTTACTGGTAGCTTCACATTTTATGTCAGGCAGTGAATTTATCATCATAGGATTTTGATGGTCAAACAGCCACTGTCAGGTACTTGAAAATTACGAAATCGTAACAGGAAACGCTGGTGTCAGTTTAGAGTGGATGTCGTCACAGAGTGTTTGTAGCTAAAGGCGTAGCACGATGGAAAACCAAAACGGACAGCGGGTAGGAATGGCGAAGTCTTCTTTGAAGATACAGTATTCAGATTCCCTTTGCAACCAGGAAATAGGGGTACGTCATCTGCTGAGATCAAGAGATTAAGACTGTGACTTTGCCAAGTGATGACGAGTAGGGTCCCCATCGAAACGATGCAATAACAATTGAAAGATGTAAGCAAAGCGAAAGGACTTCTTACGTCAGAGTATTTGGCTTACTACGGCAAGAAAAAAGGAATAAAAGTGAGATAGTGTTAATACTTTCATCCTTCATTACCTCCTCTGCATTACTGCAGATGACGTGTCACTGAGCACATTTGTACTGTGCATGCAGTACACGTGAGGTGCCTAGTTGTTTCCACTTCCCTGTGTGGAATACAAAAGTTCTTGTACACATCCCTAACCTGCTGTCTTCATGATGATGATGTCCCCAGCGCATAAAACAGCAAGCAGGTCACGGATTCTTTTTCTTGAGGCTGAAATTAACTTCGGAAGGAACTGCGGCTACGAATAAACTATAGCTCATTTGGGAAGCCACTCGCGTTTTTATTGATATAGACACGAGAAACTATTCTTGATCACAACGTATTGAACACATCTTTCCACAGTCATTATATATGGCTAAAATAACATGAAATACATCCTGCCACAGACAACATGTCTGTCTACTGGAACCGTCAGAACTGGAGAATAAAATTACACGAATCAAATACTACTATTGCAGACAACATGTCTGTACCTATCGACGGTCGGAACTGTAATAAATAAAATTGCATGAAACAAATACTGCTGTAACAGACAACATGTCTGTCTACTGGAACGGTCAGAACTGGAGAGCCGGACTGCCTGAGACACTTCGCGCGCCAAGCCAGCAAGGAGTGACGCGAAAGCCACCGAAGTGCATCGGCAGTAATATCGTCAGTTTTTTGTTTTAGTAAAACTTTGATTTTAATAATTTTGAAATGACTTATTGATAGCTGGCTATTGAGAGATGTTTATTTAAGAAAATGAAGTAATTTGGATGACAGATTTGATTAATAATAGCAATTAAAGTTCAACGTTTTGGCGCCCTACCGCCGAACACAGCAGCCAATCACAGAGCAGCAGCATCATGCAGGCGGTCTTTCTCACGGGAATGGTACCGAATCTGACATCTGTCACCGGTACCTTATCCCACATTGCGTCATCCCTATGCTTCTTGCATCTCCACTGCCCCGGGAATAGCTTCCTGGAGCCTAATATGATGGCTGAATAAGCCAGAAATATTACATTACGTCAGAGTATTTGGACACTTGTAACAAGGCGCATGGTTGCGCAGTGCTTCACTGCTCGAGTCTGTCGCCGTTTGCAGTGTTTTACAAAGCACAAGACGTCTACACGAATACCGGACGCAGATGCCGCTGTGTAACATCTACGAGATACGCACGAAAGCGGCTACAATCCGGTCATTTGTCAGAAGTTGGTGTACAGCACGAGTGAATGCAGCGGGCCGCGTACGTCGGCGACGGTGGTTATTAGCTGGCGGCCACCGCCCTCCACGTGGGAGGTTCCGGCGGCCCACCTGGAGGGGGGAGGACAGTGGAGGGGGAGGCCCGCACTGAGTTACTGCCCGCGGACCCTGCAATTAGTGACATCAGAGCCGCGCGCGCCGTCACGATGCCGCGGCCCGACGTCTCGTCCACTGGCAGCGCCGCGGATCGTGGCCGCCGCTGAATTAAGGCAGCATCGTAATGTACTGTACAGCACCGCACCGCACCGCACCGCACGTCTCCAGTGGATCACGTTCCAGCCGGTGCGCTCTACCTGCCAGCTGCACCTTTGGAAGCCATTGTCCGACGTCTGTGTATAGCTGTGTAAACTAGAGACTTCCTTCTTTATTAGTTCGCCAACGCTCTGATACAACGACAAGGAATAGCTCAGTAGGCAGTTCAGTTGAAGATGAATGAATATCTGAGAAAAGTGTAATCAGAGAAGTTGGGAGGAAAACGTGGTTAACAAAGAAGGTAACTGCGAAGAAGCCATGGGAACAAAAAAAAAACTACTTTAGTTGATCTATGAAAGAAATAAGTACAAAAATATTCAGGGTTATTCAGCAAGAGAGAAATACAAGTCACTTGGGAAAGAAAGAACTGCAGGAAACCTAAGATCAAATGGCTGCATGAAAAAGTGAAGAAATCGGAAAAGAAATGATTGTCAGCAGGACTGACTCAGCATACTGAAGAGTCAAAACAACATTTGGTGAAATTAAAAACATGAGCTGTAACATTAAGAGCACTTTACGAATTCCACTGTTAAATGCAGAGGAGAGAACGAAGAGGTGAAAAGGGTACTGTGAATGCTAGTATAAGGGGAAACACTTGCCTGACGACGTGATGGAAGAAGAAACAGGCGTCGATATAGAAGAGAGAGGGGATCCAGTATTAGAATCTGAATATGATTACGTAATACAAGAAGAAAGAATAGAATATATACGGGAACTAATATTAGAATCAACATTTAAAAGAAGTTTGGAAATGTGAGATCAAATAAGGCTGTAGGGATATATAACTTTCCATCAGGATTGCTAAAATCATAGGGAGAAGTGGCAACAAACTACCGCATTCATATGTAGAATATATTAGTCTAGAGATATACCATCTGACTTTCGGAAAAACATCCAGACAATTCCGTAGCTGAAAAATGAGAACGTTATCGCACAGTCAGCTTAACATCTGATGCATCCAAGTTGCTGACAAGAACAATATACTGAAGAATGGAGAATAAAATAGACTATATGCTAGACTACTTCCAGTTTGCCTTTAAGAAAGGCAAAGGCACTATGCTGGCAGTTCTGACTTTGCTGTTGGTAATGGAAGCAAGACCAAAGGAAAATCATGACCTTAAAAAAGTGTTCGACAATGTCAAATCGTGCAAGATGGAAATTCTCAGAAAAATAGGGGAAGCTATAAAGAAAGACGAGTAATGCACAATATGTAAAAAAGCTAAGCGGAAACAATAAGAATGGAAGATCAAGAACGAAGTGCTCAGATTAAAATGGGTGTAAGACAGGGCTGTAGTCTTTCTCCCCTAATATTCAAGCAAGGTTCAACAGCGGAATTAAAATTCGAAATAAAGGGATATCAGTGATAAGGTTCTCTGATGACACTGTTATGCTCAATGAAAGTGATGAAGAATTACTGGATCTGCTGAATGGAATGAACTGTCGAATGAGTACAGAATATGGATTGAGAGTAAATCGATGGAAGACGAGGATAATGAGAAGTAGGATAAATGAGAATAGTGAAAAGTTGTACATCAGGATTGGTGATCACGAAGTAGATGAAATTAAGGAATTCTGCTTCGTAGGCAGCAAAATAGGTCATGATGGAAAGAGCAAGGAGGACATCAAAAGCAGACTAACACTGGCAAAAAGAGCATTCCTGGCCAAGAGGAGTCTCCTGGTATCAACCATAGGCCGTAACAGGAGGAAGAAATTTCTGAAAGTGTACATGTGGAACACAGTTGTATGCAGTGAGATATAAACCGTTGGACAACTGTACATACGAGAACAGAAGACACTTGGTGCTACAGAAGAATGTTGAAAATGAGACGGACTGATTAGGTAAGGAATGAGGAGGTCCTGCGGGGAATCGGCGAGGAATGGAATATATGGAAAAAGCTGGCAAGAATAAGGGACAGGATTGTAGGACATCTGTTGAGACATTGAGGAATAACTTCCATGGTACTAGAGGAAGCTGTAAAGGATAAAAATTGTAGAGAAAGACAGAGATTTGAATACATCCAGCAAATTACTGAGGTTGAACGTTGCAAGTGCTACTCCATGAGGTTGGCACAGGAGACGATTTCGCGATGGGCTGCATCAAACCAATCAGAAGACTGAAGATGAAGAAAAAAAACATGTACTACTTGTTTTTTCTCCTTCAGGATTTTGCAAGCGTTATTATACTATTTAAATTTATATATTATGTGGGGTGCAACAGGTATATATACCTTTTAGTGACAGAGACTGGTATGCTGAAGAACATTACAACAGTATTTACTTCATTTGATGAGTAATTAGCTTTTAGGAGTAGTATGTTTTTAGTTTGGTTAGTACCTTCAAGCACATGTGGCAAGAGCAAGCCATCAACGCATATTTTTCCCTGGGCAGCAGGTCGATGGTGAAGAGACGACCGTGCAGAAACCAGCAGGTAATAAATTATGTGACGTATTTGTCGGAACACTGTTCGATGCAGTGAAAAAACAACCAAGACACTGATGTGTGTTCATATTAAGGTACTACACATAAAAATACGTGCTCGAACATCCATTACACGTGGCAGCACTAGCAGTCAAAGATATATAAATCATGTCGATGGAGGCGGAAAAGATGACAGGGGCGTACGACTGTTGCGGGGATGTGAACTGGCAAACAGACGAATAAATGTTGAGCAACGGGGTCCCCTCAATGACCGTTCAGCGAAAACGGTTGCGTGTGGACCTCCGCCACAGGTGCCCAATTCATGCACACATACTGACTGCTGTTAACGGACAACGAAGGCTGGAATTTGTATGCGTGTACTGCAGCTGGACGTCCATTGAGTGGCATCAGGTCGTCTTTTGCAGATGTATCACGTTTTATGCTCCGTCGGGCAGATGGCCGTTGGCTTGAAATATTTGAAAGCAAATACTCTATAACAATCGTCGGAAGGGTCAAGGAAGAAGTTTTGTGGTGTGGGGAATGTTTTTGTGGCATACCCTGGGCGACATCGTCTTTCTGGAAACTACATTGGATCAATACACGCATTCATCTATACTTGGGGACCGTGTCCACGCCTACATGTAGTTTGGCTTTCCTCGGTACAATACGGGACAGCTCGCAGGGTCTGTGCGTGGTTCGAAGAACAAAAAAGTTCAAATGTGTGTGGGATCTTATGGGACTTAACCGCTAAGGTCATCAGTCCCTAAGCTTACACACTACTTAACCTAAATTATCCTTAGGACAAACACACACACCCACGCCCGAGGGAGGACTAACCTCCGCCGGGACCAACCGCACAGTGAATGACTGCAGCACCTCAGACCGCTCGGCTAATCGCACGCGGTGGTTCGAAGAACAGCGGGATGAGTTTACCGAGAAACGTGGTACAGGTGGACGTGGCACTTGTGTCGGGATGGCTCCACATTCCTGTCGATACTTTCCAAAATTGCATTGCCCCTCGTTCTGCACAGCGGCTTGCTATGCAAAATGTGATTATTCGGCGTACTGACAGATGGGAGCCGGCCACGGTGGCTGAGCGGTTCTAGGCGCTCCAGTCCGGAACCGCGCTTGCTGCTACGGTCGCAGGTTCGAATCCTGCCTCGGGCATGTGTGTGTGTGATGTCCTTAGGTTTAAGTAGTTCTTAGTCTAGGGGACTGATGACCTCAGATGTTGAGTCCCATAGAACGCAGAGTCATTTGAACCATTTTTTTGACAGATGGTCACATTAATGTGACTGGACAGCGTATATACAGGGTGTACTAGAGGGGCCGTTCAATATTCAGGGATACGACAAGAACAACCATTTGTAGTAAAAAGATTCATATGGACAAATGCGCTATTCCAAACTGTTTCTGAGACAGAATATGTTAAATATATGTCACAGAAAGATCAGACATGTTTCAACCTTTCAACATGCACTTGAGAACGACTACAAAGCCCAAATCATGATTGTGTACAATAAATGAACAATTAAGTCAAATGGCGGAAATTTCTTTCAAAAAATTCTGTATGATTGTGGTCCCACACGAAGGAAAGAACATTAAATCTTCATTTTTATTTATTTTCTGTCTTATTCGGCACTTCGTCATTGTTCACAACATACCACAGTAGTGTAGAGGGAGTGGTGACGAATCATGTCAGAAAAATACCTCGAAATTGCCAGTAAAAACTAACTGAGCTACAGCGCACCCATCTACTTGGAACGAGATTTTCAAAATTGATGTTCAATATTGATTTTCAATCAAATCATCAGTATCCGATAAAAAATGAATAGGTCCCTTTTGCAGAAATTGTAATATACCCACCAAGACAAAAAGAATAAGAACAACACAGGTCAAAGGACTTACCCGAATGTGACGGAAATCAGTCACTGTGATGTACATGTACAGACAATGAAATGATTATCATTTCAGAAAAAATTATAGGATATACAGTAAAGGAAGAGCTTCACATTTGAGCAAGCCAGTGAAGCGATGGTCCACCTCTGGCTCTTATGCAATCAGTTATTGGGATCGGCATTGATTGATTGAGTTGTTGGGTGTCCTGAGGGATATCGTGCCACATTCAATCCGACTGGCGCGTTATATCGTCAAAATTCCTGAACAAGTTCGAGGGACCTACCAACAATGCTCCAAACGCTCTCAGATGGTGAGAGATCCGGCAACCCAGCTGGCCAAGGTAGGTTTTGGTAAACACGAAGTCAGTATCAGATACTCTGACTACTGAAATTATCTTGCTGAAATGTAATCCCTGGATGGTTGTCCGGGAGTATGGCGGGAGATGGTCAGGTTGGTATCCCACCGCTGTGTGGGGCGTCTCCAGACACCTCTTCGTTGATCATCAGGGCTCATTTCGAAGCAGGACTCATCACTGAAGACAATTCTGCTCCAGTCAGTGAGACTCCAAGCCCAATGTGGGATGCGTTGAGAAACCGTATTGCAGTACGTCCACATGCACCAATGACCATGCCACAGCTGTTAACCATTCTGGTAGAGGAATCGAACGCCGTACTCCTTGCCAACGTCGTGGCCAGCACGTGATGTTGCAAAGCACACACTGTTTATTTGAACACAACTACAATTCCTCTCTCAAACGCTGACATTTGCTTAGATAGTTCTCATCTGTGAGGGAAAGCTACTTTTCAGCTGAGTGTACGGAATAAAATTTGTAAAGCCTTTACTCGATGATGACAAAAGTCATGGGATGCCTATTGCTTCTTGACATAGCATCAAATGAGCTACTGAGTGGGAGGTCCAATACAATTTCGATAAGACGGATTGGGAATGCCTAGCTCGAGAGTGTGACATTCCTCCATTGCCTGAGGGTGACTTAGATGTTGACAGGTACGCTGAAGAACTGGTGGGGTCAGTGGTTAGAGCGGTGAAAGCTGTTGTGCCAACCAGGAGAAGAGCCGTTGCGGCCTCTCCATCACCATTGACTGCCGACCTCGAACGTATGCTCCAGTCTGTGAGACGTGCGAGGAAGTACTACCAGCGAAGTGCCGTCTGGCAAGAAAAACAATTTTGGTTGCAGCAATACAGAGAAGCCAAAGAAATCTTCCAAAAAGAACTGAAGGAGATAAGGGCGAAGAGCTGGGAGAGATACGTACTGAATCAACTAGCCACTGACCCTTGGGGAGTCCCCTACAAGTTGGTCAGAGAAAGATAAGATCTCCTTCGGTCCTCTCGATAGTCAGAGATTGTGGCCGAATGACAGAGTCCTGGCAGGAGACTGCTGAAGTCTCCCTGCGCATTCTGTTACCAGATGACGAGGAAAACGGAGAAAATGAACTTCAACAGCAAATCCGCAGGGAAATGTACCCCTTTTCACAGGAGGAAGTAGCTGCACACATAATATCACTCAAAAGTGGAAGGCTCCGGGGCCAGACGGTATAGTAGCGGAGGTTGTAGAATTCCTCTCCCCTCAGCTAATAGCACCTCTCACGGGATTATTTAATGAATGCCTCAGGAATGGTAAATTCCCAAAAATTAATAAAAGGACAGATGTGGTCATAATAAAGAAGCGGTAAAACAAGGACACTAAAGAACCCTGCAGGCCAATATGTCTCCTAGACATCTTGGGGAAATTGTTAGAGTAGCTATTGGCTGACGGACTGACAGCACACAGGATGAGCGACAGGCAGTTCGGCTTCCGGCCGGGACGACCGGCGTCTGATGCAATTGCCCTGGCGGCTGAGGTCTGCAGCTCAGCCTCGCACAGGTATGTGGTAGGCATCATGGTGGTCATCAGTGGCGCCTTTGACAAACCGTGGTGACCCTCGCTCTTCCCCCGATTGCGTGAGAAGGAGTGTCCAGCCCCCTCTATGGCTGTCTAAGGAGCTATTGTGAGGACAGGGAGGTCTGGCTATCATCGCCTAGTGGGAAGATAAGTAAAACCATCACGAAGGGGTGCCTCAGGGAACTGTTCTTGGGCCACTCTTTTGGTATGTAAACATCGAACCATTACTAGAGAAATTACAACTCAGAAAGGACGTGCTAGACGTGATAGCCTACGCTGACGACCTCCTCCAGCTGGTTGGCTGCCGTAGCCATGAGGACCTTGAACCAAAAGTGGAACAAATAACAACCTCCCTTGTTGAGTGGTACCAAGAAGCGAAAATGAAGGTTGCACCACATAAATCCACATACCTCTTGTTGAAAGACAATCTGATCCGAAATCCAACGGTTCTTCGATAACGCGAGGCAAGATATCTAGGAGACATAATTAATGAGAAATCGAATTACAAATCGCACATAGAAACTACAACACAATGAACCCTAGAAGTTTTAAACAGACTTATTAACATAGGTCACAAGAGATTCCATCTGCCACCCAATTTAATGAAACTCTACCATAACAGTATTCTGATGTAAATAATAGGTCTGGGCACACAGGCTCACGAGGATGATGCCTGCCATTACAGTGAGAACGAAGCAGCGGAATATGCTATTACGTTCTGTTGGGGCATATCGCATATCTAACGACTCCCGGTGGGGAGGGGGGGGGGGGGAGGGGGGCTTACTGGTGTTAATGGGGCTATGTCCTTTAAAGATACTGGGAAAATAGAAAGGGCTAGAGAAATCATGGGGGTACAAGTAGGGGATATTTTCGCTGTTAGATGGTTCAAATGGCTCCGAGCACTATGGGACTTAACATCTGAGGTCATCAGTCCCCTAGAACTTAGAACTACTTAAACCTTTCTAACCTAAGGACATCACACAAATCCCTGTCCGAGGCAGGATTCGAACCTGCGACCGAAGCAGTGGCACAGCTCCGGACTGAACTGCCTAGAACCGCTCTGTCACAGCGGCGGTCTCGCTGTTGAAAGAAGGGGGAAGGAGTTACGGCAAGAATTGTGGGAAAATGAGGAAACGGGGACAAGGGTATTCCAATATCAACGAGACATTAGAAATGAGTTATTTTGAGCCTAGCAGGGGTCTGCTGCACTTTCTCACAGGGCATGGACCATATCCAACATATCTGTGTCGATTTGGTAAACGGGCAACAACAGCGTGTGAGTGACTGTGGCCCTCAAGACGGTACACCTGAACACATCATCTATGACTGCCCGTTATACGATGATGTGGAGCATGAATTGAGAATCTAACTACCGATCAGCGACACATATGCATTAATACGACCTGCTGATACCTACAATGTCTTACACAATTTGGCAAACGAGATATCACAAAAGATTACGAGGGACTTTGTTAGAAACCGACATGGTTAATAACAAAAGGATCGACAAAGACTGAGGTGCACTTGCCCAATACCGATGATGATGATGATGATGTTTGGTTTGCGGGGCGCTCAACTGCGTGGTTATCAGCGCCCGTACAATTTCCCAACCTTTGCTCAGTCCAGTTTCGCCACTTTCCTGGATGATGATGAAATGATGAGGACAACACAAACACCCAGTCCTCTCGAGGCAGGTGAAAATCCCTGACCCCGCCGGGAATCGAACCCGGGACCCCGTGCTGCCCAATACCGCTGGGCGCGGAATTGGCCGGTCGCTCTTACGATCGGGATCCGCCTCGCTACGGAATTAGGCAGGCCGGTGTATCCAATTTTCAATAACAGAAATCTGCACTCCCAATTTAGGTAGTAGGTATTAGTAGTAGCATCTAGAACTTAGAATACTAACAACACTAACAAGAGTAGGGACTGCAGTGGTTTTAAGTAATTCGGCCACCCCAGCGCGAGGGGCTCACTTGGGTTAGCTCGGTGAACACGTCACAAATGTAGGTTTGTGGATCATCTGGCACAACTGTAACGCTGCAGAGTAGATTAGCATTAGAGTAGATTAATAGACTACATTAACTTTGTCCATAGCTTTGTGCCAGTTAATTAAGTATAAACTGCTTTTGTTTCTGTATTGTATAAAGACCTATTAATTAGTTTAGGTGGTGGGTTATTTTGTATAGTTATTATTGTATTGTATTAATAAAGATTTTTTTTAAAAATGAGCTATTGACAGAGTTCATAGCAGATGTGGCTTTCTTCGTCTGCCCTCTTTTTCTGGACTTCCGTGCGTGCTTTTTTTCTAATCAGTTCTTTCTAGTACCTATCCTTTCGTATTGCATTTGTCCACCTAAGGTTTCAACACCTTTCTATAGCGTGCTAGTTGCGTGTTCAACAACTCTTTCAGTCCCTCAGTAGTTTTGCTTCCTGCAACTCGCGAACTAGTCTTTGCTAACATTCCGCAAAGACACTGTAACCAGTATCGATATCGTGTTCACTTTCTTTGAATTATGTCTCATTGAGAAAATGCAACGGAAACATGTTGCCTCTGGCGGATTACACGTTCTCAGTCAGTCAGATAACTGGCGGTTATTTGGACCATGCTTGCTAAGAGTTTGAATGACAACTTATTTTCTGAAGTCGTGTGTGACGCAGGCGAGGCACTGCTGTAGTAGCAAGAATCGAAGTTACGGCGAAAACGTTCAGTTTATTGCAAAGAGGCAAGGTGATGCAGTCAGACTGCTACGGTCGCAGGTTCGAATCCTGCCTCGGGCATGGGTGTGTGTGATGTCCTTAGGTTAGTTAGGTTTAAGTAGTTCTAAGTTCTAGGGGACTTATGACATAAGATGTTGAGTCCCATAGTGCTCAGAGCCATTTGAACCATTTGATGCAGTCAGCCTACGTTTGTTTTACTTTTATTGCACTGTTAATTTTCATTAATACCTTGTGGTAAACTGGTGACGATTTGCGAGGACGACCCGTTCGTTAGGCATGAGTGTTACAAAAGTTCAGAGTCTTTCTCCTTCTCGTGAGCTTGAATCTAGTTACAAGGGCCTGATTTGTTTTTTCAGTCCTTTTTTTCAATTGTATCACTTCCTCCTACAAGTTAAGGCATTATCTGTTTTGTTGGCTGTCGAGTACGTAGATATGAATTTCTGTGATTACTAAAATTACAAAATTGTTAAGGCTTTCGTGGCCACGTTGGCGCGCCAGATACATATAGGCTGCGGCCGCGAGCTCGCCTCCAGTTCACCACCGGCAATGGAGGGTGAAGCTTTGACAATGCCAGCCACTCGTGCTGGCGAAACGTCAGAAAAATCATTACTAAAATTGTTGACCGATATTCGAATTGAATCTTGAAAACCAAGTGATTAATGTTCTTGCTTGTAGAATTTGTAGTCAGTATAGATGATATAATTACAATATACAGTTTCTCATTTGAACTTTCCTGAAACATTTAATAATGATTTACGCCAATTTATAATGCCATCTTGTACATACGTGTTTCAAGGCACTCTCTTTTACCTACTAATGGTTTCACATAGCGCAAATGATAATCCAATTCGGGTTTTATGTAATTTTCTTACATTAACAGTAATAAATGGATCATTCCTTGCACTCAGACTTTCAAGTGTGAAGGAAAGTTTTCTCGTCGGTTGCTGAATGCGGAATTTCTGTGACACATTTTTTTAGGTATACAGCCATGTTTCACGAAATAACTTGTACAGTGCATTGCATTGATGTGTTCAGTATTCCGTAAGCATCCTTGCAGGTTCTTTGAGAACCGCGAAAGTATTTATATTACCAGGAGGGGTGTTACCAGAAGTTAGTCATTGGCATACCGAAGTACAGTGATTCCAAACTGGGATCAAGAACCCCTGTGCACAGTGTTCGACTGCAAGCTACTAATTACTCCGCTCTCATAATTTCTGTGCGATCTCCCGATTTTTCACGAAGGGTAATGTTCAGTTATTCAACCTACGCCTTTGTTTTATTAGCTCCGGCAGTTACTTGTAAGGATAGAGTACTGAATTTAAGTTCTGTTACTTGTTAAAGCAATTTTTCGTTGCTATATTGTTTACTGGTACATGAAATTATTTATAACAAGGTATAGTACCACTGAAACAAGGTTTAGAGATACTACTGCATTTGCATTGGTAGTCCAATCTCCTGTAACAGAAGCAGGCCAGAGACCTCCAACATCACGGAGCAAAGATGGCTCTGAGCACTATGGGACTTAACATCTATGGTCATCTGTCCCCTAGAACTTAGAACTACTTAAACCTAACTAGCCTAAGGACATCACACACATCCATGCCCGAGGCAGGATTCGAACCTGCGACCTTAGCAGTCGCGCGGCTCCGGACTGAGTGCCTAGAACCGCTAGACCACCGCGGCCGGCGGAGCAAAGATAAATCGTCACCAGCGATCATGCTGAAAACGGACTTCCATGCTTTGAGCTCGATATCAATCTGGCGACTTCTCCTCGAAGCAAAGCTGTGACACCTGACGACACAGTCGTCTTGTTAGCATGCTGCGAAGAAGGAATAAAAATATTCTGTATTGAAACTAAGTGACACTTTTACGTTCAGCCTGAAGCTTACTGAATGAATCACTTGAAAGTCACAAACTAGGCACTGATAACAATTATAAACGACTCTCGCTAACATGGCAACTCTACCGGAGATCGTCTTTGTTTTCTAAGCAGATAGACCTTCATGTAGTCTCTCCAGCTTGGTAGTCACGTAGGCTCACAACTGCGTTAATGCTACAGATATGATTCTGTTCCCACGAATTGAAAGAGGACACAAACATTTTAAAATAATGGTAATAATTCCAACATCGACACAATACTGACATTTCTCAATGACAACTCTGTTTCTAATTAATGTCTTTTTTCGTTTTTGGTAAATGCAAGTCACGGCCAATAAGAATGTTACACATTTACAGAGGAGAACAGCTAACAGAACAAATCATATTTTTCCTTATTTGTCAAATGCAATGCACACACTGATCGGCGCTTCAATCCGGAACCACGCGACTGCTACGGTCGCAGGTTCGAATTCTGCCCCGGGCATGGATGTGTGTGGTGTCCTTAGGTTAGTTAGGTTTAAGTAGTTCTAAGTTCTAGGGGACTGATGACCTCAGAGGTTAAGTCCCATAGTGCTCAGAGCCATTTGAACCATTTTGTAGTCTTTATGCAAGCAACGTAGATGTTTCTCACATAATAATCCTGTTCTGAACATGTACTAGTAGCGTTATTTGGCAACTGTCAAAGCGTGCTATGAAGTACATAAACTGCGAAGGAACTTTTAAAGGCTACGAAGCACTCCACATCTCTTGCGGGTGACTTTTTGCAGCAGAACGTGAAATGTAGCTGAAACCATCACCACGTTTTGTGCCTAAGAAGTATGACTCTCAAATTCTTGCACGTCCACAAAGCGGCCAGCGACAATGAAAAAAACTGCAGCAGCGAAACGGCGTGGGAGGGGTCTAAACAGAATGCTCCAGTGGCCAATACGCTTGCCGGAGCGGAAAACACTGTTGCCGATAAACTCATGTAAACATTCGTATTTGCCTCCATAAACTGTGCCGGGGACACACAAACAGTCGCTGGGTTGCCCGCCCTGCAGAACATTTCAGCCCTACCAGGCACACGTCGTTCAGCGTTCCGTGCTTATTTGGTAAACATGCCCGCGCAGCACTTGGGAGGGAACGATATAACGCAAATTCGGCAGCCCTCAGGTGGCTAACATCGAATTAATACGTACTCGGTTACCACTTATAGTCGCTCATACTTGACTCTGTATTTGAGCTTTCCGTATACCTCGTAACAAGTTACAAATAAACATGTGACATGCTTCGCAACGTCTCTGGCTGTACACAGAAGACAGCGAAAAAACTACGAAAATACTAAAGCTGTCGTCCGAAAATGAACTAGCAATGAACATCAAATTTTTCCCTAAGGCAAACGGTCGATATAACTTGTGTAGAGAATCTTTTACTACTTCTTACAATGGAAACTCACCATCTGACCCCCCGACACCCCCCCCCCCCCCGTCAGATGGCCCAGTGATAGCCCGTCAAAAACTGAACGCAGATCAAGCATGAAAACTGAAAGAAGGTGAACTACACAAAAACAGAAGCAAAATATAAGCTGAGAATGGTACAAGCTTTGTAAGTGCAACACTGAAAAAAGCGTTATAGCTGTGGTGTCGTGCTGAAATGGTCACTGCCGGCCGTGGTGGCCGAGCGGTTCTAGGCGCTACGGCTGGAACCGCGCGACCGCTACGGTCGCAGATTCGAATCTTGCCTCGGGCATGGATGTGTGTGGTGTCCTCAGCAGTTGAGTCTCATAGTGGCTCTGAGCGCTATGGGACTTAACTGCAGTGGTCATCAGTCCCCTAGAACTTAGAACTACTTAAACCTAACTAACCTAAGGACATCACACACATCCATGCCCGAGGCAGGATTCGAACCTGCGACCGTAGCGGTCGCGCGATTCCATACTATAGAGCCTAGAACCGCTCGGCCACTCCGGCCGGCTGAGTCCCTTAGTGCTCAGAGCCATTTTAAAGTAGTCACTGTATTCAACTCCGAAGCGGGCAGGCCGGATTCTACGCCATTTATTTATTTATTTATTTATTTCTTCAGTTTTATGAACTGTCCATCCTGTCATTGAAATATTTGCTCTCTTTCTAGTCTTGGTAGTTGTCGTACTATACATTCGTTGTAGAATATATGTCATGTGGTAAGAATACATTATCGTCAGAAGTAAAAGTGAAGAATAATGAGAGTAAGAGAGATACCACATAAACGTGTCACACAAATAAAAACAACAAATAAACGGATGTGAACTGTGTTACAAGAAAGGGATTCACGAGTCAAAACTTCGAAAACGGAACGCAACTTCTAAAACGACGAGAACATATGTTTTGACAGAACACAGAGCAACTGTGTGACTGTGAAATTGTTGCGTTCATTTTTTGCAGATTATGTGACGCCCACCACGAATTACTCTCGAATTACTCTCTTCTGCTCACCTCTTCATCTCAGAGTAGCACTTGGAATCTACGTCCTCAATTATTTGCAGAATGTATTCCAATCTCTGTCTTCCTCAACAGTTTTTGACCTCTACAGATCCCTCTAGTACCATGGAAGTCATTCCTATATGTCTTAGCAGATGTCCTATCATCCTGTCCCTTCTCCTTATCACTGTTTTCCACATATTCCATTCCTCTCCGATTCTGCGCTGAACCTTCTCATTCCTTACCTTATCAGTCCCCCTAGTTTTCAGCGTACCTGTGTAGCACAACATCTCAAATGGTCCGATTCTCTTCTGTTCCGGTTATCCCATAGTCCATGTTTCACTACCATACAATACTGTGTTCCAGACGTACATTCTCAGAAATGTCTTCCTCAAATAACTGCCTATGTTTGATAGTGGTAGACTTCTCTTGGTCAGCAATGTCCTTTTTGACATTAGTACTCTGCTTTTGAAACCCCCCCCTCCCCCATTACTCCGTCCGTCATTGGTTATTTTACAACCTAGGTTACTAGGTTAGCAGAATCCCTTTACTTCATCTACTTCGTGACTATCAATCCTGATTTAAGTTTCTCGCTGTTTTCGCTTCCACTTCTTCTCATTACTTTCATCTTTCTTCGATTTACTCCCAATCCATATTCTGTAGTCATTATATTGTTCATTCAGTTCCACAAATCATGTAATTCTTCTGTACTTTCACTCGAGATAGCAATGTCATTAGCGAATCTTATCGCTGATATCCATTCACCTTGGATTTTAATGCCACTCCTGAAACTTTCTTTCATTTACATCATTCCTTGTTCGACGTACAGATTGAACCGTAGGGACGAAAGACTACGTCCCTGTTTCACATCCCTTTTAATCGGAGCACTTCGCTTTTGGTCGTCCACTCATTATTCCCTCTTGGCTCTTGTACATATTGAGCCGGTGGTTTTCTGGCGCCAGGCGATATCGATTCTTACTTCCATCTTTGATCGTCGCCCTGTGCCTTGTTCTTTTTTCGATTTCGAGGCAGGCTATCTATGGTGGCGCGCGTGCTTAAGTCGAGGAGAGTGGGTCCGCCCATGAGCTGAGTCAGCCTGTGACGTGACGTGCTTTCGATGTTGTTGTTGTGGGGAGTTGGCGACACCATGTCACGTGGCACGGCCGTATGCCGTGAGGACCAGTTGAGTTGGAGCAACGAAGAAGCATGGGCCGCTGTCGGAATGATTTAAAGTTGTATTGACACGACTGGCCAGTGGCGACCAGGATTTGCTAATACCTCGAGAGCTATGTGGATGGATGGTGTGTGAATTTCACATGAAGAAGAAAAAATTAATCAAGCTTTCGTGGTGGGTTCCTCCATATATAGTGAATATTATTGCGTACTTAAGGACGGTTGCAGTTGCTCGTCAGCAAAACATACACTGCAGTGGTGGCGAAGCGAGTTATGTTCTGGAACGGCTATGAAATTATGTTACTAAAGTGGCTAGAAATAGCGCCTCGCAATTGTAAGTTTGGATTTGGTGCTTAGTGGCATGCTGAAGGTAGCAGGTTCACTTGAACGTCATTTCTTAATTTAGTTATAGCGTTAGAATTTTCTGGTTTTACGAATTAGTGATAGTTGTGTCTTAATATTTTCGTGTGTGTATTGAAGTGACATTAGTTTCCTATGGGAATTTCAAATACATACCGGTATCTGAATGTTGATTGTCACGTTAGGTACTGCACGTTTGATGTATATGGTATCAGCCATTCAGCAAAAACAGATAACCTTAAGTCATTGAGTGTGGACTGGCACATCTTTTCACGTAGTATCTAGGTATTTTTGTTTTGGATCAAAGGAAACTAAGCTCCTTAATTCTGTTCATTGGTTAACTTGTAATACGTTTCTATTCAGGTATGGCTTTTCTATATATATATATTTGTAACTTGTATATACTACAGTGTGTCTACCGCTCATGTTTTCCGTGTGTTTTCAGAAATGTGTATAGTGGTCGACGCGAGCAAACCTCGCCCCGCGAGCTTTCAGTGCGACGATATCTCAGGATTTGAACTCCGGGCCGTCCGGACCCCGTCAAGACGTCAGAAGATTTCCTACTGCCCAAAGTTAAGTTCACCGTTTCGATCGTGTATTTGTGAAATCGTAATAGATTAACGGTTGCTCGCGTCCATCACATGTAACCAAATTGACGTTTCGCATAAAGTCTAGAATCTTCCGGATGGACCGAGCGAGGTGGCGCAGTGGTTAGCATACTGGACTCGCATTCGGAAGGACGACGGTTCTATCCCGTCTCCAGCCATCCTGATTTAGGTTTTCCGTGATTTCCCTAAATCGTTTCAGGCAAATGCCGGGATGGTTCCTTTGAAAGGGCACGGCCGATTTCCTTCCCCATCCTTCCTTAACCCGAGCTTGCGCTCCGTCTCTAATGACCTCGTTGTCGACGGGACGTTAAACACTAACCTCCTTCCTTCCTCTTCCGGATGTTAAGTGTAGTAGAATGCTAAATGTAAACAGAACAATTAATAGTACCCCTCAGGTCAGATACCATCAAATTAATTTTACCTTTTCAGTAAGGGTAGAACTGAGTGAGAAAGGCGACAGCCGATATGGTAAAATTGGGTTATCTGTGTTACCGGCACATAAAGGGGCCGTTGTCACAAGTGTGACGGTTAATATTGTTAATACTAGTTATGGATAGGGCCTTGATATGCAAATGTTGTTAACTGATTATTACTGCTGATGAATTCATGTGTATGTGTAATCAATAAAGAAGTGTTACAACTACAAACTGGTTGTGTTAAAGAAGGTTAGAGTGTGCAATCGCCACACCACATATAGTACATCACACGTCTCCCCTTATAGCTTGCACCACTTTACATTGTCGAACGCTTTTTCCAGGTCGACGAATCCTATGAACATGTCTTGATTTTAATTTAGTCTAGCTTCCATTATTAACCGCAACGTCAGGATTGCGTCTCTTGTGACTTTACCTTTTCTAATGCCAAACTGGTCGTCATCTAGCACATCCTCATTTTTCTTTTCCAGTCTTCTGTGTATTATTCTTGTCAGCAAATGGGATGCAGTAGCTGTCAAGCTGATACTGCGATAATTCTCGCACTTTTCATCTCTTGCACTCTTTGGAATTGTGTGGATGATACTTTTCCGAAAGTCAGATGGTATATCGTTAGACTCATACATTTTACACACCAACGTGAATAGTCGGTCCGTTGCCACTTCCCCGGATGATTTTAGAAATTCTGATAGAATGTTGTCTATTCTTTCTGCCTTATTTGATCTTAAATCCTTCAAAGCTCTTTCATATTCTGATTCTAATACTGTACCCCCTATCTCTTCTAAATCGACTCCTGTTTGTTCTTCTATCACATCAGACAAATCTTCCCCCTCATACAGGCTTTCAATGTATTCTTTCCATCTATCTGGTCTTTCCTCTCCATTTAACAGTGGAATTTCCGTTGCACTCTTAATACTACATCCCTTGCTTTTAATGTCACGAAGGTTGTTTTGACTTTCCTATGTGCTGAGTCTGTCCTTTCGACAATTATTTCTTTTTCGATTTCTTAAATTTTCATGCAACCATTTCGTCTTATCTCCCCTGCACTTCCTGTTCTTCGTTTCTCAGTGAGTTGTACTTCTGTATTTGTGAGTTTCCCGAAATATTTTTGTACTTCCTCCTTTCATCGATCAATTGAAGTATTTCTTCTGTTACCCAGCATTTCTTCACAGTTACCTTCTTTGTACCTATGTTTTTCTATCCAACATCTGTGATGACCATTTTTAGAGATGTCCATTCTTCTTCAACTTTACTGCCTAGTGAGCTGTTCCTTATTGAAATGTCTATAGCTTTAAAGAACTTCAAGCGTTTCTCATCATTCCTTAATATTTCCGTACCCCACTTCTTTGAGTATTGAACCTTGTTTGAGTCTGTCTTAAACTTCAGCGTATTCTTCATCACTACTATATTGTGACATCAGTCTATATCTGCTCCTGGGTACAATCCAGTATCTGATTTCGGAATCTCTGTCTGACCATGATGTAATCTAACTGATAAATTCCTGTATCACCTCGCCTTTTAAAAGTATACCTCCTCGTCTTGCAGTTCTTGAACAGACTATTCATTATTACAAGCTGAAATTTATTACAGAACTCAATTAGTCTTTCTCTTCTCTCATTCGTTGTCCCAAGCCCATACTCTCATATAACCTTTTCTTCTAATCCTTCCCTTACAAGTGCATTCCAGTCCCCCATGTCTATTAGATTCTCTCCCTTTACGAACTGTATCACTCTTTTAATATCCTCGTATACTGTCCCTATGTCTTCATCTTCAGCTTGCGACGTCGACATGTATACCTGATGTACTGTGGTCGCTGTTGGTTTGCTGGCCGGCCGTTGTGGCCGAGCGGTTCTAGGCGCATCAGTCTGGAACCGCGCTGCTGCTACGGTCGCAGGCTCAAATCCTGCCTTGGGCATGGATGTGTGTGATGTCCTTAGGTTAGTTAGGTTTAAGTAGTTCTAAGTCTAGAGGACTGATGACCTCATAAGTTAAGTCCCATAATGCTTAGAGCCATTTGGTTTGCTGTCGATTCTGAGAAGAACAATCCTATCACTGAACTGTTCAGTGACACACTCTCTGCACTACCTTCCTATTCATAACGAATCCGACTCCCGTTATACAATTTTCTGCAGCTGTTGATATTATCCTATACTCATGTGACAAGAAATCCTTGGCTTCTTTCTATTTCACTTCACTGATACCTACTATATCTAGATTGAGCCCTTGCATTTCCCTTTACTTATTTTCTAGATTCCGTACCACGTTCAAGCTCCTGACACTCCATGCCGCGTCTGGTAGAACTTTATCCCTTCGTTGATTATTCAATCTTTTTCTCACGGTCACCTCCCCCTTGGCAGTCCCCTCCAGAGTTACGAATGGGGAACTATTCCGGATTCTTTTACCAATGGAGAGATCATCATAACACTTTTTCAATTACAGTCAATCAAACGAAATCGAGACAGCCGAAAGAAATTAAATAAACGGTTATTATTTTAAATTTAATGGCTACAATTGGTAATATACTGACGGAAAAAATTTCATCACTTAATCGTATTTAACGCAGCATAATGAAAATTTGGGAATACATTTATACAGGTAAAATATTCAAGACACTGACATTGCAAGATCACAGCTTAATGTAAGCGCAAGATACGTCGTTGCAAATGTGAAATACCGTACGTTAAGAACCGATGTACCTGCTAGAATGTTGATTTCAAGAACTCAGATGTGCAAGCATTGTACTGTACAGATGACAGACTTCAGTTTGTGGGACGGAGTGCCGTGCCTTTTGCACTTGGTCGATCTATACAGGGGCGGTTAATGTTGGTTGTGAACGACGCTGAAGTTGTCATTTTATGTCCCGTAAGTGTTCCATTGGAGACAGATCTTGTGATCGAGCAGGTCAAGGCAACATGTCGATATTCTGTAGAACATGTTGGGTTACTACAGTGGTATATGGGAGAGCGTTATCCTGTTGGAAAAAAATCTGGAATGCTGTTCATGAATGGCAGCGCAACAGACAAAATCAGATTGACGTACAAATTTACGGTCAGGGAGATTGGGATAGCCACGAGAGTGCTCCTGCTGTTATTGCGAAATAACACCCCAGACCATGCCGCCTGGTGTAAGTCCAGTATGTCTAGCACACACAAAAATATTGGTTACAGTCCCTCAACTCACCTCCTTCTAACCAACACATGGCCATCACTGGCGGCGAGACACAACCAGCTTTCATCAGCAAACAGATCAGACCTTCACCGTACCGTCCATCGAGCTCACGCTTGACACAACTAGTGGAAAATGGCGGTGCTTTGTCGTTAGTGGAATGGACGCTAAAGGGCATCTGGCTCGGAGTTGTCGTAGAAGTGAAGGATTTGCAACAATTTGTTGTGTCCACTGGTTCTAATGGCTCTGAGCACTATGGGACTTAACTTCCGAGGTCATCAGTCCACTAGAACTTAGAACTACTTAAACCTAACTAACCTAAGGACATCACACACAGCCATGCCCGAGACAGGATTCAAACCAGCGACCGTAGCGGTCGCGCGGTTCCAGCTGTAGCGCCTAGAGCCGCTCGGCCACACAGTGGTGCCAACTGCTGCTGAAATTGCTACTGCAGACGTAGTACTATGCGACAGAGCCACACGCCACACACGATAGTCTTTCATCACGATAGTGCCAGTGGCCGTCCGGAGCCCGGTCTTTATGCGACGGTACATTCCTGTGACCACCGCCGCTAGCAATAATGTATAGTGGCATTGTTGACTTACACCAACTCATCAAGTCCACTCTCAAAAGGTAACTAACGCTACTACAGTTACAGCTAGTATTTAAACTAAAAGTGATCTGCAATCCTTATGGTGGCGCTAGTACCGCGACTCACTCACCTTGGGCGAAATTTGAATATACATCAGCTTTCAGATGTAGAAAGAAGCCTACCCAATTTCTTTTACGTCGCACAACTCTTTCTTGGTGTTACGATTTTGTTTTAGCAGTAAACATTTATCCTGTAATGAAACAAGACGGTCAGTGCCTTCAAGGAAGAGTGTTTTCAGTTGCTAATTTCCGCATTGTTATAGAAACGATCTAGGCAATAAGTGAGCGGGCGTTTCCGTGCAAGAGAATGATGCCGTCCGTCAACATTCCTGGGGGTGTGGACTTGCTGTCGAGCTTAAATGTTTGCTAAGCGTCTACTCCAAATACCTTTGCGCGTTAAATGTGGGACTGTGTTCCGGAAAGCAAACGGTGAGCAGGTCCTTGCAGGCACGGAGAAGGATTTTATGACCTTCTATTAGCCAGCGTGCTCGGCTTTGGATATTTCTCTTGGGGGAGGAGGGCGAGAGTCTATGTGCATCCATTGTTGACTCTCACGCTTGCCTGCTCTCCGGCTCAAAATAACGGCATATTTCATCCTTCGCGACAATACCAGCCATATCGTGATACCGTTGTAGGTGCTGCACTGATGTCGACATTCTGTTCTGCGCCTCCGTTAAGCTGTGGGGAACTCAATGGGCAAAGATTTTCCTAAACATCAGATTGTCTGTCATGATGGTGTGAGCGGTACGGTGACATGTCCATCATGAGGCGAATTTCTTCCACTGTAAGCCAGCCGTAGCTCACTTCTGACGGCAGCATTCACTGCAGCAATAACGGAAGGTTTAATGACATGATGGTTTTGTGCTGGCCGATTGCTATGCATCAGTGACACCGGACATTCTCGAAATCGCTCATTATGCGCAAACACCCACACACGTGACACTGTGTTCGCCATTCACAGCAAACATTCGGGCATGGATATCACTGCCTGACACTCGTTCCGCAATCAGAAACGGCACTAACCCTCGCTGTTCCTCTTTCTTGGCCTCCATAGTGAAGCAGAACGAACACACGACTCGCTGACTCGCTGATCCAGGGGCGGTTCTAGAAGTCGGTCAAGGGGCGTGAGGGCTAATGGGGGGGGCGGGGGGTTGGGGGAATAGAATATCGCTTAACAAAAGGAGAGTAGGGGTCCCCCAACGACAAACTGGTAACATTTGGAGTTGCTTAAAGTAGTTTTTGGTAACTGTTTTGGAGTTCAGGGTAAGAACGCGTCTACAGAATGTGTGTAGCCTGGAGAATAATACGATTTGTTCCAGATGTCCGGCGATTTCGAAGATTTTGTCTGGAGTCAGCAATTTAGGTGTTGGTAGGCATACCCAGCATATTTAGCTTTCTTCATTATTGTAAATGGTACTAGTACATTGATATACATCCTGTGTATATTAATGAATAATAAGACGCCCATTTTAAGTTAACTGATATTTATTGGTTTAGATAGTAAGCTATGTGCCGCTCTTATTCTTTTGTTAAAATGTGTTCGAAATACCTTGCAACCCATATTGCTTCATAATTAGAAAAGAATGATTGAATCTGTTGAAGTAATATATTCGCTGGCTACTTAAGTCATTTTATCCAGTATAATAAGATACTCCATTTGAGGGAGGGGCTATAACCCCCATAGCCCCCCTCCTTCTTGCCACCGCTCATACACTGGTCTAACTTCGAGCACGTCTAACAGACAAATGGGGCACAGCAGCGACATTTCGTGCTATCCTTTCCTGATACAGAGCGCATCTATACACACACACACACACACACACACACACATCTACCTGCGTTATCAACGTCCTTGTCATGCTCATTATATAGGCTGTCTTGTTTTCATTAGACTGCACCTTATAGAATCACCGTCATTTATATCATACGATCAGCCGTGTGCTCTTGTGTGCCACTGTCAAGTGTTTGTCCTACTGCCGTATTTTTACACCAAAACTCTTTTAAGTGTATACTAACGTGACTGTCATTTTAATATGCAGACCCTTTTACATTATTGACGTATTGTCAAATATATGGAAAAATAATAATCCCAAACTACGACGATTTGTATAATGATTGTATTGTACTCAATTATGTCACTTTGAACTGCCCTGTGTTATACAATGAAGCGCCAAAGAAACACATAGGAGAAAAAAAGTGGTAAAGCTTCTAGTTCGACGATGCTATTTTACGCGACATCTATGGAATGGATCCATTGAGGTTGATATTCCTATGCTCTGAGAGCAGGAATTTTCTCTGGCCTCCACCGATATTTTTGAAAACACTCACCCATACAACTACGTCGTATAGAAATTATACAGGGTGTCGCAACGGAGAGGTAAAGGTTTCCGATCTAAAAGGAAACAATACAAAGACGTTCCATTATATTCTTTCCCTAAGTATCAGCTCATGCTCGATTAGATAGCAAAACAACATTTTTGAGACGTCGGTAATACATGAAATTAAAAAATCAAGGAAGGAAACAAACTAAATACATCTTTCGATTATTGTGATGAAGGACGCCAGGATACCTTGCTGGGAGGTAGGTGGCAGTTGTGACCGACCACACAGTAACAAGCTAACAGATATGGAAACATTCCTCTGACCTCCCTTAAGACACACTGGTGTTATATTAGTGCGACCGAGTCTTGAAATAGTACGCGGAAGAGTAACTCAGCCTCATTTCTTTTGGTGTCGTCGTGCTGTCAACAGAGTCCGCGTGGTCAGTATCCATCGTCGTAGACCTCGTTGTAGGTGCTACAGAGGCGAAGGTCTGACTCTAACGCCTCATGCACTTGCATAGTGAGAGCCTTTGGAAAGTTAGAATGAAGTTTACTATTCACTGTACGTGATTCTCGCGATCGTAAGTTTTGTATCCCGCCCGGAAGGGGGCGCGTGGGTAGGAGAAGGAGCAGGAAAAATACGTCGGTACTGCACTGAGTAAAAGTGGTTTACTGGTGCGAGAAAGAATACATAACTTTGTACAGACGCGAAGTCTTCGACCCGTCGTATGGAGAGCAAACTGAAGCGAAGTTTCCTGGCTGGCTGCACCTGATGAAACTACGTAAGCATCGTTGATACCACAGTAAGACATCCGTTTTGTGCCATCTGCATGACATAGTGGGATGCTACGTCCTTCAGGCTAGAGGTAACGCGTCGTCGTGCTCCACTATTGCTCCTCATTGTTCGTATTTCTCTCTTTCACTTTTCTCGAGACTGTAGCGGTTTCCTTGGTATCATTTTGTAACTTTCATTTTTAACTGATGTACACATGTGAAGCCAGGACACTCATTCACTCTTCCATACCGATTTGAACATGTAAATCTTAAAAGCAGAATACAATGCAATGAATCAGTCAAATTTAGGTTCGTCCCAACGATATGATTGTACTACTGATCGATCTGCTTCTTCGCCTATGTTCTTACTAACATTTTTAACACCATACCTTCTACTGTTTTCGTTGAGCGGTTTGTTATGTAATCACTGACTATGTCCGACCGCGAGTAGATTCCGTATCTTTGATAATAGCTCTGCACAATTGTAGCGTGGATATTCTCAACGACCTTTATGTGATAGACGGTTGTCGAGCATTCATTCTCTAGTAAAACAAGCCTAATCCGATGTGCCGCATTCGCCACTATAGTTAATTTGGCTATAACCTCTTTCGATACTGAGGTTACCTTTCTGAGTGAATTGAGGCTTTATCAGCGCCAGAGCGGCGACGGAAGTAGGAGACTGGCTCGTTAGAGTGATGGCGGGTAAGAGACAAGTGCACGTCTCGATGTACGCGCGGTCAGCACAGATAATTTGTTTACTTTGTGTGTATATTGCTCAGGAGCGTGCCGAGCATTGAAGTACGTGAACGAATAAGACGTGTAGGCAGTATCTACCTTAACGGTGTTGGAGAGTGAGGGTTTTCAAGTATTGGGTAATTATCGGTCTGTCCCTGCTTGTGGCTTCTTGCCGTCTAATACGGTAATTGTTCTTCAATGAATTGCTAGATTTGGTGCTCCATCTGAGATTATCATGTACACTTGCATTGCAGAAACATTTTTTTTTTTGTGCACTACTCATAACCGCCCCCAGCGTATGCTGCTAATCTTAGTAAAATTGCAAGCTTCCCTGGGTGCATACATTAGTCGAATATTACAGTGCCTTTCCTAACACAGCGTTGTTTAAGATCTACTATGAGCTATATTATATACTGTATGAGAGAGAAAACCGATCAGACGAGTATTTGCATGTAACGAACGGTACCAGGAATCTGAGCTAGTATTGAAAAACGGAAGGAGTTGTTTCTAATAATTTTGGTCGATATTAATAATTTCTAACGTGGATATGGCAGTGAGATGAAGTAGGCATAATTTGCTCAATATAAGATTATGCTCATTGCTGGTGTAAGATACTGATGGTTAAAAATCTGTTTTGTGATACAATTACCTACATTTAGGATGGAGTTTTTCTTTAAAATTGAGATCTTAGTAGAATTCTCAGCTGTACAGCCACGTTCCCCAAAGATTTGAACTTTTGACTATTCTGTTCTATGTGGTGTAATTTCAATTCTCAAAGCTTACTTGATGGTCTTGTCAATAACTGTTTAATTGGTTCAACTGATTTTTAATTCAGTCAACTTCTTTGCTGTTGGGGCAATAATTGTTTTAAGAGAAGTTTAATAATAGATTAGTGCTAGTTTCAATAATTATGTTTCAGCATATTAATTTGTTCTTATGAACTGTCTGATGATAAAAGGCAATTGTACAGTGTAAATCAGTAACAGGTAACAAGAAACTGATTCCGAATAATTCAGTTTTTTTGTTTTGACAATCATATTAATGAAAAAATCTCAACAATGTTTTTAGGTTATTGTCTACAATAAGACTCTCACAACTATTGCAATTTTTTTCAATCTCCGTTCCTTTTATCATTGAAAATAAATATTTTATTCTAAGTATTATACAATTATCGGCAAAACTACGTAAGCATTTATCAGTTTTCTAAATAATAAACATTTTACTGATACACTATCCTGTGACTAAATTATTTTTAATCTTTCCTTTAATTTTAAAGCACAGAAAGCAAATTTAACATTTAACTGTTCGAAAAGTGTTCTGTTAACTACTTTCAAATATGGCAGCATCTGTTGCAGATCCTTTTTATTTTTAACTGACAAGTTGTTTTCAGATTTTTGTGACGGAAAAACAAAGTTTTTTATTAGGTCACTGATAATTCTTTTCCTCAAAATCATGTAGGTGCTCCAGTCATAAAGTTGGATAAACACTTTTCTCGTCTTGACGACATCAGGTGCTTTTTTCACTTGAATCCAACTACATTTGGGAAGATTTACTGTCGTTGTGTTAAAATGTGTACCGCAGCCTTTTTTTAAGAAAAAAAAAGGGTTCTCGTGCTGTCAAACTGGAGCGTAGTAACCAAAACTGGATTGTTAATTGTAGCGTTCTTAGTAAGTTTTATTAGTCCCGTAGATACTTGACACTCCGGCATTCTCACAGTCCCTACGTTTTTTCAATGTGATCAAAATCTCTGTCACACGCTGCAAACAATTTCAAAACTTTGTGGGAGTTACCTGCTTTAGCCTCACCAGTGGGTCGGCATACACTGCTCGTAGAACACACAATTTTAATTTGTTGAGCTGCGAAATTTTTAATAAATCTGTTTTTGTAATGTATTTATCACTCAATCAGTAATTTCCACACTTTCCTAATCTATGGGTACCAATGCTGCTACACGTCGAGAGAAGAACGTAGGCTAGGAGAGTGAACCTCGTCCACACAGCGCTTCAGAATCCATTGGCTGATTGACGGGAGGGTCACTGAGTTAAAACCTAAATTTCTTTGAACGATATGGATCCACTTATTTATTTCTGTCCATAGATGAAAGTGAACGATACCTGTTTCACGTTCAGCAGATCGAATCCTGAATGAAGCAAGAAATGTCTTTGCCAGCCTCCTTGGTTTCCTGTTTCCATTAACTGTAAGGTACTGGAGACAAAGTGTGCGTCGAATATCTTTAGTCGAAGGCCCACTGCGTGGGTACATTGCACTATTGAACCTTTCACATTCACTACAGTCCCCATCTGCTGGTTCGCTTAAGAATATCCTAATTATTCAGAAAATTAACTGAGATTACCTGATTGCACGTTTCAGCTTGGAAATGCTGACAGCATTTTTGAAGACTTTTGAATCAGAATTCACAGTTCCAGTGTATTCGACTAGTCAATAAGTAAAATGTAGTCATTCTCAGTAATTTCTTATTTTACGATACAGTTCACAACACGGGACCACACACAGCCCAAAGCCGCATTGTTGCCAAGGAAAACATGATTCCTTATTCATGGTTTCATAGCTGATCAACTCACACCCATGACAAACACAACAACCAATCACTTGATGATTTCCTTTCGTACATCTTCACCCCATTTCCATTTTAATGCCTTCCAGTTTTTTCCGTTCTTCTTCTTCCTCTTCTTCTTCTAACCACTTTTACTCCACTCTTACTCTACTCCTTTTGTTTTGCCCTTCTTCCTTTTCCACTTTTTCCACGGAACTGCGTCTGCATGGGAACAACACCGACGAAAGCGTCATTTACCGCCGTGCCCTAGCTACCTGCCTGAAGTATACACATCATACGCAGTGTTTCAGCAGAGAGCTTAACCATAGAAATAGATCTTCAGGTCATATAAAACTTCATGTGCCACGACTTAAAACGTGAAAGTGCGCATAAAAGCATGTCATTCGTCGGTAAAACAACGGATGAACCGGCAGATAGGCATCCGATCCGAACCATGCATGTTCAGTAAAACATCTCTAAAACTGTATCAAAAGACGAGCTAGGATAGCACTTTACAAACCACGTCTGATAAGATGGAAACCATCGTCGGTATCCGCGGGGAAATAAACAATTAAAAGAGAGGCAATGCTTGGGAATCGTCAACATAGTAAACTGGCACGTCAGATAGAACTGCACGTCACAGCGCTAGCCACACACTGAAACAAGTTACCGAAGAGTGATATGTTTTTATGGGCACTTGCACCTTTGAAGTCATAGCACATTATGTATTAGTTTTATATGACCCGAAGATATAACTCTACGATATGCAGTCGATCATCATACAGGGAATAACGCAATAAACAGCTATTGCAGCTTTGGACTTTTACTCAGTTTAATACAGACTATTTTACCATCTTTGATTTTAAATCGTTTGAATGTGCTTCATATTATGTAAAAGGTCTTGAGTATTTTATCCATCCTCAGTAACTGCAGCTGCGTATAACGAAATAATAAGCAACCAACTGCAAAATGGAAATTTAATTTTTTTACTGGATTCGGGCACCTAATGCCCTTATTCAGAAGGTTATATCTGTCACATTATTTACGACTGTCACCAATAAGAAGCATACAGCAAATTTCCGTGGTCGTTTTGTTCATGAAATACATGACCACGGCATTTTGCTGTTCGTATATTATTTAATTTGGGGTGGAGCCTCTCCACTCTCCCACCGGCATGACGCCTACCACAGAACGCCTACTGCCATCTCTGCATAGGGGTTGGCGTTCACCACGAGAGGTCTTCGCGGGATGTGGTACTGCGATGCTTGCATACATCTGATTATGGTCTGGTTCACCATTAATACCCGCTCATCTGTGGGGGGGGGGGGGAGGGGATCTGTAATTTTCTGCAACCTTGGAAGCTCTTTCTAGCTGGCTCGAAACATGGAAATTAACCTAAAATATAGATTGGGTCGAAATTTGAACTATGGGTTGGGGTTTGAAGGGCAGAGAGAAAAGTGCCAGGGCAAGAGCCAAGGGAAAAAACCCTCTGCGATAATCTGCTCAGGCAGTAATAGCAGTAGCGGAATGCTTGATAGCAGAGACAGACAGAACACGCAAGGTTTAGGTAAGTTATTAGTGGGTATCGTACAGGTGGGTACAGTTGACGTTGCTATGCGTTTTCACTCGGCGGCTACAGACCGTCAGCGGCGTTGTCCTCTCGGCCAGCATCAGCATACGTGTAACACCTGAGTTCGCAATCGGTTAGTGTCCGATAGGTCATATACCAGATACATAGCGCAGGGTAATGTCGGCAGCTTGTTTGTGCGTTAGTGTGAGAGTTTATCGGCTTCCCTGCAGCTGCCCGTTGGTTGTCTGTGATAGCAGCTCGCATGTCCAGTCAATATTATTGTTGTGTAAGGGCTTGCCGACGTTATCGCTTCTGTGTGTCAGCTCGCCATACGTGGTTTTGCTTCCACCTATTGTCGTAAAGATTAAGAATGAAAAGACTGTCAGAGTGTCTCGAGTGCCTGTATAGTCGTGTGGTGAGTTTGTTGAATACTTTCTTGAAGGTATCAAGGCAGTATTCATTGTGAAGGTCCGCGGTGCGAGTGTAGCGGGGAGCGTTGCTAATGATACGTAGCACTTTTGACCTGCAGGCGGCGCAGGCGTGTAGGAGCTGCGTATCCCCAGACGGGAGCTGCGTACATCATCAGAGGTCTGACCAGTGTCATGTTTATGTACCTCAGTATTCTCCTATTTAGTGTGCCTTTCCTGTTGAGCATAGGAAAGAGTTGTTTTAGCTTCGCGTGCGCTCTCTTGGTAACATAATCTTTGTCGTCTCCCCATGTAAGTTTCCGGTCCACTCAGGACACCGAGGTATCTAACTTTCTCTCGGAAAAATACTGGGTGTGCATGTAGTGTTACTTGTCTACAGTGTTGATGTGTGCTCAGTAGATTCGGTCTGCGTGTGAACAGAACTGCTTCCCACTTGCCAATGTTTAATACGACATCGTTCGAACCAAGGCTCGGCAGTTCTGAGTGTTGTCTGTAATCGTGAATTTACTTTCTATGGTTTCCAATCTGGCGCAGGGATGCCTGTGTCATACACGTAGATGGCTAACGTCTTGTTTTGTCTTGCTGGGAGATCATTTACGTAGAGAATGAACAAGATGGGACCCAGTGTGCTTCCCTGTGGTACTCATGGCTGTTTGTCCTGTACTTCAGTGTCGAAACATCTCTTGATGAGATATGAGTGTAAGAGACGTACAAGCCCATTGGGGAAACCAGCATCGCTTAGTACGCGTATGAGGCCGTTGTGCGAGAGACGATTTAAAGCTTTCTTGATGTCCAGGAACACAGCCCCTGTGGGTTTGCTCATGTGGTGACCGTGTGTTATATATTCAACTACGCGGAGGAGTTGCTGTGTTGTTGACTGGAGGTTGATTAAGCCGAATTGCTCCAGTCCTAGTGTGTCTTTGGCAATGCACTGCCTAGTGATGCATTTTAGTATTACCTTCTCGACAATCTTGATGAGCGAGCACAGCAGACTGATGGGGCGCTAATTTTGTGGGAAGGAGTGTTCTTTCCCTGGCTTCCTAAACATGAGAACCTTGGCTGCCTTCCAAACGTCAGGAAAGCGTTGGTGTTGTATGATAGCATTCGTTATGTGTGTAAGGTATTCTACAGCTCAATCTGAGAACTCCTAAAGAGCAAGGTTTTGGATGCCATCTGGACCAGCATTCTAGTATGTTTCATAGCACATGTGATTTTATTTGTACTAGTACGTCTGATCTCGTTGTGCGAGGGCTGGGCTACAAGTCGTGTAACCTTGTGGTTCGTTTCAAGTGTAAATACTGGGTCTGATGGAACCAGATTTGGCATGAAAGATGCTGCAAGTGTTGCGACCCTAAGCTCTGCCTTCTCCTTCGCAGAGCATGCAGGGCAGTCTGGACCTTGTAGAGTAGGAATGTAGTGTGTCTTCCTGATGAAGTATAGCTGCGACATGCTAGGATGTGTGGCGTCTAGTCTTGCGAGTTATTTCCATCACTCTTCGTTTCCATATGTTTGTATCTTCTCCAATATCAGTCCCTGGAGTCTGTTAACGTGCAGTTTATGGAACAGAAGCGTCGTACACTGCCAGTATTTCTTACGGCAGTCACTCAATGACGTTTACAGTACTCAAAGTCTAACATTTGATTTCATGACATCCACGTCGAATCTTAGTTTGTACAGTGACCGAAAAGTAAGAAAGCGGTCATACATTATCGTGTGCTTCGGTGTAGCACGATTATACAACACATGCGCGTACACCACCGACCGCCAACTATCGATATCACAGTTCATCCAACAATGCTGCATGTTACATTTGGTTTCACACTGCGCGCTTCACAAAAGCATTGCAAAGAATATGAAGCCTACTGTAACACTTTTGCACAATACATTACCACTAGAAGGACCGTAAAGGTGAATCTGACTTGTAAGTGTCGTTTAATAATTATCAAACACCTTAAGTTTTAAATAGGGGTCTTGTATTTCGTTACTTTTAATATATTTGTATGGCTTATAATTTCTGTAAAAGACAAACAGCAGTTACAAAAGCTGAACGAATTATAAAAATTTTTATCCTAAAGGACGGCAGCCGGTCATTTTGACCAGAGTGATATTTTTTAGGTCTCCTGTCTCTTAGCTTACTTTATTTCATTGTTGTGATCTCGTTCCCTCTTTTTCTTTACATTTTATTTTATTTAGTGGAACGGTCGACATACTATAGTTGCTGTGATTTGTCAATATGTTGAACTGTGCGCAAGTTTACTGTCTTATTATTACGGTGCATCGGTGTTTTCATTCAGCTGAGTTTCTTCATTTCCATAAAATCTGGAACCAATATTCTGGACCAGATCTGTCGTCTGTACACTGTCCAGTACGGCTACCGTAGATGGTCTATGCTCACTTTTTAAACTTACTAGACCTTGCCGAATTCGGAGTACGGATCCTTGACAGGGGGACAACAGGAGAAAAATTACCTGGCAAATGTTTCTTCCCTCATTATCAGGAGAAATCTTCTTTTGTAAGTATAATTGAGGAAAGGGGCTGTTCATACATTCACTGTGACTGCTGGAATATACACTGAAGAGCCAAAGAAACTGATACACCTGCCTAATATCGTGGTGGGCCCCCGCGAGCACGAAGAAGTGCCGCTAAACGATGTGGCATTACTAGACTAATGTCTGAAGTAGTGCTGGAGGAAACTAACACCATGAATCCTGCAGGGCTGTCCACAAATCGTTAAGAGCACGAGGAGGTGAAGATCTCTTCTGAACAGCACGTGGCAACGCATCCTAGATGTGCTCAATAATGTTCAAGTCTGGGGAGTTTGGTGCCCAGCGGGAGTATTTAAACTCTTAAAGCCTCTCTGTAGCAACTCTGGACGTGTGGGGTGTCGCATTGTTCTGCTGGAATTGCCCAAGTCGGTCTGAAAGGACAATGGACATTAATGGATGAAGATGATCAGACAGGATGATTACGTACGTGTCACCTGTCACACTCGTATCTAGACATATCAGGGGTCCCATATCACTCCAATTGCACGCGCCCCATACCATTACAGAGCCTCCACCAGTTTGAACAGTCTCCTGCTGACATGCAGGGTCCATAGATTCATGAGGTTGTGTCCATACCCGTACTCGTCCATCCGCTCGACACAATTTAAAACGAGACTCGTTCGACCAGGCAACATGCTTCCAGTCATCAACAGTCGGTGGTGACGGGCGCAGGCGGGGGATAAAGGTTTGTGTCGTGCAGCCATCAACGGTATACAATTGGGCACTCGGCTCCGAAAGCCCATATCGATGATGTTTCATTGAATGGTTCGCACGCTAACACTTTTTGACGTCCCAGCAGTGAAATGTGCAGCAGTTTGCCGAAGGGCTGCAGTTCTGTCACATTGAACGGTTCTCATCAGTAGTCGTTGGGCCCGTTCTTGCAGATCTTTTTCCGGCTCCTGATATTCACGGTACACTCGCGAAATAGTCATACGGGAAAATCCTCACTTTATCGCTACCTCGGAGATGCGGTGTCCCATCGCCCGTGTGCCTACTGTAACAAGCAGCGGTAACCGATCTGATAACTGCGTCAGACACTTGTTGCCGACATCAGCGCCGTATTTTGTTTACGTATCTCTGAATTTGAATAAGCATGTCTGTACCAGTTTCTTTGGCGCTTCAGTGTATAGGATACCAGTGCGGAAGACTTTCCAGGATGCAGATGTTCAAATAAAGCTTAAAATGTGCATGTCGAGTGCAAGAAATTCATGGTTGATCGATGTGTGGGAACTGTTCAGTGCTGGTGTACAATACCTTTTGAAAAACATGGTGGCGTTTACTGAACATGTCACAGAGAAAGACAAGGTTATTTTCTGGAAAGTGCCATAGCAGTTTACGACGATTTTTTCTTTTCGTTTCCTAAGAGAAACGTGTTTACGAGTTGCTTGGGGTTTTGATTCAGATCAAGCCTTAGAATAAAATCGATATTTTGTAACCATATGTTTATCTGGATTTGTAATTTTAGTAATATTTTTAGTTTTATGAATATTGTATTTACGGTGTATCCCTCAGTCCCTTTTTCCTTTAATTAACTATAGTTTCTATAGGAAAATTTAAGCATAACACATCAGTAGCGTGAGAACAATATACTAGTGACATTTAAAGACACCGTACTGAATTAATTTACTGAGTTAAACTGAAAAAAATTAATATTAACGTCACAGGTCAAACTGAACGTTAGAACTCCTTCTAGGTATTTCGCTAACGCCGTTCTTCTAGGTGCTAAAGGTATTCATGTAGCAATATTAATAAAGCAAAAAGCAAAAGGACAAATGAACAAATATTCTAAACCATCATTTTTGCCACCAGTTACATCGCCGGGAGTCCAAAGTTCGATGGCACCGTGCCCTGTGAACATGATGGGCTACTTCCAAATAACGAACTGCGTTAACCACAGTGGCTTCGCCCTGCAAAAATGCTGGGCTGTTATCGTCTGGCCACTAGCGCATCACAATCTCAACGCGCCACCTCAGCTTTGTGCGTCTTCTTGAGGCACGGCATTCTCCACTGCACTGGCTGTCACATCGCTGTGGGCTGACGTCAGGCTTTGTCCACTGGACGAGGGCACAAGCCTGTGTCAGCCCCAGCTCGTTACATCAATAATGTTGACTTTTACTGAGCCGTCTTGATGCAGCCACAGGCACCTTCCATAGACTCCTCACTTCTTGAGCCGCCGAAGACTGGCAACGTGTGCGTAGTTGAGGATCTACGAGAATATTCGAACGATCGAAACAACGCTCGACCACCTCTCAATGGCGGTCTTTGGAACCAACGGTTAAGTCGTCTGTTGAGAATGTGAACCTTATCAGAAAGAAAGCACTCCATATACCCCTCCCCCACTCGTGCTTAAATATTTGATTCTCTGTAGACACAACCCTAGATATAAGTCTCTATCTTCGACAAAGATCTCATCTGTCACACACAGCCACTTCTGCACGCGTTTCGCTTTTGGCTGCAAAATTTCACTCACTTATGCTCAGTATTTGTTGACTCCGGAAGCGCATTTCTCTCTTTGGAAAACAAATATATCCTCTATAGCTTTTGTCTTAATATCTACAAATTATTAATATGAGAAGTATCGAGAAAATCACGGAATGGAAGGGATATTAATGTTTGTGATGACGAAATATTGAACTGTATTAATCCAGTATTACTGTTAGCCATTAATCAGAGATAGCTTCATACTAGGTTAGTGTACAATCATCGTTTCCTTGTCGTTGCTTTATTTGATTTATTCGTGTAAATACAGCTCTGCCACCGTAGCCAGTGTTTGCGGCGTCTAAGAAGCTGGGAGGCGGTTTTCTCAGTTAGCGCAGGGTGCTGTGTTTACTGTTGCTCCATCGTGTCCTCGCTAATACAGTGTGCTCCAGTAATCGCGTTACCTCTCGTTAGCGCCGCTCCTGACTTCCCAGGAAATGAAGACCTGCCTCACAATTAGTAGCCTCAAAACCGCAGACCCGTTTGCAGACAGCTGAAGGACGCGAGTTCAGAAATTACGTTGTCTATACAAGCAAGAAATCGTGGCAGAATAATCAGTTTTCTGACGTGTGTAATGTAAATGACTCGTAAATTTATGAAGGTCATTAATTAATCTTAAAACGAATTGTGTAACACATTTTCTCTGTTACATTTTACGTATTTTTAATAATATTCGTATTTTTGGTACAAAAGTGGCAGTTTGATATAGAAGTTGTTCGATCCGTTTTACCTGCTTTATATAGAAATATGAACCACAGCCGCGCGTTCTGCGGCGTCATGTCACGGGTTGCGCGGCCCCTCCCGCCGGAGGATCGAGTCCTCCCTCGATCATGGGTGTATGTGTTGTTCTTAGCATAAGCTAGTTTAAGTTAGTCTAAGTAGTGTGTAAGTCTAGGGACCGACGACTTCAGCAGTTTGGTCCCTTAGGAGTTCACACACATTTGCACATTCATGAGCTATGTCTAAAGAAAGTAAGGCATTTAGATGTTTTTGTTTATTCAGTTGATTTTCACCGAATCTTGCGTTCCAGCTTCTGAATCACTACTGGCACTAACCTGGAAACTAAATGGTAGTACTGTTACTTAAAAATTATCCGCTAATACCTGAGATCACCTTCTGCAGTAGGTAAAATATCTTGAGAGATAATGACTTTAATTGAGAGCAGAAACTGGCAGCTTTGCAGAAACCTTCAGTTGGATCTAAAGTAGTACCTCGGTAGAATTCTAACTAACACAAAGTGCTAATTCATAAACAGAGTTTTTAATACAGTTTATCAGCATTCTCAATTTTAATGATTGCATCCAATGTTTTTCTGCTCCAAATACTGCTATATAATCTAATTATCCATGAGTCAATCGTTTGAACAGTTAGTAACAGAGTGATCTTTCGGCTTCTGAGGCCACATTGTGTTAGCTGGCACAAGCGCCTCATTGAGTAACGCTGTTGCTGCGGAATAAGATTCTAAAAGTTCGTCTGCGTTGTTTATGTTTAGCGTATACATGGCATCTTGTTGTATTTAACAGAGCGGTGATTCAGCTAAGCCGTTCAACTCTGAACCGCATAAGATATCATATTTCTGACCACACAGAGATGAATTGTGAGAAACTCCTCATTAAATGACGTATAGTCTCTTTTCATAGCAGTATCAATTAAAAGTTTATCGATATCAACTTACCTTTTTCGTCTTTGATAATAGTTTCTCCTGCTTTCCCTGTTGGAAATGAGATGAATACAATGAACTCTAATAAAACAAGTGCATTAACAGTCAACTACAGCCAGGACTGATATTTAGATGAAAGAAATAATTCTTCAACTTACAAAGACACCAAGTGTCTCATAGCGTCATGTGTGTGTGGTGGTCTTCGGTCCAGAGACTGGTTTGATGCGGCTCTCCATGCTCTTTACCCTGTGCAAGCTTCTTCATCTCCCAGTACCTGCTGCAACATACATCCTTGTGAATCTGTTTCGTGCATACATCTCTTGCTCTCCCTCTACGATTTTTACACTCCACGTGCCCTCAAGTTCTGAATTGGTGATCCCTTGATGCCTCAGAATATGTACTACCAACCGATCTCTTCTCCTAGTCAAATTGTGCCACAAACTCCTCTTCTCCACAATTCTGTTCAATACCTCCTCGTTAGTTATGTGATCCACCCATCTAATCTTCAGCATTCTTCTGTAGCAACACATTTCTAAAAGCTTCTATTCTCTTCTTGTCTAAACTATTTATCGTCCATGTTTCACTTCCATACAAGGCTACACTCCATACAAATACTTTCAGAAACGACATCCTGACACTTAAATCTATACACGATGTTAACAAATTTCTCTTCTCCAGAAACGCTCTCTTTGCCATTGCCAGCCTACATTTTATATCCTACCTACTTCCACCATCATCCGTTATTTTGCTCCTCAAGTAACAAAACACCTTTACTACTTTTTGTGTCTCTTTTCCTAATCTAATACCATTAGCATCACCCGATTTAATTCGACTTCATTCCATTATCCTCGTTTTGCTTTTGTTGGTGTTCATCTTATATCCTCCTTTCAAAACACTGTCCATTCCGTTCGACAGCTCTTCCAGGTCCTTTACTGTTCCCGACAGAATTGCAATGTCATCGGCAAACCTCATATTTTGCATTTCTTCTCCATGGATTTTAATTTGTACTCCGAATTTTTCTTTTGTTTCCCTTAATGCTTGCTTAATATAAACATTGAATAACATCGAAGATAGGCTACAACCCTGTACCACTTTCTTCCCAGCTTCTGCTTCCCTTTCAGGCCACTCATCTCTTTTAACTGCCATCTGGTTACTGTACAAATTGTAAATAGTCTTTCGCTCTCTGTATTTTATCCCTGCCGCCTTCAGAATTTTAAAGAGAGTATTCCAGTCAACATTGTCGAAAGCTCTCTCTTAGTCAACAAATGCTGGAAATGTATATTTGCTTAATCTTTCTTCTAAGATAAGTCGTAGGGTGAGTATAGCCTCACGTGTTCCAACGTTTCTGCGGAATCCAAACTGTTCTTCTCCGAGGTCGGCTTCTACCACTTTTTCCATTCATCTGTAAAGAATTCGTGTCATTATCTTCCAGCCGTGACTTATTAAACTGATAGTGCGGTAATTTTCACACCTGTCGACACCTGCTTTCTTTAGGATTGAAATTATTATATTCTTCTTGAAGTCCCAGGGTACTTCGCCTGTCTCCTACATCTTGCTCACCAGATGGTAGAGCTTTGTCATGGCTAGCTCTCCCAAGGCTATCAGTAGTTCTAATGGAATATTGTCTACTCGCGGGGCCATGTTTCGAATTAGGTCTCTCAGAGCTCTCTCAAACTCTCCAAACAGTATCATATCTCCCATTTATCTTAATCTACTTCCTCTTCCATTTCCATAATATTGTCCTCAAGTACGTCGCCCTTGTATAGACCCTCTATATACTCCTTCCACCTTTCTGCTTTCTCTTCTTTGCTCAGAACTTGGTTTCCATTTGATATTCGTACAAGTGGTTCTCTTTTCTCCAAGGGTCTCTTTAATTTTCCTGTATACAGTATCTAATTTGCCACTCGTGATATATGCCTCTACATCCTTACATTTGTCATTTTGCGCTTCCTGTCGATCTCATTTTTGAGACGTTTCTATTCCTTTCTCCCTGCTTCATTTACTGCATTTTTATATTTTCTCCTTTCATCAATTAAATTAAATATTTCTACTGTTACTCAAGGATTCTACTAGCCCTCGTCTTCTTACCTTCTTGATCCTCTGCTGCCTCCACCGTTTCATTTCTCAATGCTTCCCATTATACTTCTACTGTATTTCTTTCGCCCGTTCTTGTCAATCTTTCCCTAATGCTCTCTCTGAAGCCCTCTACAACCTCTGGTTCTTTCAGTTCAACCAGGTCCCATGTCCTTAAATTCCCACCTTTTTGCAGTTTCTTCCGTTTTAATCTACAGTTCATAACCAATAGATTGCGGTCGGAGTCCACATCTGCCCCTGGAAATGTCTTACAATTTAAAACTAGTTTCTAAATTTCTGTCTTACCATTACCTAGTCAATCTAAAAGTTTCTACTGTCTCCAGGCCTCTTCCATGTATACAACCCTCTTTCATGATTCTTGAACAAAGTTTTAGCTATGATTAAGTTGTGCTGTGTGCAAAATTCTACCAGGCGGCTTCCTCTTTCATTTCTTAGCCCCAATCCATATTCACCTACTACGTTTCCTTCTCTCCCTTTTCCTACACTCGAATTCCAGTCACCCATGACTATTAAATTTTCGTCTCCCTTCACTATCTGAATAATTTCTTTTATTTCATCATACATTTCTTCAATTTCTTCATCATCTGCAGAGCTAGTTGGCATATAAACTTGTACTACTGTAGTAGGCGTGGCCTTCGTGTGTATCTTGGCTACAATAATGCGTTCACTATGCTGTTCGTAGTAGCTTACACGCACTCCTATTTTTTTTATTGATTATTAAACCTACTCCTTCATTACCCTTATTTGATTTTGTATTTATAACCCTGTATTCATCTGACCAGAAGTCTTGTTCCTCTTCACTAATTCCCAATATATCTAACTTTAACCTACCCAGTTCCCTTGTAAATTTTCTCACTTACCTGTCGGACAGAGGGATATGACATTCCACGCACCGATCCGTAGGACGCCAGTTTTGTTTCTCGTGATAACGACGTCCTTCTGAGTATTCCCCGCCCGGAGGTCCGAATGGGGGACTGTTTTACCTCCTGAATATTTTACCCAAGAGGACGCCATCATCATATAACGATACAGTAAAGCAGCATGCGCTCGGGAAAAATAACGGCTGCAGTTTCCCCTTGCTTTCAGCCGTTCGCCATGCCTGCACAGCAAGGCCGTTTTGATTTATGTTACAAGGCCATATCTGTGAATCATCCAGACTGTTGCTCCTGCAACTAAAGCAAAGGCTGCTGCCCCTCTTCCGCAACCACACGTTTGTCTGGCCTCTCAACAGATACCCCTCCGTTGTGGTTCCACCTACAGTAAGGCTATCTGTAACGCTGAGGCACCTATGCTTCATCCACCAACGGCAAGGTCCATGATCCATAGTATTTACCTTACAAGATTAGGCCCGGAGGACTGCCCTTAGCTCCAAGGCCCCTCTTCCAGTGGATTACATTTCTTTCCTTCTGCCACCAGTCATTCTCTTTGGTGATCTACAGCAAGTCTCCTTGGATTACGTTTCTTGCACCGTGTGCTCTAGTTCCGTGGTCAATAATATTCAAGGTCCATCGGCGATTTATGCAACCGAACGATATGACTAACCTTAGAAGCTGATTGTTTCTCATTTGGTCTACAGCATTTGACCTTTTGTAGATCTCATCCAGAACACAATTACAGAAGAGCCTCCATTCCACAGTGATCTAATCTTAGCACCAAACCATAGATTTTTCTTAAGGCTTTCCGCTCTAAAAGGAGAAAATTATTTCTGTACTCTTTTTGGAACATTCGCAAGTTTCACAACCATAAATCCCTACGGGCTGTATCAGCGCTTTTTTAAAATTTATTTATTGATTTATTTATTTATTTATTGGCAACTGAAGTTTGAAATTCATTGAGAGACTGCGCAATTCAATATAAATCTGTCTGAGACTGTAATACGATCAGTAATCACTTTACATGTAACTCGTTATAAATGAAAGCTTTTAGCTTTTACTATTGTCCACGTTTTCCAACTCTCGTACTAATTGCTGACGTAATCTGCACACAGTAATCGATGTCGGAAGCGAGGACAGTCTGTGACCTTTTGTGAAGTCAGGGACACGTTCTTTTGTGGGAGGTGTCTCAATGACGGCTCAGCACGGCTTCGTGGCTTAAGGTGGTGGTGGTGGTTAGTGTTTAACGTCCCGTCGACAACGACGCCATTAGAGACGGAGCGCAAGCTCGGGTTAGGGAAGGATTGGGAAGGAAATCGGCCGTGCCCTTTCGAAGGAACCATCCCGGCATTTGCCTGAAACGATTTAGGGAAATCACGGAAAACCTAAATCAGGATGGCTGGAGACGGGATTGAACCGTCTTCCACCCGAAAGCGAGTCCAGTGTGCTAACCACTGCGCCACCTCGCTCGGTCGTGGCTTAAGGCATGGACAGCGTTCGAACAGGACAAATGGAGAGGGTGCATGGAGGTATGTATGTATCGAACCGGGCACTTAGAAACGACAGAGAGGCTTCATCCAGCCGTAGCCCTCAGTGGTTCACAACCCCGCAACAGGCCACAGCAGTTCACCCTCCTCATCGCCGTCCGACACCGAACCCAGGTTTATGCACCAGTGGTTCAAAATGGCTCTGAGCACTATGGGACTCAACATCTTAGGTCATAAGTCCCCTAGAACTTGGAACTACTTAAACCTAACTAACCTAAGGACATCACACGCACCCATGCCCCAGGCAGGATTCGAATCTGCGACCAGTGGTTCCGCTTCAGCGCTAGATGCGTGGCTTTTTAGTAGAGACGACTGACTTGCAAATTTACCTTAAGATTGCTTTCTCACACTCTTGTCTCAAGCTACCAGTAAGGCGGAGGGGTGCGCAGTTTAACCAAATAACTCAGAGAAACGATTTGAAGTTTTTAACGAGCCATTTCGAAAGGTAGGATTTAACATGATTTCTCCACTGAGACCCCCAATCTCGATTCATGATGGAGATAAATCGGTCTCTCAATCGTATATTCGAATCGCAGGCAAGCTATATGTATCTAATTCTCATTATTTTTAAAATTGTTGGTATTTCGTTATATGGTGGCGTAGAATGTCTTGTACTGGGTGTTGTGGCATGACTTGAATTAATGATTAAGTTAACTATAATAATCCCGAATTTATTTTCCTTGCCATTGTTGAAATGATAGTTGAACCGCAAGGATTCTGTGTAACATACAATGCGTGGCGAGTGCCTTTGCTAACAGCACAACATCGTCTGCAGTGCCTTTCCTGGGATCGGCTGGACCCTAGACGACTAGAGAACCGTAGCCTGGTGACACTAGTCCCGATTTCAGTTGATATGGGCTGATGGTGGGGTTCTAGTGCAGGGCAGGCCCCACAAAGTCGTGTACCCAAGTTGTTAAACAGGCTGTGCAAGCTGGTGGTGGCTCCGTAGTGGTATGGGCCGTGCTTACATGGAATGGACAGGGTCCTCTGGTCCAAAGGAACCGATCATCGACTAGAAATGTATATTCCTAAATGTTGTCATCTGTGAGTGCATTTATTGATTACGCTACTAATAAAAAATATAATTACACAGTGGTATCGAAACTTAAGCGATTGGATGAATTGAATTCTGGGTAGCACCATGTAAAACAAATTGTAATGACTTGTCCGCGGAATAAGATAATATTGTTGACAAATGAAGATTCTAAAATACGTGAGACAAATTAGGCACTTAAGTAGCTGTATGAAAATAACATCATAATTTAAAACAGAAAATAATTTAAGACATTCATTACAGTTTGGGCACAAGATCGCAGCCAACAGACCAAACGTACGAATCATTCCACCGCAAGAACGTTACAATGTGTTATGAAATGCGTAAAAGTGAAACAATAGCATATCAGCTCTAGAAAAGTCCTTCAAACAAGTACGTGGATGGCTTCTGAAATTTCGCAGAAACAGAACGTTGCGTGTGCGGCATAAACGAGGGGCGTCGCTTTCGATTCCATTCATGCGGGTATGAATTCATTCCGCCCCACAGAGGCCGTCCTGTCGCATTTGACGCGTGGCCGCCTAAAAACGCGGGCGCTGTGAAGCTGCGGTCATTGCAAATCTCTCGTCGTTGCAGCGCATTCGCAGTTTTCAGGCACATTGAGTACCTCGTTGAAGTGTCCGTAACTGAATGGGTTAACGATCCATATTACCTAACAATATATCTCATCTGTCTAAAGTCTCTTGTTTTACAATAACTTGGTTTGAAAAATAAAATTCGATCATAATAATTGTCTAAACCACGATGTACTTTTGAAAATGTGAAAAAAAAACAAAAACAAAACAACGAAATACAGCAAATACACCCGTATTCCGACTCGTGTACTACACGGGTAGCAAATTGTAAACGGTCGCAATCACAACCGTGAAACCCGATCTGCCGTGTTTGTGCAGTGTCGTCCAGCTACTGCGAAATTCTCAAGTAACGCATAGTGACGATCACAGAAATATTACGACGACCTTGGCCAGTTCTGATTTTAAGAAGATGTCACGATGTTGAAACGTCCCCTTAGAACAATTATACACGACTGTGCTGATAAACCTCTTACACTATTTGCTTCTCAAACAGCTGAGCAAAACTGAACGTACTCAAACATTCACTAAAGTGACACACAATATTTTTAGCGCAACGCAATCTGACTATCAAAGATCCCTGCAAAAGAATGGCCCTGAGTAACATTAAACTATACCTTTCACAAATTACTTACCTCACAAAAATCTTCGTTACTCGAACTACTGCAATACAGCGAGCGCCACTACTGCCAGCCAAATAAAAGATTCAAACTACTGAAGGCCCTAACTACTGATAGGGATAGTTAGCAAATGAAAGATTTTAATAGAGAACAAACAATGTATTTATCTTAATAATCATAATATATATTGCAGTTCAATTTCAAAACTCCGCCATCTTTCTCCCCACATCCACCACTGCTGGCGGCTCACCTCCAACTGTGCAACGCTACGCGCTGTTCACATCCAGCTGCCGCTGCCTAACACTACAATGGCAGACAACAATGTAAACTAGCCACAGACTGCACACAGCACAGCCAGTGATTTTCATATAGAGCGCTACGTAACGTTGCCAATAAGAAAACATAAACAGCCTACTTACATAAAGAAAACATAAACAGGCTACTTACATAGCCCCCATGCTCCCCACAAAAAATTTTACAAAATATTTTTGGGCAGTGGCCAATAATGATTTGAAAAAAAATTTCATAATTACAATAACAAAGATATCAAATGCACACACTTATTTATACAATGTTGGTCAAAAGCTAAAATTTTCTCACAGTCCATAAAGACAGTCCTGATCATTCATCATAATAGTAATTACAGTTTTTTTTCACAAAGTCTCATTAGTAAAAAAATTGCACACAGAAGTAGTGGATTTCCATGCAGTCTTGAAGGAGTAGTGTTGTCCTTCCAACGGTAAGACAGTGCTGACTCTTGACATGCTGACAGGTAATGGGCCACAACAGAGCGAACCCACAGCAGAGTCATTCGACGTTTTGAAGAAGATTGGTAGGTAGGTCATCACAGAGCAGACCCACTGTAGTCCTTGTAGAGATGGCCAGCAGCCATCTGTTGCGACTGTGCAGGTGCACAATCACCATTGAAGAGTCTTGCGGATAATAGAGCAAGTCCATAACCACCACTTGTGCACTCACAAAGTTTTTGGAATTGTCCTTATAACGAGCAATGCTGTTATCCAGTCCCTTGCTGAATTATCAACACACGTGCAAACACTATCAGTCCCTACTTCTCACATATTGTCCATATACTATGACCAACAGAAACGTGTGCAGTGAAATGGAACTTACAAGTTACTTAATTTGATTAACTGGTGTCAATTACAATATTATAACATGAGAATACAATGACAAAGGTACAAAATACGTCATTAAAGAACATCCTGGCAAGATCTCCTCAGTATTTCCCGTGTGCATAGCAATATATTATGTGATCAAAACTATCCAGTCATCTAGCTGAAAATGACTTATAAGTTCATGGCGCCCTCCATCCGTAATGCTGGAATTCAATATGGTGTTGCCCCATCCTTAGCCTTAATGACTGCTTCCACTCTGGCAGGCATACGTTCAGTCAGGCGCTGGAAAGTGTCTTGGGGAATGGCAGCCCATTCTTCACGGAGTGCTGCACTGAAGAGAGGTATCGATGTCGGTAGGTGAGGTCTGGCACGAAGTCGGAGTTCCAAAGCATCGCAGAGATTTTCTATAGGATTCAGGTCAGAACTCGGTGCAGGCCAGTTCACTACAGAGATATTATTGTCGTGTAACCACTCCGCCATAGGCCTTGCATTATGATCATCTGCTCGATCCTGTTGAACGATACAGTCAGCAGCCCCGAACTGCTCTTCAGCAGTGGGAAGGAAGAAGTTGCTTAAAATATCAGTGTAGGCCTGTGCTGTGATAGAGCGACGCGAAACAAAACAAGGGGTGCAAGCCCCCTCCTTGAAAAACACGACCACACTATAACACCACCGCCTCCGAATTTTAATATTGACACTACACACGCCGGCAGATGACGTTCTCTGGGAATTCGGCATACCTCAACCTGATATCGGATCGTCACATTGTGCACCGTGATTCGTCACTCCACACAAGGTTTTTCCACTGTTGGATCATCCAATGTTTACGCACCTTACGCCAAGCGAGGCGTCGCTTGGCATTTACCGGCGTTATGTCTGGCTTTGAGAAGCCGCTCGACCATGAAAGCGTAGTTTTCTCACCTCCCGGCTAACTGTCATAGTAATTACAAGTGCATCTTGATGCAGTTTGGAATTCCTGTGTGATGGTCTGGATAGATGTCTGCCTGTTACACATTACGACCCACTTCAACTGTCGGGGTCTCTGTCAGTCAACAGAGGAGGTCGGCCTGTACGCTTTTGTGCTGTATGTGTCCCTTCACGTTTCCACTTTACTATCATATCGGAAGCAGTGGACCTAGGGATGTTTAGGAGTGTGCAAATCTCGCCTACCGACGTATGACACAAGTGACACCCAATCACCTGACCAGGTTCGAAGGCCGTGAGTTCCGCGATGTGCCCCATTCTGCTCTCTCACAATGTCTAATGACTACTGAGGTTGCTGATACGGAGTACCTGGCAGTAGGTGCAGCACAATGCTCCTAATATGAATCGTGTGTGTTATGGGGCGGGGGGGGTCAGGATTCTTTTGATCACATAGTGTATAAAAATTCATTCTGCTGGACTAAAAAAAAAATTCCAGGATTCTAGGTCTCCCATGTTTCTATTTGAGAATCACTTGTTCATTTAGACGTCAGCTCGATCGTACAAGGAGACAGACTTGAGTTATTTTTTGTTTATTTTGTAACCAACACAAAGTTATCAGTCTCACTTACAATCCAGAAAAAGCTGTAATGCTGACAACCTACATTTCCGAGACAAAATTATCTCGCAAACGGTGGTAGTACACATACCTCAGCTTTTCACAATCTCCCCTCTTGTCGTAACATTATCATATACAGATATTTTAAATAACAGTATTGTTAGCTGATTGCATATAGGAACTTTAAACTGGGTGCTTCGTGAAATGACAGTTGTTTCATTACCACATGTAATTACTTGATTGAAATAGGTTCAGTAAGAGGAGACTACAAAGGATAATACTTCAGAAATACGTTAGTCTTCCACTATAATTTAAAATTGTCAAAATGCAGAAATTAGCAAGAAAAGTCCTTTTATAGGCTGTACAAGGATTTTCATTTGTACGCTCAGATGCGTTTTGCCTTTCTAACAAGAGTGTCCTGAAATATTACATCATTCGTCTTCAAACATTGGTCTTTACATTTAAAACGATTCACAGAAATACTTACGGTAAAAGGAAATCTTGCTTACAGTAAAAGATTTAATTTATCACTTGAAGACCATACGGTTTTCTCTCAACGTGGTAACCGAGTGAAATGGGCACTTTTTGGCGTAGAGTCTCTGAAATTTCGTAACGTAACACTAAGCTAGTGCCATTTTGGGTGTCTACAGCGACACCGGTATCAGTAAGTGTGTTTATGAATGAAATAAACAGGCGGTGGTGGCAGCCAATGAGAAATGGCTGCAGTAAGAAAATGAATAAATCGAAAAGATACGATCGTCGGAAGGACTGGTTCAGCAGATAGGAAAGTCAAAACAACCTTCAATGAAATTAATAGCAAGAGTGGTAACAGTAAGAATTTACTGGGAACCCCACTGTTAATCGCAGATGAGAGGGCAGATAGCGGGGAAAGAGTATATCGATGCCATCTATGGCGGGGAGGACTTAGCTGATGAAGTGAAAAAAAAAGGAAATGGGACTTGGTATGGAAGACACAGGGGACCCACTGTTTGAATCAGAATTTAAGAGATCAGGAAGATCTGGGATCAAACAATGCACGATAGATAACATTCCATCAGAACTTCTAAAATCATTTGAGCAGTGGCAACAAAACGACTATTCACGTTGGTCTGAAGAATCTAGGAGGTTTGTGACGGAGCGTCATAATTTCGGCAGAATATTATCCTCACAACTGCAAAAATACGGAAGATACGAAGGGCAGGTAAGTGTGAGAACTATGGCACATCCTACACATCAGGTCATACGCCCAAGTTTCCCACAAAAATAATATACAGAAGAATGAAAAGAAAACTGAGCAACTGTTGGATGACGATGAGCTTCGTTTAAGGAAATGCAAAGGCGCCAGAGAGGGAATTGTGACGTTGCGCTTGTTACAGGAAGCAAAACTGTAGAAATATTAAGACACACTCAGAGGGTTTGTCGGCACACAACATGCATGTAAAATGATACAAGATGTTAGAAATTCTGAGAAAAATAGGAGTAAGCTATCGGGAAAGGTGTTATACAATATATAAGAGATCCGAGACGAAACAATAATATTGGAAGATTAAGAACGAAGCACTCGGATTAAAAAGTGCGTAAGAAAGAAATCCAGCCTTGCACCCCTGTTGTACATCAGACAAGTGCTCAAGAGACAGATTGAAATTTAGGGTGAGAGGATACCTGTGGGAAGACTCGCTGATGACCCTTAGTGAAAGTGACGAAGAATTACAGGATGTACTGCATGAAATGAACGGTCTAATGAGTGCAGCATATGGATTGAGAGTAAACTAGAAAAGGACAAAAGTAATGAGAAGTAGGAGGAACGAGAACAGTGAGAAACTTAACATCAAAAGTATTCTTCAGCAAGTAGACGAAGTTAAGGAAATCTGCTAACTTGGGAACATAGTAACACACGATGGAAGAAGCAAGTAGTAACTAAAAAGCAGACCAGCACAGGCAAAGAGGGCTTTCCTAGTTAAAAAAAAGTACTGATGTCAGATGTAGACCTCAATATGAGGATGAAATTTCTGATAATGTACGTTTGTAGCACATCATCGTATGGTAGTGAAATATCGACAGTGGGGAAACCGAAACAGACTGACAATACGGTAACTGAAGAAAAGTTCGTGCCAAGATCTGCCCAATTGACGCGTCAGATTGCCAAAATTCCAAGGAGGTTGAAGGAGCGTCTCAAGACACGTCTTCCCTCGTCGTCGGTGCTCGGTTCGAAGCGGGACTCATCACTGAAGATAATTCTATTCCAGTTAATGAGATTTCAAGTCAGAAACGTGTCTGGAGACACCCTGGACAGCTCTTGGATACCAACCTCACTGAAGCCCGCTATACGGCTCAAGAATCAGGAATGATGGTCTGGGATGCCGTTTCACTTCATAGTAGAACTCCTTCGGTTACCATCCGCGGCAGCGTTATAGTACAGCGGTAAGTTGGCGTTATTCCACGCCCCCTTTCTGTTGATATCCATGCCAAGACATCCTTTGCTTACATTTCAACGAGACGATGCCCGTCCCGCCCGCATCTCGTGGTCGTGCGGTAGCGTTCTCGCTTCCCACGCCCGGGTTCCCGGGTTCGATTCCCGGCGGGGTCAGGGATTTTCTCTCCCTCGTGATGGCTGGGTGTTGTGTGCTGTCCTTAGGTTAGTTAGGTTTAAGTAGTTCTAAGTTCTAGGGGACTTATGACCACAGCAGTTGAGTCCCATAGTGCTCAGAGCCATTTGAACCATTTGATGCCCGTCCGCAATCGGCGAGAGTTTCTACCCTACCTCGGCCAGCTAGATCGCTGGAACTCTCCCCAGTTGAAAACGTTTGGAGCATTACGGGCAGGGTCCTCCAACCAACACGGGATTTTCTCCATCTAATGGGCCAGTTGGACAGAATTTGACACATATGCCTCAGGAGGACGTCCAGCAGCTTTAACAATCGTTGCCATGCCGAATAACGGATTGCATAAGGGCGAGAGGTGAACCAAAACGTTTCTGACTTGCTGAAATTGTGAAGCGCTTTCTCTTGAATAGAACATCCACTTTTACTGGAATTGTAATCATTAGTTTTTCTGTACTTGTGCATCACATCTACTGATTTCAAATCATTTTAGAGTAATTCTTTCATAGTTCACAGTTATTTCTTTTCCTGAGAGTGTATAATGCGTACGAATAGTAACTTAGCTGTTTGACATCCTTCGTAGCGTTATCATTCAATGGCCAGCAGTGTAGGTATAAATGTCTATATCAGACTGGGAGCGTATGGAAATAAGAATTAAACTCTCGTCGTAGGGACATTTACATGAGGAAATAGCTGAAAAATCACAAAAAGGGGGATGTCTAGTGCAGTGGTCTTCAACCATTCTGAGACCAGCACGATTCACTGCAGTCAGATGATAGCAAGTGGCACCCAGACTCCTTTTACCAACAACATTTGACAGCTTTAGAATTAAAAAGAATTTTCTTGAAAGATTCTGATTTTTAAAATGACGTGAGATAAATGATATTTAGTTTTTGTTCCTTTTCTGTATAAAGATGTGTTATCGAATCAATGAGACTATTCTTACCGCTTATTTCTAAAAACCTTCTGTAATAGAGTAAAGAAGCACTTCTCAGTGGATCACATGTGCTACCTACAACTCCTTCTGAGAAAAGAAAGCTTACTATCCTCATTTAAAGTAGACAATTGTTGCAAAATAAGCTTCCCCTGCACCACACCCCTCCCTAGTGACATTTGTTTCACCTACACCCCGCACACCGTTTAACTCAACCAAATTAAGCTCTGTGCACTATATTTAGGTCTACTGTTTATAAATCACTTGATTGCTGCACTCTATGATCTCATGTATTGATACCATCCCACAAGCATCGTAGCAAAGGAATTGCAAGCTTCCGCGAAACGCCAATACCTATCATGTGGAACCCGAGAGATCCTCTGGATCACGCCCATTGAGTCACACCTCTAGTGGCCGCCCTCTGCGGCCGCAATAGGACGGCCGACAGCAGTCACACAGACCACTCGCGCTTGGAGCCACTTCGCAACGTGATGCTACACAGACGCCGCCTGATCGCTAATCCGTCTGCATCGTTCCTGCTCTAGTAAAGAGAGACTTTTTCTTGTGGACACTGTGATAACTATACTCCACTTCTTGCAATATTAATTGTATTGTCTCTTCGTACAAGCTAAGTAAACCTTCTGTTTGCTGTGCTACTTGTTCAGTATTCATTTCTGCTTCCGTCGAGCTTACCTATGACTACAGTTGCCGCACCACTCTATAGCAGACTCCTTACTCCTAAACTGGAAGAAATTGAAAGACTTAAGGTTGCCAATACTTAGTGTCTGACCATTGGTACTAATAATAACAATTATATAGTGTATGCCTCTTGCAGTACAGAAGCCATTACATAGATGAACTGTCACCTAGGTGGTTTATTATTGTGAAGTGAATAATGGAGCAATTTCTGTTTTATTGTTGAAACTACTCATAATTTGGAGATCGCATTTTCATGAGATATCTAAATATTGTTGTTGTTGTGGGCTTCAGCCCAGGGTCTGGTTTCGTGCATCTCTCCATGCTACTCTATCCTGTGCAATCTTTTTCATCTCCCAGTACCTGCAACCTACATCCTTCTGAATCTGTTTACTGTATTCATCTCTTGGTCTCCCTCAACGATTTTTACCCTCCTCGCTGCCCTCCAATACTAAATTAGAGATCCCTTGATGCCTCAGAATATGTCCTACCAATTGATCACTTATTCTAGTCAATCTGTGCCACAAATTGCTTTTCTCCCCAATTCTATTTAGTAACTCCTCATTAGTTATGTGAACTAGCTATCTACTCTTCAGCATTCTTCTGTATCACCACATTTCGAAAGATTCTATTCTCTTTTTCTCTAAACTATTTATCGTCCACGTTTCACTTCCATACATGGCTACACTCCATACAAATAGTATCAGAAACGACTACCTGGCACTTAAAATCTATACACGATGTTAACGATTTTCTCTTCTTCAGAAACGCTTTCCTTGCCATTGCCAGTCTACATTTTACATCCTCTCTACTTTGACCATCATCAGTTATTTTGCACCCCAAATAGCGGAACTAATTTACTACTTTAAGGGTCTCATTACCTAATCTAATTCAGCAGCATCACTCTATGTAATTCGACTGCATTCCATTATCCTCGTTTTGCTCCTGTTGATGTTCATCTTGCATACTCCTTTCAAGACACTGTCCATTCCGTTCAGCTGCTCTTCCAGGTCCTTTGTTGTCTCTGACAGAATTACAATGTCATCGGCGAACCTCAAAGTTTATATTTCTTCTCCATGGATTTTAATTCCTACTCCAAATTTTTCTTTTCTTTCTTTACTGTTTGCTCAATATACAGATTGAATAACATCGGGGATAGGCTACAACCCCGTCTCACTCCCTTACCCACCACTGCTTTCGTTTCATGCCCCTCGACTCTTATAACTGCCATCTGGTTTCTGTACAAATTGTAAATGGCCTTTCGCTCCCTGTATTTTACCCCTGCATCTTCGGAATTTGGAAGAGAGTATTCCAGTCAACATTGTCAAAAGTTTTCTCTAAGTCTACAAATGCTAGAAACGTAGGTTTGCCTTTCCTTAATCTATTTTCTATGATAAGTAGTAGGGTCAGTATTGCCTCACGTGTTCCAACATTTCTGCAGAATCCAAACTGATCTTCCTCGAGGTCGGCTTCTACCAGTTTTTCCATTCGTCTATAAAGAATTCGAGATAGTATTTTGCAGCTGTGGCTTATTAAACTGATAGTTCGGTAATCTTCACATCTGTCGACACCTGCTTTCTTTGGGATTGGAATTATTATATTCTTCTTGAAGTCTGAGGGTATTTCGCCTGTCTCATACATCTTGCTCACTAGATGGTAGAGTTTTGTTAGGCCTGGCTCTCCCAAGGCTGTCAGTAGTTCTAGTGGAATGATTTCTACTCTCGGGGCCTTGTTTCGACTTAAGTCTTTCAGTGCTCTGTCAAACTCTTCAATATCATATCTCCCATTTCATATTCATCTACTTTCTCTTCCATTTCTATAATATTGTCCTCAAGAACATCGCCCTTGTATAGACTCTCTATGTACTCCTTGCACCTTTCTGCTTTTCCTTCTTTGCTTAGAACTGGGTTTCCATCTGAGCTCTAGATATTCCTTACCCAAGGATTTCTATGAGCCCTCGTCTTTTTACCTACTGGATCCTCTGCTACCTTCACTATTTCATCTCTCAAAACTACCCATTCTTCTTCTACTGTATTTCTTTCCCCGATTCTTGTCAATCGCTCCCTAGTACTCTCCCTTTCTACAACCCCTGGTTCTTTCACTTAATCCAAGTCCCATCTCCTCAAATTCCTACCTTATTGCGGCTTCTTCAGTTTTAATCTACAGTTCGTAGCCACTAGATTGTGGTCAGAGTCTACATCTGCCCCTGGAAATGTCTTACAATTTAGAACCTGGTTCCTGAATCTCTGTCTTACCATTATATAATCTATCTGAGACCTTCCAGTATCTTGAGGCTTCTTCCATGTATACAACCTTCTTTTATGATTCTTGAACCAAGTGTTAGCTATGATTAAGTTATGCTCTGTGCAAAATTCTACCGGGCAGCTTCCTCTTTCATCCCTTAATCCCATTCCATATTCACTTACTACGTTTCTTTCTCTTCCTTTTCCTACTATTGAGTTCCAGTCACCTATGAGGATTATATTTTCGTCTCCCTTCACAAACTGAATAATTTCTTTCACCACATCATACGTTTCATCAATCTCTTCGTCATATGCGGAGCTAGTTGGCATATAAATTTGTACTACTGTGGTAGGCATGGACTTCGTATCTATCTTGGCCATAGTAATGCGTTCACTATGCTGTTTGTAGTAGCTTACCCACATACCTATTATCCTATTCATTAATTTACCTACTCCTGCATTACCCCTATTTGATTTTGTGTTTATAACCCTGTAGTCACCTGACCAGAAGTCGTGTTCCTCTTGCCACCGAACTTCACTAATTCCCACTATATCTAACTTTATCCTATCCATTTCACTTTTTAAATTTTCTAACCTACCTGCCCGGTTAAGGGTTCTGACATTCCACGCTCCGATTCGTAGAACGCCAGTTTTCTTTCTCCTGATAACAACGTCCTCCTGAGTAGTCCCCGCCCGGAGATCCGAATGGGGGACTATTTTACCTCCGGAATATTTTACGCAAGAGGACGCCATCATCATTTAACCATACAGTAAAGCTGCATGCCCTCGGGAAAAATTACGGCTGTAGTTTCCCCCTGCTTTCAGCCGTTCGCAGTACCAGCACAGCAAGGCCGATTTGGTTATTGTTACAAGGCCAGATCAGTCAGTCATCCAGACTTTTGCCCTTGCAACTACTGAAAAGGCTGCTGCCGCTCTTCAGGAACCACACGTTTGTCTGGCCTCTCAACAGTTACCCCTCCGTTGTGGTTGCACCTATGGTACGGCTATCTGTATCGCTGAGGCACGAAAGCCTCCCTACCAACGGTAGGGTCCATGGTTAATGGGGGGAGGATCTAAATATCTAAATATATATGAAGTACATGCCGCCATTCCACTATCGTAGACGTACGGTACAAAGTTCAAAATACTTGTACAGTGTGTGGACAAAAGGAAGAACATGTTCATACATACGTTTCACAAGTTGTGAACTCCAGCACATTGTGCTATGCGTTAATGTTCGTATTCGTGCTTAAAAATGTAATTATAGGTAATTGACGTAATTAGTATTACAGTCATACGAAATAGTGACAATAGTACTTATCTTCTAAAAAATAACGGTTTCGTGACCAAAAACCACTTAACGCTTTTGTTTTTACCCCTCAGTAGAATACGTTTTGCGCCTCTGTGGAATTCCGAATTGGGAACCAATGCTCTAGTAGTTTTGCGGTATGTGTCTCTGTCTGTGTCCTTAGATACCGTAATGTTAAAAGCGAGACCACTGAGCAGTGTGGATACTGGTGAAACTACCCTCCAAATTCAATCTTCTCTGTTAAAGTACATTACTGAAATTTTCATATTGTATTCACAACATAATAAAGGCCACTAACTTGTGCGCCTCGAATCAGTCACACCAAGAGCGCGGCTGTCATTACTTCTACACAACTAGGCAAAAACCTGCGCGAATCTTGTAGCTTTCGCATCGCCCTCACAGGGCTCAACGGCTTCTGTTGAAGTGCCTCGTTGGCAAACAGCGGCGACCACCGAGTGGCCATTGCAAACACCGTGGGGCCTGCAGATTAAACAAGTTTTCTGGCTGCGGCTTGCAGTAAGCGGAGCTTCCAGCCCGCAAACCGCAGAAGGATTGTAAACGTAACGAAACCGCATTAGCAATATCAGGAACCAATGCCATACTACAACCCGGTACTTTCATTCAAACTTCCTTAAATTTTTCGAAGGTTTCTCCCGATGATTATTGACAAGCTGTAGTAGCAATCCTGTTTCCTACTATATTTACTCCTACTAACTAAATGGATCCACCATGTGAGGTGACACAATGGTTAAGGCCCACAGTTGGACTCGTCTTCAGAACGGTGGTTCAAGTCGCCGTCTTACCGACTAGAATTTGGGTTTCCCGTGTTTTCCTCAGTTAGCTTAAGACAAATACCTCCATGGTTCCTTTGCAAATGACAAAAATGGTTCAAATGGCTCTGAGCACTATGGAACTTAACTGCTTTGGTCATGAGGACCCTAAAACGTAGAACTACTTAAACCTAACTAACCTAAGGACAGCACACACATCCATGCCCGAGGCAGGATTCGAACCTATGACCGTAGCGGTCGCGCGGTTCCAGACGGTAGCGCCTAGAACCGCTAGTCCACCACGGTCGGCTGCAAAGGACATATCCGTTTTAGCTTGCCCATCCGTCGCAAATCTTATCTTGTGCCCTGTACCCAGTAATCATGTGATCCACAAATCTTTGGGGCCTCGAAGTCAAACATTGTAATCACGTTGCATTGTGCCATAAACCTAACAGCGCTATATTATGTTGCTACAAGGATAAACCCTCAGAAGACAAGAAAAGGGGAACTGGTATATTATCAGGACTAACTACCTAGCAAGTTGTACATTCACAGTACTGATTGTATTTTCTTGGAATACATTCATAGCACTGAGTGAATTGTCCTTGGAGAACATTGCAGTGTTAGACATTCACTGGGTCATACTGCCGAAGGACTTTTTTCCTATGTGAATCCGTGCTCGTCAGCCTACGTGGCTGAGTAGTCGGCGCGTCAACCTATCATCCAGACGATCCAGTTCTCCAAACGATCACGACGATGATGTGTTTTCCCAGTCAATAAGATCCATTAGTATAGAGTATTATCCAGTCGTCCCATTTTTTCGCTAACCTTTTCATAGCTACGTACGATGATTTTTTTTTTCAGTTAACTGGCATCTACTTCTACCTCTGCTCCTCTTTTCAGTCAATAATCCTTCAGCTGCATCCGTTAATGAACAGTTCCTTCTTATCCAGTTTTCTGACCAATTTCTAAGTCTCTTCTTACTTGTTTCCAGTATCTGTCGTTTGTCCTCCAGCCTTTGTAACGATACCTCTTTCCTTATTTTGTTTTTCCATGTCACACCTTCCAATCTTCTGCAGATCAAAGTCTGAAAAGCCTGTAAGCATTTCACCTCTTTCCGTCACTCTGTTAATGTTTCGGCCCCATACAGGGCAAATACCCCCCCCATGAACCATGGACCTTGCCGTTGGTGGGGAGGCTTGCGTGCCTCAGCGATACAGATAGCCGTACCGTAGGTGCAACCACAACGGAGGGGTATCTGTTGAGAGGCCAGACAAACGCGTGGTTCCTGAAGAGGGGCAGCAGCCTTTTCAGTAGTTGCAAGGGCAACAGTCTGGATGATTGACTGATCTGGCCTTGTAATAATAACCAAAACGGCCTTGCTGTGCTGGTACTGCGAACGGCTGAAAGCAAGGGGAAACTACGGCCGTAATTTTTCCCGAGGGCATGCAGCTTTACTGTATGATTAAACGATGATGGCGTCCTCTTGGGTAAAATATTCCGGAGGTAAAATAGTCCCCCAATCGGATCTCCGGGCGGGGACTACTCAAGAGGATGTCGTTATCAGGAGAAAGAAAACTGGCGTTCTACGAATCGGAGCGTGGAATGTCAGATCCCTTAATCGGGCAGGTAGGTTAGAAAATGTAAAAAGGGAAATGGATAGGTTAAAGTTAGATATAGTGGGAATTAGTGAAGTTCGGTGGCAGGAGGAACAAGACTTCTGGTCAGGTGACTACAGGGTTATAAACACAAAGTCAAATAGGGGTAATGCAGGAGTAGGTTTAATAATGAATAGGAAAATAGGAATGCGGGTAAGCTACTACAAACAGCATAGTGAACGCATTATTGTGGCCAAGATAGATACGAAGCCCACACCTACTACAGTAGTACAAGTTTATATGCCAACTAGCTCTGCAGATGACGAAGAAATTGATGAAATGTATGATGAGATAAAAGAAATTATTCAGATAGTGAAGGGAGACGAAAATTTAATAGTCATGGGTGACTGGAATTCGAGTGTAGGAAAAGGGAGAGAAGGAAATGTAGTAGGTGAATATGGATTGGGGCTACGAAATGAAAGAGGAAGCCGCCTGGTAGAATTTTGCACAGAGCACAACTTAATCATAGCTAACACTTGGTTTGAGAATCATGATAGAAGGTTGTATACATGGAAGAACCCTGGAGATACTAAAAGGTATCAGATAGATTATATAATGGTAAGACAGAGATTTAGGAACCAGGTTTTAAATTGTAAAACATTTCCAGGGGCAGATGTGGACTCTGACCACAATCTATTGGTTATGACCTGTAGATTAAAACTGAAGAAACTGCAAAAAGGTGGGAATTTAAGGAGATGGGACCTGGATAAACTGAAAGAACCAGAGGTTGTACAGAGTTTCAAGGAGAGCATAAGGGAACAATTGACAGGAATGGGGGAAAGAAATACAGTAGAAGAGGAATGGGTAGCTTTGAGGGATGAAGTAGTGAAAGCAGCAGAGGATCAAGTAGGTAAAAAGACGAGGGCTAGTAGAAATCCTTGGGTAACAGAAGAAATATTGAATTTAATTGATGAAAGGAGAAAATATAAAAATGCAGTAAGTGAAGCAGGCAAAAAGGAATACAAACGTCTCAAAAATGAGATCGACAGGAAGTGCAAAATGGCTAAGCAGGCCTGGCTAGAGGACAAATGCAAGGATGTAGAGGCTTATCTCACTAGGGGTAAGATAGATACTGCTTACAGGAAAATTAAAGAGACCTTTGGAGATAAGAGAACCACTTGTATGAACATCAAGAGCTCAGATGGAAACCCAGTTCTAAGCAAAGAAGGGAAAGCAGAAAGGTGGAAGGAGTATATAGAGGGTCTATACAAGGGCGATGTACTTGAGGACAATATTATGGAAATGGATGAGGATGTAGATGAAGATGAAATGGGAGATACGATACTGCGTGAAGAGTTTGACAGAGCACTGAAAGACCTGAGTCGAAACAAGGCCCCCGGAGTAGACAACATTCCATTGGAACTTCTGACGGCCTTGGGAGAGCCAGTCCTGACAAAACTCTACCATCTGGTGAGCAAGATGTATGAGACAGGTGAAATACCCTCAGACTTCAAGAAGAATATAATGATTCCAATCCCAAAGAAAGCAGGTGTTGACAGATGTGAAAATTACCGAACAATCAGTTTAATAAGTCACAGCTGCAAAATAATAACACGAATTCTTTACAGACGAATGGAAAAACTAGTAGAAGCCGACCTCGGGGAAGATCAGTTTGGATTCCGTAGAAATACTGGAACACGTGAGGCAATACTGACCTTACGACTTATCTTAGAAGAAAGATTAAGGAAAGGCAAACCTACGTTTCTAGCATTTGTAGACGTAGAGAAAGCTTTTGACAATGTTGACTGGAATACTCTCTTTCAAATTCTAAAGGTGGCAGGGGTAAAATACAGGGAGCGAAAGGCTATTTACAATTTGTACAGAAACCAGATGGCAGTTATAAGAGTCGAGGGACATGAAAGGGAAGCAGCGGTGGGGAAGGGAGTAAGACAGGGTTGTAGCCTCTCCCCGATGTTATTCAATCTGTATATTGAGCAAGCAGTAAAGGAAACAAAAGAAAAATTCGGAGTAGGTATTAAAATCCATGGAGAAGAAATAAAAACTTTGAGGTTCGCCGATGACATTGTAATTCTGTCAGACACAGCAAAGGACTTAGAAGAGCAGTTGAACGGAATGGATGGTGTCTTGAAGGGAGGATATAAGATGAACATCAACAAAAGCAAAACGAGGATAATGGAATGTAGTCTAATTAAGACGGGTGATGCTGAGGGAATTAGATTAGGAAATGAGACACTTAAAGTAGTAAAGGAGTTTTGCTATTTGGGGAGCAAAATAACTGATGATGGTCGAAGTAGAGAGGATATAAAATGTAGACTGGCAATGGCAAGGAAAGCGTTTCTAAAGAAGAGAAATTTGTTAACATCGAGTATGGATTTAAGTATCAGGAAGTCATTTCTGAAAGTATTTGTATGGAGTGTAGCCATGTATGGAAGTGAAACATGGACGGTAAATAGTTTGGACAAGAAGAGAATAGAAGCGTTCGAAATGTGGTGCTACAGAAGAATGCTGAAGATTAGATGGGTAGATCACATAACTAATGAGGAAGTATTGAATAGGATTGGGGAGAAGAGAAGTTTGTGGCACAACTTGACCAGAAGAAGGGATCGTTTGGTAGGACATGTTCTGAGGCATCAAGGGATCACCAATTTAGTATTGGAAGGCAGCGTGGAGGGTAAAAATCGTAGGGGGAGACCAAGAGATGAATACACTAAGCAGATTCTGAAGGATGTAGGTTGCAGTAGGTACTGGGAGATGAAGAAGCTTGCACAGGATAGAGTAGCATGGAGAGCTGCATCAATCCAGTCTCAGGACTGAAGACCACAACAACAACAACAGGGCAATTCCATACAAAACACTAGACTACAATTTTCCGTAATTTGTTATTTGGGGTTATTTGTTGTTGTTGTGGTCTTCAGTCCTGAGACTGGTTTGATGCAGCTCTCCATGTTACTCTATCCTGTGCAAGTTTCTTCATCTCCCAGTACCTACTGTAACCTACATCCTTCAGAATCTGCTTAGTGTATTCATCTCTTGGTCTCCCCCTACGATTTTTACCCTCCACGCTGCCCTCCAATACTAAATTGGTGATCCCTTGATGCCTCAGAACATGTCCTACCAACCGATCCCTTCTTCTGGTTAAGTTGTGCCACAAACTTCTCTTCTCCCCAATCCTATTCAATACTTCCTCATTAGTTATGTGATCTACCCATCTAATCTTCAGCATTCTTCTGTAGCACCACATTTCGAAAGCTTCTATTATCTTCTTGTCCAAACTATTTACCGTCCATGTTTCACTTCCATACATGGCTACACTCCATACGAACACTTTCAGAAATGAGTTCCTGACACTTAAATCTATACTCGATGTTAACAAATTTTTCTTCTTCAGAAACGCTTTCCTTGCCATTGCCAGTCTACATTTTATATCCTCTCTACTTCGACCATCATCGGTTATTTTGCTCCCCAAATAACAAAACGCCTTTACTACTTTAAGTGTCTCATTTCCTAATCTAATACCCTCGACTACATTCCATTATCCTCGTTTTGCTCTTGTTGATGTTCATCTTATATCCTCCTTTCAAGACACTGTCCATTCCATTCAACTGCTCTTCCAAGTCCTTTGCTGTCTCAGACAGAATTACAATGTCATCGGCAAACCTCAACGTTTTTATTTCTTCTCCATGGATTTTAATACCTACTCCGAATTTTTCTTTTGTTTCCTTTACTGCTTGCTCAATATACAGATTGAATAACATCGGGGAGAGGCTACAACCCTGTCTTACTACCTTCCCAACCACTGCTTCCCTTTCATGTCCCTCGACTCTTATAACTGTCATCTGGTTTCTGTACAAATTGTAAATAGCCTTTCGCTCCCTGTATTTTACCCCTGCCACCTTCAGAATTTGAAAGAGAGTATTCCAGTCAACATTGTCAAAAGCTTTCTCTAAGTCTACAAATGCTAGAAACATAGGTTTGCCTTTCCTTAATCTTTTTTCTAAGATAAGTCGTAAGGTCAGTATTGACTCACGTGTTCCAGTATTTCTACGGAATCCAAACTGATCTTCCCCGAGGTCAGCTTCTACTAGCTTTTCCATTCGTCTGTAAAGAATTCGTGTTAGTATTTTGCAGCTGTGGCTTATTAAACTGATTATTCGGTAATTTTCACAGCTGTCAACACCTGCTTTCTTTGGGATTGGAATTATTATATTCTTCTTGAAGTCTGAGGGTATTTCGTCTGTTTCATACATCTTGCTCACCAGATGGTAGAGTTTTGTCAGGACTGACTCTCCCAAGGCCGTCGGTAGTTCCAATGGAATGTTGTCTACTCCGGGGGCCTTGTTTCGACTCAGGTCTTTCAGTGCTCTGTCAAACTCTTCACGCAGTACCGTATCTCCCATTTCATCTTCATCTACATCCTCTTACATTTCCATAATATTGTCCTCAAGTACATCGCCCTTGTAGAGACCCTCTATATACTCTTTCCACCTTTCTGCTTTCCCTTCTTTGCTTAGAACTGGGTTTCCACCTGAGCTCTTGATGTTCATACAAGTGGTTCTCTTATCTCCAAAGGTCTCTTTAATTTTCCTGTAGGCAGTATCTATCTTACCCCTAGTGAGATAAGCCTCTAAATCCTTACATTTGTCCTCTAGCTATCCCTGCTTAGCCATTTTGCACTTCCTGTCGATCTCATTTTTGAGACGTTTGTATTCCTTTTTGCCTGCTTCATATACTGCATTTTTATATTTTCTCCTTTCATCAATTAAATTCAATATTTCTTCTGTTACCCAAGGATTTCTACTAGCCCTCGTCTTTTTACCTACTTGATCCTCTGCTGCCTTCACTACTTCATCCCTCAAAGCTATCCATTCTTCTTCTACTGTATTTCTTTCCCCAATTCCTGTCAATTGTTCCCTTATGCTCTCCCTGAAACTCTGTACAACCTCTGGTTCTTTCAGTTTATCCAGGTCCCATCTCCTTAAATTCCCACCTTTTTGCTGTTTCTTCAGTTTTAATCTACAGGTCATAACCAATAGATTGTGGTCAGAGTCCACATCTGCCCCTGGAAATGTCTTACAATTTAAAACCTGGTTCCTAAATCTTGGGGGTTAACAGAAAATAATCCTCCTGCTGTAAAACGTTTCTTTTGTAAAGCTATCCTTTTTGTTCTCTTGGTTACCTTTCATGTTAGTATCAATTTTGCATATTAAGTAAGTGAAGCTGTCAACTGCTGCAATTATTCTTAACACAGTTTCACTTTTGTCGTCCTTGATTGCTTTGTGAAAATCACTACTTTAATGTTCTTCACCATTACCTTCATGATCTCCACAATTGGTGTTCATTTCTTTTAACAAATTGTTAATTTTATTTTCATTTTCACCTATTAAAACGACATCCTCAGCAAAGTCATACAATTTGCTATCTTTCCTTCAAACCATACCTTAGTTGGAAGGTATTTTTAAGTAAATCATTCAAACAGATATTAAACAGCATAAATGAAAGACGATATCCTTGTCCAACCCGTCATCAAGTTTCAATTCCTTCTTCACATCATCTCCCATTCTTAAATTTTTTCTCTGTGTGATTTATGATTTGTTTATTGACCTCCTTCCCCAGTTAATTCCAATCTTCATCAAGAAATCTAAAAGTTTTATCCCCAAACCTCTATCAAAGGCGTTTCTCAAATTAATAAAAACTTCACAAATATTCCTACATCTTTCTAGGTATCTTTCCCCTTTCTCGTTGCAGTGAAACATTTCTCGTCCCTTTGCCCCTTCAGAAGCAGGGCCGTTCTTCGTCTAATTCTTTCTAGACTGCTGATTGCAATAGTGTATTGTATGTAATTGAATTTTTGCATAATTACAAGTCCCAGTACTGCCAGGGAATTTGTTTCGTGAGAGCACTGCTACGACGTCCATTCAGCCTCGTGTTGCCAACTTCTCCTCCAGTTAAAATAAACTCCTCAGTTAACTGAAGGAGAAGTAGCGGTTCCAAAGCGTAGAAAGACAACAACGGCCTGGCGAGTGGTGCCTTAAACTCCTCTGCTCCATACCGCATCCGAATGACGTTAGAGAACGACACGGTGGCCTGGCCGGTCGACATCGCGCGGTCCTCTAGTCTTGATAGCGGAGATATCCATCCAGTTGTGGAAGTGCTCACCAGCGAAGGGGGCTAAAGCGCAAAATCGATGCCTTATGTTTTATGATAGAGTAAGCCAAAGTGCTGTTCAATAGACGGTACTCTGATACCTTCAAGTAAATACGGCTTTTAAACTCTACTCTATGTCTTTTAAACTATCACTATTCTTATGTAACAAAAAAGTTTGATGCTTTATGAGAATGAAGTTTAAGTCTGATTAATCACCAGCGTATCGCACCCAGGCAAGGAAAGTTACACAAATCGAAAAACGGCTTCTTTATTTTATGTCGCTGGAAAATATGTGTGAAATGCCCCAACGTGCACGAAAGATACGACGGGCGATCAATAAGTAATGCAAAACCTGCCCTTTGGTTACAAAACCACATTTTCCAACAAAGTCTCTGTTCAATGCGACAGCCTTACGCCATCTTACTGGAAGGGACAGTATTCCCGCATGTTACCACACTACTGGTTGACGAAGTCAGTCTTGATCCGCCGATAACCTTCCGAATTGCTTCCCGCGGAGTAACATCTTTCAATGGGCCAAATAAAGGGAAGTCGGAAGATGTGAGATCCGGGCAACACAGTGGCATGATGACAAATAATCCAATGAAATTCTGTGAGCTTCTCTCGGGTCCGCAGACTTGTGCGTGGCCTTACGTTGACAAGAAGGTTCAAAAATGGCTCTGAGCACTATGCGACTTAACTTCTGTCAACAAGAATCCGTTTGCATTTTTTGCAGCGGCGAATACGCTGATCGAACATTTCAGGATTCACAGTTGTGTGTGGCCGGCCGACAAGCGAGAGATCGGACACGTTTGCGCGTCCTTGTTGCGACGATGGCAAAACGCCTCGCCCAACGACTCCCCGTGCTTTTGTTCACTGCCAGGTTCCCGCAGACATTCTGCAAGCGCCTCGGAATATCATTCTACGATGCTCCGGTTTTCCGCCAAAAGAAACTTAATGACTCAATTAATTTGGAACACGCCACTTTTCCTGACGCTACTTTGAAGGAACGCCGCCACCTATCGATACTTCATGAAACTGTAGGGGCTGAAGTAAAAACATCAACGATGTCCCGCAACAAATTCTGCATTTTTCAAGTGAAATTTGCCGAGAAAAAAATTTTTCCATTACTTATTGAACGTGATTATATAATGAAATTTGCTGCCAACAATACTTACTTCAAATTGAGAGGAAGATTACACTATTTCAGATGACGGTTTGAACTCTGCATCGAAACATGGAAGATCATTATTGTGTAGGGTAACAGCTGCTGGAGAATGATTTCCTCTTATGGTTTTGGATTTTCGGTGATGCAGTCATCGGAGTAGACCTTAAAAGCAATCAAAATTGGAAGTACCTCTTTGACATCATTACAGACGGAACTGTTAACTCCAGTTGGGTTGCAAAACTACCAAAGCTGTATTGCACCACAACTTCTCCCTTTACATTATGAAAGGGGACCATAGAAGTCATATTATCGCAATGAAATGCATCGTTTCACAAGTTATCTTGAAAGTGAAAGAACTTGGTTCTTGGGCCGGCGAGCTTCTTGACACTTCGACGCAGATCCTAACTTTATGGCATGATGTAGAACTGGCTACTGGGGAACGGTGGTTTCGTCTGCAGCGTCTCACGCATAAACGTCCACCATAATAGATAAAACTGAAACTAGGCCTGACAATACGTAATTTCTGTTTCAAAGAGCACACTGTAGCAGCATACTTTCTCCGTTGTGAACCAACTGTGTATTGCAGAAAGGAAAATAAGAGCATTCAGTCACTGGTGCAGTAGAAGCAGCGTATAATCGGTACAAACCGTCTCATCACAGTAAGTACGGATCGACGGTCCGCCAATCCCGTTCTGTGCTGACATCACATTTTGCCGTTTGTCGCGGCCTCCATTAGCGCGACACTGTAGTAGCATTACTCCCTGTATAAGCCACAATTCTACACCCGTAAATGCCTACTGTTAATCGATATAACGCGTTGCTGCATAGCCATTCGGTTTCGACAGTAATCTGATCGACATATAAACTCCGCAAACCTGTTTAAAGTGTACTGTGGACAGTATTTTGTACTAATATTAGCCATTCGTGGTTTGTTGCATCTGCGGATAGTTGTGCCGTACGCTGCGCCGAGTGAAATTTACGCCCAGTAAAAGGTTGAGGATAGGTAGACTAACGCCGCTGTCCGAACTCCGCACCTTGCAGTTACAATAGCCGAAAATTCGTGCATGATGTATTACTTTATAATTAAGCTTAAGGAAGGGGACTGGAGACACCAGATCAAGAATTGTAACTCTAAAATTTTTGCGAACTGAAGCGATCAGTATTTTATTTTATTTTCGCCGCAAGCAAAAATTTCTTGTTTGTGACTAGATCTTTAGAAACTACAATGGAGAACATAAAAACAAAATTACAAACACGGAATTTAAAAATAGTCTCTTCTACTTGACAATGCGTACTTTAAAATAAATATAGAAAAAAGTCTGGCCCATATCTGTGAATGAGCGTACGGTACTTATAGCGCACATACTAACTAAAAGCCGGCCGTGTTGGCCGAGCGGTTCTAGGCGCTTCAGTCTGGAACCGCGCGGCCGCTGCGGTCGCAGGTTCGAATCCTGCCCACCACACCGCGAGAACGCCCTCCCCCACCACCACCACCACCCGTTCTAAGCCTCCAGAAACGTCTCAATTTAGCCGGTGAGTCCGTAGACGGTGGTACAAGGGGCGTGCAGCACAACTGGCCACGCTTTCCCGCCTATTTTTGCGATAAAGCCATTGCGTCCTTGAACTGACTTAGTGAGCCACTGCATAGGAATTCTTCCTTCCTGTTATGTGGAGATAATCGCGCAGTTTTATGCCCTCTTGCAAAGCCGTAGCAGAGTCGTCGCATTCTGGGAAGTGCAATATCACTATCTATGTTTTATATATTGAAGCGGGAAGAAGTTTTTTGTGCAAATAATTTTTACACAGGACGATATTATCGTGCGTTTATTTAAGGAACATGGTAAAATGAACTTTTTCACGCTGATTATTATAAGCTAAATACTAACGGTACGGCAGCACGATCAACCAAATGACTGTACCGAAAGGCATCCTATCAATGAATGCCACTACGGCACCTAACCTGTATCTTGAGCATACAATCGGTATGGTTCGTTTAAGATCGCACATCTTCGGTTATGCCAAAGCTATTCATTTCTTTATTAATATCAACGTTACCTGGCATTGTAAAATTACTGAAAGGTAGTATTTATGACCCGTAGACACTCCCGATACCTGAATGCCAAACGACAACGTTTGTTAGCCAATATTAATCAATAATAATTACTTGATTCAGGAAAGAATAAATGTACTTTCCCTGCATATATCTTTGCTGATGTCACGAGCGATTTCGACATCAATACCTCATCCCTCTGGCGCTGAAAGCGCCAGATGGCCAACGGCCTCTGCTAGCCAGCGTGGGAACCTACCTCTCGCTCGTTACTCTGTACTTACTTCAGCGCTGAAAACAGCTACTTCACGTACGCGAAATGGAAAAATTGGAAATAAAGTAAAATGCGCTCTTATGTGCAAATATGGGGTATCTTACAACTTGTAGTGCTACGTGCGCAAGTCATACTCACATGGCTTGAAAATATGACAACCATTTTCTTTATAATTCCGCATATTGTTGCTATTAATATCATTCGTTATTATTAATGTCAACTGGAAGGTATAAGAACATTGTAAAATTGTATATTACGTAAGATATACTTTAAAAGCTCAGAGTATTTACTATAAAGTAACTTAATGTAATGACAGACAAATAAATTTTTAAAGTGAGAATAATTTTCCTATTAGAACAGAGTATCCCTTATAAATTAAATATTTAAACATTTAAGCCACTAGAACAGTGCAATATTCGTGAGCAGGGGCGCTTATCGTAGAATGTTATGTCGACCCTTGGGGCAGGTGGATGTTTACGTAGAGCGCCAATTGCACGGCGACGTCGAATCGGCTAGGGAAGTGCGACACAGCGCTCCACTGCGAGCATAAGGAGCGTTTCCAGTGGATGAGAACACTCAGGACGCAGGTACGCCGTGACTTAGAGGCGGAGAACGTCTACTCCTCATCACCGATTTCGTCTTTAATTGTTGCAGAACTCTGGTGGGAAAGTGCGACCAGTTATACCGTACGCCCCTCATACCACCGTCTACGCACTCAACAGTATGGGAATTGTGAGTGTCTGCCTTGACGAAAAACACTTTTTGTCATTTGTTTAATTATCTATTCTCCAAACTAGTTTCATCGACAAATATCGTCATTATCAGTACGGTCTTTAAATCTAAACATGCAGGAAATATTGTTTGTTGTTGTGGTCTTCAGTCCAGAGACTGGTTTCATGCAGCTCTCCATGCTACTCTATCCTGTGCAAACTTCTTCATCACCCAGTACCTACTGCAACCTACATCCTTCTGAATCTGTTTAGTGTATTCATCTGTTGGTCTCCCTCTACGATTTATACTCTCCGCGCTGCCCTCCAATACCAAATTAGTGATCCCTTGATGCCTCAGAATATGTCCTACCAATCGGTCCCTTCTTCTAGTCCAGTTGCGCCACAAATTTCTCTTCTCCACAATTCTATTCAATTCCTCCTCATTAGTTATGTGATCTACCCATCAAATCTTCAGCATCCTTCTGTAGCACCACCTTTCGAAAGCTTCTATTCTCTTTTTGTCTAAACTGTTTATCTTCCACGTTTCACTTCTCTACATGGCTACACTCCATACAAATACTTTCAGAAACGACTTCCTGACACCTAAATGTACTCTCGATGTTAACAAATTTCTCTTCTTCAGAAACGCTTTCCTTGCCATTGACAGTCTATATTTTATATCCTGTCTGCTACGACCATCGTTAGTTATTTTGCTCCCCAAATAGCAAAACTCATTTACTACGTCCCATTTTCTTATCTAACTCCCTCAGCATCACCCGCCGGCCGGGGTGGCCGAGCGGTTCTAGGCGCTTCAGTCCGGAACCCCGTGAATCCTGCCTCGGGCAAGTGTGATGTCCTTGGGTTAGCTAGGTTTAAGTAGTTCTAAGTTCTAGAGGACTGATGACCTCAGATGTTAAGTCCCATACCGCTCAGAGCCAACCTCAGCATCACCCGATTTAATTCGACTACATTCCATTATCCTCGTTTTGCTTTTGTTGATGTTCATTTTATATCCTCCTTCCAAGACACTGTCCACTCCGTTCAGCTGCTCTTCCAGGTCCTTTGCTGTCTCTGACAGAATTACAATGTCATCGGCGAACCTCAAAGTTTTTATTTCTTCTCCATTGATTTTAATACCTACTCCAATTTTTTCTTTTTTTTTCCTTTGTTGCTTGCTCAACATACAGATTGAATAACATCGGGGAGAGGCTACAACCCTGTCTCATTCCCTTCCCAACCACCGCTTCCCTTTCATGTCCCTCGACTCTTATAACTGCCATCTGGTTTCTGTACAAACTGTAAATGGCCTTTCACTCCCTGTATTTTACCCCTGCACCTTCGGAAATTGGAAGAGAGTATACCAGTAAACCTTGTCAAAAGCTTTCTCTAAGTCTACAAATGCTAGAAACGTAGGTTTGTCTTTCCATAATATATTTTCTAAGATAAGTCGTAGGGTCAGTATTGCCTCACGTGTTCCAACATTTCTACGGAATCCCAACTGATCTTCCCCGAGGTCGGCGACTACCAGTTTTTCCATTCGTCTGTAAAGGATTCGAGATAGTATTTTGCAGCCGTGGCTTGTTAAACTGATAGTTCGCTAATTTTCACATCTGTCAACCCCTGCTTTCTTTAGGATTGGAATCATTATATTCTTCTTGAAGTCTGAGGGTATTTCGCCTGTCTCATACATCTTGCTCACCTGATGGTAGAGTTTTGTCAGAGCTGGTTCTCCCAAGGCTGTCAGTAGTTCTAATGGAATGTTGTCTACTCCCGGGGCCTTGTTTCGACTTATGTCTTTCAGTGCTCTGTCAAACTCTTCACGCAGTATCGTATCTCCCATTTCATCTTCATCTACATCCTCTTCTATCTCCATAATATTGTCTTCAAGAACATCGCCCTTGTATAGACCCTCTATTTATTCCTTCAACCTTTCTGCTTTGCCTTCTTTGCTTAGAAATGAGTTTCCATCTGAGCTCTTGATTTTCATGCAAGTGATTCTCTTTTCTCCAAAGGTCTATTTAATATTCCTGTAGGCAGTATCCACCTTACCCCTAGTGATATACACCTCTACATCCTTACATTTGTCCTCTAGCGATCCCCGTTTAGCCATTTTGCATTTCCTGTATATCTCATTTTTGAGATGTTACTTGTTGCCTGCTTCATTTACTGCATTTTTGTAATTTCTCCTTTCATCATTTAAATTCAGAAACTCTTCTGTTACCCAAGGATTTCTATTAGCCCTCGTCTTATTACCCACTTGATCCTCTGCTGCCTTCACTATTTCGTCTCTGAAAGCTACTTATTCTTCTTCTACTGTATCTCTTTCCCCCATTTTTGTCAATCGTTCCCTAATGCTCTCTCTGAATCTCTCTACAAACTCTGGCACTGTCAGTTTTTCCAGGTCCCATCTCCTTAAAATCCCACCTTCTCGCATTTTCTTTAGTTTTAATCTACAGTACATAACCAATAGATTGTGGCCAGAGTCCACATCTGCCCCTGGAAATGTCTTACAATTTAATACCTGGTTCCTAAATCTCTGTCTTACCATTATATAATCTATCTTAAACCTGTCAGTATCTCCAGGCTTCTTCCGTGTATACAACCTTATTTTATGATTCTTGAACCAAGTGTTAGCAATCATTAAGTTATGCTCTGTGCAAAATTCTACCAGGCGGCTTCCTCTTCATTCCTTATCTCCATTCCATAACCACCTAGTACGTTTCCTTCTCTTCCTTTTCCTTGTATCGAATTCCAGTCACCCATGACTATTAAATTTTCGTCTCCCTTCACTGTCTGAATAATTTCTTTAATCTCATCATACATTTCTTCAGTCTCTTCGTCATCTGCGGAGCTAGTCGGCATATAAACAGCATAGTTATAAAACACAGTAACACATTGCTACGTTTGTACTGTTTGTTTTTTTAAATGTTATTTTCTGTGGATACTTTCACACTACCTTATTTATTGTACGTTACAGCATGGTTTTAAGAATTGTTATCGCTGTTTGCAGCATAATATCAAAGCTTTTTCTGTTTCCGTTTTTCTCGGAGTACGTCATGTCCTCTTCAAATGTGTCAGCGGCTATTAGTAAACAAATAATAAAGCCACAATTAAAATTTCACTCTGCAGCGGGGTGTGCGCTGATATGAAACTTCCTGGCAGATTGGAAGGTAGTAGTGGACGAGGTACTAGCGGAATTAAAGCTGTGAGGAAGGGCAGTGAGTCGCGCTTGGGTAGCTCCGACGGTAGATCAGTTGCCCGGTAAAGGCAAAAGTCCCGAGTTCGAGTCTTGGTCCGGCATACAGTTTTAATCTGCCAGGAAGTTTCAAATACTAAAACGTGAATTTACGGATGCCAGCGTCATGCAGTTGCGGTAGTGTTGTGGATACATTTTTGGTGTGTGCAAGGCTGTTACTTAGTTTTTGTCGTGTACTCACGTTCTTTGGACGGCTTTCGACTAATTTTATACACAGAAAGACAAAAATTTCGCACCTCGGTTATGATCCAAAACAGTATGCTGTCTTGCCGTTCGCGTGTGTCGCAAGAAATATATCGCATGTTGCGAGAAGGCTATGAAAACTGTAGCGAGATTTCTGACGACTACTGTTCCTTATTGATGGCTCCGTGAGTGATGGGGGAGCGTTTCTTCTGCGTGTGTGTTCTTTCTATTGTCTGTCCTCGGCTAGTCCTCTCAGAGCGTAAATAGTGTGTTATTGCAAAGTGTTGCGTTTTGGTTTATTATGTTTTCCCCCTCCCACTATAGTCTTTTATATGTGGTAATGCTCTTCTGATGTTAGTTGCCCGTACAAACTGTTGTGTTTCTGGATGGGTAGATCGCTCTCGATATTAGTGGGGTTATGGTTTTTGTTCATTAGGTGTTCTTCGAAAGTGGAATGTGTGATGGCACTCTTTAGAGCCGTCATGTGCTCTGTATACTTCAGTGCGTCATATGATGTTAATACAATTGTTTGTGTCATATTATTCATTTTATCTCACCTGTTCAAATGGTTCAAATGGCTCTGAGCACTATGCGACTTATCTTCTGAGGTCATCAGTCGCCTAGAACTTAGAACTAATTAAACCTGACTAACCTAAGGACATCTCACACATCCATATCCGAGACAGGATTCGAATCTGCGACCGTAGCGGTCGCTCGGCTCCAGACTGTAGCGCCTAGAACCGCACGGCCACTCCGGCTGGCCCATCTCACCTGTATGTTGCTCCCTGTATATAGCATAGTATTTACATAATACCATGTAAGAAGCATTCACGCAAGCTTTGTACTACATCTGTCAACATCATTTGTAATATTATATGCTCATATTATAAGGTTTATTTTTGTGTTTTAATTTCCATTATGGTATGTCTGTTCTTTAAAAATAGTCATACTGTGAAATCAAAGGAATCTGCGTATTGTAATATCTCTGGGAGAGAACATCTCTGGCACTGTTGTATTTGTAAAACTGCAATCTTTGTGTCAACTTCACGTGTGGCAAATTCTTTTTGGTGTGTGTGTGTGTGTGTGTGTGTGTGTGTGTGTGTGTGTTTGGTGCTTTGCACAATATGGTGATATGTAAATCATGTAAGTGTTGCTTACATTTTGGAATATTTCAAAAATACAATCCTGCAACTTCGCGACAAAATTGCGCGGAATTTTCGATGTAACCTCATGAACTTTTTTACTCTGTATTTCATCGTTTGGAGGTTAGTTATGTTCACATAGGGCTCTTGTAACACTGTTTTCTACCGTAGGGCACCAACACACCTAGAATAAAAACCGAAAACTGACGGTTATGTGAAGCTCATACTGTAAATCTTGTGAACAGCCGTCTGATGATGAACTTGTCACTTCGAAACCGGTTACGGCGCTATTAAATAAATAGCAATATTAATAGTGGCTGGTTGCTGTCTTCTTCTTTCTAAGAATCAACCTGCATTAATTGTACACAGCCACGGTCTCACCATGACAGTTTTAGACAAAATAGCAGTAGTCAACGTAGCTTTCCCAGTCAAGGCAAAGAAATTTATACCCTTTCGGTAGTCATACGCCGGCCGCGGTGGTCGAGCGGTTCTAGGCGCTTCAGTCCGGAACCGCGCGACTGCTACGGTCACAGGTTCGAATCCCGCCTAGGGCATGGATGTGTGTGTGATGTCCTTAGGTTAGTTAGGTTTATGTAGTTCTAAGTTCTAGGGGTCTGAAGACCTCCCGGGGAGGGGGGGTGGAGATGGCGGTAGCGGTCGCGGGGGGGGGGGGGGGGGGGGGGCCTCGGGACTGGACGCTTGCAGAGTAGAAACGATACTCTCAAGAGCGACTTGGTGCTGGTGAATGTGTTAATGTGTGATGGTGTGTAGCTATTCCAACGGATGTACACATTTCACCTGCTATTTCATTTTCAAGTTCGGTAGTTGAATTCATATACTTTTCGGAGTGGAGTCACGAGTATATTTTTCTGTACATAGTAAGTTTTTTCGCTCCTCGCTTTGTATAAGCAAAACACGTGAAGTAGGAAGTTCGTTACTTAAGCACAGGTTTAACATTCAGTTGTCTGACTTCTTTTAACTGGAATGCATGTGCGAACTTTTCTCTTGTGTGTATGTTTTATTTCTTCTACTTTTCATTTGGCTTCAGTTTTATGACTGTGTAGCTTCTTTCATACCATGTGGTGATGATTTCACCGTATGTAATTTCAGTTCCATCCTAAATAAATTTTATCGTTATTACGCGTGATATTTTATTTCCATTTGTGTCTACACGGTTTAGATCTGTATTCTAGAAGATTTCACGAGTCTCAGTAATTTTGGTTTGTTCATGAATATTCACGGGATTGGCGAGTGTTTCGCGCCAGGATACGTTAGTTTCACGTCCAAGGTGTTGCAGATAAATTTCTTTGCCGGAAAGTGTTCCATAGTATTCTTATTCACAATAATTGAATCACAGCGGTAGCGGTGAACTTGTGAGCCTTTGACTTATTGTGATGAGCAAAGTTTTTTGCATGTGTAAACGTGTATGTTTGTGTGAACTTTTCCCATGCGCGCCCAAGATTTCCTTTTCATTTATCACCGCAATGTACTTCAACAGTTAACATAATGATACTGTGTTAACTAATTAAATAACCGGCAACGGCAGATCATAGTTTGGTATCACTTGACGATTTACTTTAATAAACTATGTTAAACTGTGGCGACTTTTTCTAAACAAACGCTTCCCCTTTTGTAAGAAAATTTTTAATACATCCCACCTGGCGATTCTAAATGTCAAAAGGCGAGCCATGTTTTTGTAGACTTTTGTCTGATTATCCTATTCCTTTTGCTGAGGCTTAAGCTCCTGCTAGCTCTGAATTATTTAATTCGACGTTTGTACTTAAATTGTTCCCGTATGCTCGTCCCTTGTATTCACTTTGATCTTTTTATTAATATTAACACGTTAGTTACGCTTACCAATCCAGTGATTAACTTAGTTCTTATATTAAATTTTCCCAATTTTAATTAAAATTGTTGGCGACCCAGATAAATTTTGTGGCACACAAAACTTACAGTACACTGCATAGTTCTACATTGGCTAACTTCCCTTAGTTTGTGTTTGCAAATCGCTTTCCAGATAACTATTCATCCATTAATAACCATTTAACAGACATTCAGACACCTTATTGAAAGTGTCTAAAGTTCAAGTTGTAATAAAGTCAAAGGGTGGGCACACCCCACATTGATGTCATTAACAGGTGTCTGAATGCTTTTCGTCATATAGTTTATTGAAGCAAGTAAATAGGAAACAATTTTTCAAGACATTACTACCTCAGAAAGTAATTAGGGCCCAGGCTGGGAACATGCAGCTTATAGTACCTAGCTAATCAAGTATTCTGCAGAAAATAAAATTTCCCTCTCGGCAGCACTGCTGTCGAATGTATGTACTGCAGCGTCAAAAACTTTGAAAGGCTTATCACCTCAAAAAGTAAAGAAAGCACAAGAGATGTTCCGCTTCAAAATGAGCTGTTTCGCTACGCAGAGTAGGCGCATGAAGATAACATCTCCAAGGTAGAAGGTACCAGACCGAGATGATTTTTTGGTAAACAATAAACTACGTGAAAATCAGGAACCTAAAGTCACCGTCGTCAATAAATAAAAATATACGTGGGAGGCCTGGATCACTTCGCGACAGCTGCTGTGGTTCTCGAGTGGCTGACCGTCGGCCAAACAAGCTGTCTTTCCGCCTTCTGAGTTGTTGGGGAGAGCAATTTGTCTTATCGGGAGGCGGAAATTGGACCGCCATGACAGCTGTCAGAGATAGCGTCTGACGGTATTAGGGCGGCAGCGGCGACCGCCGCGTCGGTTCCTCTAGCGGCCAGAGTCTCTTACTGGCTCCGTCAGACGTTCCTGTTGTCGCACAGCTATCTTCGGAGACAACGCATCTTACTGAAACTGTATGGGAACTAGGGAAAGAAAAGTTTTGAGGAGGAATAAATGTGCATGGCAGACGTCAACGTTAATGAGCGGTGGTACGCCGCCTACTTGGATGAAAGTAAGTACGGTTTATAGTGATGTAATGTAATTCGTACACTTAATAAGAAGTACGGGAGAGAACCGTTTGAAAATAAGTGAAATGAGGATTAAGGGTAAGTAATAAAGAGGAGAGAGCAACCATAATACCGGGTGGTTATAATTAAAGTGCAACTACTCATAGCGGTCCAGTGTGAGCTGTAATTCTTGTACGGCAGTGAAACTTGGTGGATACGCTAATGCTTTAATGTGGAACCGATTTGCGCTATAAAAACTTAGTTCCAATGTTGGCCACCAGGTGCAAATCTGGCGCTGTACAGCATCTCGTCGACGTCCTAGCGCTCGTATTCGGTAATTTGTGTAAGAGGCGGTTAAAAATAAAATTTACAATATGCCTTTGTCACTTGATTGACTTTCTTTCCTAGTCATTACATATGGAAATATTTCTGTACATCTTTCTTGCGTTCACAGCGCCATTTCCACCCGGTGACCAAAATTGGAACTAATTTTTATCCAGCATAAATCGGATTATAGTATGTACTAAGTTCCCTACCATAAGGTAATTAAAGCCCACACTGGACCTCTGTGAATAGCTGCACTTAAATTATAATCGCCTGGCCGAAACTTCTAGTGAGGCGAGTTGCATAATACATTCTGTTGACGTCTATGACGTTAGTGACGGACACTGAGGTTTAAGGAAGCATCAGAACATCGGAAGTTATCGCTAATGAATATTAGCTACCAACGGTTGAACACGTAGCGTTCTGTCCCCCTGTTATTTGACGGAGATGAAACGCAGGCTTTAAAGTAGAATTTAAGCAAAGATCTCCATTTATAGGATAACTTGGTAAGTTAACGACCGTTGCCATCTCAGTGTTCTGCGACTGCAGATGTGCTGGGCCGTCGTAAGCGAGTGTGATGCTTATGTTCAATCGTGAATTGGGTGATTAATGAAAAATAACAAGGTAGAACCTGAGTCTACGGCATGTTTGCCTTACGGATGAGGTATTTCCAGTAGCACTGGTCATATTATGTGGAAACGTGGTATGAAGTGCCTTTTTCGACCAACATTTAAGGACTAAGTTCTTGAGGGCCTTTGAGGGATGATCTTGATCCGCGTAAAGTGGATGTGTACCGTATCCCTCGCAGTTGTGGCATGTCATACATTGCAAAGACATTTCCTACCGTTGGGAATCGGTGTATCGAGCGTAAGTATGACACACGCTTACAACAGCCGACCAAATCTGCATAGCTCGGCATACCGAGATTTAAACTACCTAGCACATCTTGTGCTCCGTCTCTAATGACCTCGTTGTATACGGGACGTTAAACCTAGTCTTCCTTCCTTCCTTTAATAATACACTGTGTATTACAATAAACTACGTCTAATTAACAATTCTATGTGTTATTCAGTTAAAATTTTACACAGCGCATCGCTGAAGACTATAACTGACCAGCCATTAGCATCATCTTAATAGAATGCCCTCTGAGGGACTTAGTGTAGACCAAAGATAGGCGGAAGGACGCTGCTTTTTACCTAGCGACGTGGATGCCTAACCGATAGCGATCAAAGGTGCTCCGCCGCTGACACACTGCGTTAGGTTCAACCGTGTATGATATGTACGTTTGCGTTGGTTGACGTCATACTTCAACGCCGACCGCCAACATTTTATCCAGTGCCATGTACTGCAGAAAATCATATAACTAGTGTCAAACATAGCCAGACGCACAGCAACCCCAGAAATACGTACATAATGTTGTGTAATCATTGTCTTGCCGATAAAAAAAGAGTTTTCAAAGCAGTTATTTGTAAATAAATTCAAAACAGTGATGGCACAGCTCTCTGCCGGTGTTGTTGTAGTAGCTGTAACGCAGCACATTGATTCCATAGATTTCTGCAGTGCATGGCACTGCATAAAATGTTTGGCGGTCGGCACTGAAGAACGACTTGCTACTATCGCAAATATGAAGATCATACACGGCCGAACCACTTGCAGTATGGCAGCGGTGTAGTAACTTAGATCTCTATCGATAAGGCGCCCACGTCTCTAGGTAACCAGCAGCGTCGTACAACCCATCTTTCCTGACACAAAGTCCCGCAAAGGGTGTTGTAATGAGATGATGCTACTAACTGGACAACTATAATTTTTAACAGTATGCTGTGTAAAATTTTAACTGTAGAACATATAAATTTTTATTTAGATGTAACTTCCTGTAATACCAGAATAGTATTAAGGTCTATATTCATGCTGTGTGACATGTATTGCATATGTTGTATCCTACTGGCTAAAGTTGACGTAGGGTGACAGGAAAGGGGCTAGGCTTCTGTTGGTTAACTCCATGAACCCGCCACACAGTCAGCAGTCAGCATCAGTGAATGGTAGCCACAGTTCTGCTCCGTGCCATTGTCTCCACGCGTCATCACTGGATAAAACATCGCATAGTTTATGTGGAACTCCATGTTTATTACATTACGTATTTCTCTCTATTCTGTTGCGTTATGTTAGAGAATATGGTCCGACAATGATCCAATTCGATCGAAATCGGTCACCACATATGAACAAAAGTACTTTATGCGATCAGTAATATTCTGGTAATATTCTAACATTAGTTTATTACAACAGTATTGTGGTTTAATGTAAACTACAATGTATTTTGTTTGTATTTACATGTTCAGTTTATGTATGGAGATCGGACGAGGGCGGGCTGCTGTACTTGGCCTGGCAAAAGGTTATGACATCGGCTGATAATACCCCGTTCCTCGACGGTTGTCCATCTTAACACGGGTTGTGAAGCTTTACCATATCTCTTGCACCTGTTATGATTTTAAACTGAAATAAATCATGAAATCTTCTCGGGTGATCAGCCGAGTAAAGGCGTCGTCTTCTCGCAACGTTTCGAAGGGTTTCGTACCCATCATCTTCAAGCTTGAAGATGATGGGTACGAAACCCTTCGAAACGTTGCGAGAAGACGACGCCTTTACTCGGCTGATCACCCGAGAAGATTTCACGAATGGAATACGCCGAGAAAGTCTCAAATCACATTTGAAATAAATCAATCAGCAATATATGCCGTGTATGTCCTTAAAAAGGCAGTCAGTTTCCTCTTGGTCATTCGTGAACAAAAGTCACTTTTATCAAATAAGTTAAAATATTTTATTACGTGTCCATGTTTCGTATATCATTCGTGTGAATAAAGCAGATGAAAGTGTTTACGCACAATAACTAACGTAACGCTCATTCACTGTGCATACTACCTTACATACCAAAGAGATAAATGGTTTCCGTTGTATTTATTATGGAAGTTCAAGTAACTGCTTAAAAGTATGTGAAAAATGTTATTTAATTTTGAGAAGAGCTGAAATTCTCAAATATACGTTTAGTCTGACAATAATTCGGCGACCAGAATTTACAAAAAACTACATTTGTGTGTCAAGGAGAGGAAAGAGCTATGTACAGAATGTAATTCTTTTGTATCCACCAATGATCACAAAACGTTTGGTTCTTGGACTGCCGGTTCCGGTCAGCAATGACCATCTTCTTATCTGCAGCAAAATATGGGAATGGATTGCTACTAATGAACAGAACGTTCACGAAAAGTACACAGTCCAGTTACCTGAGAATCAATCCTATGGAATATATTGTTAAAAGTGTCATTTCCAAGTGTTATTGCTAATGAAAGCGGCAACAATTCATCAGTTTCATTGACTGTTCATGTTCGTTCAGCGTCCTCGGTCGTCTAGGCCACGAAGGGAATCAATTAATGAATTTTACGACGATTTCGAAAAGTGACTGTTGAAAAGAACGGTCCTTTATTTACTTTATTCTTCTTCAAATGGGGCGACTCTGCAGATATAAAAGAAATTAACGACATACAGTCAACAAACTATATAGTATTATTTATGATTACGACGTTGGTTCCGACATGAAAGTCCAATCCACAGCGTAGTTGTAACTTATTGAACTAAAATAGACTGCGTATCATAATAACGGTAAACTAGCAAGTATGAAATGCAGTTGTGGTGATTACGTGACATCACAGCATTACAGTGTCAAGATATTATAAAATATATTTTTCATCACTTTTTCATATCAAATAGGAACCAGTCACGTAACAGACTATGTATACACTGCACCCAGCTGGACACCCGAAACAGTACAAGATCTTCAAAGATTACCTTCCGCAGGGTTCCGCCACTGCCCACCTCCACTAAGAAGGTCTGCCGAACCAAGGCAGCAGCGGAAAGGTTGCAGATGAGTCATGTCTTCCCCGGTGATATCTTTAGCCGCCCGACCACCACGGGCGATAGGAGGGTGCATCACATTGATGCTGAGACAAAAGAGAAAACCAAACGGTGTAAACATGTTCATTCATCACCGCAGAGAGCCGTGAAATCCCAGTCAAGGTTGGGGATGGTGATGCAGTTGTTTGTGACTGACATGTGTGCTGCAAACTGATACTGCTTGTAAGAGATAATATATCGTCACAGCAGCATACTACTGAAACCTGCTGACGAGGTTACGGGCGGCTGTCAAGACGAAGAGTTAACCTGTCCGAAAGGATATTTTTGGTGTGGAACAGTTCATTATATACAGGATCCCGTAGCACGCGTTTTTTATTTTATTTTTGTTACTACATTTTACTTCCTCTCTTCCTCCCTTCTCTCGTCTCCATATTGTCATGGCGTCCATCAAGTTCTTCTTCTTTCCTCAGATGAGGAATCCATTTTGTGGCGGCAGTGTGGGGTTTCGTTTATGATGTTTTGCATAACCGGAGAAGGTAAAGTCCGATCTCGGGTGACCTACAGAGAAGGGAAGCACCCCATATTAACATGCAGGTTAGGTAAGGAAATAATAAATTCATGGAGTGGAAACGTCTTACTGAAAGATAATTAATAGGAGTGGCCGAAACAAACATGACAGTATGGATACCACACCACGGTTATAGACATATTAACGAAAGGAGGACTTATTTAATCTATAACAGAGACAAGTAGTCACTGTAACAATTAGTTTCGTTACTGCAAAGTAAAACACAAGAGTTACTCTTTGAGTTAAACAATGAACAATGGAAATGCTGTGAGGCTAGGGCTTCCCGTCGGGTATACGTTCGCCTGATGCAAGTCTTTCGAGTTGACGCCACTTCGGTGACGTGCGTGTCGATGGGGATGAAATGATGATGATAAGGACAATATAACACCCAGCCCCTGAGCAGAGAAAATCTCCGACCCGGCTGGGAATCGAACCCGGGCCGTTAGGTACGACATTCCGTCGCGCTGACTACTTAGCGACCAGGGGCGGACAACAATGAACAATAAACTTGGACACGTGCCTCTAATGGTAACTTGTAACCTTGCCACAGTTGGGTGGGCACAATAAATGCAAAGTTATGTGGTTAATACAAGAATACGACCAGCGTCTGTAAGCACGGTAAGTAAATTACATATTGTTGTTGTTGTTGTCTTCAGTCCTGAGACTGGTTTGATGCAGCTCTCCATGCTACTCTATCCTGTGCAAGCTTCTTCATCTCCCAGTACCTACTGCAACCTACATCCTTCTGAATCTGCTTAGTGTATTCATCTCTTGGTCTCCCCCTACGATTTTTACCCTCCACGCTGCCTTCCAATACTAAATTGGTGATCCCTTGATGCCTCAGAACATGTCCTACCAACCGATCCCTTCTTCTGGTCAAGTTGTGCCACAAACTTCTCTTCTCCCCAATCCTATTCAATACTTCCTCATTAGTTATGTGATCTACCCATCTAATCTTCAGCATTCTTCTGTAGCACCACATTTCGAAAGCTTCTATTCTCTTCTTGTCCAAACTATTTACCGTCCATGTTTCACTTCCATACATGGCTACACTCCATACAAATACTTTCAGAAATGACTTCCTGACTCTTAAATCTATACTCGATGTTAACAAATTTCTCTTCTTCAGAAACGCTTTCCTTGCCATTGCCAGTCTACATTTTATATCCTCTCTACTTCGACCATCATCAGTTATTTTGCTCCCCAAATAGCAAAACTCCTTTACTACTTTGAGTGTCTCATTTCCTAATCTAATACCCTCAGCATCCCCCGACTTAATTCGACTACATTCCATTATCCTCGTTTTGCTTTTGTTGATGTTCATCTTATATCCTCCCTTCCAAGTCCTTTGCTGTCTCTGACAGAATTACAATGTCATCGGCAAACCTCAAAGTTTTCATTTCTTCTCCATGGATTTTAATACCTACTCCAAATTTTTCTTTTGTTTCCTTTACTGCTTCCTCAATATACAGATTGAATAACATTGGGGAGAGGCTACAACCCTGTCTCACTCCCTTCCCAACCGCTGCTTCCCTCTCATGCCCCTCGACTCTTATAACTGCCATCTGGTTTCTATACAAATTGTAAATAGCCTTTCGCTCCCTGTATTTTACCCCTGCCACCTTTAGAATTTGAAAGAGAGTATTCCAGTCAACATTGTCAAAAGCTTTCTCTAAGTCTACAAATGCTAGAAACGTAGGTTTGCCTTTCCTTAATCTTTCTTCTAAGATAAGTCGTAAGGTCAGTATTGCCTCACGTGTTCCAGTATTTCTACGGAATCCAAACTGATCTTCCCCGAGGTCGGCTTCTACTAGTTTTTCCATTCGTCTGTAAAGAATTCGTGTTAGTATTTTGCAGCTGTGGCTTATTAAACTGATTGTTCGGTAATTTTCACATCTGTCAACACCTGCTTTCTTTGGTATTGGAATGATTATATTCTTCTTGAAGTCTGAGGGTATTTCGCCTGTTTCATACATCTTGCTCACCAGATGGTAGAGTTTTGTCAGGACTGGCTCTCCCAAGGCCGTCAGTAGTTCTACTGGAATGTTGTCTACTCCGGGGGCCTTGTTTCGACTCAGGTCTTTCAGTGCTCTGTCAAACTCTTCACGCAGTATCGTATCTCCCATTTCATCTTCATCTACATCCTCTTCCATTTCCATAATATTGTCCTCAAGTACATCGCCCTTGTACAGACCCTCTATATACACCTTCCACCTTTCTGCTTTCCCTTCTTTGCTTAGAACTGGGTTTCCATCTGAGCTCTTGATGTTCATACAAGTGGTTCTCTTATCTCCAAAGGTCTCTTTAATTTTCCTGTAGGCAGTATCTATCTTATCCCTAGTGAGATAAGCCTCTACATCCTTACATTTGTCCTCTAGCCATTCCTGCTTAGCCATTCTGCACTTCCTGTCGATCTCATTTTTGAGACGTTTGTATTCCTTTTTGCCTGCTTCATTTACTGCATTTTTATATTTTCTCCTTTCATCAATTAAATTCAATATTTCTTCTGTTACCCAAGGATTTCTACTAGCCCTCGCCTTTTTACCTACTTGATCCTCTGCTACCTTCACTACTTCATCCCTCAAAGCTACCCATTCTTCTTCTACTGTATTTCTTTCCCCCATTCCTGTCAATTGTTCCCTTATGCTCTCCCTGAAACTCTGTACAACCTCTGGTTCTTTCAGTTTATCCAGGTCCCATCTCCTTAAATTCCCACCTTTTTGCAGTTTCTTCAGTTTTAATCTACAGGTCATAACCAATTGATTGTGGTCAGAGTCCACATCTGCCCCTGGAAATGTCTTACAATTTAAAACCTGGTTCCTAAATCTCTGTCTTCCCATTATATAATCTATCTGATACCTTTTAGTATCTCCAGGGTTCTTCCATGTATACAACCTTCTATCATGATTCTTAAACCAAGTGTTAGCTATGATTAAGTTGTGCTCTGTGCAAAATTCTACCAGGCGGCTTCCTCTTTCATTTCTTAGCCCCAATCCATATTCGCCTACTACGTTTCCTTCTCTCCCTTTTCCTACACTCGAATTCCAGTCACCCATGACTATCAAATTTTCGTCTCCCTTCACTATCTGAATAATTTCTTTTATTTCATCATACATTTCTTCAATTTCTTCGTCATCTGCAGAGCTAGTTGGCATATAGACTTGTACTACTGTAGTAGGTGTGGGCTTCGTATCTATCTTGGCCACAATAAAGCGTTCACTATGCTGTTTGTAGTAGCTTACCCGCATTCCTATTTTCCTATTCATTATTAAACCTACTCCTGCATTACCCCTATTTGACTTTGTGTTTATAACCCTGTAGTCACCTGACCATAAGTCTTGTTCCTCCTGCCACCGAACTTCACTAATTCCCACTATATCTAACTTTAACCTATCCATTTCCCTTTTTAAATTTTCTAACCTACCTGCCCGATTAAGGGATCTGACATTCCACGCTCCGATCCGTAGAACGCCAGTTTTCTTTCTCCTGATAAAGACATCCTCTTGAGTAGTCCCCGCCCGGAGATCCGAATGGGGGACTATTTTACCTCCGGAATATTTTACCCAAGAAGACGCCATCATCATTTAATCATACAGTAAAGCTGCATGCCCTCGGGAAAAATTACGGCCGTAGTTTCCCCTTGCTTTCAGCCGTTCGCAGTACCAGCACAGCAAGGCCGTTTTGGTTATTGTTACAAGGCCAGATCAGTCAATCATCCAGACTGTTGCCCCTGCAACTACTGAAAAGGCTGCTGCCCCTCTTCAGGAACCACACGTTTGTCTGGCCTCTCAACAGATACCCCTCCGTTGTGGTTGTACCTACGGTACGGCTATCTGTATCGCTGAGGCACGCAAGCCTCCCCACCAACGGCAAGGTCCATGGTTCATGGGGGGGGGGGGGGCAAATTACATAAAGAACATGGAAAAATAGGACCGAACACCTGTGAAATCGCCACAGTACGGATTGAAAGCAAATGAGCTGGTGTGATGTATTAATAACTGTCTCCAGAAGGGAGTGAAATAGTATGGCATTCCCATGGAATCATGAACCACAGTGACGGGATATCTTACAAAAGTCATAAAGTAACGGAGAAGGCAGTGGCCATAGTGTCTCAATACTCTCATTTCAGCTCTCTCTGTCTCTCTCTCTCTCTCTCTCTCTCTCTCTCTCTCTCTCTCTCTCCGATCACAAAGTTGCCTCAGCCGTTTCCCAGCAGCCTGTAACACTCTTATGTAGTCTAGTGTGAGATCGTCATCCTTTTGTCGCCTAATGTGAAATGGTTACTATTCCAGCTACTAAAATTCTCTTTCTGATGGTCTGTAACTTCGCTGTTTTTCGCCAGAGCAGGAACCCGCCAGCCATTAGTGGCAGACATTGTGAATTCCGTCTACCAAAACCGAAGTACAGATATTAAACTATCTCTTGCTATTTCCAACCAGTAGTGCTCCGGGGCGGGGAGGAAGGCAGAAAATTTCCCCCATTACATGACCTGTGAGATAGCTGACATGTCGGCATAGCCGACAAACTGTATGCTCTAAGCAGTATAACAGCAAAAAACCAAGCACAAAGCGATACTAAAGTTTTAACCGAAATTTATATTGTAGCATTTCTCCTGACGCAACGAAGATTCACACGCTAACTTCTGCAAAGCGACACCTATGTAAAGACTTCTTGTATTGCAGAATGCTTTTACAAATAATTCCGTGTTTTTTCAACAGAAAGTGATCATCTCGTATCCAATCCGGAGAATGGAGGATGAGGAATGTAAATGCCGGTCTGCCTATCAACGGCTGTGATTTTGCTTTGCATTCTGAAAACTTTTATGGTAGCCAACTCCTCTTAAAAAGTCTCTTAGCGTTTTCTAGCCAGATTGTAGGCTCCCAGATGTGCAGTCACTTCACCACACGGGAAAGAGAAGTGAACAGAGAGCAGTAAAAATCAACAGTCACTGGAGGTAGTGAATCGTGATTGAAACCGTAATGCGATAGAGATCGACTTCTTGTTCAAGGGAAATGAGCATAAAAATATTCTGAAATATGTTTTGTGGTTGTTTCAGAGGAAACTGGTCACCTAACAGCAAAGATTTCCAAAGTGACGACGAGGTAGATGGTTAACTAAGCAGTCACTAATGCACCCATCGCTGGAAAAATGTATCACACTGAAGAATGCATATATAGAGTAGAAATATAATCATCACTACGTTTCTTAGTCAGAGCTGGCTATTTTCGAGGTGACAATTAAAATTCGTCACTATCCCTTGTACATGTAACACTGAAGTACACTGCTGCTTATCATGGTCATCTGATCACCGCTGACAGCTGAAGCAAGCTACTGATATGAAAAGTCTTGAGACTGAATCAGTTTTCAAACATTTTAAGGGTGAAACCTGAATCGACGTATCAGACTGGATCTCCCTTGTGTGTAGAGTGCCCTCACGAAGTAGGATGCGGCTGCAAGAAAAAACGGCAGTCCACCAAGTTTCGTCGGGACGCCTTCCATCTTGGGCGTAAACAATATAAACCAGGGGCCACACATTTCTTTCCAGTGTCAGCATTTCATTTCGTCTGGCAACAACGAGGATAAATTACACCACACTCAACCTCTGCACTCCCCCCCCCCCCCCCCCCCCCTCTCATAAATGAATAAATGTTCTAACGTAATTTTATATTTTTGTTCACGGTCCCCTAACTCATTTACCATGTAAACACAATTGGTTGCACTAATTTCATTGCGCTTGAGCACAAATAATAATGTAGGAGAGGAGGCTCTCATTTTTAGAAAGAACAAAGAAGCTTAACGAGACGAAATTAGAGCCGGCGCTTGCCGACGTAATCTAGAAGTCCGAAGAGTTAATTCACTTGCTGTCTCACTGTTTGTTATGTACTATGCTTACCAATTCAAGCCATTCGAGACCTATTGTGCCGTCTTCCTGTTGGTCATTCACAAACGTGTGTAAACATTACACTTTGATTATCACAGCTGGTCGCAGAAAAACCAGACACACAAATTATAAACTGTTCGGGAATTGTTTGGACTGTATACCATATCGAAGCCAAAAATTTACATAAGTCGCAGACTGTGTTCGAATTTTGACGAGTCACTCAGTCTTAATGAGCCAAAAATGGTCAACAAAGCGTACCTCCTCCCGTAAAGACGTAAACATTCGCGCTACAATCACATTGCTGAGGCCGTGGTAAAGCATTATTGCAGCGTACATCCATTCTCTTTGAAGTTCTAAATCGACATCATCACTGTAAGGAAGGAATTAAATGGAAAGCTGAAACTTTGAGTGGATCCAAGGAGCGTGTTGGGACGTATCATATAGAACAGTTAGTCTGCTAGAAGGAGCCTCGCAGTTAGAGTCCCTTTTCGGCGCAAGATTTTTCATTTGTCATAAATGATAAATAAGAGATACTTCGACAAGAGTGAAACAACGTAATTGAAAAAAGCCAATAGTAAACTCAATAGTACTAGTTGGTTCATGTTACGAGGGCTTTGGTGAGTCATGTTCCCTAACTGCACGAAACGAATCGACTCAAGACGAATCTTTAGTATTTATTATAGGCGTAAAACGGAAAATATGAACTATTAAAATCGTTTTGAGCCCTTTCGTCAGAAAATAGTGATTAATAAGGAGCTCTTATCATGCTTTTATTACATAATTTGTTGCTGCCGTCCTAGTATTGAACTATTACTCCACAGATATGTGTTGATCGCCGCCTGAATCCCGACTACTTTAATATATCTATCCTAAATTATATTTTTTGTGTAAAATAATACTCTAGCATTGAGTCCCAGAAGCGCAAACTGTAATGAAAGTTAATCCGATAGTTTAACAATGGGTGCAGTTCCGTATCAGATGTAATTTCAAATCGGCCATACAGAAGAATAGTGCACACTTTATATAATATAGATATCAAACCATCTTTAGGGCATTTTGTAAAGTCGGGAAACAGAAACGTAGTAAGTAGTGAATAAGTGAGAACTGTAAACTTCACAGAAACTCAAAACCGGATTTTGGCGTTTCGTCGATTTCGCTCTGGCGACTGAGTTATCTGTGCACACTTTACGCTTCGTCTCAGAGTTTCAATCCACTAGTGCTCCTCACTTAACTGTCCAAACTGTGACCTGTGTCTTGTGGTGTATTACAATCGTTTGATAGTCAAATGCCTTGATTCGATTTCCAGTTCAGTTATTCCATGGAATAACAGACATGGACACCTCATCAAAGAAACAAAGCCCTTCAATGGCCTTTTCATGGCAGTTAATATCCTGAAACTTCGATAAAGTAGCCCTGTTTATACTGATACTTACCACGACGTTTTGAAATAGTCTTATCTTTAATGTGTAGATAGTAAAGGCGTTTCTCCTTAAATAATAGTTCACAGGTAATCTACTCTGTTTTCGAAAACTATTTTTCCCAAAGAACCAAGAGCGCACGCAGGAGATTAGCATGCATCTGTCTCTTACTAAGGCTGGCTGTATGAATCATTCATCCGTTTTTGCCACGGGTGGTGTAGTTACCTTTATTGAAACCAGAAGGTAAAGTAGATCAGGCGAGATACAGATCCCACTGCGTATTTAAGCCCAAAATGAAAAAAAGACGGACTTTACGTAACACTTTCATGTGGCTCTCTCTCTCAGAGAATAAAAATACAGTCCTGCAAAATATTAGCAGTTCCAGTTTTGATGATGCTTGCTCGGAAAAAGCCGACAAATAACTCCAGTTACCAGTAATGTATAAAGTAAATGGCAAAATGTTCCACTTTTCTCATGAAAAGTTTTGTGTGCTGCATATGTGGAATGCTATCGGCGAGAGTGGCACTCGTAAAAATTCATCGCGATTTTGTCAGTGCGATATTTGCGCATATATGATTGAATGAGTCGAGCAGCAGAGCATAAAAATGACAGTGGAGTGCTCTATACAGCTCGCAATTAAAGGCTTTTAGACTAATAGCTGCCATTTTGGCAACTGTGGAAGCTGAAAGGCAACAGACGTTGGCCGAAGAGGAAGCGCCAGACGGGGGGAAAATAGATTCCAGACAATCGGTGGCCATCTCTGAGCGCCAAGCAGTCATTTAGCAATACTGAAAAGAGGAACATGAATAACTAAAGTCGTTTGGGTTAGAGACAGCTCATTAGATAAACATATTTACCATCAACATTTTTTCTGTCGCCATGTACTGTTTGGAAGGAAACGACTAACTATGGTTATAAGACAATTTATAACAAGAAAATAATCTTGCACGCTTGTGAATTAACATTACGTTACCTGAAATCCAATTCCAATTGCAGAAAGGTAGAAACATGTTCGGCTTTATGTATCAGATGGGAACTACAATTTAGGTCCAGTAAGTAATTTAAGATAAATACAGGTGCTATTGTCGTATGGTAATTGCCAATTACTGGTAAATTATTTCAAAACTTCGATAACAGAGAAGAATTCTTGCAAACCAATTTTTATCTCAGTTAGGTGTCGAAGATACAAAATGTGAACTGATTGGAAATTATCGAAGCAGAAAAATACCACTGTCAGCAAGGATCTCTTAATTTCTGAAGCATTACATTTCGGCAGCTCGCAGCACTCATCAGTCGGCTATTCTTTCCTTATGAGTAGTATTTAATATAGGCATTATATCTATATATTGTTATTCTGTTACATTCAAGTCCACGGATATTGTAGTACTGACTTACGAGACAAGTTTACCGGTAAAAGAAGAAATTACGCCTGGATAGCGCTGCAGACTGCCGTAACGTGTCACACATACTTAAGATACGAGAGCATATAGCCCGAAGCAGACAAATTCATAGATATCTCGCCAGGTTACGGAGCAATATCAGATGTGATCCAGTTATTGTGGAAATAATTTTTTTATAATCTGGACTCAGAAATAACATGAAAAAGTAAGTGGAGGGTATTTACGTACAAAAATTTCTGTCTGCGTCGTAGGATTAAAAATTTTATAATGTATAGTATAAAATTTGTTAAGAGGCTTTTGGTTATGTTGCAAGAACACACAAGGGTGCATGCGCAGAGTCCAGTAATTTCTGTAAGTGAGGGCCAATGCGTATGTCATGTTATTTAGTTGTTTCTTTGTTGGTCTTATTAAATTCACGTCTAAAGGTATTATACAATAAGTCTATTATGGCAAAACGGCCATTTCCAAATGCTGAACTCGTGCACGTACAAGTGGTCTTCAAAGAGTAAGTTACACACTGTAATGCTATGTAAACTTTTTTTGACTAAATCACTAAATTTAAGAGTCACACAGATACACGACATTACTTTTCAGCTGTCACCAGGCCTGTGCGAACATCCCTAGGAACGTTCTACCAAACGTTCTGTTACTGGACGATAGAAGTTCGATCTTTGGACATGGAACAATTCGATAACTGCTGTGTGAAAGTCCTCATCGTCGGAAAATTTGCGGTAGCTGCGAAACAGTTCGTTGACTGTATGGATATTGTCGTGTGTGGCCGATGTCTATCTCCCTTCTTCCCTATCAGCATCACGCACGTCTGTGCAGCTTCGCTCAAATTGTTGGCACCATTTCACTGGCGTGGACGTGTCCCTGCGTTTGGTCAGTCAACCACCAGAATTTCACATTGAATCCGTACGCAATTTTGATGTTTCACCCACATGATTTTTACTGACCCGTGTTCTTTTACTTGGGAGACCATTTCCAGATGCCGCACCATTTCACTCGCACAGTGAGGTGTATCTGTTGTGCATACCGCAACAGATGTGTTTGTTTGTGTAGGTGGCCCGCAACGTGTTCTGTTTCCTGACAATGTCCATGTCGCTTCGCTATGTCCCAGCTGTGGTGATATACTCTCACAGTTGACAAGTAAAGGAACTTCCCTGAGTGTTGTTGAAATCCAAGGTACGCACGTACAACGATAAATCTTTTAGACATAGTAGCGAAGATACTTCAGGAAGAATGTAATGATTGCAATTGGAAGGAAGGGAAGTGCTGACAATTGCGAATGATGAGGAACCATCGGTTTAATAAGAGACAGTTTCGTGAATTACACTCATGTTCAGAAAAAAGCAGAACACATTGAACGACTACAGATAGGATGTTCATACTCACAGGACATGTACATTAGCACGTTCTGCAGAAGTGATTCGCCTTTCAGTCACCACGGTTCAGCCTGTTTACTGTTGCCTACTAGGCACAGGGTCCGCCATGGGCCCGGTAACTTGTTCATGCGTGATGGCATCGCACACTGTGGTATAGCCATCCATGCTGCATTCACCTGATTCCAAGGTTCATCTGTGGTTGGCTTTAGGTTACAGAGCTGCTCACGTCTTTTCACTATAGACAGCACATTTTCGAAGAGATTGCCGGCCATGGCAAAAGGCTGACATAGGGTGACACCAAGAAGGCACGTGTTAGTGCAGCAACATGTGGTCATGCATTGTCTTGCTGAAAAATGGTGTATGAGGTGTCCAGAAGCTGTATGGATACGTGTCGCAGGATGTCATTCACTTAGGTCACACTGGCCTCAGTGCGCTGGACACACTCCAATTGTCATTTGTGGTTGTACCCAATAGCACCCTATATCATAAGGCCTTGAGTTCCGTGTGAGCGGCGAACCAAAATACGACCATCATTTCCAAACAAACAAAACCTGGATTATGCATATGGACAGTAACTGTTCTCGAAAGAACAGAAACTATTGATGACCGCGCAGCTTCTCTAGAATAAATGATAATTAACTGAAGCCCTCAGCTGCCGAAAGGTGTCGTTGATATACCTCGATGAGGACAGCTGAAAAGGTAGGTCTCGACCGGATCTCGAACCCGGAATCTTCTGCTTACATGGCATACGCTCTATCCATCTGAGCCACCGAGGACCCGGACGAATAGCGCGACTGCAGGGACTTATCCCTTGCACGCTTCCCGTGAGACCCACATCTCCAACTGTCCACAATCAACATACGTAATGTACCTAATAGATGTTTGCCCATCCACTCATTACTCGCGCACACTAAGGTGACGGTTTCCGTAAAACCTTGACCTTCGTCTGTGCGAATGCGCACAGGTTGCCTGAACTCTTACGGGAATCGTCACTGTAGCGTGCGCGAGGAATGAGTGGATGGATAAACATCTATAAGGCACATTACGTATTCTAACAACCCTACCACAACAAAGGTCAGCATTTAATAACGATTGTGGTGTTGCTCACGCTGCTAAATACTGCATTTTCGGGGAACGACAGTCATATTACGTGGCAGGTGTCATTAGAGCATAGTTAATAGTCATTTCATGTAATAATGAAAAAACTAGGCACTCATCTTTTTGTGTTTTCCACGCTGGTCTCGTCGTAAAATCATGGCTCAATCGTTGAAAATCTAGGTGGTTATGATTCCAAGCTCGAATGCAAAGAGGCCTAAGTTTTATTCTGCTATATTCAAAAGTTTTGTAGATGCGCTTCACAAACCATTCTTGAAGATTACACTTTGGTTGGACAATGCTGATGTAAAAAAATAATCAGCACTCCGAAATTAAGTTACACTTCCTTTTAATTGCTTTTATTGCAATATCACGTAACACACAAAACATCACTTCACAATACAAAACATACTTGAAAACATCTTCCTCACAGTCAGTGTTAAAGTTCACATTTTTTACGCTGACGACAACATTCGTCTTTCCTACATTACTTCCAAGATGTCCGACTCTCTAACAACTCAACAACTAACTAACTACCGCTTACGCGCCCAAAAATCAGAGTTACAAGTACGTCAAAGATCATAGTGTCAAAAGAAAGAATACACATAAGAATAATATCATTGCAATATAAACGTATCGATGTATCAAAAGTGAAATCAAATCTGAATGTTGTCTCAGAAATATGTTAGGTAGTTAACAGAAATACAGTAGAATATTACTGGTATCGAGAGGTTGAGGTGAGATGCCGTAATGGTTACGTAATTCAAGTACCATTACAGTATGTACAGTTAAATTTCGAATGCCTTTCAGGATAAATTCCTTTAGACTTTGAGCGACATCCAAGTCGTATGACATCACGTAGTCCTTCACTTCACTATTTGACATAAAGTCGTACAAAGGTGGCGCTAGTCTAACAGAATTTCAGTGGTTACGCAGTAGTGTTACCACGTTATACGCCTCCTCCAAAAAACATATTTGTTCTGTTTGTGTGAAGGGCACGCATGTTCACATTGTCTCGCCATAGGTCATGCCATATCTTCTTAAGTAATCAAGGGTTGCTCCTAAATGCAACACACTGTTTCTGCAGATTGCCTACATTGGAAATATACTCACTTTTCAGTGTTCGTGGAGTTATCTGCCTATGAAAATCACCGATAATTGCGCCTGTCTGCTAATTGATTTTAACAAAGCCTTAATCGCCCCAAAATGCTCAACAACAACCGTGATTGACGCATTTACGATACTTATGCCCGCTACAACGTTGGTATGTTGCCAGAATTTTCTGACAGTTCGTATCAACCTACGTATCATCAACATGAAATGAAATGTCGTGTGGCTAGGGCTTCCCGCAGGGTGGACCGGTCGCCTGGTGCAAGTGTCTCGAATTGACGCCACTTCGGCGACTTGCGCGTCGATGTGGATGAGATTATGATGATGAAAACAACACAACAACCAGTCCCTGAGCGGAGAAAGTCTCAGACTCCGCCGGGAATCGAGCCCGGGCCCCTTTGAATGGCATTCTATCGCGCTGACCACTCAGCTATCGAGGATGACGTCATCCACTTGAAATACATTGTTTTGTAAACAGCGGATGGTCAGCTAGAGTGAAGTTTCACAGTTACTTGACAGCTGTAAAGCCCGACCTCATCACAAATACACATAAATTACATTCTTTAATATCCCTGCATCCTGCAAATAGTTTGCCCTCCAGTTTAAAAATATTTTCTTTTTTTGTTTATAACTTTCTTCTTGAGATTGATTTTTTCCACCCAAACCGCATTTCCTTCCGGATGGGTCTTAAAGTGTCTTTGAATAGCAAATCATTTCATACAGGCAGAAATTTAACACATTAGGGTACGAGTTTCAAGCAGTTTCGTCCGTGAGAAAACCTGTTCATTTTTGAAACACCGCTGTGTAAATTTCTCCGCTCTTTTGCTTATACTTCGCCATGAAAATGTGTTTATCTTTAATTACTCTTGTAATTTATTCTTCAAATTAGTTGTGGTTCTTCCTTGTTAGTTCAGTCAGCCTTCTAAACAACTATGTGCTTATGTTGGCTATCTACGAGAGCTTCCACACGAGAAAAACTGCGGCAACGATATTGTCGGTATCTGTTCTTTGCGCAGTATTGCGTTCTTCTACCATTTATTAATGCAGATCGTTATGAAATATATGGAAATATCTTTATTCTGCGACATAGTAACTTTGCTTAGTGCTAACATTGATCACGCCTGGGGTGACAATATCATTTTATATTGCAGCGAAAGGAGACTACAACAAACCAGCAGGACGTCTAATGATGTTAAATGCAGATTAAAGGTGGTAAGAAGCTTTCCTGTACTTCTGGGAGGATGTGTCGTTAGGCAACTTTTAGTTCAACAAGTGTACTGGGGAGATTACCGATAGCAGCAATATACACAGCAGATCATGAAATGGCAACACAAGAAATGATATCAAATGGTGAAATTTTACTTATTGTAAACGTATACTGTAACTCAAAGAATAGATCATTTAATTTCTCATACCTCCTGCCGCTACTCTAAGTGCAATGTAATTTGCTCTTGCGTTGGGCTCTATCCCCAAGACCAGGCACTGGACTCGCATTCGGGAGGACGACGTTTTAATCCCGCGTCCGGCCATCCTGTTTTAGGTTTTCCGTGATTTCCCTAAATCGCTCCAGGCAAATGTCGGAATGGTTCCTTTGAAAGGGCACGGCCGACTTCCTTCCCCGTCCTTCCCTAATCCGATGAGACCGATGACCTCGCTGTTTGGTCTCTTCCCCCAACCCTACCCCTAGACTACGTGTGTCCATCCTTTTAGCTTACCTGGACCATACTGGAAGAAGACTAGTAATTTTGGGTCGCACAAAATACACTTACAAAATTTCCCGAAAAGTGATTAACGGAGGCATGTCGTTAACATAGAAGTAATTTACTAATTTATCGTTCTTTTTTCTAAGAACTCAAGCTGGAATTAACTTGAAATATCATGTATAAGTAATTACGAATCATGAAATTGATGTGACACTTGACTTTGATTTCGAGAAACTAATGCATCATACAGGTTCGACCGAAGTGGTTGCTATTCTCAAGGTGTTCTCAAGGGTTTCATCTAAGATTCTGGTGTGCTTTACTCTTAAAAATAACTTTTCACAAAGTTATGTTCCGCTTCATAAACTTTCCAAACAAAGGTCACATTCAGAACCCGTGAATGCGCAGCAAGGGATGTTTGTCCCTGGGCTGGTTCGATTTGTAAAATTCCAACGAAGATACGTGTTCAGTTTTTTCTTTTATTTGGTGCCAGACTGTAACTCTATGCACTCCATATGAAAATCTCCTGGCAGCGTATCTATATTGTTTATAAAAGATGCTGCATAAGTTCAAAAATTTTGATTATTTTTTCGAAACTCCTGAAATCGGTTTCCACATTCTCGCATCAAATCGAAAATTATGGCTGCGTACTTCACCTCATCTTTAGGATTATATTAAGCTAACGTGTTAAAATGTATTTTCTTGTGCTTGCGCTAATTTCTGTTTCATTTGGAACTCGTTTATTGTTGGAAACATTGTAGTGATAAGTAAATTTCTACCGTGAAGGCGCCTGTTTAAGTCACCTAAATGAACAATCAGATCTACCAGAAATGCCCAATCTGCCACCCATTAGGCGTCGTCAAGTTGTGGGACGTATTTCATTACTATCCTATAAAGTCATTATAAAATCTCCACAGTTCAACCTTACTTCTGTATAATATACGATATCACCGTAATCAGCATCCAAAATTTTGGGGAATTCCTGGAATAGATGGTGATTCAGTCCCACAGGAAGCTATTACGTCGGCTGTCGAATGGAGAAATTGAATTGAATTAAAGCTCATCTGCTATGTTAGAATCTGCACACAAAAGTAAAATGACTTTGTGAAAGCCCGTTGTACGGACATTCATTTTCAAACGTCGTTCTTATTTATGGGCAATGGATTCATATCAAATTAAACGCGTTGTAACAGAATTGCGGTACTATTAGACAGCAAACAAAGGCAGCAATTGCAATTCGCGTGAAGATTTCTAATTTCTACCGACTTACAGTGATCAGAACTAACGTTTTTATCACTATCGTACAGAAATAATCCCGAATTTTCTAGTAGCTCCGTAAATTAATTTCATTACACGTCTCCAAATCTCTATTTCCACAGTTGCATCTGAAGTAGCCGTAAGCTAACAGACCAGCAAATTTGAACGGATTGGCCAGTTGGAAGAACGAGACTCAGGGGGTTCAAGTATAGCACGAGTGGCAATGTTATGAACGAGATGGACCAATGAGGGAATAGCTTGACGTGGCAGGAGTTTTAAATTGAAAATATTCGGTTTATCATAACTTTACATAAATGTAATTTTATGGATTCTTTTCATCGATGTTGTGACACATGCTCACTTCTAGGACCGCACTAGTACTCGCTTTGGGGCGCATGCGGCTCTTGGGCCGCGGGTAGGACACTCCTGGCTTCAGACTTTCCATGCGTAGTATCTTCTTGGTTTGATTTATGTTGACAAAATTCATACAACGAAGCCTCAACTTCCGTAGTACGCTTAAAATATAGGGGACATGATTCTGGTTTCTCGCGTCCCACGTCATGGGACTCATGCGACTCATGCGCCGGACACTTTCCTTCAGTGGGTCGCTCGACGCGTGCAGTGCGGCCAGTGGTTAATACGTTGCTTTTGGTCCACTGTTTCACTTTCGGTTTTATTAGGCGCGTCCTTGTTGCATTGCATAGGATGTTTCCTGTCGTAAGACGTTTTATTCATTGACTGTTTGCTGTAAAGGAACTTATTTTTTTTTTCCTTGTTGATAAATAGATAGATAGTTATACGACTCTCATACCAAAGATTAATGTGAAAAGTTTTTACCACTGATGGACAAAAGAAGCTTTACGCTCTTCGTTTGTTAGTTTTAGTATTGGTTACCTTTCGTTGTTCTCCTGTCCTGGTGATAAGACGTGTTGTGTAATTTTAAAAGGAAATGGTGTTATGCAACGAAAGCAATTCATGGTCAGTATGATTTTCTGATTTACGATACCACGGATCCCAGCTCCTGTAGCTCCGATAGATTATTATTATTTTAATTGTATATGGAGAATTTAGATGGAGGCGACGATATTCACTACGGCGCTGTTAAACAACTGAGGTACGTCAATGTCTTCATCTCTTTCCTTTCGAGGCCGCCAACGTCAATTTAGATGTATTTGCCGCGACACTCAGAACTTGCAGTCTATCTTTTCATTTAATTTGGAAGTCCGATAATTTTCGTTCTTAGATGAATAAATGCAATTTAATCACAATTCTTTTTATCTAGGCCAAGGGGAATGATAGTACTTAGAACATACGTGCTTCCATCCGGATCGTACGTTCGCATACAACTGAGTGTGTACCGACGGAACTATATTTATGACCCATTTCCTTTACGGAATTAATTCTTATTTTGAATCACTTGCTCACGAATGTACGTGCCCTCTTATTTTGTGGAGTCAGTCAGGCGTATTCTATAATAACGTTACTTTTAATATCCATTGGCTTAATGTCCACAATTGACCTCTGCCTGTGTCACAACGGCGCTTCACGCGAAATACTTACTGCACGGCCACCATAACAACTCTCATTTCAAAATTACGACACCGGCTGACTAAGCTTCCAACAATTTAACAGGGCGGTTATATCTCCATAGGGATATCATGGTTTTAACTACAAAGTCTGGGTCTTTTATATCCTCTGTCATGTGGTTTACCATGTTTCAGTATTTGTAAGTGCATTTGTGTTATTATCTGTTCCCATAACTGGCTCTGGTAATACTTTGATTTATAGGGGTTCAGTCACCGTCACTGTAAATTCTTAGCCGGCCGGTGTGGCCGTGTGGTTCTAAGCGCGTCAGTTTGGAACCGCGTGACCGCTACGGTCGCAGGTTCGAATCCTGCCTCGGGCATGGATGTGTGTGATGTCCTTAGGTTGGTTAGGTTTAAGTAGTTCTAAGTTCTAGGGGACTGATGACCTCTGTAGTTAAGTCCCATAGTGCTCAGAGCCATTTGAACCATTTGTAAATTCTTGATCGTTAGTTACGGCACCTGATGACGTGGCTATGAGGCACGAAAGCAGTAGTGCCTGAATAGAAATTGGTACAAAAAACAGCTAATTGCTGAGTTCTTGCTGTAAAATCTTCTCGCCGAGGAAAATATCGACGCAAACGAAACAAACAGGTTGTAGGGCCCTCAAGGCGATTCATCTGGGCTCGCCTCCTGGGAGCCAAAACGCCTTCATAAGCTGCGGGCTAGAGCTCCACAATTACACCGTTCGCCTGTCAAGACTATACACATCGTCCTCGAGACGCACTGTTGGAACCTGGCTGTCTGCTACTATACTGCATGTAGGATTGCTCTAAGGAGTCTCTTTTGCTGTGCTGCGAACAACTTTCCGAGAACTCAGACTCCCTGGTTTCATTCTTCCAAAATCCAGTTTCCTCGCTCACACCAACACAGCCCGTTAAGGTTTTCTGTGAACTACAGAGTGTACTGCAGTCATTTCACTGTGGTCACAGGAAGCCGAGCAGTCGTGTACATTAAGAAATGGTAGGAAATTTTGGGGTACGGAAGGAGCAAAATTTAGTACACAAATTTGTGGCAGGAACTACGGCTCTAAAATGGCAGGACATCGAATCTAATTGAGCTTGAATAACAGCTGCGTCGTTCCATTTTCCTTCATCTCTGTGCCAGGCTTCATCAATCGTGGTGGCGAGTGGGCGATAGCTGGGCAGTGTCTCGGCAACCCACGACTAGATATTTACACTGGATGAAAGGAGAGCACGCTGATTAGAGCAGCAGTCGAACACCCTTTCTATCGAGGCAGGTCGGGATAGCGCAACCCAGAGGCTTTCAGAGACGTTTAGAAGACGTAGCGAAATCTCTATAGCTGCCCAGCCCTCTACCATAGCAAACAGAGAGTGGAAAATAAAATCAAATTTGCATTTCCAATCACAGATACGGACTGCTTATGCAATGACGAGTTCTATGGTACGAGGCACAGGGTTGTACTCCCTTCAATTAAACGGGGCGCTGAACTGAGTCCCTCTTATTTACCGATTAAAAGTAATTTCTGCAAGCAACCTGAAGACACCGGTTGCTTCCCTAGTAGAGGACTATCGAATGACCAATGCAGAGCAATTTACATGTCACCATTCATTTAGATCTTAAACTACTCTCTAGGACTCACTACGAAGGAATTTTCCGAATGGGACGGCAATAGATAGATGTAAAGTACATAAACAAGTGATTACAATTTCAGATAAGATCGGATGATTTATTCAAGAAAAATAGCTTCACAAATTGAGGAAGTCAATGACGAGTTCTTCCACCTATGGCCCTTATGGAAACAGTTATTCGACTTGTCATTGATCGAAAGAGTTGTTGCATGTCTTCCTGAAGGATACCATCCCAAATTCTGTCCAACTGGCAAGTTGGATAGTAGTCATAGAGGCTCAGGCTCAGAACGGAGCGGAACGAATCACTGAAGACAAATTCTGTTCCAGTCGATGAGATCGCAGGCCGAAAACGTGTCTGAAGACACGCCAAACACCAGAGGGAGTGTTGGTGCGGGGTGCCATTTCACTTCATAGTAGGACCACTTTGGTTGCCATCCGTCGCACTCTTACAGCAGGGCGGTACGTCGACGATATTCTACGCCCCGTTTTGTTACCCTTCATGGCAAACCATCTTGAGCTTACATTTCAGCAACATAACGAGCGCGCATACGGCGAGAGTTCCTACTGCTTGTCTTCCTCCTTGACAAACCCCAACTTGGCCATCAAGGTCGCCGGATCTCTACACAGTTGAGAACTTTTGCAGCATTAGGGGCAGAACCCTCAAACCATCTCGGATTTTGATGATCTAGCGCGCAAATGGACAGGATTTTGCTCGATATCCTTCAGGAGGACATCCAACAACTGTATCTATCAATACCAAACCAAATAACTGTTTGTACAAGAGACAGAGGTAGACCAGCGCGTTATGGGCTTTCTCGATTTGTGATGTCCTTTCTCTTGAATAAAACATCCAGTTTTTCTGATATTTTAATTATTTGTTTGTCTATACACATACATTACATATACAGATTTCCGACCCACTTGGTTAATTCCTTCATGGTGCATCGGCTTGGTTTTCCCTTAGAGTGTACACAATATGGAGTAAATCTACAGAAGTTCTGGTGGTCGTTATTTCAAATTGAAGACGATGAACCGGTTGCACGGAGCGATACTAGCCCGTCTCGCACACAATGTGTTGGCGCTGACTACAGTAGCGTCAACCTGTGCGTGGGTGGGCCTAACTCACTCCCCCAGCAGAAAGACTAAGTGACCATCCGTGTGTCTGCCACAATTCAGTTGGCTGCAGAAGACGTTTTCCTTCCGCATTGTTGCGGTGGGTTTCAATAAAGACATTCACGGTAGAAAGCTCGTAGCACTTCCTTCCATGATTAAGCTACAAATACGCGATTTGCACCGTGAGGATTTAGCCTCGCCGTATCATCAATGCTACATGGGTTATCTTTGTAGTGCTGCCCTTGTCTGTATGCTCGCAGTGCATGTCTGCTCATTACTCATTACCTTCCTCTGTAATTCAAATCCTGGAGCTTCATCTCTAATTTACTGTCTCTAATTTACTGTTTCTAATTTACTGCATCATTCTCTTTGAATAGTACTAGTTCTCATTAATAGTCATCATTACTTCTCTTGTGTTTTAGATGCTTTCATGTTGCTTTGGCTTGGCCCACAGCAAGCTTGCGGTTGGCATATTTAGTCTCACGAGAAGCGTGTAGAGGATAAATTCCTGCAGTCACGCTATCCTCTGTGCCCTCGGTGACTCAGACGGATAGAGCATCTGCTATGTAAGCAGGAGATCCCGGGTTCGAGCCCCGGTCGGGGCACACATTTTCATCTGTCACCATTGGGGTATATCAACACCTGTTGGCAGTTGAGGGTTTCGATTAGAGAAGCTTCATCGTCATCATTGGTATCTGTTCCTTCGGAACAGTTACTATCTTCATACAGTTAAAGGCTACCCGGCCATTGACCTTCTTCTGTGCGAATGCGCACACTTTGCCCAAACTCTTACGGGAATTGTCACCTTAGTTGGCGCGAGTAATGAGTGAATGGGCAAATATCCTTTAGGAACATTACCAGTGTAGGTTGTGGACAGTTGGGAATATGGGTCTCACGGGAAGCGTACAAGGGTAAGTCCCTGCAGTCGCACTATCCTCTGTGCCCTTGGTTGCTCAGATGGAAGCCGGCACGGTCGCTCAGCGTGTTCAGTCAGAGGGTTTAGCTACCCTCTTAATTAAAAAAACTCAGTGAAATGATCAACGAACAATCTGAACGGTTGTCATCGGACGTCCACCACGAACAAATTCAACCAACAATATAGAACAAAATGAGATAAAAAATATGGATAGAGCGTCTGCCATGTAAGCAGGAGATCGCGTGTTCGAGTCACGGAAGGGTCAGACATTTTCAGATGTCCCCATTGAGGTATATCAACAACACCTGTTGGCAGCTGAGGGTATCGATTAATTATCATTTCTTTCTAGAGAAGCTGCATGGTCATCATTGGTATCTGTTCTTTAGGAACATTTACTATCTTTATGTCGTCCAAATTTGTGAACTGGCAAGTCCCCTACTTTTTTCTGTTAACGAGACAGCCTCGTATTTCTGTATGTTTTCTGTCCGTCTACCTGTTACTGGCCTGTAGTCGTCCCCTTTTCCCTTTTAGCACTGCAGTGGGTCGTGGTATTGGTTTGTTGTAATCTGAAAAGACCCACTGTGGTAGACAACCTTCAGACACTAGACAAAAATTATTTGACTGGTCCTAACTGACTAATGATTTTAAATAATATATCCAGAATCAGTGGGATGAAGACTAATCCTAATTAAATGAGATATCTACTACAAAAAAAAAAAAAAAAAAAAAAAACACAGAAAATTGTAAAATACAATCTGTACAATTAAAACATTCAGTTAATTCTGTTGATCAGACTAAGTTTAAGATTGGCACAACACCTTTCTTCTACGCAAAAATCTCGCCTCCTCGTTTTCATGACAGGAACATTTAAATGTTTTATGCTGTCTAGTCTCTTCGTTAGTGCAAACCTCCACCCTGAATGACGCTGACAATAGAGAGCTCAGAGAACAATCTAGTGGAACTGAACACATTTATCATTAAGTTCCCTATTTCTCAAGCCGTGATGCGTGTATCACCATAAATAGATGAGTGAAAAGCATGTTTGACACATCAGTCTGCGGAAGGATGCAGATGTGAATTTAACTACACAGAGAACGTCTGATTGTGTGTGCAAACTGCTACATTTGTAGTTACTCAAGACAATCTGGTAGCACACTAACCAGGAACAGACACTTGATTTAAGTACACAATAGTAAGTGAGCACTGTAGATTGCCTGAAGCTCCATGGAGAAGCACCAACTTGTTCCTCTGTTCACAAAGAAACAAAATGATCCTGCTTCAAGTGGCACAATCGGCACTTTCTCAGACTAAGTTTGAGAGTGATTATTGGACATTTTGCCAACCATGTCTCAAAGAAATTATACACTCTGCAGCAATATGTATCAGCTGACATCCACCAGAGAGTCTTCGACACATTCCGCCTTGATAATGGCCAACTTTGGTTCCCTAATGTGGACCCACAACTCAGCCTTTTATAACCTTCTATATATACTTCGTAAAAGTGTCTTTTTAGACATGAAACCACTGGCCGACCCTGAGAAGTTCATACAAAATGTACTGGAAGCTTCTTAAACAATTTAAGGCAACATCCGCCAAATGGATCATTCAATTAAAGTGCTATCCAATCTGTGTGAGAAGCATTCCTAACCGTTTAACTGATGTCTCCCAGGGGCCTGTTTGGCGACAGGAGACACGTTACAATAGGGCTGAAAAAACTGCAAGCGATTTTTGTTGGATGGCTGTCTTTACTGCCCCCTTTCAAGTTTCACTCGCAACCTTGACAACAGGAGGGGGCGCTTGCTGTGCCATTCCACAGAACAATTTTGCAGCGGGCTTTAAAATTCTGCACTTCGACCAATGACCAAAAAGTCCCAGCTTGCCCCCAACCTGCTCGAAAACAGTTGCTTCCTCAGCCTCTCTCGCTATACTAGCCAGCACAAAGATTACTTTTGCGAAGTATGGAGTACTACAGTTGTTAGCGTGAAACTGTCGATTATCAACCAGTACAATTAATAAGAAATCCCATCTAGTCTTTGATCACAAACGATACAAATATGTTAAAATAATTGACAAACTAATTATAGTTGATACTGTAAGGAGCCAAAATTCACACTTCATTAATTACAGGATTTAAATATGCACTCCTACCCCCTACTAAAGGAAAAGACGCCTGATGCCACAACGGTCCAGGAAGCAGGAGAATATCAGGCGAGGTAATTCAAATCTGATAGCGGGAGGGCTGTAACAGGAGGAAACACTTTGCTTCCATAGTACCTACAAAGCCAACCGATCTACAATAGCACACGAAACATGTACGAGAGTTGTCCAGAAAGTAAGTTCTGATTGGTCGCAAAATGGAAATCAAGGTGAAAATCAGAAATGCTGTATTTTCTACAGATACAGATAAGGTAAGTGTGAAGTATGTTGGCTGCAAGAAACAATTAATGCCATCTCTGCGCGATAGCAATGGAGATACTATCGAAGACAGTGCTGCCAAAGCAGAGTTACTAAATAGTCTTCCGAAAAGCCTTCACAAAACAAGACGAAGTAAATACTCCAGAATTCGAATCAAGAACAGCTGCCATCATGAGTAACGTAAAAGTAAATATCCTCGGAGTACTGCAGCAACTTAAATCACTTAATAAAAGCAAGTCTTCTGGTCCAGACTGAATACCAATTAGGTTCCTTTCGGAGTATGCTGATGCATTAGCTCCATACTTAACAATCATATACAACCGTTCACTCGACGAAAGATCCGTACCCAAAGACTGGAAAGTGCGCAGGTCACACCAATATTCAGGAAAGGTAGTATGAATAATTCACTAAATTACAGGCCCATATCGTTAACGTCGATATGTAGCAGGATTTTAGAACATATATTGTGTTCGAACATTATGAATTACCTCGAAGAAAACTGGCTGTTGACACACAGTCAACATGGGTTTAGAAAACATCGTCCTGTGAAACACAACGAGCTCTTTATTCACATGAAATGTTGGGTGCTATTGACAAGGGATTTCAGATCGCTTCCGTATTTCTGGATTTCCCGAAGGCTTTTGACACTGTACCACACAAGCGACTCGCAGTGAAATTGCGTGCTTGCGCAATATTGTCTTAGTTATGTGACTGGACTTGTGATTTCCTGACAGAGAAGTCACAGTTCGTAGTAATTGAAGGAAAGTCATCAAGAAAAACAGAAGTGATTTCTGGCGTTCCGCAAGGTAGTGTTATGGGCTTTGCTGTTCCTTATTTACGAGGGCAGTTCAATAAGTAATGCAACACATTTTTTTCTCGGCCAATTTTGGTTGAAAAAACCGGAAATTTCTTGTGGAATATTTTCAAACATTCCCGCTTCCTCTCGTATAGTTTCATTGACTTCCGATAGGTGGCAGCGCTGTACGGAGCTGTTAAAATGGCGTCTGTAACGGATGTGCGTTGCAAACAACGGGCAGTGATCGAGTTTCTTTTGGCGGAAAACCAGGGCATCTCAGATATTCATAGGCGCTTGCAGAATGTCTACGGTGATCTGGCAGTGGACAAAAGCACGGTGAGTCGTTGGGCAAAGCGTGTGTCATCATCGCCGCAAGGTCAAGCAAGACTGTCTGATCTCCCGCGTGCGGGCCGGCCGTGCACAGCTGTGACTCCTGCAATGGCGGATGGTGCGAACACACTCGTTCGAGATGATCGACGGATCACCATCAAACAACTCAGTGCTCAACTTGACATCTCTGTTGGTAGTGCTGTCACAATTGTTCACCAGTTGGGATATTCAAAGGTTTGTTCCCGCTGGGTCCCTCGTTGTCTAACTGAACACCATAAAGAGCAAAGGAGAACCATCTGTGAGGAATTGCTTGCTCGTCATGTGGCTGAGGGTGACAATTTCTTGTCAAAGATTGTTACAGGCGATGAAACATAGGTTCATCACTTCGATCCTGAAACAAAACGGCAATCAATGGAGTGGCGCCACACCCACTCCCCTACCAAGAAAAAGTTTAAAGCCATACCCTCAGCCGGTAAAGTCATGGTTACAGTCTTCTGGGACGCTGAAGGGGTTATTCTGTTCGATGTCCTTCCCCATGGTCAAACGATCAACTCTGAAGTGTATTGTGCTACTCTTCAGAAATTGAAGAAACGACTTCAGCGTGTTCGTAGGCACAAAAATCTGAACGAACTTCTCCTTCTTCATAACAACGCAAGACCTTACACAAGCCTTCGCACCCGAGAGGAGCTCACATAACTTCAGTGGACTGTTCTTCCTCATGCACCCTACAGCCCCGATCTCGCACCGTCGGATTTCCATATGTTTGGCCCAATGAAGGACGCAATCCGTGGGAGGCACTACGCGGATGATGAAGAAGTTATTGATGCAGTACGACGTTGGCTCCGACATCGACCAGTGGAATGGTACCGTGCAGGCATACAGGCCCTCATTTCAAGGTGGCGTAAGGCCGTAGCATTGAATGGAGATTACGTTGAAAAATAGTGTTGTGTAGCTAAAAGATTGGGGAATAACCTGCTGTATTTCAATGCTGAATAAAACAACCCCTGTTTCAGAAAAAAATGTGTTGCATTACTTATTGAACTGCCCTCGTATATAAACGATTTGGGAGACAATCTGAGCAGCCGCCTTCGGTTGTTTGCAGATGACGCTGTCGTTTATCGACTAATAAAGTCATCAGGAGATCAAAATAAACTCCGAAACAGTTTAGAAAAAATGTCTAAATGGTGCGAAAAGTGGCAGTGGACCCTAAATAACGAAATTGAGAGGTCATCCACATGAGTGCTAAACTGCGTTTACACGATAGATCAGACTAATATAAAAGCCCTAAATTCAACTAAATACTTAGGTGTTACAATTACGAACAACTTAAATTGGAAGGAACACATAGAAAATGTTGGGAAGGCTAACCAAAGACTGCGTTTTATTGGCAGGACACTTAGAAAATGTAACAGACCTACTAAGGAGACTACCTACACTACGCTTGTCCGTCCTCTTTTAGAATACTGCTCCGCGGTGTGGGATCCTTACGAGATAGGACTGACCAAGTAAATCGAAAAAGTTCAAAGAAAGGCAGCACGTTTTGTACTATCGCGAAATATGGGAGAGAGTGTCACAGAAATTATACAGGAATTGGGTTGGAAATCGTTAAACGAAAGGCGTTTTTCGTTGCGACGATATCTTCTCACGAAATTCCAATCACCAACTTTCTCCTCCGAATGCGAAAATATTTTGTTGACACCGACCTACATACGGAGGAACGATCACCACGATAAAAAAAAAGGGAAATCAGAGCTCGTACGGAAAGATATAGGTGTTCATTCTTTCCACGAATTGTGAAGGTGGTTCGATGAACCCTCTGCTAGACACTTATATGTGATTTGCAGAGTATTCATGTAGATGTCGATGTAGAAGAAACCATTGGTAACAGAAGAAATACTTCAGTTGGCTGATGTAATCGATGAAAGAAGCAAGTACAAAAATGTTCCAGGAAATTCATGTATAAAGAAAAATTGAGTTAGGAATGAAATAAATAGGAATTGCAAAGCAGTTAGGGTGAAACAACTGCATGAAAAATGAGAAGAAGTCTTAATATAAATGTTTGTCGCAAGGACTGGCTCAACATATAAGGAAGTCCGAACAACCATTGCTGCAACAAAAAGCAGGGGCAGTAACATTAACAGAGCAAAGGGAATACCACTGTTAAATGCAGAGAGTGCATAGGTGGAAAGAATACATTGAAGGCCTCTATGATGGGGAGGATTTGTCTGATGAGGTGATAGAAGAAGAAACAAAGGTCGAAATAGAAGAGGTAGAGGATCCAGTATTAGAATCGGAATTTAAGCTCTGGGATACTTAAAAAAATCAAGTAAGGTAGGAACTATAGATAACATTGCGTTAGAATTTTTTTAGAATCATTGGGAGAAGTGGCAACAAAACGACTTTTACGTTTTTGTGCAGAATGTATGAGTCTGGCTATATACCATCTGGCGTTCGGTAAAATATCATCCACATATCTTCGAAGACTTCAAGAGCTGACTAGTGCGAGAATTATCGTCCAATCAGCTTAACAGCTCAGGCAACCAAGTTGCTGTCAACAACAATATACAGAAGAATGGAACAGGCTTCTACATGGCAGCCGTTCATGTGCAGGCAGGCTTCAACACGCCTCCTCAACGCTGTCCTTTCACGTTCAAGTTTTTGGAATGCACTGTAAACCATCCACAGTGCTTTCGTTCCCCTAGTTTATCGACAGTTTGTTTTGTTAGTTACATGCTCCATAGATCATTTGGAAATTTGTGTTATCGAATTGATATGGAATGAATCAGTTTACAGGATGTGTATACATGGTTTGGTATATGTATACATGATTAGTGTTAAAGTTCATGCTCGAGAATCATAGTTGGTTTGGAAGCAGGGAATTCGTGCATATTTCTAGATCGTGATATTTTACTCTGTAGGTCAAGTTGGGCCGATTTCCTCTAACAGACATTTTCTTTTAGTGTCAAACAATTTCACGAAAAGCAGCGGCATTACAACGAGATAACGGTAGTCGAATCCTGTACTGCTAACGTTCGTGTAACAAGTTCCACAGTTTTGATAACAATAAAGACAAGTATACGAAAGCATTAGAGTAGGACAGATATTGGGTGTCACCAAGTTTCGGTAGCTTCTCCCGTTCGTATCTGACACAGATCACATTGCTATTTCCAGAATTTTTATGACTTGCTAAATATTTACATATCCGTGGTGCTATTTATCATACAAACAACATATAACAGAAATTCTACTTCTCACGCGCTGTCCAATCTATCTTGTGCGCGCCGAGTGTGTATGTGTGTGTGTGTGCGTTAGAGAGAGAGAGAGAGAGAGAGAGAGAGAGAGAGAAGGGGCGTTCTGCAAATCGTCTGATGTAAATATTTGCATTTTTATGTGCTATTTCATGTTTACATGCAACCCACTGGATGTACTTCCGAATACAGATAGAACATTACCTACTGTACTGCACCCCAAGGTTTCCATTTTTCCTCCCAACGTTCCGCACAGTTGTATAAATTCTCATATCTTATTCAAAATCTATTATAGAAGCTTCTTTACTTTCGCGTAGTGTTTGGTTTAATTAAGATAAATGTAATACAAATACAAAAAAAACAAATATGATTGTAACGAGCGGGAGTGTTCAATAAAAATTACGTTATCTTCGCTGTTACTGTTCCTTCCCTTATCACCAGCGTAGTGCTTCAGCAGTGCATTATGGGTTATATGTACTTCGCAGAACATGGAGCTGCTACTGGCTCCGACACACACCCATCGACTTCTCCATCCCTCTAACTTTAAAAAACAAGCTACTCGCAATTCAACACAGAATTCCAGTAAATGATAACTTTATTTTGCTATGTAAAGAAGATTACGTGTTTCACTTTAAATTATTCCCTCTACACTTTTTCTTATTGTACAAAAATCTCTGTAAAACAAATACGACAGTATGCTCGTTATGAGATGAGTTATATCCTTGAATGATTCGTGAATATCCCTTAATAGTTCAGCAGTGTTTTCACCACTGTTATCAACCACGATATCAAAAACGTACGACGTATGGTATTTAACTAACTGCAGAATAATTCCACATTCTTCTGTTGGTAATATCAAAGTATTCCAACGTTCGTTACAGATACAGAGGAATACTACTCAGATATTACAGGTGGTTAAATGGATGTCAGTACGGTGGTGTCATACCCAAGATACTTTTCCGTACCGATCTGATTATTGGCTCTGTGTGACGTGAATCGGGTAACAAAGCAGTGCGGCGTCTTTCAATGGCTCGACTAAGAAATCGTCAGTAAAAGTTGTGATTATCATAATCTAACAAAGGAGCTTCCCCACCAACATGTACACACTCAAGAGCCTTTACAAATAGTTCCAGTGCCCTAGTGTCATTTAACTGGATATTTAAGAGTTCGCTACAGTTTGCTGTTACAAATACAAGAGCACTTATTAATAACTGAGTTGTTTAAGTAGGTATTACATCAAAACATAATGAAGGAGGAATCTAAAACAGATCTTGGTATTGCTATCCGAGCTCTTGATATTCATATAGCTGCTTATCTTTCTTCAATTTTCGTATACGATGCATCTGAATTTTCACTGTCAGACATGCTTCTACAACTCCACATATATCCTCTACTCCTTCCTGTTTAACGATTTTGCCTTAGGTGTATCTCATCTTTTTTAAACGTCTGTATTCCCTATTGCCTGAGTCATTCAGTGCATTTTCGTATTTTCTCTTTCCATGAATGAAATTTAATAGCTCATACGTTATCCAAGTATTCCTACTGGACCTTGTGTATTAGTCCGATTCTATCTCTTCTGCCTTCGCTATTTCATGTATCGAAGCTAACACACTGATCTTCTGTTACATTTGGTTTTCCTATTTCAGTGGGATGTTGCCTAACGCTAGTTTGAAATTTTCAGAGACCTCTGGTTGTTTCTACTTTCCTGTGACGGTTCTCCTTAATTACTTGCGTGTCTTCACTTTCTTCAGCATTAATTTGCAGTTAACAGTCAATAAACTGTTATCAAAATTCACATATGCTCCTGTAAATGTTTTTCAGTTTATAATTTGGTTGCTAAATCTTTATCTTGCTGTGACAATTAATTTGTAATCTTTTCTCGTACTGTCACTTTTATTGAGAGAAAACATGTTTTTTTCGGACTGAATAAATGAATCACTTTATAATTCATAATTCACTTTCCAAATTACATATGCTATTTCACGACAGAGCCACTTCAATAAAACAAATATTTTTGTTTATCTAACCTTTATCGCAGATAATTATTGCTATCATATTGAGATACGCTTATGTAAATAAAAACCGAAACTATTATGTGAGTTTAAATCGAATATATTGTTCATTAGCAAATGATATAATAAAAAAGTTTACGAATACGGTTGCTGAATACGCATGTACGAGTATACTCGACACAATTATTTTATAACGCTTATGTTTTTATTGCGTAATTTCCTAACATTAAAAATAATTTGTTAACGGTATGTTCTGACAGCAACAAGGGAGATGGATATTTAAGGAAACAGAGGAGTTTTTCCCCAGAGTTCCGTTCTGAACTGAAATTTTGTACTGCATGTTTATATTTCGCCTGCCACATACAATAGAATTAATCGCACTGCATTAAAAACCATGAAGACTACTCGAAACGTATTTCAAAGTACCCGGACGAAGATGTGACAGCTACTTTGCAGTGTAGAGGGAATTTTGGCTACAAACTCCCTCCGTATGTGGAGTTAAGATGATTCATGGGTTTGGATTGCCCAGTTTAAGCGAACGCACCCTTTGAGACACGCACGACTTATAAGTGAAAGTGAGAACCGAAACAAGTCCAGTGAAGGCAGGGACTTTCCATTACGTGTTTTTCCAGCCTGAGCTGAAAGAAACGCGCTCCCGATTTCTCATTAGAGCGGGCTCTCTTTCAGAGAACCCCCGACCGTCGTCTTGCAAAAAGTTCTTTGCAACGGTCCGCTCTCATTCTTTACTTGTCATATCTTTTCCTTCTTTCTTTTTCCTTGGGGACATCATTAAGACCAAAAATTTCGTTCCTTGAGCTCGGCTGTGGACTGGACGGACACGGCTTGCGGGACGCGGCTGGGAACCGGTGCGTCGTTTAGTCCCTATAGACTTTTCCAGACTTCTGGCCCTCGCCGCAATGCAGTGACCGTTATACTTGAGGAACTCTCTTCAGTTGAAGTGAATGCTCACTTTTGAATGTAGGCTTGACGCAAATTAATTAACTGTCGCGCCGTGTAATGAAAAAAATTATGCATTTGCCCAATACGTTCCCAGGAATGCTAATGATCCTGTAGCTTACTTAGTTAAGAGAACTGGACGTGTTTTGAATGCGGACAGGACATAAGAAAAGCATGGCTAGTATAACAGACTGAAATAAAATGATACTACAGTTATTCTTGCTGTGCACAAATGAAAGTGAGACTTTGTCAATACAGCTATAGCCGGCGATGTCGTGATTTGCTGAAGAACCCTTTCGCTGAAAGGATGTTGCGAAACTTAGGAGCGTCATGCAACTGAAACTAATAATGACAAAAAGCAGCAAGCACCATGAAGAACGTAGCTTTCAATTAAATGAATGCGACATTTTCCCGCTTTGACTATATTTGTTTACATTTTTTCTTCATCCCACATTTAGTTTCGAAATTTTAAGCCGTTATTAGATAAAAGAATGTACAAAGCTTGTAAATATGACAGCGCATTCACATTAAATGCTTTCGTTTGTTTTGGCTTACAGATTTAGCCATTCTTGATGGTTAAAGAACATTTAAATTCGTAAATCGCACTGAACGTTGGCACATAGTTTGAATATACAATTTTTATTATACGCATGGTACCTTCATGTACCTAAACAATGGGTAACTTCTAAAAACGCCGAAAGTAAACTGGTCTGCAAAACTTACGGACGATATGTTTTGTGTTAGCAGAAGAGCCAACACCGTGATACGAGTAGAGGCCGAAATGCACGCGTTTTAGCTCACGCAGGCTGGCGTGAGGAGGGAATAACTATTGTAACGTGAGGTCTGGAATATGAGAAGGAATGAGAATTCAGAAAGCGGATATAATTAGTTTGATACTGAACTTTAATCCATTAATGATGAACGTCGCTCTTGACGGTAAATGATTCACAATATTATTTGTTCAGAATACATTCTTGAAGATAGTAATTATAGTAACTGAATATGGCGCCTTGCTAGGTAGTAGCAAATGACGTAGCTGAAGGGTATGCTAAACTGTCGTCTCTGCAAATGACAGCTTATGTAAACAGTGAATCATCGCTATCAGAGTCGGCTGTACAACTGGAGCGAGAGCTAGGGAATCTCTCTAGACTAGACCTGCCGTGTGGCGGCGCTCGGTCTGCAATCACTGATAGTGGAGACACGCGGGTCCGACGTATACTAACGGACCGCGGCCGATTTAAAGGCTACCACCTAGCAAGTGTGGTGTCTGGCGGTGACACCACAATATGTCAGTGTCAAATAACGTGGTTCGATGAAAATTGGAGCATACGTAGACAGAGTTTACAGATGGTAACTTAAGGATATACCTAATGATAGGAATAAAAATGCCACTTTTATTCAAAGACAGTATCTAAGCTAAGGTCACTGTGTTTCATGATGGTTCCCTGGCTATTACAAGACGCGGGACATGGTTCTCGATAGGGTGCGTGGTAACCGCGGACGACAATGTGTAACCTCCCCCTCACTTATCGACCTTAATGACAGTGAAAAATTAAACTGCGTTCACCTAATGGAAATTTGGGAAAAGCAATCGTCACCGCAGTTAATCTGTCGGTAAAGTGGGAGGAAAGGGTTACATCTAAATAAAGGAAAATGCAAATGAAACTGGTGGAAATTAATTATGAAAAGGAGTAAAGTTAATAAAGAAAGTAAATGTGCGGTCCTTACGTTAACAATTAACTGGCGTTAATTAGATATTTGAGATTTGAGGAAAATTACGGTCGCCAGTCCTATGGACAACTACTATAATAACTGAAAATGAAAGATTAATGCACATATAATTAGCACTAAAAGCGTGGCAACTGAAGGTTGACACGTGCTGTGTGAAAACTGAATGTTTGTCAGAAGTAATAAAATTTCGCTACACGCTGACTTAATTTAGTAAAAGAATTAATAAAACCGAAAAATTGAAAGTTAATTTAGTGACTGAAATTAATAGTGAACTTTGTTTCTGAAGCATTACAAAATTCAATAAAATAAGGTTAGTCTTGAGCTACCTCAACAATCATTTCAAAAGCTACTAGAATCTACGCAATTTAGAAATAAGAGATTTAACTTTGAACTTGAATTAAATGATTCTGAACAATTAACAATAGTAAAATTTAGTATGTACCAAGCTGAGCTGCAGTCACAGGTAAGCTAAAATATGGTAACAAAACTCGCACTCTTAATTTGTGCTTGTGTAATCTAAGTATTGTAGCTAGCTATGAATACCTTAACTGAACTTTGAAATTAAAGCAGTGAAATCGAATGATATTACTTTAATGCTGGCGTTTGAATTTCAACAACACTCGGGTTCATTCCGGCAAAGGAAGGGACCCTGCTTGGTAATGCAATTGGGACAATGAGCAACAAAGGTTCCTGCTAAGTTGCTGTAATTTAGTTATGCAAATGGAACAATTTTAAAAGTTGAGGTCTGCCATACAGTTCTAAAACCTTACGTGCTTCCAGTCTTCCCTGTTGGGTTTGAAGTCGTCGGCCGTCGCTGTTGCAGAAGCTGGATGTTGGCGCGCCTTCTTCTGGACATGGTCACCAGGCGAAACGGGCTCTTGATGTGCACCAGCTAATGTTTCCCGTCCGCGACACCGTGCCAGAAACTATCATAGCAAGTCAAGCGCAATTACATGCTGCCAAACCCCAAAAGCGCGGCAACTCGCGGGAGCGTCACTCGACACACCTGCTCCACCGCCCTACTCCAGCCACACTCTCTCTGCCCGCACTCCATGCGGCAGAGTTCACTACCAAAGATCCTAAACACCACCTATCGATGCAATCGTTCGATAGCATATTTTCCCTAGGCCAGACCCAGCGTAAAAATACAAATAATATTTACAAAACAAACCAATTACACATCGACATAAATGCATAAATATATATATACAAATAGTAAAACAATTACAATATATAAAGACACAGAAACGTCATATCTTCAGGTAACAAATAAAGGAAATAAATTTATGGTACAATAGATGGAAATAGGAGGATATGCATTTCCGGCGTTACAAATGCATGCTCTGCAATATGTTTCCATGCTGGCTACAGGACTGTCTGGCAGTTCTTGTGGTACGGGCTTTCACCACCAGTGCGGTTGAGGCTGCTGGATAGCGCATTCGCATGTGGTCGTGGTGTAACACGTCTTCCCTACGCATCCCACACTGCTCGATGGAATTTAATTTGGGGAATCGGTCACGTCAGTCAGTTTTCCGAATATCATTTCGTTGCAAGAGCAGCTGCATCTGCGCTGTTCGATGCTTTCGCTCGTTGTGATCATAAAGATGAAGTTAGAGCCAGATGTATCTATGAAAAGACACCCGTGGGGATGGAGTACAGCGTCACAACAATGATGACGGGTGATTATTCAAAGATTTGGAGCTCAGTACGACCATGCAACACTATGCCTCTCCGTACTGTAACACTTGGACCACCAAAACGAACGTATGCGACAATGCTGGACGTAACTTCATGTAGCAAGAGATGGGAACACGTAATTCACCCAGGAACATTGCCGAAAATGATAGGGTTTGTGGTCCTATTATTATGGTGTCGGGAGGCACATGGCTGACGCGGCGTACAGACCTCCAAATCAAACAGGGCACACTTACTAGCCAACGTTATTGGGACTTTGTATTCCTTCCCCATGTGCGTCTTTTCAGGAGAGCATCCGGCACCGACTTCATTTTTACGGCGATAATGCGTGACCGCATCGAACAGTGTAGGTGGAGGAGGACTTGGAAGTAGTGGGTATTTGGCGAATGGGCTAGCGTGTTACCCCGACTTATTGGCATGAAGCAAGTCTGGGATGCGTTGGGGAGACGCGTTGCAGCATGTCCTCACGCACCATCCAGCTCTTATCAATCCTTCTGCTCGAGGAATGGAGCGCCCTAACCCAAGAACTCCTGGCCTACCTTGTGGCCTGTGAGGGAGCACGAAGCAGAACATGAATTGGCGTTCATGGTGATTACATACCGAAATAGCAACTATGTCCCGCCATTTGTAATGTCCAAGGGGCAATCGTGAATCGCGGAGACTTCAATGCAATTATTGCCTTTAAAAAATAGTGTATTTTTTGTCTCATTAGGTATTTCGTTCAGATACATGCTGTAGCAGTTATTTCTATGTATGGCCCAAGTTTCATCGAGCTGTATTACTCGACAGTGACACATAATGTGAAAGTTACTATCATCCACACTGCACACCAGTGTAATTGTGCTGTGAAGAAGAAATTTTAATAAATAAATATCCTAATTTAGAAAACGCTGTATTTATTTAGTAAATTGAAATGGGTATATACAAAGGCTGAAATTTTGAAACAAAAATTTATATTGAACCATAGATGGTATCGAATGTGTAGCAGCGTCGCTGCTCAACAGCGATCGCTGGTTCAAGCTGTTATGGGTAACGTGTAAGAATAACTTTGGATAGAGAGATGTATGGAGGACTGTAAGTAGAATGACGTGTTGTATCTGATGTGTGCGAGATATATACTCACTCGCTATGGACAGTAATGATTTCTTATCAGCAAGATACCATACTGGAAATAATTAAGGTAAAGAAAGTTGTTTTGTTAAAATGCAATGCGCTTATTCATACGTGATGTTAGAGACGAGGTATAACACTTTCATCCAGTGACTGTAAAGCTAATTGTTAATGTATCAGCAGTTTATTGCGTGTTAATTGGAAGCATTATTAATTTTTTAAGAGTTAAAATACAAGTTTTAAAGTTAGTGCCATGTTGTTACTTAACACAAGTCAATACCAGTTCCCAGGTCCATGTCGTTTTTGATTAACCGTTTTTCTCAAGATGTTATTAATTCAGTCATATTCGATTTAATTAAAATGTATTCTCAGCAACAGCCTTGCACAGTAGCCGTATGCTAACTACAAAATTTACAGTAATAACCGAGAGCAGTGTGAAGAGCGTTGCCACCGCTCAGATAAAGCTAAGAAATTTTATTAAGTACAAGGACCATTATTTTCAAATCGATGAACTTTTGTTTTAATACCAGTGCCAATTTCAAATCAATAGTGTTGCATCATATTCAGATTTTGTGTTACGTAAATTCATGCGGCTTTGGTTTCTTTTAAAGTTGCTGACAGTTTACATTCTCGCAGTCAGAAAAGTTCAGTACAGGGCAAAGACCATAATCGACGAGGTAAAATACACGTTCGCATGCCATTTCCATTCCAACAGATGTGCTGCTGACTACAGTCATTTACGTAACTTCTATAATTTTCAAGCTCATATGTTTCAAATTTTTGTCTGAGGAACCAACTATAAACGAGACCTATAGAACTGTTAATGTTCGTTTTCTTTTGAGGTGCCTTGTGCGGTCCGTAAAATTCCAGACTACAACAAAACCAATTTCAATGTCACAGGAGTGAGAGACCTCAGTATTTACTCAAAGCAGATTCCATTTGACGGTACCGTATATGTTTCTCGGCTTTAATTCCCACTATATTCAGCCTTAATAGATACATTCCTTCTTAAAATTTCTTCTTGTTTTCCGGTCACAGACTTCCGCATCTTCTGAGTCGAGCTGAATCTTTAATCATTCAAGTCCACATTCTTCTTTCAGAGGAGGAAACTGGAGGATGCGAATGTAGCGAATATAATGGAACCTTATTTTATTATACATTTACTTGGTTTTCGGATACATATACAGACGAAAATCCACATTAATCAAAACGTACAGTGTTGCGAAATGTTCACCAAACAGTGAAACAATAATTTGACTATAAAATCAATTCTTAATCGTCTCGCTGCACATGTTATTTTCTGTTAATAATGCCGACTGTGGCACTGTGTTGTCTTACAGCAGAAAAATAAAATCACGAGAGCTGAAGAGTCCGTATGAGCACTGTGTTCGAAGTAGCAAGCATCTTTACAATATGCAAGCGAATGCTTTATTTACTACTTTCTTTGGTTTTCGATATGCACGACGGCACCGTTGTTGCATAACACGATTATACACTTCACTTCCATTTTTTGGGAGCTTAACTGTTTTATTACAAGGAAATCGTGTCACTCATTAGGAACCCTTTTGTTTAATCGGCAGATTCGTGTGCTTTTATCTCTGAAGGATCAGCTGTAAAGCAAAACGTATTTGTTAACACTTTTTCTCCCTCGTTGTCCGCTTCCTTTCTCTCTCTCTCTCTCTCTCTCTCTCTACTACTACTACTACTACTACTACACACACACACACACACACACACACACACACACACACACATATATATACACACGAAAAATAAAAACACACGTCAACACTACTCAAATAATCAAATTATTGTATCACAACTTGGCTGCTCGGAAGACGTCAGGCTAAGTAGTTCAACAGTCCCCCGAACAGATATCGTTAATTAAGAAAGATGGAAGAAAGATTTTAAATAGAGTCGGGCAACGTACGAACCGTATTCCGTTCATGCAAATATGCGTTTTGCACATTCTTCGTTGTTGAAACCCTCAATGTAGCGTTAGGCTATTGTTATGATACTAGTAATATGCATAATTGGACTTAAATTTTGAGAAACTGGATATAAATATTATAATTTCAGTGCAGCAGTTTTTCTCCGTGATTATAACGTTATTCAGCTGTTGACACCATTTTTCACGGACTTTTGACAGTCTCTTGCTTTCTCCTTTTTCGCCTTCTTCACAGCCCCTACTGTAGGTGGTAACTATTTCTGTATTTGATTATTACCTATTCTTTCGCATGGAGTTTGGCTAGCTATCAATGGGAGTAATGTGGCAGCAGGTCAAACTGTATCCAGTTGTTGATAAGAAAAGCATACCATTAACGTCCAACGAAGCTGTCAGAACTGCTCATATTCGTTTTACCTCGTTTTGATGCCACTATGATGTGTAATTATGGAAAACAGATTAATGTTTAACAAAGTGTGAATTATTGAGTTATGGATTGCCAAATGAAGTCACACTTCCACGTGGGGCACAGATAAGAGATCTAAAATTTTTGTGCGGTGAGGCTGTGTGGTCGTTCGCACCCTAAGTGTTACAGTTCTTATATTAGAACCTTCACTACCCATGTCGTTATGAAGGAGTCGCTGGATTGACGTGGAACGGTCAGAAGAAGAATACTAAGGACCGCTAGGGGCGACGTATTGCGAATCATAGATTACGTCATCAAAATGTCTCCATAAACGTCCCACACTAGGGGTTGGATGTCATCATCTTTGATACATCCTGCATGTGGTGGATGAACACCTTTCTTAATTCGATGTGCTGAGCCACCACACGTATGTAGTTTTCTGCTAAATTAAAACAGCGTTTACTGCCAAAAAAAAAGAATAGGAAAGATACTCTCTCTCACAAGTACAGAATGGCAGAGTCACGAGGTTACTACCAGCAATCAGTGACGTAACTGGTGTTCATTTCACTTAAAAAATAACACACATTACAGACAAACTGATTCAGTGAAGGAATGCTCCGATTGTAGCCTGATTAAGTGTCCAACGCATTCGGATATTATTGTAGTGTGTTTAATTTCTTTTGCTTAAGAGTATATCGATTGCATTTTTCGTAAAATCTAGTAGTTATGACAAATTTTATAACTTTTTATTTTGTGTGTCTCAGTTGCATGAATATACAATGTATTGCTTCAGTCAAAAAAAATCTCGGGTGAACAGCCTGGTGTGAGTGTACAAAGGACACAATATTTCGGCATTCGACCTCGTTGCCATCATCAGGTGTGCTGATGTACTGGCAATGGGCGCCAGGCGTGAGGTATACACCAGATTTCCCCTCGCCTCCCCCGGGCGCTCACTCTGCCGTCCGCGCCGCGGGCTCTCTCTCGGCCGTCCGCGCCGGCGTTCGACGCCTGGCTTGTGGCCCCGCGTCTGGGTACCTGTCGGGACATACCTTCCATGTGAAGTTAGAAGACGGGACCTCAACAGCACAGGAAATAGCCGCCGGAGTCCCGCAGGGCTCAGTATTGGGGCCCCTCTTGTATACCCTATTCACGGCGTACATGCTGCGAGCGCAACGGGTGCAGACAGGGCTGTATGCGATGATACAGCACTGTACCCCAAGAGCATCAACCCACATCTGATGCGAGGAAGACTACAAATAGCCTGCAACGAGCTGGGAGCTTGGGCCGCCAAGTGGCAGCTCATGTTCTATGCAGCGAAGAGCCAGGCTGTGATCTCCACGAGGAAACGTATACCTGAAGCTCTGCCATCAATCCGCATCATGGGAGGCCCCATCCTATGGCCGAACAACGGCCGCTACCTGGGCGTCACACTGGATCGGCGCCTTACGAGAAAGACGCTCATCACCGAAATACGGGGTAAGGCTCTTGGGCAGAATGCGCCTCCTTCCTCAATCCCATGACGACACTATCTCCACACTGCGGAAAGACGCTGTATCTGGCACTTATCGGGCCCGTGCTGGAATACGCCGCCATGGTGAGGGGAAATGCCGCCGAGACTCATATCAGCAGTCTCCAGAAGATCCAGAACAGATGCCTGAGACTGGCACTACATCTTCCTCGTGATTTCAGCACGGCCGAACTACATCGGCTAACGGGCGTGCCGATACTGAAGGACCACTTCAAGCAGTCGGCGAGACTCTTCTATGCCGACACGAGAAGATCTACGAATCCTCTCATGGAATCTGGGGACCAGATTCACTGGCGAGAGACAACGAGATGGCCGGACTTGTTACGAGAGTAGCAACGCTGCTCAGGCAGCAAGAGGAACGAAAAGAAAGAGTGTCAAACCAGAAGAAATAAACCAAGACGCGATGAAATGAAAATCAACCTGAGGAAGGAAGAGGAAAAGCAGCTAAACCTGCTAACCCCTCAACATAGCGAAGCTGCAGCTTCGAGATGACACAAAGCAAGCAAGTGCGTCTGGGTGTTCCCTCGTAGGTCCGCGCCCAGGGAGGTTTGCCGGCGGCGTTTCGGAGGTTCCTCCCCCTTTCTTCAGTGTTTACCAGTTTAGGACTGACTAACCCGTTCTCAAACTATACATCTAATTATTAACCGTAACTAGTTATACAACGTGACACCAATAGGCAGGAACAGCTTTATACGATAGTCTAACTGTGAGCAACAAATACTCTCACTAATAAGACAGTCAGTGTGCCTGCTGTCATACCTGAACGAGGAGTTTGGTTATGTCTTATCAGTGAGAGTACTTGTTGCTCAAAGTTTGACTTCCTCGTACGAAGCTATTCGTGCCTTTTGGCACCATGTTGTATGGCTATTCACGGTTAATAATAAAATATTTAGTTTGACAAAGGGAGAGTCAGCTAGCAACCGATATCCACAGAAGAAATACATTGTATATTCATGCAACCAAGATGGAAAAAATAAAAATTTATCCCACTTTCGTCAATACTACGTATTTGCTGACCTACCATCCCGAAGCATCACGCCTCAAAACAACATTATAAAGTGTCACATACCTGTCCAGATTATGTACTCACTTTAAGTGAAATCATATGTTTGCATTTTGTAAAAATTATTTGAATAATCTGGGAAGACCTCGCTGTGGTTACACCACCACTTTTCCAAGCTAGCTACTGTAGCTTGTGACTTGGCGTACCACAAGGTTGCCAAAACATTCCGCTGCCAGAAGTTAGAAAAGTGCCGATTTGACACAATAAAAGTTTGCATTCGAACATTAAAGCGAGCAAATAACCTAGCGTCTTGCCTTGTTGTTGCTGTTGCTGCTACTGCTGCTTCTGAAGCTCGAAAACTGTCGAAGCAGCACGGTATGAGGGCCAGGTGTCTGCAGTGGTGACTTGGATTGCAGCACGCCTGGGCATGGCTCTGCACCCGTCTTTAGGTCTGTGTGGCAAACAGTGACATCCTGTCGCAACAGTCCTAGGCTAGCGGCCGCAGAAACCACTCGTTTCGGCCATGCAGTATCTGTTGTCGACCACAGCCTCTCCTTAGAGGTACTTCAAGGCAAACGTGACCCTGCCGAGGATCAAACAGACTCCAGTGCTACTAGATACAGCCTTTGTTAGTCACGGATGTATGGGTTGCATTTAGTCCTAATGTTGCGGGGAGCTGAACTCGTGTCTTCTTGCTGGAGGCCTAACACAGACTTCAGCTGACTTCAAGACGCCATCTACGGGTCCTTGTTTCGCTATGGTTGAGGGCGCTTTGTTTCTGACCTACCGTCACAGGTTGGTGGCGTTCGACAGTTCCGCGTATTTGCCTATTGGCGAGCTGCTGGCGCTGCTTTGATCATAAGCTTTCCATCGCAAGTGATTCCGACCGCTGTCATCCACACATACTCAGCATTACACTAGTGTTCTGTTGACGCAGGCTCGGCTGCCTGAAGACATTGCTCATCACTGAGACGACGCCTCCAGTTCTAGAAGGAATGCTGTTAAATAAACTTGTTATTCTCACTGCGTATATGATTCCTGAACGACCGGGAAATTCATTGTATGTTGCTCGTTGTCTTCCATCCTGCCCGAACATCATAGTCTGTAATGAGGTCAACAACACTCGGAACCATCCTGACCACACTACAGCTGACTTCAGTAGTGACTAGCGACATCGAGCAGTATCGTGAGCTGCACACAGACAATAGCTGAAATGAAGAAAAACTCTCTCTTCTAATTGTGATTCCGTCAAGTATCGACAGTGATACGTGAACTGGACTGGTGGAGTAATTTGCAAGAGAACTCTGTGAAGGTTAATGAGGAAATAAATTTGGACGATTTCAGGTCCCATGTGAACGGAGATAAGGCTAATATACGGCCAGTCGATGGAATCAGTGTAGTTTGTTGCGCCATAGTGCCCTCAGTGACCTGGTTCACATGTAGAAATTATGGCCCCAGTGCCAGGCAGTGCGACGAGTGAGGATGGTTTATGGTTGTGTGGAAAGGGTTAATGGTATTGCAATAGTGCTAGAAGTAAGTGTTCTTCCGTTGATACTGTTGTCTCTCTCCTACTCTTGGTCCTAATGTGTTTGACAGAGGTTTCCAAAGGGTGAGTAAATTGCCTGGGTAATTGCAGATAACGATTCAGTCTTTGTTAGACAAGGCAGCGCCAGTGAGAATGTATAATACAGATCTGCGATACCAGTTAGATACTGTGAAAGAGAGCAGAACTTCATCTATTTCAGTCGTTTTTTTTAGATTTGAGTGCTAATAGTCGAGATGGTCCTTTTTTCAGGCAAGGTCAGTGAAAACAGCGGTTATGGATAACCCACTGATAGCTACAACGTTGTTCCTTTGGACGGAAGAGCCGTTCTAGCAAATGGCCGAAGTAAATTTAAGAGGGCTGGTACAGCGATGTAGGAGTAAGCGCAGCTGTAGATATTATCACGAGCAGTTCAGTGGGATACCACAGAATCGGAAGGACCGCGTGACCGCCACGGTCGTAGGTTCGAATCCTGCCTCGGGCTTGGATGTATGTGATGTCCTTAGGTTAGTTAGGTTTAAGTAGTTGTAAGTTCTAGGGGACTGATGACCTCAGATTTTAAGTCCCATTGTGCTCAGAGCCATTTGAACCACCATCAATGAATTTAGCATAGCGAACCCCCTGTTTTTCTTGAGACTGCTGAAAGATCTTCGCAGCTGAGGCCGTTCCTCCCCTAGATCTCTCATACGTTTTCTGACAGCTGTGTTCAAGCAGTTGTTTCTTTTCATTATTTGTACCCACTTTCGTGCATCTACGTCAATTGTTTGACAATACTTCAACAACCAGCTCCATCTTGGTATAATACTTACGGCAACTGCACAATAATTGTTGCTCCATCTTGTAATGATACGTCAAATGCTATGCAGATGCTGTTGTTGCCATCACTTTCTTCATCAGCTTCCTTAATTACATAATTCATTGATTCTTCTGCAGTTAGCTTTACTATTTACCATCTCTGTATCTTGAAACACTGGTAGAAGTGCATGGCAAATTCATTAGTGCAAACTAAGTTTTCCCAGCCGTATGATCTTTACCGACACCCACCGAAATTTCTGAAATTCTTCTAAAAAAGATTATTGGTTTCACATTTTCAGGTTCCAAAATTCTTCCTTACTCTCACAACTCGAACAAAAGACTTCGAAACTAAGAACTATACCGTTTCTTTTGAAGAGATTTTCAGAAATTATCTCTCCGCCACGAAAACTATAGCATGCAGTTTGATTAAACAATGTTTTTAATATACTTAAACCTAATATTAAAGTCATATCACTGGCACTGGCTTCACTGTACAATTCATTACTACTCACAAGCTCCTTCTTGGAAGCACTTGGTGATATAGATCTTTGTTCAGCGTTGCTTGCCAGTGCCTCATTCTCTGGATGTAAGCTTCCAACAGAACATGTTCTGTAGAACATATTTCCCTTAGTTTTTCTCTTCTTAAATATTCCCTTTGGTGGAGTCGTATTACAAAAAGAAACACAACTCGATGAGTAGCAATCACAAATACAGACAACGAAAGGTGCAATGCGCCTTAAAAAACGTGGATGATACCATGCATTATGCCACTAACAGGAAGTGATATCACAGCGACCAATGTGGCTAACCTACGCAGCAGGATGTTTACTATAAATCAATATAAATCACCGGCTTCTAGAGCAAGCAGTTCCTGGCATAACTTGTCGTAACCGAACAAGGGCTCATGAAACATATAGAAATAATTTGTGCAGTAAATTGTTGCAAAATTAAGTAAAAATGCTTACAATCATCCAAAATCGATGAAACATACATAAAGTTAGAGATAAAGCTCCAAACAACAAAAAAAATCCATTAAAAAATTAAAATTGACATTTTATGCGCACACTATCAATTTCTACTCTCCTTAAATGCTACTGTTGAGGTCGTCCACATCACATGTGAAGAGACTGTTGTCAGCAAAAATGTAGCAGTTGTGGCAGAGGTAGATATCAAGAACCAGACTGGAGAAGTAAAGGGTATAACAGGAAGAGACAAAATGCGAATTAGCCAACCGTTACAAAAAAAAATTGTAGAAATGGCTCTGATCACTATGCGACTTAACTTCTGAGGTCATCAGTCGCCTAGAACTTAAAACTAATTAAACCTAACTAACCTAAGGACATCACACACATCCATGCCCGAGGCAGGTTTCGAACCTGCGACCGTACAACCGTTACACAACAACCGTTACACACCCAATAAATTTTAATGCTACAAATATGTGTGCATAGCCTTAATGACCTCCCCCCCCCCCATGAACCATGGACCTTGCCGTTGGTGGGGAGGCTTGCGTGCCTCAGCGATACAGATGGCTGTACCGTAGGTACAACCACAACGGAGGGGTATCTGTTGAGAGGCCAGACAAACGTGTGGTTCCTGAAGAGGGGCAGCAGCCTTTTCAGTAGTTGCAAGGGCAACAGTCTGGATGATTGACTGATCTGGCCTTGTAACAATAACCAAAACGGCCATGCTGTGCTGGTACTGCGAACGGCTGAAAGCAAGGGGAAACTACGGCCGTAATTTTTCCCGAGGGCATGCAGCTTTACTGTATGATTAAATGATGATGGCGTCCTCTTGGGTAAAATATTCCGGAGGTAAAATAGTCCCCCATTCGGATCTCCGGGCGGGGACTACTCAAGAGGATGTCGTTATCAGAAGAAAGAAAACTGGCGTCCTACGGATCGGAGCGTGGAATGTCAGATCCCTTAATCGGGAAGGTAGGTTAGAAAATGTAAAAAGGGAAATGGATAGGTTAAAGTTAGATATAGTGGGAATTAGTGAAGTTCGGTGGCAGGAGGAACAAGACTTCTGGTCAGGTGACTACAGGGTTATAAACACGAAGTCAAATAGGGGTAATGCAGGAGTAGGTTTAATAATGAACAGGAAAATAGGAATGCTGTTAAGCTACTACAAACAGCATAGTGAACGCATTATTGTGGCCAAGATAGACACGAAGCCCACGCCTACTACAGTAGTACAAGTTTATATGCCAACTAGCTCTGCAGATGACGAAGAAATTGAAGAAATGTATGATGATATAAAAGAAATTATTCAGACAGTGAAGGGAGACGAAAATTTAATAGTCATGGGTGACTGGAATTCGAGTGTAGGAAAAGGGAGAGAAGGAAACGTAGTAGGTGAATATGGATTGGGGCTAAGAAATGAAAGAGGAAGCCGCCTGGTAGAATTTTGCACAGAGCACAACTTAATTATAGCTAACACTTGGTTTAAGAATCATGATAGAAGGTTGTATACATGGAAGAACCCTGGAGATACTAAAAGGTATCAGATAGATTATATAATGGTAAGACAGAAATTTAGGAACCAGGTTTTAAATTGTAAGACATTTCCAGGGGCAGATGTGGACTCTGACCACAATCTATTGGTTATGACCTGTAGATTAAAACTGAAGAAACTGCAAAAAGGTGGGAATTTAAGGAGATGGGACCTGGATAAACTGAAAGAACCAGAGGTTGTACAGAGTTTTAGGGAGAGCATAAGGGAACAATTGACAGGAATGGGGGAAAGAAATACAGTAGAAGAAGAATGGGTAGCTTTGAGGGATGAAGTTGTGAAGGCAGCAGAGGATCAAGTAGGTAAAAAGACCAGGGCTCTTAGAAATCCTTGGGTAACAGAAGAAATATTGAATTTAATTGATGAAAGGAGAAAATATAAAAATGCAGTTAATGAAGCAGGCAAAAAGGAATACAAACGTCTCAGAAATGAGATCGACAGGAAGTGCAAAATGGCTAAGCAGGGATGACTAGAGGAGAAATGTAAGGATGTAGAGGCTTATCTCACTAGGGGTATGATAGATACTGCCTACAGGAAAATTAAAGAGACCTTTGGAGATAAGAGAACCACTTGTATGAACATCAAGAGCTCAGATGGAAACCCAGTTCTAAGCAAAGAAGGGAAAGCAGAAAGGTGGAAAGAGTATATAGAGGGTCTATACAAGGGCGACGTACTTGAGGACAATATTGTGGAAATGGAAGAGGAAGTAGATTAAGATAAATGGGAGATATGATACTGCTTGAAGAGTTTCAGAGAGGTCTGAAAGACCTAAGTCGAAACGTGGCCCCGCGAGTAGACAATATTCCATTAGAACTACTGATAGCGTTGGGAGAGCTAGCCATGACAAAGCTCTACCATCTGGTGAGCAAGATGTAGGAGACAGGCGAAATACCCTCAGACTTCAAGAAGAATATAATAATTTCAATCCTAAAGAAAGCAGGTGTTGACAGGTGTGAAAATTACCGCACTATCAGTTTAATAAGCCACGGCTGCAAGATAATAACACGAATTCTTTACAGATGAATGGAAAAACTGGTAGAAGCCGACCTCGGGGAAGAATAGTTTGGATTCTGCAGAAATGCTGGAACACGTGAAGCAATACTCACCCTACGACTTATCTTAAAAGAAAGATTAAGCAAAGTTAAATGTACATTTCTAGCATTTGAAGACTTAGAGAAAGCTTTTGACAATGTTGACTGGAATACTCTCTTTCAAATTCTAAAGGTGGCAGGGGTAAAATACAGGGAGCGAAAGGCTATTTACAATTTGTACAGAAACCAGATGGCAATTATAAGAGTCGAGGGACATGAAAGGGAAGCAGTGGTTTAGAAGGGAGTGAGACAGGGTTGTAGCCTCTCCCCGATGTTATTCAATCTGTATATTGAGCAAGCAGTAAAGGAAACAAAAGAAAAATTCGGAGTAGGTATTAAAATCCATGGAGAAGAAATAAAAACCTTGAGGTTTGCCGATGACATTGTAATTCTGTCAGAGACAGCAAAGGACCTGGAAGAGCAGTTGAACGGAATGGACAGTGTCTTGAAAGGAGGATATAAGATGAACATCAACAAAAGCAAAACGAGGATAATGGAATGTAGTCGAATTAAGTCGGGTGATGCTGAGGGTATTAGATTAGGAAATGAGACACTTAAAGTAGTAAAGGAGTTTTGCTATTTGGGGAGCAAAATAACTGATGATGGTCGAAGCAGAGAGGATATAAAATATAGACTGGCAATGGCAAGGAAAGCGTTTCTGAAGAAGAGAAATTTGTTAACATTGAGTATAGATTTAAGTGTCAGGGAGTCATTTCTGAAAGTATTTGTATGGAGTGTAGCCATGTATGGAAGTGAAACATGGACGGTAAATAGTTTAGACAAGAAGAGAATAGAAGCTTTCGAAATGTGGTGCTACAGAAGAATGCTGAAGATTAGATGGGTAGATCACATAACTAATGAGGAATTATTGAATAGGATTGGGGAGAAGAGATGTTTGTGGCACAACTTGACCAGAAGAAGGGATCGGTTGGTAGGACATGTTCTGAGGCATCAAGGGATCACCAATTTAATATTGGAGGGCAGCGTGGAGGGTAAAAATCGTAGGGGGAGGCCAAGAGATGAATACACTAAGCAGATTCAGAAGGATGTAGGTTGCAGTAGGTACTGGGAGATGAAGAAGCTTGCACAGGATAGAGTAGCATGGAGAGCTGCATCAAACCAGTCTCAGGACTGAAGACCACAACAACAACAGCCTTAATGACATAGTGAATGGTAAGGCACATAAGCTTTTTTTAGGCACAGGTGCTCATGTGCCTGTAACAGGTTAGGACCTATTGGAAAGAGAAAATTAAACCTACCAAAGCATAGTTTATGTGGTGTTCGGGTTAACGATGTGCAGTCGCTATGTTCAGCCATGGTTAGTTTTCCGGTCGATGCACCGCAATACCAGGAATGAAACACATACGTGTATAGCAAACGATACTGCACAATCCTAGGACTTCGCTCCTTGGATAAACATTCAGCTAAAGTTGGTCATAGGGAACGTGTTGTGACTTCGGAGGAACATTGTTCCATCTGAGGGAAGCTGTTATTTGTGCCATACGGCCGAATGGTTTCTCTCTTGGAAGACGAATCAGTTAAACTGTATGCAAGATTACTGAGGTTCAATTCACATGATAAATTACCGCAAGGTACCAGGAAACTGTTGTGTATTAAGCATGGTGGAACCACTGAGAGAAAATGATAACTATGATAAGGGAGGGTCTTTTGTGTGGAGTATTGTACGCATACTGGAAATAGACGTGAGCTTGTGGTGTCCGTTGGTATTGATAACATCGGGACTTAAGACACAGACATGCCTGGAGGATTGATGGTCATCACTTCAGATGTTCTAAATCAAGGCTACCTAGACAGGATGAATTTAAATCTGAACCATGAGCATGACATTAGTATAAATGCATAATATGAAAAATGAAGTACTTGAAAGAAATAGAAATATTATCTATGGAGAAGTTACTGTTGGTATTTTAGTGCGTGTTTTAACCTCATGCAGTGTTTAACAGCAACGCCTCACACAACACAGCATCGTAACTGGGAACCGGTCACCTGTGTACCATAAGCCATATTGGATGCGACATTACCTACAGCTAGTGATGCAGGGATTAATTAACCTAAAATATTACGATGACATTATTGAGCAGAGTACAAGCTCATAGGGTGCAGCTGTTGTAATAATACCAAAGAAATGTTCACGGAACAAAGAGACACTGATTATGCTGGGATTACAGCAAAAGGCATGAAAGGTACAATAACTGAAATATGTTTTTAAGAGATTATACTCAGCACAGATAACTCGTAGCATACAGAAGTGCTATTTTACATTACAACAAGCGATTTACTTAAGGTACATAACCAGCGAAGATCCAAGATTGGTAAACATTGTACTGAGTTTTCCAACACCTTAGAAAGGCAAGAAACTACAGTCGCTTTTGGGGTTAGCAAATTACTATAGGAAATGTATCCCAGGATTTTCGGGAATACAAAGCATCACATGCACTTACTAAAGAAAGGTATGAAGTACCACTGGACACTGGAATGTGAAAGTGCTCTTTGCTCTTGAAAAATTGATGGAATTACAGACAGTCCAGTATTTATTTATTTATTTATTTATTTATTTTTTTTTTTTTTGGTGAGAAGCGTGGGTATCTAGCAAACATGATGTACGTTTTGTTTCAAGTCAAGACATGGACAGTGAGAAACATCCAGTTGTCTGCACATCATGACAACTAAGGGAGGATCTATTCTACCTAGAAAAGGAGATGCCGAGCCTGCTGTAAGTGTGGCATACTTCTGTTGCTGTTTCTATGGGAGAAGGTTGAAGGTGACATTGTATCATGCGGCATCGGAATTGAAAGATGCATCAAGTAGAATTACGTGTTGTCTGCTGAAACTGAGCGCTTATGATTTTGAAGCACTTCATGAACCAAGTAGGAAACATAGTGATATATATGCCTTCCGATGGAAGATTTGTATAGTATGGATGGTTGGTTGTAACAGTACAGAGTCGCAAAGAGTGCAAGAAATGCAACCACATTTCGTCATGCATGGCAATAAAGCTTGGCCTGCACATTGTGGCTCCTGTCACTGTGGGAGAAGAAGTGTTAAAACAAGTATATGTTCATGAGTTATTTGTTCATGGAGGATGTAGAAACACAGACTGAGAAGTAACTGAACATTAATGGTAGTGCATAAGTAGACAACACACAGAGCAGTATGTTAAAAATTGTGCACCATGTCCACAAAGGAAGAAATTAACCAATTAATGTGTTTACCTTGATAGGTTACTACAAAGCAATAAACCTCTTCATGTGATCGGGATGGAGGTTTTAGAATCTTTAGGCAGACATCCAGGGAGAATCATTATGGCTTGACAATAGTACGAACTTTATTTCGTCATATAGGGATGGTCACCCTATCCTGAATCCCAGAACCGGCACAGTAGTAAAGAGTTATGCCATTTGTTGTGTATTTCGAGCTGAGAACAAGCCGATTACATGGACAGACTAACAAAAGAACAGAGTGTTTACATTAAATAATAACGATGGTCAGTAACCTGCACCAGCTGTCTGACATTCTAGCACGTGAAATGGTGAACAGCTGGTTACTGGAGTTCGGTGTTCCGGAAACAATAACCATGGATTAGGACACCAATTTCGTGTTAGAACGGATGAAACAGTTGTGCTGTGTGTTGTGTATTTCGAAGTGAGAACGAGTCTATTGCATCCACAGACTAACAGAAGAACTATAGGGAAAATGCTAAGTCATTATGTGAATAGCCATAAAAATGACTGAGATACCTTATTACCATACGTGATAGCAGATTATAATTCTAAAATACGAGAAGGTACAGGCGTCTTGCCATAAAAGTATTATATGGTCCAAAAATTGTGTTCCCATTTGAAATAATCTAATCCAAGGAAGGGAGAAACGGTCAGCCAGTGCGAAATTTCGTGAAAATGTTAAGAGCCGTGCAGTAACAAACGCAAAACGCCAATAGCAAGGCGCTTTAAAGTCAAAAGAGAGTGAGGTAGCGCTGCTGTAAGTTACTGCAGTAATGTGCGGGTCAGTGAGTAATATTGGCAAGCGCATGTACCCCCAAGGGGAACACGGAAAAATTCATCACCTGATAACACAGTCGATATTAGGTTACTGAACTGACCTCACCAGTGAATGTCCGACTACAGCCGTCTGCATGCACGACTGTCGTGCACAGCAGATGCATCGTCCTCTTAGGGGTGCACCGGATGCTTTGCCATCGGTACTGATGGTGCTCCCAATGAAGGGTAGAAGGGACGTAAAGGAGAATGAGCAACCGACCAGACCTGGGCATATATTACAATATGCACTGAGATCACGCAAGTAATAGTAAATTGAAATGTTTATTTTTCGTGGGTGTACTTAATGTCTCTTGTACCATGGAAAAAATGTGAGAATGTTGTACACATTACAAAGGAATTAACAGGAGAATCCTTGTAACCTCCCCGGAAAATTTTAAAAAAAGGTTAATTATTTAATATATATGGAGCCATGTGTAACCTCCCCGCAGAAATTTAAATTGACAATAATTAAATGTTAGAACTAGCAATCTGAGCCATGTGTAAGCTCCCACAAAAAAGAAAGTCAATTCAATAAAAAAAAAAATGAAATCTCAGTGACAATGAAAACGCAAATAGACCGAAATGTCGATCTTAGGCCCTGATTAAACTCAAATTCTTACCTCAGTAATACTGCATCTGCTCTTATTTTTCGCTATAGCTTGGAGGAAATGCATCGTAGATATAAATATTTTTTTTTAATTTTAGGGAAACATTTCTTTAAGAAAAATGCAAGGGAAATATTATTGCAAAAAAGGAATTCTTTGTTAAAATGCTTGGTTTGAAAACAAAATTATTATTGGGGCGATTTTTGGACAAATTAGTTACAGTTAATTTACATTACATTATCAGATGTGCGCAAAGCTGCTTCATTACCTTATTTAACAATATACCTCGTCCTTAATCTTGACCATAGAGCCATGTCGACGCCCGCCGACTGCTCACACACAATTCCGACTGTCTCTCGCGTACTACTAGCACAGACTACCTACATGCAACTCCTTCGCAACAACTGAACTCTCGCGCGCTATTACTCTCTCGCAACTGAGCTGACTACATGCTCTCTGGTCAGAGATTCTGTGCAATGCCTCACCATCGCTGCGTACGCGTTTCATAACCCTTCACTGGGGGGGGGGGGGGCAAAAATTTGGCAGCGATGGTGAGTCATTTGGACTTGCCAATAGCGGCAAAATTTTTTCTTAACTAATTAATTTTACAATTACAAAGAATATTCAGACGTAGAACGTGAATTGAATATGGTGCACATGCACCGAGTACAAAATATTTCATACAAAGACAAAAACATATACAATGAATACAGAGCAAATCACAAAAAAGGTATATACAAATTGTATCGATAAATGACGAAAGTGCACATTTACTGTACTTCAGAATATATCAACAAATCGAAAAAAATGTCTGTAGCATTTTTACAACAAATAAACATAATGGCAAAAAATCATGTTGACAAGTGACATGAGTGCACATGCACTGCAGTTTAGAACATATCATCAAATCACAAAATGTATTAATAAATGGCAAAAGTGCACTGTAATACAGAAGATATTTTCCTACAACAAACAAACAAATCAAGGAGTGTAATAAAGTGGACATGCACTATCGAAGTCTTTAGTAATATCAGGATAACTGATCTCATCAACAAAAGAAAAGAAGTGCACACGCACTGTATATGACTTTTTCATTTCACAATAATTAGGGAAGGAATAGGAAGGATTGCGTCATGGTTGTAGCACTTAGGTTGCACGCAGCTGCACTGAAAGTCCATATCTTTCCACAGAAATACAACACCAAGTGAGACAATTTGCAGTTCTTTTCCCAGAAGTATTTATCAGCGTATCCAAGACACTGAAATGTCGTAGTAATGTTCCCTGTTATCATTTTAGCAGTACATCAGGTACACCAAACAGTGGGACCATAATAACGTCTTCATCGCTCACGGTGGTGGACAGCATGTCGTGTCAACACCACGCTCTTACCAAGCACACCAACGTAGAATTAGTGCAAAAACCAAACATAGTGCTCCATGATCATGAGGATGGACAGGACAAATGGATATTACAGTAATTCAGGGTAGTTAGCTCAGAAAGTGAAGGACATTAAGTCACATACAAGTCGTCATTAGTAATTACATTAGTAGTTTGCGGCATTCATAGCCCAACTATTGAACATTTCTGTACCATGAATGTAGTATTACAGAAAAATGTTCATAAAATTAAATTATTGGCATCATGGGTAATCGTATTACAATAAACAGTGGCAGTCCTTGGCCAGTTACAAAGCATATTTAGTATGACAGAATAACGTTAATTATTGGCACTCAGTGGCCAGCAAGTATTGAATAGTACAAAACATTTTTAATTATTGGCAGTCATTGGCCAGTTACAAAGCATATTTAGTATGACAGAATAATGTTAATTATTGGCACTCAGTGGCCAGCAAGTATTGAATAGTACAAAACATTTTTAATTATTGGCAGTCATTGGCCAGTTACAAAACATGAGAAGTCATCATTGAAAACAGGAACTAATTAATGGCATAATTATTAACAATTCATTTAGTTACATTAATTATTGGCACTCAGTGTCCAGCAAGTATTAAATAGTACAACATTTTTCATCATTCAGTATTATCATCAGAAGTCATCATTGAAAACAGGAGCTAATTAATGGCATAATTGCTAACAATTCATTTAGTTACATTAATTATTGGCACTCAGTGGCCAGCAAGTATTTAATAGTACAACATTTTTCATCATTCAGTATTATTCAGAACTCTCTTAAATGAGTAGCATTATTTGAAACTGATGTTACACACTAAGAAGTCATTATTAAAAATCAGTTAATTATAGTCATAGCATTAATAATCATGGGCATTATAAGTAGTCTCATTACAATAAACAGTGGAGTTATTAGCCAGTTGCAAAGCATTTTTTTGTATCATTAATAAGTCAATACTGAAGTAACATACTACACTCCTGGAAATGGAAAAAAGAACACATTGACACCGGTGTGTCAGACCCACCATACTTGCTCCGGACACTGAGAGAGGGCTGTACAAGCAATGATCACACGCACGGCACAGCGGACACACCAGGAACCGCGGTGTTGGCCGTCGAATGGCGCTAGCTGCGCAGCATTTGTGCACCGCCGCCGTCAGTGTCAGCCAGTTTGCCGTGGCATACGGAGCTCCATCACAGTCTTTAACACTGGTAGTATGCCGCGACAGCGTGGACGTGAACCGTATGTGCAGTTGACGGACTTTGAGCGAGGGCGTATAGTGGGCATGCGGGAGGCCGGGTGGACGTACCGCCGAATTGCTCAACACGCGGGGCGTGAGTTCTCCACAGTACATCGATGTTGTCGCCAGTGGTCGGCGGAAGGTGCACGTGCCCGTCGACCTGGGACCGGACCGCAGCGACGCACGGATGCACGCCAAGACCGTAGGATCCTACGCAGTGCCGTAGGGGACCGCACCGCCACTTCTCAGCAAATTAGGGACACTGTTGCTCCTGGGGTATCGGCGAGGACCATTCGCAATCGTCTCCATGAAGCTGGGCTACGGTCCCGCACACCGTTAGGCCGTCTTCCGCTCACGCCCCAACATCGTGCAGCCCGCCTCCAGTGGTGTCGCGACAGGCGTGAATGGAGGGACGAATGGAGACGTGTCGTCTTCAGCGATGAGAGTCGATTCTGCCTTGGTGCCAATGATGGTCGTATGCGTGTTTGGCGCCGTGCAGGTGAGCGCCACAATCAGGACTGCATACGACCGAGGCACACAGGGCCAACACCCGGCCTCATGGTGTGGGGAGCGATCTCCTATACTGGCCGTACACCACTGGTGATCGTCGAGGGGACACTGAATAGTGCACGGTACATCCAAACCGTCATCGAACCCATCGTTCTACCATTCCTAGACCGGCAAGGGAACTTGCTGTTCCAACAGGACAATGCACGTCCGCATGTATCCCGTGCCACCCAACGTGCTCTAGAAGGTGTAAGTCAACTACCTTGGCCAGCAAGATCTCCGGATCTGTCCCCCATTGAGCATGTTTGGGACTGGATGAAGCGTCGTCTCACGCGGTCTGCACGTCCAGCACGAACGCTGGTCCAACTGAGGCGCCAGGTGGAAATGGCATGGCAAGCCGTTCCACAGGACTACATCCAGCATCTCTACGATCGTCTCAATGGGAGAATAGCAGCCTGCATTGCTGCGAAAGGTGGATATACACTGTACTAGTGCCAGTATTGTGCATGCTCTGTTGCCTGTGTCTATGTGCCTGTGGTTCTGTCAGTGTGATCATGTGATGTATCTGACCCCTTCCTGGGACAATGAATTCACGGTGTTCTTATTTCAATTTCCAGGAGTGTATTCAGAGCTAATCAGTATCATTCAGAATTCTCTTAAACTAGTAGCATTATTCGGGGCTGGTAATACAATTTTTTTTTTTTGGTTTTGTGCTAGCAATGCATTGCTTTGGGTAATTATAAGGGAAAGCAAGAAGAGAAAAAGAAAAAAAAATTGGTTCTGGATTGTCCCTGTAAAAATGAAAAATGTGTAACGTCATTCGTCATGAGTCAGCTGTAGCAAGGTTGTGAAACAAGGCAGTATATGTGATCACATTTATAAATGATAGACACAAATGGGTAAAAAAAATGTAAGTGCTAGTACAGGTATAATAAGTAACAGGTTTAGTAGGTATCATGAAAAGCTTCTGCTGGAAAAAAATACAAAATGGATTATTGAGCTGAAAGAAGAAACATATACTATGCTGAAAAGTAGTGAACTTCGAATTAACAGGTAGTGAAATGTGTATTAAAAAAATGTTCCATAGCTGTCCTTTCCAAAACCTTCCGTCATCCTATTATGCAATATAACACCCGCTGTCAAAGCCAACTGCAACAAATACTTAAATAACTACATAGCATAAATACATAATCTTCAACATCATCCTCATCCATAAAGAAAAAAACTTCATTACCCATCACTTCATTATCCATATTATCATATTCTTCATCATTATTCATCATCACTCATTATCATCTGCAAAAAATATCACTTCATTATTCATTATACAGTTATTCCTTATCTCTAGCATATTTGATCACTAAAACTAAGATGTGTAGTTCTGTCTGACAGCCTGCATCAATCGCCTCGTATTCTGAAAGGAATAATTAGTTAAGACTGTTATTCTGCGATGTGTATTGTATATTCTTGTTAATGCTTGTTAATTCTGATCCATTTACTCTTCCTCATAAAGTTTCTGCATCTTCTTTCGTTTATTCCGTAGTTGGAATTCCAATTTCCGTTTAATTTATTTCATTTACGTATCATTTCTTTCTGAAATTGATGAACAAAGATTAATGCCTTGCATTTAAATCATATACCCACTAAATAATGACTGATTCATAGTAACATAATTAAGCATACAGCATAACATGACAGAAAACGTAATATGTCAAAAGCACAGACAGTGTTCAAAGGCAAAAAATGTACACAGAATATCACAATGCAGCAGCAAAAAAAAAGAAAGATGTAAAAAATGGTCACGATGTTGAGATATCATAGGGCAAAATGTCAAAGTCAACTGGTGTTTGCTATATCTTAACTATTTCACAGTGCATACAAACAAAACAGGAAAACAATCATACACAAAAAAAATGGAAAATGTGCACGGTCTGATATGTAACGACAAGAAAAGCGACCTGCTAACCTTACCTTGCCGGGCACTTGCCAAGAAAAAATACGACAGTCATCAGTAGGTAATCATATAATTGCATAAGTAGTCATAAAATGTATAAGATCAACTGGAAAAATATGCACGGTCTGATGTGTAATCGACAAGAAGAGCGACCTGCTAACCTTACCTCGCCAGGCACTTGCCAAGACAAAATACGATAATAGTCAGTAAGTGTTCATGTGAGTATAATTGCATACGTAATCATAAAAAAAATTAGGAAATGGCATTACTGTGCGATAAGTCATAAAGTATGTTCATTGAATAAAGGGTTTGATGTTGGAGACGTGGTGGTTCCCTTTCGATTTCCTGGTTCTCAAAGTTTCGACGTGTACAACATTGGGGTGAGGAATGCTGCGAATCCGATATGGACCTGCGTATAGAAGTTCAAATTTACTGCACTTACCTTTTATTTTGTTGGATAAATAATGTGTACTTACTAATATCTTCTGTCCCACGTGAAAGTCTCGGCGTGTACAAACCTGTTTTTGCTGTCTTCTCCGGCGCTCTGCGGCACGTTTGATGTTGTTCAGTGCAATGTCAATTATTTCACGGTGTCGTAGTCGATGAGATCCAGGAAAATTTACTAATTCTTTAATCTTGTTAGGTGGTTCAACATTTTTCAGTATAACAGACGGAGATAGCATAGTGGACTCATTTGGTATGGAGTTAATTACATCCTGGAATGAGTGTATGTGTGTGTGTCCCAATTAATATGTCTTTTGTGGCAGTATATTCTACACAGTTTACCAATTTCTTTCATCAGTCGTTCACAAGGGTTCGAAGAAGCCTGGTACCTGGATATATAGATCGGAGAAATGTTTCTAGCTCGTAACATGCATGTCCATATAACAGAACGAAATTGTGATCCATTGTCAGAAATTACTTTCATCACATGCCCTACATGAAATAGAAAATGCTTTACAAATGCTTTTGAAACAGTTTTAGCAGTAGCTTTGCGTAACGGAGTGAAAGTAACAAATTTTGAAGTGAGTTCAACAGCGACAAAGATGTAGCAAAAACCTCTATTAGTTCTGGGAATCGGACCAAAAATGTCTACTGCGGCCATGTGTCTTAATTTAACAGGTACAATCGGATATAATGGAGGAATATGTGAAGTTGTGTCTGACTTAGCTTTCTGGCAAATTTTGCATGACGCTAAAACTCGTCGAATACGTTTTTCCATGTTGGTAAAATAACAGTTCTGTCTCAGTATAAGAAAACATTTTCTTGCTCCGTAATGATCGTAACTTAAATGAGTGTACCAGATTAATTTGTTAACAAGTTCATCAGGAATGCATAATAACCAATTGTTGCTGTCAGGATGAGAACGGCGAAACAGAATGTCATTGCGTACAGTGTAATGGTGTCTAATCGTAACATTATTCTTATCTTGCCAAAGGTGTTTAATTTCTTTCCACACGTTGTCTTTATTTTGTTCTTTTGCTATGTCCTGTAATGACGATGAAATAAAATTTTCAAATGCAACTTGCTGAATGTACATGACGCTGAAATTTGCTTTGCAGAAGTTGGTAGCAACGTCTTGCTGATTATTGCTGAGAGAACGAGATAGTGCGTCTGCTACAACATTTTGTGTTCCGGGAATGTGAACAATTGTGAAATTAAATTCCTGTAAATAAAGCTTCCATCTACTTAATCTATCGTGTGTGAATTTAGCTGAAAGTAAAAATTGTATCGCTCTGTGGTCTGTGTAGACGGTGGTATGTCTGCCATAAAGAAAATGCCGAAATCTCGTAAAAGCCCATACAACACATAATGTTTCCAGTTCTGTAACGGAGTAATTTCGTTCAGCAGGTGACAAAATACGACTTGCAAATGCGATGTTTTTAATTACTGTAGTGCCATCTTCTTCAATTTCCTGAAAAATATGTACGCCTAAAGCTGTGTTGGAACTGTCGGTGGCAATGGAAAAATTCCTGGTAAGATCTGGGTGCGATAAAAGTGGAGCATTCAACAAGGCTTCTCTCATTTCACAAATTCAGAATGTGCTTGCTTATCCCATGACCAAATCGTGTTTTTACCTGTCAATTGACATAATCTAGGTGTGTCTAAAGCAGAGTGATGAATAAATTTACGAAAAAAGTTAATTAACCCCAAAAAGCTGCGTAATTGTTTCTTCGTTGTTGGAACAGTAATGTCACGTAAAGCTTGAAGTTTTTCCGGATCAGGCGCAATGCCTTCTGCTGAAATTACGTGTCCAAGAAATTTTATAGAAGTTTTGCCAAAATGCGATTTACTAAAATTAACTGTGAGTCCTTGTGCACGAAAAGTTTGTAACAGATGTTCGAGAATCATATTGTGTTCAGACCAGTTAGCTTCTGCAATAAGAATGTCTTCTACGTACGTCGTAATTCTGTCTTTAACTTCTGTCGGAAGTATTGTGTTCAAACCGCGAATAAAAGCTGCAGAATAAATAGTTAAGCCGAATGGTAATTTGCAAAATTGATAACAGTCACCAAAACAGAGAAAAGCTGTATACTTTCTGCAATTCGGATGAAGCTGAATTGGCCAAAATCCCGATTTCAGATCTAATGTAGAATAAATTGCAGTACCGTGAAATTTCTGTAGTAGTTCTTCCAGTGTCTGTGGTCGATCTGTTTCACTAACAATTATGTCATTAATGTGACGCGAATCAAGTACAAGGCGAAGTGAGCCATCTTTTTTCTTAACAATATGTAGCGGGTTTATGTACGGACTAACTGCTGGTTCAATAATTCCTTGGTCAAGCATATCCTGCAATTCTTTTTTAACCTGTTCTCTGTGGATATATGGAATGGGATAATGCTTTGCTTTAAATGTATCATGCGGTTTGACTTGAAATTCATACGTAAAACCGGACATAGTACCAGGAATGTTGTCGAAAACTGGAGCTTGCTGTAAAAGAATTTTCTGTAGTTGCGTACGTTCGTCGTCTGTATTTGCGCAACTCTGTTTAACCTTATCAGAAATCATCTGCATTACATCATAGTCAGCTTCGTCTGGGGTGCTATAGTTATGTACGTACGTATCCGTGAACATTGTGGAATTACAGTCTATGCCACGTGATACGGAAATGACCTCTGTGCGATTAATTGTTTGTTCTTCCGCAGATAATGAGTACTGAAATTCTAAAGCCAATTGTGCATCCTCATCCTTCAACATTAAAAAGGAATTTTGAAAATCAATAATAGCGTCGTGTTGTACCAGAAAATTATTACCTAAAATAACATCTGTTGTCAATAAAGGAACAATCCAAAAATTTGAGTGAAAAGTATGACCTGCAATGCAAAATGATAAATGTGTCTGTAATTTAACGTCTACTCCTTTACTCGATACTGCTCCTTTCACTTTCATTTTGCCTAATGGTAATGTAGGATACTTATTCTCTTTGTTACACTCGTTAAAAGTTTCTTCATTTATTACTGACATAGGTGATCCGGAATCGATCACTGCTGAAAATTTCGATGAACCAATTTTAATTTCGATGACAGGGTGTGAAATAGTTTTTTGAACAACTGGTCTTTCCTGTAAAAGAGTGTCTCGGATGTCGTCAAAACTAATTACATTTTCGTGAACAACATTCTGTGTGTCTAAAGTAGTGCTTGTGTTACTGGAAGATGCGGCCTGTACTGTATCTAGTGAGATTCTATCTGACGTGTTATTATTGTCAGGACGATTCTGTGGCATTTCTACTATTTGAACCGTTCTATTACTTCTTCCAGACGTATTACGCTCTGGATGAAATCTACTGTCGGGTTCATTCATGAGAATAAGTTCTTGTGGATAATTTTGCTGCTGATATGACCGACTGTTAGATGTACGCTGAAAATTGCACTCATCGTTTTTACGTCTGTCGTGATAGTCATTCCTATACGGTGCATTGCGATAGGAATTGTAATACTGTCTTCTCTGTACATAGTTATTTCCTTGCTGCCGTGCGTTACTATTTATTGTACCTGGGACTGTACGTGCACGCGGCGAAACATTAAAGCCTGGTTGACCTTGTGCATTCCATTGTTGGTTGGGTATTCTAACCGGCTGGTTTTGTTGCAGTTGTTGTGAAAAACCTCTATCGTTACTAAAATGTGGTTCTTCTTGCTGATAATTTTCTCGATACTGATAATCAAAATGTGGTCTGCTATTAAAGTTCTGGTGGTTGTCGTTCCTAAAGCGTCTGTTACCTTTGCTATTGAAATTACGTGGTTGAACGTAATTACTTTAAGTTTGTTGGCCTTGGTTGTTATATGAAAAATTTTTGTTTACAAAAGAATAATCAGATTGTTGTACTGCCAAGAGCTGTAACAGATCTCTGAACGCTGAAATATTTTCCTTCTGTTGACCCGTTAGAAGTGACACTCTTAATGACCGTGGTAATTTAGAAATGCATAATTGAATGAGTGCAGATTCACTATAGGGTTCACTTAAGTACTGGTTTTGTTGCACCATGTGTTCAAAAAATTGAGTGACACTGGGAAAGTTTGAGTTCTCATAATTCGATAAGCTAATTAACTGATCTTTAATCCCGCGCTGTGTCGTCTTAGACCAATACGCTGATAGAAAAGCATTCTGAAACTCTTCTACCGAATAACATTGTCTCGCGATCGGTCTCATACGAGTTGCCGGTTCGCCTTCCAAAAAACTACAAATAAATTCAAGTTTGTGCGTTACAGGCCAAGTCGGTGGAAAAGCAAAACTAAACTGTTGTATCCAATCCAGTGGGTGAATCTGTGTTCTGTCATTTTTAAACACTTTAAATTTTCTCACTGATAGAAAATGTTTGTAATCGAAATTATCGTCTCTGTATGGCGGAACAGGTTCAGTATTGTAAGAGAATCTATTTGTTTGTGTCTGCTCGGAATCTAAGTCCCGTACTCTCTGTAGATTACCCAAATTATACGCGCTGCGTGAGTCTGACAAATGTTTGAAAAGTGGCGTCTGTTGTGATGTGTTGTTGACTGAAATATTTTTTATCTCTGCTACCTCCTGCTGTAAACTTGACAATTTTCTACGCAATGTGTTATTAGACGAATCGATCTCATTAATTGTCTGCTGTAAATTTTGGAATTCAGGTGTTTGGTTAAACGAAACTGGTGAAGTATCATCTGATTTGCTGTCATTATTACTTTCAATAGCGTCAATACGACTGGCCAATTCATCACATTTTTCAGTCAGTATTTTTACCTGATCATCGCTTTTAATGTCAGAAGTATTAATCTGTTTTCGTAATTTACGTGTGGTTTCGTTTAATTTTTTAACGTCAGCTTTGATGACATCGCAATCCTGTGTTATTTCTAATTGTTCAAATCTGTCTGTCACTGTCTGAATATCTACTGTGTGTGTATCTGTTTTTGATTTAAGATCAGAAATTTCATCACGTAATTCCGCGTTCAACTGTTCGATGGTATTAATTTTGTCGGACACTGTAGCAATATTGTTGTCTACATATGTTTTTGCCTTCGCAAACATTTTACGTTTATCTTCTAGTCTCTGTGCAGTGATTGTTTCCATGACTTGACGTTTTACTTTATTTTGATCCTGTATAAATTTACGGAAACGCGTATTACTGTTTTCTATGTGGTGATTAAAACGTTCGTCAATCTGAGTGTTCTGTTGGTCGAATTTCGCGTCTATCTTTTCATCCATTGTGCGCGAAAGTTCTGCTGTCATAGCTTTAAACTCGTCGCGTAATTGTGTTGCTTTTTCAGAGCATTGTTTACCGACTGCGCTAATTTCCTCTCGAAGTGTTTCTGTTGTAGCTGTATGCATATCCCGTAGTTCTTGAGCAACAGATCTAATTTCTTCGCTACTTTTTCTTGAACAAGCCTCAATTTCCTCGCGCAACTGTTCTTTAGTATCATGACACTGCGCGGCAACGTCTCTAATTTGTTCACTAAGCTGTCTGGAATTGTTGTCAAATTTTTCACTAAGTTGTTTGTGATTTTTGTCTTGTCTTTCATTCTGTTGTTTAAATTCTTCCCTCTGTTGTTTGTTTGATTCAAGAATTTGTAGCAATAATGCCCTAATTGGATCCAACACAAAATTAGCATTTCTATTCTCTGTACTATTTAATGATGGATCTGGAATTGTCTCGCTTTCTGTAACCATTTGGTTATTCTGAGATTTACAAAAGGGTTTGCCAGTCGAATGTATACTATCGGTCACTATTTCGGAATTAAATGGATCCGTCGTACTTTCAGTACTCTGTCCATTTTCATTAGAAAAATTTATTTGTACGTTACTTAAATTTTCCAAACCGGGTGTGTTAAGCTGGGTAGCGCTCATTACAATAGGGCGCCCCGCGTCATCAATTGTCGTCAAATTAACAGAGGAGACAATTGAGTTCGTTTGTTCATCAGTAAGATAATAATCATCATTAGAGGTTGGAACACACTGACTGTCAGTGAACGCAGGATTGTCGTCATTACACTGCGTGTCACAATTACTATCGGTCACGTTGTTTAAGTCGGTAATTTCATTCACAGTACCTCGCGATACACTATTCACAGTCTTTCGCGGCATTTTTACAATAGTCACAATTATTCACAAAACAAATAAGCACAATGCAAAAGCAACACAGAAATACAACAGAGCAAAGAATTGCCGATGATCTGAGGAAAGAAAGTCACAAAATTAGTAAAAGCGTTGCGCCAAATGCTAATTATATTAAATCAAATAAGAGCAGATTTCTAACTACTTTTCAGAAGATTCTCAACGAAATACGATCCTGGACCGGATGTCGCCAAGTGTAACCTCCCAAGAAAATTTTAAAAAAGGTTAATTATTTAATATATATGGAGCCATGTGTAACCTCCCCGCAGAAATTTAAATTGATAATAATTAAATGTTAGAACTAGCAATCTGAGCCATGTGTAAGCTCCCACAAAAAAGAAAGTCAATTCAATAAAAAAAAAAGAAATCTCAGTGACAATGAAAACGCAAATAGACCGAAATGTCGATCTTAGCCCCTGATTAAACTCAAATTCTTACCTCAGTAATACTGTATCTGCTCTTATTTTTCGCTATAGCTTGGAGGAAATGCATCGTAGATATAAATATTTTTTTTTTGAATTGTAGGGAAACTTTTCTTTAAGAAAAATGCAAGGGAAATATTATTGCAAAAAAGGAATTCTTTGTTAAAATGCTTGGTTTGAAAACAAAATTATTATTGAGGCGATTTTTGAACAAATTAGTTACAGTTAATTTACATTACATTATCAGATGTGCGCAAAGCTGCTTCATTACCTTATTTAACAATATACCTCGTCCTTAATCTTGACCATAGAGCCATGTCGACGCCCGCCGACTCCTCACACACAATTCCGACTGTCTCTCGCGTACTACTAGCACAGACTACCTACATGCAACTCCTTCGCAACAACTGAACTCTCGCGCGCTATTACTCTCTCGCAACTGAGCTGACTACATGCTCTCTGGTCAGAGATTCTGTGCAATGCCTCACCATCGCTGCGTACGCGTTTCATCCTAGCACCACAACACTATTTCCAGAAAGTGTAGCCAAACTGGGTATATTCTGTATATAAACAATAGGTAGTTATAAAGAACAGTTATTAGCGGGGGAGGCAGAAGGCTACAGAACTGTTGGAACTGTAAGGTAGCAGATATTTAACGACATTAAAACTTGAGATACTTAGGATCAGAATTTCGTCTCACAGCAACCATAATAGCAAGTTTAATACTTACCCACTACGGTACTAGCCCGACAAATCTTTAGATGTACTACTCGCTCATGAACTTCACCTGCCTGAGCAGTAATTTGGAACCCTAACTTATTAACTCATTAGATGAGTTGGCTGCGGCACACAAGGAGCATATTAGTACAGAGAAAATGCTTCAGCACGTGTAACTACATCGCAGAAATTACTATCAAAAGGTCGTGGCGTTTAAATTTCGAGTACCACCTTCATTTTGACTCGCACCAGTGCACCCTATACCTATTTACGGCGTAGAAACACCCACACTTTTTAACATCCTGTACATTATACAGGGTGGTCCACTGATCGTGACTGGGCCAGATATGTCACGAAATAGGCGTTAAACGAAAAAAACTACATAGAACGAAACTTGTCTAGCTTGAAGTGGGAAACCAAATGGCGCTATGGTTGGCCCGCTAGATGGCGCTGTCATAGGTTAAACGGATGTCATTTGCGATTTTTGAACAGGAAACCCCATTTTTTATTACCTATTCGTGTAGTACGTAAAGAAATATGAATGTTCTAGTTGCACCACTTTTTTCGCTTTGTGATAGATGGCGCTGTAATAGTCACAAACATATGGCCCACAATTTTAGATGAACCGTTGGTAACAGGTAGGTTTTTTTAAATTAAATCACAGAACGTAGGTATGTTTGAACATTTTATTTCGGTTGTTCCAATGTGATACATGTACCTTTGTGAACTTATCATTTCTGAGAACGCATGCTGTTACAGCGTGATTGCCACATTAATGCAAAAAATGGCTCTGAGCACTATGGGACTTAACTTCTGAGGTTATCAGTCCCCTAGAACGTAGAACTACTGAAACATAACTAACCTAAGAACATCACACACATCCATGCCCGAGGCAGGATTCGAACCTTCGACCGTAGTGGTCACGTCGTTCCAGACTGTAGCGCCTAGAACCGCTCGGCCACTTCGGCCGGCCACATCAATGCAATAAATGCTCAAAATGATGTCCGTCAACCTCAATGCATTTAGCAATACGTGTAACGACATTCCTCTCCACAGCGAGTAGTTCGCCTCCCGTAATGTTCGCACATGCACTGACAATGCGCTGATGCACGTTGTCAGGCGTTGTCGGTGGATCACGATAGCAAACATCCTTCAACTTTGCCCACAGAAAGAAATCCGGGGACGTCAGGTCCGGTGAACGTGCGGGCCATCCACGACTTCGACGACCAATCCACCTGTCATGAAATATGCTGTTCAATACCGCTTCAACCGCACGTGAGCTATGTGCCAGACATCCATCATGTTGGGAGTACATTGCCATTCTGTCACGCAGTGAAAATTCTTGTAGTAACATCGGTAGAACATTACGTAGGAAATCAGCATGCATTGCACCATTTAGACTGCCATCGATAAAATGGGGGCCAATTATCCTTCCTCCCATAATGCCGCACCATACTTTAACCTGCCAAGGTCACTGATGTTCCACTTGTCGCAGCCATCGTGGATTTTCCGCTGACCAATAATGCACAATATGCCGGTTTACGTTACCGCTGTTGGTGAATGACGCTTCGTCGCTAAATAGAACGCGTGCAAAAATCTGTCATCGTCCCGTAATTTCTCTTGTGCCCAGTGGCAGAACTGTACACGACGTTCACTGTCGTCGCTATGCAATTCCTGGTGCATAGAAATATGGTACGGGTGCAGTCGATGTTGAGATTCCTGATTCTCGCACAATTTGTCTGCTACTGATGTGCAGATTAGCCGCGACAGCAGCTGAAACACCTACCTGGGCATCATCATTTGTTGGAGGTCGTGGTTGACGTTTCACTTGTGGCTGAACACTTCCTGTTTCCTTAAATTACGTAACTATCGGGTGAACGGTCCGGACACTTGGATGATGTCGTTCAGGATATCGAGCAGCATACATAGCACACGCCCTTTTCGCATTTTGATCACAATAGCCATACATCAACGCGATATCGACCTTTTCCGCAATTGGTAAACGGTCCATTTTAACACGGTAAATGTATCACGAAGCAAATACCGTCCGTACTGGCGGAATGTTCCGTTATACCACGTAGTTATACGTTTGTGTCTATTACACCGCCATCTATTACAAAGCGAAAAAAGTGGACCAACTAAAAAATTGATATTTCTTTACGTACTACACGAATATGTAACGAAAATGGGGGTTCCTATTTAAAAAAAAACGCAGTTGATATCTGTTTGACCTAAGGCAGAGCCATCTAGCGGACCAACCATAGCGCCATCTAGTTTCCCCCTTCAAGCTAGACGAGATTCGTTCTTTGTAGTGTTTTCGTTTGATGCTTATTTCGTGAGATATTTGGCCCGGTCACTATCAGTGGACCACCCTGTATATAAATCTGAAATCTGGTAGGTTGCCATCAGAGAATTGATAGTCGTTAAGTCATTAAATTTGTGTGTCTAGACTGGGTTAACGTAGGAGAAACTAGAGCGAGAAGCATACATAAACATACAGAATGTAAGATGCATTCTTAAGTGGTTTTTCTGATGTAATACTAGCTTGTGATCTTGGTGGACTGGATTTTCTAAAGAGGGGAGGAATGTGTTGTAGCTATTATTCCATGCCATAGTCTTAGCGTTAGACCAGATGTGCTAGAAGGCTGCCAGTGTATTTTGCTGCCAGAAGCTGGTACGGTGCTGCGCTCACGTGATGAAAGTCTGCATCTGTATTCACATACTGATTTACCACAAGTCTAAGCCATGCTGCTAATGCCTGGACTGGAACATTTTCGGTGCAGGTGGTATAAGGCCAGGTCATCGCAGTGATGACTGGATTACACCAGGTGCTGTGATCCACGTGATCAAAAGCGATGTCCTGTCTCAATAGGGCCCAGGTAGAGGGTCCATAAATATCACTTTCTCCAGCCAGGCAGTATCTCTCTTGAACCATAGGCTATACTAATAAATAATTCAAGCCAGTTATCGACCCGCTGAGGATCACGCAGTCTGCTCTACTACAAGGCACTGCCTTCACTAGCCATAGATCCATCTGTTGCGCTTAGTTCTGCTGCTGCTGCGATCTGAAACGGTATCTTCAGCCTCGGTGGTCAATGAGTGGGTAACTTGAGTCGACTTCAGGACGCCAGCTAGGTGTCATTGGTATACCGACTGCATCTAAAGACATTTTGTTCCGACCTCCTGTCTTGGCTCTTAGCTGATGATGATGATGATGATGATGATGATCGCTTAGGGCGCTAAACGGCGACATCGTCAGCGTCCGTGTCTTTTGCTGATGGCGAGCCGCTGGTGCTGCTTCTGCTCTTAGGTCGTTGACGCAAGCAACTCCGACTGGTGGTGTCCGTGCATAACCAGCACGCGACCTGTGTTGTGCTGACGGGGGTTGTGTGCCTGAAGACATCTCACAAAACTGAGACGACGACTTCGGCTGTTGAATGAATACCGTTCAATAATCTCCTTGTTATCGTCACCGCCCGTATGCTTCCTCCATGGCAAAGGAGCAGGTTCATCTTATCTGCTGCCTTGCCTTTCATCCTGCACTAACATCATGACTTGTAGTGCGAACAGCAATACACGGTACTGCCCTGACCCCGCAATACTATCATAATAATAGAACCAAAATACTAGGTCATTTATAGGGAATTTTCAGTGCAGTCATGAAGACAAATGTCGAAGAAGAATGCTGTTCTGTGATAATGGTGTCTCGTGTCTTTCGCCATAAGCCCTCCCGAAGCTCGTATGATGGAGACTCCAAAACAGTATTAAGGAATGTACTGAGAAACTATCTGCTTAATGAGAGCATTTCTAATATAAATTAGGGTTCTGACTGTTTTGATACCACCCTTAACAACTTCCGCTCTCGTACTTATATCGTCACTTCAGAGAAGCAGGTCTACCAAATGTCCTCATTTATTTCTTGTTTATATTCCACACAATCTTTTGCTCACTATTTTTGCCTTTAGAAGGATGAAAATTATTCTGTGACGTAACCTCCTTTCTTGTTGATCCTTCCCGAATTAGTTTTTCAGACACTACTATTTCCTCGTCGATTCTGTGGAGAATCTCTTCATTTTTTACAGGTTCACTTAATTTGCACCATCCTTCTACAACAGCATATTTCGATCATTTCTTGTTCATTTTGTGTTCATTTTGTGTTCGGTTTCTGTTGAGTGTTCTCGTGTACACCGTATAAAAATCCTTAAATTACATGGCAAGGATTACACCTATCATACTGATCAGCCAAGTGCGTCTTACGGATTTACTATTTGATTTATAGGTTGGAGAATATGAAAGACATACCCTTAGCAGACGGGCACACAACTGCCGCTCATTTATGTTACGGATATTGTGAAAGAACTTCTATACTAAACGATAAAAATGACTAAGTTGCGCCAGAGAAAGTTTCATTTAAATACTTTTATTATTTGTCATAATTTCGAATTTGTAACGAATTCTTTTCATTAAAATGACTGCACTATCCGTGACGAGTTTTCTTTTAACGGCGCAGAAGAAACCTATGTGGAAATACATTCGAAATTCCTTTCAGTAATGAATGTGTAAATGCAAGAAAACTTGCTTACAATTTTCGATGTCAGCGAGGCACATTTTAAACGATAATTTCCAATTCGATATGAGACAATACTGGGATAATTATAAATCCCGCGTCGAAGACTTCATAGACATGTTTCCCATATGACAAGAGTGTAAGATATCTATTCCAGTTCACAACGACAAATGTCGTGTGGTTTAATACAGTTTATTTCTTTAGCGTGTTGTACTTGGCGTAGTTGCTTAATACAGTTGAGAATGACTGAGATAACGTGTGTTATTTGGGGAAAAATTAAATGATTGTATGGCATTACTAGATGAAAGTCCACATCTGGGGTTTTTCCGTCTTTTTATTTGACCCCATTTCGGCGACTTGCTCGTCAAAAATGGTTCAAATGGGTCTGAGGACTATGGGACTTAACATCTGAGGTCATCAGTCTCCTAGAACTTATAACTACTTAAACCTAACTGACCTAAGGACATCACACACATCCATGCTCGAGGCAGGATTCGAACCTGCGACCGTAGCGGTCGCGCGGTTCCAGACTGAAGCGTCTAGAACCGCTCGGCCACACCTGCCGGTGACTTGCGAGTCGAAGGTGATAAAATGACTATGAAGACAACACAACATCCAGTCACCGAGCAGATAAAATTTCCAACATCCAGTCCCCCAATAATGCATTCAGCAACAGTTTTTTTCGTTTTTTTCTTATTACGGGGGGCAGGTTTTTGTCGGGAGATACTTGTCAGTCAGAAGAACAGATTGTTAGGGGGTAGTGTTAGAGCCTCCGTCAAACTATCCCCAAATCTGAACAAGGTACATTGTATAACATTATAGTTAGAAATCGAGGACTGTGACCATGTTATAGCGAAATCAGAACCAAAAGGGGAAGTTAAAAAGAGAGAGACATAATAGGAGGGCGATATTATATCTCACCATAATAAAAGTCCAAAAAGCATGAAATCCGTTGCAGAGAAAATTGAAGTTTTGGGGAAAGAAGGAAAATGTTTAAAAACGGTACGAAGTCATAGTTTGTTGTGTTGGGCGAGGCAGAACTTCTGGTGAATCATAAAATGTAATGCTTCGTGGAGGACGTCACACGCCGTAATAAAAGGCGCAAAGTGCCAACCAGGGCGGTCCCGTCGACTTGGGTGCCTTCTGGACGTCGAATAACTGGCCCAGTTAACGGCCATCAGCTGAAAGAGCAGCCCGATATTAGCGGCCGTGAAGGCGCTAAGCGACGCGGAAATAAAGACTACTAACTGCGAACAGCGGGAGGCGGCGAAATTGCGAAGCTCAAATAGCCAATATCCTCTCCCGTGCGCATCATGGATTTTAACAGCTCGCCCTGCCGCCGAATAACACGCTCTTCAACAAACGCTGATGGAGACGAGCTGCATTTTAAAGATTATCTTGGAAAACAGAGGGAATACGTTCGGGTAAGTTTAAATGTTAATACGGTGCTGCAAAGGCGTCACTAGGAGCGAATAAGCTAATAGAAGACAGAGAACGAGACTGAGTCCCTTGCAAATCTTTGTGGGAAACACTATCACTTTCTAAAACTTGAGGTAATATGTTTATGTAGATAAATAATGTCACCTACATTCAACGTAGATCAGGTAAAGTGAACAGTGCTGTTCCGTCTCGTGTTTCGGCGGGACAGAAATGGAGCTATTCGTTCACTCACGGTGAATGGAAAGTGGTACGTTCCGTTTAGGCCTGTATCATTTTCGTAGAAGTTAAATTGCTTGGCAAGTAGCGCCGGAACAAAATGCAATCATCCTGTCACAAAACTTAGCTTGTAGCTCTACGAACAAGGTTGTTTTGAGAACCTGTCGTGCACCCGTCACGTGATTTTTGATGCATTTTATGACAAAATTAATATGTACTAAGTTTTGTCTGGAAGAAATTTTAGTATCATGAAGGTATACAACCCCACTTGCGCTTAAAGCAAGGTGATTGCGGTGGCAACTATAATATAGCCCATGTGTGTACGTAAATATGTCGTATCGCTCTCAGCGCTAGATACAGGAACAAGGAAGTAGCTGTATTATGCCTGTCAGAGTGCAGGAGCAATATGAGCACTGGAGCTATATATGGCTATCGTTTCAAATTATATAACAATGACGACCTGTTTTAATGTGTACATGACAACAGCTACTGTGCTCAATAGATTATGCCGATGTGTAATACTTGGTGGCTGATACATACTGAATTAAGTAATAATTTTTGTGGATCCTAAAAAGGTTCGTTAATGAGTAAAGGAATTTCAGTGGTCTTGTCTTAGGATTTTATCCACACATTTCAATCCTGATAGGATTAATTACGTAAAATCTTTAGAACAACTTAACATCTTTCGTATTTTTCACCGAGAGAGATAGTGCAACGATTAAAGAATTCACTTCATAGAGTTCTCTTCAGCTCCTGGTCTGGTTGACCAGATTAAAGATTTTCGTACCGAGTGAGGAGGCGCAGTGGTTAGGGCACTGGGCTCGCATTCCGGAGGACGACGGTTCAAACCCGCGTCCGGTCATCTAGATTTCATTTCCGTGATTTCCCTTATCCGTTCCAGGCAAGTGCCAAGGTGGTTCCTTTGACAGGCCACGGCCGATTTTCTTCCCCATGCTTGAAACGATTCTACCTTGCGCTCCGTCTCTAATGACATCGATGTCGATGGGACGTTAGAACCCAATCTTCCGTCCTTCTTTCCAGGATTGCTGTAGTTTGCTTAATTAGCTTAGGTTGTTTTCTCAGGTTGCCTTCTTTGTAAAGAATACGACGGACATCCTTCCCCAATCCTGTCAAATCCACATTTGTATTTCATCTCCAATAACTTTGTTGTTCAATGGATGCTAAATCTTAATATCTCTATTTTTGTAGTTACTACAGATTACCAGTGATACACAAAATGTAGTATGCTCCTAAAACAGCTATTGCCGTTGATATAAGGAGGTTAACATACCTACCATATGCAGCTTCCTGATAATAGAATCACCTGCAGATACTATTGGTCAAAATATACCTAAAGGCTTGAGAAGAGAAATGCAGCTAAATCTTAATATCTCACTTTTTGTAGTTACTACAGATTACCAGTGATACACAAAATGTAGTATGCTCCCAAAACAGCTATTGCCGTTGATATAAGGAGGTTAACATACCTACCATATGCAGCTTCCTGATAAAAGAATCACCTGCAGATACTATTGGTCAAAATATAGCTAAAGGCTTGCGAAGTGAAATGCAGGGAGAGAGGAAACAGGGTCTGCCCATCTTAATGGCAGTCGCGGAGAAGGTAGCAGATGCGGGGGAGGTGTCTAGAGAGTAGAGGCACCCACTTCGCGCCTCATGCGGCGCAGTTACCTATGGAAGTAACTAATGCTTAAACTGTTCATTCAAGTGCTTCATTGACTGTTTCATTTCCAATTATGGCATATATCGCTTCAAATTCTCTATACGAACCATAAGTTCTACAATTGTGATTTTCTTAAATATTGGCCTAGATTTCACTCATTTATTTAACAAATACCCTCTGAAGAATTGTAGGTAGTTCCCACGAGGCACCTACAACTGCTTCACGAGCATTTTAAAAGAAATAAACATGTTGCAACAACATTCATTACTTACTGTGACAGGAACCATATTGTTACAAAGTATGGTTGGATTTGCATCGCCGACATCATCTGGTTAAGGAACACTAGGTTCTGCAATATGTGGATATTGAACCATGGGTAACTGTTTCAACTCTGCCGCTCTCGTGTAAGCCATTGACGTTTTTTTAGATTTCGTAGATTCAGACTGAATACTGCAAATGTTCCATTTCAACGTCACTGATGTCAAGTCCAAAACGTTTAATTGATAATGTACAGGACAATAACTGTGAGACTAAACCAACAACAGCCATTTGACGTCCACTTCTGCAGGGAGACCTTCTGCAGTTTTTCCCACGCATTACTGGTTCCAGCTCTACACATTCTTGTAGCTACTGCATGTTTCATATTGTTATCTAGCCTAAATAGATAGATCTCTCCGTATCCTCTTTTTGCTTTCTATACGGCAGAGAACTTTTCTGGTCGATCTGCCATTAACTCTTCTGGTAACCTGTACCTCCCTGCCTCATTTCATCTTCATTATGGTCGTAATCACGTCTCCCTCTCGAATCTGTTCCCGATCCATTTTATTTGTATTCCTGTTTGTCCCAGTATTTCCTGAAATTCAGTTGCCCAACGCTGCCAGAACAAGTTCTCTATGAGTTTTCGCATTAAAAGTCCATGTATCAAAGACATGCGTCAAAATTAGGTACACACATTCGTAGCAAACTTTTTGGGACGTATCGTAAGGTTTGTTTTGAAAACCCTGTTTAGTTTACCAGCAGCGCTGCAGGTCATTTTTATCTTCTTTCCTACTTTCAATTTGCTGTTTAGACAGTCATTGCCTTCAGTTGTCCTAAACGATACTGTTGCATTGACTGAATAGCTAGTTTCTGATAATCTTCAGTTTTGTACTAGACGCCAACAGACTGAACATATTTTTATTAATATTATTATTAAAAATTATATATCATTTATTTTCCTCATATGATTTTTTAAAAATAATAACATATGATTTTTAACAATAACAATAACGTATGATTTTTATCAAACTAAAAACGCAAAGTAAAAGCTAAATATGGGCTTTCTATTATTTTACAATAAGTAGAACAATATTGTAAATAACCGTTGGATTTACGTAAGTAGCTGTGTAAACAGCCCACGTGTCATGCAAAAAATACGCAACAGAATACTGTGCTATGCATCTGTAGTCTGTGGCTTAAACATTCAGTCCATGGAGAGAGATATCAGCACCCGCTTCGATGATACGTTGCTTCATATCGTCTGGCATAGTTGGTATGTGAGCATACACTTTATGTTTGATTGCTCCCCACAGAAAAAAATCAAGAGGGGTCAAATCAGGAGACCGGGCTGGCCACTTCGTTTCGGCACATCGCCCTATCCAACAATCCGGGAACTTTTCATTTAACAGCTCTGTAGCCACACTGGAAGAGTGAGCAGGACAGCCGTCATGTTGGAACAACTTGCACTGACACCTAGTTAGTGGTACCTCTTCCAGCAAAACTGGCAGAACGTTTCTCAGGAACTGTGCATAGTTATTGCCATTTAGTATACCCGGAATGACGTGCGCCCCCACAATGACATTTCCGACGATGCCGCACCACACGTTAACACTCCACGGTTGCTGATGCTGTACCTGTCGAAGCCAATGAGGGTTCTGTATTGACCAGTAATGCATATTATGCAAATTCACATTACCGTGGTTGGTGAAAGTCGCTTCATCAGTATGAAGCACTCGTTGAAAAAACGTTGGATCATCTTGTAGGCGCTGCAGAGCAAACCGGCAAAATTCCTGGCTCCGTTCGAAATCCACACCGGAGAGTGCTTGATGTAATGAGAGGTGAAACGGATAAAATCTATGCCGGTCCAATATGCGTAGAACACTTCTCTGACTTATACCACATTCCGAGGCGGTACGTCGCGACGAAACAGTAGGGCCGTTACGCGCCAACGTAAGAAGCCCTCTTCATGTACCTCGCCAGTTGTAGTTTTCTGCCTTGTCCTCGCTATGGCGTTCCATGATCCCGATTAAAGTAGTTTCTTGTAAATACGTGCAAGAAGCTGGCGCGTAGGACGCTCACGATCAGGATACAGCTCTCCATATCGCTTTATTGCTCTAGCATAATTTCTTCTGCTTTCACCATACGCTAGAAGCATATCTCACTCTTCTTCTTTGGTGTTCATGTCTGCTCTAAGAAACAGTGTTCATTACTCCAGCAGCACATTTATACCCTTCTCTCCAGCTACCTCGTGCGTCACCTTGCGGAGTTATCGAGAAGCAGGAAAACAACCCTACCCTGTTAAGTTCCTCAGCGGTCAACAGGAAAGGTCGCATTCGACAACGCCGCTTCGAAGGACGAATACGATACGGGATCATATTTGTGTCTCCAAAACTATTCGCCTAAACATATGATATACACATATTTGAAACCGTCTTTTTAAGCCCATCACGTTATGCTTAAATTTAACATAGGGTTCCATTAAAAAAAAAAAACAAAGATGGCCTCATATATCTGTAATAAAAAATAGCACAAACATGAAATGTGATGCCGGCCGCGTTGGCCGAGCTGTTCTAGGTGCTTCAGTCCGGAACCACACTGCTGCGACGGTCGCAGGTTCGAATCCTGCCACGGGCATGGATGTCCTTAGCTTAGTTAGGTTTAAGTCTAGGGGACTGATGACCGCATTTGATAAGTCCCATAGTGCTTAGAGCCATTTGAACCCTTTGAAATGTGATGTATTCAAGTAGCCCTGTCCCTGCAATTCACTGTCAAAACCGAATCTTTGTATTTACACTACTGGCCATTAAAATTGCAGATGCAGATGATAAACAGGTATTCATCGGACAAATAAATTGTACTAGAACTCACATGTGATTACGGTTTCACGCAATTTGGGTGCATAGATCCTGAGAAATCAGCACCCAGAACAACCACCTCTGGCCATAATAACGGCCTTGATATGCCTGGGCATTGAGTAAAACAGAGCTTGGATGGCGTGTACAGGTACAGCTGCCCATGCAGCTTCAACACGATACCACAGTTCATCAAGAGTAGTGACCGAGGTATTGTGACGAGCCAGTTGCTCGGCCACCATTGACCAGACGTTTCCAATTGGTGAGAGATCTGGAGAATGTGCTGGCCAGGTCAGCAGTCGAACATTTTCTGTATCCAGAGAGGCCCGTACGGGACCTGCAACATACAGTCGTGCATTATCCTGCTGAAATGTAGGGTTTCGCAGGGATCGAATGAAGGGTAGAGCCACGAGTCGTAACAGATCTGATATGTAACGTCCACTGTTCAAAGTGTCGTCAATGCAAGGTGACCGAGACGTGCAACCAATGGCACCCCATACCGTCACGCTGGGTGATACGCCAGTATGGCGATGACGAATACACGCTTCCAATGTGCGTTCACCGCGATGTCGCCAAACACGGATGCTACCATCATGATGCTGTAAACAGAACCTGGATTCATCCGAAAAAGTGACGTTTTGCCATTCGTGCACCCAAGTTCGTCGTTGAGTACACCATCGCAATCGCTCCTGTCTGTGATGCAGCGTCAAGGGTAACCGCAGCCATGGTCTCCGAGCTGATAGTCCATGCTGCTGCAAAAGTCGTCCAACTGTTTGTGCAGATGGTTGTTGTCTTGCAGACGTCCCCATCTGTTGACTCGGGTATCGAGACGTGGCTGCACGATCCGTTACAGCCATTCGGTAAGATGCCTGTCATCTCGACTGCTAGTGATACGAGGCCGTTGGGATTCAGCACGTTGTTCCGCATTACCCTCCTGAACCCACCGATTCCATATTCTGCTAACAGTCATTGGTTCTCGACCAACGCGAGCAGAAATGTGGCGATACGATAAACCGCAATCGCGATCGGCTACAATCCGGCCTTTATCAAAGTCGGGAACGTCATGGTACGCATTTCTCCTACTTATACGCGGCATCACAACAACGTTTCACCAGGCAACGCCGGTCAACTGCTGTTTGTGTATGAGAAATCGGTTGGAAACTTTTTTCATGTCAGCACGTTGTAGGTGTCGCCACCGGCGCCAACCTTATGTGAATGCTCTGAAAAGCTAATCATTTGCGTATCACAGCATCTTCTTCCTGTAGGTTTAATTTCGCGGCTGTAGTACGTCATCTTCGTGGTATAGTAATTTTAATGGCCAGTAGTGTATTATGGTTGGGGTGATACAACGGGTGTTACGACTTAGCTGCCGCACCCTGTATAATTTCTACAGTATCAACACAGCTGCTGAATTATTTCGTGACTAATGTGTCGGAAATAGTGAAAATGTTTTTACTATTATTATTATTATTATTATTATTATTATTATTATTATTGAAGATGTCAGAGAAATCCTGTATGGATTGGTAAAAAGCTAGTTGTTTTATCGTTCCTGCAACAGGGCGTTACATTTGATTTAGAGCCAAGACACTGTCGCATCTCGTGCGCCCTCATGCACATCATGGTAAAGGACGGATGTGTGTCATGTAGTACACTGGAGAGTAACGTAGACATACCACTACCTAGACTGAAGGAAGTATCTATTCTGGTTAAAGGAAAAACTGACACCAGCAGAATCCTCTTTACGTCGACGATAGCCTACAGACACTACTGAACTTCCCTATTTAGTAATTAAGCACTATAACTATCGATAATATTAGTGTAACGTATTCAATTTTGCTGAACATTATCTTCTTGGAGAACGTCTTGAGTACATACAGGTTTACCTATTTTTTTAAGTAATATATCCTCTCCCGCGTGTTTCCAACACAAAGAGAAAAACTGACATGATACATCGGTTTGCGTAGGACTCGAATCGTTGCTTCGACTGCAGACGGCCGTTAATGAAGCGCTAAAAGGATGATATATTCATTAAAATTACACCCAACCGCACAGAGAAGACACCGTATTTGAATCAGGGAACTGAACTAGCTTGCTTTAGATTTGAAAGTAGCGTAGTGACTCTTGAAAAAGTAAGTATGAGCTTCCACTTTTCCTCGTTTAAAAAATTTTGAGCATCTTTTGATTAAACAAACTCTGTATTGGCAGTTCTTGAGAAGCCAACATTGATTACACCCCTGTTTTCACACTGAAGCATTTGTAAATCGATGCTACAGTTTCTTTTACACTTCCCAGAAGATAACGACAAAATTCATGAAGATAACGAAAAAAATTCAAAATTGTTATGGAAGTCAAGCAAGATGACTCAACGTCACAAGATGACTCAACGTCACAAGATGAATCCATGTCACCAAAACTATGGTCAGTAGTCCTCGAGGAAGCTTTCAGGTCGTTAAAAAGGGAAAAATAACAATGAGTACGTATCTATGAACCACTCGCGATTTTCTTACAGCTTTGCACTGTTTGCCTTTGTTGCAGCTAAACAAGAAATGGAAGATCAGATAACAGGCATAGAAATAACATAGAATAACATTAAAATAATGCACAAACCAACACATAGGAAACAAAAAAGTACTAATTAATAATGAAGAAATAGAACCATAGGATCAGTTTTTGTGTTAGGGCAGGTAAACGCAATAACTGGCTGGACATAAAAAGGTACAAACAAAAGGGTAAACATGACCAAGAGAAACGAAAGCAAGCAAACGTGGTAAGGTGAAAATGAAGTGAAGGTGTGAGGGACATGTTGCCACGTGATTTAATTTCAGATGGATCAATGAACGTCTTTGCTGAATTCGATTACATAAAAAGGGGCGGACATGATGACTTAATGGAAGGTGGGTAAATGATATCAGAAAAGTGGTTGGTTCAGCATGGATGCTTATATCTGTAGGCCGTAAAGTCTACAAGAGGCAGTGGATGTCAAATGAATGATAATGATGACTGCAGACTCTCTGTAGCTGTATGTTACTCCGCATATTAATTAGAGAAATACGTATTATTACTGTATTTAATTATAGCGCAACTTTAATTTACAATTTGTATCGCCTGTGCATTCCACCTTATAATCTGCTCCTACGCTTATTTCGTGTTTATTTTTCATATGTTCTATTAATAAGGAGAAAGTTTCTCGTTAGTTTTACAACAAAACCTCCGATTGTATTGTCGATAATAATTCTGACATTCTTGATAATGTTCCTCGGTCGTTATTTGACAATAATTACCGTATTTTTCTACGCATATGGTTCCGTCTGAATTATTCCTGTTTGCTGATGATGTGTTGTTTGCTGTGTTGGAGTGAACTCTAGCTACGAAACAACAACGTAGGAAATATTAAATGTTGGTTTAACGAAAGTTACCGATGGATTCTACACTAGTGGGCTACCTTTAAATTGGAAGAAACACTGTCTATCCAGTTTTGAACTGTTAAAAATATCTCTTCTAATGTACCTGCAAGAAATAACAACCGGGGTGTAAAATTCTTGGTTCGTAGATGAGCGTATTGTTGAACACTTAAAGTGGAGAAACTATACATACAGAAATATGCTAAAACGTGAAGTTCGTTACTTTTGCCGTAAGAATAATTGCCATCTTTGGGGATATTTCCTTCCAGTGCAGCGATCGTGGGCTAATATTATGGTCAAAGCCTCAGAGTACACTTATTCTGTTATGAAATTTATTATCAGCAGTCCATCTGAGTTAGAGCTTAACAGAGATATTCCCACGTACAAGACGAGAGCGTAAAATGATCTCAATTACCCTTTTAATGACTCTAACTTTCCCATGGAAAGGGGTGAGATAACGCACTTATAAAACTCTTTGACAATCCACTCATTTAAAGAAAATATCGGATATATAAGTGGAGTGGTTTCTAAAAAGATATTTCTCTTTAATATCTATAAAATAAGGGAAATATTGAATAGGAATAATTAATCATTCCTACATAAAAAGCCTGTAAATTGCGAGCATATAGACAAGAAAATGTTTTCATAAACATGTGTTTCTGTGTGAGGAGGGGGTAGGGGGGGGGTGTTTTATGTTTGTTATGTTGACACAGTCCACATAATAACTGTTACCGTGATTTTAATTTACAGAACAAGTAACTAACTGACTAACTCTGAAGATAAAAGTAGCCGATATAATTAACTGTAAATCATGTTTAAAATGCATAAAATACTAAATACGGTGGAATTATCAAATATAACAAGCATGAGTCAAGAATATTCAGTATTTCGGTGAAACAAAATGACATGTTCGCTACTTGGATCGAATGTAAAACGCCTTCTGTCAGACAATTTTTCTTTTTTTTCTCATACTGTATGAATGTACTAAGAAGTGCATAGAAGTGCAATAAAACTCGAAGAGATTGTTACATTACTTAGGCCGGGAAATATAATCGTCATAGATATTCAGTACTGCGTCAACGACTAACAAGTACACAATTTTGTTCAGATTTTATGTTTAGTAACATTCTTGCGTCATTCAACAGACTAGACTATAAACACTGAATTGCTATTCTTCTCATGTAGCTCATAGGTTCATTACTGCTCGTTGAGAGATATTTCGCATCAGAGCAGCTCGCATCGGAGCAGCGTGTTAAAACTGTTCAACGCGTGTTAATTAAGGAAGTTTGGCCTAACAGCTAAAGGCGGTGGAACTTTTGCCGGCAAATTAACGTTGTAATAAGATTGCTTGTTCCTTGTAATATTTCACGGTAACTAATAAGAAGAGGCATTTGAGCAAGAAAGGCGGACCATTACAGAAAACAGATGTAGCTCTAAAGGACTGGAAATTTTCAGAAAACAACTGTCAGAGTAATTATGGAATAAAAAGAATCGCTGAAGAATAGATCACAGAAAATTATAAGCTTTTTGATTAAAGAAGTATAGTTTCTGAAGACTCCTCTGGTTTTTGAAGATTCGCCGTACGTTGCATTGATTTTCTGAAGCACACAAATGCATTCCTGACAGTCATTACGGTAACAGTTAAAAAAGTGCAAGATCCAGAGCTCAGGATCCACATCGAATATGTTTCGGACAGTTGCTTTAAGCATTAGACTTGACTTCACAAAAACTCTGGTACATAAGAAGTGGTAGGCGGTTGGCGATACTGTATATATTGAAAGTGATGGGCTCCTTAGTACCAAACATACAAAACGGCCAAACTTCTTGTTCGTTGTAAACGACGAGAAGCAATAAAATGTATACATATCCAAGTAGACGGACTTTAATTGAATACATTTGTTCAATTTTCCATTTGAGATTCAGAAAACGTATTCGTTGCTTTTAGTTTATAACAAATGACAGACAGACCTATTACCAAATAAGCCATTCAGTCTGTACTCAAGGGGTCTCACTATTGTAACGCCGTTAGAAAAAGTGTTCTCTTGACATTTTTCGGACTGAAGGAAAGCTGAGAGAGACATATTACTTGGTGTAGTTATTGAGCATATACTTAAGTATATTATAAACATATTATGTCGGAAAATATTACGGTGATATTGCAACTATTCTCCCAAGGCCTTTTGAATTTGAGACGACCTGCGGCACGTGCTTTACCTGGAGCCAATTTGAATATTGTGGGGAAAATATCTATGTCATCTACATGAGTGTAGCTAGCGAACCACTTACGGCATTTTAGAACTATTGATTTTTGTGTAATTGGCGAGCGTTTGAATAAAGTCGCTCAGTGTTCTCCAAAACAGGACAGTCAGTTGTTAATAAACAGTGTTTAAATTAACTAATCTACTACGTTGTACGCTGTTGTGGGTAAATTTTCAAATAAAAAGGCTGAAGACGTTTCGAGCTATGCTGTGTACCCTTTTGAAAAAATCATATACCAAGCAAAACAACTTTGAAGATCTGAAATGTGTTATACACATAAACAAATGAAAAAATTCTACCTTTAGAAAATTCTAACCATTAACCTGCTATCCCAGGAATGACATGTCGTACGGTTGCCATCGAAATCATATCCACTAGTTTATCATGAACGACTGAAATATCGGTCACGGCGATTCCATGAACGCTCAAAAAATTACGTTTAGTCCTGTTCCACCCAGGCCCATTGCCAAGACGATTCGACGGTTGAATTCATGTGCGTTCCGTATAAACTTACTACTTGGTACAACAATTTCTGGTTAGTTCGGACAAACAATAGTTACTGTGGAACCTAAGCCCCGAGGACTTAATACGTGCAATATGATGTCTGCATTGCACGTTTTACATTTCACGTGCTGAAAAATAACAGAGAAAGCAGCAAGAAAATCTATAGTCCTATAGCTCAGTTCGTAATTCGCATCAAAACCGTGATCACGGTCTTTCAGTCACTAAGCAGAGGCAATAACTCCTTACGTAATTCTCTCACCCTCGTATCTATTCTTCGGATACTTTGATGACATACTGCTTCGACGCCGCGTTGGATACGATGCTTTCGTAGCTTTCCTGCGCGAATATACTTTCTCACTACGCATTCTTACATGGAAGACAAGACTCAGTTCTGTATTATAAGATACAAAAAACCATCAAAAGTCAAAGATGCACACAAAAATAAAGATTCGAAACCAAAGAATGGTCTTTTTCGTATACACACACTGACGCTTGAGATGCCATAATAGCGTATTATCATTCTGAAATGCTTCTAACTAGATCCAGACACTATAGGAGATACAGAATTGGCGCAGGTGGGCGATTTCATGTCATCCGAGCCACTGGAGGAGAGAGTTCGGAATCTCATATAACAATAACAAGGTTTACACATTTTTCCTCATTACTTAGAAGGCTCAAAACAAGTTTTAAGGCAATTTTAAAAAAAAGATTTTTTTTTAAATTCTACAGTGGTGTTACCCCTTAGAGAGTTGTCTAAAGCACGTTTTATCCAAGACACTCTGAACCATCACCCCTGAGAAAAAAGGTCACTTGATATTTATCAACCAGCCTGACTGTCCCCCTTCCTTCCTCATCCCAGTTCTGCTTCTCTTCTTAGAGTATCTTGCTTGAACTGTGTAGGTGCTAGTTTTAGTACATAGGTATCTACTCGTGCTATCTTGGAATCTATACTAGTTCATTCACATTCCACTCCTTCTCTTCCTAGAGCATCTTATTTGAAATATGAACGGTATAAGTGCGTGTTTTCGAGCACAGTCGTTTACTCGTGCTATTCTTGAAATCCATATGATTCAGCTGCAACTCTCCAGTTTTTGTTTGAAAAGTAAGTTTACTCATGAGCTCCCTAAAACTACTACAACAGGCCTACCAAATATTAATCAGACGACGGATGAGAAGGCGATGTTCTATTTATCGTTGGTTTCATAACATAGACGCTCTGTCGGGGAAGCGTGTCTACACCTATCCAGCAGCATATCCCACTATCAAAGTATTCTGCGGCCTGAGACGATCGCCAGTCTTTCCTCGGCGGAAATTTACGTGCACTCCGTTTCATAGAAACTGTGATGCTAGGATCATGTGGGGGACGATTAATCAATAAGCATCTGCAAGATTGCACGTCATGCAAACAGTAAAATGCGATACGGGTAGTACTGGTGGGGGAGCAATTATACGCCTATCAAACACACTGGTGGGCGAAACATAATTGCCGACTTTTGTAAGGGGCGCTGGTCGACCATCGGAACGCAATGCTGCAGAGACTGTGCACGGCATGGATCCCTTAAGTCCGTGGAAAGTTTCCAGAGGTGTGTGGCACCAGACGTCTAAGAACAGGTCGCAGAATTTCCATAAATTAAAGGCCAGCGGTTTGTGGGCTTGAGCTGACGCCCGATTATATCCGTATATCTTTAATCGGTTCCATATTAGACAAGTATGGTTGGCAAGACATCAACGTGAGTTCTCATTCAAGCTCATCAAACTACACTACTGGCCATTAAAATTGCTGCACCATGAGGATGACGTGTTACAGACGCGAAATTTAACCGACAGGAAGAATATGCTGCGATATGCAAATGATTAGCTTTTCAGAGCATTCACACAATGTTGGCGCCGGTGGTGAGACCTACAACGTGCTGACATGAAAAAAGTTTCCAACCAATTTCTCATACACAAACAGCAGTTGAACGGCGTTGTCTGGTGAAACGTTGTTATGCCTCGTGGAAGGAAGAGAAATTCGTACCATCACGTTTCCGACTTTGATAAAGGTCGGATTGTAGCCTATCGCGATTGCGGTTTATCGTATCGCGACATTGCTGCTCGCGTTGGTTGAGATCCAATGACTGTTAGCAGAATATCGAATCGGTGAGTTCATGAGGGTAATACGGAACAACGTGCTGAATCCCAACGGCCTCGTATCACTAGCAGTCGAGATGACAGGCATCTTACGCATGGCAGCAACGGATCGTGCAGCCACGTCTCGATACCTGAGTGAACAGATGGGGACGTTTGCAAGACAACAACCATCTGCACAAACAGTTGGACGACGTTTGCAGCAGCATGGACTATCAGCTCGGAGACCATAGCTGCGGTTACCCTTGACGCTGCATCACAGACAGGAGCGATTGCGATGGTGTATTCAACGACGAACTTGGGTGCACGAATGGCAAAACGTCACTTTTTCGGATGAATCCAGGTTCTGTTTACAGCATCATGATGGTAGCATCCGTGTTTGGCGACATCGCGGTGAACGTACATTGGAAGCGTGGATTCGTCATCGCCATACTGGCGTATCACCCTGAGTGATGGTATGGGGTGCCATTGGTAACACGTCTCGGTCACCTTCGCATTGACGGCACTTTGAATAGTGGACGTTACATTTCAGATCTGTTACGACTCGTGGCTCTACCCTTCATTCGATCCCTGCGAAACCCTACATTTCAGCAGGATAAGGCACGACCGCATGTTGCAGGTCCTGTACGGGCTTTTCTGGATACAGAAAATGTTCGACTGCTGCCCTGGCCAGCACATTCGTCTGGTCAATGGCCGAGCAACTGGCTCGGCTTGTCCGCAGCTCGTGGTCGTGCGGTAGCGTTCTCGCTTCCCACGCTCGGGTTCCCGGGTTCGATTCCCGGCGGGGTCAGGGATTTTCTCTGCCTCGTGATGACTGGGTGTTGTGTGATGTCCTTAGGTTAGTTAGGTTTAAGTAGTTCTAGGGGACTGATGACCATAGATGGTAAGTCCCATAGTGCTCAGAGCCAACTGGCTCGTCACAATACCTCGGTCACTACTCTTGATGAACTGTGGTATCGTGTTGAAGCTGCATGGGCAGCTGTACCTGTACACGCCATCCAAGCTCCGTTTGACTCAATGCCCATGCGTATCAAGGCCGTTATTACGGCCGATGAGGTTGTCCTGGGTACTGATTTATCATGATCTATGCATCGAAATTTCGTGAAAATGTAAGCACATGTTAGTTCTAGTATAATATATTTGTCCAATGAGTACCCGTTTATCAACTGCATTTCTTCTTGGTGTAGCAATTTTAATGGCCAGTAGTGTACCTAAAGCATGATTTAGGCTTGTGACATACACAGCTATCTCGCTGGAAGATGCCATCACCGTCACGGACGACCTCAAGCATAAAGGAATTCAGAAGGTCTGCAATGGTATTCACGTAACCCCATAGCTGTCGAGGTTGCTTCGACTATTACCACAGTTTCCATGGATTGCAACATGATTTTCCTCCTTAGTATAAAACTCACCCACCGACCTTTGACCAGGTCATGGAACGTTCTCTAACAGCCGTTCGCCTGCATCACATGAGCTCTGCCCACAGCACGGATTATTGCCTCCTGGTTGCGTAGCGCTCACGTGACTTGGTAATGGAAGTATGACAGCGGAGAAGGGATGAAGGGAAAATATAGACCAACTCACACACATCTTAAACCTCTTTTTCTTCCTAGACGGTCTTAAAATTCAAAACAATTACAAAACCCTATCCTCACACCCAGTATCACTCCCACTAAAGACTAACCCAGGTACCTGCTTCGCCACTAACGCATATACTAGCTTATGCACCTTCATCTCTTATGCATGCTCTCCAACTTGAATTTCAAGCAGCTCTCACTCTCCAGAGATGAAACCGTCAAGAGATATATATGTCCAACCAACACTACCCACTACGTCCCATCTCACCTCACCCTTCCATTTTACTCCCTCCAGTTTCCTCCACCTCACGGATCCTTAGCTGCTGCCTGATGTTTAGCGGGACCCCATAGACATACTCATCAATCCAGCTTCTTCACGATCTTAATCATTTCACGCACTATTAGAGTAGATTGCTACAAAGGTGCGCACTTAACACTTTTCTATTTCCCCTTCTGCTTTTATGGTCACGTGTATGATGTATTAAAGTTGTATTCAGCAAAGTGTCCCAAATGAAGAAGAACGATCTTTGCCCCAGACCTGGAGAAAACGCCCTATAGGTATGGGGAAAAATTCCACACAAAAAGAAATTACTGTAGTTATAAAAGACTTAAGGATAATTAAACTGTTCGTCAGGTATGCTTTTATTAACCTGTATAATGTATGATTATATAAAAATAATTACCATCTTCACAATCATCATCATCATGAGTATCTCCACTATCATCATCATTATCTTCATCATCGTCATAGTTTCAAACATCAAAACATGAAATTAACATACCACTTATTTAAACACAAAACATTTTAACACAAGGAAACACATAGTATTATTATTATTATTATTATTATTATTATTTGGCCTTTTCCCGCCGCACTATACTGCAGTTATTCCGGTACAGTGCGCATTCGTGTTTCGTTTTCATTACAGACTCGATGGGGCGGAAAATTGTATTTAGACGCCAAAGTTTCCAAGTTTCTGAAAAAACGTTCCATTTTGTGCTTTGTTGAACCATATTATGCTCCCATTACTGATTTTCTACAGTTGCGTCAAACTTAAATTGTGTCAACCGATGAGTGAGCGCACCCAGTCTTCCCCTGCCAGTTGGGTTTCTTTATTAAACTGGTGGCTTACGCCTTTAGGCAAACCAGTGTTAAGTGTCAGAAGGGTTTATGAGGAAGGTTATTGGAAATATAATCCGGACTAAGACAGTGCTTCTCCTGTTAAATTTATTCTGTCTCGGAAAATACCCTCTTGAAACGTCTCAATGATATAACTACATAGCCTCCTTTAAGTCTTTTATGTAATGTTGATCATTACATCCAAGCCTTTAACTGCATTTCTAATGGAAGATGGATTTACTATTACCTTCTTAACATCCTCTAAGGTTTCAGAAGACATAGGGGTGGAGGACGTTTGTCTCTCGTAGTTTATGCAAAGTGAAGTGGAACTAGTCTTATTAATATTGAATCAGTCGGCGTGAAATAGCAAACTATAAGTTACGGTCCATTAAATATAACAAATAAATCAACCTGTTCAGAATTAAAACTGAGGAAAGAAAAGACAAATGTTTTGGGGCAAAGGTACGCATGCAGACATTTGCCCCAGCTGATGGCGATGGTTTCTTAACTTCTGTTGTCAGCTGATGTATATGGCAACCTGTTAAAATTACAGGTAAACTTACAGAAGAGATATCGGTAATTCTCTGGGATTTTGTTTTAGAGGACCAATAACCATCAATTACATGGTAAATACTTATATGGAAAGTTCCATAAAACTGATGCACCTCGTATCTCGAAAGCTTGAAAGCACAAACCCCTAACAGAACAAACCTGACTGCCACCAAAACATCTGTCAACTGAAGGCGCAGAGCCGCCACTCTAGATCCACAAGTTGGAAAATCGTTTTTGACCGTGCGCCCTCCATCCTCCCCCCCCCCCCACCCCCCTTCCGCCTCCCCTCCACCACATCGTCATTACATTGTCATCAGTGATTATCTTTTAACTGTAACATGAAAACAGTTAAAACTTTTAATATTATCCACTAACTAATTTATTTTCATATGCTTTTGGTGATATTTTGAAACATATTTTAAATTTGTGTAACCTTCGACTGAAAAGCGGTTTCATCCGCTGCCAGCCCGCTACTTCATAGGTATCTGAAATAACAATAATGGTAGAAAAAGAATGAAAATCATTTTAGACACAATACGAACAGGGGATAAATGGTTTCGGAGACCATCTGAGTAGTACTTTTAGATTCTTTGCAGATGATGCTGTCATTTGCTGCCTTATAAAGTCATCAGATGATCAAAACAAATTACAAAAAGATTTAGACAAGGTATCTGCATGGTAGGAAAAGAGGCAATTGACTCTACACAATGAAAAGTGTGAAGTCATCCGCACGAATACCAAAATGTTACACGACAAATCGAACAAGTCTAAAGGCTGTAAATTCAACTAAATATTTAAGGATTACAGTTATGAATAACGTAGGCTGGACGATCACATAAATAATATTGTGGGTAAAGCAAACCGAAGACGACGATTTATTGGAAGAACACAAAAAATGCAACAGGTCTACTAAAGGTATTACTTACACTACGGTTGTACGTCCTCTCCCGGAGTACTGCTGTGTGATGTGGGATCTACATCATACAGGATGGTCAGACAGCATCGCAAAAGTTCTAAGAAGAGCTCGTTTTGTACTGTTGCGAAATAGGTGAGAGAACCCCACGGATATAATACGTCAATTGGGGTGGCAATCGTTAAGATAAAGGCGTTTTTCGTTGCGGCAAGATCTTCTCATGAGATTTCAATCACCAACTTTCTCTTCAGAGTGTGAAATTATTTTGTGGCGCCTACCTATATAGGGAGGAATCATCATCATGATAAAATAAGAGAAATCAGACGTTGCACAGAAGGAATTAAGTGCGTTTTTCCCGCACTCTGTTCGAGAGTGGAACGGTAGAGAAATAGCGTGAAGGTTTTCGATGAACCCTCTTCCAGGCACTTAATCATGAACTGCTGAATAATCAAGCAGATACGTATGAACTGCTTCACTTCTCTTCTGTTCCGGCTTTCCCACAGCCCATGTTTCACTACCGTACAACGGTGTGCTCCAAAAGTACATTCTGAGAAATTACTCCACAAATTAACGCCTGTTTTGGATACTGGTAAACTTTTCTTGACCAGAAATGCCCTCTTTGCCAATGGTAGTCTGCTTATTATGTCCTCCTCGCTCCTTACATCATCGGTTATTTTGCTGCCTGGGTAACGGAATTCCTTAACTCCATCTGCCTCGTGATCTGATATTTCTCGGTGTTCTCATTTCTTCTACTTCTGATTACTTTCGTTTTCCTTCGATTTACTCTCAGTCCATATTCCGTACTCGTTAGACTGTTAATTTCATACAGCAGAAGCTGTGCTTCATCTTCACGTTACTGAGGACAGGAATGTCATCAGCACTGATGTCCTTTCACCTTGAAATGTAATCCCACTCTTGAACCTTTCTTCGATGTATAGATTGAACAGTGGGGCAAAAGATTGTATCCCTGTGTTATACCACTTTCAATCCGAATACTTCGTTCTCTGTCTCTCTGTCTTATGCCCCTTTTTGTTTTTGGTCATAAAGATTTTACCTGTCTTCCACTATAGATTACCTTGATTCTCCTCATAAATTCGAACTTCTTGCACCATTTTACTTTGTCGAACCCGTCTCCAAGGGTGATATGTCCTATGAACATGTACTGGTTTTTTTCAGTCTTGCTTCCATTATCAACTGCAACTGCAGAACTATGTCTGTGGTGCCCTTACCTTTCCTCAAGCCAAACTGATCTTCATCTAACAGATCCTCAGTTTTCTTGTCCATTCTTCTGTAAATTATTCTTGCCAACATCATGGATGCTTGAGCTATTAAGCTGATTGCGCGATAACTCTCGCATTTGTCGACTCATGCGATCGTAGGAAATTGTGTGGACGATGTTTTTTTTCCAAAGCCTGATGGTATTTCTCGTCTCATGTATTCTGTACACCACCTTCAATCAACGTTTCGCTACCCCCAATGATTTTTGAAATTCCGAGGGAATGTTATTTATCGCTTCCGCCTTATTTGACCTTGATTCGTGCCCTATGAAGGGCAGGGGAAAAGCATACTACAACTTACATCGTTATACCAGAGCGAAAGATTCTGCTAAGACTCCGAGAAAATTCTGGTCATACGTAAATTCACTAAGCGAGCTGAAGGTTTCTATACGGCCACCGCCGACCAGTCTTGGGTGGCAATAGAAGACAGCAAAAGGAAAGGTGATGTTTTAAATTTCACGCTTAAGGGATCATTCACGCAAGGGGACTGTACAAATGTACCGTCGTTTGATTTTTTAGCTTCCCTGCCATGTTCATGCTTCTGACATCCCGCCCCACGATGCGTAAAATGTTGCCCTTTCCTTGATTCTTTAGTCTGTTTCACGAGTTCACGTCTCCATTGACAGTCCCCTCCTGGAGATCCGAATTAGAGACTGCTGTGGAATCTTTTTCCGATGTATAGTTCATAATGGCACTTCTTCAATAATCTGAAAGGGGAAATGCAATGGCTCACTCTAGATTCAGTGAGGGTTAGTCAATTGAAGTGGAAATAAAACAAGGAGTTCTGGTCAGACAAGAGTAAGCTAATTTCAGTGGTAGCAGAAAATGATGTAATGGGAAGAGGATTCATTATGGACAGGAAGGTGCGGCACGAAGTGAGTTGCTGTGAACAGTTCAGTGATAGCAATGTTCTGTTCAGAATCGACAGCAAACCAACAAGGGAAACAATAGCTGTGGTATACAATCCGACGTCGCAAGCAGATGCTGAAGAGATAGGGAAAGTATATGAGGATACTGGACGGGTAATTCAGTACGCAAAGAGAGATGAAAGAGTAGAAGAAACGGTTACAGGAGAATATGAGCTTCGTGGTTGGAATGAGAGACTAGAAAGAACAAGTGAGTTAAGCCATAAATTTCACCTGGTAATAGGGAATATCTTGTACAAGAACCAGAAGATGATACGCCTCCATGGCTGAGATTGCTCATGCACGCTTGTACAGTGACGCTCGACCTGGGGATAAGTCTGTTTCCAACCTGAAGGTTTTCACTGCCAGTATTTGATCGGCAAGGGGGGCAGAGGTGGTGGTGTTAAGCCGCATGCCCTGTGGATACACATGGGTCTTTGATGTTCCCATCGCCCTTTGAATTGTCATGCTGTTGGTCATTGCTTATTCTTCCGTCTTTTGGGGACAGTCCCAGTCTCAAGAGAAGCAGAGTTCCCTGAACATCTACCTGCTCTTCCGCCCTCTTTGACAAGGCCGTTGACCGAACGAGGAAGTCTTTTTATGCGAAAAGTCTTCGGCCACCATTGCGGATTATTTTTATTCTAAATTTACGCAGTGGTGCGTTCGAAACGGGATTGAGGACATTTCGTTTATAGTCAAAGACCCCTATACCACAGGTCTTTTGCAAAGCTAGTAATGTCAATAAATGTTATTGAAGCTAAGAGAGTAGCAACTTTGCATTTGAATCCCTTTAATTTTATGGAGTAGGTGGAACTTAGTTTATCGGAGGCTAGAGAGAAGCTAATCGGATGTACGAACAAAGGTTGGTGAATTATTTAGGTATTTTAAGACTACTTTAAGAGAGAAGAAATTGATTTAATGTTGTTGAACCGTGTACAGGAGTTCTCAAAAGCTCTGCTGTCATGTCGATCGCTGCCCCCAGGTTGCTGTACTGCAGTAGGGTCGCAAAAGAAGGGTGCTGGTTTTGGCAATGCTAGGGGCAGAACAGGGACTCTGCAAGATCCCACTTCTACCACTGAAGAGTTGGAAGGCTCCAGTGGAAAGACTGTTGACAGTTAAGAATGACTTTTTTGACTTCAATAGATTAGTTAGTGATTTTTCGTAAAGGGGTGAAATTATATCGTGCGGGAGACTCTTTCAAATTCATCCGGAAAGTCTTGCTCTGCTCCAAAAATCGCGTGAAACATCTAAAATGCACGTGTCGTATAAATCTTTACATTGCATTAAGCTTGTCAAAAATCTACTCTTATTTTTAATTAGGATCGGAGCTATGGTAACTTATGAGAAATTGGTACGATTATACTATGCGGGAGACAGCGTGAAGCAGATCGCGCAGAAAGTGGCGTGTGAGATGGTTTGGAAAGCATTAGTTGGCCTCAGTTTTAGGGATGTCCTAGTCCTAATAATACACATAATTAATTTATTATTACCGTAAGAGATTATTAAAGTTATCTGACTCATATTGAAGATTTAAGAGTGTACACACAACGCACACTAACGTATAATTAAGCACAACGAGTAACAACAGACCAGTGTATCTCAGTACAGAATATGATACGTAAGTAAACAGGTGCACAAAAGCAACAGCTGTGACTATCTCGTCTCTGCTTTACGTTTCTAGCGGTCTGAATGCAAAAGCTAACAATAGGTAAATTTTGAATGCTGTCAATCCTACACTTCCACATTTACGTAAAAAGAATTTGGTTCAGTAATGCAGTGCTTCCACTCACACGGTCCGATATTCAGCAACAGCTACAGCGACAAACGTAATCGTACCTTATGCGATCGCAGAAAATAACTAACTACTGTACAGATAAATTGTGCTACATTACATTAATTGGTTCCATCCTTGTCTCATGACATAATGCTGACATAATCACCCTTAAACCACTTTCCCTATTATTTATCTAATCTCAGTCCGACAAAACGGCGCCTACCTGAGTTCCTTGTACTTTTCAGGCAAATGTATGACTCAAGGCTAGAAGTGACTGTCCAACACGAAACATTTCAGTCAAGTGGGTGTATTTCTTATTATCGGATGAAAACACAAGCCTAGAGTTTCACAGTGGGAACCGTGATTCAGTGTCAGTTTACAGAACAGCCTTACACGTCAGAAGCACAACGCGATCTCTTAAACAAAGAATACATTCTCTCTCACATATAACTATCTCTGAATCAACTGAATATAAAGTACTAAGAAATATACATGATAAATGATGCAGTAATCTGCTGTTCGATACGTCATAATTCGTAATCTCTCGTAATCTCCACTATTGCATGTAAGGACGCACTCGTGAGAAGCGGTACACGGAGTAATACACTACTGGCCATGAAAATTGCTACACCAAGAAGAAATGCAGATGATTAACGGATATTCATTCGACAAATATATTATTCTAGAATTGACATGTGACTACATTTTCACGCACTTTGGTTGCATAGATCCTGAGAAATCAGTACCCAGAACAACCACCTCTGGCCGTAATTACGGCCTAGATACGCCTGGGCTTTGAGTCAAACAGAGCTTGGATGGCGTGTACATGTACAGCTGCCCATGCAGCTTCAACACGATACCACAGTTCATCAAGAGTAGCGACCGAGGTATTGTGACGAGACAGTTGAGATCTGGAGAATGTGTTGGCCAGGGCAGCAGTCGAGCATTTTCTGTATCCAGAAAGGCCCGTACAGGACCTGCAACATGCGGTCGTGCATTATCCTGCTGAAATATATGGTTTTGCAGGGATCGAATGAAGGGTAGAGCCACGAGTCGTAACACATATGAAATGTAACGTCCACTACTCAAAGTGCCGCCAATGCGAACAAGACGTGACAGAGACGTGTAACCAATGGCACCCCATACCATCACGTCGGGTGCTACGCCAGTATGGCGATCACGAATTCACGCTTCCAAGCATGGTTTGTATTTACAGTAATCTACTTAAAACAATGATATGTGTTAATAGAGGTTTCACTTGTCAGCTGGAATTGGTTTGTATTTTCTTTCTCTTTTTTACTTTGAAGTTTCTTGTGTGGCTTCTTCTACGATGAGTCACTTGCTGAACTTCTCGGTGAAGTGACCAACAATAGTCCCCCATCATGTTGGTGTTCCAGCGGACTTGGTAGCGTTTTTCCATCACTTTAATGTCCTGGTGGAAACGCTCTCCTTGCTCCTCAATACCATTTCCTATATGTCCAGGAGGTAATCAAGATGTCTTTTCAAAAAGTGAATTTTCTGGCACATTAAACATCAATGGCCTGGTGAAAACGCTCTCCTTGCTTCTCATTAACATCTCCCACATGGTCCGAGAAGTAATCAAGGTGACTGTTCAAAAAGTGAACTTTAAGGCTCATTAAACGTCCTAAAGTTTTAAACTTCTTTAATATTGTAGCTATAATAGAAACATATTCTGGGTCTTTTTCATGTCCTAAGAACTTTTTAACGACTTGCTTGAATGATACCCACGTTTCATTCTCATTTCAGGTCATTGTGGATTTAAAGTTAACATCAATCATCAATTTTTTAATGTCAGATCCGACAAAGACACTTTTATTTTAGCTTCTGAACGCTTTTACAAACTGTTTCATTAGGCCTGACTTTATATGTAGAGGTGGTAGGGGTACGTTTTTTGATCTATAAGGTTTTTGCGTAGAATGTTATTCTCACCAGGTCTTAAAGACTCCCTCACAGGCCACTTCTTTCTGCACCATTGCTGATCCCTAGCCCTGCTGTCCCATTCATACAAGAAACATGGAAATTATTTAAAGCCACCTATCTGACCAAGGAGCATGGATTTTACTTTTAGGTTGCCACATAGCATCCAACCATGAGCAGAACAGCCTATTTATTTAGTACTTTTTCTAAGTTTTCATAGATTTCTTTCATATGTACAGAATGTCCAACAGGTATAGACGCATACATGTTACCACTGTGTAATAAAACAGCCTTTAAACTAGTTTTGGATGAATCAATAAACAGCCACCAGTCTTTCTTTTTGTATTCAATACCAAACTCATTCATCACACTGGGAATGTCTGAGCAGTACACTAAATCACCTTCTTGTTGAAAAACCTTCGAAAATTGCTGCTCTCTCTTTCTATACATGTATATGCTGGTTCCAACTGCCCGTAAGTTCTTTTCTTTTAATATAGAGCCAAGCAATTCAGCTTTTCTTTTGTTAAGCCCAGATTCCCAAGCAAATCGTTAAGCTCGTTCTGAGTAAACAATTTTGGCTCTAGACTTTCTGTATTACAATCGAACTCATCATCGTCTGGTTAATCTAAATCACATTGTACATCAGCAAATACTCCTGTTGGAATAGAATTTATATCATCTGGTGGTTCAGGAATCGACAAATCAACACCATGCCCTACTGGTCGGATGGCGGACGGAAGGTTAGGGTAGCTTATTACCTTCTGGTTTCTCGAATTATGAGCAGTAATATCAACACTGCAAAAGTGGCAAACATCTGAATGATTTCTTGGCTCCCTCCATATCATAGGAACAGCAAATCTAAGGCTTTTTTCTCCTTTTTGGGCCAACATACCTTACGCAGTGCACAAAATTTATCTTGATTAACAACTTTAGATCCAAAGTATGATAGATAAACCATTTTCACGAAGTCTGTAACGTTTCTTTGGTGATTTTAACCACAATTTCACCACAAATATAACAAAAACTGTCAGTAGAGTTTCTACAACCACGATTAGACATTGTGCTGAACAAGTGAGGTTAGGTTGACAGTAAACAAAACACCATCTGTTAACACAAAAATAGAATCGACCTTTCTTGCCAGCAAATTTTTTTCAGCAGTGCTACCAACGTCATTTACTTTCATTACACCTCCTTCTTAAAAGATGTTAAATTCTTTAAAATATCGTTTAATTAATAGATTTCACTGTTAAATGTGACGAAATGGTGATACAGTTTATTAAGTATCATAATTGGATTTTCCACCATAAAAACATAAGAATAAGGTATTTTCAGCAAAAAAGTTTTTCCATCGTTGGCCTGTGTAATTTAATGCGCCGTACCATTATTCAACATTCTGGCTCGCCCTCAGGCAAATAAACGGTATGGCTCCACATCTCGCCATTACAAGAAACGTCGCTCGACTCCTCTAGAAGAAGATTAAGGAAAGAACGGCTGAATTCTTTCTCGAAGCAGAAGCACATAACGTACACTACCACCGAGACAGAGACACGCTATATAGATCTGTACCGCCATTACAGATCTATACAGTGTCTTTAGGCACGTCCTAATTTATTCTTTATTTTATAGGGGCAGATTTGTTTTAATTTGTTGTAAACGGAGTTGCCTTAAACTTACTACGCCACACAACTAAAACTACTGAACTCACGGAAGTAACTCTTTTTTCGGAAACAGTTTCTTTCATTCCAAACTGCGGGTATAAAAATTGTCAGACATGTGATCAAAGACTGCAATAAAAGAAACAACAATATATACGCCTCCTGGATCACTGTTCTTATTCGCGACTACGTCTCAGTTCCCAAGACCTTCTCTCTCTCTCTCTCTCTCTCTCTCTCTCTCTCTCTCTCTTTTCCCGACTACCCTCTCTCGGCAAAGGATCTATCCAAAGCTGCGTATCGCACTGTGTTTGTTACGTACACGCTTCGGAAAACTGAGTCTTCGTTTTTTTATATTTATATCAACATTTATTTCCTAACAAGTATGAAGTATTGAGTCAATATCTTCTACAAAAATGTCAAAACTGTGAAGTTCACTATTGGTTGTGATGATACAGGACCTTACAGAACCCTTATTCTCACTGGTGAAGTGTGCGATTCCACTTAAATTCTGGCCAGATTTTGTCTTGTTTTCAGTCATTAAACACATTATCCATTACTGTGGATGTTTACCATCGTTTCTAACTCTCAGTCGTAAATTTTGCCGTAATTGCATTTTTTGTTTATGCATCGATATGATCACTTTAAGCAAACATGCACTTTGAATGATAGGTTACAAAAGCAACAGCAAATCCGATTTACACAAAGCTACATTATCTATTAATAATCTTAATAGACTATTTTCGCTGCAGATGGAACTTAGGTTACCATTTATATTTATATATTTCTTATATCGATATGTAACATAAGAAGAAGTTCCCAGTGGAGTTGTAAAACTACGTGTGAAGTTCTATATAGAATGATAACTGAACCACATTATTCTGGCAGAATAAGTATTCACTCCACGTCATGTGTTTTGACACCGTACACCTGTACGATGTTAGGCAGAATTTCAAGGTCTCTGTACGCTGACGCCGTCTTAAGAAGCTTAGTGACCTTTTTAGAATTGTTTGCTGTTGCTTTTCTTGTACTTGAGTGTACGTTGCTTACGAAACAGTTAATGTTGTATCCTCTGTCAACCATGAACTATAAACATAAATTTCTTATTGCTAAAACAAGGGAGCGAGTGTCATAAGGTATAGATCTCTATGGTTCCTCTAAGCATACCAAAAACCTTTTCTCTGTTGTAAGAGGATCAGTAGTTACCTTTCTTTGCTGATATAGGCGAAATTTTCACGTCCAGAAAAGTTTCTTCCTTGCGGACGACAGACACATTGAACTGCTTGGTTAAGTCAGGTCAGGAACCGACTCCGCCCTGCTTCCTTCCGATATCATCTAGAAGCATTTCCCGCCTCTAGTAACTGCTCGTCACTCCGCTGACGGGACGTTAAACTCAACTGCTTCCCTTCTCCTTCAGATCCTATGGAAGCTATCGCTGAAGGAAAAAAAACCTTCCGGTGTATTTTTATTTTTTCAAGAAATGCGCAGAAGTTTGCGTACATGAGGCGGCAACAGAGCCCCAAAGCGGAGTCGCGCTTATTTAAATAACTCTCGCGCGGCCATGTCGAGTCGCGTCGAGTCTGGCGTGCTGCCGGGCCGAATTCAATTTTCAGGCGAGGTCTGTTAGCTTCGGCGGCCCTTCTGTTAATGGAAGTCCGCCGCTCCATTTCGCAGTTTGTTCAGTGGAATAGGAAGTGGAAGCCGCAAACACGGCGCCGCGTTTCGAGCAGCTAGGAAAAAAAAAATCGACGACACCGACGTCGACGCGGCGCTCGCATTTCTCAGGATTCGTTCTTTGCCAAATATTGACGAACAACACCGGCGACCGGCGCAAACATGCGTTACTACGTGGGTCGAGCTGGCAGTCTCGCTTTACTGCGTACAGGTTATAACTTCCACACGCCGAGGTATGTACACAGAGTGTCATATTTCGGTTTTTCTGCCAGTAGTGGAGCTTATAACTGCAGTTGCGGAGCGCTTGGCAGTCGGGATATGTATTCAGAGACGATGCTGAGAAAAAAAGTGTTTACAAATGACTACAGGTTGCATCTACTGTGTTTATTTAAGTATTTCGCTTCTGTTCCAACATGGCTTCGTCTGTAGCGTTTCCACAAGAAAATACAGTAATGTAGGTGCAGTGAAAGACTGAAAGCGATCCTAGGGCGTAAGAACTGTTGTTTTAGCTCTCACGGAGGCTGTGATAACAGCCTCAGGGCGTTATACGTCCGTTACTCCGTATTTTTACATGTGCAAATTCGAAAGGTTGTTTCCTCTCCTAGTTAAGGAGACCAAGTCTGCTATGATAGAGACACATTTTCCAGACAAAAGCGGAATAACCCAGGGTGGCGCACGAATAACCGGCCGCGACTGCTAGACTGCTATTTGTCGCCCGTCGATTATCATCTATTATTTCGAAGCTGTTGGGACTACGTATTTTATTGTCAGTGCAAAAGCCGTTGTGACTTGATTAAGACATGTGAAGCAAATACTCAGGGAGAGACAACCTCTCCAAGAAAGAATTGCAGTAGTAGAGGAGAACGTGCCTACTTGTTCATTTAAGGAGGCGCAGTACAATTTTGCAAAGATGTTTCCTGGTATTTCCACGCCAGCAAAGAGCAGTACACAGCATTTGGCGACTAAGTGGCGTACTACAGAGTCAGTTGCAAACGCAAGAAAGAGTCATCGTGCATCGTCCATTCGTACACCTGCTGTGATCGCAGATATACGAGCGCGAACGATACAGAGTCCAAAGAAGTCAATACGTAAATTGTCGCAAGTCAATGTGTCGCGCAGGTCCTGACAACACGTTTTACACCATTTATGGACAAAGCCCTCCAAAATTACATGTGTCCAAGAACCGAAGGAGGAAGTTAAACAACATGTATGAATTACCGTACTTGGCTATGTCAAAAAATAATTGAGAGTGGAATATTGGATCCACTGCTGCGGCCGGCGGGACTGCCCGAGCGGTTCTAGGCGCTTCAGTCTGGAACCGCGCGACCGCTACGGTCGCAGATTCTAATCCTGACTCGGGAATGGATGTGAGTGATGTCTTTAGGTTATTTTTTAGGTTTAAGTAGTTCTAAGTTCTAGGAGACTGATGACCTCAGATGTTAAGTCCCATAGTACTCAGACCCATTTGAACCACTGCTGCGTTTCATGCGTGATGACGTCTGGTTCCGTCTGACAGGACGTAACTCCCAGAACACCACAGATTAATAAGGATTAAAAAGGAATGATCAATAAAGAACCTCTTCACGTGCCAGCAAGTCGGATTGTGGGTGCCATATTTTTTGATACAACAGTAAATACTGGTGTGTATATGCGAATCTTTGAGGAATTGTACGCACAGTTGACTCCCCGTGGATGTGGTGACCTGTCACACTTCACGCAAGTCAGTCTCATGAACTCATGAAAGAATCACAGGAAAAAAGGAAGGTTAGAAAAAGATTGTGGCTGCCGGGTTCGCCGGACCTAACCTATCGTGACTTTTATCTGTAACGCAGTATAAAGGGAAAAGTGTACGCAAATAACCCCACAACGCTAGAGAACTTAAAGGACGATGTTAGTAGTGATATTTTGAAAGCTGATGTGGCTGAGTTACGGAAAGTGGGTATTAATGTGTTAGGCCTCGCGCAAAAGAGCAGTGAAGCAAAAGGAGGTCATTTTCAGCACCCAATGTAATGTAATATAAAATACAAGACCAGTTCAGTAAATATAGACCTTTACATTAGCATGTTTGTTATTTCTTAATTACCTAATTATTACATATTCATCTACTTTTTGTTGGATCTGTTCGAGAAGGGCAACAATAAGTGCATAATTGGTGAGCAGTCGTCACTAGGGGCCGGCTTTTCGCGCACCAAACTGCACTTAACAGACAGTATTTTTCATGTGTATGGGTTCTCCCGTCATTTGTTGGAGGGTTACATAACTCGAACTCCAGATTTGCTGAACATTGCCTGATGAAGGTCATAGACACGAAGTCCACACATAAGTACTGCATTTAGCCGATAAAGGGAAAGAACGTAACCAATAAGAAGCACTTGAGTTAAACAAGCATTTAGCTCAACCTCTCCCCCCCCCCCCCAAATCACTGGTTCTGAATGATCAGCTTCACATAATCGAGTCGACCAGCCACTCATTCCCATAAATCAGTCATAATGATCACATTCATATCCGAACTTGTACCACAATAGAACTGTCGTATACGTAATTTTGTTTTCCTTCACAACTTCAAGTATTAAACTGCTTGCACACTTTGATATTGTTTGTTTTGGCTATGTACTATGTTTGATGCTACCTGTATTGTAAATTGTAATTTAATGTTGTCTTAACGTGCTTGCTTCATAATAAGAGTGATGAATGCTCTGTTTGTCACTTCTCATCTAATGCCACTGCCGAAGAATTTGTTTGTGTTGAAAGTATTTTTTTGTTTTCTTCCCAGTTGGGTCGTCTAAGGACCGTACGCCAATTTCAACTCCTTGTTCGTTGTTTTCTTCATTTTTTCCACAACTCTTTCATTTGTTCACTATGATTTTTCTTCGTATCATCTGACCACTTAATACCACCTTTTTCACTCAACTACTTTGAAATCCTTCCATATACAGTACTCTTTCCGTAAATACCTCTCTGTCAGTTGTTTCTTCAGCTTTCACATTTTATTTTTCTAAATGTTTATTTACTTCACGAGCCGAACTTGTTTCGGTCTACTTATGCCTCCAATATATGAAGACCTGGCTTAATCTACTGGCTTGCATTAGATCAAAAAATACCAGTCCTCTTTTTCCCATGACTTCTGATATCTTTCTATGTTTTAATAAAGTTTATCAGTCTTCTGTGGATGCTAGTCATCGGTTTACTGACGACGACCCAATAAGCTGATAACAGTTTCGGAATAAACGAATATTAGTAGAACAAGAACGCAGTTGTTTGGACAGAGTTGAGCATCAAATGACAATCTGGAGAGCGATGGTGATGTACATAATTTCTATTGAATTGTACCGCTCGCAGAGTTTTTTTTAAGAAAATTTCCGGTTTCGGCTATGCAGTAGTCATTCTCAGAATTGCATTAAATGTTAAAGAAAGTACATTTCTAGTTACTACATTAAGAGATTAAAAACAAGTGACAGTAGTTACAAAAAAAATACACCTCACAATCAGATATAAAAGCAACACGACTGAGAAGGGCCATGCAAGCTTCAACTAGTTATACAGTGTGGTCCATTGATCGTGACCGGGCCAAATATCTCATGAAATAAGCGTCAAATGAAAAAACTACAAAAACGAAACTCGTCTAGCTTCAAGGGGGAAACCAGATGGCGCTATGGTTGGCCCGCTAAATGGCGCTGCCATACGTCAAACGGATATCAACTGCGTTTTTTAAAATAGGAACACTCATTTTTTATTACATATTCGTGTAGTACATAAAGAAACATGCATGTTTTAGTTGGACCACTTTTTTCGCTTTGTTATAGATGGTGCTGTAATAGTCACAAACATGTTGTTGTTATGGTCTTCAGTCCTGAGACTGGTTTGATGCAGCTCTCCATGCTAAACTATCCTGTGCAAGCTCCTTCATCTCCCAGTATCTACTGCAACCTACATCCTTCTGAAACTGCCTAGTGTATTCATCTCTTGGTCTCCTTCTACGATTTTTACCCTCCACGCTGCCCTCCAATGCTACATTTGTGATCCCTTGATGCCTCAGGACATCTCCTACCAACAGATCCCTTCTTCTAGTCAAGTTGTGCCGCAAACTTCTCTTCTCCTCAATCCTATTCAATACCTCCTCATTAGTTACGTGATCTACCCACCTAATCTTAAACATTCTTCTGTAGCACCACATTTCGAAAGCTTCTATTCTCTTCTTGTCCAAACTATTTATTGTCCATGTTTCACTTCCATACATGGCTACACTCCATACAAAAACTTTCAGAAACGACTTCCTCACACTTAAATCTATACTCGATGTTAACAAATTTCTCTTCTTCAGAAGCGCTTTCCTTGCCAATGCCAGTCTCCATTTTATATCCATTTTTATTTTTCTCCCCAAATAGCAAAACTGCTTTACTACTTTAAGTGTCTCATTTCCTAATCTAATTCCCTCAGGATGACCTGACTTAATTTTACTACATTCCATTATCCTGGTTTTGCTTTTGTTGATATCCTCCTTTCAAGACACTGTCCATACCGTTCAGCTGCTCTTCCAGGTTCTTTGCTGTCTCTGACAGAATGACAATGTCATCGGAAAACCTCAAAGTTTTAATTTCTTCTCCATGGATTTTAATTCCTACTCCAAATTATCCTTTTGTTTCCTTTACTGCTTGCTCAATATACAGATTGAATAACATCGGGAATAGGCTACAACCCTGTCTCACTCCCTTCCCAACCACTGCCTCCCTTTCATGCCCCTCGACTCTTATAACCGCCATCTGGTTTCTGTACAAATTGTAAATAGCATTTTGCTCCCTGTATTTTACCCATGCCACCTTCAGAATTTGAAAGAGATTATTCCAGTCAACATTGCTAAAGATTTCTCTACGTCAAAAAATCTAGAAACGTAGGTTTGCCTTTCCTTAATCTATTTTATAAGATAAGTTGTAGGGTTAGTATTGCCTCACGTGTTCCAGCATTCCTGTGGAATCCAAACTGATCTTCCCCGAGGTCGGCTTGTACCAGTTTTTCCATTCGTCTGTAAACAATACGAGTAAGTATTGTGCAGCCGTATCTTATTAAACTGATAGTTCGGTAATTTTCACATCTGTCAGCCCCTGCTTTCTTCGGGATTGGAATTACTATATTCTTTTTGAAGTCTGAGGGTATTTCGCCTGTCTCGTGAATTTTGCTCACCAGTTGGTAGAGTCTTGTCAGGGCTGGCTCTCCCAACCTACTCCTGCATTACCCCTATTTGATTTTGTATTTATAATCCTGTATTCACCTGACCAGAAGTCTTTTTCCTCCTGCCACCGAACTTCACTAATTCCCACTATATCTAACTTTAACCTATCCAGTTTCCTTTTTAAATTTTCTAACCTGCCTGCCCGATTAAGGGATCTGACATTCCACACTCCGACCCGTAGAACGCCAGTTGTCTTTCTCCTGATAATAACGCCCTCCTGAGTAGTCCCCGCCCGGAGATCAGAATGGGGAACTATTTTACCTCCGGAATATTTTATCCAAGGGGACGCCATCATCATTTAACCGTACAGTAAAGCTGCATGCCCTCGGGAAAAAGTACGGCTGTAGTTTCCCCTTGCTTTCGGCCGTTCGTAGTACCAGCTCAGCAAGGCCGTTTTGGTTAATGTTACAAGGCCAGATCAGTCAATCATCCAGACTGTTGCTCATGCAACTACTGAAAAGGCAGCTGCCCCTCTTCAGGAACCACTCATTTGTCTGGCCTCTCAACAGACACCCCTCCGTAGTGGTTGCGCCTACGGTACGGCTATCTGTATCGTTGAGGCACTCAAGCTCCCCACCAACGGACAGGTCCATGGTTCATGGGGGTTTTCAATAGTGCATAGAAATATGGTACGGGTGCAATCGATGTTGATATAGCATTCTCAACACCAACGTTTTTTAGATTCCCGATTGTCGCGCAATTTGTCTGCTACCGATGTGCAGATTAGCCGTGACAGCAGCTGAAACACCTACTTGGGCATCATCATTTGTTGCATGTCGTGGTTGACGTTTCACATGTGGCTGAACACTTCCTGTTTCCTTATATAACGTAACTATCCGGCGAACGGTCCGGACACTTGGATGATGTCGTCCAGGATACCGAGCAGCATACATAGCACACGCCCGTTGGGCATTTTGATCACAATAGCCATACATCAACATGATATCGACCTTTTGCGCAATTGGTAAACGGTCCATTTTAACACGGGTAATTTATCACGAAATAAATACCGTCCGTATTGGCGGAATGTTACGTGATACCACGTACTTATACGTTTGTGACCATTACAGCACCTTCTATTACAAAGCGAAAAAAGTGGTCCAGCGAAAACATTCATATTTCTTTACGTTCTACACGAATTTGTAATAAAAAATGGGGGTTCCTGTTTCTACATACCGACATCTTTGAATCTTCTGTTAACGTCTCTTCCATGCACCTCATAGGTTAAGACTGCGAATGCTCAAGTTGTACCTGCTGTCACTTGTTTACACATTTTCTGCCTTTCGCTGTCAGCAAGGAAACCTATGCAAGTACAGTCCATCGTATCGTTTACTGTTCAACAGGTTTCATACTTCGTCTTAATGGAGTATTACTCTCCAACATAAAGTACCAGGTGCTACCTCGCAAAGTGTCTATCGTAAATCTACCGTTTGTGGTGATGCATTACATGGTTCTTCATTAAGTACAAATAAATCTTGTTAAGAAGTTTCTTTAAAAAACACTGGTAAAATCTACTACAAAACTTCTGAAAATCACATAAGATGTTAATTTTCTACTCCAAAATCACACACGGGCGGTTTCGCGATATTGTAATCACTTCTTCATGTGACAAACTGCAAATAACATTAGACCAGTAAAACAGTACGTTCTTCCAATGTTCGGATGGCACCTGACGTTAGCATTGTCAGTTAAAATGGGTGGTAAGTAACACAGAAACAGAAAAAAATTGCTAGTTGCAGACTGCGTAAATGAACACCGCAAGTTGCGTTTATAGACTTAAAACAGGGTTTACTGTAAGAAATCCGAAAATCTATTGGTAAATTAACTTACATAAAATGAAGGAATGATGGCTCACCACTGCTGCAGAACCGGTTAAAAGAGCGAGGAGCCACATATAGTGATCATGTCTAAGTCTACAGCAGGAACGTTGTGTCATCGAATACAGTGTTGAGGACAACTGACACTAGTCAACGCCCTGAGAGAGGAAAACTAAGACGTAGTGAAATGTGTCGACAGAGGGCGCGAAAGTCATGTTTTTAAACCTACGGTTAGGAGCCGATACATAAACCGGCAATTAACGATAATAGAAATGCAGTGTATGTGATACAGCAGCAGAACTATTGTACGTTGGTTGTCCAGAAAGTTAGTTCCTATCAGTCCCTAAATGGAAACCACAGTGAAAACCAGAAACATTTTATTTGCAGGAGTTAGATACACTTTCCAGATACTTCTCTACATAGTCGCCGCTCCAGCTTAGACATTTGTTCGAGCGTTATACTAAATTTCCAACAACATCGTCATAGAAGGCAGCCGCCTGTGCTTTCCGATAATTCTCTACGCTGGTCTACAGCGCGTAGCCTCCGCCCAGGTGTTGTCTTCGTACCCAGTGTTTCATGTGAACAGAGATGACACTCAGGACGAGCCAATTAGGGCTGTGTTGTGGGTGATCGAACACATCCCAGCGAAAAGACTGCAGGATCGTCTTCACTGCCCCTGCAGAGAGAGGCTGAGAATTGTCATGGAGAAGGAAGTGTGTGGCAGTTGTGTTAGGTGGGCTGCATTCATTAAGGTGAAGTCTCTCAGCGAGCCCTCCTACTTGGCGGGAGACATCGTTGTTCTAAGCACCTTTACTCGCTCACAGTGCGCTCACAACTGAAAAGAGCGTCTTGATGCCATCGTTGGTCATACTAGAGACACTACCTGACACCTCTGTGCAAAGCTTCATCGGGTTTTCACTGTGGTGTCCATTTCGTGACTGGTCGGAACTTACTTTCTGGAGAACCCTAGTACATAAAATGATGAAGTTAGAGTAAATGCTATAAGAATTACTACATCAAATTTATTTCAAAAATAATTGTACTGAAATATTAGTAATGTCAAAATTACAAAATTATCTAAGACAAGCTAGTTTACATTATTTAAAAAATTATTAATAATTATTAAAACTCCCATGGGGACTACAAAAGAAATATGCTGAAAGGGGACAAAGAATGGGCCCAGAGCATGAAATAATAATTAGATATAAAGAGTGCAAATACGTACAAAATATGTTTCTGTTATAATCCCCAGTGTGAGTCAATCAGAGAGCAGTTTGGTGCTCCGTTACAGTGTTCGTCATTATACAAAATGGCCCGGAGAGAACATCTGGATGACTTCACAAGGGTGAGAGTTATCAAAAACTTCAAAAAGGATGGAGCGTGACGAGTGCAATTCAGGCGTTCGGTGTTGTTCCAATCATCGTCTGTTGTGCATGGAGAGCATTCTGAACTACAGGCACTGCTGCCCAAAGGAGAAGAGTTGGTCGCCCACGGTCAACAACAACAGGCAGCAGCTATATTGTGCAACAGGCGAGAAGGGACCCACGTCAAACAGGGCGTGCAATTGGAACCAGATTTAACAAAAAGCAGTCTCACGCTTCACAGCTGAAAAGCATATGCATGGGAGTGGTCTCTCTGCCCGACGACCAGTATGTTGTGTTCCGTTGACACCCCCACATCGACGGTACCTTCACCAAGGTATCGACAGCATCCAGACAGGATCAACGAAGAATGGAACCTAGAGCTCTTCTCAGCTGAGGACAGGTTCAGTCTGAGTAGTGATCCTGGAAGTACCGTCAAACGGTGAGAGGCTAGAGCACGTAATGTACCCTGGAACATTGTCGAAATGACCGTTTTGGTGCTGCAAGTGCTGGAAGGTAAATTGTTGTATGTGTGTACTAACTTCCAAATGTTTGAACACGATGCACGAACCAGTGCATGATATTGTGACACTGTGTTCTTTCCCAGTGTGCGTTTATTCGCGGTGCATTTCGCCCTAGCTTTATTTTGGTGGATGATAATGGCATCGAGCAGCACAAATGGAGGATTTCATGGAACGAAAGAATATTCAACGAATGGGTTGGCCTGCCCATTCTATCTACTTGAATCCCATCGAGCCCCTGTCGGATGCGATGAGGAGACGTACTATAGCACATCCACATGTCCAACGACAATCTAGCCGTTTTCAACCACGCTCGTGGAGGAACAACTCCTTACCAACGATATGGCCAATTGGGGGTACGTTGCCCAGGAGCGATTGCTGTCCATGGTGATTACACTCCCTATTAGGAACGATGTCTCGCCTTGTGTAGGGTACCACCACAAACCGCGGTGACTCCAGGGTAATTATTCTGGTTGAATATAAGCGTCGTTTCTGTTCGAGTCATTACGTATTTCTTTCAGCTAACACACTATACCTGTCTTTTGAGTGTATGGTCCGAGTTTCATAAAGCTATGTTGCCAGGCAGTCAAACATCATGAGAAAGTAGCTTTCGTCCTTAAGTTTTGCATACCAGAATGGAGTATTACACAGATCTGTCAGATGTCATGGTTCAGTGGAGAAAGATCGGTCCAGTACTTCGTGGTGGGCTAATTGCACTCCACGTCTCTTTTCATATAACACAGAAGCTCTTGTTGTAACTGATGAAAATTTTAAAAGCTGAAAGTCCTCTGCAAATTTACGTACCCCGATAAATTCACTCACGTTTCATCAGGAAAAAGAGGTGTTTTAGGAGATACTTGCGGGACATGTACAGAGCACTCAACCAGCAGCGGACTGAGGTTGGCCGGCCGCAGTGGCCGAGCGGTTCCAGGCGCTTCAGTCTGGAACCGCGCGACCGCTACGCTCGCAGGTTCGAATCCTGCCTCGGGTTTAAGTAGTTGTAAGTTCTAGGGGACTGATGACCTCAGCTGTTAAGTCCCATAATGCTCAGAGCCATTTGAGCTATACTGAGGTTGATCAACAGTGCCAGTACTGCTCGCCAGATGCAGTGTCGTTACTGTGGAAGCTTTCAGTTTCAGTTTGTGGACAGCTCTGTGAGCAGATGCTGCCGGCAAACCACTGCGGGAAGAATTTAGGCCCATTTAAAATAACTGCTTGGGCTGTTCCATTTCCTCCAAGTTTATTCTCGAGGCTAGTAATATGTTTGTAGACAGGCATGTGGTGGTGGCGTTGACGATATACACGTCGACGAGGCATAGAGCTTCAATGCTGTTGCAGATAGAGCTCGCAGCGAAATGGTTTCGCTGACACTCACTCACTATAATGACGGTCCTGCCTTGGCCCGAGGTAGCGGAGTTTAAGCTGTTTTGAGCTGTTCCTCCTGAAGTCCTCTCGGTTTGGAATGGTTTTTCTTCGCGTGTTGGTCTGTCCTCTGGTTTCTGTGGATGCAGCAGCTTATCTGCCGGCTGATTCCGGAGGCTTCTTGTTCTTCTTCTTCTTACTGCTTCCTGGCTGCCCGAATTCTATTCTCTTCAGGCGGGAGTAGTCCACTGGCGGCGTCTGTGTCCGGATATACTTGACTGCTTCCTCAGTCATGTATTTCCAGTCCTCGTCCGTGAAGATCGGGTGCTTGTTTATGAGCTCCAGATCTCCACGCCTGACGATTTCCCTCCCGTGCAGCTTCCAGTTTAAGGGTTCGCACCCCCAGTGGAAATCATAAGGTTTGTGAGGAAGGGGAGGGATGTTATCTACCGTGAAAGGGTAAGGATGATCATGATAGGGGTAGCTACCGTCTCGCAAGGAATCGGCGATCTTGGTGAGCACCTCCCTCACACAGTTCTTGTTGGGGAGGGGGAGGCACTCGAACGGCTCGTCTTCTTCTTCTCCCTCGGTCTCCATCGGCACTTCCTGTGTCGTCTGCGTTTCCGCAGAGACAGCAGTGACGACTGCTTCCGAGGGGGCCGTCTCCTTGTTGTCGGTGGTCTTCCCCGACTGTATGACCACCTCCCTAGCAACCTGCGTTGCCGCGTCGGCCAGGGAGGCGGTCGTTTGTGTTGCCGCGTCTACCCCCTTACAGGTGGGGGTCGGTGCCATGCCCGTCTTCATGCAGGACGCGAGGTACGCGGTGTACCTTAGTTGAGACAGCTCCTCGCGGAACTCTTCGAGTTCCGCTCTCAGGGCCGCTCTCTCCTCCGCCATGGCGGATTTGAGCGCGGTGATTGCGTCCTCGTTGGCCTCCCGCAGTGCTTGGCGGAAGGCGTCCACGCCGTCTTGGTGGCGCAGCCCGCTTCCCCTACTAAGGCAGGGAGGCGGGGTGACCACCATTTCTTCTTCTTGGGCCACTTCTTCGTGCGTGGTGGCCGACTTCCGCTGCTTCCACGTCTTCAGGTAACTGCAGCTGCGCGCGTTTGGGGCGTGCGAGCCACCGCAGTTTACGCACAGCGCTGCAGTACCTCTTGGTTTTGTGCAGTTGCGTGTGTCGTGCGGTTTCCCGCACTTAACACACGCAACCACACCGTCGCATTCTTTGGCTATGTGTCCAAGCTTTTTACACTTATAGCACTGTAATTGTGCCACAGGCTTCCGCTTCTTCTTCTTGTTGCCGCAACCGTTACTCCCGACTGCGTTTAGCAGGAGCTCCACTGCAGCAGCAATCTAGCCTCTTCCTCCATTCCTACTTCTCGGCATGGCGTTGGGCTAGTGGCGTTGGCGTGCGACGGTAACGGTGTGAGCCGCAGCAAGTCGAGCAGCGGAGTGCGTATGGTTTCGCTGGCGTGCACTGCCAGCTTATATAGGGAGCAAACGACCTTGGTAACGTAACGCCGCTGATAAGGGACTTAGACTCTGCGGGCACCAGAGCAACAGTTTTGATCTCTCTTCTTTCCAAGTCTGCTCCTCACTCGTCCATTTTATCCTCCGTTAAAACAGTTAGCTTTCTACACGTTTGTTAGTAAGCACAGATCCAGTCTTCCCAAATTTCGTTACCAGTTTAAGTAACGTCGGATCGTCGGAAATAGTAATTTGCAAGAAGGCAAGGTAACGTTCTCTTAAAATGTCTTCCACTCCATTGAACCATATGGTGCAGCAACCTTATGTAGAATATTTGAATTAAAAACCGTCTTGGTTGTAATTTATGCTTTTATTAACAACGTGTTCCGGTTTCGTCAGGCGCCTTCAAATTATCTATAGGAATAACAAAATAAAAAACATTAGGGTATGTTCCTAGTTGGCACGATTCTAAATCTCAACGTCCGTGTAGCTTTTTTAGCGCATAATAAAGTTCTGAACTCCTACTTGCATAACGAGCGGTATGCTAAATATTGGTATGTTTCCTCTGGCGTTGACGATTTGGAATGCATTGTCTGCCACAAATTCTATGTTTGTCAAACCGGAAGAATATTCAGAACGAGATTTAGCGAGCTTTTGTGAACCGAAAAAGGTCAAGTAATTCAGCACTCTAAATTTGCCGACATCAACTACCCACGTCTGATGATGTCTAAAAGTTACGTTGTGCTTGTAAAGACAAGAAGCTTGATTCATTAGATTAATTCTTTAGCATTCTATCCTGTGATTAAACGAAATTTTATTAGTTGTCTTTCACTAGGCCTCTGCTTCAATCTAGGACAGAGCCTTTTTTTAGTTTTTAAAATGTAAAAGGAAAAGATTTTTGCGGGTCATCTGATTTGATGGGTGTCTCAGACTAGCACAGAACAGTTTTACCGTTTTTAACATGTTGTTAAAGAATCGTGCAAGCTAGGACCATACCCTAACTTTTGTTTTGATTGTTATCCCTGTAGATAATCTGAAGCTACACCACGAATTCGAAACAAGTTATTCAGAAAAGAATAAAGTGCAACCAGGATTGTTATTAGCTCAGACAAACTTTCTATATTCTTGCATATCCCATTGTAAAACCACTCGTTGATTCTTCGAGTATAAAGATATGAAATGATAATATACTCATAAAGGGAGGGGCCGCATAGGGTAATTGTTTCAGACGGTGTTTGAATGGGGATTTATCGCGCACCTCTATTTGGCCGCCTGGTAGAATCGCGCAATATCCATATTTGTGTGGGCGTTCGGAAGTAACGGTGGCCAGATGTTGGACAGCATGGGAACGTGGGGTCAAGCGTACTCGACGTCCAGGACCCAATCTACAACGTCTGGTCACTACAAGGGAGGACCGACGTATGGTGTACCAAGCCCACGTAACCCCTTTACATCTGTGCCTGTCATCTGGGAACAAGTAAAGGGCTCTCTGCCACATACTGTGTCATCTCACACTATTAACTGGAGACTGGAAGCAGCTGGATTAGTGAACCATGGTTCAAAGCGTAGGCTGCCTTTAACATAATAACACAAATGGATGCATTTTGAGTGTTACCACGGTCGGGAAGCAAGGGCTGGTGATGAAAGGAGTCGCAGTGTGTTCAGCGATGAATTGCAGTTCTGCACTACCCAGAGTGACCGCCTTCTCTGATCATGGCGGCGACTTGGGTCGAGATCCCGCACTTTCAATGTTTTGGAGAGGCACAACGCTGTTATTTCTGGCTTCATCTTGCGGTTGGGACCGGGTGTGCCTTAAAGACACGGTTCGTAGTGACTGAGGTGACTGACAGCACAATAATATGCCACAGATATCCTGCATCCTAATGTGCTGTCTCTCATGTGACGATATTCTGGTACCTTTTTCCAACAGGGCAATGCTCCTCAGAACATGGCACATATCTGTAATAAGTCTCCACCTGATTTAAATGTAAATGTCGTGTGACTAGGGCCTCCCGTCGGGTAGATCGTGCGCAGGGTGCAAGTCTTCCGATTTGATACCACTTCAGCGACTTGCGCTTCGATGGCGATGAAATGATAATGAAGAGGACAACACAACACCCAGTTCCTGAGTGGAGAAAATCTCCGACCCAGCCTGTAATCTAACCCTGGCCCTTAGGATTGACATTCTGCCACGCTGACCACTCAGCTACCGGGAGCGGACGTCTATCTGATGCTGAGGTACTACCTTCCAAAGATCTCCACCAAGTGGAATATGTCCTAACCAGCCAGTGCTGGTCTGATGTGATCTACCCCACCAATTAGCACACAAGGAATGCTCTGAAAAGGAAAGTTAAATCTTAAGCAGATGAACCAAGGCCCTGCCAGCCATTCAGACTATTAGACATCGGAAGAATAGCTGCCGTTGGTGTACCTAAAATATGTCAGTGAGTAGGGTGGGAAAACTCTACTTTAGGACAAACAGAAGTCTATTACCTGTAAAAAAAAATTTATTACATGAATCACCATACACATTTGGTTTCAGGATGCGGAAATGGTAATTTAAGAAAAATCCTATGCAAACCAGGAAGGTCCCGCCGACAAATAAACAGGAGGAAAATACTGATTAAGGTCACTATCAAGTTAATATCGAAAATCTACTACAAGTATTTTAAGTCAAATTGCCATAAAAATGTATACTAAGACAATATAAACTAAACTACTCTAGCTGGCCAATAATTCCTATCTGCCAAATCACTTCCTCATATTTAAACTTCAGTGTCACACGTGAATTACGTGACTGACATGGACTCGAGGGAAAGCAAATAATTTCTCCAATCTAATGCAGATCAGAAGAGAAACTGCGCTTGTGACTTCAACATTTAACGCCTGAGCAATGGGTCATTTATCTTTCGCAGAATGCAGTGATAAGCTCGGCAGCACCGCTCGTTCCTGTTGACCTGACAAAACTGTGTTGGCTTAGTATTATGTACATCCAAGCCACACATGTTCTTATTACACTTAGTACTACACAAATTATCAAATGGCGTTCAAAATATGTCTTCTGACGTATCAAATGAATCGGCTTCAAATGGTTCAAATGGCTCTGAGCACTATGGGACTTAACTTCTGAGGTCATCACTCCCCTAGAACTTAGAACTACTTAAACCTAACTAACCTAAGGACATCACATACATCCATGCCCGAGGCAGAATTCGAACCTGCGACCATAGCGGTCGCGCGGTTCCAGACTGTAGCGCCTAGAACCGCTCGGTCACTCCGGCCGGCGAATCGGCTTATCGAGTAGAATAGACCTAACGATGCAGCTAACACTTTAGGTGGTAAAAATTAGCGGGTCAGATTAAAATATGTAGGACCAGCTAGGACTTCAACTCCAACCCAGTGCCATTATCTGAGGTATCAATTATCAGTTTCAGTTGTGAAGCCAACTTGCTTTACAAGAGGATACAATGCTTTTATGACACCCCACCCAACCGAATGGTAAGTGCGCTCATACTGCCAAATTCTCTGTAAATTTGACTACATATTGCAACTGAAATGACATCATGTAAACTCTTCAAAACGTCAAGTTTCATTTCAGGTCCCCGTCCCCTTCTGAGTGCTTCATTTTTCTGTCAGACAGTTCATTAAACCTGTTCCTGTGAGACAGGAGCAAGTATTAGGTGCACTGATATTGCGATATTTCGTCGAATTACAGCAGCAAGGAAACAATACAGCTGCAATGAACGCTAACTCGTTTAACGCTACCTACAGCATATCGTCTGGGCTGCCACTACACGAAGGAGCGGCACAAGCGTAATTGCGTTTTCATTCGACGGCTGAGGGCCAATGCAAAGAAAAATGTAGCACCAAGCGCGTACGAAGTATTTCTTTTATGTTTATAGCACCCGACTAGTGGATATGTAATTCAGGAAAGTACAGTAGCAAAAATTTAGTGAACGAAGCTGAAACTTTTTACATTCATGAAAAATAACTACACAGTGAACTCTACGCCAAAGCGATCGTTGTGGCACAAAGGTGTAGATGTAGGCATTCTCCCTGAAACAGAATTAATCCAGTGTGAAGTCGTTGAAGTGAGCTTTTCTGACAAATTTAAGAACATACACTAGTGTCCAAAATAAAAGCAACACAATGAAATTTTGCAAGGTTACGTTTATTTTGCCATAAAGTAGTATAAACAGGTGACAGTGAAGCAGAAACTATATAAATATTACAGTACGTAAACAACTGCAACATGCATAACGGTAGACAAAAACGTTCTTCGTTTTTCTAAGTTAACGGATGTACACATTCTGACAACTAGTTATGCGCACAGAATGGGATGTGACCACCTCTGGCAGCAATACAGGCCTGACAAACGACGGGACATACTGCGAATGATGTCGTCAATCTCATGTTGCGGCAATAACGCCCATTATTCTTGTAGCGCCGCTCGCAAGTCTTAGAGAGTGGCTGGTGGATGGTGACGTGATGCAACCCGTGTCCCTAGTGCATCCCAGACGTCCTCTATGGGATTCAGATTAGGAGAGCAAGCAGGCCACGCCATGCGTTCAGTATCTTCCGGTTCCAAGAAAACATAAACCACGCCTGCTGTATTAGATCGAGCATTATCGCCCTTCAGTACTAAGTCTTGGCCCACAGTACCTCGTAACAGGCTCACATGATGTCCCAAGATCTCGTCGCGATACCTGACAGTAGTTCAAACTTGCTGATTCACCCGTACAATTTCATGAATGTGTGTTCGAGTGGTCAACATAATCCCTGCCCAACCATTAGCGACCCTCCTCAATATTGGTGTCTTTCCACAGGGTTTGGAGCCCGAAATTGCGTTTCACGTTCCTTCCAGATGCGCATCTGTTGTGACTCATTATCGAAACCAAATCGGGACTCATATGCTAAAAGAACATTGATCCACTGCTAATCCGTCCATCTGGCATGTTGACGGCTGCACTCTTGACGTTCCCTTCTGTGAAGACGCATCTGAGGTACGCGTACAGCAGGTGGTTCAAATGGTTCAAATGGCTCTGAGCACTATGGGACTTAACATCTATGGTCATCAGTCCCCTAGAACTTAGAACTACTTAAACCTAACTAACCTAAGGACAGCAAACAACACCCAGTCATCACGAGGCAGAGAAAATCCCTGACCCCGCCGGTACAGCAGGTCTACGACAGGAAAGAGCACTACGCTGAAGCCTTCAGAACACCGTTTGCCTCTATATAACACGTCCAGTGGATGCTGCGAGGTCAAATGCCAGTTGCCGAGCACTACCAATGCGGTACTGCCATGCCCTTACAGCCAAATAACGGTCCTCTGTTACTGAGCTCAGACGTGGTATTCGGGATTCAGTTTCGGTCTCTATAAACTGTCAAAACATCTGAAAATCAACAGAACAATTCACATCAAGCCATGGGGCCACATCATTTAGCGACTGTCCTGCTTCCATTCTTCCCAAGGTCCTCCACCACAAAGAGCTTGGTAAACGTATTGTGAGACTACCTGATAAAAACTACCGCACTTGATAGATGCCCCGACGTCATCGTTGGCGTGGTTGCTCGTTGACCAGAATGCCATCTTCCGTGCAGAACATGATCGTTCGAACACCTGTTGACGGTTTATATGATTATATGGTGAATTATACACAGGACGGGGAAATAGTGGTTTGTTGCTTTAATTTTGGACACCAAGGTATATTGATTCCGTTACAGAGTCTTCGAAATGTAGAGATGTTAGTTAGTTTCTTGAAAGGTGGCTACACTGAGCCACAGCGCCAGAAATCGCGCCAGAGAGTATTGTTCCGCCGCCTCCACTGGCAGTGATTATTGAGACGCAGCGACAGGCAGTTCTTGCCGAGAAGTTGTGGTGGACACTGCTTGTAGCTGAAGTTAGAGTGAGATGCGGTGGTGGAGAGTGTTGTTCCATGTTTATGCAGTTATTTGATGGGAGAGATAGCAGATGTTGTTCCAATGGAGATATTGTAATGATCTGAGTGCTTTTCGTCAATATAAATTAAGGTAACTAACTACTGTTCTTTATTTTCTTATTATTTGTGTGTCCTGAATAATGCTTCATTACAGGTTCAGTCAACATAGCATCTGGCGTGTGTTCTTGTATTAGAGTGTAATTCTGGGTTTCTTGCACAATTATAGTATTTCTAATTTTCTTTTATCACGTCAGTATAAATGGTATTTAAAATTTCTTGTCTTGTTGAAGAAGAACCGTGCCAGATGTGCGTTGAGTCATACTACCGCATACAGAACAGCTACACTTGTGCTTTGTTGGTTTCGTAGATTTTATAGTTGCTGGGGACTTAATTAGTTAATTGTGTTAACAGAAATTTTCTTACATTCTTGTTGTCATTCTAAGCAGTCAGATAGCGTAACAATTAGTTGTCAGGGCCAGCCGTTTACGAAACTGCGTAATCGGACATACAGTGACAGAAAATTAAAAAGTATTTCCATTGCATTCTTATATCTTAATTTTAATTAAGCCCCCATGCACGTGGCGACCCTGCCAGGATCGTCCCTTGGAATTCTTCTGATTGTAAAAATAGTAGACAGTAGTATTGTTGTAGTAATTTGTAGTTTAGTAATTGTAGTCTATTTTGCATGTGTAGATTTGGTAATTGTCATTCTTCTAATATTATTTTCTTTTTTTTTTTTTTTAGAATTTGATTTGTTGTCTTGTATACGCGTTGACGATTTAGTGCAATTATTTCAATTGTTCGTCAATCGTGTTTGAGGGAAATATTTCGTGTGAATGGTATTGTTGAAGATAAGGAGTCATTGTGTATAATTTTCGTACAGTGACGAGTTTTGTATATTTTGTAAATGATTACGCGATCAATGATAAAGGCAAAAATGATGAATAGTGAGAATAACGAAATTGTTGACATGGTGAACTCGTCAACACAGGACAACAGTATGATGGATAATGAAGTGGAAAACAATGTAATAATTCGGGAAAATAGTCTGGAACCATTTCAAAATTTTTCTCAATCAGAAAATTCACAGAATACGAGATTAACGATAGAGGATTCTGAAATAGTATCGAACAGAGATAGCCTTACAGCTATGCAGAAGGAAGTTAGTTTTGTGGGAAATGTTAGGGGCGAAAAGAATTTCGAACAACTTAACACGGAGCAGTTGATGAGTGCAATACTAAATTTGGGATCTCGGTTAGAATCACAAATGGGAACAATGGGATCACAGATACGATCTGAATTTAAAACAGAGATAGGTACAATTAAAACACAGATGGGAACAATGGAAACACGGTTAGACTCACTTGGATCACAGTTAGGATCTGAATTAAAAACAGAGATGGGAACTTTGGTAACACGGTTAGATTCACGAATTGGGACATGTTTCAAAAATATGAAAGATGAATTAAAGAAAGAAATCAGAGAAGAAGTACAACCGATTTTGAATGCTCACAATAATAGATTAGTTGCAGTAGAGATTAGACAAAGGGAACAGGATAGAGAACAGGAAGAAAAAGATCGCGTGATAGTACAGAAATTTTCAGAGTTAAATTTACAACGTGCACACGATAAGAAAGAAATATTTGAGAGAATCGAGGAATCCGTACCAATTGACAGAATAAATAACTTAACGCAACAGTGTGAACAGTTAACTACTAAAGGTGACAATACCGAAACGCGAGTCGCGACACTTACGGAAGACGTAAATAAACAGAAAGAACAAATAGATGATTTATCGGAAAGAGTTGAGGAGATTTCAGATAAACTGACAAGTCTTAGTTTAAATGGGGACAAAGATTCAGATGACACAGCACCATTGCCATTTGCAGAAACCGAAGAGTATCAGAACATAAATAAACATGTTGAAAATCAGGGAAAATTTAATGAACGCGTTAAAAGGGAAGTTGAGGCATTACGAAAGCAAGTGAAACAAATTGAAGGCGAAATTGTACGTAAAGACAGTAGAAGAAATTTAGAATCACAGATAGCAGAGGGGTTTGAACATAATAATTTGTTTCATTTACGGGATGCAACAAGAGATCGCCAGGCGCGCGAACTTGACAATAATCGACCTTGGGACTGGGACAGACGCGGTAGGTCTTTGTCGCCACGAGGCGAAAACTTTGACTATGAACAGTTTTTGATTGTTCGGAAATTTAAGATCTTCCGCAATTCTAAGAATGACATACATCCATGTTCATGGTTAGATCCATTTATGTACGCACTTCCACCAAATTGGCCACTAAGTCACAAACTGGAATTTATGTGTGGGTATTTAGAAAACGAACCGGCGACGCGGATGCGCGCAATCATTAGAGATTGTAATAGCCTAAATGATTTTTATCATGCATTTCTATCGGCATATTGGTCCGAAAACACGCAAGACAGAGTCAAACACAGTCTTATCATGCAGCGTAATTTCAAACAGTCTGAATTCCGCACGCCAGCGGAATATTTTGAAGACATGATTCGGAAGAATCAGTTCCTTTCCAACCCTTATAGCCCGACTGAATTAATTCGCATTTGTTTAACCAAGCTGCCACAATCCATAAGACAAATTGCTTTAGCCGGAAGATGTAAAGACGACATTGAGACTTTTAAGACTTTGCTACAAGAACTCGAGTACGACAATGACGACGGGACTACCTGTAATTTTTTCAGTAACAGTAATGATGATAGATTTTCAGAGAAAAGGGATAGTGATCGGAACGGGCGTTATATGGGGAACTTTGAGAATGACAGACGTAACAGACAGGACAATAGATACCAGCCTTATGTCAATAACAGACGTTCTAACAGAAATTACACAGACAATTATAATAACGGTACTTCCTACCGGAATGATCAATCATACGGAAACAGTAATCGGTATCATCAAGACAGAAATTATTCATACAGTAATAGAAATTCTTACTACAGAAATAACCAGGGTAGTAGATACAACAATAATTTCAGAAGTGACAGTCGAAATTACACAAGATGTAGTTATGCAGACAGACAGGAAAACAGAAATTTTAATAACAGACACAACCAAGAATTTGTATCTAACAGACAGGAGGGACCTAATTGGCATCCTCCACGTGACAGAACTTCAGAGAGACAAGTGCAAATCGTAGAAATGGATCCGCGAAATGACGCGAATAATCAAAGACGTGACGCAAACAATCGACAATGACTAGCAGCTTCGGCTTCTGGCAGCAATATAGACGGTTCAGAAAGTAATGACACTACGGCTTTACACTACATACGCCTGGAAGACATGAGAGACATTTTGTTAGACGAAAAGGAAAATAATGTAGACGCATTTTTACATCCTGTTATTGAAGTATGTGTGGGTAAGAATAAGTTCACTGCAGTTTTAGATTCTGGGAGCCCATTGAACGTCATTAGTGAATCAGTTTTTCGTATATGTGAAAGGACTATTGCCTGTCCTGTGTTACCTATTTCTAAAACTACAATTCGAGGAGCGATTTCTGGAAAAGGTGTAGAAGTTAAACAACAGACCAACCTAAATTTCAATTGTCAAGGATACGAATTTTCTGCTAATTTTATTATTGTTCCATTACTCAGTACACAAATTATATTAGGCATGGAGTTTCTTAACGTACATAAGGCAATTTTGAACTTTAAAGAAGGAAGTGTGAAATTGACTATTGCCGGAATGCCGAAATGTTTGAAGTTTTTCGAATGTTTAACAAGATCTGAGTCAGATACAAAATGTTTAAGGTTTCTTACTTCTGATGTTTTCGTTGAGCATTATGACGACAATGTGTTTATCCATGACAATGACAATAGATACAGCGACGCGATGGATGATATAATTAATAGCGAAGAATTAATTAATGAAAAGGTTAAGAAAGCTGAAGTGCCAGATGACGTTGCAAGAGAAGAGCTGCACCACATTTTGACTTCACATGCTACAGTATTTAGTCATCACACAGGAACTATACAAGGCTTACAATATTTATTTAAAGTAAAAGAACACACACCATTTCGCGGGAAAACGTACGCTATTCCTTTGGCTTACAGAGACAAGGTTAAGAATGAACTTCAGTGCATGTTAGATCAGGGTATTATTGAGCCTGCAGTCAGTCCTTATACTAGCCCATTACACGTTGTTCTTAAAAAGGATGGGTCAATTCGTTTGGTTCTGGATTCCAGACAGATAAATAATATCATCATTCCTGAAACTGACCGTCCACAAAATTTAGATGAACTTCTTCAACATTTTCATGGAATTAAGGTTTTATCCACGATTGATATGCGCGCAAGTTTTTGGCAAATAGAACTCCACCCTGACTGTAGAAAATATACTGCCTTTTTAGCCTTTGGTAACTGTTACCAGTTTCGGAAATTACCGTTTGGACTTACTGTATCTTCAGCAGCATTCATTCGTAGCTTAAATGAAATTTTACCTGTTTATCTTCGTGACGATATTACTTCATATGTTGACGACATTCTTATTGCTAAACATTCTTGGAGTGAGCACAACAAAATTTTGGATTCATTATTATGTATTTTTTGCAAGAGTTGGCATTACAGTGAACTTAGAAAAATCTGAATTTGGTCGTTCTCAGGTGAAATTTCTCGGTCACATTATTTCTACAGAAGGTATTCTTCCTGATCCAGAAAAATTAGACGCTATCCGTAATTATGCTGTTCCTACCACAAAACGTGATGTTCGTAGTTTCCTTGGTGTCTGTAATTTTCTTAGACGCTTTGTTAGATTGGACAATTTGGCCACACCTCGTTTATGTGAACTATCCGGAAAGAAATCTAATTGGTGTTGGGATGAGGAAGCTCAGTCAGAATTTGAACAACTTCGTGATGCCTTAGTTGCTGCCCCACTTCTTTCACACCCGGATTTATCTAAAGATTTTTGTTTGGCGACGGACTCATCATACAAAGGACTAGGTGCACATTTATTTCAAGAGATAGAAGAAGACGGCGTTGTAGTACAAAAGACTATTGCATTTGGAAGTCGTGTTCTCTCGAAATCAGAAAAGAATTATTCGATTACGGAACTTGAAGCTTTGGCTGTTGTTTGGGCTTTTACAAAATTTCGCACATTTTTGTTTGGCAGACATACTAAGGTTTACACCGATCATCGAGCTCTGGAATTTCTTATGTCAACAAAATTAACTCACGGCAGATTGTCACGATGGGCGTTGTACCTACAGGAATTTGATTTTAGTATTGTTTACATACAGGGATCTTCAAATATTGTTGCTGAAGCTTTATCACATGCACCTATGGGCCTGAAACAAAGTGCTGAAGAGGACTGCAAGGAAAACAATTATTGTTTGATGTATATTCAAGGTGTTGCGTTTGAGAACTTTATTTCGTCTTCGCTCCAGGACATCGCTAAGGAGCAAAATAAGGATCCAATCTGGAAGGACATTAAGGAGAAGTGGAGGAGAAAGGAAAGCGTAGCGATTAGACAGCATTATTTAATTCGCAATGACATTCTTTTTAAACGAAAATCGGTCGACAACTCCGTTTGGTTAGTTTGTATTCCTGATGAGTGGGTTAATAAGCTGATTTGGTATACGCATTTCAGTTATGCACACTTTGGTCCCAGAAAATGCTTTCATAAATTACGAGAAAATTGCTACTTCAATAATATGGAAAAACGTATTCGATTTGTTCTTGCCAAATGCAAATTATGTCAAAAGGCTAAGCCGCCGACAGTTTCTCACAGAGCACCGTTGTTTCCTATCATTCCAGCAAAATTAAAGGACATGGCTGCAGTTGATTTGTTCGGTCCAGTGGTTCGATCTACTAATGGTTTTGCGTACATTTTCGTAGCAGTGGAGTTGACATCAAAATATGTGTGTTTTACACCGTTACGCAAAGCAACAGCTCGCTCAGTATCTAATGCTTTCATTAACCATTTTCTTAAAGAAGTGGGTCATGTTGATAAGGTTATGTCAGATAATGGATCACAGTTTCGTTCTAAAATTTGGCTTCGTACTCTACGGCGTCGTAAAATTAAACCAATTTTCATTTCACTTTTTCACCCTCAATCTAACGCTTCAGAGAGATGGATGAAGGAAATCAATAAATTGTGTCGTCTTTATTGTCATCAGAATCACAGAACTTGGGATCAGTATCTTCATATTTTTCAAAACATTCTGAATGAACTTCCTAACGACTCAACTTCTTTACCACCTATACTGATATTAAAAAACAAAGCACCGACAAATCGCTTTTCTGAAATCGTTCCTTTTCCGCCTACACGGAAACTGCGGCATTCTGACGTTGTCAACCTGGCTCTACAAAATATTGCATCTGCGGCTGCTAGAAGAGAGAAATCAGCTAAGCGTCCTGGTCGTTTAAAAATCTTGTCAGTTGGTCAGAAGGTGTTAATTAAGGCTCATCGTTTGTCTCACAAAGGAAAAGGCTTGTGTCGGAAATTTTTTCTGCTTTATAACGGTCCATATAGAATTCGCAAAATTATTCATGATAACACTGTCGAAGTAGAAACTCTTAAATCACGACGCTCTAAGGGAATACATCATATATCTAACGTTAAAATTTTTGTGGAATGATATACTTTTGAAAAATTTTTGTAGAATGACATACTTTTGAGAAACTAACAGTTGTATGTAAACACACGGAGAGTACAAGGATACCGCGCTGTGTTTTGGCGGCGGCATATACTCAAAGCAACAGTCAAGTCTGCGCGCCGCACAGGGCAGGCGTTGACCGCAAACAATCACTTCCTACGTCACGCGCCTACAGCTGATCGAGCGCTCAGTGCGAATGCACTGACAGCCGTAAATAAATACACAGTCTAATTTCTCCGACTAAATTCAGTATAAAGCTATAGTGACTTGATGAATTCTGTTACTAACATTCAGTATTTTTCAGGATACGGTTCTATAAGATATTTAAGAACTTCAGGTAAATTCTGTGTGGCTCCGACGTTAAGACGACTTGCTATCGAGAAATTTTCAGGAAGAATGTAATTCCGAAGAAGAAAGTAATAAACTAAAAAGGTAATCATTAATTGAGTTTATTTTTGAGGTAACATATTTCCACTTAGGTACGTACTTTAGACGTAATTTGCTGCTCGCGATTACGTGATTCATACTTTGTGCTAATTACATGTTCAATGAAATTACTTGTGAAGCGACGTGCTTGCGTACGTTAACTGATTTTGACAATGACTATTAATGAACTGGATTGTTACTTGTGTATATTATGAATCGCTTGGCTGCACTGCTTTTTCACTGATGTCATATTTTTAATTATGTGCCTGCTGTGCCTATTTATTTAAATTATAATTGTCACCTGATTAATTGTGCTAATGTGGTTAGGTATGTAAGTTATACTTTGTGATTTATCTGCTTGCGCCTTCATGTTTACTTATTAAGATACGATGCTAATGACCTGTTTAGTACGTAAGATATATGTTTACTGCTATGCGTATGGATTGCACATTTACACATTTCTGCTTGTTGTCATAACTATGCTTTAATTTGGTATATAGCAATGCTGATGTACAGTGTACGGACATGGAGTGTAGGTTACGATGTGGTATGGGTACGGATTGTTCGCTTGGCGAAGCCTCGTTATAGAAATTGTGCTGCATCCACTTGTTGACATTCTGTTCACTACTGGTATATTTACTCGCTGTTGCTTGTTTTGCTTACGCTCAGTGCTTTATATTTTAACATAAGAAAATGAACTGCAGTAATTCGACGAGCGACTTTAGTACAAGGAACATCATAGAAGTCACATGAGTTAAAGGTTTTATGAAAGCTGTATAAATGTATGCCAATAGGAAGGAAGCTAACGACATGACATACCAACACAGTTATTACACTGCATTTTTTGTGAGCAATTGAAATAGGAAGTGACACTTGACACAAGAAATACTCCACATGTTTGCTTCTGTTTGCCATAATTACTGAAGTGGTGTACACACTGTGAAATATTAGGGTCATTCACACTCCGTAATCGTACTTAATTACTGAGAGTTATTCGAACTAAGTCTGTTAGAGGTCATGTATGCATTCTTTGTTTATAATTCATAATGAGTAGAAGATTTTGGTCAGATGGATTACACAGAGGTTGTGTGTTGACAGTGTGTCTTCGGATTGTATGGGATGAGGAGGTTTGCATTAGGATTTTATCTGTACTCGATCGAGGAGACTGACTAGAGGAAAGAGTTGTTATGGAAGTGAAATGATACTGGCAATAGGGTTTATATGTATCGACGTATTGAAGAGGTATTATGGAGGTATTGAGATTATATGAAGTTGATTGGAGTTATGGTGTATAAGAGGTAAAATAAGTGAGGTGCATATTTTTTTTTTTTTTTGTTGTTGGTCTATATGGAACAAGGAGGATGAAGATAGCAGACTAGAACACTAAAATGGAAGGAAGATTGTCTACACACACACTTTGTTAAATCACTAAGCAGTATGTACTTTTTTTTGGAGAGAGGAAGTTGCATATCTTGGCACACTGACAGTTGTTCAGCAACCGTACATTTTGATCTGGCTTGGCAAACATTGGTCTTGACATGATGACTATGACGTTGACTTAACTATTATTGACTGTTATACATTGCTGTCACTACTACTTGATACACATGATGAACATGAAATTTTGACAGAAGTGGATTCACACAGTTAATACTAACCAATTACACAGTAGTACTTAATGTGGATGAAAGATGAGTGAGTGTGTTTTGTGTGTTTTCCTTTCCTAATCCTACCCACCTATCTCCTAAATATTATTTTATTGGTTTGTAGTGGCTTGCACTGACACCCATAAATATTATAGGTTTACTGATGTTTGTGTATTTGTAATAGTAATATGACAATTATCTGATATCATTTGTGTGTTTGTTATGATTTGTATGTTTAGTGTAAGAGCATTGTAAAAGCATTTGTATGTGCATTCAAACTATTGTTCATGCTTGAACTGTCTGATTAGTGATGGTGAAATTATGGACGGTTACTTGTACTTTTTCTACATGATTGGTGCCACTAGGACATGTTTAATTTCTGCTAATGAACTGTGTGATCAGTGATAGTGAATATGATGGACTGCTCTCTGCATCTGCTCATCATTGCTGGGTGCAACTGATGGAACTGCCTTTATTGAAATGATGTCACTTGCTGCTCTCTGCACCTACTCAACAATACTGGGTGCACAGATGGAGCTACTTCTATGGAAATAATGTCATTTGTCGGTGTCTGCACCTACTCAACATTGCTGGGTGCCATTGATGGACTGATTCTACTGAGATGATGTCACCTGTTGCTGTTTGCACCTACTCAACATTGCTGGGTGCCACTGATGGACTGATTCTACTGAGATGATGTCACCTGTTGCTGTTTGCACCTACTCAACATTGCTGGGTGCCATTGATGAACTGCTTCTACTGAGAAATGTGACTTGTTGCTGTGTGTACCTCTTCAACATTGCTAGGTACCACAGATGGAACTGCTTCTACTGAAATGATGTTACTTCTTGCTGTCTGCACCTACTCAACATTGCTGGGTGCCACTGATGGACTGATTCTACTGAGATGATGTCACCTGTTGCTGTTTGCACCTACTCAACATTGCTGGGTGCCATTGATGAACTGCTTCTACTGAGAAATGTGATTTGTTGCTGTGTGTACCTCTTCAACATTGCTGGGTACCACAAATGGAACTGCTTCTACTGAAATGATGTTACTTCTTGCTGTCTGCACCTACTCAACATTGCTGGGTGCCACTGATGAACTGATTCTACTGAGATGATGTCACCTGTTGCTGTTTGCACCTACTCAACATTGCTGGGTGCCACTGATGGACTGCTTCTACTGAAATGATGTCACCTGATGGTGTCTGCACCTACTCAACATTGCTGGGTGCTACTGCTGGAACTGTCAACCAATTGTTATGAAAACATTTTATGTGAATATTTGTATAAACTGATTTTTTGTGTATTACTGTTTGTGAAAAGTTATAAGACTCTTACCTGCTCATATTCGTCATTGCTGACGCTATCGATTGAATTGTTTAACCACATGATATTTCTGTAAACTATTATGTAAAGTCATACGTATGAAAGAATTTGTATTCCTTAGTGTATTTTATGTATTAGGCTATTGAAAGGTCAGTGCACCGCCAAAATTTTATCTAGTTATATGATACTTACGTATTAATATTATCTCTTATTTTTGTCTGTATTTTTTTTTTGACGAATTTGGTGGTATTTTCACCACCAATGCTGGCAAAAATACCATCAAATTCTAGCCTGTGGAGGAAGGGCATATGAAAGGTGGCTACACTGAGCCACAGCGCCAGAAATCGCGCCAGAGAGTATTGTTCCGCCGCCTCCACTGGCAGTGATTATTGAGACGCAGCGACAGGCAGTTCTTGCCGAGAAGTTGTGGTGGACACTGCTTGTAGCTGAAGTTAGAGTGAGATGCGGTGGTGGAGAGTGTTGTTCCATGTTTATGCAGTTATTTGATGGGAGAGATAGCAGATGTTGTTCCAATGGAGATATTGTAATGATCTGAGTGCTTTTCGTCAATATAAATTAAGGTAACTAACTACTGTTCTTTATTTTCTTATTATTTGTGTGTCCTGAATAATGCTTCATTACAGGTTCAGTCAACATAGCATCTGGCGTGTGTTCTTGTATTAGAGTGTAATTCTGGGTTTCTTGCACAATTATAGTATTTCTAATTTTCTTTTATCACGTCAGTATAAATGGTATTTAAAATTTCTTGTCTTGTTGAAGAAGAACCGTGCCAGATGTGCGTTGAGTCATACTACCGCATACAGAACAGCTACACTTGTGCTTTGTTGGTTTCGTAGATTTTATAGTTGCTGGGGACTTAATTAGTTAATTGTGTTAACAGAAATTTTCTTACATTCTTGTTGTCATTCTAAGCAGTCAGATAGCGTAACAATTAGTTGTCAGGGCCAGCCGTTTACGAAACTGCGTAATCGGACATACAGTGACAGAAAATTAAAAAGTATTTGCATTGCATTCTTATATCTTAATTTTAATTAAGCCCCCATGCATTCTCCGGACTGGAAGTCAAAGATCCAACAGTATTTTAAATACACTATGTGATCGAAAGTATCCGGACACCCCCAAAAACATACGTATTTCATATTATGTTAATTGTGCTGCCACCTACTGCCAGGTACTCTGTACCAGCGACCTCAGTAGTCATTAGGCATTGTGAGAGAGCAGACTGGGGCGCTCCGCGGACTTCGAACGTGGTCAGAAGATCGGGTGTCACTTGTCTCATACGTCTGTACGCGAGATTTCCACACTCCTAAACATCCCTAGGTCCACTTTTTCCGATATGATAGTGAAGTGGAAACGTGAAGGGATACGTGCAGCTAAAAAGCGTACAGGCCTAATGTTGTGGCTTGGCACGACAGCCAAGCCACTATGAGGAAGCCGATAGGCACGCGTTTAAGCTCACGCAGGCTGGCGTGAGGTCTGGAACAGGACAAGGCAATGAGACTTCAGAAAAAGGAGGTAACTGGTAGAATACTTAACCTTCCATCACCCGATCAAACGTATGCCTGCGAGAGTGGAAGCTGTCATCAAGGCCAACGCCATGTTGAATTCCAGCATTACAGATGGAAGACCCCACAAACTTGTAAGTCATTTTCAGCCAGATATCCGGATACTTTTCATCACAGAGTATATCAGTGTTGCGGAAAATGAGAGCATAATTGGTCAGTGAACCATTGCTAGCAAAGTCGGCTGTACAACTGGGGCGAGTGCTAGGAAGTCTCTCTAGACCTGCAGTGTGGCGGTGCTCGGTCTGCAATCACTGATAGTGGCGACACGCGGGTCCGACGTATACTAACGGACCGCGGCCGATTTAAAAGCTACCACCTAACAAGTGTGGTGTCTGGCGGTGACACCACACCTACCTCGTCTGTTGACTGACAGAGACCGCGGACAGTTGAAAAGGATCGTATTGTGTGATAGACAGACATCTATCCAGACCATCACACAGGAATCGCAATCTGCATCAGGATCCACTGCAAGTACTATGACAGTTAGGCGGGAGGTGAGAAAACTTGCATTTCATGGTCAAGCTGCTGCTCATAAGCCACACATCATGCCGGTAAATGCCAAACGACCCCTCGTTTGGTGTATGGAGCGTAAACATTGGACGATTGAACAGTGGAAAAACGTTATGTGGAGTGACGATTCACGGTTCACAATGTGACGATCCGATGTCAGGTTCGAGTCCTCCCTCGGGCATGGGTGTGTGGGTTGTTCTTAGCATAAGTTTGTTTAAGTAGTGTGTAAGTCTAGGTACCGATGATTTCAGCAGTTTGGTCCCTCAGAAATTCACACACATTTGAACATTTGATGGCAGGGTGTGAGTACGGCGAATGTCCCGTGAACGTCATCTGTCAGCATGTGTAGTGCCAACAGTAAAATTCGGAGGCGGTGGTGTTATGATGTTGTCGTGTTTTTCGTGTAGGGGGCTTACACCCCTTGTTGTTTTGCGTGGCACTATCACAGCATAGGCAACATTGATGTTTTAAGCACCTTCTCGCTTCCCACAGTTGAAGAGCAAATCGAGAATGGCGGCTGCATCTTTCAACACAATCGAGCACCTGTTCATAACGCATGGCCTATGGCGGAGTGGTTACACGTCAATAGCGTCTCTGTTATGGAATGGCCTGCACAGAGTCGTTACCTGAATCCTACAGAACGCCTTTGTGATGTTTTGGGACGCCTACTGCGTGCCAGGCCTCACCAACCGACATCGATACCTCTTCTCAGTGCAGCATTCCGTGAAGAATGGGCTGCCATACCCCAAGAAACCTTCCAGCACCTGATCAAACGTATTCCTGCGAGAGTGGAAGCTGTCATCAAGGCCAACACCATTTTGAATTCCAGCATTACCGATGGAGGGCCCCACAAACTTGTAAGTCATTTTCAGCCAGATATCCGGATACTTTTCATCACAGAGTGTGTATCTACATACCACAAGTACTCATCTAAGGCTAAGCAAAGAAATATCTGTGTTGAAATGAACTTAAGGGAACTGGAAGATACTAGAATCGGATAAAGGGAAGGAAGCTCTCGACCTTCATTTACAAGCTAAGTTAACTCGAAAGTTTGTTGTAATCTTCGCTCCTCTCAAATCTTCATAAAAGACTTAGCTTATTAATCACTTGGGCTGGGCATTGTTTAATGTGGACAATAGATGGAAGAAGGAAGGGGGGGAGGGCAATTACAAAGTCATCACACGGCCATACGACTTCTATCGAAGCAGCTACTCCCGCCAGCCACGACGGCAAGAGTTTCTGGAAACAGTGAGCTCAATAGTACTGACCTCACTGGTTAGAATGAATTATTATTATCTATGGTCAAAGAAAATGGTCAGTGCTTTATCTGTGTCTCTCATTATCTCAGTTGTCGAATATTCTCAGATTGTTGCTTGGTGAGGCAGACGAGGTAAGCGAGAATGCTGCTACACTTACCCTCTCGCACCGATAATGTGAATTCAGTGTAACTTCAGTGTAATTAATGTCTGAATAAAAGAACCATTTCTATTCTTCTCACTTAGTTTTGTTTCAGTTACCTTCTGTAATGTCTGAATAAAAGTACCATTTCTATTCTTCTCACTTAGTATTTCTTTCAGTTACCTTCTGTACTACACAGCAGCAGTCATTTCTTATATGTGTGGTCCAAATTTCATTGGGCTATGTTACTTGGCAGTGACTCATCATACGAAAATAGCTTTCATTCTAAAGTTTTGTACACCTATGTACATACAGGGTAATCAGAAACAGTCTGAAAAGCTAGTAAGGGTGTTACAGAGTAGATTGTGCTAAGAAATAATTGTTCAGAAAAAATTCGACACGTTGTGCTGTTTCCGAGTTAATTAGCACTGAAATTAGTCACTAACGCTGTTGTACGCTCAAATTCAAACGATACATCAGACAAAATTAGTGCCAGTTGTTGTCATGGCGTAAATGATAACACCCGAGATTGCTCGGCCTTGGGCCCTGGATCGATGCTTACCTCCTTCTTAAGTCCAATTTATGTATCGCTCTCTTGTTTGGTTTTAGTAAACCAAACGAAGACCACATTTGGCCATGCCTGACGACAGCGTCTATGGCAATTCGGTTGCATGTATGCGCGCGGAGGCCTGACTGGCTAGCTTAAATGCTAATTAACTCGGAAACGGCGCAACGTATCGAATTTTTTTTCTTAACAGTTATTTCCAGGACAACATACTCTGCAAAACAATTACAAGCCTTCCAAACTGTTTCTGACCACCATGATTTATATTGATAAGTTGCGCTGTGGTTCGGAGTCCGCCCATTCTGATGTATGTATGTGTATGTGTCTTTGTGTGTGTGTGTACGTGCGTGTGATCCTCAGTTCTTTCAATACTAGATAGTCCATCGATTAGGTTGGAAAGAAGACAGAAAAAGTAGATCAAATATTTATTATGAGGCCTACGCTCACCCAGTCGATGTGTGGATTTCTTGATTGCTGATAGCCTTCAAAGCAGGATTTAATTGAATCCACATAAATTTTCTTCTGTAGTAACTCCTGCTGCTGGAATTATCTTCGCTGGTCGCTTTCTGCAAGTAGGTGACAGAGCAGTAACAAGTATGTAGTAAACTGTCCACCCACTACCACTCAGTTGGTCAGAACATAAGATCAGTCTTTATGACCGTCCACTAACCCTCTACGACTGATAGTTGCTTAGTAATCTGACACGTCTCATTACTCCTTTTAAGACATGAAATTTTCACCCTATTTTTCTCCATACTCATCAATAGTTCAATCACTTTTCATACTGCAGAACGAAATTCCTTAAGCCTGTTTGTTGCACTGATGTTTTGATCATCCCTAGGCTGCAGTGTCATACAATTCTTTAACTTCCGAATGTCAATAAGAGATCGACTGTGAAGAGCAAGTAAATGTAATAACCACTTCGTATGATGCCATGAATGTGACGAAATGATAGAGAAGTTCCCATAAAAGTTCCAAACCAACTGGCCAGTGCGGGTTACAGATGATTCAAAAAAGCTGTCATGCTTCACCTTACATGTTTTTCACGCCGCTATTTTTGAGTAGAGCACTTTTAGAAAAATTCTGATATTAAACATCGGAAATTGTTCAAGTTACGGGCTGCATGAAACACTCCAGTAGCATCACATTTTGCGTCCAAAACGTATTTGGCATAATTTTCAGCGCACATTATTTGAGTATTTGTTTATAGTTTTTCTAAATCGGTGAACTGAGTTGAAAACGTTTCGTAGATTGTTCTTTAGAGATCACGTTGAGTAAAAAAACCTTTATTTTATGGTCAACTGAGATGCAAGAAAGAAAGTAATTACTTTAGAATCAGCGGTTAAGACTGTTTGGCTCTGCTGCTATCGTTCAAAGAGAAAACAACGAAAGTTTCAGGAAAGCGTGCGCACGGGACTTGTGCTGTGCAGCAAAAGGATTAAGCTTTTTCACACAGATTGTCATAATGTTTTAGAATTACCCCGAATATATTCTCTCGAAGGAGGTTTAGAATAACTGTGATAATAGCCTGAACATATTTTCCACTAGCCTGGATAGATACAACGTTTCATTGTCATCTGAAAATAGTCTCAGTTCACTGTGGTAGTTGTTTAATGATGGTTATAACGATGCTATAAAACAAGGACATAATAAAATTCACATGTAACTTGAATCACCCTCTAGCCCATCCCTCTTGCAGAGAATTCAAATTTCAGCCGGGCGGTAAATACGAACGTGCAAATTACTCCACGGGAAAAAAAACTAATTCTCCCCTGCAGAAAATCAAAAGAGTCAACTTCCACTATGTAAAAGATGATGAGAAATTCTAGACTTGTTGGAGGCTGGAAAATTCGAAGCTAGAGCTTTTATGCGAAGTTAAAAGGGCAGATTGTTCCCGCCTATGGAAAATTGGCGAATAAGAGATACTTGGTTCAGGGCTCAGTGAGCGTGATGTGTTCCGTATTTTCCGCTGTTTCTACACTTCTCGACCTCTGTACAGATACCTCCCATATATCAGCATCGCTTCCGAGGATATGGAGTTCAATCCCAGTGCCGGAAAGTTTCTACAGATGTTGTCTTGATTTTTTGAACTTTCTGCAACTATTATCAATTACATAATTATGTCAGTACTTTCAGCCAGAGTTTTGCATCCTAGGTCTATGGTCCGACGCTGATGGGTGACTTTGTTTTCTAAATTCCAAACTGCTTCAAGATTCTGCACAACATATCGAAGACTTGAAGAGTTCAATGTTTCGATCCGTGACACTGCTGCTTTTTCGCTAAATATAATACATGAAAGTATTAACAACTCTTCGTTCTTGGATGTACTTCCCAATGGAATCATTTTGATATATTGATCTTTTCAGCATTAAACACTATCATTAATCGGAATTAAGGGTTTGAACTCCACAGACGACAATTCCAAGTACTCTAAGCCTATGTGACTCGGTTTTCGCAGAGGACCCTAAGCAAGCTTTAATGACAGGTACTCCGTAGTTTCACACTATAATCATCACCATTCCCTTAGAGGTCAGAATGTGAGCTTTCCTTTTTCTGAATTTACAAGTGGAATGGAAATGTGGGACTTGTAGTTCACACTTGTCATCATGCGAGTTATAATCCCTACGTTTTCTTCGCTTTTTCCAGCTATCCTTAAAACTGATAGTCACCCTCCTTACACGAGTTTCAGTCCTAGAAACTGAATTGCTCATTCCTGAGTACTGCACACGTTCCTCACAGTTTTGACTTTCCGGAGAGAATGAAGCACTATGGATACATTTAATTGTAGTCTTACGTTGGAGTAAATAGTGGCAGTTTGCAGTTCCGTTGCGCATGTGCTCCTTATGTGATACTTGTTTCCATCAGGATTACACTGGTCGTTCAATCTTGGAAATATATTTTCGTAACTACAATGTGTTTTTTATATTAGTTACGCAGTCTGAGATCAAGACGACGGAGGCACTGCTATTCTCTTCTTCCCAGAAGCTAAACATCAATAATAACAAATGCGTTGTGATGGACATGTTTCAAGTGTCAACCGACAAGCAAAAATCTTCTAAAATCATCGTACCATGACACGAAAGTTGTTTTATTATCTAGTCAATCATGTTAGTTACTCCAGACGGTGGAAGTAGCTGCTGCGTTCAATAGTGCTCCTCAGTCATCTTGTAACGCCGGAAATGCATATCCTCCTATTTCCATTTATTGTACTATAAATTTTTTTCCTTCTTTTGTTACCTTAATGTATGACATTTCTGTGTCTTTATATATTGTAATTGTTTTACTGTCGATGTATAATTGGTTTGTTTTGTAAATATTATTTTTATTTTTACGCTGGGTCTGGCCTAGGGAAAACTATGCTACCGAACGACTACAACGATAGGTCGTCTGGAGAACCAAAGTGTTTAGGATCTTTGGTAGTGTTAACTCTGCCGCATGGAGCGCGGGCAGAGGGGGAGTCTGGCCGGAGTAGGGCGGTGGAGCAGGTGTGTTGTGTGACACTCCCGCGAGTTGCCGCGCTTGTACATCAACATCTACATCTACATGATTACTCTGCAATTCACATTTAAGTGCTTGGCAGAGGGTTCATCGAACCACAATCATAGTATCTCCCTACCATTCCACACCCGAACAGCGCGTGGGAAAAACGAACACCTTAACCTTTCTGTTCGAGCTCTGATTTCTCTTATTTTATTCTGATGATCATTCCTACCCATGTAGGCTGGGCTCAACAAAATATTTTCGCATTCGGAAGAGAAAGTTGGTGACTGAAATCTCGTAAATAGATTTCGCCGCGACGAAAAACGTCTATGCTTTAATGACTTCCATCCCAACTCACGTATCATATCTGCCACACTCTCTCCCCTATTACGCGATAATACAAAACGAGCTGCCCTTTTTTGCACCCTTTCGATGTCCTCGGTCAATCCCACCTGGTAAGGATCCCACACGGCGCAGCAATATTCTAACAGAGGACGAACGAGTGTAGTGTAAGCCGTCTCTTTAGTGGACTTACTGCATCTTCTAAGTGTCCTGCCAATGAAACGCAACCTTAGGCTAGCCTTCCCCACAATATTAGCTATGTGGTCTTTCCAACTGAAGTTGTTCGTAATTTTTACACTTAGTTGAATTGACAGCCTTAAGAATTGTACTATTTATCGAGTAATCGAATTCCAACGGATTTCTTTTGGAACTCATGTGGATCACCTCACACATATTGTTATTTAGCGTCAACTGCCACCTGCCACACCATGCAGCAATCTTTTCTAAATCGCTTTGCAACTGATACTGGTCTTCGGATGACCTTACTAGATGGTAAATTACAGCATCATCTGCGAACAACCTAAGAGGACTGCTCAGATTGTCACCCACGTCATTTATATAGATCAGGAACAGCAGAGGTCCCAGGACGCTTCCCTGGGGAACACCTGATATCACTTCAGTTTTACTCTATGATTTGCCGTCTATTACTAGGGACTGCGATCTTCCTGACAGGGTTTGGCAGCATTTAATTGCGCTCGACTTGCTAAGATAGTTTCTGACACGCTGTCGCGGACGGGAAGCATTAGCTGGCCCACATCAAGAGCCCGTTTCGCCTGGTGACCGTGTCAAGAAGGAGGCGCGCCAACATCCAGCTTCTGCAACAGCGACGGCCGACAATGAGTGACTGTCGCCGCCTCCTCGATCGACGGCTTCAAACCTTCAATCAACCAACAAGCAAGACGCAGCACGTAAAGTTTCAGAACTGTATGGCAGACCTCAGCTTTTGAAACTGGTCAATTTGTGTCACCAAATTACAGCAACTTAGCATGAACCTTTATTGCTCATTGTCCCAATTGCATTACCAAGCAGGGTCCATTCCTTATCCGGAATGAACCAGAGTTTTGTTGAAATTCAAACGCCAGCATTAAAATAATATCATTTTTCAGTTATTGTAGTAGTTGTCCATGGGACTGGCGACCGTAATTTTCACCAAATCTCAAATATCTGATTAACGCCAATTAATTGTTAATGTAACGACCGCACATTTACTTTCTTTATTAATTTTACCCTTTCCTCAAAATTAATTTCCACCACTTTCATTTGCATTTTTCCTTTCATTTAGATGTAACCCTTTCCTCCCTCTTTACTGACAGATTAACTTCGGTGACGATTGCTTTTCCCAAATTTCCATTAGGCACACGCGGTTTAATTTTTCACTGTCATTAAGGTCGATAAGTGAGGGGGAGGTTACGATCTGGTGTTGTGCATATGTACTGTAGACAGTTCTGGCAACAATTTTGCACACAACGGACACTAACCGACGTTCATGAGCCTGATGCATGAGAGCTATGCATCTGAAGTTGTTCTGTGAGAACAGGTAAATACAACGCAGCCATTACAGGGTGTGTGATATTTCAATCATTGTTAATTGTTCTTTTCCACTCGCGTGTGGAACTTGATAATGATGTAAGCGTATCTTCTTCTGTTTGCCTCCATATTACAGCAAAGAAAATTGTACAAGGGGACAACGTAATAGTTCCTACTCAGTCCCTTCCTTTATACGAGGGTTATTCGGAAAGTAAGGAACGATCGGTCGCGAAATGGAAACCACAGTAAAATTCCGATGAAGTTTTGCACAGGTGTGTTGGGCAGTGTCTCTAGTATGCCCGTCGATCGCATTACATCGTTCTTTTTAGTTCTGGGCACACAGGGAGCACATAAAGATACCTAGAACAGTAGTGTCTCCCGCCAAGTACCAGGGCCTGGTGAGAAATCTCGCCTGAATCTATGCAGCCAACATTATATAACTGTCATACATTTTCTTCTTCAAGACAATTCTCAGCCACATTCTGCAGGAGCAATGAAGATCTTCCTGCATCGTTTTCAATTGGAAATATTTGACTACCCACAATACAGCCCGTAATTGTCTCCCTCTGAGTTTTATCTCTGCTCACATGAACCGCTGGCTATGAAGACAACATTGTGGCACAGACAACGAGCGGTAGGCCAGCGTAGAGAATTGGCGGAAAACACTGGTGGCTGCCTTCTATAACGAGGCTATTGGAAAGTTGGTACAACGCTACGACAAAACGGCTAAGTCGTATCGGCGACTATGGAGACAAGTAGCGGGAAATTGTAGCTAACTGTTGCAAATAAAACAGTTTTGGTTTTCACTGCGGTTTCCAATTCGCGACCTATCGTTCCTTTCTTTCCGAATGGCACTTATATAACAGGCCGGTTACAACCATGTCAACATAAAAATGAAATCATTCGAAAACTAGTGAGGGCGCTAACAACGAAGTGTTCGAATATTTGCTGGCTTATGAATGTTTCTCTTTAATTCATACTGCTAACTGTTAGTATTTAGCCGAGTATACTACATCAAAAAGTTACTAGTACTGTACATAAATATCCTGGGATCTCTTCCCGTATTATTTATTCTTGTAAACTAAAACCGTCACATCCTTTGTGATACAAGACGCTGTTGACAATATAACAAAGGAGAATTCGACAAATTGAGAGCAAGTTTTGCTGCCGCCATGTGGTACCGCTCTACCCCAGAAGTATCTCGTGGTGAGTGTCGGAAGTCGTTACATCGTCGGCGGAAGCTGCACACAATGCTGTTTCATGCAGAAGAATTGTGGAAACTTGCCGAGTCGGTCCTCCAAATGGTGGTCCAAATTGCGTGAAAATAATGGTCTTCCGCATCCGAGAAGTGATGACTGCGTTCGTGACGACACACTGGCTCGTACACGTGCATTGCCGAGGGAATTTCGGGTCCCAGTCTTTGCATGCTGAGCAGGGAAAATCCGGTGCCGTGTTCATGAATCCAGCCACTTTGCTACTCTGAGTGCTGCTTGCACTTGCAAACTAGCTTCTGAGGGGTTTTTAGGATTCTGGCTGCAGGCCCACCGCTGATAAGGAACGATTCAGAATTAAAATGTGCCGGAGGGTATGCGGCCGTGGACGGGTAGACTTTTGTAAAATTTATCTTAGAGTACATATTTGCCATCCCTATTTGCAGGCACGAGAGATCGTTGAACTTTCGAACAATTTTCAGACTTTCACCTCCAGCTAGCCCAGCAATAGAGGTTAAGTATTATTTCGTACTCCATTTTCAAATGATAGCCTACACTTTATGTGTGCTGCAGTCTTTTTTCGAAACAACAGAAATTACTCTAGAAAAATAACGTTTTTCCAAACGTGAAAAACTGTTCATGGTACATCGTCATGTAACTAGGAAGAATTGTTTGATTCGAATTTAAACGTGGTGCAATAAAAAAAAAAATGCCAAAACATATTTAACAGTCTGTTAAAAACGTCCTTAAGTCTAGATGGCCTAAATATTTCTTTGTTTAAAACGATCAGATTCAACAGAGTTTGTTGTGATCCTCACATCTTAAAATATCTTTTTGTTACAAAACGAGTTCGTTTTGAATTGGACCTCACGCCAAGTTGTCATAAGGATAAAAAAACCGCACATTATAAAAGGTTTTTGCTGTTTTTAATCCACATGACAACTTGGCGTGAGGTCCTATTGAAAATGAACACGTTTCATTACAAAAGGATTTTTTAAAACCTGAAGATGACAAAGAAGTCTGTCGAAACCGCCTGTTTTAAATAAAGAAATATTTATCTGCTCTTGGCTTTAGAATCTTTTTAGCAAGTAAAACAGATCACCCCGTTTGTCTTCTCAAAATAAGAAAATTAAATTAATAATTTATATAAGAGTATTAAATTATAACTCTACTGAACGTTACCTTTAGAAATGTTCTTCCCTTTGATTTTTTGAACTTGTACTGACTTCTGTGGTTGCTTGCAACTTTTCTGTTGTTAGCTATTAGTGACCTCGCATTTACAACTGCGAGAGAAATCAAATATATATGCCTGCGAGAATAAACATTAATTTAGCCCTGTTTTATAATCTTTCTTCAATCGTTAATATAAAATTTACTTAATATTAAATTCACTTAAATAATTAAATATTAACTAATCTAACTGATATAATTATTAAATATAATATTATATTTACAATAATTCACTCATTAAAAATTAGCTTCACTATTATTCTCTTTAATGAAACAAAGTGGTCTCGTTGCATTCATGAATTGCCTCATAATGCTTATTCGTGGAATGGTCATTGTGCATTGGTAATTTCAGTAGCAAACTCAGCCTGAAATTAAAACATCTTACCTCGTGATGTAATTGCTTGGAAACGTGGAGCTCGCTGCGGTTTGTGCGCCAGCTGCAGAGTTCTAACTGCTGTTAGTGAGAGCTTAGTGAAGTACTCCAGGCAAGATAAATCGGTTGTCGACAATGCTGTTAAGTGAAAAATACCTGTAACGAACTGTTTTTAAATTATCTGATATATTATTAACTGTATTAAATTCATGTTACAACACTAGTTAACAATGATCATTTGTCAACAGTGATATCAAACTCTTACCGTCACAAATGTTAGACAAATAATTGATAGACCTAAAAAGTTTCTTATAGTGAGAAATATACAATGTTTAATGAAAAATCTAAAGTCCCCTGATGCGGATGTCTCATTCAACAATGGTTCCGAACTACGCGTTAGTGCAATGCAACTAAATAAATATTACCTTCACTCCTCTTCAATTACTTTTGTAATCTCTTTGCATGTCATTTCATTATGAATCACTAATCGGATGTTTCTCCCCTGTTTCATAATAATCATACACAAATCATTTTACTTAAATAAAGATAATCTTAACTGCACGCCCACATTGCCACGAGTCCTCTGCTTGGAGTGTCTCACTACTCCTACGCTCGTCTGCAATGCAGCAATAACCAAAACAAGCACATCTCCCAGCGACACAGCTACTCTGACCAAAGACTGCACGCAAATAATAAGCGATTCAGAATTGTCACTTAGCGTTTGAGACGTCCGAAATACGTTCATATCCCAGAAACTCAATTAAAAAACTTCCAATAGACCTGTTTCACTATCCCACGGCCTCTCCGGCAAGATTTTTGCAGGGTTATTTTTGCCTATGGCAAAGTTTGCGCTCAAAAATTCATCTATACAATATTACACAAAAGTAGTAATAAGCTAGAAGTCGTTCAATATATCACAGAGAAACACAGAAAGATTACAGAATATGCAAGATATACGTGTGACGTGTCTGTACGCACTGCGAAGAAGTTATGGAAAACTTTTTTTGATTTGTAAGTCATACATAAATTAACTTGCAAAAATCTTTCTACATTTCGTGCCCAGATGCAAGCCAAGTAAAGTTACAAAAGTTGCTTACATTGGTGTGCTGGTGCAGTTAGAATATGTTACATTTCGCTTGAAAGAAATGTGCTCAAGTTAAATAAAATTGTTAAAGTCACCAATTGAGGGAAAGAATAACATTCATGGCGCTATTATTTTTGTACTCTTCGTACACGAAATCTCGTGAGACTGATTGTGATTACACTGTCTTTTAGTCGTACCAAATATGTATCGAAACAATGTCTTTTCGTGGTTGTTGTACCCGGAGGTGTTTACATGAGCGTACACGGTACACTACCTAACACTTGCTAAATTGTCATTCAGCGCTTTTAACGTTGTCGTAATTCATCAAATGAAAACGCTATATCATGATTGTTTGTGAAGTGGCTGGGAGCAGACTCAGTGGTTGCGATACTATTCCATAATAAATCCAGTGACAACTTAGAAGCAGACCACTCACAGAAGGTACGGCCATGTCATTTTAGCCAAATGTCTGTGAACTCATCTAAAATCATGATAATGGATGTGACATGTCGTGGTAAAGAAAACGTTCATAATACGTCGAACTTTCTCACAGTACAGAGAGTAACTCTAAGTGAGTCCATGAATGTACTGCTTTTACAAAGCATGCATATTAGGTTACAATAGACTGCAAGAAAATAAAGCTAAGACATTTATATAAAACTACGCATGGTAATTTCTCAAATTGCATGGGAAAGAATAAGGAACATAGAAATTACAATTTATGCATATTTGTTGCTATTGACGTCTCAAAAAAAATCATAATGAAATCTGCTTTATATTGAGAGAGGAAAGAGAAATTAAAATATAGTAAATAGTTCATGTACGCTGAATTGTGAAAATATCAATAGACAAACACTTATCAGTGTTGTTATGCGAGAGTACAATTCCAGTTTCTGCAGAACATATTTCTTTGTATAATGCAGTAAATGCCCATGAAAATACAGGGTAAAGGGAAGAAAAAGAAAGCAGTATGCACAATATTTTACTGTTGTTGGAAAAAGAAGTTATTACTTTTAACTGTTGTCTGTCAGTAGCAAAATACGAAGCAAAAGAAAATGTGATCACAAAACCTTAACCTGAGCACTTGCCAATTACTTACAATTACTCCAAATGCAAAATTTAAGTAACATCAGGAAGAGTACTTAATACCAACGAACAAACAAAGTAAACATACAGAATGAAAATAGTTAATAACTTATGTCTTTCCGGTTAAATCGGTTAACTGTAGCTGAAAAAGACTGAGAAATAATATTATCCTGTGAATGAGTAAAAATCCGTTAGCGCAAGAAAATTCACAAATTCATCAAAGCAATTACAAAGCAATAAGCGTCGCCAATTTTTGACGTTGCTATTCACACAGGAGAATATGCATATTGTAGTAACGATGTGCTTATCTTCCTATAAATTCATAGACTTTTATTATCGTTTTATAACACCTTATTGAAAACCATTAGAAATGATACTCATCAAAGAAACACCCAAAACTCAACAACGAAGCTTGCACCAAGGGTAAAATCATAACGTAATACCTGACAGCCCCTAACATCAATATGCCAAACTTCATATCATAAATCATAAATGTCTGCATAATAATCGTAAAAGGTTTTGCAATCCTCACTTCTTACTATCTCATCATATCCGCACTATAAAAATCCATAAAAAATCGCTTCATATACTTCATCTGTAATAAATTCTTAAGTCTTCACTTCACATATGAAACCTACAGTGAAATTCTTACAGTCAATGAAGAAACCCCGGTTATATCCCAGTATCAGCGTATTTGAATGCAAGACGCTGAAATTAAACATCTCCTCCGATTACTGACAGTACATGTTATACCTGTGCAAATATATATACGGTAGATGTTTTATGATTACTACCTGTAATCCTCTATTGCATACTTCTCTACGTTAGTCTGTAAAATAAAATAAATTATGACGCCCAAAATTCTAAGTTATTGTTTCTCACGTTGCTTTCATCTTCTGTGAGGCCTTTGTCTTTAACGGAAACATCATTGCTGTCTTCGTTTAGACAACCTTTGCTTGTAATATGATGGATTGTAGAGATATGGGTCAGTTAGCTTAGAACTTGACGATGTATACGCTATGTAACAATCATTGTATCTATTATGTAAAAGTCATGACACAGTAAAAATGAACTTACGAAATAGCTTACAATTGTAGAACTGTATGACGTAAAAAAAAAGTTATTGTTATGTTTACATACATGTGAATGAAAGAAAACCTGTAGAGAAAGCTTAACTACTATCTATGTACAAACTGTTGATGTCAAATGAAAATAAAATACGTGTTGCCACAACGCAACTATTATATTGGTGCATTGTTGTCATCATTAGAAAGAAAGGAAGTCAAATAATTATTCAATGAACGGTTTTATCTTGGTGATGTGATGAAGACATCGCGAAGCTTTCGTTCTGTGTGTTTCAAGACGTGCTACGTTGAGATGTCGAATTCGTCGAATCCGGAACGGTCCATTACAAACTAATGCAAATTTCTTTACCCTACCAGAGAATGGGTGTGATCGAACTCAAACTTATTATTCAACTTCGAAATTCCTAGTATGAATTGCCTTCTTTTGCAACATTTTCCTCTTCTCTGCTGGCTTTTTTATATTAGTAATTGAAATGTCAAACAGCTCACATTGACGTAAACACTGTGACTTGGGGAAACAAACAAGTTCTTTTTATTCTTCAAAACTATGTGCGGCTAATGCAAAGTTGAATCATTAGGAATTGAATTAATGGTGTCCTGAAAAATCTAAATATATCTGCCCCATTCAGTGTGTTGTTTGTGGCAATAAAGTGTACATAGTTTTCCTATCTCTTTCATTATTCTTTCACAAAGGTTGGAGGAAGCGTGGTACATGGAAATTAAAATGGGCGTAAGCTTTCTCTTGCACAACGTACGTATTCAAGTTGCGGAACGAAATTGTGTTCAATTACCAGGTATAATCTATTCCGCATGTCCTACGGGTGCTAAAAATTAATGAATGCAGCTGTAACTGTTTTTGCTGTAGCTCTGCAAAGTGGCATAGAGCAAAAAAATTTACATTTTAGCACAACTGCAATAAATATGCGCGAAAGAACCTTTTTACTCTTTGGAATAGGCCCGTAGAGGTCAACCGCCGCTAAATGTAATTTAATGAGGATAACTGGGAAAAGTTGAGTCTAATGTGATTTAGCGGAAGATTTTGGTTGCTGGCAACTTTTGCATTTCGCCAGAGCGCGCCTAGCTCTTTTGTTCTCCATTTTCATGAAATAGGATGTTTGACGAAATATAGGAACACATTCTCTTGGTCCTTAATGTGCATTGCTAAGATGTACATACCATATCAATTTGTTGAGAAGATCATCAGGAATACAGAGAAGCCAAGGATGTGATCCCGTACCAGGTAACGATGTCTGATAGTAGCATTTTGTTTGTTATGCCTTAATCGTCTGATAGTCTGCCACACTGGATCCTTGTCCTGTCCTTTGTCAACGTCTTTTAGATCAGAAGACCTGAAGTTATCTAATGCAACCTGCTAAATGTAAATAAGACAAGTTTGACTGAGAAAATTGTGTCGAAGCAAACATTTGGGAACCAGTAAGAGATCCTGGTAAAGGTCATCTACTACATTTTGTGTGCCTCCATCGTTCCAGACGATCATGTGAATATTTAGCTGACATGGGGAACTGAATTGCAAAGTGGTCAGCATATACGTCCGTATGTTTCCCATACAAGAAATAACGGAATTGTTAAAAGTCCATACGAGTGACAACGTTTCGAGCTCTGTAATGGAATAATTTCTTCCTTATGGGGAAAGCACTCGACTGGCAAAGGCAATACTTTCGTGACGATCACTTCATTTTCTTCTATTTCATGGAAGAGATGAATGCCGAGGGCCGATTTGGAAATGTCTGCTGCAATACCAAAATCTTTGAGAAGATATGGCTGTGATAACAGATGTGCATTCAATAAAGCATGTTTCAAATTCAGAAATTCATTCAGTGCCAAATCATTCCAGAACAAATTTGAGATGTAACCACTTAGCTGACGAAGTCTTGGTATATCCAAAACTGTATAATGAATGAACCGTCTAAAAATTTATCATCGTAGTTGTTTTTAGTTGTGGGAATAGTGATGTCTCAGACAGCTTGAAATTTGTCTGGGTCAGGTTCAATTGCATCAACAGAGATGATGTGGCCTAAAGATGTAATAGATGATTTTCCAAACTCTGATTTACGTAGACTGACTGTAATATCCTGGCGTGAGAATGTATCCAGTAGTGCATTCAAAGTACTATTGTGTTTATGCCAAGCTGCTTCCCCAAATAAGTATGTCATCGACATATGTTGTTATCCTTTCTTTTGAATCAGATGGAAGAATAGTATTCATGCCACGAATGAAAGCTGCTGACAATATGGTAAGGCCGAAAGGTAATTTGAAGAACTGATAACAATTACCTTGCCAAAATCCAGACCTTGACTCTAATGTCGAAAATACTGCAGCTCCATGAAACTTCTGTAGCACTTCATCAAGTACCTGTGGTCTATCTGTCTCTGTAATTATAATATCATTAATCTGTCATGAATCTAACATTAGCCTCAACGATCCATCTTTTTTGGGAACCACGTGTAATAGGCCGACATACTGACTTGCTTCAGGTTCAATAATGTGCTGTGTGAGCATAGATTCTAATACTTGTTTCACTTTGTCTCTATAAGTAAAGGGTACTGAGCAATGCTTTGAAACAAAAGTCAGATGGGGCTTTACTTGGAATTCATATACAAATCCTTGCATAGTACCGGTTACATTATAAAAAACGTGCATGTGATTGTAAAACTTCTGGTAGCTGTCGTCTGTCTTCGTCTATTGCTGCCGCAGAATTGTCTATCGTGGCTTGGATTGTCTACAAAATGTCGAAATTAGATTCTTCAGCCTCATTGTCGGTACCAAAAGATGTGTCAGTAAAAATTAATGGAGACCATCGTGTATCGTTTGAGTATGAAAAAAGCTATAATCTGTTAATTTCCTGTTCCCCCATTGAAATGTTCTGCTGAAACTGTAATTCAACTTGCTCGTTATTTTTGCGTAGTAGAATATAAGAGTCTTTAAAGTTCAAAATCGCTTTATGTTCTGTCAAGAAATCAATACGTGGCATAATTTCTGTTGTTAAAACTTATATGATACAAAAAAATGCAATAAATGTGCGGCCATGAATAAATTTTATGTGTGTCTCAAGTTTTATAGCTACTCTTTTCCAGGAACTGCTCCTCCAGCTTTAGTCTTTTGTAATGGGAATGTAGAGCAAGAATTATTCGCACTGTATTTATTAAATGCTGCATCATTAATCACTGTAACTGGAGATCCAGAGTCAATTACTTTGATGAAATTATGTGAGTCAATTTGTATGTACATAATCGAATGGTACACATTCTTTTGTGGTTGTTCTTTTTCCTGCAATAAAGTGTCTTTTATCTTCCCGATTGATAATACGTTCTGTTACTACGTTAATATTGTCTGTAGATGACGATTTGCTGTGCAGATCTACAGTATGTTGAGATTCTAGTCATAGTCTGTCAGGAGGATGGAACGACTATCTGGTTCATTTAATTCGCTGTGTTGTTGCTGTCCGTAAGTACCATTTTACTTGTTGTCACCAAGGTTACTGTGTCTGTGATTTTGATTGCGGGTCTGTTGTCTGTTGTGTAGTACGTGACGATTGGAATGTAATTCACTATTTCGATGAACATAATTGTTTCCCTGGCTGTTGTTACTGTAATTCTGCTACGATCCATAATTTTGCTGAGGCGAATTGTGATTGCTGTTATCTTTCTGCTGAAACTGTTGCCATCAAATTTTGGTTTTGTTGGTGACTGTACTGAGGCAGTCTGTAAAAGTTGTTTCGTTTGTTGTAATTCTTCTGATAGTTCCGTCTATTGCCGAATCGTCTGTCGTCTGTTACTAAACGATCTGTTGCTGAGTCCTGTCGCCATTATAACTCCCATTATTTGGAGAGAAATTTTTGTTAACGAAAGAATAGTCACACCAGTGAATTTCATGTAAATGAAGTACGTCGCCGAATGCATTTATACTTTATTTTTGTTGACCTGTGAAAAACGAAATGCGTAGTGAACGAGTAAGTTTTAGGATACGAAGTTGAATGACAGATGACTGACTGTATGGCCTTGTTTAATGCTGGTTCTGTTGCACCTCGTATTCAAAAAATTGCATAACTGTCGCAAATTGCGAATTCTCAAAATTAGGTAGGCTGATTAACTATTTCTGACGCTTCGCTGCGTCATTTCCGACTAATACGGCGCTAAAAACGCGTCCTGGAATTCTTAGACAGAATAGTATTGGCTGGCTAGTGGGCGCATTCACGTGGTGGGTGCACCTTCTAAAAAACTACAAATGAACTCTTATTTGTGAATTACTGGACAAAGTTGGAGGTAAAGATAAAGAGATTTGCTGGATCTAATCTAATGGATGCAAGTCAGTACTTCCATTTTCAAAAACTTCTAATTTTCGTACATAAAGAAAATGTTTAGTGACGAATCTGTAGTGTCTTCGAGAAATTTTTAGATCGTTTCTATTGTAAAATTTGGCGATTGTCGTTGTTCTGTTTCAAAGTCCCTTATTCTGATCATTCTGCCTACGTCTTGTTCATATGTAAATCCATCTGACTGTCCATGAAAATTGTTTGGAGATACACAAGTGTTTTGTTCATGTGAGGTCCGCCCCGATAACTGAATGGATTGCCGGCACCGTAGCTCAGCGTGTTCGGTCAGAGGGTTAGCTGCCCTCTGTAATAAAAAACTGAGTTAACAGACCAACAACGAACTGAAACGGGCGGTCTTAGGACGTCCGCCCCGAGCAGATGCGACGAACAAAAGCGAACAAAAAGAGATTTACAAACAAAACAAAAATGGTCAGCGTGAGAGACTGCCGTCATAAGGGGCCCTGATTCGATTCCAGGCTGGGTCGATGATTTTCTCCGCTCAGGGACTGAGTATTGTGTTGTCTTCATGATCATTTCATCCCCATCCGACGCAAAGGTCGCCCAATGTACCGTCGAATGTAATAAGAACTGCATCAAGGCGGCCGGACCCGCCCCGCAAGGGGCCTCCCGGCCAATGACGCCAAACGCTCATTTCCATTTGTTTTTTGTTTCTTTTTTTGTCATATGACATAGTTTTCGCAAAAAGATTACTTTTTAATTCGTTAATCTCTCGTGTGTTGATGGTAGTCTGTTTTGAGCTGCAGTTTTCTGAGAAATGTCTGTTTGTGCTGTGCTTCTGAATGGTCAGGAATTTACTTAATGCCATGTCATTGTGATCTGTTAGCTGATTCCCATGTATTTCACTGTGCATTCGCATTTTTGTTCAGTATGACTTGATAGAATTTTGTTGCTTTCTTTCTGTTGTGTCAAGATGTATCCCTAACGTTTTGTTACTTTCTTGCTGTTGACTCGCGAGAATGTTGTATTTTCCTGTTTTTTGCCAAGATATGTCGCCAGAATTTTGCTGTTTTCTGCGGGTAAAATCTGAACCGTAGTGTCAAGATCATTGGTTTGTACACAGTTGCAGTTGCCGTTGTGTGATGAGCGGATTGTTCATCAGTGCTGTCATTGTCTGCTTCTGTTGCCACCTGAGTTTACAATGTCTATGTTGAGGTGAATTCCACCTGTCTGGAATCTGAAGCTTGTGAAGCTGAAGTAGGAGCATGATTGACGAAACAAATACTTAGACTTGCAACACATTGCTATTCGAATTCCGTAACCTTTCCGTATTTGTTGTAACGTGATCGTCTGTGAGGGACGAATCTGTGTCTTGTGCTGTCGAATTTGATTTTCTAAAATAGGGTGTCATAATTCGGCAGATATCGTGCTATTATTTTCTGTCTAACTGGGCACAGCTAATGATTGATGAATACTGGTACTAGAACTATTGTTTACCGTTTTACACAGCATCGCAATAAAGTATTATATTTACAAGCAATTCGAAATAGTCACTTAGCGTTTGAGACATCCGAAGTATGTACAAATTTCAGAAATGCAAATAACAAACTTCCCCTGGACGTGTTTTACTACGACATAACCAGTAATCAGAAAGTAAAATAAAATTGAGAACAAATGTTATAAAACACCAGTTACAAGTCAAAGACCTTTAGAAATTGAAGCTATTCAGAACTAACACAAATTTCCATGTTTAGGACGGGGAAAGTTGTCAATACGCCATAGAAACACAGTACACTTACAAATGTAATGTTTTCCATAGTAAAGACGTCTTGCGTGACAAGGAACTAGATGATGCTCAACTAACAATATATGGCTTAACCGTCAGCATATCATGTTAACAGTTTTAGAAATACATAGAATTTTGTGACTGCGTAAGCTTTCCTCGCGTAATAATTCTTGATAGTCTCCGGGGTTTGCTGCCAGATGGTGCTACGCGGATTGGCTGCGCGGTCTTAAGGCGCCATGTAAAGGATCTCGCGGCCCCTTCCGCCGGTGGTTCGAGTCCTCTCTCTGGCATGGATGTGTGTATTGTTCTTAGTATAAGTATGTTTAACTTAGTGTAAGTAGTGTGTAAGTCTAGGGACCGATGACCTCAGCAGTTTGGTCCCTTACGAATTTACACAGCGCCGGCCGCTGTGGCCGAGCGGTTCTAGGCGCTTCAGTCCGGAACCATGTGGCTGCTACGGTCGCAGGTTCGAATCCAGCCTCGGGCATGGATGTGAGTGATGTCCTTAGGTTAGTTACGTTTAAGTAGTTCTAAGTCTAGGGGACTGATGACCTCAGATGGTAAGTCCAATAATGCTTGGAGCCATTTGAACCAAATGCATAAACTGGAATTGGACGCGTGGGCTGCTGAGAAGTTCTGGATGGAAATCGGCGCCTAAAGGTTGTTGTTCTTCACAGCGGTGATTTCAGTCGTATAGCTTTGTGTCGAGCAGTCGTCAAGGGTACACGAGTAGGCCTTCTGCTCCGAAAGCCCATATTGATGATGTTTTGTTGAATTTTTCGCACGCCGACACATATTGATGGCTCACCATTGAAATCTGCACAATTTGTGGATGGGTTGTAAATCTGTCACGCTGAACGGTTTTCTTTAGTCGTCGTGGGTCCCCTTCTTGCAGGATCTATTTCCGGCTGCAACGATGTCGCAGATCTGATGTTTTACCGGATTCGTGATATTCACGATACACTCGTGAAATGGTCGTACGGGAAAATCCTCATATCATCGCTACTTCGGAAATGCGGTGTCCCATCGCTCGTGCGCCGACTATAAAACTACGTTCAAACTCATTTAAATCTGCAATGTAGCAGCAGTTACCGATCTTACAACTGCGCCAGACACTTGTCTTATGTAGGAGCTGCCGACCGCAGAGCCGTATTCTGCCTGTTTACATATCTCTGTATTTGAATAAGCATCCCTATATCAGTTTCTTTAGCGCTCCAATGTATTATCCACCACTTAAATATGCGAAACTAATAATATTTACGAACAATGGAGGGCTAAGAAGCATATCTCATGTCTCACGACAAAAAAAAAAAAAAATTCCAGGATATTTTTTTGGTAGTGTCTAATGCGCATTCCTCCAAGTAGTTCTAAATCCGATCACTAGATGGAAACACCGATCACGAAATATCATGTTTTCGTAGGTACATTACCCACCAGGTATGACACTCTCACCTACCCTTTGTCAAAATGACCCTGAGAACTTGATGAAAAAGACTTTGTATACTGGTAACAGTGTTATAGAAGGACGACGACTATAAGTTTTGTCGTTAAGTGAATTCTGTTTAGTTATAATTTTCGCACAGCTCAGAAAGAGAAAAAAATTTTGCTTTAAAAACTATTTATAAACTTGATGCAAGTGCTGCTGACATCTCGCCCTCGACCGTCGCCTCTCCTGGACTCCCCATCTCCGGACAATCCAAACCAAGGCACGCTCCCGCCTCCGTCTCCTCAAGCTCCTTTCCGGTCGTACGTGGGGTCTGGACCCCTCCACCAGACCTCCACACCTACGAATCCCTCATCCGCCCTATCCTTTGTTACGCCCATCCGGCCTGGATCTCCGCCCCCCTACCTTTTATACATCCCTCCAAATCCTTGAACGCAATGCTCTCCGCCTCGCCTATCGCATCCGTCTCCCCTCCCCCACGCGGATCCTGTACGATCTCATCCCCTTCCCCCACCTCCTCCTTTTCCTTGAAAGGATACGGATCCAGTACACCTCCCGCAAACTCGATCCTCCTCACCCGCTTGTCTCACCCCTCCTCTCCCACCCACGCCCACTGCCGCATCTGTATTCCCACGTCCCACCCGGTCTCCATCTCTCCACCCTCCTTACCCTCTCCTAAGGTGGCTTCCGCCAGCTCCCTGTCCCTAATGATGCTCTCCTCCCCTCCATCTGCCCCTCCTACCAACTTTGATCCTCCCTCCCTCTTCCTGTTTTTGCTCCTTTGGGCACCCTCCCACCCTTCTCTCCCTCTTCCCTCCCTCCTCCATTTCACCCCACTCTTCACCTGGGCTTCCCCTCCCCTGTCCCTCTCCTCCTCCCCCCATCTCCTCAGCCACTGGCATCTTTGTTCTCCCCTCTCCCCCACCTCCCCCTTCTTCCCCTCTTGGCAGGTCCCCGGACTCGCACACGCTAAGTGGACATTCGCGCGCCGGAGATCATCTCCATCAGTGTCTCGTGTGTGCCGTCGTGTTTAGTGTTCAGTGTTCACCGTCACACTCCATCGTTCACCTGTGCCATCGCCATCTTCAGTGTTAGTGCGTCGTGACAACAGTTTGTAGTGTGGATTATCGTCGAGTGTGAACGGCTCCGTGTTTGTCTTTATGTGTCTACTGTTTTATTCCCCACCGTTATGTGACTTATGTGTATTCTTTCTGTTGTTTTCTCATTGCCTATTCTATGACTGAAGAGCAGCGTAGAATGCTGCTGACAGCCTGCATGTTGTACAGGTTTTAAAATCACAATAAAGAAAAAAAAAAAAAAAGCTGCTGACATCAGTTTGACGCTGCACTCATAGAATCTCTTCGAGGTCATCAGATAGCAATGAACTGCTTAGCGAGTGAGCTCGCAATCCAATTGGCAGTTGTTGTTTGAGGGTGTAGGGAAAATGATAGGATTGCTTAAAGTGTTATAGAGCAGACAGTGGCCCATCATGAGGCTAATTTTGTGATTTCATCTCCGATTACAGTGGTTTGCCTGATACTGAAGACCCATTTTCGGAAAATTATGTAGAGATCGTGATCAAGAGAAAATGCTAAAAGACAAAGGGTTTGCCTGATAGTGAAGACCCATTTTTGGAAAATTATGGAGAGATTGTGATCAAAAAGACAAATACTACATCCGCAAATAATTTTTATCCCTCTGTGGACGCCAGAACTGAGAACGAACGTTAACAGCTGCCGAGGAACATAGTAGAATGAAGCAGAAAACCTATCAATGTGCAGACGAAGTCAGACGTATGTGCGGTTACATCAGACGCCCACAGCTTTTAGGTCCTCACGTGGGTTCATCAGCAGCATTCACGAGCACCACAGTCTGGCATATACTGTCGCGAAACTCACTGTTGTGAAAATTGTTACCGTCTTAAGAGGTGGGACAACATAAGCGCCCTTATCAGCCAGAAAGCCAGTTCTACGATTAATGTTTGTTTTCAATTATTTTTCTAGTTAATTAACGAAATGGTTATTATAATTTTGCGTACCAAGCATTAGGTTATCAAACGAAATGAATTACAGTTAAATAAGTGTACAAACATCCGAATCTGTCTAATTCAGTGACTTACGCTACAGCTTATTAATTAAGAATTACTTTCGAATATGTGTATAATTTTTATTTACTTCGCTGAAAACAAGAGAATACAGACATATATTACATGCATAAAAAGACTACACGGATCATCCAGAACATTATGACCACCGATCTGCTAACGATATAAACCTATCCAGGAGGTACCAACGTCACCTGGCGAGGAATGACTACTTACTAGTCAGACATGTGCACGGTGCATGTCATATTAGTGAGCACGCTGTCCATGTGTATCGTGGGGAAGGCGCCTGAACTGTCTGAGTTTGTCCTAGGGCAGACTGTGATGGCCCGGAGGCTCGGCAGGAGCATTTCGGAAACTTCACTATTCGTCGGGTGTTGGAGAAGTACTGTGCTGAGGGCCTTGAACACGTGACGAAACCAAGTTGAAACCACGTCGAGACATCGTGGAGTTGGGCGGCCACCCCTCATTACAGGATGGGAAGACTCGTAAAACAGGACAGGCGGCGAACTGTGGCGGAACTAACATCCGACTTTAATACTGGGCAGAGTACAAGTGTGTTAGAACACACAGTGCAGCGAACACTTCTAACGATGGGCCTCCGCAGTTGACGACCCGTGCATGTGCCAATGTTAACACCACGATATCGGCAATTACGACTGAAATGGGCATGTCATCATAGGCTCTGGATATTGGCAGGAAGTCAGAAAAATGCATCGTCTTAAGAATCCCGATACCTTGCTCATCATGCAGATAGGAGGGCGCAAATCCGTCATCTTCCGGGGGCATCTCCTGAAGACCTGTACTGCGGGACAGAGACAAACTGGTGGCGTCTCCATCATGCTCTTGGAAACATTCACGCTGGCGTCCATGGGTCCAGTAGAACTCATGTAAGGCACAATGATGGCCGAGAAGTATCGTATACTGGTTACAGAACACGTACACACATTCATGACGATCACATTTCCCGACGGCAGTGGCATTTTTCAGCAGGATAGTATGCGCCATGTCACATGACCAGAAGTGTGATGGAGTGGTTGGAGGAACAGAGTGGTGAGCCCCCCCCCCCCCCCACTTACCAGATCTGAACCAGATACCCGATCACCTCGGATGTTATTGAACGTGGCGTTAGAGCTCAATTAGGTGACTTGTGTGTGAAGATGTGGTGCCAACTCTATCCAGCGACCTTCCAAAGACTCATTGCTTCCACGCCAAGACGCCATGCCGCTGTTAGCCGTGCCAACGGTGGACTTATCAGCTATTAGGTTGGTGGTCATAATGCTGAGGCTGATCAATCTATATATCTGTCCCCATTGTGATAGGCACTAACCTTGACACGCAACAGTATTCTATAATGTCTGACACATGCAGTCACGACAGCAGCGCTCCAAGTGGCCAGCAAGTTGCTTACGAACACAATATCCGATGAGTGCGAACAGTATCGTTTACATTGATTTGTAACACAGTTTTACATTAGGGACCGTATACAGGTATATTGCCTTATAAATCGACACTAACTAAAAATGACACAGTTTTTACAATAGGGAGTGTATATGCTATCAGAAAAATCTACGCTAACTAAAAAATGACACCAAATCTGTTTTCCTTGAGTTTCCTGAGGACCCTGGGAGATGTGAAACGGTACATTTCCGAACAGTTTGTATACGATCCTCCTTTAACTTACAGATAGTTACTGAAGTATTTCAATCTGTTTTTAAGAACAAAAAATGGGAATAAACAGCAGAACACCAACCTTTTGTAGAAAGCCGTCGTGCATATATTCAACAGCGTGAAGTTTTCTTCACCACACTTCCAGTTAAATCAGTGTATGTGGAACAAATGTAATTTGTACGGAATACAATATACCCATCATTTAACGTACCAAATAAGCTACCACAACTGTATCAGAAAGGAAAGCGACGAAGTCGTTATATTAAAACGTAGAGAGCAAGAAAACTGTTCCTTAACACAAAAGACCTGATGACCTCAGATGGTAAGTCCAATAATGCTTGGAGCCATTTGAACCAAATGCATAAACTGGAATTGGACGCGTGGGCTGCTGAGAAGTTCTGGATGGAAATCGGCGCCTAAAGGTTGTTGTTCTTCACAGCGGTGATTTCAGTCGTATAGCTTTGTGTCGAGCAGTCGTCAAGGGTACACGAGTAGGCCTTCTGCTCCGAAAGCCCATATTGATGATGTTTTGTTGAATTTTTCGCACGCCGACACATATTGATGGCTCACCATTGAAATCTGCACAATTTGTGGATGGGTTGTAAATCTGTCACGCTGAACGGTTTTCTTTAGTCGTCGTGGGTCCCCTTCTTGCAGGATCTATTTCCGGCTGCAACGATGTCGCAGATCTGATGTTTTACCGGATTCGTGATATTCACGATACACTCGTGAAATGGTCGTACGGGAAAATCCTCATATCATCGCTACTTCGGAAATGCGGTGTCCCATCGCTCGTGCGCCGACTATAAAACTACGTTCAAACTCATTTAAATCTGCAATGTAGCAGCAGTTACCGATCTTACAACTGCGCCAGACACTTGTCTTATGTAGGAGCTGCCGACCGCAGAGCCGTATTCTGCCTGTTTACATATCTCTGTATTTGAATAAGCATCCCTATATCAGTTTCTTTAGCGCTCCAATGTATTATCCACCACTTAAATATGCGAAACTAATAATATTTACGAACAATGGAGGGCTAAGAAGCATATCTCATGTCTCACGACAAAAAAAAAAAAAAATTCCAGGATATTTTTTTGGTAGTGTCTAATGCGCATTCCTCCAAGTAGTTCTAAATCCGATCACTAGATGGAAACACCGATCACGAAATATCATGTTTTCGTAGGTACATTACCCACCAGGTATGACACTCTCACCTACCCTTTGTCAAAATGACCCTGAGAACTTGATGAAAAAGACTTTGTATACTGGTAACAGTGTTATAGAAGGACGACGACTATAAGTTTTGTCGTTAAGTGAATTCTGTTTAGTTATAATTTTCGCACAGCTCAGAAAGAGAAAAAAATTTTGCTTTAAAAACTATTTATAAACTTGATGCAAGTGCTGCTGACATCTCGCCCTCGACCGTCGCCTCTCCTGGACTCCCCATCTCCGGACAATCCAAACCAAGGCACGCTCCCGCCTCCGTCTCCTCAAGCTCCTTTCCGGTCGTACGTGGGGTCTGGACCCCTCCACCAGACCTCCACACCTACGAATCCCTCATCCGCCCTATCCTTTGTTACGCCCATCCGGCCTGGATCTCCGCCCCCCTACCTTTTATACATCCCTCCAAATCCTTGAACGCAATGCTCTCCGCCTCGCCTATCGCATCCGTCTCCCCTCCCCCACGCGGATCCTGTACGATCTCATCCCCTTCCCCCACCTCCTCCTTTTCCTTGAAAGGATACGGATCCAGTACACCTCCCGCAAACTCGATCCTCCTCACCCGCTTGTCTCACCCCTCCTCTCCCACCCACGCCCACTGCCGCATCTGTATTCCCACGTCCCACCCGGTCTCCATCTCTCCACCCTCCTTACCCTCTCCTAAGGTGGCTTCCGCCAGCTCCCTGTCCCTAATGATGCTCTCCTCCCCTCCATCTGCCCCTCCTACCAACTTTGATCCTCCCTCCCTCTTCCTGTTTTTGCTCCTTTGGGCACCCTCCCACCCTTCTCTCCCTCTTCCCTCCCTCCTCCATTTCACCCCACTCTTCACCTGGGCTTCCCCTCCCCTGTCCCTCTCCTCCTCCCCCCATCTCCTCAGCCACTGGCATCTTTGTTCTCCCCTCTCCCCCACCTCCCCCTTCTTCCCCTCTTGGCAGGTCCCCGGACTCGCACACGCTAAGTGGACATTCGCGCGCCGGAGATCATCTCCATCAGTGTCTCGTGTGTGCCGTCGTGTTTAGTGTTCAGTGTTCACCGTCACACTCCATCGTTCACCTGTGCCATCGCCATCTTCAGTGTTAGTGCGTCGTGACAACAGTTTGTAGTGTGGATTATCGTCGAGTGTGAACGGCTCCGTGTTTGTCTTTATGTGTCTACTGTTTTATTCCCCACCGTTATGTGACTTATGTGTATTCTTTCTGTTGTTTTCTCATTGCCTATTCTATGACTGAAGAGCAGCGTAGAATGCTGCTGACAGCCTGCATGTTGTACAGGTTTTAAAATCACAATAAAGAAAAAAAAAAAAAAAGCTGCTGACATCAGTTTGACGCTGCACTCATAGAATCTCTTCGAGGTCATCAGATAGCAATGAACTGCTTAGCGAGTGAGCTCGCAATCCAATTGGCAGTTGTTGTTTGAGGGTGTAGGGAAAATGATAGGATTGCTTAAAGTGTTATAGAGCAGACAGTGGCCCATCATGAGGCTAATTTTGTGATTTCATCTCCGATTACAGTGGTTTGCCTGATACTGAAGACCCATTTTCGGAAAATTATGTAGAGATCGTGATCAAGAGAAAATGCTAAAAGACAAAGGGTTTGCCTGATAGTGAAGACCCATTTTTGGAAAATTATGGAGAGATTGTGATCAAAAAGACAAATACTACATCCGCAAATAATTTTTATCCCTCTGTGGACGCCAGAACTGAGAACGAACGTTAACAGCTGCCGAGGAACATAGTAGAATGAAGCAGAAAACCTATCAATGTGCAGACGAAGTCAGACGTATGTGCGGTTACATCAGACGCCCACAGCTTTTAGGTCCTCACGTGGGTTCATCAGCAGCATTCACGAGCACCACAGTCTGGCATATACTGTCGCGAAACTCACTGTTGTGAAAATTGTTACCGTCTTAAGAGGTGGGACAACATAAGCGCCCTTATCAGCCAGAAAGCCAGTTCTACGATTAATGTTTGTTTTCAATTATTTTTCTAGTTAATTAACGAAATGGTTATTATAATTTTGCGTACCAAGCATTAGGTTATCAAACGAAATGAATTACAGTTAAATAAGTGTACAAACATCCGAATCTGTCTAATTCAGTGACTTACGCTACAGCTTATTAATTAAGAATTACTTTCGAATATGTGTATAATTTTTATTTACTTCGCTGAAAACAAGAGAATACAGACATATATTACATGCATAAAAAGACTACACGGATCATCCAGAACATTATGACCACCGATCTGCTAACGATATAAACCTATCCAGGAGGTACCAACGTCACCTGGCGAGGAATGACTACTTACTAGTCAGACATGTGCACGGTGCATGTCATATTAGTGAGCACGCTGTCCATGTGTATCGTGGGGAAGGCGCCTGAACTGTCTGAGTTTGTCCTAGGGCAGACTGTGATGGCCCGGAGGCTCGGCAGGAGCATTTCGGAAACTTCACTATTCGTCGGGTGTTGGAGAAGTACTGTGCTGAGGGCCTTGAACACGTGACGAAACCAAGTTGAAACCACGTCGAGACATCGTGGAGTTGGGCGGCCACCCCTCATTACAGGATGGGAAGACTCGTAAAACAGGACAGGCGGCGAACTGTGGCGGAACTAACATCCGACTTTAATACTGGGCAGAGTACAAGTGTGTTAGAACACACAGTGCAGCGAACACTTCTAACGATGGGCCTCCGCAGTTGACGACCCGTGCATGTGCCAATGTTAACACCACGATATCGGCAATTACGACTGAAATGGGCATGTCATCATAGGCTCTGGATATTGGCAGGAAGTCAGAAAAATGCATCGTCTTAAGAATCCCGATACCTTGCTCATCATGCAGATAGGAGGGCGCAAATCCGTCATCTTCCGGGGGCATCTCCTGAAGACCTGTACTGCGGGACAGAGACAAACTGGTGGCGTCTCCATCATGCTCTTGGAAACATTCACGCTGGCGTCCATGGGTCCAGTAGAACTCATGTAAGGCACAATGATGGCCGAGAAGTATCGTATACTGGTTACAGAACACGTACACACATTCATGACGATCACATTTCCCGACGGCAGTGGCATTTTTCAGCAGGATAGTATGCGCCATGTCACATGACCAGAAGTGTGATGGAGTGGTTGGAGGAACAGAGTGGTGAGCCCCCCCCCCCCCCACTTACCAGATCTGAACCAGATACCCGATCACCTCGGATGTTATTGAACGTGGCGTTAGAGCTCAATTAGGTGACTTGTGTGTGAAGATGTGGTGCCAACTCTATCCAGCGACCTTCCAAAGACTCATTGCTTCCACGCCAAGACGCCATGCCGCTGTTAGCCGTGCCAACGGTGGACTTATCAGCTATTAGGTTGGTGGTCATAATGCTGAGGCTGATCAATCTATATATCTGTCCCCATTGTGATAGGCACTAACCTTGACACGCAACAGTATTCTATAATGTCTGACACATGCAGTCACGACAGCAGCGCTCCAAGTGGCCAGCAAGTTGCTTACGAACACAATATCCGATGAGTGCGAACAGTATCGTTTACATTGATTTGTAACACAGTTTTACATTAGGGACCGTATACAGGTATATTGCCTTATAAATCGACACTAACTAAAAATGACACAGTTTTTACAATAGGGAGTGTATATGCTATCAGAAAAATCTACGCTAACTAAAAAATGACACCAAATCTGTTTTCCTTGAGTTTCCTGAGGACCCTGGGAGATGTGAAACGGTACATTTCCGAACAGTTTGTATACGATCCTCCTTTAACTTACAGATAGTTACTGAAGTATTTCAATCTGTTTTTAAGAACAAAAAATGGGAATAAACAGCAGAACACCAACCTTTTGTAGAAAGCCGTCGTGCATATATTCAACAGCGTGAAGTTTTCTTCACCACACTTCCAGTTAAATCAGTGTATGTGGAACAAATGTAATTTGTACGGAATACAATATACCCATCATTTAACGTACCAAATAAGCTACCACAACTGTATCAGAAAGGAAAGCGACGAAGTCGTTATATTAAAACGTAGAGAGCAAGAAAACTGTTCCTTAACACAAAAGAAATGAATTCCATTATTGTTTCGACATCTAAGTCACAAACTCAAAGAATTTTCAACACATTCGCTCTTGAAGCAAAAGCAGTTACATCTATAAAAATGTTTGTGCGTTGAAAAGTCGAAAGAAATGTAATAATATAAGAATCATTAGCCTCAGTACATAACTTCTAAGCGTCGAGGAAAGGACCTAGCATAATACGAACAGACAACAACAGAAATATATGTTTCTCATGTATCTAAAATATATAGTGTGAGCCGGCCGGAGTGGCCATGCGGTTCTAGGCGCTACAGTCTGGAACCGAGCGACCGCTACGGTCGCAGGTTCGAATCCTCCCTCGGGCATGGATGTGTGTGATGTCCTTAGGTTAGTTAGGTTTCATTAGTTCTAAGCTCTAGGCGACTGATGACCTCAGAAGTTAGGTCGCATAGCGCTCAGAGCCATTTGAACATAGTGTGAGTTTCAGCGTTGACCTACATAGCCGTTGATGGCTGTCATTCGTACTGTAGACAGAGAACAGTTTGCTTAGTCTGTCAATAACTGTATTAAAATGAGAAGGCTATATTAACACTTGAATCTCCAAAGTTTTTTCTACTAATGTTTTCACTAACTTTTTAATCATATATCTTCACTGGTACACGAGTTTGATTCTACTTCGATCTTTATTTAGAAAATATTTCCATCTTTGGTAAAATAACAAGAATATAGTAGGTATGTATGCGTTGTTAAAAACAAAGTCGAATGTTGTCAGAGGTTTTAGTGTTCATCGAAACAAAAGAAACAAGTCCGGTAAATGTGGGTCTGGAAAGCATCCTTTCTGAAACACTTGTTCGCTGAGGGGCTGAGGCACTCCTATGAACAAATGTTTATACTTGAGAAAGTATACTTTTCCATATATATGTTAATTTGACTTTTCTTTCTTCAGTCTCTTAAAATATTCCAATCTTTTTTTAATGCCGTTGTCACATTTCTCTTTGGTTCAATTGGAGCTGCATTCTTAGAGTCTATCTGATAACAGAGGCAAACGGATAAACCTGTTTATAGTGTCCCAGCGTCATATTCGTAGATAAAATTACCTAACTAAAGCAATTTATCAGCTTAACGAAACCATCTGAAGTGCCACATTCCATCCATTACCTGTAATGTGTGTATAGTCTCGGGTTCCGTCAGAAGTCGTTATCTTTAGTACCGTCTCCTACCATTTCTCCCATCGTTATAGCTCGGAGACTACCAGCGTGCCGCAAATTCTTCATTGATCCGTTGACTATGTTGTAATGACAAGCGAGCTACAGCATCGTGCGCAGCGAGCCAGGATATTGTCCTAAGAGCGGCTAGATCATGGAGCGTCAGTGATGTAGCTGCAACGGGAGTAGTGTCTCTTTGTGAGGTAACAATGCATTACTTTGAACAACGCATTCCAGAGCCCAGTTTTTGCTTGTCGTGATGTTGTAGCGATGTCAAGAACGCTGTAACACAAGAGCATGAGTTCAAAGGGAGGAATCATAACAGCACCTTGCTCTCTTGCTTTGTGCTGCTGTCATAATTGCTACACGTCGTGCCATCGAATTTACGACGGCCTAGACGAATCTCCTTCCACGCCGTTTGTGCGCGAGGCCACAATTCATCAACAATACGAGTATGTACAGTAAAATGAGGATGAGGAAGGTGGTGACATACCATAGACCACGCATTTACGATGACCATATCAACCAGTGTTTTTTTCCATATAGCGCTATGTGTCAAGAACATAGTTTGAGACATTTCGTCCATCCTAAGCCAACCATTAACGCCTGTAGATATATATAGCTACTGAAAGCTTCCAGTTCAGTTCACCTTCACAAGAAGCCTTGAGATTTGGAATCCACTGGAGTCAATGACGCCAACAGGATTCGCAAGACCAGAAAGGCGAGATATTGTGTAAGACTACCATCTTCCACCCACTGCTCTCATTGTTGTTTCATTCGTGGTATAGTAATCCCACAAAATAAGTTACACTCTTTTTAGAAAGACCCAAACTTCCTCAAATTTTAGTCAGTGTTAAAAGAAAGAAAAAAAATCATGTGCTCAACTTGCACAAAGCTGGCTCACACTTAATTCGTTGTGCTAAATGTATTCTTTTTTTGTTATGTCAATGACGTCATGTCATTTTTAATCGCCTATGTTTCGATACCAAATGTTGCGTATGGTAACGTTTGCATATTTGAAGATACAGTTTAAATTCACGCGTTGCGTTTGGTTCACGATATGAGGTGTTGTTGCAAATAAGGTGGTTATCGTATTTCAGATACCCTATACGAGTTCTTCTATTAGCTTTTATAGTTTATGTGGGCTAGAGGCAAACTCTACGACCTGATGCGTAAACTCTGGATGATTAAAACATGTTATATAAGCGTCTTATTTCTTATTAACTACATAATCAGCTTAGTAATGACACCTAGTGTAGTATTTCAGCAAAGATGAAAACACTAATAACACCTTCTAAATTCACTGGCCAAAATGGAAAGTGTTACACTGTGAAGCACTAGTTTCGTGCAGTATTTATCGAATTTTTCAGAGATGTTATTTCGTTTGCCCATCGTCAACACTGAGTTATACTCCACTCCGAATTTGTTGTGACATGAAAACGAACAGCCTTCGAATGTTGTCTTGAGGAACGCCTGTGACATTTCACGAATATTGCTGCCTGGAGGCTAGTATGAAGGTAAACATCTTCCACTCGCATAATGCTCTATGGCTGACAAGTTAGCAGAGCCGGTATACAAATGAAGGATCCGTGCAAACCTCAAGTTGTCTGCAATGCGAACTGCAGTGCTGTGTCTTTCAGTATCCTGCTGAAATATTCAATTTGGTACCGTGGTCAAGATTATTATGGCAACATGGTTCATTATTCATGCCACGTTTTGAAGAACATACCGCAAGTGGACTTAAATTTTACGAAATTTTCTGCAGTATTCTGAACATGAAAAGGTTGACTTTGAAGAATTTTAACCAAAGGAAGCCCCTAAATTAAAGCACTTTTAAAGTAGTTGCATATGTACAATGCCTCCATCTCATGCCTACAGCTCTACTAAAAACAGAATTCGACTTTCCTTTGTTTGTTTTATACCAATTTTTAATCTGTAATGTTGGCTGACATATGAGACCCTCGTATTTGCATCGCTTTTGTTCATATAGGGGATATAGTCATTGTTTTGTCTTCAAATTATGTCCTTTGTGAAAGACGGTATCGGTCGGCTACCTCCGTTCGTAACACATACACAGATGACAACCTTTGGATGTACTCTGTTCACCTTTCAATCAGTCATTTTGTGGATACAAGAGGACTGTTGTTTTAAGACGTAGATCCATAATCAATCTTTGCCACTTGCTATAAAGGAAGCTGTAAAATATTTGACACTAGAATATTCAAGAAGTGTTCGCGTATGGGACAAAAAAGCAAATAAGAGTTATAACAACTGCGTATGCGTCCGCAGCTCGTGGTCGCGCGGTACCGTTCTCGCTTCCCATGCCCCGGTTCCCGGGTTCGATTCCCGGCGGGGTCAGGGATTTTCTCTGCCTCGTGATGACTGGGTGTTGTGTGATGTCCTTAGGTTAGTTAGGTTTAAGTAGTTCTTAGTTCTGGGGACTGATGACCTCAGATATTAAGTCCCATAGCGCTCAGAGCCATTTGAACTGCATATGGGAACAGATACCAAAAACTTTAATGGTGGAACTACATACTTGGAAAATACATGTGTTGGTTGCTCTGTTATGTTTCAGTGACGGTGCAGTATCAGGGTATAGTGTTATACAATTGATAGGAGCTGTAATTGGCATTGCTCATTGGGCGTTCTTCAAAGCAGAGATTACAGTGTTGGAAGAAACCTAAGAAGCAAGAACAAGAAGAAGAATTATTGAAAGGCAAGGGAGGTGGAACAACATCAGGAACATCTTGAACATGGAACTGGGATGTATTAGTGTTTTTCAGATCACATGGAGGTAAAACGTTTTAACTGATATTGAATTTCCCTAAGTTCACTTTTTTGATGTTCTGGTATAGATTGGTGAAAAACTATTCAAGATTGAGAGCTGAAGTTTTATATACTGTCATGATTTTAAACATGGCTGTGGCAGCAACTGTTAAAATTCTTCACAATAAAGGATGACAGCCAAAACCAGTTGCAGGATAAAATTTATTAAAATTCTTGACCAAGGTTTCGGTACATAGAAATATACCTTCATCAGAAGTAAAACTACTAAAATTACATCATGTAATGGAGAATAATAAAAACAATTATGCCAAAGGCGTCGTCAGTAATTAAAACCTCATCTCCATTTGTACAACATGTGTAATGAGCAGGTGCTCATTACACATGTTGTACAAATGGAGATGAGGTTTTAATTACTGACGACGCCTTTGGCATAATTGTTTTTATTATTCTCCATTACATGATGTAATTTTAGTAGTTTTACTTCTGAGCACCTGCTCATTACACATGTTGTACAATTGGAGATGAGGTTTTAATTACTGACGACGCCTTTGGCATAATTGTTTTTATTATTCTCCATTACATGATGTAATTTTAGTAGTTTTCCTTCTGATGAAGGTATATTTATATGTACCGAAACCTTGGTCAAGAATTTTAATAAATTTTATCCTGCAACTGGTTTTGGCTGTCATCCTTTATTGTGAAGTTTTATATACTGTCTTAGGACACGCTTAACTAAAGAATAGACCATTCTTATGACTTACATATGAAAATTGGGGATTTTTTTAAAAAGAATAACTTTGAGTTTATTACTGACATATTTGATAAAAATAATTAAATTTTTTTTAAACATCGTTAACGACAGCAACATCTTTTCAAAGTTAATAATGTTGAGAACTTCCAGAAAGAATTAAAAGCACTACTTTATTTTTATTTTAAGGTATATATATGGCTATGGTATACATATATCTAACATCCTTTACTTCCCTTGCAACGCGAAAAACAGTTCAGAAAAACGAGAGCAACCAATACGTTCCCAAAAAACTTGATAGAAGATGGTAAGCATTACATGGACTTATAACTCCTAATTTTGTGCTAAATTATTTTGAAAACTGACAATATTTTTAAAACTTCCCCCTTGCGTTGAAGCAGTTCATTAACAATTACCTAATCAGTCCTGTTGTCAACTGAAATAGTCGTCGCCCCCCCCCCCCCTCCACCACCGTCCTTCTACATCCACTCGTTTACATGGTTTCTGAAGCCTTACAGAACTGCTGCTTCTTCCGATCTTTCACATCTTTTGACGTCTATCAGAGGCCACGAGGAGAAGCGAAACTCGGCGCTATATACCACAAAATGTCGCTCAGTGTCCCAACAGACGTTGACTCTATGCCTCGTAACTCAACGCTGTCAATGTTGTCAGCGGTAGACAATGCATCTCTACTCAAGATTTCTGTTCCCAGCACTTCTTGGTGTCACTTAGCCTGAAACCTCGCCCCAGATATCAGATATCACCTGCCTCGCCGTTAGAGTCAATGAATTTCTCGTAGTGGAGACCTTCCAAAAGGAATCTTCTCATCTTGCCACACTGTTGATGTGAATCCGTCTGGTCACCACTCGTTCTGCAGACATTTCACTACAGCCAACTGTCTGTGCGGTACGGCTGTCTGATACTTCCACATCCCTCGACCTTCCTCAAAGTCGCAAATATCACGATAAGCTACTGTAAGTAGGCTTTTTAGGTTTTCTTATTGGTAACGCCACGAAGCGCTCTGTATGAAAATCACTGGCTGTGCTGTGCGCAGTCTGTGGCTAGTTTGCATTGTTGTCTGCCATTGTAGTTTTGGGCAGCTGGATGTTAACAGCGCGTAGAGTTGCGCAGTTGGAGGTGAGCCGCCAGCAGTGGTGGATGTGGGGAGTGAGATGGCGGAGTTTTGATAGCGGATGATCTGGACAGAGACAGTAAATTTGTAAGACTGGATGTCATGAACTGCTATATATATTATGACTTTTGAACACTATTAAGGTAAATACATTGTTTGTTCTCTATCAAAATCTTTCATTTACTAACTATGCCTATCAGTAGTTAGTGCCTTCAGTAGTTTGAATCTTTTATTTAGCTGGCAGTAGTGGCGCTGGCTGTATTGCAGTAGTTCGAGTAACGAAGATTTTTGTGAGGTAAGTGATTTGTGAAACTTATAGGTTAATTTAGTCAGGGCCATTCTCTTGTAGGGATTATTGAAAGTCAGATTGCGTTGCGCTAAAAAATATTGTGCGTCAAAAAATGGCTCTGAGCACTATGGGACTTAACATCTATGGTCATCAGTCCCCTAGAACTTAGAACTACTTAAACCTAACTAACCTAAGGACAGCACACAACACCCAGTCATCACGAGGCAGAGAAAATCCCTGACCCCACCGGGAATCGAACCCGGGAACCCGGGCGCGTATTGGGCGTCAGTTTAGTGTTGATCAGAATAGGGAAAGAGCGAAATGTCTGAGAACGTTCAGTTCTGCTCAGCTGTTTGAAAATCAAATAACGTAAGAGGTTTATCAGTACAGTAATTCACTAATTTTTCTAAGGGGACGTTTCACCGCATGTCCACGTCCTCTAGGTGTGGTGTGTCAGAGTAATATGATCACTTTCCAAAGCTTGAATAACCACCTTTGGCAGCGTGTACTGCTGGGAGTTGTGCAAGAAGAGTGTCAGTAAAGTTCTGGATGGTACTGACAATGATTCCTGTACCATGGCCAGCTGATCTAGGTTTCTCTGTTGACGACTGTGGAGTGAACAGCCCAGTCGTGGTGGTCTCATGCATTCTCTAATGGGTTTAAATCCGCCGAGTTTGGTGGCCAGGAAAGTATGGTAAACTGAACCTCGTGTTCTCCGAACAACGCACGTATACTGAGAGCTGTGTGACACGTGGTATTGTGCCGCTTGACGACACCATAGTGCAGAGGAAAACCAAACTGCTTGTAGACCCCTATACGCCTATATTCCTGGGCCCTAGGAAAGTATGCATACTTGAGTTGATACAATAATTCTTCCAGAGAGACGATATCACCAGAAAAAACGCCAGGAAAACATTTCCCAGACTGTATCGCTCCCTCCCACATCCTGGACCTTTCCAACGACTGTTGCAGGGCGTTTGCCTTCAGACGTTTCACATCGTACACTCCAACGGCGATCTCTCAGTTTGAGGATAAAACGTGATTCACCTGAAAAGGCCACCTGTTGCCAATCAGTGGACGTCCAGTTGTGGTACAGGTGTGCAAATTCCAGCCTTTGTTGCCAATGAGCATCAGTCAGCATGGGTCAATGAACGAGGCGCCTGCTGCAGGGGTCTGTAGACAACGATCGATGAATAGTCGTTGAGGAGACACTGTTGGTAGTCCCTCGGTTCATCTGGGTGGTCAGCTGCTCAAAGGCTGCACGTCTATTCATTGGTACACATCGCTGCAGCCGCCGTTCACTCCAGCCATCCATGGTGTGTGGTACACCACAGTTGACTCGTCGCTGGCTCTGGGTTGGCCTATTTTGCCGTGCACGGTATATTTTCACCACAGCGGCACGCGTACAGTTTGCAAACTTAGCCGTTTGGGAAATTTTTCCCCCCTTGGCACGATAGCCAGTGATCAGGCACTTTTGGACATCAGATAAATCGCATCGTTTCCACATTACGATAACGACTGCACTGCTTTCCACGTTCCACCGACAAGCTTAATATACCCTCCATTGATAGTGCTGCCACCTGTTGTTGTTGTTGTTGTCGTTGTGGTCTTCAGTCCTGAGACTGGTTTGATGGAGCTCTCCATGCTACTCTATCCTGTGCAAGCTTCTTCATCTCCCAGTAACTACTGCAGCCTACATCCTTCTGAATCTGCTTAATGTATTCATCTCTTGGTCTCCCTCTACGATTTTTACCCTCCACGCTGCCCTCCAGTACTAAAATTGGTGATCTCTTGATACCTCAGAACATGTCCTACCAACCGGTCCCTTCTTCTCGTCAAGTTGTGCCACAAACTCCTCTTCTCCCCAATTCTATTCAATACCTCCTCATTAGTTATGTGATCTACCCATCTAATCTTCAGCATTCTTCTGTAGCATCACATATCGAAAGCTTCTATTCTCTTCTTGTCTAAACTATTTATCGTCCACGTTTCACTTCCATACATGGCTACACTCCATACAAATACTTTCAGAAACGACTTCCTCACATTTAAATCTAAATTCGATGTTAACAAATTTCTCTTCTTCAGAAGCGCTTTCCTTGCCATTGCCAGTCTACATTTTATATCCTCTCTGCCACCTACCGCCTGTGAATGTTTTGCGGTTTTGGGTCGAACATCGTCGGTGGTCACATTAATCGCAAGGGACCGTGTGTCTCTACCGCAAAATCTCAATATATAGGGTGTTCATAAATGAATATTGGGGTTTTAACGCTTTATAAGAACGCTTTACAATATTTATTACATTAAACTTAGTTATAAGCAACTCAAACAGTTGTGTTTGGCACCAGTGCGCATGCATTGGTTGAACTTCACTGTACCCAGGCGCTGGATAGGCTGCAAGGGGCTCAATGACAGGGCTTGCTTCGCATGGCCTCCACGTTCACCCGACCTAACGCCATGTGACTTTGTCCTTTAGGGCTTCATCAAGGATCGTGTGTACGTGCCTCCACTACCAGCAGACCTCCCTGAATTAAGAAATCGCATTGAAGCAACTGTTGCTACAATCACTCAAGACGCACTTATCAACGTTTGGGAAGAGCTCGCCTATAGATTTGATGTGTGCCGTGTGACAAATGGTGCTCACATTGAACATTTAGATTCTTGGTAAAACTGTTTGAGTTGCTCTTTCATTTGACATATCATTTATAGCTGTAAGCTTAATAGCCGGCCGCGGTGGCCGTGTGGTTCTATGCGCTGCAGTCCGGAACCGCGGGACTGCTACGGTCGCAGGTTCGAACCCTGCCTCGGGCATGGATGTGTGTGATGTCCTTAGGTTAGTTAGGTTTAAGTAGTTCAAAGTTCTAGGGGACTGATGAAAAAATGGTTCAAATGGCTCTGAGCACTATGGGACTTAATATCTGTGGTCATCAGTCCCCTAGAACTTAGAACTACTTAAACCTAACTGTCCTAAGGACATCACACACATCTATGCCCAAGGCAGCATTCGAACCTGCGACCGTAGCGGTCACGCGGTTCCAGACTGAAGCGCCTAGAACCGCACGGTCACACCGGCCGGCGGGACTGATGACCTAAGATGTTAAGTCCCATAGTGCTCAGAGCCATTAGAACCATTTGTAAGCTTAATATAATAAATATTATAAAACGTTAAAACCCCGATATTCATTTATAAACACCCTGTAGTTACACACATCCAATAGGCACGATTCACTCAAACCATTCCTACCATTCCTCATCGATAGATATGGTTTTGTTGTATGCTGAAAATAGTGAACGTAAGCTCGCACACTGTGACATTTTGATCAGCATATACCACAGGCATGAAATTAGAGTAGTATCACTTTGTCAGTGTTCGCTGAAGGTTGAAACACTTTCCATTTCTGTCCGTATAGTCGTAAGAAGAGAGAAATAAATTTTTGTCGTTGATGGCCGTTTCATCAACGAAATGAGGACAGTGAACTCAATCTAGAAGCAACGGTGATCATTAGAACGTTCTCTCACTAGCAATTTGGAGGGCGAGAGCCCACTAGGCACTAACGTGGGCAACCCTTTGCCTGTAGCGCGGGGGCCGTTCTCCAGGGGGCGGACAGCCCGCCGGCCCGCCTGACACGATTTATAGGACGCCGCCCTGCTGCCTCCACTCCCACTGGAAAACACAGATGTTTCTCGCCCAGTGCGCTAAAACGTTTCAAGCATTAACAGTAAAGCCCCTCGCCATTTTTCACGTCTTTCGGAAAGCCAGCAGAAAAGGTGCACTATATCAGGTAGCCGGACATTTCAAAGTGGGCACAATATTTGTAACAGCACTAATGTACTGCAATGTCTACTTGTAAAAGTATGTCCAGAGAGTGCTAGGCTATTTAAAACAGACATTTATTTACGTAGAGAAGTGTACAGAACTGTCGGCCTGAGTCATCCCCTTACTTAAACGTAACGCGCCGTAGAAACCTCAAATCGAGGTTTTGTTTCTAACTGCTGTAGGATACACCTGTCAACAAGAAGGTAGAAGAGCTGACCCACAAAACTGCTGGTCAATAACTTTAACAGCCATCTTCTGTACTATCTGGGTAAGTGAGTTCAAACATTATGAAATATCTCGACCAGAATAATCTGTTCGTGCCAGCCAGCATAGATTTCGAAAATATCAATGATGCAAAACCCTTCTCTCGTTTTTCCCACATCACGTCCTGAAACCGACGGATGAAAACCATAATTTGGATACAGTATTTCTCAACGCCCTAAAAGGCACTTGACCCAGCGCCACATCGACGCTGATTTAGGACAACACAATCATTTCGAGTATCAAACATAATTTCTGACCGGACTGAGGATGTCTCGGTAAGGTGTACTTTATCTTGCAAAGAGAGTCATCGCCAGGTGTGCCCCAAGGAAGTGTGATGGGACCCCTGCTGTTCATGTTGTTCATTAATGACCTAGCAGTTAATTAAAATGAACTACTGTCTGAAAAAGCTGCAGAATTATTCAGTTATATCTTGATAAGATTTCAGATTGATGTGAAAGTTGGAAACACGTTTTAATTCTTCATTCAACAAATGTTCACTCAACGCAAGGAAGACACGTAGAATTCTCCGACTACAGTGTCACTGAGTAACAAATGAAAGCAGTAACTCATGTAAATACTTGGATAAAACAGTTTGTTCAAGTCTGAAATGGAACCATCACTTACGCCGTCACTCGTAGGGCAGGTGGCAGGATTCAGCTCATTGGTTCGATTCTGGGAAAATGCAGTCAGTCTACAAAAGACACTGCTTAGAAAGGACTTGTGCAGTCTATACTACAATATCCCTCCAGCGTGTTTGACCTCTACCAGAGGGATACATACTGATTCTGTATGGTTCTCAAGGCAATATTATTTCATTCTTCATGGAAAATAGCGCCTATTTCATATAACGATGATGGAAGTAAACAACGACTGCACAGCGCCTTCTAAATAGATCGCGAAGTCTCGGTAATATTGAGCACTGGTGACTGTGCTCACAGTGGAATTAAGGTGAGCAGGGCCTCTATCATCATTGAGCACAGCATCCCAGCTGTATACGGGATGGACCAGAGTAACCAACATGTTCACATAATCCTTGGCAGTAATGCAGCCTTGCAGAGTAACGATGGGACCAATGGCATACCACGGTAAGGCTACCCAAATCATTAGAGAAGCCCCACTATGTTTCGATGCTAGGAGGCAAACTCCGCCAGATATTAATGTGAAATAAGACTCATCCGACCAGATGATTTTCTTCCATTACTCTATTATAGAAGAGATTTATGTTTTCAGCTCCATATGGGTATTTGGCTCGCTGAGGTGTGGGTCTGAAAACCCAGTTCCCCTTCCTATCCCCTGCTTTTCGAGCTTCATTCGTCTTGTGTCGGTGCTGACGAGGTTCGCGAGTGCTAAATTTAGTTTTGCAGTGACATTTGCAGCTGTCGTCCTGTTACTTCGTCACAATCCTCTATAACGACCGGCCGTCACGATCACTCGAGACACGCTTTCGTCCACATTGTTAGTTATCGGAAGATGATTTTCTGTTTTCCCTGAACCTTTGAATTGCACCTAAAATTGACATCCCAAAACTGATCTGATCCTAAGGTTGACAATTTTGGCACCTCAAATATTTTTTATTTAAGTTTAGTTGCAAACATTTATAGTAGATGTAAATCTACTTAAGTACATTTAGATACAGTCCTTTAAAAATTAAAGTTTCTTACTAAATTGTTGATTATCTTTAAAAAGGTCCGTAAAGGCAAGGAGTTTACTACTGAAAAATAATTGTTACTAAAGAACATCAGAATCAAATGTATCAGACCTACCTTTCTTATACATTAGAGACTTTTTGAAAAGATATTTGATCATTTCCTCTGTCACTGATAGAATAATTTCAGCTGCTTTGCAACACCAGGGATATCTACTTCTAAATTATGTTTGGAGCTGTTCTCATTTTGAAATCTGGATTATTTACTTCGTCTTCTTTGGTGAAGGAATTTCGGAAAATGCATTTACTAACTCAACTTTAGTGGCACTGTTATCAGTAAGGTTACCGTCACTGTCGCGCAGTAAAGGTACTTAATGAGCCTTTCCGCTGGTTTACTTAACATGGGACCAGTATCTCTTTGGATTTTCCGCCACATTTCTAGAGTGAATTTTGTTGTGGAAATTATTAAATGCATATCGCATTGAAATCCGCACCAAATTTCGAGCCTCAGTAAAACTTCACCAATCTAGGAAATATTGCGTTCGTCTAAATTATACGTGTCTTTAGCGGTGCTCCTGCAACAGCTTTCTGTTGTTTTGTGTACCGAATACCTCGAGTGCTGTTGATACTATTTCTTTGCACTTAAGCCACATATGGTCTTCATTTACATAGTTTGGAAGTATTGGAGACTATCTCTTAGAAAGACATCACCCGAATTTTAGCTTCTTTTATAAATAGAAATATTTCGCGTTTAGTTTTGGTGAATTTCTTTGTTACGGAACTGAGCCTCACTACGACTGCGTGTTCACTAATCCCTGTATCCGTCGTGATGCTCAGGATTATTTGTGGCTAAGAGTTCAAGTGTGTTTTCGTAACCATTGACAATTTGAATGGCCTCGCCAACTAATTGTTAAAAAAAATTTAAAAAAAGCATTTAGAACAATTACGGAAGTTGTTTTCTATTTACAATAGGGTGTATGAAACCGTATTTTTGTCAACATGCGTAAGGTAGATTGAAGTAACTGCCAACTATTATTGTATGAGTAGAGTACCTATTTGTGATGAGACTTAAGTTTTCTTTGAACTGTTCAGCAACTGTTTCATCTCAGACAGGGGGTCGGTAAAAGGAGCCAGTTATTAATTTATTCCGGTTGTCGAATTTAACCTCTGCCCATACTAAGTCACAGGAACTATCTGCATCAAAGTGAGCTTACATTATTTTTCCTTAAGTTGTCCTTCTTGTTTCTGTTGTAGTTCAGATAATTACAATTACGGCTTTTCCCTCCAGAACCTAAGATGCTTTCTCTGTGACCCTGTAAATACCAGAGCTAAACAATGTAGAACAACAACGTACGTTACAAGCGTAGAATTCTGTATTACTTCATTTCCTTTTTTCTAACATTTTAAAATTGTAAGTCGACTATAGATGACATGTCAGTCATAGATGTTCTTATCTCGATTTAGTGAACGTGTTTTCATTTAAGTTTTGAACATTGCTCCGCTACACTTTATTAACTAATGTTTTTAGAGAGTAAATTAATATGGAGTATGTCGTTCTTCTTTTCAAACATTCACATACCCATTTATTCTTTTCCTATTGTCTTTTGGGTATCCAGTTGTAGTAATTAAAGTAGGCACAAATGCAGTGCAGAAAAAGAAATGATTAGCATACATTCGCATTCTCGTTACATCGTTCCTTTCTTGTTACTCCCATGCAGATGGACTGTTTCTATCGCAATAAGTAAGCGTGAAAGGAAGCTACCGTACAGACAGAGGAATCTATATTTATACTTGGCAGAACTAATGACATACTAACATAATCGCCGGTACTGCTTTCGTTTCCCAAAAGTTATAAATATTTCGATTTCGGAAAAGAAGCTCTGTATTTGGCCAAGATGTCGAAGAAGAAGGTCCCTTACGTACTGGTTGTATCGAGTAAGATGTGGAGACAGCGGTTTGAAAGCGGACAGAGGTAGTGCGGGGAAGGGGGTCCCTTACCTGAGGGATCGCTACTCAAGCTACCAGGCGAAGGGGCAAGTGTGGCAAATATCCGGCGTGGCAAATGTCCGGCGTGGCAAATGTCCGGCATTCAGCGATACAGATGGCCGTACCGTAGGCGCAACCACAACGGAGGGGTATCTGTTGAGAGGCCAGACAAACGTGTGGTTCCTGAAGAGGGGCAGCAGCCTTTTCAGTAGCTGCAGTGGCAACAGCCAGGATCATTGACTGATCTGGCCTTGTAACACTAAACAAAACGGCCTTGCTGTGCGGGTACTGCGAACGGCTGAAAGCAAGGGGAAACTACAGCCATAATTTTTCCCGAGGGTATGCAGCTTTACTGTATGATTAAATGATGATGGCGTCCTCTTGGGTAAAATATTCCGGAGGTAAAATAGTCCCCCATTCGGATCTCCGAGTGGGGACCACGCAGAAGTACATCGTTATCAGGAGAAAGAAAACTGGCGTTTTACGGGTCGGAGCGTGGAATGTCAGACCCCTTAATCGGGCAGGTAGGTTAGAAAATGTAAAAAGGGAAATGGATAGGTTAAAGTTAGATATAATGGGAATTAGTGAAGTTCGGTGGCAGGAGGAACAAGACTTTTGATCAGGTGAATACAGGGTTATAAATGCAAAATCAAATAGGATTAATGTAGGAGTAGGTTTACTAATGAGTAAAAAAATAGGAGTGCGGGTAAGCTGCTACAAACAGCATAGTGAATGCATTATTGTGGCCAATATAGACGAAGCCCAGGCCTACTACAGTAGTACAAGTTTATATGCCAACTAGCTCTGCAGATGATGAAGAAATTGATGAAATGTATGATGAGATAAAAGAAATTATTCAGGTAGTGAAAGGAGTCGAAAATTTAATAGTCATGGGTGACTGGAATTCGATAGTAGGGAAAGGGAGAGAAGGAAACATAGTAGATGAATATGGATTGGGGCTAAGAAATGAAAGAGGAAGCCGTCTGGTAGAATTTTGCACAGAGCATAACATAATCATAGCTAACACTTGGTTCAAGAATCATAAAAGAAGGTTGTATACATGGTACAATCCTGGAGATACTAGAAGGTATCAAATAGATTATATAATGGTAAGACAGAGATTTAGGACAAGGTTCTAAATTGTAAGACATTTCCAGGGGCAGATGTGGACTCTGACCACAATCCATTGGTTATGAACTGTAGCTTAAAATTGAAGAAACTGCAAAAAGGTGGGAATTTAGGGAGATGGGACCTGGATAAACTGACTGAACCAGAGGTTGTAATGAGTTAATGAGTTGCAGGGAGAGCATAAGGGAACAATTGACAGGAATGAGGGAAACAAATACAGTAGAAAAAGAATGGGTAGCACTGAGGGATGAAATAGTGAAGGCAGCAGAGGATCAAGTAGGTAAAAAGTCGAGGGCTAGTAGAAATCCTTGGGTAACAGCCAAGATATATTGAATTTAATTGATGTGGGGGAAAATATAAAAATGCAGTAAATGAAGCAGGAAAAAAGGAATACAAACGTCTCAAAAATGAGATCGACAGGAAGTACAAAATGGCTAAGCAGGTATGGGCTACAGGACAACTGCAAGGATGTAGAGGCTTATCTCACTAGGGGTAAGATAGGTACTGCCTACAGGAAAATTAAAGAGACCTTTGGAGAAAAGAGAACCACTTGTATGAATATCAAGAGCACAGATGGAAACCCAGTTCTAAGCAAGGAAGGGAAAGCAGAAAGGTGGAAGGAGTATATAGAGGGTCTATACAAGGGCGATGTACTTGAGGACATTATTATGGAAATGGAAGAGGATGTAGATGAAGATGAAATGGGAGATATGATACTGCGTGAAGCGTTTGACAGAGCACTGAAAGACCTAAGTCGAAACAAGGCTCCGGGAGTAGACAACATTCCATTAGAACTACTGACAGCCTTGGGAGAGCCAGTCCTGACAAAACTCTACCATCTGGTGAGCAAGGTGTGAGAGACAGGCGAAATACTCTCAGTTTTCAAGAAGAATATAATAATTCCAATCCCAAAGAAAGCAGGTATTGACAGATGTGAAAGTTACCGAACTATCAGTTTAATAAGTCACAGCTGCAAAATACTAACGCGAATTCTTTACAGACGAATGGAAAAACTGGTAGAAGTCGACCTCTAGGGAGATCAGTTTGGATTTCGTAGAAATATTGAAACACGTGAGGCAATACTGACCCTACGACTTATCTTACAAGCTAGATTAAGGAAAGGTAAACCTACGTTCCTAGCATTTGTAGACTTAGAGAAAGCTTTTGACAATGTCGACTGGTTTACTCTAGTTCAAATTCTAAAGTTGGCAGGGGTAAAACACAGGGAGCGAAAGGCTATTTACAATTAATACAGAAACCAGATGGCAGTTATAAGAGTCGAGGGGCACGAAAAGGAAGCAGTGGTTGGGAAGGGAGTGAGACAGAGTTGTAGCCTCTCCCCGATGTTATTCAATCTGTGTATTGAGCAAGCAGTAAAGGAAACAAAAGAAAAATTCGGAGTAGGCATTAAAATTCATGGAGAAGAAATAAAAGCTTTGAGGCTCGCCGATGACATTGTAATTGTGTCGGAGACAGCAAAGGACTTGAAAGAGCACTTGAACGGAATGGATAGTGTCTTGAATGGAGGACATAAGATGAACGTCAACAAAAACAGAACGAGGTTAATGGAATGTAGTCGAATTAAGTCGGGTGATGCTGAGGGAATTAGATTAGGAAATGAGACACTTAAAGTAGTAAAGAACTTTTGCTATTTGGGGAATAAAATAACTGATGATGGTCAAAGTAGAGAGGATATAAAATGTAGACTGGCAATGGCAAGGAAAGCGTTTCTGAAGAAGAGAAATTTGTTAACATCGAGTATAGAATTAAGGGTCAGGAAGTCGTTTTTGAAAGTATTTGTATGGAGTGTAGCCATGTATGGAAGTGAAACATGGACGATAAATAATTTGGACAAGAAGAGAATAGAAGCTTTCGAAATGTGGTGCTAAAGAAGAATGCTGAAGATTAGATGGGTAGATCACAACTAATAAGGAGGTATTGAGTAGAATTGGGGAGAAGAGGAGTTTGTGGCACAACATGACTAGAAGAAGGGATCGGTTGGTAGGACATGTTCTGAGGCATCAAGGGCTCGCCAATTTAGTATTGGAGGGCAGCGTGGAGGGTAAAAATCGTAGAGGGAGACCAAGAGATGAATACACTAAGCAGATTCAGAAGGATGTAGGTTGCAGTAGTTACTGAGAGATGAAGAAACTTGCACAGGATGGAGTAGCATGGAGAGCTGCATCAAACGAGTCTCAGGACTGAAGACGACAACAACAACAACTGTATACGGTAAAGAATTTCGGCATGATGCCTCTTGAAATGTCAGCAGCACTTGGGCTCCTTTTATTAATGTAGCATCCACCACACGACGACCGACGTAATGCACCCACAGCTCCATAGATCTGATCACGTCTGACACTTGCCACGTATCGAAGACATGGAACGGCTGCCGTTCGTGGTCAGATGCTACACCGCCACATGTAGGCTTGGCTAGTAGCTGCAGTAATGGCTCTGGTTCAAATGGCTCTGAGCACTATGAGACTCAACATCTGTGGTCATCAGTCCCCTAGAACTTAGAACTAATTAAACCTAACTAACCTAAGGACATCACACACATCCATGCCCGAGGCAGGATTCGAACCTGCGACCGTAGCAGTCGCGCGGTTCCGGACTGAGCGCCTAGAACCGCTAGACCACCGCGGCTGGCAGCTGCATTTATGTCCAAGCATTTATTCCTCTCGGTGATTCCATATTTTTGTCCGACTCCTGTATATGTTGAGATCAATGTGAAATATCTAACTTCTGCCGAATTGTGATGTACTGCCGTTTAGAACCTCTGCAAAGCAGAAACTGCAATAGTGAACACAATGAACTTAATCTACAGGGTGATCATAATTAAAGTTAAACTTTCAAAGCGCTGTAGAAATAACATCACTGGTCAGAATGACATCAGATTGCAATGGAATATTATCGGAGAAGGGGAAGAACATATGGGAGAAGAAAAAAAATGGTGTGCAATTGATCAATAGAGGGCGCTATATGTGTCAGAATACGTAAATGAAAAAACCTCTCACGTGCACGACCCATTGAGGTGGTTTATACACGCAGGGGACAATGCTTTTCCTCCTTTCACGTCTGCAACGTTCGTCATGTCTCAATGCAGGATCGCGCTCTGCTTCTAAAGCAGTATTACGAGACTGATGACTGTACACACGTCGATCTGTTGAAGTTCCCCACATTGAAGGGTTCAAAAAAAGGCGTTGGTCCCATGACTGCCGTGCGTATGGAGAAAATGATTCGGAAATTCGAAAAGACAGGTTCTTTTGATGTGCAACCTGGTAGAGACGGAGAAAAGGATTCGGAAATTCGAAAAGACGGTTTTTTTTATGTGCAACCTGGTAGAGGGACGAAACAAACTGATTCGACGACAGTGGAAGCAGTTGCCACAGAAAATTCAGGAGGAGACGAGTGGTGGTGTGCAAAAGTCTAGTGCACGGAGATGTCCCCGAATATTGGACATACCCGTGAGCACGGTGCGTAAAATCCTGCGAAACATCCTTCTTTGCTTCCATTCAAAATTAGCCGTGTGCACCAGTTGCTTCCTGCTGACCTGCCAGCGAGAGAGACCTTTTCTTTAGAGTTTCTTGCATGGAATTGGATAGTGACTGGCTGCGGAAAATTTTGTGGACTGACGAAGTCCACCAATATCTGACAGGATATGTCAATAACAGGATATGTCAATACACAGAATTGTCGAATATGGGCAACGGAAAATCCACACGCAAACAAACCAGTATCCTGAAAAGATCACTGTGTGGTGCGGGTTTACGACATCATTTATCATAATGCCATATTTTTTCGGAGAGACAAGGGCTTCCGGTCCTGTTATCTGCACCGTCACTGGTAAGCGCTATGAGAGTCTTTTGGGCAACCACGACATTCCAGCTCTCCAACAGCGGATGATATTCGAAATGGTTCAAATGGCTCTGAGCACTATGGGACTTAACATCTATGGTCATCAGTCCCCTAGAACTTAGAACTAATTAAACCTAACTAACCTAAGGACATCACACACATCCATGCCCGAGGCAGGATTCGAACCTGCGACCGTAGCAGTAGCGCGGCTCCGGACTGAGCGCCTAGAACCGCTAGACCACCGCGGCCGGCGTGGATGATCTTAATCCGTGTGACTGCTGGCTGTGGAGCTATCTTAAAGATGCTGTGTTCAGTGTTCCGATGGCAAAATTAGCTGCATTGAAGTCACGCACTGCGTAACACATTCAGAACGTGACTCTGGAAACACTTCGATCAGTTGTGGAACATGCTCTTTCTCGATTTCAACTTGTTGCAGAAAACGGTGGACAGCATACTGAACACGTTTTGCGCCAGCACACAGAAATTAATAATCCGATTTGATTTTGATTGATGCTTTTTGTGCGGTTTTTCGCTTCAGGGCAATTACAAACCGATTTTTCCCATCCACCTTGTCGTGGTGGATCGGCTTACGTAACCAACAGTATTACACCTGTACAACCATGAACACTGAGTAGTACAGTTTGTTTAATGTCTAACGTATACCTTAGGCATTCACTTATCATTTGTAGTCGACCACTATTAAATTATGTCACTTAGAGCGCCATCTATTGCTACATTTTATAACTATTTATTTTTCTTCGTTCATACGTTTTCCCCCTTCTCTGTTGCAACTTGACGTCATTCTGACCAGAGGTGTTGTTTCTAAAGCGGTTTGAAAGATTAATTTTAATTATAATCACCCTGTATATTACCAATATTTGGATTAATCTCATGTGCAAGTTGCTTACAAATTTCAAGGACATAAAATTTTGATTTCCACACTTTCGTATAATTTTGAATTATTCGAAAAATTTTAATGCTGTCATAATCTACTTATTTAGAGATATAACCTTACGTTAAAGGTTTAAAGCTATAAGTCAAGTATAAAACTTAGAAAATGTGTGTATGTTTTAAGAAAGGATACTTGACTCTGTGGAAATTACACAATACTTGAGAATGAGTGTACTTGGCGACTTAGAACAACATTTGCTCATAATTTCAGACTTTCACGAAAAGTTTTCTCGCAATACCGCACAGAATAAGGAAAGGAATAAAGTTTATCGTTTACTATATTTTCACTGTTCATATAGAAAAATTTCAGCCTCAAGCGTGAAGTTCCCATTCATTATTTCTGTTTTACTAATTCTATTCAAAACACATTTTTCAGACAGTATTCACATACACCAATGAATGCGCGTGCATAATTAGATCATTGTACGATGTTTGTACGATGTGGAAAGTGGCAATTGATTCTAAAAAATAAAACGTGTGCAGTCCTTAACATGAGAACCAAAAGGAAATCGCTAAATTTGGATTAAACTTCAAATCACACAAATCTAAAGGCTGTGAATTCAGCTGAATACTTAGGGGATTTTTGGAAATTTTTGGTAAGTTCCTAAGGGACCAAACTGCTATGGCCATCGGTCCCTAGTCTTACACACTACATAATCTAACTTAAACTAACTTACGCTAACGACAACACACACACCCATGCCCGATGGCGGACTCGAACCTGCGATGGGGGTAGCCGCGCGAACCGTGGCAAGACGCCCTAGACCGCACAGCTGCAAGCGGCAATACTTAGGGATTACGATTACAAATACTGGATTAGTATTCCAGGAGTAAGGGGGCTACAAAAAGCATTGTGCGATGTTATGACAATGCAGGCAACACTACATTGTGGCGTATCAAGAAAGTACACCGCTCAGTTTCCCAGTATCTCTCCATATCGAGATGCGGCTAGTGACCCGCTTGGCACGCTTTCTGGCATGTAGCTCTTGGCCTCCGACGAAAAATGTGGCGTACCTCAGGAGAATGAATTATGCATTTTTGGAAGAAGAAATTATCTCGTCTCCCAGCCATGTATAAAGTGCGCGCGCGGAAAGAAATAGGAGCGGTGTCCGCCGGACAAATGTTATCGGCCCTAAACGTCAACAGCCAAGTTATTGCGGGCCGTTCGCTGTAAACGCAGAGCTAGCATAAATCCCTGGGAGCGAGCGGCCTCCTCGGGAATGTTTCCGTTATTGATACCAACATCTTTCTTCAGGGCACTAAAACTAAAATAAGTAAGAAAAGAAAGGAAGAATGAGAAACTCTCTAGAATGAGTAACTCGCCATGTTTCAAGAAGACACAAGGTAGTAAGTTGTCAGACCTACGAAAAGCTCTGTCACGCGTCGGTCTACGACATTTACATTGGTATTAGTTGAACACTGGTGGTTCTAAACCACAGTTTACTCCCAACTGCCATTTCTTTGCTGGGAAAAAAATGTTGCCTGTGACGATTACACCCGTCTCACTGCCACACGTTGTAGACTAAATTAATGTGTCCGCCAGTCAAAATCCTGAATAATCACCTTTTGCAGTTCGAGACATGCAGGAAGACTGTCAGTGAGGCTCTGAAAGGTACAGCCACGGATGTGGGGTCATACCGACTGCAGTCCCATGGCTAGCTGCGCCAAGCTTCTCGGTTGGTGATTCATGGCGCGAGCAGATCGATCGAGGTAGTCTCACAGATACTCGGTTGGATTTAAATCCGGGGAGTCTGGTGACAAGGGGAGTACGGCAAACCCACCCTGGTGCTGTTCAAACCACGCACTTACATTGCGAGCTGTCTGACAAGTTGCATTGTGCTGCTGGAAGATGCCATCGTGGTGAGGAAAAACAAATGTCTGTAGCGGTGTACATGGTCCCCAAAGGTAGATACATACTTGTGTTGATCCACAGTGCCTTCCGGAACGCGGAGATCGATCAGGGAATGCCAAGAGAACATTCCCCAGACCATAATGTTCCACTTTGGCTGCAAGGTCCGTACTTTCTAACGTTTCACGCCGTACACGCCAACGGCCGTCCGCCCAGTGGTGCATAAAAACATGATTCACCTGAAGAGGCCGTATGTGGCCACTCAGTGAATATCCAGTTGCGCTATTGGCGTACGAAGTCCAGCCATCGTCGCCGATGAACATCAGTCAGCATGGTTGCATGAATCAGGCGCCTACTGCGGAGGCCTATTCGAAGCAACTTTCAATGAACGGTCTTTGAGAAAACACAGTTGAACCGTGATTTTACTTTCAAAATGTTTTCTTAAAGAATTTACTTTATTTCCTGGCGATTCATCAAGAACATTAACACATTTAATCACACTAGGTGAGCGTGGAAGAAGTTTCCAGGAAGTAACTGATGGAAAATTACCTTTAACAAATGTGAATTTATTCCTAAAAGCTTTTTCAAAACAGATTTAAAATTATAAACAGAAAAGCACACTCTAGATATCAAGTCACAATTTAACAAATATGAATTTCATTGCTAAAGCCTTTTCAAAACAGATTTAAAATTATAAGCAGAAAAGCACCCTCGAAATATCAAGTTGCAGCTTTATTTAGAGGCAAAAACAATATTAACAGTAGGAGCCTTCGGGCTGAGAAGCTTGACCGCTCCCTCTCAACACGGCCGTAGTCATGACCGCTCACAACAACCTCTGAAAGAGTACACTGGTGCAAATCTGCAACACACCAGATTACTTTAAACAAAACAAAAAATTAACAAGTCATACAAACATATAAACTACGCACCCCGTAAGATGAATGGCAATGGTACAACCCACAAATTATTTGCCCCTGAAAGTGTAATTTGTTTTTTTTTTTTAAATGACAATTTAAATAAAACCCTTAAAATGCCGACTTACATAAAATGTACAACATGCTCTACATTATACATATACCAACTCGCAAGATGATAGGCAAGATAAAAACATATTTCAATAATTCGGCCTTTAAGCAATAAATTCGTTAACACCGAATCCGACAAACATTACAGAGGCAGCTATTAACGTACGGCAGACCAACAGAGAGGCAGACACTAACTGCCTAGCAAATGCAGACGAGCGACCGACGAGCAAGCTGGGGGCGAGAGACAGACCAAGAAAACAAGTAGAATTTAACAAGTAAACGAAACAACATATCACGAACCACTCAACTTCTAATAAACTGCGATGTCTGGCGAAGATCTGGCGCAGCACCCTCAAAACGCTCTCCCTAACCGTCCGCAGTCAGCCGCTTCAACGGACGCAGGAAGGCGCGCCGATCTCCCGTCTCACGGCGTCGCAACTCGTACCGGCCAGACTGATGTCGTGGGTTGATTCCTGTCGCTCTCGTGCCGGCCGCGAAGCCACTACCGCTCGCTATACGGCGCGGCCCACTGGACTGACGTGGCGACCTCACATGCGCCGACGCTCCAGGCGGACAATTCATCTGGTGTCTCAGTGCGCGACCGACCAACCGCTCGTTCCGACCGCCAATGCCCATTGCCTGAGCAAACTCGAACAGACTGGCGGCCTAAAAATACTAGCACTCTGGACGACAGACAAGACACTGGCTGGCCCACACTGACCCGGATGACCAACTGCCCAGACTCGCCCCCTCGTGCCGGCTTTAAAGTTTGATCCACACGGCAGACATACCAGAACTCCAAACGACGGACAGACACTAACTGCTGCGCACTGCCCCGGCTGACCAACTGACCAGACTCGCCGAGACTGACATACAGCCCAACTGCCCCTGGCGAGTTTTTTTTTTTCCTTTATTGTGTTTCAATTCCCCATCGGGGCGGGCTGGCAGCAGCATAGGCGCTGCTCTTCAGCCGAAAGACAGAAAAAAACATTAGAAGACATTTAAAAACAGCAAAGGAGAGAATAAGGTGAACATAGATATAAAAAAGGGGGAACAACATGGAAGGCAATAGATAAAAAACGGGGTGACTGTAAAATGGAGATAAAAAACTGTTTAAAAGTAGCACATACAAAAAGCCACACACTGCGACGGTTAAAAGAACACAAGGCACAGTATGACTGGAGCATAAAGGTAGCGACAGATGGCATAGCACATAACATAACACTGACGGCGAACCGCAAGGCAGGACACAATTAAAATCACATCTCTTACGCATACGAGAAACAGCACTAAACACAACACTGATGTGGCACACTGATGATGAACAATACAGAGGATCTGCCTGGCGCTAGGAGATGAGGGAGACCTGAAGAAGGGAGGGGGGGGAAGAGATGGGGGAGGTGAGCAGGAGGCGCGCGGAAGAGGGCCAGGTAGGGAGGGATGTGGGAAGGAGAGAGGCAAGTATGGGGTGCAGGGTCTCAGGGGAGGGGGGACGGAGGAAAATCCGCTCTGGGAGAAGGAGGAAAGAGGAAAAGGTGGCCCTGGGGAGGGGGGGGGGGAACAAGGCCAGGTTATAGTTGGAAGGAAGGGTAGATGTCACAGCGAAGTTCGTCATCCGGGAGGGGGAGGCGTTGGAAATTGCCCTGATGAAGGAGATGGAGGGTGTGGAGGTGGAGAGAGGGAGGGATACAGCGATAGAGGCGCGGCAACGGGCGTGGGCTGGAGAGGAAGGAGGAAACCAGAGGGTGCGGGGGATCGAGCCTGCGAACAATGTAAAGGATGCCCCCCTGGCGAGCTTATAGCGCCCCTTAAATGCACTTGAACAGGCACCCTTTCCCACCAGAGGGCGACACCAAAGCTGCGATTACCACAGCGGCGCCACCTCCAGAAACGGAGAGCGACTGCTTCACACTACGCGCTGCGGCCCACTTTTCAAAACAGCAATTTTTACTACGGCTCAGCTGTTGGTAGCGGCCTGGTTCATCTGGGCGGTCATTTTCACGTTTATTCGCCCATACACGTCCTCTCAGCCATCCATTACCTCTACCATCTATGGCCCGTGGCGCGCAACTGTTGCCTCAGCGCCGCTTTTATTAGTGACATTTTGCCATCTATGGTATAGCCACGGTTGCTCACGAAATGTCTACAAACTTAGCGTTTTTGGAAATACTTGCACCCATGGACCGGAAGCCAAAATTCATTCCCTTCTGGACGTCCCAAAAACTGCTGAGTTTCCGCGTTATAACAACGACAGCACTCTTTACGGCGACCTCCCGAAACGCCACACGTACCATCTACTGCTACAGCTGTCACTGATTGGTGGTGGAACAACAGTTCTCGTGTCTGTAGCGCTTATTTCGTTATTAAATACTAGAGTAGTCGTGCTTCAAAATTATTCACAGGATGAAGTCAACTCTGCAATCTATTAATTCGCTAGTCTCACAAAAATGTAATCAATTTAACCATACTTTTCAAGCTAAAATTATCTCATTATATACTGTGATATTTCACCCACTACTTGATCCAAACAGGTTACTAATGGCGGAATGCTAGTTCTCTCAGTGACATTCATATCCATTTCCAGTGAGCGCTACACCTATTCCACTCTGCAGGTGGATATATCAACATTTATCACTATTCTCAACACATATATTCACCATAAGTTAACAGTTGTTAGTCATCTCTGGAGATCTCATTGGAAAGAACTTTTCTTGCGAAAGGCTAGATTCCAGGATCCATTCGCGATTGAGCACACAGTAGTAATCGGCTTCGTACTTTTTGAAAGATTCGCTCTCTAACTTGCTTTGGGATGTCTTTACCAAATATGACGTGTTAGTGGTTTAAGAACTTCTAGCACTGTACTCGATAACGGCGAAAAAGCCGAAATCTAGATTGTACAGAAGGAAAATAACATAATGTACAGTAAAATTGTGGTATTTTTTTTAATTTCTGTTTTACTGTGGCTCAGCTTCATCAAAATTTTTTAGTACTGATAGTGTTCAGCAATGAAATGAACTGCAGTGATGCCGAACAAGACTCTGCCTACCAAGAGAAGTAGTTAGTGTGTCTGACCGCTCTGCGAAGGACTGAGTTCGTTTCCCGTTACAGCCATCCTGGGAGGACTGGAGCGTGTTGCACTCTGCTACTTGATGCCAAGCGAGGAGCTACTTGACCGAGTAGTAGCTCCTCCAGGTTATCCAGGTCACGTAAACTGAGAACGGCCGGGTGAGTGATGTGCTGATCCCACGACCTCCCATACCGCGTCTAGTGACACCATAGACGGAGGGTGACACTGTAGTTGGTCGATACCGTTGGGCCTGCAAGGGACTGTACGCGGGGCATCCGTTTACGATGCCGAGCAAGAAACTCATTGCTACACGGCATACACACCTTATACTGAGATGACGAAAGTCATGGAATAACGTGTCGGGCCTCCTTTTGCCCCACGTAGTGCAGCAGCTCCACGTGGCAGTGACTCAATAAGTCACTGGAAGTCCCCTGTAGAAATATTGAACCATACGGCCTCTATAGCCGCCCATAATTACGAAAATGTTGTCGGTGAACGATTTTGTTCACGAAGTGACTTTTCGACTATGTCTCGTAAACGTTCGATGTGATTGATGGCGGTCGATCGGGGCGGCCAAATCGTACGCTCGAACTGTCCAGAATGTTCTTCAAACCAATTGCGAACAATTGTCACCCGGTGACATGGCCCATTGTCATCCACAAAAATTCCATCGTTGTTTGGAAACAGGTTTGAACGGCTGCATATGGTCTCCAAGTAGCAGAACATACACACTTCTGGGCAATGATCGGTGCAGTTAGACCAAAGAACCCAGCCCATTCCATGTAAACCGAGCTCACTCCATTATGGAGCCATCACCAGCTTGCACACTGCTTTCTTGACAACCTGGGTCCACGGTTCGTGGAATCTGCACCACAGCTCTTATCAACAGAAATCGGGACTCATTTGATCAATCCCAGATTTTCCAGTCGTCTAGAGTTCAACCAGAAGTTCACGAACCCAGGTGAGGCACTGGCCGGGGTGGCCGAGCGGTTCTAGGCGCTACAGTGTGGAACCGCGCTGCTGCTATGATCGCAGGTTCGAATCCTGCCTCGGGCATGGATTGATGTTCTTAGGTTAGTTAGGTTTAAGTAGTTCTAAGTTCTAGGGGACTGATGGCCTCAGAAGCTAAGTCCCGTAGTGCTCAGAGCCATTTTTGAACTGGCAACTCTACGCAAATGACGCTGCTGTCGATCGTTAAGTGAAGGCCGTTGGCCACTACGTTACCTGTGTTGGGATGTAATGCCTGAAATCTGATATTCTCGGCACACGCCTGACATTGTGGAGCTTGTAATATTCAATTATCTTACTATTTCAGAAATGGAATGTCCCATGCGTCTACCTCAAGCTACCATTCCCTCTTCAGAGTCTGTTATTTCCAGTCGCGCAGCCGTAATCGTGTTGGAAGACTTTTCACATTGAGCACTTGAGTACAAATGACAACTCCATCAATTCACTGCCCTTTTTATCTTGTATACTCGATACAATTGCCATCTGTATATGAGCATATCGCTCACCCACAATTTTTGTCACCTCAGTGTAGTTAAGAGGTAGCCGTTGTGTTCGGGAGTTCTGGTGATAGAGACATTAAACAGGTCGGCATCTTATATAACGGGGACGGCATCACATATATCAGCATATATCAGTGGCAGTTGAGCGAGCAACACGTACTTTATCACCGCGTTTTGTAGCGGCAGTGGTATGGGTGTCGTAGGCATGAACAGATCTTCTCCATGGTAGAGCAGGATCGAATCTTTTCACGTGCAATAGCATCGGCGAAAACCGTAAACAATCACGTTTTGATGAGAGACGTCGTCTGCAGCTGTTGAGTATTGGGAAAGTAGGGAAATAGAGTGCAGCAAACCACACGCCAGTCCACAGCTAGACAGCAAGCATTTCCTCTTCATGTCGTACGGAAGCCGCTGCACCGCCGCTGCTAAAAGTGTCAGAGATTAACTGGAACGTAACTCTTTATTAGATGAATTAGGGAACTGTCACGCGCACCGTAAAGGGGATAATTAATATGTCAATCAAATTCACTGAAATCAAATCAGTGAAGCCTATTTGGATGAAGTAAATAAAGATCCGATAGCATTGAATGATATCAGTGAAAATCGTTCAGAGATGCTGATCTAGCATTTTAGTGTATATGTCGTGAGAAATGAAATTGTTTGCCTAATGGGATCCGACCCAAGATTCCCTACTTATGCCAAGTACTCTTCCTGGGTTTAGGGAAATATCTAGCTGCAGTGTTCGCAAGAAATGGGAGGAAGCATCAATGACTCAAAATTTCAGTCAGGCTGTAAGCTGTGCTCGACCCTCAGTTTTTTCTGTTTTTTTTTAATCTACATTTTTCACGACATTTTCATTATACGTAAGTATCAATTAAAGATTCGCTGAATTTCAACGCTAAGTGGAAGCGAGGAAATTTGCAGAATAAGCCGAATGAAGTAAACTGTCAAATGAGCACAGAATATAGATTGAAAGGAAACTGTGATGATGACGAAGTCCCATGCTTCTTGACAGAGCGTAGGGGGACGATGCGGGAGACCTGCTCCGCTTTACTAGGTAAGGTCCTAGTGGAGGTGGTTTGCCGTTGCCTTCCTCCGACCGCAATGGGGATGAATAAAGAGTAATGAGAAGCAGCCTAAATAGGGTCAGCGGTATACTCACAATCAGTATCAAAACTGGGTGCCACAAAGTAGACAAAAATTTCTGCTACTTTGGAAGAAAGTCAACACATGGTGTGCAAATCAAGAAGAATGTAAAAAACGGACTACCACTGGCCAAATGACAAATATATCTATTACTATAAAAAAATCAGCCTCAATTTGAAGTGGAATTTTAGAATTTACATTCGAACCACAGCTTATGTGGAAGTGAACCATATACGTTGAGGAAACCAGAAAAAAATAGAGTAGTCTGAGATGTAGCTGAAAATTAGGTGATAAGAAAAGAGGAGGTTCTCCCTAGCGTCATCGAGGAAAGAAATGTGTGGAAAACACTGAGAAGAAGAAGGTATAAGATGATATAGGACTTACGTTAAGACATCAGGGAGTAACCTTCATGGTACTAAAGTAGCTGAGGATGAGAACTGTAGGAGAAGACATAGACTGAAATACTCCCAGCAGATAATTTAGGATATTACGTGCATGTGCCACTCAGACATAAAGATGTGGGCACATAATAGGAAGTCGTCACAGGCCGCATCATTCCAGCCAGAAAACTGATGACCCAGAATAAAAAGGTATATCAGTTGGTTATTATTAGATCCTTGGTTCTGAAATTAACTTGCTGGCTGCACAGGTCGTTTGGACATTTTCTTCCAGATATACGGTTTTAATCATTTGTTCCTTATTCCGAAGTATCAACAGAGATCACCTATGTTGAAGGAAAGTAGTATAAGTTGTTAATGTTTCTGTGTTATCGCTTTTATCGACCATTTATTCCAATAGCACTTCCTAAATACTAAATCTCGTACACTTCTGTTCCTAGTGTGTTTCTACAATTTTGATGCTCTACATGTGGCTATTGTATCTTGAACTGTTACTTAACACTAGATTTGTTTACATTTAAATAAAATTTTGTGGTAAGTAGCGTCTTTGGCCCTGTGAGATCTACTGTTCCTTACTTCCAGTCATAAGAAACTTCGTTGTGAGTCGGCTTTTGTATCAGAAAGTTTCACATTAATATCCGTTGAAAACTTTTGTCTGTTTCAGCATACTATCTTTGATGCTGACGCTAAGAAAAACGTAGCCATAAGCTGCTACGCCGTCTTACTTCTGCGCTCGGATTCTTTTGTGTTCGTTTTATATTGCTCTCCCGCGTTTCAGCAAGCGTTACATAGTATTCAATTGTCTCCATATACAGGGTGTTACAAAAAGGTACGGCCAAACTTTAAGGAAACATTCCTCACACACAAAAAAAGAAAATATGTTATGTGGACATGTGTCCGGAAACGCTTACTTTCCATGTTAGAGCTCAGTTTATTACTTCTCTTAAAATCACATTAATCATGGAATGGAAACACACAGCAACAGAACGTACCAGCGTGACTTCAAACACTTTGTTACAGGAAATGTTCAAAATGTCCTCCGTTAGCGAGGATACATGCATCCACTCCCGTCGCATGGAATCCCTGATGTGCTGATGCAGCCCTGGAGAATGGCGTATTGTATCACAGCCGTCCACAATACGAGCACGAAGAGTCTCTACATTTGGTACTGGGGTTGCGTAGACAAGAGCTTTCAAATGTCCCCATAAATGAAAGTCAAGAGGGTTGAGGTCAGGAGAGCGTGGAGGCCATGGAATTGGTCCGCCTCTACCAATCCATCGGTCACCGAATCTGTTGTTGAGAAGCGTACGAACACTTCGACTGCAATGTGCAGGAGCTCCATCGTGCATGAACCACATGTTGTGTCGTACTTGTACTACCTAGCAACACAGGTAGAGTATCCTGTGTGAAATCACAATAACGTGCTCCATTGAGCGTAGGTGGAAGAACAAGGGGCCCAATCAAGACATCACCATCAATGCCTGCCCAAACGTTCACAGACAATCTGTGTTGATGACGTGAGTGCACAATTGCGTGCGGATTCTCGTCAACCCACACATGTTGATTGTGAAAATTTACAATTTGATCACGTTGGAATGAAGGCTCATCCGTAAAGAGAACATTTGCACTGAAATGAGGATTGACCCATTGTTGGATGAACCATTCGCAGAAGTGTACCCGTGGAGGCCAATCAGCTGCTGATAGTGCCTGCACACGCTGTACATGGTACGGAAACAGTACATACTGACGAAACTAAAATGAGCTCTAACATGGAAATTAAACGTTTCCGGACACATGTCCACATAACCTCTTTTCTTTATTTGTGTGTGAGGAATGTTTCCTGAAAGTTTTTGTAACACCCTGTATGTTTCCGATTCCTCTCAGAACTTCGTGACTCTAATTTCATTTCACTTTATCGAAAAATTTCTCGAAGTTTGAATTGCTTCTGGCGTGTTTTCAACATAAATTAAACGCCAGTGATATAGTACCCTCTAAAAGTTCATGTCATTTGTGGTTGAAAAAGAAAAGACAAATGAATCTCGTCAAATGGTTTTACAATTTTTACAATGCGGTGTTCACCGGTGTTTGCAGCAATGCACTAAGGAAATTCTTTCGGTGTGCGTCAGCGCCTTCCTACTTTCTGAACGCTCCTGAAAGCTATCAGCACTGTAAGTAGGCTTTCTTGGCCGATGCCACTGAGTGTAACCTCATCAGTGTTGTTAGGCTGCGTCATGTTCCTCTTCAAATTTCTTCTTCACAGTCGACGTTTTCGATCCCAGTGCTGTGACGTTCTTCAGGATCTCTATATTCCTCATATAGGGAGCGGTCATCTCTATTGATATGATTTCCATTCTTAAATACCTTAACCTCTTCTCGAGCTTTCCTTCTATGAATATTACATTTCTTGACGAGTACTTGTATGAGGCGTATTCGGTAAGTAAGGTCCGATTGGACGCGAAATGGAAAACTCTGTGTAAATCCGATGGAACTTTGCACAGATGTGTTGGGCAGTGTCTTAAGTGTGCCTGTCGATCGCTTCACGTCGCTCTCTTTAGTTCAGAGCGTATAAATGCCTAAATCAACAGTGTCTCCCGCCAAATGTGTGGATCTGGTGAGAGATTTCGCTTGAAACTATACAGCACACATAACATAAATGCCATGTGTTTCTTTCTTCAAGACAATTTTCAGTCTTATTCTGCAAGGGCAATGAAGATGGTCCCACAACATTTTCGATGGGAAGTGTTTCATCACCCACAGTACAGTTCTTAATTGGCTCCCTCCGTTGCTCATCTTTGCTCACGTGAATTGCTAGCTACGAACACAACATTTTGGCACAAACAACGAAAGGAAGACCAGAGTAGAGAAATCGCGAAAAGCGCAGACAGCTGCTTTCTGTAAGTTTGTACAACGCCTCGAAAAATGTCTAAGTCGGAACAGAGACTGCTGAAAAAAGTGGTAGTCAGAGAGAGCAACATATGGAGAATACGGCGCGAAGGATAGGACTTCTCATTTCAACGTTTCCATGTATATTTTGACAGGTTTTGCCACATGGGGTCGAGCACAGACCTGCTGCAAAATTACCTTAACGTGTCTATAGCTGTATTGTGGCCGTTTGTGTTTCAGTATTGGGCTCGAACGCATCAATTGCTTTCGATAATGATTTCCTGTGACTGTCTTCGTCTCTTAACTACGAAAACATTCTGTCTTACACCGCCATGCCGGTCTTCGACATCAAAATCACCGTTCTTAAGGCGATAAAAACATTCTCTGCACCTTCTTCCACTGATAGTTCCCTCACCATTGGTATTACCATGCATTTTAAGAGCCACAACCGCAGATTTCTTCATGTTAAAGCACAAAATTAAAACTTCCCGCAAATGGCGAGAAACGGGTACGTAAGTTGATGTACTTAATTGAGAATAACCTTATGATGCAATCACAAATCGACTAATATTTTTATGACATTATGTTTACAGATGTCTAAGCTTATTGTGTTACACCCATGACCAACCACCTGAACCCCACTTGCCGCTACTGCTGTCTATTGCAAAACGTCGGAAGCAAGGTTGTAGACGTAATGCAAATTTTTGATTTTCACTTTGGTTTCCATTTTGCGAGCGATCGGACCTTACTTTCCAAACAGCACTCGTACGGTGTTGCCAATAGCTCACCAAAAAGTTTCACAGAATAACACCACTTCTTCAGTACAACTGCTGCAAAATTCCCTACAATAAATGAACATGACACTGGTCTCTGCAACTGTTTAGCTGACCGTGATAAACAGAAAATACTCAAAGTGTTCCCTGCAGAGGGATATAAACGGCAACTGTGAAAAAAAAGGTGAAGAGAAATTTGACGGGGACTTCCAGATGGAGGAGTTTACATTCATAATAGCACTTCGTCCGAAAACAGTGCCGTCTGATTTCACTGCTCCAGCAAATCAGACCTCAGAATCACCGACACCAAATCCACTGTTCTACTTTGATGTACTCATTTACCACTATAAGCAGGCAAGGTTATCTGCGGTAGGCATGGGAAAAATGGACAGGTAAAAACCGACACCGGTATTTTAGTTGTGAATGCCGTTATTTTTCGTTTTTTTGTCTCCTTTATAACATGTGTATTTTATTTTTTACTTATAACCGACTAAAAAATCTGAAATATCAGCCGCAGCAGTAATAATAAAATTTTTCGTTTGTAAATAAACCTTTTTTTTTTTAAATGAAGTAATTTTTATTCATAAAATCTGCATTACTTTGAAATATTGCATTATTATACATAATGGGAAAATCAATCAGTGCTATTTTAATAAGAATGTCTACAGAAACGACCAACGAACACATGGCATAGGAACTGGTACAGTAGTGCTGATACAATAATGTCGCTGTCGTCGTGTGTCGTGAATTATGGTACGCGCGTACGAGCAGTGTGCAAGGACTGCCCTAACCTGATCTACACGGTAGGTGATTGCTGTTGCCGCCGCACGTCCGTTGTATTGCAGAATGCCATAAACCCTAGTCTTGAGGTATTTTTACGATCTGACTTAGCAATGAAGTACAAAACTTCATTTGCTTTAAACGATTGAAGATTTCTTTGTCATTTCTATTAAAAATTAATAAGAGGGAGGAAGTTATGGTAACAGTAATAAACCAAAAACTTAACAACAGTTTACTCATAGTACACAGTAAACATAGGAAGTACCTAATCTGCTGAGTATGTCTGCATAATATGCCCTTATCTGCTTGTATCCCTTGAAAGTGGACAAATTAACACGAAAAATAGAGTTCTCCTACCTCAGTTTTTACCCTTTAGCACTGACTATTCGTAATGCACAAATACGGTATGATCTTTGATTACAGCATGGTTTTGAGCAGAGCTTCAATAAATCAGGAAAATAAAGTTTTCTTTTTTTAAAATTTTCTTTAATACTCAAACTCTTATCACTTCTGGAGGAATTGAATATTTTGATTTTATATATCTCGAAACTGAGTGGTCGAATATTTTTCTTTTTAATTTTTTACTTCTGTTACAGGAAATCATGCGAATTATGAACCGAAATTGGTTATTTCAGAAATCGATTATTTTGAGCGGTTTCAAGTCAGGTTAAAGTAGCGTATAACGGAACCGATACAACCGGAAACCGGTTGTTTCAGCGATAACCGCAATACAGTCTACTGTTTACGAGGCCCGGAGAATTGTTCACTGAGAAAAGGAACGCCTTCATCTCTTCGCGAGGAAGCTCGAGACCGACGGATCCGGGTTCAAGTCCGGGCGCATCACGCGGGTTGAATCACCGAGAAAAGTTCATTTCTGCGGTACAAAGCACCTGTCCGCATTTGAGCGATGCTAATGTAGGTCGGGAACTCATCGGCGCGGTGACTGAAATTCGCATCAAGCCTATCCGCTTTCCCACCGCCGCCCATTTACTTAATCCGGGCGATAGAAAAAAGGCCATTAAACGAATTACGGGGTGGGCGGTTCCCCGTGTTCCAAAGGCGCCGCCGTCCCGGCCTCTCATCTGCCGGCCGTAGAGACAGTTAATAGATGGCCGCCATTAACGCGGCCCGGACCGGAATAACCGGGTGCCGGCGGGGAACCCCCACAAAAACGCCGCCCGCATTACCCTGTTTCAATAAAGGCCATGCGGGCAGCACCGTGATTTGCGGAATTTATTAATTTATAAGGGCACTAAGTGTCTCTCCGAGTTAAAGGCAATTACGCCGCACTCCGTGGCCGGCCGCGGCGGCGGCGGCAGCGGCGGCGGCGACTCTGGGTAACACACTCCAGGCGGCAAAAAGCAGCCCCGGCGGGGAGGCGGGCGACCCGGCGTTTGTGGGAATTCCGCGCGTCGGCGTCGCGGATGCCATCACTGCGGCAATTCACAGCTTTACGGGGGCGGCGCTGCTTTTTGTGTGTGGGCAGAGGCGGGAGCGGTCGGAAGAAGGAACGAAAAGGAGCTGCTCTCGAACGTCGCGGAATTAGAACGGCTGCGACAAAAACAGATATTGTGGGGGTGGCCAGAAAAACTGTGAAGGGTTATGAAACACAGTTTAGATGTGTCACTAGCTCGAGAATGTTGATTGTTCAACTTCTGTACTGGGTGTCCGAGGAGAAATGTTCACTATTCAGGATTATGACAGGAACGATCATACGAAACAAAAAGTGTAGTAAACATGGCCTCTAAAAGGCATATCATAAAGAACTACGAGCACATGTTCATCTTTGCTAGTGTGGAGGGGCGTTGAACAAGTAATGCAACACTTTATTTTCTGAAAACAGTTTGGTTTTACTCAGGATTCCAGTACACCTATTATTCCCCTCTCTTTTGGCTACAAAACCCATTATTCCAACACGCGACGGCCTTACGCCGTCTTACTGGGAGGGTCTGTATGCCCGAACGGTACAACTCAAATGGTCGATGTAGGAGCTAATGTCTTGCTGCAGCAATAACATTCCTATTACGCACCTACTGCTTAGCGTACACTTCATTGGACCAAACAATTGTAAGGTACGAGTTCCAGCCGGCCGATGTAGCCGAGCGGTTTAAGGCGCTTCAGTCTGGAACCGCACGCCAGCTACGTCGCAGGTTCGAATCCTGCCTCGGGCATGGATGTGTGTGATGTCCTTAGGTTAGTTAGGTTTAAGTAGTTCTAAGTCTGAGGGACTGATGACCTCAGATTTTAAGTCCCATAGTGCTTAGAGCTATTTGAACCATTTGAGGGTTTCTGGACTGCAGTTTGGATGAGGAAAAACTGTTCAGTGGAATTTTGTGAGCTCCTCTGAGGTGCGCAGACTTGTGTGAGGCCTTGCGTTGTCATCGAGAAGAAGAAGTTCGTTTGCAGCTCTATGGCTACGAACACACTGAAATCGTCTCTTCCATTTCCTGACGGTGGCGCAATACACTTCAGAGTTAATCATCGCACAATGAGGGAGGACATCAAACAGAACAACCCCTTCAGTGTTCAAGAAAACCGTCGCCATGATTTTACCATCTAGGGGTGTAACTTTGAATTTTTTCGTTGGAGGAGAGGTGGTATGGCCCAATTCCATAGACTGCCGTTTTGATTCCGATCTGATGTGATGAATCCATGTTTCAGCGCCTGTGACTACATTCTTCAAAAAATTGTCACGATCTGCGAAGCAATACTGCACAGATGGTCATACGTTGCTCTTAATGGTCTTATGTTAGGCGAAGAGGACCCCAGTGGACACACACCTCAGAGTCCCCCAACTGGTGGAAGAGTGTCAGCACTACCAACAGAGACGTCCAGTCGTGCAGCGAGGTGTTACACTGTGATCTGTCGATCACCTCAAACGATGAAACGTCCCCCTAGAAAATTTATAAATTACTGTGCTGGTAAACTTCTACGTTATTTGATACAGAGACACCTGAGTAAAACTGAGCGTACTCAGACATTTCTCTCTTTACTTATTCTGATCATCAATAAACTGACACACCATTTTTTTTAGCGCAACGCAATCTGACTTTCAATTATCCCAACAAAAGAATGGCCCTGACTAACGATAACCTATACCTTTCATGAATCACTCACCTCACAAAAATCTCCGTCACTCGCACTACTGCAATACAGCCAGCGCCAATACTGCCAGCTAAATAAAAGATTCTGACTACGGAAGGCACTAACTACTGACAGGCATAGGTAGCAAATGAAAGATTTAGATAGAGGGCAAACAATGTATTTACCTTAATAGCTTCAAAAGTCATTATATATATATATATATATTCAGTCTTACAAATTTCCTCTTTCTGAAGGACACACGTCCATATCGTCTGCTCTCAAAACTCTGGCATCTCTGTCCCCACATCCACTACTGCTGGCGGCTCACCTCCCAACTGCGCAACGCTGCGCGCTGTTCACATCCAACTGCCCACCACTTCACAAGCGAATATGCCAACAATGAGTCCAACCAGCACACAGCACAGTCAGTGATTGTCATACAGAGCGCTACGCGGCGTTACCAACATAAAATCCTAAACAGCCTACTTACAACGAGAGTGTCCGATCTTTCCAATATTGCAGGGGTCACAGCAGTGTAGGCCAGTGGGCTCGCGGGTGATCGGACAGGTTTTTGCGACCTTGTTGTAGTGATGACAGACGCCTCGCCCAGCGACTCGCTGTGCTTTTGTTCACCCCCCCCCCCCCCCCAGCGCCTATGAATATCTGCGATGCTGTAGTTTTCCTCCAAAAAGACAGCTCTGTGCTTGGAACGCACCTTTGTTAGCGACGCCATTTTTAAGGTATAACGTCGCGACCTATCGGAACTTCATGAAACTATAGGGCCTGAAGCGGGAATATTCCACGATGTCCCACAACTAATTCCGCTTTTTTTCAGCCGAAACTGAAATATGTACCATTACGTATTGACAGCCCCTCGTGAACGTCTACCAATGAGCGAGTATGCATTCCGGAGTATGCATTCCCTTAGTAGATATTTTTGCTTCGAATGACCGTTCCTATCAAATCCCTGAACACTGATCATAATTCCAGGGGCACCCAGGATATCGTAAGGCATACGTGTTCTGTTACACTAAGACTTGCGGCCCAGAATATGCACTGAGAGTAAAGACGAATGTAATGCAGAAATGAGACTAGCGACAAAATTCTACATCTACATCTACATCCATACTCCGCAAGCCACCTGACGGTGTGTGGCGGAGGGTACCTTCAGTACCTCTATCGGTTCTCCCTTCTATTCCAGTATCGTATTGTTCGTGGAAAGAAGGATTGTCGGTATGCCTCTGTGTGGGCTCTAATCTCTCTGATTTTATCCTCATGGTCTCTTCGCGAGATATACGTAGGAGGGAGCAATATACTGCTTGACTCTTCGGTGAAGGTATGTTCTCGAAACTTTGACAAAAGCCCGTACCGAGCTACTGAGCGTCTCTCCTGCAGAGTCTTCCACTGGAGTTTATCTATCATCTCCGTAACGCTTTCGCGATTACTAAATGATCCTGTAACGAAGCGCGCTGCTCTCCGTTGGATCTTCTCTATGTCTTGTATCAACCCTATCTGGTACGGATCCCACACTGCTGAGCAGTATTCAAGCAGTGGGCGAACAAGCGTACTGTAACCTACTTCCTTTGTTTTCGGATTGCATTTCCTTAGGATTCTTCCAATGAATCTCAGTCTGGCATCTGCTTTACCGACAATCAACATTATATGATCATTCCATTTTAAATCACTCCTAATGCGTACTCCCAGATAATTTATGGTATTAACTGCTTCCAGTTGCTGACCTGCTATTTTGTAGCTAAATGATAAAGGATCTATCTTTCTGTGTATTCGCAGCACATTACACTTGTCTACATTGAGATTCAGTTGCCATTCCCTGCACCATGCGTCAATTCGCTGCAGATCCTCCTGCATTTCAGTACAATTTTCCATTGTTACAACCTCTCGATACACCACAGCATCATCTGCAAAAAGCCTCAGTGAACTTCCGATGTCATCCACCAGGTCATTTATGTATATTGTGAATAGCAACGGTCCTATGACACTCCCCTGCGGCACACCTGAAATTACTCTTACTTCGGAAGACTTCTCTCCATTGAGAATAACATGCTGCGTCCTGTTATCTAGGAACTCCTCAATCCAATCACACAATTGGTCTGATAGTCCATATGCTCTTACTTTGTTCAATAAACGACTGTGGGGAACTGTATCGAACGCCTTGCGGAAGTCAAGAAACACGGCATCTACCTGTGAACCCGTGTCTATGGCCCTCTGAGTCTCGTGGACGAATAGCGCGAGCTGGGTTTCACATGACCGTCTTTTTCGAAACCCATGCTGATTCCTACAGAGTAGATTTCTAGTCTCCAGAAAAGTCATTATACTCGAACACAATACGTGTTCCAAAATTCTACAACTGATCGACGTTAGAGATATAGGTCTGTAGTTCTGCACATCTGTTCGACGTCCCTTCTTGAAAACGGGGATGACCTGTGCCCTTTTCCAATCCTTTGGAACGCTACGCTCTTCTAGAGACCTACGGTACACCGCTGCAAGAAGGGGGGCAAGTTCCTTCGCGTACTCTGTGTAAAATTGAACTGGTATCCCATCAGGTCCAGAAGCCTTTCCTCTTTTGAGCGATTTTAATTGTTTCTCTATCCCTCTGTCGTCTATTTCGATATCTACCATTTTGTCATCTGTGCGACAATCTAGAGAAGGAACTACAGTGCAATCTTCCTCTGTGAAACAACTTTGGAAAAAGACATTTAGTATTTCGGCCTTTAGTCTGTCATCCTCTGTTTCAGTACCATTTTGGTCACAGAGTGTCTGGACATTTTGTTTTGATCCACCTACCGCTTTGACATAAGACCAAAATTTCTTAGGATTTTCTGCCAAGTCAGTACATAGAATTTTACTTTCGAATTCATTGAACGCCTCTCGCATAGCTCTCTTCACACTACATTTCGCTTCGCGTAATTTTTGTTTGTCTGCAAGGCTTTGGCTATGTTTATGTTTGCTGTGAAGTTCCCTTTGCTTCCGCAGCAGTTTTCTAACTCGGTTGTTGAACCACGGTGGCTCTTTTCCATCTCTTACGATCTTGCTTGGCACATACTCATCTAACGCATAATGTACGATGGTTTTGAACTTTGTCCACTGATCCTCAACACTATCAGTACTTGAGACAAAACTTTTGTGTTGAGCCAACAGGTACTCTGAAATCTGCTTTTTGTCACTTTTTCTAAACAGAAAAATCTTCCTACCCTTTTTAATATTCCTATTTACGGCTGAAATCATCGAACCGTAACCGCTTTATGATCACTGATTCCCTGTTCTGCGTTAACTTTTTCAAATAGTTCGGGTCTGTTTGTCACCAGAAGGTCTAATATGTTATGGCCACGAGTCGGTTCTCTGTTTAACTGCTCAAGGTAGTTTTCAGATAAAGCACTTAAAAAAATTTCACTGGATTCTTTGTCCCTGCCACCCGTTATGAACGTCTGAGTCTCCCAGTCTATATCCGGCAAATTAAAATCTCCACCCAGAACTATAACATGGTGGGGAAATCTACTCGAAATATTTTCCAAATTATCCTTCAGGTGCTCAGCCACAACAGCTGCTGAGCCAGGGGGCCTATAGAGACATCCAATTACCATGTCTGAGCCTGCTTTAACCGCGACCTTCACCCAAATCATTTCACATTTCGGATCTCCGTCAATTTCCTTCGATACTATTGCACTTCTTACCGCTATAAACACGCCTCCCCCTTCACTGTTCAGCCTGTCTCTGCGGTATACATTCCAATCTGAGTTTAGGATTTCGTTACTGTTTACGTCTGGTTTCAGCCAACTTTCTGTCCCTAGTACTATATGGGCGTTGTGATCGTTTATTAATGAGAGCAGTTCTGGGACCTTTCTATAGACGCTCCTGCAGTTTACTATTAGCACATTAATATTGTTATTCCCTGTTGCATTTTGCCTACTCCTATCTTGCCGCGTCTCAGGAGGCGTCTTGTCGGGCCTAGGGAGGGGATTCTCTAACCTAAAAAACCCCCATGTGCACTCCACACGTACTCCGCTACCCTTGTAGCCGCTTCCGGCGTGTAGTGCACGCCTGACCTATTCAGGGGGACCCTACATTTCTCCACCCGATAGCGGAGGTCGAGAAATTTGCACCCCAGATCTCCGCAGAATCGTCTGAGCCTCTGGTTTAAGCCTTCCACTCGGCTCCAAACCAGAGGACCGCGATCGGTTCTGGGAACGATACTACAAATAGTTAGCTCTGATTCCACCCCGCGAGCGAGGCTTTCCGCCTTCACCAATTCCGCCAACCGCCTGTACGAACTGAGGATGACCTCTGAACCCAGACGGCAGGAGTCATTGGTGCCGACATGAGCAACAATTTGCAGTCGGGTGCACCCAGTGCTCTCTATCGCCGCCGGTAGGGCCTCCTCCACATCTCGGATGAGACCCCCCGGCAAGCAGACAGAGTGAACACTGGCCTTCTTCCCCGACCTTCTCGCTATTTCCCTAAGGGGCTCCATCACCCGCCTAACGTTGGAGCTCCCAATAACTAATAAACCCCTCCCCCCGTGTGCCTGCTCGGACCTTGCTGAAGGAGCAGCCACATGTCCCCTCACAGGCAGAGCGGGCGATGCCACACGGCCAGCCTCCACATTGACCTTCCGCCTCGTGCGCCGCGAACGCCGCTGAACCCGCCACTCCCCTTGGGGAGAGGGTGGCCCAACCGTGCCCGGTACCCGCGAAGATGTCTCGACAGCAGGGACAGTGGGTGAAGCATGTAACACCTTGGGTGTACCTTGCGACGCACCAGACTCCCCACTGCCGCTACACTCCGAGGCAGCAGCCTGAAGACAACAAAGCCGAGGGCCACCAAGCAGACGAAGTGAAAAAATTCTACAACCTTCGAAGCAAAATCATGGATCCAGAATTACCTTTACTGCGCAGTGGAGTGTACGCTTATTTGTAACTTCGTAGCGTACTAAAATCGTGTGTTGGAGCAGAAATCTTCTCTAACCTTCAAAGTTTGGATGATAGGAAAAATACAGGTGTAAGGAGGTTGTGAGGGCGGGTTGTCAGTGATTCATGCAGCACTAAGTCGGTGCAGGGCCTCCCCGTGGAAGGCTCCGACTCACAGCTTGAGTCTGCCACGCAATTTGAGTCTGCTTCAAAATTATGGAACGCGGACGTAGCAAGAGGGATGTAAAAGCAGAACATCACAGCAAGTGTGACGGCCATTGCTCGCCCGTTCTATTGGTATTCTTATTACAGAACTTCACAAACTTGATATCTCATACGGAACAACACAGAACTCTGTATATTTTCTTTATTTTATTTCCTTTTTCAGTATCTTCAGTTATCGTTTGATCTATGCGTACTAACATGTAATAAGAAAATGTTACGTAAATTACGAACAGTTCTATGAGGTGAGCAACCGAAACTGAGGTAATACATTTTTCACAAATACACCGCTTCCAGCTGGATACATATAAGCCATTATTTATTTCTATTCCTATAAATAAAGATTCATATACAGCTGGAGGCACTTTATTTATTGTTATTTTGAGTTGCACTATTATTCGGTATGTACCTATGTATTTTGTCTGTGTATTTCTGGAAGCTTAGGCTCAGCACAAAGAAATTTGATCTGTGTAAAACTTCGACGAATGAAAATGTAACAGTTGACGAGCGAGCTGGTTCCAGGTGGGACTATGGTGTGTAAGTTGGCAAGTTGCCAATGTCATTCAGTTTTGAGAAAATCTCTTAACTTATGAAATAAAGAGTATTTTAATAGTGTGGAAATAAGGAACAGTTTCAAGCATACAATTTCTCCGTGATTACCACTGAGAGACCAACGGAGCTTCGATTTCGTTATATAAAAGGCGAGTAATGTCTATGATCTTTGGTGTTTCGCTTTACTAACGAGGTAAAATATTACTGAACTCATTCTGAACAGCGAACTGTAATTTATTTCGTAAAAAAGACTGCGTTTATCAGTGTCAGAGCCCGGCGACCACCCTTAGATTCTGAGTGGAATAATAAACGCACTTCCAGTTATCTTAATACATAATTAAACTGCCGCCATTATTAAAGCGCAATATCTGTGTATCATTTTCTAAACCGATAAGATCAAGTCCTGTATCCATTTCGAAAAACTCTGAGATCTGCCGCTAATCGATGCGACAAAGCAACCGTAAATTTTTATTTCAGGTTTGGTCAGTATTTTAGTAATTATAAAAACTGCCACCACCATCTTGCAGCAGATCAGCGATCTTAGATAGCAGCAGAGCGTCGGATCCAGAGTGCATTCTTCACGGCAGCGTAGACACAGGGTAAACAGTCGGCTTCAAATCCCACGCTCGTATTCGTTTATATAACATAACCATAGAATCATTATCCTAATAACAGATAACCTGGGATGGGATGCATGGGCGGTGATAGAGATTAAGAAATAAGTAATACCGTTAACTGGAATGTCAGCATCATTACTAGCACGCAATTTTCCCTCGCAGTGCTAACTCCATTATTAGATAATATAATCGGTGTTCGCCTCCGAGTTTATAGACTGAGTAATATGTTATTCCTCCTTTTTTTGTCACACCTTGACGAGTACTGTTTATTTAAAGACATTTTGAGAGAACTAAAATGGTTCAAATGGCTCTGAGCACCATGGGGCTTAACTTCTGAGGTCATCAGTCCCCTAGAACTTAAACGACTTAAACCTAACTAACCTAAGGACTTCACACACATCCATGCCCGAGGCAGGATTCGAACTTGCGACCGTAGCGGTCACGCGATTCCAGACTGTAGCGCCTAGCACCGCTCGGCGACTCCAGCCGGCAGAGAACTTTAAGTGAGATTAAAGACTAGTAATTTACACAGCTATACCAAATTCAAGTTAGGTCATGGTAGGGAGCATAAGACAATAACTGACACTGCGTTTTTATGAGTGATCTGAAGTTTTGCTACATGAAGCTGCCAGACTCACATAATGTGCACACATGTCGTCATGTATCCGCGGTCACTGCAATTTGTATACCAATATTTTTGTCAGACTTGGAGGTGAGGTCCTGTCCAAGCATACCTTCAAGCCTTCGCCAAAGGTGCACACCAAAATGTCGTCTGCTTATGACTCATATCTGCAGTTGCTATACGATTTCTTAAAATGGCTCAAAAAGGCGAAACGCACCAATAATGCGTATGCTCTTTTTGCAACCTAAAATGCTTTTTCCTCCCTAAAGCTGATAATTTGGCTACAAACAAAGTAAAAGACACAGGAAACAACTCTAACCCTGTAATTCAAAGCGGTAAAAGTAATTAAGAACCAGAATCTTTATTTTATTAGTAAATCTATAAAGTACTGAAATTACTTAAGGAGATGTCTACGGTAATAGTGGTGCCTCTATAAATAAAACATAGAGGGTAACAAAGGTGGAGAAGCGTGGATGTACGAGGGCCATTTATTATTCTTTCGAGTTCCGATCGGTCGCTAAATGAAAACCGCGCTGAAAGTCCAATGAAACCTTGCGGAGATGTCTTACGCATTGTTCCTAGTATGCTCGTATATCGTGTCACGTCGCACTTTTCAATCCTGAGTACATTGCCAGCAGACTGCAGCTGTATCAAAGACGCTCCTGCAGAATTTTCAGTGGGAAATGCTTGCTCACCCATCATTCTGTCCGGACTCAGATTTTCGTCTCTCTACTCACATGAAACTCTGGTTATAAGGACAGAGTTTTGCTGCAGACGACGAGCTGCAGACAATCGTAGATAATTGGCGGAAAGCTAGGTGGCTGCCTTATATGACGATGACATTGGAAAGTTGGTACGACGCTCAGACAAAGATAGAGAAGTAGCCAGAAATAAAATATTTTTGATTTTCCACCGTTGATTTCAGTTTCGGGACCAACCGGACCTTGAAAATCAAAACAAAAAAGTAGCCCTCATATTACAAAGATGGATGGAAGAATTGCACCACAAATTAGGCTGAGGCCCGAACTCATCTAACACATCGACTCACTTTAGTATACCTTAATATAGCGACGTTTCTGGTAGTGACCTGCTTGACGTAGGTGAAGTGTAGCAAAAAAATTCGTGATCAAATTAGGCTTGGGAAGGAGTTTTTTTATCACACAAGCAAAAAGAGAACCAAACTTAGTACAATTTATGGTCCACACGCGGTGGTCTCTACTATTCTTGCTTAACATATGTTTCTATAGAGCTTGGCACCATATCACAGAGCTCCATCACAGAAAGCCATAAAGTTAAAACATGCCAGCGTGTGGAACGCATAATCTTTACAGCATCGAGCATCAATATCCGCTCAAGAAATTACAACGCTATAAAGACTTTACTGCTACACAGGTCTTTACACAGAGCTGTGCAAGATTCATAATGCTGTGCCTATCGTAATGTGATTCAATTCACAAAGTTAAAAAAGTATTACGCATTCACTAACCGCACTGTATCGTAACCATGTTAACATCTTTGGTACAAAAACTCACATGGAGAAACGGAAACGACATAAGGAAAGCTTGAGTCCCAAGTGTATTCATTTGATCTGGGCAGATTCGAATGATTTTCTTACACGACGAAGCAGTGCCTGTGTTACTAAGAAGACATGCATGCATGTCCGAAGTAACAGACACTTCAGCGATTACAGCTTTTAATAAATATAGGAAATGTATTCGTAATTGCGAATGTGAACCACCATCGGATGCATACTGGAACAACAACAGTGAAAATACATGGCAGACCGGGACTCGAACCCGAATTTTCCTCTTTATCCTCTTCGTCTAACCGTGCACGAATCAGGGTCAGACCCCATCTTCCATATGTCGTCGTCTATGTGTCACAGCATGCACTCGAACGTTACGTCTGTTTCCAGGAAAGACATATTTATTGGGCTTGGTACTGATTCGCCAATTCCAGGCGACTCTATATGTCCTGCCTCGATGGTAATATGTGTGACGTACGACTGCAGGTTGCAACACATGGACTACAATTTATGGAAGTTTGTGTCTGGCCGTGATTCGTGCACAGATAGCGAAAGCATTTAAGGTGACTCCTCTCTTAAAAGCGCAAAACTAGCTTCCAATACGCAGCCTCTGGTGCTTCATATTCCCAATTTCGAATTCATTTCCGAGATTTGCTACAGTTTTGAAGTTCACTTACGAACTATAATTCTGAATAGTACCGGGATTCTGACAGGCTACACAGTACATATTTGCTTAAAGATGGCACCTTCGCCATATGCAAGCCGACCTTCCGTTTCCGTCGCCCACCAATCGAGTCTCCACTCAGTTCCCAAAATAAGTTCCCATACCAACGACTGTAACCCCTTCATGTTTCCAGCCAGCCTTTTTGACAACCTTCGACATTAGGAGTGTATACATCTACGTCCATACTGCACAAGCCAATTTTCGGTGAGTGACGTGTGGTACTTGTGGTGTGATTCTTTTTTCCCCCACCTCCAGCTCCACTCATGCTTGGAAATAACGACGGCACCAAAGTTTCGAGACTGAGGTCAGCCGGGTCCTGGGTCCAAAGGTCAGCTTGGCGGCGTCACTGTCCCGCTGAGATAGTTGTCCTTTTAGGACACTATCTGGAAAAGCACCCACGCCAGCAAAAGGTTAGCACGTTTAGAAATTTTAAAATTAGAGTGTCATGCGGTGACAGATTCTTATCCTTACATTTATATAAACGGAGATACTAGTAAATCTTTTTTAGTCAGCACAATGTCGTGGTTAAATGAGTATGTAAGCACAGGACAACATATTTCAATACAGTACGACGGGAGAACTTTACATCCAGGACCGGTGGATGATATTGAAAAGGCGGAAAGGGGGAACAATTTGAATGCTAATAGAAGCAACAGTATAAGGACAATTGGTAGGCAAGATGCTGCAAATGAAATTAGATTTGGTCAAAATCTAGCTTATGATGATTTAGACGAAGAAGTTGTTGAATTTGAATGGGAGCCAAAGCCGGCAGAAGAATTCAATACTGGGTTGCGCCACCGCCATCCATATCTGTACGGTGAGGAAGGTCACACAGCAATACAAATGGATACAGCTGAAGCTATGCCGCTGTTATCTGGAGCGACTGAAACAGCAGTTAACGGCCTACACCGTAAGCACCTCGTTATCAACTGCGCAAATAGCTGACCCTGCTGGTGTAACAGCTTTAGCAGGTGCTGGAGTAGCATACGGGACAACGAAATTGATTGAAAGAGTGAAAAATAAATGATTAACGTTACCAGGTAGCGCTTATGTTGGGCCTGGTAACCCTATAAAAATAGACGCACCACGAAGTTGAGCTGGTGCCATTGCTAAAGAACACGACGTTGGGTACGATCGCTTACTAAAAGAAGTTCGAGAACGTGTTTTTACTGAAGAAGAATTTAGGCAACGAGTACAGCAGTTGGATGCCAAAGCAATTATAGACTTTGCCATTGATTCTACAAGAAGTTGGCATTCCTTTGCAGGAAAGTACGGATTGAAATTGAAAACATTTGTTGAAAAAGAAACTTGAAAAAGGGTTATACCCGAAAAAACCTGATGCCAAACAACAAAGTATGTGAATTTCTTTATCTTATGTTTTTGTTTATAATTTTTGTACTATATATCGAATATAATAAAACAATGTCGGTAAACATCCACATGAGCTCTTATTTACCGGATTATCTCGCTATGGTTATTTCACGGGACGCGTATGGAAGGCAGTAATAGATTGTCCAATTCTTTCTGGAAAGTGCTGTCTTCGAAATTCAACAGAAAACGTCCCTGTGATGCACACCGATTCTCTTGTAGCGTCTGCCACTAGAATTTGATGAGAATCTCCATAATACTGTCGCGTTGACTAAATGATTCTTGGACAAATGCGCCGTTCGTCATTGTATTTTCTTTAAGTCATCTGTTAATCCAGTCTCCTAATGGTTCCAGACTGAGAAACAAAGGAATCAGTGGGATTGTCTTGTAAGCCAGTCTCCTGTGAATGAATTACATTTCCTCAATATTCTTCCAGTTAATCTCGGCCTTTTCCTAGAAAGATTTTACATGGTCATTTCCTTTCGTTCACTCTTAATTACTACACAAGGTACTTTACGATAATTACTGTTTCAGTGATCTGTCGCCGGTACTGTAATCATACAGAGTGGAAATCATTGCTATTTTTAATCCACAATTCCTTTCAATTACTTAAGTCCAGGGACGTCTGCCAGTCCCTACATCAATCTTCGATCCGCTGTAGATCTCCCTGCAGTTCGTTTACACACACACACACAGACACAGAAAAAAAGGAAGACTGGTTTTAACGTTCCGTTAATATCGAGGTCATTAGAGGCGTAGCACAAGCTCGGAATTTGTCAAGCACGGGAAAGAAAATCGGCCGTGCCCTTTCAAAAGATCTATCCCGGCATTTACCTGGATTTGTTTAGGGAAATCATGGCAAATCCAAATGTGGACGGCCAGCGCGGGTTTGAACCGTCATCCTTCCGAATACAAGCCCAGTGTTCTAACCATTGCACCACCTCATCGAGCGAGGTGGCGCAGTGGTTAGACACTGGACTGGCATTCGGGAGGACGACGGTCCAATCCCGCGTCCGGCCATCCTGATTTAGGTTTTCCGTGATTTCCCTAAATCGCTCCAGGCAAATGCCGGGATGGTTCCTTTCAAAGGGCACGGCCGACTTCCTTCCCCGTCCTTCCCCAATCCGATGAGACCGATGACCTCTCTGTCTGGTCTCCTTCCCCGAACTAACCAACCAACCAACCAACCACCACCTCGGTCAGTAGTTCGCTTACACTCTTAAATTCAAAATCGCATTATCTGTGAACAATCTCATGGACGTTCCGATGTCATGCACTTCATCTTTTTTATATGTCGGTAACACTAAAGGTTCTATTAGACTTTGTTGAAGTACTCCTGAAATTACCTTTACACATTTCTGTTAATATCGACCTGTTGAGTTTTACGCGCGAGGAAGTCCTGAATCCAGTCAGAAATCTCGTCCAGTAGTCGGTAAGGAACTGTATCGAATCGCTCTCCGAATTTTGTCACAGCATCACCCTGAGCGCCTGCATCTACGGCGTCTAGCTTTCATGGACAAACAGAGCGAACTAAATTTCGCAAGAGCTCTGCTTGCAGAATCCATGTTGAATCTTACGGCATATTTCTATTCTCCAAAGCTGTCATGGCACGCGAGCATAGTTCACTCAAATTTAGGCGCTGCTATACCTTATGTTCGACTTACGCTTCAACATGACGTTTTTATTGTTATTGCTGTGGTCTTCAGGCCGAGATTGGTTTCATGAAACTTTTATCCGAGATTGGATGTCATATGATTAATACTGATGAAGAGTATTACCGCTTTTCTTTGTAACTTCAATTCACGTGAAAATATTATAAATGAAGAATGCTTGACGTCAGTACAGCTTTACTGCATTTAAGGTTTTTTAAGGTAACTTTAATATCAAAAATGGTTCAAATGGCTCTGAGCACTATGGGACTCAACTGCTGTGGTCATAAGTCACCTAGAACTTAGAACTACCTAAACCTAACTAACCTAAGGACAGCACACAACATCCAGCCATCACGAGGCAGAGAAAATCCCTGACCCCGCCGGGAATCGAACCCGGGAACCCGGGCGTGGGAAGCGAGAACGCTACCGCACGACCACGAGACGCGGGCAACTTTAATATCCGCAACATATATCGATACTAGTAAAAACGAGGAAACAGTCAATAATTTTGGGAGTGCTCCAGAGCGAGTTACATAGAGCTCCACCAACTGCGCCGTCACAGTAAGTCAATATGTCGACTTCGATGTCGTCTGCTCTCTTGCATCAGTATTATCGTGACTGCGGATTTCGTTAATGATTTGCTCCGTTTTTGGACTCCTTATGTGTCTATTTGCTATCGGGTCTTGGAAACGGATAAAGAGCTCCTGCGTTTCAATGATCTTTGCAGTATTGTTGTGTAACCACTCCCTGCGACAGTACGTAGGTTAATAGAAAAATGTAGCTTATTTTTCTTTTTATGAGTACTGTTATCTTTCCCTGTTTAAGGTATTTTTAAGCATAACATCTTATCCAATACTGACCAAAGTGTGCGGATCCAGATTAACGGGCAAAAACGTGGGTTGTGTCCAACTTTGGCATTCATGACTGCTTATACTCCGCTGGGGACATTCTGAATGAGGTGTCTGTATGTCTGTACAAAAATTGTAGGCCATCCTTCCTCAAGATGTCTGTGGAAAAATAGCAGCCCATTCTTTCTCAGGAGTCGAAAGCAGAGAAGACAGGGATATTGAGCGTTAGGTTCTGAGACGATGTCGACAAAGGCGTTCAGCTGTGTTTAGGTCAGGACACAAGGCAGACAGTTTAATTCTGGGATGTTACTGTCAACACATCATTGCCTCATAATTATTACTTCATGACAGGATGCATTCTCGTGCTAATACAGTCACCCGCTCCGAAATCTTCCTCTACCGCAAGCAGTAGGCAGTAGTATGAAATGTATTCGAATACTTCCCCATTAAGCGTTTTCTTAAGTGCAATAACGGAACCACACCCTAACCACGGAAAACATCCACATATCGTAACACCTCCTCCGTACTTCACTGTTGGTGATGTAGTTTGGATTGTGGGGCGCTCAACTGCTCGGTCATCGGCGCCCGTACGAAGTCCAAATTTTTACACAGTCCAATGTTTTTACATAGCCCAATCTAGCCACTGTCACAAATAATGATGCTGATGACGATGAAATTATGAGGTCAACACAAACATCCAGTCCCCGGGCAGAGAAAATCTCCAATCCGGCTGGGAATCGAACCCGAGAACCCGTTATCCAGAGGTAGCAATGCTAGCCACTTGACCTTCACTGTTGGCACTACAAATTATGGAAGGTAACGTTCTTCAGCCATTCACCAATATAGGTCATTCCATTTCATTGCCACAGTGATTCATCACTCCAAAGTACCTACTTCCTCTTTACGCCACATCACTGCATTTTTTTTAAACTCCCAACTCACAGTCACTGTGCTAGCTGGACTACTGGTAGCACTTGGGAATTCACGAGTGATTTCTTCTGATGATTTCATGCAATTTTTACTGTCAGCTGCCGCCATGTCCCACTCCCAGTAGAGGTGTACATGAGGTCTGTCTGGTCTTGTTTCAGCTGGAGTTGTCTTATCCCGTTTCCATGTAACGTACAGTCACTCTGTGCAGCTTTAGAAGGATTGAAATGTCCCCGATGGACGTATTTATCAGGTGATATCGAACGAGAAGTCCAATAAGAAGTAACTGAGCTCTTCCAACCAACCCATTCTGCTGTTACAGCTCACCCTCTAATTTTACACTTACTGGTCCGTCTGTCGTAACATCCAATAACACAGGGGTGTCCGGACACGTTAGATCCGACAGGGCACCTGTGAATGAAGCCAAAAACAATATCGTACCAAATTTTTGCATGACAGAATTGATATGCTGTAATTGTAGAAATTCTTGTTAGTTTCATTGGCACATTGTGTGTAGTTGGCAAAATGAGGCCTTTGTACCTCCTGAGGAATTTGGTGACCATTATAATCTCGGTATCTTAGTCATATAATATTTTAGACACACCAAAAAAAGTTTTGCATACCTCCGTTCCGAGACTTTCAGAATCTGTACAGAAAATTGGCATTGAGGTCAACATAAACATCATTTCCGCCCTTTTTATTGCTCATGAAAACCACACATTGCATGTTGTACCACCATACAGTGAGACCTTCAGAGGTGGTAGTTCTGATTGCTGGACACACTGGTACCTCTGATACCCAGCAGCACGTCCTCTTCCATTGATGCATTCCTGTATTCGTCGTGGCATACTATTCATAAGTTCATCAAGGCACTGCTGTCCCACTTCTCAACGGCTATTCGGCATAGATCCCTCAGAGTGATTGGTGGGTCACGTGGTCCATAAACAGCACTTTTCAATCTATTCCGGGCATGTTCGATAGGGTTCAAATCTGGAAAACATACTGGTCACTCTAGTCGAGCGATGTCGTTATCCTGAAGGAAGTCGTTCATAAGATGTGCACGATGGGGGCGCGAATAGTCGTCCAAGAAGACGAATGCCTCGCTAATATGCTGCCGACATGGTTGTACTATCGGTCGGAGGATGGCAGTCACGTATCGTACAGCCGTTACGGCGCGCTGCATGACCACCAGCGGCGTACCTTGGCCCCACGTAATGTCACCCCAAAACAGCAGGGAACTTCTACCTTGTAGCAATAGCTGGACAATGTGTCTACGGCGTTCAGCCTGACCAGGTTGCCTCCAAACACGTCTCCGACGATTGTATATTTAAAGGCACATGCGACACATCGGTGAAGAGAGCGTGATGACAATCCTGAGCAGTCCATTCAGCATGTTGTTGGGCCCAACTGTACCGCGCTGCATGGTGTCGTGGTTACAAAGATGGACCTCGCCATGGACGTCGGGAGTGAAGTTGGGCATCATGCAGCCTCTTGCGCACAATTTGATACGTAACACGACGTCCTGTGGCTGCACGAAAAGCATTATTCAACATGGTGGCATTGCTGTCATTGTTCCTCTGAGGCATAATCCGTAGATAGAGGTCATCCACTACAGTAGTAGCTCTTGGGCGGCCTGAGCGAGGCATGTCATCGACAGTTCCTGCCCCTCTATATCTCCTCCATGTCCGAACAACATCGCGTTGGTTCACTCCGAGATGCCTGGACACTTCCCTTGTTGAGAGCCCTTCCTGGCACAAAGTAACAATGCGGACGCGACTGAACTGCGGTATTGACCGTCTAGGCATGACTGAACTTCAGACAACATGAGCCGTGTACCTCCTTCCTGGTGGATTGACTGGAACTGATCGGCTGTCTGAACCCCTCCGTTTAACAGGCGTTGCTCATGCGTGGTTGCTTACATCTCTGGACGGATTTAGTAACATCTCTGAACAATCAAAGGGAGTGTGTCTGTGATACAGTATCCACAGTCAACGTCTATCTTCAGGAGTTCTTTGAACTGGGATGATGCAAAACTTCTTTTGATGTGTGTATTATAATTGATTGTCCAGCCATTATCAGATCCAAAAGTGACGTAGCCAACCCAGTACTGCCACACGCTCACGTGTCACCGCTAAATTTTAGATATTATAATGACAGCAAAGTCGAAAATGTTCAGTTTTAAAAAAAATATTTTTGACCAAGAAATTGACTTTTAAAGTCTAATTGCTCACAGTGTTTGTTATGAGTAACTTATCAACTTATTTCTACTCACTGTGTACATCATTACGTATATTTCAAGGCAACTCTGTCCACCCACAAAGAAAATTCTTAGCCCATGGAAGTGCGGTCAGTTCGATCTGCAGTGCTAGTTTTCGAACTTCGTGTACGCCGTTGTTCAGCTTTCTCAAAATCCTAATTCTGCCACTAACGTACGTATAATGCATCTTCGGATTTGTTGTAAGCAATGTTGAATCTTTCAGAAAAACCTTTAAGATTCATTCAGAGATTCTCCAGTCTATTCAGTAGGTTTCATTTTCACTAAGCTTCCAACAGAACTGAATAATTACCAAATAGTTTCGCATCTTGTAACTGTGCATTGACGTCAGTTATTTTTGACGTATGAAAATTCGTGCCAGACCGGCACTAAAACCTGAATTTTCCTCTTATCGCCAGCGGTCGTCTTGAACGCTTTGGATATCCGAGTGCGCCTCCAGGACCCCTCCAAGCTCTCGTTTGTCACGTAGTTACAACCCTTATGCTATTACAGTCCGTGATTCCTGCACAGGGAGAAAATTATTCGTCATTGTTTTGTGAAGATACAGATACTATATAAACACAGGCATAATAACTCTCAATGAGCACTGAAAAAAAATTAAACGATAAACCTCAAGCTCCTAAAAGTCTAGATTAAAGATTTCCTTCTAATATACTCTTTCTGTTCTGTACAGGAATACCTCACAGCATTTGAGAACTTTTCTCTGCACTGTAGTATTTATTCGCATACACTTTCAAAACAATTCTTTAAGCTTCCTTAATTCTTTAATTTTAAATTTAATGTAATTCAATTACAATTCTGCAATCTATGTATTGTCTCGCTCCACGACAAAGTAGCTTAGAATCATACAGTCCTGATATATAAGTAAGTAAGTAAAAATGATAAATAAGAGTGATTCACTTATAAGTGGTCTACGTTGAATAACGTGATGTATTCAATGGATGATAGGAAAGTTAGTTTTACGACCGTGGCCTATAGAACCTATCTGAAGCTAGGGCACAGGCAGTTCCTTCTTCTGTGGTAATGTCACCTGAAGATATGCTGATATGTTTCATTACAATATAAAGTTAACAAGGAAGAATATTATGGGAGCTATTCTACCGAGTAAGGTAAAGAAGTCTGGTAAAAAACAGAATCTGAAATTTGCACATAGTTAAGGCTGTTATGTTCACACACTGTTCTTACACATGACTCTCAGACGCTTTCACAGTAGAACCACAAAGGGCTACTCATCGCTCTCTCGGTAACTTAATCAATGTTCCTGGTTCTGTCAAAACAGTGCGAGAACTCTGTACAAATAAAAGATTACAGCAGATAATAATCACCTTAATTTGTTTACTGAACGTATCGTTTGCACCATTATGCGGAACACACTTACGTGCACCACCAATAACTGGCTTTTGTCACTGAAGTACACTGTCTAGCTTCACGCTCCTGCTTAGACGAATGAGCCAGGCGTCAGTTACACTCAATGAGGGGGGCGGGGGAGGAGGGAACTCGAACGCTCTCCTCCGTGGCTACCGTCAACGCTCTGTTACGGCTTCTGCACCACTTGTTAGCAGCAGACACAGTGGTTGCGCCAAAGACTGAGACGGCATGGAGTTTTACAATTATTTATTGACCTTTCTATACAATTTCTCCCTCGTCGTCGCTGCCCAGCCCTGCGGATCCCTCCACCTGTCTGCTGCTGTGTAGATTCTCCGACAATGCACGCAACGCGCGCCGCTGATCGCACTCGGAAGCCTCAGGCCACCAGTGCTCCGCTGAAGCCAGGATGCCCTGTGGTTGAGATCAAATTGCCGCCGTGAGGTCAGCCACCGACGCCTGCCGCACCGGCGGCTGGGAAGCCGTCAGTCGCGATGTCCGCGAGGTCCCGTCATGGACGGACCACGCAACGTGGGGCCGGGTTGCCGTGAAGTCCGGGCGTCAGTCCCCGGCGGCGCCTATGACCAAGACCGCGCTGCGGCCGGTCCTGCTGGAAGTTCTCGCTATAGTTAGTCAGCCATGGTGCCGACCTGACTCGGGCCGACCTCCAGAGGTGAAGTAGACATCTGGTGGCAAACGGATGACTCCTGCGAGCTGGAACAGACTTCCGGAATCGTCACCTATGAAGATTGAACATTCGGACACGGACCACGTCCGTCCTCAGATCCGAACTGCTTCCTAATGTCTTCTGTCTTTTGCTGCCTGCGCTCCACTATTTATATCCGGCAGGAGGACGTTTTTCACCCTCGGTGGTAGCATTTTGTTATTACTCCCGCAGTATATTGCTGCGTAACTTAGCGTGCTGGCCCCAGTTCCCCTCACTCAGCACTCTCCAGGCTTTGCTCGGCGCTCGGTCTGTGTGCGTCCTTGCGTCAGCCAGTTGGTAGACTGCTACTGTCAGCAAGGCTATCTGTGCCTGCTTACTTCGCAACCCCTCGGTCGCCGGCTGCCTCTGTTTTGCCATTCTCCACTGCGTGAAGCAACGCTTACTACATGTGGCCGCAACAGGTCGCTCGCCAAAGGAACAAATGTAGCAGAGACAGCGCACTGTGTCATAAATACCTGAATAATGGTAACAAAACCAGCGAATGTATTTCAGTCCAACGCCGTTTATTATTACTAATAAAAGTTACCAGTTTCGATACCAAATGATCTCATCTTCGCTCCCCAAGTGTAACCTGCCATCCGCAACCGTTTTCATGTACATGAACAGAATAGTATGCAGCGGGCCAAAATTAAATGGATTCCGTAACTTCCGTGGCAGTAACAACCCCAGCATGGAAAAAAGGTATGATTACTGGCGACAGATAACAATTTACAAGTCATCTGTAGACTTGGTCATTCATTCTTACATTACCGAGTTGCACTCATGAAATACAAAAATGCACGTGAGTATGAATTTACGATAATTTAATACAAAACTTTCCTTAAAGCTTAAAACGCTTCATTGCAGCCATAGACCACGAAATAATATAAAAATAAAATATCATGGCATAAAAAACACGACAATAAAAAACAAAACGATATCATGAAATTACTATTGTATCAGGATTGTTTTAAAATTCGTTAACTTTACTATAAGGATACCGTTCATAGATGGTGTAATATTGTAACTTTAATTTGGTATGCTGATGTGTAAGGTTGTAACTTTAATTTGCTATGCTGAAATCGGTGCTAATTGACAATGAAAGTGGGTTAAAAGCCGTGATCTGTCTGGGGACGTTAATCGTGGATTACTGGGCAACTGTTTCATCAGATATTTAGTCTAGGTTTACCAAGCAGACAAAACCGGTAATATATATATATAAAAAGGAGAATTTAAATAAAGGAAAGAAATCAGTTTATATTTGGAAATTTATTTTAAAATTGTTCATTGAAATTTCAGCATATTATACGTGAGTTGTAACTGAGCTGGTGCCTTATTTACGATTAAAAAAAAAAGTGAGATTGTAATTTTACGGAACACACAAAATATGGACCCAAGATTGGGAGACTGGATACAACACTGCATTCATAAAATAACACACGAAGAACATTGAAACATAAGCAAGAAGAAATTAACCACAACCAACAGATTCAGTTTTTACCCAAAGAAATTACGTTCATACCACAATCCTGTCCGTCATGTAATTACCACACACTGGTATACTAAATTCATATTAACTCTTTGTGAAGTCTTCGCAAAAAGAATAGCTGAGGGCTACTTTGATGATTACACCACATGCTCCACGTGGTCAACTTGGTTTACACAAAGCGTACAACTCCACAATAATTTTGATAATTAAAATACATTAGATCGAAAAGCACTTGACAAAAGAAAAACCTTGAACTGGTTACTAACGTCTTACTATTAACCTGATGGGTCAAACAGTTATATAAGCACGTGGTAGTGGTCTCGCAAAGTACACCCCACGTGAGCTGAACATAAAGAAAAGTTGCTATATTGAAAATATAGTCAAGACGAGACGTTATAATCACACAAACATTCGCATTTAAGATTGATGAACTTAGTTAGAGTTACTGATCAACACGTGGTTCCACTTTACTCACAAAGTAGTAACAAAGCAACTACCGCAAAATAATCTGAATTTAACACGAGAATTACACTCCGCTGCACTTTAAGATAGCATTAGATATTTTAGAGCTAAACCTGAAATCAAGGTGATTAAATTTTCAGTTAGGCTGAACTTAAGAAATCCATTGTCCTACGGACTTAACAGACACGCGCTTAGCCGGAGATCTTACCACTTCAGACGCTCGCCACGGCCACACAGCAACTGCCCACTTCCGAGCGTGCTTCCTGAGGGGTGGCTCACAAAGACCAACGGAAGTGGCCAGAGGGGCAGCTTCCTATACCAACATGACAACGGACGGACAGGACCATACTAAGAATAGAAACCTCTTTGCTTTTAGGAAGCGTAGCTACCTGTTCCGACGTTGGTCCTACTGTTCTCTAGCAGACAGCCTTGTCTGCTACCCTCAAGCATGCAACTAGAAATACATATGCTCATTCATCCTCTCACACAAAAGGGAAGGGGGATGACAGTATCTTATCATATACAGTATATAAAAGAAAGCGGATGTAGGTTCCGTATGAGACTGTGTGACCTGAATTACATATAAGAATTACATATAAACTGTGCTTTAAAGTGTAGTAGTGTGACAGATCGATCTTGTTTATGTGTAAAAGTAACACGTTCCACTGCTCAGTCTCCTCCCAGATAGTCAGAAACGCCACAGTACATTTAGAAGAGGAATTTATTCCATAAATGGCAACAGATTTAAGAAATTAAACATGAAAGGAATCCAACAGAGACCTTTCAATGGTACATGAAAACGAATCGAAATCTCGGAACGCTTACACACATAGTTTGTATAGGCAGAAGAATAACTGCAGAGAGCAAAAATTTACGTAAAATATCACAGCCCTTATACATACAGTTCATTTACGCATACGCATGTCAAAGATCCTAACAGCGGACGCACACTCCAAAGAATAAGATGCGATGCTAACGGCGGGCGGACTTTCTACACACACGATATGCACCTTACACACTGGATAGATTAATTGTGGATATCAAACTTTTCTCCACATTCATTTTGGCTTTACCAAATTTCTAGTTGGTGTGATGAGTGGCAGCTAGCTCCTAAGGTAGAAAAACGTAAGTTATGGCAGATGCGTACGACAAACCAACCCTTAATGTTCGAATACAGTATTAGTCGTATCTTGCTTGAACAGTCACGCCAGTTAAATATCTATCCACAACGGTGCAAAGCGGTATGAAATGGAATGAGGATGTAACGGAAGTAGTAGGGAAGGTGAATGGTAGATTTCGGTTTATTGGGTGAATCTTAGTTCAAAATGGTTCAAATGGCTCTGAGCACTATGGGACTCAACTGCTGTGGTCATAAATCCCCTAGAACTTAGAACTACTTAAACCTAACTAACCTAAGGACATCACACACATCCATGCCCGAGGCAGGATTCGAACCTGCGACCGTAGCGGTCGTGTTGTTCCAGACTGGAGCGCCTTTAACCGCGCGGCCACTCCGGCCGGCTGAATCTTAGTAAAGTGTGGTTCATCTGTTAAGGAGATCGCATATAGGACGCTGGTGTGACCCACTGTTGTGTATTGTCCCAGAGTTCGGGATCCGTACCATGTCGTATTAAAGGAAGACATCGTACCATTTCAGGTGTGGGTTGCTGTATTTGCAACCGGTTGGTTCGAACAACACGCAAATACTACGAAAATGCTTCGGGAACTCAAATGGAAATCACTGGACGAAAGGAGACGCTCTTTCCGAGGAGCGCTATTGGGAAAATTTAGAGAATCGGCATTTGAATCTGACTGTCGAACGATTCTACTGCGGCCAACGTCCATTTCACATGTCGAACATGAAGACAGGTATAGAGAGAGATTAGGGTTCGCACTGAGGCGTACAAACATTCGTTTTTCCCTTGCTGTACTTGCGAGTGGGACAGAAACAGAAGTGACTAATGGTGATACAGGGTGCTCTGCGTCACACACCATACGGCGCTATGCAGAGTATGTATGTAGATGTAGAAATGTGCTCGTTTTACACCTGCACCACAAAAATGTGTCTTTGAAAACGTTGAAAAACGGCGACTTTACACGGTTCACTCTCTTCAGGTACAAGACTTTGTGATGACAGGTACAGCAGTAGCAGAGTTAAGAACGTAATAATCGCTAAGTCATGGATGTGTGGATACATGATTGGCCGAACCTTCCACGGGGATGAGAAACTTGTGAGAAAGGGTTGATGAGAATTTACCCCTTTGATGATGTCCAGTAATTTGTGCTCATGCTGACATAAAACCCACGGAAGCGTAGCATGCACTGTACGGCTGTAAGGGTAGAAAAAATGGCGATGGACCTGGACGCGGCGTACTTAACTGGAAAATAGGATTTTATTGGCTGATGTCGCACATACTGCAATGGGTCCAAAGGTCCTCGGGTAGGCAGCTCCGCCGTTTCGGACTTTCCCGTCCGGCAGTAGCGATGATAGGATGTGGTACAACGTAGCGAACTCTACGGCTTTCCCATTTCCGCTGGCGGCCGGTGATGCTTGGACATTGTGCTCGCAGGCCGTAAACTGTGTGCGAGTGCGGAATGTGTGCCCCAGTATGGGGGGGGATTCACCCACTGCCTGCTGGCGCAGACAGACCGAGAGTCGATTTGTGAGTACTATCGACAGCGTGCAGAACAACTGCACTCATCGATGAATTGTGGTACGCGCAACATTTACGTGTCGTTTGGAGAGGTACCGGATGATTTGTCGCGTATTGGCAGCGACTGGGCCTGTATATAGGTTTGAGTAATACGGACCCAATACTGGAACGTTTATGAAAACCGTGAAAACTGCAAGTTGCGGTCGGGCCTACGCCAGGTAGTATTGAAAAAAAGCAATTTCTCTTGTTAACACAAGGCCATCCTGTGTTCGATTCTGTGTTCTGGTGGAAAGATCTATAAGCTGCTACATTCATAAGGCAATACGCTGGAATTATTCGACAATTTAAAATAAATATATTGTTAATCAGTTCTTCCACTAACTATTCTCATACATTAATTTCCTTCTTCACAACCGACAACACATTTTTTGCAGCTTGAAACTTAACATCTGAGGTCATCAGTCCCCTTGACTTAGAACTACTTAAACCTAACTAACCTAAGGACATCACACACATCCATGCCCGAGGCAGAATTCGAACCTGCGACCGTAGCAGCAGCGCGGTTCCAGACTGAAGCGCCTAGAATCGCTCGGCCACTGCGGCCCGCTTCGTCATCTCCACAGCTGTTATGCTACATGAGCGGATCCTTACTGTCTGGTTTTTCTTTAATTTTTTTTTGGTAATTGGTCGGATTCCTTTTTCATTTTGTTGTGTTTAGATCCATTAAGTAAATCGTTAACAAGCTTTGTCCTTTCTGTCCCTGTTTCCTGTTCTCCACAACACATTCTTCTCAAACTGTCTTCAAAAGTTTTTCGCGCTTTCTACGTATCTATGCAACTCTGTTTACTTTTATACCATTACTTCAACCTACTAATTGCCTGTGTTCTTCTATTCCCTAATTACTTAGTTTGTCACTGTTTCTCTTTTTTCAAGAGAAATACAATTTTTCCATTCCTGTTGCTTTGAAAAACTGGCGCGATAACTCCAGTTACTTTCGCTTCTACTTTGTAAGTAATTAATAACAGATACATGAGAGCTAATAACAAATGCACAATTGTTATTGACGTAGTTGATGTTGTTGTGACGGTGGTTTTCAGTCCGAAGACCAAGGTAGTTTGTCCTCTACAAGGTTCATCTCAGAATGACTGCTACAGCTTACATCCGTCTGTACGTGCTTATTGTATTCATCTCATGCTCCCCTTCTGCAGTTCTTACGCCGCATACTTCCCTCCAACACCAAATCAACAGTTACTTGATGCGTCAGAATGTGTCATACCAACCGAACCATTAAAATTCAGGGTTAAGTTTAAAATAGTTCTAACTTTTTCTTTCTGTCTTTAAAAATACCTCAATATGCTCTTTCGTATTAGGATCAGAAAAGACGATAAATGAGTGAATAGATCGTGCTCGTTCTATAGAAGCGTGGACGGTGCTCGACGGTTCCCAAAACTGAATGTTAGGCCACTACGAAATTGCTGAATGGATACATGCACTAACAAAACCCAGTAAATCATCTATCCACTATGGATCGATAGGTTGGTTTAATTTCAAGTCCCGTGGGCCATTTGTACGATAACCATATTTGATGTGGAACTTTTCATTTTACATTAAAATAACAAATTAATACATACACTGAAACGCCAAAGAAACTGGCATAGGTAGACGTATTCAAATACAGAGATATGTCAAGGGGAAGAATACGGCGCTGCAGTTGACAACGCCTATATAAGACAATAAGCGTCTGGCGCAGTTGTTAGATCGGTTACTGCTGCTACAATGGCAAGTTATCAAGATTTAAGTGAGTTTGAACATGGCGATATAGTAGGCGCACGAGCAATGGGACAAGCATCTCCGAGGCGACGATGAAGTGGAGATTTTCCCGTACAACACTTCACGAATGTATCGTGAATATCAGGAATCCCGTAAAACATCAAATCTCCGACATCGCTGCGACAGGAACAAAATTCTGCAAGAACGGAAGCAACGACGACTGAAGAGAATCGTTTAACGTGGCGGAAGTGCAACCCTTCCGCAAATTGCTGCAGATTTCAGTGCTGGGCCATCAACAAGTGTCAGCGTGCGAACCATTCAACGAAACACCATCGATATGGGCTTTCGGAGCCGAAGGCCCAGTCGTGTACCCTGATGAATGCACAAAGCTTTACTCCCGGCCTGGGCGCGTCAACACCAACACTGAACTGTTGATGACTGGAAACATGTTGCCTGGTCGAACGAGTCTCGTTTCAGATTGTATCGAATGGATGCACGTGTAGGGGTATGGAGACAACCTCATAAATCAATGGGTCATACGTGTCAGCAGGGGATTGCTCAAACTGATGGAGGCTCTGTAATGGCGTGGGGCGTGTGCAGCTGAAGTGATACGGGGTGTCTGATACGTCTAGATACGATTCTGACAGGTGAAACGTACGTAAGCATTCTGTCTGATCACCTGCACCCATTCGTGTCCATTGTGAAATCCAACGAACTTGAGCAATTCCAGCAGAACAGTGCGACACCCCACCCGTCCAGAATTGCTACAGAGTGGCTGCAGGAACACTCTTCTGAATTTAAACACTTCCGCTGGCCTCTCTAGAAACGAACATTATTGAGCATATCTTGAATGCCTTGCAACGTCCTGTTCAGAAGAGGTCTCCACCCGCTCGTATTCTTACGGATTTATGGACAGCCCTGCGGGATTCATAGTGTCAGTTCCCTCCAGCAGTACTTCAGACATTAGTCGAGTCCATTGGCGTCGTGTTCTTCAGTATATATATTCTACGGAGTAAGCATTGTCAAACAGTTTGTTTTCAAATTCCACTTTGCTGTCTGTCAGATGTTCTGTATCACTGGTTCAGTAATCGGTACTTCTCCTTACATTGTTGTGCACCACTTATTGTGATTAAGGCAAAAGTAATGTGGAGTAATGAAGGCTAATTTTCCCTCTGGAATTGTAATTATGCACATCTTTGTTTCTGTTCAGCTGCAATGGATTATTTATAACGAACTCCATGAGGTAATAAATTGAAACGTCCCCTTAGAACAATTTATACACGACTGTGCTTAACCTGACACACAATATTATTTAGCGCAACGCAATCTGACTATCAAAAATCCCTGCAAAAGAATGGCCCTGAGTAACATTAAACTATACGTTTCAGAAATCACTTACCTCACAAAAATCTTCATTACTCGAACTACTGCAATACAGCGAGTGCCACTACTGCCAGCTAAATAAAAGATTCAAACTACTGAAGGCACTAACTACTGATAGGGATAGTTAGCAAATGAAAGATATTAATAGAGAACAAACAATGTATTTACCTTAATATCATCACAAGTCATAATATATGTAATTTCAAAACTCCGCCATCTCTCTCCTCACATCCACCACTGCTGGCGGCTCACCTCTAACTGCCCAACACTATGCGCTGTTAACATCCACCTGCCCAACAATACAATGGCAGAAAACAATGCAAACTAGCCACAGACTGCACACAGCACAGCCAGTGATTTTCATATAGAGCGCTACGTAACGTTGCCAATAAGAAAACATAAACAGCCTACTTACATAAAGAAAACATAAACAGCCTACTTACATAGCCCCCATGCTCCCCACAAAAAATTTTACAAATGGTGTTGGGCACTGGCCAATACAGATTTGAAAAATTTTTTCATAATTACAGTAAGAAAGATATCAAATGCACACACTTATTAATACAATGTTGGTCAAAAGCTAAAATTTTCTCACAGTCCATGAAGATATTCCTGATCATTCATCATAATAGTAATTACAGTTTTTTTCACAAAGTCTCATTAGTAAAAGAAATTGCACACAGAAGTAGTGGATTTCCATGCAATCTTGACGAAGTAGTTTTGTCCTTCCAACTGAAAGACAGTGCTGACTCTTGACATGCTGACAGGTAATGGGCCACAATGGAGCAAACCCACAGCAGAGTCAGTCGAAGTTGATGAATATTGGTAGGTAGGTCATCACAGAGTAGACCCACTGTAGTCCTGGTAGAGATTGTGGTATTGGTGGGCCACCAGAGGTGCAGACCCACTGCAGTCCTTGTAGAAATAATGGTATTGGTGAGTCAGCAAAGGTGTAGACCCACTGTAGTCCTTCTAGAAATAATGGTATTGGTGAGTCATCAAAGATGCAGACCCACTGCAGTCTGTGTAGAGATGGCCAGCAGTCATCTGTTGTGACTGTGCAGGTGCACAATCACCATTGAAGAGTCTTGCGGATAATAGAGCAAGTCCATAACCACCACTTGTGCACTCACAAAGTTTTTGGAATTGTCCTTAGAACCAGCAATGCTGTTATCCAGTCCCTTGCGGAATTAGTAACACATGTGCAAACACTAACAGTCCCAACTTCTCACATATTGTCCATATACTATGACCAACAGTAACGTGTGCAGTGAAATGTAACGTACAAGTTACTTAATTTGATGAACTGGTGTCAATTACAATTTTATAACATGAGAATACAATTACAAAGGTACAAAATACATCATTAAAGAACATAACAATACAGATAACATTTGTAGTACAGGCTTTACAAAAGAATCGAAATAACATATACATTAGTGTTACAGGAATTATGACATGAGAACATACATAAACGATCAGAATCACTTTTGAAACAACACCTTCACATGTGAGCAACCAAACAGTATAAATAATGTCTAAACATCTTTACAAAGTAAATAACAGAGTATTAGAAAATGTCTACAACATAGCTCTCATCAGCTATACACATAAAGACAGGAAAAACACAAATACACAAGGGTACACAAACATATATTGGGATAACACAAGGAAAGGACAGGGTTTGTTTTACTACAGTATTTGGCAAACAAAACTTTCTTTGCTTCTTGGAGATCTCCCTTCATTCATCATTATTCCCAAAAAGTCCTATCTATACCTCCTTCCTGTATTCTATTCATATCTCTTTCAAAATAAGTATTTCTGATTGTACAATACTCATTTTGGCCCAAATCTTTTTCCTATAACTTCTCAATGCATTCTTTCCCTACTGTCCATAGTCAGTTTCTTATATAGTCCACCCCTCTTAAGCTAACTTAAATCTACTGAGCTCAGATGCTAAACTAAGGAACGAGGCAATGCAGCAGCACATAACAAATTAATATAAACAGCAATGACAAAAAAAATGGAAAATCGCAAAGCAAGCTACAGTAAATCTAAATTACCAAGCAATGCAACATTACAAATAATATGAGCCAATGTGCAGCAACAATAAAAATAAATCAATAGTAAAACTAGCTTAACAGAGTAATACAAAGTGAAATTTAGTAGCACTATGCCTGGCAAACAGCAGCAGAAATAACTTATATCTAAACATGACATAGCTCAAGCAGAAAAAAAACATTACACTAAAGACAATAATGCAGACAAGGGAAATGCATATTCACATCTTAATGTCTATGTAATTAAAGTGGTGCACCACAACAACTGATTGTAAAAAGAAATATTACCATGTACTTGAAAAGAAAATTATGTGTTACTGTTACTAGTTCCTTCTTATTGTTCTTTCCTTTCCAAGTGCTCCTTTTTTAAAGAATGTGGATCATAAAATAATTATTTAATAGATCTGTTGACAGAAAGTGTTCACATTAGCAAATGCATTTTATTTTATAAAAGCAATGCTGCAACACAGCTGGAAACCAGATATCAAATGAAATAAGCAATTATGCAAACCAAAGCATAAAAATATCATTCAATAGTCATGTGACATTTCATAAGTTAGTAGAAATTCTCTCAACTCTCGTAGAAAGACGCTTGTCGTAATCAGGTGTGCAGATGTAAAAATATTTCTCGTCATTTCATTAGGCATTTCAGTACATATCATAAATTAAGAGCTCCACAGTGTAATCATATGTTTTCAAGTTCGACCATGTCGTTTTTGCGATGCTTTCTACAAAGGAATGTAAACAGCGAGGTTAATGGCCTCCCCCTTTTTCTTCTACCTGTGCTTCCAGAAAGGCACATCCTAATGGCTTGTTCTCCAGGTGTTTGACACAGCTGAGCGCCGACGACGCACTTGCAGGTGGTCACTTAACTTTCTTACGGAAATATTTACGACAGCAGTTTCCGCTACAGTGACAGTCTTATATAAAATATTTCACAGGTCAAGAATTTGCGTTGCAAATGTGTAGAAACAAAATCTTATGAATATAACAGTGTCCAAAAAAATTTTCGCCGGCATTCTGATACATTCACGCATTTACACACATTTCATAACTCTTAAAGTACGATTCTTGGTTTCCAACATCCTTTTTCACAAGTCAAGAGTCCCTAACTTCTATTCATTATTCATATACATATAAACACGTGATCACATTCCTCATATATGGTAGCATCATCTTATTGACATAAACATACCTCAACAGCATAATACACATCGTCGTCGTAAAAATAACATCATAACACCTCAGTCAAATCTCAAAAACGTCGTAGCTTTCTGCAATAATTACCAAATCTAAAAAAATTCTCTGCTCATGTCAAAAGTGTCATCTACCTCAAACATTCTTTAAAAATCATGATTCCATACCAAATACATCATTCAAAGCTCTCAAGAGTATCACAATGGTTCCGAAAAAATATGAACAGTTCACACAGTACAGACAAAATACAATTTCGTAAGTATGAAATCATCCAGCTGTGTAATTGCGTAAACATGTGTCACTGACGTAGTAAAAAAATTTGTCTCTCTCAGTTAAATGATCAGATAGCTGTGTAATTTGTGTTAGAGAAATATGGTACCGATGTGTAAACTTGTATAAGCAAATACCATATTAGCTAGGGTTCCTTGTGCTTGCCAAACACATGGTATACAAAGTAAGCGTGTACCCCCCTGAGGATTATTGTAATTGTACCCTCAGGTATTACAGATTACAGCAATGGAATGAAATGTATCACGGAAAACTTTCTTTGTAATTCAAAAATCTTAAAAAATAAATGTTTTAAGTACAAAATTAATCACTCAAATACGTGTCCTGTAGCGCTAAATATGCGTCTTGCTGTAAGATAATCTCTGGGGAAGTGTCGTAGTTATCGTCCTCCAAAAGCTAAGTTCTGCAGAAGTCAATGTACTTACCTCATGATAAACAAAAGTGAAATGCTTTGTGTATAGATATCTTACTTATTACGCTTATTGCCGTGATGAAGAAAGTACTGTGCAGTAACGTATTGTTGTGCTACAGAAAATGCTGTCTCTTTGTAGCCATACCACAAAAGTTACTACTAAAACATGTTTTGCTTTCCAGAAGAATTCAGAAAAACCGTGCAGATATAAAACAGATACACCGCAAAAGCAACATAGTAAATTGTCACTCATTAGTAGCGTCGTGATAAAATCGTGTAGCTGTCACATAAACTAACCACTGTGTCATCTGGCATTTCACAGAAAGCACCTCAAATCCAGAATCCACTCTCAAGCAAACCAAAATGTTGTATGAAAATCTCATTAGCAGTGCTGGTATATGTTCTAAGTATGTAAGCCGTATATTCGTTACGTAATCGTGCAACTAACAAGGAGGAATGTATAAATAACAACACTGTGTCGTCTGTTCGCAATGACAATGCATTCGCAATTACTTGTCTAAGTTACCTATGTTCTTGACTGGATAGTTAGTTAGCTTTAAAACATAGTTGCATGTTAACAGTTTGTAAGTGTGACAAAGAGTACTAGTAACGTGAAGTGAAAAATTTTATGGCAAAGACAAAGTTAAAAAGCAGATTATCTTTCAATAAACGGTTTTACATGTGAAATGTGGTGTAAACATTTACTCTTCCTAATACGCAGAGTTTCAACTTCAACGCAATTATCATGTGGTATACGTCGGATTCTGTAAGGTCCATTGTAAACTAGAAAGAATTTGTGACTCAAGTGTTTCTTCTTATGTGACAATGAATGAGCTTTAATGAGAACTTTCTGACCAATATATAATTTCTTTGCATTTGCTTTACCGTGTAGTTTTCTCCTTTTGTCTGCTGCAGATTTTATATTTTTAAGAGCCAAATCAATTACGTCTTTGTGTCGAAGTTTACGTGTATTCGGGAAAGGTACAAGCTCTCTGATTCTGTTCGGTGGTTCTTCATTCTTTAGCACAAGAGTAGGTGGTAAAGCAGTGGAATCATGAGGCATTTCATTCAGCACATTTTGAAATAAGTGTAAATATCTGTCCCAATGCTGATGCTTTCTGTGACAATAAAGTCTGCAAAGCTTATTTATTTCTTTTATAATCCATTCAGACGGGTTACAATGTGGTGAGTACAATGAAATAAAAACAGGTTTGATTTTATGATTCCGAAGCATGCGTGACCAAACAGCAGATCTGAATTGCGGTCCGTTATCTGAAATGACTTTAGCAACGTGGCCAACTTCACGTAAGAAATTTTTAACAAAGGCGTTGGATACAGACCGTCCAGTGGCTTTACGTAACGGAGTGAAAGAAACAAATTTTGAAGTAAGTTCAACAGCGACAAGAACGTACGAAAATCTATTCGATGTTCTGACAAGGGGACCCAAGAGATCAACAGCAGCAAATAATAGGAAACAACGGAGCACGATGTGAGATAGTAGATGGTTTCGCCTTTTGACAAAGTTTACAAGTAGACAAGACTCTTCGAATTCGCTTTTCCATATTGTTAAAATAACAAGTCGTTCGAAGAATATGATAACATTTTCGTGGACCAAAATGTGCGTAGCTGAGATGAATGTACCAAATGAGCTTACTAACAAAATCGTCTGGAATGCAAAGTACCCATAGCTTGTCATCAACAGTGCAGCGTTTGAAGAGTATGTTGTTTCTAACCAGGTAATAATACCGAATCTGAGTGTGTGTCTTTTCATGCCATTTACTTTTGATGTCTTTCCAAATCGGATCTTTATCTTGTTCATGAGCAATGTCCTTTAAAGATGTGGTGATGAAGTTTTCAAAGGCGACTTTCTGAATGTAAAGAATACTGAAATTTTTCTCGAGGTTGCCTTCTGTGTTACTTTTCTCAAGCCCAGCCGGTGCGCGTGACAGTGCGTCCGCAACAATGTTCTCCTTGCCGGAAACGTAGACTATTGTGAAGCGGAATTCTTGCAGAAACAATGCCCAACGTTTTAACCTGTCATGATTTAATTTTGAAGACATAAGAAATTGTAATGCACGATGATCACTGTATACTTTTACGTGCTTACCAGAAAGAAAGAAACGGAATTTGTTAAATGCCCAAACGATAGCTAAAGCTTCTAATTCAGTAACGGAATAATTTTTTTCAGATTTTGTTAGCACTCGGCTAGCAAAAGCAATGGTTTTCTGAACAGTAGTGTCATTTTCTATGGCTTCTTGAAAAAAGTGGGCACCAAGACCGACTTTAGAAGAATCCGTGCTAAGGCAGAAATCTGGTGACAGATCTGGATGAGCTAGTATTGGCGCATAGAGTAACGCTTCTTTCAAAGAATTGAATTCCAACTGTGCTTGTTCGTCCCAGTTCCAAATAGTATTTTTTCCAGTGAGAGAACAAAGTTTTGGTGTAACTAGAATTTGCATATTCAGAAAACGACGGTAAAAATTTACGAGACCTAGAAAACTGCGGACTTGTTTTTTTGTGGATGGAACTGGAATGGCTCTGATTGCTTCTAACTTTTCAGGATCCGGCTGAATGCCTTCAGAAGAAATAATATGTCCCAAAAACCCCACCTTTGGCCTACCGAATTCAGACTTTTCCAAGTTAACTGTAATTCCAGATTCTGCAAAAATACGTAACAAACTGTTTAGGATGCGGTTATGTTGTTCCCATGAAGCTTCTGCTATTAGAATATCGTCCACATATAAGGTGGTGTGACGTTTTAAGAACTCAGGTAATATGGAATTTAACCCACTAATGAATGCTGCCGAAGAAATGTTCAGACCAAAAGGAAGTTTCTGAAACTGATAACAAACGCCGAAACAAAGAAAAGCTGTGTATTTTCTACATTCTGGATGAAGTTCGATCTGATAAAAGCTGGATCTGAGATCAATGGGAGACAACACTTTTACACCATTAAAATTTTGAAGAGGTTCTTCCACCATCTGCGGCCTGTCTGTTTCAGGAATAATGATAGTATTGATTTGTCTCGAATCTAAGACAAGCCTGATCGATCCATTTTTCTTCTCAACAACATGTAAGGGATTGTTGTATGAGCTTACTGCAGGCTCAATAATGCCCTCGTCAAGCATAGATTGTATTTCTGTTCTAACACGGTCCCTATAATGTGCTGGAATTACGTATGGTCTAACACAAAATTTAGTATGCTCACGAACACGAAATTGATATTGAAATCCCTTGATTGTTCCGGTTTTGTGAGTGAAAACTGTGGAATGTGCTTGTAAAATCTCAAAAAGGTCCTGCCTATCAGTGTCATTACAATTCTCAATTGTTTGAATTTTATTCTGAATTAACTCATTAGTTTCAAATATGCCGCCGATACCATCCCTGTCAGTACTTGAAGAGTGATTGTTAGTGTCTAGTTCCGTAGAAAATTCCGAACTGTTGTCTAACAGAAGGTAAAGCCGATTAATTTCCTCATCATGGTTTGAGAGCCAGTCTTCAAATTTCAAAGCTATTGACTTACCTTCTTTCTCTAAACTTATTTCAGCATCGTGAAAGCTTAAGATTGCTTTGTATTCATTCAAAAAGTCTACTCCCAGTATAATTTCCGTCGACAATAATGGAACAATAATAAAGTTCATAGAGAAGCTGTGGCTTTGGCAAAAGAATTCTAAGTTTGTTTGTTGGCGTACATCTACACTTTTTCCAAAGATTGCACCTTGTAATTTAATCTTACGTAACGGAAGTGTGGGGCAGTCGTTCGATTTGTTGCACTTGCTAAAAGCTGTTTCACTAATTACTGAAATGGGACTGCCAGAGTCAAGTACTGCCGTAAATTTTACGTCATTTACTGTAATGTGAATCACAGGATATGCAATGTTGTTAAGTTTTATGTCGTGTTCCTGGAGTAAGATGTCCCTAATGTCTTCCATTTTTACGTAATTACTAGCTACGGCAGCTGTGTCGTCAGTTTCATAAGTACGTCTTGTGGCTGCCAGCGGTGTGAGTCATTGCCTATTGTCTCTTTGTTGGCGCGCGTCGTTATTGGGATTTGGAGACCTAACTTCTACAAATTCACGTTGCTCAGAGGGCCCAGCTCTGTTAGAAACCCGCCAGTTCTGATGAAATTCACGTCTGTCGTTTTGTCAGTAGTTTACATAGTTTCTTTCTTGTCTGTCACGTGGTGGAGAATTTCTCCCTGAGTCGTAACTGCGTGCTGGACCGTTGCGTCTAAAGTTATTCTGTCTCCCTTGATAATAATTGTTTTGGTTCCCATATTGTCTGTTTCTCTGATTGTCTCTGTGATAGTCATTACCGCGGAGAGGTGATCTTTCCCTGTAATTATTACTACTCTGCCAACGGTTGTCATACGGGTGGTGTCTGTTTTGGTCACGATTTACGTTATGAGAATAGCCTTGTCGTGTCCAGTTATTATTTCTTTCATCGCGGAATTGCGACGGATGTGACCTGTAGTTGTTGTGTTCCTGTTTTCGCATCCCGCGACTGCCTGTGTCAATTTCTAGTTCTTGTAACAGTCCCTGAAAAGCTTCAATGTCGTCTTTGCAACGTCCTGCTAAAATAATATGTCGTAAATGTTCAGGCAGTTTGATTAAGCAAATGCAGATGAGCTCTGAGGGGCTGTATGGGTTTGACAGGTACTGATTCTTGTGCAACATGTCTTCAAAATATTTCACAAGACTGGAAAATTCAGATTGTTCGAAATGTTTCATCATTATGATGCCATGTTTTACTCGGTCTTGTGTGACTTGAGACCAATATGCTGAGAGGAAGGCATGGTAAAATTCTCCTTCACTGTGGCAATCGTGAATGACCGATCGCATTCTTACAGCTGGTTCATTCTCTAAGTAGCCACACATAAATTCTAACCTGTGTTCCAATGACCAGTTGGGAGGGAAACAATGAGAGAATTGATGGAGCCACGCTTGTGGATGAATGTCGTTGGCAGAATTCTTAAACGTTTTGAATTTACGTGTAGTAATGAACAGCTTATAGTCAAAATCATCGTGTCGGCGAGTAGCATATCGGTAATTGTTACGTCGTGTCGGCGGTTCCATCTCAAAATTCGGTGTACCTTGCCAATTTCTTTCATAATTACCGAAATGCCCTGTGTTATTATTTTGTGGCTTTTCCATATTTCTAAGTTCCTCTTCCCATGTTGGAGCGCGAGTGTCCTCTGAAATATGTAATTCTTGTATTACCTGTGTCAGCTGATCTTGTACTTCCCGGATTTCTCTTTGATGTTGCGTACCCATTTGATTCAGATTTTGTCTCAGTTTCCTAATTTGTTCGCTCTCTTCTGTGTCATTAAAGACTACCGGTTTTGTGTCATTCAGATTATCATCTACCTTCGTAGATAAACTATTTAGCTGATCCGAAAGTTCAACTACTTTCTCTGATAATGAACTAATTTCCTCCATGTGTCTTTCTACTGTGTCCTTTAAGTTTTTCTGAGTTTTTGCAAGTTGCGTAACCGAATCGGTAGATGCAACTGAGTCCATTTTAGCTTGGAAGGTCTCATGATTTTTATGAACAATGGTTTGCAGTTCTTTTATGGCTGCTTCGTGATTCTGTAATGCATTTTCATGACGCGAAAAAATAGGTTGGAAATGCTCACAAATTTGTGTTTTTACGTCATTACAGACTTTTTGACATTTCGATTCGATGTTATGTAACTCAGTAGTTAAATCTTCACGTGTTTGTTCAAGTGTGGTGTCTAACTTTTGAAGATTTTGTTCCACTGTGTCTAACTTTTTAAGATTTTGTTCCACTGTGTCTAACTGTTGCTGTGTTTGTCTCTGGTATTGTTCCATTGTGTCTAACTTTTGAAGCTTTTGCTGTGTTTGTCTCTGATTTTGTTCCATTTGTTGCATTAATTGTAATAACAATGCATTAGTGTCTGGAATCTGTTCCTCTACGCTTTTCGGCAGTGCATTTGCACCAGCAACATTCACATTTTGACAAGCAGAAAATGTGTCTTGACTCATTTGAGAAAACGGTGAGGACCCAAAACCTAAGTCTACAGTATTTGCAATATTGTGTTCTGTCATTTCGGATTCCTGAGGGGAGCTGTTACCGACCGATCGATCGATAATGCTTCCCTGTTGACTAATTGTTTCACTGTCTACACCATTGTTTGTCGCCTGCTCCATTTCCCTATGTACAATTACCAAATTACTACTTTCAACATTAGTTAATTCATTACTCGGTGGCGCTAACACACTGCTTTCGTCTTCACTGTCATTTCTCAGTTTACTTTGGAGCCTTGTATTACGTTTTTCACACGCCATTATTGTCACAATATTTCACACGACAACACAAAAAAAAACACAATTTGAAGAGCAAAAATAAGATAACACATTAACATAGAACTGAAAATAATATCTACTTAATTGCAAGCGCAGCTGCGAAATACTTGGTGCAAATCTACATGCATGCCACAACTGTTTTACTGTGCAACAATGAAAAACCACAACTACCAAGGAAATTCTCTCTATAATTACGCGCTAGCAATAAACAAAAGCTACACTAAATACACAAACTACAAGAAAAAATCAGAAGATTCCAGTGAGGTATCCTAGGCTAAGGGTCGACATATGAAACGTCCCCTTAGAACAATTTATGCACGACTGTGCTTAACCTGACACACAATATTATTTAGCGCAACGCAATCTGACTATCAATGATCCCCGCAAAAGAATGGCCCTGAGTAACATTAAACTATACCTTTCAGAAATCACTTACCTCACAAAAATCTTCATTGCTCGAACTACTGCAATACAGCTAGTGCCACTACTGCCAGCTAAATAAAAGATTCAAACTACTGAAGGCACTAACTACTGATAGGGATAGTTAGCAAATGAAAGATATTAATAGAGAACAAACAATGTATTTACCTTAATATCATCACAAGTCATAATATATGTAATTTCAAAACTCCGCCATCTCTCTCCTCACATCCACCACTGCTGGCGGCTCACCCCTAACTGCCCAACGCTATGCGCTGTTAACATCCACCTGCCCAACAATACAATGGCAGACAACAATGCAAACTAGCCACAGACTGCACACAGCACAGCCAGTGATTTTCATATAGAGCGCTACGTAACGTTGCCAATAAGAAAACATAAACAGCCTACTTACATAAAGAAAACATAAACAGCCTACTTACAAAATATACTCCGAAGCTGTAATCAAAATGCCTAATGGCTTAAAAGATGTTTACAAGATGATAGTGGATTAGCACCACACATCATTCTTACAGCACGTTTTTGAGCAATGAAGACTTTCATTATTAAAATGAGATACCCAAGACATTATTTGATACGAAATTAGTGAATGAAAATGTTCGAAATACATCAACGTAAATAAAAATATTCGAAATACGCTAACGTACTGATTTGTTATTCACAAATATTTTGAATGATTCCAAGTGCCAATATGGCTGGAAAAGTTGTTCGAGTATTTCCAAAACGTACTTTTTCCAGTTTCAATTCTAATCAATATGGACTTCTAAAAATTTTGAATCTGCCAGCCTATTTATTGTTTCCTCACCATGTGTTATAGTTGTTAGTGGTGCAGTACCTCTGCATGTACAGAAGTGACCATACCGTGTCTTACTGATGTTAAGTGTGAGTCCAATCGCGGAACCTCATTCATCATACTTCTAAGGACATTGTTCACTTCTTTTTCTATTGCTTTATGTATGCTTGGATTGATTACAGTACTAGCGTCATCCGCAAAAATAAGTAATGGTGCTTATTGCGTTTTAGACGGAAAATCGTTTACGTACACTGACGCGAAAAAAAAATCAGGGCTTTAACTAAAGTTAGTAGGAGTGTTTCTACATCTGAAAGACGATGTCTGTTCATATTTCACACCAGTCGATTAAGAGCTACGCTAGTAGTGCCATTATAATAATGCAAATCAGGTTTGCTTTAAATACATACCACACCGTTCGTGAGAGTTTCCTTTGAGCTTGGACGTGGTGCACTGATGTTACGCAAGAATGCCTTTAAGGCGACAAAGACGCCATTATCGACACCTCACTCAGTTTGAACGAGCTTGTGTAATAGGACTACGAGAAGCTGGTCGTTCTTTGTGCAATATTGCACCAAGACTTGGCAGGAATGTAGCCACTGAACATGATTGTTGGCAGCGGCGGTCACGAGAACATACGGGCGCAAAAACGATCTGTCTCCGGACGGCCACGTGGCACTACCGAGAGGAAAGACGATCGTGTTCGACGTATGGCTCTGTCGCATCGTAGCGCGGGTGCAGCAGCAATTTGAGCAATAGCTGGCATCACAGTGACACAACGGACTGTGACAAATCGGTTACTTCACGGACAGCTGTGACAAAGGCGCACCGTAGCGTGCATTTCACTGACCCCAAACCATCACCATTTGCGAATTCAGTGGTATCAAGCGAGAGCTCACTGGAGGGCAGGTTGGAGGACTGGTGTGTTTTCTGATGAAAGCTGGCGCTGCCACGGTGCCTGTAATGGCCGTGTGTTGATTAGAAGGAGGCCAGTTGAGGTCCTGTAATCAGCCTGTGTGTGGGCTAGTCACAGTGAACCTCCTCCTGGAGTTGTGGTTGGGGGTGCGATTTCATATGGCAGCAGAACCACTCTAGTGGTTATCTCACTCACCCTGACTACAAATTTGACATCAATCTTGTGATTCTACATACTACACTCTCTAAAGTACTGGAGGGGACTAGGAGATGCCTTTAAGGTCCTAGACCCGATGAAGTAATCTCCTGATCTACACCTCCATGCGGTAGAGAGTGGGAACGTCACTTCATGTGATGGATAACGTAGACAGGTTCAAAATGGCTCTGAGCACTATGGGACTTAACTTCTGTGGTCATCAGTCCCCTAGAACTTAGAACTACTTAAACCTAACTAACCTAAAGACATCACACACATCCATGCCCGAGGCAGGATTCGAACCTGCGACCGTAGCATCCCGCGGTTCCGGACTGCGCGCCTAGAACCACTAGACCACAGCGGCCGGCTAACGTAGACAGGGATCGAGGGATGACCGGGATAAGTCATCACCCCAGCATTTGCTGGGCAGGGCACCCTCTTGCTCTGGAAATGAGATATCATTTCCAAAGGCGGAAGAACCAGCTGACGGTCAACGGCATAGGATGTGGAAGGCAACGCGAAACCACCACATTAAAGAACTATTGTTATCCCAAGCACCAGTAGTAAATCATGTCAGTATCTGCTATAAAATTTTCCGGAGGTAAAACGGTTCCCCGGTCAGATCTCCGCCTGGGGACTACAAAAGACACAGACAAGATGAAGGAAAACGGTCCCAATTTTAACATAGCAACTGTGAAGGTGAAAACACTGATTCACTGTACCAAACTAGGAAACCTAAAACTTGAAATGGAACGACTGAAAATCGATATCCTTGGCTTATCGGAGATGAGATGAAATGAGCGTTTGGCGTCATTGGCCGGGAGGCCCCTCGCAGGGCAGGTCCGGCTGCCTTGGTGCAGGTCTTATTGCATTCGACGCCACATTGGGCAACCTGCGCGCCAGATGCGGATGAAATGATGATGAAGACAACACAACATCCCGTTCCTGAGCGGAGAAAATCTCCGACCCAGCCGGGAATTGAACCCCGCCCGTAGGACGCCACGCTGATCACTCAGGTATCGGGGCGGACATATCGGAGATGAGATGGCTCCACCCAGGTTATTTCTGCTCTGAAGAATACAAAGTCATTCACATTGAAACAGACCAAGACAGACCAGGACAGACCAGGAATGGGAGGAGTTGGAATAATTTTGAGGAAATATTATGGCTCACGTGTCAAGTGATAAGTGCAATATAGCTCTCGAATAATACTAGTCAAACTTAAAACTAAACCAAATGACACCGTGATAATACAAGTATACATGCCAACATCCAAAGAAGAAGATTCAGTCTTTGACTAAATATACGAAGAAATAAGTAATGCGATGAGAAATGTTAAGGGAGATGAAAACGTGATTGTCATGGAGACTGGTATGCGATTGTGGGTGAAGAACTGGAGGAAAGAATTGCTAGCAAATATTGACTTGGAAGAAGAAATGAAAGCGGAGATTGACTAATCGAGTTCTACTCGAGGTACCAGTTAGTTGTTTTTCCAACATCACAAACGAATAAGATTCCCGGAGACTCGAGGAGAGAGCGGATTGATTACAATCTAGTGGAAGCATGTTTTAGGAACCAGTAAAAGACTGCACGAGCTATCCACCTGCAGACATAGGCAGTGACCATAAGCTGATCCAGATTAAAAGTTCACTTACATTCAAAGTAAAGAAGACAGTAAAAATGAAATGGGAACTAGAAAAACTGAAAACCGAGGGACTAGCAAAGCGCTTTGCTCACGAAACAGACAACCTAGCTAAAATCTTTCAACGTCGTGGAGTAAATCAAGACTAGGATCAAATTAAATCGGTATATACAAAGAAGCAGAAAAGTTAGCGGGAAATACTAAAGCCAAAAACAAGAGGAGATGGATTACAGCAGATGTTATTGAGCTTATAGGAAACAGGAGATTATAAAAAAACGAAACTGATGAACAAGGAAAAGCTTAATACAGAAGACTAAGGAATTTAGTCAATAGAAAAGCTAGGAAACCAAAAGAAAATTTTCTTGAAGAAATGCGTAGGGAAGAGGAAGAAAATATACAAAACAGAACAACTTATTGAGCCTGAACAACAGCAAATAAATTTTTTAACAAACGTAAAACAACACTCCCAGGTACAACAGAAAATAAAGAGGGGATAAAGCTATTTGGTGAAGACATGGTGATTAAACATTGAGAAGTTGTATGCCAGAACACCTCTTCCAGAGGAAGTAATAGGAAGAGAAGATCAAACAGACGCAGATGATAAGGGAAATGACATTCTGCAAGAAGAATTTGACAAAGCTCTAAAAAAACTACGGGACAACAAAGAAGCGAGTATTGATGACATCCCTGCAGAACTAATAAGGAATGCTGGTCACAGCATCAAAATGATACTGCTTAAACCTATTAGGTCCATCTGTAGCACAGCATAGATACCGATAGACTTCCAGAAATGCATCATTGTTCCCATACCAAAAAAGGTCGCAGCTACAAAATGTGAACACTACCGAACTTTAAGCCTAGTATCACATGCATCATAAGTTCTCATACAAATAATTCTGAAGAGAATTGAAGGTGGAGGATATGCTGAGCGAAGATCAGTTTGGTTTCAGAAGGGGACTGGGAACAAGAGAAGCGATTCTGGCACTGAGACTCCTTACCGAAAAGCAATTACAGGAAAATAAACAAACTTATATTGCCTTTGTAGACCTGGAAAAGGCATTTGATAACGTTATGCGCCAAGAGATGTTCAGAGTGCTGAGGAAAAGTGGAATGAAGTGCTAAGACATCCGTGTGATAGTTGCTATAAGAATGAGGTGGCAGTGACTAGGAACTGTCATCAGGAACAAAAAATAAATATTAGAAAAGTGGGAAGACAAGGATGTGCTCCCTCTGCTCTTATACTCGATGCCTACAACCAGGAAGCTACAGACCAAGTTCGAGAAACTATTGAGGGATGATCCAAATTAGCGGGCAGAAGAAAGACATACTACGTTATGCGTACAATATTGCTATTGTCACGGAGACAAAAGAAGATGTATAGGAAGTCTCCAGAACAATGGAAAGGATTCTATGCAATCAGTATGGAATAAGAATGAACAAGTAAAAGACTGAAGTGATGGTATGCAGTACAAAAGCAAAATATGCACCTCTGAGAATGAAAATTTGAAGAGAGGAGCTGGAAGTGATACAGGAATTTAACTACCTGGGAAGCAAAATCATAAGGGTTAGTAGAAGCTGGAAAGAAATTGTAAGTAGAATACAACAGGCCAAAATTGCATTTAACCTGAGGGGGAACTTACTCACCAGCAAGAACATCTGTCAGAAAATAAGGTAACGTGAAAGCTTTCGTTTGGAGTGTGGCCCTATACGAATGTGAAACTTGGACAATGGGAAGAGAAAAGAGAAAAAGGCTAAAGGCCCTGGAGATGTGATGCTATAAAAGGACGATGAAGATCAGCTACAGAGACAAATTAACAAATGAAGAGGTGCTTAGAAGAGTACATGACACCAGATTTCTGTGGAATCACCTATCACTCGTATTTAAAGTAGGTTGCATTTCTGTTGAGATTATTGAAATTTCTCATCGCAGGGCCACACTTATAGTAATCCCTACACGCTGATTTTTGTGATAGTTTTCGTTCCGGCCCCCTAAATATGGAGTAAGCTGTTCCGTTAATGACACGGTGGAAAGTAAATACTTTTCAGCTAAATAGTGGTTAAACTGATAGTGGGGTTGAAGGAGTCCTCATTGAGACTATTTCGAAGGTATTTCAAATTCAAAAAATTGTCTTATAACCAAGGACAAATCTCACAAGAATCGTGGTCACAACCATCAATTTATTTCTGGGACGATGTGTGCCACATCAGTGGAATGAAAATCCCGTGTTTCTGCGTTTGTGTGTGTGTGTGTGTGTGTGTGTGTGTGTGTGTGTGTGTGTGTGTGTATGTGTGTGTGTGTGCGTATGCGCACGCGTGAGTAAGCGTATTTATTTAAGTGTACAAAGAGTAAAGTTGATAACCTGCTCCGTATGAGCAATACACTGAGGTTATAAAAGTCATAGGATACCTCCTAATATCATGTCAGTCCTCCTTATGCCAGCTCGACCTAACATGGATTCAACAGGCCGTTGGAAGTCCCCTATAAATAATGAGCCATGCTGCCTGTATAGTAATCCATAATGGCGAAAGGATTTTGTGCACAAACTGACCGCTCGATTATGTCCCATAAATGTTCATGGAATAGCCAAATCATTCGGTCGAAATGTCGAGAATGTTCTTCAAAACAATCGCGAAGAATTGCGGTGCTGTGACATATGTCATTGTCATCCACAAAAATTTGGGAACATGAAGTCCATGAATGGTTGAAAATCGTCTCCTGTGACCGAACATAACCGTTTATAGTCAACGATCGACTCAGTTGGACCAGAGAACCCAGTATATTTCAAATAAACAGAGCCCAAACTATTATGGAACCACCACCAATTTGCCTTATACCTAATAGACAACTTGGCTGAATGAGTTCGTGGGATCTGCGCAACACTCTAATCCTACCACCAGCTCTTACCAGGTGAAATCGGGACTCGTCTGTGGTCCAATAGACAAGGTCACGAGTTCAGGAGAGACGCTGCAGCCGATGTTGTATCGTTAGCAAAATTACTCTCTTCAGACGTGTACTGCCGTAGCTCAGTTACGTCATATTTTGCCGTAGTGTCCTAACGAATAAGCACATTGATTTCTGCGCTTATTTCACGCAGAGTAGCTTGTCTGTTAACAATGACAATTCTACACAAACGCCGCTGCTCTCGATCGTTAAGTGAAGGCCGTCGGCCACTGCGTAGCCAATGGTGAGACGTAATGCCTGGTACCTGGTATTCTCTAAACACTCGTGACGCTGTAAATCTCGAATATTGATTTCCCTAACGATGTCCGAAATGGAATGTCTCATGAATCTCGCTCCAACTACCAATCCGCGTTCAGAGTCTTTTAATCCCCATCGTGCGGTCATAATCACGTTGGAAACCTTTTTTACGTCAATCACTGAGTACATATGAAAGCCCCACCCATGCACTGCCCTTTTATACCTGCCGCCGTCTGTATATGCGCGAATCTCTATCCCATGACTTTCGTTGCCTTAGTCCGTCACTATCAATAACAGTCAATCGCAGGAAAAGCAGTTGTATACAGGGACAAACACTGCAGATCGAGTTAGGGTGTAATTTTCAGATTGTTGACTGTAGGTTTAATCTGAATTAGAGCTTCTTGATCCTCCAAACAAACAAAACACATAGACAGTTACACACTAGTTACTAAAGTTCGGCATTACGTTTCTGCTTCATTAATACATAAAGCGTGTAACTAAATTCCTTTTACAGACTTTGAGGACAGTTTCCTTACACCAAAACATGAAAAAAATGTCTAGTGGACATGGATTGTAAAATCCAAACCTTAAGAACTGTGACCACCTGTTTATCTTCGATACTGTGAAACACATCTCCTCTAGTGTAGGCTCTTCATTTCCCATATTTTGGGAGGAGATAATAGGGACCAAAACAAGGTAAAAAGAAATGGCCAGGATACATGGGCTCTAAAATGGATACTTCGAGTTCGATGAGCACTTGCTCATGTTCACAATTGTGAAACACACCTCTTTCATGGAACAAGTGCTCATAGCTCTTAAAGTACGCATTGTAGAGCCCATATTTACTGTCCATTTTTTCTTCTTTTGATCCCTATTACCCAATCGCTTGCAGTAGAAGTGATATGTCCCATAGTACTAAAGACGAACAAGTGGTCATAGCTCTTAAGGCACCATTTTAGAACCAATGTTTAGTAGACTTTTTTCACGTGACTTTTCTTCGTGTTTCGGTGTAAAGAACCATTCCTAAAAGTCTGTAAACGGAATTTAGTTACAACCTGAGTAATCTCATGTTAGTTGGCAAGCACGTTCTGTAGCAGCGTCTAGTCCTGACTGTTCTGACAGTCACAAGACAACTGTCATAAACAATTATTGTTGAAGTTCTTACAGTCAATGCAAGACTATTGGAGTGTTCAATGATTAATATTTTAGTGAGGTGATTTATACAGTCGTCTCCTCCAACACACTCCACCGCTGGTCGTCCCCTCCCACCTCTCTATTCCACCTCATCCTTCCCCTTCTCTTCGTGTATGTCTCTTTCCATTTCATCCTCCACCACTCTCAATACATCTCCTCCTCTTTCCTTTCTGTATAAATATCCTCCTCTCCCCCTTTTTTTCCAGCTCCTTCTCCTTCATTTCTCAGTCCATTTCCTCCTCCCTCTGTCTGTTAACCCTGTTTTTCTCCTCTCTCTGTCTATATCTTCTTCCCTCTGTATCTCCTTCTGTTTCTTCTCTCAGTCCATATCTCTGTTCTTTTCCCCATCCTACTCTCTCTGCCCATCTCCTCCAAATCTTTGTCCATCTTCACCTGGCCCCTCTCTGTCCATCCATCTCCTCCTCCCCCTTCTCACTTCACGTTATCACTTTTACTCCAGTTGGGGACTGGTGATTCCTATTCCCACAGTATACCTTCCCAGATCGTAAATGGTACGTATACCACATTTGTTGAAATCATTTTTGGGGTTTAGGATGAACCATTTACCTGTGGCTTTGCCTCTGTACGCACGTGTCAAATAAGTTTAATATACGTTTAAAAGATTTCACACGTACTGTTACACATATTTCACAAGTATCTCTAGCGAATTTCGCCCTGAAGTCCCTTTTTCTATGTTTATGACGTACTTCCTTAACTACATTCCGTATAATGATATAATTTTGCATGTATATTCAGGAGCATGTGTGGCTACTATCTCCCAAATGTGTTTCCAATTGAACTGGTAGTAAAGCAGTTAAGTTAAAACTTCATGCGGCATTTTTACTGCATGAACAGTGAAAATGCAGTAAACGATAAACACTTTTTCCTTTCATAATTCTTGTGGATTAGCAGCGAGCAAAAGTTTCATAAAGATCTAAAATTGTGTGTGAAGTTCGTTGCAAGTCACAAAGTGCTCTCATTCTCAAATACTAGATACAAAAAGGCTTCAGGTTGTGGCATGAAGGGTGTCAATGATACAATCCCTTCCCTTGAGGAGTAGATATTAGAAATACTAGTAAGGGTACTCACGCGTCTTGGGCTACATTGCTTTTTCACCCCCCCCCCCCCCCCCCTTTGATAGTTAGGTGGTGCTTAACCCAAAAGCGATTCATTCCAGACAGTTAGTGATACGTGCACCAAGTTTGGTAGAAACTGGTCCAGTGGTTTCGGAAGAGAGGATGACAATCATACATAAGTACATCCATTCTTATAATAGGTATCGATAACGTATTGTAACTGTAAGTGAGAAGAGCAACTGCCGTTGGGGCGGGAAGGGGGCAAATAATCTCATATCTTGGACTGAGGACTACTCAGACAGAAAAGCAGAACTTTTGTTGCAGAGATTGGGCACGTATGATCTTGGATGGAGGGATATTAAATATCAAAACCTGACTTAGTCAAGACTTATTTTCACTCATAGCTTACAACTAAGAGTCTAAACATGATCATATTCGTTAAGGCTAAAAGCTGCCTATGATAAAAGCCTTTCATGTTACAATATCAATACACAAGCTGCGAAATACTTGCATTGCTCAAATACATCACACAGCATGTTCTCATTTGCTGAGAAAGTGTTACCTTTGCTTGAGCAGAGAGAAGCATCTCATCATGCAGTACTATAAGGGAAGAGCCATATCAGCCTATCAGGTTGCTGGCCACCGAGTTTCGTGTTTGATTCGATAGGATGTGCCGAGACAAAGCGTCAGTCTCACTCTTTGCTTGCTCCGGATCGGACGCTGTTGACATCGTACTGCCTGCTGACATTTGTAAAGTCTGTAATTAGCTTTGTGAGTTACTTGGGATTGGCTGCAATGTCTAGGATTAAATGTGAGATCTTTGCTTGCTTGCTTTCCATTGTCACAATCCCTAACACATGATTGTTCAGGAGCTGGTGTGGGACATGCTTCTGGAATTATTTATGCATGTGATAAAGGTTAGGTCCTTGTTCAGATCGTATCTTTCTGCTGAAAATGAGAGGATGAGTGTTTTTAGTGAGCAATTCCAGGATATACATCGTCTTTCACATCACTTTCCCACTCTCTGAATACACTGAGCAAGACAATTAAACGATCACTTTTTAAAAACCCATAATTATTTCCCAATGTGAAGTAAACGATAAACACTTTTTCCTTTCATAATTCTTGTGGATTAGCAGCGAGCAAAAGTTTCATAAAGATCTAAAATTGTGTGTGAAGTTCGTTGCAAGTCACAAAGTGCTCTCATTCTCAAATACTAGATACAAAAAGGCTTCAGGTTGTGGCATGAAGGGTGTCAATGATACAATCCCTTCCCTTGAGGAGTAGATATTAGAAATACTAGTAAGGGTACTCACGCGTCTTGGGCTACATTGCTTTTTCACCCCTCCCCCCCCTTTGATAGTTAGGTGGTGCTTAACCCAAAAGCGATTCATTCCAGACAGTTAGTGATACGTGCACCAAGTTTGGTAGAAACTGGTCCAGTGGTTTCGGAAGAGAGGATGACAATCATACATAAGTACATCCATTCTTATAATAGGTATCGATAACGTATTGTAACTGTAAGTGAGAAGAGCAACTGCCGTTGGGGCGGGAAGGGGGCAAATAATCTCATATCTTGGACTGAGGACTACTCAGACAGAAAAGCAGAACTTTTGTTGCAGAGATTGGGCACGTATGATCTTGGATGGAGGGATATTAAATATCAAAACCTGACTTAGTCAAGACTTATTTTCACTCATAGCTTACAACTAAGAGTCTAAACATGATCATATTCGTTAAGGCTAAAAGCTGCCTATGATAAAAGCCTTTCATGTTACAATATCAATACACAAGCTGCGAAATACTTGCATTGCTCAAATACATCACACAGCATGTTCTCATTTGCTGAGAAAGTGTTACCTTTGCTTGAGCAGAGAGAAGCATCTCATCATGCAGTACTATAAGGGAAGAGCCATATCAGCCTATCAGGTTGCTGGCCACCGAGTTTCGTGTTTGATTCGATAGGATGTGCCGAGACAAAGCGTCAGTCTCACTCTTTGCTTGCTCCGGATCGGACGCTGTTGACATCGTACTGCCTGCTGACATTTGTAAAGTCTGTAATTAGCTTTGTGAGTTACTTGGGATTGGCTGCAATGTCTAGGATTAAATGTGAGATCTTTGCTTGCTTGCTTTCCATTGTCACAATCCCTAACACATGATTGTTCAGGAGCTGGTGTGGGACATGCTTCTGGAATTATTTATGCATGTGATAAAGGTTAGGTCCTTGTTCAGATCGTATCTTTCTGCTGAAAATGAGAGGATGAGTGTTTTTAGTGAGCAATTCCAGGATATACATCGTCTTTCACATCACTTTCCCACTCTCTGAATACACTGAGCAAGACAATTAAACGATCACTTTTTAAAAACCCATAATTATTTCCCAATGTGAAGTATACCAGGCGCCAATTTTTGCTTTTTTTTTTTTTTTGTCATCAGTCTACTGACTGGTTTGATGCGGCCCGTCACGAATTCCTTTCCTGTGCTAACCTCTTCATCTCAGAGTAGCACTTGCAAACTACGTCCTCAATTATTTGCTTGACATATTCCAATCTCTGTCTTCCTCTACAGTTTTTGCCCTCTACAGCTCCCTCTAGTACCATGGAAGTCATTCCCTCATGTCTTAGCAGATGTCCTATCATCCTGTCCCTTCTCCTTATCAGTGTTTTCCACATATTCCTTTCCTCTCCGATTCTGCGTAGAACCTCCTCATTCCTTACCTTATCAGTCCACCTAATTTTCAACATTCGTCTATAGCACCACATCTCAAATGCTTCGATTCTCTTCTGTTCCGGTTTTCCCACAGTCCATCTTTCACTACCATACAATGCTGTACTCCAGACGTACATCCTCAGAAATTTCTTCCAGAAATTAAGGCCGGAATTTGGTATTAGTAGATTTCTCTTGGCCAGAAATGCCTTTTTTGCCATAGCGAGTCTGCTTTTGATGTCCTTCTTGCTCCGTCCGTCATTGGTTATTTTACTGCCTAGGTAGCAGAATTCCTTAACTTCATTGACTTCGTGACCATCAATCCTGATGTTAAGTTTCTCGCTGTTCTCATTTCTACTACTTCTCATTACCTTAGTCTTTCTCCGATTTACTCTCAAACCATACTATGTACTCATTAGACTGTTCATTCCGTTAAGCAGATCATTTAATTCTTCTTCACTTTCACTCGGGATAGCAATGTCATCAGCGAATCGTATCATTGATATCCTTTCACCCTGTATTTTAATTCCACTCCTGAAGCTTTCTTTTATTTCCATCATTGCTTCCTCGATGTACAGATTGAAGAGTAGGGGCGAAAGGCTACAGCCCTGTCTTACACCCTTCTTAATACGAGCACTTCATTCTTGATCGTCCACTCTTATTATTCCCTCTTGGTTGTTGTACATATTGTATATGACCCGTCTCTCCCTATAGCTTACCCCTACTTTTTTTCAGAATCTGGAACAGCTTGCACCATTTCATATTGTCGAACGCTTTTTCCAGGTCGACAAATCCTATGAAAGTGTCTTGATTTTTCTTTAGCCTTGCTTCCATTATTAGCCGTAACGTCAGAATTGCCTCTCTCGTCCCTTCACTTTTCCTAAAGCCAAACTGATCGTCACCTAGCGCATTCTCAATTTTCTTTTCCATTCTTCTGTATATTATTCTTGTAAGTAGCTTCGATGCATGAGCTGTTAAGCTGATTGTGCGATAATTCTCGCACTTGTCAACTCTTGCCGTCTTCGGAATTGTGTGGATGATGCTTTTCCCAAAGTCAGATGGTATATCGCCAGACTCATATATTCCACACACCAACGCCAATAGTCGTTTTGACGCCACTTCCCCCAATGATTTTAGAAATTCTGATGGAATGTTATCTATCCCTTCTGCCTTATTTGACCGTAAGTCCTCCAAAGCTCTTTTAAATTCCGATTCTAGTACTGGATCCCCTATGTCTTCTAAATCGACTCCTGTTTCTTCATCTATCACATCAGACAAATCTTCACCCTCATAGAGGCTTTCAATGTATTCTTTCCACCTATCTGCTCTCTCCTCTGCATTTAACAGTGGAATTCCCGTTACACTCTTAATGTTACCACCGTTGCTTTTAATGACACCAAAGGTTGTTTTGACGTTCCTGTATGCTGACTCTGTCCTTCCGACAATCATATCTTTTTCGATGTCTTCACATTTTTCCTGCAGCCGTTTCGTCTTAGCTTCCCTGCACTTCCTATTTATTTCATTCCTCAGCGACTTGTATTTCTGTATTCCTGATTTTCCCGGAAGATGTTTGTACTTCCTCCTTTCATCAATCAACTGAAGTATTTCTTCTGTTACCCATGGTTTCTTCGCAGCTACCTTCTTTGTACCTATGTTTTCCTTCCCAACTTCTGTGATGGCCCTTTATAGAGATGTCCATTCCTCTTCAACTGTACTGCCTACTGCGCTATTCCTTATTGCTGTATCTATAGCGTTAGAGGACTTCAAACGTATCTCGTCATTCCTTAGTACTTCCGTATCCCACTTCTTTGCGTATTGATTCTTCCTGACTAATGTCTTGAACTTCAGCTTACTTTTCATCACTACTATATTTTGATCTGAGTCTATATCTGCTCCTGGGTACGCCTTACAATCCAGTATCTGATTTCGGAATCTCTGTCTGACCATGATGTAATCTAATTGAAATCTTCCCGTATCTCCCGGCCTTTTCCAAGTATACCTCCTCCTCTTGTGATTCTTGAACAGGGTATTCGCTATTACTAGCTGAAACGTGTTACAGAACTCAATTAGTCTTTCTCCTCTTTCATTACTTGTCCCAAGCCCATATTCTCCTGTAACCTTTTCTTCTATTCCTTCCCTTACAACTGCATTCCAGTCGCCCATGACTATTAGATTTTCGTCCCCCTTTACATACTGCATTACCCTTTCAATATCCTCATACACTTTCTCTATCTGTTCATCTTCAGCTTGCGACGTCGGCATGTATACCTGAACTATCGTTGTCGGTGTTGGTCTGCTGTCGATTCTGATTAGAACAACCCGGTCACTGAATTGTTCACAGTAACACACCCTCTGCCCTACCTTCCTATTCATAACGAATCCTACACTTGTTATACCATTTCTGCTGCTGTTGATATTACCCGATACTCATCTGACCAGAAATCCTTGTCTTCCTTCCACTTCACTTCACTGACCCCTACTATATCTAGATTGAGCCTTTTCATTTCCCTTTTCAGATTTTCTAGTTTCCCTACCACGTTCAAGCTTCTCACATTCCTCGCCCCGACTCGTAGAACGTTATTCTTTCGCTGATTATTCAATCTTTTTCTCATGGTAACCTCCCCCTTGGCAGTCCCCTCCTGGAGATCCGAATGGGGGCCTATTCCGGAATCTTTTGCCAATGGAGAGATCATCATAACACTTCTTCAAATACAGGCCACATGTCTTGTGGATACACATTACGTGTCTTTAATGCAGTGGTTTCCATTGCCTTCTGCATCCTCATGTCGTTGATCATTGCTGATTCTTCCGCCTTTAGGGGCAATTTCCCACCCCTAGGACAAGAGTGCCCTGATCCTCTATCCGCTCCTCCGCCCTCTTTGACAAGGCCGTTGGCAGAATGAGGCTGACTTCTTATGCCGGAAGTCTTCGGCCGCCAATGCTGACTATTTATCAAAATTTAGGCAGTGGCGGGGATCGAACCCGGGACCGAACAAGTTTTTGATTATGAATCAAAGACGCTAACCCTAGACCACGGCGTGCGGTAGCGTTCTCGCTTCCCACGCCCGGGTTCCCGGTTTCGATTCCCGGCGGGGTCAGGGATTTTCTCTGCCTCGTGATGACTGGGTGTTGTGTGCTGTTCTTAGGTTAGTTAGGCTTAAGTAGTTCTAAGTTCTAGGGGGCTGATGACCATAGCTGTTAAGTCCCATAGTGCTCAGATCCACCACCTAGACCACGGGTACGTACAGGCGCCAATATTGTACTTAAATTAACTGCCTTCAGCAGACATAATATTTTCATCTTTTACGCAATTTTTAGCCAAAGACGGTAAGTGTGAGTGGCAGAGAACTTGAACATACCTGCTGTAGGAACGAAAACACTGAGATATCGCATTTCAGGGAATCATTAAACTGTCGTTAGGCTGGCACGCGTATTTCCTGCAAGAAGATACACATTTGAGTTGATAGGTTGTATTAGGACGACTGAAGACGGTTCAAATGACTCTGAGCACTATGAGACTTCACTGCTGAGGTCATCAGTCCCCTAGAACTTAGAACTACTTAAACCCAACTAACCTAAGGACATCACACACGTCCATGCCCGAGGCAGGATTCGAACCTGCGACAGTAGCGGTCGCGCGGTTCCAAACTGCAGCGCCGAGAACCGCTCGGCCACGACGACTGTAGATCATGGTCGCAGTTCATGTTAGAGGTCCTTTTATATACTGCGTTGCGTTTTTAAAATTTGCCTACTACCTCATATTTCAGTAACTCTACTCAGATTATCGTCCCCCCATGAACCATGGACCTTGGCGTTGGTGGGGAGCCTTGCGTGCCTCAGCGATACAAATAGCCGTATCGTAGGTGCAACCACAACGGAGGGGTATCTGTTGAGAGGCCAGACAAACGTGTGGTTCCTGAAGAGGGGCAGCAGCCTCTTCAGTAGTTGCAGTGGCAACAGTCAGGATGATTGACTGATCTGGCCTTGTAACACTAAACAAAACGGCCTTGCTGTGCTGGTACTGCGAACGGCTGAAAGCAAGGGGAAACTACGGCCGTAATTTTTCCCGAGGGCATGCAACTTTACTGTATGATTAAATGATGATGGCGTCCTCTTGGGTAAAATATTCCGGAGGTAAAATAGTCCCCCATTCGGATCTCCGGGCGGGGACTACTCAAGTACACGTCGTTATCAGGAGAAAGAAAACTGGCGTTCTACGGATCGGAGCGTGGAATGTCAGATCACTTAATCGGGCAGGTAGGTTAGAAAATGTAAGAAGGGAAATTGATAGGTTAAAGTTAGATATAGTGGGAATTAGTGAAGTTCGGTGGCAGGAGGAACAAGACTTCTGGTCAGGTGACTACAGGGTTATAAACACAAAATCAAATAGGGGTAATGCAGGAGTAGGTTTAATAATGAATAGGAAAATAGGAATGCGGGTAAGCTACTACAAACAGCATAGTGAACGCATTATTGTGGCCAAGATAGATACGAAGCCCACACCTACTACGGTAGTACAAGTTTATACGCCGACTAGCTCTGCAGATGACGAAGAAATTGAAGAAATGTATGATGAGATAAAAGAAATTATTCAGATAGTGAAGGGTGATGAAAATTTAATAGTCATGGGTGACTGGGATTCGAGAGTGGGAAAAGGGAGAGAAGGAAACGTAGTGGGTGAATATGGATTGGGGGAGAGAAATGAAAGAGGAATCCGTCTAGTAGAATTAAGCACAGAGCATAACTTAATCATAGCTAACACTTGGTTTAAGAATCATGAAAGAAGGTTGTATACATGGAAGAACCCTGGAGATACTAAAAGGTATCAGATTGATCATATAATGGTAAGACAGAGATTTAGGAACCAGGTTTTAAATTGTAAGACATTTCCAGGGGCAGATGTGGACTCTGACCACAATCTATTGGTTATGACCTGTAGATTAAAACTGAAGAAACTGCAAAAAGGTGGGAACTTAAGGAGATGGGACCTGGATAAACTGAAAGAACCAGAGGTTGTACAGAGTTTCAGGGAGAGCATAAGGGAGCAATTGACAGGAATGGGGGAAAGAAATACAGTAGAAGAAGAATGGGTAGCTCTGAGGGATGAAGTAGTGAAGGCAGCAGAGGATCAAGTAGGTAAAAAGACGAGGGCTAGTACAAATCCTTGGGTAACAGAAGAAATATTGAATTTAATTGATGAAAGGAGAAAATATAAAAATGCAGTAAATGAAGCAGGCAAAAAGAAATACAAACGTCTCAAAAATGAGATCGACAGGAAGTGCAAAATGGCTAAGCAGGGATGGATAGAGGACAAATGTAAGGATGTAGAGGCTTATCTCACTAGGGGTAAGATAGATACTGCCTACAGGAAAATCAAAGAGACCTTTGGAGATAAGAGAACCACTTGTATGTACATCAAGAGCTCAGATGGAAACCCAGTTCTAAGCAAAGAAGGGAAAGCAGAAAGGTGGAAGGAGTATATAGAGGGTCTATACAAAGGCGATGTACTTGAGGACACTATTATGGAAATGGAAGAGGATGTAGATGAAGATGAAATGGGAGATACGATACTGCGTGAAGAGTATGACAGAGCACTGAAAGACCTGAGTCGAAACAAGGCCCCCGGAGTAGACAACATTCCATTGGAACCACTGACGGCCGTGGGAGAGCCAGTACTGTCAAAACTCTACCATCTGGTGAGCAAGACGTATGAAACAGGCGAAATACCCTCAGACTTCAAGAAGAATATAATAATTCCAATCCCAAAGAAGCAGGTGTCGACAGATGTGAAAATTACCGAACTATCAGTTTAATAAGTCACTGCTGCAAAATACTAACATGAATTCTTTACAGACGAATGGAAAAGCTAGTAGAAGCCGACCTCGGGGAAGATCAGTTTGGATTCCGCAGACATGTTGGAACACGTGAGGCAATACTGACCCTACGACTTATCTTAGAAAATAGATTAAGGAAAGGCAAACCTACGTTTCTAGCATTTGTAGACTTAGAGAAAGCTTTTGACAATGTTGACTGGAATACTCTCTTTCAAATTCTGAAGGTGGCAGGGGTAAAATACAGGGAGCGAAAGGCTATTTACAATTTGTACAGAAAGCATATGGCAGTTATAAGAGTCGAGGGACATGAAAGGGAAGCAGTTGTTGGGAAGGGAGTAAGACAGGATTGTAGCCTCTCCCCGATGTTATTCAATCTGTATATTGAGCAAGCAGTAAAGGAAACAAAAGAAAAATTCGGAGTAGGTATTAAAATCCATGGAGAAGAAATAAAAACTTTGAGGTTCGCCGATGACATTGTAAATCTGTCAGAGCCAGCAAAGGACTTGGAAGAGCAGATGAACGGAATGGATAGTGTCTTGAATGGAGGATATAAGATGAACATCAACAAAAGCAAAACGAGGATAATGGAATGTAGTCGAATGAAGTCGAGTGATGCTGAGGGAATTAGATTAGGAAATGAGACATTTAAAGTAGTAAAGGAGTTTTGCTATTTGGGGAGAAAAATAACTGATGATGGTCGAAGTAGAGAGATATAAAATGTAGACTGGCAATGTCGAGGCAAGCGTTTCTGAAGAAGAGAAATTTGTTAACATCGAGTATAGATTTAAGTGTCAAGAAGTCTATTCTGAAAGTATTTGTATGGAGTGTAGCCATGTATGGAAGTGAAACATGGACGATAAATAGTTTGGACAAGAAGAGAATAGAAGCTTTCGAAATGTGGTGCTACAGAAGAATGCTGAAGATTAGATGGGTAGATCACACAACTAATGAGGAAGTATTGAATAGGATTGGGGAGAAGAGAAGTTTGTGGCACAACTTGGCCAAAAGTAGGGATCGGTTGGTAGGACATGGTCTGAGGCATCAAGGGATCACCAATTTAGTAATGGAGGGCAGCGTGGAGGGTAAAAATCGCAGAGGGAGACCGAGGTATGAATACACTAAGCAGATTCAGAAGGATGTAGGTTGCAGTAGGTACTGGGAGATGAAGAAGCTTGCACAGGATAGAGTAGTATGGAGAGCTGCATCAAACCAGTCTCAGGACTGAAGACCACAACAACAACACTCAGATTATGTTGTTGTTCAATCAGGAGTCAAACCTCAAGAATGGATGTGGGGTACCAGTACCGGAGACATAGCTTGCTATGCACTCAGGTTAAATAATAACATGTAGTAGCGGCTTTCAAGGTACACAATTTCTTGTTAATAACAATGCGATCTGCAGATGTGAACCTGAACAATAACAATCTATGATAGCAAAAAGGAGTAGGAGGCTGACAAAGTTTATTGTCAGTACATATAGACGTCTAGAGACAGCGAATCTTCTTGGTTTCCTTTGTTCACAACTCTGTGGATAGAGGTGTAGGGTGCGACTTCAGACTCGACAATGTGTCGTCACCATGCACAAAGCACAGTAGAATCCGCCTCTGTTTCCTTGCTGAGCTCGGAAGCGTTGTGACTTCTAATAACGCTGTCCAGTCGGCTCTCGTAAGGAGCTGGTCGGCAGCTGTGGACGTGGACAGGAAGAGCAGGTAGGGCGGTATCGCATATCAGAAGCCCGCGGCCGGCGCTTTGTCCCTCTGTACACCGGTACCTCAGGGCAAGACGAACCGCCGGCGGCGCTTTTGAACTTCGGGACCTACCTCGAATGGCATATCGTCGAACAATCAAGTACACACACACACACACACACACACACACACACACACACACACAAACGCTCACACACACGGACCCGCTCGAGGAGTTAAGTAGAACATACACGAAGCACTTGAGAACTCTACAAGCTCCAGGTGCATTTCCCCTTTTGATGAACCGCGTACCATACAGAACGACCTATTAAATAAAGCACTCTCCAAACGGAAGAAAAAAGGTTGGCGGAGCGGTTAGAGCGACTACAAAGGCCGGGAGAAGAGTGCACGCCGAGGCGACTCCTGCTGGCGGCTTACTGCACACAGCTCGTGGGTGTTTCCGCGCGCAGCTGTTATTTCGTACTCCGTCCCATCTGTGCAGTCGGCAGTCGAAAAGGGAGAACCTGCATTTCGGATAGAAATCCGAACCCTTCAGTTGCCAAATTTTTATTTCATTAATACTTGCTAATCAACGATAAAATCCACTGCCTATAATCGTGTGTGAGTATTGCCGTTAATTGAGACAACTTTTACACGTGGAACAACTTCGCCGATTTTTGAAAAGGACTGTATTTGGCAGTAAGTCAAGTTGCCGAATAGTCAACACAGACGCCACTGCATCGCAAGCCGAAGAAATTATCCTTTCAAATGTTGTTATCCGGCTGGAGTGGCCGTGCGGTTCTAGGCGCTACTGTCTGGAGCCGAGCGACCGCTACGATCGCAGGTTCGAATCCTCCCTCGGGCATGGATGTGTGTGATGTCCTTTGGTTAGTTAGGTTTAAGTAGTTCTAAGTTCTAGGCGACTGATGACCTCAGAAGTTAAGTCGCATAGTGCTCACAGCCAAATGTTTTTAGTTTTCTCAAGTAGTTATTGGTCTTTATCGATATTTTTGATGACCTCAGAAGTTAAGTCGCATAGTGCTCACAGCCAAATGTTGTTAGCTTTCTCAAGTATTTACTGGTCTTTATCGATATTTTTGATTCAGTCATTATTGATAGTGTGCAAGAGCGTCTCGTCTTTCCCATTTACTCACGTCTAAATAAAGACGACTCGTTTTAGATATAAACATTATGTTGACTTTAGGGTTAACAAAATCATTTTTGGAAGATGACTGCCAACAGCCGTTAAATAATGTATAAAATGCATATTTGAAACCTCCGTTGTTTTTATTTGAAATCCAAATTTTACCGGTTTCAGTCATGGATCATCTTCACGGATGATTGGTTAAAATGGTTGAAGCCACCATATTGCATTAGTGATTACTTAAAATGAGTAGTGCATGCCAGAAATGTAAACATATGAGACAGGACTTTAACAGCAAACATCCGAATTCAAAACGTACTCCTCTGTACTCATTTAGACTTCGGATGTCTGCTTTGAAACTCCTGTCTCAGCATGGCATGCACTACATATTTTAACTTATGACTTATGGTGGCTTACCATTTTAAACCTTCTTCCATGAAGATGGAAACCTGTAAAATTTGGGTTTAAAATAAAAACAGCTGATCGCCCAAATATGCATTTTATACGTTAATAAAATCAATTAACACTGTTGCACCAGAAAGCGTGGCGGAAACGAGGCTAGTTCATCAACCTAGAAATTCGCTGTATTTTCTGTTATTCAGTACTTGTTTCCTAATCATGGCTTTTTCGTTTCGTTTTAGATGTTTTAAAATACCTAGGCGCATCAAAACTACAATGGGACGTCGCAGACATCAAGAGCGTGAAAATATTACTCGGTAGCTTTCTGTATCTGCAGTTGTTGGTAAGGTACTCAGTAGTACAGAACTAGCCAAAAACTGTACTGTATTCTACAACACCATGGCGACCAACTGCATACGGCTGAAGGAAGTCTCAATCAAGCCATTTTTTCCAGTTCTGTGGAGACAGAGTGTTGGAGGTACAATATTTTTCATAAGCTGAGAGAGAATAGTTTTTAGTTGATCGATGTGCGGATTTCGTCAAGTTGTAGCGGTCAGTATGGTGAATTTCACGACGTTCGCATGTAATTTCTGCCGTTTGTAGTCGCCGAATTATGACACCGACTTTGTTCTTTTCTAATGAAACTACACAGGGTGACTCATCTGGCCCCACTGGTGACTTTTACACTACCCGCAATTTTACACCTGGCCTTCAAAAACTACGCACGGGATTCTCATACTGTCTCATTCGCTTTGCCAAAACTACAGAAAAAATGAAGAGGAACTTCTGTAGAAAATGTAATGCAGGTAAGTTTTATATCGTGGTACGTTTTGGCTAGAGGCCGTAGTTTTCGAATTATTCAAGGAAAACGTCCTAACATCATCTCTACTCTCACACTTAATCCCTATCGGTCAGGGTTTATAGTGTGTTGTTTATGGCACTCCCTACTACAACTGTTAACAAATTCGCGACTGCACGATTTATTTCCAACATTCGATCTTGTTTCGTCTTCATGAATTGGCCTTATTACGCCACAGGATTTGTCGAACACCAACAAATTGTGAGACTTATTTTTGTGTAAATTTCAATTAGCAGTTTTGAGGACTGTAACAGCATAAACAACTAAAGCGTTGTATTCGTCAGGTCTTTTCGCTACGAAACTACTGTGCTTGCAAGGTTAAGTTTGGGTCGAACTGCCAACGTCCTTATAGTGTAACGTTTACAAAACTCGTTTTTATTTCATTGTCCTCAAGGACGCCATTAAATTAACGTTGTTAACGAAATAGCCGACTCTTCTGGTGGCGTAATAGCCCAGTCAACAGAGACAAAAAATGTGGAATATCTTGTAGTCGGAAATTTTTGTGCTGTGGTAGGAGAGAATACCTGGCCTCGAGCAAAAACGTATCCCAGCCAGCACAGAAGTCTACAGTAAATGTCCTTCAGAAAGCTCTTGTAGCATTAATAGTTTGCGCATAGTGGAAGAATATGAAAACCTTGCGAGTGGTTTTTGAAAGGCAGATATAACATTTGCGGCTTGCAGAAAACGACTTCGCTAGGGGCAGCTGAATCACCCCGTATACTTTCTCTGTGGCATTTGAAAGATGCTTTTACGAAAGCGTCAGAGGCGTAACATGTGTGGGACTTGATCAAATAGTACGAAGACAACAGTGCCGCAAACCAGAGTCCCGCCGTCAGCAGAAGATGTTCCACAAACGTCTGCTTTATTTTACCAAAGGAAAGCACACGCAAAACTCTGGTATGGTTCTTGTGTTCACTTATGCACCTGTAGCCCATCGGTCTGTGTTCAGATAACTTGCTAACAAAGCTATTGAGACATTCACAATGTACACTGAACAGTCGAGAAAGTAAGTGCCGCTTTTGGGCGAATTACGCCAAACTATTAAAGGAGCGATGCGGTTTATGCTGAAGAGAATCCAGTTCTCGACAAGCACTCACAACCTGTCTTTGAAAACATTACAAATGTTAGAAACTGCAAATTTGGTGAGTAAAATACACCAAGGAAAAAGAAGAGCAACTATTGAAAGACATGGAACTAATATTTTAGCATCATTAACACACAATTCCTATGTAATTAAGAGGCATCTCCTAAATACGGCTTCATGAATTGACTTCCAAAATTGGTTACAGTTCTCCGATTGCTATCTACAAAAGTGCAAAGTGTTGTGGCACGTACTAGCATATGAAAATTTTGTTAGAGAAGAGCCATGGTTTACAGATCATGCGCAAGTCGTCTTCGCAATGTGCATATTTCCCCAGTTTACAGAGCCCACGCTAACGCAAAGAAGTAGATAAAGAAAACGCTCTTAGTCTATCAGCTTCTAGTGCGCTTCTATTCAGGACATTCATCATTAGTCAGCGTTGTATTGATGGGAATCTAAATACATTCAAGTCCCTCGTTTTCTAAGATATGCTCCTGCCGCAGTTTTTGGAAGACACCCCACTGGACTTAGGACAATCAGTGTGGTGCCAACATGATGGATGTCCCCCCCCCCCCCCCCCCCCCATTCCGCTCACGTAAAGGCAGACTCACTTAAGAGAAAGTTTGGAGAGCACTGGAACGATCGTTCAATAAAAGCAAAATGCTCTGTAGACTCACCAAACTTAACACTTCAATACTTCTATCTAAGGTGAAAATTAAAACAACAGGTCTGCTAACCTACGACTCCCGAAAGCCTGAAATGCCTTACAGTATTACAAGAGTCTGCGCTGTTGTTACTCCAGGTGAATTTCATCGTGCAGCACTCATTTCACCAGAATCTTATTATACCGTGTTGTCAACAGTTTAAGCATTTGGTGTGATAACCGTGGTAATAAAAGCACGAACTGTATCAGAACTACGTGTTTGCTTACAAGTCCCACACATGTTACGTCATTGATATTTTCTTAGACCTTCTTCCAAATGTCACGGAAAAAAGTACACAGCTTCATTAGAATAAAAACTGAAACAAAGTGGGCGTCGTAATTCGGCGACGATATTGTCCGCTATAACTTGGGAAAATCGCACCACGATGTATTTATTCATTCTCGATATATTTGTGGTGGCCTTTCTTAGCTGCCTCACGTTGTATACTAAACCCTCCGCGCAACAAAATTTAAGGGGCAATTTATCTTCCACGAAGAAAATTTTTGAATTTGGGAAAGTTCGATGTTTCTTGAATGTTTTGAATATTTATGTATACATACCTTTCAAATAAGTTTTTTAATAATTTAAGGCATGTTTCTGTTGTACTTTTGGTGACTTTCATTTGTGTTTACACTTTTACGCAGTTGGTACAGTTGTTGAGTCTCTTAGGTAATTTTGGCATCGTTATTTGCTACTTTCTAACGTGTAAAAATTTTCTTGCCTAATCATGTTTCAACAAAGTGTGAAACTATAGCTATACCAATAATCTGTCTTCTTAATAGTTTATTGATGAAGGTTCCCTTCAGATGCCTAATTTTCGTCAATAATTGTGAGCCAGCCGCTGTGGCCGAGCGGTTCTAGGCTCTTCAGTCCGGAACCGCGCTGTTGCAACGGTCGCAGGTTAGAATCCTGCCTCGGGCATGGATGTGTGTGATGTCCTAAGGTTAGTTTGGTTTAAGTAGCTGAAAGTCTAGGGGACTGATGACCTCAGATGTTAAGTATTATAGTGCTTAGAGCCATTTGAACCATTTCAATAATTGAGATCTTTAAGGATGTGGGGCTGTGTTTTTGCTCTTAAGCAGCGTAAAAATGTGTTATGAAAAAGCAGTTTCCAAGTGATTCGGTTAGTTCGCCAGATGTTGATAATATATTCCTTTCTCTTGTTTCATCAAGTTTTAAATATCCTTCTTCCCCGTCTAGAATGATCATTGGAACTGTTACGAAGAAGAAACTTTCTGACAGGGTAAAAGTGTTTGCCAGACCGAGACTCAAACTCGGAGGAGGAGGGAGAAGGAGATTGGTGTTTAACGTCCCGTCGACAACTAGGTCATTAGAGACGGAGCACAAGCCGGGATTAGAGAAGGACTGGAAAGGAAATCGGCCGTGCCCTTTAAAGGAACAACCCCGTCTTTGCCTGAAACGATTTAGGGAAATCACAGAAAACCTAAATCAGAATGGCCGGAGACCGATGTTAACCGTCGTCCTCCCGAATGCGAGTCCAGTGTGCTACCCACTGCGCCACCCCGCCCGTTCTCGAACTCGGGACCTTTGCCTTTTGCGGGAGAGTGCTCTACCGACTGGACTACCCAAGCACGACTCACGACTTTGCTTCAGCCAGTACTCGACTGCTACCTTCCAAAGTTTCATATTCCCTCACACTCGGTTGCAGAGTGAAAACTGCTGTGAAGACAAATTATTGTGAAGATATTTACGCTAGGTAGTCGGCTTTCTGTAGAGGTTATACCCATATGTTGCACCAGTACTTCTGATTATCTTTTCAACGTAAAATGAAATACGACCCCCTTTGTATGTTTGCATTGTTAATGTATGTAAGCATTTAGGAACTATAGAAATGTAGAGGTCCTGTTTACTTTATAAGTGGGGCTGCTTCGGTGTTGGCAGCGCTGTGTATCTCTTTGCATTGGATTTCTGACTGCGCCTTCGACCATAGATACTAGTAGACTGGCCTTGCTGTGCAGAAGCTATAGGGCTGGTGTGGCTCCAACATAAACCACGTGACTGTTGGCAAAACGTGGCGGGATTTCAAGTCAGCGGTCTGTCATCCTATGTTTGTATCGTATTTCACCCACATTTCTCAGTTGACTGCCAAACGCTTCCAACAAAAATTACTTTTTTATTTGCGAAAAATTATGTCAGAACTACATTTGACCTGGATTTGTTCATAGTACCATTTATTAAATCTACAAATACATCGAACGCCCCTCTGGTGGCCAGCGGGACGAAATTACTATAAACTAAGTAAAATGTCGTTAAAATTCTTTTAAACGGTAAGAGTGGGCTCGTGTCAAAACTTCTAACATTGGATTCGCCGCGTTTTGAGCTCTAGTCACTTATAAAAGAAAATGGGATATGGGAATTACGTCAACTATAGGTGCCAAAATTGTCGACTTTAGGAGCAGGTCCATTTTAGAGTATCAATTTTAGGTGCACTCTAAAGGTTCAGTTCCTACTATTTTTACAACAGTTTAAACTATCAGTTTAAAAAAAATGACATTTTAGATGAAAGATGAGACTTTGAAGTTTCAGAAAATAATTTTGGAGCCTACATTTATTTAATAGTATCAGAAGGTAGAAAAAAATTCTCTTCATGTGTCGACTATAGGTGCTCTTACCTTATTATAATCTCACTTGTATATACAAAAAGGCGCGTATGTGCAGATGGCTTAAAGTTTTTCCATTTCAGGGCCTGTATCCAAAGCTGCCTTCGGTTTTCATCCTTAGGGAACCTATGAGTAGGAACGAGAAACAGTTATACTTACTTCTGTAACCGAATTATCACAGATACTTTCGAAAATGGAATATGAGTCTGACTTCACAGGCATCACTTTCAACACTTTAATTTACGTGATACTCTATTTCAAGTGTAAAAAACATAAAAGTCACTTCAGCAGATTTCCATAAACGCATCTGCACCATCATAGGAACACTTACACGTGAAATGTAATGCCATTTCCCCCCGACAAAACGCTGAGTACAGCCGAAAGCGCAACACGAAACAACCATGTTTTGCCAACAGTCACGTGATTTTAGCCCTGAGATGTTGGAGCCACGAAAATGACGTCAGGGACAGTCTATTATATTTATGGTCGAAGTACTGCGCTTTCTTTGTAAGAGACTCTGTGGCTGGTCGATCTCGTTGTTGGAAGTTAATCGACAATATTGTTGGGCAGTTTGAAGTTAGTCGCAAGCAGTGATGGAAGTACTGTTGGGCAGTTGGAGGTGAACAGTCAGCAGTGATCGATGTTAGATCTGAGAAGTTAGCATTGATGGAGGGTAGAGGTCTGAAGTGTTAGCGTAGGCTAACGATCTGTACATGTTCGATTTACAGACCGAATATTATTCATGATTATATACCTTTGTACTAGATGTCAATGACGATTTATATTCGTGTTTCAACTGGATGTCACATTATCAAGGTAAAAAATACATTAGTTGGTTTGCAACAAAATCTTTCCTTTGCTAACCACATGCCTATTAGTAGTTTGTGGCATTAGTAGCTAGAATCTTTTATTTAGCTGGCAGTATTGACGCTCGCTGTATTTCAGTAGTTTGCGTAATTAAGATTTTTGTGAGGTAAGTGCTTAATGAAATGTATAGGTTATTATTACGATTTCTTTTTAGTCAGGGCCATTCTTTTGAATTAATTATTTGAAGTCAGGCTGTAATTTTTTTGAGCAGTCAGATTGCGTTGCGCTAGAATATTCTGGGTCAGTGTTGACATGATAATAAAAAGTAAAGAGAAATTAGGCTCAGTAAGTTCAGTTCTACTCAGCTGTTTCAGAATCAAATAACATAGATGTTTCATCTTCTCAGTCATGCAATTTAAGTACTGACACATTCATTTAAATAAAGAAGTTTCAACTTATTCAGCGAAGCCGTATTAGAAAAGCGTCACCCATGTACCAAAACCCACCTCTTGGCTGTACCAAGGACTATTACTTTAAAGGTTTACGTGCAGAAATTCACTGCAACTGCGCTGATTTCGCCACAGCCAAACCATTAGAGCTCTCATGGAACTGGACGTACCATTGAAAACAGGGTCTACGTGAGTCAGTGTTTAAGAGATCCACTTCTGATGTTGCTTCACTTACAGTAATCTAACCACGGTGACAATATTACAGCATTAAAACGACCTAAATATAGTCTGGGTTAAAGTTGAATGTTTTTGACTATTCCTGAAAGTGAGTAGATTTTCTTATGAAAGCATCAATTTACCTCTATGAATGAAGGAAATTCGTGAAGTGGTTGACAATCACGTAGATCGTTATCGACTGATAGCGCTGACGATAGGCCTCGAAGGCAGAGGTAGCTCGTGAAGTGTTAGCTGAGCGTAGAATTTTGGTCACAGCTTGTCTACAATTTTGGTCACAGCTTGTCTACGTTGATTAGCAACCTCTTGTCTGCGGGAGATATCGAAGACGATTTTGTTAACTAGTCCATTACCTTAAACACTGAAGGTGAGAGATATATCTCTGCATCCTTGTTATTATCGCAGCATTGCCAGGGTCTGATGAAAGAGTTCTGGACAATATTATTCCTCGTTTTTTTCTCTACTAATTTTCCAGCTGTGGTAATTTTGACACTGCTGCCACGTACTTGTTGCTCACGTTAGGCAGTAAATTTTATGATATGGGTAACGACTTAACACTGTGCGAATCAAAAAGCATGATTGTAATATATACGTTGGTAAATATAACCGTTAGTGTTGTTATTCGTATTACTCTTATTAACAACAACAATAATAATAATGATAATAATAATATCAAAAATAATAATAAAAATAATAATAATGGGGATATTGACGGCTAAAACATCTCTAGGATCTCTTAACAATACCTGCTTGGATGTTAAACAATGAATTTCAGGCCTCTACTCTTATTAGGTAAGATAAATACATTTTCAAATAAAACGGGTTACTGGCGGCGTCGAATGAAACGGATATTTAAAAAAATCATCACGACGTAGAGACGTAGGTAAGTAGATGACTGAGTAGTTGACATACATTACGATGTGTAAAAACATTTGACTCAACACTATTCATTACGTAATGGTTATTCGGTCGGAGGACAGAGATTAATGTTAATTGTATTTGTGTACTGTAATACATGAAGATCAACTATCAGATGAAGTGTATATACTGTTGTGTTTTTATTTAAGAAGACTCTTAGGCCTCTTACTGTATGGTCTGGGGGGCAGTATCCCATATCCTGAAATAAGCTGACCGCCAGTGGACCACATGTTTATATTTTAACTCCTTTTTGTATGACATTATGTAACTCATGTTTACTTACCGGAGCCAGCCAATTTAATCACGGAACTGGGAATCTCCAAACAAAAACATGATCATATTTGCAAGTTTGACGTTGTGTAGTAAATTTAATATTCTTCTTGGTAATATACCCTCTTTGACGTCATTGGCGTGTTTATTACATTCCGTGATTCTGACGTTATTAAGCAATCCGGTGATTCATTCTGGACGGCGGATAACGATCTGTGTAGAAGAAATTACATTTTTCTGGTAGAGGACGAAGATTTCCGGTCTCTGACAGTTGCGCCATTATCTTCGTTCCTTGTATTCTCTTTTTTTCTGTTTTCTTCGAATGTTGACTGTCTTTCGAACTTTATAACTGTCATAATCAGGTAGCAAAAAGCACCAGTCTGGAGAGATTAAGTGGCAAACTACAGACCCAAAGGCCTTGGGTTAAGTTTAAGATGAGTAGGACAGATTTTTATCTGTCACGTACCACATTTTTCATCTCTTTCGATGTTGATTAATATGAAAAATGCCATAATTCACAGTCCACGTTATTCTGTAAATCCCAGTGTTACTGTCTTGCAAGTCACTCAGTTTTTGCATTACTTTTGTTGAATTTTAACAGAGTTCTCAAACATTCATTAATTGATGCTGATTCTGTCATCATGATTGATGTATCTACTATTCCTACGTGAAGTAATTTTTGCTTTCTGCTCTTAGGTTTTACTCATGTTGTGCTGCTCTCATGTTTGGCTTTTAACGATGTTTGATAACAGAGGGCTACACTTTCGTCACAATATCACACGATAACATTTTAAGTATTGTTACTACATTTTATGTATTTAACCTGGTAAGATTAGGCCTAGAGGTCCTCTCTCACATCTAACTACTCATTCTATATGTTTTACATTGGGCTACATACATTACTATAAGCATGCTATTCATTACACATGATATAGAGTACAACATTAATAAATTACTATAGTGTAGTACAAGAATACAAGAAAATAAAAATCACAGTAAGGCAGAATTGATCTAAGAGGGCCAATAGCATTTGACATGAGGGAAGAGTGGAAGAGGGAGAGAAAGAGGAGAATGTAACAAAACACGAACGATTAAGATAAGGGAAAATTTGGTGACGAGACTGATCGAGAAATGAAACAAGAAAGTGGAACAACTAGAAGAACACGGAAGCATTTTGTGTTTAACAGAGGGAAAACTGGGCATATATGTTATTACCTTCTGTACATAATATTGTATTAGATACTAGCTGGTGGAAGTTCCACAGTACCCAAGCGTCGCTTACCGGCCCGTGGAGATGTTGGTCAGTACAAGGTATTGTAAACAAAAGTTGACTAACTACTTCCAGGTGGCAACTGTAATGAGACACTGCACTCTGCATCAGAATTTTTACACCATGATGATATGTTTTTCCTAAGCTCCAACTGTACGTTATATCAGACTGCAACACTACATTTTGTTTTATTGTAACAGTTATCATAACTGCAAACTAATGTAACCAGTAATTAACTAGAAAACTAAATATTCATGACTTTAACATTTAACTGCGTCGTATATAATACATCGAATGAATCACTGGCTACACATTTTGGCAACTTTTAAAAGATATAGATACAGAATATACATTATGTGATCAAAAGTATCCGAACATCCTTATGTAGTTTTGCTCAACTGACAACATGATGTCGCGAGAGGCAGGCCCCTCAGTATAAAAGGTGGAGTGCAGTATGTTTTTGTCAGCGAGAAGCAGTAGACGTAATCATTTTCTGTGTGCTCCTGTGAACAACTGATACGAATGAAGTTAACAATCATTGTATCATAATTCGTCAGATTAGTTTTCCTAATGTCAACGTCTGTCAGAGACGTACCTGCCACTTATGTTCATAAACAGCAGTGGAGAAGGTCATTTGCAAAACTGAAGTTCATTACAAACAGGCCTCTACCTCCATGGCTCAACATTTTGGCTTCACTCAGCATTGGACGTAATAAGACAATTATGAATATATTATATATAGCTCCAATAGATTTATGCGCTTCCCTCCGTGTGGGGAGGGGTGCAAGAGGGAGCATTCGTCCGACACCTCCTCCCCCCTCCCCACCCCCACTCCCTGCGGAATGTGGATTACATACATCAAGGATAACCATTCTCTGCGGTATAAAAAGTTTATTGAATCACCTAAAAAAGTTAGTTCTTGTGATATGACACATCTGGAAACACGCTAACTCAATTACATCAAAAATGTCAATTTTAAGAGACTTGACGGTTCCTGGGTAAATTTGAACGGACGCCCATGAATGGATATGTAGGCACAAATCAATTTCGTTTTAACCTGATTATTTGGGAAAGCTTTCAATTGCAATTAAGTACAGGTAAAATTTGCTTTCTTGATAGATTCCGTTTGTTAACGTGCATGACAAACGTGTTTTCTTAAGCTTACTAAATCTTATTTTAGAAATGGCGATAATGATTTTAGCAAGGGCATGAATCTCAATATTTAGTGTCTCTCTTAAAAATGTTTATGAACAGTTTCTACTACATTAAGGATTCCAGAGCTTTTTGTTTTTCAATCTCATCAATCATATCATAAATTGTATAGTACAGTAGGGTGTTTCACAATAAATGCAGCAGGCGTCTAGGTATCGGTTTGGGGACTTCGTAGATAAGGTTTACACAAGGAACTCGTTTAAAAAAAGGAACCATTAGGATAAAAGATAACTTTGAATTTCGGATCCATTTCGAATCCCCCAATTCACGACAGTGCTGTCGTCAGTCCCTGTCGCAATTATGACATCAAATATCATTTTCGTCCGACTGCGAGACAGGAGTTTAGAAACTGGTATGTTGGCCACTAGGAGCACTGTGGAGCTCCACGGACGTACCGCATCCTCAACTTTGAAGAGGACGTCCTCTCAGCTTGAACGGTATATAAAGAGGGTAAGATTTCGTAAGAAAATTTTGTATTGAACCAGAGATGGTCTAATGTAGTAGAAATTGTGTAGAAGCGTCGTTGCTCAACAGCAGTCGCTGGTTCAAGTTTTTACGGGTAATGTTTTAAAGTAATTTCATATAGGGAGATGTATGGAAGACACACAAGTCTACAGACGTGTTGTGTCTGATGTGTGCTGGATATATACTTACTCGCTACGGGCAGAATTTTTTTTTTTTTTTTTTTTTTTGCGAGAAACCATACTGGAAATGATCAAGGTAAAGAAAGTTGTTTTGTTACCAATGAAATGCGAGTATTCAAAAATGATGATTGAGACAATGTGTAGCACTTCCGTCCAATGATTTTGTAAAGCTAATTGTTAATGTATATTCAGTTTCTTGTGTCTTAAGTGTGAGCTATATTAATTTTCAAAGAGTCAAATTACAAGCTTTGAAGTTAGTGCCATATTGTTACTTACCACAAGTTAATACCTTAATACCAGTTCCCAAGCCCATGTCGTTTTTGATTAACTATTTTCCTCAAGAAGGTACTGTCTCAGTCGTATCCAATTTAATTAAAATGTATGCTGGGCAACAGCCTTGTACAATAGCTGTATGCTAATTATACAATTTAAAGTACTAACAGAGAGCAGTGCGCAGATAAGGCAAAGAAATTTTATTATTTCAGGGATAGCAATCATTTAGCACAGGGACCATTATTTTCAAATGCATCAAGTTTTGTTTTATTACCAGGGCCAACTTCAAATCAATAGTGTTGCATCAGATTCAGTTTTCATGTTGCGTAAATTATGCAGTTTTGTTTTGGTTTAAAGTTACTGACGATTTACGTGCTCGCAGTCAAAAAAGTTCAGTACATGACAAAGCGCATAAGCTGCAAGATAAAATACACGTTCGCATGCCATTCTCATTCCAACAAATGTGTTGCAGGCTGTGTCAGTTATGTTATTTCAAACGTACATCCTTTCAGCTTTGAAGAGAATGTCCATTACGTAGAAGAGAACCCGCGACGAGTACTCGAAACACTGCCCATGGCATGGGCATCTGTGGAGTAGACAGGTCAGAGCTTTTTGTCTCCTCTGTGTGCGTACCTCGAAGCGGGACGTTTGAAAGCAATCTCGAATTCAAACTTATTTTACGTCCATACGGTATGAAGATTTCCGAACACGGGCTCTTATGAAAAGTTTATGTACTAAGTCCCGTCGACAACCTTTAGGAGCCTGTAACATGAAATGTGAAATTCTCTGTCTAATTCAATAATAAATCTTAAATACTGTGTCGTAGGCCATCAATTCGAAAATTGCTCTGTCTCTGTGCACGTTAACAGAAACGTGCCAACGTTGATTCCATAACAAACAGCAGAACTACTGCTCCCGCTGCGATACTGTGCACACAGCTAGGGCTAGCCCTCCTCTGGAACCGTATTCGTCCGACTAGCTGGACGGCCGCACACGACCGACTAATGCCAAGACAAACGTCCACTGCACACGACTAAGTCGGCATCCCAGTGAAATAAGACTGGTCGGACGTAGTTCTCGGTGCAACCGAACGCCTGACGCTGCTTGCGTATAGGTGTATTTCTCACTTAATTACAATCTATGGACGCAGAGAAGCTTATACATCTTGTGAATGAGAACAGGCCACTGTGAGATATGTAAAACACGAGGTATCTCCACCGCTACTTAGAGAGGAAGCATTGGGTCAGAGTTGCAGAGGACGTGAGGTTGATGGTAAATGGAAAAGCTAATCAAAACTTCGAAAAACATATGGTATTTTGCTATCAAATTTATTGAATACGTAACACAGTTCTACTAGAAACTGGTACGGACGTACGTGATGTATAGTGCGTTTAAAATTAGATTTAGAAGAACGCCTTGAACCGTGCTTTCACCGTTGGCCTGGGTGCCTGAGCGGTTCTAGGCACTACGGTCGTAGGTTCGAATCCTGCGTCGGGAATGAATGTGTGTGATGTCCTTAGGTTAGTTAGGTTTAACTGGCTCTAAGTTATAGGGGACTGATGACCTCAGAAGTTAAGTCCCATAGTTCTCAGAGCCATTTGAACCATATTTCCACCATGTATAAGGAGCATTCTGTAAAGAACTCAAAGAGCTTTCATTCGTGCACTTCCCCTGTACAAAAGAACGTTATAATTTTTTCTGGAATGGAATGCGCTGCTTTCACGCCACCGCTCTCTTCGACAGATGAGTATCTATCTTCTTGTCGACTGTGAACATCCGTGGTCGCTTGTCGTTAGAAAAGGCACACTGCAACACCTTCACCAGCACTGCTAATCAGACATTCCATTCCACACAGCGTTGTCGAAAGCATGTATCACCATGCACGAATACTCTGCCAGGAAAAACCACTTTCGCCCGCATCTCGTGGTCGTGCGGTAGCGTTCTCGCTTCCCACGCCCGGGTTCCCGGGTTCGATTCCCGGCGGGGTCAGGGATTTTCTCTGCCTCGTGATGGCTGGGTGTTGTGTGCTGTCCTTAGGTTAGTTAGGTTTAGGTAGTTCTAAGATCTAGGGGACTGATGACCATAGATGGTAAGTCCCATGGTGCTCAGAGCCATTTGATCTGAAAAGCCACTTTCAGTTTCGCTTGGCGGTCCGGAGACACGGCGCATCGAGACGCTCTGTAACTGCCCTTATAGCCTCTATACCCCTCACCGTCCCTATCGGTGAGGCAAACCTCACGCGAACGGAAATTTTCCCTGCCATTGACCATACACCGTCTCAACCTCCCCCACTGAAACCAAAACAATAGCGAGGAGGCGGAAGTAGCAATGACCCATTACACTTTAACATTAACATTGTCTTTACTATCAGGCTTTATTTGACTAATACGGGTCATCGGGCCTAACCCTCCCATGCTACGATAACGATGACAGAATTTGCTCCCTACCAATGGTATTGAACAGTCAGAATCCAGTTGTGCACACACCGGTTCGGAATTCAAACTCACGCAAATTAAAGGCAAAGTATTGGCCTGAATGCCATTTACGTTACACTAACGATGCAGCGGCGGGCGCTTATGCTTCCTACTTATCTACGCACCCTGGCGTCATTGGTCTCCCCATGAAGGCGACCAAACATTATCCAAATTCCGTTTGATGACACCAAAAACATGTTCTGCCGGAGCTTGTAACCATTTTGAGGTGGCGGCCGCACTCGGCTCGAGGTCTATCGCTCTGGCACCACAAAATTCTCACGAATATTATCCACCAATTTAACATTCTCTATCGTTGAAACCACAGGAACAGAAACCAGCAAAAGACTTTGGACTTTCATAGAGCACTGCAGATTAAATTGGGGTTACAGTAATTCAATTGAGAACTGCAAAGGCCCATCAAACTTAAACACTGGTATCCCAGTTAAATCAGTTCATGTTTCGTATGATAATCAAAAAACAGTGTGGATCGCAAATTTCTTTTAATCAGAGTGCTCGCTGTCAGTTCAGCGACGTGGATCGGCGCAGCCTGCTCTACGGAAGTCCACCTGCCGTTCTGGAGTCTGAAGATGATCCTTAAGGGTGGAAACCGGTCACTCCGATTAAAAATGGTTCCCAATGGCTCTGAGCACTATGGGACTTAACATCTGAGGCCGTCAGTCCCCTAGAACTTAGAACTACTTAAACGTAACTAACCTAAGGGCATCACACACATCCATCCCCGAGGCAGGATTCGAACCTGCGACCGTAGCGGTCGCGCGGCTCCAGACTGAAGCGCCTAGAACGGCTCGGCCACCACGGCCGGTACTCCGATTAAAAGAAATTTGCGATTAAGACTGTTTTTTAATTATCATATTAATATAAGATCGCTGATAATGTTTTCAAAAATTTAATGTTTCATATTTATAATCGTAGAAGAGAAACCACATTTATGAAGTACTACGAACCGCAGATTAGATTTAGACGGCAAGTGTTCACTTAACAATTGCTAAGGCCCTCCAATTTTAAACACTCTGAGCTTAAAATATAAAAACATGAAATCCTTAAAACATTCAAATTAACACTATTAGCGATCACTTAATATCACTACTCAAACAGAAGCCACCAAAACATTCCCGGCGCCAACAAACCCGATACCTACATTCTATCGGTATGTAAGGACACGTGCTTACCATGATCAATAGTGTTGTGATGTACAGATCAATTGACACCACCGATCTCTCTCTCCACCCATTCTGAAGCCAAGGTGAAATCAATACAGTGATGTAATCTCTGCAGAATAACATTTTTTTCTGCAGCGCAGCGGCAACGCCGCTCCAGTTAAGTAGACAGCGATGTTCACTTCCATGCAAATGCACGGACTCCAGACAGGGCTGACCCAGCAGCTGTGGTCGCCCGTCGTTACAAAAGGTACACTGCAACAGGTCCACGTAACTTCACTAGCACTGCTAATTACATATCCCACTCCACGTAGCGTTGCCCGCAGCACGTATCGCCATGCACGAGTTCTCTGGCAGAAAAATCTCCTTCAGGCTCGCTTGGCAGACCGGGCAGGCAGCGCGTCGAGACGGTCTGTAAGCTCTCTTAAGACCTGTGCGGCTCCATCCCGCCCGCTACCGGCGAGGTAAACCTCGCGCGTAATGAAATTATTTACTGCCATCGACCACAGACCGTGACACAACTACAGAATGTCACATCCCGATGTCACTTAAACAAGTGATGACTTAGCTGGTTACCGTCAGGTTGCGCCATTGTTCGGTAGATATACCAGGTAATGCAAGAATGGCTCCGCCTTATCTTGAATAGATGCCTTGAGCCATGCATTATGCTACACTGAGTTGCAACGTTCTTGGGAATTGTGTTCATGTTGGATGCGCCTGACAAATGGCGAGTCATCAGAAGTGAAATGGCTTACGAGACAGAACTCGGCTTCTCCGAAGCGAAACGCTTCTGATACGTGTTTTGAGCATGCATTATTGAAACTGTCTAAACATTTCAGACAACAGAGTCCATTTTCTCATAAACAGTAGTTCAGCAAAGTCTGTGATATTCGTACTGAGTGTACGTTACTATTACAGTGCATTTATCCTTTCATGAACAAGGCATTCAGGTGTTAAGAGAAGCTCACATTCTGCCTCGCAGTTGAGAGCAGGGTGTGACAATTTCCATCATTCTCATACTGTCCTGTCGTTAAATGTGTGCTTTCGTGTCTTGTACCTATGACCCACGGAAGTAACAAGCGTTCATGAATATGCAGTATACATGAATTCATGTTCAAATCTGGTGCTCATGTATAGTACTGAATATGAAATTAAATTAACCCAATTGTAACACATTTTCTGTCAGATTTCAAAGATTCATAGTAGTTGGAATGGACATAGAATCTGCTGATGGTAACTATAGTGCCTATAATCAAGAAAAGAGAGAAGATTAAAATATCGCTTTCGATATTCTGTATTAAATAAGGGTGAACCTATATATCGAGAATTTTACCATCGACAGCAATACTGTCACCCTTCTGTTAGAAGATCGATATATTTTACAAACCCCTACAGTCGACGACCTCCATTACCGTCGTAATCGTACGACCCTACGGACAGCATGTAGTCGGACGAATACGGCCCCGGTCGACGGGGCCGCGATGGAAGTGGCGCCAACAAGGCAGACGCAGTCACCAGACACAGCCCGATAATATCGGCGGACAGTTTGGTCCCACTGGGTCCCATTTCCTACATCAGTTTCTGGCGGAAATAGTGAGATTAGAATCTATTCTGACGTGGAAAGTACTGCACACTTCTTCCTCAGCTACTGGAATAAACAGAAAGACAAATGTAAATTTTAGAATAAGATACTCTGAACGGCTAACGCACTGAAAAATAGAAACATATACACCACATTTGCAAACCACCTCACATAACAGAAACACCACCATAATCGCATAAAAAACCAATAAGCAATAATAATGATTAGTAGACAGCCGTTAGCCACCTACCACAACCAACAAACGATCCACGAAATTGACATATGTCACCATTATCACTTGAGCAAAAAACTTTCTTCAGGTTTAGAAAATAAGAGGTTGAGACTAGCTGCAGACAGTGTAATATTCTTTAGGACGCCCGTCTCGGCTTTATTGCCATTCTCAAATAAGGTGTAGTTTGATTTTAGGTCAGTACTGAATCTACAGTAAATTGCCACAGTACAATATACATACAGGAAATATAAACGTGTGGAATGTGTTTCGACACGTATTTGACACTTCGTTTACTATAAAGTACGATCTGAAATTTATTTCACAGTTCGTTTACTAAGCACCTTAGCAAACGAACTGTCAAATAAATGTCAAATCGTAATTAATAGTAAACGAACTGTCAAATACGTACATGTCGAATCGTATTCCATACCCCGTAACTACTGTATGTCACGTAATCACTACAAAATAGACAGTGACAGTTTACAATAGATTCAGTATGGACCTCAAATCAAACTAGACATACTTGAGAATGGCAATAAAGACGAATTGGCTGTCGTAAAGAGCAGTATACTTATTGCAGCTAGTCTGGACTTCTTATTTTAAAAATGTTTTAGTGTGACTTGTAGTATTCCGCAGGTCAGATCAAATGTAAAAGAGTTATACTTTCGGCCTACAATTTCCGACATTATCAGTAACAGTTCGAGGAGAGCTAAACTGGCAACCTACAACAATAATAGATACACTATAGTAACATCGCTTCTCACGTTAACAAATTATATTTTGAGGTTATAATTTACGCCTAAAACTGCCTACATGTGGTATCCAATAACTCTGCGATTTCAGTCCGTAAGTTCTAAGCTGTAACCCGATTTATGATATTTTCATCCTCAGAATGCCATAAAGCCATTCTTCCTTGGGTTAATCTTCTCAGCTTTTCACAGCCAATATGTCATGGGTGACAATTTCGGCCGATTCGAGCGAAGAAAATAAACTGACATGTACTACATGAATGCATGGTTTCGCAGTGATATTTACTGATAAAATTCTCTCGAGCTTCCAGCCACGTCAAGTGGTTTAAAATCTACGAGCTTTCGGCCGAATCCTCCTCGGCCATTGTCAAACGACCTAAGATTACTCGACCGAAAACTCGTGGATTTTAAACGAATTGACGTGAATGGACCCTCGAGATAATTTTATCAGATAGTCGTGTTTCAGCGGTTGTAGTCCAAAGTCTGCATGTTCGGACGGTGAGATCGGTTGTACTGCGACTGCGCGTAGCGATTTGAAAAGATCGGCCGGCCGTCTTCAGCCGATGTCGCTCGTTGGCGGAATCCGCCGATGTCGGTGCCACTTGCAGTTGACAGCGGGCTCGTACGCATGCACAGAGCTGAATTCGCGTACGAGCAGTGCCTTCTCCCGCTTCTGGCTACTTGAAGCGTGGCTGTTTGCCGTATGAACAGTAGCAGCAAGTAGCCAGAAGCTACCCGGAAAAATTTTCCTGGCGCGCTGAAGCTGCCAGATTGGCGCATGCGCAGAGCAAGCTGTATTATAGTGAGGGGGGGGGGGGGGTCATTCTGTCATTCTCTACATGACCTGTGTATTATTTTTCGGGATATTGATGGTCTGTCTTCGTTTACAACTCTCACGTCAAATGAAAACAAAACATATATCTGTGACCGGGAGCCATCAAGTAAATCGTATCTCATAATCATGAAAGACTAAAATAAGTTAGTAGTTTCAATTTTCTGATTTTATATTATTTCCACGTTATTAGCAATCAACTATTTATGTCTTACTGAAGCTATTTCTGTCAGTTTTGTAGAGAAGTTTACTTCTATTAGTTTTTCGGCTGAGGCAGTTAGTTTATTTGAAACGAAGTATTTTATTCCACACTACTGGCTACTTTCAACTTCGTTCAGTTTCAAGTGCAAATTTTCATTTTCTGGGACGGATAACATTATACCATAATAAAGAACCAAACATGAAAATACAGTACTGCACCTCCAACAAAATTGGTATCCCGAAAACCACATCAAAAGCTGAATATCAGGTACTTCAGAGTGCATCTGGACATAGAAATTTGCAATTAGAGCGGAATGAAGAATTTTAGTATGGTTTATTAAATTCCGATTCTGCTGCAATAGTCTCTGATTCCTGTTTCTCTTATGACACTGTAAGATCTCTTAATGCTATATATGTACGAATATGCGTAAACATTGACTTGAAGCTGACTAAGCAGGCAAATTTGGTCAGTAGTTTTGAACTAAATATTTTGTTTCAAATATATTGACAGCTGCAGCAGAATTTTACAAATCAGCCTTCCGTGAAAGACAGTGTTTTTCGATCACAAGACTCAAGGCCAGGAGCTATTACTCAACTTGTGTTTACATCTTAAATTTACAGGATGCCATTCTGTGCTAAATTGTAGAATGGCAGCATACCGTGTTTTATCGTTTTACTCGTAACTCCCCACGTAGCTTTATATTTATTCCTAGAGTAGAATATAAATTGTCAGTTGTACAATTCCTTTGCCCCACAGACAACCTTGTTAGTTTTTAACACATTTTGAAATAGCCATGAAATTTATTGTCACTTATTCTGGTGTAAGCTACACAAGGAACTTCTCTTTTTTTTGAGATTTGTGTTTCTTCTTACTAGCTTTTTTCAGTGCTGTGTAGATGTAAACGCGTTTGCAAATGCTACATAACAATACTGCAGAGTACGAATTAAAAAAGAAATCTGTCCAAGTCACCACATAGCAAAATATTGTGGTACTTTGAGCTGTAGAGACTAGTTTTGAAATTATATTATGCCCAGAACTGCTTCCTTATTTGCATCCTTAATCTGGATGGGGTATGATAAAACAACTGCTGTAAGTACATCTCTGTATGTCCTCTCAACAACATGCCGCAGAACTGCACATGGTCACGTGATGCCCCACCACGCACGAAATTCCACACAGAAATACGACGAAAAGCGTACGAGCAGCGCAGGCACCAAGCACGGGCTGCCTACGTCATCGTAGCTACGCATGCGCAGTACAGCCTGTTGTCTGGCCACTGCTCAAACGAACCTACTGTGACCGCAATCTCACGCAGAAAGGACGTCGCCCTGTTTCATTATTAAGCGTCAAGCACTTCATTATTATAATTTATGCCTAAATAGTTAAATCAGCGCTCTAAAATGAATAAACCGCCTTGTGATTGGCAACAGCGGCAAACGAGAACGGAGTGCAGCAGGTTTTGGCGGTACCCGGCGGACCGCCATGTGCGAGCGCGTGCGCCTACTTCAGAGTTCTCTTCAGGCCGGAGTGATGGCGCCGACAAAGAGCCCTGCGGGGCTTCTTGCGGCAGACGGCGCCCCATTGGCGGCCGGCCTGCTCTTGAAACAATGAGCCGGCGGGGCGGGGCCTTTGTTGCGAGCCCCGACATCGCCCGCTCGCCTTTGACTCCGCCCTCTGCAATGCAAATCTCCTCGTGTCCGCGAGGCGCGCCACGGGACTCCGCTCGGTCTGTCCACCTGCTCGAGCTGCCGAGGTAGCGCAAGAACACGGAAAGCGATGCGAGCATGTGGAGGAAACTCCACTCTCCTGTACTATAGTAGGAACACTGCAGGAGAATGAACTGAGATCCTCGTCAAGTCGGGAAATCCTACAAAACACCGGATGTGTTAATGATAGCGATAATACCGCTCTACTTTCAGCAGTTACGTCACCATCTCCACAACTTCACCATCTCCACTACTTATTGTGATAGGGTGACCTGATGTCCGGACCGATTAGTTGAGAGTCATTAGAGCCAGTGAATGTTTCATACTAACAAACCCAGTCCCAGTGATGGATTAATGAAACTTTCAGGGTGGGGGTCGGTTCTCTGGCAAAGAAAGAAGATCATAGTATGAAGGCTTTCACGACCGGATGACATATCTTCTGGTAAACCTTCCGGGATGTAAGGTCGTGGTCCATGAAACTCTTCAGCTCCTAACGTTTCGTCCAGAACCGCGCTGGACCTTACATCCCGGAAGGTTTACCAAAAGAAAGAAGACCCAGTGGTCCTCCTCTTAAAAGTTAAGAAAACCAACCTTCAGAAAATATCGTCTGAAGCTGTTTTGATACTTAAAAATATGAAAGAGGTACAAATACGTGCATTATTTTCGACAAAAAGTTTTAAATTTCTTGAAATACGCAGCCTTTTTCTAAGGTGGCCTACGTCTTAAATCATATATTGTGAAGTCGTGACTACATTTACACTGAAGATCAGCGGTAGTTTTTGTTGAAGCTATAAATCGCTTTTTTCGTTAGTACAATTAAAGGGTGATATTTATATTATAGGTATAGCTTTGATGATGCGTATACAATGCTTCGTAACTGTTCTTTCAAACGAGACAATATTAGAGGAACAGGTAAAAATGTGTAATAGGGATAATAATACGAAATACTGTTGTTTCTCGCCTTGTAAGTGCTGTACTCTGGTAAGTCGTTTGTAAAGTATGTTCACCAAATGCAGATTGCTTTAGGATGCTTTCATATTGCGGCTGGCAGTCATTGTGAGTGAGTGAAGCCGTATTAACGAATTTACTAGGAGGAACAATTGTTGCAGGATGGTGGTTTTCAGTTTCATTCTTGTCATAACTTATTAATATATTTGCTAAACAGAGGTAAGCCGTAGGCAGTAAGCGGCGTGTTCGTGTCTATTAAAATTTCAGTTTCGATTTTATTTGCCCCTCTGAATTTCACGGTTGTGTCATTAATAGTGTTCCATATTTGTGCTCAATCCATATTTGTACAGCTATTTCACGTCCTGTTTTATTTATAAGTATTGCCTCAGAAATGACTTCAACAGCTCGAAAACATTGGGATGAGTCTGCTATGCAAACAGTAGTTGAAGATGTTAGAGAAAATGGGCTTCCTGAGTGGGGCAAAAGCTTTCCAAGTTTCCAGGCCACTCTGTTTAGGCTAGTAAAATCAGATTTACCAATTTAGCTACAGAGACCAAACTTGGACTAAAAACTGTTTTATCTCCCGAACAAGAGCAACAGCTGATTGAATAGAGCAAGACAATGGAAAGTTTTAATTTTTTTTAACTACTCGAAAGAACCTCAACAGATGCCATTTCAGTTTACCAAAGCCAATAATATCCAGAATCCAGTTTTGGTTGAACGGGCGGGAAGAGGATTGTTACACCTTTACTTGAAGCGGCACAAAAAATGTATTTCGTTTCGAAAACCCTTAACAACATTTAATAGATCTCTACGTTTGAAAAGAGAAAATGTGGCAAAATTTTCTGCTGCTTTCACAAGAGATGGAGAAAATTAGTTTCCCACGAGACAGCATAAACAATGTTGACGAAACTGGTCTAAGCATTGTGTTGGGCGAAGTTCCAAACGTCGTTGCAGGAAAGGGAAAACGACAAGTAGCAGCTGTCTCTGCTGCAGAGAGTGGACACTTGTGCGCCTTGTCACCCCCATGGGAGCCACACGAAATTTTGTCCTAACCGCCTTGATGGTAAGGATTTGTCAGATTACTCTATCTGTTTAGTTTTCGAATTCACCACGTATTAGTATGAACTATACAAAATTCGCTCTTTACGTAGTCGACATGCAGAGATGATGCACACAGGTGCCTTCATTGGCTTCCCACTGATGTGCTAGCACTGAATCCATACATACCGGATGATCAAAAAGTCAGTATAAATTTGAAAACTGAATAAATCACGGAATAATGTATATAGAGAGGTACAAATTGACACACATTCTTGGAATGACATGGGGTTTTATTAGAACCAAAAAAATTCAAAAGTTCAAAAAATGTCCTACAGATGGCGCTTCATCTGATCAGAATAGCAATAATTAGCATAACAAAGTAAATAGCAATAATTAGCATAACAAAGTAAGACAAATCTAAGATGATGTTCTTTACAGGAAATGCTCAATATGTCCACCATAATTCCTCAACAATAGCTGTAGTGGAGGAATAATGTTGTGTACAGCACTGTAAAGCATGTCCGGAGTTATGGTGAGGCATTGGCGTCGGATGTTGTCTTTCAGCATCCCTAGAGATGTCGGTCGATCACGATACACTTGCGACTTCAGGTAATCCCAAAGCCAATAATCGCACGGACTGAGGTCTGGGGACCTGGGAGGCCAAGCATGAAGAAAGTGGCGGCTAAACACACGATCATCACCAAACGACGCGCGCAAGAGATCTTTCACGCGGCTAGCATTATGGGGTGGAGCGCCATCCTGCATAAACATCGTACGTTCCAGCAGGTGTTTATCAGCCAACTGGGGATGATGCGATTCTGTAACATATCGGCGTACCTCCCACCCGTCACGGTAGCAGTTACAAAACCAGAATCACGCATTTCCTCGAAGAAAAAGGCCCGATAACGGTAGATGTGGTAAATCCAACCCATACCGTGACTTTCTCGTCGTGCAATGGGGTTTCCACGACAGTTATAGGATTTTCGGTAGCCCTAATTCTGCAGTTGTGGGCGTTGACAGACCCTCGAAGCGTGAAATGAGCTTCGTCGGTCCACAACACGTTACTCAACCAATCGTCATCTTCCGTCATCTATTGAAAAGCCCTCACCGCAAATTCCCTCCGCTTCACTAAATCGCCAAGTAACAGTTCATGATGCCGATGGATTTTGCACGGATAGCATCGGACGGTACGCCTCAGTTCCAACCAAACAGTAGTGTATGGATTGCCGGTGCGACGTGCGACTGCACGAGCGCTGTCTTCCCCGTGCATAGACGAACCCGCTACATTCTCGATTCCTTCCTGAACTGTCTCAGCAGCATTACACCTTGTACTCGGTCGGCCACTATGGGGTCTATCGTCTAAACAACCCGTGTCTTCGAACTTCGAAATCATTCTCGCCGCAGGTGCATTTGTCAACGGACCTTTACCCGTTCGAATCCCCTTCCTATGGCGATAGGATCGTAACGCTGAACTAGCACATTCCCCATTCTGATAATAGAGCTTCACTAAAAGCGCCTTTTCAGGTAACGTCAACATGCTGCGACTGCTGGCGCATCTGATTCTCCCTCTCATTACAGCTCCTTTTATACACGATTCTCATGCGCAATCACTGACGTTTTGCTCTCCAGCTCCATCTGTCGGACATTTTGTGAACTTTGTTTTTTTTTTTTTTGTTCTAATAAAACCCCATGTCATTCCAAGCATGTGTGACAATTTTTACCTCTCTGTCTACATTATTCCGTGGTTTATTCAGTTTTCAAATTTATACTGACTTTTAGATCACCCGGAGTTTGCTAAAGAGACAGTAAGCGGCGTGTTCGTGTCTGTTTAAATTTAAATTTCGATTTTATTTGCCCTTCTGAATTTGAGGATGGTTGTGTCATTAATAGTGTTCCATATTTGTGTCCAATCCATATTTGTACCGCCATTTCACGTCCTGTTTTATTTATAAGTATTGCCTCAGAAATGACTTGAAGAGCTCGAAAGCAGTAGGATGAGTCTGCTATGCGAACAGAAATTGAAGATGTTAGAGAAAATGAGCTTCCTGAATGGAGCAAAAACTTTCCAAGCTTTCAGGGCCACTCTGTTTAGGCTAGTAAAATCAGATTTACCAGCTTAGCTACAGAGACCAAACTTGGACGAAAAACTGTTTTATCTCCCGAACAAGAGCAACAGCTGATTGAATAGAGCATGACAATGGATTTTTTTAACTACCCGAAAGGACCTCAACAGATGCCATTTTAGTTTACCAAAGCCAATAATATCCAGAATCCATTGAATCCAATTTTGGTTGAACGGGCTGGAAGAGGTTGGTTACACCTTTTCATGAAGTGGCACAAAAAAGGTACATCGATTCGAGAACCCTTAGAAACATTTAATAGATCTGTAGGTTTTGAAACGTCCCCTTAGAAAAATTGTACAAGACTGTGCTTAAACTAACACACAATATTTTTAGCGCAACGCAATCTGACTTTCAAAAATCTCTACAAAAGAATGGCCCTGACTAACATTAACCTATACCTTTCACAAATCACTTACCTCACCAAAAATCTTCGTTACTCGAACTACTGCAATACAGCGAGCGCCACTACTGCCAGCTAAATAAAAGATTCAAACTACGGAAGGCACTAACTACTGATAGGCATAGTTAGCAAATGAAAGGTTTTAATAGAGAACAAACAATGTATTTACCTTAATAGTGTTGAAAAAGCATAATATACATAGCAGTTCATAATATCCATTCTGTACTCAAAAATCCGCCATCTCATTTCCCACATCCACCACTGCTGGCGGCTCACCTCCAACTGCGCAACGCTACGCGCTGTTCACATCCAGCTACCCAACACTACAATGGCTGACAACAATGCAAACTAGCCACAGACTGCACACAGCACAGCCAGTGATTTTCATACGGAGCACTATGTAACGTTGCCAATAAGAAAACATAAACAGCCTACTTACAGTTTGACAACGTAAATGTAGAAACATTTTTCTGTCTGTTTTCACAAGAGATGGAGAAAATCAGTTTCCCACGAGACAGAATGAATAGTGTCGACGAAACAGGTCTAATTGTAAGCATTGTGTTGAACAAAGTTCCAAACGTCGTTACAAGAAACGGAAAACGACAAGTAGCAGCCGTCTCTGCTGCAGGGAGTGGGCACTTGTGACACTTGTCACCCGCATGGGAGTCACACGAAATTTTGTCCTAGTTGCGTTGATGGTGTCATCACTTCTGTCTCTATGCTGTTCATTTTTGAAACACAACCTACGACCAGCCTAGAGACAGAAGTGATACGACACATTTTGAAGGACAATGCTCAGGCACGTACAGTGCAAGCTGCTACTATTTGTTTGACTAATGGGGCTGCTAAGTGCTACACCACCTACTGCACTCCTCCTCCCCCCCCCCCCTGACTTGAGTTCAACTCGATTTCTAAACTGAAGGAAACACCTCACGGCATTCGCTTCAGAACTGCAAAAAATTCGTCGGTCAATAGACCGCACCGCTCGAACTGATAACACAACAGGCACTGCTAAGAGTATCTTACGACTTCCACATCGCTGGCGACGGATAATACACAATGCTGGTGACTACTTTAAAGGTCGTTAAAACTTTGAAACACGTATCTCTTTTGTACGAGCTGTAAATAAATAGTTGCCACTATTAAAGTTGCACATCTCCTTAACCACAGGACCGATTTCAACCAAACTTGGTACACATATTCTATACAGTCAGCCAACAATCGCTGTAGTAGTAAGACCCACCTACCTATCATAAAAATGGTTCAAATGGCTCTGAGCACTATGGGACTCAACATCTTAGGTCATAAGTCCCCTAGAACTTAGAACTACTTAAACCTAACTAACCTAAGGACATCACACACACCCATGCCCGAGGCAGGATTCGAACCTGCGACCGTAGCAGTCCCGCGGTTCCGGACTGCAGCGCCAGAACCGCTAGACCACCGCGGCCGGCTACCTATCATAGTTCTGGACAATAACGTCATAAACTATTAGATAAATGAAAGACTGCTTGACGTTTATATTTATTCCTTCTTTGCTATTAACTGTATTCGCAACAGGGTATTTCGCTGATAGTATTCACATATGCCGCTGAATGTACCAACGCAAACGTATCACTGTACGACATATACACTCATGCTCATAAATTAAGGATAATGCTGATACATGGTGAAACAATGCTCTGGTGGGCCATTTGCGGGTTTAAATCACCTCGAGGTATGAACCATGCGGTGCATTTGACCTGCAGTCGTCGCACGGTGGCGCTGGCAGCAGTCCACATACGCAGAGGTGTGTTGGTGCATGTCAGGCGCAGCGAGTAAGTGTGCAGACGTTTTCAAACGTGCTAATGGTGACTGTGTGTTGAAAATGGCTTAAAGAACTTATATTGATGACGTCATGAGGGGTAGAACAGCAATCTCTCCTGTCTGAACTGTGATTCTCACCAGGTTTTCATGTGGCGTGAACCAGATACCAACCGCTTAATGTCCTTGAAAGGGACATGTATGGAGGTCGTGGTTTGATGGTGTGGGGTGGGATTATGATTGGTGCACGTACAGCCCTGCATGTCTTTGACAGAGGAACTGTAACAGGTCTGGTGTATCGGGACGTCATTTTGCACCAGTATGTTCGCCTTTTTGAGGCGTAATGGTAGAGGTCTGCATTATCTCCGATTTTTACCGGGGAGTGCCGCTCGCCCCTCTGGCTCTCGGGAGTGTGCGGCCGAGCGTCCTCTTCCGCCGGCTGCGGGCAGCCGATCGCCAGCGTTCGGCCGAGTGCGCCAAACGCTCGGCCGGTCGCCAGTAACCTTGAGATCAGAGGCCACCGCTTCACATTAAGCACTCACTTATTTCTTTTACAAATGTCTTTCGTTGCTTACTACTAGTTCTATGACCTAAATAATACACTTGTACACGTCACATTTGATGTTTGTTAATATGTTGCAGACTACTGGAGTTTCGCCTTTGAGGTTATCATGTATTCCAGTAATTGTAACGTTAAAAACTGTAATGCCTGTATTTAGTATTTTGTTCCGTTCGGTAGACAAACGGGAACACAGTAGTCTAATCTTGGACTATGTGTAGCCTCTCTCGTCCGAGAGAGGCAATTCTGACGTTACGGCTAATAATGGAAGCAAGGCTAAAGAAAAATCAAGACACTTTCATAGGATTTGTCGACCTGGAAAAAGCGTTCGACAATATAAAATGGTGCAAGCTGTTCGAGATTCTGAAAAAAGTAGGGGTAAGCAATAGGGAGAGACGGGTCATATACAATATGTACAACAACCAAGAGGGAATAATAAGAGTGGACGATCAAGAACGAAGTGCTCGTATTAAGAAGGGTGTAAGACAAGGCTGTAGCTCTTCGCCCCTACTCTTCAATCTGTACATCGAGGAAGCAATGATGGAAATAAAAGAAAGGTTCAGGAGTGGAATTAAAATACAAGGTGAAAGGATATCAATGATACGATTCGCCGATGACTTTCCTATCCTGAATGAAAGTGAAGAAGAATTAAATGATCTGCTGAACGGAATGTACAGTCTAATGAGTACACAGTATGGTTTGACAGTAAATCGGAGAAAGACGAAGGTAATGAGAAGTAGTAGAAATGAGAACAGCGAGAAACTTAACATCAGGATTGATGGTCACGAAGTCAATGAAGTTAACGAATTCTGCTACCTAGGCAGTAAAATAACCAATGACGGACGGAGCAAGGAGGACATCAAAAGCAGACTCGCTATGGCAAACAAAGGCATTTCTGGCCAAGAGAAGTCTACTAATATCAAATACCGGCCTTAATTTGAGGAAGAAATTTCTGAGGATGTACGTCTGGAGTACAGCATTGTATGGTAGTGAAACATGGACTGTGGGAAAACCGGAACAGAAGAGAATCGAAGCATTTGAGATGTGGTGCTATAGACGAATGTTGAAAATTAGGTGGACTGATAAGGTAAGGAATGAAGAGGTTCTACGCAGAATCGGAGAGGAAAGGAATATGTGGAAAACACTGATAAGGAGAAGGGACATCTGCTAAGACATGAGGAAATGACTTCCATGGTACTAGAGGGAGCTGTAGAGGGCAAAAACTGTAGGGGAAGACAGAGATTGGAATACGTCAAGCAAATAATTGCAAATAATTGAGGACGTAAGTTGCAAGTGCTACTCTGAGATGAAGAGGTTAGCACAGGAAAGGAATTCGTGGTGGGCCGCATCAAACCAGTCAGTATACCGATGACAAAAAAAAAAAAAAAAAAAAAAAGTGTAGCCTATCTCCAAACTCGGCAACGTATACGTTGTACTAATATTGAATGCAGATGCAGGATCGGGAAGGAATGACGGAGTTAAAAGTAATACTCACGAAATTTTGTTGCACAAACGTTAATTTCTTAACAAATTATGACCTGTAAATAACGTTACAAGTGGATCATGACTATACAATTCGTTTTTCGTCATTGGTGCTCCCTGATACACAGGCATCATTTGTGTTCCTGAGCTATTACTACAGCTGGCGGTTTGAACTTCTTCCTGTGAAGTCAATGAAAGTGGAATCATATGTTTATAGAGTTTGAGGAATGTTTCCTTCCTTGTGATTACGTGGTATGTTGTGAATACTTACGTAATTACGGTGGTTCAATAAGAGATCATCCACCTTGTCTGATTCCAGGCACGATCTTTTGCTGGACAGCAGGTGACCGGCCTAGCTAAAATTTCTCTCGCTGGCAGCACTAGTGGCAGGAATACAGAGAACTCTTCTGGCTACTACCGACAGCCTTGGAAATAACCCCGCGTGCGTTTTCCACCACTGCAAAATTTGTCCTTCGGCGTAGCTACAGTCGAATCTGGAGAGCGAAAGGTACCTGTTGCGTTCATTGGTAGTAACTGTGTGTCTATCTCCGTCGTCCTCATCCGAATTCCAGTCCATCCTGGACTTTTTCATGGGAAGAACTTGGTCACTGTTTGCTTGAATGGACTCAAAACATGAATGAAAACATCCATAAGATATTCCTGTCACCTTCAAATATGTATACATCGTAGTTAGAATTACTGGTTACTAAACGACTATATTTACGGTGACATTTTATATATATGGCACAAATTACATCATAACGCATTGTGGAATGTTTAATCTGCGAAACCTTTCCCAAATATCACATTGTAGACGTAATAAATGTTGATCTAACGAAATATGGCAGATTACACAAACAAACATTCGTTTACTAATTGGTTTCAGTGAATGAACCTTACCACTTACGGGCAGTTTCGAGTACAATCGTCGAACTTCAGCATACGTGGCTTGCTTTTCGTCTGCTGTGAATTTCTTCAAATGACGCCGTGATGGCAATAGAACCGTGGCAACGTAATGGATAGCCTCAATTTTGCACTTGTGATGAAGTATGCTGCTCTCCTTTTAATTTTCGCCATGAGCTGAAAAGGAAACCCAATATACATAACTGCACTCTGATAATTCAACAGTTGTATAAAGGAACGTAACCTATAGAAAGTCTTCTTACCTCGTTGTCACTGTCTATTGGTTCACAATGATGTAACAGACTCTTGTATCACGGCAGCACACGTTCCAGCGTTGTTAACTTTGCAGTTTCCAAATCCAAACTCGCTTCTTTAAAGGGGGATAGAAAAGCGACAACGTCTCGTACGCACCCTTCTTGGAAGGCTTCTAAGAGTGTCGATTGCCCCCGGGATCTAGCAGATCTCGAATATCGTCGATTTGACTTATGACGGAATTGAGCATTAACAGTATACTGTTCCACCGAGTTACAGCTTCTTGCTTCACAGAGTACCGCAGACGCCCCGAGTGACCGGATCTCTTCAAATACCCTACTATAGCTCTTGCTGATAGTAGACACGACGGGATTTGAGGGGCTTGGTCTTCGAAAAACGTCTCTTGAAATGTGCGACTAAGCGCAGTCATCAAGCAGTGATCAAAGCAAAGCAAATTGTCTTAAGATTCAAGTGCCTTCTTCATATTAGCTCCTTGGTTGGTGACAAAGTAACATTTAGTAAGTTCATTCTTGTTAATTCCTAACTCAAGCATCCGCCCTTCGATTTCGTGCCGTATGTTCTCTCCTGTCTTAGGTACGTCCGGAAACTCGGTTGTTATCAAAACAAGCGTTTCTAGCTGCCACTCATCATTCACATAATGCGACGTCACAGTCAAAAAATTTATCTTGTTGTAGTTATCAGACCACAGATTAGCGTCTAAAACGCACATTTTGTTCTTTAAGGCACATATTATTAGTTTGGGCACCATTGTCACCCGTATTTTGTCTGCCTTTTCTTTAATATGTGGTGATACAGTGGTAGGGCGCGGAAGAACATCTTTTATACTGACTTTACCGTAAGTGGCGCCAACATTGATGAGCTCCTGCGAATAATTCTTGAAGCCAATCTTACTAAATGTTTACTTTTGCAGTGCCGAATCATACCTGTTGTGCTTGACTGGTACGAAAGTATGGTATCACATGTGGTACATTGCACGAAACCAGCAGAAGCCTGCGTGACAGGATCCACTGCAAGTGCAAACGATTTCCAAGCTTCAGTTTTCGCCTTCTCTTCCGACATGTCTTTCTTCTTCAGGACTAATGAGCCGCTCTTAATTCTCTCCATAATACTTCTCTTCGTTTCATGAACGGAACGTTTACGACCTATACTTGGTTTATCCATAACGCTGTCTGCGCTGCTCAAAGCCAGGTCGTCAACTGCGTTTACACACGGTATCTAATGCGATTCGGCACTGTAGAGCGCGCGGCGGTTGTACTGTCACCGGCAGAGGTCGTGAGTACGCTCGAGCGCCCGGCAGTGCTCGACAGTCCAACCGATAACCGAGAGGTGGAGGACAACCGGCCTCATGGTGCATTATATGGCCACAGCCGTATCGCTGCGTGGGCCTTTCCCAGCCGTCGAGCAGCGGCACGAAATGGGAAATGCTCGAGCGGTTGTTTTCATTGAAATGCAGAGCTCTAGGTGATGGATGATATGGCGCGACCCCACCGAGCTGCCATCGTGGAGAAGTACCTTGAAACAGAAGATATCAGGCGAATGGAGAGGCCTGTCTGTTCTCCAGACCTAAACCCCATAGAGCACATCTGGGATGCTCTCGGTCGACGTATCGCTGCACGTCTTCAAACCCCTAGGACACTTCAGGAGCACCGACCGGCACTGGTGCAAGAATGGGAGGCTATACCCCATCAGCTGTTCGACCACCTCATCCAGAGTATGCCAACCTGTTGTGCGGCCTGTGTACGTGTGCATGGTGACCATATGCCATATAGATGTCGGGGTACATGCGCAGGAAATAGTGGCGTTTTGTAGTGCATGTGTTTCGGAACGGTTTTCTCAACTTAACACCAATACCGTGGGTTTACAGATCTGTGTCGCGTGTGTTCCCTATGTGCCTATACTATTAGCGCCAGTTTTGTGTAGCGCAACGTTGTGTGGCACCACATTCTGCAATTATGAGTGTAATTAAAGAGATACAGCGACATAAACACTGAGACATGTGAAAAAATTCCGCATCATCCATGAAGTTTTAATACTTTTATTCTTTTTTACTAAGACACTCCTACCATCCAGTAAACCTAAGGAAATCTCAGACAATGCATGAAGTTTTAATACTTTTATTCTTTATTACTAAGACACTCCTACAGTCCAGTAAACCTAAGGAAATCTCTGACACGTGACAGCGCTTTTAACAGCTGTCTACTGTGAAGCGCAAAACAGCTGTAGGCGAAAAATAGCCATCTATACAGCTATTAAAAAATGGTTCTAATGGCTCTGAGCACAATGGGACTTAACTTCTGTGGTCATCAGTCCCCTAGAACTTAGAACTACTTAAACCTAACTAACCTAAGGACATCACACACATCCATGCCCGAGGCAGGATTCGAACCTGCGACCAGAGCGGTCACACGTTTCCAGACTGTAGCGCCTAGACCGCTCGGCCACTCCAGCCGGCAGAGCTATGAAAAGGTGTTGCCATAGATACGTTACAAAATCGCTGCCCCCATCGTAGAGAAAAGGTGCTTATACATTTGAACATTGTGCATATTTCTTTCGTAATTTAAAAAGTGTTTTCAATACACGGAAATCAAATTTTTGCGATAGTTCACTACAAACACAGTTCATTTTTTTCTTTTCCTTTCTAATAGAAAACTGGCAAAATGAATAATTCGGCACTGCCAGGTTTGACAGCTAGAACAGAAATACTGCCAGAAAATAGGGAATACATATGCTATGCTTCCTGGCGATCATTGCATGTTGCTGTTAGAGTTCACGTACTACAGAATACCAATGATGTAAAAAGTCAACTGCGACTTATATGTGTATTTACAGGAAACTGGCTAGATTATTCGTCTGGTATATGTTTGTCAGTTATCTGTTCTTCGGCTTGTCGGGTGCTGGATCTTGATTAAACTGAAGTTTCTCCTTAGTCACCAACCAAATCGTCAGGTATAGGAGTTAGGCTGTCAGCACCTAGCAAGGGAACCTCCTCATCGCACCCCCCCTCAGATTTAGTTATAAGTTGGCACAGTGGACAGGCCTTGAAGAACTGAACACAGATCAATCGAGAAAACAGGAAGAAGTTGTGTGGAACTGTGAAAAAATAAGCAAAATATACAAACTGAGTAGTCCATGTGCAAGATAGGCAATATCAAGGATAGTATGAGCTCAGGAGCGCCGTGGTCCCGTTGTTAGCGTGAGCAGCTGCCGAACGAGAGGTCCGTGGTTCACGTCTTCCCTCGAGTGAAAAGTTTATTTTCTTTATTTTCGCAAAGTTATGATCTGTCCGTTCGTTCATTGACGTCTCTGTTCACTGTAATAAGTTTAGTGTCTGTGTTTTGCGACCGCACCGCAAAACCGTGCGATTAGTAGACGAAAGGACGTGCTTCTACGATGGGAACCGAAAACATTTGATCGCAAGGTCTTACATAGGTCAACCGATTACTCCACAGGAAAACACGTCTGATATATTCTATACGACACTGGTGACGGCATGTGCGTCACATGACAGGAATATGTTATCGACCCATCTAACTTGTACACTTGGCGAATGGGTAAAAAGATTCTTCTACCTTGCCCGATTTAGGTTTTCTTGTGGATGTGATAATCACTCCCCAAAAAGTGATGAGTTTGTCACATAATCTGCAACAAATCAATGCAACAGTTTCACAGTCGCACAGTTTTCCCTGTCCTCTGTCAAAACATATGTTTTTAACGTTTTCAAATTTTTCCTTGTATAGACCGTCAAATTCTGCATATGTCCAAGCACCCTCAACATGTCCTGGAATTTTGTAGAGCGAAGTTGATTATGTGTGAGTGCCTGAACTTCGATAATTAACACACGATCACGTAAACAATACTGCTGTGTGTACCTGTGCAGCTTCGCAAAATCATAGAATCTTTTCACAAAGTATTTCACTTGCCGAAAACCAAACACATCTAACGGTTGCACGAGGTGTACAACCTGGAGGAATGGTAATTACGTCTAGTCCCACAATAAAATTGTACAATGCCTAATCCTTCTGTCCTGTATAGCTGTCAAGGAGTAAGGCAAAATCTTTGTCCGCGTAAGGAGCAATCACACGTTCATTAAAGTTTATCACTAGTCTTTTCTCCTTTTTTCCTGACGCTACTACAGCGCAGTTACCTCGCATCGGATGGACGGACGGACAGATAATAATTGTTGTCTGAAAATAAAAAATTAAACTTTTCACTGAATGGTAGACTTGAACGAAGGACCTCTCGTTCGGGAGCTGCTCACACTAACCACGGGACCACGGTGCTCCTGAGCTCACTATTGTCCTTGATGTTGCTTATCTTGCTTATGGACTACTCAGTTTGTATATTTTGCTTATTTTTTTCATAGTTCCACACAACTTTTCCTGTTTTCTCGATTGATCTGTGTTCAGTTTTTCAAGGCCTATCCACTGTACCAACTTATAACTAAATCTGAGGGGGATGCGATGGGGAGGTTCCCTTGTAAGTAAGAATGAACGTGGTCAGTAGTCCTGAAGAGTGCTACTGCCAGATCTAAGGCACTGAGAAGTCACCGCAGAGTGTAACGGGAATCCAAACCTCGTGGGACGGTGGCCGACAGGACGACAGCACGTGTCAGCCGCAGTTAACGCGAATCTCGGCCGCAGGCCGCAGCCTCCGCTCTGCCGCGTCACACACAGTTCCCAGTGACGGTGTCAGCGGTTGGGCGGTTGGGAGCTGAAAGGGGGCAGGCGCAGGCAGAGCTCTTTCACTAAATTGCGTTTTTGTCCGAGCCGGGACGCTAGAGTTTCCAGACAGGTCACCTGCAGTCAGTTCGTTCAACGAAAATGTTGCTCGTTTAACACAATGTTGCTATCACAGCACAGTGGCTTCCACATGTGCGTCTACATCTGTAGAAGCCACCTTACGGTGTGGTGGTGTGTGGTACGTATGCTACTGATTTCTTTTTTCCCATTCTCTGTTTCATTCGCGAATGGTGTTTCGGAAAAATAGCTGTCTGTAAACATACGTGTGACTTCAAATATCTCTAATTATCTGGTCATGGTCATTTCAGAAGACACTTTTGGGAGGAAGTAATATCATGCGCTACTCATCTTCGAGCGTACGCTGTTCGCGTTGCAACAGGAATCCTCTCCATGATACACAGCGTCTGTCTTATAGCGACTGAAACTACTATTTCTTGAGACTAGACGATGCCGTGACGAAACTTTGCTGCTCTCCGGCGAACCTTCCCTGTCTCTTCTGTTAGTCCTACTAGGTAAGCATCCCAGACTGATGAAAGATCTGGAACCGCGCGACCGCGCTGTCGCAGGTTCGAATCCTGCCACGGGCATGGATGTGTGTGTTGCCCTTAGGTTAGTTAGGTTTAAGTAGTTCTAAGTTCTAGGGGACTGATGACCTCAGAAGTTAAGTCCCATGGTGCTCAGAGCCATTTGAACCATTTGATGAACGGTTCTCAAGAATCCTTTGAAGAATTGTTTTGTCAGACACGCCTTTCATGGATGAATTATACCAAAACTTCATTCCAGTTACAGTCCAATGACATTCAAATGCACTTCAGCCTGCCCTCTACATGTCCTGCAGTTGTCTTTATGTGGTCATTCCAGTTTCAGTTGCACAGTACAATTACGTTTACGTCTCTGTTGGATGACAATATGGAAATAGAGGACCACTAATAAAGTGGAAATGTCCTACAGGTTAAAACTGCACTGGGACTCGGACATGGGGCCTTTACCTTTTGTGGGCACGTATTTACCGATCGAACACACCCCACGATCCATCCTCAAAGCTTTATTTTCGACAGTTCTTTTTTTCCTGTATTCCAAACTTCACAGAATTTCTCCTGCATACTTTGCAGGACTAAATTTTTTGGCAGAAAGGATACATGGCTTAGCCACAGCCTAGGGTTTGGTTTTCAGAAACCACTTTCACTCTGCAGCGGAATGTGTGCTGATTTGAAACTCCCTGGTAATGTGCTACAACAGTCCGATGCAGAGTGGAAATTCGTTCAGGAATCAAACCCATTAGGCTGTTGCTAAGCCATTTCTCCACAATACTATGCTGTCTGAGAGTGCCAGTTCTCAAAGTATGCAAGGGAACTTCAGAGAAGTTTGCAGGATAGAAGAAGAGGTACTGGCGGAAATCAGGCTGTGAGGGCACGTCTTGAGTTGCACACAGATAGCACAGTAGGTGATCGTTTACCCGCGAAAATCGGAAGGCCGCACGGTCAAGTCCCAGGCCGGTACATAGCTTTATTCTGCCGGGAAAATTAAGAGTAACGCACATTCCACTGATACCACTGCAGGATGAAAATTAACCGAGGGTACTCTTCCTAGACTAGCAGTAAAATCTTTGTTAGAATTATTAAATTCTTAACATTGTTTAATAGTCGTCCCTGATGCGAAGACTCCCTGACCTGACCGTGACTTAGACTTCAGCCTCCCCCCATCCCGCAGCCTTGATTAAACTTTGCCCTCAGGTTTAACGCTGGAATTAAGATCAAGCTGCTAACAGAAATTGGAAAATTGGAGACAAGTTGGGCGGTTACAAAGCTACATAAAGAAGAGTTGTATACAGACTCCAAGAAACACATAATTTCAGTGAAATCCTCCGACAGCAGTAGTAGAAGACCACTTAATTAAATTATCTGATAGCCCTAAAATGAGCGAAAAAGTGTGATTAAATTTTACAACTCTAGCAAATTATTCGACCATTAGGGACTTCTTGGTCAAGACGAAAAAGTCGCACGATAAATTCTGGGCTACACGAGAAAAAGCAGGCGAGGACAGATTATGTCAAACAATGCTAATGTTCGCAGGAGAGCTTCTGTAAAGTTTGGAAGGTAGGAGACGAGGTACTGGCAGAAGTAAAGCTGTGAGTACCGGGCGTGAGTCGTGCTTCGGTAGCTCAGATGGTAGAGCAATTGCCCGCGAAAGGAAAAGGTCCCGAGTTCGAATCTCGGTCGGGCACACAGTTTTAATCTGCCAGGAAGTTTCAATGCTACATAAAATTTGGAAATTTGTGGTAAGTTCCCATGGAACCAAACTGCTAAAGTCATCGGTTCCTAGGCTTACACATTATTTAATCTACCTTAAACTCACTGAGGGAGGACTCGAACCTCCGAATGGGGGAGGGGGGGGGGAACCAATTCATTAATCAAGTTGTCGCGAACAAGTAGCAAGAAAATGCTTGAAGCGTTTTTTTGTTGAAAACCGGCAGCCTTTCATAAACCCCTGAGGCTGTAGCCCTCAGGGACACTGTTACAAAATGGCGCCTAAACTGCAAATCCACGTGCCTGGAGGCAGATTGCAGTTGTCGCATGTTAACATCTTCGGAAAAAGGAAATTTACGGTTTAACACGCCGTCGACACTGAGGTCGTTAGAGACAAGCACTAGCTTGGATTATTTCAAAGACGGGAAAATTAATCGCCAGTGTTCTTTCAAACAAGCCATCCACTCATTTGCCTGGAGCGATTTAGGGAAATCGCGTGAAACTTAAATCAGGAAGGTCGGACAAGGACTTCAACCATTGTGAGTCTAATGTGGTAACTACTGGGCTATGTTTCTTAGTTTACTATCAGACGTTTAAAAAGATAGCAAGAGCTAGTCAACCTAGTAGCGTCTTTTGCAACAGGTCTGGATGATCCTCTCTGCGGCATTGAGTTGCCAGACTCTGGCCTCGCGTCTTCCAAATGCCAACCTCACTTTCCTTCTGCTTGAAAGTGTGCAAGTACCTGGAGAAAGAACTTGGTTTTAACTGAAATCGCCATCTTGGCCATAATTCCGTACGTTTTAACGGAACTAGTTAACTACAGGGTTGTTACAAATGACTGAAGCGATTTCACAGCTCTACAGTAACTTTATTATTTGAGATATTTTCACAATGCTTTGCACACACATACAAAAACTCAAAAAGTTTTTTTAGGCATTCACAAATGTTCGATATGTGCCCCTTTAGTGATTCGGCAGACATCAAGCCGATAATCAAGTTCCTCCCACACTCGGCGCAGCATGTCCCCATCAATGACTTCGAAAGCATCGTTGATGCGAGCTCGCAGTTCTGGCACGTTTCTTGGTAGAGGAAGTTTAAACACTGAATCTTTCACATAACCCCACAGAAAGAAATCGCATGGGGTTAAGTCGGAAGAGCGTGGAGCCCATGACATGAATTGCTGATCATGATCTCCACCACGACCGATCCATCGGTTTTCCAATCTCCTGTTTAAGAAATGCCGAACATCATGATGGAAGTGCGGTGGAGCACCATCCTGTTGAAAGATGAAGTCTGCGCTGTCGGTCTCCAGTTGTGGCACGAGCCACTTTTCCAGCAAGTCCAGATACACGTGTCCTGTAACGTTTTTTTCGCAGAAGAAAAAGGGGCCGTAAACTTTAAACCGTGAGATTGCACAAAACACTGCGCGTACCATCGCCGAATGGAGTTAGCAGTTGGTGGATCTTTGCTGAACTTCGTCCTGAAGTGTCGTTGCACTGTTATGCCTGACTAATGTGAGTGCATTTCAAGCACGACATACGCTTTCTCGGCTGCTGTCGCCATTTTATCTCACTGCGCTCTCGAGCGCTCTGGCGGCAGAAACCTAAAGTGCGGCTTCAGCCGAACAAAACTTTGAGTTTTTCTACGTATCTGTAGTGTGTCGTGACCATATGTCAATCAATGGAGCTACAGTGAATTTATGAAATCGCTTCAATCATTTGTAATAGCCCTGTATATATTTGTTGAAAGCTATATTCGCGAATCATTATTATGTGCTTATCATATTTTAGCCACCACCCTCACGTTACACGTGAAATTAATGTGCCAAATTATCCAGTCATTAATTAATTTTTTGCCTCATATTCTTCAATTTCTTTAATCTAACTACTTATTATGGTATCGGCCAAAGGTCGCAGTGCCATACCAAAGTTGGCAATGCGCATCAATACCACAGTTATTTGCAACGTCACGCTGTAGTTCACAGCGCTGAATGAGAGGCTCGCCTGAAGACCAAGACCTCTCTCTCAACACCACATCGCCATCGCACGGAGAACGATATAGAGCCGAGCATATACTTGCTCTGCCCCAGTTCGCTGATGAAGCAGTCAACTTCACCTAGTTAGGAGCCCAGTTCTATTCAAGTCACAGATGGAACTTGCTTTATTTTGAAACTGTCGAACTAGCAAAAATGGTTCAAATGGCTCTGAGCACTATGGGACTTAATTTCTGAGGTCATCAGTCCCCTAGAACTTAGAACTACTCAAACCTAACTAACCTAAGGACATCACACACATCCATGCCCGAGGCAGGATTCGAACCTGCGACCGTAGCGGTTGCGCGGTTCCAGACTGTAGCGCCTAGAACCCCTGGCCACTCTGGCCGGCTCGAAATAGCACTTCAAGAGAAGAATTTGCAATTTCACGCGACGCCACGGCACCTCAGAGAACGATACGTAGAATCGTATCAAATTTTATGGAGACTGACTCTGACTACGAAGGCCCACCAACTTGCGTCAGTTTTTACCTCTCTTGCCTCTTTATCTTTATTTACGAACAGTACCATGCATTTCCCATTTTAATCTGTAGCTTACCAGTTTTCACTATGCGAAGTACCGAGTAACAGTTACGTAATAGCAGAACCATGACGATCACCGATAGCTACTGATCTCTAGTACACATTTCTCACTTTTGTTGTTTTCTAGTTCATCGCTGTAGCTTCTGCTTCTTGTGCCCTCCGCTCTCTGTGGTATCTTGTTTGTGAGTATCCAGGGTGATTCGTGAAGATATACAATTATTTTGATGTGTTATTCTACAAGTAAAAATAAAGAAAAAGTTTCATATAAACATAGGTCCGCAAATTTTTAAATACAGAGTTACGCCTAATGAAGGATTTTTACCTGAAATTTAGCAACTTTGCTAATATGAGCCGGCCGGTGTGGCCGTGCGGTTAAAGGCGCTTCAGTCTGGAACCGCGTGACCGCTACGGACGCAGGTTCGAATCCTGCATCGGGCATGGATGTGTGTGATGTCCTTAGGTTAGTTAGGTTTAATTAGTTCTAAGTTCTAGGCGACTGATGACCTCAGAAGTTAAGTCGCATAGTGCTCCGAGCCATTTGAACCATTTGCTAATATGAAGCCATCGCAAAACTGTACGATGGATTTTTGTGTATGGGGATGGATGAAAGACATAGTTTATGAGAACAAAGTCAATAAACGTGAGGTATTACCTGCTCACATTATGAATGCGTTAGACGAAATTAAGATCAGTCCTGTGAAACTGAAACGAGCAACAAAATCTGATCATACAAGTGTAGCTAAATGCATTGATTTTCTTGAATTAGAAAAAAACCGTTTCAATTTTGATTAATGCCACATTGTTACAGAATGTCGATTGTTGATTTATTGTCACACCATTCTGCAGGATCATCACTAATGAGGGTATTTCTTTTTGTAATGTCTGACTCGACACTTAGTTTTTTGTGAAGCTCGAAATGAGGAACAATTTGTTTTTCTTCATTTTTAACTGCAGTGCCAGAAATAACATCCGTACTACTTGAAGTCGAACCAGCAACATTTTTTTGCAAGAAATTTGTCTACTCTGCCAAGCGTTTTTAGAACATTGGCTTCTCGGTCTCGCCTTTCCTTCGGTAATTTCTGAAATGCCGTCCCACTTAATTTTGCATGTTTGCTTTTTTCGCTGTTATTCATGTTAAGGCACTTACATCAAAACAAAAGAAAAAATCTGTAAAAGGAAAGAAAGAAAGAAAGAAAGACTGTATTAAGTTCCAATCGTACTACACCGCACATGAGTACAAAGCTTTTTACTTTAAACACGCACACGAACACAAAGATTTTTCCTTTAAACACGGAGCGACGAACTGACCAACTCGGATTACTCGAGTAACTGTGCTTTGAAAGAAACGACAATGCAGAATAATTTAATTTCACTGTCGCCCATTTCTGTGTTGTCAGTGAACTGTAGAAGCACACCTGCCGAATGGAATTCGTCTCGTAAAGAAAATGGGACAGTCCCTTTTTCGGCTTCTGTTTCCCGCGTCTCCAGAATTTTAGCTGGGACGCAAATGTGTTCTGAATATTCTTGGCACCGTCTTCCTGATTTAATAAGCAAATCATTTTTGGAATTTCTTGCATTGAGGTGTGCTGGAACGACTCTTATCCCACTTATTCTTATAACATTTTAGCAGTTTCTGTGAACAGAGAAGACAGACTGCAAACTTTGAGTAGTCTTGTTGGCAGATAATCTGCTTTTATTAATACCATAGCACTCATAAATTCAAGTTAAACCGCAAAAAACAAAGCTCATTGTTAAGGAAAATGTACAGTCAGTGGCGGATTTACATTCCGGCATACTAGGCACTGGCCTAGGGGCGGCACCTTAAGGGGGCAGCATTTTTTGCTCTGTACTCATTTTAAAGTTTTACATTTTAAAATAACTGCGTTTAGAAACGACAAAAAATTTTGATATTATTAAACAATTTGCTAGTTTAAGTAAGCCTTAAAAACGAAATTCAACAATACAAGCTTGGAAATATACATAGTTTACTTGGTGACTGAATGGAATTTTAACATTGGGTTTCTGTCTAGTATCATCTTCATGTATGTTCAAAAAAAATTGAAGTAAGCTGTCACGACGGCAATCTACAATACAATGTTTGAAACGTTATTATTCCGAGAATGTTGTCGGCTTCTACTTTATCCTACCATATTTTCCCCATCAAAATACCGGGGCCCCTGAGAAGCTGTGATAAACTAATCAGCAGTTTCTTAACTACTGTTAAGATGTGTGGGCCTTAGTACGTAAAACCCGACTCTACTTAAATTTCTTGTAGAAATTACGAAGAAGTATTAAGTCAACCCTCCATTAATTTAATTAATGTGAAAGCTCTGTGGTCTTCAGTACCTGAGCTTTGATTTAATGACACCCGTTTAACAAAACATGTTGATGATGGGAATGTTTTACATTTTTAAACACATGTTTATGCGAAACTGCCAGATAACGCGGAATGTTACAATCTGTAGGTTTATAAGGACTTTTATTATTAAACTTCATTTTCTGTAAAGTGAGCTGTAGTACTCCGTAATATACACTACATACATACTCGATTTTAATATGTAGGGGCCTGAAGATGGCATTATTTAGATGCCGAATGTGGTTGTCGCCTAAATAAAATAACTTCTCAAAACATATGGCTGTTTGGTAATTTTCCTTGGTAAAAGTATAGGAAAGTTTCCATGTGTAATGGATTAGGATTGGGACATAGGCAGAAAAGATCAAATATGTGAGAAAGGCATAATGTTGATTCTTATTATAAGCTGCTGCTTAGACAATTTGTTCAATACGAGCACCGGAGACGTCGAGGAGATCGTGCATCATAAAACGACGTGATCAACCGTTGCTCACAGCACCTCTGAAGGAATCTGAGCAATGTGTTCCTGCATACTCGTCTTCAGATCAGGTAGAGCCCGAAAGTGCCGATGATAATCCTCAGAGCCGAAAGTCACATGGATTCAAATTGGGTGGTCTTGGAGACCATGCATCTGCAAAACGTGTGGAGATGACAGGTTCGTGGAAGGTTGCATTAAGCAGGACTTCCACTGAGCGATCGACATGAGGATGTGCCCCAGAAGCGTCAGAACAATGACTCGAAAACAGTTTCGCTCTTCCAAAGTAGGAATCATATGCTCTACAGTATGGTCTCGATATCGTGCAGACGTCACGGTACACCTGGCAGGCTCTGTGGGCATATTCTCTTTGAAGAACAACGGATCTTGAATGAAGGTGCTTTTGAATCCACAACACGCAGTCCCATACAGCGAGTACAGTTGCTATTTACACACACAACACACAGTTAAACAGTACTCCTAATTGAGCCGTTCCGTGTATTCACTGCACCCTGTAGAGTAAAATGTGCCTCGTCACTCCACAGAATATTGGCCGGCCAAATGTCAACTTCGATCCGTGCCAGAAACGGGGGAGCAAATTCATATCATTGTTGCGGATCATCACTTTTCAGTTGCTGCACCGTCTGGATCTTGTACAGGTACCATTGTAAGAGAGACCGCCAAACTTTCCGTAGTATTGACCGAGGGATGGACAATTGCCTTGACATTGCACGAGCACTAGCATAAACGAGTGCACGTCCTACATGGACAGTTACAACGACAGCAACCCCCTCAAAAACTTTCACCAGGGTAGGGTCCGCCCCCGGTAGTTGAGTGGTCAGCGCGACATAATATCAGGCCTAAGGGCCCGGGTTCGATTCCCGGCTGGGTCGAAGATTTTCTCCGCTCAGGGACTGGTTATTGTGTTGTCCTAATCATCATCATTTCATCCCCATCGACGCGCAGGTCGCCGAAGTGGCGTCGAATCGAAAGACTTGCACCTGGCGAACAGTCTACCCGATGGGAGGCCCTAGTCACAAGACATTTACATATCCTAGGATAACGCGCTTTCCTCTTCCAGGTGACACAAGTTTACCAGTGTTTTCGAATTTCATTACCATCTTCTTTAAGCCGTTTAATGATACTGTACTTCTACTCAGACCTATCAGTAGGCGGTACTCTCTTCATGCAGCACAATGGTTGTTGCCGTTCACATAAAACAGTTTCACTAACATCGCACACTCTCTCTTCACAGTAGCTATATTGTCCACTCACATTGTGGCTTGCCAAATGACAACGTGGATAAGAAACAGTGTACAGCCCAGACTTGCAACTGGTGGTCAAAACTGGAATTAATTTTTTTTTCCAACATAGATCGGATTTGCGTTAACACATTAGCATGGCTACCAAGTTTCGCTGCCATACGCTAATTGCCGCCCACGCAGGACCTCCATGAGTAACTGCGCTTCAGTCATAGCCACACGGTATAATCCAACACCAAGAAGAGAGAGATCACTTCCAGTGATTTTTCTGAAATAACGTAGTCATGAGGGTATTTGGCCTGTTTATGTGCAATAGTTATATTTGTTTACACTGAGGGTCAGTTGTCAATCCTTGCACCGACTGTCAATCTTTTGCTGGTGTTCCGGCTTATCGCTACACTTTTTTAACGTTATGACTTCATCCACTAGGTCATTTACATACACTCTGAGAAAAAGATCGTTGCACCACATTAACAGATGTGATGCACATGTACAAACAAACAAATGATTACAATTTCAGAAAAAAGTGAATGATTTTTTCAAGAGAAAGAGCTCCACAAATTGAGTACACAATAACGCGATGGTCCACCTCTGGCCCCTATGCAATTGTAACGTTGTAACTTTATTTTTCTTAGCTGATGTGTAATGTTGCAACTTTAATTTGGTATGCTGAAATCGGTGCTAATTGACCATAAAAGTGGGTTAAAAGCCGTGATCTATCTGGGGACGTTAACCGTGGATTACTGGGCAACTGTTTCATCAGATATTTAGTCTAGGTTTACCAAGCAGACTAACATTAATCATAATCTTTTAATAGTCATACAAAACCGGTAATATATATATATAAAAAGGAGAATTTAAATAAAAAGAAAGAAATCAGTTTATATTTGGAAATTTATTTTAAGATCGTTCATTGAAATTTCAGCATATTATACGTGAGTTTGAACTGAGCTGGTGCCTTATTTACGATTGAAAAAATGTGAGATTGTAATCTTACGGAACACATAAAATATGGAGCCAAGATTGGGAGACTGTATACAACACTGCATTCATAAAATAACACACGAAGAACATTGAAACATAAGCAAGAAGAAATTAATCACAAACAACAGATTCAGTTTTTACCCAAAGAAATTACGTTCATACCACAATCCTGTCCGTCATGTAATTACCACACACTGGTATACTAAATTCATATTAACTCTTTGTGAAATCTTCGCAAAAAGAATAGCTGAGGGCTACTTTGATGATTACACCACATGCTTCACGTGGTCAACTTGGTTTACACAAAGCGTACAACTCCACAATAATTTTGATAGTTAAAATAAATTAGATCGAAAAGCAATTGACAAAAGAAAAACCTTGAACTGGTTACTAACGTCTTACTATTAACCTGATGGGTCAAACAGTTATATAAGCACGTGGTAGTGGTCTCGCAAAGTACACCCCACGTGGGCTGAACATAAAGAAAAGTTGCTATATTGAAAATATAGTCAAGACGAGACATTATAATCTCACGCACATTCGGATTTAAGAGTGATGAACTTAGTTAGAGTTACTGATCAACACGTGGTTCCACTTTACTCACAAAGTAGTAACAAAGCAACTACCGAAAAATAATCTGAACTTCACACGATAATTACACTGCGCTGCAATTTAAGATAACATCGGATATTTTAGACCTAAACCCGAAATAAAAGTGATTAAATTTTCAGTTAGGCTGAACTTAAGAAATCCATTGTCCTACGGACTTAACAGACACGCGCTTAGCCGGAGATCTTACCACTTCAGACGCTCGCCACGGCCACCCTGCAACTGCCCTACTGCCGAGCGTGCTTCCTGAGGGTGGCTCACAAAGACCAACGGAAGTGGCCAGAGGGGCAGCTTCCTATACCAACATGACAACGGACGGACAGGACCATACTAAGGATAGAAACCTCTTTGCTTTTAGGAAGCGTAGCTACCTGTTCCGACGTTGGTCCTACTGTTCTCTAGCAGACAGCCTTGTCTGCTACCCTCAAGCATGCAACTAGAAATACATATGCTCATTCATCCTCTCACACAAAAGGGAAGGGGGATGACAGTATCTTATCATTACAGTATACTGTATAAAAGAAAGCGGATGTAGGTTCCGTATGAGACTGTGTGACATGAATTACATATAAGAATTACATATAAACTGTGTTTTAAAGTGTAGTAGTGTGACAGATCGTTCTTGTTTATGTGTAAAAGTAACACGTTCCACTGCTCAGTCTCCTCCCAGATAGTCAGAAACGCCACAGTACATTTAGAAGAGGAATTTATTCCATAAATGGCAACAGATTTAAGAAATTAAACATGAAAGGAATCCAACAGAGACCCTTCACAATGTCAGTCCACTGTAAAACAATGTTTATTAATCTCCATGAATTCAACGACGAACGAGGATTTTGGTAATGAAATAAATCGCAGTCACTGCATTGGATGCGGCTGGTCATATAATAAATACTTTCCGTACGAGTCTAGCACAGTGCATGCTGTTCGAAAGTACTTAATGCTAGAACTGTACAACGGTTGAGTCAATATTATCATTGCATTTCCTAGGATAATGTGAGATTACCATATTGTTGTTGTTGTGGTCTTCAGTCCTGAGACTGGTTTGATGGAGCTCTCCATGCTACTCTATCCTGTGCAAGCTTCTTCATCTCCCATATTATGACTCTTCAATTTTCTTTAAAGCATTTGATCAAACAGAAATCAGGATTTTTATAAAAAATTATGAAAAACTTCTGTACTTACATGTGATACTTGCTAGAACGCGTCGCTGTTCGACCTACAACAACACTACGAACGACCATCTCTACATTACGTTGAGAAGAAGAAGCAATAAATTTAAAAAAGCTCCTTGTATCTTACACATGAGAGTAAGCACTGATGATAGTCTAAATATATAAAGTTATATCAGATGATCTGTGATAAAGAAAATGTTACATAATTTTTTTTAAAGTGAATTAGTCAATAATTTGTGAAATGAACTGTCTAAAAGTCTGAATCCAAATACATTAATGGGACACTTGACACATAAATCTGAATGATGCTGAAAATCAAGAACAGCACCTGAGATGCCGAAAGTTTAGTCACACGAGGTCACCATGGTGTCATAATCCATCAGCGAGATTTTCACATTTTTTAATTTTTTTTATTTTATCGTTTCTTGTCATCAGTCGTCTCCTGTGCTAACCTCTTCATCTCAGAGTAGCACTTGCAATCTACGTCCTCAGTTATTTGCTGGATGTATTCCAGTCTCTATCTTCCTCTACAGTTTTTGCCCTCTACAGCTCCCTCTAGTACCATGGAACTGTCACCCATGTTTCAACAGAAGTCCTATCATCCTGTCCCTTCTCCTTACCAGTGTTTTCCACAGATTCCTTTCCTCTCCGATTCTGTGTAGAACCTCCTCATTCCTTACCTTACGAGTCCACCTAATTTTCAATATTCGCCTGTAGCACCACATTTCAAATGCTTCGATTCTCTTCTGCTCCAGGTTTCTAACAGTTTCCGGTTTCACTACCATACAATGCTGTACTCCAGACGTACATTCTCAGAAAGTTCTTCCTCAAATTAAGGCCGGTATTTGATATTAGTAAACTTATCTTACCAAGGAATGCCATTTCTGCCATTGCTAGTCTGCTTTTGATATCCTCCTTGCTCCGTCTGTCATTGGTTATTTTACTGCCTAGGTAGCAGAATTCCTTAACATCAATCCTGATGTTAAGTTTCTACCTGTTTTCATTTCTACTACTTCTCATTACCTTCGTCTTTCTTCGATTTACCCACAGTCCAAACTGTGTACTCATTAGACTGTTCATTCCGTTCAGCAAATCATGTAATTCCTCTTCACTTTCACTCAGGAAAGCAATGTCATCAGCAAACCGTATCACTGATATCCTTTCACCTTGAATTTTAATTCCATTCCTGAACCTTTCTTTTATTTCCATCATTGCTTGTTCAATGTGCAGATTGACCAGTAGGGGCGAAAGACTACATCCTTGTCTTACACCCTTTGTAATACGTGCACTTCGATCTTGGTCGCCCACTCTTATTAGTCCTTCTTGCCTGTTGTACATATTGTATATGACTCGTCTCTCCTTGTAGCTTACCCCTACTATTCTAAGAATTTCGAACATCTAGTACCATTTTACATTTTCCAACACTTTTTCCAGCTTGACAAATCCTTTGAACATGTCTTTTTTAGTCTTGTAACACCCAACCCGTCACTTAGCTGGTTTTGGCGTGTGTTCACCCCAGGTAATTGACTAACAGATCTACAGACAGTGCAAAACTGCCGCAATGTCGGATAACGCAAAGAAAGTAATGAGGCCCTGTGACTCCTGATTGAACTGCGGTGGCAGTGTTGACGTTAATTGATTCAGAATTGATCCCTTTTAATTAAAAAGGGGTGGACATTGATGTTATATTCAGCTATTGAACACCAGATGCAAATATTGAACATAATATTAAATACGAAAGTGACTTGGGATTCCAATTACTTGATTGAAAACAGATTCAGTCGATTAGAACAGATTTATTTTAATTCACGACCTTCTATCATCACATTACATGACTCTTTACATGACTCTCCTAACAGGCAGTGGTAATAAATTGCGTTTGCGTGGAGTAAAGCGCGATAAATCAAAAGTAATTCCTATCGACTGACCCAGGCGTATTGCGAAGTGCAAGAAGAATTCTACAATACACGGCCCTTGAAACCCTCGTGGAAACTTAGCCGACGTGATCCAACAAATTAATCAGTGGCCGGAGCGGCGCAATATCACCGAATTCAGCGTGGAGGGGCGGCGGCGTCGTGCAGACGTCGGCCAACCTCGTGGTGCTGCAAGGCTGCGCTCGTCTATTCAGTCCAAGCTATCTTGCTCAGTACATAGCTGAACCAAAACTTCCTATCTCCAAGCTCAATCGTTCCCTTTGCTAAGTCCTAAACTGCAGAGATGCTCACTCTTTCTCAGGCAAGCTGAGTCAAGAACGCCACGTCCGCACTCTAGGCAAGCTGGGAACGGAAGACTTCTACGGAGACTTCTCACAGTCCGCTCTTCGCCTCGGCCCCCCTCCAGCAAAATCACTTACACCAACTGCAGCGCAAGTCGCGTTAATTATACGTCGCTTCCCAGCGCCGACCAATCCCTGCTCTGGGAAGTGAAAAAATTCCCACAACATTTCCCTTCCAAAAACGGTTCAAATGGCTCTGAGCACTATGGGACTCAACTGCTGATGTCATTAGTCCCCTAGAACTTAGAACTAGTTAAACCTAACTAACCTAAGGACATCACTAATATCCATGCCCAACGGAGGATTCGAACCTGCGACCGTAGCGGTCTTGCGGTTCCAGACTGCAGCGCCTTTAACCGCACGGCCACTTCGGCCGGCATTTCCCTTCCCCTCAACTTCTATTTTACTCCTCCCAGGCCATCCATCAAGGTTAGCGTCTGCACAAACAACAAGTTTTCCGGAATTCTGACTCCCAGGAGATTACTTCAAATTCCTTGGTCCTACGTTCCCATCGGAGGTGGGTGTATTTCATTCTGTCGCTCTTCACCTGATTTGCTTCAGAATCTGTGGACCGTGAATTCAGCATGAAGTTGCTATAGTCACGAACACGCATATTTTGACCTCTGTTGACCGCTCCACCATAGCTTTGCACGGCTTTCTCGAATGTTTCACAGAAAACAGGACGACGGACATTTATCAACAGGCGTACAAGTTCTCCGTCTGTTTCCCTGTACACCAGCATGGGGTTGGGGTCAACCACCCATGCTGTCACTCATCTTAAGGCGGCTGGAGGCCGCGCCGCGTTACCGCTTTCTCAGAGCTTGAGCCGCCCTAAGCTGCCTATTGTCGCTTCCCTTCGCCATTCCCCAGCCGGCCACTCACCTCTAAATGCTTCCCTGGGGTAAATTAGCGTCCAGTAAATCGACTCGTTTCCACTAAGTTTTCCTGTCTTGTGAGTTACTTTAAAACCATTACCCAACATTAATTATTCCAATACATCCATACTATACCCTCTACAAGATGCATTGTGCCTTGTCAGTCATTTTGTTCAGCCCTACGGTTCGCTCAACGTGAGTTAGGTGATCTTTAATGACTTCATGTAAGGGGCATAGTTCCTGCCATCTTACAGTCTTGCTTCCATTATTAACCGCAATGTCAGAATTGCTTCTCTCATGCTTTTACTTTTCCTAAAACCAAACTGATCGTCACCTAGCACATCCTCAGTTTTCTTTACATTCTTCTGTATATTATTCTTATAAGCAACTTGGATGGATGAGTTGTTAAGCTGATTGTACGATAATTCTCACACTTGTCAGCTCTTGCTGTCTTCAGAATTGTGTGGATGATGCTTTTCCGGAAGTCAGATGGCATGTCGCCAGACTAATACATTCTCCACACCACCATGAATAGTCGTTTTGTTGCCACTTCCCCCAATGATTTTAGAAATCTGGTGGAATGTTATCTATCCCTTCTGCTTTATTTGCTCTTAAGTCCTCCATAGGTCTTTTAAATTTTGATTCTAATACGTGACCCCCTGTCTCTTCTAAGTGGTCCCCTTATCCTTTTTTTATCATATCAAAATCTTTCTCCTCACAGAGGCTTTCAATGTGTATTTTCCACCTATCTTTCGGCTGCATTTAACAGTGGAATTCCCGTTGCACTCTTAATGTAATAACCCTTGCTTTTAACGTAACCGAAGTTTGCTTTGACTTTCCTGTATGCTAAGTCAGTCCTAGCGAAAATAATTTTTTTTTCGATTTCTTCACATTTTTCATGCAGCTATTTCTTCTTAGCTTCCTTGCATATCCTTTTTATTTCATTCCTCAGCAACTTGTATTTCTGTATTCCTCAGTTTCCCGGAATATTTTTGTACTTCCTCCTTTCATCAATCAACTGAATTATTTCTTCTGTTACCCATGGTTTCTACGCATTTACCTTCTTTTTACCTACCTTTTCATTCCCAACTTCTGTGATGCTCCTTTTTAGAGACGTCCATTCCTCTTCAACTGTACTGCCGCTGAGCTATTCTTTATTACTGTATCTATAACCTTAGAGAACTTTCAGCGTGTCTCGTCATTCCTTAGTACTTCCGTATCCCACTTCTTTTCCTGACCAATCTCTTAAGCTTCAGCCTACTCTTCATCACTAATCTGAGTCTATATCTGCTCCTGGGTACGCCTTACAATCCAGTATCTGATTTCGGAATCTCTGTCTGACCATGATGTAATTTAACTGAAATCTTCTCGTATGACCCGGCGTTTTCCAAGTATACCTCCTCCACTTGTGAGTCTTAAACTGGGTATTCGCTATTACTAGCTGAAACTTGTTACAGAACTCAATTATTCTTCCTCCTCTCTCATTCCTTGTCCCAAGCCCATATTCTCCTGTAACATCTTCTTCTACTCCGTCTCCTACAACTGCTTTCCAGTCCCTAATGACTATTAGATTTTCATCCCTTGTACAAACTGTATTACCCTTTCAATATCCTCATACGCTTCCTCTATCTCTTCATCTTCAGCTTGCGACGTCGGCATGTACACGTGAACTATCGTTGTCGGAGTTGGTTTGCTGTCGATTCTGAGAAGAACAACCATATCACTGAACTGTTCACAGTAACACACTCTCTGCTCTACCTTCCTATTCCTAGCGAATCTTACTCATACTAGTTTCTGCTGCTGTTGATATTACCCTATACTCATCTGACCCGAAATCCTCGTCTTATTTCCACCTCACTTCACAGACCCCTACTATATCTAGATTGAGGCTTTGCATTTCTCTTTTCAGATATTCTAGTTTACCTACCACGTTCAAGCTTCTGACATTCCACGCTCCGACTCATAGAACGTTATCCTTCCGTTGATTACTCAATCTTTTTCTCATAGTAACCACCCCCTTGGCAGTCCCCTCCCGGAAATCCTAATTATTACCAATGGAGATATCATCGTGACACTTTTTCATTTACAGGCCGCAGGTCCTATGGATACTCCTTACGTGTCTTTAGTGCAGTGGTTTCCATTGCCTTGTGCATCCTCATGCCGTTGATCATTGCTGATTCTTCCGCCTTTAGGGGCAGTTTCCCACACCTAGGAGAAGAGTGTGCCCTGAACCTCTGTCCGCTCCTCTGCCCTCTTTGATAAGGTCGTTGGCAGAATGAGGGTGACTTCTTATGCCGGAAGTCTTCGGCCGCCAATGCTAATTACTAATCAAAATTTAAGCAGTGGCGGGATTCAACCTGGGACCGAAGGATGTTCGCTTGAACTCTTTAAAATGTATGATCCTAAGTCAAACATCGAGTTCTCAGTGGGTACCTCACATGCGGGACATGATTACGACCTTCGTTGAAGCACACGTATAATGTTTCTCTAATCTTACTTAGACAGATCATTTCACAAAACTTTTTCCACTTCATTAATTTTGTTTCTTATGTTCAAGTTTTCTTCAGAAGGCACGAAATACTATAAATTTTTTATCGATTGGTATGCAATAATTATACACACTATACAGGTAAAGAGAAAGCAGCCAATTACAATTTATGCTGTGATTTGTTATTTTTTTACAATTCATTTGCTTCTGCAGCAGTTGTTCGTGTCACGTAGCAGTCTTCCCTCAGACCACTAATTAAGTTTTTCATTATTTTCCTGTTTACTGTCAAGCAATTACATCTTTGTAGCAAAACTAGACATTGCGGTTTTCAGTTTGATACATCTGTACAATTCTCTCTCTTCATTTTGAAATGAAAATTCGGGCAATCTTTTTTCCCTCAGATCACTACTTAATTTTTTCTTAGTTATTCTAATTACGTTCAAACAATTAACTCTTTTTTTGTGAAACTAGACCTCACGTTCGTCAATGTGATACCCCAATCGTCACATCTTCCTCTTAGTTTCGATATGAAAGTTCGAAGAAAAATCCATTGTGTAATATCTAGTGAGTCTTGCTTTTCAATCCACTTAAATATTTAACCAACAAGCAGACATATGTATTGCATCCTTACATTTATTTGACGACACCTAGACGTAATGCCCTTTACGGGAGAGTGCTTTCAATTGTAATGGGACTCACATCCCACTCCCAATAAGCAGAGATTTACCGTACATCCATAACAAGTAGTGTGCAAGATAAAGACTAAAACATTTACCTCCAACAATGAAATGCAAATCTGATGTTGAACGGAGTGCTTCCAGGCGACCGTATTATGGTATGCAATTTCTTTTGTATATATGGGGGTGGACGGGAAGTAATTCCGCTGAATTCTGTAAGTGGAAAGACTTAAAGCTTTTAAAATAAAACAAACCTTAGTAGAATTTTACACCTTTACTATTCATGTCAACACTCTCACATGCACTAAACCAGTTAGGAGGGAAGATAGCTAATCAAGAAATTAAAACACAGAGAAAACAAAACACAGAAAAGCTAAAAGAAAAACACAGGGAAATGTGACTGGCTGACCACTTACAAAAAACTTGGGTTAGCCAGCCATCCTGTTGCCACGTTAAAGACATATCCCTAAAATCTTGTTAAAAGCGTTGAACAGTTCACTAAACTTTAAAACTCGAACCACACTCGTTTGATCATTACATAAAATAGACTGCAGATCCACCGGCAAATCCGCCGCAGTCCGCTGGTAGTTAAATAAAATGCAGTCCAAAAAAAATCTGGCGCACCGTGATCTGCACGCCACAAGCAACACACATTGGGTGGCCCTCTCGCTGGAGTAAGAATCCATGCATAATGGGGCTGAGGTCTATGCGAAGACGAGAAAGAAAGAATTCTTCCCGTCTGCGTGGGCTTTGCAACACGTAGCTTGTTGTCGATCACTTCCAGCCACTCGTCTTGCCATCGACACAGGACTTGATACCCCAACAGCGAGGCGAGGGCATTCACAGGGATAGCACACCGAAATACCTGATGGTCACAACACGTTTCCGTGGCTGCTCGATCCGCCCTTTCCTTCTCCACAATTCCCACGTCCCTTGGTAACCAACAGAAAGACACCTCCTTCCCCAGTCGCTGTGGTTGGAGGAGGGCATCCTGGATGTTCTGGGTTACTTTATCTGCTGGTTACAAACATTGGAGGGAGTAAAGAGCGCTCAGAGAATCCTAATAGACGAAAAACCTATGACTAGGATAATGTCTCATCTGCTCCAATGCTTGGAAGATCGCATATAATTCTGTCTCGAAGATGGTAAGCTCTGGAGGCAGTCTGACCTTGAGCCCACGATCCAGGAAAACAGCAGAGCAACCAACGGAGTCCCCCTGTTTAGACCCATCCGTAATAACAGCTACATGGTTGTGGTGCTCAGATAAAACGTCAGGAAACACGGCATTAAAAACGGAAGCAGGAGTGCTATCTCTCCTGTAACACATGAAATCTATGATCACTCTGGGCCTGTCTAGTAACCAGGCCGGTAAAGGGTTAAAACCATGGATTTGAGGTCAGACTGGCTCCACACGAAGTGATTCCAGCACACGTTGCACGAGGGTCTCAAATGGCATTGTGCCTCATAGCTGCGAAAAAGGCACCCCATAGGTGGACGAGCAACAGTATGGTGTGCAGGTGAAGTTGCAGTTGCGAGGACCTTACAATCTTGACTCATCATAAGGAGCTGGCGCCAGATGGTAAGTGATGGTTACCCCGCCACAGCACAGATGCTGGGTATGGGACTGGTCGGATAACCACCTGTAGCCAGCCCGATATCCTCATGGTGGACAGCATCAATGATCCACAAATAAGAAGGCCTCGCTGACCCATACATCGTGCACCCATAGTCCAGCTGTGAACGCACAAAAGCCCAATAAAACTGGAGGAGACACGATCTGTCCATTCCCCAAGACCTGTGGTTACAGCACTTGATTATGTTCAGCACCTTGAGGGTTCTAGCTTTCAGGTCTCACAGGTGTGGCAACCATAACAATCTGCAGTCAAAAATAAGGCCTAGAAACCGCACTGTGTCTTTAAAATGTAGGGCGGTATCCCCCATCTTCAAGGCAGGAAAATCAAAAAGACGACAACAACGATTAAGATGAACACACACACACACACACACTTATCCGCAGAAAACTGGAAACACGTCTTTGCAGCGCACTCCTTTAACCTTCGCACTGTATGTTGCAACTGAAGGCTCGTTGTTGCAAAACTGGAGGAGGAACAGAATACAGCAAAGTCGTCCACAAGTAAGTAGTAGTATACTGGACTCCTTACTATAGATGTGATACTGTTGATGGCTATGGCAAAGAGGGTAAAACTTAAAAACACTGCCCTGAGGAACACCATTCTCCTGCTCCGATTGATCAGACAGCATGTAACCAACTCGCATCCTAAAAAACCTCAGGGACAGGAAAGACTGTATGAAGATGGAGAGGTGGCCGCAAAAACCCCGATGATGCAGTTGTGCGAGAATACAGTGCCTTCAAGTAGTATCGTATGCCTTAATTATATCGAAGAATAGGCCAATACAGTGATGATTGCGGAGGAAAGCCTGCTGAATAGCCTCCACTAGGAGGGTCAGATTGTCGACAGTGGACCGAAATCTTCAGAATCCACACTGAGAGTGGTTAAAGAGTTGCCTCGTTTTTAATAACCACACCAGACGACGGTTAGCCATTACTCCACTGTCTTTCCTGCACAACTCGTTAAGGCGATACTCCCATAACTACTGGGACATGTGTAGTCCTTTCCTGGTTTGAGAAGAAGGATCAGAATTGCTTCCCTCCATGAGTTGGAGAAGTTGCCTGTCTGCCATGTTAGATTAAACATGCGAGGAGGATTTCCTTTGACGCCGCTGGCAAATGTGGAAGCATGCAGTACCAGATTTATTCGTGACTGGGTTCAGTGTTAGAAGTCTCAGTCAGTGCCGATTCGAGCTCCCAAATGGAGAAAGGGTTCTCAGAATTGTAGGACCTGAAGTCGCAGTTTTCTCTCTCTACAGTCGCACGGTGGCAACGAAACGTCGGATCTTGGCTACCATTGGCCATTCGTGCCAAATGCTCGGCCAGCATCTGAGAAATGTCTCTGGGTGTTATTTGGAGGCACCCCTGTTTTAACACTGCTGCAATTGGTAAACGGCTGTGTTTACCAGAGATCCTTTTGATGGCTTCCCACACACTAATAGGAAAAGTTGAAAGATTAATAAAGATCAGAAACACTTGCCATGACCTTTTCTTTCTCTCCCTAATGATGCGTCATGCCTTGGCTCTCGTGACTCAAAAAGCCCTAAGATTGTTTGCTGTTGGTCGGCATTTAAAATGTCGGAGAGCTACAGGCCTCTTCCGAATAGCAGAATGGCACTCATTTGTCGACCAAGGTACTGGTCGCCTCTTAAGATGACCTGAGAACTGTGGGATGGAGAGGTCAGCGGCGTGATGGATTGCTGGTGCTATGCGGTCCACCTATCGTTGGATGCTGTTGCAGTGTTCTAACACAGACAGCTGGCTGAAACACGTCCAGTTAGCCCTGCTTACCATCCATTTTGGTGGCTTACCTTCAAGTCGCGAGCCATCTGATTGGTAAAGGCGGATTGGGAAGTAGTCACTGGAATTAAGGTCGTCAATGACCTCCCACTGTACAGAGGTGGGGCGAGGGTAGAAGAACAAGAGAGGTCGATGGCTGAGAATGACTCAGTAGTAGTAAAGAAATGACAGACAGTACCCGTGTTGAGGATTCACAGCTCGTGAGACGTCTTGAGGCTCTCCAAAACCCCACCCTGAGAGCAAGTAGAGGTAAAGCCCCACAAGAGATGATGGGCATTAAAGTCTCCCAGGAGTAGGAGTAGCCATGGGAGTTATGCTAGAAGATCTGTGAGAGCCTCAGAGTCTATGTATCTTTTGGAGGTAAATACAGTGAGCAAATAGTAATCCTATAACACGCATGAATTTGAACTGCAACTACTTGCAGGTCAGTAGCTCAGGGGACAGTGGAGGAGTGGTGCGCATTGTAATGTAATGTGTGTGAAATCTTATGGGACTTAACTGCTAAGGTCATCAGTCCCTAAGCCTACACACCTCTTAACCCAAATTATCTGAAGGACAAACACACACACCCATGCTCGAGGGAGGACTCGAACCTCCACCGGGACCAGGCGCACAGTCCACGACTGCAGCGCCTTACACCTCTCGGCTAATCGCGCGTGGCAGTGGTGCGCATTAGTGACAAACTATGTGGCCCCTCCCTTGGCCCTTTCCCCCAATAGGTCATGGTGCCACATAACCTGTAGAAACGTAGTACAAGGGCATCAGATGCCTTTAAATGGATTTCCTGTGAACACAAGCACAGAGGGCGTTGCTGTACTAGGAGTTTCAGTTCCCCCACACGCGTCCTGAATTCGTTCATGTTCCACTGTAGTAAGGAAGCCATTTCAACGATGAGGGTGTCCTCTATCTTTCCCATTCTCGATATGCCTTGGTGGGAATACGGGAACAGAGGAGAGGTCACTTAAGGGACTCGCTGGTACCATCGGGCAAACTTCAAGGTCCATACCAGTGGTGCGATGATCTTCATCAGAACCATCAGACAACGGCAAGGTCGCATGGTCTGATGGCATTGGAGTGGACTGCTTTGGCCATTTGGCCTTCGCCAGCTTGCATTTTAGGGACGTTCGCAAGACAGGTGGAAAACTCAGATTGGATTGTATACCGCAGAGACAGGCTGGACAGTGAAGGGGGAGGCGTGTTTATAGCGATAAAAAGTGCAATAGTATCGAAGGAAATTGACGGGGATCCGAAACGTGAAATAATTTGGGTGAAGGTCACGGTTAAAGCAGGCTCAAACATGGTGACTGGATGTCTCTATAGGCTCCCTGCCTCAGCACCTGTTGTGGCAGAGCACCTGAAGTAAAATTTGTAAAATATTTCGAGTAGATTTCGCTACCATGTTATAGTTCTGGGTGGAGATTTTAATTTGCCGGATATAGACTGGGAGACTCAAACGTTTATAACTTGTGGCAGGGACAAAGAATCCAATGAAATTTTTTTAAAGTGCATTATCTGAAAACTACCTTGAGCAGTTAAACAGAGAACCGAGTCGTGGCGATAATATATTAGACCTTCTGGTGACAAACAGACCCGAACTATTTGAAACAGCTAACGCAGAACAGGGAATCAGCGATCATAAAGCGGTTACTGCATCGATGATTTCTGCCGTAAATAGAAATATAAAAGGTAGGAAGATTTTTTTGCTTAGCAAAAGTGACAAAAAGCAGGTTTCAGAGTACTTGACGGCTCAACACAAAAGTTTCGTCTCAAGTACAGATAGTGTTGAGGATTAGTGGACAAAGTTCAAAACCATCGTACAATATGCATTAGATGATTATGTGCCAAGCAAGATCGTAAGAAATGGAAAAGAGCCACCGTGGTACAACAACCGAGTTAGAAAACTGCTGCGGAAGCAAAGGGAACTTCACAGCAAACATAAACATAGCCAAAGCCTTGCAGACAAACAAAAACTACGCGAAGCGAAATGTAGTGTGAGGAGGGCTTTGCGAGAGGCGTTCAATGAATTCGAAAGTAAAGTTCTATGTACTGACTTGGCAGAAAATCGTAAGAAATGTTGGCCTTATGTCAAAGCGGTAGGTGGATCAAAACAAAATGTCCAGACACTCTGTGACCAAAATGGTACTGAAACAGAGGATGACAGACTAAAGGCTGAAATACTAAATGTCTTTTTCCAAAGCTGTTTCACAGAGGAAGACTGCACTGTAGTACCTTCTCTAGATTGTGGCACAGATGACAAAATCGTAGATATCGAAACAGATGACAGAGGGATAGAAAACCAATTAAAATCGCTGAAAAAGGGAAAGGCCGCTGGACCTGATGGGATACCTGTTCGATTTTACACAGAGTACGCGAAGGAACTTGCCCCCCCCCCCCCCCCTTCTTGCAGCGGTGTACCGTAGATCTCTAGAAGAGCGTAGCGTTCCAAAGGATTGGAAAAGGGCACAGGTCAACCCCGTTTTCAAGAAGGGACGTCGAACAGATGTGCAGAACTATATACCTAGATCACTAACGTCGATCAGTTGTACAATTTTGGAACACGCATTATGTTCGAGTATAATGACTTTTCTGGAGACTAGAAATCTACTCTGTAGAAATCAGCATGGGTTTTGAAAAAAACGATCGTGTGAAACCCAGCTCTCGCTATTCGTCCACGAGACACAGAGGGCCATAGACACGGGTTCCCAGGTAGGTGCCGTGTTTCTTGACTTCCGCAAGGCGTTCGATACAGTTCCCCACAGTCGTTTAATGAGCAAAGTAAGAGCATATGGACTATCAGACCAATGTGTGGTTGGATTGAAGAGTTCCTGGATAACAGAACGCAGCATGTCATTCTCAATGGAGAGAAGTCTTTCGAAGTAAGAGTGATTTCAAGTGTACCGCAGGGGAGTGTCGTAGGACCGTGGCTAATCACAGTATACATAAATGACCTGGTGGAAGTTCACTGAGGTTTTTTGCGGATGATGCTGTAGTATATCGAGGGTTGTAACAATGTAAAATGGAAAATTGTACTGAAATGCAGGAGGATCCGCAACGAATTGACGCATGGTGCAGGGAATGGCGATTGAATCTGAATGTAGACAAGTGTAATGTGCTGCGAATACATAGAAAGAAAGATCCTTTATCATTTAGCTACAATATAGGAGGTCAGCAACTGGAAGCAGTTAATTCCATAAATTATCTGGGAGTAGGCATTAGGAGTGATTTAAAATGGAATGATCATATAAAGTTGATCGTCGGTTAAAGCAGATGCCAGACTGACATTCATTGAAAGAATCCTAAGGAAATGCATTCCGAAAACAAAGGAAATAGGTTACTGTACATTTGTTCGCCCACTGCTTGAATATTGCTCACCAGTGTCAGATCCGTACCAGATGGTATTGATAGAGGAGATAGAGAAGATCCAACGGAGAGTAGCGCGCTTCGTTACATGATCATTTAGTGATTTCGAAAGCGTTACGGAGATGATAGATAAACTCCAGTGGAAGACTCTGCTGGAGAGACGCTCAGTAGCTCGGTACGGCCATTTGTTGAAGTTTCGAGAACATACCTTCACCGAGGAGTCAAGCAGTATATTGCTCCCTCCTACGTATCTCGCGAAGAGACCATGAGGATAAAATCAGAGAGATTAAAGCCCACACAGAGGCATACCGACAATCTTTCTTTCCACGAAAAATACGAGACTGGAATAGAAGGGAGAACCGATAGAGGAACTCAAGGTACCCTCCGCCACACACCGTCCGGTGGCTTGCTGAGTATGGATGTAGATGTAGATGTAGATGTAGATGAAGAGAAACAGTTTGCAGAACCTCGCCTGATGTCTGCCTTTAGGGTTTACTGTTGATGCTGAAGTTATGTTCGGCAACATTCAATGCTTCAGCGATAGGAACCAGCAGTGTAGGCTGGGAACTACATTTACAGGTTAAGGTAGATGTGCACTGCTCAACAGTCACAGTTTGGATGCTAACACCGACCTTCTGGACAGGCTGAGTCAAGGCAGAGGCGAAAGTTTTGATGAAAGTTGGTGGCTGAATGGCCTTAAATTCCTTCTTTGCATCAGAGTATGAGATACGTAGGGTGACTTTAATATCTGGACTCTTCTTTTCTGTAGCATAGACACGACCATCCCTGCTTCAAACTGGATGGGCTCTGGAGAAATTAACACTACTGGGGGGCCCAGTGCACTGGAAACCCTGTTCGTGAGCCATGCTGTCACTTTGGCCACATGTAGCCCTACCATTACAACCAATAGTGGTATGACCGAAGCACTGGCGCTTGAAACAGTGCACTGGATGGGGTACATACGGTCAGATTTCAAGGCAGAGAACTCCTGTTGCTATATAGTCTGGCAACTTCGGAAGACTGAAAGTCAGAATAAATTATGAGACTTGCGAAGCTCCCCATCAACCTTTTTCATAACTTTCTGGACGTCCATCACCTTTGCACTTGCCCATTCCTGTTCAGTTCCTTCATATCCATAAGGTCCTGGCAAGTAACAACGCCTTTAACACTATTCAACCCAGTGTGCAGCTCATTGGTGATGCGATATTCCCCAAGTAGCTTGGCATTCAGCAGCTTCTGTGCTTGGGGAGCCTTCATAGTATCCAGCAGAAGAGTACCGTTCCGTAACCACTTAATCAATTTGAGTTGCCCAGCAAGTCCTCCGACTGCTTCATGGACATAAAACGGCGACATCTTTTCAAAAGAACCCTCCTCACGTTTCATTATAAGAAAAACATCGTCCACCTGAGAGTGTGGTCTGTTACAGAGGATACTATCGTTGACAGCCAGAGATTAATGAAGTTCTATGGCTGAACGTTCACACATGTTTTCATCATTTAACCGGAGGTTATTGTTATATTACACTTCCAGCCAATATAGGAAACAGAAATGCTATTTTTAATATGCCAGATTCTAACAGCTTATGTTTTTTCTAGTCCATTTTGTCTTATAAGAGCAAGTTCAAGAAAGGCTCTGTGAGTATTGGCAGCTATAATGTAAACAATATCCATAACTATTTTACACATAGTGGTATTAAGTTCTGCATCAAAATCGAGATTTTCCGAAGTTTGAGTGGGAGAATCCTCAAGTTTCGATAAATATCTATGTTCTGGAGGAAAGAAAGTAGAACATGTCGTTCTTGGCCCACTCCATTTAACTTTTTAAGTCTGTTATTGTGTCATTCACACAGATCTGTTGCTCATCCCCGATTATATTAATCCACATTACGACTGTGTTTCCCCCCTGTTGTCTTCACGGAACAAAACAAAAATCCAAAACATATTTGTAATATACTCGTATGTTTAGACTATTTTAATCCCACTGGTCGTTGACGAAACAGCAAATGGATTGTACAACGAAAGATCCTACTCATATCGACTTGCCTAGAGCAACAGACAAATTCTTGCAGAAGTCTGATCGCATGAAGTGGGTGCCATTCGTTGTCTGTGCAGATTTTGAATTCCAGCTTTCCTTTGCCAAGCAGCTAGAGTAATCCCTGTGCCTCACACTCAACCCTCACACAGATCAATGTACCAATTTTCCAGAATATAAGGTAGTGTGTTTAGACTGTCCTATCCACAGTTGTTTTAAATCATATGGCAGAGGGTATTCATGAGAATGGTTGCTCTCAGAGCTTCAAAAACTTGCTGGGGAAGTTGATGCATCTTATCTTAAATTCATTCCTATAACTATAATGCAGAAAGTTAAGCTTCACTTCAAAGAATGCAATAAGTGTTATTATGCAATCAAGCATTCTTGCTGTTGATAGAATAGTTGCTACAAGCCAATGTCATCTAACTGAAAATTTCACGGGGCGCTACACGCAAATTGCAATCTAGCTCATGAACTGCCGTGGCAAATACCTGAATTTTACTGCATCTTGAGAATATATGTTGCTCAGTTCTTGACTGAACTCTTGACAACGATGGAACCATGCTACTCACCTCTATGTGTACAGCCTGTGAGTACAGAGCGCTACATTTCGATTTCAAAGAACGTTAGGAAAAGTACACTAGACTTCACTTCTTAAATTCGTATAGATTCGTGAAAATATCTCTTCCAAAAGGAGCTGAGACTTTGAGTAATGAGCTTAATGTTTTTTAATGGTTGAGATTTTTAAATGGCGACCCTGTAGCGAACTAAGTGCTAGTTGTCACTAAAACTGCCTTTTCCTTTATCTCGCAATAATGTTTTGCTTATCGGCCTTCGTTTTATTGGCGGTATTTATTCATATTCAAGATCTCAACATCTGCGCGACCAAAGGAGAAGTAGACAGTAGGCACACACTGTTCCCGCTGTACTGAAGTTGTAAACGCTGTACCAAAAGCTCTCTGCCCCTGGCAACAGGTTGCGCTTCAACCTCTACCACTTTCATATTTCTCACATTTGTTTTATGGAAGAAGCTGAGTCAACCTGTACGTGTAGAGTATCTCTCTGGATTTTCTATCTCTATGTTCGCTATAATATTTCACAAAAGTAGTTAAACAGGTTTTACTTATTTTGTATTTCATCATTTGTCCTGTATGTAATACTGAACCCTCAATATTTAAATGTATTAACTTACTCTACGATCTATTTGTCAATTTAAAACTTAACTCGCATGGACTGGTATCCTAAAAATGCCATACATATTGTCTTTGCGATGGAGACATTCGGATTGTGTTTAGTGGCTGTTATACTTAAATTAAAGACAGCTTCTTTTCGGTCATTTTCATTCTGACTAATAATTACTTGGTCGTCAGGAAAAGGTAGTGTGCTAACATCGTAAAGTTTAAATGTTTACTTGTCTGCATGCACGTTCAGGTTACATTGTCGATAAGCGTATTTAAAAACAGGTGTTGAGAGGGGACACCCTTGTCTAATTCCTTGATTTATTTCAGCCACATTATGTCTCCCCCCTTCTATTTTATTTGTTTACTGTTATTCCTACACACAGTGTACAATTCTTATAAGATGAGATGGAATCCCTAGGTATCTTAAAATTTCCCAAAGTTTCTATCGATTTACCTTATCTAACGCCTTTCCGTAGTTAATAAAGGCGAGACAATTAGGGAAACTGAATTCATAAGGTTTTTTATTGGTTACGACACGGGTCACGAAGACGGAACGGACCAAATGTTCCAATTCTTCATGTAGATGTGCAGAGATTAGAAATTACGCTCGTCATTGTAGTAGGTGGACTGAAAATTCTCTTATACGACTCCTTCACACCACTATGGTTCCTGGCAGATCCCTACTGGCTCCGATATCGTTTGCTGCACAGTTATCCGGAAAAATTTTTGCAATAGGGACAGTCAGTAATTTACGGTGACTTAGGGAGACAATAAATCAGTGGTTCAGACATCTTTTTTTGTACGTTGTATCCTCAGTAAACATGGTAGCTTATGTAAATCCAACTGTGAACCATGGCTAAAACATGCTGATAAACATGCTAATAAACTGTACTTCTAGCAAGTCTTTGATACTGCTGGGATCGTTTAACAAGATGGTGGCGGTCCCTTCCTTTATGTGCTATAGCAAGCGGTAGCCAGCTTTACTTTCGAGGCTAATACCCATCTGTCCCGCGCAGCCTACGAGTTACGACCTGAATTAGCCCGTAATTCAGGATGAAGTCTCCAAAACGGCAGCGGACGCGTCATCTGCGATGGGAGCGTCAAGTGAGGCCAGGTGCCTCTTCCTCCTTTATCGTACCGCGCCGAAACTCCCTGCTGGTTGCGAAAGACGGCTGTGGAAACCGGTATGGACATGCGTATTCAAATAAAGATATGTAAACAGGGAGAATACGGCGCTGCGGTCAGCAACGCCTATATAAGACAGCAAGTGTCTGGCGCAGGTGTTATATCGGTTAGTGATGCTACAATAGCAGGTTATCAAGATTTAAGTGAGTTTGTACGTGATGTTATAGCCGGCGCACGAGCGATGGGACACAGCATCTCCAAGGTAGCGGTGACAGGGGGATATTCCCGCACGACCAGTTCACCAATGTACCGTGAATATCAGGAATCCGGTAAAACATTAAATCTCCGACGTCGCTACAGCCGAAAAAGATCCTGCAAGTAGGGGACCAACGACGACTGAAGAGAATCGTTCAACGTGACAGAAGTGCAACCCTTCCTCAAAGTGCTGCAGATTTCAATGCTGGGCCATCAACAAGTGTCAGTGTCCGAAGTATTCAACGAAACATCACCGATATGGGCTTTAAAGCCGAAGGCCACCTTCGTGTACCCTTGATGACTGCACGACACGAAGCTTTACGCCTCGCCTGGGCCCGTCAACACAGACATTGAACTGTTGATGACTGGAAACATATTGCCTGGTCGGACGATTCTCGTTCCAAATTGTTCAAAATGGTTCAAATGGCTCTGAGCACTATGGGACTTAACTTCTGAGGTCATCAGTCCCCTAGAACTTAGAACTACTTAAACCTAACTAACCTAAAGACATCACACACATCCATGCCCGAGGCAGGATTCGAACCTGCGACCGTAGCGGTCGCGCGTTTCCAGACTGTAGAGCCTAGAACCGCTCGGCCACCCCGGCCGGCGATCCAAATTTTATCGAGCTCATGGACATGTACGGCTATGGAGACAATTTAATGAATCCAAGAACCCAGCACGTCAACAGGGGACCGTCCAAGCTGGTAGAGACTCTGTGATGGTGTAGGGCGTGTGTTGGAGTGATATGGGACCCCTGATACGCCTAGATACGAATCTGACAGGTAACATGTACGTAACCATCGTTTGCATCCATTCATATCCATTGTGCATTCCGACGGACAATTCCAGCAGGACAATGCGTCACCCCACACGTCCAGATTTGCTACAGAGTGGCTCGAGGAATATTCTTCCGAAATTCAAAATGTACAAATATGTATGAAATCTTATGGGACTTAACCGCTAAGGTCATCACTCCCTAAGCTTACACACTACTTAACCTAAATTATTCTAAGGACAAATAGACACACCCATGTCCGAGGGAGGACTGGAACCTCCGCCGGGACAAGCGGCACAGTCCATGATTGCAGCCCCTAGACCGCTCGGATAATCCCGCGCGGCTAATATTCTTCTGAGTTTAATCACTTCTGCTCGCCACCAAGCGTCCCAGACATGAACATTATTGAGCATCTCTGGGATGCTTTGCAAAGTGCTGTTCAGAAAAGATCTCCAACCCCTCCTACTTTTACGGGTTTATGGACAGCCATGCAGGATTCATGGTGTTAGTACCCTCCAGCATTGCTTTAGACATTAATCGAATCCATGCCACGTCACGTCGTGTTGCGGCACTTCTGTGTGCACGCGGGGCCTTACACGATATCAGGCAGGTGTACCAGTTTCATTGTCTCTTGCTTACCTTCGGTTTCTGCGGTGCCAACTTGCAGGCTTTCTTGAGGATCGTTTCTAAGAGCAACGCCAGAGGATGTGATACATGCATGATGGAGCACAGACACGTTTCTGGTTGGTACCCCCTTAAAGGTGTACTGTACGCCCCTCCGGCTAACACAGGTAAGTATGGAAACAGTCGAGCACTCTCCAGGAATCTTGACAGGGAACCTGGAGTGAGTTACAGTAGTAGTTGGAAAATAATGCATCGCAATGCAACCTACGCACACCAACTCTGAAGAGTTTATCCGCTTAATGAGGCGGACTTTGGTCCCAGACCAGTAGTAGCTAACGTGCTCTCTATCGCTCACTAGTGGGTGTTCCAGCTTTCATGCATTCATGGTGGACTGAAGATTGTAGGGATTTTAACAATATCTTCATTAGGTTTCATAACATTTTTGACGTGCAGTATTTCGTAAGCAATTATTATCATGTTCTTTAGTTTGCTGTAACTCTGCTTTATAAATTTTATGAAGTGAAGTTACTTCCCTGCTTTATGAATCACCATTACAATGGAACTTTTGGTCGGTTACAATTTTTATACTACCAACAGACATATAAAAGTGGGCTGTAGATGCAAATGATTGACCATCTCTGTCGTAGACTAATGTTCTGCCAGTGGATGCAACAACAAGCTGTAGGTTTGACAATAACATTTTATTTTCAGATGAAGCATTATTAATTTGGGATGGTTTGTTTAATTACAACAATTCTCAAGCTTGGAATTATCGGTTCCAGCCAACATGTTGTGCGTGAATCTCTACATTAGTGACGTTTCTCGTTCAGTGTGCCGTTAGGGGTACTACGTGACCGTCGTTTTAGGCAGGACAAGTTACCAAACAAACTCAGTGGACATAATTACCTCCGGTTTCTGTGGCGTCAGCTTCCAGGTTATCTTGAGGATCGTCACTAAGAGCATTTCCAGAGGATGTGATACATGCATGATGGAGTACAGACACATTTTGCTGCTGTGGTAAGGTGACATCTAACGCGCCGCTACGATCGAAGATGGATTGGTCGAGGAGAACCTGTATCGTGGCCTCCAAGATCTCTTCATCTGAACGTTATGGACTCCTGGTTGGTGTCTCCTTAAAGGTGTACTGTACGCCCATTCGACTAACAGAAGTGAGGAATTGGATCAGAGATTTCTCAGTACTTGTCAAGAATTTCGAAATGATCCAGGCGTGTTTGAAAGGATTGTTAACTCATAGTGGCGGCGGATACAGTGCTGCGTCAGGGTACGATTCACTGGACACCTCCTTTGAGTACGAGTACACTCACTTAACTGTAGTCGCGCACTTACGCCAAAGCATGTCAAATAACTTTTAATAATGCTGTAAAGTATTGTTAGCTTTCCCTAAGTGGTATGACTTTTGCACAGAATCAACTCAGTGGCGGGCGGTAACAGCAACATCGGAATTATATAGCAAAAGTATTGTATTGGTACGTGTTTACTGACACTTTTTTGCTTGTAGTATGTGTTTTCGCTATTAGTTAAGATACCCTCTGTATAAATGGTACACATGATTTTCCTGCGTCTTCACGTGTCGTGAAGGGAAAGTGCAGTGTGCAAGTGCAAAATTTTTTTTATTCATCTTACAATTTCTTTTTCCCCCTCCTTCCAGTTCCACAGATAATCTCCCGTTTGCTAATTTCCGTGGGCTTGTGTTTTTGAGTCGACTGATGAGGGAAGCAAAAGTTCTTCTGTGAAGTCTGTACTATAATATCTGTTCTATTAGTTTTTGTTTCAAAGTCTTGCGACGATGTCTAATGATTATTGCTGCTGTAATTACTCTTAAAATCAGAAGCCGTTACGAGGAAACCCGTGGCGTCTTTACCTGTGGCTGGTCGTACTTTAGGTACTTCGGCTATGCCAGATCTGTTTTAAAAGAACAGCTCGACCTGGTCAAGGACTCGAGCCGCGCACGACTGCTTTCATGCCTCGCAGTTAATTCGCCGCAAACAATAACCTGCAACTGTGATCCTGCAGTCAAATAGCCAATGGTCCAGTTAGAAATGCGAGTTAATGAAATCCACGGAAATAAAAAATTAAACTTAAATGAATAATATAAGGGTTCTTTCAACTTTTGGAACTGATGCAGACGAAGGAGAATCATGTTGAATAGCGTTTATTCAAGAAAGGACATCTCAGATAAACGAGAAGTGATCCTACGATATTCATTTAAAATACAGAGAGAAACTACCCTTATCAAATCCAGTAAAGTTACGTTGAGAGCGTTACGAAAATTGTAGCAAAATTCCCCAAAAAAATCATAATCAAAGTTACGTGAAAACTAAGTCTATTTCGTAATGGTAATAAACGAAACATTCACCAGCCCCAAACAATACAGAGTTCAACACGATCATTCACAAATGGTCACATGCGGTACAAAGAATAATAACTCATACTGTGTCTCTCCTGAATTCCGTTAATCAAGCGTCGTAAGTTAATGTCCTGCTGTGGAGCACATTCAGACCTTGAGAAATTGAGGTATGGTAATGGACATGTACTGCCCACAATACATTGTTTCCTAGCACATTACATCAAATCTTTATTGTCATTGGTTTTCTCCCGAGTATCACTCTGTAGAGTTAACAATGTGATATTCCATGACCATTGATTTTCTTTTTCACTAATTATTACATTAAACATAGTTTCTTTTATTTAAGTCAAAAGGTTCATTAATTCGTAACAAATATAAAAATGTTAGTGAGAAATACAAGTGGGGACTATATGTCCCCTTGGAATGACCTTGCGTACATTTGAATATTGTCTATAATGTGCATAACACACGCATCACATAAATAGTATCTCACAGATTGCGTTCGCATTCACTAGCAGTTCATGGTACGCTACTGATCATTCAAGGTACGAACATTGTTCATAGGCTTTTGCACATAACATCTATGTAGCTCGTTGGTTGACGTTCACTTCACGAAAACTTGCATGGGATTTCATCATATGTATCTTCTTATTGGTTGCAATTACAGCTTTTGAAACTTATAAAATAGTATTTGCTGTTGCTTGTTATTATATTCCTGCAGCTTAACTGGCGTCTATATTTTAAGGCTGCTCGAAATTAGACTGTTTTGCAACGGTCCTTATGAACTACTTTAGTTTCCTCGGATATTACCTTTGTCAAGCATTTATGAAACATTGGATTCAATCAGTGCTTTTATGATAACATCTTAGAGCTGTGTATAAATATACATATCACACATGAACTCATAATTATTTTTGATACAGTCATGAAGTTTTACAGTATTTCTCCGACGATTTTGTCTTTCCACTTCTAAAATGCAAATACACTACTGGCCATTAAAATTGGTTCACCACGAAGATGACGTGCTACAGACGCGAAATTTAACCGACAGGAAGAAGATGCTGTGATATGCAAATGATTAGCTTTTCAGAGCCTTCACAGAAGGTTGTCGCCAGTGGCGACACCTACAACGTGCTGACATGAAGAAAGTCTCTAACCGATTTCTCATACACACACAACAGCAGTTGACCAGCGTTGCCTGGTGAAACGTTGTTGTGATGCCTCGTGTAAGGAGGAGAAATGCGTACCATCACGTTTCCGACTTTGACAAAGGTCGGATTGTAGCCTATCGCGATTGCGGTTTATCGTATCGCGACATTGCTGTTCGCGTTGGTCGAGATCTAATGACTGTTAGCAGGAACACCGTGCTGGGTCCCAACGGCCTCGTATCACTAGCAGTCAAGATGACAGGCATCTTATCCGCATGGCTGTAACGGATCGTGCAGGCACGTCTCGATCCCTGAGTCAACAGATGGGGACGTTTGCAAGACAACAACCATCTGCACGAACAGTTCGACTACGTTTGCAGCAGCATGGACTATCAGCTCGGAGACCATGGCTGCGGTTACCCATGACGCTGCATCACAGGCCAGAGCGCCTGCGATGGTGTACTCAACAACGAACCTGGCTGCACGAATGGTAAAACGTCATTTATTTCGGATGAATCCAGGATCTGTTTACAGCATCATGATGGTCGCATCCGTGTTTGGTGACATCGCGGTGAACGCACATTGGAAACGTGTATTCGTCATCACCCGGCGTGATGGTATGGGGTGCCATTGGTTACACGTCTCGGTCACCTCTTGTTCGCATTGACGGCACTTTGAACAGTGGACGCTACATTTCAGATGTGTTGAGACCAGTGGCTCTACCCTTCATTCGATCCCTGCGAAACCCTACATTTCAGCCGGATAATGCACGACCGCATGTTGCAGGTCCTGTGCGGGCCTTTCTGGATACAGAAAATATTCGACTGCTGCCGTGGTCAGCACATTCTCCATATCTATCACCAATTGAAAACGTCTGGTCAATGGTGGCCGAGCAACTGGCTCGTCACAGTACGCCAGTCACTACTCTTGATGAACTGTGGTATCGTGTAGAAGCTGCATGGGCAGCTGTACCTGTACACGCCATCCGAGACTGTTTGACTCTAAGCCCAGGCGTATCAAGGCCGTTATTACGGCCAGAGGTGGTTGTTCTGGGTACTGATTTCTCAGGATCTATGCACCCAAATGGCGTGAAAATATAATCACATGTCAGTTCTAGTATAATATATTTGTGTAATAAATACCCGTTTATCATCTGCATTTCTTCTTGGTGTAGCAATTATAATGGCCAGTAGTGTATTTAAAAATTTTCTGAAATCTTCTCCGTTGTATGACGTCTCCGACGTCGTAGCTGGAGTTTTTCTCTGCCGTCTTTGTAGTCTCGGTGCAGATGGTGAGAAACGCCCGGCAGGAACGTTGGATCGAACTCAGAACCCCGAAGTGACGAGTACTTAGCTGCTGCCGCCAACTTTTGTCTGCCTCTTTCCTGCGAACTTAGTCTGCTTTCGACTGCGCAACACTGTCATGCGGGGCCACCATAATGCTTACAGAGTAGCATTACACACTGATTAACTCACATGTTGCATGCTGCGAAATGAAACACAAGAGGATTATGCATTACTACTGTTTACTCGGAACCAATTCTGAAGGTTATTTGGGTTGCCGATTTATTGTCAGGTATCTTCCACATTTATTGAACATGCCTCGGTTTGTGCTACCCAGAATTTTAGGCACGCGAACGCACTGTTGTCCAATGACTTTCCTATCGTTGGTAAATTCATATAGCGCGAAAGTTCCCGGTTACACTGCGTTCTGCAGACATTCAGTGCTGCGATCGTACATTGTCTGCGCCGCGTCGCCGATCGTTAACGTGGTAGGCGGGTTGTAGTCTGTGCGTGCATCTCAGCAGTCTCAAACAGGTTGATCTCAACTGAACCATATGTAACCACTCCCTATACAGTTTTCACTGTGAATTTCAAAGAGGTTTTCAACGTACGTCTTTAACACATATCTTGGTTTTACTAGACAACAAGCTTATATTGACGTTTCGACTTAGTCTAGGGTTTTGCACATAACGTTCAATAGAGCATGTTTTCTACGAAGAAATGTTCATTCTTCATTACATACGTATTACCGATCACAGTTTCAAGTCACTAACGCGCTTTTGGTTTAAAATTCTTCTTAGTAATCAGACTTTATCTTATTTCTATTCGTTTGGTGGACGAGAACATTTTCTCTATAATCATACTGTACATAGGTCTCTTATTTTAACTTTGGTACACATGCTTCATTGCTTTATTCACCCACGTCAAAGAGCGGATCACAAGAGTGGTGCGTCTTGGCCACAGACCTGGCCTGACTCTACAATAAGCTTTACCATATAATCAAATCCTAGTTGTAATAACTGTCTGAGGTTAAATCAAGTCGCATATTACTTCGTTAGGACGGCAGTGTATGTTCCCTATTACAACGAGACATGCGCATACCGAAACGCAAGAATCATGACCATTCGTCCATGAAATAAAACTTCCATATGAAACTGGTGCGTGGAGAAGTCACACATCTTTGCTATAGGCTTTTACTCTAGTACGATCCACACTGAAGATGTCTGGGTACCACAGTACAACATCTCTTTATATAAGCTTCAAACTCCGATTGTATCTGTCTATGTGGGATTCATATACGACTATACTTTTCAATTAAATATTTACTTTGACCTGCAGTAGGTCTTGTCTACCAGGCATACTTTCCTTTGGGAAAATACTGAACATTATACTACTGAAGGCAGTTTATTTGCGAATTTTCAGTCCAAGTTGTTGGCCTGTTAACACACACTTTCGTACTAAACACAATACACATTTCACAAGAAAATGATTGGTAAAACACTTACTATGCTAAATTTATATCTACTATTAAAGATTTACAACTGCTGTATATATTTCTTTGAGTCTTTGCAGGGCTACAGTCCTCTTATTTTGTTTGTCTTGGTGTTAGCTAACAGGTAGCCACATCCATTTGGTATTCTTATTATCCTGTATGGCCCTGCATGTTTCAGTTCCTACTTGTTGTTTATTTAGTTCATAATAGATGACCTTATGTGAGTCCTTAACAACAATAAATAATTACTTCAAATGATAGTGCTTTCCTCACATCACAGTCATGTTTTAAATTCCTACATTGGAAACACTTCGATAAGCTAGACAAAACCTCTGCGTATCTCTGTTCTTAGGACTTTTTTGTCCTTCATGAGTGAGATAGTGGAACAATCCATTCGTTTCTACCCTCACAGTCTGTTAACAACTCAGCTGATGAATACCCGGTTGGGGAATGTGGTAGATTATTATGAATCTTTTCGAAGACAGACACTTCATCCGCCCTCTTAGTGTGCTGATTGGATATTGGGGATGTTAAAACCTGCTTCATTTCCTGTTAAATTAGGAAATGTTTCCACCTGAAGCCGGAAAAACGAGCAGCATTGTCAGACACTACATCCTGGGGTTTGCCTAACACTTTATACTGAAAACCTGTTCAGTCATACTGGTAATTTCATCCATACCACAAGGTAGGCGTGATAAAGCAACTGCCACTACGCTATCACATCATTCGATATAAGGTACATTATTTTCAGTTCATACTCTTGTAAGGTTAGAGGCCACCGGAACAACCTGTCATGTAAAAGTTTGCCCATAAGAAAAAAGCTCAGAGCTTGACGATCACAGTATACTTTCACTGGTTTACCATAGATGTAGCAATGGAACTTTTTAATGGCCCAAAAGAACGCTAAGGCTTCCAACTCTGTAAGTGAATAGGATCGCTCACGACTTGTCAGCACTCGACTTGCAAAACGGATCACACTTACTTCTTTCCAACTGTTCACTTCTTCTACTTGAAACAGACAATATCCTAGCCCATACAAGAAACAACTGTTGCAGTACAGAATTCATCCGTCATATCTGCGTGGTACGGCAGGTCTGCTTCTAACGAGGCTTGTTTGGTTGCTATAGATGTTCTTTGGCAAACTACTGACCACACTCACAGTGCTTTTTTCCATACTAGTTCCAACAGTAGTTCACTGTTCAAAATCTGATCAGGGACAAAATGCCAGTGAAACGACATGAGGCCAATGAAAGCCCTTCATTATTTCTTTGTTCTTGTTTAAGGAAGTTCCTCAGCCGCTTGGATTTTCTTAGGATAAGCAACAACGGCTTATAGAGGTTTGCAGCCAATTGGATTTTCGCAATACCCTCTCTAAAACCTCTATATACTCTTCTCATGTTGAGGTGGCAATAAGTAAGTTATCCACGTATAAAGTTAACCGCTCAAGATCATTTTCGGATACATTGATAAACTTTTCTCTGACACTATGAGGCAACCTAACTTCCAATAAGCGAATAAGGTGTCTGGTAGAGACCGGTTCATCCCAATAACGCGTTTTATTTATGTAACTTTCCAAACATTTCCTCAAAGAACTCTATTTTGAGTTATATAATTCTGGCCTACAGATATATATACGGATACGCTCTTGACTACCAGTTGTCGAGAATTTCGTTAGAAAGCTATTTCGAATTGTTTTTATGTATCACAAGTCTGTAACACCTGTGTACCCCATAATGCTGGTTCACCTTGTATGTGAGACAAAATAAATCGGATTCTCTGCCTCTCACTCCAAGCCCTAGGTGATATATTTTTAAAACCTCGAGTAATCACAACGGTTGAATAGATTTGTTTTCATCAGTATAAGGTAGAAGTCGTCTATGTTTAATCAAGCCTTCTTCAAGCAATAAGTCAGAAACAGTAAACGTTGCCCCTGAAACTGATGAGTGATGTATATGAACTGGACTGTGACTATTCGACGTGCATGTGTATTGCTGCTCGAATGGTCACGCAAAATTGCGCTCTTTCCCCAAACATATTTTAACTTCTCAGATCACAGTTTACAATATCCCTAATACTGTTAATACTATCTACTGGACTGCGATTTTTATCAAAATGTCCGCAGCTCGTGGTTTAGTGGTTAGCGTTCTGCCCTGCATCACAGGGTCCAGGGTTCGATTGCCGGCCGGGTCGGGGATATTCTCCGCCAAGGGACTGGGTGTTCGTATAGCCCAGGGGTCTCCAAACTACGGCCCGCGGGCCGAAACCGGCCCGCGAGAGCCGGCAAACCGGCCCGCGTTAGCTGGCCGGATATCCCAGAGTATCCGGCCCGCCAAACATTTGAGGTGGTACCTATACTGCCAACAATTGAGTTTCGGGGTCTATCACGACCAATACACCGTGACATTGGCTCTGCTACTCGCTACAGGACTACATAACTAAACATATTGTTGCGCCACTTGAAATAACAATGCGTTGACATACTCTACCTCTGTTACGTCTTGCAGTAATAGTGTTGCTAACAATGATTTTGAGATTTCGTTAACTTTGCAGGACGCTTTCGCGAAGAATGTGCAGTGACATACATTTTTGTCGGTGAAATTCGCCAGAATAAAATAGGCCAGAATTTCGGTCAGGTACGTCAACCAATCACAATTATGTAATTAAATAAAAACCGTAGTTCCCAAAACCTTAGATTTTTGCGATTTGATCTTCCCTTTAGCTTTACGTTACGGTGATCATGGAGTGCTAGGGTGCTTTAATCCCTCTAGGTAGATCTGGGCCCCTATGACTTCGTGGAGGAGTCAATGTGGTCCGCGGACTAAGAAGTTTGGAGACCCCTGGTATAGCCCCCATCAGTTCATCGTTATGTAGGAAATGGCGGGACTGGAAAGTGAATATATTGGGAATTCGTACGGATACTGATAACCACGCCATTGAGCGCAACCCAAACCAAAAAATTATCATTATTAACAAATCGTGTCAAAACACTCAGTAGTGCTTCGCTGCCAGAGCGTGTTCGTGTGTTTGTTTTGGTGTCCTCTGTCGTTTGACTCAACTGCAGCGGAACCCGTGTTGCCAACATTGTTGCTGGTGATTTCGTTTATTAGGTTCTGTATCGCACACTCTACTCAGTCGGTAATCTCGGTATCTTTGCTGTTTACTGAATTCAGATTGTCTGTTCTTTGCTTCTCCAGCAAATTTTTGTTGGACTTTTTATTTGTATCTACTGCAAAACTATCAAACCGTTCAATTAGTGACGCTGCTTCTTGTTCTACAGTTTCTAGTTGCGTGGACAAGGACTGTCCCAATTCTGGTAAATCATTTTGGTGTCTCAGCACCTGTCCCTGCCATCATATTACTTTCCGTAAAGGAAAGTGCACCCATTTCACTAATTGTTCCGGTTCCTTGATAAGTATCAGCTTCAGTATATCCTGTTAAGTTGTCTACTTCAGTGTCTTGTACTGTTTCTGGTGCAGACAAACCTTGGCTAGCTTCCTGTTCTGTCTCTTTCCTAGGCCTAAACATGATTCGTCACACGAAATACAGCACGTATTTAGTACACAACGCATTAATTCTCTATACAGATAAATAGTTCAGTGCTGCGATACTACAAGCAATATTATCAACATCAGAAACTATCTTCTCCTCATTCACATTAGTAATTACTTAACAACAGGAAATACTAATCAGGCGCCCTTACCTGTTGACGATTAATCTTGTAATCCTTGTCTTGTACTATATTTGCTGTACGGTTAGTTTTCTTCTCTCAGGATTACAAGAATCAGTCTCGTTCAAATTTCATGAAAAAAGAACATACATTCAGTTAATGTACGTTGGAATAGTATATAATACAACAATATGTATAATGTATTACGTATGCATACATATTTCTGGTCCCACGAACTGTATGGCGCAAATTTTGTGGTGTCTCGAGCTTGGAAAATATTTTTCTTTTCTTGTAATGGAATGCTTTTATGGTTTTCTTTGAATAAATCCAAGTATTGTTTGGAAATTGACTCGTAAAATACTCATGGGTTCCGAATCTACAACTTCTGTTTGCTAAGCAATTTGCAAGATAATTCTTAGCCACCTTTACTTTAACAATCATGAATTGAGCCTTGGATCTAACTACTGTGATTTCGTGGCGTAAATGCTGTTATAAGCAATGACCAAGAAAAATACAGTCTCGTGAGGATAAGCATCAACGTAAAGTACCTATTTTCGCATATGAAATTAACTATACCACTGTAAATAACTCCGGATGTAAACATTTCACACTATAATAATTTAGTTTAACAGTGCTTAGTCCCAGACCTTTCCTTTCTTCCAGGTCCCCAGGCTTATGTGGAATAAAAATGTTATATTAGCTGCGCGAACAGCTGCGAGATTGTAAAGAAAAGTATTAAATCCAGATTTGCCAAGTAATAGCGGCTATCACGTAGCTCCCACGATGCTACGTTGTCTCAACTGCTCAGCGTGCTAATTGCTGTAAATGGTTCGTTATTTGACACAGGGCGATTAGAACCACAAAATGAAAGCATTAAATAACAGTTTAAGTTAAAAACGTATTTCACAATCAACAACCCGTTATACAGTTGCACCTTGAAGATGCAGAGCGATCATATAGCAACAGATAGAGATACAGCGCCAGAGAGAGAACGTCCAGGACAGAGACGCTATCAAAATGGCGCTTCTGTATGTATAATAAATTTTGCGAGGCACAGATATAACTTCATGGTTTCGCAGCTTATTATATCAAGTCTCTATTGTCACCGGTTTTCTCTAAATTAACATCCTTTAGAATTAACAATCTTATATTCCATGTCCATTGATCTTCTTTTTCTCTTGTTAGTACATTACACAGAGTGCCCTGTACTAAAGTCACTCACAAATGCAAAAATGTTGATGACAAATACATATGGTGACGCTATAGGTCTCACATCTGCTTTTAATAGTGGAATTCGCATTGCACTCTTAATGTGACCGCTCTTGCTTTTAATTTCACCTAAGACTGTTTTGACTTTTATGCGTGCTGAGTCCGTCCTCCCGTCAATCATTTCTTGCCCGATTTCTTTACGTTTTTCCTGCAGCCATTTCGCCTTAGCTTCCCTGTACTTTCTAATATTTCATTCGTAAATGACTTGTATTTCAGCATTTCTGAATTTCCCTGAACATTTCTACACTTCCTTCTTTCATCGATCAGCTGAAGTACTTCATCTGTTCTTGGTTTCTTCTCAGTTACGTCCCTTGTACTTACGGTTTTATTTCAAACTTCTATGACTGCCCTTTTTAGAGATGTCCATTCCTCTTCAGCTGTACTGTCAACTGAGCTATCCATTGTAGCAGTGTCTATAGCCTAAGAGAACTTCAAACATATCTCTTCATTCCTTAGTGCTTCTGTACCACATTTCTTGCGCACTGGTTGTTCCTGACTGGTCTCTTCAACTTCAGCGTAGTGTTCATCATTACTAAATTGTGATCTGAAACTATATCTGCTCCTGGGTGCTCCTTAAAATCCAGTATTTGATTTCGGAATCTCTGCTTGATCATGGTGTAATCTAACTGCTGCCTTCCCGTGTCTCCTAGACTTTTACAAGTATACCTACTCCTCTTATAGTTCTTCATCACAGTATTCGCTGTTACTAACCGATATTTATTGCAGAGTTCAACGGGTCTTTCTCCTCTCTCGTTTCTGCTACCACACTCATAGCCTGGACCATTTTCTTCTACTCCTTCTCCTACAGCTGAATTCCAGTCCCCCGTTACTATTAGATTTTCATCTCCCTTTGCGTAGAGTATTATCCATTCAATATCCTCATATACTTTCTCTGTCTCTTCATCCCCTTCATGCGACGTCCACATGTATGCCAGCACTGCTGTTGTCCGTGTTGATCTGCTGTTGGCTCTAATGAGAACAACCCTGTCACTGAACTGTTCACAGAACTGTTCACATTCACTCCTCTCTGACCTACCTCCCCATTCATAATTAATTCTACTCCCGCTGAGCCATTTTCTGCTGCTGTTGATATAGTCTTACACTCATCTTCCCTCTGTTTCACTTCAATGACGTCCCATTGTATCTAGACTGAGCCTTAGCATTCCCGTTTTCAGATTTTCTAGCTTCCTTACCAAGTTAAAACTTATCACATTCCACACCCCGGCTCGTAAAACGTTACCCTTTCATTGGTTATTAAATCTTCTTCTCAGAGTCACCTTATCGTTGGCAGTCCCCTCCTGGAAATCCGAATGGGGGACTGTTGTTATAAGCTCCACGTCATGTGGATAAGCATTGTGTGTCTTTAATGCAGTGGTTTCCATTGCCTTCTGCATTCTCATGTCGTTGATTATTGCTCCCACTTTTAGGGGCAATTTTCCAACCCGACAGAAAGAGGGTGCATTGAACTTCTGTCCACTCCCCCACTCTCTTTGACAAGACCGTGCGCTGAACGAGGGTGACTTCTTAGGCCAGAGATCGGCTGCTATTGCTGATGAATTTTATTCAAAAGATAACTGTTGCGCCGGCCCGGTGGCCGTGCGGTTCTGGCGCATCAGTCCGGAACCGCGGGACTGTTACGGTCGCAGGTTCGAATCCTGCCTCGGGCATGGGTGTGTGTGATGTACTTAGGTTAGTTAGGTTTAAGTAGTTCTAAGTTCTAGGGGACTTATGACCTAAGCTGTTGAGTCCCATAGTGCTCAGAGCCATTTGATCCATTTGATAACTGTTGCGGGTTCACCCTCTGGGCCCATTACTAATCAAAGACTCTATTCCTAGACCACAGGTGCACTACTTAGAAGAGACAGTATTGCACACGAGATCATGCTCGTTCTTTGCAAGTTCCGCAGATAATCTCTATGAAGATATAAACCGGGCAGTTTTTCCAAAAGTATTTAAATTAAGATCTCCACCAAATTACTTAGATGATAACAAATTCAGTTTATTGTTTTAAATACAATCTCACCAAATCTGTCTCTTCTCTAAAATACCACATCCAATTTGCTGATGACTCCACAAGTTAATAAGAGGTAAAAAGTTTTCATGGATTTGAGCCACAGATATGCAATACTTTCTAAAAGACTCAACGGCCATTTGACTGTGTATTATTATATTTATCTTTCTTACCATTCACATTTCGGCTTATAAGCCATTATCAAGAACAGTGCTAAAGGTTGCAGACCATTGTTAAGTCATATTCGTAAACATAGCCTAAAGCAGGTAAACAAGGTTAACACATGTCTTGAAGATATAACACTTATATCTTAAATACAGCCCGCATCTCGTGGTCGTGCGGTAGCGTTCTCGCTTCCCACGCCCGGGTTCCCGGGTTCGATTCCCGGCGGGGTCAGGGATTTTCTCTGCCTCGTGATGGCTGGGTGTTGTGTTCTGTCCTTAGGTTAGTTAGGTTTAAGTATTTCTAAGTTCTAGGGGACTTATGACCACAGCAGTTGAGTCCCATAGTGCTCAGAGCCATTTAGAGCCATTCTTAAATACATGTATTAGCCTTATTTACATGCTTTCGATTGCCTTAGCAAAAATGACTTAGTAATGGTCTAACAGCCTTTGGTATTGTGCTTGATAATGACATAAAAGCTGAAATCTGCATATAAATATGATAATACACAGTTAAATTGCGGGTTACTCTTTTATAAACTAAAAAGAAGTTATTATCATTGCTCTCGGTCTTGATGCTGTGTCGCTGCCCCAAATTATCATTTGTTACAACAGACAATATAATACACGACCTTACACTCGTTGTTTATAACTTTCACACATAATCTCTGTAAGGACATGAACAGGATAGCTGTTTACCACATACGCTGACTCTGGGCCACTCACTTTCCTGCACTGGCAGTTCACCATTTCACATTACTCCCGAACATTCCTGACACACTTCGGAGTTCTTACTTTCCTCACTTGTCGATCAGGGTGCATTACTAATCTCAGAAGTCAGAAATCCACAATACCACCGAAACAGCTGTTTCGCGCCTGAGGAAGGCAACCGCTGATGTCTCGATTTCACGAGCTCCAGGTACCTATCTAGAATACTGAAACGATCCGGCCTTCCAGCTAACTGTATGTCAGGATCAGACTCAGACTTTTGCATTAGTCATTCGTTGCTCTCTCATTCCTAAGGAAAGTGTTACCTTTTTCAGGACTTTCCAACACGTGCTGAGAAATACCTACTGTCATAGGAAAGACGCCAGCTGCTATGACATAGCAGCCAAGAAGTCGAGCCCACCGAATTGCTAGCCGGGAATGATGTGTTACAGGTGCTTCATGGAAATCAATGCACATTTTACGACACGACGTGATTTACAACCCTGAATAAATTTGTATAAGAAAACATCTGGGGATAAATTTTTTGGGATACTGTGTGAACCTATATCGCATTTTACAGATGTACAAAGCCTCGCATTCATTTCTGTGAATCTGAACGATTTAATATCGGAAGGGCTAGAATGGGTCTATTAGAATCGTTTCATACAAAAAATTCCTCATTGTGACCATTATCTACGTTGACGTCAGGGATTAGCTATACATGATGGTAACAATCCTTTGGAAGCGAAAAGATGTTTTATGCCCATATAATATGACTATGTTTAGTGCCTATACCCCTCCTGTGTATGAAAGCGGCCTCGTGGGGGCTCGGTTTGGCTGGAGTTGGGAGTATGAAAGGTTGAGATTAGCGAACACTCCGTGTAGTTTACGACACAGGACAATACTAGAAGTTATGAGAAAGAATACAGACAGACAGAAGATAAAACGTAATGATTGTACGGCAATATTGGCTGGGAAACTCCGTCGGCAGTTATTTGTTGTTCTATTTGACACTACATGGACGACTTGCTATTCTTTGTTATGAAGGTGACATGACATTATTAAGGGAACATTATCAACAAGTCCCCGAGCGCAGAATATCTCTAAACCGGTCTGGAATCGAACATGAGACTCCAAGAGCTAGTAACATTGACGTTACCCACTAAACCACGAACTGTGGACTAGAAGGAAGAATTGAAGACTGAATACTATATAAATTAATGGTTATTTAATTAGTGCATTGAGGACCTGCATCATTTTCCTGTTTACAGTGCCGCCTTTCTCCAGAAGATCTGCTATCTGATTCATGGTAAATTCAGTTGATAATTGGAGTAATTAACCTTTGAAATAAGCGACTCGATCAGATACTACATGCTCCCAACAGCACAAATTCCTTCGTTTCACCAGTAAGCTACGAGCGGCTGCTACAGCACTTTGATCACAGAAGGAATAAGGGGAATGAACAAAGGAATGATTGGGATGGTGGTTTAGCTGCTTGTTCAGTCGGAAGTTTAATTTAAGTACCAGTTTTCATTTACCACTCGGTCTTAGAACACTTTGAACAAGCGTCAAATTGAGATTCTTGCACCTCACTATTGCATCATACGAAATTATTATTACAATATTAGGGGAGCTGAAAAACAGATTTGTTGGCAGGGACCTGGGAAATGCAGTGTACCTGGAAAGGAAATCATATATAAGACCCTAGTGCGGTAGATTATACTGTTTTGTTTCAGTGTCTGAAGACGTTATACAGTAGGCATAACGACAGGCATCGGACAAATTGACGGAAGCACTGCTGGTACCATAAAAGGTCAGTATAGTCCATACTATAGTGTAACAGAAATTTTGAGGGATCTTAGATGGGCTGACTAGAGGGATAAGAATATCTTGTAGAACAAAGTGGCAATTATATCAAAACGTTAGAAACAGTCAAAATCTAAATGCAGCAGCCCATTACAAACAGTATTGTAAGGTGCTTAAAAATGTTATTAGGAAGGCAAAAAGTATGTGGTATGCAGATAGAATAGCTAAGTCTCAGGATAAAATGAAAACCATATGGTCAGTCGTAAAGGCTGGTCTGCAGAGACAGGTCGAGGATATAGAATCAGTGCGTAGTGGGAATGTCCGTGTTACTGATAAGTCGCATATATGTACAGTATTTAATAATCACTTTCTGAATATAGCGGTTGAACTAAATAGAAACCTAGTCCCAACAGGGAATCATATAGCGCTCTTAGAAAAAAGTGTTCCGAGACTGTTACCTGAAATGCTCCTCCATGATACTGACAAGAGGGAGATTGAGTTAATAATTACATCAATAAAGACCATGAACTCTCATGAATATGACGGGCTATCTAGCAGAATACTGAACTATTGTTCTTTGTATGTTAGCCCAGTACTTAGCCATATCTGTAACTTTTCCTTTAGGAGTGGTCGGTTTCATGACCGACTCAAGTACTCGGTAGTGAAGCAACTTTATAAAAAAGGGAGACAGGAATAATGTTGACAATTTTAGACCTATTTCGAAGCCATCGGTGTTTGCTAAAGTTATCGAGAAGGTTGTATATACAAGGTTACTGGAGCATTTAAATTCGCATAATTTGCTGTCAAATGAACAGTTTGCTTTTAGAAATGGTTTAACAACTGAAAATGCTATATTCTCTTTTCTCTGTAAGGTTTTGGACGGATTAAATAAAAGGTTGCGAACGCCAGGTGTTTTCTTTGATTTAGCGAAGGCTTTTGACTGTGTTGACCACAAAATATTACTGCAGAAGTTGGACCATTATGGAGTAAGGGGAGTAACTTACGATTGGTTCGCCTCTTACTTTAAGAACAGAAAGCAGAAGGTAATTCTCCGCAATATTGAGAGTGGTAGTGATGTTCAGTCCCAATGGGGCACTGTTAAGTGGGGCGTTCCCCAAGAGTCGGCGCTGGGGCCACTGCTGTTTCTTATTTATATAAATGATATGCCTTCTAGTATTACAGATGATTCAAAAATATTTCTGTTTGCTGATGACATCAGCTTGGTAGTGAAGGATGTTGTGTGCAATATTGAAACAGTATCAAATAATGTAGTTCACGATATAAGTTCGTGGCTTGTGCTAAATCACAGTAAGACTCAGTTTTTACAGTTTCTAACTCACAATTCAACAAAAACCGATATTTTGATCAGACAGAATGGGCATATTATAAGTGAGACGGAACAGTTCAAGTTCCGAGGCGTTCGGATAGACAGTAAGCTGTTGTGGAAAGCCCATGTTCAGGATCTTGTTCAGAAACTAAATGCTGCATTATTTACCATTATAGCAGTATCTCAAATAAGTGACAGTTCAACACGAAAAGTAGCCTGCTTCGCATATTTTCATACGCTTATGTTGTATGGTATTATTTTTTGGGGTAGTTCTTCTGTTTCAAAAAGGGTATTTTTGGCTATAGAACAGGCTGTTCGATCTACATGTGGTGTAAGTTCGAGAACCTCTTGTCGACCCCTATTCAATAGTCTGGGAATTCTGACATTGCCCTCACAGTTTTGGGGGAGTTCTTCTGTTTCAAAAAGGGTATTTTTGGCTATAGAACAGGCTGTTCGATCTACATGTGGTGTAAGTTCGAGAACCTCTTGTCGACCCCTATTCAATAGTCTGGGAATTCTGACATTGCCCTCACAGTATATATTTTCTTTAATGTCGTTTGTTGTTAGCAATATTAGCTTATTCCCAAGAGTTAGCAGCTTTCACTCAGTTACTACTAGGCAGAAATCAAATCTGCATGTGGAATGCACTTCCTTGACTCTTGTGTAGAAAGGAGTGCAGTATTCTGCTGCATCAGTTTTCAATAAGCTACCACAATAACTCAAAAATCTTAGCAGTAGCCCAAACACTTTTAAGTCTAAACTGAAGAGTTTCCTCATGGCTAACACCTTCTGTTCTGTCGAGGAGCTTCTCGAAGAGCTGAAAAATTAAACAAATTTCAGTGTTACATATGTTTATTATATTTCATTTTATCTGTTTCTACTATCGTGTTATAATTTCATGTATTGAGTCGTTCCATGACCATGGAAACTTCTCCTTACTTTGGTCCCACGGAACAATAAATAAATAAATAAATAAAATAAAAAAAGCTCTTGGAAAAAATACAATGTAGTTCTTACGAAACATTGCTGAGTAAATTTAGAGAGATTTTATTCGCGCTGTGTGTGACCATTATACTGGTACAGCTGTAGATTCACGCAGGCATCATATGAATACTATAATAAATATTACGGCGCACGTACAGATACATTTTTCTGTCGCTCAACACGTGAATTCAATATACCAGACAAACGTTAACACTGTTTATGCACTGTGCAGTGGCTTGCGGTGTTGTTGATGTAGATGTAGATATAGCTGTGGATGTAGTGCGTAACATAAGTTGCATCGCCCCAGCATGGGATTATGGCAGTCATCCTTTTAACGAGAGCTATAATTTATTTTTAAGAAAAGAAACTACTAGTGTAAGAAAGCCGAAAGGGATTCACGCCTCAAGCTGAGAATATAATGGAAATGAACCAGCGCAGCAACGTCTTATACTAAAAGTACTTCTTAATTGTCCCTCTGAAGTTATGGACCCACTCTGTATCAACTCCCGGAAAAATCAACTGTCATTAGGACAGATAAGAACAATAAAATGGGAAGCAGACGAGACTTCGGCAGCAGTAAGACAGCGGAGGAAAATCTGTGAGAAATCAACCCCGGAGCAGATGCGAGCGCTTTCTGTCGGCCGTGGCTGGAGAGTGTCCGCCCTGCTGTTCTGTACGGGAGGTCCCCCCTTCAGCTTTCCGTGCCGCCACTTATTAGTCCTCCCACGAAATTACTCCTTCCTCGTTGCTTGATATATGTCCTTCGTTGCTGGCTTGGCGACAGCCCACTCAGACTCAAAAAGGGGAGCTCTTTTTAGAATGTACAGCATAATGAATAAAATAAATATATATATACGGTCTCGGCGCATTCAGACGTTCGCCTCCTCAACCGCGCGGACTCGGTGAAGACAAATAAGCAAATATGAAGTCCCTGGAAAGCCGAGCTTAATGGCGGATTTGCATAAAATATCGTTTCACTTAGCATGCTCACAAAAGCCGTCGAGTTAATGACTCTCCGGACTGAGCTTGGCGGCTCGCTGCCAAACCCGTCCCACTAACGAGCAGGCCGCTCCCACAACACACACACACACACACACACAGACACACACACGCACGGGTACACTGTATGACTGCGTCACTTAACTATTTCTACTTCCCAATTTTCTGAGCACTGCGGCAAAGACGTCGAATAAAACCATTGAAAGTAAAATCTGTCGATGAATTTCCAGTGCTTTCGGATGTAGTAATCTCCATTGCATCGTTTTCCAGCAACGTGCGTAGGAAATGCTCTTACACGATCAGCGCTTGGTACAGAGATTCGCATCCATGTAATTAATACATAGTGAAAACTGAAAAATGATTCCACACGGTAACTCGAAAGATTTCCTGCTTACCTGTTTTTTCTCATATTTTATTCTCCAACAAACGATTTTCGCTATTACATTACAGTATCAGAAATAAACGTATTTCATAATTTTGTACATAGTATCAAGGGATCACAAATTTAGCATTGGAGGGCAGCGTGGAGGGTAAAAATCGTAGGGGGAGACCAAGAGATGAATACACTAAGCAGATTCAGAAGGATGTAGGTTGCAGTAAGTACTGGGAGATGAAGAAGATTGCACAGGGTAGGGTAGCATGGAGAGCTGCATCAAACCAGTCTCAGGACTGAAGACCGCAACAACAACAACAACATCCCACGTAATCTGCAGTCATTATCAAAATCATTTTGTAAAAAGACTTCGTTCTTTATTGAGTAAACTCTCTGGTAACTGACTTTTACGCAAGCCTTAAAATGTAAATAGAAGTTAGTGGAACGGGTGTGGCAATGCTGCGTCCGGAGAGATTAACTTAAGGGGCTTTGTGAGCATGCTAAGTATACATACAAGAAGTTCAATGTGGAAAGGTAATTCAAGTCCAAAACAGGAGCTAAAACTTTCTTGAATTGCTGATTTGTTCCAGAATTTCGGCGATCTTCCAACTGTGACGACTTTTTTCGTAGAGCATTATTAACCGATAGAATATAAAGTTTCTCATGACTGTATTCCTGTACAATATAACCTCAGTTACCAGAGGTGTGTGGTGTAACATTGCAATAATATCTCTAACATCTTGCAGGCGGCATACCTATAAACCCAAAGATAGGCCAAAGATACTTGAGCACGTCTTGTTGTCCCCACCCGAAGTGCCGAGCTCTTTGGCATTGTGAAGATGACTGAGACCTAACGCGATAACTGGTTACAGAGAGGTGCAGTATCGAATGTTATGTGGTCACCCACACAACACGAGTAAGAACCAGTCAATGACGACTTTTTCTTATTTTCATCACTACTACGTTGGTAGCACTTACCAAGCGGCCTTATGGTGGCAATAGCATCATTGAGAAAAAGAGTAGCCGGCCGGAGTGGCCGTGAGGTTGCAGGTGCTACAGTCTGGTGCCGAGCGACCGCTACGGTCGCAGGTTCGAATCCTGCCTCGGGCATGGATGTGTGTGATGTCTTTAGGTTAGTTAGGTTTAATTAGTTCTAAGTTCTAGGCGACTGATGACCTCAGAAGTTAAGTCGCATAGTGCTCAGAGCCATTTGAGAATGAGAAAAAGAGTCGGCGAAGTAGCGTTTTTCACCCTGCCACAAGAGATAATATATCATCGAAATTAATTAAAGACATAGATCGATTCACTACGTTTAGTGCTCATCATATCTCGGCGGTCTGTTTTCCATCGGTCCATTTATTTCCTTTCAGAGTACTTAATTCATTACATAAAGAGTCCTACATTCTAAAACAAAACAAAAAAAGGAACGACGCACGACGAATGAATTTTCCGAATGGGATGGATATCGGTAGTAGTGATGTACATGTAGAGACAAACACATGATAATAGTTCCACGAAACTTGGATGATTTATTCAAGGGAAAGAGCTCCACAAATTGAGCAAGTCAATAACGCGCCGATGCACCTCTGGTCCTTATGCAAGCAGTTATTCGGCTTGACATTGGCTGGTAGCGTTGGTTGTCCTCGTGAGGGATATCGTGCCAAATTCTGCCCATTTGGCGACTTAGATCGTCAGAATTCCGTGCTGGTTGGAGGGTCGTGCTCATAATGTTCCCAGCGTTCTCGACTGGGGAGAGATCCGACCACCATATTGGCCACCGCAGAGTTTTTCAACCACGAAGACAAGCAATAGAACCTCTAGCCCTTTGCAGAAGAGCATTATCTTGTGGAAATGTCATCCCAGGATGGCTTGCCAACAAGGGCAGCAAAACGAGGCTTAGAATATCGTCGAAGTACCACTGTACTGAAGGGTGCCACGAATGACACCCGAAGGTGCAGTGCTATGAAATAAAATGGTACCCCAGACCATCACTCCTCGTTATCGCTCCGTATGGCGGGCGACAGTCAAGCTGATATCTTACCGCTGCCTGGGGCGTCTCCAGACAGTCATCGATTGTCATCGGAGCTCAGTTAGAAGTTGGATTCATTTATGAACACAACTGTACTCCGTTGTGGGATACCAATTTAGGTGGGCTGCTAAATCTGGCAAATAAAATGTCGAAGTCGATAACGTCAAATGCGCGGACGGTGTTGGTGATGTTGAATGTCACTTGCTTATTACTGCATCGTCGTTTCCTGAATCAATGGATCCGCAGTTTGAGCCTTCATGCTTCGAACTGCCGGGAGCTGGATGCATACTTTCAGTGTTCACATGGTATATCTATCTGCTGATGTTTCTAGACAGGATGACATAGTGCCGAAACCCAACAACTTTAAACATGATTGATATCTGATCTCTAACATGAGGCCTGCTTGCATAGAAAATTGTTGGAATTGTGTTCTATCCGATATGCGAACAGCAACAGAAATATTAGTAATTACTTACTCAAATATTTTTACTGCTAAAACATGTTTCAACATATTTATAACCATCAAGTTATTTTAAACCAGGTCTTAGTGTGACGTACGAATGAACTTCGGTGGGTCTGGTAGTGAGCTTACTGGTGCGAAGTAACTTGTGAGTGGACATTCTTGCCTTGTGTTTCAGCTAATTTACTCGTATATTTATTTAGCGCAATGTAAGCCCAACATACCACGAGCGCTAAGCTTCGTGGGTCCATTAAGTGGTGCGTGACATAGCGAGGCATCATGACCATGGTGTTTGGTATGTCACAGAAATGAATCAGGAGAGCTAAATTACTGGTCGAGATTTAATACCTATTATTGGTAAGTTCTATCTTTACTTCTCCATGTAGGTTTTTTTTTGAGAGTATACATGTATAACGTGCGTCATCTATAACATTACACGCGAGGATAATATTTTAAAGCGCTGTGCTCATGTAATTGCATTGACACACCAACAAACCTCTCTGACCCTACCTTTCGGAACGTAATGAAAAAAAAAACTTCAATCCACTCAGCTTGATAATCACGCAGCTGACTACTATTTCCGTGAATTGATTAAGGTAGTAGAGGGAGCTGCTGAGGGTAAACCCCTAGGGGAAGACAGATTTTGGAGTACATCCAACGAATAATAGAGGACGTAATTTGCCCCCCATGAACCATGGACCTTGCCGTTGGTGGGGAGGCTTGCGTGTCTTAGCGATACAGATAGCCGTACCGTAGGTGCAACCACAACGGAGGGGTATCTGTTGAGAGGCCAGACAAACTTGTGGTTCCTGAAGAGGGTCAGCAGCCTTTTCAGTAGTTGCAGGTTCAACAGTCTGGATGATTGACAGAATCTGGCCTTGTAACGCTAACCAAAACGGCCTTGCTGTGCTGGTACTGCGAACGGCTGAAAGCAAGAGGAAACTAAGGCCGTAATTTTTCCCGAGGGCATGCAGCTTTACTTAATGGATAAATGATGATGACGTCCTCTTGGGTAAAATATTCCGGAGGTAAAATAGTCCCCTATTCGGATCTCTGGGCGGGGACTACTCAGGAGGACATTGTTATCAGGAGAAAGAAAACTGGCGTTCTACTGGTCCGAGCGTGGAATGTCAGATCCTTTATAAAGGTAAATGGTTAGGTTAAAGTTAGGTATAGTGGGAATTAGTGAAGTTCGGTGGCAGGAGGAACAAGACTTCAGGTCAGGTAAATACAGGGCTATAAATACCAAATCATATAGGGGTATTGCAGGAGTAGGTTTAATAATGAATAAAAAAATAGGAATACGGATAAGCTACTACAAACAGCATAGTGAACGCATTATTGTGGCCTAGATAGACACGGAGCCCACGCCTACCACAGTAGTACAAGTTCATATGCCAACTAACTCCGCAGATGACGAAGAGATTGATGAAATGTATGACGAGACAAATGAAATTATTCAGATAGTGAAGGGAGACGAAAATTTAATAGTCATGGGTGACTGGAACTCGACAGTAGGAAAAGGAAGAGAAGGAAACGTAGTAGGGGTATATGGAATGGGAGTAATGAATGAAGGAGGAAGCCGCCTGGTAGAATTTTGCACAGAGCACAACTTAGTCATAGCTAACACTTGGTTCAAGAATCATGAAAGAAGGTTGTATACATGGAAGAAGCCTGGAGATACTGGAAGCTATCAGATAGATTATATAATGGTAAGACAGAGATTCAGAAACCAAGTTTTATATTGTAAGACATTTCCAGGGACAGATGTGAACTCTGACCACAATCTATTGGTTACGAACTGTAGATTAAAAATGAAGAAACTGCAAAAAGGTGGTAAATTGAGGAGATGGGACCTGGATAAACTGTAAGAACCAAAGGTCATAGAGAGCTTCAGGGAGAGCATTAGCGAACGGTTGACAAGAATGGGGGAAAGAAATACAGTAGAAGAAGAATGGTTACTTTGAGAGATGAAATAGTGAAAGTAGCAGATGATCAAGTAGGTAAAAAGACGAGGGTTAATAGAGTTCCTTGGGTAACAGAAGAGATATTGAATTTAACTGATGAAAGGAGAAAATACACAAATGCAGTAAATGAAGCAGGCAAAGAAGAATACAAACGTCTCAAAAGTGAGATCAACAGGAAGTGTAAAATGGCCAAGCAGGGATGCCTAGAGGACAAATGTAAGGATGTAGAGGCGTATATCACTAGGGGTCAGATAGATAGTGCCTAAAGGAAAATTAAAGAGATCTTTGGAGAAAAGAGAACGACTTGCATTAATATCAAGAACTCAGATGGAAATCCAGTAATAAGCAAAGAAGATAAAGCAGAAAGGTGGAAGGAGTATATAGAGGGTCTATACAAGGGGAGATGTTCTTAGGGAAAATATTATAGAAATGGAAGAGAATGTAGATGAAGATGAAGTAGGAGATACGATACTGCGTGAATAGTTTGACAGAGCACTGAAAGATCTAAGTCGAAATAAGCCCCCAGGAGTAGACAGCATCCCATAGAACTAATGACAGCCTTGGGAGAGCCAGGCCTAACAAAACTCTACCATCTAGTGAGCAAGATGTATGAGACAGGTGAAATACCCTCAGAATTCAAGAAGAATATAATAATTCCAATCCCAAAGGAAGCAGGTGTTGACAGATGTGAAAATTCCCGAACTATCAGTTTAATAAGCCACGGCTGCAAAATACTAACATGAATTCTGTACAGACGAATGGAAAAAACTGGTAGAAGCCGACCTCGGGGAAGATCAGCTTGGATTCCGTAGAAATGTTGGAACACGCGAGGCAATACTGACCCTACGACTTATCTTAGAAAATAGATTGAGGAAAGGCAAACTTACGTTTCTAGCATTTGTAGACTTAGAGAAAGCTTTTGACAATGTTGACTGGAATACTCTCTTTCAAATTCTAAAGGTGGCAGGGGTAAAATACAGGGAGCGAAAGGCTATTTACTATTTGTACAGAAGCCAGATGGCGGTTATAAGAGTCGAGGGGGCATGAAAGGGAAGAAGTGGTTGGGATGGGAGTGAGACAGGGTTGTAGCCTATCACCGATGTTATTCAATATGTATATTGAGCAAGCAGTAAAGGAAACAAATCCAAGAAATCCAAGAAATAAAAACTTTGAAGTTCGCCGATGACATTGTAATTCTGTCAGAGACACCAAAGGACTTGGAAGAGCAGTTGAACGGAATGGACAGTGTCTTGAAAGGAGGGTATAAGATGGACATCAACAAAAGCAAAACGAGGATAATGGAATTGTAGTCGAATTAAATCGGGTTAAATTGCGGGAATTAGATTAGGAAATGAGAGGCTTAAAGTAGTAAATGAGTTTTGCTATTTGGGGAGCAAAATAACTAATAATGGTCGAAGTAGAGAGGATATAAAATGTAGACTGGCAATGGCATGAAAAGCGTTTCTGAAGACGAGAAATTTGTTAACATCGTATATAGATTTAAGTGTCAGGAAGTCGTTGTATGGAGTGTAGCCACGTACGGAAGTGAAACGTGAACGATAAATAGTTCAGACAAGAAGAGAACAGAAGCTTTCGAAATGTGGTGCTACAGAAGAATGCTGAAGATTAGATGGGTATATCGCATAACTAATGAAGAGGTATTGAATAGAATTGGGGAGAAGAGGAGTTTGTGGCACAACTTGACTAGAAGAAGTGATCGGTTGGTTGCGGATACTCTTTGACATCAAGGGATCACCAGTTCAGTATCAGAGGGCATCGTGGAGGGTAAAAATCGTAGAGGGAGACCAAGACATGAATACACTAAACAGATTCAGAAGGATGTAGGTTGCAGAAGGTACTGGGTGGTGAAGAAACTTGCACAGGATAGAGTAGCATGTAGAGCTGCATCAAACCAGTCTCTGGACTGAATACCACAACAACAACAAGTTGCAAGGGTACTCTGAGATGAAGAGGTAGGATGGTACGCATAGGAGAGGAATTCGTGGCAGTCGCAAGACACCTGTCAATAAATTGGCGACTCAAAAATAAATAAATAGCCTACATAGAGGTCCAATATCGCTGTCAATACTTGGTGCATTCACATGTAAACCACGTAAAGCCAGGTTACCTAGGAGTATATCCTCGTATATTTTGATTCTATATCAAGACGCTTAGCTCTTTTCACTGTACCTCACAGGGACTGCACGCCTTACTGAATTCTCAAGATGAGCGGTCCTGTACAGTAATATAATTCTGCACCTTTTTGTGCATCAGAGTACCTAATATCTGCTCCGGTATTTGTCAGTGAAGTGTTCCCTTATTTGAAATCGTCACTATCCTTCAAAAAATTCCATCATTAGTCACGAAAATGGACAAGTTAGTCTTTGGCGTGATTCGACATTGTTGTTGTTGTGCTGTTGAGTGCAAAGACTGGCTTCATGCAGCTTTCCTCGACTGTCTATCTTATGCAAAACTCTTCATCTCTCTCTTACTACTGAAATGAACAACCATTTGAACCTGCTTATTGAAATCAAACCGTGGTCAACGCCTACAATCACGACCTCCGTTATTATCAAATTTATGATTTACAGTTGCCTATTGATTTATCACATCAGTCGATGACTTCTTTTGGTCAAGTAGTGTCTTCATTAGTTCTCCTATCTACCAATCAGTTTTCACCAATCTTCTGTGGCCACACATTTCAAAAGCTTCTATTCTTTTCTCATCTGAGGTTTATCGCGCATGTTTCGCTTCCGTATGAGCCTACACTCCAGAAAAGTACCTTCAGTAAGGATACTAGATTTATAAATTTACATTAAATATTAGTAAGTATGCCTTTTTCAGTAAATCATTTTTACTTATTCGCAGTATACAGATTATACACTTTGTAACTCAACTGTTTCGGCCATCGACACGTGTTCTGCTGCCGAAATCTGGAAACTCACCTGCTACTATTAGTGTCTTATTTTCTAGTCTAATACACTCACTGTCGGGTGATTTAATCCGACTAAAGTAACGTTGCGTTAATTTTGTTGATATTCTACTTACAGGAATTTTTCAAGACGTTATCCATTCTGTTGAACTCCAGCTTGTTTGCTTCTCTGACAGAAGTGAATTACCTTCGTCAAGCTTCAAGGTTTTCATCAGCGTTTGGCTTTGTAGCTCTGTTATCACCTGTTTCTGTTGGTTAAATTGTGGGAATTCAGTGCCTGAGATTTTGTTTTGCTTCTCAGTGAATTTGTCTTTAACGATACGGGTGAGGTATATGGAACATAAATTACACTGGGTTCTAAGTACAAGGAATTTTTTTTGCTTATTAACACACAAATTAGGAAGGACATCCGGCATGTTAACAAGCTGAATACTGACTGCAACAGCCAAAGGGTTCACTTCACCTGGCACTGCCGAGGTCAGCGATATGATTATGACCTCCGGCCAGCGGTATGTGCCCGTAATTCGTTGAGACCCAAGAAACTTTTATTCACTTCCAAACTCTCTCTTTGGTCCCATTTATTGTTTGCTCAGTTTAAAGATAGAATAGCATCGGGTATACGAGGTGCGACAATAAAGTAATGAGACTGATTTTCTTTGCAAGATGTGGCAACCCTGCAGGCTTGCATGGGCACAATATCTTTGACCTTGGTCTATAAGCTGCTTCTAGTTCAAGCGGCACATCGATGCAACTGCTCAGCCATGAGTTGCACTGTAATAAATTAACACGTGTTTGTGTCTCTCATCATGGAAATGGAACCGCATAACATTGCACAACAGTATGCCATTTCTTTTAGCGTTACACTGGGTGAAAACGCGACGACAACTTACAGTAAGTTTCAGAATGCTTTTGGGGAGGAGGTTATGTCAGGAGCTCAAGTTTTTCGTTGGAATAAAATGTTTAGTGAAGGCAGAACGAATGTTGAAGATGAAGACCGTAGTGGACGACCATCAACCTCACGGACGGATGTCAACTTGGACAGGGTGCGTGAATTCGTACGATCTGATCGAAGATTATCCGTGAAAATGATTGCAGAAGAACCGAACATCAATCGAGAAACGGTTCGTCTAATAATAATTAAAGATCTTGGTATGAGAAAGATTTGTGCAAAAATGGTGTGCATGATGACAATGCGCCATCCCATACTGCTCTGTCAGTACAGCAATTTGTAACCTCAGAACAAATTTCGGTACTATCACAGCCACCTTATTCACCAGATATCGCTCCGTGCGACTTTTTTCTACGTCCAAGAGTCAAAACGGTGGTCAAGGGACACCATTTTCAAACAACACAAGATGTCCAAAAAGCTGTGACGAGGGTCTTGGAGGATATTACAGAAGATGAGTTCCATAAATGTTACCATTAATGACAGAAGCGCTGGAAAAAGAGTGTGCAATCAGAAGGGAACCACTTTGAAGGAGACAACACTAAACTTGATTAAAACGGGAAGCAACTTTTTTTTCACCTCAGTCTCATTACTTTATTGCCGCACCTAGTAGGCCACAACTGCTTCTCACTCTTTTCTAAGTTACTGCTATTCCATGTTTTGGCTGTACAGTTGGCTAGCAGGTGAGGTATTCCACCGTGCAAGATCCAGAAAACTTATGCCGCGTACAGTACGACGGCATCTACAGCCTGAAATAGCGTACCGTTTTCGAGTTCTTGACTGCCTATGGTACATTCGACGTAGCTACTGCAGTAAGAAGGAAAGGTGTACTATGCTGATAATACGCTGCTGCTGCTGCGTATCCTTTGTCATTCAGCACGGCTGTTTGCGAGAAATAAGAAAGCTGTTAGTAAGCTGAAACAGAATAAAGCCGAGCGTGTCTGGGGTTTCACGGTCGCCGGCTAAACAGCGCCACGGCTTGGATAAAGGCGCACATGAAAGCGGCCCGCCAATGCGATGGCTGTCCCCTATTTGCCCGGGGCCGCCGCGGGATTGCCTAGTGACGCGCATTCGCTCAGCGGGCGAATAAAGCGCGGAATTTATAGGGCTTTCTGCGTCGTCCCGCCTCCATCCGGCCAGGTGTGAAAAGCGGCGGCCACCTCAATGGACGGCCGTGCCTTTTCTGCCGCCGCACCGGCCGCCTTTGTGGCCCACAGCTGAGAAGCGACCGGCCGGGGTGTTTAGAGGCGCTACATGCGCGTCTGCGAGAGTCCGTTGCGTCGTGCCGTCCACAGGCGGGCCCGCAGACTCGTCGGCTTAAGGTGGATTCACTCTCAACGCCAATGGAACGAGAGGAAAATTTTGGAGCGTTCACCCAAGACTAGTGGTTTTCAGCTTGGCAGTAATTACCAGAGGAGTACAACTTTTCCTTCCTGCCCTCCTGCCCCTGACTCCTTCGCAACGAATGAAGCGACTCAACCTGTCGCAACACAGGAATATACACTCATGCTCATAAATTAAGGATAATGCTGATACATGGTGAAACAACGCTCTCGTTGACGGTTTGCGGGTTTAAATCATCTCGGGATATGACCATGCGGTGCATTTGACCTGCGGTCGTCGCACGGTGGCGCAGGCAGCAGTCCACATACGCAGTGGTGTGTTGGTGCATGCCAGAGTTTGGTGCAGCGAGTAAGTGTGCGGGCGTCTTCAGACGTGATAATGGTGACTGTTTGTTGAAAATGCTCAAAGAACAAATATTGATGATGTTATGAAAGGTTGAATACTACGGCGACTGGAGGCTGGTCAAATACAGCAGGTCGTACCTGGGGCTCTCCGTGTGCCCCAAAGTGTGAGCTCAAGTTTATGGCAACGATTCGAGCAGATAGGAATTGTGTCCAGGCGCTGCAGTACGGGACGTCCACAGTGTACAACACCACAAGAAGACCGATATCTCACCATTAGTGCCCGCAGATGGCCACGGCGCCGGCCGGAGTGGCCGTGCGGTTCTAGGCGCTTCAGTCTGGAACCGCGTGACCGCTACGGTCGCAGGTTCGAATCCTGCCTCGGGCATGGATGTGTGTGATGTCCTTAGGTTAGTTAGGTTTAATTAGTTCTAAGTTCTAGGCGATTGATGACCTCGCATAGTCCTCAGAGCCATTTGAACCATTTGATGGCCACGGAGTGTTGTAGGTAGCCTTGCTCGAACCTTATCAGAGCCACTGGAACAATTGTCTCCAGACACACAGTCTACAGACGACTGAACAGACATGGTTTATTCGCCTGGAGACCTGAAAGGTGCATTCCACTATCCCTTGGTCACAGGAGAGCCCGTAAAGCCTGGTGTCAAGAACACAGTACATGGTCATTGGAACAGTGGTCCCAGGTTATGTTCACGGACGAGTCCACGTATAGTCTGCACAGTGATTCTCGCCGGGTTTTCATCTGTCATGAACCAGGAACCAGTTACCACTCCCTTAATGTCCTTGAAAAAGACCTGTATGGAGGTCGTGGTTTGATGGTGTGGGGTGGGACTTTGATTGGTGCACGTACACCCCTGCGTGTCTTTGACAGAGGAACTGTAGTAACAGGTCTGGCTACCGGGACGTCATTTTGCACCAGTATGTCCGCCTTTTCATGGGTGCAGTGGGTCCCACCTTCCTCGTAATGGATGATAATGCACGGCCCCACCGAGCTGCCATCATGGAGGAGTACCTTGAAACAGAAGATATCAGGCCAATGGAGTGGCCTGCCTCTTCTCAGGACATAAATCCCATCGAGCACGTCTGGAATGCTTTCGGTCGACGTATCGCTGGTATCGCTGGTGCAAGGCTATACCCCAGCAGCTGCTCGACCACCTGATCCAGAGTATGCCAACCCGTTGTGCGGCCTGTGTACATGTGCATGGTGATCATATGCCATATTGATGTCAGGATAGATGCGCAGGAAACAGCGGCGTTTTGTAGCACATGTGTTTCGGGACGGTTTTCTCAACTTATCACTAATACCGTGGACTTACAGATCTGTGTCGTGTGTGTTCCCGATGTGCCTATGATATTAGCGCCAGGTTTGTGCAGTGCCACATTGTGTGGCACCACATTCTACATTTGCCCTTAATTTTTGAGTGTGAGTGTATATGCACTGAAGCACAATGGTTACAGAAGGCCAATCTGGTTTTCCGCAAGCCCGGCAAGCTTCACGCGATCCGTGGAGCTTGCTGCACCTGACAACGTTTTGCGATATCAATCCAACGTGATTATCCAGGTACACTGAAGCACCTAAGAAACTGGTATAGGGGTGCGAACATAAATACAGAGATATTTAAATAGGCATTAAACTGCGGTTTGGTCGGCAACGCCTATGTAAGACAAGCGTCTGATGCAGTTGTTGGATCGGTTACTGCTGCTACAATGACAGCTTATCACCGTATAAGAAAGTTTGAACGTGGTGTTATAGGCGGCGCACGGGCGGTGGGCACAGCATCTCTAAGGCAGCAACGAAGTGGGGATTTTCCCATTCGATCATTCCACGAGTGTGCGGTGAATATCAGGAATCCGGTAAAACATTAAATCTCCGACATCACTGCTGCCGGGGAAAGGTCCTGTAAGAACGGGATCAACGAAGACTGAAGAGAATCTTTCAACATGACAGAGGTGCAAACCTTCCGAAAGTTGCTGCAGATTTCAATGCTGGGCGTGCGAACCATTCAACGAAACATCATCGATATGGGCTTTCGGAGCCGAAGGCCCACTCCTGTACCCTCGATGACTGCACTACACAAAGCTTTACGCCTCGCCTGGGCCCCTCAACACCGACATTGGGCTGTTGGTGACTGGAAACGTGTTGTCTGGTCGGACGAGTTTCGTTTCAAATTTTATTGAGTGGATAGATGTATAAGGATATGAATACAACCTCATGAATCCATGGGCCTTGCATGTCAGCAGGGGACTGTTCAAGCTGGTGGAGGCTCTGTAATGGTGTGGGGCGTGTGCAGCTGAAGTGATACGGGACTCCTGATAGATACGACTCAGACAGATGATACGTACTGTGTGATGACCTACATCCATTCATACCCATTATTTATTCCGATGGACCTAGGCAGTTCCAGCAGGACAATGCGACATGCCACACGTCCAAAATTCCTACAGAGTGGCTCCAGGAACTCTTCTGAGCTGGCCACCAACCAAATTATCCAGATATGAACATATCTGAGCATACCTGGGATGCCTTGCAAGGTGCTGTTTAGAAGAGATCTCCACCACCTCGTACTCTTACGGATTTATGGGCAGCCGTGCAGGGTTCATGGCGTCAGTTCCCTCCAGCACTACTTCAGACATTAGTCGAGTCCATGCCACGTCGTGTTGTGGCACTTCTACGTGCTCACGTGGGGCCCTACACGATATTAGGCAGACGAACCAGTTTCTTTGGCTCTTCAGTGTATAAGTTTGCGTAGGTAGTTTTTTCACTGCAACTCAGTTAACACAACGGTGGAAGTGCAAAAATTAATAAATCAAACTGAAAGGAGACTGAGGAGAAATGAATCACTAGGGAACATATATGTTTGTGTTGGTAGTTTCACTGCAGCTCAGTTACCAGTACATGCGTCTGAATGGAACTCTGAACTCTTATCTGAAATGAGCTGCGCGATTCCTCTCAAGCAGCCCTGGGGGAATTCTAGAAATGCTGGTAATGTGCTGCAATCCGCAAGCGTAGCTCCTCAACAGAGTTGACCTCGGTAGCATAGGCCAGGCATTTGACGTAACTCCATATGCAGAAATCGATGAGATTTAAATCCGGAGACAATGGATCCCGTGGCACAGGCAGTCTTCTACATATCCAATGTCGACCATACGTCCGAGTTAGATGCTGGCGCATTCGTAAGTGCAAATGTGCTGGAGCGACATCATACAGGAACCACATGTTCATGCGTTGGTTCAGTGGGACATCATCATGTACATCTGGAAGTACAGTCCACAGATACCGCATGTACCGCTGTCTGGTTAGTCTCTGTGGTAGTAAGTGTGGCCAGTTATGTGGTCTCTGAGCAGTCCTGTCCAGACGTTCACTAAATAACGCTGCTGATGTCGTGATATGAGTGTTGCATTAGGACTGACATCGACCCAAATGTGACAGTTATGGTAGCTAAAAATACCGCCACTGCTGAATTCAGCGTCATCCGTGAATACTGCTTACAAACAGGGAATTCAGGTTACACTGTTGTGGCACCCATTAGCAGAAATTCTCTCTAGGAGGCAAGCCTGCATTGTTGAGGCCTTGCACTCACTGGAGATGATACGGATAGAATACTTGCCGACTTAATGCCCGCCACACACTGCTATGACTCAGGACACGCTCTTGGGTAGCTATCTTCCTTGTTGATGTACACGGATCCCAAACCTTGAGATACCAACGAAATTACCGCGGTATCCAGGGGCGTTTAAAGTTGATTCCCAAGTCGAATTAACGCGATACCTCGGCAAAAGGTCATTTGCGGATCTGTGTTCGGAGCTTTTTAGCTACGTTAGTTTGTGCTTTCCTTGCGTGCATTATTGACCATTACTTCTGAAACGGCTGTATGTCAGTCGTGAAACAGAGCCCAGATCCAGCAGGGAACAACTTGTCTTGTGTGTGTGAGGCAGATGCATGGATACTGGTTGGTGTTTCGCAGAGCCAATTTTGTAAAAAGTTACTAAACACTCATTCGGGAACCTCGAGTATGTTACGACATGTTCGTAAATTTGATCAGCTGTTTTCTCACTTAAATATTTTGAAAGAGGGCGTAGAGTTAGTGGCTGGTAAGGGTGTGCTAAGAACTTGAATCATTTGACAGTATATACGCTTTCTGAATTTAGGACAAAAATTGACTGAAACAGGAAAACATATTTCTCATTGGATTTTAAAAACCAGGTTCTAGTGCTGCACAAAGTGCGAAGATAGTTTAGTACCAAAGGAAAGCATCTTCTTTCAGATGTGTACATAATACAAAAAATTAACTTCGTGTTTCGCAAAATGCATTTGTGGGATTTAGAATAAACTATTTTGGCCACATTGAATGAATTCAGCGAACCCGCAATAGACGTCCTGGAAAAGGTAATTGCAATTGTTATAACTGGGGTCATATCTGGCTGGAACACAATAAGATAACATATACTAGAAAACCTTACTATATTTACAAGCTGTGACAATGTCGCTAATGAACAGTGACCCAAAAATGTTTTTATAAAACAGATCAGAAGATGGTCATTATAGACCGAAATCGGTAGTCTGATGACATTAAAATTTGTGACCATAGACTCGAAGTAAAGGAAATTTAACCTTGCTACAGTTGGCGTAGTAGCACCTGTGGTCTGGCGGCAGCGTCTTTCAAGTTGCACCTTTGGCCTAGGGTTCATCCCCACGTAGATGAGAGAACAGACAATTGAAACACACGCACACACAAACACACACACAGTCAGACACGCACAACACAACACTACAAACACAACCAAAGAATCCCTGCTTAAATTTTGATTAATAATAAGCATTGGCGGCCGAAGACTTCCGGCATAAGAAGCCACTTCTCATTCTGCCAACGGCGTTGTCAAAGAGGGTGGAGGAGTGGACGGAGGTTTATGGCACTCTCTTGTCCTAGGTGTGGGTAACTGCCCCTAAAGGTGGAAGAATCAGCAATAATCAACGACATGATAATGCACAAGGCAATGGAAACCACTGCATTAAAGACGAGTAAGGTGTATCTACAGGACATGTGGCATGTAATTGAAGAAGTGTCATGATTATCTCCTCATTGGTAAAAGATTCCGGAATAGTCCCCCATTCTGATCTCCTGGAGGGACTGCGAAGGGGGAGGATATCATGAGTAAAAGATTGTGCAGTCGGCTTTCAGCCGTGAGACCCTTGCTGACGTGAGCAGGCGTTGTTTGTTTACCCGCTAGAGCGCGGTTGCGTCGTTGTATTGCCTTATAGTACCGGTAACGACTCGCCATGGCGTTCTCACATCGACAAGCTACAATCAAACTAACGTTCAACGCATCGTACACGAGACCGAAGGCCCATGAAATTGAACGGTTTCTTCGAGACATCATACACATAGAATCGCAAGAACTGCATCCCCAACGAAACGGCGTCAATCACATTGTGCGCGAGAGACGCCACCGCAAACGTCAGCTCATATGGCGGCAAACACGGGGGAGGTCTGCCGCGCAGTGACCCAAACGGACACAGCGCACACTATGGGACCTGGTACATGGGAGGTTCACGAAACGTACGTGATTATGACGAGCTGTTGCACGATTTTCACGTCCGTAGGGACGTGGTACCGAATGATACTCAGCTGTTGCCCATTAAATCCGACGAGCTGACATCGACCTTGGCGCGTGGAGCACCGAACAAATCGCCTGGGTCGGACGGTTTACCCCTGGAATTGTACCTCACATTTATATGGCCTTATGGGCGACGAGTCGCTCCAAATGTTTCAAGAACATATCCGCCCTGATTTCACTGTCCCCACGGAATTCACAGACGGCATCTTGATGCCAGTATAGAAACCGAATGGTGGTTGTAGGTGGCAGGTCTTTCGTCCATTCACAACGACTACAAGATCTTCGCCAGCATCCTCCGCTCACGTCTCCACACCGCTGTCGGGAAAGCCATCCACACCGATCAGACATGTTTAGGTGGTGACAGCAACATTCATACAGCGTCAGGAGCATACCGTGACGTAAGTGCTTTGACGGTGGCCTGTAAAATACGAGACGCCCTTGTCGCCGTCGATTTTGACCACGCATTCGACCGCGTCGCCCACGGCTTCCAACGCGCAGTTTTGGAACACACGGGCCTCTCTCCAGAGTCTGCATAGGTGGTCCTTCGACTGGTCCACGGAGCGCGCTCCTGCAGGATGGTCAACGGTTACCAGTCTGGTCGCATTGTTGGACGGTCAGTGCGACAAGGGTGCCCGTTGTTAGTTATATTATTTGCGGCATTGCTTGAACCAGCTTAACATGGTCTACGGCAGTGATTAATGGGCATTTCCATGCGGGACGTGAACTTTCGTTGTGGTGCATTCTCCGATGACATGGTGTTCCTGGCCCGATCAGAAGATGAATTCCCTATGGCGTTAAAGTGGCTATGCCAGTACGGGGCGGTCGCTGGGAGCGTCATCAACGTGAAGAAGACACGCATTGGCGGTGCCCATCACGAAAGACTATTATCGCCTCTATCAACAGCAGCAACTTATCAATACGGTCGCACACAGACATCCTGAAGTTGCCTGGAACACGGTGTGGCGAGCGGTACACACGCCTTTTCTACCTACGACGGTGCGTTCATTGTGGTACGTGGTTGTGAATGGGAACTTCAGAGGCTACATTCCATTTATCTGATGGACGACCCCTAGTGTCCGACATGCTCAGTCGTTGATTCGGATGCACACCGTCTGACTTGCGCCGCGACCAGCGAGTGCTGGCCACTGACTCTTGCGGCGAATGCTGGAGGCTATCGCCCCTGATGATGTCTTGAGCCCCGACGGCGTATACTTTCCATCAACCAGGACGAACGCCGTTAACTGGTTAAAAGGCATGGCCGTTTACTATATATTTTGCGATGCTCCCAAAGGTACACTCGACTTTTGGTCCCTATTGATGACGACACATGCAGCTTTCAGCCGCCACCCGAAGTACAGAACTCGTTTCGCAAATTATTTAGGTTCATTATTTGCGGATCCTCCTGCCCACTGGGGCGTTCCGGGTATGAGATGCTGAAAATGAAGAAGAGTCCTCGAGCATATTGATCCTCTACGGACGGAATAGAGGGGAACCCCTCCCAACAGACGAGAAGACGACTCGGACGCTCGGCTGCGGCAGTCGTAGGATCTTGTTCTAACGAAACAAAAATAAATCCATAAATACAATAATAAATTTAAAAAAACTAAAATTTATAAAAATTGAATAAATAAATAAATAAAACAACATAGACAATCCCGCTACATCCTCTCCCTGATCCTTCGACCCTAGAGCACGTTGCTTGGGCATGGCGGCAGGATGGCCAGGCCTCGGATTTCGATCCCTGCCCTACCCGTCGTTCTGCTCCTGCTGAGCTACCTTAAAAAAAAAGAAAGAAAAATAGGGTTAACGTCTTTGATTCGCAATCAAAACGTTTTCGGTACCGGGTTCGAACCCCGTTACTGCTTAAATTTTGATTAATAATCAGCATTGGCGGCCGAATACTTTCGGCACAAGAAGTCAGCTCTCATACTGCCAACGGCCTTGTCAAAGAGGGCGGAGTAAAGGACAGAGATTCAGGGCACTCTCTTGTCCTAATTGTGGGGAACTGCCCGTAAAGGCGGAAGAATCAGCAATGATCAACGGCTTGAGAATGCAGAAGGCAAAGGAAACCACTGCATTAAAGATTTGTGTAAGGTGTATCCACAGGACATGTGGCCTTTAATAGAAGAAGTGTCATGATTATCTCCTCATTGGTAAAAGATTCCGAAATAGTCCCCCATTCGGATCTCCGGGAGGTTACCTTGAGGATTGAATAATCAACGGAAGGATAACGTCCTACGAGTAGTGATGTTGAGTGTCAGAAACCTGAACGTGATAGGGAAACTTGTTAATCTGAAAAGGCAAGCCGAGCGGAGTGGTCGCGCGGTTAGAGGCGCCATTTCACTAATCGTGCGGCCGCTCCCGCCGGAGGTTCGAGTCCTCCCTCGGGCATGGGTGTGAGTGTTGTCCTTAGCGTTAAGATAAGGTAGTGTGTAAGTCTAGGGACGGATGACCTCAGCAGTTTGGTCCCTTAGGAAGTCACACACATTTGAACATTTCAAAAGCGAAATGCAAAGACTCAATCTAGATATAGTAGGGGTCAGTGAAGTGAAGTGGAAAGAAGACAAGGATTTCTGGTCAGATTAGTATAGGGTAATACCACCACCAGCAGCAGAAAGTGGTATAACAGAAGTAGAATCCGTTATTATTAGGAAGGCAGGGCAGAGAGTGTGTTAATGTGAACAGTTCAGTAACAGGGTTGTTCTTATCAGAATCGATTGCAAACCGACACCGACAACGATAGTTCAGGTATACATGCCGACGTCGCCATCTGAAGATGAAGAGACAGAGAAAGTGTATGGGGATATAGAAAGGGTAATACAGTAAGTAAAGGGATATGAAAATTTGTCATTGGAGACTAGAATTCAGTTGTAGGAGAAGGAGTAGAAGAAGAGGTTACAGGAGAATGTGGGCTTGAGACAAGATGTGAGAGAGGAGACAGACTAATTGAGTTCTGTAACAAGTTTCAGCTAGTAATAGCGAATACTCTGTTCAAGAATCACAAGAGGAGGAGGTATTCTTGGGAAAACCCGTGTGATACTGGAAGATTTCAGTTAGGTTACATAATGGTCAGATAGAGATCCCGAAATCAGTTACTGGATTGTAATGCGTACCCAGAGGCAGACACAGATCACAATATAATAGTGATGAAGAGTAGGCTGAAGTTTAAGACATTAGTCAGGAAGAATCAATCCGCAAAGAAGTAGGATACGGAAGTACAAAGGAATGACGAGATATGGTTGCAGTTCGCTAAGACTATAAATACAGCAATAAGGAATACCTCAGTAGGAAGCGCTGCTGTAGAGGAATGGACGTCTCTTAAAGGGCCATCACGGAAGTTGGGAAGGAAAACATAGGTACAAGGAAGGTAACTGCGAAGAAACCATGGGTAACAGAAGAAATACTTCAATTGATCGATGAAAGAAGGAAGCAGAAAAATGTTCAGGGAAACTCAGGAATACAGAAATACAAGTCTCTGAGGAATGAAATAAATGGGAAGTGCTGGGAAGCTAAGACGAAATGGCTGCAGGAAAGATGTGAAGACGTCGAAAAAGAAGTGCTTGTCGGAAGGACAGACTCAGCATACAGGAAAGTCAAAACAACGTTAGGTGACATTATACCAAGGGTGATAACATTAAGAGTGCAACGGGAATTCCATTGTTAAATGCTGTGGAGAGAGCGGATCGGTAGAAAGAATTCACTGAAAGCCTCTATGAAGGGGAAGATTTGTCTGGTGTGATAGAAGAAGAAACAGGAGTTGATTTAGAAGAGATAGGGGATCCAGTATTGGAATCAGAATTTAAAAGAGCTTTGGAGGACTTAAGGTTAAACAAGGAAGAAGGGATAGATAACATTTCCATCAGAATTTCTAAAATCATTGGGGGAAGTGGAACCAAAACGAGTATTCATGTTGTTGTGTAGAATGTATGAGTCTGGCGACATACCATCTGACTTTCGGAAAAGCATCATCCACACATTTCCGAAGACGACAAGAGCTGACAAGTGCGAGAATTACCGAAAAATCAGCTTAACAGCTCATGCATCAAAGTTACTTCCAAGAATAATATGCTGAAGAATGAAAAAGGAAATTGAGGACGCGCTAGATGTCGATCAGTTTGACGTTAGGAAAGGTAAAGGCACGAGAGGCAATTCTGACGTTGCGGTTAATAATGGAAGCCCGACTAAAGAAAAATCAAGACTCGTTCGTAGGATTTGTCGACCTGAAAAAAGCGTTCGACGATGTAAAATACTGCAAGTTGTTCGAAATTCTGAAAAAAATAGGGGAAAGCTAGAGGGAGAGACGGGTCATATACAATACGTACAACAGCCAAGAGGGAATAATAAGAGTGGACGACCAAGAACGAAGTGCTCGTATTAAAAAGGGTATAAGACAACTACTGTTCAATTTGTACATAACCAATGACGGACGGAGCAAGGAGGACATCAGAAGCAGATTAGCAATGGCTAAAAGGGCATTCCTGACCAAGAGAAGTCTACCGATATCAATTATCGGCCTTTGAGAGCTATAACTGCAACATCTCTGGAATGGAACTAACACGGAAAACATGGTCCGCATTAAATCGAATACGTACTGGACATGGCAGGTGTGCGGATTCACTACACAAATGGGGAAGAGCGATGTCACCAGAATGCGACTGCGGTACCCCTAGACAGACGATCCAACACATCCATGGTGAATGCTCCCTGCGAGCATATGCAGGGAACTGGTCCGACTTCCTGGAGGCATCCCCATCGGCGCTAGAATGGATCTCAAACCTCGATATAACCTTTTAACTGACCAATATAAACATAAATTATATTCATGATTGTTATAAGATTTTAATGTCTAACACTTGATGCATTAATGTAGCATGTATAGCCATACGCTAAATAAGTAAATCGGCCTTAATTTGAGGAAGGAATTTCTGAGAATGTACGTCTGGAATACAGCATTGTACGGTAGTGAAACATGGACTGTAGGAAAACAGGAACAGAAGAGAATCGAAGCATTGGAGATTTGGTTGTTTGGTTGGTTGTTTTGGGGGAAGAGACGAAACAGCGAAGTCATCGGTCGCAGCGGATTAGGGAAGGATGAGGAAGGAAGTCGGCCGTGCCTTTTCAAAGGAACCATCCCGGCATTTGCCTGGTGCGATTTAGGAAAATCACGGAAAACCTAAATCAGGATGGCCGGACGTGGGATTGAACCCTCGTCCTTCCGAATGCGAGTCCAGTGTGCTAACCACTGCGCCACCTCGCTCGGTGAAGCATTGGAGATGTGGTGCTACAGACAAATGTTGAATATTAGGTGGACTGATAAGGGTAGGAATGAGGAGTTTCTAAGCAGAATCGGAGAGGAAAGGAATATGTGGAAGACACTGATAAGGAGATGAGACAGGATGATAGGACATCTGTTAGTACATGAGTGACCTATTTCCATGGTACTAGAGGGAGCTGCAGAGGGCAAATACTGTAGAGGGAGACAGAGACTGGAGTACATCCGGCAAATAATTGAGGACGTAGGTTGCAAGTGCTACTCTGAGATGAAGGGGTTAGCACAGGAGAGGTTTTTGTGGCGGGCCGCATCAAACCAGTCGTAAGAATGATGACCAAAAAATAGTAATTGGCATTGTAATATATTAGACATCTTCAGGTACACAAGTATAAAGGATCTCGACTTTCATAGATGGTTTCGGTTACAACAGAAAACGTGAACCAAACATGACCTGATGATAGTTCCAACTGGGAACAGTTAGTACTAGTCGAAACAGTGTGAATTTTCATAGGTAACGGTTGATATGGAAATTAAGAAATAATTCAAATGTTGCACACGTAAACTTTGATATCGAAATAAATAGGCAATTCGGAAATACGCTGAAAAGGAAAAATAGGACAAATAAAACCCACATTTTGTGACGTACAATGGCCGAAAATGAATATACAGGGTGTTACAAAAAGGTAGGGCCAAACTCTCAGGAAACATTCCTCACACACAAATAAAGAAAAGATGTTATGAGGACATGTGTCCGGAAACGCTTAAATTCCATGTTAGAGCTCATTTTAGTTCTTCCACCTACGCTCAATGGAGCATGTTATCATGATTTCATACGGGATACTCTACCTGTGCTGCTAGAACATGTGCCTTTACAAGTACGATACAACATGTGGTTAATGCACGATGGAGCTCCTGCACATTTCAGTCGTAGTGTTCGTACGCTTCTCAACAACAGATTCGGTGAACGATTGGTTGGTAGAGGCGGATCAATTCCATGGCCTCCACGCTCTCCTGACCTCAACCCTCTTGTCTTTCATTTATGGGGGCATTTGAAAGCTCTTGTCTACGCAACCCCGGTACCAAATGTAGAGACTCTTCGTGCTCGTATTGTGGACGGCTGAGATATATTACACCATTCTTCAGGGCTGCATCAGCGCGTCAGGCATTCCATGCGACGGAGGTAAATGCATGTATCCTCGCTAACCGAGGACATTTCGAACATTTCCTGTAACAAAGTGTTCGAAGTCACGCTGATACGTTCTGTTGCTGTGTGTTTCCATTCCGTGATTAATGTGATTTGAAGAGCAGTAATAAAATGAGCTCTAACCTGGAAAGTAAGCGTTTCCGGACACATGTCCACATAACATATTTTCTTTCTTTGTGTGTGAGGAATGTTTCCTGAAAGTTTGGCCGTACCTTTTTGTAACACCCTATATAGATGACGAAATGTGGTGTGAGGTACCTGTGACAGATATTAGATTCGGTATCATCCCCGTGAGAAAGACCGCCTGCATAATGCTACTGCTCTGTTATTGGCTGCTGTGTTCGGAGCAAGGGCGCCAAAACGTTAAAGTATAGTTATTATTATTAGTTAAACTACTCATTGGAATGACTTCACTCTTCAATATAGGTATCTCTCAACAGCTGACTAGCAATCAGCCATTTTAGAATCATTAAAAATAATTTAAATCAAAAGCAAAAGACTGACGAAATTGCAGACGAAGCACTTCGGAAGCGTTCGGGTCACGCCTTTCCTTGGATAGCGCGCGAAGTGTTTCGGGCTGTTCGTCACTCTGGGTTAGGCAGTCGAGAAGAACAGACATGTTGTCTGTCGTAGGATGCGTTTCCAATTTCATATTTAAATTCCTGTTCGTCACTCTGGATTAGGCAGTCGAGAAGAATAGACATGTTGACTACTGTATGATGCGTTTCCAATTTCTTATTTAAGTTCCTGTTCGTCATTCTGGATTAGGCAGTCGAGATATGGAGTCATGTTGTCTGTGGCAGGATGTGTTTGCCAGTATTCTGTATTAAAAGATTCACTCTGGTAGTCATGAGGCACAGACACGTGACACAAATAGTGTAAAGATACATTTTCGTAAACATTGTGTTTGATCATGTACTTTGCTGTATCAGAAGGTGTTGTATTAAGATCATATAGTCTTCTCGTGTGGCTATATTAAAATATGCGAGTGGCATCCCAAAGAAGTGATACATTATTTCAGAACATAACGTCGCTAAAAGTCAGTTTCAGCCTCAAGATACAGAACCTACGACCTGCGTGCTGTTTTCTCCGCTGGAGACATCAACTTGAAGACAGCAGGTTAGTGAACTACAACAGAACCTTCGTATTCCACAGAGTGCAGTGTAAACAACTAGGCGCCTCACGTGTACTGCATGAAAAGAACAAATGTGCTCAGTGACCGTCATCTGAAGTAATGCAGAGTAGGTAAAGGAGGATGATCGTTATTAACACCAACAATCAATACATTCTTCCTTTCTTGCCGTAACAGATCGTAGCGATATGTCAGCATTACAGGCAGCAAGTAGATAACCTTGTTTTACTTTCCTGCCTTGCTTCTAGATCACATGATTTTATAACTTTCCTTACTTTCTTTTTCACTGCACTCACGATGAATCGTCTGTCCCTTCGTACGATCTGAAAACATTGTGGTGGCCGAAGATATACTTCCAATGGCTAATGGCTCACCGGTTATTGCACTGTGCACTGATTTTGACAAACAATAAAACAAAAAAAGTGTACAGATATATGTAACTGAAAACTATTATGAACTAGCGAAAAGATATTGATCACTTAAACGGCGGAAAACGAAACACTAATCGGTGTCAAAAAAACTCATTATACAATAAGGCTGATTTTTCGGCTGGGCAATACTTCCGCTGCCCATAGGCACTCTGCCGAAGTGAGCATATGGCAGGACTGCCTTCCCTCTCCCCGCCTCACCCCTCCCGCTGTGATTGCGTGACGCGCGGCGCGAGGAACTGTGCGGCAACCACGACGCCGCGCGACCTGGCGCAGTCGCGTGTCGCGTCCCAGTCGGCCGCGTCGCAATTTGGGAGGTCCCATTTGAACCTGTGAAGTCACAAAAACGCGCGCTGCGCTGCGCCGCGCCACGCGCGCTATACGCATCTAAATTTGCACCTAGCCTAATAAGTGTGTGTAGCTAGGTGTCACGTTTGTGTTTCATCGTCCAGATGATAGGAGAAGCTGAAGTCCAGTTCTGGAACATAACCTGCTCCTCTCCAATGGCACCAACAGGGCTTCTGGGGTTAACATCACTATCTGACCGATAAATTACAGTCATTCATTATACATGCTCTCACGTGGAATTTAATCCAGGACGTGGAGCAGTCTGGTGATGAGAAACTCTACTTCACCACCAGTCTAACCTTTTGTTGTGAAGCAATTGGTGTATTCAGACAGGTAGCCATCCAAGTATTGGTCGCTTCCGACGTTGCTTAACTTCGGTGATTTAACGAGAATAGGTGAATTCAACAATACAAGGTCACTGGTCATGTTTCAAAGATCAATGTCTCCCGTAACCTAATACTGTCACTACGGCCAGCGTCCATGGGACAGTTTGTGTACTGAGCAGTCGCTCACATGGATAACTGCGTATCCAGACAGGACCATCGACTTGGGGCAACAAGAACCGTCATTCATCTGACCACGCAAAAAGTTTCCATTAATCCACAGTCCAGTCTTCAACTTGATTATCCCATTTTTGGTAAAATCGTAACTGCAGACATCACTGGATCAATATAAAAACCTCTGCACTTGTCTGCACCCAGCCACTACAGTTGCGGTTATGAAAGTGAAATATGATCAGAGAGTCGAAAAGCACAGATACAACGAACACAGGCATTCATAACCAGTTCCAGGAGCCGTCAGTCTTCCTGAGGAAGCCCTTGCTCGATAACATCGCTGCAGTCAGTAACTGGAAGTATTTAGTGTCATGACCACAAATCAATTGAGACTTATCGGTTTCACTCCTCATAAAATTTCTTTGCCCCCGTCAGAGGATAATTGCCATAAGTGAACACATTCCGCTGTTGACCTGTCCGTGCTTGTCTGTTAGACAGACAAGCTGCCGCATGTTATCAGCACAACGAATAGGTTGCTTTATTCCCGTCCAAGCGAAGCTATGCCCTGCCCAAGTAGGCTAAAGTAATCTTGCTTACCTGCCCGTCTTCCCGCTGTGCTACGTTATGTCTCAGTTTATTCTGCACGTTTTCATTGTGGTGTTACGAACAAGTTTCGATAGTCGATGAAAACTCTTTTTAACCCGAATAATACAAGACGAAGCTCAAAGAAATATACAGAGTGTTACAAAAAGGTGCGGCCAAACTTTCAGGAAACATTCCTCACACACAAATAAAGAAAAGATCTTATGTGGACATGTGTCCGGAAACGCTTAATTTCCATGTTAGAGCTCATTTTAGTTTCGTCAGTATGTACTGTACTTCCTCGATTCACCGCCATTGGCCCAATTAAAGGAAGGTAATGTTGACTTCGGTGCTTGTGTTGACATGCGACTCATTGCTCTATAGTACTAGCATCAAGAACGTCAGTACGTAGCATCAACAGGTTAGTGTTCAGCACGAACGTGGTTTTGCAGTCAGTGCAATTTCTACAAATGCGGAGTTGGCAGATGCCCATTTGATGTATGGATTAGCACGGGGCAATAGCCGTGGCGCGGTACGTTTGTATCGAGACAGATTTCCAGAACGAAGGTGTCCCGACAGGAAGACGTTCGAAGCAATTGATCGGCGTCTTAGGGAGCACGGAACATTCCAGCCTATGACTCGCGACTGGGGAAGACATAGAACGACGAGGACATCTGCAATGGACGAGGTAATTCTTCATGCAGTTGACGATAACCCTAATGTCAGCGTCAGAGAAGTTGCTGCTGTACAAGGTAACGTTGACCACGTCACTGTATGGAGAGTGCTACGGGAGAACCAGTTGTTTCCGTACCATGTACGGCGTGTGCAGGCACTATAAGCAGCTGATTGGCCTCCACGGGTACACTTGTGCGAATGGTTCATCCAACAATGTGTCAATCCTCAGTCCAGTGCAAATGTTCTCTTTACGGATGAGGGTTCATTCCAACGTGATCAAATTGTAAATTTTCACAATCAACATGTGTGGGCTGACGAGAATCCGCACGCAATTGTGCAATCATGTCGTCAACACAAATTTTCTGTGAACGTTTGGGCAGGCATTGTTGGTGATGTCTTGATTGGGCCCAATGTTCTTCCACCTACGCTCAATGGAGCACGTTATCATGATTTCAAAGGGGTACTCTACCTGTGCTGCTAGAACATGTGCCTTTACAAGTGCGACACAACATGTGGTTCATGCACGATGGAGCTCCTGCACATTTCAGTCGAAGTGTTCGTACGCTTCTCAACAACAGATTCGGATGGATTGGTAGAGGCGGACCAATTCCATGGCCTCCACGCTCTCCTGACCTCAACACTCTTGACTTTCATTTATGGGGACATTCGAAAGCTCTTGCGTACGCAACCCCGGTACCAAATGTAGAGACTCTTCGTGATCTTATTGTGGACAGCTGTGATACAATACGCCATTCTCCAGGGCAGCATCAGCGCATCAGGGATTCCATGCGACGGAGGGTGGGTGCATGTATCCTCGCTAACGGAGGACATTTTGAACATTTCCTGTAACAAAGTGTTTGGAGTCACGCTGGTAGGTTCTATTGTTGTGTGTTTCCATTCCGTGATTAATGTGATTTGAAGAGAAATAATAAAATGAGCTCTAACGTGGAAAGTAAGCGTTTCCGGACACATGTCCACAAAACATATTTTCTTTCTTTGTGTGTGAGGAATGTTTCCTGAAAGTTTGGCCGTAGCTTTTTGTACACCCTGTATACCCTAAACTCTGTTTCCACAAAGCTCCAGCCTGCAATTTCCGGGATTTCTATGAACTGTGCATAGACATCTGTTATTATCACTTACCTCGTTAGACAAGAAGGGACTTGTCGAATACATGCCCTGCAGAATCGATGTTGTACAGCATTCCGTAAGTGGGCCAATACTATATTTAGTAGATGACCATAACGTTTTTGCTCACTGTTCTTCCTGGGCCAACTGGGTAAGTGTGCTATAACAAATGCATTGGTACAGGGCACCAGATGATCTACAAGGAGACATAGACAATTTCCTTAGTGTGTTCTTTATGGACCTGTGTGATAGAAGAGGGAATACATGTTAGCACAGCTGATAAATAAATAGACTCAAAATTCCAACTGAGTGTAGCCTGGAATACAGCAGCTGCTACCGTCACATGACGAGAAAAAAAAAAAAAGAATTTTCAGTAATTTGCGCCGCAACATAGAGGAGCATCCACCTAGCTACCAGTCTCTGATGTGCTTCCCACCATGGTGCTTGGAATTAGCACCCGTGACCTGATGTACGTATGGAGGTCTACCACATAGTTCCCCATAAGGGTTTTCCACTAACTAACATTTGAAAAATATCTATTATCTGGCAGTCTGTACTGTGCACCATTTACGTTTACCTTCCATATAAAGCTACATTCAGAGAACCACTTTCATGAGAGACTTTCTATTGCTTAAATATATGTCCAGTAATAACACATCCCTCGTTTACAGAAAATTTGATTTGTTGTTGTTACTTAACTTCCACTGTTGTGCCGATTTTGCTGCCCAAACATCAAAAATCGTCTCTTACTTATCGATTCATATTTCCTGATTAATTTCTCCAACGTCTCTTACTTAATTAGACTACACCCTACTATCCACACTTTACTTCTATTGATATTTATCTCACTATCTGTTTTCAAGACGCAATTCACTACATTTAACTGATAATCCGTTTTTCATCCCTATGAGAATTCTGTCATCTGCAAACCTTAAAATTCACCCTGAATTTTAATTTCCGTCGTTTTCTCGTTAGTTTCTTTCTCTCCTTGCTCTAATGACATACTGAGTGAAATGGAGAATACGACACAATTCTGCCTCAACCCTCGCTTAACTATAGCTTCCCTTTCATATCCTGCGAGTCTCGAATCTTCAGCCTGGTTTCTCTGTAAGTTCTAGATAACCTTTCGTGCTCTATATTTTCTTCCTGATAACAGCAGAGTTCCAAAAAATATATTGTAGTCATGGTGAAAAATTATTTCTAAATCTAATAATGCTATTAAAATTGGGTTGTCTTTCTTCACCCTATCTTAGAACGTTAGTTGTAGGATCTGTATTGCCCCGTGTGTTGCTGCATTTCTCCTAAACACAAACTTATGGCTTCTACCAGTCGTCCTGTCCTTCTATAGGTTAGTGTTTACCACGAGTTTTAAAACTAATTGATCGGTTGTACTCATACCTTTCAGCACCTGCCTTGTTTCATATCCGTGTTACTACATTTTTCTTCAAGTATGAGGGTATATCGTATGTCTCATACACCCTGCATGTCGTTTCCTCTTCTGTCAACTATAAAATTTACTTCCTCATGTGCCACTGATATTAAAATGGGTTTTTCCTTTTCATCGTTTTTGATTTATGCAAGCTACTGATTCATCTTCTGTTGTATTCGCGTTCACTATTTCGGATTGTCATTGTCTGTTGTTCCATTTACAACATTCAGCCATTAACGGATTTTTCAACTTAAGAAGGTCCTAACTCCTTAATTTACGACCAATGCGGGAAATTTTTCGCGTTTTAAAACCTTCCTGTGTTTCTACATCTCTTCCTACTATACAATTTTCTTTCAGGATTCTTAAACAGAATGTTTGCAGTGGTTAAATAGCGTACTGTGGAAAATTCTATGAGGTGGGATCCCTTTTCATTCCTTTCCTGAATCCATATTCTCCAACTCTTTTTCATCCTTTCCTCTTTTCACTACCGAATTCCAGTCTGATGTCACAATTAAATTTTCGTCTCCCTGTAAGTACTGAAGAATTTCTTTGATATGCGTGCACAAATTTTCAGTATCTCGTTATCGGCGAAGCTACTGGGGATTTGTACTTACATTATCAAAGACGGTTATGGCTGTGAGTCTATCTTGGCTGTGATTCACTATGCTGTTCACAGCAGTTCAACCACACTTCCATTTTCTTGTATATTACTAGACCTTTATCTTATACTAATCTGCTCAGAAATCCTATTTCTCTCTGCATCGCACTGCATCAAATCAAGCTGTATCTGAAGGACTCTAACCCACCAAGAAGATTAAGAGATGTAGCATTCCACCCTCTGAAACGTAGAAAGCCATTTTGGGGTGGGGTGGGTGGCAATTATCTCATTGAGCAAACCCTGTCACAGAGAGCTTATGACTCAAGGACCACGCTGCATTGACGAAGCGGCCAATTATGGCGATGTTAGTGTGTTTCTTGGTTCGCCTAACAATGAAAAACGCATTTTATACTGCACACCGACTGAAATACACAGAGATAGTTTCACTTACTTATGTTCCGTGGTAGTGGTTCGTTGTGTCAAAGCGATATAGTAACATCGCTTGTAGCTACCTGTATGTACCAGTTGGCGATACCCACCTTTAGCAGCGTTACTTAAACATCGATAGTTGACACATCCGATATTATCAATAGTATTTTTAAAAGTTATCGAGTGTTTAGCGCAGTTATATCAAATAAAAAATAGCTTTCTAAGAATTTTTATTGCTTAAAATACAACAATACAAGATATGCAAATTTTGTTTTATAAAATGTAATGTATTTAAACTCTTGCTTTTTAGTCTGTTGTTTAAAATACAATATTAAAAGATACAAATAAGGTGTTTAAATTCTTCTCCTTCAGTCTGTTTCGTTTTAAAGTAATTATTTATCCTGCCTTGGAGAAAACCCTCTCTGCTGGAACTGAAGTAGCTGGACACCACAAATGTTTAGTGTCCATTACAAGCAACATGCTATCACATTTTGCGCAATATTCTAATACACAAGCATACTTGTGTATTTTAAGTTTTTCAAAATACAGTAAAACTTCGTTAAAACGAATCCGAAGAGTCTGAAACATCAGGAGTTCGTGTTAAAAAAATTCGTGTTAAGTGAAAAACACAGATTTCAATTAGTAGACATGCACTACAGTACACTAATGTATAATACACAACACTATCAGTCACTTTATTGTAGACTTATAAAACTATAAAGTGATTGTAAAATCCAAGTATTCACAAATTATGTACGCTACTTTCTTGGAAAAAATTCGGTCATGGTTCGCTGACGTTCATGGGAACGATAATATTTTGTAATTTCACAACCAATTGTAATGATAGCGTCCGTAAACCCAGCAGTGACATCGGATGCTGAGGCGAACCGTTCTAAACAGTCCTAGGCTGTAAACATCTCCTGATGGATAGGTGGAATGGTATCTGTATTCTATTCCTCTTTACTTTCTTCTGATGGCCCTTCTTGCACCTCGTTCACAGCTTTTGGCACATCCGATTCCACAGAAGCACATACGGCAACATCGTCGTCTACACTAATGAATTCTTCGAAACTAACCCCAGGGTTCGCAACGTCCTGCAGAACTGTCCATTCATCAGGTGAAGTGGCATCTTCTAACTCATGGACATCTTCAGTGTTGCTTTATCTCCAAGCTCTGTTAAAGCACTTCCCTATATGATATGGCGATACTGAGTTCCAGGCTGCTGAGATGGCTTTTATTTCATCAAGCAGATTCCTATTTGGGGTTGCACTATTGTTTTCAGCAGCACGAATTGCAGCTCTTACAAGTCGCTTACCATAAGCTCTCTTTATGAGAGAGATTGTGCCTTGGTCCAAAGGCTGAAGGCGGCTTGTAGCGTTGCGTGGAAATAACTGAACCTTCATGTTGGATAGGTTCAGATCATGAACGTTACGGGCAGTACATCTGTCCAATGTAAGAAGAACATGTCTATTTTGAGCAACCATTCGACTGTTGAAACGAAGAAGCCACTTGCTGAATGATGTGCCATCGATCTAATCTTTCTTGTGGTGAGATGCAAGGTAAAGTGTCCATATTTATCGTTTTAAAACAAAGTGGTTTCTCGGATTTACCGATTACCCAGGAACGAAACTTCTCACTGCCGCCAGCATTACAGCACTGTACAACAGTCACACGTTGTTTGCTTCGTGCTCCACCGTAACACTTATCACCTTTTATCCTCAGGGTGTGATATGGAAAAAGATTATAGAAAAATCCCGTTTCATCCATGTTAAACGCATCACATGAGGCATACTTTTACCTCACTCGGTTGAATTCATGCAACCAGCTGTTTGCACTTTCTTCATCAACTTTCTTTGCTTCAGCACAAATTTTTACAGATGAAATTGAACGTCTCTTTTGGAACCGATACAACCAACCAACAGAACAACGAAAGGCTTCGATGCCCGTATCTTTAGCAATATCATTTGCTTTGACTGAATCACAGGGCCAGTTAAAGGTATGTTAGATGCACGCAATTGATTGAACCATTCTAGCAGTAACCTCTCGATGTCTTCATACTTGGCGGTACGAAGTCGTTTAGATTTGTTTCCAGAACCTGATGTCGCAGCATTATTAATTTTTTCTCGATTCTTAATAATCGTAGATAAAGTAGATTTAGGTATTCCAAAGTGCTGTTTTCTTGGTACCACGGTCCACTTCATCTAGAATCTTCAGCTTTAACTGTACATTTAGAGCTGTCTGTTTCCTCTTTGCCATTTTCGCGAGCTACGGTACCGGTTGTAGCTGTAGTTTTTATTCAGTATTCCAACTCGATACGGCTACGACTAACAGAGCACCTGTCAAATCTGGCACTGAGTACATTCGTAAATGCCGGTGCACACATTATTCAATGTCTTACAATGTACAGCATACGCTGATTGTTGAGGTGATAATCGCTGCTACCGACCTGCAATACGTTAAAAACGAGTCAACAATAAGTATAATTACCTATGTAGCTACATTTCCTACATTCATTTCGGGAAAAAAATTACGCTTTAGAATACTCTTAAGATCGGAAGTTGGTGTTACAGTGAAATTTAATTACGCTAGGAACTGAAACAGAGTTCGTAATTCGCCTTAACCGAAATTCGTGTTAACCGATAAAATATACCATAACAACTTACGTATTCCTGGCGGGACCAATATTATTTTTGCGTTAGGCGCGAGTTCGTCTTATGCGAGTTCTTGCTAACGAGGTTATATATACTGTATTAACGTAGGTCAATTACGGAATCACTGACTGCTGTAACGACATCGACGTTGCTCTCTTCCTAATTGGGTAAAAAAAAGTAGATTATCCGATTTCAAACTTTTAGACATGTCCGTAGACGTATTAGCACTGCTCATGGATGCTGCTGTTTCAGGTGTCATTCTTGTAGTTGATGCGATGATAGCATACTCTTTCTGAAATACTTATGCATCGTTCCCTGCCTCTTAAAATGTCCTGAAACAAGTTTTTTAAAGCTAGGATCTAATAATGCCACAAGCATATTAACAGTCAATGAGTTAAATGGTTTCACTCTTTCATTGACTGATTTAATCAAGGAATCCAGAACACATCGTCCTTCATTAGTTGTTAAAGTACCTTCCAAATCTGAAAACTTTGCAGCAATACCTCGTATAAGAAGTATAATTAAGGAAGCAGTGATATATGACTCCCCTGAGATTATTGTCGTTGCTACTTCAAAAGGTTACAGAAGATCTAATACCTCTTGTACAGCTAAGTAGTTTTCTGCTGTGAGGATAGGCAGTGCTTTTCAACTTTCATTGATCGGAATCTCAAGCTCTAGTCGTCCTTTCAGTATTCTTTTGAGCGTGTAGCATGAGCTGTTCCATCGAGTCCGCACTTCTTGTATCAGTCTCAGTTCTTTTTTGTTTCCTCTTTTTTGAACACTGCTCAGTTTATCACTGGCTAGTGTAGAGTTATGAAACAAAGTCCCAATAGCCTTTGTTTTCCACAAAATTTTAGAAAATGTTTCTGCTTTAAAACAATCTTGTGCTGTTAAGTTGATGTAATGGGCAAAACAGGGTGAATGTCGAATCCTTAATATTTAAGCAGCTTTTTCATAACTTCAGCGTTGTCTGTAACCACTACTATTGTCTTATCATGAATATTCTGTTCCAGTAAGATTTGATTGAAGACCTGCAAAGAATTTTATATTAAACTAACTTGCCAGTATGCCCGAAATTTTGCATAATATTGTCTAAAAATTTCTTTTTTTCACAGTCTTGTTATCTGAAAAATTACTTTCATTCATAAAAAATAATTCTCGTAAAAATGTGACAATGTGTTACTAATCGATGTTGCGTTGAGCTTCACCATCTTAGCAGCACGAGGAAAGCAAGAAGAAGAAGAAAAAGAAGAGGAAAGTCACCGTAAGAAATAGGGATGATAGAGGGGAAATGTTTACCGGTCTGCCATGCAATGCTGCTACCTTAGTTGTGTATGCTTGCTGATGAACTGCGGAAGATATGGTATAAACGGCACACGGGAATAACAAGATTGCGTTGAAGAGACCAAGGATGGCTTCTTCACCCATGATGCCTTTTCTCAGTTGAGTCGACACTCAGTACAAAACGAAAGGGCCATCACTACACAGCAGTGCTACATCGCTGAGATCGGTAACACTTGTGATCTTAGTGCAGTCGACATAAAGTGTGTAGCTTGTAGAAGTCTTGTTGGGTGTTTCGCCTTTCGTCGAGGGAAGCTCAAGGAGAGGTAGAAAGAGCACAATATTTTATTAATGAAGGATAAGGAAACTTGCGGCAAGAGACTGCAGTGCTGGCACCTTCCTTCACCCATCATATCGATGTATTCCTATAATACCAGTATAAGCGCAGAGTGCAGAGAATGCACTTGACAGAACCTGACAGATAGCGTTTCGTCGGCTTCACTGTAGTGGCGACACAACAGTTTCCATTACACATTAGCTGAGAGTTTTCGATTACCACTGCAAAGTTCCGATTCGGTTAGTACGGCCTACATTTACAACTTGCTATGTTTAGTCTTTTTTGGCAAATATTTGCATTCATATTAACGCCATTTTAAAGCACCGAAAGTTTTAGTTCTGTTCCGTTTCGCTAACACAATGGAAGCACTTCCGAACAAATAACACAACAAAACACGTTGTTTACATACTCGGAAGACAGCAGCACAGTCATTGCAACGCCACTGCCAGCAGATTTTGCTGTGCTGTATAAATTTTGTTTCAGACGGTGTTGGGAGTTGGCGTTCGTTTCTCACGTATTAATCTGCTATTATTAGTCTGCTATCGCACAAACGCCCAAGTGAAAACTTTGGGCGTGGAAGTAACGATGTTTTCAGAAAGCAAAAAAATGGTTCAAATGGCTCTGAGCTTCAGAAAGCACATTATAGAGACATCCATGTTCAAATGAGTTGCTTGTTTGTAGTAATGAATGTGTTGTGGTCCTGAGACTGGTTTGATGCAGCTCTCCATGCTACTCTATCCTGTGCAAGCGGCTTCATCTCCCAGTACCTACTGCGACCTACATTCTCCTGAATCTGTTTAGTGTATTCATTACTTGGTTACCCTCTACGATTTTTACCCTCCACGCTGCCCTCCAATACTAAATTGGTGATCCCTTGATGCCTCATAATATGCCCCACCAACCGATCCCTTCTCCTAGTCAAGTTGTGCCACAAATTTCTCTTCTCCTCATTAGTTATGTGATCCACCCATCTAATCTTCAGCATTCTTCTGTAGCACCACATTTCGAAAGCTTCTATTCTCTTCTTGTCCTAACTATTTATCGTCCATGTTTCACTTCCATACGTGGCTACACTCCATACAAATACTTTCAGTAACGATTTCCTGACACTTAAATCTATACTCGATGTTAACAAATTTCTCTTCTTCAGAAACACTTTAATTGCCATTGACAGTCTACATTTTATATCCTCTCTGCTTCGACCACCATAAGTAAGATCTAGCAGTGTACGATCTGTTAACACTGAGGGCAGACGTAGCAGTAGCAAACGACACGTAGCCAAGGAAAGCCAATTGTGGAACGTCTTGTACAAGACGCGCTTGCATCCTTTCTGTTTTAGAAAGTACAATACCTCTCAGTTGATCCCTCAGCAACGTGAAATTCTGACAGTGGTATCTAAACCAAGTTGTTAAGATTCCTGACCTCCAAATGTGCATTTTGTTTGCTGATGAGGGTGACCTTCCCCAGCACGTGAAATTCTGACACTGATATCGAAACCATATTGTAAGCATCCACGACTTTCAACCGTTTCTTGGTTACTGATGAGGCTGCTTCCACACCGAATATTCAACAGCCACAACAGCTACGTCTGTGAGTTGGAAAACGCTAAGACTAGTCGTCTGCTACACCAACCAACAAAGATTTACCATTAATGCATAGACTGGTATTATTCGCCACCATCTGACTAAGCTTAACTCTATCGGTAGAGGAAATTACTGGAACGTAGTCGGTGAAGTAAATTTTTGCAGTTAGAAATATTAGAAATAGTCCCGCTAGCAATAATGCAACGATTGTGATTCTACCTTGTCAGGACCCCTTCACCTTTCGCTAAAATTTAGACAATGTTTTCCTCAATTATTAGATTTGGATGAGTGGTCAACCAGATTATTACCGACCTTACTCTTATGGACCTCTTTTCGTGCTTGGATATGAAGCGTCTGGAGTACGATACAACGATAGCATCTCCATAAAAGCTGGTTCACTGTCTAGCTGAAGCTGTACCCATTATTCATGGAACACCTGGTTGTTACGGACGTGCTGAGACAGCCATTAGCACGCAGACGCCAGTAGTGCACAAATGTAAAGGCACGTTCTTTTCAGCATCATCCCTAAGACAATATTCATTATACGACAGTTTGAACACCGTCCCTGAACAGCACTAGTGGAGAAGCGGCGCATCTGTAACGTTACGTTCTGTGTCCTCCAAACAGACAAATTTTTTGAATACATAGTCTTTTTACACTTTACGTTTCCGCTAATGCTCGTCTTCCCTGTAAATAGCAGCGGGAAAAGGTTTAGGCTTTAGCTGGTTAATTCAACTTGTTTTCTACAAATTCATTTAATTTTAGGTATGATTTTTTATGAGCTGTTGCAAAGTAAAGCAGTATCCAACTTAAAACTACTTCACCACAGCGAATTCAAATGAGGCTTCGAACTATTTACCTATCTACATTACTTTTGTCCATTAATCCGGAGCTACACACTAAAACTGATTTGGAACAGCGCATAATTAAACTATATTTTCATATAAAATTTTCTCCAGTGGATAATGTGTAGAGAAAGAGTGAAGAAGTTGAGACAATATTTCATTATGCTGTTGCCAGGAAGAAACGGCAATGACAATATCGTCCACGTAAGTTGTAATCCTGTCTTTCAAATGAGGTGGCAACACAGTATTTAGTCCACTGATAAAGGCTGCAGATGAGATTGTTAACCCAAAGTGGAATATGCAAAATTGGTAGCACTGACCAAAACAGAGAAAAGCTGTGTATTTGCAGCAGTTGGGGTGTAATTCTATTTGGTAAAAATTGGACCGAATATCTAAGGAGGAAGAAACAGATACGCCGTGAAACTGTTGTAAGATTTCATCTACATCTACATACATACTCCGCAATCCACCATACGGTGCGAGGCGGAGGGTACCTCGCACCACAACTAGCATCTTCTCTCCCTGTTCCACTCCCAAACAGAACGAGGCAAAAATGACTGCCTATATGCCTCTGTACGAGCCCTTATCTCTCTTATCTTTGTGGTCTTTCCTCGAGATGTAAGTTGGCGGCAGTAAAATTGTACTGCAGTCTGCCTCAGATGCTGGTTCTCTAAATTTCCTCAGTAGCGAGTCACGAAAAGAACGCCTCCTTTCCTCCAGAGACTCCCACCCGAGTTCCTGAAGCATTTCCGTAACACTCGCGTGATGATCAAACCTACCAGTAACAAATCTAGCAGCCCGCATCTGAATTGCTTCTATTTCCTCCCTCAATCCGACCTGATAGGGATCCCAAACGGTCGAGCAGTACTCAAGAATAGGTCGTATTAGTGTTTTATAAGCGGTCTCCTTTGCAGATGAACCACATCTTCCCAAGATTGTACCAATGAACCGAAGACGACTATCCGCCTTCCCCAGAACTGCCATTACGTGCTTGTCCAAATTCATATCGTTCTGCAATGTTACGCCCAAATATTTAATCGACGAGACTGTGTCAAGCGCTACACTGCTAATGGAGTATTCAGACATCACGGGATTCTTTTTCCTATTCATCTGCTTTAATTTACATTTATCTATATTTAGAGTTAGCTGCCATTCTTTACACCAATCACAAATCCTCTTCAAGTCATCTTGTATCCTCCTACAGTCAGTCAACTACGACACCTTCCCGTACACCACATCATCATCAGCAAACAGCCGCACATTGCTATCCACCCTATCCAAAAGATCATTTATGGAGATAGAAAACAACAGCGGACCTTCCGCACTTCCCTGGGGCACTCCAGATGATACCCTCACCTCCGATGAACAATCACCATCGAGGACAACGTACTGGGTTCTATTACTTAACAAGTCTTCGAGCCACTCACATACTTGGGAACCAATCCCATATGCTCATACCTTAGGAGTCTGCAGTTGGGCACCGAGTCAAACGCTTTCCGGAAGTCAAGGAATATGGCATCCATCTGATACCCTTCATCCATGGTTCGAAAGATGTCATGTGAAAAAAGGGCGAGTAGCGTTTCGCAGGAGTGATGCTTTCTAAAGCCGTGCTGATGCATGGACAGAAGCTTCTCTGTCTCAAGGAAATTCATTATATTCGAACTTAGAATATGTTCGAGAATCCTGCAACAAACCGAAGTTAAGCATATTGGTCTGTAATTTTGAGGATCCGTCCTTCTACCCTTCTTATATACAGGCGTCACCTGCGCTTTTTTCCAGTCACTAGGGACTTAACGTTGGGCAAGAGATTCGCGATAAATGCAGGCTAAGTAAGGAGCCAATGCAGTAGAGTACTCTCTGTAAAACCGAATTGGAATCCCATCAGGACCTGGCGATTTATTTATTTTTAACCCATTCAGCTGCTTCACAACCCCAGGGATGTCTATCACTATGTCCTCCATACGGGAATCTGTACGAGACTCAAACGGCGGTATGTTTGTACGATTCTCCTGCTTGAAAGATTTCTCAAATGCTAAATTTAAAATTTCAGCTTTCGTTTCGCTGTCTTCCGTTGCCAGGCCAGACTGATCAGTGAGTGACTGGATGGACGCCTTCGACCCGCTTACCGATTTTATGTAAGACCAGAATCTCCTTGGGTTTTCAGCAAGATCTTTTGCTAAGGTATGACGGTGGTAGTGGTTGTACGCTTCGCGCATCGCTCTTTTTACAGCAGCACGAATCTCTACTAACTTTTGCCTGTCCTCATTCTCCCGATCTTTCTTGTACCGCGAGTGCAACTGCCTTTGCTTCCTGAGCATTCTCTGAATTGCGCTGTCAAACCACGGTGGGTCTTTTCCGTCCGTAGCCCGCTTTTTCGGCACATACTTGTCCAATGCGTGATTTACAATGTGTTTAAAATTTGCTCATAATTCTTCCTCGTCCATCGTACCGGGAGTAAATGAAGTTGATTCATTTACTATGTGGGATGCTAACAACTGCTTATCTGCTCTTTCTAGTAAGAATACTCTCCTAGCCTTCTTGACCGACTTTTTAACTTTCGTAACCATAGTCGTAATGACAACATCATGATCACTAATCCCTGTCTCAACACTGACACCGTCGATGAGGTCTGGGTCTGTTCGTGGCTACCAGATCTAAAATATTTCCATTACGCGTTGGCTGTCGATTTAGCTGCTCAAGAGAGTTTTCGGATAACGTGTTCAAGTAATTCACACGACGGATTGTCTGTACCACTTATAATGAGTCCATAGACATCCCAGTCTATACTAGGTAGGTTGAAGACGCCTCCGACTTATATAGCATCATCCGGGTACTTCTGCGATAAAGAGTGTACACTCCGTTTGAATGATTCTAGAACTGTCACGGTGGAACCTGGTGGCCGGTAATAACACCCCACAATTAACTTTATTTCTCCTAGCCCTGTTAAACGTGTCCAGATAACGTCACAATCACACTCTACTTCGACCTCAGTAGACACATCCAAAGTTAGTGGCCTATCCGTCTCTGGTATGATGTTCGTACTGATCTGTCCTGAATGCAAAACAATACGAATTGAACCAACCCGTTTAGGCACAACATGTATTGTGGAATTGTATGACTGGTAGCAGTTTCGATAATATTGTGAGCTTCCATAGATTGGATTTCCTGTATGACTTTGTCACGGTGATTGGGCTCCGAGCATTATGGAACTTAACACCTATGGTCATCAGCCCCTAGAACCTAGAACTACTTAAACCTAACTAACCTAATGACAGCACACAACTCCCAGTCATCACGAGCCAGAGAAAATCCCTGACCCCGCCGGGAATCGAACCCGGGAACCCGGGCGCGGGAAGCGAGAACGCTACCGAACGACCACGAGCTGCGGACATGTCACGGTGAACTAGCAGTATCGGATAAGGTGGAACAGCAAAAGGGGTATGGTGTTTTACTTGAAATCCATATAAAAATATTTAATTGTGCCTGGAGCCGTGTCATAAACATGGGAAAACTCAGTTAAAATGGCATGTAAATCTTCCTTTTCTTGAACTGAAGCTGAATCAACTACTTTGATTTTATGATGGATAGTGTTAATAATGTCTGGTGTCGTATCGTCATTGTCAATGTTAGGGGAAGGAACAAAAAACGACGTCAGTGCTACGTCCGACGGGAGCTGAGACTGAATGTAATTAATTTTGTTAAGGTCTTGTCAGCTTCTTTTTATTACAATAAGAACAAAAAAATTGTATGACAATCGAACTACTGTAATTCCAGCGTTGGTTTATGTTTTACAGTCAAAAGATAGAAGGTGACTTGTAATGAAGTTGTATGGAAAAGGATCGGCGGTATGTAATCTTAAGCATTAAACACACCTGTATCTTGTTATTCAGTACTTTTGCTTCTGTTAGCTGACTACAAATTCAGAATAACTCTATCAAATCAACATCGTTTATGCAATAACAGTTCTTAATGTGTCAACATTGGTTCGCTTCATTGTGAATGCACAAATACTCAGTGGCAAAATGAGAGCCTTTCTATTGGACACCACTGCGGCGACTTGCTTGTTTTTACCTATCCCATCTATCCAACCAGGGAAAGAGGACTTACAGTTTAATGTGGAGTTACACATCGTTGAGAGGCTGAGATTACATCGAAATTTTTGGTAACATTTGGTTATGTTATTAAAAAGACCGTTTTCGGCATACGCTTAGGACATTTTCAGGCAGCACCATCAGCAGAAATTGACGATGTATAGAACAGTCTGTTGACCTCAATCGCTGAATCTGCAGTTTCAGCGACTGAGGTCAACTGACCGTTCTACACATCATCAACTTCAGCTGATGGTGCTGTCTGATAATGACCTACCATCGCGATCAAGACTGTTTTTTCACTGATTTTAAATATCACTGAAGATTCTGAAAATATTTATCCTCATTTTCTTTGCGCTTGCTTAGTATCTGATCCTTTTATTATATGGCAGTCTATTGTGATTCAGATTACCCAAATGAACTCTTTTTAACCTTCGAAGAGCAAACAGGTGGGAAGGCAAATAGCGATATTATGACAGTTTTATTCGTTTAGCTCCAATAACATTAGAGATTGCTTCATGATAGTAGGCAACACTTTCTTTATCTTCTAGGACAGTCTGTTTAAATACACTAAATGAAAATAATTCTCCTACTTCACAGGAAACAAAACCTTATGTGTTGTGACACTACGCATTTTGTTGGGTTAGCAGTGGACCTCAGCAAAGCTTTCACACTTTCATTGTTTTAAATAATGACAATATTTGCAATAAATGTAATCGATAGGTGAAGGTAGTTGAGGGAATGAAGAGAGAACATCTTTAAACATGAACCATATAGCATTAAATAATAATGTTGAATTTACAAACATCCATGTATATATGTTTTCATGTGCCAAAAAATAGATTCTACATTCGGAATTTTTTCTCAGCTTGCACGAGCAGAGATGCAGGACTATCAGTAAGGCCACATAACCTATAACTTTAACATGACAAACATTTTCTATTACAGTAAGCATGTTAGGCCATAGAAAAAAATAGATAAACCACAATTCAAGGTGAAAAAGACAATTAGTTTAGGACTACCACAGTGATATTAGTTATTATCTGCAAAGAGTATACAAATTATACAGTTAATAAGTACTTTAAAATAAATACAATGCTGTTTTTGATAAGGTAATATCAAATGGGACTCTTTTATTTGTGACTAATAAATTAGCTTATCAAGATATAGGAATGAAGCTGGGCATCCCTGATGCCCTTTTGCCTATGATAGATAAAAGTCTCTTTTATGTTAAAATTTTGCCCAAATAGTAGTAACATTTTATATTCAATGTCAGAAGCCAGTTAAAAAAACCTTTCTAATGATACTTCATTATTCATCCCTCTACAATTAGTATGTGTTGAGATAAAAGGGATGTTCACTTGAGAAATAATACATATGGTCCTTGGCTGAGAATACCATGTTCTAGTGACTAGATAACAAAACGCCGGGTATCTCAGAAGCAGAAATAGATGGACACTGAGCAAGTAATTCTCATCAATTTGTTCTCAAATACAGGTAAACTATAACATGCATACTAGGCCACCTGCAATCTCTGTGCCTGGCACTGTGGTTAAATAGTTACATGCTTAACAAGACTCATCACTGCAGGTTGAGAAATACTGTGAAATCCTCAGCTACTTAAATTCGTTTTCTGCTCCAACATACTACATGAGTGCTGCCAGCAAGCCCACTATTGATGCATTCTTTGGCAGGCAGGCATATGTAGTGATATAAGTACACTGCCTCACAAAAGAAGTGAATCATGTGAAAGACTTGGTCAAATGTCAGTGTAACTTCATGCACATACACACCATCGACGAGTACGTAAATGACTGGACATGTACTTCTCTCTGATAGATAATATGGCATTGCTTCTTGAAAAAAGGAACGTAACATTCCGCCAGTGCGGGCGGTATTTGCTTCGTGATACATTACCCGTGTTAAAATGGAACGTTTACCAATTGCGGAAAAGATCGATATCGTGTTGATGTATGGCTGTTGTGATCACAACGCCGAACGGGCGTGTGCTATGTATGCTGCTCGGTATCCTGGACGACATCATCCAGGTGTCCTGGCCGTCCACCGGATAGTTATGTTATTTCAGGAAACGGGAACTGTTCAGCCACATGTGAAACGTCAACGACGACCAGCAAAACATGATGATGCCCAAGTAGGTGTTTTATCTGCTGTCGCGGCTAATCCGCACATCAGTAGCAGACAAATTGCGTGAGAATCGGGAATTTCAAAAACGTCGGTGTTGATTATGTTACATCAGCATCGATTTGCACCCGTACCATATTTCTATGCAGCAGGAATTGCATGGCGACGGCTTTGAACGTCGTGTACAGTTCTGCCACTGGGCACAAGAGAAATTACGGGACGATGACAGATTTTTTTGTACGCGTTCTATTTAGCGACGAAGCGTCATTCACCAACAGTGGTAACGTAACCCGGTATAATATGCACTACTGGGCAGCGGAAAATCCACGACAACTGCGACAAGTGGAACATCAGCGACCTGGGCGGGTTAATGTATGGCGCAGCATTGTGGGAGGAAGGATAATTGGTCCACATTTTATCGATGGCAATCTAAATGGTGCAATGTATGCTGATTACCTACATAATGTTCTACCGAGGTTACTACAAGATGTTTCACTGCATGTCAGAATGGCGATATACTTCCAACATAATGGATGTCCGGCACATAGCTCGCGTGCGGTTGAAGCGGTATTGAATAGCATATTTCATGACAGGTGGATTCGTCGTCGAAGCACCATACCACGGCCCGCATTTTCACCGGATCTGACGTCCCCGGATTTCTTTCTGTGGGGAAAGTTGAAAGATATTTGCTATCGTGACCCACCGACAATACGTGACAACATACGTCAGCGCATTGTCAATGCATGTGCGAACATTAAGGAAGGCGAACTACTCGCTGTTGAGAGGAATGTCGTTACACAAATTGCCAAATGCATTGAGGTTGACGAACATCATTTTGAGCATTTATTGCATTAATGTGGTATTTACAGGTAATCACGCTGTAACAGCATGCTTTCTCAGAAATGATAAGTTCACGAAGGTACATGTATCACATTGAAACAACCGAAATAAAATGTTCAAACGTACCTACGTTCTGTATTTTTGTTTAAAAAACCTACCTGTTACCAACTGTTCGTCTAAAATTGTGAGCGATATGTTTGTGACTATCACAGCGCCATCTATCACAAAGCGAAAAAACTGGTCCAACTAAAACATTCGTATTTCTTTACGTACTACACGAATATGTAATAAAAATGGGGGTTCCCATTTTAAAAAAACGCAGTTGATATCCGTTTGAGCTATGGCACTGCCATCTAGCGGGCCAACCATAGCGCCATCTGGTTTCCCCCTTCAAGTTAGACGAGTTGCGTTCTTTGTAGTTTTTTCGTTTGATGCTTATTTCGTGAGATATTTGGCCCGGTCACTATCAATGGCCCACACTGAATAAGAAAAGAACTTTTGTTTCTTTGTGCTTAGCTTCTCTTCCGACTTCTTGGTTCTGACATCCTAGCTGAAGGTCGCATATAGATCATGGTATGTATTTAATATAACTATACGTAGTCTAATTAAAATTTTTGTTATATATATATATATATATATATATATATATATATATATATATATATATATATATATATATGTCTGTACCCAATGCAACATGCATTTTTGTTAGTAGCAAGAAAGTACCTTCCCTGCCACTTATTTAATTACGAAATAATTAAATGTTGCCCTGGCCATTTTGAGTAAGTGCATTGTTGAAGCGACGCCATTGGCGTTAAAAAGATAAAAACTTTCTTAACTGTCATTTGATTCTGAAAGTATTGAAAGTATTTATTCTCAGTAAATAGAAAACGGCGTCTTATAATATTTTCCATTTCATTTTAGTCAAGAGGTACAGTTTTATTGAAAATAATTATTTCAATTGTATACACTGCCATTGCACGTAATCAGCTATACTGGAGCATGAAGTTTCACAGAGAAAAATAAATAATTAGTTGAGTATTGTGTTTAATTTGCTCATTGTGTAACATTAAAGAAAGATATTTTTTTCCATTGTGAGGAAGACGGATGTCTTCACGTTAGAATACGTATGATATTTATGGCGATAATACCCTGAGAAAAAATTAGCCATGGCATTTAACGAAATAAAAGAGATTTTTCAACAACACGTTTCATTAAAAATTAAACAGATTATTTTATTTCATTCACTTTTCAAAATTTTACGCGATAGTAGAATGGCCGCCACAGTGCATTGTGTAGTTTAGTGTTGTTATCAGGCACAGTAGGGTTTACAAGGGGTGTGAACAGCATCAGATTTTGATTGAGCACAGTGAAGGACACAGAGATGCTGCATACTCACTTGGGACAGCATTGTCAACGCCTGACTGTATTTGAAAGATTTCCTTTCATCCAGCTGGTTAAATCATCCAGTTTCCAGATTCGTGGGGCATTCAGATGGAATAGTGGCCTGATGTGGGATTGAATGGGAATGTGAGGGCAGGCATCTTCATCATCAAAGTTCCAGATGACTACACCTGACCATCACAAGGGAGAATATCTGTGTTGTGCTCCAAGCATATTATATTCCTTTGACATCTATGCCTGCCATCACAAAACAAGTAACAGACTCCTTACAACAATCTGAGTCATCCCACACCATTTGATGGACACTAATAGCAGCTGAACTAGGTAATTACCATTCCCTGAGTAGGCTCCAGTTAACACTACAACAGAAATGGCACTATTGGAGTGTTGCTGTGACCAGGAAGCATGGGTTGCCGATGAATGGAATGGTGTCACACTGTGTTCAGCAATTGATTGCAGCTCTGCACTATCCTGGACGACTATTGATGATGAGTATAGCTGTGACCTGAGGAAAGGTCCAATTCTTCCAACATTCTTGATGGCACCGTGGTGTTACTCCTGGTGTCATGGTGTGATGGAAACTGAGGGATTTCTGCCAGCACAACGGCACATTGTGGACATGTTGTGTTCTCATGATTTGCCTTTTTTGCGACTGTATCTCGGAGACATTTTTCAATACGACAATGTTGTTTCACACATAGGTCTCTGTGAAATGTCTTCCTGACGTAGAAGTGGTACTACATGTGTGGTACCAGCTTGACCATTAATTTCATTCCAGAGCCAGTATCCAGGATGACGGGACCATTTGCCGCATTTGTGGGCCAGCTTGCCTGAAGGGCTGATACACAGCTTTATGACACCCTTGCCACCTGAATCAGTACATGCATCCATGTCACAAGGCTTACAATGTCATACTGATATGTGGGCTCATACTGACAAGTTCTTCATAAATCTGACTCAGTTTTGTAATCACTGCTACATGTCACATGCCCTCTCAACACGTTATGTTTCATTTAATTTTGTCCTCTCCCTATGCATTCTTCACTTTTTATGTCAGGCAGTGTAGTTAAGCAGAATTTCTGCTGGCATTTGGGCATCTACATGGTTTGCTCTGCACTTGCATATAGCCCAGCAGTGTTAACATAATGATGGGCACGCCAAAAACTTCGTCCTGCATTAGAAAAAACTACTAAAATGCTATATTCAGTTAGTTAGAAAATCCCACAAATGACACACTAAAATGCATTAATTTTGCTGAAGAAATATTCTTCATCTGCTGCTGCAACATTCTGAGAAAAATTGGTAACAGACATTATCATCACACATCAAAAGTACTGTTTCATGGTTGCCTGATATGTGAATCAATTCTTTCCTTTTTTAACTGGAGTCATAGTAGCTCAGTCGTACTTTTGATAAGCTGACTTTCAGGAATGATTAAGGATGCCACTAAGCAGTAAGGCATTTCACTGCAAGACAAGGATCTCTGTGGATGCATGGTGCAGGTGTGCTCGTGGAAGTAGTAACACTTCAGTGTTGTGATTGGCCTGACAAGCTTTTTATTAGGAGAAAGTGTAGGCTATGTGCTACAGTTTGACATCTTCTATATAACATAACTATGGTCAGCTGGCCCACTCGCAGGTATCTAGTCTGGTGCTGTACTTAGCTCATCTTATGGCCACAACACACATTCAATGAAATCGTCTTTGAAGAATTATTGTTTTGGAGTCTATTGCAAAATATGATTTCAGATTCAATGAAAAATGTTAAGACTTTCATAGTCTCCCTAAACAAAAGTTTGTGATGACATCACTAGGTAAAATACACTCGCTTACTGAGCAGCAATAACAACTGAAGACCTTGACAGTTACCTGCTTGTTGCACTTCCTGATATCTAACTGCCTTTCTTGCACTTTTTGGTGAAGACAGTAGAGACAGTCATTGAAATCTTGATAACATAACAAAATTCCATATGAGCAAAAACATTTTGTTTCAGTTTCATGTTATGTTCACTTAAATCATGGAACATTTAAACTTTCTTACTTTAAATGACATATGCAATATTTTTTACACTTTGTATGGTGACATTCAGACACTTGAAGGCACTAACAAGATTCTGCAGGTAATACAAACTTAGAATAAGTAAAAAAGATATTCTTTTGTCTCATATTTTTAATATCAATTCTATAATTTCCAATCCATTTTAATTACCAGGCAAATAAAACACAAAAATACATAAACGTTTCATGAAATAGTGGAAAGGCTGACAAGTATGTGAATTTTTAACCTTGGACGGTTCTCTAAATAGTCAAGCACAGCATTGCATGTTGAGTGTAATGATAATGTCCTCCTCATTTTCTTCTTTTATTTATAAAACAATTGAAATTTATACTTTTACAGTTCTCTGAAATGAAATTCTGTACACTTCGAGTTTTGTAACATTCAGGAAACATAGATTGATAAATTTGTAAAGATATGTTGCACATGGACAAAATATATACTTACAAAATTACACAGTTTCTCATAAAGAAGCTTATCTAAAACTCATACTAATGCAATTCGACAATAGTAAATATCATCTTATTTACTGGGCATAGCGAGCGCCACTGAAAAACTGGATGGAAATAACTTTTTTTCTACTTAGTTACAACACTAAATTAATCTTTTATTCATATTTACACATGCACTCATTTCACTGATTTCTCATATCACGCACCATACAGTAGTAGAGTTTATCCCCCCAGTTACCCTGGGGTATAACTCGTCTTTCATTTCCATCAAATGAGTGATATTTTTATCGTCCAAGACGCCTTTCTGATTATATTTACATTTCTAACAAACTAAAAACATTTTTTTGGAGTTGAGTGTAAACTTTTCAGTTTCTTTGTCTCGTTCAATGTTGAGAAGCCCAGCGCCTTTGGTGATGCCGAGTTGATCGCTCCACTTAGGTAAGTCGGTACTGCCTCTTGCGACCAAGTTTTGTTACAAAAACCTGTCGGAACTTCAGCGGGGCACTACATGTGTTTTAACGTGGAAAAACGGACGTTCACGTTCACGGTGGCGGATAGTCACGAGGCAGACGTATTGAGCTGGCTGGGATTGCGTCGCGCTCTTGCGCTGTCCACTGGGTCGAAGGTCGCCATGCGGCTACTGACGGCCCAGGAAGACGCGACCGGCGCGCCGCGCTGACTAGATGCAGACGGGACGCGCTGACGTCACAGGGGCGCAGCGCAGCCCGCGTCCGGAACACACTGTGGGTGAGAAGAGTCACAGTGAGAGATGACGAGTTATTCAGCGTAAAATACTCTGTACGGGAAACATGTGCGTTGGGGGCCTCAGGAAGGATGGAAGTAGTCTGTTTCAAGGATGGGGAAGAAAATTGACCATGCCATTATAAAGGGACAACCCCGACATTGGTTTAGGGCGATTTGAGGAAACCACGGTAAACCTAAACCTAGATGACCAAATGTGGATTTGAATCGTTGCCCTCTCGAACCCAAATCCAGTGTGCTAACCCCTATGCTAGCTCGCTTGGTAGGCAGCAGAATTTCTTAATAAAAGTAGTACTAATGCTCAAGGGTTAACTGGTATTTAACGTACCTAATCTCACCATAAAAATCAGATTCTTTTTGAGAGATATGAAATGAATATAGCGGTATTGAGTTGAGGGTCGATTCAATTAAAGAACAAATAAAACCAAACACGATAATGTGGCTCTCAAGTATCGATACGAAGGGTGAATAACAAAACTAATATATATATTTAAAAAGAATTTTTACTCTATAGTAGAATGCGCGCCGTTGGCAGTGCCGCAGTGGTAAAAAAAATGGTTCCAATGGCTCTGAGCACTATGGGACTTAACATCTGAGGTCATCAGCCCCTAGAACTTAGAACTACTTAAACCTAACTTACCTAAGAACGTCACATACATCCATGCCCGAGGGAGAATTCGAACCTGCGACCGTTTCGTCGCGCGGTTCCGGACTGAAGCGCCTAGAACCGCTCGGCCACCACGGCCGGCGCCGCAGTGGTAACACTGGTTCCCGTCAGATCACCGAAGTTAAGCGCCGTAAGGCATGGCGAGCACTTGGATGGGCGGCCCTCCGGAACTGCCGAGTGGTGTTGACAAGCGGGTTGCATACAGCCCTTGTGAGACCAATTGAGGAGCTACTTAATTAAGAGGTAGCGGTTCGGATCAAGGAAACAGACAACACCCCGCAGAGCGCTGTACTGAACACATACCCATCCACAAACACATCCAGTAACGCCTATTGGCTGAATATGACATGGCGGTCGGTCGGTACGTTAAGTCTTCCAAGGCCTGTTCGGATGGAGTTTAGGTTAGTTTTAGTGGAGTGCGCGCTGATTTGAAGATACAAATCAGCGCACATTTTGTTGCAGAATGAACATTCATTCCCGAAACAATCTCCAAGTTTTATGTCTCCGTCCATATTTGGCTGGTGGCTTGGTACAACCTAAACTGAAATACTCAGATCTTGAAAGTCTCTTCGGGTTTGCTGCCGGATCCTAAAATCAACTTGACTCGATATTTCGGCGATCCAACTGTTCGCCATCTTCAGGAAATGCTGCTTCTGCAGTCAAGTTGATTTTAGGATCCGGCAGCAAACCCAAAGAGACTTTCAAGACTTATTACGCCGGGAAAGCCTACGTAATTACACGAAATACTCAAATATTTTTTCGCAACTTCCCCTCTCCCGTATTTGAGAAAACCGCCGCTAAACTTCATGATGCGCAAATGACTGTCTGTACATCAGTATTTTTTGCCGTCATATGGGGTCCGCAAACGGGTGTTTACCTAGGAAGTGACGAAAGAAACTTTTTCGACTGCCGCTTGTGCATCCGTAAGGTAAACACTATTTAATGAAAGCGCCGCTGGTGGCGTAACGACGGTCTGGCTGGGGAGCAGAGACCATTTGCTAGATTCCCACGTAAGTTTTAATCCTCGTTGTATGAAAGGTATTTACAGTGAATCTGCTGAGAAGACGAACATTCGACGGACGTTACACGTGAGGGAGAAAAACGAAGTCTTATCGCATTTGGTGGTATACATAACAAAATAACGCATTTACACATGGAACAACATTCAATCGCAGCGTCTGGAAAATTGTTTCCTCAAGTTTTCATGTGCTTATATCAAAATAATGATTAATTTGGTACTTGGGGTATGCAGTAGATCAGTCGTTTAAATGGTTCAAATGGCTCTGAGCACTATGGGACTTAACATCTATGGTCATCAGTCCCCTAGAACTTAGAACTACTTAAACCTAACTAACCTAAGGACAGCACACAACACCCAGCCATCACGAGGCAGAGAAAATCCCTGACCCCGCCGGGAATCGAACCCGGGAACCCGGGCGTGGGAAGCGAGAACGCTACCGCACGACCACGAGATGTGGGCATCAGTCGTTTAAAAGACTCATTAAAAATGTTTACATCACTTGTTCCAAATCCGAAAAATGCACAAATACAATTTACAAATTGTGTCTTAGGAACATTTTAAAACCATACGTTGCTGGTAAAAAATTTTGTCTGAAATTGGACTCCTGTGGCGGAGAAATACATACCGTCATGTATGATAGCATATGTATAGACGACGAAGGTCAGCTGACTTGCACAGTAGAAAAAATACCGTCAACCTGCACACTCGTGTGCCAGCAATGTGACGCTTATTTTAGAAACTTCATATGGAGGCTTCAAAATGGCAATCTGCAACTACGAATGAATCCTGCGAGAATTGCACAAACGCGCGAATGCAATAATGATTCACGACGTAATTTATGATCAACTTTCAGCACCGACTTTTCAGGATGTATTATCGACTGCGGGATATGCATCAGAAGTAATTACCGAAAAAGAAATATTTTAAAATACAGACCAAGTCTGTTACGCTGAATCTTCTGGATGAACTATTCGATTGCGTAAAGATTACTTTCATGAGATTTTCTTATTCCTTCGAGTATCTGTACGAGAAATATCATCAGCCTTGTTGTTCTAAGAAAAATTAGACATGTAAGAGAGTGAGTGAAAGAGCACTTGTAAAGGGACCAGGATTAATGTTTTAATTATTTTCGAATCCAAGCAGCTTTAGAAATTTATTTTCCTACTTTGTTGTTATCCCTTATTGATTTATTTACTTTATTAACCCCCCTGTACCAACAGAGATGCAGAAAGAAGTACGAATGAAAAAACTGTGGATTTCGTTTGGGAATCGGACACAGATTTCTGCTTCCCAGACAGATGCCTTGGCCGCTAAGGCCACTGGCGTTTTTGTTAAACAGGGCCTTTCGGGAAACGTTCTTTCCTCCATTTCTACGAAAATATGCTTTTGCGGACGCCATATGTAATGACGAAACATTCTCAATTTTTAACTATCTATGGATGTAGTCGATTTTGAGTGAATGCACATCGTGTAATTTTGGAGCGATTTTCTTAAAATTGGAGGGGCTGGGTTGAGTAAAAATGTCTCAGACTTTATTTTTATATATTACACAAGTGTCCTGCCAAATATAAGCCGAATCAGTTGGACGTGTCTGATGCCTTCACCTTGTAAGCTTTGTCTCCGTAATATCTTTTCTTCCAGCGATAGTTTCACAAGGTTGAAGGAGAACTTCTGTGAGGTAGGAAAGGAGGTGCTGGTTGAAGTAGAGCGCTGAGGACGCATCGTCAGTCGTGCTTGGGTAGTTCAGTCGGTAAGCACTAGCCCGCTTCGAGTAACGGGAGGCACACACTTTTCACCTGACTGATTTTTTCGAGTATTGAACTATAAACCAGAAGTTAACGAGATCCTGGAAGACGACGGAAGAGATGGGTGCACTGAGATCAGAACACTGGAGGCTTGTTGTTGAAGTGAAGAAAAAGAAGACTTCTGTCAACGTGGGCCCGAACTAATCCCATATCACAATATAGAGGTTATGGAATTTGTCATAATTCAATAAAACATCAAGCTTTTCCAGATGTAATACCTCTCCGTGAGATAGATATTACAAATACAGGACTGTTAAATGTTTATCTGAGATTGGGTCAAAATGGTTCAAATGGCTCTGAGCACTATGGGTCTTCACTTCTGAGGTCATCAGTCCGCTAGAACTTAGAACTACTTAAACCTAACTAACCTAAGGACATCACACACATCCATGTTCGAGGCAGGATTCGAACCTTTGACCGTAGCAGTCGCGAGGTTCCAGACTGAAGCGTCTAGAACCGCTTGGCCACCCCGGCCGGCTTATCTGAGATTGTCTTTGCGATGTTTTGGCATGTGACAATAAAATAAAGCAAGCAAGTAACGCTTTCCCATTGGACACGGTAATATTTTAACTCTGAAAACGCCGAATAGCACAGTGGTTCGGAGTCTGTGTTAAACTGTGGATCTGCTTTAACTAGCTGGCTAATGCATTTGAGAGGTCAGAGGAAGGCGAGCCCATACCACGCTTAAAAGAACAACACAGTATTTTATTTACCCTTAGAACTGGGGCTACAATTTGATTAAAAAGGCTGGCCGGGGTGGCCGAGCGGTTCTAGGCGCTTCAGTCTGGAACTGCGCGACCGCTACGATCGCAGGTTAGAATCCTGCCTCGGGCATGGATATGTGTAATGTCCTTAGGTTAGTTAGGTTTAAGTAGTTCTAAGTTTTAGGGAACTGATGATGTCAGAAGTTGTTAAGTCCCGTAGTGTTCAGAGCCATTTGCCATGTGATTAAAAAATTATACCCCATAAACCTTAGATCTATTGGAGACTCGTATTATTTGATATGTAGATAGTTTGTCAGAATCTGTATGTGACCTACCTACATTATCTTAAAAGCAAAATAAATCAATGACAACTCCAACACAATAGTGCCGAGTAAAGTGGTGTTCTCACGTGGTAGTTTCGTCATCACTTCTTGCGTGAGTCAAGGAGTGTGGCTGGGGAAGCCCGCCCGGTTAGCCGAGCGGTCTAACCCACGGCTTTCCGGAGTGGGAAGGAGCGCCTGGTCGCCGGCACGAATTCGCCCGGCGGACTTGTGTCGAGGTCCAGTGAGGTGGCCAGTCTGTGGATGGTTTTTAGGCCGTTTTCCATCTGCCTAGGCTAATGCGGGCTGTTCCCCTTATTCCTTCTCAGCTACACTATGTCGGCGATTGCTGCGCAAACAAGTTCTCCACGTACGCATATACTACCATTACACTACCACGCAAACATAGGGGTTACACTCGTGTGGTGTGAGACGTTCCCTGCGGGAGGGTCCACCGGGGACCGAAACGCACAGTAACCCTGGGTTCGGTGTGGGGCGGCGGAGGGGTGAAGCGGCCTGCGGAAGTCGTCGTGGGGTTGTGGACCACTGCGGCTGCGGCGGGGACGGAGGTCCCCAGTTAACATACAACACGGCTTCGGAGGCCTACCTGGGTAAGCAGTAGGCGGTTAGAAGAGCGGCAGCTTGTCCCGCGCCTGCGCCGCCAGCCGCTGCCGCCGGTAGCTGTGGAGACAGATAATGGTGGCGACGAACGCGGCCGGCAGGCAGAGTCCCAGCAGCAGCACCAGCGAGAAGCGCATCGTGTCCCGCCAGCCCTGCAGGCCGGCCAGCGCGCGCCCGGTGTGCTCCGCCGGCGCCACCAGCACCAGCGTGGTGCCGTCTTCGCCGCCGCCGGTGTCCACCACGAGCGGAGGGCTGCGCACCAGCTTGTCCGCCCTCTTCGTCACCAGCTCCACCTGCCATACAGTATAGCTGTCAGTGTTTCCAGTTTTCCAACAGGATAATGCGCTGCCACTTTCTCTGCCACCCGAGTCCACCACGAACAACGGAACTACACACCAGAGAGCCTTCAAGGACAGTACACCAATGCCCACGGAGTGGAGCATGCCAGCTAGTCTGCCCTGTTTGCCTCCAGCACCACCTGTTTCCATACCTGCTTTGCACCAGTGACCATTCTTCATCATACTTTCCACCTGCCCAAACAATATACCCGTTAATGTTTCTTACAACAGAACTGGGCAGTGCAGTGCCACCTTCTCTGCCACCCATGTGTACCTACACCGAGGGTTTGCATCAACTACACCATTCTCCTCATCAGCAGTTCCAGTTGACACACAACACACTTGAAGTCATACAATGTAGCCTTTCACGGCCGGCGTTGTCTTCAATTAAATCTTCCGGGCTGAAGCCTGCTAAATGGTACCGCTATGTTCATGACATATTTGTAATGTGGACTCATGGTGAAGAAGAGGTGGATGTCTTCTTGGTGCATCTGAACAGTATTAACCCGAAGATACAGTTTACGATGGAGAAAGAGAGCAACGGTCAACTCAGTTTCCGGGATGTGTCGGTAATTGAACGGGTGGATGGGACGCTGGGCCACAAGGTATATAGAAAGAACACTCACACGGAACGATACCTCAAAAAGAAATCAAACCATCGCGATCGCTACTATCGCAGGTTCGAATCCTGCCTCTGGCATGGATGTGTGTGATGTCCGTAGGTTACTTAGGTTTAAGTAGTTCTAAGTTCTAGGGGACTGATGACCTCAGCAGTTAAGTCCCATAGTGCTCAGAGCCATTTGAACCATTTTGAACCTCCATCACAGAAGAAAAGAAGCGAGAAGTCAAGAGCAACAACGGTCACCTACTGGAAAAGTTTTCCTACCGTTCACTAATAAAGTCACGGACCGTATCGGGAAAGCTCTGGTCAGGTATGGGATCGAAACAATCTTCAGACCCACCAAGAAGATTAAGGAATATTTAAGAACTGCAAAAGATGCCCGACACCTCCTAGCAACACCTGGAGTATATAAAATTCCATGCATTTGTGGACAAATATATATTGGAACAACGAAAAGAAGTGTAAATACCCGCTTAGCCGAACATAAAAGAAACTGTCGCTTAGGACACATCGAAAAATCGGCCGTAGCTGAGCATGTTTTTCGAGATGGGAACCACGAAATTAAATTTAATGTGACAAGCTTTCTAGCACGAACATGCTATTATCATGCGCTCATGTATAGAGAAGCAACAGAGAATCACAAACACCATAATAATTTTAATATAAAAGAGAAAGTTTTTAAGCTGGACAAAATATGGATGTCGACGTTGCGCCAGTAGAATGGCAGTCGATTACTCTCAGAAAATGATGACGCCTACCAAAAATAGGCATACCGTCGGCATCACGTGACGAATGGTGATGCCCTCTATAAATGCTAGAGTACCTGGACCCTCAATGGCAGTAACCGGACGACCTCAGAAAATGTCTCCCGCAGATGGAGACAAAACGTTAGGTGGAAATTTTATACATCGACCACGGCCTCTCTGCCCGGAAGTTTTAATTGAAGACACTTGGAAGTGTTTATGTTTTACCACTTCTAGCCTTCAGTGTCAGCATTTTCCATCACCAGCATACTGTCGCACAGTAATGGACCCACCCTACTCATCACCAGCTCCCCTTGCCACAGTCTGCAACAGCAACATCTGTCAGTGTGTCAGATATCCCAACTGGACAGCATAGCGCCACCCTCACCACTGCCTGTCTCCAGCACCAACGGAGCTCCGCATCAGTGGGCCCACCGCTATCATCACCAACTCCGTCTGTGATACTGCATGTTTGTCAGTGTTTCTTATGTCTCATCTGAACAGTCTGCTTTCTCCATCGGCACTGCCTGTGTCAACTGCCAGCAGGGGTTTGTACTCCAAAGAGAATGGCTGCTTTGTCACCAGCTCAACCCAACACCCTGTATTTCAGTCACTGTTTTTGGTTTCCCAGCTGGGCAGCATGGTTGTCACATTCATAACCGCCCTTGTCCTCCCCGCCACCCCCACCTCGTGTCATGTCACATACCAATGATCCAGCCCTCTTCATCACCACATCAATCTGCCACAGTTACCACCCACAACAAGGCGTGTATGATTCCCCAACTGGATTATCTCGTTTACTTGGGTTTCCTTGTCGCAGTTACCATCCAACAGACCAACATGATCTCTGCCAAAGTTCTTGTTTTCCCAGTTTAACGTTTTAGTCTAGAGTTTCGTTTCCAACTTTGCGTTACACAACATTGATCTTGGTTATTTGTAAACATATCAGAACATGGTGACGTTCCACACCACAACACAGATCCATTTTGTGTTATCCATAACAGACACTGAAGTCGTGGTTGTTAAAATCAGTATTAAACTGTATACTCAAGCACCTTTCACAGTACAAAAGCGTCAGAATAGATGTGCTTCGAATTATTACACAAGAGTCTATAAAAGCGATAGATTCTATCAACCAATTGGCCTCTTGGTTAACCTATACACACACACACACACACACACACACACAACAACAACAACAACAACAACAACAACAACAACCTCTTCACATTCATGCCTTCACATCCTAATGTCAGTGCAAAAATCTATCCTCCCTACCCATTATAGAACCTCTTCTGCCACAATCACACAAAACCAGAAGGTTTGATATGGATATTGACACAAAGCGAGCAAAACTCACACTAAATGGGGCACACCATGAGTGCATTACATTACTACAATACGCCATTTCCTAAAACGAGCACACTACTACTCTGGACGTGGAAGATAATGGTTTTATGGCTTCAGTCTATCGTTTGATAACAACGAACACGACCACTTCTCATAAGCCCTTCAGAGAAGTAGGCATGTTTTTCTTCTGTTCCTTGTGGTAGTTCGCTAATTCGTGGATATTATCTGTGGTAGTAATTTTTTATGCTGTATGGCAAATAAATTTCTGTTTGCTTGCTATATGCTTGTCTATTTCTTTATTTGAATGAGCAAGCTGACGCAATGATTAAAGTGCAGGGCTATGATCCAGATGGAGAGTGATATACGGCATATAGCTTATTTTGGTTTCCTTCCAAAGATTATGTGCTTATTACGTTCAGAAAGTACAGTATTACATATCCGTAAACTAAATTGTCGGACCCAGGAGAAGCCATTGCCATGCATGAGGCAAAGAAGGCTAACTCTCCGTTGCTGGAGCAAATATCTGTTAAAAGTACACCATAAAACAGGGTTAATCCACACTGACAGTTTCACGTGATCATTGTATTTACCGAAGAATTCTGAGAGATTACCGGAATTTGATAAGGATCTCTATATAAATAATGGTACATTTTATTTACGGTAACGCACATTCTTCAGTGTTCTGAAGGCACTGACCTGTATGTGGAAGACAGTGTCAGATGACAGGGAGAGCGTGACGCAGGAGGAGTCTGTGTAGAGGTTTCCGGTGATCCCCCCGCCGTCAACCTCCCACGTGACCAGGTACAGCGGGGATCCCCCGTCGCTCCTCGCGGCCTGCAGCTCCTTCTCCGGCAGTCTCCACGACAGCTCGGCGATCACCAGCGCTCCTTGATGGATCACGGACGTCAGTCGCAACGACCACTGGCTGCCGTTCTGTGAACAGATGGAAAGGTCAAGCACTGGCCACATAATATACACGACATGTACGCCATCAATCGAAGCAGGTGCTAAAGACCTTGCTGTCGTGTGCCCACAACATCTTATCGTCATCATCATGGTCAGTCCAAAACAGTTTTGAGACTGGATTAACAGAAATTAGAGAACAGTGAAGACGGTGCTCCCCTGTCCTCCTCACCCCGCACACACAAACTTTAGTGAAACGCACAGAACTTTCTAACAAACATACGAAACTGTCAGAAACGTCCTTCCTTGAGGTGGGGTGTTCAACTCATACGTCACATTCATACCTTATTTAGTCTTTGTGAAGCGTCAGAGACTCATTCGGCGCTGTGTTCTTTTGTGCTAGGTTCGAATTAATAACACCTGTCCCCCATGATGATTTTTTTTTCCAGAAAAGAATTATCCGCATCTTCCACCTCGGTCAGGTCGCGCTATAGGCATCTACTCATCGTTGTTTCTGATTCTGGAATCAAGACGTGAGAGGCAAACTTTGCACGCACTTTTCCCTTCTTCAAAGCGTTCTAAAGAATGTCTGGAACACCTGATTTACAAATGTTCAGCCCGTTGCTCCATTGAGATTTATGACACATTTAAGCAAATACTCCACGGTAGCACGTCCAATACTTAACACTGCCTGTTCGCAGCTGAGTGGTCGAATGTGCATCTGTTGTTTACAGCTGTTACTTCCATTTGCAACCGTAGTTACTTCGCTGACGTCGCTTGTACACCAGGAATGACGTCAGCCCCTCGGAACGTTTTGGAGGACAGTGAAGCTTATTATTACTTCTACGTACGTAATTATAACAATAAAAATAGGCGATGTCTAGCGATAATACAGGTAATACATCTAAACTGCTACTGTGGTGTTCTCAACGGTGATGTCTTCTCTAACAATTATCAGTTATATAGTTGAATGCAGTCTCAATTGAGCACTGTCGTCAGAAATAAGAGCAAAATTGTAATAATTAATCAGCACTCTGGGCAAATTAATTTCTGTTTGCTTGCTATATGTTTGTCTATTTCTTTATTTGAATGAGCAAGCTGACGCAATGATTAAAGTGCAGGGCTATGATTCAGATGGAGAGTGATTTACCCTCCCTTCCCACCACCCATGCCAAGCAGGTTCTATTCAGCGTAGTTTCTCTACACCACATAGCATACTACAGGGAAGATTCTTTTCGTTATCAGTCCTAATTTTCCACAGTTCTACAAGTCACTAGTTGACAACACTAGCGCCGTCTACAATTGTGGAAACTGCTATCAGGTATATCGAAGTAATGGTTCAGTAATTCTATACTATGTGATCAAAAGTGTCGGGACACCCCCAAAACATATGTTTGGCATATTAGGTGCATTGTGATGCTCCCTACTATCAGGTACTCCATATCAGTGATCTCAGTAATCATTAGATATAGTGAGCAAGCAGAATGGGGTACTCCGCGGAACTCACGGACTTTGAACGTGGTCAGGTGATTGGGTGTCTCTTGTGTCTTACGTCTAAATGCGAAATTTCACACTCCTAATCATACCTAGGTTCACTGTTTCCGATGTGACAGTGAAGTGGAAACGTGAAGGGACACCTACAGCACAAAAGCGTACAGGCCGACCTCGTCTGCTGACTGACAGAGACCGCCGACAGTTGGTCGTAAGGTGTGATAGGCAGAAATCTATGCAGACCATCACACAGGAATTCCAAACTGCATCAGGATCCACTACGACAGTTAGGCGGGAGGTGAGAAAACTTGGATTTCATGGTCGAGCGGCTGCTCATAAGCCACACATCAGGAAGGTAAGTGCCAAACGACGCCTAGCTTGGTGTAAGGAGCGTAAACATTGGACCTTTGAATAGTGGAGAAACGTTGTGTGGAGTGACCAATCGGTACACAATGTGGCGATCCGATGGCAGGGTGTGGGCATGGTGAATGCCTGGTGAATGTCATCTGCCAGCACGTGTAGTTTCAATAATAAATTTCTGAGACGGTGATGTTATGATGTGGTCGTGTTTTTCATGGAGGGGGCTTTCACCCACAGGCCTTCATTGATGTTTTAAGCACCTTCTTGCTTCCCACTGTTGAAGAGCAATTAGGGGATGGCATTTGCATGTTTCAACACAATCGAGCACCTGTTCATAATGGACGGCCTGTGGCGGAGAGGTTACACTACAGTAACATCCCTGTAAAGACTGACCTGCACGCAGTCCTGACCTGAATCCTATAGAACGTATTTGGGATGATTCGGGACGCCGACTTCTTGCCAGGCCTCACCCACCAACATCAGTATCTCTCCTCAGAGATACATTCCGTGAGGAATTGGCTGCCACTCCCCAAGAAACCTTCCTGCACCTGCCTGAACGTGTGCCTGCGGCCAACGGCATACTGAATTCCAGCATTACCTATGAAGGGCGCCACTAACTTGTAAGACATTTTCAGCCACGCGTCCAGATATTTTTGATCACGGAGTGTAAATCGACTGCGGGAAACTCATTAATGGTCGCGATGCTGTTTAGCATCATGCTGTAAACAAAAGTCACGTATGATTTGCTTACAAAAGCGAAGAATCTGTTTCATTTGCTTACAGTATGTTCACTCTCGTATCAGAAGAGTGAAGAGCAAGCCTAGGATCAATCAAGTGAGTCGGTAAATACGGCAATCTCTGCACCGATGCTAATTTTCACGGTGATCTATGGATAAGATCAAACTTGTGTTTCATAAATATATGAGAAACATTCTTACGCAACCAACTAAAAACCTACTTGACATACACTATCTGATCGATTATATCTAACAAATATTAGTGGACATTTAGGGGTGTGTCCATCTTTCATTTCTATGGCGGCTGTTACTGTGCTGGGGACACTTTGAATAATATGTCTGAAAGTCTGAGGATAACCAAAATCAGAGAAGGTATTGTGTTGGACGCTTGGTTCTGGAGCGTAGTCGACGTTATAACTCATCTGAGAGGTGTTCCAATGGATTAAAATCGGCACTCTGGGCAAGTTAGTTCATTTCAGAAATGTTATTGACCACAAATGACTGCCTCACAGACGCAGGCATTTGACAGGATGCTCCTGTCTCCGAAATATTCCTCTACTATCCGCAGTACGCAATGCCATAAAATTGTTCATTTCATATCATTTCACATTCAGCATTTCCTTAGGAGCAATGTAGGACATACGTTAAAACTTAATATGTCATTTTTCATAAAACCTTGTACAACTGCAACCATGATTCAGATGACGTTCGTCGGTGTGAGATTGCGTTTGTTTAAAAGCAGCCAGAATGAAAGTTAGAGGCGGGATAGGTTTACTTATCAATTTGAAGACTGATTCGTACTCCGCTTATTTTGATTAAACAATACACTAGAAGTTTAAGTTTTAATGACCGTAATTACTATCAGATTATTGATTGGATAAGGCAAGATTTGCCGCCAGAATGATCTGGAAGGAACATTCTGATTGGTCGTTTAGATCAACAGCCAATCAGAATTAGGCTGTTCCCGCGGGAATATAGTGGAGTGAGCGGTGAGTAGAATAGTTGGAGAGAGTCGCTTGCTAACCGGCCTACGAGTAACACCATGTTAGATAGCTCCGTAAAAATACTCTTAAAATGGAAAAAAATAGTGAGTTAATTGCGGTTAGAATACCTCGTGACTGAAGAGACTGCAGTTACGAATATTTTAATGAAAGTTTGGTGTTTCTAAAGTAAATAGTTTGAAAATTATGAGCGTGTAAAATTTCCGGACGTAGTAACAATTCCCCGTGACATGTTCGCGCTCTGTACGGAATACTTTGGCGAGCATTTCTTTCGAAAAAGACCTCTGAAATGACCGAATGTTTAACTCGCGAATAGTTGTGGGTCGGTACCTAGTAGAACGTGAAAATTATTGGGGTCGGACTTGCAACAATTCTGGCTGCTTTTCGAGTGAAACTATGTTGTACAGACAGTGAACTTTGAATGAGAGAGCATTACCATAGTAAATACGGACTTGATAGCCATTTCATGTGTTTCCATATGAATAAAAAGTAGATTCAGTCTAGTTTTAAATGCTTTCAGCAAGTAGACTGCAACCTCCGAACGCCCGATTTTTTTAAAAAATGAACTTTCAGGAACTGACTTTCAACTCGAGTTACGCGTCCTCTTTGTGGTAGGTATTAGGTAATGGTTTCATCAACGTAGCTTTACAATGCCTAGCACGACTTGCTACTACAGAGTGAAAGGACGTCGGAAAGAAATATATCGGGGTAGGTTTAATTTGATTAAACGTGCCACAGTATTATCTGCCTATATGCCCATTATCATATGCCGATTTTTCCATATGTTGAAAGGTTCCCGAAGTAACAGGCTAATTCGCTCTGTATATTGTACATGTTTGCTGCTCTTACACCATTATAGGTGCTAAAAGTGATCCACCGATGAATAAATCTAGTATTACTGCTACTGCTACTACTAAATCATCCACTTAGATGAAAGACATCCACTTGAAACAGGCTTATAACCCAGGCAACGGAGACCAAGAAAGATGGAATAGGGGAAAAATTTCGTGTAGTCGCAAATTTTCGTACAATGGTAAGAGACAGTACAGTGAACAGCTAACTAAAACTTGTGACCGATGTGGTGTGACTCTAAGGGTGGGAGCGCGTTTGGAGGTGACGTTTTTATTGTTATCCCGAATAACAAGGAAACCGCGGTTGCTGCTGGAATGTTTCGCAGTACAAAATTAAACTACATTAAATTTTCTACAAAAAAGTCAGTTATTTTGTCTCTAGGACCAGCAATTTTCACGTGTCCGGGAATGAAAAAAATCGCAGATTTCTAGTGTTCGAAAGCTATGAAATGAATATTTATTGTTGAATCAAGATGGATAAACTTAATGTGTACACCGCATTTCAATGAAGTAGAGACGTATGTAGTGATAAAATTTGGTGTTTGGATGTGACGACGAGCGACGAGGAGGGGGCGGGGGAGGGGCACAGAAGGGGGGTAGACGCATTAGGGAAGGTAGGTCATCAGAACCTCAATACGTCACAAGAAGCAACTACAGGGTGTTTCCGAAACTTATACAAAACCAGCACGCTTTATAAATCATTGCCGACGCAATGTGCAAGCTCGCCTGGGAAAGGGGAATTGTTTTATTTCTTCAAGTGTGTAGACACGATATTAAATGCAAATGTAAGTTACTATTGGAATTAACGCAAGAAAAGGGCAAATGGAGAGGTTCTATAAAAATTTTCTGCACACTGTTGTACATTGGTAGAGGGGAAATTGATTCTTGGTCGTCGTGTACGGTAGTTGCAACATACTTCCATGAGTGCTGCTCGCTTTACAGGTTACAGATGGATTATATATAACCAGCATTTCTTGTCAAGTTTTTTTACGTCAGTAGACAAACTGTTTTCACAGGACTCGGGTCTATGGTGGAGTTACTTTCACAGCAGCATTTGAACTCAGGGCAGCCGGATCCTGGATATATCATTTTGAAAGGATAAGTCCTCTGTTTCTTTGCGCGGCCAGTTTCACACCATTTCAGCTGCAATAACGGTTGAAATTTGTAGAAACTGGTATACAAAGACTAGTGTAAGTATGCAAGTAAACAGTTAAAATGAGTATGTATATACGTGATGAACATACTGACAAAATCAAGTCATGTTCAGATCGAAAAAAGAGGATAGGATGACGCATGGTTCATGTTGTTGTTGTTGTTGTTGTTGTTGTGGTCTTCAGTCCTGAGACTGATGTGATGCAGCTCTCCATGCTACTCTATCCTGTGCAAGCTTCTTCATCTCCCAGTACCTACAGCAAACTACATCCGTCTGAATCTGCTTAGTATATTCATCTCTTGGTCTCCCTCAACGATTTTTACCCTGCGCGCTGCTCTCCAATACTAAATTGGTGATCCCTTGATGCCTCAGAACATGTCCTGCCAACCAATCCCTTCTTCTAGTCAAGTTGCGCCATAAACTTCTCTCCTCCCCAATCCTATTCAATACCTCCTCATTAGGTATGTCATCTACCCATCTAATCTTCACCATTCTTCTGTAGCACCACATTTCGAAATCTTCTATTCTCTTCTCGTCCAAACTATTTATCGTCCATGTTTCACTTGCATACATGGCTACACTCCATACAAATACTTTCAGAAACGACTTCCTGACAAATCTATACTCGGTGTTAGCAAATTTCTCTTCCTCAGAAACGCTTTCCTTGCCATTGTCAGTCTACATTTTATATCCTCTCTACTTCGACCATCATCACTTATTTTGCTCCCCAAATAGCAAAACTTATTTACTACTTTCAGTCTCTCATTTCCTAATCTAATTCCCGCAATTCCCGCCAGTTTTCTTTCTCCTGATAACGACGTCCTCCTGAGTAGTGTCCCCCCCCCCCCCCCGGAGATCCGAATGGGGGACTATTTTACCTCAGGAATATTTTACCCAAGAGGACGCCATCATCATTTAACCATACAATAAAGCTGCATGCCCTCGGAAAAAATTACGGCTGTAGTTTCCCCTTGCTTTCAGCCGTTCGCAGTACCAGCAGAGCAAGGCCGTTTTGGTTAGTGTTACAAGGCCAGATCGGTCAATCATCCAGACTGTTGCCCCTGCAACTACTGAAAAAGCTGCTGCCCTCTTCAGGAACCACACGTTTTGTCTGGCCTCTCAACAGACACCCTTCCGTTGTGGTTGCACCTACAGTACGGCTATCTGTATTGCTGAAGCACGCAAGCCTCCCCACCAACGGCAAGGTCCATGGTTCATGGAGGGGGGGGGGGGGGTGGTTAATAATCAACTAATTTTCGCTAAGTATAAGACGCCAAAAATCAAACCAAACACGCTTCCGTGGTACCTAGAAAGGGGACCACCAGGTAGATAAATAATAATAAATTCACGCACGGTGAGTAACTGTATGTGTTAAGCAAGCGGAGACCTCATATGCCGAATTGGTGATCAAAGCATAGTCGACAAATGATAATCCACGGAATAATGAAAAAAAGAGCAGCTAATGATCACTCACTTGTCTAAAATGGATTAATAAATATGTGGGTAAAGACCCATTTAGTCAATCTGAAAGTGTATTTAATTTCCATAAAAGTATCCAGCATGAAACTATTCTGTAACTTAGTAAGCAACAAGTACGAAGTAAGCAACGGGACTGAGAATCATCTCGAACCTGGACAGCTCAATCGGTAGATAACAACGCACTGCGAGGCCAGATGGCAAGAGGCTGAACTCAGTAACAGCAAGGGTGCGCACGGGACTGTGCCCTAAACACGCATCGTGGCAGAAGGCAACTGCAACTGATAGCGCCATGGAGAGCGGGGGACCATGTGGAATGAGCATGCGCATCCGTAAATAACTAGATCAGGAGAATGATAGTTGAGCTGATACACTGACTGGGTAATCCTTACAATATGTTTAAAAAAGGTAAATTCATAAAAACTGAGCTCTATGGCCTTGATTCAGTCAGCATGTGCATGGTAACCAATTTGTCTTGGCTTTGCTTTAGTTCAAATGGTTCAAAGGGCTCTGAGTACTATGGGACTTAACTTCTAAGGTCATCAGTCCCCTAGAACTTAGAACTACTTAAACCTAACTAACCTAAGGACATCACACACTTCCATGCCCGAGGCAGGATTCGAACCTGCGACCGTAGCGGTCGCGCGCTTCCAGACTGAGCGTCTACAACTGCTTGGCCACCCCGGCAAGCCTTGCTTTAGTGCTATTTTCAAATAACTTGTCATGTTAATTATGTCTTCATGTTTTTTACTGAAATTTAAATCATGCACTGATCCTGTATAGCACCTGACGCTAGTCTACAACCCGGCTTTTACTGAGTCCATTTATAAATTAAGTTACATTTCAGGGTTTATAACTTTTAAATAGTTGTTGCCTTGAGTTCATTTTGAAACCATCAATGCACTGTTTTTCCATGGTCAACCTTTCACAACACTGGCTCTAATAATAGCGATTTTGTGAATATGTTCATCCCGCATACACTTTTTCAATTTAGTTATGTTCTCTTGCTACTTCACATATTTGTTTACCAGTTTGTACAGATTGCATGTGATGAAGAACTCAAACAGCTGCAAAATCGGTCATGCCTGTAAAGGACTAACAGCTCAAGCGGTCTTAAGTTTCCAAAATCAGTTATTTTCATTTTATTAAGTACCTGTGTGTCGTCATACTCCTCGGAGCTGCCACGCTAATACATTGTGTTTTTCAGTGAGCGTTAATGGAGAACCATATCGTCGACTGAGAGTACGCGGCCGGTGCGCGCCAGTGGGTGACTTACCACGGTCCTGGTCTTCCAGCCGGGCCCTTCGGCCTCGTCCTCCGCCTCCACGTCCGCCCCCGCCTCGGCAGCGAGTCCGTGGTCAGCGGGGGCCGCGCCGGAGGCCGCGACGGGCGTGTAGACCGCCTGCAGACCAGAGGGCCCCACGGCGAGCACGCGGGCGGAACCCGCGGAGGGCAGCCGCGCCCAGCAGTCCGCCGTCTGCAAAGTTCCAGGGGCGCTCAGTTCATGCCCTCCGTCTCACCGGTACAAGGAGTGGTTATAATTAAAATGAAAAAAGGCCTAGTATTGGTTGTAATTATCGTATGGCAGTGAAACTTGGTAGATATTCTAACGCATTACTGCGAACACATTTACGCTCGAAAGTAGTAGTTACAGTTCGGCCACCAGGTGCAAATCTGGCGCTGTGATTGTAAGAAAGACGTATAGATATTTTTCTATATGTAATGGGTTATGAATGGGACTTGGACAGAAAAGGTCAAACAAGTGAGAAAGGCATAATGTAGATTTTATTATTAAGCGCCACTTACACAATTTGTTCAGTATGAGCACCGGAAACGTCAACGAGATGCCGCAGCGCCTGATGTGCACCTGGTGGCCAAAATCGCAACTAATTTTTTTCCAGCGTTAATCGATTCCGCATTAAAGCATTAGCATATCTACCAAGTTTCCCTCCCGTACGATAATTACAGCCCTCACCTGAGCTCTGTGAGTAGCTGCACTTGGATTATAACCAGCCGGTACTTGGTACGTGTGTGCATCATTTGTTGTTGACACGACTGGATGAGAGGCTGAAGAAATGTAAGGGATTGCGAAGAAAAGAGGACAGGAAGACTTGACTAACCCATATGATTTTAATAGAAGAGTGTAAACCCTAGGAAAAAAAGAAAGTGAATTCATATCATGTAGAATGAGATTCCCTACCTCTCATAACTGGTCTATTTCAGACACGACCTACTTCCTGCTTGCGACCATCTTAAGATAATTATACGCTCGTTCTCATGTTTCCACATTTATTTTCGTAATTTGTAATATCTGTCTGGAAACATGAAAAATCACGATAAGTATTTGGAAACGTTGTAAAGTGGTTGCCCTGAAAATGTTGCTATAATAGCGTTATTATTCTTTGCAATTTATAAAAAAAAGAGAAATTTCTTACGTCATGGTTATTATAATTCAAGTTTCATTCCGCGCGCGATAATAAAACAAAATAAATGGAAAAATCCAAAGTAAAATGAAGTTCTTATTGAACGTAGTGGTAGAGTTCTGTCATTCAGACGGCGATAATCTCCAAAAACCCGCCACTGACAACCTGGATTTATAACAAGGTATAGTGGACTGGCCCATTGTGATTCTGATGGACGTAGAATACCATTAGGTAACAAAAACTGAAATTTTTGAGCAATGTGTAATTTATTGTTTATTAGTGGGTCGCCGGCCGGAGTGGCCGAGCGGTTCTAGGCGCTACAGTCTGGAGCCGCGCGACCGCTACGGTCGCAGGTTCGAATCCTGCCTCGGGCATGGATGTGTGTGATGTCCTTAGGTTAGTTAGGTTTAAGTAGTTCTAAGTTCTAGGGGACTGATGACCTTAGAAGTTAAGTCCCATAGTGCTCAGAGCCACTGTTGAACTAGTGGGCCATTACACGCAGTGATATAATTCTGCACTTTTTGCTTCAACACCTCTGGCATTGCGGATGGTTTTGTTAGTTTGTGAAATTTCTCCAAAAGTTTAGAAAACTAGGATGTTGCATAAAGTGAGCTTACCGAGTCTTCAGTATTCATAGCAGTTACCTCGGCTAATTTTTTTTTTATTTTGATGATACTGTCTGTCAGCATCATATATTTGAGGTCGAAGAATAAACCAAAACGATAAAGGAAATCAGCCCCCAGTATACCTTCTGATTGTCTACTACAGTAGATGGCTACTCGAAATTGCGTCGGAGCCCTAAATACTTAAGAGCTTTGAACCCTAGGTTTTGATCTCCGATCCATAATGAAACTGAAATAAAGCACAAATCTGCACCGCTCTATACCAGAAGATATGTTCCATCACTTCGATTTTTAACAAACAGAAGATATTCGTGGCTTGACGTGGGTACTGGGGTTGAACAATCAGCCGTTGTTGTGCCTACCATCGTATTTATCCTTGTTTTTCTACTGGCAAAGCTCAACAATTTTTTCAGGCTGATATCGAGTGCCAATTTTATATTGTTATTAGCAATATTTACCGTTCTTATCGAATGTTGCTCTGCTTCTACTTCTACAGCGCGATCTTTGCCTACTTGAGTTTTCGATTCTCCCATCCCTATGAGGGTATCTCGGACTGACATGGACGATGATGCTGACCGAATGACTGAACTGATGCAATCTGAACCTCCTCAACAGAATGCATTTAGACCAAAGGATCTGCCAGTTCAGCAATCTTATCCACTGTTTCGTCAGACATTAGATACTTCTGATGCTACGGGGAAGTTATTCAAGAAAAATTGTGTTTTTATTATCTTATCTGACGCGTTAGTAACGGCGTAGATCCGCAGTTTTCTTAATGATTCATTAGGCTTCGTATCACCAAGTTCACTCAAGAATTCATTAATTTGACGCTTTTCATTTTCTTTAATTATGGTCAAAAGTCGTTCTTTGGTAAGAGAATATTTATTGTTGTCGTCAATTGTACCTAGATCCCACATATTTTCAACAAATTTTGGCTCCACATTAGCAAGCAAATACTTAAATTTATTCGAAGCCGTCGCAACACCAACAATCGTAATATGCGTTTCGGGGCTTTAAAAAACCAGATGTCTGGTTTCTCGTCCAAAACGGCAGCAGATTAATGCTTATCATATGACTTTCTAGCTTACATTCAGGACTGTGCCCTTCATGTCCACTTTGTGTATTTTTAAACATAGTTTACGAGAATTTGCGTTAAAACAGTCAGCTTGAAAAATTACATTGCAAATTTCGTCGTCTCGTCAATCACTTCGGGGTCACCAATTCGTTGCTTACTAATTAATTAAAGACTGAATTTAATTTGGATCTTTGCTTTTATTTTATTATCTTATTGCGCACACAATGGAACTTGATTTACAATAACATGGAGTAACAAACTTCTCATTTTTTGCTTACTTCCAAAGAATAATAATGTTGTTATAGCTACATTATCACAACAAACACTGTACAAATACATATAAATAGAAATTGTAATTTGTCATGTACCCACATCTGTTATGTTTACATGTTTGTAACATCTCTGATCGTCCTAGATGTAAGTTGTTTGACCATAACCTTTGTATTCCAATGTAAACATGTTGGAAACTGCGAATTTATGGTTGGTTGGTTGGAGGTCATCGGTCCCATCGGATTAAGGAAGGATGGGGAGGAAATCGGCCGTGCCCTTTGAAATGGACCATCTCGGCATTTACCTGAAGGGATTTAGGGAAATCACTGATAACTTAAATCGGAATGGCCAGACGCGGGTTAGAATTGTCGTCCTCCCGAATGCGAGTCTAGTGTGCTAACGACTGCGCTACCTCGTTCGATTCTAATTCATGTTCTATTACAGTAATTAACATACAGAGTGTAATTACCGTGCTAAAGGCGTAATCTGGCAGTTCAAATAATTATTTAAGTGACAAATAACATACAAAGCGTCATTACTGTGTTAAAGGCGTAATGTGACATTTCAAATAGTTGTTTGGATGTCACTTGTGTAGTTAATGTGTGAAAATCGGAATGTCTTTTGTAAAAATATACAATTACGATTTGGATGCTGAAGCTATATGTAAGTACACTAATATTTTCAACACTTGTTAGTTCGCCACTTCCAGTACTTTCACTCAAGAGTGTACTCTTTGCCGTACATGCTGACTCTGAATGTCGTCTCGCCGTGTGGTAGGATCTGATGGTGCCCCCATTGCCTCGCATATCACTCTTACAGAGGGGCAAGTACCTTTTGCGGCAGCGTATCACATGGAAACATGAAAATGAATGAATAATCACCTGAAGATGGCCCGCATGTCGTGGTCGTGCGGTAGCGTTCTCGCTTCCCACGTCAGGGTTCCCGGGTTCGATTCCCGGCGGGGTCAGGGATTTTCTCTGCCTCGTGATGGCTGGGTGTTGTGTGATGTCCTTAGGTTCGTTAGGTTTATTGTCCGCCGCTCGTGGTCTCGCGGTAGCGTTCTCGCTTCCCGAGCACGGGGTCCCGGGTTCGATTCCCGGCGGGGTCAGGGATTTTCACCTGCCTCGAGATGACTGGGTGTTTGTGTTGTCCTCATCATTTCATCATCATCCAGGAAAGTAGCGAAATAGGACTGAGCAAAGATTGGGTAATTGTACGGGCGCTGATAACCACGCAGTTGAGCGCCCCACAAACCAAACATCATCATCATCATCACCTGAAGATGGGCACATGTCCGAAACCGGTCGTGTCTTGTGTAAGTCACCTTCGTTGTGACTAGTAGTGGATCTTACTCTAAAGACCGTAAAGGAAGAGTCACGGAGTTAGCAGCATCCGTATTGATAAAATTCACAAAATGAGTACATGTTTCCATGGAAGGTAGGATATCCGCCTAGCAACTGTTCAGCATCATGTACAGCCTCTGGCTGTAGATTGATGTTCAGTTTCTTTATTGCGTCACTGAAGAGGCGACCACTAAGGAGTCACTGCCCGAGCGCTGTAGTGGACATAGGTTTTTGCATATTTATTGCTGGTCGATCAAAAAATTAATCAGGTGACATCGCTCTAATACCATGTAGCACCAGCTCTGGTTTGGTAATGGCCTCAATTTAGCGAGAAATAGTCCGAAATTTTCCTCGCGAATGCCTTGTCCAACTGAAGGCACTTGTTGATGATCAGACCGTGTACAGCATCCTACTTCTAAACTGAGCTTTCTAGATAAGCCAGTATTACGGTAAGTAAACGCGAATTATTATGTTCGTGACGAAAGGAACCTTTAAACCGAACTTTCTAGATAGTCTAGTATTACAGTAAATCAACACGAATTATCATGTCGGTGATGAACAGGACCTCGAACAGTAGCATCAGTAAAATAGCGGTGGAAGGCAAATGTAAGTAGGTTGAAACGAAACAACATACTATGTGCAAAGATTAGAACTGAAATAAGTTGAGAGTTGTACAAGTACAGGTCAGCGAGCAATCTATAAAAATCGGTAAAGACCATTTTGACAAGTAGATGTCGCCAAAGCTGCTTGTATAAATTTTCTTTTACTTCTCCAAACCATTTTTACCGGACCAATTTAGAGCTCCACCTGCAGCTAGAGAACAAAGAATGAATATCTATGGAAGTGCAAGTTTATGTAATAAAGTATTAAAATAGCAGCTATTTCACTTCAGGAGAGATGGCGTGGGTGCTGCTTTTCAAGTTACCCGTGTGTGTCGTTACGCTAGTATCTACATAACTTTGGTTGAGCACATCTAGGCGTTACATACGATATTATTTTGTGCTTACATTTACGCAGTGACGCCGCAGATTTAGTGCACAGCTCGAACTTCACTTTGTTGATGGTAGTTTCCTATACCTAAATACAAGGAGAGGCTACAAAGATGATGCATTTTGGTACCCACTTATGATTTACGCTCTAGCCACAGATGAAACAGCCCGAAACTGTTTCGGTAAACATGTTTCAACATACACTCCTGGAAATTGAAATAAGAACACCGTGAATTCATTGTCCCAGGAAGGGGAAACTTTATTGACACATTCCTGGGGTCAGATACATCACATGATCACACTGACAGAACCACAGGCACATAGACACAGGCAACAGAGCATGCACAATGTCGGCACTAGTACAGTGTATATCCACCTTTCGCAGCAATGCAGGCTGCTATTCTCCCATGGAGACGATCGTAGAGATGCTGGATGTAGTCCTGTGGAACGGTTTGCCATGCCATTTCCACCTGGCGCCTCAGTTGGACCAGCGTTCGTGCTGGACGTGCAGACCGCGTGAGACGACGCTTCATCCAGTCCCAAACATGCTCAATGGGGGACAGATCCGGAGATCTTGCTGGCCAGGGTAGTTGACTTACACCTTGTAGAGCACGTTGGGTGGCACGGGATACATGCGGACGTGCATTGTCCTGTTGGAACAGCAAGTTCCCTTGCCGGTCTAGGAATGGTAGAACGATGGGTTCGATGACGGTTTGGATGTACCGTGCACTATTCAGTGTCCCCTCGACGATCACCAATGGTGTACGGCCAGTGTAGGAGATCGCTCCCCACACCATGATGCCGGGTGTTGGCCCTGTGTGCCTCGGTCGTATGCAGTCCTGATTGTGGCGCTCACCTGCACGGCGCCAAACACGCATACGACCATCATTGGCACCAAGGCAGAAGCGACTCTCATCGCTGAAGACGACACGTCTCCATTCGTCCCTCCATTCACGCCTGTCGCGACACCACTGGAGGCGGGCTGCACGATGTTGGGGCGTGAGCGGAAGACGGCCTAACGGTGTGCGGGACCGTAGCCCAGCTTCATGGAGACGGTTGCGAATGGTCCTCGCCGATACCCCAGGAGCAACAGTGTCCCTAATTTGCTGGGAAGTGGCGGTGCGGTCCCCTACGGCACTGCGTAGGATCCTACGGTCTTGGCGTGCATCCGTGCGTCGCTGCGGTCCGGTCCCAGGTCGACGGGCACGTGCACCTTCCGCCGACCACTGGCGACAACATCGATGTACTGTGGAGACCTCACGCCCCACGTGTAGAGCAATTCGGCGGTACGTCCACCCGGCCTCCCGCATGCCCACTATACGCCCTCGCTCAAAGTCCGTCAACTGCACATACGGTTCACGTCCACGCTGTCGCGGCGTGCTACCAGTGTTAAAGACTGCGATGGAGCTCCGTATGCCACGGCAAACTGGCTGACACTGACGGCGGCGGTGCACAAATGCTGCGCAGCTAGCGCCATTCGACGGCCAACACCGCGGTTCCTGGTGTGTCCGCTGTGCCGTGCGCGTGATCATTGCTTGTACAGCCCTCTCGCAGTGTCCGGAGCAAGTATGGTGGGTCTGACACACCGGTGTCAATGTGTTCTTTTTTCCATTTCCAGGAGTGTATAACAGAAAAAAAACAATATTCAGATAGGTGGATAGATTAAAAAAGAAGCTAAGGCGACAGCAATAGAAAATGCCACATACATGTGCCATTAGAATTAGTCACAGCATTGTAACAAGCAACTTTTGACGGTACGCACGTATCAGAAATGACCATCATACACACCTAAATTTCATGTACTTTTCTAAAAGTATATCAAGGCTAAGACTAGGTGGAAATGAGTAGTAGCAGATGAAAGAGAACGTGGAAGACAGACTTACGCTATCTGATCGAAAGTTTCCGGACACTATTAGTGGACATTAATGTGGGATGTAACCACCCTTCGCCTTTATGACTCCCTGAACCCTGCTGAGGACACTTTTCAGTTGCGATGTCTGAATGTCATGTGGATGAGTGGTTGCTGATTCTTCCACAAGAGCGAAACCCAGAGAAGATAGTGATTTTGACCGCTGGGGTCTGGAGCGCTGTCGACATTGTAACTGACCTCAGAGGTGAACCACTGGCTTCAGGTCGGTATTCTGGACAGGCCAGAGCATTTCAGGACTGTTATTGTCCACAAATCACTGCCTCACAGATGCTGCTTCATGACAGGATCATATAATCATCTCTCGAAACTGTTCCTCTACGCAGTACAAGAAGGTGTAAAATATGTTTATATCCTTCCGCATTTACAGTTTTCCTAAGCGCGATAAGTAGTCATACTACGAAAAGACCCTGAAACACCACTTCTCCGTATTTCACTGTTGGCACTACACATGGTGACAGCTAACGCTCCCCAGGCGTTCACCAAACCAAAAACCGTTCCTTAGATTACGAAAAGGCATAGCGTGATACATTACTCCAAATCACTCTTTTCCAGACATCGATCGCTCTTTACACCACCTCGAGTCGCTTTGCACATACTACAGAAACGGGTAACTTAGGAGGAGTTGCTTAACCATTGTACCCTGTTCTTTGTAGACCACGTACATTCACTTGGTATCTGGATTGCTCTTACCTTTTTGGATCTCTCGATAGATTCCTTCTGCTAATTTCATGCGGTTTTTCAGAACCACTATCCGCAGAGCTCACGGTTCTTGTCCATCAGTATATGAGGCCTGCCTGGTTTTGGTTACATTGTGGTTCTTCTTCCGCATTTCCACTTGTCAGTCACCTTGTCAACAGTCGAATTGGGCAACTTTAGGATCGTGGAAGTGTCCCCAGCGGGTTTGTTAGTACTGTAACATTCAATGACTAGTCCGTTCTAAGACACTGAGCTCTCCTAACAGATTCAGGTTGTTGTTACTCCTTCTCAACTGGCAGCATTTCTCGCCTCCTTCCATATTGGCGAGTCCGCTTTCCGTGACATCTAGAGCCCAATTCCACATGACATAGGGGTGTCCGGATACTTTGCATTAGACAGTGTAGGTGCGGGAAGGTGTACGGACAAACTAGAAGTTATCAAATTGCCGTGGTCATATATAACATTACTGTACGCAAGAGAAGGACAAGGTGTTTCGATTTGAGATGTTGGTTACCTGCGTGAGCTGCGCCCATTGGTCCCTGCCACGTGGCCTCCAGAGCACCACGTGGACGACAGGATGCCGGCCACTACACGGCCACTGGAGCTGGAGGCCGTGCGTCTCCAGGCGGGCGGCGGCGCGCGTCTCCAGCACCGGCTGCGGCGCCGGCGTCCCGCCGCGCGACGAAGCCAGGAAGTGGCAAGCTGCACGGCAACCAGCCGGCTGAGGGAAAGAAAAGGACGTGGCAGCTCCAGTGACGTCTGCTGTTCATCACGTTTCAATATAACTCGTGCAGTAGCAATGGACATCTAGTTTTTAGGTATTTTATTTATTTGCTAGCATTAACTTTTCACATACTCTCTAGGCACTGTAGCAAGTTCCACATCTTATTGCAGTTTATAACTGATTACACAAGGAGCGTTCAATAAGTAATGGAACATTTCTTTTTTACTGTAGACAGCATTATTTAGGATTTCATTACACTATACTTTTCCCCACTCTTTTGGTTACAAAACCCTATTTTTCAACATACTCTCCGTTCAATGCGACGGCCTCACGCCGCCTTACTGGGAAGGCCTGTATGACCGCATGGTACCACTCTACTGGTCGACGTCGGAGGCAACGTTTTGCTACATCAATAACAACCCCATCATCCACGTACTTCTTCCCTATGAAGTACATCCTTCATTGGCCCAAACAGATGGAAGTCTTAAGGTATTGCTGTGGTGAAACATGGTTCACCCAACGGCTCACCATGCATTTCTTCATTGCTGGGTCTCCGTAGACATTCCGTAAGAGCCTATAAATATCTGAGATGCTCTAGTTTTCCGCCGAAAGAAACTCAATGACACCCCTCTGCTTGGAACGCAACTCCATTACAGACGAGATTTTGAAGGCTACGTATAATGCCGCCGCCCATCGGAATTTCATGGAACTACAAGAGGCTGAAGCGAGAATATTCCACGACGCCGCACAACAAATTCTGCATTTTTTAACAGAAATTGGCCGAGAATAAAATGTGTCACATCCCTTATTGAAGGCCCCTCGTACATGTTTTATGCTCTGATAGTTGCAGATTCTATCCAGCTACGTCGTGTTAATGAATTAGTAAACTACAGCTACGTGTCTTGTTGAAATATGACAGCGTGTCATGTGCCGGGTGGACCTGGCTTCCGCGAGGATTTTAAAATCCCGCTACCTACGGCGCGTCGCTATCTGTCAAAGCGACGCTACCTGGCAGCTTTTTCCGCAACCTGCAGCTTGCAGGGGCCACATAGGGGGTCTTCCTTTTCTCGACCTGCAGTTGAACGGATCTCGCCAGCAGTAATGGCCGCTTCTAGAAGTGCTAATAGCTTTTTCTCCATGCGCATCTGAGATATGAAGTAACGTACGTGATGTTGCGAACGGTTTCTGTCGCTCCGTCATCCCAGCAAAGTGTAATTGCGTTTCTTTTTAGTATTCTTCAAAGTGGCAGAAGTGCCTCAGTTGTCCGATCGTGTGCTTACTCACTTGTGAATTGAGAAAACATCGGACAGAGTTTTTACTTCTACCGGCTGTTAATAAGAGTTTGCTTCCTGTTCTTCGGACCGGCAAGCTGAAGTCTGCGTGGTTTGGAAGTGGATTTAGTGCGTACGTGTGTGTGCGCGCGTGTGTGTGTGTGTGTGTGTGTGTGTGTGTGTGTGTGTGTGCGTGCGTGCGTGTGCGTGCGTGTGCATGTGCATGTGTGTTCCTAGTCAATAGTGTTACACGTATTCGAGAATTGGTTGTGCCTTCTTGGCGAGTGTTTTCTCAGTGAAGCTTGGTTGGTGGGTAGGGATACGTGTTGCCTTTTTGTAGGCGAACCGCATGAAGAATAGGCTATTAATAAAAGTTGCCGGTTCTATGATACACGTCAGTGAGCGTGTGTGTTCCGGGTGGGTTTAGACGCCACATCTAGGGAAATTAGTTCTGACACGCTTTGGTCGATGGTTTATTTTCAAAGTGCTTGGTATTGTCAGCTGTTCACTGAGATCTCCTGAGTTTGCGAAACGTGTTTGAATTCCTGTACAGGTTTTCGGTGATTGTATCATGTGCCTAGTGAATTTAGTGACGCGCAACAAAATGTACCCGGCGTTAAATACTATGCAGTTTACATCTAGAAGTGGATGAGTTTCTGAGTTGTATCTGTGGGTGTTACATAGCTTGCTCTCACAATTATGAACTGTTGAAGTACCGGCTAGTATCGGTCACGTTCTACCAGCAGCACTTTAATGTTTGTGTTCTGTAACAGGCACCGACAAACCGACCTCCGTGTGGTTCTGCAGTGACTCTGGTCGACCTACCTGTTCCCGATCAGTCATGTAACACGATTACGTTTCTGTTGTTCCTCGCATGCTTCCGTGTGGAGGACCAGTTACATTTCACGAGTGTTTAGTGAATACTAAGAAACCAGTAAAATTTCACGAGTGTTCCGAGAATTTCAGGAATCCAGTAAAATCTCAGACATCGCTGCGGCCGGAAAATGATCCTGCAAGAACGGGACCAACGACAGCCTCTGCTGTACGAGATGTGGAGGGGGGGGGGGGGGGGTTGTCAGAGCTCTCTGTCACTCAGCCGACCTCAGGTGCGACTGATCCGGCCGGCCCACTCTCACCTAAGTGTGGGTGGCAGACTGCGTCGAGGTCTCGAGCCTCAAGGCGAAGGCTGCGTGAGGGACGCAGGCTCCTGCCAAATCCCATGCCCTTTGCTAATAGATTCTGTGTGCTATCTGATGCTGGAAGGGACGTTGAGCCGGATCAGAATGCACCTTCTGCTAGGATAGGCCGCTCCTTCAGTACGGTCCGGACAGGCACGTGGGGATAGGGGTTTGTTAATTATAGGGAGCTCCAATGCTAGGCGGGTCATGGAGCCTTTCAGGAACATATCGCCTAGGGCGGGGAAGAAGTCCAACGTCCACTCGGTGTGCTTGCTGGGGGGCCTTGTCCGGGATGTGGAAGAGGCTCTTCCGGTGGCTATCGAGAGCGAGGGGTGCAGCCAGCTGCAGATTGATGCACATGTCGGCACCAACGAGAAAATCCTTAGGTCCTTTCGACAGCTCGCCAAATTGGCGAAGGCAGCCTCCATCTCTCGAGGAGTGGAAGCCAAGCTGACGATTTGCAGCATCGTACCCAGGGTGGACCGGGGTCCTCTGTTTTGGAGTTGAGTGGAGAATCTAAATCAGAGGCTACGTCGACTCTGTGACGAAAATGGTAGTAGATTCCAATCAGGGGTGCACTACACACAGGAAGCAGCTACATGGGTAGCACAGTACTTGTGGCGTGCACATGTTTCTTTTGGGCGATGTTTAAGCAGAATAGGACTGATGCTATGGGAGGTGGTGTGTTCATTGCAGGTTAAAACTGTTTAAACGCAGTTGAGATCGATACTGGATCAGACTGTGAAATAGTCTGGATAAAGGTATCATTCAGGCAAGTTGTGACCATTGTATTAGGATGTTTTATAGACCACTAGCATCCGCAACAAACATCGCAGAACGCTTCAGGGAAGGTCTTGAGTACATGTGAAATAAATATACAAATTATCCATTAGTTATAAGTGGAGACTTTAATCTGGCTTCCATTGACTGGGAAAATTACGCGTTTATCACAGAGAGCAGAAGTAAAGACTCGAGTGAATTAATTTAGGAGCGCTCTCAACATAAAACCTTCAGCAATTGGTTAGAAAACCAACTCGAGATGGGAACACATTAGATATCTTGGCGACAAACAGACCTGATCTTTTTGAGGAAGTTAATCTAGAACAAGGTATTAGCGACCATAATATCGTTGTGGTTTCCGTGTCAGTGGAAGTTGCAAAAAAGTAAAAAAAAAAAAAAAAGCATAGAGTTTTTTTGTTTGGGAAAGCAAATAAAAGTGTTATTAATGAATATCTTCATAGTCAGCTCTAAGCATTTACCGCGGGACACAAAGATATTGAGCATCTTTGGTCGGAATTTAAAGGTACTGTCCACCACGTGCCTAGCAAAAATATAGGGGAGGGAAAGGATCCACCTTGGTTCAACTAACGTATTAGGAAGTTGCTGAGAAAGCAGAGAATTTTACACAGTCGTTTTAAACGTAGTCACTGCCTCGCTGACAAAAAGAAATTATGCGAAATGAAAGCAGCTGTCAAAAAAATGAGAGATTCTTTTAACGAATATGAAAGCAATATTTTATCTGCAGATTTTAATAATATCCCCCAAACATTTTGGTCGTACGTAAAATCTATGAACGCTACAAATAATTCAATACCTTCTCTTGCTGACAGTGCGGGTAACGTAACAGTTGATGATAAACAAAAGGCCGAAATTCTAAACCTAGCTTTCAAAAACTCGTTTACGTTAGAGGACTGCAGCACCATTCCCCCTTTCAAATATCGAACAAACGCCAGGATGGCTGACATAGTGTTTAGTGTATCTGGGATTGTAAAACAGTTAAGATCCTTAGACTCCAGGAAGGCATCTGGCCCAGGCGGTATCCCCGTAAGATTTTATGTTGAGTATGCTACAAATATAGCACCATTCTTATCCCTCATCTATCAGAGATAATTGGAACAGCGGAAAGTTCCACGGGACAGTAAGAAGGCCCAGGTCATGGCAATCTATAAAAAGGGTAGAAAATCGGATGCACATAATTACCGGCCAATTTCACTGACATCGATTTGTTGTAGAATCATGGAACATATTTGGCGGTCAGACATAATGACCTTTCTAGACTTTGAGAAGCTTATCTGCAGAAACCAGCACGGTTTTATCAAACAGCGGTCATGCGAGACACAGCTGGCCCTCCTTGTGAACGATATACAACGGGATCTAGATAACGGCTCCCAGGTTGATGCCATATTTCTCGACTTTCGAAAGGCGTTCGACTCAGTTTCGCACTGTCGCTTGCTCCAAAATGTGCGCGCTTGTGGTCTATCCGATGACATATGCGGTTGTATAGAAAGTTTTCTAACCGACAGAGAGCAGTATGTCGTCTTGAATGGAGAGACTTCAACAGAAACAAGCGTAACATCAGGTGTGCCCCAGGGCAGCGTATTAGGTCCGCTGCTTTTTACGATTTACATGAACGATCTTGTTGATGGTATTGACCGCGGCCTTAGACTGTTTGCCGCTGATACTGTAGTCTACAGGAAAGTAGTATCACACGAAAGTCGTGAACAAATCAATGAGGATTTGCAGAAAATAAATTCGTGGTGTAGTGATTGGCAGTTATCTCTCAATATTAGTAAGTGTAACCTACTGCGTATAGCAAAGCGAAAATCTCCATTAATGTACGAGTACAAAATAAATGCCCAGTCTTTGGAAGCGGTAACATCCTTCAAGTATCTGGGTGTGACTATTCGAAATGATCTCAAATGGAACGATCAGATTATACAAGTAACGGTAAGTCGAATTGTAAATTGCGCTTTATTGGTATAATCCTGATCGATGCAGTCCTTCAACTCAGGAAATTGCTTACAATATTTTATTTCGTCCAGTCTTAGAGTACTGTTCGTCTGTAAGGGACTATTACCAGTTGGGTCTGATTCAAGAGATTGACAAGGTCCAAAGAAGAGCGGCAAGATCCGTGACTGGTACATTTAGCCATCGCGAGAGCATTACAAATCTCATACGAAGTTTGAAGTGGGACACTTGAGCTAAAGGGAAGGGGCTGCTCACTAAATTCCAAAATCCGATCTTCGCCGAGGATGTAGAGAATATATTATTACCACCAACTTTCAAATCGCGCAATGATCACCAATCAAAGATAAGGGAAATTAGAGCTCGTACTGAGGGTTTCAGAAAGTCGTTTCTTCCTCGTACGATCCGCGAGTTGGACAGGGGGGGGGGGGGGGGGGAATATGACTTTGGTGCTAATAGTGCCCTCCGCCGCACACCTCTTGGTGGCTAGCGGAGTATATTTGTAGATGTAGAACGACGACTGAAGAGAATCGGTCAACTTGACAGCATACAACCCTGTCGCTCTTGTCGCAATCAACTCTGTCGCTCCTGTCGCTGCGACAGGAAAAATTCCTGCAAGAACAGAACCAAAGACGACTGAAGAGAATCGTTTATCGTGGCAGAAGTGCAACCCTTCCGCAAATTTCTGCAGATTTCAGTGCTGGGTTGTCAACAAGTGTCTACGAACTATTCAACGAAACATCATCTTTCAGAGCCGAAGGCCCACTCGTGTACCATTGATGACTGCACAACGCAAAGCTTTACGCCTCTCCTGAGCCCATCAACACCGACATTAGACTGTTGATGACTGGAGGCGGTGGGGGCATGTGCACTTGGAGTTATATGAAACCCCTGATACGTCTAGATACGGTTCTGACAGGTGACACGTACGCAAGCATCCTCTCTGATCACCTGCATCCATTCGAGTCCATCCCACGTCGTGTTGTGGGACTTCTGCATGCTCGTGAGCGCCCTACACTATATTAGGCACGCGTTCAGTTTCTTCGGCTCTTCAGTCTACTGAAGATACCTGATATGAAGGCCGTCCAAGTAATGTCAACTAAAAGGTTCTCACAACGCTAGGGCCTGAGAGTTAGAACTGATTTTTGCCAGATAATTTAAAGTAAGTTATCAGAAATGGACATATTTATCACAGGGAGTTATTAGTGAACTTTCCCTATCCAAAGTATTTCCTGTCTGTCAATAGCTATTTTTACTATACATTTCCGATCATGTCTCCTGGTTACAGAGTTACTGTCAACTGTGGCAGTAAATTGATACTTCCCTTACCACAGAGTAGCCTGTAATTACGAGATTTGATCTGTAGACGGAAGACACAGCCAGAAACCACTCATTCGAAAAAAAAAAAAAAAAGATCAATAGCCAGAATACAAACCTAGCTTGTTAGGGTAAGTTTTCTCACTGTAAGACGATTAGCAGATCTGACTAGGTCTACTTTTTCGTGACTGTTAGACCAAGAATAGTTGACATGAGGATATTCAGGACATGACGGTCAGCCTAGCGACGAAAGAATGGGAAACCCGGTGGGTCCTGAAATTACGAAGTAGTCAAATGGCAGGTTGGGTAGACATCTGGTTGTCTGGGAAAGCATAACCGGTGGCGTAGAAAGAAATACATGCGGTGCCAGAAGATATCATACATTGAATGATCTTCATTGCCGTGGGCTAGGAAAAGTGTAACCGTTTACCTGCTCTGCGACTGTTTCTGTCGATAAATAAATAGATATCAATTCCCGTCAGGGGCACTGAGTACGCCGATGGTTGCGGATTTGTAACTCTTTAATGCAGGTAAAGCACGACTCACGAAGAAAAATAACCACCCACTCATTTTGGAAGTATGATCAAGGTAATGTTTACATTCAACATGTAACGTGCAAATTAAGTTAACCGAATAAGCCTCCTATTTTCGCATCCTACCGGAGGCATGCGTTTACGTTCCACACTTGCATCTTTAGGCATCAGACGTCAGAAATACTAACAGTAAACGGTTCAGTAAATCACCTATTCTCGATCCATTCGCGAGTCGCTGTCTTGTTAGACTGCTACATTTCGTAGAGACAGCGGCACACCCACTCGTTAAAAGTTACTTATTCCACGACTCTTGTCATTGTAATATTTGATCATAGCAACGAATAAATAAAAGAAATTCGTTTGGCTTTGCTGGCTGGGGTATCCCACGGGGTGAGTTCAGTGGATTATTGGTTTTAGTCCTCCGCGCACTATTGGCCCCATTCCCTGCGGATGTGTATGATATGTGTTTTATGTGTATTTGTTGAAATCAGATGAGTGTAATGGATGTGTGTATAGTGTAGTGTTATGTTGTATGATGATTTGAGAACGGAGAGGGCGAGACCCGTTGCCCCCACATAGCACCAAGGGGACACCAAGCTTGACGTTCGCAATTGACGGACGAATGGCCATCAACAGTGTCACACGCCCTCACTTCAAGATATAACGCGGAGAGGTCTGGACTTTAAACCAGGGCTCTGGCAAAAGGATTGGTTGGTGATTAATAACTTTACGCCACCACCTCTCCTCCCCTTGCGATGTTTGTGGCGGATGCTGGTGGTCTATAAAACATCCTATTACAATGGTCACAGCTTGCCTGAATGATACCTTTTTACAGACTATTTCACAGTCTGAATGTACGAACAACCAGAAATTAGCTGTGTACAACAGTACAAGGAGCCAATTAGACTAAAGACGGCGATTAACTTGGCCGTGGGTAGCAAAGATATCACATAGTCTTCTTGGATATTAATAAACCGCTTCAGTAGCATTTAATTCTTTATTTTTAGATCAATATCGTTATCATGACATTAAGAACCAATTCTTCGGGCGAACATCTGCACAACAATAAATCAAGACTAAATAACAACTCCTAGATATCCGCTAATATGATAAGTTTTTTTAGTTATTTTAAGATTTTTTTTTAAAAACTTTTAAAAGCTTTTGCATAAGAAGTCTTCAAGCAATTAAAAAAGATGTCCTTAAAGTGAATGTCTTAAGGTTATCCTTCGCCCGCATCTCGTGGTCGTGCGGTAGCGTTCTCGCTTCCCACGCCCGGGTTCCCGGGTTCGATTCCCGGCGGGGTCAGGGATTTTCTCTCCCTCGTGATGGCTGGCTGGGTGTTGTGTGCTGTCCTTAGGTTAGTTAGGTTTAAGTAGTTCTAAGTTCTAGGGGACTTATGACCACAGCAGTTGAGTCCCATAGCGCTCAGAGCCATTTGAACCATTTTTTTTGTTATCCTTCCTTCTTGATTTATTGTTACGCGGTTGTTTACCGGAATATGTGGCTCTTACACTAAGTGGTATGATACCGGTAGTAATATGCAAATAAAGGATTAAATACAGCTGCAACGGTTTATTAATATGAAAATGATTAGTTACAACTGCGGTTGCCCTATTTACAAGGTTGTCTGCAAAATCATGCAGTTGTCGTTCAGTTACTGATCGATCGTTAAAGTTAATTCACCTCTGTGGAAGTGGTGTTTCTCCACTATTTCCTCAAAATTTTGCATACATCTGTAAAGTAGTATGCTTTGAAGCTGTTTCTACGCACCCACCTAAGATGGAACGCACTCTTCTTATGGTTCTGTGGGAGATGCAATCCGGACAGGTGACAGGCTTTGCAGTACCAACGAGGGTGAGAGTTAAGCTCTAGGTCTCACTAAGACCAAGGCAGATTCTTTTTTAGTTTTGTGTGGTTATGCAAATTGGTGGTGGTGGGGGGAGGGGGGGGGAGGAGAGAACGGAAAGGAATTTATAATATCAGTTGCAACAGGACTTTATTCTGAATCAGCAGCGACGAATAAAAATGCATGCCCGGCCGGAATTCGAACCTCAGATATCCCGCCTCCCACGCAGTCGCGTTAATCTCTGCGTCACCTAGACACAGCGTTTATCGCAATTGCTTGGACTATCTCTGTACGCCTCTCGACCGACCCATATTCCCGCCTACCGCCACCTCCGCAGTCTGCGTCCATCCCCCCCTTGCTGGATACTTGTGGTGGATTCGTTGCCCATCGAGGCGAATCAGTTATATGAACGCGTGGTGCCTGTTCTTTCGTTAATGCCCCAATTGGACATACTTAATTAGAAAATATTGGTTTATTTGTAGAAAATATGACTTTAAAATTGAGATACATTTATTTTTTACTATTGGCCTTGCTTAAAACAAGATTAATACGAAATATCATGGAATAATGGTATGTCAGATGAATTAATTAGGTATTGGTTTATAACGCAGAGCAGTAAGCAGCAATACTTACGCAGATCGTCTTTCCTGAGCATATGCTTCCCCACACCGACCATCCAGACTGCAGCACATCACACGTTTGCCAACACTGTAACAAAATAGGAAAATGATTGGAAAATGCTGAAGTTATGTTCTGAAGTTATATCTTAACTGTATCAGGAAAATAGTGACACCGAAAAATAAGTGCAGTAATAGTCTATAACACTTAAGTAGCACGCCTCTGCACATATGAGTATATGGAACGTGAAATAAATTTTGGTGTCTGTTAGGAGCTAGCTGTGTTAGATGACGATCAGTTTAGCTGCAGCAAAGGTAAAGACACCAGAGAGGCAATTCTGACCTTGCAGTTAATAACGGAAGCAAGACTAAACAAAACTCAAGACACGTTCATGGGATTTGTCAACCTGGAAAAAGTGCTCGACAATGTAAAATAGTTCAAGGTGTTCGAAATTCTGAGGAAAATAGGAGTAACCTATTGGGAGAGACACGTAATATACAATGTGTAAAAGAGCTAAGAGGGAACAATAAGAATGAAAGACCAAGAACGAAGTGCTCGGATTAAAAAGGATGTAAAACAGGGATGTACTCCTTCCCCCCAACTTATCAATCTATAGATCGAAGAAATAAAAGAAAGGATCAAGAGTCGGATTAATATTGAAGGTGAAAGGATATCAGTCATAAGATTCACCGATGACATTGCTATACTCAGTGAAACTGAAGAGGAATGCTGAATGAGATTAACAATTTAACGGGTACAGAAGTTGGACTGAGTTGAAGAAAGACGAAAGCAATGAGAAATAGCAGAAATGAGAACAGCGAGAAACTTAACATCAATATTGATGGTCAAGAAGTAGGTGAGGTTAAGGAATGCTGCTACCCAGAAAGCAAAAGAACCAATGACGGACGGAGCAAGGACGATATCAAAAGCAGCACTGGCAATAAGGGCACTCCTCGCCAAGGGAAGTCTACTAGTATCAAACATAGGCCTTAATTTGTGGGATAAATTTCTGAGAATGTACGTTTGGAGCTCAACATTGTATGGTAGCAAAACACGGACTATGGTAAAACCTAAACAGAAGAGAATCGTAACATTTGGGATATGGTGCTATAGAAGAATGTTGAAAATTAAGTGAACTGATAAATGAGGAGGTTCGCCGACGAATCGACGAGGAAAGAAATTTATGGATACACTGACAATAAGAAGAGACAGGGTAATAGGACGTCTGTCAAGACATCTTGGAGTGACTTCCACGGTATTAGAGGAAGCTGGGGAAAAATTGTAGAAGAAGACAGATATTCGGATATATCCAGCAAATAACTGAGGACGTAGGTTGCAAGTGCTGCTCTCAGATGAACAGGAAAAAAAAGAGCTAAACAGCTGAAGTTCAATGAAAACAGACGTTCCTTTTAAATCCTGAATTCAAAATTTGACTAGTGCTTGTTAAACGACAATGTGAGACGTTTGTTACTGTGAACAATTGCGTTATCCTAATCTAGTTAAGGAAGAACGTATTTTGAAGTTGGATGTGCTTACTGATGAAAAAGCCATAAGAAACTGCTGAAAAAGGTACGAACCTCTAACGATGCGGCACATGCCCAAGGCTGAATAGACCTACAAATGACAGCCTCATAGACTCTCTCAATAGTCAGCCGGGTTTCAGGGTAGTCGTGCCAAACAAACATAGAACCGGTCATTGTCCATGACGCAGAGCGCAAAATTTTAATTTTAGAACATCGGTGATAAGTTATTCATACTGCTGTGATTCACTAAGAAATGTGTCGTACCTGACTCTTAATGCATAAGAAGCACATATGCGACACCGTTTCCCTATACATACGTTCTTTTATTGCACTGAACAAAAACGTATATAAAATTGTCGCAAAAACCTTAGGGGCAATATTGTACAGATGGTGGATAATTGTTGTTTGTTTTGAGATTAACAGTGGAATGAATGAGCAGTGTATGTAATGCTTGTGTCCGCAAACTACTTGTCTATCTTCCATCAACGGGAGTGATGCTACTGAGACAAACAGTCGTCTGCGGTACCTTCGCAAAGGGGTTTACTTCTGTTAACAGTTCATTACTGGCTGCTAAACCAGCATAAAATGCGCTGTGTGTGCTTTAGAATCGATACGCACCGATCATTAAAGCTCTCTGCTCTTAGTAGCCTAGCAGCGGGTCTGCGGACGTCATGCGAGCCGCGGTGTTAGCACATGCGAGCTTACTCGTATTTCGCCCGGTATGGAAGGCAGTGGAAAGTGAGCCTACCATTTTTTAAGAGTTATTTCCTTCCTCTGCCTTCGTGATCTCGGGTTTGCTTTTTCAGAGTCGGTACATACCCCTTTTCTACTGCTTTGGTTTGTGGTTGCTGAGCTGCCAGTATTTGCATACGGCGATGAAGCGGAGTAGAAAGAAAAACGGTGGGCACCTTTTGTTTGTGACTTAAGTGTTAGTGGTTATTCGTGAAAACATTTCCTTTTTTGTAGTGAGGTTTTGCTACGGAGATTGAATTTAGATTCTCACATGTAATGCTGTCTAGCTGTGAGTAACGACTAAACGACTTTTATTTAGGCATTAGTCGCGCAACGAGGATCAGTATTCTGGGTTACCAGTACAACTCGAGTTATTTTGTTCTTGCTTGTCAAAGACAAATAGAATTTAGATTTTAATGTTCATCGTTTTACGTGAGTCTTATTGTACGAGTATATTTAATTATTACTAACAAGAAATTAATTTCTTAAAATTGTGTGCTTATTTTTAAAGGCCTGTCTGTTGAAACTAGAAAGAGGTTAACCTCTGAAAGAGTTTGTTCTCTTGTAAGTATTTGTGTTAACCTGGCACTACTATTACGGTGCAACAGTTAAAATCTAAAACAAGCTATGAATTATTTCTCTTGTAGTCACTTTGTATGTAGTAAAATTTTACTCCGTGTATGTTTTAGAGAAACTAATAAGAGGAATCGAGTGATATCTGGGTATAGTTCAAGCTGGTCACCTTAAGTCAGCGCCTAAGTTAATATTGAATGTGTTTGTTCCATGTCGCTGAATTGAAATTTTTCAAAGTATAAATTTTGATAAGATTAATTCTCTTGTTGTCGCTCTTGTTCAAAAACTTATGTGAGCTAAAATTTGAAAATTTCTTTGAATGTTTGATAATCTGAATTATCGTTCTGACTGTGGCCTCTGTTAAACATTTTATTATGACTCGTTTTGTCTATGGTAAAACGTCGCCGAGGCAAGTAAACGTTATTAGAAAGGCTTTTTTTTCTTTTATTTCAGTACCTTACCACTACCAGCTCTATGCTTCCTACCCTTTCAAAGAAGACTGGCACATAATCGTGTAATGGATAGCTAGGCTCGGTGACCTCGTTTATTCAGTTACTGACGGAACGTTGCACTCTGACTTTCCAGACCCTCCTTATTCAAACGTGTACTTTTAAAATGCCGCAGTAGGCCTTGAACTTCTGAATAACCATCCGCCTGACGACTGCCTCGCTACGCACGGCATGTCAGTATCCAGGATGCTGAGGAACTCTTCCGAACGCCAGGTGTGTGCCAGCAGCCCCACCCCTCGGCCCCCAGAAACCACCCTCACTGCGCGTAGAATGGATCAGCCGGCAGCTGGCGGTCACTCCCTACAAATTTCCCCCTCACACACAAACTTCCAATTCAATTTCACGCTAGTATTCTCCGGACACCTCGTGTAAAAGTCTCCTTTCAGAACGTACCCCCTCGTATTTGTCATAAGCCACCCTCTGCTACCTGCAACCGTGACAGATTGCCGGATGATTACGCGGCCGACCGGTTCACTACAAAGGCCAGCTTTCGGGCTTTGTTTGCTTCTGATGGCGGCTGGCCTTCAGGGAGGCTGCACGCCATCAGGAACCCTAATACTGTCTTCAGGAGCCCCGGGACGCCGCATTCACCGAGGCGTCGAAGGAGATGTGGAGGCAACCACGGGAGGTTCTTGCACAGTCGTGGGTAGTACCACAAGCTTCTGAGGCAGTATACTTTATAAGGAGTATGTTATAATATGTTACAGAATGACTGACATATTAACTGTCAACGTTTTTGTAACAGCCGATATCGAGTGATGTTTTTCAAACAGGTAGCAGTTGAGGCTGCACTTGGTAAAGCTGCTTAGTTTTGTGTTCTACATGTCTGCTTCTACCGAGTGCAGCTTTTATAGGATTCCAGCAGCCTAAAGAAGCTGAGCGTAAGGAAGCGTTTCCTAATTCGACGCCGGCCGGGGTGGCCGAGTGGTTCTAGGCGCTACAGTCTGGAACCGCGCGACCGCTACGGTCGCAGGTTCGAATCCTGCCTCGGGCATGGATCTGTGTGATGTCCTTAGATGAGTTATGTTTAAGTATTTCTAAGTTCTAGGCGATTGATGACCTCAGAAGTTAAGTGCCGTAGTGCTCAGAGCCATTTGAACCTAATTCGACATGACCTTCATGTTTCGGTGGTATGAAAGGATACGGCCCTCACAACCAGTACGTAGACAGGATAGGAAAGAGACGGATCTGCAGTGTGTCACATTGGATATTTAGGATCCTTTGAGCATGTGGCTTTCACATGCCCATTCCAACTGGAGGCTAGAAGACATGGCGGAAAGACGTTACTCATTAAGAATGCTAACGCATTCTAGTTATGGAAAATAGTCACAGACACTATATTTGGAAATGAGCTAAACAAGTAAAGAATAGATAACAGAGACAGAAATACACTTTTAAGAGAGAGTAACAGAAGAGAACGAGTAGCAGGGAATATACTAATAACGAGCGCGGTATGGGGACAGTGCCGATCTGCTGAAATGATCTCGCAAGTAGCGTAAAAACTCCAAGTGATCAGTGAAGTGCCTTGTTGTGTCGAATAATAGAAGCATGTGGATGTGTGATTTAATTTAATATAAACACATTAGTTGTTAGTAATAGTACGATAGTTTAAATTACAATTAATTGTGGTGATTCAATTGCCGGGTCGCTCACAGCTGGACAATAAATTATAATCTGTAATACTTCACATTAGATGCATAGGCACATTATATCTGGGAAATGAACAGGTGGCTGAAATGTAATCTACTTCCCACTCAGAGCAGGCAAAGTTGAATATGTACAGCGGTAGCCGCAAACAGACGCTCAGCTAGAGAAATTTACGTACGAAGTAACGTAAAACATTTATTTCTTTTGTTCTGTTTCATTACTTTGTTCCATATTCTTTCTAATTACCTTTTTTCATATGTATACTTATCGAAAAGTTATATTGTTTACTTTACTATCTTACTACTACATTATTAAAGTAAAAATGTGCACTATTATGAAGAGAATTTGCTCAGTATTCTACAATCTGCTTCAGACAAACAGGAGGGCATGGTTCAATGAATGCAATAAGTAAATAAATAAATAAATATTTCGTTGTTTACAATGAAGAGGAATCAAAAGAGTAGCTGAATAATTAATTTCGAATGCCTGCCTCTGTATCTATTCATATTTTTATGTTTCAATTATCAACGTTTAATACTAATGATTTCACAGTATTGAAGATGACCTTTGGTCTCTGACATTGGCAGTTATATACACCGTACTGAAGACATGCGAAGTTTGTTAAGATCTCGCTCTAGAGCACTGGAATACGGCATCATTTCACCACCTAGAGAGTTTCACGAAAAATTACATAAAAAAAGGAATGAAGCGTATCGTTACTTTCAGTTCCTAAGAAGTGCCTTGCTTCCTAATGGTGGTAGCTTTATAAAATACCTTATTTCCAAATTCTTCGTCGTTTCTTGAGGTTGATTCTGACGCGTTTCCCAACGACTGCCTCGGATAGAACTGACAAAAATCTCTTTCTTGAGAGATAACGGGGGGAATATGTGGTGTCACAGCCAGACACTACACTTGCTAGCTGGTAGCCTTTAAATCGGCCGCGGTCCGCTAGTATACGTCGGACCCGCGTGTCGCCAATCTCAGTGATTGCAGATCGAGCGCCGCCACACGGCAGGTCTAGAGAGACTTCCTAGCACTCGACCCAGTTGGACAACCGACTTTGCTAGCGATGGTTCACTGACAAAATACGCTCTCATTTGCCGAGACGATAGTTAGCATAGCCTTCAGCTACGTCATTTGCTACGACCTAGCAAGGCGCCATTACCAGTTACTATTGATGCTGTAAAACATGTACCGTCAAGAGCGATGTTCACCATTTATGGATTAAAGTTAAGTATTCCACAGCTACGTCCTTTTTTGCTAGTCTAATTTTCTTGACCTGTTCCAGACCTCACGCCAGCCTGCGTGAGCTAAAACGCGTGCCTTTCGGCTTCCTCTAGTAGTACCGGGTTGGCTCTCTTGCCAATCCACAACAGAATAATAGGTCGGTAGGACACTCCGGCACTCTAGCATTTGACCATGCTAGTAAAAACTCCACAGCAGTCACCATTTAAAAAAATCTTTTAGTGAAATGGTTCACATAAATTATCTGTAACTAAACTCGTCCAAATTACGGAATATTATGCACTAAAGACAGTTAACAGCTCACAATGTTTTGACGAATTAAAATTTGAATAACGCGCGCTAAATATAAGTTATAGTGAGGGGGGCCGTGTCTGTTAATAGTGCGGAGTGTCAAGCTGCATCTCGTATACAGGCGAGGAATCATCCCGAACTGGTCGTAGCAACATGGCGCGTTCGCGGCTGAGTGCTATTTTCCCCACGGCTAATCTGTCATGCGCGTGCAACGGACCGTGCTGTCGTACGTGAACGCTGAGCGTCCCGAATCCAACGTTCTGCTGAACACTCTGAAACGATGCGACTTGTGCATGTGGCACATGGACCCCGACGTGGTATACGCGATCGCAACGCGCTCTAGCGACAGTTGTCTGCCTTGTGTGGCTCGTAGATCACGAAATAGATGGGCGTAAAATTCCTATATTAGCTCTATTAAAAGTACTTTTCTCCCTTGTCCGTGTGCTAGTCAGGCTGTTCTGCCTATACTATACATAATACATAAATAAAAACTTCAATTCCCGCAACAGTGAAAATATTATAAGGCAAAAAGGAAAGTTCCATGTCCAGTCATTAAGGACATAGGCTTTTAAACGTTCCATCACAACGAGTGCGACATAAATTTGCGACAGTCCTCCACATAAGATAAAACATTATTTCATTGTTTTACTTTTTTATGAAACCCTACGGGCATTCCTACTTGATCACCGTATCCTACCCAGTAGCATAATCTCTACAATTGAATTAAAAAGCTTAAAAGAAGAAGATGGCCAAATATCTTACTGCAAGTAGTCTAAAGTGTGCTGTTTATAAAGCCGATCGCACAAACTCTAACAAATTTACCCCCCAAAAAGAGAGCACTTATATTTACACTAACATCGAATATTGTAGTATATACTTGTATTAAACTAATAAGAAAGTGTCAGAGCCTATTAAGAACGGGAAGGTTGTAAAAAAAAAATTCAGATGGAGAGGGATACGTACACCAACACTTCAAAATCTCACTATAAATCAATGATGCTACTCTTTGCGTTAAAGTGTCCACAATGGTGGAATGACCATATCTAGGTGCTTAGCATGTCCTGAAAGTTTTACTTGTTACTATACTACTAATGTAAATTTATTTATAACAAATAGTACCCAGTACGATGTATATTTAACGGATCCTCAGCATATCGTTGCTTTCGAATTGTATACTCTCATAATACGCAAGTTACAATGGTTCTTTTACTAACAGTATGAAGTTTCTCATTTTATTACAATGAATCATTCAATTAACGGGGGGGGGGGGGGGGGGGGTGTTTCGAGAGCTCCCCAGCTCCCCAGTTTGCTGGTGCTCAGAAATAGCATATACACAGACGGGCTTCAGCTGGAAGGCAATATGGTGCCTCACAACTTTGCAGCGAAGGGAGACGGTGTGCATTTGACGTAGGTACGTTATGCCATCTCATTGGTCAAATTTCAAACGCACGTTCGTGATATCTGACATGCTAGATACTGCTCTGCACGTTCGGAAAGACTCCACAACGTGATTTGCAACGCTATGACGTCAGAAACTTCAACGCTATGACGTCAGAAACTCGGCACGCTCAACGCTCAACGTCCGGATGCACGGTCCGTGTGCCGACGGCTTAAGTATTTCAAGATTCAGCCACGATATTCAATTCCTGCTCGTGGAACAATACTGACTGGGTAAGAAACTTCCGTCCAACTGCCAGTGTCTCGAATCGCAAGTCAACGGGCCCTCGGAAAACCGTCCGAACGTGCGTAGCACTTTGCAGGTAAGCCGTCGTTTGTTACGAAAACGTGTCCAGGAGTTCCCCATGAGGCATTTGGTAACGGCATGATTTCCAAGCGCATTTAAGTCGAATGGCTGCCCCACTCGCCTGATTTAAGCGTGCCAGACTTTTTCTTGTGGGGTTATGTGAAGGTAACAGTGTACTTCGGCCGGTCGAGAAGCTTGCAAAAGTTAAAAGATCGCATTCAGGATATAGTCTCTGGAATTCCTGCAGCGTTCACGAAAGATGTGTTTAAAAACGGTGAAACATCTCGAGTATTGTGTAGCCGCGATTCGTCGTCATTTGTCCGATGTAGTATTTCAGAAGTAAACTCGAATAAATGTTGTACCTTGTGTACAATGTTCCACGTTGTTTCGAGAGGAGGAGGAGTTAATGCTTAACTTCCCGTCGACAACGAGTTCATTACAGACGGGGCACAACCTTGGGTTAGGGAAGGATGTGCAAGGAAATCAGCGGTGGCCTTTCAAAGGAAACATCGGGCACTAGCCTGAAGCCAATAAGGGAAATCACGGGAAACGTAAATCAGGATGGCTGAAAGGGGATTTGAGCCGTCGTCCTCTCGAATGCGAGTCCAGTCTGCTAACCACTGCGCCATCGTGGTCGGTCTTTATATCGCGATTAGTTTGTACGTTGTTCAAATCTGAAATCGTCGAAACGTTGTGAAACACGCGGTAGTTGAACAATGATAGTACACTGCATCATTTCGATAATTTATTATTATGAATTTGGCTGAATTAGTTGTGAGTTTCATTTTAAACTATTTGGTTGGTAATATGATCACTGTAATGAAGCAGACATTATGTAAGTCCTTATAGTGCAGAATGTATTTCCCCATTGATATCACAAAAGGAGACGTGAAGGGACACTGTAACAGAAATTTTGCACCATGACAACAGATAAAGTCGAGGCTGGAGAGAGTAATTTAACTACTCAGTGAGAATGTAGAACATTAGATTTACCATACTTTTGTCATGTATAGAAGAGTTAAAAAAGGCAACCAGTTCGTAGAAGAAACTCACGTGATTACTCTTCAATTTCTTCTACACGATCATTTCGACCCCTCTGCTGGGATCATCTTCTGGAACTTCTGCTGTTCACGGTTTGCTAGACACAAAAATATTCTTAGGAAGATCCCAGCAGATGGGTCGATACGTCGATCCAGTAGAAGAATGAAGCGTCCTGACAACCTAAAACATTTTACTTGCGATGACAAAAGCCACGGAGACTTGCAGGCTTACGTAATTGCGAATATTTAATCTTGAAGTATTCAGATAATTAGAGTAGAAAGAGAGGAAAGAACAGCAACTATGGATCACAGGAATGGATGAGAAAGAAAGTCAGAGAATGAAGCATTAAAGTGAGAGAAGGCAGCGTACATGAAATGAATGTGTTGGGGCGTTTTATGCAGTCCATAAATGGGTATATTCTTAGAAGGACCTACTCGCTCTGCGATACTGAAAATAAAAAAAGGTCAACGAATGTGAAAGGAGACAGCAGCTACATTTGTTACAGTGAGAGATGCAGAGGTTCCACTCAGAAAAATTCCAATAATTTTTCACCTGCCTTATATGTATCATGCTTGTCAATTGAGGTCGCCTATTCGTACATGACTCAGCGCGCGTGAGAACACGCCATCGCTCTCACCCGAGACGCCTGCTGTGGGGAAGCACAAATCGTTGCCATCTGTAAATTACCTGGTTGGAAACGCAGCAAACGAGCGACCGGCGCTGCTATATCCGTTCCCTGATAGCGCGAAAAAAGAAAAAAAGTCCGCTCCGTAAAATACGTCCGCACCTCTCAACTTTCCCTGGGAGACACGAATGCTGCAAAACTGTGACTTCCCCGCTCCGTTCCCGGCGAGAGCAGGAGAGGACCAAAATGAGGTACGGCGACCAGAAATGCGATCATAACACGCATCTCCGACCTCCCCTGGAGACCGGCGGCACGGAAACGCGCGATCCCAGCGCCCCAGCACGGAGTTGCCGCCGCCAGGTCGCTTGGAAACGCGTTCCGGTCTTCCCCAGACTCTCGCGGGTCGATCGGTAACACCCTGCGGCGAAGCGACCGATGCTTTATATAAATTCCCGCCGACAGAGCGAGAACGAGAAATTATGCCTTCAGCCGCTGCCGGCCATAAAGCGTAAACAACGACCCGAACACGCGCGTGCGTGACAAATGTTTCCCGACGCACACACGCTATAAATGTAAATTATTGTTAAAGTGGGGCTACAAATCGAACTCCGGTCTCAGGGCACTGATTAATTCGTTGTCTTGTTCCAGGTTTATCTGCAGACCGCCGCGACAATAGAACTAGTGGGAGTGGTAATAAGACAAGCGTTCTCCTTGCGGTTACTGACATCTTCGGTGTAAAAGCGAGAAACGTAACTAGTCACGGATGTCCTTTTTCAGCCAACACGTTTCCGAAAGGCGTGTCGTTCGAAATGGTTCAAATGGCTCTGAGCACTATGGGACTCAACTGCTGAGGTCATTAGTCCCCTAGAACTTAGAACTAGTTAAACCTAACTAACCTAAGGACATCACAAACATCCATGCCCGAGGCAGGATTCGAACCTGCGACCGTAGCGGTCTTGCGGTTCCAGACTGCAGCGCCTTTAACCGCACGGCCACTTCGGCCGGCCGTGTCGTTCGACGCCGTTATTTAGGAAAGCAGGAATGCACTAGCTCTTAACACGAGAACGACTCTTCAGGAATGTAAAACTAAAGTGGCTTCTAACCAAATTGTTTGCCTGTGGAGTATTGGCTCATTTGTGCTGCTGGATTCGCAGTTTCGTGTCAGTAAGGTCACAGTCAGCAGAAATTGATGAAATGTCATCGAGGAAAACAGAAGTGATACCTGGTGTTCCTTAGGGGAGTGTTACAGGCCTTCTGCGGTTACTAATCTATATAAACTATTTGGGAGACTATCTCAGTAGCCTCCTTAGATTGTTTGCAGTTTTTGATGACATTTACCGCCTAGTAAACTCATCAGCAAAATCGAAACTATTTGAAAACTGATTTAGGCAAGATAGCTGTAAGGTGCGGAAAGTGGTGACTGACGTTAAATATTGAAAAGTGACGAGTCCGTTGAACCTGTCACTTCAACCAATTACCTAGAAATTAAAATTACGATAAACTTAAATTGGAGCGGTAGTGTGTAAGGCAACCAAAGACTGCGATTTATTGGCAGAACACTTAGAAGGTGCAACAAGTATACTAAAGAGGCTGTCTACACCACGGTTGTCCGTCATCTGCTAGAGTACTGTTGTGTAGTATGGGATCCTTACCATATTGGATTGACGGACGACATCGAAAAAGCTTAAAGACGGGCAGCTCGTTTTGTATTATCCTGAAACAGGACAGAGAGTACTGCGGGTAAGATACGCGAGACGGTGTGGCAATCATTAAAACAAATGCGTTTGCGACGAGAGATTTTGACGAAATTTCATTCTTCAAAGATCTCCTCCGAATGTGATAATATTATGTTGACTTCCACCTTCTTAGGCGGTCATCGTCATCGTAATAAAATAAATGAGAGTTCGCGCGCCTGAAAAAAGTGGATCGGTAGGGAAAAAGTGTGAAAGTGGTTGGATGAACCCTCTGCCAGGCACTTAAGTGTAAATTGCAGAGAAGTCATGTAGAGCAGAAAGTACAGTAACATCGACTGGAGAAAGGATATAAAAGCATTAAGGATACTAAGACCGCGAGACAGCTTCCACCGATAACAATATATGCCAGCATTCTAAATTTTTTCAACTGGTAACAGACGAATGCTGTTTTAGTTGTCATCGTCAGACCGGTTTTATGCAGCTCTTCATACTACTCTATCTTTTGCAGTTCTCTGCTAGCGACAACCATTTGGACATGCTCACTGTATCCATGCCTAGGTCTGCTTCTACAATTTGATCGACCACACTTCCCTCCATTACCAAACTGAATATTCCTTCATTCCTCAGGATGAGTCCAATTAATTTTTTTTATCTTGTTGTGCCTTAAAGTTCTTTTTTCCCCCGACTAGTTTCAATACCTCCTCATCACTTTTCGTCTACCTATCTAAACGTCGTCTGCATGCTTCTCTAGCACAGCATTTCAGAAGTGCGTATTGTCTCCTTGTTGGAACTGTTTATGTTCCACGTTTCACTTCCGTACGGACCTACATTCCAGATATCGTCCGAAAAGATGTACTAACACTTGTCAGTATGCATTTAGCTTCTCTACCTCGTCCAACGACTTTGCCACCCGAAGGGCAAAACTCACATACTACTATTAATAAATCAATTATTAATACAATTCCTTCTTCATCGTTTGACTTAATTCAACTACATAGCATTATCCTTGTTTTGCTTTAGCTGATGTTCATTTTATCACCTCTTTTCAACACACTATCCATTCACATGGTTCAAATGGCTCTGAGCACTATGGGACTTAACTACTGAGGTCATCAGTCCGCTAGAACTTAGAACTAATTAAACCTAACTAACCTAAGGACATCACACACATCCATGCCCGAGGCAGGATTCGAACCTGCGACCGTAGCGGTCGCGCGGTTCCAGACTGTAGCGTCCAGAACCGCTCGGCCACCCCGGCCGGCTCTATCCATTCCGTTCAACTGTTTTCCAAGTTCTTTGCTGTCTCTGACAGAATACGAAGTCATTTGCTGATCTCAAAATTTTATTTCCTGTACCAGGATTTTAAATTTGTTTCTAAATTTTTCCTTGGTTTCCCATAGTGCTTACTCGCTCTACATATTCAATAACACTGAATAGAGACAAAAAACCATTATCACTCCGTTCTCATCCAGTATTGTCCTTTCGCCCCTTTCGACTCGTATAACTGCAGTCTAGCTTCTGTATAAGTGCTAATTAACCTTTCGTTCATTCTACTGCAACCTTAAAACTTTCAAAATTTTCAAGATTCTAACCCAAAACTTTCCCTAAATCTACAAATGCTATAAACGTATTTTCATCTTTCTTCAACCAATCTTCCAATGGGAGATGTTCATCAGTGTCCAAAAACGAGCCAAATACAAAATGTAACTAATAAATGCAGGTAACACAGAATGTTTATAGCATTTGCTCCGTGTCTTATTCATATACTGAAGATGGTGCCGATTAGTTGCGAATTGAACTGGATTGCAGTATCAGTACCGGAACAGTCTTTTGTACCTGTATGTGTCACTGATTAACCGAGTAGAATAATACTGTAATAAATTGTTGACAGTCAATAGATTATATTTGAGGCATCTTGGCATGATTTATTTTGAGTGTCGTCCTCTTTGAAACCTTGGCGGAAACGTATATCTCTCCATTATTACCCTGATGCTTGGAAAACAAAATCGGAAAAGAGTATCCGGGCTTCGGCTTGTGTATTTATCAAGATATTTCAAACCACGGTGTTATCTGTTTTATAATACGCCTTAGAAATGGTTCCCTGTCGCGCGGTCTAATTGCCCCTCGCACGGTTCGCGCAGCTCCCCCCGTCGGAGGTTTGAGTCCTCCCTCGGGCATGATTGTGAATGTTGTCCTTAGCGTAAGTTAGTTTAAGTTAGATTAAGTAGTTTGTAAGCCCCAGTAGTTTGGGCCCATAGGAACTTACCACAAAATGCTTCACTTATCAACTGTGTTACCAAAATTTTACTAGGGCTAATCGGAAAGTAAGTTCCAATTGATCGCGAAATGGAAACCACTGTGATACTCAGAAATATTTTATCTGCAACAGTTAGCTACAGCTTCCAGCCGCTGCTCTACATAGTCACCACTCCGACTCAGACATTTGTCGTAGCCTTGTACCAACTTTCCGATTCCCTCGTCATAGAAGGCAGCCGCCTGTGCTTCGCGCCAATTCTCATCTGTAGCTCGTTGTTTGTGCGAAAATGTTGTCTTCATTGCCAGTAGTCAATGCGAGCGGAGATGAAACACAAGAGGGAGCCAATTACGGGCTGTAGAGCGGGTGATCGAACACTTCCCATCGGAAACGCTGCAGGAGCATTTTCATTGAGAGTGTGTACCGTAACTCTTTGTGCTTACCAAACCCTACCTTGGCCAGATAGGTCGCCTGATCTGTACCCAGCCGAGAGCTTTAGAGCGTTATGTACTGGTCCCTCCAACCAGCTCGGTATTATGAAGATCTATAGTGCCAATTGGACATAATTTGACACGATGACATTGAATAACTCTCTCAATAAGAGCCAAGCCGAATAACTGCTCACATGAGGGACAGAGACTGACCAACGCTTTACTTACTTACTCAATTTGCGAAGCTCTTGAATAAATTATCCAGTTTTTATGAAATTGCAATCATTTGTTTGTCTGAACACGTACATCACATCTTTCGATTTCCGCCCCACTCGAATACTCGCAATTCCTTCTCGGTGCGTCATTTTTGTGTATTAGGGTGATATTCTTTCTCCTAAAAACGTCTCTCGAGGTAACCGTGACAACAATATCAGACAACCATTTGGAAAAATTTGGAAATTTGTGGTAAGGTCTTATGGGACCAAACTGCTGAGGACATCGGTCCCTGAGCTTACGCACTACTTAATCTAACTTAAACTAACGTACGTTAAGGGCAACAAACACACCCATTTCCGCCGGCCGAAGTGGGCGTGCGGTTAAAGGCGCTGCAGGCTGGAACCGCAAGACCCCTACGGTCGCAGGTTCGAATCCTGCCTCCGGCATGGATGTTTGTGATGTCCTTAGGTTAGTTAGGTTTAACTAGTTCTAAGTTCTAGGGGACTAATGACTTCAGCAGTTGAGTCCCATAGTGCTCAGAGCCATTTGAACCATTTTGAACACCCATTTCTGAGGGAGGACTCGAACCTCCGACGGAGGGAGCCGAGCGGACCGTGACAAGACGCCTAAGACCGCGCGGCTACTCCTCGCGGCACAACTATTTCCTTCCACCTTTGCGTGGCTTGCAGATCAGTAGATGTAGATGATATCGATGCAGACCTAACGAAAATGTGTCGTTCACGGCAATAACCTCTCTTCTAGGAAGGTTGCAGTAATTTGCAGGAAGCAGACTCAGATGTCGTAAAAGTTTCAAAGCTAATAAATGGAAAGTCGAGGCGGTGCGAGAAACGAGCCGGGGCCTCTGCCGCCCTAATGTGCCGGCACGAGTTATTTTCCGGCCAGGAGGCGACGTGCCTGCGCTGGAGCGGCCGGGCCTGCAGTTAGTCCTGCCCGCCTGGGGCCGGGAGGAGGGGTCCCGCAGGTAGGCGGGCAGCTGCCCCCAGCCCCCAGCCTCAGCCCCCGGCTCCTGCCCCTGCCACCAGACCAGACAAATTGGGGCGGCACAATTCAGCGGGCACGCACCGGGGGGTGGCGATCCCCCAGCGGGAGGCCCCAGACGCTGGCCCAGGCGCAGCCGCGGGCGCAACAACTGTTCTGCGCGTGCAACGCGCCGCATTCCGGAGGAGACGGTGGGGTAGCGTAGTAGGGGAGGGGACCCACATCACACCTGACGCGCTCTCTGGCTCCACCTAAACCTAAACCATCCGGAGCGACCTTAAGTGGAATGACCACATAAAACAAGTACCAGGTGCTTATAGTTACAGTGCAACTACTCACGGATGCCCGGCGAGGGCTGTAATTACCGTATGGCAGCGAAACTTGGTAGTTGACCTAACGCGTAACGCGGAATCGACTTAAGCTGGAAAAAAAAAATTGTTCCAATCTTTGCCACCAGGTGCAAATCTGGCACTGTACAGCATCTCGTTGACGTCTCATACTGAACAAATTATGTCAGCAGCAGTTAATAATAAATTCAATATGAAGCCGTTCTCACTTGTTTGATCTCTTCTGTCCACATCCCGTTTCTAATCCATTACATATGGGAACCTTTTCCACTCGTCTTTATTGCATTCACAGCGCCAGATTAGCACCTGGTGTCCAAAATCGGAACTAACTTTCTTCCGCCGCAAATTGGTTCCGTTTTTGAATATAGTTGCAGCCCATACGGGATCTGTGAGAGCAGCCGCACTCTCATTATGACTAGCAGGTAGCAGCAAAAGCAGTTGCCGGATTGAGATTCAAAGGAAAATCTTGGGTAAACGTAACTCATCCACGAATGGAAAGAAGAGGCTCACAAAACAGTTGTTCGACCGATTCTCGAGTACTGCTCGTCTCTCTGGGACCCGTACTGGGTAGGATTAATATAATATACAAAGAAGATTCACCGAAGAGCAGTGTGTTTCGTCACAGGGTCGTTTAGTCGGTGTGAGAGCGTTACAGAGAAGCTTCCTAGAGAGTACAGTGCGGAAAGAGTTTGACAACGTATTACTTCCGCCCATATACTTCTAAAGTGACACCAACGAGAAATTAGAGGTAATACAGGATTTTATCGACAGCCATTCTTCGTACTCTCCAATCGCAAATTCGAAAAATTAGAGCTAATACAGAGTTGTACCGACAATCATTCTTCGCACGCTCCAGTCGCCACTGGAGCAAGGAAATGCGGGTTAGAAATTATCATCAGACGTATCTTCCGGCATACTCCGTCTGGTCGTTTGCAAAGTATTGATTTACTCGTACACGTAGTAGATGTGCAGTTACCTAGGCCTTTGCCGACAGTATCGCAGCGACACGAATTGCAGCCCCATGTACATCACCAGCCTCTACTACGTGGCAATGATTCGGCAATACATTTCCACGCCATACTATTATCACGAAATGGAAGAAGGGGAGCCAGTGAAAGTCAGTGCAGCCTTATTTCTTTTACAAGCTTACTTTAAGTAAGCGTAATGCTTCAGAAAATTAAACTCGTCAGTGATCCGTAATTGTTCCAGAATTTTACCAGAATATCTAAACACAATTTCGAGTATCTCGTAGAAGCAAATGGTCCGAGATTTACTACAACCGATTACAACATGGGAGTGTATGTCAGTTACCAGACGACTGGTGGTCATACTCCCGTTTTTATTTACTGGTGCTTCGTACGGAAGCTTACTCTACCTCTTTGGAGTGCTCTGTTCATCAATAAGCCTCCTGATACCAAAAATATGCAATGTTTTGATAGAAGGACTGAAAGATTTCATTAAAGTAAGTTTAAAGTATTAATAAAATTATTACTCTGCAGTTCACAAGAAAGTGCCTGTCGGCCGCGGTGGTCTCCCGGTTCTGGCGCTGCAGACCGGAACCGCGGGACTGCTTCGGTCGCAGGTTCGAATCCTGCCTCGGGCATGGGTGTGTGTGATGTCCTTAGGTTAGTTAGGTTTAAGTAGTTCTAAGTTCTAGGGGACTTATGACCTCAGATGTTGAGTCCCATAGTGCTCAGGAAGTGCCTGGCAGATGGTTCATCGAACCACTTTCAAGTTTTAAACATGGATGTGTAGTTCAGTGACTGTTTACAAATTGAAGTTAAAGCATTTACAGCCCTCGGTCACAAAATTTTAAATTTTGTAACCGAGGGCTGTAATTGCCTTCACTTCACTTTCAAGTTATTTCCCTATCGTTCTATTATCGAGAAGTTTGCGGAAGAAACGAACAATTACATCGTCTCGTGCGAATTCTGATTAATTTTATTGTAATGATCGTACCTCACTATGCAGGTGGGCATCAGGAATATATTTTCGCCTTTGGAGGAGAAAAGTTGGTGACGGAAATTTTATGAGAAGACGCTAACGCAACGAAAGACGCCTTTTCTTTAATGATTGCCATCCCAATTGCCGTATCATATGCGTGGCACTCTCTTCCCTCTTTCGCGATAATACACAACGAGATGTCCGTCTTTCAACTTTTTCAATGTCCTCCGTCAGTCGTATTTGATGCAGATCTCACACCGCGCAGCAATACTCCATTAGAAGACGGGCGTGCTTAATGTAGGAAGGCTTTGAAGTAGATCTGTTGCATTTCCTAAGTGATCAGTACATAAATCGCACTCTTTAATGGCTTTTTCCTAGAAATTATCTACGTGATCATTCCAACTTAAATTATTCGTAATTGTAATCCCTGAGTGTTTAGTTGAATTCCCAGCTTTTAAATTTGTGTGATTTTTCATGAACCCAAATTTACATTTTTTTTTCTCGCAGCACGCACACCACAGCTTCTACTATCAACTCTTATCCGACCGGAGTGGCCGTGCGGTTCTAGGCTCTACAGTCTGGAACCGAGCAACCACTACGGTCGCAGATTCGAATCCTGCCTCGGGCATGGATGTGTGTGATGTCCTTAGGTTAGGTAGGTTTAATTAGTTCTAAGTTCTAGGCGACTGATGACCTCAGAAGTTATGTTGCATAGTGCTCAGAGCCATTTATCAACTCCTACTGCAGACACATCTCGACACTGTATGGAACTTATGGTATTAAACGCTAACCATATGAGTGAAGAGCCAGCTGCCCTTCCACTCTTCCTATACAAGTTCATTGTTTCGCATTTGGCGTAAGTTCAATGACTTTGGAATTTCTTGTCTGCTTCATCATGTGTGATTCCGAGCTCACCGTCAAAAGCTTGCCAACTGTGTTTTTGTAAATTGAGATCTTTGTATATATCTCTTTCGACTTTCCGTATCCCTCGTCGTACATGAATCGCATTTACCTCTCGTTTATTCACATCTCCATTAACGTACACAACAAACTTACAGCCCCAAACGCCAAGCTGTATGTACGAGCACAAATTTTCCCTGAAAAATGGAACGATATTGTTTTCGTTCAGACAACTGACTGCAGCGCTGTCGGAGAGAGAAGTAGGGAACTCGGGTGAGAGCGTTAGGGAAGCATTTACCGTAAAATGACATCTATTTCAGTGGTGACAGCAACGCAATTGGGGCTAAGTATTGCCGTAAGACATAGCCCATGTAAAAGTACCTTAACTAAGGCGCACGAATTCTGTTACTGAAAAACGGTGTAAGAAATTCATAGATAAGAAGCGCAAGTGGCGATACTAAAATAAATGTCAGGTATCAAGACCAAACGCAAGACAAAGCGATAAAGTCAACACCGGAAACGTGTGGATTCACCACCACAGAGAAATCTGAAAACCACTTTTCGTCGGGCAGCAGGATGCTCAGTGGTCTTTGAAACTGTCATATTTTGATATTTGAATGGGTGATCGACCGCGGAAAACTGGATCCCGTAGGTTTTAAGGAACACGCAAGTCAGCGAAGAGGCGCGCCAGACCGTGGAGCCACACGACTTTTTTTTTAGGTTTATTCATTTTGATTTTGAGGCATATATATGTCGCTTTACGAGAAAATAGTACGTATTATGTCAGCATCATACACGTATGTAAAGATCACATTCTCTTTTCACTTACAACGACGTGCTCTCGACAAGATTTCAAAACACTTTCGCCAGACGTGATGCCCTTTCCCCTACTAATCCCTCGTGATCAACATCCCGCGAATACGAGGGCTCTGGTTGCCACCCGGCTGCTGTGTGCTTAGCGCTCAGGCGTTAGGAGGCTGCCGCGGAGAGGGGGGGGGGGGCGAAGAGATAGAGAGAAAATTCCAAACAACCGGCCAGCGTGAGATTTAAAAGCTGCACTTGCGGATGATCATGAGAGGATACTATGAGAATTTTGGACCAAATTTTCTTTCGAGGTCGATTGCTATAGTGTGCAGTTTTCTCGTTAAGATACACGAGGTGAAATTGGCTATATTTCCTTCTGATGGAGCCTGCAGTGCGGTGTTATCAGCGGAAGACAAGCGGTTTTTCGTACTCAGTTCCAACTCGTGACATGTTTCTCTCAATAAATTTTAGTCGGTTTCCCAGAGTTTTCTTTCTACTGCAATTGCTGCGTAGATTTCAACTGCCATCTACTCATCGTAGTGGCAGAATTCTTTCCTTGTATCGTTGCACGAAAACAATCGCCTGCGCCAAAAACTATTGCGACTTACCTAAATACTCATGTTTTTTCACTATTGCTGCTGAACTACGGACATCTACCAATTAACACTATTTTTTCGTTTTCAGCGCCAGCGTTCATTAGTTTTTTTCGTAACTAATGAGTCATTCGTAACTAATGAGTCACAAGCAAAAATTAATAACGTGTCAATTTCTCCGCATACAGGAAATCTCTAGTAACGTTATTTTCTGTCACACTTGATAAAATGTTCATGAAATAGACAACTTGTAAAACAAAGGGATTTTTATACCTTCGCACGTATTTGGTCGCAAGATACTGAAGGGAAAATGTTCTCTTTTTAAACGAAGCAAACAATTTTTAGCGGCTTTGAATTCCTCGCGGAAAGAATTTCTCCGTATAGCACATTTTCACCAATGCTACGAAAACAGCGTATTCGTACCATTACTGACACGTAAATATTATGGCACAATGCCCTGCTATTTCTGAACAAAGTTGACTGCTAAGATTGACGTGTGTTGTACTATTATCTTCTTGTTCTTTTTTCACGAGCTTCAGTTACCGAATGTACTGGTGTATTATTCTCCGTTCACGAGCTACTGGTCCCTGTTAAAAACGCATCGTCGTGTTAAGAACATTGTATTGCTCGGTAGATAAAAAGGTGTGAGGTTTTTACTAAAGTTCTAAATACTTGCCAAATACTTGTCACTTTATCAACCATCACTCTTCAACATATATCCAACCGTTAATGCTAGTGTTCTTTTCAGAAGGGAAATCCTGTTTATTTTGACAGTAACATGAAAGTTGGTCTCCAACTCCTGCTGTAAGCTATTTTCCATTGAACTTAATTTTATTTCATTATTCCAATTTTGAGCATTAAATTCTCTTCAGAATGGAAAGTGAAACTACTCTGATGAACTGTACATTTGTCATTGCGGTGCCTCGGGTGAGTAAACGTTCTGCATTATTTATTTCCTTCGTGGAAGTGTCAGTTATTTCTATCACGAATGTCGTGTTCTCAGTACCCGGAAACAGCCTTCGTAATGTACTGTTCCCCAGAGGACCTGTGTGTCAACAGGTGTTATAAATATTTTATTACGTATTTGTTTTTTCCTTTGCGTAACAGTGGTGTATCATTCGACAGTCTGTGATTGCTATGATTATTCCATCTCTTTCAATGGGCAATTAAAATTTCATCAGACATTCGATTTTCGTCATGTGCACATTCCATCCGGGTGACGTAATACTGCAGATGCAGAGACAATGTCTAAATTATTCATAACAAAGGAAGTAGCTTTGAAGCACTAGAATATATAGTATGTAACGTGTAAACGTACCAGCCTATACGACACCAGTATGATGATCGCACACCATAAAATATATTGTCTCATAAATGCTCCTACAACTATAACTAGGAAGAAGTCATCCAGGGAGATAACATGGTAAACTCATCAAATAGTTTATGCAGACACAGAATGATGATTTAAACTATGCTACTGAATTAGATGAAAATTATTAAGTGATGATGGTTCACAGAGGAAGTAAAGTTCCTGTCATAGCGATATGATGTAGTTTGACAGTTCAGAATCTGAAAGTAGACCGCCACACTTACAAGATACTTGTGCTCCTAGCTAAATGCACACTTGGTGAAAGCTACAGTCATTACTCCGCTCATAATACTGTTAGGAACGTTATGCTGACTTTGAGGATTAGTCCAACGCTCAGTTAGAGTGTGGCCAGATAAAGACGATTTCGTTATTTCGTGACAACGTTAGAAAACAAGTTCTCGTCATTTCGCTGCAACGATCGAAAAACAGCAAAGATGTCTTGCTTCCACGACTCCCGTTGTCATTACCAGGTTTCCCGTGAAGAACAGTTCTGCGGTGCACTAACGAGAGTAACTTATTTTGCATTACATTTTTTTCCGTTCCTTCTTCACGTTGTAGTTCTCTAGGTAATGGAAATAGCTGAACGGGCACTATTCATTCTAGCAACCGGGGCTGTCGGATGCCGGCGTCCCGTAGTGAAATGCATGCGGTTTTGATTCCAACAAAATTTTGTGGCATATATAACGCAGTGGAGCACTTGATTTTTTCAGCATTCGTGTACTGGACTCTGTACTTCCAGGTATTTGTAAAAAGGCGCGTCAGCTGCTTTTAGGAAACGAATTTGCGCTACCAGTTTCTTTCATTGGACATCCTCAAGTGATTTCCATTACACTGTAACAGATACGAACATTGGTGAAAGAAGCTTTCGTTACACGATAAGAAGATTTAAGAAATCGTCACAACTCTCACAAATGTCTAGTACCTTGCCTATCATAATAGGCACGTTAGAAGATGCTGTCTCATGCTCTCTTAGGTTACCAGTATTTGCTGATCGATATGTATTCGACTCTAAGACTAGTGTTACATAATGTCTTTGCACTGTTTTCCTATTGAGTGGCAGTGTCGGGCCGCATACACGAACACTAATTGTTCTTCGTCACGTTTTTGAGGACACATGTTTGCGTGCAACTGGCTCAGTAAAGCTTGTTTCTCGCTCACTACGCTGCTGTGGAATCTGTACTCGTTATCGTTCCCTGCCGCCGTTGGATAAGCAGCTGCAGCAGAAAGTCGTATACTCTTAGCTCACTTATTTGTTACATAGTTTAATTCTTAATTCCTTTGCGTGTTTTTGGTACTTGCATTGTTTAATTCATAAATTTCGGGCGTATTATAGTATTTGAGAGTGTAGCATCGCGTTTTAGTACCTGAATAGTGTAAAATCTACATCTACATCCATACTCCGCAAGCCACCTGACGGTGTGTGGCGGAGGGTACCTTGAGTACCTCTATCGGTTCTCCCTTCTATTCCAGTCTCGTATTGTTCGTGGAAAGAAGGATTGTCGGTATGCCTCTGTGTGGGCTCTAATCTCTCTGATTTTATCCTCATGGTCTCTTCGCGAGATATACGTAGGAGGGAGCAATATACTGCTTGACTCTTCGGTGAAGGTATGTTCTCGAAACTTTGACAAAAGCCCGTACCGAGCTACTGAGCGTCTCTCCTGTAGTCTTCCACTGGAGTTTATCTATCATCTCCGTAACGCTTTCGCGATTACTAAATGATCCTGTAACGAAGCGCGCCGCTCTCCGTTGGATCTTCTCTATATCTTCTATCAACACTATCTGGTACAGATCCCACACTGGTGAGCAGTATTCAAGCCGTGGGCGAACAAGCGTACTATAACCTACTTCCTTTGTTTTCGGATTGCATTTCCTTAGGATTCTTCCAATGAATCTCAGTCTGGCATCTGCTTTACCGACGATCAACATTATATGATCATTCCATTTTAAATCGCTCCTAATGCGTACTCCCAGATAATTTTTGGTATTAACTGCTTCCAGTTGCTGACCTGCTATTTTGTAGCTAAATGATAAAGGATCTATCTTTCTGTGTATTCGCAGCACATTACACTTGTCTACATTGCGTAGTCTCCTTCCGCCGCCGAGCAGTGTGTCAGCAGTGCGCAAGTAGCAGCATTACTGCATCAATTAGGCAATCTTGTATTTTAATAACCGTTTAAATTTTGTGTGGAATTGTTTGTGCTCTCTGTAAATTAGTTCAGACGTTCTTTGCACAACAGTTTTTAGCATGGATAGGGACTACAACTGCTGTGTTCGGATGCAGGCTGAGTTGGCATCCTTTCGCTCCCAGCTTCAGGCAGTGTTGGCTTCGGTTACACAGCTTGAGGCTGTTGCCAATGGGCATCACTGTGGGGGTCCGGATGGGGGTTTGTCGGGAACGGCCAGCTCGTCCCACGCTTCCCCCGATCGGACTACGACAGTGGCTGTCCGGGATACTGCCCACATTGAGGCTGATCCCTCACATGTTGTAGAATGGGAGGTCGTCTCGAGGTGTGGCAAGGGGCGAAAGACATTCCGGAGGGCTGAACGGAAAGCCTCTGCAGTTTGTCTGACGAACAGGTTTCAGGCTCTGTCTCAGGCTGATACTGATCTTCGGCCGGACATGGTTGCATGTCCTGTTCCAGAAGTTGCCCCTCAGTCTGCAAGATCCGGGCGGTCGCAGAGGGTGGGCTTACTGGTAGTTGGGAGCTCGAACGTCAGGCGCGTAATGGGGCCCCTTAGGGATATGGCAGCAAGAGAGGGGAAGAAAACCAATGTGCACTCCGTGTGCATACCGGGGTGAGTCATTCCAGATGTGGAAAGGGTCCTTCCGGATGCCATGAAGGGTACAGGGTGCACCCATCTGCAAGTGGTCGCTCCTGTCGGCACCAATGATGTGTGTCGCTATGGATCGGAGGAAATCCTCTCTGGCTTCCGGCGGCTATCTGATTTGGTGAAGACTTCCAGTCTCGCTAGCGGGATGAAAGCAGAGCTCACCATCTGCAACATCGTCGATAGGACTGACTGCGGACCATTTGTACAGAGCCGAGTGGAGGGTCTGAATCAGAGGCTGAGACGGTTCTGCGACCGTGTGGGCTGCAGATTCCTCGACTTGCGCCATAGGGTGGTGGGGTTTCGGACTCCGCTGGATAGGTCAGGAGTCCACTACACGCAGCAAGCGGCTACACGGGTAGCAGGGGTTGTGTGGCGTGGACTGGGCGGTTTTTTAGGTTGGGTGGCCTCGGGCAAGTACAGAAAGGGCAACAGCCTCAAAGGGTGAGGGGCAAAGTCAGGACATGCGGGGACCAAGCAGCAATCGGTATTGTAATTGTAAAATGTCGTAGCTGCATTGGTAAAGTACCGGAACTTTAAGGGCTGATAGAAAGCACCGAAGCTGAAATCGTGATAGGTACAGAAAGCTGGCTGAAGCCAGAGATAAATTCTGCCGAAATTTTTACAAAGGCGCAGACGATGTTTAGAAAGGATAGATTGCATGCAACCGGTGGTGGCGTGTTTGTCGTTGTTAGTAGCAGTTTATCCTGTAGTGAGGTAGAAGTGGATAGTTCCTGTGAATTATTATGGGTGGAGGTTACACTCAACAACCGAGCTAGGTTAATAGTTGGCTCCTTTTACCGACCTCCCGACTCAGCAGCATTAGTGGCAGAACAACTGAGAGAAAATTTGGAATACATTTCACATAAATTTTCTCAGCATTTTATAGTCTTAGGTGGAGATTTCAATTTACCAGATATAGACTGGGGCACTCAGATGTTTAGGACGGGTGGTAGGGACAGAGCATCGAGTGACATTATACTGAGTGCACTATCCGAAAATTACCTCGTGCAATTAAACAGAGAACCGACTCGTGGAGATAACATCTTGGACCTACTGATAACAAACAGACCCGAATTTTTCGACTCTGTAAGTGTAGAACAGGGAATCAGTGATCATAAGGCCGTTGCAGCATCCCTGAATACGGAAGTTAAAAGGAATATAAAAATAGGGAGGAAGGTTTATCTGTTTAGCAAGAGTAATAGAAGGCAGATTTCAGACTACCTAACGAAAATTTCTCTTCCGACACTGACAATGTTGAGTGTTTATGGAAAAAGTTCAAGGCAATCGTAAAATGCGTTTTAGACAGGTACGTGCCGAGTAAAACTGTGAGGGACGGCAAAAACCCACCGTGGTTCAACAACAAAGTTAGGAAACTAGTGCGAAAGCAAAGAGAGCTTCACTCCAAGTTTAAACGCAGCCAAAACGTCTCAGACAAACAGAAGCTAAACGATGTCAAAGTTAGCGTACGGGCGGCTATGCGTGAAGCGTTCAGTGAATTCGAAAGTAAAATTCTATGTACCGACTTGACAGAAATTCCTAGGAAGTTCTGGTCATACGTTAAATCATTAAGTGGCTCGAAACAGCATATCCAGACACTCCGGCATGATGATGGCATTAAAACAGAGGATGACACGCGTAAAGCAGAAATACTAAACACCTTTTTCCAAAGCGGTTTCACAGAGGAAGACTGCACGGCAGTTCCTTCTCTAAATCCTCGCACAAACGAAAAAATGGCTGACATCGAAATAAGTGTCCAAGGAATAGAAAAGCAACTGAAATCACTCAACAGAGGAAAGTCCACTGGTCCTGACGGTAACCAATTCGATTCTACACAGAGTACGCAAAAGAACTTGCCCCCCTTCTAACAGCCGTGTACCGCAAGTCTCTAGAGGAACTGAAGTTTCCAAATGATTGGAAAAGATCACAGGTAGTCCCCGTCTTCAAGAAGGGTCGTCGAGCAGATGCGCAATACTATAGACCTATATCTCTGACGTCGATCTGTTGTAGAATTTTATAACATGTTTTTTGCTCGCGTATCATGTCGCTTTTGGAAATCCAGAAACTACTCTGTAGGAATCAACATGGATTCCGGAAAAAGCGAGTCTCTAGAGGAACTGAAGTTTCCAAATGATTGGAAAAGATCACAGGTAGTCCCCGTCTTCAAGAAGGGTCGTCGAGCAGATGCGCAATACTATAGACCTATATCTCTGACGTCGATCTGTTGTAGAATTTTATAACATGTTTTTTGCTCGCGTATCATGTCGCTTTTGGAAATCCAGAAACTACTCTGTAGGAATCAACATGGATTCCGGAAAAAGCGATCGTGTGAGACCCAACTCGCTTTATTTGTTCACGAGACGCAGAAAATATTAGATACAATCTCCCAGGTAGATGCTATTTTCCTTGACTTCCGGAAGGCATTCGATACAGTTCCGCACTGTTGCCTGATAAACAAAGGAAGAGCCTACGGAATATCAGACCAGCTGTGTGGCTGGATTGAAGAGTTTTTAGCAAACAGAACACAGCATGTTGTTATCAATGGAGAGACGTCTACAGACGTTAAAGTAACCTCTGGCGTGCCACAGGGGAGTGTTATGGGACCATTGCTTTTCACAATATATATAAATGACCTAGTAGATAGTGTCGGAAGTTCCATGCGGCTTTTCGCGGATGATGCTGTAGTATACAGAGAAGTTGCAGCATTAGAAAATTGTAGCGAAATGCAGGAAGATCTGCAGCGGATAGGCACTTGGTGCAGGGAGTGGCAACTGACCCTTAACATAGACAAATGTAATGTATTGCGAATACACAGAAAGAAGGATCCTTTATTGTATGATTATATGATAGCGGAACAAACACTGGTAGCAGTTACTTCTGTAAAATATCTGGGAGTATGCGTGCGGAACGATTTGAAGTGGAATGATCACATAAAATTAACTGTTGTTAAGGCGGGTACCAGTTTGAGATCCATTGGGAGAGTCCTTAGAAAATGTAGTCCATCAACAAAGGAGGTGGCTTACAAAACAGTCGTTCGACCTATACTTGAGTATTGCTCATCAGTGTGGGATCCGTACCAGATCGGGTTGACGTAGGAGATAGAGAAGATCCAAAACAGAGCGGCGCGTTTCGTCACAGGGTTATTTGGTAACCGTGATAGCGTTACGGAGATGTTTAGCAAACTCAAGTGGCAGACTCTGCAAGAGAGGTGCTCTGCATCGCGGTGTAGCTTGCTCGCCAGGTTTCGAGAGGGTACGTTTCTGGATGAGGTATCGAATATATTGCTTCCCCCTACTTACACCTCCCGAGGAGATCACGAATGTAAAATTAGAGAGATTCGAGCGCGCACGGAGGCTTTCAGACAGTCGTTCTTCCCGCGAACCATACGCGACTGGAACAGAAAAGGGATGTAATGACAGTGGAACGTAAAGTGCTCTCCGCCACACACCGTTGGGTGGCTTGCGGAGAATAAATGTAGATGGAGATGTAGAGCATGGCTTAGGTTGCCATAAAATCACAAGTAATTGAAACCGTTTCCGTGTGTACCAAAGCACTCGGTAACGTTTTAAAATGTTTTTATCTTGTCACAACACCTACTTTAACTCATGTACGTCTCTATTATGTTATAATGCAAAACATCTGAACAGTGAAAGAAATTACAGAATTTCTTAACAGCAGCTCAGGCAGTGTTTTACATATAAAGTGCTGAACATGCATCAAATTACTTAGGAATCTGTAGCCTACATGCAACCACAGTCGCTGTCTATGGGTGGATGCAGACTGTTTCGTTTTGCGTAAAGGGCAGACTGTTTTACCGGGCGAAGATACACTCGTCGATACAATGGTGGGTTTTATAATTTACTCCGCAGGGAGACAGAGTAGATGTCATTAGCACATACGAAGTTACTTCATTTTGTTAGCCAGTAAGTTAGATAAGAATTATTTGACTTTGTACACTCCGTTTCCACAGGAGCGTCGTCAGTACTTACAAATGTCCATGAGCATTATCGTACCACTTGAGGCAGACAAAATACCTCTTACTTTACATTCAACAATAACTTTCACGTAGAGTTCTGCCACATGCATTGATCACACAGCTGGCCTACTAGAAGAAGATGCTGTCATCTTAGTCTATGATCTCGAGCTGGTCTGAGCGGTCCTGTGCTCGGCCGTGAGTGGAAGAGCGGTTGCGGTGGCGCATCGAAACGTTTGTGGCCGTGTCTTCAAAAATAGTTCAAATGGCTCTGAGCACTATGGGACTCAACATCTTAGGTCATAAGTCCCCTAGAACTTAGAACTACTTAAACCTTACTAACCTAAGGACATCACACACACCCATGCCCGAGGCAGGATTCGAACCTGCGACCGTAGCAGTCTGGCCGTATCTTCTCTTGAGATTGCGTTCCGAGGTGTTGGCCTTGCTTTGGCACCTCGCTCTTCAGACGACACCAAAGAGTCGACAGAGTATTACTGAAACCATTAGCAGATGGAGTCAAAGACATTAATCAGAGCACTGTCATCCAGATTTGTTGTTGTTGCTGCCGGCCGTGGTGGCCGTACGGTTCTAGGCGCTTCAGTCCGGAACCGCGGGACTGCTACGGTTGCAGGTTCGAATCCTGCCTCGGACGTGGATGTGTGTGATGTCCTTAGTTCTAAGTTCTAGGGGACTGATGACCTAAGATGTTAAGTCCCATAGTGCTCAGAGCCATTTGAACCATTTTTTTTGTTGTTGTTGTAGCTGTCCTGGCCTGATTCTCCAAGCTAGTGTACCTTGAGCATGTATTTTCATTTCTGCGTAACTACCGTACCGTATAACGATGTGAAATTGTGTACTCTAAAGAAGACGTGTTCTCCGTCTACTGGCCACCCCACCGCTGCCCCACTTCCTTCCGTTACTAGAATTAGTTTTAGAACGTGTCCATATTTTAGGCAAACTGTGCCATGAAGTTCTTTTCTCCCCGATTCGATTCAGTACCTCTTCTTTAGTTATATGATATACCCAATCAATCTCCTGCTGTCTTCTGTTGGACCAAGTTTCCAAAACTAGTCTGCTCTGTTTACCGTCCATATTTCACTGTCGTGTGAGCCTACACTCCAGAAATATACATTCAGAAGAAACTTTCATCTCTTACATTTATATGAGATCACGAGATATTTTTCTCGTTTTGGAAAAGCTTTTCGTACTATTCCAAGTCTGCGTTAGATACAGCCACACGTGCTACAGTCAGGCTCTAACCTTCAAAGACCTCCCTCACTAATTACCCACCCCCCCTCCCCCACCCACCCCCCACCCCCCACACACACATAGAGAGACTAGCGCGCGTCACCTGATTTAATTCAAATCGATTCCTTTATCCTTGTTTCACTTTTGTTGGTGTTCATCACACTGCCTCTTTTCAAGACACTCCCCATTCCGAACAACATTATCTCCCAAGTCCTTTGCCGTCTCTGAGAGAAAGTATTTACATCTTAATTAGGATAAAAGAGACTGCTTTAAGTTGGAATTGAATGTTCTTCATTTTATTGCACCGTGATTCATTTCGACGATTCTGGCCTCATCACCAGATTTATCTTATCCATATACATCGAATCTATGCGCAGAATGATCATCTTAGGACCACGTCTTACTGAAATGAATTGTCCTTCTATAACGTGTCCCATGAAACCAGGGACTAAGAGCTACTCATCCACTGGCACCATTCGTGGCTGGTTGTCGCAGCCAGCGTTTGGTTGGAGGCGATTCAAACCTCTGGACGATTAGTCAATTTTGAGTATTTTACGATCCACACAAACTGACTTAGAGAAACGCCGGGGTAGTTCCGCATTAAATGACAACGCCGATTTGTTTTCCCGTTCTTGTCGTGTCGGGAACATTGCTCCACATTTTCGTCGACATGTCAAGGTCTGGTCCTCTTTCTTTCTCCAAAATCATATAAAACGTATCTGTGTCACAGATGTAACATGTTCCCCTAACGCACCTAATAATAGCTGCTGGCAACTCATTCAGAAATACTATAGAGCCTCGGAATATCTTAACCTGCATGTTTAACGTGACTGTTGCACAGTCAAATGCGAAAGCTGCTCCTAGCATCCCCCACACGGCATTGTGATCGGAGGGCTCTTGAACCACAATATCATATCCCGCAGGCCTCGTTGGACTCCATTTCCGTTATGCCACGCTGATACTTCAACGGATGGCCTCCTCCACAACTAAGGATTAGTTTCTACTCAATAATGTTTTCGTAAACGTGATGATACGTCGTCGTTATCGTATTCTGTCATCTTGGGTACCTTTGGTCTGACGCATTTAGCTCACCGAACGTAGTTCATGCACTTTCCCTAACAAACAACGCTCAAAAGGCAACTTGCTTGGAAGTCTATCCAGTTCTGCCTTTGGAATCCGTTCTCAGCCAGTGGAACGGGCGAATATAAGATACTATTTATCAAATGTTGACCACCTTCCTTCAAAACTATAACGAAAAAATTTAATGTGTCATGTACCTGTGCCATCTCTATGGATGAAGATAATCAATTTGTTGTTATTACTCGTGTTTGTTGTTTTCAACTCAAAGCAATTTCAAATAGAACATATCGATGCTTGGCAATTAAAACATTTAAATACCGTCCAAAAGAACAATTGTTAAACCAGATCGATCACACATCTGTAATTCAAACATGTAGTGCATCAGAGGCATTACTGAATCAATAAAATCCAAAACATAAGTAATATCATATGACAGCAAATTTTGTTGAACATCACTACGCATTACTTACGAACGTCCGTCTTTTGTGGAAAGATACCCAGAGTTACAGGAGAGCGGCGACTATGATCGTTACATCAGAAACGGTCAGCTACAATGGAGAGCAGCAGTCATATTAATTTAAAGAACACCATTTTAGTCGCCTTGAGACTCACAGTTATTGACAGTTTTGAAAATAATTTATGATCCAACACAACAACACTAATTCCAAACGAAATGATGGGATTTGACCATCTTTAGTATATAAAACACATTTTGTGTTTCAAAGCCACCACTGCGGGAAGCAGCATTATATACGGGGTGAATCACTTAAAACTTGCATGGCAAATAATGCTGAAATGTGCCGTTTTCACAGAATGGCTTGCAGGGGCTCGTATTGTTAGCCAGTCAACAGATTGCATTGATACTTACAGATGTATTTTCTGTGCAGCATACACTTTCTTTTTTTTTTTTAAATGGAGCAATGCCTCTTGAAATTAACAAAGTAATGCGAGTCGTTTACGAGATATCGTATTTTGAAAAGTTTCCCCACGGACACTTGTTTGTGTCATTCGACCTATGTAGTTGCTAGGTACGATTTTGTTGCTCTCAGTGTGCTTGTGTGTTCCTTGAGTGTACTGCAACATGCTAGTCAGTTAGTGTGTGACAGTCCAAGCGATAGGTCGTGAGTGGGCGATGGGATGTACCAGCGCATGTCATGGTCATGTTGTATGGGGTGTGTAGGAAGAGCGTCGTACGCTGTATTTAGCAAGATATCGCAACAGATGTCAACCATCTCGGCCTTCATTTGTCATCCTTTTCAACCCGTTTGATGAAAGTGTTAGTCTAACACATAGCGTAATATAAGGAAACAAGAGACGACAGGAGACGGGCAAATTAATGTTCTCGGTGCTGTTGCAGTTGATCCGCACGTTTGCTCCCGTGCAATCGAATGAGGAAATGACATACGAGTCAGGCAAGTGTCCTACTCATTCCTCATCGACATAGATTCCATTCCTAGAAATCTCTCTCCATCAAGAGCTGCATGGAAACAATTATTAGGATCGTGTTAACTTCTGGGCATTAAGACAGAATATTCCAGATGTATCATGTATCTTGTTTAGTGATGAAGGCACATTTACCGATCATGCCCAGGTATCCCGCCGAAACATGTACTATTAATCCGTTGACAATCCCCGTTGGCTTCATCACGTGAAACGTCAGCGTCCACGGAATGTAAACATGTGGTATGGGATTGTGAACCATCAGCTCAAATGTCCGTTTTTCGTAGACGGAACACTGAACGCCCACAAGTATCGCAGCCTCCCAGCAGACCATCTTCCACAGATCGTTGCTCTGCAGACTAGGAGGAACCTGTTGGCTCTCCAGCCCATGGTGCACGAAGTACTACAGGACGTCTTCACGAATCGTTTCTAAATCGTTGATTCGACACAGTGGACCTATGTCATGGCCCATTCCCCGGAGTTGACGCCTGTAGACTTTTTTCTGTGTGGGAAGCTGAAAGACACACTCTACATAATAACTATATCCGATGATATGCAACGACGTTTTACAGCAGGCTGCTTGGACATCTCCGCTGAAATGCTAGCATGTGTGCAGCAGTCTTTCCATACGACATAGTCGCTGTCGTTGGTCATTTTGAACAAAACCTGTGATGGTCAGTTGTCTCTAAGTGGTCAGAATCCACATAACTATCGTATACGCTTGTGTTGCGTGTGCTACCACAGGTAATGTACAAGTGTCGGTGTGGAAACTTCTCAAAATACGATAGCTCTTAAATTACTGGCTCTAGAATCTTGCAACAAACTCCACTGACATTTTAATTTATCCCAATGTAGTGTCAATAGGCATTGTTTCATTTAAAAAAGTTCGTGTTTGCATAAAAACAAATTTTCTAAATATTACTACAATCTTTTGATTGGATAATAGTACGAGTCTCTAATTACCAATCCATTCTGTGAAAACAGCACAGAAATAGCGCTTTTCATTTTCACAATTTTTGCGGATCATGTTTTGTTTCACCCTGTATATTAACTTCGCAACTATCTGCGAAGCACACGATGCAGACCCATCTATGAACTGTATGAGGACTTTCTACTTCATACTCACAGAGTGGGTCTTATTTTACGGAAATTTGTTTCTTTGGGGCGTGACGATTAAATCAATGAACAAATAGGAAAAAGCAGTAAAAATGTTCCACGAGCCATTTGTTAAAGAAAATCTTAAGTTCTACCTACCGTGATGCAGTCGGACGTCAGCATGCAGGTCGAATCAGTACTCATATGTCCCGAGAACTGGAAGAGAAGAAAACATCGTCAAGATACCAACACAGACGTACAATGCAATCACAGAAGATATTAGATATATGCTTCCAAAATCCCTTCTCTTCTACAAATGTACCTAAGTATATAATTAACCCGGGAAAGGTAAGAAGGAGCAATGATTTCAAACTTTAGAAAATTTGTAAGTAAGAAATACCAATGGTCCATTAACGTAATTTGTTTACAGATGAAAATGCAGTTTTACTTACACCAAAAGAAATATGCACCTACTAAATACAGAACGCCATTCCGTATGCTGTAATGAGATATTAATAAATGTTTAGGTATCTTCTCGGTGTCGAAGTCTTACGGGCACAATTACCTCTTCCTATATCGACCATGGGTTTGAACAGGTCTGCCTACATTCTTCCACAAATGAATGCGTAATGAGTGAGTATTACAAATATAATCTTAATTCGAAAAAACAGACGTTGAATTACGTCCTTTTTACCTCTAATTTACTCGGTTAGTAATTTTTATTGGATTACATGGTCTGTCCAAAGTTTCTATATTTCTTACATGTTTCTAAGCACAGCATAATGAAACTACATAATAAGACTACGCTCAGGAGTGATTTCGAAAACTCTTTTCGTAGATGGATCTTGGGGCCTTCGTATGGGTCGTTGCGTTTAATGAAGGCGACATTTCGACGACGTCGAGCATCACCGTGAAGGTGACAAGGGAGCTGTTGAGAGACGGGGCGCATTAGACGCAATGACCCGGCGCGCAGGTCCGAAGCTCTGACATTTATCACTGACGTCGTGAATCGACGGGAAGGCGACGCCTGCAATGTGAAATCTGTTGCAGTGACTGCCATGTTTTACTGGTTCTGTCCCTTCGAGCCAGTTTCGGTAATACCGGCGACACGGAAACTGACTGTGTCATATTGACGAGTTCAAGTTCAAACGATTGGAAGGCTAGAAACGAAGAGGACAACCAGATGCTTTATTATTTGTAACTGATGATGAATTTTTATTGGCTAATTGGTGTTGTCGGCTTTCACAGTAAGGGCATTTAATGATTTAAAAAGTGACAAAGTGAATGTCTGTTTAACTATCATGCTTTGTGTATATTAATGCGGATATCAATCTTCTATTCTTCACTTCCTCCTACCCTAACCTCCACACGACACTCCCGAAACATTAACATGTCTAAAATACCCCACTCTTCATCGTGCGTTTGTAATTTCTCGTTTATCACTTCCTGTATGGCAAAATAACTAGTCACGGAAGTTCTAACACATCTCCGAAGTATCTGCTTCTTCTGGAATGGATTACTGAAGAGGCCCGCTGCAAGCCGGTCGAAGAGTTGACAATTTAGCGGTTTTAGTAGTTACAATGACACGACCAAATACCAAAAACTATTTTATCCAAAATGACACCGGCCGTGGAAGCCAACGAACTTAGATTGACAAATACTTTTACAACCTAATTAAGCGATTTTTCAACACGTACTCTGACAGTGCATCCAAATTTTAATACATGTTCAAAACACAGAATTTCAAGACACATCAGTAGCACCTTTTAGGATTATTCAACTGTTAACGTTCCACAAGTAAACTGTGCTGGGTACCAGCACCTTCGTTTCCATATACCTGTATTATTTCCTAAATGAACATCTATCAAATATCTTCTGCGACCTGAAACAAACTGGATTTGGGCTCGTCTGCTATTTATGGGATCGGAATTCCTTCTACTCTATCTGTGCAAGTGGTCTTTGTTAGCATGTTTTCAGTCTCCAGGATTTGATCCCCAGTCGATCATAACATATTTTTTCTATCGCTTGTCGCTTCTCGTACTTCTGGCAATGATTGATTTGTATGCAAATTGTCAAATTCTTCCGTGGATGCGGATCTACGTCTAACTGGCTGGGTAAGTCAGTCCAAAGGAGTAAGGCAAGATTATACCATCTCCAGTAGGTCCACGCTCTGTAAAGAACTGCAGTGCTGAGACCAACCTTCCAGTGGCAGTCAGTTTTACTTTAATTTTAGGTTCCTTGGCAAAAATCTGTTATGACTGACGTTCATTTCATATTTGTTCCGAATCTTCCTTACTTTCAGATTGAATGGTATTGAAGTGAGAGTATATGTAATGGAGCGCAGTCTCCTTGTAGTAACTTTCTGAGGCTATGTCTGATTTCCATTAATCGATGTTGCATTATCTAATGAATACTGGTTGCAATAAGCTTCCAAGTGTTATACTGGAGCCGGCCGAGGTGGCCGAGCGGTTCTAGGCGCTACAGTCTGGAACCGCGCGACCGCTACGGTCGCAGGTTCAAATCCTGCCTCGGGCATGGACGTGTGTGACGTCCTTAGGTTAGTTAGGGTTAAGTAGTTCTAAATTCTAGGGGACTGATGACCTCAGAAGTTAAATGCCATAGTGAAAGTGGCTTCATGCATTTACACAGTTCACTGTCCGGCGTTTAAACATTTTCGATGTTTGTCTAAAGGTTAGAAGATCTGTCACCAACCTGCCAACTATTGATTTCTAAAATATCAAACAGGTCACAGTATTCAAACTTGCCTAGTACGTAACATATTGCTCCAGGATTGTTTACATTCTGCCATAAATCGCACAATGTTAGCCACTGTTATTTTAGAATAGCGATCGTTTTTTGTATTACATACTGGAAATATTCGCATCCCTTTGCTGTAGGTCATTTCAGAAACTTTATGCGCTATAAACGCTCGTTTGGAACCAATTCAGCTAAATTAAGTCTTAGCTGGAGAAAGGAACCAAAACAAGACGAAGGACATCCAAAAATTTCGGAGAGCAGCTCCCTTTTTTTTCTTTTTTTATAATCTTGGAATAGGGAAGCATGTCTCGGATATTACACGCGAGTAGAAGCGGCAAACATTAAAACAAAGACGTTTTTCCGTTGGGGTACGATCTTTTAAAAAAAAATTAATCTCCATCTTTCTCCCCCGAATGCGAAAATATTTTGTTGACGCCAATCCACATAGGAAGAAATGAGCATCGCAATAAAATAAAATAGAACTCGCATGGAATGGCTTGAGTATTCCTTTTGCCTGCGGCTTTACCAGAGTGGAACGGTAGAGAAATAGTCTGAAAATCATTCGATGAACCCTCTACCAGGCACTTTAATATGAACCACAGGGTAGTCTGTAGATGCAGACATACTTGTCGCCCCAGCTGGCCATTGTACAAGAGGTGTCCAATGAGTACTGCAACACTTTTTTTTTCAGAAATACGTAATCTCTGTTCAATGCGAAGACCTTACGCCACCTAACTGGCAGGGCTTGTTCTCCCGAATGGTACCACTCTACTGGTCGACGTCAGAGTCATCGTCTTGCTGCGTCCATAACCTCCCCACCGTCCATGTAATGCATCCCGCGGAGTGCATCCTTCATTCGGCCAAACGGGAAGTCGGAAGTGAGAGATTCGGGCTGTAGTGTGGATAAGGATGAGCAGTCCAGTGAAGTTTTGTGAGCTCCTCTTGGATGCACAGACCTGTGTGATTCTTTGCGTTGTCGTGTAGAAGTTCGTTGGTATTTTTGTGACTACGAACACTATCAAGTCGTTTCTGAAGTTTCCTGAGGGCAGCGCTATACAGTTCAGACCTGATCGCTGCACCATGTGGGGGGACATCAAACAGAACAACCTCTTCTGATTTTTACCGGCTTTGAATGTTTTCTTCGGATGAATGGGGCCGTGTTTCCGTTTCGAAGTGATAAAACCCTGTTTCATCACCTGTGACGATGTTCGACATAAAAAAGTCACGATCAATCTCGTAACGCACAAGCAGCTTTCTCACCAGTGGTGTATCGTTCTCTTTATGGCCAGATGTTAGGCCGTGAGAAACTCAGCGGTACGTATCTTTGAGGACTCCAACTGGTGAACTAGTGTGTCTCCCACGCCCGGGTTCCCGGGTTCGATTCCCGGCGGGGTCAGGGATTTTCTCTGCCTCGTGATGACTGGGTGTTGTGTGATGTCCTTAGGTTAGTTAGGTTTAAGTAGTTCTAACTTCTAGGAGACTGATGACCATAGATGTTAAGTCCCATAGTGCTCAGAGCCATTTGAACCAACTGGTGTGTCAGAATTACCAGCAGAGGCGTCTAGTTGAGCAGCGAGGTATTCGACTGTGGTTCGTTGATCGCCTGGACTGAGAGTGTCTTTTTTTTTTCTTTATTGTGATTTTGATCACCTTACACAATGCGGGCTGTCAGCAGCAGAGTACGCCGCTCTTCAGCCTCGAGTTATACAATAAGTAATACATATAGGGGGCACAAAGAATACAATCAAAAACAGCGGGCAAAAAAATGTAGACACTAAAAAACAATAAACATGGAGCCGTTCACGCTGGACGAGAAACATCACTAACACTAGTTGACACGGCTCACATAACATGGATGATGGCGACGGTACACGTGAACAGTGGCGGCGTGACCTCGAACAAACACTAAACACAAACGAAGGCACACACACGAGACACTGATGGCGATGACCTCCAGCGCGCGAATGTTCACTGTGCGTGTGCGAATCCGGGGACTGAGAGTGTCCGCACATTCCCGCATTTTAGGAGTCACACCTGTGTGCGGCCGTACGGGACGCGAAGATTGGACAGGTTTGCGTGACCTTGTTGCGATGATGATAGACGCCTCATAAAACGACTCACCATGCTTTTGTTCACTGCCATGTTTCGGCAGACATTCCGCTTTGGTTTTCCGCCAAAAGAAACTCGATGACAGCTCTCTGCGTGGTGCACACCTCCGCTCCATACCCCATTTTGAAGGCTACGTATAGCAACGCCACCTGTCAGAACTTCATGAATCTATAGGGGATCAAGCGGGAATATTATACGATGTTTCACAACACATCCCGCATTTTTGCAACCGAAACTAACCAGGAAACAAAGTTGTGGCATTACTTATTGAACGCCGCTCGTATTTCGTATAACAGAGCTGTGTGATATTGATTGCTCGCTCCGTGAAACTGTTTTTCTCGTATAACAGCTCCAAACCTAGTAACGACTGTATGTGCAATGTGTATGCCGCCGGCTCTTAAACCTGACTGCAATTTCTTTCACTTGGAAAACCTGCTTTCTAATGTTCTCGAAGCACTGGAGAGGAAATTAAAAACCTACACTTGAAAGGACTTTATATACTTTAGATATTATGTCATTACCTTTTTCGCCTGAGTGACAATAACGAGTATTAGTGCTCTCCTGCGGTTGTAGGTGCACGTATATCGCCGGCCGGAGTGGCCGAGCGGTTCTAGGCGCTACAGTCTGAAACCGCGCGACCGCTACGGTCGCAGGTTCGAATCCTGCCTCGGGCATGGATGTGTGTGATGTCCTTAGGTTAGTTAGGTTTAAGTAGTTCTAAGTTGTAGGAGACTGATGACCTCAGAAGTTAAGTTCCATAGTGCTCAGAGCCATTTGAACCATCTTTTTTGCACGTATACCACACATTGATTCATCTCATGAGCGTAATTTCGGTATGGAACGAAACGATGCTTCTAGATACGAGTATACGAGTACGACTCTTTCATTTGGTGTCGACCTACGATAGGAAGTTGATTTTGACGTAATTTACTTCCAGATGTAACATAGTCCCGGGCGATCCACAATTTCGTCGTTACACCACAAAATTCTTCATGGCATCGTTATTCAAGGGCAACTGAAGTCAGTACTAATTTGGATCTAAGAAGATTTATATCAGGTGCGAGGGTCTCAAAAAGAAAGTTACTCATTATTATGTCTGGTCAATTAACCATTAGGGCATCCCACATTATACTTAAAAAGTGACACTGATAGGCGACAATATTTTTGACATCTCTTTAAATGCCGGCCGCGGTGGCCGAGTGGTTCTAGGCGCTTCAGTCCGGAACCGCGACACTGCTACGGTCGCAGGTTCGAATCCTGCCTCGGGCATGGATGTGTGTGATGTCCTTAGGTTGGTTAGGTTTAAGTAGTTCTAAGTTCTAGGGGACTGATGATCTAAGATGTTAAGTCCCATAGTTCAAAATGTTCAAATGTGTGTGAAATCTTATGGGACTTAACTGCTAAGGTCATCCGTCCCTAAGCTTACACACTACTTAACCTAAACTATCCTAAGGACAAACACACACACCCATGCCTGAGGGAGGACTCGAACCTCCGCCGGGACTAAGTCCCATAGTTCTCAGAGCCATTTGAACCATTTTGTCTCTTTAAATGACAGTCCGAGCGTTCAACTAATCGTTCAATTCCTCCCCAAGAGAGATCCGTTCCATGGTCACGGAGCCATTCGAGAACCGGTGTGTGAACGTCCTGATAGTTGGACAATCTCCTTCCAGCCAGATGTTCTTTCAGCTTGCCGCAAACATGGAAATCATGTCGTGCAAGATCTGCAACTACCGATCAGCATCTAGCACGTTTATGCGGCCTCCTTGAGGTTGTTGTAATCACTTCGCTACGGCTGGACGTTAAATTGAATATGGTCCATACGCCGCCTGAACTTCACCGGGAGACTGAGTGTGATTGAGACGTTTTGCCGACAAGACTCGTACTGCCCAGACTATTCCAACTTTCCAGTTGCCGCGCCCTTTTAGGCGCATGCTGTGGCGGTACCAGAACTGTAAGCAATAAATCCGGAATGACAGTGCCCCACTCTTAATTACTTTGTAACGTCTTTAGTAAATGTGATGATGCTAGGGATGTCTACATCTATCAATATATGATAAAATGAGCATTTAATTGCAAACTTAGGCAATTTCCTTTTTATATAATTGTCTCACCAATACGAGGGTGGTATCCAAAAAAAGGGGAATTATTTTTTAAAAGCTATATACTTTCAAAACGTTTACAAAACGAAATTATTCTCTTCAAAATACACTCCATTACAACTAATAGATTTGTCCCACCGGTGCTTCCAGTGTTCGAAACATTTTTTGTAGTCAGCTTTAGAAATGTCTGACAGCACTACCTCGTATTTTAATGGTCCTCTTCAATTTTGTCAGATAGGTGTCCTTTCATGCGCCTCCCCCCCTTTCCATGCGTAGAGATAATAGAAAGTCGCACGGATCTAGGTCAGGCGGGTAAGATGCGCGGGGTAATGGAACCGTGTCATTTTTTGGCCGAAAACGGTCTACCAGAGATGGCTGTACATGCAGGACCGGTGTCATGGTGGAAGAACCAGTCTCCTGCCGCAAATCGGGTCTTTTTTGACGAAAACTGTTACGCAATCTTCTTAAAACTTCTACATAAGAGGCTTGCTTGACGGTCTGACCTGGGGGTACAAACTCTGTATGAACTACGCCCTTGGCATCGAAAAAGCAAATCATCAGCACTGTTGAGGACTTTTTTTTTTTTTTGACCATGACGTCTTTCATTGCCTTGACTGTTACTCTGTTTCTGAGTCGCAACCATTGCACCATTACTCACCACCAGTAATGACCTTGACAGAATATCTCGATGTAGCAAGCTGTCGTTTCAAAGCACCACAGGTTTCAACTCGACGTTTGTTTTGACTGTCACTCAGAACCCGAGGAACAAACTTTGTGGCAACTCTTTTCATTCCCAGATTCTCCTACCACGTTTTTTTCTTGCCTTCTTCAGTACTGTCAAATAGGTGTCCTCTCATGCTCCTTTTCAAACGTGGAAGTAATAAAAAGTCGCACGGAGCTAGGTCGGACGGGAAAGGTACGTGGGGCAAACTCTACAATTTTTTTCAATATTTTGGTGGATCCGGGCGGTTGATGGTCGTCCGGAACGAGTTTTGTCATCAATCGACATGTCGCCAGTTTTAAATCGAGCAAACTACAGGAGCAGGAGGATCTGCAACGAATTGGCGCATGGTGCAGGGAATGGCAATTGAATCTCAGTGTAGACAAGTGTAATGTGCTGCGAATACATAGAAAGAAAGATCCTTTATCATTTAGCTACAATATAGCACGTCAGCAACTGGAAGCAGTTAATTCCATAAATAATCTGGGAGTAGGCATTAGGAGTGATTTAAAATGGAGTGATCATATGAAGTTCATCGTCGGTAAAGCAGATGCTAGACTGAGAGTCATTGGAAGAATACTAAGGAAAGGCAATCCGAAAACAAAGGAAGTAGGTTACAGTACACTTGTTCGACCACTGCTTGAACATTGCTCACCAGTGTAGGGTCCATACCAGATAGGGTTGATAGAAGAGATAGAGAAGATCCCACGAAGAGCAGCGCGCATCGTTACAGGATCATTTAGTAATCGCGAAAGCGTTACGGAGATGATAGATAAACTCCAGTGGAAGACTTTGCAGGAGAGACGCTCAGTAGCTCGGTACGGGCTTTCGTTGAAGTTTCGAGAACATACCTTCACCGAGGAGTCAAGCAGTATATTGCTCCCTCCTACGTATATCTCGCGAAGAGACCATGAGGATAAAATAAGAGAGATTAGAGCCCACACAGAGGCATACCGACAATTTTTCTTTCCACGAACATTACGAGACTGGAATAGAAGGGAGAACCGATAGAGGTACTCAAAGTACCCTCCGCCACACACCGTGAGTTGGCTTGCGGAGTATGGATGTAGATGTAGATACACTTGAGTTTCTCCCACAGCGTCATCTCGGTAAGCTGTTTTAAACATTAAAATAATTTCAGCAGCAATTTTACTGAGTACAAAACGGAACTTCACAGCTGCGAATTGTTCACTGAAATTTTCCATCATAAAAACGAAACACGAACAAAACAGCGCTAGCAAAAACAATCACTGCATATGAACGGAACAAGCCAGGTCCACATTTGAACTGGCGAGGAGTTGCGCTACACACGCCTAGTGGCAGGAATGAGTACTACACAAGCTCCGCCCACGGAAATGCTATTCCAGTTTTTATGGGTGCCCTGTCACATTAAGAGAAGTTTTCTTCTGAAATAGGCTAGCACATATCGGTAACCCCCTTATAACACTGTTTTTTACGTGTGATGTTACCTGTCAACAGTAGACTACACAGTCAGAGCATGCCAGAGATTAGTTTCTCGCTTACACTAGCTGCACAGCTGTTCTTGTTCGTTTATTTTCGAGTTTAACGTACTTTGTTAACTCGTCTACCGAGTGCCAGTTCTGTATGCTTACGTACTGCCTCGCAACGGTACCCTTACCGAAAAAATATGTATTTGTGTGTACGGAACCAGTAAGTCTACAGTACCACTAAAAGCAATGGAAATTCCACAGAGCAACGTCGTTGAGCTAATGTTGCTGTAACGTGATATTGCCGCCACATTCTCACGCTTGAATGACTCGACACTACCATACGAAACATCGTAAAACGCTTTCAGGCTGACAAACAAATATTTCTCTACGCGTGCAGCAGGTTCTTAAAACACGGTGACGCCTGCCGTCGTCTGCAAACACTTTCCGGGATGCGAATAACAGCACAAGTTTACACTCGGCACTGGCCGCATTACCCGTCGATTCTAGCTGCCCCCAGCCTTCAAGGTTCTTCTCTCAGAAGCGGTGACAAGCACTCAGCAATATCGATTTGGTCCCAGTGGATCAACAATTCTGCCACCGAGTTATGAAAGTACTGTAACTGTTGCGTCATTCTACATACATTTACACTCTACAAAAATCGTATTCGGCAGTGCGAAAGATGTTATCGGCAGCTATCAACATCAATATGATTCATCTTCTTAATTTTCATATTTTCATTCAATTAAGACCAAGGGCATCCACAGTTTTGTACGTGCATAAATAGCTTACATGTACCGAGGTAATAGTGTTGCCTAGAAATCTCTCTGAATTCTATTGCCGTTACAGTGAACTATCATAAACATTCTGGAAACATCCCCCAGGCTGTGGCTAAGCCATGTCTCCGCAATATCCGTTCTTTCAGGAGTGCTAGTTCTGCAAGGTTCGCAGGAGAGCTTCTGTAAAGTTTGGAAGGTAGGAGACGAGGTACTGGCAGAAGTAAAGCTGTGAGTACCAGGCCTGAGTCGTGCTTCGGTAGCTCAGTGGTAGAGCACTTGCCCGCGAAAGGCAAAGGTCCCGAGTTCGAGCCTCGGTCGGGCACACAGTTTTAATCTGCCAGGAAGTTTCATGGATGGAATGCTTTTCTGAATATGATGTGTGGTACCGTCCAGAGATCGTGGTGCGAAACCAGAGTCAGCTATGTACATCTACACCACAAACATTAGCGATGTCTTGTTGCAGTCTGCAACGACAAATGGAAGAGGCTCATGAAGACACACCCTCCCTTTGAGCTCGGCAGCCCCTCGCACGAAGGTCAATATAGAGACGAGCAACGAAGCTTTCTATCCCAGATCGTGGCCTCAGATGAAGCGATCAACATCAGTAGTACCAGTACAGCAGTTACTAGGTTTCGAGCTATAATAAGAGGAAAACACTTAGGACTGAAAACAGTTTAACAGAGTGAGCAATCAATATTACGCAGCTCTGTTACACGGTTAGGTTAGGTTAGTGTTGTTTAACGTCCCGTCGACAACGAGGTCATTAGAGGCGGAGTCTGTTACACGAAATACGAGGAATGTTCTGGAACTAATGCGACAAAGTAGCATGTACTGTTTCAAATACTTAAGGGCGTGCTTCAAGAGAAAAGTTTGTGACCATATACACCAAAGGATGCTTTAATAATCAAGGAAAGTTGTAAATTATCACGCACTCCTGAGGCAAAGTATTGTATGAAGTTAAGTAAATCTTTTTATCGTTCATGTAATACAGTGGAATAATGCAAGTAAGTTATATAAAACTGCAACCAGTCACTTTTTTGAATAATTATGTTTTATTCCATGAACCGGTTTTCGAACCTTTTCAGGTTCATCGTCAGAAGGTTTCTGGAAGTTACATGATTATTTCTGACAATGCTGGGTGCTGGCTTGCGACAGTATGGGCGGCTTTTTTCCGTTAGTGTCCATCTGTCTGCCTCCATTTTAATCTCTAGTTGTTATATCACTGCATACCCTTTCACACAAACTATATTAATTTACACAATAAAGCGAGATTTTGCCAGAATCCAGCATGTGCTTTACAACATGTTCGGTAGTGGCCTCTGCTTCAGATTCAGATTATTGTACACGCTTCAAACGCAATGACAAGTGAATTACTACTTTAGTTATGTACACTTTGGAGCGGATAAAGGGTATTCGAAGAAAGCTGCCGATCATAACTGGAAAGAAGATCCGACAAATGAAGTCCCGGCAAATGTTTGCCTGAAAAGAAATACCTGTTGACACACGGGCCGTTACACTTGCATGAGCACTGACAGTGCCCAATGGTAGAGGCTGTCAGGTTGTTGACGTTCATTGCGACGGTGATGGGTACCAATATGTTCCAAAAATTCGTACACGAAAATGTGATTTTTTCAGAGGGTCATATCTCGAATTTTACTGATTGCAAGTATTAGAGGTCAAATGTTTTGGATAGCCCTTGGCCTAGCGACCCTTTTTATACCTATCGGAAGAACGGGCATACTCTAGCTATCTTACAGTACAGGGCGGCTTACAAAAGCTCCATTTGTTCATGAACGCTACCTGAGAAAACCCCAAAAAATCAAGATTTTTGACTACCAAAACTACCAGTTGCGGGGATGGCCACTTCCATAATTTCTGTTAATGGCAGAACGTCCATATTTTTGCTGTATGGTCTTAGGTTAGTAGTCGCTGGGAACTTCGAAACTTTTTTTTCGGTATCATTATCCGTTAACGAGATCCACAGGTCCAAATTTACCGTCATTACAAACGTGAGACATGCACGTAACATCCAGGCTGAGACGTAAATGTAGTTTTAACTGACATAGTTAACGTACAGAAAGTGTTCTAGGGTCATCGCAAGGATACCAAGGCCACCAAGGTCACCAAACTACATGTTCACTCAGCATTTTTTCACCAATAAAACTTTATGACGCGTGTAATGGGCACTTCACACCTCTAAAAGTATCCTCAAAGTCGTACTGCAATGACCAAAAATTGCCAAAAAAGAGTACTGAAATGCCCTAAAAGAACTTAAAATGTCTACCAGGAATTACGTACAACTGGAAAGGCAGCAGACTCAGTAAAGTATTTCTAAAGAAATAATCTTACTCTTTTAAGGTTCCGGAATAGTCCCCTCTTCCAGCAGGTAATGAGAAGTAGCAGAAATGAGGCGCGAAAAACTTAACATGAAGATTGATGGTGACGAAGTAAAGAAATTCTGCTACCTAGGCAGCAAAATAACCAGTGCCGGACGGAGTAACGAGGGCATCAAACGTAGACTAGCACTGGCAAAAAGGACATTCCTGGCCAAGAGAAGTCTACTAGTATTAAATATAGACCTTAATTTGAGGAAGAAATTTGTGAGAATGTACGTTTGGAACACAGCATTGTATGGTGGTGAAATATGGACTCTGGGAAAGCCGAAACAGAAGAGAATCAACGCATTTGAGTTGTGGTGTTCCAGACTGACCTCTGCTTAAGACAGTATTACTACTCAGGGCACAGACTGGTTGAAACACCGATGACGGCTGTTAGTCAGTTGAAATCGATTTGCAAAAGTGAATAAATAAAACATGCTTTTGCAACTGGTTGCTGCACATTTGTTAACTGAATGTTGAAAAGTTGGTGGACTGATAAAGTAAGGAATGAGGAGGTTCTGCGCAGAATCGGAGAGGAAAGGAATATGTGGAAATTACTGGAGAAGGGACAGGATGACAGGACATCTGTTAAGATATCAGGGAATGACTTCCACGGTACTAGAGGAAACTATTGAGTGCAAAAACTGTACAGGAAGACAGAGATCGGAATCCATCCAGCAGTTAATTAAGGACGCAGGTCGCAAGTGCTACTCTGAGATGAAGAGGTTGGCACAGGAGAGGAAATCGTCGCAGGTCGCATCAAACCAGTCAGAAGACTGATGACCTCCTCCCCCCCCCCCCAAAAAAAAACTTCTTTTAAAATACGACAAACATAATTCAGTAGTTTTCGATGAACTGTGATCGGTGAGCAAAATATCCAGAAAATATATAAACAACAAGCGATTTTCTGTTAGCCTTCCATTATGGGTATCTATTTGTTGCTTACGTATGTCACAGTACATAAAAGTGTCGAAATATATAAATGGACTGTCAAAACTTTACTGACCTATAGCATTCGTTTTACATAAGCAGCACGCCTTGCTGTAGCAGGTAAAAGAAGAGAGCCAGTGGAGGAATGCTGAAGTTCTGAGCACAAAATAGAGGAAAATGTTTACCTCCAAAAGACCCTGACAGAAATGTGGGGGACCAGCGGCTTCAATGCAACTTCCATCATCACAAATTTTAGCGTGCGAACCTCTTTGTAGTTTTTTTTCTGAAAGAGAATAACAGGAAGATAGTGACGGTGGAAAAGAGAGGAACAGCGCCAATGGGAGAGAAAGAAAGATGAGACAATGATGAAGGGAAAGAGAAAGTGTCAGTCAAAGATAGTGATAGATTAGATTAGATTAGATTAATACTAGTTCCATGGATCATGAATACGATATTTCGTAATGATGTGGAACGAGTCAAATTTTCCAATACAAGACATAATTAAGTTAATTTAACAACATACTTAAGTTAATATAACAACTTTTTCATTTTCAGTTTTTTATTTTTATTTTTTATTTTTTTATTAATAATTTTTTGTTTTTATTGTTTTTAATTTATATCTAAAAATTCCTCTATGGAGTAGAAGGAGTTGTCATTCAGAAATTCTTTTAATTTCTTCTTAAATACTTGTTGGTTATCTGTCAGACTTTTGATACTATTTGGCAAGTGACCAAAGACTTTAGTGCCAGTATAATTCACCCCTTTCTGTGCCAAAGTTAGATTTAATCTTGAATAGTGAAGATCATCCTTTCTCCTAGTATTGTAGTTATGCACACTGCTATTACTTTTGAATTGTGTTTGGTTGTTAATAACAAATTTCATAAGAGAGTATATATACTGAGAAGCTACTGTGAATATCCCTAGATCCTTAAATAAATGTCTGCAGGATGATCTTGGGTGGACTCCAGCTATTATTCTGATTACACGCTTTTGTGCAATAAATACTTTATACAGCAGTGTGAGCCAAGCAGAGGGGAGATCGTGATGGTCAGTAAGAGACAGTGACAGTAAAAGAGAAAGAGAGATGGATGGATAGGGAAGCAGTGCGAGTAAAAGACAGAGGGGACAGGGGATACGAAAAATGCAAATGACTGGAGATCGTACATATGTTGTTTTTTTCCTGGGAGGGCGGGAGGGGGGGGGGGAGGGTTATTGGACCCTCCCAGATCGCCGAACTTTAAGGTGTAAGGAAAGGCACATTATCGACCATAATTTTAAACACATGAGTATAGGGTAAAAAATAAATAGGACTCCTCAGGATTTCCGAGTTGCCAAGGTATGGTGGAGATCGAGGAATGAGAAAGATAGACAAAAGGAGACTCTATAAGCGAGAGAGCAAACACTGGCAGTGGGATGTACTGTAAATCAAAGGGAGAAAAAGGAGAAGACATATATAGCCAGTGTAGCGAGAGGGAGACGTTGTGTACGAAGGCTTCACTAAAAAGAGAGACTTAACTAAAAAGACAGACGAATAAAAGGATTTCGAACGCTAGGGTGCTATTATGTTCGCCCGCCAAAACTTTCGGCGAAGAACGTGGAATGAGGTCTTACGCAGCTGGTTCCCCACTTTTATTTTACGTTCTTTTAGAGAGGGAACATTAACTTTTTTTTTTTCTCGACAGGAGAACATTTCTGCCGGTTTGCTATTGGCTGTATTTCGTACTCCGTGATGCTGTCGCCAAACATAACACAACAGCCATCAGCCATACTATACGGATCGTTTCGATGTTGTACTGCCATCAGAACAAGATACGTCATTCCGTGTGAGCATCATGAACAGTGTAATCGAGTCCAGCTATATTACGCTGAGCATTAACCTTGCGCAAATACCACGAATTTGCGTCATACATCATCCGATTTTCAACTCCACGTACCCAAATAAACGTATTGCGCGTCATAGACTGGTTAAAGAGTTCCAATAATAAGAACCATCACACCCCCTACACTTGACCTTGATCCTTTAGGTTTCTGCTTGGGGGGGGGGGGGGGCGGGGAGGAAATTACAGAAGCTCGTGTTCTATATACCAGAAAAGACGAGTTACTCGTGTTTTAACACTATCGTGATCCTTTGAATAGGATTGTCGAAGGATATGTATTACGGCGTAAAGTTGGGAACGATAGAGAAGAGATGGCTCTGAGGAGACGTCAGAAAATCGTATGCTGACCGACCCTTCTCCAGGACGACAACGCGACAGCAGCTGCGCTTATGTGAAGAAGACTTATGCGCCGTGACCGACTGGCGTCGCCCCAGTCGAATAGCAGCTTCAAGAGTAGCCACTTGTAGCAGCGACTTAGAATTGTTTGTACTGAAGATGATTGCTTACTTTCTATGGGTTGGGGTTGGGTTCTTTGAGGGAAGAGAACAAACAGCTAGGTCATCGGTCTCATTTGATTAGGGAAGGGCTGGGAAGGAAGTTGACCGTGCCCTTCCGAAGGAACCATCCCGGCATTTGCCTGGAGCGATGTAGGGAAATTACGGAAAACCTAAATCAGGATGGCCGGGCGCGGGATTGAACCGTCGTCCTCCCGAATGTGAGTCCAGTGTGCTAACCACGCTTACTTTGTATGTCGCCCTTTGCTTACGAAACATCTGTGTGATTGACAAAGTTAAGTATTGGATCTTTTATTTTTTTAATAAAAGTCATTAATGCGATTTTTTTCGTTGTTTGTCTGGTGAACCAATAAGGTTGTCTTCCTAGACCCCACGTATTTGACAACGAGCATGGAGACATAATAATACGATAATGAGTGGTAACCACATTGAGCACCTCGTGCAGTGTCGACAGAATGGCTCACATCTGAACAAGTATATGTTTCCGGACACACTTCTACACCATGCACTTTTCTAGTTTTCACTTGTACTATCTCCTACAACAATTTAGCATATTTTCTCAAAACATGCTCTGTATAAATGACAAACATTGCGTAACAGCCGGCCGTTGTGGCCGAGCCGTTCTAGGCGCTTCAGTCCGGAACCACGCTGCTGCTACGGTCGCAGGTTCGAGTCCTGCCTCGGGCATGGATGTGTGTGATGTCCTTAGGTTAGTTAGGTTTAACTAGTTCTAAGTTCTAGGGGACTGATGACCTCAGATGGTAAGTCCCATAGTGCTCAGAGCCATTTTTGAACTGCGTAACAGTCACGATGAACAGTGCAGCCATTAAGATGCGCATTAATGTGCAATTAATTTTATCAGCCGAAAAGTAACTATACTGAAATAATGTTTGTTTACGCTGTGTCCATATATGCACGTGTCAAAACTAGAAGTCGATTCGAAGCGAACCACGGAAGTACTTTCTACACAGGTTGCAAGCTGCGTATGGGTTAACGAACTCTGTGAGAGACCTATCTGCACACTGGACGACGGTGTTCCGGCGCGTGTGCACCTCCGCACATCCAGCCTGGTTGTCCGAAGGAAATCGCGTGGCTTCCTGACGTTAAGGTCGCTGTAAGAGGTTCCCCGCTCTGCATTCGCACAATGGCTTTACTACCAGCTCACGTCTGTGTCCACTTCCCTTCTGTATAATCGGTGTATTATTTGCTAATCGACTAGTTCAGTGGCCTCTTGCCGAATATGCACCATGTTCATATACCCAAGGTCGACAGTCCCGTCTTCATCATCATCATTAGTGATACATCACCTATTTCTGTGCCTTGGCCTTAAGTAGGATATCTTGCATTGTTTCCTTTTAGTCCCGCACTGCTGCAATTCTGACTCTAATTCTAATTTTTATTATTTGCCTCCCTCGGCTTTGGTTTTTCAATCCTGATTCCTTCAGGGACTTTGTTAAATATCTTCTTAATAATTCTGTCATTAACTCTCAGTGTATGTCCCGCCCATACAAGTGTTTTAATCTTAATGAAACTGACAATGCCTGTTTCATTATCCCACAATTCATAGTTCTAGCTCTTCCACTCACCATTTCATTCCTCTGGCCCAGTAGTTTGTCTGAAGATCTTTCTTTCCAATACGCCAACCTGCTTTTCATGGAATTTCGTGAGACTAGTTTTCAGCATCGTTTATTAGCAATGGCCTTAATAAAACTTCATACACCACAGCTTCACTTTTTCTGGAGAGCAACTTAGGTTTCAGTTGTGTTCTGAGGCATTGGCAGTATCTGTCAGCAGACAATATTCGTTTTAGTATTTCAGAACTGACATTAAAAAACAAAAAAGGGAAAGAAAAAGAAGATCTTGTTGGACTTCGGTTGCATTCATACAGCCAGTCCATAAAAGTTTTTCAACAAAAACCACTTCAATGACAAGATGAATAATTCAAAATATCAAATACAAAACGTCTTAGAATAATATTGAAATAAATACACCTTAAGTTAACTGATTTAAAATGTTTTTTATTCCAGTCTTTGATGACAATATCAATTCTTTAGACGATGACCGGTTTCAGTCCATAATGATCATCCTCAGATCATTCAGTCATTACGTACTGAAACCGGTCATCGTCTAAAGAATTTATATTGCTATCAAAGACTGGAATAAAAAACATTTGGCAGTATTGGATCACTGTTAATATACGCGACCATGTCGCAGTTGATGTAACTGACTTCAGTCCGTGCGAAAGAGCACCTCCACTCAGGTTTATTGTTCTAGCTTTTATTTCTGGTCCAAGGGAAGTTAAAACTACATGCCATATAAAATCTACATGAATCAGTTTCAGTGAATGGGGATTCATTAGGGTATTCTTTTTTAGTTACAGACATAAGTCAGTATGCCCTTTCTTTATCTATAGATTCATCTTTCTAGCAATCCCGTCAGGACGAAGACGTCCAGTGACGAATTTTTCTCGGGATATCAGATGAGTAAACTGATCGATGCTACAGTTTCTTTGTCGCCATCGTCTAACGTAGTCTGTCAAATAGCATACTACTTACACTAGGTAATAAGTATGGCATTCTGATATTAACAGTTTTCAATCTGTACTAGGCATCTGCATGCAAGAACCTGTTATTTGAACAAATACAATTCATGTCAAGGAATTCGTTTACTGTACGTACTGTAAAGGGACTCTTTATCGTGTATCTGTGGTCGCATATGACAGTGACAGTGGGTACAGAACATCACCTGTGACACAGGAACGTTACGCGTAACAGTCCCCTTGATGCCGTTAGAAAAGGGTAAATTTTGTTCCATCATCTGGTTTATTTCTCTCCCTGTATCTTTCTTTCTTTTCCATGAAAAATACCATCACAGATCTAGAATGCCGTAACACTCGTTAGTGTGTCCCACATGACATAGATGCAAAGACTTTCCTCATCTCTTGCACATATTATGACTACATATATATCTAACAAGTAAGGTAAGCAAGAATTTATGTCTCTGTGGATCTTTGACATCAACTGTTCGTACAAAAACTGCATAATTCAAACAGCAAAGATCTTAGTCAAATTTATGAGAATATTTTCTTATTTTAATATACCGATAAAATCGACAAGAAAGTAACGTAGAGAATTCGTGGGCTATGTCAGTGGCACTGGGAACTAAGCTTCACGCAAGCCTACTTGCATGTCGGCTACGTATCTCTGTAGGATTAGCACGTAAGCATTGGAAGTTCTCACAGACACTGCTAAACTAATAATTTAAACAGTAAGTGTTCGGTACAAGAAAGTAGTTGATCGACCGTTGCCTCTCTGCTCTTGCCAATGACTTAACGGAAGTGCTTAGATATGGAATCTCACACTTTGTTGAAAAACGTGCCCTCACATGGATTCGAAGCTCTAGCTGCAGGATGGGAAGCATCAAAGCAAGATGTAGGCAGACGAGGGAAAAAAAGAGGGAGAGGGAGGAAGTGAATGTATCGTGAATGATGATGAAGGTTTAGGAGATTTAGACGTTACCCATCTAATAAATGAGTCACAATTTTAATCTAAATTAGAAGAAATTAGCTCCGTAAAATGAAATTAAAAGCAAGAATATGAAGCACCCGGTAACTCAGAGCCGCGAAACCATACAAGGTCAGCTTTCCCCAGCGGGTAATCGCCTTTCCGACTCGGAGATCCTTGCTCGTGTCCGTCGTGGCATTTACGGCCACGTAGGGGAATTTGATGGATGCGCCGATGTGAACTGTTTGTAATAGAGTAAAATGCACAACATATTTCAGCAGGAAGCTAACAAGCGCTTTTTCTTTTGTCTTGAAACCAGCAAATGCTTAAGGCAGGGAACCATGAACGTAAATTCAACGAAATGAGAAACAGGAGGCACTTATAGGGGGTGAACCGAAACTACCAAGGGACAAATCGCTTCGTAATCAGTTATTAAATTTTAAACAGACATTAGTTACCCATAAAACTCCAGTGGAGAACAAATTATCAGATTGTAATGTAATTTGCTTAGTGGCCTAATAAGTCTTATATATCCTCGCTACGCAAGATACAGCAAAGCATTACAGCTAGTGACCGCAGACCAATATTTAGGCACGCAGACATTTAAGATAAATGTCTTAAAATATCACATTCTTGCAAAACCACATTCTGGGTTCAGATTCTTTCGACGGTTACTCTAACTCCTAAAGTTATCAATGAAGCGACTGAGCCGTTCTGTAGTATCGTTCCTCGGTTTGAACTTTTACCTACCGCAAAAATTACGTTGTACAACCGCTGGGAGTGAAGTTTTGAGAACACCCTATCTTCCACGAACACATTGTGTGTAATTTGAGACTTTCGAGTAGCTCAGAGGCCGCATGTGGGCCGAGCACTGTAATATCACAGCTGAGAAAAAATTTCTCTATGTGTACAGGTGATTTCACGTAGAAATACGGCACATGAAGGTAGTTACAGCTTCCTATAGAGTTCATACTTCCTCTTATAACTCGACAGGATGTTGTTGCCTAACTACGAAGGAATCGCTGACTTCCAGTTGAATACCTAATTAACAGAGTTTTAGTAGGCATATGAAAGCATTGCAAGTAGCGTTTGTGAAACGGTTTACAGATCTAAAGGTGCTGATGAACACTTAATTAGGATTATTTAATTTACTGTGTAAGGAGATAACGAATGATGCAAGAAAAGATCCTCATATTAATTTTCGCACAAAGCAAACTAGAACCTAGAATTTTCTTACTTTTTTTTCCACGTGTTAATTTTTTGTAATGCGCAGACCACTCTAGGGATGAAAAAGAGCATTAATGTGTTCTTCAAAATATAGGTTTCAATCCTGAATGTGTAGTCTGCATGTAACTAATATACCACTGTGATTGATGGTAGAAACTTTTCTACAGCACTGTTAGGACTTTTTAGCTCATTTACTCATACGACTGGTTTCGAGTCGTTCGATCTACATACAAAGTTGCCCTTTATAATCCGAAGCGGCCAGCATCACACTGACAAATATGTGTCGGTGGAAATCAGTCGAAAATTAACAAACAGAAGGACACCGTATCGTTGGTAATGTCATAAACATATCTGCGACATCAACCATACCTCAAACAGCCAGAACAAATCCTTAATTACGATGATGATCTATAAATAAATAAAAAGGACTTAAAGTGGCAGCCGATTTTTTTTATTTGTTCCTTAACTACTTCAGTGCACTCTCGGGCATGTCAACAAGATGAACCAAACGTTATAATCAGCTACAGTAAGAAGGAGACTGGAAACTAATTTCGTCGCATGCTTTTTTTTAATTGAAGGAAACTGAATTTTAATTTGTGCCAAGATTCTAGAAGTATTACTGTATATTTCAGACAAAAAATTAACATTTACCTATATACTCATTTTTACGACATTTCCTTTGTTCCAGTTTATTTTCTTCATCATTAGACTCTAGAAGGTCTGCGATTTAGCCACGTGTGGGTGTTATAAGTTTTCCAGTGGACCCAACACGTTTCCATTGAAACAGCGAAAAACTACGTTTATTTTCTTTCACTACAGAATCTGATAAAGTGGAGCTGGTTTCCATGAAACTGTCTTTCAGTTTTACTTGTGGAGTCTAAATCCTGAGTACAATTGTTCAAAACTACGTACTTTATAAACAAGAGGCAGGACCAATACCCTTCTAATCCACTAAGGTTACAACATCCATAACACACATTCTCCATGTCATTAAGTAAACAATGGGATTGCAAAAAGTATGTTGCACCTTATTATGACAGGTCACGTAGCTTTTATTGAATGCTGCACTAAACTTCAACGTGACACATATATTGACACTATTTTTCAACGTAGTCACCAAGGCTCTGTAAACAAGTGTCAGAACGGTCGTCCAATCGTTCTATTCCTCGACGACAGAAATACTTTGTTTAGTCAGGGATCCATTAGAGAACTGCTTCGTGAAGGTCCTCGCCGTCGGAAAATCTGCGATTACTGTGAATCAGTTCCTCGACTGCCTGGACATTCTCGTCTGTAGTCGATGTTGACGGCCTTCCTTCCTGATCAGAATCATCCGGATCTGTTTGACGTTGGTCAAATTGTTGCCGGCCTTGCCGCAGTGATAACACCGTTTCCCGTCAAATCACCGAAGTTAAACGCTGTCGGGATGAGCTAGCACTTGGATGGGTGACCACCCTGCCTGCCGAGCGCTGTCGGCAAGCGGGGTGCACTCAGCCCTTGTGAGGCAAACTGAGGAGCTACTTGATTGACAAGTAGCGGCTCCGGTCTCGGAAACTGACATACGGCCGGGAGAGCGGAGTGCTGACCACATGCCCCTCCATACCTGCATCAAGTGGTGCCTGTGAGCTGAGGGTGACACGGCGGCCTGTCGGTACCTTTGGGCCTTCATGGCCTGAGCGGGAGGAGAGAAATTTTTGCCACCATTCCAATACGAAAACACATTTGGTCCATTTACCGCCAGGATCTAACGGTGAATCTGTGTGCAATAAGGACGTTTGGCCAAAAGGAATCCCTCGCTGTGAATCATCTGTTATCCGTACCGCAGTAGAACTCTGTCTTCAGGAATCAGGAACATATATTCTCTTCAGAGAAAGCGTTTCTCTTTTTAACGCTTAGCGTGGGTCAACATGTGTAACGTAATTTTTGAAGTCTTCCCATATCCACGGATACCAAGGTCCGCTGGTCTCCGTAAGATGTGTCTAGAGTTATCAATAATAGATAATTTTCCCCGTCTGTTTAGTATTTTAAATCCGTGGACGCGTTATTATTGTACTTGAAACCTCCATGAGCCAGAGACACGTTAGAGAATAATGCTCATGTCATTCCCATCTGAAACGAAACGCAGAAACTCGCTTCTGCTTTCAACTTTCTATCGTCCACGTCATTATTGTTTCCACAGTAGTTATAACAGAATGAAAGCCGTAACAGTTTATCTGAAACAGTTTAGTCTCCCGAAACCAATCTGACTAGAATTTAGTTAACGCCATAATTTTTCTGTCAGTTATGTTACTCTTGTCGTGAGAGAGCTATTGCATAACCTCCTGCCCGTTAATCGGTTGCTATTTACGAATTTTCTCAGTCTGCTTTGAAAGATTAGGTACTAAATGTAGCCCACCCATTCTCGCTCATATAAATCATATGCATTAGAGCAGATTCGAATGCGAATGTTTTACTGCCAGCAACGATAAACTACGCTTTAAGTTAGAAATGCAGAACATGTATTCAATTTTGTGGAACCTAATGTCTTCAGTAGTGATTTTTCGTTGTAGTTACGTATTTGATTAATAGTATACACCTTGCTACATAATGACAAGTGATCAGCAAAGTAATGAAAATGGAAGAGAGTTGTTAGTCGAGCGATGCTAACGTAGGGGACCGTCCGTGACACTGCTTAAGGAACGAGCCAAGTATTACAACTAAGTTAAATTCAGTCGAATTCAGAACGATTTCCGAAAAATACATAGAGTATGGGTGGTTGACAATAACTTGTCACATAACTATACTCATGAACATGTCTACTTTCGCTGGTGACGTGATGCACTACATACGATTGTGACATCTACGGCTCAATTGAACGCCGGTGTCGAGAAACATAATCTAGGAATCGATGGCAAGATACGCTGTTCAGGAAACTCAGTGGTTTATGTTAACCGAACTGTCTTTCAGATCGTACGAATCATGACAGGAGAAGAGTGAGAATAACAGTCACTAACCAGGTGTTGGTGAATTTTTTCTGCGCCATTACTAGATAAATATCCGACGTTACATCTTGCCTCGGTTTTCAGTATGATACAGATCTGTAACTGGCTGGGTAAAGTGCTAGAAGGGCGGCGGTATGCCACGCACAGTGAAGCGTTATGCAATAAATGTAAAGGACTATAGCTCCAGTACATGAATTTTCCAGCTTAACGTTTCCAGTCAGTACTCCGTAAGCGAGCGTGGAATATTCTTCGCGAAATGTGAAACTTCAGATAATGAATACCTTAAGAAATTTAACTGATATTCACATTAGAAGCATAACTTTTTTGTCTTCGGTTACAGTACAATGAACACACAATGGACTCGTAAATTTTATTTTTGCAGTGGCAAGTATTTGCACAAGTGTATTGGGTCATAAGTACTGAAGTAGGTATCCTGCCAAACGTCATAAAAAATTGACTTCTTTGTTTGAAGTTTTTTAATTACTTCAAAAAGTAGATCATGAATTAGCTCCGAAAGACCAGAGAAAACAGTGGTCTCCGGAAATATGGAAAACTATCTGTCCACCTCTATAGTCTACTATTTACACCCATAAACTGAGAGATGTCGGAAAGTTATGGCTAATCCCTAATTATCTAGTAACTCGATAGAGATGTTTACTGATTCTTTATAGCCATATGAACATTAACACCATAAAATGCAACTGTAAGTATTAATTAATTAAAGTTTAATTTCTATCGTTTTGTAGTATCTCAATATGTACTAAAGCCTGGCGCTCACGTGGAGACATAGAAATTAATTAATTCCCGCTGGTTTCTGTGTGATATATCATAACCAATATGTAATAATGGGGTGTGCTGTTGGTGCAGGAGCGGTAACTAAGCGCATTCGGTCAGTGGTTCACCACCCTCAGTAATATAAAACTGAGTAAAGTTTCCACTGATGCCCGTCAGAACTAGTCTTCGTCAAAGGAATTGACAACGGAGAAACAAAAAAGAAAAAAAGAAAGAAATAGTGAAGTGCATGATTGGTAATCGAGAAGTCGTGGGATCGAATCCCGCTTTGACCACGGATTTCTCGAGTCTGCCTTTCGCCTGGCATTCATTTCTCTGTGACCTGAAGATATGCCACACACGATACGCGGTTCGGATTTCACGGAGGTCTCCTTCGCCCCGCTGGATATCTAGAGTAGGTTAGGAACACGAATGTCTCCGAAATGGCGTCCAGTAGAAAGAGTTACACCAGGCTACGGAACCACACGAAATTATTATTACGAGGGCCATTCGGAAAGTAAGGTCCGATCGGTTGCGAAATGGAAACAATAGCGGAAATCAAAAATGTTTTATTTTTAACAGTTTCCTGAACCTTCCAGCTTCTTCACTACATAGTCGCCACTCCAAGTAAGACCACTGTCGTAGCTTTGTACTACCCTCGCTATAGAAGGCAGCCACCGATGCTTTCGCCACTTCTGTGCGCTGATCTGCAATTCGTTATCTGTGCCAAAATGTTGTCTTCACAGCCAGCGGCTAGTGTGAACAGAGATGAACATCAGAGGGAGCCAAGTCCGGGCTCTATGGTCGGTAATCATTTATCTTCAAACACGCTGCAGCGCCGTCTTCATTGCCCCTAGATTTTGCGGCCGAAATTTTGTCACGAAAAAGGAAATGCATGACAGGTACGCTATGTGGCGTTGCATGAAATCGAGCGAAGTCTCGCAGCGGGCATCCATACTTGGCGGGAGACGCTATCGTTCTGGGCATGTTTACGTGCTCACTCCGTTTTCAGAAGTAAGAAGAGCGACGTGGCGTGGTCGACAGGCATGCTAGAGATATTTATACAATTTAAATGCAGACAGAGTTATGAGCTATAATCTTTGTGAAGAAATTTATCGATGGAGTAGAAGGAGTTGGCCAAGAGGAAGTTCTTTAATTCACTCTGAAACCGATCTTTATCACTTACAAGACATTTGATATGCTCTGGTAAGTTACTGAATATATGATTACCCATGTATTTGACTCCTTTTTGTACTAATGTTAAGCTTTTATAGTTATTATACAGATCTTTTCTGGTTCTGGTATTATATCATGTTTTGCGCTATTTTGTGTAAAAACAGACATGTTGGAAAGACAGAGGATATCAATGAGTATATGTACTGAGAAGTAGTAGTTAGAATACCAAGTTTCTTAAAGACGTCTCCGCATGATGATCTAGGACTGACACCAGATATAATTCTAATTACTCATTTCTAAATTTTGAAAAAGTTCTCTTTGTGAGAGGAGTTTCCCCAAAAGATATTTCCATAACTCATTAGTGAATGAAAGTAGCCGAACAAACTAACTTCTTCATTTTTACATCACTTATTTCTGGTATCGTGTGTATTGCAGATGTAGCTGAACTAAGGCGTTACATTAAGTCTAGAGTGTGAGTTCTCCAATTTAGGTTGTAGTTAATTTGTAGCCCTAAAACTTTAACTCTGTCTACAGCTTTAATTTCATTGTTTGAATACTATTCTAATAGGGTCAGGTATTCTTTGTGAGGTACCAAACAGTAAATGGTGGGTCTTGTCAAAATTCAATGGCAAACCATTTGTTGTGAACCACTCATTGATACTTACAAATATTTCATTAGCTGATTGCTCAGTGAGCTCACAGGTATGTTTTTTATACCAATACTTCTATCATCTGCAAATAAGACAAAATTTACATTTTGTGACACTGCATATGGAAAATCATTTGTATATAATAGGTGCAGCAAGGGACCTAAAATGAGCCCTGGGGCACCATTTGTCTGATGGCTTCATATTCTGAATGACTGTTGTTACGTGGTAAGCCTGATACAGACACACACTGTTGCCTATTAAAAAGATAGGATGAGAATCATGAGCCTGATACTCCTGTTATCCCATAATATTTTAACTTTTGTATAAGGATATCATGCTTAACATAATCAAAACCTTTAGCCAGATCACAGAATATTGCAAGTGGTAATAACTTTTGATTTACTGATCCTAATGCATCATCTGTAAAAGTGAATATAGCTTGATCAGTTGTCAATCCTTTCTGAAATCCAACCTGATTGTGAATGAGAATATTTTTCTGTACTAAGTGTTTATAAAGTCTATTGCACATAACCCTTTCAAACACTTTTGAAAATATTGACAATAATGGAATGGGACAGAAGTTTTCTACTGATGATTTGTCTCCTTTTTGTGTAATAATTTGACAATAGCATATTTAAGCCTATCTGGAAAAGTACCACTGTGGAGGTATTCATTAAATAATTAACTCAGTATGCCACAAAGTTCTGAGGAGCAACTTTTGATTATAGTAGTGCTGATTTCATCATAGCCACTGGAACATTTGTTTTTAAGAGAGCTAATAATATTAGAAATCTCTTTTGGTGAAGTAGGTTATGATTGAATTTTGTCAGACTTCTGCAGAAATGCATTTTTTAAATATTTTAAGCTGTCTTCTGAGGAACAATGCAAACCTAAGTTGTCTGCTTCTGAAAGGAAAAAGTTGTTAAAAGTGTTGGCAGTTTTGGAGGTATCTCTAATCAGTTCATTATTTACATTTAACGTAATTTCCTCATTTGCTTGATCAGTTTTTCCTGTTTCAATTTTTACTATTTTTTCTTGCAAATAAATCCATTTTGAGGTTCTGATTACTTTGTTTAGAATTTTACAATATAATTTGTAATGTGATTTAGTCATAGTTTTTCCTTGATATTAAGTTCAGTCTTCTTTTTGTTTTGCAAGATACTTTTATTCCATTTGTAATCCAAGGTTTTGAGACATTTAAGCTACATGATTTGATTACTTTCTTAGGGCAGCAGTTTTCAATGTGACCTACGACTGTATTGGAGAAACAGTTACATTTTTCATTTATCCTGAGTGAATTGTATATATCTTTCTAGTCTGTATTCCTCAAACAGTTTTTTATACCTTCAACTCCTGTTCCAGTTATTATTCGTATAGTTTCCCACTTCCTATTATTAGTTGAATCAGACCCCACTATATTAAAGGTAAGCAACTGGGCGTCATGATCTGAAAGGCCATTAAAGTTAGGATTTATACTATGATTGGCTAGTGTGGTAGTATCTATGAAAATGTTATCAATAGCAGTGCTGCTGGTACCCATAACCCTGGTTGGAAACTGTATTCTAAGGGAATGACATTATGAGAAGTGGTAAGAGACTCTAGTATGGATCTTTAATACTCTTAATTAAAATCTCCGTTTAGTATGAGTTCATTATTTGTAGAAGTTAAGAAACTTAATACTGCATCAAGCTGTTTAGTGAATAGCTGGAAATTACCAGTTGGAGCCCTGTGTATTGTGCCTATAATTATTTTCTTTTGTGTGTTTCTGTGGCACAGGCTACAAAATGCTGATGATTACAGTATTTAAGAATGTCAAGGTTTTTGTAATTGTGACCCTATCTAATGTATGTGGAAACTCCTCCTTTCTCCATGTCTTTTCTATGATACTTTGAAGCTAAGGTATACCCTTCCATATTAAGCATTTCTGTTTCACTACTTAAATGATGTTCAGAAATACAAATAATATCAACAGGATTTGTAGACTAGCTCATCTAAACAGATCTGAAATTTATTAATTTTGTTTTTAAACCTCTGATATTTTGATGTAGTAGTATATTTACTATTACTTTTTTGTCTTCACAAGTATTATGCTTAACATTTTCAGATACATCTTGTTTCAATATTGAATATGTAGATAATGAGGTTAACCTAAAAAAGAACTACATATATGAGTTGCAGTGTCCTCCCTTAAAGAAATTGCTATCAACCCAGCCAGTATATTCTTCCTTATTCTATTGAGATGCAAGCCATGAGAAGTAAAGCCCCACCTGTCAACAGGAAACATCTGTGCAAAGCTTCATCTGATTTTCACTCTATTTCGCGACCTATTGGACCTTACGCTCCGAATGGCCTTCGCGTTATTAATGTGTCATAAATCAAGGGGCACAAGAAATTCAACACATTCCAATTACGTTGCAATAAGAGACCTTACAAGACAGTGCACGTTTAATCAACCTTTTGTCGATGGACAAAGCCTACGACTGTAGAATTCCTTCAGTAAGTTTATCATCTCCGAATGAGCACTAATATCAAACTTACGGGCATGAATTCGATCGCAGTGTCGCCAAACAAGAAGTAAACCGACCACTCATGGACGGTGGCACACTTGCATCTGTAAAAAGCCACATAATAAGAAAACTCATAGGCTTGCAGGTAATCAGACTCCATTGTAAGATTTTTTTATTTTTCCTCGTACCAATATGATGCTTCGCAGCCCCACCAGCGTTGCATCCATCCATTTTCTCGTAGACTTCTGGTGATAGATCACAACACAGCCTGGATCCGGGATATTGAAACAGTCCTGAGATGGCTCCTGAGCAATTGCGCGCGAACTGGCAGCAATTTTCTTAGTTCTGCATAGCCTGTTCCTAGCTGTCAGAACCGCCGGTCGTTCCGCACGAAACGTATTGTTTACAGAATTCTCATTAGATTTCCCTTTACGACGTGTTACTCGGTAGCCTAGGAAGGGCAATTTCACCGACGGCAATCTCCGGGTAACTGCAGACGCTCCACAGTAACTGGATTGTTTCGTGCTTAGTTATGCAAGATCTGTGCGAATCATGGCTGGAATGGCAACTTATTTCGTCGCGTGCGGAGGCTTCATAAGTAAAACGAAATCTTCCGTCGACGTGGTCGACGTGCGCAGACTGCACACAACAATACTCGGAGAATGGAGACGTGTGAATGACTTCTTTTTTTTATAACGCTATACTGATGCTGCCATTAAAGCTTGATTCAGTACAGGAATTTCTTGGATTCATTCTACTGTTAGTTTATAGTTTGTCACGTAACAACAAACAATTATTGAAGTTCGTGCGTAGAATCGATGAAACTGAATGCCTGGCATCGCACTACAGAAGCCTGCATTACCAAGAACTGCTGAAAGCCAGAACTATCGTACAATCCTCACCTCACACATTCGAACTTCTGTACAGAATTGCAGTGTTTGGCTGTAGGAAAGGCGCAGGCATCAAGAGTTTTATCATTTCCTTTGACATTAAAAGCGATGTATAATAAAACCCTACAAATCCCAGGCGATTTTGTCCACCTCAAAAAAGCATTCGACGAAATATCTTTGAAAGCGTCAGAAAAATAAATATCTTTGTAAGAGAAATCGAGTAAGGTATTAAAGGAAGTGCAAGAATCAAGCAAAGTCCAGAAAAATTAAAGGTCAACCGCAACGTCCTCAGATTAAAAGATGCGGGCCTCCTCTAGTGTTAAACCTGTATATCGAGGAAGCAGTGAAAGAAATAAAATAAAAGTTCTAAAGAGGGACTAAAGTTCAGGACGACAAAACATCAATCATATAGCAATTTTTGTAAACATACATGAGACACCACCCGTGGTAAATCATTATTTTGCCAATACCTAACCGAAATAAATCATTCCGAAGGGTCCATTATAGGGAATTTAAATATTCCCTATAATGTCCCCAAAGGACTCATGCATCTATGAAGGATGTGGGCAAACAGATTACTGGTAGCTACTGCACCGCAGTAGGTTTTGTACAATAACGTCAGTGGTCTATTGTACACAATATTTTAGGTCATGTGACGATGCTATGCTGAGTGCATTTATGTGTTTTGACGATGCCATTACGACTTTATGACATTAGGAAATGGTGTAGAACAGGTACGCTTTACCTTATTATATCTGTACATTTCCCAGTTTGTATGATAGTATATTGTGAAATGAAATGCTGTATTGTGTTGAAAGACAGACTGCCCACTAGGTGTATATATATTGTAGACCTGAAAATCGCCATTACTGACTGAAACCGGTCATCGTCAAAGGAATTTATATTGCGATCAAAGACTGGAATAAAAATCATTTGACTCATACTGGATACTCTAGGAGAGATAGAAAATTATGCACATAAATAAATAAGACTTTACCTTTTAGAGTAAAATACGAGGGTTGGAACTTAAATAGTGGTAACTATTTATTCGCAACCGATACAAAAGATTTACATGTTTGCACCTGTTACTGTTCTTCAAAGTAGTCAGCAACGTTGTGTAGAACCCGTTGCCAGATACGTGGAAGGTGCAATATACCATTAGCAGAGCCTGTTCTATTGGTGATGCGAATGGAGCGGTCTACTGTCTGTCGAATCTCTGGAACAGTTCTGAAGTGAATGCCACGAAGTGGTTCCTTCATCTTCGGAATCAAAGTCACAAGGACTTAAGTCCTGGGAGTATGGTGGATGGTAAAGTATTTCGCAGTCCCATCGACCGAACAGAGCAGCCGCGGTTTGCGCTGTATGCGGCCACGCATTATCGTGCAAAATGATGGGTGGGTTGCGCAGAAAGTGTCGCCGCTTCTTTCGCAAATCTGGTTGCAGGTGATGCTCCAAAAACGAACAGTAATACTTCGCATTGACAGTCTGCCGTGGAGGAATGTAATGCATTAGGATAACACCATCACAGTCGTACACGACAATCACCATAACTTTAGACCGCTCCATTCGCACCATCAACAGAACAGGCTCTGCTAACGGTATACTACGCCTTCCACATCGTTGGCAACGGATTCTACACAACGCTGGTGACTACTTTGAAGGACAGTAACAGGTGCAAACACGTAACTCTTTTTTGGTTGTGAATAAATAATTGCCACTACTTAAGTTCCAATCCTCGTGTTTCTATGGTCTGTTTGATGATCTGTTGTTGATTGTACCTGCTCTTTTGTTTTCTGTTTTAACGTTTTATGCCTTTTTTGAAGATTTTAAAGTTGCATACTTCGCTTATGCGATTTCTATTAATATTTGTGTTATCCTTTATCGCAAGTCTCTAATTATTTCATCCACTGATTTTCCGTTAAACAATATTGCTATTACGACTATAGCTGCAGCTTTTATATATGTATATATTAAATTGTAGGTCTGTTGACCAACGACGTTTTACTGGTCGTCACTGCAAAACTCGACACTGCATTTGTGTCGCTGCAAACACGCCTGACGTTATTTTTGCTTTGTTGGCAATTCATTGTGATGTATACATCGCCGTGACTTGTAGCTGCGTCTGACCACACATCAATGGATCTTCGTCTCTGCCGTTCCACGTAAACATTAGCAGTGGTCAGTCGCTTACCTTTAGTGTGGTTACGCACTGTATATCGAAGTCGACTTTACTAACTGCCCATAGAGGGCTGTCTCCGTTCTCAGGACCAATTGCTATTGATTTACTGCCTGTAACTTTACCTGGTGTATTTTGATAATTTTTCGAGCAGTTATGTTTTGTTGTTGTTTAGTTTAGATTTCACCTTTCGTATTTTATTTTATGCTGCTACCTTGTATCTACGTAACCTCTGCAACGTTTTTACTTACTTTCTGCCCTATCAGCTGCTGCTGATGTCATCCGAAAGGTGGTGGGCGGAGCCGCTTCTTCTTACCCTATAGCCTCACCACACTATCCAGAAATTGACGTTCGTTTCTCTATATACAGTACCATCTCCGCCTCTCACCATTGAGTATATATAGTTTTAATTATTCTTATGTTTATATGTTTCATTTGGTAGCCCCTGTTGTTAGAAGTTCCTCCAAACCTGAAAATGTACTTATATTTCAGACAATGGTCTGAAGATGATCTTAGAAACAGCTAGAAAGCGGTCATCATTTTAATAATTGTTTTTATGCGCTCAGGACTGTCAAAATAAAAGTCAGTAATGTAATTCGGTGATGATATTCCTAACATCGGGCAGGTGAGAAAGATTGGCAGGATCTGCTGAATGCGATGAACAGTCTATAGGTCACAGAAAATGGATTGAGAGTAAAACAAAGCAAGACGAGAGTAATGAGGAACTGCAGATACCAGATACGTAACAATCTGAAAATAAAGACTGCGAACCATGTACAAGAGATGTAGGAATTTTGCTGTCATGGATACGAAATAACGTAGGAGTGAAGAATTAAGAAGGGCACAAGAAGCAAACCAGCATAGGTAAAGAGAGCATTTCTCTCCAGAATAAGTCCACCAAAACAAATGTAGCCCTTAATTATGGAACATGACTTCTTAAAATCATGAACCCAAGGAAAACGGGAAACGTAAATACCTGAAGGGATTGAGATATTATGTCATATTACATAGGCTCATAACCAATTACTTTCGTGAAAAATCGATGAGGAAAGGAATGTTAAGTACAAGAAGGAGTAGACTTACGGGGCAAATATTACGACATTTGAGAATAACGTTCATGTTACTAGAAGGAGAAAGAACACGCAAAAATTCCAGGGAGAGAGAAATTGTAGAATATACTACAAACAACAGAGGACGTCGGCTGTAAGTGCTGCTCTGAGATCATGAGATAAACGCAGGAGAAGATATCGTGAAGAATAGCATCAAACCAGACCGAACAAAACAAAATTAGAAAAACAACCATTTTTATTGTGGAAAAATATCGAAGAGAACGCTAAAGGAGCTACAATGGAAAATAAGCCCCTTGTAATAATTATTTTTGTTGTTTTTCATTTTCTTTGCCCCATCTGTTAGGCAGAAATTTTTATTCTTCTGAAATTATTAACCTGTATTCTTGTTTACAAAATGTTGTGAAACAGCGCAGCGTTTTGTAGATCGCACAAGGTGCTAAATCGTACACATAGCAACCTGGACGCAAATTTCGTTGACACTTGAAACTATACCCACGGTGTTCACAAGACCGGTAGTAGTTTTATAATGCCTTGAAATAACTTTACGTTTCCAAATAAATCCGACAGCAATATTATGGCCTATACGACGTTTTTTATTGCAGCAACAAACAATGATCAGAGCAATGTGGCTCCTGTCTGTTTTAGTCGGTTTTACATATCTTTAACATTTGTTATGACTTTTCATGTTGGCTACTGAACCTTTCTGAACTGATTTACTAAGTTATTCAACGAGTGTGTGGATTCAACATGTGGAGGACGTGGGCGGCCCCGCAGAATACAGATTAATAAACCACCGCCTTGACTGGTACATGTCGGTGCCGCCATAAATCGCCAGAATTGTTTGTTGTGCATGTATGCAAGCCGCTCTCACTCTTCAATTGGCGATTTAGTGTCGTTGTAATTTACTGCACCATGTGACGCACTGTGTAAATCACCGGAGTTGTATTCGACTAGGGCATCATTCGGGCCCCAATACGGCCTTTCTAGATTGTATTTTCAGTAAAGCATTAAAGTAAGTGCCGTACAGCTCCTTCAACGTAACAGTCAAATAACGAAAATAATCCCCCCCCCCCCCCCCGTGGCCATTTCTCAACCGATTTGGCATTCGCTCTCTACTCATATGAAGTCACCAACATTAGAAGTCCTTATATATATATATATATATATATATATATATATATATATATACGCATTGGTTTGTACATCATAAGACACAACTCAGAATTATACGTAAGCAAAGCTATCGTTACGGAAGTCAATTTTGCATACTACAATGGATAAAAACACACAATTACACAGACTTTTGAAATTATTTTAGTTCATAAGTAGTTCATAGCAACATCTTTGCGCAAGCTAAGAGAGAAGAGGGCGAAATAATCTCTTTTTCAGAAAACTGAGTTTTTGCAGTTGTTCATATACAACTTGACCACCCGTTTTTCCCCCCTTTTTGTTCGAGTATAATACATGTAGTCTTCGTATTCTCATATCAAGTTTTCTTTGTACATTCTTCTACGAAAAAAATTGGTAGTATTTATATGAGCTAAGGTTAGTTATATACGAACGGTGAACCGCATGAGGACAGAGATGTGAGATCAAATACTTTTTCTTTAAAAATCCTTAAGTTAGAATATTAAATTTTGGTAGTGAGTAAAACAGCTTTCTTTACTAATAAATGTACTGTCGCACGTCATCAGTGAAGTAATTCCGAAAGTTTCCTGTTCTACAGCAGCAACATAGGGTAGAAATTAGTTTAAAACACAAGAGAAATATTTCAGTACTCTGAATATGGTTGGAGGAATAGTGATTTACCTACCACATAACTGGTCTAAAGTTTATGAGCGTATGGTCATCTTAACATACTGTCTAAGGATAGATAGTCGTACTACGTTTAGGTAATACCTGGTTACATGTTTAAGGAACATATTTTGCACAAACGAACTGTTTTATAGTGCTCTTCCAGTCCTCGCTTCTCCTTTGTATATAAGTTACAGTTAAGACGGTCGTTAATCTACGCTACACATGCAGTCACAATCGTCCTCATCGCTTTCTACATTAACTGGATCAAATATCATAAATAACGTATATTTCGTCTTCTGAGAATTTATCACAAAAACTTACCTTCGTGTGTTATTTCTCCATACACTAAATTATCTTCACATTTAGTTTCTAAAATAGTCCCTTTCGTTACATTGTTGTACTGACTACCATCGTCGCTAGTTCAACCTTCTCGTCGTTTTACAAAAGGGTAACTTATCACCCTTATTGACAAGAGATTGTTAATAGTTGTTCTTACCTAGAGTATAAAAGGCGTTTTCTAGATTCTTGTTTACTTTCATTCTCAATTTATAACATCTTAACTGTCATTTGCTTTATTTTCAAAACAGTTTTCACATTCTCAGAGCAATGCTCAGCACCGTTTCCTTTACAGCTCAACAGTTCCTATAATTATTTGTTTCGCATAGAAAGTATACGCTTTTTGGGGAACTCGTTATCTACAATTTCTCTGTACGTGAGTTCAGTCCGTTATTGCATGTTTCTTTCTCTCCATCGCTGCACCTTCGATATACAAACTGAAGAGAAAATATGCTGAACCTCATCCCTGATAATACTTACCTGCCGAAACTGGATACATATTTATTTTTTTTAATAAAATTGCTTTGATGAAAAAGAGAATGTTGGGTCTGTCTGACTTTCATGCTTACCAAAATTGCAGCACCTTGTCTTCGTAACGGAGGACGTGAAGTCTAGCTGTGTTGATTTCTGTCTGCTAACTGCTTCGCTTGTGAAAATGATGCAGTACTATTTATTGGTGTTGTTGTTGACGAAATGATGATGTGGTTATAGTCTAAAATCATCAGACTAGTTAGATGCAGCTGTCCACTCTACTATGTCCTGTGCAAGCCTCATTTCAGACTAACTTTTCCTACTTACACCCACAGAAAAAAAAAAAAAATGTTCAAATGGCTCTGAGCACTATGGGACTTAACTTCTGAGGTCATCAGTCCGCTAGAACCTAGAACTACTTAAACCTAACTAATCTAAGGACATCACACACATCCATGCCCGAGGCAGGATTCGAACCTGCGACCGTAGCGGTCGCGCGGTTCCAGACTGTAGGGCCTAGAACGGTTCGGCCACCTCGTCTGGCAACTTAACCTTGTTCTACCTCCACAAGTTATAGACTTTTCCTTAATTATTCGCGATGTGTCCTACCAATTGAAACGTTCTATCAGGCAAGTTGTACCATAATACTCAATTTGCCTTCATTTTTTTTAATTTGATCTAATCTTCAGCCTTCTTCTGTACCACCACATTTCAAAAGATTATATCATTTTCTTGTCCAAGATCATATCGTCTGTTCTTCTCTTCTTTTCAAGGCACTATTAAATCCGTTGAAATGACCCACAGAGTCTCTGCTGAATTACAATGTCATGGGCAAATCTTAAGGTTTTATTTCCTTTACAAATTTCTCCTTTGTTGCCATTGTTGCTTGTTCAGTATGCAGATTGAATAAAATCAGGAATACGATACAACCCCGACTCACTCTCTTCTCAGTCACTGGCTGCCCTTCATATCCTTTGACTCTTAAAACTGCGATCTGTCTGACGTAGCAGTTGAACGTTTCACTCCCTGTAATTTGTTACTGCTACCATTAGAATCTGAAAGATTCCTGTCAGCACTTTCGAAAGCTTTCACTAACTGTAAAATAGGTTCAATATTGTCTCAGTGCTCCAACGGATCTCCAAAGCCCAAACTGATCTTCCCCGAAGTCAGCATCTAACACTGCTTCCATTATTCTCTAAATAATTCGTGTCAGTATTTTTCATCCATGACTATTAACCTCAGTGCTCTGCAATCTAACCTCCACACCTGGCAGCACCTGTTTCATTTGGCACTGGAGCTAAAAACGTTCTTTTTTAAGTCTGAAGGCATTTCCTTTGGCTTTTATGTCTTGTATACCAGCTGAAATAATTTTGTAATGTTTAGCTTTCCCAAGGGTCTGTTGTCAGTGCATGAACAAACCAGAATACAAATTGCTCCCTAACTAATCGAGATACAATAAGGAGTGCAACTGGATTTAAAACTTTTACCACACAGTTCCTGGATGGGGCGTCGTTATCAAAAGCGTTGGTAGTGTGAGGCGTACCTGGATATAGTGTGAAGGAGTCGCTGATGTTCTGATGTTCACAGCCTTGTGAAGAGGTTCACAGACGTCGCAGTTCTGTACTAGAATGTGATTCGTTAGGATTTGGAGGGCAAGCCGAAGTTCAACCCAAAGAAAAGTTGTGTAAAGTATGAAACATTTAGGGAAAAAAATGAAACACTCGCTTTACGGCAACAGTATTTAATGCGGCATTTGATTGCCCCTAGTTGGCCCACTTGCTTCGCGGTGAGGTCGCATTATTCCCACCATGAGCACTTGTTAGTCTGCACTACTGTGAAGTGCATCTGTTATACTAAACAAGTGCTCATATCTCTTGAGGTATTCGTTTTTGAGCGCGTGTCCACTCCAAAAATATGTATAGCAAAAAGCCTGCAGTACAAGTATTGTAATGACGTCCCACGATTTTTCAGCGCATAGACTACAGCACTTGCGTGTAGCGAACCCCTGAGAACCATCTGCATTCCTTTCTTCGCTGGCAGCTAGCAATTAGGAGAACTTGACACTGGTGTGTTATTGAGAGCAGTCATTATACGCTGGCCTCATTAAACTTTAGTATCAACATTCTCTCATAAAGCGGATGGGTTCGAGTCTCACTTTGAGTGTGCTGTTGCTGTGTTCTTGAGTGCTCTAAACTGATAATAATGGTTATATGTGGCTATATGATTAATACAATATTATTTGTATATACGGATACCACTAATACGAGCTCGCTTCTCAACAGTGAAATTGTGTTCAGTTCGTTGAACGCTAACATTTTAAATTAGACCTAAAAGTGACTATATCGAATATCTGCTGAAATACATAAACAAAGATTGGACGAACGGTTCTTTTGGGCAGGCTCTGCAAGGTCTTTCTGCGATCACGGATTACTTTCCAGATTCTTAATTAGGTTGCACTCGTCGTTGTTTCTGTCAGATAAGTGATGTGTAACGTGAAATGTGATTCGGAAGTGCAACCTTTGACCACCGACGGACAATACCACAGGTTTCACAAAAAACTAAACGTAAAAACTGCCTGTGTTACATTAATTTAAGTTATTCGATTTGAAAATAAGCAACAGATATTGATTACAGGTACTTGTGTACTTCCGTTTGCTTAGTTTCACTGTCAAAGATACGCGAAAAACGCTATAATTATGTTTTAGACAAAGATGATGTCTGAAATATACAGAAGTTAATGAGTACATTTCACTCACATGACCAGAATATTTTCTTCGGCATCAAATCATTGTGATGTCATTAGCAAGTGAAACATTTACATTCTGTACGTGATATTGAAAAAAGTATGTTTCAGCTTTATATTTAATAGTGATACGAGTTAAATACTGTACCACCGGGAGAGGTTATTTTGTTTCCAGCACCTCCCATAATGTAATAACCTACAGCACTGTTTGTTTTAGTCGTACGCTTTGTGTCAGGTGTTAATATGTGAGTGACCTCCTTTACAGAACACTAATAATTTAAATGCAAAATCAGAACAAAAGTTCGCATATGCTATATCGCGTATGATAATGAATTTCACGTTACAAAGAAGACGATTTAAAATATATTGAAGTTATATGGGTTTGGAGATTGTTTAAAAAAATGTGTTCCCGAAGCTCCGAAAATGGCTTGAAAAGGTTAACCACAGGAATGGAAAAGAGTCTCTCGCAGTTCGAACACTTTGGAATCAAGATGCATCAGTTACAAAATACAACCGGATTACGTAGACAACAGACGCTTCAATACTACAACGTTTAAGAAATGTACAGGAGTATTATTTATATTAATATGCTTGCTTCACATCAACGTGAGCATCTCAGTATTATTCAAACAACTACCTCCATCTTAAGAATATTATTCACTACAATTTAGAGACTTTTGAAGTTAACGCAGAATATCATTTCTGCACTTTGCGTGGCATTAAACGTACCTCGTTCCGATATCATAAACGAAATGGAACCATCTTTATATATGCATATAAACATATATTTAGATGCCCTCAGTAGCCAATAACCTAACAATAACATTTATCCCTGTGCTCCACCACAAATAAGTTTTTTAAAAATTCAATAGACACGATGAAACGAGTGTTAAGAAGACTATATCTGAGTAGCTGCAACACTTATTATGACCCCAATAGGTGAGGCTTTAAGGTTGAAACGGTCCAAAAGACAATCACCAGTAAACGAATACATTTTTCTCTGAGAAAATAAAAAATGCTGCAGAAGTGTCTGTTAGTCGAGTGCAGAAACTTCGGCCTTTCTGTGACACTCTTCAGTGAACCACACTACTCTGTCACCTCGCATTCTGGAAGACGACGGATCAAACATGCGTCCGGCCATCCTGTTTTAGGTTTTCCGTGATTTCCCTAAATCGCTTCAGCCAAATTCTGGGATGGTTCCTTTGAAAGGACACGGCTGACTTCCTTCCCCATCTTTCCCTGATCCGATGGGGCCGATGATCTCGCTGTTTGGTCTCCTCCCGCACCCAACCAAGAATCAAGATTCTGTCACATTTCGTTACGCTCTACTCTGTATACACTTCAGTCCTAGCTGACATGTATCTCCCACTTGAGTTTCATTGAAGCAGATGCCGAAAACGTATTAAAAAACAATCACCCTTAGGCACAGCGAAATTCCGAGTAGCGACTGAATGGCTACATGCTACTGACTTTGCTTAAGACCGGGCCTATGAAGCCGATGGTCAAAGCGTGCTGCCGTTTTGTCAGCTCCATATATTTGCACGACTTACCTGACTACAACTGTGATATTGTGGGCTAAGACTCTGACGCCATGTTGATTCCTTCATGACGATTATTCTGAAGGACTAGAATGGCATAACAGACTGAGACTCAATCTTTGATACTAACTATTATAGAATAGTATGTGTTCCTTCCCATTGTAATTATTGTTTCATTTTTTTTTCACGCTACACTTTTTGCTATTGATATTCGTTGGGAGTATTTAATACTACATGATTCCATTGGAGCTGATATTTACAAATCTTTCTTAAGTATGTACAGAATCAAGCGTTGTTACAGTGAAAATAATAACCTGCCTCCCCACATTACTTCGTAGTTCCGAAACTTGCAACGGTATAGTTTAACTAAATAATAATAATAATAATAATAATAATAATATAGTGGGAGTGTATACCATTAAAAACAATAAAGTAGAAGACATCTGCAACATTAAGTACTCTCAAGTGACTCATTGCATATTTGTCTTCGTTTTCAACTGGTCGCTAAAATATGTCATACTGATATTACCCGTAACTGTAGCAGAGGTCGCTAGCGTACACCTGTGCGAGGTGCTTGGCTCGGAGGTCAACTTGTTCGAACCCTGTGATGGTTAAGTTTTCTGTGAGACTAGTACTGCTGTTGGAGATTTGTTCGTCGGATGGTGACATTATTCTCGGCGACTGCGTTGGTACTATTAGAGAGAAGTAGGCTATGTGCCGGCCCTGTGTTTCACCCTTTCTCGTCTTTCATGCTCATTATCATACAACACAACCATAACACTATATTATAAACGCATCCATTACATTTACCTAGACTCTGAAAAGACACATACGACAAACGCATCACGTATCTTCAATGAAAAGGGCAAATTTTCGGGGAGGAAGAACATTCTTTCCGACACGCAGAAGTAACAACCCTTCAGAATATTCCAGCCAGCAATGGCATACATCAAGATATGAATACATACCTTATTCTGTTGGGTACCTGTTAATCTGTGACTTCGTCATCTGCGAATTGTCAGAGATTGGACTATCATTTTCCGCTAAGCCATAAGTAAGAAACATGGACACCACTTGACCTACCCTGCATCCCTGAGTCACATCCGATATTTTTTAAGTGTTTATAGATGAATCCTTTCTTCAAAGTAACGGTTTGCATCTTCGATATGAAGACCATCTGGATGTATCTAGATATGATGGTAATTACTAAAATGTTTAGCTCACTACAGAACAGTATTCAGTACCTACCAGTCGAATTGTTCAAAGAAAAAATGTTCAACAATTTAAAATAACATACATTATACTCTGTCGGCGATTTCTTTTCTAATCGGAGGCCAATGGCTAACTAATTTGCAACTCATAATCACTGCTATGAGGTTAGCAACAATTCTGATATCCGACTTGTTACTATGATGTCTGTTCTCTTGTATTATAACTGTAATCGTGACGCAACCAAATCAGTCCTAACTGGTCAATGACGTAGCGCTGGCAATACTAAAATGAAACTGTCCCATGCTAGAGTATTTTCTTTACGAACCATCCGTGAGGTGCCGATTCAAAAGGTTTTCAAAACACAGCTCCAAATTCTACTCGTTCCCTCTACAAATCAATGGCGTTCGTAATATCCTGTGCGATAAACATAATATGAATCTGGCATAACGAGGTTTCGGAATCCACACTTGTCATTCAGCAGCATGTTCATGGTTGTATCTGAACTCAAGAGTATGTTATATGCGTCTGCCGTAGAAGTAGATTAGTGATGCAGTATTGCCGGCCGCGGTGGTCTAGCGGTTCTGGCGCTGCAGTCCGGAACCGCGGGACTGCTACGGTCGCAGGTTCGAATCCTGCCTCGGGCATGGGTGTGTGTGATGTAGTTAGGTTTAAGTAGTTCTAAGTTCTAGGGGAGTTATGACCTAAGATGTTGAGTCCCATAGTGCTCAGAGCCATTTTGATGCAGTATTGTAATTCTGCGGACCAGTTCCTCTTCCCATTTTGTAGATTGGTGCTATCTGCGATCTCATCTCTGCTAAAATATTATAGTATAAATTACAATTAAAAGTGGAGAAAATTTACTCGCTAATTCCGTAGGCGATAAGGCAGTTACTTCGGAATAATGCTGGGATCACTGAATTCTACAAACATCCACTGATTTTCAACACTCTGTGTCCGTATATCTATAGTATTTTCCCTTGCAGCAATGAAACAATGTCATGTACATACTTTCCTTTGCGTGTTTGTAATGGCACGGTCCAAATTGTTGCACCGCTGCTTTATTTCTCTTTCTGAAGAACTTTGTCAACATCAGATATCTGCCATCAACAGCTGGATAATATCTTGCCCTAGAAGCTTCACACATATTACGATTTTCCGAATCCACGTCACCGCTCTGTGTCTTGAATATCTTTTCTCTTGGAGTTCAGCGAAGAACTTATTTGGCTCATATACCATCCCTTTAACGATAACAGCCCATATCCATTTCGGTTTCATTACAGCCATCATCGCATCTGCGACGTAAGTCTACTTTCTGTTCCGTTTGATTGTATTCCTGCTTCCCCAGCAGTTACCAGCGTTTTATCATCGCTCGCTGCGGAGCCCTCAATGTGCGATTAGTTATAACATGTAAAATTTGTGTTTCACTGCTAGGAAAAACTGGTAACACATACTGGTTGTGAAATTTCCATTTCGAATACAATAAGAATTTAGTTTCTATACTTATATTTAGTTTCACAGGAACCTAAAAAACTACTTATAGTGAAGAAACTAATTAAAAAAATAACACTCAGTTCTTCTTTTAGTAGTTCCTAAGTAATCTGTCATATAATGGAAAAATTTGAATGGATCACTTAGGTGATCATGCGTCGCAGCTTTTAAGTCGGATATTCCCTCCTTTTACAGGGAAAGTAAGTTATCGATGTGAAGGTCTTGATCACTGCAGCGTGCCAGCAGCACATCGGTAGTATGTACGTTTGACTATCCTCTAGAGAATAGATTTTGTAACGCTCGTATCGCGTGAATTAAATTACAGATGGCATGGCAGCGAACTTAATTCATAAATAAAAAGTTGGACCGCGACAGGTCGTAAACAGTTCTAAAATTGGCCGGCATCTCGGTTATATTACTCGTTTCGTGTGCATTCTTTATATCCCTCACTACTTCGTGAAAAGCCTGACTTCGTTGCTTCCGTAGCTACTAATATTCACCGTTTTCCACGCATATCGAGAATTAGTGGGAATTCCACCCAGTGCTGTGGCTTCTGAAATTTGTATCATAGCTGTTGTTCTGTGTAGGCGTATATCGCAGGTTAGAAACTCAAACACGCCGGTTATGAATAATCCCCTACGAACATGAGCACACACACACACACACACACACACACACACAGATATATAATCCTGTTAGTTACCAACAGGTCAAATTACAGACCACGCGTATATTGCTTACACTGCATCATAAAATCGTATACTAATGGTAAATTAAATCTATATTGAAAACTTTGAAAAAAAAAAGAGATAATGATCTTGGAATTTCATGAAGAAGGAAATAACTCGCAATCTGCGTGATTATTAGATGTGGATATTTTCACAAGATTTCCGGGAACTAAATGAAGGTCTCAGTGGTAAGCTTCAAAACATATCGTATTATGATTTTTTCATGCATACTCAGTCTGCAGGTAACGAATTCTTGCATTGAAACTGCAAGGAATAGTACATTCAGTGTACCAGGTATATTTAAACAACATTACATCTCCTTGGTAGTTGCAGTGATCCGGTATTCAGAGTGTTTAAGCTAAAGGTAATTTTCTGGATACCTTTTCATACTTATCTCTGGGTTACGTATATCACGTTTCATGGTACAATGCTGTTTCGAGAACCTTCGCCCTAATAAATTAAAATACATTTTTAAGGCTTGAGAGATTAAAAGTCACTGTCGTACACTTGCTCAGAGCGTAAATTTTCTTATTTTCGGGCACTCTTTGTTCAGTGAACGGCGTTGGAATGAAAGAAAAGCACGATATTCACTGCTGAACATTATTTAAGAGTTTGATCGACCTTTCCTGAGACTACAATAGAGTCAACAGCCGTAGCGGCAGCGAGGTCCTCTTAACCAAGCTGAAAATAATAACAGTATGTCATGGAACTACGTCATCTACTGCATTCTTTATGTTGAGGACTATTTGAGAACTTGCGTTACCAGTCGAGATATTCATAATTAATACGTTGACGTAGATGTGACGGTTGTCGATTGACTTAAGCGAGCTATAGATTTCCAATGGCGGCTCTGAAGGCGTGGTGCGTGTTGCCTGCACATTCAGGCGTTAGCCGTTGTGGAAGTTCATGGCCAAATGTTTTGGACCAGAAGACAGCGGATATTCCGCTCAGTAAATCTGTGTTTATAATGAAGGCAGCGGAGCAAATGTAGCACAGATGTCTGATGTGAAGGCTGTTTGGCACCTGTATTTACTTCCGGTGAATGATTTGGAGGTATTTATTGAGTACTGTTGTTGTAAAGTACTGGGGTATTACTTACGATAATTTACCTACTTATAATATGTTGTAAGTGTACTAGTACGCCATATTGAAGTAATGAGCTCTTATGCAACATTTTTCTATATCATTTTACCTGTCACTCCCCAACTGAGACTTGAACGCATTTCGTAGTAAACGACAGCATTGCGTAGACGTCAAAATGCTAAACACGCCCACGTTACATATTGGCTCAAAATCCGAGTCAAAATGAAACATGTAATTGAGAAATTTGTACACGCTGAAACATGCACTAAAAGCACCAAAATATGTACATTACAAGAAGACACGAGAGGCAGGCTGCAGAACACTTGACCAGCTTCAGGCATATTTTATTATTATTTCGGAAAACATCGAAGCAAATGATAGTAATAGGTGTACAATCTACAAATGTACAAAGGTAAGACGTAACTGTAGTACTGTGTTATCTGTCGGAGTAATGTCGGACAGCAAATTAAGCGATAAAGTGCAGATCTTAGAGCATCCTAAAACTAGTGTTTACTCTCAGAAACATTGACAGAATTAACATCAGCGAATTCACATTGTTACAGATAGAGCACAATCTCTGAGCGTTTTACAATACGAAATTTTTAGTTATTTGCTTGTTTTTACAATTCCACCTGTTATGAGGTTTACTCATTACTAACCGACAATGACTTACAGAAATATTTGCTCTCTATTAACATTGGGAGAGAACGAACATGGAATGAGCAAATACGCTATGATTTAAAGGTATTAAATAATTGTACAAAATGTGTTGGCACGACAGTTGTTCGTCACTTCTATGTTAAAACAAGTTTTTGTCAAAATAACAGACACGCCTGACGACGACCTATTGCAGCAAGTGACTTGATGTTACTGTGGCAAATCACGCTTTTTTTTAAAAAAAACGTAATTAGTGTCAGTTTTGTACGGAATTAACCTAATACAGCTGCTTGATTTTCCACTTGCGATAACGGGAGTTATTTGGTGACTGTTGAGGACAAAGAGTCATTCGAAACCAGAGATATGTCATTAAATAAGCAAGTTATATATAATTATACAAAGATGCTGGGCGTGATCAATTACGAAACATCGTCTCTTTGAAGAAAGTTTTCAGCGAAAGCAGCACAAAGATTTGGTGGTAGCGCAATGTTGTGGTGTTCGACATGTTGCTCTACTCAAACCACTATGAAGTGGGTGTATGTAGCGCGCGCGCACTCGTGCGGGAGTCCCATTGATCAGGTGAGCAAGGTCGCCAGCGTTGTAGTACAAGTGTTGTGTACAAACAGGCCGGCCATACTGACCTCTCGAAGGCACGTGGCCCTGCACTGGGCGACGGTGAGCGGCGATCGCGCGGAATTCTCCTTGCCGGCGCCTCCAGGGGCGCTCTTCGTCCAGAGGGCCGCGTACAACGGCGTCCCCCTGGACATCAGCACCAGAAGCCACAGTGAAACCATGACGCGATCCGCTACCTGCAGCATGGTCAGTCCTTCCACTGCCGTTCTCCACAAACACAAGAAACTCCGCTATTGCTCCCAGCGGCGTCCGCAGCTAGCATGCCACGTAATTCTGCACAGGACTCGAACAGCGTCTTCAGTACTTGGCTGGAATCATCGATTCATAACACACGGTCGGCGGGCCTTGCCAAATATAGAAATAAAACGGGTGATAAGGCGCACCTACACTCACACACGACCTACTCTGACTTGGCGCGCGTGCGCACTGAGTCCGTCGAGCAGTGGCAGCGCGGGGTCTGGCGGGGCATCACCCCCACTCCGCCGCCACGGCTGGTCACGTGAGACGCGCCGACCCGGCCCCCTCCTCCAGCCGCGACTCAAACTTGTTTCGCAGCGAAAGCAATTGTCGGGGGCAGCTGCCTCCTGTTCACGGAAGAAGACCGCGTCTGTGTGACGCAGTCGAGCGGAAAACCATTTAGGCAGAAAGACGACGCCAAAGAAATTTCTTTCCGAGGTGCCTACCGAACTGGCGACTTGTGCGCTTGAACGGACGGCCATTTTGAAAATGTGCGGAGTCATTTGGGAGCGCAATGGAGGGCGTTACCCGCACGTGACGATTAGCGCGAACTCTATATCCAGAAACCGCATTCTGTTGGATACTGTATGACAGCAGCGAAAACGGGCACACATGAAAGCATCTAATGATAAACGCAAAAACGTTCCCAGTGAACAAGTACCCGCAAATGACCCATTTGGGACATGGGTGGTGAATGTGTAATTACGAAGGTGCTAGTAACTTCGTTCGTCGTAAACGTCGTTATGCTCTGCTCTATGCGCACAAAGAAGCGGCCTGCAAAGTGATTTACAGAACCGGAAACAGTCGACGATTGTAATTAAACCACGCTTACAGGATGAACAGGGCAGTCGCAGCAGACGCGTCATTTGTCAGACAAGTGTCCGGTATAGTCACAGTGGAACTTTATAGCAGCAAAGAGTATGCGGACTCAGGTTTCACGTGTGTACAGCGGACAACAATGCGTCGGTAGCTCCGCGTTTGTACCCACATAAATATCCTTGCTACTTTGTGAAAAACTGACGTTTTGAGACTGCGCCTGTGTACAAAATAACTGTTGATGTTTGCAAGGATGAAAGCAGTAACCAGCGCTGTTAAACAGTGATATTTATTCACACATATATTGCCGTTACCGGATTAGAACCGAAACGTTCATCTTCTGACGGCTGTTCACATTGTATGCACATTTATTGATGTTCACATAAGCTTAAGTTTCTTATTCTCCCATACGGTGAAAGTTCCTGGTAAGCTTAAAACGATTTGAGAGGCGGCCTGGTTTACTGTACTGTAGCCAATAGAGATTGAAGGAGACGTAAACAAATCATTAAAGAAGAACTGCTTCGTTTTAGGTTACTTACATCGTTTCTTGCTGTAGGACACCATCGCCCCAGAGAATTTTCACAACAAGGCGGGAATAAAGAACGGAAATTAAATGTAAACATCTAAAAATGTGCACCTAAACTTGATCTGCCCTCTGAAGCTGAATCAGTCGGTCCGAAACCGGTTACGGCGCTATTTGTGTAAGTAAACATAATCATTAAGACCTGCATAAAAACACCCATTGTCGAGGACATCCGGATAATAACACATTTACAAGGATCTGTGCTTATGTCGACAACAAAAGAGTTTCGTACGTAGCGGATACCGCCGGAAGGCATTACACCTGAAGTTAAGGTTACAGGTTTGGAAAATATATCAGTCTGTCCAGGAAATAGACAAGGAAAATAGCTGTACAAGCGACTGCGCTAATCAATACTCGTGCATGATGAGTTTTACATCCCAATCCACACTACCAGCACAATCTCCAACGAGCGCAGTGTCTCAGTTAAATGGACTTTGGTCCTGCAGTGATTTAATGTCAGTTTATGCAACAACAGGGTACAGTAAACCATCGGACCACAAGTACTATTTCATTTACATACGAAACGGGGTTCTCGCGTGATGGTGTTTTTAATTTCACAATACATATTTTACATGTTACGCCGCATTCAGTCCATGAGTCATCATACCAGCAGCAACATTTCTCATGGGTAATGATTTTAGATTTACTATTTAATCATGCCATTCCCTTTGATCACTTGCAAATGCACTTCACTTTAGTAGTGCCAGTCTTAAGATAGAAGAAAAAACGTACAACAGCGATGTTAATAATTGAACAGCACTAGGCTCCTAATTTAACCACTCACTCACTCGTTTCATCGATTTAACTGCATTTGATATAATGAACAAAGCACGTTACCAGTGTCAAAACACTGTCTTACAAAGCTCATACTCACTCCACTGTAGAGTCCTTCGCGCTCGCTCGAGACGACTGCAGAGGGGCAGAGTGAGTGACAAAGGACCGGTGATATAACTTCAGAAGGTCATATTGCTCACTATCAGAATTATGACTCCAATTTTCTCGCGGAATCGATTTTTGGGACTGACACCTTGCAGGTATGCTTTTACTCCTGAAAATATGATATGTCGCTTATGTTTCCTTGTAAGATACGTTTGTTCGAACTCGACCAATGGTTCAAATGGCTCTGAGCACTATGGGACTTAACATCTATGGTCATCAGTCCCCTAGAACTTAGAACTACTTAAACCTAACTAACCTAAGGATAGCACACCACACACAGCCATCACGAGGCAGAGAAAATCCCTGACTCCGCCGGGAATCGAACCCGGAAACCCGGGCGTGGGAAGCGAGAACGCTACCGCACGACCACGAGATGCGGGCAACTCGACCAATATTTGGTACTGAAGTCAGTGGCGGCGCATAGCTATCGCCAATATTTCCCAAACAGCTCGTTTGCGGAGCCATGCGTTTAGCTTTATTATCGTATATTCGAACCTTCCCTCTGTGCCCGTTTTTCGTATTACTTGCAATAAAGTCAGTATTGGTTGAGCCACCCGCACTATCGAACCTAACGCTTTTGCATTCTGTACTCAAGGATCAATGGAAGATTGCCATGATGTGCTTCTTACGTTAGAATTTTTTGGAATGACTATATACGTTATCTGTGTACTTCAACGCAACAGACAAACAAGAAAAAAAGCCATAAATGTACATAACTCCACAGATCTCGCGTTTATGCCAAGTAACGACCATAATTCTATGAAGAGTAGTTTGAATCCTGTAGAAACAGCAGCTAACATTCACTCGTCGCTGAAGAGCGAATGAACAGCGTGTGATAAGATATTATTGCAGTCCATTTCATCAGTGTTTCACCAGTTAACAAAATTACATGTAAGTGTAACAATATCCGCTGTTAGAAATGCGTAGATGGGAATGCACTTTAATTCGTGCTAGTGGTGTGGTGTTATTATTTTCACACCTACCTATACGAATTAAAAGTGCAACACCCTCCACATTTTGCATTTCATGCATCTGATCACTTCTTACATTCGATCTTCATCGTAGAAGTCCCTATATCTTCTGTGTTACGGATGAGTTTCTTCCCGCAAAGCATCCAGAACACTTTGTTTTCACACGTGGAGCTGTTGTTGTCGATTTCTTCACCTTTGTTTCGGTTAGTTTTTCACGGACTTCTTGTCAACGCATAGGCGTCTTGACTAGCACTATAACTTTTGGTTAAAGCTTTCATTTCCCTTTGATTCGGCGCTATTTGTTCGGTGCAGACCTTTTCAACCATAACTTCTGCATTGAAATTATGGAGCAATCTGCTACTCTCTGCAACGTTGTACGCAAGTGTTCTTACGCCGCACTTGCTTGAACTAAACATCGTCCCTCCAAATGTAGGAATATACTCTTCCGGTTCGTTCTCAACTGTGTCGAAAAACACTTCTATTTGGCAAAAAATTTGTAAGTCGCCTTTTGCATTTTTGTTGTCATTTTCAGCATGCCTATTCATTGTTGGCTTAAACACTTCTTATATGCGTGCACGTTCATTTAATCCATGATCCCCATTTAGATGTACGTGTAGTTCATCTTTGCTCCACTTTCCGTAATGACTTTTTGTTGATATAATGTGATACATAATAGTTGTTTAATTATAAATATAGAATAAAATTCATCACACTGTTTCTGAACACTATGTAGCAGTAATAATAATAAACGCATGTTTTTCAGTTCGCTATACGAGCAAATTTCTTAAATTGTATCGGTACAATAAAAAATGTTACAGCGGTATGTTATAGGCAAAGTCGCCGTATATACTTTGTCAGGTTTCTATACACGAAATACAACAAATACAGACACATAACTGTCTAAAAACTAAGGCTATTGTATGTGCACTCACCTATAAATAAATTACCTACCTTGTGATAGTAATTCGCCTCGTTCACTAATAGTTAGACTGTTGTTTTTGTGGTCTTGAGTCCAGAGACTGGTTTGATGCAGTTCTCCGTGCTACTCTATCCTGTGCGAGCTTCTTCAGCTTCCAGTACCTACTGCAGCCTACATCCTTCTGAATCTCCGTAGGGTATTCATCTCTTGGCCTCCCTCTACGATTTTTACCTTCCACGCTCCCCTCCAATAAATTGGTGATCTCTTGATGCCTCAGAATATGTCTTACCAACTGATCCCTTCTTCTAGTCAAGTTGGGCCACAATTTCTCTTCTCCTCAATTCTATTCAATACCTCCTTATTAGTTATGTGATCTACCCATCTAATCTTCAGCATTCTTCTGTAACACCACATTTCGAAAGCTTCTATTCTCTTCTTGTCCAAACTATTTATCGTCCTTGTTTCACTTCCATGCATGGCTATACTCCATACAAATACTTTCAGAAACGACTTCTTGACACTTAAGTATATACTCGTTGATAACACATTTCACTTCTTCAGAAACGCTTTCCTTGCCATTGCCAGTCTACATTTTATATCCTCTCTACTTCGACTATCATCAGTTATTTTGCTCCCCAAATAGCAAAACTCATCTACTACTTTTTGTCTCATTTCCTAATCTAATTACCTTAGCATTACCCGATTTCATGAGACTACATTCCATTATCGTTTGTTTGTTTTTGTTGATGTTCATATTAATAGCCTCCTTTCAAGACACTGTCCATTCTGTTCAGATGCTCTTCCAGATCCTTTGCTGTCTCTGACAAAATTCCAGTGTCATCGGGACCCTCAAAGTTTTTTTCTTCTTTTTTTCTTCTTTTTTCCTTTACTACTTGCTCAATATACAGATTGAACAGTTAGATTAAAACTACAATAAAACCAAAAATGTCTTCAGACGTTCTGTTCACCAACAAACAGAAATCGTAGCTCATAATAAGGCTCAAATAAGCACGTACTTCACAGTGATTTCACTGAATGTCGGATAGTACAAGATATACGAACTTTGTAGTGGTGGTACGCATTAGTAGGTGACACAAATATGGATAACTTTCCCCTTATTCTGACCGCAACAGAAATTAAATTGGGAGAACATGTTTCCAGGTGAATTAACGGACTAAAGGGATTATTGCATGTTACAAGAGGAGACGAAAGACTATGGCAACGAGCTGGTCGATTATATATCAATGATATTAAAAAAGTTGTTGCTGTGACATGTGGATGTATAGTTGAAGAAACTAAAGCCAGAGGCAATTAAAGACGATAGGTCTTTATACAGCTGCAGAATTAAATATCTATTAACAAGGTAGCTCCGTGATCAGAAGTCGAGGAACGCGTGATCTCATCGGCAACCATGTCACCCTGGGTCAAATGGCGCCTTTTGGATGCGGTAGAGAGGACCATAAGGTCACAGCACCGTTCTGCAGACGGTTTTCGGCTTTTCAAACGTTGGAGCCGTTATTTCTCATTCAAATAGGCCATCAACTGGCCTCACAAGGCTGAGTAGACACAATTCCAATCTTCACACGAAGTAAAAATGCCTGTCGATGCTTATAATCATCATTAACAAAAATTATATAACCTCTCCCACTGGACTATTCTCTTTCAACTCGTACACATAAAAAGCTTTGGACGACTTAAGGCAGGTGAGATAGACAGCATTCCATCGGAATTCCTAAGATCATAGGGGGAAGTGGCAACAAAACGACTACTCACGTTGGTGTGTAGAATGTATGACAGTAACGACAAACCATCAAACTCGTAAAAACATCATTCACACAATTCCGAAGATGCCAAGACTCGAAACTGCGAGAGTTATCGTACAATCTGTTCAACAGCTCAAGCATCCAAGCTGCTGTCGACAATAATATACAGGAAACGAAATGAAAGTTGAGGATCTCTTAGATGACGATCAGTTTGGATTTGGGAAAGGTAAAGGCACTATACAGGCAGTTCTGACGTTGGGATTGAGAACGAAAGCAAGACTGAAGAAACATCAAGACACGTTCACGAGATTTGTTGACTTGGAAAAAGCGTTCAACAGAGTAAAATGATGCTACGTGTTTGAAATTCTGAGAAAAGTAGCGGTAAGCTATAGCGAAAGGCGAGTAACATACAATGTGTACGAAAACCAAGAGGAAATAATAAGACTAGAAGACAAAGAATGAAGTGTACGGATGAAACAGGGTGTAAGGCAGTGATGCAGCCTTTCGTCCCTAATGTTCAATCTATACGAAGAAGCAATGACGGAAATAAAAGAAAGGTTCTGGAGTAATACTGAAATTCAGGGTGAAAACATATCAATGTTAAGATTAGCTGGTGTTACTGCTATCTTTAATGTAAATGAGGAACAATTACAGGATGTGTTGAATGCAATGAACAGTCTAATGAGTACAGAATATGTACTGCGAATAAATCAGAGTAAGACGAAATTTCACGAAGTAGGGAAAGTTAAGGAATTCAGATACCTAGGCAGTAAAATAACCAAAAGGGGACGGAGCAAGGAGGACATGAAAAGCAGACTAGCATTGAAAAAAAGGGCATTTCTGGCTAAGAAAACACTGCTGGAATCAAACACTGGCCTTAATTTGAGATAGAAATATCTGATAATGTACGTTTGGAGCACAGCCCTGTATGCCATGAGACACAGATCGAGGGAAAATCAGAACAGAAGACAATCAAAGTCTTGGAGATGTGATCTATAGAAGAGTGTTGAAAATTATGTGGACTGATAAGGTAAGGAATGGGGATCTTTTCCGAAGAATTGTCAATGAAACGTGTGTATGGACATAAAGATAGAATATATCTTCCGTGGTACTACGGGGAGCTGTACATGGTAAAACTTTAGAAGATGGAATGCACCCGGCAGATAACTGAGAACGTAAGTTGCAACTGGCCCCATTGCTACTCTGAGATGGAAATGTTGGCACTGGAGAGGAACACATGGCGGGCCACAGCAAACCATTCACACTTATGACAAAAAAAAGAAAAAAGAAACGCATAAAGATAAACTCTTCTTGCTAAAGTACACCTCGATTGCTTTTTTGACGTCTGTAGTTTCTTACTCCGTCACATTCTCTTTACCTACTCATACGGGGGTGTGCTGAAAAGAAATACCTCCGAATTTTTACGTGAAAACTCTTATAGTTATTTATATGAAACAAACTGTATTAACATTCTACATCTTCATTCTTAATATACACATTTTTTTTCAACACAGTCACCCTGTCGACAAACGAGAGGCCACTTTGTTCACACCGTCATTGCAGAATGTTTGACTTTTTTGACCGAACAGAAACCTCTACTTGCACCGCTTCGTCACTGTCAAAGTGAAGTCCATGAAGGTGTTCTTTATGTTTTAGAAACAAATGAAAATCGGATGGGACCAAGTCGGGACCACATAGAGAATGATTGATGACACTGAACCCAGTGCGTCGGATTGCTGTAGATATTGTCTGTCACTGTCATGCTGTCCGCCCCAGTAGCTGAGTGGTCAGCGTGACGGATTGCCGTCCTCCGGGCCCGGGTTCGATTCCCGGCTGGGTCGGAGATTTTCTCCGCTCAGGGACTGGGTGTTGTGTTGTGTTCATCATCATTTCATCCCCATCCGGCGTGCAGGTCGCCCAATGTGGCGCCGAATGTAATAAGACCTGCGCCAAGGCGGCCGGACCTGCCCCGCGAGGGGCCTCCCGGCCAATGACGCCAAACGCTCATTTCCATTTCCACTGTCATGCGCAAGGAAATAGTGCTTCATTAGTGGACCAACTCTACGAATTCGTGCTTTCAGTTTTCACACACACGTAACAAACCGCTATGTTATAGGCTAGAATTCGGAACCGTTTAGCGTCAGGTGGGTTGCAATTTTCGTCGAGAAACAGATAAGTAGCCAGTGTGATATGCAGGACACGAAATACGATATTGAGAACAGAATAAAGAATTCGGAGACATGACTTTCCAACAGGCCGTTCTAGATTATTACGTTGGACGTTCCCAATGAACCGTGGTAGAGTTTTCTTTTCTTAACAATAAGGATCAGCAGCTTCGGTTTAGATATATTCCGGTGTCTGATGTTTGATATGATTAAGCAAGACGTTGCGAAGGAAAAGAGATACCCTGTGTCAGAGAGTTCCCTGAATGGACACCATATTCTGTAGTTTAGATGTGCTGTACACTGTTGCGGAAGATACAAAACGACGGGTATAATCGCTTTTGTTTTCCTTTAAGAATCTCAAGTGAAGGAACATTTCTACAGAAGCTTACATATTGGCAGCTGAAGCGAAGTGACTCAGTATCTCATTTGAACTAGAAAAGAATTCGTCCTGTGGCGAGAGATGAAGCATTATGCTCGCCCGGAGAAAAAATATGTGATAATTCCGGACAAAAGGAGAGATTTCCTTTGGCTCCTGGTGGTACGGGTGGCCTCCTCCTTTATGTGAGACCTGATACCTCCCTGCAGAGGTAGCACAAGAGCGGGAGGGGCCTTTGTCGCAGTCGTGGGAGCGCGGGTTCCGTATAATCTCTCCGACAACAATGTGGGGTGGGCCTCCGGCATTGCTGAACAGCTGACGGGACGAAAGTGACGCTCCGCAGTGAAGGTCCTTTTAACTTAACTGCTACTGACTGAAAGATAGGGCGCTAAACCCAATAATGGTCGAAGTAGTTGTGCACCATCATACTGTTTATTTCACTCGAAATGTTCACAGTAAATTAGGAAACACGCAAGAGTACATATGTGAGCTACAACACTACACTGCAGATATTTCGTTCCCACTGCCAACATTATTCTGAAGAGACTGCAAGTAAAATTCATACATTGCTTGAAGGAAAGAACTTTTAGTGTATTGACTGCTTTCACTGATAACATACTCATGAATAATACTTCGTGGATGGTTACTCACTGTTACAAACAACGTATCTCTATAATTCATAAAACAGATAAGAATACAGAATAACCCATAGATAAAAATACATGTATGTTTACTAATGTTCTCCGAGCTTCTTTTCGCAGTTTAAAGTGCACAAGATTGTTTACTATTACAACTTTACTGTGGTTTATCTGCGTTGAATACTTTAATATACACGCTGTTTTGTGTACAAATTCAATAACAACTTTACAAATTTTTAAAAGCTTGCAAAACGGAACGATTTAGGACGCCCGAAACTCCTTGAAACAATTTCTTTTTGTAGTACGGGGAAGGCAAAAGAACGCCTCACATTCAAAACGGGCTAAATCTTTCAAGGTTTAGCAGCAAGTCCCTGCAGCTTAACCGTTATTTTGCTGAGCAGTCATTTCCGTTGTGTGCAAATTGAGTTTTTATCTTTCACCCAGTGGAGGGTAGTCACTGAACTGATATCCTCTATTTCGTTCTCCTCTTCTCTTTCGAGAGCATTCTCTTATTCAGGTTCCAGATTTCTTACGACAGCGTTTCCACTTCTAAAACACTATGAAACATACTTCTAACTACTAATAAACGGAATACAAATGTTTCTACTATAAGCTACTCACTGGTGTAGGAAATGCAGTCGCGAAGACAACAAATGAAATACGATACAACAAAGAAAATGTTTTTGAGGAACTAAAATCAACGTTCACTCCATCATTCAGTGCTGCAAAGCGAATCATGGAACTGTTAATAACTCTCTAGCACTGTTCTATAAGGAAATACGATAAATCAGTAATCTCAACCTGTCCCTTACTTATATCACCGGGTACATAGTTTACCTGTTAACTATCGGATGTTCCGAGAGTGACAAACACGATCGGTCTACAAAGTGTATTGCAAGAGATACAGTTCATATTAATAGAAAATACAGTGCACTTCGCGAACGAACGTAATTTGAACCTATGTTATATGACATAACTGACTGACATTGCTGTCACTTGCTAAGACTCAACTATTAATACCTTGAATCAAAAAGGTAACGTTGTCTACATTGTAAATGCTTCACAACAAGATCTCTTCCTTCAACGCTTCAGTTTCTAAAAACGGAAGCGCACAATAAGAATGACCCGAAGAACAACGACCTCGGAGTGCAACACTGCAGGTTTTGTCTAACAATGCTATCAGAAAATTCATTAATTGCGATCGTAAATATGAAAGGTTACTTTATATAGATTGGCTGATATAATGCGCAGCACTTTCTTTGACGTTCTTTCTTTCTACCAATAATTTTGCAGACATTACCGTGCTTTGTTGTAGTTGTTGCTGTTGTTGTGGTCTTCAGTTCTGAGACTGGTTTGATGCAGCTCTCCTTGCTACTCTATCCTGTGCAAGCTTCTTCATCTCCCTGTACTTACTGCAATCTACATCCTTCTGAATCTGCTTAGTGTATTCATCTCTTGGTCTCCCTCTAGGTGAATACACTAAGCAGGTATTTAGGTTGCAGTGAGTACTGGGAGATGAAGAAGCTTGCACCGTGCTTTAGGAATTGAGAAATTAAAGCAGTACATCACTTTGTTGATACTGCATTTTGACATATTTTGAAGATAGATAGACTCCCTAGCATTTCACGGAAGTACAGAACTTTTTAATTCAGTTAATGCTGGCGTGAGTGTACCAAAGACCGCTAAAGGGGAGGTGTCCATGAAAAGGTTGGATAACCAACAAAATTGTAACATTCTGCGAGTTGGAACGCGGAATGACAGAAGTCCCAATGAGTTATGGAAGCCAGAAAATCTGAAAAGATAGAAAAAAGACTCAGCTACATATGGAGGGAATCAGTGATGGAATTCTGTTTAGACAAATATAGGGTAATATCAACAGAGACAGAAAACGACGTAACGGGAATATGATTTGTCACGAATAGAAAGGTAGCGCGGGGAGTGAGTTACTATGGACTGTTCAGTGATAGGGTTGTTCTCGTCAGAATGACAAGAAAACCAGCGCCATCAAGAATTGTTTTTTTTATAGATGCACGTCACAAGCAGAAGATGAAGAGACAGAGAGACGGATAGTATGTGAGGATGCCAAACGGGTAATTCACTGTATAAAAGAAGAGAATCTGAGAATATTAGGGGATAGGAACACCACAGTTGGGGAAGGAATAGAAGGCAGTGTTATGGGAGAATATGAGCTTACGTGTAGGAATGAGAGAGCAGACAGACTAATGAATTTCTGACATAAAATTCAGCTAGTAATAACGAATAAACTCTACAAATTTCAGAAGAGGGGGTGGTGCACCTGTAAAAGGCCAGGAATAACGGGGAAACTGCAATTGGATTACAGCATTCTGATATCATATACTAGATTGTATCTTTAGCGCTTTAGCACCGCCAGAGAAAGAAAGTGGTTGTGTTCACGTATTCTGAAGAACATCTACTGGAATAGCAAACGTCTTTCATGCGTGGTTTACTTTCTCACCACGTGAAAGGCAGTATCCACTCCGTGTACATAACAAGACATCCATAAAATTGGTTTGATGCAGGTCTCAGCGTTTATACGAGTACAAGGTGCGTTCAATAAGTAGTGCAACACTTTTCTTTTCTGAAAGCAGGTAGCGTTAATTCAGGATTCCAGTACGATATGTTATTCTCCACTCTTTAGGCTACAAAACCTGTTTTTCAACATAGTCTCCGATCAATGCGACTGCTTTACGCTATTTTACTAAGGAGGACCTGAACGTCCGCATGATACCATTCTATTGGTCGACGTTAGAGCCAACGTCTTGCCGCATCAATAATCTTCCTATCATCTGTGTACTGCCTCCCGCAGAGTACTTCCTTAATTGTGCCAAACAAAGTCGGAGGTGCTGTGGGTGGTTGAGGAAGCGCAGTTCAATGAAGTTCTGTGAGCTCCTCTCAAAAGCGCAGACTAGTGTGAGGCCATGAGTTGTTTGCGTTCGTTTGCATTTTCGTGGCGACAAACACGCTGAGTGGTAACACAATGAATTTGAGAGTTGATCGTTGTGTCATAAGGGAATACATCAAAGGTAACTCCTTGAAGTCCCAGAAGATCGCCGCCATGAATTTATCGGTTCAGGGTGCGGCTTTGAACTTTTCCTTCAGAGGAGAGATGGTGTGCGCCACTCCATGAATTGTCGTTTGTTTCCAAAAGTGTTGTCATGATCAGCCTCATAATGTGCAAGCAATTTCGCACACATGGCCCTTCGTTTCCCTTTATGCTATTCTCTTAGGCGGGGAGGAAACCAAAGGGCACACATCTTTGAGCACCCCAACCGATGGAAGAATGCGTCAGTACTGCCAGCAGAAACGTGCAGTTGAGCAGCGAGCTGTCTGACAGAGATTCATCGATCACCTCGGATGAGAGTGTCCACATTTTCCAACATTGCAGGAGTCACAGCTGCGTGTGGCCGGCCTCCCGGCTTCGTGGGAGATCGGACAGATTCGTGCGACCTTTTTTGCAATGGCGACAGGCGTCTCGCTCAGCGACACTGCCAGGTCCTCGTAGCCATTCTGCATGCGCCTATGAAATACCTGCGATACTCTGATTTTCCGAAAAAAAAAGAAAACTCGATGACAGCTCTCTGACCGAGACGCACCTCCGTTACAGACGCCATTTTGAAGTCTACGTATGCCTATCGATATTTCATGAAATTATAGGGGCTCAAGCACTTTTCCACGATGTACCACAACAAATTCAGCATTTTGTAACCGAAACTGGCCGCGAATAATGTCTTGCACTACTTATTGATCGCCCCTCATATATCCTGATAAAGTCTCTTCATCTGCGTATCTACGGAAATTTACCACTCTTTAAACCTGTTCGCTGTTTTCAGACCCTGATCTCCCTACACAGTTTTAACCTCCCACGGGAGAACCCTGTGTTCACTAATTCCTGTATTCTTTGTGATGCTCGTTATTAGCTCAGGCTTATTTTTTGCTGAGAGGTCAAGTGTGTTTTCACAACTGTTTAATATTCGCGTGGGCTTATGAACTAACTGCTCGAAATAATTTGCGAAGAATGCGTTTAGCGCTATTTCGGATTGTTTTATGCATACCTCCGGTTGCCTGTGTGTACATCACATTTACCAATTTCCGTCCCATTCGGATAATTCCTTCCTGGTGAGTCGTTCCCTTTTTCTTTCCTACAATGTCATCACATTGTAACAAAGACTCAAATGATAATATGTCTATTCTAAGAAATCAATGATTGCCTTCGGCTGAATATTATACGTCTGAAGAAACTCCGGATCTCTTTTAGTTGCCAAATCGAGGCCATTATTAGAGGCAGCGTTATACGATATTAGCATAGTCTAACGTAACGGGTCTGAATCAAAGGCTCAGGCGGTTCTGTGACGGTGTAGGCTGCAGATTCTATGACTTCCGCCATCGGGTGGTGGGCTTCCGGGTTCCGATTAATAGGTCAGGAGTCCATTACACACAGGAAGGGGCTACACGGGTCACGGAGACTATGTGGAAGGGACTGGGCGGTTTTTTAGGTTAGAGGGTCTCAGGGCGTCTGTTTATAGAGTGGCAAGTAAAACACAGAAAGGTAGTTGTAGAAACGATCGGTACTGTGATTGTAAATTATCGTAGCAGTGTTGGGAAAGAACCAGAGCTCCAGGCCCTAATAGAAAGCACTGAAGCTCAAATAGTTACAAGTACGGAAAGCTGTCTAAAGTCGGAAATAAGTTCAGACGAAATTTTTTCAAACAACCTAACAGTGTTCAGAAAGGACAGATTAAATACAGTTACTGGTGGAGTTTTTATTGCTGTCAGAAGTAGTTTACATTGTAGTGAAATATAATTAGATAGTTCCTGCGAAATAGTATGGGTAGAGGTTATACTTGACAATCGGGCTAAACTATTAATTGGATCGTTTTACTGACCCCCGACTCAAAAGATATAGTTGCTGAACAGTTCAGAGAAAACCTCAGTCTCATTTCAAATACTAATAGGTACTTTACTTATACAATTATAGTAGGTAGCGATTTCAATCTACCCTCGATATGCTGGAAAAATTATACGTTTAAAGCCGGCGGCAGGCACAAAACGTCATCCGATATTGTACTGAATGCTTTCTCAGAATTTTTTTTTTAATGATTAGTTCATGAGCTCATTCGATGCGCAAATGGTTGTGAAAGCATACTTGACCTCTTAGCAAAAAATGATCCTGGACAAATAGGGAGTATCGTGACTAATCAATGGGTTATCGACCACAAGGCAGTTGCTGCTAGGCTAGACATCGTGGCATCCACAACCATAAAAAAGAAACGTGAAGTACATCTATTTAAAAAAAGCTGATAAAATACTCTTAACACCTTTTTAAGAGACAGTCTCCGCTCGTTCCGATCTGAGCAGGCGTAGAAAAGATGTGGAATGATTTCAAAGAGATAGTATCGACGACAATTGAGAGATACACACCATATAAATTAATAAGTGATGTTACTGATCACCCATGGTACACAAAACGAGTCAGATCGTTGTTGCAGAAGCAATGAAAGCAGCATGCCAAATTTAGAAGAACGCAAAATCCCCAAGATGGGCAAAGTTTTGCAGAAGTTCGAAATATAGCGCGTACTTCAATGATAGATGCTTTTAATAATTTCCACGACGAAACTCTGTCTCGGAATCTGTCATAAAACCCAAAGAGATTCTGGTCATACATAAAGCACACCAGTGGCAAGACGCAATCAATACCTTCACTGCGCGATAACAACGGTGAAGTCACTGATGACAGTGCCACTAAAGCAGAGTTTTTAAACACGGTTTTCCGAAACTCCTTCACCAAAGCAGACTATGTAAATATTCCTGAATTCCAATCGAGAACAACTGCGAACATGAGAAACGTAGCCGGCCGGTGTGGCCGAGCGGTTCAAGGCGCTTCAGTCTGGAACCGCGCGACCGCTACGGTCGCAGGCTCGAATCCTGCCTCGGGCATGGATGTGTGTGATGTCCTTAGTTTAGTTAGGTTTAAGTAGTTCTAAGTTCTAGGGGACTTATGACCTCAAATGTTAAGTCCCATAGTGCTCAGAGCCATTTGAACCATTTGAGAAACGTGGAAGTAGATATCCTCGGTGTAACAAAGCACCTTAAATCACTTAATAATGGCTAAGCCTCCGTTCCGGATTGTATACCAGTCAGGTTCCTTTCAGAGTATGCTGATGCTATAGCTTCATATTTAGCAATTATGTACAACCGCTCGCTCACAGAAAGTTCCATACCTAATTGCTGGAAAGTTGTTAAAGTCACACCAATACCCTAAAACAGGAATAGGAGTAATCCGCTGAATTAGAGGCCCATATCATTAACGTCGATTTCTGTAGGGTTTTGCAATATATACTGTATTCGCACATAATGAATTACCTCAAAAAAAAAACGATTTATTTACACATGAGTGCTAAAACAAATCCGCTAAATGTCCTTTACGCTATAAGTCACACATATCTGAAGGCTGTAAATTCAGCTCAGTACTTATGGATTACAATTACAAGTAACCTAAATTGGAGCGATCACATAGATCATGTTGGGGTAAAGCAAATGAAAGACTGCGATTCATTGGCAGAACACTTACAAGGAGCAACGGATCTGCTAAAGAGACTGCTTACACCACACTTGTTCACCCTGTTCTGAAGTATTGCTGTGCCCCCGCATCGGGTGGGACTGACGAATGACATCGAATAACTTCAAAGAATGGCGGCTCGTTTTGTATTATCTCGAAATAGGGTAGATAGTGCCACAGACATGATACGTGAATTGGAGTGGCAATCATTAAAACAAAGGTGTTTTTCGTTGCGACGGAACCTTCCCATAAAATTTCAGTTACAAGTTTTCTCCTCCGTTTGCGAAAACATTCTGTTGCCACCTACCTACACAGGGAGAAGTGAGCATCACGATAAAATAAGAGAAATCAGGGCTGGCAGAAAAATTTAAGTGCTCGTTTTTCTCGCGCGCCGTTCGAGAATGGAACGGTAGAGACAGCTTGAAGGTGGTTCATTGAATCCTCTGCCAGACACTTAACTGTTAATAGCAGAGTAATCACGTAGATGTAGATGAAACGGTCGCGACGTTTCTCATTTTTGTTACCCACAGCGATAGGAGCGCCCAAAGCGCCAAGAAAGCACATTTCTGAATACAATACCTGGTGAGTGCGCGTACTAACGTTTATATTGACCTGTATCAAAGTTTTCACAATAGGGAGTGTATGTAATGCCATAAAAATTGACACTAATTACGCCAGATTTGCGATTATTTAGTTTCTTGAAGAACCTGGGAGATAGAAACGTTGCTTTACAGGCAGTTTACTTACGAGTCCCTTGTGACGCACAGACATTTACTGAGTAATGTCGTTCTCCTTTATTAAGAAATAGTTGCCAGTAAACACCAGAAGACAAGACCAGTTGCAGAAGGACGTCGTATATGCACCAAACAAAGCGGAATTTTGTTCGCTACACTTTCAGGCAGTTCAGTGAATGTGGAACGTAAGAAAAGTATATGGAACCAGAAGACAAGACCTTTTGCAGAAGGACGTCGTATATGCACCAAACAAAGCGGAATTTTGTTCGCTACACTTTCAGGCAGTTCAGTGAATGTGGAACGTAAGAAAAGTATATGGAATGTAATACCTACATTATTTAACTTACCAAATAACCCACCTCAACTGTACCTTAAAGAAAAACCACACAGACGGGATACTAAATCATGAAAAGCAATAAAGCCGTTTCCCAATACAGAAGAAACAAATTCCATAATTGTTGTTAAGTTTTAGCCACAAACCAAGAGAACCTTCAACACATTCGCTTTCGAAGCAAAAGTAATTAGATTTACAAAAATATTCGTGTATTAGACAGTTAAGTGAAGTGGAAGAAATGGAGCTTCATTGGACTCTATGAAAATTTTTGTGCATCAGGGAGAGCCCCTACGGTAGTAGCAACAGACAACAACAGAAATATATGCTTCTCGCGCATGAAACGTATTTATATTCACGTGCTTTCGGCGGAATAATCTGCAAATTCAGACATATTCGAAAGTACTTTTTCATGAATGAATTATGGCTTATGTTATTGAATCACTGTGATTCAGCTGTTTTTACATGTATATCATTGTAATCCATCTCTTAAGGTAACTTACCAACGCGTAGACTGCAAAAATATAACAACTGCTGCGTTAATTGAGTAGAAAATAATTAAAAACAAACATTATTCTTGCGACGCATGTGACTTTTTTCTCATCGTTTCTAGCGCTAGTGTCGTTCCAGCTGTCAAATGGTAACAACTTTCGCACCAGAGAGTGTCGTGACTGTATGTACTCGTATTAGACTGTGGTACTAGCGTGACGTACCCTGGAGAGTGCCAAATTTTTTCTCCTTTGTGCTTATTGTTTGCCCTCAGAGCTTTCTCAGTACCACACAGCACCAAGCAATAATTTGCTAAGGAAAAGTATTAAAAATTCACAGTCGAACCAATATTCTGATGAGCAGTGAATTTGAAGTGAGTCCATTATGGATTGATCGTTTTGCCGTGCACACTTGTATAATTAATTTCATGTCTTTTGCAGTCATAATTCTGGTATCTACAATTGACAATTACAGTCAAAGTTTGTAGCTGTTCACTGAGTAAGTTCTATTATTATATTATATAGGGTGAAGTACAGGATTTTATCAGAAAATTATTGCAGATGGTAGGATGCAGCATTAGCTGGCCGTGCTATAGAAGTTGGTTAATGACAGTCCAAAACCAAGTTCGACGTTGTTAGAGTTAGGGCCAAGTTACGAGAACTCTGTCCTTAATGCATTGTGTACATCGTCAGTTACCGACCGGTTGGCTAATTAAGAGATACTTTCACTGCTATATCTCAAACTACGGACTGATGACCGAGGGAGTCGTTATCGTCGCAAACGAACAACTATGTGCAGCTGGTTGTTACATCACGCGTATGAAATACTTTTTCTATTCATATCACTCAGATCTGAATTGTGACACATTGCAAAAAATGGTACTCCACAACTTTCTGATTCCGCCGTGGTTCGAGTCCTCCCTCGGACATGGGTGTGTGTGTTGCTCTTAGCATAAGTTAACTTAACGTTACAGAAATAGTGTGTAAGTCTAGGGACCGATGACCTCAGCAGTTTTGTCCCTTAGGAATTCACTCACCCATCTGAACAACTTTCTGAACAGAATTACCCCCTAATTTAACAGTGTATTTATTATAAATAACTTTTCTGCTACGTTTCATGATTTTTCGTTAGTTTACATTTTACACGACGCATTTTGGGAAATGATTAACTTTTTGCAGTGCATTTTCTCTGTGTACTGTGCTGTTTTTTCGTACTTTTCTTGACGTGTGAGGATCTGCTTTGTTCTACTGACTTTACAGCAACATACGAAAGACGAGCAATTTTTGGCTGATTATCGTTCTTTATACATTGTTAACGAAGAAATTTGGAAGAATCTGTGCTTACAGTTTTCTTATGATCCCTCTGTACATGTTAATCATCACACACAATTTTCTATGCACAGTACAAATCGAGAATGACAAACTTACATAAGCAAGCAGTTCCCAAACGTTTTTAGATGTAGTCAACAGAGATAATGTTACAGATTTCCCGCTGAGTATGATATACTTTTGCACAGAGGGTATTTATCAGAATTTGCTTATATCTATTTACAGTAGTGTTTATTTCCATGTGGGAATATGTCGTCCGTAAGGGACGGCCTTGTGAGGTCTGGGACCTGATGATCATGGTGTGATCCATCTAAACGAGCAGTGCCAAAATAAACAAGTGACTGATGTGGAAACTGTTTTATGTTTATCTCTGTTACTATTGTTATTTAAGTATATTGTTGAAGCATTTGGATACCTTTTGTACGGCAGCATATCATACTCTGCGTAAGAGCTATAACATTATCTCTGTTTACATCTAAAAACGTCTTTAGAACTGCTTGTTTAAGTAAGTTTTTTACTCTCTATATTAACTACACAGAAAATTGTGTGTGAGATTCTGCAAAAACGGACAGTAAGAAAACTGTAAATACAAATTATTCCAAATTTCGCCACTAACTATTCATAAAGATCTGTAAGCAACAAAAAATTGCACGTCTTTTACAGTTGCAGTAATGTCATTAGAGCAAGGCAGAACTTCACACATCAAAAGCATTACGAAAAAATTGCATAACACACAGAGAAACACACATGAAAATGTGAATCATTTCCCGAGACGCGTGTCGTAAATGAAAGGAAAATCGTGGCTGTGGTCAGATACGTTATTTATAAACAAACTCATTGTTTTCACAGTCACAGGCTTTCACAAGACATTTCTAAAGGATCAAATCAGCTCCTATACTTTTTCACCTACACTGTTGCGAGGTTTAGTCGCTCTTCTGAACTTTGTCGTGCTTGCAGTTAATGGCCAACCAATTTTTAATTGAGGGTTGCTTAATACATTGACTGGTACGAGGCTGCCAGCTGACACAGCGGATCCTCACGCCTGATGATCCTATACGTTTAGTACAGTATGTAGTATAGTATCGTGTATTACTTTGTATTGAGTTTACGTCGGTGTACAGGAAATCGGGTGCGATATCTTTTTCAATGTTTTTTTTTTCGCCTTTACGTTCAACGGAGTTTTTATCAGTAATCTTACGAAATTTCACGGTTGTTCTACATCTGTCATAAGGTTGACTGCTAATTTATATTTAGGCCAACTTCGTTCCGCCTCTGAAAATCTTTAAATGTTATAGCTGACCCGGCAAACGTTGTTTTGCCATATAAATTATCTTTAGTCTATAAGAATAATATATACGTGTAACACAATGTATACGTGTAACACAGTAGCCGTTGTTGGCGGGAGCTCGTGACACAAACAATAATAATGGCCGAAAACTGTATAGGGATTTTGAAAAGGCTTAGGGGGAAGACCGACAGTATCGGCCACTATTAGTTCTAGCGTTTCTACGGTAGATCGCGCGGATGTAACAATTGCAGCCGATACACGGCTCGTCCATGAGTAAACAAACATAGCGGCAATTTCGTGACGAAACGTGTTCGCCATCATCATAAATAAGGCCAAGCGAACACGCATCAATTTTTATCGAACGGGAAAATATTGTACGATTAAATTCTTTTAGAGAAACAAAGGAGAGCATAGGAACTTGTTTGTTCCACTAAAAGAATTTGGTCGTACGATATATTTCAGTACGATAAAAATCGATCCGAAATGTCGGTCTGGCGAATGACGCGTGCTACTTAGTTAAACTTCTCGGTCTAGCTACGTCGATTCAAAGAGGGCTATTCGAGTCGTTGCTTTTGGTACGTTTTCTTCACTACCCATCTATCGAATAGTGAAAGACCATCACCGGTAGACACCTGGCGGGGATAGCTGATCACGTGATAATTGAAAATTATTAAATGACTAAACTCGCTATTAAAAAATAGGGGTTGGTGGTAGAAGGGTGAATATTTAGGGTTGTCTGTATTTTCTAATGCCACATCACAAAAAAATAAAAATAAGAATTTTTACTCAAAAGATAAGAAACATTTTTTGGGGTGGACCACCCTTATCACTTAGGGGTATGAAAAATAGATTACGAACGCTTCTCACACCTACCGAATACACATGTAAAATTTCATCAGAATCGATCAAGCCGTTTCGGAGGATTATGGCAACTAACACTGTGACACGAGAATTTTATATATAATGATTAACAGTGATATTTGCATTATTATACATACTATGAGCAAAAATTGTTGTAGCTCAAAAGGACGCCGTACCGTTGACCAGTGAGACAACAGCACATTGTAAACGTCGAGAAACGACTGGTTTCAGGCATGATGAACAACTGACATTCTTGGAAGAATCAGATTTTGATGCCGGTGATCCAGCATTATAAGAGTTTTCTGACGAAGAAGATGTATTCGTGAGGCTCTGCTGTGACCTTCAACGGCCTCATGGTGGGCAACGTTCTAAGGGGGTAGCCCTCTCTAGACGCATCAAAAGTACATGACTTTCCCGATTTTTTCAAGTTAAATAAATAGCACAGAGCCAGATGAAATAGTTTTATTCCTTTCACTTTTGTCTTTATGAATTCATTTCTGTGTGCACATAGTTACGCTCGCTGTAACCACTGCAACAGGTGGAAATACCTCTTGCCGCCGGAACATTTGTCATCGACGGGAATTCCCTGTAACAAAATAATATTGTATAATTCATTTTTAATATACAGGATGTTTCAAAATGAATGTCTGGGTTAAAAGCTTTTGTAGCATTTATTACGTTCAACGTACAGTTATAAATAATGCAGCACATCAGATGAAAGAGGACACAAACAATTTTTCTTACAAGTGTTCAATGTGAGCACCATTCGTCAAACCTGAGTCGATAAGCGAGTTCATCCCAGAGGTTGATCAGTTTGTCTGTAGTAATTGCCGGCCGGTGTGGCCAAGCGGTTAAAGGCGCTTCAGTCTGGAACTGCGGAACCGCTACGGTCGCAGGTTCGAATCCTGCCTCGGGCGTGGATGTGTGTGATGTCCTTAGGTTAGTTAGGTTTAAGTAGTTCTAAGTTCTAGGGGACTGATGACCACTGCAGTTAAGTTCCATAGTGCTCAGAGCCATTTGTACCATTGCTTTGTAGTAATTGTTACAACAGTGCTGTTTGTTAAGTCCAGTGGATCATCTGGGAGTGGACACACACACACACACACACACACACACACACACACACACGGAGGTCATTCAAAACAAGCCCTGTCATCCAGATCCTTGCGTCCTATCTTGCGGTCGGGTACTGAGTTACGCCAGTGAAGCAGTGCATCTTGTCAAACGAAGTTTTGTGGTCCGGCTTCTTCCAGTTGGGGAAAGAACCATAGTTCTAGAACATCAATATAAGAAACACCAGCTATAGTTGTTCCATCGAAAAAGAAAGGCCCATAAACTTTCAGCCGTTATATGGTTAAAAACCATACTGTTAATTGGAGTATATTTGCAGCTGTAACACGTCATGGTGATTTTCTGACCCTCAGATGCTCGCATTATGTATGTTTATATTTCTACTTCGGTGAAATGACGTTTCATCCCTGAACACGACACAGCCCAGAAAATATTCACTGTCTTGCGGCGACTTTCGTTGGTAAAGCTGACACAAAAACTATAGTCTATAGGCTCTAGAGCAAGTAACAACTGGAAGCAATAAGGACGTAATTGTAAGCGATTTCTTGGGGCTACGCGTGAAAGACTGCACTTGTTGAACACGTTCTTCAGTCACTCTTGATCGATCTCTTCCCTCTCCCACGCAGGTATGCAAAGAAAACTATTGATGTATTATTTATTGCTGAAAGTTGAATATCAGCCCGTATATTCATTTTGAAACCCCCTGTATTTTCTATTTGCCTACATAGGATAACTGAAAAACACGAATTTCGTTCTCCCATAGAATCGAGACAAAAGCGTGCATGGTGATCATGTGGGCCTCTTTGGCACCTTCTGAAATCCACTGCTCTGCTCGTTCGATAGGTTTTTCGTCTGTTTTTCTACAGAAGTTGGAACTGGCTGCTCCGATCTCAGGTTAGAGCGTGTTCACAATTTCCGTAATGCTTGTTAGTCCGTCATTGAAATTACGTGTAGATTAGTTTTATTTCCCTCTGTTAAAAGGGTCAAAAGTCCCACTATAATTCGACATGGCAGTTAAGGGTTACTCGGGATGAACACTACAATAAAGCAACCCAGAAAACTTTTTTTTTTAAAAAAAGAGTCTTTCAAATTTTCAAAGAGGACTACCCCTTTACATGAACCATAGACTCATCATTAAATGCTAATTGCCCAGAATAAACTCACAAAATCCCGAATCTGGGAAGAACTCATGGGGGCAACACGTATACTTCCCTCTATATAATAAGGCTGAATTCTGGAACTTGTAGTGCCGTTGTGGAATGCTCTGGGTGGTACGAGGTATACTCTCGAAAAAATCACGACTTATGTCTGTAACTGAACTGTACCAGTCAAAAGGGAGAAAGCAGCACATCTTTTCTTGCTCTATCATCATAGAATCAACTGCACTCATACTGGGAAACGAAAAAGCAAACGACTTAGCTAGGTGTACCAGGGAAACCTCTCCGGGAACCCTATGAAACTTGTAGTTTCGGTACGTTACAGTTTACCCTACGTTTCCGTCTTCATTCACCTAGAAGATATGCCCTTACGATATCGGACGAATCTTTTCGGTACATTGGGTGGGTCGTGGGTTCACAAATGGAAATTAGCTGTACCCTGATAACGCTCGTAGTACTTACCGTGAGGTACTGCTCCCCGCCAACGTTCGAAGAAGTGTCTGTCTGAAAGGTTGTTAGGAATCACTAACAGTCACTAGGCAGAACAGTCACCCATTTACCAGGGTTAGTGAAGTCCTGCCCATTACCTGTAGGCTGGAGAGTAGCCCCAGTTCCCCGGAAACTGGAAAACCTGTGCTGGTATTCACAATGGCAACCAATACTAGCAGACGGGTGTGGGCAGGAAATGGCATATTACAGTGTCAGGCCAACAAAAAAGTTCCAAAACCAGTTCTCAAAACTATAGACACAGCTAGAAGAGTTTTGGGAATTTTGATGAAGAATTAGAGGAGGTTCGAGTCCTCCCTCGGGCATGGGTATGTGTGTTTGTCCTTAGGATAATTTAGGTTGTGTGTAAGCTTAGGGACTGATGACATTAGCAGAGAAGTCCCATAAGATTTCACACACATTTGAACATTTTTGATTTGAAGAATTAGAAGGGAAACTTAGCATGTTTCGGATGCTTAAGCAAACGATTTGGTTCAAATGGCTCTGAGCACTATGGGACTTAACATCTAAGGTCATCAGTCCCCTAGAACTTAGAACTACTTAAACCTAACTAACCTAAGGACATCACACAACACTTAGTCATCACGAGGCAAAGAAAATCCCTGACCCCGCCGGGAATCGAACCCGGGAACCCGGGCGCGGGAAGCGAGAACGCTACCGCACGACCACGAGCTGCGGACAAAACGAGTTGGTATTCATCATCGTACACTATAGCGTTGCTACGACATGGCGTGGTTCTCCATGACGATTGCCGAAATTCATTACAGTGAGCATATCCACTGAGGATTCGTGGGTAGATCGAAAGGCATTCCTAGTTTTTATCTTTAATTTTTTATCATTGCTTTAGTGTCTTCAAGCCTATCATTTACAGTGTAATGCATTCCGTGTTTGCACAATTTCACTTTACCAACAGTACAGAAAGTTATGACTAGCAAAGATTTGACAGTCTATGAGCCGTGCTTGGCCCATGTTCGTGCCATCTATTATTTATTTAACATCATGTTTTTACGGTATGCCCGCCTCTTCATTTTAAATTTCACTTACTGGTGTCACTTAATTACTGTGTTGCCTGCCCGTGAGTGGCAGCAGCAGCGCGTATCGATATTAGCCCTGCCCTATTATCTTTGCTGGACGGCTGTGACTTCCCGGTCGTGATGTGTCGTAGAGAGAGATCGGGCGTGGAGCGGTTGGAGCAGGAACGCGGCAGAAGGGCAGTCGGGACGTAGCAACAGTCGGAGACGGAGCGCTAGGGAGGTGCGGACAGCCGACCGCTCGCGACACAGGATGAACTATCCGACGGACGGTGATGGCAGCGGGATCGACCGTTGGTCGATCGTTCAGTTGGTCGCCTCTTTGGGCGACGTGTGTTTGGTATTTTAACCGTTTATGGGCCTCGTCACTAGGTCATCTTGCTGGGCGCGGCTCGGTTCCTTCTTATGTGGAGACGTCGTGGCCAATGGGCAAGAGTTACCTCTGTATGACTGGGTCCGAGCCAGTGTGGCCGGATCGCCGTGTCTCCCAGTTAACGACGGACACCGGACACACATGGTTTGACTGCCAACGACCTTGGTTGGTTGTTGGTCGGTGGTCTGGTCAGACGACGTGAGTTTCGTCACCGACCGTCCTTCGGGTTTGTGTGTGTATCCACCGATGATTTGTTCTAGTTGTTCATCAGTGATTCGTTTTACGAGTGTTCGAGTTTCTTGTGGCAGTGTTTCTTGCAGCACTGTGTACCATGTATCAGTTCCACTGAGTAATGCTTTAAATGCTTAATGCTGTCTGCGTACTGCAGTAGCCTGTTGGTCGGCTGCGACAGACCAGCGTGTGAATGCTTTCTTACCATGTTGGTGCTGTCCGCCACAAGTAGTTCCACAGGCGTTGCAGTGTTTTGTATGTCAGTGGTTATTGTGCCTTGGCTTATTAACAAACCAGTATTTGAAGACGAGTGTTGCTGGTCTCTTCGCCTCGCTGGCATTTTGGTTGTAGTGCCGTTGGTCTGGTGACCGAAATCAGGTAGTTGATTGGTTCGTCGGCTGTCTGTCGGTTGGGTTGCCTTCCGATTAAGAGATTGTTGGTCAGGCTGCCTGTCTTGCCTAAACGGGTGCTAGTGTTACTATTTCAGGCCGACCCTTGGAAACTTCTGAGCGCCGTTCCGTGTCTGTTACATAGTAACTTCCCTGTTTGACTTTTAGTATTTTGGTTAATGTGTGGCCTTCAGCTGAGTTTTAATATATCCTGCATTAATGTTTCTGTCTTGCCCTTAAGGCATAAGATTGTTATTTTTTTATATGGGGCTTTCTCCCGAATTTTAGATGAGATTTTTTGATGCTTTAAGCCGTTAAATTATTGTGTTGATGTGTGGCCTTCAGCCGAGTTTAATATCTCTTAAACTGATGTTCCTAAGATTGTGATGCTTTGCTACGGGGCCTTCAGCCGAATTTGCTTGAAATGTTTTAAGATAAGGCCTTCTGCCGTTTGATTGAAACACTTTTTATTGCTTAACATGCGGCCTCTAGCCGAGTTCGATTAAAATTAAAGTACTAAGACCTTCAGCCTTTTTAGATTGAAGATTTAGAAAATATTTTTGGGTCACACCTCCAGAAGAACCATGTATGTCAGTTTCTTACTTAGGCCTTGCATCTTGGATTTTGAGTGTGGCTTTCAGCCAGTCTAAAGCTAATCAAAGAGGTCGATTAAAACTTTGTGTTTTTTCCATTCTTGTTGTAATATTATGTGTGTGGACATATAAAGTTTGTATCTTGAGTGCAACTGATAGAAAACTTATTCTGGTCCCTTTCCACGACCTAATCCGCTCTGACTTACTAGCCCAGGCATTTCAGTATCTTTATTGGTAGCTTGCTTAACGAAAGGAGAAGAAATAACAACCAAATAAATAAAAAAAAAGCACACCTAGTCCATAATATTCACCTGTTCTACCATTCAAGAAGGTGGTCTAGTGGCAGTTCCTCAGCGTAGCCACTGGAAAACTTGAGAAATAGGAAACATCCGTTCATCAGGACACATCTGTTCTCGAATTACTACAACTATAAATGTTTTGTTATCAGTTTTCTAACTAGTTTTATGCGGCCCGCCACGAATTCCTCTCCCTGTGCCAATGTCTGCATCTCAGAGTAGTACTTCCAACCTGCGTCCTCAGTTATTTGCTGGATGTTTTGCAATCTCTGTCTTCCTCTACAGTTTTTACCTGCTACAGCTCCCACCATTATCACGGAAGTTATTCTGGGATGTAACAGCTGTCGTACCGTCCTATCCTTTCTTCTTGTCAGTCTTTTCCATTCATTCTTTTCCTCGCCGATTCTGCTGAAAAACTCCTCATTCCCTACCTTACCACTCCACCTGATTTTTAACATTGTTCTATACCACCACATCTCAAATCCTTCCGTTCTCTTCCTTCCTGGTTTTCCCACAGTCCATGTTTCAGTGACATACAACGCTGTGTTCCAAACGTACATTTTCAGAAATTTCTTCCTAAAATTAACGTCTATATCTGATACTAGTAGTCTTCTCTTGGACAGGAATGCCCTTTTTGTCAGTGTTAGCCTGCTTTTTTAAATCTTTTTGCTTCGTCCATCATGGGTTAATTTGCTGCCCAGGTAGCAGAATTCTTTAACTTCGTCTACTTTAGGATCATCAACTAAGATGTTAAGTTTCTCACCGCTCTCATTTCTACAACTTCTCATTGCTCTAGTCTTTCTTCGATTTACTCTCAATCCATATTCTGTACTCATTAGACTTTTCATTACATTCAGAAGGTACTGCAATTTTTCTTCATTTCCACTGAGAACAGCAACTTCATCAGCGAATGTTATTGATATACTTTCATCTTTACTTTTAATTTTACTCTTGAACATTACTTCCGTCATCGCTTCTTCGCTGTACAGATTGCAAATCAGGGGCGAAATACTACATCCCTGTCTTCCACCCTTTTAATTCGTGCACTTATTGTTCCCTCTTGGCTCTTGTACATATTGTATATTACCAGTCATTCCCTATAGCTTGTCTCTACTTTTCTCAGAATTTGTAACAACTTAGACCATTTGACATTATCCAATGCTTTTTCCAGGTCGACAGATACTATGAACGTGTCTTGAATTTTCTTTAGTCTTGCTTCCATTAACAACCGCAAAGTCAGAACTGCCTCTCTGGTGCCTTTCCCTTTCCTAAAGCCGAACTGACAGTCATCTAACATATTCTCAACATTCTTATCGATTCTTCTGTATGTTATTGTGATCAGAAACTTAGATGTAAGAGCTGTTAAGTTGATTGTGCGATAATTCTCGCACTCGTCAGCTCTTGCAGTCCTAGGAATTGATGGATGATATTTTTCCGAAAGTCTAATGGTATATCGCCAGTGTCATACGTTATAGACACCAAAGTGAATAGTGGTTTTGTTGCTAGTTCCATCAGTTATTTTAGTAAATCCAATAGAATCTTATTTATCCCTTCTGTCTTATTCGTTCTTAAGTCTTCCAAAGCTCTTTTAAATTATAATTATAATTCGGTATCCCTATCTATTCTATATCGACTCCTGTTTCTTCTTCTGTCACATCATCAGACAAATTTTACCACCTATCTGCTCGTTCCTCTGCATTTAACAGTATAATTCACATTGCATTCTTAATATAATAATCTATAACCATCCTTACTTTTAATTTCACCGAAGGCTGTTTTGACTTTCTGTATGCTGAGTCAGTCCTTCCGACAATTATTTCTTTTTCGATTTCTTCACGTTTTCCATGCAGTCTTTTTGCTTTGACTTCCCTGCACTTTCTATTTATTTCGTTCCTAAGTGACTTGTATTTCTGTATTCTTGAATTTCCCTGAACATATTTTTGTTTCCTTCTTTCATCGATAAAATGAAGTATTTCTTCTGTTACCTACGGTTCCTTCGCAGTTACCTTTCTTAAAGCTACGTTTTTCTCCCCAACTTCTCTGATCGCCTTTCTTGGAGTTGTCCATTCCTCTTCAACTGAACTGCCTACCGAACTATTCTTTATCGCAGTGTCTATAGCCTCTGAGAACTTCAAATGTGTCTCGTCACTCCTTAGGATTTCTGTGTCCCACTTCTTTGCGTATTGATTGTTCTTCTTAAACTTCAGCCTATTCTTCATCATTACTAAATTGTGATCTAAGTCTAATCTGCTCCGGAGTATGCCTAACTATCCAGTATCTGACTTTGGAATCGCTAACTGACCATGATGTAATCTAACTAAAATTTTCCCGTATCTCCGTGCCTTTCTGCAGGACTCCATTAATCCTTCTCCTTTTTCTTCCTAGTACAAATCCCATGTTCTCCCGTAGCCCTTTCTTCTATTCTCTCCCGTATAACTGCACTGCAGTCCCGCATGACTATTAGATTTCCATTTCTGCTTATGTACTGACCTACCCGTTCAATACCCTCACATACTTTCTCTATCTCTTCATCTTCTGCTTGCGACGTTGGCATGTATACCTGAACTGTCGTTGTCAATGTTGGTTTGCTGTCGTTTCTGACGAGAACAGCTCTATTGCTGAACTGTTCACAGTAATTCACTGTCTATCCTACCTTCCTACTCTTAACGAATTATACTCTTGTTACACTATTTTCTGCTGCTGTTGATATTACTCTCTAGTCATCTGAGCAGAAATGCTTGCCTTCTTTACATTTCACTTCAATGACCCAACTGCATCTAGAGTGAGCCTTAGCACTTTCCTATCGCGTTGAATCTTGTGACATTCTCTCAGACGTAGAATGTTGTCGTTTCGTTGGTCATTCAGTCTTTTTCTCATGGTCCTTTCGCCCTTGGCAGTCCCCTCCGGGAGATCAGAATAGAGGATTATTCTGGAATCCTTTGCCAACAGATAGATCATCATGACACTTTTCAATTACAGACTACATACCCTGTGGTTACTCATTACGTCTCTCTAATGCAGTGGTTTACATTGCCTTCTGTATCCTCATGCCGTTGATCATTGATGACTCTTCCGCCTTCTGAGGCAGTTTCCCATCCCAAGGGCAAGAGAGTGCCCTGACTGTTCGCTCCTCCGCCCTCTTTGAGAAGGCAGTTGGTAGAATGAGGGCGACTTCATATGGAAGAACTCTTCGGCCGGCATTGCTCTGGGTCTATTACCCTGGTTGAAAGGCTAGCGACTTAGGCGGTGCTGTTTCTCCAACACCTGCTGCAAATTAACATTTTATAAGTCTCGGCTGGAAGCAGTAATTTGCGGAGAAATGTTATTATTAGGAACAAGAAATAACCAATGACAATCTTGCACTATACTCTGAAAACTGACCGGATATGAGAGAAAACGTGGAAGCAGTTTGTGCGGAGCTTGCGAAGTCGGGACTTCCGAACAACTTGCACCTTTTGACGTTATCGAATGCTTTCTCCAGGTCGACAGATCCTATGAACGTGTCTTGATTTTTCTTTAGTCTTGCTTCCATTATCAACCGCAAAGTCACAACTGCCTCTCTGATGCCTTACCCAGCCCACTAGATCAGAACTCCGCTAACTACCTTATGGCGTGTGTCGAAGGGTACTTCGGGCACCGCTAATTGTCACCCCCTTCATTTTCCATTCGAAAATGCTGTGTGCGAAGAATGACTGTCGGTAAACCTCTGAGTCACACCCATATCGTCAGATTTTCTCGTTGTAGTCATTGAGCTGAACGTATGTGAGAGGAAGCAGTATGCTGTCCAACGCTTTTTGGAACGTACACTCTCGTAATTTCACTAATAAATCTCTTAGTGATGCACAACGCCTCTGTTGTAGCGTGTGCCGCTGGAGTTGATTGAGCATCTTCGTAATGCTTTCGCGCCGAGTAAACGGTCCTGTGACTCTTCGTAGGATCTTGTCTATATTTTCTATTAAATCAACGTGGTTAGGATCCAACGCGTACGAGCATTATCAAAAAATCGGTCGAACAAGTAGTTTGTAACTCACTTCTTTTGTGGGTGAATTTCATTAGCATAAAATTCTTCCTATGAATGTAAGCCTGGCATCTGCTTCTACTACATTTAGTTATACATGGTCTTTCTATTGCAGGTCGTTTGCGTAGGTATGTCACGGTAATGACACCCGTGATTTGTCAGCAGCAGTGCAATCATTCTGCAGTGGATTCCTTTATCTGTTCCTGCGCGCACTTCGCTACATGTTTCTGGCATTGCTATTGTCTTATCGGCGACAGCATCATTTCCACTCAGCATCATGGAAGTTATGACACTATCCACTAGATCATCGTATCACACACCCCTGAGGCATTTCTGAGAGTACCTGTACATCTGTCGATATTGATCCAGTAAGAGCGACTTGTTGAGTTCTATCTGCAAGGAAGTTCTGAATCCATTCACAAATGTAGTCCGGCATTAGGTAAGTTTTAATTTTTCTCTAAAAGGTAGTGGAGAACTGCACCAAATTATTTCCTAAAATCAAGGAATGCTGCATTAACCTGGCTGTCAGTGTCTGTAGTGCACTGTATCTCATAGACGAACTGAGAGAGCTAGTTCAGCAAGATCTCTGTTTTGCGTAATCCATGTTGAGTTTTAGAGAGGAGAATATCTTTCTCCAAAAACGTCATAGCACGCGAAGATAAAACGTGTCCCATCGTTTTGCAACAAATTAGCGTCGCTGATATAGGCCTGGGCGACTGTCCTATCACCATTTTGGGAAACGGGAGTGATCAGCGCTTATTTCCAGTCGCTAGGCAACTTTTCTTGCTGCTGTAACCTACGATATGCTGCTGCTAAGAGGAGAGCAAGTTCTTTCACATAACCTCTGTAAATTTCACACTCCTGTTGTCCGTACCAGGTGCCTTTCCAGTATCAAGTAAATGTAGCTGCCTTCTCCTCCGTGATCACTTATCTGCAAACCCACCATTTCGGCGTTCGTGCGTTGATTGAAGTGAGGAACCGTATTACGATCTCCCGCAGTGAAACACTTTCAAGAGACCGAAATCAGCATATCGGCGACTTGGGGGGGGGGGGGGGGGGGGGGTGAGTCCCATCCACCATTACATAAGACGTAAGACCAACACTCCTTAAGATGTTTAGTCAAATTGTGGATGTAGAAGATAAGTGCTGAACCCTACGTTGCAAAAGTGTTATTTTAAGAGTGCTGGGTACATAAACCCCAGAGTGAGTGGTCCTCAGTGATCAGTAAATTTGTTTTGCCAGTAAAATCAAATGAGCGTATGGCATTGTTGTCCGGGAGATCCCATCAGGGTAAGTTCGGCCGCCGAATGAAAGTCTTATTTCAGTCAACGTCACATTGGACGACTTGCTTGTCGGTGATGAGGATGAAATGTTGATGAGGACAACACAACACTCCGTCCACGAGCGGAGAAAATCCCCAACTCGGCCGGGAATCGAACCCGGGTCCTCTGCACGGGAGGGACGCACGTAACTACCCAGTTAAGCAGCCGGAATTTTCGGGCGCTACGGAATATTGCCAAGGAGGTTCGCGGGTGCGTTTACCCTTCGTAGGCGTGATATTCGGCGTAGTCTTCAAGTTTTCTCAGCCAGTTCTGCGATTTTGTTAGTGTCCATGCGCTCAGTGGTTAAAGGCCGCCGCAGCAGAGGGTGGAAGCATTGCCTAGCTGGTGTAGGGTATTTAACAAAACAGACAGACTTGGCGAGTTCAACTGAAACACATCACATTTGTTCCTATAGAAACATGAAATATTTTTGTTTTTCTTAAGGTGAGGATGATCGACAAAAGTTCCTGGGAATCAGCATGAAACTGTGTGTAGACGTTTAGCAGTGTCGTTTTTCCAGTACAGTGGCTGGAACTGAAAACAGACTGATGTTTCGTCTGTTATATAGAGTGTCCATGAGTTAATGAGAAACATTTCCTCTACAAAGAACCTGCAGGAGATACACGGTGTCACTTCTATGCAGTGAGTCGGTAATCTGAATAAGACGATTATTCTACAAAGAACAATATGACAGCAACTTTATAATTCGCTTACATTCAGCAAATATACCCACCTTGTCACTGGCAGAACATACATTATCTTTATTTTGGTGATTCTGCACTTTAATTTCATTTTTTTCCGGTCTTAGAAATAAAACGTGGAATATTTAACTTAGGAGAAGAGTAGCTACTGCTAGCATCTACTGACTCAACGAGGTTTTTATGGCTCAGTGGGGTCGTGCGTTCATCATAAAGGCATCCAGGTTCTGTCATTAAGGTTCAAATTAGTTAACTGCGATTGTAAGCAAAAGGAACCATCTGGTGGAACTCATTTAGTTCCTTCATATGCACGTCCTCAGTTTGACAAAGACAAACAATATAGGGTCAGCACCACGGAAATATAGTCCTGCTTACCGCTAGGGCCGCGAATCAAGATGTTTTCCTCTGTTGAATTGAATGCTTTATCAGGAGAAATTTGCCGAAGTGGGAAGCCCCAAATGAAACAGAATGGACTTCCCTGACGCTAAAGACAGTTCTCTTACGAGAAGAGCCATGGCAACACCCACTTAACTACATATCTGGCCCTTCTATCTTGACGGTGAAATACGATCTTAGTTACTGCTATGCGTTACGCCACAGATAACATCTTAATTACTTAATTTTCTGAATTACTCAGGTAGATATCTTTGTAATCTGGACGGAAGCGTATTCTCGTTCTGGATGTAGCAGGTAGCTGTTACAGGGTTTTAGGTGTTGCAGGGTTGCTAATTCCTTTTCACTCACAGGAGGCACACCCTTCGCTAAGGGTCTGTGTCGCCGCAATTGCGCTCTGGGTTCTTTTGTCTTCAGTTACCTGTGTTGTCATGGTTTTAGCTTATGTGTGTTTCACTGCACTTACAGTAAGGAAAAGAAGCCACACGAAGTTAACTGTTATACAGCTGAGTGCTGTGCTTTTCTTAAACTGTAGGAACATAATACTGTAAAGCATGTTTGGAACGTAACCGGTCAGAGTAACGTATAAAGAGGATAAGTTTACAGTATACTAAGCAATTCCGGTGAGTTACGTTTAAAACTAGATCTGGACACTTGAACTAACATTCTATTGTCACATTTCATTCGGTGATAAGTACCAACGATTGCTAGCGAGGAGAAATTTGTAAGAGTGAATGAATGTTTGCGCCAAGGATGCAAGCGTTCCAGTTACAGTGGAATGCTTACTTTGAAGATGCTGTATATTGATTTTTTAAGCTACATATGTTGAGCAAATATCATACATCCTTAAAACAGCTGCAGAAGGTGCAGCAGTATTAGCCGAATGTGAACGTTTTCCAAAAGACCATAGAAGACATGAAGAGGTTTTTCAGAAACATACGAAAGAAATAAGAAAACATACGTCTTGGTACGTAGAAATATCTCTGGTTGGTAGAATCACCTAGGACTCTATGTGACATCAGCAGATTTAATGCAGAATTGCATAAGCAAAACATAATTCATCAATAAGAAGGAAGTATTAACATCTTACTGTATCAGCTTAAACACCAGGATACGATACTGGTACGTAAAACGTTTAGTTTATAGCGTTGTGCCTGTAGCATAGAGACTTGGACTATAGGGGAGTCAGAAAGATAAGTCTACAGACCTTCGAAAGGTGGGGTTGGATAGTCTTAAAGATATGATCGGCAGACAAAATTTACACTGAATAGGTCTTCAGTAAGTAAGAGAGAAAGACACGACGTGGAAAACAGTCATGAAATGGAGAGGCCGGTGGAATCTATACCGGCATAATTCCTTCCATAATGAAAAGCGTTGGGAGTAATACCAGAAAAATTCACGATGAAGACGAAGGATTCAATTCACGAAGCATATTGTACAATACCTGAAACGACTTGTGGTCGGTGTCAGTGGACTATCTATTCCGTACTACGATATAATGTGGAACTAAAAATGGAGGAGAAAAGATTGAAGATAAATGCCCCGTATCCTATGATGTAATATGAAACTCATCAGTAAGTCAACTGGAGAGGCAGACGTGAGGAATCCACTACGAAGTTTCTAAGATACCATCTTGACATTTGCCTGTAGTGAGTTACTGGTCTGGGAAAATACAAGTCAGGGCGGATATGTGGGGATTTGAAGCCTACTACTCTCGAATACAAGAGCCGATCATTTATTGTTCTAGTCAGGTATTTCGATGACTCATCTGTTTATGTAGTTAACCACGGTTTATTTCATAATACAGTACAAATTTCACTATTTTACATCCTCCAGCGTATTGGTTGCACCCAATCCAACACCGAAATGATTAAATCAAAATATCTCTCAACCTACCTGTGGAGTGAAACATGCGTTATTTGCTAGGTACAAAAGGCAGAAACTGTCTATTGTGTACTAAAGAAAAGACACACAATCTGGCAGGGATAGATTTACCAATCGTTGGAACAAAAACCAAAGATGACGCAGGAGACAAATACTTGTTGAGATATGGTCCATTTGATTACAGCAGAGAGGGTCAGAACTCTTTGGTATAGACTATGTTAATGTTACCGTTCATTGCTTGTTTCTTATTGAATATGTTTGTATCTGTACTTAGACCTCTGACAGTAACACTAATGTCAGTCACAACTACATTATAGTTATTGCAATGGGAACTGAAGCTGAGTTCTGACGGTATTTTATTTACCAATGGGGTGGGTTTCAGAGAGAGTGGTATAACAGATTACTAAAATAATAACGTGTTGACTGAGCGAGGTGGCGCTGTGGTTAGCACCCTGGACTCGCATTCGGGAGGACGGCGGTTCAAACCCACGAGCGGCCATCCTGATTTAGGTTTTCCGTGATTTCCACAAATCGCTTTAGAACAAATGCCGGGATGGTTCCTTGAGACGGTATGGCCGACTTCCTTCCCCCTCCTTTCCTAGTCCAGTGAGACGATGGCCTCGCTGTTTAGTCCCACCTCCCAAATGAACCAACCAACTAACAACCTACAGACAGATACACAGGGTGTAAAAAGAACTAATAATATAAGTTTTGACTATCAAATGCGCCAATCATTTGTTTGTCAGCAAATGTACATATCTATCTATATCTGTTCCATGAGGTTAATTCCGCCCCCCCCCCTCTCTCCCTCACCCTTTTTGTCCTACCGGGCGTAACTAAACACTTATACCAAACTTGGTGTTGGTAGCTTTAGCCCATAGTGGATATTAATTTCAATGAAACATCGCCGGTCGGGGTGGCCGAGCGATTCTAGGCACAACAGTCTGGAACCGCGCGACCGCTATGGTCGCAGGTTCGAATCCTGCCTCGGGCATGGGTGTGTGTGATGTCCTTAGGTTAGTTAGTATTAAGTAGTTCTAAGTTCTAGGGGACTGATGACCTCAGAAGTTAAGTCCTATAGTGCTCAGAGCCATTTGAACCATTTTTGAATGAAACATCATTAAAATGTAAATAACTCGCGAACTACCGCTAGCAAGAGCACGAAGTTCCCATTCTTGGGCCTTTGTATATCCTGAACGGGAATCAGTAATCAAAATAATAGGATGTCCTTCCTTCAGACATCAGTATGCGACTAATTTCATCCTGCGCGCCACAAATTTCTCTCCAGTGCTTACCTCTTCCTCTCAGAGTAGCATTTACACCCTACCTCCTCGACTGCTTGTTGGGTGTATTCCAATCTGTGTCTTCCCCCTACAGATTTTCACCCCTCCAGCTCTCTCTATTACCACGGAGGCTATTTCCTGACGCCTTAACACATGTCCTATTATCGTGTCCGTTCTAAGTTTTCCACATATTATTTCTCCGCTGACTCTGAGAACCTTTTCATTCCTTATTTTATAAGACATCCTATTTTTCAACATTCTTCTGTAGCACAACATATCATATACTTGGATTCTCACTATCCATGATTCATTACCATACAGTACTCAGCTCCAAACGTCCACGCGAGAGGGGTAGCGCAGTTGATAACACACTGGAGTCCCATTCGGGAGGGCGATGGTTCGAACCTGCGTCCAACTTATCTGATTTAGGTTTCTCGTGATTTTCCTAACTCGCTTAAGGCAAATGCCGGGATGGTTCCTTCCACGGGACGTTAAACGCTAATCTCCTCTTCCTCTTCCAAACGTACATTCTCGGAAGTTTCTTTCTCATCTTAAGGCCTATGTTTGATACTAGGAGACTTCTCTTGGGCAGAAAACGCATCTTTGCCTGTACTAGTCAGCTTTTTATGCCTCCTTGCCCCGTTCACCATAGGCTATTTTGCTGCCTGACTAGGTTATTTTGCTGCTTAGCTTCACTTACTGTTTGATCACCGATTCTGTCTAAGTTTCTCATTACTCTCATTCCTTATTACCTTGATCGCTTTACGGTTTACTCTTAATCCATATTCTGTACTCATTAGACTGTTCATTGCTCTTGACAGATCCTGTAATTCTGTTTCGCTTTACTGAAAATAACAATGTCATCAGCGAATCAATTGATTAATATCCTTCCACCCTCAATTTTAGGCCAGTCTTCAACCGTTCTTTTTTCCCGTCATTCCTTCTTCGATGTTTAGACCGATCAGTAGGGGCTAAAGATTGCATCCCCGTCATACGCAGCTATCGTTCCCCCATGGTTCTTGTACACTGTGATCAGCCGTCCTTCCCTACAGCTTACTCTTATTTTTCTCAGAATTTCGAAAGTGGTCGAATGGCTTCCCTATATCGACTAATCCTTTGATCATTTTTTGATTTTCTTTCAGTCTTGCTTCGATTATCAAGCGCTACGCAATAACTGCCTTTCTTGTGCTTTTAAGCTCCCTAAATCCAAACTGATCGTCGTCTAAAAGATGCTCGATTTCCTTTCTATTCTTCTTTGTATTATACTTATCAACTGCTTGGATACTTGAGCTGTTAAACTGATTCTGCGATACTTCTCGCACTTATCCGCCATAATAGGATATAATAGTCCGCAATTTCAGTAACCGAAATATTGTTAAGTGGAGTGCATTCGAGAGTGGCGGTTCAAATCTCCATTCGGTATTGCAGATTTACGTTTCCCTAGATTTCTCTTAAGTGCCGGGATGGTTGCTCTGGAAATGGCACGGTTGATTTCCTTCCCAATATTTTTGTAATCTGAGGCCGCGATCCGTCTAGGATGACCTCGCTGTCAAGCTAAAGCTTAACACTAATCTTTCTTCCTCGAAAAATTGAGAGGCCACGGGTAACGTCCCCCTCCACAGCTGCTGCACCCCCACAGCTCATGGTAATGACCAAGTAGATCTCACACCCCCATAGTGTGTAGTTTTTAGGTTTTCCCTTAAAATTTGCTATGCTTTTACACTTACTCTTAGTAAATGTTAGCAACGTATTTTTGGTTATAAGCAATCGTATCATTTCATGTTCTGTGATTCTTCAATACTGGCCATGCGCTACGTGGTTCAGTAACTTTTCAGTCTTCTCATTTCTCCTTTTTCCTGTTACCTTGCTTCTTTAATTTAGCAATTTCGGTGGTACAACTGATCAGCTGGACATATATCAGCCGCCTATTACTTAATGTCATAGACTGCAGATGGTGCAGTCTTTTCAAAGTAATGTCAGAGAGAAGTAGTGGGCGTTCATTAAATTCAATTCCTTGAACGTAAAGGGCATGCCGTTAACTAAACTTTCCGCACTGCTTAATTACTGACGCAGTTCCGGAACAAGAGAAAATGGTTCCGCGTGAGGCACTGAACGTCAACGCACGAGATATATCTCCCGTAAACAAAGTTACGCCGTGCCCCACCCAGCACTAAAATTCAGAATGACGTTGTTCGGCAACACGGACATGGCACCGAAAACGGACGGCGTGACTGCGGACACGGTTTCATACGGCGGTAATGCGTCTGCGCGCGAGCAGATGGTCCCTAATATCCTTGTCCATAAAACCGTAATGGACTTCACAGACCGGTTCGCCCGTTCCTGAGCTAGCTTGTCGCCGCAGCAGACGACACACGTAACAGAGCGATTTGTTCGTGGCGAATGACAATACTTGCATCACACATGGTGCGAAGCTTCACCCATGCGTGTGCGTGTACACACTAAACGCAAATGGCCAAATGTCCACATATATTCTGCTCAACCCCCTGTACCAGTGACGCACATTAACATTATCCGTGCGTCGCTCCCTCGGCATCAACTGGCTGCTCTCATTCAAGAGCCATCAAAAGACGTAGATTATTGGCGACACGTCTCTTGCTGTTCAGAAAAAAATGTGGGTGGGACATTACTTCTCTCTACACTAATTCGGTTTTAAATATATGTTACGGAATACAATTGCTCTTATTGTTTTGCGTGCACATGTCAGGGAAATGCTAGAACTACTATTGCCTTTCTACACTGACGCGCCAAAGAAACTGATACAGGCATGCGCATTAAAATACAGAGATATGTACAATGCCCGGTTATCAAGATTTAATTGAGTTTGAAGGTGGTGTTATAGTCGGCGCATGCGCGATGGGGCACAGCATCTCCGAGGTTGCAATGAAGTGGGATTTTCCTGTACGACCATTTCAGGGTGTACAGTGAATATCTGGAATCCGGTAAAACATCAAATCTCCGACATCGCAGCGGCCGGAAAAAGATACTGCAAGAACGGCACCAACGACGACTGAAGAGAATCGTTCAACGTGGCAGAAGTGCAACCCTTCCGCAAAATGCTGCAGATATCAGTATTGGGCCTTCAACAAATGTCTACGTGCGAACCATTCAACGAAACATCATGGATTTGGGCTTTCGGAGCCAAAGGCCCACTCGTGTACCGTTAATGACTGCACGACACAAAGCTCTACGTCTCGACTGGGCCCGTCAGCACCAACATTGGGCTGTTGATGATTGGAACAAGTTGCCTGGCCGGACGAATGTCGTTTCAAATTGTATCGAGCGGATGGACGTGTGCGGTTATGGAGACAACCTCATGAATCCATATATTCTGCATGCCAGCAGGGGACTGTTCAAGCTGGTGGAGTCTATGTAATGGTGTGGGGCGTGTGCATTTGGATACGTCTAGATACGACTCTGACAACTGACACGTACGTAAGCATCCTGTCTGATCACCTGCATCCGTTCATATCCACCGTGCATTCGGGGGTACTTCAGCAATTCTAGTAGGACAATGCGACACCCGAAACGTCCAGAATTGCTACAGAGTCGCTTCAGGAGCACTCTTCTGGCCACCTGACTCCCCAGACATGAACATTATTGATCATATCTGGGATGCCTTGCAACGCGTTGTTCAGAAGAGGTCTCCACTCTCTCGTTCTCTTACGAATTTATGAACAGGCCTGCAGTATTCATGGTGTCAATTCCCTCTAGAATTACTTCAGACATTAGTCGAGTCCATTCCACACCATGTTGTAACACTTCTTTGTGGTCGTGGGGGCCCTACACGATGTTAGTCAGATGTACCAGTTTCTTTGGTTCTTGAGTGTATACTAGGAAAAAAAAAACATTATCATTCGACAACTACTTGACATTTCTTTTTCTTCCCATTTTCTCGTCTGCTTTTAGCGCGCAAACTTTCTATTAATGTCCACTGCAGTCGTTCAGCTTTCAAGAAATGACATGTGTCACCTGCTGGAAATAAAGCGACCGACGTCGAAAAATAAACCTGGAGGTTGATATATTCGGTTTTTCTTATTCTGTGACTGAGAACAACCGTGTAAGTTGTATTGATTTGTTTAATTTCACAATATTGCATTGAATATACGCTTTTACAATGCGACAACGTTAAAACAGTTGTCAGGATAAAGCATCTCGTAAACATCAAAAAGTGAAATAATCCTAAACACAACAATATTAAATATTAACTTACAGAAAGTTAAATTATCCTAAACATGACTATATTAAAGTTAAACTAGATGCTTCTTTACAAAATTTTTCTTATGATTTCTTTATGATGTTGGTCAGTACTATGATAAATCATTCAGTTCCCTTTTGAAAGTTCGGTACTGTTTTTAGGATGACAATCAAGTCTACGGTGGATGGTTAGTTATGTGACAAATTGAGCAAAAGATTACCCAAGGTCGCTCGAGTTTACAGTGGACGCAAGCTGGTGAACCAACAAGTTTACGCCTCTGCACGCGATATTTACCTTAAGCTGTGATGAGCTGTCGTCTGCTTGGTTGCTCTCTCCTCTGAAATTCCTATAAAACTAATTAAAACCTTTGCTGACTTTTTTCAGCATAAACTGTCCCTATGTTTCTCGTTATGTGAGAAAACCTGTACTTATCCCTAGTCTTAGAATAAGGCTATACACACACACATGGCTAGAGCAGCATGCATATTATAAGCCCTCTCAGTTCTTGCAAGAACAATTGACTAATTGGCAGGTTCGTTTCTCCACAGTTGGAGCTAAACGATGTTACAGCTAATTTCTAGCTGGGTGTCAGCTGCTGCGAACGCAGTGTTCACCCAAATTTCTTCTCTGCGTCGTACAGAGCGTTATGCGCTCCATTCTGCAGTTGACGCCAGTTCAGAGAAAAGTCCCTTCAAAATTTCCATCTTGTCTTTCCCATAGCCGAACTATCTCCCCACCTGGGTTCTTTCATTCTTCACGTCACAGCTTTTTTCGACTCAGAGGAGCGTTCCTCTTATTTTGTGGAAACTCTCTCTACCAATCAGAAGGGCCCTACCATCAAACTGCGTCGAAGCTTCGGCTCTTTACTCCTTCCTTGCGCGTTTCCGCCAATCGGACGTTTTGTGCCCACGCCAGACGTCAAAATCAGTACATTGTCTGTCATGTGTGTACCACTCGCTGGACAAATGATCAAAAATGCGTCATTGGTCTTGTTAGTATCCATTTGGAATTCTGAAACGCAGTTTTTAAAAGTTTTCTATTCTGTCGTCCCTCAGATGGCCCGTTAACTTGCCATGCCATTCTGACTCACCTGGTCAGTTGTCGACCTGGCTTAGGACGCCCCTTTACATGATTTCCATTGTATCTCCCATGGCGTGGCCTTGCCTCTGCTCACGCCCCTCTGAATTTCAAACTAAAACGCCTCTCGCTGCTTGTTGCACCTTCTGCTCATAGACATGCATTATATAGGAACGGTGTGTTAATCGCCGTCGATTGTCATCCCTTTTTGCGTTACATACTCATAGGCAAATCTGCTCATAACCATCGAATTAAGTTAGGTGTTATATTCACCTTTCTGTTGCGATGTATAAAGCTCTCATGTAAGGTGCGAATCTGATCTTCATTTATTCTGCCACCTTACAAACGACTGTACACTCTCAGACCAAAAGTATGCGAACATCACTATGTAAGGTGGAATTAGCCACTAGATTTTACCGCGGGTGAACACAGTTGTACAAAAGGACGCCGGGAGTATTGTGTTGTCAGCAGAGGAGCAACAGCAGAATGGGTCGGTGAGGCGAGCTCAGTCACTTCGAATAATGACTTGTCATTGAATGTCACCTGAGTAACAAATCCATCAGGGACATTTCAACCCTTCTAAAGCCATCCAAGTCCAATGCTGGTAATGTGTCTATGAAGTGGAAGCGAGAAGGACCAACCACAACTAATCCAAGACCAGACAGACCTCATGTACTGACGGACGTGAATCGTCGAGCATTGCAGTGGTGGTTGCATAAAATCGCAAGATATCAGCGGAAGAAATCTCATGTTGGTTCCAAAGTGCTACCAGTAGCCCAGGCAGCACAGTAGCCATCTGTAGAGAATTAAAATGACTGGGGTACAGCAGTGCAACAGCTTTTCAGAAGCCACACATTCATGTAGTCGGCTGTTAAGAAGCGACACTACTGGAAGTTGATAAATGGAAACGAGTTACGTGGAGTGATGAAACGTGCTGTACCCTGTGGTAATTCGATGGAATGGTTTGCGTTTGTCGAATGTCCGTAGAACGCTACTTGGCGTCATGCGTAGTGCCAAGAGTAAGGTGCTTAAAAGGTGGTTTCGGTACTAGTGGGGTGTTTTTCATTGTTAGGGTGTGTTTCCTTTGTTGCGCTTAAGGAAAAGCTAAAAGCGGGAGGATGTGAACAAATTTTACAGCAAGTGTACTGCGTACAGCAGAGGAACGGTTCGGAGACGATGACTGTTTGCATCATCATGATAATGGAGCCTGTCATAATGTAGCGTCTATGAGGCACTGATCTGTGGACAATAATTTTCGAAATGGACTATCCTGCTCAGTCTAGCGTCCCTAAACCCAAAGGAACACCTTTAGGATGAGTTAGAACTTCACCCTCGTCCCTGATCCCAGCTACCAACATCAGTACCTTCTCTGGTTTCGGCTCGGTTCACTGCCATTCCTGCAAAGGCATTCAGACACCACATTCAAAGTATCCCAACGGAGTTAAAGCGTTCAGGCGGACACACCTCACACTGGTATCCAGTAATGTGTGTCCGGATGCTTCATTTATGTAGCCACATTCGCAATAAATACATTGTAAAAGTCTCTATAGCTCCACTAACAAACTGACTGAAAGCTGGAGTAGCTGAGCAGAGATAGATGGGCTACGAGCGCATTGATAAACTCACGATCCGTACCACAGTTACTTGTGTGTTTATTTTTGTTTTGGTAAGACCGATATTTCGCCTGATTGCAGGTCAGTCTTTTGCGACGTTTCATCTTACTACTCTCTGATTAAAATCTACACATGTTGTAACTCTTCAGGCTTTCCCGGCGATCAAATGACATCTTGGGTTGTCGGGTGTTCTGCCGGATATCAGCGTCGTACTTGCACGATATTTCGGTCACGTAGCTCGTGAAGTGCAGATGGAGGCCACGAAAAACATTTGGACCTCCAATCAATTGCTGCTTATTAAACTGACCAGCCAAGTCAATATCAATGCCCTTCAAACTGCGATACACAGGTACGCTGCGCCGCCAGCGACGTCGCCATGAACGTCGCAGAGGCATTGCTGTGGCACGTTAACACAAGTGAACGTAGCAAGCTAACGCCCAGCGAGACACCCAGAGGTATGCGTCGCAGGGAATGGGCGCGGACCACAGAGGAAGCGCCTGCAGCCGTTGGTGGAGGGGGAAGGCCATAGGCATAAATACTGGACCAGGTCCACTCGGGGAGCAGTCTCAGGTCGCACCTGATGGTCACGAGCTACGTGACCGAAATATCGTGCAAGTACGACGCTGATATCCGGCAGAACACAACCCAAGATGTCTACACATGTTGTTTCCAGTGAAAAAGGGAAAACAATAAACATCCATTTAAAATAGCGATGTCATAATTCCGCAGCTATAAAGGTTAAAAACTAATGGCGCACGTAAGAAAAATCACCACAGTGTCCAATATGACTTACGAAAAGCCCAAGGAAGATATATTTAACTTAAGACAAAATCTTCGAGGTTGTTGCCGCGTCATGTTCCTTTTCTATGATAAATGTTTGGAGCCCTCTGCTGGAATCATCTTCAGGATATTGTGACGTCACAGTTAGGTGAACCGCGAACACCACAAGACTCTGAAGATGATCCCAGCGAACGGGTCGAAACGTCTATCGCATAAAAGAAACAAAACGCCAGCTAACAAACTAGAAGACTTTATCTTCATCACAATGTCCACGATAGCCTCAAGACTTACATAGACTGATTAGATATGTTGCATGGCTTGTATATGACGCCAACGATCTTCCCGCAGTGGTAACATCTCTCGTCAGATCATCGAGGTTAAGCGTTGTCGGACTTGGCAAGTACCGAGCGAGGTGGTGCAGCGGTTAGCACACTGGGTTCGCATTCGGGAAGACGACGGTTGATACCCTCGTCTGGCCATACTGATTTAGGTTTTCCGTGACTTCCCTAATCCGCTCCAAGCGAATGGCGGGATAGTTCCTTTGAAAGGGCACTGCCGACTTTCTTCCCCATCCTTCTCTAATCCGATTGGACCGATAACCTCGCTGTCAGGTCCCCTCCCCCAAATTAACCAACCCACTCGGCTAGCACTTGGATGGGTGACCGTCTGTGTCTACCGAGTGCTGTTGGTAAGCGGGGTGCACTGAGCCTTTTTGGGTCAAATGAGAAGCTACTCGATTCAGAAGTAGCGGATCCGGTCACGAAACCTGACAACGGCCGAGAGAGCGGTGTGCTGACCACATGCCTCTCCAAATCCGCATCCAATGACGCCTATGGTCTGAGGGTGACAAGGCGCTCAGTCGGTATCATTGGATATTGCGGGGCCTGTTCATACGGACTCATTATACGCAGAGGATTTCGTTCCAGTACCGATTACGTGGTAATGCTAAACTAGATTATTTGACACATTTTAACTTCAGGTTTACTAATTAATTCACTCCTATTGCAATCTCTTCGCATAATGTAAGATCCGTCCCGATAGCTGAGTGATCAGCGTGACGGATTGTCGTCCTACGCCCCCGAGTTCCATTCCCGACTGGGTTGGAGATTTTATACGCTCAGGGACTGCGTGTTGTGTTGTCTTCATCATCGTTTCATCCCCATCCGGAGCGCTGGTCGACCAGTGTGGCGTCGAATATAATAAGACGTGCACCAAGGCTGCCGGACCTGCCCCGCAAGGGGCCTCCCGGCCAACGACTCCAAACGTTCATTTCAATTTTCCACATATTGTAAATTGACATTTATTCCGACCGGATTTGGTCCTTCATCTTTATCCAGGAGCTATACCAACATGAAAGAAAGACAACAAAGTGTAAAAAAAGGAGCAATGTCGAGAGCTCATGTGATACAATAATCGTAATTTGGTACTTACAGAAGAAAAAGAACAAATCCTGCACATGTCATACATCGTGCAAGATGAGAATAACATCCTTAATAAAGGCAGAGTTACTGTGCACAACAGAATACCAAAGCTCGACGACGGGATGTTGCCCATTCAGTGGCAAATGACAAACCGAACCTTACGATTTTAGGTGCTTCCAAAACAGGTTTGTATGGTACTAGACCAAAGAAGCTAAACGGGAAAGATACAACCTTGGCATTTATCGCGTCGACTGAAGTAAATTCCTAAAATACTTCACACAGAAACATGGGTCTAACCGGATATCTATAAGCATACAAAATACGTTTCTACAGTGTATCTTTTTACATTTTGTACTTTATTTCACGTTGGTTTAGTTCTAGGATGAATGCCTAAGACCTAAATCAGTCGGAATAAATAGGATTTGGCAACACAGCTCTGTGTCGCGCGTTTTCTACGATATATTTCTGCTGCTGATTGTCGTCTGAAAAAAGAAATATTTCGTGTTCACATGTATTATTAATTAGTTTTGGAAATTTGTAGTAAGTTACTGTGGGGCCAAACTGCTGAGGTCATCGATCCCTAGGCTTACACACTATTTAATGTAACTTACGCTAAGGACAACACACACACCCATGCCCGAGGGAGGACTCGAACCTCCGACGGGGGGAGCCACGCGAACCGTGGCAAGACCCCCTTAAACGGCGCGGCTACCCCGCGCGGCTATTGATTAGTAAATTTTTTTCTTTTGCCATGCTTCCTAGCATTATGCTCCATTTACATTACTGCCAAATTCATGCCAATTGTTGTTCCTGCAGACTATTAAGTAACTCTACAGATTGACTCGAACCCACAGCTCACAGCGGCAAGATTCAAACCAACTTACAGTACTTAAAAACGATCTCGAATGGAAAAAGAAAAGAAAACAATATTGTCAAAACGACAGTGCCCAATAAACACTTCTCTGGTTTGCAACGAATAAAGCTCGATACGTGTGGTATGTTTACGATAGTTACAACGCTGTCAAAAATTATTTCTGCAAAAACATGTTAGAAAAGAGATGAGAGTGCCTTGATCACGTGAACCTAGGGCAATAGTTGGCCGTGCTACTTTGAGTCATCCCAGTAAAGGTAGCTTTGATTACGAAAGAAAGCTAGACAGGACGATGGTTTTCTGTACTGGAGATGCAAAAGTCGACTCTGTGTTTCGCCTGTGTCCGTGTGCGTGCGCATTCTTCCTGTGCAAGTGTGTTATTTATGCATGGCTACGGATGTGCGGGTTCTTCAATGCGCGTGCGCCGTGTGTGTGTGTGTGTGTGTGTGTGTTTGTGTGTGTGTGTGCAGGGTAGAGAATGGAGGGCGTTACTGCCCTCCTGCCTCTCGATCAGGATACGGGCCGTTTACTGAATGTACTCCCGGATTGGAAAGTTACATTGTTCCGTTTTCCGCTGCACCTGTTTCCCAATACCACTCACACGGCTCCCCCTATTTTCTATCGGGACTCCTTCGAGCTGCAGCGAGCCTGAGAGACTGCTTTCCGAATTCAATACAGCCGGACGGCTGGCAATCTCCACCAGCTGGGACCGAACCGGGATCCAGCCGCGCAGTGCACCGCCTAGCCATCCTTGTCACGTAGCTCCGTATTGTGTCCGTGGAAAAAAAAAAGCGTAAGGCGATACGTCACTGGCTACGGTTTGTTCTGTCCCCATGTCGAATATTACAAAAATACAATGTGCGTGGAGCTGACTTCGCTACGCTGCACTGCAGTATGTTGCACAGCAGTATTTCAAATGAAATTTTAAAGACAGAAATACTAAAAAATAATACATTTTTTCTAGTGAACACAAAGTTTCTCTTTTATGTTTACATGAACACGTGTGGATACACAGAGGTTCAAGTGAATATATCGCTTGTAGGAACAGAGCAGCACATGTGGGCGCATAGAGAAGTAACATTAACTCAGCAGATTCCGTCCTAAGGGCACACTTAAACGAAACAAAACCGCTAAAAATCCATTCAGTCATGTTGTAACCCCGGAAATGCATATCCTCCTTTTTCCGTCTGTTGTACTATAAATTTTTTCCTTATTTTGTTACCTGAAGATATGACATTTCTGTGTCTTTATATATTTTAATTGTTTTACAATTTGTATATATATATATTTATACATTTATGTCGAAGCATAATTGGTTTGTTTTGTAAATATTATTTGTATTTTTATGCTGGGTCTTGCCTAGGGAAAACTGCTATCGAACGATTACATCGATAGGCTGTGTGGAGAACCAAAGTGTTTACGATCTTGAGTAGTGTTAACTCTGCCGCGTGGAGCGCGGGCAGAGCTGAGTCTAGCTGGAGTAGGGCGATGGAGCAGGTGTGTTGTGTGACGCTCCCGCGAGTTGCCGCGCTTTCGGGGTTTGGCAGCATGTAATAGCGCTCGACTTGCTATGATAGTATCTGGCACGGTGTCGCGGACGCGAAACATTAGCTGGCACACATCAAGAGCCCGTTTCGCCTGGTGACCGTGTCGAGAAGAAGGCGCGCCGACATCCAGCTTCTGCAACAGCGACGGCCGACAATAAGTGATGGTCGCCACCTCCTCGATCGAAGACTTCAAACCTTCAATCAACCAACAAGGAATACTGAAAGCACGTAAAGTTTTAGAACTGTATGGCCGACCTCAGCTTTTCAAACTGTTCCATTTGTATCACTAAAATGCAGCAACTTAGCATGAACCTTTGTTGCTCATTGTCCCAATTGCATTACCAAGCAGGGCCCCTTCCTTTTCCGAAATGAACCCGTGTGTCGTTGATATTCAAACGCCAACATTAAAGTAATATCATTCCATTTCACTGCTTTAATTTCAAAGTTCAGTTAAAGTAATCATAGCTGGCTACAATATTTAGATTGCATAAGCACAAATTAAGAGTACGAGTTTTGTTACCATATTTTAGCTTACCTGTGACTGCCGCTCAGCTTGGTACGTACTGAATTTTACTATTGTTAACTGTTCAAAATCATTTAATTCAAGTTCAAAGTTAAATGTCTTATTTTTAAATTGCGTAGATTCAAGTAGCTTTTGAGATGATTGTTGAGGTAGCCCAAGACTAACCTTATTTTACTTAATATCATAGTGCTTCAGAAGCAAAGTTCACTATTAATTTCAGTCACTAAATTAACTTTCAATTTTCCGGTTTTATTAATTCTTTTGCTAAATTAAGTCAGAGTGTAGCGAAATTTATTACTTCTGACAAACATATAGTTTTCACACAACACGTGTCAACCTTCAGTTCCCACGCTTTTAGTACTAGTTATATGTGCATTAACCATTCTTTTTCAGTTATTGTATTAGTTGTCCATAGGACTGGCGACCGTAATTTTCCCCAAATCTTACGTTTCTAATTAACGCCAGTTAATTGTTAACGTAACTACCGCACATTTACTTTCTTCATGAACTTTACCCTTTTTCAAAATTAATTTCTACCAATTTTATTTGCATTTTTCCTTTCATTTAGATGTAACCCTTTGCTCCCTCTTTACCGACAGATTAACTTCGGTGACCATTGATTTTCCCTAATTTCCATTAGGTACTCGCGGTATAATTTTTCACTGTCATTAAGGTCGATAAGTGAGGGGGAGGTTACAATGCAACACAACGTAAATTGGAAAACATATACTCAGTATTAGTCTATACAATACAGGGTGTATCAGGTGTAATTGAATATATTTTTATATGCTGTACCTTAATATGTACACAAATCAATGTATTGGTTGTTCTTTCTCTGCATAGATCAGTCTTACCAGAAACATCTACAAACTTCAAGACCTGATAAGTGTGGAACCGTGTGACCGCTCCGGTCGCAGGTTAGAATCCTGCCTCGGGCATGGATGTGTGTAATGTTCTTATGTTTAAGTAGTTCTAAGTTCTAGGCGACTGATGACCACAGATATTAAGTCCCATAGTGCTCAGAGCCATTTGAACCATTTTCTTCAATACCTGATGTTTTCTGCACGTCTGTAACTGCACCATTAGGTGGACTGTACCTGTCAATACAGACTAGCAATATTGTTTCCATACGTCATACTTCAACAGCTGACCTGTTGTTCAGGGGAAATTAAGCGTTAATGGTTGGCTCGTGTCACACGTATCCAGAGGTACTAACCTACCTAAAAATATACTACTCCTAATAACTACAATTATTAGTCGGCAAACGAAGTAATTACTGATTTAATATTGTTCAGTTCGCCGTCCTCAGTCTCATTAGAAAGAAATGCACTCTTACCCATTACACACTTTATAGCTCAGTCACCAGTAATAATACTGCTGGTTTAAGCAATCGCACAAAATTTTGCAAGATAGACACGTGTAAAACACCATTGTCATCTCCTCTGTTACACACTAATACATTACACACGCATTCATCAAACTCTTTCACATCGAGTGACATAGCACTACGCTTGATGCACTGGGTGGAAGAATATTGGGAATAGACTGACAGAACGGCCAGTTTAGGATTGAGAGACGTCCAGAAAATTCTACGCCGTTTCCCTAGCTATCTAAAGGTTGCGTAGTAAACAATAAAATTTCTCCTAACACTTTATATGTAGGGATAGTAGACTGCAGAAGTATAGGATATGAGGATACGGTAGTGGAGCTGGAAGGGGAGTTGGATAAGATTTTCTGGGATATGGAAGCGTTATTAGAAATGTGCTGCAAAAGGAACACCAATCAGAATTAATACCAGCTCATGCATTTTACTAAAGAGAAACGAAGATATGAGGAGATTTAGTTAGAACCTTTATTGTAATCATGAGCACAATAACAATGTTACGGGTACAGACGATGTAGAGCAGAATAGCTAAACCAATTAAAAACCAACAAAATATTTTGAGACTAAATGAATAAAATCTATGCACCAAAATATGTAGACTCTGATGGGGACGCCGACGATCTCTTTGAAGAAGCTGCTGTGTTCTTCAGCAGAAGGCTGATTTTTGTAGATCTTCTCGCTAGTGTATGCAGGGCTGGGATCTTCATTTCTGTATAACTGCTGCAGCCTACGTCCATTTGAACCTAGTCACCACAGTCAAGCCTTAGTTCCTCTTTACAATTTTTACCCCATAGACACTTTCCGTTATCATACTAACGATACCTGGTTGCTTAGGGTGTGTTCTATCAACTTTCCCATTATTTGAATCAAATTGTGGGATATATTTCTTTTCTCTCCAAGTTGACTGAGTGCTTTCTTAGTACCTACCCTATCTGTCTAAACTTCAGCATTCGTCTGTAACATCACATTTTACAATCGTCTAATCTTTTGTTGTCTGAACTTGTGACAGTCCACGTTTTGCTTCTGTACAATTCTGTATTACAAAAGCTTTGAGAAAAAACTTAGTACACATGAATTTATATTAAAAGTTAACAAATTTCTCTTTTTCAGAAACACTGAATTTTCTATCCTCTCTACCTCGACAATCGTTAGTTGTTTTGCTGTTCAAATAGCAAAACACATGTATTACTTTTAGTGTCATTTCATAATCCAAATACCCAAGTATCGCCTAATTTACTTCGATTTCATTTTTGTATCCATTTCCTATTTTTGTTGATAGTTACCTGATAACCTTTTCGCAAGATTATATCCACAATATCTTCCACTTTATGGCAGTTAGTGTCACCAAGAGATGGTAATAGTAGATATGAATGTGAAAGTGAGACAAAAATTATAGAACGAAACTTTCTGTGTGATACTTTGGGGCCGAAGGAGGTAATCACAGCCATCGCGCAGTAGTGGAATTTGCAAGGAGGAACTAGTAATTCTTTTTTAAAGAAATCATATTTACGCCAGTGGCTCTTAAACTTTTTAATTCTACTATTGCAATTTCGGCCTTAGGCCATCATCAAGGGCAGATTTTTGGCTTTAAGCCATGTCTTCTTTATACAAGCTGACACAATCGAAGCAACGGTCAATGATGAAATAGCGACACATAGTGTCTCCTGTCAAGGTGAAACCCAAGCAAATTCCGTTACAGCGCAAGATCAGGGCAACTGTGTTCTGAAACAGGGCTGGTGTTATGCCACGAGAAACAACAATCAATGCAGAAATCTACTGCGCATCCTTGATCAAACTCCGACGTGCGATTCAGAACAAAAGACGCGGCTTGTTGGCAAAGGGAATTTTGCTCCTTTATGATAACTCAGGGCCTGACATTTCTGTTCGCACTCGGGAGCTGATTGACTTTCTCAGGTGGGAAGAAAAATAAGAAACGTATACAATATCTTAAATTAAATGTAGTTTAAAAAAATTGAATGATTATTTTCATCATAGAAACCCTTACTTAAAAAAAAAACATCACTCCTACTTATCGCAACGGATGTCCGTTTGCATCTGAAATGATTTACTCCTGTAAACTGAGCAAATTTCTCATCACTGAATGTAATCTTGGATCCGATAAGCATCATCTACATCACGCTTAACGGGCATGACACATACCATAATTGAGAATTCATTTGTAATCTGAAGTAATTGATTGTTCGTAACCGGTAATACGTCGTTCCTACAAAACTTTGTATCAGTACGGCAAAACAGCCACTTGTCAAGATGTGCCAGCACGGTAGCTCAGCGTGTTCGGTCAGAGGGTTAGCTGCCCTCTGTAATAAAAAACTGAGTTAACCGATCAACGACGAACTTAAACGGGTGTCTTACGACGTCCGCCCCGAGCAGATGCAACGAACGAAAGCGAACAAAATGAGATTAAAATGTGGTCAGTGCGAGAGAATGTCATTATGAAGGGCCCGGGTTCGATTCCCGTCTGAGTTGGAGAATTTCCCGTTCAAGAGCTTAGTGTTGTGTTTTCCTAATCATTGTCATTTAATCCCCATCGACGCGCACGTCACCGAAGTGGCGTCAAATCGAAAGACTTGCACCCGGCGAACGGCCTACCCGACGGGATGCCCTAGTCACACGAAAATTTATTTACTTCTGGAAACAAAATATTAAAGTAATAGAAATCCTTTCTGTCCGTACAATTCGTCAATTCGTACGACATGTGAATTGATTCACATCGAACATAGTTGAAGGTACAAGATAATTTCTCTTGTTATTTCTGTGCAAGACATTATTCGAGACATGGTTACTCACTGCAACCGCCATGAAAACGTATTTTGTATGATATTAAATCGATGAGGTAAGAAATGGGAATAAGATTTGCTTTTGACTTTTCATTATTAAATACCTACGAATACAGATGTTTAAAATAGAACAATAAGATTAATATTACATGAACCATGTGATACACACGTCACAATCACACAAAGACCTACTCTTCAGGACAGTCAATAAATATACAAAGTGCAAGAAACCTTTTGTGAATGGAATGCTGGACTGCTAAATACAGCATGTAAACAGAACGTAATCTGTTCCACATTAACGGTAACCTTTAATACCACTCTGCTATTCATTGTGCTTCCGTTCCCTAGGATTATTACTTTTCCAATATTGCTCACCAAGTTCGTAAATACAGGAAACATTACCTTATCTCCCAGAGTAGACTCGTGGTGAAGAGTTGCGTAAACTTCTCATTATCACTTCACGAATGCAAACCGCCGGCTGCTTACATACGTAGCTCTCCGTCTTTCTCAGTATAATTAGATGCAGCCGCACTCATTAGCACACCGTGTCACACACATGCTGAAGGACACCTTCACTCCAGAAAAGGGTCGACCGTAATAGAACGAAGAATAAAGCTTTGTTCCCCTTCAAACTTGTAAGCCTTGCAGGCCATAGTCCTCATCTCTTGGTCGTGCGGTAGTGTTCTCGCTTCCCACGCCCGGGTTCCCGGGTTCGATTCCCGCTGGGGTCAGGGATTTTCTATGCCTCGTGATGACTGGGTGTCGTGTGATGTCCTTAGGTTAGTTAGGTTTAAGTAGTTCTAAGTTCTAGGGGACTGATGACCATAGATGTTAAGTCCCATAGTGCTCAGAACCATTTGAACCATTTTGCAGGCCATAACTTCGGCTTCAATCTTCATTGTCTGAGCCCAGTCTCACCTGAGATATCACAGTCAAGACAAAGTGGTACAGCAGAAGCATCAGTGAGTGTACAGACAATCGATTAGTGGGCACAAATATGACAGCCAAGATTATTCGTGAGTAGCAGATAAGTAAAACATCATTTGTGGAAGTTGGAACATTATAAAAGACTATTTTCATCCTTAACATAAATTATTGGTAGAAACATATAGAAACTATGCTTGGCAATGAGCTATTGGAACAGGTGAATACATTTTGTTAAACTTCGCATGAGATGTGGACGATCAAAACCATCATCAAGTTGCATGTGATCATCTACTCAAGTAACTCGCAAGATGCAAAGATACGCTGGTGTCGAAATTTAAAGTAACAAACGGAAATTTTCCGAAGTTGCATTTATTTTGCCACGAATCAGTATAAACAGGTGATGGTACAGTAGGGTCATTGTAAAAAATGGAAATGAAGTCCTATGCTTCTAGACAAAGCATAGGGGAACGATCCGGTAGACCCGCAGCGCCGTACTAGGCAATGTCCTAATGGAGGTGGTTTGCCGATGCCTTTGTCCGACAGTAGTGGGGATGAATGGCGATGGTGAAGACGACACAGCAACACCCAACTCATCTCGGGGCAGGTTAAAATCTCTAACCCCGCTCGGAATCGAACCCGACACCTCACGATTACGAAGCGAGAACGCTACCACGAGACCACAAGCGGTGGACTTATATAATGCAGAACATTAATAACTGTTGTGTGCATTACGGAAGACAAAAATGTTTTCCGTTTCTTCCAACTTAACGTATTTGCACACACATTCCGACAACTGCTTAATGCTTTTAAACAACTTAAGGGAATTCATCCAGGTAATATTTACAGCGACTGCCGATATTTCGGCGGGAGTACACACGGCCATTTTCAAGGCACAAACTGCAAAGGACAGGCGATGTACAAGCAAATCTAAAACCTCGGTTCTCGAAGTAATTCAGGAAAGATAAAACAAACACACACACACCCACACACACACACACACACACACACACTTACATACTGAGCACTAGTGCCACCAAATAGGACCAAAGTCCGAGGATCGATAGTGAAAGACTACGAACTAGCAGGTGAGGTAACATTGACTCAGTCACCCTGTTTTTTGACAAGGGAGAGAGCAGGATTCCAAGCAGAGTTTAAACAAAAACCTCCATCCCTGTTTACAAGGTTGCTCGTTAATTTAATCTCAACAGCTTCCTTAACAACTCTGTCCCACTAGCTGGACGTGCATGCCAATATTTCGGTATTATTATGTAACATAGGGGGACCAGTATCCAAACAATGCTCGGCAATAGCAGATCTTTATTTTACAGGCCCGCCTTGATCACACAAACTTTTACACTTTCCTATCACCGGTTTCGGTTTAAAAAAAAAAAAAAAAGCTGTGTGCAACCACCTAAGTTTGGTTTGCTTACGCTAAATCTATAAAAATCCGGGTGCTGCATAAGAAAGATAAGAAGTGTTTACATGATTAAGAGCAATGTATACCAGCTATACATAGCATAAAATATCCTGATGTAGTATCAACGTCACACTAAACATGTAGATACATAGTAAGTGCTGGTGATGATCAGAATGCGTGTGGTATTTATACAAGGAAACAGACCAGCAGAGGCACTATACCTAGGGTACATGATTAACCAGTATAACGAATGTATAAGTTAAAACGCGGTAAACGTAGTCATTAACTAAAATTACTTCAGATGGCAAAACGAGCGTTTGGAAAGAAAACATGTACATACTGGAATTAAATCGATACTTAAAATTCATATAAAAAGTGCAACTACTAATAATTAAAAGCTCCTACCCCGTCAAGATAAAACATACCACTGTATAAAAGCCAGTGTAAAAAGTATAAGATTAAAAACATCTCTAAAATTATATCTTCCAGCCTGACAGATCAGTTACCGTAAACGTAATTGTAAGATAATTAACGAAGCTGTGACTGTTAATTAGAAGTTAAAAAATCAATAGTCGATAATACATCTGGAGTGTAGTCTCGATGGCGGTAGGTCGTGTTTTCTCTGTATGGCGGTCTTGTTTTCCTGGGGTGGAACTTCGGAGGAAGGCCAAGTCTCCACGTCGCCAGCGGCCGGCGCACACGACCGCACACCAGTCAGCTGGGGCGCTCGAGGCTGCTCAAACTGGTAGGTTTCCGAATACATGAAAATAAACATTTAGGTTAAACTCATTCTTTTAATTTAGCAGTAATTCCGGTTGCCGTTTTCTGTGCACATAAATCTCCGTTTCCTCGAGTAGGTTTAGTAACTGTCCCTTTGACAACCTGTGCAACACTTTCATATTATTCTCTACCTTTCCTACCGCTGGCGACGAGGAGACAGGGCCTTCCTCCTCAAGACCACATCAAAACTTACTAAAATATCGCATTCATTCGACCGCATTCCCTCCATTCCTTTGAAACCCGCCTGTTTCTTCAGATATGTTGATGACACTTTTGTTGTTTGGCCTCGTGGTAGGGAGAATATGAATGCCTTTTTAGAAATTCTGAACTCGATCCGCCTGAACATTCCTTTTACGATGTAGGTGGAAGAGGAGGGTTGCCTTTCCTTTCTTGACTGTCACCATACAGTTCAGCGTGAAGGCGTATTTCCCACCTTGGTACGCAGGGCACATGTCATTTCCGACACTGAGACTTTGCCAGCTGAGTTGGCCCATCTTGAAGCTACATTTCGTCAGAATGGTTAAAGTGAAAGACGAACTGAACGTGCCTTGCACTATCGACTAACTGTGCATCGGCTGACTGACGAAAATACTGAGTCCACACCTAAGTCTACTGTCTTATTGCCTTAAGCAGGAAGCACTTCCAACAAGATCGGTCGCATTTTACGGAAATACGATATGCTTTCCGACCTTCCCTTCATCTAAAATTAAAGTGCTTTTGGGCACTGTGTAAGGATGATCCTTTTTTTCGTAAGACTGGTGTATATGTTATACGTTGTGGCTGTGGCATAGCATACACTGGTCAGACTATCAGGACCGTGGAAGACCGATGTACTGAGAATGAACGGCACACACGATTGCAGCAGCCAAGTAGATCTGCTATTGTCGAATACTGTGTGGATAGTGGTCACCGTATGTTACATAACAGTACCGAGATATTGGCAAGCACGTCCAGCCATTGGGACAATGTTATTAAGGAAGTTGTTGACATTAAATTAGCGAGCAACTTGTAAATAGGCATGCAGGTTTTTGTTTAAACTCTGCTTGGAATTCTGCTCTCTCCTAACCTGCTAGTTCGTAGTCCTCCAGTATCTATACCTCGGACTTTGGTCATCTTTGGTGGTACTAGTGTTCAGTGTGTGTGTGTGTTATCTTTCCTGAATTACTCCGAGAACCGAGGTTTTAAATTTGCTTCTACATAGCCTGTCCGTTGCAGTTTGTGCCTTAAAAATGGCGGGGTGTACTCCTGCCGAAATATCGGCGGTCGCTGTAAATATTACCTGCCTGAATTCCCGTAAATTGTTTGAAAATTGTATACGCAAGGAGACACTGCTTAGTGTGCTCAGTATGAGGTGAGATCACCTCTGGCAGCAATACGGGCCCGACAACGACAGGGCATGCTGCGAATGGTGACATAATTCTCTTGTTGAGGCAATATATACCATTCTTGCTGCAGAGCTGCTCGGAAGTTTTGGTGAGAGTGGTTGGTGGATGCTGAAGTGATGCAGCCTGTCTCCCTAGTGCATCCCAGACAAGCGCTATGGGATTCAAATCGGGAGAGAGAGCAGGCCACGCCATGAGTGCAATATTTCCGTTTCAAAGAAAACATCAACCACCCGTTCTCTACGCGGTCGAGCATTATCGTCCATCAGTATGAAGTCTGGGTTCACACTACCTCGTAACAACTGCACATGAGGTCACAATATCTCGCCACGATATCTGACAGCAGTTAAACCTAGCGGATTCAGCCGTACAATTTCAAGACGTGATGTTCGAGAGTTCCACATAATCCCTGCCCACACCATTAGGGATCTATCTCGAAATCGGTCTCTTTGCACAGCGCTTGAGTCCCGAAATCGTGTTCCACGTTCCTCCCGGATGCGAATGCTTGGAGAATCACTCTAAAGACCAAATTGGGACTCATCTGTGAAAAGAACATTGGCCCACTGTTCGACGTCCACATGGTATGTTGACGACTCCATTCCAGACGTTCCCTTCTGTGAAGACGTATCAGAGGTACTTACACAGCAGGTCTATGACAATAAAAGCTACTCTGCCAAAGCCTTGTGTACACCGTTTGTCTCGATACATCACGTCCAGTGGATGCTGCGAGGTCAAATGCCAGTTACCGTGCAGCACTAAGGCGCTATTGTCTTGTCCTTACAGCCAAACAACACTCCTCTGTTTCTGGTATCACACATGGTCGGCAATGCCCTGCTTTTCGGGATAGGGTTTCGGTCTCTATAAATTGTCGCCACATCCCAGAAATAACAGAACGATTCACATTTAGCCATCGGGCCACATCAGTTTGCAGCTGTCCTGCTTCCATTCTTCTTATGGCTCTCCACTGCAGAGAGTCTGGTAGGCGCGTTCTTTGTGCCATACCGCCACGTCTGTGACTGTGTACACAGCGATTGTGATTGTCACTGCCCAACACACACTACCTAGTTTGTTTAGTGTCCTGACATCATCGATGGCATGTGTTTTCATTGACCGGAATGCCATTTTCTGTGCAAAACACCATTGTACGGACGTCTGTTGACAGTTTGTATGATTATACCGCGAATTAGACACAAGCGGGGAAATAATGGTTTGTTCTTTAATTTTGGACACCAGTGTAGTTCCAAACCATACATAAATCAGGATATTCGAGTAGTTAATCGGAAATGTACATTTCTTGAAATGTTTTAAAAAATGAGAATGTACACTATGTTAAACTTAGCAAGTAAATCAGCGTATTAAACAATGAAAATGATGCAGACTTAGACGGTCAGGTGATTTTTTTTAGCAAAGACAATTTACTTAACTCTGGTATTTAGGTCAAAAAAATGTTTTGGATGTTCTAAGGAGCCAAAGGATAAATAATTTCAAGTGCAATATTGCTGTTCCAAACAGCATCCCATATGAGTAATCCTGCTGCTTGTTTACCTGGGGTTGCTCATATTTTAGGTACTTGGGCTGTGCATAGGTCTGTTTAAGAAGAATCACTCGATGTACTCAGAGAGTCGAGCCATGCTTGTCTGCTTTCATGTCCCACAGTTAGTTCGCTGCAGATAACTGTAGCTGTGGTCCTGCAGTCATAGACCTATGCATTATCTATAATTTCGAATGAAAATGAAAAGAAATATAAAATAAAATGTGAATAAATAATTTAATAAAAAGGTTTCTGTTCTAATGTCTGTAACAGACGTAGACGACGGAGAATTGTGCTGAAAAAGTTTATTTAAGGAAGGGAAGCTCAAATAAGGTGGTTCTACGATAATAAAGCATAATACAGTCAGAATTACTCTTTAAAAATAGAGTAAAGTTTCTAGAATGAAAGGTCCCGAGTTCGAGTCTCGGTCCGGCATACAGTTTTAATCTGCCAGGAAGTTTCACAGTAAAGTTTTATTGAGAACATTACGAGAAAGATAGCAAAATTCCCACACTAAATAGTCACAAAGATACACATAAGCCAAGTCCATTTCGTAATCAAAATACACGAAATATTCATCAATTCAAAACAGCCCAGAGTTCAACATAGTGATTTAGAAATTAACACATACGATACAAAGAATGTTAACCTCAGTTCCATAACACAAGTGGGAAAAGGTAGAATCATACTCTGGAGCACATACAGACCTCTTGAAATATAAATTTCCATCAGAAGTTAAATTATGGTAGCAGCTACTCACCACCCAGAATGAAACACCTCCATAATCGAATACCACTCATTCACTCCCTTGAGCTCTTCAATCAAAAAAGTCCCCATCTACGCTTGACTTCCGTAGTGCTCCGCTGCTGTCTGCTTTTCTATTCGCTGAAGGCTGTCCCCATCAAAAATACACATTTCTCTTGTTCTACAGACATTATTTGACTCAACTTTACCATTTCCTTGATTAAACTAATACAATAAAACTAATATATTACAACATTCAATTAAAGAAATGTTATAAAGATTTGGTGACTCCCGAACCATTCACAATAAATATAAATAAAGGTTTGTCCACAAATAAATAAGCCATTACTCTTGTGGAAATATGCTTATGATAAATGATAGTAGACTGTCGTTAAATAATGTACAATCTGCCAACCACTCTGCCTTACAGCGGACATGAACTTCGATGGTAATTAAATTTATTTGTCTACCTGTGCGCACGGAACGCTCATCTGCTCTGTAGCTTGTTGCTATAAGGAATAATCATGTGACTGTCGAAAATCAAATTTCATTTGCCGTACTTGTGATGTGAAATTCAAGACAGTATCTTACCAATTTTTATAAAAGTTTCTCAGTACACAGCTCGTGATGTGCAATGCGAGTATGCGGACAGTCATGAAAGTAAATGAAAATGGGGCACTGATCTTGACGGCTAATAAATCTGAAGAAAGACTGCAAATTTAACTGTGCTTCATTAAGCCATAACTGCAATACACCTTTTCGTGAAGTTCTGTCGTTTGGACAATTAAGCAAAATATTTCTTAATAACTCTCCTGTGTACAACTGCCTCCGTTGCCACTTGTTTCGACTATGAAACTAGAAATACAAAATTCCTACTGCAAGCTTCAACCATACGCAATATTCTAACAATGAGAAGCTTCATAGTTATAAATATAAGAGACTGAGTTAATTTAAAAGTTAGCTTTTATCATTATCCATTAATACACTCCTGGAAATGGAGAAAAGAACACATTGACACCGGTGTGTCAGACCCACCATACTTGCTCCGGACACTGCGAGAGGGCTGTACAAGCAATGATCACACGCACGGCACAGCGGATACACCAGGAACCGCGGTGTTGGCCGTCGAATGGCGCTAGCTGCGCAGCATTTGTGCACCGCCGCCGTCAGTGTCAGCCAGTTTGCCGTGGCATACGGAGCTCCATCGCAGTCTTTAACACTGGTAGCATGCCGCGACAGCGTGGACGTGAACCGTATGTGCAGTTGACGGACTTTGAGCGAGGGCGTATAGTGGGCATGCGGGAGGCCGGGTGGACGTACCGCCGAATTGCTCAACACGTGGGGCGTGAGGTACATCGATGTTGTCGCCAGTGGTCGGCGGAAGGTGCACGTGCCCGTCGACCTGGGACCGGACCGCAGCGACGCACGGATGCACGCCAAGACCGTAGGATCCTACGCAGTGCCGTAGGGGACCGCACCGCCACTTCCCAGCAAATTAGGGACACTGTTGCTCCTGGGGTATCGGCGAGGACCATTCGCAACCGTCTCCATGATGCTGGGCTATGGTCCTGCACACCTTTAGGCCTTCTTCCGCTCACGCCCCAACATCGTGCAGCCCGCCTCCAGTGGTGTCGCGACAGGCGTGAATGGAGGGACGAATGGAGACGTGTCGTCTTCAGCGATGAGAGTCGCTTCTGCCTTGGTGCCAATGATGGTCGTATGCGTGTTTGGCGCCGTGCAGGTGAGCGCCACAATCAGGACTGCATACGACCGAGGCACACAGGGCCAACACCCGGCATCATGGTGTGGGGAGCGGTTTCCTACACTGGCCGTACACCACTGGTGATCGTCGAGGGGACACTGAATAGTGCACGGTACATCCAAACCGTCATCGAACCCATCGTTCTACCATTCCTAGACCGGCAAGGGAACTTGCTGTTCCAACAGGACAATGCACGTCCGCATGTATCCCGTGCCACCCAACGTGCTCTAGAAGGTGTAAGTCAACTACCCTGGCCAGCAAGATCTCCGGATCTGTCCCCCATTGAGCATGTTTGGGACTGGATGAAGCGTCGTCTCACGCGGTCTGCACGTCCAGCACGAACGCTGGTCCAACTGAGGCGCCAGGTGGAAATGGCATGGCAAGCCGTTCCACAGGACTACATCCAGCATCTCTACGATCGTCTCCATGGGAGAATAGCAGCCTGCATTGCTGCGAAAGGTGGATATACACTGTACTAGTGCCGACATTGTGCATGCTCTGTTGCCTGTGTCTATGTGCCTGTGGTTCTCTCAGTGTGATCATGTGATGTATCTGACCCCAGGAATGTGTCAATAAAGTTTCCCCTTCCTGGGACAATGAATTCACGGTGTTCTTATTTCAATTTCAAGGAGTGTAGAATCTCATTTGCTCAATATCTTTCCTCAAAACATGTTATTACAAAGTCCTTTTTAAATAATGCTGGCCCCACTACACAAGAGGCCTGCTTTCGTCCTGTTCAAACCAAGTATGTGGCGAGACTGTTCAACACACTCTGCCGCTGTTACTCTCAGAACGCAGTTAACGTCTCTGACCAACATCTCTGGCGTCAAACACAGTCTTACTAAGAATATGATTATATCGGTAATATGAACGTTGGGTACATTTATCAAATTCTCAACTTCATTCACACTTCTGTCCAAAACTTCCAGAAAATCTTCATGGCAAATAGGACAGTCCCCTTTCAAATTTTTGGTGCATCTTTTGAAAGCCCCAAGTGTTTCACCGAAGTGTCAAGTTCTGTTTGAGTAACAGGTTTTGCGTTGCAATCAGTATCGTTCTCCGAATATTTAGATTCACTACTCTCATGAATGAACTCTGGTTCAAAGAATTAAAATGTATCAATAGATGTTCGTGGAGAGAGGATCGCCAACCACAGATCATGAGACAGAGTTCAATGGCTGAATCTAAGTTTGGATACAAGATTTTGTTTACGTAACATATACTGCATGGAGTAAAGATCGTAACTGCTTGGCGCAGAGAAGCTTGCCCTATCAAACTCCTACTAAGCCAGTAACACGCAAAATGATGAGAAATATCTTCTGAAATCAGAATAGTTTGTACAAAAAATTGTGGAAAATATCCGTACGATATATAACGTGCATTCACAGCAGATCAGTATTCATATTAATCGACAACTCCACTCGAGTTAGCCATTGCTTTTATCATTCAGTCCTGTCAATGCAATATTTTGCATGTTGCCTCATTTCATACATAACAATTGTTAAGCAGCAATTATCAACGTTCACACCTAATTATCGCACTCCGATTCGTGACTGTGCACATCGCTCTTGCATGCGACTCACTCTGCAGACTTGATCAAAGTAACACATGCAGCAAAGTAACACATGCAGACGTAATTATTAATGTTTGTTGTGACTGTGGGGTATCGAAGTTCACCGGACAAAACGTTAGTCAGAGACGAATCGCTACGCCTTTACTGATGGCGCAGTGATGGAGTCACGTGCTCAACCACTTACGCTCCTCTATGTAAGCATAAGGCAGTAGCATTCAGTGAGACATTTATGTTTGAAGCTGACATTATATGTAAACATGGGTAACGTACGTGGCTACGAAAAACGGCGTCGGTATTGTGGAGACGCGTTTAATGGTTTGTGAATCAAAATCGCTTACAAAAAAGCTGCAGGCAGTGAATGAAGGTCGATCCCAACCTGTTAGCGAAAGCACGTTGCGACGGGAACTACATGCAATGAACATTTGGAGTGTGTCACCTCCCAAAGGGCCACTGCTCTCATAAGGACGCAAACAGGAAAGTTCATCGGGCTGGAAGAATATATGACTGGTTTTCTGAACACTCTTCCATCCTGATACATCGCTTCGCCTTTACTGATGACACAGTGATGGAGTCACATGAATAATCATCTGTCTTGAACCTCATAGACCATCTGTGGGGCATGTTAAAACAGCGGGTAAAACACCGACACCAGTTTCGCCGGGATTTGGTGGAATTGGTCGATAAAATTCTCAGTGAGTGGCTTAAACTGCACAAATTTATGAACTCACTTCCTAACCGTATCCAGACGGTTATCAAATCCAGCTGTGGGATTGCACGATATTAAGTGATGTTTGCAATGATTTCTTTGCGGGTGACTAATTATTTGTCTGGTTACCTTATGTTACTGAAGCATGGGAAACGTCCTTTTCTTCACTGAAACTATTGCAGTGAGATAAAGCTTAGGAAGAAAGTTAGACGTATCTCAGCATCGATCCAGAAATGAACAAAGAAAGTAACCAGAAATGCTACTTACGTGGTGATTTGTAATTGACACATAACTGAATATACACACAGGTTTAAGGAGCTACGAAAGGAGGACACCAAAAACAAAATAACGTAGAGAGAAATTAAGGCGTACTAAAATACTACCATAGAACAGTGCTATATATATCTGACTATGTTGAAGTGGGCCGTTTGTGCGTAGGTGTCCCTTACACAGGATGCGATCCAAAAGGTCACAGTTCATTCGTGTGCATTCCATTTCACTACGTTCGTCGGTGTTGTTTTCTACCATCGGTGTTTAATTAACAACGTCGCATCGCGCTATGCAGTGCTTTGACACTGGAATAGTGTAAAGGGGCTGCGGACGACAGTGGAGTACCTTATGTAAAAGTGTAGCTGGAAATGCTTCTAGTGCACGAAACATCCGGATTGAGAATCACTATGCTCATCGACTTCAGTCTCATAGTTACTCACAGGCGAAAAAGGTGGAATGCATCTCGTATCTCCTGGTCAAGATGTCTCGTTGTTAGTTTTCTCCATAACTCAAGGATATTTCACATGTACAGGTGTTGGTTCGACGCAGTGAAACGGTGCTTCTAGAGTGGAATCCTATGTTTGTATTTTAGTGGATGACTATTAAACTACGTTTCAGAGAGCTTTTAAGACAACACGTAACTAAAAACCTCGAAAGATGCAGTTTAGATTGGCACTATGCCCAGCGTCAGACCATCTTAAGGTTGCCTGTGCATTCAGTTCATACTACATTGTACAGACAAGCAGAATTTAAGTCTGGACATTGATGGAATTTGGTTAATACTGCCGACGAAAATTTCGTATACAGTCAGAACATGAGCTACTTAGCGTGCCAGTAGGCACAGGAATACTGTGATTCACTATTTTGGCTTACAGAGGCGACTATCAGCACTTTATCAAGTACAGTATATGTGTACACTGCACTGAAAGTAATATCTACTGCCACATCTAAATCTACAGGCCCACTTATTATCGCGTAAGGGTCGAAAACAGCATAGATTATTGTAGGAATCAATCCTACTCTCTAAGTCATTAAAACGAGGTGTTGTGCTCAGCTGTAAACCTGAGCGGCTGCTCTGCTAATGTAATGGATCAGAAGATGTAATATCCACGACACTATGTTCTAGCCACAAGATGTTAAAATGAACTAAGTGAACAAACTTCAACAAATATTATCGATACTACGTATAAAAGGACTGTATCGTGTAAAATTGACGATAGTTATTTCATTATTTCTGTAATAATTTAATTTCTGTGTGAATTAAAATTATTATCAGAGAAATACACTCATGTACAACGGCAATTATAATTTTTTTGTTATCTGTGATAATTGTGGTTCAGTTGTTCTTCCTGTGCTAACCGATGAACTGTTCGGACGTGAGACGTGTAAGGTCTGTAAAGAGAAAACCAGTCGAAGTGTTCGTACGCTTCTCAACAACAGATTCGGTGACCGATGGATTGGTAGAGGCGGACCAATTCCATGGCCTCCACGCTCTCCTGACCTCAACCCTCTTGACTTTCATTTATGGGGGCATTTGAAAGCTCTTGTCTACGCAACCCCGGTACCAAATGTAGAGACTCTTCGTACTCGTATTGTGGACGGCTGTGATACAATACGCCATTCTCCAGGGCTGCAGCAGCGCATCAGGGATTCCATACGACGGAGGGTGGATGCATGTATCCTCACTAACGGAGGACATTTTGAGTATTTCCTGTAACAAAGTGTTTGAAGTCAGGCTGGTACGTTCTGTTGCTGTGTGTTTCCATTCCATGATTAATGTGATTTGAAGAGTAGTAATAAAATGAGCTCTAACATGGAAAGTAAGGGTTTCCGGACACATGTCCACATAACATATTTTCTTTCTTTGTGTTGAGGAATGTTTCCTGAAAGCTTGGCCGTACTTATTTGTAATACCCTGTATATAAATTTCAATATATTGTATCTTTGTAAAGTGTATTATGACACCATAGTGCTTCGAGACTGACCCTTCTGTTGCCCGTTAATATATTTTTAACTGATACTTGATCACAAAATTATTAACCGTTTTATTACAGTACTTCGCGCTGTTGCTCCAGTCTCGTACATCGTACTGCAATTCTGAATAGCTATTCACCGTCAAGTTGATTGTTGAAATGTGGTAAGTCTTTTCTGTACTAATAATTTAATTTTCCCCTCAACATCTGTAGTATTACTGCTGACTCTTCCGTCTATAAGGGCAGTTTCCCAGCCCAGTGACAACAGTGTGTGCAGGACCTCAGCTGAGAAGCAGCAGCTTTAACAGTGTACTTCGTAAAGTAAAAAAAATGTGCATGTGAATCTCCACAAAATTGGACTATGTTTGGCGTTAGTGTGTGGATCGTATGAAAATAGAGATAAGAAATTGTATTTGTAAACTGGCTTCGGGTAAGCTATCAATATCCAATAACGTCCATAGAGTCTTCCATAACTCAATAATACCCGAAAATTAAGAACTGCTTGAGGAGTGCCCACTGATGATAGCACAAAGTTGCTTGAAACATGTTTGGGTTTACATACTATAAGAACCATTGTCTGCGTAACAGGTGGACTTAATATCCGGTAATTTTGTCCGTCTGCAAACACGACTGCTACAAGAGCTGCAAAATCAAATGATGAATGCCTTACAGGAGAAACACCGAACAACAAAGTTGATCAGTTTTTCCCCTGTAATTGTCACTTGCTGCCGAAAGATATGAACCACCGCAAGGATAACGGATTCGCATGCGTTCAGGACAGTGGTTTAAGGTCCTGTCCAACCATTTTGATGTTTGTTTTCGGCGGTTTACCTTCATTGTGTAATGAAAATGATCCGACGGTTTCCTTCCTCATCTTTCACCAGTGCGAGTATGTGCTCCGTCTGTAATGGACCATTTCGTCGACTGGACGCAGAACCCTAACCTTCCATTATTTTTTCCCCCTGCAACATCAGTCCGCGTGCGATCTTTCAGTTCAGGTATTCCGTGGTTTCCCTAAATCGGTCAACGCCAATACCGGGAGGATTCATTTGAAGGACATGGCCGATTTCGTTTCCTATCCTTGAAACTTCCCGAAGTTGCATTCCGTCTCTAATGACCTCGATGGCGACGGGACGTTTCAAACCCTTATCTTACTTCCAGATCGTGTACCGCAGCTGACGAAAAAGGACGGATACAATTTTTTTGGAAATATTCCGATAACGTCATTGGTTATGGGCTAGAGTGTCAAGGCGACTGTGGATTTCTTACTCACCTTCTTGATCAATGTGCGATCTCTAGGCTCGTCCGCTACCACTAAAGCAACGTAAAGAGTTTGCTTTTCAGTACTTTTGTTCACATGAATACGGTAACCTCTTTAGCTCAAGGGAAGCGGAGGGATGAGAATTTTGTCCAGCAGTTGCTGGCAGAGCGAGCTCCTGCTTAGCAGCCCTCTGGAGATAGCTTCCTCCCTCCCACTACCCACCCCCTCTGTCGCCACCACGACACCACAGCCCTAATAGACGTCGCTGCCTCGCTCCCGGCAGCCATCACAGTACGGAATCTAATTTTCTCCGTGAGTGACTTCCGACCCTGTCTCACCACGCCCTGCATCACGTTGGCCCGTGTGCCTCCGAGGTGGCGGTTCTGCACCATAAACTCGTGTAACACGCATTGCGTTCGCCTGCTGCAGACTACATTTTGTATCCTCAGATCAGCGGCCAGGATACAAGTAAACCAATACTGGTGGGCCTACGCCGAGAGCAGGGAGTGTAGCTTGCAATGTCTCTAGTTCGTTTTTCGTATTCCACGAAAATGATGTTAGATTTACATTTTCATCGGGTGTGTCCTATTTCATTTTTCAAACAGTAGTTTTGAATTGTCAATATGTTACGCCACAGAAATTCTGAGTTCTGTGATCTTTCAACAAACATTCTGAGAGTAGCTAGCATGAGAATGAGATACTGGCTTTGTTACTGTGCGGATCGAAATGGCTTGCAGAGCACAGAGCTAAAGATAAAATGGTTCAAATGGCTCTGAGCACTATGCGACTTAACTGCTGAGGTCATCAGCCGCCTAGAACTTAGAACTAATTAAACCTAACTAACCTAAAGACATCACACACATCCACGCCCGTGGCAGGATTAGCCGGCCGGAGTGGGCGAGCGGTTAAAGGCGCTACAGTCTGGAACCGCACGACCACTACGGTCGCAGGTTCGAATCCTGCCTCGGGCATGGATGTGTGTGATGTCCTTAGGTTAGTTAGGTTTAAGTAGTTCTAAGTTCTAGGGGACTTATGACCACAGCAGTTGAGTCCCATAGTGCTCAGAGCCATTTGAACCATTTGAACCGAGGCAGGATTCGAACCTGCGACCGTAGCGGTCGCTCGGCTCCAGACTGTAGCGCCTAGAACCGCACGGCCACTCCGGCCGGTTGCTAAAGACATAGAGAAAGATGAACTGTAAATTACGATTCTGTAAGGACTAAGTCGACAACTGAAATTTTTGAGATAAAGCTTTTTTTTAATGCTTGCTTGCGCGTAATTGTGATGTGTTTCGAAGACGGGCGGTTAGTGAAATTTTTCTTTATTGGTTCAGATTAGTTGGTTCACTGTTCGGACGGGAGTAAGTGACCATTTCACATGCCTTGCACTCGGAGGTTATAAATTTTACCATTCCTTTACCATTTTAATAGTTAATGATATGGCAGAAAAATATTTCTTGTAAAAGATAATTTTTGTGATGATGATTGTAATAGTGAGACAATGTGTTTCAGTTTAGATCACTTTTTCAAAGGTCAATCATTTATGTTGAGATTTCAGCACCGTCTCCTCACTAAGGAATTTTATTTGCTGATTATGTGTGTCGCCCTTTGCAAGGGGCTGCACACAGCTGGACAAAGCAAAAGCAAAGCGTTCATAATGTGTTTCGGATAGCTGCATGTTCTCGCACTGCTCTGTGCAAGGCTGCCTCTCCTATTTAGCTAGGATACTGCTGCGCTATATATTTCACGTCCATCAAATCGAGCAGTATCAAGTTTACGTTGCCACAGGTAAGCTGCACAAAATTTCTTAGGGCCATTTACATTATAGTGAAGACGGTAAGATCATTTTGTTAGCTCTGGTTTCCAATTTTCAGTCAGTTGAAGTAAACTATATTTCAGATTACGTTTTCTATCTAGACAATTATTCTCACAGTGCAGTGTTGGTTATTTTTTATTTCAGAATTCGATTGGCAATTTTGTATAGCATTTTCTTGCTGGTAGCTCCTCTGTTGGAATTGCAAGTCGCGCATTGTGACGTCATGCATTGAAAAACTGCTCACCGTACCGCACAATACAGTTTCACGGGATAGCTTACTTAGTTTACAGTTCTTGGTTGTCTAATTGCTTGGGCAGTGTTAATGAAAATACAGTTATAAAGTTTCAGTTTTCCCGACTCATTTTATCAGATAGTGTTTTTGTAGTTACAACGCTTGTATGGTCCAGGAGAACAATTCAGATACGTAAGCTATAAAGAATAGCAGTTCAGTTTAGTCTAGTTTCAGTTCACTATATTAAACATAGAAAAGTTAAAAGTCATAAGCAGTGCAATATTTCACTGTGCATGAAGGCAATTGTTGCTTGAATGATAAATGGTACACAAAACTAACGAGCAAGTTCGAAAAAGAGTGCAAAATTACAGCCGAAATTCAAATGATAGTAAGGCAAGACATTTTTTTACCAACTAAACAAATCGGAAACTTATACAGCAATTTTTTTGATAAGTAAACTTTCTCAGGCAGTGTTGCTACTTTTTATTATAAGAAGATGTGAACTGAAATATTGCCTAAAATATCATAACATGAATGACATAAGTGCCTTCACGGAAAACGAATTGTTATTAAGGATTCAATGATCTACTGTACACGCGAGCAGATACACTGATGAACCAAAGTATTATGGCCACTGTCCACCGCGAGCCTGACTGCCGTGCACTGACATTACCAGCGCTTCAACCCATGAGTAGTTGACGATATACTGGACCGCACACCTCATCATGGAACGTGGATATCGGAGGCCTGCTCGCTCTGTAAAGCGTGATGAGCTTGGATGTGTGGCTGATATGGCGATGAAGCACAATGCTGGGGCACAGATATGTCAGAGCACACCATTCGGCTCTCATTGCTGAACTCGTGGCTTTGTAGCTGACGACCGCTACGTGTTCCCACGTTGAACCAATAACATCGACAATTACGACTGCAGAGGGCACGGGATCATCAAGACTTGAACATCTGTCAAAGAGAATGTGGCGCCTAGTCGGAGGAACCACGTTTCTTGTGACACCAGGTGTTCGATTACACTGCCACCTTGATCAAAACGGGCGCCGCATCAGGGACGCAGGTCGGAGAAGGCAGTATCATGTTGCAGAGTACATACATCTGTGGCAGTGATCGAAAGCACCGCGAAAGCTATGGACTTTGTGAACAATAGTGTGGACCGTCTGAATCCCTTTATCTCGATATATTCAGCAATGAAGATGGTATTTTTCAGCAGGATAACTGTCCGTGTCACAGGGCCAGAATCGTGCTACAGTGATTTGAGGAGCACGATTGTGAACTTGATCACCAAATTCGACTGTTCTGAACATGATGAAACAGATCTGCCAGGCTATCGGCTCTGTAACCGTGGATTACCTGCTAAAAACTTCCTGAAACCTATCAAGGACATGTCGAGTCCATCCTAACCAGAATAGACGCAGTGCTGAGTTAGGATAGTGGAAGATAACATTGTTAAACAAGCGGTCATAATATTTCGGCTCATCAGTGTGTGTCCAAAATGAATTCTGCAGTATGTGAGAAAGCGAGAGCAGAACATAAAGCTTTGTTTTCTTTTTCTACCAATACCTAACAGTATACACTCATTACTGACCGTTGGCTTCATCCAGAAAAGGACTATCAGACCTCAGTATTACATCAGTGTGTCTGTTGGGAACAGATTCGATGAATGCATCTAGTCTCCGTGCCACTTCTAGGTTGAATAATGAACATTACTTATACTCCTATTTGCATTATACGAGGGTAATCCCAAAAGTTAGGTCGCCTATTTTTTATAAGTTCATAGACCTGTTTATTTCTACAATGGTTTAATCAGTTTACAACTTGAACATTTAGCTATTTTTTGATATAATCACCATTTCTGTCGATGCATGTTTGTAGACGCTGTGGCAATTTTTTAATGCCCATGTCATGCCAGCTCGCCGCCATGCTGTTCAGGAAGTTATGAACCTCTCCTTTCACCTCCTCGTCGGAGCTGAATCGCTATCCGGCGAAATTTTCTTTTAATCTAGGGAACAGGTGATAGTCACTAGGCGCCTGGTCAGGACTATAGGGTGGGTGGGTGATTAGGTTCACTGAAACTGATGCAGGAGAGCTACTGTTTACCGAGCGATGTGTAGTCCAGCGTTGTCGTGGAGAATGTGTACGCACTTGCTCAACATTCTTCTTCTCCGGTTCTGAATTGCCCGTTTCAGTTTTTTCAGAATCACACAGTACCTGTCAGCGATAATTGTGGTCCGAGCGGGCATAAATTCGACCAACAATACCCGTTTCCGATCCCAAAAAACGGTTGTCATGACTTTACCGGTAGACTGTTTTTGATTGAATTTCCGCGGCTTTGGCGAAGAAGGATGCCGCCACTGGTGGGACTGTTGCTTGGTCTCAAGTGTTAAGTGGTATGCCCAGGTTTCGTCACCTGTGACAGCTGAGTAAAGGAAGTTTCCTGTTCGGCTGCAAGGCGGTGAAGAAATGCGCCAGAAGCATCAAATCGTTGCCGCATGTGGTCTTCAGTCAGCATGCGTGGCACCCATATTGCGCACACCTTCCGGTAGTTCAATGTTTCCGTTAAAATTCTGTGAGCGGTCCTTCGGGAAGCCTCAGGAACCACTGTGCAGAGATCATCCACGGTGATCCGCCGATCTTCATGCATGCTTTGCTCAACCTTCAACACTGACCCCTCAGAAACTGACGGTCTCCCGCTCCATTGTTCGTCGTGAATTTCGGTCCGACCAGATGCAACTCTATACACCAATTACGAAAATTTTTGACATCCATGCACGACTCACCATACACTTCCGTCAATTGGAGATAGATTTCAATCGGCGCAGTGCCCTTTGCGTTCAAAAACCGAATAACTGCGCACAATTCACACTTGGCGGTAACATCCAACGGGAGCTTCACTCTCAACGGCTGCCAAGCCAAGAATGAGCGCCTCACCGCGGCATGCGCACGTCTACACACAGCGCGTGAAGCACTCTTCACAACAGTGTGACCAACTGCCACACAAACAGAGTTCTATACTTATAAAAAATAGGAGAACTTACTTTCGGGATTACCCTTGTACGTACCTTTCCTTACAGTCTCGGTCAATCTTTCTCACACGGGACACCTTTAACCTCGAATGCTAGGATCCTCACGAAACGATGCTTACACTTAATACTCGATCATAACAAAACGTCATTCGCATCCAAACCGCCGTAGGTTTCTGCTAGCGCCATCGAATGGTGGCATGTTGTACATAGCTCCAGCACGAATGTATCTCATTGAGGGTTCGCATGCAGGTTGCTGTGTAAACTGTGTACAGTAATATCATGAAGAGGATTAATCATACGAATGCGGCCCAAATATTAGGCACAAAATTGCGACATGCTCAATATGTAAATTAAATTGGAGCCGAGGAAGGATTACATAACACAACAATTCAGAAACATAATGGGGATGACACAGAAATACATGACGTTATATGGATAGATATACTGATTTTGAAGGACACGACGTCCATCTCCAGAGTAACAGGAACAGTCTAGTCAAAGTGAATACGAACCATATCCAACCAAGCAGTCGAGGCCTAGTGTATCAGAAGATATTATTTGGTAGCTTACTGGAGAACATTTATGCATAGTATTACAATCGTGGCATCAATTCCTACAGCAAACTAATGTGGTGCTCTGAGTATATTAAAAATAAACCAAATTGCAGATTAATTCTAAATTACGTGTGTAGCAACAGGCGATTATGAGCTCGTTTCAAAGGAAACAGACAGTTGCAATTACAAACTATTAACGAGCACGTAATGCCGCAGTTTGGTAGAGCGAGGCCCTGTGGATCTACAGTTCGTTATTGGTATCTGGAAATGTGAGCACTAGAAGCTGCTAAATGGTTGGCTTGAACAAACTTCAAAGCTTCGACAATCTTGAGGCCGAATATAGCATTTCACCCAGGCCTATTACTACATCTGTCACGGGTACCGACATTAGGAATAGAAAAGCAACTGGAATCACTCAACAGAGGAAAGTCCACTGGACCTGACGGGATACCAATTCGATTCTACACCGAGTACGCGAAAGAACTTGCCCCCCTTCTAACAGCCGTGTACCGCAAGTCTCTAGAGGAACAGAAGGTTCCAAATGATTGGAAAAGAGCACAGGTAGTCCCAGTCTTCAAGAAGGGTCGTCGAGCAGATGCGCAAAACTATAGACCTATATCTCTGACGTCGATCTGTTGTAGAATTTTAGAACATGTGTTTTGCTCGAGTATCATGTCGTTTTTGGAAACTCAGAATCTACTATGTAGGAATCAACATGGATTCCGGAAACAGCGATCGTGTGAAACCCAACTCGCTTTATTTGTTCATGAGACCCAGAAAATATTAGATACAGGCTCCCAGGCAGATGCTATTTTTCTTGACTTCCGGAAGGCGTTCGATACAGTTCCGCACTGTCGCCTGATAAACAAAGTAAGAGCCTACGGAATATCAGACCAGCTGTGTGGCTGGATTGAAGAGTTTTTAGCAAACAGAACACAGCATGTTGTTATCAACGGAGAGACATCTACAGACATTAAAGTAACCTCTGGCGTGCCACAGGGGAGTGTTATGGGACCATTGCTTTTCACAATATATATAAATGACCTAGTAGATAGTGTCGGAAGTTCCATGTGGCTTTTCGCGGATGATGCTGTAGTATACAGAGAAGTTGCAGCATTAGAAAATTGTAGCGAAATGCAGGAAGATCTGCAGCGGATAGGCACTTGGTGCAGGGAGTGGCAACTGACCCTTAACATAGACAAATGTAATGTATTGCGAATACATAGAAAGAAGGATCCTTTATTGTATGATTATATGATAGCGGAACAAACACTGGTAGCAGTTACTTCTGTAAAATATCTGGGAGTATGCGTGCGGAACGATTTGAAGTGGAATGATCATATAAAATTAATTGTTGGTAAGGCGGGTACCAGGTTGAGATTCATTGGGAGAGTCCTTAGAAAATGTAGTCCATCAACAAAGGAGGTGGCTTACAAAACACTCGTTCGACCTATACTTGAGTATTGCTCATCAGTGTGGGATCCGTACCAGATCGGGTTGACGGAGGAGATAGAGAAGATCCAAAGAAGAGCGGCGCGTTTCGTCACAGGGTTTTTTGGTAACCGTGATAGCGTTACGGAGATGTTTAACAAACTCAAGTGGCAGACTCTGCAAGAGAGGCGCTCTGCATCGCGGTGTAGCTTGCTCGCCAGGTTTCGAGAGGGTGCGTTTCTGGATGAGGTATCGAATATATTGCTTCCCCCTACTTATACCTCCCGAGGAGATCACGAATGTAAAATTAGAGAGATTAGAGCGCGCACAGAGGCTTTCAGACAGTCGTTCTTCCCGCGAACCATACGCGACTGGAACAGGAAAGGGAGATAATGACAGTGGCATGTAAAGTGCCCTCCGCCACACACCGTTGGGTGGCTTGCGGAGTATAAATGTAGATGTAGATGTAGATGTAGAAGATGATAATAATATATGTCCGAAGGCACAACAGCTTGTAGAAGAAGTGAACATGTTTATGACAGAGCAGAGTGTGGAGAAAGGAAATGTTTGGAACAGTGACGAGAGTCATTTCCAATATGAAATGTATTCATCGTCAACTCTGTCTCACAGAGGAGGGAAAACTATAGCTAGTGTCTTGCCGCCTCTATACAGCTCTACTCACAGCCACACAACTGATTTGGCTTTATCAATGACAAGCAGATATATTGTGCATCTGTTTTCAAGAGGTACAAGGCACTTCCGGCCCAAATATTTCAAAGGAACGTGAAACAACGTGCCCACGAAACATTCATGTGGAGGCAAGCAAAAATTAAATAATGACTAGAGAACACACGAAACATTTTCTAACCTCAGTCATTGGCGAACATGCAACAAGTGAAAAGCGCTTACTGCTGTGTGATCCCTGTTCAGGTCATATAGATTATACTCTTCTATTCTCAACTTTTCCAAACAAGGATATTCTTCTGAAGATATTGGCACCGAAAACAAAAAAGTATTGGCAGCCACTAGATGTTTACTTCTTTCGTCAGTATAAACTCTTTATCACAAGGATTGCTGATTTGTAAGACTACAATGAGCCAAACCACAAGATGTTCATGAACGTTATTTCATCAGAAAACTTCACTCTGTGATTTACAATTAATTTTCTGCACCAAAGTATACGCTTATGTTGCGATATACTTGGCGAAAGGCAGATTATGACACTGACGTCATTTGAGACTGTAACTAGTGTGGACGTTGATAATGGACTGCTTGAATGCGCAAGTGATTTTGAACGTAAACACGGGGCTTTAATGAGGTGTGCAAATTGTTCTATTCCGCTTTGCTTTAACCAGTTCATCGATATCGATATAAGCAGTATGAAATGTGTAGCATATGTTTATTTTGCGCTATTACAATTATTTTACCTTAGGGCTTTTGGTATTATTGATTGAAAATGTAATGATACACTGATGTTATTGAATTATGTGTAATTTACCTTCAAAGATACTGATGTTTTATTACGTTCTTTCTTTACATTCAAGAGTTACTTGTTGTAGAATGCAAAGTTTTGCGTCGAAATGATACAGACCACTGATTTTCTTTTTATGATCGAGGATTAATACAAGCACGGTTTTATGCGATTCCAAGTGCTCGAGGCAAAGGTGACCCCTATCAGTGGTTATTATTGAGGTCAGTATTTGTCTGTGGACCACAAATTAAATTCAGATGTAACATAATATTCACGTTCCCTTCATACAGCCTGTTCTTCCTTGATAATCCCTGTAAATCTTTTTTCTTTACTATTGTAACATTCTAACTACACTACTGGACATTAAAATTGCTACACCACGAAAATGACGTGCTACAGACGCGAAATTTAACCGACAGGAAGAAGATGCTGTGATATGCAAATGATTAGCTTTTCAGAGCATTCACACAAGGTTGGCGCCGGCGGCGACATCTACAACTTGCTGACATGAGGAAAGTTTCCAAACGCTTTCTCATACACAAACAGCAGTGGACCGGCGTTGCCTGGTGAAACGTTGTTGTGATGCCTCGTGTAAGGAGCAGAAATGCGTACCATCACGTTTCTGACTTTGATAAAGGTCGGATTGTAGCCTATCGCGATTGCGGTTTATCGTATAGCGACATTGCAGCTCGCGTTGATCGAGATCCAATGACTGTTAGCAGAATATGGAATCGGTGGGTTCAGGAGAGTAATACTGAACGCCGTGCTGGTTCCCATCGGCCTGGTGTCACTAGCAGTCGAGGTGATAGGCGTCTTATCCGCATGGCTGTAACGGATCGTGCCGCCACGTCTCGATCCCTCAGTCAGCAGATGGGGACGTTTGCAAGACAACAACCATCTGCACGAACAGTTCGACGACGTTTGCAGCAGTACGAAATATCAACTCGGAGACCATGGCTGCAGTTACCCTTGACGCTGCATCACACACAGGAGTGCCTGCGATGGTGTACTCAACGACGAACCTGGGTGCACGAATGGCAAAACGTCGTATTTGCGGATGAATCCAGGTTCTGTTTACAGAATCATGATGGTCGCATCCGTCTTTGGCGACGTCGCGGTGAACGCACATTGGAAGCGTGTGTTCGTCATCGCCATACTGGTGTATCACCCGGCATGATGGTATGGGGTGGCATTGGTTACACGTCTCGGTCACCTCTTGTTCGCACTGACGGCACTTTGAACAGTGGACGTTACATTTCAGATGTGTGACGACCTGTGGCTCTAACCTTCATTCGATCCCTGCGAAACCCTACATTTCAGCAGGATTATGCACGACCGCATGTTGCAGGTACTGTACGGGCCTTTCTGAATACAGAAAATGTTCGACTGCTACCCTGGCCAGCACATTCTCCCGATCTCTCACCAATTGAAATAGTCTGGTCAATGGTGGCCGAGCAACTCACTCGTCACAGTACGCCAGTCACTACTCTTGATGAACTGCGGTATCGTGTTGAAGCTACATGGGCAGCTGTACCTGTACATGTCAACCAAGCTCTGTTTGACTCAATGCCCAGGCGTATCAAGGCCGTTATTTACAGCCAGAGGCGGTTGTTCTGGGTACTGATTTGTCAGAATCTATGCACCCAAATTGCGTGAAAATGTAATCACATGTCAGTTCTAGTATAATATATTTTTTCAATGAATACCCGTTTATCATCTGCATTTCTTCTTAGTGTAGCAATTTTAATGGCCAGTAGTGTACTTTCATCTTAGTCAGGATAAATTTTCTTTAGATTCAGTCAAGTTTGTAGCAGCTGTTCTACTATGAGGTTCACCTAATAGTTGTAACATGACTGACACATATCGCTAAGCATTATTGTTTCGTTTTGTGCCAGTAATTTCCTGGTTAATTTACTGATTGTAGTAGCCATGTGTGCCTACGAGAAAGCTTAGCGCTTTTCCTGCTAGGAAGGAGTACTCTTCGTATGTTCTCTGTTTCTGTTGGTCGGTAGAAGGAAGTCGGCGAGCTTCATTAGGAGTGGTGAGCATCACGGGGCAGGTGGGCAGTTTGGCGGAAGCTGACGCTGCTGCCTGCACTGTGGTTTTGTTAGCAGTGTCGGCAACTGTCCTTCCTCAGGACAGAGGGAAATTGAGCTGCCTCTACCATCCCCAGAGAATAACTAAACGTGAAATACTTCTCTTCTCTGTAAGTACCTGAAAACACAGGAGGCTGTGACACTGCCCTACCAGTGTGGAAAACTCGGTTGCTTTTGCTCAAACATTTTGGTGTATCCAATCAAGTGAGTTGCGCCCACCACCGTGCTTGGCGTGAAGAGGATGACCAATTAAGGAGACACTGCTCCACAGGACTGCCAACGTTATGTTTGTTAGTGCACATTTTCTATATTAGGAGTGGAAAGTGTCTGCTGCATTTCCCTGTCTCGTGTCTCGTTTGTCGCATTGACATCGACATTAAGCTATGCGCTCATAGCTTTCTTCAGAAAGATTTAGGACAATTCATTTCCTGGCCACTGTGGCACTGTCAGGTGCTGACTGGTGCATGCTAACTGATTTTTTGGGAAATGTAAGTTTCACAATCGTAGTATTGTGATACATATCCTGAGCAGCTTTACTTACTTACTTTGGCATACACCTTGCGTTGGGTAGTTGCTTGTATATGTGGCCTTCTTTTGTCTCATCAACTTTGAACTCATGAGCTGCCCAGATCAGGAGATCCTGTATTTTCTCCATAGTCCTCCAAATAATTTATTACCTGCCACAGTGTTTGCGTCATTTAATAATTTCATTTGAACTTTTAGATATCTTTGCTCTGTGTTGATGTGAATTATGTAAATCATTTAGAACAAATCGATAACTGCTACTCTTAGTCTCGACTTATATTTCAAGATACCTTTCTGTCCTACAACCTTTCCATAGTAAGGTGACCCACAAATAATACATGTAACCTAGTGTGTTACTAAGTTGCTGATCTCCCTGTGACTGTGTTTTCACTGTGCACAGTGGTTAAAATGGATGATGAGTTATTTAAAAATTCAGAGAAGTGTACGAGCATTGCGTTTGCCCATCTTGTTTGATTGTCGATTTGTTGTCAAGTCTTATCCGTAATGGGTGCTATTGAACTCCGTGAGTGTTCATTTATATAGTGTAGAGTAATATCCGCCAACAGTTGCAACTAAAATTGATTTTTTGCGAGATGACTGATTTCGGGTTTGTGCCCATCTTCTTGTGATATACATTCATCATGTTTCCACATTCAGCGTTGGAGCTCACTTTAAAAAGTGGAAATTATGTGATGTGAACTAAATAGAACTGGAAGTGTTGAAGTGACATGTGTTGAAAATATTAGTGTTCTTACATATTGCTGTGGTATCCATATTGTAATTGCACATTTGTCACTTTTGTTACAAACACATTTAGATTTTGAGAGATTAACTGCACATTTGTCACCATAATATTTTCTTGAACTACCATATTACACCTTTACTACAGTAATGACACTTCAGGAGCTAATAACTGTAAATGAGAAATGTCTAATCCAGCTATTGGATAATACATCAGCTATATGTAGATACCCTAATATTTACAATATACGTCGCTTCGCCACTTCCAATTATTTGACTTGTGTCTGTTTAGTCAACATCACTTAATTTGTCTTTTACTCAAACAGTGAACTCCTACACCGACTGTGAAAACCTAAAAATGAATATACAATCACTCGAAGATGGGGACAAGACCGAAACCGATAGTGCCTTAAATAAATCACCTTCAATTGTGACTGGTAGCAGGTCTTTTTCTACACCCTCTAAAGTTTTGTTTTTTGACCTCAGAGAGTGGTTTCGATTTCCCCTTGGTCGATAATTTGATTTTCTGTTGTTTCATGATACCACTGATAAAGAAGTTTAAGTCTGAGATCACAGCTGGAATACTGTTGAACATTCTGCAACTGCACCTCCTTCCTGGGTGATGATTAGTGACTATATATGTGATACATACTGTTGTGTATAGGAATCCTGCCAACTCGGTTCGCTAGAAAAACAAACAACTCGTATTAATGAGTTTTATTACAACAAGAAAATTACAATACTTAATTTTGCTAAATGTGTCGCAAGCAAATAACCAGTCTTCTCAGAATAGACAAATACAAGTCTGTGCTACGTAGAGTACTAGGAATGTCGCTAACTTTGACATTGCTATCCAAGTGGGCAGCCACCTTTCGGGCACAGCGCTTACGTCCTCTTCACCTAGGGACCGCTGCTGTCGCGTTGTCGTCCTGGAAGGTAGGTCAGGCCGGTCGGTGTGTGATTGGCTGACTTCTTCTCTCAGTGTTCTCTTCTCTGTCGTTCCCGACTAATGTGCCGGCGCTTCACTTTACATCCTAACACATACTTTATTTTTAGAGGACTTAGACTTTTGTCGTACCACACCATTTTTAATCGCTGTTTCAATCTTCCCCTATCACATCCATACCACGTTATACTATAAGATTTTCATCTTTCCGTACACAACTAATGATTCGGAAGGCGTACACTTCCTACTCTTGCAATTTTTGAACTGTGTATTAGCTCACAAAATTTTCTGAGTATCGTGCCACGTCATAATGTAAATAGTCAGTAAACCGAGAAGAAGGCATTTGTAAGCGTGACCGAAACGCTGGTTCGTGCACGACAGTTCTTCACATTATGACGCGGTACGATAATTAGAAAACTTATATGTCAAGTGACTCTGGCTGCGGAATCCTACGCAATTATGTGTATTCCTTGTTACAAGATGAAGCTTACTTCAGTACACTATTTGTTTTTCTCCTCTCTTATTCGAGTTAACAAGTATATTCTCTCTCACAACGCCGTCTTCAATTCCATTCCCGACCACTGGGTTCCATACCCCATGATTATTATATTTTAATCGCCATTTACATTCTTCGTTACCCGTCCAATGCTCTCATAATTAGACATTGTACAAAGAAGTAATAGTCTTACAAAGATCCGAGAACATCATTGCTTCTGTTATTTGAAGCCTCACTAACTACGCAATATTTCAGAGTAGAAGAAATATACACTATCATGTCAAAAGTTGGTAAATTGAAAAATGTTGCTGTAGAACCGCTATAAGGTTTATAATTTATGCAGCAACCAGCCACAGGTATGGTTTAAAATATGGTACGGCTGAATTTTTGCGTTATTCATGGCCAGTCAGTAAAGTATTTTATATTACTGCTAATTACGTGTACCACAACTGTATATTAAATGTTGACAGTTTTATCACTGCAACAAAAAGCATTTATTGTTGCATGTAGAGAAAGTTTCTGATATGAAGTTTTTTATTGCCTTGATCACGTGGATGCACACTGGGTTGTTAGTTTCGACAGAAGTTGCCATCTTGTAATCTGCTAGTTTAAAAAACTACAGAAATGTTTTCAGTACATTGTAATGGCTATAATCGTAAAATAACGATTTTACATAATTTTTTTTTGTCTTACACACAGAGTACACGTTATGAAATCAGGCTGTGCTATAAATCACAGGTCGGTTTCTTACTATCAAAATGGTCTGTGTTAACTCCGCCATTGCCGGTCCCAAGCCCGGGGCCCCATCTCGCAAGTCATGGGGAAGGAGGAGGGGGAGGAGTAACAACCTCGTAAAAGAACCTGCGTCCATCTGGCTCCGGACGGTAGCACCCAGTTAGGGCCCCTACCTAGGGTTACAGGCGAAGCCCGGCCAACGGTCTCGAAGGCGGAAGAGGAACGTCGTTTCCCAACGGCAGAGAGAGCGGAAGAGCCACTGAAAGATATCAGGTAGCGGCTGTACTCCATGTTAGGGTCGGCTACCAAAGGCGTCTGTGTCCCCATGTCAGGGGCGGCCTGAACACATCTTCTGGGGCTAACAACTTCAGTCCTATAACTGGACGGACATGAGCCGTCCCATCAGAAAATTCTTTCGCTCATGGAATGGATCACACTATGGAATCGAGATTACCCCAGGGGGACAATCCCTCGTTGACCAAGGTCGACGCAAGCAGGCATTCGGATTCTGGGGGACCTACCAAAAAGTGCATAAGGGAAGAGTCGGAGCTCCTAGGAACCTAAAAGAAGAGTAAAACTAAAAAGACTTTCAGAATTGGAACCATAAATGTACAGACAATGATTAAGATTGGTAAACTTAAGCAGATAATAGATGAGATGAAAGAGAGAAGCATTGGAATATTAGCGATGCAAGAAACAAGATACACTGACGAAGACACAGTGGAGTCAGAAGGCTTCATAAAACTGAAGGGGAAACCAGGAGTTAAAGTGGTGAAGGAAAGACATGCACCTGGATGCTTTGGTACAGGATTCATAGTAGACAAGAGATACGAGAATGGCATAACTGAAATGAAGAGGAGATCAGAAAGGATATCAACACTGACTTTTCAAGCAGGGAACAAAAAGTATACAATAATAAATGGACATGCACCCAAATGACAAGAACAGGAAAGACAAGAGAGTTGCTGATAGTTTCTGGGAAGAGCTAGATGATCACTGAAAAACATTCCATATAGACATGTAAAGAAACTAGTAGGAGATTATAATGCACAGATTGGAAGAGAGAAGCAACATAAAGGAGTAGTGGGTGGGTACCCTGCACACCAGCGGACAAACCAAAATGGAGAAAGGCAAATTGAACTGTGTCGAGAACACAATATGAGATTGGTGACAACACACTTCAGGGCCAAACCGTGTAAGGAAAAGACATGGGCAAACCCATGCACCCGCCTTGGGGAATTTCAAATTGACCACATAGCAATCAGCTGGACAAATGCTCAAGAGATCATGAACACAAAGGTCAGGAAGAACACAAGAATAGTTTCGGATCACTATCTTACAGAAGTTAAGTGCCTTTGGATTCCAAACAGGGACAGACTGCCACAGACGAACAGAAGAACAGAAAACATAAAGATAGACAGAGACAAATTAAGACAAAATCGATCCAGATATGAGGAAGGAATTCAATGAATGGGACGACATGAAGCGAAATATGGCGAAACAGGCTGGGAAAGGAAGAAAAGAAACGGAAGCACTGGTGGTGGAACAAGGAATGTGAGGAAGCGGTAGAAATTCGCAGGAAAGCCTGGAGAGACTGGAGCACGAAGAAGGATCCGGAAAAATGGGAAGTTTTCTTAGGAGCAAGAAAGGAAACAGCCCGAACAATAAGATGGACCAGAAGACAGAAGATGAAGCAGGAACTGGACGAGATTGAGACCAACTTCAGGAAAAACAATAGCAGACACTTTTTGGGAAATTCAAAAAGAGTCTGATTGGATATAAGGGTAGAGAACTGTTTATAAGAGATAAGAAAGGGGAGCTGGCTGTCAGTGCGAAGGAGAACTGTCGGATTTTTGCAGAGCACTTTGACGACCTACTGAACTGTGCACCACCTGCGGAAGAGCTGGAACTGGGGACTGACACAGAAGAGAGAGATCCACGCCCTCCAACCAGGGATGAAGTCGCACATGCCATAAGCGATCTGAAGAATAATATGGCAACTGGAGAAGATGGTATAGCAGCCGAGATGATAAAGTGGGGAGGCAACAAAGCAATAGACAACATGACCAACATAATTCACCAGATCTTGGGAATAAAGAAGTTGCCAGAAGGATGGAAGAAAGCAATTGTAGTACCAATACACAAGAAGGGGGGCAAAAGAGATGCAAACAACTACAGGAGAATATCGCTACTAGAGGTCGGATACAATGTGCTGTCAAAACTATTACTCAAGAGAGTAGACGAACAGGTAGAAAGTACAGTTGGCGACTACCAAGCGGGATTCAGGAAGGGAAGAGGTTGTGTAGAACAGATATTTACCCTGAAGCAACTGATAGAACATAGGGCCTTAAAAAACAAAAAGACAGTAATAACCTTCGTGGACTTCACAAAGGCATAGGACTCCATCGACAGACAGACTCATGTTGGGATCCTGAAGAACAGAGGACTTGATGGAACTACAGAAGAACTCATAAAAGAAATTCTGACAGACTCAAAAGTAAGGGTGAGATTCAGAGGAGCACTGTCAGAAGAATTTGAGATCAAGACTGGTGTTAAACAGGGAGATGGATTGTCACCATTGTTGTTCAATATAGCGCTGGACGAAGTGATCAGGCAGTGGAGAGCAATAAATGAGGAAATGGGAATACCAAAGACCCATGTGGGGGACAAAAAGGACAACAGGGCTCTAGTGGACTGCCTAGCCTTTGCAGATGACATAGCAATAGTGAAACGGAAGAAGACGCAAAGACACAACTCGACAACTTAAGTAAGGTAGCCAGAAAGGTGGGACTGAGGATCACCTATAACAAGACAATGACATTAAACACCACTGCAAACTGGGAAACACCGGAAGGCACTGTGCAAATTGTGGACAAATTTAAATACCTGGGAGAATTTATAACAGGAAGGAACAGGAGCAAGGATGGAATAACAGAGAGGATAAAGAAGATGAGGTCAGCCTTCTGCATGACGAGAGAGGTATACAATAAAAAGTATATATCCACAGAGGCAAAGATAAGCCACTACAAGGCAACAGTGAGGCATGCAGTATTAAATGCAGCTGAGAAGATGACACTAGGAAGAAATGGGGCAGAGCAACTAGAGAAAGAAGAGAGGAAAATACTGAGAAAAATACTAGGTCCCAAAAGAGGTGGAGAGAGGTGGATGCGAAGAACTAGGGAAGAACATGAGAACAATATCCGGGGAAATCAGACTCAAAAGGGCTAGGTTTGCTGGGCATGTAGTTAGGATGAGTACGGACAGAATGACGAAGAGAGTGTGGGAAACAACAGGGAGGACAAGGGGAAAGACAGGAACCAAGTGGATTGTTGAACTTCGGAAGGACTGGTTGGAATTGGGAATCAAGGTCGAAGGGAAGGAAAATTGGAGGAACAAATATACACCGACAAACATGCCGGAGATCAATGACAGAGAAGAATACAGGAAAAGATTAGAATGTCACCAGTGGAGCCGCCAGGAGAAGCGGAAACTGAAGATCTCGGAAGAAGAGCGGGAGAGGAGAAGAGAAAGAATGAAGAGGTTCTGGGAGAAGAAGAGGAAAATGCAGTCCACGAAGGGGCTACCCGTGGTCCTACAGAGGCCGTAACGCAAGAAGAAGAAGAAGAAGAAGAAGAAGAAGAAGAAAACGGTCTGTGAAATTGAGATAAAATAAAATTAGCTTTACATAAGTTATTATAGTTAATACACAAGCTACAACATAGGCCTAAGATAACACTATCTCTTAACAGAAGGAGAGTACAAAATTAAAAAATACAGCTGTCTGCTCATGGCAAGACAGTCATAGAAGTGTGGCACATCAAGAAGTGCTGCATGTGTCTGAGTTGGCTACTGGCTCTATACTGTCGGATATCTGTCAGGCTAACAGAGTGATACAGAGCATTGCACAGATGACATCAGCCTCATGAAGAATAATAAATGTTTGGTTTTTAAGTTTATGAGAGTATGAAAAGCGAATTATTTTCAATGGAAAATAATACGTCAGTCATATAAAATGGAAAATACACTAGATAAAAATACTTTGTTGATTTTTAAGATCGTTAAAATTATTTCCAATAAGACAGTTAACATTAAACTTTTTATAATACGTGTAGATTTTTTATGTAGGCCAATCTTAGTACTTCGCTAGAACGCCAAACCATAAGTTATTATACACAATTTTACTTCTCTTTTCGCCTGTAAACTAATTTCATCGCTCTGTCAAAGACATAAACAGATGTGCAAATTTGAGAACTGAAGTAACTTTCTCATGACGTGTGACTGCCAAGTAACATAGGTCGATGAAGCTTGGGACATACATAGAAGGAACTGCTCCAGCGTAATACAGAAGGTAACTGAAAGAAACACACTATGAGACGAAAAGAACTGATAATTTTATTTGAATACAATAGTTACACTGTAGTGACCGGGATTCATGATGGTCTCCTACATATTTCAGAAGGCAGGACAGGGTTCTTAATACGGTATGTGATCACCTCGGACAGCAGTTCATGCTCTGAAAGGTGCTCTCAAGCTGGCCACAAGGCTGGTAAGGACTTCTTGTGGTGGGGCGTTCCATTCCTCCACCAGTGCTACTGACGACTGCTGGCTGGTCGTTGTTGCATGTGGACAGCTGAAATACATCGCCACAGCGCACCCCACACATGCTTACTTGGATTGCAGTTGGTGTAATGGGCTGTCTACTCACCGAATATGCTGTCATTCCAAGAGCCCCACCATCTGCGCTGTTCAATGTGGTCGCGCAGTCTCATCCCTGGAAACGATTTCAGGACCCAGCGGACCTCTGATAATGCACAAATTAGGAATGACTATACTATCACAATAATGTTAGCATGAGAGTGTACCGTGTTCAAAAATTTGGAGGTCATTACCACCTTGCAACGTTATGCCTCCCCACCTGGAGAACGAATATACCCATGTTAGACAATGTTGCTGGATGAATTATATGTTCCAAGCATCCGCGAATGAAGGCACGTCCAGTAATGTCAAATTAAGAACCATGTCCTATCATTTTTAATGTCTGGGGACCATGATGAGTCGCTGTGATCTCAGTGCATTAACTGTCCCTGGATAAAAGTATAACTTTGTTATGCCTTAGCAACATATGGAAATATACGATCTGTTGTGCTAACACAAGTGAATAAACCATCGTAGGTCAAGATCGCTAAAATTCCATTATTTTATAAGTAGTTTCAGCTCATTGGTGCACCATCTACAGATCAATAAAATTTTTATAACCTGATTCCATGTATGTCGACCATCAGGCATTATACATCGTCATAATCTGTTTAGCTGTATCACTGTTAGGAGAAAGAGAGGTAATTCGGTGTACCTAAGGCATTCTGACTATAACCTTTATTCTGTAATACCTAGAGGCTCCAATTTCCGTGTAGCGTTAGCCGTATGTGTTTACTGTAACGTATCGTAGGACCACAAATTTACAGCGACACGTTTTAGAAAAGAAAAGACAGATAATTATGACATCACTGCACTGGGGCAAATTGGCGCAAGAAATGGTATAAGGTAATTAATTTCACACATCTTATAGTACGAAATATATGTGTGGAATGCTATGTTGATTAAACAAAACACTGAGCAACATACTTTACAAAAAGAAGATAGCGAAAATATCGGCTTAATAGATACAAACAATATAGATACAAAACAATATAATAATTTTCTTATAAAACAGAGACAAAAATGAAGCAGAAGACTCGGGTGTAAGTGTATTCAGTAATTGTCTCTTGCATATCATTAAAACAACTAACGCTTCTTCAGAGAGGAGTCAGAGTTATCATTTTCAGGACTGACTCACCCACTGTTTTCAGAAAGACACCAAAATGCACAAGAAACACACCGGTACCATTCCTCGCCGCCTTTACTGAATTCGGCACGTAGTAAGCACAGATCGTTGCCTCTGGTATTTTGTGCTTGATGCTGCTATGTCTAATGGAAGTCCCACTATGAACAGCACTGACGGGATTCCTTAATTCACCCACCATCCAAGAAGCTCTCTCTCGTTTATGAGTGTATGTCCTTGGCCCCTGAACAGAGGAACCCATATATTATTTTGACTTTCATTAAATATACATCAACATATCTCATTTATCTACCTACTTTCATTAGTCTAAAACTGAAGTGTGGTAAAATGACGCACTCGGCCTCTGTGCGTCAAATTACCTCAGGAAGCATAAACTATAGTTCCACAATCAGGCTTTGCTTATGTGAAAGAACACTTCTATAATCGTGGGTGTTAATGTCCAGAGATACACATGACCACAAAAGCTTATATTTTAACATAAGAGGAAATCTCTTATCTCTTAGCAACAGGAGATCAAATATTAGAATAAATATAGACAAACCACACTCTTGCCTCTTATGCCGACAGCTGGCAAATAACGGTTCCCGCGTTCTGTATCTTTTTGTATAACTGAGCACCAGATGGCAGAACTGATCAGATAAAACTAGTCTTCGCAGTTAAAAGACATGCTGACGTGTGTCATTTTACCCACAGTACCAAATTCCCCTCCCCCCTCCCGCCCCCCACATTTCCTCTAATTTCACGTACAGGGTGATTCATTGCGACCTATTTTAGGTGAGATCACAGATATATACCACTTACCAAATGCACTTGTACGCATTTATTTTATCGCGCTACATATATCCCCCTCCCCAATTTGTACATCACAATAGCAGTGATTCAGCCGAACAGATTATTACACGTTTAATGCCTGGTGGCTGGTATACGGGAAATCAAGTAATGAAAATATTATTGATCTGAAGATGGCTTGTCGATGATCTACAATTAGATAACAAATATAGGAATTTTAGCAGTCTTTATCTAGGAATTTCATCCAAATATTTTAAGTATTACTTCCGTACGTCTCATTGAGTATTGCCTTCAATTACCTTCAGTAATGTATTGTAGAATATCTTTCTAATACAATGGTTCCCAGCCTCCTGGTGATTACCCTTTGAGGGGTAAAGTGAAAGATGTAAAAACAGAATGGTTCCATTGTGTTCCAGTCATGAGACTAAATTATTTTTAAAAGATCATTAATTAGAAACTAAATAATTTTTGAAAGAGCATTATTATCACTTTTCAGGAGGTTAAAATACTGATTACGCAAGTCACCAATAATTATACACATATATTTTTAAAATATTTGTTAACACTTGACACAATGTGATGGAGGTTAGACATGTGAAAGGAATATGTGAACAACATCTTCCTCACATAGTTCACCCACTACACACACACACATACACACACAATATACTTTGTACTATCCGTCGGCGACAGTAAACCTGAGGTATGCACATCATATATGCTTAAACAGTTCATGAAAATGCCTTCTCCGAGTTGTAAGTAGTTCCCGCAGAGGATCATAAATTGCTTCATTATTCACTTCGCAGCAAATAAACGAGGTAATCGACAGCATAGTACACAGCAACAATGTAATAGCCATTACACTGCTATGAGGCCACACAGTATTGTTATTAGCGTTACTTTATTAATATTAATAGTAATGCTCACAGTAGTGGTTAGATATACTGGGTTTTCAGCCGGAAGTCTTCCAATTTCTGCTACTTCAAAAGCAATCAAATGGTTTAGGAACGATAAGCGCAGTGTACACATTTTAACATGGTTAATTTTAAATGGTAGAGACGAAGCAGGTGTCATTAGGGGGTAGAGTGCTGCAGAGGAAGCATGTTTTGTAAAAAATGTCTATCCTCAGTGAGGATAGTTACGTAGTTTTCTTTTCTCAGAAGAGGTTGGTAGCACTCGTGATGCACTGTGAATTGCATAATTAGGTAAAATAAAAAAACGGTTGTTAGAGATAAGTATTGTCGGTTGTCTCATTGACTCATTAGTTCAAGATTTAATAAAACACCTACAAAAACAAAACGTCATTTATCTTTCACCATTTTACAGATAAAAAGTTCAAAGTATACATTTTTTCATTCTAAAGATTAGTTGGTCGGTAATGTTTATGGTGCTGTTGGGAGGGGGAGGGCGTACCAGTTAATATATGAATACACTTAGGGGTAATGGTGTCAGAAAGGTTCTAATGTATGGTCCAAGGTTCACTGAGCTATGTCACTTGGCATAGTCCCTTCATGTGAAAGTTACTTCCGTCTGTAATTTTTACACATCATTTTATTTTACTGTGCCCATAAGCTCTATACATCATCTGTATCCTAATACCTCCGCAAAACTGACATCTCTGAGACTACTGTTTTGCTACTCAGATGAGCTAGGCCACGTCTGTAAATGCTGAGCATGTGTATTTTCATAAAATATAATTTGGGATGTGCTAAAGCAGTTGCCAGGGAATAAAAGAGAACTTACGTAAAGCATATGCGAAACTATGTTAACTTCCAAATACGTAAAACAAATATTCGACGAACTCGTCGCACGAAAACGCTCACCAGACGAGTTTTCGCTGAAATTCATGTTTTATTAACACAAATATCGTTTCATGCATGTTTGTGATAAAGTTAAAATGAAAACACCTCAAATACGTTTTCCACATTTGAACATACACATTTCTGTTTATCTCAGTGCAACACACCAATAACGAATACCAAACGAGACACCAGCAGGAAAGCAAAGACACCTGTAAGACCCATACGAACATGGATTTGTAATAAATCCGAAGTCGGCAAAGGTTCCAGTTAAATAAACTTCTTTAAGTTGCTGGTTAAATTATTACTTTACTTTACACGTGGCTAAGGCCTTATCGACCATACACCTGCTCTACGAGCCTCTTCCAATTATTTCTATCCAGGGAAATTGTTGTCCAATCAGAGTTGATGCCCATCCTAGCTGCATCTTCCCGGATATTCTCCATCCACCTAATTCGAGGTCTTCCTCTTCTTCTCTTTCCTTCTAATTTCTTAGTGGATGCTATTTTGGGTAGTCTGTTCTCCGGCATCCTTGCTACATGACCAGCCCAGTTCAGTCTTCTCTTCTTTAACATTTCCACAATGGTACTATGTTTGTACAGCTCCCGTAGTTCTTCATTTTTCCTTATCCTCCACTCCATGACATTTTCATCGAAGACTGGTCGAAATATTTTTCTTAGTATTTTTCTTTCAAATATCAACAGTTTTTCTTCATCCTTTTTCCTGAATGTAATAGCTTCACATCCATATAATGCTACTGGTACAATAGTTGACTGATAAAAACGGATTTTGAATTCAGTACTAAGTGATCTCATCCTTAAAATTTTGATACAGCTGTAAAAAGTTCTATTAGCTGCTGCTAGACGGGCGTCTATTTCTATTTCTGCTCTATTGTCTCTGCTAAAAAGACTCCCTAAGTACTTGAAGTGGTCAACTGCCTTGAAAGTGAGACCATTTACGGTCAGTGGTGTATTCTTTTGGAGTTTTTTACTTATGACTAGATATTCTGTCTTTTCTTCATTCACATGAAGTCCAGCTTTCTCAGCTATTTTGTAATAATTTTGCATCATCCTGATTAATTCAGCTTTTGAAGTGCTTATTAAGGCTACATCATCTGCATAAGCAAGTCTAGTAATGTTCTGTCCCTGCAGTTGGATCCCTTGTGGATTAGTTTTGGTGAATTCTCTATCAATCTTCTCTAAGATAATATTAAATAGAATAGGTGAGATGGCATCCCCTTGTCTCAGTCCAGTGTACACCTTAAAATTTTCAGTCTCTCCTGCAGGTGTCTTAACTTTGCATATGGTTTCTTCCAAACACATTTTAACTAATTTGATTAATTTTAATGGTATTTCAAATTCTTTCATGGTGTTTAAGAGTGTCTGTCGGTGTATGCTATCATAGGCCTTCTTGAAGTCTATAAATAGAATATGGATATCTACATTAAATTCCCATGCCTTCTCAGTTATTTTTCTCAATGTGAATAAGTGATCCAAAGTGGATCTGTTAGTGCGGAAACCACATTGGTAGTCCCCAATCAGTTCTTCGGTTATGGGAATCAGTCTGTGTAGTATACACATCGACAAAATGTTATACGTGACATCGAGTAGGGCAATTCCTCTGTAGTTATCACAGACAAGGGGATCATTCTTCTTAAAGATGGGGCATATAATTGCAGTTTTCCAATCGGCCGGTATGTTTTCTGTCTCCCAAATTGTTTCAATTAAGGAATGTAGTTCTATTTCCAATTGTGGTCCTCCATTTTTTAAAAGCTCAGCATATACCTGGTCTTCCCCACAGGCCTTGTTGTTCTTTAATTTCTTTATTGTTTGTCTTATTTCATTTACTGATGGTGTGGTGACTTGTATATCAACTGTATCTGGTTCTTCAAATGTAAAGTTGGGTTTTTCCATGCTTGTTCATTCGAATATTCATAGCACAATAGCTAGGAAGAGGGTTGCAAGTTGTTGGTTGGTTGTTTTGGGGAAGGAGACCAGACAGCGAGGTCATCGGTCTCATCGGATTGGGGAAGGACGGGGAAGGAAGTCGGCCGTGCCCTTTGAAAGGAACTGGTTAAATTATAAACCTTACAAAAGAAGAAATGTGGTTATGCGTACTTGAACCTCTTGGACTCGCATTCGGGAGGACGACGATTCAATCCCGCGCCCGGCCATCCTGATTTAGGTTTTCCGTGATTTCCCTAAATCGCTCCAGGCAAATGCCGGGATGGTTCCTTTCAAAGGGCACGGCCGACTTCCTTCCCCGTCCTTCCCTAATCCGATGAGACCGATGACCTCGCTGTCTGGTCTCCTTCCCCAAAACAACCAACCAACAACTTGCAACCCTCTTCCTAGCTATTGTGCTATGAATATTCGAATGAACAAGCATGGAAAAACCCAACTTCTAGGGGAAGGTTAATCGTTACTAACACAACGACAACGTGAAAAGAGAATGACAAATTTTCATTATGAAAGTAAACAATGTTTCTGAAACAGGGGTGATTATTGTATCATATGATCAATATGTTTCTCTCTGGGGACTTCACTCGCACACACGTAAGGCACCACATATATTCGTCTTCTGTGTCACCATATTCGCATGACAGTAACAACTGCTACGCTCTCAGTTATTTGTTGGGTATACTCCAATTTCCGGATTACTCTACCGTTTTTGCCCTCTACAGCTCCCTCTAGTATCGTAGAAGTTATTCCCTGATGTCTTCATAAGTGTCCTATCACCCTGTCCCTTCTTCTTGTCAGTGTTTTCCATGTATTCCTTCCCTCGCTGATTCTACGGAGAACCTCCTCACTGTGTACGTCATCAGCCCATTTCATTTTTCAACATTCTCCTGTTACACCACGTCTCAAATGCCTCGATTCTCTTCTATTCCGGTTTTCCCACAGTCCACGTTTCACTACCATACAATGGTGTGCTCTAAATGTACATTCTCAGCAATTTCCTCCTCAAATTAAGGCCTATGTTTGACATTCGCAGAAATCTCTTGGCCAGGAGTGCCCTTTTTGCAACGGCTAGTCTGCTTTTCATGTCCTCCTTGCTCTGTCTGTCATATCTCTTCTCTGGCACCCCGAATCGTAGTCCATTGGTTATTCAGTCTTTTTCTTATGGTCACCTGGCCCTTGGTAAACCCCTCGCAGAGATATGAATGGGGTACTAGTCCAGAATAGTTTTCCAGTGGAGAGATCATCATAACAATTTCTCAGGAGCAGGCTACATATCCTGTGGATACACAGGATATGCACTGCTTTCCATTGCCTTCGGCAGCCTCGTGCCGTTGATGACTACTGATTGTTTTCTAGGGAAAGTTTCTCATCTCAAGGACAGCTGAGTGCTCTGAATCACTTTCCGCTCCTCCGCCGTCTTTGACTAGGCCGTTGGCAAAACGAGAGTGACTTCTTATGACGAAAGCCTTCGGTCGCCATTGCTAATGACTTTTATTCTAAATTTAAGCAGTGGTGAGGTTCGAATTCGAGAATGGGGACATTTCGATTACTGCTCAGAGATATTTGTACAGGTCTACATATTCCAGCTGTATCTATGGTGAATTTCACCCTGGAGTCTCATCAGGATCTTGAGGATTCTGCAATTCTACCTGAGTAAGAATTGTATAAAAAGCTGTGGATTGTGGTTCCACTGTTTAAATGTGAAAATAGAACGAATGATCTCTAAATTTTTGTCTGGTTAAGTATTTCATCTCATTTCTTTACTGTACTTTTTTTAAATTTTGTCTGTCGTGCAAGTTTGAGTTTGATGAAAGTTCGATCGCTTTTGAAAGCAACATTTATTTCTACTTGGAAAGAACACCCCAAAACCTTTGTATGTTTCGTATTTAGTCGTGTTCCATATCTTTGGCCCACAAACACGCTGACAAAATTATTCACTCACTGCAGAGCTCATTCTCACAACTTCTACAATGAACAAAAATATTCGATGGATTGCGTTGCATACTTTCACAGTATTCCAAATCAGCTAGATATAGGGAAACAGAAAAGCACCAAGAAGTAGTTTCCGAAAAATTTTTCACGGTATCCCTAGTAGTATTAATCATACTACTACTACTGTATTTTTAGATAAATAATGAGGCTTGTATATACAAAATCAACTTTGCCCAGACGCTACCAATTTGAGCTTGTATATCACCCCCCTTTCACCTCCTACCGCTTTGAGACGTGGGTAGTTGTTAACCAACACCCCACCCCCCATCGCTCTAGAAAATTTATTCACCGAGATCAAAGTTGCATGCCCGCTACTCTGCTACCGTAGAGTGTCATGTGACATGGCTGTGGACAGATGTTAATAAAACAGTATGCATCGGACAAGCAGCGCCTGTGCTAATGCTCGCCTGATGCGACGGCTCTCACTAATGGGGCCGTGCTAAGCGCGTCCCGACGAGCATTAACAGATCAGCACAATTACCCGCCTGTTCGCGACGTGATGATCAACTCCACAGTCTGCTAATGGCAGGCAAACCCACTGTCTATGCTAGTAGCGTCAACACGGGCTCCTGGTGCCATATAACACCGGGCTTTTAGCGAATTAAACAGAAAAATTCAACTTAACTGGGAAAAAGTCTCCATACAAAGTTAACCTGTGTATTTCATTTTAAGCTACCTGTTGTTCCCAAACCAGTCTAGACAGAATCATGAAAACACTCAACAGGTGACAAAACGACGGTGGAGGCAACTGCTCTCCTTCTCAAGCATTTTAAAGCAGTTTCTCGCGCACTGATGGGGCTACAGTTTGCACACGCCCTCGCCATTGCTGCCATCCTCTGCTTCTAGTTTCACCTCCTCCATGTAGCACGTGGGTTTCGTACGGTGGTGCAAAACAGTAGACGTGGTACAAAAGGTAGGATAGTGGCTTAATTACTGTCAATAAAAGTGCATTTCGTTTTCGGAAGACAGTGTAAACAGTCGACATGAGTTTACGATCCTAATTATTAAATATGACGCGAATGACCATATTATATTGTGTTATTAATCACCACTGGATTAAAGTGCTATGTGACATCAGTGATAAAAAAATAATTTGATATTGTGCTGCGGCAGGAATTGCAGACAGTTACTAAGGGTGGCATCCCTAAAATTTACACTTGAATTCTTCATTACTGGAGTGAAGTTCCTCACTATCCCACTACTCAGTAATGCTCCGACATCTTAGCGAGTCAAAGAGTCCATGACCTAGTGGTATCAACTGCTGCGAAAGGCATGTCGTTCGAGAAAGATGCCAGATGGGAAACCTTAACAGATGCTCTTCGCGTGGTTTCCGGATCTACACATCTCCAAGCACGACTCTCGCGGAACAACACGAACCGGGGCAGGAACGTACTTATTAAAGTTAGGGGAGTCTGGTATCCAGACCTTATTCATATTTATGTTCACACTGCATCTGCTAGATTTTCTGTTCCTTGCGCTTACCACACTAAATAGTGCGGTTGCCAATGCACTATACAGAAACACGAAGATCGGCTCTACTCTGAGTTTCCTTAAATCATTTAAAGTGAATGTGCTCCACTGTCAATTTTCTGCCCGAGCATTGTTTAATGCGACGTTTCCCTCTACTTGAAATGACCTTATGGTCAACAAGTAATTAAGCTATGAAAATGCTTCCCCTTTTTATTCGTCGTTATACCATTTAGCCTCTTTCAGAATTTCGGAAAATCGTGCACATGCATTCTAAGTAATTATTACGTCTTTTATTTCATAAATTCACCAGTCTCGAATTTATATATATTACTGGTCACTCGCTGTACCATAAACCTCCAGCACACTCCAATCTTTATGGAATCTCAAATATGTTGATCTCGATCCTCTTCCCAAGGCGAGGTTACTAAATCATTGAGTTATCAAATCTGATTTTACTAGATTCTTACTACTCTTCGTTGTATTTTACATTATCAAAGGTACTTTATGTCTTACTTGGCCGCTTTAAACACTATCATCTGGCTCTGGAAGTCCAGGGTCCCATCCCGGGTAGAGGAGGAGACTCTTATAGGTCCACTCTGCAATCCATCAGTTGAGTAGCCGCGATCTGCCCAGAGAGTGAAAGGTGGCCGAGGCGATAAGACTGTCACCCCCCCCCCCCCCCTCCCCTCACCAACCCTTCCTACCGCTCCGCCGAAGGAAAGCTGGAAAGCTGTATTCTGTTTGTTGTTAGGTTAAAGATAGTTAGGGCAGATAACTGCAAGAAATATTGCACAATGAAGGTAAACAGCGCATGGATCAAGTTGGAGACTGCAATAATATACATAACATTGGAAAATAAAATTGGGGACCTGTTACGAGACGATCAAGTTAGGCTTTTGAAAAGGTCAAGCCACAGACACACTTCTGGAGCTGCGGATGATAATGGAAGCAAGACTTGAGAAAAATCAAGACATGTCCATAGAAGTCGTCGACCTGGAAAAAGCTTTCATCAGTATCAGCTGGTGCAAGGATTCAAAATTGTCAGGAAAACTGGTTGAAACTTACTCCTTAGTTTTGTTTTTATTAAGCACTGACCAACAGAATTTTCTCTGTCAAAAACAACTCAAACTTAACCTACTTAGGTATTACCCGCAATATACACGCCCAACGTAATCTGCTGTACATTGACAACATGACTTCCAATAATTAACGCAAAAGAATAGCCCTGAATAGCAAGAAATCCCAACAATAATACAAAGCCAAAAAATATGAAATTAAAAGAAATATGAAACTACCTTCAGCTCTGTTAATTGCCTAAAAATCACGAATACCGATAGTGGAAATGCCATTCTTTTTCATAAGTTACTTACCTCACAGAAGATCTTCATAACACGAACTACAGCAATTACAGTAAGTATCAAAAACAGTCAGCTAAATAAAAGGATCCTGACTAGTATAGACTAACTACTAGGAGGCATATGGTTAGCAAAAGAAAGATTTTGTTGAAGAGCAAACAACGTATCTAGAAAATTTAACGTTATTCATGTGGCATCCAGCTCAAAAATTATGTAGTTGTCAATAATTCTACTACCCAAACACTATCAACTATACATCCATTATCATACCTTTCCTTGTATCTTTTCCTATAAGAAAATTACTTACAATGTGTAAACTAGAGGGGACGATGAGTAATGTGCAAGGTGTGTGCAAACCAAGAAGGAACAGTGAGAACGTAAAACCAAAAAAAGAAGTACTCCTATTAAAATGGGTGTAAGATAGGGATGCAGTTCTTCTCGTCACAGTTCGATGAGTACATCGAAGAAGCTTTGACGAAAATAAGAAAAAGGTGCCAGATTAAGTTTAAAATTCAGGGTGAAAGGATATCGACGACAGGAATCAGTGACGACATTTCAGTCCCCAGTGAATGTGAGGAATAACTACATGACTGAATGGGATGACAAGTCTACAGAATGCGGATTGAGAGTAAACCAAACAAGAAAATAAAGAGGCGTTGCAGAAATGAGATCAGTGATTCATTTAATACCAAAATTAGGGACGTGAAGTAAAGGATGTGAAAGATTTAAGCTACCTTTGAAGCAAAATAACGTGTGGTGGACGAAGTAAGAGGACATAAAAAGCAATTTAGCACAGACAAAGAAGACACCCCTTGCAAAAATAAGTCTGATACTATCCAAAATTGGCCTTAAGTTGAGGAAGAAATTTCTCAGAATGTATGTACGTTTGGATCACGGCTGTGTGTGGAAGTGAATCATGGAATATGTAGAAACTACAAAAGAAGAGGATCGAAGCGTTTGAAATGTGGTACTACAGAAGAATGTTAACATCCGTAGGACTGATACGAGATGAGGAGGTTCTCAGTAGAATTTTCGAGGAAAGAAGTATGTGGAAAACACTGAAAAGCAGAAGGGACAGGATAATAGTACGTGGTACAACAGAGAAAGGCAGAGATGGAATATATCCAACAAATAATGGACGAAGTTTGGTGGAACTGCTGTCATGGCTTGCCGCATCAAACCAGGCAGTGACCACTTAAATAAATATACATAAATATGCCAAAAGTCGATACTGTAACTTCTTTACGCACAATTTCCCCAATATTGAGATACGAAACAGAATTTATGAGGTACCTCAGTTAGACGAAAGAAACTATTGTGCGTATATTATTCATCTTGCCATAAATAGCAATTATAGTTGTGGTTATTGATGGACGCCTTTTCCTTTACGTTTAGTAAAGTCGTGAATCAACATCTTACTGTTACTCTGTCATGTTTCTGCTGCCGTTCCCATCTTCATAAAGCTTTCGCCAGTAAAAGTACATATATACTTACGAAATTTGTCATTAATAACCCATCCCAATTCAAAAATAACAGGGAAGTGCATAGATACAACAGTGGAAGAAAGGACGATCTTCACTATTCTGAATTAAATCTCACTTTGGCACACAAAGGGGTGAATTATGCTGTCTCAAAAATCTTTGGTCATTTGCCAGATAGTATTAAACGCCTGACAGATAGCCGAGCAACATTTAAAAGCAAATAAAAAAAAATTGAGAATGACAACTCCTTCTACTCATTAGATGAATTCTTAGGTATGAAGTAGTAACAGTAAAAAAAAAAAGAAAATTTAAAACAATAAAAAAATAAATTATTTATTTTATGTAAAGAAAACATATGTTAAAGTGACACGTTCCACATCATTACGAAATGTCTTATTCATGATCTATGGAACAAGGGTTAATATATGTATGTTTGTAAAACGACTTTGTGGTATGGACTAATGTTTCGAACTTGAGCTACAGAGTCTTGGTTTCTACTAAATCACGGTGCAGTCACCTGAGAAGAAAGTTTTACGTAAAACATGTTACTCATTTACAGAGAAACAGCTAACAGAAATATTCATCTATTGCGGTTCCTAGGAAATGATTGGGACACACCACAAATGGATTCGAAATGAAATGATAAGGTGGTCATGGTAACCCAAATTGTACAGAGTGAGTCAAAAAGAGTGAACAGATTTAAATTGTTTATTACAGACGAACTACAGTATGTAAGACAGAAACACACTGCGCATGTCACTGTATATAGTATGGTTCAAAGTTTTAAGTTCGCAGAGCCACTAAACATTACACTAAATATAATCATGGTGCGTTGTTCGAGAAACATCCAAACAGTAGTCCATTTCAAAAGGTAACTGTTCACTGAACCGACAGCTTAACAATTCAACTTCTTAGCTCTTGAAGATTAGCTGTCATAGATGGACAAAGACTCTGTCTTTTATGTACACCTACAAAAAAGAGATCGCAAGGTGTGAAATCTGGTGACCTGGGAGAGCAAAAGCAATGAACAAGACCTTGTTGAACACCTCTTCCAATCCAACGTTGTGGGATGGTGTGATTAAGGTAACGCGTAAAAGTGAGGCGCGGCGCCCTCAAGCATAACGTGAAATCGTTAAGTTCATGAAACAACCAGTTCTGCCTCAGGTCCAGGTATGAATTTCCTGTCACAGTTCCCTCTGCAGAAAAAAGGTCCAAAAACTCTTTGAACATAAACGGCGCAAAACACATTCAGTTTCGGTGGGTCTCTTTCATGTTCGTTGACGACGCCAAGATTTTGTGATCGCTAAATTCTCACATTATTGCGGTTTACTTTATCCAATAGATGAATCGTCGATTCGTCAAAATAGATGAATCGTTCGGAAAAAGTGTCCTCTCCCCAACCCCGGGGAAATGAAATACAAAATTCTTACATTATGTTATGGGCGCTGGAACGCAATATCTGGAAAGGGGGTTTCATAGAAGCATCTCAGGGAGGCCTTGGGTGGTTTAAATCCTTTTTGTATACGCTTGGCTCATAATTTGCATATTTAGCTGTATACAGCTACTGTGTGGTTAGTACATCGTTACCACACCTAGAGGTGGGTGCGGTGATGAGTCGCCATGACATAAAAATATTCGCCAACGACTCCGATCCAGATTGTATACCACTCAGATTCCTTTCAGAGAATGCTGATACAATAGCTCCATACGTAGCAGTTATATAAAACCGCTTGCTCACAGAAAGTTCCTACCTAAAGACTCGAAAATTGCTCAAGTCACACCAATACCCAAAAAGCGGAATAGCAGTAATCCGCTGAATTACAGGCCCATATCACTAACGTCGATTTGCAGTAGGGTTTTGGAACATATACTGTGTTCGATCTTTATGAATTACCTCGAAGAACACGATTTATTGGCACTCAGTCAGCACGTATTCAGAAAACATCGTTCTTGTGAAACACAACTAGCCTTTTACATTCATGAAGTAATAAGCGCTATCGACAGGGGATGTCGAATTTATTCCATATTTTTAGATTTCCAGAAGGCTTACGACACCGTTCCTCTCAAGCGTCTTCTAACCAAACTTCGCGCCTATAGAATATTGCCTCAGTTGTGCGACTAGATTCGCGATTTCCTGTCAGAAAGGTCACAGTTCGTAGTAATAGACGGAACGTCATCGAGTAAAACAGAAGTAATATCCGGCGATCCCCAAGGAGGTGTTATAGGTCCTCTATTGTTTCTGATCAATATTAACGACATAGGAGACAATCTGAATAACCCTGTCAGATTGTTTGCAGATGACTCTGTCATTTACCGCCTTGTAAAGTCATCAGATGACCAAAACGAATTGCAAAATGATTTAGCTAAGATATCTGTATGGTGCAAAAAGTGTTAATTGACCCTGAATAAAGAAAAGTGTGACGTTATTCACATGAGTAGTGAAAGAGATTCGCGATTACGCCATAAGAGACACAAATCTAAATGCTGTAAATTCTGCTAAATACGTAGGGATTACAATTACAAATAACCTACATTGGAAAGATCATATAGATAATGTTGTGGGCAGAGCAAACCAAAGACTGCGATTCATCGGCAGAACACTTAGAAGGTTCAACAGATTAGTAAAGAAACTGTTTACATCACGCTTGTCCGCCCTATTCTGGAGTATTGCTGTGCGGTGCAGGATCCGCATCAGGTGGGACTGACGGATGACGTCGAAAAAGTTCAAAGAAGGGCGACTCGTCTTGTACTATCACGAAATAGGGGAGATAGTGCCACAGACATGATACTTGGATTCGAGTGGCAATCATTAAAACAAAGGCATTTTTCGTTGCGACGGGATCCTCTCATGAAATTTCAGTCACCAGTTTTCTCTTCCGATTGTGAAAACATTCTGTTAGCACCCACTTACATAGGGAGAATGATCATCACGATAAAATTAGAGAAATCAGGGCTCGCACAGAAAAATTTAGGTGCTGGTTTTTCCCGGCGCCGTTCGAGAATGGAACGGTAGAGAGACACCTTGAACGTGGTTCATCGAAACCACTGTATTGTGAACAGCGGAGTGATCACGTAGATGTAGATGTAGATATTAGTATCGAATCCACGGTTTTCATGGTCGCTAGACACATTGGTGACAGTCTGCACCCGTACGAGTGGAGTGGGGTTGAAAAAACAGTGACCTATAAGCATATCTTTGTAACAGATGTAGCAATTTCTGTCAAACTTGGCTCCTGTGACTGGAAAAAAAATACTATGACACTAAGACACGTCTAACATCGCTATGGTTGAAGGTGGGAACCAAAAAGGAGTGACATGCAAGCATAAATCAGTAAGGTATGGTGCAATTTCAAGGAAATTTGGTATATACTCGTAGATGACTCATTATCCGTATGAAAGTACTGTGGGTATAAGGTAGTCCACTACCCCAAAGAATTTTATTTAGATGAGAAGGCTGACATGTAAAAGTGTTCGAAAATGATTTGTTGGTGTTTCTGTCCTGTATTTAGTCGACCTGAAATGCATTAAAGGTATGAAAAGCATTTTGTCTCCAACTTACGTCGCTCAGTGCGTCAACACGTCACAGGAATGAGCACCGCAGCAAGCCAATAGTTTTGTCACGCAGGCGAAACTGCGGAAAAAAAACTGATGCCAGACGTCATCTAAAAGACAATTCTGAATAACGAGTCCAAAGGAGAAGATGGGCTGATTCTACGTATTCCTACCATTCGCAGAGACGTGCCGTTTGTTTTCACTTGATTGTAGTTCCTTGTTCGTCTTGCATTTTCAATGATCATCAACCAGGCATGAGATCAATCGCTTTAAGTGTGTGGATTCTGCAAAACCCATGGTTTTCACATGGTACGCTATATATGTTAAATACTGACGGGTAGTGCACCTGAAAAATTTATTTGTTTTTGCAGAAGACGAAAAGAGCAAAAATATTGTGTATACCGAAGCCCTTGAATAACTTCAGATTTGAATTAATGCACAAAAAATAACTGTCTTTCATTTATTTTCCACATCTAAATGTACCTTGCATGCGGATACTTGCGTTGGAAGGAGAAGAGGAATTGCAGCGCATGTCCGGCACAGCTAGTCTCGAATAAAAATCATCAGCAATGACGTGCGAAGACTTCCTCTGTAAGGAGTCACACTGGTGTCAATTAAGTTGGAGGAGCGGACAGGTTTTCGGGGCAACCTATTAACCTTCGGTTATGAAACTAACTCTAAAAAATGCAAAAAAAAACAACAACGATCAACGGATGACGCTGCAGAAATAATGGAAACCACAACATTAAAGACACAAAATATATTCACAGGATTTGCGGAGTGTAGTTGTAAAAGTGATGTGATGTTCTCTTCACTGCCAACAAATTCCGGGTTAATCTCGCGTTCGAATCTCCGGGAGAAAAAGGCTGAATAACCGACAAAAACTATGAGTCGCAGATCGGAACATCAGAAGTTTGAACTTGGTAGGGATGGTATAAACTATTAAAACAGAAGTGCCAGGCCTCAGTCTGCGTATAGTGAGTATCGGCGAAGTGAAATGCAAAGAAGATAAGTGATGTACAGAAAACACAAGGTGACATCAGCAGAAAACTGAATAATGGGAGGTAATATCAACAAAAGAAAAAATTGAATAATGGGATTAGAGAATTCCGAACAGAAAGTGAGGCAGAGAGTGAGTTACAGTCAAATGTTCATTGAAAAGAGTTGTAAGAATCAGAATCAACAGCATATTGATGCCAAAAATGTAGTTTACGTATACTGGTTGACGCTACAAGCAGACGATAATGAGACAGAGAAAGTACACTCTAAGACAAAAAAAAAGTGCAGTATGACGCAATTATCAGAGAGATGGCGGACATCGCTAGATGTTACGCAAATGTACAGCCAAACAAAAATTACAACTTCAGGGAAATCTGACACGATTTCTTCAAGAGAAACAGCTTCACGGACTGAACAACTCAGTAACCAGTTGGCCCAACACTGGCTCTTATGCAGGCAGTTATTCGGCATGGCGTCTGTTGATACGTGTGTTGTATATTCTCCTAAGGGATACCGTGCCAAATTCTGTTCAATTCGCACGTTAGGTCTTCAAAATCCCAAGATGATTGGAGGACTCTACCCATAATGCTCCAAGCGTTCTTAACAAGGGTGATGTCAGGCGCCTTGCTGGCAAAGAGAGGGTTTGACAAACACGAACACAAGCAGTACAAAATTTTTCCGTGTCTTGGTGGGCATTATCTTCTTGTAATGTAAGCCCAGGATGGTTTGCCATGAATATCATATTATCGTAGAACGTCACTGACGTTCCGCTGTGCTGTAAGGGTGCCGCAGATGACGACCAAAGGGGTCCTGCTACGTAAAGAATGGCACCCCAGACCATCACTCCTGGTGGTCGGGCCGTATTGCGGGCTACAGTCAGATTAGTATCCCACCGCTATCAGGGGTGGCTACAGATAAGTCTTCGTTAGTCACTGGGGCTCATTTCGAATCGGCACTCTTCAATGGAGGCAATTCTACTCCGGTCAATGAGATTCCAGGCCGAATAAATTTGGCGTAGGGGTGAGAGGTGGACCAAAGCCTTATTGACTTGCTCAGTTTGTGAAGATCTTTCTCTTGAATGCAGCTTCCATTTTCCACAAACTGTAATCGTTTGTTTGAGGATGTACATCCCATCCATCGATTTCCGTTTCGTTATCATAGTTCTTTCGTGACATGTCTATCTTCTTTTTTTTCTTAAAGTGCGTATAAGGATACTGAACGGATCATTCAGAATTTATAATAAGAGGATAAGCTAATAATCACGGTGGAATGGAGGGCAGTAGTATAGAAAGAAATAAGAGGGAGAGAGTTATAAGTGAACACGACTTTGGTAGTAAGATTGAGAGAAGAGAAAGACTAACTGAATGTGCAGCAAAATTCACTTTGTAACAGCGAATACATACAGTGTTCCAAAATCACAAGAGGAGAAGGTGAACTTGAAAAATACCTGGAGATACGAGAATATTCCAGTTGGATTACATCATCGCCAAACAGGGATTCCAGCATCAGATAATGGATTGTAAGGCGTACCCAGCAGCGGATAAAAATTCCAAACAATAGTGTGATAAATGATAGGATCAAGTGTAAGAGAATCTTTCGGAAGAATATACGTGGGAAGATGTGTGACGTGTCACACCGAAGTGCTAAGGAATAATGAGACTGTATTTCTCTAAAGCTACAGATATTGCAATAATGAACTCCTGTTTATTTGAAGATGAATGAGCATCTGTAGTAACGGCAGTCACAGAATTAGGACAGATAAACAGACGTACAAGAAAAGTAACTGAGAAGTAACACTGGGTAACAGGAGAAATACTTCAGTTGATCGACGCGGAACATAAATGACTCAGGAATGAAATAAATACACTACTGGCCATTTAAATTGCTGCACCACGAAGATGATGTGCTACAGACGCAAAATTTAACCGACTGGAAGAAGATGCTGTGATATGCAAATGATTAGCTTTTCAGAGCATTCACACAACGTTGGCGCCGGTGGCGACACCTAAAACGTGCTGACATAAGGAAGTTTCCAACCGATTTCTCATACACAAACAACAGTTGACCGGCGTTGACTGGTGAAACGTTGTTGTGATGCCCCGTGTAAGGAGGAGAAATGCGTAGAATCATGTTTCCGACTTTGATAAAGGTCTGATTGTAGCCTACCGCGATTGCGGTTTATCGTAACACGACATTGCTGCTCGCATTGGTCGAGATCCAATGACTGTTAGCAGCATATGGAACGCCGCGCTGGATCCCAATGGCCTCGCATCACTAGCAGTCGAGATGACAGGCATCTTAACCGCATGGCTGTAACTGATCGTGCAGCCACGTCTCGATCACTGAGTCAACAGATGGGGACGTGTGCAAGACAACAACAATCTGCACGAACAGTTCGACGACGTTTGCAGCAGCATGGACTATCAGCTCGGAGACCACGGCTGGGGTTACCCTTGACGCTGCATCACAGACAGGAGCGCCTGCGATTGTGTAGTCAACGACGAACGTGGGTGTACAAATGGCAAAACGTCATTTTTACGGATGAATTCAGGTTCCGTTTACAGCATCATGATGGTCGCATCCGTGTTTGGCGACATCACGTTGAACGCACATTGGAAGCGTGTATTCGTCATCGCCATACTGGCGTATCACCCGGCGCGACGGTATGGGGTGCCATTGGTTACTCGTCTCGGTCACCTCTTGTTCACATTGACGGCACTTTCAACAGTGGACGTTACATTTAAGATGTGTTACGACCCGTGGCTCTACCCTTCATTCGATTCCTGTGAAATCCTACATTTTAGCAGGATTATGCACGACCGCATGTTACAGGTCCTATACGGGCCTTTCTGGATACAGAAAATGTTCGACTGCTGCTCTGGCCAGCACATTCTCCAGATCTCTCACCAACTGAAAACGTCTGGTCAATGGTGGCCGAGCAACTGGCTCTTCACAATACGCCAGTTACTACTCTTGATGAACTGTAGTATCGTGTTGAAGCTGCATGGGCAGCTGAACCTACATGCCATCCAAGCTCTGTTTGACTCAATGCCCAGGCCCATCATGGCCGTTATTACGGCCAGAGGTGGTTGTTCTGCGTACTGATTTCTATGCACCCAAATTGCGTGAAAATGTAATCATATAAGTGGCCGTGCGGTTCTAGGCGCTGCAGTCTACAACCGCGAGACCGCTACGGTCACAGGTTCGAATCCTGCCTCGGGCATGGATGTCTGTGATGTCCTTAGGTTAGTTAGGTTTAACTAGTTCTAAGGGAGTAATTACCTCAGAAGTTGAGTCCCATAGTGCTCAGAGCCTTTTTTGTAATCACATGTCAGTTCTAGTATAATACATTTGTGCAATGAATATCCGTTTACCATCTGCATTTCTTCTTAGTGTAGCAATTTTAATGGACAGTAGTGTACGATGTACAAGAAAGCTGAGACCAGCTTGCTACAGGATAAACGTGAAGCAATCGAAAACGCTATTGGTAGCGGAAGGAATGATTCAACACATGGAAAAGACGGAACAGGCTCCGGTGAAATTAAAAACAATGGTGTCAAAATCTAGAGTGCAGTGGGTATTCTACTGTTAAACGCACAGGAGACACCAGAAAGGTGGAAATAGTACACTAGAAACCTCTTCTAGGGGGAGGAGCTACCTGATAACGTGACAGAAGAATTGAGTGTGGGTATGGAAAATATAGGTGAGCCAGCATTACAGTCAGAGTGTAATTGAGCTTGCGAAGGTTTGCTATTTAATGAGGAGGAAGGGGTACATAACATTACTTCGGATTTTCTGAAATCATTGGGGAAAGAGGAACCAAGCGACTATACAAGTGGATGTGTAGATTCTATAAGATTAGGGACGTACCAATAGACTTCTGGGAAGATATCATCCTTATGTTACCGAATTTAGCAAGGATAGATAAGCTAGTGAAATGACGCACAGTCACCTCAGCATCTTAGCATCCACGCTGCTGATGAGCACAATACACAGTAGAACGGAAAGGAAGAATTAGAGTCTGCTACAAGAGCATCATCTTGATTTGAGAAGGTAAAGGCACTGTAGTAGTACACCTAAAGTAGCGACTGATGATGGAAGCGAGAAGTGAGAAAAATCAAAACATGTCTATAGGATTTGTCGTCCTAGACAATGCGATCGATAATGTGAGATGGTGCCAGACGCTTGAAATCGTGAGAAAAACAGGAGTACGCAGGAGAGAAGATCGGGTAGCATGCAACATCTGCAAGAATCAGGAGAGATCAATAAGAATGGAAGACCAAGAACGAAGAGCTCCAATTGAAAGGAATAAGGGACAGGGAGCTGGTGTATACGTCAAAGAAGACAAGAGGAAGAAAAGAAATTGTAAGTAGGCTGTTAAGGTTTTCTTATTGGTAACGCCACGTAGCGCTCTGTATGAAAATCACCGGCTGTGCTGTGTGCAGTCTGTGGCTAGTTTGCATTGTTGTCTGCCATTGTAGTGTTGGGCAGATGGATGTGAACAGCGCGTAGTGTTGAGCAGTTGGAGGTGAGCCGCCAGCAGTGGTGGATGTGGGGAGAGAAATGGCGGAGTTTTGAAATTTGTAAGACTGGATGTCATGAACTGGTTTATATATATATATATTATGACTTTTGATGACTATTAAGGTAAATACTTTGTTTGTTCTCTATTAAAATCTTTCACTTGCTAACTATGCCTATCAGTAGTTAGTGCCTTCAGCAGTTTGAATCTTTTATTTAGCTGGCAGTAGTGGCGCTCGCTGTATTGCAGTAGTTCGAGTAACGAAGATTTTTGTGAGGTAAGTGATTTGTGAAAGGTATAGATTGATGTTAGTCAGGGCTATTCATTTGTAGGGATTTTGGAAAGTCGGATTGCGTTGCGCTAAAAATATTGTGTGTCAGTTTAAGCACAGTTTTGTATAATTTTTCTAAGGGGACGTTTCAAAATATACAAGAGTGGAATTAAAATTTAGGGTGGAAGGGTATCAATGATACGAATTACATTGTTATCCTCAGTTTAAGTGAAGTTATTTGGAATGAAGCTTTTAGTAAGTCAGACTATGGAGACTACGGACTGAGGGTAAATCGAAGAAAGATGAAAGTAACATTAAGTAGTCGAAATGTGATTTGCTATGAACAAAACATCAGAATCTGGAGGAAAATAATATAGGACGAAACTAGAAGGACATAAAAAGCAGATTAGCACAGGCAAAGAAGCGCTTCTGGCCAAGAGATGGCTGCTAATATCAAAGATCGTTCTTAATTTGAAGAAGAAATTTATGACAATGTACATTTAGAGAAAGGCATTCCATGTTAGTGAATTATGGACAATAGGAAAACCGCTGTTGACATTGCTATCATGAATGAAAGTGAAGAGGAATCACAGGATCAGCTGAATGTAATAAACAGTCTAATGAGTACAGAATTTGAATTGAGAATAAATCGAAGAAAGATGAAAGTAATGAGATGTACCAGAGATGAGAACAACGAGAAACTTAACATCACGATTGATGGTCACGAAGTAGGTGAGGTTAACGAACTCTGCTACTAAGGTAGCAAAATATCCAATGACGAGCGGATGATTAGTGAAATTGAACAGTTCAGATTTCTAGGTGTTCAGATAGATAGTAAACTGTCGTGGTAAGCCCACGTTCAGGATGTTTTTCTAAGACTTAAAGCTGCCATTTTTACTATTCGAACGGTATCTGAAGTGAGTGATCGTTCGACATGAAAATTAGTCTACTTCAGTTATTTTCATTCCCTTCTGTCGTATTTTGCGGTAACTCTTCCCATTCTAAAACAATATGTTTGGCTCAGAAACGGGCAGTTCGGGCAATAAGTGGTATAAGTTCACGAACCTCTTGTCGACCTCTGTTCTCGAGTCTGGGTATTTAGACATTGGCTTTTCAATACATACATTCCTTGCTGTCATTTCTTGTTAACAATATTATCTTATTCCCAAGAATAAGCAGCTTTCACTCAGTTAATACTTGGCAGAAATCACTCCTGCACTTGGATCAGACCAGCTTAACTCTTGTGCAGTATACTGCTGCATCAGTTTTCAATAACCTACCGCTCGAATTAAAGAATCTTAGCGGTAATCCAAGGGCTTTCAAATAGAAACTGAAGAGTTTCTTCATGGATCACTCCTTCTATTCTGTCGAGGAGTTCTTGAAAAATAAGCTATTTCCTATGTTACATTGTTGATTGCTTTTACTTAAAATAATGGCTTGTCTTTTTCGGGTTCATAAACATTTTATTTTTATCTGTTGTTACGTTTATGTTGTAATTTCATGTACTGACATGTTCCATGACCTTAGAGATTTGCTCCTCGATTTCGTCCTACGGGACTTGACGTGTGAATCATTAAATAAAACAAGGGGGATATCAAAAGCAGACTAGCACTGGCAAAAAAGAAATCAACTAGTATCAAATATAGGCCTTAATTTGAGGAAGTAATTTACGAGAATGTACACTCTTTGACATAAAACTTGACCGGCGGCCGGCCGCTTCAGAGGCTAAGTCCGCGCCGATCGCGACATGGGACAAAGAAACTGGCTAACTCGCAAATTCTCTAAGTCCGGTTATCTGCACAATCTGGCAACACTGTAGACTGCGGCACTTCCTGGAGGAAAACTTGTCCCAAGATAGAGAGACTCTAGGCTGATTACGCCTGTGGTCTAGCGGTAGCGTGCGTTGTTTGTGTTCATAATGTCAGTGGATCGAGAGCAGCTGGCATAAAATATTTTTATAGCCTCTTCTGTCTGAATGCTGAAGACGTGAATGTAATGGTAGCGCAGATTCAATCTATTTCGCTTTGTGACACACCGATATCAAAATTTTATCTAGTAACGATTTTGCGGCAGATTTCCTGCAGACTGTCCTCCTCTGGACGCCGTATGCGGCAAAGCTCCGGGATCCATTTGCTGGCTACTGGCAGCGGCCGTGGCGACAGCAGCGGCGCTGCACTCCCCCGTTCTTTATCGAAAGCGCCTGCTACCGCTCATCGCTTTTGATGATTTGAAACGCTTTATTATTAAATGTTGCTCCACAGAAAATTTCTACAATTTCCATTCACGCTCAAAAGCATAGGAGACAGACGCCCTGATTAGTAGGCGGGTAATCGGCAAGAGCTGAGTATGGCCCGAAATTAATTTTATAGACTGGGACGAAATTAAACCACCTCACTACATTCGATGAATTTATAAATGCTTCATACCTCGTTTCTTTTCCTTTCAAACTTAATTATTTGTGCAACTTTTGGTCAATGATTGGATGTTTTCGTCAAGCCAGAGTGAGCGTCTGTGGTGTAAAATGTATTACAGTTCTTGTTTCATTCCTTATGGTAAGTCTATGCGATAAACTGTGTGAATACCTTGCAATGCATGCTCTGTAGCAGTGCAGGCACACTGCACATTTGGAGTTCCATGTATGGGTTCATGAAGTATTTATTGTTGATCGGAAGTGATAGTTAAGGTCATCAGATTTAATCCAGATAAATTTGTCGTTTTGAAGGTTTCAGAGAACGGAAAGGAATTGCTAACGCCGGTGTTAGAAAACGTCTACAGTTAAACGCTATTGCAAAAATTTAGAAGATGTGAACTATATTAATGAACATGTGCACTTCATAAACAACCTTCTGACATGTTAGACCTATATGACGAACAAAGCTCAAATTTATATCGTTGACAGTCGGTTTGAATCTTTTCAGGACCAATTTTACAGTGAAGCACCTTGGAATTTGCAAAGCAGAAATCCATGATATTAACTTAATTTACTAAGTCGAAATCGGACGAAGATTGATGTTTAAAGGCATTCTTCAGATTTCGCATAAGAAATGTTTACTAGCAGTTTGCAACTCCATTAATTAAAATGGAAAATAAAATGTTTTAGTCAGCGGCTTCTACCGTGATTCGAACTTATAGTACAAGCACTGCAACGCACAAGGGAACCTCTGAGCTAACGACACACTGGCGGCCAGAGGCGGACTATAGTCACTGCGATGTTGCCTGAGCCTCAAAACGCAACCTTAAACACAGAAACAGAGGAGGTGGAGATTACTGTTTTAACGTCCCGTCGACAACGATGTCATTAGAGACGGATCACAAGCTCGGATTAGGGAAGGATGGGGAAGGAAATCGGCCGTGCCCTTCCTAAGGAACCATCCCGGCATTTGCCTGAAGCGATTTAGGGAAATCATTGAAAACCTAAATCAGGATGGCCGGGCGCGGGATTGCACCATCGTCCTCCCGAATGCACACACAAACAGGTGTTACTTATGTGAAGAACGCCGTTCTTGGAGTCCAGAAATTAAATATACTTTCTAATTGTGTCATCTTGCAGTGGATTATATCGTACGAGTCTTCGATGTGGAAAACGAATGTTAAGTGAATTTAGAGAGGTAACGCCGACCTACACCCGGAAGTAAATGCACTATCAGAGTGTTGACAAATACTTGCTACGACGCTGCCATTTCTCGGCTCTCTGACGAGGCAGCTCTTCAGCGAAATGCTTGCCGTGATTCTCCGATACGGTTCTTCAGAGTGGAGACGCGCGCGCACGTTTGGTTTTTATGCGGCGTTCTCCCCTGGTGGTTTCTGACGTCGCCTTGTGGGCTATGTATACATATGAGACATTCAATTATCATTAATCCAGAATGATACAAGTTTCAGCTTCCGGCGTGGAAGAAGGCTGTTGACGCCGACATTATATCATTTCAACGTAGGGAAAGCAAAACGGATCATTCAATGTTTCTCATTCAACATAAAGCATGTGAGATAAATTTCCGTAACGTTCATAATCATCTAAAAATACAAACGAAGTAAAAATACACCGGAATCTTATTCGAATTGAATATAATGTAAGATACCAAACGCTTTGCACCTCGATGTCGAATTTGTCCACTTGCAATCGTTTGCAGCATGCACATAGATTGTCATGATTACCACGAGAATGAAGAAATATGTTGGTAAGGATGGAAGCAAGAAGAGACGCAGTCAACAAATATTCTATTCCTCATGGCATTCATTTCATTTGACACGTAAGAAGAGGTAAAGCGGGAATTTACTTTCGTTAACACGAAAGATATGCCGCACATATTGATAACGAGGAAGTCTGCGTCTTCATACGTTTCCTCCTTGAAATCTGTATGCTCTATTATATACTAAGTAGCCCGATCATTGTTTCAGTAATGTTACCCTCTTGTTTGACCCCGTAACGATGAACAGATTCCAAATGCATGTCTTTGCGTGAAAGTAGCTGTTCGAACCCTTCCTGGGTTGTTTTTTGTGTTTTATTGCTTGGAATTCCTGAAGCAGACCACTGTGCCTTCCCCCCTCGTGGGTTAGGTCTCAAAACTAAACCGCTTTGTGTCCAATGGCATAATTTATTCATACAGCATCAGCATAAGACTCTTGCGAGTGAGAGAATGACAATAACAATCGTAACAAGAACAAGCAAATAATGAATGATGTTTATTCCAACGCAGAAAGAGAATGGCTTTAAATATAAAAATCTATATCTATATCCATATCTATTGATCTTTGAGTTGGCACAATGAAAATATATTCTTAGCATTTAGTTACTGAATTTAGTTCTGGATGTTTGCAGAGAAAAGGAAAAGTCGGTACTTCTCGCTAGTGTAATATAATGTGAACCAGCAACTACCCTTTCCTTAGAACACGACTCAAGCAGGTCCTCAAGTAGGCACTGCTGCACTCTGTTCCCTGACATTGCTCTGATGACGGTTAATGCAGATAGTTCCGATTATGAAATACAAAACGTATTGCAGGTTAGTTCCTAGTATAGTAACATTAAATTTGCGTTGTAGACGGCACATGAACGTGACGACTATCCATATTACTCATCAATATAAAAAGACAGTATTTTGGGAATTTAGCAGGATTACTCAAAATGAATTCTGAAATTGGGTGACTGACCGCACAGGTGCTAAACGTCGTCAAGAGTATACGATGTCCTAATCGCATTAGGAATATGAAGATCGTCTTCGACAGCTCGCAACTTTCACATAGCTAACCCCACCCTACTCCAGACAGCTCTCGGTGGAGTTGCACTACGTTGCCGATGTTATGGAAGGCCTTCAAACCGACAACAGACCACATATTGAAAAATACAAGCGAATTCTCTTGCAGCGTAAGCTTATTGTAACTAATCTAAAAATTATTGGAGAGGAACATTGTCCTATTCAAAAAAGTAAAATGTTACACACTGTTGACGTCAAACGGACATTATCTATGTCCTGTCTTGTGTCCTACTCATCTATAATATCAAGTGTACTATGAAAATGTTTATATATAATGGATTATAAGGTAATGCATTGATACCAGATGGTGGGGGCCGGCCGATGTGGCCGTGCGGTTCTAGGCGCTTCAGTCTGGAACCACGTGACCGCTACGGTCGCAGGTTCGAATCCTGCCTCGGGCATGGATGTGTGTGATGTCCTTAGGTTAGTTAGGTTTAAGTAGTTCTAAGTTCTAGGGGACTGATGACCTTAGAAGTTAAGTCCCATGGTGCTCAGAGCCATTTGATCTATTTACCACAAATATGTATGAACATTAAATGACACGACGAACCGTCATGTTCTGCATATGGATTCAAACCCAGCTCATGCAGACTAAGCAAAGATTTCGTGACTGACGGAAACTAACAGTCATTCCTGATTAGGCATACAGAGAGTGATATACCTCGATTTTAGACAGTATCAGTTAGCAAATATCAACTTTAAATTGCATAACGCAAACATTTTTAACAGACGCGAATTCCTACCCAGCATCTATTGTCCCTGTTAACGAACTACGAGAGATGTTAAATATTGCTTCTTCACAAGTAACTTACTTGAAATGCCGTGAGGTAAAGCTGTGTGTTGGACACGGATTCGAACCCGGAAATAAAAAATTTTCTAATGTAAGTAACCCCCCCATGAACCATGGACCTTGCCGTTGGTGGGGAGGCTTGTGTGCCTCAGTGATACAGATAGCCGTACCGTAGGTACAACCACAACGGAGGGGTATCTGTTGAGAGGCCAGACAAACGTGTGGTTCCTGAAGAGGGGCAGCAGCCTTTTCAGTAGTTGCAAGGGCAACAGTCTGGATGATTGACTGATCTGGCCTTGTAACAATAACCAAAACGGCCTTGCTGTGCTGGTACTGCGAACGGCTGAAAGCAAGGGGAAACTACGGCCGTAATTTTTCCCGTGGGCATGCAGCTTTACTGTATGATTAAATGATGATGGCGTCCTCTTGGGTAAAATATTCCGGAGGTAAAATAGTCCCCCATTCGGATCTCCGGGCGGGGACTACTCAGGAGGATGTCGTTATCAGGAGAAAGAAAACTGGCGTTCTACGGATCGGAGCGTGGAATGTCAGATCCCTTAATCGGGCAGGTAGGTTAGAAAATTTAAAAAGGGAAATGGATAGGTTAAAGTTAGATATAGTGGGAATTAGTGAAGTTCGGTGGCAGGAGGAACAAGACTTCTGGTCAGGTGACTACAGGGTTATAAACACAAAGTCAAATAGGGGTAATGCAGGAGTAGGTTTAATAATGAATAGGAAAATAGGAATGCGGGTAAGCTACTACAAACAGCATAGTGAACGCATTATTGTGGCCAAGATAGATACAAAACCCACACCTACTACAGTAGTGCAAGTTTATATGCCAACTAGCTCTGCAGATGACGAAGAAATTGAAGAAATGTATGATGAAATAAAAGAAATTATTCAGATAGTGAAGGGAGACGAAAATTTAATAGTCATGGGTGACTGGAATTCGAGTGTAGGAAAAGGGAGAGAAGGAAACGTAGTAGGTGAATATGGATTGGGGCTAAGAAATGAAAGAGGAAGCCGCCTGGTAGAATTTTGCACAGAGCACAACTTAATCATAGCTAACACTTGGTTTAAGAATCATGATAGAAGGTTGTATACATGGAAGAACCCTGGAGATACTAACAGGTATCAGATAGATTATGTAATGGTAAGACAGAGATTTAGGAACCAGGTTTTAAATTGTAAGACATTTCCAGGGGCAGATGTGGACTCTGACCACAATTTATTGGTTATGACCTGTAGATTAAAACTGAAGAAACTGCAAAAAGGTGGGAATTTAAGGAGATGGGACCTGGATAAACTGAAAGAACCAGAGGTTGTAGAGAGTTTCAGAGAGAGCATAAGGGAACAATTGACAGGAATGGGGGAAAGAAATACAGTAGAAGAAGAATGGGTAGCTTTGAGGGATGAAGTAGTGAAGGCAGCAGAGGATCAAGTAGGTAAAAAGAAGAGGGCTAGTAGAAATCCTTGGGTAACAGAAGAAATATTGAATTTAATTGATGAAAGGAGAAAATATAAAAATGCAGTAAGTGAAGCAGGCAAAAAGGAATACAAACGTCTCAAAAATGAGATCGACAGGAAGTGCAAAATGGCTAAGCAGGCATGGCTAGAGGACAAATGTAAGGATGTGGAGGCTTATATCACTAGGGGTAAGATAGATACTGCCTACAGGAAAATTAAAGAGACCTTTGGAGATAAGAGAACCACTTGTATGAACATCAAGAGCTCAGATGGAAACCCAGTTCTAAGCAAAGAAGGGAAAGCAGAAAGGTGGAAGGAGTATATAGAGGGTCTATACAAGGGCGATGCACTTGAGGACAATATTATGGAAATGGAAGAGGATGTAGATGAAGATGAAATGGGAGATACAATACTGCGTGAAGAGTTTGACAGAGCACTGAAAGACCTGAGTCGAAACAAGGCCCCCGGAGTAGACAACATTCCATTGGAACTACTGACGGCCTTGGGAGAGCCAGTCCTGACAAAACTCTACCATCTGGTGAGCAAGATGTATGAAACAGGCGAAATACCCTCAGACTTCAAGAAGAATATAATAATTCCAATCCCAAAGAAAGCAGGTGTGGACAGATGTGAAAATTACCGAACAATCAGTTTAATAAGCCACAGCTGCAAAATACTAACACGAATTCTTTACAGACGAATGGAAAAACTAGTAGAAGCCGAACTCGGGGAAGATCAGTTTGGATTCCGTAGAAATGTTGGAACACGTGAGGCAATACTGACCTTACGACTTATCTTAGAAGAAAGATTAAGGAAAGGCAAACCTACGTTCCTAGCATTTGTAGACTTAGAGAAAGCTTTTGACAATGTTGACTGGAATACTCTCTTTCAAATTCTAAAGGTGGCAGGGGTAAAATACAGGGAGCGAAAGGCTATTTACAATTTGTATAGAAACCAGATGGCAGTTATAAGAGTCGAGGGGCATGAAAGAGAAGCAGTGGTTGGAAAGGGAGTAAGACAGGGTTGTAGCCTCTCCCCGATGTTATTCAATCTGTATATTGAGCAAGCAGTAAAGGAAACAAAAGAAAAATTCGGAGTAGGTATTAAAATCCATGGTGAAGAAATAAAAACTTTGAGGTTCGCCGATGACATTGTAATTCTCTCAGAGACAGCAAAGGACTTGGAAGAGCAGTTGAACGGAATGGATAGTGTCTTGAAGGGAGGATATAAGATGAACATCAACAAAAGCAAAACGAGGTTAATGGAATGTAGTCGAATTAAGTCGGGTGATGTTGAGGGTATTAGATTAGGAAATGAGACACTTAAAGTAGTAAAGGAGTTTTGCTATTTGGGGAGCAAAATAACTGATGATGGTCGAAGTAGAGAGGATATAAAATGTAGACTGGCAATGGCAAGGAAAGCGTTTCTGAAGAAGAGAAATTTGTTAACATCGAGTATAGATTTAAGTGTCAGGAAGTCATTTCTGAAAGTATTTGTATGGAGTGTAGCCATGTATGGAAGTGAAACATGGACAATAAATAGTTTTGACAAGAAGAGAATAGAAGCTTTCGAAATGTGGTGCTACAGAAGATTGCTGAAGATTAGATGGGTAGATCACATAACTAATGAGGAGGTATTGAATAGAATTGGGGAGAAAAGAAGTTTGTGGCAAAACTTGATCAGAAGAAGGGATCGGTTGGTAGGACATGTTCTGAGGCATCAAGGGATCACCAATTTAGTATTGGAGGGCAGCGTGGAGGGTAAAAATCGTAGGGGGAGACCAAGAGATGAATACACTAAGCAGATTCAGAAAGATGTAGGTTGCAGTAGGTACTGGGAGATGAAGAAGCTTGCACAGGATAGAGTAGCATGGAGAGCTGCATCAAACCAGTCTCAGGACTGAAGACCACAACAACAACAATGTAAGTAAGTTTACTGGCGACTTTATTTCTGTTTACCATGACTTCCGCTTTGTCATTTCCCAACGAAAACTGGCTCTGCTCAGTTGGTTATGAAGGAACGTGATGTTTAATGCGGATTCTGGATTATAACGTCTTTCTCTTGAGGTTACCAGAGGTAAAATAAATCTGTTTGTGCCTCTTAAAAGTAAATGCCTGAACCCACGCATTGCATCTGTGATAGCTCGTTCCACCAGACCATTGTGGCCACATTACCCAGCCCCAGGAGTGTGCTGTAACGGATGATGTGCTTAGCTTACAAAATTAGTCACGGTGGAAAAAATGCGAGTCTATTAAATGGTCAAGTAGAAGCAAGCTTCTGACGCAGAGATTATGCTATTCTCATGTCAGCAGGATGTAAAGACTCTTCTAGGCATCATAGGCTGGATGTGAAGCCATTTTGATTTTTCACAAATTCAGCAAATTTCTTAGTTCGAGAAAATCCACTGTGAAGTGTGAATTTCGTGGTCTGTTGGACGGATGGTAGGTTGTTATACCTATGGTCTGGGTTCGATTCCCACTTCTGTCAATGATTTTAGATAGGGAGAGACAGATTCCATTCTCTCCTGGCTACACCAAGTGAAGGAGATATAATGGCTGCGTGGTCAGAAAATTCACATTAAAGATGATATTCCTTCTTTACCAAGTAGACGGTAGGTTGAACCACAATAAAGTCTGGAGTGGCGACATGTAGAAACTCTACCACCAGTAACCTTTCTTATACTAGTTATTTATTTCAAGTGACGACACAAACGCTATGTATGGTCACAGGACACTTATTCCATCTTTTATTTGAGCTTCTGTATGTCGATAAAATTGGTTCTGAACTGGGAATGCAACTCAGACCGCCCTTAACGCGGAATTTGATCCCTTCGTGGCAATACAGCTCGGCTACAATTTGTTGTTTGTTCAAAACTGCAGATTCCTCAACACCTTCACATATTATGCGTGAATGGGATCGAATCCTGGCCCGGCACTAAAGATTTAATTATGTATTATCAAGCTCTAGCATGAGAACACCTGTCTGCTGGTGGATAATAATTTTGATTTTTAATGTATTTTCATTCGCTGTCACACTAACGATATCTGACGTTTTTAACTCCCAGTGAGACACAGAACTATTTGCGAGATGACTGTAAGTTCAAGATGCTATTCTGAGCAGCTGGTGGAGAAAAATTCGGTAGCTGACGTCTCTTTGTGTGTAGTCAACAACGATATGTGTGGGGCTCTATTCCCAGTGAGCGCTGAACTCTTCGTCATATTATTTCAGTTCAAACATGCTCACATGTCACTGCTGGTGCAACAAACCCATATTTAACGTTAGTTTTCTCTAGAATATAACAGCGATAGGTGCCGGGTTGGAGTCCTGGGAAGGAAAAAATTAATTTTTCGTCTCGTCATTTCAGTTATAACATCTAGTTACTGCCGCGAAATTCCGATATGTCACATTTGACTGTGCTTCGATAGCAATCCGATTAGGTTCCGGGTTCGAATCCGTGTCCAACACACAGCTTTACCTCACGGCATTTCAAGTAAGTTACTTGTGAAGAAGCAATATTTAACATCTCTCGTAGTTCGTTAACAGGGACAATAGATGCTGGGTAGGAATTCGCGTCTGTTAAAAATGTTTGCGTTATGCAATTTAAAGTTGATATTTGCTAACTGATACTGTCTAAAATCGAGGTATATCACTCTCTGTATGCCTAATCAGGAATGACTATTAGTTTCCGTCAGTCACGAAATCTTTGCTTAGTCTGCATGAGCTGGGTTTGAATCCATATGCAGAACATGACGGTTCGTCGTGTCATTTAATGTTCATACATATTCTCAACTAGATGCTCGTGAATAACTTAAATTTTTAATGTCATTTTGTGTTAAATAGTTCAAATGGCTCTGAGCACCATGGGACTTAACTTCTAAGGTCATCAGTCCCCTAGAACTTAGAACTACTTAAACCTAACTAACCTAAGGACATCACACACATCCATGCCCGAGACAGGATTCGAACCTGCGACCGTAGCGGTCACGCGGTTCCAAACTGAAGCGCCTAGAACCGCACGGCCACATCGGCCGGCCCCCACCATCTGGTATCAATGCATTACCTTATAATCCATTATATATAATCATTTTCATAGTACACTTGATATTATAGATGAGTAGGACACAAGACAGGACATAGATAATGTTCGTTTGACGTCAACAGTGTGTAACATTTTACTTTTTTGAATAGGACAATGTTCCTCTCCAATAATTTTTAGATTAGTTACAATGAGCTTACGCTGCAAGAGAATTCGCTTGTATTTTTCAATATGTGGTCTGTTGTCGGTTTGAAGGCCTTCCATAACATCGGCAACGTAGTGCAACTCCACCGAGAGCTGTCTGGAGTAGGGTGGGGATAGCAATGTGAAAGTTGCGAGCTGTCGAAGACGATCTTCATATTCCTAATGCGATTAGGACATCGTATACTCTTGACGACGTTTAGCACCTGTGCGGTCAGTCACCCAATTTCAGAATTCATTTTGAGTAATCCTGTTAAATTCCCAAAATATTGTCTTTTTATATTGATGAGTAATATGGATAGTCGTCACGTTCATGTGCCGTCTACAACGCAAATTTAATGTTACTATCCTAGGAACTAACCTGCAATACGTTTTGTATTTCATAATCGGAACTATCTGCATTAACCGTCATCAGAGCAATGTCAGGGAACAGAGTGCAGCAGTGCCTACTTGAGGACCTGCTTGAGTCGTGTTCTAAGGAAAGGGTAGTTGCTGGTTCACATTATATTACACTAGCGAGAAGTACCGACTTTTCCTTTTCTCTGCAAACATCCAGAACTAAATTCAGTAACTAAATGCTAAGAATATATTTTCATTGTGCCAACTCAAAGATCAATAGATATGGATATAGATATAGATTTTTATATTTAAAGCCATTCTCTTTCTGCGTTGGAATAAACATCATTCATTATTTGCTTGTTCTTGTTACGATTGTTATTGTCATTCTCTCACTCGCAAGAGTCTTATGCTGATGCTGTATGAATAAATTATGCCATTGGACACAAAGCGGTTTAGTTTTGAGACCTAACCCACGAGGGGGGAAGGCACAGTGGTCTGCTTCAGGAATTCCAAGCAATAAAACACAAAAAACAACCCAGGAAGGGTTCGAACAGCTACTTTCACGCAGAGACATGCATTTGGAATCTGTTCATCGTTACGGGGTCAAACAAGAGGGTCACATTACTGAAACAATGATCGGGCTACTTAGTATATAATAGAGCATACAGATTTCAAGGAGGAAACGTATGAAGACGCAGACTTCCTCGTTATCAATATGTGCGGCATATCTTTCGTGTTAACGAAAGTAAATTCCCGCTTTACCTCTTCTTACGTGTCAAATGAAATGAATGCCATGAGGAATAGAATATTTGTTGACTGCATCTCTTCTTGCTTCCATCCTTACCAACATATTTCTTCATTCTCGTGGTAATCATGACAATCTATGTGCATGCTGCAAACGATTGCAAGTGGACAAATTCGACATCGAGGTGCAAAGCGTTTGGTATCTTACATTATATTCAATTCGAATAAGATTCCGGTGTATTTTTACTTCGTTTGTATTTTTAGATGATTATGAACGTTACGGAAATTTATCTCACATGCTTTATGTTGAATGAGAAACATTGAATGATCCGTTTTGCTTTCCCTACGTTGAAATGATATAATGTCGGCGTCAACAGCCTTCTTCCACGCCGGAAGCTGAAACTTGTATCATTCTGGATTAATGATAATTGAATGTCTCATATGTATACATAGCCCACAAGGCGACGTCAGAAACCACCAGGGGAGAACGCCGCATAAAAACCAAACGTGCGCGCGCGTCTCCACTCTGAAGAACCGTATCGGAGAATCACGGCAAGCATTTCGCTGAAGAGCTGCCTCGTCAGAGAGCCGAGAAATGGCAGCGTCGTAGCAAGTATTTGTCAACACTCTGATAGTGCATTTACTTCCGGGTGTAGGTCGGCGTTACCTCTCTAAATTCACTTAACATTCGTTTTCCACATCGAAGACTCGTACGATATAATCCGCTGCAAGATGACACAATTAGAAAGTATATTTAATTTCTGGACTCCAAGAACGGCGTTCTTCACATAAGTAACATCTGTTTGTGTGTGCATTCGGGAGGACGATGGTGCAATCCCGCGCCCGGCCATCCTGATTTAGGTTTTCAATGATTTCCCTAAATCGCTTCAGGCAAATGCCGGGATGGTTCCTTAGGAAGGGCACGGCCGATTTCCTTCCCCATCCTTCCCTAATCCGAGCTTGTGATCCGTCTCTAATGACATCGTTGTCGACGGGACGTTAAAACAGTAATCTCCACCTCCTCTGTTTCTGTGTTTAAGGTTGCGTTTTGAGGCTCAGGCAACATCGCAGTGACTATAGTCCGCCTCTGGCCGCCAGTGTGTCGTTAGCTCAGAGGTTCCCTTGTGCGTTGCAGTGCTTGTACTATAAGTTCGAATCACGGTAGAAGCCGCTGACTAAAACATTTTATTTTCCATTTTAATTAATGGAGTTGCAAACTGCTAGTAAACATTTCTTATGCGAAATCTGAAGAATGCCTTTAAACATCAATCTTCGTCCGATTTCGACTTAGTAAATTAAGTTAATATCATGGATTTCTGCTTTGCAAATTCCAAGGTGCTTCACTGTAAAATTGGTCCTGAAAAGATTCAAACCGACTGTCAACGATATAAATTTGAGCTTTGTTCGTCATATAGGTCTAACATGTCAGAAGGTTGTTTATGAAGTGCACATGTTCATTAATATAGTTCACATCTTCTAAATTTTTGCAATAGCGTTTAACTGTAGACGTTTTCTAACACCGGCGTTAGCAATTCCTTTCCGTTCTCTGAAACCTTCAAAACGACAAATTTATCTGGATTAAATCTGATGACCTTAACTATCACTTCCGATCAACAATAAATACTTCATGAACCCATACATGGAACTCCAAATGTGCAGTGTGCCTGCACTGCTACAGAGCATGCATTGCAAGGTATTCACACAGTTTATCGCATAGACTTACCATAAGGAATGAAACAAGAACTGTAATACATTTTACACCACAGACGCTCACTCTGGCTTGACGAAAACATCCAATCATTGACCAAAAGTTGCACAAATAATTAAGTTTGAAAGGAAAAGAAACGAGGTATGAAGCATTTATAAATTCATCGAATGTAGTGAGGTGGTTTAATTTCGTCCCAGTCTATAAAATTAATTTCGGGCCATACTCAGCTCTTGCCGATTACCCGCCTACTAATCAGAGCGTCTGTCTCCTATGCTTTTGAGCGTGAATGGAAATTGTAGAAATTTTCTGTCGAGCAACATTTAATAATAAAGCGTTTCAAATCATCAAAAGCGATGAGCGGTAGCAGGCGCTTTCGATAAAGAACGGGGGAGTGCAGCGCCGCTGCTGTCGCCACGGCCGCTGCCAGTAGCCAGCAAATGGATCCCGGAGCTTTGCCGCATACGGCGTCCAGAGGAGGACAGTCTGCAGGAAATCTGCCGCAAAATCGTTACTAGATAAAATTTTGATATCGGTGTGTCACAAAGCGAAATAGATTGAATCTGCGCTACCATTACATTCACGTCTTCAGCATTCAGACAGAAGAGGCTATAAAAATATTTTATGCCAGCTGCTCTCGATCCACTGACATTATGAACACAAACAACGCACGCTACCGCTAGACCACAGGCGTAATCAGCCTAGAGTCTCTCTATCTTGGGACAAGTTTTCCTCCAGGAAGTGCCGCAGTCTACAGTGTTGCCAGATTGTGCAGATAACCGGACTTAGAGAATTAGCGAGTTGGCCAGTTTCTTTGTCCCATGTCGCGATCGGCGCGGATTTAGCCTCTGAAGCGGCCGGCCGCCGGTCAAGTTTTATGTCAAAGAGTGTACGTTTGGAGCACGGTATTGTGTGGCAGTGAAGCTTGCATTGTGGGAAAACCGGAACAGAAGAGAATCGAAGAGTTTGAGACATGGTGCTACAGACGAATGCTGAAAATTAGGTGGACTGATAAGGTAAGGAGTGAGGAGGTTCTGCGCAGAACCGGAGGGGAAAGGAATATGTAGAAAACACTGATAAGGAGAAGGCACAGGATGATAGGAATCAGTTATGACATGAGGCAATGACTTCCATGGTACTAAAGGGAGCTGCAGAGAGCAAATACTGTAGATGAAGACAGAGATTGGAGTACATCTGGCAAATAATTGAACCCGTAGGTTCCAAGTGCTACTCTGAGATGAAGAGGTTAGCACAGGAGAGGAATTCGTGGGGGCCGAATCAAACCAGTCAGGAGACTAATGACTCATAAAATGTGAGATGTGGTGCTATTGAAGGATGTTGCAAATTTCGCGGACTGATTAGAAATGTGGAGAGTCTCCGCAGAATCGGAGAAGAATGTAACATACGGAAAACACTGACAATAAGAAGGGAAAGGACCACAGAAGATGAGTTACGACTTCGTGGGTTAACGTCCATGGTACTAGAGGAATCTGCAGATAGTAGAGTGTAGGGGAAGACGGAGACTGGAATGCAAAATGTTAGCTTTCACGGTCGGAAATGACAAAATAAACTCTTCGGGATACTATGCTGTGCTCGAATGGATTTCACCTTAAGACTCAACGTTTTGACTCCGTCTTGCTGCTGAGCCAGGATATGAATCGGACATCCGAAGTAGCTACTACTCCCCTTGAAAATGTCCTTCGCAGATGGGGATGAAACGTTGGTTTTTAAGGTGAAATCCATACGTCCACGCCGTAATAGCCCGAAAAATTTCATTACTGTGCGAGACTGGAATACATTCAACAAATACACCGGGGATGACAAAAATCGTGGGATTTCTCCTAACATCGTGTCGGACCTCCTTCTGCCTGGCATAGCGCTCCAGCTCGAAATGGCATGGACTCAACAAGACGTTGGCAGTCACCTGCAGAAATACTGACTCACGTTGCCTCTATGACCGTCCAAATAGGGAAATTATTGCCGGTGCAGAATTCTGTGCACGAACTGACTTTTCGATTACGCCCAGTAAAAGTTCGGTGGGATTCATGTCGGGCGATCTACGTGGCCATATCATTCCCTGAACTGTCCAGAATTTTGTTCAAGTCAATCTCAAACAATTGTGGCCCAGTGACATAGTGCATTGTCATCCATAAAAATTCCATCTTGTCTGGGAATATGAACCCCATGAATCGCTGCAAATGGTTCCCAAGTTCCCGAACATAGCCATTTCCAGTCAACGATCGATTCCGCTGGACCAGAGGATTTATTCCGTTCCATATAAACGTAGCCCATACCATTATGGAGCCACCTCCAGTTTGCACAGTGCCTTGTTGACAACTTGGGTCAGTGGCTTCGTGGGATCTGCGCCACAGTTGATCCCTACCATTAGCTCTTACCAACTGAAATCGGGATTCACATAACCAGGACACGGTTTTCCAGTCGTCTAGGGTCCAACCAGTACAGAGGGGTCCAAAAAAATGTATCCACTGTTTAAAAGTCCATAACTGGCAAACTAACTGACGGAATTGTCTCATTTTTGGTGAAAGGGTAGCTTAAAGTCCAACTTAAAGATATCACTGTAGGTGTTCGAAATGGTCACCATTAACATCCACATACAAACGATGCCGCCGAACTGCAGCACAAACTACTGACTGAAACGTGTTCAGTTCGATATTTTCACATGAATATACGATGGATTCTCGAAGTTCAAATAAATTGCGTTGCATTTGTCTATAAACGATGTCCTTTAGTGTTCCCCACAGGTAAAAGTCCAGAGGAGTTAGGCCTGGGGAACGTGGTGGATAGTCCACAGCACCTCAACGGCCTATCCATCTTCCACCAGCACAGTTACCGGTGAGGTGTACCTTCAGAAGCTTCAGACATCCATTTTACCTGCCATCCGAGACTTGTATGGAGACGGAAGAGTTTATTTTCAACAAGATGGTCTCCCAGCCCACTACCAAAATCGTGTTAGGGCGTATCTCGACGAAAATCTACCAGGAAGATGGATAGGCCGTGGACTATCTACCACGTTCCCCAGACCTAACTCCTCTGGACATTTACCTGTGGGCAACACTAAAGGACGTCGATTACCGACAAAAGCCACGCAAATTGGCTGAACTTCGAGAATCCATCGTACTTTCATGTGCAAATATCCAACTGAACACGTTGCAGTCAGTAGTTCGTACTGCAGTTCGGCGGCATCGTTAGTGTGTGGATGTTAATGGTGACAATTCCGAACACCTACAGTGATACCTTTAAGTTGGACTTTAAGCTGCACTTTCACCGAAAATGAGACAACTCCGTCAGTTTGTTTGCGAGTTGTGGACTTTTAAATAGTGGATACATTTTTTTGGACTCCTCTGTATTGGTTACGAGCCCAGGCGAGGGGCTTCAGGCGATGTCATGTTGTTAGGAAAGACACTTGCGTCGGTCGTCTGCGTCCATGGCCCTTTGACGTGAAATTTCGCCGCACTGTTCTGATATGTTCGTCCCACATTGATTTCTGAGGTCATTTTACGTACTGTTGCTTGTCTTTTAGCACTGACAAATCTACGTAAACGCCGCTGCTCTCGATGGCGATAGATAATGCCTGAAATTTGGTATTCTCAGTACACTATTGACACTGTGGATCTCGGAATATTGAAATCTCCAACGATTTCCGAAGTGGAATATCATCATATGTGTCTAGTTCGAACTTAAAAGTCTGCTGCCATAATCACGTCTGAAACTTTTTCACATGAATCACGTGAGTACAAATGACAGCTATGCCAATGCACTGCCCTTTTACACTTTGTGTGAGCAATACTGCCACCATATGTATACGTGTATATCGCTATCTCAAGACTTTTGTCAACTCAGAGTAACTGAGGACGTAGGGTGGTAGTGCCACTGTGAGATGAAGAGTGGAGCAGAAGGAATGAATTCGTCGAGGACCGTACCGAACCAATCAGAAGACTGATGTCGCAAAAACAGTAATTTCGGTGTTACTCCATTAGCATTAAATGTTGTACAGTAGTGACAACGATTTTTACTGTCCACGGATTTCGATATTTGGGATGTATTTTAGTTTTCTCAGTGAAGACCTTTTAATTTCGCCTATATCAAATGGGACCACATGCTGCGATTAAGATGTCTGGAACCGTTAATGTTTTTGGCCAAAAATTCCCCAACGAGGGACGATGTTTGAGCGGGTGCACATTGTGGTGAACAACTATGTAATACTTCTTACTGATCAACTTTGTGGCAAGAGCTGATGGTCCAATATGCCGTTAAAATCGAACAACACAGTGGTAACAACCCAAAAGTTAGACGCACTACTCGAGTTTTTTTCCGCTATTCGCGATCCGGAATGTTTCCAGTTGGACGATTAAGCCTTAGTCGCTATCCGCACACTCGTCTTTTTACCAGGTGACTGTCCTGTTATGACACGTTTCAATATCACTTGACTTCGTCTACCGACCCCTGAGCAACTTACATTCGCCACCTTTTTCGTTAGAGATTCAACATTTTTGAGCAAGTTTTTCTTCCCCGATTCAGATTCAGCAATCGCTCATTATCGTTTCTTTCGCTTTTTTCACAACTGCTAGGGCATCAAGGGAGCTCGTCATCTTCTACATATTCACGGCCTTCTTCGTAACATCTAATCCACTCGTAAACACTTGGTTTACACATAGCAAGCTCACCAAAAACGGCATATAACGTTTCTAAAGTTTTGCTGCATTTTATTCGCTTCTTACAGAACAAATCAATGCAAATTCTCTGAACCATTTTTATTAAACCTAAATTTTCGGCGATGCTACCAAAACAAATGTAATCTTATTGACATTGGGTAACAGACCAAATATCTGTGATGGCTTGTACAGCACAGTAACGAAAAAATCATACGAACCTGACTTTTACAACACACGAAATTGCAAAATTCTCGTTTCTTTTTTAACACAACATGTACACGGACTGCGTAGAACAGGCATGCCAGTAGGATTTAAGACATCGATTCTTCTGCTAACCTTGTCTGGAGATGGGATTTCATGACTCACGTAACTAACACACAGAGCGCAGGGTGCTAACAGCTGTGCCAGTGTGTCGATGAAGAACGTAGAAGACGTGGAGGGTGAGAAGAGTTGAAGGCCGGCACGCTAGCGACCTCCACCTGGAGTTGCTGCGCGTCCCATCAAGACGAAGTTTACGTGTTTCCGCACTAAAAGGGCAGATGTGATACACGCCGAAAATAAGGTTCAAATGGTTCAAATGGCTCTGAGCACTATGCGACTTAACTTCTGAGGCCATCAGTCGCCTAGAACTTAAAACTAATTAAACCTAACTAACCTAAGGACATCACACACATCCATGCAAGAGGCAGGATTCGAACCTGCGACCGTAGCGGTCACGCGGTTCCAGACTGAAGCGCCTTTAACCGCATGGCCACACCGGCCGGCGCCCGAAAAGAAGGCAGCGTGCAAGAAACACTTTAGTTGTACAGTTCTTCTGCATGCAAGTGTGTCCGAGGAAGTAGGCATGCGGTGCTGAGCGTTTTACGCAGAAGAAACATTGTCCGTGGTTCGACCTAGACCACCCTCTGCGAATCGCCACAAGAACAGTTTCCCAGGGAGTGAGGGGCACAGCTAATGCCCTTCCTTGAGCCACTGCTTTATATCGCGAAAAAAGTCAGCAGTGTGTGCCAGGTAGGTATTAGTGAAAAGAACTTACGATTGGCAACTTCTTAAGCCCTGACTGGGAAGCTAAACTGCTGAAAAAAGCAACGCCATCACGACTGGTATAGTTTGTGTCCTTTGGATCGGAAAACTCTTCCTCAATACTCTTTTGATCACAGGAAATGGCTACGGGCAGACGACTGTGCGGCGGTGCTAAAAGTAAACCTGAACTGTCAGTTACGTTCACTAGAGCGCTCTGTGTGTCCAACCGTAAACGGGACAATGTGGATTGTGTACAGTGTTTGGCCTATCAACGCGCCTCCAATGGTGGTTTCCAGCTCACGCAGTGCGCGCTTTGTAACTTTACGTCAAGAAGAGTTGTCAGCAAGAGACATTGTACGCCACACTGGCCTACACCTGATCGATATTATTCCACAACTGTAGTTAACGCCTGTTCAGTAGCACCACCTGATATCCCTACATTCCTACATACAAATTACGACTCGCTGCCATTTCGGAGGCTGTCGGGAGGGCTGTGCCGACACAGAGCGCTCGTCATGGAGTGCATCAGACCCTCGAAAAAGCTAAAAGTCTTCTTCAAGTTGTTCTCTACAGAAAGGAATGTAACGTTGGGTTTCAGCAGGTGATTCTTTATATCACCGCATAGAGTCCTGCAATATTTTAACTAGTGTGAAGAAAGGATGTGAAACAACTGATTCATTTTCATCATGTACTGAGATTTACCATAAAATAGTAATGTTCTTAGGCCCGCTCTCCAGGGTGTTAATACCTTGAAATAAATATATATGTGTACGCGTTTTTATATAAGTGCTGCAGAGTGTATTAATAACACACAGCACGTGATAAACATGCTGACTTTAAATGGCTAGTCACGTAATTTGGCATGCGGCTATCCTATCAAAAGCTGTCGTGCATGTAAATAATGTAGTAGTACTTCGCCGAGCATTAACGAAATTTGATGGGTATTACTTACGCCCAGAACCAAAGTCTTGGGTGACCTCCTAACAGATGTCAAAGTCGTACAGTGCAAGGTTTCACATCAGGTATTCGCTATATTGTTGATATTTGATTTAAGATCACAGTTCTCAGCCTATCATTTCGTCTTACACAACTGGAGAATTCATCAGAGGCTTTAACGACTCGGAAAGCAGTTACAGTCTCAAAACAACTTCGGGTATGGAACGTCATCAGACCGCTGCCAGAGATCGCGGAGTCGCGCCGAAGTATGCTATGGAGCTTGTAGTGGGGAAGAGTAGGCGCTGTTTGCTTCATTTAGCATTAAGACGAACATCTTGTCTAATTTCAGTCCTCCTTCCTTTCTGTTAAAACTGTTTTAGTGCTTTTGAATTCCTATGGTCTTTCTGTATGCTAAAATCATAGTATCAGAGAAACGAATTCGGTGGTTTCCCGGTAGTGTGTATCTCATATACAATTACTTATCTGCCGTATGTGAAATTGCGAAAAATAGTAAATTTGGTGGCATCTACTTAATGGATTTTGATTAAACTGATTATTTGTTACATGTACGTCGTTTTATACCACTCCATGTACTAATTACAGAATTATAACACTACTTAATTTTTGTGTTACATAGTAGTGGAACTTCGGTGCGAGGAGTACTCGCAGAAAGTTTGTTCGGTTTCACTTTGGGTCTAAGCAGACTGAGTAGGGGACGTCCCTCTCTCCATCTAAGTCACCACTCTTCCTAGGCAGCAAACGCGCTTGCTTCCCCACACAGTCCTAAGTCAAAGAAATTATCTCGTCATTTGTCTGCATCAGTTTAATGTGAAATCACGGAAAGTCTTAATCTAGATGAGCTGACTGGGATCTGAACTGCTGTCCTCCGAAATACAAGTCCAGTGTAATAGCAAACGCGCCACTTCCAAAATGTTCAAATGTGTGTGAATTCCTATGGGACCAAACTGCTGTGGTTATCGGTCACTAGACTTACATACTACTTAAACTAACTTATGCTAAGGACAATACACACACCTATGCCCGAGGGAGAACTCGAACTTCCAGCTGTGCGTCATTTCGCTAGGTGTTTCCTACATAATATTATTATCGTGTTCAGCCAAGAACCAACGAAATACTTACTTAATATAGTATGCAGAAGCTTGGGGATACATTTTTCAGTGAGCTGCTTTCTCCTGTGTTTCTGGCCAACCAGAATCCCACATACAGATATTTTACAAGTTGCTTGTTCGCATTGTAATTTAAAATCACATCACATCACTGAATAAATCTCAAATCAAATTGGGCAAATTAGTTCAAAAGTGTAGAACTCCTTCAAAATAAGGTACTATTGTTTCTAAGTGATTACTGTCTTACAACTAAGTTCTTGCCTATGAAGCTCAGCATAACAATTTTGATTTATAAACATTGTGCCTTTTCTCTTATAAATGGCTCTCTTTTTAATTACGGTAAAATGAAAATTCAGTAATAGTACGGCTTACTAGACGGTTGAGGTAAGTACCTGATTTCATCAAGGTATCTAACAGTCAGTGACCTGTAACTGTAAATGAGCTATCTGATTTTAGAAGTTGTATTTCCTGTTTGATATTTGCAGTTCTTTATTTCTGTATTCATTTTTGAAGTTATATAAGTAACTAATATACTAACATATTATAGACAATTACATGTATCTTGAATTTGAGATACTTAGGTAAATAATTGAAGAGCATTTTTAATGAATCTACATGAGATACCAGAAATACTCAAACATTAAAAACAATATGGCTTATTCATTAACAAAGTGAGTTTAGATTCATTAATCTTCTTCAAATGTTTGTCATTACACTGCACAATATGTTGTAGTATGGCACTGATAATTTACTTACATATAACAACATTAGTAATACTAAACAAATATAAATTGTTATCAATAATATTCAATCTAAAATAAATTATGAAACATTTCTTAAGAAGAACTTGTAAACTTAAGAGTCTATCTGTTGCTGTAAGTGCTAAGATCATTAATTAACACTGATTCTTTTTTCTTTTTTTGGTCATCAGTCTACTGACTGGTTTGATGCGGCCGGCCACGAATTCCTTTCCTGTGCTAACCTCTTCATCTCAGAGTAGCACTTGCAACCTACGTCCTCAATTATTTGCTTGACGTATTCCAATCTCTGTCTTCCTCTACAGTTTTTGCCCTCTACAGCTCCCTCGAGTACCATGGAAGTCATTCCCTCATGTCTTAGCAGATGTCCTATCATCCTGTCCCTTCTCCTTATCAGTGTTTTCCACATATTCCTTTCCTCTCCGATTCTGCGCAGAACCTCCTCATTCCTTACCTTATCAGTCCACCTAATTTTCAACATTCGTCTATAGCACCACATCTCAAATGCTTCGATTCTCTTCTGTTCCGGTTTTCCCACAGTCCATGTTTCACTACCATACAATGCTGTACTCCAGACGGACATCCTCAGAAATTTCTTCCTCAAATTAAGGCCGGTATTTGATATTAGTAGACTTCTCTTGGCCAGAAATGCCTTTTTCGCCATAGCGAGTCTGCTTTTGATGTCCTCCTTGCTCCGTCCGTCATTGGTTATTTTACTGCCTAGGTAGCAGAATTCCTTAACTTCACTGACTTCGTGACCATCAATCCTGATGTTAAGTTCCTCGCTGATCTCATTTTTACTACTTCTCATTACCTTCGTCTTTCTCCGATTTACTCTCAAACCATACTGTGTACTCATTAGACTGTTCATTCCGTTCAGCAGATCATTTAATTCTTCTTCACTTTCACTCAGGATAGCAATGTCATCAGCGAATCGTATCTGTGATATCCTTTCACCTTGTATTTTAATTCCACTCCTTAAACTTTCTTTCATTTCCATCATTGCTTCGTCGACGTACAGATTGAAGAGTAGGGGCGAAAGGCTACAGCCTTGTCATACACCCTTCTTACTACCAGCACTTCGTTCTTGATCGTCCACTCTTATTATTCCCTCTTGGTTGTTGTACATATTGTATATGACCCGTCTCTCCCTATAGCTTACACCTACTTTTTTCAGAATCTCGAACAGCTTGCACCATTTTATATTGTCGAACGCTTTTTCCAGGTCGACAAATCCTATGAAAGTGTCTTGATTTTTCTATAGCCTTGCTTCAGTTATTAGCCGTAACGTCAGAATTGCCTCTCTCGTCCCTTTACTTTTCCTAAAGCCAAACTGATCGTCACCTACCGCATTCTCAATTTTCTTTTCCATTCTTCTGTATATTATTCTTGTAAGCAGCTGCGATGCATGAGCTGTTAAGCTGATTGTGCGATAATTCTCGCACTTGTCAGCTCTTGCCGTCTTCGGAATTGTGTGGATGATGCTTTTCCGAAAGTCAGATGGTATATCGCCAGACTCATATATTCTACACACCAACGTGAATAGTCGTTTTGTTGCCACTTCCCCCAATGCTTTTAGAAATTCTGATGGAATGTTATCTAGCCCTTCTGCCTTATTTAACCGTAAGTCCTCCAAAGCTCTTTTAAATTCCGATTCTAATACTGGATCCCCTATCTCTTCGAAATCGACTCCTGTTTCTTCTTCTATAGCGTCAGACAAATCTTCACCCTCATAGAGACTTTCAATGTATTCTTTCCACCTATCGGCTCTCTCCTCTGATACGAAACTGCAAAAATAAGCTGTTAGACTGTAATATTTTAAACATAGCTGCACAACGGCTACGGTTTCGCGTAATAAAATTATAAACAGCCGACCAGTTGCAATGAATAAAGACATTCTTTACCTAGGTTTCGACAAATCAAAATTTGTCTTCTTCAGAAGGTAACAATTTTACATTAGTAAGGACTAATGTACCATCGCCGTTTTTACAATTGTCGGCATAGGTCCATGTGACAAAAATGAAACATAGCCCTAGGATTAAGGTTTGTCACGTTAATATACAATAGTTGATGGATCTTGCAGAGCTCACAACCGACTGAGTGTTGTTACCTTCTGAAGAAGACAAATTCAGATTTATCGAAACCTAGGTAATGAATTTCTTTATCCATCGCAACTGGTCGGCTGTTTATAATTTTATTACTGTTAGACTGTAATAACAGGGTACACTGCAAAATGTATTTGTTTTCATTGTGACATGTTCGTGTGCAATGTGTTGTAAGTTAAGAGAAGAAATGAAATATTATGCTTATAATCAGTATTAACGTTAATATCTGAAAATATTAAGTTTTTGCAGATGTGTTAAATTTAGTGCAAAGACGGCAAAAAGTTGTTAAACAGTGGCATCGCTTTCAAGAGTCGCTTCTTGTACATTATTTCTAAAGCTTTAATTCAATGTGGACTGTAGCTACTAGTTCCGTGCTGTTATTAAATATGATAGTTTCAAACATTCAACAGCTATATAAAATCACTGTTTAACTGTATAACGTTCTTACTGGCTCTGCTTTCGTAATTATGAATATTTATTTGCATACTGATGAGTTTAAATGTTACAGCCAAAGCACAACATTTGAAACTCGATCCGAGTGTGTATGTGTGTCTTTTAAAAAGAAACCGCCGATAAAGTACATAGTGTGATAACGGGAGAGCTTTGAATGAATGTGCAATAGACAAGTGATTTTCTAGGTCCCAAATAAAAAAAGAACATTGGTTTTCTTACGGAAGTGAATATACAAATAAATGAAATGATCAAGCACTGTGATTCACGGGAGCCAGAAGTTCTTTTGACAACATTACAAAATGATGAAGAAGATAGTTGCCACCCTGAATCTGGGAATAGATATACGAAATCTATCCCAACTCATTTTCTTGAATTAAAATTGGATCTGTCGTCACACTTTAGAGTCCTATCGTAAATAGGAACCGTGGACAATACATTGTTGACACCAGCATAGAAAAAAGGAGTGTGGAAAGTAACCAAAGGATGTTGCGTACCGTGGGGAGAGTATGGGAACAATTTATTGTGATTCCCATGGCTCGAGCCTGTCAGAGTATATGCACAAATGAAGAACCATATGTCACCTTCATTACACAGCAGCAGTTCGTATGGCGAAATTTAATAAGATGAGATTTTTAAGGGTTTCTCAACCATCCTACCCTCTTCAGTTTGCGCTGTTTCCACTTCTCATCAGAAAATTTGTCTTGTCAGAACGAATTTTTTATCAAACGAAGAAGTTACAGCCGTTGTTGTGGAGTATTTTGCAATCTTAAAAAGAGAAAGAGAGCTCTCCTTCTCTGTTGGAATAAAATACTGGAATCTTACCGAATCATACTTTATTCTTTTTCAAAATTAAGTCTTATTTTTCTGTAGCACTTCCTTAGTACGTAAGTACCTGACTTACTAATCTAGTCATGGTTTCTTTTATGTGAAGTAAGGCTTCCCTATAAGAATCACTCATATTTTCTGCACACGTAAATAACTATGTTATCAGTTAATCGCTCTTTGGTTTACCATGAATCCTATTCTGCTCTAGAGGCACTTTATTCCTTTTATCGATAATGAATACCGTAGTAATCAAGGGACGTAGTGTGGATGTGTGAACACACATACCGCTACGGTCGCAGGTTCGAATCCTGCCTCGGGCATGGATGTGTGTGATGTCCTTAGGTTGGTTATGTTTAAGTAGTTCTAAGTTCTAGGGGACTGATGACCTTAGAAGTTGAGTCCCATAGTCCTCAGAGCCATATGAACCATCTGAACACACATGAGTTGAACTTGGTAGAAGTCGAAGTCTGATCTTACTAAGGAAATTCACAGTTGAACTGCAAGTAAGTAAGTACCGAGTGAGCAGCAAGTGATATTTGAATACATTTAACATAAAATTTACATACATATTTTTAATGTGGTACAGTTCCGTTGATGCGTTAATTGAAACATAATAATATTGAGCTTCTTACTTCTGCTCTAGTGAAACTTCTAGCATTGAAGTATATCCTCTCGTGAGTAGTTACATTTCACTGCCTTTCTTTTTCTAACAGTTCAGTCAATGAGCAGCCGTTCTGAGAAATACTGCTATCGATTTATTGTCTCTCGTAGTGGTACATATATCTGGTTTGAATACCTCATTAATATACGGAGAAATCACTGTTGCAGCTGCATAAAAAGTGATTTATTCCAGTTGATAAAAATGGGCTCTTTCTAGGTACTCGACATAAATCCGAGTGAAATATGAGGACGTGCCACTCGGGGAGGACAAGTAAAAGAATCCTTTGCTGCAAAATGTGACACCTTCGAGGATGTGAAGGAATATGTGGAGACCAGGTGTTCCGGAAGACATCGGCGTGCCGATCGTTCTGAGAGAGTTGACGTCAGGCAGAAGTGGGAGAACAGATGACGGCCATCCGCTGCTCTCGGCACGAGTGGAGACGTCTGCGCCTCGCCCTGGTCTCGGCGAGGTGAGGTGAGGTGAGGTGAGGTGAGCAGGCGGCGCTCCGGCTGGGCCGGAATTTATCAGCCGGAAGCTGCCCTGGCTGTCGATAAGTCGCACGGAGGAAACCCGAATGCCTGCAGCCGGCTCACCGGCTAATGCCTCACACCTTCTTCTCCACCTGTCATCCGCTTTCCTATTTAGGCCATTTCTGACTATTTCGTCTCAGTGTCTTCGTTCCTGCATCTTGCTACTACACCTGTCGACTTCCATTATCTGACATTTCCATTAACCTTAGCACACGATCACACCTTCCTCTGGCGCACGTCTACCACTTTTTTGCTAAGACGTCTATACAGCGTTCACTAGCAGAGTTAGTTTGAAGAGCTTGCTATGACACCGTGGTTACGAAGTAAGATTCGTGGAGTTTTGCGATACAACTTCACGGGTGGTTTAAACACAGATAAGTGCTCCGAAGAAATGACTCTTGCACTCGGTGATGTGGATGGTGTAGAGAATTCAAAAGAGGAGATCTCTGGAGGACGCTGAGAGGACGGCAATGCCCGTTTTCGGAGAAAAAATGGTGATGCTGTGAAGAAAATCCTAGACAAAGATAGACGAGTGACCTATAAGCAGATAGAGGCTCCGGCGGAAGAGCAGATGGCACAACGTGTGACTTGGTGGAGGGAGATGTTAAAGAAGTTCTCTAAGGGACAATCTCAGTATATGAATAACATGCGACAAGTAACGAGACTTGGCTGTGCTATTATGACGTGCCAAACAAAGTTTGGGTCTTTGAAGATGACGACACACACGTAGCTGTCAGGAAACCCCGATCAGTAAAGAAGAATATGATAGCTATTTTCTTTTTTTCAAACCGAGAGTAATTGTGGAGCGTGTTGTTTTGGACACCCAGAAGACAGTCACAACTATGTGGTACATTGAGCCGTGCCTGTCCAAAGTAATCCAATCTCTGAAGATTGGACACTTGATATCTCCATCACGACAACGCTCCAGCTCACCACGCCAAAGACGCACCCAACAATTGCCAGGTAAGGGCTGAATCTTCTTGAGCGCCCTCCTTATAGCCCAGACCTTGCTACATGTGACACTGCACTCTTCCGGCATGTGAAAATGAAGCTGAAAGGAGTGCAGTTTTCAAGTGATGAGGACCTCCTGTGAGCTTGGGGCCACGTGTGTGTCTTACTCCCTACAGAAACTTGGAAGAACTGATTTAGGGATTGGTTGCGGAGGATGGGAAGATGTATTCAATGTGACGCAAATTATTTCGAAACAACTGAATAAATATACACTCCTGGAAATGGAAAAAAGAACACATTGACACCGGTGTGTCAGACCCACCATACTTGCTCCGGACACTGCGAGAGGGCTGTACAAGCAATGATCACACGCACGGCACAGCGGACACACCAGGAACCGCGGTGTTGGCCGTCGAATGGCGCTAGCTGCGCAGCATTTGTGCACCGCCGCCGTCAGTGTCAGCCAGTTTGCCGTGGCATACGGAGCTCCATCGCAGTCTTTAACACTGGTAGCATGCCGCGACAGCGTGGACGTGAACCGTATGTGCAGTTGACGGACTTTGAGCGAGGGCGTATAGTGTGCATGCGGGAGGCCGGGTGGACGTACCGCCGAATTGCTCAACCTGTGGGGCGTGAGGTCTCCACAGTACATCGATGTTGTCGCCAGTGGTCGGCGAAAGGTGGACGTGCCCGTCGACCTGGGACCGGACCGCAGCGACGCACGGATGCACGCCAAGACCGTAGGATCCTACGCAGTGCCGTAGGGGACCGCACCGCCACTTCCCAGCAAATTAGGGACACTGTTGCTCCTGGGGTATCGGCGAGGACCATTCGCAACCGTCTCCATGAAGCTGGGCTACGGTCCCGCACACCGTTAGGCCGTCTTCCGCTCACGCCCCAACATCGTGCAGCCCGCCTCCAGTGGTGTCGCGACAGGCGTGAATGGAGGGACGGATGGAGACGTGTCGTCTTCAGCGATGAGAGTCGCTTCTGCCTTGGTGCCAATGATGGTCGTATGCGTGTTTGGCGCCGTGCAGGTGAGCGCCACAATCAGGACTGCATACGACCGAGGCACACAGGGCCAACACCCGGCATCATGGTGTGGGGAGCGATCTCCTACACTGGCCGTACACCACTGGTGATCGTCGAGGGGACACTGAATAGTGCACGGTACATCCAAACCGTCATCGAACCCATCGTTCTACCATTCCTAGACCGGCAAGGGAACTTGCTGTTTCAACAGGACAATGCACGTCCGCATGTATCCAGTGCCACCCAACGTGCTCTAGAAGGTGTAAGTCAACTACCCTGGCCAGCAAGATCTCCGGATCTGTCTCCCATTGAGCATGTTTGGGACTGGATGAAGCGTCGTCTCACGCGGTCTGCACCTCCTGCACGAACGCTGGTCCAACTGAGGCACCAGGTGGAAATGGCATGGCAAGCCGTTCCACAGGACTACATCCAGCATCTCTACGATCGTCTCCATGGGAGAATAGCAGCCTGCATTGCTGCGAAAGGTGGATATACACTGTACTAGTGCCGACATTATGCATGCTCTGTTTCCTGTGTCTATGTGCCTGTGGTTCTGTCAGTGTGATCATGTGATGTATCTGGCCCCAGGAATGTGTCAATAAAGTTTCCCCTTCCTGGGACAATGAATTCACGGTGTTCTTATTTCAATTTCCAGGAGTGTAGTTGTATTTATTATAATGGGAAAGTTTTTCTTTATATATATATATATATATATATATATATATATATATATATATATATATATGTGTGTGTGTGTGTGTGTGTGTGTGTGAGTGTGTGTGTCTCTGTGTGTTTCAGACTTTTTAATTACTCCTTCAAGCGGAACGACTGGACAAATTTGGATGAAATTTGGAAAGGAGTTAGATTGTATCCTGAATTGACACATAGGCTACCTTAAACACTGAGGTGGCAGAAGTCACTGGATGCCTCATACATCGTATCAGACCTTCTTTTTCAAGGCGGATTGCAGCAACTTGGTGTGGCATGGACTCAACAATTCGCTGGAAGTCCCCTGCAGATATGTTGAGACATTATGCCTGTATAGTTGTCCATAATTGTAGAAGTGTTGCCGATGCAGTGTGACCTCTCGATTATGTCTCATAAATACTCGACGGGATTCATGTCGGACGCTCTGGGTGGTCAGATAATTCGCTCGAATTGTTCAGAACGTCCTTCAAACGAATCGCGAACAACTGAGGCCCTGTGACATGGCTCACCATCACCCACAAAAATTCCATCGTTGGTTGGTCCCAAGTGGTGTCCATGTAGCGGGAGCGTACACATTTTCAGTCAATTATGGGTTCAGTTGGACCTGAGGACTCAGTCCATTACATGCAAACACAGCCCACGCCATTTTAGAGGCTCCAGCAGTTTGCACAGTGTCTTGGTGACAACTTGGGCCCATGGCTTCGTGGGGTTTGCGCCACACCTGAACCCCAGCATGAGTTCTTAGTAACTGAAATCGGGACTCATATGACCACGCCACGGTTTCCAGTCGTCTACGGCTCAACCGATATAGTCACGAACCCAGGAGAGGCATGGAGGTGATCTTCATCATCATCAGTCGTGTGACTAAGGCCGCCCGTCGGGTAGACCGTTGGCCGGGTGCAAGTCTTTCTATTTAACGTCACTTCGGCGACTTGCGCGTCTATGGGGACGAAGTGATGATGATTAGGACAACACAACACCGAGTTCCTGAGCGGAGAAAATCTCCGACCCAGCCGGAAATCGAACCCGGGCCCTTAGGATTGACATTCTGTCGCGCTGACCACTTTCTTTTTTTCTCTTTTTGTTCTACATTGTTCGCTGAATTTGTTCGAGGCGGATATCCGATGACACCCATTTAGGTTCTTCGTTGATCCATTAATTCAGTATTTTTGTTACAGAGGGTAGCTAACCCTCTGACCGAACACGCTGAGCTACCCTCCTGGTTGTCCACTCAGCTACCGGGGTTGGACATGGAGGTGATGACGTGCTGTTAGTACACGCCCTCGAACGGTCGTCTGCAGCCATAGCCCATCAAAACCAAATTTCTTCTCACTGTCCTGACAGATAAGTTCGTCGTGCATCTCTTATTGATTTCTGCGGTTATTTAAGATAGTGTTGCTTGACTGCTGACACCGACAACTCCTCTCAAACGCCGCTGCTCTCGGCCGTTAAGTGAAGGCCGCTGGCCACCGCGTTGTGCGTGGTGAGAGGTTTTGAAATTTGGTATTCTCGGCACAGCCTTAAGCTATTGGTCTCGGAATACTGAATTCCCTAAAAATGTCCGAAATGCAATGTCCCATGCGTGTAGTTCAACTACTATTCCGCGTGCGGCCATTATCACATCGACAACCTTTTCACATAAATATCCTGAGACCAAATTACAGCTGCACCAATGACCTGCTCTTTTATACCTTGTGAAGTGATACTACTGCCATCTATATCCATGTATATGGCTGTCCCATGACTATTGGCACCACAGTGTATGTACAGTAGCTAACTACAAGACGGATACCCACGACGCAGAAATACCCGTACTTTATTTATCCAGTAATTGAGAATGAGAGCACATAGTGACATGCAACATACTTTACGCATAATATCAAATCTTTGCGAACAATTTTCTGGTTGACGTCCCCACAAAATGATTGAGGGATAAACGTTTATGTAACATAACTGAGGTATGAAGAATGACGATTTCATTTACAACTTCTTGACTACTAACTGTACTGGTGACATGTTTTGCAGATAGTATTCTTGCATACCACCGAATGGACCACCAATTATCATTGTACGACACATACTTCAGGAGAGATGATGTCATTAACACTAAGATGCCTGAAAGGCTGCCGCATAAGTTAAGACCTTCAAATTTATTGCTTCTCTCCTCCTGATTGTTAGCGACACTTCTTTCACACTGACTGTTCTCAACACGTTTCGCACAGAGTATCCTCGCATGTCACTGAGTATACCAAAACAGCACAGTTCAGGAGATAAGAGGCCATAAACACTGAAGTTTGATGAACTGCTGCGTCATGCATCACTTTTTAATTTATTGCTTCTTCACTGCTTAATCTGTTCACAACACTTTTCTCAAACAGGAGCCACCTTATAACGCAGGACGTACCTGCAAAATTATATCATTGTCCGACACATACTTCAGTAGATAGTGAAACTTCCCCTTAGAAAAATTAGTGAATTACTGTGCTGATAAATCTCTTACATTAGTTGATGTTCAAACAGCTGACCAAAACTGAACGTACTCAGACATTTCGCTATTTACCTATTCTGATCAACACTAAACTGACGCACAATACTTTTTAGCGCAACGCAATCTGACTTTCAATAATCCCTACAAAAGAATGGCCCTGACTAACATTAACCTATACGTTTCACAAATCACTTACCTCACAAAAATCTTCGTTACTCCAACTACTGCAATTCGGCGAGCGCCACTACTGCCAGCTAAATAAAAGATTCAAACTACTGAAGGCACTAACTACTGATAGGCATAGTTAGCAAATGAAAAATTTTGATAGAGAACAAACCATGTATTTACCTTAATAGTGTTCAAAAGTCATAATATATATAGCAGTTCATGACATCCATTCTTAGAAGTGTACTGTTTCTGATGGACACACGTCCAGATCATCCGCTCTCAAAAATCCGCCATCTCACTTCCCCACATCCACCACTGCTGGCGGCTCACCTCCAACTGCGCAACGCTACGCGCTGTTAACAGCCAACAGCCCAACACTACAATAGCAAACAACAATGCAAACCAGTCACTGACTGCACACAGCACAGCCAGTGATTTTCATACAGAGCGCTACGTGGCGTTACCAATAAAAAAACCTAAACAGCCCACTTACAATAGGACGTTATAAACATTGAGCTGCGTGAAAATGAAACTACAGGGCGAAATTCGCTGGAGATACGGGTGAAATAGGTGTACAAATACGTGTGATATATGTTAAATACATGTGCAATACGTCTGACATTTACGTGGGTGGGCTAATCCACAGGTTGAAAGCTCATCCTAAACCTCTTTAAGGATTTCAACCAAATTTGGTACACATATTAGTGTTGGGGTAGGGGTGATAACGTAGAAACGGAAGCGGAGAGTAGGGAATACACTGACAGAGACGAGGAAGGAGGGGATGGACGCTTAGAAGAGGGAGGAGGATATCGACTAGCAGAATACATACCCGAGAATTCTTTTTCTTTTTGTAAATAACAGTTTACAACTAGTTTTTAATGTAGAATTAAACAGTTAATACAGTATTTTCAATCTGTGTAAAGGCTCATCTCAGGAACTACCATAGTGGTTTGCATTAGTAGATCGACTGACTCATTAGAAAGGTTTGTTTACATAATTAATTACTGTTACGCCTAACAAGTAATCTGGCCATAGATCGTTCTTACCCTGGCAGACTATTATACAAATTCCGAAATTGTAACATGGTATGCTGAAGAAATCTGGGAAGGAGAAGAAAGAAATGGTCACCATGACGGACGAATACATAATAATTTGACCTGCAGAAAATGAAGTTATTTTAACACACTGCGTTGTGATGCTTGTGATAACTGTGTGTGTCCTCTCTCTGGATCCCAAATAGCAAAAGTAACCACAAACTAATAAACACTGAAATTGATTGAAACTGCTTTTAGTTGACTCAACTTTGAAACAATAGTTCGCATTTCGCCATTTATTTGAGTGGAAGCTACAGAAAATTCTTAAAAATTCTTGAAAACAAATTCCACAAAATTCATGAGTTTAATAGTCATTAGGATTTCTTGTGTAGCTTTGATAAGATCGAGAATAAAGGTTCTCGTTGATATACCTTTAAATTATGCGCGACATAAAACTGCCTTACAGGAATAACAGAATACATAAAGATTGAAATGGGCGTATATTTGCCCCAAACAATCACAATAATTGATTGCTTTATATACATGTAAACTTTTGTTGCGTCACACTCAGGGAAGATCAATACTGCCAAAACGGCAAATGTCCCTACCTTACATAATATACCTTTTTTTAGGGCATTCACAATTTCTAACAAAATTTTTATCAAATATCAGCCGCTTCCAGTTGTACTTAACAAATCCTTTATCTGGGTAAAATGGTTCGGGTTTGAGAATGTAGATCCCATCTTCCAGTGTTACAAAAAATAAGGGATATTAAGAGGGATACAATGGAAAATTAATTAACATTAAAAGGGTGCATAATAATGTGAACATCAGTTCTTACTTCGAAGGCGTAGGAGGAAACCGTACCAGTCATATAACACACCGAGCAAGTTTATTAAATAGCACGAGAGACCCTGTTTGGGTGGGGCATGAAAATATTCTTTGAGTCAAGCAGCACCACACCGGTACAGGGGCCTAATCGAAAAAAAAAAATAGGAATGAATCAACAAATAATCGCTCATTCCCTGCCTAATGTAACCTACAAAACAACTGCGGACGGCCGTACATGGCCGGCCGGAGTGGCCGAGCGGTTAAGGCGCTACAGTCTGGAACCGCACATCCGCTACGGTCGCAGGTTCGAATCCTGCCTCGGGCATGGATATGTGTGATGTCCTTAGGTTAGTTAGGGTTAAGTAGTCCTAAGTTCTAGGGGACTTATGACCACAGCAGTTGAGTCCCATAGTGCTCAGAGCCACTTGAACCATTTTTTTGCCATACATGTAGCATAGGCTTAAGACAGTAAAATGAAGGCATAAGTGCCGTAGAATGCCTATTTGTGAACCTCACAAGTAGCTTACCATACAAGTGCCCAGCCCGCCGCATATCGGGGACGCCGAGCAAGACCGCGGGAAGTGCAATGAGACGCCTCAGTACACACACGTGGCATAGGGTGGAGGCCGCCAGAACTAATACCGTGGGTGGGAGGGACAACCCAAGAAATCATAGCTACCAGCATTGTCGCACCATCCCCGCCCCTCCCCCCTCGCTGAGTTTCTTCCTAGTGCCTCCCATTACTAATAGTGCTAAAACCATATCACTGTATGAAACGCATTAACTTATATTCACTTATGTAGGCCAGGTCTAGAGCATACAACAAAAGCAAAACATGCAACCTGTGATGTTCCTGTCAAGACATAAAAATAATAAAAATGTTCAAAGAAATCGTCAAGAAATAAAAATGATACACAGCAGTAGAAAATATAAAAGAGAACAAACTGGCATACCACAAATTAAACATATTTTTGCAAAACATGTCAAATATATAGAGTACGTAACTTCAAGATTACATGGTTGTGGGTGCAGATAGTGCATCACACAATCGTGGTGTCTACAGTGGTCTCCACTATAATAGGTTTTCGTATCTGGTCATCTTTGCGTAAGTTCTACTTACAGCGTCTCGTACAGTGATCTTGAAGACTGAGTGTCAAGTCAAGTGGGAGGTATTGTATAATGTTTCCAGAACTAGGTTCAGTTTTCCTTTGTACATAATATGCTGTTCCGGAACTATGTACCTAATGTGATCCTCCGCAGCTAAGTACACATTCAGTACATTTTTTGTTGTTTACTAGTCACTGTGTCTTTCTGTTACTGGAGATTATGTACAAATGTCGGTCATTTGCAACATCCTCTGCACGCCTTGCTGTCGCATCACTGATCTTTGTAATTCTTAAAATAAAATTTTTGTACTGTCATTTTTGTTTATAACGTCGTCGCAGTCTCTCATTTTGTTAGATGTTTTGCCAACCATTACCAGTGATGTGACAGCAAGACATGCTGAAGAAACTACAACTGACTGACAACACTAGAATCGACATACCGACAGTGAAATGGAAATATGCTTTGTTCTGACCGCCATTTTGTTTTCTGAAATGCTGATTTGTTTGTGATATCGTGTTTCAAGTTACCTTTAGAAGTTTGTGAATGATGGCTAACAAGTTCAAAAGAGCCATAGAAACTGAGGTACCTCAACACATCATCAGACGGCTGCCGTGCTATAATAACAAAGTGAGTGATTATTTAAAAAAATTCATGTGAACAGTGGATCAACATACAGAGAGAAGTCAGCTCTTATTATTTTATTCCTGTCTTTCTTCATAGAATGATTACAGCACGGGCCAAGACACTACAAAGAAACTTTAATATCTATGTGTACTTGTGTTAATTTTTCTTTTTAGTGCTACTGGAGCCTGATGACGAGGTATAGCCTCGAAACATGTAGCTAATTAAATATTTTACTTAGGCAGCTAATATTTTGTGCACTGAGCACGTGGCACTGGAAGCTCGTGAAGCCACAGTACATTACTTACTTGTATCTAATGTTGCTTCAAGAGGAATGAAACGGAAAGTAGTGTTTGGCCACAGTGAGTACAAAGAATATATGCATCTGGAGTTGGGATACTATAATTCAGATGTACGGAGTGCTGTTGCCACCATTCTACTACTTCGGGCATGCACCATCCAGTTTTAAGGCATTACACCCCTTCAGATTTTTAATTTAGTATAAGGCTTGCCAATGATTTGGTAAAATAATTTTGTGTGAACTTTAATTATAAATTCCTGTTTTAATTTTGTAAAAGGCTTGCTAGTAATTTGGAGAATATAATTTTGTGTGAACTTTAATTATAAATTCGTCATCATCATTTTCATAAGTCATTACATCCTCTAACAGAATCCTTGCCCTATTTTCTTACATTCCAGAGTTACAAAACTAACTTTGAGGAACCGAACTCAAATCTTTATTGAATTCGAAGCATCATCCAGTTGATAATTAATTGTAATTGTTACCTAAAGTTTGAGCAACAATAACAACGAATAACATTTGAAGCTACCGTTTATAGGAATTGTTTAAATCGCTGAATCTGAAGAATCATCATCAATTTTATTCCTTATGTAACTGTATTAATTGTTTCTCAGCTGTTCTGGTATCAGTGTCTTGGTTAACGTGTTCCAAAATTTTCTTGGGGTTTTACTGTTGATTTGAAGTGATTAACGTCTAAATGAAGCGAATTTTACAGCTATTTTTAAGTATTTGAAACGTTTACCTATTAAAATTGCTAACAATAAAGATTATTGTGAGTTTAAGCAACTACACTATTATCGCATTGTTTACTACTGCAGTCCATTTAATTTTCATTTTTATTATCATTCCTTTAAACACTTTGAAGCCTTAAGTATTTACATCGACTGCCTTCTCTGTCAGTCTTTGTTAGAATATTTAATACGTTGTGAAGAAACACACACAACACTGCTGTAATATTCTACGTTACAAAAACGCTGTTAGGCCTTCACCAAATATTATGATAAGTGTGTGGTGCAGTGAAATATGGTTAGATCAAAGATTCTTAATTATGCTTCAACAGAGTATCTCTATTTCCAGAGATGAAAAATGTTAATGTTAGAATTAGGAATAAAACAAGAAGGATTATTTCAATGCATATGCAATGTATGATTATTTAACATTCATTAATGAACTATAGACCAATTATAACAGTTGTACATAGAAGAAATTAATTGAACATTAAACTTTTGTGACGTATTCCAAAGACGTGGCTGAAGAAAATAAATTTGTCTTTGATAGGCCCCAAATTACAAACAGATAAGGTGTAATAGTGATATTAAGCAGGTGAGTGAAGCAGCTGTAATTAAACAAAGTAAGATTCTTTTAGCAAAATGAAAGAAATTAGAGCATCTGAAACAAAGGAAATGGCACATGTGAGTAAAACGTGTAATGTACAACATTGCCAGGACGGGACTATGAGTAGAATCGGCAGTTAGAAATGGTGAGTAAGGCAACTGCCTCTTGTCATTCAGTACTAAGGCATGGGTTGATGGAATTTCCATTATTTTAAAATAGCTCAAATTCCTTCTTTTATAGCTGTATCGTATTACTTCATGTTTCACCTTGTAATTATGGCCTTCTTTAAGCAGGTGGTCAGAAAACTAGTGGGTTCTTTTCCAACCTTTCAACTTCTGTGGTACTCCTGCAACAGGTGCATACGTAGTAACCTGCCAGACTGACCTATTTAGAATGTACCACAATTACAAGTAATTTCATATATCATACTCCTTTCCAATGCTGCATTGTCGTCTTTACCATTGGAAAAGGGTGTGCACATAAAATTATGTTTCTACAAAAATGGTTAAAATGGCTTTGAGCAGGCACTATGGGACTTAACTTCTAAGGTCATCAGTCCCTTAGAACTTTGAACTACTGAAACCTAACTAACCTAAGGACATCATACACATCCATGCCCGAGGTAGGATTCGAAGCTGCGACCGTAGTGGTCGCGCGGTTCTAGACTGTAGCGCCTAGAACCACTCGGCCACTCCGGCCGGCTATGTTTCTACGTTCCTGGATTTAAGCTTTCTGGCTACATCCAGTGAGATTTCTCTGAAGTGTGGAACTGTGCACCATTTACTGCGTTCTTGATGTGGTGGGTCAAGGACAGGGTGAAGAAGAGAGTACACCTCTTGTTTCTGCTTTTTGTACATTATGGAGTCCACTAAGTCTTTGATGCTATTTGTTGGATTGAATTTAATACCTTTTGGAATTTGTCTTCACTCATGGGGATGTACATTAGGCTATCCAATCAAAAACAGCATCAGACAATAGCTATCCCTCTCCCTTAGTGGTCTCCATAATGTACGAAAAGCAGAAACAAGACGTATACTCCCTTCCTTACCCTGTCCTTGACCCCTGTCTCAAAAACGCAATAAATGGTGCAAAATTCCATACTTAGGAAAAGTCTCACTGAATGTAGCTAGAAAGCGTAAATCCAGGAACATACAAACATCATTTTATGTGCACAACACTGTTGGACACATTTTGTGCAATGGTAAAGACAGCACTCCAGTTGAAGAGAGTGAGTTGTGTGAAATTACTTGGCAAATTCTTTATAGGCCAGTCTGGCAGGGAAGTATGCAGAAAAGATTTAGTATAATTGCGTAGATTTCCGCGGCCAGAGTCAATCGAGATAAAAGTTTTCTGGGTATGGTATTGCGTTATGTTGTATAAAGCAAAATGACTCGGTACAATACCCAGAAAACTTTTTGTCAAGAAAAAAATCTACTTTTACAGACCATCTTAAAGAAGGCCGTCTTTTCAACGTGAAACGTGAAGCATTACATTGCATCCATGATGGAAGTTGAACTATCTTGAAATAATGGAAATTAATAAAAGCATGTTCATCCACCGAAGCGTAGTACTTAATGACCAGACACTGTTCCCTTGCTCGCCGATTCTAACTGCCGATTACACTCACAATCCCGTCAAAGCTGTATTGTACATTGCCCCTCTTACTCACATGTACCACTTCCTTTGTTTCAGTTTCCATAATTTCTCTCGCTGTGCTAAGAAATTTTACTTTATTTACTCACAACTGCTTCACTCACCTGCTTAATGTCACTATTATATTTTATCTGTTTCTAATTTAGGGCCTATTGAAGACAAATTTATTCTCTTCAGCCACATCTTTCGAATATGTCATCTAAGTTTATTGTTAGATTATTTTCTTCTATGTACACTGTTGTAATTTGTCTATAGTTCATTATTTAATGTGTTAGATATTTTATCTCAGTTAAATAATCTCAAATCGCATCTGCACTGAAATAATCCCTCTTGTTTTGTTGCGAATTCTAGTATTTACATTTTTTGTCTCTGAAAATGGAGATGCACTATTTTAACATCTTTGGACCGACAAAATTGCACTGCACCACTTACTTATCTTTGTACCTAACGTTCGCGTAGCTGCCGAAAACCGGTTCGTGTAACAAATAATAAATGTTTCAGACTATTACGCCAATTTTGTGTGTGTTTCATTTGTAATTTAAGTATTTACATTTGATTTAACTAAATATTTTGTGATCCCTTCTACATGAGAATTTACTCCTGCGCAATTAAGGAATGATATCACTTATATACGAGTAACTAAATATTTTGTGATCCCTTCTATATGAAAATTTTCTCCCGCGCAATTAAAGAAAGATGTCACTTGTATACAATTAACAACTGTAACATTAACTTCAGTCTCATCATAACCAACTGGTTTCACAAATAATTTTTCAATTTAGGACTGGCGACCGAAGTATTTAATTCAATTAATGGCATACCTCTAAAACAAGAATTTTAATTAATGATAAATTCGGCCAACCAATGTAAATTGATCTTCGTAATTACATTTGTTTACACTAAGTATGTATTAAATCAGTGTATGGAGCTGCCATTTTCGTGATTGGCTGCACTCTTTTCCTAATCGTTTCTTTGAGATTACGTTGCCTGACAAGGAATGCGAAGTATCCAGGAGAAAGGGTCATATGTAAATGTAACTTCATCATGGACACACAGTCAGAAGGGCATGACAGATAGAATGAACACCAGAGCGCATTGCTGTTGTTCTTGTTTAGATACCAAACCTGGTAGGGTACATACCGGGGTGGACAGTGTTAGATGTTGACAGATCACTGTGAAGGATAGGAAGATACCGCGTATCTTGCGAGACAGCATTGTCAGCAACTGACAGATTTTGAAGGTGGCTTCATGCTGATCTCCATTTGGCCGATTGGTCGAATCGTGCCAATATCCAGATCTGTTTGGAATTCGGACGAGACATTAGCATGATTTTAGACTGCAATGGAAATTCAAGGGCAGACATACTCGTCGTCAAGGTTTCGATCAAGCACATCAGACCACCACAAGTTAGTATCGCCGTATTACGCACCAAGCACGTCGTAACCCCTTCACATTTGCGCCTGCAATCCAATAACATGTAAAGGACTTCCAGTAACATTGTGAGTCATCCCGCACCATTGGTCAGAGACTAGCAGTAGCCTGAGTACACCATTACCGTTCCATACAGAGACTACTGTTAACACAAGAAATCAGCTGCATTTAGACTGGTGCCGGGACAGGGCAATATGGACAGCTGATAAATTTAGTTATGTTGTGCTGCAGTGAATCACAATTCTTCACTCCCACGGATTGCCTACTTCGGGCAATATAGTGGCGACCTGTAGAGAGATCCCATTCTTCCATTGTTGTGGAGAGGAGCTACGGTGTTACTTCTGCTTCATGGTGTTTAGATCCATCGGGTATGTCTTCAGGCCAAGGTTGGTAAAGACTGACTGAACCCTGACAGCAGAATGGTGCGTCACGGTCATCTTACGTCTCATGCGACAATATCGTGGGGTAAGTTTTCAACACGACATTGCTCGTAGACATACGGCACTTGTCTCTTTGAACTGTCTGCATGATGATGAGGTACTACCATGGCCAGCAAGACATCCAGATATGTCCCTGATAGAACATGTGTGGGACCAACTTGGACGTCAACTCCGCTTCAGTGCCGATGTCCAGGATATGAAGGACCACTACAACAGTTGTGCTGCATCTTGTCTCATAAGGGGAGACAACTGCTATATGGCACACTTCCCAATTGAGTCAGTGCATGTGACCACGGTAATGTGGATGCAATCTGATACTGGTAAGCATGCCCATATTGCCAAGTTGTTTGTAAATTTGCCTCGAGATTGTAATCACGGAAATAACATCACATACCGTCTCATTGTGTGAACTTTCGTTTTCTTCTAGGTGCTTAACTTTTTGTGTGCTTTGGAATCGATGTTTTTCCGACATATTGGGTACTTGCATTCACGGTTGGCTATAGCTTAAGACTCTCAAAGTGGGAGGGTTACACACCATCTCCCCATCAACTTCAACATCAAAACCTTCTTTCCTAGATACATTAACGTTCACTCCCGTTATGTTGATGGGCTGTGTGATTACTTACATTTAACATGTTTCGACTTAGGATATAAGAACTGCCAAGTGTGTATCGACCGTAAGGTGAGTATAAACAATGGTGTGCATATAAATGTAAATTTTTATTTGTTTACAGAATATTATTGTTAGGAGTTTTCTTTGTAATTCGATGTATATTTCGTCTATTTTGGACGATTGTAAGTATTTTTATTTTATTTTTAAGTAATTTGCTGCTCAAGTAATTTCTGCGGGTTCCATGGGCACCTGTTCAATTACGACGAGATATCTTGTGAACTGCTTTCTCTGGAAGGCGATGATTTGTGTTGTTTAATATCAACCATCCTGTGGCATAGGTTGGCTACACCAGTTGCTGTGATGTCACTTTCTTTTTGTGTTACAATTCTTGTAAGTAGGTGGCTGTGCTGTGTGCGGTCTGTGGATAGTTTGCATTGTTGTCTGCCATTGTAGTGTTGGACAGCGGCAGCTGAATGTGAACAGCGCGTAGCGTTGCGCATTTGGAGGTGAGCCGCCAGCAGTGGTGAATGTGAGGAGAGAGATGGCGGAGTTTTGAAATTACATATATTATGACTTTTGATGATATTAAGGTAAATACAGTGTTTGTTCTCTATTAAAATCTTTCATTTGCTAACTACCCCTATTAGTAGTTAGTGCCTTCAGTAGTTTGAATCTTTTATTTAGCTGGCAGTAGTGGCGCTCGCTGTATTGCAGTAGTTCCAGTAATGAAGATTTTTGTGAGGTAAGTTATTTGTGAAAGGTATAGTTTAATGTTACTCAGGGCCATTCCTTTGCAGGGATCTTTGATAGTCAGATTGCGTTGCGCTAAAAACATTGTGTGTCAGTTTAGGCACAGTCTCGTATACAATTGTTCTAAAGGGGACGTTTCATTCTGAGTATCAATCACGTTATTAAGGCGCACTACGCCTTTCGTTGTGTGCATTGGGACTTGTTGCTCAATGATTTGTGTCGTTAATATCACTGCATTAAATGTAATGTTTAAGGGAGGAAGAAATCAGGGAAACACATTCTACAGAGCTTATCCTGTTGGAAGGTTATATCCAGAGAGCGAAGTCAGGGCAAGCAACTCTGAACAAAAGTTTTCACTACCAAGTACATCCAAGGAAAAGACTTTGAACAGTAATGAAGTGCCTAGTGAAACCAGTGCCAGTGATGTCAGTTTAATGTTAGGGTTAAGTGTACTAAAAAGTTGTTTATTCATATCGCATGCGGTAATTAGTGTGATGCAGAGATAATAATTTCTGAACATGTCTTCAAAAGAAACGGTTTAGTTTTTTGTTTGGAAGACTCAAGCTCGGACTGTGAGAGTAAGAAATAGTTTTGGACATCTGAAAAATGTAAAAATGATAGCCTTTTGAGACGAATGTCAGGTATTTCGGTGGACTAAGACACATCGGTACAGACCCTAGGACTGGAAAAGCATTGTGTGCTCTAATGAATCTGTCACGCCATCCTTTCAAGATTCAAATGTTCTTTGGATGGAACAGTAAAATAAAGGCAGAAGAAATAATGAAACATGCGAGAGTAGTTGCATAGTATTTGACGTATCATGGCAGGAAAGGGGTCATCGGTCTAAAAATTCTTGTGCAGCTGCAGTAAATATTGAAACTAGCAAGGTGCAGTATGGGCAACGTTTTTCCACAAGACATCAAGTGATGAGAAGTCACTACACAACTCATTGAGTGGTGTAAATAACTCAAAACTGATACAGCAGCAACAGAGTATACCCATAGAAAGACCATCACTGAAGATGCTCGCGCAATAATAAAGCCAGTGCCTCAAAGAAAAAACTCAAGATGCAAGTGAGTCTCTCCGTAATGTTGTATGGACCAGGGTGCCCCGAAACGTACTTGTGGGCTTGAAGCCTCTGAAGAATGGCGTCGATGCTGTTGTGATCATCTTCAATAATGGAAATGCATGCAGAACAAAGGTTCAGAAGCAATTTGGAATTCTCGTCTTAATACTGATTGAGTCAATTATGTTGTCATCACCTTCAGTGATGGAAATTCAGGCACAATAAATGTTGTGCAGCAATTTAGAATTAAGTGTGTGCACAAGGCAGAAGCAATCTACACGAACTGGATGGACGTCAAGTGTCCAACGCAGAAATTATAGTCAACAATATAAAAGGGGCAGTATGATCCCTCAGACGGAAAAAGAGTTTGCAACTGATTCATCCTCGAGAAGATAGAGTTTACAAAGCGTGAGAGTTTTAATATTTCTCTTCATTGAATAGCGAGTTTTCCTTTACTTCAATTTTCAACCTTGTTTGAATTGTTTCCCGTTACCTCAGAAACTGCTTAAGCTAAAGCTTTAAATTTTTATCACTTACCAACAGCGCCACTATCTGTATGTGGATCTATAATGGTAGAGACAGCACTCAAATTTTGCTATAAAAATATGTTTTTCAATTACAGCAACTTTTTAAGACTTTAATTAAAAAATTCTTTTCTTGATGCTGAACTAAGTTAAATATTTTACTTTATAGTGGATTAGTGAATGTCTAAGGTACGATACATGTTGTCCTCTTTGTTGTTTGCACTCTTTTTCCCGCAATTGCACAAATACAAGTTATATACGTTAATTGCCGTCGTATTAGGACCAGATGCGTTTCGTTTTACTCTAAAGCATCTTCAATAGACACTGTATGAATATAGTTTCTTTGCTTACAGTTTTGTTTGACATGATAATGAGTAGTTGGCAGCCCTTAATTACTACTATAAATAGTTTTTGTTCTTTTCGTTAGTGACGGCTTTTTTGTTCTTTACTGCATTGTTCTTCGTCTTCCACGTATATCTGTAGAGTTTTACCACACAGAAATTTCACTGCACTTAATCTACTCACATTTCTGTGTTGGTATCACTGTCCTCCAGCCATTTCGTGTCTTTTGTTTGCCTGTTGTGAGATGCATTCGTCTTTTGTTTGTTTTTGTGGCGGTGAAAGTATCCACTGTCGCTTTGTGAGTGTTTATTCCACCACTATGACTATACATCCTGGCAAACTTTTGTTTTATTTTCTTGGATACTTCCTGAGAAAACGAGATATAAGAACGTGAAATTTAACACTTTCAGGGTAGGGCATTGATTCCCCCTTCCCATAACAGAGTCGTCCAATAGTGTAAGGTGGCAAGAACTTTGCCCCTTACATGAAGTCATTAAAGATCACCTAACTAAGAGTAAGGCTGAACATAAATGACTGACAAGGCACAATGCATCTTGTAGAGGGAATAGTGTGGACGTATTGGAATAATTAATGTCTGGTGATGGTTTTAAAGTAATTCACACGACATGAAAACTTTGTGGAAACGCGTTGATTTACTGGAGGCTAGTTTATCCCAGGGAAGTATTCGAGTTGACCGTGGCCGGCTGGGGAGCGGCGTTGAGAAGCGACAAGAGGCAGCTTAGGGCGGCTCAAGCTCTGAGAAAGCGGTAATGGCGCGCGGCCTCCAGCCACCTTAAGATGAGTGACAGTGAGTGGGTGGTTGACCCCATGCTGGTGTACCGGGAAGCAGAGGGAGAACGTGTACACCTGTTGATAAATGTCCGTCGTCCCGTTTTCAATGAAACATGCGAGAAAGCCGCGCAAAGCTACGGTGGATGGCCTGGGAGGAGCTAAATAGCAGAAGTTGAGAGGAAGGGAAATTTTGTGGGAATTTGTTCACTTCCCAGAGCAGGCATTGGTCGGCGCTGGGAAGTGACACATAATTAACGCGACTTTCGCTGCAATTGGCGTAAGTGATTTTGCTGGAGGGGAAACCGAGGCGAAGAGCGGACTGTGAGAAGTCTCGGTAGAGGTCTTCCGTTCCCAGCTTGCCTAGAGTGCGGATGTGGCGTTCTTGACTCAGCTTGCCTGAGAAAGAGTGAGCATCTCTGCAGTTTAGGACTTAGCACTGGGAACGATTGAGCTTGGAGATAGGAAGTTTTGGTTCAGATATGTAGTGAGCAAGATAGCTAGAAGTGAATAGACGAGCACAGCCTTGCAGCACCACGAGGTCGGCCGACGTCCGCATAACGACGCCGCGCAGCCACGCTGAATTCAGTGATATTGCGCCCGCCTCGGCCACTGATTAATTTGTTGGATCACATCGGCAAAGTTTCCACGAGTGTTTCATGGGCTGTGTATTGTAGAATTCTTGTCGCACTTCGCATTACGCCTGGGTCAGTCGATAGGAATTACTTTGGATTTATCGCGCTTCACGCAAACGCAATTTATTACCACTGCCTGTTAGGAGAGCCATGTAATGTGATGATTGAAGGTCGTGAGTTAAAATAAATCTGTGCAAATCGACTGCATCTGTTTTCAATCAAAGTCGTAGAAATCCCAAGTCACTTTCTTAATTAATTTTATGTTCAACATTTGCATCTGGTGTTCAATAGCTGAATATAACATCAATGTGCACCCCTTTTTAATTAAAAGGGATCAATTCTGAATCAATTAATGTCAACACTGCCACCGCAGTTCAATCAGGAGTCACAGGGCATTATTACTTTCTTTGCGTTATCCGACATTGCGGCAGTTTTGCACTCTCTGTTGATCTGTTAGTCAATTACCTGGGGTGAACACACACCAAAACCAGATAAGTGACAGGTGGGGTGTTACAATTGGAGGACTGGAACGCCAGATCCGCGTCTCCTGAAATCTCCTCTGGAGTTCCGTGTGGCACTGCCGCGTCTTGCCGGGCCCAGTGAATGAGCGCGGTGCCCCAGACGGCCGCCCCCGCTGACGACTGCGCGTCAGGCAGAGACACGAGTCGCGGCGCCGCCCCCGCCGCCCACCTCACGCCGTGTCCCCTCTCCCGCTATCGCGGCCGGATCTGGCGGGCGTGGCGCGGCGCGGCGCGGCGCGGGTCGGCTCGCCTCGTTACGGCGCTGATTGCCATCGCCGCTGACGCCCGGCAGGGCAGCGGCGCCGCCGACTCCCGCGTAATTGCCCCAATCCATTAATGCAACGCCCGAGCGCCGCTCTTATCTCGGCGGGCACCCCGCGCGCGTCTTCGCACACGGGACGGTAATTCGCATAAACGCGACTCCGCGCGCTTACTTAGCGCCTCGGCTATTGTTAAACCATTGTTTAGTATACGGCGCATTAAGCAGATCGCGCGGGACATCGGGGCGACTCTGCAGGGTGGGAAGAAATTAACTCTGCACCGAAAGGTTGGCGTAACTCAACCAATAATAGATCGTGGCGCATGCAGAGGAAAGAAGGGAGAGGAGGGGAGGAGGGAGCGGAATAAAACCATTTCGTCCTTGCAAGTTTCTATTCTTCTTTTTCTAAAATTCTGCATAACCCTAAAATACTCTTTCAGGGCTGCTATATTGCCGGAAAAGAAAATTACTACACCTGGGAAGACGAAATTGATTTTCATCTGATGACGGAATAGTAATCGTGCTGATAGTGGTTTCAGCGGCGTCCGCCAACCGATAGCGGAGTGGCATAGCTGCCATTTGTGTCCACCCTTTAATAGGGAATGCTCACAGCCAGAAATCTCGGTGTGGTGCAAGCGTGTGAAGTAAGCAATCAACGCGCCACGCAGACGCACACAAACTTCCTACAAACAACAGAGCAGGTTTGAAGAGGTAAAATTGTAACTTTCCGAGAGGCGAAATGGCCCTTTCGGAGAAATAGCACACAAGTCGGGCGGGCTGCGTCAGTTGCAGTATCAGTGGTCACGTGAATATTTTCACACCAGAGGGCGACGTTCTGGACGTCCACACAGCACAGATGCCCGCTAAGATCATCGTATTGTAAGGGCGGCAATAGAAGATGGTACAGTTAGTACAGCACAGATAAGAGTGCTTGTGAGCCCACACGGGTCAACACAAGCTGTTGGGAAACGGCTATTAGCAGTGGGGAACGTACACCTCTATCCCGTCTTCCATTCACACCACAGCATTGAGGTGCACTGTTTGACTGGTGCCTTCAGATGATCGTTTTGAAGATTGAATGGCGCGCCGTGGCCTTCAGCGATGAAAGCATATTATGTATGCCTGCATGCAAGTAATGGTCGTTTGGGCATACGACGTATTCCCAGCGAGCGCTCCCTCGTAAAGTTCATTCGTCCAAGGCAGCCTGGCCCCATCCCCGGCCTTATGGTGTGGGGTGCAATAAAATACGACATTCGAATAAAACGTTCTCGGTTTACCAGCAGCGTCAGTCCGAATAAAATCCTCGAGCTTTCGATGGCCATCTCCGCCATCGTCGTCAGGAGTTCACTGACTGCCGGGGCTGTTTTTTTTTTTTTTCTTTATTGTGATTTCATTCCCCTGCCCCATATGGGCAGGGGAGGGCTGTCAGCAGCACAATCCGCCGCTCTTCAGCCGAGTGACACGACAACTAAAACAAGAATAAAATAATACATACATAAGGAGATAAAAAAGAGGAACATAAAACAGAGTAAGGGGAGAAAATGGAGGTAAAAATACACTGACATGTAGACGTTCATTGGGGACAGTTAAAAAAGTCACCAGTAAGTTAAAAAACAGTTGGTGATTCTTAAAACACAGAGAAGACACTAGATGCGCATGCACAGGTTAAATGTTGGCCACAGTATTAAAAACACTCTGAAACATGACACTTAAAACCCACTTGCAGCACACATGACGAAGAATAAAACTACCAGGTGGGACCTGCCGAGGGAAAGCTCAGAGAGGATGGAAAAGAAGGGGAGAGCATGGGGCAGCTGGGGAAGCGGCGGGATCAAGAGAGGAGGGGCAACCGTGGGTTCACGAAGAGGCAGGAGACACATGGGGCGGGAGAGGAAAAGGGAAGACAGGGCAGGAGGGAGCGCAGAGACACTGAAAGAAGGCACAAGAGATAGAGGGGGAGTAGGAGGGGAAATCTGCTAAGAAGGAGGGAGGGGGAGGAGAGGGAGCCCTGAGGAGGAGGCAGGAAGAGGGGGTTAGAGTTGGTAGGAAGGGTAGATGTCAAGGCGAAGCTCATCATCCGGGAGGGGTAGACGGTGGAAGTTGTGTTGGGAAAGGAGATGGAGGGTGTGGAGATGGAGAGAGGGAGGGACACAACGGTAAAGGCGCGGCAACTGGTAGGGAGTGGAGAGGAAGGGAGACACCAGGGGGTGAGGGGGATCAAGGCGGCGGACAATATATAGTGTGCGGATGTGTTCAAGGAATAGGAGAAGGTGGGGGAAGGGGATGAGGTCATAGAGGATGCGCGTGGGGGACGGAAGGCGGATGCGGAAGGCAAGGCGGAGTGCATGGCGTTCGAGGATTTGGAGGGCTTTATAGAACCGGGGAGGGGCGGAAATCCAAGCGATGCTGGCATAACAAAGGATGGGGCGGATCATGGATTTGTAGGTATGTAGGATGGTGGAAGGATGCAGACCCCACGTCCTGCCGGACAGGAGTTTCAGGAGGCGGAGGTGGTTGTGAGCTTTGTGTTGGATGGTAAGGAGATGGGGAGTCCAGGTGAGGTGGCGGTCGAGTGTGAGGCCAAGGTATTTGAGGGTAGGAGTGAGGTGGATAGGACGGCCATAAATGGTGAGGTAGAAATCATGGAGGCGGAAGGAGCGGGTGGTGTGGCCTATTATGATCGCCTGGGTCTTTGAGGGATTAACACGAACCACTGGTTGCACCAAGCGGTGAATTGGTCAAGGTGGGTTTGGAGGGTACTTTGGGACCATTGAAGGGTAGGATAAAGGGCTAGGAAGGTGGTGTCATCAGCAAACTGGAGAAGATGAACAGGAGGGAGAGGTTTGGGCATATCAGCAGTGTACAGGAGATAGAGGAGAGGGGAAAGGACAGAACCTTGGGGCACGCCAGCAGAGGGGTAGAAAGTACGGGAGTTGGAACTGTGGATAGTCACATAGGAGGGACGATGGGAGAGGAAGGAAGCAACGAGACGGACAAAGTCGATGGGGAGAGCATAGGTCTGGAGTTTGAAATGGATGCCAGACACGGTCATAGGCGTTCTGGAGATCAAGGGAAACAAAGATAGCAGAGCGACGGGAGTTAAGTTGGAGGGAAAGAAGATGGGTAAGGTTAAGGAGCTGGTCGTCAGTAGAGAAGGAAGGCCGGAAGCCACATTGGGTAAGAGGAAGGAGGCGGTGCTGGTTAAGGTAGCGGTGGATACGGCGAGAGAGGATGGCCTCAAAGACCTTACTGAACACGGAGGTGAGGCAGATGGGACGATAGGAAGAGGTAGCAGAGGGGGGTTTGTTAGGCTTAGGGAACAGCAGGACACGGAAAGTCTTCCATAGGTCAGGGTAAAATCCAGTGGAGAGGAGGACATTGTACAGGGTAGCAAGGACAGGAAGGATGGAGGGGATTCCTTGAGGTGACGGTAGGTGACGCCATCATGACCAGGGTGGTGTTGCGTTTGGAGCAGAGGACGAGTGTGATGTCTTGCATGGTGATGGGAGTGTTGATGTCGGAGGGGGGTAACCGATCCAAGTACTGGAAGCTAGGGGCGAGTGGGGGGACAGAGGTGTCAGTGCGGTCAAGGATGGTGGGGAAGAGGGAGTAATCAAAATGGGGATCGTCAGGAATGGAGAAGACCTCGGATAGGTGGGAAGCAAAATGGTTAGCCTTACTGAAGTTGTCAGGAAAGGGTCGATCGTCATGGAGGATGGGGTAATGCGGGGTGGAAGGCTGACCAGTAATTGGAGGAGTTGACAGGGAGGATGGAGTTGAGGCGTGTGCATGTCTGACGCCAGTCCTGGCGTTTCTTTGCTGTAAGGAGGTTCCGGATATGTCGCTGTAATTGCCGGTGGCGGGTGAGAGTATCCCAGTCACGAGTGCGGAGAAAGGAGCGGTAGAGCCTGCAGGATTCACGCAGAAAAAGGACGGCCTGTGGAGGAAGCGTAGGGCGGTGAGGGTGGATGAGTTTGGTAGGGACATGAGCCTCCACAGCGTCAGTGATGGTCTTCTGAAGGAAGGAAGAGGCATGGGTGATGTCATCAGGGTGGTGGAAAGTGAGGGGGTGGCTTTCGACCTGTAAGGTGATGGATTCCCGGGGATGTACTTCCGGATTTCAAGGGTGAGGGTGCGGGCATCCAGGAATTTCGGATCTGGGTTGGCTAGGACAAAGGTATACAGGGAGCGGGCTGGAGAGGAGGGAGGTGGGGTGGGGTGGTATCCATAGCGGGGTCAGTGGGAGGTGGGGCGGGCAGTGGCTTTTTGGAGGAAGGAGTAGAGGAGAGGTCGCCACTGGGCCGTTTGGAAGATTTTTTGGCGGGTGTTGCCTGGAAGGAGGGATGAGGGACGGGATGGATGGGGAGGTGGTGGGAGGCAGGGCCCTCCTGTGAGGTAGTAGCACCAGATGAGAGGGTAGGGCGCTCTGTGGCGGCGACTGTGGCGCGGCGGGCGGAGACTCTAGCAGGTGAAGCAGTGGTAGTCGCAGGGGGGAGAGGGGGAAAGTCGTCTCGACGGGCGACAGGAGCGGGAGGGGGGATGGGCGCAGGGACAGAGGCAGGAGCGGGAGAAGCAGCAGGGGCAGTAGTAGGGGTAGGAGCAGGAGTGACGTACAGGTGAGGATACAGCGATGGAGAGGAGATAGATGGGGAGGAGACTGTGAGTAGGGGAGGTGCATGAGACGGGTGAATCCCAGAGGAAGCACTCCATGACTTACAGTGGGGGCAGGATTTGGGGAGGTGTAGATGATGGTGGTAGTTGGGGCGTCCATGATTGCAGGCGGCAGCGAACACCGAGAGACGGCGGCAGCGGCGAGCACCGAGAGACGGCGGCAGAAGAAGCGGCGAGCACCAAGAGACGGCGACAGCGGCGGCGGCGGCTGAAGAAGCGGCGACCAGGCGGCGGCGGCAGAAGAGGAAGCGGCGAGCACCGACAGACGTCGACCAGGTGGCGGCGGCGGCGAACAGACGACGACGGCGGCGGCGGGCAGCAGTGACGGCGTGCAGACGGGCAACAACGCGGCAAGCACGGTTGGGGCTCTTCCACGTCGAAGATACACCCTGAGAGTGGCCCAGGCAGTGCGAGTCCTCGATGAGGAAGTGAGGGAATCCAACCCTCGAATGGCCGGGGCTGTTACGGTGTCTCGCTTATATAGGCATGATGACATGATCAGCAGCCAATCAGATCGATCCAATGTGGCGCGCGCGCGTAAGTCGACCCGGGCAGCTAGTGGGGAGCTATTGCCCGTGGCAGCACCGGTGACGTCAGGTGGCGCCAGGGCCGGGCGCCACGTTTGAAACTGCCGCTCCCGCGTCGCGCATCTGTCTGTGCTTTCTTTCGATGTCCAACGCCCGTCCCCATGCCCTGCTGAGTGTCTATCCCTGGTCTCTGTTGAAATTGTTGTTGCTTAAGCGAATCTCGGCCGCTTCCTTTATAACGGAGTCCCAATATGTAGACGCATGAGCAACACTTTTATATTTTCGAACTGTATTTTATGTCCGTTTTCTAGGTAATGCTCCGCTATGGCCGACTTGTCAAGCTCCCTTTGTTTTATATGGCGCTTGTGCTCAGTACAACGCTCCGCAACCGTGCGAATTGTCTGTCCAATGTACATGCTGCCACATTCACAGGGTACACCATATACACCGGACACTCGAAGAGCAATGTCGTCTTTAACAGGGCGCAACATATCTCATATCTTGGTGGCGGGCCGGAACTCTGGTCTTAGTCCATATTTCTGCAGCAGACGTCCTAACTTACTGCTAGTTGCTCCACAGTATGGCAGGAATACAGTCCGTTAGGCCTCGTCTACTGATTCACCAGGTGTCTTTCGTCGGCGGCCCTTGAAAGCGTTTGCGATGTTTTGCTGTATCCTTTTTCCCCCAAAACAAGTTTTAAGTTCTTGTAGGTGGTCGTCGTCAGAGATAATCTTGGCTCTATGAACCAACGTGTTCAGGACAGCTTTATTGTGTACAGGGTGGTGGAAACTATTGGTGTTCAAGTACCGATCAGTGTGTGTTGGTTTCCGGTGACCAAGCTCGCCTCCTGCCTTCCGCTCAACCAAAACATCCAAGAATGGTAGCTTGCTGTGCTTCTCTATCTCGACAGTAAATTGAATGTTGGGATGGATACCATTCATATGATCGACGAACTACTTTACCATGAGGCCATATCAGGATGGTGTCATCAACGTATCGTAGGAAGCAAGATGGCCACAATGTCGCAGTTTTCAGAGCCTGCTCCTCAAAGTACTCCATGAAGAAATTTGCGACTGCTGGAGACAGTGGTGATCCCATGCCTGTGCCGTCAGTCATCTCATAATATTCATCGCAGTACAAAAAGTACGTTGTCGTTAGGACGAGACGGAACAACTTAATGATTCCAGATGGAAAATGTTGGGCCGAAAGATCCAGCGTATCTTGTATTGGTGCCACATTGGATCGATCTGATTGGCTGCTGATGATGTCATCATGCCCATATAAGCGAGAGACCGTAACAGCCCCGTCAGTCAGTGAACTCCTGACGACGATGGCGGAGATGGCCATCGAAAGCTCGAGGATTTTATTCGAATTGACGCGGGTGGAAAACCGAGAACGTTTCATTCATGTATGCCGTCGCGAAAGACTCCGAGGACATAACTACCACTTTCGTTCACCTCTGATGCGTCTAGAGGGGACGCTGACCAGCGCTCGGTACGTGCAGAATGCTGTTAAACCCATTTTTTCATCTTTGCCGTTCTTATAACAGGAAAGTTATGCGTTGTTCCAGCAGCACAATGCTAGTACACCAGCTGCCTGTGAAACTCAACGTGCTCTGCAAGATGTGTGGCAACTTCCTTGGTCAGCAATATCTCCGGTCTCCAATCGATCACGCGTGAGGTATGATTGGGCGGAAGCGACTCGTACGACTTGACGGCCAACAATTCTTACAGAACTACGTGAACAGGCAGAGCAGGAAAGACATAACGAACCCCAAGACACTATTCGCTGTCTGTACGATAGACTGGACGCCAAAGTCGGCGCCTTCATTGCCGCCCGTGAAGGCTACACTACATGCCACTAACGGTGTTTCAGCCTGGATCGATACCTGATACCTCACAACCGCCTGTGCTGTTAATCTGTAAATGTAATTATTTATTCTACTCCAAATGTGTTGTTACAACAATCAGTCTTGAGTGAATTGGTTACCTCTCAAATGGTTTTTAAATGAGTCATTCGTTCTCACAGTTCTATTGTTTCCAAAGTATTACATGCACAAATATGACTCATGCGCGAATATGACCACAAACTCAGTGACTTTGTTAATATGGGAAATGCATTTATTGTATGATTCCGCGAGCAATGTGAACATTTTATAAATAAAACCAGGCCGTTCGCTTATTAAAGTCTAGTTGTCTGTTACGAAAGCTCACGTACTGCCTTCATCAAATATCGGCAAGCTTAGAACATATAAAAGAAGGTTCTGTGTCAGTACAAAGAACAGCGCCTACGAATAGTTTTATACGTTCTAAGCTTTCTGATATCTGTATACATAGTTGTTATTACGGAAAAAGAACCTTGCCTTAAAAGTTCTAAACTTTCTGATATCTGATGCTGGCAGAAGCCTAAACGTCGTAATAAATATAGATACTTTAATGTGGGATCTAGACGGTTTCATGAACAAAATATCACTGAGTTTGCAGTGTACGCACCATTTGGCATAACGAGTGCAGTGTCTTGACGAAAAGGTGACAAAGCAAGAAAAGAGTCTTTGTGTTCTGAAATATGAGAGATATTTATCTCTTACAACAGTATTCGCTGCATTCAGAAGGAATTACGGAGAGCAACCCCATGTAAACAGAGTGTTGTGCTACAACTAAAACCCAGCCACAGTGGCAAGTTTCAGTTTTTTTATTTACTCGATGACTAGTTTTCAAATCATCCAACAGGACAGGAAACGAAGTTTACACTCGTGTACAATACAGGTATTACCAAATTTTGAAGCACGTCTCAAAAATACAGAATATATCGCTTCAAACGTACGTGACAGAGAGTCAAAATGATACTCCCAAGAAAAAAAAAAAGCTTAGAACTTATAAAAGAAGGTTCTGTGTCAGTACAAAGAGCAGCGCCTACGCATCGTTGTTAGTACAGAAAAATAACCTTGTTTTATAAGTTCTAAGCTATCTGATATCTGTATAGATAAATATATACGTATTATGAAGTGCAGTGATCGGGTCGCTCTTTTCAGAATCGACAGCAAACCAACATCGACAACGATAGTTTAGGTATACATGTCGCAACCTAAAGATAAAGAGATAAAGAAAGTGTATGAGGATATTGAAAGGGTAATAGAGTACGCAAATGGAGATGAAAATCTAATAGTCATGAGGGACTGTAATACAGGTGTGGGGGAGGGAGTAGAAGAAAAGGTTACAGGAGAATATGGCTTTGGGACAAGGAATGAGAGGAGAAACACTAATTGAGTTCTGTAATAAATTTCAGCTAGTAATAGAAAATACTCGGTTCAAGAATCACAAGAGGAGGAGGTATACTTGGAGAAGTTAGGGTGATACAGGAAGAATTCAGTAAAATTACATCACGATTAGACAGAGATTTCGAAATCACATACTGGATTGTAAGGCGTACCCAGGAGCAGTTATTATCTCGGATCACAATGTAGTAGTGATGAAGAATAGGTTGAAGTTTAAGAGATTAGTCAGGAAGAATCAATAGGCAAAGAAGTGGGACATAGAAGTACTATGGAAAGACGAGATACGATTGACATTCTCTAAGGCTGTAGATACAGCAGTAGGCAGTACAGTTGGAATAGAATGAACATTTCTAAAAAGGGCACTCATAGAAATTGGAAAGTAAAACGTAGGTATAGCGAAGGTAACTGCGAAGAAACCATGGGTAACGGAAGAAATACTTCAGTTGGTCGAGGAAACAAGGAAGTAAAAAATGATACGGGAAATTCAGGAACACACAAATAAAAGTCCTTGAGGAAAGAAATAAATAGGAGGCGCAGAGAAGCACAGGAGGCTAAGACGGGAATACCAAATTTCGGTGAGTTTAAAAGTAGAGGGGGTAATATTAAGAGTGCAACCGGAATGCCACTGTTAATTGCAGAGGACTGAGCGGATATGTGGAAAGAGTACACTGAAGGCCTCTTTGAGGGAGAAGATTTGTCTGATGGGACGGAAGAAGAAACATGAGTCGATTTAGAAGAGATAGGGGATCCAGTATTAGAATCAGTATTTAAGAAAAATTTGGAGGACTTAGGGTCAAATAAAACACAAGGTATGGACAACATTCCGTCAGAATTTGTAAAATCATAAGGGAAGTGGCAACAAAACGACTAATCACGTTGGTGTGTACGATGTATGTGTCTGGCGACGTTCTGAGAGACAATTCTGAGGTTGCGGTTGATAATGGAAGCAAAATTTAAGAAAACTGAAGACCTGAAAAAAGCATTCGACAATGTTATATGGTGCAAGATGTTGGAAATTCTGAGAAAAAAATGGGTAAGCTATACGGAGAGACGGGTAATACTCATATAATGTATGTACAATAGCCATTGTATAGGGTCCCAGGGCATTTATAATCTCTGATGGAGGAATTCACTGAACAGCAGTTGGCTGATGGAATCAGTCAGCATAGTGATAGCCTCCGGAGTGCAAGTGTTGTCATTGTGCCCAAAACATCATTTGATAGTGCCAAGAAACGCAGTTTCTATTGCGTTGTCGTTGCCTAAATGCAAGGCCTTTCACTGATGCGCGCTCCATTCAGGATATTGCGAAAACACTTAACAAACCGGGTCAGTGTAAATACCTCTCGACCGTGGATGGGAAGAGTGGCTACCAACAGCTTTCAGTTCTAGAAGATCGGCCACAGACCCCTAATACCACACCATGGAGGCATTACCAGTTCTGTAGGATGCTGTTTGAGCTGAAAAAAGTACTAACTACATTTCAGGGAATCTTGGATGAAATGCTTTGGCGTCTGAAACAGAAAAAATGCAAGGTATATCTTGATGATACAATTGGAAGAGCACATGACATGACATGATGGGAAGAAGTTTTTAAACTACAGACAGCATGCCTAAAACGCAATTCAGATAAATGCCATTTCGCTCAAACAGAAGGAAACTATCTGGGGCATGCAATTAGCCAGGAGAGAGTGAAAACGGATCCATGACTGATATCAGCAGTTCGTGATTTTGTACTGCGGCAGACTACAAAACAGTTACAGTCGTTCGTAGGGCTCTATAGGTATTATAGAAAGTTAATGGGTGATTCTGCGCAAATTTCCGAGCCCTTGAATCGTCTAGTAACAGAAAGATTGAAGTTCGATTGTTCAGCAGAGTATCAAGCCACATTCGTGAAATTAAAAAAATGCTTTGGTATCGAGTGCTGTTTTAATGTTCACTAAGAGTTCATACTATCGTGTGATGCATGCATTATGGCAGTTACTTGTGTTTTGAGCCAAACTGTGGACAACAGGGAACATCCAGTGGGTTATGCATCGAGATAAGTGATTAAGGCTCGCAGCTACACAGGGCAGTAAAACAAAAGGTTACTGTTATTTCTAAGGCCTACTTTTGGAGTTATTTATGTGGAGAAACATTTACGACAGTTACTGATCATGCCTTCGTTAAGTGGCCACGGGATTAAAAGATCCTTGCAGTAGGTTAACACGATGGGCACTGAAGCTAAACCAGGTTCATTATGAAGTGTGCATAAATCTGGGAAGACACACACCAACGCAGACATGCTAAGCAGGAAAATTGGAACTGTGCAAACACTAGGCAAAAGCTTTTGAGTGTGGGAAAAGGCACTAGCAGATGACATAGACTGTAAATCTTTTAGGTCATAGCCAAAGTTGGTGACACATGACAGCTTGCTGCGCAGAAGTACCAAGCATGGACCACGTACGGTGGTTCCTGCATCGTTCAGAAATGAAGTATTGCAACAGGCATGTGACTACCAGCTGACAGGGCATGGCCGACCTAGGACAACAGATAAATGCATAGATAAAAAGTTTTGATGGAGAACTAGAAAGCGAGATGCTGAACAGTATGTGAAAGACAGATCATAATCAACGGAGTATTACGAAGGTTTCCAGAAGCGACAAAATCCTGTGAAATTCACAGTCTGGATGTTCTTGGAGAATCTGATAGGAATAAATATATTCTTACATTAATAGATCACTTTTCCAGGTACATAACAATGACAGCGATTCCGGATCAACTGGCGATCACAGTCCCAAATGCGGTGGTTAATAATCGGATATTGTCATTTGGCATTCCTGATAATATAATTACAGATCAAGGGGCAAATTATATGTTGAACCTCTTAAATAAGTTGTGTCGCCTCTACATCTACATGGATACTCTGCAAATTACATTTAAGTGCCTGGCAGAAGGTTCATCGAACCACCTTCGCGATAATTCTCTATTATTCCACTACGGAAAAACGCGCGGAAAAAACGAACACCTATATCTTTCCATGCGAGCTCTGATTTCCCTTGTTTTATTATGATGATCCTGTCTTCCTGTGTAGGTACAAGTCAACAAAATACAGGGTGATTCAAAAAGAATACCACAACTTTAAAAATGTGTATTTAATGAAAGAAACATAATATAACCTTCTGTTATACATCATTACAAAGAGTATTTAAAAAAGTTTTTTTTCACTCAAAAACAAGTTCAGAGATTTTCAATATGGCCTCCTCCAGACACTCGAGCAATATCAACCCGATACTCCAACTCGTTCCACACTCTCTGTAGCATATCAGGCGTAACAGTTTGGATAGCTGCTGTTATTTCTCGTTTCAAATCATCAATGGTGGCTGGGAGAGGTGGCCGAAACACCATATCCTTAACATACCCCCATAAGAAAAAATCGCAGGGGGTAAGATCAAGGCTTCTTGGAGGCCAGTGATGAAGTGCTCTGTCACGGGCTGCCTGGCGGCCGATCCATCGCCTCGGGTAGTTGACGATCAGGTAGTTACGGACAGAGAAGTGCCAATGTGGTGGCGCTCCATCATGCTGAAATATGAATTGTTGTGCTTCTTGTTCGAGCTGAGGGAACAGCCAATTCTCTGACATCTCCAGATACTGTAGTCCAGTTACAGTAGCACCTTCGAAGAAAAAGGGACCAAAAACTTGGTTGGCTGAAATGGCACAGAAAACGTTCACCTTAGGCGAGTCACGTTCATACTGAGTTGTTTCCCGCGGATTCTCGTCGATTCACTTCTGCCGTACTCAATAACACAAAAAGCTTTCTGTTGAGCGGTCGCCATCTTAGCATCAACTGACGCTGACGCCTAGTCAACAGCGCCTCAGGCGAACAAATGTACAACTAAATGAAACTTTATAGCTCCCTTAATTCGCCGACAGATAGTGCTTAGCTCTGCCTTTTGTCGTTGCAGAGTTTTAAATTCCTAAAGTTGTGGTATTCTTTTTGAATCACCCTGTATTTTCGCATTCGGAGGAGAAAGCTGGCGACTGAAATTTCGTGAGAAAATCTCGGTACAACGAGAAACGCCTTTGTTTTAATTATGTCCGCTCCAAATCTTGTGTCATTTCCGTGACACTGTGTCCCCTATTTCCAGATGATAGAAAACGTGCTGCTCTTGTTTGTACTTTCTCGATTTACCCCGTTACTCTTATCTGGTAAGGATCCCACACCTCACGGCAGTGCTCCAAAAGAGGACGGACGAGCATAGTGTAGGCAGTGTCTAGTAGATCTGTTGCATCTTCGAAGTGTTCTGCCAATACATCGCAGTCTTTGATTTGCCTTCCCGACAACATTTTCTGTTTGTTCTTTCCAATTTAGTAAGTTATTTTTAATTGTAATTCTAAGGTGTTTAGTTGAACTTAAGGCCTTTACATTTGATTGATTTATCGTGCAACCAAAGTTTAACGGTCTTCTTTTAGCACTAGGTGGATGAACTCGCACTCTTCATTATTTAAAGTTAATTGCTAATTTTCGCATCACACTGATATCTAACCTAAATCGTTTTGCAGTTGGTTTTGATCTTCTGATGACTTTACTAGCGTCATCTGCAAACAGCCTAAGACGGCTGCTCGGATTGTCTCCTAAATCGATCATATGGACAAGGAATAGCAGAGGGCCTATAACACTACCTCTGGGAACGTTTGTTTTACTCGATGACTTTCTGTTGATTACTACCTGTCCGACAGGTCATAGGGAATGGAGTTGCATAACTGAGACAATAATCCGTAATGGCGCATTTTGATTACAAGTACAATGAAAAAGCCTTCTGGAAGTCTAGAAATACAGACTAAGTTTGAAATCCCTTGTCAATATCACTCAGCACTTCATGTGAGTAAAGAGCTATTTGTGTTTCACAAGAACGGTGTTTTCTAAATACATGTTGACCGTGTATCAATAGACCATTTTCTTTGAGGTAATTCATTATGTTCGAATACAATATGTATTCAAAAATCCTGCTGCTTATCGACGTTAACGATGTGGGCCTGTAATTCTGTAGATTGCTCCTTTTGCCTTTCTGGAATATTGATGTGACCAGTCTGTGGGTACGGATCCTTCGTCGAGCGAGCGGCTGTGTATGATTGTCAAGTATGGAGCTATTGTATCAGCATACTCTGAAAGGAATCCAACTGGTATACAATCTGGACTTGAAGACGCGCTTGTATTAAGTGATCTAAGTTGTTTCACTACTGTTCAAATGTGTGTGAAATCTTATGGGACTTAACTGTGAAAGGTCTCTGTTGGATTCCTTTCATTTTTAATTTCTTAAATCTGTTGCCATTTATGGAATAAATTCCTCTTCTAAATGTACTGTGGCGTTTCTGACTATCTGGGAGGAGACTGAGCAGTGGAACGTGTTACTTTTACACATAAACAAGAACGATCTGTCACACTACTACACTTTAAAGCACAGTTTATATGTAATTCATGTCACACAGTCTCATAAGGAACCTACATCCGCTTTCTTTTATATACTGTATATGATAAGATACTGTCATCCCTCTTCCCTTTTGTGTGAGAGGATGAATGAGCATATGTATTTCTAGTTGCATGCTTGAGGGTAGCAGACAAGGCTGTCTGCTAGAGAACAGTAGGACCAACGTTGGAACAGGTAGCTACGCTTCCTAAAAGCAAAGAGGTTTCTATCCTTAGTATGGTCCTGTCCGTCCGTTGTCATGTTGGTATAGGAAGCTGCCCCTCTGGCCACTTCCGTTGGTCTTTGTGAGCCACCCTCAGGAAGCACGCTCGGGAGTAGGGCAGTTACAGTGTGGCCGTGGCGAGCGTCTGAAGTGGTAAGATCTCCGGCTAAGCGCATGTCTGTTAAGTCTGTAGGACAATGGATTTCTTAAGTTCAGCCTAACTGAAAATTTAATCACCTTGATTTCAGGTTTAGCTCTAAAATATCTAATGCTATCTTAAAGTGCAGCGGAGTGTAATTCTCGTGTTAAATTCAGATTATTTTGCGGTAGTTGCTTTGTTACTACTTTGTGAGTAAAGTGGAACCACGTGTTGATCAGTAACTCTAACTAAGTTTATCAATCTTAAATGCGAATGCTTGTGTGATTATAACGTCTCGTCTTGACTATATTTTCAATATAGCAACTTTTCTTTATGTTCAGCCCACGTGGGGTGTACTTTGCGAGACCACTACCACGTGCTTATATAACTGTTTGACCCATCAGGTTAATAGTAAGACGTTAGTAACCAGTTCAAGGTTTTTCTTTGGTCAATTGCTTTTCGATCTAATTATCAAAATTATTGTGGAGTTGTACGCTTTGTGTAAACCAAGTTGACCACGTGAAGCATGTGGTGTAATCATCAAAGTACCCCTCAGCTATTCTTTTTGCGAAGATTTCACAAAGATTTAATATCAATTTAGTATACCAGTGTGTGGTAATTACATGACGGACAGGATTGTGGTATGAACGTAATTTCTTTGGGTAAAAACTGAATCCGTTGGTTGTGGTTAATTTCTCCTCGCTTATGTTTCAATGTTCTTCGTGTGTTATTTTATGAATGCAGTGTTGTATGCGGACTCCCAATCTTGGCTCCATATTTTATGTGTTCCGTAAGATTACAATCTCACTTTTTTTTTTAATCGTAAATAAGGCACCAGCTCAGTTATAACTCACGTATAATATGCTGAAATTTCAATGAACAATCTTAAAATAAATTTCCAAATATAAACTGATTTCTTTCTTTTTATTTAAATTCTCCTTTATATATATATATATATATTACCGGTTTTGTATGACTATTAAAAGATTATCATTAATGTTAGTCTGCTTGGCAAACCTAGACTAAATATCTGATGAAACAGTTGCCCAGTAATCCACGGTTAACGTCCCCAGACAGATCACGGCTTTTAACCCACTTTCATTAACAATTAGCACCGATTTCAGCATAGCAAATTAAAGTTACAACCTTACACTTCAGCATACCAAATTTAGTTACAACATTAGACATGGCGACCCTGTTCTGTGATTCCGCTAGACTCTGGAATCTCTGAAATGTTAGATTGCGAGCGTGTTATAATCTTAATTTTTTTTCCCTACAGCGCTCAAACAACTTCTGCGTTGTTTCCGAGCAGTCTTTCAAAAGGTTCACGGCGTTGTTGATCGGCGTTGCGTTGTTTGTCTTGTTTTGTTTTTTATATTTGTGTGTTTTATATATCTGTGTGTTTTTCATTCTCGCTTGGAAATTCCACTGTTTCGATCAAAGATAAAAATTTGTTTTGCGTGTGAAAAAGTGTGTACTAGGTTGGGTATCTTTCGTGTGACTGTCGTAATTTTTGGGGGACACATTTATTGTGATTATTGTGTTGCGTACTGAGTATAAATTGCACTAATGCAAACACGTAACCAAGCTCAACTTAAGCAACATGGACCAAGTGGATAATTTGATTTCCAATATTAACGCGTCGGGCGGTTCCGAAAATGCAATGGGGAATACTTCAGACGAAATGCAAAACAGCATGAACGGGCTCACAGCAGAAGCAGAAAATAATTTGCCTCCAACTAACCAAATTGATTTAGCAGAACTCATGAAAGCCTTATTGCAACAAGATAAAGAAAACACAGAGAAATCGATCCGCGAGCTAGGGGAACAAATGACGCAGAGCTCTGAAAAATCGATCCGCGAGCTAGGGGAACAAATGACCCAGAAATCTGAAAAATCGATCCGAGAGCTAGGCGATCAAATGACGCAGTAATCTGAAAAATCGTTCCGAGAACAAAAAGAATCATCCGAAAAATCGATCCGAGAGCTAGGCGAACAAATGAGGCAGAAATCTGAAAAATCGATCCGCGAGCTAGGGGAACAAATAGACAAAAAACTAATACAGCAGACAAATAAGGTAGGCGGGTCGATGCAGAGAGTGTCCGATGGTGTCTCACAAAGAATGAGCGGTCTGGCAAGTGAAGTGAAGGGTGATATTATGAAGGAGTTGGGCCGTGCATTTGAACAAATCGTTGACCGTCTGCAAGCCTTGGAACGGGGCAGGCGTAGTGGCGATGCCGAGTCTGAAGAAAGCGAAGAACGGCTACTTAGGAATTTCCAAGAGCTGAGGGGAGAATGCCAAAGGGAACACCAGCAGGTACTTTCGAGGGTCCAAGAGGCGGAAACGCATTGTCCCACGTCCGTTAGCAACGCAATAGCGGACAACAGTCTAGCGATTCATGCGCTGGAACAGCAAGTAGAACGATTGAAGCAGACTGGGGCGGAGGACAAGAGACAAATACATGTTAAGATTGAAACGTCCCCTTGGAACAAATTATGCATATGAAATGTCCACTTAGAACAATTGTACAAGACTGTGCTTAACCTGACACACAATGTTTTTAGCGCAACGCAATCTGACTATCAAAAATCCCTGCAAAAGAATGGCCCTGACAGACATTAAACTATACCTTTCACAAATCACTTACCTCACAAAAATCTTCGTTGCTCGAACTACTGCAATACGGCGAGCGCCACTACTGCCAGCTAAATAAAAGATACAAACTCCGGAAGGCACTAACTACTGATAGTCTTAGCAAATGAAAGATTCTAATAGAGAACAAACAATGTATTTACCTCAAGATTCATAATATATACAGCAGTTCATGACATTTTTCAAAACTCCGCCATCTCTCTCCCCACATCCACCACTGCTGGCGGCTCACCTCCAACTGCCCAGCGCTACGCGCTGTTCGCATCCAGCTATAGCAGTTCATGACAACAATGGCAGACAACAATGCAAACTAGCCACATACTGCACACAGCACAGCCAGTGATTTTCATACAGAGTGCTATGCAACGTTGCCAATAAAAAACATAAACAGCAAACTTACATAAAGAAAGCCTAAACAGCCTACTTACATAGCCCCCATGCTAAATAAAAGATACAAACTCCGGAAGGCACTAACTACTGATAGTCTTAGCAAATGAAAGATTCTAATAGAGAACAAACAATGTATTTACCTCAAGATTCATAATATATACAGCAGTTCATGACATTTTTCAAAACTCCGCCATCTCTCTCCCCACATCCACCACTGCTGGCGGCTCACCTCCAACTGCCCAGCGCTACGCGCTGTTCGCATCCAGCTATAGCAGTTCATGACAACAATGGCAGACAACAATGCAAACTAGCCACATACTGCACACAGCACAGCCAGTGATTTTCATACAGAGTGCTATGCAACGTTGCCAATAAAAAACATAAACAGCAAACTTACATAAAGAAAGCCTAAACAGCCTACTTACAAGATGAAACTCAGGGGAATATCCGATCTGTGGGTATTATGGGTCTGGCAAACCCAGGTCCCCAGCTGTTAGTAGCCGTGTTTCCGATTTTCTGTTTTCAGTGCTACTATCTATCTATTACTATTCTATATCTGTCAGTGTAAATGAGGATCTCTTACTATAGTATGCGTGCTGTATGAATATTTTAAGATAGGAAAACTCAGGGGAATATCCGATCTGTGGGTATTATGGGTCTGGCAAACCCAGGTCCCCAGCTGTTAGTAGCCTTGTTTCCGATTTTCTGCTTTCAGTGCTACTATCTATCTATTACTATTCTATATCTGTCAGTATAAATGAGGATCTCTTACTATAGTATGCGTGCTGTATGAATATTTTAAGATAGGAGAACTCTGAGAAAGGAATGAGTAAGTTTGGAATCTTGAAAACAGGATGCGATAATACGATTGTTGAACCATTGGCTTCCAATATGCGATGATATGTTAATATTGATGATATATGTCTTTTTTTGTTCTTTATAGCTGAGTACGTAAAGTGCTGTCTGTGGATTTCGTAAGTATATTGATTCCCTTGAAGGTGAAAGAAGAATTGTGGTTTGTGTAATTTACGTGGCTCTGAAACATTATTGTGGTAGTCAAATACGAGTAGCTTTTCAGCAAATGGAGAATGGACCGGAAATATGGATCCTTTTTGTAGTCTTGATTGATGTTGAGCCAAAGCCTAAAAAATTATTCTGCGTTAATACTTGTCCTAGAAAAGCGACGTTTATGTGTTTTGCTGATGCTGTGAGCATTACAGCTTACTGTTTTCGCTGGTGCGGGATGCACTGCAGCCTATATGATTTGTACTGAGGAAATTTCCATCTTGAAGGTAGAGGATGATTAAATAATTTTGATTATGGGAACGAAGGAAAACTTGGTTTAAGGTAATAAGGATAAAGCAAAACATTTGTCATTTAAACTACAGGAGGATTCAGATCTTTTGTGTCTGTTGTAAGTGCAATATGTTAAGATGATATTGTTTTACAGAATAGAGGTGCCACAATTTTGCCATTCTTGAGAAATGAATCCAGAATAACCACCACAGGCGAAATAACTGATTTGGAAGCGAAAGGTAATGTAAAGAAGGAACGAAATCGCAGCAAAATGGGTAAGAAAATGTAATATAACCTGTATAATGCAAATATTTTTAACCTTCTCAGAGTCATCTGCGTGATTAATTGTTGTGATAACGTAATTTTAGGTGAAATTTTCTTACTGTTTTATGTGTAAATATACGAGTATGATAAATGTATAATTGCGAGTCTCTTTTCAGGTGTGCGAACTGGTATAAATGTTTTGGCGTGTAAATAACCATTGTTCTTTTTAATGTGTATGTTTAAGGAAAGTTCTCCATATTTATCATGTGACAAGACGTATGCCGCGAGCGTCAAGAAGAGGACGAATTAGAACAATGTTGTAGTGGTATATACACGGTGTTGAAATAGCATTGAAGTAGCTTATTGGGTTAACTAGTAGTGGATAGAAGTAGAATATTGAGTAATGCATGTTTATGGGTAGTTAGTTTGTAGAATAGACAACAGGTGTGCATGTATGTGTGTGTAAATAACATGTGAACACTATGCTGTCCTGACCTATACTTGCACAAGGCATAATCCTATTCATTTTAGTGAATTAATAAATAGCATTTGATTTATTAAAATGTAAGTGAACCACATTAGTGATGTGGATTTAAATATTATATTGTCAGTTCATTTAAATTTTTATTTTTATACTGTCAAGTCATTTCACTTTTATTTTTTTTACATTGTCAAGTCATTTAAATTTTAGTTTATATTGTCGATTCATCTAATTTTTTATTTAAAAAAAAATATTAAGTCTCACTTTGTTCTTAAAAATTGTGAAAGACAATACTAAGTGGTATTATGTATGACATTTTGTAATCACATAAGGATGATGAAAAATTTCTGTGAATGCAGTTGAGAACGTGAAAGCGAACCGGCAAAACTCTTAAGAGACAGCGGGAGCAGCCGGACTAGTTGTAAACTGGCGGGTTTCCCAGCAGGACACGCTGTCAGCCAGGCCACTTTGGGAGCGCGGCCGACAACAAAAGAAGGTACGCGGCAAACACTTTCCCTTGTACCTGGAGCTAATGCGCGGCCGCCCCGGGCGACCCTTCCTTGAGGCGATGACCTGAGATGGGCGAGCGGTCCACCGCGCGGAAATCCATCTGCTGGCAACGCACCACACTCACACGACCGTGACGAGACGGCCGCGGTGAAACAACACAAGGGGCGTGGAGCCTTTTGACAGGTACTGCCCAGAGAAACTTGCAGACGTCAACGACGCCTATCGACATTTCCTGATGGATGCCTACTGTCAAGCGACAGTAAATCATGGTTCGATGTTCTCTGGTCGCTAAGTGTGGCACAAAAGAAGAGCCATTAAGTGTCATCCTTGCCCAGGAATATCAAACCGGCGAGCCAATTGAGGATAACCCAAGAATGTAACATCACAAAGGGCGTGGAGCCTTTTGACACATACTGTCCAGAGTAACTGGCAGACTTCAATGACGCCTATCAACATCTCCTGACGGATGCCCACTGTCAAGCGACAGTAAATCATGGTTCGATGTTCTCTGGTCGCTAAGGGTGGCACAAAAGAAGAGCCATTAAGTGTCATCCTTGCCCAGGAATATCAACGTGGCGTGTCAAACGAGGATACCGCACGAATTTGACAACACAAGCATGGAACCAAATCGAGATGACGTGACACGGGAGAAACTTCATGAGAGGGCAGAGACGGCGGGATCGCACGCAACAGATGGACAAAAAAAATCCCTACTGACAGCTGCGGCGACGAACCCCCCCTCTTTCCCCTATATTGTGCCTCGGAACAGTGGAAGTACTGAGTGTGTCAGTGAACAGTGATTATACGGTTCTTAGTCCAGTGCATATACATGTGTTTCTGTCAGAGAAACTCTGACTCGTGTATTTTGCAGGAGTTCGATTTATTGGTGTTTATTAGACTGACTCTTGTATTTTGCAGGTGTTCTATTTACTTTTTTTAGACTTTGACTCTTGTATTTTGCAGGTGTTTTATTTATAGGTGTTTTTTTTGTTTTAGATGTTGACTATTGTACTGTTTTATTTATCAATGTTTGTTTTTGTGTAATGTATTAGATTTGTGATATTTTGTTTCGTAAATTCATTGCTGTGGCATTGCTTCGTTTATCAGTCAGATAGCTTTTTATTCTCATTGAACTGTGATCGATTAGCCTTTGCATGGGGCATATTTACTGTGAGGAACCCCTTAAGGGTAACAATCACATAATTATTGTAGTTTCAGTATAATGACACAGTGCTCATTGTTTGCTAGCTAATTGAAATATAGTAGAGTGATTAAATGAGTGCCACATAGTTATTTTAATTCTACAAATTATTAGTTTTATACGATATAGAATTTTTTTGTGATAACCACTTTGCAAAACATGTTTTTTCTCTTATCATTTTGTTGCTTTTGCAGATTGTGCATTGTAATGTTCTGCTTTTTAATACCGATGTTATTTGATGTTCTTTTTTTAATTGCTGTGGCACCTTTGCTATTTTCATAAATTTTGCTTGTTAATAAACAGTCATAAATTTTCCTGTGATCAGTTGGCTCTTGCAATGAGCAAATACTGGTGAACTCCATAAGGGTAACAACCAGAAATTGTTTTCATATTAATGACACAGGAACCATTGTTTTTTTACTTGCTGACCGAATTAGGTCTACACTACCTTTTAAATAGGTGTCACAGATTGTGTTCTTTTTTTTCTGTTTGAAATTGGTAGATTCTAAAGATGTGTTGAAATTATTGTGTTTTAGCAAGTAGCTGGTGTCCTTTTGCCTTTTCTTTTACACTTTTGGTTTAAGTAGGGTGTGAGAAGCCTGCTTGGGAATGTCCTAGCATGGCCAGAAAATTCCCTGCACAGTCTTTACCCGGAGCGTTGGAGTTATGAAAGGTCTCTGTTGGATTCCTTTCATGTTTAATTACTTAAATCTGTTGCCATTTATGGAATAAATTCCTCTTCTAAATGTACTGTGGCGTTTCTGACTATCTGGGAGGAGACTGAGCAGTGGAACGTGTTACTTTTACACATAAACAAGAACGATCTGTCACACTACTACACTTTAAAGCACAGTTTATATGTAATTCTTATATGTAATTCATGTCACTCAGTCTCATAAGGAACCTACATCCGCTTTCTTTTATATACTGTATATGATAAGATACTGTCATCCCTCTTCCCTTTTGTGTGAGAGGATGAATGAGCATATGTATTTCTAGTTGCATGCTTGAGGGGTAGCAGACAAGGCTGTCTGCTAGAGAACAGTAGGACCAACGTCGGAACAGGTAGCTACGCTTCCTAAAAGCAAAGAGGTTTCTATCCTTAGTATGGTCCTGTCCATCCGTTGTCATGTTGGTATAGGAAGCTGCCCCTCTGGCCACTTCCGTTGGTCTTTGTGAGCCACCCTCAGGAAGCACGCTCGGGAGTAGGGCAGTTGCAGTGTGGCCGTGGCGAGCGTCTGAAGTGGTAAGATCTCTGGCTAAGCGCGTGTCTGTTAAGTCCGTAGGACAATGGATTTCTTAAGTTCAGCCTAACTGAAAATTTAATCACCTTGATTTCAGGTTTAGCTCTAAAATATCTAATGCTATCTTAAAGTGCAGCGGAGTGTAATTCTCGTGTTAAATTCAGATTATTTTGCGGTAGTTGCTTTGTTACTACTTTGTGAGTAAAGTGGAACCACGTGTTGATCAGTAACTCTAACTAAGTTTATCAATCTTAAATGCGAATGCTTGTGTGATTATAACGTCTCGTCTTGACTATATTTTCAATATAGCAACTTTTCTTTATGTTCAGCCCACGTGGGGTGTACTTTGCGAGACCACTACCACGTGCTTATATAACTGTTTGACCCATCAGGTTAATAGTAAGACGTTAGTAACCAGTTCAAGGTTTTTCTTTGGTCAATTGCTTTTCGATCTAATTATCAAAATTATTGTGGAGTTGTACGCTTTGTGTAAACCAAGTTGACCACGTGAAGCATGTGGTGTAATCATCAAAGTACCCCTCAGCTATTCTTTTTGCGAAGATTTCACAAAGATTTAATATCAATTTAGTATACCAGTGTGTGGTAATTACATGACGGACAGGATTGTGGTATGAACGTAATTTCTTTGGGTAAAAACTGAATCCGTTGGTTGTGGTTAATTTCTCCTCGCTTATGTTTCAATGTTCTTCGTGTGTTATTTTATGAATGCAGTGTTGTATGCGGACTCCCAATCTTGGCTCCATATTTTATGTGTTCCGTAAGATTACAATCTCACTTTTTTTTTTAATCGTAAATAAGGCACCAGCTCAGTTATAACTCACGTATAATATGCTGAAATTTCAATGAACAATCTTAAAATAAATTTCCAAATATAAACTGATTTCTTTCTTTTTATTTAAATTCTCCTTTATATATATATATATATATTACCGGTTTTGTATGACTATTAAAAGATTATCATTAATGTTAGTCTGCTTGGCAAACCTAGACTAAATATCTGATGAAACAGTTGCCCAGTAATCCACGGTTAACGTCCCCAGACAGATCACGGCTTTTAACCCACTTTCATTAACAATTAGCACCGATTTCAGCATAGCAAATTAAAGTTACAACCTTACACATCAGCATACAAAATTAAAGTAACAACATTACAACTGCTAAGGTCATCAGTCCCTAAGCTTCCACACTACTTAACCTAAATTATCCTAAGGACAAACACACATATTCATGCCCGAGGCAGGACTCGAACCTCCGCCGGGACTAGCCGCACAATCCATGACTGCAGCGCCCTAGACCGCTCGGCTAACCCAGCGTGGCGTTTCACTACTCTAAGGTTATTTACTTCTGAGTTTCTCATGTTGGCAGCTGTTCTTGATTCGGATTGTAGAATATTTTCTTCGTCTTATTAGGTTAAGGAATTCCGTATGCTGTGTTTAGTAACTTTGCCTTTGTCGCACTGTCATGGACAGTATTTCCATTGCTACCGCGCAGAGAGGGCATTGATTGTGTCTTGCCGCTAGCATACTTTACATATGACCAGAATCTCTTTGCATATTTTGCCAGGTTTCGTATCTCAAAACTTTGGACCAGTCCTTTCCACACCTAGAGAATTGACATATCGAAAGGGTTAATTCCACATTTCGAAAATCTAGAGTCATTATGTGTATCTTCAATAGGTCGTCTCAGCGTATAAAACTGAAGTACACACTAGTTCGTATCTTTCACCATACAAGATGGCATATGGTACAAAGATGTTGTCTCCTTTCGACGTTCTGAAACCGAAATTAGATGCTAATGAGGAGTCAATTAAAGAGTTCGAAAAAAATTTAAGTGACGTTTGGCAGAATGTCAAATGAGGAAATACGAGGGCACTGCGACACCAGGAAGATACAGGGCAGTGGAAGGGGAAGTAACCACAATATCGAGTGGCTTAGTGAGTTTTTGTAACAAACCCTCACAAAACAAAAGGAAGAACGTAAAAGATTATAGCTATCACCAGCGTTCATACCAAGTGACAGATATGGCATGAGCGGTAAATGTGAAGGTGCATCTTCCAATGAAGACATCTATTAGTCATATAAACTGAGTCAGTCCCTACAGTTGAGCCTTAGACACCGACCTCAGGGCCACATTTGCGAGCCTCCACTTAACTATTCTACACTCCAGTAGGAGGCGGCCGCATCTGGCGAACTCCTACAGTATCTTCCTTTTGTGCTGTTTAGTGATGAGAGGTCTCTGAACTTCACAGCCGGAAGAAGATTGTGGACACTTGTCGCTGCTCTCATGTTGTTGTCGTCGTCTGCCACTGAACTGTATAGTGAACAGCTGCACAGTTGTTTGTCTGTCATCAATATGTGGTGGCCATTTTTAGCTGCCTATTTATCTGTGGGTCTTACTCATTCTTCACTCGGTACCATGTGCAAACGCAGTTCTTGCGCGCGCTCCTAATGTCTACACACATATCCGACAGATAGGGTGATCTGAAATCCTTGAAAAAGGGATACTTAATAATGGTACAAGCTACACTCTGCTATGGGTCTGGCGTTGTATGTATGTACATGTAGATGGAATGTACAAGAATGTCACTCAGAATGTGTTTACGGTCAAGTGAACTGACCTTCTGTGGCGTGAGCGTATAGTCCTCTTAGCTTAGCACCATTTCTGACGTTAATCCAGTTATTCAAAAAGTAAATATCATTCGCAGTGGCATTAGACGTATCCTTTCACTCCAACATGATATCTGACTCTAAATCGCTTTGTATTAAGTGCACACTACTTTACATCACATTTCAGGTCGTACTAAAACAAAATCAAATGGCTCTGAGCACTATGGGACTCAACTTCTGAGGTCATTAGTCCCCTAGAACTTAGAACTAATTAAACCTAACTAACCTAAGGACATCACACACATCCATGCCCGAGGCAGGATTCGAACCTGCGACCGTAGCGATCTCGTGGTTCCAGACTGCAGCGCCTAGAACCGCACGGCCACTTCGGCCGGCTAAAACAAAATCATTATATGTGGTCTCTCTTAGACGGTGCATAGTTTATAATCATCTGTATCTTTTTTTATCTGCGTCGCCCCCTTTAGATTAACGCCAAAATAATTTAATCTCCTATAAAACATTTTTCAAAGTTCTTTGAAACTTAATTTCTGGGCATCCTTCAGTATCTAATCACGATATGTCTTAGGAAAGACACAATCTAAAAAACACTTTAGTTATTGCAGTATTATAAGTGCTACTCGGCTCCTGTAGAGTGAAGATCACGCTGATTGGGGGATGAACGAGGAGGACGTTAATCCCGGAAGTTATCAGCCATTTACAGGATTAGCCTGAGAAGCGAGTCGGGAATTTTTTTTCCGCCGCGGAAACATTTTCACAGCAGAACGAAATTCTCCGAGCCTTGCGGGTAACTTCGTGAAGGCAATTTTCACAGTTGGTGCTCCTGTACATCACGCGAGGAAAAAGCGGCACGGCGAACTTGTTACAAACTCCACCGAGTTCTCTAGTAAGCCAAGTACTTCGTCAAATGTCCTGCGAAACACGGGCATTCATGCCCAGACAACAAACCTTGCGGTCGCTGAGAGATCTCCGCAGTTGTAACGAGCCTTACAACAATATTTGAAACATATATCACACGCCATGCTGCTGAAAAGTTAAGAAACGGGACAGTAATATTCATGTGACAAGTTAAAGGTCAGCGTAGTAAAGGTGCTCCGATGCACCTAAGTTTTCTTGGGAACATTTAATATGTAGAATGAAATATACACTGATACGCGTGGTGACTCATAGTGACCGAGAGATTCAGCAAGGTGTAATAAAACTTGAGTAAGCAGTTAGAATGCCACAAGCTTAGAACTATATAGTCACGGCCACTCTTAAGTGAAATGACTTTCATTCCACTTGACAGTGGCCGAGCAGTTCTTGCTGAAAACCTAGTGGCATTCTAACGTCTAGTGCGTCTCTAAGCCAGAGAATATTTTCTTAAATTTACAGCCGCTAAACTCATCATTTTTACATATAATAAAACTTTTTCAAGACTTCATCTCTGAGAAACTGTGAAAAGTAAACAGTAAATTGTCATCTGAAATTAATTTGACCACCATAACATTTTAGGAGGCGTAATGGTGTAGTAGGCTATATGTGCTAAGTATTCCTATGGTCAGAAGAAAAGTGTTTGTTCTTGTCATTAGTCACAATTTTTCTTAATCTTGCCTACTGGCTACCGGTTTCGGCACCCAGTACCATCCTCAGGACATTCTCTGGCACACAATCGTCGCTCTCGCTTCCCAAGTAGGTTGAATAGTAACTGCCAGTTAGACACATGGAGCGTGTCAAGCGATATCCATAAGTGACATTTCATTTCTATTTCCTAGAATTCTGACAATTTGCTTTTTTAAAAAATGTTTCGCTTGATTAGATTTAAATTCGTTGGTACAGTAGGGTCCCATCAATTACTGCTATGATTCTTAGGAAACGAATTCTTATGTTTGTATTTCACCTTGTGTTGGTGCGAAAGCTTTAAACTTCTCACATTAAAGTGTGCAAAAACCATTCATTGGTAGTTCATTGTGATCACCTGTGAAATGCCTGAATAGCAACTTTTTGCAGTGCAGAAAGGTGCGAGCGGTCCAGGAAACGGGGGTTCTGAACGTTAAAAAATGGTTCAAATGGCTCTGAGCACTATGGGACTTAACATCTATGGTCATCAGTCCCCTAGATCTTAGAACTACTTAAACCTAACTAACCTAAGGACAGCACACAACACTCAGCCATCACGAGGCAGAGAAAATCCCTGACCCCGCCGGGAATCGAACCCGGGAACCCGGGCATGGGAAGCGAGAACGCTATCGCACGACCACGAGATGCGGGAAAAACGTTCTAAAACGTTCCGACAGCGAAATGGAGCCATGCCGACTCCAGTACCGTGGCAAGCTGCGCTAGGTTTCTAAGCTGAGGATCCATGGCATGAACAGCTCTATCGAGCCCTATCGATTGGCTCCAAAGTTTCCTGGGCAGGGGAGTACGGTAAGCTTCTTCTGGTACTCTTCAAATCATGCAAGTACAATGTGAGCATTGTTATACGTTGTATTCTACTGTTGGTAGATGCCATCGTGCTAGGAAAAAAACTGCATGTAGGGAAGGTCATGATGCAAACTTGTATTGATTCTTTGTGCATTTCAGAATGACGAAGTCTCGTACGGAAAGCCCCAGATCTTAACGCTCCCTCCTCCAGTCCGGACGCTTCCGATTATTGTGAAGGGTGTTTGATTTCAGACGTTTAACGCCGTACTCGGCTGCGGCCACCTGTCCGATGGACTATAGAACGTAATTAATCTGGAAAGGCCACGCAGTGGATGACCAGTTACAGTACTGGCGCGCAAATTCCAACCTTCATCGACGATGAACAGCAGTAGGTGCGGGTGTAGAACCAGGGGCCTGTTGCAGTGGCTCGTGTCTAATGACATCGATGTCGACCGGACGTTAAACCCAATCTTTCCTTCTTCCTTGATGCAGTGGCCATACATAGCAACGTTCGCTGAACGGTCGTCGTGTAGACACTGTTGATACGTTTTTGGTTTATCTGGTGGTCTGTTGTTTAACAGTTGCACATCTATTTGCCCGTACACATCTCCGCACTGGCGGAATGTTACGTGATACCACGTGCTTGTACGTTTGTGACTATTACAGCCTCATCTATCACAAAGCGAAAAAAGTGGCCCAACTGAAACATTCATATTTCTTTATGTACTACACGAATATGTAATTAAAAATGGGAGTTCCTATTTTAGAAAACGCAGTTCATATCCGTTTGACCTATAGCAGCACCATCTAGCGGCCCAACCATAGCGCCATCTGGTGTCCCCCTTCAAGCTAGACAAGTTTCGTTCTTTGTAGTTTTTTCTTTTGACGCTTATTTCGTGAGATATTTGGCCCGGTCACGATCAATGGACCACCCTGTATAGCCCACGAGACAATATATGAGGTGTAGCGCTACACCAAATTAATCTGAATAGTTTATTGGCGGAATCCGATATATTCTCTGCTCTACTGAACAGTTAAAATCAGTCCAAATGAGAGTCGGCAGCTTTGTCTTGAGACGCGAGTCGGGTTAAATTTCTCAAGTCAATAATTTCCCCTTATGGACCCTCTCCCTCCTTTGGTCCCCCCCCCCTTTCGTTTCTCCTCTCCTCTCCTCTCCTCTCTTCTCCTCTCCTCCCTCCTTGTTTTCCCCCTCATCTGTCCAGGTCCACCCCCCCCTCCCCCATCTGCCCTAGGCTATGGTGTGTCCTCTTTGTACCGACATTTTAGTGGAGTGTTTACAGTGAGTGTTCGGTGTTGTGTGTCTTTTCCGAAGTGTTGCCAACGGCCATCATACTGTCGCTGGGTGTGATTTTATATCTCTTGCGAACAGAAACGAGACTATCGCCATGTTTTTTAATTGTTTGTCTACTATGTTACCTGTCTGCATCCTGTGTATTCTTATTCGCTTTGCCAACCCTTTGCTTTATGTTTTAACTTTCCCCAATTTTCCGCCGTTTTACAATTTAAGTCGCCGTTTTATCGCCTGCTTTTAATTGTTTCTTAACTTCTCCTTACATTTTAAAAAGTCTGTAGGCTGCAGAGCAGCGTAATAAGCTGCTGCCAGCCCGCCTCCTTCGGGGGGAATCGAAATACAATAAAGGAAAAAAAGTCAATAATTAAAAGCCCTGTATCATTCCATCTCTTTCAGAATGATCCCGAGATTCGATCATAGGGCTGGGAAATGTTACCTGCAACAGTTAAATACATTGTCATGAACCACCGGTTATCTACATGACAGAAACACGCAAAACAGGAATACAGTTTAAGTCTACAGGGAAACAGTCATGTAAAAACTCTATAGTCTAATTTGCCTGGAAACTTTTATCCATTGGCTCCAGACTCTGCTACCGGTCCCCAACAGATAGGATTAAAGGAAGACATCGAAGAATTTCAGAAATGTGCTGTTAGATTTGTTACTAGTTGTTACAACCTAAGGTCAAGCGCTGGCAAGCCAGACCGAAACGATAAAACACAGAGGGCTGTGACAAGACGTCAGCCAGTTGCACATTGACTGACTCCTCTCCAGGACGACAACGCGACAGCAGCGGCCTCTATGTGAAGAGAAGATAAGCGCCTCGCCCGACTGTTCGCGGCTAGTCGAAGAGAACTTCGAAACTAGCGACCTGAATAAAAGCATCAAAGCTCGTTACTTGCTTGTCGTTCTATGTAGCTGGAATTGTTATACTGAAGAACATTGATTATTTTGCATGTTGCCCTTTGCTTGCACCACATCTATGTAATACTCAGAGTTGAATATTGTCATTTACTCTTCGTGATAAAACTCTTTAATAAGATTTGTCTGAATTGTTTGTCTGGCAATCTGAGAAAGCAGGTTTTCTAGACAATCCATCTTTGTTGAATAGGCAGGATTCGACATTAACGACTAGGAGGATTCAACATTTGGGGACGAGTTATAAGAACAACCCAGCGCCTGGCGACGACGGATTTTCTTTTGTGTTTTGCTGGTGCCTTAATTCTACATTGTCTTTTCTTTGCAGATGTGTGTTAGCAAAATCACTGTAAGTTTCACTGTTAAGGGGCTCCGGAAAGGCTCAAAATCATGAAAAGTTCAATTTTTACTTTTTTGCGTTTTCTGAATCTGCAGACTATTACCTTTTAATAGATATATAATTTATTCAATTCCAAAGACTACAACTATTTTTAAATTTTTTTTGAAATGTGTTCTACATGGGCGTGACCCACTGTGGCGCTGTTAAACTGCTGTCAAATGGTGTTATTATTAACGTCCGTGTTCATCACGTACATTTTATTGATGTGAGATAAAGTATGTGTTGTGGCTAACCTGTGATGGTTCAATATATATCGCTGGTGTGATTGTCGATTGTTTCATGTTTATTTACTCTGGTGGTTATCTCGAAAATATTCGTAATTAATTCTGTTTCTTGAGCCTCTGTTTTGTTGAAGTATAATAATGAGTAAAAGTAAAGTTGCTGTTGCGACTTTCAATGATGGCAACATTGTAAGGTGCAAGGTATTTAGAAATATGGGAATGAAGATAGGTTCTAACATGGTACGAGCGATGCTTGCTTTAGACAAGGAACGCCTTCGGGCTGCAGACAGGACTGTAAAGAGTCTAGAAATACAAGCAAGAGTAAACAGGAGGAGGAACAAGAGAAAGCTGGAGGAGGAGTTTGCAGAGGATGAAGATAATCCATCCTATGGACCTGGAATGCACTAAAAAGTTAATCCAATCTTTGTCGCTCGATTCCCAAAACTTTTATTTTCTCATACTAATTACATGTTTTCTAAGGATCTTCCAAACATATTTGTTTCAAACTTTCAGTAAATGATACACAGTACCTTCTGCATAATTTAACACAGCCTTTTTTCAAAAAACTGTATATTTTTGAATATAGAAATAAAAAATTGCAAAAAAATGTTGTGAATTTTCATTACAATTGAAAAAAAATCATCTTTAATAACTGAACTAAAATTTTGTAAAATCCCTGTGTTAAGTTGTAGCCCATATTCCAATAAATAATAATACCTCAAATACTTTGTGAGGAAAGATGTAATTTATAAGCGTTATTTTAACATTGCAAGTATAGGGCGTTCCGGAGCCCCTTAAAGCAATTTAATAGTGTCACTTATAGTGTTTTTGCTGATCAGTGTTTTTCTTTGCTTGTGTGCTTGTTTTTATTGCTTGCGTTGTCTGTTTACCGCATTTGTCTCTTCCAAAACGACCAACCCACGCCTCCCACCCCCTGCTCAGGCGCCACAGCTGCCAGCGATAGATTCAACGCAGCTAACACAGATGTTTCAGTTTCGGGCCCAGCAAATTGCCTCGCTGCTAAACACTGTATAGCAGCTCCGGACGACTCAAGCCACCAATACAATACAAAAAAAGAAGCAATTTCTGTAGCTCTGAATGGCATACCGACTTTTAGCAAGCCTAACAAAAAAGACGAGGAGTGGATCGAGTGGCTATAACAAGATGAAGCCCACGTAATTGCTCACAACGTGCAGGTACTGTGAAACTACATTACGTTTTGTACACTGTAGGAAGTGCAATTTTTCGCCTCATCCATAAATTGTTCCCCAACGCAAGTCCAAGTGAACTTACCTATGGTCAGATTGTAGATTCGCTAACTGCTATGACCAACAAGTGAATGTAGTGGCAGCTAGGTACCAATTCTTTTGTTGCAAGAAAGGGGCAGGACAAACTTACCGCGAGTATGCATCAGATTTGCAGGGTATGACGAGAAAATGCAAATTCAGATGTTATGTTGTGGGATTTCATTGTGTACAATGTAACTGATGTCAAACCTAGAGAACAGATTTAGAAACAGTCAGATACATCATTTCAACACGTAGTGCAAATACTAGATCAGTACGATTCTGGTGCCATGTTGGCAGATAAATTCGAGCAGTCACCAATTTGTCAGGTTGAGTCGTCCCTTGCATGCGTCCGGCCCAGTAAGCAGTGAGAACCAGTGCGCACCACGCTGTGTAAACTGTTCTCTAAACAGGCGAACGCAATTGAGTCACACCCTCGTTACTTGCTTGTACGTTATGTGTAGCTGGAATTGTTGTACTGAAGAACATACATTATTTTGCATGCTGCCCTTTGCTTGCGACACATCTACGCAATTCTCAGAGTTAAGTATTGTCATTTACTATTTGTAATAAAACTCATCAATACGATATGTTTGAACTGTTTGTCTGGCGATCCGAGAGAGCAGGGTTCCTAGACAACCCATCTTAGACGACTAGGCAGGATTCAACACTGTTAGATTCAATAATCACAAGGGTGTTACAGAGATGCTTGGTGAACTCGAACTGGAATCCTTGGAGGGGGGACGACTTCCTTTTGCGGAGAACTATTGAGAAAATATAGAAAACTGGCATGTGAAGCTGAATGCAAAACGATTCTTATACCACCAACACAGATTTCGAGTAAAGGACCACCAAGAGAAATTAGGGCTAGTACAAATGATATTGTCGTTTTCGCCTCGCTCTGTTTGCTATTGGGACAGGAAAGCAAACGTGTAGTGGTAGTACAAGGTATCCTTCGGCATGCATAAAATGGCTTGCACTGCATGTATTAGATGTAGAAATCGACGAACGCTTATGTTCAATTTTGACCGAAAAAAAGAAAAAAGAAAATGGCTAAGCAATATTCGACGCCCCAATAAGGGAACGTACTTTCGAATGCTTTATAGGCCTTCTACAAAAGAAGTGGAACCCCACTCATCACGAAGGAAAACTACCTCTATACTTCCGAAATATAATCTCTTTAGGATGAATGCAGCACCACAGGGAACCAACGACGAGGGTTCCCTGCCGAATTCTGGGTTAGCTAGTTTCAAACGGCTCCACGAAATTATTTAACACTCAAGACTCTCGGACATTAAGACACAGAAGTTGCGTGCAGAAAACTCTATTGTCCATTTCCCGCTCTCGTCAATCACTTCACTGCAAATCATTGCTTCCTGCCAAGGCATTTCCTAACAGGAGCTTGAAGACACCTCCTCTTCTGTGAAAACCACCCGCCAATGAGCACGGCTTAGTATGCGTCCAAGGAACACATTTAGGAGACTTAGTGGAAGATCGGCTCATCACCTCCACGATGGAGAAAACCTTCTATTAGAAACTGGCCCTGGAGATTACAATAGCGAACAAGACTACGCGCAGTCACTGCCACGAAATAATACGTTACGTAGCGAATGACAGACGAGGCAATATCTGTGATTGACACGGATCTGGTTAAAGAGTCACGAGAGGTCTCTGACTGGCCAAAGCGCTCCCGTTGAGATTGCTGGTGGAGATAACGCGCCACTCAGTCGGACCCGCGTGTGGAATTGGAAACAGAGGTGCGTGGCGTCTGCGCGGCTGCCGGTTCGCGGTGCACGCTTCCTGGAACTCGACCTCGTGTCCGAGAGTCATTAGCAGAGGCGCGGAACTAATCGCCGCAGTGCGTTGCCCGCGTGGCTGATCGCCATCGAACCGGTCCGTCGGCGGAGGCGGCTGCGAGGGCGACCTGGGTGGGCTCAGCTCCCAACCGAGCAAGCAAGCACGCCAGCGCGTGCGGGCTCTCTTCAAAAAATCCCGGAACTTTTTCCACAACGTTTTTCTGCGATTACCTTTTACTCGTTGTACATGGCCTCCTTCGGAACACTGTCCTCCGCAGTTGATACACCGCTCCCAACGCAGTTTCCACTTGCGGAAGCACTCTTGATAGGCCTCTTGCTGAATTTCGCGAAGGGTCGTCTGCGAATTTTGTTCTGTATCTCTATCGCTGCAGATCTCCGTCCTTTCAGAGGGGCTTTCACCTTTGGAAATAAAACAAGGCCGCAGGAGCCGGGTCTGGAGATGGTGCAGCACAGTGATTTTGTTTTTTGTGCAATATTCACGCACCAACAGGGATGAATCTGCTGGTGTGTAATCGTCATGCAAGAGCCATGCATTGTCTTGCCACATTTCAGGGCATTTCCTCCCCACATTTTCTCGCAGGCGTCGCATTACGTTCCGATAGTATCATCGATTAACAATTTTGCCCTGTGGCACGAATTCATGATGAATTAATCCTTCTGCGCCAAAAAAACTATCAGCATGGCTTTGACATTTGATCTTACCTGACGAGCTTTGTTTTGTCTTGGAGAATTTTTCCTGACCCATTGTGAAGACTGAAACTTTGTCTCAACATCGTAACCGTAGACCCACGTCTCATCACTAGATATCATTCTCTTAAGGATCATCTCGTTCTCATTTGCGTAATCCGAAAGCTCTTCGCAGATCCGGAGGCGAAGGTCTTTATGATCATGACTCATGAGTCGTGGGACGAACTTGGCAGCAACACGATGCATTCAGAGATGCTGTGTGAGGACTTCATGACATGATCCAACTGAAATGATACGTTCTTCTGCATTCTCTCGGACAGTCACTGACATGACCGTCGTCAGCGTCCTGAACGAGGGTCATCTTTAAACTTGCGTCCGTCCATTTTTAAACCGTGTGAACCATTCGTAACATCGAGTACCACTTAAGCACTCATCACCTAGGCTTCCTGCATCATTTGGTGTGTCTCTGCAAAGGTTTTCTTGAGATTCATGCAAATTTTAATGCAGACGCGTTTCTCCTCGAATAATACCATCTAGAAATTCGTAAACTGTGCCACGCAATTTTCTAATCAATACAGCACTGAACAATGACTAACAGACATGCAACAATGAAACTATTGGCAGTTACACATTAAACGCAGTCATGTGCAGGGCTGCCAACCGTCTTTTCGCTCCAACACACCATTGGCGTGAAAATACGAATGTTCCGGAAGATTTTGTACGGACAACCTACATTTCCTACTGAGAAAAGGATGGCAGCGAGTGAGGAAGAACACTTAGCAAAATGTAGGTAAAGAAAGAACATCTGCACCACTATCAAAAACAAGTACTAGTTTATAGCTGTTAACAAAAATCTCGAAAAGTTCGAGGATGATTTACGTCAAAGTTTTACACAATATCCTAGTAACGTTTGGATATGTAGGATAGCAAAATTCACGACAAGTTCTTGACTGATTTATTTCCTGTTCTTACACGCTACTGTAAGGAACTTTCGGACGTACGTAGGCTACATATCTTTTGTAAATTGGAAAGGTTATTATCAAATGTCTCCAAACATCCTTCACCAATCTACTTCATTTTTATTCGATGCTCAGATAATTACGTGTAGTGTATTAGCATATACTTAACATGTGAAAGGAAATCGTTGTAACCAAAAGCCTCCTGAGGTTGTTGAACGTTTTCTTTCCGTACCACCCTCTGACGGTGATAGTACTGCATGAGTCAGGCAGAAAATTTTGCCTAACATGGGCGGGTGGGGGTGTGGCGGTGGGACTTGAAGTCCCAGGTGAAAGGAAATCTTTGTAACCAAAAGCCTGCAGAAAATTTTGCCTAACATAGGCGGGTGAGGGTGTGGCGGTGGGACTTGAAGTCCCGTACCGTGGCGAGAACACTATTATCTTAAACAGTTATTTATAGATTTCTCACATAAAAGCGATTGCGAGAATGAAAACGAAACCGCACATTCTCACAGCACAGCATATTCTTTCTCGCAGTCAGTTTTGACTTGGAAACTGGAAACTTGTGGTTAAGTCCTATGGGACAAGACTGCTGAAGTCATCGTTCCCTAAGCTTACACACTACTTACTCTAAGGACAACATACACACCCATGCCCGAGGGACGATTCGAACCTCCGACGGAGGGAGCCACGCGTACTGTCACAAGGCGCCCTAGACCGCTCGGCTACCCCGAGAGGCTTGACTTAGTTATCTTGGCATTAAAACTAGTAGACAAATTGTTTCTTACGCATTTATGTTCTTTCCCTTCACACATACTTTTAAACAAAAATTGTATACACAATACTGTGCTGTTTTCTTTCCATTATCGCAGTTTATCGACTTACGATTAGAAAACTACTATGGAATCTGAATCATCCGAAAATTTGCAGTCCTACCCGATCACAGATTAGAACTACCAGAAATACTGTCCTTGTAGCTGCTATCCACATAGATCTAGCAGATGGACAGGTCTCTCCAGTGCCCCTTATATTAATGATCCTAGCCAATTTAAACATTCATTTTAAGTGACAATTTTTCCCAACTATGCGTTTGTTTGCAGCAACAACAAACAAGGCTCAATGAAAGAGAGAGAGGGGGGGGGAGAGGTTTTGGACAGAGTGAAGGAAGGGGGAAATGGACAGAGTGAGTGGGAAGAAGAAGATCGTCAGAGAGAGGGTTCGAAAATGGCTCTGAGCACTATGGGACTTAATTTCTGAGATCATCAGTCCCCTAGAACTTAGAAGAACTTAAATCTAACTAACCTAAGGACATCACACACATCCATGCCCGAGGCAGGATTCGAACCTGCGAGAACGAGGAGATCGACAAAAAAAGAGGGAAAAGTAAATGGACGGAGAGAGGGGTGGAGGAAGGAGATGAGGATGCATGTACAATTACCAAACATATTTAGCAACTGCTAAGCATTGCTGGGTTCACTGACTTTATATAACCTGTTCTCCAATCAGCTGCAAAATATTTTGTTTAGCTTGTGTTGGACGTATTTCTGCACTATAGGCTTGTTTTGGCTGGTATGCCATTGTCAAGTGCACCTGTTCATGTTAGTCTATGTATGTTTCATATGAAGTTGTTATACAATTTTTCTCACCTCTAGGCTTAGTGATGTTCATAATGCATGGTAAAATGGAAATGAGCGTTTGGCGTCATTGGCAGGAAGGCCCCTTGTGGGGCAGGACTTACCTTAGTTGACGCCACATTGGGCGACTTGCGCGCGGAATGGGGATGAAATGATGATGAAGACAGCACGACACCCAGTCCCTGAGCGGATAAATTCTCCGACCCAGCCGGGAACCGAACCCGGGGCAGTAGGACGGCAATCCATCACGCTGACCACTCAGCTATCGGGGCAAACATCTGCATGGTGACAAGTTGTGTGAAACGCATAACGCCCTCTGTACTGAACACAATTTTCGATAGACAAAATGACAGTTCTCGCAGTTGCGATGCTTTATGGTTACAGAGAAAATCGTACCTCTGAAGGTCAGAGATGTTAGTTGTATACCATAGATTTTAGAATTTTATTGTCAACTGCAGTTGAAGCACTATCTAACACATGCAGTGGCGATATTCTTGCTTATTTTTGTTATACTCTGCATGAAGCAGCACTCCAAGTGGCCCGCAAGAAACACTTCTGAAAACGATATGGATGAGTGCGGATAGTATCGTTTATATTGAATTCGAACATACTGTACTTTCTTTACAATGGAGCGCAAATGTAGTGCCATAAAAGTCGACATCAGCTAACGAAACACCAGTTACAGTCGATTTACCACCGGTAGAGCCAACACAAACAGTAATGGATCCATTTTCTCTCTTAACGATGAAAATGGAACAAATGTTTAAAATACAGGAACAATCACAGATACAGCGAGAACAAGAAACTGCTAAACAGCTTGCAACTGAGATTAACAATAATTTAGATAAACGTATTTATCAGAGTAGATGAACGGATTAGGACCTTGGATGAACGCATCAGTCAATTAGACGAGCGTACGCAGTTAAGCTTTTCACAGTTCCCAAAAGAGATAGATCAAAAGCTTGAAAACCGGTTAAGAACACGATTGCCAGCTGCGACAGCAAATAGATGCCCAGTTGTCTGCTATACAGAACAACATTTCAAGTATGCAACAAACATACCATGACTTACCACAGAATGTAAAGCAAGTAACCCAGGATGTGGACAAATTACAACAAACACACACTTCTTTCGAAGCAGAAATACGCAACATAAGTACACGTATAGAAAACCTTACGGTTGATAATCAAAACGTAATAGAACAAAAATGCAAAGATCAAGAAGAACGCGTTGTGACCACATTCAACACATGGCTAAATGACAAAGACAAACAAATTAGTACTGTTATACAGAAGGAACTACTTGTGATGTTACAACGAGCAGGAACACAACTGATACATGAAAACAACACAAAGATTCATGAACTCCAGACTGAATTACAAAACGTGCAGAAAGTGCTTAATGAAACACGTACGCAAACATCTCATAACAGTTCACCGGAGTGTGTTTGTATCACAGAAACACATCCTGATAATTATGAAACGCCTTTAACTGAAAGTAGGGGGCAGACGGGCAATAATTTCAATCCAACACGTGGAGTAACATCCGTTTGTCAAGACCATACACAATCATTGGTGACTCAGGATGCTTTAGTGAAGAATTCGCAGTTTCAGAAGTTTACCAATGATAAGAACGGACCCCATCCAATTGTGTTTATCAAAGGGATCCGCGGAATAATGCCAAAAAGTTGGAACGAAAGGGAGAAAATTTTCCTTACCATTACCCATATTCAAGGTGAGCCAGCGTTGTTCGCGACACAGAAAGCTGAACAATGCAGCTCCTTCGATGAATTTGAACAAGCTTTTCTAAACAAGTATTGGTCGCGTGGGGTACAAGGACGATTAAGAAAAGAAGTTTATAGTCCTGAGCCATTTAATAGAAAAGGCGGTACTTTGCGGAAATATTTCGAAAAGTATCTGGACAAAGTGAAATATTTATCCACACCAATCCCTGAGTGTGATGTTTTAAAGCTATTAAAGGAGAAGTTACCGCGTGATCTAAAGGAGAAATTGTTTCACATTCCCGAAGACAACGTGGAACATTTACTATCTGTACTGGACTCTTTAGATTTGGTTATCGAATAGGACAGACACCATCATGGGAATAATTCGTCGAATAATGGTAATGGCAATGGCAATGGGCGAAACCACAAGAACAATAGTAATAGAAACACCTACTATGGGAATCAAAATCATTGGAATAGTCCGAATTATTCAGGAGGGCAGAACCACAATATGAACACAAATGGACAGTACAGTAATGCACCGAATCACAATTATCATCCACAGAACAATATCGGACAAAACAATAACGGAAAATTTTCAAAGAAACGGAAACGAGATTTTAGAGCTAACGCCAATTACAATAACGGTAATGTTTCAAATAATCAGCAAAACATGCAACCATCACATAACTGGTCAACACAGAATTATGCACAACAGCAATGGTAGCAGCCTAGGCCACCGCAATATCACAACAACAATCATGTACAACCCTCGGCCAATACAAATATGTCAAATAACATGCAGCAGCATATGAATGCGCTGCCATGGCAACCACCGAATCAAAATATCAAGATCATTGAGGTAAGTGAACCGCAACCATCAACCACTACCTGTCAGTCAAACTAGATGCGACACATTCTGCTCCCGTGTGTCAGTCACAGGTTGTCTAGGGGTCATTTGCATTAATGATGTTAGTAATAACGAGCAACCAAGCGTGCAGACAACCAGCTGTAGTAACAATGAGAATTTGTGTCGCATAGAATCAGCAGCGATCGGGTCGAACGACGCGAAAACTGCAGTGTGTAGGAATAATTCTGTTGATGTTGCTCAGCAACGTAGTTCAACTATGCAGATGTTAAGATAATAATGACGGAGTCGATATACGAGAGGAATTATGTCAAGATTATCGGAAGAAGTGTAATTTGTTTGAACGGGAAGTTGTACAAGCAGCTATAGTTTGTGATATTTATGGTATTCAACCTACGGTGATTTTAGATACTGGAGCATTTGTTTCTGTGCTGAATGAATCGTTCTTTCTTCACTTAAAGAAGATTAGAAAGATTTTGGTTTTTCCAGTCACTAATTGTCGAGTTACAGGAGCCATTAGTCAGAAATCCCAACTAGTTCGGGAACAGACACGGATTTGTATTAATTTTGGAATGGGAGCCGAAGAGTACACCTTCCTTACTGTAAAGAATTTAGCCATGAACTGTCTCCTCGGATTAGATATTTTGCGAGAGAGGGAAACTATAATCGATCTCGCAAAGGGTGAATGCAGCATGTGTTTCGGTGACACGAGAGTCAGGTTAGACTTGGTAAAGACCAAAGAAATGCAAGGGAAATATTGTCAAATTTTAAAGATAGAACCGATTCGCGCACATTTATGGCGACTTCAATATAGTTTCATTTGCAGTACATTCCCGGTCATGGGAGATGTGAAGGACGAAGAGAATATCCACCTCTCTGAAATAGTAGAAAAAGTACAACAATCCTCTGGTCTTGACAGTTTGCAACAAAGCAATTATTAGACACACTTACTAATTATCGTAAAGTATTTTTGAAAAAAAACTGAACTAATTAAAGGTTACGTGTACGACATGCTAGTGTTTCCCCATGAAATTTACTGTCATCAAACGTACTCAATACCCAGCGCGAACAGGGAAGCAGTAACAAAAGAAATTGGATGATTTGTGATCTTAGATACACCACATAAAAATAGTTATTTCTTATTCTATCCCAACTCAAATAGACAGAAAGGACTATAAAATCACAAAGACTTGAAAAGATATGTATCTTAAGTACAGTAGATGATCTTTTACGTGTTTCGTAATGAGGTGAAGTCAAACATCAAAGATTCAAGTACTGTGCGAGTAGGCAAACTGACAATTATTAATTAATGGACTAGTGTATAAGTATTTCATGGACACACTGCGATGTGGCGTGTGGGAGAATAGGAACATACAACATTGGAAGCATTAGTACTGCTTGGAGGAAGAGACTCTCAGAATACCAATTAGTTGTAAGAAAATTTCAGCTCCAGTTCGACGGAGAAGAGGACGCCGAGCTGCAGCAAGGAGAAGAAGAATTGCTTCAAGATGATTCCACCCTAAGACACTTAATCAAACATAATACAAACTTGTTGAGATTTAGTAAACTTTCGGGAACTTATGCTTTGTGAAACTACGAACAGTGAGCAGAACTGCATATTTCACACAACAGTAGGATATAGTGACTTTAGAAAATAAACGTTTCATTTTGTTGATTGTTAACTATTTTGAACTCACTAGGGTGAGCAGGTTATGTACGGGATACAATTACAACATGTAAAGTTTCCGCGAGTTACGTACAGGTTTAACAAATTTTCCCCCGTGAGTTAGTGCTCGGACTTGCATGAGCTATAAACCAGGTCGAACAAGATGTTGTCCATGACTGAACAGATCATTACACAGACAAACATATACAGACTTGTGTTTATCACTGCACGATTCTTTGTAAGTCCAGGAGCACCTTTTCGAGAAAATATATGACTTAGGATTTGCTTTTACATTGTAAATGACTACAATTATGTACTTCATTTGATATGTAGAATCATTCAGTTATTCATGATTATGTGACTAAACTGTGTAAAGATATTCTTATGGGTAGCACAAGGATTTTACCTTGTCAGACTTGATAACTGTGATCAAGTGACTACGTGGTGGAGTGAACATGTCACAGATGACCTATGAACAAAGACTTCCTGTGAACATTATCCTCTACGCGTACGAACTTTATTTCACTGGCGAAAGAGTGGAATTTAACACAAAAGTGGACGCTCAATGAGCGCGTTGTGTTACCATGATATCGTTTTCAAATTTTGTGCTACGAGTGTTTAGTAATGCCAAATATTCAGAGTGTTATTGGGACCACATGCGTGGACGTAACATTCCAGGCAAACTAAAACGCAAGAGCAAATGTTTTTATCGGTCAGTCAGCAACAGTGGTGAGTCGTAACAGTGTTGGGAACTGCTACTGACTATATCATTAAACCCGTTGCAGAACTGTATCAATGTTGGAACGTAATTACATGAACCTTTAACTGCAGATAGTCACTCACGTCGGAAGGACGAATGGACTTGCATCATGATAAAGAAACTCACAAACAGTTGAACACCTCACAAAAATAAACAACAACATTCTGTTTGTTGAGTGAAACAGTGCGTGATATATGATGTAATTTAGATGTTAATTTAAGGAACTGATACTGCTGTTTGAATTTCATGTGACTGTATGCTGGGATGCTGAGCACACGTGTCGGTGAGGGCAGCATACTGCAGCGACATCATCCGTCATCCCTTTCCGCACCCTGCCACGTGATCGCAGTCCATCGCAGACCTGATGGGGCGAGACATCGGTGTTGCAGTACACCACGTCGCCAGCCGTCGTCGCCAGCAGCACTATCACGAAATTGTACCATTATTAAATGTCATACGAAGTGAATATTCAAATGTTGAAAATTAAAAAAGAGGGTATGGAAGATGTGCTCGCTCCGCCTTGGATTTTTTCCGGGGTTTTTCCCATTGGCCTTTGCCCGAATGGGGGAGCGTAACTCAAAATCTCTGAGGCTTAAAAGTAAACAAAGCACATGCTTCCAAGTGAAAGAACACAGTGAACTTTAAACAGAACAGACAAGGAAAATAAGCCTGCTTGGATGTCCAGTCAAACAAGTGTGACTGTACATCCAAAGGGGGCAATGTTGTGCTACAGCGCTGAAAGTTAATATTACGACGATGTCAAACCTCATTTTCATGATTTAAAGAAGTATTCGTGATATTAAAAATGTAATTATAATTTTATTATTTTAATTTTTTTGTGCTCAGTGTATCAAAGACTTTCCAGAGCACGGAATAAATTAGCATTGTTTGTACTACGGAACTATATATGACTGTTAAGGGTTAAGCATGTAATAATTCGATGTAAGACATTGTGTTGAGTCTGAATTGCGTTCTCGTACTGTTCGGTAGAGAAGGAAAAGTTCCTTAATCTATGAGAAGGTATAAAGGCTGTAAAAAGGAGAGAGAGAGAGAGAGAGAGAGAGAGAGAGAGAGAGAGAGAGAGAGAGAAGGTAAATACAAGTTATTCAAAACAAATATCTCCCAAGTGTAACGTCTTGTCATTTCCTATAACTAAAAATTGCAAGGTCTAGTCTGAGCCTGTCCTGAATAATAGCGAAGAACATTTATGTTATCATATATTTTCTTCGTTTGCTCACGGTTGTGATTCGTATGTTTCTTTTTGTTACGCGACGTGTTATGAATATTTTCATTATACGCGCAAAAGTGCACACAGCTTTAATCGAACCAGCGTCTTTCGGAAACGATAACTTTTAATCAGTACAATTACGCGAATACCGTCTAAATCGCAACCGTGATCGCGAAAGTGTTTCCTGGTCCAAATAATTCTAATAAAATGTGTATTTTCCAAAGCGAGCAGCATTGCACTATCGCTGACTCGCAACAATCGAAAGAGTAAAATCAATGCTTAAATAAAATTGCCACCTTTTAATAATTATTATTATCCCATTAAATAAATAAATAGCAATTCAGTGGCTATACAATCAATTAACAGAGGGGGCAATTCAAATTCCTAGGTATTTAGTTGAAACTGCGGCCTTTAGATTTGCTGATTTAACGTGTAACCGAAGTTTAACGGATTCCTTTTAGCTCTCATGTGGATGAGCTCAAACTTTTCTTTATACAAAGTCAACTGCCTACATTTGCACCATACTGATATCTTTTCTAAATGGATTTGCAGTTTGTTTTGATCTTCTGATGGCTTTACTAGACGATAAACAGCAGCATTATCTGCCAGCACCGAAGACGGCTGCTCAGATTTATCCTATATCGTTTATACAGGTAAGGGGCAGCAGAGGATCTATAACACTCTATAGATAAAGAACAGTAGAGAGCCAACAACACTACTTTGGGAAATGCCAGAAATCACTTCTGCTTTTACTCTAGATGACTTCCCGTCAATTACTACAAAGTGTGACCTCTCTGAAAGAAAATCACGGATCCCGTCACAAATATCGCTGAGACGATATTCCACAAGCAGGCAATCTCACTACAGGCCACTTGTATGGTACACTGTCGAAAACCTTCTGGAAATCTAGAATTGCGGAATAAATCTGAGATCCCTTGTCAGTAGGCCTCCTGGATGTAAGTAAAATTGTAAAACAGTTTTTTGTGGAACGTGCGTAGACGTAAGTAAGCTACGTTAATTGCAACAGCAGCAGGTACATTCAACACTGGCATACTAGCCGAAACAAGGTTCTAGCGAAGAAATACAACCAGCACAAGCTGAATAAAATATTTTGCTGCCATCTAGTTATTAATTTAAATATAAATGTCGTATTTTGACCTTATATATGTTGCGGGCCAAGCTGAGAAGGAGATGTGAGTAACTGAAGTTCTGCATCAACATATATACTGCCCAAAACTTTTAGGGTAAAAATTATACAGATAGTAGAACATCGTAAACCTAGTACTTTGAGACAATGAACTAGGGGGTGAAAGTGACGAAGCAGATTCTTCAGGACATACAGGGTGTCCACAAAGTTCTGCCATCATTTTCAAAAATTTGGAAATTGTTAGAGATAGAGCAGTGTGGAGTGTCGTAAAACGCTTACGAACTCCCGAAGTATTTTTCTGTTATGCCAAGATTTCGTAGTGTTGCCCACTCGTCTCTCGTAGACAATCAGGGCAATATTCCAGTTCTGCCCGTGTACAGCACTGTAGCATCAATAGTTCCTATTGATTCGTTGATTCGAGCACGAAGGGAAGCAATGTCATCGACTGGTGTTGTGTACACGCGATCCTTGACGTAACACCACAGAAGGAAGTCTAATGGCGTGACATCGCGAGAGCGCGGGGGTCATGCGATGGGACCATCACGGTACAGTGTGACGTGAAATACGTCACGGTAGTTCCATAAGCCACAGATTATATAATCAGGACTGCAGCAAACTTGTGCATTAACCGGTCAGAGGGATTTCGTTGTTCTACGTCCGACGTGAAACGAAGATTTTTCACAGTTTATTCTGGAGAGTGTAAAGTAAAACAAACTGTCTACCTTGTACATAGTGAGGCAATTTAAAGTACTTTTCTTCTTTATGTGATTTGGTAATTATTGGTGGTCCATGGTAAGTCGTTACAGAATCTGACTTTCGAGACGATCTTGTTCCTAACCATAGGCTATACAGTCCAAAGAGCATGACACAGAATTGCTGATTATCAGTAAAGAAATTAAGTTTCCAATTAACTTCAATTACAATTTACTTGATTTATTGAAAGGACTTGTGACTAATATAAATTGATTCATATTCCCAGGGAAAAGTATTAGTAGCTATTATTAGGCAGATTAGACAACCTACTAGATTATGCTGTTATCATGTAGATTAATATTACTTAGAAGAGGGATGTTTTAACGACACATCCACCTCTCACGAGAAGTTTCAGCACATCCCACTCGTTCTAATTCCAATATGCTCATACACCATCATGTTCGAACACAATTGATGGTTGCCAGTTTCCTTTCTGTTGTACAGGATCTCTTCGAGCATGACCAAGTCAACAATTCCCGTTATAGTTTTTGAACCATCTCACTATGCTTGATTTTGCCCGTGGTGCTCTTCCATACCGTCGTCGATAATTCCCCAGTACCGATGTCACAGACGTCAAGTCTGCGTAACAGATGACTCATTGCTACTACTCCTAGACGGTCACCATTTTGATGCTCTCCAAGTAAAATTTACAAGAATGGACAAAGGAAAACGAATCATTTTTGAGAGATGATAAACGTTTAACAAGAAACTACACTGCTCCATCTATAACAGTTTACAAATTATTAATTTCTGAAGCGATAAAGAGACTTTATGGACAACCTATATTATCTAGACAGCAACAAGCTAAGCTCATAGCTGCTGGCCATGAAAGCGGCGAAAAAAAAATTATCAAAATGCCACAAAGTGCACTATATTCTACTAGATTCAAGAGATTAACATTTCTGCGAAACCGCAAAAAGTACGTAGGAGAAATGCCATCTTATTACCGTACACAAGGAAAAATTAAACAGCAGATTTCTCATTCTGATATCTCATTTAAATGTTGAGTAAAAAGTTGTCGGGTTTCTAGCCGCGTAAAATGATTTAAATTACACAAGCTTTCGGCCAAGCACTCTTCGGCCGTTGCAGGTGGTATGACGGCCGGTGGGTTGCTGGTACGCTCTTATACACGGTAGCTGCCGATTGTGACGTCAGTGGTGCCCGCGGCATGGGCATGCATTGACTCAGCGTTCGATATGCACGGTTTCACTTCGCGATCGCAAGATCCCACGTTGCCCTGAGCTGCAGGCCACCGTCCTATTAACAGTGTTTCCATCGGCTTTTATTTCAATGGCTTCTGTAATTACACAGTACCGGAAGCCGTTAGTGCGAGCCACGACAGAGGTTTCGTCGAATTTGAACCTGTGGCCGTTTTCTACAGCATGTCCAGCTAAAGTAGATTTCTCGGGGTAGCGTAGGCGACAAAACCTCTCACACTCCTGCCCGCGATGTTCTATACTGCGACCTGTTTGTTCGACGTAAGACTGGCAACATTCGCAAGGTGTCTTTTACAATCTAGATGTTCTGAAACTTGCTGCATCTGTAACTACTCTCAGTAACTGTTGGATTTTTGTCGAACGCCTGAAGATCGATTTGATCTTTTGCGTTTTCAGCAGGCAACTTACGTTGTCCGACATGGAGCCACACAATGGCAAGAAAGCAAGACAGTCTTCTTTCTCGTCCTTGGTGGTCTTATTGTGAATATTGCTAGAAATCACATGATTTATTTGATGGAGGTTGAAGCCTCTCTTCCTGAAGACTTCGCGTAGATGTCACGGCAGGAAGAAGAATGAGATGCTTTATAGTCCCCGCTATCCTGAGATATCTGATTTAGTTGAGTATGTTTCATAAAACGGTCAGTAGATCAAGTTCGACGAAACCTCTGTCATGGCTCGCACTAGCAGCTACTGGACTGTGTAGTCATGAAATCTTTCAAATAAAAGTCACCGACAACATTGTTAATAGAGACAGCGGCCTGCGATTCAGGGCAGACTGGATTCCAGTGATCGATAATGTAAACCGGGGACACCGATCGCCGAGTCAAAATAAGGCCGTATATGGCGATGCTGCGATCGCCAATGACGTCACGGACGACAGCGTGTGTAAGGGCGTACCATCAGCCCACTGGCAATAATACCACCTGAAACGGTCAAAGAGCGCTTGAGTGAAAGCTCGTGTAATTTTAATCACTCGATGTGACTGGAAACCCGAGAACTTTTCATTCAATGTTACCTCCGCGAGACTCTGCTATCTTACATTTGAATGTTGGTGGTTTTGGAGATGATCGAGTTATGCCTCGTATAACAAGGAAAAACACGTATCAGCATGTGTCAGAATTCGACTACGGTATACTACCGGTACTGTGGTTTCTTGTTACGCTATACTGCCGCTCGGTCGGTCGGGATCTCAGGAATGTCGTTCTGATAAGGAATGGATAGGTTCATCTGCATACCAGATGATCCCCTGAGTTTCTGATCTGTCCCAATCTTGATTTATTCCAAATAAAGGTCGTCACAAAGGCCAATGGGAAAAACAGAATAAAATCTAGGTTTTCAGGCCGCGTCAATTCCAATAAAATTCTAGAGGTTTCAGCGGCTATCTCCGCTATCGTCATTAGGAGTAAAACTTTTTCCGCTTATGTGCCCACGATTGCGGCCGATGGCACCAATCAGAGAGGGCTGAAATGACGCGTTTACGGAAGGTCAATTGAACCGAGTGACGTCGATGTCGCGAGGAACCGGCGCCACGACTGAAACTGCCGCTCCCGCCTCCCTACAAGCGTTAAGTATCTGTCGTTGCTTCCTTTCGACATACAAACACCGAACAGAAGAAGAAGGAGAATTCTTGCGGCTGCACACCCGAAACTTAATGGAACCGCACCCTCGCTCTACTCAGTGTGTACCCCTGGTCTCTTTTAAAATTGTTGCTGTTCATTCTAACTTCAGCCACTTATAATGAAATATCAGTATGTTCATGCATGTGCCAAGACTCTCGTATGCTCACAATATATTTTGTGTCCGTTTTCCAGACAACGCTGAGCTATGGCCAACTTGTCGAGCTACATTTGTTTAATACGTCTCCTGTGTTCGATTCAACGCTCCACAACTGTGCTAACTGTCTGGCCTATATAGACGCTGCCGCACACGCTAGGGACATCTTACACACCGGACACATGTCGTCTTTAACAGGGCGCAACATGTCTCGTATTTTGGGACCGGACCGAAACACTGATCTCAGTTCATGTCTCTACAGTACACGCCCTAACAACCTGCTCGTTGTCGGCCGCTGTGACCGAGCGGTTCTAAGCGCTTTAGTCCGGAACTGCGCTGCTGCTACGGTCGCAAGTTCGAATCCTGTCGTTAGCTAAGTTAGGTTTAAGTAGTTCTAAGGGACTGATGACCTCAGATGTTAAGTCCCATAGTGCTTCGAGCTATTTGAATTTTCTCCTCGTTGTCCCACAGTGTGGCAGGAAAGCCGCCGGCTTGGATTCTTCTGCCGATTCACGAGGCGTCGTTCTTCGGTGACAGCTGAAAGCGTTTCCAATGTCTCTTTTGCTATAACCATTCTCTCTGAACACGTGTCTCAAGTGCTGCGATTCAGACTGTAGGTGTTCGTCGTCATAAATATTTTTGGCTCTGTGTATTAACGTGTTCAGAACTGTTTTCTTGTGTACAGGTAGGTGGAAACTATTGGCATTCGAATATTGACGGTTTCCTGTACACTGAATGACCAAGCCGGCCTCCTGCCTTCCACTCAACTAAAACATTTAAGAACGGTAGCTTGCAATCCTCCACCTCGATGGTAAATTTAATGTTAGTGTGGACACCATTTATGTGATCCAGAATCTGCTGCAGTGTATTTTCACCATGAGGTCGTATCACGGATGGTGTCATCAACGTACCTTAGGAAGCAAGACAGGAAATCGACGCACGCTGATGCCCAGTGAGTATGGTGTCCCTTGCGAGTGCGGCAGTATCCGTATACGCCAGACAATTCTCACAGTTGCTGAGCGTTGTACCGAACACAAGAGCTATATGAAACAAAGGGAGCTCCACAAGTATGACGTAGCTGAGCACTGCCTGCGAAACAGACACAAAATACAGTTTGAGAACACAAGAGCCTTGGCTCCTACGTCAAAGCACTGGGATTCCGTTGTAAAAGAGGCAGCTGAGGTTAGAATGAACAGCGACAATTTTAAAAGAGACCAGGGGTACATACAGCAGGGTGTGGTGCAAGCTCTGGACGTCGAAAAGAAGCAACGACGGATGCTTAACGCTTGCGGGGAGACGGAAGCGGCAGTTTCAAACGCGGCGACAGCCCCTCGCGCCGAAGCGAACGAGAAAGGGAGGTCGTGGCACGTCCCGTGCCCTTCGTCTCTGGTGGGGAGCGAGTAACAAATTATTAACTGCTCGTTTAAATGCATGTAAGCTCTCGATAGCACAAGAGAAATGTCACAACGTTACCGGATAGTTTTCCTGTTAAGTATTGAATTCCAATGGCCTCTGCCCGGAGCCGAGAGTTCGCAAAGTGTGGCGGACACGCCGACTAATGTGATGTTACAAGTTAGTAGCAGGGCCCATATCTCTCTTTGGCCCCGTCTCGCGAAACCTGGCGTCACTCGGTGCCGCGACTGGCCGGGGGTGCTATGAACTGCCCAACTCACCTGCCGTACACGCTTCTTGTCGGCCCTCTCCGGTTATTGCCATCGGCCGTAATCGTGGGTATATAATCGGAAAATCGTGCCAGCCGCGGCGCCGAGTCAGTCAGGCTGGAGCCCTGACAGTGTTTACTTGCGTGTACGTGCACGTCGTTCGTTACGGCCTCGAGTTCGGTTCAGTGTTGTTTAGAAGCAGTGACTGAGTCGACGTTGATTTGACGTTCGTCTCCTAAACCATCGTTGTTCTTCGTATATCGGGGATTCACGGCTATAGGCGTTAGTATATTATGTCTGCCAGGGCCTGGCTACGTCAGTCGGGCCGAGGCAAGGCGTGATTAGGGCCGAGGACAGGAATCCGCGGGTAGGCGACTCTTCCGCCACCCCGCCGCGCGGCAATGTGACAGCAGCCGAAGGACGGACGTCCCGATAAGCAGCCGGAGGTGCCAATACTGACACCAACCAACGTGCTGAGGAGAGAACCACCGTGCCTCGCGCCACAAGCCACTGGTAACCACTGACAGTGACACCGATTCATGTGAGCTTTGTCCACAGCCTCATGTGAGGGACCGATCTTCCTCGTCGTCATCCGATGACACAGCCACATGCTGATAGATCTCTCACCCAGTGACGGTCAAGCCACGTCGGCATCCAACATTGATACAACCGACCACCACTTGCGCGCCCCGGCGGGTGCTGTTTCGTCTACACCATCTCGTCGGCCCAACGGGTCTTCTGGGGACTGCAACCCGGTTGATAGGCTCAGCCCGATTTTATTATAATGGCGAATCGCTTACCGCACAACCATCAGCCCCCTCGGGATCTCGTTATCTGTATCTGTTATCTGTATCTGTATCTAACAACCTTAAGCATATGAAGAACTGAACACCTTTCTCTACAACTATCACGTACACTCGATCACCGAGGTGGGGGTACGGCAGTCTTCTTGCATATGACACTCGTCCGTAATCACGAGTGTGACCAAATGAAACACCTACAGCCGTTCTTATGATTTTATTTTATTTTGTTGCAACCAGTTTGAACGCTTCGATGCGTCTATATATATCACGTCAGTTGCCAGCATTACTGAATACGTGGATAATCTAAACCTTACGTGGCAGCACTCCAACCATGGTTATTGAACACTTTAAATAGTGCAAATTTATGTTTGCAACGATACGAATGTGGCGAAAACTACGAACATCATTTGTTGGACGAAAACTATGAAAAGAAAAACTTCAGACCGGGATTTCATGCAAGTCATATCCCAATTCAAATCTGCAACGCAACCATCTGTGTGGCGTGCTTATAATTATGTATTATTCATACTTTAGGACACCTAATCAATAAAAAAAACCACGCACCACATGTTTTAATGAAAGCATGAAGACGGCCGCGGTGGCCGAACGGTTCTAGGCGCTTCACTTAGGAACCGCGCGAATGCTGCGGTCGCAAGTTCGAATCCTGCCTCTGGCATGGATGTGTGTGCTGTCCTTAGGTTAGTTAGGTTTAAGTAGTTCTAAGTTCTATGGGACTGCTGACCTCAGATGTTAAGTCCCATAGTGCTCAGAGCCTAAGCATGAAAGCCGTCTGATGATGAATTGTAATGATTCGACACCGGTAACGGTACCTTTTGAATAAAGGAACTTAAAATAAATTTGTGGCTGGTTGCTGCCTCAGCACCATCAAAAAAAGGATCAAATAAGCGAAGTACAAGATCCTGCACAAAGCTTTTGAAATACACGAAATTGACTTGAAATGAAGAAAGGCAAAATTACAGAAATGCAGCAAATACAACACGTATGAGGGATTACAGATGCATAAGGGGAAGTCAAAAAAGTAAAGGGACTTTTGAGAAAAGGAATAGTTATTCTAACGGTAGAAAACTTAAACATAAATTATTTTTCTACATAACCTCCCTGTACTTCAAAGCACTTTGTCCAAGGTTTCACAGGTTTTCTGATTCCTTCTGAAAGAAAGTTGTTTGGCTGCACCTGTAACCAATTTTGCACCGAATCAACCACTTCTGCATTCGTTGCAAACCATCTTCCCTGATCGCTTCCTTCAGTGACTCAAGCATATGGAAGTCGCTTGGGGTCAGATCTCGAGTGTATGGCGGGTGTTCCAGCAATTCGAATACCAACTCCTTTATTGTCCGCTCGGCAGAATGTGGCCGAGCGTTGTCTTGCTGCAGGTTGTTACCTTTTAGCAGTTTTCCGCGACGTTTGGATCTGACTGCAGGTTTCAGTTTCGTTTGCAACGCATGACAACGGTTCTCACTGTTCACAGTTTCGCCTCTTGTGGTGAAACGAACGGCTAACACACATTCCATGTCCCACAATTGTTTTAGCATAATCTCAACAGCTGATGGTGACGTTTAACGTCTGGCGATGAAGGATATTTCCAAACCAAGCTCGCAATCTTACTTCCAAGTTCGTGATTATGCAACCACGCTTCGTCCACAGTAACGATTTGCGGTAAAATTCCATTTCCCTCGCAATGAGAACGGGCCAAATATTTACGAGAGATGTCCATACTTTGTGCCTTCTGTTGCGTTGCTAGTTCTTTCGGTACTCACTTTTCCCACACTTTCCGAAAATTTAGCTTGCGTGTAAGATGAAATACGCTCCTGGAAATGGAAAAAAGAACACATTGACACCGGTGTGTCAGACCCGCCATACTTGCTCCGGACACTGCGAGAGGGCTGTACAAGCAATGATCACACGCACGGCACAGCGGACACACCAGGAACCGCGGTGTTGGCCGTCGAATGGCGCTAGCTGCGCAGCATTTGTGCACCGCCGCCGTCAGTGTCAGCCAGTTTGCCGTGGCATACGGAGCTCCATCGCAGTCTTTAACACTGGTAGCATGCCGCGACAGCGTGCACGTGAACCGTATGTGCAGTTGACGGACTTTGAGCGAGGGCGTATAGTGGGCATGCGGGAGGCCGGGTGGACGTACCGCCGAATTGCTCAACACGTGGGGTGTGAAGTCTCCACAGTACATCGATATTGTCGCCAGTGGTCGGCGGAAGGTGCACGTGCCCGTCGACCTGGGACCGGACCGCAGCGACGCACGGATGCACGCCAAGACCGTAGGATCCTACGCAGTGCCGTAGGGGACCGCACCGCCACTTCCCAGCAAATTAAGGACACTGTTGCTCCTGGGGTATCGGCGAGGACCATTCGCAACCGTCTCCATGAAGCTGGGCTACGGTCCCGCACACCGTTAGGCCGTCTTCCGCTCACGCCCCAACATCGTGCAGCCCGCCTCCAGTGGTGTCGCGACAGGCGTGAATGGAGGGACGAATGGAGACGTGTCGTCTTCAGCGATGAGAGTCGCTTCTGCCTTGGTGCCAATGATGGTCGTATGCGTGTTTGGCGCCGTGCAGGTGGGCGCCACAATCAGGACTGCACACGACCGAGGCACACAGGGCCAACACCCGGCATCATGGTGTGGGGAGCGATCTCCTACACTGGCCGTACACCACTGGTGATCGTCGAGGGGACACTGAATAGTGCACGGTACATCCAAACCGTCATCGAACCCATCGTTCTACCATTCCTAGACCGGCAAGGGAACTTTCTGTTCCAACAGGACAATGCACGTCCGCATGTATCCTGTGCCACCCAACGTGCTCTAGAAGGTGTAAGTCAACTACCCTGGCCAGCAAGATCTCCGGATCTGTCCCCCATTGAGCATGTTTGGGACTGGATGAAGCGTCGTCTCACGCGGTCTGCACGTCCAGCACGAACGCTGGTCCAACTGAGGCGCCAGGTGGAAATGGCATGGCAAGCCGTTCCACAGGACTACATCCAGCATCTCTACGATCGTCTCCATGCGAGAATAGCAGCCTGCATTGCTGCGAAAGGTGGATATACACTGTACTAGTGCCGACATTGTGCATGCTCTGTTGCCTGTGTCTATGTGCCTGTGGTTCTGTCAGTGTGATCATGTGATGTATCTGACCCCAGGAATGTGTCAATAAAGTTTCCCCTTCCTGGGACAATGAATTCACGGTGTTCTTATTTCAATTTCCAGGAGTGTACGCTGAATGGTTTCTGATTTCGTCCACTGCGATTCGGCTGTTTTCATTCACCATACCCTCACGAACTTCCAAATTGTCCTCAGTTATTGCGTCGATGGCCTGCCCGATCTGTCTGCGTCACATAGGTAAGTCTAGCTCTTTACTGATTGAAGCGTTCTGTCGATTCCTAAATCTTGCTTTGCAACAAACAGCTGTCACCATGCTGCGCTTGCTTTCAGCGAATGATTTCCGCAAGTTTAACAACTGTCACAAACAAAATGCGAATCGCTGCCCTCGTTTCCTTTCGGTGCAGATCTGTAGTGGAGTTGGCATGTTTCACGGTCTGCTACAATACAGCGACTAACGCGGGTATAAGAGTGACACGTTGTATAGAAGTGTTGCAGATGACAATACTTCAGCCCTGGATACTAGCAGTGTTACCACGCCCTATGGCGAGAAATTGCGAAAGTCTCATTACTTTTTGATTTCCCCTCGTATCGAAAACGTGCCGGCCAGAAAGTATAAAATGGCAAAGCAGGAATAGCTAGAGAAGAAGTGCAAGGCTGTAGAAGCATTCGTGACCATAGGAATATCTTGATGACTTCTACAGGGAATTAAAGGAAGGAAGGGAGGAAGACTGGGTTCAACGTCCCGTCAACATCGAGTACCTCGGAGACGAAGCACAAGCTCGGATTGTGTCACGGATGGGGAAGGAAATCGGCCGTGCCGTTTCAAAGGAGCCATCCCGGTATTTGCCTGGCGCGATTTGAGGAAGTCACGGAAAACCTAAATCTGGATGGCCGGACGTGCATTTGAATCGTAGTCCTACCGAGTGTGAGTCCGGTGTGCTAAAGAAGTTAAAGAAAACTTTTAAACAAAAGAGCACTATGCACATGAATGTTAAGTCACGCGACAAGTCAGTACTATGCCAAGAACGGAGTGCATAAGGTCTAAGAAATACATAGAAGGAAATTTCATAGAAAAGGGAGATGATGTAAGTGAAGACGAGATAGAAAATACGAGATTGCGAGACGTTATTGATTAAACATTCACTTCTCTTACTCGAAAGAAGGAACCAGGAGTAAATGACCTTGTATCCTTGATGGAAGGTGACATGACGAAACTATTCCACCTAATGTGCTAAATAAAGGAGACAATACCCTCAAAATCAAAGAAAAATGCTATAATTCAGAGTTCGAACAAATCAAGTGTAAATAGATGTGAATATTACCGAAGCATTAGTTTAATAAGTGATCGTTACAAAGAACTGACACGGGGTAATTAGAAAAGAAAGGTAAGAGCGGTAGAAAATTATATCAAGGAAGATCAATCCAGGCTCCACGAACCGTAATAACATGGACACAGTACTTACTTTACGACACGTTAAACGGTAAGTTGAAGAAATGCAAACCTATGTTTGTGGTACTCGTAGATTTTAGAGAAAGTTTTTGGCGATGTTGGCTGGAATAAACTCTTTCGAATTCTGAAAGCAGCAGGTATAAAGTATAGGAAACGAAAAGTTACTTACAACTTTTTCAGAAACCAAACTGCACTCATAAAACTTAGGACATGAAAAGGATGCATTTGCAGAGATGGCACTGAGAGAGGGTTATAGCCCACCCATCAAGTTATTTTATCGTAACTCGAGCAAGCAGTATAGGAAACCGAAAGTGTTTTAAAAGAGGATTAAGGTTCCGTAAGAACAAATAAACGCTTCGAGATTTGCTGTGACGCTGTATTGCTCTAAGAGACAAGAAAGGTTTTGGGAAAGCAGTTGAACGGAATAGACTGTCTCGAAAAGAGGTTATACGATGAACATCAAAAACAGTAAAAACGAGGGTAGTGGAATTCTATCGATTTAAATTAGGCGATGCCAAGGATATTCGTTTAGGAGAGGATACTAAAATAAATACTTGAGTTTGGTCGTCTGGCAGCAAACGTAGATAGCGAAAAAAATCAATACTAGTAATAGAAAGGAAACGTTCTCCGAGTAAGGGAAATCTGTTAGGAACTAATACAGATTTAATTTTAGAAATTCTTTTCTGAAGAAATTTGTCTGGAGTGTAGTCTTACGTGAAAGCCAAACATGGATGATAAACTGTACAAACAAGAAGTGAATACACATTTTGGAAATGTGGTGCTTTGGAAGATTGAGGAAGATTGAAGTAGTAGGTTGGGTAACTAATGAGGAGATACTTCATGAAACATCCTGGGCGTCAAGATATCGTCAGTTAAGTAACGATGATAGTGCGACGCTACAAATTATGGAGAGATACCAAGGCTTAAGAAAAGCGTGCTGACTGGAATGGATACACCTTGCATTAGTTTTGAGTGATGAAGAATACTGGACGGGATAGAGTAACGTGGAATGCTGCTTCAAACGAGTGTGTGACTGAGTTACTTAACGCTTTTCTTCTTCTTGATCATCATTTACTTTTTTGCCATGCCCACTTAATTCAGTACCCACAGGGCTGGTTCTTGTGTCAAGAAGATCAATAGGTGGACTATCGAGACCCCCTTCCCTACGCCGATCGTTGTATCTACATGGTGGCCGGAAACAATGCAAGAAGCTTGTAAGATCGTTTCAGGGTAGGCTGGGTTCATAAATAACTGTTAAGAAAAGATCTCGGTATGTTGCGCCGTTCCCGATTTAATTATCAAATGGTTCAAATGGCTCTGAACACTATGGGACTTAACATCTGAGGTCATCAGTCCCCCAGAACTTAGAACTACTCAAACATAACTAACCTAACGACATCACCCACATCCATGCCCGAGGCAGGATTCGAACCTGCGGCCGTAGCAGTCGCGTGGTTCCGGAATGAAGCGCCTAGAACCGCTCGGACACCGCAGCCGGCTCATTTAATAATCATTGACGTTAGCTAATCAAGACGCTGCGCGTCCAAATTGAAGCGGCCCTCTCAGATACGGTGTCGCTATAGGTGTTCTTTGTTTGGATTCCTAAAACCGAACAAGAGAGCGATACAAAAATTGGTTTTGGGTGGTAGTAAGGATCGAACCCAAATCAAATCCTGATCAGCCTCGTGTACTATCATCACGCTATGAGAACAACTTACAGTAATTAAGGACCATTAAAAAACGCAAAAAACGCTTTTGCCTGATTCTGGTACTTTACTACGAGCCTCACACAACAGTTAAAGGAAAATACGACTAAACTGAATATTTGCCCTTCTAATAGGTACCTGAATGTAACAAACCTTCTCAAAACTCGACATCTCCATTTTTCAAGATTCCAAAGAACAACCAAACCTTCTTTTATACTGTATGGCTGAGAATTCAAATATAAAATTTAAAAGTTAAATTTAATAGCCTTATACTCGTTTGTGTTTACTGTCGAACATTCAAACAACATCTACAACATAAACCAACTGTTTGGTACGCGTTTGCTGGACAAATTAATTAATTCTCTTTTATGTTCAGCCACTTGTTTGTACAAAATTAGTAGTAGTTGTGGTACGCTCTAATCAGAACATCATTATTGAGATGTTAGAGATTCAGAATATGCTGAAACAGTTCGGGAAGTGAAAATTGAGAGATACAGTAGTATTCAGCGTCAAAAGAAATAAATATAGGCTGTAACCATATTGAAACAACAAAGGAAACAACATGGAAAGCAACCTGTATATGAATAAAACAAAAGTTCAAGAGTATAATTTTCTACCATGATTGGTTTAGACAAAATATACTTTCGCTGGCCAATAAAAATTTACAAGCTGGAAATAATTTTAATCGACATTATGTATCCCAAATAATAGTTAAATGAGTGTGCGATGTGTTGTGTGTTAAACTTTTGAGAGCCGGAAAACCATGAAACTTTTCGATTTTTTTCAGTTTCTCGCTTATAACTCGAGAGCGTTACGTTCTACAGAAAATTTCCAAAACACCAGAATGGAACAGCGTAAAATTTTGCGTAGAATTACGTACTTAAGATTTCGGTTCAGCCGTTTAGCTAAAAGAGATCTTAAAAAATCGATATATTTTACCAATTTGGCGGGGAAGTAAATTATGCTCATGTTCCAAGACTAGTAACTCAAAACCGGCTATTCCAAATGAGAAGTGTCATGCATGAAAATTGCAGATTATCAGTTTCAGCTTAAAAAGAGCTCATTCAGTCATTTGGAAAGACAAAAATAAACATGTTAAACAAAGATAAAAACGTGGATATTTTGGGTTTTGTCCAAATTTGTCACTTCTAACTTTTTTTCTCTGTAACAGATTAATGATGAACTTCAGTTATGCCTTCATCAGTTCATATCTATAAGGATGACCAATATCATATTTTTGAAATTTTTTCAGTCTACGATATTAAGAAAAACTACAAAATACCTCCCGTATAAAATTTTGTAAATGGCGTTTGGTGAGTTTTGTTAAAACTGTCCTCAGTTGTCTCTAGCGGGCCGTTTTAATTTGCACACTCAGCGGCCTGACTGGCTAACTTCTATGCTAATTAATTCGGAAACGGCGCCAGGTACAGAATTTTTTTCTTAACAGTTATTTATCAGCGCAACCTACCCTGCAACACACCTACAAGCTCTTCGGACTGTTTCTGATCACCCTGTATATACAACGTGCATCTGAGCTCTATGAGGGACTCGTTAGTGATTGTGACCAAATTACGAATACTACTTTGGCGTGGAGCAGCTAAAGACAGTATTATTAACAAGTACTGCAAACTGAAAGGGAAAGCTGTCATCAAGCCGAAGGTTGGTTTAATCGTTGTGGAACTCCGTTGTCTTCCTCTGTCATTTGAACTGACCTATCCGTTCTGTTATAGGGGGACATACAGTTTAAGGTAGACTCCGAAACAAATTGCAACATGCCATTTTTTAGATTAGTAAACTTTGCCACCTATGAAAAGCGCTAAGTAACACATGAAAATCCAGGGAGTGACCTTGTATCGAAATCGGATGTCTCTCCTAAGAGTCGTCAGGCGCTATTTTTTTTTTTTTATAGCATTGCTGGAGTCAGCACAAACAAGTACTGCTCATAAGTCTATAATGCGACGCCCATTGTCAACAGAAAGTGTCAGTTTGTTTCCATTACAAAATAAATGAATTTTGAATCAGAATTTTACGTGCTCATTCGACAGAGCACACTCAGTTTAGTCTATTCCGATATTCGTTTAATCGGCATGTGTTAATTAACAGGGACAGTAAAACACGAATCCAGCATGAATCCAGCAGCGACTCAGTGGAGCTGGATGCTTGGCGATAGTTGTCCCTGCTGGAGCACTGGTTATTCTTCTTGTTTCACTGTGCATGTTAACACACAGCGATAAAATTAACACACAGCGACAAAAATAATATCAGAATAGACTAATGTGGGACAACTCCATCGAATGGGCACGTAAAATTTCCCATTACAAATAATTTTGCTCGTGAGGGGAAATACACCGACGCTTTCCGTCGACGCTGGGGGTCGCATAAAAGAGGTGACGATCGTTGTTTGGGCCGATTGCAGCCACACAGCACAAAAACGAATTTTTAAATGTCCCCCGAAAGACCACAAAAAATGCGCCTTGGTGACTCTGTATACATAAACAACCAGCATATATTACGCATAAACTATAATAAGACGAATCGCGTTCTCGGAATGCTCAATGCTATCTGGTTAAGAAAACGAAAAATAACAGCATTCAAAGTAACTGGCGTCAACCATGCAGTGGACCAAATGTAATTTCTGGCGCTGAATGATCTCCAACGGCTGAAAATCTCTGCACAACGTTTCTGAAAGGTCAGTCGGATCAAATATTTTACCTTCTATTTCTTCCAAGGGCGTTGTCCCCCCCCCCCCCCCCCCGAGGGCGGTGGTCCGGCTGGCTGTCCGTGAGGCAGTGCGGCTCATCTGCATAGAATCGGACGCAGCCGGGATCCCGCCTAGCTATTACTGCCGCGGAGGCTCCCGCCGTGCCTGTTCATTATTACTGATCACGGTATTCGGTACGAGACTAAATCATGTTTATTTCAACAGGTAAATTTTCGGTGGACCTATACTTTCATTAAATGATACGCGATTTTTACGACCTTGAAACCTTTCTGTCCTTTTTTTCCCCTTCCTGTTCCCTCTTCTTGCTTTTTCGTCGTTTGCGTGATGTTCTAGAATGTTCTCTGTACGTCTTGTCTTCAATTTCTGATGGTTGGCTGCAAGCACTATACGCTAACTGACACTGAATGATACAAAAATTCATACCTTCAAATGGTAACAGGTCTCCATGTTAAAATTAGATGTGCTAAGTTTTATGTGTCACTTAATGTTGCTACAGTAGTAAACATAAAGCAATTGGTTCAGTCTGCTAACAGAAACCATTGGACCACAGAATGACCTGTTTTTATTCAGATTAGACGGGTAAAAAGGTGTTTCTCTATACAGGGTAAACATAAACGTATCTGATAAACTGCAGGGCCGGACTCCCGACTGGAAATGGAGAACAAAATGTCCTACGAAAATGTGTCCGAAAATGCATCGTTGCCACGGTAGATGGCGCTGATGAATGACAGTTTTTCTGCCCATATGCCGTGTATTTCTTGTGTGTTTTGGGCTGTGTGATTGATGCAACGTGCTGTACGCAGCAGTATGGTCCGATATTCATGTCGGCAACAAGCCGAGATGGTGTTTGTGTATGGCTAAGCTAATGGAATCAGTCGATTGGCAACACGGCTATAGAGAAACATGTACCGTCGAAGACACCAACAACATCAAAAGACAGCTCAAGTCCCATTTGGGAATCTGTGTGATCAGGGTCCTTTTAGAAACAACAACGTGCAGGGAGGTGGCAGACTGAGCGTGCGCCATATTTGGAGGACCGGGTTCTACAGGATAATGAGACAAACCCTAGTACAAGCTCCAGGCAAGTGGCCCGCCGACATATTGTAAGCAGGAGTACGATTACGCGTATCCTGCATGACAACCGCTACTACCCCGATCACTTGAAATACAAGCAGACAACTTTGAACATATGTTATAACGTAGATACGATGCAGTTCTGTACTGTGTTCCAGACTATCTGTTGTTGTTGCACGCACACCTTCCATTTCCGGACACATGGTCATAGGAAATTTTTTCCACCATTTCCAGTCATAAATTCGTCGCTACACGAATTCATCCTGTATTACTTTCACCTATCCTGGCGAATTTACCACAGAATGAATAAATAACAAGGGTCAATTACTCCATGGACCATTGACATTGTGACATTGTGTGACATCTTGACAAACGTTGGAGGGGACATTAAAACATTGGAAATTATCAAGAAAACTGTAAAACAGACACATTCAAAAGTCAAATTCATGGAAGAACCATAGACAGCGTTTTTAATTGAAAGTGAAGTCCGACAGGATGATGGACTCTCCCCACTTATGTCCAGTTGACCGTTACAGAACGTCGTCCGAGAACGGAAAAAGACATTACCGAGCAAGGGCTACTGAATAAAGTTCGCTTTGCATGAGCTAAGAACGGTGTTAGAGTCAATTCTGTAGCCTTCGCCAATGACCGGGCGATCCTGTCAAAAAACATGAAGAAAGCTGTGCAAGAGATAATCATGCTGCAGGAACAGGCAGAAATAGGTGACCTCTAAATTTCTTTTGAGAAAACAAAGTGCATAAGCAACATCCGGACAGCATCTCGGAATCTAACAGCAGGGTACGACAAAATAGGATAATCGGACTGTTTGAGATACTCTGATGAGATAGTGCATTTGAAAACTAGTGAAAAAGGAGCCCACGATAGGAGGCGAGAAAAGATGGTCGCAACTTTTTGTAGCATGTGTGTCCTGTACAAGAAATAGATAGTCTCATGAGATACTAAATTCAGGCTTTATAACTCAACTACCAAATGGCTGTGAGCAGCTGAACGACTCAGAATGACAGCCAAGGGTTAAGTGAGGGAAACCGAGCAGTTTCCGCAGGATAATAGGCGGACAATATAGACTTAACGGAAGAGAAGAGTTACACAGGGAAATTGAACGGCTAATAGAGTCAATAAAGACACGTCGACTGAAGTTCTATGGACATCTGTTCAGGATGGATTCAACCAGACTAATGAAACATGTTTTTAACTCATTGGACAACAGACTTAATACACGCATTCGCGACCGAGGTCGCTAATGCACGATTGTGCCGTGGCACAAGATCCGGGGGCAAGCCGTTTCGAAGCCTGGTGGTTGAAAAATAGTTCACTGCATTTAGCCCGCAAGGGGAGCAGAGATGGTGTCCCGAAATTTCTGGTAACCTGACTTTGCGCCAGTATTTTGTTTTAAATGCCGTGCCTCTCCACAGTGACGAGTAAAGTGAGAGATTGTGACATTGTTGATGGTGATTCATCCGTCGAATGGGGCGTTAAACTTTTTTATTTTTTAATTTCTTTGTTTTGGCTTTGGGTTATAAGGACTATACATCCAACAACAGTTATAATGTGCCAAAGAAACATAATCGCAAAAAGTAGAATAGCACAAAATTACGAAATTACCATATAAACAAACTCTTAAAGTAAAATAGAAGCCTCCGGTAGATGAGTGGTCAGCGCGACGGAATGTCAATCCTAAGGACCCGGGTCCGATTCCCGGCTGGGTAGGAGATTCTCTCCGCTCTGGGACTGGGTGTTGTGTTGTCCTAATCATCATCATTTCATTCCCATCGACACGCAAGTCGGCGAAGTGGTGTCAAATCGAAAGACTTGCACCAGGCGAACGGTCTACCCGACGGCAGGCCCTAGTCACATGACATTTACATTACACAAACACCAGGCAGACGACGGCAGTGACGACAATGACATAGGAGCAGAATTATAAACAGCGCTATGCAGCAATATTATGATTAACATACATATGTCGCTATAGAAAAGGCAAAACATTAAAGGGCAAACACAGTACATCATACAGTAAGTGCAACAGTAGCTGAAGAACTGAACTGCAAATCTTCATCACACACACACACACACACACACACACACACACACACACACAGAGCCGGCCGTGGTGACCGAGCGGTTCCAGACGCTTCAATTCGGAACCGCGCGACCGCTACGGTCGCAGGTTCGAATCCTACCTCGGGCGTGGATGTGTGTAATGTCCTTAGGTTAGTTAGGTTTAAGTAGTTCTAAGTGATAGGGGACTGATGACGTCAGATGTTAAGTCCCATAGTGCTCAGAGCCATTTGAGCCACACACACACACAAACACGCACACAAAATATGTACGTAGCATTACAAAATTTGAATGTGACATGTTGCAAATAAATTAAAAAGAAAAAACAAAATTTTCTGATGAATGCTTCAAGGAAGTAAGGAAGGACCTCGAGAGCTCTGAAGTGATGGTGCAATTGGCTCTGAGCACTATGGGACTTAATTTCTGAGGTCATCAGTTCCCTAGAACTTAGAATTACTTAAACGTAACTAACCTAAGGACATTACACACATCCATACCCGAGGCAGGATTCGAACCTGCGACCGTTGCGGTCGCGCGATTCCAGACTGTAGCGCCTAGAACCGCTCGTCCACCCCAGCCGGCCTCTGATGTGAATCAGGAGGACATCTTTAACTCGTCAAAGTATAGACTATCATTGTTCAACAAATCTAAGCACTTTCACGAAGAGCAAAAGCAGAAAATCTGCTAGTGGGAAGAAAGAAGACAGGTGGAGAGAAAAAGAATGAAACGTTCTTGAGCTGCAAGAAAGACTTCTATAAATGTCTTATTACTACTTGGCGTGATCTGCAGTGGCCCTAAGTGGAGAGAAAAAAAAGAAAAAGGTTTCTTGATTGCGCTGGTGTTAAGTGGAAATAAGGATGTAGAGGCGCGTAGAAATCATGAAATCTGTTTCACGAGATTTATTTCCAACTGTTACTTATCTAAGGTGTATGTGACGTATGCTGACATGAACCATATAAGCTCATAACCCCTTTTACTTATTTTATTAATATTGGCAACTCGTGTTCACTCAGATCCTTTATTTTTTCAGTCATCTGTCTTCTGACTGGTTTAATGGGACCCGCCAAGAATTTCTCTCCTGTGCTAAGGACACAATGGCTCAAATGGCTCTAAGCACTATGGAACTTAACATCTGTCATCAGCCCCCTAGACTTAGAACTACTTAAACCTAACTAACCGGAGAACATCACACACATCTATGCCCGAGATTGGATTCCAACCTGTGACCGTAGCTGCAGCGCAGTTTCGGACAGAAGCGCCTAGAATCCCTCGGCCACAGCGGCCGGCCTCTGTTGACATCTTCATCTCAGAGTATCACTTACAATCTATGCCCTCAATTATTTGCTGGATGTACTCCTATCTCTGTCTACTTCTACAGTTTTAACCCTCTACAGCTCCGTCTAGTACAATGGAAGTCAGTCCCTGTTGTCTTAACAGATGTCCTATCATCCTGTCACTTCTTGTCAGTATTTTCAAAATATTCCTTTCCTCTCAGATTCTGTACAGAACCTCCTCATTATTTACATTATCAATCCACCTAGTTTTCAGCATTCGTCTGTAGCATCCTAACTACTTGAAAATGACTTTATGTCGAAACCGCTATTGTGGTAATTATAATGAAAAGTACAGTCTAGGGTGAACATGACGTCATGAAAGAAATACCACTGGGCAGCTTGGGCCTGTCTTCCAGAGGCTGACAGTTTAAACTTTTCAACGTTTCCGGGAAACTCTTCCACGAATCAAACCAATCTGTGACCTCATTTCGAAAATAATCTATTTTCGATCACTACAGTTACAGTACTAAATTTGTAACTTTTTTCGAAAGCGAGCAACTTCAGATCTCAGTATTATCTTGAATAGTTGAAATGTGGCTCTTTCCAAAACCCGTGACCATCTGTGCGGCTTTTCAGTGACCTTCTGTCCTGTTAGGGATTGATCGCACATATTTCACCAGTATTTTAGGAAGGGTCACACAAATGTTGCGTGACATACTACGAGTGACCGTCATCCGAGGTAACGAGCGATTTTAGCTCACTGTAGTGCACCAGTGGTTTTAGTGGAACCATAATAATTTATTAAAATTTCAATCACATAGGGGTAACAACTGAGTAAATTTCTGGTAACAAGTGAGTAAATTTCTTGGGAGTGGGCACTCTATAACTGCTATAATTAACAACGAAGTCACGTCTGACAGAGTAAAGAAGATTTAACAACTAATCTATCAAACATCTGCTCAATTACGTGAGTGGCACACACAAAAAAAAAAATTCGTAATTGTCAGTCTTTTTAGTAGATAGATAGATGTCGATGGAGGGTGATGGGTGGCGTTAGGGATTGAATTTAATTTTACACATAAATCACAACAGACACCGTAGTAAATATGACATCATAATATAAACGGCAGGAATTCGTTAACCTTACCAGTGTGTAAACAAACGACGCCTTCTGCAATATGTCGTAAAAGTGACAACTAGTTAAAAAGGAAACAAATATTTTTTGAATGTCTGACACATTGCTCTCCATTGTTGTGGGACTTGGTCTAGGTTTATCTGTTTGTATAATCAGCTACGGGAACTGCACACTTATTGGTGTTAGTATTCACAGTGTTCACAGGAATAACAAAAACATTGCCACAGGCAGTCTCTCTGCGGATGCAGGAAACTTCTCGGTGGGGCCATAAGAACCGTGGTAACCTTAGCCACCCGGGCAAGTCGTTGCATAGTCCATGATCGACATCAAAATAAAATGACGCGTTGGAGGAAGCCAGTGCCATTGATGTCTAAATAAATTGTGGAATGTACAACCTAGGTCACATTTTATTTCATTTGCTCTCGTGAACGTGTTTCACATCCAATTTCCTTCTATGAATCCGGTCAACAGTAAAAATAACTATGACGAGAAGATACGTTGGAGTGATACGTGACAGACTCTTTTCTGACAAATCAGCCCATTGGCTTTACCCACGCAAGATAAAAATAGGTTTTCAAATAACGAACACGCTGCTAAATTAAGTGAAACACAATACAAACTTCCAGCATGCTGGAGTAATTACAGGGCAGCACCTTGTGTTAATCAGTACAACGGAAAAACAGGCAGAGTTGTGAATTTCACTTTTATTTACTTGATGGCTAGTTTCGGGTCGGAACCCGCTTTCAAATGATCCAACAAAACAGAAAACTAAAATTACAATCATATACGATGCGATTGTTACTATATCATTAAGCGCATCTCGAAAATACAAAACATATCGTTCAAGATATAGGTAACTCATAGTCAAAATGGTATTACTCAAAAAATAAGATCGATATCAAGATGACAAACATACACATACAACAAAGTGCAACTGGGCAGTTACAAAGCATTCAGATATCTGGCATGCTACTGCACCTGCTGCCTTAAGGAAACCTCGGGAAGGGGGTATCCTGTCAAGGCATAGGAAACATCGTTTTCATTTATCGAATTATTCTCCAGCCATCAAAAATACAGAAGTTAACACAGTAACAGTACAAGTCAACAATAAAACTAATGCTTTTAAACTTTTTTACCAAAACCAGCAATACACTGTAATCGCCGAACAATAAAGCACAGCAGCGCCACATACGAAGCGTACAACAAAGCTGTATGCCATGATCGTACGTAAAAATCATGTACCACCTGGGTATCAAAAGAAAACAAATAATAGGACGTAAACGATCTCCATCACTTAAAACCCGAAAAATGTTACAATAACAGATGTTACATAATTATATGAAGATAAAACAATTTTGAAAATTTAACAGGTAGAAACAGACATCAAACTTCAAAGTTATCTTTCACAAGGCACCAAAAACTGAGGCCCTAAAGGCACTGAAATCACACGTATCCGTTTAACCCAACGGCAAGAAAGGGGTACGAGATACACAATGTTTATGAAAGGTTATAGTCAAATGATACTGGCTATCCTGTGGGTTGGCAGAGCATAACCACACTCGCGGGCATACGGGGATAGGAGTGGGGATGGTGGCGGTAGAGAAGGCGGGGAGGGGAGCGGAAGGGGAGGAGCATTGAGGACTGAGAGAGGAACATTAAGATGAAGGAGTCCAAAAACGCAGTCAGTTGGAAAAACATGCATCGATATAAATAATTTATTACGAATAATAGTAAAATAAATTTATTAATACTGGACATAAACGACTATTTGCCGTTTCATAATCAAATAAGTAAGAACTACCCTTCCGTAGAACTGGAAAGTAGTATATGATGCAAATTAATTACTATTCAATTTTAAAAATGTATAAAATGAGTTGTAGTAGTTGTGTCAGACTATACACCAAACAAACGGACAGAAGTTAACAGCACTTTGGTAAACCTTTGATACTCAATGCAGCAGCTATTCTGCGTTGCATGGGTTCGACAGGACCTTCGTAGTTGTCCTGAGGTGTGTGGCACTTACACAGACCATGCGATTCAGGCAAATTACGGGCCAATTGGTTTTGCGGACGCCCGATGGCACCCGAGATGTTTTCCATTGCATTCACATCAGATAAATTTGGTGGCCATGCTTGTCAAACCACTGTAGCACCATTCTGGTCTTTCGACACACGGTTATCCTGCTGAAAGAACTCATCGCAATCGCATGAAGGGGTACAGGTGATGTGCCCGTAAGCCTTAGCTACCGTAGTGCCTTCGACTACTATAACAGGTCCTATGAAGCCCGAGGTGAGTGCCTCTCCCACATAATAATACAGCTCCCACCGCCCTCTGTCCATGGCGAGGTGCGTGTTTCGATCAGCCGTTCACCAGTATGGCGGCATGTCAGCACACGACTACTGACCTGACGTGACTAGTAATTTGACTGACCTGACAGGACATGTTCCCATTGATCTGTGGTCCAGTAACTATGTTCGTTTACTCGCTGCTGCCGTAGCGATCCCGTAGGTTCAACATGGGAACAAGTACGGATCGTCTGCTGTAATGCCCCATATTCAAGAACGAACACTGAACGACGTGCTCCGATACACTTGTGACTCCCCCATCACTGTAATCTGTCATCATATCTGTCACAGATCACGACCTATACTTCCACATTCCAGAGGGGGAACCAAAAGTTCTCACGACAGTACCATGCCGATAGCCGACCAGCCTCGCCATTTCGTACATACTTGTTTCCAGCACCCGGTTATAACAATCCACTGTTTGTCAGACTCAGTCAGTTTCCTCTTTTGTGCTCCACATCGTCGCCAGTTCATACTAAGACTGGTATTCAATTAGATTTAGGAATTTATGAAAAGAAAAGAATTCTTCTTAATGTATTGGATGAAATTGAATTCCCTTGTTGTGTAAAGTGGTTTCCATCACAGAGGCTACTTCGGCTTTTTAATACTTGTTATATGAAATTACATTTTGGTTGTATCTACACTGATGCTAAAAAATCGCGACACTAAGAAGGAGTTGCTGAGATAAACGGAAGCTCTAAGGCGCCTTTCTCCATCTGAACTATGATAAATATTTAAATTTCGCGCTTGTTCAATTAGCAGTGGCACTAGGAGCGCCACTATGAGGATGCAAATCAGGTTTGCCTTAAATACACGCTGTAACAGTCGTGAGCGTTAGCTACAATTGAGACTCGATGTGGTAAGTTAATCAAGAACGCCTTTAAGGCGACAAAGGCGCTATTGACAAACCCCAGCTGAGTCTGGTTCAAATGGCTCTGAGCACTATGGGACTCAACTGCTGTGGTCATAAGTCCCCTAGAACTTAGAACTACTTAAACCTAACTAACCTAAGGACAGCACACAACACCCAGCCATCACGAGGCACAGAAAATCCCTGACCACGCCGGGAATCGAACCCGGGAACCCGGGCTTGGGAAGCGAGAACGCTACCGCACGACCACGAGATGCGGACCCAGCTGAGTCTGAATGAGGTCGTGTAATACGTCTATGAGAAGCTGGACGTTCCTTCTGCGATACTCCAGAAAAGCTTGGTAGAAATGTAGCCACTGCACGTGATTGCTGGCAGTAGTAGTAGTTGTGGGTTGGCAGGAGAGCCAACACCGGGTACTAGAGGAAGCCGAAAGGCACGCGTTTTAGCTCACGCAGGCTGGCGTGAGGTCTGGAACAGGACAAGGAATTTAGACTTTAGAAAAACGGACGTAGCCGGTGGAATATTTAACTTTAATCCATAACTGGTGAACTTCGCTCTTGACGGTACATTATTCAGTATCGATAGTAACTGGAAATGGCGCCTTGCTAGGTTGTAACAAATGACCTAGATGAAGGCTATGCTAAACTGTCGTCTCTGCAAATGAGAGCGTATGTAGACAGTGAACCATCGCTAGCAAAGTCGGCTGTCCAACTGGGGCTAGGGTGTCTCTCTAGACTAGACCTGCCGTGTGGCGGCGCTCGGTCTGCAATCACTGATAGTGGCGACACGCGGGTCCGACGTATACTAACGGACAGCGGCCGATTTAAAGGCTACCACCTAGCAAGTGTGGTGTCTGGCGGTGACACCACAGTAGTCACGAGAATGTATGGTCGCAAAAAAACCGGGTTCAGTACGGCAATGTAACACTACCGACAGTGAAGATCATCGTTTTCGGCGTATGGTTCTGGCGCATCGTACTGCATCTGCAGCAGAAATTTAAACAACAGTTGGCACTGTAGTGACACAAAGAACTGTTACAAGTCGGTTACTTCAAGGACAGCTGCGAGCCAGACGCTTTACAGCATGCATTCAATTGACCCCAAACCATTGCCATTTGCGACTTCAGTGGTGCAAAGTGAGAGCTCATTGGAGGGCAGGGAAGAGTCCTGTTGTGTTTTATGATGAAAGCTGGTTCTGCCTCGGTGCTAGTGATGGCCGTGTGTTGTTTAGAAGGAGGCCAGCTGAGGGCCTGCAACCAATCCGTCTTCGAACTAAACACACCAGCACTATACCTGGAGTTACGGTCTGGGTGGCGATTTCGTATGACAGCAGGAGCATTTTCATGGTTATCCCCCGCATCCTCACTGCAAATTTATACTTCAGTCTCGTGATTACCCTTGTTGTGCTGCCATTCATGAACGGCATTCCAGGGGATGTTTGCCAACATGGTAACACTCGTACACATACCGGTGTTGTAACAAAACATGCCCTGCAGAGTGTCGAAATGTTGTCTTGGCCTGCTCGATGGCAGATCTGTCTCCGTCGAGCACATGTAATGCGTCATTTGAACGACAACTCCAACAAACAGCATTAACAGTCCCAAAATTTACCAACCAACTGCAATAGTCATGGAATCCCAAACCACAAACCGGCCGGGGTGGCCGAGCGGTTCTAGGCGCTACAGTCTGGAGCCGCGCGACCGCTACGGTCGCAGGTTCGGATTCTGCCTCGGGCATGGATGTGTGAGATGTCCTTAGGTTAGTTAGGTTTAAGTAGTTCTAAGTTCTAGGGGACTGATGACCTCAGAAGTTAGGTCCCATAGTGCTCAGAGCCATTTGAACCGTATGAACCAAACCACAAACTGATATCTAGTAGCATAGCGGGAGCGATGGCGACACCAGTGCAGAAGTTAACACATCTCCAACGGTATGACGGAACCACAGACCAATCAGAAGCCGTCTTTAAGTATATATGGCCACCACAGCGGCAGTTTTGACAGTCAGTTGTTCCTGACGAAAACGATGGTGAAAATCGTCGATGGTTCAATGTTTTACCGCGAATTGATGCGGTAAGAACTCCGAGACGGTTTTATATAACAATACCGTCGCGAAAGACTTCGTTCTCATATAGCATCCGGTAACTGTATAGCACAATGTACTCACGTCTACATGTTTACCTTCAACATTCTGGTCGTTACAACGACTATTAATGCACCAGTATTTCACATTTACAATGGAATATCTCACGCTTACGTAAACTTGTGATCTTGCAATGTTAATCACTTAAATACATCACCTAGACAAAAGTATTCCAGAAATTCCATTATCTTAAATCATTTTTGGTCTTGCGATTATTTCCTGTTAGCGTATTTGCAATGGAAATGAAAATGAAGTCCGATGCTTCTTGAGAGAGCGTAGGGGAATGATGCCGGAGACCCGCACCGCCTTACGAGGCAAGGTCCTAATGGAGCTGGTTTGTCGTTGCCTTCCCCCGACCGTAATGGGGGTGAATGATAATGATGAAGACGAGACAGCAGCCAGTCATCTGGGGGCAGGTGACCCCATGCTCGGGAAGCGAGAACGCTATCGCGAGACCACAAGCTATAACAAACCGAACCTTAAAATTACCAAATAAGCAGCAACCAGTCGCAAAATCATGTTTTCTTTATTTACTTTTGCAAATCGATTTCAACTGATTAACAGCCATCATCGGTGCTTTCAGTGTATTTGGTCCCTGAGTAGTAACACTGTTAATCAGTTGAAATCGATTTGCAAAAGTAAATAAAGAAAACATGATTTTGCAACTGGTTGCTGCTTATTTGGTAATTTCATGGTTTACGGTCGCTACACAACTTGGGAATCATATGGAGCCTACCATTCAAACCGAACCTTGGTTGAACCTGTAGCTAGGGTTATAGTTCGATTTCTCATTCTATGAAATGCTTGCCGGCAACGATGACATCCTCCCCAGTATACGAGTAAACACGAACCGGTGGCTCCCAGCATATCTTTCCCACGTATTGCATTTATTACTTTCGGGCGTATATTTACAGTAGTATTACTACTTTTAAAGCATCAGTCTATTTTTACATGTAACCACTTTACGCTTTCTTACATTCAGAAGTCAACCATTGCTCCACGTTCTCATATCAGTTTACTGAAACGATTGTCACATGTACTAACCCCGCAATACACTATGCTCTCTGACAATTACTATTGCTAGTGATTATTTGCTTTTCAACGTTTGTCACCGACCCGTCCACCAACGCTAAGACGTGTAACTCGTACCGCTTTATTTAAGCAATATGTATATCATTAGTACGCTCATTTACCTACTACGCGTGCTTTGTCTCTGCTTTATAAGGTAATGGACTTATTGGCTTTTCGGTATTTATCTTGTATGTTAATATTCCTGTTTCACAACATCCGAAATATCTTTTTCTCTACGTTCCTCCGGTAGATATGATAGATAGTAACGGTAAAGAAGAAAGCGGTTATAGTGTGCATGAAATAAACTATAACTACGACTATGAATTCTACGGTTTCTAACATTCTAAACAGCTGAACAGAAGACATCTCCTGTTCAGTGTTTAGACCTTTGCTTTTTTCCGCTTTATTTCTTTGGGAGTCTGCGGAGAAGATAATACTGTATCATCAGAAGTGTTTGTAAATGCAGCTGATAATGCCCTTGTTGTCGTCCGCAGCCATAAATTTCTGTGTTGGCTAACGTAAGTCCGGCAGCTGCTTATGTTGCCTGGGGCGTCCTACCTCAGCTGTTGCCAGGGCTTTGTGTGCACTAATGACATGTGTTCTCCAGCTGAACACCTGCCTGCCGCAGCTCTGCCGATACCTGCTCTGTTTACCAGAAACGCGTTATGAGGCGCCGAGCTAAGCCGCCGCGGTAATCCCTTTTGTCAAACACTGTGGCCTCCCTTTGTGAGCAGCTCTGGACTGAGCACCTACCGAAGCACTCTCCAGACCCATCACCCGCCGGGGGAAAATACGTCTCTAACATACCATAGTTTCTGAATACCAACGGCTGACGTCCTGCATTCATCTGCTGAATATCAGTGTAACTGTGAATCTGACATTGCGAACATCTATGTGTAGCGACAGGAAGACTTCGCGTAAACGACAAATGTTTTAAGTGCCACGAAATTGGCATTATCCCTTTCCCACAAAAGATTTCTGAAAATCGAGGGCAGCAGTTTACTAATATTGATAACTGATTGTTACCGAACGTTGAAACTCGATTTAAACATTTTTTTCTCGAGACTGCGGTGCTTGTATAATATTAAGATTGTAGTTCATTTCTCAGGCAAGGAACAATGCCTCTTGACGTGTTATCAAATGAAAATACACTCAGAATGAGATTTTCACTCTGCAGTGGAGTGTGCGCTGATATGAAACTTCCTGGCAGATTAAAACTGTGTGCCGGACGGAGACTCGAACTCGGGACCTTTGACTTTCGCAGGCAAGTTCTCTACCAACTGAGCTACCCAAGCACGACTCACGCGCCGTCCTCACACCTTTAATTCCGCCAGTACCTCGTTTCCTACCTTCCAAACTTTACAGAAGCTCTCCTGCGAACCCTGCAGTACTAGCACTCCTGAAAGAAAGGATATTGCGGAGACATGGCTTAGCCACAGCCTGCTAGTTCGTCAGGGTTTGCAGGAGAGCTTCTGTAAAGTTTGAAAGGTAGGAGATGATGTACAGGCGGAATTAAAGCTGTGAGGACAGGGCGTCAGTCGTGCTTGGGTAGCTCAGTTGGTAGAGCACTTGCCCGCAAGAGGCAAAGGTCCCGAGTTCGAGTCTCTGTACGGCACACAGTTTTAATCTGCCAGGAAGTTTCATATCAGCGCACACTCCGCTGCAGAGTGAAAATCTCATTCTGGAAACTTCCCCCAGGCTGTGGCTAAGCCGTGTCTCCGCAATATCCTTTCTTTCAGGAGTGCTAGTTCTGCAGGGTTCGCAGGAGAGCTTCTGTAAAGTTTGGAAGGTGGGAGACGGGGTACTGGCGGAATTAAAGCTGTGAGAACGGGGCGTGACTCTTGCTTGGGTAGCTCAGCTGGTTGAGCACTTTCCCGCGAAAGGCAAAGGTCCCGAGTTTGAGTCTCGGTCCGGCACACGTTTATAATCTGCCAGGAAGTTTCGAAAATACACTCCTTCAAATGAACTTCATTCAGTATTACTTTTAGTCGTCGGATAAAACTATTACCTTTATTCCAGGTTAAAAAATTCTAAGATGGTTCCATTATTGTGGTAAAAACAATTTTTGGTGACGGAACCAGCAAGATTTTAAGGTTCTTGAAACGGTAAATACAGGTTTATTCTAAATGATGATCCCATTTTCTAAACTTCGTATTTACTCAAGTACAAATCCAAAATGAGCAAGCTTTATACTAATGAGAAGAGGAAGGTACAAAGCTTGTTTCATAATGTTTGATATCAATTTAATAAATTTAATAATTGCTAATTAATAATTATTTAATAATTAGAAATGTGATAAATGTTATAAATGTTCAGTATGGCTACCGTTGGCTGCACGGCAAACATCGACGCAGTAACCAAACTCGTCCCACACACGCGAAAGCGTATCTGCTGTTACTGAGTGCACAGTAGCAGTGATCCTGTTCCACAGATAGTTCAGAGTGGTTGGTAGAGGCGGGACGTAAACAGCTTCCTTCATATAACCCCATAAGAAATAGTCGTAAGGTGTGGCCAGAAGTGCAGAGCCAGGTTCTCAAGTCCCCTGCGACCGATCCACCGCTGAGGAGGAGTGTCATGCAAAAAGCCTCGTGCATCACGGTGCCAATGGGACGGAGCTCCATCCTGATGGAAAGTGAATTCCTGGGAATCTTCCATAACTTGAGGGAACAGTCATTGTTCCAACATGTCCAGGTACATGACTCCCATTACAGTTCTTTCCACAAAGAAAAATGGTCCATAAACCTTTGTACGGGATACGGCACAGAACACGTTGATCTTCAGTGAGTCTCTGTCGTGCTGCAATGATGATTGTGGATTTCCCAAACACCTTACGTGAACATTGTGTCTGCTGACTTATCCACTAAAGTGGAACGTCGCTTAATCGCTAAAAATTACACACTGTAGAAATGCGTCACCCTCCATCTTTGCTTGCACATAACCTCAACATGTGAGACATTTCTCTTTGCCATTGGGTTGAGAGCCTGCACAAGCTGTAATCGTTGGGGCCTGTACAGCAAACGCCGTCTCAGAACTTTCCATGCAGTTGGTTTGGGTATTCCAAGTTCATGACTGCCTCTATTGGTAGACTTAATGGGACTGTGCACAAAACTTTCTTGAATCTGTCGGACATCATCATCTGACACACGCGGTCGGCCTATGCTTTTTCCATTCCACACACTCCCAGTCTGTTTAAATTGCTCTAACCAACGGCCAATGCCTGAATACATACGAATTTTTGATAATTGGTCTCTCATTTAGAATAACCCTGTCTTTCGGGCGGAGGCAAAGGGAACTCGGGAACGCACAAGGATGCAACTTCAAACTAAGTTGACAGCTGTTATGACCACTGATCCATAGGACTCTATGGTCACGGTCCTAGGTTCTAGTTTCAGCTATAAGATGATGAGAAGACAAAGTGTCTGTTATATATCAGGAATGGCAGATCTCGGACCTTTAGATATAGTGAAGGGATACAAATCTGTTTGTAACATAGTAGAAAACATGCTTTCCATACCAGTTGGAAATGCGGATAGTGTGAAATGTGTCTTATTGGACTAAAGATAGTGTGTCACCAATCTCAAAATACAGACTTTTGTGCTGCTATTTTGACACTAGATTTAGGTGTTGAATCGGTGATATACTGTCCCTGAAGAGAATTCCGAAGTTATTGCAGTCCTTTCTGTGGTCGCACCTACATAGATCTGAATATGATCCAGACAGATCTAAATGTGTCATGTACTTAAAAATGAACAAAGCAGACTGAAGAACAAATAACTATTGTTTTAAAACGCAGCTGCATTCCATATAGAAAGAAAAAATACTACGTTGCCTTACTATAGTAAGAATGAAAAGGTCACAAGAACTGGTAACAGTCAAGCGATCAGAAATTTGTAACCAAAATTTTATCTCCCGACTTAGCAGAAATTACAGGAATTCAGACCAACTCTTAAATAATCATCACTCATGTGCCTTACAAATAAAAATTAAAGTATATTAATGGCTGAAAAAGTAAAATTTCCTTTCCTAAATTGATTGACAGAAGCTGTTCACAGAGACACGCAGAATTTATAGAACTAATGTTCGATAACTTTCGACTCAAGCACTAGTAAATCACTTTACAATTGACAGTGATATTGGGTTACATACTCGATGGAGCGGCGAAGCATTAAAACAACCATCTTTTTGGTGACGAAAGAATAGTTAACATTTTTAAAGTAAGGGCTACAGGCAGATTATCGAAGTTACAGCTCTGACCACTGGTTGTAGTTAGTTGTGGGAAATAGTGTGCATTAATACGGCTTTTGAAAGGCCTTTGATTTTTTACCCAATAATTAACATGCATTCATATGCAGTATTGGAAGAGTCATGTGTCGGCTTTTCAGGCGAAACAGAAAAACACTTATAAGCAACATCGTAAAATATAACTCAACTGAGTGGGCCCCATACAACATGCAACTAACAGAGAATACTGAATGGATGTAAAGCAGAATTCTGAATTAACAAACACTTGAGTACACGTAGATAAACACCATTTATTCCATGAAAGACTACTTGCGTGGTTTCATGACTCGAGAAATATAAGTCAGCCAGCTACTTAGCGTTCCTGTAGGAAGTGCGACGGCAAGATCACACCAAATACATCGCTAGAGGCATGTCCGCAGTTATTCTTCCCGCGCTCCATAGGCAACTGAAACAGGAAGAAAACCTTACATGTGACTCCATGCTTAGTGCTTCTACCACGTACGTCAGAGTAGTCGGCAGAATATGTCTGTACATACAGACATCGCCCAATTAGTCGTGAGCAATAACAAAATGGCGTCTAAAGTGAAAGTAATAGTCATCAAGCATTTACTTTTAGTTATACCAGTATACACAACAAAAGATGCTGCGTATATATTCAGCGAAACAGCCTCTGGAAAAAATTTGCAGCCAGCTGCACAAAGACTCGCCTACAATCCACGACTAGGACACGGAAAGGAATCTCACCTCAGAATAATGAACTTCATGTGATATCCTAAAAACACACAAAAGGTAGAGTCGAATTTACCTACTTCTGCTACGACTATGTCGTTCCTGTAAGCCATTTTTAGGAGGAAGGGACGGGGGGGGGGGGGGGGGGATGTATCACAAGTATTGTGAATGGTTTGATGCGGCCCACCAGGAATTCCTCTCCCATGTCAACTTCTCCATCAACGTCGTGGACGTGTTGAAAAATAATGCCTCGAAATATCTTATGTGAAAACTCTGCTTCTTAAATAAAGTAACATTATTAACATTTCACGTCTTTATTCTTCATGTCTGCCTATTTTTGTCTCAACATAGTCGCCTTGACAACGAACATATTTCTCGCAACGACAGATCTTTTTTTTAGAATGTTCGGCTGTTGACGGAGCCCCAGCCACAACTCTTCACCTATGCTTGCACCATTTCATTAGTATCAAAGTGAGGTCCTCGAACGTTTTTTTTTTTTTTTTTTTTTTTTAAGCTTTGGAAACAGATGAAAATCGGGTGGGGGCAAAGCGTGACTCTATGGAGGATGATCGATAACAGTGCATCCAAGGCGTCAAACTGTTGCAGATGTCGCAGTCCTCTTGTGCGGTGTGGCGTTATCATGCTGCAGGAGAGGGCGCTCAATGCGCGGACGAACCCTTAGAATTCGAGCTTTCACTTTTTTGAGGGTCTCGCCGTACACCGCTACAATTCGGAGCCCTCTAGCGGCAAATGATAGCAACTTTGTAAAATGCAAAATAAATAAATAAATAAATAAATAAATGAATAAATAAAAGTGTGAAATCTTATGGGACTTAACCGCTAAGGTCATCAGTCCCTAAGCTTACACGCTACTTAACCAAAATTATCCTAAGGACAAACACCCACACCTATGCCCGAGAGACGACTCGAACCTCCACCGGGGACAGCCACACAGTCCATGACCCCAGCGCCCTAGACCGCTCGGCTAATCCCGCGCGGCTGTAAGCTGCACATTTGTGGTAAGTACCTATGGGACCAAAATGCTTAGGTCATCAGTCCCTAGGCCTACACACTACTTAATCTAACTTAAACTGACCTACGCTAAGGACAACACACACACCCATGCCCCAGGGACGACTCTAACCTCCGACGGGAGGAGACGCGCGAACCGTGGCAAGGTCCCCGAGACCGCAGGGGTTGCAACTTGCGTCATCAAAGCGGGAAAGTCGACCGGATAATATGCATCTATATCTACATCAGTCCTCCGCAAGCCAACTGACGGTGTGTGACGGAGGGTATTTCTGGTGCCACTAACTGATGCCCCCTTCCCTGTTCCACTCATGGCCGCGCGGGGTAGCCGCGCATTCTGAAGCGTTATGTCACAGTCCGCGCGGCTCCCCCCGTCGGAGGTTCGAGTCCTCCCTCGGGCATGAGTGTGTGTGTCGTCCTTAGCATACATTAAAGTTAGATTAAATAGTGTGTAAGCTTAGGGTCCGATGTACTCAGAAGTTTGTCCCATACGACAAGGACACAAATTATTTTCCGCATCAGTTTGGTAAGCATCTGTAAGTAGTGGGACAAAGAGGGCACCACCCCACTCTCCATTGTTGCCAAATTTATTCAAGATGGCGGCGATGACGTCATCCAAGATGGCGGCATGTAGACTTCGCAACAGTGCGTGTCGTGATCCAAGATGGCGGATTTTGGCGGGAGAATAGTCCAATTGTGCTATAGCCACTAAGCTAACCTCAAGAAAAAATGGCGGGAAGTTTGAATTTTGGCGGGAAAATAGGCTAATTGTGCTACGTCCACTAACCTAAGCCTCCAGAAGAAAAAATGTCGGCAAGTTTGAATTCCAACATGATAATGCATGCAAAACCATACTTCTCTTTACTATTATTATTCATTATTATTGATTATCATTTATTAACATTCATTATAATTTATTATTATTTATTATCATTTATTATTATTTATTTTCATTTATTATTATTTATTATAATTTATTTTTATTTATTATCATTTATTGTTATTTATTATTATTGACCTGCCTCCACTAGAAAATTTCCTCCAAATTCAAATTCCTACATGATAATGGCTGCAAAATCTTACTCTTGTTTATTATTATTCATTATCATTTATTAACATTCATTATCATTCATTGTCATTTATTATCATTCATTATCATTTATTATCATTCATTATCATTTACTATTATAGGCCTGCCTCCACTAAAAAATTGCGCCAAATTCAAATTCCAACACGATATTCTCTCGAAAACTGTACTTCTATGTATTATTATCATTTATTATTTATTCAAGATGTCCGATTTTCTCGGTGAGGAAGCCATTCTCCTTACATCCATAACACCTTACATCCCCAACACCATAATTGATCACATGTATGAGCTTTCTCTGTCATTTATCTTTTTCACTGGTAGCCTATCATAATCGCGTCAAATAATAAACTGCACTTATAGTAACGTAATTCACGTCCTTTGCTTTTGCAGGGGGGAAGGGACTGAAGACTTTATTTCAAGCAGTCAGCACACACATCTTTGATATCGCAGTGCAGTCACCACGACGTCCGTGTTCCAACTGAATTAGTTCAAATCCTCGCCACCCCCTGGCCAGCGTGCGGAGACACTGCCTACGCTTGTCACGTGAGGCGGCCGGCCACTAGCGCAGGGGGCGAGCCCAGCGATCGCTCCCACGTCATAAACATGTTTTCGCTGGACACGCGGGAACATGGCGAGTCTGACGTCACAGAGGCCCCTTGTCCGCTCACCAAGTGTATTCGTCGCCTCCACACGTTTCCCGCCAAAATTGTCTCCCTCGGAGCTGAATCACACAATGGTCGGCCGTTTCCCTGCAACACTTTCGGCGCCACGTTCAAACCTGTCGATGCCGACCGCTCATCGTCCACCAAGTGTCCATGTGCGAGCGAGAACGCAGTGCTACACTCTTGGCGGCAAAGTTTGCTCGACAGTGGAATCCGCCATGACTATATAACAACACGTTTGGACCACACTAGAACGCCCAGTAATTGACTCGCTCTCGCGCGCGCGTAATAACTGTACAATCGCTGCGCCGCCGCCCCACTTACGTCACACACCCTCCATACACGCGACGGACATAGCCTTTTGTAAATACCTGGTAAATGACTCTTTACAATCAGACCTTACGGTCATGCAGGTGTCTTTTAACTGACTTCTCCATGCTCACACAGCGAAACTCCAGACCGCAGCTGATGTACGCGTGGCCGGCTGAGCCCACTTCATCGGCAGCTCCCTGGCCGTCTGATGTCAAGCACACCCCCACGGCCTGCGCGCCAGCTAGGCGGCGTGCGGCGCCTCGGGGCCCTGCCACAAACGGTCAGCCGCGCCTGCGAGTACTTAACGCTGGACACGATGGAACCTGTCGACCACGTGCAAGACAAAGGATACGTTTGGCGGCAGAGTTTCACCGACAGTGGAATCCACCATGACCGTATAACAGCGCGTTTGCTCGTCGCGAGAACGCGCTAATTCACTCTCACCACCCCGCTATATCAAATAATTCAATTTAGAATTTCATATACGTATGCAAACCTGTTCAACTCCCTAATTTCAACTACTTTTCGAGGACCAGACCGCCACCTCCTCCTCCTCCCAGGAACCAGCGCCATGCTTCAAATCTGCCAGTAAACAAAGCTCAATTGCGCTTCCGCCGCCAACTTAAGAAAATTGTTTCAAACTAAGCCACCAGTGCTCAACCTCTCCCTAGACATTTCTGGTAAAACGGACTCACCCTGCACTAGGTCCATGGATGGAGGAACGAATTTAGTTTATTTAGGAATGGAGTATATCTATTACACCAAAATGTCCCACATCATACAGACCTGCAAAACACTCCTACATTACTCATTTATAATGTTCTACACACACACGCTTGCTAATTGTAAACAGTTAAAAATAACTGATAGCACAGCCTACAAACATGAGAACCACTCGTATATAATGCAAAACATTTACCTCCAAATAGCCAAACAACAACTAATTTTTGGAAATAATTTCAGCTCAAAGACTGATGGAAGGAGGAAGGAGTGTACTATATTTATTTGCAACTTATCTTTTTGAAACTTTTACTTCTGATAGGTTTAGATATGTAAGGCTGACATAAGACAGTTTCTGAGCTCCAGTAGTGCACTACTCTTGGCAACACAACCACACCCATCAAGATATTCATTCCAATCCAGACCTGTAACTCCTTTACAGATAAAGTTGTCCACTTATTTGTCTACTCACTCACATTCTGACCAGATTGCCGTTATTGCGCAAAAGTAGCTCAGACTGCAGTGTGCTCATCAGGGAAGTAAGGAAGGGTTGCACTCTATTTATTTGGAGCCCTTTTATTTAGCCGTGGAGTATTTTTGTTACAAAACACCCGCACCGATCCCACTGTGGTCATCTGACATAGCCACAAACACGTAAACAACTCTTAATTTCACCACACAATAGCAAACAACTCTTAAATAATGCAGTACACAATATCAGCAGACGAGCTCTGTACTCTTAAACTCTCCAAATAAAGCACCGCGCAGTGCACTGACATGCTCGCAAAATAGTGCAACAGACGCGTCCAAACACCACAAGCTGCCAAACCGAACAAAAGTCTCTGCTGGCCCCCTCCCCCCAAACATGACCTCAGCATCGTCGCATTTGCACCTATCACCGAAGAAACTGATATCGCATATGCGCCTTAGATTACGCTCCAAGCCAGGCCCCGCGCGCGTACGGTCGGCGGGGAAGGGGATTCCAGAGTCTCCAGCCAAGTTCAGTTTCCGCTCGTGACTGCCGACACATGTGAAAGCTGCATTGTTCTTCTCATGTATATCGCCGGCGTCTCAGGTCTGGACCTGCCTTCACGTCTATTCTCAGAACAGCTCATAGCTCATTGACACACTCGATTAAGGCGGCCGGGAAAACATTTACTACTCGCATGCAACCTAGATGGTGACGGAAAACCAATCACTCTGATCTGCCCTGCAGGCGCGTGTAGTCATTGAGAGCAATCTATTTATTTTTTTGAACAACTTATTTAACCATACAGTGTATCTATGACGCTATCACAAACACCAATCCCAGATGTGCCCTTGCCCATGTTGCACAGCGCACAGACATGCACCCAATCATAATTTCAGTACACACCTTAGCAAACTGCTACTAAATAATACATCACATAGATGTGTAGATACGCTCAGTACTCGTAAACTATCCTAATACCGCATAGCTGAGCCTGCAGATCCACTCGCGAAATAACTCAGCAGACGTGCGCAGGTACCCCCACTCTGCACCCTGCCCACAGGATCGTGAATACACCCATCTGTCTGATTTGAGACCTCGCACAGCCCCTGCTCGGCTTCCGCAAGCATGAGTTGGCGCGGTCAACGCGCTCGTCAGTGGTCAAAGCACACACATACGTCCGTCCAGGACCGCCATCCCGAGTTGCGACCACTGAACGCGGGAGAAAGTCAACTTTACTTCAACGTAGCATAAGTCCAAAGCGCAGGCTCCATACGCTAGACACATCATAGCAGCACATGTCTTTAACTCCTATGACACTGTAGCACACTGCACATTTCTCCTCACACGACATTACACGGCCCTTTAACTAAACATAACTACACATCCCTGCTCTGACCTCGTCGCGTGACCAGCCATCTAAAGACCTTCTCAATATTATTCTTATTTTACAACATTTTTTAAAAAATGAGATCTAATTTACACATCTCACAGCACCTAACCTCACACCCGTCCCACCATCAAGATACGCAAATGTCCTCAACCCTATCTTGACACTCATATATCACCCCACAAAGCATGCCTATCAATCAATTTACCATTCACATCCCCTCTTTTCGAATTACAAACGTAGCCTCTAACTAAACACCAATCAACTCATCTTTCTTGCACTTTCAACAGTAAAATTAATTTTACACACACCCAGAAATATCAAGCGCAATTAAAGGGACAAACTTTTATACAGAGCATCAAGCACATAAGACAATATTCAAAGCCCGGTCCATATTTACCACCTCCACCTTCAATTAAATATTATTACCATTGCCCCAACATTCTGCCAGCGCTCGATTTGTACCTATTTTTCCGCTCTTAACTGTTGTAACTAGTGGTCGAATACCACTATCTACAGATTGCATAGATTTCCACATTTAAAAAAATCTCGCCCCGCCATTTAGAGACTCCTGTATCCGATTACATAGCATCATTCAACTATCACTTGCTCTTATCTAATAACTCATCCATTAGGTCTGGGGGCAAAGTCATCCCTTTCTTTCTTCCATTTCTTTCTTTCAGCAGCAGACAGCTATTTCTTTTACAGTGGTAGCTAAACTGAGCCACCAACTTAACATCACCATTCGCGAAACGTATCTTCAAATACGTAAACACACTTACTCATTTACACAGCGGTCACGCTGAGGACATGACCTTCAATATTGTTATTACTCCAATAAACCCCGAAACAAGTACTAAATTCTCAAGCTAATCCCATAGCGTCTTACAAAGCGAGTGTCCGAGCGCCGCCGGCGGCATGTCAAAGCCACATAGCTGTCCATCTAAACAGCCGTCCACTCAGCCCCAGGACCAGAATGCTGAAGTGGGCTCTCCCTATTCCTGCTCTCCAGCTATTGTCTAACGACATACAGGGCACAAATGGATTCCTAAATTACGCAGATCTCTATTTCCTCCTTGCATCTCCAACAGGACATGTAAACAGTGTCTCCCCCAGCCAGCCAACCCGACGTCATTCACCCTTCGCTCACAATTTCCACTTTCATATATAAAACCATATTCACTCTAGCCAAAACTCACTTAATAATAAAAAAGCATTCTCCCATTCCAAGCATATATGAGTATGCATTTATTCACCCATCTGATCTCTGCAATTTAAGTCGGAGAAAGACATATCTATTACCTTCTGCAACCTGTCTGTAAACAGAACGATCTCAGTTACTACAACAGGACCTTGTTTTGACCATTCGCCGGAAATGCGCGCAATGTTTTACGCCTCAAACTAGTTACAAGTACAACAGATCCTCTACACCCTATCATCTTTATCCTCTACCATCAAACAGTGAAGAAGTCACGAAGGCACCAATGCGATCCACCTCTAGTGCGGACAAACGTAATTCACAATACACCCCCCGAATAACTCAGAGTGCAGCCATCCAAGAATTGCTGACAGCTCGCCAAATCCAACACCTCAAACTACAAATGCCTATATGAACAAGATCATATTAAATATACACACACGCTGCAGAGACCCCTTTAAAGTTTGATCACCCACACTCTAAGCGAATGAGAAGCTGCCTCTTACCCTTGTTCAAACAGTGTTTTCTAACATGCTTTTGCACACTTCCGAGCATTTCGTCTTTCTGCCGTGACTTCGAAGTCATTGTCTGATTCTAAGCAGACATTAACACGAACTGAAGCACGGTCTCTCACAGGAAACTATATCTTGCACCTTATAAATCATATTCTTACAGTCTATAGCATAACCTTGAATGATTTTAAATAAAGGACACCCACAACACAAGGAAAATAGAAGAGCCTGCTGGCGTTGTAGAAACTTCCCTCGAAAGTGATTGACCATCTTTTACATTTAAACTCATATGTCACAGTGACCGAATAGTTTATAACACTGCATTCAACTGCTAGTGATTGGTCGTTTTTGCACACAACTACAGGATCACCGTTTTCGGTGCTAGCAACCCTGGAAGTTGCGGTCCATCAACCAAAATCTGTCCCTCAACTCAAGCAAGCATTGTCAGTCTATCATTATGTCGTACCCAATGCACAGATGCGATGGATAAGACACCACCGATCTACTGTAATATTATCCATCACAGCTGATATGGCGAAAAATTTTACAGTAAGTCCAACCCTGGCCAATCATGTGACAGCTTGTTTTTCTTAATTTCACAATCATAGCTAAACCATACATCCTCTACTTTGCAAGTATCATTGCGACCATTCATAGATGACTGCTCAGCACCTCCATTCATACTTAATTCTCGAACACATAAAGACGATCAAATTATACCACACAACGCTATACATATTTCTAAGACCACACGCATAGTACTCCATCAATCTCTCTGCGTATGGCGGTCACAGAGCTATCTAGTCCTCTTACGTTAAAAGACCATCCTCACCTCGGCATTGACCTACGTACCCCGCAACATCGCTACCCGATTATTCCTCAACCGAGCAGACGAATACAGCTACACTCCATCTCTCTTGACTCAGTAGAGCTTTCCTAGTCCTAATCCATCCAAGTGCACCACATTTCTCGAAATATAACCAAGTCTTGGAGCTTAGCACACCATATCGATGTATAGTAACAGATCTCAAAGTGCCTTAATTTAATAGCATACAGTTAAGAAGTACAAGAACGGAGCGATATTTATACACAACGTAGTTTGATAGATTTCTAAGCAAATCATCCAATCTATCATGTGTAAAGTATTGTTCTAGAGTCCATGATCGGTGCATCGATGGTTCCCGTAGGAAACGTTCAGCACTTAAAAACGGGCAATAACCTTAGATCGCTTACTTTTCCGTCCTGTCAGACACAAATCCTTCTCCCCGGTCACCTTACGCTGAGCCATCTCTACCCCAATCGTAAGACTTTTCCTTTCTATGATACGAGCCCAATATAGCCCTGCGGACACGTCTAGTGCCCAATGATCACACCAGGTCACGAGACAGAAAAAATACTATTACTCCATCAGGTCTACATAAAAAATGATAGTTATTAGCAGCCAGTACATCCTACAAGCACACAGATACGTATAACAGCAGCGTCTAACGTGTGATAATTAAAAGTCATCCCATCACCGACTCTGTAAGCACCCGTCTGACGGGTAAGTGTGTTCACAATGATTACAGCCCCTCACAAATACCCACAGTTAACTTATTTATGACGCTGAAGTCTCGATTTTACACCAAGCATGCGATAGGGTGGGGATCGCGTAAATCATAGTGCATTTAGAGGAATGTGTCAACCTTCATCACACATGAGATGGAAGTCCTCTGATGAGCGACGGGTTCACCGTTAACGATCGCAAGTAGACAGCGCTTTAAACCACATACCGAACACGTAGCCGCATACGACTAGAACGCTGATTATATCACGTGACTAAAGCAACCAAATAGAATATTGGAAAAAAAATCTACCTTCAGCAACTTGTCCTTCTCTAGAATAAATGAGTCAACGTTTGAATCGTACATAGTTGCATCTCTGTCTCAATCGATCATCCCGTACACCCTCTGTTATGATTTAACACAAATGTAAGTTTAGACGTGAATGATTCTCTGTCCTCCTGAAAAGCATAAAATACAGTATTCAACTCTCGTGTATCACTGCTACCTCAGTAGACATACACTATAATATGAGAAAAATTTGACTGCCTTCCTTATTGGGCTTGCTTCGAAGTCATCGTTTTCCTGCATACCTCTTGTTGCCGCATACTTGACCCCGTGTACAAACCCCCCGCGAACCAGAAGATAAGCAAGTACGTTCTCATTTTCACCGCATTTCGGTCTATATTAGGTTAGTTTATATCTATGCGCTAATCAGTTCTCGCAATTCTTTCGATTTTATGTCAGATCCATCCATGCGACCGCGACATAAGTTATCGTTCTGTGTTCTAAAATTGTCTCTAAATGTAACCAAGGCGTATCCAGTCACCTCCACATTCGGAGAGCGCTTGCTCTGTTTTCTGTATTTCTTTGTACATACACGCCTCGCGGAAGGCTCCCAGGACCCGGGAGGATGCAGAAGGCAATGGAAACCACTGCATTTAAGACACGTAACTTGTATCCACAGGACATGTGGCCTGTAATTGAAGAAGTGTCATGATGATCTCTCCATTGGCAAAAGATTCCGGAATAGTCCCCCATTCGGATCTCCGGGAGGGGACAGCCAAGGGGGAGGTTACCATGAGAAAAAGATTGAATAATCGACGAAAGGATAACGTTCTACGAGTCGGGGCGTGGAATGTCAGAAGCTTGAAAGTCGTAGGTAAATTAGAAAATCTGAAAAGGGAAATGCAAAGGCTCAATCTAGATATAGTAGGGGTCAGTGAAGTGAAGTGGAAGGAAGACAAGGATTTCTGGGAGGATCGGGTAATATCAACAGCAGCAGAAAATGGTATAACAGGTGTAGGATTCGTTATGAATAGGAAGGTAGGGCAGAGGGTGTGTTACTGTGAACAGTTCAGTGACCGGGTTGTTCTAATCAGAATCGACAGCAGACCAACACCGACAACGATAGTTCAGGTATACATGCCGACGTCGCAAGCTGAAGATGAACATATAGAGAAAGTGTATGAGGATATTGAAAGGGTAATGCTGTATGTAATGGGGGACGAAAATCTAATAGTCATGGGCGACAGGAATGCAGTTGTAGGGGAAGGAGTAGAAGAAAAGGTTACAGGAGAATATGGGCTTGGGACAAGGAATGAAAGGGGAGAAAGACTAATTGAGTTCTGTAAGAAGTTTCAGCTAGTAATAGCGAATACCCTGTTCAAGAATCACAAGAGTAGGAGGTATACTTGGAAAAGGCCGGGAGATACGGGAAGATTTCAATTTACATTACATCATGGTCAGACAGAGATTCCGAAATCAGATACTGGATTGTAAGGCGTACCCAGGAGCAGATATAGACTCAGATCACAATATAGTAGTGATGAAGAGTAGGCTGAAGTTCAAGACGTTAGTCAGGAAGAATCAATACGCAAAGAAGTGGGATACGGAAGTACTAAGGAATGACGAGATACGTTTGAAGTTCTCTAACGCTATAGATACAGCAATAAGGAATAGCGCAGTAGGCAGTACAGTTGAAGAGGAATGGATATCTCTAAAAAGGGCCATCACAGAAGTTGGGAAGGAAAACAGAGGTACAAAGAAGGTAGCTGCGAAGAAACCATGGGTAACAGAAGAAATACTTCAGTTGATTGATGAAAGGAGGAAGTGCAAACATGTTCCGGGAAAATCAGGAATACAGAAATACAAGTCGCTGAGGAATGAAGTAAATAGGAAGTGCAGGGAAGCTAAGACGAAATGGCTGCAGGAAAAATGTGAAGACATCGAAAAAGATATGATTGTCGGAAGGACAGACTCAGCATACGGGAAAGTCAAAACAACCTTTGGTGACATTAAAAGCAACGGTGGTAACATTAAGAGTGCAACGGGAATTCCACTGTTAAATGCAGAGGAGAGAGCAGATAGGTGGAAATATTACATTGAAAGCCTCTATTAGGGCGAAGATTTGTCTGATGTGATAGAAGAAGAAACAGGAGTCGATTTAGAAGAGATAGGGGATCCAGTATTAGAATCGGAATTTAAAAGAGCTTTGGAGGACTTACGACCAAATAAGGCAGAAGGGATAGATAACATTCCATCAGAATTTCTAAAATCATTGGGGGAAGTGGCAACAAAACGACTATTCACGTTGGTGTGTAGAATATATGAGTCTGGCGATATACCATCTGACTTTCGGAAAAGCATCATCCACACAATTCCGAAGACGACAAGAGCTGACAAGTGCGAGAATTATCGCACAATCAGCTTAACAGCTCATGCTTCGAAGCTGCTTACATGAATAATATACGGAAGAATGGAAAAGAAAACTGAGAATGCGCTAGGTGACGATCAGTTTGGCTTTAGGAAAAGTAAAGGGACGAGAGAGGCAATTCTGACGTTACGGCTGATAATGGAAGCAAGGCTAAAGAAAAATCAAGACACTTTCATAGGATTTGTCGACCTGGAAAAAGCGTTCGACAACATAATATGGTGCAAGCTGTTCGAGATTCTGAAAAAAGTACGGGTAAGCTATAGGGAGAGACGGGTCATATACAATATGCACAACAACCAAGAGGGAATAATAAGAGTGGACGATCAAGAACGAAGTGCTCGTATTAAGAAGGGTGTAAGACAAGACGGTAGCCTTTCGCCCCTACTCTTCAATCTGTACATCGAGGAAGCTATGATGGAAATAAAAGAAAGGTTCAGGAGTGGAATTAAAATACAAGGTGAAAGGATATCAATGATACGATTCGCTGATGGCATTGCTATCCTGAGTGAAAGTGAAGAAGAATTAAATGATCTGCTGAACGGAATGAACAGTCTAGTGAGCACACAGTATGGTTTGAGAGTAAATCGGAGAAAGACGAAGGTAATGAGAAGTAGTAGAAATGAGAACAGCGAGAAACTTAACATCAGGATTGATGGTCACGAAGTCAATGAAGTTAAGGAATTCTGCTACCTTGGCAGTAAAATAACCAATCACGGACGGAGCAAGGAAGACATCAAACGCAGACTCGCAATGGCAAAAAAGGCATTTCTGGCCAAGAGAAGTCTACTAATATCAAATACCAGCCTTAATTTGAGGAAGAAATTTCTAAGGATGTACGTCTGGAGTACAGCATTGTATGGTAGTGAAACATGGACTGTGGGAACACCGGAACAGAAGAGAATCGAAGCATTTGAGATGTGGTGCTATAGACGAATGTTGAAAATTAGGTGGACTGATAAGGTAAGGAATGAGGTCAGTAGACTGATGACCCAAAAAAAAAAATTGTCGATAGACAATAGCTGGATTAAGAACTGTAATGTTGAAGGTCATGTCCTCAGTGGGACCACTGTGTAATTGAGTGTGTTTACGTATTTGAAGATATGTTTCGCGAATGGTGATGTTTAGTTGATGGCTCAGTTTACCTACCACTGTAAAAAAAAAAAAAAAATAGCTGTCTGCTGCTGGAAGGAAGAAAAGAAAGAAAGAAAGGCATGACCTTGCCCCCAGACCTGATGGAAGAGTTATTAGATCAGAGAAAGTGATAGTTGAATGATGCTATCTGTTCGGATACAGGAGTCTCTAAACGGCGGGGGGAGATTTTTTTATGTGGAAATTTATGCAATCTATAGATAGTGGTATTCGACCGCTAGTGACAACAGTTAAGAGCGGAAAAATAGGTACAAATCGAGCACTGGCAGAATGTTGGAGCCATGGTAATTATATTTATTTGAAGGTGGAGGTGGTAAATATGGACCGGGCTTTGAATATTGTCGTATATGCTTGATGCTCTGTATAAAAGTTTGTCCCTTTAATTGCGTTTGGTATTTCTGGTTGTGTGTAAAACTAATTTTACTGTTGAAAGTGCGACAAAGATGAGTTGATTATTGTTTAGATAGAGGCTACCTTTGTAATTCGGAAAGAGGGGATGTGAATGGTAAATTGATTGATAGGCATGCTTTGTGGGGTGATATATAAGTCTCAAGATAGGGTTGAGGACATTTGCGTATCTTGATGGTGGGACGGGTGTGAGGTTAGGTGCGGTGGGAGGCGTAAATTAGATCTTATTTTTTAAAAAATGTTGTTAAGTAAGAATAATATTGAGAATGTCATTAGATGGCTGCTCACGCGACGAGGCGAGAGCAGGGATGTGTAGTTATGTTTATCGAGGCTGCGCTTTGGAACTATGCTACGTTGATATAAAGTTGACTTTCACCCGCGTTCGGTGGTCGCAACTCGGGATCGCGGTCCTGGACGGACGTGTGTGTGTGCTTTGACAGCTCACGAGCGCGTTGACCGCGCCAACTCATGCTTGCGGAAGCCGAGCAGGGGCTGTGCGAGGTCTCAAATCAGACAGATGGGTGTATTCACGATCCTGTGGGCAGGGTGCAGAGTGGGGGTACCTGCGCACGTCTGCTGAGTTATTTTGCGAGCGGATCTGCAGGCTCTGCTAGGTGTTATTAGGATAGTTTACGAGTACCGAGCGTATCTACACATCTGTGTGATGTATTATTTAGTAGCAGTTTGCTAAGGTGTGTACTGAAATTATGATTGGGTGCGTGTCTGTGGGCTGTGCAACATGGCCCAGGGCACATCTGGGATTGGTGTTTTGTGATAGCGTGTTAGATACACTGTATGGTTAAATAAGTTGTTCAAAAAAATAAATAGAGTGTTCTCAATGATCACACGCGCCTGCGAGGCAGATCAGAGTGATTGGTTTTCTGTCACCATCTCGGTTGCATGCGAGTAGTAAATGTTTTCCCGGCCGCCTTAATCGAGTGTGTCAACGAGCTATGAGCTATTCTGAGAATAGACGTGAAAGCAGATCCAGAACTGAGACGCCGGCGGTATACATGAGAAGAACAATGCAGCTTTCACATGTGTCGGCTGTCACGAGCGCTCGGAAACTGAACTTGGCTGGAGACTCTTGGAGCGTAATCTAAGGTGCATATGCGATATCAATTTCTTCGGTGATAGGAGCGAATGCGACTGTGTTGAGGTCATCTTTGGGGAGAGGGGGTCAGCAGAGACTTTTGGTCGGTTTGGCAGCTGGTGGTGTTTGGGCGCGTCTGTTGCACTATTTTGCGAGCATGTCTGTGCACTGTGCGGTGCTTTATCTGGAGAGTTTAAGAGTACAGAGCTCGTATGCTGATATTGTGTACTGCATTATTAAAGAGCTGTTGCTTAATGTATGGTGACACTAGTGGTTTGTTTACGTGTTTGTGGCCTGTGTCAGATAACCACAGTGGGATCAGTGCGGGTGTTTTGTGACAAATATACTCTATGACTAAATAAAAGGGCTCCAAATAAATAGAGTGCAGCCCGTTTTTACTTACCCGAGCAGCACAGCGCAGTCTGGGCTGTTTTTGCGCAATAACGGCAATCTGGTCAGAATGTGAGTGAGTAGGCAAATAACTGGACAACTTTATCTGTAAAGGAGTTACGCGACTGCAACGGTCGCAGGTTCGAATCCTGCCTCGGGCATGGATGTGTGTGATGTCCTTAGGGTAGTTAGGTTTAAGTAGTTCCAAGTTCTAGGGGACTGATGACCACAGATGTTTAGTCCCATAGTGCTCAGAGCCATTTGTAAAGGAGTTACAGGTGCGGATTGGAATGAATATCTTGATGGGTGTGGTTGTGTTGCCAAGTGTAGAGCACTACTGGAGTTCAGAAATTGTCTTATGTCAGCCTTACATATCAAAACCTATGAGAAGTAAAAGTTTAAGAAAGATATGTTGCAAATAAATAATGTAAACTCGTTCCTCCTTCCATCAGCCTATGAACTGAAATTATTTCCGAAAATTAGCAGTTGTTTGGCTATTTGGAGGTAAATGTTTTGCTTTATTGACGAGCGGTTCGCATGTCTGTAGGCTGTGTTTTGCAGGTCTGTATGATGTGGGTCATGTCGGTGTAATAGATATACTCCATTCCTAAATAACGTAAATTCGTTCCTCCATCCATGGACTTACTGCAGGGTGAGTCCATTTGAACAGAAACGTATAGGGAGTTGTTGAGTTCTGATGGCTTAGTTTGAAACAATTATCTTAGGTTGGCGGTGGAAGCGCAAGTAAGCTTTGTTTACTGGCAGATTTGAAACTTGGCGCTGGTTCCTAGGAGGGGGAGGAGGTGGCGGTCTGGTCCTCGAATAGTAGTTGAAATTAGGGAGTTGAACAGGTTTGCATACGTATATGAAATTGTAAATTGAAATATTTAATATAGCGGGGTGGTGAGAGTGAATTAGTGAGCGTTTTCGCGACGAGCAAACACGCTGTTATACGGTCATGGTCTATTCCAATGTCAGTGAAACTCTGGCGCCAAACGTAACGTTTGTCCCGCACGTGGTCGACAGGTTCCATCGTGTCCAGCGTTAAGTGCTCGCGGGCGCGGCTGACCGTTTGTGGCAGGGCCCTGAGACGCTGCTCGCCGCCTAGCTGGCGCGCTGGCCGTGGGGGTGTGCTTGACATCAGACGGCCAGGGAGCTGCTGATGGAGTGGGCTCAGCCAGCCGCGCGTCCATCAGCTGCGCTCTGGAGTTTCGCTGTGTGAGCATGGAGAAGTCAGTTGGAACACACCTGCATGACCGTAATGTCCGAAATAAAGAGTCATTTTCCAGGTATTTACAGAAGGCTAAGTCCGTCGCGTGTATGGGGGGTGTGTGACGTTAGTGGGGTGGAAGTGCAGCGATTGTACAGTTATTACGCGTGCGCGTGAGCGAGTCAATTACTGGGCGTTCTAGTGTGGTCCAAACGTGCTGTTATATAGTCATGGCGGATTCCACTGTCGAGCAAACTTTGCCGCCAAAAGTGTAGCACTACGTCTCGCTCGCACATGGTCATATGGTGGAAGGTGAGCGGTCGGCATCGACAGGTTTGAACGTGGCGCCGAAAGTGTTGCAGGGAAATGGCCGACCATTGTGTGAGTCAGCTCCGAGGAAGACAATTTTGGCGGGAAACGTGTGGAGGCGATGAATACACTTGGTGAGCGGACAAGGGGCCTCTGTGACGTCAAACTCGCCAAGTTCCCGCGTGTCCAGCGAAAACATGTTTATGACGTGGGAGCGATCGCTGAGCTCGCCCCCCGCGCTGGTGGCCGGCCGCCTCACGTGACAGGTGTAGGCAGTGTCTCCGCATGCTTGCCAGGGGGTGGCGAGGAATGAACTAATTCAGTTGGAACGCGGATGTCGTGGTGACTGCACTGCGATATCAAAGATGTGTGTGCTGACTGTGTTGGAGAACAAGTGATGACCGTACTGCTTCAAATAAAGTCTTCAGTCCCTTCCCCCTGCAAAATCAATGGTCGTGAATTACATTGCTATAAGTGCAGTTTATTATTTGATGCGATTATGATAGGCTACCAGTGAAAAAGATAAGTGACAGAGAAAGCTCATACATTTGTCCGCCGCTCGTGGTCTCGCGGTAGCGTTCTCGCTTCCCGAGCACGGGGTCCCGGGTTCGATTCCCGGCGGGGTCAGGGATTTTCACCTGCCTCGAGATGACTGGGTGTTTGTGTTGTCCTCATCATTTCATAATCATCCAGGAAAGTGGCGAAATTGGACTGAGCAAAGGTTGGGAAATTGTACGGGCGCTGATAACCACGCAGTTGAGCGCCCCACAAACCAAACATCATCATCATCAAAGCTCGTACATGTGATCAATTATGGTGTTGGGGATTTTAACTTGTGATAGATTTTTGTTAGGGATGTAAGGAGAATGGCTTTCTCACCGAGAAAATCGGACATCTTGAAGAAATAATAAATGATAATAATACATAGAAGTACAGTTTTCGAGAGAATATCGTGTTGGAATTTGAATTTGGCGCAATTTTCTAGTAGAGGCAGGCCTATAATAATAAATGATAATGAATGATAATAAATGATAATGAATGATAATAAAAATGAATGATAATGAATGTTAATAAATGATAATGAATATTAATAAACAAAAGTAAGGTTTTGCAGCCATTATCGTGTAGGAATTTGAATTTGGAGGGAATTTTCTGATTGAGGCAGGTCAATAATAATAAATAATAATAAATGATAATAAATGATAATGAATGATAATGAATGTTATTAAATGATAATCAATAATAATGAATAATAATAGTAAAGAGAAGTAAGGTTTTGCATGTATTATCATGGGGAATTCTAACTTGTCGCCATTTTTTCTTCTGGAGGCTTAGGTTAGTGGAAGTAGCACAATTAGCCTATTTTCCCACCAAAGTTCAAACTTCTCGCCATTTTTTCTTGAGGTTAGCTTAGTGGCTATAGCACAATTGGACTATTCTCCCACCAAAATCCGCCATCTTGGATAACGACACGCACTGTTGCCAAGTCTACATGCCGCCATCTTGGATGACGTCATCGGCGCCATCTTGAATAAATTTGGCAGCAATGGAGAGTGGGGTGGTGCCCTCTGTGTCGCACTACTTCTGTATTTGCTCTGATATCTGAAATTTTCTCATCGTGGTCATTTCACAAGATGTGTGTGGAAAGAAGTATTCTATTGTCCGAATTTCGACGGAAAGTACTCTCTCGAAATTTCAGTAGCAAACCACTCCGTGACGCTCAGCGCCTCTCTTGTAACTTCTGCCATTGGAGTTTGTTGAGCATCTCTAATCCTCTCGCGCCGACTAACCGATCCCGTGACGAAATGGACTGATATCCGTTAGATCTCTTCTCTCCCTTCTGTCAGTCCCACTTGGTAAGGGTCCCAGACTGATGAACAGTACTCGAAATTCGGTGAAACAAGTGCTTTGTAAGCCACTTATTTCGTCGATGAGTTACATTTACTTAAAATTTCTCAATCTGCCATCTGCTTTTCCTACTTTTTAGTTTATATGGTGATTCTACTTGAGGTTGCTGTGGACAGTTACTACTAGATATTTATCTGTAGCAACTGTTTCCAATAGTTTGTCACTAATATTGTATTTGCACAGCAGTGAATTTGTTTTTCTATGAAAATGCAAAATTGGCAGAACCTGCACCATTCGTCAGTCACCTGTATGTCATTTTGCAAATCGCTAGTGACATCTCGCGTTGCTACTTTCTTCTGCACAACCGCATTATCTGCGAACAGTCTTGAAGAGCTTCCGACGCTTCTACTAGGTCATTTACATACAGTGCAAACAGTAACTGTCCTGTCACTTTTCCTACTGATACTCCTGAAATTACCTGTAGTTTTGTCTATTTTGTTCAGTTAAGAGCGACGTGTTGAGTTCTGTCTGTAACGAAGTCTTGGATCCAGTCGCAAATGTGGTCCGTATTTTATTCACTAAACAGCAGTGCGGGATATTGTCACATGCTTTCCTGAACTCGAGGACCACGGCTTCAACCTGAGCGCCGTTGTCTACAGCTCTGTGGGCCTCATGGAGGAACAGAGCAAGCTGTGTTACGGAACGTCTCTGTTTGCGAAACCCATGTTGATTGTTGTAGAGATTTTTGTTCGCCAAAAACATCATAATCGTCCACCATGTAATACCTCAAGAGCCGATCTTCAGAGCGGAATAAAAAATCCGGAGACATTACTTTTCAGCACTCCCCCAGAAGAGACGCACCTGCACCCAGCGTCCTCAATTATTTGTCTCTGCTGATCATCATCGTCTATGTTCCAATTTGTGATTTGCTCTACAGTTTTTACGTTCTATGGATCCCTCTGCTAACATATTTCAAATGTGTCGCTCTTCGCCAATTCTGCGGGGAATCTCCTCATTCCTTACCTCATCAGCCCACCTAATTTACAGCACCCGTCTATTGCATCATACCTCAAACTCTTTCATTCTCTTTCTTTCCGGGTTTCCCACAGTCCATGATTCGCTTCCATACATTGCTGTGCTCCAAATGTACGTCTTCAAATTTAGGCCAATGCCTCTTACTAGCAGGTGAAATACAGCAGGGAGCTGGTGTTGACTGGAAAGGTACTGAGCCATACTGAATTTATCAACTTTTCTAAAAACACTCATGAAATTTAGTTTTAAAAAGCAAAAAAATCTGAGAATAACATTAACAAATTGCCTCCAGAACTGAAAAGCCTAAATTTCAATAACACAATTGATAGCAAACATCTCAAAACGGCAAGAGTATAAAATCATTTCCTTTTAGTATTGAATATTAAATGAAGTAAAAATACATTCATATTACAAACAGCAAAACATATGAACAACTGAATATATCACAAATTTCAACCATCGGCTATAGCCAGTAATTATGAAAACGCTATCGCCTTCGAAGTAGCCAAAATGACTGACGAATGTGCTTCAAATTTATGATGATAGAGGAGGTGGCAGAAACAACGCCAGTAGCAATAATTCCTACTTCTCTACTAACATAGGACGGCGGTTGCCACTACCACCTTTGGCCGTGCGGTCTAACGCACTGCTTTCCGGGCGGGAAAGAGAACCGGTCTCCGGCGGATTTGTGTCGAGGTCTGGTGACCCGGTCAGTCTGTGGATGGTTTTTAGGTGGTTTTCCATCTGCCTCGGCGAATGCGGGCTGGTTTCCCTTATTGCGCTTCAGCTACACTGTGTCGGCGATTGCTGCGCTAACAAGTTCTCCACGTACGCGTACACCACCATTACTCTACAACACAAACATAGGGGTAAGACACGTCTGGTGTGAGATGTTCCCTGGGGGGGGGGGGGGGGTCCACCGGGGGCCGAACTGCACAATAACCTTCGGTTCGGTGTGGGGCGACGGAGGGGTGAAGTGGACTGCTGTAGTCGTCGTGGGGTTGTGGACCACTGCGGCTGCGGCGGGCACAGAGCCTCTCCGTCGTTTCTAGGTCCCCGGTTAACATAACATCACTAGAAACCTTCATTAAAAACTTCGGTCATGGTATACAGGCATCTCAAACTAGACCACAGTTAACAAGAGACACAATCACCCATTCTGTAGCACAGAGAAAACTCATTAATTGTTTAGTGAAAATTAAAATTACTACAAATGCAGAAAAGTATGAACGTTATGCAGGAATCTTTGACTTGGCTACGGACGCACAAAATTGTTCTTTAATGCTAGAGCTCGAGCTCGTGATACTAGCCAACACGTAAGTATAGAAATGCCTCAGAAATAACGTAGCTAAATTCAACAATTTTCACTGACTACAAAGTACAATTCGTAAATCAGAAGAATTACATCTACATTCTATACACTTACATCCTAAAATCAATTTGGAATAGTGACAGCCACAAGCTACGCCCGTCTTGCAAACAATATTGGTACCTAACGGATGCAGCATATTAGTATTCGATATGGAACTGTGTTACAGTGGCGAACGCATCCCCTCTGTTAGATATGGTATCACACAGCGGTCGTCGAAGGACTCGTGGAGTAGAAGGACATCTATTTTACGCCTAGGGAAAGGATGGCATGAATAACTGCGCTAGATATAATTTTGATAAATCATATTCAGTATCAGTGGGATCTTTACTTTACCCAGATAGTTTCCAAACATTAGCTAACATTCTGGTGATGTACGCAATCGTAGGTATTTGGTATTGACTGATGGTATGGAAGGCTCAACCAGTAAGAAACGTAACTGCTTACCACACTTGAAAAGACGATCTGAAATGGAGACACTACGGCATATGTCTCAGGCTGTCATGGAATGGAAGTCCATCAAGGCAGACGAAGTGCCTGCTGGAACAATGATGCAGTGACAGTATCGATATTCCTTAAGGAGGGAACCCTTTGGGCACCAGAAACACGTGCGTCTTTGTCAGGTTGTTTGGAGTACGTAACATTGTTTTCCAGTAGCACGGAAAGGCAGGTGTCAACGCTGGTGTGGACAGGCACTTTCCAAGAGGCCGCGAGATCAAGAGATCCTACAGCTGACAATCAGCGCTGCAAGCTGTGTATAACAAATCTTCATTATGCTTGTACATGTTTCGGGAAAATATTTTGATCGTTGCTATTACCTGCGTTACTACTGAAGCTACAGACTGGACGTAGTATAGTCGCGGATGTTACATTAATTGGTTTTCGCGTATTTCAGCGTGCTTCACGAGCGAGCGGTACTTTGACACGTGCTATTGCCCACATAGAGTTCCTCGCATTCGCTTATGGTTTTTAATAGCAGTTATCTATGGGTTTCTCATTTTCGTTTGGTAACTGAAACAATTGAAGTAGTCCGCGAGATTAACGTTTTGTCAACACCTGTCATGCAGTGCGCACCTTTAATTTTCAGCCTTGCCCCTGTGAATGGCACCCACAGTGGATTTATGTCAGTCTCAGTAAAGATTAATTTGAAAGTGTGATTAATGACCACTCACACCCACCTCACACGATTTCGCTTTTATGTTATAGATTCAACTATTGTCATGTACCGTTGTACACACTTTGTGCATAAATCACTTTTCTTTCAGCATAAAAGCTGAGTTTGTCACTGCACGAGTCTGTGAGATCCGGGACAGGGGCACGGGTTTCCTTTCAAAAAATGGTTCAAATGGCTCTGAGCACTATGGGACTCAACTGCTGTGGTCATAAGTCCCCTAGAACTTAGAACTACTTAAACCTAACTAACCTAAGGACATCACACACATCCACGCCCGAGGCAGGATTCGAACCTGCGACCGTAGCGGTCGTGCGGTTCCAGACTGTAGCGCCTTTAACCGCTCGGCCACTCCGGCCGGCACGGGTTTCCTTTGCACAGTTTAAATTTCAGTACATTTAATGGCTGTGATATCAGAGTTGTAAGAAGAGTTGTTAATATGAGTCTCTCACAGTAATAGAGGTAATAGTTGATAGTCATTTAGCATAAAAAAGCGCTAATGTACTGTGGATTTTATAATTTAAAGTCGGGCACGCATGATATAAGGCCATAGTTGTACTGCAGTTGAAGATTGTCGGCAGTTGTGCTCTTTGAAACTGTGAGTGAAGATTTAGCACAACCTGGTGATATTTCTCGCGGTAGTTTTGTGGTAGATCAGGCAACTAACACATTTTGGAATTTCTGGTATGAGAAACGGACTTTGCAAGGATTGTTACGGTATGAATGAACGATAATGCTTCCGTTGAAGCCACAATATTTCAGCGAAGAATCTCGAGGCCATGTTGAGAAAGACGGCCGTAAGACTCTGATCCGGAACAGCTGGCTAACGTTTCATATTCAGTATATCTTTTCCGGCTTCCCAAGTTCTTCTTTTCATTTGCTGTAGAAACCGTGGAAGTTTCCAGGACATTAAATGGGAACTATGACCGGTTTATGTTTGCAGTACCGTTGTTGATTTTTGGAATTTGTCGGCGTGGAGTAGAACTGCTATAGATTAGTGATTACTTGTGACAGATTTGTTACTTGCTTGGCTTCGCGGGTTAAAGCTAGAGCTGGTGACCCTTATCAATAACTAACTCGCTAATATAATTGTGTAAAACGCTGATCTGCGTCAACCAATAAACAGGAGCTTTGCAGACAGTAATGCCATTGGGCATCTTATCGTGTCTACTCGTGTCGCTTAATTTCCAGACCCCATCGCCTGCGCTAAGTACCTGCGTTTGTAACGTCGCCCTATTAAGAAGAGGAGAAGCGGGTTTTTGCAACTTGTAAGTGGAAGCATAAGGAAGTATTCTTACGTAAAAGAGAAGGAAAATCAGGATTTAATATCCTGTCATTAGAGACGGAGGACAAGGCCGGGCAGTGGAATGATTAGGAAGGAATTTGGCCGTGCTCTTTCAAAGGAAGTTTCCCGCCTTACACGATTTTGGGAAATCACTGAAAACATCCATCACAACTTTCGGTCGGAGATTTGAATCGCCGCCTCCCAGAACGCGAGTGCAGCATTTTACCACTGAGCTATGTCTCTCGGTATACTATTATTTGCTAAATTACATGTGGAAATAAGCATGCAGACACCAGAACGAATCTTTAAATCTGCAACGGACTGTGTGCTGTTTTGAAGTTTCCTGTCAGATTTATACTGCGTGCAGACTGCGTGTCGAACGTCGAACCCAGCCCTTCGTGGACGACGCCGACTGAGCTAGGCAAGCAGTAATATTTCTGGAGCCATCGTTTTATGCCCCTATATTTCATCTGAGTTAAAGCTAGGCCATAGTAATAAACATATGGTATCACAAGATGAGATGAGCTAAACATGAGAGATGCTGCTACCTGGATAGAGAACTAGTGACAAAATGCGCCGACAGAAAGTCGTTGCATTTTAACTGGTCGCTGAAACGGAAAATAGAAGGAATTTTTCCTTTACCTACGTGGCAAATCTCTAATTTTCAGTTATTAAACATGTTAGGCACACAACTGAATTTCTGTGGAGCTCTAAATCACTTCGCGTATCATCGGCTATATTACTAACGACGGCCCAGCGAAGTGTTCTGCATCAAACGAATCAGTACTCTTTCGAATGGCATGGCATTACGAAGTGCAGCTTTAAGCAGTGCCGGCTCATCCTAAATATGACCAGTGTGCTACAGTGTAGTGGCCAATAGCCTTTTGACTTACAAGGATGGTAATCTCAACTACAATGAACATATTAATTTTACGTGTATAAAATGAACTGTTAAAATACACTCAAAATTTATAATTCAGCGTATAACATTGTGAAGAGTAAATACAAAAATATGGAACCTGCAGGAATAAAACCCCAGCTACTATATTCCTAGGCCACACTCTTAACCTCTTTGTTATCGGGCCGGTGCAACAGTTATCGCTCGAAATTTCCTCAGCTTTATCCGTAAATCCTTAGAGACCGTTTTACTTTTTGCTGTGGCCCACTCCGGCGAGATATTTTAGGAACTTGATAAGGGAATGTACCACACAGTTTCCGCCAAATCCACGTTCCATGCCCTCCGAAAACACAAAGTAAAAGAAGTGGCATTTTCCACTTTAGCTGTATTAATTTGATTTGTTCACGGCTAACTTCAACCTAGAAGGCCATGCTCAAATGATTTTGTGGTTGTGCAATAGAAAGTTGTGCCTTATATATCAATATCTCAGCATCTACAAATTTGTGTTTTCTGTTTGTTTCTGTTCACATACGCGATCTTGTTGGTTCTACAGCTTGACATTCACCAATGTACCAGACCAACGAGATAACTTGAATCAAAAACAAACAGATAAACAAATTTAAAGACGCTGACACTTCAATATATATAGCATAGTTTTCTATTGCAGAACCACGAAATCACTTGAAAATTGACTAGAAGGTTGAATTGTTTAACACTGCGAACTGTAAAATGAAATGAAAAAATTATATCTATAGGGGTGGGAATCGAACTCAGTCAGACAAATTGTCATTCTGTGCAGCTAATCACTCCTCCACAGAGCTGCTGCTCCTCTGAGCCGAAGGAAAGACGTCACATAGAGCATTCGCAGTCGGAAATATGCAACTGCATCCCTTCTCTGAACTGATCCCAGTACAGCGTTCATCATTTCAGCACTCCACACTGGTTCCTAGTTATCACGGAGAGAGTACCATAGAATGTGTTTTGCTCTTTTTATTTCCACATCAGCACGCAATCGAAGAGAAATGGCGTAATTTTAGTGCGGTTTAGGCTCACGTTCGAAGAGAAATAGTGTAATTTTAGAGCGATATTTACAGTGCTCTGTGTCACATTAACACATGATAGTCAGTGGCCACTGCATTTAAGCTCAGGCAGCAGCGAGCAATGCTGATAAATTTATATGTTCAGGAAAATGTAATTTGTCTTTTGTTATATTAATAATATTCGTTACTCAGCTGGGATGTGATGAAGAACTGCATTCTATCACGAATGACCGACGATTTAGCAAGTGACTTTCACAGCATATACATTATTACACAACATTGTTGCTAGTATTGTTGTAACTATTTTATGCGAAGGAATGTTTACAATAAAAATAGGTGGCATTGCTATAACTTAGGGATCTCATTATTTCTATGAGATCAAAGTGTCAGCCTGTTTTATTGCACTTCCATAGACACCTCACATCAGAAGCAACAATCTAAAATTCTACTTCCTGTCAAATGAAGATGCCAGTTTGGTGGAAATATTAGAAATTCAGTGTCTTGTTGTGGTGCTGCATGATACAACAAGGACCCCTTACACATCCTGACACTTCAGCATAATCGAAGACAGTAATGCACCATCTATCGTAACACTGAGAAGAGAGTCGAACACTGATTCTTTAACCATTTACTAGTTACTCGCATCATATGTAGTTGCTCCTGAAAAGTCATAAGTTCTTATTATGCTGTGCATAGCATAGCTGGATGGAAGAGGTGAACTTTTATGTATTACGATTAGCGCCGTAGGGCACGACTCCTGATGCGTCCTCATATTTTTTTTCCAGTACCTCTCTCCTATTTCCTGAACCTTCCAGAAGATTCCCTGGAAGATGGGATATTACTCACACTCCGCTGCAGAGTGAATGATTCTCCCTGGAAAGAATATTGTGATCTGTGGTTCGGTCTTTCTCCACAAAATAAATTCTACCAGGTGTGGCAGACAAGAAAGTTATGCAGGAACAGGGCTTCTGCGAAGTTTGGAAGATAAGAGAAGAGGTATTGTAGTAAGTGAAGCTGAGCAGGCGGCCCTTGAGTAGTGCCTGTAAGGCTCATTCGGTAATAGCAGTGCACGAAGATAACAAGATTTTAGGCACACAGTTTCGGTCTGTCAGGAAGTTTTTAAAACACAAATTTTTAGTGTGGCTACGTAAATGTTGTTGTCAAGAGAGCAGCTACCAGACAAAGTGTTTGAAGATGTCTTTGAATACTTTACTCCTCTGGGAATTTCATCGGGACTGCTCCCTTACCTAGGCTCGTTACAGCACAAATACGTTTAACGAATTACAGTTGGAAACGCTAAAGGAAAGCCGTCGTTTCTCAGGAAAATGATTACCCTGAAAATTATGAGCAGTGAGTTTAAGAGGCGTCAAGAACTTTATCATCAATACTAGCTACAAGGAGATTCAGTCAGACACAGTCATGGCTGTACAGAGACGAGCATAGCTCGCAAATGAATTAGAAATGGCTTCTGGTAAAGCATCCCATGAAACACCGGATGGTGGCTTGTGGGGTTTCAAAGTAGATCTAAAAGCAAATATTTTAAATATTAAATACTTAAATAATCTGCCAGCATCCATTAATCTAACTCTTCTCTTCAGGCAGCAGTCAGCTACAGAAATATATTTTGAGAAATCAATTACAAAATGCTGTATTGTTTTCCTTATTTATTGCCATAGTTTTTCGGTCCTCGATAATCACTCAGGTTACTGTATCAACGTAAAGAAAAAAGAAAACACAATGTAGACACAACGAATAAGAAGACCACGTATAGCCAACTAATCGTTTTGTGTTTGTTACAAAAGAAAAAGATGACTTCACACGTCAAACATAATACGACAACACAAGGAATTTCTTAAATATGGTAAAACTTACAGTGTACATCCACAACAGCAAAATTTTCAAAAGTGAAACACTGTGGCATAATGAATGGCAGAGGAGTAACTGGATGCTACAATTCCAGTACAACAAACACAGGTGTGAAAGATACATAACAATTACATACCAAAGATACAACCATGCCATTTAACACATCGAAATAAGTCGTTTTGTATAATAACACAAATGCATAGTAGGCGTGAAAAAAATGTGACGACATTCGCGAGAAATCATTAACGTCATAGTAATGTCACAGTATCTTTTGTCTTTTCCTTTCCCTATAGTAGTGGTTACTGTCAAAAACATTGACAATAAATGGTAAACGTGCCGAGTTCTACACAGCATTCCTTCATAAAATAATGTCATTATGCGCAATAATAGTCTATCAAATCTTTGATACAACCTGCTGTACGCACGAAGATATAAAAAAAGCTTAAAGAGATAATATAATGTTTAATATAATGATGTAATGAAAGGAAATGAAATCATATTACAATCCAATTCTGAAAAGAGAATATAGAACATGTGTCTGTAACTTAATCACGTCAAAGTTTGAAGTGACAAGACAGTCCAGCAGGAAACTATGGCTAATAGTGGGTACAAAACAAATGACCAAAAGAACCTGAAAAGCTGTTTAGAAAATAACTATTCATAATTTCAACAATTTGCAAGAAAGGGAGAAGAACAAAATATGTTACAGTCAGTGCAAGAATGCAGGTAATTGTAGCTTATTTCAAGTGAACCTTGCAAAAAGAAAAGGAATTACCAGTACAAAACCCATACGTGCAACTAGAAAATAACGATAAAAACTCGTCTTCGTTTTAACAAATTTATAAGGTTCAACTGATTAATAAACTAACTCTGCAATGTGTGGGAGCATTATCCAAAGAAGAAGAAAAAGTTACACATGGATCGTGGTCTAAATGCTAATGCAGGTTTCAGATTCATTGGCCTAATCCTCAATAGGATGTGGAAAAGCTATATCCACATACAAAAGTAAAGTTCTAAAAGAAAAGGGTTAGAAATATGCTGACAACCACATATCTTGATATGGAACAGTTCGTTGAATAACAGAGACTGCATACCAATTGAGTTTAACACTCGGTGCAACAATGCAACAGTAAATAACAAGGCTAGCCTATAGTTAAAAATGAGAGAACTGAAAAGTATATGTTAAATGGAGTGCAGACATAACATCTTAAAACAAAAATAAATACAAATGTACGGAAGCATGGTTTACTTCAGAGGGTGACAGACTTGTTAGAAGCACATAACAGTAGAAACATATGACAACTAAAGCCAATTAAGTTAAATAATGTAACAAATCATTGATTGTTGTAACAGTTACGTATGAAGCATAAACTTTTCATTAACCATTGACTGTGTGCTTGAATCAAAACTATATTAACTTGTGAACCGGAGGGAGTTCTTGTCCCTTAAATGTGTTTGCTCATTCAAGAATTTTTCAGTAGGTATAATAATGTTAGCAAATATTTCTGTCTATTGCAAGCTAATGAGAACTTCTTTATGTTATTTATGTAACATTTACACCTTGTTTATAATACAACCAAAGGAGTACACGTGGGTTTTAAGATGTGTGGGTATGGTTGTTGACTGGGGTATAGCTGTTCTTTAAACCTTGTTCTTAGCTTTCCCCCGGTCTGGCCCATGCACATTTTATCATATTGTTGACATTTTGTTGTGTACGACTTCATACACAACGGTAAGGAGAGGTGCGCTACAGAGTGGTGCAGCAGCTGTCGTCATAGGAAAGCTGGGTAGGAGCAGGAACGATTAATGAACAAGTAATACAGCAAATTTACTTAACTTAGATTTCTCCAACCATACAAAGACTTGTTACAATTGATGCACGAAGAAATAAGAGTTCAGCCCATATTGTCCATAAGGAAGAGGATCCCTGCACTACGGCATGAACTACTGTGTTGACTGCGTGGTGTTTGCGTGGGTGGCTCCGATTGCAGATGGGTTGGGTCGCTGCTGCCTGCCACCCTGTATTGCGGCGGTAGAGGATGCTCGAAGTACAGAGCTGCTGGGGGTGTGGTTCAGTGGGCACGAACAACTGGGTCTGCCAGATCTCACAGGATCACTATCGGGGTCAGATGGAAACTTGCTATTCTGTTACCAAGTGTGATATACCGATAGGGTGGTATCGATATGTGATACTGCATATTTCATTTGGTCACAAACACAATCATGTTCTAAGTTATGTTGTAGTGTAACGCCTAAGTTGTTACCAAATTGAAAGGAAACAATGATACTGCTTCAGCTTCTCTTTTCTTAATGTGTAATCTGTCAACTATCTGTGGTTCATGCCCAATTTTACTGAAGTGTATCTTAGTGCATCGAGTTCAACTGTAATATTATTATTTGACAATAGCAACTTAATACGCCTCATCTAAGAGTGAGTGAAAAAAAAACATACTTGTAAATAGCAGGAAGGCAAGAGCCGTCATGTATAATCTTACTTCTTGGTTCTCTGAACATGTTGCACTGGTGTCTACTCATATTTTTCCGTATTATTAACTCAAGAAAGTCAATCCTCCTGTTTTCTGATACTACAACAGTAAATTTTGTGGACGAATGTATACCATACTACTGGCCACTAAAATTGCTACACCAATAAGAACTGCAGATGACAAACTTATATCCATTGGACAAATATATTATACTAGAACTGACATGTGATTACACTTTCACCCAGTTTGGGTGCATAGATCCTGAGAAATCAGTACCCAGAACAACCACCTCTGGCCGTAATAACGGCCTTGATACGCCTGGGCATTGAGTCAAACAGAGCATGGTTGGCGTGTCCAGGTACAGCTCCCATCCAGCTTCATCACGATGACACAGTTCATCAAGAGTAGTGACTGGCGTCTTGTGACGAGCCAGTTGCTCGGCCACCATTCACGAGACGTTTTCAATTGGTGAGAGATCTGGAGAATGTGCTGGCCAGGGCAGCAGTCGAACATTTTCTGTATCCAGAAAGGCCCGTGCAGGACCTGCAACATGCTGTCATGCAATATCCTGCTGAAATGTATGGTTTCGCAGGGATCGAATGAAGGGTAGAGCCACGGGTCGTAACACATCTGAAATTTAACATCCACTGTTCAAAGTGCCATCAATTCGAACAAGAGGTGACCGAGACGTGTAACCAATGGTACCCCATACCATCATGTCGGGTGATACGCCAGTAGAGCCATGACGAAAACACGCTTCCAATGTGCGTTCACTGCGATGTCGTCAAACACGGATGCGACCATCATGATGCTGTAAATATAATCTGGACTCATCCGAAAAAATGACATTTTGCCATTCGTTCACCCAGGTTCGCCGTTGAGTACATCATTGCAGGCGCTCCTGTCTGTGATGCGGCGTCAAGGGTAACCGCAGTCATGGTCTCCGACCTGATAGTCCATGCTGTTGCAAACGTCGTCGAACTGTACATGCAGATGGTTGTTGTCTTGTAAACGTCCCTTTCTGTCTACTCAGGGATCGAAACGTGGCTGCACGATCCGTTACAGCCATGCGGATAAGATGCCTGTCATCTCGACTGCTAGTGATACGAAGCCGTTGGGATCCAGCACAACGTTCCGTATTACCCTCCTGAACCCACCGATTCCATATTCTGCTAATAGTCATTGGATCATTGGATCTCAACCAACGTGAGCAGCAATGCCACGATACGATAAACCGCAATCGCGAAAGGCTACAATCCGACCTTTATCGAAGTCGGAAACGTGATAGTACGCATTTTTTCTCCTTACACGAGGCATCACAACAACGTTTCACCAGGCAACGTCGGTCAACTACTGTTTGTGTATGAGAAATCGGTTGGAACCTTTTCTCATGTCAGTATGTTGTAGGTATCGCCACCGGCGTCAACCTTGTTCAATGCTCTGAAAAGCTAATCATTTGCATATCACAGCATCTTCTTCCTCTCGGTTAAATTTCGCGTCTGTAGCACATCATCTTCGTGGTGTAACAATTTTAATGGCCAGTAGTGTATTAGATAGTTGTAAGTTGTTCAAAATGGTTCAAATGGCTCTGAGCACTTTGGGACTTAACATCTGTGGTCATCAGTCCCCCAGAACGTAGAACTACTTAAACCTAACTAACCTAAGGACATCACACATATCCATGCCCGAGGCAGGATTCGAACCTGCTACCGTAGCAGTCGCGCGGTTCCGGACTGAGCGCCTAGAACCGCTAGACCACCGCGGCCGGTCAGTTGTAAGTTGTGCATATCATTAGTGTAAGCATGCAGAAGGATACATTTTATTTTTAACGGTTGCTGATTTGCTGTTAACGGTCTTATGTTCAACGATACTAATAAAAATGTTAGAAAGAGACGTGCTAAAAAGCATTCCATTGCTACGCCACCCGGTTATTGTAACAGTCTCGATTAAAAGTAAAATAGTTGGGCGTCTGATGTAGGGTTAGGACGTCAATTAGCTTAACAGATACAACTTCCTTCTACATATATATCGCGAAATGACTTGAGTAAAAAATCTGAGAATTTAGAACTCATACGGAATCTTATCGACAGTCGTTCTCCACACGTGCCATTCACAAATGGAACAGGAAAGGTATGAAACGACAATGGTACCAGAAAACCTCTCGCCACGGACTAAGATGGCTTGCAGAGTACACATGTAGAAAACGTGATCGGACGCATTCGACTTCACAGAGAACACCGCACACATCTGAAGTAGGCCGAAACCGCCTGCATGTCTGGCATCTCTGATCCAAATACTAGGCCGGAGTGTAACGCTGCCTGTGGCCTAGCGGGTTCGCCGCCTTGTCTGCGAGACGCGTATTCATGAAGCGCCCGGGGCCGGCAGGCTGCGTGCGTGTCCGTGCGTGACGCAGAGCACGCGAGCACGTGTGGGCGCCGGCGGGCAGCCCAGGTACACACAGGGCGCCAGCCAGCCAGCCAGGCGCTACCTGCCGAGGGGGGGCTGTGACAAACAGCGCCCTCCCGGCCACCCTCACACAATACCGAGCCGTGCTCTGCGTTCTGATGGGTCCGCCAGCCGCCGTTGCGGTCGGCAGTGTCCTAGCTGTAGGGATTCTGTGACTATTGTACCACAAGAAGTTTCGATCCATTAGCAAGTCTCTGACTGTCTTACAGTACTGCCTTACTAGGGTATATTTCCTAATTACTCTTGAGCCATCTTAACTACGAAATAGTTAACAACCTGTCTTTGAACGACACGTACTCTGTTCAGCTTCACCATAACACGTTTCTTCCATCAATTAATACACATCTGTGAAAGGAATGGGAAAAACTGACGGGTTAAAACCGATCACGCTATTTTAGTTCTGAATATTTTTCGGTATTTATTTGGTCTCGGTTACAACAGGTATTTTTATTTTTTACTGTTATCGGGTATAAAACCGAAATGCCAATTGCCATAAGCAAGTTTGCTTATATTTAAAATCAACCTGACTCAATATTTCGGCGATCCAACTGGTCGCCATCTCCAGGAGAATGCTGCTTCTGCTGATGAGTCCCGCTGAGAACTGACGCCAGGCTGCAAATCGACGTCCTACATAGGTCACTGTTCAGTACACGGCGCATGCGCCGCACATCGCGGTTGCTGCCCTCCAAGACAGGGGGGAGGCGCCGCTCTTAGTAGAACACTGCCGGCAACGATATATTGCACTCGGGGCTGCACCGAAGAACGTTCAATTTTGATGCAAGATAATACAGGATTCTACGTCTAATTTAATCAACAGAGACATTGGGTTTCCCCTTGGCAAGACGTAGAATCCTGTATTATCTCGCATCAAAATTGAACATTCTTCGGTGCGGCCCTGAGTGCGATAGGAAGGGCTTATTTCAATAGTGGCATAAGTCCATTTTTGTTCATATTGAGATATTGAGTCCTAAAGTCAAATGAGCGCTGAAAAATCTGCAGTTGAGATACCAGAAATAATCAAGCATATGGCTTCTTGCTAGAGATTAACCTTTCTTTCTGTTTCTTTGGGTCATTAATTTCAGAAGCATTATAGACAGAAATGTGGAGGTAATGGACTTCTACCACTATTGAAATAAGCCCTTCGTATATCGTTGCCAGCAGTGTTCTACAAGGAGTGGCGCCACCTCCCTGTCATGGAGGGCAGCAACCGTGATGGGCGGCGCATGCGCCGTGTACTGAACGGTGGCCCATGTAGGACGTCGATTTGCAGTCTGGTGTCAGTTCTCAGCGGGACTCATCAGCAGAAACAGCATTCTCCTGAAGATGGCGACCAGTGGATCGCCGAAATATCAACTTGATTTTAGGATCCAGTAGCAAACCCGATGAGACTTTCAAGACTTATTACGCCGGGAAAGCCTACGTAGTCACATTGGTTAAATTTGGTGTTTATAATAGAGCCATTTTTTTTAAAGAAAAAGTAACGAGTTTGGTAGGAAGTACCGAGGTTTCTGTGAATGGAGTCAATTACAGATCAACACACCACAGAATGATTATTTATGAGCAGACTGAACAGTCAATATTGACAAGTGGATTAATTTATTTGTACATCTAAATCATACTCCTCAAGCCACATAATGGTGTGAGGCGGAGAGTACTTCTGTTACCACTCCCCAGTTTTCCTTATCTCCTCACCCCCTACCCAATTCCACTCCCGAATGGCGCGTGGGAAGAATGATTCTCGAAAAGTCTATGTATTGGCTCTAATTTCTCGTATTTTCTCTTTGTTCATTAAGCGAGGTATATCTGGGAGGAAGTAATGTGTTGTCCGAATCTTTCTGGGAAGTGCTTCAATAGTGAACCTATCCAGATCGCACAACGCTACCCTTGCGAAGACTACCAATGGAAATGTCTGAAGATGGCCTTGTAAGCAGAAACACAGTTAACACAGTAAATGTAATACTGTAGAACAAAAGCAAACTGGTGCTTTTCATTTATTGGCTCTGAGCACTATGGGACTCAACATCTTAGGTCATAAGTCCCCTAGAACTTAGAACTACTTAAACCTAACTAACCTAAGGACATCACACACCCATGCCCGAGGCAGGATTCGAACCTGCGACCGTAGCAGTCCCGCGGTTCCGGACTGCAGCGCCAGAACCGCTAGACCACTGCGGCCGGCTTTTCATTTATTATAATGTTGTTCTACGAAGAACCAACGGAATATTCAGTTAACTACCAATGGAGTTTGTTGAGTATGAGAAAACGCTATAGCGCCGACTAAACGATCCCGTGACGAAACGCACCGCTCTTCGTCGGCTCTTCTCTATTTCTTCTGTCAGTCCCATCTGAACAATATTTAAGAAACGGTTGAACAAGCGCCTTATAAGCCACTTTCTTTGTGGATTACTGAAGCTGTACCTTCCTTCATGTAATTGTTAATGCTAAGTGCTGTATTTTGTCTACTATCTAACTCGTTCATTTGAGTTTTTTGAAAGAGAACTTTTTTGTTTTGTTAATAAAAAATCAATTATATTCTTATTCCTGTTAAAAAGTGGTATATTTCACCAAAAACGTGTTTCAAATTTTACACAAAAGTGTATTATTTGTCTATTATTTCTGTGAAATAATAAAGCAGAAACGAAGTCGTGACAATAGCAACAAATTAAAAAATGAACATAACAATAAAAACAGAAATAGCTCTTCTGCTGCCTGTGTCTACACAATATACATTTATCTACTTTACCCGTTGGAAATGGACAACTTAACACGAAAAATAGAGTTCTGTAACCTGAGTCTTAACCCTTTAACACTAGCTATCAGTAATTCCCATATAGTGGTATGATTCTTGATTACAACACAATTTATGAGCAGAGATTTAAAAAAATTAATAACAGTAGTTGAGAACTGGTGAATTTAGTCCACAGTTCAAACCTTCACTACTTTTCAAGAAATGGAGCGAACAGTGGACGGACCGATTTTTCTCTTATTTAACAATGTTATTTGATATTCTCATTCTCTATGTCTCGGAACGTCTACCGCAAAAGTCTGTACGAGTCTTACAATGTGTCAGTCGTTACAGGATGTCTACATTTATTGCTTTAAATAACTGCAACAAAAAACCGAAAATCCGTTATTTCAGAACCCGGTTATTTTGACCAATTTTAAACTGGAGATAAAAAAAACGGTTTAACCGAAAATTGGTTGTTTCATCGATAACCGCCATCCCTAATGTATGTTACTTTCATTTCACTTCGAAGTAAAATCGAGTTTTTAAAAAGTAATTTATCATTCTTCAGACTTACCTGATGCTCTCTTATATCTGTTTAAATCTTCTGCTTATCTCCTCATCTCTGCATAACTGTTAGGTCCATCAGATTCCGAATCGTTTTAGCATATTCTAGTGTTAGTCTTCCTCAACTACTTTTTCCCTTTCCCTTACAATGGGAAGCTGACCATTCTGGTTCCTTTCAAAATGGTGGAGCACAGCAATCAGTCGTCATTTCCTTTCAGCTTTATTGAAGCAAATCTAGATTTCGGGTAGTGCGTAACAGTTATCAATGCCCTATTTCATAGTTTCAGTACATGTTCTAGTACGCCAGTCCACTGTTGCTGCCAGCGGGAGTGGCCGAGCGGTTCTAGGCGCTACAATCTGGAACAGCGCGACCGCTACACTCGCAGGTTCGAATCCTACCTCGGGCATGGATGTGTGTGATGTCCTTAGGTTAGTTAGATTTAAGTAGTTCTAAGTTCTAGGGGACTGATGACCTCAGAAATTAAGTCCCATAGTGCTCAGAGCCATTTGAACCATTTTTCCTCTGTTGCTCGGGCTTCTAACGTACTAGGACATGTACTGAAACGGTGAAATAGTGTACTGTTAACGGCTAGGTACTACCAGAAATCTAGATTTGCTTCAATAAAGACTGAAAGGAAAGGACGACTGATTGCTGTGCTCCATCATTTTGAAATACATATCACTGTCGTTGAGTGCATTCCACATTCCTTATGGAAGTTAACTTCATTGTGGCTCCTGTTTTCCTATGTAAGCAGACTGTACACAACAGTAGTCACCTCAGAATACTTCAAACTAATGCCGTGTAAGGCATCCTATAGACTAGATAATGGTGTCGGTTCGGCAAGGGAAAGGTTCACACATATCTTGTGTTATGCGTCGTAGAGCTGAGATTATACTACACCCCTTTAGGCTACCAAAATAGGTCGATGTTGACATTTATATTAGAGCTTCATTTTTCATAGGATTAAGATCAGGTGTTTTAACAGTTTAGTGCAGGTGCGATGTGGCAGCTAAGTGCAACAAGGAATGTTTGCTTGCAGCCTTGACAATACAACTGTCGCATACTAATCACGAACATATAGACGACAGGGAAACATTTGGACAACGAGAATGATGGAATAAACATCCTCTTTCATGTTCACTGAATAATTATCTCCAAGCCAAGTTAGGAACGAAACATCGTAAAACCCCTCCTCTGGTCTGAACTATAATATCGACCTATTGCGGGTTAAGCGCCAGACTGAGCATTCGGTACACACGTCACCTTCTATAATTCGGAAAGGGCTAAACTGCGCCTCGTCGCACCACACTACACACATCCAGTCAGATACTGTCCAGTTCCTGTACCGTTTGGTTTATTAAACACGAGCAGTGTTCTTTTCTCGGAACAGCCGACCCAATGCCGACTCAGTACAGTACGCTTCGCAGTGCTCTCTCGGGAATCGACTGAGACAGACATATATTCACGGACAGCAATTCCTGTCACGTCTGAAATCGATTATCACTGACAAGATGTCAACAGAGCCAGGTATCAACATTACAGCGACTGAAATTTCTTTTGAAAACAACATTTTTTAAGTTAAACTGTAAAGGTAGGTGCACTGATATTAATTACTGTACTCCCTCGCTGCTGTTTACAAAAAAACGTAGTCAATCTAATTTAGGCATGTTTGGTGAGGTCGATCTCTGCAACTCTCCCATTGACAATCACCTTGTTCTCTTGTTTCGTTTATCTCCTTTCGTACATCCTCTCTACAGTCCAGACCGTCTAATCATACCTTACTGAATACTCGACGCTACCTCTTCCTCTACTCCACAACTCTCCTTGACGTTAACTTAATACGCTTTTCTTAAAGTTTTAAGTATTAGTTAAATTGCAGGTAAGTTGCATTAAACTTGAGATCACAATTAATAACGATATTATTTATTGATAAAATTAAACCGTGGGATATCCAAAAAATTAAATCATTACAATGCCTGACAAACACTAATGTGAACAGTGACCTCTATTTGTTGCTGTTATCAATTTCGGGCACTATTCCGGATTCTCATCAAGTAGAGGACTTTTCAATTTACTCTGGATAAAGTTCTTGCTTTACAGTGATTGTTTCGCATGAATATGCAGAGCTGAATGAAGAAGTAATAGTAAATACTAGTTCTTCAGGCGACTTTACGAGTCATAAATATCAAATCGTCCCATGAGTTAAAAATCAGTATATCATCTTTCCCCAGGTCTTTCAAAGCAGACCACTGAAATACTTCTGTATCATCACAAACGTGTTCGCTTTGCTGTTGGTACATTCCTGAATCGTGTTGAAAAAGGCTTCTCTCATATTCTCATATTTAAAAGTGTTATTTTGAAATAGTAAATGTCAAAGCCACCGTTATTTTCTTGGTACTGTTTCAACAGACTTGGAAAGTGAACCAAAATTTCTCTTTCACGGGCTCTGAGCACTATGGGACTTAATATCTATGGTCATCAGTCCCCTAGAACTTAGAACTACTTAAACGTAACTAACCTAAGGACATCACACACATCCATGCCCGAGGCAGGATTCGAACCTGCGACCGTAGCAGTCGCGCGGCTCCGGACTGAGCGCCTAGAACCGCTAGACCACCGCGGCCGGCTTCTCTTTCACAATCTTTCCCTAAAAGAGATAATTTGTGTACGAATGAAGTAATTTCTTCAAATACCGAAAAAATCGTTTCCTTTCTCTGTTAACTTAGAGTTAACACCCACCATGATAAATCTTTAGCATCCACTGATCGTTCGTTAGTCTTCTGTAGTGAGCACCCTTCTCAAGGAAAAATGCTTTAATTTATATTAATAAGGAATCGGAACGTTTCAAAACGTCTCCTCCTGATAACTAAGGAATGTTGTTAAGCACCAGAAGATACGCGCACTCACTCTCTATTTCAACTCAACATTCTTCAAATTGGTGGTGGTTAAGAGTTTTAGGGCTATACGTGACCGCCCGCAAGTTATATTTTGTGGAAGAGTCACACTCAAGGGGCCATAGAGTCGCATGTGGCTCGCGAGCCACCGTTTGATGACCACTGGGCTGAAGCACCTTACATGAGAGCAGAACACCAGTCCTTATGGAGACGTTTGACTGTTTGTGCAGGTACACCAACAAATCATGTAAGTTCATTCGCGGTGCGTTAATGGACTTGTTCAAACACTAAATATCCTTTCTGCGAGTTTCTCACTTCCCTACGTCAGTACATCTTACTGCGCTGAATCAACACAGGCGACTGGCACAAACATACCACTTCACTGCAAGGATTTACGTCAGTTGTGTCACATGACGACCTCGTACAAATTCCGCTGCATACACAGCGGTCCAATAGCTCCAGCGCGCTCTTGTAAGGCTGTTATGTTGTCTCATGTGCTTCCATTGAAATACATTGTGGAGCTGCAGTAGTATTAAAAAGTATTCGCCACACCCAAGGCAAGAATAAGAATCCTAACAAAAACCTGATCTGATCTTTTAACAGATTTCTTATTAGCTATGAGGGTCACAATACGATTATTTGGCCAATACCGATTCCATTTTTATATTATCTTCAGATCATTCATGATGACGTTACTAAAATTCTAAATGGAGTAACCATAAAAATTTCCCTGTTTGAGTCCAACGGTCAATAAACACTCCGTTAAAATGGGGAGTAATAACGGTCTTTTCTATACACAATTTCATTTTGCATAAAATCATGTTCATCCCCTACCACTTTTGATTTATCTTGTTTATTTTCACATAAGACGCTTTACTGGTTATTCATCAATAGGAATGGTGTAAGGTTACAACATTTCAGGTGTACAAGGTATAAAGAAAGTGTTTAAATTCATTTCGTCTTCGGAGACAAGACGTCAAACTGATGAGGTTTCAGTTACAATCAACGTATAGGCAACGCAAAGTGAAAAACGAAGAGGTAAAGAGTGGAAGACACAAAACAACAAGAAAAAAAGCACTGTTAATTTCAAACTGCTTCTTCCACAATATGCATTTCTTCTGCAGGTGTACTTACATCAAATTTTGCTTGACAAATTCAAGTGGAAGAGATTTTTGAAAATGCAAATAAAAAAAATGGATGAAAGGATTTTCTATTCCAATACTCTTTCTCCTTTTCTGCTTGAAATTGCAATGTACACACGTATGCTTCATCTAATTCGATGCTTACTGCTGTGTATCAAAAATCTGATATTGTGGTGTACTATACCATTTTTCACGTGCTACCAGTTCCGAATCGTTAATCAACTGATGTTCTGTTACAGGTGGTTTGCAAAGAACGTAGCCACATAACTCCAAAAGTAACACAATGGTATCACTGTATACCATACCTCATCTCACAGTGCAGCACACATTATGCACTTCTCTCGTAGCAACTACCTCTTATGTCTCTACGATGTCTCGTAATGTCAAATCTATCGATACCGCAGGTAATTTAGTTCGTTACAATTCGTCAGTCCTTCCCACTAAGAACTGTCAAACGACTCACATAAGATATGTGCGTGCAGCTTAGTAGTTCGATCACCTTAATTATTAATTATGTATGAAAAAACTATCTTACTATCAAAGCACATATTCGACAAATAATATATTTACTAATAATCTGTTACTTTTTATTGTGGACTGATGACCTCAGATGTTAAGTCCCATAGTTCTCAGAGACAGAACTTTTTATTGGGGATTTCAGTCCGAAGAATGGTTTACTGCAACTCTGCTCGCTACTCTATCCTGCGCCAGCCTCTTTACCTTTGAGTAACTGCTGCAACTCACGTCCATTTGGATCTGCTTACTGTATTCATCCCTTGGTCTCAGTGTACGATTTTTACTTCCGATACTTCCGTCCACTATCAAACGATGAATTCTTCATGTCTTAGGAAGTGTTCTATCACCTGATCGCTTCTGTTAGTGAAGTTGTGCCTGAATTTGTCTCCCCCCCCCCCCCCCAATGTGATTCAGTACCTACTCATTAGATATTTGATACACGCATCTAATCTAATCTTCATCATTCTTGATAGGATCACATTTAAAAAACTGTTATTCTCTCCTTCTCTGAACTACTACACTCCAGCAGAATACCTTCGTAAATGACTTCCTGTCACTTAAATTTGTATTCGACGTTAACTGCAAAATTATTCACGACGACTTGCTTCCTGCATAACCATGTCAATCAAGCTCTTGCTCTGGTCTCCCTCTGTGGTTGTTCTTACCATTGCCTCTTGCCTTCTGGCTGTGTGACATATTTCAACTGATTTTGGTTGACAAAAGACGATAGTCCTGTTTTGATTCCAAACTGCGTCCGGATCGAATCATTTTTTCGAACTTCGTTGACAGATTGTCAAAGAGCTTACCACGTAATGTCACTGCACACTTACGTAGCGTTCGACCAAACAGAGAGATTCATTCAGATTTGTATTAGCAGTCCTCATTACACTCTTGATAAAGGTTGAAATAGTTAAAGTGATCCGTGTTCTCCCCTGACTTCATCGTTAGATTACCGAGTGTACTTTGGCAGTCAGTGGATGCACGAACAACAGCGCTAAGGTGTTAAATCAAGGAGTTAAGTACCGTGTCCGCAGTTAGGAAGCAGTCAGCAGTGGCCCTGTGGGAAACCGTTCCGGCGAATGAAGCGGCAGTCCACAACAGTAAAAGAGCCAGTGGGCTGCGACCTGGCGCTACCTGCTCCAGACACTGGCTGTTTGCACAGGTGCCCTGATGGATGGCTCCCTGTCTGGGACCTGGTTCCCGTCCGCAGAAGCTGCCGCCTCAGGGCATGGGGCGCCTCCCAGCAGGTAGCGGCAGAAGCTGCGCTGGACCGGCGGATTAGGGGGAGCGTTCCTGCACCCTAGAAGCTCTGCATTGTTCTCAGTGCGGCACTGTTGATGGCCGCTACCATACAGTCTATATGACAGCATACCTTCCCTAAAAGAGAAACTCGTTCCTTCAGCTCACTACACTATACTGAGCACACTAGACAGACGTCTGTGTGTATACGAATATCCGCGGAGATTTGCATTACCTTTTGCCAATAAAACCTGCTCCGATATGGACACTTCCGGTTGGAGCCGCAGATCCAGGTTTCAAGGGGCAGGGGGGGGGGGGGGGGAGGTGTGCTCAGTTTCCTAATGGTTTAATCTTCGGCGTTAATGTTCGGGGAGTGAATGTCTTTCCCTGTCTCTCAAAGTTGATTGTATAAAACCAACTTTGAAACCAGAGGCATTTCATTTATAATTACCTATCACATTCTGGACAGGATAATTCGGCGTATATCGAGAATTCGACGAGGTTTCTTCTCGTAGGACGCCACTATATGGAAGAAAAGCAGTTCCTGCCCTCTTCACCGGCCCTTCTTATGGACAGTAGTTGACGGGCGTAGTGCTTGACGTATTCGTTTTCTGCTTAGTAGTTATAGATAACATTAGATGTCCCAGTTCGTTAGTGAGACGCTCCGTGTCAGTGAAGGTGCCATCTACGTGAACCTGCATCCCGTGCTTCTGCGTCGGCCTCAAGCCTGAACAGTTTTTCCCAGTGTAGGTCCAATTCAGGACGACTTATATTCCCCTTTCTGCTAGTTTGACAGAGAAGAGCCGCCTATCGACTTCAACTGCGACGATAGAGTTTAAGTTAAGAGTATGTCTGCTGGACGTTGTCTAGTGGTTTGCGTTACTCCATATAGATCACGGATTTCGAAGTTCTATTCCCTCTTCACTTGATTTTATCCGTTCGGGAACTGGTTGTTGGGTTTCGTTCACCATCACCATCATCATCATCATCATCATCTAGGGGGGCCGAACTATCCCAGACGGGGTGCCCTTGCCCAATAATGCCAAACGACAATGTGATTTCACCTCAGATGCTCTGGAATGGAATCATTATCTCCACCCCCGAGCCATTCTTGTGATTAGGGTTCACAGTCGTTCAAAATTTTACATACGATGCCATACTCGTCTTTGCCTGAAATTGTTATTTGTTTGCACTACGATAATTTTGGTCGTTTGACCATTATCAAGTGTACTTTAGCACATGTGAACTCTAAAAATCTTCGGACATGTACATACATGTCAGAAGTTTTTTAAAGTTTTACATGTGCTGCAGGACAACTATATCACTTTATAATGGCCACTAGGCAAAACTGCAATACTGCAAGGCAGCTATGACTTCATTTACAAAATTTTACATGTAAATATTGGCCTTAATCAATGGAAGTTCACGGCCACTGCTACTCGGTGGCTCTGCTCGCACTATACGAGTACGCCACTGACGAACAAATATATCGTCAACAGAAAGTGGTTGTACAGATTGGTAGTTTCTAAATTGAATATCTGTCTGCTAAGCCCCAAGGTTCCGTGTACAAGAATTTGGAAGAAGGGGGTAACAAACACTGCAGATTCTTTTTTTTTTATGAAGTTGTTGAGGTCTTGATAAGAGTCTATGTAGTCGATCATCTGATTTTTGCATTTACCAGTGTGAGCGTTTAGCAATTCCTTAATGTTTCTGAGGAGTAGTTTTGGTGGAGCCCGTACGTTACTGACTGTGCATCGTAACGGTTTCACTCCGGAAGACAGGAAAGCTTAGAAGATGAAGTGTACAAGAAGAGCTGCGCAGACGCAACCTAGAGAGTGGACACGACCGTAATGACCCTTCCCAAATTCCCTTCGCGTTAATTTCACAGACACTATTGTTCAGCCGAAACATTTAGTTCTGACAGGGAAGTTCCTAAACATCGACGTGTTTCGTCGACCCTTCTGTTCCCTTTTCTCCACACCTCTCTCTTCACGTCACAGCCCTTACATTCTTCGTCCATAGGAATGATGGTTGTCTTTAAGTGACAAACACACATGGAAAAGAAAAAAAAGAGACAATTCCTGCAAGCAAGAGAGGAAATGATGGTAGAGGACGAAATCATGGAGATATGTTCACCACCAAAATAGCATTGACCTCTCTATAAAATGTCACTGACCAACATATCAGATACAGAATTACCTTCTGATTTCTCATAAATATTTTGAATGGTATCACATCATTTCCAGCAGTTCACACCATTGGTATCACACTGCTCCGCTCCACTGGTATCACATTGCTCATATAGTACGTTCTGTCTTGTCACTAACAATGAAACACACATTTATTTTCTTTTGCTAAACGTTTCAGTCTCTAACCTAAATACAGAGCAATAAACCACATGTCTTAACAAAGGATGCGTTTACGCTGATATGTCTTTCCATCACCTTTCATTTCTCAGTTCCCATCACCATCCCATTACCATCGTTTCATCTCCTTTGAGTTCTCCATATAACGTCTTTTCTCCTCTAACAATTTTCTGCAGTCCATTTCACTTCTATAAAGTCATCTATTTCTTTAAGTATTTGTTAATACCTGGTAAGTATTTACCGCTAGATTTCTTCCTCTCCAAAAAAAAACTTTCTGTAGGCTACTGGCACACAGGCTGCTATTCGACTATGGCCGTTTGGCAGAATTAATTGTTTTCAAATACTCTCTAAAAACCACAATTGCAGAGAATTACAAACTGAATCATAAAACTTTTATTTGAAAAACACTATAACCGGTTTTGCATTTAAGTGACACCGACATACGGTACCCAATGTCTTTTTTTTATGTTCTGGTTTCGTTTTGTCACCTTTTCGTGGTGTCGGGTCCAAGGAAAAGTACAGCCATTTCCGACTTTTTTCTTTCAATCGAGTACTCGTGGTAAGTACGTTTAGTGGCTTATTACTCCAGTACTAAATCTCGTTTGTCACGAGTAGTCGCTTTCGTTTACACGGCAGCGCCTAAATTGCTTGTGTTGTGCCACTTGGCATCCGAACGGTGAAAGCGAGGTTACGAGGCGCCATCCTGTTTACAAAAACATTAAAATATAGCTACAGAGTGATAAAAGAGAATACCCCAAATTCATATTGGATGTTCTTGACAAAGGTCGTATGGTAAAAGTTTTTCCACTCTTGTGAACTGAAAGAATAGGAAAAGTATCTTTCAAACATTTCAAAACACCTACATTTATTTGCTTGCAAACAGATGGGCAACGTTCATCAGAAAGTAGACGTCGCTAACCGTTTATCCGTTTCTAGAGAAGTTAACATCTTAAACACTAAAGCGTTGCTTTACAGGAGTTTTATCGGAAGTTAAAGTTAAACGTTAATCGTTAACTCATATTAGTAAATTTTGTGTTGACAGTAATATTAGGTGAGCAGGTGAATCAAAAGTATTACCGTTGCCTTTCAAATTTCTTTATATCGTTTAACATAATCAAGTAAATAGAAATATTTATCATCTTAATTTTAAAAAATGGTTCTGAGCACTATGGGACTTAACTTCTGAGGTAATCAGTCCCCTAGAACTTAGAACTACATAAACCTAACTAACCTAACTACATCACACACACCCATGCCCGATGCAGGATTCGAACCTGCGACCGTAGAGGTCGCTCGGTTCCACAATGTAGCGCCTAGAACCGCTCGGCCACCGCGGCCGGCCATCTTAATTAACTTGGTTATTTTTAAACTATATATAACGCATAATGGATATCAATCATTGTCTGTGTGGGTACATCTTACGAATGGCGACCGTCTAATTGTATGCATGCCATAACTGCACGCGTTCTGGTTCCTGTGACAGGATCCAACCAGCGAACAGTCGTGCCCAAATGCCCGTTTTGTGAGCTGACTAGTAGTCAGCCGTAGTTACCGGCCAATAGATTTTGCCAAGTAGACTGAAATAATTTAAGGTACATTAAATTACCTCGTGACTATGACAGCTGTAAAGGGTTCGAGATGAGGGATAAATCAAATATTAGACTTCATAATTTGTGCAATTATAGCAACAAAATCTAAAGTTATTTAATTTCACGCCTTCAATGTAGTCACGCAATTATCTTAATCTACAAGCAGAAAAAATAATGTCTATTAGATTTTAAAACCCCTGTAAAAAATGGCTCTGAGCACAATGGGACTTAACATCTATGGTCATCAGTCCCCTAGAACTTAGAACTACTTAAAACTAACTAACCTAAGGACATCACACAACACCCAGTCATCACGAGGCAGAGAAAATCCCTGACCCCGCCGGGAATCGAACCCGGGAACCCGGGCGTGGGAAGCGAGAACGCTACCGCACGACCACGAGCTGCGGACAGAACCCCTATAGAATTCGATTCCTTGATTTAGTTTCCATAATCAGTCCACTATCAAAAAATAGTACTTCACGCGAACTAAGTGAGTAGACAACAGTAAACAGCCAATATCTAGTTATTCTCGCTCGCACTCGATTGTTACCATCAACGGCTCTCACTCCGGTGTAGACACACACCTACATCACACATACTTGTCAGAACATGATTTCCGCTTCCCGCGCGACATCATTTTTGTCATTAATACTAGGTACCTAAATAATGATTAACGGACACAAACAGAATTAACAGATGTTAAATAGTCCGTTAACGTTTCTCAAAATGCATTACTCGAAAATTTAACTTCGTTAATTAACGATTATCGGAATAACAGTCTTGTGCCCGGCTATACTGTAATGTTCTTTAAAAATATGAAATAATAAACTTAACGATTACGTTGAATGAATGTCTGATCTGTGGAATGAGTAGCAAAGCAACTGCCAGTACCAATAAGGAAATACAGTCAGTGCAAATTACATTCAGCCTCTTAGGTGCAGGATCATCTGGCTCTGTTCTAAACTGTCAACAAATAAATTAAATTGTCTTACTGCTAGAGCAGCAACGGCGGAACGCGATATATTCTGGTCTCTCATGAAAAACAAAAATATGCTAGCTACAGGCTCAGCAGTGTGCATTTGAAATGTACATGAAATTCTTTTGGCTGATAAAAGAGAACATTTAAGAAAATCCTACTTCTTTAAATAATTTCTGACCTGGACCAGGAGACGGTACTGATTATGTTGAATTACTAACACTCTGTTTTTTTGCAAAATTATGTTGCATATAAAGTTAAACTTTTCAGAAACATCTGACAATTGGAGTTACATTACTAATTGATTCACAAAGAATGAGATTTAAACAGCAAGTATTATACGACCTCACTAATCCAGCGTAAATGTAGATCGTCAAATTACATATAGCTCTGTTAACAAATCATAGAAACATTACAAAAGTGAAATATCTAACTAGCCTTTTATCAAAAACAGTTTACATGCATTCTGGGGTTACTCAACAATTACAAATTATCAGCCAAGCCATCTGTATTAACGCTCTGGCAAAAACAAAAATTATACCTTTAAAATCTATACCTTGCTTGCATGAAGACTTCTGCTTCCAAGTTCAACAAATTTGACATACCCAAATTCGACATACCACGAAAACAGCCTACTCCATCGACTTTCGCTCATAGACAGCTACCTACAACTGCGCACTCAGGGCTCTCTCACTATAACGCTACAATCTCAGACCAGAAGCAGTATCTTTGGCTCTGAGGTCGCGCACAGTCAGCGATCCGTATTATCGAGTCTGTCAGATACATTCATCGTCTATAGTATACTAGTTTCATATTAATATTCTTATCTACTTCTGGTGCCACATACAAGTGTGCCACTGTAGACTCATTTCAATACTTACAAAAACATCTAAAAATATGTAGCATCTCTTTTACTTATTCCTTTGAATTCTATTTTCTTTCTGAAAGTTAAATAACACCGAAAATTATTTTCCGCGTTAAACAGATGTGACTTCCTCACTGTTGAAACTATTTTCATTAAAAATGATGAAGATTCCCTATGTGAGTAACAGTCGCACGACTGTAACCTTACACATTTATTCAGCTTGTCAAAATCAAGGGAGCAGCATCTCTTTGCTATACAATTGCGGTAGTGAAGGGCCTTTGTTCTTTCCTTGCCTCCTCTGCTTAAACCTCATTAAATCAATGGGAATGTTTAGAACACGTATGGTTAACCCATCCTTTAACTGTTCCCGTCCTATAAACCACGAATTTAGTGGACTCAGAGGGCACATTTAAGATTTATCAAATATGGAAATTAATATATATCACGCACCAGCAATCATTAAGTTTTGTTATGTTCAAAAGTGCCTTAACTAATGTATCGATGTATATAAATGTCCATTTTTACCCATTATTTTATTAAGGCTTTCAATAACTGAAATTCATCCTACGCCTCATCCACCTCTGAAGAAGGCCATCATGAATTATGTATTATTTAAGTTAGGCCAGGGTTAGATACGTTGGATTCTACATTTAAAAATTCACGGCCTTTAGTTACGAAACCGGAGCCAAGACTACACGGGCTGCAGCCGCCACCTTCATTAATGTTAGAACCTTATACACATACACAAGAGAAGTCTGCTGATATCAAACATAACCTCAATTTGAGGAAGAAATGGTAGTGAAACATGAACTGTGCGATAACCGAAAGAGAAGAGAATCGAAGTGTTGGAGATGTGTTACTACAGTCGAATGTTGAAAATTAAGTGGACTGATAACGTAAGGAACGAGGTGGTTCTGCGCAGAATCGGAGAGGAAAGAAACGTGTGGAAAACACTGACTAGAAGGGGCAGTATGATAGGACATGGTTAAGACATTAGAGAATGACTTCCATGGTTTTAGAGGGAGCTGTAGAAGGCAAACTCTGTAGAGGAAGACAGAGGCGGGAATACATCCAGCAAATAATTGAGGACGTAGTTTGCAAGTGCTACTCTGAGACGAAAAGGTTGGCACAGGAGGAAAATTAATGGTGGGCCATATCAAACCACAAACCAGTCAGAAGACTGGTGACACACACACACACACACACAAAAAAACCATTTGAGATGTCTTGACCACATTTTTTGTTATTCCAGTATCCCTTATCCGTATCTACTTATGTCATTATCAATGCTACATGCTTCATCTGACTATTATGAAACAGCAGAAACTGGTCCAGATGGAATCATGGTATCCAGTCAACACTAGCGTACTCACTCATTCTGAAAAAAAATGTTGGCTAGATATTGTGCATCAATTTCGACAAGTTTCTATTTCTTCATAATGATGACACTGACCATATGCGTTTGATAACTACGTATGCCGAAACATGTAAGGCATATTGGAATAATAAAAGTGTGTTCAAAAGTCTCAAAGTTGCTGAGTGCATCCAGTGGCCGCTTTTTCTCACAGTAGTTTTACGCAGATTGTAGGTAGTTTACAGAGACGAGATGAGTATATGGAAAAACAGTCTCTTGTATGCGTGTTTTCTGGAAGTGTAATGAAGCACTCAACAAAAATTACCTGGTCAGCGACAGTAATGCTTTCTTTACTTTCTGCATTGCCTTTGTAAACGTGCAACGTGACTTGTTCAAGATGTTTAGTACTATTCTCGTTTTGTGATGCTATCGGGCTCTTTCAATAGCTTTCAGATTTTATCCCAACTTTTTCTCATTTAAAGAGAGCTGCCCCTCATTACACCAAATGCAAATTTTATCCAAGTCTTCATATAATTTCTTATTCTCCTCCAAATTTCCTGAACACAGCAACATCGTCAATGAATGATTCTATTGTACTGCTGGTCCAGTCTGATCAAAAATTTATGTACAATTATCAATTTAGTTTATTTGCCTTGAATTTGCTTATCAACTATTTCTTAACAAAATGCTTATGAGCTTGTTGCTGTATGTTTACTTATACGAAAATCGAACACCCGCCACAACGGGACCATACAGTGGTTATATACAAAGTTAACGACACCACGCGTTAAGAGATTTATCCCACTGGGAGACGAGGCAACCAATTTCTGTTTCGTAGAACTCGGTCGGCCGCTTACGGATCCACAATCGCACCCACTCTTGCACTTCCTCGTAGGACTGAAACCAACGTACATGCATGTCTTTCTTAAGGTGGGCAAATACGTGAAAATCATACAGTGAAAGATTCGCGTTGTACGAACAATGTTGTAAGGTTTCCCAACCAAATCGCAGAACCGCAGCCTACGTTCGATTGGCAGTGGAGTTGATGATCGTTTCGAACGTGGAACCACAATCAATGCGCAGCGCTATGAAGACACTTCGCACAAACTGCGACGCGCCATTAAGTCAAAACACCCGGAAAGGTAGTATCAGACGGAATCACTGTGTTGCACTTAACGCAGACCCCCTCATTGCCAATCGGACGGAGACTAAGCTTCATGGATTTGGTTGGGAAACAATGCAACATCCACCGTATGGCCCGAATCTTTCACCGTGCGATTTTTACGTCTTTAGTGACACGAAGAAAGAGATACATAGACGTCGGTTTCTAGCGGACAAGGAAGTGCCAGAACTGATGCGGTTGTGGATCTGTCACCGGACGGCCTGTTCTACGAAATAGGACTTGATTGTCTCATCTCCCAGTGGGATAAATGTCTTAATGCTTGTGGTGATTGGTTTTGAATGCAGGGCGAAGTAATAAAGTTTTGTGAGTGGTGGCGGTTGCCTAGAAGAGAAAGAAGACCCAGGCGTCCTCTCCTTGAAAATTGAGGAAAATATCCTCCCAAAACTACAGTTTTAAGCTGTTCTGACACTTGAAAATATCAAACTATTGCAAAAATGTGTTTTATTTCAGAGAAAAAAGTTTTAAATTTATCGAAATGTGTAGCATTCACAATGTTTCTCTGAGGAACTTCTTTTATATAATTGTTAACACACAGCAACAAGCTCATAAGTGTTCTGGTAACACAGAGTTGTTAAGCATATTAAAAGGAAATAAACTTAAATTAGAGTAATATACTTTTAAAACTGTAGTTCTTAATTTGTTGACTGTTATACTTTTGCCAGTTTAGTTCATAATTATAGCTGTAAAGTGTACTGCTGTTGTAGATGGGGAAACTCTGCTGGTATTTGGCGCCCACAGTTCGAACAGGAGGTGGAGCACAAGTCACTGCTATAGGTAGTACATTCTCTCGGACACTTAAAAGTAAGATGGCTTAGGGAATCGAACCAAATTCAATCACTAAATCCACTGAAAAAGACTCTAAATTCATTTGCTTAAATTTGGCTCAGATTATAAAAATAAGCATTTCATTTTAATTTAGTTTCACCTCTCGGAGGGGCGACCACCCCCTCTGCCCTCCCTTCAATCCATGCTTGTTTGAATGAAACCATTCCATGGTCCCCTTGTAGCAGGTGTTCGGTATTCAGAGATGTTAGCTTTCTTGGATGACACCCAATGTTACTTACGTTTCTGTGCAACATTCACTGTCCATAAAATTTACTGGGTTCAGTTGGTCAAATACGGGCATAGACATTCAATATGATAATGTCTCGGTTAGTAGGCAGTGATACGGTTCACGTCGTGCCGATGCACAGAGCCGGAAGAAGCCGTCGAGCACCAGCCCACCGCAAGGCCAGGTCTGCGCCGTACCCTCCCGTTAGGCCGGGAGGGCTTTATTCCATTAGACGTGCGAGCCCGGCGTGGCTGGGTCACGTGAGCGGCGGCGCGGGCAGCGCCTTGGGGAGCAAACCTGATTACCCCCGCGCGCCGCCCGGCGACAAAAGGGCCTCGAGGGTTGTCCGGGGCGCTGCCTCAGCACCGGCCGCAGGGGTGGGCCGCCAAGGCTTCTTCCCAAATGAGTGCGCGTCTTCCAGCGTCAACTGCGGCATCTCAACTTGCCGGAAGGCTTCCCGTTCTCTTTTGCGAGAAGTCGACTTACATGACGAGGTACTTGCTGCGATACCGATTTGCAGAAACCTCGACACTTTTCCAGGTTATCCGTCGGAGGATTGATGCAATATAAAATGGGATGAAAAAATCCTCGCTTTACACAAAAAAATGAAGCCCAGGCGCTGACTCATAGTAGGAGTTCAAAAATGTGTATGAAACCTTATGGGAATTAGCTGCTAACGTCATCAGTCCCTAAGCTTACACACTACTTAACCTAAATTATCCTAAGGACAAATACACACACCCGTGCCCGAGGGAGGACTCGAACCTCCGCCGGGACCAGCGCACAGTCCATGACTGCAGCACTTTAGACCGCTCGGCTAATATAGTTGGAGTGGATGCCGTAGTTTGTTGCTATCCCCTCTCCTTCCCTCATCCCCCCCCCTACCCACCTTGCCCCGCCTTCTTCCAAATGCAGGGTGTAACGAATGCATGAAAATGGAGCCAAGTGAAATTTGCACCCAACTAGAGATGTGTCAAATTTGCACCCTTTTTGCATGTAAATTACTATGTCACGGCTTACCTGTGCTCCGAGTCCTCCCTCCAGCCTCAGTGAGGTGATGCGCGCCCTGTCCGAGCAGCGCAGCCTTCGCCCTGCAAATGACCAACGTGAACAAAATGTCCTACTTTGCTGAAAGAAAAGCAAGAGCAATACCAGTTGTCGAAATAACGCTCTAGCGCATTTGACACTGGGTCTACTTGTTTTAACGGTTATATCCGGCTTTCCTTCTTTTGTGGTACATACACTCCTGGAAATGGAAAAAAGAACACATTGACACCGGTGTGTCAGACCCACCATACTTGCTCCGGACACTGCGAGAGGGCTGTACAAGCAATGATCACACGCACGGCACAGCGGACACACCAGGAACCGCGGTGTTGGCCGTCGAATGGCGCTAGCTGCGCAGCATTTGTGCACCGCCGCCGTCAGTGTCAGCCAGTTTGCCGTGGCATACGGAGCTCCATCGCAGTCTTTAACACTGGTAGCATGCCGCGACAGCGTGGACGTGAACCGTATGTGCAGTTGACGGACTTTGAGCGAGGGCGTATAGTGGGCATGCGGGAGGCCGGGTGGACGTACCGCCGAATTGCTCAACACGTGGGGCGTGAGGTCTCCACAGTACATCGATGTTGTCGCCAGTGGTCGGCGGAAGGTGCACGTGCCCGTCGACCTGGGACCGGACCGCAGCGACGCACGGATGCACGCCAAGACCGTAGGATCCTACGCAGTGCCGTAGGGGACCGCACTGCCACTTCCCAGCAAATTAGGGACACTGTTGCTCCTGGGGTATCGGCGAGGACCATTCGCAACCGTCTCCATGAAGCTGGGCTACGGTCCCGCACACCGTTAGGCCGTCTTCCGCTCACGCCCCAACATCGTGCAGCCCGCCTCCAGTGGTGTCGCGACAGGCCTGAATGGAGGGACGAATGGAGACGTGTCGTCTTCAGCGATGAGAGTCGCTTCTGCCTTGGTGCCAATGATGGTCGTATGCGTGTTTGGCGCCGTGCAGGTGAGCGCCACAATCAGGAGTGCATACGACCGAGGCACACAGGGCCAACACCCGGCATCATGGTGTGGGGAGCGATCTCCTACACTGGCCGTACACCACTGGTGATCGTCGAGGGGACACTGAATAGTGCACGGTACATCCAAACCGTCATCGAACCCATCGTTCTACCATTCCTAGACCGGCAAGGGAACTTGCTGTTCCAACAGGACAATGCACGTCCGCATGTATCCCGTGCCACCCAACGTGCTCTAGAAGGTGTAAGTCAACTACCCTGGCCAGCAAGATCTCCGGATCTGTCCCCCATTGAGCATGTTTGGGACTGGATGAAGCGTCGTCTCACGCGGTCTGCACGTCCAGCACGAACGCTGGTCCAACTGAGGCGCCAGGTGGAAATGGCATGGCAAGCCGTTCCACAGGACTACATCCAGCATCTCTACGATCGTCTCCATGGGAGAATAGCAGCCTGCATTGCTGCGAAAGGTGGATATACACTGTACTAGTGCCGACATTGTGCATGCTCTGTTGCCTGTGTCTATGTGCCTGTGGTTCTGTCAGTGTGATCATGTGATGTATCTGACCCCAGGAATGTGTCAATAAAGTTTCCCCTTCCTGGGACAATGAATTCACGGTGTTCTTATTTCAATTTCCAGGAGTGTATTTAGATCTTCTTCTACATGATTACTGTGCGATTCACACTTAAATACGTGCCAGGGGCACTTATACACTACATTTTGCTCTACCGTCCTACTCTCGAACAGCACGTGCGAAAGACGGACACCCAAGTCTTTCTAATGGTTGGCTCTAAGCACTAAGGGACTTAAGATCTGAGGTCATCAGTCCCCTAGACATAGAACTACTTAAACCTAACTAACCTAATGATATCACAAACATCCATGCCCAAGGCAAGATTCGAACATGCGACCGTAGCAGCAGCGCGGTTCCGGACTGAAGCGCCTAGAACCGCTCGGCCACAGCGGCCGGTACCTAAGTCTTTCCTAAGAGTTCTGTTTTTTCTTATTTTATTACGATGATAATTTCTCAAAGAAATATTTTCGTAACAAGTGGAGAAAGGTGGAGATTGAAATTTCGTGAAGAGAACCTGCCGCAACGAAGAATGCCTTTCTTTGAACGATCGTCACCTGAACTCACGTTTCATATCCGTGGCTCTCTTCCCTGTTTCGCGATAACACATAGCGAGCTACCCTTCTTCAGAATTTTTCGATGTCCATCAGTTTTATATGATAAGGATCCTACGCCGCACAGCAATACTCTAGCAGAGGATGGACAAGTTTAGGGAGTGTCTTCAGTACACCAGTTTTATCTGCTTTTCTTTAATTAAAACAGAGTCTTTGTTTTTCTTTCCAGACGAGCTTATACATCGTTCCAATTAAATCAGTTAGTAACTCTTATCCCTAGATACTTAGTTGAACTGACAGTCTTTGAATTTGTGCTATCGTGTAACCGAAATTTAATTGATGGCTTTTAGTAGTCACGTAGATGACCTCACACTTTTCACACACTTTTTGCATCATACCGATACTTCGGCTAAATCTGCTTAGCTGGGTGGTAACATGCTCGCCTCCCATGCAAGCGGATCTAGGTTTGATTCCCGGGTGAGTTGGAGATTTTCTCCGCTCAGGGATTGGGTGTTGAGTTGTCTTCATCATCAGTCCATTCTCATGACCTGCGCGCAAGTCGTCCAATGTGGTGTCGAATGAAATAAGACTTGCACTTGGCGCCCGAACTTCCCCGAACGTGGCCTCCCGGCCAAAGATGCAATTCGCTCATTTCCATTTTTTCCGCTAAATGATTTCGCCGCTCGTTTTCATATTCTGACGACTTTATTAGACGATAAATGATAGCATCATCTGCAAACACTCTAAGAGAGCTGCTCAGACTGTGTCATGAATCGTTTATGTAGATTAGGGACAGCAGAGTATGGTTCAAATGGCTGTGAGCACTATGTGACTTAACATCTGAGGTCATCAGTCCCCTAGAACTTAGAACTACTTAAACCTAACTAACTTCACAACATCACACACACCCATGCCCGAGGCAGGATTCGAACCTGCGTCCGTAGCGGGCGCGCGGTTCTAGACTGAAGAGCCTAGAGCCGCTAGGCCACACCGGCTGGCGAACAGTAGAGTACCTATAACACTTCCTTGGGGAACGCTAGATATCATTTCTGTTTTACTCGATGACTCTCCGTCAATTACTACGAAATTTAACTTTCTGTATCAATGTGATTACTCTGCAATTCGAAAATAAGTGCCTGGAAGAAGCGTCATCGAACCAGTGTCAAGCTATTTCTCTACCGTCCCATTCTCTAACAGCGCGTGGGAAAACCAAAAATATCTTTCTGTGCGAGCTCTGAGTGCTCTTACTTTACTGTGAGCATCATTCCTTCCTATGTAGGTCGGCGCCAAAAAATTTTTTCACACTCTAAGGAGGAGCTTCGTGACTGAAATTTCATGAAAATATCCTGCCAGAATGAAAAACTTCATTGTTTCAATGATTGCCACCCCAATTCACTTATCATATCCATGGTGCTCTCCCCCTATTTTGTGACAATACAAAACCAGTAGCGTTAAAACTGAATTTTCTACACCTTCCATCAAGATATAAGAAGATGACGTTCAAGATGTCCGTCGAAGACGTTGTGCAATATAGACAGACTCTGCACAAAAAGAATAGAGCGCAGCCACTGATTCAGAGACAGATTCTGAGACGGAGTGGATGTCATAATTTTTTGCTACATCCCCCCCCCCACCCCACCCCCCTTGTAACGACGGTGTACTGAACAACAATACATCAGTATTCACGTCATTTGCAGACTAATAATTATAGCTATTACAAGTTGTTGGGTAGTACCTCCAAGAACATACGGCATGAACGAAACACTGATGTTGATTTTCCCCTGGACAGCAGGTAAGGTGTTGAGGTGTGGACGCAGGGAAGTAAAGCGTTTAGTCTATACTGACAGGTGCAATCCATTTAGTAGTGCAGTTACGGCCGTGGATAAACTATCAGATCGTAAAGTTTGTGACGTTGTAATGTTGTTCTTAAATCAGTGCTGATATTCAATAAAAGCAGGTTAAAAGCTGTGAGCTGTCTGGGGAAGTTAACCTTGCATTAATGCGCAACTGTTTCACCAGGCATCCAGTCCAGCTTACCAAATTCCCAACCAGACCAACATTAATAATAATGTTTTAATAGTCATACGACAATCTTATATATACATAAGAGAATTTAAATAAAAAGAAATAAATCAGTTTATATTTGGAAATTTATTTTAACATTGATCATTGAAATTTCAGCATATTAAACTTGATTCATAACTAAACTGGTGCCTTATTTAGGATTGTGAAAATGTGAGATTGTAATCATACGGAACACATCAAATATGGAGCCAAGATTGGGAGACTGCATACAACACTGCATTCATAAAATAACACACGAAGAACGTTGAAACATATGCAAGAGGAAATTAACCACAAACAACCGATTCAATTCTCACCCAAAGAAGTTACGTTCGTAGCGCAATCCTGTCCGTCATGTACTTACCACACACTGGTATACTAAATTCATACTAACTCTCTGTGAAATCTTCCCGAAAAGAACAGCTGAGGGCTACTTTGATGATTACACCACATGCTTCACGTGGTCAACGTGGTTTACACAAAGAGTTTAACTCCACAATAATTTTGATAATTAAAATAAATTAGATCGAAAAGCAATTTACAAAAGAAAAACCTCGAACTGGTTACTACTGTCTTACTATTAACCTGATGGGTCAAACAATTGTATAAGCACGTGGTACTGGTCTCACAAAGTACACCCCACGTGGGTTGAACATAAGTTGCTATATTGCAAATATTGTCAAGACGAGACGTTATAATCTCACGCACACTCGCATTTAAGATTGATGATTTTAGTTAGAGTTACTGATCAACAAGTGTTTCCACTTTACTCACAAAGTAGTGACAAAGCAACTACTGGAAGATATTCTGAACTTCACACTCGAAATACACTGCGTTGCAATTTAAGATAACATTAGATATTTTAGAGCTAAACCTGAAATAAAGGTGATTAAATTTTCAGTTAGGCTGAACTACGGACTTAGTAGAGACGCGCTTAGCCGGAGGTCTTACCACTTCAGACGCTCGCCACGGACAGACTGACCTGGGCTCCTACCGAGAGTGCTAACAGATGTTGTGGGTTGGGAGGAGAGCCAACACCGGGTATGAGAGGAAGCCGAAAGGCACGCGTTTTAGCTCACGCAGGCTGGCGTGAGGTCTGGAACAGGACAAGGAAATTAGACTTTAAAAAAATGGACGCAGCTGGTGGAATACTTAACTTTAATCCATTAATGATGAGCGTCGCTCTTGACTGTACATGACTCAGTATCAATAGTAACTGGTAATGGCGCCTTGCTAGGTCGTAGCAAATGACGTAGCTGAAGGCTATGCTAACTATCGTCTCGGCAAATGAGAGCGTATTTTGTCAGTGAACAATCGCTAGCAAAGTCGGTTGTCCAACTGGGGCGAGTGCTAGAAGTCTCTCTAGACCTGCCGTGTGGCGGCGCTCGGTCTGCTATCACTGATAGTGGCGACACGCGGGTCCGACGTATGCTAACGGACCGCGGCCGATTTAAAGGCTACCACCTAGCAAGTGTGGTGTCTGGCAGTGACACCACAACAGATACACACGGAAATGACCAGAGAGGCAGCTTCCTGTACCAACATGACAAGGGACGGACAGGACTATACTAAGAATAATACTAAGAATAGAAACCTCTCCTCTTTTAGAAAGCGTAGCTACCTGTTCCGACGTTGGTCCTACTGTTCTCTAGCAGACAGGCTTGTCTGCTACCCTCAAGCATGCAACTAGAAATACATTTGCTCATTCATCCTCTGACACAGAAGGGAAGGGGGATGACAGTATCTTATCATATACAGTATATAAAAGAAATCGGATGTAGGTTCCATATGAGACTGTGTGACATGAATTACATATAAACTGTGTTTTAAAGTGTAGTAGTGTGACAGATCGTTCTTCTTTATGTGTAAAAGTAACACGTTCCACTACTCAGTCTCCTCCCGGATAGTCAGAAACGCCACAGTAAATTTAGAAGAGGAATTTATGCGGTAAATGACAACAGATTTAAGAAATTAACATGAAAGGAATCCAACAGAGACCTTTCAATGTATTTGTGGGAAGACTGTTTAACGCAAAGAAAAAACCTTCCAACACTCTGGTGTTTATGTATAATCGGGGTTCAAGTCCCTGACCAGCACAAATTTTCGTTGTTGTCATTCCATTCTACAGCTGAGGGTATCCTTATTCGCAATTGCGAATTCATTTGACGTACACAAATATATGCATTTATACCCGTTACAGCCTTTACAGCTCCCCTTCAGCCACGCTTTCAACATACCACAGATGCCTCTGATTTTAATGGTAATAGCAACATAATGTATACAACGTTTTAATATATCAATAATCTGTGTGTTTGTTAATTTCAGTGCTTAATACAGCCCTTACGTTAATATACCACAATTTGCGATCCAGAGAAATAAAGCGTATGCAACCATTCATCTGCAATTTTGTGAACTTCATGTGTCATGCAGTGAATTAAAGAACTGTAGGCCCTATTACCAAAAATATATCATAATTTTCACATTTCAACGCTATCAAAATTTCACTAAACACTACAATTACGAGCACCGATCTGCGATAATGCTTGTACGAGTGTGTAAGTGATGGGAATATTTTCTCGTCATCACCTACACTATTGGCCATTAAAATTTCTACACCAAGAAGAAAGGCAGACGATAAACGGGTATTCATTGGACAAATATATTATAATAGAACTGAAATGTGATTACATTTTTACGCAATTTGGGTGCATAGATCCTGAGAAATCAGTACCCAGAACAACCACCTCTGGCCGTAATAACGGCCTTGATACGCCTGGGCAGTGACTCAAACAGAGCTTGGATGGCGTGTACAGGTACAGCTGCCCAAGCAGCTTCGACACGATACCACAGTTCATCAAGAGTAGTGACTGGCGTATTGTGACGAGCCAGTTGCTCGCCCACCATTGACCAGACGTTTTCAATTGGTGGGAGGTCTGGAGACTGTGCTGGCCAGGGCAGCAGTCGAACATTTTCCGTATCCAGAAAGGCCCGTACAGGACCTGCAACATGCGGTAGTGCCTTATCCTGCTGAAATGTAGGGTTTCGCAGGGATCGTATGAAGGGTAGATCCACGGGTCGTAACACATCTGAAATGTAACGTCCACTGTTCAAAGTGCCGTCAGTGCGCACAAGAGGTGACCGAGACGTGTAACCCCATACCATCACGCCGAGTGATACGCCAGTATGGTGATGACGAATACACGCTTCCAATGTGCGTTCAGCACGATCTCGCCAAACACGGATGCGACCATCATGATGCTGTAAACAGAGCCTGGATTCATCCGAAAAAATTACGTTTTGCCATTTGTGCACGCAGCGCTTCTGTGATGCAGAGTCGAGGCTAACCGCAGCCACGGTCTCCGAGCTGATAGTCCATGCTGCTGCAAACGTCGTCGAACTGTTCGTGCAGATGGTTGTTGTCTTGCAAACGACCCCATCTGTTGACTCAGCGAACGAGACGTGGCTGCACTATCCGTTACAGCCATGCGGATAAGATGCCTGTCATCTAGACTGCTAGTGACACGAGGGCGTTGGGATCCAGCACGGCGTTCCATATTACCCTCCTGAACCCACCGATTCCATATTCTGCTAACAATCATTGGATCTCGACCAACGCGAGCAGCAATGTCGCGATACGATAAACCGCAATCGCGATAGGCTACAATCCGAACTTTATCAAAGTCGGAAACGTGATGGTATGCATTTCTTCTCCTTACACGAGGCATCACAACGTTTCACCAGGCAACGCCGGTCAACTGCTGTTTGTGTATGAGAAATCGGTTGGAAACTTTCCTCATGTCAGCACGTTGTAGGTGTCGCCACCGGCGCCAAACCTTGTGTGCATGTTCTGAAAAGCTAATCATTTGCATATCACAGCATCTTCTTCCTGTCGGTTAAATTTCGCGTCTGTAGCACTTCATTTCCGTGGTGTAGCAGTTTTAATGACCACTAGTTTATGTATCGCAAGTCACTATTAGCCCTATTTTGTGTCGTAGAATCTTTTTCTCTTTCTTTATTTCCTGAACTTGCTGTAATTTGCCGGTATTACCCACAGACTCAGTAATTGTGTCTGATCTGTTGTTGGTAGATGGTACAGTCTGTATATTACTACACTCCATTACCTGGCTGGAATACTGACTGTCAGCCGAGATGAACATCCATTTGTAGAGGTATCCATACAAGCAGTGGAAAGTATTGCGTAAAATGTGGCTTGTAATTACTACGATTCCTTGTCATCTTCGGGACTCTCAGTTTTTATGGTATTATATTCTTCGAACGTTACCTGTGGTATTGTGAAGGTGACTGCTATAGAAAAGGTGTAAGTACGTCTGCTAAAATCATGAGCCGTCCCCCTTGCCGCCGAAATAGTGTTGGTACACTTTTATTCCGCAACCCCTACACTGATAATCTTTTTGCACATTTGTCGCAGTTCTTCAGATCCATTACAAAACATTCAGCCGTATGTTTAACGTCAAAATGACAAACAAACCCTCAGGTGTATCTTCAGGTTAGATGAGTGTGAGCGGGCATTGTCCTACATCAAAAGGATGCCTTTCGTCAATTTTCAATGGAATTTCATCTTAATTGCGTCCTTCAGGTGGTGAAGATGCTTGGCGTAATACTTTCCCGTTATACATACATCCTGAGGTAGCGAAACCACCGAAAGAATATTTTTATGAGCAGTTTCTCGATGTGAAACTTCATCAGTGGTGAGGAAGCATTGCTTGTTTGACGAGAGACGAATGAGAAATCGTTCTCGCAACGAAACGGGCGACAAACAGGAATACCGAGTAATGACAATGCCTGTCGCTTAGAATCGGGCATTTCAAAAACGTTGAAGCAGGTCAGTTGTTCGAGTGCTGCTGCTATGACCATATGTGGAAAGTGGATTAAGGACAACGAAACCACGAGTAGGCGACTAGGTATTGGATGGTCAGCCATCATCACAGAGTGGGGAGCTCGGAGGCTTGCCTTCTCCGTAAAGCTGGAGAGGCAGTGAACTGAGGCAGATATGACGACCGAGAACAGTGATGATGTAGGCACAAGTGTTTCAGAGGACATCATGCAGCGCCCATTGTTGAACACAAGGCTGCGTAGCAGACGCCCGCCGTTGTTGACGCAACGACAGCGGCAATTTCGATTGAAGTGGGAACGAAACTACCGAGAATAGACCGTGAATGAACGGAAACATAACGCCTGGTCGAATGAATCTCGTTTCTTGTTATATCAGGTCGATGGTCTGGCCCAGATATCCGTCACTAGGACGAACGGTTTTTCGAAACATGAGCAGCGTCGTGTTTGCGGGCCAGTGGGGACAACACTGTGTTATGGGGGACATTTACCAGGGATTCCATGGCAGCTGTGATAATAACTGATGGTCGCATGGCAGCTACGGACGACGTGAATGCTTTTGTGGACAACCAGCCATCCCCAACGGCGATGGCATCTTGCCGTAGGATTTTTGTCAGTGTCACAAGACCAGAAATGTGCTACAGTTTGAGGAGTGCAATAGTGAACTTATATTAATATCTTGGTCGCCATATTCCCCTGGTTTGTACTCGAATGAACAGTTCTAGAATGGTATCAGTTGTTATTCCCCCACCCATGAAACAGTGGCCCGTTGTGCCGAAACAAACGCTGTATCACTGGAGAAATACAGGGGCGAACGAGTGTGCTGGGATTGACCCCAGTTCACTGCCAGTAGCGGCACGTCACCACAACGCGTCTGCGCGTAGCACACAAGTATCACACCCATATGCTTTAGTATATTAATTTGTAAACTGTCAAATCTCAAATTGATCAGGTCAATGTTTTTCCCTAATACATCGTGGCGCTAAATAATAAAATTATAAATCCAAAAATTGTTTATACAGTGAAGATGTACGTCAAATTTAATTGGTACACGTCACTAAGTGATTAAAGAAATATTTTGGGCAGAATTCGCGTTTTTAAGAAAAACTGAAGGCGCTAAATATTGTACTTAAAAATATGAAAATTTTTAAGAAGATTCAATTCAGCATAAAAACATTAATTATGTAACCCCAAAGAGCAATCTCTAATATTTTTCGAGTAATTTGCTGAAAACTTAATTTGGAACTAAAATGTCCTTATTTGTAGTAGATTAAGTATCTGTTATATTAATGCTAGAAAGTTTTGGTTACAGCACATGATGAAACCTATTGAATAGAAGAGCTGTAACAAGTTTCAAGGCCTGGATGTAAATAATAACAAATAGAAGGTCTCTTAAAGTTGTAGTTCAAAGGTCAGGTTCTACTGTCAGTTCCGTTCTGAAAATTCTAGACGGCAAACCTTAAATGCAGGCGAGCTACAACATTTTCTGTGATTTTAACCGACTTACCTACATGAATACAAAAATTACGAATATTCTAAATTAATACACAACAGTGGTATAAAATATTATGTGTCCGAGAAAGCGGCCCTTTAGAGGCTGCTATCGTGAGCCGTCCGCTACGCCACATATATAATACAGCCTGAGAGGCCACACTAGGCTTCACTTCGCACCCAGCCACTGTGCAATCCGCGTCTGTCAAACGCCCGAGTGCGCGCTGCCTCGGATGACGTCAGAGACAGGCTGTTACTAAAAGCATATTTTCAGTAACGATAAATAATGAACTCGCGAGCACTGTACACCGTACTGGATCGCTTAGATTTTGCCGAAGTAACTGTTAGTGTGCTGCTTTTAGTGTTAACACATCTGTGTGGTAAGTGGTGACAATTGTTTTCACTGTTGTGGCAAGCAGCTATTTTATCAGAAGTCAGGGCGAAAGACAATTTAATAGGTACTTAGCGTAAAGGTCACCTCTGAACTGCTCATAGTGCTGTTAAGGAAGAGAGATTTATTGTCAGTATTAACACAATGAATAATACAATGTAGAGGGTGTGAAACTTTACCGAATGTATCTATCAATTAGAACTCAAAATCTCCATGTATAATCGTAGTCCTGATGCTGCTGAGCAAACAGAGAATAGAAACATTTCTTTCAGTGGGCTGGACAAGAATGTGAACTTGCAGACAAGGCACTACGGTCAGTATGTTCCCCATCGCTTTCTGGCTGACCACAGAAATAGTTTCCAGGGTCTCGTAAAAGACAGCGAACAATATTCAAATATTTACGGCAATTAAAGAAATATTTCAAGTACTTTTTTCTATTACTTATAACTGATTACATATTAACTTGCCGCCCCACATCATTATTTACGGTAACTGCCTGACATGCACTTTGACATTTGGGGTCGCATACCTCTAGAAACCTACCAATAATTTTCTTAATCCATGCCTTGCAGAATCACTGCAGCACTGGGGACCAACACGCTACTAGTTTTTTGGTTCTCGAAAGTATCTGCTGTGGAATACATGAAGAATTAAATCCGTAACTACCCAAAGATGTTACATTTACATTGTTGACAACAGAAGAACAAATTGTTAGTGAAAATTTTTCTACTGAACGTGCTAAAGGAGGGGATATGACTAATAATGGTCAACATTATTATTATTGTTAAATATTTGTTTACCTTAAAGTAGCTGAATTATTATCATTAATATTGTCAAGCTCTACTCTTGATATGGTCTTCAAAATTAAAAAAAAAAGAGTTTACAATTTAAAAAAAAGTCAGTTAATATATCGAAGTAATTCGATGATTTCGTGCAGGAAACGGAATAAGTTTACGTAGAAGATAGCAATAAGAAAGAAACAGAAGGAAATAATTGGGTGTATCTTAAGATACCGTAACACATACGGTTACTGTGGAATAATTCCATCCCATTGCTGTGTTAGCATAATTAAGATACGAAAGTCGGGTGTCGGTAATGAGTAACGTGGTTGAGTATTGACGTAGGGATGCCAGAATTATAATAGTAATCCTACCTCTGTTCGGTAGTTTTCAAGTAAAAACTAGCCTACATGCGTATTTTACTTTGAACAATACTGCACTACTGTGCTGGCGAGAGAATTGGTCTTTCTGTACTGTTGTGGATGAGGCTCCACAACGTCCCTCATATTTCTGAACGGTGTGTTCACTGTGGCAATGAAACAAGTTCGCGTGCCCTTGATTTCCCCTGGGACGCTGCCACTTATTGTCTGGCAATTCATCTAGCAGCCACACCCCATCGATAAATCACTACACGATAGTCCAACGTAATACGTAGGTAGCACTCCAGTTCGTACCTGAAACTGCTGTTCCATCAGCAAATAGTTGCATACTTTTTGCAAGTAAAAATGAAAAATAACAGTCCAAGCCGTCGTTTATTTTCGTTTCACTGATAGTAATCAGTCTCTGTTCTAATAACTATCATCTGACAAACATTCCAGACCACTCGAGAAATCGTTGTCCGGTGCCAGTGTACAGACATCCGTTACCAACCGTAATGGTAAAAATTCTCTACTTTCGCAGATATTTCGGTTGATTTCTCTAACATGTTGTTGCCCAATTATTAGTCCATCTACTCGTTGTGTGTGTGTGTGTGTGTGTGTGTGTGTGTGTGGAGTGGGGAAGCGAAGGGGTGTGTATGTGCACTTCGATTAATTTCTTGCAAGCCATGCAACTATTACGTTCGCACAGCGAAAAGAGCATACCTCACACCAGTAACAGGAGAAATTCGTAAGTAACCTGTTGGCAATTCAGTGTAGTTCTATTTTAATTAATTGTTGAATGTTCTGGTGAAATGTAAAAAAAAAAGCCGTGTCATAGCAATCACAAACTGCTGAACACATTTCATTCCTGCATGTTTGAGCTGGATGGTGTTGTTGTAATAGTAAATGTTTTGGGCGAATGCGCTATCTTTCAGACTTCTCGACGCAACACGATCGCTACATGTCCCTTGCTGTAGTTCCTTACTTCAACCATAAAAAGAGCATTTCCAACACTTTATAGTTTATTATAATTTGTACCCGCGAAAACTACGTTTTATGTTCTCATGAATAAAATTTTTCAGAGCAGTAAGGTGACCCATGGGGTTACTCGTAATTTTAAACAATTACTTTTTGGGATAACTTCACATATAATATTCGAATTATTCCAGAAGGCACATAAAGCAAAGTAGAAAGAATACGGCTAAGTTACATCGAGTTCGTCAACGTAAAACAAAAAGTCGCGTAATATGTTCTTAGTGGCTAGCATATGTCTCTTGTACCTAGAGTTATAGATGTTAAATCATAAAATATGGATCTTTCCTTCGAAATTTTGTAGTTCTTCTTCTACTACACAACAACAACACCAACAACTACTACTACTGCTACTATTACTACTAGCACCATTAGTACTTACAGTAACTAATAGTTCTAGCTTCTCTATCGTATCCCTTATTATTAGACTTATAAAATCTGGACGTGTATTTTCAACATCGTGCCTTATACAGAAAATAATTTCCAAAGTGAATGTTCGCCGACAACTAGTCTTTGCTCTTCACATTACTAACTTAATGCTTTTCCTCGTGTTTCTTTTTATTGCTTGCTGTAATGGGTAATTGGGTTCTATTTATTGTTGTTGTGGTGGTGTGTACGTGTTACTGTAAAACATATGAAAGTGTAGCAGCAAGAATAACAGTATTATTTGAAATAAATAAATATTCTCTGATATTTCTTATTTATGTGCTGCTGACCACGACTATAACGAGTTTAGTAATTCTTTACTTGACATCAAAATGTATGCACCAAATAATTAATACATCACACCTCTACCCATAACAACACAGTTTTTGTCTTAAATATTTTTATTTAAAGTCAAATTTCTGTGGCTACTTGTCCTCGGAGTTCAAATATTGTAATAACGATCGAAAGAATTGGTGTCTCATTATTTCTGCATTTTAAAATTGCCGCTCCGTACGCTCACGTAATGGGGGCAAAGCAAGCACAGTCTGGATTGCTGCGCTCACAAATCTTAAAAGATTCATAGTTGGTTATTTAGTTACAAATGAAAGTCCGTACACTAGAATTCCATTGTAAATTATATGTTATATTTTTCTTTTGATCACTTATGACTACGTTATACAATATTTAAAACAACAGACCTGAGCTTATCTTAGATCTCATCCGCTTCATACATCAGAGAGAAGATGAACAGAAGAAGGCAAAAATTCACAGACAATACATGCCAATATATTCTTTTTGTGGTATTATCTTTTTTTATATGATTATTCTTTGTAGGAATCTGGTTATAAAGTAATGAAATATATTGTAGTTATTTCATAATATAATAATAAATAACAATATAATAATAAGTCTTTTCTCAGTTCTTACTTATAGGCATAAAAGTCATCTCTGGAAAAATATTCGTTAATTCACAAGCCTCTTGCACTGTCCCACTCACTGGCGACACAAAATATTAGCGTTGACATTACATAACAAGCTTCCCATATTCATGTCGTCAGAAGCAGAAAGTATCAATTTTTTATCAAGAACCTACTCTGTTGGAATCATCTATAGATTCATAAAGAAAGCTCGCCAGTGTGCAAAACACTACAATTCTTTTATGAATACTGTCTGTATTCCCCAAATCTATATCTGCTGTGGCGCTCTTAGGATACTCGTGACAAATCTAAATGGTTTTCTTCGGTTTATGTTGGTCCTGTACTAAAACAGAAGCTGCTAACGTGGCAACATAGGAATCCCGTAAGAACAAAGTCATTTTAATACGCCGAGATTGACATGATTGTAGATGATCAGGAAAGTGCGTCCTAGAGTGAACGAAAATGTACTCCCGATACTTGGAGCAATTACGCCTGACGTACAGTTGTCTGTACCTTCTGAGAAGTGAGACACAGTTGTATAGCTGACATGGCCATACGAGAAGGGAGTTGTGACAAGATGCTTCTCTGAAAGTTTTGTCCGACTGCAATGCTACTTCACTTCAGATATCAAGACTTATTAGGGACTGAAACATGGTTAACGACTACTTAAAATAGCCATAAACTTCTCTGAATCATAAGTTCATAGCTTTGAATCTCTTTGGTGTGCTTATTTTATTTTGTGTCTTTATCCACTGTGTTCTTTCGCTTCCTTTAACGTAACAAATTTCTGAATTTCATGTATTTACGTATTTTATGGGAAGCTATTTGAATCGTTGTCTAATTCTGAAGTATTTCAAATATGATCGCTTCCTGGACGGGGGAATACTTTATGGGACATAACCTGTTTATAAGTGGCACACCTCTCAAATATTTCAATAATATAATTAACAAAAATACAGAGATAGTCTCATAATTTAAGACACCTGAGACTTTAGTCGAGGGCAGCGTTCATTTTATTTTATTAAAGTTCACCCAGTACCATAACATTATTACAAATACAGATTCCGGTCATTTCGTAATCACGTATTTAGAGAGAATGTTCGCATTGCTCTGAAAACGCTGCACTGATGTGAGTCCACACCATTCATCAACAGCAGCGGCATCGTTGGTTACCATAACAAGCAGTACGGACGAGTATGGCTACATCACCGCCAAAACGTTTTTCACGAACTATGTATTTGTGGTCTCATTGAAGAGCGTTTCGCAGACCCTTCAGTTTAGGTCAATGAGTTCCTGTTCGCAATAGATAAACCATTGTGGCTTTCTAAAATGAGAATGTTACGCATGAGAGCTATTTTAACAATGTTAAAACGAAAACACATTGTGCAAAAATTTACTGCAATTCTTTTATAAGTATTTTTAATTTTCTGTTTTAACTGTGTCTCACAAAGATTAACTGTTCAGTTTTTTCTTTTTTTGGCAAATTATTCATGCGGGTACAGTTAGTCTGTTATGGGTAATAATGTAAAAATCTTCTTATAGTATTTACACTCAGATGAAGGAATAATGAACAGAAGAAACTCAGGCCTTCTATTCACAACGTGATGTTACAGTTGCTCTAACGCCTGCACCGTATTGAGCGAGACTGCTCCATGGAATTTTTTATGGTACATAAAGAATTAACTGCGTGTATCGTGCTTCGCTTTGTGCTAGGCGCCCACCATTAGGATGCATTGTCCATTTCTTTTTATTCCGCAATAACCGCATCGAGTCGTCGTATCTGCCACACCCATGTGATCCATAATCTGCTGTACCAAGAATGGCCTGTGCGTACTGCTACAGTTTCCCTCCTCTGGCGCTGAGATACCTATGCTTCATCGCCTCAGTAGATGGCACATCATCCTTTTTCTCAGGGAAAGACATCATTCCTCGTCGGTTCCTCGTAACATTTTTCGTTTCGTATATTTTCTGTCCTCTCGCTATTCAACATCCTTTAATACTTCAACAATTCAGACCCTTCCCAGTTTCTCATTGTCGATATTTCAGATACATATTTTGCCTCTGTTTGTTAAAGCTTAGTCACATGTGGCTGTCTGTTTCAGACATCTCATTTTTGTAATTTTCTGCGTTGAGTAGCTGATTCATTTACGGTTCGTTCGCTAATTCTTTTGAACATTAGATATGTACCAACTATCTTTTCTCCTTTCAAAAATTCTTTGCTTTGCTATCACTAATTAATTTTCGTAAACACAAGGTATGTGTTTCAAAGACTCCATCTGTATTCGTCATTCGTATGAGATTTCCTTAAATTCGACTAAAATAACACCATGTCGATGAAACCTTAGTAATATAACCATTTCCCTTTACTTTTTTCTTCCTGTGCCTTCACCGCATTTTCAAGGAAATATGTTACCGAAAGATACTGATAATCTCTAAACGTGGCATGCTTCTATCCTAGCAACAATTAAATTTGATAAATTTATCAGGTGTTTTCTTAGTTCGAACCGTTTCATTTTCCATCATTTATCGAAGACCTTCTCTATATCCCTATTCCATCCAAGCAGTATGGACAGACAAATGGTAAAGACCGAAGATTCTGTTGCAGCTGTAGTTAAAGTAAGTAAAATTAAGTGGGAAATGAAAGTACCAGAGGAACAGGAGAAAGAAAGTGGTACAGAATAGCTGCATCAAGATAATACTTTACATACAGTACAGATGCCTAAAGAAGATATTAAGGGCTAATTACCAGTAAGCAGAAAAATCAAAGTTCAATTAGTGATATGAAATGTTGATATTAGTTACACGAGTCCAAAAATGGTTTCGAAAACACAGTTATTGGAAACAATCAAAAACTTTGTTCTAGTCCCACACACACTAAACAAGATGTTACTAACATGGTTAAATCAAAGTGAAATAGAATTGTATGTGTTTTTAATGTAAAAGAAGTACCAAACTGGATCTACAATCGTAACATAAGCTCTTTTATGCTTGGCACCTCAAATGGAAAGTAGAAAACAAAAGATCTGGGGAAATCAAAGATAAAAATAATTTGGTTTATCAAACAATAAGGTGACTCAATAAGGCGTTTTGATTTTAATTCTGTTCTTATTTATATAGTGACCATAGGTTACTGATATGTAGACCAGGTTAGACTTACAAGTGCGTTTTCCGTTACATCAGAATATACTGAGAGCAGTAGAAGAGAGGATAATAAAATCTGAACAGTCCACTCCATTACAGAACATATAATATCACAGTATCAATTATTTTACTGTGAACAGTGTAAAATTCATAACTGAAAAGGGTGCTACAGAAGGTGGCTCTCATTTTGTCAGAACCTATTTCTTTAATTTTGAAAAAAAAAAAACATTTTACATTACTGAGCAGGTTTATGCAGCAATGGATTTTATTTGACTTAATTTTGTTTTACAGATTATATTTTACTGTCAACTGGTATAAAACTGAATATTGTCTCAGTACTTAACTCTGATAACATCTTGAATCATGAGAAAGAAGGTTACAAATGCAACTGCTGAACCAGTGGCAGGCAACTGAACAAGCAGCAGTCAGTAATGGATAAAGTCGCCAGAGAAGTAAACAGAAAGAAAGGAAGAATAAAAACAGTTAAAAAATTCATTTTAATTATTTAATTACAAATTCTAGCATCAGTTCCAAATTACACATATCAGATGATTTACAATCAGTGCTTACCATTTCTAAACGAAATTTACCGTATTGTGGATGTCTTACAGTATTAATTAATTTAGTTAACCGGTGTTCAGCTTACAAGGACATCTTCAGCCCAAATAAATAATGTGGAACATCCTCAGTTCTGTGTTTATCATTTTTAAATATTGTTGTTCTACAAAATCGTTTAAGAAGAAAAATTTGTTAAGGCTTTCGTGGCCAGTTGTTGACAAAGTGCCTACTGGCTTCTGTCTCGGGTTCATCGGCGGAAGTTCGTCTGATGCTTCTATTGATGTTTCGCCAGCACGAATGGCTGGCACTGTCACAGTTTAAGAAAAATCAGTTAGCAGTTTTATGCTCTTTTTCCATCATGAAATAATGATCTAAAATCCACAGACTATGTTAGAATTGAAGCTCTTGATGTAAGCAACAGAATCATGCCTTTTGGAAACAGTGTCGATTTACAGCACGTGCACAAGAGGTGATCAGAGACAGAGAATATTAGTTAAAATATTGTAACGAAAGTGGTATAGACTGAGATTCAGTACTTTCATAGATAAACCAATAAAATAGGAAAAAATAAATTATGTGTAGTATCAAGACGACAAGAAATTTAATCTAGAAGGAACTAATACCCCAGGAAAATTACGAAAAAGTGGGGAAATAATTTTAAAATTTCTTAAACTAAGTGAAAGCACTAATAAGAGGTCTAAAAGTAACAAAGGGGTGTAAAAGTAAGAAACAGAAAAGTTACCCCCCCCCCCCCTGGAGAATGAGCATACCTCTTCCCCACCCATCAAATCCCCCCCACAAAAAGAAAGACGAAAGTAATGAGAAGTAGTAGAAATGAGAACAGCGACAAACTTAACATCAGGACTGATGATCACGAAGTAGATGAAGTTAAGGAATTCATCTACCAAGGCAGTAAAATAACCAATGACAGATGGAGCAAGGAGGACATCAAAAGCAGACTAGCATTTGCGGAAAGAGCTTTCCTGGCCAATAGAAGTCTACTAGTATCAAATATAGGCCTTAAATTCAGGAAGAAATTTCTGAGAACGTACGTCTGGAGTACAGCATTGTATGGCAGTGAAACATGGGGTGTGGGGAAACCGAAAAAGAAAAGAATCGAAGGATTTGAGATGTGGTGCTACAGATGAATGTTGAAAATTAGGTGGACTGATAAGTTAAAGAATGAGGAGTTTCTGCGCAGAATCGGAGAGGAAAGGAATGTGTGCAAAACAATGATTAAGAGAAGGGACAGGATGATAGGACATCTGTTAAGACGTGAGGGAATGACTTCCACGGTACAAGATGGAACTGTAGAGGGCAAAAACTGTAGAGGAAGACAGAGACGGGAATACATCTAGCAGATAACTGAGGACGTGAGTTGCAAGTGCTACTGTGAGATGAAGAGGTTGGCACAGGGAAGGAATTCGTGTTGCGCCGCATCAAATCAATCAGAAGACTGATGATCCAAAAAAAAAGCAAAAAAAAGTGAGGAGCTTTGCATTATTTACAACTTAGATGTGAAATTCAGCTAAGTCTTTCTTCTGCTTCTCCACAACTACTTGACTTCCATACATATAGAAATATATATGTAGCACACAAATATTAGTACAAAAATTAGAAGGTAAAATTAGAGAGAGAGAGAGAGAGAGAGAGAGAGAGAGAGAGAGAGATGACGAAGTGAAATCCTTTTTTAAAAGTCAGATTTATTGTTTCAGAACAATTCAGCTAGACAGGTTTTTGTTCTGTGTTAAGCACCTTGATATTCTTATAGGAACTAATATCTTTTGTCATGAAACTTGAGAAGTATTGTGGAATTAATCAACACTTACTATGTATAGTACATTTACAAGCCTCATCATACAACACTTACACAGCTCAAATACCACAATATCCGTTGAACAAATAAACCGTTGTATATAACTATTTACAAAAAGTCACGCTCGATAGCTTCTGTCAAATCACTCCAAGACACATAAGAGTGGCTGTGTTCAACAGCTTTGACACATTGTTATGCAGCATAAATCAGCCTTCACACACTTGTATTTTCTTCCACAACTGGTTGAAATCAAAAGTATGTTTTCTCATGGCCTGATGGTCGTTTCTTGTAAATGGGAAAGAGGGATAAGATTGATTCCCTTCAACCCTAGTTTCTAGTTTCCAAGGTGTTATCCGTTTTATTGAACATTGATGAATTTTAAAATAAATATAAAAATTTAAACTTACTTTACTTTTTTTAATTTAGTTTTCCCCATCATCTGTTTACTTGAAACATAATAAAATGACAAAAAAAGAGTTGATAATGTGGGTGACTATTGCATAGATTGAAAAACATATAACCGTAACAAAAATTTATATATCAGTCTCCCATGTTTACTTTCCACCCTAGGTTCGGAAGGTGTTTTAAAAACAGTAGGCTCATTATAATGATTTCAACAATACTGAAGACGTAACAAATTTCATGAAGTTAAAAATATACGAAATACTATGATAGACTTATTTACTCTTCACATTTGCATAATTGATTAAGCAATAAAATCTGCAGATATTATGGATTAACGATTGTCCGGTTGAGGGCATATGCGACACTCATCGGTGAAGAGAACGTGATGCCATTCCTGAGCGGTCCATTCGGCATGATGTTTGGCCCATCTCTACATCGCTGCATGGTGTCGTGGTTGCAAAGATGGAACTCGCCACGGACGCCGGTAGGAAAATTTCGCATCATGCAGCCAATTGCGCATGGTTTGAATTGTAATACGACGTCCTGTGGCTGCACGAAAAGCATTATTTAACGTAGTGGCGTTTCTGTCAGGATCCCTCCGAGCCATAATCCGTAGGTAGCGGTATCCACTGCAGTAGTAGCCCTTGGGCGGCCTGAGCGAGGCATGCCATCGACAGTTCCTGTCTGTCTGTATCTCCTCGATGTTCGAACAACACTTGACACTTCCCTTGCTGAGAGCCCTTCCTGGCACAAAGTAATAATGCGGACGCTATCGAACTGCGGTATTGACCGTCAAGGCATGGTTGAACTACAGACAATACGAGCCGTGTGCCTCCTTCCTGGTGGAAGAACTGGAACTGATCGGCTGTCGGACCCCCTCCGTCTAATAGGCGCTGTATATGCATTGTTGTTTCAATCTTTGGGCGGGTTTAGTGACATCTCTGAACAGTCAGAGGGACTGTGTCTGTGATAAAATATCCATAGTCAACTTCTATCTTCAGGAGTTCTGGGAACTGGGGTGATGCAAAACTTTTTTTTTGATGTGTGTGTATAATTCAACCTTCTTTGCAGCTGGTGAATACAGATTTCTTTCAATGATGCAACATTTTTGTCGTCTGTCTCAGATCTATTAGTTTATATCTAAAGATTATGGGTTAACCTCACTGTAGGTTCATACTTTTCCATACCATGGACATAAACGCATCTTAGCTACAAACAGCATATTACTGAGAAACTTTTCTGTAAATTAAGATAGAAGCTCCACTGAGGGAGAGAATTTCTTGTCAATTAGTGAAATATGTTTATATGATGTTACTTTGGCATCAATGCCCTGGTACCATAGGTTACAGCAGAATGCACAGTTATCATTGATCTCTGCTCAACCGTTACAGTGCCTGTGCTACAGTTCTCCAAAACACGATTTGATTTGTTCACATATAGTCGACTGTGGACTGTAAATCTTTCCAGAGCCTACAAATTATGGAAGGTAGAATATTACAAAGAAATCAAGTAAATTAAAATGTAAATAAAACTCAGTGATACAAGTAATTATGAGAACAAGCAGCCAAGTGAGTGAAGAGGCACTGAACTTAGCACAGAACTGAAATAAGGTGCACTGCATATGTGGCTACTTATTAGTTACGTAGCTGTCCCTATTAGTCAGATTTAGTGTAGCCATTTCCGTTTATCTTTTTATAACAGACGTAGATTATTAAAATTATCGTAAGAATGTTTTGTTTATTCTGAGAATTGGACATTAAAAGAGATGCCTTTATACGTGGTGATTCAACAAAAACATGTGCTGTATTATTACGTAGAGGGCTATGGACAACGGAACGTGATTATCGGCAAATGACTGAAGACAAAAGGTTTTGTGGACGATTTTTTTAAATCGAACGATATAGTTTATTCCACTGAATGAAGTATTTATTTAAATCGGCCGATGTACTTTTTTCTAGAACTTTCGAAAGATCTTGAAACTGTGAGTACAGTCATATGATTGTTAATGTTGACGTTGAAGCTTTCCAGAAAAGTATCTGTTAATGCGTTGAAGGTAAAGATAAGGCAACCTGCATCGGCTTTTCCGATGTCCGCCAGCTGGTGTTCTCATGTCAGGCTTCATCGTTGCAAGCAACAACACGATATAAGATAAGAGGTATTTCAGCTTGGCTCCATTTTACGCGGCATAAATACAGAAACTCTTACGACTGTTGCAAATGAAACTATTCTAATTCTTAGCATATCAGATGAGTCTAAGGAAAATTATGCAAAATGTTTGTCCATAGTCCTGTTTAAATAGATTTTGTGGAAACAGATAAACACTCGAGTGGCTTAATGAAGCGGCAGAGGCTTGTATGAGAGCCCACGCTAACAGCCGATTCCTTGCCTCTCGATTTTAGCACATTTCTGGGATAATCTTGGAAAATGTTTCAATTAACATTAACAAGCCTTACATCACAGTACTCTTCTTTCCAACAGCTTTAGAATAATGTATTACAATGTAGATCGGTCCATTAAAAATAGGCAACATAGTTAATTCAGTATCTTGCTTGAAACAGTAGTCCATGGTATTACCTATAATCTTACCTGCAAGATTTCATAAACTCAAAAGAAGATTTAACTCCTTACAGAAACTGCACAAAAAGTTGGTCCCTTGATACCTTTTGAAAAGACAGAAAACGTGACCTACAATAAACAAGCACCAAAATTCAAGGAGACGAATATGGCGAAATCGAACGTGTTCCACAGTTTGAAATCATTCAAGAAAATGGATTCAATAGATTAAATTAGATGCCAAAACACGGAAACTGCATAACAGCTTACCCAAAATTTCTGCAAGAAGAAATATATGTGCAAGCACACAAAAGGAAGATGTCGCCACACAGCAAGTAAACAAGAACGCCACTATTTCGAGAAACACTAAATTTGAACGGTTAAACAGACACTGAAAACTCTGAGAAAAAGGAACGCAAAATCGTAAGAAAGAATCTTCGTTCAAAACTTGTGAAGAAAAGTACATATTTTAACGCAAACAGGAAATCAAAGCACAAATATCCATACTGAAATTAGAAAAGCAAATTAAGATTCTATGGAGACATGAAAGAATAGCCCGACAGACTTTAAAAAAAGTAGGATTCCTTAACGACAGGAATAAAACCGAAACGGACACGATAAACGGACATGGACATGGCTCTGAGCACTATGGGACTTAACAGCTGAGGTCATTAGTCCCCTAGAACTTAGAACTACTTAAACCTAACTAACCTAAGGACATCACACACATCCATGCCCGAGGCAGGATTCGAACCTGCGACCGTAGCAGTTGCGCGGTCTTGGCTCTTATACATGTTGCATATTACCCATTCTCCTTATAGCTTACGTCAGTTTTCCTCAGAGTTTCGAAGATTTTTGCACCGTTTTACATTATCGAATGCTCCTTTTAGGTCGATAGATCCTACGAACATGTTTTGCTTTTTATATAGCATTGCTCTGATTATCGACCGCAACGCGAGAATTCCCTTTCTGGTACCTTTACCTTTCCTAAAGCCAAACTGATAGTCATCTAACACATATTGAGTTTTCTTTTCGATCCCTATGTGTTTCCATTCTTCTGCCTTCTATAACTTCCCGAAAACCTCTTTTCGATATCTTGATCTGAATACGAATGAAAAGTGATGCAAGTGTTAGAAGGTGAGTGTACATCGGAGGTGAGGGTACCATCTGGAGTACCGCAGGGAAGTGTGGTAGGTCCGCTGTTGTTTTCTATCTACATAAATGATCTTTTGGATAGGATGGATAGCAATGTGCGGCTGTTTGCTGATGATGATGTGGTGTACGGGAAGGTGTCATCGTTGAGTGACTGTAGTAGGATACAAGATGACTTGGACAGGATTTGTGATTGGTGTAAAGAATGGCAGCTAACTCTAAATATAGATAAATGTAAATTAATGCAGATGAATAGGAAAAAGAATCCTGTAATGTTTGAATACTCCATTAGTAGTGTAGCGTTTGACACAGTCACGTCGATTAAATATTTGGGCGTAACTTTGCAGAGCGATATGAGGTGGGACAAGCATGTAATGACAGTTGTGGGGAAGGTGGATAGTCGCTTTCGGTTCGTTGGTAGAATTTTGGGAATATGTGGTTTATCTGTAAAGGAGACCGCTTATAAAACACTAATACGAACTATTCTGGAGTACTGCTCGAGCGTTTGGGATCCCTATCAGGTCGGATTGATGGAGGACATAGAAGCAATTCAAAGGCGGGCTGCTAGGTTTTGATCATCACGTAAGTGTTACGGAAATGCTTGAGGAACTCGGGTGGAAGTCTCTAGAGCAGGGCTTCCCAACCTTTTCAGCTGGCGGACCCCTTCTTCAGTCAAAAATCCATGGCGGACCCCTAATCGTCAAGAGCACAGTAACTTTAACTTTCAGAGCGAAACCCATGGGAACTGAAAGCTTCTTAATGCAAGTGCCATGTTCCAAATGAACCCCCCCCCCCCCCCCAAAGTATGAATAGTCTTTGGTTTAGAGATGAATCAAAACAACTTGAAACCAACGATCCAACTTGAATTCCCACTGTATCCAGACACTTGCTAGTGGATTTGCTCCCTTTTTCCAACACACTATAGCCTGATTAAAATTACTTTGTAATTGACATTTCACACGTTGGAGCTGCCTTCCTCCAAGAGCAATCAACGTCACGTCCAAACTGTTCGCTGATTGGTCGACGAAGCTCGCTCCGCGCATGCGAAAAAGGTTTCAACGCATCTAGCGCCGTGAGCCGGCGCACAAACGACCCCCGTATTGCCGCGAAACAGTCGATCAGAGAAACCGCATTCTCCGGCTCTAAACTGTGTGTGCGTTCTCGCTTAAGAACCGCAAAGGCTGCTTGGGAATACGACCTGAAGTAAAAGAAAACATGTTTTTCACACGAAAAAAGAAAATAGTGATGAATATGATTTTCACATCTTCATTCAAAAATTTTACTCATTATTTTACACGATTTGGTGAAAGGGGGCTGCGGACCCCCTAGAAAGAGCCGGCAGACCCCCAAAGGGTCCGCGGACCACACGTTGGGTAGCCCCGCTCTAGAGGAAAGGAGGCGTTCTTTTTGTGAATCGCTACTGAGGAAATTTGGAGAACCAGCATTTGAGGCTGACTGCAGTACAATTTTACTGCCGCCAACTTACATTTCGCGGAAAGACCACAAAGATAAGATAAGAGAGATTAGGGCTCGTATAGAGGCCTGTAGGCAGTCATTTTTCCCTCGTTCTGACTGGGAGGGGAACAGGGAGAGAAGATGATAGTTGTGGTACGAGGTACCCTCCGCCACACACCGTATGGTGGATTGCGGAGTATGTACACTCCTGGAAATGGAAAAAAGAACACATTGACACCGGTGTGTCAGACCCACCATACTTGCTCCGGACACTGCGAGAGGGCTGTACAAGCAATGATCACACGCACGGCACAGCAGACACACCAGGAACCGCGGTGTTGGCCGTCGAATGGCGCTAGCTGCACAGCATTCGTGCACCGCCGCCGTCAGTGTCAGCCAGTTTGCCGTGGCATACGGAGCTCCATCGCAGTCTTTAACACTGGTAGCATGCCGCGACAGCGTGGACGTGAACCGTATGTGCAGTTGACGGACTTTGAGCGAGGGCGTATAGTGGGCATGCGGGAGGCCGGGTGGACGTACCGCCGAATTGCTCAACACGTGGGCCGCGAGGTCTCCACAGTACATCGATGTTGTCGCCAGTGGTCGGCGGAAGGTGCACGTGCCCGTCGACCTGGGACCGGACCGCAGCGACGCACGGATGCACGCCAAGACCGTAGGATCCTACGCAGTGCCGAAGGGGACCGCACCGCCACTTCCCAGCAAATTAGGGACACTGTTGCTCCTGGGGTATCGGCGAGGACCATTCGCAACCGTCTCCATGAAGCTGGGCTACGGTCCCGCACACCGTTAGGCCGTCTTCCGCTCACGCCCCAACATCGTGCAGCCCGCCTCCAGTGGTGTCGCGACAGGCATGAATGGAGGGACGAATGGAGACGTGTCGTCTTCAGCGATGAGAGTCGCTTCTGCCTTGGTGCCAATGATGGTCGTATGCGTGTTTGGCGCCATGCAGGTGAGCGCCACAATCAGGACTGCATACGACCGAGGCACACAGGGCCAACACCCGGCATCATGGTGTGGGGAGCGATCTCCTACACTGGCCGTACACCACTGGTGATCGTCGAGGGACACTGAATAGTGCACGGTACATCCAAACCGTCATCGAACCCATCGTTCTACCATTCCTAGACCGGCAAGGGAACTTGCTGTTCCAACAGGACAATGCACGTCCGCATGTATCCCGTGCCACCCAACGTGCTCTAGAAGGTGTAAGTCAACTACCCTGGCCAGCAAGATCTCCGGATCTGCCCCCCATTGAGCATGTTTGGGACTGGATGAAGTGTCGTCTCACGCGGTCTGCACGTGCAGCACGAACGCTGGTCCAACTGAGGCGCCAGGTGGAAATGGCATGGCAAGCCGTTCCACAGGACTACTTCCAGCATCTCTACGATCGTCTCCATGGGAGAATAGCAGCCTGCATTGCTGCGAAAGGTGGATATATACTGTACTAGTGCCGACATTGTGCATGCTCTGTTGCCTGTGTCTATGTGCCTGTGGTTCTGTCAGTGTGATCATGTGATGTATCTGACCCCAGGAATGTGTCAATAAAGTTTCCCCTTCCTGGGACAATGAATTCACGGTGTTCTTATTTCAATTTCCAGGAGTGTATGTAGATGTAGATGTAGATGTAGAGCTTTAGCCTGTGTATAACAAAATGTTTGCATAGATCAATAACAGCTTGTTGTACCGAGCAATAAGATGCATTGCGATCAGCTGAGATGGAAAGCACACGTGCTGCGCTACGCAGACGGCTGCTGACTTTATCTGGATCCCATTACGCGCAAACCAGGCGCGATCGCTGGGCCGCCGTCCCAGAAGCCGGGAGATCAGCGGCAATTGTGGCCACTTGGTTCGCTGATGAGGCTGGCGCGTGACGTGTGCCTGTCACTGCATAATTAGCGTCATCCGTCAATGAGATACCCTGCGGACAGGCGGACGGGCAGCGCCGCGAACCGCGCGTCTCACGCACGTGATAAACTGCCGCGCGCTGCCGTTCCGGAAATGACGTGGAACCCTCAGGAACGAAAATCTAATCGGTTTTTAGTAGCATTGACGACTACAGCACGCAATTAGCATTCTGAAATTAGCATTTCGTTGCCCAGTAAATCGACTACTCTAATCCGAAACTGCAGTTCGCTCTGTGTTATTGTAAACCGTTTGACGGCATGAATAAAAGCAGATTAATATTACTTTTTGACAGTATATATGAGAGCAGATTAATGACGCATTATCAGTTTAGTTTAAAAAGTATTAAGCACCTATTGATTTACACGTGTTTGGACTCCATGGACTCCATGGACTCCATGGACTAAATTATTTGTAAAAATACACAGCAACAACCTCAGTTTGTACTTTACTAGCTGGTATACGTTGCTGCCATAGAAGAAGTAATAGTGGAAATGTCCAGAATGAGATTTTCACTCTGCGGCGGAGTGTGCGCTGATATTAAGCTTCCTGGCAGATTAAACTGTGTGCAGGACCGAGACTCAAACTCTGGACCTTTGCCTTTCGCGGGCAAGTGCTGTACCAACTGAGCTACCCAAGCACGACTCACGCCCCGTCGTCACAACTCTACTTCTGCCAGTACCTCGTCTCCTACCTTCCAAACTTTAGAGAAGCTCTCCTGCGAATCTGCCAGGAAGTGTCAGTGGAAATGTCGTTTGAAATTTGAAAGGATTACCTTATTTAATTATAAGTGATAAAAAGAATGGATTTATTTTAGTGCCGAGAAGGAATACATTTATTAAAAGTCTAGACCTATAAAGGAGCAGTATAAATGATATAATCGTCCTTGAATTTTGAAAGTGGGCATTTACTGATCTTGGAAAGCTTTGCCGATTCCAAAACATGTCATTTGAAACGCTGAATGTTCTGCAAGAAGTGTCCGGTATCACGTGGGCCGCGCGAAAGCAAGGACAAGAGTGGATCAGGTGGCGGATGCAATGTCGGCAGTTGAACTTTGCAATTCGCGTAGCACATTCCTGGTGTTTCATTGTTGAACTTGAGTGAACCCCAGCTCCCATATACCTTATCCATTGTGTCGATATTGACACGGGGATGGAAATTGCAATCGTAGTTGACATCAAATTAAAATACAGCAAGATTCAAATCAACAAGTACTGTTCCTCGAGATCGACTGGCTTTTGAATGTTCTCTCCCAGCTGTCGCTCCATGTTGGTCTTTTCATTCTAATACACGTGAACACTCTATTCGTAAAAGAACTGCTTCAGTCCTTGCTACATGTTGGTCTTGCGATTGTGATCCACGTGATAGGATAACACTTCATCTATTTTAATTCTTGCTCCATGTTGATCTTGAGATCCTAATTGCTCGCTGGTCGTTTCTCGTTTCTTTCAGAAGCTGGAATTCGCTAAGTTCGAAGTGCTGCGCTGGTAGTTGCGACCGAACCGCTGAATCTTTCCATCAGTAAATGGGGTATGTTCTCCACTGACGGAATGACCCACTTCCCAATTCCGTATGTATAAAACCAATACGGACTTGTAGCTGTCACGCCTTTGCGCTTACTGCTACGTATTTTGACTGTAAATAGCTCAGTCCCAATGGTAAGAGGCAGTAGTGAATTCACATAGTTAATATTTGAATCCAGCACAGCTGCCACAAGCTCAGCTCACTTTTACTCCACTCCTACCCTCGCCATTGCACCACATTAACTAGGTGCTACGTGGACCTTGCTAAATTCACTTGCGTATACATTTTTGACCGTTACTCGCCAGTATTTACCTAATGATTAGTACACTCCTAACCGGATTATTTCCCTAAGAGCTGTGATGATTGAACGGGTTCGATCCACGGCCTACAGTGCCCTACAGTTCACACGGTAACACTGCCTACCTGACCCACTTAACTTGGTAGTGAGCTTATGTATCCAATCACCACTGCTAGCAGCAGTGGATAATCCTATCAGCACGACGAGAGCAGCAGACTTACCGTCGAATCCTCCTGAAAATACTTATAACTACGGTCGCCAGCTCTGAAGGAGCAAAAGAATAAATCAATTTTTGGGCTCGTTTCAAAGTGAAATGGCTTGAGTTGAATTTAAACTTAATTCAGAATATTACTATTTCTGATCATTCTAGATGATTCTACAAAGCAAATACTCTCTCAATTTCTGTGAGTTGGCTTGGTAATTACTACCAAGACAGTTTATGCAACTTCGGTTAACAAAATTCTATCCTTCAACTTATTTAATGATTTTGGATATTACTCTTTGGACCATTGATACAGAATCAGTTAAGTGACTTTACTTGAAAGGTTGCTCAGAAAAATTTAAGTAACTGTAAATAGGCGACTCATTCCGGTGTGACCATTGCTCTTTTCAACATTCTTATACACTAAAGTATTCTACAACCAAAAGAATTGTAAATGAAAGAGGCGATGGTGGCCTCAGTCTGATTTCACTATACTATGTTTGAGGTTACTACACTTTACAATGAACAACATGCGTCGTAATTTTACTCATTACTATATTCTGTCCTCTGCACTTGCATAAAAGAAAACTGGTATTCTCCTTTTACATGTATACAAAGTTCGACTTAACAATTGCAAGCAGTCTTGCCTTGGGTAGACGTGTCGGTGCTGGTGGTGAGATGCACGTGGCTAACGCAGCTCTTCACGCCTCATGCCCTTAATGGCGGCTGGAACTACGAGCAGTAGCACTCGTATAAGCTACTGCACGTCCGCCATAAATTCTGGGCGCAGGAACTCTTACAATCAGCCCCAGTGACATAGAGGCGGCTTCGACAACCATTCGTCGCGTTCTACTCCACAAACGGCGACGATATTCGCCTCTCCGCTGTTGCACAATCACTTTTGCGTGAGCACAGTTACGCACGTCCGATCACGTCAACACTCCCCAGGCCATTTTATTGTTCAGTCCCTGTGTCTCCAGCTACCCCTAGCTATGCTCGTATCAACAAGAGTGGGGGCGTTCCCCTACCACCTTTTTACCGAAATCATTTAGTATTTAAGAATATTTATATTTACTACCCTGGAGTCCATACCAGTCATAATAATTTACTACTAGCGTTTTACAACATTAAATTATACAGTAATAACTTATAATTACCAAGAAAAAGAATACATTTGACTCTGAGAGCTTAGTGCATTGTCTGACAGCGCTAATTCCCAGTTTCGCCAATAGATGGCATCAGGGTGCACTCCCTGGCAGTCTCACACAAGCGCGCCCGTTTCAGACGCGCGGGCTCCAAATTACTGTCAGCCCACCATCATTTCAGTTCCGTTACATAGTTCTTCCACGGTCTAATACAAACAGTCTCGACAATCTCTGACGAGAAAATTGTTACCGTTGGACAGCTCGATTGACACTAACGCTCCAAGCGGCGAGGAAGCGTACAATCAAATGAATTGTTAGGATAACGTTCGTTATTAATTTTTTCTACGTAATAAACGAAAAAATGTTGTATTTTTACATTCCATGCGTTAGTAAATTACCAAGAGACATGCATTATCGTGAAATACATTTAAAAACAACCGAATAAGATTGATTCACGACGAAATAGTTTCGAATACGGGTATATCAGCAGCTTATTCCGCTGAAAGCAAGACAATATAAACACATATTTCATGCATGAGGAGGGTATACCTCTTTTTTTGTCTGTTGTTAATATGAGAGACACTTTCCTTGAGACTTAAAATTTTTTTATAGGGTCCAACTATTCACCCATTGTCACACTTCACTCGACTTCCAAATACACATATGTTGTTGTTGCTGTCTTCAGTCCTGAGACTGGTTTCATGCAGCTCTCCGTGCTACTCTATCCTGTGCGAGCTTTTTCATCTCCCAGTACTTACTACAACCTACATCCTTCTGAATCTGCTTAGTGTATTCATCTCTTGGTCTACCTCTAAGATTTTTACCTTCCACAAGGCCCTCCAATGCTAAATTTGTGATCCCTTGATGCCTCAGAACATGTCCTACCAACCGGTCCCTTCTTCTTGTCAAGTTGTGCCACAAACTCCTCTTCTCCCCAATTCTATTCAATACCTCCTCATTAGTTATGTGATCTACCCATCTAATCTTCAGCATTCTTCTGTAGCACCACATTTCGAAAGCTTCTATTCTCTTCTTGTCTAAACTATTTATCGTCCATGTTTCACTTCCATACATGGCCACACTCCATACAAATAAATTCAGAAACGACTTCCTGACACTTAAATTGAAAGGGTACAGTACCGCCCGACATTGAAAATAGGTACAACATACTTCATTATTTTTGTCAGAACAACACATTTTTTTTGTAAAGTAACTCAATTTCAATTAATACAGCGAAGCCGGATACCAGTGTGGGAAAGAATGACAATTTATTTATTTAATTGATCACATGTGCACTCCCACAAAGTAAATCCCTACATCCAGTTTGATGAGATCTGTGAAATGAATGAATGTATGGTCGTCTGCTAACCGCAGATAGTGAATGTGAATATATGATCATCTTTGAGACGATCCTTTGGTGGGACCAAAGACATGAAACTTACCTGAGCTTTGAGCGCCTGAAATGTGGCTGACCAATACAGTAGCAAGGTGCTCCCCCACTTCAGCAGAGGTGCGAGAGGACCTCGAGAACGGCCATGTTTCAGCACTCTGCCGCTGGATCTTGTGCTGTTATGAGCTGTTTTAGTTGTGCTCCGTAATGACGAAAGAGTGGAGACATGGTATGCATGTGGAATATTTAAGAGTAGTTTGAAATAATAATTTCTCTATTTCAGGAACTTTTGTAGGGAGAATTAAATGTCAGGCAGGTAATATTAATGGGATTGTAGTAATCTTCGGAAGTGACCAACGGTCACAATGAAACCACGTGTAGCAATAAGTTGAAATACTTCCGTGTGCTTAAGTTAAGCTGAATTACTAGCGTGTGTACAATAAGTTGAAATATTTAAGAAACAGCGTGTGTACCATAAGTTGAAATATTTAAGAAATGGCGTGTGCAGGACTTGAAATTAGAGACGAGTACTTCCACGTGGTGAGTACTGTGTGAGTCTCAATCTGTGTATGAGACAAAAGATAAAGAGAAGTACTCGTCCATGGTATCAGTTGAGGACTCGCGTGTGTGATGAATATGTTCTTAATATTACTTTGCGTGATATGATTCCGGGTGACGCTAGATTCAAACTCTGAGAGAGAAGCAAGGTGAGTCGGCCGTCTATCCAGCAACACCACTTGGCTTGCATTGCACAGGAAGACGTGCATATATCTCCAGAGTTCATAGTAGGAAAGTAGAATTACGAAGTGGGGCAGTGTCGTGTGAAACTGGGATAAATATTAATTGAAGTGGGAAAGCTGAAAGTGATAATGTTGTGACTATTACCTGTGTAGTATTTCATATTGTAGTGTGGTGTATGTCATGTAATTTGGGTATGTGTGGTTTGCATGGGAGAGTAGCGAGGTAGTTTCAAAAGATTAGTGGGTTATGCTTGTTCCTTCTGTACCGCTCGGTCTGTAGGAAAGTTTCGTGATGATGATTGTGAGAGTCGAAGTGTGAGAAATAATAAAAGATCCACCATCCTATCCAGAAAGTGCACAGTAGCGTTAAATAATTACGAGACCATAATATAGAGATTCACCAATGTAAAGTCATGCCCACTGGGCGGAATTTCTCATGTGTTATTGTTGTAGGTTATAGAATTTGTGTGTTTAGGTTATAGAATTTATAGTGAAAAGAAAAAGATTGGTGGACTTTTCCTTCGAATTGTATGTTGTCATGATGTCCCGAATTTATAATGTGTGCGCCATTCATATTCAGTGCAGTGGCCACGTGTTGATAAAAGCCGTTAAATAAAAGACAAAGAAAATGTGGTATTGCCAGTGCGTAGTGAACAGTCTGAGTTCTGTAAATCACTGAGAGTCAGATGTGCGTTTCCGTTGCGTATTACTCATACGGGAGGATAATTGGTAACTTAATTGTGAGTACGAGAGTTCATGTTACTCGATAAATAAGAATGAATCCACTCGCTTGGTAGACCACTCATCTTGCAGGCCTGACTGCTTGATGCCACAGTATGAGCAAGGCATGTGGGTGCCTCTCAAAATATATACTCGATGTTGACAAATTTCTCTTCTTCAGAAACGCTTTCCTTGCCATTGCCAGTCTACATTTTATACCCTCTCTGCTTCGACCGTCATCAGTTATTTTTCTCCCCAAATAGCATAACTCCTTTACGACTTTAAGTGTCTCATTTCCTAATCTAATTCCCTCAGCATCACCCGAATTAATTTGACTACATTCCATTATCCTCGTTTTGCTATTGTTGATGATCATCTTATACCCTCCTTTCAAGACACTGTCCATTCCGTTCAACTGCTCTTCCAAGTCCTTTGCTGTCTCTGACAGAAATACAATGTCATCGGCGAACATCAACGTTTTTATTTCTTCTCCATGGGCTTTAATACCTACTCCGAATTTTTCTTTTGATTCCTTTACTCCTTGCTCAATATACAGATTGAATAACATCGGGGACAGGCTACAACCCTGTCTCACTCCCTTCCCAACCACTGCTTCCCTTTCATGCCCCTCGACTCTTATAACTGCCATCTGCTTTCTGCTACAAATTGTAAATAGCCTTTCGCTCCCTGTATTTTACCCCTGCCACCTGCAGAATTTGAAAGAGAGTATTCCAGTCAACATTGTCAAAAGCTTTCTCTATGTCTACAAATGCTAGAAATGTAGGTTTGCCTTTCCTTAATCTAATTTCCAAGATAAGTCGTAGGGTCAGTATTGCCTCACGTGTTCCAACATTTCTGCGGAATCCAAACTGATCTTCGCCGAGGTCAGCTTCTACCAGTTTTTCCATTCGGATGTAAAGAATTCGCGTTAGTATTTTGCAGCTGTGACTTATTAAACTGATAGTTCGATAATTTTCACATCTGTCAACCCCTGCTTTCTTTGGGATTGGAATTATTATATTCTTCTTGAAGTCTGAGGGTAATTCGTCTGTGTCATACATCTTGCTCACCAGATGGTAGAGTTTTGTCAGGGCTGGCTCTCCCAATGCCGTCAGTAGTTCCAATGGAATGTTGTCTACTCCCGGGGCCTTGTTTCGACTCAGTTTTTTCAGTGTTCTGTCAAACTCTTCACGCAGTATCGTATCTCCCATTTCATCTTCATCTACATCCTCTTCCATTTCCATAATATTGTCTTCAAGTACATCGCCCTTGTATAGACCCTCTATATACTCCTTCCAACTCTCTGCTTTCCCTTCTTTGCTTAGAACTGGGTTTCCATCTGAGCTCTTGATATCCGTACAAGTGATTCTCTTTTCTCCAAAGGTCTCTTTTATTTTCCTGTGGGCAGTAACTATCTTACCCCTAGTGAGACAAGCCTCTACATCCTTACATTTGTCCTCTAGCCATCCCTGCTTTGCCATTTTGCACTTCCTGTCAATCACATTTTTGAGACGTTTGTATTCCTTTTTGCCTGCTTCATTTACTGCGTTTTTATATTTTCTCCTTTCATCAATTAAATTCAATATTTCTTCTGTTACCCAAGGATTTTTATTAGTTTTCGTCTTTTTACCTACTTGATCCTCTGTTGCCTTCAGTATTTCATTCCTCAATGCTACCCATTCTTCTTCTACTGTATTTCTTTCCCCCATTCCTGTCAATTGTTCCCTTATGCTCTTCCTGAAACTCTGTACAACCTCTGGTTTAGTCAGTTTATCCAGGTCCCATCACCTTAAGTTCCCACCTTTTTGCCGTTTCTTCAGTTTTAATCTACAGTTCATAACCAATAGATTGTGGTCAGAGTCGACATCTGCCCCTGGAAATGTCCTACAATTTAAAACCTGGTTCCTAAATCTCTGTCTTACCTGTATATAATCTATCTGATACCTTTTAGTATCTCCAGGGTTTTTCCATGTATACAACCTTCTTTCATGATTCTTAAACCAAGTGTTAGCTATGATTAAGTTATGCTCTGCGTAAAATTCTACCAGGCGGCTTTCTCTTTCATTTCTTAGACCCAATCCATATTCACCTACGATGTTTCCTTCTCTTCCAGTCACCCATGACCATTAAATTTCAGTCTCCCTTCACTACCTGAATAATTTCTTTTATCTCATCATACATTTCATCAATTTCTTCGTCCTCTGCAGAGCTAGTTGGCATATAAACTTGTACTACTGTAGTAGGCATGGCTTCCGTGTCTATCTTGGCCACAATAATGCGTTCACTGTGCTGTTTGTAGTAGCTTACTCGCACTCCTATTTTTTATTCATTATTAAACCTACTCCTGCATTTCCCCTGTTTGATTTTGTATTTATAACCCTGTATTCACCTGACCAAAATTCTTGTTCCTCCTGCCACCGAACTTCACTAATTCCCACTATATCTAACTTCAACCTATGCATTTCCTTTTTTAAATTTTATAACCTACCTGCCCGATTAAGGGATCTGACATTCCACGCTCCGATCCGTAGAACGCCAGTTTTCTTTCTCCTGATAACGACGTCCTCTTGAGTAGTCCCCGCCCGGAGATCCGAATGGGGGACTATTTCACCTCCGGAATATTTTACCCGAGAGGACGCCATCATCATTCAACCATACAGTAAAGCTGCATGCCCTCGGGAAAAATTACGGCTGTACTTTCGCCCTGCTTTCAGCCGTTCGCAGTACCAGCACAAGGGCTTTTAGGTTAGTGTTGCAAGGGCAGATCAGTCAATCATCCAGACTGTTGCCCTTGCAACTACTGAAAAGGCTGCTGCCCCTCTTCAGGAACCACACGTTTGTCTGGCCTCTCAACAGATACCCCTCAGTTGAGGGTGCACCTACGATACGGCTTTCTGTATCGCTGAGGCACGCAAGCTTCTCCACCAACGGCAAGGTCCATGGTCATGAGGGTACGAATACACATATATTTTTGTAAATTTAATTGCTTTTGCTTCAAAAGCGAATGTGTTGAAGGATCTTGCCATTTGTGGCTCGGATATAGTAACAATTGTGGCTTTGGTTTCTTCTGTGTTGGGAAACAGTTTTATTGCTTTCGACAATTTATTATCGTGTCCGTGTGGTGGCTTATTTGGTAGATGAAATAATATACGTCTTACATTCCACATAGCTTTCCTATGTTCCACATTCACTGATATAGCAGAATGTGCAGCGAACAAACCACTGCTCTCTTGGTTAAATATCCCACGTTTTTCTGCAAAGGGTCGGGCTTTATCGTCTTTACTAGTATTTTTTTGTTGTTAAAGGAAACGAAAATACTCAGCAAATGTCTATATGTTACAAGAGAATCATAAATAAAATGTGAAGTAATGTACCATTTCGTATCTCACAGGGCCCTTAGTAAACTAAAGAATGACAAATATGGTGAAATGTTTTAGTTATTGTCGATTTTTATGGCATTACACACACACACACACACAAACACATACACACTATTGGGAAAGCTATGTTGTCAATCAATTTCAACGTTTGTATTCGCAGTCATCCGATATCGTATTTATAAGTTTCGCTTGCTGACAGCTTGGTGTGCTGCTATCGTTATGAGTAAAAAAAATGAGACGGAGTGTACGATTGTTATGTTAGACTGTGAGTCTACTAAGTGACGGAAGTTTGGGAGACATATCTTCTGACCAAACATTTAACACGATATATGCTGGTATATCCAAAACATTGTTCGCCGATTCACTAAAATAACACAAAGATGACCGTTTGCACTGGAAAATCTCTGTAAAATATAACATTTATCGGCATCGGAATGAGTAAGACACAATAAAACGCTGGTCTGTTTGTTTCTTCGCATTAAAAAGTCTCACGACTTTAATGCACTTTCAGATACATTTGCAGGAACGACTAGTGCGTCACCTACTGTAAGTTAACTGCAGAATGGCTATAATCTTCGAAGAAGTGCAAGCAATAAGTTGATAAAGTTTAATCGCAATCGCATGAACTGTGTGGAAGTTCATAAAATACGAACAACTAACAAGTATTTATTTTGATATATTAGACGTACACCAAGGCGCGTTTAGGATTTTAACACATCATCAGCTGGCTTCATGAATTTATATAGTCGTTAGTGCAACGTTCAATCGACTGAATTTTGAGCGCTGCATCTCCCATGAAAGAATGGAAAAAGCAGAGTAAAAGTTCACATTTCCCCCAGTTACATTAAGTCGGACAAATTGTGACTACTCACCATCAGTCCATATGTGAAGCTAACATTATTTGTGTTATCGATATGAATGTGACGAATGAGCTACCATTTAGAAAGTTAAAGTACGATTCATTAATAAATATATGCACTTAAATATAAAACTCGGGAAAAGTTATACCTAAATGATTAACTTGTCCAAGGCAGTTATAGCGTTGAAGCACTGTTAATATGCAGGGTATTTGTTTTAACTTGAGGTAAGTGAATACGCTTCCTAGAAAACAACGCATTGTGTGAAAAAAAATGTTCTAGGGGAAAAGTAAATACCTGGGGTCAGCTTTATATTTTCAAATGGGTCACCCCCATTTATTTTTGCATAATTCGATTCTATGCAAACAATATGTACGGTTTACGTAGACTATCGTTTTCTGTTCATGCTTGATGGTACTGTAATCGACAAATATCAAGTGTGAATGTATTTCGAATTAAGAACAGCTGCATTTAATTCTACATTTCATTTTCGATGTAAATGTGTACTTTTGTGTTGTAACTGGCGATATTTATGTTCGAAATTTACCTTAGTGTTGCAAATTTCATTGTACTGAGAAGTGGTATACCACTCTCTCAATTTAACAACACTGTCAGTCAGATTAAAATTCATATTTTAGGTCTTGATCTTGGTGTTCCCCAGTACTACATATGCTATATGTGGTTAATGACTTCTTACGAGGGCTAACTGTGGACAGAATGTCGATATAACTTCATTTGTAATCTCTAGAAAACTTGAACTTGTACCCGAAGGTCCATAGTGGAGGTGACGGAGAACAGGGACAGAGATGAATTGGATGCCATAAATATTCATTGAAGCGACACGGCTGTGTGAATGATTCTGTTAAGCAGCACTCAGTGGATCTTACCTGCAGAGGGACTTCTGACCAAAGCCCTCTCCTTCTTCCGTTAGGGAAGGAAGGCTAGAACATTTCGCAGAACATTTTACCTCGGCTTGGCGGGGGCCCTTTGCGAAGGCGGTCAGGTGGCAGAAATTGGATGAAGGAATCCATTTCAGAGAGAATGCCATGTAGTGAGTCTATGTGCAAACGGAAGGTAAAATAGCTTCCTGCAGTCTCATGTTTAAGATGAAAGAGACTGATGGACGTGTTTCCTGGAGGCAAGATTGTAACTACTCATGAGGCCAGGAAGTCGCCAGGTTCTTATCGCGAGAGGCAAAAACATGTATTTCATGGGCACGACTGTCTGGGAAGCTTAAGTGCCTTCTTTCAGAAATTAGAAATCTTTGCCCCGGGAAGATTAGATCTCTCTGTAAATGAGGGACTGTGGTCCCATTTAGGTATGTAGATGTTTTTGCCAAAACTTAACCGGGCTTTCCGTGAGAATGACTCCTTCCTGGTCCAAAACCTTCTTTTTACAGACAAGAGGGATTTTGAGTCGCTGATTGGCTCCTCTCAGAATATGCAAAAATGGTTCAAATGGCTCTGAGCACTATGGGACTAAACATCTGAGGTCATCAATCCCTTAGAACTTAGAACTAGTTAAACCTAACTAACCTAAGGACATCACACACATCCATGCCCGAGGCAGGATTCGAACCTGCGACCGTAGCAGCAGCGCAGTTCCGGACTGAAGTGCCTAGAACCGGTCGGCCACAATGGCCGGAAACTTAAAACATTTTCTCTAAGTTGAAAATTTTCACGTTACAAAGAGAACCACAATTCATTACACCCCAAGTCATGGATTGCCCACTATGGTAGGGTACTACCCAAGTCATGGCCACTAGTATACTAATTGCAATTGGTCTGTGGACATCTGGAAGACTCAACAGCAGAGCATATGCATAGCGTTGCAGAAAATTGCCGCAGTTTCGGCTTATTCACAGAAGCTGCTGGTCACAGGACACCTTGAAAGGATTAAACAGGAGGTCATGTTAGGGAAGGATTACGAAGCTTTGGGGTGCCGCAGTCCGGTAAACTTTTTCGAGAGCTTGTCAACAAGAACTGTTAGCTGGACTAACGCTATAGTGATAAGGAGATAATGCGACACTTCTTCATGAAACCGCCATTGGTGTAACAGGAACAGCTCACTGGCAAATTTAATGACACAATAGAGTCATTCAAACCGCTCTACGAGAGACTTTGTCAACGAAGCACAAAACCCGAGGGACCGAATGAGACATAATGGACGAAATTCGTAAGATTGCATCTGGTGGAAATAGTGGTGGGCAAAACACAAATAGAAACTGGGTGACAAGAAGCCAGTATCAAGGCCAAAGTTGAATAATGAGACTCAGTGGAATGATAGAAGCAGACGGGGAATGTATGGCGGTCATTTACAAGAAAACAAAAATAACAACAAGTGCGAAATGCGAAATTCTAACAACTTCAAGCAGCCGGTCTGGAACTCACGGCAAATGACGATTAAAGGAGGGACTGGTAGGTAAAGTCCGCAATGTGATCACCAGATTGGCGTAGTAGAAATAAGACGACCTGCCACTTCAAACAGAAACCCCAGCAGAAGTCCGCGAAGGAATTGACAGTCAGCCGCTGCGGCCTCGTTACATCAAGTTATAGTTAAGAATCATTTCTTTCCAATTCATTTATGCACACATTTTGTGTATTGCTTTTTATTTGTTCGCACTTACACTTTTTGGATGATTTATTATTATAATTAGACGGTAAGATCTTCTTCTGTGACATCTGAACAATGAGTCTTGCGTATGTAGTTTTTGTACAGCATCTGCATTTTGATAGTTTACCACAAATTTGTGACATATTTGTAGCCTCTCGTGTTTCACAGGTAGAAATTTATTTCGTGGATGGGAATGTGATGATCTCTTGGCGGAAACCTTTTGGGTATACAGAGTGTTACAAAAAGGTACGGCCAAACTTTCAGGAAACATTCCTCACACACAGATAAAGAAATGATGTTATGTGGACATGTGTCCGGAAACGCTTAATTTCCATTCACCGCCAGTTGGCCCAATTGAAGGAAGGTAATGTTGACTTCTGTGCTTGTGTTGACATGCGACTCATTGCTCTACAGTACTAGCATCAAGCACATCAGTACGTAGCATCAACAGGTTAGTGTTCATCACGAACGTGGTTTTGCAGTCAGTGATTAATGTGATTTGAAGAGAAGTAATAAAATGAGCTCTAACATGGAAAGTAAGCGTTTCCGGACACATGTCCACATAACATATTTTCTTTCTTTGTGTATGAGGAATGTTTCCTGAAAGTTTGGCCGTACCTTTTTGTAACGCCCTGTATAATGAAACTGGTCGGTGTAATGCTTGAGCCTCGCTGTATTATAACTTGTCATGCCACATCAAAGGTATTTATTGGAGCAAAGTGAAATTTGCATATTTTGCTCAGAAATAATTACACAAGTTTCGAAGACACAATTATTCTCAGAATTCATCTTGGAATGTAGTAATGGTTTGGTTTCTTCCGTTGATACTGTGTACATTGCCGGTGCTGCATATCCGCCGTCTGTTCTATATGGATACTCTGCAGATCACATTTAAGTGCCTGGCAGAGGCACCATTCGAACTGAGGAGACCATAGTGGTAACGCAGAGGTTGATCTGCGATCCGATAGTGGGTCTTGGCGTGATTCTGATTACGCCACCGATACCGATGGGGATATCTTGCAAGATGGACATAGTTTGTCAACGCTCGATGCATGTAGACATTCGAGTATGGTTTTTTTTCCTCGCTTTGGTTCGATTAGGGTTAACGCCAATGGAGCTATGTGTTCTCGTTGGTGGATAATCGCATATATTGCGATATTTTTCACTGTGGTTCTTTTTCCTGTGTATTGCTTATGGATTATCGCCAGTTCTGTGATGACGTTTGCCTTGTGGTATTTCGACTGTGGATCGCCAGCACCAGAGAAGCGTCATCAGTGAAATTTTGTATAATGTGTCCTGAACAGGTGGAATGTGAGTCATGGTAGCACGTTTTTAGATGAAGGTAGTGGCGAATGGGACCAGACAAACAAAAAGAATTGCACTACAAATTATAAACACTGGTATTTTATGTCTTTATAGCAGCTGCCATTTGATTATACCTATACGTTGATGTTTGAGAGCTATTGGTCAGCATCAGAGGCATAGGTGAATTCGTGCTGAAGTCTGATCTATCCTGACAGCACAGAAAGGAGTTTACAGATAGCGGTGAGCTGTATCCGACCCAGATTATGCGCATCAGCGTCACCATCCAATAAGTTGGCATCAGGAGATGTATTAAAGTCCAGATTAGCGTAAAGTAGAAAGGGTTAGAGGTAACTAAACTTGGTAATGGGTAGAATGTAATTAGAAGTGAGTGCTGCCTGGTGTGAGTTATTGAAGTACGAATGTGGAGGCTGTGCCATCTTAGGGCACTGGGGCACATGAGTGATGTTGGGAAACTAACGAAACACTGACATACGCTACAACAGCATGGCTTCACCACTAGCAAATGATTAGTTTATGTATTTTAGATAAGCGATTAAGTATCGACAGTCGAAATTTTCGTCAAAAGGTCTTTTGTGGTAACATTGTTTAAATGAAATGGTTCAAATGGCTCTGAGCACTATGGGACTTAACTTCTGAGGTCATCAGTCCCCAGAACTAACTTAAGGACATTACACACATCCATGCCCGAGGCAGGATTCGAACCTGTGACCGTTGCGGTCGCACGGTTCCAGACCTAAGCGAGTAGAACCGCTCGGCCACGATTTAAATAAAAAAAGCAGTAATTTTTCATCCTTTTATAATGTTGTAAAGTTTAAGTACAAACAGTTCATATTTTTGCTATGATTTTCTTTGTATGTGTTTATGTAAGCATTTGTTGTAAAAACACGGCATTAAAATATGTGTTGAGGATTGTGCAGAGGACTACAGCATTCCAAACGGCGAGCAAGAAGCAAGATGCGGCTGGACACTTGGAAGTCAGCCAGCAAGTAATGGAGGCTCGCCCCTGATCAAGTGACCACCTGGGACGCTACCGCCGGCGTGACGACACAGCAGAGCGACCCCGACCAAGAGATCAGCTGAGGTGACAGGGTGGGCAGCCGGCTGACGTGATGACACTGGGGCAGCTCAGGGGCCACAGAACCCCATGGAGTCCCGCTTGTATCTCTCTCTCGTGCCAGTGGAGAGTGAAAGCATCAGCAGGGGTGCCTCGCCTGCAGGCAGTCGGTAATGGAGGCCCGTCCATGACGTCAAGCGACCACCTGGGGTCACTGTTGACGCAAGAGTTTCCAGGGACCGCACCTGAATGTAAAGCTGCTGCCGACCGGAAAGGAGGGTTAGAGAGTGCCCACCAAGCCACAGGCGTCTCTGGACACTTGCCACAACTCTGACAACTGCCACTGGCGGATTGTCTGCAACAAGAGCGACAGTTTGTCAACTGCTGTCCCATTTCTGGTCTGTCAATAGTGCAGATGCCTACCTGTTACTGCCATAGGCAGGATACAGGTTCTGCCACAGGCACCGCTGCCACCACTGAGCGTGATAAGTAAAGGTGTAGTAAACCATCTTTTAGCACCAACGCATCCCCTACAGCTGCCATGACCAATCTGTTACACAGCTCATGAGTGTAGTGCTGTGTTTAGTTATGAGACTAACATAAGGTTAATTTTGACTCCCTCGAGAAGGGAGCAGTAGGAGGCTTAAAATATGTAGTGCTTTTTTATTTTTCCTTTTGTGTGCCTTGCTGTATTTATTTTATTAGGTTATATGTAATTTTTCACATTTCGTTACTGCTATGTTGGTCATGAGGGATAACGCCACTTTCAGATAGGAAATTTTTTATGGGTAATCGGTTTATTTTGGTTTGTAGGTGCATCTTGGTTTTCAGTACGTGTTGCTGCGAGATACTAATGCCACTCTCTGCCCCGTAGATAAGATTCGTTGTGGTGTCACCAAATTTATCTAGCTAGCAGGGCTTTGGTGGGCAGCATGGATGACAGTAGGGGGAGCACGTGAGGTAACTCTCATCCAAACTCTCTCATTGACAAAAGAACACATACTTGCCTAGATTTGCTGAATGCCGGAATAGAAGTCACATCGTTGTCTCTATGAAAGACTAAATCACTGTGAATGCTTGTGCAGGGCTTAAAAAATCGCTGAGGCTGAGAATGCTAACTCCTCAACGATAGCGTATTGTGGTTAAGGAAACCAACCATATCAGATTTCAGCTTTGGTGTGAATGGGTTATTTAAATGTGTGCACGACTTTTCCACCACTCAATCATTGCATTTATGGTCAGTGTTGTACGTCAAATACATGAGGGTCCACAGGAACAATTCTGACGCCAAGAAAATCACAATATGTTTGCAGATATGCAGCAGTGAGTGTGTGTATGACTTCTGGTCGAATGAGGTTAACCCAGAGTGTGCTATTTTTTGGCGTTTGTTTGGCATAAATGTCATGGTCCGAAGCGTCATTCTACAAGACTCAGGCAAAGCATCACAATTTCTTCTACTCTGTGATACACTAACTTATTTATTGAAGTGTGACACTCTGCATGCAAAAATTATTGGGTAACGGGTAGGCAGTGAGAGAAGACACACCACTCTATCACTTTAACAACATTGAAAGATTAACATTCATATTTTATTTAGGTCATGATCTCGGTGTTCCCCAGTGCTACATTTCCTATATGTGGTTAATGGCTTTTTGAAGAGGAAATTACGGGCAAAATGTTCATATAACTATATGTGTAACCCGTAGAGAACTTGTGCCCAAGATTCCATAGCGGAGGTGACGGAGAACTGGGACAGAGATGAATTGGGGGCCATAAACGCTGTGTGCAGCGACTCGGGTGTCTGATGGGAGGCAGCGCTCAGTGGATCGTACCTTTAGTGGCCTCTTCTTCCTTCAGTTAGCGATGGCAGAAGGGCTCTGGTTTGCACAACATTTTACCTGGGTCAGGCAGCAGTCGGTCACAAAGGCAGCCAGTTGACGGAAACTGGGTGGACAAAGCCATTTAAGAGAGACTGTCGTAAAGTGAGCATTTGTGCAAACGTTGGGAAGGTTATAAAAGTCCCTGAATTCTCATATTACAAGCTGGGACGATATGGTTGGTGCACGTGTTTAGTGGAGGCAGGAAGTTGCCAGGTTCTTTTAGCGAGTGGCGAAAACATTTATTTCACAGGGACGACTGTCCGGGAAGTTTCTACAAAAAATGTCCATGCTTACTGTGAGAACGGCGCCTACCTAGCCTAAAATCTTTTTTCAGACAAGTGGAATCTGGAGTCGCTGATTGGCTCCTCTCAGGATATGGAAAGTAGAGTCTTGTTCCTCCCGCCATGGGAACCTGAGAGGGTGTCTGGATTGGCTACTTGGTCAACAGAATACTCAAGAGGAGAGATTCATCGAGTAGAGGATAGTTCGATGGTTTCCTGTTTGCTCATTCGGTCCCTTACTGAGAACTAATGGGAATTGGTTGTGATTCTTGGTCTTCTTTGTCTTCTGGTCCTCCCCTGGTAGAACTTCAGGTGCGTCCCTAGTGGGTGAGACTTGTGGTCTGTAACTTGTAGTGGACTAAGAGCCAGTAGCAGTCTCCAACTGTATCGACAGTGGAACATCATGTGTCACGAGGGTGAAATTACTTATCCTGCGTCGGCTATCTAACGTTCGACAATTCCAGCACACACCACTGTGCGTGTGAGTCAAAGTGATTTGATCAGACCGGCGAACAGTGGCACCTCACGCTGAAATCTGCCTATATTTCAGGTCTCAAAAACGGTTCAACTGCCTCTAAGCACTATAGGACTTAACATCTGAGGTCATCAGACCCCTAGACTTAGAACTACTTAAATATAACTAACCTAAGGACATCACACAACTCCATGCGCGAGGCAGGATTCGAACCTGCGACCGTAGCAGCAACGCGGTTCCGGACTGAAGCGCCTAGAACCGCTCGGGCACAGCGGCCGGCGATTTCAGCACTCGGACAGAGAAGTTTCCTGAATTCTGATAATCAGAAAGCCAGACTGCATACTTTGCAAATGTTGGGGGACAGATCAGAACACTAGATCTGCCGCAGCACACCGCTGCTCGCCCACAGCCCACCGTTTTCTGCTGCCACCTGCATCAAGGTAAAGGGTAAAATACTGCTGCAGCGGTGTAGAGTTAGTAAGTGATACCACAGCTTCTTGTTCTCAGGTAAACCACAGTTTGTGTTACACTTGGTGGTAGTTGATTCATCACATTAGATTCATGTAAGGGAAGTCAGATTGCGTTGTAAAAGGGATTAATCCAGGGGAGAATTTGTATAGCTTCTACCCCAATGTATGCTTTGACAATCAAACACCATTCCTTTTCTGATTCGTGTTTGTCTTATTTTCAGTACGATTTACCAGCTAGTTGTAGTTACAAAAGGATTGAAAAACTTGTCATTATTTTGTAAACCTGAATAAGCCGCTGTTCTCATTCATACTTCCTCCACTACTCAGTGTTTTCTATCTTACTGTGGCGATACATGGGTACACCAACTATTTTAGGTTCAATATTATTATATTAATTAATTTGATTATTAATTTGAGTTCTGAAAGTGACTACAGGCCTAGGGAACAAAAGTGTCAGCCGTAAATTCAGTAATTCCTATATAAATATTAAATATGTAGCTCTTGATTCGAGGGTTACTGAGAAGAAAATACTTCTCTTCACGTAATAATAGTAAGATTTACCATCACTCAGACATATAATTATGATTAAAGGAAGGGACAGCTTGCAGTACCGTACAATATGGTTAGACATCTCAGACTCTTATTATCAACTATGTTTAGCGTGATCCTGTGACAACCATGTGAGTTTATCAGTTTTCTATAAAACAATGGTTCGAGTAAATCGTACGCATTTTTTGGCCTGGAATACAAATATGCGATAGAAATGGACGGGTTCCCATTTGAAAATACGAAGATTAACCCACACACGCAGGATGAAAGGTTAGGAGGTATCCAGTAGTATCAAAGATATGTGTCCTTTTTTTACAGATATTAACTTTTCATACAGAACAATTTTTTAGCACGATGCGACGTTTTCGAGATTTTTCCTGTCTCAAGTTAAAACAAACACGCTGTATAAATGCATTACGCTAAATGAAGATGGGTGATAGCCCGAAAAGTAACTTTACTTGCATATAACAGTACAAAGATTTGCTTCCTTGCTGTATTTATGTAACTGTAACACCCAGCAGTACGATAACAAATGAATCCGAAAACGGCAAACAGAAACTGGAAGTCACTGACACGAAATAGTTGTAATATCAGATAGCTGTCCCCTGTACTCACTGCACTTCCCAGTTGCTTCCTACGCTTACTAGCGTTAGCTCCCTCGTTTTGCAAGACGGGCAGGCGGTGCTGGGAAATGTATGCAAATTATTATTGTGGAATCCAACTGAAGAAAATTCTCGTCACTAAACATGGCTATTCAGGGCAGGCGAGACTTTCAGTTCGCAGTTATGTAATAATCAGCGAAATCTCTGTTGATATTTTATGTGATTGTATAAACAATATACTTTACGTTTTCGGAGACTGAAGACTTCTCGTATCTTCAGCGATATGGCTGGAATTAGCTACACAGATATATACAAAACTGATTTATCGTAAAGACGTTGAAATGTGAGGTAAGGAAAAGCAACAAGGAAATACTTCTCTAGTAGTGGGGTGCAGAAGCGCCAGAGATAAAAAGAGCGCTGTGAATTGGCGCATGACGTTTCTCCGCTTCCCATGTATGCGCTAATTCACAATGAGGACGGAACTGTAAATTGAGTCACCCTGACGGATGGGCATGAAAGAGGATTTTTGACGGAAAATAAGAGGATGATAGCGGCGGAAGTCAGTGCCGAACCCTGTCAGCACCGAAACACAACGGACAGAACTGCATAACCAATGGATACTGGACCTGATAGAATTCCAAAGCCACTCATCGAAAACGTGGTGGCGAAGCCATAAAACCTGGACAATGGAGCAGTGGAAGAATGTCGTTTGGTCGGATGAGTCCTGTTTCACTGTTTCCAGCTTCCGTCCGAGTTTACGCCCCAAGAGTGAAACATTGTGGCGGTGCGTCGTTTATTTGCAAAGCCATATCATGGTATTCCATGGGCCCTACGGTTAGTTTGCAAAGTCGCATTATTGCCAGTGATCAAGCGACCATTCTGACTGATCGGGTCAGCACCATGGTGCAATACCTTTTCCCCAATCGTGATGCTGTGATCCAAGACGACAGGTCACCTGTTTCGTGAGCGTAAGGATGCACTGTCGTATCTCCTCTGGCCAAAACAGCCGCCAGATCTCAGTATTATTTAGCCTGTGTGGTCTACTTTGAACAGACGTGCACATGATCGCGAAGCACCTCCATGATCATTACCTGCCTTTTTTTGCAGGAATAATGGTGTAAGACTCTCTCGAAAACCATACATGACCTGTATTTACCGTTTCAGAAACGACTGTAAGCTGTTCCTATTGCCAACGGTTTCCTTACGCCCTATTGGTCACGGTAAGGCTCTTGGTTTTTCCATATTTTGTTCTCTCCCTACTGTTGCATAGGAGCCGCTGAATAGTTAGAACACAGTCAAAGTGGAGCTAGTATCGCGTGGGAAAAAGCCTTGGACAAACGATGTAATAATGCCTGTCATACAGGAAGAACAAATCGTTGCCTCCATAGGACGTAAAAAGTGATTTCATTGTATTAAGAGTTGCAGTATGATCCCAAGAACGTGGTCTGTGTGTGCCGTAGATGCATGTACGCTGCGTAGACCATTTAAACGTCGACATTTAGTACAACACATCTTCTCATCGTTTTTAAGATGTGTTACAGTTTCACTATTGCCGACAGATTCATCGTAAGAGATACCATAATTACACTAATATTTAAAAATTTTCGCTCGTTTCACCGGCTCTTTTCCTGCCTTGTCTTTATAACCCTTGCCGGCCGGTGTGGCCGTGCGGTTAAAGGCGCTTCAGTCTGGAACCGCGAGACCGCTACGGACGCAGGTTCGAATCCTGCCTCAGGCATGGATGTGTGTGATGTCCTTAGGTTAGTTAGGTTTAATTAGTTCTAAGTTCTAGGCGACTGATGACCTCAGAAGTTAAGTCGCATAGTGCTCAGAGCCATTTGAACCATTTGAATCTACAACCCCAATATCTCTCACCCCACTATTTCCCCCTTCCATCCTATTTCCTCTGTCTCTTTATTCCTCCTCTCCCTTCTCTCCATCAGTTACATACTTGCATTACGGTTGCAAACCACCGTATTCTTGTGTAAATCTATGCGGATATACATACAACAACATACGTAAATGTAATAGCTACTTGTAATAAAACGCTATTTATTGCCATTTAAGCGATCCCTTTCAAACCTGTAATGACCCAAAAGTGGTCAGTTACAGTGGAACTATTACTGGTTGATGACTGCAGATTTGAATGTGGCCTTATATAAGAAAGTAGGCACTTTGTAATGAACATGCAACTATGACAACAAAATAAACAATTCAGAAAATCATTTAATCATTAAATGAAAAGTGGTAGATGGATCCATAGTGGAGTATTATCCACAGAAGATCTTAGTTCGACAATACTGAAAAAGTATTTGTAGTGCCTGTCCAAACTATTAATAAATTTATTGCGAATAATATGCTCCACTAGTCAGCAGAAAATGAAACTTGTATAGCTTTACATATTACATAATAAAACTGCGTATTTAAGAAATACACCGAAGACCCAGAGAAACTGGTACACCTTCCTATTATTGTGTAGGTCACCCTCGAGCACGCAGAAGTGCTACAACATGCCGTGGCATGGACTCGACTAATGGAAGAAGTAGTGCTGGAGAGAGCTGACACCATTAATGCTGCAGGGCTGTCTATAAATCCATAAGAGTACGCGGAGTGGAGATCTCTACTGAATAGAACGTTGCAAGGCATCCCAGATATGCTCAATAATATTCATGTCTGGGGAGTTTGGAAGCCAGCGGTAATGTTTAAACTCGTAAGAGTGTTGCTGGAGCCCCTCTGTAGCAGTTCTAGACGCGTGGGATGTTGCATTGTCCTGCAGGAATTGCCCAATTCCGTCGGAATGCACAATGGACATCAATGGACGCAGGTGATCAGACAGGATGGTTATGTACGTGTCACCTGTCAGAGTCGTATGTAGACGTATCAGGGGTCCCATATCACTCCAACTGTACAAGCCCCACACCATTACAGAGCCTCCACCCACTTGAACTGTCCCCTGCTGGCATGCAGGGTCCACGGATTCATAAGGTTGTTTCCACACCCATACACGTCCATCCGCACCATACAATTTGAAAGAAGACTCGTCCAACCAGGCAGTATGTTTCCAGTCATCAGCAGTCCAATCTCGCTGTTGATGGGTCCACATGGGGAGTAAAGCTTTGTATCGTGCCTTCGGCACTAAAAGCCCATATCGATGATGTCTCGTACAGTGCTTTGCACGCTGTGTTATTCAGTGGTTTGGTATTTAACTAATTTGTAAATGAAAATGATAATCTTATTTCATTACATTGAGTAATTACTAAACAATTTTTTTCTCCTGGCTAAAGACTTGGTCAAGTTGCTAAAGAAAGTTGTGTTAAGGTGTTGTCTGTAAGTTGTAACCACAGATTCTATACAACTATTGATTATGATGGAAACAGTTATCTTCAGCAAAATGATCATTAAAACTACCGAATATCAGCAGCGCACAACACTGATGTATGTTACCTGAAACAATATTCTTCGCAGTTGGTGCATAATTAAGTTCGGCTCCATACACCAGCTACAAAAGTTTGATATATGGATGATGCTATGAGCACTGTTTTAAAAAAACAATCTGATTCGAATTATTTTAGATCACCATGGGATCTAGACCCCAACTGACCTAGTACACAATACTGCCACCAGAGGGTGCTGTCATCCCTCCTGTGACAAAATCCAAGATGGTGATCTGGATGGGGAAAATGGCACGAAAATGACTCAGCCTGCGCTGGGCTGCTGGAGAGAGTAAGAAAGGAGTGTGTTTTATTTAAAGTCCATTTTTTGTATCTAGCATCGTTTTTTCACAAATAATGTTCTTCATTTTGCTTTTCCCAGATTGTTGACACTAAACACAAATAAATAAATTAAAATAGGTACTTAATTACTCATGTACTTGTTTAAACTTTATAATACTGCCGCTAGTTTCATCTCTTTAAATTTATTTATTACCAAAAGCACAGTTTCTCTCAGTCGAATCCCATATTCAGACTTCTCATTCAAAAATGGTACAGATTCTGCTAAATCGGCTGCAATTGCTCGATGCAGTTCTACTAGCCGCATCCGTAGACACTTTGTTTATATTAATCGTCCACAGAATTGCCGAACTATTAGCTTTTGAACTTTTACAAATTTACAATTTTTAAGAGAAAATAACGTTTAAACTATTGTATATTTTTTTAGCAATTCCAGATAATTTAGCTTTAAACATTTTTCCGTCCATGAGTGCCAACTCTCATCTTCGTGTCACTCTTAGTTCTGTTTTTATCAATTTTTCTCTGGCGTATAAATTTCTCCAAGCGCGCAAACGGCTATACGCGAAGATGCCAAGCGTCCGCTAGGGATTTTCCAAGGCTGCGGAAACGCTAGCTGCTTGCCACGGCCCCGTACCAACCGCCAGCCACGTGCTATCGGTGGGAAACTGCCGTTGTAATCTCCCGCCACAGCTTGTACAATCACACAAGTTCTTTGTACAGTTAATGAACGTAAGAATATAATAGGCTTATTGTAGAGAACGAGATCCTTGTATTATAATGTCATTTTAAATGGCTACTTCATCGTGGATTACTAGCTGGTTTGAGCATGTGCACATTCTCAGGTACACTGTGTATATGGATACATCTCGCTCATAAATACTATAAACTAATAATTCACACATAGCTACACCTGGAATGATCTTCAATGGACACGACCTCCAAGTGGATGTCTACAAACACGCCAGTTACAGATTTCCGTCAGAGTCCGCAAATGTCCCTGAACTCATCTCCTCACGAATAACCAAGGAAAATAAGTAATGAACGTACCAAGGTGATCCTGCGTCCAGACAGAGGCGCCAAATCTGCACACTCTCCCTTCTGCCTCTAAAACTACCTTCCTACAGTTTTTTCTAGGTAGATTTAGCAAGTTTTATGATTCTGAAGTTTAATGAAAATGAACCATTAATGATAAATATTATTTACGTGAACTTGTAAGTAGGCTGTTTTTGTTTTCTTACTATGTAAGTAGGCTGTTTATGTTTTCTTATTGGCAACGTTACGTAGCGCTCTGTATGAAAATCACTGGCTGTGCTGTGTGCAGTCTGTGGCTAGTTTGCATTGTTGTCTGCCATTGTAGCGTTGGGCAGCGGCAGCTGGATGTGAACAGCGCGTAGCGTTGCACAGTTGGAGGTGAGCCGCCAGCAGTGGTGGATGTGCGAAATAAGATGGCGGATTTTTGAGTACGGAATGGATATTATGAACTGCTATGTATATTATGCTTTTTCAACACTATTAAGGTAAATACATTTTTTGTTCTCTATCAAAATCTTTCATTTGCTATGCCTACTAGTAGTTAGTGCCTTCCGTAGTTTGAATCTTTTATTTAGCTGGCAGTAGTGGCGCTCGCTGTATTGCAGTAGATCGAGTAACGAAGATTTTTGTGAGGTAAGTGATTTGTGAAAGGTATAGGTTAATGTTAGTCAGGGCCATTCTTTTGCAGGGATTTTTGAAAGTCAGATTGCGTTGCGCTAAAAATATTGTGTGTCAGTTTAAGCACAGACTTGTATAATTTTTCTAAGTCGACCCTTAGCCTAGGATACCTCACTGGAATCTTCTGATTTTTTCTTGTAGTTTGTGTAATTAGTGTAGATTTTGTTTATTGCTATTGCGTAATTGTAGAGAGAATCTCCTTTGTAGTTGTAGTTTTTCATTGTTGTACAGTAAAACAGTTGTGGCATGCGTGTAGATTTGCATCAAGTATTTCGCAGCTGCGCTTGCAATTAACTAGATATTATTTTCAGTGCTATGATAATGTGTTCCCCTATTTTTGCTCTTCAAATTGTGTTTTTCTGTGTTGTCGTGTGAAATATTGTGACAATAATGGCGTGTGAAAAACGTAATACTAGGCTCCAAAGTAAACTGAGAAATAACAGTGAAGACGAAAGCAGTGTGTTAACGCCACCAAGTAATGAATTAACAAATATTCAAAGTAGTAATTTCGTAATTGTGCATAGGGAAATGGAGCGGGCGTCAAATAATGGTGTAGATAGTGAAACAGGTAGTGAACAGGGAAGCATTATCGATCGATCGGTCGGCAACAGCTCGCCTCAGGAATCGGGAATGACAGAACACAATATTGCAAATACTGTAGACTCAGGTTTTGGGTTCTCACCGTTTTCTCAAATGAGTCAAGACACATTTTCCGCTTGTCAAAATGTGAATGATGCTGGTGCAAATTCACTGCCGAAAAGCACTGAGGGACATGTTTCAGACACCAGTGCATTGTTATTACAGTTAATGCAACAAATGGGACAAAGGCTACAAAAGTTAGACACAACGCTTGAACAAAATCAGAGACAAATGGGACAAAATCTTCAAAAGTTAGACACAATGGAACAAAATCTTCAAAAGTTAGACACAATGGAACAACACCAGAGACAAACACAGCAACAGTTACACACAATGGAACAAAATCAGAGACAAACACAGCAAAAGCTTCAAAAGTTAGACTCATTGGAACAAACTCTCGAACAAACACGTGAAGATTTAACTGCTGAGTTACATAACATTGAATCGAAATGTCAAAAAGTCTGTAATGACGTAAAAACACAAATTTGTGAGCATTTCCAACCTATTTTTTCGCGTCATGAAAATGCATTACAGAATCACGAAGCAGCCATAAAAGAACTGCAGACCATTGTTCATGAAAATCATGAGACCTTGCAAGCTAAAATGGACTCAGTTGCATCTACCGATTCGGTTACGCAACTTGCAAAAACTCAGGAAAACTTAAAGGACACAGTAGAAAGACACATGGAGGAAATTAGTTCATTATCAGAGAAAGTAATTGAACTTTCGGATCAGCTAAATAATTTATCTACGAAGGTAGATGATAATCTGAATGACACAAAACCAGTAGTCTTTAATGACACAGAAGAGTGCGAACAAATTAGGAAACTGAAACAAAATCTGAATCAATACGCAACACCAAAGAGAAATCCGCGAAGTACAAGATCAGCTGACACAGGTAATACAAGAATTACGTATTTCAGAGGACACTCGCGCTCCAATACGGGAAGAGGGACATAGAAATACGGAACAGCCACAAAATAATAACACAGGGCACTTCGGAAATTATGAAAGAAATTGGCAAGATACATCGAATTTTGAGATGGAACCGCCGAAACGACGTAACAATGACCGACATGCGACTCGCCGACATGGTTATTTTGACTATAAGCTGTTCATTACTACACGTAAATTTAAAACATTTCAGAATTCTGGCAACGACATTCATCCACAAGCGTGGCTCCATCAATTCTCTCATTGTTTTCCTCCCAACTGGTCATTAGAGCACAGATTAGAATTTATGTGTGGCTACTTGGAGAATGAACCAGCTGTAAGAATGCGATCGGTCATTCACGATTGTCACAGTGAAGGAGATTTTTATCATGCCTTCCTCTCAGCATATTGGTCTCAAGCTACACAAGACCAAGTAAAACATAGCATTATAATGATGAAACATTTCGAACAATCTGAATTTTACAGTCTTGTGAAATATTTTGAAGACATGTTGCAAAAGAATCAGTACCTGTCAAACCCATACAGCCCCTCAGAACTCATCCGCATTAGCTTAATCAAATTACTTGAACATTTATGACATATCATTTTAGCAGGACGTTGCAAAGACGACACTGAAGCTTTTCAGGGGCTCTTACAAGAACTGGAAATTGACACTGACAATCGCGGAACGCGAAAATAGGAGTATAACAATTACAGGTCACGTCTGTCACAATTCCGCCATGAAAGAAATAATAACTGGACATGACAAGGCTATTCTCACAACGCAAATCGTGACCAAAACAGACAACACCAATATGACAACCACTGGCAGAGTAGTAATAGTTACAGAGAAAGATCGCATTTCCGTAGCAATGAATATGACAAAGACAATCATAGAAACAGACAATTTGGCAACCAGAACTATTATTATCAGGGGAGACAGAATAACTTCAGATGCAACGGTCCACCGTGCAGTGGTAATTCAGGGAGAAATTCTCCACCACATGACCGACAAACAAGAAACTATGTAAACTACCGACAGAACGACAGACGTGAATTTCATCAGAACTGGCGGGGTTCTAACAGGGCTGGGCCCTGTCAGCAAGGCGAATTTGTAGAAGCTAGGTCTCCTAATCCCAGTAACGATGCGCGCCAACAAAGAAACAGACAATGACTCGCACTGCAGGCTGCCACGTGCGCCTGCTGGCTCAGAGAAAAATAACATAGACGGTAACCTTGAGAAAAATTCCAGTATTCTTTACCGACGTATACCACATGATAATTGCGTCGAAGTTGAAACACTGCATACTAGGAAGAGTAAAGGTTTACACCACATTGCTCATGTAAAACCATTTATTGAGAGATAATCTGCTTTTTAACTTAGTCTTTGCTATAAAATTTTTCACTTCACGCTACTAGTACAATTTGTCACACTGAGAAACTGTTAACATGCAACAATGTTTTAAAGTTAACTATCCAGTCAAGAACCTAGGGAACTTAGACAGTAATTACCACAGCATTGTTATAGTGAACAGACGACACAGTGTTGTTATTTGTACGTTCTTCCTTGTTAGTTGCACGATTACGTAACGACTATAAGGCTCACATACTTAGAACATTTACCAGTACTGCTAATGAGATTTTAATGCAACATTTTGGTTTACTTGAAAATACATTCTGAATTAAAGTACTTTCTGAGAGATACCAGATAACACAGTGGTTAGTTTATGTGACAGCTACACAATTATAACACGACATTACTAATGAGTGACAATTTACAATGTTGCTTTTGCGGTGTATCTGTTTTACATCCGCACAGTTTTTCTGAATTATTCTGGAAAGTAAAACATTAGTAGTAACTTTTGTGGTATAGCTACAAGGAGACAGCCTTTTCCGTAGCGCAATAATATGTTACAGCACAGTACTTTCATCATCACAACAATAAGGGTAATAACTAAGATATCTCTACGCAAAGCACATCACTTTTGTGTATCATGAGGTAAGTACATTGACTTCTGCAGAACTTAGCTTTCGGAGGACGATACCTACGACACTTCCACAGAGATTATCCTACAACAAGACACACAGTTTAGCGCTACAGTACACGTATTTGAGTGATTAATTTTGTACTTAAAACATTTATTTTTAAAGATATTTGAAGCACAATGGTAAAAAGGTTTTCCGTAATACATTTCATTCCATTGTTGTAATCTGTAACACCTGAGGGTATCATTACATTAATCCTCAGGGGGGTACACACCTACTTTGTGTATCATGTATTTGGCAAGCACAAGGAGCCCTAGCTAATATGGTATTTGCTTATACAACTTTACACATCGGTACCATATTTCCTTAACACACAAATTACACAGCTATCTGATCATTTAACTGAGAGATAAACATTTGTTTTTTACTACATCAGTGACACATGCTTACGCAATTACACAGTTGGGTAACTTCACACTTATGAAGTTGTATTTTGTCTGTACTTTGTGAACTGTTCATATTTTTTCGGAACCATTGTGATACTATGAGAGCTTTGAATGATATATTTGGTATGAGATCATGATTTTTAAAGAACGTTTGAGGCAGATGACACTTTTGACATGAGCAGAGAATTTTTTTAGGTTTTGGAATTAATGGAGGAAGCTACGACGATTTTGAGAGTTGACTGAGGTGTTATGATGTTATTATTACGATGAGTATATGTATTATGCTGTTGCGGTATGTTTATGATCAATAAGCTGATGCTATATGAGGAATCTGATTATGCTATGTGTTTATTATGATGAAATATTGAAGTGTCGTCGCAAGATTGACGTGTCGACGAATATATATATGTGTAATAAGGTAAGGAATAATGAGTAGTGGTTAGCGACTCTGATTTATGAAAAGGATGTTGGAAACCTGATTTATGAGAAAGATCTTGGAAACCTGATTTATGAAAAGGATGTTGGAAATCAAGAATCGTACTTTAAGAGTTATGTAATGTGTGTAAATGCGTGGATGTATCACAATGCCGGCGAAAATTTTTTGGACACTGTTATATTCATAAGATTTTGTTTCTACACATTTGCAACGCAAATTCTTGACCCGTGAAATTTTGTATATGAGACTGTCACTGTAGCGGAAACTGCTGTCGTAAATATTTCCGTAAGAAAGTTAAGTGACCACCTGCACGTAATGCGTTGTAGGCACCCAGCTGTGTCAGACGCCTGGAGAAAAAGCCATTAGTGGTGCCTTTTCAGCGGCACAGGCAAAAAAAAAAAAGGGGGAGGCCATTATCCTCGCTATTGACATTCCTTTGTAGAAAGCATCGCAAATACGACACGCTCAAACTTGAAAACATATGATTATACTGTGGAGCTCATAATTTACGATATTTACTAAAATGCCTAATGAAACGATGAGAAACATTTCATAGCTATTGTCTTGCTAGTTGAGAAAAATGCCATATGGCTTACTTTATGTATTTATTTACTCGTTTTGTTTAATATCTAGTTTCTAGCTGCACTGCAGCATTGGTTAAAATAAAATTTTATAGATGTACTAATATAAATATTTTATGCCTACAGACCCAGTAAAGAATAACTTTGATGTACTTCAAAAAAAACGAAGGAGCACAAAAACACATTTCCCTTCACAGGAATTGCACACAGAATTTTCTTTTCAAGTACTTGGTAATTTCTTTTGTAGAATAAATTGTGATGCATCACTCTAGTGTTAAGATGTGACATAGGTATTAAACATGACCATTTTTACTGTAATAGTTTTTCTGCTTTTGCTTTGTCATGTTTAGATATAGGTCATAGCATTTGCTGCTGCTGTTTGCCAGGCATAATGTTACTGAATTTGACTTTGTACTCTGTTAAGCCAGTTTTATTACTGATTTATTTTTCTTGTTTGCTGCACAGTGCCTTATATTAGTTGTAATATTGCAATTACTTTGCCATTTTGTATTTTTTTGTCCTTGCTGTTTGTGTTAATTTGTTATATGCTGCTGCATTGCCTCGTCCCTTAGTTTAGCATCTGAGCTCAGTAGATTTAAGTTAGCTTAAGAAGGGGGTAGGCTATAAGAGAATGAGTTGCGATGAATTTGAAGAAAAGCACTGAGAGGTTATACGAGAAAAATACAGAAAGCATGCTTGGATAGGATTTTTTTGGTGGAAACAAAGGTTGAAATAAGACGAACGATCTATGGAATGAAGTTTTGGGTTGGACTGCAGTATCAAATGTTAAACTGAAAACAAACCCTGTCCTTTCCTTTTGGTGTTATCCCACTATGTGTTTGTGTACCCTTGTGTATTTGTTTTCTTCCTGTCTCTGTGTAGTTTCATAGAAATTTTTCTTCTTCTAATACTAACCTACAGTCACTATGATGAGGAATACTGTTATCCTCAAATATAATTGGCATTAATAATATGTTATTTACCTTGTAAATATGCTTAGACATTATTTATACTGTTTTGTTTTAATGCTCATGTGTGAAGTTGATGTTTCGCAAGTTATTCTGATCTTTTATGTATGTACTTATGTCATAATTCCTGTAATACTGATGTATATGTTATTTTGATTCTTTTGTAAAGCCTGTACTACAAATGTTATCTGTACTGTTATGTTCTTTAATGATGTATTTTGTACCTTTGTTATTGTATTCTTATGTTATAAAATTGTAATTGACACCAGTTCGTCAAATTAAGTATCATACCACTGCACACGTTTCTGTTGGTCATAGTATATGGACAACATGTGAGAAGTAGGGACTAATAGTGTTTGCACGTGTGTTAATAATTCAGCAAGGGACTGGATAACGGCATTGCTGGTTCTAAGGACATTTCAAACAAGTTTTTTGTGAGTGGACAAATGGTGGGTTATGGACTTGCTATATTCTCCGCAAGACACTTCGATGGTGATTGTGCACCTGCACAGTCGCAACAGATGGCTGTTGGCCGTCTCTACAAGGACTACAGTGGGTCTAAACCTTTGCTGACTCACCAATACAACAATCTCTACAAGGACTACAGTGGGTCTGCATCTTTGATGACCCACCAATACCATTTTTTCTACCAGAACTACAGTGGGTCTGCACTTATGGTGGCCCACCAATATCACAATCTCTACCAGGACTACAGTGGGGTCTACTCTGTGATGACCTACCTACCAATATTCTTCATAATTTGGATTGACTCTGCTGTGAGTTTGCTCTGTTGTAGCCCATTACCTGTCAGCATGTCAAGAGTCAGCACTGTCTTTCCGTTGGAAGGACAACACTACTTCTTCAAGACTGCATGGAAATCTACTACTTCTGTGTGCAATTTCTTTTAGTAATGAGACTTTGTAAAAAAAAAACTGTAATTACTTCTATGATGAATGATCAGGACTGTCTTTATGGACTGAGAAAATTTTAGCTTTTGACCAACATTGTATCAATAAGTGTGTGCATTTGATATCTTTGTTATTGTAATTATGAAAAATTTTATCAAATCATTATTGGCCACTGCCCAAAACAATTTGTAAAATTTTTTGTGGGGAGCATGGGGGCTATGTAAGTAAGCTGTTTATGTTTTCTTACTATGTAAGTAGGCTGTTTATGTTTTCTTATTGGCAACGTTACGTAGCGCTCTGTATGAAAATCACTGGCTGTGCTGTGTGCCGTCTGTGGCTAGTTTGCATTGTTGTCTGCCATTGTAGCGTTGGGCAGCGGCAGCTGGATGTGAACAGCGCGTAGCGTTGCGCAATTGGAGGTGAGCCGCCAGCAGTGGTGGATGTGCGAAATGAGATGGCGGATTTTTGAGTGCAGAATGGATATTATAAACTGCTATGTATATTATGCTTTTTCAACACTATTAAGGTAAATACATTGTTTGTTCTCTATCAAAATCCTTCATTTGCTAACTATGCCTACTAGTAGTTAGTGCCTTCCGTAGTTTGAATCTTTTATTTACCTGGCAGTAGTGGCGCTCGCTGTATTGCAGTAGTTCGAGTAACGAGATTTTTGTGAGGTAAGTGATTTGTGAAAGGTATAGGTTAATGTTAGTCAGGGCCATTCTTTTGTAGGGATTTTTGAAAGTCAGATTGCGTTGCGCTAAAAATATTGTGTGTCAGTGTAAGCACAGACTTGTATAATTTTTCTAAGGGGACGTTACAAACTGTATTAACGAAAATTTATATCCTATCCTTTAATGCAGTTATAGTACTTGGTTTCATTCTGATGTATAATGTATCACAAAGAACAGATTTTATTTGTTCATAATAAATTATTAACAGTGTATAAATTGTCAATTAGAAATAAAACAAAATAAAGCTGCCATTAGGAATGGCGAAAACCTCCTTTTCTAGGAGCTGTATTTTTATTATAATTTTACTTTATATTTCCTTGCTTTCAGCGAAACAAACTCACTGATTATAGCACTGAAGACAAGTGCCGTAGCTGTGTCTTGTTCTTTCGACAAGAGAGCTAAATCTGACAATGTCATCCACATTAAATCTTAAGTAGTTTTTTTCATGATATGTTTTCTAAAACTGCAGTCACACAGTCACAAGATGATGCAGCCGCTGGCATTTTTGTCGTTTAACTCCTACTTCAAACTTTTCATTGCTCAATATACAGGTTGAATAACATTGGGGATAGGCTACAACCCTGTCTCACTCCCTTTCCAAACACTGCTTCCCTTTTGTGCCCCTCGACTCCTGTAACTGCCATCTGGTTTCTGTACAAATTATAAATAGCCCTTAGCTCTCTTTACTTTAGACCTGCCAGCTTTAGAAGTTGAAAGAGAGCACTTCAGTCAACATTGTCAAAAGCTTTCTCTAAGTCTACAAATGCTATAAACGTAGGTTTGGCTTTCCTTTTCCTGTCTTCTGTGAGAAGGCGTAAGATTAGTATCGCCTGACTTGTTCCTACATTTCTCCGGAATCAAAACTTTTCTTCCCTGAGAGCAGCTTCTACCAGATTTTCCATTCTCCTGTAAGGGATTTGTGTTAGTATTTTGCAAGCGTGACTTATGAAACTGATAGTTCAGTAATTTTAACACCTGTCAGCACCTGCTTTCTTTAGCATTCGAATTATTATATTCTCCTTGATGTCACCTGTCTCATACATCCTGCTCAACAGGTGGAAGTGGTTTGTCATGGCTGGCTCTCCCAAGTCTAGTTCTAACGGAATGTTGTCTACTGTAGGGGCCTTGTTTCGACTTAGGTCTTTCAGTGCTCTGTCAAATTCTTCACTTAGTGTCATATCTCCATCTCATCTTTATCTACGTCCTCTTCCATTTACGTAACACTACCCTCAAGTACATCGCCCTTACACAAACCCTCTGTATACTCCTACCACATTTCTGCATTCCGTTCTGTGCTTAGGATTGGTTTGGAATCTGAACTCTTGATATTCATACTGGTAGTACTCTTTCCTCCAAAGGTCTCTTTAACTTTGCTGTACGCGGAATCTACTTACCACTAGTGATTTACTTCTATATGCTTACACTTGTGCTCTACTGTTCCTGCTTAGCCATTTTGCACTTCCTGTCGATCCCATTTTGGATAGGTTTGTATTCCTTTTCGCCTGCTTCATATACTGCTTTTTATATATCTTCTCCTTTCATCAATTAATTTCAGTATCTCTTGTGTTAGCTAAGATCTTCTAATAGCACTCGGTTTTATACCTACTTGATTCTCTGCAGCCTTCACTATTTCATCTCTCAGAGCTACCCGCTCTTCTTTCTACTGTATTCTTTTCCCCTGTTCCTGTCATCGTTCCCTGATGCTCCCTATGAAACTCTCTACAACCTCTGGTTCTTTCAATTTATCCAGGTCCGTTCTCCTTAAATTACCACCTTTTTACAGTGTCTTCAGTTTTAATTTACAGTTCATAACCAATAAATTGTGGTCAGAGTCCACACCTGCCCCAGGAAATGTCTTACAATTGAAAACCTGATTCCTAGATCTCTGTCTTACCATTATACAATCAGCCTGAAACCCTCCAATGTCTTCAGGTTTCTTCCACGTGTACAGCCTTAAAACAAGTGTTAGCATGATTAAGTTATGCTCTGTGCAAAATTCTACCAAGTGGCTTCCTCTTTCATTACTTACCCACAGTCCATATTCACCAACTACTTTTTCTTCTCTTCCTTTTCCTACTATCGAATTCCAGCCCCCATGACTATTAAATTTTCACCTCCCTCAAGTATCTGCATAATTTACTTTATCTGATCATACATTTCTTCATCTTCATTATCATCTGTGGAGTTAGTTGGCACATAAGCTTGTGCTATTATGTTAGGCGTAGGCTTCGTGTCTATGTTGGCTGCGTTAATACGTTCACTATGCTGTTCATAGGAGCTTATCCGCGTTCCTATTTCTTTATTCATTATTAATCCTACTCCTGCATTACCCCTATTTGATTTTGAATATATAACCCCATATTCACTAAACCATAGGTCCTGTTCCTCCTGACACCGAATGTCACTAATTTCCACTATATCTAACTTTAACCTATCTAATTCCTTCAATATTCCGACAGAATTTTCGTAAAGGAGTGTGACTATAATATAAGTTAAATATTTATTTGACACCACATTAGTGAAGCCACAGTCACAGTACATAACATTTTTTTTAAAAAAACGGGGTAAGTTCGTTGAAACTGGAAATGCAATCCCTTTTTTAAAAGAAAAATGATATGTACTATGAGTATGCTTCACTACTGTAGTATCAAATAAACATTTAACTATCCATTTCCCTTTTCAAGTTTTCTAACCTACCTGTAGCATTAAGGGATCTCACATTACATCCTCCGATCCGTAGAATGCTAGTTTTGTTTCACCTAATAACGACATCCTTCTGAGTAGCCACTGCCTGGAGATCCGAAAGGCCTCCAGAATATTTTATCCAAGAGGACGCCATCATCATTTAACCATACAGGTAAAGATGCATGCCCTCGCAGTACCACCAAAGCAATGCTATTTTGGTTCATGTTACAAGGCCAGTTCGATCGGTCATCGAGACTGTTGCCCCCGCAACTACTGAGAAGGATGCTACTCATCTTCAGGAACCATACGTTTGTCTGGTCTTTCAACGGATACACCTTCATTGTAATTGTACCTACGGTACAGCTATCTGTATCGATGAGGCAAGCAAGCCTCCTCACACCAACGGCAAGGTCAATGGTTCAATGGTTCGGGGGGGGGAATGGCATTAGACTAAATATTCACAAAAGTATTTCGATGTTTCAGAATGCATCACTTGAAACCATACATCGCAAAAAAGGGAAAAAGTAACTGGAAGTAGTATTTGGCATGAAAATAAGAAAGGAAGTTGTGTCAATACGCTCTTTCATTTAAGGCACCTCGTGACAGCGAGTTAAAATCAGATGGAATGGTGTGTTATAGATGAGATGTGTTATCCATTTCAGGTGTCATTATATGGAATACTTCGAACCACTCTAGCTCAATATTTGCTGCCGTATCCCCTCAACCGCTTCTGAATCATGGAACATCATAGCAAAGCAGTAGCATTGTTGAACATGGGTGACCTGTGTGGACTGTAGCTGTGTGACACGAACACACTATAGTCCGTAGTAGTTCTTTTCATACAGTGATCAGCCAGAACATTATGACGATCTTCCTAATAGTTCGTATGTCCACCTTTAACATGGATAACAGCGGGGCGCGCCATGCCGTGGAAGCAACACGGCCTTGCTAGATCGCTGGAGGGAGTTGGCACCACATCTGCATACAGATATCACCTAATTCCCGTAAATTCCTGGGAGGGAGGCGATGAGCCCTGACGCCACATTTAGTCGCATCCCAGATGTGTTGGACTGGGTTCAAATCTGGTGAGTTTCGGAGACCAGCACATCAATTGCAGCTAGTCACTGTGTTCATGGAACCACACCGTCACACTCTTGGCCTGTGACATGGTACATTAACTAGATGAAATATGCAACTGCATTCGGGAAGCAAGGTTGTCATGAAGGAGGGTGTATGTGGTCTAAAACCGGTGTACGATACTCCTTGACCGTCATGTTGCCTCACGCGAGCGCCACTGGGCCCATGGGTCCCCACGTGAATGTTCCCCAGAGCAGAATTGAGCCGCCGCCAACTTGTCTCCGACCCACAATGAAGGTGTCAAGGAGCTGTTCCGCTGGAAGACGACGGTTTCGCGCCCTCCCATCAGCATGATGAAGAAGATATAGGAATTCATCAGACCTTTCAACGTTCTGCCACTATGCCAAAGTTCAGCGCCGATGGGCACGTGTCCATTTCAGTAGTAGTTGCACATGTCGGGCTGTTAACAATGGCACATGCATGGGTCGTCTGCAGAAGAGGCCCATCTTTTAGTTGAGTTTGGCACACTGTGTCTTCAGACACACATGCACTTGGCCCAGCATTATGGTCTGGCGTTATTTCCACCACAGTTCCCGTCCTGCCCTGTTTTACGAATCTGCTCAGCCTACGACGACCGACATCTATAATGAGGGTTGCCCATCCAACCCACGACATTTGGTTTCACCTTGGTTTCGTCACGTGTTGCAGACACTGACCACTGTACTAATCGAACACCCAGTAAGTCATTCAGTTTCCGTAACGCTTACTGATACTACACTCCTGGAAATTGAAATAAGAACACCGTGAATTCATTGTCCCAGGAAGGGGAAACTTTATTGACACATTCCTGCGGTCAGATACATCACATGACCACACTGACAGAACCACAGGCACATAGACACAGGCAACAGAGCATGCACAATGTCGGCACTAGTACAGTGTATATCCACCTTTCGCAGCAATGCAGGCTGCTATTCTCCCATGGAGACGATCGTAGAGATGCTGGATGTAGTCCTGTGGAACGGCTTGCCATGCCATTTCCACCTGGCGCCTCAGTTGGACCAGCGTTCGTGCTGGACGTGCAGACCGCGTGAGACGACGCTTCATCCAGTCCAAAACATGCTCAATGGGGGACAGATCCGGAGATCTTGCTGGCCAGGGTAGTTGTCTTACACCTTCTAGAGCACGTTGGGTGGCACGGGATACATGCGGACGTGCATTGTCCTGTTGGAACAGCAAGTTCCCTTGCCGGTCTAGGAATGGTAGAACGATGGGTTCGATGACGGTTTGGATGTACCGTGCACTATTCAGTGTCCCCTCGACGATCACCAGTGGTGTACGGCCAGTGTAGGAGATCGCTCCCCACACCATGATGCCGGGTGTTGGCCCTGTGTGCCTCGGTCGTATGCAGTCCTGATTGTGGCGCTCACCTGAACGGCGCCAAACACGCATACGACCATCATTGGCACCAAGGCAGAAGCGACTCTCATCGCTGAAGACGACACGTCTCCATTCGTCCCTCCATTCACGCCTGTCGCGACGCCACTGGAGGCGGGCTGCACGATGTTGGGGCGTGAGCGGAAGACGGCCTAACGGTGTGCGGGACCGTAGCCCAGCTTCATGGAGACGGTTGCGAATGGTCCTCGCCGATACCCCAGGAGCAACAGTGTCCCTAATTTGCTGGGAAGTGGCGGTGCGTTCCCCTACGGCACTGCGTAGGATCCTACGGTCTTGGCGTGCATCCGTGCGTCGCTGCGGTCCGGTCCCAGGTCGACGGGCACGTGCACAACATCGATGTACTGTGGAGACCTCACGCCCCACGTGTTGAGCAATTCGGCGGTACGTCCACCCGGCCTCCCGCATGCCCACTATACGCCCTCGCTCAAAGTCCGTCAACTGCACATACGGTTCACGTCCACGCTGTCGCGGCATGCTACCAGTGTTAAAGACTGCGATGGAGCTTCGTATGCCACGGCAAACTGGCTGACACTGACGGCGGCGGTGCACAAATGCTGCGCAGCTAGCGCCATTCGACGGCCAACACCGCGGTTCCTGGTGTGTCCGCTGTGCCGTGCGTGTGATCATTGCTTGTACAGCCCTCTCGCAGTGTCCGGAGCAAGTATGGTGGGTCTGACACACCGGTGTCAATGTGTTCTTTTTTCCATTTCCAGGAGTGTATATTCACTGTTGGTGTGGTGAGTCTGACTAGCAGTCATTCCTTGCCAGGTGACGCTGCTATCACCTGGATGGGCATATATCGATATTAGGTCGGTGGACATTATGTTCTGGCTGATCGGTGTACGATGCTACTTGAAGGAAATAACGCTGTGGCACAAGTGTGCGTTTACAGTCGTGGACTAAAGGAAGAGGTTCTTCTTATATGTAGGAAACAGGAAAAGCTTAACAATTAAGCTCTGTCTGCATTTAATTTTAACCCCCTCCATCCCCATGGAAATTAAGTCGGCTTTCGTAGCACATACTTCAAAAAAAGCGATATAAGTATTTCACTGAGGCGCTATGTTAAAGCATATTCGTCTGCTTTAACATAGTGCCTCAGTGAAATATATGAATCCCAATACAGAACTGTATTCGAGTACAAGCAGTCTAATATAGATATTACAGAATTATGGTTGGTTCTCTCAAGTAATGTAATTCCTCAAATATTAAGGAGAAGAATCAATGCGTTTATCGGACTTAAGCTATTCCCTAGAGTGTTCTGCAGGAGAGTGGAGCGTTACCACATACATCACCTTCAATAGTGTGAGGGGCGTGCTTGAGAGATGTGGTGTTAGGACAAAATTGCTGTGTCATCCTACACATGAGCAAAACTATCTAACATCAGTCCACGACTTCTTTATACAACAGTAATGCTACCAGAGCCATGTTGATGCTACTGTAAACAATAATAAGACTGTTACATCACCTTTGTCTACTGATCGTGGTACTTACTCCCTTGTAAGAAGCTGATGGTTCCTCATGTGCATTTTCGTGCAGCAGAGCGTCGATGGTAACTCAGTGTATCAACTACGGAAAATATTCATGTAGCTTTTTCCTCGCTCTATTTCCTAGTGCGGCAAAGCCACAGCCGTCGAAACCGCTACTACTGCTGATAATAAGCACGAAGTGTGATTAAGAGTACGTAGGTTTCTGACCTTAAAAGATGTATAAAAGCCATTAATTTCCTTATATTCAAAACAGCAGTCTCCTGACTTCATTATAATTGGTTTATAAGCATCTCGAGTGACAGGTATACACCAACGATGCATTGCTAGGACACTGGAATAGTGTAGAAGGAAGTATTTTTATCATTTTAAAGTTTGTCTGGGGTATGGAACTTGCAGATTGGTTGTATGCCCGATATGAGCATTGTATTTCGCACAACTAATACTTTGGAAACCAAATGGCTTAAACAATATAGCATTTTTAGGCGCAGAGCCGTGTAATGATAGGGGTGTATGTTCGTGCTTTACAGTCATTCCTCTCATCAAGGTACCTTCCTGGTCCTGACTCCAAACAGTGGAATAATACTTCAGAATTGATAGCACAATAGGTTTACGTGAAGTGTTTCAAACTCCATCCATCTGGGGCTCCATCACGTATAAAGCACACGTCTCTTCTTAATCGTTTGTTATATCACCACAACACTCTTATGTATACTACACACCGATAACGAGTGCTACCCTTCTCAACATGCACGCATCTGGAGAGATCTTGTACACATGGGTGTGTGCTGTGGGTAAGATGGATGCGGAACAGTCTTCGTTCAACAGCACATAAGGATACAGCTCGCTTTGTTTCTTCACGAGACATGGAATGTAGTGGGTGTAGGATCCTCATACTTTTGGACAGTTGCAGATTAAATTGGTGACAGTGTTGCAGGGAGCAATGGTCAAGCACAATGCGGAGATGGGGATCTTTCAGTCTCTGACTCTATCCTATAAATATAAGAATACGCTGTGACACCCATCCATATAGGGAAAGGTGGCCAGTTGTAACTGTAAATTCTGCACTATGATCTATGTGCTGGAAATATGTGGATAACGTAACTGCATTGGTATGGGACGCTGTCTGGTGAAGTCTGGTGTATATGACCGAATCGACGTAATGCACAGTCATCTATCTGCATTCGCAATCTAGTATATGGTACTTGCAAAGTAGTGAAGGGGTGATTTTGCGATGATACAGAAATTGCTGTGTCATTTGCTGGCGCTGAAATTACAAAACAAATGGTAAAGTTGCTAAAATTGTTCATGCTGTCAACTGCAGTGGATATTACGCCTACACTGTCCCATATCGACAGTGTCTTTCCCACCTCATCCATCCATTGATACGCTTTTAATTACAACATAATGATTGACTGACACCACTTGGTTGAGATGGAGAGAGATTTGGCAGAACGCTGCATATCTGCTACTTGTCACTGTGGAGGAAGGGATTAAGTGTAGAGGTCATCACCTTCAGACAGTTGTTTGGAAGTGTTCCTCAATGCTGCAGACTCATCCTAATCCCATATGCTGCGATACCCTCCAAATGTTTTTCACCAGTAACTTAACAACACCTCATTTTATTTCTACTTCTTCACATATGTTGTGAACAGCACCTTCCGGCGATGGTCAACAGTGGAACAGTAATCATGTGCATGACTGCGAAATGAGGAAACAATGCTCTTCGAAATGGAACACCAAGACATCCGCTACCCTATCACTGTGGAGGATGAGATTAACTGTATAGGTCATCACTTTCAAGTATGTTTCCATAAATGCTCTACAATGCTGCAAACTCATGCAGTTTCCATATGTTGCGATGTTTTCCACATTTCTGTCGTTGAGAAACATCGTCTCTGTGTTTCATTTCTGCCAACCTGTGTGTTGGGGGAGCTGCATAGTTTTCATCAGGCAATGTTCAGCTTTCTGTGAGAGCCAATGGATCGAAACATGTTTATGTCGGTTTAGCAACTGACTCGGGACACGGAAGTCATGGTAGATAAACAAAGTGTATGGTGGTGTACAAAGCTGTAGTAATACATTGCCTCCATGTGTTACAGTCGAAAAACAATTTACTAGACTGCTTATGAAGGAAAAATACAGGAACCCTCCCTTGTGATCGATATGGCCTTCCTCTAGTCCAGTCGACGAAACTGTACAAGCGACTTTGGCCACTGGTCACCAGCCCTACTGGGTCAATGCGTGTATATGTAATATGCTCGATGTCAACACGCAGACGGTATTTGTTTTTCGATAAAGCAGAAGGGAGAGATGTAGTAAAATCTTATAGGAGATACTATTACATGGAATGGTATAACTGGTTAAGAATTGGATGCACATAGTTCTCTCAAAACTACACAAATTTTGCACATAAAATTAAACGAATTTTGTTGTATCTATTTTTGTGGAATCATCATTCTTTTTATTATTTTCTTCATGACTGCGTGTTTAAAAATAGTCGTTACTGCAAATTCTGTGCTATTTCATGCTACATAAGCTATAATTATAAAGTAGACAAAACTTTAATTATAGCTCATTGTGCAACTTCGAAGTGATAGTGTTTTTCCCGATAGGTGAGTAGATTGCGTGAAACCGGCTGCAATGAACAGATTGCTTACAAAAGTAGAATGCAAGATCTGCTGCTGTTGGGAATGATTGTCAGCTGCATTTAGAAACGTCGCAGACAGGTCGGTGGAGGAGAGTCATGGAACAAAAATGTCAAATGTAAGCACACAGACGGTATTTGTTTTCGATGTATTGGAAGAGAGAGAGACAGTAAAATTTTACAGTACATCGTATTACAAAACAGGCTCTCATAATTTGTTTTGTAAATGCCAGTGTGATGCAGCGTCACCTTGGCAAAACGAAACTTTCCATAGAGTGCAATACAGCAATGTCCTTTTCAGTTATACCTCGCTGTTGTCAAAAGTAAAATGACAGTGTTTTTCCTGACATGTGAGCAAATTTCATGCAAGGCTGTATTCTCTAATGTTATTTCACGTGTGTGAAATGTTTATAAACACACGTGCATAACAGTTTATTTACAGAAACCGAATCGAACGTGAGAGGTGCGCTAGGGCCATGTAGTTTGTCCATCGAGCTCAAAAAAATTCCTTAACATAGATGTTTTTCTCTTTGGGGTATAAATTGTCACTGTTTCTTGACTCTGATGACAGTTTCAAAATAACGAAGATATTCTGCAGTGACCGGTAGTTTTCGCAACAAAATAGTGGAAGCATTTTCTATTTTACACATTGTGGACCCGTACACAAGGTGTAAGGTAAGTTAATACACCTGTCATATGTATTGTTATTGGGCACCAACCTCTGCAATTCTGTAATCGGCGGCAGTACCGTAGTTTCTCTTTCACTTCATTAAATGTCACAAAATAATGGGAAAGGGGGGGGGGGGGGGGTTGAGAGGGATGTGAATTGTATGTTGCAGCCTAACCCCCCCCCTCCTCCCCCCATGAGCAATGGACCTTGCCGTTGGTGGGGAAGCTCGCGTGCCTCAAAGATACAAGTAGCCGTACCGTAGGTGCAACCACAACGGAGGGGTATCTGTTGAGGGCCAGACAAACGTTTGGTTCCTGAAGACGGGCAGCAGCCTTTTCAGTAGTTGCAGGGGCAACAGTCTCGATGATTCACTGATTTGGCCTTGTAACACTAAACAAAATGGCCTTGTTGTTCTGGTACTGCGAACGGCCGAAAGCAAGGCGAAACTACAGCCGTAATTTTTCCCGAGGGTATGCAGCTTTATTGTATGATTAAATGATGACGGCGTACTCTTGGGTAAAATATTCCGGAGGTGAAATAGTCCCCCATTCGGATCTCCGGGCGGGGAGTACTCATGAGGACGTCGTTATCAGAAATAAGAAAACTGGCGTTGTACAGATCGGAGCGTGGAATGTCAGATCCCTTAATCGGGCAGGTAGGTTAGAAAATTTAAAAAGGGAAATGGAAAGGTTCAAATCAGATATAGTGGGAATTAGTGAAGTTCGGTGGCACGAGGAACAAGACTTTTGGTCAGGTGAATACAGAGTTATAAATACAAGATCAAACAGGGGTAATGCAGGAGTCGGTTTAATAATGAATTAAAAAATAGGAGTGCGGGTAAGCTACTACAAACAGCATAGTGAACGCATTATTGTGGGCAAGATAGACACGAAGCCCATGCCTACTACAGTAGTACAAGTTTATATGCCAACTAGCTCTGCAGATGACGAAGAAATTGATGAAATATATGATGAAATAAAAGGAATTATTCACGTAGTGAAGGGAGACGAAAATGTGATAGTCATGGGTGACTGGAATTCAAGAGTGGGAAAAGGGAGAGATGGAAAGATCGTAGGTGAATATGGATTGAGGCTAAGAAATGAAAGAGGAAGCCGCCTGGTAGAATTTTGCACAGAGCATAACTTAATCATAGCTAACATTTGGTTTAAGAATCATGAAAGAAGGTTGTATACATGGAAGAACCCTGGAGATACTAAAAGGTATCAGATAGATTATATATTGGTAAGACAGAGATTTAGGAACCAGGTTTAAAATTGTAAGACATTTCCAGGGGCAGATGTCGACTCTGACCACAATCTATTGGTTATGAACTGTAAATTAAAACTGAAGATTCGTCAAAAAGGTGGGAATTTAAGGAGATGGGACCTGGATAAACTGAAAGAACCAGAGGTTGTACAGAGTTTCAGGGAGCGCATAAGGGAACAATTGACAGGAATGGGGGAAAGAAATACAGTAGGTGAAGAATGGGTAGGTTTGAGGGATGAAATAGTGAAGGCAGCAGAGGATCAAATAGGTAAAAAGACAAGGGCTAATAGAAACCCTTGGGTAACAGAAGAAATATTGAATTTAATTGATGAAAGGAGAAAATTTAAAAATGCAGTAAATGATACAGGCAAAAAGGAATACAAACGTCTCAAAAACGATATCGGCAGGAAGTGCAAAATGGCAAAGCAGGGATGGCTAGAGGACAAAAGTAAGGTTGTAGAGGCTTATTATCTCACTAGGGTAACATAGATATTGTCTATAGGAAAATTAAAGAGACCTTTGGAGAAAGGAGAACTACTTGCATGAATATCAAGAGCTTTGATGGAAACCCAGTTCTAAGCAAAGAAGGGAAAGCAGGAAAGTTTAAGGAGTATATAGGGGGTCTATACAAGGGCGATGTACTTGAGGACGATTTTATTGAAATGGAAGAGGATGTAGATGAAGATGAAATGGGAGATATGATACTGCGCAAAGCGTTTGACAGAGCACTGAAAGACCAGAGTCGAAACAAGGCCCCCGGAGTAGACAACATTCCATTAGAACCACTGACGGCCATGGGAGAGCCAGTCTTGACAAAACTCTACCATGTAGTGAGAAGATGTATGAGACAGGCGAAATACCCTCAGACTTCAAGAAGAATATAATAATTCCAATCCCAAAGAAAGCAGATGTTGACAGATGTGAAAATTACCGAACTATCAGTTTAATAAGTCGCAGCTGCAAAATACTATCGCGAATTCTTTACAGACGAATGGAAAAACTGATAGAAGCCGACCTCGGGGAAGATCAGTTTGGATTCCGTAAAAATACTGGAAGACGTGAGGCAATACTGACCTTACGAATTATCTTAGAAAAAAGATTAAGGAAAGGCAAACCTACGTGTATAGCATTTCTAGACTTACAGAAAGCTTTTGACAATGTTGATTGTAACACACTCTTTCAAATTCTGAAGGTGGCTGGGGTAAAATACAGGGAGCGTAAGGCTATTTACAATTTGTACAGAAACCAGATGGCAGTTATAAGAGACGAGGGACATGAATGGGAAGCAGTGGTAGGGAAGGGAGTGAGACAGGGTTGTAGCCTCTCCCCGATGTTATTCAATCTGTATATTGAGCAAGCAATAAAGGAAACGAAAGAAAAGTTCGGAGTAGGTATTAAAACCCATGGAGAAGAAATAAAAACATTGAGGTTCGCTGATGACATTTTAATTCTGTCGGAGACAGTAAAGGACTTGGAAGAGCAGTTGAACGGAGTGGACAGTGATTTGAGAGGAGGGTATAAGATGAAAATCAACAAAAGAAAACGAGAATAATGGAATGTAGTCGAATTAAGTCGGGTGTTGCTGAGGGAATTAGATTAGGAATTGAGACACTTAAAGTAGTAAAGGAGTTTTGCTATTTGGGGAGCAAAATAACTGATGATGGTCGAAGTAGAGAGGATATAAAATGTAGACTGGCAATGGCAAGGAAAGCGTTTCTGAAGAAGAGAAATTTGTTAACATCGAGTATAGATTTAAATGTCAGGAACTCGTTTTTGAAAGTGTTTGTATGGAGTGTATGGAGTGAAGTGAAACATGGACGATAAATAGTTTACACAAGAAGAGAATAGAAGCTTTCGAAATGTGGTGCTACAGAAGAATGCTGAAGATTAGATGGGTAGATCACATAACCAATGAGGAGGTATTGAATAGAATTGGGGAGAAGAGGAGTTTGTGGCACAACTTGACTAGAAGAAGGGATGGGTTGGTAGGACATGTTCTGAGGCATCAACGGATCACCAATTTAGTATTAGAAGGCAGCGTGGAGGGTAAAAATCATAGAGGGAGACCAGGAGATGAATACACTAAGCAGATTCAAAAGGATGTAGGTTGCAGTAAGTACTGGGAGATGAAGAAGATTGCACAAGGTAGAGTAGCATGGAGAGCTGCATCAAACCAGTCTCAGGACTGAAGACCACAACAACAACAACAGCCTAACATAAATGATTGACTGTATAGATGCCGTTCGACATAGATAATTGTACCATATAAAGAGAATTTAATGATCTCAGACATGACAATTTATAATTTGAGCATGATGAATGCTCTCAAACTATAGCGGTTTTGTTCATAAAACTAAAGAAAATAGACTGTGCCTGTTTTCGCAGATATGGGTCATTTATAACCATCATAATTGTGTGTGTGTGTGTTTTAATAGATGCTTACTGGTAAGAGATGTGTTTACGTTCAATACAATTGTTACAATGAACATTCCGCTCAGATTGGTGGGCACCAGCCCACTGTGTAGATGGTCGCTTGATGCATCTGTGCTTTGGTCAGGGCACAGTTACATTTAAGCACCATTTATCTCGCATTATTTAGTGGCGTTACAGCCTTTTGTGTTGGCGAAGACCCGCTGCCTGGACCATACAATTGCTGTCGCCACTAGGCGGGCTGCGTGCAGACAGTGAGCACCAACTCGTTCGCTGGTGGGAGACCAGTATGCTTTAAAGAAGAGTGCAACACACGGTAGCAGCTGAGAGTTTGAAAAAGCCTGTATCAACTCTGTATGTGGAGGGAGGGATGAGGGTGGCAAGAGTGCTTCTAATTTCACTAGTTCCTCACCACACATAGAGGAGAACATAGGTTCAGTTGCTGACCCTTTCTCCTGTTGCTATCTTTTGGGACTGTGAGTTTCCCTAGTCGCCAGTATATGCTTTGGATTATGACCTATTGTTTACGAGTTATGGTTTATATGATAATTTCTACGTGTAATTACAGCAGCGAAGCATTTTCTATCAGCTATATTAGCGTGTATTGCCTTCGATTACCTGGGCTGCAGGGTGATTGTTGAGTAATGCAGGGGGAGGCGTCTATAGTGAACTTTGACACCAAACGTGATTACAGGTAATACAGTTATTAAAAGCCTATCTGTCCAAAACCAGCATCTCATCAGCTGAACAATTCCCGCCAGAAAGATAAAGATAGTACCTTCCAATGCAGCCTTTTTCCAGCCAGCTTGCAGGATACGGGTAGAGTTTGAGTACCTCAGCGACTAGTTTCAAATGGTATTGTGAAATTGTGCCGCAGCAGGCCTACTGTAGTTGTATGGCACCGTCAACTTTTATATGTGTTGTGATTTTACTCAAGTATTTCTGTAATTAGGAATGATATTTATGATTAATTATGTAGTTAGGACCGCTTTGTACATCACTTTCCCAACCAAAATAAATAAAGTTAACCAACCAAACCTTCCTGTCCTGTATCTGGGCGGTTTTCAGGTGTCGGGGGTTCACTTGTGCTTTCCTTAAAGAAGGATGAAGGTTCCAGTCCCAGAAATAGTACCGCCATTTTTAATTTCCCGCCAATTCCCAGGTGTGGAGGTGGGCTGGGACGTCATCATACCCATGGGACAAAGAAATAGCTACCAAAATTGAAAATTTCCTCCAAAATTCGAAATTCCTGCCTGTAGTGTGGGTGGTGGATTGGAAGGGGTTGGAAGGGGCAGGGACCCACATACTAGTTGAGGAAAACACATGGTGTCATCTTGGGGTGGGGATGGAGGTGGTGTGTGGAGATAATTAATTGCCCAACTTAAATAATTTACTTACGTATTTGATATCAAAATTGCGTCAGGTGCCCCAGTAGCCTACTACTGACAGTTTCAGATTGCTGTAAAAACTGTTTATAAATAAGAGACAGGAGCTTAGCTATTTAAATAAAAATGTTCCATAGATCACCTGGCCCTTTATATATCGTCAGTTTCTAGGTACTTAACCACTTCCGGTTCTTTGGGGACTCTAGTTAGACACTGATTGCATATATAAAGAAAGCGAGCGCTTAAAAGTTAACTCCCGACACATGTGGAACACACCCAATGTTAGGCAACATGGATATAACCTTAACAGACTAAAACTACAAGGAAAACAACCATAGTTTACAATTACTTATGGTACTCTATGGTAGCCTATGGTAGTCTTACAACTTTACTAACGCGCCATCATGCTTCACTGTTTCTTCTCATTGCTAGAATTTCCCTCTCTCGCTCGTCTCACACGTACCATGGCTTCGTCAATTACACGTTTCGAACTTTTATTTTAATTGATGCTTCTTAACATGTGAGCTTGATACTGATGATAGTGTACCCTTGCCTCCCGATTTCAGTGTTTAACATTCGCTTACTGTCGTTTTGTAAATCTTGAGTGCAGAATATAAAGTAATTAAGGAGTTGAATTTGGGTTCTTCTCATTGATATGACTGTGGACTGCCCCTTTATTCACCTACATTCCCACGATTAGCCTCGAGTAATCGATATTCCATATGTGAATCACATATGCATGTAGGGTTGGGTCAGATACAACAAGGTTTCACAGTGTGGCATCGCCTTCATTGTGTGCAGTTTGCTAGCGGAAACTGTGGGCTGGGAAGGTGTAACACAATGGAATATGTCAATAGAAAATCAACAATGCCAAAACATAAATAAATCAAAGTAATAAACTGATGAAAAATATTTATAAGCTAAGAAATACGTAAATAACAAGTACAGTGTGTAAGAAAAATGTTAAGAAAAATTTTTTGTAAAATTTATTTTAAGTTCTTTGCATATCGATGGTGACAGTGTAGTATCCACACAAGCTCTTTGTTGGCGGGAGAGTCTGCGCATTGATACATAGGGAGCGTGGCGAGAAACGCGCACCATTGTCGATATAACACTCTTGAGTCAACCTTTGTGCAGTGAAGTTGTGTGTACAGACAGATCGGTGTCCCTGTTCGTCACCAGCTATATATTAGTTGAAGAATTCTATGATTATATAATTGGTAATATTTATGAATTATTAAAAATCGACATCATGAAGACATCAAAGGTATTTAATTGGTAATATTTATGAATTATTAAAAATCGACATCATGAAGACATCAAAGGTATTTAAGCTCTAACTGCATATTGTAAGTTCGTTGTTACACTTTTAATCTCTTTTATGTAAAAGATCCGCAAACTAGTCTTATAAATTGAATCATTACAAAGAGTTAAAAATTTATACTCAGTCATTTTCAAAATAGATAAGTTTATCACCATCAGTATCTTATTATTTTTCATTGAACCCCGTAACCTCAAGATTTAACTTTTGTTGAGTTTTCTCAATTTTTTATTTAATAATGAAATAGAATTTTGAACCAGTAATTTCAATCAACAATAGATCAGAGTGAGTATATACAGACATGCAGTCAGATGACCTTATCCAGAGGCGACTCAGTAAAATAAAATGTGGGGAAAATAGATATGTATGTTTTGAGGTTCACCGCATAGACAACCAATACTAAGGGCCACGGCGTAAGCTTATGTGTTCACGTCGAAATAATCTTATTTTCATCAGTCACATTAATACTGTTACTAATAAAGGCACAAGGCGTAATACATTGTGTACGCTAAAGACTATCAGATCAGAGAGGTTGCCAAAATCAAGTCCAGAGAGGACAGCTGCAAGGCACAAAAAGTTCAGTTCTCTTTCTTTCTTTCATTAGACGGAAAGTAAGTTAAATTATTTTATTCTAGACGGGAAAGTTATCATCTAAACGCATTAAGTTCAATCATTATTTCTTTTATTTATTCGACGGGAAGTTATCAACAATACGGGTCCTCCTTTAGGAACAGATAAGGTGCAGTACATCTGCTTTACATATACAGTTACCTAACGCTGCAGTCGCCAGGGTGATCAGCTGTTATGAAGCTACATGATGAGAGCACTGGCGGCCGGCCATTGCGCCACGCGTGACGCACGCGGCACGAATAGGGGCGGCTTTTTCCCGCTGCGCCGGCAGTGTCAACACCGGCTGCCGAGGTAAGCAGCGCTCTCGCTGCTGCGGCACGCGCGGCCCCCACAAACAGCACAGCGGCCAGCACTAACTGCCGCGCCATTACCGCAGCGGTCCCTGCCTCACCATTAGCGCCATGCAGCCACCTAGAGTCCTGGTCAGACATGCCGAGGGTTACCGTTCAGTAGTCCATGACACTATACAAGGTGTAAACGGTATAAGGCACCAAAATTATACAGATGGTACATCTCGGTGTGCTTGACAGAAAAGCCTAAAGACATTTTCTTGTATCATGTACTTTATTTTTGTATTATTAAAACCTAATGTTCGTAGGATAGATAGTATACGCATTTCTGTTTACGTAGTCAACCGACAGTACACAGCGTACCGAGCTTATTGCCTACAATGACGGGGCGGCTAGAGAAAGGCAACGAGCCGACCAGAGGATTGAAATCATTAGACGTGTACAACGACGTGGTGTGATAATCAGGTGGTACCGAAAAAAGGAATGTAGACGGTTTTTGGGTTGTCAAGAATGTGTAATTCGCTTTACGTGAATTGAATACAACCAGTCTGTTTCTCAACAAGTCGATAACGAAGGTCGTAGTAGTAATGACAAGCTAATATCAAACACAATGTATTTCCATTAGTACAAATTCAATCAATCACCAAGTAGATTAATTACAATCAGCTGTTTCACCTTTTTACGGCAATGCCATAACGAATACGAAATTCACATTATTTTCCTTCTGTACAACAACATCGTAATGAAAAGAAACCCATTACTACGTTTCCTCTTACACCAATACTACAATAAATGTTCGAAATGACCACCATTCGCTTCTGCACATGCTTCATTACGGCGAACCCAGTTTGGTCGCACTCGTTCACGCACATGCACATTGGCCTTTATGGTATGGGCAGCATCTAAAATCTTGTGCGTCATTTCGTCCACATTATTTGCTGACACAGCACAAACAAGTTCCTTCATATGGCCCCAAAAGTAAAAATCCAGTGGATTTAAATCAGGGCTGCGTGCTGGCCATCGACGTGGACCCGAACGCCCGATCTATCGTCCTGGAAATCGACCATCCAAAAATCTGCGTACGCTGTGACCAATGTGGGTGGAGCACCAACGTGGAGGAACCACACGTTATGACGTATGCCTAACGGAATGTCTTCTAACAACGTTGGTAACAATGTTTCCTCTAGAAACGTTCGGTAATAGTTACCAGTCAAACGTGCAGGTAAAACATAGGGCCCAATAATGTAATTATCGGGCATACCCGCCCACACATTTACGGAAAATCGTCGCTGAAAATGTGTTGCCACTACGTGGCGAGCATTGTGTACACTCCACGTGTGCACGTTATGGAAATTAGTTATTCAGCCGCGAGTGAAACACGCTTCATCTGTGACGAGTATTTTGTTGATAAAATCATGCTGCGCACTGTGTAACAAAAGCCACTCTGAGAATTCACGTCGTGGAGGGAAATCTTGTGCTTCCAGTGCTTGTACGCGTTGAATGTGGTAAGGCCGCAGACGCTCCTCTTGCAAAGTGCGATGAACGCCTGTGTGCGATATACCCACGTGGCGGGCGATGCTTCTAGTACTCTGAGAAGGATCCTCCTGGATGCGGTCCAGAATTTTTTCCTCAGCTTCCAATGTACGAACGGCGCGTTGTGGGCCTCTGCCTTCTGCGCGGGGCAGTAAAGAGCCAGTGTCTCTCAATCTAAGGAAATTAAATACGTACTCGTCAGTTGTATTCTGTCATGATGTAACAAAAACAGAAAGCATATCAGAACAGAAGATATGTTTCGCATACGGACGAAAATTTACGAAGGTGCAGATAACGACTGTACTCTATTAACATGTAAATGCATAATAATCGCATACAAGTAGAGAATAACAATGACATAAACCGTTGGTGCACAGCAGCAAATCTCTTTCGTGCAGGAAGTCGTCGTTGTGGGAAGCGTTCTCGATAAATTCGTACAGCTGCCCTCGCAACACCTTTTGCCTCGCCATAAATTAAATGCATATCGCATAATTCAGCTATAGTAAATCTCCTTTCCATCCTAACAGTTAACAGAGTTGCAATATCATGTGCACAGGTTACTCGCCTACTGTCGTCGCTCGGTGTATTACAATGACGCAGCCACTCAGGCCGCAGTTGCCTATGTGTTTACGATTTACGCTCGCGATGTCAATAACAGGAACCGATTGCTTACGTACGTGCACGGCCAAGTATCTACTTTTCCAAAACCATTATCCTGAGACGAACAGTTTTTTTATCGGACAAGCGTAGGAAATACGCAATCATGTTACTAGACTTTTTTGTCAAGTATTGCGAGATGTGCCATCTGTATAATTTTGGCGCCTTATAACCTTTACACCCTGTATTTAAGTCACTCAAGTTACAGACCGGCCAGTGAAGTGGCCCAGTTCCTACCAGACGCTAACAGAGAGGGGATCAAAACGACATGCAATATAGCGGACCCAATCGGATATTTTGAAACCATTCTGCTCTCTTTTACCTGACACAATACCAGATATTACGTATTTTTCCTTTCAGACAGCTGTTTCATGCAATACTGAAGCACCAAGTACAGGAAGGCACATTAAGAATGTTTAGTTAGGTTAGTGAACTCAGAAATCACGATATCAATGTTAATAACTATGATTTTCATTCTTTGAATTAAAATTGTTTTAATAACACCCCATTACACAAATTTTGTATTTTGTCTATACCAGTAGATCTCAAATTATTATTTTTTGCGTAAAAACACTTTGTATTACTCTCAGAATCACATTGTAACAACTTGAAATTAAAAATATTACGAAATTTCGACCAAATGTTTGACTGTTACAGCCTATCAATCATATGTCAAAGATTCAGAGATATTTTTTGTGTGGTTTACTTATTAGTTATAATATAAATTAAAATTAACTTCTTGTCCTCGTTTGCAAAGTGTATTTTACTAATTTTCATTCTAAAAATGTTTCTGTTCCTTGATTGTGGTCGTAAGAAACCTTTAAATAGTTATTTTCTTTGTTTTTGGATCCACAGTCTCGAAGTCACTTCTAAATAATTAATCTTTTTTTAAAAAAACATATTCAACATTGCTGCACAGTTTCGGCCTGTGGATATTTTCAAATATTGCGTCGGTGATTCATGCCATATTTAAAACCTGTTTTGTGCTGTGTGGGAAAAGATACTTGTTGCTACACAAACATGTCTAAAGTTTACCTACATGGTCTTCGACTTCACAAACTGCTTTACTCCTAACATCTAGCTTCTTGGATCTTGGCACACACATCACCGATGCAATACATAGGAAAATGGCCACAAGCCGAAAATTGCCAGTAATGTCATATATATATATATATATATATATATATGTGTGTGTGTGTGTGTGTGTGTGTGTGTGTGTGTGTGTGTGTGTGTGTGTGTGTATATAGGTCACCCTGTATAATAGAATTGTCAGCCTACCTTGTCTTTATTGTTTTTTTTTTAATCGTTTCATCATTCAGAAGTCGTTAATACGCTTTGTAGTATAAAATTTTCTACATAGTTCACCAAAATCTTCCGTGAATATTAAATGTAATTTCAATTTTCAAGTTAAAACAATTTAATGAGCAGCAGCTATTGTCGTCATGTGTTTATAGGGGGCGGCAGTGCCCGCAAACTAGTTAGTTGTTGTCTGTTAGTTAGCTATTAATATGCGATGGTTGCAGGCTTTTAATATCTCACGTCAATATTATTCAGAATATAATTTTTCCAGGCTGTTTGTTCAAGAAACCGAAAAGTGTATCAAATTACGAAAGTTAAAATTAAAAATTATGGACTACTACATGTTTTTATTTCACCACAGAAAACTCAAATCATTCGTCAGGCAGCGAAGTGCATATTTACACCCCCAGTCATTGTGAGCAGATAAATCACAAAATCAACTTAAATGTGTATTCCGCTCTGTTCAAATTAAATTACCACTTGACTGATACAGTCCCGTGTACTGTTTCAATAACAAATTCTAGCCTGTAGGTAGGCAGGTGCCTCCTTCGTGTCCCGCTAGGGACATGCGCGCTCTGTCACTCCGAATTAGCGTCGGCCGTGGTTACTTCGTCTTCAGCCGTTGACCACTGGTAACACGAGAACGGCCATCCAATGGCAAATGTCGGAAGTCATTTGGGACATGGAAGCTATAAGCAACTGCTGGAATTGAATGTCTCTTTGAGTAATAGTGTGTGTTACTAATCTGTCAGTTTACGTGTTCAAGATATACGTCACTCGGATCTGTTGGAAGTCAGCCTTGGTATTGGCACGCATATACAGAAATCACGAGAAAAATGGAATGGTTGAGCCGTTTGTATTTGTTTGCTGAGCACCTCAACGTGTACGCTGTACAAGCTGCTACTCGGATTATCTTCTGTCCCTTAGGGTTCTTTACATTGTGCGATTTGGGCTTGAGTTAACGTCGGTGGTACTTCCCAGTTGTACTAATTTACATTGATAAATTTTTAATGTCCTGTTATTTTTGTCAGTCGGCTTTGAGATCTGTTGATAATTTATGAATATTAAGTGAGTTACTTGTGTGATCTAATGTGTACACAGCATAAATCAAGATTAATTTTCCAGTCTTAGTTGAAGCAATGTGGCGCTCTTGTTTATACGCTCTTTTATGGAAGTAGCTTCAGTAATCCCAATTTAACGTCAAGCTGTGTACATTGCCTAAAGTTTCTGTCAGTCTGTGTTATAGATACTCCTGCCCGTTGGGTTCGAGTCTGGGCGGTAATTCGTCAGTATTATTTATGCTGCATTCGGTGCTCGATGTTAACTTTATTACTTGTTGCTGAAGTCTTTTAAAATTTACTCAATAGTCTTTCGTCGTTACCCATTTGTATACAGTGATTTTTCATAGTGGCTCATTACTTTTTGTGGTCTGATAACTGTATGTTTAATCATGTTGGATCTATTACTATGGGACACCTGTTAATTGAAATGTTTCTTAACAATATGTTTAATCATGTCGGATCTATTGTTATGGGACACCTGTTAACTGAAATTGCGTTTTTCTCTTTTAGTTAATACTGTGCTTTATTTAACCTATGGTGAAACAGAATCGCTGGAGTGTGGTGAAATTCAACTGATATCTCAGGCTAAACTGTCCCGTTTCATACAGAAATTTGTATTATTCATTTGCGTTCTCAAACTTTACGTTTTTTAAAAAATACATAATTACTAAAAGTATTTAAAATGCATTTACTCAGAGCGTAGAAATCGAAAATAACAATACACTTTCACGTTTAGAGTTCAGTGATGTGGTAGCTTTCCATTAATGCAAAAACGGTCATAACGTAGGAATATGGTAAACCCAACAGGACCATAGAATATTTAAGCACGAGGGAGACTCTCAAAAGCGTCGTACGCTTTGCTCTGTTTACCGAGAAAAAATATACAGTCCGTTCCTTTTTACGGGAAACGCTGTAACGTGACTCGCGTACCTGGTTAAGTTGGGCATGTGACTTTTGCAGAACTGAGAGAACACGCTGAAAATTTCAGTTTTCAACAGGACGGAGCATCACCGCTCTGGTACCTCCACGTAAGAGAACTTCTTAACAATGAACTGTATTACCGATTGATCGACTGTACAAATCGTACAGATCTAGATATTTCAACATGGTCTGCAACGGCATCTGGTTTCACGTCATGTGAATTTCTTCTGTAGTTATTTACGGTCGACTGCGTCAACGTGCCACACCTTACATCCGCTTTGGGTGATTTTAAATACGAACGTCTTAGGTTATGCGCGACCGTGACTATTACGAATCTGAATTTAAAATCCAAATTGCTTTAGCCAGTCACATTCAGTACGTGTTCCGCAGGATTTTACTTCAATAATCTTATGTATCTGTGTCAGTCTGTGAGCAATGGATGTACTTTGGGTACCACTTTTAGGTTACTTGTGACACTGCTGTTTTATCAGTCACAGACTCCATTTACTTTAGCACCACATTTTGAAGTGTCTTATTAATCAGTTTATTTGTCCAATGTGTCGTGTGATAACGATTTCTAATATCTACTTGTAACCTTAGCTTGTGGTATAGAGGGAGTTTCAACAGGTTCTTTGGATTTCACAACACTGTCTCTTCTTCATTTTTTAAGGTAAAATAATGGGATCAATTTGATATTATGCATAGGACTACAAAATTTCTGTTTTCATAAGAAAGAGACTATTTTACAAAGGTATATCTGTTACATGGATGCATATACAACCTTGGGGTACTTTTTAAATTACATTTGTAATCAGTTTTAACTTATCTCGCACAATTGTTCTACGCACCCTCCACCGGTACACTATGAACTTCAAGATGGTGGTCAAAACCTTGTCCCATACTTTTGCATGCGTCTCTGGAGCTACAGTATTCTCTGTTGTTAATTTATTGTGTCGCGGTCAAATCGAAATTTCAACTGAAGATATGAATTCCTGTAGCAAGTCATATTTGTCTTACTATATTTACATCACGCACTGCAGGCGGGTCGCAAATATCTACCCCATTCCCAATTATTTTTGGCCTACATGTAAAACAAAAAAATATGTCAAGCATATGTCATCTGGCTGCAAGGGTTACATTAACCAGTAGGACTGTCTTTCTTGCTAAGTTGTTCGTTGCGAAGATATGAGCAGTAGTACGTTTTCTTAAACATCACGGTATATTTTTTATTCGTTAATACACTTCATGTTCTCAAGACCTGTTCTAAAACATATCACAGCGTACCATTCCAGTAAACACGTTTTTAAAAACGTAACACTAAAGTAAGTTTCACTCCATTGTATCAGCACACAGTGCAAGTACCCAGGTCACGTTTCTCGTCCACTCGCTGCAGCTGACGGTAAACAAATGGTAGAAATGCAGTTCACCTATGGAGAATGTAAGTTAGCAGTACAGTAATTGCAATAATATTCGTTTAGTTACAATACAGGTACCTGCGGTAATGCACTGTAGCACATTTAAATTATAATTTGTGCAGAATAAAGGCAGCCTTAGAGTAAAATCTCAGTTGTCATTACTTTCATTTTACTGGCGTTGCGCAACACTGATTTTTTTCACCCAACGCGTTGATTTGTCACTGTTTATGGTCAATACTTTGAGCAAATTTGAAAATTCTACTCCGTTTTTACCCACAATGAAGTTTCCCACTTCTTACTGTTAAAAATGGCGTGTTTTCGTGACTACATGATACGTCAACTCAGGCAGAGAAACTGTACGGAGATTGACATTCTGACCAGTTTCCTCGTCTTGTTGTGACATTTCAGGAAACAGAACCTACTCATGCGAACCCCTCCCCCCCCCCCCCTCTCCCCCGAACTTACTCATGTCGGTTCTGCTGCAATGATTCCATACGTCAACACATGAGAGTTAGAGCAGTGCACTGGAATTTCTTAGACAGGTGTACGTCGAATTCTGACATGTCACCAGTTATTCTTGTCATGTACACTTACACCGAGAATTGCGAGGCTTAGAAGGATGGAATATCAGAATCAGTGGAGAATTAATGTCTGGTAGGGATGTTTGTTACTATAATTATTGGCACCCACTTCATTCATAACAATCTAAACGGCAGAAAAGTGCCAACTTTATCACGAAAATTCATCCTCGTATACTGAATGATGTGCCGCTAATAATCAGAATTTACATTTGGCACCACCACACGGACGTACAGAACATCCTGTCAGGAGGGCTGGCCGTAGAGGAAGTGTAGATTAGCGAAGTGTTTCATATTATCTTGTCCGTTTTTGCCCTACGTTTTACTCTCGTAATTAATAATGTACTGATGTGAAATAAGAAAACGATGTCTCACTTGTAAAAACGTATTTATGATATATTTGCTAAATATTCAGAGATAGCATTTAATATAGTATAACTTCCAGGAGTTGTAAAGCTCGTGAATGCAAAGTTCCTGTAAGTAGGGGCTCAAGCGGAACAGATATGTTTCTTAGTTGTAGATATACTCGATCGATAAAGATTATTTAAATGTATCTATTGCGTTGGCTTCATCAATGATTCAAGCCCACCACTTTACCTCCTGATCATTTATTTGTATATGCTCCAGGACAAAGCAAGCAAGGCTGCCGGCGGATTATTCGGACACCTACTGTCGGACGTAATTAGTGTGTTTTCGTTAACTAACTATTAAATAAGTACCACGCATATCTGCAAATATACTACACGAGGATGGATTTCTGTAAGGTAAACTGTTCTACAGAAGCAGGGAACTTTCCTGTGGCGCACTTTCCTGTTCGCATCTTAGAAAATATCTCTCCTCATTGTGGGTTGCCTCCATGACGAGACTGTTCTGTTGTACGGAGTTGCACTATTTGCAAATTATTAAGTTCTCGTCGTACCTTTGACAAAAAGCTTAACTTCTTTAACTCTCATTGAGATACAGGAGAGCAACGCCTCATTCGTCTGCTGCGTTTTCTGACAACTCATGGAACATTATTCTTTGGAGATTCATTAAAGATGATCCATACGGCGATATTCCTACAATTTCAGATAAAATGAGGGAACATACTGTGATGGCTTCTAAATCCCTAGAGCAAGCAACACTAAGAGCAGCGCTGAAATCTACCATCCTGCACATGGACCTTTTTATCAATTTCCATCACTGCTTTCGGCACATCTGATGGATGGCATTTAACATCCCCATTTCCGTTTGTTATAAGGTAGACTGTTGTGTTTAGGTGAATGAGTGATATGTTTTCGAACAGGTCTTGAGGAGAGGAAGTGGGTTACCGAATACGAAAGGTAGTGTGTTATTTTTATTATCACAAATAATGTAATATTCATAACTATCGACTAGTAAACGGCCAAACGCATAAAATGATACTGAAAATCTATGCTTGTCCGTGATTTGATAAATCCCTTGTACCTGGGAGGAGCCCGAAACGACTTGTTACCTCCTAGTTTTGACCGGCACAGACGGCTTTCGAAAGATGTACAATTAATCGTCGCTTTCGACTTTACGAGTACAAGTTGCAGGATGGTATTTTTCATAAAAACATGGAAAACATAAAGTTCAACGGTACCAGCCACATTGAATAAATGCTATGTTTCCGCATACGCAAGGTCTTTTGACGTTTTCCGTGATAAAACAAACCTCGTTAACATTTTTAAAAACCTCTCTTTCAGACAATAGTTTGGAAGCAAACCATGCATAACGCGGTATTCCCTTAAAAATCGGCGCTGATAATTGGTTATGCAGTGTCGAGTGTATTTTAATATCGCCTTCCTAGAAGCAATTTCCCGTCCTCTTTCGATTAAATACGAACAGTTTTGAAGACACGGACAAGCATACATTTTCCGCATTACTTTATGTGTTTGGTCGTTTAGTATTCGATAGTTATGAATATTATATTATTTGTGATGATAGAAATTAGTAGACTGCCAAATAACATTGTAAATTTAATAAAAGTCCATCCGATTACACGTATTTTTCCTATTATATCAATTGTAATATAAATAGTAAAGAAAATTAAAAAAAAAACTGACGAACGGAACTCGATACAGCGATCTAGCGGATTGAACGCCAACAGCCTTTTTTTTTTTTTAAAAAAAAAAGAAACATTTTGTTCTGTTTTGTTCACTGAATTTGTTCTGGGCGGATGTCTGATGACACCCGTTCAGATTTTTCGTTCATCCGTTCGTTCAGCTACTTTATTAGAAAGGAGAGCTAACGATCTGACCCAACACGTTTTCTTTTATTCAACAAAAACAGCAACAAAAATGGCTACAATGACATGACATTAATAAGATGACAGATAATTGCAGTCATAAATTACAGCATTCAAAGAATGAGTCTTTAGCAGTAGCACAATTTAGCACCTTCACTGTCACCTTCAACTGGTGGCAGTTCAGCATACACATTTTCTTCTTCTGCAGCCGGTTCCTCATCGTCATTTCCCAGACCCAAATTAATCATTCAGTAAATCCTTGATGTGTGTTCCTAGCTACCGTGCCGCCACCACTCGGCTGAAGCCGCTTCATGGTTAAAATGGCCACGCACAGATATATATTTGACGACCAAAATTATCTTGCGATTTTCTCAGTATCGCTTGAGAAGTACGCGCTACTGCTTACACATTTTTCTTTCCTCATGGATTACTACGATTGTACGAAGTTTACAGTAAATCCGCGTTCCAAACGTCGTGGCCTCCCCTTGTTAGTGTACCTGTCCACACAGGTCTTACTTTGATTTGTTTGCCACGCGTAGTCGCCGTACACAGTTCAGTGCTGCCTCACCACTAAATGGATGACATCCTAAATCCAAAGCTACTCTGACACCCTTAAGGCTAAGTTGGTTTAGGCAGTCGCGCCGAAAAGCGTAGAACCGCCGATCAATTCGCAGACGATCGACTACCAGCTCTCCCACATCCGCACATATTATCTGGAAAAAGAGCTACTTGAGCGAGGTCCTTCTCCAACATCGCCTCTTAACTGCCAAGGGCATTCTGGACCACAGGAAACAATATGAGGGCAAGAAAAATCGAACAAAAGCGTACTGGTGTCAATTGGGATGTCCTGTGGGCGAAAATCAGCAGCAGTATACTTCTGTCCTTGGTCAGGTCGACGTGGTACAATCCGGTCAACAATATTATCAGCACAAATGAGCGCCTGCATGCGATTGGGCTAAGCGACACAGCTAATTGTCCAGATTGTCACCAAGATGATACTGTTCTCCACAGATATACTGGCAGTCAACGCTTGCGCAATTGGCAATGGGTTCGTCAAAAAGTCGCCCTTATAACTAGAACTTCTGAAAATAACATAGACACGACCTTACTGCAAAGACCAGACGTCAAATATTTTCCGCCAACTAAAGAAATGCCGTCATGTGGCTGTTGAGCCACTATACAAGTCATGTATTCAATCGGCTGACGGGCGACGATTATGGCGATTTTCTGTTCCACATGGAAACGGAATATATTAAAATTAGAAACTACGCTGATGACGGTCGCAAGTACGGTAATATGCTCCATACTGCACTCAATAGAACAGGGATTGGATAGCAGTTCGAGCTCTAAAAGCTTCACCCATTTGTGTATCATGCGAATAGTCTGGCTGAAATCCCGTATTGATGCTCCCCCCCTCCCCCCAAGAAAAATAAAGAAAATCAATGTTCCTTTACAGTCAATGTGAGTGGTGACGGGTATGGTGGCGGCACCGTGGCCAGGCCTCGGACTAATTGACCCCTGCCCTCCTTGCCGCCACCTGCCTGCCACGCTCGACGCACAGCCATTGCAATATATGAAAAAACATATAAAAAAAGTTGGATTGATGTTAGGTTAAAAAAATACCACAGAAACTGGAGTGGTTGTGTTCTATTGTTTGTACTGTGCCAAATGTCATGGGTACATTCTGAAGCTCTGTAGCCGGCCTTTGTGGCCGTGCGGTTCTAGGCGCTTCAGTCTGGAACCGCGTGACCGCTACGGTCGCAGGTTCGAATCCTGCCTCGGGCATGGATGTGTGTGATGTCCTTAGGTTAGTTAGGTTTAGGTAGTTCTAAGTTCTAGGGGACTGATGACCTCATATGTTAAGTCCCATAGTCCTCAGAGCCATTTGAACCATTTTTTTGAAGCTCTGTAATGTGGTAAAACGCTTTATTATATGACGGTTTAAACAATGCATACTTATCTTCAGTTAAAACTTCCGGGCTGAGAGGCCGTGGTCGATGTATAAAATTTCCACCTGACGTTTCGTCTCCATCTGCGGGAGACATCTTCTGAGGTCGACCGGCTACTGCCACTGAGGCACCATGTACTGTCGCATTTATAAAGCGCATAGAGGGCATTCGTCACGTGATGCCGACGGTATTACTATCTTTGGAAGGCGTCATCATTCTCGATTAAGAGTAATCGATTGTAATTCTGCTGGCGCAACGTCGATATCCATATTTTGTCCAACTTTAAAACTTCCTCTCTTCTATTAAAATTGTTATGGTGTTTGTGAATTTCTATTGCTTCTCTATACACGCACGCATGGTAATGGGATTTTCATGCTAGAACGCTTGTCTCATTAAATTTAATTTCATGATTCCCATCTCGAAAAACATGCTCAACTACGGCTGATTTTTCGATGTGTCCTAAGCGACAGTTTCTTTTATGTTCGGCTAAGCGGGTGATTACACTTCTTTTCGTTGTTCCAATATATACTTGTCCACAACTGCACGGAATTTCGTATACCCCAGGTGTTGCTAGGGGATGTCGGACGTCTTTTGCAGTTCTTAGATATTCCTTAATCTTCTTGGTGGGTCTGAAGATTGTTTCGATCCCATACTTGGCCAGAACTTTCCCGACACGGTCCGTAAACTTAATAACAAACGGTAGGAAAACTTTTCCAGTTGGTGACCGTTATTGCTCTGGACTTTTGGCTTCTTTTCTTCTTTGATGGAGGGCTCGACCAATTTCCTTGCTGGTATATCTGTTTTCGTTGAAGGCTGACCGTAGGTGATTCAGTTCATCTTGTAAGTAAGCCAGCTCGCAGATTTTGTTGGCTCTGTCCACCAAGGTTTTAATGACACCTCTTTTTCGCCTAGGATGATGGTTAGATTCCTTGTGGAGGTATCGATCCGTGTGAGTGTTCTTTCTATATACCTTGTGGCCCAGCGTCCCATCCACCCGTTTAATTACCGACACATCCAAAAAATTGAGTTGACCGTTGTTCTCTTTCTCCATCGTAAACTGTATCTTCGGGTTAATGCTGTTCAGGTGCACCAAGAAGACATCCAAATCTTCTTCACCATTAGTCCACACTACAAATGTGTCATCAACATAGCGGTACCATTTAGCAGGCTTTTTACTGGCAGTATGCAGCGCTCGCTGTTCGAAGATCTCCATAAATAAATTGGCAACAGCTGGGCTGAGAGGGCTTTCCATCGCCATCCCGTCGATCTGTTCGTAAAACTGGTTGTTATACTGGAAATAAGTTGTCGTCAGGCAGTGTTTAAATAAAGCCACTATGTCAGTCGTAAAAATATCTGCTATATATGAAATAGCTTCGTTTACAGGCACCATGGTAAACAATGACACTACATCGAAGCTCAGAAGGATATCACATGGGCTGACGTTAATCTCCCTCAGTTTTTCAATAAAATACACCGAGTTTTTAATGTAACTGTCCGTTCTGCCGAGGTGTGGTTGCAGCAAGCAGGCGAGATATCTGGCCATCTCTTGTGTTGGAGATCCTATGGCACTCACAATCGGACTCAACGGGACCTGTGGTTTGTGCACCTTTGGGAGTCCATAAAGTCTGGGTGGATAAGCTTCCGTTTTGCAGAGTTGTTTTTTATCATCCGAAGAATGAGAAGATTGTTTCACCAGTTGATTGGTATTTCTCAAAATTTTGGTTGTAGGATCCTTATGAAGTTCTTTGTACGTAGTGGGATCCAATAGGTCACTAATCTTCTTGTGATAATCTTCGGTGTCCAGCAAAACTGTAGCATTTCCTTTATCAGCTGCAAGTACAATAATGCTCTTATCCGCATTGATCTCCCTCAGTGCCCTGCTTTCCGATTGAGACAAATTGCTGGTAGATGGTTTCGCTTGGCGTAATATTCTGGTTGTTTCAGTCCTGATTTCATCTGCAGAATGCGATGATAACATACGGATTCCTGCCTCCACATTCGCTGTAATGTCCTCCGTAGGAACTTTTAGTGGCGTGACTGCAAAGTTGCCTCATTTCGACAGAACTGAATGTTCCTCTTTTGTTAATTCTCTCCCAGACGTGTTAATCACAGTTCGAGAGTTGCCAGGGACTGATGTTTCACCACTGCCTTTCTGTAGGCCATCGAATTATCTCTTTTGCCTATTAGTTGCCATTTCTGCACTGAGCTCCATGGTCCTGAACGTTAGACAGTCCACCTTATTCCAGTCATAACACTGCATTATGTTACTGATATATAAATGGAGATGTAACAGCTTACTGCTAGTTTCCGCTAGTTATCGCTGCGTATGGTGTATTCGTTCCCGTAGCAGCGCTAGTTCCGTGCGGTTGTAAATACGGTGCGCTTGCGCCGAGTGAAACATTCTCCTCGCCTTCAGAAACTTCGGCACTGTCGCGGTGTCCCGGCGGCGTAGCAGGAAAGTAAGCGTACACAATTGATGTGCTTTCTTCTTGTGCAGTCCCTCCAGTCGCAGAACCAAAACTGACACTTTCTCCCCGTAGAGGCGTTTAATCTCACAATGTAGGCTTATGATTAAACGCCCCTATGGGGAGGATGTGTCAGTTTTGGTTCTGCGACTGGAGGGACTGCGCAAGAAGAAAGCACATCAATTGTGTACGCTTACTTTCCTGCTACGCTGCCGGGACACCGCGACAGTGCCGAAGTTTCTGAAGGCGAGGAGAATGTTTCACTCGGCGCAAGCAGGACGAAGCCTTAGGTGACGGTGTTTGGTTGCCGATGCCAGGATCAGGTCGGACTGTCACCCCCCCCCCCCCCCCTGACCATGTGTGTGCCGTAGTTCGATGGGACACTGCTTGCTCTGCGCCGGTCACTAATGAAATGTTATTAACTAAGAAGCCTTTATTATTTTAAGTTATACAGTCGTATTCAATCACGGCTGCCAGTGGTAGAGGCGGGCAGATCGACGCTATCCACCCCTGGAATAACGCCAGCAAGCGTTAACACCGTCTCGCCCGCTGCAGCTGTTTGAGGCAAATACTCGGCGTCCCTTTACATCACTGCACGTTGGGCGCAGCCCGATTGGTGTTGAAACGTCCCCTTTTGAAGAATTGTATACGAGACTGTGCTTAACCTGACACACAATATTTTTAGCGCAACGCAATCTGACTTTCAAAAATCCCTACAAAAGAATAGCCCTGACTAACATTAACCTATACCTTTCACAAATCACTTACCTCACCAAAAATCTTCGTTACTCGAACTACTGCAAAACAGCGAGCGCCGCTACTGCCAGCTAAATAAAAGATTCAAACTACGGAAGGCACTAATTAGTGATAGGCATAGTTAGCAGATGAAAGATTTTAATAGAGAACAAACAACGTATTTACCTTAATAGTGTTGAAAAACCATAATATACATGTTCATGACATCCAGTCTTACAAATTTCCAAACTCCGCCATCTCTCTCCCCACATCCACCACTGCTGGCGGCTCACCTCCAACTGCGCAACGCTACGCGCTGTTCACATCCAGCTGCCGCTGCCCAACACTACAATGGCAGACAACAATGCAAACTAGTCACAGACTGCACACAGCACAGCCAGTGATTTTCATACAGAGCGCTACGTAACGTTGCCAATAAGAAAACATAAACAGCCTACTTACATAGCCCCCATGCTCCCCACAAAAAATTTTACAAATTGTTTTGGGCAGTGGCCAATACAGATTTGAAAAAATTTTTCATAATTACAGTAAGAAAGATATAAAATGCGCACACGTATTAATACAATGTTGGTCAAAAGCTAAAATTTTCTCACAGTCCATAAAGACAGTCCTGATCATTCATCACAGTAAAACTGCCGTTTCTTTTCTCAAAGTCTGAGCAGTAAAAGACAATGCACACGGAAGTAGTGGATTTCCATGCAGTCTTGAAGAAGTAGTGTTGTCCTTCCAACGGAAAGACAGTGATGACTCTTGACATGCTGACAGGTAATGGGCCACAACATAGTAAACCCACAGCAGAGTCATTCGAAGTTTTGAAGAATATTGGTAGGTAGGTCATCACAGAGCAGACCACTGTAGTCCTGGTAGAGATTACGATATTGGTGGGCCATCAAAGATGCAGACCCACTATAGTCCTTCTAGAGATAATGGTATTGGTGGGCCATCAAACGTGCAGACCCACTGTAGTCCTTGCAGAAATAATGGTACTGGTGGGCCATCAAAAATGCAGACCCACTGTAGTCCTTGTAGCGATAATGGTATTGGTGGGCCATCAAACGTGCAGACCCACTGTAGTCCTTGTAGAGACAATGGTATTGGTGGGCCATCAAACGTACAGACCCACTGTAGTCCTTGTAGAAATAATGGTACTGGTGGGCCATCAAAAATGCAGACCCACTGTAGTCTTTGTAGAGATGGCCAGCAGCCATCTGTTGCGACTGTGCAGGTGCACAATCACCATCGAAGAGTCTTGTGGAGAATATAGCAAGTCCATAAACCACCACTTGTCCACTCACAAAAAATTTGTTTGAAATGTCCTTAGAACCAGCAATGCTGTTATCCAGTCCCTTGCTGAATTATTAACACACTTGCAGACACTATCAGTCCCTACTTCTCACATATTGACCATATACTACGGCCAACAGAAACGTGTGCAGTGAAATGTAACTTACAAGTTACTTAATTTGATGAACTGGTGTCAATTACAATTTTATAACATAAGAATACAGTAACAAAGGTACAAAATACATCATTAAAGAACATAACAATACAGATCACATTTGTAGTAAAACAGGCTTTACAAAAGAATAGAAATAGACATATACATCAGTGTTACAGGAATTATGACATAAGTAAATATATAAAAGATCAGAATAATTATTGAAACATCAACTTCACACATGAGCATTAAAACAAAACAGAATAAATAATTTCTAAACATCTTTACAAAGTAAATAACTTATTATTAATGCCAATTATATTCGAGGATAACAGTTTTCCTCATCATAGTGAATGTAGCTTAGTATTAGAAGAAGAAAAAATTCTATGAAACTACACAGAGACAGGAAGAAAGCAAATACACAAGGGTACACAAACACATAGTGGGATAACACAAAAGGAAAGGACAGGGTTTGTTTTCAGTGTAACACTTGGTACTGCAGTCCAACCCAAAACTTCATTCCATCGATCGTTCCCCTTATTTCGACATTTACTCGAGCCAAAAAATTCTATCCAAGCATGCTTTCGGTATTCTGTTCACACATTTCTTACCTCATTATTTATTTACCATTATCTTATCTCAACATTTATTTCCAAGGAAATCCTACCTAATCCTGTTGTCCCTAAACCCTACTTTTTTGGTTGATATCCTCTTTCAAAATTCTTTTTTTGGCCACACCATTTTCTTATAGCTTCTCAATGCATTTCTTCCAATTCATCATAGTTAGTTCCTTATATAGTCTACCCCCTCTTAAGCTAACTTAAATCTACTGAGCTCAGATGCTAAACTAAGGGACGAGGCAATGCAGCAGGACAAAACAGTTAACACAAACAGCAATGACAAAAAAAAAAAAATGGAAAATTGCAAAGCAAGCTACAGTAAATCTAAATTACCAAGCAATGCAACATTATAACTAATATGAGCCAATGTGCAGCAACAAGAAAAATAAATCAGTAGTAAAACTAGCTTAACAGAGTAATACAAAGTGAAATTTAGTAGCACTATGCCTGGCAAACAGCAGCAGTAAATGCTATAACTTATACCTAAGCATGACAAAGCTCAAGCAGAAAAAATAGTACACTAAAGACAACAATGCAGATAAGGGAAATGTCTATTCACATCTTAATGTCTATGTAATTAAAGTGGTGCACCACAACTTATTCTACGAAAAATATTACTAAGTAGTTGAAAAGAAAATTATGTATGCAAGTCCTGTGAAGGGAAATGTCTTTTTGTGCTCCTTCGTTTTTTTTAAAGTTATTGTTTACTGGATCTGTAGGCATAAAATATCTATATTAGTACATTCATAAAATTTTATTTTAACCAATGCTGCAGTGCAGCTAGAAACTAGATATTAAAGAAAATGAGCAAACATGTACAAAGGACGGCATGAAACATCATTCATTAGCCATATGGCATTTCATAAGGCAGTAAAAATTCTCTCAATTCTCGAGAAAGACGCTTGTCATAATCAGGTGTGCAGATGTAAGTATCTTTCCAAGTAATGAGCGTGTAGTATTTGCGGTGCTTTCTACAAAGGAATGTCAATAGTGAGGATAATGGCCTCCCTTTTTTTTTCTTTTCTAACCGTGCCTCTGAAAAGGCGGGCACTAATGGCTTTTTCTCCAGGCGTCTGATACAGCTGGGTGCCCATGCCGCATTACGTGCAGGTGGTCTCTTAACTTTCTTACGGAAATATTTACGACACCAGTTTCCGCTACAGTGACAGACTCATATGAAAATTTCACAGGTCGAAAATTTATGTTACAAATGCGTAGAAACAAAATCCTATGAATATAACAGTGTGCAAAAAATTTTCGCCTGCATTGTGATACATTCACACATTTGCACACATTTCATACCTCTTAAAGTACGATTCTCGGTTTCCAACATCCATTTTCACAAGTCAGATTCCCTAACCACTACTCCTTATTCCTTACCTTATTACACATATACATATTCATCAACACGTCTTCAACAATTCATCATAATAAATACATATCATAATAAACATTCCTCAACAGCATAATACACATCGTCTTTGTAATAATAACATCATAACACCTCAGTCAAATCTCAAAATCGTCGTAGCTTCCTCCAATAATTTCAAAACCTAAAAAAATTCTCTGCTCATTTAAATAGCCTCATCTACCTCAAACGTACTTTAAAAATTGTGATCCCATACGAAATATATCATTCAAAGCTCTCATAATATCACAATGGGTCCGAAAATATATGAACAGTTCACAAAGTACAGACAAAATACAATTTCGTAAGTGTGAAGTTACCCAACTGTGTAATTGTGTAAACATGTGTCACTGATGTAGTAAAAAAGATGTTTGTTTCTCTGTTAAATAATCAGGTCGCTGTGTAATTTGTGTGTTAGAGGAATATGGTACCGATGTGTGAAGTTGTACAAGCCAATACCATATTAGCTAGGGCCCCTTGTGCTTGCCAAACGCATGATACACAAAGTAAGCGTGTACCCCCCTGAGGATTAATGTAATTATACCCTCAGGTGTTACAGATTACAAGAATGGAATGAAATGTATTACGGAAAAACCTTGTATCATTGTACTTCAAGTATCTTTAAAAATAAATGATTTAAGTACAAAATTAATCACTCAAATACGTGTCCGGTAGCGCTAAATGTGCGTCTTGCTGTTTGATAATCTCTGTGGAAGTGTCGTAGTTATTGTCCTCCGAAAGCTAAGTTCTGCAGAAGTCAATGTACTTACCTCATGATAAACAAAAGTGAAATGCTTTGCGTATAGATATCTTAGTTGGTTCAAATGGTTCAAATGGCTCTGAGCACTATGGGACTCAACTGCTGTGGTCATAAGTCCCCTAGAACTTAGAACTACTTAAACCTAACTAACCTAAGGACAGCACACAACACCCAGCCATCACGAGGCAGACCCTGACCCCGCCGGGAATCGAACCCGGGAACCCGGGTGTGGGAAGCGAGAACGCTACCGCACGACCACGAGATGCGGGCTTATCTTAGTTATTACGCTTATTGTTGTGATGAAGAAAGTACTGTGCTGTAACATATTGTTGTGTTACGAAAGAGGCTGTCTCATTGTAGCTATACCACAAAAGTTACTACTAAAACATGTTTTACTTTCCAGAATAATTCAGAAAAACTGTGCAGATATAAAACAGAAACACCGCAAAAGCAACATTGTAAATTGTCACTCATTAGTAGTGTCGTGATAAAATCGTGTAGCTGTCACATAAACTAACCACTGTGTCATCTGGTATCTCACAGAAAGTACTTTAAATCCAGAATGTATTTTCAAGTAAACCAAAATGTTGCATTAAAATCTCATTAGCAGTACTGGTAAATGTTCTAAGTATGTAAGCCTTATAGTCGTTACGTAATCGTGCAACTAACAAGCAAGAATGCACACACACAATAACACTGTGTCGTCTGTTCACAATAACAATGCATTCGTAATTTCTGTTTAAATAAGTTCTCTTCGTTCTTGACTGGATATTTAACTTCAAACATTGTTGCATGTTAACAGTTTCTTAAGTCTGACAAAGCATACTAGAAATGTGAAGTGAAAAATTTTATAGGAAAGACTAAGTTAAAAAGCAGATTATCTCCCAATAAACGGCTTTACATGTGAAATGTGGTGTAACCCTTTGCTCTTTCTAGTATGCAGAGTTTCAACTTTAACGCAATTTTCATGTGGTATACGTCAGTAAAGAATACTGGAATTTTTCTAAAGGTTAGCGTCTATGTTATTTTTCCCTGAGCCAGCGGGCGCACATGGCTGCCTGCGGTGCGAGTCATTGCCTGTTTCTTTGTTGGCGCGCGTCGTTACTGGGATTAGGAGACCTAACTTCTACAAATTCGCCTTGCCCAGAGGGCCCAGCCCTGTTTAAATCCCGCCAGTTCTGATTAAATTCAGGTCTGTCGTTATGATAATATCGTCTGTAGTCATGTCGGTAGATTCCATAGTTTCTTTCTTGTCGGTTAAGTGGTGGAGAATTTCTCCCTGCATTATCACTGCACGGTGGACCGTTGCATCTGAAGTTATTCTGTCTCCCGTGATAATAATTGTTTTTGTTCCCATATTGCCTGTTTCTATGGTAATCTCTGTCATATTCTTTACTACAGAAATGCGATTTTTCTCTGTAACTATTACTCTGCCAGTGGTTGTCATATGGGTGGTGTCTATTTTGGTCACGATTTGCGTTGTAAGAATAGCCTTGTCATGTCCAGTTATTATTTCTGTCGTCACGGAATTGTGACGGATGTGACCTGTAGTGATTGTTTTCCTGTTTTCGCATCCCGCGACTGTCTGTGTCAATTTCTAATTCTTGTAAGAGTCCCTGAAAAGCTTCAATGTCGTCTTTGCAACGTCCTGAAAAAAAAAATGGTGTAAATGTTCAGGTAATTTGATTAAGCAAATGCGGATGAGTTCTGAGGGGCTGTATGGGTTTGACAGGTACTGATTCTTGTGCAACATGTCTTCAAAATATTTCACAAGACTGGAAAATTCAGATTGTTCGAAATGTTTCATCATTATGATGCCATGTTTTACTCGGTCTTGTGTGGCTTGAGACCAGTATGCTGAGAGGAAGGCATGGTAAAATTCTCCTTCACTGTGGCAATCGTGAATGACTGATCGCATTCTTACAGCTGGTTCATTCTCCAAGTAGCCACACATAAATTCTAATCTGTGCTCTAATGACTAGTTGGGAGGAAAACAATGAGAGAATTGATGGAGCCACGCTTGTGGATGAATGTCGTTGGCGGAATTCTTAAACGTTTTGAATTTACGTGTCAGTAATGAACAGCTTATAGTCAAAATCATCATGTCGGCGAGTCGCATGTCGGTCATTGTTACGTCGTTTCGGCGGTTCCATCTCAAAATTCGGTGTACCTTGCCAATTTCTTTCATAATTTCCGAAGTGCCCTGTGTTATTATTTTGTGGCTGTTCCGTATTTCTAAGTTCCTCTTCCCGTGTTGGAGCGCGAGTGTCCTCTGAAATACGAAATTTTTGTATTACTTGTGCAATCTGATCTTGTACTTCCCAGATTTCTCTTTTGTATTGCGTATTAATTTGATTCTGATTTTGTTTGAATTTCTTAATTTGTTCATACTCTTCTGTGTCACTAAAGACTACCGGTTTTGTGTCATCAAGATTATCATCTACCTTCGTAGATAAATTATTTAGATGATCCGAAAGTTCAACTACTTTCTCTGATAATGCACTAATTTCCCCCATGTGTCTTTCTACTGTGTCCTTTAAGTTTTCCTGAGTTTTTGCAAGTTGCGTAACCGAATCGGTAGATTCAACTGAGTCAATTTTAGCTTGCAAGGTCTCATGATTTTCATGAACAATAATTTGCAGTTCTTTTATGGCTGCTTCGTGATTCTGTAATGCATTTTCATGCCGCGAAAAAATAGGTTGAAAATGCTCACAAATTTGTGTTTTTACGTCGTTACAGACTTTTTGACATTTCGATTCGATTTTATGTAACTCAGTAGTCAAATCTTCACGTGTTTGTTCAAGCGTGGTGTGAAGATTTTGTTCCATTGCGTCTAACTGGTGCTGTGTTTGTCTCTGGTGTTGTTCCATTGTGTCTAACTTTTGAAGATTTTGTTCCATTGTGTCTAACTTTTGCAGCTTTTGCTGTGTTTGACTCTGATTTTGTTCCATTGTGTCTAACTGTTGCTGTGTTTGTCTCTGGTGTTGTTCCATTGTGTCTAACTTTTGAAGCCTTTGTCCCATTTGTCTCTGATTTTGTTAATTTGTTGCATTAATTGCAATAATAATGTATTAGTGTCTGGAATCTGTTTCTCTATGCTTTTTGGCAGCGCATTTTCACCGGCAACAGTCACATTTTGACAAGCAGAAAATGTGTCTTGACTCATTTGAGAAATCGGTGAGAACCCAAAACCTGAGTGTACAGTATTTGCAATATTGTGTTCTGTCATTCCCGATTCCTGATGCGAGCTGTTGCCGACCGATCGATCGATAATGCTTCCCTGTTCACTACCTGTTTCACTGTCTACACCATTATTTGACGCCCGCTCCATTTCCCTATGCGAAATTACCAAATTACTATTTTGAATATTTGTTAATTCATTACATAGTGGCGTTAACACACTGCTTTCGTCTTAACTGTTATTTCTCAGTTTACTGTGGAGCCTAGTATTACGTTTTTCACACGCCATAATTGTCACAATATTTCACACGATAACACAGAAAAGCACAATTTGAAGAGCAAAATAAAATAACATAGAACTGAAAATAATATCTAGTTAATTGCAGCTGCAAAAAAATCGAGCGCCACTACTGCCAGCTAAATAAAAGATTCAAACTACAGAAGGCACTAATTACTGATAGGCATAGTTAGCAAATGAAAGTTTTAATAGAGAACAAACAATGTATTTACCTTAATAGTGTTGAAAAACCATAATATACATGTTCATGACATCCAGTCTTACAAATTTCCAAACTCCGCCATCTCTCTCCCTACATCCACCACTGCTGGCGGCTCACCTCCAACTGCGCAACGCTACGCGCTGTTCACATCCAGCTGCCGCTGCCCAACACTACAATGGCAGACAACAACGCAAACTAGCCACAGACTGCACACAGCACAGCCAGTGATTTTCATACAGAGCGCTACGTAACGTTGCCAATAAGAAAACATAAACAGCCTACTTACAGTGTCTGGTGTTAGCAGCTCGGGGCAGTGGATTACCAGAGCGCTCTCGATAACATCGTAAGGACCCACAGCGTGTGCGATGTCCGGCTGGGTGATGTTGCGACCTCCGACGTGCGTAAGGCCAGCAATCGGTGTACATCTACAGGGGCGGGAGGTGGTCGTCGGCTACGACATGCCCACACCGCGATGACTATAGTTGACTGCTCCCTGGCCCCAACAGTTAGTCCTCCAGCAAACCTGATTGTTTGTGTCGCTCACTGCTTCCCACCAGCCGTGGCTCTAACAGCAGCACTGCGACTTGCAGTGCCAAAGTCCCCCTGGAAGGTCCCGCTATTCCATCAGAGCTGGGACGGTCTCCTCAGTCGCAGGATAGACCGAGACAGTTTTCACGTCCAGTATGGTCGACTGCGAACTGAGTGCTTGTAGATAAAGACACTGAATAGGAGTAGTATTTTTATAGCTAATGTCTCACTTGCGTTGCTATTGCGAGGCGACAAATACTTCACTTGACCTCCTTTTCCTGACAGGTTTATAGACGTTTGGGCTGTATCTGGAAAGCATCTTAACTTCTCTTTAAGAAGTAGAGGTTGACGTACTCCGTAATTTCCAAATCATTGCTTGTTACTTCACTCCGAGCTGTCTACATAATGACGGCATCCGTCTCTCTGCTGTACTGTAGGTTGGGATAACCTGTTCTTCCAGCGTGTACCGGTTACCTCCGTCTTGTGACTACATTGCATGTAACATCAGCAGTCCTTATTTGTAGGCATTCTGGCCAGTAGTTGTTTACTTCCCTGCTTAGCTCACCTCGTGCCTTACCAAGGGAAGGCGTCTAGAATTTTACTGCGTTCGCATCCTATTATTTTAGGTGCTTCACAAATATAAATCCATTCCACCTATACCACTTCTTCAGGCCTCCCTTTTGCTTCCCTGTCCATATTACTCCTTTCTCTTTCATCCCGTCTTTCCCTACTCCCTACATCCTTTTCAGCCGGCCAAGGTGGCCGAGCGGTTCTAGGCGGTACAGTCTGGAACCGCGAAACCGCTACGATCGCAGGTTTGAATCCTGCCTCGGGCATATATGTGTGTGATATCCTTAGGTTAGTTAGGTTTAAGTAGTTTTAAGTTCTAGGGGACTGAAGACCTTAGAAGTTAAGTCCCATAGTGCTCAGTGCCATTTGAACCATCCTTTTCAATTTGTGGCCTTAGCAAATACCCATAACTACGTCTCCCTTCCTGTTTCCCAGCGTTCACTCTTACTTCATATTTACACCCCTGCTCTCCTACCCTGCTAAGTGCGATTAACTTTCCCAGGACAGGCCTTCCACTTTTAGTGACAGTGAAAAGCTTCTTTTTTAAAACCAGTAATTTGCATCACTTTTAACTTGTTTTATGGGTACTCTTACAGTTTTCGTTTCACCTCCTTGTTATTACTGGTATAAATAAAAAACGAATGTAGTCAGTTTACTTACATACAAAAATTGAGCATAAATTTCACCTGTAGAAATTTTTTGATTCACGTGTAAATACACTCTAAGATATAAAGAGCGACGTACCGCGAAGGAATTATCCGAATGGGACGGATATCAGTGGATATAATGCGCATGTACAGACCACAAAAGATTACAATCTCAGAAAAGAATTTCACAAACTGAGCGAGTCAATAGCTTGTTGGTCAGTGTCTGGCCATTGCAGAAGCAGTTATTCGGCTTCATGCTGATTGATAGAGTTGTTGGATATTTTCCTGAGGGATATTGTGACAAATCTTCCCACTGGCTCGTTAGATTGTCAAATTTTCGAGATGCTCCAAACTTTCTCAACTACGGAGAGATTTGGAAATCTGGGGACCTAGGTAGGGTTCGGAAAGCACGAAGGTAAGCAGTAGAGACTCTAGCTGTGTGTTGGCATGCACTATCTTCCTGAAATGTGAACTCCAGATGACTTGCCATGAAGGTTAACAAAACGAGCCGTAGAATATTATCTACATAATCCTGTGCTGTAAAAAAAAAAAAAAAAAAAAAAAAAAAAGGACGCCGCGGATGACAACCAAAAGAGGGCGAGCTATGCAAAGAAATGTCTTCCCTGAATGTCACTCCTGGTTCTCAGGCTGTGTGGCGGCAACAGTCAGGTTGGTATCCCACTGCTGCCCGGGACCGCTTCAGACACGTCTTCGCTCGTCATTGGGGCTCAGTTCGAAGCAGGTTTCTTCACTGAAGACCATCCTACTCCAGTCATTGAGATTCCAGGCCGAAGACATCTCTGGAGAAGAAACGTACGGTGGTGGACACCAAGTGGATTGTCGCCCGCCAAACACCACGGCAAGCTGGAGTGATGGTGTGCGGTACCATTTCTTTTCAAAGCAATCTTGGTTGTTACACTCGGCATCCTTATATCTCAGCGGTACGTCGACGATGTTCTGCACCTCATTTTGTTCCCCTTAGTGTAAGCCATCCTGGGCTTATATTTCATTAAGGTAGCGCAGGCCTGCACATGGCGCCGGCCAAACCCTACCTTGGCCAGATTGGTAGCTGCTCTCTCCCCAATTGAGAAAGTTTGGGGCATTATGGGCACCGAGGCAAAAAGAGCTTACAACAGATCTCCACCACGTCCTTTAAAGAGCTCTCGCTTGAAGTGTCGTCTGGAGTCCCAAATGGAGGTGGTTTGCGGTCAGTGCAATGCACGCTATAGACCGTCTGCCTCGGAGCTGTTCTCGAAGCAACCGGTTTGTAGCAGTTGGTTGTGTGACTATGGTGCCAACTGCTGCTCATACTCTGCTGTAGATGGAGTACTATGCGCCAGAGCTATATGTCGAAGACGATGATCTGGCCTCTCAGCAGTGCCGCGTTGCCGTCCATTATTGTGACCACAGCTACTAGCAGTCACTGGCCATTAAAATTGCTACACCACCAAGATGACGTGTTACAGACACGAAATTTAACCGACACAAGAAGATGCTGTAATATGCAAATGATTAGCTTTCCAGAGCATTCACACAAGGTTGACGCCGGTGGCGACATGTGGAACGTTTCCAACCGATTTCTCATACACAAACAGCAGTTGACCGGCGTTTCCTGGGGAAAAGTTGTTGTGATTCCTCGTGTAAGGAGGAGAAATGCGTACCATCACATTTCCGACTTTGATAATGGTCGGATTGTAGCCTATCGCGATTGCGGTTTATCGTATCGCGACATTGCTGCTCGCGTTGGTCGAGATCCAATGACTGTTAGCAGAATATGGAGTCGGTGGGTTCAGGAGGGTAATCCGGAACGCCGTGCTAGATCCCAACGGCCTCGTATCACTAGCAGTCGAGATGACAGGCACCTTATCCGCATGGCTGTAACGGATCGTGCAGCCACGTCTCGATCCCTGAGTCAACAGATGGGGACGTTTGCAAGACAACAACCATCTGCACGAACAGTTCGAAGACTTTTGCAGCAGCATGGACCATCAGCTCGGAGACCATGGCTGCGGTTACCCTTGACGCTGCATCACAGACAGGAGCGCCTGCGATGGTGTACTCGACGACGAACCTGGGTGCACTATGGCAAAACGTCTTTTTTTGGGTAAATCCAGGTTCTGTGTACATCATCATGATGGTCGCATCCGAGTTTGGCGACATCGCGGTGAACGCACATTGGAAGCGTGTATTTGTAATCGCCATACTGGTGTATTACCCGGCGTGATGGTATGGGGTGCCATTGGTTACACGTCTCGGTCACCTCTTGTTCGCATTGATGGCACTTTGAACAGTGGACGTTACGTTTCAGATGAGTTACGACCCGTGGCTCTGCCCTTCATTCGATCCCTGCGAAACCCTACATTTCAGCAGGATAATGCACGACCGCATGTTGCAGTTCCTGTACGGGCCTTTCTGGATACAGATAATGTTCGACTGTTGTCCTGGCCAGCACATACTGCAGATCTCTCACCAATTGAAAACATCTGGTCAATGGTGGCCGAGCAACTGGCTCATCACAATACGCCAGTCACTACTCTTGATGAACTGTGGTATCGTGTTGAAACTGTATGGGCAGCTGCACCTGAACACACCATCCAAGCTCTGTTTGACCCAATGCCCAGGAGTATCGAGGCCGTTATTACGGCCAGAGGTGTTTGTTCTGAGTACTGATTTCTCAGGATCTATGCACCAAAATTGCGTAAAAATGTAATCACATGTCAGTTCTAGTATAATATATTTGTGCAATGAATATCAGTTTATCATGTGCATTTATTCTTGGTGTAGCAATTTCAATAGCCAGTTGTGTACATTGGCTACAGCCCTGCAAAGTCTTCCAGCAATATTGCAGAAAGAATAGCCAGCTCTTCGTAGCCCTGTTATAGGTCCTCGTTCAAACTCAGTGAGATATTGACAACGGCGTGTCTGTCATCTTAAAGGCCTTCTTGATTAACAACAACTCACCACGTGCAATCTGTAAAGCCAACTCGATTTACATTATAGTGGATCTACTAGCGCCACTCCTCTGTGACTGGCATGAAATTAGAATGCACGTCGTGTTTCAGGTCTATAAATACGTGTATGAACTTTAGCTTATGCAACACAACTCCTTATTGGTGTTGCTGTTCTTTCCAGTCAGTGTACATGGTAAAGCTTGAGCAAAGTGAGGCCTGAAACTAAGACGGCGTAAACGCTAACGAAAAGAAGTAGAATGTATATTAGGCCAAACCATGGACTGCTCATGAAAATGCCTGTAATCGTAAACGTGCATAGTTAATGAGTTAAACAAAGTAAGAGCTCGAGTTATTCTGTGATTAGTCATACTTTATTCTGGTGAAAGTAATGAATAGTTACCGTGTAATTCGTATTCTGTTTTTATGAGTTGTCTGCATTTGCTTGAAAATGGCTACACAGTCTAAACGTCGTAGTGCGCAAAACAAAAATTAAATCTAAACAAATAACAGCCGATGCAGGGAACTTAATTCTTTCGAGAAGTTATTAAGAACAATATCTTTGCAGTGTAGTGGTGTTAACAATATTTTTATCTATTGCTATATAATTTTTTTGGGATCAGTTACTTTTGTTGAACTGATATATGGATGAGTTACTGCACGACTGCAGCGAGCAGGAATTTTTTGTCTACGCCGTTGTGGTGTGAGCTGAATATGGCTAGTATTACATTTTCTGTGTAAGAAATGAGCTGTGCGGAGGAAGGAACAAGGGAGAGGTATGAAAGCATTTGGAAAGTGCCGCCGCCAACTTTCACGCGTCGGTAGCTGCATGCCATCCAGTTATACGAAAAGAAATCTGGGGAATTATGAATAATGCATGGTGGGAGAGCGGACAAAGATTTATTGCAGTCGCGCACTACCCGCTGTCGCTCTCGGCAAAGAATTTAAAACGGCGGGGGTGGTTCCGCCGCGGGCCGCAGAGTGGCGTCGGTGTCGGTGCGACTTGTAAGAAGGCCAATTTGCAATTCAGGATCAGCCCTGTGAATATAAAGGCGACGCCGCCACTACACGCACGCTACAGCTGCCGCCGCTACCGCTGTAGCGACAGATGGGGCGGCACGCCGCCGCTACTGCGGGGGCGGCGGTACAGCACCTCGCCTGCGCTTGGCGGACCACTCAGTGGGAAACCCGGCCGAGTGGTAGCGCGTGGTGGAGCGCGCGCGACAGGGAGCCGAAAGACGTCGTGGAGGAAGTCATTACAGCACTAGCTCATGGTTGCGGACTCTCAAGAAGGTATCATTCACTCGTAAGCAGCTGCACGATAATCACACTGGGGTGGTCGTCAAACTGTTTTGCTTAAGAGCCAATATTGACATTGAAGGTGAAACCTCGGGCCGCCTAAAATCGAAAGAGGGGGGTGGGGGTGGCGGGAGGGGGGGATGGGAGGAGGGGAAAGAAGTTAATGTGGCCACTCAAAGAGGAATTCAATTTTTACAAATCACCATCGTTGATAGAAGTTTACCACCTACACATTTTGAATCTATATATTACAGGGTATAACACCAAAAAATTGTAAGTGAAAAAGGAAATAACATATTGAAACTACATTCATTTTTCTAAAGGCTTAAATAATGATCAGTTTTCCTTACCTAGCCGGGTGTTGTGCCATCACAGCAGGATTCTACGTCTGTTTTTCTGATTTCCGGACACATTTTCATTACGGACACATTTTCTAGGCATCATCACGTCCTAGTACGTGAAATAATACCAAGTGCCTGCAACAGGGCGTTTTCAATTGGACTTCGGGCAAGTACAACAAAACAGAGACGGTTTTAAATAAATTAATTAATTCAAAAGGGGTAGAAGGATGGGTGATAGCTTTATACTTAAAAGGGTCCCGAGATCGTTTCATATTGTCTATTATACGTGTTTTTTGGAAGCGACTCTTCTTAGGGGGAGGCCAAAAGATGTTTCCTGGGGTCTACGCCAAAAGATGGGCCAAATGACGCAGCTTAGGGAACAGATCACAAGACGTTGCTTAAACGCTGGTATAGCATTGGCGGTGTTGTCGAAAAGGGCGTTGGAATGGGCAGAGGGTTAGGGCACCCTCTTGTCCTTGGGATGGAAAACTGACCCTAAAGGTGGAAGAATCAGCAATGATCAGCGCCAAGAAGTTGCAGAAAGCAATGGAAATCACTGCATTTAAGACACATAATATGTATGTACAGGACATGTGGCCTGTAATTGAGAAAGTAGCATGATGCTCTCTCCTTTGACAAAAGTTTCCGGAATAGTCCCTCATTCGGATCTCCGGGAGGGGTCTGCCAAGCGGGAGGTGACCATGAGAAAAAGTCTAAATAATCAACGAAATGATTACGTTCAACGAGTCGGAACATGGAATGTCAAAAGCTTGTCTGTGGTAGGGAAGCTAGAAAATCTGAAAAGGGAAATGCAAAGGCTCAGTCCTAGATATAGCAAGTATCAGTGAAGTGAAATGGAAAGAAGACAAGGAATATCAACAGCAGCAGAAAATGGTATAACGAAAGTAGGTTTCATTTGGAATTGAAACGTAGGGCAAAAACTGAGTTCAGTCTTCTTGTTCTTGTCAGAATCGACAGGAATCCAACACCGACAACGATAGTTCAATTATACGTGCCGAAGACGCAAGCTGAAGATGAAGAGCTAGAGAAAATATATGAGGACACTGAAACGGTAATACAGTACATAAAGGGAGATGAAAATCTAATAGTCAAGGGCGATTGGAATGCAGTTGTAGGGGAAGGAGTAGAAGAAAAGGTTACAGACGAATATGGGCTTGGGAAAAGGAATGAGAGAGGAGAAAGACTAATTGAGCTCTGTAACAAATTTCAGCTAGTAATAGCGAATACTCTGTTCCATTATCACACGGGAAGAGTTCGGTTAGATTAGATCATGGTCAGACAGAGATTCCGAAATCAGATACTGGATTGTAAGGTGCATCTACGAGCAGATATAGACTCAGATCACGACGTAGTAGTGATGAGGAGTAGGCTGAAGTTCAAGAGATTAGTCAGAAAGACTCAGTACGCAAAGAAGTGGGATGCAGAAGTACTAAGCGATGACGAGACCAGGCTACAGATGCAGCAATAAGGAATAGCTCAACAGGCAGTACAGTTAAAGAGGAACGGACATCTCTGAAAAGGGCAATCACAGAAGCTAGAAAGAAAATCTGCGAAGGAACCATGGGTAACAGAAGAAATATTTCAGTTGATCGATGAAAGAAAGAAGTACAAAAGTGTTCAAGGAAATTCAGGAATACAGAAATACGAGTCGCTTAGGGATGAAATAAATAGGGAGTATAGGAAAGCTAAGAGGATTGGCTGCATGTAAAATGTGAAAGTCGAAAGAGACATGATTGTCGGAAGGACTGAATCACCATACAGGAACAAACAGGAGTCGATTTAGAATAGGTATGGGATCCAGTATTAGAATCAGAATTTAAGAGAGCTTTGGAGAACTTAAGATCAAATACGGCAGAGGGGATAGATAACATTCTTTCAGAATATCTAAAACGATTGGGAGAAGTGGTTCAAATGGTTCAAATGGCTCTGAGCACTATGGGACTTAACATCTATGGTCATCAGTCCCCTAGAACTTAGAACTACTTAAACCTAACTAACCTAAGGACAGCACACAACACCCAGTCATCACGAGGCAGAGAAAATCCCTGACCCCGCCGGGAATCGAACCCGGGAACCCGGAGAAGTGGCAACAGAAGATTATTCACATTGGTGTGTAGAATGTATGAGTCCGACTTTCGGAAAAAAATATCATTCACATAATTCCGAAGACTGCGAGAGCTGACAAATGCGACAGTAATCGCACAGTCAGCTTAACAACTAATACATTCAAGTTACTGAGAAGAAAAATATACAGAAGGATGGAGATGAAAATTGAGGATGTGCTAGTTAACGATCAGTTTGGCTTTAGAAATGGGAAGGACACCGGAAAGGCAATTCTGACGTTGCCGTTGATAACGGAAACAAGACTAAAAAAAAATCAAGACAAATGCATAGGATTTGTCGACTTAGAAAAAGCGTTCGACAATGTAAAATGGTGCAAGATGTTAGATATTCTGAGAAAAATTGGGGGTAAGCTGTAGGGAGAGACGGGTAGTATATAATGTGTACAAGAGCCAAGAGGGAATAACGGGACTAGACGACCAAGGACGAAGCTCTCACATTAAAAACGGTGTAAGGCAGGGAAGTAGACTTGTGTACATACTGTTCAGCCTCTACATCGAAGAACCAAAGACGGGAAGAAAATAAAGATCAGGAGCAGAATAGAAATTGAAGGTGAATGGATATCAATGATACAATTCGCTGATGACATTCTATCTTGAGTGAAAGTGAAGAAGAATTACATGATCTGCTGAAAGGACTGTACCATCAGAATATTGATTGAGAGTAAATCGAAGAAAGACGAAAGTAATGAGAAGTAGCAGAAATGAGAATAGCGGGACACTTAACATCGGAATTGATGGTCACGAGGTATATTAAGGTAAGAAATTCTGCTGCCTAGGAAGAAAAATAAACAATGGCGAACGGAGCAAGGCGGACATCAAAAGCAGACTGGGCCTGGCAAAAAGGACACTTCAGGCTTAGAGCGGTCTACTAGTGTCGAACATAGGACTTACTTCGAGAAAAAAAATCTGAAAATGTGCGTCTGGAGAACAGCGCTGTATGGTAGTGAAACATGGACCGTGAGAAAACCGGAATAGAAGAGAATCGAAGCATTTGACATGTGGTGCTACAGGTGAATTTTTTAAATTAGTTGTAATGGTAAGGTAAGGAATCAGGAGGTTCCGCTCAGATTCTGTGAGGGAAGGTATACCTGTGTGGATTCCTAAGGAACCAAACTGCTGAGGTCATCGGTCCCTAGACATACACACCACTTAAACTAACTTAGTTTAAGTTCGTTAAAGTAATGTGTAAGTGGGACTTAGGCTAAGAACAACACACACACACCCATTCCCGAGGGATGACTCGAACCTCCGGCGGGAGGGGCCGAGCAATCCGTGACATTGCTCATCTAACTGCGAGGCCTCTCTCGAGCGGAACCAGATGATGAGGCCAAAGTTGAATGGACGAGGTCTTGCAACGACAGACGAGGTAAAAGAAAACCAGCAGACGTTGCTTCCAGCAACAGGCGTATCAAGACTGCTTCCGGAAGTGGTAATGGCGTTGGGAGTGACGTATCAATTGTGGAGGAGAGTATTTCGAAGGGGCCCATGCACCTTTTTGTGGACAAAGTCCGGAATATTTGGAACTGGCCTCGTACATTATGGCAGGAAATGTGGCTGCCTATTAATCGTTCCATTATTTTTAAATAAATAAGAATAGTATTTTTATTACTACTCTGACTGTATAAATTGTTGTTAGCTGGACAACCAACAAATGTTCTTTCGAAAGATTTTTGAGCATCGCAGTTCTGCAAGAACTTAAGTACAGTACGTCTCTCGCAGAATCATGGGTTATTCGTGTTAATTAACACCGTCGAAATCTTTTTTAAACTGTATTTTTATTTTTTTAATCTTGGGGGAGGGGGGAGAGTTCATTAACCTTCGGACAGGTCTGATGCAGGCTGCCACGAATTCCTTTCCTGTGAGAACCTCTTCATCTCAGACTGCACTTGCACCCTGCATCCTCAATTATGTACCGGGTGTATTCGCGTTTCCGTCTTCTACTACAGTTTTTACCCTCCGTTGTTCCCTCTACTACTTTAAGTTATACCCTGATGCTTTATCATACGGCCTCTCATTCTGTCTCTTCTAGTCAGTGTTTTCTATATGCCACTTTCTTCGCTGATGCCACGAAGAATCTCATAATTTTTAATCAGTCCACCAGATTTTCACCTTTCTTCTATAGCACCACCTCCCGAACGCTTGATTCTCTTCTACTCCGGTTTCTCAACCGTCGATGATACTTTGCCACAAAATGCTGTGCTCAAAACACACAGTCTCAGAAATTTCTTCTTTAAATTAAGGGGCATGTTGATACGAATATCTGTTACAAAAGATTTCAACAGGAAATGGATTAGCATGAATTCGTTCAAACTAACAAACTATTAATTACTGCAAACTTGTTATTTTACAGTAATTGAAGATATCTGCCGTAAGTTATGGTAAGGGACGAGTCTGTTGTTTTGGGAAATTATGCAATAAAATTTCAATAAAATTTCATAAATAAGACATTTCAACTATAGTGTGGCGTGCCGTATTGTGTTATTACTGCGTGTTGTACAATATCAGCCATATTACAATAAAACTACTAACTTATTATTGATATAAGATGAGGTTTTATTTAATCACTGATTTTCTCGGCTCATGATCGTTATTTTGTTAAAGACATCTCCACCTGGGAACGTGTAGCAATGCCGTCTGTCCAGCAGTGTAAATGGCAGTAAATTCATGCGCAAAAATAATCATATATAACCAGCAAACAAGCTAAATGTATGATAAGTAATCTGAATTAAACAAGAGTAATGATTTTTAGTAATTTTCAGTGCTGTTGCATAATAGTCTCTTTACTACTGTAGTTGCAGATTGTGTATCAAATGTAATGCTACTGTTATTCGAGGTGGCAATACTTTTCTTTAAGCAAAATTAAGTTTTGTCACACAATACCACACTTACACAACACTTATGTAATGTCTCCTGTCAAAATATTTAATAAAATTTGCTACGAAATAACCAGGCTTAATACATCAGTATATAAGAATTTGTATCTCGTAAGATGCTGTTTGCATTCATAGAAGTTCACTACACTTAGAGAGTATGCACAGTTTCGAATTTATGGTCTCAGAGAGGATTCTGGACCACCAATACACAATTATTATCGTAATTATGACCAACAACATTTATTTTTGTATAGAAAACCAATTTAAAACTGCCGCTGCAATATTTCACTAAGATGGTGGGTAACATATGACAATCACTTATCGATTATACTTCAGGTCCTGTTTTACTACTAACAAATAATATACATTCAATCTTTTTGTACCTTCACTATAGCATTAACATTTGAAAATATTATCAATGTTAATCACTTATTATTCAACATTTACCAACAAACCGCGCTGTATATCAATAGCGCTAATGGCTACACTCCTTTGTAGCTGATCAGAAAGCTTAACGTTTATATAGGCTGAGAATCACAATGAAATAAAGCTCCTAACAAAGAAGATTCATTTCAATGACACATAAACACTATTTTTAAAATATTACATTAGCAACATAATACAATTTTGTACAGACCTCTGTGTTACTAGGCATCAATGACATCCTGTCAATACAACATTTCGAACAAGAAGAAGGATTATTCTATAAGAATCATAAATAACAAAAGATGGAGGTTTTCATTATATTTTTCCATGATTATTGCCTGAGATATAATTTTTTACAAAATACTAAATTATGTCATTGACAACAACTATTTATTATTCTATTAACAGTTATGTCCTTTTTATTAATATCACGAGAACGTTCTTTCACATTCCACACACAATGCCATCGTGAATATTGTTATGAATAAAATATAGGATTGGATATTACAACTGAAATTGTGAACTTTTTTGTTCGGGTAAGTCAGTGTTTTCAAATATTTCTAAAGTAGTGGCCTATTTTTGAAATCATAAGTTAATTCAATCCAATATTTTATTCTAAAAAACAATGATTTCTTAACGTTGTTTACTTGGAAATTCAGTGCGCTTAACATGAGTTACAATTTACTCACGACTGTTATCTCAGCTAGTTAACTGAACATTATTGTGAAACTATTAAAAATACAATTTTTAAAGGCAGGAATTGTTTCAGTTTATGACACTACGATTTGCATTAACAAATTTTGATATAATGAAGTACAAAAACCTCAAAATATTGTCTGTAGTATTAAGCTTGTCCCTTCACATTTCCACCATCAGTGAGTCACGTAAATTCATGTAAGCTATGGTAAGGGACACAGCTCAACATCGTTTACTTTCTTAAAGAATTATTCACGTTTACCTGATTAGTAAAATCTTTTAAAGCACATTTCACTTAGTCGCGCGGGATCAGCCGAACGGTCTAAGGCGCTGCAGGTATGGACTGTGCGGCTGGTCCCGGCGGAGTTTCGAGACCTCCCTCGGGCATGGGTGTGTGTGTTTGTCCTTAGGATAATTTAGGTTAAGTGGTGTGTAAGCTTAGGAACTGATAACCTTAGCATTTAAGTCCCATAAGATTTCACATACATTTGAACATTTTGAACACATTTCAGTTCCGGTTATATACATTATCCTCGGACTTGTACAAATCGTCCCTGAATTTCATTTTTCTGCCACGAACGCCGCACGCTTTACAGCTACTAACAGCCATGTTTTTGTCACCTACGATTGTTTACATGCACAAATTGTGGCAAAGTAGCCATTAATGATAATTTATTTAATTAGAGATAGAGCTGCTGTTTATTGGTTTATCGTGAAAGTATCAACTAATATCAATGCAGCACGGCACGTACCATGTTTTACGCACATAACTCTGTTTCTCATGTACTGTGCTTGCCACTGATTACAGCCGAGGTCGTCATTTATTAAAAATTATTGATCGACGTGCAGTGCTACAAATAACTAGCCTTGAGTCATTGTGTTGTTGTGGTCCTCAGTCCCGAGACTGGCTTGATGCAGCTCTCCATGCCACTCCATCCCGTGCAAGCCTCTTTATCTCCCAGTACCTACTACAGCCTAAATCCTTCTGAATCTGCTTAGTGCATTCATCTCTTGGTCTCCCTCTACGATTTTTACCCTCCACGCTGCCCTCCAATACTAAATTGGTGATCCCTCGATGTCTCAGAACATGTCCTACCAACCGATCCCTTCTTCAAGTCAAGTTGTGCCACAAGCTCCTTTTCTCCCCAATTCTATTCAATACCTCCTCATTAGTTATGTGATCTACCTATCTAATCTTCAGCATTCTTCTGTACCACCACATTTCGAAAGCTTCTATTTTCTTCTTGTCTAAGCTATTTATCGTCCACGTTTCACTTCCATACATGGCTACACTCCATACAAATACTTTCAGAAACGACTTCCTGACATTTAAATCTATACTCGATGTTAACAAATTTTTCTTCTTCAGAAACGCTTTCCTTGCCATTGCCAGTCTACATTTTATATCCTCTCTACTTCTACCATCGTCAGTTATTTTGCTCTCCAAATAGCAAAACTCCTTTACTACTTTTAGCGTCTAATATCCGAATCTAATTCCCTCAGCATCACCCGACTTAATTCGACTACATTTCATTATCCTCGTTTTGCTTTTGTTGATGTTCATCTTATATCCTCCTTTCAAGACACTGTCCATTCCATTCAACTGTTCTTCAGGGTCCTTTGCTGTCTCTGACATAATTACAATGTCATCGGCGAACCTTCGTGCTCTAGCTGTAGTGTGACTTATATGGCCGACAGTATTTTCAGCTAAAAGCATTCCAGAAACATGGCCTCCCTCGGGTCCTTTGGTCTACTTATTTTTCATTCATATCCAGGCGAACAACAGCGTCAACGATTACAGCGTTTCATTGTGTATCTTCTGCGATATTTAAGTTTACTGAAATTCTTTAACGTTTGCAGAAGATTTCAGTTTTATATAGCCTGTTTCGACCGCAATTCTCTGGAAAATGCTTTGTGTAAACTGACCCATATATATACATTACTTTACTTTATCAATATTTTGGAGTTTTAAACCTGCAGGATATGAAGCTAATCGTTCTTTCGTGGACTGAGGAATCATCCTACATCTCTTGTTCTTAGCTTTATATTCTATGAGTAGTTTTGCGATTGTGTTTTTATTCATTGGTCCAACATTTATTCTTTAATATATGTTCCTCTATTCTGTAATCATCACGAAAAATGGTAAAACGCTACTACATAACCTTACTTACTTTTTTATCCAAGAGTTTAAAGCGTGACATGGATCTAAACAATCGCATCTTGACAGCTTCAAATTTCCTCTTGTCCTTTCTGTTTCATTTCGAATTCTCACTGCAATACATTTACACATTGAGACTTCTGTCGATTGCAAAGCTGTATTCCTGTCGATTTGTCACTGCTGCCATTTAATGTCCTGTTAAATTCACCAAGGAAATTTCAAACTGGTTTATTTTGTTTTTAATCTCAGTTCTCTGGTACTAACACTTATTATACCTTATGTAAATGAAATAAGGTCGTGGTTCTATAATTTTCTGTTTTATAACTGTTTCAGTTCTTAGAAATAATTTTTTCCCATGTAAACCCACCGTCTCGATTTTGTTAGCGATATTTTTTGATGTGTTTCCAGCTTACCCACTGCTAATTGCATATCGTCTTCTGAATCATCTACAATCTACAAATACAAGTGAAGTGTCTACTTAACTCATTTGTCGTTTAGTTTCTGTGACTCCAGTGTGAGTACGGCTATTTATACAGGATGGACAAAACAAACCTTGTCCAGAAAATATTGCATACATATTATGAAAGGCAACCTAATTAGCATCATCTGCAACCATGGTGGATGATGGAAGCTGGGTTGCCTGTCTTAAGATGCAGGCAATATTTTCCGTCTAAGTTTCGTTTTCCCCACCCTATATATTAGGCATTGTGACAATGGGAATACCTTTTTGCTTTTGCTGTTAGTGTACCCAGGGCAGACCCCCTTTAGTCACAAGGCTTCACTTGTCACATTTTACTATCAAGTCCCTATTTTTGAGCATTAGCCTATCCTACTGATTGTCATCAACTTTATTAGCTCACGATCGCATAATATATCCACGCTGCCGGTTTCGGCATAGGGTTGCCCTCTTCAAATGTGATTCAACAATTAAGGAGCTTCATACAAAATATATGAAGCAATTGCATTTAGTCACTTCGAACATAGAAATTTGTACATTTTTGGTGACATGATGCACATTCATTGAAATAGCCTAGTTAACTACGTTCGAAGTGCCTAACTGTATTTTTTAAATACTCTGTACGAAGCTCTTTAATGGATGTACCAGTTGGTTATAACTAAAGTGTAGCCGTTCACGGAGTTCAGTGTGGGCTGTAATTACCATATGGGAGCGGAACTTCGTAGACATGCTAATGGGAAACCGATTAACACTGGAAACAAATCAGTTACAGTTTTGGACACCAGGTGCGGATCTGGCGCTGTACACAGTTTGTATGACCGTATAACATCCAGGCCGGTATTTGATAAGCAATATGACTATCGAGAGGAGAGACCCTGAGCTGTCAGTGAAAGTGTTTTATGTGAACAGCAGTAATTACGATCCTACTTTGAGAGAATACCGCCAGCTGAAAGGTCTGAGGAGATATCCGACGTCATTAAATGGCTTAAATAAAATGATAATGACATTCGAAAACATGGGCAGGTTGTGGCTCTGGAAGAGGGACACATCCTATCCCATTGGATGTGAAACGTCCCCTTAGAAAAATTATACATGACTGTCCTTAAACTGACACACAATATTTTTTTTAGTGCAACACAATCTGACATTCAATAATCCCTACAATAGAATGGCCCTGACTATCATTAACCTATACCTTTCACAAATCACTTACCTCAGAAAAATCTTCGTTACTCAAACTACTGCAATACAGCGAGCGCCACTACTGCCAGCTAAATAAAAGATTCAAACTACGGAAGGCACTAACTACTGATAGGCATAGTTAACAAATGAAAGATTTTAATAGAGAACAAACAATGTATTTACCTTAATAGTCATAATATATATAGCAGTTCATGACATCCATTCTCACAAATGTACTGTTTCTGATAGACACTCTTCCAGATTATCCATTCTCAAAAATTCGCCATCTCACTTCCCCACATCCACCACTGCTGGCAGCTCACCTCCAACTGCCCAACGCTACGCGCTTTTAACAGCCAACTGCCCATCACTACAATGGCGAATATTGCAACAATGCTGACCAGCCTCAGACTGCAAACAGCACAGTCAGTGATTTTCATACAGAGCGCTATGTGGCGTTACCAATATAAAAACCTAAACAGCCTACTTACATAGCCCCCATGCTCCTCACAAATATTTTTACAAATTGTTTTGGGCAGTGGCCAATACAGATTTGAAAAAAAATTTCATAAGTACAATAGCAAAGATATCAAATGCACACACTTATTGATACAATGTTGGTCAAAAGCTAAAATTTTCTTACAGTCCGTAAAGACAGTCCTGATCATTCATCACAGTAGTAATTACAGTTTTTTTCACAAAGCCTCATTAGTAAAAGAAAATGCACATGGAAGTAGTGGATTTCCATGATGTCTTGAAGAAGTAGTGTTGTCCTTCCAAGGGAAAGACAGTGCTGAGTCTTGACATGCAAACAGGTAATGGGTCACAACAGAGCAAACCCACAGCAGAGTCAGTAAAAGTTTTGAAGAATATTGGTAGGTGGGTCATCATAAAGCAGACCCACTGTAGTCCAAGTAGCGATTACGGTATTGGTGGGCCACCAGAGATGCACACCCACTGCAGTCCTTGTAGAAAAATGGTATTGGTGGACCATCAAAGATGCAGACCCACTGTAGTCCTTGTAGAAATAATGATATTAGTGGTCCATCAAAGATGCAGACCCACTGTAGTCCTTGTAGAAATAATGGTATTGGCGGGCAATCAAAGATGCAGACCCACCATAGTCCTCATAGAGATGGCTAGCAGCCATCTGTTGTGACTGTGCAGGTGCACAATCACCATCGAAGTGTCTTGCGGACAATATAGGAAGACCATGAACCACCACTTGTGCACTCACAATTTTTTTTTAAATATCCTTAGAACCAGCAATGCTGTTAACCAGTCCCTTGCTGAATTATTAACACACATGCAAACACTATCAGTCCCTACTTCTCACATATTGTCCATATACTATGACCAACAAAAACGTGTGCAGTGAAATGTAACTTAGAGGTTAATAATTTGATGAACTGGTGTCAATTACAATTTTATAACATAAGAATACAATAACAAAGGTACAAAATACATCATTAAAGAACATAACAATACAGATAACATTTATAGTAGTACAGGCTTTACAAAAGAATAGAAATAAACAGATACATCAGTGTTACAGGAATTATGACATAAGTAAATATATAATATAATGAGAGTAGTTTTCGAAACATTAATTTCACACATGAGCAATAAACAGAACAGAATAAATAATGTCTAAACATCTTTACAAAGAAAATAACGTAGTATTTGAAAAATTCTACAACATAAATCTTATTAGCTAAACACATAAAGATAGGAAAAACACAAATACACAAGAGTACACAAACACATAGCAGAATAACACAGGAGGAAAGGACAGGGTTTGTTTTCAGTGTAACATTTGGTACTGCAGTCCAACCCAAAACTTCATTCCATAGATCTTTCGTCTTATTCCAACATTTGTTTCCACCAAAAAAAAATCCTATCCAAGCATGCTTTCTGTATTTATATGTTCACATATTTCTTACCTAATTATTTATTTTCCATTATTTTACCTCATCATTTATTTCCAAGAAAATCCTACCTATACCTGCTTTCTGTACTTTTTTCGTATAAATTCTCAATGCATTTCTTCCAATTCATAGCAACTCATTCCCTTATATAGTCTACCCCCTCTTAAGCTAACTTAAATCTACTCAGCTCAGATGCATAATCTGAGGGACAAGGCAATGCAGCTGCACAAAACAATTAACACCAACAGCAATGACAAATAATGCAAATTGGCAAAGCAAGCAGCTAAAAATTAAATTAGCAAAGCAATTGCAATGTTACAACTAATATAAGGCAATATGCAGTAAACAAGAAAAATAAATCAGTAGTAAAACTGGCTTAACAGTGTAATACAAAGCGAAATTCTGTAGCACTATGCCTGGCACACAGCAGCAGAAAATGCAATAACTTATATCTAAACATGACAAATCTCAAGCAGAAAGAATATTACAGTAAAGATGGCCTTGTCTAATACCTATGTCATATCTTAACACTAGAGTAATGCATCACCTTGACTTACCCTAGCAGACAAGTTACCAAACCGTTAAAAAATTATTTTTGCAATTCCTGTGATGGGAAATGTCTATTTGTGCCCTCTTTTCTACGAAAGTACATCATAAAATTATTGTTTACTGGGTCTGTAGACAGAAAATAGTGATATTAGTACATCTATTAAATTTTATTTTAACCAATGCTGCAGTGCAGTTAGAAACTAGATATTAAACGAGCAAATATGTACAAAGGAAGGCCTGAAACATCATTCACTAGCCATATGGCATTTCATAAGGCAGTAAAAAAATCTCTCAACTAGAAAGACAGTAGTCATAATCAGGTGTATAGACATAAAATATTTCTCGTCATTTCATTAGGCATTTCAGTAAATATCATAAATTAAGAGCTCCACAGTGTAATCATATGTTTTCAAGTTTGAGCGTGTTGTATTTGCGATGCTTTCTACAAAGAAATGTCAATAGCGAGGATAATGGCCTTTTTTTTACCTAATGGCTTTTTCTTCACGCGACTGGCACACCTGGGCGCAACCTGGGACACATAGCTTCCTTACCGAAATATTTATGACAGGAAGTTGCCATACAGTGACAGTCTCATATAAAAAAATTTCACAGGTCGAGAATTTGCATTACAGATGTGTAGAAACAAAATCCTATAAATATAACAGTGTCCAAAAAATTTTCGCCTGCATTGTGATACATTCACACATTTACACACATTTCATAACTCTTAAAGTACAATTCTCAGCTTATTGATCATAAACATACCTCAACAGCATAATACACATTGTGATCGTAATAATAACATCATAAAAACTAAGCCAAATCTCAAAAATGTAGTAGCTTTTTGCAATAATTTCAAAACCTAAAAAAATTCTCTGCTCATTTCAGTAGTGTCATCTACCTCAATCGTACTTTAAAAATCGTGAACCTATACCAAATATATCAAAGCTCTCATAGTATCACAATGGTTCCAAAAAAATATGAACAGTTCACACAGTGCAGACAAAATACAATTTCATAAGTGTGAAGTTATCCAACTGTTTAATTGCGTAAACATGTGTCACTGATGCAGTAAAAAACGTTTGTCTCTCTCAGTTAAATGAAAAGATAGGTGTGTAATTATGTGTTAGAGAAATATGGTACCGATGTGTCAAGTTGTATAAGCAAATACCTTATTAGCTAGGGCTCCTTGTCCTTGCCAAACACATGGTAAACGAAGTAAGGGTGTACCCCCCTGAGGATTAATGTAATTATACCCCCAGATGTTACAGATTACAGCAATGGAATGAAATGTATCATGGAAAACTTTCTTTGTAATTAAAAAATCTTGAAAAATAAATGGTTTAAGTACAAAATTAAGCACTCAAATGTGTGTCCTGTAGCGCTAAATGTGCGTCTTGCTGTAAGATAATTCTGTGGAAGTGTCGTAGTTATCGTCCTCTGTAAGCAAAGTTCTGCTGACGGCAATGTACTCACCTCATCATAAACAAAAGTGAAATGCTTTGCGTATAGATATCGTAGTTATTACGTACCTTACCGTGATCAAGAAAGTACTATAATGTAACGTATTGTTGTGCTAGGGAAAAGGCTGTCTCATTGTAGCTATACCACAATACTAAAACATGTTTTACTTTCCAAAATAATACATAAAAACTGTGCAGATATAAAACAGGTACACCGCAAAAGCAACAATGTAAATTGTGCCACACATTAGTAGCGTCGTGATATAATCGTGTAGCTATCAAATAAACTAACCACTGTGTCACCTGGTATCTCTCAGAAAGTACTTTAAATAAAGAATGTCTTTTCAAATAAACCATAATGTATCATTAAAATCCCATTAGCAGTATATTTTCTAAGTATGTAAGCCTTATAGTCGTTACGTAGTCGTGCAACTAACAAGCAAGAATGTACACACACAATAACAGTGTCGTATGTTCACTATAACAATGCAGTCGTAATTAATGTCGAAATATGTTCCCTAGGTTCTAGACTGGATAGCTAATTTTAAAACATAGTTGCATGTTAACAGTTGTAAGTGTGACAACGCGTACTAGAAATGTGAAGTGAAAAGTTTTATGGAAAAGACAAAGTTAAAAAGCAGATTATCTTTCAATAAACGGTTTTACGTGTGAAATGTGGTGTAAACCTTTACTCTTCCTAGTACGCAGAGTTTCAGCTTCAACGCAATTATCATGTGGTATACGTCGGATTCTGTAAGTTCCATTGTAAACTAGAAAGAATTTGTGACTCAAGTGTTTCTTCTTAAGTGACAATGAATGAGCTTTAATGAGAACTTTCTGACCAATATATAATTTCTTTGCATTTGCATTACCGTGTAGTTTTCTCCTTTTGTCTGCTGCAGATTTTATATTTTTAATAGCCAAATCAGTTATGTCTTCGTGTCGAAGTTTACGTGTATTCGGGAAAGGTACAAGCTCTCTGATTCTTTTCGGTGGTTCTTCATTCTTCAGTACAAGAGCAGGTGGTAAAGCAGTGGAGTTATGAGGCATTTCATTCAGCACGTTTTGAAATAAGTGTAAATATCTGTCCCATTGCTGATGCTTTCTGTGACAATAAAGTCTGCAAAGCTTATTGATTTCTTTCATAATCCGTTCAGACGGGTTACAATGTGGTGAGTACAATGAAATAAAAACAGGTTTGATTTTATGATTCCGAAACATGCGTGACCAAACAGCAGATCTGAATTGCGGTCCATTGCCTGAAATGACTATAGCAACGTGGCCAACTTCACGTAAGAAATTTTTAACAAAGGCGTGGGATACAGACCGACCAGTGGCTTTACGTAATGGAGTGAAAGAAACAAATTTTGAAGTAAGTTCAACAGCGACTAGAACGTACGAAAATCCATTCGATGTTCTGACAAGGGGTCCCAACAGATCAACAGCAGCAAATTCTTTTAATTTAGAAGGAATGATAGGAAACAACGGAGCACGATGTGAAATAGTAGATGGTTTCGCCTTTTGCCAAAGTTTACAAATAGACAAGATTCTTGGAATTCTCTTTTCCATATTGTTAAAAAAACAAGTCGTTCGAAGAATGTGATAACATTTTCGTGGACCAAAATGTGCGTAACTGCAATGAATGTACCAAATGAGCTTATTAACAAAATCATCTGGAATGCAAAGTACCCATAGCTTGTCATCAACAGTGCAGCGTTTGAAGAGTATGTTGTTTCTAACCAGATAATAATACCGAATCTGAGTGTGTGTCTTTTCATGCCATTTACTTTTGATGTCTTTCCAAATCGAATCTTTATCTTGTTCATGAGCAATGTCCGTTAAAGATGTGGTGATGAAGTTTTCAAAGGCGACTTTCTGAATGTAAAGAATACTGAAATTTTTCTCGAGGTTGCTTTCTGTGTTACTTCTCTGAAGCCCAGCCGGTGCGCGTGACAGTGCGTCCGCAACCATGTTCTCCTTGCCGGGAATGTAGACTATTCTGAAGTGGAACTCTTGCAGAAACAATGCCCAACGTTTTAACCTGTCATGATTTAATTTTGAAGACATAAAAAATTGTAATGCTCGATGATCACTGTATACTTTTAGGTGCTTAACAGAAAGAAAGAAACGGAATTTGTTAAATGCCCAAACGATGGCTAAAGCTTGTAATTCATCAACTGAATAATTTTTTTCAGATTTTGTTAGCACTCGGCTAGCAAAAGCAATGGTTTTCTGAGCAGTAGTGTCATTTTCTGTGGCTTTTTTAAATAAATGGGCACCAAGACCGAATTTAGAAGAATCCGTGCTAAGGCAAAAATATTGCGACAGATCTGGATGAGCTAGTATTGGCGTGTTAAGTAGCGATTCTTTCTAATAATTGAATTCCAGCTGTGCTTGTTCGTCCCAGTTCCTAATAGTATTTTTTCCAGTGAGACAACAAAGTTTAGGTGTAACTAGAATTTGCATATTCTGAAAACGACGTTAAAAATTTACGAGACCTAGAAAACTGCGGACTTGTTTTTTTTGTGGATGGAACTGGAATTGCTCTGATTGCTTCTAACTTTTCAGGATCTGGCTGAATGCCTTCAGAAGAAATAATATGTCCCAAAAACTTCACCTTTGTCCTACCGAATTCAGACTTTACCAAGTTAACTGTAACTCCAGATTCTGCAAAAATATGTAGCACGCTGTTGAGGATGCGATTGTGTTGTTCCCACGAGGCTTCTGCTATCAGAATATCGTCCACATATAAGGTGATGTGACGTTTTAAGAACTCAGGTAATATTGAATTTAGCCCGCAAATGAATGCTGCTGAAGAAATGTTCACACCAAAAGGAAGTTTCCGAAACTGATAACAAACACCGAAACAAAGGAAAGCTGTGTATTTTCTACATTCTGGATGAAGTTCGATCTGTTAAAAGCTGGATCTGAAATCAATAGAAGACAACACTTTTACACCATTAAAATTTTTAAGAAGTTCTTCCAACGTTTGCGGCCTGTCTGTTTCACGAATGATGATAGAATTGATTTGTCTTGAATCTAAGACAAGCCTGATCGATCCATTTTTCTTCTCAACAACATGTAATGGATTGTTGTATGAGCTTACTGCAGGCTCAATAATGCCCTCAACAAGCATAGATTGTATTTCTGTTCTAACACGGTCCCTATAATGTGCCGTAATTACGTATGGTATAACACAAAATTTAGTATGCTCACGAACACGAAATTGGTACTGAAACCCTTGATTGTTCCTGTTTTGTGAGCAAAAACTGTGGAATGTGCTTGTAAAATCTCAAAAAGGTCTTGCCTATCAGTGTCATTACAATTCTCAATTGTTTGAATTTTATTCTGAATTAACTCATTAGTATCAAATGCGCCATCGATATCATCCCTGTCAGTACTTGCAGAGTGATTGTTAGTGTCACATTCCGTCGAAAATTCCGAACTGTTGTCTAACAGGAGGTAAAGCCGATTAATTTCTTTGTCACGGTTTGAGAGCCAATCTTAAAATTTCAAAGCTATTGATTTACCTACTTTCTCTAAACTTATTTAAGCATCGTGAAAGTTTAAGATTGCTTTTTATTCATTAAAAAAGTCTGCTCCCAATATAATTTCCATCGACAATAATGGAACAATAAGAAAGTTCATAGAGAAGCTGTGGCTTTGACAAAAGAATTCTAAGTTGGTTTGTTGGCATACATCTACACTTTTTGTAAAGTTTGCACCTTGTAATTTAATCTTGCGTAACGGAAGTGTGGGGCAATCGTTCGATTTGATGCATTTGCTAAAGGCTGTTTCACTAATTGCTGAAATGGGACTGCCAGAGTCAAGTACTGGCGTAAATTTTACGTCATTTACCGTAATGTGAATCACAGGATATGCAATGTTGTTATGTTTTACGTCATGTTCCTATAGTAAGATGTCCCTAATGTCTTCCATTTTTACGTAATTACTAGCTACGGCAGCTGCGTCGTCAGTTTCATAAGTACGTTTTGTGGCTGCCAGCGGTATGAGTCATTGCCTATTGTGTCTTTGTTGGTGCGTGTCGTTATTGGGATTTGGAGACCTATCTTCTACAAATCCACCTTGTCAAGAGGGCCCTGCCCTACTTGAATCCCGCCAGATCATATTGTCTGTCGTCATGTCGGTCGGTAGATTCCATAGTTTCTTTCTTGTCGGTCACATGGTGGAGAATTTCTCCCTGAAACGTAACTGCGCGCTGGACCGTTGCGTCTAATGTTATTCTGTCTCCCTTGAAAATAATTATTTTGGTTCCCATATTGTCTGTTTCTCTGATTGTCGCTGTGACAGTCACTACCGCAGAGAGGTGATCTTTCCCTGTAGTTATTACTACTCTGCCAACGGTTGTCATACGGGTGGTGTCTATTTTGGTCACGATTTGTGTTGTGAGAATAGCCTTGTTGTGTCCAGTTATTATTTCTTTCATCGCGGAATTGCGACAGATGTGACCTGTAATTGTTGTGTTCCTGTTTTTGCATTCCGCGATTGTCAGTGTCAATTTCTATTTCTTGTAAGAGTCCCTGAAAAGCTTCAATGTCGTCTTTGCAACGTCCTGCCAAAATAATATGTCGTAATTGTTCAGGTAATTTGATTAAGCAAATGCGGATGAGTTCTGAGGGGCTGTATGGGTTTGACAGGAACTGATTCTTGTGCAACATGTCTTCAAAATATTTCACACGACTGGAAAATTCAGATTGTTCGAAATGTTTCATCTTTATGATGCTATGTTTTACTCGGTCTAGTGTAGCTTGAGACCAATATGCTGAGAGGAAGGCATGATAAAATTCTCCTTCACTGAGACAATCGTGAATGACCGATCGTATTCTTACAGCTGGTTCATTCTCTAAATAGCCACACATAAATTCTAATTTGTGCTCTAATGACCAGTTGGGAGGAAAACAATGAGAGAATTGATGGAGCCATGCTTGTGGATGAATGTCGTTACTGGAATTCTTAAATGTTTTGAATTTACGTGTAGTAATAAACAGCTTATAGTCAAAATCATCATGTCGGCGAGTCGCATATCGGTCATTGTTACTTCGTTTCGGCGGTTCCATCTCAAAATTCGGTGTACCTTGCCAATTTATTGCATAATTTCCGAAGTACCCCGTGTTATTGTTTTGTGGCCGTTCCGTGTTTCTATGTCCCTCTTCCCGTATTGGAGCGCGAGTGTCCTCTGAAATGCGTAATTCTTGTAGTACCTGTGTCAGCTGATTTTGTACTTCCCGGATTTCTCTTTTGTGTTGCGTATTAATTTGATTCTGATTTTGTTTGAATTTCGTAATTTGTTCACACTCTTCTGTGTCATTAAAGACTACAGGTTTTGTGTCATTCAGATTATCATCTACCTTCGTAGATAAATTATTTAGCTGATCCGAAAGTTCAACTACTTTCTCTGATAATGAACTAATTTCCTCCAGGTGTCTCTCTGAACTAATTTTCAGAGTATCTACTGTGTCCTTTAAGTTTTCCTGAGTTTTTTCAAGTTGCGTAACCGAATTGGTAGATGCAACTGAGTCAATTTTAGCATGCAAGGTCTCATGATTTTCATGAACAATAGTTTGCAGTTCTTTTATGGCTGCTTCGTGATTCTGTAATGCATTTTCATGCCGCGAAAAAATAGGTTGAAAATTCTCACAAATTTGTGTTTTTATGTCATTACAGACTTTTTGACATTTCGATTCAATGTTATGTAACTCAGTAGTTAAATCTTTACGTGTTTGTTCAAGCATGGTGTCTAACTTTTGAAGCTTTTGCTGTGGTTGTCTATGATTTTGTTCCATTGTGTCTAGCTTTTGAAGCTTTTGCTGTGTTTGTCTCTGATTTTGTTCCATTGTGTCTAACTTTTGAAGCTTTTGCTGTGTTTGTCTCTGATTTTGTTCCATTTGTAGCATTAATTGCTATAACAATGTATTAGTGTGTGGAATCTGTTTTTCTATGCTTTTTGGCAGTGCATTTTTACCGGGAACATTCACATTTTGACAAGCAGAAAATGTGTCTTGACTCATTTGAGAACACGGTGAGGACCAAAATCAAGAGCCTACAGTATTTACAATATTGTGTTCTGTCATTTCGGATTCCTGAGGCGAGCTGTTTCCGACCGATCGATCGATAATGCTTCCCTGTTCACTACTTGTTTCATTGTCTACACCATTATTTGCCGCCCACTCTATTTCCCTATGCACAATTACCAAATTACTACTTCGAATGTCTGTTAATTCATTACACAGTGGTGCTGATAAGCTACGCTCGTCGTCACTATTATTTCTCAGTTTACTTTGGAGCCTAGTGTTACGTTTTTCACACGCCATTATTGTCACAACATTTCACGCGATAACACAGAAAAGCACAATTTTAAGAGCAAAAATAAGAGAACACATTAACATAGCACTGAAAATAATATGTAGTTAATGGCAAGCGCAGCTGCGAAATACTTGGTGCAAATCTACATTTATGCCACAACTGTTTTACTGTACAACAATGAAAGGCCGCAACTACAAAGGAGAGTCTCTCTACAATTACGAGCTAACAATAAACAATAGCTACACTAATTACACAAACTACAAGATAAAATCAGAAGATTCCAGTGAGGTATCCTCAGCTAAGGGTCGACTTATGAAACGTCCCCTTAGAAAAATTATATATGACTGTGCCTAAGCTGACACACAAAATTTTTTTAGTGCAACGCAATCTGACTTTCAATAATCCTTTCAAAAGAATGGCCTGACTAACATTAACCTATACCTTTCACAAATCACTTACCTCACAAAAATCTTCGTTACTCGAACTACTGCAGTACAGCGAGCGCCAATACTGCCAGCTAAATAAACGATTGTGACTACTGAAGTCACCAACTACTGATAGGCATAGTTAGCAAATGAAAGATTTTACTAGAGATCAAACAATGTATTTACCTTAATAGTCATAATATATAAAGCAGTTCATGACATCCATTCTTACAAATGTACTGTTTCTGATGGACACACCTCCAGATTATCCATTCTCAAAAATCAGCCATCTCACTTCCCCACATCCACCACTGCTAGCGGCTCACCTCCAACTGCCCAACGCTACGCGCTTTTAACAGCTAACTGCCCAACACTACAATGGCGAATATTGGAACAATGCCGACCAGCCTCAGACTGCACACAGCACAGTCAGTGGTTTTCATACAGAGCGCTACGTGGCGTTACCAATATAAAAACCTAAACAGCCTACTTACAGATGTTACTGACGAGGATGCTGTTGCTGTTAACTGACCATTTAGCACGAGGCAAGAGTAGTCCTAGAGCTAGTGCAGTGACACCAGAACTATCCATCCCATGGTCAACATTGCAGAAAGATATGCGGCCTACTGCACACTGGTATCTGTACAGGATCCAGACGGTGCAGCCACTGAAACGTGAGCCACAGCACCATTCTCTTCGGTTTCTAGTCTCGATCAGAACTACGTGTGCCTGGGGAGAATTCTATGGAGTGACAAGGCTCATTTTATACTACGGTAAGCAGTCAGTACACGGAACTGTCGAATTCGGGATGCTGTTAAGCCGCGTGTTGTGCACGATTAGTCATTGTACTCGCCGTATGTGACTGTGTGATGTGGATTCACAAGCACCTTTACTCTCAGTCTGTTCTTTGCGGAGAATACATACAGAGGGACTGTCAAGTGTACTATGACGCCTGCACATTATTGACATCCTTGTACGGCATGTGATTCCTTGTTTGGAAGCGTACAGCTGTGTGGAAAGAACAGTATTAGTGCAAGATTGCTAATAATAACATCAACATTACGCCTGTCTCACTTGCTTGACTTTTTCTGCCCACGACCCGTTCCTAATCCATCACATATGGAAACAATTCTATATGTCTTTCTTGAAATCACAGCTCCAGATTGTTCTTAATGAGTAGCAAACCAAATTACTGACAGAGATAGCCATACTGTAAGACTGGCTTAATTTAAATTGACGTTGGTGGTTTCAGCCGTGAGGTAAGTAAAGTTTACCGCTTACGCCAGGGGCAGAGTCGTGTGTATCGCCGCCACTGAAGCAATAACAGAAGTGAGAGCCGGAATGTTTTATTGTTTGTCTTCGAATACTGACAAGTCACGAGCGTGCGCAACTACCACAGTTTAGCTGCTAATATTAATATCAAACAGGAGTAACAGGAATTCGTTGATGCTTCTTGTAGAGATGGTCATCTTCAAATGCAGTGCGTGTTTGTAGCAATTAGTATGAATTCATATGAAGGCTGTGGTATAAGGGGCGATCAAAAAGGTTTCCTTTCGAAGACCACATTAAACTCTTCCTACACGCCGCTGATTACTCATATACAGGGTGTTACAAAAGGTACGGCCAAACTTTCAGGAAACATTCCTCACACACAAATAAAGAAAAGATGTTATGAGGACATGTGTCCGGAAACGCTTAATCTCCATGTTAGAGCTCATTTTAGTTTCATCGGTATGTACTGTACTTCCTCGATTCACAGCCAGTTGGCCCAGTTGAAGGAAGTTAATGTTGACTTCCGTGCTTGTGTTGACATGCGACTCATTGCTCTACAGTACTAGCATCAAGCACATCTGTACGTAGCATCAACAGATTAGTGTTCATCACGAACGTGGTTTTGCAGTCAGTGCAGTGTTTACAAATGCGGAGTTGGCAGATGCCCATTTGATGTATGGATTAGCACGGGGCAATAGCCGTGGCGCGGTACGTTTGTATCGAGACAGATTTCCAGAACGAAGGTGTCCCGACAGGAAGACGTTCGAAGCAATTGATCGGCGTCTTAGGGAGCACGGAATATTCCAGCCTATGACTCGCGACTGGGGAAGACCTAGAACGACGAGGACACCTGCAATGGACGAGGCAATTCTTCGTGCAGTTGACGATAACCCTAATGTCATCGTCAGAGAAGTTGCTGCTGTACAAGGTAACGTTGACCACGTCACTGTATGGAGAGTGCTACGGGAGAACCAGTTGTTTCCGTACTATGTACAGCGTGTGCAGGCACTGTCAGCAGCTGATTGGCCTCCACGGGTACACTTCTGCGATTGGTTCATCCAACAACGTGTCAATCCTCATTTCAGTGCAAATGTTCTCTTTACGGATGAGGATTCATTCCAACGTGATCACATTGTACATTTTCACAATCAACATGTGAGGACTGACGAGAATCCGCACGCAATTGTGCAATCACGTCGTCAACACAGATTTTCTGTGAACGTTTGGGCAGGCATTGTTGGTGATGTCTTGATTGTGTTCTTCCACCTACGCTCAATGGAGCACGTTATCATAATTTCATACGGGATACTCTACCTGTGCTGCTAGAACATGTGCCTTTACAAGTACGACACAACATGGGGTTCATGCACGATGGAGCTCCTGCACATTTCTGTCGAAGTGTTCGTCCGCTTCTCAACAACAGATTCGGTGACCGATGGATTGGTAGAGGCGGACCAATTCCATGGCCTCCACGCTCTCCTGACCTCAACCCTCTTGACTTTCATTTATGGGGGCATCTGAAAGCTCTTGTCTACGCAACCCCGGTACCAAATGTAGAGACTCTTTGTGCTCGTATTGTGGACGGCTGTGATACAATACGCCATTCTTCAGGGCGGTATCAGCGCGTCAGGCATTGCATGCGACGGAGGTAAATGCATGTATCCTCGCTAACGGAGGACATTTTGAACATTTCCTGTGACAAAGTGTTTGAAGTCACGCTGGTACGTTCTGTTCCTGTGTGTTTCCATTCCATGACTAATGTGATTTGAAGAGAAGTTATAAAATGAGCTCTAACATGGAAAGTAAGCGTTTCCGGACACATGTCCACATAACATATTTTCTTTCTTTGTGTGTGAGGAATGTTTGCTGAAAGTTTGGCCGTACCTTTTTGTAACACCCTGTATACGCATCAGAGTCTCACGGGGTTGCATATACGCGCTGCAACAACACCCTTAAAGGGAAAGGTTTGAACGACCATTATAATACAATGCAATGAGTAAAGAGAAAAACATTTAGTAAATATTTGTACTCGTGACTCATATTGTAGTTACTGTTATTAATTAATACAACATACTACACTCCTGGAAATTGAAATAAGTACACCATGAATTCATTGTCCCAGGAAGGGGAAACTTTATTGACACATTCCTGGGGTCAGATACATCACATGATCACACTGACAGAACCACAGGCACATAGACACATGCAACAGAGAATGCACAATGTCGGCACTAGCACAGTGTATATCCACCTTTCGCAGCAATGCAGGCTGCTATTCTCCCATGGAGACGATCGTAGAAATGCTGGATGTAGTCCTGTGGAACGGCTTGCCATGCCATTTCCACCTGGCGCCTCAGTTGGACCAGCGTTCGTGCTGGACGTGCAGACCGCGTGAGACGACGATTCATCCAGTCCCAAACATGCTCAATGGGGGACAGATCTGGAGATCTTGCTGGCCAGGGTAGTTGACTTACACCTTCTAGAGCACGTTGGGTGGCACGGGATACATGCGGGCGTGCATTGTCCAGTTGGAACAGCAAGTTCCCTTGCCGGTCTAGGAATGGTAGAACGATGGGTTCGATGACGGTTTGGATGTGCCGTGCACTATTCAGTATCCCCTCGACGATCACCAGTGGTGTACGGCCAGTGTAGGAGATCGCTCCCCACACCATGATGCCGGGTGTTGGCCCTGTGTGCCTCGGTCGTATGCAGTCCTGATTGTGGTGCTCACCTGCACGGCGCCAAACACGCCTACGACCATCATTGGCACCAAGGCAGAAGCGACTCTCATCGCTGACGACGACACGTCTCCATTCGTCCCTCCATTCACGCCTGTCGCGACACCACTGGAGGCGGGCTGCACGATGTTGGGGCGTGAGCAGAAGACGGCCTAACGGTGTGCGGGACCGTAGCCCAGCTTCATGGAGACGGTTGCGAATGGTCCTCGCCGATACCCCAGGAGCAACAGTGTCCCTAATTTGCTGGGAAGTGGCGGTGCGGTCCCCTACGGCACTGCGTAGGATCCTACGGTCTTGGCGTGCATCCGTGCGTCGCTGCGGTCCGGTCCCAGGTCGACGTGCACCTTCCGCCGACCACTGGCGACAACATCGATGTATTGTGGAGACCTCACGCCCCACGTGTTGAGCAATTCGGCGGTACGTCCACCCGGCCTCCCGCATGCCCACTATACGCCCTCGCTCAAAGTCCGTCAACTGCACATACGGTTCACGTCCACGCTGTCGCGGCATGCTACCAGTGTTAAAGACTGCGATGGAGCTCCGTATGCCACGGCAAACTGGCTGACACTGACGGCGGCGGTGCACAAATGCTGCGCAGCTAGCGCCATTCGACGGCCAACACCGCGGTTCCTGGTGTGTCCGCTGTGCCGTGCGTGTGATCATTGCTTGTACAGCTCTCTCGCAGTGTCCGGAGCAAGTATGGTGGGTCTGACACACCGGTGTCAATGTGTTCTTTTTTCCATTTCCAGGAGTGTAATTCATGTAGCTAACGAATTAGTCGTAAAATCGGTATTTGACGGTGTGGTAAACTGGCCAGGACGGGAAAAGTATCCATTGCATATTTTTTGCCCGGAACAGCGCTGCTGCTTGCCGAGAAGTGGTTGCACTACTTCTGAGAGTGATATACATCCACACTGTTGTCACATAGACTCACAGAGGGAGCTTGCTTTGTTATTTTCTGGGAAAAACGTTTTTGTTTTTGAGTCCTATGATTTAAGATAATCAACTTACATTATTCTTTTTACCTCACTGGAACGAAGACTAATACTTTTTTACGACTCTTTTTGTCATCAGTCTTCTGACTGGTTTGATGCTTCCCGTCAAGAATTCCTCTCCTCTGCCAATCTCTTCATCAAAGAGTAGCAGCTGAGTGGGGTAGCCGTGAGGTCTAGGGCGCCTTGCCACGGTTCGCGCGGCTCCCCCCGTCGGAGGTTCGAGCCTCCCTCGGGCATGCGTGTGTGCGTTGTCCTTAGCGTAAGTTAGTTCAAGTTAGAATGAGTAGCAAGTCAGCCTAGGGACAGACGACCTCAGCAGTTTGGTCCCATAGGAACTTACCACAAATCTCAAATTTAAGAGCAGCATTTGCAACCTACCTCCTCAATTATTTGCTAGGTTTATTCGAATCTCTGTCATCCTCTAAAATTTTTGCCCTCTACAGCTTCCTCAAGTATCATGGAAGTCATTCCCTGATCTCTTAACCGATTTCTTACTATACTGTCCCTTCTCCTTGAACTTGGTGGCAACACCATGCATTACAAGATGCTGTGTCAGGATTTCAACTGAAACATAGCATTCCTCTGCAATCTCTCATCTACATCTACATCTACGAGATTACTCTGCTATTCACAACAAAGTGCCTGTCAGAGGGTTCAATGAACCACCTTCCAGATGTCTCGCTACCGTTCCACTCTCGAACGTCGCGCGGGAAAAACGAGCACTTAAATTTTTCTGTACGAGCCCTCATTTCTCTTATTTTATCGTGACGATCATTTCTCTCTATGTAGGTGGGTGCCAACAGGATGTTTTCGCTATCGGAAGAGAAAATTGGTGATTGAAATTTCATGAGAAGATCCCGTCGCAACGAAAAACTTCTGTGTTTGAATGATAGCCACTCCAATTCACGTATCATGTCTGTGGCACTATCTCCCCTACTTCGCATTAATACAAAACGAGCTGCCCTTCTTTCTACTTTTTCGATGTCAACCGTCAGTCCCATCTAGTCCAGATCCTACACCGCACAGCAATACTCCATAATAGGGCGGACAAGTTTGGTGTAAACAGTCTCTTTAGTAGACCTGTTGCGCCTTCTAAGTGTTTTGCCAATGAATTTCAACCTTACTTTGCCTGTACCCACAACATAATCTATGTGATCGTTCCAACTTAGGGTGTTTGTAATTGTATTTAGTTGAATTTACAGCCTTCAGATATGTGCCACTAACCGCGTAATCGAAATGTAGCGGATTTCTTTTAGTACTCATGTGAATAACTTCACACTTTTCTTTATTCAGGGTCAATTGCCACTTTTCGCACCATACAAATATCTTACCTTAATCATTTTGCAATTCGTTTTGGTCATATGATGACTTTACAACACGGTAAATGGCAGCATCAACTGCAAACAATCTAAGACGGCTTCTGAGATTGTCTCATATGTCGTGAATATAGATCAGGAACAATAGAGGGCATATAACACTTCCTGGGGGAACGCTGGATTTTATTTCAGTTTTACTCGATGGCTTTCAATCTGTTAGTACGAACTGTGCCCTTTCTGACAGGAAATCACGAATCCAGTCGCACAACTGAGGCGATATTGCATAGGCACACAATTTGGTTAGAAGACGCTTGTGAGTAACGGTGTGGAAAGCCTTCTGGAAATCTAAAAATATGGAATCAATTTGACAGCCCTTGTCGATAGCATTCATTACATCATGAGAATAAAGGGCTACTTGTGTTTCGCTAGAATGATATTTTCTGAATCCTTGCTGACTACGTGTCAATATATCGTTTTCTTCGAGGTACTTCATAATGTTCGAATACAGTATATCTTCCAAAACCCTACTACAAATCGACGTTAGTGATATAGGCTTGTAATTCAACGAATTACTCCTACTTCCCTTTTGGATATTGGTGTGACTTGAGCAATTTTCCAGTCTTTAGGTACGGATCTTTCTGTGAGCTAGAGGTTGTATATAATTACTAAATATGGACCTAATGTATCAGCATACTCTGAGAGGAACCTTACCTGTATACAATCTGGACCGGAAGCCTTGGTTTTATTAAGTGACTTAAGTTGCTTTGCGGCACCGAGGATATCTATTTCTATTTTTCTCATCTTGGCTGTTGTTGTTGTTTGGAATTCAGGAATATTTACTTCGTCTTCTTTGATGAAGGAATTTCGGAAAATCGTTTTTAATAACTCTGTTTTAGTGGCACTGTTTTCAGTGACTTCATCGTTGTTATCGCGCAGTGAAGGTATTGATTGCGTCTTGCCACTGGTATGCTTTATGTATGACCAGAATCTCTTTGGGTTTTCAGCCAGATTTCGAGACAGAGTTTCGTTGTGGAAATGATTGAAAGCATCCCGCATTGAAGTACGCTCCATATTTCGAACTTCTACTAAACTTTGCCAATCTTGGGGGTTTTGCGTTCTTTTAAATTTGGCATGCTTCTTTCGTCGCTTTTTCAAGAGCGATCTTACCCGTTTTGTGTGCCATAGTGGGTCAGTACCATCACTTATTAATGTATGGGGTATATATCTCCGAATTGCTGTCGATACTATCTCTCTGAAATCATTCCACAATCTTCCTACCTTTACATGATCAGATCGGAAGGAGTGCAGACTGTCTCTTACAACGGTGTTAAGAGCTTTTTTAGCAGCTTTTTTAAATAGATATACTTTGCGTTTCTTTTTGGTGGTTGCAGGAGTTACGATATTCAGCTTAGCAACTACTGCCTTGTGGTCGCTAATCCCTGTACTCGTCACGATACTCAATATTTGTCCAGGATTATTTGTTGCTAACAGATCAAGTATGCTTTCGCAACCATTTACGCTTCGAGTGAGCTCATGAACTGTTAAAAATAATTTTCTGAGGAAGTATTCTGTACAATTTCGGATGACGTTTTATGCCTGCTGCTTTAAACGTAGAGTTTTTCCAACATATCGAAAGTAGATTAAAGTCACCACCGATTATAATTGTATGAGAGGGGTACTTACTTGAAACGAGACTCAAGTTTTCTTTATACTGTTCAGCAACTGTATTGTCTTAGTGGGTGGGTGGGAGAGGGGGGGGTAAAACGACATAATTAATAGTTTAGTCCGTTTGTCAACTATAACCTCTACCCATATTATTTCGCAAAACTATCTACTTCAGGACTGCTACGGTCGCAGGTTGGAATCCTGCCTCGGGCATGGGTGTGTGTGATGTCCTTAGGTTAGTTAGGTTTAAGTAGTTCTAAGTTCTAGGGGACTTATGACCTAAGATGTTGAGTCCCATAGTGCTCAGAGCCATTTTTTTATCTACTTCAGTTTCACTACAAGGGAAAGTACTTCTGACAGCAATAAATACTCCACCACCAATTGTATTTAATCTACCTTTTTTCTGAACACTGTTTCTGTACCTATAACTGTTTGAGTCAGTCTTCGAATGGCACGCACAATCTCTTTGACGTTCCTGACGTCAGCGTCGTCGGTTGACGTCGAGGTGCGTCGTGAACGAGAGTCATCTTTAACTTCTGTCCGGCCATTTTTAAGCCGTGTGAATCATTTGTATCACCGAGTACGGCTTAAGCGCTCTTCACCAAAGGCTTCCTGCATCTCTGTAAGGATTTTCTTGCGTTGCGCTCAAAATGTAATGTAGACGCGTTGCTCCTCTAACTGTGCCATCTCGAAATTCGCCAGCTGTGCGACACCGCATACCAGAATGAGATTATCATTCTGCAACGGAGTGTGCGCTGATATGAGACTTCCTGGAAACATCCACCAGGCTGTGGCTAAGCCATGTCTCCGCAATATCCATTCTTTCAGGAGTGCTAGTTCTGCAAGGTTCGCAGGAGAGCTTCTGTAAAGTTTGGAAGGAAGAAGACGAGATACTGGCAGAAGTAAAGCTGTGAGAGCGGGGCGTGAGTCGTGCTTGGGTCGCTAAGTTGGTAGAGCACATGTCCGCGAAAGGCAGAGGTCCCGTGTTTGAGTCTCGGCCCGGCACACAGTTTTAATCTGCCAGGAAGTTTCATAACCTCATTCTACTCAATAAAGCATCGAACAATAACAGACGGACATACAACAATGAAACTTAACGGCTGTTACACATTAAAGACAGAGGCGTGCAGGGATTCCAACCGCATTTCGCTCCAACAAATCACTGGCATGAGATTATGAAATGGCTCTAAGCACTATGGAATTTAACATCTGAGGTCATCAGTCCCCTAGACTTACAACTACTTAAACCTAACTAACCTAAGGACATCATGCAGTTCCATGCCCGAGTCAGGATTCGAACCTGCCACCGTAGCAACAGTGCGGTTCCGGACTGAAGCGCCTAGAACCGCTCGGCCACAGCTGCCGGCGATATGAATGTTCCGCAGTTTTTTGGACCTCGTATATGCACAACAAACAAAATTTTGCTATAGGCAATTCTTCTCTGTTTTGTTCTTTAAATGGCAAACTTGGTAAAAAAAGGGCTGAAGTCTGCGACACAACGTTGTAGGCCCCTAACCAACGGCCCTGCGTTAACCAGCACTGACTGAAATCGTACCTCGAGTTCATTCATCTGACGTAAGACACAGAGCGCGCGAGATAGAGCCTTCCCAGGCGGTCACGTGCTGGCGCCCCGGCGTTCTGCGAAAGTGGCAGTTCTTTTCGCCGCCGCAGTGGTGTGCGCCTGCCTCCACTTGGCATGCAGAGTTCGGTGCGTCACGCGTGGCCACCCCGTGCCCGCGTCGGACACGTAACGCCAGCGACGTGACCCACATCGCCGATGGAGCAACGCGGAATAACGTCTTCCCCCCTCGGAACGCCGGGCGCTATACGACCGTGTTCATTTTATGCCCACGGCGCTATTGTACGAGCACGCAAAATACTGCGCGCAATTTCGTGTCGCTCCCCCTTGATTTACGGGCCGCGTTCGGAGGGTTGTTAGACACGGCGGCGCACCGTATTCGTGCAGTGCTCGTAGCCAAATAAACAACGAAATAAAAAATAAATAAAAAACTAGAAATAAACCGATGTCCACATTTAAATCTACGTACTCACTCCGTAAGCCACCACAAGCTGCTGGGTGGAGGGTACCACTAGTCACTGTCTTTGCTGTTCCACTCGCAAATGGAGTTAGGAGAAAACGACTGTCGATATCCTTCAGCACGTACCCTAATTTCACTTATATAGTTTTCGCGGCCCTTACGCAAAACGTACGTTTACGGTAGTACAGTCGTTCTGCAGGCAGCTACAAATACCGGTTCTCTAAATTTTCTCTATGGATCATCGTCTTCACTCCTTGGATTCCGTAATACTTGCTTGTTGATCGAACCTACCGTTAATAAATCTAGTAGCGCGTCTCTGAATTGTTTCTATGTCATTCCTAGGGTGACCAGATGCAGTTGTTTAAAAAGGAGTGAGAGGCACCCACATGCCTTGCTCATACTGTGGCATCAAGCAGTCAGGCCTGCAAGATGAGTGGTCTGCCAAGCGAGTGGATTCTTTCTTAATTTAACGAGTAACATGAACTCTAGTACTCACACTTCGTTACAAGTTATCCTCCTATATGATTGCTACGCAACGGAAACGCATATCTGACTATCAGTGATTTACAGAACTCTGACTGTACACTACGCACTGGCAGTACCACATTTTCTTTTTGTCTTTTATTTGACGGCTTTTATTAACACGTGGCCATCCCACTGAATATGAATGGCGCACACATTATAAATTCGGGACATTATGACAACATACAATTTGAAGGAATAGTCTACCAATCTCTTTCTTTTCACTAACTGATTTATTCTGATAAATTCCCTAACCTAAACACACAAATTCTATAACCTACAACAATAACATATGAGAAATTCCGCCCAGTGGGCATGGCTTTACATTAGTGAATCTCTATATTATGGTCTCGTAATTTATTTAACGCTACAGTGCACTTTCTGGATAGGTTGGTGGATCTTTTATTATACCTCACACTTCGACTCTCACAATCATCATCACGAAACTTTCCTCCAGACCGAGCGGTACAGAAGGAACAAGCATATCCCACTAATCTTTTGAAACTACTTCGCTACACACCCATGGAAACCACACATACCCAAATTACATGTCATACACCACACAACAATATGAAATACTACACAGAGAATGGTTACAACATTATCACTTTCAGCTTTCCCACTTCAATTAATATTGATCCCAGTTTCCACGACACTGCCCCACTTTGTAATTCTATTTTCCTACTGTGAACTCTGGAGATAAATGCACGTCTTCCTGTGCGATGCAAGCCAAGTGGCGTTGCTGGATAGACGGCCGACTCACCTTGCTCTCTCTCAGAGTTTGAATCTAGCGTCACACGCAAGGTAATATTAATGTATTCATCACACACGCGAGTCCTCAACTGATACCGTGGACGAGTACTTCTCTTTATCCTTTGTCTCATACACAGATTGAGACTCACACAGTACTCACCACGTTGAAGTACTCGTCTCTTATTTCAAGTCCTGCACACGCCATTTCTTAAATATTTCAACTTATGGTACACACGCTATTTCTTAAATATTTCAACTTATTGTACACACGCTAGTAATTCAACTTAACTTAAGCACACGGAAATATTTCAACTTATTGCTACACGTGGTTTCTTTGTGACCGTTGGTCACTTCCGAAGATTACTACAATCCCATTAATATTACCTGCCTGACCTTTAATTCTCCCCACAAAAGTTCCTGAAATAGAGAAATTATTATTTCAAACTACTCTTAAATATTCCACATGCATACCATGCCTCCACTCTTTCGTCATTACGGAGCACATCTAAAACAGGTGTTAACAGCACAGGATCCCGCGGCAGAGGTTTGAAACATGGCCGTATTCAGGTTCTCTCGCACCTCTGTCGAAGTGGGAGAAGCACCTAGCTACCTTATTGGTCAGCCACATTTCAGGCGCTCAAAGCTCTGGTAAATTTCATCTCTTTGGTTCCACCAAAGGTGGCCAAAGGATCGACTCAAAGATGATCATATATTCACATTCCCTATCTGCGGTTAGCAGACGACCATACATTCATTCATTTCAAAAGATCTCACCAAACTGGATGTAGGGATTTATTTTGTGGGAGTGCACATATGATAAATTAAATAAATAAATTGTCATTCTTTCCTACACTGGTATCCGGCTTCGCTGTATTAATTGAAATTGAGTTATTTTACAAAAAAAATGTGTTGTTCTGACAAAAATAATGAAGTGTGCTGTACCTATTTTCAATGTCGGGCTGTACTGTACCCTTTCAGGAGGACAAACAGCTTCAAAAGGGAGGACAAAAAAAGAAAAACGAGGACTCACCAAACGGATCAACTGCAGATGAGGATACCACCCGTCAGCTTTGGACAAGTCACGTGACTGCCGGGAATTACCAGTAAAACTAGTAGTTAATTCTTACTTATGGTCAGGTGGTGGTTAACTGAGCAATATAAAAAAATTAAAAGCACTGATTGTCTTGACACTGTGGCGTGAAATGTTTTGTCATGTCAACAACACGGAATTGTTTACAAAGCGAGAAACGTAAGACCATTCACCTTCCTTCATTCGACGCACCGCTACCAACATCTACAATTCAAGCAGCAGTTGACGACACGTAAACTGCACTTTAACTTTCCGAATACAAATAAATTGAATGACTATGAAATAATGAAATAAAATCGTTACAATCTCTCGAGTTACTTCTTACCTTTACTGGCCACTGAGACGTACGTTCCAGCTCCACATATCTTACTATCCGCTTCAAATTCTTTTCTCCCTTTCTTGAAAGCCGGATATTTGCCGGAAAGGACATCAGAAAATGTACACTTTCATTTAGGCATAGCCATATACTTTACGCAACTCACTGGGTTAAAACTTACACTGACAAATCACACGTGCACTACAGGAAGCCAAGCCAATACAAAGCGAAGATACGAAAAGAAACTTTTAAATAATCGATATTTGCATTCGCTTATGGTAGATCAGCGATAACATCGACGATCCTGATGCCACCTACTACCACCGCCTTCGTGCGTGTTTATCACGAAGGCTGTGCCAATAGTTAAAGTATTTAAGAAAAGAGCAATAGAAGGGGACGAATTGTAAATTTAACTGTATTACTCTTAACTTTGCGAAACAACCGGACACTGTAAAAATCCTCCCGGACCCAGGACAAAGTGCTAAAAAGCAGGACATGTCCGGATTAATCCGGACGTCTGGTCACCCTAGTCATTCCTTAATCTGATACGGTGGATATCCCATACACTCGACCAGTATCCAAAAATTGTGTCGCCCAAGTGTTCTACACTTGGCCTAAATAATACATGGGTTGTGTTGTGGGAGTCAGCATCAACACATACAGGGAAAGAGAGAAGTAGCGATGGCCAGTGACTGGAATCTAAAATGATCTGCACATTCACTTTCGAATTTATAGAACTCTTTATTCCTAAAAAGAAAAGAAACATAACTTCTTGTGCCTTCTATGTGCAATTGCATTAATCCACTACTATTACTCGCAGAAAGCAGCTGGTTAAGGCAGCGTTGGCAGGGGACGCTGAACTCAGTCTTCCGGGAGGTGTAGCGCTAACCGCTCTTTCATTGGCGAGCGGCCGCCCAAAGTGGCCGCGAGGTTTGAGGCGTCATGACACGGATTGCACGGCCCATCCCGCATTCAAGCCTTCCTTGGTCATGGGTCTGTGTTGTCCTTAGCATAAGTTAGTTTAAGTACTGTGTAAGTCTAGGGATCAATGACCTCAGCAGTTTGGTCCCTTAGGAATCCAGACACACATTGGTGTGTGGCAGCAAGTGCTTGATGTTACGTGGCGCTGCGCTGGATGGTGTGCAGTCGACGCTTTAGGACTGCAAAACATGAGCTACACTTTCCTATAATTGTCCCAATAAACTGATTCGACCCTCTTCCTTGCCTATCACCGACTTTGAGTGCTCATATCATTTAAAAGCGCTTCGCATCTGTACGCCTGGATGGCTAATTGTGGTGATTATTTCAAGCAGCACGCCAATAAACTGTATGCAGCTGCCCAGCTAGTCACGCGGTCTAACGCGCTGCTTCCAGAGCGGAAAGACGTGCCGGTCCCCGGCACGAATCCGACCACCGGATTAGTGTCGAGGTCCGGTCTGCTGGCCAGCCTGTGGATGGTTTTTAAGGCGGTTTTCCATCTGCTTCGGCGAATGCGGGCTGGTTCCCCTTATTCCGCCTCAGTTACACTACGTCGGCGATTGCTGCGCAAACACTGTCTCCACGTACGTGTACACCACAATTACTCTACCACGCAAACATTTGGGGTTAGACTCATCTGGTACGAGACCTTACCGCAGGGAGGGGTGGGGGCTGGGGATGGGGGGTGTCCACTGGAGGGCCGGCCGGGTTGGCCTAGCGGTTCTAGGAGCTACAGTAGCTAACCACGCAACCGCTACGGTCGCAGGTTCGAATCCTGCCTCGGGCATGGATGTGTACGATGTCCGTAGGTTAGTTAGGTTTAAGTAGTTCTAAGTTCTAGGGGACTGATGACCTTAGAAGTTAAGTCCCATGGTGCTCAGAGCCATTTGAAAGATTTTTCTACTGGGGGCCGAACCACACAGTAACCCGAGGCTCGGTATGGGGCGGCGGTGGGGTGGGTGGACCGCTGTGACCTGTTGTGGGGTTGTGAACCACTGCTCAGGGCTACAGCAGGACGAAGCCTCTCCGTCGTTTCTAGGTCCCCAGTTTAATACACACACACACACACACACACACACACACACACACACACACACAATACTGTATTCGAAAATTACAGGATTGTTTTTCCCACTGTTATGCATTAACCTACATTTTTTTCAGTGTTTAGAGCAAGCTGTTATTCTCTAAACTAACTGGAAGTGTTGGCATCATTACACCCCAATGACTACCTTTTCTTTTTAATTGTGAATGCAGCATGACGTTTTACTTCAGGCAGTATACTTCAAACGGCAGATCTTCTTACCTCATTAACCGGCTTAAGGTGAATTCACAATTTGGTGGGGACACAGTACTGAGACAGAGTACTAGCAAAAAGAAAATTAGTATTGCTAAGTCTTCTGAAATACCGTTGGTTACTGCAGGAATAATATATAAAAGCTTCAAAATCTTTTTAGGCAAGCGTTTCAGTTTTAGAATAATTTCCAGCTTTCTCGATTTTAAGAAAGTTTTTGACTCCGTTCCTCACAAGTAGCTTCTAATCAAAGTGTGTGCTTGTACTATACCGTGTCAGCAGTGCATTTTGAGCCTGAAAAGTGAGAGAATTTCATCTGTGAAACTGAAGTTACACGAAATGCTCCCCAAGAATGCGTTAAAGGCTTTCGGCTGTTCTTAACCTTCATAAACAAGAGACGATCTGAGCAGCCCTCAGGAATCGTGATTCATCGTCAAGTTAAGTTATCATCATAAACTGGCGTCGAAATAGAAAAGGTTTTAGACAGGTTATATACAGGGTGAGGAATGTGGCAGATGACCCTGAAGAATAAAAAATGTGAGGTCCTCCACGTAAGTAATATAAATATTCCCAGCTTCCGATATACATTATACAAGTGTAAAGGTTGTTTATTCCCGTAAAAATTCAGAGTTTAGCATTAGGAACAACTTACATTAAGGAGTCACAACATGATAAACACTGACCACCGCTGGATTCATTGCCGCTTGGTAGTGCTGGGGTAACATTATACAGTAGGGAAGTACACAAATGAAAAAAATTTCAACATCAAAAAGGAGCTGTGCGGCTTAAATGAAGGCGCGTGTCTACATCTCAAGGATGATGTCTATTAAAATTTCGCTCCTGACTGCATAAGAGGATGTAAATGAGGTTTGCTTTAAATAAGCGCTGAGATTGAAAGCGCTGAGTTAATGTTAAACAATAATGCCTTTATGGCGACAAAGATGGCTCAGTGGGATTGAACGAGATCGTGTAACAGGGTTACGAGAAGATGGATATTGCTTCTCCTATATTGCAGAAAGTCTTGGCAGGATTATAGCCACTGCACATGGTTACTGGCAGCGGTGGTCACGAGAATGCACGGTCAAAAGAAGACTTGGTTCCGGACGGCCAAGTAGCATCTGACGTATGGTTCTGTCGCATCGTACGGCATCTGCAGCTGAAATCTGAGAAGCAATTGGCACCACAACTAACTGTTGCAAATTGCGTACTTCAAGTGCAACTCCGAACCAGACGCTCTATAGCGTGCTTTCCGCTGACCCCAACCCACCACCATTTGAGACTTCAGTTGTGTCAAGCGAAAACACATTGGAGGGCAAGATGGAGCTCTGTTGTGTTTTCTAATGAAAGGTGGTTCTGCGTTTGTGCCACTGACATCCCTGTTTTGGTTAGAAGGAAGCCAGCTGACGGCCCGCACCCAACCTTCCAACGTGCTAGACACACTGGACCACACTTGAGAGTATGATCTGCGGTGCGATTTCTATTACAGCAGGAGCGCTCTCGTGGTTACCCCACCCACCCTCGGTGCGAAACTGTAGGTCAGTCTGATAATTCGGCCTACTGTGCTGCCATTCAGGAATAGCATTCAAGGGGTGCTTTCCAACACGATAACGCTCGTCCACATACCGCTGTTATAGCAGGACATTCTATACAGAGTGTCGAAATGTAGCCTTGGTCTCCTCGATCACCAGATCTGTCTCCAGTCGAGCACGCATGGGTCATCATCGGACATCTCCAGCGTCATCGTCAAGCAGCATTAACCGTCCCTGTAGTAACCGATCAAGTGCAACAGGCGTGGAGTTCCATCCCTCAAACTGACTTCCGTCCCCTGTTCAATACAAAGCATGGTCGTTTGTGTTGTGTTGGCAGAAGAGCCAACACAGTGTTGCTAGAGCGGGCCGAAATGCACGCGTTAAAGTTCACGCAGACTGGCGTGAGTTCTGGAACAGTTAAGGGAATGTATAGTAGCAAATAAAGTACGTAGTTGATGTAATACTTAACTTTAATCCATAATTGGAGAACATCGCTATTGCTGATACATGATTTATAATCTCAATATAAACAGGTACTGGCGCCTTGCTAGGTCGTAGCAAATGACGTAGCTGAAGGCTATGCTAACTATCGTCTCGGCAAATGAGAGCGTATTTGTCAGTGTAGCTTCGCTAGCGAAGTCGGCTGTACAACTGGGGCGAGTGCTCGGAAGTCTCTCTAGACCTGCCGTGTGGCGGCGCTCGGTCTGCAATCACTGACAGTGGCGACATGCGGTTCCGACGTATACTAACGGACAGCGGCCGATTTAAAGGCTACCACCTAGCAAGTGTGGTGTCTGGCGGTGACACCACATTTAGCATGTTTAAATTCAACATTTTGGCGATTACATCTGTGGTTAATGTAGCACCATTTCAAATTTGCAATCGCTTGTCTCGAGTTTACATTAACCTGTGCAATGTTAATCACTTAAATATGTTACCTAGACGAATCTGTTCGGTAATTTAATTACTCTACATTAACTTGTGTTGCGATTCTTTCCCGTCAGTGCATATAAGCATAACGCGAACGTGACATCATTCTAGTGACGATACGGGCCGCAGATCTACTTACGCAAGCGACTTTTGCAAGAATCACATTGTTAAGGCAAGGTTCCTGCGAACGAGACTCTCGAAAACGGCGAAACTATGTGGCTGTTTGTAGGCTACTGTTATGAGCGTATCTCCGGATAGTGGTCGAAGGGCGGCGAAACCATGAGCAAGCGACAATGTGTGGCTCGTCCACACCTCGACACAGGTCATGGAGGTCGAACGCTTGCCCGCTCCGTTATGCAAGGTAGGCTGCGGTCTGTGGCGGATCTGACAACAGAGTACAATGCTGGCGCAGGCTGCATTTCGAAACACATCGCTCAGCGCATATTGAACATGGGGCTCCGTAACAGAAGTCTCCAAGCTGACCTAACGACAATTTCATTTACGCCTGCAATGTCAGGTGTCCGTACAATTTCACTTGATAATTTCGTTATTGTTCAGCTTCAAATGAATATGAGATGCTCTTAACTAATTTGTTGTACCGTACATTCTGGATGATGGTTAATAACCCAAACCGGTAGTTGACTGATTGGACAAATAAACATCTGATGGTTAAAATGCGTTTTATAAAACTTTACGTCTGTTGAACCTCACCTTAAGGTGACACTGCAGTCATCTTTGTGGGTGCATCAGATCTAAGATCTTGTGGGGACACGCAGTCATTCCGGTGCACGACAGCTCGGAATACACTCAGGTGACAAAGGTCATGTGATACCTCGTCATATAGTGTCGGATCTCCTGGCGTGGTGCAATGACGCAAAAAGCCCTTAGAAGTTTCCTGAAGAAATATTGAGCCATGGTTCATCTATAGTCGTCCATAATTGTGGAAATACTACCGATGCAGCATATGTGCTCGAACTGGACTCTCGATTACATCCCGTAAATGTACGATGGGTTCATGTCGGGCAGTTGACCAGAACGTTCTTCAAACCAATCGCAAACAACTGTGGTCCGGTGACAGGGCGCATTGTCATCCATAAAAATTGCTACGCAGTTTGGGAACATGAAGTCTATGAAAGGCTGCAGATGGTCCCCAAGTAGCTGAACTGAACCATTTCCATGCAATGATCGGTTCAGTTGGGCCATGGGACCCTGTCTATTTCACGTAAACACAGTCCACAGCATTATGGAGCCACCACAAGCCTGCAAATTGTCAGTATAGTCGCGAGCCGAAAGAGGCGTTGTAGACAATATCGTGATATTATCAGACACTCGCGTCGGTCGTCCACTGCCATAGCCCGTTTAATGTAGAATTTCACAGCAGTGTCGTAAAGGATACGTTCGTCGTACGCCCGATATTGATTTCTGCGATTAGTTCACTCTATGTTTCTTGTCTGTCAGCTCTGATAACTCTACGCAAACCTCCGCTGTTCTTGGTCGTTGAGTGAAAACCACCGGCCACTGGGTCATCCGTGGTGAGAGGTAATGACTCAAGTTTTGTATTATCGGCATACTTTTGCCGCTGCGGATTTCGGAATACTTAAATTCCTAATGATTTCCAAAACGTAATGTCCCATGCTTCTAGCTCCAATTACCGTTCCGCCTTCAAAGTCTCATATAGAAACGATTTCACATTAATCACCTGAATAGAAATGACAGCTCCGCCAATGCACTGTCCCTTTACAGCTTGTGTACCACCATCGGTATGTGGGTATAGCACTATCCAATGACTTTTATCACCTTAGTGAATGTACCGCGCTGTGGACACTGGCCGGTGATGGCAGTTTTGTGCTGTGATGAACATTCAATGCAATACGTGGAAGTAATTGAGGCACCATGACAGCTATGAACCACGTGAAACTTGAAACTTCCTGGCAGATTAAAACTGTGTGCCGGGCCGAGACTCGAACTCGGGACCTTTGCAAAGGTCCCGAGATAGAGTCTCGGCCCGGCACACAGTTTTAATCTGCCAGGAAGTTTCATATCAGCGCACACTCCACTGCAGAGCGAAAATCTCCTTCTGGACACGTGAAACTTATTTCGTGCTAAAGTGGTTCGATGAACATGATAATGAATTCACGGTGACGTTTTGTCCACCCAGTTTAGTTGCTCTGAGCCCCAGAGAACATACCGCTATCGAGTGCCAGACCAGTGTGTACAAAACACTAGCTCATGATTTGCCGGATTCATGTGGCTTGTTCGTAGACGTCTGGAGCCACACAAGTCGAGAAAGCATTGAGAAACTTGTCAAATCCGTGCCACGCAGAATCGCTGTTGTACCGAGTTCCATATGTGAAACAACACGCCGTTATGTGGTGCTCCTTGATTCTTGGCTCGGCAGTGTACACTGCTGCTCGAGGGTCAGTGCTCTAGAATCGACTCCTCGATGTTTACTGATAGGATTGAAACAATTGTTGTTTACATTTTCTTCCTCAGTATGGTGTTTTGAGAAGCTCATTAGTCAACAGTACCAAATATCAACAGTACGCCGCTCGGAGTGGCCAGGCGGTAAGAGGCGCCATGTCACGGATTGGCGGCCCCTCCCGGCGGAAGTTCGAGTCCTCCCTCCGGCATGCGTATGTGTGTATGTTGTTCTTAGCATAGATTGGTTTAAGTTAATTTAAGTAGTGTGTCGGCCTAGGGACTGATGACCTCCCCTTAGGAATTCACACACAGTTGAACATCAATAGTACAGCAACAAATTTCCTTTTGAGACCCTTACTTTTATACCTAAATTACAGAAGTAGGAACATTTTCATTATCCTAATTACGCTATCGAACATTGGTCTTTGCACAAAATGTCATCAATCTTGGTCCCTTCTTCGAACCTTTCTGTCCACACTCGTGTATTTGTTTCTACTGTATCCTCTCTAAACGTCCAAACCGACTCAATATACTTCTCTTAATACTCAACACTACATCTTATTTCGGTGAAAAAAGCACTACAAAATAAATTCGATAAATTTTGTTTAAATCTGTAAGGCTTACAAGAGTTAAATTATAGGTATGTTAAATAAAACTTGATATCATACTTAATAAAGATATTGTTTACTGATAAAATTAAATTTCAAGGTATCTATAATATTAAATTATGACAACGTGACAAACAGTAATGTAAACAACAGTCTTGCTTCTCCTGGGAAAGTTTGGGTAAGTAACGTTTGTGTGTTGTGTTTTTAATTTTAGGCACAATTCTACGCCCTTATTAATAAGCGTACGTCTCAATTTACTTTTGATAAGGTTCATGCTTGAAAATGATTGTTCCCATGAACATCCAACTGAAGGAAAAACAGCAAATGCGACGTTTATTAGATGATTTTATGAACCGGAAATACTATTCTGGTTTTAATATTTCATATATATTCCTTCTCCACTTTTTACAAAGTCTACCAATTATGCTGTAAACTCATTTCACATTTGTTTTTGAGCACAAAGACGTCCAAATTTGGAGCGTCACAGTTCTTTGCTTTCTAAATCCAGCTACTGCATTTCAAAGTTCCCATCGTCATCTCTAAAGGGAGAAAAATTTCGTGCTCTTACAGAAGCATCAAGAGGTTTCTTTTTTTGTTTTTTTGTTTGTTAATACCCGATACCTGTTACGAAAAACTTCCCTCATATTTAGAACCGTAGTTTTGAAATAACAAATGCCATTAACAGTGACTATTTCCCTTATTTCCCTCTTAGGAGCCAGCCGTTGTGGTCGAGCGGTTCTAGGCGCTCCAGTCCAGAACCGCGCTGCTGCTACGGTCGCAGGTTCGAACCCTGCCTCGGGCATGGATGTTTTTGTTGTCCTTAGGTTAGTTAGGTTTAAGTAGTTCTAAGTCTAGGGGACTGATGACCTAAGATGTTAAGTCCCGTAGTGCACAGAGCTATTTGAACCACTTAGGATTCAGGGTAATTATTAAGTCGCTCACGAGAAAAAATGGTTCAAATGGCTATGAGCACTATAGGACTTAACGTCTGAGGTCATCAGTCCCCTAGAGCTTACAACTACTTAAACCTAACTAACCTAATGACATCACACACATCGGTGCCCGAGGCAGGATTCGAACCTGCGACTGTAGCGGTCGCGCGGTTCCAGACTGAAGCGCCTAGAACCGCTCGGCCACACCGGCTGGCGCTCACGAAAAGGTCTATTGTTATATAATTTCTAATATATTTTATCCTGTTCATTCACCCGATCGCGCTCTTTATTTCCACACGTCGCGAGAAACAGATCCATAGTCCTCAACGGAATAAGGAGGACGTCCCAAGGAAACGCCGACGGGCTTTAGGGACAGATTTCTTACACCAAACGAAAACAAGTTGTGTAGTAAACTAGGGCTCTAAAATACATACCTTAAGAGCTTTGATCACTTGTTCGATAGAAGAGAAGTGTTTCTCACTAGCGAAGATGAACAATCGCTCATACCTCTTACAGTATGCATTTTTCATCCCCTTTGGAACAAAATACCTCTTGCCAAAATATGGAAAGTGAATTCCTTGCAGTGGAATAATCTGCTTCAATGTACTGAAGATGAACAAGGGCTCAAAGTTCTTTAACGTATGAATGGTTAGACCCCATGTTTACTAAAAATCTTTTACTTGTTTTGGTATGTGGTCCCTGTCCACAAAGGTGTTTTCTTAGGATACCCTATGTATTCTTTATAGTGTCTCGTTTGGCATGAACTTCAACATTTACTTGACTTCGAAGCATTACGCATTTACCACTTTCGAAGAAATCATCACAAGCTGTCGCCGCACGGGGTAGCCGCACGGTCTACGGCACCTTGTCACGGTCTGTGGGGCTCCCGCCGTCGGAGCTTCGAGTCCTCCCTGGGGCATGTGTGTGTATGTTGTCCATAGCGTAAGTTAGTTTAAGTTAGACTGAGTAGTGCGTAGGCTTAGGCACCGATGACCTCAGCAGTTTGGCCCCATAACACCTTAACACAAATTTCCAATTTTTCACAAGCGCAAAAGCGTTGCACATAGCAGCGTCTCAGATAATGAATGGTAATCTAATTCAACCTACACCCCCGTCTAATTCCATTTCTTCAAAATAGATTCGCCCAGTCCCAAACTGGCTTCTGCCCAAGGGCCATTGAGTTCCAACCGTATGTGCGCCAGCCCTTGGGATTATCAGAGCCACACTTGAGGGGCCAAAGAGCCATATGCGTGTCACGAGCCACGGTTTGCCAACCATTGTAGATACTGATATCCACAGCGATTATGGGTATACTTACGTTATTTAACTGTAATAGCTACTGATGTAACACCTAAAGCGGCATATGAAAGTCTGAGGCCGACTGGGATTCGAAGCCGGACCTTCAGAGGACAGACGAACAGGGCAAGCTCTGGCAGTTGGACCTGAAGTTAAGTAAAAGTGGAGTATTGCAGATACAAAGGAAAGGAAATTCACTATTGTGCAACTTTACTACTGATGACAAACTGCTGGAAACAATATTTACCGTAAAATATCTGGGAGTAACTATTCAGGGTGATCTTGAGTGGAATGATCACATAAAACAAATAGTAGGAAAAGAAGATGCCAGACTGAGATACATAGAAGAATCTCAAGGAAATGAACTGCCCCACTAAGAAAAAGACTCACAAGGCGCTTCTTCATCTACTTGCGATCCTTACCAGTAGGACCGACGGAAGAGACAGAGAAGAACCAACGAAGAGCGGTGGGTTTCGTCACGGGATCGTTTAGTCGGCGCGAGAACGCTACGGGGATGTTAAACGAACACCTGTGGCAGACGCTAGAAGAGAGGCGTTGTGCATCATGGAGAGGCTTACTATCGAAATTTCGAGAGAGTTTTTTTTGGGGAAGAGTCGGCCAACATAATACTTCCTCGGACATACATCTCGCGGAAAGACCACGACGAGAAAATTCGAGTAACTAGAGCTAGTATCGAGGCTTGCCGATAGGCAGTATTCCCAAGAACTATTAGCGAGTGGAGCAGGGAAGGGTCAGGGGTATCAGGTAGTGGTACCAGACGTACCCTCCACCACACAACTTTAGGTGGCTTGCGGAGTGTGATGATCTAGATGTAGATTTCTTGCTTATCGCTAGCAGTCGCCTTACACTTAGGCTATCCGAACACGCCTCTCGGGTCGAACAGAAGTTCCATACGCCACACACCCATCCGTTTCTTCTCCTAGATTATTAACTCATTTACCTACACTCGCACATCACCTGATTCCCGAGCATGTTTTAGAATCAGGAAAAAGAGAAATCATACGCTATCGTCGTCATTTCCGTCACAGGCCCGTCTTCGCCTCATATATTTACTATTATTTGATGATGTCCGCCCCCGGTAGCTGAGTAGTCAGCGCGACAGACTGTCAATCCTCATGGCCCGGGTCCGATTCCCGGCTGGGTGGGAGATTTTCTCCGCTCAGGGACTGGGTGTTGTGATGTTCTAATCATCATCATTTCATACCCATTGAAGCGCAAGTTGCCGAAGTGGCGTCAAATCGAAAGGCTTGCACCCGGCGAACGGTCAACCCGACGGGAGGCCCTAGTCACATATTTGATGATGGATTGCAGTTTCAATTTATTCCTGAAATCCGGCACTTTTCCTTTCCTACCTTCGAGTACCAACTATAAATTTGGTCCTATAATTCTTAAGTAACTGCAGGTTGGGGAAGCATACGCGTAATGAAGACCACGTGTATTTGGTAAAATCCACGTATATACTTGCAAGAAACACATAAATGTGTGGTGTAATATTCACATCACCTGATTCCCGAGCATGTTTTAGAATCAGAAAAAAGAGAAATCATACGCTATCGTCGTCATTTCCGTCACAGGCACGTCTTCGCCTCATATATTTACTATTATTTGATGATGTCCGCCCCCGGTAGCTGAGAGGTCAGCGCGACAGACTGTCAATCCTCAGGGTCCGGGTCCGATTCCCGGCTGGGTGGGAGATTTTCTCCGCTCAGGGACTGGGTGTTGTGATGTTCTAATCATCATCATTTCATACCCATTGAAGCGCAAGTTGCCGAAGTGGCGTCAAATCGAAAGGCTTGCACCCGGCGAACGGTCAACCCGACGGGAGGCCCTAGTCACATATTTGATGATGGATTGCAGTTTCAATTTATTCCTGAAATCCGGCACTTTTCCTTTCCTACCTTCGAGTACCAACTATAAATTTGGTCCTATAATTCTTAAGTAACTGCAGGTTGGGGAAGCATACGCGTAATGAAGACCACGTGTATTTGGTAAAATCCACGTATATACTTGCAAGAAACACATAAATGTGTGGTGTAATATTCACAAACCGTTTTGGTAATATGATAGTCAGAATCTGTAACTGACGCTTCAGCTACTGTGGTCTGCAACACCTGGCGACCTACTGTCGACCATTTCAGGAACATGGTTCAGTAAGTAGCAATTCTATCATTTTAAAGTCTGCCTTTCGTACTCGACATAGTTCCGTGTAATTAATATTGGCTACTCTGAATCGAATGCACACGTAACCGTTTCTCAATGCCTTGGGCTCCTAATCTCACAGCACAATACACAAATTAAAGTATCTTAATTCGTGAATTCTAATAACACCCAGTTTTTAGTCTCTAACAGAATGTTCACTGAATTACGTTCAAGTTCACTTATTTTCTTCATACCGTAGCCGTCACGGCGTGGCTGTTTTTTGTCTCTACGACAAGGTACACTAATCCCGAGGATACATCTGTTCATAATAACTTACAGGCACTTTTACTAACGAAGAACTAATATAAAAATCACATCTCCTATTTCATCCCCTTTGGGGTTCATTTTCCAGAAACACTGAAATACCATTGTTTTGGTTGTAACCGGTAAGTAAAATAGAAATGTTCAAAATTGCTTCAATAATGTCGTTTTTGAAAGAAAACTTCATCCCGTATTTCCCCCCTTAGGGTTGGAATTTCGAAAGATCCATTCTTAAACGACACGTACAGTATAAGGTCGACACCTTCTCAAAATTTTCGAACTTCAGCAGTTTGGTCTGGAAGATGAAGAGTCAGTCAATCAGTCAAGTGTTAAATGATCAGCTTGATTTTAGAGAAAAATATTTCTTAGACTTTTTTGATGATTTTCTGTAAGACTGCCGCAGCATTCTCTTTGACTTTTACAGTAAAGATTTCTGTCACTTACCGTTCGTACCAGCAATACCAGTTAAGACGATTATGGCTGTACATTTTATCGTAGCATAGCTAAACCCATGGATGACCACTCAAATTCACTCCTGTAAACAAATTTATTAGGATTTCATTAATTTTAACATAAATTCTGCATGATTTGACAAACTGTTTTCTATAACAGTAATTTATTCTCCTACTGATGTAACTGATGCGTATTTTACATGTACCAAATGTGCATCGTTTGTTTGCACTATTTTCTGTCGTCAGTTAACGTGGTGACAAATTTCTATGTTTTTGACTACCTTACTTCCGCATTATTTCGTACAGAATTTATTTACAATACCACTGCAGTACTATATTATACGAAATATTTCGTTAATTCTAAACAGTAGATAAGAGATTTTGGAGCCAGCATTTGTCCATGTTTATAACCAATTTCTTTGACAGTAGTGTACAATTCATGCTATTGATCTTGCCAATGGTTTATTCTGACCACTGGATTCCGAATCGTGGCAGTTTTTTCGCTGCCGTCGAGCGTTCCGTCCTCTGCTATGGCGTCTGTAGTGGGCGTCGCTGGAGCGTAACTATGGTAGCCGAATACATATGAACTCCTGCAGAGGTCGGTCTACACAGAAAAACGAGCAAACCATGTCCGTTATTTCGTATCCTTACTTAAAATTAATTATGATAGGATTTTCTGTGAACCATCATGTACGTAATTCTTGGATATATTTCTGTATCTATTTTTCTTGTAAATTCGACTATACACCCGTCTATGTAGTACGTCTCACTTAAGAAATATATGATGGTTGTCAATGATGGCCGCAGGTTACAGTATATATTCCCGAGTCATACTGTCATATTCGGTAGTTGACGTCCGTGCTCTTTCGGATATTGCTCCGTCCACCGCCTCCAGCCGGCATTATGGGTAAACCATCGTACTTTGTTATTATTTTGGCTTTTATTTTAGATGTTTTAGCCACATTACCATCTCTTTGTACAGAAATCGCAGTGAATATTACTACTATAGTACAACGCTTAAGGCCTGAAATTGGACTAAATTATAGATCGAAACCGGCTGCCAACCTCAATAAACTTTTGTTGCGATTGAGTCTGTTTTACTGAATTTCAACATTTTTTACCCATCGTAGTTTACACCTCCACTGATAACACATTTTTTAAATTTTAAATTCAATGTATACATTAAATCTTTAAGACATCTGTGACATAAAGCTATGTTTCAGCGTCGAAGTTTTAACTAGTACGGAATACTACATTACGGTAAACTAATGAAATGTGGCTATAATTATCACGCCTACGCTTCAAATGCGAATCTTGATTGTATAACATGAATTTGACAAACCATGCCAATATACACGTATATAACGATGCCCTGCAAGATACCTCTTCTACTGCGCCTGTGTGAGAGCCTTCGGTTTTTTGTAGTATTGCAGTTAAAATTCAAGCCTTTGACTCAGACGTTTACGGAGGTTCTACGCTGCCTTTGTTACGTTATTTTTAGCCACAACATCAAGCTTTAACCTTCCTTTCCAAATTTGTAGTTGGTTGGTTTGTGGATTAAAGGGACTAAACTGCAAGATTATTAGTCCCTTCCATGTATATGCTTTGTACTTCTATGTTCCACCTAAAACATTTATTGCATTAGTTTCTGAGCTTAATGGTCTTATTCTTTTGACAACTAATGGTGAGCGTTTCTGTCAGTTATATCGAGCAACTTTGAGCCTTGATTAATACCCAAGACATAGTTCCTTCCATTGTCCGGCAATTGAGATTTTCGTTTTGCGTCATTGACCTAAATCCTTAAGCCAACACGTGAATCACACAGCATATTGTTTTTCCTATTCTTATGCAATATGGGATTGTGCTTACTTTCTACTAATCTCATCAATGATCGAATGCTAAACTTTGTCATTATCTTTAAAAATATGTCACCCATAGTACTATAAATCATGACGTATAGCTTTATCTGACATTGTATCAGATACTGTTGTCCAATAGAAAAATTTGTGGAACACTGATAGATTCCTAATGACCAGATAACTTGATTCATTATATCAGTGCGAAAATTCTCATGTTACGTCATGTTCTTGTACTGAACCAGAAGCCAAGAGTGTATTTTTTATAACGTACGGGATACCGTTAATTCCCACAAGCACACCGGGCAAGACATTATTCGCTCTCAGGAGAAACCACGGTAATACCGCCTCTAGCATTCATAATAGATGCGGCCCGCCGAGAAAGAACGTCAACAACATTTTCTGGTGCCATATCCAAGTGAAGTCACTGTTCTAGAGGTACGAAATTCAGCTTCCAGGCGTTCCTATGCTGTATGTTTTAATGAGCCATTGTCAAATGTGTGATACCCAGGGTGAACACGATCAGCATTAATGATGCAATCGTAATTCAGCTGTTAAAAGCAGATGGGAGAGCGGACAGGTGAGAAAAGTAGACTGAAACACTCTACGAGTCTCAGTACTTCTCTGATGACGTAACTGAGGAAGAAATGGGAGTCGGGTGTCGATATCGAAAATATAGGGGAACCACAATCAGGGACAAATTTTAACAGAGCTTTAGAAGGCTTGCGATCAACTAAGGTAGACTGGACAGATAACATTTCTTCCGAATTTCTAAAATCACTGGAGTGAGTGACTACCAAGTAAATATGTGAGTCTGGAGACACTACTTCAGACTTTCGGGAAAACATCACCGATTCAACCCCGAAGGTAACAAGGGGTGGTAAGTGCGGGACCTATGGCTACATTTATCTTAACGACTCATGCAACCAAGCCGGTGATACGAAAATACAGGGTGATTTAATATGAATGGGACAAAAAGAAAAATTTCTGTGGCTACAGTAATGACTCTGCTTCAAAAAATACACTTAGAGAGTGAAATCTTAACGCTCTAAGTTCTTAAAGACATTCACAGATGTTCGAAGTGGGCTCAATTTGTGACACTAAAGATGTCGATCTGGTATAACATTTCCTGTCAGACCCGTTTCAACGTAGCACCAGTCAATGGAGTTAACCGCGCCGACTGTCCGGTGCCTTGGCTGCTTTAAGTCCTTTGGAATTGGGTATGCGTAAACCATGTCCTTCAAAAATCACCGAAAAGAAAATGGTGTAAAGTCAGACAAACAGGGCTGCCACAACACGAACTCCGCGTCATTTCACCCAGCACGACCAATTCAGCGCTGTGGGAGATGTTCGCTGAGGTGACTACTTACGAGGTTATGTCAATGTAGCAGGGCTCCCTCCTGCTGCAAAATGAATTCCAGTACCTCTACTGTCAGCTGGGGTAACAACCACAGATTTATTATGGTGCAAAAAATACAAAGTTTCGGAGAATCGCGTTCATCGCCCAGAGAGCGATGAGTATTTTGTGTATCCCATTTTCTCAAATAAGACTCGTTTACTTTGCCACCTAAGTGAAATTGAGCTTCGTCAGAAAACACAAGTCTGTGTGAGTGGAAATCACGGTATAATTGGCGCCTGTTTTGTTTATCGGCTAGTGTTAGCGCCTGCAACATTTGCATTCTGCAGTACTTCAACTGCAGACACTGATTTGAGAAAAATTGATTTCTCTACTGGATTTTCTGGACTTCTTTCGCAGATCGTACAAAAACCTCACCACTTCATTCTCGACGGACGGTCGTTTTTTGGTTTTCTTCTTGCGTATGTATCCCGTCTCCTTGAATTGCTTTGCCCATCTGCCAGTGTTGTGACGGTGTGGCGCCACTTTACCTCACTTGGTCCGGAATTGTCTTTGGGCAGCGATTAGCGATGAAGTCCTTGCGTATTCGTTGACGTAACACACCTTTGCTACTAGGGATGCCACCATTTTGAATACTAACAAGGGAACCTCCCCATCGCACCCCCCTCAGATTTAGTTATAAGTTGGCACAGTGGATAGGCCTTGAAAAACTGTCAAGTCCTCCGTCGAGTGAAACGTTTACTTTCTTTATTTTCGCAAAGTTATGATCTCTCCGTTCATTCATTGACGTCTCTGTTCACTGTAATAAGTTTAGTGTCTGTGTTTTGCGACCGCACCGCCAAATCGTGCGATTAGTAGACGAAAGGACGTGCCTCTCCCATGGGAACGGAAAACATTTGATCGCAAGGTCATAGGTCAACCGATTCCTCCACAGAAAAACACGTCTGACATATCCTATACGACACTGGCGACGGCATGTGCGTCACATGACAGGAATATGTTGTCGACCCACCTAACTTGTACACTTGGCGAATGGGTAAAAAGATTCTTCTACCTTACCCGATTTAGGTTTTCTTGTGGTTGTGATAATCACTCTCAAAAAGTGATGAAAACATAAGAGTTTGTCACATAAACTGCAACAAATGAATGCAACAGTTTCACAGGCGCACAGTTTTCCCTGTGCTCTGTCAAAACACATGTTTTTAACGTTTTCAAATTTTTCCGTGTGTAGACAGTCAAATCCTGTATATGTCCAAGCAAATCTGAACATGTCCTGGAATTTTGGAGAGCGAAGTTGATTATGTGTGAGTGCCTGAACTTTGATAATTGTCTGAAAATAAAGCATTACAATTTTCGCTCCAGGGAAGATTTGAACCAACGACCTCTTGTTCCGCAGCTGCTCACGCTAACCACGGGACCACGACGTTCCTCGGCTGTGACTATCCTCGAAGTTACTTATCATGCCCATGGACTACTCAGTTTGTATATTTTGTTTATTTTTTTCTTAGTTCCACGTAACTTCTTCCTGTTTTCTCGATTGATCTGTGTACAGTTTTTCAAGGCCTATCCACTGTGCCAACTTATAACTAAATCTGAGGGGGGTGCGATGGGGAGGTTCCCTTGTAAGACCAGCTGCGAGCCACAACGGCAAATTTGCATTCTGAGAGTTAATCTTTCGGTCTGTATGTGTATTTCAGAAAGAAAACCATTAAGGTAGTCATAGGAATACTTTCGTTTCGCCCCATTCGTTTTGAATCACCCTTTTTGCAGAAGAATGAACAATAAAATTGATGGCTTTCGGAAAAGCAAGGGTACGGAGCGTCACGAGTGATAATGGAAACAAGGCTCAAGAAAACTCAAGATACGTGCATTGGATTTTCGACGTAGAGAAAAGCACTGGGCAGTGTAATATAGTGCAGATTGTTCGAAATTTTTTAAAAAAACGTAGGTATTATAGTGGAAGACGAATAATGTACAACATGTAATACAATCAAGACGGAATAACAAGAATGGAAGATCACGAACTGGTTGAAGTTGGTGTCAGTTAGGAATATAGCCTGTAATCCCTACTGTCCAATCTATACCTTGAAGCATCAATGAAGGAAATAAAACTTCGAGAGTAGGATTAAAATTCATGTTGTAAGGGTATCAGTGACATGATTCGCTGATGGTATGGCTCTCCTCAGTGAGTACAGAAAAGTATTGCAGGACCTACTGAATGCATCGAACAGTTTAACGAGCAGCCATTGTGGATTGAGAGTAAGCTGAAGAAAGTCGAAAGCAAAGTGACATAGCAGAAATATGATCAACCAGGATCTTAATATCAGAATTCGTGACCACGATGTAGATGAAGTTAAGGAATTCTGCTATCTTGGAAGAAAAATATGCAGTGACGGACGGATGAGATGAAGAGAGTAGCGCAAGAAAGCAATCCGCTATGGGCAGCATCGAACAAGTCAGAAGACTCAAATAAATAAAATAAAATCAAAAAAATTATGATGGAGTTATTATAAATTTCGCAGAAACTATCCTGCTGTGTACAAAGAGGGAACTATAAATATCTGGATTATGTGAATCATCAGTTCACGTAAGTAATAGAGACTAGGACGGAAATACATGTCCCAAATTAGTCCATTTGATTTAGAAGACGTTGTTTTATGTTTACCCAAATGGTCGATGAAGTTTTTTACCTTGTTCGTTCCAACATATGGCTTTGTGAGAGGTTGTATAGCTTGAATAGTGTATTGAACAAAGCTTATTTGCAAAATTATTGAAAGATATGTACATAAAATTAATGTTTTACCAGCATAACGCCTTATTATTTGCATGAAATGAATCGTGGTTTTATTAAGTTGTGAGTGTTGATTAACGCGTACACAAACCGGGATCTCTTCTATTTACTTCAGTCGGAGCCAATAAATAATTGTTCCCAGAGAGACAGAAGTCAAACTGTCCTCCCCAACTCAGTGGGTGACTGAGAATGCCACAGTAACCAAAGTTTCCGCTATTTAGAAAGTCATGAGGCGACACACTGCTTTTTTTGCGCGATCAGAAGAGTGAGTGTGAATGCCTTACACGTTACTATAGAACATGGTACATGCTGTTACATTCTGCATAGAGAGCCTAAATTTCTTACGTATTTTATTAGTATTTAGGGACACGCTTCATGGATTTCATTATAAGAAATATTCCACGTTAACTACATTTACATTTGTGACTAATAGTTCCCCATTACCTGACGTTGATCTCATAAAATATTGGTCGAAAGGCTGAATTTTATTTTGTATCCGGACGTGGTCACAGAATTCGAAAAATTTTACCCAGTAGTACTGTTATACCAGCCGTGAGAAACATGTAATGCGAACGTGAATTAATTAACGCAATCCTCCCATTTGCGGATGTAACAGCGGCGTTTAAACTAATTTAGGCGCTGTTGTGCTCGTTACTGCAGTTATCAACAGTAACCGGAACACTGCGTTACTGATATCGGACACGTAATTTTAGCTGACGAATTTTCGCGTGTGTTCCCAATTACACTACGCAGCTCTCCTACCGATATCACACAGCCTGTCTCAATTTGCGCGCGTTGTTATTTTTATTGCGATGATGCAGCGGACAGTTTAGATACAAATGAGATTTTATCTTCAGTAAATATTTAAAGCTGTTTTTATTATTATTGCTGAGGTCAGCTGCTAATCTCCAAGTTCTTGCTTTATAGTGGATACTTCTCATCTATTAACATAATCTTGTAATGGAACAATAGATGTTCATCACTATCATATTCTGATGTTCTCACGTTCATCCACAGTATCCACTCAAATTTTTATAATCCGCCCGTAGTTCGCTCCGTGTCCCGTTTTCTGTCTGATATATTCTAGCTTGAATTCTTCATTGATTTCGTGTGATTTAACTGAAAGCAACCTTTTATTAATTTCTATAATTTTTCATGCTACATTCTTTATTTCTAATATCTGCATTTATTAAAGGTTTCACATGCCAACCCACTTAAGGGCATACGTAGACCAGAATGAAATCTGACAATAAAAATTCGATAGCCCCTACAGTAGATTCAGAAGGATGTAGGTTGCAGTAGGTACTGGGAGATGAAGAATCTTGCACAGGATATAGTAGCATGGAGAGCTGCATCAAACCAGTCTCTGGACTGAAGACCACAACAACAATGCCTACAATACTACAGTTAAAATGTTAACACTTGACACTATCATGCAGAACATAGTGCACGATATTCTGTGCACTTTTTGTCAATTTTCATGGACTTTCATTTTCTATGAATCTGAAATTTTATATACCCGTGTATATATAATGTACCTTTTTTTCACAAATTAATCAGCCTTAAAGCTGAAACTTTACAGCTTACATCTCGGTAAAAGCCTGGTAAAACCCTGTGCAACAGATTTTTGGTTAACCTCATATTTATTTTCAAGTTACTTTACAGTTTTATGTTAACTGAGACTCCTAATTCTCTCCATACACTAATTGAAAACTTTTCCCACAGGCAAGATGAAGCAAACATGCTGCGCAAGATTTTTCAGTAACTAATTTTTAAGAATTGTGCCACATTTTAGGAAGTTAGTTTCTATATTTCCTCAGGAAGTGTATAATACATCTTAAAGAAACCACTCTACGGCAAATTTTATCCAAAGTTTTTATCTCAATTTTGGACAATATTACCAAACCTCTTCTCGGTATTACTGTCCATATCTACAATCCTCATTCTCTTCCTTGTCTTCTTGGTGTATTCTCTACCCTTGCCTCCTTTGCCCAGCCAATTTTAGATATTTTATCCTGCTGCTAGGGCTCTGTCTACTTGTACTTCATCGGAACTTCTATTTTCACTGTGAACGCACCTGGATTGAAGGCTGATCTCTGCAGGCACAAAAGCCCACCTAAATTTCCAGTATTAAACACTAGATAAACATCACATGCATTTATCTCCTCAACAGTTCAGGATATATATGCTGTTTCTGGGCAGCGCAGCCATACAAGATGATTGTAACGCTCATTCATATTTTGCTTTTTCCCATGTATACATTTTTTCAGCAGTTAAGGATTGTCTTGGTATCTCAAAGTTGTGTTTATAACATTTAAAACTGCAAGCGGCAGACCATGCTTATGGGTGGGTGGCTTTCCACTGGTTTCCGCCTGAAGACATTTGCACCACGATATGTCGCAAGGACGTGCTGAGGACTGTCATCTGGGGAAAGTTCGTGGAAGATTATCCACGCTATTTGCTACGTTGTTTTCTTATTGTGTAGATTATCTTTTACGGATTTCCCATGATATATCTGTAATGTGTGAATTTCTTTGCATAATACTTTTTAAACATTTCCCAGCGGCTTTCCATCTTCTAATTTCTCGACCTTCATTCCTTGCGCAGCCAAGTAGGTAGAAGAGGTGTAGACCACAGCACGGAAAAAGGGGGAAGTGGCAGGCGAAGATGGTCAATGCAGATTTAGATTATGGAACTTTAGAGGCACGTGTGAAAGAACGGATCCACGCACGTTACGGTAGTGAACTAAGACCACGTTCTACGTCAGCGGACCGATACGAAAGCGGCGCGGGGATCTCAGTGCAGTTTGTTTCAATTGCGCAACCGAAAAATAAGCGCGAAAGAATGTCTAGCGTAGAGGAGGTGTGAATCACAACACGGAAAAAGGGGGGCGCGGCGTACGGTGACGTAGAGGAGAACTTCGACCCCAAGGACCAAGGAAATGCAAGAGGAACGGCACACGTTACTGTGATCTGCCTGACGAACATGTGATCCCCGCTCTACGGAAGGGAGAAATTTTGGCTTCAACTGTTCTGATGCACAATGGAGCAGCATCTTACATTGCTCGTGAGGTCATTCGGTTACTGTGTAACAAATTTGGAGAATCATTGCAGGATCGTTCCAAAGTGCGTGGCCACCGAGATCACCATACTTGGATCCTCGTGATATCTGCAAGCGGTGTTACCTGAAGGACAATGTTTATCAATGTGACGCTAAGACACGGTGGAGGTTGAAGATGGGCATACTGAGATAGGTAGCCAACATTCCACACGAGATGTATCGGGCAACAGTAGAGCAATCTCTAGTGTGGTTCGAGGCAACTTTTCTAAATGGAACTTAAAAATGGTACGAAAGTAACGAACGAAACCCTGTCGTGTTGAAATTAAAATATATCGTTTTTAATGGTTAATTCGTTATTTCTCTTCTGCATATCCTTACAAATGTTTCCCCAACGTTTCTTTCTTCTATGATCACTCGTTTCTCATGGAGACCCTCTCAAGTAACGCACGTTTAAGTACACCCAACCTGTAATTAGCTGTACTACCGATTATTTTGAAAGGATACAGTACCGCCCGACATTGAAAATAGGTACACCATACTTCATTATTCTTGTCAGAACAACATATTTTTTGTAAAAATAACTCAATTTCAATTAATACAGCAAAGCCGGATACCAGTGGGGGAAAGAATGACAATTTATTTATTTAATTGATCACATGTGCTCTCCCACAAAATAAATCCCTACATCCAGATAGGTGAAATCTGTGAAATAAATGAATGTATGGTCGTCTGCTAACCGCAGATAGTGAATGTGAATATATGATCATCTTTGAGACGATCCTTTGGCCACCTTTGGTGGAGCCAAAGAGATGAAACTTACCGGAGCTTTGAGCGCCTGAAATGTGGCTGACCAATACGGTAGCAAGGTGCTCCCCCACTTCAGCAGAGGTGCGAGAGCACCTGAAGAACGGCCATGTTTCAGCACTCTGCCGCTGGATCTTGTGTTGGTAAGACCTGTCTTAGGTGTGCTGCGTAAAGAAGAAAAGAGTGGTGACATGGTATGCATGTGAAATACTTAAGTGTAGTTTGAAATAATAATTTCTCTATTTCAGGAACTTTTGTGGGGAGAATTAAATGTCAGGCAGGTAATATTAATGGGATTGTAGTAATCTTCGGAAGTGACCAACGGTCACAATGAAACCACGTGTAGCAATAAGTTGAAATACTTCCGAGTGCTTAAGCTGAATTACTAGCGTGTGTACTATAAGTTGAAATATTTAAGAAATGGCGTGTGCAGGACTTGAAATTAGAGACGAGTACTTCCACGTGGTGAGTCCTGCGTGAGTCTCAATCTGTGTATGAGACAAAGGATAAAGAGAAGTACTCGTCCATGGTATCAGTTGAGGACTCGCGTGTGTGATGAATACGTTCTTAATATTACTTTGCGTGTTGTGTTTCCGTGTGACGTTTGATTCAAACTTTAATACTCTGAGAGAGAAGCAAGGTGAGTCAGCCGTCTATCCAGCAACGCCACTTGGCTTGCATTGCACAGGAAGACGTGCATATAACGTCCAGAGTTCGTAGTAGGAAAGAAAAGTTACGAAGTGGGGCAGTGTCGTGTGGAACTGGGATGAATACTAATTGAAGTGGGAAAGCTGAAAGTGATGTGATTATAATGTTGTGACTATTCCTTATGTCGTATTCCATGTTGCAGTGTGGTGTATGTCATGTAATTTAAGTATGTGTGGTTTGCTTGGGAGAGTAGCAAAGCAGTTTCAGAGGTCGTGGGTTATGCATGTTCCTTTTGTACCGCTCGGTCTGGAGGAAAGTTTCGTGATGATGGTTGTGAGATTCGAAGTGTGAGTTATAGAAAAAGATCCACCATCCTATCCAGAATATGCACTGTAGCATTAAATAATTACGAGACCATAATATAAAGAATCACCAATGCAAAGCCATGCCCACTGGGCGGAATTTCTCTTGTGTTATTGTTGTAGGTTATAGAATTTGTGTGTTTAGGTTATAGAATTTATCAGAATAAATAAGATAGTGAAAATAAAAAGATTGGTGGCCTTTTCCTTCGAATTGTATGTTGTCTTGATATCCAGAATTTATAATGTGTGCACCATTCATATTCAATGCGATGGCCACGTGTTGATAAAAGCCGTTAAATAAAAAAAGAAAATGTCGTATTGCCAGTGCGTAGTGAACAGTCAGAGTAGTGTAAATTACTAATAGTCAGATGTGCGTTTCCGTTGCGTAATATTCATACAGGAGAATAATTTGTAACTTAATTGTGAGTACTAGAGTTCATGTTACTCGCTAAATAAGAATGAGTCCACTCGCTTGGCAGACCACTCATCTTGCAGGCCTGACTGCTTGATGCCACAGTATGAGCAAGGCATGCGGGTGCCTCTCAATTTTCTCCCATACACGTTGGGATACTAAATGTTATTGCAGTTTTTATTCCTCTTGTCCCACAATACACGCTCTTGAATAGCACTAATCAAAATTTCAGTCAGTGGAAGCTGAAACACAGACCGCAAACCGCGTCCACTTGGCGCAAAATTATCGAACCAACGAGAGCGTCCGCTTCATAGCGCGATGCCCCGCACGTGAGCGCTGACGTAAGACCATTCAACTGCTGCCGATAGATGCTTTCGAGCGGTCTGAACAGTCCGCTCACGTAAGACGACGTCTATGAACACGTCGCGAAGACGCGGCGAGCTTATTGTGCTCGCAAACCACTGTGCTTTGCCGACCGCCGCGAACCAGCAGCCTTTGTGGGGGAACTGAGCAGTGTACGCACGTACGTAACCCTAACAACAATATCCGTCAACCCGCCACAGATGTAGCGGGTTTGAATGTGGAATAGTTGACTGAAGAGGTGAAGATATATTCTGAAATATGAGGTACATTTCGGAAGGAGTACCATGACTAGAGTAACAAAAAAGACACTTTGTTTCAGATGTTTGTAAAGTTTTATGAGGGTTTTTGCCGCGAAACCGTATTAGGAGAGAAATTATGTAGACAAGTATTATTGATAATCTATTTATGTCAGTGTCCTGTGATGGCGTTTTTGATGGAATGTCGTCAGTCTTAACCAACAAATGATTTGCTGCTCGGTGAGAGCCTTTTCATGTGAATGTGCAAATCTGCAGTCAATAATAACAGTTTAAAATGCATTTTCGTATTCGTATTCGTATTTGAGCCGATACGTGTAATCTCCGTTGAAGTGTATAGCAGCAAAACTGCCCTTCTTTGTTCTGCCTTTGGCCATACTGTTTGTCTCCAAATCTAATGCTCCTGCACGTAATCGCAGCGATGTCATCGTGTGCTGTGTCGTTCGAACAAGACACAGCCAGGGCAAAAGCACCACACAGGCAAAGATGCGAGCTGGTGACAGTGCCATAGAGACTCAGACGGAGCTGAGGATCAAGATATCGACTTCTTCTCGGTCAGTTGCCTGCCGAGTACAATCCGCCAATGACCAGACGACAACGGACAGAAGACTATTCGGAAGATAGAATAGCAGCGCTCGCAATTGGTTATAGATAATCGTCCAGGGCTGACACAGACAGGGAACGTCGTTTAGTGAACCAAAAGTGAGCCTGCAATTGATGTAAATTGCATTTTCTGTGTAATGTGTAGTTTACCTCGATTATTTGCACTTAGCCATTGAGGAACTTCTTGTGTTATATTACATGTGGTTTTGCAGACTTACTCATTCAACAAGTCACAAAGATACGATAATCTTTTAACTCATTTGTGTGACTTTGTTATTAATTTGTCGGAGTGTTGTAGAGCCCACGTTCTCCTATACTTTTACCTAAGCCTGGGCCATAGCTGCGTAATGGTGGCGGGGAGAAATCCTCTTAGCGGTTTACTGCACTAGAAGCCGTTTCACGAACTCACAAACCCAGCCTCCGCAGCAGTAGCGACAAGGGTCTTACAAACCTGGCGGCGAGAGTTTACAAACCTGGATTGCAAGAGCTGCCCTTCTGTTTTCCGAGTTGGCTTCTGTCCGTTGTCGTCCGCTCACTGGCGGATTGTACGTCACCGGCACCAGGCCGAGAAAAAGTCGATATATTCATTGTCAGCGTGGCCCGTGGAGCTGGTGGAACTCGAGTAAGTGGCGAGTCTCTATGACACTGGTACCTGCTCGCATCTTTGCACCTGTGGTGCTTTTGCCTGGCTGTGTCTCGTTCAGACGACACAGCACTTTGTGTGTGATGAACTGATTTCTGATGCTGAGAGCCTAGTTTGACATGTGTTCGTGAAAATCTAAAACAGCTAACGAGTCAATGCTAGTATGTCGTTGCGCACGCACACACATACACACACACACACACGCGCACAAATAGTCGGAAGTAACTTCCTGTGTACGTCATTCGATAGGGAATAATGTCTTCTTTGTATGTCTCCATACGCGTCCCAATCTCTTTTGTTGAGTTCTTATGGGTCTTAAGCATACTAAATACCTGAGAAATTCTTTGCACAGTGCATCTGAAGAATTTGTTCTGTACACTTGCCAAGAAGTCGTTGAAGAGAAGTTGGTGGCCTTCCGTTGTAGCATTTTAAGGCGACGTGTCATAGTTCGTCACGTTTTGGGGAACCACACGAGTGCTGGAACACGATCATACTTGAAACAAAATGCACTGTGAAGAAAAAAAAGTCTCATAAACAATAATATTTGGATAAAAGAGAACCACTTGTATGAATATCAAAATCTCAGAGGGAAAGTCAGTCATAAGCAAAGAAGGGAAAGCAGAAAGGTGGAACGGGTATACAGAGGGTCTATACGAGGGCAATGTGCTTGAGGCAATATTATGGAAATGAAAGAGGACGTAGATGAAGATGAAATGGGAGATATGATACTGCGTGAAGAACTTGACAGGGTACTGAAAGAACTAAGTCGATACAAGGCCTCGGGAGTAGACAATATTCCATTAGTACTACTCATAGCCTTGGATGAGCCAGCCACGACAAAACTCTTCCATTTGGTGAGCGGGATGTATGAGACAGGCGAAATACCCTCAGACTTAAATAATAATGTAATAATTCCAATCCCAAAGAAAGCAGGTGTAGACAGGTGTGAAAATTACCGAACTATTAGTTTAATAATTCACTGTTGCAAAACACTAACACGAATTCTTTACAGACGAATGGAAAAACTGGTAGAAGGAGACCTCGGGCAACATCAGTTTGGATTTCGTAGAAATGTTGGAACACGCGAGGCGCTACTGAACAGACAAAGAAGTGTGCAAAGCCCTGAAGGAGTGGAGTGCGAAGCAAATTTTTCATATAGGTATAATCGTTCTCTTGTTTTCAAATGTTCGGGCTTTTAATTTACTAGTAGGATTATCGAGATCAATAGTTTCATGAATACTAATACTAGCTTTGATAATAATACACTCCTGGAAATTGAAATAAGAACACCGTGAATTCATTGTCCCAGGAAGGGGAAACTTTATTGACACATTCCTGGGGTCAGATACATCACATGATCACACTGACAGAACCACAGGCACATAGACACAGGCAACAGAGCATGCACAATGTCGGCACTAGTACAGTGTATATCCACCTTTCGCAGCAATTCAGGCTGCTATTCTCCCATGGAGACGATCGTAGAGATGCTGGATGTAGTCCTGTGGAACGGCTTGCCATGCCATTTCCACCTGGCGCCTCAGTTGGACCAGCGTTCGTGCTGGACGTGCAGACCGCGTGAGACGACGCTTCATCCAGTCCCAAACATGCTCAATGGGGGACAGATCCGGAGATCTTGCTGGCCAGGGTAGTTGACTTACACCTTCTAGAGCACGTTGGGTGGCACGGGATACATGCGGACGTGCAATGTCCTGTTGGAACAGCAAGTTCCGTTGCCGGTCTAGGAATGGTAGAACGATGGGTTCGATGACGGTTTGGATGTACCGTGCACTATTCAGTGTCCCCTCGACGATCACCAGTGGTGTACGGCCAGTGTAGGAGATCGCTCCCCACACCATGATGCCGGGTGTTGGCCCTGTGTGCCTCGGTCGTATGCAGTCCTGATTGTGGCGCTCACCTGCACGGCGCCAAACACGCATACGACCATCATTGGCACCAAGACAGAAGCGACTCTCATCGCTGAAGACGACACGCCTGTCGCGACACCACTGGAGGCGGGCTGCACGATGTTGGGGCGTGAGCGGAAGACGGCCTAACGGTGTGCGGGACCGTAGCCCAGCTTCATGGAGACGGTTGCGAATGGTCCTCGCCGATACCCCAGGAGCAACAGTGTCCCTAATTTGCTGGGAAGTGGCGGTGCGGTCCCCTATGGCACTGCGTAGGATCCTACGGTCTTGGCGTGCATCCGTGCGTCGCTGCGGTCCGGTCCCAGGTCGACGGGCACGTGCACCTTCCGCCGACCACTGGCGACAACATCGATGTACTGTGGAGACCTCACGCCCCACGTGTTGAGCAATTCGGCGGTACGTCCACCCGGCCTCCCGCATGCCCACTATACGCCCTCGCTCAAAGTCCGTCAACTGCACATACGGTTCACGTCCACGCTGTCGCGGCATGCTACCAGTGTTAAAGACTGCGATGGAGCTCCGTATGCCACGGCAAACTGGCTGACACTGACGGCGGCGGTGCACAAATGCTGCGCAGCTAGCGCCATTCGACGGCCAACACCGCGGTTCCTGGTGTGTCCGCTGTGCCGTGCGTGTGATCATTGCTTGTACAGCCCTCTCGCAGTGTCCGGAGCAAGTATGGTGGGTCTGACACACCGGTGTCAATGTGTTCTTTTTTCCATTTCCAGGAGTGTATATGTTTCTTGCTTAATGATATAAATAGCGAATAAAATAATTTAAATCTGGAGTTCCTTTCCATAGTGAAGGTATTTAGAAATGTGAGTTTACAGAGTACAAAGTGTAAAGAGATGGAAGACATTAAAGATGTGAAAATCAACGAGTGTTAAATTAGATTAAAGAAAATCGTACTTTTGACCTACCCAGAGCTGCTGACAAAATCAACAAACCAAATGTGATCGAAAGGATCATCAAGCAACCAGCGTAGTCACGGAGAAAACATCGTGTTATACTTGAACGTGTAACTGTAAATGTAACATGCTCACAAAATTATTATACGATGATTTCAACATAAACGTTTCTAATTATTTACAGCAGTCTATATGCTGTCATTCTTATTGTGGCATCGATAAAAATAAAATTATCAACTAAATCATTCGTCACTTGAATATAATACACCGTAAAAAGTTTTGTCACTGGCAGTTTTCATAAATATAAATGAAATATTATATTGGGTATTAATAAAGCACTTCAGCTGTATTTAATTCTGTATTAGTGAATCACTACCGGTTTCTTAGGACAGAAAGAAACATCTTCAAGTGAACACCATAACTGAAACATTAAGTCTGGGAAGGTCGGAACTTTGTGACCAGCATTCGTTGTCCGTCAGAACAAAACACCGCTACAAGGCGGTATGTCATATAGATGACAACTCATATCTGTGGTTACCCTACCTACGAGGCTGTCTGCATAAATGAAATAGCTGAGTGCAATATAAAAGTAAAATGCGTTAACACAGTAAATAATCTGAAAACATTGCCTCCATTCAGGTTCACTACAGCTACATGGACTCTGTAGAATACCGGGTGATATGGGAAGATGTCTGTTAGGTTACATCGTGGTCAGAAAGAGATTCCGTAATGAGATACCGGATTGGAAGGTGTACCGAGGAGCAGATACAGATTCAGACCACAATACTTTAGTGATGAAGAGTAGGTTGAAGTTGAAGAGATTAGAAAGGAGCAATCAATACGCAAAGAAGTGGGATACGGAAGTACTAAGGATATCGAAACCCGCTTGAAGTTATCTCAGGCTATAGATACAGCAATAAGGAATAGCTCAGTTGGCACAACAGTTGAACAAGAACGGACATCTCTAAAAAGAGCAGTCACAGAAGTTGTAGGGTACAAAGAAGCTCTAGCTGCGAAGAAGCCTTGGGTAACAAAACAAAAGTACAAAACGTTCAGGGAAAATCAGGAGTACAGAAATAGAAGTCGCTGTGGAATGAAACACACAGAAAGTGCTGGGAAGCTAAGACGAAATGCCTGCGTGAAAAACGTGAAGAAATTGAAAAAGAAATGATTGTCGGAAGGACTAACCCAGAATATGGGAAAGTGAAAACAACTTTCGGTAATATTAAAAGCAAGGATGGTAGCATAAAGAGTGCAACGGTTATTCCACGGTTGAATGCAGAGGAGAGAGCCGATAGGTGGAAAGAAAAAAAAAGAGGTGGAGACCCTCCACACACACACCGGCATGATAAACAACTCAGGAGGTCTGCATCTACATCTACATCTACATGGTAACTCTGCAATTTACACTTAAGTGCCTGTCAGAGGGTTCATCGAACCATTTTCATACTACTTCTCTACCACCCCACTCCCGAATGGCGCGTGGGAAAAAGGAACACCTAAATCCTTCAGTTCGAGTTCTGGTTTCTCTTATTTTGTTATGATGATAATTTATCCCTACGTAGGTGGGTGTCAACAAAATATTTTCGTATTCGGAACAGAAAGTTAATGATTGAAATTTCGTAAGTAGATCTCACCGCAAAGAAAACCGCCTTTATTTCAGTGACTGCCACCCCAACTCGCGTATCATGTCAGTGGCACTCTCACCTCTATTGCGCAATAACACGAAACGAGCTGCCCTTCTTTGCACTCTTTCGATGTCCACCGTCAATCCTACCTGGTAAGGATCCCACACCGTGCAGCAATATCCCAGCAGAGGACGGACAAGTGTAGTGTAGGCCAACATTAGTGGGTTTGTCGCATCTCCTAAGTTTTCTGCCAACAATGCGCAGTCTTTGTCTCGTTTGCCCCACAATATTATCTACGTGGTCTTTCCAATTTAAGTTGCTCGTAATTGTAATTCATAGGTATTTAGTCGAATTGACAGCCTTTAGATTTGAGCGATTTATCGTATACCAAAAAATTATCAGAATTCTTTTAGTACCCGTGTGGATGACTATGCACTTTACTTTGTTTAGTGCTAATTGCCACTTTTCGCCCATACCGAAATCCTCTCTAGATCATTTTGTGATTGGAATTGATCGTCTGATGATTTTACTAGACGGAAAATTACAGGGCCATCTGCAAGCAATCTAAGGGAGCTGCTCAGATTATCAGCTAGATCATTTATATAAATCAGGAACAGCAGAGGGCCTATGTCACTACCTTGCGGAACGCCAGACATCACTTCTTTTCTGTTCGATGATTTACTGTCCATCACTACGAACTGTGACCTCTCTGAGAGGAAATCACGAATCCAGTCACACAACTGAGACGATGCTCCATATGTACGCAATTTGATTAATAGTCGCTTGTGAGGAACGGTATCAAAAGCCTTCTAGAATTATAGGAATATGGAATCGATCTAAGAACCCTTGTCGACAGCACTCATTATTTCATGGGAATGTTGTTGTTGTGGTCTTCAGTCCTGAGACTGGTTTGATGCAGCTCTCCATGCTACTCTATCCTGTGCAAGCTTCTTCATCTCCCAGTACCTAATGCAACCTACATCATTCTGAATCTGCTTAGTGTATTCATCTCTTGGTCTCCCCCTACGATTTTTACCCTCCACGCTGCCCTCCAATACTAAATTGGTGATCCCTTGATGCCTCAGAACATGTCCTACCAACCGATCCCTTCTTCTGGTCAAGTTGTGCCACAAACTTCTCTTCTCCCCAATCCTATTCAATACTTCCTCATTAGTTATGTGATCTACCCATCTAATCTTCAGCATTCTTCTGTAGCACCACATTTCGAAAGCTTCTATTCACTTCTTATCCAAACTATTTACCGTCCATGTTTCGCTTCTATACATGGCTACACTCCATACAAATACTTTCAGAAATGACTTCCTGACACTTAAATCTATACTCGATGTTAACAAATTTCTCTTCTTCAGAAACGCTTTCCTTGCCATTGCCAGTCTACATTTTATATCCTCTCTACTTCGACCATCATCAGTTATTGTGCTCCCCAAATAGCAAAAGTCCTTTACTACTTTAAGTGTCTCATTTCCTAATCTAATACCCTCAACATCACCCGACTTAATTCGACTACATTCCATTATCCTCGTTTTGCTTTTGTTGATGTTCATCTTATATCCTCCCTTCAAGACACTATCCATTCCGTTCAACTGCTCTTCCAAGTCCTTTGCTGTCTCTGACAGAATTACAATGTCATCGGCGAACCTCAACGTTTTTATTTCTTCTCCATGGATTTTAATACCTACTCCGAATTTTTCTTTTGTTTCCTTTACTGCTTGCTCAATATACAGATTGAATAGCATCGGGGAGAGGCTACAACCCTGTCTTACTCCCTTCCCAACCACTGCTTCTCTTTCATGCCCCTCGACTCTTATAACTGCCATCTGGTTTCTATACAAATTGTAAATAGCCTTTCGCTCCCTGTATTTTACCCCTGCCAACTTTAGAATTTGAAAGAGAGTATTCCAGTCAACATTGTCAAAAGCTTTCTCTAAGTCTACAAATGCTAGGAACGTAGGTTTGCCTTTCCTTAATCTTTCTTCTAAGATAAGTCGTAAGGTCAGTATTGCCTCACGTGTTCCAGTATTTCTACGGAATCCAAACTGATCTTCCCCGAGGTCGGCTTCTACTAGTTTTTCCATTCGTCTGTAAAGAATTCGTGTTAGTATTTTGCAGCTGTGGCTTATTAAACTGATTATTCGGTAATTTTCACATCTGTCCACACCTGCTTTCTTTGGGATTGGAATTATTATATTCTTCTTGAAGTCTGAGGGTATTTCGCCTGTTTCATACATCTTGCTCACCAGATGGTAGAGTTTTGTCAGGACTGGCTCTCCCAAGGCCGTCAGTAGTTCCAATGGAATGTTGTCTACTCTGGGGGCCTTGTTTCGACTCAGATCTTTCAGTGCTCTGTCAAACTCTTCACGCAGTATCGTATCTCCCATTTCATCTTCATCTACATCCTCTTCCATTTCCATAATATTGTCCTCAAGTGCATCGCCCTTGTATAGACCATCTATATACTCCTTCCACCTTTCTGCTTTCCCTTCTTTGCTTAGAACTGGGTTTCCATCTGAGCTCTTGATGTTCATGCAAGTGGTTCTCCAAAGGTCTCTTTAATTTTCCTGTAGGCAGTATCTCTCTTACCCCTAGTGAGATAAGCCTCCACATCCTTACATTTGTCCTCTAGCCATGCCTGCTTAGCCATTTTGCACTTCCTGTCGATCTCATTTTTGAGACGTTTGTATTCCTTTTTGCCTGCTTCACTTACTGCATTTTTATATTTACTCCTTTCATCAATTAAATTCAATATTTCTTCTGTTACCCAAGGATTTCTACTAGCCCTCTTCTTTTTACCTACTTGATCCTCTGCTGCCTTCACTACTTCATCCCTCAAAGCTACCCATTCTTCTTCTACGATATATTCTGAATCCGTGATTCATAATGTTCGAGTACAGTATATGCTCCAAAATCCTATTGCAAATTGAGGTCAGTGATATGGGTCTGTAAATGTATGAGTTACTCCTATTTCCTTTCCTGAATATTGTTGTGACCTGTGCTATATTTCATTCAGTCTTTAGGAACAGACCTTTCGTCAAGTGAGCGGTTGTATGTGATTGCTAAGAAAGTCGCTATTACGTCTGCATACTCTGAAAGGAACCTGATTGGTGTACCTTCTGGACCACTTGCCTTTCTTAAGGGATTTGAGTTGTTTCGCAACACCTAAGATATCTACTTTTATCTCACTCATGCTAACAGCTGTTCTGGTTTCAAATTCTGAAATATTTACTTCGCCTTCTTTCATGAAGGAATTACGGAAAACTGTATGTAGTAACTCCGCTTTAGTGGCACCATCATCGATAACATTTCCATCGCTATCGCGTAGTGACGGTATTGACTGTTTCTTTGCCACTGGTGTACTTAACACACCACCAGAATCTCTTTGGGATTTCTACCATATTTGGAGACAATACTTCGTTGTGGAAACTATTAAAGGTATCTCGCATTGAGGTCCGCACTAAATTTCGAGCTTCCGTGAAACTTAGCCAGTCTCGGGGATTTTGCGTTCTTCTGAATTTGGCATGCTTTTTTCGTTGCTTCTGCAACAGTGTTCTTACGTGTTTTGTGTACCATGGTGTATCAGTCCCGTCTCTTATTAATTTATGCAGTATGAATCTGTCTATTGCTGTCGATACTGTATCTTTGAATTTGAACCATATCTGGTCTACACTTACATAATTAGCTTGGAAGGAATGGATACTCTCACTTAGGAAGGCACCAAGCGAATTTTTATCTGCTGTTTTAAATAGATGTAGTTTGCGTTTATTTTAAGTGGATTTGGTTGATATGGTTTTGTGCCTCACTTCAATGACCTTGTGTTCACTAATCCCTGTATCCGCCATGACGCTCTCTATTAGATCAGATTATTTGTGGCTAAGAGGTGAAGTGTGTTTTCGCAACCATTTACAATGCGTGTGGGTTCATGAACTAAGTGTTCAAAGTAATTCTCAGAGAAAGCATTTAGTACAATTTCGGAAGGTATTTTTTGTCTACCACCGGCTTTGAACATGTATCTTCACCAACAAACCGAGGGCAGATTGAAGTCTCCACCAATTATAACTGTATGAGTGCGGTACTACTGCCATCCCTGCATAAGGGTTAGGTTTCACTAAATTGAGGTGTCGCAGGATGTGGGTACTGCGATGTTTGCGTACGTCTGGTTAAGGTTAACCGTTAATAAGCGCTCATCTGGAGATAGATTGGGTCGAAGGTCAAACGAAGAGTAGCGCTTTGAAGGCAAGAGGCATGGGGAAAAAGCCTGCAATAACTACGTCGGGTTGTAAGAGTAGTAGCAAATGTCTTGCAGAATACGACAGGTCACGTAAGGGTGGGAGGCTTTGTTAGCAGTGGGTACCATTTAGTAGTGGGTATCATGCAGTGATGCTTTTGACGTTGTGCGGCGATGTTTCTCGGCGGCTGCCGTTGGGTGCCGGTGTTGATCTCTCCGTCAGCGTCACCATACCTGTAACAGTTAGGTTCATCACCGTTTTGTGTCCGATAGGTCATATATCAGTTGCACAGTGTAGGGTGATCTTGGCGATTTGTTTGTGCGTCAGTGTACGAGCTCGTCCGTTTCCCTGCTGTAGCCTGTAGGTCGGCTTTAATAGCAGCTGGCATATACAGTCAACGTTGTTTATATGCAGGGCCTTGCCATTGTTTGTCGCTTGTTGGCGTATGTTAGCTTGCAATGTTGGTTATGCCCTAGCTAGTAGTGTTTTTGGCCGCTTACGCTTCCACCTATGGTTATGATCATAGTTTCCCAGAGTAAGGATGAAAGGATTGTTCAAGTGTCTCGAGTTCCTGTATAGTTGTGTGGCGTGTTTTGTGAATACTTCTTTGAGGGTTCCAAGGCAGTATTCATTGTGAAGATCCACAGCGCGTGTGTAGCGGGGAGCGTTGCTAATGATGCCTAGCACTAATGATGCGTATCCCCAGACGGGAGCTGCGTACGTCATCAGAGGTCTAATCAGTGTCATGTATATGGACCCTCCTATTCAGTGTACTTTCCCTGTTGAACATTGGGTAGAGTTGTTTGAGCTTCGCGTGAACTCCGTTGGTTACGTATTCGATGAGGTCCTCCCATGTAAGTTTCCGGTCCAGCCAGACGCCGAGGGATCTAACTTACCCTGCTTTACCTGTTGAACATTGGGTAGAGTTGTTTGAGCCTCGCGTGAACTCTGTTGGTAACGTATTCGATGAGGTCCTCCCATGTAAGTTTCCGGTCCAGCCAGACGCCGAGAGATCTAACATTCTCTCGGGAACGTATTGGACGTGTATGTAGTGTTACCTGTCTACAGTGTTGATGTTTGTGCAGTAGTTTCAGTCTGTGTGTGAATAGCACTGCTTCGCACTTATCGACGTTTACTTTAATACGCCATCGTTCCTGCCAAGTCTCAGTAGTACTGATGCCATCTGTATTCGTGAATTGATGTTCGACGGTTTCCAATCTTGCACAAGGATGGCTGTGTCATCCGCATATTTGGCTAAAGTCGTGTTTTGTGTTGCTGGGAAGTCGTTAATGAACAGGTTGAATAAGATGGGCCCTAGGATGCTACCCTGGTGTACTCCAGCTTGGATGCCATGATTAGTGGAACAAGGCCAGTGAGGCCCTACTCTCCATTGTTGACAAATGTATTCAAGATGGTGGATCCAAGATGGAGGCGACAGATACGGCAACATCGCAACGACATAATGGCGGGAAGTTCGAATTTTGGCGGGAAAATATGTCAATTGGGCTACCTCCACTAACCTAACCCCCTCCCCCTCCCCTTCCATCCCACAGAAAATGTCGGGAATTTAAAATTCCAGCAGGGCAATGCTACACACCATTGCAACCTACAGTAACCTAAGAAAATGCAGGGAAAGTAGGTCACTTGGGCTACCTCCACTAACCTAAGTCATCTGACAACCACCTCTTCCTAGGAACTGGTGAGGAAAGGACTCAGCCTTTGCTGGGCTGCTGGATAGGATAGACATAGTCTTAACCGAGCGGGGTGGCGCAGTGGTTAGACACTGGACTCACATTCGGGAGGACGACGGTTCAATCCCGCGTCCGGCCATCCTGATTTAGGTTTTCCGTGATTTCCCTAAATCACTCCAGGCAAATGCCGGGATGGTTCCTCTGAAAGGGCACGGCCGACTTCCTTCCCAATCCTTCCCTAATCCGATGAGACCGATGACCACGCTGTCTGGTCTCCTTCCCCAAACCAACCAACCAACCAACCAACCAACATAATCTTAATTTTGCATGTGGTGTTCATTTAAACAATTTGAGGCAGTAGCTCTATCCAGTGGAGTCCAACTGACCTGCTACACAGTACTGCCACCAGAGGGAGCTATTGTCCCTCCCGTGACATAATCCAAGGTGGCGGTCTGGGGGAAAATGGCAGGAAGTGGACTCAGCCTGTGCTGGGTTGCTGGAGAGAGGAAGGAGTGTACTTTATATTTTTGGAACTATTTATTCAGACATGGATGTCACGTAGTTCTTTTATTACACTGATAAAAACACTCGCCCTGACGTGCTTGGCGTCACGCTACACAGCATACAGACCCGCAAACAACTCGTAAACTACCAAAATAATGCAGTACACTGATGTACAGACACGCAAAAAACTCGTAACTTGTCAAAATAATGCATTTAAAAGGCTCTGATTACACGTCTGCTAATTGTAAACTGTCGAAATCATGCACTGCACAACCTACACAACTGTTCACAAAATAATGCAACGGACACGAAAACTACTCCTAAATTGTCAAAAGATAATGCATGTGTAATGCTATGCAAATACACACACAGTGCTTAAATATTGCACAAATACTCATTGCATGTAAAAATGCTTTCGAACTATTGTCAACCATGATGTATCAGCGAACTGCCTCCCTACAGAACTCCAAGGCGTGCAGTCTGGTTGGAGCACTCTCGCGGTTCCCGACGTGAGACGCCTCTGGGCCATACACGAGTTTACCATTGCTGGTGCATTACCTATCTACCTGTCGATACTGACACCACAGGTCGCGCTATAGAAATTTATTCCAATGCTTCCCAGAATAGCACAGGGTGCATTGTTCCTAGCAATCCTAACAGGACATCTCAACTGCATGTAGCATGCATGCATTTACCTCCCCAGCATGGATGATGCATGGCCGCTAATTCTTCAAAATAAATGTTTAAATGTGTGTGAAATCTTATGGGACTTAACTGCTAAGGTCATCAGTCCCTAAGTTTACACACTACTTAGCCTAAATCATCCTAAGGACTAACACACACACCCATGCCTGAGGAGGACTCGAACCTCCACCGGGAGCAGCTGCACAGTCCATGATTGCAGCGCCTTACACCGCTTGGCTAATCCTGCGCGGCCGCAAATTCACGTGGCGACTCACCATCTAAAAGGTTCTCAATGTTATACTGACATCACATGGCTATTTAAATAAGAGATAAGTCGATCTCTCGTAAACTGGTAAAGTGCAGCAGTAATAGTTAATGGTCCCTCATGTAGGAGTATTCGTGATGTCTCAGCTTGTCTGCATGGAAATTCCTGTCCTAACAGAACTTGTTTACAAAAACAGCCCAGAATAACGCTGAATGCATTCCTCCTGCTGGTCCTAACATAGCATCCTGTCCATCATGTGTTACTCTTCCTGGAAATCGCGACATCCTGCTTTCAACATACATTCCAGAAAAGCAAACGTCCTCACCACTATGTAGGGGCTCCTATGTCTTGGCTCAAAGGATGTCTTGTGAATGAATGGAGCATTCTGATTGCTCTTACTCAATTTACCCGCCAAATTACTGATGCTGCCAGTGTGGAACCACTGTCCACCTTTTTCTTTCTTTCTGAAGGTGGGACTTTCAGTGGTAAAACTATTTCGTACAGATCGCAATATTGCACTGACAGTTAAACGGTGCAAAAGTGACCTACAGATCGTGAAATACAGGAAGACACTTGGTCAATTACGCTGCTCTGCCACTGAGAATGGAAGTTTGATTATCAGAGCGTGAAACTGATCTCCAACCCGGCAATATATTAACCTGTACTGTGTTGATGTAGTTAACATACAACTCATATCCTGCGTCATACAAAATCGCCCATTTTGCATCATACATATGCACTAATGGCCATTAAAATTGCTGCACCAAGAAGAAATGCAGATGATAAATGGGTATTCATGGGACAGATATATTATACTAGAAGTGACATGTGATTACATTTTTACACAATTTGGGTCATAGGTCCTGAGAAATCAGTACCCAGAACACCACCTCTGGCTGTAATAACGTCCTTGATATGCCTGGGCATTGAGTAAAACAGAGGTTGAATGACGTGTACAGGTACAGCAGCCCATGCAGCTTCAACACGATACCACAGTTCATCAAGAGTAGTGACTGGTGTATTGTAACGAGCCAGTTGCTCGGCCACCATTGACCAGATGTTATCAATTGGTGAGAGATCTGGAGAATGTGCTGGCCAGGGCAGCAGTCGAACATTTTCTGTATCCAGAAAGACCTGTATAGGACCTACAACATGCGGTCGTGCATTATCCTGCTGAAATGTAGGGTTTCGCATGTATTGAATGAAGGGTAGAGCCACAGGTCGTAACACACCTGAAATGAAACATGCACTGTTCATAGTGCTGTCAATGCTAGCAAGAGGTGACCGAGATGTGTAACCAATGGCACCCCATACCATCACGCTCAGTGATATGCCAGTATGGCGATGACAAATACATGCTTCCAATGTGCGTTCACTACGATGTCGCCAAACTCGGATGCGACCATCATGATGCTGTAAACAGAACCTGGATTCATCCGAAAAAATGACGTTTTGCCATTCGTGCACCCAGGTTCGTCGTTGAGTACACCAACCCAGGCTCTCCTGTCTGTGATGCAGCGTCAAGGGCAACTGCAGCCATGGTATCTGAGCTGACAGTCCATGCAAACGTCGTCGAACTGTTCGTGCAGATGGTTGTTATCTTGCAAACGTCCCCATCTGTTGACTCAGGTATAGAGACGTAGCAGCATGATCCGTTACAGCCATGCAGATAAGATGCTGTCATCTCGACTGCTAGTGATACGAGGCCATTGAGATCCAGCAAAGCGTTCCGTATTATCCTCCTGAACCCACCGATTCCATATTCTGCTAACAGTCATTGGATCTCGACCAACGCGAACAGCAGTGTTGCGATACGATAAACCGCAATCGTGATAGCCTACAGTCCGACCCTTGTCACAGTCGGAAACGTGATGGTACGCATTTCTCCTCCTTACACGAGGCATCACAACAACGTTTCACCAGGCAACGATGGTCAACTTTTGTCTGTGTATGAGAAATCGGTTGGAAACTTTCCTCATGTCAGCACGTTGTAGGTGTCGCCACCGGCGCGAACCTTGTGTGAATGCTCTGAAAAGCTAATCGTTTGCATATCACAGCAGCTTCTTCCTGTCGGTTAAATTTAGTGTCTGTAGTACGTCATCTTCGTGGTGTAGCAATTTTAATGGCCAGTAGTGTAGCTATCAACCTCCAGACACTCGTACAAATTCTGGGAATACATACAGCATAAGTAAATGCTCTGTAGGTATACTCCTCGCTGCACTAGATATTTCCCGCGTGGTTGGGCGGTCATCCACTACCGACGCATGACGAGAGCACACTCAGTGGACTGGTGTCACTCTCAGAACTGTTGCACAAAGTCACGGTCGGCTCCCCTCAGCAGAAAGGCGTTACTGTTTCTGGCCCTGACCTGCTTGATTGCTTGCTTTTTACACCCATCTCCTGACTCTCCGATTACAAGAACATATGTAATTTCACATGATTTTCCAGAATATTATACCATTTACGAGATACTTCTCGATATCAAGCACAGAGCAATATCGCTTGCATAGCAGTATTACTCACGAGAAACATATCCCGTCTGCGAAGACCTTTACATGAAAACTCGAAGAAAAATAGACGAAACTGATATTTCCACTAGCTATTACTGATGTTAGTGATGTAACAGGTTCTAGATCATCCCTACAATTTACGAAGTCAACTAAGGTGTTTCTACAGAATCAGCAAATGAGTCTCCCAGCTGCCTTTCCCCTGCTAGATGCACACCCCACAATCGATGTTCCCTCATCTAAATAAAGGCGCAAAATGTGCGGAAGCAGTCAACCAGACAATTTACATGGGAGGGAAAAATGGGCAAGGGCAAACACAGGTCCATATTGAATCTTCTGAAATTGGCACGCGATCACGAAAGCTGTCCAACACATACTAAATATTAGTTCGCTATTCGGCCGTCTAGAGGACGACACGGTTAAGTCAGCTATATTCCTGCACCCCAACAGGCCTCTCCATTTGCATGGCTACTACTATTAGCCAGAAACGTGAATCATCCCCGCCACAGGTTACAGGCGCTGCACGCCATGCACAGGCCGAATCAACATCCTAGGAAGCCGGCCCCATATGATTTTATCACTGTAGTTACAATTAAATATTACGATCATGGTCTCAATTGGACGACCACCGACAATGAGCGAAGTATCAAAAATACACCATACTGTCGGCTGTGGCTCTGGAAACAGTAATAAGTAATATATGTACCATTCTGAAGATCTCACACTACTCTTCCCTTTGCTGTCGCAGTATTCCATGTCAAATCCAGACCTTTCTTATGACTGGACATATTCGTTTCCTTCGCACATGTCGGAGCACACACACACACACACACGCATACACACACACACACACACACACACAGGCACACACACATACTTTACAAGCCTGATGCTCAAGACGAACCTATCATACATCCCCTACTACAAAGTTTAATACTTTTTACAATAACTGACTGCTAGTGATACTAAATAATACTGACCAAAAATCAGCGGTGGGTGAAAATGTCCATAAGTTTTTCTTCTGAGTGGTACCACTGCGTCTTAGAAAGATAGACGCAATCATGTTACAAACCGCCAGATATTAAGAAACACGACCATATTACTATCATAAGCAGTCTTGGTTCTACAGGTGCACACAAGTATTCATGTTAAAAACTGTACTATATTTATAAATCTACATATGACATTACCTCCATATAACCGGCCACTCCAGCAGGATGTTAGAGTCCTCCCTTAGCCATGGGCGTGTGTGTTGTTTTTAGCATAAGTTACTTTAACTTAGTTTAAGTAGTGTGTAAGTTTAGACACCGATGACCTATGCAGTTTGATCCCTTAGGAAGTCACACACATTTGAACACTTTGAACTGGCTTTTCCAGACAAATACCGTGACACTGAGTATAGACAGTGATCACAGGAGTGTATATTAACAGACCACCAGTGTGGTTACACGTTTTTGGATAATGGTAGGAGCTGTGCAAATAGAGAGGCCTGTTCGGGTGCAGGAATGTAGCTGACTTAACCGTGTCGTCCTCTAGACGGTCGAATAGCGAACTAATGTATGTGTTGACAACTTTCATGTTCAATTTTGGAACACGACCTATGACCAGCTTAGAAGTGATGACACTTTCTGCAGGACCTGATCATAATTTGGCACGTACAGTGCAAGCTGTTACTGATTTGTTTTGCTGATGGGGCTCCTAAGTGCTTTACCACCTACTGCACTTCCCTGACTTAAGCCCCCTTAACTTCAACACTATTTCTAAACTGAAGGAAGCACTTCACGGCATTCGCTTCAGAACTTCTACAAAATCGTCGGGCAACAGACCGCACTGCTCGAACTGACAACACAAGTGGCACTGTTAAGAGTATCCTACGACTTCCACATCGCTGGTAAAAAAAGTGGATTAAAAAGTGTGTAAGACAGGGATGTTGTCTTTCACCCCTAGTGTTCAATCTGTTCATCGAAGATGGAAATGAAACCAAGGTTCTGGAGTAGAATTAAAATTCAAGGTGGAAGGATATCAACGATACAATTTGCTGACGACATTGCTATCTCGAGTGAAAGTGAAGAAGAATTACATGATAAGCTGAATGGAATGACAATCTAATTAGCACAGGATAAGAACTGAGAGTGAATCGAAGAAAGATGAAAGTAATGAATAGTTCATAAATGAGAACAGCGAGAAACTTTGCATCAGGATTGATGATCACAAAGTTGATGGAGTTAAGGAATACTGTTACCTGGGCAGCAAAATAAACAATGACAGAAGAGCAAGGAGGACATCAAAAGCAGACTAGCCCTAGCAAAAAGGGCATTCCCTGCTAAGAGAAGTCTACTAGTAACAAAAATAGGGCTTAGTTTGAGGAAGAAATATCTGAAAGTGTGCGTCTGGACCACAGCATTGTATGGTAGTGAAACAAGGACTGTGAGAAAACCGGAATAAAAGAGAATCGAAGCATTTGAGATTTGGTGCTACAGGTGAATGTTGCAACTTAGGTGGACCGGTAAGGTAAGAAATGAGGGGGTTCTGCACAGAATCGGAACGGAAGCGAATTTGTGGAAAACCCTGACAAGAAGAAGGGACAGGATGATATGACATGTGTTAAGACTTCAGGGAATAACTTCCATGGTACTAGTGGGAGCTGTAGAACGCAAAAGTGTAGAGGAAGACAGAGATTGGAATACATGCAGCAAATACTGGACTACGTAGGTTGCAAGTGCTACTCTGAGATGAAAAAGTTGGCACAGGAGAGAAATTCTTGGCGGGCCGCATCAATCCAGTCAGATGACTGATGACCCTCTCACAGAGAAAAGAAGAGGCTGTCTAAAGACGAGACAGTACTTCTTGCGGAGTTCATCAAGTTATCGGTTCTTACAAAAAGAACTGTGGCAGTTCCTTTTCTTAAAAATGAGGGTTGAATTAACTTAAGAGTATTTAAGACGTACCGCCAGTCTCCTGTGAAAATTAATTTACCAATATAAAAATCATGCCAGGGGCCCCAGAATTCGCATTTGACTGTATTAATGAAGTTCCGTCGATATGTGCATCTCTCAAAAAACCACACAATGTAAAACAACCATGACTCAAAGTCTGTCTCACCTTCACGCAGCGATTTAAAAATAGTGCACTGCATGCAATTACTGGAATCAAAATGAGAATACTTCCATATAAATTCACTGAGAAAAATAAACCATTGTTCACTGAACTAAAAACAGAGTATATTCTTCAAATAATGCTACAGTCCTTGCGCCTCGTAGAAATAACTTCCTAAGAGTCTTTCTAAAATATCAATAAAATACTAGCGGTTCTGGCGCTGCAGTCCGGAACCGCGGGACTGCTACGGTCGCAGGTTCGAATCCTGCCTCGGGCATGGGTGTGTGTGATGTCCTTAGGTTAGTTAGGTTTAAGTAGTTCTAAGTTCTAGGGGACTTATGACCTAAGATGTTGAGTCCCATAGTGCTCAGAGCCATTTGAACCATCAATAAAATATCAACAATAACTGCTATAGCCCTGGCGAAATTCTACGTCGGTCAGTCCAGAAGGACTACAATACAACGACTGACTATTACTATTTCAAAATTTCTTCCTCTTTAGTTTAAGAAAGGCCGCTGGTGGATACGACACCGCTTAGACAGATGCACAAGCACAAGCACCTCATTGACGTCAGTTACCCCTATACTACATTCCCCGGAAAGTAGTGACTGGTGGTGACTCGGTCGTTCTTATCGGTGAACATGAAACCATTTTATTCCAAAATTATCAACAAAGGATTTTTATCCCACCTGTCCCCTTCTCCCATCACTCAGCGATCGTAAAAGAATTCATCATCATCTTCTCAAATTACACTCTTGGCCATTCAAATTGCTACTCCACGAAGATGACGTGCTACAGACACGAAGAAGATGCTGTGATATGCAGATGATTAGCTTTTCACAGCATTCACTCAAGGTTGGCACCGGTGGCGACACCTACAACGTGCTGACATGAGGAAAGTTTCCAACCGATTTCTCATACGCAAACAGAAGTTGAGCGGCGTTTCCTGGTGAAACGTTGTTGTGATGCCTCGTGTAAGGAGGAGAGATGCGTACCATCACGTTTCGGACTTTGATAAAGGTCGGATTATAGCCTGTCGCTATTGCGGTTTATCGTATCGCGACATTGCTGCTCGCGTTGGTCGAGATCCAATGACTGTTAACAGCATATGGAATCGGTGGTTTCAGGAGGGTAATACGGAACGCCGTGCTGGATCGCAACGGCCTCTTATCACTAGCAGTCGAGATGACAGCATCTTATCCGCATAGCTGTAACGGATCGTGCAGCCACGTCTCGATCCCTGAGTCAACAGATGGCGACGTTTGCAAGACAACAACCATCTGTACGAACAGTTCGACGACGTTTGCAGCAGCATGGAGCAGCTCGGAGACCATGGCTGTGGTTACTCTTAACGCTGCATCACAGACAGGAGCGCCTGCGATGGTGTACTCAACGACGAACCTGGGTGCACGAATGGCAAAACGTCATTTTTTCGGATGAATCCAGGTTCTGTTTACAGCATCATGATGGTCGCATCCGTATTTGGCGACATCGCGGTGAACGCACATTGGAAGCTTGTATTCGTCATCACCATACTGGCGTATCATCCGGCGTGATGGTATGGGGTGCCATTGGTTACACGTCTCTGTCACCTCTTGTTCGCATTGGCGGCACTTTGAAGAGTGGACTTTACATTTCAGATGTGTTACGACCCGTGTCTCTACCCTTCATTCGATCGCAGCGAAACCCTACATTTGAGCAGGATAATGAACGGCCGCATGTTGCACGTCCTCTGCGGGCCTTTCTGGATACAGAAAATGTTCGACTGCTGCCCTGGCCAGCACATTCTCCAGATCTCTCACCAATTGAAAACGTCTGGTCAATGGTGGCTGAGCAACTCACTCGTCACAATACGCCAGTCACAAGTGTTGATGAACTGTGGTATCGTGTTGAAGCTGCATGGGCAGCTGTACCTGTACACGCCATCCAAGCTCTGTTTGACTCAATGCCCAGGCTATCAAGGCCGTTATTGCGGCCAGAGGTGGTTGTTCTGGCTACTGATTTCTCAGGATCTATGCACCCAAATTGCGTGAAAATGTCATCACATGTCAGTTCTGGTATAATATATTTGTCCAATGAATACTCGATTATCATCTACATTTCTTCTTGGTGTAGCAATTTTAATGGCCAGAAGTGCAGTGCAGCTGCAAAAATACAGGGTGATTCAAAAAGAATACCACAACTTTAGGAATTTAAAACTCTGCAACGACAAAAGGCAGAGCTAAGCACCATCTGTCGGCGAATTAAGGGAGCTATAAAGTTTCATTTAGTTGTACATTTGTTCGCTTGAGGCGCTGTTGACTAGGCGTCAGCGTCAGTTGATGCTAAGATGGCGACCGCTCAACAGAAAGCTTTTTGTGTTATTGAGTATGGCAGAAGTGAATCGACGACAGTTGTTCAGCGTGCATTTCAAACAAAGTATGGTGTTAAACCTCCTGATAGGTGGTGTATTAAACGTTGGTATAAACAGTTTACAGAGAATGGGTGTTTGTGCAAAGGGAAAAGTTCTGGACGGCCGAGAACGAGTGATGAAAATGTGGTGCTACTGTAACTGGACTACAGTATCTGGAGATGTTAGAGAATTGGCTGTTCCCTCAGCTCGAACAAGAAGCACAACAATTCATATTTCAGCAGGATGGAGCGCCACCGCATTGGCACTTATCTGTCTGTAACTAAACGTCAACTACCCGAGGCGATGGATCGGCCGCCAGGCAGCCCGTGACAGAGCACTTCATCACTGGCCTCCAAGAAGCCCTGATCTTACCCCCTGCGATTTTTTCTTATGGGGGTATGTTAAGGATATGGTGTTTCGGCCACCTCTCCCAGCCACCATTGATGATCTGAAACGAGAAATAACAGCAGCTATCCAAACTGTTACGCCTGATATGCTACAGAGAGTGTGGAACGAGTTGGGGTATCGGGTTGATATTGCTCGAGTGTCTGGAGGGGGCCATATTGAACATCTCTGAACTTGTTTTTGAGTGAAAAAAAAACCTTTTTAAATACTCTTTGTAATTATGTATAACAGAAGGTTATATTATGTTTCTTTCATTAAATACACATTTTTAAAGTTGTGGTACTCTTTTTGAATCACCCTGTAGTTTTCTGTTGAGCTGAAAAACAAAAAAACAAGAAAGACTTTATTCAGAGATTGGGAATGTTATGTTGTACGTCACTGATTCTCAAACAATAAATATATGTGTTTTATTATTCAGTTATAGCACTGTCTTGTGATATTGTATAGTGTTCCTAGTTACCCTGGTCTGTCTCCTGCTTCCTGATCCACGAATTACTGTTGTCACCTCCATAGATACTGCAGTATCCAATGACTAGTTCATATTGAGCCAACGGCTTAGGTAAAACCGGTTCCCGTCAGATCACCGAAGTTAAGCGCTGTGGGGCTGGGACTGCACTTGGATTGGTGACCATCCGGTCTACCAAGCTCTCTTTCCAAGCGGGATGCACACAGCCCTTGTGAGGCAAACTGAGGAGCTACTTGACTGAGAAGTAGCTGCTCCGTTCTCGTAGACTGGCGCACGGCTGCGAGTGAGGTGCGCTGACGTCATGCTCCTTCATGTCCGCAACCAGTGACGCCTGTGGGCTGAGCATGACACGGCGGCCGGTCGGTACAGTTGAGCCTTCATGGTTTGTTCGGCCGGAGTTTCGTTTAGTTTTTAGTTCACATTGAACATCACAGGGCTCTCCCAACCAACCCATTCTCCAGTAACTACTTTTTCATTGATAATACAATACTCACCGTCTTTTTTACACTTGCGGTCACACCTCTTGTGTCAACTAGTGTTCAGTTACATGTGAATGTCTGGATACTTCTAGTCAGGCAGTGTATTACAGGTTGTGATGTATAGTTCGATAGCTCGATTGGTAAGAATATTGTCAGTGAAAAGCAAGGATCTTGGTTAAAGTCTCCACTCGGGTAGTCGTTTACATCTACTAGGAACTTTAAACGATACTGTCTCAATGGTGGCCGGCCGGTGTGGCGGAGCGGTTCTAGGCGCTTCAGTCTGGAACCGTGCGACCGCTACGGTCATAAACTCGCTAAATGCCTCTTGCTTTCACAAATATGTTTTGTAGCACAGTCTGGACGTCTGGGTGACAGTGACCTGTCCCACGGAAATTCGCAGAAAGCTCATAGTTGTCTCGTTGGGTTCCTGCCTAACAAAAGTTCACTGCCTGTCTTCAATGCTCTGCCCACTGCAGTGGCAGCTCCTCGGCGCTAGTCAGCCTACCTGGATTCAACCGACCGACCAGAGCCATCCAATGTGTCTGCACAATGAGACCACGGAACTCGGCAGTCTGTAAATGTTTTCAGCCAGGTTCCGCAGATAAAACGCTCCCCTCGGCCCTCAGTCAGCATATGCTTTTACTGCAGTTGTTTAAATTGGCACACTATTCCTTTGAACACAGATATCACTTACCACTATTCCTTCACTAGACCACACAAGCAAGACCATTAACTACTGCCCACTATTTCATCATGTTGTATGAAGTCAGATCGTATCCAGATATTGCAATCAAGTAATAAAGAACAACTTCCCTAGCCGGCCGTTGTGGCCGTACGGTTCTAAGCGCGTTAGCTTGGAACCGCGTGACCGCTACGGTCGCAGGTTCGAATCCTGCCTCGGGCATGGATGTGTGTGTGATGTCCTTAGTCAGGTTTAAGTAGTTCTAAGTCTAGGGGACTGATGACCTCAGATGTTAAGTCCCATAGTGCTCAGAGCCATTTGAACCATTTGAATATTTGTCTCAATGGTACGAGTACTTTTGCTTTACAGAAAGCTGTAAACTAAACCACTCAGTACCCTTTAAGGATCCCCCAGGCATTGCCATTAACCTGGAGGCATACGACGTGTACGACACGTGTGTAGGAGCGCTGTAGGTAACAGACGAGCGGCTCTTGGCGGCTCTCATCTGCGACGTTGATTAATTCAGGGCCGTGGCGCCGGGCGCCGGGCGCTGCCCTGCCCGTTATACGCGCACTCGGCGCCAGCCTATTAACCCGCGGCATTAGCGCCGATGATTACTCGCCACTAGATTGCAGTTAATGTTGCAGGCCCGAGTGTGTATTACGGGGGAACCCATCACTGGCAGTCGCCTCTCGAATTAAACGCGAGGCCCTTCCGCACCGCGGCGCCACGGTCTCGGCAATGCGACCTCTCCGCCTGCGGGCGTACGCGCCTCCTGTCCGCTGGTTTACTGTACGGCTCTGTACTGGCGCCATCGCTACACTGCGAATATCGAGCGCGCTCTCTCACTTTCTCTCTCTGTCCGTCTCTCTCACCAGTGTGTAGTGGACATAAAAATTTCAGTCCCCGAAAAACTGATGGAATTGGCTATAAAATACCTAATCTTCAACCATTAGGCGACGGTCTGAACAACATAGCAGAAAAGTCGTTCTGAGCGAAGTAAAATCCTTTCTGTATTACTACGTAACACTGCTATGGCCTCCAAATCATTTTGTTCATCAGGAACCCGACTTTGCAACAAACTTTCTCAAAATACTTGAGAAATTCCTTTGAGACCTCAAAAGACAGCTAATGTCTAGCCTTCTATCACAACAGGCTATCCCTTCATGCAGTTAACTCTCATCAACCCTCCTTCTCCCACTATTTTTTCTCCCCTTGTCTACAGAGATCTCTATTGAAATTCTCTTTCCTAGCAGCCACCTTCACTTTCATTTCAGTCTTCTGCTCTTTCATTATCCCTTCCACTTCTAAAACCAAATAAGGCTTCAAAAGTGCTAAACTAATAAGTAGTATTCTTAATGCATCCATTATTTCATTGGTAATACTATTATTATTATCAGTACTTTTATTATTGCCAAGTTTTACTTTTTATTAATATTACATATTACAGTCATTGAGTTTGTTATGTATAACAAATAAAAATCCTTCTTAATTCCTCCATAATCTTCTCATTATTTTTAGTGTTACCATTACTATTCTTAGTGTCAATTGTTATTGTTATTAATAATGCAAATTATTTTTGTATGAGTTGTTCCTAATCGGATGTAAGAGAGAGCGTAAGGCGCGAATCTGGCCCGGCTGAATAAGCCGTAGATAAATAAATAAATCAGAGAAAATATTTTTTAGTATTTTCGATCCCTTCCTTTCACGGTGGTGGGAATAGAAGTGATCTTTTGTTGCGACATGGTGAAACCATTCGTGCCGTCTCTCTTACAAAATCCTGGCAGGGATCATAAAATCAAAGTTAGTTTCTCTTATTTCGTTCGTCTACTGCGCAAGCTCTTGCAGTGATTGGCAAGTGAAAGCTGGCTATTGGAATATCTGTTTAACGTGACTTCACGGATGTCCCAGGTGGCCCATATTCGCATACTAGTATCTCAGAGGCCAATTATTGTATATTAAACCCACCATTGCGGTGCATGTTTCGAGCAGCTGTTCGTCTGATTGACTTCGAATCCGTACAACAGCGTCGTGTAATAAGACATGTCGTCCATTCTGCCTGACAGCACGTGGCCAGAGATCCACTAAGCAACCTCGATGATCTTGTGTCCACTGTAACTGAAGCTGACGTCTTTGGATCAGATTGGGAACACGCGCAGGTCGTCTGCTGAACAACTTTCGCTAACCGGTGTGGTTTGAAACACTTCACCAGTATTGTACTCTGCCGTCAGATCTGTCACCAATCGCCGTCTGACCTTTCCTAAAGAGGGGCAGATTTCCGAACATCGCTTTTTGTGAGGAGGCGTGGAAGTCCAAAGCCTTGTCGCCTACTCGTCTTTTCAGCGTCCTTCAACTACTTGCCATAGATGCACGCGATAGGAGCTCGTAAACAACTGATCCGAGCAGCTTTACCGATTTCGAGATACTCGTTCCAGGCTCCAGGCCAGAACAACAAGCCAGTACCAGTGGAATCTCCGACCCGTATCGTCGGTGGAATGTGTTGTAACCGCGACTGGAATAGTCGCGGGATGGCTGTGAACGAAAGCGCGGCGAGACCGAACGGGAGAGGCCCGCAGAGAAACAAGACGGATGAACGGGAAAGGATGGACACACGCAAGGACAGACGACCGAGCAAGACACCAAGAACAGCAACACGGAAGAAGCAACGGGGTCACAAGCGAAAAACTCACAAAATCAACAACGTCCACTCGGACACGGAAACAAGCAAGGTCAACACGATGTCTGTAAGCGAATATCAGACTTCCCCGCTGAGTGAGAGGCAGGCGCTTAAACATACGATAGGGTACGTCGCTATTGCCCGCAGGGACCACGTGCTCCACAGTGGCGACCTCACATTATACGCATGCCAGGAGCTTGCGCAGCCATGGCTTACGGAGAGACCTCTACTGGTAATCGAAGTCCATGCCGTCTGGCGCGGATTAGAAACCTGCGGCGCTCGGTACCAGAGAATGATCAACCATTCGTCTGTGCTCCGCTCATATTCTTCCTTTAACGTGTTACAATCCCCCAACATCACCTTTCGGCATTCAGTGGCTCTGTAGGCTGTCATCATAAATTTTTTTCCTCGTGAGATCTACAAGGGAGCGACGAAAATGAAAATTTGTGCCGGAACATTTCATGTATTTCATAGCGGCTGTAGTGGCCGCAGTGCATCGTTCTTCTACACAACGCAGGCACTGCCAAATCGTACTTATCCGCTGATACCAGGAAGCGACTTTCAATTAAAAAGTTCCTCCACTGTACAGGAATTACAAAATGTCTGTTCGTGTGCGAGTTGTGACACAGGAAGTGCGAGATATGGAGCTCTGGGTGTGGCACTGAGTCTTGCACGGGAAGCCAAAGCGGTTAAGGCGATCACTCACGTAAAGCGGAAAATGCTGGTTCGAATCCTGTTCTGGCACAAATTTTCACTGTCGTGGTTCCCTTTTACAGCTATTGATGTATTTCTTGTATCTAAATTATATGTTATGCTGTGTCTTTATTATAATCCTTGTTTCAGTCTAAAATATCATAGTTTGTGCTTTACGAATCGTTTACTTTATTGAATGAGATTTGCGTATGTTACAACGTATTCGACGAGACAGGGTTACGGACGTAGACGTTTTCGTGAAAAATGTTGTGTACATAGTTCCGCGTAGTCAGCGCGTACACCACTTTCCCACTAGAGCGCGCCCTGCTAAGCACAACAGCGCAGGCGCAGCGCTCGTCCGTCTCCACACTACGAGATGGCGCTGTCTTAGAGACGGACCAAATTCTGCTTCCGCCGATCCGCGTATTAATATGTAATGCAGCCAATGAGATCGCTGCTAATGTAGAACCTTTTCCCCCCGCGGATCACATTCGCGCAGTGATACCAGAACGCGCGAGGTATTATAACGAGTGTACAGATCTCCGCAGTCAGTCTGCATTTGTCTGCACCAGTCTGTACCAGTATCCATTACTCCGCATTTGTCTGCAACAATCTGTACCAGTCTGCTTTAGTCTGCATCAGTCTGCACCAGTCTATAGTCAAGTTTCAGTCTGCGCCTAATAACATTATCATATTCCAGTACATAGCCATGAACATAAATGTATAAACACTTTGTCAAGCATCAGAGATATGTGAGAATAAGATTAACGTACCAAAAGCATAGGAACTTCAGATTGTCAATTGTAAATAGCATCCAGAATCAAGTTAAGTAAGGTTTATGATTGTTATTATATTAATAAATGTGTGTGATAATTAATCAAGTTCTGTTTAAAGTTGGTCACCGTCAATCTGCTACTCTAAGCGTGCAAGTGGCATTTCTATCGTCCGACCTAACGGCAGAAGATAAACACGCCACTATAAGACCACGAGACATATTGGCTGACACTCGCCTACTTCGCTAGAGCGACAAGTCAAATAATCTGATGGTGTGTGTACCGAAGGTCTTACAGTACGCACACCACAAAAAGAAACTGCGAAGGAAAATAAAAGTATATATGAATACAGAAAACGTCGATCACAATAACGCTTGTCACAGAAACAGTTTAAATGGCAACATTGAGCCACTGGGAGTAAACAGCGATAATTTTAATTTTAATTTTATGAAACAAGCGCTTAAGATCGTATAGTTAAGTTGTATTGACCGGTTTCGGCCGAACTAAGCCATTTTCAGATTTAAAATAAAGAGAGATGACAGCCATTACCGGAACCAGCTGTTTCTGGCGACTAGGACCTCTTCATACGCCAGCTTCCATTAGGAGGCTGTTCACTGGACTCGTTCGGAAAGCACCCTTGGCAAGTCGAACCCCACAGTGGTGTACAGAGTCCAAATGTACATGGTTTTAAAATGAGGTTAATTTCAACCTGGGCTCTGTTCTGATTCTTTATGTGGAATGAACTGCCTCCAGGAAAAGGAAGAGTAACAAACTTAAAATTTTATCCTGTCCATTATGTGCCATATACACACCTGAATCACAGAGTGTTTACGTTTTTCCTCGTTGCACTGGCTCATAAAACATGGAACCAGTGAGATTTGTATAAGTAACGTAACCTTACGTTTCTGAAAGCGTTTATTAAAGCGTTTATTAAAGATTCTATCAACAACTTCAGCATTTTGACTTGGTGAGAAGCACGTGTGGATTGTGGCATTCATTGTGTAAACATTTACAAAGTATGTGTTGCCACTACGAACTTCATTATTGAGATCAGGCACTGTCAGTGCAGCCTCAGTAGGCAAGAAAATTAACCTGTAAGGTTTGAAACTTTTTTTTTGTTTCAGTCATCAGTCTTGTGACTCGACTGATGCGGCTCGCCACGAATTTCTCTCCTGTGCCAACCTCTTCACCCCAAAGTAGCACTTGCAACCTATGTCGTCAATTATTTGCTGGATGTATTCCAAGCTCCGTCTTCCTCTACAGTTTTTGTTCTCTACAGCACTCTCTAGTACCATGGAAGTCATTCCCTGATGTCCTAACAGATGTCCTATCATCCTGTCCCTTCCCATAGCCAGTGTTTTTCACATATTCCTTTCCCCTCCGATTCTCCGCAGACCCTCCTTATTCCTTACCTTATCAATCCATCTATTTCTCAATATTCGCGTGTAGCACCACTTCTGAAATGCTTCGATTATCTTCTGTTACGATTTTCCCATAGTATATTCTCAGGAATTTCTTCCTCAAATCAACGCCTACGTTATATACCAGTAGACTTCTCTTGGCCAGTGACGCCCCCTATGCCTGCCAGGAAAGCTTTTTTGCCAGTGCTAGTCTATGTCCTCCTTGCTCCATTCGTCATTGGTTATTTTGCTGCCTGGGTAGTAGAATTCCTTAACTTCATGTACTTCGTGGCCGTCATTCCTGATGTTACGTTTGTCGCTGTTCACATTTCTGCTACTTCTCATTACTTTCGTCTGCTCTGAATCCATATTCTGTACTCATTAGGCTGCCCATTCGATTCAGCAAATCATGTAATTCTTCTTCACTTTCATTCAGGGTAGCAATGTCATCAGCGAATCGTATTATTGATATGCTTTCACCTTGAATTTTAGTTCCACACCTGAACCTTTCTTTTATTTCTATCGTTGCTTCCTCCATATGCGGGTTGAACAGTAGGGACGAAAGGCTACACCCTTTTTAATATGAGCACTTCGTTCTTGGTCGTCCACTCTTATTATTCCCTCTTGACTGTTGTACATATTACTCGTCTCTCTTATAGCACACCAATATTTTTCTCAGAATTTCGAACATATTGCAGCATTTGACACTGTAGAACACCTTTTCCAGGTTGGCAAATTCTATCATAGTGTCTTGATTTTTCTTTAATCTGGCTTCCATTATCAACCGCAACGCCAGAATCGCCTCTCAGGTGTCTTTACCATTCCTAACGCCAAACTGATCGTCATCCAACACATTTTTAATTCTATTTTCCATTCTTGTGTATCTTATTCTTGTCAGCAACTTGGATGCATGAGCTGTTACGCTGATTGTGTGATAATTCTTGCACTTGTCAGCTCTTGCAGTCTTCGTAATTGTGTGGATGGTATTTTTTCGAAAGTCAGATGGTCTGACGTCAGACTCTTACATTCTACACACCAACTTCAATAGTCTGTTTGTTGCTACTTTCCCCAGTGATGTTAGAAATTCTGATGGAATACGTCTATCCATTATGCCATATTTGATCGTAAGTCCTTATTTGCCTTATTTGATCGTAAGTTCTCCAAAGCCTTCTTAAATTCTGATTCTAATACGGGATACCCCATCTCTTCTAAATCGACTCCCGTTTCTTCTTCTTTGACATCGGACAAATCTTATCCCTCATAGCGTCCTTAAATTACTCTTTCCAACTTATTAGCTCTTTCCTCTGCATTTAATAAACAGAATATCTGTTGCACTATTATTGTTACCGCCCTTGCTTTTAGTTTCAGGGAAGATAGTTTCGGCTTTCCTTTAAGATGAGTCAGCCATTGCGACAATCCTTTCTTTTTCAATTTCTTAACATTTTTCATACAGCCTATTCGTCTTAGCTTCCCTTCACTTCCTATTTATTTCATCCCTCAGCTACTTGTATTTCTATATTCCTGAATTTCCCTGAAAATTTTTGTACTTCCTTCTTTCGTTGATCAAAAAAGTGGTTCAAATGGGACTTAACATCTATGGGACTTAACATCTATGGTCATCAGTCCCCTAGAACTTAGAACTACTTAAACCTAACTAACCTAAAGACAGCACACAACACCCAGTCATCACGAGACAGAGAAAATCCCTGACAGCACCGGGAATCGAACCCAGGAACCCGTGCATGGGAAGCGAGAACGCTACCGCACGACCACGAGCTTCGGACTTCGTTGATCAGTTGAAGTACTTCTTCTCGTACCCATGATTACTTCGCAGGTCCCTTCTTTGTACCTATGTTTTTCTTTCCAAATTCTGTGACTGCCCTTTTTTAGAGATATCCATTCCTCTTCAGCTATACTGCCTACAGAGCCATTCCTTATTGCTGCACATATAGCGTTAGAAAACTTCTGGCGTATCTCGTCATTTCTTTGCATTCCGTATCCCACTTATTTGCGTATTGATTCTTCCTGACTAATCTTCTAAACTTCAGCCTACTCTTCATCACTACTACGTTGAGATCTGAGTCTATATCTGCTCCTGGGTACGTCTTACAGTCCAGTATCTTTATTCCAAATCTCTATCTGATCATGATGTAATCTAACTGAAATCTTCCCGTATCACCCTGCCTTTTCCAAATACTCCTCTTGTGATTCTTGAACAGAGTATTCGCTATTGCTAACTGAAATGTATTGCAGAACTCAATTAGTCATTCTGCTCTCTCATTCCTTGTTCTCCTGCAGCATTTTCTTCTACTCCTTCCCCTACAACCGCATTCCAATCCCCAATGACTATTAGATTTTCATGCCCTTTTACGTACTTACAACCCTTTCAGTATCCTCATATAATTTCTCTATCTCTTCATCTTCAGTTTGCGACGTCCGCGTCCATACATGAACTATCGGCGTTTGAAATTAGTCGCCTAACATAAATAAAATCCATGGAGAAGAAATTAAAACTATGAGGTTCGCCGATGACATTGTAGTTCTGTCAGAGACAACACAGGATCTGGAAGAGCAGCTTAACGGAACGGACAGTGTCTTGAAAGGACGATATAAGATGAACATCAACAAAAGCAAAACGGGGATAATTGAATGTAGTCGAATTAAATCGGGTGATGCTGAAGGTATTAGATTAGGAAATGAGACGCTTAAAGTAGTAATTGAGTTTTGCTATTTGGGGAGCGAAATAACTGATGATGGTCGGAGTAGAGGAGATATAAAATGTAGAATGGCAATGGCAAGGAAAGCGTTTCTGAAGAAGAGAAATTTGTTAACATCGAGTATAGATTTAAGTGTCAGGAAGTCATTTCTGAAAGTATTTGTACGGAGTGGTGTATGGAAGTGAAACGTGGAAGATAAATAGTTTAGACAAAAAGAGAATAGAAGCTTTCGAAATGTGGTGCAACAGAAGGATGATGAAGATTAGATGGGTAGATCACATAACTAATGAGGAGGTACTGAATAGAATTGAGGAGAAGAGAAATTTGTGGTACAACATTGACTAGAAGAAGGGATCGGTTAGTAGGAGATGTTCTGAGGCATCAAGGGATCACCAATTTAGTAATGGAGGGCAGCGTGGAGCGTAAAAATCGTAGAGGGAGACCAAGAGATGAATACACTAAGCAGATTCAGAAGGATGTAGGTTGCAGTAGGTACTGGGGGATTAAGAAGCTTTGCACAGGATAGTGTAGCATGGAGAGCTGCATCAAACCAGTCTCTGGACTGAAGACCACCACAAAAACAATATAAATATTGCAACTGTTGTCTGAGTCGTTAATAAAGTCGTTAATAAAGTTCCTGGTTCTCTGGCAATAAAATGTTGAAACTAAAAAACTAACATTGTATTTGTAGTCCGTCTGTGAGTAGTTTGATGTGGATTGCAACCATTTCGAGATTCTCGACCGAGAAACATTCTTCAAATTTTGAAATTGTCTATTAGAATGAGAATCATCATCTTTCGGCGAGGAACTACTTTCCAGTTTCATTTTCATAATTTTCACTCTGAATCGAAACAGATATGAATATCTGTGCTGCCTGAAACCGACAGCACATCCTGAGTCAGCTTATATTGAGACACTGGCTGAAGGTAATCCTGCGACGATCAGCCTCCTCCAAATTTCTCTGCATTTGTTATAGCGAGGTGAGGTGAACTTCGTCCTGGCCGTGATGGACGTCTCCTTCAGGTGCCTACAAGTTCTGCTACAGAATTTCTCACAATCGACATGCACCCATGTATTTCAGGCTCGCAATATCCAGTATCAGTGGTAGCTGATACCAAATGATTGACAACCTTGGATCCAGAAACTGTTGGGATGCCATGTCTGCCGTCATTACGGCAATACACAACGTTTCCTTTCGTATTTGTGTCGTGTTTTCAAGACCATATTGTCTGCCTCGTTCGGCCAACTTTCACATGATGGTTTCTAGTTGACATTCGTTTGCTGCTGTTATCAGAGTGCCATCTGCTTACATGAGGTTGTTAATTTCTCTGCCACTCATAACAATGCCATCAAACCATTCTTCATGAACCTCCCTCATAATATGCTCTTTATATTCATTGAACAATAGTGGAGAGAGGACGCAACATTGCCTCACGGCGGCTTTAGTAAAACAGATGTCTGATAAGGTGTTTTTGACTCTTACTGTCACTGTGTTCGAAAAGTGCGATTTTCGAAGTCATTACAAAAAAGCGTAAGAAATAATCTCTACAATGGTGAGCAGGGACTGAAGACAGTGGACAAAGCTCTTCCCCCCTCTCCCAGTGGTGTCGGCAGACATCTTGCAACAGACCGCTTCGGAAGAGGAGTGGGCAGGAGCGACAGAGGATGTTTACTCTGGGCCAGCGACAACGTTTAATCAGTTTCCTCGCGTCTGTTCACAGGACGCCAGAGAACAAACAGAGGAAGCTCGATGCTACCGGCCACACGGCTCACATATATACCAATGCGCACTGTCGTAAATTAAAACAGATTTCCGGCACCGTTGTATAGTCTAGACCTTAATGTGTTTCTCATTAGAATCGAATTGCTTCTGAAATCTTCCTGTATTTTCCGGCACTATTGTGCAAGCGACAAGTTGTCCACACTCAAATGTATCCTTTTATTCTTTTATGCAGTAACATTCTTGTCGCCGTCACAGTTTTTCAGAATGCACACAATTAATCTTCTTAGATACCATCAATAAAAGAGTTGATTATTACCCTTTCAATTTAGCATGCGAACTGGTACTTTCATTTATTGCGAAAGACTGGAGTTTCGTAATAATGGGGTTATAGAATTATGTTTTAGTGACACACTGGAGTGAAACATTTTACACTAATCCCGATAAAATAGAAGGACAGCACCGAGCTCACATGAAACGTCTTTGTGTAGTTCTTGAAGTGAAATTTTGAGATCGTGTATCAGGTGGGCATAGATGTACCACGCAATGCACTACGAAGATTGCCGGCCGTTGTGGCCGAGTGGTTCTAGGCGCTTCAATCCGGAGCCACGCGACAGCTACGATCGCAGGTTCGAATCCTGCCTCGGGCATGGATATGTGTGATGTCCTTAGGTTAATTAGGTTTAAGTAGTTCTAAGTTCTAGGGGACTGATGACCTCAGATGTTACGTCCCATAGTGCTCAGAGCGATTTGAACCATTTTTGAACTACGAAGATTCTCTTTTTAATGAGACACTGGCGAAAGGTAACTTGAACACACAGGGTGGGGAATATACATGATCCAGTAACGTAACCATTGCCATGTTTGACGGCAACGTACAATAACCGTTCACAGATGGCAGTGGAAGCAATAGCACTGTAGGGTATACAAAGCGCTTCGGGAGAACGCAGTCGGTGTCATAATGCGGAAACAGTGCGATTCATCTGATGTCCAAATGATCATGATCATTGGCGTTCGGTGCAAGGTTGCACAACGACTAAGCTTGTGGACAATTCACGTACTGCCGTTGTTAAAGTATACCGTGAATGGCAAAACAGTGCAATCCAAAACCGGCGACGATGTAACTGTGGTACACAACAGGATGTAGATGGCAGGGGTGAACAATGGCTACAAGAATGGGTGTGATATTCCGGGCGGAAGGAGCGCCTGGTCCCCAGCACGAATCCGCCCGGCGGAATTGTGTCGAGGTCCAGTGAACCGGCCAGTCTGTGGATGGTTTTCAAGCGGTTTTCCATCTGCCTCGGCAAATGCGGGCTGGTTCCCCTTATTCCGCCTGTTACAGTATGTCGGCGATTGCTGCCCAAACAAGTTCTCCACTACGCGTACACCACCATTACTCAACCACGCAAACATAAGCGTTACACTCGTCTGGTGTGAGACGTTCGTTGGGGGGTGGGGGGGGGGGGAGGGGGCGCACCAGGAGCCGAACCGCACAATAACACTGGGTTTGGTGTGGGGCGGCGCAGGGGTGAAGTTGACTGCGGTAGTCGTCTTGGGGTTGTGGACCACTGCGGCTGCCCCGGTGACGGATCCTCTCCATCGTTTTTAGGTCCCCGGTTAACATACAATACAATACAACATACAACATATATGAGATGAGGTCCCGTACTCCGAGGAGCGTAGGGAACGATGCGGGAGACCCGCCCTGCCGACTAGGCAAGGTCGTAGCGGAGGTGGTTTGCCATTGCCTTCCTTCGACCGTAATGGGGATCAATGATGATAATGAAGACAACACAACCACACCCAGTCATCTCGAGGCAGGGAAAAATCCCTGACCCTGCAGGAATCGATCCCAGGACCCCATGCACGGGAAGCGACAACGCTACCGCAAGACCACGTGTTGCGGACCAGGGTATAGGCGAATGGAATTCCAACTGTTGAGTAACTGACCGCCCAGACGAGCCAAGACTCAACCGACAGCGTCTCCTTAACGACTGTTCACTGGACGTTGCAGCATACGGACCTCCCCATCAGTCGTATGTTTCACGCTCCCATGCTGGCTACTGTTCATCGGCTACAAAGGCTGTAATTATCACACCAGTAAGGACATCCACTGAATGACCTTTCCTGAGGAATCAAGTCTTATGCTCCGTCGGACAGATGGGTGTTACCGTGTACGGCATGAAGCGTCTGAAAGTAAACATCCTGCAACAAGGAGGGGTCGTTAAGGGCTTCAGAATAATTTAGTGACATTACGCGGGTGACCCAGTCATACTGGAAGGCACAATACTGCAATACAAGTAGGTATCTAACCTTGGGGATCATGTCCATCCCTACAAACAGTTTGTATTTCCTCGACGTGATGGCATCTACCAGCAGGATAATGAAACGTGTCACACAGCTTGCACAATACATCAGTACAAGTAGGCGTCTATTCTTGGGGATCATTTCCATTCCTGCAAACAGTTTCCTTGGCAGGAAGGTATTTACTAGTAGGACAATGAAACGTGACGCACAGCTCGTAGCCTAAGTGCGTGTTTTGGAGAACACCACAACGAGTTTGTCGTACTTCCCTGGCCAGCAGACTCCCCGGGTTTAAACTCAATAGAGAATGTGTGGGACCGCCTCAGACGGGAAACCTGGGCCGGCTGGCCAGGGGCACTGGAGTAGGCATTGTTCCACTACCATATCGGTAGTTTTCCACAACCTCTTTGACTGTCTTTTCCTGCAGGTGTTGCAGCGGTCCACGCTGCAACAAGTGGTTATTCAGGCATTTGACAGGTGGTTGCAATAATGTGACTGGACAGTGTATCTCCAGAGCTGTAGCTTATCTGATACCTCAGAGAGGTAAGCTTAAGGCTTGCACTCAAAAACTGTTCCTGTCAAAGTCTAGATTTATTGGCAGATCATATGATTAATTATAACAGTATGCTGTACTGTATTTGCCGGTTGGTAATTATTATGGTGACATACTTTGTTCCCGGATTACTCCATGACATATTTTGTTCGAGGTTTGCTAGTCGAGGAAGCCATCGACGAGAACTGCGAAGTTAGCAAATTAGGAGTGAGATACTGGCAGAGAAGAAGATGCTGGTTTGTTTGGAGGTGATGGGAGATGGGAGGCAAGGGGTGCATTCTTCCACTGATCCTCTTTAATGACTCATTCAGTAAATTTCCTGCTGAAGGCAATGGTAGGTGTTCGAATCTACTGAAAGCCCAGCACTACACTCAACTTCAACCAATTCATAACACACCATGACTCTGGTTTTAATGCCTTCGAGACATTCTCCTTTGTATGAAATGTGACCCTTAACTGAATAAAACGCCATCCTACTAACTTTATCTTATACACTATAGCGGCTAGGAACATTCTCACTGCGCAACGGATTAATGAAAGGGGGATTTAAAGTAAACTGAAACCTTCTTGTAGGACTGATTCCTTCAACGCAAACGACTTGCACATTGTATCCTTCAACATATAATAAACTGATACGTGCTTGCTCGGTAGCTAAATAACGATGTATTCATCCCTCAAATCATGCGCCTTGTAACTCCACTGTATGACGCTCTTGCCTTTCTGGCTGAAAATTTCATTTAAACATATGAAAGTTTAATCTCTGTTGAAGGAGGTTTATTCTCTCTCACCTTTAAATATCATGAAACTGTCTGTAATTCTCTGGGGAACGAAGTCCTGATAGTGAGTAAAACTGCACATATTGCGCAGAAAATGAATACAAAGTCTCATCTGTAACAAAAAGTGCCCCTGAACGGATTACATTGCTGTACATGACCATATATTTATAAAAGGCAGAAAAACAATCCTATATTCATATAGCTCCAAAGAAGTTATGAACTCAAACAAAGAACTAGCAATACACACATTAAATCCAACTGAAGAGCGCCTTGCGTGAATAAGTCTTATATTTATATTTTTCCAAGCAAGTTGTGAAACCTAACTAAGAAATAGGAATGCTCACAGGAGATACGACTCTAGAGTACCTTGAGTCAATTAATCTGAAAAACCACGTAACGTATAATTACGCAAAGGCAGCGCCAGCCAACAACAATCTTACCATAATCCTGGACTAAGTCGCTTCAGTGTCTTGTCCTTCTTCACTTCATGTATTAGGCAAACTGACCGTTACAGTAACCCATTTCTTGTATGGTCTTCCTACATTTCTTCATCCAGTTCATTTATGAGTAAGTTTCTTTATCTAGAAACTTACTGCGTCTCTACGGTACACATGTTCCTTCTCCTATTTGCCTCTATATATTCGTTTAGGTTATATATTCCTGAATCTTTCCTTATACCCTCATTTCTTTTACATCTTCCCTTGTACATCCTTCGATTCTTCTCATAAATCTCATTTCTTGAACTTATATTCTACTTCCTTGGTGTCTCGTTGTCATCCATGCTTCACTTCCGTAAATAATGGTAGAAACTGCACTTGTTTTATAGAACTTCAGCTAGGTTTCTCTCCTGTCTTCATTCTGCAAACCTTGCACGATCGTTCCGCGTATGGAGTAAATTTATTTGATTTTTGGTCCACGTCATGATTGTATTCGTAAGTGATGTCGCATCACATGTATTTAAAATGTTCAACCTGCACCAAGATTTTATTATTGAATAATACTTCAGACCTTACTGATTATTTGCCCTGAAATACCGCCACTTTCGTTTTATCTACAGACAATGTTATGTTGCAGTATGAGAGTATTTGTTTTTGTTGCAATTTACATACTCCCATCTGAAGGTCATGGTTCATTCTCTGTAATCAAAGGTAGGCCATCTGCTCGTACCCCGTCTTTTGTGTTTGAGCCGTAGCGGTCTATAGGGCGATATCGACCTCCGTAGTCGCTACTCATCTTTGACCGTCGAGCTTCGAATAGAATGTGGGGGGACAGTGGAGAACCGGGATTTTGATTGTCTTTGGTCTTGGCAGCATGAACTGTGGAGCGGAATCAGAAACTAGTTTCTGGCAGTGTGCGGTCTGTCAATGCAATAGGGGTAAAAGGCTATCAATATCGCTATCTGAAGGAACCTTGTATTCATCGTTTGGCATCTTCGAAGAGCGTGGAGTTGGTTACGAAGGAGACACCGGGCTGTCAGAGGCGTGCTCATGTGAGTTGTGACCGATTAGTGACTATTCTCGACGTAGAATGTAGTGGCTTTTCTATAGTTAAGAGAGCGAGTTTGGCCGTGCGGTTCTGAGCGCTTCAGTTTGGAACCGCGTGACCGCTACGGTCGCAGGTTCGAATCATGCCTCGGGCATGGATGTGTGTGATGACCTTAGGTTAGTTAGGTTTAAGTAGTTTTAAGTTTTAGGGGACGGATGACCTGAGAAGTTAAGTCCCATAGAGCTCAGAGTCATCACATTAAGGTCTACTAAATTTTGCTTCTGTGAGACTTTCAAGTTGTGTACTGGAACTTTTGCTCTGGCATGCCGTGTGTATAAAATTTTATGATCTTACTGGATTATTTTTCTGGCCTGTAACAGAGGTCAAATGTCCCTGAAACAAGCAGGACAGTATGCTAGGCAGGTCTGGCTGTTATTATGTTCTTACACGTGCCGTCTGTTTCCCTCATTACGTTTTTGTAACTCAGCTTGGTGCTTAAAGGAACTTCAATTCTAATTCTCTTGTCTGAGGCACGAATCACGAATTAATGTGTAGATCCTAGCCTGAGCCAAAGTATTTTAGTGGGACAAATTTTCATATTTGATTTGACTTTGGTTTGCCATGTCGGCACTAAATTACGTAACCCGGCTAATGTAGTCTTATCCGTTAATGAACGCTTAATGAGTGACGAATCACGGTATACTATTTCTCTTAAATATCAGCCTTCAATTGAAATTGTTCTAGGTTGTGTTTTTGCTGCAGTGGCTGAATGATATGTGCTTATTTTAACACAGTGGCTCACACAAAATTGTTAAGGGTCGCCGGCCGAAGTGGCCGAGCGGTTCTAGGCGCTTCAGTCTGGGACCGCGCGACCGCTGCGGTCACAGGTTTGAATCCTGCCTCGGGAATGGGTGTATGTGATGTCCTTAGGTTAATTAGGTTTAAGAAGTTCTAGATTTTAGGGGACTGATGATCTCAGGTGTTAAGTCCCATGGTGCTCAGAGCCATTTGTTAAGGCTCATGTAGTAATCAGTTTGTTTCAGCATGTACTGTATACCGGTGTCTCAAGGTTGACGTGGATATGAGTGATGAGTCGATTGTAGAAGCGTTTCTACGCCTTCAAACAACACATTAAGTTTTAATTGCAGTTTTTTTAGGGCTTCAGATAAGAAAAATAAATTAAAAAGATTCCTTGGTGTTTGCGGGCCTTTCTGAGACCGCTAGATTGTTACTTTCTATTCAAAGGAGACCATTCTTGATGTTTGAGAGTCTGGCGTTAGTATTTGGGAAGGTGTTACTTGGTGGTGCCTTTAAAGTAGTCCATATCTTAAGGTAACTGTTACGTACAGCAGGGGCGTGCCATTGAGATTTGTCTAAGGAGCTCATCGCTGATGCGGTTCTATGGAAGCGGCCCACTGAACCTGAGGCTGCCAGGCAAGGTGGTCTCGCTAGCGTGTTTTCCTGGTGCTGAGGCAAGGCCATGGTTTCTGTTCTCTTGCCGCCAAACATGCGCAGCACTCTGCATTGACCGAGGCAGGGCGCCAGCCACAGTTCCACTCACCTGTATAGTGGACAAGTTATCCCGATTTGGACATCGGTTTCCTGGTCACTCCATGAGCTTCAGCTTTCAGAGGTTTCTGAGGTTTCCAACGATTAAACTGTTTACGTGGGTCCTTAGCGATTCTCATTCCAGTTCTATGACGGCTAAGTTCATTTTTAGTATATTAATAGTTCTTTGAAAGTGTACCTGGGTATTTTCTGTAAGGTAGGGGAATTTAACTTAATTCCTTGTTGATTTAAAGCTGCAATGTAAGATATAATTTACTTAAATTAAACCGAAAGTTTGTATTTTAAAAGCTTTGTTAAAGAACAGCTCATATCCGTTGTTATTTGAAAATAAGTTCCGAAATTCGTACTGGCCAGTACTGGGCATGCATGTTCATGTTATCCAAGACATTTGCGTATTGGTAAACCATCAGTTCTAAGATACTGCTAGTGTTAAAATTGTTAATCATTTGTATCATAAATATTTATATTTTTTTTTGAAAAAGGTGACTTATTACGTGGGATAGCTGCTATGTTTGTTAAAGTGTGTTTCTTAGCTTATACCGAGTTCTATGACAAAGTTTATGTAATTTGTAACGAAGATTTCCCCATACATTATGCGTATATATTAAATCAGTGAATGAAGCATTTGAAATCCCTTAGGTCCAGTCCTTCCCGTAAAGACTTGGGGCCACTTGAGAGGCCTTAATTTCCTACTTCAGTGTTCATTGGCTTTGTAATTATATTTCCTATATTTCTAACAGCTTCGGTGTTAGTTTACAGACTCCTAATAGGATTTACGAGGTGAGATGGATAACGTGGTTTAGACATTATATTCCATAGCATTTCTGTGTTCACAATATCAAATGATTTTTCAAAATCTCTAAAAGCAAGGTTGGTTACAGAATTCTCGTCTCTTTTTCTGTAACTTGGTGTAGTGTAAAACCATTGTCAGTGCTTCATCGTCCGTTTCTAACACCTCGTTGTCCTTCAGATAGAGGGCTCTGACATAATTTATAGGCTGAATCCAAGGGGCTTATACTACATTTATTTTTATCGCCTGTTTAAAAGATAGATATTACTTCGGCTCTAACCAGTCTCTTGGTAGCTTCTTATTTCCACGACATTCATTACATATTTGAAGAAGCCGTTATTGTAAGAATAACCATCCATATTTCCACAGTAGCTTACTAATACCATTTAAACCAGTGGCTTTCCCATTCTTCGTAGCCTTTAGAGCTTCAGTCAGTTGTCTCATGTCAGCCTCGTCCAGGTCGTTGGTACCATTTAGTTTAGCTAATATCTGAACTGAACTGAAATATCATCATACCATAATTTTTTTTATAATAAGCTATCCATTCGCTCTTTCCCATGTTACTGACACTTACGCGAACATTCTCACGTCTGTTAAGTTCAAAAATGGTTCAAATGGCTCTGAGCACTATGAGATTTAACATCTAAGGTCCTCAGTCCCCTAGAACTTAGAACTACTTAAACCTAACTGACCTTAGGACATCGCACACATACATACGCGAGGCAGGATTCGAACCTGTAACTGTAGCGATCGCGCGGTTCCAGACTGAAGCGCCTAGAACCGCTCGGCTACACCAGCCGTCCGTCTGTTGAGTGATTTTATTACTTTATAAACGATAGTTCGTCTGCTATATACATGATGGTCTATACTCGTATTGCCAATACCGCGTTCTCGAGATTCTGTGTGCTCCTTCCGAGTTGCGTATTTCGCATTATTTCTTTTCTCTTTATATTCATTATAGCATTCATTTGTGGAATTATTTATATAGGTCCTGAAAGCTTCTTGTTTTTCTTCAATGGCTGTTTTCATCTCTTGTATCCAAATCCTTACTCCTCTGCGTTTTCTGCATTGCCTTTTCTTCTTCATAATATCCAATTAATTTAGATACGGCTGTTGTTACGTATTTCCGTTCTTCTTCCAAGTCGTTCACCGTTTCCCAGATTTGCTAATGCTTCAGTCGTCCAAGTTTGGTAGAGATCACTTATGCTACTATCTTCTAAACGGTACATCTTAAAAATTTGTTCTTCCTTATGATCATTAGTATGTTTCTTCGGTTTCCAGAATTTTGCTCAGATGTCACTTGCTGACACTAATAAGAAGCGATGTGATCCATTATCTATTCCTCGATAAACTACGGTATTTCTCTTCAGTGTGCTTATTTCAGTATGAAAGGACAAAGCGTATATACTAAACAGTTCGGAACGTCCAAACAGGAAAGCAGAGCGTGTTTAAGGCAGCAAACGGAAGTGGAGTGTATCCCTTTGTCCACAACCTATGCGGTGCGTTTGTAACTGATTCTTCGCGCCAAGTAATGGATAGATTGGCCAACCTCAGAGTTGATGCGACTTGCTAAAGAAATGGCTTTGTGTTTTCAACAAAAAATGTTACTCTTACAGACATACTATAGGTCGTTTACGACATTCAATTGCTTGTACACATATGAAAAACGTTTTGCGTCACCCCGGTTCCCAGAACTCCTGTAGATAGACTTTGACTGTGGATAATGTATCACAGACACAATGCCTTTGACTGTTCAGAGAGGTCACTAAACCCGCCCAAAGATGTAAACAACCATGCATGAGAGCGCCTATTAGACGGAGAATGTCCGAGAGCCGATCAGTTAGTCATTCCACCAAGTAGGAGGTACACGGCTCGTGTTATCTGTACTTACCTAGACGGTCAGCACCGCGGTACGATCGCGTCCGCATTGTTACTTTGCGCAAGAAGGTTTCTCAATAAGGGAAGCTCCCAGGCGACTCGGAGTAAACCCAAAGCGATGTCGTTAGGACATGGAGGAGATATAGAGGCAGGAACTGTCGATGGTATGCCTCGCTCAGGCCGCCCAAGGGCTACTACTGCAGTGGATGACCGCTACCTACGGATTATGGCTCGGAGGAATACTGACTGCAACACTACCATGTTGAAAAATGCTTTTCGTGCAGCCATAGGACGTCGTGTTATGACTCAAGCTGTGCACAATAGGATGCATGATGCGCAACTTCACTCCTGACGTTCGTGGCGAAGTCCATCTTTGCAACCACGACGCCATGCAGCACAGTACAGATGGGCCCAACAACAAGCCGAATAGGCCGCTTAGGATTGGCATCACGTTCTATTCAGTGATGAGTGTCGCATATGCCTTCAACCAGACAATGTTGGAGACATGTTTGGAGGCAACCCGGTTAGACTGAACGCCTTAGACCTACAGTCCAGCGAGTGCAGCAGGGTGGAGGTTCCCTGCTGTTTTGGGATGGCATTATGTGGGGGGACGTACGCTACTGGTGGTCATGGAAGGCCCCATGACGGCTGTACGATACGTGAATGCCATCCTCCGACCAACAGTGCAACCATATCGCCTCATATTGGCGAGACATTCGTCTTCATGGACGACAATTCGCTCCTTCATCGTGCACGTCTTATGAATGACTTCCTTCAGGATTCATGACATCGCTCGGCTAGAGTGACCAGCATGTTCTCCAGACATAACCTTATCGAACATGCCTGGAATAGATTGAAAAGGGCTGTTTATGTACTACGTGACTCACCAACCACTCTGAGGGATCCACGCCGAGTCGCCGTTGAGGATTGGGCCAATCTGGATCAACAGTGCCTTGATGATCTTCTGGATAGTATTTCACGACGAATACAGGCATGCATCAATGCAAGAGAACGAGATGCTGGGTATTAGAGGTACCAGTGTGTACAGAATCTGGACCACCACCTCTGAAGATCTCGCTGTACAGTGGCACAACATGCAATGTGTGGTTTTCATGAGCAATAAAAAGGACGGAAATGATGTTTATGTTGATCTCTATTCCAATTATCTGTACAGGTTCCGGAACTCTCGAAGCCGAGGTGATGCAAAACTTTTTTGATGTGTGTTTATACATATTAGATGAACACGTAGTATGAAAGGCATCTACAGCAGACAGATTTCACTCAGACACATCTTTAAACTGTTCTGCAGTTTCACAACAGTCCACATTCCGCTGCAAGTTGAAAGTTTCATTCTTGAACTCAAAGGATGTAACAATTTCGACAAAATGAGAGACAGAATACTTTCCTTCCTCTCGTTTCCCCAGGAGGTTAACGTTCACACCCATTTGTCACTAAAACTGCGACAGCAGCCTACGTACTCATGTGTGCACGCCACATCATTATGTAGAGAGGCGATCATGAATATCAGAAACGAGGTGTAATCATCTTGTTAAACACGCTGATTGCTCTGTTTGGCGCCAAACTGACTGATTATCGGAACAATGTCCTCCGATTAAACGAAGGTCTTGCGTTACAGGGAATTATCGTTGCATGGAGCGGGTAATTCGGCTGTGAATTATCGGATATTGTGATGAAGGTGGAATGTTGGATGAAACACACTGCTTTCGCTACGATCCTATTTAGCTGCTGTGAGTCTAAAGTTATCTGTGTACTTGTCATTTCAAGACTTTAATTTTCTCTATAACTGTTTACCTCGTCTCTTTACTGTATGACAGGAAGATTCACTGAACCGTAGAGATCATTATCCTTGTATAAGCACAATTTCATCGTTTTCCTTGCTGTTACACGTAAAATGTAAGGATACAAAGATAAACGGTTTGGTCTTTCGTAAAAGCTTAACACATACTAACAAATTCTCTCATTCCTCTAGTTATGTCATATGTCAGTTTAGGGCAATTATTTGTAACTGTTTTTAGCGAGTTAAATTATCCTTTTTCGGGACTTCAATTTTATAACTGGTTCTCCAACTTTCTCGAGCGTCCAATATTTTCGTTTCAGACCAGCACAAACACCCTACGTCCTGCGTTTATTTTTTGTTATACGCCAGTCTCTCTCTTCACCTACAACTTTTGCTCTCTACAGTTCCCACGAGTGTCATGAAAGTTATTCCATGATGTCGAAACATACGTTCTATCATAGTTGTCCCATCTTCTAAAGACAATTCCCTAACATATCTTTCAAACACCGACTCCTAGGAGAACTTCTTCACTTTTTTTATCACATCGGTCCACTTATTTGTCAAGTTCCGTTCGTAACACGAAATCTCAAACAATAACCGTTCGTAACACCACATCCACACACTTCGATATTTATTTTCCAGCTTCCCACAAATCATTATCCACCTGCAAACAGAACTGTGTTTAAGACTTAATTTACAGAAATTTCTTTCTCAAATTAACACGTATGTCTGGTACTAAACGACATTTCCGGAGCGAGTGTTGCCTTTATCTGCACTAATTTGTTTCTTACGTTGTTCTCACTTCATCCGGCAAGGGTTTTGTCGTCAGTGCAGCGGAATCGACTATGTAATCGCCAGTCACGGTTTCTCACTTGTCTCATTTCTGCTGCTGTTCAAAATTTCGTCTTCCTTTGATTTACTCCCAGTTCTTAATGTGTAAGACTCCGACTGTTCAGTCGATTCAGCAGGTCCTGCAGTTCTTCCTTACTTGCACGAAGTATAGGAGTGTCATCAGCGAATCATATCACTGATATCGTTTCTCCCTTGACTTTAAATCCATTTCTGAACCTTTCTGTTATTTCGTTCATAACTTCTTGGATGGAGCGAACACTAGAGGAGGCTTCGCGTCGTTTTCTGTTTGTCGGTCTTCAGTTATTGCTGTTGCTCTTGAGTCTAGGACGCGTTATAGGCCTAATACATTACAATACCTTCCTAATTTTCTGAAACTTCAAACACATTGTCATTTCAGGTGCTCGAACGCTAGTTCTACATTAATAAATCCTAGAAAGGCATCTTGATTTTTCTTGAGTTTTGCTTTATTTTCCGTTCTTCTGTACTCTATTCTTGTGAACAGTTTTGATACATGACCAGTCAAAAGGATGTAACACTTTCAACTGCAGGAGCGCTGCGATCCCTCTTCAGTATGCTCCTCGATGTCTGTCAATACGTAATTTCCCTTGCGCAGAAAAGGTCATGGTATATCAATTTATTTGTACGTCGCAGCGTTTTTGAATCAGTTTTAATTGTTCCAGTAGTGCATGACCTCCACCAACACTGATAAAAATGATTTTAACTATTATGTATTTTTTAACTTTTCCCCATCGCAGTTACGCAGTCTGCAAAAGTAATACACTTGTTTATTTCATTAGTTTAACTACTTGTCAGACACATTTATTCTCTAGTTTCACCTTAATATCTTCAGAACAAGGCTAGAAAGTATTTACAGCGTAATATAATACTTATGACCTAGGCGTAAGATCATTTTCCGAACTATATTGTCTATTTTGCAACTCTAAGTACGTTTAATGCTATGTTTTTCTTGTTACTCAGTCAGTTGTGTCATACGCTCTGTGGATGTCTGTGTAGGAACACAGTCAACGGATTCTTGAGTTGAGATGGGATGTTGCTAGCAGACGAGAAAAAAAGTGGGTATTTTGACACGTAAAATGTACATGTAATTGTTCATTTCTAGTGAGTAGTATGAAACATTGAGGCTATCTTTTCGCGAAAAATCCATAGGTAGTTGGGTTGGGTTGAGTTGTTCAGGAAAGGAGACCAGACAGCGAGGTCATCGGTCTCATCAGATTAGGGAAGGACGGGGAAGGAAGTCGGCCGTGCCCTTTCAAAGGAACCATCCCGGCATTTGCCTGAAGCGATTTAGGCAAATCACGGAAAACCTAAATCAGGATGGCCGGACGCGGGATTGAACTGTCGTCCTCCCGAACGCGGGTCCAGTGTCCAACCACTGCGCTACCTCGCTCGGTTCCATAGGTAGTAGCTCCTTCATTACGGGAGTGAACAAATGTTCCTATACCCTTACCATACTGTAGCTGTTTGCCGGCCGCGGTGGCCACCGGTTCTGGGCGCTTCAGTCCGGAACCACGCGAATGCTACGGTCGCTGGTTCGAATCCTGCCTGGGGCATGGATGTGTGTGATGTCCTTAGGTTGGTTAGGTTTAAGTAGTTCTAAGTTCTACGGGACTGATGACCTCAGATGTTAAGTCCCATAGTGTTCAGAGCCATTTGAACCATTTTTTGTAGTTGTCTAAAATAGCTATCAGCATAATACAGCATCTCCAACACGCAGCCCCTTTTCCAAAATGCTCCAGATGTTAACTGTGCATTCTGAACAGGAAAACGTATACCGGAGAAACGATCAGGTGAATCTTTTCTTCTTTTTTTTTTTTAAAAAAAAGGTATTGATTGTTGTTGTGTAGAGCATCTAGCTCCCTTGGAATTTCTTTAATATCTGCGGCCATGGCGCGGTATGCCGATAATGCTTACACCAGTTGCGCTTAAAAGAAAAATCTCCAACTTTTTTCTTGGCAGTTTTTTTGCCTACTAGTAGAATGACTGATGCAGTGAGGCTATGCACGGATGCTCTGTTATCGGCGAAGAGACAGGCAATGTAGTTTTGCGTCTTAGGCATTGTCTGTGCTCTCGTGTCCCGTAATTCTCTCTTTGTTTGCCGGCAAAGACTTTGAAGAGCGCCCATTGTTCGCATCAGCCCGTGCTAAGCTCTTCGCTTTTAACAAAAGAATAGCGAGCCCGCCTCCCCCTCACCCATCCCCCCCGTCCCGACACACCATGGATTAAAAAACGGACGTCCATCGCTGCAAAATGCGGCGCCATAATAAGCTTAGAGTTGCGCGTTTATCTCATGAGTCCGTTGGAACTACAGCAATTAATCTCCTGAAACAGTATTAAATTTTGTAGAAAAAGCTGTGTTATTTAAGTTACCGCAGGAACTTTTAAACATTTTTTGAGAATTTCAGCAATTATTTATCACAAAAGGTATTTGAATAAGATAATTTCTTCACGTAACAAATCATAATTTAGTTTTAATTCTACATAAACGAACCCAACGCACTACCTCTTGTATTTGAGTTAATTAGAAACAACCCACACCTGTTATTACCAAACACACTTCAAGAAAGGGCAACTATGGTGATTTCAAGGATGGCTACAAATCTGATTTCTCTCCTAACGGAGTCAGCTGCGATTCCGTCTCATGTTAACTTCGATGAAATGTGTGCTTAAAAACACAAGTCTGTATTACTTTAGTTCTATAGTCCATAGGTCAGAGTGTCAACGCCGGAACACATCTCTGAAGCATTCTCCATTGTCCAAAATCGACAGTTCTACCCATCTACATCTACATGATTACTGTGCAATTCACATTTAAGTGCTTGGCAGAGGGTTAATCGAACCACAATCATACTATCTCCCTACCATTCCACTCCCGAACAGCGCGCGGGAAAAACGAACATCTATACCTTTCTGTTCGAGCTCTGATTTCTCTTATTTTATTTTGATGATCATTCCTACCTATGTACGTTGGGCTCAACAAAATATTTTTGCATTCGGAAGAGAAAGTTGGTGACTGAAATTTCGTAAATAGATCTCGCCGCGACGACAAACTTCATTGCTTTAATGACTTCCATCCCAAATCGCATATCATATCTGCCACACTCTCTCCCCTATTACGTGATAATTCAAAACGAGCTGCCCTTTTTTGGACCCTTTCGATGTCCTCCGTCAATCCCACCTGGTAAGGATCCCACACTGCGCAGCAATATTCTAACAGAGAACGAAGGAGTGTATTGTAAGCTTTAGTGGACTTGTTGCGTCTTTTAAGTGTCCTGCCAATGAAACGGAACCTTTGGCTCGCCTTCCCCACAATATTATGTATGTGGTCTTTCCAACTGAAGTTGTTCGTAATTTTAACACCCAGGTACTTAATTGAATTGACAGCCTTGAGAATTGTACTATTTATCGAGTAATCGAATTCCAACCGATTTCTTTTGGAATGTGGCTCACCCCACACTTCTCGTTATTTAGCATCAACTGCCACCTGCCACACCATACAGCAATCTTTTCTAAATCGCTTTGCAACTGATACTGGTCTTCGGATGACCTTACTAGACGGTAAATTACAGCATCATCTGCGAACAACCTAAGAGAACTGCTCAGATTATCACCCAGATCATTTAAATAGATCAGGAACAGCAGAGGTCCCAGGACGCTTCCCTGGGAACACCTGATATCACTTCAGTTTTACTCGATGATTTGCCGTCTACTACTACGAACTGCGACCTTCCTGACAGGAAATCACGAATCCAGTCGCACAACTGAGACGATACCCCATAGTCCCGCAGCTTGATTAGAAGTCGCTTGTGAAGAACGGTGTCAAAAGCTTTCCGGAAATCTAGAAATACGGAATCAACTTGAGATCCCCTGTCGATAGCGGCCATTACTTCGTGCGAATAAAGAGCTAGCTGCGTTGCACAAGAACGATGTTTTCTGAAACCATGCTGATTACGTATCAACAGATCCTTCCCTTCGAGGTGATTCATAATGTTTGAATACAGTATATGCTCCAAAACCCTACTGCAAACCGACGTCAATGATATAGGTCTGTAGTTCGATGGATTACTCCTACTACCCTTCTTAAACACTGGTAGCCGTCAAATCGACCGCGGTCCGTTGGTATACGTCGGACCCGCGTGTCACCACTATCGGTGATTGCAGACCGAGCGTCGCCACACGGCAGGTCTAGTCTAGAGAGCCTCTCTAGCACTCGTCGGTTGTACAGCCGACTTTGCTAGCGATGGTTCACTGCCTACATACGCTCTCATTTGCCGAGACGACAGTTTAGCATAGCCTTCAGCTACGTCATTTGCTATGACCTAGCAAGGAGCCATATTCGGTTACTATTCTGAACAGATAATATTGTGAATCATGTTCCGTCAAGAGCGACGTCCATCATTAATGGATTAAAGTTAAGTATCAAACTAGTTACGTCCGCTTTTTGAATTCTAATTCCTTGTCATGTTCCAGACCTCACATCAATATAGTTCTTCCCTCCTCGCGCCAGCCTGCGTGAGCTAAAACGCGTGCATTTCGGCCTCCTCTCGTAACACGGTGTTCGCTCTTCAGCCAACACAACGGCGACAGGAATTTTAATTCTAGGGAGGCAGCTGGCCCGCTGGGAGGCCCGTCCCTTGAGAAGGGTGAGTCGGCACACACCTACTTCGGCCAGAGTGACCGCCGAGAGAGAGAGGACAGCTTTTGCCAGAGCGAAGTGATAACGACCCCCATGTTCGACTTAAAAGCAAATTCCGGTACATTGTGTGTGAGCACCCAGAAGACGCATCTTTTGATGGATCAACTGTGCAGTTAGAGTCCTTACAGGAGGACAGTATACGCCTAATGGAGATGCTACATATCTCCGCATTGGTCAACTTAAACGAAACGTCATTCTCCCATTTATAAGAGCCACCCTGATTGGCAGAATATTTCTGACGCAAAGAGCCGGAGGAGTGAGGGAAGACAGCGAATGATATACCCTTGCAACTTTTCCTGAAAAAGGGGCTGTCCCGTTGTCGCTCTTGGAGCGGGAACACATAAAGAGAGCGAGTGTGCTCATACTTGTATGCAAAGAGTGAGGAACAAAGTCTCTCCTCAGTACTTCACTGGGAGAGCACCTCTGTTGTTAGGGAATTGGAGTGATGCTGTATATTGAGCCACTCGCATTTAAGCATTGTTCACTGTGTTGGCTGCCACACTTATTGTGGAGTGTGAACACAGACAGAGTACTAGTTCAACGCCTGCAAGCGAATATTGAGTTATCTGATTGGTGTATCACACCAATAGTTAGACTAGGGGCAGATAGGAGTCCTTGACTTCATCAAGGCATAGGGAGAGTGTGATTGGCGAAGGTCAATCCAGATACAAAGAGAGAATTTTGTTATTGGTCAGCAATGAGCGACACAGGCAGCAGTCGTTGCAGTTCACGGTATTATGAACTACAGCATATGCGAGCTCCATCTGTCCTCCTTAACAGTACACTCCATTACATTTCTCACGCGACATCCTTGGCTGTACCTAGAAAAGTTATTAAAGTTGTGTAGTTGCGGCTCTCAGCCATTCTGCCGAGTAAATAACATTCTTAAAGAAAAGGGAGTAATGAAGCTTTGCATACTTTGTAAAATAATGGCATTCTTTTAACCGCACGGCCACACCAGCCGGCAGTTACGTAAGAATATAGAATATTTTTGTGTCTTTTCCCTAAAGCGGACGACTCCAGAAGATATTTGTTGCTGAATGTTTTTCAAGCAGTTCTAGTTGGTACATTAGGAGCATCTGTCTGACTTCTGTAGTAGTATGAGGTGGAAATTGTTTCTTGCAGGAGCCAAAGGGTACTTGTTGGATCAATCTATTGCACAACTTGACAAAATAAAACCCACACACTCACAACACAATTGGTGCACAGTTTTGGAAAAAATAATTTTAGGTATTGGGTCGCTTCATTGTAAACTACTAAAACGAGTAAATTGCCGACATTTCAACTGATTTGCTGTGGTCGTCTTCAGTGCGGTGCACAAGTAACCAGAAAATATCTGGAATGGCTTACTCTTAACGTCTGTTTGTTTAACCTTTAAATCTAAAGGGGGTGGAAGGGCTGACCCAATAAAGTAAACATTTCAATTCCAATGGGTTTTTTTAGCTACCCAGAACAATCACATAAACTTTGACAGGCGCCACTCGGGATAGATTATTTAAGAGACTTACATTGCATAAAATCATAAGCAAGTTAATAAATCATTAGCCAAACACTGAGAACCACCACTCAGTCAAAATATTTACTAAATTTTCATAAGTTAATAAATCATTAGCCAAACATTTTAAGAGACAACAGAAAATGTGTACCAAACGAAGCAAGGCCTAAGCTTGTAAGGCTGAAGTTTAACCACGAACAGTGGAACCAACTGAGAGAAGTAATACTTAACATCGAACCAAGACATGGCTCCGTTTGGAACCCCACGTTGAGTAGGCCACCAAAATATAAACCAAGCAGACGCTACCGAAGATGAACACACCAGCTCAGATGAAGTCCACCCCCCGCAAGCCAAACTCGTTAATCTAAATGGAAGCTCTACGCTTCGGTTGCCCGCTGCCTCAGCTCACTGAAACACAGACCACACCTGACAACAGGAGGCAGGAAACTTTTCTTAACTTTAACGTCTAAGATAGACCAGTAAATTAACTGTATTAAATCAAGGCTAAACCACAACTAATTTCACTCGCAAGTCCTTCAAGTGAAACAGTACTAGATAAACAAACACTAAGAATTGGAAATGAACTGGCTCACGAAAACCGACACTCAGCAGAACTTAATGACACATATCTGCAAATACATCAATATTATGCGGAAGCAGAGCACACGCTTATTAAGAGGCCTCAAATGAAATCAAACAACCATAACATCACACGTCCTGCAACGTCTTACTGTACCAAGAGCGATCACAACGACAGTTAACTAAGTGCTCTTAGTAAAGAGCGTACTTAACTTGGTGTCTTGTTGCTGGGGCGATTTTGAGAAGATGTCAAACCATCGCTTCGCAAGACCATAACAGCGTGTCCCTCCAAGGAAGCGGGCACGTCCACAGCTCACGAGGTTGCCGGAGAGTGCACAGCGCCGGCCAACTCCCGCCGACTCTAGTACAACCACGTGACAACCGCCGCCCGGCCACAGACTTCTGTCAAGTCCAAAGACAAATCCCTGCACAAGGAAATCAATCGTACTCATGTTTGAGATGGTACTGGCGCCAGTACCGCCACGGCTCAATCTCCCTCTCTCCCCTCCCCCAACCCAAACGCGAACATACCTCCTCCCATATCGTCTTCCTTGAGGACAGACAAGGAAGGAACAATGAACTAAGGGAGAGATCTGGCAGCCTTTATTTGACTTAGGTGGACTCGGAAACGCTTGCCTCATGATATCTCTTCACCCTCTAAATTTATCGGGCTCAAAATCATGAGTATCGGGCAAGGTCCCCGGAAATGCGGTGTCAACTTGCGACTAGCTACCTTGCCAAGGCCGCCCACTTGAGCTTTGACGTACTCTAGGTCCCCCACCTCGCCAGTAAAGGGTCTGCTCCCTTTGTGATAACGCGCTGCCTGTCGGTTATGCGCGATCTGGGTATTATTCCTCGCGCGCCTCCAATTCTCGCGTATGGTCCCGGGTGTTATGGAGCTCGACAATAGGTGGTTAATCTCCCATAATTTAGATAATGGGGTATTCAGCTCGTAAGCGTACATTAAATCCACAGGAGACATGGGAGTGGCTTCATGCTTGGCCGAATTGAAAGCCTGATTTAACCAAGGCAACGTCGAGTCCCACATGCCGGGTGTGTTAGCGTGATATATTATAAGGACTGATTTCAAATTGCGATTCACCCGCTCCGCGAACGAGGCTTTGGAGTAATAAGGGGTGGTTGTAATATTTCGCTCGTGCCGACCAAAGATATGACATACGAAGCGGCGCCTGCCTGTCAGCACGTAATACAAGCTGAACTTCACAAACAAGTGACCCGCGGAGGGCACGCTTGCATGGAGAAGAAGAAATGAATTGTGTAGCACGTCTGCACACGTGGCACAGAAGTATTTCAAACTGACATTATTTTTTTCTGCACCCTGCCCTCCGTTGCACAACATTCCCTACCACTTTCGACACGTGAAGAGTTCAACATATAGCCAAACGTGGGCCATGTCATTCCTCCGCTATCTCCCTCGCTCGCCTCACTGACAGTTTAAAAGGAATCCCATGTATATCATAAATGCGGAAGTTTGTTATTCCTTCACGCTGAAATGCCTGGAAGAGTGTGGAAGAAATTTGGAATAGAATTAGCATGTATCCCCAATTAAGATTTAGCCTACTTCTAAGAGTGTATGTTACAAGACATTTATTGATTTGAAGAAACATAACGCGTAAAGGGGAACAATAATTAGTCCCAGAAAAAGTTTTTTACTGTTTGACTTTTGAACCGTATTGTACACTCCTGGAAATTGAAATAAGAACACCGTGAATTCATTGTCCCAGGAAGGGGAAACTTTATTGACACATTCCTGGGGTCAGATACATCACATGATCACACTGACAGAACCACAGGCACATAGACACAGGCAACAGGAGACGGTTGCGAATGGTCCTCGCCGATACCCCAGGAGCAACAGTGTCCCTAATTTGCTGGGAAGTGGCGGTGCGGTCCCCTACGGCACTGCGTAGGATCCTATGGTCTTGGCGTGCATCCGTGCGTCGCTGCGGTCCGGTCCCAGGTCGACGGGCACGTGCACCTTCCGCCGACCACTGGCGACAACATCGATGTACTGTGGAGACCTCACGCCCCACGTGTTGAGCAATTCGGCGGTACGTCCACCCGGCCTCCCGCATGCCCACTATACGCCCTCGCTCAAAGTCCGTCAACTGCACATACGGTTCACGTCCACGCTGTCGCGGCATGCTACCAGTGTTAAAGACTGCGATGGAGCTCCGTATGCCACGGCAAACTGGCTGACACTGACGGCGGCGGTGCACAAATGCTGCGCAGCTAGCGCCATTCGACGGCCAACACCGCGGTTCCTGGTGTGTCCGCTGTGCCGTGCGTGTGATCATTGCTCGTACAGCCCTCTCGCAGTGTCCGGAGCAAGTATGGTGGGTCTGACACACTGGTGTCAATGTGATCTTTTTTCCATTTCCAGGAGTGTATTTGTGAAAATTACTTTTAGGATGCTTGAAGACTCCCAACGTCGGTGTCACTCAAATGTTGTACGACAGCGACGTCGTGTCATTACATGTAGGACGTGGTAGGCTGTTGTGGAGGCTGTATTTATTATGATACACGAGCGTATCCCCTGATAACAGACGCACACGAGGGGACAGATGACGCTGTTGCACGTACAAATCTCATGAAATTTATACTGTACCGATCAAGAAATTGCCTATTTTCTATGTTGATCGAGTCACTCCTTCACGCTGAAGCGGTGGCCCGGCTTTGGATAGACTCTGGAACGGAGGTAGCCTATACTCTGAATTAACACGTAGGCTACCTTTTGTTCTGAAGTCATTCACTATTCCAGTGGGATTGTTAACATGACTACAGTTCCCGTGGATTGGGTAACGTGACTAAAAAGTCACCCACGAACGCCTACTAACAAATGAATACATTAAGTTTAGGTTTCAAATACTGGCGCCCAAGAATAAATCTGTGGGAAACGTCAGTAACTCAATTATTGATCAAGTATCTGCTGAGGTGATCACCTACACGTCGATGGATGCAGTGATGACAAGAGATGACGCTAGTCGATACCCTGTAGAGTTTCTAAACTCATTACAGTTGTCAGTGATGCCGTTTCACAAGTTGGACCTGAAAGTGTGTGTACCTGTCATACTGATGCGTAACCTGAATACAACAAGATTGTGCAGTGGCACCAGATTACGCATAATAGGACTGGGAAGGCGTATCGTGAGGCCACCATCATCACCAAGCCAAGGAGACACGGTACCGACACCATGAATTCCTATCATCCCAACAAACTTGCCTTACAATTCACACACTTGCAGTTTCCTTTGAAAGCGGCCCCTTCAGTGACTGTAAATAAGAGTCAAGGACCGACGTTAAACGAGGCCAGTATCCATATGGGCACCCTTTTTAGTACGGAAAGCTCTGCGTTGGCTGTTCACGTGTATCGAGAGCCAGAGACGCAGAGAACAAGACGACTCGGAACGTTTTTTACAGAGACATACTACAGTAGATTTCAGGTCCGTCATACACACCTAGACATACATGATCTTTTGCGTACAATGCATGTGATACAATCATGAAATCATTTACTCATTTTCCTGGCACGATTTTAATTAATTTCGTGGTCGCGCCAAAATTCTTTCCTGAAGTAAACGAGTGAGTTGTGAGCGATATGTATTCTGTCAGCTCTGCCATCGTCTCACAGTTTTGTGCCTTTTCCAATGTCTCGCGGTTTGCTGGGTCACAAGTGGGTCGCGCCTCAATACTCCCGAGAAATACCGTAATTTTCGCGATGGCACTTACGCGTGGATAGTGTTCAGCATTATCATTTCTTTGTAAATGACTGTTTAACTGCGGGCAACGCAGTATGAACACATACTGTTGCCTCGATGTCGCACGTCCAACTGTACGGTCGAACTATTCGTATAGTCACAAGTGAGAGTTCTACAATCTCAGTATTTTATATGCACAGAATCTGTGCTCAGTTTATTTCGTCTTCATACAGATCGAGCTGTAAGAAACAATGCAAAGCAGTGGAATCACTGTTTATAGGGTACTGGTCAACGACTAAAAGGGAGTTTATTCATCACAATTACAAAAAAAATTGGGCGTTTTTCACGATACACAGGCGCTGAAGGGAAGGTCGACCTTTTCCTGTCGTCAAAATGAATTCGCTCCGCCATGTAGAACAATGGCTGACTGCAGTAAAAAGCTCCTTTTAATCGGAGATCACTCACAATCCGCTGACAGCCATAGCTCTTACCTTCCTGGCCCAGTCCAACACTCCATCGTCAATGTTCACTTGCGTTGCCTTTCTCCGGGATGCAGCGAGGCCATCGTGCAACGGTGGCTACACCCACAGACCAATCATGACACGCCCTAAAGTACTACAGTAGCAATCTACCTTCTAATTTTCGGTTTGCCATCGGAAGTTGTAGCGATCATGAGATTTTTGTTAGCCGGATTGATATTAGTTGCATCAAATGCACTCTTTTAAATTCTGCAATTACCAAGAGATAAAAAGAAGAAGCGAAATGTTCTCTACAACTTGAGCTGAAACAAGATTTCATATTTAAGAACAGTAGACGGGAAAAGGAGTATGTAGTGTAGACGAGAGTGAATGGTTCGAATGGCTCTAAGCACTATGGGATTTAACATACGACGTCATCAGTCCCCTGGACTTGGAACTACGTAAACCTAACTAACTTAAAAAGACATCACACACATCCATGCCCGAGGCTGGATTCGAACCGGCAACCGTAGCATCAGCGCGGTTCCGGACTGAAGCGCTTAAAACCGCTCGGCCACAGCGGCTGGCAAGAAGGGAGTGATATGGGGTTTCGACTTATACGCATTTTTCTAAATTTGCGTATAGAGCAAGCAGTAATGGAAACCATGGAGATGTTTACAAAAGGCGCTTATGTTCGATGAGGAAAGCAGAAACAAATTGAGGATTTTTGTTCAAATGGTTCAAATGGCCCTGAGCACTATGGGACTCAACATCTGTGGTCATAAGTACCCTAGAACTTAGAACTACTTAAACCTAACTAACCTAAGGACATCACACACATCCATGCCCGAGGCAGGATTCGAACCTGCGACCGTAGCGGTCACGCGGTTCCGGACTGAGCGCCTAGAACCGCTAGACCACCGCGGCCGGCAGGATTTTTGTAAGAGACAGCAAAGGACTTGGAATATCAGTTGAACGAAATGGGTAGTGTCCTGCAAAGAGATTATATCACCGATATGAAACAGTAGAAAACGTTAACAGAGTGTAGTCGTACAGACCCGGATGATGCAGACGGATTAAATCAGGAAATGAGAAATTGAGAGCATAACAAGAGTCCTGCTGTTTGGGTAGGAAAATAACTTACAGTGACAAAAATCATAGAGGACATGGTGGAAACAGCACGGAAAGCGTTTCTGAAAATGATAAATTAGTTAAAATCTAATACAAATCTTATTTTATGAAGTATATTCTGCAAGTATTAGACTGAAGTGAAGCCCTACGTGGGAGTGAAGTCTGAACGATAAGCAGTTCAGTCCGAAAGAGGAAAAACAGTTTCGAAGCTTCATGTTACGGGATAGATGAGTAGATAAAATGACTAAACAAAAGGTAGTGAGTGGAAATGGAGAGAAAAGATATTCGTGGTACAAAACTTGGCTATAGTAGGAAGAGATGAGTGGGCACTTACTGAGCCTTCAAGAATTGTGTAATATGGTGATGGAAGCAAGATTGGAGGGTAGGAATTGTAGAGGGAAACCCAGGATCAGCAACAGTAAACCTGCGAAGATGTACAGTGTGATTATAATGAAGTTCCTGTTTCAAAAATCGGTAAAAAAAACGCTCCTCAGAATGACACAAAATTTGAACAGAATATTATCGACGAAGGAAGGAACGTTACGGAAACAAAAAAAAAAAATAAATCTATCGCTAATTCTTCCAGTAGCGCTGCACTTTAAACCAACCGCACTGTGCAATGGACACGACGGCACAATTTTGTAATTCAGCAGTTATGCCACTGTTAGTTAGGTAAGCCTATCGTCCACAACAAGATCGTACCACATCGAGTGGGAAAAAATTTTTACCTGTCCTGGGGCAAACAGCCAGATACAACGCAAAAATTACATAGGTTTTTAAATGTCCTGAGGCCAAAAACCGCATAAAAACAAGAAAGAAATTGGTTTTTAACCGTCGTGAGACTGGTACCAGACATGTTCAGTACGCTGCCCACAGTTTTCTGCCACAAGTTGAAATCGAGAAACAGCATGTTCCACAGCAGATCGAAGTGTCTCAGTGGTAACTTTCTGAATGCGTTTTGAAAGGCGTACTTTCAAATCAGCTAAGTCTGTAACTGAAGCACTCTGTAACTGAAGCACTGAACTCAGCATCTTTCAGCTAGAAGTCACATGGATTTAGATCACATGATATGGACGGTGGGGCTGTAGGGAAATAACTGCTGATAATTCTAGCATTTCCTAGATGCTGAGCTTGCCGTACTGTTGATGGTTTGGAAAGGCGCAAGTGCGCAAAAGATTCACATAGCTTTGCCAGTGACAATACAGATAACAGATCCCGCAGGAATCGTCTCCTCAAAAAATTACGGTCCTACGGTAAACGATGTCGTTAACCAACACCACACTGTCACCTTTGCATAATGAGGTGGAACCGGATGATGGGGGTGAGGATTTTACGTTGTCCATATTCTTCAGTTATGTGTAATGAGACGTGCTTAGAAACGGAAATGGGCTTGGTCTCTCCACAGAATGTTCCATGGCCATTCGTTGTCCACCTTTACGTTGGCAAGAAATTCTAGAGTACAAACGTTTGTCTTGCTGGCAGGCCAGCACGAGACAACGCCTGAACACAGGTAATTTTGTATGGATATCAATAGAGGACGTATCGTAGTATTTTATACACAGTGCTCAAAGGCATGTTCAAAATTCGAGCAGTTCCGCAAGCACTGCATGTTTGCGCACTACCGCTCTACCCCTCCTGCAATACTATGAACACATCTACTGATGTTAGATCAGTTGTTTTCCATCCTCTCCCACACTGCACTTCAAAAGCACCTGTCTTTTCGAATTTCGTAAACATTTTCTCCATACCCTTGGTGGACATCAGATCAAAACCTTTATCATACCCATGACCGTCCGGAAATTGTGCGTAGCTACTAGTGCCAGTCGGTGGTTCTTGTGAAAAAGCTTTATCAACAGCGAGCGATCCTCAATTGAGACATTCATGCCGATTGTCTCAGACGCAAACTCAGATACAGCCGTGTTCACGCAGCTATCGCAGTATTTTAAAGTTTCCCACATTACTGTGGTACTTATGAATGTTATCGAAAATTCGGTATTTAATGTTTTAAATAAAAATTTTCACTTGGGTTTGTAAATTATGCAATGATTCGTACCGTTGTCGAGTAGCTTTGCCTCGCATTGCCCAAGAGAACGTGGAAAAATAGAATTCAGGGTAAGGATATAGGAAGTATGGAAACCACGAGTGTCAAGTATCAGAGTAGGAACAAGTGAAAAGTTCCATTCGCAACCAGAGAAGTACAAAATTTAGGCTTTGGAATGTATTGGTAACATGGAAATATAAAAAACCAATATGTACGGCTTTACAATACGAATTATTTGAATGAATACGATAAACAGCTTATGGATGACCATTCCTAGGAGAGAAGATAATTTGATGTGGCTGGCCGACTGGCACCATATTATAGCTAATATTACAATGACGTAAGCGGTGAAGGGTGAGAAGATATTAATATTTACCGCAGGTCATTGTTGATGTTGGATGTACCATATATACACAGACGATGACAATGGCACATGTTACTGTAGGGGAGCAAGGACTTCTGCCGTTTGAAGATGTAGTATTACTTGAGTAATATCAGACAAAGGAAATTTTAACGAAATCCGTTAAAAAGATTTGTTCTTTCCTAAGTCGATGACCGCATCCGCATATCACGGAAATTAGGTTTAAACTTATTTCTGTTACCCAGTTATCTCGGTGAACATGGTCCAGGAAATGACTTGTAAATATTTCGTGCTCTTGACGCTCAGGACACCAGTACATATTTTACGTGATGTTTTTTTGCGTGGAGACTAAATAATTATTTGTTGTGATAATTCAAGATTGTCCTCATGAAGGTTGTTCAAAGAGTTGGATATAATGACTACCACTCCTCAGTAAAATTTGTTCTCTATTGATGTTTGCCTTAAGTAAATATTTTTCTTTCTAAACAACAGCCTCATGAAATCAACACTAAATCTGAGTAATATTTATAAAGGATTATAATCAATTACTTTGTGCAATAAAAGCGTCCATTACATAGGACTAGACATTTTCAGTGTCTTGCTAATAAGACACTGAACTGACGATTGTCCAAGAGAATGATATGTAAGATGTTAATAATATTACATGAAGTGGATTATTTGTAATATCTGACGCTTGCACTTCCTCAGCACAGTAACAAAAAAATTATTTCTGAATGGAAAATAATCAGTAAGGCGGCGGTGAATGTGTCGAAGAGTGATATTGCAATTTCAACCCATTTGTTTGGCGCTTGAGTGTACACTGAAATCCCTAGTGTGGTGAAGGTTTACGATGGAGACTGTTATTCAAGGCAATAGAAAGCAGAAAGACACAAATACAGAAATATTAATGCTGCCTACAATTGCCGGTCTCCATCAGGTAAAATAAGTTAACTGTAGGAAGATAGACACTATTTACTCTTCTAGTCACTACAATAAGAGCCGGAAGCATAGCAGTAGTGCAATTTCTATTTATTGCGTATACTCGCTGTAGTACGAAAATTACTGAATAGGTGTGCAGGTAGCTTTAGGGTATACTTGGTGCATAATTCAGTATACAGAGCCGCCCACTGTGGCAGCAGCCAGGGCTCTAACCCGTTTCGCTTACAGTAAGTCCGGCTGAGTTGGACCTCACTTTTAGCATAAATTTTTACCTTTTTTAACTTCTGGCAGCATGTTAGTATAGAGTGTCACATGAATAGTAAAATATGTTTTTGAGACACGACTATTTAAAATACGAGATACATGATTAAATGAAAATATAAATGAGTGGTCCATCTCACCCACAGGTGTATGGGTAAACAAGAAGAAAAGAATAAATTAAAATTACGTATTTTTGTTTGGAATATGAACTAATGAATACAGAATTATATTATTAAATATTTTAGTCCAGCCTAATTTTATCAATTTACTATAAATCTTGATTAACGATGTCTTTTATACTGAGTCGTTGGTTTTATTCACGCACTGGCCTGCCTTTCTCTCACCAGAGAAATCACGCTTATTACCAAATGTTGAACAACATTCATGCGACAGTCGCGAACAGGAAACACACACAATTTAATCGCCATTTTTTTTTTAGTTTCGTAATAGATTTCGCCACACACAACAGATTGATCTTCAGTCTCTGTCGGTCCATTATGGCCAGGAGACATCGGCTGGTACGTACTTCTCAGTTCAATAAACTTTACAAACAGCCGTATACTTTGAGTTATTTTGTTTTGAACTCAACCAGTTTCGGCAATTCATTTTGCCATCTTCAGGCCCCTGCATAATAAAGGAGTATACATGTAGTAATGTAAGGGTGTACAAATCAAGTTTACAAGTGACAAGTAATCATAATACTCATAATACCGCTTAAACATAAAAATGATGGAAGTATTAGCGTTAAATAAAATCCATGTATACATCCAGCACAATAGACTAAAACATGTGTAGATATTTGATAGTAGCATTAAACCAAGCTTCGCTGTATGTATCCAGCACAATAGACTAAAACATGTGTACAAATATGTTAGTCATAAAACTATTTTACATCACAGATTTACTAGGGAACATGTAAATTCATGAAAAGATCAGTACTAGACAGCGTACAAACAAGAGCTCCGTAGAAACGAAGCTCGTCATTTTTTTAAATAATAAAATCCTAAAAAATTCCTTTAGATGAGAAACCGCCTAGTGTATATTAGTATCAATATTCATTTAAAGTAAAATACACAGTAAGGTATGAATTACAATAGTATGCATATTTACAGCCTAGGAAATATCACGGATGGTAAAACAAGTAGTTGTCACAGCATCAAAAACAACTAAACCCAAAACCCAACGGCAGTCGACATATTAAGAGAACGTATGCATAGCGAACACTATGAACTTTCAGAACTATCTTGTGGCCAAGGTTGTACAGTAAATCGCAATAAATGATATGATTGGTTTCCTTTATATCGCTTAACAGGTCGGCATTCCAAAGTGAAACAAATAAATAAGAAGTTCAGATCCTACTTAAGCAAGGCTAGTCCTCTAAATTCAAAGCAGACCACTTCATACAATGTCACTGGGGGTATAAGGCAATCCTAACACGACCTATGTATAGATGCCAAAACATATAAATACTAAGACATAGCAAGCTGTGTCACGATAGGGAACGTGAGCACTGAAAAAAGTTTAAAGGTAAATGAGAATGCGAAGACCACTATATTGTCGAAGTTGAAGCACATAAAGCGAGTATCATCATCTATCACCATGAGTACCAAAACTCATCTCTATTAAGAACATCATAACATACTCCCTGTACAGAAAAGTAAGGAAAACACTGATTCGCTAATAAACTAACTGGGGGGGTTATTTTAGTTAACGCACTTGCAGCATGCTGCAGGTGAAAAATAAGTCAACAACATGAAATAAATGGGTGTAGCTCCAGCATAAGTTGCATTACGAAGATAGTCACTAGTTTCAGACACCTGTTTCCATTTTCAAACCATCCGTATCGTAAGTAGGACAATACGTACAAAAACCGCCCCTGCAGCGATGAACAAAGCGGCACCATGACCCACTCGACAATAATAAAAAGACCACATAGAGGATGGACATTAGAGAATTCTAAGTTCCCAAAGTCCGTCCTACATGATCTGTTCAGAGAACATTGTTAGGTAACTAAATATCATCAGATTCACATAGCTTAAACGGTTTAAGTAATGCAGGCTACGAAAGTTGTCAGGAACTTGATTTTAATTGGCGTTTGGAGGGAGATCTCGTGGCTATGTAAACTACTACACCTCAAAGTCCGATCAACTGCACCATCATTTCAGTGAGACAAAAAAATTTATTCTTACTATACAGCGTTCATCATAAGAAAATAAGAACAAACCTGATGTAAGCATTACACCATGTATTCCTCCGAATTTGATGGAATGTTACTGGATTTCGTTTCACGTGGAGTGGTAGTCAAGTTGTCTTGAGCATAGTCATGTACGATAATTTTTTTAGGATACATTTTATGCTGTGCGTTACGAGCACATTGACTCATTGATAATACGAGATAGCCTCTTTATTGGCGCATTTACGTAAAAAAAATGTTCAAATGTGTGTGAAATCTTATGGGACTTAACTGCTAAGGTCATCAGTCCCCAAGCTTACACACTACTTAACCTAAATTCCCTAAGCTTACACACTACTTAACCTAAATTATTCTAAGGACAAACACACACACCCATGCCCAAGGGACGACTCGAACCTCCGCCGGGACCAGCAGCACAGTCCATGACTGCAGCGCCTTGCACCGCTCGGCTAATCCCGCGTGGCCGCATTTACGTAACTCGGACAGGACCGGCCAACCAGCTGTTACAGCTAATCTGTTGTAACTCGGGCAGTTGTAGCTAAGACGCGACGAGCAGGAAACAATATAGCTTCGAATGTCATTTAACTTTTATGTATAATGAAATAACATACGGCAAAAGTTCGTCTATATGCTCCTTAAGGGACCAGACGGAAAATATAACATGCCTTCTTTCGCAGCTAACATAGTAGTGTAATGAAAGAGAGGAGTGTTGAATATGACTAAATTAAACACAAAGTAATTTTTCTGCCTGATCCTTCTCTGACGTGAAGGCATATTTCAGGGATGTCACCATATAGTAAAATACTGAAGCGACAGACGGTAAGTCACTCGTCCGGTAACATCTGAATTGCATCGATATCCGAATCCGAGGAATACATTTCAGTACTGGAACTGTCAATCTACCACATTGATACCGAGCCGATCAGTAGCAGAATCCAATAAGTCATTCACTTGCCGCATTTTCTCCTCTTCGCTTATGACATGCTGCTCTGCATCCGCCCAGTGTTCGGTGGTTCCAACTGCAGTTGTACGATAACAACAGTAAAAGTGCAGCGTTTGTACGGTGTTCTCCATACGATGGGATTCATTGTTTACCGTGATTCCACGGCGCTTATCATACTGGTTCGTGTGAGACGGCATCTGTGGTACAAAACAATGCACACAGTCCAAATAAAAAGTACTTAATTTTTCATTTTTGTCTCAAAACTTTAATTTGTAATGTTTCCTTAATTTTTCATAGAAATATGATATTATATGTGTAAATTTGCATGTATTTGACGAATTATATATTTAAATTATGTAGATATTCGAACTGAACGAAAAAAAAATCTAAAAAGTAAAATAACACAGAGGGCTTTGAACCGGTGATTTACAGAACAGCCGATTACTGTTCTCCAACGTTACCGATTTTGCCACGCGTGTCAGGCAGCCGGTAGTGCCGTAACTTTGGCAAATACAGTTGCTCGGAAAACTTCAAAGCCGATTTGCAATGTAAACTTGTGAAAAACATTAATATTAATATATTTGTCGCCACTTTTGACGGTGTTCGACGCTTGTTTCGCTATGGAGCAGGAAGCAGCTTCAGCCAGTTTTCCAGTACCTATATTAACAGCGCTACAATCAATGCACAGAGCTATTATAGACAGCGATTGTACACGATTTTTGAAATAAAAAATTGTTAGCTACTGTTTGGTTAAGAACAACTTTGATGGCTGTTAATACATTAGAATATGTTGAGGTATCATTCACAGTAACACTGTAATAAGAAATCTAATACAAAAGTAGGACCTATTTTCAAGAGTGTAACACCACCAGTGTACATGTGCTACGGCTGTAGACAAAGCATCACGTTTGTTTACATTAGGTTTATTTTTAATCTGAACGAAGTACAGGTTAAAAATGGTTCAAATGGCTCTGAGCACTATGGGACTTAACTTCTAAGGTCATCAGCCCCCTAGAACTTAGAACTACTTAAACCTAACTAACCTAAGGATAACACACACATCCATGCCCGAGGCAGGATTCGAACCTGCGACCGTAGCGGTCGCGCGGTTCCAGACTGCAGGGCCTAGAACCTCTCGGCCACCAGCGGCCGGCGAAGTACAGGTTAATAAGTGGTACCTTCTGCATCACAAGTTGTTTAGGAAGTCGGTGGTAGCTCATGCTTGTCTTCAAATAGTGTCAGCTCATGCCGGCATGGTGCTACGATCAGGAGGCCTTGCGTAATTTGGTGATTCCATTTACTTCCGCCATTCACTGCAAGAAGTTATTGTCGTTTGCTCAGCGGCTGGGGACTTTATTTCATCACAATTCAGCCAGCTTCCTAGAAACATTTATTAATTATACATTAAAATCTTCCTCAACATTCAGGCTATATATTAGTGAAAACTGTAGGTCTTGAGATTAGCCCGAACATGCAGAAAGAAACCGCAACGGGGAAATTTAATTCATACAGTATACATGTAGATTCAGCGGGTAGATCAAAAAGTGGAAACGCCACAAAGACATTACCATACATAATACGGTGTAGGAAACCGTTGGCGCGGACCGATGTGGCCGAGCGGTTCTAGGCGCTTCAGTCTGGAACCGCGCGACCGCTACGGTCGCAGGTTCGAATCCTGCCTCGGGCACAGATGTGTGTGATGTCCTTACGTTAGTTAGGTGTAAGTAGTTCTTAGTTCAAGGGGTCTGATGACCTCAGATGTAAAGTCCTATACCGCTCAGAGCCATTTGAACCATTTGAACCAAACCGTTGGCATTCAAATCAGCTTCCACTGTTATCGGAATGGTACTGTACGATTTTCAAGGGAATCTTGTACCATTCTTCTTACGAAACAGTGGAAATTTCACGGAGTGACGATGGATGAGGCTACAGATCACGCATTCTCTCCAAAGTAGATCACAACTGGTCAGTCATAATGAGATCTGGCGACTATGGTGACCAGGGGAGACGCGATAAATCATTCTCGTGTTCACAAAACCAGTACTGGGCGATGCGAGCTGTGTGAACATAGCGTCACCATTGCAGATGAAACATTGTGCCATGGAAGGGACCTGGTCACGCAAAAGGGTCACTTAATCCTTTGCAGTAATGCTACCTAGGCCAGTAATCATGAGGCACAGGTAGTACAATGATATGGCTGCCAAATCATCGCCGAAACTACGCCATGTTTCACTATTGGGAAGTACATTCGAACAGAAGCTGGGAACTGCGTGAAACAAGACTCATCCTACGAAATGAGAATCTTCCATTGCTGCATAGTCCATTACCACGTTTACCAGTTACTGGTATATACATCTCTGACGAGTGTTTGTGGAATTGCAGCTCATTCTGTAAGTCCCTGCTTACTGAACACCCTTTGTTTTTTTTATGTTGCTGACAGGATCGCGAGTGCCACATTCAGTTCTTCAGTCACTTTATCAGCTGTCGTGCTCTTATTTTTCGTCACAATCTTCTTCAGTGATGTCTATCACAACAACTCAATACACATTTTCACCCACATTGTGACTTAGCAGATGATGTTTCTAAATGGTTAAAATGGCTCTAAGCACTATGGGACTTAACATCTGAGGTCATCAGTCCCCTAGGCTTAGAACTACTTATACCTAGGACATCACGCACTTCCGCGCCCGAGGCAGGATTCGAACCTGCGACCGTAGCAGCAGCGCGGTTCCGGACTGTAGCGCCTAGAACTGCTCGGCCACAGTGGCCAGCAGATAATGTTTGTCCCGCTTTTACTGTATGAGGTATAAATCTTCAACACGATTTCGGCTGCCTTGGTTACTATCAATTTGCCCACGTTCGAATTCACTTTGCTCCGACTTAATGCACTGACATGCACACAGTAAAAAATTGACGTTTGACAAGTATTGAGAACATTGCACAGGTACCGTTCGTGATAAAAGTAAATAAATACAAAAATAACAGCGCGACTTGCAGTCTCGACTGGCATCTGCATCTAGGGCTTTTCACGTTGTTTGCATATTTTTGTCCAAGGCTTTCAGTAGTGCGTGGAATTACACGTTCTAATTTTGTGAGGTTCCACTCCGAAGGAAATCTTTTGCATCTGTAATTACACACCATACCAGTCTGATAATTTTACATACAGCCTTGGTGCAATTTTAAGGGAAACCAGTTTATTTACTTCAGGAGACGTGACAGAAATTTGTATGTCAGTGAGAATAGTCACCTTCTGTGTACGCAGATGCAGACTGCGAAACATCCACTTCTGTATCCACCACTTCTAAGATTCGGTGACCCGCCCGCAGAGACCCATCGGAAACAGTGGGCAACGAAAGATGAACCAGAGCTCCAGTGAAAGCGGCGAGGCTCCCTCTCAGACTGGGCGCAGGGTGTTGATGTTTGCGCAGTTTGCCAGAACTATTGTGCTCCCGGCAGCAAGTTGGTAATCCAGCTTCCGTCGTCACTCCCATCCCCCCCGGTAACCACCCCCACCCCACCCTGATGCTGTAGGCGCAGCTCCTGCCGACGTATTAATGGACGGCGCGCGGATTAACGCCAATTAGCGCAGCGGGGCTCCCGTCTAATGAGGCGCAGACAGCTGTGGGCCCCTGATAAGCCGACAGCCACTGCCGCCAAATGCGTTGGCAATTTGCGAACTTTTATCGTAATTAAGCACGGGTGACAGTTTGCAGAGCTGGAACTCGTGTCATTGACGCCAATTTTTTTGATCAGATACGTACTTCCTGTTGCACAGGGCTCATCGAAACTTAAAAGTACAGTTATACAGTCGGTGGAGCACCCAGAAAAGAGTATTTCTAGATTTAGAGCCATTGGTCGACAATGAATATTTTAGACGGTACAAAGTCGCGTGACGGATGTATCGTGAGAAACTTAAAAAAATTTACTTTCTTTTCCAGCCTTTCAGTACCACCCATGTCCCTTCGTGCATGAAGCTCGACAATCTTCTGCCTCTGTAATCTTGCGATTGGTCTGTGTTCTTTGCCACAAGAGTCCTTTGCGGATGCGATCTCTAGACATTGCTTCCAGCCTTTAGTGCTTATGGTAGAGGGCTGTGTATTCCAGGTTCATTTCACGAGTTCTTATGAGCCAGCACCAGCCGGTATGAAGGGCCGCAAAGCGATACGAACTGGCAGGTGTCGTGCAAAATGCTCCCTCGTTGTGTGTACTGTTTTGCGTACAATTAGTAATGCAACATACTTTTTTTTCTGGAAGCGGGTTGGTTTTATTCAGGTGCCGGCCGGTGTGGCCGTGCGGTTCTAAGCGCGTCAGTTTGGAACCGCGTGACCGCTACGGTCGCAGGTTCGAATCCTGCCTCGGGCATGGATGTGTGTGATGTCCTTAGGTTAGTTAGGTTTAAGTAGTTCTAAGTTCTAGGGGACTGATGGCCTCAGTAGTTAAGTCCCATAGTGCTCAGAGCCATTTGAACCATTTTTTATTCAGGTTTCCAATACATGACATTATTCCCCACACTTTTGGCTACGATATCCTGTTTTTCATCGTAATCTCCTTTCGGTACGACGGGTTTAGAACACCTTACTTGGAGGGCCTATAAGCCAGCATGGTACTACTCTGCTGGCCGACGTTTGAGCCACCATCTTGCTGCATCAGTAGCCTCTCGATCACCCACGTATTACTTTCATCAGAGTACATCCTTTTGGCCAAACTACTTATTTTTTATGGTCGTCTATTAGGGGGCAACTAACCCCGCGGGCACACCTGTGACTACCCCAACTTGTGGACGGCTGAGTCGGCGCTACCAACAGAGAGATCCAGTTTAGCAGCAAAGTGTCTGATTGTGATCCGTCGATCATCTCGAATTAGAGTGTCCACGTGTCCAACACTGCCGACGTCACTGGTGTGCGTGTGGCCGGCTACTATGCAGGAGACTGGACAGGTCTGCAGACCTTGCTTCGAGAAACACTATTGAGAAAATTTAGGGAACCGGCATCTGAAGCTGACTGCCGAACCATTCCAGTGACGCCAATATACGTTGTGCGTAAGGGCCACGAAGATAAGATACGAGAAATTAGGGCTTATACGGAGGTGTACGGGCAGTTGTTTTTCCTTCGCTCCATTTGCGAGTGGGAGGGGAGGGGAAATGACAAGTAGTGGTACAGGGTACCCTCCGCCACGCACTGTACGGTGGCTTGCACAGCATCTATGTAGATGTAGATAATAGACGCCTCACCTAATGGATCTCCTTGTTTTTGTTCACTGCCAGGTCTCTGTAGCTATTCTGTAAGGGCCTACGAATGCGTGCGGTGGTATGGTTTTCTGCCAAAAGAAACTCAATGACAGCTGTCTTCTTGGAACGCACGTCCGTTACTGACCCCATTTTGAAGACCACATATTGCGCCCCGACAGAACTCAAATTCCTGAAACTATAGGAGCTTAAGCGGGAATATTACACGATATCCAACAACAAATTCAGCATTTTTCCAACCGCAACTGGTCGAGGGAAAGAAATATGTTGCATTACTTATTGAATGCCCCTTGTACTGAGAGCTAAATTTCAAAAGTGGATTTTTTTAAAGATTTGTAAAACCAAACTATGCGGCATTACATGTATGTTAGCTGAACACTGATCATAGCGACATAGTGTAGGAAATGAAGAAATCATCGGGCGTCGATACGTATCGAACTTAAACATTCCAGCCTTTACGTGCCACGAGTCATTCTCAAATTACACTCATGAGAGGAAACATTATAAACACTGCCACCCACGAGACTGCCGACACTTGATGCATGTAAGAGGATTGAACACCCATGGCAGATCATTCTAGCGAAGACTCAGGGCGCAAATGACGACACTTACTGACGTAAGAGACTTTGACTTTAGCTTTGACTCGGTGTCTGGGAACGGCCATCTCGGAGATGATGAGGTTGGTCAGATGTCCAAGTGCTAAAGTCATGAGAATTCATGGAAATTATAGAAATCGGGGAAAAACCTGTGTAGGAAACAAGGTTCCTTGAAATCTGGAAGTGGCGCAAACGCGTTTGCGTCACCTGGCTTCTGTATCTGCAAAGGATTGCTTTACCATCCTCAGTGTTGTAAAATACGTATCTTCTTCTTATTTTCTTTCGTAACTTACACCAGTAGATCGCACCCGTGGACTACGGGGACGTCTTTAATTCATAATGAAACCGTCATCGGTCCCGGGGTCAAATCCCACTGCTGCGTAAATGTTGATTGATAATCAGCATTGCCGGCCGAAAACTTACGTTATAAGAAGTCACGTCTCATTCTGCCAACGGCCTTGTCAAGGAGGGTGGAGGAGTGGACAGAGGTTTAGGGCATTCTCTTGTCCTACAGGTGTGAAACTGCCCCTAAAGGTGGAAGAATTAGCAATGATCAACGGCATGAGGATGCAGAAGACAATGGAAACCACTGCATTAAGACACGTAACGTGTATCTACTGGACACGTGACCTGTAATTGAAGTGTCATGATGAACTCTCCATTGGCAAAAGATTCCCAAACAATCCCCCATTCGGATCTCCGGGAGGAACTGCCAAGGGGGAGGTTACCATGAGAAAAAGATTTAATAATCAACGGAAAGACAACATACTACGAGTCGGGGCGTGGAATGTCAGGAGCTTGAACGTGGTTGGGAAACTAGAAAATCTGAAAAAGGAAATGCCAAGGCTCAATCTAGATACAGTAGGGGTTAGTGAAGTGAAGTGGAAAGAAGACATGGATTTCTGATCAGACGAGTAAAGGGTAATATCAACAGCAGCAGAAAATGGTATAACGCGAATAGGAAGGTAGGGCAGAGAGTGTGTTACTGTAAACAGTTCATTGATAGGGTTGTTGTTATCAGAATCGACAGTAAGTCAACATCGACGACGATACTTCAGGTATACATGCCGACTTCACATGCTGAAGATGAAGAGATAGAGAAAGTGTATGAGCATTTTGACAGGATAACACAGTATGTAAAGGGATATGAAAATCTAGTAGTCATGGGGAACTAGAATGCAGCTGTAGGGGAAGGAGTAGAAGAAAAGGTTACAGGAGAATATGGGCTTGGGACAAGGAATGAGAGACGAGAAAGAGTAATTGAGTTCTGTAGCAAGTTTCAGCTAGTAATAGCGAATGCTCAGTTCAAGAATCACAAGAGCAGAAGGTATACTTGGAAAAGGCCGGGTGATACGAGAAGATATCAGGTAGATTACATCATGGTCAGACAGAGATTCCGAAATCAGATACTGGCTTGTAAGGCGTAACCATGACCAGATATAGACTCAGAGAACAATATAGCAGTGATGACGAGTAGGCTGAAGTTTAAGACATTAGTCAGGAATAATCGATACTCAAAGTGAGATACGGAAGTACTAAGGAAGCTCTCTAAGGCTATAGATACAGCAATAAGGGATAGCGCAGTAGGTAGTACAGCTGAAGACGAATGGACATTTCTAAAAAGGGCCGTCACAGAAGCTAGGAAGGAAAACATAGGTACAAAGAAGGTAACAGCGAAGAAACCATGGGTAACAGAAGAAATTTTTCAATTGACCGATGAAAGGAGGAAGTACATAAATATTTCGGGAAACTCAGGAATAGAGAAATACAAGTCGCTGATGAATGAAATAAATAGGAAGTGCAGGAAGGCTAAGACGAATTGGCTGCAGGAAAAATGTGAAGGCATTGTAAAAGAAATGATTTTTGGAAGGACAGACTCAGCATACAGGAAAGTCAAAATAACCTTCGGTGACATTAAACGCAGGGTGATAACATTAAGAGTGCTACCGGAATTCCACTGTTAAATGCAGAGGAGGGAGCGGATAGGTGGAAAGAATACATTGAAAGCCTCTATGAGTGGAAGATTTGTCTGATAAGTTAGAAGACGAAACAGGAGTCGATTTAGATGAAATAGGGCATTCAGTATTAGAATCAGAACTAAAAGAGCTTTGCAGGACTTAAGATCAAATAAGGTAAAAGGTATAGATAACATTCCATCAGAATTTCAAAAATCATGGGGGAAGTGGCAAGAAAACGACTATTCACATTGGTGTGTATAATGTATGAGCCTGGCGATATACCGTCTGACTTTCGGAAGAAACATCATCCACACAATTCCGAAGATGGCAAGAGCTGACAAGTGCGAGGATTACCGCACAATCAGGTTGTCAGCTCATGCATCCAGGTTGCTTACAAGATTAATACACAGAAGAATGGAAAAGAAAATGGAGGATATGTTAGATGACGATCAGTTTGGCTTTAGGAAAGGTAAAGGCACGAGAGAGGCAATTCTGACGTTGCGGTTGATAATGGAAGCAAGACTAAAGAAAGTAAAGACACGTTCATAGGATTTGTCGATCTGGAAAATGCGTTCGACAATGTAAAATGGTGCAAGATGTTCGAAATTCTGAGAAAATTAGGGGTAAGGTATAGGGAGAGACGGGTCATATACGATATATACAACAGCCAACAAGGAATAATAAGAGTGGAAGACTAAGAACGAAGTGCTCTATTAAACAGCGTGTGAGGCAAGAATGTAGCCTTTCGCCTGTACTGTTCAATCTGTACATCGAGGAAGTAATGATGGAAATAAAAGAAAGGTTCAGGAGTGGAATTAAAATTCATGGTGAAAGGATATCAATGATACGATTCGCTGATGACATTGCTATTCTGAGTAAAAGTGAAGAAGAATTACATGAGTTGCTGAACGGAATGAACAGTCTTATGAGTACAGAATGTGGATTGAGAGTAAATTGAATACAAACGAAGGTAATGAGAAGTAGCGAGAAACTTAACATCAAGAGTGACTGTCACGGAGCAGATGAAGTTAATCCTGCTACCCAGGCAATAAAATAACCAATGATGGACGGAGCATGGACATGAAAAGCAGACTAGTAATAGCAAAAAGGACATTTCTGGCCAAGAGAAGTCTTCTAATATCAAATATCAGCCTTAATTTGATGAATAAATTTCTGAGAATGTTCATCTGGAGTAGAGCATTGTATGATAGCGAGTCATGGACTGTGGGAAAACCGGATCAGAAGAAAATGGAAGCACTTCAGATGTGGAGCTCCAGACAAATGTTAAAAATTAGGCGACTGATAAGGTAAGGAATAAGGAGGTTCTCCGCAGAATCGGAGAGGAGAAGAATATGTGGAAAACACTGACAAGGAGAGGGGCAGGATGATAGGACATCTGTTAAGACGTAAGGGAATGATGTCCATGGTACTAGAAGGAGCTGTAGAAGGCAAAAACTGTAGAGGAAGACAGAGATTGGAATACATCCAGCAAGTAACTGAGAACTACTCTGCGATGAAGAGGTTGGCACAGGAGAGCAATTCGTGGCGGGGCGCATCAAACCAGTCATACGTCGGTCATTGATTGTTTTACTGCCTGGGTAGCAGAATTAACTTCATCTACTGACTGATGACCAAATAAAAAAATAGGCATAAGAAATTCTGTTGGTTTTAATAAATGTTCATGTCGAGTGAAATCACGTTTCATTCTTTGCGTGGTTAGACTTAAAGCAGCGACGTACGTATGCTGTCGCTCGTCAGTGTGTGATGGCCGTTCTAGCAAAATTCTGCAAGTGCTCGGCAAAATGCGGAACTTGGAACTACAAAGTGTTAACGAGGGAGAAAAGGAAAGTATATCTTTACCTCGAGCTATTCCTCCCACTATAGATGATACTATAGAAAATGCAACAGCGAAGGATATAAGAAAAAATAAAAGTAGTTGCTGTCAGATACGACACTGGTTTGGAAGGGATTGTGTTTACAGATATCTATCCACTGATGTACTAATACTTGCAGTTACGAGAGAACCTTACACCATGATCCGACCGTTTAGACGCAGTTACAAACAAAGGAGAAAAAAGATAACCAGAATTCTTTCTCATAAGAAGCGTTGCCTTTGCAGTATTTTATTGCAGTTATTACATCATGTGTACATATTTAGAGTCTTAATTTTATTTACGATCAGAAGGCAGCGGTCCGCCATAGGAGTAAAACTGTACCGAGCACCGTGTACAGTTGAGTGCCACAGCATTTTCGAAGTGCCCCTGGTGTGTCTACCGCTGTGGACGTACTGAGACACACGGTTACTTATCTCTTAACTGTTGTGAAGCGCTAAGTTAGGTACATGGCGTGTCTCATCAAGGCGCGTAGAAAGCTTCCGACCTCCGACGAGTTAATGATGTTGATGGAGAATGGTTCGGAAGGATGTTCGTCAGCAGATACACACTCGGAAGAATAAGGATGTTGAATGATCTTTTTCCATCTAAACAGGGTGATTCGTCGTCTTCACTATCTGCGCTATTACACTGCAGCAGTGTAGTAGCACCAACATCAAGAAGGCTGACGCCACTACCTACAGCTGTGCAGTTCACTATCCTTGGATGAAGGTGCGACACAGCCGGAAGGCAAACGACAAATAAAATAGTAACATACGAATGTAAATGCAAATAACTATCTGACGGATCCTCATCACGTCTGAAAGTTTAGGTAAATTCAGATGACAGATGTCAGTTTTTTCACTTTTTGAAATACAGAAATCGCTGAAAAGTTTTCTCAAAAACAGAATTTACACTTATCATTTAGCCGCAACAGAAGAGAAAACAACTTCAGAATAAACATCTGTAATGGCACAAATGTCTCTGAAACGTATGTATGTTTTTATTGCATAGTTTTTTCCTTACAGCAAATATAAAATAGTTGAAGATGCTCAACAGATCCTTTGTTGAAAATACATTTTTTTAAAAAAAAACTTAGTATTGAAACATCAATATCTCTGAACTCTGCTGCACTTTAATGACAACACGGGGATTATTTTACGAAAATGTGCCAATTATGCAACATCTTTAAAGCATTCTGGGGATACTTCTTATGCATTTGAAATTATGTGTATAGACGAATTTGTTTTTTCAAATTTAACGTACAATGTTGAGTGTAAAACATATGAATACGTAAATAATTCACCACCTTCAATGGAACAGACATCATTGTATAATACTTCAGGCTACTGTTAAAATACACTCCTGGAAATGGAAAAAAAACACATTGACACCGGTGTGTCAGACCCACCATACTTGCTCCGGACACTGCGAGAGGGCTGTACAAGCAATGATCACACGCACGGCACAGCGGACACACCAGGAACCGCGGTGTTGGCCGTCGAATGGCGCTAGCTGCGCAGCATTTGTGCACCGCCGCCGTCAGTGTCAGCCAGTTTGCCGTGGCATACGGAGCTCCATCGCAGTTTTTAACACTGGTAGCATGCCGCGACAGCGTGGACGTGAACCGTATGTGCAGTTGACGGACTTTTAGCGAGGGCGTATAGTGGGCATGCGGGAGGCCGGGTGGACGTACCGCCGAATTGCTCAACACGTGGGGCGTGAGGTCTCCACAGTACATCGATGTTGTCGCCAGTGGTCGGCGGAAGGTGCACGTGCCCGTCGACCTGGGACCGGACCGCAGCGACGCACGGATGCACGCCAAGACCGTAGGATCCTACGCAGTGCCGTAGGGGACCGCACCGCCACTTCCCAGCAAATTAGGGACACTGTTGCTCCTGGGGTATCGGCGAGGACCATTCGCAACCGTCTCCATGAAGCTGGGCTACGGTCCCGCACACCGTTAGGCCGTCTTCCGCTCACGCCCCAACATCGTGCAGCCCGCCTCCAGTGGTGTCGCGACAGGTGTGAATGGAGGGACGAATGGAGACGTGTCGTCTTCAGCGATGAGAGTCGCTTCTGCCTTGGTGCCAATGATGGTCGTATGCGTGTTTGGCGCCGTGCAGGTGAGCGCCACAAACAGGACTGCATACGACCGAGGCACACAGGGCCAACACCCGGCATCATGGTGTGGGGAGCGATCTCCTACACTGGCCGTACACCACTGGTGATCGTCGAGGGGACACTGAATAGTGCACGGTACATCCAAACCGTCATCGAACCCATCGTTCTACCATTCCTAGACCGGCAAGGGAACTTGCTGTTCCAACAGGACAATGCACGTCCGCATGTATCCCGTGCCACCCAACGTGCTCTAGAAGGTATAATTCAACTACCCTGGCCAGCAAGATCTCCGGATCTGTCCCCCATTGAGCATGTTTGGGACTGGATGAAGCATCGTCTCACGCGGTCTGCACGTCCAGCACGAACGCTGGTCCAACTGAGGCGCCAGGTGGAAATGGCATGGCAAGCCGTTCCACAGGACTACATCCAGCATCTCTACGATCGTCTCCATGGGAGAATAGCAGCCTGCATTGCTGCGAAAGGTGAATATACACTGTACTAGTGCCGACATTGTGCATGCTCTGTTGCCTGTGTCTATGTGCCTGTGGTTCTGTCAGTGTGATCGTGTGATGTATCTGACCCCAGGAATGTGTCAATAAAGTTTCCCCTTCCTGGGACAATGAATTCACGGTGTTCTTATTTCAATTTCCAGGAGTGTAGTAATACGCAGATAATCTTATTCCTGTGAAAGGATACTTTTTTGTGATGGTGACTGTGTGTAGGTGTCGTACTGTTTCTCGACTCTGGAAGGATTGCTATTGAGAAATTATCTGTATAGACGAATTTGTTTTTTCAAATTTAACGTAAAATGTTGAGTGTAAAACATATGAATAACTCAATAATTCACTACCTTCGATGGAACAGACATCAATTGTATAATACTTCAGGCTACTGTTAAAATAGTAATACGCAGATAATCATACTCCTGTGAAAGGATACTTTTTTGTGATGGTGACTGTGTGTAGTGGAAAGGTGTCGTACTGTTTCTCGACTCTGGAAGGATTGCTATTGAGAGGAAACAATAGCAAAACAAACGAAATCGAACTGAAGTTTTATTACTAATCAAGTAAACCGTAATTACGTAAAAGGAAACGGTTGCCAGCGTAATTGGGCAAAGCTGTACAGAGTACTAGCATGGTTCAGACTTGGGGTTGACTTTACTTGATACTGAACTTCTATTTTTCTAACAAGATACAAGACAGTAGCACAATTTAACAAGTAGTGACCAGTGATTTGACTTGGACCACACAGGAGGAGTATTAACATGTTTGGGCAACAACTGGATCTCAATTAACGCTTACGATCTATACATTACAGTAGAAAGATAATAATAATTATAGGTAAATGATTACTAATGGTGGAACGCTACTGACTTGAACAAGAGGTTAGGAAATAAATATTGAAATAGTTATGAAGTAATTGTATTTTTTGCGCTGATCATTATTTGTATTGTCAAGAAACTTTCTTATTTACCACAAGTCGAACATGTAAACTTGGATACAGTATAGTTTCAACATTTGGAGGGAGTTGCTTATTCGTGATTGCTCTTATTGTAACATGACATTTAAATCTGGCTCAACTATTAGCATGGGGACCCAGACACAAATGTATCGGTCGACTCAGATCGAGGATGAACACTTTAGTGACAACATGGTAAACACTGTTAGCTACATAACACATGAAATAGTAAACACTATTATTTCAGTAAGAAGAATCTTTGAACTCAATACTTTAAATCTTCACTTAGTAATTGCACTCGGATGAAACTTTAACTGTCCATTTACGAAAAGTGTCTCAGAACTCATGCTCACTAAACAACTATGTACTTTAAAATTCCAAGAAGTTTATTGCCTTTTGTTAAAGAAGATAATTTCTTTTCATATCAGTAATACGGATACTCTGATTTACTGTAACACTTGGGATAGGATCCCGTCTAGGTAAATGACTAAATGTAATACGGTGGCTGAACACAATGTTTACAGAAAACAAAATTACTATCGAAAACAAAATCACATAACTGGTCCATGCTGTTATACAGTACTCAGCTGATAATTTGAAGGTGGTGGCAGCGTCGATCTCCTGTGCTGTTCAAAAAATGAGTCAAAAGTATCTACGGCTCTTCCCGCGTAACAAGCTCTGAAAATTCTCTTATTAGCGTCGGATTATCGTAGTACAGAACCAACCAAAGTACGCCATGAATAATAAGCTTAATTACTTCCACGTCCGAGGCTATATTATATAATCCTGCAGTTCTTCTCACCTCTTTCAGTTCACAAAATGCTTACCCTTTGCTTGCTATCCACCTACTGAGCTATGCACAAAGGAACACTGCAGCTCAACAGCCACTTCCACCTTTTCAAATCTCGCCTGGTTAGTTCCGTTGCGGAGAGAATTCTCTCTAAGTTTTACATGATTAGAAAACTGCTTTCTTTTTGCACGAACCAGTATAACAATTAAAATTTTAACTTTTACATTCCTTTAAAGCAAATTACTTCTGAAATTACATTTATAAATTAATTAAAAATACATAAATTATCATAAATAATGAATAAAACATTTACATGGATATTACATCAAAGGACATGATTATACAGAAACCACCTTAAGGAAAAACAGTCATAGAAGTTAGGTAACACCATTATAGGTACTATCGATAATGGTGTCACAACTAAGTCGAAATTGTTCCGAAGTGAAATACTCAAAGAATAACAGCTACAATCCGTAAAGAAATACAAATAAGATACACGCTATGATAAACACCTAAAAGATTAGCTTGAACTGAATTTCGTGAAGAGTTAAAAATGCACAATCGATTAACACAACAGATGGTAAGAACAAGTGCAACAAGGGATATCGAGAAGTCCCATCTCACAAGGGTTTCTGCAGGTCCACTGCAGGTATCAAAATTGACGTATTATAATGTTTCCGATACATTTTAGACCTAAATGTAGATGTACTATCGAAGCATAACATACAGAGTCATAGAAATCAAAATGAAACCTAAGGGTAAGATAGAGCAAACAGTTGCAAAAATACTGCTGTCAACATATTCAGAATACACAGGTTTTATACCATTTATGTTTACAGGAAAAATAAATTACTTTACACTCATGGTGCCAAAACTCTGTTGAATCATGTAGAGGGCAAACACAGTTAATATAATAAGCAACGACTGGCACACAAGTAGGAAAAGAAAATGATAACAGCAGACAGGTTCAGTAAGTTCTCCTTCCCCTGTCACAGCGTTCAGTCGTCGGGAAAGCTTCCTTCTATCTTTTCTTGTAGTGTAGAATGTCTTCTTTTTCATGTGGCTTTGTCCCGTAACTGCCCAGGGTCGTCATGGTTATTTAACGGATGTGGCATTGTTAATTTATGGGGTAGCCATATGCCCTTTCTATCGCCACCCCCTGAACCCCCGGGACGGAATATGTGTACCTACCTGTATTCTTATTCATGTGAAAGTTAGCGGAAGTTTTCTCTAAGTCTTTCAGAATCCGGGAACTGAGGCGAGACTTGGGTACCAGCGCTATACCGAACTAGTGGGATGGGCGAAAGAGCCTAAAAATCATACCTAGGATGGCGGACCGTCGTCGCTAAACCGCCGGGCATCATTCTGTCCGGTGCTGTTGTACTTCCCTGTGAGGGAAGCTGAAGTTTAAAACACCCGGTGATCCATGCTGATTTTTCTCGCGGTGAAGACTGATTTTCTTTAAATTCTTCGAAGAATTCCAGATACTTGGTGCCACGATTTCAGACGAATTCAAGATGCATGACAAAATCACTTTAGTCCATTAAATTTCGGGCATGCAGCCGCGCAATAAATTTTTTTCTCCACTGATATTTCGGCCGTGTATCGTCCGGCCATCCTCAGAGTGAGTCACAAGGCTGACGACAAGATGCCAAGCACGGCCTTAAACTCTCCACCGCGGCGGTACTGTGCATGCGGGTCACAGATGCTGGTCGGCGGCAAAGCAATACGCTTACACATGCGCCGCCTGTGGCGAAGGCGTACAGACATTCGATTCGTTTATCGATGTATGATCGGCGGCGGTGACACCATGACGACTTATCTGCAGTTTAATTACCCCAAGAGCCGGATTCCATGCTTCGTCATAATTAATATCATTGTCTCAGTTTACTAAATTATTAGGTAATCTAAACTCTATAGCTTCTTTGAAGACAGATTCCCAAAAGGAAGAGGTGGACGTTAAAATATCCACATCACTGTAATTTATTTAACATTCACCTCTTCCTGAAGATTTTAACATCCACCTCTTCCTTTTGGGAATCTGTCTTCAAGGAAGCTGTAGAGATTAGATTACGTAGTAATTTAATCATTAGAGATATTGGTTTTAATCTGGACAAAGCATGGAATCCGGCTCATGCGGTAATTAAACTGCAGAGAAGTCGTCATTGTGTCACCGCCGCCGATCATACATTGATAAGCGAATCGAATGTCTGTTGCCTTCGCCACAGGCGGCGCACTTGTGAGCGTTTTTCTCTGCCGCCGACCAGCATCTGTGGCCCGGATGCGTAGTACCGACGCAGTGGAGCATTTAAGGCCGCGCTTGGCTTCTTGTGGTCAGCCTTGTGACTCACTCTGAGGATGTCGGACGATACGCGGGCGAAATATCAGTAGAGGGAATTTTATTTGCGCGGCTGCGTGCCCGAAATTTAATGGACTATTCATTACGTCGCGAAAAGGTGAAAATGCTCAGAAATGCCTTAGATCAACGCAGATATTGCCTATAGATTTCGGATCACAATTGGTGTACTCTAGTCTCGGCTAAAAGTATACCTGATTTTTTCGAACAACGATATGTTTGTCCTGGCTTTGATGACAGTAATGATTATAATGCCCATAATGATAATTTCACCTTCCAAATTGCTGTCACAGCTTGATGTTCTGAAAAATATTTTCATACTCACGCATAAGGCATAAAAGCGCAAGAGCTTCACGTCCCATAGACCAAATTTTACTATGGCAATCACAAAAGGAAGTACCGTAAGATAAAATTCCATCATGTCGACGCACGCCCGTCTCAGCGCCACACTACTAAAGAAAAACATCATTCACGGGGCCTCAGACGAGTCATCACTTTAAATTACGTCGTAAATTCGTTCTTTATCTGTATTCTCTTGTCAAGAGCCGGGTAATGAATTTAGTATCGGATCAGTGTTAACTGGCTCCTACAGAAAGTGACTGCGAAAAAAAAAAAACATCAAAAGAGAGTCCTGTATAATCATGATTCGTGGTGATCTTGATTAGTTAATTCCTGAGGGAGAGTCACAACGTTATCTGTGGGTAATGCTTTCCTGAGTTCCCCATCCCACAGTAAGTTACATAATGGTGAATGTGGAAACACTGAATGTAGCTACGGTTTAACGTCTAATGGAGTGGCTGACTACATTGACTCCTCCAATCCCTTGGATCTAGAAGGACAAAATCCAGCTCTCTTCACTGACAAATTTTCAGACAAGGAGACCTTGGTAGTGTTGATCAAACTTCTGGCATATCCCGACGTCAGACCCATTTAATGAAAGGAGAAGAATCTTAAATTTAATTAGCTTTTCTATAACGAGTTTTTTTATGTAGGTTTGTTTCAGCTTACTGAAAAATGGACAATGAAAAGTATAAAGGAAGGAAATTTGTGGCAAGACGTGAAACTTTAATCGGAAACGTGAAGAGGTACAATGTTTACAGCAATAAACAAATATTAGGTGTAGTGAGGTCCAAGTGTTTTCCGCAGAAACAGGTGTGGAACAGATCTTGGCTTAATCATAGACGATATCGGAAAAATAGTACATACAAATCTAACATGCAAAGTTCTTCTTCCTAAAGTTTCGAAAGAAGTTCGACACTGCACTTCATTGTCTTCACAAAAATTTCACTCTTTCGCTAAATGTTAGAGTTATAGAACCCACTACTTTATAGTGAAGGACAATGTTCAATAGAAACGAAAGTAACGCCTTGTAAACAATAAGAAAGCGTAATGTTCTCAACATTCATAAACTATTTCTCAAATTTCGACGTCGATGTCATTAAATAAGGACGTCACAGTAAAAACATTGTTAACATGACACCATTCCACATATCCAAGTTGCGAAATCAAAAAGAATCCGCTACAGTACGGTATGGGACGACAGTATGAGCAAGAGTAATTCGGAATTCATCATTCTCGGCATACAAAGCAAATGGCAGGTCACAGCCTTCACAGCGTGTCACAATATATACTACATACCGACCTCAGGCAACACGGAATTCACTGTTTTTCGTTCCATAAAAATGCTACTGCGAATTTTATGTGAGAGGTGATTTGTTTGAATGCTTTCAATCTGAGAGAATTGGCATGACGCCACTAAATGGAAAGTTGTTTCCATTCAGGACTGACATATGAAATACACATTTCACTGTCGGTGACATAACGTGGAAAAAATCTCGTCCGTCCCCTTCACTCTCGTTAAAAGCGACCCAGATGAAAAACTTGTCAATCACTGCCTACTGTCAGCATCTGCAAACATTTTGGGAACACGTCATGGTAGATAACTCAGCGTGTCGTGCCGAGACAGAAGAACGTCCTATTCCTAGGCAGGAACAATGTTGCTTTTGAAAGCTACAAACATTAAAAATGAAAGTTACTGCTCCTAAGGTCACGATTTTCTCTTTTATACTCGCAGAATCGAAATGCCCCAACAATCTTGATGCAGCTCGCCACGAATTCCCCTCCTGCGACAACTTTTTCATTTCATAGTAGCACATACAACCTACGCCCTTATTTATTTGCTGGATGTATTCCTATCTCTGTGTTTCTCTACAGATTTTATCCTCTACAGCTTCCTCTAGTACCCTGAAGTTAATGCGTGATGTCTTAATAGATTTCCTCTCATCCTTTCCTTTCTTCATATCATTGTTTCTCCCTACATTTCTTTCCTCTCCGATTCTTCGGAGAACCTTTTCATTCGTTACCTTATCAGTCCATCTAGCGTTCAACATTCTTCTGTAACAACACGTCTCAAGTGCTTCGATTCTCCTCCGTTCTGGTTTCCCCAGAGTCCATGTTTCACAACCATACAATTCTGTGTCCCGGACGTACATTCTCATAAATTTCTTCCTCAAATTAAGACCTGTGTTTGACATTAGTACACTTCGCTTGACCAGGAACACCCGTTTCGTCAATACTATTGTTTTTTAAGTCCTACTTGGCCACCCTTCATGAGTTACTATGCTGCCTAGGTAGGAGAATTCCTTAACTTCATCTACATCGTGGTCACTAGTTTTGATGTGAGGTTTGTCACTGTTCACGTATCTGCTACTTCTCTTACTTCCGTCTTTCTTCAATTTATCCTCAGTCCTTATTCTTTACTCATGAGGTTGTTCTTTCCATTCAACAGATAAAACTCTTCTCCACTTTCTCTGAGGATACCTTAACCAACGTTTCCTATCCTCTACCATCGTTTACATTTCAACTCCACGTCCTCTGTTAATAAGTGACATACGGCAGCAAACATCCTGTCACATGAAGACCCTGGTTTCTTGTGGTGCTTCTGCACTCTCACAGGCAGCTGCGATTAACAGACGATATTACGGTACACCTCTGTTCGACGTGAGTTTTCTATTTAACTTTGTGTCGTAATGACTTGCTGCGTAAGACCCTTATTGACAATGTTCCAGTGATACAGAGCTACGTACCTTGCCGGTTGCAAGTTTCTTGTGTGTGCGTGTGGGATGATGGAAAGGGGAGGAGCGAGGGGGAGGGCGGGTGGCAGCACCGGCACGTCCACCTTGTCACGAATACGTGGCGGAGTTCTGTGACGTTCGGACTTCTGTCCTATGCTGTGGCCATTATACATTGTCGCCCAAGAGTATGTGCCGCTTGTCCCTGATCGGCGTAGTCTGGAGATCGAGTACAACAAGCGCTGTATGCGTACGATACAGCGGTGTACTGACAAAGCGTGGAAGTCGCGGAATGGAGTGGTGGCTTCAAACTGCTCCCACACTCCGGGGGATCAGGAGAAAAGAGTGCCCGCCGGAGTCGCCGAGCGGTTCTAGGCGCTTCAGTCTGGAACCGTGCGACCGCTACGGTCGCAGGTTCGAATCCTGCCTCGCGCATGGATGTGTGTTATGTCCTTAGATTAGTTAGGTTTAAGTAGTGCTAAGTTCTAGGGGACTGATGACCTCAGATGTTATGTCCCATAGTGCTCAGAGCCATTTGAACCATTTGAGAAAAGCTTTGGACCGAATAATGCTATTCTGCCAACTGCTTAATCCCTCATCAACGCTGCCGTAACGTTTCTGCATCTTTGTTTTCCAAGATCCTAACAACGCTGTATAGGAATTTGCAGCGATAGCTATAACCAGAGAACCTTCGTTAATGTAACACAAAGTCACCTCGAAAAAACATTTTTACATTTCGACAACAGCGTTTGACACTTCAACAAAATTCTGTAGCTTCATTTTTCATTCACAGTGGTCACGAGTGGGAGCTGCTGATTGTGGCCAACTAGCCACGAGGTTTGCCAATACACAATGGAGAAACTAAACAAGATAATTAACCCAAAGGATATTTATTGGGGGATCTGCTTATATCTATTGCGGCACTATATCCAATCGAACAATGCTTGTATACCTTGCTCATCTAAAATGAGACGTATCGCCTGGTTCTGACTTAAGTTTTCTGGCGGGTTTCCTTAATTTTAAATCAACAGCAGAACTTGCTTCTCTCTCCTCCCCCAAATTATTCTTAAAAAGAATCTCCTGCTCCACTGACAGGTCACTAAGATTTGGCGGAAAAGAGCTGAACTCAATAGTCGATCTCAAAAAGTTCTGATAGAACGGAACGTAAAAAATAAAATAAACAATAGCACCTCAAACAGAAAGCGCTCTCAGCGTGGAAATTGTTGCTCCCAGGTAGTCTGTGAACTCGTGAATTACCGCTATCAGGGAAGTGACGTGGTAGGGCTAGGCCCCTTTAACTAACATCATTTATTCTTGAACAACAGCATTTATTTTTATATATTTGTTTGCTAACAAAAGGTCCCATTTGAAGAGCAGCTGAGAAAATTTAAGTTAGTATGGCGATGCTAACATAAAGGCTTTCGAGAGACCGCTTTTGAATTACAATAATAATACCTTCAGTTCGAGAAATATAACCTTAACAGTATTGGCCTTTTTAAAAATTTTAGACTAAACAGTTTTAAATAAACCAGCTAATTAAGAAATTTAAACAATTCTAGATAAATTCCTCAAAATGTTAGGCAAACCCCAAAAAGTTAACACCAAAAGATTTACAATAAACTTGGAACAAGGATAAATTGTGTATTAGACGTTAATTGAAACTTCTTGTGCGAAGCCAGCAAAGGCTCTTGGCCAACAGCAAAATTTCATTTACAGTGCAAGTCAGATAACGTAAGATATTCAGCTTGAGCACAGATATCCAGGACGGGCGATTGTAAACAGCAAGACCCACTAGGAAATGTTCGAGAGCCGTGCACACGACCGCTAGTAAGCCAGGCCAATGCACCGAGGGGTCGCCGACACAAAACACTGCCCCGGCAACTTAGCAAGTGCTTTTAACAACAAGGAAGATAAGTGTACTGGTTACACTACAAGTAAAGTTATGGATTAATCATGATTACAACTGGAGACCGTTTACAGTAAATTGATAGGGCCTAGGAAATAACTGTAGCACATATATCGCCTTATCTTTTGATTTCTTTGACTGAGAGACTTAAATTATTTACACTATCAAGGGAATGTAGTTTTTTGTACTTGACATAAATTTCAACTTGATACCTCTACGCCGGCCGCGGTTGCCGAGCGGTTCTAGGCGCTTCAGTCCGAAACCGCACGACTGCTACGGTCGCAGGTTCGAATCCTGCCTCGGGTATGGATGTGTGTGACGTCCTTAGGTTAATTAGGTTTAAGTAGTTCTAAGTTCTAGGGGACTGATGAGCTCATATGTTAAGTCCCATAGTGCTCAGAGCCATTTGAACCAATTTTTTTAAACCTCTACCCGTTTCTGAGATGAAGGGATCTTAATAGTCGGACAGGCAGATAGTCAGAGATGGACAGCTAAGTGATCCTATATAGGTTTGGTTTTTACCGAGTGTGTTTACGGAACCCTAACAAATTACCATCTTTAACCGTATTAGAGTGTTTTCTGATCCTGAAACTAGAAAGACAAACAAAGAATGTGGTTTAACGGAAAATATCTGAGCCATTTCAGTTTCTAACACCGTTTTACTGCTTGCCTCTATCACACGAACGGGTGGGCTTAACTTTCTCAAAACATTATGTGCCATTCGGTAATCGGATTAATCTACCACTTTTTTATAATTCTTTGGTTTGTATTCACTACTACTCAGGTATGGCTGTGTAGACAGTGACTGTAGAATATAAGCCATGAAATGAATGGGCTTGTGTTACAGCCGAGGCATTCATAATGTCACACTCTGGTTAAAAACTTTGGGCGTTTACACAGTCTGCTGCACTGTACTCTCAGAGGAATTCCCCTGGCCGTACAACATGCAGACTAGTCTCGTTTTTAGCAGTCACTGTTATCTGGAAGATGCGCTTTAGCTGTGGCCAGTGGTAATATGCGTATTACAAGAGAATCACTGGGTTTCAGGTAGGGCCAAGAGGCAGGAAAAGTAGAGAAGAGAGTGGATGTCGAATGGCTGATGATAAAAGTGTAACATTAAGTGTAATCTTTAAACCGTTAATGTCGAATGGCTGATGATAAAAGTGTAACATTAAGTGTAATCTTTAAACCGTTACAACTGACCACTGCTCCCCTTCCTGACATATTATCCTCTGCTTCTTAATCCTAAAATGGCTGTTACTGAACCATAATAGATCTCTTCTTTAGGGGACGTGTATGTATAGGAGGGGCGGATGGAAGTTGTAGCTTGGGGGGGGGGGGGGGGGAGGAGGACAGCGTCCAGTCATCTGTTTTCAGACTGGCTTCATGCGACCCGTCACCAAATACTCTCCTGAGATATCGTGTACATCGAAACGCCCGAAGTTTTTAACCAGAGTGTGACATTATGAATGCCTCTGCTGTAACACCGTCGTCAATTACTTGCTCTATATATTGCGAAATATTTCTCCCATTCTTCTGTCGTGTACTGTTCCCTATAGTACAGCGGAAGGTATTCCGGGATACGTTGTCGCAGGCTGCAATCCTATCCACTCGTGTAGGTGACATTTCCCTTATGTTCAGTTTCTCTACTCTGCTAGGAACCCCCTGATTTTCTCATCTTACCGGTCTGCTTGTTTTTTAGCGTCTACTGAAACACCACATCCCAAACGTTTAGATGCTCTTCTTTCCCGGTTTTCCCACAGTCAACGATTGACTACCATACACTGCAGCTCTACAAACGTATTAAGGCTGACGTTTGATACTAGTAGACTTTTTTCGGTCAGGAATGTCAACTTTGCCTGTGACGACTGCTAATTATATATTCTTTGCATCATCCGTCGTGTGTTATTTTAGCTCCACAATGCCAGGATTAGTAGCTAACTTCATTTCTATTTATCTTCATTGGACACTTGAGCTGTTAAATTGTTTTCTTTCTTAGGGTTTATGTGCATGGTATTCATCCAAATGGCAGGTGGTATGCCTCCAGTCTCGCAGGTTATACATACTATTTGGGATATTCCTTTAATGGACACTTCCATCAACGATTTTAGTAATTCTCAAGGAATGTTACCTAATGCCTATGATTTGCTTGATCGGAACTCTTCTCTAGTTCTGTCAAATTGTAACTGTTCTACTAGATTCCCCATATACTACAAACCGACACATTTCTCCTCTATCATGTCAGTGGGCGGTTATCCCTCCTCGTAAAGGTTCTCATTCTACTCGTTCTAGTTGAATGCTTTGACATTTTGCGTTTAACAGTCTTGTTCCTTCAGCATAATTCATGCTGACATTTTTATTTTCAGAGAAAGTAATTTGAAATTTTCTGTACGCTGATACTGCCCTTTTTCCATCCATTTCATATGCGACTCGTAACAGTTTACATACAGACATTTAGTTCTAGTCTCCTTGTATTTTCTCGTGGAAAATGTATTTACCTAGCAGTGATCAAATGGCTGCTGCTGCTGGTTCTGGAGATGGTGATGGAAATGATGACCAGTCTTTGATACGAGGCACACAAAAGGAAGGAAATGAAAAAGGGCAGCTAACTCGTTTTTGTCGGGAAAGTTCCAGTTGCCTGACAATAATTCGTGATTACTCATGACAATTCTAACGCCTGGCTGTTTAGTTGTACACATGTACATTTCATTTCCGGATACGGTTTCACGTTGGTGAAGGCACAATGATTAGCTGTTGTTTGTTAATAGACTTAGTTTACAAATCTTGAACTCAGCATTCTTATCGGTCCAATTGGAAGATGTTATGAAATGGATGATTCTCTAAATGTTATTCTCCAAGAAAACCTTCTCCCTCTTACTGAAGAACAACAGGCTTGGTCCCGTATAAGTGATTCAGCTACCAATGTAAGATTGTCAACCTTCTCCACTAGTACTGCAGACAGTCCAACAACCTCGACATGTTTTTACAGCGTACAGTCCAAACTTGAGTTATGGGACACCTGCTATTACTACTGTCTTACTCTCGCAGTAATGAACACTCGCTATTGTCGTGCGACGTGAAGAGTGATTGCGAAGACATTAATCTGGCAATTCTGCGGCAGCGAAAAAGGGACACGTACAAATTGATTCCGCGGCAGAGTAGCGCCGCTGAGGACGTGCTGGAACAATACCCGGCCAGGCATAACTCCCGACCGGACGCGCCCGGCGCGGCGACCACAAAGACGGTAATGAGAGCCGGCACTCTGTCAGTGTCAGCCGATTCTCTTTATTCCCGCTGAATCGCCGGAGGCAATCCGTCACGTAGACGCACGGCCCCTCAAGACCTCTCGTTTTCGGTCCTACAGCCTCTTGAGTTCTCCATTTCTTTTTCCAAAACATTCAAGTGAAAAACGGCGCTACTCATTGCGGCATTAACCAATAACGAATCTGCAGTTAATTTTACTATTATTTTTCGATGATGGGTGTTTATATCATGCACTCAGATTATTACTACTCAAGTTCTAAATGAGTTATTGAAGTCGTCTGATGGCTAGTCTGCTGCGGTGTGCGGACATTTACCACGCCGGAAATTTGCCACGATTTTACCTGCTCCGAAGGGTTGGTTCAAAAAATGGTTCAAATGGCTCTGAGCACTATGCGACTTAACTTATGTGGTCATCAGTCGCCTACAACTTAGAACTAATTAAACCTAACTAACATAAGGACGTCACACACATCCATGCCCGAGGCAGGATTCGAACCAGCGACCGTATCCTCCTCATCGCTTACTGAGCCTTTCCGCTGGTTTACTAACCATAGAACCAGAATCTTCTGGTTTTTCCGCCACATTTCTAGAGACAATTTCGTTGTGCAAACTATTAAATGCAGCTCGCATTTAAATCCGCACCATATTTTGAGCCTCAGTAAAACTTCGCCAATCTTGGAAATTTTGCGTTCGTTTAAATTATACTTGCCTTTTTCGGTGTTCCTGCAGCAGCTTTCTGTCGTGTTTTGTGTACCATGGGAGATCAGTTCCGTCTCATATTTATTTATTTGGTATGAATCCCTCGAGTGCTGTTGATACTATTTCTTTGAACTTAGGCCACTTACGGTCTTCACTTACATAGTTTGGAAAGATTGGAGACTGTCTATTACAAACACGTCAACCGAATTTTTAGCTGCTTTTATAAATAGATATATTTCGCGTTTAGTTTTGGTGAATTTCTTTGTTACGAAATTGAGCCTCGCTATGACTGTGTGTTCACTAATCCCTATATCCGTCGTGATGCTCAGGATTATTTGTGGCTAAGAGGTCAAGTATGTTTTCGTAACCATTTACAATTTGAATGGCCTCGTGAACTAATTGTTCAAAATAATATTTAAGAAAGCGTTTAGAACAATTACGGAACTTGTTTTCTATCTACAATAGGGTCTGAAAATGTATTTTTGTCAACATAAGGAATGTAGTTTGAAGTCACTGCCAACTATAATTGTATGAGTAGGGTACCTATTTGTGATGAGACTCAAGTTTTCTCTGAAATGTTCAGCAACTTTTTCATCTGAGACCGGGGGTCGGTAAAAGGAGAAAGTTATTAATTTATTCCGGCTGTCGAATATAACCTCTGCCCATACTTAGTCACAGGAACTATCTGCTTCAATGTCGCTTGTGAGCTGGAACACACGTTATATTATTTTTCCTTGAGTTGTGCTTCTTGTTTCTGTTGTAGTGCAGATAATTACAATTACGGCTTTTCCCTCCAAAATCCAGGATGCTTTCTCTGTGACCCTGTAAATACCAGAGCTAAACAATGTAGAACAACAACGTACGTTACTAGCATAGCATTCTGTTTTACTTCATTTCCCTATTTCTAACATTTTAAAATTGTATGTCGACGTTAGATGATATTTCAGTCATAGATGTTCTTATCTCAATTTAGTGAACGTATTTTCAGTCATGTTTTAAATATTGTCCCGCTACACTTTATTAACTAATGTTTCGCCGCAAGGGATATCGCATTTTAGAGAGTAAATTAATATAGAGTATTTCGTTCTTCTTTTCAAACATTCAAATAGCCATTTCTTCTTTCCTTACTGTCTTTTGGGCTTGCAGTTGTAGCAATTAAAGTAAGCACAAATGCGTCCATTCGCATTCTCTCTACATCGTTACTTTCCTGTTGCTCCCATGGCGATGGACTGTTTCTATCGCAATCAGTAAGCGTGAAAGAAAGCTGCCGTACACACAGATAGATCTATATCTATACTTGGCAGAACTAATTACATACTGACATAATCGTCGGTATTGCTTTCGTTTCCAAAAAGTTATAAATATTTCGATTTCGGAAAAGAAGCTCTGTATTTGGCCAAGATGTCGAAGAAGGTCCCTTACGTACTGGTTGGATCGAGTAAGATGTGGAGACGGTGGTTTGAAAGCGGACAGAAGTAGTACGACGAAGGGCGTCCCTTACCCGAGGGATCGCTACCTGGCGAATGGGCGAGTGTGTCAAATGTCCGGCGTGGCAAACGTCCGGCATTCCTCTCCTGCAGCTCTCTGCGCTAATGTATACAGTCAAAGCGTCTTTATCATTGCTCAGCCTCTCCAGTCCACACCCAATTGTACCTGCTTACCTTAAGCAAGCCTTAGTCTCTTTCTACAATTTTTACCTCAGCTTACTTCACTCCATCATGAAACAGACGATTCTTGAAGGCATCGGGAAGTTTGCATCAACCAACCCCTTCTTTTAGTCAAATTAGCCCATGCAATTATTTTTTCCCCAATTCAGTTATGTAACCTCTCGTTAATTATATAATATAAACTAAACTAAAACCTCTGCCCGAACAGGTCATGAAGGCCCAAAGATACCCATCGCGCACTGGGTCATTCTCAGCCCACAGGCGTCACCGGATGCGTATATGGAGGGGCATGTGGTCAGCACACCGATCTCCCGGCCATATGTCAGTTTACGAGACCGAAGCCGCCACTTCTCAATCAAGTAAATCCTCAGCTTGCCTCACAAGGGGTTGAGTGCACCCCGCTTACCAACAGCGCTCGACAGAGCGAATGGTCACCCATCCAAGTTGTCGCCCAGTCCGACAGCGCTTAACCTCGGTGATCTAACGGGAACCGGTGTTACTACTGCAGCATGGCCGTTGGCAATTCTATAATACACCCATCTAATGTTCAGAACTGTTACTGCACTGAATAGGAAGGGACAGAAATTTAAAAAAAATTACTAAAACTGATTCACATTTTTGTTTGGCCATGACTGGTTTTATGCAGCCAACTACGAATTCCTCTCCTGTGCAGAACTCTTCATCGCAGAGTAGCACTTGCAGCCTACGTCCTCAATTACACTACTGGCCTTTAAGATTGCTACACCAAGAAGAAATGCAGATGATAAACGAGTATTCACTGGACAAATATATTATACTACAACTGTGATTACATTTTCATGCAGTTTGGGTGCATAGATCTTGAGAAATCAGTACCCAGAACAACCACCTCTGGCCGTAATAATGGCCTTGATACGCCTGGGCATTGAGTCAAACAGAGCTTGGATGGAGTGTACAGGTACAGCTTCCCATGCAGCTTCAACACGATACCACAGTTCATCAGGAGTAGTGACTGGCGTATTGTGACGAGCCAGTTGCTCGCCCACCATTGACCAGACGTATTCAGTTGGTGAGATCTCTGGAGAATGTGCTGACCACCGCAGCAATCGAACATTTTTCGTATCCAGAAAGGCCCGTACAGAACCTGCAGCATGCGGTCGTCCATTATCCTGCTGAAGTGTAGGGTTTCACAGGGATGGAATGAGGGGTACAGCCAGGGGTGGTAACACATCGAAATGTAACGTCCACTGTTCAAAGTGCTATCATTGCGAAGAAGAGGTGACCGAGACGTGTAACTAATGGCACCTCATACCATCACACCGGGTGATATGCCAGTATGGCGATGACGAATACACGCTTCCAATGTGCATTCACCGCGATGTCGCCACACACGGATGCGACCATTATAATGCTGTAAACAGAACCTGGATTCATCCGAAAAAATGACATTTTACCATTCGTGCACCCACGTTCGTCGTTGAGTACACAATCGCAGGCGCTCCTGTCTGTGATGCACCGTCAAGGGCAACCGCAGCCATGGTCTCCGAGCTGATAGTCCATGCTGCTGCAAACATCGTCGAACTGTTCGTGCAGATGGTTGTTGTCTTGCAAACGCCCCATCTGTTGACTCAGGGATCGAGGCGTGGCTGCACGATCCGTTAGAGCCATGCCGATGAGACGCCTCTCATCTTGACTGCTAGTGATACGAGGCCGTTGGGATCCAGCACGGCGTTCCGTATTACCCTCCTGAACCCACCGATTCCACATTCTGCTAACAGTCGTTGGATCTCGATCAACGCGAGCAGCAATGTCGCGATACGATAAGCCGCAATAGCGATAGGCTACAATCCGACCTTTTTCGAAGTCGGAAACGTGATGGTACGCATTTCTTCTCCTTACATGAGGCGTCACAACAACGTTTCACCAGGCAACGCCGGTCAACTGCTGTTTGTGTATGTGAAATCTATTGGAAACTTTCCTCTTGTCAGCACGTTGTAGGTGTCGCCACCGGCACCAACGTTGTGTGAATGCTCTGAAAAACTAATCATTTGCATATCACAGCATCTTCTTCCTGTCGGTTAAATTCCTGTCGCGTCTGTAGCACGTCATCTTCTTGGTGTAGCAATTTTAATAGCCAGTAGTGTATTTGCTGGATGCATGCCAATCCCTGTCTTCCTCTACAGTTTTTGCCCTCTACAACTCCCTCTAGTACCTTGGAAGTCATTTCCTCATGACTTAAAAGATGTCCTATCAACCTGTCGCTTCTCCATATCAGCGTTGTCCACATATTCCTTTCCTCTAAAGATTCTGCGTGGAACCTCCTCATTCCTTATCTTACCAGTCCTCCAAATTTTCAACATTCCTGTGTAACACCACTTCTGAAATGCTTCGATTATCTTCTGTTCCAAATTTCCCACATTCCATGTTTCACTTCCATACAATGCTGTACTACATATGTACATTCTCAGCAATTTCTTCCCTCAAATTGACGCCTATGTTTGATACTAGTGACTTCCCTTGGCCAGGAATGACCTTTTTGCCATTGATAATCTGCTTTGGATGTCTTCCTTGCTCCGTTCGTCATTGATTATTTTACTTCCTAATAAGAAGAATTCCTTAATCTCATCTACTTCGTGACCACAAATGCTGATGTCAATTTTATCGCTCTTCTAATTTATGCTACTTCTTATTGCTTAATACTTTCTTCGATTTACTCTCAATCCTACTCTTTACTCATTAGACTGCTTATTAGACTCAGCAAATTATGCAATTCTTCTTCACTCTCACTCAGTGCAGCAATGTCATCAGCGAATCGTATCATTGATTTCATTTCACCTTGAACTTAATTCCACTCCTGAAACTTTCTTTTACTTCCATCACTGATTCTTCGACGTACAGATTGAACAGTAGTTGGAAAAGACTACCTCCATATCTTACACCATTTGTAATCCGAGTGCTTCCTTCGTGGTCATTCAGTCTCATTATTCTTTCTTGGCTCTTGTACATGTTGTATATTACCCGTCTCTCTCTACAGGTTACCCCTATTTTTCTTGGAATTTCGAACATCTTGTATCATTTTACACAGTCGAACGATTTTTCCTGATCCACTAATCCAATGAACTAGTCTTGATTTTTCTTTAGTCTTGTTTCTAGTAATAACCAAATGTGTTCAAATGTGTGTGGTATCTTATGGGACTTAACTGCTAAGGTCATCAGTCCCTAAGCTTACACACTACTTAACCTAAATTATCCTAAGGAAAACACACACAACCATGTTGTTCAAACAAATTTCGGGCTTGCAGCCGGTCGTCGATCAATACTTCGCACGATATTTCAACTGGGCACCTGCCAGTCATCTTCAGGTGAGCCGTCGCAGACTGGCGATAATATTTCGAACAGACTGACGGCGTCGCCATGGGTAGCCCCCTGTCTCCTTTGGTCGCCAACCTTTTTATGGAGGATTTTGAAGAGAGAGCGCTTGAATCAGCTGCCCTGAAGCCAACAGTTTTTTGGCGGTATGTAGATGACGCTTTCATAGTGTGGCCTCATGGAGAAGATAAATTAATGGAGTTTCTACATCACCTCAACTCCATTCATAGCAACATCCTGTTCACCATGGAAATAGAGAAAGATGGTTGTTTATCTTTCTTGGATGTCCTGGTTCGAAGGAAGAATGATGGTTCTCTAGGGCATTCAGTTTACCGGAAACCCACTCATACTGATTTGGACCTGCAAGCATCGAGTTGCCATCACCAATCGCAAACCATGAGTTTGCTTAAAACACTTGTTCATAGAGCTCATACTGTCTCGGATCTAGATAGCTTATCTCAAGAACTCGCCCATCTAAAGACAGTATTCAGCGAAAATGGGTATTCCAACCGGTGGATTAACAGGGCACTAACAGTTAAAACGAAGAAGCAGGAAGTGAATAAAGAGGAGAACATGCCGGAACAATCTTTAGCTTTTCTTCCTTTCGTTGGCAACACTTCGTTTAAAATAGCAAGAACCCTTCGAAAATTTCAGGTAAAAGTGGTCTTCCGCCCACCATCGAAGATTGCGGACCTTGTGAGATCAGTTAAGGACAATCTGTTACTACGAAAGGCCGGAATTTACAAGACACCGTGCCAATGTGGTATGGCTTACATAGGTCAAACCACACGCACCGTGAAAGAACGTTGCACTGAACATCAACGTTACACCCGCCTTTTGCAGCCAAGCAAGTCCGCTATTGCTGAACATTGTATTTCTACTGGACATTCAATGGAGTATGAAAAAACAATGATTTTGTCCACAGCAACGTCTTTCTGGGACTCCATTATTAAAGAATCCGTAGAAATACGACTGGCGGAAAATCTGTGAAACCGTGACAGCGGCTACCAGCTGGACAGTGCATGGAATCCCATCATCTCCACGATTTGCTCAAATCGAAGACGACAGAGTGCGTCGACGGCCGTGGCAAACAGCAACGCAGAGGGCGACTGAGTTCCGCTATTCCACCAGCGAGGGCGCTGCCGGCGGGCAGTGTTGGTTCAACTATCAAGTTTTCGACGCATGCGCAGAATAGTTACAGTACGCTATATATTGCGGAGCGGAGGACGTTATCGCCAGTCTGCGACGGCTCACCTGAAGATGACTGGCAGGTGCCCAGTTCAAATATCGTGCGAAGTATTGAACGACGACTGACTGCAAGCCCGAAATTTGTTTGAACAGTCAATTCGCCGGGAAAACTTTAAAATTCACACACACACCCATGCCCGAGGGAGAACTCGAAAACTCCGCGGGACCAAGTTATAACCGCCAAGTCAGAATTGCCTCTCTGGTGCGTTTACCTTTCCTAAATCCAAACCCATCGTGATCGAACATATCCTGAATTTTCTGTTCCATTATTCTGTGTGTTATTCTTGTCAGCAACTAGGATGTATGAGCTGATAAGCTGATTGTGGGATAAGTCTCGCACTTGCCAGCTCTTGAAGCTTTCTGAATTGTATTGATGATATTTTTTCGAAAGCCAGATCGTATGTCGCCAGAGTCATACATTATACACACCAACGTGAATAGTCGTTTTCCTGAAACTTCGGCTGATGACCTCAGAAGTTAAATCCCACAGTGCCCAGAGCCATTTGAACCATTTTGAACCTGCCACTTCCCCCAACAATTTTAGAATTTCTGATGGAATGTTATCTACCCCTTCTGCCTTATATGATCTTATGTCCTGCAAAGCTCTCTAAAATTCTGATTCTAATTCCGGATCCTCTAATCTCTTCTAAATCGGCTCCTGTTCTTCTTCTATTACATCAGACAAATCTTCCCCTGATTATGGTTTTCAGTGTATTCTTTCCACCTATCTGCTCTCTCCTCTGCATTTAACAGTGGAATTCCCGTTGGACTCTTTAATGTTAGTACCCTTGCCTTTAATGCCACTGGAGGTTTATTTTGACTTTTCTGTATGCTGACTCTGTCCTCCCGACAATCCTTTTGGATATCTTGATGCAGCCATTTCGTCTTAGCTTCCCTGCACTTCCTATTTATTTCATTCCTCAGTGACTTCTATTCTGTTTTCCTGAGTTTCCCGGAACATTTTTGTACTCACTACTTTCATAGATTAACTGCAGTATTTCTTCTGTTACCCATGATTTCCTCGCACTTGCTTCTGTGGTTGCCCATTTTAGGTATGTCCATTCCTCTTGAACCGTACTGCCTACTGAGCTATTCCTTACTGCTGTATCTATAGCCTTAGAGAACTTCAAGCATATCTCGTCATTCTTTAGTACTTCCGTATCCCACTTCTTTGCGTATTGATTCTTCCTGAACAATCTCTTAAATTTCAACCTACCCTTCGTCACTACCATATTTTGATCTCAGTATATAACCTCTCCTGTGTACGCCTTACAATCCAGTAACTGATTTCAGAATCTTTGTCAACCATGATGTAGTGTAACTGAAATCTCCCCATATGCCCGGCCTTTTCCATGTATACCTCCTGCTCTTGTGATGCTTGAACAAGGTATTCGGTATTACCTGCTGAACTTTATTACAAAACTTAATTGGTCTTTCTCCAGCCTCATTCCTAGTCCAAATCCCATATTCTCTTGTAACCTTATCTTTTACTCCTTCCCCTGCAACTGCATTCTAGTCCCTCATGACTATTAGATTTTTATCTCCCTTTACGTTCTGTATTACCCTTTCAATATCCTCACACACTTATTCTCTCACTTCATGCGAGGTCGGCACGTATACCTGAACTATCGTTGTAGGGTGTTGTTTGCTGTCGGTTCTGATAAGAACAACCCTACCCTGAACTGTTCACAGTAACACACTCTCTGTCCTACCTTCCTATTCATAACGAATCCTACTCCCGTTGTACCATTTTCTGTTGCTGTGATTATTACCCTATTCTCATGTAACCAGAAATCCTTGTCTTCTTTTCATTTCACTTTACTGACCCCTACTATATCTAGATTGAGCCTTTGCATTTCTCTTTTCAGATTTTCTAGTTTTCCTACCGCGTTTAAGCTTCTGACATTTGATGCCACTACTCGTAGAACGTTAACTTTTCGTTGATTATTTAATCTTTTTTTCATGGTCGTCTCCCCCATGACCCCATGACAGTCCCCTCCCGGAGATCCGAATGAGGGACTGTTTCGGAATCTTTTAGCAGTGATGAAATCGTCATGACACTATTTCAATTACACGCCACATGTCCTGTGGATACACATTACATGCCTTTAATCAGTTGTTTCCATTACCTTCTGAATCCTCATGCCGTTGTTCATTACTGATTCTTCCGCCTTTAGGGGCAGTTTCCCACTCGTAGGGCAAAAGAGTGCCCTCAACCTCTGTCCGCTTCTCCGCCATCTTTGACCAGACCGATTCAAGAACGAGGCATGACTTATTGTGCAGGAAGTCTTCGGCCGCCAGTGCTGGTTATTAAACAGAATTGAAGTAGTGGCGGGATTCGAGCCTGGGACTGAGGACGTTTTCATTACTAAAAAGACGCTAACTCTTGACCGTGGGTGCTGTGTGCTGATTCACAAAACCGCTGTTACATTAAAGGCATGCTAGAGACAGAGGCGCAAGCAGAAAGTATGCCAGTATGTCCCAAGTGGGCCAGGTTGTCGACACATGACAACACTGTCAGCTCAGCGAAGATACACGTTCAGCAGAGAGGAGACTGTAACGGAAAACCAAAGGTAGCGAGACAAAGATGTCTGTTAGGTTGTAAGACCTGCTGCTAGAAACTCTCTCTCTTTCACAGAACCAGATAGCGAGTAAATCGAACATGCCTGGGATATGGTTTCAAATGGCTCTGAGCACTATGGGACTTAACTTCTGAGGTCATCAGTCGCCTAGAACTTAGAACTAATTAAACCTAACTAACCTAAGGACATCACACACATCCATGCCCGAGGCAGGATTCGAACCTGCGACCGTAGCGGTCGCTCGGCTCCAGACTGTAGCGCCCAGAACCGCACGGCCACTCCGGCCGGTCACTAACAGTTAATTAGTTCAAAAATTATCACGTCGCGCACTCAAAGTATGATCTTTTTATTGCGCAATTAAAAGGCGTTTAATGTGGCAAGTACTGCTACATCAATTGATTATAGTCACTGAAGAAAATTAACAATAATATCACTTGTATTTGCAATCCAAAGACGATCTCGCTCTGGCTTTGGCTCGTAATTAAAATTGTTGTCCAGGTAGCATGACTGTCGCTGTTGGTGCAAAAGGCACTCGGATGTTAATTACGCCCACTTGAAGAACTTACGAAGACAATCTTTAGGGATTAATTTGATGATTTATGTTTTTCATTGCAATGCGCTTCATACTTTTTTAAACAATGGTCACTTGAAAATAATTCTTGACACTCACTTTTCACAAAAATTCACATTTATTAAACTTTATACTTTCGCATGTTCAAAACATTACTTCATCATACAATTTCGCAGCAGTTACTGCTCTTAATAAAACTCACAACATTTTTCATTGTCCACAACTCAGACTCATCTTCTCGTTTTCAATACAAAGACAAGGCTGTTCATATTCAACACAAAAACTTGACTACCCTGGACGCTTGAGAGGCACCCACATGCCTTGCTCATACTGTAGCATCAAGCAGTGAGGCCTGCCAGATGGGTGGTCTGCCAAGCGAGTGGATTCATTCTTATTTATCGAGTAACATGAGCTCTAGTACTCACAATTAAGTTACAAATTATTCTCCTGTTTGAATATTACGCAACGGAAACGGATAACGCACATCTATTACTAATTTACACAACTCTGAATGTTCACTACGCACTGGCAATACCACATTTTCTTTCTTACCCAACGGCTTTGATCAACACGTGGCCATCGCACTGAATGTGAATGGCGCACACATTATAAATTCTGGATATCATTTCAACATACTATTCGAAGGAAAAGGCCACCAATCTTTTTCTTTTCACTATCATATTTAGTCCGATAAATTCTATAACCTAAACACACTATTACATTTTCTACAACAATTACACATGAGAAACTCCGCCCAGTGGGCATGGCTTTACATGGGTGAATCTCTACCTTATGGTCTCGTAATTATCTAACACTACAGTGCACTTTCTGGATAGGATGGTGGATCTTTTGTTATATCTCACACTTCGACTCTCACACCCATCATCACGAAAATTTCCTCCAGACCGAGCGGTACAAAAGGAACATGCATAACCCACTACCTCTGAAACTACCTTGCTACTCTCCCATGCAAACCACACATACTTACATTACATGAAATACACCAGACGGGCAACATGGAATACAACACAAGGAATAGTCACAACGTTATAATCACATCACTTTCAGCTTTCCCACTTCCATTAGTATTTATCCCAGTTTCACACGACACTGCCCCATTTCGTAACTTTTTTTCCCTACTATGAACTCTGGAGGATATATGCACGTCTTCCGGTGCAATGCAGGCCAAGTGGCATTGCTGGATAGACGGCTGACTCACCTTATTTCACTCTCAGAGTATTATAGTTTGAATCAAGCGTCACACGGAAACATAACACGCAAAGTAATATTAAGAACATATTCGTCACACACGCGAGTCCTCAACTGATACCATGGCCGAATACTTCTCTTTATCCTTTGTCTCATACACAGATTGAGACTCACACAGTACTCACCACGTGGAAGTACTCGTCTCTAATTTCAAGTCATGCACTCGCCATTTCATAAATATTTCCAGCTTATAGTACACACGCCAGTAATTCAGCTTAACTTTAGCACTCGGAAGTATTTCAACTTATTGCTACACGTGGTTTCATTGTGACCGTTGGTCACTTCCGAAGATTACTACGATCCTCTTAATATTACCTGCCTGACATTTAATTCTCCCCACAAAAGTTCCTGAAATAGAGAAATTATTATTCCAAACTACTCTGAAGTATTCCACATGCATACCATTCTATCCACTCTTTTGTCCTTACGGAGCACACCTAAGACAGGTCTTAGCAACACAAGCTCCAGCGCCAGAATGCTCAAAACATGGCCGTTCGAGGTCATCTCACACCTCTGCCGAAGTGGGGGAGCACCTTGCTACCATATTGGTCAGCCACATTTCAGGTGCTCAAAGCTCCGGTAAATTTCATCTCTTTGGTTCCACCAAAGGTGACCAAAGGACCGTCTCAAAGATGATCATATATTCACATTGACTATCTGCAGTTAGCAGACGACCATACATTCATTCATTTCACAGATCTCACCAAATTGGATGTAGGGATTTATTTTGTGGGAGTGCACATGTGATCAATTAAATAAATAAATTATCCTTCTTTCCTACACTGGTATCCGGCTTCGGTGTATTAAGTGCAATTGAGTTATTATTACAAAAAATATGATGTTATGACAAGAATAACGAAGAATGTTGTACCTATTTTCAATGTCGGACGGTACTGTACCCTTTCACGCTTCCGCGCCAAAAGTCACAAGCCAGCATCAAAGTTAACAATAAGTACAAAGATAATCACACTAGATATTATATCGATTTCAACATCTCAAAATATCGATGTACATACATATAAAAATGAAACCAAATTTGAATAGAGTGAAAAATATGAGACATTACATAGGGAAATATTCATTAATCTACGGTATCGAAAGATAGGGTTGACGGGTGGAAATGCTTTCGCAAATAAAGAACCATTACAAGCTCGACAATTAAAAGTTGCTATTCTCTTATTTTTTGTCATCGTCATCGTTTCACGCCGCAATATACATTCACCTCCTCTAACATTTCCCGATCATGTAGCGAGACATTGAAAGTCTAAATTAAACTTAAGGTTTTGGTCTGAATTAAGTGTACGAAGTGGTTATAATTCCACTTACGCTACTCAAGCCAGTGTAGATAGAAAACTATTTACGGTACGGGTACCCAACTTTATAGGAATGACGTTCATATTTCCCGCTGCAAGATTTACGTTGTTAGCAGTGTTAGTGGCATGACTTGCCGTTAGGCTCCGCTACTGTTGCGGTGAAACCCAATCATCAGTGTGCATTACAGTTGCAGACAGTTAACGTGAGCCTCTAAAGGGTGAGCAGAGCTTCACTTGTGAAGATGTTTTATCAGAATTAAGCAACGGTGCTCCTGCTCTTCACGAGTATCGACGCATTAAGGGAGTACGGACAGATCCACGCTGTGATAGAAGAACATGATTCGGAAGTTCGAATTCACTGGTTATTTGTGAATTGCTCCAAGGACATGGCGACGCCCAATTGCGCCACAAATCGTTGAAGAAGTGACGATCGCATGACTGAGAACGCTGAGTGCAATGCGCGACCTTCAAGTAGTGCGCTAGCCGTGTCACGACAGTTTAACACCCCACGGTCCATCTTTGTTTCGGAGAGCAGTAGAGCAATCTTTCCTTCCGTTCAATTCTGTTGTGGACACAGATGGTCGTCACACTGAGCAACTTTTGCAACCTGGAATGTGAAGGTAGTACGTAATTAATAAGTGTTGCCCTTTCATATGGAAATTAAAATGGGATTGTTTTAATCATTTATTCGTTATTTCTCTCCTTACAAATGTTTCCACAAAGTTTCATTGCACTATCACCACCAGTTCTTCATAGAGGCTGCTTCAGACCTGTACAGTATATGTCTCTTCACACTAACTCACGAAGCAAAGCTTTTTTATCCCCTTACATTGAATGGGTAGCCTATTTTACTATAAAAGTTTGTATTCCTTAATTAGTACGTTCCGTTGTTCAAGTATAAAATCATTAGAGAGACGTCTACAGACGTTAAAGTAACCTCTGGCGTGCCACAGGGGAGTGTTATGGGACCATTGCTTTTCACAATATATATAAATGACCTAGTAGATAGTGTCGGAAGTTCCATGCGGCTTTTCGCGGATGATGCTGTAGTATACAGAGAAGTTGCAGCATTAGAAAATTGTAGCGAAATGCAGGAAGATCTGTAGCGGATAGGCACTTGGTGCAGGGAGTGGCAACTGACCGTTAACATAGACAAATGTAATGTATTGCGAATACATAGAAAGAAGTATCCTTTATTGTATGATTATATGATAGCGGAACAAACACTGGTAGCAGTTACTTCTGTAAAATATCTGGGAGTATGCGTGCGGAACGATTTGAAGTGGAATGATCATATAAAATTAATTGTTGGTAAGGCGGGTACCAGGTTGAGATTCATTGGGAGAGTACTTAGAAAATGTAGTCCATCAACAAAGGAGGTGGCTTACAAAATACTCGTTCGACCTATACTTGAGTATTGCTCATCAGTCTGGGATCCGTACCAGATCGGGTTGACGGAGGAGATAGAGAAGATCCAAAGAAGAGCGGCGCGTTTCGTCACAGGGTTATTTGGTAACCGTGATAGCGTTACGGAGATGTTTAACAAACTCAAGTGGCAGACTCAGCAAGAGAGGCGCTCTGCATCGCGGTGTAGCTTGCTCGCCAGGTTTCGAGAGGGTGCGTTTCTGGATGAGGTATCGAATATATTGCTTCCCCTGCTGAAACTGCAGGTAGAGGTATGTGACCATTATTATTAATATAACTGACTGGATTTTAGAAAAGCTGAGTAGTCATAAGCGAGCAAGTACTAGTTGTTTTGTGGTGCATGTAATCCATATGACATGTTTTGGTCTGTTCGCATTACCAGATTTCCATTTCGTACCAAAAATAACTTTGACAGCTGGCTCTTTATTCATACATTCACGAACAAAAAGGTGTTACACACAATTTCAACTTGGATAATGGGCACTTTGGTCGCCAGAAGTACTACGAAAAACTCGTAGAAAGAGGTTGCAGACACTGAACGTTGGCAGTAATCTAAGTGTTTCTCAGTAACCGTTTTGGAATGGATTATTCTTAGAAAATTTGTCTCTTTTTGACAAGGCATTACGCAATAGCAAGTGAACGGCTAGTAAATAACCGTTTTCTGGGTAGAGTCACGTCATTTTTTTGATATATCTGCCATTAAATATATAAAACGAACTTGTAGGCCATCGTTACATTGAGTTTACTTTGAGTCTACCAATCGAAGTTTTTTGGAAATTTGTGGTAAGTTCCTATGGGACCAAATTCCTGAGGTCAGCGGTGCCTAGGCTTACACACTACTTAATCTAACTTAAACTAACTTATGATAAGAACAGCACATCAATGCCCGAGGGAGGACTCGAACTTCCGACGGGGGAAGACGCGCGAACCGCGGCAAGGCCCCCAAGACCACACGGCTAACCAGCGCGGCTATACCAATGGAAAACGAGTTTGTCCATTCGGATACTCAAAGGAAGGATCTTGCAATCGAGACCGAAGCGACGTTCCTACCCTTTTAGCCACAATTATTAAAAGCATGTCATGATCCTACACTCAGAAATATTTTATGTTAATCGCCTCGAGCTGCAGAGGCCTACGAAAGTACGCATTTATCAGTAAATTATTTGAATAAATAATTTCAAGTGTCAGATAAAATGTATGGAAACATCAAATAAGAGTTTTGAATAGGGAATAGAGAAGACAGAAAGACATACTCTGACGGCGGTGGCCGCGTGGGATTAGCCGAGCAGTCTAGGGCGCTGCAGTCATGGAGTGTGCGGCTGGTCCGGCGGAGGTTCGAGTCCTCCCTCGGGCATGGGTGTGTGTGTTTGTCCTTAGGATAATTTAGGTTAAGTAGTGTGTAAGCTTAGGGACTGATGACCTTAGCAGTTAAGTCCCATAAGATTTGACACACATTTCAACATTTTCTGACAGCGGAATACTGATGATTGCCAGATGTAGGGAACTTCAACCTCTGCCAGGAAGGTCTCGCTTCACTTCTGAGTGTAAGTAATAAAAGTCATTGAGAGTGACTGCTTGTAGACACCTGCAGCAGAGAGGCTGGGACTTAGCACTAACTTACACTACTGGCCACTAAAATTGCTACCAAGAGGAAATGCAAATGATAAAAGGGTATTCATTGGACAAATATATTATACTAGAAATGACATGTGATTACATTTTCATGGAATTTGGGTGCATAGATCCTGAGAAATCAGTACCCAGAACAACCACCTCTGGCCGTAATAACGGCCTTGATATGTCTGGGCATTGAGTCAAACAGAGCTTGGATGGCGCTTCCAATGTGCTTTCACCGCGATGTCGCCAAACACGGATGCGACCATCATGATGCTGTAAACAGAACCTGGATTCATCCGAAAAAATGACGTTTTGCCGTTGGTGCACCCAGGTTCGTCGATGAGTATACCATCGCAGGCGCTCCTGTCTGTGATGCAGCATCAAGGGTAACTGCAGCCATGGTCTCCGAGAGGATAGTCCATGCTCCTGCAAACGTTGTCGAACTGTTCGTGCAGATGGTTGTTGTCTTGCAAACGTTCCCATCTGTTGACTCAGGGATCGAGACGTGGCTGCACGATCCGTTACAGCCATGCGGATAAGATGCCTGTAATCTTGACTGCTAGTGATACGAGGCCGTTGGGATCCAGCACGGCATTCCGTATTACCCTCCTGAACTCACCGATTCCATATTCTGCTAGCAATCATTGGATCTCGACCAACGCGAGCAGCAATGTCGCGATACGATAAACCGCAATCGTGATAGGCTACAATCCGACCTTTATCAAAGTCGGAAACGTGATGGTACGCATTTCTCTTCCTTACACGAAGCATCACAACAACGTTTTACCAGGCAACGCCGGTCACCTGCTGTTTGTGTATGAGAAATCGGTTGGGAACTTTCCTCATGTCAGCACGTTGTAGGTGTCGCCACCGGCACCAACCTTGTATGAATGCTCTGAAAAGCTAATAATTTGCATACCACAGCATCTTCTTCCTGTCGGTTAAATTCCTCGTCTGTAACACGCCATCTTCGTGGTGTAGTAATTTTAATGATCAGTACTGTACAACAGCAACTTCCCATCAAAAATGGATAGCGAATGTCACTCACATAACACCTAGTAACGACCTCATACTGCATAACAATAAGAGTGCAACTATTTTTGCTTCCATAGATCGCAGAGTAACTTCAGAGGACTAGGAAACTGATCCTGAAATAATTAGAAAATGCGGTGGACATACTATTTGTTTTGTTGTTCATGTTAGGGTGTGGAGAAAAAATTGGGCGATTATTTCAGAATGCGTTTTATATACGTAACTGCAGTCAGCCTTGCTCCAGTCCTAAGCCAACTTGTTTCATGAAAATAAAAGTGACTTTAATATATTTTCATTATATTCCTACAACTGCCGCCTCTAGTTCTGTCATTTGTTCTTTATTGCAAACGCCACAGTCTAGCGCCGTTGCTTATAATTAATAAATATAATTTAGTCTCTCAAGTGGTATAAAGCCATTATTCCATCACCTGTTTCATTAACAAAGATTTGTGTGGGTGTTGACCAGTAACGAAAGATATGTCAGACCCGATCTGACTCCTCTATTTGCCTGAAATCAGGTTAGGAAGTTGTGTCTGATTTTATCGAGCATGAAGTTTTGTTAATTCTGCTTAGATCTTGAGGCAAATTGTAATGAAATAAATAACGAAGAATAGCTGATCCAGTTTTATTTTCTGAGATGTAATAGTAATGAAGCCGCACTTTGCTGTGATTGCAATTATTTTCTCGGATATCGTGCAAAGCGAAGAACTCGTAACAAACTTTCACACCAACTTGATAGCAGTTCAGGGTTTCACAGTGTCTGATGAATGACTTTAACTGAATAGAATCAAAGTTTTTCGCTCTAGTGGAGATTGAAATGTAGTATTCATTGACCAAAGAAACAATAAATGAGAAATGGAATCAGTAATTTTGTATTCATTTCTAGCGGTATGACATCTTGGCGAAGATACAAGCAACAGTTCGTCATTCTGCTACGCCTCAGTGAGGTGGCAGCCTTTAATTCACAAACATGAGTGAATCTTACATTATGCAGCGGAATGTGCGCTGCTGTGGAATTTCCTGGCAGATAGAACTATGAACCAGATAGGGATTCACACCTTTCATGAGGAAAGCACTTAACAAGTGAGGTATGTATGACGAATGTCACCAGTACCCTATTTGGTTAGTTTATATCGCTAAGTTTTTCATCATGAAACAACGTAGATATTCTTACTGAAATTCATCAAAATAATCATTTTCGTAAAATAATTGTTTTTCACAAAACTTATAGAAAGGCGAAACTCCTCCGTGAAATCCGAAATCTTATTGGAAATAGTTCTTATATTAAAACTTTCCATGATGCTAGACCAAAGTCGTATGTAAGCTGAGGCTAGGAATGAATTTTCCTCAGAGTACAAAGATGATCTTCAACTCTATATTTACATACGAGGTGGTCAGATATAACCTGAAAAACTTGTCAAGCTTTAGCACGTTAGGCTATGCTGGAGAAACAGTTATTAAGAGATAATCGATACATTACGCCTTTCCCGAGTTAATTAGCGCTGAAGGTAGCCAACTAGACAGTCGTGCGCCCCGATTCAAGCTCCCCTCCAGGTACAATTAGTGCCAGTTCTTCTTATGGTGTAGAAGGTGGTGCACGAAACTGCTCAGCCTTTAGCTCAGATTCCATCCTTACTACCGTCCCACGCTCAATTTTTGTATTGTCCTCTCGTTCGGTTTTAGGAGACTAAACGAGGAACACGTTTGGCGACACAGCTTCTTACGAACCAGTTGAATTTCGCCCGCAACGGCCTGATTGCCTAACTTCAGTGCCAATTAACTCGGAAACGGCGAAACTTATCGAAGTCTTCCTGAACAATTAATCCTCAGAACAAAATACTCTGCAACACCCTCACAAGCTTTTCAGACTTTTGCTAACCATAAGATTACATCCTACGATATTAATCTTTGGCTTCCATTATACTAGTAAATGCCACAGTGTTTCTTCAGATAAAGGTGCCTGCACAACCAATACTGTTTTGGTGACCATTTTGTGGTCCAGTTATTCAATGTATGTCTCTTCTATTTCTGCCAGAAACTTTGTGAATATGTTCTCATTTATATACTGTGACTGGTGCATCATATAAAGACGTGTAATACGAGGGTTGGAACTTGAATAGTGGCAAACATTTATTTACAGCTCGTACAAAATAGATAGGTGTTTCAATGTTTTACTGACCGCCAAAGCAGTCACCAGCATTGTGTATAACCTGTTGCCAGCGATGTGGAAGTCGTAGGATACGCTTGTTGTTGTTGTGGTCTTCAGTCCTGAGACTGGTTTGATGCAACTCTCCATGCTACTCTATCCTGTGCAAGCTTCTTCATCTCGCAGTACTTACTGCAACCTACATCCTTCTAAATCTGTTTAGTGTATTCATCTCTTGGTCTCCCTGTACGATTTTTACCCTCCACGCTGCCCTCCGATGCTCAATTTGTGTTCCCTTGATGCCTCAGAACATGTCCTGCCAACCGGTCCCTTCTTCTTGTCAAGTTGTGCCACAAACTCCTCTTCTCCCAATTCTATTCAATACCTTCTCAATAGTTATGTGATCTACACATCTAATCTTCAGCATTCTTCTGTAGCACCACATTTTGAAAGCATCTATTCTCTTCTTGTCTAAACTATTTATCGTCCATGTTTCACTTCCATACATGGCTACACTCCATACAAATACTTTCAAAAACGACTTCCTGACACTCAAATCTATACTCGATGTTAGCTAATTTCTCTTCTTCAAAACCGCTTTCTTTGCCATTGCCAGACTACATTTTATATCCTCTCTACTTCGACCATCATCAGTTAGTTTGCTCCCCAAATAGCAAAACTCCTTTACTACTTGAAGCGTCTCATTTCCTAATCTAAATCCCTCAGCATCACCCGACTTAATTAGACTACACTCCATTATCCTCGTTTTGCTTTTTTTCATCTTCATCTTATATCCTCCCTTCAAGACACTATACATTCCGTTCAACTGCTCTTCCAAGTCCTTTGCTGTCTCTGACAGAATTACAATGTCATCATCGAACCTCAAAGTTTGTATTTCTTCTCCATGGATTTTAATACCTACTCCGAATTTTCCTTTATTGCTTGCTCAATATACAGATTGAATAACATCGGGGAGAGGCTACAACCCTGTCTCACTCCCTTCCCAACCACTGCTTCCCTTTCAGGCTCTTCGATTCTTATAACTGCCATCTGATTTCTGTACAAATTGTAAATAGCCTTTCACTCCCTGTATTTTACCCCTGCCACCATTAGAATTTAAAAGGGAGTATTGCAGTCAACGTTGTCAAAAGCTTTCTTTGACTCTACAAATGCTAGAAATGTTGGTTTGCCTTTCCTTAATCTTTCTTCTAAGTAAGTCGTATTGCCTCACGTGTTCCAGTATTTCTACGGAATCCAAACTGATCTTCCCCGAGGTCGGCTTCTACTAGTTTTTCCATTCGTCTGTAAAGAATACGTGTTAGTATTTTGCAGCTGTGGCTTATTAAACTGATTGTTCGGTAATTTTCACATCTGTCAACACCTGCATTCTTTGGGATTGGAATTATTATATTCTTCTTGAAGTCTGAGGGTATTTCGCCTGTCTGATACATCTTGCTCACCAGATGGTAGAGTTTTGGGAGGACTGGCTGGCCCATGGCCGTCAGTAGTTCTAATGGAATGTTGTCTACTCCCGGGGCCTTGTTTCGACTCAGTTCTTTCAGTGCTCTGTCAAGCTCTTCACGCAGTATCATATCTCCCATTTCATCTTCATCTAAATCCTCTTCCATTTCCATAATATTGTCCTCAAGTACATCGCCCTTGTATAGACGCTCTACATACTCCTTCCACCTTTCTGCTTACCCTTCTTTGCTTAGAACTGGGCTTCCATCTGAGCTCTTGATATTCATACAAGTGGTTCTCTTTTCTCCAAAGGCCTCTTTAATTCTCCTGTGTGCAGTATATATCTTACCCCTAGTGAGATAACCCTCAACATCCTTACATTTGTCCTCTAGCCATCCCTGCTTAGCCATTTTGAACTTCTTGTCGATCTCATTTTTGGCACGTTTGTATTCATTTTGGCCTGATTCATTTACTGCATTTTTGTATTTTCTCCTTTCATCAATTAAATTCAATATTTCTTCTATTACCCAAGGATTTCTACTAGCCCTCGTCTTTTTACCTACTTGATCCTCTGCTGCCTTTACTACTTCATTTCTCAGAACTACCCATTCTTCTTCTACTGTTCTTCTTTCCCCCATTCGTGACAATTGTTAACTTATGCTCTCCCTGAAACTATTCACAACCTCTGGTTTAGTCAGTTTATCCAGGTCCCATCTCCTTAAATTCCCACTTTTTTGCAGTTTCTTCAGTTTTAATCTACAGTTCATAACCAACAGATTGTGGTCAGAGTCAACATCTGCCCCTGGAAATGTCTTACACTTTAGTACCTGGTTCCTAAATGGGGTCTTACCATTATATAATCTATCTGATACTTTCTAGTATCTCCAGGATTCTTCCATGTCTCCAACCTTCTTTTATGATTCTTGCACCAAGTGTTAGCTATGATTAAATTATCCTCCGTGCAAAATTCTACCAGGCGGCTTCCTCTTTCATTTCTTAACCCCAATCCATATTCACCTACTACGTTTCCTTCTCTTCCTTTTCCTACTGCCGAATTCCAGTCACCCATGACTATTAAATTTTCGTCTCCCTTCACTATCTGAATAATTTCTTTTATCTCATCATACATTTCTTCAATTTCTTTGTCATCTGCACAGCTAGTTGGCATATAAACTTGTACTACTGTAATAGGCGTGGGCTTCGTGTCTATCTTGGCCACTATAATACGTTCACTATGCTGTTTGTAGTAGCTTACCCTCACTCCTATTTTTTATTCATTATTTAACCTACTCCTGCATTACTCCTATTTGATTTTGTATTTATAACCCTGTATTCACCTGACCAAAAGTCTAGTTCCTCCTGCCACCGAACTTCACTAATTCCCACTGTATCTAACTTTAACCTATTCATTTCCCTTTTTAAATTTTCTAACCTACCTGCCTGATTAAGGGATCAGACATTCCAAGCTCCGATCCGTAGAACGCCAGTTTTCTTTCTCCTGATAACGACGTCCTCTTGAGTAGTCCCCGCCCAGAGATCTGAATGGGGGACTATTTTACCTCCGGAATATTTTACCCAAGAGGACGCCATCATCATTTAACCATACAGTAAAGCTGCATGCCCTCGGGAAAGGATTCACTTAGCAGAGTCAATTGTGATGACAGCTCGAGCGGCGCGGTCTGTTTCCCGACGTGTTTCTAGTAGTTCTGGAGCGATTGCAGTGAAGTGTTTCCTTCAGTTTAGAAATGTAGTTGATCTCACTAGGACTTAATTCAGAGGAGTGCAGTAGGTGGTATAGCACTTAGCAGTCCCGGCAGGCAAACAGATCATTGCGAGCTTGCACTGTACGTGCTTCAGCATTGTCCCACAAAATGATGGTCAGGTCCTGCAGAAAGTGTCATCACTTCTGTCTCTAAGCTGATCGTAGGTTGTGCTCCAAAAATGAACAGCACACATACAGAAGTGATGACACTTTCTGCAGGACCTGACCATCATTTTGCAGGACAACGCTCAAGCATGTACAGTGCAAACTGTTACTGATGTGTTTGACTGATTGGGCTGCTAAGTGGTATACCACCTAATGCACTCCCCTCGTGAGTTCAAATCTATTTCTAAACTGAAGGAAACACATCACGGCATGCTCTTCAGAACTGCTACAAATTCGTCAGGCAATAGACCGCGCCGCTCGAAGTGTCAGCACAACTGGCACTGCTAAGGGTATCCTACGACTTCCACATCGCTGGCAACGCTTTATACTCAATGCTGGTGACTACTCTGAAGGTCAGTAAATCTTTGGAACACGTATCTATTTTGTAAGAGCTGTAAATAAATACTTGCCACGATTAAAGTTCCAACTCTCGTATATCTCGACTATGAGTTCGTTTACACAATTCTGATCGCACTTAATATGAAAGTCACACAATTTCAAAAATCTGTTAGGTTCTGAACTAAAAAAAAAGCTTTTTGATACTACATTGTTTAGTTACCCAATATCTGGTTCACTGTAGTTTTCATGCAATTTATATATCTTTTTACTGCGTTCTTGAAAATGGCCAGAGGCTGAAATCATGATTGCACAATCGATTAAATGGTATATTTAGTCAAAAGGTGGAACGTTCGTATAAACAGAAATTAGGTGCATTTTTCCTAGGATCGCCGCTGGCTGTCGTCACTATGTAGCGGTAGCATGCGCTGCAAAACCACTGGTAATCTGCTTCCGACCACTGCGGGGTCACTCCCGAATGGTGTTGTGAACACAAGTTTGAAGGGATACGACTGGACGATTATGACAGCAAGCTGTGATACTAGGGAAAAATTCCTGATATCGATTACATGTGGCCTCTACGCCTGGTGTCTATCCTCATTTTCTCTGGTGATTCGACTGATATTTACAATTTCTTTTTTGCATTGTGTAGCTGGGGTTAGCCTCAACAATTACGCATGTCCTTCAAGTGACACCCAGTGTCAACAGAAACAAAATTATTTTTAAATCTGGATTTTATTTGCCCATTCGATAGAGAGCTCCCAAATTAGTCTAGTACGATATTCTTTTTATCGATATGTATTAACAGGGACAGCAAAACACAAAGAATAAACACCACTCTAATAGTGATTGAGTAGCGCTGCGTGCTTGGCGGCAGCAGTCAGCACGGGCCAGGGCAGTGCTGTCGCTGCTAGTGTACTGGTTGTTCTTCGACTTTTTCTGTTCCTGATACTACATATCGATAAAATAAATATCGCAGTAGGTTAATCTGGGATATTTCTACCGAATGGGAATGTAAAATTCCGTTAAAAACCATTTTATTTGTAACTGGAAACATGGTGAGGTGATGAGCACTTTTTGTTCGGGTTGACACCAGCTACACAGTGCAAAAACGCAACTGTTACCACCTGCTGAAACACTGGAGAGAATTTGCCTGATGGAACTATTTGAAAAAGTTAACGCAGAACAGGGAATCAGCGATGATAAAGCGGTTACGGCATCGATGATTTCAGCCGTAAATAAGAATATTAAAAAGGGTAGGAAGATATTTCTGTTTAGAAAAAGTGACAAAAAGCAGATTTCAGAGTACCTGTTTGCTCAACACAAAAGTTTTGTCTCAAGCACAGATATTGTTGAGGATCAGTGGACAAAGTTCAAAACCGTCGTACATTATGCGTTAGATGAGTATGTGCCAAGCAAGATCGTAAGAGATGGAAAAGAGCCACCGTGGTACAACAACCGAGTTAGAAAACTGCTGCGGAAGCAAAGGGAACTTCACAGCAAACATAAACATAGCCGAAGCCTTGCAGACAAACAAAAATTACGCGAAGCGAAATGTAGTGTGAGGAGGGCTATGCGAGAGGCGTTCAATGAATTCGAAAATAAAGTTCTATGTACTGACTTGGCAGAAAATCCTAAGAAGTTTTGGTCTTATGTCAAAGTGGTAGGTGGATCAAAACAAAATGTCCAGACACTCTGTGACCAAAATGGTACTGAAACAGAGGATGACAGACTAAAGGCCGAAATACTAAATGTCTTTTTCCAGAGTTGTTTCACAGAGGAAGATTGCACTGTAGTACCTTCTCTAGATTGTCGCACAGATGACAAAATGGTAGATATCGAAATAGACGACAGAGGGATAGAGAAACAATTAAAATCGCTCAAAAGAGGAAAGGCGTCTGGACCTGATGGGATACCAGTTCAATTTTACACAGAGTACGCGAAGGAACTTGCCCCCCTTCTTGCAGCGGTGTACCGTAGGTCTCTAGAAGAGCGTAGCGTTCCAAAGGATTGGAAAAGGGCACAGGTCATCCCCGTTTTCAAGAAGGGACGTCGAACAGATGTGCAGAACTATAGACCTATATCTCTAACGTCGATCAGTTGTAGAATTTTGGAACACGTATTATGTTCGAGTATAATGACTTTTCTGGAGACTAGAAATCTACTCTGTAGGAATCAGCGTGGGTTTCGAAAAAGATGGTCATGTGAAACCCAGCTCGCGCTATTCGTCCACGAGACTCCGAGGGCCATAGACACGGGTTCACAGGTAGATGCCGTGTTTCTTGACTTCCGCAAGGCGTTCGATACAGTTCCCCACAGTCGTTTAATGAACAAAGTAAGAGCATATGGACTATCAGACCAATTGTGTGATTGGATTGAGGAGTTCCTAGATAACAGGACTTCTCAATGGAGAGAAGTCTTCCGAAGTAACAGTGATTTCAGGTGTGCCGCAGGGGAGTGTCATAGGACCGTTGCTATTCACAATGTACATAAATGACCTGGTGGATGACATCGGAAGTTCACTGAGGCTTTTTGCAGATGATGCTGTGGTGTATCGAGAGGTTGTAACAATGGAAAATTGTACTGAAATGCAGGAGGATCTGGAGCGAATTGACGCATGGTTCAGGGAATGGCAATTGAATCTCAATGTAGTCAAGTGTAATGTGCTGCGAATACACAGAAAGATAGATCCTTTATCATTTAGCTACAAAATAGCAGGTCAGCAACTGGAAGCAGTTAATACCATAAATTATCTGGAAGTACGCATTAGGAGTGATTTAAAATGGAATGATCATATAATGTTGATCGTCGGTAAAGCAGATGCCAGACTGAGATTCATTGGAAGAATCCTAAGGAAATGCAATCCGAAAACAAAGGAAGTAGGTTACAGTACGCTTGTTCGCCCACTGCTTGAATACTGCTCAGCAGTGTGGGATCCGTACCAGATAGGGTTGATACAAGACATAGAGAGGATCCAACGGAGAGCAGCGCGCTTCGTTACAGGATCATTTAGTAATCGCGAAAGCGTTACGGAGATGATAGATAAACTCCAGTGGAAGACTCTGCAGGAGAGACGCTCAGTAGCTCGGTACGGGCTTTTGTCAAAGTTTCGAGAACATACCTACACCGAAGAGTCAAGCAGTATATTGCTCCCTCCTACGTATATCTCGCGAAGAGACCATGAGGATAAAATCAGAGAGATTAGAGCCCACACAGAGGCATACCGACAATCCTTCTTTCCACGAACAATACGAGACTGGAATAGAAGGGAGAACCGATAGAGGTACTGAAGGTACCCTCCGCCACACACCGTCAGGTGGCTTGCGGAGTATGGATGTAGATGTAGATGTAGAGCTTAGACTGTATACCAGATGCATCTGAGGAGGGGGTGGTAGCCTCGAAAGAGATCATGAGACAATGTAAAGATACTAAAGATCATCATCCTTTCTGTATTTTTATAGTTATCTACTAACACAGTTGTGGGTGCGCATAAGTGGTTAATTTTCATCTGTGGCTGATTGGTTTCCCTCTGGCACATAGATCATCATGAGAACTACATTCCTTGGTGGTAGTAAGCATCCCTGACGTGGAACAGGCCATCCGTGCTGGAGTGTCCTCAACGCCAGCACGCACAGGCCTGCTCCACGTCAGGGATTCCTATTACCACCAAGGAGTGTAGATATGATGACGATCTCTATACTATACTTCATTGCTTACATATTCTGCCCTCACAATCATATTCCGCACATCAAGACACTTCATTCGAACTCAAACTTGATAAAATAAAGTCAATGTTGTATGAATTTAGGAGAGGGGAAACCGCACGCCAAGAGGCCGGTCCCTACAGAGGACGAGTCAACCATCTTCGTCGGCCAGCGACCGCCCATAGAGCAGACAGCATTTGCCAGAGGGAAAGGAAGAATGACCCCGTGTTCGGCTTAAGAGCAAATTCCGCTACATTGTGTGGGAGCGGCCAGCCTACACATTCTTTACAAATATAGCACGCAGTTTCAGAGATTTTCACAGGGAGACAGCAAACGCCAAACAGCGATGCTACAGATTTCCAGATTGGTCGCCTTAAACGAAACGTCATTCTCCCGTTTTAGAAGAGCAATGCTGATTGGCAGACTTGAAAGGTGGCTACACTGAGCCACAGCGCCAAAGATCGCGCCAGAGAGTATTGTTCCGCCGGCAGTGATTATTGAGACGTAGCGGCAAGCAGTTCTGGCCGAGAAGTTGTGGTGGACACTGCTTGTCGTGAAGTCAGAGTGAGATGTGGTAGTGGAGAGTGTTGTTCCATGTTTTATGCAGTGGTTTGATGGGAGAGATAGCAGATGTTGTTCTAATGGAGATATTGTAATGGTCAGAGTGCATTTCGTCAATATATATGGAGGTATTTTCTTTTATTCTTTTATTCTTTCAGTGACCTGAATAATGTGTCATTACAGGTTCAGTCAACAAAGCATCTGGCGTGTGTTCTTGTATTATAGTGTAATTTTGGTTTTCTTGCACAATTATAGTATTTGTAATTTTCTTTTATCACGTCAGTATAATTGGTATTTAAAAACTCTTGTCTTATTGAAGAAGAACCGTGCCAGATGTGCGTTGAGTCATAGTACCACAAACAGAACAGCTACACTTGTGCTTTGTTGGTTTCGTAGGTTTTATAGTTGCTGGGGACTTAATTAGTTAACTGTGTTAACGAAAATTTTCTTACATTCTTTGTTGTCATTCTAAGCAGTCAGATTGCGTACTAATACTAGTCAGGGCCAGCCGTTTACGAGACTTGCGTAATCGGACAGACAGCTACAAAAAATATTTGCATTCCTTATACATATATATAAAATAAGCCCCCATGCACGTGGCGACCGCTGCTTCGGATCGTGCCTTGGAATCTTCTGATTGTAAAAATAGTAGACAGTAGTATTGTTGTAGTAATTTGTAGTTTAGTAATTGTAGTCTATTTTGCATGTGTAGATTTGGTAATCGGCATTCTTCTAATGGTATTTTTCAAAATTTAAATTTGTTGTCTTGTCTACGCGTTTGACAATTTAGTGCAATTATTGCAATTGTTCGTTAATCGTGTTTGAAGGAAACATTTCGTGTGAATGGTATTGTTGGAGATAAAGAGTCATTGTGTGTAATTTTCGTACAGTGACGAGTTTTGTATCTTTTGTAAATGATTACGCGATCGATGAAAAAGGCAAAAATGATGGATAGTGAGAATGACGAATTTGTTAACATGGCGAACTCGCCAACACAGGAAAACAGTGTGATGAATAATGAAGTGGAAAACAATTTAATAAGTCGGGAAAATAGTCCGGAACCATTTCAAAATTTTTCTCAATCAGAAAATTCACAGAATACGAGATTAACGATAGAAGATTCTGGAATAGTATCGAACACGGATAGCTTTATGGCTATGCAGAAGGAAGTTAGTTTTGCGGGAAATGTCAGGGGCGAAAAGAATTTTGAACCATTTAGTATGGAGCAGTTGATGGGTGTAATATTAAATTTGGGATCTGAATTAAAAACAGTGGGATCATAGATACGATCTGAATTTAAAACAGAGATAGGTACAATTAAAACAGAGATGGGAACTTTACGATCTGAACTAAAAACTTAAAACAGAGATGGAAACAATGGAAACACGGTTAGACTCACAAATAGGGACATGTTTCAAAAATATGAAAGATGAATTAAAGAAAGAAATCAGAGAAGAAGTACAACCGATTTTGAATGCTCACAATAATAGATTAGTTGCAGTAGAGATTAGACAAAGGGAACAGGATAGAGAACGGGTAGAAAGAGATCGAGTGATAGTACAGAAATTTTCAGAGTTAAATTTACAACGTGCACACGATAAGGAAGAAATAATTGAAAGAATCGAAGAATCCGTACCAAAGGACCGATTAAATAACCTAACACAACAATATGAACAGTTAACTACTAAATGTGTTAATACTGAAACCCGAGTTTCAGGAGAGGAGATTTCAGATAAACTGACAAGTCTTAGTTTAAATGGGGACAAAGATTCAAATGACACAGCACCATTGCCATTTGCAGAAACCGAAGAGTATCAGAACATAAATAAACATGTTGAAAATCAGGGAAAATTTAACGAACGCGTTAAAAGGGAAGTTGAGGCATTACGAAAGCAAGTCAAACAAATTGAAGGCGAAATCGTAGGAAAAGACAGCAGAAGAAATTTAGAATCACGGATAGCAGAGGGCTTTGAAGAAAATAATTTGTTTCATTTACGGGATGCAACAAGAGAGCGCCAGGCGCGCGAACTTTACAATAATCGACATTCAGACTGGGACAGACGCGGTAAGTCTTTGTCGCCACGAGGCGAAAACTTTGACTATAAACATTTTTTGACTGTTCGGAAATTTAAGATCTTCCGCAACTCGAAGAATGACATACATCCATGTGCATGGTTAGATCAATTTACGTACGCACTTCCGCTAAATTTGCCATTAAGTCACAAACTGAAATTTATGTGCAGCTATTAAGGTCCTCAGGGGATTCACTACTCTTAAGTGAATATGTGCTGTAGCGAGCATAGGGCCCCGAGCTGTAGTGGTGCTATTTCTCTTTTAGTTTTCTGTACCGTTGCCTACTCTTTTACTATTCTTTGCATCTATCGAAACAACTCTTCAACTATCGATCTATCTAGAGAGCGTGTAAAGAATAACCGGATATGACTATTTTACCCAAAAGCAACTTTGGAAATTACCGTTTGGACTTACTGTATTTTCAGCAGCATTCATTCGTAGTTTAAATGAAATTTTACCTGTCTATCTTCGTGACAATATTACTTCATATGTTGACGACATTCTTATTGCTAAACATTCCTGGATTGTGCACAACAAAATTTTGGATTCATTATTACGTATCTTTGCAAGAGTTGGCATTACCGTGAACTTAGAAAAATCTGAATTTGGTCGTTCACAGGTGAAATTTCTCGGTCACATTATTTCTACAGAAGGTATTCTTCCTGATCCAGAGAAATTAGACGCTATTCGTAATTATGCTGTTCCTACCACAAAACGTGATGTTTGTAGTTTCCTTGGTGTCTGTAAATTTCTTAGACGCTTTGTTAGATTGGACAATTTTGTCACACCTCGTTTTTGCGATCTATCTGGAAAGTTCTTTTTAAACGAAAATCGGTCGACAACTCTGTTTGGTTAGTTTGTATTCCTGATGAGTGGGTTAATAAGCTGATTTGGTATACGCATTTCAGTTATGCGCACTTTGGTCCCAGATAATGCTTTCATAAATTACGAGAAAATTGTTACTTCAGTAATATGGAAAAACGTATTCGATCTGTTCTGGCCAAATGCAAATTATGTCAAAAGGCTAAGCCGCCAACAGTTTCTCACAGAGCACCGTTGTTTCCTATCATTCCAGCGAAATTAAAGGACTTGGCTGCAGTTGATTTGTTCGGTCCAGTGGTTCGTTCTACTAATGGTTTTGTTTTACACCGTTACGCAAAGCAACAGCTCGTTCAGTATCTAATGCTTTCATTAACCATTTTCTTAAAGAAGTGGGTCATGTTGATAAGGTTATATCAGATAATGGATCACAGTTTCGTTCTAAAGTTTGACTTCGTACTCTACAGCGTCGTAAAATTAAACCAATTTTCATTTCACTTTTTCACCCCCAATCTAACGCTTCAGAGAGATGGATGAAGGAAATCAATAAATTGTGTCGTCTTTATTGTCACCAGAATCACAGAACTTGGGATCAGTATCTTCATATTTTTCAAAACATTCTGAATGAACTTCCTAATGACTCAACTTCTTTACCACCTATACTGATATTAAAAAATAAAGCACCGACAAATCGCATTTCTGAAATCGTTCCTTTTCCGCCTTCACGGAAACTGCGGCATTCTGAAGTTGTGAATCTGGCTCTACAAAATATTGCATCTGCGGCTGCTAGAAGAGAGAAATCAGCTAAGCATCCTGGTCGTTTAAAAATCTTGTCAGTTGGTCAGAAGGTGTTGATTAAGTCTCATCGTTTGTCTCACAAAGGAAAAGGCTTGTGTCGCAAATTTTTTCTGCTTTATAACGGTCCATATAGAATTCGCAAAATTATTCATGATAACACTGTTGAAGTAGAAACTCTTAAATCACGACGCTCTAAGGGAATACATCATATATCAAACGTTAAAATTTTTGTGGAATGACATACTTTCGAGAAACCAACAGTTTACGTAAACATGCAGAGAGTACAAGGATACCGCGCTGTGTTTTGGCGGCGGCACATACTCAAAGCAACAGTCAAGTCTGCGCGCTGCACAAGGCAGTCGTTGACCGCAAACAATTGCTTCCTACGTCACGCGCCTACAGCTGATCGAGCGCTCAGTGCGAATGCACTGGCAGTCGTAAACAAATACACAGTCTTTCTCCGAATAAAATCAGTATAAAGCTATAATGACTTGATGAATTATGTTATTAACATTCAGTATTTTTCAGGATACGGTTGTATAAAATATTTAAGAGCTTCAGGTAAATTTTGTATGTCTCCGATGTTAAGAGGACTTGCTATCGCGAAAATTTCAGAAAGAATGTAATTTCGAAGAAGAAACTAATAAATTAAAAAAGGTAACTATTAATTGAGTTTATTTTTCAGGTAACATATTTCCACTTAGGTACGTACTTTAGATGTAATTTGCTGCTCGCGATTACGTGATTCATACTTTGTACATACTTTGTGATTTATCTGCTTGCGCCTTCATGTTTATTTATTAAGATTACATATGAACATTTATTTGCTTACGGTGATACGATGCTGATGACCTGTTTATTACGTAAGATATGTTTGCTGCTATGCGTATGGATTGCATATTTATACATTTCTGTTTGTTGTCACAACTACTCTTTAATTTGGTATATAGAAATGCTGTTGTACTGTGTATGAACATAGAGTTTAGGTTACACTATTGTATTAATTACAGATTGTTCGCTTGGCAGAGCCTCGTTGTAAGAATTGTGCTGCATCCACTTGTTGACATTCTGTTCACTACTGGTATATTTACTCGCTATTACTTGTTTTGCTTACGCTCAGTGCCTTATATTTTAAGATAAGAAAATGAACTGCTATAATTCGACGAACGACATTAGTATAAGAAACTTCATAGAAGTCACATGAGCTGAGGTTTTATGGAAGCTGTATAAATGTATGCTAATAGGAAGGAAGCTAACGACATGACATACCAAAACTAGGTTTAGACCATTGACAGTTATTACACTGCATTTTTCGTGAGCAATTGAAATAGGAAGTGACACTTGACACAAGAAATACTCCACATGTTTGCTTCTGTTTGCCATAATTCTTGAAGTGGTGTACACACTGTGAAATATTATGATCATTCACACTCCGTAATCGTACTTAATTACTGAGAGTTATTCGAACTAAGTCTGTTAGAGGTCATGTATGTATTTCTTTTGTTTATAATTCATAATGAGTAGAAGATTTGGCTCAGATGGATTACACAGAGGTTGTGTGTTGACAGTGTGTCTTCGGATTGTATGGGATGAGGAGGTTTGCATTAGGATTTTATTTGTACTTGTTCGAGGAGACTGACTAGAGGAAAGAGTTGTTATGGAAGTGAAATGATACTGGCAATAAGGTTTATATGTATCGACGTATTGAAGAGATATTATTGAGGTATTGAGATTATATGAAGTTGATTGGAGTTTTGGTGTATAAGAGGTAAAGTAAGTAAGGTGCATATTTTTTTTGTTGGTCTATATGGAACAAGGAGGATGAAGATAGCAGACTAGAACACTAAAATGGAAGGAAGATTGTCTACACACACTTTGTTAAATCACTAAGCAGTATGTACTTTTTTTTTTTTTTGGAGAGAGGAAGCATTGCATATCTTGGCACACTGACAGTTGTTCAGCAACGGTACATTTTGATCTGGCTTGGCAAACATTGGTCTTGACATGATGACTATGACGTTGACTTAACTATTATTGACTGTTATACATTGCTGCCACTACCACTTGATACACATGATGAACATAAAATTTTGACAGAATTGCAATTACACAGTAACACTATTCAATTACACAGTAGTACTTAATGTGAATGAAAGATGAGTGAGTGTGTTTTGTGTGATTTCCTTTCCTAATCATACCCACCTATCTCCTAAATATTATTTTATTTGTTTGTAGTGGCTTGCACTGACACCCATAAATATTATAGGTTTACTGATATTTGAGTATTTGTAATAGTAATATGACAATTATCTGATATCATTTGTGTGTTTATTAGAATTTGTATGTTTAGTGTAAGAGCATTGTAAAAGCATTTGTATGTGTATTCAAACTATTGTTCATGCTTGAACTGTCTGAGTAGTGATGGTGAATATTATGAACTGTTACCTGCACTTTTCAACATGATGTGTGACACTTAGAAATGTTTAATTTCTGCTGATGAACTGTGTGATCAGTGATAGTAAATATTATGGATTGTTACTTGTACTTTTTCTACATGATTGGTGCCACTAGGACATGTTTAATTTCTGCTGATGAACAGTGTGATCAGTGATAGTGAATATTATGGACTGCTGTCTGCACCTACTCCACAATGCTGGGTGCCACTGATGGACTGCTTCTACTGAAATGATGTCACCTGATGGTGTCTGCACCTACTCAACATTGCTGGGTGCCACTGATGGACTGCTTCTACTGAAATGATGTAACCTGATGGTGTCTGCACCTACTAAACATTGCTGGGTGCCACTGATGGACTGCTTCTACTGAAATGATGTCACCTGTTGGAGTCTGCACCTGTTCCACAATGCTGGGTGCCACTGATGGACTGCTTCTACTGAAATGATGTAACCTGATGGTGTCTGCACCTACTAAACATTGCTGGGTGCCACTGATGGACTGCTTCTACTGAAATGATGTCACCTGTTGTTGTCTGCACCTACTCAACATTGCTGGGTGGCACTGATGGACTGGTTCTACTGAAATGAGGTCACCTGATGGAGTCTGCAACTGTTCCACAATGCTGGGTGCCACTGATGGACTGCTTCTACTGAAATGATGTCACCTGTTGGAGTCTGCACCTGTTCCACAATGCTGGGTGCCACTGATGGACTGCTTCTACTGAAATGATGTAACCTGATGGTGTCTGCACCTACTCAACATTGCTGGGTGCCACTGATGGACTGCTTCTACTGAAATGATGTAACCTGATGGTGTCTGCACCTACTCAACATTGCTGGGTGCCACTGATGGACTGCTTCTACTGAAATGATGTAACCTCATGGAGTCTGCACCTGTTCCACAATGCTGGGTGCCACTGATGGATTGCTTCTACTGAAATGATGTCACCTGTTGGAGTCTGCAACCTGTTCCACAATGCTGGGTGCCACTGATGGACTGCTTCTACTGAAATGATGTAACCTGATGGTGTCTGCACCTACTCAACATTGCTGGGTGCCACTGATGGACTGCTTCTACTGAAATGATGTCACCTGTTGGTGTCTGCACCTACTCAACATTGCTGGGTGGCACTGATGGACTGCTTCTACTGAAATGAGGTCACCTGATGGAGTCTGCAACTGTTCCACAATGCTGGGTGCCACTGATGGACTGCTTCTACTGAAATGATGTCAGCTGTTGGAGTCTGCACCTGTTCCACAATGCTGAGTGCCACTGATGGACTGCTTCTACTGAAATGATGTAACCTGATGGTGTCTGCACCTACTCAACATTGCTGGGTGCCACTGATGGACTGCTTCTACTGAAATGATGTAACCTGATGGTGTCTCCACCTACTCAACATTGCTGGGTGCCACTGATGGACTGCTTCTACTGAAATGATGTAACCTGATGGAGTCTGCACCTGTTCCACAATGCTGGGTGCCACTGATGGATTGCTTCTACTGAAATGATGTCACCTGTTGGAGTCTGCACCTGTTCCACAATGCTGGGTGCCACTGATGGACTGCTTCTACTGAAATGATGTACTTGTTGGTATTTGCACCTGTTAACCATTGCTGGGTGCTACTGCTGGAACTATCAACCACTTGTTTTTTTTTTTTTTTTTTGAATCATTGAAAGCATTTTATGTGAACCTTTGTATAAACTGATTTTTTTTGTGTATTGTGTAAACTATTATGTAAAGTCACATGTATGAAAGAATTTGTATTGCTTAGTGTATTTTATATATTAGGCTATTGAAAGGTCAGTGCAAAGCCAAAATTTTATCTAGTTATATGATATTTACGTATTAATATTATCTTTTATTTTTGTCTGTATTTTTTTGACGAATTTGGTGGTATTTTCACCACCAATGCTGGCAAAAATACCATCAAATTCTAGCCCGTGGAGGAAGGGCATATGAAAGGTGGCTACACTGAGCCACAGCGCCAAAGATCGCGCCAGAGAGTATTGTTCCGCCGCCTCCACTGGCAGTGATTATTGAGACGTAGCGGCAAGCAGTTCTGGCCGAGAAGTTGTGGTGGACACTGCTTGTCGTGAAGTCAGAGTGAGATGTGGTAGTGGAGAGTGTTGTTCCATGTTTTATGCAGTGGTTTGATGGGAGAGATAGCAGATGTTGTTCTAATGGAGATATTGTAATGGTCAGAGTGCATTTCGTCAATATATATGGAGGTATTTTCTTTTATTCTTTTATTTATTCAGTGACCTGAATAATGGGTCATTACAGGTTCAGTCAACAAAGCATCTGGCGTGTGTTCTTGTATTAGAGTGTAATTTTGGTTTTCTTGCACAATTATAGAATTTGTAATTTTCTTTTATCACGTCAGTATAATTGGTATTTAAAAACTCTTGTCTTGTTGAAGAAGAACCGTGCCAGATGTGTGTTGAGTCATACTACCACATACAGAACAGCTACACTTGTGCTTTGTTGGTTTCATAGGTTTTATGGTTGCTGGGGACTTAATTAATTAACTGTGTTAACGAAAATTTTCTTACATTCGTTGTTGTCATTCTAGGCAGTCAGATTGCGTAGTAATACTAGTCAGGGCCAGCCGTTTACGAGACTTGCGTAATCGGACAGACAGCTACAAAAAATATTTGCATTCCTTATATTTAAAATAAGCCCCCATGCAGACTATGTTCCTGACGCCTTGAGCTGAAGAAGTAATGGAAGAGACCGAAAGATACACCCCTTCATGTCTGGCGTGGAGAGGGGCCATTCCGTTGTCACTCTTGGAGCGAGAACACGTAATGAGAGCATGTGCGCTTGTACGTGTACTCAAAGAGCGAGGAACAAGTCTCTCCTCAGTACTCCACTGGGAGAGCACCTCTGTCGAGAGCGAATTGGAGTGCAACTCTATATTGAGTCCTTGCGATTAAGTGTTGTTCTCTGTGTTGGCCGCACTTATTGTGCTTTGTGAATGGACAAAGTTATAGTTAAACGCCTGAGAGCGAATTTTTGAGTGGCATCGCGGTGGACTGGTTACCTGACCGCTGTACCACGACAATAATTAGACTAGGAGCGAATAGGAGTCCTTGACTTTATCAAGGCGTAGGGAGAGTTTGATTGGCGAAGGTCAATCCAGATAGAACGAGAGCTATCTTATTTGTCAGCAGCGAGCGGCGCAGACAGCAGTCATCACAGCTTACGGTATTGTGTGCTACAGCTCTTGGGAGCCCCATATTTCCTCACACAACAGTATACTTCACTGCATTTCACACGCGACAGGCTCGACCATACCTAGCAACATTCTAACGGATAATTATTCAAGTTGAGTAGGCGCGGCTCTCAGCCATTCTGCCAAGTCACTAACAATCTTCAACTACGTATAGAAATTTCATTAGCGAATCCTGTTTTTAAGAGGTAACTTCACATTTCGAAAAGAACCCAGAAATAGCTTGTTCAGTTCATAACTAAAGGTGCCATTGTGATTTCTCAGAATTTTAGCAAAATAAATAATAATTTCGTTAGTTTCATGTTTTTCTTACACTAACTAGCACTACTCCAGTACCCAAGTATCCCACTAGTTACGTAAGAAATTTTGTGAATTTTTGTGTCATTTCCTTACAGCGGACGACTACAGAAGATATTTATTGCTGAAAATTTTTCAGGCATTTCTCTTTAGAACGTTAGGAGCGTCTGTCTGACTTCTGTAGTAGTGTGGGGGTGGAAATTGCATCTTGCAGGAGCCACAGGGTAAAGGGTACATCTCAGATTAATCCGTTGCGCAGAATGACAGAATAGCACCCACATGTCGCTCACAACAATTAAAAAGTAACAACTTATACGCAACCACTACTGTATACTAAATAATGATCAAACTCGTAGGTTGCTGTTCCCTGGATCAAAGTTCGAAAAATTTTTCCGGGTATTTTTATTTCCGCTTTGATTGTGATACTGACCGCCATGACGATATTTATATTACTTTGATTCCTCTTTTGTTCCCCCGTCACCCAGATTTGGCATTATAAGCATTATAAGGGAAGCTGAAGCCACAATAACTGTTTTCTAACCAATTGCTGTATTTATGCATTGATCTACTGATGTTTGAGAATTTTCTCCTTGGCCTTATGCATACTGAGGTGACAAAAGTCGTGGAATACCTTCTAATATCGTGTAGGGTCTTCATTTGCCCAGCGTAGTACAGCAACTCGACATGGCATGTACTCAACAAGTTGTTGGAAGTCCCCTGCAGAAATATTGAGCCATGCTGCCTCTAGAGCAGTTCGTAATAGCGAAAGTGCTTGCAGTGCCGGTTTTTGTGTACGAACTGACCTCTTGAATATGACTGATAAACGTTCGACGGGATTCATGTAAGGCCACCTGTGTGGGCAAGTAATTCGCTCGAATAGTCCAGAATATTCTTCAAACCAATCACTAACAACTGTGACGTGGCGTATTGTCATCCATTAAAATTCCATCGTTGTTTGGGAACATGAAGAACATTAAAGGCTGCAAATGGTCTCCAAGTAGCCAAACATAACCATTTTTATACAATGGTCAATTCATTTGGACCAGACGCCAAAGTCTATTCCACGTAAACAGAGCCCACACCATTAACGAGCCACCACAGTCTTGTTCAAATTGTGTGAAATCTTATGGGACTTAACTGGCAAGGTCATCAGTCCGTATGCTTACACACTATTTAACCTAAATTATCCTAAGGACAAACACACACACCCATGCCCGAGGGAGGACTCGAACCTCCGCCAGGACCAGCCGCACAGTCCATGACTGCAGCGCCTCAGACCGCGCGGCTAATCCCACGCGGCCCTCCACAGTCTTGCACAGTGACTTGTTGAAACTTGGTTCCATGCCGTCGTGGTGTCTGCGCCACACTCACATTCTACCGTCAGCTGTTCTTTTTTTTTTTTTTTTTTTTTTTTTTTTTTTTTTTTTTTTTTTTTTTTTCATCAGTCTACTGACTGGTTTGATGCGGCCCGCCACGAATTCCTTTCCTGTGCTAACCTCTTCATCTCAGAGTAGCACTTGCAACCTACGTCCTCAATTATTTGCTTGACGTATTCCAATCACTGTCTTCCTCTACAGTTTTGGCCCTCTACAGCTCCCTCTAGTACCATGGAAGTCATTCCCTCATGTCTTAGCAGATGTCCTATCATCATGTACCTTCTCCTTATCAGTGTTTTCCACATATTCCTTTCCTCTCCGGTTCTGCGTAGAACCTCCTCATTCCTTACCTTATCAGTCCACGTAATTTTCAACATTCGTCTATAGCACCACATCTCAAATGCTTCGATTCTCTTCTGTTCCGGTTTTCCCACAGTCAGTGTTGCACTACCATACAATGCTGTACTCCAGACGTACATCCTCAGAAATTTCATCCTCAAATTAAGGCCGATATTTGATATTAGTACACTTCTCTTGGCCAGAAATGCCTTTTTTGCCATAGCGAGTCTGCTTTTGATGTCCTCCTTGCTCCGTCCGTCATTGGTTATTTTACTGCCTAGGTAGCAGAATTCCTTAACTTCATTGACTTCGTGACCATCAATCCTGATGTTAAGTTTCTCGCTGTTCTCATTTCTAATACTTCTCATTACCTTCGTCTTTCTCCGATTTACTCTCAAACAATACTGTGTACTCATTAGACTGTTCATTCCGTTCAGCAGATCATTTAATTCTTCTTCACTTTCACTCAGGACAGCAATGTCATCAGCGAATCGTATCATTATATCCTTTCACCTTGTATTTTAATTCCACTCCTGAACCTTTCTTTTATTTCTATCATTGCTTCCTCGATGTACAGATTGAAGAGTAGGGGCGAAAGGCTACAGCCTTGTCTTACACCCTTCTTAATACGAGCACTTCGTTCTTGGTCGTCCACTCTTATGATTCCCTCTTAGTTGTTGTACATATTGTATATGACCCGTCTCTCCCTATAGTTTACCCCTACTTTTTTCAGAATCTCGAACAGCTTGCATCATTTTATATTGTCGAACGCTTTTTCTAGGTCGACAAATCCTATAAAAGTGTCTTGATTTTTCTTTAGCCATACTTCCATTATTAGCCGTAACGTCAGAATTGCCTCTCTCGTCCCTTTACTTTTCCTTAAGCCAAACTGATCGTCACCTAGCGCATTCTCAATTTTCTTTTCCGTTCTTCTGTATATTATTCTTGCAAGCAGCTTCGATGCATGAGCTGTTAAGCTGATTGTGCGATAATTCTCGCACTTGTCAGCTCTTGCCGTCTTCGGAATTGTGTGGATGATGCTTTTCCGAAAGTGAGATGGTATATCGCCAGACTCATATATTCTACACACCAACGTGAACAGTCATTTTGTTGCCACTTCCCCCAATGATTTTAGAAATTCTGATGGAATGTTATCTATCCCTCCTGCTTTATTTGACCGTAAGTTCTCCAAAGCTCTTTTAAATTCCGATTCTAATACTGGATCCCCTGTCTCTTCCAAATCGACTCCTGTTTCTTCTTCTATCACATCAGACAAATCTTCACCCTCATAGAGGCTTTCAATGAATTCTTTCCACCTATCTGCTCTCTCCTCTGCATTTAACAGTGAATTCCCGTTGCACTCTTAATGTTACCACCGTTGCTTTTAATGTCTCCAAAGGTTGTTTTGACTTTCCTGTATGCTGAGTCTGTCCTTCCGACAAGCATATCTTTTTCAATGTCTTCACACTTTTCTTGCAGCCATTTCCTGCAGCCATTTCGGCTTAGCTTCCCTGCACTTTTTATTTATTTCATTCGTCAGCGACTTGTATTTCTGTATTTCTGATTTTCCCGGAACATGTTTGTACTTCCTCCTTTCATCAATCAACTGAAGTATTTCTTCTGTTACCCATGGTTTCTTCTCAGCTACCTTCTTTGTACCCATGTTTTCCTTCCCAACTTCTGTGATGGCCCTTTTTAGAGATGTCCATTCCTCTTCAACTGTACTGCCTACTGCGCTATTCCTTACTGCTGTATCTATAGCGTTAGAGAACTTCAAACGTATCTCGTCTTTCCTTAGTACTTCCGTATCCCACTTCTTTGCGTACTGATTCTTCCTGACTAATGTCTTGAACTTCAGCCTACTATTCATCACTACTATATTGTGAACTGAAATCGGGACTCTTCTAACCATGCCACGGTTTTCCAGTCGGTTAGGGTCCAACCGATATGGTCACGAGTACAGCAGAGGTGCTGCAGGCGACGTCTGCTGTTAGAAGACGCTGGTGTCAGTCGTCTACTGCCATAGCCCGTTAACGCCAAATTTCTCCGTGCTGTCCTAAAGAATACGTTCGACGTACGCCCCACACTGATTTCTATGGTTATTTCACGCGGTTCGTGTGTCAGCACTGAAAACTCTAAGCAGTCGCGGCTGCTCTCGGTCGTTAAGTGAAGATCGGCAACCACTGTGTTGTCCATGGTGAGAGGTAATGCCAGAAATTTGGTATTCTTGGAACACTCTTGACACTGTTAATCTCGGAATTTTAAATTCTCTAACGACTTCCGAAATGAAATGTCCCATGACTACCATTGCGCATTCAAAGTCTGTCAATTCGCTTCATGAGGCCATAATCAAGTCGGGTAACTCTCCACATAAATCACCTGAGTAAAAATGACGTCTCCGCCAGTCCACTGCCTTTTAGACCTTATGTAGAAGATACTACCGTCACCTGTGTATGTACATATTCCTTTTCCATGACATTTGCCATCTCAATGTAAGCTTGTTTTGCTAGTGACCGTCCTCCCCTCATTTCTAACAAACTTCCATTACTTTGCATAGTAATACTACCGAGATACTTGTTTTATCATAGTTACTGCCATCAGTCATTATCTTCATGTTGGTGTCCGAAGCTCGTGGTATAGTGGGTAGCGTTGCTGCCCCTGGAGCGTCGGATCCCGTGTTCGATTTTCGGCCGAGTCGGGAATTTCCTTTTTCCGGGGTCTGGGTGTTTGTGTTGTCCTCATCATTTCATCATCATTCGGGAAAGTGGCGAGACTGGACATTGAGAAGATTGGGAATTTGTACGGCCCAGATAACTAGGCAATTGAGCCCCACACAAACGAAATATCATCATCGTCATCCATGCTGGTCTCTCTCTCTCTCTCCCTCTGGTATATGAGAAGGGATGACTCCCATTTCGGGGAATGACGGGAAATTACATGTTCGGAAATTGTGTAGCTACACTAAGCTTCACACTGGCGTATGGTTGCCAGGTTTTGCCTCAAATTTCAAACAAATTCTCAATACGTATGAGAACCGCACTTCTGTCGCTTGTAGACAGTCTCTCTGTTTACAAACGGTGTACCTCGAGACGAAATGCGGGAAGGCCGTTGCTGCTTTCGCCTTTAAGTCTGGTGCCGACGCCGTGACGTCGCTGGGGGGCAAAGCTGCAGCCTGCGTCCAAGGTCGACGGCGTATCGACTGCCGCCGACCTGACCCGCCAAGCGCCGCGACGCTGGCAGGAAATCGATGGCTGGTCGCGCCTGGCCGTGTTTATGTTGGCCAGCCGCCGTCTGACACACATATCAGCACTTACAGTTATCAGTCTGACGTATTTACTTTGTGAGGAACAGGCACGATGAAAATATGTTACAAGACAGGTCTTAAAAATCTTTTTCTTATGTACCGTGTTGATTTTACTTTGTACCTCACACCATATTGTCATGTGGATAAAAATTAGCAAATATTAAAAACAAGATATTCATCATTTGGATTTGCTGTTCCTTGTGTTTACCGTATTTGCAGTTAAAATTATTGGATATAGCGTCCGGCAGTTAAGCAAAACACAGTTTCTCCAAGTCCCAAACATTTTTCAGCACCTCTGTGCCATCATCAGTTGTTTTCTGTTTCATTTATTCTGTAATGCGAACATTTTTACTAAATGATTACAAAATCATGGAAATATTTAGAACAAACAACAATTTCTTTCTTTTAGTCAAAACCTTTACAACCGCCGACCGTGGTGGCCGTGCGGTTCTAGGCGCTGCAGTCCGGAACCGCGGGACTGCTACGGTCGCAGGTTCGAATCCTGCCTCGGGCATGGATGTGTGTGATGTCCTTAGGTTAGTTAGGTTTAAGTAGTTCTAAGTTCTAGGGGACTGATGACCTAAGATGTGAAGTCCCATAGTGCTCAGAGCCATTTGAACTTTTACAATCGGTTTGCATGGTTTTTCAGGGGCACTTGTGCATTATTTATTACAAGTAGCTTGTCATCTGCAACCAAACGATGTTGATAAGAAACTTTTTTGGGAGTTAACCTATCATTTTATGCTTGAAATGTAATTTAGTTATTCACGATATTTCACGCCAATATTCGTTTTTACTTCCATTTTTGTGTGGCAAGTAAGTAAAAACGAATATAGGCGGGAAATAACAGAAAACACTGATGATGACACAGAGGTGCCGAAACATGTTTGGGAACTATGAAAAACGGTGTTTTGGAAAACTGACGGACCTTACGTCCAACAAATAATAAAAGGTTCGACATAACCAAAATAATTAGAAACTCCTAAAGTACTTTTTACCAGTGGTCAATCCACGTGACAGCTTTGCGTGAGGTCCAACGTAAAATGAACACTTTTCATAAAAACAAGACTTTTAACCCTGAAGATGACAGCAAAGTCTGTCGGAACCGGTTGTCTTCAGTAATGAAATATTTATGCGTTATAGGCTCCTGAATCTTTTTAGTAGTGCTTTATATGTGAGTGTAAATATGACTTAACAGAACATATTCATGGTGATAAACCTCGTGTAATCAGTGTAACAAATTTCGTACTCTTTTTCATCTCTCACAAATTTCTAATTTCTGAGGACGTTACCTTACCCTAGATAGTTTCACTCCTAGCTCGCAGATCCGTCTAATCAGCGTGCGCTGAAAAAGTTGATCAATATTAACCACAGTTACGTGTATAACGAGCCGTTAAGTGTCTCTCTCTCCATCTGTTGTAGTGTTATTAGAACATTAAAGCGGGAGTCACGAACTATGGCGGTCGAGTGTATGCTTGTTCTGCGCAGCTACGTCACCATGTTCTGAACTGAATGCCGTAACTAACGCTAACGTTAAATGTGATCGTAGCGAGTTGTTTAATGAATTTCGATTCCATTTGTAGCAAGCTGTTATTGCTGACTGTGGTGGTAAGTACTAATTCTGCATAAGCAAGCGACAACGCTTTCGGGATCTCCAAACAACGAAACTTCTTACGAGCTCGCAATGTGTACTGTTAACATTCAGTAGGTGAAGAATTGAAGCCAAGGCGGCTGGGAAGGATTCTGTACGCGAAAACAAGCAATCGGATCGAAATTTCTATTCTCAACACGAAGGTGAAAAGCAGTTTGCTTTTAACCACTTATTACGTAACTTTTCACAAACAATGTTTCACTACTTTATGACAGAAGTTATTACGCTGTCTGAAATTTGGCATATTTGTTCCTTAACTTCTTGAAACACAGAAACCACCACCAGAATGACAGATGCGAGGTGGTTAGTTCTGACAACTAAAAGCGTCTTGCCCGCTTGTTGTTGTTTCAGACTTCACTGTTCTGATATCTGTTGCTCGTCTCTTTCTGCAAAGGTATATACTTTCTTTACTCGTATATACCCTTTACTCTACTTTCTGCCACTGATTCGCGTCGAATTTACGGAAATTATTTTAAAATGTTTCATAATTTAGTCATAAATCTAAGAACTATTTAAATGAAAATAAAATAAAAACAAATATGAATTCGCAGTAAATGAATTGATATCAATAGATACGTGTAACCTAGCAAATCAGCAATAGACTTTTCTTACCTCCGGAATATAAACGGTCATCATCGTCAAGAGTGTACTAAAGGGAATAAACCGTCAAGACAAAAAGAGATTGATATCTCTTTACCTAAACACTACGTTCCCGCTTTATTAAGCCTGAAAAAACGGACATTTCCCCGAAACAACTGACTTTAACAGTCAAGAGGGGAGTATTTTCGTGAGGTATCTTGCACTGCTCCGTAAATCTGTCAGAGAAATAGCTTGTCGCCACTAAATCTTTCTTTTCGTCAGCCTAGTGACCCTTGCAGCAGCTCTTTACTGCAGCCTCAGAGCCCGGTGACGTAACTAACTCCGGCCTCGTGTCCCACACTTGTATCAGCAGAAGAGTTGTCCGCGCCCCGCGAGGTTCCTGTTCACACTTGCTGTGTCAGGTGCTCTCCGTGAAGGACTGGGAGCGATGCTATCGCGCTGCTCGGCTTGTCTGCTGGGAACGGCGCTCCGTCCGCTGGCCTGTCTTTTGTAGCTGCCGACACATAAATCCGTTCTGTCAGCAGGAACCTGTCTGCCGTGCTTTCGGTGACTCAGAGTCTCCGGATAGAGGTTGGCCCACTGCTCGCCTGGAAGAACCGCCGAGTCCGGCTTTTATGGAATAGGGACGGGTTAAACTGCCACGTTCTGACGTCAATGGTTTCTGTGATCTTTACATTTCGGTAACTGCGATATTTTGTTCCGATTTGTCACAGTTTAACAATGCAGTTCACGAATTCACAACTTGTATCCCTCTGCAGTCTACCTACATAAAAATGCAATTCCTGCTATTTATCAACGTAGATGTTACATTGTGATTAGTTGCAAGTAGCATCTAAGAAGCATTTGCGAGTATTTCTGCAAACTAGGCAGATGAACCGCGGCAGCGTAACGGAAGAGATACGTTCTCACCTGCAAAGTGAGCAAACGGAGTATTTCAACAGCACGCTACTGGCGTTATTTTAAGATTGGAGAAGGATAACATATCAGCATGAAGTAAAGTGTGAGTGAAAAATGGAAACTCCGACCTTTTTAAAGCTCCTATATCCCTAAATTTTCTGGCAAATAGCTATTCATAAACACTTGTTAATGTGCTGTTAAGCTAATGATATACAAGTGAAAAAGAGTGGAAAGTACGGATCTTCTAATGACGTGTTGACATCGGAAACAGTTTACGTGAAATGCTTCAAGATGCACACAAATGTTTACCTGTGTATTGTAGAACAGAAAAAATATCCGTCTTAAGAGTACACTATTCTTAAATATTTGGTAAAAATTACGTAGGGGGTACCCCTTTGCATTTCTCATACCTTTTTTACGATGTGTGTGTACAATACGCATCAAAATAGTCCTCGGAGCCTTGTCCATCACCTGACACACGTTTCCTGAGTATACATCACAGTTTTGGTTTTCATGACGAAAAGTGTATTTAAATGTGAGTCGAGCTTAGGGTACGCTCTGTATCAGTTGGTTACCACAACCTTTATTTAGCATTCAGATTCGCTGTATCTACCAATTCTCAACCTAACTTTTTTCTTTCCCTTTTTTTGAGAAGTCAATCTTGAGAGTGGTTTGATGCGGTTCGCCACGAATTCCTCTCCCGTGCTGAACTCTTCATCTCAGAGTAGCAGTTGCATCGTACCTCCTCAGTTATTTGTTGGGTGCATTCCAATCTTTGTCTTTATCTACAGTTATACCCTCTGCAACTCCCTCCCGTACCATGAAAGCTACTCTCTCATAAATGAATGTATGTACCGCGTGGTCTCGGGTGTCTTGTCACGGTATGCACGGCTTTCCCCGTCGGAGTTTCGAGTCCTCTCTCGGGCATGGGTGTGTGTGTGTCGTCCTTAGCATAAGTTAGTATAAGTTAGATTAAGTAACACTTAGGGACCGATGACCTCAGCAGTTTGGTCCCATAAGACCTTACCACAAATTTAAATTTAAATTTTTCAACGTATATCAGCCGTGCGTGGCTCATGTTCGTGCCATCTATTATGTAACGTCTTGTTTTACCGTACGGCCGCCTCGTCATTTTAAATTTCAATTACTGGTGTCACTGAATTACTGTCTTGTCTGCCCGTGATTGACAGCAGCAGCGCGTATCGATATTTGCCCTGACGTATTGTCTCTGCTGGACGGCTATTACTTCCCTGTCGTGGTGTGTTGTGGTAGAGATCGGACGTGGAGCGGTTGGAGAAGGAACGCGGCATAAGTGGAGTCGGGACGTAGTAGCAGTTGGGGACCGAGCGCTAGGGAGGCGCTGACAGCCAGTACTCGCCGACCGCTCGCGACACTGGATGACCTGTCCGACGGACAGAGATGGCAGCGGGATCGACCGTTGGTCGGTCGTTCAGTTGGTCACCTCTTTGGGCCACATGTGTTTGGTCTTTTGAGCGTTTCTGGGCCTCGTCGCTGGGTCATCTTCCTGGACGTGGCTCGGTTCCTTCTTGTGCGTAGACGTCGTGGCCCATGGGCAAGAGTTACCTCTGCATGACTGGGTCCGAGCCAACGAGCCCGGATCGCCGTGTCTCCCAGTTCCCGGCAGACAACGAACACACATGGTTTGAGTGCCAACGACCTTGGTATCTACCTATTCTCAACCTAACTTTTTTCTTTTCCTTTTTTTGAGTAGTCAATCTTGAGAATGGTTTGATGCGGTTCGCCTGTGTCAGTTCGCCTGAGCAATGCTTTAAATGCTGTTATACTGTCCGCGTACTGCAGCAGCCCGTTGGGCGGCTGCGACAGAGCAGAGTGTGAGTGTTTTCTTACCGTGTTGATGCTGTCCGCTAAGGCGTGTAGTTCTACAGCCGTTGCGATGTTCCTGCATGCCAGTAGTTATTGTGCCTTGGCTTATTAACACACCAATTTTTGGAGACCAGTCTTACTCGTCTCTTCGCCTCGCTGGCTTTTGGTTGTAGTGTCGTTGGTTTGGTCACCGAAATCAAGTAGTTGGTGGGTTCGCCGGCTGTCTATCGGTTGGGTTGCCTCTATTTAGAGATTGTTGGTAAGACTGTCTGTCTCGCTTAAACGAACGTTAGTGTTACAATTCCAGGCCGACCCTTGGAAACCTCTGAGCGTCGTTCCGTGTCTGTTACATAGTAACTTCCCTATTTGAGTTTTGGTTATTTGGTTGGTGGTTGGCCTTCAGTCGAGTTTTTATATATCCTGAATCTATGTTCCTCTCTTGCCCTTTAGACATAAGATTGCTATTCCTTATATGAGGCTTTCAGCCGAATTTTACATCAAATCTTTTAAGCCCTTAAGCCGTAAAATTATTGTATTGATGTGTGGCCTTAAGCCGAGTATTAATATTTCTTAAATTAATGTCCTTGTCTTGCCCTTAATGAATGAGGTTTGTTATTCTTTATTTTATATGAAATGTTTTAAGATAAGGCCTTCAGCCTTTTGATTGAAAATCCTCTCATTGCTTAACATGCGACCTCCAGCCTAGTCCCATTAAAATTAAATTGCTAAGGCCTTCAGCAGATTAAATATTTAGGATATATTCTTGGGTGAAACTTCGAGAAGAATCTTGTATTTCAACTTTCCTTAGGCCTTGTGTCTTGGATTTTGAATGTGGCCTTCAGCCGATGTAAAGTTAATCAAAGGAGGTCGATTAAAGTTTTTGTAACATTGTGTATTGATAAATAAAGTTTGTATGTTGAGTGCAGCTGACAGGAACTCACTTTGGCCCTTTTCCATAACCTAATCTGCTCTGTCCTGCTAGCCCAGGCATTTCAGTATGTCCTGTTATCGTGTCCCTTCTTCTTGTCAATATTTTAGAAATATTTGTTTCTTTGCCGATGCTGTGGAGAACTTCCTCATTACTTATCTTGTCAGTCAACCTGATTTTCAACATTCTTCTATACCACCACATCTCAAATGCTTCGATTATCCTCTGTTCCGGTTCTCCCAGAGACCACGTTTCACTATTATACGAAGCTGTGCTCCAACCGTACCTTCTCGGCAACGTCTTCGCCACATCAAGGTCTACATTTGACAATAGATTTTTCCTGGCCAGTAATGCCTTCTTTGCCTGTGTCATTACTTCTGTAATATATAAATTGAACAGGAAGCGGGAAAGACTGCTTCCCTGACTTGAACCCTTTGTAATCCAAGCACTTCGCTGTTGGTCTTAAAGTCAAGCCTTTCCCTCTTAGTTCTTCTGTACTACCTGTAGACTATTCCAATTTTTTCAGAATTTCTAATATCTTACACCATCTCAAACTGTAAAATGACTTTCTAGATCAACAAATCCTATGAGGGCATCGATTTTTTTTTCTTTTTTCAGTGTGCAAAAAATTTCTCTGAGCACTACGGGACTAAACATCTGAGGTCATCAGTACCCCAAAACTTAGAACTACTTAAACCTAACTAACCTAAGGACATCACACACATCCATGCCCGAGGCAGGATTCGAACCTGCGACCGTAGCGGTCGCGCGGTTCCAGACTGAAAAGCTCGGCCACACTGGCCGGATGTTCAGTGTTGTTTCCATTATCAAGCGCCTAGACAGAACTGCTTCTCTTGTGCCTTCACCTTTCCTAAAGCCAAACTCATCAACATCTAACAACTCCTCAGTTTTCTTTTCCATTACTCTGTGTGGGGTTCCTGTCCACAGCGTGGTTGCATGGGGTATTGAGCTGACCTTGGGACAGTTTTCGCTCCTATCTGCCCTCGCTATCTTCTGAATTTCATGGATGATGTTTTTCCGTATGTTTAATGGTACGTTGATTTTACACACAAACATAAATAGTCGTTTGGTTACCACTGCCTGAAGTGATTTTAGAAATTCCAATGGAGTGATAGCTGTTACTTCAGCTTTATCTGATCTCAAGTTTTTAGAGCTCTTTCACTTGTTTTCCACTGTATCGCCTATTCTTCCTTATTGACTCCAGATTATTCTTCCGCCAAATCATCAGGCAAGGCATCCTCCTCTCAGAAGGCTTCGGTGTACTCTTGCACCTATCCGTTCTTTCCTGCGTGTTTTCCAGTGGAATTCCCATTGCACCCTTATAGTTATCGACATTGCTATTAATTTCAGACGCTCGGGATTAGCCGAGCGGTCTAGGGCGCTGCAGTCGTGGACTGTGCGGCTGGTCCCGGCGGAGGTTCGAGCCCTCCCTCGGTCTTGGGTGTGTGTGTTTGTCCTTAGGATAATTTAGGTTAAGTAGTGTGTAAGCTTAGGAACTGATGACCTTGGCAGTTACGTCCCATAAGATTTCACACACATTTGAACATATTAATTTCACCAAAGGTTGTTTTGGCCTTTGTGTGTGCCGAGTCAGCAGTTACAACGATCATTTCTTGTCCGATTTCTTCACAATCTTCCTGTAGCCATTCCGCCTTCGGTGTGCTGCATTTCCTATTTCGTTTATTCGCAACTGATTTGCACTGAAGTGACAAAAGTCTTGATCTCCCTCCTGATATCGTTGAAAGGTCCCTGTCGGATTCCTTTCATGTTAACTCCTTATATCTGTTGACATTTACGGTATAAATTCCACTTCTGAATTTACTGTGGTGTTTCTGACTATCTGGGAGGAGACTGAGCAGTGAAACGTGTTACTTTTACTCATAAACAAGAACGATCTGTCACACTACTACACTTTAAAACACAGTTTATATGTAATTCATGTCACAAAGTCTGATACGGAACCTACATCCGCTTTCTTTTATATACTGTATATGATAAGATACTGTCATCCCCCTTCCCTTCTGTGCATGAGGATAAATGAGCAAATGTATTTCTAGTTGCATGCTTGATGGTAGCAGACAAGCCTGTCTGCTAGAGAACAGTAGGACCAACGTCGGAACAGGTAGCTAGGCTTTCTAAAAGCAGAGAGGTTTCTATTCTCAGTATGGTCCTGTCCGTCCCTAGTCATGTTGGTATAGGAAGCTGCCTCTCTGGTCATTTCCATTTGTATCTGTTAAGGACGCTCGGTAGAGGGCCCAGGTCAGTCTGTTCGCGGCGAGCGTCTGAAGTGGTAACATCTCCGGCTAAGCGTGTGTCTGCTAAGTCCGTAGGACAATGGATTTCTTAAGTTCAGCCTAACTGAAAATTTAATCACCTTTATTTCAGGTTTAGCTCTAAAATATCTAATGTTATCTTAAATTGCAACGCAGTATAATTCAAGTGTGACGTTCAGAATATCTTCCGGTAGTTGCTTCGTCACTACTTTGTGAGTAAAGTGGAACCACGTGTTGATCAGTAACTCTAACTAAGATCATCAATCTTAAATGTGAATGTGCGCGAGATTATAACGTCTCGTCTTGACAATATTTGTCAATATAGCAACTTTTCTTTATGTTCAACCCACGTGGGGTGTACTTTGTGAGACCAGTACCACGCGCTTATACAATTGTTTGACCCATCTGGTTAATAGTAAGATGATAGTAACCAGTTCGAGGTTTTTCTTTTGTAAATTGCGTTTCGATGTAATTTATTTTAATTATCAAAATTATTGTGGAGTTAAACTCTTTGTGTAAACCAAGTTGACAACGTGAAGCATGTGGTGTGATCATCAAAGTAGCTCTCAGCTATTCTTTTCGGGAAGATTTCACGGAGAGTTAGTATGAATTTAATATACCAGTGTGTGGTAATATCATGACGGACAGGATTGCGCTACGAACGTAAATACTTTGGGTGAAAACTGAATCGGTTGGTTGTGGTTAATTTCCTCTTGCGTATGTTTCATCGTTCTTCGTGTGTTATTTTATGAATTCACTGTTGTATGCAGTCTCCCAATCTTGGCTCCATATTTGATGTGTTCCGTAAGATTACAATCTCACATTTTCACAATCCTAAATAAGGCACCAGTTTAGTTATGAATCAAGTTTGATATGCTGAAATTTTAACGGAACAATGATCAATGTTAAAATAAATGTCTAAATATAAACTGATTTATTTCTTTTTATTTAAATTGTCTTTATTTATATATCACCGTAAGATGAGTATATATCATCGTAAGATGAGTACTAAAAGACTATAATTAATGTTAGTCTGGTTGGGAATTTGGTAAGCTAGACTGGATACCTGGTGAAACAGTTGCGCAGTAATGCAAGGTTAACTTCCTCAGATAGCTCACAGCTTTTAACCCACTTTTATGGTCTTGAATACCAGCACCGCTTTCAGAACAAATTAAGGCAACAACATTACATCGTGTCGGACTTTCTTGTCCCTGGCGCAGTGCAGCTACTCGACGTGGCATGGACTCAATAATTTGTTGAAAGTCCCCTGCAGAAATACTACGCTTAGCTGCTTCTGTAGTCGTTCATATTTGCGAAAGTGGTACCGTCTAGCTCCGACTACCATCCCGTGTTCTAAATTTGTTAATTACCGTCTTGCGGCCATAATCACGTCGGAAACCTTTTAATACGAACCACCTGCGTAAAAATGACAACTCCGCTAATGTACTTATCTTTCATGCCTTTTGTACGTAGTACTACCGCCATTTGTATATGTGCATATCGTTATCCCATGGATTTGTCACTTCAGTGCATATTGCTGCATTCCGGTCGTTTCCTGAACATTTCTTGTGCTTCCGCCTTTGGTCGACTAAGTGAAGCACTTCTTCTGTCAGCCAAGATTTCTTCGGAGTTACGTTCCTTGTATCTATCTCTGAGTGTACAACATATGTGACTGCCATTTTTAAAGACTTCGAATCCTCTTCAGGTGATCTGCCTACTGTGATATTCCTTACCTCAGTATCCACTTCCTCAGCGAATTCCAAAAAGGTCTCATCAATCCTCAGAACTTTAGTATACCATTTCCTTCTACGATGATTCTTACAGACGATTCCCTTAAACTTTGCTCTTCAGCATTACTAAATGATCATGTGCGTTTATGTGTGTTCCTGGGTCGGTCTTACAATCCAATAACTGTTTTCGGAATATCTATCTGAGCATGATGTAATCCATCTGGCATCTTCTCGTGTTTGCACGAATGCAAGAACGTATAAGGACTGGTAACCTCGACAGTGGCTGTGTGTGCTCTGGAGATGTGAAAAAAAATTAAATTTGAAACTTCCTGGCAGATTAAAACTGTGTGCTGGACCGAGACTCGAACTCGGGAACTTTGCATTTCGCGGGCAAGTGCTCTGACAACTGAGCACAACTCACGCTCCGTCCTCACAGCTTTACTTCCACCAGTACCTCGTCTCCTACCTTCCAAACTTTACAGAAGCTCTTCTACGAACCTTGCAAGACTAGCACTCCTGAAAGAAAGGATACTGCGGAGACGTGACTTAGCCACAACCTGAAAATTTAATTTGTTTTCTCTCCATGGGGCTCGGTATGTTCGAAGACCGATCAGCACAAGAAACGATGTCCGGTACCAAGTACCCACTGTTAAGCATCGTGGTAAAATGGAAATGAGCGTTTGGCGTCATTGGTCGGGACTTCCCTTACGTGTTAGATCAGGCCGCCTTGGTGCAGGTCTTATTACCTTCGACGCCACACTTGGTGACCTGCGCGCCGGATGGGCATGAAATGCTGATGAAGACTGTTCGTTGCGTTTGTTCTGGGAGGACGTCACAAGGCATACGTTCACGCTGATCGTTGATTCCTTTACTCAGTTTCTTTTTATTACATAGGGTTAGCAGCCCTCTGACCGAACGCCATTCAGCTGTCGGGGCGGATAGCATGGTAGTGAGAATGTCGTAGTGCGAGAATGCTTCTCCCGTTCAGCTGTCAGACCTCTGGTGCCTACTGAAGGCGTTATGAATCATTTGAAACATTCTGAAACCTTGAAGATGAACGCGTTACTTCGTGCCAAAGTAAAATGGGACGAAACTAGGAACTGTAGCACGATAAGGATCCTAAGTACACCTCTGCTCATGTCACAGACTTTTTTACTCAGTGTAAGGATGCTTAAGTAGCCTGACCAAAGCTCAGATCTCAGTCTAACAGACCACTAGAGGGAGGAACTCGATCAGAGCCTAAGGAGACGAGAATTCTCCAAGTTCAACAAATTACTGCAATCTTTGATTAAGGAATGGCAGGGAGTCCCACTACATCGTTTTTCTATCTCGGTCAACTTGCTGTGCGGCTGTAATTAAGGCGAAAGGTTACGCAACCAAATACTAATGACCTCGTACACTGATTCGACCTCTGTAACACGATTCTGAAATGGCTTTGAGCACTATGGGAATTAATATCTCAGGTCATCAGTCCCCTAGAACTTAGAACTACTTGAACCAAACTAACCTAAGGACATCACACACATCCATGCCCGAGGCAGGATTCGAACCTGCGATAGTAGCGGTTGCGCGGTTCCAGACTGAAGCGCCTAAAACCGCTCGGCCACACCGGCCGGCCCGTAACACGATTCTGCTCTGTAACAAGACTCTGCTGTAACACGATTTTCCTCAAATTACAATACGTAAAACTGTGATATTACCACTTATGGAACACATTGCTCCTTGTTTTGGGATATTAGCGCCGTTAATCAAGCGACATAACAGTCACAAAAATTTTCCTTTGAATAAATTGTTTCTCTTACGGAAATGTGTTTGTCAAAGTACTTACTACAGTAACTAATGTAGGTCTCGGCTAATGCAACACAACTTACATTTCAGGAGAGGGTTTCAGTGTCACAGTGTTGAAAAGCATTTCACTGCTGCTGCCAGGCAAAACACCAAGTGCATATTTTTTCTCAGAGAAAATTAGCTCCTCGGTTGATTTCGTCGACCTTACTGCGGTTATCCATCCGTAGCGTGAGACATGAAGTTCTTAGCACAAAGTGCGTGCCTCGGTCAATGGATGTAACTCGTTACAGCTACTTTTAGCTGGTACTTGCGACTTTTCACTGAAACCGCAGCCAGAACGGGTAACGTGCACAAGAAAGATTTACGCACGCACAGGGATCGATTTACAAGAGAGAGTGGATTCGGTATTAGAATCAGAATTTAAGAGAACTTTAGAGGACTTCAGATCAAATAAGGCAGAATGAATAGATAACATTCCATGAGAATTTCTAAAATCATTGGGATAAGTGGCAACAAACCGACTATTCACGTTGGTGTGCAGATTGTATGACTCTAGCGATACACCATCTGACTTTCGGAAATAATATCATAAACACAATTCCGAAGACTACAAGAGTTGACAAGTGCGAGAATTATCGCACAATCAGCTTAACAGCTCATGCATCAAAGTTATTGACAAATATAGTGAACAGAAGAATGGAAAAGACAATGGAGGATAAGTAAGATGAAGGTAAGTATGGCTTTAGGAAAGGTAAAGACACAAGAGAGGCAATTCTGACGTTGCGATTGATAACGGAAGCAAGGCTAAGGAAAAATGAAGCCACGTTCATAGGATCTGTCGACCTGGAAAAAGCGTTCGACAATGTTAAATGGTGCAAGATGTTCGAAATTCTGAGGAAAATAGGAGCAAGCTATAGGGAGAGATGGGTAATATACAATATCTACAAAAGCCATGAGGGGTTAATTATAGTGGACGAACAAGAACTAGATGCTCGGATTAAAAGGGGTGTAAGACAGGGATGTAGTCTTTCGCCACTACTGTTCAATCAGTGCATCGAAGAAGCAGTGATGGAAATAAAAGAAAGCCTCGTATCTTAACAGACGTTCTATCATCCTGTCCCGTCTCCTTGTCAGTGTTTTCCACATGTTCCTTTCCGATTCTGCGAAGAACCTTCTCATTCCTTACCTTATCAGTCCACCTAATTTTCAACATTCGTCTGCTACAGGTTCAGTAGTGGGATTAAAATTCAAGGTGAAAGGATATCAATCATACGATTCGGTGAAACGTTCCTGTCCTGAGTGAAAGTGAAAAAGAACTACATGATCTGCTGACTGGAATGAACAGTCTAATAAGTGTAGGATATGGACTGAGAGTAAATCGAAGGAAGGCGAATGTAATGAGAAAGAGGAGAAATGAGAACAGTGGGACGCTTAACACCAGAACTGATGGTGACGAAGTTAAGGAATTCTAATGTCTAGGCAGTAAAATAACGAATGACGGACGTCAAAAGTAGACTAGCGCTGGCAAAAACGGCATTCCTGGCCAAGAGAAGTCTACTAGTATCAATCATAGGACTTAATTTGAGGAAGAAATTTCTGAGAATGTACGTTTGGTCCACAGCACTGTATAGTAGTGAAACATGGGCTGTGGGAAAGAAGGAACAGAAGAGAATGTAAGCATTTGAGATAAGGTAGGCGAATGTTCAAAATTAGGTGGACTGATAAGGTGAGTAACGAGGAGGTTCTGCATAGAATTAGAGGGGAATGGAATATGTGGAAAACACTGAAAAGGAGAAGGGACAGGACGCTACGACATTTGTTAAGACATCTGGGAATGATGGCACTAGATGGAGCTGTAGAGGGCAAAAATTGTAGAGGTTGGTTGGTTGCTTCAAAGGTGGGGGGGGGGGGGGGGGGGGCGGTGGAGGGGACCAAACTGCTAGGTCAGCGGTCCAAATTGAGAGGAAAATGGAGATTGGATTATATCCCGCAAATAATTGAGAACTTAGGCTGCAAGTGCTACTCTGAGATGAAGAGGTAGGTACAGGACAGGAATTCATGGCGCACAGCATGAAACCTATCAGAAGACTGGTTTTATTGAATGGACTTTCTAATGAGCACAGAATGTGGCCGGAACGAAAGAAAGACGAAAGTAATTATGAGAAGCAGAACTTAGATTAATGGTAAACATCAAAATTTGGAACCTGGGAACCGCGTAATAGATTAGGTGAAGGATTTCTGCTATAGTGATGGACGAAGAAAAGAGCACATGCGTCGAAACTAAATGAGACAAAGAGGGTATTAATAGATAAAAGTACTACTACCAAAGATACACATTAATTTGAGGACTAAATTTCTGAATAAATAGGTCTACAGCATAAGTGTGTATGGAAATGAATGATAGAAAATAGAAGAATGGAATGCATTCGTCAGAGATTCTGAGTCACAGAATAACGCAGAACATTAATTAGCTCAGTGAGATAAGAAATGAGGAGCATCTCCACAGAATAGGTGCGGGAAGGCTTATCTAGAAATGAGTAGTTAGAAAGATGAACACCGTGATATAAATGTATGTTAAGACACACAAAAAAAAAGCATCCGTGGTTCTAAAGGTCAAAACCTCTAAGAAAAGAGTGAACATGTATTCTCAGTTTCACTGACATGAAAACTTAAAGAAACTTGCAGAAATATTTTTACAATCATGTTATGCCTTTACAGTCTCGTTACGAGTGTGTATAGCCGGACTCCTTTAGTTACATTGTAATCATATGTACATTCAATTCTTAGCAATGGAATTCTTTCCAAGAGAACAAGTGCACGAAATATGAACACATTTTCCAAACTTAAGAAAATAAAAAGCCTTAGGAAATCGTGACTCGTAAAAATTGTGGAGAGAGAGACCAAGACTTGAAAATTCTCGACAGACTGAAATGGATGTAGGTTACAGTAGTGAGATGAAGAGATTTGTGCAGAATAAACTAGCGTGTAGATCTGAATGCAACCAACCTTTGGACTGAAGAGAAAGCCGACAGCAAAAACGTAGTGTGTGTAGTTTGTGGAGCGATCGGGTTTGAGGAGTGATTGAACAGAGCTGCACTAGCTATTTGCATTATTAAATAACTTATCTGCTAAACGGTACTGTGTACTAGAGGTAAATGTAATGACAGTGCGCTGTTTTAAACGGACTGGCCTTCTATTCGGGTGGATTGAGGTTCCAATCTCCATCTGACTAGCCTGCTTTAAGTTTTACTTCAGGAAAATGCTGGGATGTATCTGGCTATGAGGCCATCATCAACTTCCTCCATTCTCTTTGTCAGGCTATACATATATACATACACACCTGTGTGCTGGCTATTTTTCTCTGTGTCGAATGTGTTCCCACAAACACGACACAAACATAACGACATGATGTTTTTTGCATGGTCCTACGGCACCAGTAAATGGCATACGCCTGTCAGTATAGACTAACTGTTTTGGTCCACACGTCAACATCGGACATGTTGCTCAGGGGAAAATGACCAAAAATGGCTTGCTCTCTCCACATTTTCATCGGGGTACTAACCAACATAGCAACTTAAATGGCTGTAATTATTAGCCAGTAGATGGCGTAAATACCGATACAATGTTGCTCAGTAGCCGTCCTCAGTTACCACACAAATATGTGAACCTGGAGGACGGCATGCGATTCCTCATCCAGATTCAAGACAAAAGTTACTGTAGCAAAATCAGACTGGGTTCGAAAACACATGAATGAAAGGAGGAGCTGGCAACAATGCCACATCGTGCTTTGGATCAGAATATGTAAACGAACGTTGGCCGTCATAGCGCACTGACTAGAATGCTGGGACATCTTACCCACATCCACCATAGCGCTATGGTTCGAATTCTCGTCAGTTTATTTTTTTATTTTATTTTTTAGGCGTTTGTTCCCTAGTTATTGCAAGCAGGACATAATTTTGTCACATGACAATAGCCACTCACATCACATTGGAATCCATCAAACTGCATGCATGCGTCCACTAACCGCCTCTTGCTCAACCATAACTGGTCCTGCCAAATTTATGTAGGGTCGCTTCCGGATGGAGTGCAAAAACGATGAATAGGTCGTGAAGTGCTGTGTGCATTCGATAACCAAGCTGCTGTTGCTACACGTGCGTTTGCTAAGCGGTACCCTAAAAGGAGACATCCCGATGAGAATGCATGTAGTCGCCTGGAAAACACTTTCGGGAAACCAGTAATCTTCGTCCACACGTAACTGATAGAGATCGTCTAAGGACTACGCGTAATCCTAAGAGGACGCGACCCTTGAAATCATTTACCAATCACCTCGGCGAAATACCCGTGATATTACTAGGCAGCTCCAGATATCTCAAAGGCTGGTTGTTGAAGTGTTGCACGATGAAGAACTGCATTCGTATCATTACAGATCAACTCAACAACAGTGGTCAGAACACCGCATTCCGCGAGTACAGGTTTGGAGCTTCACTCGTATTTTCAAACTCCACAGCAACCATCATAGGTCGGAACACAGCCCAGTTGTTATGCGTAGAAGTTGCTTTCAAGGGAGCTTTGGCAGAAACCTATGGGCCAGAATCGTGGGAGGAATGCTTTCGGGCCCTTTTCTATTGCCGGAGAAGTTGAATGCTTCCATGTGTCGTACGTTTCTTCGAAGTACTTTGCCTGACGCATAAGAAAATGTTTCACTTGGTTTTCGCCTACAGCGTTTCCGGGAAAATGGATTGTTGGTGGAAGTCCAGTGTTCTGGCTGCCACGTTCCCCGGACCATAATATTTGTGGGGATACGCAATGGAATAATTTTATAGCCCTCCACCGATGGGTGTACACGGCCTAACAACTCGCGTGCATGTCGCTCGCTTCGGCAGTGGTGGGTGCAGGTGTGTGCGTAGCGTCCAGCAAAGTATGATCCATTGAGTGGAAAAGTGCTTGCCAATGCAAGGTGGTCGCTTTGAACATCTTCTCTCAAGCGAATGTTGCTCGTACGTATAAGTACCAGCTATGTGGAAATAGGCCTGGAAGTCAAACGTAAGGAATGGAATTATCGTGCGTAGCATAAAGTGGAATCTAGACACACTACTGTGCTTTTTTTTTTTGTGCCTCATCGGTTAATGAAGATGTTACTGCGTCCACTGTTATTTTTTTGTTGGTTTCATTTGTGTCATGGACGAAACAAAGTGATCATTAACGGCTGTTAGAAGTTCGTATTACGTTTTAATGTCTACATAAAGGTAGAAGTAACAGGTATAAATATACGCTACTGACAATTAAAATTGCTACACCAAGGAGAAATGCAGATGATAAACGGGTATTCATTGGACAAATATATTATCCTATATATAAATATATACAGCTTCAACACAATACCACAGTTTGTCAAGAGGAGTGACTGGCGACTTGTGACGAGCTGGTTGCTCGGCCACCACTGACCAGACGTTTTCAGTTGGTGCGAGATCTGGAGAATGTGCTGGCCAGGGCAGCAGTCGAACTTTTTCTGTATCCAGAAAGGCCCGTACAGGACACGCAACATACGGTCTTGCATTATCCTGCTGAAATGTAGGGTTTCGCAGGGATCGAATGTAGAGCTACGGGTCGTAACACATCTGAAATGTAACGTCCACTGTTCAAAGTGCCGTCACTGTGAACAAGGGGCGACCGAGACGTGTAACCAATGGCCCCCATACCATCACGCCGGGTGATACGCCAGTATGGCGATGACGAATACACGTTTCCAATGTGTGTTCACCGCGATGTCGCCAAACACGGATGCGACCATCACGATGCTGTACACAGAACCTGGATTCATCCGAAAAAATGACGTTTTGCCATTCGTGCACCCAGGTTCGTCGTTGAGTACACCATCGCAGGCGCTCCTGTCTGTGATGCAGCGTCAAGGGTAACCGCAGCCATGGTCTCCGAACTGATAGTCCATGGTGCTGCAAACGTCGTCGAGCTGTTCGTGCAGATGGTTGTTGTTTTGCAAACGTCCCCATCTTTTAACTCAGGGCTCGAGACGTGGCTGCATGATCCGTTACAGCCATGAGGATAAGATGCTGTCATCTCGACTGCTAGTGATACGAGGCCGTTGGGATCCAGAACGGCGTTCCGTATTACCCTCCTGAACCCACCGATTCCATATTCTGCTAACAGTCGTTGGATCGCGACCAACGCGAGCAGCAATGTCGCGATACGATAAACCGCAATCGCGATTGGCTACAATCCGATCATTATCAAAGTCGGACACGTGATGGTACGCATTTCTCCTCCTTACACGAGGCATCACAGCAACGTTTCACCAGGCAACGCCGGTCAACTGCTGTTTGTGTATGAGAAATCGGTTGGAAACTTTCCTCATGTCAGCACGTTGTAGGTGTCGCCACCGGCGCCAACCTTGTGTGAATGCTCTGAAAAGCTAATAATTTGCGTATCACAGCATCTTCTTCCTGTCGGTTAAGTTTCACGTCTGTAGCACGTCATCTTCGTGGTGTAGCAATTTTAATGGCCAGTAGTGTACAAGGTACCGTACTGTGAATGTGGAAATCGAACATAATTTGATGAATTAACAGAAAAATAAGTTAGGCACTAAGGCTACTTTGTATACCGGCTAGTGTCCTCCTCACAGTCACCGAGCCTGTGGGGCATAGGGAAGTGGGAGACATCGCAATCAACTGAAGTGGAAGGCTTTTGTTTAATTCTTTATTTATTTTGTAATTTTTACTGTTATCAGGCGTCACCTAAATGGAAAAGACAAAAGTCTGACTAAAAAAAAAATTATCCGCGCATTTACGGCGTGCTTTCCCATTCCCTGAGGTCGGGGGTGCAATCAATCATAGGCGGTCGAAACTCAGACTCCGCCAAAGGGGGGGTAGGTGTCCTCAGCTTCTGGCACTCCCCAACTAAGTGGATGTCTAACAAAGTTCCTTCGAAGATAGTTGGCAAACAAAAGTCGGTATCGTGTCGTCTGTTCGATCGCTGCATGATATTTTTGTAATAGCTCCAGAAATCGAGGCGGAATTTTGGTCCCTCACAGAATAGGTAATTGACCTACCACCCCTTGACTCATGCATTGGCATAATTTTTGACGACTGGAAACTATGTGTGCTCTCTAGAACGCATCTGGCGACACTCGTACCTTGCAGACAGACGTTTACTGCACGAAAGGACAGACGTCGTGAGAAGAGGCGAAGATCAGACGGTGGGCATTAGTGTCGAGTCGTCGGCAGAGGATACAAAGTGGGGAATAATCTGACGAACCGATGTTGTGCAATCGCTGCTTTGCGGCAAATTTCCTGTTGATTATGTGATACCACAATGCCCGGACGTTCATAGGGAGTATCAGCTTGTCAGAGCCTTATTTCTTAAATCGCATTTCTATTACTCTATTGATGGGACTAGACTTTACTATATACACTTATGTCTCGAACTGGTATGAGGAATCGCATGCCGACCACCCAGTGCAGGGTTTTTGCATCTCTCTGTACACCCTGACTGGCAAAAATAGGGAATCAGCGAGAAGGGAAGAGGGAAACGAATTCAAATTTCATGTTTTGAGAGGCTATGTGATGTTAACGCAGCTTTTACAATATCGATTAAAATTTACAAAGAACTTGACGGTATGAGCCCACTTAGCAATATGAGATTGCACCCGCTCTGGCCGGAATGTATGCACTAATTCGGCTGGGAAGGGTATCATAAAGCCGTTTCATACTCTCCCAAGTCAGACGATCCACAACTGTTGTAATAGGTACCTGATGTCCTGGGTACTGACACTGAGACAGAGCTGATGGAGCTGTGTTCTTTGGGGCTGACCACGTGAGCGCCTCACTATCATGCAGATAATTCATAGAGACACGTGCCACGTGTAGACTAGCATTGACCTGTTGAAATATGATTCCGCGATGGTGTCACATGAGAGGTAACACATGAAGACACAGGATAATCGTGACGTACCGAAGTGATGTCAGAGTTTCTTCAGTTACTACCAGCACTAACCTGTAGTTATAAAATCACCAGTGATGACAGGAGTAACACTACCGTGCCTCTCCAAAACACTGGAAGAACGGGAACTCTTCCCAGGTGGTCCAGGGTAAAGAAGCAGTGCTGCACGCACTGTGATGCCAATCATCAGCACTGCATGCTTCCCGGTCACTGCACCATTCGAATATAGCATTTTATATTGTGGTGTTAATGGTAGCCTACACACACCACCATAATTCCATAGTCCAGATGACTAGACCAATGGTGTGTGAATCCATTATTTGTTCTTGGATGGCAGGCATGGAGATAAAAGGATTACTATGTACTTGATGCATAATTTGGCGTTCCTTCCTAGTTGTGGTCAGATGCCGACGAGTTTATGCCTGCCCTCATGTTCCCATACTGCCCAACTTTGGGTCACTGCCGCATCCGAGTGCCTCATAAATCTGCAAATGGAAATTGAGAATGAGGTTCCCTCCAAGTTGTATCAGATGCTGATAAGTCTATCTTACTCGAGTACACGCATTTACACGTTCTTCACTGTGATAACCCAACATCTGACTCTGTCCACACCATTTATAAACAATGGGCTATCTTCACAGGCTGGCAACGAGACTGAACACTAACAATAATGCACTCTGGTGGCTGGTCTATCACTGAGAACTGCCACTCCACTCATTTGTTGACCTGCCGAAGCTGTGTAGATATATAAAGTTACATTGACACCTAAGCATATATCTTAGGGGCTTGATTTTATAATCAGGAAGTGTATTTAAATTACGTAGTTCTTTGTTCTTAAATTGCAATTCCGTGATTTGTCTAAAGTCATTGTAAAGTAATCTACCGACGAATACTACCATTTCACTTCACTTCACTTGAAACTAATAGGCTGTTGTCGATGTACATAACTGTCTCCTAACTTACATCTCCGACTGCGAGAGACATCTTCAGAGGTAAAGCGCCGAAATGCAGCCAGAACTCGAGTGATACGCAGTGTTAATGGCACCACAGTCCATCATATGACATCGGCAATCATATTATCTCTGGTAATGCCGACATTCTCGATTGGAAGTTATCAATCGTCAATCTTAAAGTTCAGAATTAGGATGAAAGTTTTATCTAATTTACACCATCCTCTTTTGTGTTGAAACTATTACGCTGTTTACAGATTTAAACAACATCTCTGTACATGCTCGCATGATAATGCGTTGTTTTCGATCTGACGCTGGTCTCACTGAATATTTCACCAACCTATTGATAAACCTGTTCCACTAGGACCGATTTATCCGTATGTCCTAGGTGGGAATTCATTCAGACGTGTGTTGACACTTCTTTTCGGTCCAAAACTACAAGGAATTTTATATACACTCGGTGTATTCAAAGGATGTCGTATATCTTTTGCCGCTCTTAAACATTCTTTTTTCTTCCTGATGGATCTGAAGATGGTTCCCACACCATACTTGGTCAACCCCTTCACAATTTACTTCTACTAATGAACGGAAGGAAAGCTTTCCCCTTTGGCGGCCGTTGCTCCTCGTTGACTCTAATTTTCTCCCTAGGGCTCGGTCTATCTCCTTGTTAGAAAAACCAGTCTTCTTGAACGCCGATCGTAGATGTTCAACCTCGTCTTTTAAATAAGTTGGTTCACAACCTTTGTACACACCGTCTACCAAGATTTTAACCGCACTTCTTTTTTGTCTAGGATGGTGGTTAGAATTTTTGTGAAGGTAACGTTCGGTATGCGTGGCTTTTGTATATACCCTACGGATGAATGTCCCGTCCCCTCGCTAGATAAGACACATCGCAAAAATTCAGTTGGCCATTTTTCTCCTTGACCACAGTAAACGGGCATTTATTATTTGATTCCCTTGAGGTCCATCAGCGATACGTGGTACTTACTGGAATAAAGAAAAACGTGGAAGGGAGGAACAACCAACATAATTTTCTTTTCACACACCCTCTTTATTTAACCATATATAAACTGTGTTTTACAGATAATCGAAGCATTTAACCATAAAATTTTCTTTAACAAAATGAAGAAATTTGCAAAATTCTTTTGAACTTCAACCTTAAGTTGAATGAGCTTTTAATCTATGCAGAGGAAATCTGACGTGCTGTACTGCAAAACAGCAAACAATATGACGATTACCAAACGGCCGGACCTGCAGCCGGCCCGTTATCGGGTGAAACGGCGGTGTTTACTACCGCGCTGGACACAGCCTGTCTTATTAAATGCCCTTCTGAAAACAACACATGAAAAATATATAAGTACCATTGATGACAAGAGTGAATCAATTAGTCAAAACAGATGAATTAACTTTTATTTTGAAAGCTGTATGTCGAAAGGTTCCGGGCTAAGATGCTCACCTGTACTTAAAGGTTAAACAGATTCACAAACAATACGGCAATGATAAGGCCTACTTCAAAGCAACCAACCTCTTAATTTTAATCGGCAACCAAGGTGCGACTGGATCCCAACCCGTCCCTTCTGCCAGTTTTATTTTGATGAAAGCCATGGTGACAGTTGGCTGTTAATATTTTCAAAATTAAACTGATTGTCAGTTATTAAGGCAACTCTGAAAGAACGTCTTAAAACATTACTTGTGAACACTTATTACAAGAGAAATCACTCGGCGGAACCACAAGATCCAGCTAAACCACAGCAATAATGACCAGGTCTTTCAAACACAGAAACAAACAGCTTAGTATAACAGGTTGTGCTGATTATAACTATTGACTGAGAAATGTAATTACAACCGGTTAACAGCTAAGTCTAAACAAAAGGTCCCTCTTTTGCTTAAGGGCACCCTGTGCCTTACTACAATTGTTCCGGCTGTATTTACGACCAAGAGCTGAATAATTAGAACATTAATAATAGTGTGCAAACCAGAAGGGAAAACCAATGTAATGGCGGGACAAATTTTCAAACGACAACTAGTGTCTTAGTACAATACTACTGCCTATTTTTACGACCAAAGAGCCGATCGAGTAACACTCTTAGGGTCAGGTACAAACCAGAAAATAATAATGATGGCAGGTAGACAAAGAAACAAATCACCACAAGGGTTACAGAATGTTACCCCCCCCCCCCCCCCCATTAACAGCAAACAGTTCCATGGATCCACTGTGCGTCGTCGCAGCAGTTATGTTGCCAACGAACCGACGGGATGTCGGCCTGCTGCTTGTAGTTGACGCTGGCCCGGGTGGAGTACTCCGGTATCTTCGCTCTGAGAAGGCCCTTCTTGCGCAGCTCGTGGCTTCGGCCGCTTGGACCTCGTGACCACCTCTTGTCGCGAGGCTACCGCGAATCCCTAAACTTCTCGCCTCCCTCTTCGAAACAATCAAATGGTTCTGAGCACTATGTGACTTAACTTCTGAGGTCATCAGTCCCCTAGAACTTAGAATTACTTAAACCTACCTAACCTAAGGACATCACACACATCCATGCCCGAGGCAGAATTCGAAACGGCGACCGTAACGGTCGCGCGGTTCCAGACTGTAGCGCCTAGAGCCGCTCGACCACACCGGCCGGCTGCCTCCCTCTTGGGCCAACGAACCACGTATATACAGGGTGAGTCACCTAACATTACCGCTGGATATATTTCGTAAACCACATCAAATACTGACGAATCGAATCCACAGACCGAACGTTAGGAGAGGGGCTAGTGTAATTGGTTAATACAAACCATAAAAAAATGCACGGAAGTATGTTTTTTAACACAAACCTACGTTTTTTTAAATGGAACCACGTTAGTTTTGTTAGCACATCTGAACATATAAACAAATAAGTAATCAGTGCCGTTTGTTGCATTGTAAAATGTTAATTACATCCGGAGATATTGTAACCTAAAGTTGACGCTTGAGTACCATTCCTCCGCTGTTCGATCGTGTGTATCGGAGAGCACCGAATTACGTAGGGATCCAAAGGGAACGGTGATGGACCTTAGGTACAGAAGAGACTGGAACAGCGCTTTACGTCCACATGCTAACTCCTTTATAATGGTCTGACGCACATGTACATTACCATGAGGGGTGAGGTACACGTACACACGTGGTTTCCGTTTTCAATTACGGAGTGGAATAGAGTGTGTCTCGACATGTCAGGCCAATAGATGTGCAATGTGGTGGCCATCATTTGCTGCACACAATTGCAGTCTCTGGCGTAATGAATGTCGTAAACGCCGCAGTACATCTGGTGTAATGTCGCCGCAGGCTGCCAGAATACGTTGTTTCATATCCTATGGGGTTGTAGGCACATCACGGTACACATTCTCCTTTAAGGTACCCCACAGAAAGAAGTCCAGAGGTGTAAGATCAGGAGAACGGGCTGGCCAATTTATGCGTCCTCCACGTCCCATGAAACGCCCGTCGAACATCCTGTCAAGGGTCAGCCTAGTGTTAATTGCAGAATGTGCAGGTGTACCATCATGCTGATACCACATACGTCGACGAGTTTCCAGTGGGACATTTTCGAGCAACGTTGGCAGATCATTCTGTAGAAACGCGACGTATGTTGCAGCTGTTTGGGCCCCTGCAATGAAGTGAGGACCAATGAGGTGGTCGCCAATGATTCCGCACCATACATTTACAGTCCACGGTCGCTGTCGTACCTTTCTGAGCCAGCGAGGATTGTCCACGGACCAGTAATGCATGTTCCGTAGATTCACTGCCCCGTGGTTTGTGAAACCCGCTTCATCGGTAAACAGGTAGAACTGCAACGCATTCTCTGTTAATGCCCATTGACAGAATTGCACTCGATGATTAAAGTCATCACCAAGTAGTTGCTGATGTAGCGACACATGAAATGGGTGAATGCAGTGACGATGCGCCATAGCACAATCAGTAAGGCATCCAACTGCTCTGTACCGCATGTCCAAACAACGAAAATATCATCGACATAGCCATTCCACCTGGCTGGTCTTTTAGTGGCAGTCTGAACGCCTGTTGTTCGAAGGTTTTCTACAGACGGTCTAGGAGGACTGCTCTTAGACATCCCGCGAATTTGTTCGTAAAAATCACTACCTTATTGAAAACAGGTTGTTGTGAGGTAGAGTCTGAATAGCAGCCGTCCGGAGTGGCCGAGCGGTTCTCGGCGCTACAGTCTGGAACAGCGCGACCGCTACGGTCGCAGGTTCGAATCCTGCCTCGGGCATGGATGTGTGTGATGTCCTTAGGTTAGTTAGGTTTAAGTAGTTCTAAGTTCTAAGGGACTCATGACCACAGCAGTTAAGTCCCATAGAGCTCAGAGCCATTTGCAGCATTTTGAATCAATCTGAATAGCTCCACAATATCTGCTGGAAAAATATCCGCTATACGTGAGACAGCCCTGTTGCCAAATAATGACAGAACATCAACACTAACAATAATATCACTTGGGCCCAAGTGCACTTCTTTTAAATTGTCGATAAAATGATATGAATTTTTAATGTGACTGTCAATTTTACCAACATAAGGTTGCAGCAGTGAGACAGGGTGTCTAGCTAACTTGTGGGTGGGAGACTATACTCACAATAGGCTTCAAAGCGACCTGCGGTTTGGGCATCTTGGGTAATCCATACGGCCTAGGCGGGTACCGTTCCATTTTGCAAAGTATGTTATCGTCAGAGGAGAGTCGAAAGCTTACGTTGTATGATTACTACCACTACGTATAGTGAGAAGGTTTTTATACTGTTGCAGTTTTCGCAAACCGGAATATGCGGGTAGGCCCACCGCGTTCGGACCTTTGTCAGGGCGCAGGTACCGCTGGGGCGGTGTCCGTGTCGCCGGCGCTTGTAACCGAAATCCATGTCCTCGGAAAGCGGTGCCTGTAATTGGAGCCGATGAGGAGCGCGGCGCTGCTTTGAGGGCGGCCGGCGCGGCGTGTCGGCGGTAATGGCTGGAGACGCGACCAGTGGAGCGCGCGCCCCGGGACCACACGGCGCCGCCGGCCGCGGCGGGTGGCGGAGGCGGAGGCAGAGGCGCGGGCGGGGGCGGCTGCGGGGGCGGCGGGGGGGCGGCGCACCGGCGCACCGCCGCGCGACACGCCGGACACATGCGCCGGCCCGTCTCTGTGTCGCCACATGAGACGGAATCACTTTCCTCCCAGTCGTACTGGATGTCGGCTCTCCGGGAAGGTAAACCGATGCTATTGGGAACTCGATGAAAGCTACAGGTTTCATGCCGATAAGGCACTCGCCGGAGACGTGAACAGGTAAGCAGGAAAAACGAGCAAAAGCAGGCCTGCGGAAGCGTACCGTCGGAGTCTACCAGAGGAAGAAAGCAACCAGTAGGTCACCGATTTTGCTCAGTTTCCCACGATTTTAGAATACAATTGGATGTAACGAACAAGTAACCCAACCACTGATTCTTTAAAGACTCGAGCTCTTATATACAGAACAGCTTCAAATACCTGATTACCGTAAAACGGAGGTAACAGAAACAGTTTTCACAGTTAAGAAAAAGTTGATAATTTTAAAAATAGAAATGAAACCCAGAATCATATGGAATTATGGTTCTTGTGCATAACTCTAAGATAGTAATTAGTCTGGCGACCTAGATCATGATTTCATAAAAAACATGTTTCTGTTCGCCACAGAGATAGTGGTGAATAGAAACAGCAATTTTTGTCTTTTTTGTTTGTATTTGTTGGCCCTTTTGGTGTATAGGGACTTGCAGAATCTGATGTAATTATAAGAGGAAGAGAAACATTTTCCTGGTTCAAAATAGGCTCATCCTGTACAAAACTAAGAATTTTGCGTTAGTTGTGATTTCTTATTGTGTTTTTCAAATAAAAAGGAATTTATCACTAATATAACATTAAATTCATGCACTTGGTTTGCTTGCTAATACATTAAGTCACTGACCACATCTTCATCATTTCTTTAAATCTTCAAGCCGTGGGTACATCCTAGTAATAACGGAGGGCTTTCGAACATGTCCTTGACTAAAACTGACTCCTCATCTGTTGGAATCAACATGGTGAATCAGCCTTGGTATTTTCGTGAAACACCAACATAACCTTTGCCTTCTACATAAACGCCGCGCGGGATTAGCCTAACGGTCTAAGGCGCTGCAGTCATGGACTGTGCGGCTGATCCCGGCGGAGGTTCGAGTCCTCCCTCGGGCATGGGTGTGTGTGTTTGTCCTTAGGGTAATTTAGGTTAAGTAGTATGTAAGCTTAGGGATTGATGACCTTAGCAGTTAAGTCCCATAAGATTTCACACACATTTGAACATTTCTGAATAAACAATTTTACTTTCATACTGTGGAAATGACTTCTTTTTTCCAACTTCTTTTTTCCATATACTTTAATTACAGCATAATCTCCCTAGTTGAGGACAGTGTCAGGTGGTTTCTATTTTCCGTCAAAATCTTGGTATTCTACTGAAGGAACACTGACGATTACCGTCTCTATTCATCCCGTAAATTCCGAAAACGTAACCGTACCTTTTCAGTTAGCCAAAACACAAGGCAGATTAAAACACGCCTTAAAACCAAAATTTTGGGCAGTGGAACCGAATTGCAAATTTTCCTTCCCAGCATTTAAAGTAAAACAACACAATTTAGACTGGTCCTTACAGATAAATTCCGTAGTAAGCAAATTCAACCACATTCAATGTTTTTCATTTAATGAACAGAACTTAAACTGACAGTGTCGCCAATCTTGAACATCCTTTGGGGCCAAACAGAATGTATGGACCCTTTGGTGTGCATCACAGCGTGTGACACTACACATCTTATGACTTCCAACGATCATCTTTAGCGAGGAGCGAGTTACTATTTGACATCAGTTTCACACCGTAGCTGCACATTTAAATACAGCCAAGCTCTCGATAACAGAATAATTTTAAGGATATTAGTAGCTGCTTTCTTATTCACATACTTTTTTCACACCTGGTCCCAGACGTAGCCGTGTGTTGGCGAAGTATGTCGGGCAAGGCAACTAGCGTCACGTCACATGTTTGTTTCGGAGCCCGTATTTCATGTAATGACGTGGTAGGCATGTAACGTGGTAAGAAAAGTACGTAAGCGAAGCAGAGACGACTCGGGAATCGTTCTAGCGACCGATAAATGGTGAAACCTACTACCGTGTAACTTGAGGAAAAGACATATTGTAATGGGTTTGCGCCAGAACGAGCGTCTCGTAAATCTCGTATCTGGTAGGCTGTTCGTGTTCTACTGTCTTGAGCATCTATGGTAAGTGGGTGAAGGACGGTGAAACTACAGACCTGTTTGTGAGATCACGTGATGCTTTTTGCTTCACCTTATGCTAGCGACATCCCTTTTCGTACCATCCATAGTGGCGCTGCACGTCAGTGGTGCACAATCCTTTTTCGCCTGCAAATGTTTCCCAAACAAAGATTACATTTAAACTTATGGGAAGAAGTGGGACATATCAAAAATAACTTGCAGTTTAATTCAAGTATAGGAAACCTACAAACGTACTTTAGGCTTATTATTACTCATGAGTAGGTTACGCCATCAACCTTAACGAGGAAAAGACTTAGGAACAGTGCTATTTTCGGAATTTACTCACCACAAAATCAAACATCAGGTTCGGAATTTGCTCACCACAAAATCAAACATCTTGTAGCAGGTAGTTCCATACCGTATTATCAGAGTATACCTTTTCCTTTATACCCTAGCCAGATGCTGATAAATTATTTCACGATCTTTCAGATGCCTCGTTGGTATCCAGTGCTATATTTCGAGAAGCATAAAATTCGTTTACGTTGTAGATGTGTGACTCAAACACAAATACTTTTCACAAGCAACGCAAGAATCTTAGTACTTTTGCACAGTTGGCTCAGTTTACACAGCGCACACATATTTCTCCTTCGATTGACTCCTTCTTGCGGTATTCGTACGACTCTCTGCAAGGACTGTTGGGAGACCTCTGCCAACTATAGCAGTAGATGTATGGACAGAGATGTGTCATCTTTTCTTCACCATATTCAGTTATCAATCCTCTGGCCACCTGGCGCAAGGAGGCACTTCGGCTGTTAGAGTCATAGCCGTAGTGACAGTCACAGCACGCATTCCAAAGTCGTTTACGATCCTGCTAGATACTAAACCTCCTCTAATACCGTAACAAGACAGTTCGATTCTTTGAGACCATTATTTTCTGAATGCTGCAAATAGATGAGTTTCTTTTCGACTTAGTATCGATTTCGCCGTTGACCAGTGACCATCGGTGTACATCTGCTTCTGTAAAAGGAGTGATTTTTGTAATACAGCAAGTTAATGGCACACAAGATGTTAAGATATCAATTTTCCTAAATTTCTTTGGTTTTACCTCAGCCAAGTGCTTCGGTAACATAAAACCCCACAACAAGCCATTTATGGCTCTTTGCCCCTTTCAACGGTATCAACACTCACAAACATTTTCCACTTTCGTCAATGCTAGGAGTATTATTATATGGTGTAAAAAAATTAACGCTAATAGTTACAATAAAAGGTTATTCATTCCTCTCACAACCGGTTTCGGGATTTTTCCCATCCTCAGGTGTTTATACATTCATGTACATGTTTATATTGCTGGAGATCACGGTATAAACACAAAAAAAAGAAATATTTGCTGGTGACTAAACAGATACAAGCGGAACAATTGTAAATGGCAAGGGAGAATTTGTCGAAAATATATCTGCATTTACATAAAGATGAAGCGTCATTATTATAATAACGCTGTCATGAGAGTTTTTCCACTTAGTTGCACTTTCGTTATCAGTTTCGCGTTCATATTTAAGTTTCATAAAGTTTAGCTGCATATTTCACTATTACGATGTGCACTCGTGAAATACAAACATTTAGGCTATGATCAAAGAACTTAGACGTAGGTGTAAAGATGTTCCTCATACAGAAACATTTACGTTATGGTCAAAGAAATTAGCCATAGGAAGTGCAAGGATGCTGCACATATCGAAACTTAAAAAGCTATTGGAAACTGTGAGTTTTTTTTAAAAAATCCATATTATGAATTTTTTAACCACATTTTTTTTCGGAGACCTTAGATCTAGGAAGTACAAATGAAATTTAGAAAGCTATTACAAATTATGAAAATGACAGTTTAAGTTGTATTTACAATATGACTTTCACAAATTAGGATAATGACGCTTGAACTGTTGTATGATTGCTACATCGGATTTCTATAGCATATTACTTTGTTATTATATCAGAGGATAATGAGCTTTTCGTTTTTGCATATTTCTCAACGAATAAGTGGAGCTTACAAACAAACCTTGTCTCCACATATTGCATGAAATATGCAATAACCCACTCAGCGGCAGCTAAGGCCTGAAGATGGTGCACTGAAGCATCGAAACTGCTAGCCATATAATAAATAATATCGTAAGGACGGCTGTAGTTGTTCTATTTTATTGTGCTATGTATATCAGGCTGAGTAATTGTTTTCGGCTCTTACAGATCTCCATGGCATTGTGCTTATTTATGTCACAACAGGAAACTAGTGACCGTAGCTGTGTCATGGACAATGAGTGCATAAGATTAATAATTTAGTTCCCGAGAAATGCCGTGAAGACTGAATGGTACGATTAAAATTTGATTCCTGAGAAACGAATGAAAATGAAAAAGTGGAATTTGAAAACAAAAAAGGAAGAATTTCGCTCTCATAAATATTGAATTGTTTCAGTTTGAGGCACTGGGAAACCACTTCGCAGTACCATGGCAGCCTAAATTATTAAAGGAGAGACTCAGAAATCCAACCGAGTACAAAACCTAAAAATAGCAGTGGTGGCCCTTTACTTCCTTACAAAAAAGTAGCAACATCTGAGCTGTGACGCTAATCGTATAGAAGCTAAATGTCCTTGTATTTTATCCGCTTATAGGTGTACTGCAAGCCAAGTTCATTCCAAATATAGAACGCGAATTTTTAAGATGCAAATCAAACGTGTGTGCAGAATCCGCAGCACTTTTAAAGATAATCTCTCTGTACAAGCGATGTGTAAACCTGAAAAGTGCTTATGGGAAAACCTAACGCCAAACATTACTTACGTGCCAGTTGACATCAATATATGTTGAAGACTGATATTATTTTCGGTGCATCTGAATGCTCACTCCATACACACTTCTACTTTATGACGATAACCGTTAAACATAGTATCATCTTTGGTTTTCAAGCTAAGCAGTCGTGTTAGCACCAGGTTGCTGAGCAAGAAACGATTTGGTGATTTTAATTTGTCTACATAAACTATATTCCTAGGCGTTTTGGTATGGTGACATCTGTTTGGTAATAGTGACATTTTAAATAACGAACGAGCAACTCGGAAACTGCGATACTGATCGACTCGATTGATCTCTCTGTAAAGCAGAATAAGCGACATTTTTTGGTAGATTTAACAACAGACTACAATGGTCGCGCAGTATAACGGTCAGAGGCTGGCTTCGATCTGGCTGCTAAACCGAATTCGTATGTCGCGGCACTACGTACGGCAGCCCAAAGCTGAACTGTATTGCAACAAACTAAGCAGAAAAGGTTGTTTTTAACGAGAACTTCGCAGATGCTACTATTCACGACTATGTTAAAGTGATAAGTGATGTGTTAGACTGGCAGTTGTTTGAGGTCTCGGAGCTGGCGCCTAGCAGCATTCAAGAAGTGAGCCATACAGTTCAAAATGTTCAAATGCCTCTCAGCACTATGGGACTTAACATCTGAGGTCATCAGTCCCCTAAGACTTAGAACTACTTAAACCGAAATAACTTAAGGACATCACACACATCCATGCCCGGGGCAGGATTAGAACCAGCGACTGAAGCGCCTAGAACCGCTCGGCCACAGCGGCCGGTCATACGGTTCAGTTCAGGCGAATTTGGTGCCGAAAGCACCTACGTGAGTTCAGTATCATGCTTCTTAAACCACTGTAGCACATTTCTGTCAACGGCAGTTATTCTGTTGGAAGATGTCATTGCCGTCATGAAAGACATCGAATAGGAAGTGGTACAGATGGCCCACAGTAACATTGACATAGTCAACGCCTGTCACGGTACCTTGAAATAGTACCATAGGTCCCGTGGGAGCCCAAATGCAAGTCCGCCGTAGCGTAATACTGTCCCCAACGGGCCTTTGTCCGGAGTGGTTTGCACATTTCGAGCAGATGTTTGTCTGAATGATGTCACTTCTAGACAGGCGATCGATGTATAAGAAGACACTTGAGTTATCCGACTATGCGACGCTCGGCTTTGATCTGAGGTTCGATTTCGATGATCTTGTGTCCTCTGTAATCGTAACTGACAATGTCGTTGAATGAACGTAGAAACACGTATCTGTCGTCTGCTGCAGAGCCAAATATTCAACAATGTGCTCTTAACTGCCTGTCCGCAGCTCGTGGTCTTGTGGTAGCTTTCTCACTTCCCGCGCACGGTGTCATGGGTTCGATTCCCGCCAGGATTAGGGATTTTCCGTGCCTCGAGATGACTGGGTGTTGTTGTGTTGTCTTCATCATCATTATTCATCTTTATTACGGTCGGAGGAGGGCAATGGCAAACCATATCCGCTACGACCTTGCCCAGTCAGCGGTGCTGGTCTCCCGCATCGTTCCTTGCGCTCCTTGTAGTATGGGACCTCTTCATCATCTGAACTGCATGCTACGATACACTTGCCCTTGCACTACCATTGCACTCTGTCTTTGAATCTGCCAAAAAATGTCGCTTATTCTGCTTTACAGAGCGACTAATCGAGGCGATCAGCACTGCAGTTTCCGAGATTCTCGTTAGTATGCGCCGGCCACAAAAAATATTTCTTCTGTTGAAATCGCTCGCTACCGTCAGTGGATTTTCCCATTTGTGCCCCGTGTCGTAACTATAATGATTCCTGATTCGCCTTTTCCCGCTTATGTTGACTTTCCTCGCCCGCATCTCGTGGTCGTGCGGTAGCGTTCTCGCTTCCCACGCCCGGGTTCCCGGGTTCGATTCCCGGCGGGGTCAGGGATTTTCTCTGCCTCGTGATGGCTGGGTGTTGTGTGCTGTCCTTAGGTTAGTTAGGTTTAAGTAGTTCTAGGGGACTTATGTCCACAGCAGTTGAGTCCCATAGTGCTCAGAGCCATTTGAACCATTTTGTACTTTCCTCACCCCATGACGAACTTGCAACGCCACCAGGCGCTGAAATCTCGCGTAAGTAGCGACCAAAATGTTCTGCATTTCAGTATATATACAGGGAAATGAACACTCAATAAGGTGTTTAACATTTTAACTTAGGTCATTAAATGTACAGAAAGCAGCAAAATTACAGACCCATAGTAAAGCAACACTTCGCTCTTTTAGGAATGATGAACATGACAACAACCCACATGAATAGTAACTCAAGAAACAAAATTAGAATGTAGCAAAAGAATAGCAAGACCACAGATTGTCCATTGGTTAGAGTTTACAGAGATATATATGAAATTAGCTGCCCGACCAGCAGCCCAAAGGGGCATCCAGTTCACTAAAGGAAGGTAACTGTATCGAGCGCCCCAAACCTTTTGTCAGATAAATTGCACAAACAGCAGTATTGGAAGAGTAGGGGTTGGTGCCAGACCATGAAAACCCGTTTCGAGAGTATATTTTGCAAGGACTGGCGATGTTGTTACCAACCCCTGTTACATTCTCAGCGCTGATAATAATGGGACATAGAGAAAGAATATTATTTATATAACTTTCACTGAGCACATAATTATTTATTATTAATTAGATTCATTTTCTTCATTTCAAATTTTGCATTTCATGAAGTTTAAAATTTTATTTCACGATACTGTTGAAATGCGCAACACAGGGTCAACCAAGAGCCAGTTTTGCTCAGCTATTGATTCCGATACCTGAAGTATTTGTTACATGACGAGGAAGTTTTTGAAATCAGTACATTCAATTTTCTCATACACACACTATTTTTTTTATAAAAAGATTACATAATAAGAGACTTGTAGCAAAATTCCTCCATATTTGTACGCAAAAACCGAATAAACATTGTTAAAGAAGAACAAGAATTTTAAACCTTGGGTCACGTAAAATGTTTCGGTGATGCAGCAGCAAGGAGGGGTTTTACGTTATGGCGGCATTTGGGACAGACGTTGCAGAGAACATGATCACTACACTCGTCCTTGCTGGCAAGAAGCATCTTGCCAAACAGAGAGACTTACTATTCAGATCATAAAGGAAGCTAGGACTAAGAAGGTAGCAGATAAAGGTCGAAAACGGTGAACAGGAGGATCTGAACTAAGTAGGCCATTGTACGAGACGGTTTAGTACACAATTCTTTTCTTTTTAATTTTCCGTAACCCTGATTTTCAGCAATTTAGGTATGCCTCACTCTCGGTCTAATAGTGATAGGCAGCTAGAGATTTGTATGCAGCTTAATACAGCGACATGTAACTGTTTTCCTTCAGTATTAAAAACAGGTAGGATACAACTGGGAATAATTTTACATTCTCTCGACAATTTTTACACTTCATACTTTTTTTTATCATTGTGACCACAAACGGAAACAAACGTTGCGCTCATTTTATAGGTGTTAAGTTCTATAACTTCACGTGAGTTTCTCCCCAATGGTATTGTAGCTTTTCCTATAGTGATGTGTACCGAAATCGTGTATCTTAGTAGGGAAAATTAATAGTTTCGGTAAGATTTACAAGTGTACAGTCCGAGGATAGTGTGAGCCTCACTATGTTTAATTGCTTCAAAACCATCTCAACATTGTACATGATGTTTTGTACAATGCGTTTGCGCCTATGTTGACTAGAATTGAAGAAACGTTGCTTCCTGTAAACTTCTGAAAACTGCTAACCTCAGCTACTCGGTACTCTTAAGCGATATAGTCAACCTCGTTGGAAACGTAAATACATAAGGATGGACAGGTATTAAAACGTTAGTGGTGAGTTATCGGCCGATTTCGACTAACGTGCTGGCTCCAAACTAGCATACTCTAAACTATAGTTTTCTGACAATTAGCACATTGTAATAAAGATTTACTGCCAGAAGCGTGTCTTTGCCACATGCCAATCTGTTTCTCCTTTCTCATACGCCGGCCGCGGTGGTCTAGCGGTTCTAGGCGCTCAGTCCGGAACCGCGCGACTGCTACGGTCGCAGGTTCGAATCCTGCCTCGGGCATGGACATGTGTGATGTCCTTAGGTTAGTTAGGTTTAAGTAGTTCTAAGTTCTAGGGGACTGATGACCAAAGATGTTAAGTCCCCTAGTGCTCAGAGCCATTTGAACCTTTCTCATACGCTCGCTTTTATCAATAATTAACGATATTTATGGTCATGCTTGATAATTACTTAACACTTAAAATGTTGTTCCGATCACCTGTTGCCCGTTGCAGGCCACCCAACTAACTTCTTCTATGGCAACAAAACTTTGAGCTTCTGCGTTTCGTATAATTACTGACCGAATTTCAAAATTTTAAATGCTGTAATAAGCTACTCATTAAGATGTATAATTCTTACCTTGAAGGCTTAACACAGGAAATATTACAGTTATAAACTATGTATGTTTACTGAGGCAGCGTAACGGAGTGATAACGACCAACACTGTACTAATTCATTATTTCAGAATGAGAGCACTTAGCGAGTTTCTACAAAGTTTACAAGTAATTTCAAAACTTATTTAGAGCTTTTCGCGCCTATATCTGCACAAAATAATGAAGGAAAACAGTTGATCGCTTAATAAATGTTCGTTGTTCATGCGATAACTTCAGCAGCAAGCGTGACGGTTTGTTACCAGTAACCCTCACACGTAGTTATTTTAAATATCGAACTGTCGTGTATAAAACCGTTTCTAACGTCTATGGCTGAATACTCCGAAACTAATGAAACAAACTTAATCACAGTTTTCCGTTTATAGTTATAAATGTTTCACTCGCTTAGCGTAAGATACAGGGTGTCCCACGTAAAGCCGGTACGCCTCTCACCCGAGGTTCAAGTAACAATAAACTAACTAAAATGAACAGATAACAGAAATCTAAAAAGCATGTAGTTAAAATGTAGTAAACGTGTCGATTAGAAGAGATGTTAGAAGGGGTGGCCGTGGGCATCCAGGCACCGCTCCTTCGTGTGATGCTAATTTTTCTAGTAATGCTCCATTTAACGTTGTCCATTGTGTGAAGACTGTGAGTATACATTTTGCTTTTTGTGTACCCCACAAATAAAAATCGTAAGGTGTTAAATCCGTGGACCTTGGGGGCCATAGGCCTCTGGAGACAAGTATGTCTTCAGGGAACACGTTGGTGATGTGACCTACACTTTGGTTAGACATGTGAGCGGTTGCTTCATACTGTTGGAATACTCCATTCAGCTTCTCTGTATCTGTTAATCGTGTATAGAAAGAATGAAAGGTGTCTAGATCTATAGCACTGTTCAAGGTGTAATTGAAAAATATAGGCCCAATAGGGGGCATACTGGACAACGCACACCTTACATCTACCTTCTTCGAGTGGAGGGGTTCTTCATGCAGAATATGTGGGTGTTCCTGCGACCAGCATATCTGGGAGTTTACATAACATGACAAATAAAACCAGGCCTCATCTGACTTGAAGTAAAGCAAGGGGTTCAGATAAAGGTTAGCAACTGTTAACATCCAGTTACATTCATGAGCTCCTCCTTCCTGATCTTCTAATTTCAACAGTTGCACCACACTCACACGATTGGCTTTTAATTTCATATCCTTTAGTACACGATGTACGAGATACACCAACCTCCTGCGACTATCCCCCTACCGACTTGTGGTTACTCGTTGCAAAGTCAATGAGAATTTTGTGAATAGTTTCAGGGGTCCTATTTCTCTGCACTAACGGACGGTACAGCCGTCCATTTCTTGAATAGTGCTCGCCATGGGGAATTTCCTGCCAGGATATTTTCCTTGAAACATTTCTTGACAGTCCTTGATGGAGCCTCCCTTTATGTAACACTACACAGTATCATTTCACTGTTCTAACGCAAACTGCCCCATTTCTGTAACAACTCAACAATTCGAGGTTCTCACAGCAATTGACGCACGAACACATACCCGCACTCAAATTTCCGGTCAAATGCAGTGTAGCTAACTTTCGAAGCAGTGTTGCCACTTAACAAACAATTGCACTAGAGATGATTAACGGTACGGGAGTTCGATTCTTTAAAGAATCCGGAGTCATGTGGGGGAGAGGAGGAAGGAGTATACTGGCTTCTGCTAACTTACGAAATTTCTGTAGTTTGGCACAGTTCACCATGTTAAGAGTTTTCAAGTGAAATTTGACGTGGGCAAACAATTCCTCCATTAATTACAACTTAAAGACAATGGCTTTCTGTTTAAGGGACGTACGTAGTGTGTCCTGCGATGTTTACACCAGCCGTTGCGCCAATCCTTTCTTAATACCGAGTTCATCACTGCGCGCCAACCCTTCCCCCTTCCGTCTCCGGATTTCATTTTCGCAGCAGCAGCCGCCGCCCCTTTCACTGACGCGTGTGTTATCGGAGCTTCCCAGAGCCAGCCGGGGCTGAATGCGGCTCCAGATTGGAGCGGGCCGATTCGCCTCTTTCTCGATTTGCCGTTTCCTCCCACGTCCGAAAACTTGCACTGAGTGCCCCGAGGGGAGACCAACTTCAGATTCACCTCTCGCTGTATTCGCCGGAATCACTATGCCTGCAATCCAATCAGCTTCCCAAGTTCCTTTCTTTACGTGGTCAAATTGCTCTGGTTCGACAAACTGTACTTGGATTTGACACATATTACAAGCTCGTTTGAAGATAAGGTCCAATGTACTGATTGTGACACCGTATGAAGGTGCCAGTCAGAAGCGTACTTCTTGTTACTTTTCAACAAAGTCTTCATTTAAAAATCTTTCCTGAAGTTACAAGAACATATTGGATTACTTTTACGCCTCCGGAAAGAATTCGATACAACTCTCATTTAGTGAACCAAACACAATCTTACTGAGTACAAGATCTGATTTTTGATGGGATGCAAGTCCTGTTGCTCAACAGTTTGGTCTTAACGGAATGAAACTGAGAGACGTTAATTTTGAGGGTGTTATAGGGCCGTTACTGTATCCAATTTATACTAACGACCTGAAACGTTGGAGTACCCGCGATACTATTACAGAAGATATCGTCGACGTGCAAGACATACAATATATAAAACAATTGAAGACGTTGAAATGACAACATCTGCTGCAGACAAGAAGAAGAACACTATAAAATCTGTGGCTGCTCACTCTCTACTTGATGGACCAGCGGTGTTCTGTGGATGCAGATTAAACTTCTCCATTGACATCAATGATTCCTTCACACATGGCAACGGGTGGTTAACTGTCGCTATTGTACGAGGTGGTACAGGTGTCCCAAATGTATCTGGCCTCGAAAGCTTTGTGGACCGTGATGTAATCGCCTATAGAACCTATCATGTTACTGAAAATGCTAATAAAGACTTTGGCAAATCTACCTATATGTCACCCTCACCCTTTACATTATATACGCGTAGTAGACGTAAGTTATCATGTAATGAAACTGTATTTATTTGGATCAAAGGCAAAGGTACTTGTGAATATGTAAAGTTTGTTGGTGATTGTACTTTATATTTTCATAAATAAATTGATCTGTAGCGTAGCTTAAAAACGGACAAGGGTACATCTAGAATCTGTCGGCATAGAGCGAGAACAGCATGTTACGTCAGCTCTCTGAGCTGTCTACAGAAAGGTCACAATGCCAGAAGTCTGTAGCGACATGCAGAAGGACCTGAATAGGACGGACAATCGGTGCAGGGAATGGCAAGTGACTAAATAAATGTAGCATATTTTACATAAATAGCAGAAGAGATTCATTACAGTCGATTGTGCTACTGGCACCATATCACTTGGAACGGTGACTGCCATAAAATATGTAGAAGTAAACATTCGGAACGGCTTTAGGTTTAATGATCAAATAAAACAGTTATAAAAAAACAGATGCTAAACTGAGATTCATAGGGTAAATTTTAAGAATATTTAATTAATTCACGAAGGAAGTGGTTACAAAACAGTTGTTCGATCGATTCTTGAGTATTGTTGATCAGTCTCTGACCCTTACCAACAGCGACTGATAGAGCAAACAGAGAAGATACCACAAAGAGCATGTTCCGTCATGCGATCCTCTAGTCGGCGAGGCATCGTTACGGAGGTGTTCAACAAATTTCAGGAGCAGAGGCTATAATGCATGCATTGTACATGATGAAGAGGCTTCCTGATGAAAGTTCGAAAGCGTACGTTCCAAGAACTGTCGGACAGCATCTTATTCCCACATACATCTCGCGAAATTATGCCACGCATGTTCCAGAATGGAACAGGAAAGTGGGAGGCTGTGGGGGTGGGGGTGTAGGGACACACAGTTGTACCAGAAGCGTCCTCCGCCACGTACTGAAATGTACCTTGCGGGGCACAGATGTAGACGTATACAAATCGAGTAAGGAGGAAAATTAAATATCGAGAATAAAATATGCGCTACTGATTCCAGTTTCAGTTAGAGTCAGTTTGAACATTCCCATTTATTAGATCTGAGTCTTTCATGCTGGACTGCTTTAACAGAATGTTCGAGTACTTGATTCAAAGAGGTGCGGCTTGTAAACCGAGAGGATTATACTGAATGACTGTAAATATTTGCATAACACAAAGTAAACTTTGTGGTCGGTTCCCTTCAGACCTCTACTGATTTCTCGCAGCAAACATGAACGTGAGATAAGTAATTCAAATAGTCAAACTTCTCAATAAATGATATTTCAGCTGAATGAAATTTTCACTCTGCAGGGGAGTGTATGCTGATATGAAACTTCCTGGCAGATTTAACAGTGTTTCGGACCGAGACATGAACTCGGGAACGCTGCCTTTCTCGAGCAAGTGCTCTACCATCTGAGCTACCCAAGCACGACACAAGACCCGTCCTCACAGCTTTAATTCCGCCAGTACCTCGTGTCCTACCTTCCAGACTCCTGCAGGAGAGCTTCTTAGGAGTTTAATTATTTTACACCACCAAGGGACCGTAGCCTTTAGCATGTGACGTAAATTTCAACTTAATACATTCCTGAGAATAGCGGTTGTTTACAGTCGGACAGAGAGACAGACGGACGGACAACCAACTGATCCTATGAGGATTCCGTTTTTACCGACTGAGGTACGGAATCCTAAAATGCATTGGATTGTAAAGGTATGGTTAACAGGAGAGATTTTATTAAAACATCTTGTATGAACCGCTTGTAGACCACAAAAGAATAAAGCTTCCACCACGACGTATGAAATTAGGTTTGATGAAGCTTTTTGTAAGGGCTCTCACACAGATGGATCCTGCTTTAACTATCTCCCTATGATACATCCCTTCATCAATCAAAGAAAATTTAAAGGCAAAATATCATCGGTTCTCAAATGCACAAATTTGAGAAGGCATAGAGAAAGCTACTAGGATGCCTTTAAGCCTGTTATTGAAATCATTCCAAGAGATAAAAAAAACATCCAAATCACAAGAACGCTGTCAAACCTACATACCGATATTTTTGGGATTTAAAATTAGTGGGAAATCCCAGTTCATAAATCATATGTTGACTATTTCCCTAAAATTGTGGGACATTATTTTGAGGAACGAGGAGAGCGCTACCACGAGAACATTACTGGGACGGAGAAGAGGTGGCAGGGAACATTGACTGAAAGTGTGATGACTGACGCCAAATATTGAAGAGGAACTGTAACTTCTTCTCTAATGTCCGCCCTGTGTCATGTATTTTACTGTTGTTTAGTCAGCCATAGTGCCACTTTGATCACTGCAGGGGCAGTTTTTGCACATGGTCTTTCGCCTGTAATTGTCACACCTACGGGAAACTAGTCAGTATCAACAAATAAAAACAAGATACTTCTCAATGCAGCTTTTGACGGAACTATAAAAATTGGCCGCCCCTGTTAGCAAAGTGGTCAGCGCGTATGAATAACCTACCTAACGGCCCGGGTTCGATTCCCGGCTGGATCGGATATTTTTTCCGCCCAGGGACTGGGTGTTGTGTTGTCCTTATCATCGTCATTTCATCCCCATCGACGCGCAAGTCGCCGAAGTGGCGTCAACTCGAAAGACTCGCACCAGGCGAATGGTATACCCGACGGTAGGCCCTAGCCTCACGGCATTTCCAATACAAATATTTATTTCAAAATTTAAAAAAAATCGCGCTTTAGGCTTATATAGATTTATAAATTCTGTAAGTCAAGACCTTGCGCGCACGTGCGTGTGTGTGGGTTTTTGTGTACTTTACATGGGGAAAGAATATGTGCTGTAGTTATTATCACAGAAAATCAGAGCCATTATTATTCCTTTAATAATTTTTCAGTAGAGGAACTGAGATGCTAAGATGAGTTATTTGATTTGAATTATTGTGGACAGACAACTCCCAGAACTACATAGAATTCCGCGGTCGGTGCCATGATGATTACAGTTCTTCCGGGTATTTTATCGCGTCATTGTATAAGATATTTTAATTATAAAACTAAAAACCATCGTTTGGACCGTTTTACAACGGCATTCCTCATTGGCGTGGTAGAACATGCACAAGAATTTTACTCATCAAGACAGCAGCCACATTACAGATTCACTGTATGAAGAGAATTTTTCAGGTGCATGCATAAATCAATTGAAGCGCTAAAGGAACTGGAATAGGCATGCGAATTCAAATACAGATATATGTAAACAGGTAGAATACGGCTCTGCGGTCTGCAACACTGATATAATACAACAAGTATCTGGCACAGTTGCTAGATCGGTTACTGCTTCTACAACGGCAGATTAACAAGATTTAAGTGAGTTTCAACGTGGTGTTACAGTCGGCGCATGAGCGATGGGACACAGCATGTCCGAGGTAGCGATGATGTGGGGATTTTCTCGTACGACCATTTTACGAGCGTACCGTGAATATCAGGATCCGGTAAAACATTAAATGTCCGACATCGCTGCGACCGGAAGAAGATCCTGCAAGAACGAGACCAATGACCACTGAAGAGGATCGTTCAACGTGACAGAAGTGCAACCCTTCCTCAAATTGCTGCAGATTTCAATACTGGGCCATTAACAAGTGTCAGCGTGCGAAACATCATCGATGTGGGCTTTCGAAGCCGAAAGCCCACTCGCGTAGCCTTGATGACTGAACGACACAAAGCTTTACGCCTCGCATGGGCCCGTCTACACCGACGTTCGGTGCTGATGACTGGAAACACGTTGCCTGGTCAGAGGAATCTCGTTTCAAATCGCATCGAGCGGATTGACGTGTACGGTTATGGAGACAACTTCATGAATCCACGGACCTTGCATGTCAGCAGGGGACTGTTCAAGCTGGTGGAGGCTCTGTAATACAGCGGGGCGTGTGCAGTTGGAGTGATATGGGACCGCTCACCTGCATCCATTCATGTTGACTGTGCATTCCGACGGACTTTGGCAACTGCAGCAGGACAATCCGGTATACCTCACGTCCAGAATTGCTACAGAGTGGCTAAAGGATCACTCCTCTGAGTTTAAACGCTTCCTCTGGCCACCGAACTCCCCCAGACATGAACATCATATCTGGGATGCCTTGCAACGTGCTGTCCAGAAGAGATCTCCACCCCCCCCCCCATTGGTACTCTTACGGATTTATGGACAGCCTTGCACGATTCATGGTGCCAATCCCCTCCAGCACTACTTCACACATTTGTGTAGTCTATGCCAAGAAGCCTGGAGATACTGACAGGTTTCAGATAGATTATATAATGGTAAGACAGAGATTTAGGAACCAGGTTTTAAACTGTAAAACATTTCGAGGGGCAGACGTGGATTCTGACCACAATCTGTCGGTTATGAACTGTAGATTAAAACTGAAGAAACTACAAAAAGGAGGGAATTTAAGGAGATGGGACCTGGATAAACTGACTAAACCAGAGGTTGTACAGAGTTTCAGGGAGAGCATAAGGGAACAATTGACAAGAATGGAGGAAAGAAATAAAGTAGAAGTGCTCCCTGCCGCCGTTGGATAAGCAGCTGCAGCAGCAAGTCGTATACTCCTAGCTCACTCATTTGTTACATAGTTTAATTCTTAATTTCTTTGCGTGTTTTTGGTACTTGCATTCTTTAATTCATAAATTTCGGGCGTATTATAGTATTTGAGAGTTGTAGCATCGCGTTTTAGTACCTGAATAGTGTAAAATCGCGTAGTCTCCTTCCGCCGCCGAGCAGTGTGTCAGCAGTGCACAAGTGGCAGCATTACTGCATTTACTAGGAAATCTTGTATTTTAATAACCGTTTAAATTTTGTGTCTATTTGTTTGCGCTCTCTGTAGATTAGTTCAGACGTTCTTTGCACGACAGTTTTTAGCATGGATAGGGACTGCAACTGCTGTGTTCGGATGCAGGCTGAGTTGGCATCCCTTCGCTCCCAGCTTCAGGCAGTGTTGGCTTCGGTCACACAGCTTGAGGCTGTTGCCAATGGGCATCACTGTGGGGGTCTGGATGGGGGTTTGTCGGGGACGGCCAGCTCGTCCCACGCATCCCCCGATCGGACTACGACTGTGGTTGCCCGGGATACTGCCGGCATTGAGGCTGATCCCTCACCTGTGGTAGAGTGGGAGGTCGTCTCAAGGAGTGGCAGGGGGCGAAAGACATTCCGGAGGGGTGAACGGAAGGCCTCTCCAGTTTGTCTGACGAACCGGTTTCAGGCTCTGTCTCAGGCTGATACTGATCTTCGGCCTCACATGGTTGCTTGTCCTGTTCCAGAGGTTGCCCCTCAGTCTGCAAGATCCGGGCGGTCGCAGAGGGTGGGCTTACTGGTAGTTGGGAGCTCCAACGTCAGGCGCGTAATGGGGCCCCTTAGGGATATGGCAGCAAGGGAGGGGAAGAAAACCAAAGTGCACTCCATGTGCATACCGGGGGGAGTCATTCCAGATGTGGAAAGGGTCCTTCCGGATGCCATGAAGAGTGCAGGGTGCACCCATCTGCAGGTGGTCGCTCATGTCGGCACCAATGATGTGTGTCGCTATGGATCGGAGGAAATTCTCTCTGGCTTCCGTCGGCTATCTCATTTGGTGAAGACTGCCAGTCTCGCTAGCGGGATGAAAGCAGAGCTCACCATCTGTAGCATCGTCGACAGGACTGACTGCGGACCTTTGGTACAGAGCCGAGTGGAGCGTCTGAATCAGAGGCTGAGACGGTTCTGCGACTGTGTGGGCTGCAGATTCCTCGACTTGCGCCATAGGGTGGTGGGGTTTCGGGTTCCGCTGGAAAGGTCAGGAGTCCACTACACGCAACAAGCGGCTACACGGGTAGCAGGGGTTGTGTGGCGTGGGCTGGGCGGTTTTTTAAGTTAGATGGCCTCGGGCAAGTAGAGAAAGGGCAACAGCCTCATCGGGTGCGGGGCAAAGTCAGGACATGCGGGGACCAAGCAGCAATCGGTATTGTAATTGTAAACTGTCGAAGCTGCATTGGTAAAGTACCGGAACTTCAAGCGCTGATAGAAAGCACCGAAGCTGAAATCGTTATAGGTACAGAAAGCTGGCTGAAGCCAGAGATAAATTCTGCCGAAATTTTTACAAAGGTACAGACGGTGTTTAGAAAGGATAGATTGCATGCAACCGGTGGTGGAGTGTTCGTCGCTGTTAGTAGTAGTTTATCCTGTAGTGAAGTAGAAGTGGATAGTTCCTGTGAATTATTATGGGTGGAGGTTACACTCAACAACCGAGCTAGGTTAATAATTGGCTCCTTTTACCGACCCCCCGACTCATCAGCATTAGTGGCAGAACAACTGAGAGAAAATTTGGAATACATTTCACATAAATTTTCTCAGCATATATAGATTTCAATTTACCAGATATAGACTGGGACATTCAGATGTTTAGGACGGGTGGTAGGGACAGAGTATCGAGTGACATTATACTGAGTGCACTATCCGAAAATTACCTCGAGCAATTAAACAGAGAACCGACTCGTGGAGATAACATCTTGGACCTACTGATAACAAACAGACCCGAACTTTTCGACTCTGTAAGTGCAGAACAGGGAATCAGTGATCATAAGGCCGTTGCAGCATCCCTGAATATGGATGTTAATAGGATTATAAAAAAAGGGAGGAAGGTTTATCTATTTAGCAAGAGTAATAGAAGGCAGATCTCAGACTACCTAACAGATCAAAACGAAAATTTCTGTTCCGACACTGACAATGTTGAGTGTTTATGGAAAAAGTTCAAGGCAATCGTAAAATGCGTTTTAGACAGGTACGTGCCGAGTAAAACTGTGAGGGACGGGAAAAACCCACCGTGGTACAACAGCAAAGTTAGGAAACTACTGCGAAAGCAAAGAGAGCTTCACTCCAAGTTTCAACGCAGCCAAAACCTCTCAGACAAACAGAAGCTAAACGATGCCAAAGTTAGCGTAAGGAGGGCTATGCGTGAAGCGTTCAGTGAATTCGAAAGTAAAATACTAGGTACCGACTTGACAGAAAATCCTAGGAAGTTCTGGTCTTACGTTAAATCAGTAAGTGGCTCGAAACAGCATGTCCAGACACTCCGGGATGATGATGGCATTGAAACAGAGGATGACAAGCGTAAAGCTGATATACTAAACACCTTTTTCCAAAGCTGTTTCACAGAGGAAGACCGCACTGCAGTTCCTTCTCTAAATCCTCGCACAAACGAAAAAATGGCTGACATCGAAATAAGTGTCCAAGGAATAGAAATGCAACTGGAATCACTCAACAGAGGAAAGTCCACTGGACCTGACGGGATACCAATTCGATTCTACACAGAGTACGCGAAAGAACTTGCCCCCCTTCTAACAGCCGTGTACCGCAAGTCTCTAGAGGAACGGAAGGTTCCAAATGATTGGAAAAGAGCACAGGTAGTCCTAGTCTTCAAGAAGGGTCGTCGAGCAGATGCGCAAAACTATAGACCTATATCTCTGACGTCGATCTGTTGTAGAATTTTAGAACATGTTTTTTGCTCTCGTATCATGTCGTTTTTGGAAACTCAGAATCTACTATGTAGGAATCAACATGGATTCCGGAAACAGAGATCGTGTGAGACCCAACTCGCTTTATTTGTTCATGAGACCCAGAAAATATTAGATACAGGCTCCCAGGTAGATGCTATTTTTCTTGACTTCCGAAAGGCGTACGACACAGTTCCGCACTGTCGCCTGATAAACAAATTAAGAGCCTACGGAATATCAGACCAACTGTGAAGCTGGATTGAAGAGTTTTTACAAACAGAACACTGCATGTTGTTATCAACGGAGAGACGTCTACAGACGTTAAAGTAAACTCTGGCGTGCCACAGGGGAGTGTTATGGGACCATTGCTTTTCACAATATATATAAATGACATAGTAGATAGTGTCGGAAGTTCCATGCGGCTCTTCGCGGATGATGCTGTAGTATACAGAGAAGTTGCAGCATTAGAAAATTGTAGCGAAATACAGGAAGATCTGCAGCGGATAGGCACTTGGTGCAGGGAGTGGCAACTGACCCTTAACATAGACAAATGTAATGTATTGCGAATACATAGAAAGAAGGATCCTCTATTGTAGCAGTTACTTCTGTAAAATATTGTAGCAGTTACTTCTGTAAAATATCTGGGAGTATGCGTGCGGAACGATTTGAAGTGGAATGATCATATAAAATTAATTGTTGGTAAGGCGGGCACCAGGCTGAGATTCATTGGGAGAGTCCTTAGAAAATGTAGTCCATCAACAAAGGAGGTGACTTACAAAACACTCGTTCGACCTATACTTGAAGATTGCTCATCAGTGTGGGATCCGTACCAGATCGGGTTGACGGAGGAGATAGAGAAGATCCAAAGAAGAGCGGCGCGTTTCGTCACAGGGTTATTTGGTAACCGTGATAGCGTTACGGAGATGTTTAACAAACTCAAGTGGCAGACTCTGCAAGAGAGGCGCTCTGCATCGCGGTGTAGCTTGCTCGCCAGGTTTCGAGAGGGTGCGTTTCTGGATGAGGTATCGAATATATTGCTTCCCCCTACTTATACCTCCTGAGGAGATCACGAATGTAAAATTAGAGAGATTAGAGCACGCGCAGAGGCTTTCAGACTGTCGTTCTTCCCGCGAACCATACGCGACTGGAACAGGAAAGGGAGGTAATGACAGTGGCACGTAAAGTGCCCTCCGCCACACACCGTTGGGTGGCTTGCGGAGTATAAATGTAGATGTAGATGTAGATGAATGGGTAGGTTTGAGGGATGAAGCAGTGAAGGCAGCAGAGGATCAAGTAGGTAAAAAGACGAGGGTTAGTAGAATTCCTTGGGTAACAGAAGAAATATTGAATTTAATTGATGAAAGGAGAAAATATAAAAACGTAGTAAATGAAGCAGGCAAAAAGGAATACAAACGTCTCAAAAATGAGATCGACAGGAAGTGCAAAATGGCTAAACAGGGATGGCTAGAGGACAAATGTCAGGATGTAGAGGCTTATCTCACTAGGGGTAAGATAGATACTGCCTACAGGAAAATTAAAGAGACCTTTGGAGATAAGAGAACCACTTGTATGAACATCAAGAGCTCAGATGGAAACCCAGTTCTAAGCAAAGAAGGGAAAGTAGAAAGGTGAAAGGAGTATATAGAGGGTCTATACAAGGGCGATGTACTTGAGGACAATATTATGGAAATGGAGGAGGATGTAGATGAAGATGAAATGGGAGATATGATACTGCGTGAAGAGTTTGACAGAGCACTCAAAGATCTGAGTCGAAACAAGGCCCCGGGAGTAGACAACATTTCATTAGAACTACTGACAGCCTTGGGAGAGCCAGTCACGACAAAACTCTACCTTCTGGTGAGCAAGATGTATGAGACAGGCGAAATACCTTCAGACTTCGAGAGGAATATAATAATTCCAATCCCAAAGAAAGCAGGTGTTGACAGATGTGAAAAGTACCGAACTATCAGTTTAATTAGTCACGGCTGCAAAATACTAACGCGAATTCTTTACAGACGAATGGAAAAACTAGAGGAAGCCGACCTCGGGGAAGATCAGTTTGGATTCCGTAGAAAGATCGGAACACGTGAGGCAACACTGACCCTACAACTTATCTTAGAAGCTAGATTAAGGAAAGGCAAACCTACGTTTCTCGCATTTGTAGACTTAGAGAAAGCTTTTGACAATGTTGACTGGAATACTCTCTTTCAAATTCTGGAGGTGGCAGGGGTAAAATAGAGGGAGCGAAAAGCTGTTTACAAGTTGTACAGAAACCAGATGGCAATTATAAGAGTCGAGGGACATGAAAGGGAAGCAGTGGTTGGGAAGGGAGTGAGACAGGGTTGTAGCCTCTCCCCGATGTTATTCAATCTCTATATTGAGCAAGCAGTGAAGGAATCAAAAGAAAAAAACGGAGTAGGTATTAAAATCCATGGAGAAGAAATAAAAACTTTGAGGTTCGCCGATGACACTGTAATTCTGTCAGAGACAGCAAAGGACGTGGAAGAGCAGCTGAACGGAATGGATAGTGTCTTGAAAGGAGGGTGTAAGATGAACATCAACAAAAGCAAAACGAGGATAATGGAATGTAGTCGAATGAAGTCGGGTGATGCTGAGGGAATTAGATTAGGAATTGAGACACTTAAAGTAGTAAAGGAGTTTTGCTATTTGGGGAGCAAAATAACTGATGACGGTCGAAGTAGAGAGGATATGAAATGTAGACTGGCAATGGCAAGGAAGGCGAAACCAAGAGATGAATACACTAAACAGATTCAGAAGGTTGTAGGTTGCAGTAGGCACTGGGAGATGAAGAAGCTTGCACAGGATAGAGTAGCATGGAGAGCTGCATCAAACCAGTCTCAGGACTGAAGACCACAACAACAACATGCCACGTCGTGTTGCGACACTTCTGCGTACACGCGGGGGCCCTACATTATATCTAAACAGGTGCACCAGTTTCTTTGGCTCTTCAGTGTATAATAATACGCAAGTGTTGTTCTTTCCCCTTGTTAAGCGACGAGAAGCCAAGAGGTGGGATGTCTCTGCAGTAGAATCGGGAAGTTCGGAGAGTGCTTTTTATTTAAGTGTGACCGTCTCGTTCACTTCTTAGCAATAAGAACCACTGCATCTTTATCACGAGAGAACTGTTACGCAATTTGCTAAACCATAGCTGTACCATGTCTTTCATTTCCTGCAAGACATAATAGGACTCCGTTTAATTGTTTACGTCATTCACAATGAAATCGCTAATTTTGTTGCACTGCTAGGGCAGCCCCAAAACAAAACATACGGAAAGCTGATACACGAGACAATATTGAATAGCGTGTGCGATAACAACTTCGCAGTAAGAGGACGAATTACACAATCGCTAACAAATATGCACTGGACGCCATTATGATGACAGCCCTACGCAAATGATTTTTGATTATTGTCAGCACAAATAAAATAATCTGTTTATTGAAAGAGTAAAAGGTACAAAAAGAAAAGTCATATTCATTTGACATCACGCAAATACCGTGTAATACCTCCTCCAACCTCGATAACAGCCTGAATTCTGGATAGACGAGTGTCCGCGAATTTCTTCAGATATGTCGTATCCAGCTGAAGTTACTCATTGTTGATCAGATCCCGTAGAGACACCAGCTATACTAAATAGTACCAGACATTTTGCGTTTTGCTTGGGATTAAGATCGGGTAATGTGGGGGACTAGTAGAGGACTCCATAGCCAGAGTGATCTGCGAGCAGGCGGCGAGCGCAGGCGTACGAGCAGCGAGTGCTGTACCTCACTATCGTTGCAGGGAACTGGGTGGGTGCCCTGTAGGGAGATGTGTAAACTAGGGAATAGGTCCTGAGCAAATGCATGGGATAATCTGGACTGCCTTTACACTGAGGTGGCAAATGTCAAAGGATAGATACAGATGGTGGTAATATGGCGCACATAACGTATAATAGGATACTGTCACCTGTACTCGGGTGATTCGTGCGAAAAGGATTACGGCCGCACGGCGGGATTTTACAGACTTTGTACGCACAACAGTAGTTGTAGCTAGACGCATTGGTGAGTCCATTTCGGAAGTCGTTATGCAATTCAGTACTCCGAGATTCACAGTGTCAAGGGCGTGCTGAGAACACAAAATTTCGGACGTTACCTCTCACCACGGAAAACGCAGTGGCCGACGGCCTTCTCTTAACGACCGAGAGCAGTGGCGATTGGATAGAGTTGTCAGTGCTAACACACAATCATCACTGTGTGAAATAACCGCAGATATCAATGCGCGACGTCCGTTAGTTTATTGCGGCGAAATTTCGCGTTAACGCAGTATGGCAGCAGACGGCCGGCGCTATTGCCTTTGGTGACAGCGCGACATCGCCTGCACGCCTCTCCTGGGCTTGTGACCATATCGGTTGGACCCCAGCCTACTGGGAAACCGTGGCCTGCTTAGAAAAGTCCTGATTTTAGTTGGCAAGAGCTGATGGTAGTGTTCGAGTGTGGTGCACAAACCGATGGAGCTAAGTTGTCAGCAGGGCACTGTACAAGCTAGTGGTGACTTCATAAGGGTGTGGACTTTTTTTATGTACACTCCTGGAAATTGAAAAAAGAACACATTGACACCGGTGTGTCAGACCCACCATACTTGCTCCGGACACTGCGAGAGGGCTGTACAAGCAATGATCACACGCACGGCACAGCGGACACACCAGGAACCGCGGTGTTGGCCGTCGAATGGCGCTAGCTGCGCAGCATTTGTGCACCGCCGCCGTCAGTGTCAGCCAGTTTGCCGTGGCATACGGAGCTCCATCGCAGTCTTTAACACTGGTAGCATGCCGCGACAGCGTGGACGTGAACCGTATGTGCAGTTGACGGACTTTGAGCGAGGGCGTATAGTGGGCATGCGGGAGGCCGGGTGGACGTACCGCCGAATTGCTCAACACGTGGGGCGTGTCGTCTTCAGCGATGAGAGTCGCTTCTGCCTTGGTGCCAATGATGGTCGTATGCGTGTTTGGCGCCGTGCAGGTGAGCGCCACAATCAGGACTGCATACGACCGAGGCACACAAGGCCAACACCCGGCATCATGGTGTGGGGAGCGATCTCCTACACTGGCCGTACACCACTGGTGATCGTCGAGGGGACACTGAATAGTGCACGGTACATCCAAACCGTCATCGAACCCATCGTTCTACCATTCCTAGACCGGCAAGGGAACTTGCTGTTCCAACAGGACAATGCACGTCCGCATGTATCCCGTGCCACCCAACGTGCTCTAGATGGTGTAAGTCAACTACCCTGGCCAGCAAGATCTCCGGATCTGTCCCCCATTGAGCATGTTTGGGACTGGATGAAGCGTCGTCTCACGCTGTCTGCACGTCCAGCACGAACGCTGGTCCAACTGAGGCGCCAGGTGGAAATGGCATGGCAAGCCGTTCCACAGGACTACATCCAGCATCTCTACGATCGTCTCCATGGGAGAATAGCAGCCTGCATTGCTGCGAAAGGTGGAAGCATTTCCCTCACACCCCACCACCCCACAACTGGTCTGCTCGCGAGTTAAGAGCGTGAGCAGAAGCGCGTGCTCACGTTCAAAATCAACGAGTTGTCAGGCTTCGGGCTAGTCTGTGTGTGATAGGGTCCCTGAGTGCCACGACTATGTATGCGTGCAAGCCTGTGAAGATAAGTGTTGTCTTCTTCGAAGGCTGGAGTGACCAAACACTCTGATCATGAAGATACAGATGAAAAGACAACATTTTGTCTCCAAGAATGTTAAACATCGTGTTTCATTTCACATTAATTCGCTGAATGCGAACTCCTTGCAGTTAAATGTACTAGGTATATGTTTACTGCCTAGCCTTAACCACTTGCGCTATCCGCCTGCGCTCGCCGGAGGGACCCAAACTTCCATGTGTTACACTGTCTACATCATCATATTGCAGGCAATGAATTCAGTGAACTATGATATAAGGATATAGACAATGTAACATATGGGAGTTTGGGTCGGGCCGGAGAATGGACACGGACAGCCCATGTGGTTAAAGCGACCACTCGATTAGTGGGTTATCCGGGTTCGAGTACGGTCCGGTACAAATTTTCGCGTGTCGCTGTTAGGTAGTGGATCTATAGGTAACGCGGTTGATGTCCAGAAATTAGCATTCAGTGAATTAATTGCGAATTATTTCGTGCAGCTGTGGATCGTCATCAACGTGTTTTCTTTTAGACATGCACATTAGTTCTCTGGTTCATGTTCACGCTAACCTGATGAATGGGTCCAAGATGCCTACGGTTCCATACCCAGCCTGTCCCACACCTTCCACACAGTGCAGGTTAAACATGTACTGGCCGGCCGAAGTGGCCGTGCGGTTAAAGGCGCTGCAGTCTGGAACCGCAAGACCGCTACGGTCGCAGGTTCGAATCCTGCCTCGGGCATGGATGTTTGTGATGTCCTTAGGTTAGTTAGGTTTAACTAGTTCTAAGTTCTAGGGGACTAATGACCTCAGCAGTTGAGTCCCATAGTGCTCAGAGCCATTTTTTTTTTTTTTTTGAAACATGTACTTTTGCTCGTCTGTGCATCTGACGCACTGCATCGTTTGAAAATAGGCAGAATCGCAGCTCGTCGAATCACAGAACACACCTTCAGTCAGCTACAGTCCAGTTTCCGTCTTCTGTGGCCCACGAGCAATGGCTTTTTGGGGGATAGCCAGTTGCAAATGTACATCAAATGCAGTTCCATTCGCAATGTATTCATTGGCAGGATTAGTTCCTGCGTGTTTGAATCTGATTATCAGTGGCAAGGTCTGACACTCGTCTTCGGTCCCTGTCGGTTACTATCTTTTTGTGACCACTGGTGTGCGGTATTACATGGTTGTGGCAGGCACAGTATTCTCTGTAGACATGTTCGGTAGGTCACGCTGATTCACCGGTGAATCGGGAAACTACATTCACGGGGTGGTATTACAACAATTCCAAACACGAATACTCGTCTTGCAATTCTGATAAGTCTCCACACAGACACATCTTAAACGCTAATGGCCTGCAACTCACTACCACGTACATTATTCTGGTGAACAGGCATCTGTTAGCGCAGATACAAAGTGTGTCGACCCTTCGCTTTATGACAGCTTGCACTCTGCTTGGGATCCACCTTTTCAGTGAGGTTTCTGAATGTCTGTCGAGCGATGGACAGCCATTCTTTGGCACTCTTCTCGGGATCGACCCTTTCTGTGAGGTTTCTGAATGTCTGTGGAGCGATGACAGCCATTCTTCGTCACGCTAGTCCGTTTCAGGAATGTTATTGTCCGCAAACCATTATCTCATAGATGCTGCTATATGACACGGTGCACTGTCATCCTGATACAGTCATTTGCCAACTGTTGCTCTACTGTACGTGGTACTCAGTGTTGTGAAATGTGTTCATAACCATACGTATTTAGCATTTCGTAGGCGCGATAAGGGGGCCAGACCCCAACCACGCATACCGTAACACCACTTACTCTGTGCTTCACCACTAGTACGTCACATGATGCTAGGTAACGTTCTCTGGGAATTCTTCTAAGCCAAAGCGTTCCATCGGATTGCCACAGGCTATAGCGCGCTTCAGCACTCCAAATCACCCGTTACCAAACATCTACTGTCTAGTGGCGTCGGCCGGCCGTGGCGGCCAAGGGGTCCTTCAGCCTGGAACCGCGCGATCGCAGGTTCGAATCCTGCCTCGGGCATGGATGTGTGTGATGTCCTTAGGTTAGTTAGGTTTAAGTAGTTCTAAGTTCTAGGGGACTGGTGACCTCAGATGTTAAGTCCCATAGTGCTCAGAGCCATTTGAACCATTTTTAGTGGCGTTACTGTTTACGTCACCGCAAGCTTCGCTTAGCATTGACTACAGAAATGTGTGGATTATTAGGAGCTGCTCGACCGTTGTATCCATTCATTTAACAATCTACTCACAATCACTCTCCTAGTTGGACCGCTGGTAAGAAGTGATTTCTTCCGCTGAATTAATGCGAATTTGTACAAGCGGGCACCGTCCGTCGTTACATAAGTACTGTAATGTGTTCATTAATGTTAAAACTGGTCAAGTATACATATCCTGTAAAGTGTCTCGTCCCACATCATTTCGATCAAAGAATCGTTCAAGTGATCTATTAACATGTAACTACCTATCTGAGGTCTCCCTGGTCTCTCTGTAAGTGTGGTTGTTCCAATGCGTTTCCACTTCACGATCACGTCAGCAATAGACGACGTAGGCAGCTTTAGAAGGGTTAGAATGGACTTGATGGATGGTTTCTCAGGTTACATCCAGTGACTGGTTGACCTTATGCTGTTACTGGTTCTCTATTGATAGCGTGGCACTCCCCGCCTCCTTTTACATTGGCGGGTCCGCCTCTCGTGTCAGCTAGTGGTCGATTCCGCATTACTTGGGGTGTGTGGATACTTGTGATCAGCCAGTTTACACGGTATCGGCCATGGCTTCCATCAGCAGTGGAGAGTCGAATGATCGTCTGTTGCTACTTCTCCTTTATATACAGCGTATTGGATGGGAGGGCAGAAGAAAATATCGTTGGGGATCTGCCCTCTATTTTAGCTGATGACATGACTAAAACTAAGGTTTTAAGGTTTTAGGCTGGAGGTTTCAGTGTGTTACAGAGTGGCTGGCTCCTCATGTTTTATTCTTGCTGTCAGCCAGCCACGTCCATCTGCTATATTCATCTGCAGCTACATCTACATCTACGTGGATACTCTGAAAATCACATTTAAGTGTCTCCCAGAGGTTCATCGAACCACCTTCACAATAATTCTCTATTATTCGAACCTCGCACAGCGCGAGCTTTGGTTTCCCTTATTTTATTATGATGATCGTTTTTCCCTATGTGGGACGGCGTCAACAAAATGTTTTCACATGCGGAGGAGGAAATTAGTGACTGAAATTTCGTGAGTAGATTCTGCCGCAACGAAAAACTATGTCCATCCCAAATCCTGTATCATTTCAGTGACACTCTCTCCGCTATTTCGCGATAATACAAAGTGTGATGCCCTTCTTTGTACTTTCTCGATATACTACGTCAATCCCATCTGGTAAGGATCCCACACCGCGCAGCAATCGTGTAAAAGAGGACGGACAAGCGTAGTGTAGGCAATCTCTTTAGTACACCTGTTACATTTTCTAAGTGTTTTGCCAATAAAAGGCAGACTTTAGTCAGCCTTCGCCACAACATCTTCTATGTGTTCCTTCAAATTTAAATTCTTCCTAAATGTAACTCCTATGTATTTAGTTCAATTTGCGACCTTTAGATTTGACTGGTTTATCGTTTAACCGAAGTTTAACGGATTTCTTTTGGCACTCATGTGAATGACCTCACACTTATCGTTATTTAAGGTCAAATGCCAATTTTTGCACCATACACATACCGTATCTAAATCTTTTGACAATTTGTTTTGATCTTATGATGACTTTACTAGTCGATAAACGACAGCATCATCTGTAAACAACGTGTGGCGGCTTTCCAGATTGTCTCGTAAATCGTTTATGTAGATAACGAACAGCAGAGGGCCTATAACAATTCCTTGGGGAACGCCAGAAATCACATCTGTTTTACTCCATGACTTTCCGTCAATTACTACGAACTGTGACCTCTCTGACAGGAAATTCCGAATCTAGTTACATAACTGAGTCGATATTCCACGAGAACGCAATTTCACTACTAGCCACTTGTGAGGTACATTGTTAAAAGCTTTCTGGAAATCTACAAATGCGGAATGAATTTGAAATCCCTTGTCAATAGCACTCGACACTTTATGTGAGTAAGGAGGTAGTTGTGTTTCACGAGAACGATGTTTTGTAATTCCGTGTTGTCTGTGTGTCAGTAGACTGTTGTTTTCGAGGTAGTTCATAATGTTTTATGTGTTCCAAAATCATGCTGCATATCGACGTTAGTGATACGGGCCTCTAATTTATTGGATTACTCCTACTGCGTTTTTTTTAATAATGGTGTGACCAGTGCAACTTTCCTGGCTTTGGGTACGGATCTTCCGTCGAGCGAACAGTTGTATATGATTGTTAAGCTGGAGCTATTGTATCAGGATACTTTGAAAGGAATCTAACTAGTAAACAGTGTGGACCGGAAGACTCGCTTTTATTACGTGATTTAAGTTGCTTCACTACTCTGAGGACACCTACTTCTACGTTACTCATCTTGGCTCCAGTTCTTGAGTCGAATTATTTTGTGAAGGAATTTCGGAAGGATGTGTTTAGTAAGCGCTGTCATCTATAGTATTTTCATTGCTGTCGCGCAGAGAAGGAATTGTTTTAACTCCTCCTGTCGCTTTGTTCCAGTTTAGTTCATGTTTCAATGCTGGCATGATACTTCGTTTCATGCTTCTATGGGGGTGCCCACAATATTTTTCCACATTTTGTCCCATTTACTTTCTGTGCTGTTTTATAATACTTTTTAATGTCCTTTTCCGAGACTCGTCAGCCGTCCGCTGTGAACGAGTGGTTCTAGGCGCCTCAGTCCGGAACCGCGCTGCTGCTACCGTCGCAGGTTCGAATCCTGCATCGGGCATGGATGTGTGTGATGCCCTTAGATTAGTTAGGTTTAAGTAGTTCTAAGTTCTAGGGGACTGATGACCTCAGAAGTTAAGTCCCATAGTGGCTTGGTTCAAATGGCTCTGATCACTATGGGACTTAACATCGATGGTCATCAGTCCCCTAGAACTTAGAACTACTTAAACCTAACTAACCTAAGGACAGCACACAACACCCAGCCATCACGAGGCAGAGAAAATCCCTGACCCCGCCGGGAATCGAACCCGGGAACCCGGGCGTGGGAAGCGAGAACGCTACCGCACGACTACGAGATGCGGGCAGTCCCACAGTGCTCAGAGTCGCTTGAACCAAGCCGACATTTGTCTCAAACTGTTTTCACACGGGCGCTGAAGACCTTGTTGTCGTGCTCCTATCCCAACATATCCATCCCATCCTATCAGATGGATCAGTTTGGTTTATTTAAAGGAGTGACTAATACTTTTCCGGTGAGCTTATTGTTTTCGGACACACATTTATGTAATTTTTTTCTACTTTTGACAGGTTTAGTCTGTCGGTAAAGTGAAGATCGAGCGCGCGAGTCCCCACTCTGCCTACCGTGCTGCGTCACAGGGCGCTTCTACAGGCTGTTCCATAACGTAGTACAGTCCCTGTAGCGGCGCGCGCTTTAAATCTGTGACGACGCCGTGTACAGATACGTCCCGTCTGCGTTTATTTTTAGACAAATGCGTTAAGAGTATAAGGAAAACAAAGGACATAGCTTCTTCGAAACAAAACATTATAGAATAAATAATATTAACATAAGAACGGAAATCAGGATTCTACTACAAACATAGAACCGAATGCCTATTCATATGAATATATGTTCCTCTATACGTAAGACGAACCAGTTATAGTGCAATCAGTCTGTAGAATTTAACGCTTGTTCTTACTTTGTGTTTCTACTAAAAGGTAGAAGTTTTCTTTGAAGGGCTGCATTAAAACAATTCTTGCAAGACGAAGAGTGTTTAAAAAGTAACGATATACACTCCTGGAAATGGAAAAAAGAACACATTGACACCGGTGTGTCAGACCCACCATACTTGCTCCGGACACTGCGAGAGGGCTGTACAAGCAATGATCACACGCACGGCACAGCGGACACACCAGGAACCGCGGTGTTGGCCGTCGAATGGCGCTAGCTGCGCAGCATTTGTGCACCGCCGCCGTCAGTGTCAGCCACAATCAGGACTGCATACGACCGAGGCACACAGTGTCAGCCAGTTTGCCGTGGCATACGGAGCTCCATCGCAGTCTTTAACACTGGTAGCATGCCGTGACAGCGTGGACGTGAACCGTATGTGCAGTTGACGGACTTTGAGCGAGGGCGTATAGTGGGCATGCGGGAGGCCGGGTGGACGTACCGCCGAATTGCTCAACACGTGGGGCGTGAGGTCTCCACAGTACATCGATGTTGTCGCCAGTGGTCGGCGGAAGGTGCACGTGCCCGTCGACCTGGGACCGGACCGCAGCGACGCACGGATGCACGCCAAGACCGTAGGATCCTACGCAGTGCCGTAGGGGACCGCACCGCCACTTCCCAGCAAATTAGGGACACTGTTGCTCCTGGGGTATGCACGTCCGCATGTATCCTGTGCCACCCAACGTGCTCTAGAAGGTGTAAGTCAACTATCCTGGCCAGCAAGATCTCCAGATCTGTCCCCCATTGAGCATATTTGGGACTGGATGAAGCGTCGTCTCACGCGGTCTGCACGTCCAGCACGAACGCTGGTCCAACTGAGGCGCCAGGTGGAAATGGCATGGCAAGCCGTTCCACAGGACTACATCCAGCATCTCTACGATCGTCTCCATGGGAGAATAGCAGCTTGCATTGCTGCGAAAGGTGGATATACACTGTACTAGTGCCAACATTGTGCATGCTCTGTTGCCTGTGTCTATGTGCCTGTGGTTCTGTCAGTGTGATCATGTGATGTATCTGATCCCAGGAATGTGTGAATAAAGTTTCCCCTTCCTGGGACAATGAATTCACGGTGTTCTTATTTCAATTTCCAGGAGTGTATTTATAATTACGTGTGTTGTATTAGTTCGATTCGCACTGTTTTTTGTTTGTCATTGTCTTCGTAAACATGTCTGAAAAGCATTTCCAGGTAAATCCCATTTCATGCAATGTCTTGTGTAAGACATCTTCCTGCAACGAAAATGTATTTTTTGTTTCACGCCAGTGAGTAATTTCCGTAATGTGGGCATTATTTTTTGGTTTATGTAAAAGTCCTCCATCGTTTGTCGAATGACCGACTTTGTGAAACTGTCTATAACGATGGGTTTCCTCCCTAAATTATTAGTTTTCCTTCGCGGCGATTCCAGTAAACCATGCACCTTGTTTTCGCGTTCCTCCCTTATGCATCCTATTTTGGTGAGATTGAAGTTTGCATAAACTGCAGCCCTTTGATTGGGACTGGTATTGTTAGCCAACAGTTCTTTTTGTGTAGCCTCCTTTACACAAGCTGTAATAACGTTAGAGACGATCGAACGCTCGTTCTGCGCAAATATCTCCTTCGTATTCTGCACATTTTCTTGCAATGCAGGGCGATTATCTATCACTTCCGGATACTGAAATGTATCAGTGGGTACACAAAGTCAACTGACTGAGATTGGCAACTAAGATCACACGAACAGAAACGACGTATATCACTGCACGCCGAACTACACCGCTAGATGGGTAACGGGCAACTGATTTTTGGGTTGCCCTGTAGGCCAGTGGTAGGGTTCTTCCGGCAAAGGCCACTTCCCCCACCAAAAGCGCTGCTCGCTCTTGAGTTTACAGACAGACTATACTGTCCCCTGCAGAAATATTTTACACTAAACACAGCGTAGAGAGTCATCTCTCCAGAACAGTGTGCGATTTGCAGGGGGGGATGGGGGGGATTTCTCCCTCTCTGCATCAGACCATCCCCTCCTCTGGTTTTAGTTTATGCATCCCAACCTGGGATGTTTGTTTCCCACGCACTGGAGTAAAACTTTACATATAATTTAAATTTGTGGAGCCGAACACTGAAAGTTTTTAATACAGTCTTACTATTAATACTATTAATATGTTTGCTTATTAATTTTGAAAACGTGTTTTCTAGTAGTTATTGTTGTTGTCTTCAGTCCAGAGACTGATTTGATGCAGCTCTCCATGCATGTAGTAGTTAAGCATTTCCAAACGTTTAGAACTAAATCATCATTAACATGCTGTCATTGTTGCTTTCGTGTAAGGTGCGTCATCCGTTTACTTGCGAGCTTGTATCACGATGGACAAAAGTACAACGGTTTCCAATAAAACTTGTTTGCCCGCATCTCGTGGTCGTGCGGTAGCGTTCTCGCTTCCCACGCCTGGGTTCCCGGGTTCGATTCCCGGCGGGGTCAGGGATTTTCTCTGCCTCGTGATGGCTGGGTGTTGTGTGCCGTCCTTAGGTTAGTTAGGTTTAAGTAGTTCTAAGTTCTAGGGGACTTATGACCACAGCAGTTGAGTCCCATAGTGCTCAGAGCCATTTGAACCATTTAAAACTTGTTTAATAATATATATAAGTTTGTGCTTTGAGGGAGTTGCTTGCGATTATTTTTTTGACATTGTTGAATGAGAAAGTGGGACAGGAGAATGCATTTTCAGCACACTGTTAGCAGCTCTTGAAAAGTATGGCATTACAAATGATGAACTAAAAAACCACCTTGTAGGTGTCGCAACAGATGGTGACTCAACAATGCTTGCACCTTACAAAGGCGTAGCCGCTCTACTGCGTCGTCATTTACATAAGGATTTAACTTTCGTTCATTGTATGAACCACAAAATGAAATTAGCTGTCGACGATGTTATAAATGATGTAGCAGATGTATACCATATAAAGGTTTTTTTAGATTCTTATATTCTGTGTTTTCTCGAAGTCCCAAAAATCAGACTACTACAAAGTGTTTCACAAGAATTATCCTCGCAGCTATTAACACTAGGCCATATTTTTTGCGTACGTTGGGTTGCTTCCTCATTTAATGCTTTTCGAGCTTTTCTTGAAAGTCACTGTTCTCTTGTCCATCTCTTTGAAAAACTGAGACATAATGGTTCCTGATCAACTCAGGAGAGATCTAAATTTGAAGGTTTAGTAAAACATCTCACAAAGTGGCTTTTCTGATAGTGCATACGCGTGAATAGTGAGTTTCGGCATTAACATATATTTATAAATAACTGTTTATCCATGGGTAACGCCACGGTCCAAGCTAGTAACATATATAATTATACTAACCCCCTAAGACATCCCCCCCCCCCCCCCCACTGGTAAAAGCTCAAATCGCACAATGCTCCGGAAGCGGAGGAACGACCTTGTGACACATCCGTCTAGAACGACAGCGCCCCCCAGTAAGAGCGCGAAAGCTGGCAGTGGGGAACGCCAGGTCCCGCGGGCCGCACGCGCCCCCGCCCCCTCCCGGGTGCCGTCCCGCCGGATCGATGGCGGCCCGAGGCGGGGCGCTGGTCGACCGTGCCGCCCCTCGGCCCAATTTGTCTGCATCGGCAGGGCGGACGTGGCAGCTGTCACGAGATAGCGGCGTCAACCGCCGGAATTCGGCCGGCGCTGCCCACGCCGCGCGGAGTCTGCCCGGGCTCCGCCGCGGTGACTGATAGCGCTCTGCCGGGGCCACCGTTTAACGGAGCGTCACTCCAGCCGGCTGTCTGGAACACAGGCCGCGCGCGGGACGTCTCGGCGCTGACAGACCTGCTGCGCTGCGCGTATTGGCCGCGACGACGGACGCACTTGGGACTCGGCTGATTCTGCGGCAGCCACTCCAATGCCCTCGTTGACTCAATAATACTAATAGAACCAGACTCTCTTAATGAAAACGCGTTTAAAAATAAAATAGTATGTCTGACTACATAAATTGCTCGAAAATAAATATATGGTGCTATCACGAAGTTCCTGTTCAAGGGCGGTGCTGTAGCGTATGTGCAACACAGCACGATTCCGATGCAGGTATATAAGCAGTGACGTCCCGCCAAAGTCTTAACCCTCAGTTGGTATTACACTATCACATTTCTTTGTCAAATATCTTTGTCCAATATCTTTGTCAAAGATATTTGACGGTGTAATAGGGAACTTTGTCAAATGTCGTCCAATATTTGATCAAATCTAGGGCCTCGCTGTAGATTTGATCAAAGAAGCCGCTTGTCTTCTGTTCACTGCAATGTGACATGTTACCACATGGAGCGCTAGCACCGCTGCAGCATTCTGTCGTCTGTTGTGTTTTTGTAAACATTGCTGGTAAATAAATTGGTGTGTGCCGACAACTCCAAAATTAATAGAGATGTATGAAGCTGATGAGGCGCTTTACAACGTGAGGCACGCTGAATACAAAAATAGATTAAGAAGATTGGAGACCTGACCTGACCTAGCCTAACCTAACCTTCTGCTGTAGCAAGGAATCAGAGTGTTACAGTGAGCCTGTCTTCTGCAGATGTAGCAGTTCTTAAGTGAATATTGTACTTTGTGATATGAGGATACACTTCATTGAGCACATACAGAAATGTATGCTCATCTATTCTTAAGTAATTGATGTATGGCTTGACGTCCTCCCCTATAATCTCATGCAACAAGTTTTGTTGAATGCTTTTATCGTCTCGTATAACCCACGGCTTCACCCAGTTATGTTTCCTTTTTTTCCCCCGCTTCTCTTGCGCATGTGCACACAATGCAGTTGTGGTACATGCAACTGCTGCGGTTAATAACAAGTTGTTGTTGTCAGCCATCTTGAACTCTGACGAAAAATATGGTGACAGTGTAATACCCCTTCTAGCGCTACGTCAAAGATCTTTGTCAAATATATTTGACGGAATATTTGATCACATCATTGATTAAATCTTTCACAAAGAAATTTGATAGTGTAATACCGGTCTTAGGCGGCTATAAAGGCTCTCAATGTATTGTTGACAGACGTGCATTGTTACTTGAATCTGATATTTCAGCTATGCTTCATTCGTGAGTTGAACTCGCTACTGTGTGGACGCCATTGTCTCATTTCCGCGATAGTATTGTTTTACTCGCAGACAAACGTCAGTCACGTCGTCTCACAGGCGGACATTACAGTAGAGGTAAGATTTTTACTCCGTCTGACATACGGGTATTACTATAACCGAGTAAGTTTTTTTGTGTTCTACTCTTTACTTTTCAAATATCTCCTTACTTGTAGATGGCTACTAGTGGAGAGATACGCTATGAGTCACAAAGAAGCAAAGGAATGGTGCATACGGCTTTAGAGCAGTTTGAAGAAAGCGATGATGATTATCATTCAAACGATTCTTATGTTCCTGAGGAAGATCACGTATCAGATTCAGACCATGAAAGTGATTCTGAAATAGATGTGAATGATATTCTCTGCACGTCCGAGAATGAACAAGATGGTGTTGACTCTCTTCAGAGTAGGGAAAATGATGACACCGAAATTGACAAAATTTATGATGGCAAGATGAACTATTTCTTTGCATGCGTATCAAGATATTTGAGAAAACACATGTCAAGTTTAGAAACTATTTCATTTGTAACATAAATATTATATTTTGTGAATTTTGCAAAAGAATAATATCATTTGTAAACTATTTTATGTAAAAACTAGTACTTAATTTTATAATTTTTCGTAATGTATTGCAAAATGTGATTGAAATACAATAAAAATATTAGTATTCACTTTACATCAAGCTTTTAAATTGTTATTTATTTTTGGTCTTCACTACAGTGGAAATTTTTTGAATATTTGGTCCTCCTAGTCTTCCAGACTGATGTTACCTTAAAGGCAATTTTTTCACATGTATACCAACTACGGAACAAAGTGGTATTTGCATCTTTCCAACGTGCTTGCGGTAAATGCGAAAACATGAACTACAGCCATGTTATTACCAAATGCGTCCAAACACGACAAACGTACTGTTATTCTTTCCTTGGCCGCTGAAGGACACACTCCAGTAAGCGTCCATCGAAGGACAAAGAATGTTTATCGTGCGGTACTCTCATCCATCGACCCTCGTGCGCAGAAGTTCAAGAGCCAGCCACATGCTAGAAAGGCGAACCTCACCCTGTTCTTTGATTACCGGATTGCTTATTGACTTCCGGGAAACGGTATCACCATCAATGAAGAATAGACCCATACAATTATGTCTTCGGTCGCTTAAAAAATGACCTGTAGGGTCGACGATTCCTGTCGAACAAGGATGTGCAACAGGTAGTTACGGACCTCTTCACACAGCAGGACACGATGTTTTCCTAAACGGGTATCTTCATCCTCGTGCATCGGTGGGATGATTGCCTCTGCGCTCACGGCGATTTTTTTTCCTGATTATTAAGCCGATTCTGGACTGCACAGCCTTCGAACTGAAACATTTTGATCCCCTTACATTTTGTGTCCCCCCCATGAACCATGGACCTTGCCGTTGGTGGGGAGGCTTGCGTGCCTCAGCGATACAGATGGCCGTACCGTAGGTGCAACCACAACGGAGCGGTATCTGTTGAGAGGCCAGACAAACATGTGGTTCCTGAAGAGGGGCAGCAGCCTTTTCAGTAGTTGCAGGGGCAACAGTCTGGATGATTGACTGATCTGGCCTTGTAACATTAACCAAAATGGCCTTGCTGTGCTGGTACTGCAAACGGCTGAAAGCAAGGGGAAACTACAGCCGTAATTTTTCCCGAGGACATGCAGCTCTACTGTATGATTAAATGATGATGGCGTCCTCTTGGGTAAAATATTCCGGAGGTAAAATAGTCCCCCATTCGGATCTCCGGGCGGGGACTACTCAAGAGGACGTCGTTATCAGGAGAAAGAAAACTGGCGTTCTACGGATCGGAGCGTGGAATGTCAGATCCCTTAATCGGGCAGGTAGGTTAGAAAATTTAAAAAGGGAGATGGATAGGTTAAAGTTAGATATAGTGGGAATTAGTGAAGTTCGGTGGCAGGAGGAACAAGACTTTTGGTCAGGTGATTACAGGGTTATAAATACAAAATCAAATAGGGGTAATGAATAAAAAAATAGGAGTGCGGGTTAGCTACTACAAACAGCATAGTGAACGCATTATTGTGGCCAAGATAGACACAAAGCCCATGCCTACTACAGTAGTACAAGTTTATATGCCAACTAGCTCTGCAGATGATGAAGAAATAGATGATATGTATGACGAGATAAAAGAAATTATTCAGGTAGTGAAGGGAGACGAAAATTTAATAGTGATGGGTGACTGGAATTCGTCAGTAGGAAAAGGGAGAGAAGGAAACATAGTAGGTGAATATGGATTGGGGGGAAGGAATGAAAGAGAAAGCCGCCTTGTAGAATTTTGCACAGAGCATAACTTAATCATAGCTAACACTTGGTTCAAGAATTATGAAAGGAGGCTGTATACATGGAAGAAGCCTGGAGATACTGACAGGTTTCAGATAGATTATATAATGGTAAGACAGAGATTTAGGAACCAGGTTTTAAATTGTAAGACATTTCCTGGGGCAGATGTAGATTCTGACCACAATCTATTGGTTATGAACTGCAGACTGAAACTGAAGAAACTGCAAAAAGGTGGGAATTTAAGGAGATGGGACCTGGATAAACTGAAAGAACCAGAGGTTGTAGAGTGTTTCAGGGAGAGCATTAGGGAACAATTGACAGGAACGAGGGAAAGAAATACAGTAGAAGAAGAATGGGTAGCTCTGAGGGATGAAGTGGTGAAGGCAGCAGAGGATCAAGTAGGTAAAAAGACGCGGGCTAATAGAAATCCTTGGGTAACAGAAGAAATATTGAATTTAATTGATGAAAGGAGAAAATATAAAAATGCAGTAAATGAAGCAGGCAAAAAGGAATACAAACGTCTCAAAAATGAAATCGACAGAAAGTGCAAAATGGCTAAGCAGGGATAGCTAGAGGATAAATGTAAGGATGTAGAGGCTTGTCTCACTAGGGGTAAGATAGATACTGCCTACAGGAAAATTAAAGAGACCTTTGGAGAGAAGAGAACCACTTGTATGAATATCAAGAGCTCAGAGGGCAACCCAGTTCTAAGCAAAGAAGGGAAAGCAGAAAGGTGGAAGGAGTATATGGAGGGTTTATACAAGGGCGATTTACTTGAGGACAATGTTATGGAAATGGAAGAGGATGTAGATGAAGATGAAATGGGAGATGAGATACTGCGTGAAGAGTTTGACAGAGCACTGAAAGACCTGAGTCAAAACAAGGCCCCGGGAGTATTCCATTAGAACTACTGATGGCCTCAGGAGAGCCAGTCATGACAAAACTCTACCATCTGGTGAGCACGATGTATGAGACAGGCGAAATACCCTCAGACTTTAAGAAGAATATAATAATTACAATCCCAAAGAAAGCAGGTGTTGACAGATGTGAAAATCACCGAACTATCAGTTTAATAAGTCACAGCTGCAAAATACTAACGCGAATTCTTTACAGACGAATGGAAAAACTGGTAGAAACCGACCTCGGGGAAGATCAGTTTGGATTCCGTATAAATGTTGGAACACGTGAGGCAATACTGACCTTACGACTTATCTTGGAAGAAAGATTAAGAAAAGGCAAACCTACGTTTCTAGCATTTGTAGACTTAGAGAAAGCTTTTGACAATGTTGACTGGAATACTCTCTTTCAAATTCTGAAGGTGTCAGGGGTAAAATACAGGGAGCGAAAGGCTATTTACAATTTGTACAGAAACCAGATGGCAGTTATAAGAGTCGAGGGGCATGAAAGGGAAGCAGTGGTTGGGAAAGGAGTGAGACAGGGTTGTAGCCTCTCCCCGATGTTAGTCAATCTGTATATTGAGCAAGCAGTAAAGGAAACAAAAGAAAAATTCGGAGTAGGTATTAAAATTCATGGAGAAGAAGTAAAAACTTTGAGGTTCGCCGATGACATTGTAATTCTGTCAGAGACAGCAAAGGACTTGGAAGAGCAATTGAACGGAATGGACAGTGTCTTGAAAGGAGGATATAAGATGAACATCAACAAAAGCAAAACGAGGATAATGGAATGTAGTCAAATTAAGTCGGGTGATGCTGAGGGAATTAGATTAGGAAATGAGACACTTAAAGTAGTAAAGGAGTTTTGCTATTTAGGGAGTAAAATAACCGATGATGGTCGAAGTAGAGAGGATATAAAATGTAGACTGGCAATGGCAAGGAAAGCGTTTCTCAAGAAGAGAAATTTGTTAACATCGAATATAGATTTAGGTGTCAGGAAGTCGTTTCTGAAAGTATTTGTATGGAGTGTGGCCATGTATGGAAGTGAGACATGGACGATAACTAGTTTGGACAAGAAGAGAATAGAAGCTTTCGAAATGTGGTGCTACAGAAGAATGCTGAAGATAAGGTGGGTAGATCACGTAACTAATGAGGAAGTATTGAATAGGATTGGGGAGAAGAGAAGTTTGTGGCACAACTTGACTAGAAGAAGGGATCGGTTGGTAGGACATGTTCTGAGGCATCGAGGGATCACAAATTTAGCATTGGAGGGCAGCGTGGAGGGTAAAAATCGTAGAGGGAGACCAAGAGATCAATACACTAAGCAGATTCAGAAGGATGTAGGTTGCAGTAGGTACTGGGAGATGAAGAAGCTTGCACAGGATAGAGTAGCATGGAGAGCTGCATCAAACCAGTCTCAGGACTGAAGACCACAACAACAACAACAACACATTTTGTGTTGAGCAGCTTCTAGGAAGGTTAAAAATTTCAATATTAAATACAGAGCTGTACTACTATGGAACTAGGGTTGTTGATAAAACATTGATATGCTATTTTTTCGATAAGATATTGATATATATATCAGCGACCCTTCTTCCTCGATATATCGATAACAAAGTGACACTATCGATAGCCGATATACTTATTTTTATTTATAGTTTTTTCCTCAATGTTCAGTATATATTTGAAGTTGTATCTTTGAATTTTTTTGAGTCATCAGTCTTCTGAGTGCTTTGATGCGGATCGCCACCAATTCCTCTCCTGTGCCAGCCTCTTCATCTCAGAGCAGCAATTGCAACCTACCACACAGTGCTGTGCTCCAAACGTATATTCTCAGAAATTTGTTCCTCAAATTGAGGTTTACGTTTGATACTAGTAGACTTCTCTTTGTTCTGCACAGAACCTTCTCATTCCTTATCTTGTCAGTCCACCTAATTTTCGAAATTCGTCTGTAGCATCACATCTCAAATGCTTCGATTGTCTTCTGTTCCGGTTTTCCCACAGTCCATGTTTCACTACCATACAGTGCTGTGCTCCAAACGTATATTCTCAGAAATTTGTTTCTCAAATTAAGGTTTATGTTTGATACTAGTAGACTTCTCTTTGCCAGGAATGCCCTTATGGCCATTGCTAGTCTGCTTTTGATGTCCTACTTGCTCCGCCCGTCATTGGTTATTTTGCAGCCTAGGTAGCAGAATTCCTTACGTTCATCTACTTCGTGACCATCAATCCTGATGTTAAGGTTCTCACTTTTCTCATTTCTGCTACTTCTCATTACTCTCATCTTTCTTTTTTCAATCCATATTCTGTATCCTTAGACTGTCCATTCCATTCGGCAGTTCATGTAATTCTTCATCACTATCACTCAGGATAGCAATGTCATCAGCGAATCGTATCATTGATACCCTTTGAACTAGAATTTTAATTCCACTGTTGAACTTTTCTTTTATTTCCATCATTCCTTCTTCAATGTACAGACTGAACCGTAGGGGCGAAAGACTACGTCGCTGTATTACACCCTTTTTAATCCGAACATGTCGTTCTTTGTCGTCCACTCTTATTATTGCCTCTTGGTTCCTGCGCATATTGTATATGACCCGTCTCTCCTTACAGCTTACCCAAATTTTTCTCAGAATTTCGATCTAGCACCATTTTACATTGTCGAATGCTTTTTCTATGTCCACAAATCCTATGAACATGTCTTGATTTTTCTTTAGTCTTGCTTCCATTATCAGCTGCACATCTGATTTGCTTCTCTTCCTGATCGTCATCTAGTACATCCTCAATTTTCTTTTCCATTATTCTGCACATTATTCTTGTCAGCGACTTGGATGAATGAGCTGTTAAGCTGATTGTGCGATAATTCTCGCACTTGTCAGCTCTAGCAGTCTTGGGAATTGTGTGGATGATATTTTTCCGAAAGTCGGACGGTATGTTGCCAGACTCATATATTCTGCACACCACCATGAATAGTTAGTCTTGTTGTCACTTCCCAGAATGATTTTAGAAATTGTGATGGAATGTTATCCATCCATTCTGCCTTACTTTATCTTAAGTCCTCCAAAACTCTCTTAAATTCTGATTCTAAAACTACATCCCCTACCTCTTCTAAATCGTCTCCTGTTTCTTCTTCTATCATATCAGACAACCCTTCCCCCTCATAAGGGCCTTCAGTGTACTCTTTCTACCTATCCGCTCTCTCCTCTGCATTCAACAGTGGAATTCCGGGTGCACACTTAATTTTGTCACTCTTGCTTTAAATTTTACCAAAGGTTCTTTTGACTTTCCTATAGACTGAGTCAGTCCTCCTGACTATCATTTCTTTTTCGATTTCTTCGCATTTTTCATGCAGCCATTTCGTCTTAGCTTCCCTGCAGTTCCTGTTAATTTCATTCGTCAGTGACTTGTATTTCTGTATTCCTTAATTTTCATGAATATTTTTGCACTTCTTTCTTTCATCGATCAGATGAAGTAGTTTTTCTGTTATCCATGATATCTTTGCAGTCACCTTCTTTGTATCTATGCTTTTCTTTCCAACTTCTGTGATTGCCCTTTTTAAAGCTGTCTATTCGTCTTCCGTTGTACAGCCTACTTAACTGCTGAAACTGTAATACAGCATAATTTTACTTTACTGTATTAAGGAGTCTTACTTTTTTTTTTGAGCTTCCATCACGTCCATTCTTTTTCTCTGACTATGTAAAGCAAGTGAACATGGCACAAAAGAAGAAGTCCGATTGCACAGAAGGTGGCGGCGTGAATGGAATATCGAGGTTTCCGATGTGAAGAAGTGGCACACCAGTTGCATTAAATAACAATTTTTAATGCAACTAATGGGCTATCTCTTCACATCGGCATTCTTCAAAACAGTTGCTGAAAACGATGAACAAAAATTTAAATGACGAGATTGGTTTGTGCGGTGGGCGGAGACGTGTGAGGGCAAATGCTGAAGTAATCGGCGCTTGACACTATCAGCAGAAACAGCAACGTTTAGCTTCAACACGCAGTTTTGACACTACAACTGCTAGGTCGCTGTCGTTGGCAGAAATGAAAAAAAACAAGAAAAAAAAAAGAAACAGTGAAGTCGATATGCAGTGTTCTGGACAAATCCGATATGTTACGAAATCGAACGATGGACCAATCGGACATCTTTAATGTGCTACTTACGTGCAGTTACCATTGTTAGCGAAGTGATTATCGCCAAGCGTGAACGTGCATAGTTTTCTTTCAATTCTTGCTCTAATGGAGACAGGCAGGCTGGTAGTTTGTTGAAACTATCTAATAATAAATCAATACACAGCTCTAAAAGCGGCAGTATATTTACAATATGTAACCGGTAGTTTTATAGGCTGGTACGTCTAAACGATTTCCGTCTATGTATCGATTCTTTTTCGATATATTGAGACCCGGTAACTACTTTTCTTTAAATATCGGTATACCGGATCCCGAAATTTTTAAAAATATCAACAGCCCTATGTGAGACCATGGTATGGGTTTTCGATTATTCAGTTCAAAACATGACAAAGGGGTGCTCACAACCGTCTATAATATTGGTAGGACATAAAAGTTACGCAATGACATTTAATATTAGTAATGGGATAGTCTATAATTTACAGTTGATAGTGCAACTGTGAGAATGCGTTAGTGAGTTGGTCTTAACACCCATAGATTGTCTGACGTTGAACTGAAATCGATTGACTTCGATAAGAGAAAATAATCGAACGGCTGTGTATTTTATAATGTAATTTTTATTCTGCTCCAAAATGATTTTCATTAACTCCATGACTAGCGTAAGTTTTCTTTGTTTCAGAAACTTCTGTTTCACTATTCTTTCACCCACAGTTAATCCCTGCATTCATTGTTTGTGTAGTATAAGTATTAATCAGAGCTTCTCTTTTCGTCCGTGCCTCGGACCTTGCGTCCGTGCCTCGGAGATTTTCGTCCGTGCCGAGTTTCGTGCCCAGCGACACTCGTGGCCATGGCCGGCGCACAAGCATTCTTGGTGACGTACGGCTCAGAGATTAATTAAGCAGAGTAGTGTGTAAAGATTTTAGTTGGAGACACTCTAACTGTAGTAAATTTTCAGGTTTTGAATATCGTTTTTTTTGCCTAAAACAAATACTTGGACAATAGTAGACGAAAATTGTGACAGTACGATATGTACACATGTATTTCTCCATAGGAAAATTTCAAAAAAATGGCTCCAGTAATGGACTGCAGAAAGAAAACGATACAGAGGTGTGGGTCTGATTAAGAACCGTCGCCGTTCCTCTGAGAAACACAAAGATTCAATATGCCGGGGAGGCGGCGTATTCGGTCGTTTGTAAAGTAGAGTAATTCGTAATAGCTGTAAAATAATGGCCGAAACGGTCATGGGTAGCACAACAATGACCATAGCACAAGCGATCTTTTATTGGCATTTACCGTCGTGTTGGTTTATACAATTTATCAGCCCCCTCCCCTTCTTCCACGCTTTCTTCCTGAGCCCTGGACTTTTTGGAAACTTTTGCTCAAATTACTGACGATATATTAAATGTGTCTTCGCAAACTTTACTGAAATGAAACATCTTCTGTTGTCTGTATCGGAAGATTTCATTGAAATAAAACGTCATCTGTAGTCTCTAACGCAATAATTTATAACTGAAAGGTGGACAACGGCGTCATTTGCAAAGATAATTTGTCAATGCAAAGTAAAAATCTCCCATTATAACCGTCCTCAAATCGATCGCTGAAAGTCGGTCGAAACTTCGGAAATTTAGCTGTTTTAGTAGTTACAATAATGCTGCCCAATGCCCAGAATTATTTTACCTAAAAGGATGTTCCATTATTCGAATCAGACTGGTTCCACGGGAAGACAAGATCCGCACTACTTGGAGGTCATAGCCGGATACCGGCACGTCTATATTACACTATTGGCCATTATAATTGCTACACCAAGAAGAAACGGAGATGATAAACGGGTATTCATTGGACAAATGTATTATACTAGAACTGACTTGTGATTACATTTTCACGCAATTTGCTTGCATAGATTCTGAGAAATCAGTACCCAGAACAACCACCTCTAGCCGTAATAACGGCCTTGAGACGCCTCGGCATTGAGTCAAACAGGAGTTGGATGACGTGTACAGGTACAGCTTCAACACGATACCACAGTTCATCAACAGTAGTGACTGGCGTATTGTGACGAGCAAGTTGCTCGGCCACCATTGACCAGACGTTTTCAGTTGGTGAGATCTCTGGAGAATGTGCTGGCCAGAGCAGCAGTCGAACATTTTCTGTATCCAGAAAGGCCTGTACAGGACCTGTAACAAGCGGTCGTGCATTATCCTGCTGAATTGTAGGGTTTCGCAGGGATCGAATGAAGGGTAGAGCCACGGGTCGTAACACATCTAAAATGTAACGTCCACTGTTCAAAGTGCCGTCAATGCGAACAAGAGGTGACAGAGACATGTAACCAATGGCACCCCATACCATCACGGCGGTGATTCGCCAGTGGGGCGATGACGAATACACGCTTCCAATGTGCGTTCACCGCCATGTCGATGTCGCCAAACATGGATGTGACCATCATGATGCTGTAAACAGAACCTGGATTCATCCGAAAAAATGACGTTTTGCCATTCGTGCACCCAGGTTCGTCGTTGAGTAAACCACCGCAGGCGCTCCTGTCTGTGATGCAGCGTCAAGGGTAACCGCAGCCATGGTCTTCGAGCTGATAGTCCGTGCTGCTGCAAATGTCGTCGAACTGTTCATGCAGATGGTGGTTGTCTTGCAAACGTCCCCATCTGTTGACTCAGGGATCGAGACGTGGCTGCACCATCCGTTACAGCCATGCGGATAATAAGATGCCTGTCATCTCGATTGCTGGTGATACGAGGCCGTTGGGATCCAGTACGGCGTGCCGTATTACCCTCCTGAACCCACAGATTCCATATTCTGCTAACAGTCATTGGATCTCGACCAACGCGAGCAGCAATGTCGCGATACGATAAACCGTAATCGCGATAGGCTTCAATCCGACCTTTATCAAAGTCGGAAACGTGATGGTACGCATTTCTCCTCCTTATAGGAGGCATCACAACAACGTTTCACCAGGCAACGTCGGTCAACTGCTGTATGTGTATGAGTAATCGGTTGGAAACTTTCATGTCAGCACGTTGTAGGTTTTGCCACTGGCGCCAACCTTGTGTGAATGCTCTGAAAAGCTAATCATTTGCATATCACAGCATCTTCTTCCCGTAGGATAAATTTCGCGTCACGTCATCTTCGTGGAATAACAATTTTAATGACCAGTAGTGTAGTTTGCGAGCAAATAATACACGGATACATCCAACGGGTGGAGTCGCCTGTGCGGCCCAGTACACGCTACACATCAATATTAAGTGGTTCAGATCCGTCATTGCCTTTGTGTCCCGATCACAGAGTCCAGAAATGATAATTTTCAACCAGTGTAGGTGGCGGTCAACACCCGTGTCCCAGCTTCGTCCAGGTGAGAGAGGTCACATGACGTCTACTACGCTTCAGCGACGTGAAGGTATCGCAGTTCGTGTCTGCACTAACACACAGGCGGTGACGGCAGGTGCTCGAGCACTCGCCGGAAATATCCGTGACCCATTACTAAAAATATCCGCTCGTATGTGGCTTTCTATTGGTGAATCCGAATGAATCCTCTGCTCTGATACACTACTAATCTTTCTATGTAAAGGTCACCGGTGTAAGGTGGAGTCGCGAGACGGCGTCAGACTCCTCAAAACTACACTCCTGGAAATGGAAAAAAGAACACATTGACACCGGTGTGTCAGACCCACCAAACTTGCTCCGGACACTGCGAGAGGGCTGTACAAGCAATGATCACACGCACGGCACAGCGGACACACCAGGAACCGCGGTGTTGGCCGTCGAATGGCGCTAGCTGCGCAGCATTTGTGCACCGCCGCCGTCAGTGTCAGCCAGTTTGCCGTGGCATACGGAGCTCCATTGCAGTCTTTAACATTGGTAGCATGCCGCGACAGCGTGGACGTGAACAGTATGTGCAGTTGACGGACTTTGAGCGAGGCCGGACTTTGAGCGAGGCCGGGTGGACGTACCGCCGAATTGCTCAACACGTGGGGCGTGAGGTCTCCACAGTACATCGATGTTGTCGCCAGTGGTCGGCGGAAGGTGCACGTGCCCGTCGACCTGGGACCGGACCGCAGCGACGCACGGATGCACGCCAAGACCGTAGGATCCTACGCAGTGCCGTAGGGGACCGCACCGCCACTTCCCAGCAAATTAGGGACACTGTTGCTCCTGGGGTATCGGCGAGGACCATTCGCAACCGTCTCCATGAAGCTGGGCTACGGTCCCGCACACCGTTAGGCCGTCTTCCGCTCACGCCCCAACATCGTGCAGCCCGCCTCCAGTGGTGTCGCGACAGGCGTGAATGGAGGGACGAATGGAGACGTGTCGTCTTCAGCGATGAGAGTCGCTTCTGCCTTGGTGCCAATGATGGTCGTATGCGTGTTTGGCGCCGTGCAGGTGAGCGCCACAATCAGGACTGCATACGACCGAGGCACACAGGGCCAACACCCGGCATCATGGTGTGGGGAGCGATCTCCTACACTGGCCGTACACCACTGGTGATCGTCGAGGGGACACTGAATAGTGCACGGTACATCCAAACCGTCATCGAACCCATCGTTCTACCATTCCTAGACCGGCAAGGGAACTTGCTGTTCCAACAGGACAATGCACGTCCGCATGTATCCCGTGCCACCCAACGTGCTCTAGAAGGTGTAAGTCAACTACCCTGGCCAGCAAGATCTCCGGATCTGTCCCCCATTGAGCATGTTTGGGACTGGATGAAGCGTCGTCTCACGCGGTCTGCACGTCCAGCACGAACGCTGGTCCAGCTGAGGCGCCAGGTGGAAATGGCATGGCAAGCCGTTCCACAGGACTACATCCAGCATCTCTACGATCGTCTCCATGGGAGAATAGCAGCCTGCATTGCTGCGAAAGGTGGATATACACTGTACTAGTGCCGACATTGTGCATGCTCTGTTGCCTGTGTCTATGTGCCTGTGGTTCTGTCAGTGTGATCATGTGATGTATCTGACCCCAGTAATGTGTCAATAAAGTTTCCCCTTCCTGGGACAATGAATTCACGGTGTTCTTATTTCAATTTCCAGGAGTGTATTACCGTCCTTAGATTTAACATTTCCTTTAACTGTATTTAACAGTATAGTACTTGATGTATTAACAAAAAACTTCTTTTCCTCAGTGTTACGGCTGATCCCGTTGAAGGTTCGGGTCCTCGCTCTGTCACGGGTGTGTGTGTTGTCCTTAGCGTAAGTTAGTTCAAGTTAGATTAAGTAGTGTGTAAGCCTAGGGATCGATGGTCTTAGCAGTTTGGTCCCATAGGAACTTTCTACAAATTCAAAATTCCTCAGTCTTACAGGACGATCGACAGTCAGTAGTAATGTCATAACTTCATCTCCAAGTATGTTTGAGCAGATCGTTTTTTATTTAATTCTGCTGGCATGTGTCGATAAACATATAACTGCTCCCGCGCAACAGAAGCGGTCGTTCGTAGATTATGAACGCGACGCCATTTAGAAACGTTGTAAGCCCAAGTTAGTTCAACAGTGGATTAAAATGGCGAATTAGAAGTAAGAAGTGATTTTGTTTTGTTTATAATAAGTTGGCATTGTGTATAACATCAATATAAGTATTTTGTAAGTTCAAGTACTGAAACGACAGTCCAATAACTTCGTAGTATAAAAACATGAATCCCAGGAGTGGCCGAGAATCATACAGCTCACTAACTCGTCGCAACTTAACAAATGAAAAATAAAATAAAATGGTTCAAATGGCTCTGAGCAATATGGGACTTAACATCTGAGGTCATCAGTCCCCTAGAACTTAGAACTAATTAGACCTAACTAACCTAAGGACATCACACACATCCAGGCCCCAGGCAGGATTAGAACCTGCGACCGTAGCGGTCGCGCCGTACCAGACTGAAGCGCCTAGATCCGCTCGGCCACACCGGCCGGCACTTAACAAAAAGATAGAATAACTTCAAACATAAGTGCTGTGGCATGGACTCGTGTCTTTTCCGCATGACCGGACATTGTATACGAAAGTAGAAAAAAGTTCTTTAATATAGAAAATTACTTTTCAATAATTTATTGCATGAATTTAAATGAGTACTTAAAACTCCAAAGTTAATAATCTATAGCTATCTAGTTGCTTTCCGCTACATTTTGGTATCTGACTACTGGACTGGTTTACTCTCGCCGCTAACAGTACAATACACCTCCTCCAGCTAACTACTAGCAACTGACGACGATAACAACCCCAATAAGCAAACAGTTCCACAAGAGCACATACCTAGGAACCGACACAGCATTTAACAACACGTAAAGCGAATATAGTAGAATAAGGGGGACATATGTGGTCACTACAAACAACCAAACAGTTCAGAATCAATAAAGAGTAACTCAGAACTATCACTGTCACATTTGCACGGAAACAAATGAAATTTAGTAGCATCAATTATGTCTAGCCAAGTCCGTCTTTCATCCTACACTATCCCCAGCAAGCTAATGGAGTCACAATCTACTCTCTTTCTACAGACTCACTGACCCGGAACACTCGTCGAGAAAAAGGAAAAAAAAAAGCAGAACAGTGCCTAAGCAAAATCCGACGCCTCCACACCGAAGCCTAGTTTCGAATGCTAGGTAGGCTTCCTGTAACGGAAAAATCACCTCGTTGTTCACTGATCGTCGCAATTATGACCACTTTAAAACAACCCACACAAGAGCTGACAGCTGGTTACCTAGAGTGACTTAGAGTGAACCCATATAAATGTAGTTGTAGGAAAGACTAACGCCTTGTTGGACTGCAGTGGAAGTATTTAAGGAAATATAATTCATCAACATGGCAGCTCCTTACAAAATTTTCGAACAATTCTTGAGTATTGTTCTTCCCTATGGAAACGTAACCAGGTAGGATTAATAGAAGAGAGGGAGAAGACCCGAAGAAGATCGGCGCGTTTTGTTTGGAATGTGTCAACTATGCGCACTGATGTTATGCAGCTGCTTAGGCCTACCAAATTCCATTCTACAAAAGAGGCTTTGTGTACCACGGAAAGAAGGATTGTTACATTGAGGAGAGTGTACGCTTCTCATGAAGACTCGGACAATGTATTACTACCTTTCACAGCATTACACGAAATTGTGGTGATGGGAACAGCAGAGATATTTGAGCTCATACGAAAAAAAAAGTGTAGTATCTGTTCTTATAAAAAAAAAGTCTTAATGACAGTTTCTCGTCACTTGCAATATTTGTCCGTGGTAACTGAAGGAGGATAGTTGCAGAAATGCGCTTGTTACACAATACTGATGTAGATGCAGGTACAACTGCTGAATCGCAGAACTTGTAGCAGCGCCATATGAAATTCAGCGTGTGTTGAGTCCTCCGGTTTTGTAACGCGTTTTTGGAGAAATACCAGGCAACCGCTTACTTTCCATTGCGGATGTAATTAACTTTCACTTGGGGGGTCTTTGCCTCAGATGCAGCTGCCGCGCAGTACGGACATAACACACGCGGTGGGAGGAAATGGAAATGAGCGCTAGAAAGCAGAGCTTTAATCACTGTGATAAAGTAAAATGAGGCAGTTGAATATATAGTCAGCGGGTGCGAAATAGAGCTCTTGCCTCTAAAAATATACAAACAAAGGACAGTGTCCATTATTTCACGACTAAATTACCTAGGCTTGCATTTTACCACTCACTGAATCGTCCACTAACGTCTCTGGAACATCCTGAATACAGTAGGCGTCAAAACAAGAAAAGCGATTTCAACGAACACGAGCCCAGAAATATTTTACCTGTGAGCCCTAAACACTTCTTCGTCGCATTGGCTCCAGGTGACGGCAGTTTATGACACTGATACTAGTTCATTGGACTCGTAGGCTGTCAAAATGGCGACCATCCTCTGCCTTTCGTTGTAAGGATCCACGCACTTCTTGAAGCAAGGAAGATTAGAGAATATTGTCCCGACGTCAGCCCGGTTGTTAGAGACAGAGCACAAAATCGGATTAAGAAAAGTCGGGGAAGGTAATCAACCGTACCGTAGCATTTGCAAGCGATCGTTCCGAAATTTGCCTGGAGCAGTTTAGGGAAATCACAGAAAACCTAAATCTGGATGGCAGGATACTGATTTGAACCACCGTTCTCCTGTATGGAAGTCCAACGTCCTTATCATTACCCCACCTCGCTGGGTCGTCCTCTTAGAATCTGACCTAACTGTTGTACATTCTAGAACACATTGGAGACGCGATGCAGTAGTGCTTGCACGTCGTAGATCCATCCCTTCAAATGTCTCCATAAGAAAAGTCCGAGAAGCGAAGAGGTAGAGGGTGGGACGCCCCTGACCAGCCAGTTGGGTCTAAAATGTCACCATCAGCGATTCATGTAATTTCTATGATACTGAGCTTTCAGGCAATCGTGCATAAACTTTAATGGCACTGCACAGCATCCAATAACGCAGGAAATTATATATCTGATAGTATGGCCCTATTTACGATTTTGTCATCAAGAACGCCTGCAGATACGTTGATTAAGAAGTTGTGACGAACTCTCTTGCTATAGCACGTATATCAGTTGGCACATTCTGGTTATATAACGTGGCATCACCATTTCTTCGGAATGCCGCCTCGACACTAAATCAATCTCTTGACTGGGCAATACTTGACGATGAACCGCTGTATCCATACCATCTTCAGCACGTCCGGGCCGTAGCAGATTGGATTTGGGTTGATGGCTATTGTAAAAGTGTGACACATATCCAATGGTTACATCTAAGACTTTATTTGTTCTGGAGTTGGCGTACATAATATCATGTGACTTTTACTAATGTCAACCCGTTGAAATCTTTGCACAAGTTGTTTATAGTTCTAATGTTATGTTAAAGTTTTTCACTACATTTAAATAAAAATCAATCCACCTCACAATTAATTTTTATTTTTCGTTCTGGGTACCGGTTTCTGCCTATAATACCAACATAAGACCAAGGATCCAGATGAGATGAGGAGACGGTACTTGGAGTCTCTTTGTGGTACCGACTCGTACCTGTCACAAACAGTTCGTGAAAGGTACCATTTGGTACTACATAGCGACTCTGTACACCACCTCCTTAAGTCATCTGGAGCCTTCATCTGAGCTGGCCTTACCGACACCGTCGCCAGGAACAAAAATAGTAGTTTACTGCGATATGTACTGCTTTTTATGTAAATATTAAGTACGATCGCTGTTGTCCCATAATGATGTCAAAAATTACTTTCACTGTGTCTTTAGAGAAGATAAATACCAGCAGTGACAAAAGAAATTAATTGTATATATGCTGTGTAGCTGCTGTCAAGCTATGAAGTTCCTTTGAAGAGGTCGTCTAGAACTAATACCAGATATCATTCTTATTAAATGCTTTCATATAGTGTAAATATTAACCCCGTAAGATGAATTTTCCGGAAACAATATGCAGAAACCTGTTGCAAGTATAGAATAAATTAATTAGTTCACTTTTAGTTAACTTATAGTAGTAATAATGCGTGCCGACAACGTTTTCTAAATAAGTCTTTTCACCAATTTTAGAGTGTAATTGGGTTTTTCAGTTAGGTTTGTGTTTTAGGTGCAGGTCCAGAAAACTGACGCTTACTAATTTTTGTATTTCGTTGTTTTAACTTGTGTACCGAGCCTTGCAAAAGTTTAATGGTAATCCATTTCCTCTGAAACCGCTTGATAGCATTTTGAGTTAGGGGATTCGTGCAGCTTTTAATTCCAATACTAGCATCATGTCCCAAGAGAAAAAAATATTTGCCTCTTCTGAACAATCCAAGTGGAAGATTATTCGTGTATATCAGAAACAACAGAAAATCCATAACTGAACCCTGTTGTTCATCGAGTGAGTTTGTTTCAAATTATGAGTGGTAGCCCAGTAATACACAATGGACTGATACCCTCTGCTGTCTGACAAGCAAGGTAAGATCCAAGGACCTCATAGATCTCATGAACTTCAAGAACACTTACTACAGAAAATTATACTCATTTACAAAGAGTCTGGGTATGAAAATAGGACTCCTAGCTGACGAGGCTATATTTGCCTTGACGGATGATGAACTAAAATCAATAAATCATAAATCAGTACCAGTGGGAATCGTGACTTGGATTGTGTGAATCATAATATCTACATGCATAAGTTAAAATATTGTGAAACAGTAAACAATGTCGGGCTGTTAAAACGTTTTGTATTTTATCCCGTTCAACGGTCATTCCCGCTCCTTTAATTGAGGTCCTTCATCCTTTTAATGTAGGTACTTCTCTGCGAGAGGCTTTCTGACAGACGTAGGATTGAAGAAGATATCATGTTGCACGGCTTGTACCAGGGAAGCACTACTTTAAAGTATGCTAACCTTTTCTAACCTCAGTTACCCATCCTTTGTGGACTCACATCTTAAAGTTCGTATAGGAGGATCTTTTCTATTAATTTCAGTTGGTTTTGTTAATATTAACAGAGTTCTGTTATCTTAACAGTGTGGATAGGTAGTATTATTGATTTATAATTTTACAAATGCAGCTGAAGAAGAGACACATTTCCTGACGCCGGGCTGCTCTTTCCTTTTCAGAAATAAATAATTTTCCATCTGTAGCCGAATTTATCATTATGACGGTGTAAGAGGTATGTGCTGCCTGCGATATGTAAGCTGTAAGAGAATCTGAGACCAAAGAGCAGTGTTGACTGCAGAACGAACTGTGTAGGAGTAGCAGTAAGTTGTTGCTAGCGAGCAGTCGCTTGTCTGCGCTAGTCAGTCCTGTCTGGTGTATCATGTTGGCTGGGCCGGTCGCGGTGCAGCGATGCCGGAGCCTGATTATTGTATAAGGTAAAAAAAAAAAGCAGCCTCGCGCATATAGTGTAATATTATGTAAACTCACATGTAAATATTTTAAAAATGTCCTAATAATAATCTTTGTCTAATTTCTAACAAGCGTTCATTTCAATTTAAAGAATTTAATATATATATTTTTTAAATGCATGATCATTCTGATTGTTGCAAAAGAAAAATCATTTGCTTCCTTTAATAAATAACAAATGTATAGGCCAGCATTTCACAGAGCTGTGCCGGAAAAGAGCTATTGTAAGAGCAGATAGTTGCCGATTTTATCTAGGTGAGAATTTTTGCTTTTCATTCAGAATGATCTTACAGGGCCATGACGCAGCACTGCTGTCGTCCAAATTTTACCAGGTTACTGAATTTATTTTTTATTACGAGGTTTAGGAATTTTTCTGTTTCGAGCTTACATTAAATGAGAAAAGAATTTTGTGGGTACATTAAATGGGAAACAAATTTTGTGTGGAGCTTAAATGTGAATGAATTTCTGTAGGGAGGCTATAAATGAAAAAGAATTTCTGTAGAGAGGTTACACTAAATTAGAATCACATTCATTGTTAAAAATTAAATTTATTTTATAATTTCGTGTGGGGGGGTTACAACAGCTCTTCTACTTCAGGCCCTTTATTAGCATATTCTTGGAGGACATAATACGGAGCAAAACAAAAACATATCTACTAAACATGGGGTCTAAAATGCGTCCCTTAAGAGTTATGAAGATTTTTCAGTAGAAGAGACGTGTTTCACACTAGAGAAGGTGAATAAGCTCTTAACGTATGCATTTTAGACCCCATGTTAATTGGACCCTTATTTCTTTCTTTGGTCCATTCTACTTCCTCTCCAAATGTGGAAACCAAAGTCCTTGCAATAGAACAGACGTGTTGCATGGTACCAAAGATGTACAAGTGCTCATAGCTGTTAAGGTATGCATTTTAGAGCTCATGTTTACAGATATTTTTTCTTGTTTTGGTGTAAGAAACATATCCCTAAAGATTGTCGGTTTTTTTTGAGACACTTAATGTAAAGATGTCAATAGCACGGCTGTGGCTTGGCATAAACGTTACTGCTAATTGTATGAGTGGAGTTACATTGTACGAACTGGCGAAGATCTTAAGTAGAGCTTTAGAACTGACAAACTGAAAAACTGTAAAAGTTCAACTTAATGTCACCTCTTTCTGTATGGAAGTTAAGAAGTTTAATACCCTATTAAGACGTGGACAATTCAAATTACGAGGGGGAACCTTACAACCTTATAATTCCACCGACAAAATTTCGGTATAAGGAACCCGTGCTCCCTGGTGGCTCGACACAGAGTAATTGCATTTCGTTGGATTTCTTGCCCTTATTTACCTTTGTATTTCTACTGGATTGAATATCTCTCCATAATACTGCAAATGTCGACGACGTGCACAGAGTGTCTTGTTTAGAGATACTTGTCCCGTTCAGTCATGATACTTGTGGTTGATAACAATAAAGCCCACTTTGATCAAGATTTCATTCAATACTGATCGGTTCTTTCTCGTTTTCCTTTTTTCTTGTCTGAGTCCGCATTTGTTAAAAGTGATAAACAGCAGTGCGAATAAGTTGGAAAGTTCGCTGAAATGCACCTCGTGTATGGGATTACTGAATGCAATAGAAGAGCGGTGAAACCGCTCTGCGTTGAGATAATCTCCCATAGACGGATACGCCGGTAACACTTTTTGCTACCGTTTGAGGATTCTTGCATTACTTTATTTTTGGTGTTGTCATATTACTGACTTTTGCACTGTTGTCAAGCTATTTTCCCACAAAGAAAGGTAATTATGGTGCCAAATTAATGAACGATAATTACATCATGACTTTCTAACGAATCACCGATGTCCACGAACCCCTCACAGCAAAATACTCAGAAAGTAAGCCTGAGAAACCTCCTAAATTTTATCGGCGGAGTTCTGATTCACCCCGTATATTATGGCTGTTGCTGCTTTTCTTGAAATTCTGTTTGTGTAACTTAAAGCTTCGAAATGCGTATCACAATAAAATCCCATAGTGTTAATGGGTAACACCAATGCAGGATTTTCGAAAAAATAATTTTTTTGTTGGCTTCAAGATCCTCTCAGCCGTTTAAAATATGAGGCAAAACGTCTAATTGCTAAACAAAATTTATTCTATGGAATTCCAAGTCTCTCCTCTAGCGCCTCGGATAATGCGAAAAGGCCTATCTGCGACAGCGCGATACCCCCTGTGGCGTCTGTGTGTAGTTAGAAGCATTCCACAACAATCATACGTCAGCCTGACATCAGGAATCGTCAGTACGTGTACGAAAAAGACAATTCTTTCCATTCGAAGCTTGATTTTTGTGTGCAGTACTGACTTTTGAAAGCGTATTTGTAACCTTATAGTACACATTCTTGTCTCAAGTTAGAATGAGTGGTAAGAATAAGAAAAGGTACGAAAATATCGCATCCAAAGTGGCGTCCAAGCAGTATGTCATCAGACCGCCCAAAGAAAAGATATGGATCTGACAGCAGCCTATGCAAAGAAACTAAAAGGCAGTTACCAGGATTTTAAAGTGAATTACGGACTGAGGATTACAAATTTTCTTGCCGTATTCTCTGTTATTTCTCAACACGTGAAATGTAAACGTGCAACGCAGACATCACGTTCAAAGAAAGAATTCATCGAGGCTTAGGCTACACAATAATTACTGCTTGTCTAAACGGCCCAGAAATTGTTACAACATGTAGTTAATTTATATGGAACGCATATGAAATCAGCCCATCTAACCGTCCTAGCAATTCATCTGCTTGGAGCACGGCTAAACGGAATTTTAAACTTTTGTTCATTGGTGGAATCGACACGACGGATATATCAATTATTCATGATAAACTAATGGCTATGATTTCGATCACAATGACAATAACACGACTTGCCAGTCCTGGGATAGAAGATTAATGGCGAGAGTTTTGTAGAAGCATATTTTTTTCATTTATTCATGTCTATAACACATTTCAATACATTAAATGCGTTTTTCTCGGAATATGAGTTTTCAAAACAGCACGCAGCATAGTTCCAAAAATTTCCACTCTTCCTATTTGAAAATTTAGCTACGTCTTTGAAATAACATTTAAAAGTGACACATAGGACATTTTCGTTTACTTTAAACAACAGTTATTAACAAATGACTGTCCTTTTTTGATGAAAATTGAGCGACTTCATTCATACGCTCTCCAATTACACAAAAATTAGTATTTCTAAAATTCCCTAAGCTGGTTCCATAAGTCAGTATGACACAGAGAGTGTTTTTCTTTTTCAGATTCAAATTGGCGCCCTGAAAATCGCCTGAAATTCAGTATGCCCCGCGAGAATTGCTGAAGTGGCCCATTGCGGAATATTTTCCGGAAAAATATATTTAGCAGTATTTTTAAATATACGCTCAACAAATAACCCGAGTATTATTTCTCCATAACGTTCCCTTCAGACCAAACAATTATCAAGGAAACGATTGTTTTAGGCTGTTAGTGCTGCCATTCGTCGTTATAACCTATCCCTTCTAGATTTAAGAGGCAACCTCCCCTTTCACCAAACTTGTCTTACAGTAACTGGATGCAAAGTAATATCCATCCATACCTATCCGTATTTCACATGACGGTACCATCTGTAAAAACTATTTCAATCCTGAAGTGACAGCAAAATGGTTGAAAGATCAACCACTCAAAGACTAATTATTGTACGCTGCTAGATATGTTAAACACGCTGTCACTAAATTCAGTTCTTTTACTTTATTATTGTAATCACTTTTAAGGTGTCATTCCATTGCCTAGAGAATAACATTTGATTAGTGTATGATGTTAGATAGGATTGCGCTAACAGCTGGTAAAATTGCTGTTTATTAAGACACTCCCGTTTTCGCTGCCTAAAGCCACATCATCATGTGCAACTTATATGGAAAAAAGCAAAATACGGTGTCACCACATTTTGTGGACATTAAAATTAATAAAGGAATATCTAAAATATACTCACAACGTTTAAAGATCTTAGGCATACCCATCCCTGCTTGTCAAAATGTACTATTCAGCGAATATAGTCAGTACTATGGAGAGGGAAGGGTAACGAAAGCATGCTCCATTCATTTAGGGCTAGTGGCTGATGGGTGTAACTTGTCGTTACAGAGCAATATTTTAAAATTTGCCTGCATCTAAAACAAAAAAAGCGCTAAAAGCTTTTAAAAAGGGGCCGAATTAGCGATTACAACTATCATTGATGTCATGATTAGTAGCGGCACTACGCAGATTACTATGTGGTTTGTATATCACGTGGCACGCAGTGTCTTAAAGGTGCGACAGCAGGGCGAAGCTGTGTTGGGCAAAATAAGAGCGGCCCGCACGAACGACAAGGAGACAACTGAGGAGCAAATCTCCAAGGTCATGGAACGTGTCAGTACATAGTTTTCAAGGAACTCCTCGACAGAATAGAAGGAGTGGTCTATGAGGAAACTCTTCAGTTTCGATTTGAATTCGCGTGGTTTACTGCTAAGATTTTTGAATTCGAGTGGCAGCTTATTGAAAATGGATGCACACCTTTTTGCACACGAGTCAAGGAAGTCCGATCCAGATGCATGTTTGATTTCAAATGGTTCAAATGGCTCTGAGCACTATGGGACTCAACTGCTGAGGTCATTAGTCCCCTAGAACTTACAACTAGTTAAACCTAACTAACCTAAGGACATCACAAACATCCATGCCCGAGGCAGGATTCGAACCTGCGACCGTAGCGGCCTTGCGGTTCCATACTGCAGCGCCTTTAACCGCACGGCCACTTCGGCCGGCATGCTTGATTTCTGCCGAATATTAACCGAGTGAAAGCTGCTTATTCTTGGGAATAAACTAATATTGGTAACATTAAACGACAGTAAGGGATATACATATTGAAAGACCAATGTCAAAATACCCAGACTCGTGAACAGAGGTCGACAAGAGGTTCGTGAAATCGCACCACTTATTGCCAGAAGCGCCCGTTTCTGCCCCAAAACTATCCTTAAAGAATGGGAAGAGTTGTCCCAAAATATAATAAGCAAAGTAGACTAATTTTTGTGTCGAAGTATCACTCACTTTTGATACCGTTCGAATAGTAAAAATGGCAGTATTAAGTCTTTGAACAAGATCCTGAACATGGCCTTTCCACGACAGCTTACTACCTATCTGAACACCTAGAAATTTGAACTGTTCAGTTTAACTAGTCATATGCCCGTTCTGTGAAATTAAAACGTCAGGGTATGTTGAATTGTGTGTTAGAAACTGTAAAAGCTAAGTCTTACTGTGATTTAACGTTAGTTTATTTTCTACAAGCCATGAACTGAGGTCATGTACTGCACTATTTGAAACCGAGTGAATGTTCCACACAACATCCCTTACTACCAAGCTAGTGTCATATCAACATTGTGATTAATGACCTTTTGCTGCCTGTTGCTAAAGTAAGAGGTGAACCAATTGTGAGCTACTCACCGTATTCCGTAATGTGCTCAACACAATCAGATGCCTTAGTTAAATCAAAAAATAAGCCGAGCGTTCGAAACATTTTGTTTAGCCCATCCAGTACCTCACAGAGAAAAGAGAACATAGCATTTTCAGCTGTTAAACGACTTCTAAGGCCGAACTGTACATTTGATAGCAAATCGTATGATACAAAATGATCAATTATCCTTACATGCACAGCCTTTTCAATAACTTTTGCAAACACTGATGGCATAGAAATAGGTCTAAAATTATCTACATTATGCCTTTCTCCCTTTTTATAAAGCCGCTTTGTTACTTTGTACTTTAATCGCTCAGGAAACTGACCATTCCTAAAGGAAAAATTACAAATATGGCTAAATACAGGGCTAACATGTGCTGCACAGTACTTTAATATTCTGCTAGACGCTCCATCATGACCATGAGAATTCTTAGTCTTCAGTGACTTAATTATTGACTCCCCTCTTGTCTGTATCACAGACGAGCATTTCAGACATCAATCTTGGAAAGGCACTTGCCATGAAAGTTATATGATTTTCTGTAGACGTCCGTGTGGACACTATGACGTCATATTCTCATGATTACAAGCGCTGGGTCACTGCCTTTACAAGCGGGAATTGTACTAAATTTTATCACATACGAATCCTGTAAACATTCTAAATTAGGCAGAATGCTATGTTGCTTTAGTTCCAGTTGATTATTCAACGTGAACTGTGCTTTTTCTTTTTCATATCTAAAAATTTGTGCTTGGCCTAATGTATTCAAAATATGGATTTTTTCTTCTTTATGAAATATTTTTAAATTTTCTGAAGGGTTTGTGATGCTGTGTCCTTCCTTTTGTAAGTGCGCTCTTAATGCCTATCGGGGATTATTTAAATTAATTTGTTCCTCAAATTACCCAACACCCTGTGGCCCTGCCGTAGCACCGGTAAGACACTTTCAAGTGATATGTTCCACATAGTAATTTTCATTGCGCTGCGACTAACCATGTACACAGTTTCAGTTTTTATCGCCAATGCGGCCACTTTTTAAAAACTTTTAGCTTCCTCTCTCTATAAAATATTAATCTCTTTTCTTTTTGAATTCGGGCATATTTTAAAAAATGGTTCTGTAATGGCAAGTTGCATCTATCTGCAATTTCCCCTCCATGAATGACACTCGCCATAGTATTGACAATATAGCTAATTAATAAATTATGGGTAGGAGCAATGAATATGCCTGTGATATTTTAGCGTTGTAGCATATTATTTTCAAAACGTGGTGACACAGAATTTTTTTATCACCTTATGATGCGGCTTCAGGGTGCGAAAACGGTTGTCTTTTAATTAACAACAGTGTTACCAATTGTTAGCGGAATTCTTCTGAACATCATAATTTTCAACAGCTGCAGTTGCCAAGTATGTAAAATAGTTTCGAAAACCAGTTTGACTAGTAGTCTTCAGTGCCGTACGTATACCTTACGTTGACCTAGGCATCAGACCTAGGTAACAGAATGTCATTAATTTGTACCCAAAAGTTTCCACGCCTTGCTTAGTTTGTGAGAGGCTTTAGAGATAGTAACTGAATGCAACTGTAACCAGTGAACGTGTAATGCCGTCACGCTCTTACAAATTTAGTGGCAAGAAAGCTACCAGTTTGTAGAAGGAAACACAAAGAAGAGATAAAGTGCAGTATTTCCTCCGCACGCGATTCCTTTGTGTCTGCTGCTCCCTCGTATATATATCTCTCCTCAGAGAGAGAGAGAGAGAGAGAGAGAGAGAGAGAGAGAGAGAGAGCGAGAGAAGGAAAGAAGAAGAAGCAAGGGAAAACAGTTGTAGGCACTTCTCCGCCTTCTTCACGCCGCCCTGGAGCGTACTTAGCTGAGAATATACGCCGCGTCCAGGGGGCGTAGTATTTCCGAAAGAATGGGACCCTGGGCTATCAGTGGAAAGCGCGATCCACCGAGCAGACCCAGATAAGGGCAGCACGAAGGCGAGCCACGGCGGCCCCACGGCAGCCATCTCTCCTAAAACACTGTCCGAGGGTGGGGCCCGCTTCCTCTGCAGTGACTCTAGCGTACAGTGCTGCGTGTTCCGTACGTGCACGACGGGAAACACGTGTCCAACTCACATGCCAAGAAGGACAGGGGAGGGGCACAGTGGGTCAATTCACTTTAAAACCTGCACAGAACAGAGAAAAAAGGTGCGCGTTCCGACTTTAGTCCCGCAAATCTTGTATAGATGCGTACTTGCCCAAGGTTGCGGTCTCATTCCTGTCTCAAAGTCGATATGATACATGCCGTGACAATTTTCAGGTATTGTTCCTACGTCCTGTTTAACTTATAACAGCGATCGTGCCTAGTTGACGGGTTAAAATGAGAGGGGTTGCAGTCCAAAAGGTAAGCTTATAACATTTTTAACCGATTTAATGACGTATATCGACTTAAAACTAAAGTACTACCGATGTTACCCGAAATCGTTGGCTACAAAATTTCCTCTACGTGGCTCCACTTTTGCAAATCGCCCTCCTACTACCTTAGTAGTATAGCTACCGGGATCAAAGGTATTTTCGTACAAATATTTGCACGTTATAAGTTTCCTTTAATTTACGTCTATGGTCACAAACGTTATATTAGCAGATTACCCGTTTCGGTCTTTAATGAGCATCATCAGATCTGTTTCATTAAATACCGAAACCGGTAATCTGTTAACAAAAAGTTTGTGACCAGAGACGTAAATTAAAGGAAACTTATTACATATACGGGTCACCGTTTTTTCGTGACGATGTCGCAGCTTGCGATATTCGCAAATTTATAGTGGACGGTTATTTTTGTACCGTTCGGCATTGCAACTCGGTAGCGAAGTTATCTCATACACTGTTATCTGCAAAAAAAGTGTCATTAGGATTTTTGTTAGGCTTCTTGGGGAGCTATTCATTACGGTGATCGTACTACCTTTTTTGCGTACAGTCAAATACTATTTTTTACACGATTACAATTTCTCCGGGTAATACTGCTTTTTTCGCGAATGTTGCAAAACTATTCAGATTTTGCATAGAGAAATCTAGAACTAAACTAATGCAGTATAATTATTCAAATTTTCTACAAGAGCTCTATAATTAGCGAAAAAAGTGTTATTAAGGGGAAATTTTAATGTTGTGGCCAGAAAATACTTCCTAATTTGCTGCATAACAAAAAAACGAACTATATGTCTGGGGTTTGTTTAATCATGGATCGTCATCAGTTCTGTGTTTTAGGTAACTTTTCGTATTTCAAAAGCTAGTTCAGGTATTAAACTTAAATTCATACCGTCATTATTATCGTTACAAGAAAGTATATAATCTTTCTTAACGAGTGTGATGGGGCAGTGATACAAATATGGACTCGCTTTTGGGAGAACTGCTGTTCAATTCCCCGTCTGTCCAAATTTAGCTTTCCCATGTTTTCCCTATACCGCTTAGATCGCTTAAGGCAAGTAGCGAGAGGTTTCTTTCGAAAAGGCCATGGCCAGTAGAGATATTGCAGGGCACTCTCACTTCTGAGTCGGTGTTATGCTGCTTAATGCTCTTAGGGAAGTTGTTCTTTATTACTTGATTGCAATATCTGGATACGATCTGACTTCATACATCATGATGAAATAGTTGGCAGTAGATAATGGTCTTGCTTGTGTGGTCTAGTGAAGGAATAGTGGTAAGTGATATCTGTGTTCAAAGGAATAGTGTGCCAATTTAAACAACTGCAGTAAAAGCATATGCTGACTGAGGGCCGAGGGGAGCGTTTTATCTGCGGAACCTGCCCGAAAACATTTACAGACTGCCGAGTTCCGTGGTGTCATTGTGCAGACACATTGGATGGCTCTGGTCGGTCGGTTGAATCCAGGTAGGCTGACTAGCGCCGAGGAGCTGCCACTGCAGTGGGCAGAGCATTGAAGACAGGCAGTGAAGTTTTGTTAGGCAGGAACCCAACGAGACAACTATGAGCTTTCTGCGAATTTCCGTGGGACAGGTCACTGTCACCCAGACGTCCAGACTGTGCTACAAAACATATTTGTGAAAGCAAGAGGCATTTAGCGAGTTTATGACCATTCTTTGGAAAGTTTGAAGTGAATGGAACAGGGGAGATCTTTGTGTGGAGGGCTGTGGTTCCATCCTCGTCATAATGTTAGCAAAAGACTCAACAGAAACGCATGGGAAGGAGGCCACGAAGCTGAATCCTTATTTCCTTTTCTCCCAATTAACTTTGAAGTCTCTGATAGGTCTAATCTCTGTATGCAGAGCGAAGGGCAGTCTCCCATCTTCGAATGCGGTGCTCCAGCTCGTGATTGGCTTGTGCTAAAGTGGAAGTAGTCTTAAGATGTAAATGTGCTTTGCTACCAAGCTGGTGAGGAAAGCAGAGTGAAAGAGAAGACACTCTTGCACTGGCGCTTCGCTAGTAAAAGCCTCAGGTCTTTACCTAAATGGTGAGACTTGTCTGCTTCGCTAGTGTGCCACTTATAGCCTGTGCCAGTCACCTTCTGAACTGTCAAAGGTACTTCTAGCATCACGCATACAACGAGCGATGCCTGAGTGTACTTATTTGTCTTGAGTCAGCCGTCTAAACATTTGACAAATTCCGTCATGCCTAGTCGTGGAACGGAGTCAAATTAATCTGGTAGATCAGCAAACAGGTTCACCTGCACACTGGAATCCACCGGGGTTCCAGAGGCTTATAGGGAAATACCTGCGTTGCAAAGTAGCCGAATGCGAGACCGCGTACTTGCCATTAACAACAGATTGCTACCGTCCATGACTTCAGTCGCCGAACGTATCGTGATGTGCCGCCCTGAGCACCAGGAGGGTAAAGTACTCACTACTACGGCGGATGGCTCCAATATATGCTTCTCAGTACCGTGTTCTTTGGAATCATATTTTTATTTACGGAATATTGGAGTATAGATGCTTGATTGTGGTGTAGGTTTTATGCCATGCCTCGGATTCACATGTATGAAGTCAGATGAAGCGATTAGTGTTCTGGATAGTGTCATGTGTCAATCCCCTGCTAATCACTTTGTCCTCCACGGAACCCTTATTAATCAAAGCGTTTGTCAAATATAAATGTTTGTGTGACGTTTCTTTAGCGATTTTGTCTTGTGATGTTAAGAATGAATAAAGCTATTTTTATTTAGATCGTAACTCCACCCTGTGTTCTGATGAACATTACTTGATTTAAAAGTCTGTTGGGCACATAGGGAACGCTGTCGGGAAGTGTACTATATGTTTTGCCCGACATTTCGGTGTACCGATGTGCTGACCAGCAGTTAAAGATCAATAATTCAATCCAGAGCATCCTCCTTCTTTTATGGCCACGTCACTAAGAGTCGTCGTCATCAGTATATAATAAGTGACAGCTTGTGTCCAGTTTTACATCGGCAATTCATTTCCGTTCCTTCTACAAACTGTTCGGAGGGTATTCCAGAAGGCTAGAAATTGTCTCTTTTCTCTTTAAATTTTGTTAGGGAAGAGTTCGCTCAACGTCCTGGGTAATGGAACTGCCAGAGATGAAATATTAGTTCTGTTTCTAGGGTTTATAACAGTTGCCCCTGACAACGGCGTTATTTATTATCGAAATACATCTATAAACTTAAGCAGATTATCCCAAAAAACAAATGACCATTAACAACAGGATTCGTAGTTACATCATACGGGGTGCAGTCATAGTGTTTTAACAATTCTCCACCAAGTCATTAACTGCTGAGAAAATATGTCGCCTACTGCTACGGTCGCAGGTTCGAATCCTGCCTCGGGCATGGATGTGTGTGATGTCCTTAGGTTGAATAGGTTTAAGTAGTTCTAAGTTCTAGGGAACTGATGACCACAGATGTTAAGTCCCATAGTGCTCAGAGCCATTTGAACCATTTTTGAAAATATATCGCCCTGATGAGTGAGTGGATAGGGAAGGACGAACTCCATCATCAAGATTCATGGTCGCAATTTCGTACTTTATTTTTCCTTTTTTCGCAATGAATTAAAATTTTATGACTAGCCTTCGAAGGTGATATGATCTGTTTTTTACAGGCATGTTTTTATTAGACTTGTACTGCGTACATTCATACAGCAAACAAGTCTCAATTTGTCCAACACTTCCATCTATACTTACACAAATAGAGCGACGGGAAAACGACTGTCGGGATGCCTCCGTAAGAGCCCTAATTTCTCTCACCTTATCGTCGTGGTCCTTACGTGAAATGCACGTCGGCAGCAATAGAATCGTATTCTGCAGTCAGCTTTGTATGCCTGTTCTCAAACTTTTCTCAGTGGTATTTCGTGAAAAGAAAGTTTTCTAGCCTCCAGGAACTCCCGCTTGAGTTTACGAAGGGTCTCCGTAATACTCGAACGTGCCATTAACAAACATAGTTTCACACCTCTGAATTGGTTCGCTGTCTCCCTTTAATCCGCCCTGTGTGAGGATCCCAAACCTCGAGCAGTACTGAGGAATGAGTCGCACTAGTGTCCTTTACGTGGTCTCCTTTATAGATGAGTTACACTTTCTTAAAATTCCCAAATGTTGAAATCGATCCATCGCCTTTCCTATTAACGTGCTTACGTGCTCGTGCCACTCCATATCGCTTTACAATGTCACACACACACACACACACACACACACACACACACACACACACACACACACACACATACACACATCACCTAGGTTCCGAGAGTTCCCGCACCTGTACAGAAAACTGCGAAACATCATTTCTGCTCTTTTTATTGCTCGTGAAATCCACACATTGCATGTGAAACGTCCCCCTAGAAAAATTATATACGTGACTGTGCTTAAACTGACACACAATATTTTTAGCGCAACGCAATCTGACTTTCAAAAATCCCTACAAAAGAATGGCCCTGACTAACATTAATCTATACGTTTCACAAATCACTTACCTCACCAAAAATCTTCGTTGCTCGAACTACTGCAATACAGCGAGCGCCACTACTGCCAGCTAAATAAAAGATTCAAACTACCGAAGGGACTAACTACTGATAGGCATAGTTAGCAAATGAAAGACTTTAATAGAGGACAAACAATGTATTTACCTCAATAGTGTTCAAAAGTCATAATGTATGTAGCAGTTCATGATACCATAAATTACACAGCTATCTGATCATTTAACTGAGAGACAAACATTTTTTTTACTACATCAGTGACAGATGTTTACGTCATTACACCGTTGTATAACTTCACACTTACGAAATTGTATTTTGTCTGTACTTTGTGAACTGTTCAAATTTTTCAGATTATTGTGATATTATGAGAACTTTGAATGATATATTTGGTATGGGATCATGATTTTTAAAGTACGTTTGAGGTAGATGACACTACTGAAATGAGCAGAGACTTTTTTTTAGGTTTTGAAATTATTGCAGAAAGCTACGACGATTTTGAGATTTGACCGATGTGTTTTGATGTTATTTTTACGATGACGATGTGTATTATGCTGTTGAGGTATGTTTATGATCAATAAGCTGATGCTATGTGAGGAATATGATTATGCTATGTATTTATTATGATGAAATATTGAAGTGTCATCCCAAGATTGACGTGTCGACGAATATATATATGTGTAATAAGGTAAGTAGTAATGAATAGTGGTTAGGGACTCTGACTTGTGGATGTTGGACACCAAGCATCGTTCTTTAAAGGTTATGAAATGTGTGTAAATGCGTGAATGTATCACAACGCCGGCAAAAATTTTTTGGACACTGTTATATTCATAAGATTTTGTTTCTACACATTTGCAATGCAAATTCTCGACCCGTGAAATTTTGTATATGAGACTGTCACTGTAGCAGAAACTGCTGTTGTAAATATTTCCGTAAGAAAGTTAAGTGACCACCTGCACGTAATGCGTCGTGGGCACCCAGCTGTGTCAGACGCCTGGAGAAAAAGCCATTAGTGTGTGCCTTTTCAGAGGCACAGGTAGAAAAAAAAGGGAGGCCATTATCCTCACTATTGACATTCCTTTGTAGAAAGCATCGCAAATACGACACACTCAAACTTGAAAACATATGATTACACTGTGGAGCTCTTAATTTATGATATTTACTGAAATGCCTAATGAAATGATGAGAAACATATTACATTTATTGTCTTTCTAGTTGAGAGATTCTTTTCCCTTTGGAAACGACATTTGCCCACTGAATGACGTTTCATGCATTGCTCTGTATATGCTATATATATTTGCTCATTTGTTTAATATCTAGTTTCAAGCTGCACTGCAGCAATGGTTAAAATAAAATTTTATAGATGTACTTATATAAATATTTTATGCCTATAGACCCAGTAAAGACTAACTTTATGACGTACTTCAAAAAAACGAAGGAGCACAAAAAGACATTTCCCTTCACAGGAATTGCATACAGAATTTTCTTTTCAAGTGCTTGGTAATTTCTTCTGTAGAATAAATTGTGATACATCACTCTAGTATTAAGATGTGACATAGGTATTAGACATGGCCATCTTTAGTGTGATATTTTTTTTGCTTGAGCTTTGTCATGTTTAGATATAAGTTATTACATTTGCTGCTACTGTGTGCCAGGCATAGTGCTACTAAATTTCACTTTGTATTACTCTGTTAAGCTAGTTTTATTACTGATTTATTTTTCTTGTTTGTGCTTATTGCCTTATATTGGTTGTAATAGTGCTGCTTGGGTTGCCAATTTGCATTTTTTTGTCATTGATGTTTGTGTTAATTGTTTTGTGCTGCTGCATTGCCTCATCCCTTAGTTTAGCATCTGAGCTCAGTAGATTTAAGTTAGCTTAAGAGGGGGTAGACTATTTAAGAGAATGAGTTGCGATGAATTTGAAGGAATGCACTGAGAGGTTATACGAGAAAAATACAGAAAGCATGCTTGGGTAGCATTTTTTTGGTGGAAACAAATGTTGAAATAAGAAAAAAAACAGATCTATGGAATAAAGTTTTGGGTTGGACTGCAGTACCAAATGTTACACTGAAAACGAACCCTGTCCTTTCCTTTTGTGTTATCCCACTATGTGTTTGTGTACTCTTGTGTATTTGTGCTTTTCCTGTCTTTATGTGTTTAGCTAATAAGATTTATGTTGTAGAAATTTTATAGTACTAAGCTACATTCACTATGATGAGGAATACTGTTATCCTCAAATATAATTGGCATTAATAATATGTTATATGCTTAGACATTATTTATCTGTTCTGTTTTGTTGCTCATGTGTGAAGTTGATGTTTCAAAAGTTATTCTGATCTTTTATGTATGTACTTCTGTCATAATTCCTGTAACACTGATGTATCTGTTTATTTCTATTCTTTTGTAAAGCCTGTACTTCTACAGAGTTATCTGTATTGTTATGTTATTCAATGATGTATTTTGTACCTTTGTAATTGTATTCGTACGTTATAAAATTGTAATTGACACCTGTTCATCATAATATTAACTTGTAAGTTACATTTCACTGCACACGTTTCTGTTGGTCATAGTATATGGACAATATGTGAGAAGTAGGGACTGTTAGTGTTTGCACGTTAGTTAATAATTCAGCAAGGGACTGGATAACAGCATTGCTGGTTCTAAGGACAATTCCAAAAACTTTGTGAGTGCACAAGTGGTGGTTATGGACTTGCTCTATTATCCGCAAGACTCTTCAATGGTGATTTTGCACCTGCACAATCACAACAGATGGCTGCTGGCCATCTCTACAAGGACTACAGTGGGCCTGCGTCTTTGATGACCCAACAATACCATTATTTCTACAAGGACTACAATGGGTCTACACATTTGCTGACTCACCAGTACCTTTATCTCTACCAGGACTACAGTGGGTCTGCACCTCTGGTGGCCCACCAATACCTTAATCTCTACCAGGACTACAGTGGTCTGCTCTGTGATGACCTACCTACCAATATTCTTCAAAACGTCGAATGACTATGGTGTGGGTTTGCTCTGTTACGGCCCATTACCTGTCTGCATGTCAAGAGTCAGCACTGTCTTTCCGTTGGAAGGACAACACTACTTCTTCAAGATGGCATGGAAATCCACTACTTCCGTGTGCATTCTCTTTTACTACTCAGACTTTGAGAAAAAAAACACTGAAATTTTACTGTGATGAATGATCAGGACTGTCTTTATGGGACTGTGAGAAAATTTTAGCTTTTGACCAACACTGTATCAATAAGTGTGTGCATTTGATATCTTTGTTATTGTAATTATGAAAATTTTTAACAAATCATTATTGGCCACTGCCCAAAACAATTTGTAAAATTTTTTGTGGGGAGCATGGGGGCTATGTAAGTAGGCTCTTCAGGTTTTTATATTGGTAACGCCACGTAGTGCTCTGTATGAAAATTACTGGCTGTGCTGTGTGCAGTCTGTGGCTAGTTTGCATTGTTGTCTGCCATTGTAGTGTTGGGCAGCTGGATGTGAACAGCGCGTAGCGTTGCGCAGTTGGAGGTGAGCCGCCAGCAATGGTGGATGTGAGGAGAGAGATGACGGAGTTTTGAAATTTGCAATACTGGATATCATGAACTGCTACATACATTATGACATTTGAACACTATTGAGGTAAACACATTGTTTGTTCTCTATTAAAGTCTTTCATTTGCTAACTATGCCTATCAGTAGTTAGTCCCTTCGGTAGTTTGAATCTTTTATTTAGCTGGCAGTAGTGGCGCTCGCTGTATTGCAGTAGTTCGAGTAACGAAGATTTTTGGTGAGGTAAGTGATTTGTGAAACGTATAGGTTAATGTTAGTCAGGGCCATTCTTTTGTAGGGATTTTTGAAAGTCAGATTGCGTTGCACTAAAAATATTGTGTGTCAGTTTAAGCACAGTCACGTATATAATTTTTCTAGGGGTACGTTTCATATGTTGTTCCACCATACAGCGAAACCTATAGAGGTGGTGGTCCAGGTTGCTGTAGCACGTCCTCTTGCACTGATGCATGCCTGTATTCGACGTGGCATACTATCCACAAGTTCATCAAGGCATTGTTGGTCCAGGTTTTCCCACTCTTCATCGGTGATTCAGCATAGACCCCTCAGAGTGGTTGATAGGTGATGTTCTCCATAAACAGCCCTTTTCATCTATCCCAGGCATAATGAGATTTTCACTCTGCAGCGGAGTGTGCGCTGATATGAAACATCCTGGCAGATTAAAACTGTGTGCCGGACCGAGACTCGAACTCGGGACCTTTACCTTTCGCGGGCAAGTGGAAGGTAGGAGACAAGGTACTGGCAGAAGTAAAGCTGTGAGGACTGGGCGTCAGTCGTGCTTGGGTAGATGGTAGAGCACTTGACCGCGAAAGGCAAAGGTCACAAGTCCGAGTCTCGGTCCGGCACACAGTTTTAATCTGCCAGGAAGTTTCATATCCCAGGCATGTTCGACAGGGTTCATGTCTGTAGAACATGCTGGCCACTCTAGTTGAGCGATATCGTTATCCTGAAGGAAGTCATTCACAAGATGTGCAAGATGGGGGCGCGAATTGTCGTACACGAAGACGAATGCCTCGTAAATATCCTGCCGATATGGTTGCACTATCGGTCGGAGGATGGCATTCACGCAATGTACAGCCGTTACGGCACCTTCCATGACCACCAGAGGCGTACATCGGCCCCATATAAAGCCACGCGGAAACAGCAGGGAACCTCCACCTTGTTGCACTCGCTGGACAGTGTGTCTATGGCGTTCAGCCTGACCAGGTTGCCTCCAAACACGTCAATGACGATTGTCTAGTTGAAGGCAGATGTGATCCTCATCGGTGAAGAGAACATGCCAGTCCTGAGCGGTTCATTCGGCATGCTGTTGGGCCCATCTGTACCGCGCTGCATGGTGTCGTGGTTCCAAAGATGGATCTCGCTTTGGACGTCGGGAGTGAAGTTACGCTTCAGGCAGCCTATTGCACACAGTTTGAGTCGTAAGACGACCAGTCTATTGCACACAGTTTGAGTCGTAATAAGATGTCCTATGGCAGCACGAAAAGCGTTATTCAACATGTTGGCGTTGCTGTCAGGTTTCCTTCGAGCCATTATCCGTAGGTAGCAGTCATCCACTGCAGTAGTAGCTCTTGGGCGGCCTGAGCGAAGAATGTCATCGATAGTTTCATTCTCTCTGTATCTCCTCCGTGTCCGAACAACATAGCTTTGGTTCATTCCGAGACGCCTCAACACTTCCCTTACGGAGAGCCCTTCCTGGCACAAAGTAACAGTGCGTACGCGTTCCAAGAGGGGCATTGACCAACTAGGCATGGCTGAACTACAGACAACACGAGCCGTGTACCTCCTTCCAGGTGAAATGACTGGAACTGTTCATGCAGCGTTGTTTACATCTTTTTTCGGGTTCAGTGACATCTCTGAACAGTCAAAGGGACTATGTCTTTGATAAAATATCCACAGTCAAATCCTATCTTCAGGAGTTCCGGGAACCGGGGTGTTGCAAAGCTTTTTTCTTTTTTTTTTTTTGAAGTGTTTATATAGATATTTAATCGATGTCACTCTGTCAGGAAGCACACTACTAATGATGTATTCGAACACAAAGTGATTTTTGCCTTTCTCATTTGTTTTAACTTACACTTTTCCAAAAATTGCTGCAAAGTGATGCATCCGACCTGCTTATGAGAAAACTATTATAGGTTTTTTTTTAAATAGAAGAGACGTTATTATCATTCAACGCCTTTATTCTTGATTTCTACGTATTTGCTGCCCTCTGCCTCTAGAGAGATGGGAGCTCAAGCGTGTAACATGGGGCTGTTTGTCGTAACTATGTCGGTGCGTGATAGAGTGCTGTAATCGAGTTTCGAATTTTAAGAATTCGTCCACACAAATAGCACACTCATTTTCAGCATGACAATGCCAGACCACACACGCGTGCTGCGATGTTTACAACAGTCCGACGTCTTGGGTTCACTGTTATGGATCACGCTCCATGCTGTCCCGACCAGGCTCCTTCCGATTTTCAGCTGTTTCTAAAATTTAAAGAACTCGTTCGAGGACTTCACCTTGACAGTGATGTAGCGGTGCAAGCAGAGATGGGGTTTTGGCTCCGTCAACAAAGTCCAATATTCTATGGCGACGGTATCAACAAATTCGTCTCTCGCTGGGAGAAACCTGTTTTTCGGAGGATTACTATGTTAAGAAATCAATATGTAGACATGAAGAATAAAGACTTAGAATATTAATGACGTTTGTTTTATTTAGGAACCCTTAAGAGTTTTCATACGAAAATTCCCAGTCGATACTTTTCAGCACGCCCTCGAAAATTTAGAACTAGTTACCATTCATCAGATTCATGTAGAAATTTGATCACCTCAAAGTTTTGAACATGGCTGCTTGGTTCAGTGACCGTTTCTAAATTAAAATTGAAACAAATGAGACCTCGGTACGTTGCAACCCGTGGCCGTGTAGGTACGAGCAGCCCATAGTGGCTCGCTTTCACGCATTCCTTTTTATATATTTTGTGACTAAAGCCCTTATGGCCTGTTAACTATATTATATGTGACATGTAAGTACTGCCTCTGTCTTTTATTGTTAGTCAGTACTTACGCTTTTTATATAAAAAATGTCTTTTACTATAAATTTGTAACTATGTTATAGGCCATTTTAATTGTTTTAATTCTGATGAAGGCACTCTTAGAAGTGTTGAAACTTGGTCAATAAGACTAAAAATAATCGTGACTGAGGTCTGATTTGTTTTACTTTTATTTTATCATCCTGTATCCTCCTACAGTCAACGACGGCACGTTTCTATGAAAGCACAGTGTCATCAGCAAGCAGACGATGAATACTTCTTAGCCTGTCCCTCAGAACACTTACGTCAATAAAGAATAAGAGCCGTCCAATCACCCCCCCCCCTTTTGTTGATCTCATTTTTGTTCTATATTGTTCATTGAATTTGTTAGGGGCGGACGTCCAGTGACACCCGTTCACCTTCTCCGTTGATCCGTTCGCTGACCAAGTACTTTTTTTTTTTTAATAGTGGACAGCTAACCCTCTGACCAAACACGCTGAGCTACCGTGCCGGCTTAATGCGTGCCCAGACCCGGACACACCTTGGGCACCTTTTCACTGTACAGCGAAGTGTGCGCTGATATGAATCTTCCATGCAGATTAAAACTCTGCGCCGGATCGAGACCTTTGCCTTTCGCGGGCAAGTCCTCTACCATCTGAGCTACCCAAGCACGACTCAACACCCGCTCTCACAGCTTTAATTCCGCTAGTCCCTCGTTTCCCTACTTCACAAATCTGCAGACCTTGCTGAACTAGCACTCCTGGAAGAAAGAATACTGCAGAGATATGGCTTAAAACAATTTTGAAAAATGAAATTTTCACTTAGCAGCGGAGTGTGCTCTGATACGAAACTTTTCTGGCATATTAAAACTGTGTGCCGGACCGAGACTCGAACTCGGGACCGTGAGTCACTCTTGCGTAGTTCAGATGAGCACTTGCCCGCGAACGGCAAAGGCCACGAGTTTGAGTCTCGGTCCGGCACATAGTTTCAATCTGCCAGGAAGTTTCATATCAGCACACACTCCGCTGCAGAGTAAAAAATTTCATTCTGGAAACATCTCCAGGCTGTGGCTAAGCGATGTCTACACAATATCCTTTTTTTCCAGATTGCTAGTTCTGCAAGGTCTGCAGGAGAGTTTCTGTGAAATTTGAAAGGTTGGTGACGAGGTACTGGCGGAATTAAAGCTGTGGGGGCGGGTCGTGAGTCGTGCTCGGGTAGCTCAGATGTTAGAGCACTTGCCCGCAAAAGGCAAAGTCCCGACTTAGAGCCTCCGTCCAAAAACCAGTTTTAATCTGCCAGGACGTCTCGTACTAAAAATTTTATTATTCAAAAGCCGTCGACTCCTTCACATGTCTGGGAACCTAATCCACACACCCGGAACTCCGTTAACATCTTCTGTGGGGTACCGTGTGAATCGTTTTCCAGATATCTAAGTCTATGGAATCTGCCTCTTACTATTCATCCATGTTTCACAGGATATCATGTGAGTAGAGAGCAAGTTGAGTTTCGCACGAGCTGTGTATCCGCAAGTTCAGTCTTCTGTTTATGTTTCTGTATTTTGTAGATCGAGCGATGAGATGTATTGATCTCTCCCGCTGATGCCAAATCCCATTCTGGGATCGGCTTTTGGCACTCGGAAATCTGAACTATTCCTGTTACCTTCGCCTTACTATAAGACGTAACTCCTTCTAGAATATACGGGGAAGACCTCAATTTCCTGGTAGGTATAGTGCCATGTCATCCACATAAATGAGAATTTTCTCCTTGGTCCGAGGGGCTGGTAATTTGTGTGAATGTTACGAAGCAATGACTTCCTGCTTTCCAGTTTCCTCTTCTCTCCGTTGGTTCTTTTTAATCTCGACGTAATTGTTTTCTGACAGACTGTGTATGCATTATTTCGGAGGTTTCCTTTATTCCCTACACGTTCTTAGTTAAAGTGTAACGACATTTGATGTTGTGATTTACCTTCCTTCGAATTCTTCATTTTTCTGCAACATAATACAACTAAAAAGAAATGTGTAGACCGCAAACGCTTATTGAACATGAATGTTTATTCAAAGCTTTGCATATCTTTGCATATTGGTTACAGATTTGGTACCCACGGTAGAGTTACTCAAACTGTTTATGTATTTGTCCACATTCTTCAGCGGCAGGACAAACGTTTTAGGTTACTTGTTACGTGAAACCAGTCGTATTTGGAGATTTCATACTGAAATGTGCTCAGTACATGAGTTGGTCGTTAATTATAATAACAATAATAATAATAGTTACTGTAATGAATATATGGTAGTTTAATACTTTCAGACTCTATTAACATTACATTAAATAATATTGTTATAAGATAACCTTCGTTAGTAAACTAATAGAATTTGACAGATGCTTACATGAGCAGTACAGATGATGAAATGTGCAGAGGAAGTTGACTTCTCTTGGGAAGACCTAGAAAAAATATTTTGAAGTTTACTGATGAAATTAAAGAAACAACTAGGAAATTAGGTATGAGTATTAACAAATAAAAGCAGGCCCGATGGATGATAATACGTGGACTGTTTGACTAATTACTAGAAAAGTCATTATTTCTACAAATTTCTGCGCTTTATCTTGCAGCAAGTCTCAGTGTGGTCGCTACAAACTGAAATGTCGTGAGGAAAAGAACTTCAGATACGTTCTTTGTGCTGCTGTCAGATTATTTCAGACCTATGAGCCGGACAATGGAGTTTCTAAAACGCTGCTGGAGTGAGTTAATTGAGGAGACAAGTTTATTACTAACGTTGACGACGACGACAATGCAAAGGAAGACGAAGAGCCAGTGGGAGACTTTCCACTGTAGTACTGGTTCATTATTCAGGCAACTAACAAAGGCCGAAGTTAAGAGCAGTATCCATTCAAATAAGACACTGCTAGAAGAATGCCACAGTGGCAAACGGATTGTAAAGTTCGCTTACCTGCTAGCGTAAGAGATAATGATGTGGTCTGTTACATTATGCGAATGGCCAGTCTTCAGGGCGCCCAACAACGATGTGGTACCGTGCGTTGCATTAATGGATGAGGACGATTACACACAATTACAGTTGTGTGGTCCGGCTCGGTGGCCGATAGCGATCTGCATTTAACAAAGGCACGGCCAGGGGCACCTATCTGTCCGGCGCATCTTTCCCTGAATCCGGGAGAGTTTACACAGCAGAAGACGCTGTCATGCTGACAGACGTCCGAAGGCAATGACTGACGACACTGCAGCGGATGACGAGCTAATGTTCCCTAGTCTAGCAGACTCTTCGAGGTATCACGAGCGGGAATAAAGAACTGCAGGCGTTCTGCAACACCGCGACAACCTTAACAAAATACGTAGGAGGATTAGTGTGGACTTCGGGTAGAAACGTTGAAGGGCAGAGGCATAATCACTTTTTCTGGCGACAGAAATGTAGATCGCTGTTAAAGTCACATATACACTGTCGGAAAAAGAAATGTAGCACCTCAAGGAGAAGGTCATTTTACTGACATGTGAAGCTATATTTAACAAAATACGTAGGAGGATTAGTGTGGACTTCGGGTAGAAACGTTGAAGGGCAGAGGCATAATCACTTTTTCTGGCGACAGAAATGTAGATCGCTGTTAAAGTCACATATACACTGTCGGAAAAAGAAATGTAGCACCTCAAGGAGAAGGTCATTTTACTGACATGTGAAGCTATATGTCGTTCGTCATTGTAGTAGTATATGATAAATTTAAATCAAACGAAACACCCTTGTCAGAGTAAAGGGTGCCAAAGTAGTCACATCGAAACATAGTGTACCCACTTCCGGCGGCAATACAGACATGTATTTTCTCATGCAAACGATAAAGGAGCCGTATGACATCCTGCGACAAATCGCTTTATGACTGTTGTTGCAATACGCAGAGGTTCTTGCAGACGAGTTCCCGCTTCATCATGCCACGTACGTCATCAATTCGCGAGAGACCTGGTGAGCTTCTTGGCCAGGGCAGATTTTGTACACCACGAAGAACACATTGCGTTTCAGCGGCTATGTGTGATGTTGCAGTGTCCTGCTGAAAAGGGACGTCACCTTCCTGACGAAGAAATGGCAGTAGCACGGGGATAACGGCTGTGCAGTGTAGCAGACACTCGTTACTTTACATGCAGAAACACCAAATGCGACCGCTAGTTGCAACTGCACCTGTGGTCTGGGGATATCATCTTTGACCAGCAACGCGCCTTCCCTGAACCAAGGATTTCAACAGCAATCTACTCCATTGCGTGTCCCGCTACAACATCGAACTCAAACAGCCATCGGCACTGTGGCCCACGGTTTGGCATAATATCCAACAGCGCTTCCTTCCCTCCAGCTTTCGGGCAACATGGTACCACGTCGTATGGGGAAAATTCGCCAGAAACCAACGTCTCCACGTAGTCGAATTGTCAGACACTCCGTTTTGTACGGCTTGCCACCTCGAGGACAATGATGCCCGCCGCCTGACTTGTGCTGCCACCAGTGACGTCTGAAAACTGGGTCGGCAGTTCGTTGCCTGCTACCTCCGCCGAGCTCTATTAAACCATGGACTTTTATCCTTCCTAAGTATACTCATTTCCTAGCCACCAAAACTCGTGCAGTATTATAGGTCAAGATTGACGACCACTTACCTGTATACTGATGGCGATAAATGACGCCTTGACTTCTGGCAGTACTTACAAAACCCCCGCGTAACCGCTCCTTTCTCACCATTTACCTTTGCGCTAGCTTTACGTCACCCCTATCAGTTGGATGGTGCCACACGCGGATGCCACTCCCGCCCCCACTGCTAACATCTGAGACTCCCCGAACCTCATTTCTCTACAAAGTGGGGCAGCCGCATGGACACGCACGCCTTTCTTCAAGCTCTATACCAGACCAGTCCAGTAATTCCCCAAATTCTTGCCCCCTCCTCCTTGGCTTCCACCTTCCTTTGGTGCGCTCTTGCTCGGTAATGGTGCCGGGGACACTTTGGCGAGGCCTCGAAGGTTGACCCTTCCCACTCTGCCACCGCGCCCCAACTGCTGAGCAGGAGGATGCCTGCGCCCTCTCTACCCTCTTGCCCACGCCGTCAGATCTCTTGGCTTATTTTCAGTTTCTTTTCTTTTTTTCCCCACACATTTTAGTGATAAAGACGTCTGCACGTTTTGTTCGAGTGCAGTGTCCAGTGTTGGTTCCGCCTGAAGGATGGCCTATATAATGTATTTATCCTTTTATAAATAAAGACATTTTGTTAAACTACATCCTGTTTAAAAAAAATCGGAAGTAAACGGGTCACGGACGAGAAGGGGGCGACATCGTGACCAGACCTCTGGTTTCGACCCATGCCACCCTGAGCTTGAAGCTGGCCAACTACTTCCCGTTTATTAAAAAAAAAAAATAGTGGTCTAGCGTTAAAGGGCGGGTGCGGACACCAAGAGGTCGTGGACTCGATTGTCGGTCAGTACACAAATTTTACACAGTTCATTTATTTAAAAAAATGTCACGGTCCCGGATTCGAAGCCTGCGCCCGCTTAAATTTTGAATAAAAATCATCAGTAACGTGGCCTGAGACGAACGGCATAAGAAGTCACCTTCATTCACCCAATGGCCTCGTGAAAGAGGGCGGAGGAGTGGACAGAGGTTCAGGACAGTCTCGTTCTCTTGGTGTGGGAAACTAACACTCAAGGCTGAAGAATGAGCAATGATCAACGACATCGGGATGCAATGGAAGCCACTGCATTAATGACAGATTTTGTGTATCCACCGGACATGGGGCCTGTAACTGAAGACGTGTGGTGATGATCTCTTATTGGCAAAAGATTCTGCAGTAGTCCTCCATTCGGATCTTTGGGAGAGGACTACGAAGGCGGAGGCGACCATATGAAAAATATTGAATAGCCAACGAAAGGACAACGTTCGACGGATCATGGCGAGGAATGTAAAAGCCAGAAAGCGGTAAAGAAGCTAGAAAAACTGAGAAGTGGTAAGGCTCAGTCTACATATAGCGGGGGTCAGCGAAATGAAATGGAAAGAAGACAAAGATTTCTGGTCAGATGAGTATAGGGTAACATCAATAGCAACAGAAAACGATATAACTAGAGTAGGATTCGAAATGAATAGGAGGGAAGGGCAGAGAGTGAGTTAGTGTGAACAGTTCAGTGATAACATTATTCACATAAGAATCAACAGCGAACCAACATTATTCACATAAGAATCAACAGCGAACCAACACTGACAATAATGGTGCAAGTATGCATGCGCGGGGGGTGCAGGCCAGAGTCGGCTCTGACGGATTCAGTCAACCAGCTGAAAAAATCTTTTTGAAACAAACGAACTACAGGATGTGCTGTCATCATATCCTCTTCCGCTCTCCACAAAACCCCACCCATCGTTCTGTATCGAAATTAGTTTCCATAATTGAGTACCGCCCGGGTGACCAGGTTAGGCCATATTTTGTCATTTGGACTGCTATTGATAGAATCTTGACCAATTTGTTAAAGAAATGTAACCGCCGCTGTTTGGGCCACATTTTTCTTGATTAACGCGATATTTTGGAGACACAGGCCTATCAAAGCGTGTTTTCATGCACTGATTTTAATTTAAGTTATTTGTTGTTACGTTTATCGCTCCTCTGCGTTGTGAAATACAGGAATATTGCAACCACAAAGTACTACCAGTCTCTAAATAACGTCTCCAGTGCTAACATTAATCTGCTGTAGAGAGATACATAGGCTATTATAGTAGCAAGTAGATATTTTTAACTCACGGTAATGCTAGTAGACGAATCAAAAATGGTTTTTCTCTTCTTTCTTGTGACAGACTTACCTCTAATTCGAAACTAAATTAGAAACTACCGCAACAGCACGCAGAACAAAAGCAATAAACGGCAGCACTTTGTAACGCGACATCCTCCTCTAGCATTACTCTGCATCAACAGTAATTGACGATACCAGTAATGGATAGGTCTGTATTATCTCAACTGCTTTTCAGAAAAAAATTCGTTTAGTTTTATATACAATATGTTATATTTCAATCTAAAATTTATGAAAAGAAATTACTCTGTTTTCGAAGTTACAATCGATAAGTGCTAGCTCTAAATTTACAGTTAAAATTATTTTTTTAAGAAACATTTGAAATTACAAATTATTTGGCATACTTAAAATTTCTATTATTAATTACCCAATCTAGCACTGTTTACTCTGTTTGTTTCTGGATTCATTTTTGAAATAATAATCGAAACTAACAGATATTCATTTGTCAAAAAAACTTGTAAGCCCTTTGAAATATTGTTATTTCCGCTGAATGAGGTGGCAATAAGCATGTCTCTGATGTGATCAGACTTATTTTTGTATTTTGGGTGAAAAATGTAATTTCGGCATTGTTAATGTGAAAATTCAAGAGACTGTGTGATACACTAAAAATTGACTAAATTAACGTAAAAAAAATTCTGCAACAACAAGCTTCCAAATTATTTACATCAATTCAACCATGATACCCTAAAATGCGAGAATCTTAGCTTCGAGGATCAGGCCCCTAGACAAGGAGAGCTGGAGCCAATTCCACAAGAACTAAAAAGCTTATGGTAATATTACTCCTCACAAATAACCAGAAAAGACTTTGATTATTGTGGACAACAGCTGGAAATAGGAAGGAGGGGGGAGATTACAACTTCGATTACATTCAACTGCAAGTAAGAACTGAACTCATTAACCAAAGAACAAATGAATTAAAGATAAGGCGAACCACGTGCAATGGTTGGCCTCGGCTAAAGTATGGATGGGCGATAGCTGATAGTACTGTTGATATATCGATAATTCAAATGCAACGTGCCTTCTTGACTGTCGAAAGTGCATATCCCATTGTCGACGTACAATTAAAAATCAAAGTATTTTTCAATGTCAGTACGCGATAATCAAGTAGTGATTAATTTCAGTCAGACACTCCCCTCCCCCTTTCGCTAAGTCCTTGTGGTAAGATATCTGTTTAATGAAGCACGTAGGGTGCAAGTGCTACATTGAGGTGAAGAGCTTGGCACAGAACAGGAATACGTGGCTGACCATATCAAACCATTCGAAAGATAGATGACTAAAATAAATAAATAAAGATAAAAAAGGAGCAGTTGTAACTGATTCCCGCCTCCCCCCTCCCCTCTCTCCCCACACCATGAAGCCTAGGACAGGACCCGTATGTCGTCGGCAATACACTCTGGAATGGGCAGAACACCAGCTCTACGCAATACACGTAGACGTCCATAACTTGCATACAGACAGCAAGCACTCTCATTGCTGAAGACCACAGAGCGCCACTCCACACTTCAGTCAACTCTTTCACGACGCCAGAGTAGCCGTGCTCGACGGCCTCCCGGTGTTAGTGATAGACTGACCAGAGGCATCCGTGGTTTTAATCCTGTTGCAAGCAGATGATTCTGACGTGTGTCTGTATTAAGCGGACGTACAGAACCTCGCCTATAGGTTGGAAATGTTCCACAGACAATTGCTGAAAGCATCGAGACACCACCAAGACCATGTGCCCAACGTGTGCAGCAGTCCATCGATACTCCATCGAGCTTCCCGGCGACCCGTCATGCCTCACCATTCAAATGGCTGAAGCCTTTCAGCTGGATCGTCCCTGGGGCATGGTCGTACCCTAGAATGAATGTTGCAGATACTGTTGATCTCTAAACTCAGCGCAGTTACTGCCGCCACTTCTGTGATGTTATGTGCTGAGTGAGAGGCCATTCCATTCTGACGCAAATTACTGTTCTTTAGTTCAACCAGTCACAGTTTGTGCGTGTGCGTAAGTGCCATGTCCTCAATTCATGTGACATTTTCAATTGTTAAATTTGTGTCCCCAGAGACCCCTGTAGAATGAGCGACACGATACCTTTCTGTAATATCAACATGTAATATCTATTGGTGTTTTTGTATGTATCAATTGAACTGCTTTGATTGTGACGTGTATGTTTTTCTGTACATTTATTAATGCTCTCGACACTGATGATGTACCTGTATTTGTTTTCATGTCACAGAAAATAATACACGAATTTACATAACTTAGGTAATAAGAAAAACATATTACACATGTAATTTCATTGTTCATTGACAATTTGAGAATGTATGTGTTTAATGATTGAGACCAAATGAGTGACAGAGCAGTAGCAAATCAATAAGCAGAGAACAGTTTATACTCCAGGATACTGTAAATGATTAGGGGCATTAGACATCTCTGACCTCAGGATGTGGTGTGAATGGGTACATTTCTTTACAGCAAGACCTTTTAACCACATATCAAATGTTTCATGGAAGTCTGTGGTGTAACAGTGACCCTTGGGTCTAACGTAATTCATACTACTCACAGCAATATTTACATGTTCTCTTGCTGGCTTGCAGCTTCATGTGAGTGAATGACCCCTGGAATGAATGAGGTCAAGCAAGGATTTGTTTTAGCCATGGACAATGCTGATTGGCAAAGTTTCCTTTTCCACATGTATATCAGTTATCAGGATGAGATTCTCCTACTATTTTCAATGATTTCCTCTGGTTCATGTCACACTAAACGATTTTGACGTGAGACACTACCCATGAAGAAATCAATGGCAGGTAGAGGGCAGTCAGAGAGGACAAGTTACTCTCTTACCTACTTTTCACATACAGAAAATTATTAAAGATTTCATTACAACCTCATGCACCTTGAGTGAGACTCTATAAAGTTAACAACCTAACCAGATGTAGATTGAGACTAGTAGGGTGCTAAAAGCATCAGGTATTTTTATGATTCTTATCTCGTAGACATGGCATGTTGGGAGTTGAAAGCAATTGGGGGCGAACCCATTCCTTAGTAAATCTCTCTGGACAGGTTCACAGCCATACAGCACAGAAAGGGCAGCCCCTCATCAAGACAGGTCTCCAGCAGAACAATGCCATGATACCTGTTGCGGCACCAGTGGAAGCCAGGCTAGGCTGATGGTCTGAAGGAACGCTTCTGCACAGTGGAGTTGTAAACTGGGCATTGTGTGCAGAGCCACATGTAATAAGAATTCACAAGTTCTCGCATTCACCGATAGTGCAAATAGGCCAGTGAAACACATCCCCCAGTCAGCTTGGTTGTCTGAGAAACGTTTTCAGATAAAATCTATAGCACACCTCATAGCTAGGACTAACAAGCTCCAAGGCACAGGCGATTTAGGTAAAGATCTGTGAGATTGTATCTGTTCACGTGTTGCCATGGGAAGCGACACAACTTCAGAGAAAAACATCTCTTCACCTTCTGCGAAAACTTAAAATAGTAATTGGCGGTTTCTTTCTTTCAGAGGCTCGGGTTTTTTAACTCTTGCCCTGGTTCGACATGAGTTGGTGCTGTCATGTGTGAGGGGAGATTGTGCGCCTCTAGAGCTTGTGATTGGCTGAAGATGGGGTGAAGGTGGTGTCGATCATGCACTTTGAGGAAACATGGAATTCTTTATGAGAGGTGCGAGCACTCAGGTGCGGGACTTTGGTCTGATAAGCACTTCTCGTCGAAGCTCTGGCATGTGTGTTTGGTACTTGGAACTGTCCTGAGACTGACTTCACTTGCAAGAAGATTAGACTGGGGACCCTGTAGTGAAGTTCTTACTATACTGACAGTGTGACTTTAAGTGTCTCGGACCACTCGTTTGCCAAGGTCACACTTATTTGTTTTTGGTTTACCAGTCTTGACGTTTGGTGTTCTTGGGCGCTCTGTCGTAGAAGTGAGCGAAACTGGTACGACCAGCGAACGGGTGTGACACACACTGAAATGTATTGTGATCTGAGAGCTCTGGTAGAGAGTAAATTGCGATACGACTGCCTGATCGCTAGACTGTGAGATTCTTGTTTTTCTTTCCTGGCCGCGATCGATTCATAGGTGCTGCCTCCACGTCTTACCTCCACCGCACACATCTCGACAGCTGCCAGTTACATCGCTGCACGAAGCAAACAGGTTAACGCACTGCCGCTCCGGCATTCTCAGAGTGTACAGATCTCAATGGCCACTAACTCTTAGCTGCACCTATGTAAAGGAACTTCTGTAGATTTGATCAATCAAAGTCTGCTCAGCGGTAGATCAGTTCAGCTTTCGTTATCCACATTTTTAGGGTCAGAGTACTTGAGTCTGATCACCTTGTTAAACTGTCTCTGCGAAACAGGAGCAGCCGCGCGAGGTAGCCGAGCGGTCTAGGGCGCCTTGTCATGGTCCGCACGGCTCCCCCCCGTCGTAGGTTAGAGTCCTCCCTCGGGCATGGGTGTCGGTGTTGTCCTTAGCGTAAGTTTGTTTAAGTTAGATTAAGTAGTGTGTAAGCTTAGGGACCGATGACCTCAGCAGTTTGGTCCCATAAGACCTTACCAAAATTTTCCAAATTTTTTGCTGTGTCTAGACAAGACAGCCTAGACACAATGAGAGGAAGCCGAAAGGCACGCGCTTAAACTCACGCAGGATACGTAATGAATGCTATAAAGAAAAGTACGTAGCTTCTGGAATACTTAACTTTAATCCACATTTGTAGAACATCTCTCTTGATGATACATTAATAGAATCTCAATATCTATACTGGTAATGGCGCCTTGCTAGGTCGTAGCAAATGTAGCTGAAGACTATGCTAACTATCGTCTCGGCAAATGAGAGCGTAATTCTCAGTGAACCATGGCTAGCAACGTCGGCTGTACAACTGGGGCGAGTGCTAGTACGTCTCACTAGACCTGCCGTGTGGTGGCGCTCGGTCTGCAATTACTGACAGTGGCGACACGCGGGTCTGACGTGTACTAGCGGACCGCGGCCGATTTAAAAGCTACCACCTAGCAAGTGTGGTGTCTGGCGGTGACACCACATTTTCCACACAGGATCCTTGTCCAGTGTAGTCTTAAATCACCTGTTAGTTGTTTACGGTATTCAATCAATAACTTGTTTAGCATAATTTATGCCTGTTTAGGGAAAATAAATGGTGTTCGTACACTATATTTTGCCTACATTCACAATCATTTAAATAGTTTCACCTGCGTTACCATTCATAATATTTCAGATAATTACCAGTTTAGTCTTGAAGTTCCTTCTGCTTTTAGAGATGGCCCTATTCAGAGGATGCGAATAAATCAACGAATCTGAAATATTTTCTGAGGATTTTGATGAAGCTTATTCAGATGTTTCTAGCGAGGATGAAGCTTCAGATGACTGTGTGAATGAAAGTTTTTATAATTTTGAAGATCAGTAAAGACACGTGATTCGACGGTAATGACGAAAGTGCTTCTATTCCTGGGAGTTATTTTTTGTGGTAATGTTAATAACTTCATGCTTTCGTTAGATATACATAACAGTAACACGATACTCAATTTTTTCAGCAACTTTATAGTATATTTAGTTTTTAGTGGTATTTGAAGGCCTCTGTCCTCAGTTCAGCATATCTGTTGTAACCGTTAATTGCACGCCTACCGGACCGACACTGTGTAAATGACTTGCCACTGGTGTTCAGCTGAAATCATCATATTGTAAAATACAGAATGAATTTTCACTCTGTAGCCCAGTGTGCACTGATCTGAAACTCTTGTCGCGTTAAAACTATATGCCGGACGGTGACTCAAACTGCTCACTTCCGACGGTCCAAAACGCATCAGAAACGAAATTATTTGGAGTTAAACGTGTAACGTGGCCAAATCAACTTAACAAGACTTAGTATTTATAAACGAGCAGGGGAAAATGTTCAGCTCAACCACACAAAAACACGTACACTCCGAAAAGCTTGTAAGGGTGTTGTAAGACAGGCTGTGATAACGTAAAACTTAAAAAAATCATTACTTCGCACAGCTTCCGAGTTAATTAGCATTGAATTTATCCGATTAGACTGTTACACGTGCTAAATCAGGCGCCCTGCAAAATACAGTTTGTGTCTGTTGTTCTCATAGCGTAGGTGACAACGGACGAGACTGCTGTGCCTTTGTCGCGGGTTTGTCCTTACTACCGTCCCATGTCCAATTTTTGTATCGCTCTCTTGTTCGGATTTGCCGCTGTGGCCGAGTGGCTCTAGTCGCTGAAGTCCGGAACCGCGCTGCTGCTACAGTCGCAGGTTTGAATCCTGCCTCGGGCATGGATGTGTATGATGTCCTTAGGTTAGTTAGGTTTAAGTACATCCAAGCCTAGGGGGCTGATGACCTCAGACGTTAAGTCCCATAGTGCTTAGAGCCATTTGAACCATCTTTTTCGGTTTTAAGAAACCAAACGAAGCACACGTTTTGCGACTCCATTTCTGGTGGCCGCATGAATCATGCCCGCAGCTGTCTGGCTAACTTCAATGTCTATTAAATCGGAAGCGGTGCGACGCATCGAATTTCCTTCTTAACAATTATTTATCAGCACAACCTACCCTGCGACCCTCTTACAACCTTCCCACATTGCTTCTGACCACCTTGTACTTGTGGAACCAACAGAGAACGAGTAAGAGACGGTCACTTTCCAGACCTGCCGTCCAATATATTGGACATTAACTTTTTACGCATTTTGCAACAGCAAATGAATTCGTTCGCCTTTGAGACCCAGTGGCCTATTTACTGGACGTCTGATCGGAAAAAGCGAAGTTGGCACACCCATGGCGAAGTGCTCCGGAGGAGCCATATTTACGTATTAATTACTGCGGTATGCACCCTTTCTGGATATCAAAAACAAGTTTCGAAAGAGATATCTATAAACGTTGAGTTTACGGTAACTGTTGACGTCTTATGTTGCATCCTCAACTACCTTCCAGATGAAACGTCCAATTTATTCAACATTTTTTTTAATTTTTGAACCAAGTATGACGAATTTTATTCTTGCTAAAATATGCGATAAATAGATCCATATACACGTGACTAAATGCAAGATTTGTTTTGCATTTTTTAAAATAATTCAGGACTATAGGGCTGTAAGGGTTCATATACTCAAGCAAGTTAGTGCATAGTTTTATGTCTTGGCAAAAAGTCGTGTTTTGAATTTTATACTTGTCCTTTCTTGATAAATATAACTTCAGTACGGATCTTATTCCAAGGTCATGGACAGAGCCGTTTGTGTGGTGATTATCAAGGTTTTTTGGTTTGGTTTTTCTGATTAGTAAATTTTCTCAAATGTTGTAGTTAAAATTCCCAATTTATGGAGGTATGTACCGTCTGTGCAACTAAATGAAGGCAGTTTGTTTATTGCCATTCGTGTTTCGCTTATTTTATTTGAGAAGCATCATCAGTGGCCTGAAATACATGTTTACTTTTATACAGGCCACTCAGTGATGATGCTTCCCAAGTAAAAGAAGCGAAACACGTATGGCAATAAACAAACTGCCTTCATTTAGTTGCACAGACAGTACATACCTCCACGAATTTAGAGCAACTAAGGGAAAAACGGGAAAACAGATAAAAAGTGACGGAAATACCCAAGGTTTTGCCGGCCGCGTTGGCCATGCGGTTCTAGGCGCTGTAGTCCGGAACCGCGTGACTGCTACGGTCGCAGGTTCGAATCCTGCCTCGGGCATGGATGTGTGTGATGTCCTTCGGTTAGTTAGGTTTAAGTAGTTCTAAGTTCTAGGGGACTGATGACCTGAGATGTTAAGTCCCATAGTGCTCAGAGCCATTTGAACCATTTGAAGAGCCATCCCAAGGTTTTGAACAGACCTTCACACTGAGCACCATTACTATTTTCGCTTCTTATTCCCCATTAATGTAGTTTAAAAAAAACTTCGTTCACATTTTGTACATTTGTTCGCCAGCGTATACTTATTTATATTCATGAGGACTCGTGTACTAGCGAAATAAACGTTACGTAGACCTCAAGGTCGATGTAGAAACTCCTGTAATTAGCAGCTTCCTTCCTAAACAAGCAAGCCTCTCGTCGCGTGAATGGTGACAGTGAGCTGAGCCGGAGGAATGCGGAGTTACCTGAAACAGCGGAGCGCTCATTTCCTGCTCCCTGCCCGCGCGCTGATACCTTTCACAGACGTCGCGCCGCCGTTCTCATTGCGGAGCAGAGGACGTCTCTCCGGAAATTGGCTCCCAGCCGGCGGGGCTCTGATGGATGGCCAACATCGCAGACCGCGCCCGCTCTCCTCGTTGGCTCTCTCCTCCGCTCTGGAAATGGAACCGTATCGGCCCCCATTTACACTAGCAGTCCTTAATCAACCTGCTGCCTCACAAAGGCCAACTCTGCTGCCAAGGAATAAAGGGAATTCCAGGGGGGAAAACAGCAGTTGCAGTAAGCTTTAACTGCGCCAAACTGCAAAATAACAGTCATTTCAGTGTTTTAGAATTTCTGGTTTAGAAAATCATGCATGGGGAACTTTCCCTAATGCGCTGGAGTAGTAGATTAACAAGCTGAAAGAAACTACTCTAAAAATTCACTGTCGGAATACAATTAGTACACTCTCCCTTAGAGGTTTCCCATTAAGACTTATTCCTGCAACAGTGCATATGGAGTATGTGAAATGATTACACTTACAGATCAATAGCACAAGAGGTTCTAAGGTACCAGGTATCAACCTATGCTGAAACACCCAAAGCAGTATGTGATGCAGCCTTCACAGCCGACAGTGCACGCGCTGACTATGGCACCCAATCGATTGTAATTCTGTAAACGTTGTTGGTCGACGAGACGCCCAAGCCACATCTCGTCCCATCAAAGCCGTCTGTGCTCGATTGCAGGCAAGTCCAAAGATTGTGCTGGCCGGGGAAGTCGCTCCACGTATTGCATAGCACGTAGAGTTCACCGTGCAGTTTGTGGGCTAGCATTATCCTGTCGGAACAACGTATCACCTTCGTGTTGCAAAAACAGCAGAATAACGAATCTAACAACATTCTGCACGTACCGAGCGCTGGTTAGCATCCCCTCCAGGAATACCAAAGGTGAACGAGATTTGTAGCTTATCGAACCCAGACCATGAGGCCTGTGATGGGACCAGTGTCTCTTGGATGAATGCACTCTGTGAGACATCGCTCAACAGGTCTACATCGATCTCGTAGACGTGCGTGCCCGTAGTCCTACTGCTAGTGACTGGTTCGCGACAGTTCGTGTTGGCACGACTGGGCTCACAAGCCCTCTTTTCTGTGCCGTGATGGTGAAACTTCTTATTTAAATTTTTACTTACTTGAACTGAAATAAATGAGAAGGTGAAACTTCATGATTTACTTAAATCTGAAACTGCTGAGTGAAATTGAATGCAAGGGAACCTGCTTAAACTGCTGAGTGAAACTGAACGTACTCTCACTTTGCTTGTCTTTATCGTTTCATATCTGACCTACAGATTCTGGCATGACTAACAGAACTCAAACTTTTCCTATTCATTAATTACCCACAATATTGAACGGTAACGCCATCTGACTGTTTTGAAATTAACTCAAAAGAATGGCCCTGATTTAGAAGAAATCCAACAATAACCCATACATATCATAAGTCACTTACCTCAAAGAAAATCTTCGTGACACGAACTACAGCGATACAAGCGCCAATACTGCCAGATAAATAAGAGATTCTAACTACTGAAGATTCTGACTACTAATAGGCATATGGTTAGCAAAGGAAAGATTTTGTTGCAGGGCAAACAATGTATTTACCAGATTTTACCTTCATCAAGTGACAACCAGTTCAAAAAAATTATATAATCATCAGTAATAAATCTCGATGACGGATACACATTGAGGCCGTCCGCTCGCGCTAATACTGCAAACCTCCAACACTGCTAATTATTAACCTGTAACCTCCATCACTGCTGACTGTTCACTCCCAACTTCATTCACTGCTGACTGTTCACCTCCAACTGCTATCACTGCTGACTTTCACCTCTATAGCGAGTCCGACCAACCACAGAGTCTCTTACAGAGCGCACACAGTGCTGTCAGAGTTATTAATGCAGAGCGCTACATAGCGCTGCCAACATACAAATACATAAACAGCCTACTTACAATAGCTGTACGATCTGAGACTGCTGCCCTTGCAATGCAACGATCCTGGTTGCCTTCTGTGTTGCTTTGATGTCCAAAACCACGTTTACGGTGGTGCTGATGTTCACATGTCCACCAATTTGTGTGACAAGTCTCCAAAACTACCATCCCACTGCTTGAAAGACCACCACCACTTTCTAACTAGCTGAGTTGGCTGTATAAAACACGAGTTTGGCATGGTTGCCTGCTTCCTTCACACGTTTTCATCACTCTGAGCCTTCTGGCTCTGAGCATTCCCTAATAAAAGGTTAACACAAATGGCCCTCTGGTAGCTATACCACTGTCAATTGGCGGACGAAGTTGAAACCGTTATCCAGTTGGCATGTGCCATCATCCGATTAAAATCGATGCGACATACGAAGATACTGTAGTGTTTGTGTGATTCTGATTACAATACAAAGTTCCTTTGGACATGCATGTATGTCCAAAGGTACATGCACTGCGATATTCAAAGAAACAGGCACTACGGCGACTACAGCCATTATCAAATACATTTAATGAATTCGCGATTGCGGGTGAGGACAACCATCGGCTATAGAATGGAATGACAAAAATACATGCATGTTCAAACGAAATTTGCATCGTAATCAGAATAACACAGTCACTGCAATAACGTATTTATCTACCGATACCGGGAAAGCGACTTTCTAGTGCATCGTCTGACCTGTACCGTAATATACATAATGGATGTACGAGTACAGCTCGCAGACACATGGCTGACAACATATGAAAGTTTGAGTGTGGCCGTGAGTCATGCACGGATAGCCAAATGGTAAGGCGACCCCTCGCGATAAATGGGAAGTCCGAGTTCGACTCCTGATCCAGCAGAAATTTCTGTTTTCATCATATCATTCTGTAGCTGATAGTTGTCCTCATTCCCAACTGCGAATTCATTTAATGGAGATCAAAACCGACGTCGTCATTCCAGGTGTACTAATTATTTTTTCCCGGCAGTGTACGAGGTGCATTCAAGTTCTAAGGCCTCCGATTTTTTTTTCTCTGGACTGGAAAGAGATAGAAACATGTGCTTTGTTTTAAAATGAGGCCGCGTTCATTGTCAATACGTCCCAGAGATGGCAGCACCGTACAGCACATGGAATTTTACCGCCAGCGGCGAGAATGAGAACTATTTTAAATACTTAAAATGGCGACGTTTTCCTTACTTGAACAGCGTGCAATCATTCGTTTTCTGAATTTGCGTGGTGTGAAACCAATTGACATCCATCGACAGTTGAAGGAGACATGTGGTGATGGAGTTATGGATGTGTCGAAAGTGCGTTCGTGGGTGCGACAGTTTAATGAAGGCAGAACATCGTGTGACAACAAACCGAAACAACCTCGGGCTCGCACAAGCCTGTCTGACGACATGATCGAGAAAGTGGAGAGAATTGTTTTGGGGGATCGCCGAATGACTGTTGAACAGATCGTCTCCAGAGTTGGCATTTGTGTGGGTTCTGTGCACACAATCCTGCATGACGACCTGAAAATGCGAAAAGTGTCATCCAGGTGGGTGCCACGAATGCTGACAGACGACCACATGGCTGCCTGTGTGGCATGTTGCCAAGCAATGTTGACGCGCAATGAAAGCATGAATGCGAGGACTTTCTTTTCGTCGGTTGTGACAATGGATGACACGTGGGCGCCATTTTTCAATCCAGAAACAAAGCGCCAGTCAGCTCAATGGAAAAACACAGGTTCACCGCCACCAAAAAATTTCGGGTAACCGCCAGTGCTGAAAAATGATGTTGGGACAGCGAGGGCTTAATCCTTACCCATTGCGTTCCAAAGGGCACTACGGTAACAGGTGCATCCTACGAAAATGTTTTGAAGAACAAATTCCTTCCTGCACTGCAACAAAAACATCCGGGAAGGGCTGCGCGTGTGCTGTTTCACCAAGACAACGCACCCGCACATCGAGCTAACGTTACGCAACAGTTTCTTCGTGATAACAACTTTGAAGTGATTTCTCATGCTCCCTACTCACCTGACCTGGCTCCTAGTGACTTTTGGCTTTTTTCAACAATGAAAGACACTCTCCGTGGCCGCACATTCACCACCCGTGCTGCTATTGCCTCAGCGATTTTCCGGTGGTCAAAACAGGCTCCTAAAGAAGCCTTCGCCGCTGCCATGTAATCACGGCGTCAGCGTTGTGAAAAATGTGTACGTCTGCAGGGCGATTACGTGGAGAAAAAACGCCAGTTTCATCGATTTCGGGTGGGTAGTTAATTAGAAAAAAAAATCGGAGGCCTTAGAACTTGAATGCACCTCGTATATAAATGAAGCATAGATCCAGGGGAGCAGAGAAAGAAGAAATAGGCTTCATGAAGCTAAACAGTAACTGTGATATTGGTTGCGATCGTTTTGATAATAAGTAAATTAGGAGTGGGTCGCCAATATGAAAGATTATCATCGTTTTACTTTCTTCTCTTAATCAACAATATCAACTGACCCAGCTAGGTGACGCAGCGGTAAGCACACTTGACTCGCACTCGGGAGGATGATGGTCCAAACTCGCGTCCTGCTATCCTGATTTAGGTTTTCCGTGATTTCCCTAAAATGTTTCAGGCAAACGCCCGGATGGTTCCTTTAAAAGGGCGCGGCCGATTTCCTTCCACATACTTTCCTAACACACGCTGTTTGGTCCCCTCCCCCAAATCAACCAACCAATCAACATTAACCGCTTTAGGCCATGTCAGTCAGTGAGTGAAATCAAGCAGCTCCTGTCAAATTAGAATATCGTACACTTTATCATGATAAAACTGCGAGGTTAATGAGGTTGCACTTTTACCCTTTCGCGGTTTTAAACTGTTAGCGTACCGGTGAGACATGTAAAAGTATGGAAGTCAGGAGATTTGGGTGCTGTCTGCCTATCTTACTTACGACGGCAACATCAAAATGCTATACAAGCGAGTGCAATGCTCTTTATATATTAAATTTAAACGAATTAATCAAAATCTCTGAATCGTGTGCACCTGTATTGCAACGGGAATACTATCACAATGAAGCAACAAATTGATATTCAAGTAACTAAATATATTTATTATTTATGGATGGCCTAATTACATTAGCTATAGGACAATCGGGTTTATAATTTCAAAACAAGAATGCTTTGAACAATATCGATTTATTGAGAAATAAATTTTATACACGAACCAAAGAAATCGATTATTAAGTAGTTACTACCAAGAGAATAATCAGGTCTTTGAGCATTAATGACAAACCGTGGCTCACTAGAGGACTATCTGTATTTTTAATGTACCGCTAACGCACTGGTGGATACGCCAAATCGAACCGGAAGACGACTTGGGAAGCGAACTAAACTTTCCTAATCTGCACAGCTCTCAACTGAAAAGTTGTCGAGTGCAACACTCGCGAAATGAGATAACTTAACAAGAGACCCAAGTGTGCTGCAAATCCTCCTAATTGTGAGCTTCTCAGATAATTGACAGCGCTAATTGTGAAATGCGGTACTTCCTTAGAACGCTGCGAATCTGAGCCCCAATGTACAACACCGAAAGCAAAATGCCTAAGATGGCGGCTGAGAAAAGTTGCCACCGATGTCAGGAGAGATCCACGGCCTCTCCACTGCAGGTCACGAAACGGAACCGTAGTCTCCTCCTAACTCTTTATCACTCGAAAAATCCCCATGCATTGCCACAGTTAACTTCTTTTTCTTCTCCCGAAAGCAGGGGACCCCACGCAGATTTACACTATGTGATCAAAAGTATTAGGGCACCTGGCTAAAAATCAATTAGAAGTTTTGACGCCCTCCATCAATAATGCTGGAATTCAATATGGTGCTGGCCCACCCTTAGCCTTGATGACAGCTTCAACTCTAGCAGGCTTACTTTCAATCGTTGGGGAATTTCAGTCCATTCTTCGAGGAGTGCTGCACTGAGGAGAGGTATCGATGTCGGTTGGTGAGACTGTCACGAAGTGAGCATGCCAAAACATCCCAAAGGTGTTGTATAGCATTCAGGTCAGGACTCTGTGCAGGCCAGTCCATTACATTGATACTGTCGTGTAACTACTTGGCCACAGGCTGTGCATTATGAACAGGTGCTCGATCGTGTTGAAAGATGCAGTTGCCATCCCCGAATTGATTTTCATCAGTGGGAAGCAAGAAGGTGCTTAACAAAATAACAGTAGGCCTGTGATGTGATAGTGCCACGCAAAACAACAGGGGTGCAAGCCCTCTCCGTGAAAAACACGACCACACCATAACACCACTGCCTCCGAATTTTACTCTTGGTGCTGCAAACGCTGGCAGATGACGTTCACCGGATATTCGCCATATCCACACCCTGCCATCGGATCCCCACATTGTGTACCGCACTCTCCACAACGTTTTTCCACTGTTCAGTCGACGCTCCAACCACCAAGCGAGGCGTCGTTTGGCATTTACAAGCGTGATGTGTGGCTTATGAGTAGCCGCTTGACCGTGAAATCCAAGTTTCATCACCTCCCACCTAACTGTCATAGTACTTGCAGTGGATCCTGATGCAGTATGAAATTCGTGTGTGATGGTCTGGATAGGTGTCTGAGTATTACACTTTACCATCCTCTTCAAATGTCGGCGGTCTCTGTCAGTTAACAGACGAGGTCGGCCAGTACGCTTTTGTGCTGTACATGTCTCTTCACGTTTCCACTTCACTATCACATCGGAAACAGTGGACCTAGGGATGTTTAGCAATGTGGAATCTTGCGTACAGACGTATGACACAAGTGGCACTCAATCACCTGACCACTTTCGAAGTCTGTGAGTCCCGCGGAGAGCCCCATTCTGCTCTCTCACGATGTCTAATGACTACTGAGGCCACTGATATGGAGTATCTGGTAGTAGGTGGCAGCACAGTGCAGTTAATATGAAAAGTGTATGCTTTTGGGGGTGTCCGTCTACTTTTGATGATATAGTGTAGCATTCTTGGCTCACGGAATGCTTTTTGGTATGCAAATGATTGGTTGTGATTCCAGCCAGGTTGCATTCATTGGTCGATTTGTACACACCAAAGAACGGTGTCGTACTAGATTCACATGAAAGGCTAACCTGATTTTGGAGGGAAGTCAACGAGTTTTTCCGACCTAAGTTTGCGACGCGATATCGCTCTCTTTTGCGTTCTGTGTACCGGTAGGCGAGTTCTTCAAACATGGCAATTCTCTGGTGGCAGAGAAAACTTCATTTTTAGCTGAAATGGACAGTCAGGGGCTTACTACACACGCTTCTGTGAAAAGCCGCGCCCATGTGTCCGGCCTCCTTCCACCGGAGCCTTTGTGTTAGACCTCCTGTGGTCGGGAAGAAGGCGAACTGAAAGCTTCCTCCATAGCTACCCAGACTTGTTCTATCCTCAAACATAATCAAAAGTGAGCAAATTTAAAGATAAACATCTCACACCATGTTGCAGATATGTCAAGAGCAGGAAGCAGGGAAGTATTAGAGCTCAGTAGTGCTTTAATATGGCTTCAGACTTAAAAACCCAAAGCATATGAATAACCTGACGATATTGCAGTGCTTGTACTGTTAAGAAAGAACGATCCTTGTTTGAAGGAACAGGCACTGTAGCAACTACATAGTTCTTTTAATCTTGAACCCAACGGAGCTGGCGGTGGAAATAATCATTTGAATTCTGTTCATGAACCACCACCTTCAGTATTTGTGTATTACTTCTGGGATGTGGTGCTAAGGAATGGGAAGCTATAGAATGACTGAAAAGCTATGCTGACGTTGATTGAATTGGAATCCAACGTCCAGTACTATATCTTACATATCTGAAAAAAAATTGAGAACATAGAGTTAACAACGAGACATAATAAAACAGCTGTACCTAACAGTTATTAGGCAATGTGCGACTCGTCGTACAAATAATAACGAAAGAGATGCGCTCCAGAAGCCGACCGCGGTGGCCGTGCGGTTCTAAGCGCTTCAGTCCGGAACCGCGGGACTGCTACGGTCGCAGGTTCGAATCCTGCCTCGGGCATGGATGTGTGTGATGTCCTTAGGTTAGTTAGGTTTAAGTAGTTCTAAGTTCTAGGAGACTGATGACCACAGCAGTTAAGTTCCATAGTGCTCAGAGCCATTTGAACCATTTTTGATGCGCTCCAGACGTGTAGTGATAACTGAAGCACAAGGACCTTATGAAACTCTTAATTATACTACGTCACTCAGAGAAATGACTGATTATTGTAATACATAAAAAAGGAAAGTGAAGAGGTAATGAGACTAACAATAACTTCAGCGAATCAGCGTTGAAAAATACAAACCATGGTACATTCCTATATAAAACAGCCCCAGTTTCCTAATTATTCGTATCCTATATTTAAAAATGGTTCAAATGGCTCTGAGCACTATCGGACGTAACTTCTGACGTCATTAGTCCGCTAGAACTTAGAACTACTTAAACCTAAGCAACCTAAGGACATCACACACATCCATGCCCAAGGCAGGATTCGAACCTGCGGCCGTAGCGGTGGCGCGGTTCCAGACTGTAGCGCCTAGAACCGCTCGGCCACTCCGGCCGGCCACTATATTTACAGAAAAGATATACACATTGTGGAGAACTACATCACTTCTTGGATCCAGAATAATCAATTTATGACAGAAAAGCTACTGACTAAAGCTCCATACCAATTGTAAGGAGAGGCGGGTCATAGAGTGGTGGACGTAGGGAAAGCTGAACAGGAGTATAAATTATTAGCAAACAATTTAACATAGTAAACAGAAGTTTACTTCACTTATATTTCTCCAGACGTACAATGATCCTTTACAAAAATTGCGGAATAGTGTCCAGATCCCAATGTCAACAAGAAAGAGGCTCTCTGTACTATAGCAAAGTCGATGGTGTCGAAGCCGCAATTATGCGGCGTCTGCGTAGCGTCTCATAGCGAAGAACTTCCAAATGCGAGTGGGTCATGCAGCATGAGGGGCGGTCGTAGTCCAGAGCCGCTGGAGGTGTGAGTCAAAGGACCTGCACGATTGGGCCACCAGATGGTGCACGACTGCTGTCGGCGTCCTACGGAACCTTGCAATTCTGTTGCCAGCAGCCTAGCGCCAATAGGATGGTATCGATACGTGATACCTCAAAAGCTACAGGCTCAGACAGCACCAATGTGGTCAGTGAACCATAGTCACCTACCGTGTCACCTAGTTTTGCACAGTGAGCCCTCCAGTATATTGAATCAACATCAAAACCGAATAAGTGAGGTACACACTCCTATAATGTAAGCAGTAATAACCAAGATACTTAATCAACAGCTTACCTGAAAGGCTCCGCTGTCATCCACAATAAAAAAAGCTTAAAATGAACCCAAGTGGTACTTATGAATTGTTTTAAGCAGAAATATTACATACAAAGTCTGAAGACATCAGCAGAAGGTATTACCAGCTTCTACAGGATTGTCTCACAATGCGTGTTCCGCCAAAGATCAGATACTTGAATGCATCCAGTCTCTCTGACATAATTTCTCAAAGTTTTGCTCCGTATCGTCGCACTGACTTTGTTCGCACACTTAGCTAGGCAAGTCTCTTAGCAGATTTCGAAAAAGGGTTGTCGCCCTCCCGCCAATAGCAATAGCAACTTCAGTCAACTGCACATACGTGTTTTTGTATCCCGCCTGGAAGTTGGAGGGTGGGTCTGCTCCTGTGATCTGCAAAATAGGCCGAACGAAGGAAGCGAGTAGGAGCAGAAGAAGTAAAGCACTTCGGTACTGCATGTTAAATAAAAGGAAATTTAATAGATAATATTAGTCAATGACATATCAGTAACTTTTGGTAAGGATGTGCACGTAGATGCGAAGCCGTTGACCATGTATCAAAGCTAATAGTTACTAGTAGTTGGACAAACTATCATTGAAGTAACAAAGGCAAAGTTTGTAATGGCTAGCGCCCCATGGAGTAGAAGCTAAGTTGCTTGGGCGGGCCTCTGTGGCCGAGCGTTTCTAGGCCCTTCAGTATGAAACCGTGCGACCACTACAGTCGCAGGTTCAAATCCTGCCTCGGGCATGGATGTGTGTGATGTCCGTAGGTTAGTTAGGTTTAAGTAGCTCTACGTTGTAGAGGACTGATGACCTCAGATGTTAAGTTCTATAGTGCTCAGAGCCATTTGAGCCATTTTTTTAAGTTGCTAGGTCGTCTGCTCTTGATCAACTGGGGAGAAAGCAGAGCGGCGTACGTTGAGTTCCACAGCGTCCGCTAGAGAGCGCTGTGGTCGCCGTAGTTCGTCCGCTCTCGTGGTGCCAACCTACGAGCGTGCACCTACGCTGTGGTATCGGAACTATCGACGCCACACGTGTTATGTTTGCTATGTCACAAATGGTGCCCATATTGAGCACCTGTAATGGAAGTCAGAAACTTGGAGAGATGTTCCATTCATGCATTAAAGTCTATTTTCTGTATATGTTGTTTTTTGAGCAATTCTCATCTGAAACTCCAGATGAAATTTTGAAGAAGCATACAATTAAACGACTCTGCACTGAGGTGATTAGTCATGCGATACCTCCTAATATTGTATGAGACCTCCGTTTGCTCACGTAGTACAGCAGTTCAACGTGGCATGACTTCATCAGGTCGTTTGAAGTCCCCTGCAGAAATATTCAGCCGTGCTGCCTCTATAGCTGTCCAACATTACGAAAGTGTTTCCGCTGCAGGAGTTAGTGCACGAACTGACATCTCGATTACGTCGCATAAATGTTCGATGGGATTCATGTCGGGCGCCCTGGGTGGCCAAATGGTTCTCTCTAATAATCCAGACAGCTCTTCAAAACGATCGCGAACAATAGTGGCCTGGTAAAATGGCTCACTGTAACTAGTAAAAATTACGTCGCTGTTCTGGAACATGAAGCCCATGATTGGCAGCAAATAGTCCCCAAGTAACCGTTACCAGTCAGTGTTCGGCCCATTGGACCAGATGATCCACCATTATGGAGAGCCACCACCAGCTTGCACGTAGCTTTGTTGACAACAAGGGTCCATTGCTTCATGGACTCTGATCCACGCTCGAACTCTACCATCAGCTCTCACCAACTGAAATCAGGACTCATCTGACCAGGTCACGGTTTATCAGTAGCCTAGGGTCGAACCGGTATGGTCACGAGCCAAGGAGAGGTGCTGCAGGCGATGTCGTGAGCTATGCAGAGGCACTGGTGTCGGTCATCTGCTGCCACAACCTTCAACGTCAAATTTCATCGCAGTGTCGTAAGGGTTACCTTCGTCGTACGTTCCACATTGATTTCTGCGGTTATTTCATGCAGTGTTGCTTGTCTGTTCGCACGGACGACTCTATGCAAACAACGCTGCTCTCGGTGGTTAAGTAACGGCCGTCGGCCATTGCATTCCCACGGTAAGAGGTAATGCTTAACATTTGGTGTTTTCGGTAAACTCTTGACATCGTGTATTTCGGAATATTGAATTTCCTAACGATTTCCAAAATGGAACGTTGCAAGCGTGTAGTTCCAATTACCATTCCGCGTTTAAGGTCTTTTAATTCCCGTCGTGTAACCTTAATCACGTCGAAAACTTTTTCACATGAAAATCATGACTACAAATGACTGCTGCGCCAGTTCTCTGCCGATTTACGCCTTCTGTACGTAATACTGTCGCCATCTGCGTATGAAAATATCGATATCCCGTGTCTTTCGGCACCTCACTAAATAGCTTAACAGTTACAATTGATCGGCTTACTGCTTGTTGTGAACAGGGTAATCGATTTGAGTGACGAAAAGCAATTGATCGTTCAAGTATTCCATGATGTAGAACTTTCTAGAAGTTCATTTTGTAAAATGAGAGCACATTAAACATAAAAGTATCAGTTAAGGAAATTGGGTTATTATTTTCTAAAATATGCCTCCGACAAAGAAGGTACGAGGTGTGCGAGAAAAGTAACGAGACTGCCAACACTACGAGCCATCTGGCAACACTGTATTGTTTATTTGTGTAGACCGATGTGTTCGTCCCTCCCAGATGCTCAGTTCGAGTTTCAGTTCCGTGCAGCCATCAAGTGATTTTTCAGAGCGCCATCAGTGAAGATATGTTTTTGTAGTGTGTTACGAAAATGGAACAGCGGAATCTAGAGCAATGTTAGGCAATCAACTTTTGTGTTGGAAATGGAAATAAGCGTTTGGAGTCGTTGGCCGGGAGGCCCCTTGCGGGGCAGGTCCGGCAGCCTTGGTGCAGGTCTTAATACATTCGACGCCACATTGGGCGACCTGCGCGCCGAATGGGGATGAAATGATGATGAAGACAGCACAACACCCAGTCCCTGAGCGGAGAAAATCCCTGACCCAGCTGGGAATTGAACCCGGGCACGTAGGACACCAGTCCGTCACGCTCACCATTCAGCTACAGGGTCGGACAAGTTTTGTGTTAAACTCTGGGAATCTGCGAGTGTGACCCTTGAAAAACTGAAACAGGCCTACTGGGAACATTCCTAATAAAGAGTACAAGTTTTTTGCTGGCACAAATCATTGATGGAAGTCAGAGAACACGTAGAAGATAATCCTCGCTCAGGGAGACCTTCAGATTCAAAGACCGGCGAAAATGTCGAACGTATGCATGCTCAGGTGAGATTGTTCCTCTGCGACCAATTGTCAACCAAGTGTTTTATAAACACTTCCTTGAAAAAGGGAAAGGTAAAGGATGAACGGAGTGCGACTAGAAATTGCAAACAAGTGGATACTCTTTCATGACAACGCCCCATGCCAAACAGCCACTTCCATCACGGAAGTTTTGACTTCAAAAGACATTCCTATTCCTCCAAAGCCTTCCTGTTAATGTGATGAGTTCTTATGACCTTTTTCTTTTCCAGAAATGGAAAAATGTCTTAAGAGGACGTCATTTTGGGACTCTGGAGAATATTCAGAAGAATGTGAACGACATGTTGAAGGCCCTACCAGGTGAGCGCTCTACCAAGACAGCGAACAACGACTCCACAGATGTATAACTGCCTAGGGATACTACTCTGAAGGGGACAATATTATTGTTTGAAAAAATAAAAACTTTGATAGACAAAAAATCAGTCTTATTAATTTTCTCAGTCACCTCGTGTAGCAATGAGGTCTATGGTATTTTTTAAATGTCTCAGTTTTAACTTGAATACTGTGGAGTTCTGTTTTCGTTCAGAATATACGCAGTACCACCTCTCTCACCCTAAATGTACGAATTTAAATGCAGATTACGAGACGAGACCAACTGGAACCAGAAAAATATTCCTCCTCTGTACAAGTTCATAATTATTTTTAAGCGCTGCCTCTGAACAGAGGAGTGCTCTCCAATAGACCTGGGTGACGCTACATTCGTTAGCACAAACGAAGCTCTCTCGCCGAGTGGCAGTGCTCAAAACGACCAGAGTTCAGAGTGAAACAATGGCCCACTTAACTGGCAATGTGTTGTGTAGCCAAATTCCGTGAAGTGGTGAGTGTCAACATTTATAATCAAATTCATTTAATTATGATTTATTTTTAAAAAAAATTGAAATAATTTGATAGGGCTCCAAAGTGCATTCCACTTTTTTTTATCGTGTACTTGATGATTCTAGTTTCTTTGTACCTTCGAACTGTCACACTCCCACACTTACACCAATGCCAAATGACAACAAATGATGACAAGAGAATTCGGCAAACAGAAAACGTTACTGTAACATAACGGAACACGGTTTTTAAATATCATGGCTACCCTAATATTTATGCAGTACATTCTGTTTGGTTCTCAACTACTACGCAAACCTCATCCCGCTATAGAGCGATTTACAAAAATAGTAATCCATATTCTGGGAGATGGTAACATGGACGAAAAGAAGAAACATAGCCCAGTTTTGGTCTCTAAAATTGATAACTTAAGACAAGTGAGTACTTGTTCGTCTTCACTACTGTGAAACACATCTCTTTTAGTGGCAGAGCTCTTTGCTGTTCCATGGGTACAGCACGTAGTAAACATTTGATAGCGTTGTTGCTGTAAAATCGTAGTCACATTTCCGGATAAGTGCCGCGCATAAATTAGCTCTAGTTAAACCAGATTGTGTTTTGAAGAGAGTGCTTGATTCCCTAAGACCTTGGACAGCAGCGTACCTTGCTATGAAAGAAAACCATGAAACTTCCTGGCAGATTAAAACTGTGTGCTGGACCGAGACTCGAACTCGGAACCTTTGCCTTTCACGGGCAAGTGCTCTACCAACTGAGCTACGCAAGCACGACTCGCGCGCCCTCGTCACAGCTTTACTTCTGCCAGTACCTCGTCTCCTACCTTCCAAACTTTACAGAAGCTCTCCTGCGAACCTTGCAGAACCAGCACTCCTGAAAGAAAGGATATTGTGGAGACATGGCTTAGCCACAGCCTGGGGGATGTTTCCAGAATGAGATTTTCACTCTGCAGCGGAGTGTGCGCTGATATGAAACTTCCGGGCAGATTAAAACTGTGTGCCAGACCGAGACTCAAACTTGCCTTTTGCGGGCAAGTGCTCTACCAACTTTTTTTTTTTTTAGATTTTCGCCTTTTTCTACATTTACTTTGTTCAGGATCAAGTACCAGTACCTCCACTTAGCGTCGATCCTCCGTAGGTTCTTCTGAGTTTCTCTAGGGTTTCACGGCGTTGCTACTTTCCTACTCACAAAAGTACAGTCAGCAACAGTCTAACGTAGCTTCCCACGTTATCCACCAGGGAATTTAAGTAACGGCTTTATAATACGTCTTTGGAGTGCTCCTCCGATTACTTTTATGTCCGCTAATTTCTCCCCAGTGGGAAAGATACATTGAGATGTGTATGCTAGGAAGTTCTGAATGCAGTTACAAAGCAGATGAGATTATCTGTAAACTCGTCTTTTGTTTACTATCTACACTACTGGAATACAGAACTTTTGTGGGTAAAATATAGTTATCTGTTGCATAAAAATTTCTTGGTTCACTCGCTGCGTGAAATAAAACTTTGGATGGTGGAAAAATGGAAATGGAAGTGAGCGTTTGGCATCATTGGCGGGGAGGCGCCTTACGAGGCTGCCTTGGTGCAGGTCTTATTACGTTCGACGCCACACTGGGCGACCTGCGCGCCGGATGGGGATGAAATGATGATGAAGGCAACACAACCCCCAGTCCCTGAGCGGAGAAAAATCCTAGACCCAGCCGGGAACCGTACCCGGGCCCGTAAGACGGCAATCCGTCATGCTGACCACTTTTTTTTTTTTTTTAAACTGTGTGCCCGACCGAGACTCGAACTCGGGACTTCGCCTTTCGCGGGCAAGTGCTCTATTATCTCTTTCCTTTCTCTAGCAACTTTTTTTAGCGCATTAGCGCTCTTTTTTCACTTTTTTATATTTTATTTTTTCTTTTTTTTCTTTTTTTTATTTTTTTCCCTCTGCCAACCTTTTTTATATAGATGGAAAAAGGCGTCTTTCAGTTACGACAAACAATATTAGAATGTACATCCGTAGCAATAACAGAACAAGAGTTCCTTCGAAACTATGAAATAGAATTTGAAACCAATTGTGTGATGATAGATAATAAAGAAAGAAAAATGTAACCAAATCCTGCACGCCATCCCATGTGCATGGCCCATCTGCGTACAGATTCCATGTTCCAAATTGGTACAACATTTCGCAGCATGTGGAGTTCCATAACGGCGGTCATCCTCTGCCCGGTACTCCCCAACTGTGAGGGGGGATATCGAAGACACTGCGCTAATAGTTCGCAACTAGTTGTCGGTATCGGGGTGTACACTCAAGTGTGTTATGAGTGTCCTGGAGAAATTGCCAGTAATCAAGCACCATCTTCTCATCATCTCGAAAGAGGTAGTATATGGACATGCCTTTAAACAATGTGAGAGCGTGAGTCTTCGCTTTTCGGGAAATAAGTATCCTCTGGACAAAGGAGGAGCCGTGGCTCAATTGTGCGAGGCGCGATATGTAGGTAGCAGGCGAGGATATTCTGCACTAGCAGCCACACCTCTAACGCCGATCCACATGTTAAACGGTGTTCGTCAGTATCCACGAGGTGGCAACGTGGGCAAAGGGGGGAATCCGCCATCCCAATAGCGTGCAGCCTTTGTCGTGTTACAGCCTTCCCGTTCACCACCTGGTACCACGCGGCTCGTACCCGCGTGGGGAGGAACGACTTCTGGACCGCTCTCCACACTGCAGGCCATAGGGTCGTAGGGCTCTTCCTCTCAATCACATTGCGAGGGATGAACCTTAGCAGCAGTCTGTAAAAGTCTATCGCCTTGGGAGTGCGAGTGTTGGGAAGGTCTGGGTGCACGTAACTATACTCAAGAATAAATGCCGAGAGGTGCGAGAGTGAGGGTGTAATGTGCGCAACCGTGACAGGTGGCAGAAGAGACGCCGGCAGCAATTCCTCTAAGAGACGACCCGTAAGGGAAGCATCTTTGTGGGCCCACAATTTCATCATTGTGCACAAGTATAATGCTGTAGCCCTCGCTCGTACATTTATAAGTCCCAGTCCGCCATCAAGCGGAGGGAGGGTGAGCGTTTCGTAGCGGACTTTGAATAGGTGTCCGGCGGTAAGGTAATATCCAAACGCTGCTTGCAGTCTGTGTGCCATTGCTGTCGATATCGGTAGGACCTGGGCTATGTGGATCATCTTAGTTGCCACGTGAAGGTTGAGGTATTCCACACGCTGTAGGAGGTCCATCTGTCGAAGTAAGTTCCGGCGAACTTCTGTGCGTATTGCCTGTAGTAATCGTGCATAAATCATGGCAGCCGTGCGGCGCACATCCTGTGTAAATGTTATGCCCAAGAACCGGATCTTGTTAACTAGTGGGAGTGGGACTAAAGCGTCCTCCTGTAGACGTCTCACAATGGGCATCGCTGCCGACTTGGCCACATTCATGAGGCGGCCCGCTGCCAAGCCATAGCGATTGATCCATTGTATCACCGAGCGTACCTCGTCACCAGATCGGACAAGTAATAGAAGGTCATCAGCATATATCCTGCAGTGAAAGGTGTGATCCCTCAATGACATGCCCGAGAGCCTGTTTTTCAACCCTCCGACAAGTGGTTCGAGTGCGATCGCGTAAAGGATCATGGAGAGTGGGCATCCTTGGCGAACTGACCGTCGGATAGGAAAGGGACCCGCAATCCGTCCATTCACCAGTACACGGGATGCAGCTCCACGGAAAAGGCGCTGAAAGATGTCGAGAAAGTCAGGCGGGAAGCCCATGCGGGCCATAACGGACAGAAGGAACTTGTGGTGAACTCTGTCGAAGGCGTGGTCGAAATCAATGGAGGTCAGAGCAGCTCGAAGGCGACAGGATGTGGCGATGGCTATTAAATCCCTGCATTCACTGGTTGCCGTTTGCATGTTGGTCACTCCGCCCTGTGTCGTTTGCTCCATTGAGAGGAGTAGGGGCAGAACCTTCTTTATGCGGCTGGCGAGTAGTCGGGCGAAGATTTTATAGTCCCAGTTGAGCATTGTAATTGGCCTGTAGTCCTCGACCGTCCGACCTCTGGAAGGCTTGTGTATCGGTATGAGGAGACCTTCCACGAATGCAGGTGGCACGTGGGAACCGGGGGTCATCAGTTTTTGGTACATGATGATCCATCGGGGCATCATGAGATCGCGGAAAGTACGATAAAACTCGAGCGGCAGTCCATCTGGCCCGGGAGATTTGTTGAGTGCTCCCTTGTTAAGCGCGTCCTCGATGTCGTCTCGTGTAATCCCACCTAACATCGTCGCCGCTGCTGCATTGTCGAGGGTGTGCGACACATGCTGCAGTATGTCGTGATCGTCCGCGTCCTCGTCCTCTGTATTCACCTCGTCGTAAAACCGGCGACAGTGATCTGCGAAGGCTTCTGTAACAACCGCCTGGGTCATTACGACCCTACCACCTGGCAATACGAGGTCCGTGATCAGCTGCTGTCGGCGTCGGCGGCTGTCGAGCACGATGTGATGCATAGACGGGTTTTCTCCTTCCACTCGGTCTTGACTTCGCGATCGCACTACCACCCCCTCCAAACGTTTCCTCGTAAGAGACAATATTTTACCTTTAATTCGGCGGCTTTCCATTTGTCGGTTTGGAGATGGTGGTTGGCTGTCGAGTTCGCGAAGCATCGTGTAATAAAAGTCCAATGTGTGACGATGCCAAGCTGCGATATCTTTTCCGATTTGTGTTAGCACACGCCGAAAAGCTGGTATTGCACAGTCCACCCACCATGCTAGAGTCGATGGGTATCGGGGAAGACGTCGTTCGCAATCCAGCCATGTGTTGGCGATAATCTGACGGCATTCCGGAGCTTGAAGATGTGCCACATTCAGCTTCCAGGGTCCTCGGCTGCGCCATATCCGCTGCTGTTGTGGAGTGAGTGTGCATATGAAAGCGCTATGATCGGAGAAGGCAAGTGGCCAACGTTCGACGTCCAATACTGCCGGTGCTAGAGCTCGTGAGACATAAATGCGGTCTAGGCGACTGGTGGAGTGACTAGTAAGGTATGTCGGCCCGGGACGGTCACCGTGCACTGTCTCCCACGTGTCGGTGAGAAGCAGATCTCGAACCAGGAGACGAAGTTCTTGACAAGTCGAGATATGTGGGACTTGGTCATTGGGGTGGAGCACACACTTAAAATCGCCGCCGAAGATATATTGCTCGAAGCGGCTGATAAAGAGGGGGGCGATATCCTCCAAGTAGAACAGCGATCGTTCGCGGCGTTGGTCAGTTCCTGATGGAGCGTAAATGTTAATGATGCGCGTGCCCAGTGCTGTGATCGCCAGCCCCCTTCCTGACGCAAGGTAAGTCATTTCTTCGATGGCAATTCCGTCGCGCACTAGTATTGCCGTACCGCTGCCATTCCGGTCCGCCGGTGACACATGTGTCACATAAGCGTAGAAAACGGGGAGGGCCGCTATATATACTTCTTGCAACAGGGCAATGTCATCATCCGAAGAACGAAGCATCTCACGCGGCAACTGGATCTTCACTGCCGTTCGTATCGTGTTGAGGTTAAGCGTGGCGATACGATAAGCTTGATGCCGAACCGCAGGTGTTAAGTTATCCATTAAGACTGGAATTACCTATGACGCTTCTGACTGTATTGACACCTCCGCATCCCCCCAAACCTCACCTGCAGTCCTTTCTAGAGAGCCGGCGCCAATGCCGTGGGCCCTGTTGGCGTAACTTGCATGGTTCCGTTGTCGTCGTGGTCGTCCGCCCACGTCGGGGAACTGAAAGCAAGATCGGCCTCCCTAGCTTCCTCAGGACATGGCATGGGTGCTTGCACTCCAGAAGGTGGTGGGCAGCATCTGTCCTGCATCTCGGCATCCGATTTTTCCACTGTAGATATATGTGGTTTGTCCTCAGTTTCGTTCGATGGTGCCATACTGCAGCAAATGGCGGCTGCCTCTGTGGTAGCGTCGTCATTGAAGGTGGAATCGTCATCCTCTGGAGGCTGTGTTGCATCCCGCTCGGAAGTTTCTCTACGCTTCCGCTTCCGTCGCTTCGGAGAGCGTTGCTTCCTGGCGTGCCCTCCTGTGTCAGACGATGGCAAAGATTCACGACGTTCCGGCACATAGGCAGCCGTAGGCACAATAAGGGAGTCTACGGCCATGCTATCGTCATGTATGTTGTTATCCGTCAACGGGGGCGGCTGTATCGGAGTTGAATCCGTAGCTTGTGGAACGAGTGTGTCATCATCGCCCTGTATTGGAGCATGGAGCCGCGACCCAACAGTGGATGTCGGCTGTCGTGGTGAAGTGATAGCTGTCGTGAGGGCTGCTGCATAAGTCACAGGAAGCAGCGTCGGCTGCGATGGCGGGTCCGCTTCAGCCGGCGGCAGTTGAGTGATTCGACGTTGCATACTTTCTGATCTGAGGTGTCCCTCCTTCCCACAACCAGAGCAGGTCTTCGGTTGCCAATCGTAGATGACGCTGGCACGGCAGCCACCGATATTCAGATACGAAGGTACATGTCTTTTAAGTTCTATTCGGACCTGGAGGACGCCGTTCAGCACAAGATATGTCTGGAATTGCGTCCATTTTTCCGCAATATGATCATGGACCGTGCCGTAGCGGCGCAGCGCTGTCACGACGTCCTCCGCCGGTAGTTCGAAAGGAAGTTCGAAAATTCTGATCGTGCGAAGCCCCATGCCAGAATAATCGACGTGCACAGTCCCCACATTGCCATCAGCATGGCAGAAACGGAGGCCCTGTTTCGTGTCTCGAAGGATCCGTTCACATGCTGCGTCGTTGATGATCTTGACATATACAACTCACAATGGACAAGTGAATGCCGAGGATATCGGTCGCCGGGATTTTAACTTCTTCTCGTAGAAATCGTTCGACTTCGAGTGCTTTGGGCCGTGCAAATTCGTTGCGGAACGTAAATTTGAGCGTCGATTTTCTGTATTGGTGCGCCATAGTCATCTACATGCTGAGTACGGCACGCGCGAAACGGCCGAGTACTATGTAAACAACACGAGCGCTCGCTCCGCGGCAGGAACACAAACAGCGGTTCCTCACCGCAGCACAGCCAAAGGCCAACTTGCAACTGAGCTACACAATCACGACTTACGCCCCGTCCTCACAGCTTTACTTCTGCCAGTACCTCGTCTCCTACCTCCAAACTTTACAGAAGATCTCCTGCGAACCTTGCAGAACCAGCACTCCTGAAAGAAAGGATATTGTGGAGACATGGCTTAGCCACAGCCTGGGGGATGTTTCCAGAATGAGTGAAAATCTCATTCTGGAAACATCCCCCAGGCTGTGGCTAAGCCATGTCTCCACAATATCCTTTCTTTCAGGAGCGCTGGTTCTGCAAGGTTCGCAGGAGATCTTCTGTAAAGTTTGGAGGTAGGAGACGAGGTACTGGCAGAAGTAAAGCTGTGAGGACGGGGCGTGAGTCGTGCTTGCGTAGCTCAGTAGGTAGAGCACTTGCCCACGAAAGGCAAAGGTCCCGAGTTCGAGTGTCGGTCCTGCACACAGTTTTAATCTGTCAGGAAGTTTCATATCAGCGCACACTCCGCTGCAGAGTGAAAATCTCATTGTGGAAAGAAAACCATGCTGAATACCTCCTTCAGTGATGGCTCTCAAGTGCAGGTCGCATGTAACAGCAAGCAGTTTGTATTAGAATGTCAATTGTTTCATAGTTCTCATATGTTTACTCGTTTGCTTACAAAATTCTGTAGGTCGTACGGGACGACAAAGATGTAGCAGTTGAAGAGATGTGTTTCATTCCAGAGAAAGTGAGCAAGTGCACATATTTCTTCAGGTAAGACTTTTAGAACCCACGTTTACTGGACGTATTTCTTGTTTTAGTCCATACTACCACTTCCAAAAACTCGTTGGTGAGAAGTCGACTATGAATTAACCGACAGAATTTTTTATGGACAAAATCCGTTCCCACTGTATGTGAATCTATAGGCGGAATTAGTAGCAAAACATAGAGCTTCTGCACATGAAAAAGCTAATTTTGACAGAAACGCTTTCCGATGGAGTTATGCCTTAAAAAATATGAAGACCACTGAAAATTACACTCCGATGCATGCATTGGTCTCTGTCATTCACGATCATTTACATGACCTCCATGGTATTCCTACGGACGTTGAGCCATGTATGCATCCCAGGCAATGATAATGTCGATTCATTATTTAAGGAAGTCTCCATACTGGACCAGCCGCTACTAGCACTCAACAAGCGCGTGTAGGCGTCTCAGACGCTGTACCATATAGAAATGGAAGGAGAATGATGAACGTCCGAACCCACTAATATCAAGCGATGAAAGGCTCCACAACAGCGGCTTGCAATGAAGAAGGAGGATGCGTGATGTGTAAAGTGCAAAGAGGGACAGAAAGTAATAATCATGCAGGCATCTTTGAACATTTTCTCTCTCTTCAGTCATCAGTCCGGAACCGCGTTGCTGCTACGGTCGCAGGTTCGAATCCTGCCTCGGTCAGGGTTGTGTGTGATGTCCTTAGGTTTTAGGTTTAAGTAGTTCTAAGTCTAGGGGACTGATGACCTCAGATGTTGTGTCCCATAGTGCTCAGAGCCAATTGAACCATCCCTCTTCAGTTATCGAACTACGTTAATATCTTACATCAAAAACAATACTCAGCAAGTGTCACAAAGAAGGTTTCGTAAGTGTCTTCGCAATATAAGGAGGTAATGCGAATATGTGAGGTTGTCATCTAATAAATCAGCTGTGAAAGTACAAATTCACTGTGCCTCCTAAGTGAATGTGTGATTATGTCGAAAGAACTATTAACTAGATCACGCATTCTACATCAGATGTTGAATTGCCAATGAGCCCTCAAACTATCCATGAAATTACAAGGATCACTCATGTCATTGTCCCTATTTACCTAATATTGCATATGTTGTTATTGCTGTCTTCAGTCTCAAGACTGGTTTGATGCAGCTCTCCATGCTACTCTATCCTGTGCAAGCCTCTTCATCCCAGAAGTACAATTGAAACCTATATCCTTCTGAATCTAATCACTGAATTCATCGCATGATCTCCCTCTACGGTTTTACCCCCTCCCCCCTTCGCTTTCCTCCAGTACTAAACTGGTGATCCCTTGATGCCTCAGAATGTGTCCTACTATACGATCCCTTCTTCTAGTCAAGCTGTGCCACAAATTTCTTTTCTCTCTAATTCTACTCAGTACCCCCTCATTAGTTGCGTGATCTACCCGTCTAATATTCAACATTCTTCTGTAACACCACATTTGAAAAGCATGTATTCTTTTCTTGTCTAAACTGTTTATTGTCCATTTTTCACTTCCATACATGGCTATACTCCATACAGATATTTTCAGAAATGACTTCCTGACACTTAAATCTATACTAGATGTTAACAAATATATCTTCTTCCGAAACACTTTTCTTGCCATTGCCAGTCTACATTTTATATACTCTCCGCTTCGAGCAAATTCAGCTATCTTGCTTCTCAAGTAGCAAAACTCATCTGCTGTTTTAAGTGTCTCGTTTCCTATTCTAATTCCCTCAGCGTCACCTGATTTAATTCGAATATATTCCATTATCCTCATTTTGCCTTTGTTTATGTGCACCTCATATTTACCTTTCAAGGCACTCACTGCTCGTTCCGTCCACCGCTCTTCCAAGTCCTTTGCTCTCTCTCTCTGATAGAATTACAGAGAACCTCAAAGTTTTTATTTCTTCTCCCTAGACTTTAATTCCTACTCCAAATTTTTCTTTAGTTACCTTTAGTGCTTGCTCAATATACAAATTGAATAACGTCGGGAATAGGCTACAACGCTGTCTCGCTCCCTTCTCAACCACTGCTTCCTTTTCGCGACCGTCGACTCATCTTTCCGAATTCCGTAAGTCGTTGTGCAGAGGACTGTGTGTGTCATGATCTGCTGCTGACTGCTGTTGGTGGAGGAGAAGTCCTCCCGCGTTCCTCGCAGGAAAAGAAAAAACCTTCATTCACTGTCCACCAATGGAGAAGTCTTACTCGCTGCTCTTCATCGAAACGGAAGAGATTCCGGCTCGCTCTCCGGACTAAGACTCGCTTCAGAGCTTGTACAGCTTAATGTATTCCGGTGAGAAGGCTGCACTATACTCCGACCAGTGGTGCGGTAGATAATTAAACCAACTGTTTCCGAGTTAGCGCTCTCTATAGTTGAGTTTTCTTGGCAGCAAATGTGCTGGGCACCACGTTTGGATTTTCTAGAAGCTAGCATTCTGTTCCTCCCCTCTGCTAAGTTGCAACTCTTAACCAGTAAGACATTCCGTTGCAAATTTTGAGCAAGTGGCTGGGCTGTCTGCAGTAGAAGAAGCAGGGCTTTTGTCAACACCTACGACTTACTACCTAGGCTTGTTAAATCTGCGAGTCATCCCAAAATGAAGTGATTGTCCGTCATGTTACCTGAATTCACCGAGAAGGTAGCCAGACAGCGCATAACGTGAAGTGCACTTAGTATATTATGCGGCAATCAGCAGTACAGACACAGGGCCCAGACGGTGTTACGGAATCTTCCCACATCCTGGCTTCTATGCGAAAGGGTGCTCATGCGCACGGACCTTACGAGCTTCATCTTTGCTGTTCACATGCAGAGTACCCACCTGGGGCTCACCAAGGTAATTACAGAAAGTTTTATATGCGACTTCGACCAACATAAATATAGAGAAGCAAGGTATTAATTGACCTAATCTACGCAATCACTGAGTTTCTTTACTATAAACACGACCATCTATCAACCGACGTCGATCGAACTCACAAAGAATGAATTTAAATAAAATATGGAACGTAAAATACGCCAATCCAGCAATATCAGGAATCAAAAAATAACACTAGAGCAGAGCATTCCTTCTCCGATTTATCGTATGCCCTCTAAACGGTCGCCGTACATTAAAAATGTCACAGAAATTTTAAAGATAATGTATATGCCTCTGAAGAAAGGTGTCTTAAATGAAACCAGTTGTTGTTGTAGTAGCGCTACGAAATCCATCGGAAAAATGCTCCTAGCAGAGCAGAAAGGACTCTGACTGAAAAGTGGGGTACCAGCTGCCCTATTCTATCTTCTTCAGCACCTTTAAAATTTTTCCCAAAAATTTTGGCATGCGAACATATTGGCGCCTTTTTAACAGGCAACTCACCTCTCTGTCCCTTAAGCTCCCCTAATCATGACTCGCTCGCACCCACTAGTCCAACGCTGTAAGTGGCTCATACCCGAACAATCAAAGTTGCACATTCTCACTCACTCATTCAGCCCAACTCATTGTCACTTTCTCTTTATGGCTTTTTTTCACTGTCTTCTGCCTCATAGTCATAGTCTCCTTTGTTACGTTCTACTGATACTGTCTATTCTCACTGTCACTATTTCCCTGTTGCTCTCTCTTACTGCTACTATCTCATTCATCCCTTCCCACTGCGGCTGTCTTCTCACCGTCACTCTCTCTCTCTCTCTCTCTCTCTCTCTCTCTCTCTCTCTCTCTCTCTCTCTTTCTCTCTCTCTTCCTCGTTGTCATTGTCGTAGACTGTCTCTCACTATCTCTGTATTTCTCTCCCACTGACACTTCAGGCTTTTCTTAGCCTTGTTCTGTCACTGACTACGTTCCACTACCACTGTGCACCCCTCTTTCTCTCACACTTCTGTTGTCACCTTCGCTCTTTCTTCAGCACAACCAAAGTCCACTATCTTCCAGTATTTGTTGCTTTGCCGTCTTTTTCCACTGCCACTGTCTCCTTCTCTCTCAGCACAAGCAAGCGCAAATATGACAGCGTGCCAAAATTTTAAATGTGTTGATGAGGGCGGAATGATGGAGCTTTTCAATCAGTCTTTTAAACAGAAGCATATTCGGCTATTTTTGTGTTCCGGTAGAACATTTTTCCGTTGGTTCCTTTTTTTACCTGCCACAACTCGTATGAAAAGAAATTTATGGATTCTTAAAATTTTGTTTACTTAGGCGAAATCGATACAACGGAAAATTTATTTTTGTACTTCGGATCGGGTTTTACGTGCAGAAAAATGCCGTATGTGCTTCAGTACTAAACATAAGGTTACCAGAAACATTCTGATCTTAATGGAGACGCTTTACAGCATATTGCTCCGTGCTAAGTCACTTTACAAATTACGTTTGCGCCTCGCACGGTATTTATCTTGCGTAATTTACGCGTAACAGCAAGGAAACTTTGAACTTACGAATCTCGAAAACGGTTAAAGATATCAAGATAATTTTCAAGGTTGTACGAGAACAATATTTTAGGATTATATCGCAAATATTTAAGGCATTTACTGTGCATAGCCATCTCGGAATCTACGGCTCGCTTTCGTTACAAAAAATTGTAAAGAAAAACATATTTGGTGTTTTCTAGGGAACCGCAAATTCACTGATGGTGCCTCCATAAGCCTCCAGCGTAGACCACATCAAACACAAAGACAACCAAACGAGCTGCTCCATATGCATAAGCAGGAGGAACAGCATAATATTCATTCTTTAACCATGAACTGTAGGATCCTGACACTAAAACGATCCTTCTGGTGGCTATAGAAACGGCCCCTCTATCTAAGACACTTGACCCTACCTTTCTATTACGAATATAATCTGAGGTAGGAGCCCGGAAGAATCCCGATTTCGTTCGCAGCGTTTTGCGACATACCAGGTAGCGCATGCAGTCGCTGGTGTACCGATCTCACTAAGGGCCTGCATTAGCACTTTGTGTAATCACTCCTTCACTGCTAGCTTGCAAAGTGGGATGCGTAAGGAGCATTTGTTATCTCACCAACGTATTATGGTTTTGTATTGCGACATATCTGTCACCAAGGAGTGTGACTGAATGAAATTTAAAATGTTCATTTGACACTACCAACGATCGTCAAGCCACAATCACTAAAACAATGAATTTTTTAAGAGGTTGCGTAACTAGTGTCGACGCACTGAGTCGTCATTTTCAAATGTAATTACAAGCCTGGCATTAATAATTACAACCACACTTCTTTCAAATACTGCGAACAGTACACTAAAACCAGTAAACTGAAGCAAAGGTAGCCGAAATTGGTCACAAGACGCAATGAGAATTTTTGGTTGATCGGTCATTTCACACCTTAATGCAGTGTAATTAAAAACTGCATAGGGATGAAAGACCTCATACACTCTGATCAAAAGTATCCGGACGCCCCCAAAAACATACATTTCTCATATCAGGTGCATTGTGCTGCCACATACTGTCAGGTACTCCATACCAACGACCTCAGTAGTCATTAGATACCGAGAGAGAGCAGAATGGGGCGCTCCGCGGCACTCCCTCGGACTTCGAACGTGGTCAGGTGATTGGGTGTCACTTGTGTCATACGTCTGTGCGCAAGATTTCCACACTCGTAAGCATCCGTAGGTCCACTGTTTCCGAAGTGATAGTGAAGTGGAAACGTGAAGGCACACGCACAGCACAAAAGCGTACAGGCCGACCTCGTCTGTTGATTGACAGAGACCGGCGACGGTTGAAGAGGGTCGTAATGTGTAATAGGCAGACATCTTTCCAGAGCGTCATACAGAAATTCCAAACTGCATCAGGATCCACTGCAAGTACTATGACAGTTAGGGGGGAGGTAAGATAACTTGGACTTCACGGTCGAGCGGCTGCTCATAAGCCACACATGTCGCTGGTAAATGCCAGACGACGCCTCGCTTGGTGTAAGGAGCGTAAACATTGGACGATTGAAAAGTGGAAAAACGTTGTGTGGAGTGAAGAATCGCGGTACACAATGCGGCGATCCGATGGCAGGGTGTGGGTATGGCGAATGCCCGTTGAACATCTGCCAGTGTGTGTAGTGCCAACAGTAAAATTCGGAGGCGGTGGTGTTATGTTGTGGTCGTTTTTTTAATGGAAGGGGCTTTCACCCCTTGTTGTTTTGCGTGGCACTATCACATCACCGGCCTACAGTGATTTTTAAGCACTTTCTTGCTTCCCACTATTGGAGAGGAATTCGTGGATGGCGAGTGCATCTTCCAACATGATCGAGCACCTGTTCATAATGCATGGCCTGTGGCGGAGTGGTTACACGACAATAACATCCCTGTAATGGACTGTCCTTCACAGAGTCCTGACCTGAATCCTAGAGAACACCTTTGGGATGTTATGGAACTCTCACTTTGTGCCAGGCTCAAGGACTGACATCGATACCTCTCTTCAGTGCGGCATTCTGTGAAGAATGGACTGACATTTCCCAAGAAACCTTCCAGCACCTGACTGAATGTATGCCTGCTAGAGTTGAAGGTGTCATCAAGGCTAAGGGTGGGCCAGCACCATACTGAATTCCAGCATTACCGATGGAGGGCACCACGAACTTGTAAGTCATTTTTAGCCAGGTATCCTGATACTTTTGATACATAGTGTACATTCTTGTATTACGTCTTGCAGTGATGCAACGATCATTACCTCACCGTAACGTTATAACATACAGCAAGCCCAAAAATAGAACGCAGCTCAAAATTGTATTGTGTTCTGGTAATGGAATCTTACAATATTCAGGTTGCCAATAATGCTACAATGTAAGGAAACGTCTTGCTGTAAGTGTTACAATTCGTCTACTACGACCATGCTCTCTGTCAACTGCCTTTAAAGGTTATAAATAATGAATAGTACCTTCTGGTTAGTGTTCACGTTTTAGCAAGGGACATATCCGTAGAAATTAGACAGTGACGCCTTCTAGAGCTTGTTATTGGAAAGTTTATATAGATCCTTTCTTGTCTTCTGCTTCTGTATACCCTCTAAAGCTACCAGGCAACTGAAACGATGTCCCGCTTGCAGATTAGTCTTGTGTTAGCCCCAATTGGGAGTGCATGATCTTTGTAGGATTTCATGAGCAGAATGCAGTACAATTGCTTGCTATATTCCACTTTCAAGCTTGCTGCACGCTATAACATTATGGAGAGGCAATGGTAACTACGTATCTCATAGCAGCTTCCGCCATGATGTAGTTAAATGCACGTATATTTTTTTAAAATTTTCAAACGTATGAGCCTTTGCAAAATTATCGTTGCATCGTTGCATGGCTTAAAGCAAGAGTGTCCAGTATCTTTCATCCCAATGCAGTCTTCATCTACACTGCATTAAAGTGTAAAATGACTGCTAAATTAAAAACTGTCTTGATGTCTTGTGACCCGTTCCCGCTGCCTTTGTTTCAGTTTTCTGGTTTCAGTATATCTTCCGCAATATTTGAAACAAGCGTGATTGCTGCTATTAATGCAGTTTACCAGGTTTGTGATTACATTTGAAAATGATGACTCAGTGCGTCGAAGCTAGTTATCTAACCTTTTAGAAACTTCATTGTTTTAGTGACTGTTGCTTGACAACGGTTTTTGGTGTCAAACATCGGTTAAGTCAAATTACTAGCTAATGACGCCTCGTGAGCAGTTTGTAAATATGAAATAATTGTGTTCATGGTTTGCTACTGCAAAGACTACTCCTCCCATTCCTACATACACAGCAGAATTAACTTTCTATGTCACATCGCCGATTTTTGTAATTCAGTACTCACAGAAGTGGCAGACGTACGTTTTTGCTGTAGCAAAACGTATGCATATGATAGTATCACGTGTTAGAGAATTTTAAATACTTTTTGAGCATGTTAGGATTGAAGTTCACTGTAGAAAAAAAAATTTCTAGAAGGTGAATAAGCTTTGAGAGAAGCCTGTCGAGAGGAGGCCAGACTAATCAGTTATACAAACCAGAGGGACGCGCATCCTGTCTCCGTAACTAGGTGGCCAGCATGTGTGACTGCTATGCGGAGGATCCGGGTTCGATCCCTTGCACTACCAAGGATTTTACCTTGGTGGGATGAGTAGGTTGTATCCATCCGCGTGATGAGAACTAAGGCAGGGATTCAGTGGTCCCAACATTTCTGTGCCGAATTACTATAGAAACTTTTGAACTCTGTTCTTTTTTAAATTTGTGTCCACTTTTTTAAGATTCTGGCCCAATGTGCGGCAGAGCCTTCAGACGAAGCTCTAGCTTTTAGCTTTGGGGAGACGTGTAAGGAACTCAAGATGTGTAAAGCATGTGTAAGAGCAGCAGGCAAGCTGGGTGTAGCTGGTATGCGGAGATGAAATTGTTTCTAGAAGGACATTGTTCCACCGCTGAGGGAATTGAGAATCGCAATTTTAAAATTTGATGGTGTGACCTTGTATGTAGGCTCCACTGACTCATTGGCAGATCTGACGTGGGTTTCTCCTGCCAGTGGTGCCACAATACCATCAGGATCTTCGAGGCGTCGCAGTAAATCTAGGTTTTCTGTCTCTACTGCCCCCCCGCCCCCCCTTCTAGCCCCAGTCGGAGACGCCGGCGGTGGACCGCAGCCGATGCTTCTCCGTTGCCGTCTTCTTCTTATCACGCTGGGAGCGGAAGAAACATTGCCCCGCGTCGCAGATCTAATTTCCATCTTGTCTGCTGTCGCAATGCGGCTGAATAATGTATTCTTTCTCCGGGAACGAGGAAAAGATTTCGACTACATCGGCCCCAATTCTTTTCCAGCTCAGAAGCCGCGGTGTCTAGTTCTTTTCGAGAAAAATTCCCTCAGATTAACTTTTTTTCATTTCCTTTGATATTACCTAAAACGCCTGTGCTGATTTGTCGACTTGCATTCACGGATATCCCGCAAAGAAAAATCTGTTCACCATAAATATTTTTGTAATTTACATGCAGAAGCATAGAGGTTTTGAGACGAGAAAGTGATAAGACAGTAAACCATTCTTACGTCGTCCATAAAATAAGTAAGAGCAAAAAATTTAGGTCTAAAGCGACTTAATGCAAATTCTTTGCCGAAATCGGAGCGGAGTCTTAAATCACTTGGAGAGATGTTGGACAGGACACAGTCCGGTCTTTGCCTGAAGCTATTTGGGCCAAGAACAGTTTTTGACGTCATTCTCATTTCTGTTTCTCCCCGCTGCCATTCAGGAAAAAGAGGCACTCCGTGTATGATACACTCCTGGAAATTGAAATAAGAACACCGTGAATTCATTGTCCCAGGAAGGGGAAACTTTATTGACACATTCCTGGGGTCAGATACATCACATGATCACACTGACAGAACCACAGGCACATAGACACAGGCAACAGATCATGCACAATGTCGCCACTAGTACAGTGTATATCCACCTTTCGCAGCAATGCAGGCTGCTATTCTCCCATGGAGACGATCGTAGAGATGCTGGATGTAGTCCTGTGGAACGGCTTGCCATGCCATTTCCACCTGGCGCCTCAGTTGGACCAGCGTTCGTGCTGGACGTGCAGACCGCGTGAGACGACGCTTCATCCAGTCCCAAACATGCTCAATGGGGGACAGATCCGGAGATCTTGCTGGCCAGGGTAGTTGACTTACACCTTCTAGAGCACGTTGGGTGGCACGGGATACATGCGGACGTGCATTGTCCTGTTGGAACAGCAAGTTCCCTTGCCGGTCTAGGAATGGTAGAACGATGGGTTCGATGACGGTTTGGATGTACCGTGCACTATTCAGTGTCCCCTCGACGATCACCAGTGGTGTACGGCCAGTGTAGGAGATCGCTCCCCACACCATGATGCCGGGTGTTGGCCCTGTGTGCCTCGATCGTATGCAGTCCTGATTGTGGCGCTCACCTGCTCGGCGCCAAACACGCATACGACCATCATTGGCACCAAGGCAGAAGCGACTCTCATCGCTGAAGACGACACGTCTCCATTCGTCCCTCCATTCACGCCTGTCGCGACACCACTGGAGGCGGGCTGCACGATGTTGGGGCGTGAGCGGAAGACGGCCTAACGGTGTGCGGGACCGTAGCCCAGCTTCATGGAGACGGTTGCGAATGGTCCTCACCGATACCCCAGGAGCAACAGTGTTCCTAATTTGCTGGGAAGTGGCGGTGCGGTCCCCTACGGCATTGCGTAGGATCCTACGGTCTTGGCGTGCATCCGTGCGTCGCTGCGGTCCGGTCCCAGGTCGACGGGCACGTGCACCTTCCGCCGACCACTGGCGACAACATCGATGTACTGTGGAGACCTCACGCCCCACGTGTTGAGCAATTCGGCGGTACGTCCATCCGGCCTCCCGCATGCCCACTATACGCCCTCGCTCAAAGTCCGTCAACTGCACATACGGTTCACGTCCACGCTGTCGCGGCATGCTACCAGTGTTCAAGACTGCGATGGAGCTCCGTATGCCACGGCAAACTGGCTGACACTGACGGCGGCGGTGCACAAATGCTGCGCAGCTAGCGCCATTCGACGGCCAACACCGCGGTTCCTGGTGTGTCCGCTGTGCCGTGCGTGTGATAATTGCTTGTACAGCCCTCTCGCAGTGTCCGGAGCAAGTATGGTGGGTCTGACACACCGGTGTCAATGTGTTCTTTTTTCCATTTCCAGGAGTGTAGTTCCAATCCCTTGGCTGAGTGGCCACCACAGCGCTCACTGGCCGTGTTCGACTGTTGGTACTGCCACGTTTTTTATTTTTATTTTTATTTTTTTCCCTCTGTGGGTGGAATTGGGCTGGTTTCAGCTCAGCCTAGTGAAGCCAGCTGAGGAGCTACTGGAGTGAGCAGTAGTGGCACCCGGTCTGCTAACCGGACAACAGTAAAGAGAGCGGTATGCTGATCTCAACCCCTTCATACCGAATCTTGATGACGAGGTTGGCTAATGATGACACGACCTCCTGTCAGACCCCATTCACCCGTCTGTAGCAAGAATGGCAGTGCTTTCCAAGTTAGAAACGATAGCATGATATGGAGATAGCTAACAAATTAGACATGATAGCGTCATATTTTCAAAAGTGTGACGAGACAGATTTGTTACCCAGATTCGAGACACAGCTTCAGCAGTCCTATATACAGGACTTTTAATTTACTAACTGTGCAATTACTGCAATGCACAAAATCTGTAACAGTTGAGAGGCACCCACATGCCTTGCTCATACTGTGGCATCAAGCAGTCAGGCCTGCAAGATGAGTGGTCTGCTAAGCGAGTGGATTCATTCTTATCTGTCGAGTAACATGAACTCTAGTTCGCAGGTTCGCACCTTGCCTCGGGCATGGATGTGTGTGATGTCCTTAGGTTGGTTAGGTTTAAGTAGTTCTAAGTTCTAGGGGACTAATGACCTCAGATGTTAAGTCCCATAGTGCTCAGAGCCGTTTGAATTTTAGTCTTTGTTTTCTGTCTGTTACTCTCACAGAATGCTGTTCGTTGAAGGTACCACATGGTGCCAACATTGTAATTAATCTTGTTAACTAGTATTCTCTCTGACTTAACCAAAGACTCTTTTAGAGATTCTGTTCTGTTGTATGAGGCTCTTTGATCATCCGAGGTTATATAGGCCTGAGATGATAACTACCAGGAATGTATGTGCATTCTCTCTAAGCTTTTAGAGACATCATCGAAGTCTTGTTATTTTATATATTTTGCATATGTAACTTATCGAAACTTTTCAAGATATTTTCAAAATCATTGTTATATTTGGTATATGAAAGTGTCTTCGATTATAAATACACGTTTTTAAACCAATAGATGTTATAATTTTGTAAGCACTGTATATGATATCGATATTCAGAGGCACAAGTAATTCTTCGATTTTTCTGCGCATGTTGAATATGGTGTTCCTGTTTGTTCAGTCTTGCAGTTGATACTTGATGAAACAACTGAAACAGTGAAATATAAATATTATTTTATACAGCTGGTGGCAAGTAAAAAAGCTATTCTATAACTATCCCACCACTGTACCCAGTTACCTACATAAATTATAATCAGATCAATGCCATTGTGCATCTGACTATCCTAAGTGTTTACACACAATGAATAACATTGCAGACAGTGGAACTGAAATATAGAGATTTAATTTCTTCCAGTTTTACATGACTCATAAACCATTTCAGAGGTCTATGGTACAAGCCAATAGTTGGGAAATGGGGGCATGGGTGCAATGTTGATATGAAATTGATATCCAGATTAATTAAATTGATCAATTAATTCCCCCCACCACGCCCACCCATAACCCCTAAGACACCAACCCCCACTCCCTTCCATCCACCCCACCCTCCCTGTCCCACTCCCCTTCATGATGTACACAACTGGGCAGAATTTCGAATTTCGGCGGAAAATTCGAATTTTGGCTAGAATTTAGAATTTTGATGGCAACCTCTTTATCCCAGGGCTGTGCTGATATCCCTCCCATTCCCCCCCCTCCCCCCCCCCCCCAACACGTGGAAATTGTTCAGATGCAGGAGAGGAAGATTAGGTTAGAATAATTTTTATTTTGGCCTGGAAAGATAGGTCTGGAAAGATAGGTCCTAAATACATAATTATCACTAAGATTCGGCTAATTACACAACCATATGCATAGCAGTACACACGGACGGCCTAAAATCGCAATACAGCTCTAAAACTGATGATACCATACTACCGGTGTTATCCTACTGCGAAAAAATTTCACGGCCTGTCCCTGTGGCCGAGTGGTTCTAGGCGCTTCAGTCGCTGCTACAGTCGCAGGTACGAATCCTGCCTTAGGCATGGATGTGTGTGATGTCATTAGGTTACTTAGGTTTAAGTAGTTCTAAGTCTAGGAGACTGATGACCTCGGATGTTATGTCCCATAGTGCTTAGAGCCATTTGAACCATTTTTGAAATAAATTCGCTATACCACGTGAAAGTAGTGACATACACATCCAAACTCAGCCCTTCACCTACAAGCTGGTGGGAAAAAGACAGGAGTGTAAGGTACTATATTCTTTTTGGCTGGAAATATGATCAAGTGAAGAGATGCTGGTGCTGGATGGAGTGTATTAGTGCCTGTAAGCATGCAGCTGAGGACAGTATCTGTCACTGTTTGATGTCAGAGTTTGCCACAGACACCCGATCAAAAAGCGTCCTCCCGCCCAGGTAACCGAAGTCAATACATGCTACAACTGATGAAAAAATGCATCAAAGTTCTAATTACATTTCGAAATTATAGTGAAAAAACCAGCCCGCGTAATGAATGGGTCATAATGCTACATATTTACTGGGGAAAATCATCACCCCCAAAAGACTGCTGAGGGGGCGGTAGTTGAATGTGTGCTCTCCTCGAGAGGGGCTCACAAACTGCTGAAAATCGAGTCCCTCTTACCTTCGCTCATCCCTCCCCTTCCTCCCTCCATCTGTCGACCTACGGAGACGAGACAGGCTTTTGCAAATAGCCAGCTGCTCCACTATGCTTTGCACTCTACCGCCGTTCTGCCTTCACCGTGCTCACTAATCGCCACTATGCGATGCTCCCTCACCAACACAATAGCATGTAAAGTCAATTAAACAGAAGGAGGTCAATGGACGGCCAACGAAAGAGCACTTGTTTGCCTAAAATATAGCGACGCAGCCCCCACACGCCGCCCCCTGGTCAGTTGTGTCTGGAGACCAGCCATAGTAGACACGTCCACCTAACCCCAGAAGCCCACGGTTGTGCAACGGAGAACAATTGTAAATGCAACTCTTCCTTGCAATCTGTTAAACTGATTTCTCAGAAAGAATAAACCCCTCAACAACGAAATTCACAAACATGCTAATGATTGCTTTCTCACACTGCTAGCAGCTGCACCGAGCGCTTTGATCTTTTTCTACATCCCACTGCCACCCCTCTGTGGTCACTGGTCTCACCAGGCCTTCCGCTATCCTCCGCGGTCACTCTCGGTACACAGCCTGCCTTGAGGCGACAGTCCTTCGCCAGCACTCTCCAGCCCTTCGTCGAAGTGCGGCTGTGTCTGGTGGCCACCGACAGTACACTCATCCCCCCACACCCCACCACGCACACCCTTCTGGAATGGAGAACATTTTTTTTCTTTTCTTTTTCATAATGCGGGGCCACAGTCATAATATATTTCTGTAAAATCAGTCTCGCCATTAGACTGTTGTTTATTTACAGTGTTACATTTACACTTAAACAATCATGATTTCGCCTTTAAAGTGCCATTATCAAGGGTTTTAAGTGTTATAAATTGACTAAGATGGCATACTGTCGTATTAAAATACACTATTAGACACATTGTCTAAGACAATGTACTCTAACAATGATGCTGGAAGCAGATGCATGCTGTTCATCAGGGGATGAAATCCGTGAACTTGACTCATTTTCAATTGCTGTGCCACTATCGTATGTCACAACTGTATCGTCTTCTTCAGGATCAGTTTCATCATCTTCAATTGCTTCATTCATTATAGCTGACACCTCTTCGTCTGTGAGAAACCTCTGATACTGACGAGACATTAAGTTAGAACTTCACTCCAACAAAATGATGTATTACACAAATGAAACAAATGCTGTGGGAAATTTTTGCCCCCACCCCCATGTAGTGGTGCTAGGATTTAAATTGATCATGAGAGTCACTTTCTTTCAGTAGTCAGATTCCACTCACCAGGTAGGTCAAAGGGGAATGCATGGACGGAAGGTGATGTTCTTTTCAAGGAACACTACTGAGAAACGACATTAGAAGCTGCCCACAAAGGGATTCTGCAGCATACAATATAAATTTCACATTAGGCCATCGCTATTAAAAATACAGTCATAATGACTGTGTTGCCGTCACCCAGCATAAAAAGTGGTCTTGAGTTTACAGACACACACGGCTCACTGATAGCATTGCGATTTCTGGTAGAAAGGCTGTCTGTGATTTGGAATCAATTCTCTTGATTCAACCACATACTTGCATTGGATCCTGTAGAGACATCCTGTAATGATTACAGCACTGGTGAATCATATCGTGCCACACTCTTATATGTCGACATTCGCCATCTTTTTCAAACCTGTCTGCTAAGAATTCCATATATCATAACCTCCAGTGCTGTTTTTTAGGCAGTCCCCCTGCATCTCGTAACTGCTCCTCAGTCTCTGTCCCGCCCTCGCTGTAGCTTGGTGCACGTGATCATCCCAATTTAAGTTGGCCCTGAACAGAGGTTGGAAAGTACTATATTTAAGACCATCTGCATGCCGTGAGGAAACCCAATGAGTTGAGGAGACAGGACCGCATTTTGACCCCTCAGTGGAAATGGGAACAGTTTGTCATAGCTCCGCCAACCGTGTACAATGTTTAAGGCCAACGTCAAACTAAGCTTTCCCATGCAACAAGAGGTAGTAGAAAAGATAGTATGAGCAGTTACGGATGTGTTTCTTGTTGCAAAAATTACAAAGACTCCAAATCATAAAGGTCATGGAAGAATGATGAGGATTTTGCTACTGCATTGTGATACATCTCCAGACTACATACAGGTACTGATGTCCCAAGGAGATCGGCGTCCCTCATGGTGCATTCACGTGTATCACCCAATCTTTCTCTCCAACCTTCATATTTTGTACCATTCAACAGAGAAAACCTAAGAACTATTGAAGCTCCGCTAAAATCGTCTGTTAGAGAACTTGATAACATATTATCACGTCCCTGTCTTCTGTTATATCTGAAACAAATACAGTCCACTTCCTGGCCATATGTGGCGATCCTATTAAATACACTCCTGGAAATGGAAAAAAGAACACACTGACACCGGTGTGTCAGACCCACCATACTTGCTCCGGACACTGCGAGAGGGCTGTACAAGCAATGATCACACGCACGGCACAGCGGACACACCAGGAACCGCGGTGTTGGCCGTCGAATGGCGCTAGCTGCGCAGCATTTGTGCACCGCCGCCGTCAGTGTCAGCCAGTTTGCCGTGGCATACGGAGCTCCATCGCAGTCTTGAACACTGGTAGCATGCCGCGACAGCGTGGACGTGAACCGTATGTGCAGTTGACGGACTTTGAGCGAGGGCGTATAGTGGGCATGCGGGAGGCCGGGTGGACGTACCGCCGAATTGCTCAACACGTGGGGCGTGAGGTCTCCACAGTACATCGATGTTGTCGCCAGTGGTCGGCGGAAGGTGCACGTGCCCGTCGACCTGGGACCGGACCGCAGCGACGCACGGATGCACGCCAAGACCGTAGGATCCTACGCAGTGCCGTAGGGGACCGCACCGCCACTTCCCAGCAAATTAGGGACACTGTTGCTCCTGGGGTATCGGCGAGGACCATTCGCAACCGTCTCCATGAAGCTGGGCTACGGTCCCGCACACCGTTAAGCCGTCTTCCGCTCACGCCCCAACATCGTGCAGCCCGCCTCCAGTGGTGTCGCGACAGGCGTGAATGGAGGGACGAATGGAGACGTGTCGTCTTCAGCGATGAGAGTCGCTTCTGCCTTGGTGCCAATGATGGTCGTATGCGTGTTTGGCGCCGTGCAGGTGAGCGCCACAATCAGGACTGCATACGACCGAGGCACACAGGGCCAACACCCGGCATCATGGTGTGGGGAGCCATCTCCTACACTGGTCGTACACCACTGGTGATCGTCGAGGGGAGACTGAATAGTGCACGGTACATCCAAACCGTCATCGAACCCATCGTTCTACCATTCCTAGACCGGCAAGGGAACTTGCTGTTCCAACAGGACAATGCACGTCCGCATGTATCCCGTGCCACCCAACGTGCTCTAGAAGGTGTAAGTCAACTACCCTGGCCAGCAAGATCTCCGGATCTGTCCCCCATTGAGCATGTTTGGGACTGGATGAAGCGTCGTCTCACGCGGTCTGCACGTCCAGCACGAACGCTGGTCCAACTGAGGCGCCAGGTGGAAATGGCATGGCAAGCCGTTCCACAGGACTACATCCAGCATCTCTACGATCGTCTCCATGGGAGAATAGCAGCCTGCATTGCTGCGAAAGGTGGATATACACTGTACTAATGCCGACATTGTGCATGCTCTGTTGCCTGTGTCTATGTGCCTGTGGTTCTGTCAGTGTGATCATGTGATGTATCTGACCCCAGGAATGTGTCAATAAAGTTTCCCCTTCCTGGGACAATGAATTCACGGTGTTCTTATTTCAATTTCCAGGAGTGTATGTAGGTATTGGTTCACTGTGGCACGTGGCTCATGATCGAAGTCGCTTCCACAGATCGGTGTAAGGTTTTATCACCTGTATTGTAGGAGGACCATATCCAGCACACTATCAATCACATCAGAGTGTTCCTTTATTTTTCCTTCGTAAGCAGATTAATTCACTGTTTTTTTCGGTTGTAACACATCGAATCAATGTACACCTCCATACACTTTGTATTTTCAACAGTGGCTTAGAGGTCTGTGTCAGCTGTTGCTAAACTGACATTAACTCGTTTCGATCCTTTGGTTCTCACATAAAGCTAAACATCGCATGGCATAAACTACACAGATAGCACAACACACATGTTGGTAGAAATAAAACACAGAGGCAATGTTTTTCATGACAAAAATATTGAAGACATCGCAGCAAATGCAAGCTGAAGAGTTTGTGGTATTGTAGAGCGCTTCCAACAGCTATTCGAAGGTGATGACCTGTATGGTTAATCTCATCTTCCTCATTGAAAGGGTAGCGGATGTCTCGGTTTTCCATTTCGAAAAGCGTTAATCGCTTATTTTGCATCATGTACATGATAACTGTTCCGGTGTTGACCATCACCGGAAGGTGTCGTTGACAGCACACACAAGGAAGTACAAATAAAAAGAGGTACTGGTATCTTATTGGTGAAGAAAATAATAAAAAGGACGTAAAATCATGTGGAGTGCATCGCAGTATATGGAAACAGGACGATTCTGCACCGTTGAAGAACGCTTCCAAAGAACTGTGCGAAGTTAATGACCTCTACATTTATTCCCATGATCCACGGCAGCAAGTAGCAGAAACCAGTGTCCCGCCAAGGCTCCCTCCATCTCAGCCGAGTGGTGTCAATCAATCATTATGCGGTAATCAACAGCATACCCATTGCACACTTGGGATGAGAAAGATACCGTTGATATGGGACTATGTACTGTAATAGATACTGCGAGACCAATTTTGGCATTTTGACCTGTTGTTCCGTAATTTCAGCATCAGTCAGTGACATGCTAGAACGCTTCCCAACTTCTGCACCATCGGTAAATCACCCTCCACTTCTTTGCAAGTACCATATACTAGACTGAGAATGCAGCTAGATGACTGTGCAGTACATTCAGTTGACCGTATACTCCAAAGTATACCAGACAGCGTCCTGTACCGATGCAAAGAGATAATCTACATTTTTCCAGCACATCGATCATAGTGCAGAATTTACGAGTACAAATGGCCATCTTTGCCTGGGTAGATGGGCCCCACAGAGTATTGTGGCATTCGTAGGATAAAGTAGGAGATTGACATATCCCTGCCACATTGCACTTGACCAATTCTTCCAGCAACACTAATCTTATCCACGTCACCCATCCAGAAGCACAAGATCTCCCCAGAAGAATCACACCTCTTACTGCTGTGTAGTAGACGTAAGAGTGTTTCATTGGTATGGCAGACAGTTAAGAAGAAACCTGTAGTTTATACGTGATGGAGGTCCACGCATATGGATTTTAAAACATTTCACGTAAATCAACCGTGCAATCATTTCTGAAGCATTATTCCACTGTCCAAAGTAAGTAAAATTAAGGAACTGGCATGAGAGAAATGATTATAGAGCATAAACGCACACTCCGCACCTAGAAATGATAAATTGTTAAAGCCATACAGTCTCCGAAGTCTAGAGAATGTTGTTTCATCTCTTAGGAAATTAATGGATTTTATGCGTCTTTTTAAGTCAGAAACGTACATATCCTCAATCACACTTCCCATGTCAGTCGTGCATGTCATTAGTAATAGTAGTAGTTTCGGTTTTGATGGATGTGGCTGTGTCTCACTTGGAAACAGAGTGAAGGAAAACCGGATTGAATATTTTTAGTAACTGATACATTGAGGTATCATACACACACCGCTGCAGGAAAATGCACACAAAGAAGCAGAAACTTTTTACGAGGGAGTAAGCACCACGATCAGTAGACAAAGGAGATGCAGCAGTCTTATCGCTGTTTACAATAGCATCACCATAGCTCTGGTAGTACTCCTCTTGCACAAAGAAGTCCTGGTCTCATGTTAGACAGTATTGATCATGTGTAGAATAATGCAGAAATTTCATCATAACACCACACCAATCGGCTACACCCCCCTCATAGTAGTAAAGGTGATGTATGTTACATCGATCCACTCTCCCACAGGACGCTCTAGGAATGGCTTAAGTCTGATAAACGCTATGGTTATTTTGTTTAATACTGAAGAACAACTGTTTCTGAGAACCATCCGTAATTCGTAAATATATATATATTTGACCCCACCTGTGAGAGCACAGTTATGGATCGGGATGTATTTGTTTCTCCTGCTTTAATATAGCACATCTGTGTAATACATATATCGCCTTTGTTGGAGTATGTGTTACGAAAACCCACGCAGTTTACAGGGGGAAGGTTAAAAGTGAATGCAGCCGGAGCATAATTTTTAAGCTTTTCTCGGTTTTGAGTGACCGGAACTCCCCAAACCCTCTTGATTTCCTCGTATTTCGTGGTATTTCTCTCTAATTTTATGTATTCCGTGCCAGTTTAAGTAATTTTCGAGTTTTTTCGTAGTTTTACAAATTTCGTCCTATTTCCCTCAGTTTTGCGTATTTCCCCATAAAATTGTCGTAATTATAGCAGGTTTTCGTCGATTCTTATGGATTTTATATTTTTTCATGTTTTTTTTTATATTTTATCTTAGGTGTATGGTCATATTGCAGGCATGTCCAGGCGAAAAACCTAAGAATTCCCCTCTTCCTGGTGATCTACATACACGTATTTTGTACAGAAAGGTCATGAAAAGTATAGTAACACTCTCCTCATAGCTAGATGACACTCAGTGAGTGGTGGAGATTGGAGACTCGTTATCTTCTAACAAATCAGTGTACTGCTATGGCACATCAGAGAGCATGTCTGCAGAAAGATGTAGTGATGCACTTGATGGTAACTCAAAGTCTGACTCAATTCTACACGTTCGTCTGACTTCCACTCTATCTTGTAGGGATCTGCAACACCAAGTTGACATGTGTACAGAGGTGTTTTCTGCGATGCTCTGATATTCTTTTTCCCTGTAAGTATATCCTTTTATCGCTTACCAAATGAGATTTGCTACGTTTGTTTACATCGTCAAACTATGATACGCCTCCACAATCACGTCAGGACATCTGAAAACTGTAGGTTTGAGGCATTTTGTAATCACGTTAGTAAGTTATTCGTTAGTTGACAGTGTGTCGAATGTACATAGCATCCACGATCATCAGAGTTTCACCCGCCCAGTAGCTAGAGAGTTCGCACCACATGCAGCTGTATTTATAGGCAAAGACAGCAATTTATAGCAAATCACACATACATTGGTAATACACAAAGAGACTGTGCATGCATACAACCAATCGCGAAGTCTCGATTTCAACCGATTGTACGCTATTTTCGACAGTGCGAAAAACTCTTTGGAAAGCGATTCTGTAGGGGGTGTAAGCACACTTAAACATGCTGCTAAAGAATATAACATCTTTGATGCTTCCAGAATGAGGAGAGCTTCTGTAAAGTTTGGAAGGTAGGAGACGAGGTACTGACAGAAGTAAAGCTGTGGGTACCGGGCATGTGTCGTGCTTCGGTAGCTCAGTTGGTAGAGCACTTGCCCGCGAAAGGCAAAGGTCCCGAGTTCGAGTCTCGGTCGGGCACATAGTTTTAATCTGCCAGGAAGTTTCATCTTTGATGCATGTTTATTACCAATATTTTGTAACAATATTGTCGAGATTCGCCAGTAGTATAAACAAACCATGGCCTCCTGCTGTGCCTATCACGCCTACTTATTTACTCTTAAGGATCCACGATGATGGACAGTTTCCATGTGTTAGGGAGTTCACTTGCACTTTTCATCCAGTAGAACCATGGTTCCAGTCCCAGAAAGGGCACCACCATTTTTAATTTCCTGTCAATTCCCAGTGCCTCTGGGGGTATACTTGTGTCAGGCGTGTGCACTTGGGCCCTGCATCCAGAAGGACAAGATTTCGAGTTTCTGGGTAGGGTTGGGGTGGGATGTCAGCAAAGCACTGAGACTAAAAAATTCCCACCAAAACTCGAAATTCTCGATAATTGGGCAAGTGGGGGAGGATGTGCGGGAAGGTGGGGAGAGGGGGAGGGACTGGGGCCCACGTGCACGATGAGAAAAACACATGATGTTATTCGTGGGTGTGCGTGGGCGTGGGGTGCAGGTGGGCGTGGTCAGGGGGCGGGGAATTAATTGATCAATTTAATTAATTTAGATATCAATTTGATATCAAACTACACCCATGTCCCCATCTCACTACTACTCATGGCGAAAGTGGCATCCCAGGAAAGGTTATCTAAATACGAAAAGGAGTGTGGTTCACTTTTAAGCTGTGTACTCTATACAACTTCCATTTCCTTGAGATATGCAGCAGCCTTTCTCGTCCTCATTCATACATATAAATGAGTTGAAAATATAAATATGGGTAAAACTGAGTGGTCTGTTTTATTTGTTACACATCCTTTTGTATGATCTCTTGCAATTCCTATTTGAAACACTTTCTTTATGTCTCCAATTTTTGATGCAGTTTTTTGGATTCGTTTTTTGTGTGCCTGGTTTTCTTCTCAAAAACTCAACATCTGCTGTCTGCAATCTATTTATTTTGTCTTCGACTGTAATCCATAATTTCATATTACTCTAGCCAAGAGCTCATGAGCTATTATTGTTTGGTCTCTACTTCTTTTATTCCTATTAACGTCTGAATTTGGAATTGCATTGAATTTAAACCTGTCAGTAGCACACAGCAAGCTGTTTCTGATCGTCTACATGATTAACTTGGAATTCACATTTAAGTGTGTGGCAGAGGGTACCCAGTGCCATTTTGAGATTATTCATCTAGCTTTCCATGCTAAAGTATTACCTGTGAGAAATGAACACATAAATCATCTCTACATTGTGATTAAAATTCTTCTGGGTGTTATGCCGCGTCATTGCTAAAAACTAATAACAATAACAAATCTGTACATTGTTAGATTTCTCTGTTATTGTCACGATAGTTATTTGTCACCTCCTTTGGCGGAGTAAACTAAATATTTTCGCAGATGAAGGAGAATTTAGTGACAGTAATTTCGTGAAATCATCTCGCTGCAACGAAAAATTCAGTGAGTGTCACCCAAACTCGCTTATCATATCCGTGATATTGTCTCTTCTCTTTCGAAATAATACAGACCGATACGCGATTATTTAAGCTTCCTGTAAGGCATCATCTCCCCCCCCCCCCAATTCCACCCCCCTACTCCCCCCCCCCCAATCAACCATGGACCTGGCTGTTGGTGGGGACGCTCGCGTGCCTCAGCGATACAGATAGACGTACAGTAGGTGCAGCCACGATGGAGTGGTGTCTGTTGAGAGGCCAGAAGAACGTGTTGTTCCTGAAGAGGGGCAGCAGTCTATTAAATAGTTGCAGGGGCAACAGTCTGGATGACTGACTGATTTGATATTTTGATATCAACCAAGACGGCCTTGCTGCCCTGGTACTGCAAAGCAAGGGGAAACTACAGCCGTAATTTTTCCTAAGGACATGCAGCTTTACTGTATGGTTAAATGATGATGGCATCCTCTTGGGTAAAATATTCCGTAGGTGAAATAGCCCCCCATTCGGGTCTCTGGGTGGGGACTACTCAGGAGGATGTCGTTATCAGGAGAAACAAAACTGGCGTTTTCCGATTCGGAGCGTGGAATATCAAATCCCTTAATCAGAAAGGTAGGTTAGAAAATTTGTAAACGGAAATGGTCAGGTTTAAATCCGATGTGGTGGAAATAGGTGAAGTTAGGTGGCATGAGGAACCAGACTTATAGTCAGATCAATACAGGGTTGTAAATACAAAATCAAGTATGGGTAATGCAGTAAAAAATTAGGAACGCGGTTAAGCTACTACGAAAAGCATATCATCATCATCATCATTTAAGACTGATTATGCCTTTCAGCGTTCAGTCTGGAGCATAGCCCCCCTTATACAGTTCCTCCATGATCCCCTATTCAGTGCTAACATTGGTGCCTCTTCTGATCTTAAACCTATTGCTTCAAAATCATTCTTAACCGAATCCAGGTACCTTCTCCTTGGTCTGCCCCGACTACTCCTACCCTCTACTGCTGAATCCATGAGTCTCTTGGGTAACCTTGCTTCTCCCATGCGTGTAACATGACCCCACCATCTAAGCCTGTTCGCCCTGACTGCTACATCTATAGAGTTCATTCCCAGTTTTTCTTTGATTTCCTCATTGTGGACACCCTCCTGCCATTGTTCCCATCTACTAGCACCTGCAATCACCCTAGCTACTTTCATATCCGTAATCTCAACCTTGTTGATAAGGTAACCTGAATCCACCCAGCTTTCGCTCCCATACAACAAAGTTGGTCGAAAGATTGAACGGTGCACAGATAACTTTGTCTTGGTATTGACTTCCTTCTTGCAGAAGAGAGTAGATCGTAGTGGAGCGCTCACTGCATTAGCTTTGCTACACCTCGCTTCCAGTTCTTTCACTATGTTGCCATCCAGTGAGAATATGCATCCTAAGTACTTGAAACCGTCCACCTGTTCTAACTTTGTTCCTCCTATTTGGCACTCAATCCGTTTATATTTCTTTCCCACTGACATTACTTTCGTTTTGGAGATGCTAATCTTCATACCATAGTCCTTACATTTCTGATCTAGCTCTGAAATTTTACTTTGCAAACTTTCAGTCGAATCTGCCATCACAACTAAGTCATCCGCATATGCAAGACTGCTTATTTTGTGTCCACATATCTTAATCTCACCCAGCCAGTCTATTGTTTTCAACATATGATCCATAAATAATACGAACAACAGTGGAGACAGGTTGCAGCCTTGTCTTACCCCTGAAACTACTCTGAACCATGAACTCAATTGACCGTCAACTCTAACTGCTGCCTGACTAGCCATGTAAAGACCTTTAATTGCTAGCAAAAGTTTGCCTCCTATTCCATAATCTTGTAGAACAGACAATAACTTCCTCCTAGGAACCCGGTCATATGCCTTTTCTAGATCTATAAAGCATAGATACAATTCCCTGTTCCACTCATAACACTTCTCCATTATTTGCCGTAAGCTAAAGATATGGTCCTGACAACCTCTAAGAGGCCTAAACCCACACTGATTTTCATCCAATTGGTCCTCAACTAATACTCGCACTTTCCTTTCAACAATACCTGAGAGGATTTTACCCACAACGCTGATTAAAGAGATACCTCTGTAGTTGTTACAATCTTTTCTGTTTCCATGTTTAAAGATTGGTGTGATTACTGCTTTTGTCCAGTCTGATGGAACCTGTCCCGACTCCCAGGCCATTTCAATTATCCTGTGTAGCCATTTAAGACCTGACATTCCACTGTATTTGATGAGTTCCGACTTAATTTCATCCACCCCAGCCGCTTTATTGCACTGCAATCTATTGACCATTTTTTCCACTTCCTCAAATGTGATCTTATTTCCATCAACATTCCTATCCCATTCTACCTCGAAATCTGAAACATCACTGATCGCATTTTCACCTACATTGAGCAACTCTTCAAAATATTCCCTCCATCTGCCCAAGGCATCCACAGGATTCACCAGCAGTTTTCCTGACCTGTCCAAAATACTTGTCATTTCCTTCTTACCTCCCTTTCGAAAACTGCTAATTACACTCCAGAATGGTTTTCCAGCAGCTTGACCCATAGTCTCCAACCTTTTTCCAAAGCCTTTCCACGATTTCTTCTTGGATGCTGCAATTATCTGTTTGGCTTTGTTTCTTTCTTCAACATAACTTTCTCTGTCTACCTGGGTTCTGGTATGTAGCCATTTTTGATACGCCTTCTTTTTCCTTTTACAGGCTGCCTTGACTGTATCAATCCACCAAGCTGTTTGCTTCATCCTACTTTTACACACTACTATTCCAAGACATTCTTTAGCCACTTCTAGTACTGTGTCCCTGTACCTTGTCCATTCCTTTTCCAATGACTTTTATTGACTATATTCAACTAACTGGTACCTTTCTGAGATCGCTGTTATGTACTTGTGCCTGATTTCCTTATCCTGAAGTTTCTCCACTCATATCCTTCTACATATGGACCTGACATCCTGCACTTTCGGCCTCACAATCCCAATCTCACTGCAGGTTAAATAATGATCAGTGTCATCAAAGAATCCCCTGAATACACGTGTGTCCCTCACAGCCTTCCTGAATTCCTGATCTGTTATTATATAGTCAATGACAGATCTGGTTCCCCTGCCTTCCCAAGTATACCAGTGAATGTTCTTATGTTTAAAAAAGGAGTTTGTGATTACTAAGCCCATACTGGCACAGAAATCCAAGAGTTGTTTCCCGTTCCTGTTGGCCTCCATATCCTCTCCAAATTTACCCATAACCTTTTCATACCCTTCTGTTCGATTTCCAATCCTGGCGTTAAAATCACCCATGAGCAGAACACTGTCCTTGTCCTTTACTCTAACAACTACATCACTGAGTGCCTCATAAAAACTATCCATCTTGTCTTGATCTGTCCCTTCACAATGCGAATATACTGACACAATCCTAATTTTCTTGCTAGACACTGTCTATCCACATCAGTCGTTCGTTTACATACCTTATTGCAACTACGCTGGGTTCCATATCTTTCCTGATGTAAAGCTCTACACACCATTGTGCTAATCCTGCTTTGACTCCTGACAGGTAGACCTTGTATTCTTCCACTTCCTCTTCTTTCTCACCCCTTACCCGAATGTCACTAACAGCTAAAACGTCCAGCCCCATCTTACTTGCAGCCTCTGCCAGCTCTACCTTCATCCCAGAGTAGCCCCCATTGATATTAATAGCTCCCCATCTCATTACCATTTGCTTGCCAAGTCGTATCTTAGGAGTCCCTGGTTTGTCAGTTAGAGGTGGGACTCCGTCACCTCCAAAGGTCCTAGGCATTTTGCTCTGATTGTTGCCAGCATCATATTTAATGTACCAGGGAAGCAGGTTGCTAGCCTTACTTGCCCCGAGTCCCATTGGGTTTTACCCCTAACGGCTGAGGGACTAACCGGTGGATTTGGTAGTCTTTGCCGTATGAGAACAAAGGTGGCCACGACTCAGAATATGTCCGAGATGCCCAGCCTTATTCCAAAGTAACTGGTATCCCGACTGTCGGGACCACTTACTTGGCCACTCATACGTTGCCCGTGGTTCATGAACTGGGACATGACTACAGGAACCCACACCATGAACCACATTGTGGTGAACGCATTATTGCGGCCAAGATAGAAACGAAGCCCACGCCTACGAGAGCAGTTCAAGTTTATATGACAACTACTTCCGCAGATGATGAAGAGTTTGGAGAAATGTATGACGCGATAAAAGGAATAATTCAGATATTTAAGGGAGACGAAAGTTTAATATTCATGGGGGACTGGTATTCGATAGTGGGAAAAGGAAGTGGAGGAAAAGTAGTAAGTGAATTTGGTAGGGAGTAAGGAATAAAAGAGGAAGCCGGCTGGTAGAATTTTGCATAGTCCACAACTTAATCATAGCTAACGCTTGGTTTAAGAGTAACGAAAGAAGGTTGTACACATGAAAGAAGCCTTGAGACACTGGAACGTTTCAGAAAGATTATGTGATAGTCAGACAGAGATTTAGGAACCAGGTTGTAAATTGTAAGACGTTTCCAGGACCAGATGTGGGCTCTGACCAGAATTTATTGGTTATGAACTTTAGATTAAAACTGAAGAAACTACGAAAAGGTAGGAATTTAAGAAGATGGGACCTGGATAAACTAAAAGAGCCAAAGGTTGTAGAGAGTTTCAGATAGAGCATAAGGGAACTATTGACAAGAACAGGGGAAAGAAATACAATAGAAGAAGAATGGGTAGCTTTGAGAGTTGAAATAGTGAAAGCAGCAGAGTATCAAGTAAGTAAAAAGAAAAGACGAGGGCTAGCAGATATCCTTGGGGGACAGAGGTATTGAATTTAATTGATGAAATGAGAAAATATAAAAATGCAGTAAATGAAGCAGGCAAAAAGTAATACAAACGCCTCGCAAATGAGAACGACAGGATGTGCAAAATGGCTAAGCAGGGATGGCTAGAGGACAAATGTAAGGATGTAGAAGCATATATAACTGGGGGTAAGGTAGATACTGGTAAGATAGATACTGCCTACAGGAAAATTGAAGAGACCTTTGGAGGACTGAGAACCAATTGTATTAATATCAAAAGCTCAGATGGAAAACCAGTCCTAAGCAAAGAAGGGAAAACAGAAAGGTGAAAGGAGTATGTAGAGAGTCTATTCACGGGCGATGTACTTGAGGGCAATGTTATGGAAATGGAAGAGGATGTAGATGAAGATGAAATGGGAGATACGACACAGCGTCAAGATTATGACAGATTACTGAAAGGTCTAAGTCGAAACAAGGCCGTGGGAGTAGACAAGCATTCCATTACAACTACTGATAGCCTTGGGTGAGCCAGCCATGACAGAATTCTTCCATTTGGTGAGCTGAGGGAATTAGATTAGGAAATGAGACACTTAAAGTAGTAGACGATACAGGCGAAATAGCCTCAGACGTCAAGAAGAATATAATAATTCCAATCCAAAAGAGAGCAGGTGTTTGTAGGTGTAATTATTACCTAGCTATCGGGTTAATAAGTCACGGGTGCAAAATACTAACACGAATTCTCTACAGACGAATGGATAAACTGGTGGAAGCCGGCCTTGGGGTAGGTCAGTTTGGACTCCATAGAAATGTTGGAACACGCGAGGCAATACTGACCCTACGACTTATCTCAGAAAATAGATTAACGAAAGGCAAACCTACTTTTCTAGCATTTGTAGACTTAGAGAAAGGTTTTGACAATGTTGACTGGAATACTCTCTTTTAAATTCTGAAGGTGGCAGGGGTTAAATACAGGGAGCGAAAGGCTATTTACAATTTGTACAGAAACCAGATGGCAGTTGTAAGAGTCAAGGGACACGAAAGGGAAGCAGTGGTTGGGAAGGGAGTGAGACAGGGTTGTAGCCTATCCCCGAGGTTATTCAATCTGTATATTGAGCAAACAGTAAAGGAAACAAAAGAAAAATTCGGAGTAGGAATTAAAATCAATGGAGAAGAAATAAAGTCTTTGAGGTTCGCTGATGACAATGTAATTCTGTGAGAGACAACAAAGGACCTGGAATAGTAGGTGATCAGAATGGAAAGGAGGCTGTAAGGTGAACATCAAAACACCAAAACGAGGATAATAGAATGTAGTCTAAATTAAATCAGGTGATGCTGAGGGAATTAGATTAGGAAGTGAGACACTTAAAGTAGTAGACGAGTTTTGCTATTTGGGGAGCAAAATAACTGATGATGTTCGAAGTAGGGAGGATATAAAATGTAGACTGGTTATCGCAAGGGAAGCGTTTATGATGAAGAGAAATTTGTTAACATCGAGTATAGATTTATGTGTCAGGAACTCTTTTCTGGAAGTATTGGAATGGAATGTAGCTATGTATGTAAGTGAAAGATGGACGATAAATTGTTTAGACAAGAAGAGTATAGAAGCTTTCGAAACGTGGTGCTACATAATAATGCTGAAAATGTGGTTAATAACAGAACTAATGAGGAGGTACAGAATGGAATTGGGGAGAAGAGGAATTTGTGGCACAACTTGACTACAATAAGGGATCGGTTGGTAGCACACTTTCTGAGGCATCAAGAAATCACCTATTTAGTATTGGAGGGATGCGTGAACGGTAAAAATCATAGACGGAGAGCAAGAGATGAATACACTAAACAGATTTAGAAGGATGTAGGTTGCAGTAGTTTCTTTGAGATGATCAAGCTTGCACAGGATAGAGTAGCATGGAGAGCTACATCGAGCCAGTCTCTGGACTGAAGACCACAACAACAACAACAAAGACATCCATTAATAATGCACGATAGAAATCGCATACCGCGCGCAGAAGTACTGCAGAAGAGGTCGCACCAGCGTTGTACATGCTAGATTTGTTGCAGCTCATACGTTTTCTGCCAATAAAATTTGCCTTTGGTTCAACATCTGTGATGGCTCCAAATCAGTTGAATTGACAACTATCAGATTTTTAAAATTTATCGCTTAGCCGAAATTTAAGGCAATTTTAGTAGATGACATCATGTGTTTAATTGTTCAGAGTCAATTACCCCTTTTTGAATCTTCTAGATGTCTGAATCATTTTTTAATTCTTTTTCATCTTCTATGACTTTACTAAAGGTAAGTGACTCCATCATCTACAAGAAGGCTGTACAGGTCGTCTCCTAAAGCGTTTGTAAAGATTCAGAAATCCAGAGAGCCTATAACGCTTCCTTTTCGTACCCCACATTCATGACACGGTTTCGGTGTAGAAACTTTTAAAACTGTCGCATTTTAAAAGTAACTTTATATTAAGTTTTCAGCATTTAAAACAATCGCTAATTTTGAACATTTTTGTTATTTTAAACCTGGTATGTATGGTTGGTTGGTTAATTTGGGGGAGGGGAGATAATAGGCTGGTCATCGCTCCCATCGGATAACGGAAGGATGGAGAAGGAACTCGGCTGTGCACTTTCAAAGAAACCATCCCGGAATTCGCCTGAGGCGATTTAGGGATCACGGAAAACCTAAATCAGGAAGGTCCGGCGCAGATATGAACCGTCGTCTACCCGAATACAAGTCCAGTGTGTTAGCCACAGCACCACCTCGTCCTGTCTGGTGTGTTTCTATCGTGCTTTTCCAACAGTGTGCTTAATGTTCTTTGTATCATGATGGACCTGTTCCGTCTCTTATTTACTTTGTGTAAAATCTCAGTTGTCGTCAACATTGTTTCTCTGAATTTGAGACGCATGTTGTCGGATCTTGCATAGCAAAAAAGGAGTCTCTCAAGAAAATTTTTATGTGCATCTGTAGATAAACTTTCCCTTTTCTTTTGGTGGAGCTGGGTGTTACGGTATTCAATATTGCTATAACGATTTTATGGCCACTAATTCCCAAATCCGTAATAACGTCCTCTATTTGCTGAGGGATATCTGTCGCTTAGCGGTGTTGTATGTTGTCGAAACCATGTACACTACTTGATTGCTCTTGGGTTAATTTCTCAATATAATTTTTTGCAGGAAAGAATTTGTATAATTTTGGGCGATGTTTTATTCCTAGTACTTCTTTTAAACACATACTTCCTGCAACCTATAGAGTGTAGGATGAAGTCACAACCGAATATCATCGTATGAGTAGGGTATCTATACGAAACGTAACCCAATTTTTCCTTGAAGCTTTTAGCAACTATGTCACCCGTATAAGGAGCCCCGTTAAAACGAACGCGTTATTGTGCTGTTTCCGTTTGCGAGTACAGATTGTACCCATACTACCTCACAGTAACTATCTACTTTTATATTTGATGACAATTTACTGTTTCAAATACTCAAATTTTATTCATGAACGTTTACTTAATTGTAATAGGTAATGGTGTGCTACCTAAAGCGACATATGAAAATTTCTACCAGACCGAGACTACATCCTGGATTTTCCACTTATTCTTTTTTTTCACCCAACATTGTTAATGATTTTTTTGAACATGTAAGGGGTGGCTGTTTTCTGCGCCTTATACTCTTTTTTTGGTGGGCGGGGGATGTGGGTTGTCTTACAACAGACTTCGTTCTTATTTATTATTCATTTTTCACAGTATGGAACGTGTAGGGAGAGCATAAACAGGTTCATACATCATGTGTGATCATTACCAAAATAGCGAACAGTTGAAATCAAATAAGGCACTTCTTGGTAGCTCCTGTGTTAGGAGGAACAACTCTATACAATCTGTCCGAAATTATACCAGGCGACCACAGCACACTACTTCGAATCAGTTTTTTAGATTAGGCCATAGATAACAGAACAGAGGCGGTATTAAACATTAAAACATTATTAATTAGAAATTGCCACAAAGGGATAGAATGCCGGATGATAGCTTTGCATATATAAAAGGGTGTAAAAGTCAGTCTGATATGACTTTGCGTGATGTATGGAAATAAGTAACTCTTATTTAGGGGAACATATTTGCCATTTTCCAGATCGGACGCCATGTCGGCATTAGTGAATCACAGAAAAACTATAAAACTGAAATAAATAATAAGGAACTACATTCGTATGCCGAAAGACATAGTTCAAACGTTGATACAAATATTACACGATCTATTAGTCTTCATACAAACAATGTAACAAGAATAATAGAAATCTCGTACCTTAGGTCAGGCGACTCAAATACAAAAAAGATTTTACTGAAAAATAATGGAACAAGCTTGCTCCGTCAATATCACTGACAGCAATAGGAATGTATATTGGATCTTGTCTGACCGTTTCTCGTCAACCCCTACCTATCTTGCCATTAATATGTGGCATACATAAAATTGTATGCTATATTAATTAATACTAGCAACTGCAATATAAGACACAATGACAAATGTTTAAAAAACGTTTTGAGTGTCATTTTACTTTTATTCACAGCACTGTATTACAACAGCTTTAGTTTTATTTAATATTACGTGACATAAACATGTACCACATTTGAAGATGACGTCTGCATGACGCGCATTCAGGAATCCATGTTATTTCCCTCTAACATTTATACCATAATAGCTGATGGGTGTTATTTGCTCACGCGCGAGAGTTATCAGCATTGTAAGACAAACAATAAAATATTCCCTCTGTAATTTCCGTTAACCTTGCAGTGACCGCGCTACATATCACTGTCCGTGGCGTAAGCTCACTGCCGAATTTACCAGAGTCAGTTAAAATTAAGCTCATCCTAAAGTACTACTCCGTAAGAATTATCGTTTGTTATAAGAAAAATGCTCTCTCAAAAAGCTGTTAACGTTAATTGGCGTTCTTGGATCTTGCTGTTAGATGTAGTCGCTAGAGGCAAATTGTTATAAAATACGGCTGACATGAGAACCGCGGGCAGGCAGAACATTAGATTCGGGTCACAAGAGGCCTGTGGACCGCAATTTGACGAACACTGTCTTGAGGTGTGCGATTTAGAGCCCATGTTTACTTAACATTTTTTTTTTTTTTTTTTTTTTTTTTTGTTGAGACACCCTGTTTATAAGGCGAAAATGGGTCAGTGACGAAAACGACAAAAATAGCTTATGGCTTCCCTTGTCTTGATCGTGAAATCCTCTACGAGAATCAAGAAATCCTCGAGTATGTGTAAATGAGAAGCAATAGATAAGTATGTGAGATATGGAAGTTGGGGACGAGCCAGGGAGCACGGTCGGATAGTCTAAGTGGACGCACCGAAGACAATGCAGTTTCTAGGTGAGACTTATTTCGCACGTACTAGGACCAACACGGCGAACTGGATAAAAGGCCTGTCGATCTCTTACTTGTCTGATGAAGGAGGAAAGTGTGTTCTTGATTTCTGGACATTCCTGCAAGGTCGTTTTACCTTTCTCACGCACAATCCATGACACCTCTAATACTGTGCAAACTACTTGGGTAGTGCGTTCTTGGACCCCCCCTGCAAGGGGTATGAGAAGATATGAGAAGGTGATTGCAGTTAGGATATGTAATATCAGGAGCCGGACCAGTGTATGGACAAAATTGAGTATGATTTCAGTGTGAGTATCTAATACCACAACTCGCACCAGTGTACCGGCAAAATTGAATATTCTCTGAGAAGGTGTGCTCAGCACATGCCTGATTGACTTGGGCCTCTAGCCACAAGGTGGAGGCGCGCGGATGTCATTTTGTTTGTTTCGCCAGGAGGACGTTATTAAATTCTTTTGTTTGCTGTTCGTGGTAATTACACATAATTATTTTTCGTCTGGATAATATGCCTGAACGTCAGAACCAGAAAAAAGGAATCCTGTTGCAAAAGCACAGGTCACAGTACCGTCTGAGGTATAGAAAATTGGTCACTATGTAAGCCTCAAGAAAAATGCGTATAGTTGCAATATATTATTTACTTCTTCACATAAAATATTTTGTGTGATACCTTGTAATATGTGGATTCAAAATGTTTAAGTGGTAAGCTTCTGTCGATAATTTGGTGAAAACTGAATTCCTCTTTGAATGTCCGCTGTACCCTTCCCATCCCTCCCCCTCCCCTCCCCGATGCGGCCAGTGGTGTCGCCCTAACATGTCAATGCTGCAAAAAAATGTTTGACGACCACTGTCTTAAGAAAAATGATGAATTGTTCTTCTTCCATACTAGGAAACACATCTCACCTACTGCAAGTTCTTTGTTTCTCATATTTTGGGAGTAGGTTCAAATGGTTCAAATGGCTCTGAGCACTATGGGACTTAACATCAATGGTCATCAGTCCCTTAGAACTTAGAACTACTTAAACCTAACTAACCTAAGTACATCACACAACATCCAGTCATCACGAGGCAGAGAAAATCCCTGACCCCGCCGGGAATCGAACCCGGGAACCCGGGCGCGGGAAGCGAGAACGCTACCGCACGACCACGAGCTGCGGACTGGGAGTAGATAGTATGGAGCAAAACAAGAAAAAAATTTCTAATGAGCATAGGTTCTAAAATGTATACCTTAAGGGCTATGTGCATTGGTTCAGTAGAAGAGATGTGTTTCACACTAGCGAAGATTGAGAAGCTTTCATAGCTCTTTTAGTATGCATTTTAGACTCATATTTACTAGACATATTTTTCTTGTTCTAATAAATACTTGCTCCTCTGAAAATTTGGAAAGCAAACACCTTGCTGAAGAAGAGATCTGTTTTATAGTACAGAAGACGAATGGGTGCTCTTGCCTCTTGAGGTATGCATCTTAGAGCGAATGTTCACTACGACCTACAGTTTTAAAAGACGGCCGGTGTGACTGAGCGGTTCTAGGCTCTTTAGTCCGGTACCGCGCGACCGCTACGGTCGCAGGTTCGAATCCTGCCTCGGACATTGATGTGTATGCTGTCCTTAGGTTAGTTAGGTTTAAATAGTTGTAAGTTCTAGGGGACTGATGACTTCAGATGTTAAGTCCCATAATGCTCAGAGCCATTTGAACCATTTGAACAGTTTTAAATACTGAAACCTTATTTCTGAAATTCAACTTGACTGTAATAGATGAATGTGTTCTACCTAAAGCGCGATATAAATTTGTTCCGTACAGAGACTCGAACACTGATTTCCCACTTACCGTGAGCAGTCACCTTTCCACTTAGGCTATCCGAGCTTCCTCCCTGGGAATCATGAGATATGCGATTGTGGATAAACAAATTTATAATCTGTCAGAAGATACAGATAAATGTGTGACATGCGGAAGTTTGGGTCGGTCCGGGGAGCATGCTCGGATAGCAAAATTGGTAAGGTGACTGCTCGCAATAATCAGAAAATCCAGGTATGGGTCTCGAACTGGCACAAATTTTCATATGTTGCTTTAGTTAGAACACTTATACCTATTAAAGTTAAGCAAGATTTTAAGAATAAAACTCAATTTCACTACAAGACAAACTAATTATAGCTGCAAGAAACACGCGACCAAAACTTAATTTAGCCTATCCTTCCTGAACAACGTTAATTGTTTGGTAAAAACTGCAGCTGAAGTTATATTTTGCTTTAGCCAGCTTTCGGTACCCATAACGATTTCTGATTCAGTGCTTGCATGAGTGTTAGCAGCTCTGGTTCTTTCCCAACACAGTTACGAAAATTTACTATAAGGTAATAACGTTTCCTGTTTGTACCCTCGTCTTGTAGTTGACCTGCTCTCTTTAAGAGTGAACCATGTTTGAACTTTTCCGAGACGCTTTACGACCGAAGTCATTGTTGCAATACTTATCTGCAGCAACTATCTGCAGATATTTTTCTACTGCACTGGCGCACAGTGAAAACTTTCCCTTCGCTTCGACGAGAGCTGGCATTAAGGGAAGGCTAAACTTCATAATCTCGCAGCACTTCCGTTGCAGCGAACACTTACCGGGGTTGTTGTAAGAGAAACTTTCGCTGCTAAAGCTGATGTCTCGGGGACGACCCACAAGGGCGAACTACTAAGGGTGCCGACTCCGCCGAACTTCGGCAAACGCTCAAGCTCAAACAAAAGACGGAGGGACGCGTTACGTTTGCCTTAGCCCTTATCTGCAACCTCCAGCTGCCGCACTTAATAGGGCTAGTCGGAGGCACGGAGCCGTTATCTTGCAGGGTCTTGCAGTTTAGTCCAGCGTTTATGCGAGGACTTTGAACCGACAAATATTCATTACTCTGTGGCTGTTTCTGATGTTAAGAGTAAAAGACGTGTTTCAGTTTTCTCCACCCTGGGAAATAACAAAAATAAGATGGCGATATACGAGTCAGTATCATATCAACAAAACGACTACGGTTTTCCAATTCTCTGTCATATAACCAGTCACAATAATATTTAAAAAATTACATATTTAGATCTTCTCAAACTCTCGTCTTCAGATTAAAAATACAAATTAAAACTTCCCAAAAATGTGTGATATCACACGGACATGCACTTAAAGTAAAATAATGATATAATAGAACTCTTATACCCATCTAATGCACAGCAGGATCATGCTTTATCACTGACGTTAAAATGTTCGACAACATTTTGTGTAATGGAATTTAAAAATGAAACGAAAGTCCACCTGTTGTCGACAGCTATTGGTGAAACAAAAGAGATAAAAATACGAGTATATTAAGAGTGTTACATGTTTCGTTAAAATGAGGAACGATTACACTCCGTTTAAAAATTTCATTACTTTCTTATCACACAGATGCTTCTTATTTCTTTTTACAATAAAAGTATTATAAAAAAATTTAAAATAGTAACGGAGAGTATGTCAAGTACGGCACTGCACGCAGGTTGTTTGTTTTAATTTGAGACCACTAAATATTTCTATAACGACACATTATATCATAAAAATGTTCAAGGCGAAACGTCATTATTAAGACATCTGCCTGTGTTCCAACTGGCCATCTAATAACCACCCCTTCTGCATGGGTGTATCAACTTTGTATTTTCTAATGGGAGCCGAGAATTATTATTGTATATTCGTATGCTACGCCAAAAAATGCGTACGGTTTACCAAACCGTTGTTTCCCCATTTGTTATCAAGAGTTCCAGTTTTTGCAGTAAAGAACTGACGCATCTGGTTCTACATTCATTTTCGATGTCAATGTTTATCTTTGTCATCTAGTAGTTGATTTTGCTGTTCAAATGTTACTAGCGTGTTGTAAATGTGATTGTACAGTAAAAATAATATGGCTAGACATTGAAATCTACTTGTACGTAACGTAGTTTGCTGATCCCTTTGTGGGACCATCGGAATTTTGATTTCTATGGCGCCCCTCACCAAAATCACGCACCACAATGATGAGAGGCAAGGGGACTCACTGAAATCAACACTATGACAACATAAAACTATTACATCCACGTCGTTGTAACCGGTTCTCTTAAACGTAGTTTCTAGCCGTATTATAATATATAGTCACATTTGAAACACTAAAATAAATTTCGAACATAAGTATCAACCGTTAGGACGCAAAGGTTTACATTTTGATTGTAAATGATATGTCGAATCAAAGGCGCAAAGTGCAAAAACAGGCACACTTGATATTTGTCGATTACATATATATATTATACGTATCTCTGATTATTTCTTGGGTTTAAGGTTTATAATCTTTTTTTTTTTAAAAAAAAGGGATAGATTTGCAAAAGGTTCAGTGAAATATTGTTGTATTTTACGTGGTTACTGTCTAAGATGATCTAACACTAATCACAGGTTGTCAGTTTTCAAGCCCTGGATAATTAGCGATGTTGTATGGAACTTCCTGGCAGACTGAAAGTACGTGCCACACCGAGACTCGAACTCCGGACCTTTGCCTTTCGCAAGCAACTGGTCTACCATCTTCTTTAATTTTTTTAAAAATTCTTTATTTTTTATTTTTTGTTCGTTGTATTTGGTTGAAGCGGACGTCACTTGCCATCCATTGAAGTTCGTTGTTGATACTTGTACTCAGTCTTTTTAATACAGAGAGCAGCCTGCTCTCTGACCAAGCACGCTGAGCTACCGTGCCGGCAACCGAAGCACGACTCACGTCCCGTCCTCGCTGCTTTACTTCTGCCAGTATCCCGTCTCCTACTTTTCTGACTTCACAGAAGCCATCCTGCGAAACTTGCAGAACTAGCACTCCTCGAAGCAAGGATATTGCGGAGACATGGCTTAGCCACAGCCTGGGGGGACGTTTCCAGAATGAGATTTTCACTCTGCAGCGGAGTGTGCGCTGATACGAAACTTTCTGGCAGATTAAAACTGTGTGCCGGACCTACACTCCTTTCTTACAGAAGTGCTAGTTCTGCAAGGTTCGCAGGAGAGCTTCTGTGGAGTTTGGAAAACAGGAGACGAGGTACTGGCAGAAGTAAAGCTGTGGGGACGAGGCGCGAGTCGTGCTTGGGTAGCTCAGATGGTAGAGCACTTGCCCGCGAAAAGTAAAGATCTCGAGTTCGAGGCTCGGTCCGTCACAGGGTTTTAATCTGCCAAGAAGTTTCATATCAGCGCACAGTCCGCTGCGGAATGAAAATCTCATTCTGGAGCCGTATTGTATGTTGACGCAGCTCCTGATTGTCTGACCGGCCAACAAATTGTTCCGGTGTGCCTCACCAGCCGGCCAACTTGACGATGGAAGGGGAGGAGGACGCCTTTCTGGGCGGAGGCCGGTACTAGGGCCTCACTGGGATCACAATTCCGCGCCTAGATGCGGCTGAGGGTCGTCAGTCGCTTTTGTTCTTATGGTTATTCCAACGCTCTGTCCAGAGGATCTTAATTTTCCGTTCCTTGTATATTTGCCCTCGCCTATCTTCACCTCCGGGAATCAAGCCTCAGAATTATGCAAATAGGGAGGTTTCAAGCTGTCACAGAGTTACTAGATTTCACCTAGCAAAACACTATTACAAGTTTAGTTCACATATAGGGTGGTCCACTGATGGTGAACGGGGAAACATCTCACGAAATAAGCATCAAACGAAAAAACTAAAAAGAACGAAACTCGTCTAGCTTGAAGGGGCAATCCACATGGCGCTGTGGTTGGCCCGCTAGATGGCGCTGCCATAGGTCAAACTAATATCAACTGCCTTTTTTTAAAAATAGGAACCCCCATTTTTATTACATATTCGTGTAGTACGTAACGAAATACGAATGTTTTAGTTGGACCACTTTTTTCGCTTTGTGATAGATGGCGCTGTAATAGTCACAAACGTGTAAGTACGTGGTATCACGCAACATTCCGCCAGTACGGACGGTATTTGCTTCGTGGTAACCCTACCTGTGGTAAAATGGACCGTTTAGCAATTGCGGAAAAGGTCGATATCGTGTTGATGTATGGCTATTGTGATCAAAATGCCCAACGGGCGTGTTCTATGTATGCTGCTCGGTATCATGGACGGCATCATCCAAGTGTCCTGACTGTTCGCCGGATAGTTATGTTATTTGAGGAAACAGGACGTGTTCAGCCACATGTGAAACGTCAACCACGACCTGCAACAAATGATGATGCCCAAGTAGGTGTTTTAGCTGCTGTCGCGGCTAGTCCGCACATCAGTAGCAAAGAAATTGCGCGAGAATTAGGTATCTCAAAAATGTCGGTGTTTAGAATGCTACATCAACATCTATTGCACCCGTACCATATTTCTATACACGAGGAATTGCATGGCGACGACTTTGAACAACGTCTACAGTTCCGCCACTAAGCACAAGAGAAATTACGGGACGATGACAGATTTTTATTTAGCGACGTAGCGTCATTCACCAATAGCTTTGACGTAAACCGGCATAATATGCACTATTGGGCAACGGAAAATCCACGAAGGCGGCGACAAGTGGAACATGACCGACTTTGGCGGGTTAACGTATGATGCGGCATTATGGGGGAAAGATAATTGGCGACCATTTTATTGATGGCAATCTAAATGGTGCAATGTATGATGATTTCCTACGTAATGTTCTACCGATGTTACTAGAAGATGTTTCACTGCATGACAGAATGGTGATGTACTTCTAACATGATGGATGTCCGGCACATAGCTCGCGTGCGGTGGAAGCGGTATTGAATAGCATATTTCATGACAGGTGGATTGGTCGTCGAAGCACCATACCATGGCACGCCCTTTCACCGGATCTGACGTCCCCGGATTTCTTTCTGTGGGGAAAGTTGAAGGATATTTGCTATCGTGATCTACCGACACCGCCTGACAACATGCGTCAGCGCATTTTTAATGCATGTGCGAACATTACGGAAGGCGAACTACTCGTTGTTGAGATGAATGTTGTTACACGTATTGCCAAACGCATCGAGATTGACGGACATCATTTTGAGCATTCATTGCATTAATTTGGTATTTACAGATAACCACGCTGTAACAGCATGCGTTCTCAGAAATGATAAGTTCACAAACGTACATGTATCACATTGGAACAACGTTATACGTACCTACGTTCTGTATTTTAATTTAAAAAACCCATCTGTTACCAACTTTTCGTCTAATATTGTGAGCCATATGTTTGTGACTATTACAGTGCCATCTATCGCAAAGCGAAAATGTGGCCCTACTAAATCATTCATATTTCTTTACGTACTACACGAATATGTAATAAAAAGTGGCGGTTCTTGTTTATAAAAACGCAGTTGATATCCGTTTTACCTATGGCAGCGCCATCTAGCTGGCCAACCATATATCCGTTTTACCTATGGCAGCGCCATCTAGCTGACCAACCATAGTGCCATCTGGTTTTCCCCTTCAAGCTAGACAAGTTTCGTTCTTTGTAGGTTTTTCGTTTGATGCTTATTTCCTGAGATATTTGGCCCGGTCACGATCAATGGACCACCATATATATATATATAGCGAATTTTTGCCAATTTGCCAAACGTTTAAGCTTGCTGTCAATGGTTTTACATTTTTTGGGTTCCTGCTAGCCACCACCGTCGCCCATTGTTTTAAAGCGGGATTTTCACTGTCTTAAATATTTTTGTAAGTGCTGTAAAGCATCTTGCTCTATTTCTGTTGAAGCGTATTTTTAGTTTTTTAAGGCAATGTTTCTTGGACTTCCGGTACTCTGTATTGATCTTGACCTTGTTGTAATACTTATGAATGTCAGGTCAATTTCCAAGCTTCCTGGCGCTTGGTGGTTATTGATTTTGATCTTGCAAATTTTTTAAGAGAATATTTGAAAGTAAATATAAGCCTCGGTGTCAGTCTGTGATTATTGATGTTGATCTAATTATAACTAATTTTTTAGCTCATTTGACGCTCTGTAATTACTAGTTATTGTTAACTGGCTTTTCGCTTCGTTCCTCTTTAAAGGAAAACTTTTAATGTTTTCGCGAAGTGTATCTAGATTTCAGCTGCAAGTGATTTGGATTTTGGTGCTTGGCCCTTCCATGAATTCCTCCCGCCACCAATGAAAGATCATTTCAGTTGTTGCTGTATTTCTTAGCCGCGCGGGATTAGCCGAGCGGTCTGAGGCGCTGCAGTCATGGACTGTGCGGCTGGTCCCGGCGGAGGTTCGAGTCCTCCCTCCAGCATGGGTGTGTGTGTTTGTCCTTAGGATAATTTATGTTAAGTAGTGTGTAAGCTTAGGGCCGATGACCTTAGCAGTTAAGTCCCATGAGATATCACACCCCATTTTTCGAGCTGTTCTAGGGGCTACAGTCTGGAACCGCGCGACCGATACGGTCGCAGGTTCGAATCCTGCCTCGGGCATGGATGTTTGTGTTGTCATTAGGTTAGTTAGGTTTAAGTGGTTCTGAGTGCTAGGGGACTGATGACCTCAGCAGTTAAGTCCCATAGTGCTCAGAGCCATTTGAACCATTTGTGTTTCTTAAAGTTCAGTCCTATTTGGGAAAAGGACTGGCTTTGTCTAGCGTCGATAGGAGCTGGTTCGGAGATTCTACAAAGATGAAGATACTGGTGAGATCAATCATGTACGTGCCGTATTGAAGCTTAGTTGAGCTGGAATGAAATGATCGTATGGCATTGTTGGCCGGGAGCCCTCATTCGGGAAGTTCGGCAGCCGTATCGCAAGTTCTTTTTAGTTGACACCACTTCGACGACTTGCGTGCGTCAATGATTGCTAAATTAACGCATGTCTGTATTGCTTTGTAGGTACATGTGTACTTATACGTCATTCCATCCTTTTTGTATTAATATGCAGAGGAGGCTAAGGAACATTTATGCCGATTCTTTGCGGAAGTTTATCACTATTGCTATTATTAAAGTACAGCTTGGCATATATTTTCAACACTTTATTGGGTTTGATAGCAGTATTTCATTTATGCAGAATAATTTTAAGATGATTCAAGTCGATTGCGTAAACATGGTCCTGGTAGGGACAAGTTTACGCACTGGTGATGACACGTTTACGCAAATCGTAGAGCTCAGCAATGAGTAAACGATACAGACTAGAATTTTCAAAATTTCTTATTGGCATTAAACAAAGTAACAGGCTTTCTTACACCAATTAACATCATGGTACAGTACAAAAGAAAGTTATTGGCTGTAAACAAATGTTTTGGCAAACTTACACCTGTCATTGTAATATGGCCTACATGAAGCCTGAATGTTACTTAAAGAAGGCCTGTTCATCCGAGTTTTCATTTATGCAAAGAGTATATATATTGTGGCACAATCGTTGTGAGACCACCTTTCACATCAACGGGATTGGACCCATTCTCGATTTCGTTTTGACTGGTTGTATCGTTTCAAGCTGTAAGTAAAAGAAAATGTTCATGATTTTATCAGTCTGCCACAGATTTTGAGAAAAAGGAAGAGGAACTGAATGGAACTTTCGTTGAGATGAATGTGCTCTCTAACAGATGCTGTGGCAAGGCTAGTTTGTGAGAAAAGTTTGAAGGGATACAAGATGATAGATGACATAAAGAGGAGCGGAAATTATGAGTTCCCGAAGAGGATTAGGGATGTGGGGCGGTACAAAGTCCCAATTACATAGTTTACATAGTCCAATCTAGCCACTGTCACAAATGAAGATGATGATGAAATGGTGAGGAGAACATACAGCCAGTCCCCGGGAAGAGAAAATTCCCCAACCGGTCGGGAACCGAACCTGGCACCCCGTGATCTAAAGGCAGCCACGCTAGCCACTAGACCACGAGGTGCGGACGTGGGTGAGTAGCGAGCAGCCTTGCTGCGCTTGGAATCGCGAAAGAGGTCACAACTAGTCTTAGTCCTTAGAGTTCTAAGTGTCAGTATAACTCAGTCCTTAATTTCTTATAGGGTTCAGCTGTTACAGAACAATTTGGGCTACGTTGCTTAGACAGGAACTGGGCATAATCTCCCGATATTTGGGTTTGATAGTAGTATTTCATTTATGCAGAATAACTCAGTCATTGTGGGACAAGAGGCAACGTGGATCTATGAGCGTGACTAGAACCTGGATAAATTGTGTAACTGATTATGAGCAGTGCGTATGACTGTAACATTCGGTAGTATTAATAAAAGGCCACTGTGTGTTGTGCAGATGTGAGTGAGTTTTCTTTGTTCATGTTTGGTGGCCTTATCAGGTGTTTATTCGTGATATTGTGCTTCGGTATTCTGTGATAGCAAATGATCCAGTTTCCTTGCTTAAATATATTATCATGCTTCATTGTGTGATTTCGTGATCTTTCTTGTTGTGAATTTTTTAATGTTTTATCGATTTTTCTTTGTATTGGGTAGCCACGTCGGCCCCTCCCACCGGAGGTTCGAGTCCTCGCTCAGGCATGGGTGTGTGTGTTGTTCTTAGCATAAGTTAGTTTAAGCTAGCTTAAGTAGTGTGTAAGTGTAGGGACCGATGACAACAGCAGTTTGGTCTCTTAGGAATTCACACACATTTGAACATTTTTGGTATCCATGTGGTTACTAGTGATTTTCGGTGGGTCCTACCTTTTCGAAGTATTCTTCAAATGACTTAGTTCCTATTCATTAATTTTGCATTCTCGGGTACTTATTTAAAAGTCTGGGAATAATTGTCTGTTAAAAGTATTCGACCATTGAGTATAGTCTATCTCTAACTCAGTTCAGGTCTCCTTTCCCGTATTAAATTATTGTACGACATCTTTCTCTGTGATGAATGGTTAGTGTGAATGTGTTCTGGTGTAACCCATCTTTCCCATGCCACTCCCCATTGCAAATGAAAGTGTAGTCCATGCACGCATTTCAGACCGTTTTACCAGAAATAGCCAGTACGAGCACTCCATGGTAAGGCAATGTTTTTCTCTTACACATACGTTTGTTCATTTGATTCCCTTTTAAAGATTTAATCATGAAGTGAATGCATAGTAAAAGGCATTGCTGATGTTCAACTACTAATCCGATATTTATCCTATCGAGTCTCTTCCAGCCCAGCTTAGCTCGCACAAGTATGATGTTCAGTATAAATAGCGTTTCCCAAGCTGATTCTCCTACAGAGTTAATCAAGAACTATCAAGATATATCAAGATTTCATTAAATTTTCCTGAACTGGGCCCGATTCACAAATTTTGTAAGCAAATATTCAGGGTAATTAACTGGTAAGTGGCAACCTCAGATATCTTCTCTGATAAAATCAAAATTTAAATTCACATAGTAATGTACAAGGCACGTAACAGAACATATTTTCCATCAGCCATCCTAACTATATGATTAAACAGTTACCTTACAGTAACTGCAAACAAATAAAACAGTTACACAACCTTAGTTGCTCGAAATGATGAAACTTTATGACAACGTCTCGTCGGTTCTTGGAAACGGCGTACCATCTGCTCTTTAAAAGGAGATATCCCGGAATTTTCTTCAAATAATTTAGAGAAACGATAGAAACCCTAAACCAGGACGTGAAGGAAGGAGCTTAGAAATGAATTCTTAGGAATGCGAGTCCACTAATCCAGACATTCGTTCGGTACGGGAAGCGTCAGGGTCCTTCGACTTTTATCGCCTATGGAGAGGAGGGTACTTTTTCGTCACACATGATTTCAATTCACTTGATTTACACAGGGAGGCAAAACAACAGTTGTCTCACACCCTGCTGTCCACACCGACACGGAATTTACTGTGCCGTTTCTCTCCCTGTCATTCTAACGAAGCCAGTCAGTGGCCTTCAAGATTAGTAGGAGACCCTTTACTAGGTCTTTATTAGACACAGTTTATTCAGGATTTGAAGACCCAAATATTCTGTGTCTTTTGACCTCCAGTGCTTCGCAAGTTAAATGTCATGCGGTTTGATCCTTCACAGCACATAATATACACTTAGAAGCTTCTGGTTGGCTCTGAGCACTATGGGACTTAACTTCCGTGGTCATCAGTCCCCTAGAACTTAGAACTACTTAAACCTACCTAACCTAAGGACATCACACACATCCATGCCCGAGGCAGGATTCGAACCTGCGACCGTAGCGGTCACGCGGTTCCAAACTGAAGCGCTTAGAACCGCACAGCCACACCGGCCGGCTTAGAAGCTTCTATTTGTCTACCAATCGTATGCACGTGTTTCCTGAAGTTCCCATGCCCAGCCATTAGTCCTCTCAAGAGTTTAATCTGTATCCTGTTCAAGTCCAGGATTGCATAATTTCGCTTAAGACATGGTTTCGCCATCATCAGTTTTTCAAGTTTTTGTTTTTGCAGCTTAGTGTAGTATTCTGCGTCCTGCCTCCTGATCCAGCTACGTATTTTTGATTTTACCATCACTTTAGTGACGGTTAAGACAGGTTTCGGTCCAACAAATGGACTCGTTGCTTCTGTCCTGGTCAGCCTGCCAGCTTATTCATTTCCATGAATTCCTGAGTCACTGGGGTCCCACTGCGGGTTTACGGTATTGCTTTCCAGTATCATCACAAGAGATCCGTGGCATTCTGTAACGATATTTTATCTCGTTGCAAAGACTGACGGAGATCCCAGAGCTGCTTGGCTGTCTGAATAATGTATTTGCTACGATGATTGTAGAACCTACATAGATTCTCCTCCGAACACTCAACGACAGCAGATAACTGCGCCTAGAACACAATGTCCAGATTCCCTAGAGAGAATGTGGTTCCTCTATCCCACTTACAAGACCTTCGTCTGTTTTCGACCCTTCAGTAAATCAAACTATATTCCCCGAATGGTATCGTATCATCACAGTTAATATAAGATTGTTTCTCGCCTGTTGCAACGAGTTTTTCGAATTTAAGGGGACACAGTTCCAACACGTGTGGTTTTAATGCTATTAAATATGACGAAGACATATGATGTTCTTCTAGTGACAGCAAAATTATAATTTTACTTTTCCAGTCATAACTTCCTTTTACTTTCACATCCATTTTCTTCAGTTATGAATTCACTTTACCTATTTTGATTGACAAGAGGAAGACGAAGTTCTAGAATGTCTAGAGAACTATATCCATCTATTATGTTGCTTTTTCGTATAATAATTCTTTTTTTCATTTGGTACTTTCAAATGTCTCTCGTTTTTGTGGCGTTAATCTTGGTAGATTTTCTAACATGTTGTAACATTAGAGGAAGAAACTAATCTTCGCATACTCTGAAAATACAACTGACCAGCTTCCTTTCAGCAGTATAATATTGGCTGTAGCTGTTTTTCTTTTGTTTAAATGATACTACCGATCAAATGATCGATGACACTTGGTAATGAAAATGAAGGGAAGCAAGACAACTAACAAGGGAACCTCCTCATCGCACCCGCCTCAGATTTAGTTATAAGTTGGCACAGTGGCTAGGCCTTGAAAAACTGAACACAGATCAATCGAGAAAACAGGAAGAAGTTGTGTGGAACTATGAAAAAATAAGCAAAATATACAAGCTGAGTAGTCCATGTGCAAGATATACAACATCAAAGACAATGTAAGCTTAGGAGCGCCGTGGTCCCGTGGTTAGTGTGAGCAGCTGCGAACGAGAGGTCCTTGGTTCAAGTCTTCCCTCGAATGAAAAGTTTACTTTTTTTATTTTCGCAAAGTTATGATCTGTCCGTTCGTTCATTGACGTCTCTGTTCACTGTAATAAGTTTAGTGCCTGTGTTTTGCGACCGCACCGTAAAACCGTGCGATTAGTAGACGAAAGGACGTGCCTCTACAATGGGAACCGAAAACATTTGATAGCAAGGTCGTAGGTCAACCGATTCCACCACAGGAAAGCACATCTGATACATTCTATGCGACACTGGTGACGGCATGTGCGTCACATGACAGGAATATGTTGTCGACCTACCTAACTTGTACACTTGGCGAATGGCTAAAAACATTCTTCTACCTTGCCCGATTTAGGTTTTCTTGTGGATGTGATAATCACTCCCCAAAAAGTAATGAAAACATAAGAGTTTGTCACATAAACTGCAACAAATGAATGCAACAGTTTCACAGTCGCACCGTTTTCCCTGTGCTCTGTCAAATCATATGTTTTTCACGTTTTCAAATTTTTCTGTGCGTAGACCGTCAAATCCTGCATATGTCCAAGCAAATCTGAACATGTCCTGGAATTTTGGAGAGCGAAATTGATTATATAAAAAATTAAAATCTTCACGTGAGGGAAGACTTGAACAAGGACCTCTCGTTCCGAAGTTGTTCACGCTAACCACTAGCCCACGGCGTAACTGAGCTCATATGCTCATTGATGTTACCTATGTTGTGCATGGGCTACTCAGTTCGTATATTTTGCTTATTTTTTTCATAGTTTCACACAACTTCTTCCTGTTTTCTCGATTGATCTGTGTTCAGTTTTGCAAGGCCTATCCACTGTGCCAACTTATAGCTAAATCTGAGAGGGGGCGATGGGGAGGTTCCCTTGTAAGGAACAGATAATAACTCGAGTATGAAGTAATATTCGATACCACTGAATTTTTAATCAGTTTGAAAGTCTTCATGGTACTGAAAATGCTGTCGATCCTTCTGTATTACGAGATTCTCTTATTAGTCGGAATAATAATAATAAAAAGAAAATGGTAGCATCTTCAGTGTCCAGCAGTCGTTTTGTATTATTGGTCTTTTTCTTTCAAGAGAATGGACAAGACTCACAGAAGAGAATGGTATTCAGTAATCTAACGATGTAACTACATTTTTCAAACCATGTACTGCCTTCAGTTTACAGAAAATGTTTTATATTACAGCTCTTCTTCCTTTGAGAGAATTGACCATTTACATACAGAAACAGGAATTGGAGACTACCACTGCATTCAGCTACTAGCATATAACTTTGATCACTGAAGTGTCGACAATTTCGGTGGGTTTTATCACATCTCCGATGGACTGCCTGTAACAGGCCGGCGAGCGGATGTATGCATCGAATCCAATTGCGTTACGATACGATAATAGTTGGAGCGGTTAAGCAATCCGAATAATCAGCCGCAATGTTCCCCAGAGAGAGGTTGCAATGTTGCAAATTGGCATTTGATAATGAAAATTGGACGACCAGAACTGCGGCAACAGTCATTACGCCCAGTGCGATGGAATTTTGAATCGAAACACAACAGTCGTTGGGATGTGGGGTTCACGGCTCATTCGTAAATATTTAAGCGTATTCTGTACTTTCTGGAATTCTCGAAGATGACCAATATTTTTAGCATTTATTTCCACCAACGAATGACTTATCCATGCCAAAATCTGTAAGAATTACATGTAGAAGGACGAGGTGCGAAACAGAGAAATTTTAAGTTCTGTAACTGATGACTTTGAGCCTGTTCTAAGATTCTTTGTCGTCGTCGTCGTCGTCGTTGTCGTGGCTGTTGTTATTATTACAACTAAGTGACCTTATTTCTTTCTTTGGTTCTTCAAATGGCACTGAGCACTATGGGACTCAACTTCTGAGGTCATTAGTCCCCCAGAACTTAGAACTAGTTAAACCTAACTAACCTAAAGACATCACACACATCCATGCCCGAGGCAGGATTCGAACCTGCGACCGTAGCGGTCTCGCGGTTCCAGACTGCAGCGCCTAGAACCGTACGGCCACTTCAGCCGGCTTTCTCTGGTTCTTACTGAAGGTGTGGAGCCCAGTCTAAGTTATCATGGTCACATCGGTGGCTGTGTGACTAGATCTGACTTGAAACCAGCATACTCTGGCGAATGCCAACTAGATTCAATTCCATAACTATAATTCGCCTAAACTGTGCTGAATCTAGTCCTGAAACTTACCCCCAACTGGTTGTAGTGAAGCGGGAAGAAGGAGGTTCCAATAACTGAACTTTGGGTCATGAGCAACTGCACAGTTTACATCCTCCTATCAAACGAGAGGCAGTTTGAAAACCGTCCACAACATAAGAAATAAATTCTTAGTGTAGCCAGTTCCATAACTCACAGCATGGCCCCTCTGCGTGTCTAGGAAAGGTAATTCTACTCTGGTTATCAGTAAAGTGCGTCTTCACACTGAGACTTTTACCTGCGACTCCGCTAACGGAACTTGACGTCACATTCTTTGGCCAACCGCACCGAAGAAAGGTAGTCCAATGCATGCGTGGCTCGAGCTACAAGACATTCCTGCTTCAGCTGTATCGATAGCGTGAGGATACTTTTGCTCCAACACACCTTTTGTACTCTAAGTAGTAAGACCGTAGCGAAAAAAGCTTATATATATATATATATATATATATATATATATATATATATATATATATATATATATATATATAGGGAATTTTCACACTGATTGACATTGTATTTGAAATACCTGATTCACGAGGCCGTTAGTAGAATGAATTAGAATAAAATATCTCATTGATTAACCGCCTAGCCCGAGACAGTCGGTAGTTAACTTTTTTCTATTTTTTGTTGAACTTGTTCCTCCGTAAGGACACATTATGTTTTCAGTCACAGCAGATGCCTCGACTCCAACAGTGACGAATGGTATCGGTACTCCGTTGTTAGAACGGGCTTTTCTCCGGTATTAGTAAATTTTTATTCCTGAGTTTTTCGTACAAAACTGATTGCTTAAAACAGATGAGTCCTACACTTTCCGTATTCCCCAGCATCTATGTAAGTGAACTTATAACCCGCATCACATAAACCAAGTAAAACGACGAAAAAATAGTTTTTTAAACTATGGTAGTGAGCCTGAATGCCGGGGTTATATTATACTGATTATTCTGAAGGCGCCAATACAATTGGAAAAGACTGCGTTTTTATTAAAACCATTTGTTCTCTCTACCCATTTTTCCTCACTTAATTCTGGGAAAGCCGTTGTCTCATATTCTCCCAAATCACCCAGCAAGTTTCATGTAAGATTTCTCGGACAGTGATATACCCCTACCAAAAATAGGCTTTCAGTGCTGCCATAGTATATATCTGAAGCAAAAAGTATGTTTGTAAAGGTTTTTTAAATTACCACCACCAGTCACAAACTTTGTTACATAAGTTTTTGATCTTTAATTCCTGCCTCTTTCATGGCACAGTCGAAATGATCAAGTTCATTCATATCCAGGAGGTCTAGTTGTCTCCTGATTGTCGTAAGATAGCTCAGACGAGAGTTTTATAAGCAATTACTTCTGTAAACAGAGGAAATTTTCTAGCATTCTATCTAAGCATCGAGGTCTTCCGCCTACGACTGAGCCTGTTCCATCGCTTAATTTGTCATTCCTATAAATAAATTATTATACCCCGAGATTTGATTTATCTGATTTCCTTTGGGATTAATTTATACTGTCGTCATAGTACAGTAATATTTTGCAATTTGTTACTTGTACGATTTCGTATTAATGTACGTTTATGAGAAGCTGTCGATTTGTGTATCAGTTTCAAACCTTGTCAAGATCTGACTGAATAGAACTGTAGATCTTTTTTGAGGCAGTACACCATTGTACAGTCCGTGGACAAAAATAAGGAAATACCAAAAACACAACACATTACCATACGTAATAAGGTATAGGAAGGCCGTTGGCATTCAAAAGAGCTTCCACACATCTCGAAATGGATAAATACAGCTCATTTTAGGTTTTCTAGGGAATATTATACTGTTCTTCGTGAAAAATAGTGGCAAGTTCAGTCAATGATGTTGGACGTTGGTGTTGATGACGCCCCTTACTCTCCCAAGTAGACAAAGGCTCAATAATAACGACGTCTGTTGACTTCGGTGGCCGGGGAAATGCGACAATCCATCCTCGTGCTCACAAGACCTGTCTGTCCTAGAAGAAGCGAACTGTGCGATCGGGAGAGGGCACGGTTTCCTTTAAAACACAGCATCATCACTGATGAACATACATTTAGTTATGTAAGTCTGCAGAGTTTCGTGGTCGTTGTCGCTGAAGTTGAAATCTTCTGGGTTATTAGGTGGCGTCATGTTTCTTCTAAAGTGATCGACGTTTCGACCCCTCTGCCGGGATCTTCCTCAGGATCTTCTGGTGTCCACTACTGCTAGAACGCTGTCAGAGACGAGTGTCGCGTCGTCTTATAAAAAGGGTAGTTATCATGCGTTAGTGCTGGAGAAGTGATAGTATTGGTTAAAATACTACTGGGCTATAGTCATGGGCTAATATTACCGCTCTGATGCAGAAGAAGGGGCGCTGTTGGCTAATCACCTGTGGATACCATTGGCGGCCCATCGTCATAGAAAGGCACTATTCCACACTTACGCTGGAGAAGGGTTATTGGTTGAAATTCCTGCTACCGCTATTGGTTGGTCGTCATCATTGGCTAGATGTAGTTAATCAGCCAAAAGGGTCACTTAATTCTTGGCAGCTATGCAACCTTGCAGATTTAGCATGGAGCTCATGGAATACAACGATATGGCTGCCGAAATCATCAACTAACCCCGCCCTCCCTCCCCATGTTTTACTGTTGGCAGTAGGCAGTCTTCATCATAGCTTGGAACGGCATGTACCAGACGTAAACTCGATCAACAGCGTGAAAACGTCGTCCGACTAAATGACTATCTTCCACTGCCGCATAGCCAAGGTTTTGTAGCTTCGCCACCACGTTTTCTTTTTACGCGCATTGGCGTCACTGATGACTGGGTTTTGAATTGCTGTTCGTCCTGCCATTCCGTGTTTATGGAACTCCCTTCGTGTTGTTTTGTTGTGAACCGGATTCTAAAGTATAAAATTCAGCTCTGCGGTGTCTTCAGCAGCTGTCGTTCGACACAATCCTCTAAATGACATCTGTCACGATCACTAAACACACTCTTCTGTCCGTGTGGAGGATGATGTTTTTCTGCTTTCCCAGTATGTGGTGTACCTCTTGAAATACCACACACTTCAGTGACCTCGTTTACGGAAGTACTCACCATACGTAATGCACTCACATGTAAACAAAGCACTGTTCTGACCGCGACTGACTCTTGCAACGTAATCAGAGCATTGTGCAGGTGCCGTTCGTGGTCATATACTACAGCGCCACCCGTGGGCTTAGCTAACATCTGTATTCAAGTTCAAGCAGGCATTTTTCGCGGTGTTTCCGTAATTTCCACCCTCTGTAGATAGCTGCTCCATCAGCGAAATGTCTGAGATTGCCGTTAATATCATCTGTCGTGTCGTTAGCATACAACACGAACCTCAAGGGCCTCTAGAATACGTTAATGTTACTTCAACATCTATCGATCACACTTCACACAACTTTCTTCCTACCAAGAAATCCTAATTCCAGTCACAATTCGTCTTGTTACGCTATACGGTCGTACTTTCATTAATAAATGTTGATCTGGCACTAATCTGGCAGGGTTTATTAGTGCCACGTTGCTTTGCTCAATTCTTGGTACATTTACCTAATATCGTGTAGGGCACCCACGAGTACGCAGAAGTGCCGCAACAAGACGTGGCACGGACTCGACTAATGTCTAAAGTAGAGCTCGAGGGAATTGTCACCATAAATCCTCCATGGCTGTCCATGAATCTGTAAGAGTACGAGGGTGTGGGGATATCTACTGAACAGCACGTTACAAGGCATCCCAGGTATACCCATTAATGTTCACGTCTGGGGAGTCTGGTGACCAGCGGAAGTATTTAAACTCAGAAGAATGTTTCTGGAGCCACTCTGTAGCAATTATGGACATGTGGGGTTTCGCATTGTCCTGCTGTCCGTCGGAATGCACAATGGACATAAATGGACGCCGGTGATCAGACAGCATGCTTACAAACGTGTCACTTGTGAGGGTCATATCTAGACAAATCAGGGATCCAATATCAATCCAACTGCAAACGCCCCACACCATTACAGAGCCCCCACCAGCTTGACCCATACCCTTCCATGGATTCGTGAGGTCGTCTCCATACCCACACACGTCCGTCCATTAGATACAATTTGAAACGAGACTCATTCGACAGGGCAATATGTTTGCAGTCAGCAACAATCCAGTGTCGCTGTTGACGGGGCTAGGCGAGGAGTGAAGCTTTCTGCCGTGCATTCACCAAGGGTACACGAGTGGGCCTTGGCTGCGAAAGCCCATTGAGTCCTGGTGGTAGTCAAGGGAAGGCAGGGTTCGGTTACGATTGTGGATGGGGCCGTAATCAGCAACTATTGGTTGCCTTTTACAATTACACGCAATTTATTTTAAACCAGTAAGTCCAGACTGGAAAAAATACACGTTATTAATGAAGGAATAGACAACAGAGTAAATAATAGTGTTTTCAGTGAGTTACAATTTAGCAAATCACAATTAAATACGGATACAACAGATAATGTTTTAAAAGCAAGCCACTGTGAACTGGGCAGAAGGTCTTATACACCAGGAATGGCAATAAATTAAGAATTGTTTAAAACTCGCTGCAACTTACAAGTTACAGGTATTGAAAGATTAAAGGCAAGTCGCCACAACACAACATACGGCATCAGGCGCCAGGAATGGCAGTAAATAAGGTTTTAAGGCTTTCTGCTAAAAGACAGATACCATATTAGAATTTTAAGGCAAGTGACCACAATCACAGCTGAAGGCCTTACACGCCAGAAACTGCTATAATATAAAACGTTTTTGAAACCTTCTGTAAAACAGCAGATACAATAGCAAAAGTTAATTAAGAAAATAAGCAACTAATCCAGACGGTGCTCCAGGAATCGACCTCTGAGGAGGTCCGGCAAAGAACGCTATCGTGAGCGATGAGATAGATGCCAAGAGATGCATACACTTCACAAGATGGTAAGTCTGACTAGTCTAACGAATGGCTAATGACAATCTGGCTGAAACTACCTGACGTTCGATAAACCAAATGCAACCATGGATTAATACGCCAAAGCCGGAACAGGCGGTCTGCACTACGTCCAGAATATTGTATTTAGAGCCCCCGGATCGAGAAAGGAATCAGTACCACCAAAGTAGAGGAATCCCCAACCGGCCTACAATCAAGACAGCTGTCAAAACTACACGCCTTACCGGACAGCAGCTGCAAGGCGAGGAAATGTACAATGCCGTTACATACACTAACCCCAGGACAGATAACTGGGCCGTTAGCGGCCACCAGGCAGGAAAAATTACCGCTGGTTCAACTTAACAAATTGTAGCAAGTTGAACGCAGTAAATAGTTACAAGAAGTCGAGGAAAGCCAATCAGATCCGCCTTCCTCAAGCACTCCACCCGCTGATCTTCGCCTCGGCGACGCTACGAGCAGCAACACGAACCCAAGTCACTGGAGAATCGCGAGATGTCACAATGCTGGAGGCTTCTCTACTTGGATAGAAATGCAGACTTGCTGGATCCGGTTTACGACAAAGGTATTCATCCTCGTGACCACAGCCCTTCCATCCGGTAGTCCATGCGTGCCGCCAGTATTCCCGGTGTGTTCTCGAATTGCACGGACCTGGCTTCTCCTCGGTCCCCATCCGAACTCGCCACTCACACGAACCGGCAAACCATCGACGTCGCCAGAAAGATAGGGCAACAGTTTTTACATATCGATAACCGCCGCTGCTGCCACTAGCGGACAGGCAACGCTTGCGAAAACGAGTGGCGCCAGTCAATACGAGAAGAACACAAACAACCACAACCATGCCGACTAAAGGATACCGTCTGTCCTCGAACAGAGTGCGGAAACCTACAAAGAGCGCCAACGCTAGCCACAGCGCGGCTCAACTTCCCCCTCCCAAGGACAAACCCAGAGGGTTGGGGGCGGTGTTGTGAGAACCAACTAGTGGCCTAACCAAAATTAATTTGATTAAGGTGGACCCGGCATTGCCTACCAGTATGGTTGTCCTTATCCAGAAGATTACCTGGGCCTAAAATCCTCATAATCGTACACGGACCCAGAAAACGGGGAGTAAACTTGCCAAGGTTGCCAACACACACCTCCCTTCCAGGAAAATTACGGTCATACACCTAATCTGCCGGCTTACCCCTGGAGGCTCGTCGATTACGGTTATAACGACCAGCTTATCTGTTGTGGGCCCTGAGAATATTGCGCCTCGCACGATTCCAGTTTTCCTTGACGACCTGAGGTGTGATCTCTGCAGGAATTAGATCATGAATCAGCCGTAAGTTCGAAAGGGTGGAATTAGAGGGATAAGCAAACATCAAGGAAACTGGAGTACCCTTCAGACCCTCATGGCTGGCGGTATTGAAGGCAAAGCTAAGTCAAGGCAGACTGGAATCCCACTTACTGGGAGACTTCTGATGAAAGATAATCAGTGCAGTCTTAAGGTTACGATTGACCCTTTCCGCAAAGGACCTCTGCTTATAATACGGGGTGGTAGTTACATGCTTAACACCACTTTGAAAACAGAAGGCCTTGAAATAGCCAAAAGAAAGGCTGGCGCATTATCACTGACGGTTTGCTTAGGAGGTAAAAAAACACTAAATGCGTGAGTTAAAGGCGCAATGGTGATTGCAGCAGTCACATTACGACTCGGAAGAAGCCAGGTATACATCGAGAACGCGTCAATAATAACTAATACGTACCGATGGCTTCTTTTGGTGTGAGGTGCGGGTCCTACATAATCGATACAGAGTTTGTCCATGGGGCAAGATTCACGCTCAGAACAATGGAACCCCTGTGAAAAGCATTATTCGGTTTGGCCAGATAACACAACTGACACCGAGAAACCATTTCTCTAATGTCTCGGTCAATAGACGGCCAAGTCAGATGCTCCTTAATCTTCTGCAAGGCCTTATAGGTTCCTAAATGCCTACCATTCAACGACTTCTAAAAATAATTGAAAACGGGGCGTAGTAGGGTGTCTGGTAGACAGATCTTTATCTCCTTGGTACGTCCCACCCTTTTGCACAAACTGCCTTTCCTGATAATGCATTCATCCAAACTCTCCCCCGCCGAAAGCCGGGGTCCCCAATGTGGTCCTGATCCTGATGAGATCAGATGAGTCCCGCTTACAGCTAGTAGGAGCTCATGGCATGGTTAGTGTAGCGCAGACCCCACATAGCTTGTCAACAAGCCGGTGAGTAAGCTGATGGTGTCTCTGAGATGGTGAGGGCTATGTATCAGTGGAACGTATTAGGTCCTCTGGTCTAATTGAACCTATCACTGACTGGAGATGCTTATGTTCGGCTACTAGGGGACCATTTGCAGCCATTTGTTTTATGTATGTCACAACGCTGAGCTACAGCTGTTAGCGACTGGTTTGAAGAATATTCTGGAAAATCAGAGCGAATGATTTGTTCGCACAGATTGCGGACACGAATCCCTTCGAACATTTATGGGACATAATCAAGAGGTTAGGTCGTGCACAAACTGTACTGCCAACACTTTCGCAATTATAGATGACAATAAAGGAGCATGGCTCAATATTTTTGTAACGGACTTCCCTACTACGTCGAGCTACGACACTAGGAGGACCTACAGTATATTGGGGGTTATCTCACGACTTTTGTCCCTTCAGTGTAATTGTGAGCTCGTCCCATTGAGAAAAAAAAGAGTATAGAAATATGCACTGTGTGTAATGAATGATTCTTTGACACGCAGGCGATGCACGAACACAGCCGCTGCGAGCCACTGCCGCAATAAGCCAGCGGCCGTCTTGAGGCCTGGAACGAACAAAGCAGCGACGGCGGCGCGCTCTCATTTGTTGGCGGGCATTCAGCGCGGACGGGAGCGATGGCCGGCCGGCTGTGCGTGTCGCTGCGCAGTGCGCGGCGGCGCATTTAGTTAAAGTGCAATTAGTCCGTCCCGTGTCCGGGCTACCCGGCCCCTGAATGGGAGGCCCTCTGCGGCCCTGCGGCGCCGACGGCCGGCGCTATGAGCATTTAATTAATGGCGGCCGCCGGCGGGCGATCACGAGCGAGCGCCACCGCCGGCACCGCGGCCTCGGTCCAAACCAGAAGCAGGTGGCGCCGTCTGCTCGTGAGGCTGCTCACTGGCGGCGACACTCGCTTCAGCTGTTGTGTTTCTCACGGTACTACTTGTACGAATTGAGACCCACGAGAAAGACAGGACGTGGCACGTACACTACATCACGCGATATTGCAGGTCTTACGACTCTGGCGGGGATCGAGTAGCTGCGAGCAGCGTTCAACAAGTAATGCAACACTTTTCGTTACGAAGCAGGTTGCCTTTATTCAGGATTCCCACTCTCCTGGCTACAAAAACCCTGATTTTCGACAAAATCTGCACTAAATGCGACGGCATTAGGCCATCTTACTGAGAGCCCCTGTATGCCCTCTTGGTACCTTTCTGCTGGTCGACGTGCCAGCCGCGGTGGCCGTGCGGTTCTGGCGCTGCAGTCCGGAACCGCGGGACTGCTACGGTCGCAGGTTCGAATCCTGCCTCGGGCATGGGTGTGTGTGATGTCTTTAGGTTAGTTAGGTTTAAGTAGTTCTAAGTTCTAGGGGACTTATGACCTAATATGTTGAGTCCCATAGTGCTCAGAGCCATTTGATCCATTTGCTGGTCGACGTCGAAGCAGGCGTCTTGCTGCCTCCCTGTCATCCACGAATTGCTTCCCACGGTGTGCATCCTTCACTGGGCAAACAGAAGGAAGTGGGAAGCTCCAAGTTCCGGCCTGTCGCGTTCCAGCACTGTTTTGTAGTGCGATCGGAACGTTGATGACAATCTGAAGGTTGTTTGAGTGTCCACCTTTATTATCGGAGATGATAGGGATAAAACTCTCCGAGGTAGACTGGGTGGTTATCGGTTACAGTGGTAATCTTATAGGATTAATGGCAGGCTGGGCATGCTGAAGAGTTCAGTATTAATTTAAGTAATCTTTATTCTCTTTGATAACTTATAAAAGAGGTGCCAGTTTCTGTACTACTTGTCAGACTCAATTTACTCTTGCCTGCAGGCCACTCGCCTAACCTTACAAGAGACAATTACTATACCGTAAATTGTTCTTGTTAATTACAAAGCTACAAATGCTAGCTGTTCCTTGAGACAAAGACAGGTCGTCTCTGTTCAGAGCTATTCCTCAGAATAGATAATGATTCCAGAATGAGATTTTCACTCTGTAGCGGAGTGTGCGCTGATATGAAACTTCCTGGCAGATTAAAACTGTGTGCCCGACCGAGACTCGAACTCGGGACCTTTGTCTTTCGCGGGCAAGTGCTTTGGAAGGAAGGAGACCAGATACTGGCAGAAGTAAAGCTGTGAGGACCGGGCGTGAGTCGTCCTTCGGTAGCTCAGTGGTAGAGCAATTGCCCGCGAAAGGCAAAGGTCCCGAGCTCGAGTCTCGGTCGGGCACACGGTTTTAATGTGCCAGGAAGTTTTAGACAATGATTACTTATCTTGCAGTTACTGTGTGTGTCTCCAGATCTGGCCACCGACTTCTCGCTGCGCATATAACTTCAGCATACTCATTTTGCGCAGCGGACTGGCGTACTACTGCTTTCGGACTTCTCCGTCAGACTACTCCACCAGAATTCTCCATCAGACTGACTCTTCTCATTTTATCTCTTGTGTATATACCGTTTAAGTCGCGGCTGACCCTCGATTTGATTTCTCCTAGAGGTTTCCGCTCGATGTTCCCATTTATGTACAATGGAAAGTTTCCGTTGACGTCAGGGCTTGTATCCATTGGCGCAGTCTCAAATAGGTCCATCACGTGTTTAGTCCGCGATCTGAGGCTACTGGAGGTCCCTACTTTACGTAAAATACGGAAAACTTCGGTTGTCGTCCAACTGCGGTTCAACTAATGTCTTAATGTGCATGTTTCTCTCTCTCCCCTTCACAAATATCCACCACTAGGGTTTCTCAATGCTTAAACCCGGAGGCTTCTAACTTCATGAAGTGACATTTGTTCTCTGCTCATTTAGTCTGAGAAGTATTGCTTGATAAAATAATTATTAATTGGTTTTTACCCTGTACGATGAATGAGAACGAGCATTCCAAGGGAGTTTTGTGAACTTCTCTCAGGTGCAAACACTCGTGTGAGGCCTTGAGTCGTCATGTAGAAGAAGCACGTTTGCATTTTTGTGTCGACGAACATGTTTCAATTCCCTGAAGGTAGCACAATACACATCAGAGTTGATCGTTGCTCTGTGAGGAAGGGCATCCCATAAGACCGTCGCCACGACGTTGAAGCTGGGGTGTGGCTTTGAGCTTTTCCTTAGCACTGCCGTTTCGTATCCTATTCGAAATGACGAACCCAAATTTCATCCACCGTGAGGGTGTTTGACCACAATCTATCACCATTAGCCTCATAACGCCCAAGCAAGTCCGCACAAGTGCCTCTCTTGACGATCTTCTGTTGGGCGGTGAGGTACCTAGTGGTCGCACATGTTTGACTACTCCAATTAATGGACGAGCGTGTCAGCACCACCAAAAGAGACATCTGGTTGTACAGCGAGGTATTCCATTGTGGTCTGATGGTCATCTCGAATGACAGTGTCCGCACATTCCAACATTGCAGTAGACACAGTTGTGTGCGGCCAGCTGTGACGCGGGAGATCGGACAGGTCTGGGCGACCTTGTTGTGACGGATACAGATGCCTCGCCTATAGATCACTGTTACATCTCCGCAGACATTCGCCAAGCGTCTATGAATAACTGCGAAACTCTGGTTTTCGCCAAAAAGAACTCGATAACAGCTTTCTGCTTGGAGCGCACCTCCTTTTCAACGCAGTTTTGGAAGCTATGTGTAGTGCTGCCACCTATCGGAACTTCATGATACTACGACGTCTGAGGTGGGAATACTTTCCAACGTCCCACGACAAATTCCGCATTAAAAAAGAAAAAAAGCTTGGTGAGAAAAACGTGTGATATACTACTTAATGAACACCCCTCGTATTGTCAGTCTTCTTCTTCTACGCTTCGTGGATTATGCTCTGGTCCTTTTCAGCCTTCACAAATTGTTCATGTCTTTTTACGTCTTTCAGAATCTCTTCTTGTTGCCGGCTTGTAAGCTAAGGCTAGTTTGTGACGTCCATTGCTGTTCATTCTTTGTTCGTATTCGTGCGTGGAGCTGCGGTATTTGGTTATTCTGCTTTCAATTGATTGCTGTCGCGCTGTTCCATTTTTTATGTGGTCTGTTCTTTTGACCTCCTTAGAATTTCATTTCTCCTCCTTGTATGAGGGTCGTTCAATAAGTAATGTCTCACAGTTTTTTCTCAGAACATATTTATTGTTAAGAGTCAGAATTTGGTGACAATAGACATCAACATGTCTTGGACAAGACATGTTGATGTCTATTGTCACCAAATTCAATTTTTCTACATAGTCTCCATCACGTTCTATGGCTGTGCACCAACGTTGTGGGAGAGTATTTATTCCCTGCTGGTAAAAGCTCTAGTCGTGTAGGCGTAGCCATGTTTTCCTTGCATCACTGACACTCTCGTCATCTTTAAGGTGTGTTCGCCGTAGAGAATCTATATGCGGCACAAACAGCTGGAAGTCTGAGGGTGCCAGCTTTGGACTCTAGAGTGAATGAGGCAGTGACGTCCAACCCAATTTGGCGACGTGTTCCCCGGTTCTCTGACTTGTGTGTGGGCGTGTGTTATCGAATTGGAGCAAGATTTATGCTGGATTCCTGTCCGATCGAACACGTCGGAAACGGTTCTTGAGTTTATTCAGAGTCCACTTATGCCTCTGAATTGATGGTTGACCCTCTTGGCATCACATCCACGAGTATGACGCCAGAAGACTGTCACCTTGACTTTTCCAGTAGAGAGGGGTTGTCTTGAATTTCTTCTTTTGCGGTGAATGAGGAAGATGCCACTCCATGGACTTCCTTTTTGGTTCTGGCTCAAAGTGGTGCACCCAGCTTTCGTCTCCCGTAACGATCCGTGACAGAAAGGCCTCACCATCGGTCTCCAAACGCTCCAAAGATTGAGCTGAGATGGCCTTTCCTTGAATCTTGCGGTCCTCTGTGAGCATTCGTGGAACACGTCATGAGCACCTGTTTGAATATCCGAGAGTCTCGATCACTGCAGAAGCACTTCCAGTGCTGACCGAAAACTTTAAAGCCAACTGTCGAGTTGTGATTCGCCGATCGGCACGAATAATGGCATCCGTACGATTCAGCATGTCTGGAATAATGGCTTTGACAGGACTTACAGAGCGTGGCTCATCATGGAGCTCTGTCTCTGCACTTACTGAGGCTGTAACTTTCTTTGCTCATCGCCTAACTGTACTCCTATCAACTGCTGCATCGCCATACACTGCATACAAACGTTTATGGATTTTCACTACGGTTTCTTTTACTGCACACAAGAATTCAATAACAGTACGATGCTTGTACCGTGAGTCGTATGTAGATGCCATTTGACGCTGTAATACGGCTCTACCATTTTCCAGAACGTTTCGAAATTTCACCGGCGAACAGAACAAACATCAAATGTGAAGAACCAACAAGGACGTTTGCGTATGCTTATTAATGGCTTAAAAAAAAATTCTGGGGCATTAGTTACTGAACGACCCTCATATATTGCCCAATGTTTTTTAGTAGGTGCTCAGCGTTGCACCCATGTAGAAGTGCTGGAAGACGTATTGTTTCATAAAACTTTACTCAAGAAACGAAAGTAAAAATATATGAAGCTATGACCCTTGCACCACTTCTTCATGGAAGCAATGCTCGGTAGCTGCAAAAAGTACATAACGTAAAACACAAAGACAATTTTAAATCTAGATCCTTATTATTGTTCAAGCCAATTTGGTGTCCCAAATAAATGACCTATGACACGTCTTGTTATAAAAGCACACTATTCACATTTATATGTGATCGGACGATATCTTCCCTCCAGAAAGTCATTAGTTTAGTCTTCGTTTCATGACTCTAAACATAATGTTCTTTACAAAGGTAGTTCAGGTGCTTCTTGTAGTACAAACCGTCATCTGCATTAAGTAAAACATTTAATGTAGTGTCTTTTGATATTTTAATACATTTCTATGTGTTGCCTCCAGTTTAGCACAACTTAAATAATATGGATATTACAAAGACTGGGTGATATTGTACACTCTTGTACCCTTATCGTACTTCATTTATTACGTCTGTACGATCAGAAACTCGACAAATGTAGATGTTCAAAGGGAATTGGCCCTCATTAGAGTACAGTAAACGAAACACTTGCGTAAGCATAGGATCAGTGACAACAAAATAAGCTCGACCAAGTGCTGTCAAAAGGAAATCTTATAAATGAAAAAAATAGTAATTTCTAGTAAATGTAATGGACAACGTCGCTTATTACTATAGTAATAACGTAAAAGAGAACAACATGCGTCACATGGAAATATGTTCCAGTTCCCTGAGAAACTGTTTGCCATTATTATTTGCAAACAGAATTTCCTTCCACCGTGTCTTTTCGGCGTAGTGAAACCTTAGGAAGTATTTGTGGCAATTCTGCGTTCTCTATATTAAGCCACAAGCAGAGCAGTTGGTTCCTGCAGCTTCCTCAAGCACAGTAAATGGAATGCCTTGTAGTGAGACGTAGCATTGTCGAATTTCTAGGACTATTTACGTTCATTGGGCAGTGAAGCTCAATCAAAAAGGGTATCTTGACCTTTTGATCAAGGGAAATCGTTGCACTGCCGAAAAACTTCGTCCCACAAGAGCAGAAATTTCCCGAATGAATGCATCATTTTCTCTCAAGCTTTATAATGCACACCTTTTGAAACTCACTGATTTGGCGGTAGGCTTCTCTCATAGGTCTGCGAGGTATTCTGCACGTCTGCTCAGTCACAACGATCCATTACCTTCCGTTTATAGCGACAACGAAATCCGCCAATGTATTTTACTGGTCGGTAGCATTGCAGCGTGATACCGATGCTGGGGTTTTACCAGATGGTCGACATGGCTCCAATGCTAATCATCTCTGCAGAACATAGTAATGTTCGTGTCCTGTGAATATGAACGTCGTATCCCTAGTCGTTCAAGGTGTTCTGTTTTTTCTGAACATGAGTGTATGTACCTCACTATAACATCACTAATAAACCATCCCCTTTTACCACATCGAGTGAATTTTTGTTTAGTGCCAACTAATGACACACGTTACCTTCTGCGAAAGAAGGAAAGACAAATAATTAATCTCTACGTCTCCATAGTATGGGCAAGGGTCGTGAAGTACCAGAGAAAAGTTAAGACCTACTATTTGAATCTAATTCGGCAAAAACAATATACCGAGCGAGGTGGCACAGTGGTTAGCACACTGAACTCGGATTCGGCAGGACGACGGTTCAATCCCGCGGCCGGCCATCCTGATTAAGGTTTTCCTAGATTTCCCTAAATCGTTTCAGGCCAATGCCGGGATGGTTCCTTTTACGGGACACGGTCGACTTCTTCCCCATCCTTCCCTAATCCAGTGAGATCGATGACGTCGCTGTTTGGTCTCTTCCCCCAAATCCATCCAATCCAATCCAAAAACAATAACGCAGTGAAAACGCAATGGCCGACGTACCGTACGTAGAAACAATGGACATTTCATTCCTTTCTCTATAACTGCTGACGGAACTCTTTGCAAGTGTTATGCAAATTCTTATACGTTAAGTCATTTCTTCGTGGGTTGGACGATCAGTAAAAGGATATTTCAAAGGAAAATATCAGATTTCTTACAAAGTTGTCTTTTTTGGATTACATGGAAATAAGCCAGATTATGAAGTTGACTCTATTCTCGCACAATTTAGCGTGATATACCCGATTTAACAAACGTCTCAGCAGTAGTATCTCTCGGTAAGGAATCGGGTAAAATGATCAGGCGGGAATAGAAAGGTATGTGAAGGAGTTTGACAGTAATGGAATGAAAATCACGCTAGAGACTGTAAAGGGATGAGAATTATTAGCATGCATACTGTAGTGAGTCAGACGAGGAAAAACTCGCTACAGGGCCAGTAAATGAACAAAGTGCCCTTCCGTAGGCATATTACGTAAATTTCGAAAAAATTCTGCACGAGATCTTGGATTATTTAAATGTAAAATTATTTTTATTATCGCGAGCGTGAATCTTTATCTGTTAATTCTACTATCGTAAAGAGTCAGCAGCTCGCCACGTGGTCTCAATATCTCAAGTGGTTCAAATGGCTCTGAGCACTATGGGACTTAATATCGGAGGTCATCAGTCCCCTAGAACTTAGAACTACTTAAACTTAACTAACCTAAGGACATCACACACATCCATGCCCGAGGCAGGATTCGAGCCTGCGACCGTAGCGGTCGCGTGGTTCCAGACTGAAGCGCCTAGAACCGCTCGGCCACTCCGGCCGGCGTCTCAAGATCTAACTCATAAAGCAACAAGATTCTGTCTCGTGAAAATTACTACCTCGGAAATATTCAATTCGCAGACGTAGTACTGAACAAGGTGGAATATCGATAGCGGCAAAAACTTTCAACATAAGCACGAAAGACCTTAATTAATGCGGGTACTAAGTAGATCCACATGTATGAAAAAGTAACGGACAATGCTGTTACACAGAGTTCAATGCGGCTCAGACCTTCGCGGATTTCACACGCAATAAGTATGAAAATTAGCAAAGGATTTAAGCGGAATAAGAAAACGCTGATGCTTTAGAGTTTACTGACCTCCTAACTCACTAAATATATCGCGACTTAATCTAATTTCGTTCCCACTAGGAACACACATGCTTACCAACCAAGAGTTGGAACTCGACTTCTCCAAAGTCAACCTCTGTCCTTTGTTCATAGCGGAGACAGAACTTCTTGGGAGAGAGAGGTGATGTCCGCTTCACTAGCAAATGAGGATGGGCAGAAAAGCCGCGAAAGCAAACAGCCCGAGCGAGGCTGGATGGCCAGTGATACGCCTAAGTTCAATCAGGGAGACCCTGCTGCAGCATGATAAGTATGGGAAAATCGTAGTTTTGGAGGTTGGTGCTACTATTTGGGAGGGCCTATACAAACCATTCAAACCGCTCTCCATGCTTTCAAGCTAATCGGTCAAGGTAGGAAACGAAACCATTACGGCTACAGAGGGAGACTGGTGAATTTAAGGAAAAATAAAACAAAATACGTTACTCTCATCCTCCCTCAAATGACTCTGATGTGAGATAAAAAAATAAGCGCAACAATAACATGCCCTTGTAAGATTGGAAGTGATATAAAATATGAGAGGAGAGCGAAAAAAGATCCCAACTTTCAACCGTTTTAATTAGATTCTTGATTTCCTGTCGGATTTTCAGGAAAACATTGCATGTAATCAGACATTCCTGATATGAACAAATTCCCTGTACTTACGATGCTTGAAGACTGTGATTCGGTTCGAGAACCGTCGAAGTTTGTAGGTTGGTGAGCTGTGCTGCAGCTCGCGTTGGTGCTGATTGTAGGTTTCCGTCCTCTGTTGGAGGCCAGACCATATGGTTTAGTTGACATGGTTCCGGTTGTTTGTCTTCTTCTCGTGTTGACTGGCGCCACTTGGTTTCACTACTGAGCAACTATGCCCTAGTGACAGCAGCAGCGGTTATCGATCTGTAGTAACTGTGGCCCTATCTTGGGGGCGACGTTACTGTTCTTCCGGGTCGTGTCAGTGATCAGTTTGGAGGGGGACTTAGAAGGAGCCAGGTCTGCGCAGTGCGAGCAACACGCCGCGTCCACTGGCGGCGCTCATGGGCTGCAGAATCGAAGGGCTGTGGTCACGAGGGAGCACCACCTTGTCGTAAACCGGATCCTGCAAGCTTCAAAATGAGTGCATTGCGATTCAAGTAGAGAAACCTCCACCATTGTGACATCTCGAGATTCTCGGGTGACTTGGGTTCGTCTTACTGCTCGTAGTGTTTTCGAGGTGAAGTGCAGCGAGTGGAGTGCTTGAGAAGGCGGATCTGATTAGCTCTCCTGGACTTCTAATTACTATTTATACCGCTCAGTTTCTTACTATTTGTTAAGTTCAACCAGCCCTATTTTTCCTGACTGGTGGCCGCAAATGCACCAATTACCTGCCCTGGGGGTTAGTGAATGTAACGGCTGCTGTCCGGTGAGGCGTGTAGTTTTGACAGCTTTCTTGATTGTAGATTGCTTGGCGTTTCTTCTTCTCTGGTGGTAGTGATTCCTTTCTCGTTCTGGGCGCTCTAAGCACAGTACTCTGTCGGCAGAGTCCAGATCGACGGTTCCGACTTTGGCGTATTTTTACATCTTTGCACTTGGTTCATTGGACGCCAGGTAGCCTCATCTAGACTATCATTAGTCATTCGTTAGACTGCCACTAGTATAAGTTACCATCTTGTGAAGTGAGTGGAACCCTTTCCTGCCTATCTCATCGCTCGCGAAAGTGTTTTTGCTGGACCTACTCAGAGGTCGATTCCTGGTGCACTGTCTGCGACTAGCCCTTGTGTTTTATTATTGTATTTGCTGCTTTATAGTATGTTTCTAAATTTTTTATGTAATTGCCATTTTTGGGGATACAGCAGGTTTAAATGATTGTGCTATCAAGTTTACCATCATTTTCTCTCACCCGTTTGGTGATTAGCTGCCTGTCTTTTTTTAAATTAACCCTTGCTATTGCATGGCTGTTTTACGGTAGGTTTGTTAATTTTTTTAAAAAATTGCCGTTATTGGCATTAAAGGCCTTCAGCCGTGACTGTGTTTTCTTGCCTTACAATTCTAATTAGGACCCCCTTGGCTTGTTCTTAAAACATTATTTGTTGTGTCTGTATTTTATGCTCATTTGATAAATTGTAACGCACTGAAAGCACTGTTAACTACACAGTTGTTTATTCCTTCATTTATAACGTGTCATATCTTTATTTAATGCTGTGTCTGGAATTACAGTTCAAAAATAAATGTGTGTAATTGCAAAAGGGAACCAATAGTAACTGATTGTCCACAATCGTAACCAAATCCTGTCTTCCTTTACTACCAGGTTTCAGTAGGCTTGCGACGATCAACTGAAGTGGCCGCCACTTCAGAACAACAGAACGCGAAAACAGGCCACCAGAAAAGACGAAATGGAGCCATACTGCAGAAGCCCAGACACTTGGTATCTGAAATAGCTGTGACGGTTTTCCGAGCTCATCTAGATACACACGAGTCTCAGCTTTCCGTGCCCATGAATCAATTGTTCGTTGATCGGGACGCGGTCCGTGATATCAGGAAACTTAACGGGAGATACCTGTCCGATCCCCCCATGAACCATGGACCTTGCCGTTGGTGGGGAGGCTTGCATGCCTCAGCGATACAGATGGCCGTACCGTAGGTGCAACCACAACGGAGGGGTATCTGTTGAGAGGCCAGACAAACGTGTGGTTCCTGAAGAGGGGCAGCAGCCTTTTCAGTAGTTGCAGGGGCAACAGTCTGGATGATTGACTGATCTGGCCTTGTAACATTAACCAAAACGGCCTTGCTGTGCTGGTACTGCGAACGGCTGAAAGCAAGGGGAAACTACAGCCGTAATTTTTCCCGAGGACATGCAGCTCTACTGTATGATTAAATGATGATGGCGTCCTCTTGGGTAAAATATTCCGGAGGTAAAATAGTCCCCCATTCGGATCTCCGGGCGGGGACTACTCAAGAGGACGTCGTTATCAGGAGAAAGAAAACTGGCGTTCTACGGATCGGAGCGTGGAATGTCAGATCACTTAATCGGGCAGGTAGGTTAGAAAATTTAAAAAGGGAGATGGATAGGTTAAAGTTAGATATAGTGGGAATTAGTGAAGTTCGGTGGCAGGAGGAACAAGACTTTTGGTCAGGTGATTACAGGGTTATAAATACAAAATCAAATAGGGGTAATGCAGGAGTAGGTTTAATAATGAATAAAAAAATAGGAGTGCGGGTTAGCTACTACAAACAGCATAGTGAACGCATTATTGTGGCCAAGATAGACACAAAGCCCATGCCTACTACAGTAGTACAAGTTTATATGCCAACTAGCTCTGCAGATGATGAAGAAATACACTCCTGGAAATGGAAAAAAGAACACATTGATACCGGTGTGTCAGACCCACCATACTTGCTCCGGACACTGCGAGAGGGCTGTACAAGCAATGATCACACGCACGGCACAGCGGACACACCAGGAACCGCGGTGTTGGCCGTCGAATGGCGCTAGCTGCGCAGCATTTGTGCACCGCCGCCGTCAGTGTCAGCCAGTTTGCCGTGGCATACGGAGCTCCATCGCAGTCTTTAACACTGGTAGCATGCCGCTACAGCGTGGACGTGAACCGTATGTGCAGTTGACGGACTTTGAGCGAGGGCGTATAGTGGGCATGCGGGAGGCCAGGTGGACGTACCGCCGAATTGCTCAACACGTGGGGCGTGAGGTCTCCACAGTACATCGATGTTGTCGCCAGTGGTCGGCGGAAGGTGCACGTCCCCGTCGACATGGGACCGGACCGCAGCGACGCACGGATGCACGCCAAGACCGTAGGATCCTACGCAGTGCCGTAGGGGACCGCACCGCCACTTCCCAGCAAATTAGGGACACTGTTGCTCCTGGGGTATCGGCGAGGACCATTCGCAACCGTCTCCATGAAGCTGGGCTACGGTCCCGCACACCGTTAGGCCGTCTTCCGCTCACGCCCCAACATCGTGCCGCCCGCCTCCAGTGGTGTCGCGACAGGCTTGAATGGAGGGACGAATGGAGACGTGTTGTCTTCAGCGATGAGAGTTGCTTCTGCCTTGGTGCCAATGATGGTCGTATGCGTGTTTGGCGCCGTGCAGGTGAGCGCCACAATCAGGACTGCATACGACCGAGGCACACAGGGCCAACACCCGGCATCATGGTGTGGGGAGCGATCTCGTACACTGGCCGTACACCACTGGTGATCGTCGAGGGGACACTGAATAGTGCACGGTACATCCAAACCGTCATCGAACCCATCGTTCTACCATTCCTAGACCGGCAAGGGAACTTGCTGTTCCAACAGGACAATGCACGTCCGCATGTATCCCGTGCCACCCAACGTGCTCTAGAAGGTGTAAGGCAACTACCCTGGCCAGCAAGATCTCCGGATCTGTCCCCCATTGAGCATGTTTGGGACTGGATGAAGCGTCGTCTTACGCGGTCTGCACGTCCAGCACGAACGCTGGTCCAACTGAGCCGCCAGGTGGAAATGGCATGGCAAGCCGTTCCACAGGACTACATCCAGCATCTCTACGATCGTCTCCATGGGAGAATAGCAGCCTGCATTGCTGCGAAAGGTGGATATACACTGTACTAGTGCCGACATTGTGCATGCTCTGTTGCCTGTGTCTATGTGCCTGTGGTTCTGTCAGTGTGATCATGTGATGTATCTGACCCCAGGAATGTGTCAATAAAGTTTCCCCTTCCTGGGACAATGAATTCACGGTGTTCTTATTTCAATTTCCAGGAGTGTAGATGAAATGTATGACGAGATAAAAGAAATTATTCAGGTAGTGAAGGGAGACGAAAATTTAATAGTGATGGGTGACTGGAATTCGTCAGTAGGAAAAGGGAGAGAAGGAAACATAGTAGGTGAATATGGATTGGGGGGAAGGAATGAAAGAGGAAGCCGCCTTGTAGAATTTTGCACAGAGCATAACTTAATCATAGCTAACACTTGGTTCAAGAATCATAAAAGAAGGTTGTATACCTGGAAAAATCCTGGAGATACTAGTAGGTATCAGATAGATTATATAATGGTAAGACAGAGATTTAGGAACCAGGTATTAAATTGTAAGACATTTCCTGGGGCAGATGTAGATTCTGACCACAATCTATTGGTTATGAACTGCAGATTGAAACTGAAGAAACTGCAAAAAGGTGGGAATTTAAGGAGATGGGACCTGGATAAACTGAAAGAACCAGAGGTTGTAGAGAGTTTCAGGGAGAGCATTAGGGAACAATTGACAGGAATGGGGGAAAGAAATACAGTAGAAGAAGAATGGGTAGCTCTGAGGGATGAAGTGGTGAAGGCAGCAGACGATCAAGTAGGTAAAAAGACGCGGGCTAATAGAAATCCTTGGGTAACAGGAGAAATATTGAATTTAATTGATGAAAGGAGAAAATATAAAAATGCAGTAAATGAAGCAGGCAAAAAGGAATATAAACGTCTCAAATATGAAATCGACAGGAAGTGCAAAATGGCTAAGCAGGGATGGCTAGAGGACAAATGTAAGGATGCAGAGGCTTGTCTCACTAGGAGTAAGATAGATACTGCCTACAGGAAAATTAAAGAGACCTTTGGAGAGAAGAGAACCACTTGTATGAATATCAAGAGCTCAGATGGTAACCCAGTTCTAAGCAAAGAAGGGAAAGCAGAAAGGTGGAAGGAGTATATAGAGGGTTTATACAAGGGCGATGTACTTGAGGACAATATTATGGAAATGGAAGAGGATGTAGATGAAGATGAAATGGGAGATAAGATACTGCGTGAAGAGTTTGACAGAGCACTGAAAGACCTGAGTCAAATCAAGGCCCCGGGAACAGACAACATTCCATTAGAACTACTGATGGCCTCAGGAGAGCCAGTCATGACAAAACTCTACCATCTGGTGAGCACGATGTATGAGACAGGCGAAATACCCTCAGACTTTAAGAAGAATATAATAATTCCAATCCCAAAGAAAGCAGGTGTTGACAGATGTGAAAGTTACCGAACTATCAGTTTAATAAGTCACAGCTGCAAAATACTAACGCGAATTCTTTACAGACGAATGGAAAAACTGGTAGAAGCCGACCTCGGGGAAGATCAGTTTGGATTCCGTAGAAATGTTGGAACACGTGAGGCAATACTGACCTTACGACTTATCTTGGAAGAAAGATTAAGAAAAGGCAAACCTACGTTTCTAGCATCTGTAGACTTAGAGAAAGCTTTTGACAATGTTGACTGGAATACTCTCTTTCAAATTCTGAAGGTGGCAGGGGTAAAATACAGGGAGCGAAAGGCTGTTTACAATTTGTACAGAAACCAGATGGCAGTTATAAGAGTCGAGGGGCATGAAAGGGAAGCAGTGGTTGGGAAAGGAGTGAGACAGGGTTGTAGCCTCTCCCCGATGTTATTCAATCTGTATATTGAGCAAGCAGTAAAGGAAACAAAAGAAAAATTCGGAGTAGGTATTAAAATTCATGGAGAAGAAGTAAAAACTTTGAGGTTCGCCGATGACATTGTAATTCTGTCAGAGACAGCAAAGGACTTGGAAGAGCAGTTGAACGGAATGGACAGTGTCTTGAAAGGAGGATATAAGATGAACATCAACAAAAGCAAAACGAGGATAATGGAATGTAGTCAAATTAAGTCGGGTGATGCTGAGGGAATTAGATTAGGAAATGAGACACAGTAGTAAAGGAGTTTTGCTATTTAGGGAGTAAAATAACCGATGATGGTCGAAGTAGAGAGGATATAAAATGTAGACTGGCAATGGCAAGGAAAGCGTTTCTCAAGAAGAGGTATTTGTTAACATCGAATATAGATTTAGGTGTCAGGAAGTCGTTTCTGAAAGTATTTGTATGGAGTGTAGCCATGTATGGAAGTGAGACATGGACGATAACTAGTTTGGACAAGAAGAGAATAGAAGCTTTCGAAATGTGGTGCTACAGAAGAATGCTGAAGATAAGGTGGGTAGATCACGTAACTAATGAGCAGGTATTGAATAGGATTGGGGAGAAGAGAAGTTTGTGGCACAACTTGACTAGAAGAAGGGATCGGTTGGTAGGACATGTTCTGAGGCATCGAGGGATCACAAATTTAGCATTGGAGGGCAGCGTGGAGGGTAAAAATCGTAGAGGGAGAGCAAGAGATCAATACACTAAGCAGATTGAGAAGGATGTAGGTTGCAGTAGGTACTGGGAGATGAAGAAGCTTGCACAGGATAGAGTAGCATGGAGAGCTGCATCAAACCAGTCTCAGGACTGAAGAGCACAACAACAACAAAAACCTGTCCGATGCCTCAACATGTGTTCTGCACTCCCTGTTCTGCGCTCATAGGCAGCACACCACGCCTGGAACAAGCGGCGCTCGGGGACCACAGCACAGCTACGACATCTGAGGATGGGCTTATAACAGTCGGAAATCGGTCATGTGAAAATAAAGTACGTAATTTACAATTGAAGCGGTATTTTCAACCTCTGCTATAATGCTCAGTTGCGGATGTTCTGCCAACAGGATTGTTTGTCCTACTACAGGGTTGCGAATTTCTTTTTGTTATGCGTTTTTTTTTCTCCGTAGCTGAATAATTTTGTGTGTGTTTGTGGTTTCTACATTACATTTTGCATTTTTTTACGGCGTCGGTACGAGTGTCGTTCTTATGAAAATATTATGTATTGTATTTGCATCAACATAGGGTTGATTTGTTTCGGTTAGTAGGCAGTTTTCATTCGGTTTGATAATAATTATACGTTAGAAAATCATGTGGATAATAACAAGGACCAAAGCATGGGGAGAGTAGCAATACAGATTTCCATATGGTTCAGTTGCAAATCAGGAACGTAGTGTTTGAGCACGAACTGATCAACTTCCCTGCAGAGCAACCAGGCCGGAGTGATGACATAATGAAGAAGGTGGCATCAGATTGTGAGGCACTCAATGATAGTGATGATGAGTGGGGAGCAGGTTCTCAACTGATAAAAGCAGCCATCCAAAACACGCCCCAAGGGAGACTGAGAGATCGGTTCCGCCACCAGAGTGACGTAGAGCAGTACATCCATATGAATCTACTCTAGAATTAGAAACAAAAAAAAGCACTAATACTGATGCAGTTTTAGAATTTTCAAAACAGGCAGAAGAGCAAAGGCAAGACAGAAAAGGCAGAAGGAAAGTAAAGAAAATAATGAATTTTTAAAGCAGGCAGAAAAAAATAGGAATTTGGTACGAAATTAGAGGAAAACATAAAACATATCAAGACGAGATGGCGAAAATCCACCATACAACGACAGAATTCATACAAATGGCTATTGACGGATAGAAAGACGGAAGGGTAAATCTTACTGAGGCATTAAGAGGAAGGAAGAAGGCACTAGTCGCACAGAAACAGACATAAAGAAAAACACGCAAGCAGTATTAATAACTCATGACATTATGGCAGGATCACTCTCCAATTAGTACAAGCAAAGTGAAATTATTTAAGACATAAAGAGAGAAGTTGTATCGTGTAAAACAATGAAACTTGATCCATGAAGAAACTGATGGAGGACAGCGATCGCAGAAAATCAGTGGAACAGAAAGGGAATACAGAAAGATCACATTCAAATATAAAAGAACCTATGACTATCATAGAATCACCACGGTGTCATACGAAAATTGCATGTCCATTGCAAATAAATGCACTGTGAGACATGAGTCGTGACTCAGGGCCCGAACTGTTGCCTAATTGTGCATCAATATGGAGATGCGTATCACACATTAGTGAAGAAAATAGTCTAGGGATACGTAGTAACCACATGCGTAATGATATCACATGCCACAGTGCAGAAAACTGCATCTCAGAAGCAAGGACATTAGTGAACGAAAATAAGTATTTCATATATATTCAAAACTTTAAAAGCTGTCAGGACAGCAGTAATACTTTTCATCCTAAGCCTATGATTGCTCATTTCGATAGACTGATACAGCCTTATTGGCCGTTAGTGGTATAAATTGGAATTCGTCTGTGGACACGTGGGGGGTTCAGTTCCGGAAAAATGCGTTATATTGGTTACAACACCAGGACATACCAATAATTTAGGGATGTGTTCGTCGACAGGTATTGGTCACAGGGAATGCCCGACAACTTGAAACAGGTGGTCATGATGTGCTGAGACATCGGCATTCAAGAGCTCTGTGGAACTATTCGACCCACTGCTCAAGAAGATCCAATTTCTGGATGAACTACGGAGTAACAGTGAAATTATTCATTTCTGTTACATGAAACTACCTTTTAATTAGTAGCAGGTAATTGCAGGTAGATGCGGAGATAAAACTTCTCCATGTAGTGGAATTATGCCTATGAAATCTACAAATCACGAGAGAGGAGAAGGAATTATGATGTGCAGTTCTATCCGCAGGATAGAAATGGCAAGAGAAGGAATAATAATAAAAAGTAATAATAGAAACTGATCGTCTGGATGACACAGTTATGGGTGAGAACAAGCGAGTTACCCCCCTCCAAATAGATAGAACAGCTGGAAGAGCTTTCGTGGTTAAAATAGTAACTGGCATTTCGAAAGAAGCTGGAGAGCACCGGACAGGAGACAAGACGATTTCAAAATTGTGGAGGTACAGTCCGCAAATCCGGCAACCAAATACAGTAATGAACACCCAGAAAGTGATTAATAGAAGGAAGGGACAGAGATTAGTAATGAATACTTTGTTTAAATTAGGAATAATTTCTTTAAATTATGAATACGGAGTCCCACCTCTAACTGACAAACCAGGGACTTGGCAAACAAATGGTAATGAGATGGGGAGCTATTAATATTAATGGGGGCTACTCTGGGAAGAAGGTAGAGCTGGCAGAGGCTGCAAGTAAGATGGGGCTGGACGTTTTTGCTGTTAGTGACATTCGGGTAAGGGGTGAGAAAGAAGAGGAAGTGGGAGAATACAAGGTCTACCTGTCAGGAGTCAAAGCAGGAATAGCACAATGGGGTGTAGGGCTTTACATCAGGAAAGAAATGGAACCCAGCGTAGTTGCAATAAGGTATGTAAACGAACGACTGATGTGGATAGATTTGACAGTGTCTAGCAAGAAAATTAGGATTGTGTCAGTATATTCGCATTGTGAAGGGACAGATCAAGATAAGATGGACAGTTTTTATGAGGCACTCAGTGATGTAGTTGTTAGAGTAAAGGACAAGGACAGTGTTCTGCTCATGGGTGATTTTAACGCCAGGACTGGAAATCGAACAGATGGGTATGAAAAGGTTATGGGTAAATTTGGAGAGGATATGGAGGCCAACAGGAACGGGAAACAACTCTTGGATTTCTGTGCCAGTATGGGCTTAGTAATCACAAACTCCTTTTTTAAACATAAGAACATTCACCGGTATACTTGGGAAGGCAGGGGAACCAGATCTGTCATTGACTATATAATAACAGATCAGGAATTCAGGAAGGCTGTGAGGGACACACGTGTATTCAGGGGATTATTTGATGACACTGATCATTATTTAATCTGCAGTGAAATTGGGATTGTGAGGCCGAAAGCGCAGGAGGTCAGGTCCATATGTAGGAGGATAAGAGTGGAGAATCTTCAGGATAAGGAAATCAGGCACAAGTACATAACAGCGATCTCAGAAAGGTACCAGTTAGTTGAATGTAGTCAATTACAGTCATTGGAAAAGGAATGGACAAGGTACAGGGACACAGTACTAGAAGTGGCTAAAGAATGTCTTGAAACAGTAGTGTGTAAAAGTAGGATGAAGCAAACAGCTTGGTGGAATGATACAGTCAAGGCAGCCTGTAAAAGGAAAAAGAAGGCGTATCAAAAATGGCTGCATACCAGAACCCAGGTAGACAGACAAAGTTATGTTGAAGAAAGAAACAAAGCCAAACAGATAATTGCAGCATCGAAGAAGAAATCGTGGGAAGACTTTGGAAACAAGTTGGAGACTATGGGTCAAGCTGCTGGAAAACCATTATGGAGTGTAATTAGCAGTCTTCGAAAGGGAGGTAAGAAGGAAATGACAAGTATTTTGGACAGGTCAGGAAAACTGCTGGTGAATTCTGTGGATGCCTTGGGCAGATGGAGGGAATATTTTGAAGAGTTGCTCAATGTAGGTGAAAATGCGATCAGTAATGTTTCAGATTTCGAGGTAGAATGGGATAGGAATGATGATGGAAATAAGATCACATTTGAGGAAGTGGAAAAAATGGTCAATAGATTGCAGTGAAATAAAGCGGCTGGGGTGGATGAAATTAAGTCGGAACTCATCAAATACAGTGGAATGTCGGGTCTTAAATGGCTACACAGGATAATTGAAATGGCCTGGGAGTCGGGACAGGTTCCATCAGACTGGACAAAAGCAGGAATCACACCAATCTTTAAACATGGAAACAGAAAAGATTGTAACAACTATAATCTCTTTAATCAGCGTTGTAGGTAAAATCTTCGCAGGTATTGTTGAAAGGAAAGTGCGAGTATTAGTTGAGGACCAATTGGATGAAAATAAGTGTGGGTTTAGGTCTCTTAGAGGTTGTCAGGACCAGATCTTTAGCTTAAGGCAAATAATGGAGAAGTGTTATGAGTGGAACAGGGAATTGTATCAATGCTTTATAGATCTAGAAAAGTCATATGACCGGGTTCCTAGGAGGAAGTTATTGTCTGTTCTACAAGATTATGGAATAGGAGGCAAACTTTTGCAAGCAATTAAAGGTCTTTACATGGATAGTCAGGCAGTAGTTAGAGTTGACAGTAAATTGAGTTCATGGTTCAGAGTAGTTTCAGGGGTAAGACAAGGCTGCAACCTGTCTCCACTGTTGTTCATATTATTTATGGATCATATGTTGAAAACAATAGACTGGCTGGGTTAGATTAAGATAAGTGAACACAAAATAAGCAGTCTTACATATGCGGATGACTTAGTTGTGATGGCAGATTCGATTGAAAGTTTGCAAAGTAATATTTCAGAGCTAGATCAGAAATGTAAGGACTATGGTATGAAGATTAGCATCTCCAAAACGAAAGTAATGTCAGTGGGAAAGAAATATAAACGGATTGAGTGCCAAATAGGAGGAACAAAGTTTGAACAGGTGGACGGTTTCAAGTACTTAGGATGCATATTCTCACAGGATGGCAACATAGTGAAAGAACTGGAAGCGAGGTGTAGCAAAGCTAATGCAGTGAGCGCTCAGCTACGATCTACTCTCTTCTGCAAGAAGGAAGTCAGTACCAAGACTAAGTTATCTGTGCACCGTTCAATCTTTCGACCAACTTTGTTGTATGGGAGCGAAAGCTGGGTGGATTCAGGTTACCTTATCAACAAGGTTGAGGTTACGGATACGAAAGTAGCTAGGATAATTGCAGGTACTAGTAGATGGGAACAATGGCAGGAGGGTGTCCACAATGAGGAAATCAAAGAAAAACTGGGAATGAACTCTATAGATGTAGCAGTCAGGGCGAACAGGCTTAGATGGTGGGGTCATGTTACACGCATGGGAGAAGCAAGGTTACCCAAGAGACTCATGGATTCAGCAGTAGAGGGTAGGAGGAGTCGGGGCAGACCGAGGAGAAGGTACCTTGATTCGGTTAAGAAGGATTTTGAAGTAATAAGTTTAACATCAGAAGAGGCACCAATGTTAGCACTGAATAGGGGATTATGGAGGAACTGTATAAGGGGGGCTATGCTCCAGACTGAACGCTGAAAGGCATAATCAATCTTAAATGATGATGATGATGATGATGATGATGATGAATACTTAATTACATTAGGTTCAAATGACTCTGAGCACTATGGGACTTAACTTCTGAGGTCATCAGTCCCCTAGAACTTAGAACTACTTAAACCTAACTAACCAAGGACATCACACACATCCGTGCTCTAGGTAGGATTCGAACCTGCGACCGTAGCGGTCGCGCGGTTCCAGACTGTAGCGCCTAGAACCACTCGGCCACCCCGGCGGGCACATTGTTTGTGTTTGGGTATGAGTATGTCTAAGAGTTGCACCCTTATTGTCCGACTGTGTACGTCACACCAATGAACGTTCCAGATACTTTATAAAATATGTCAGTAGAGTTTCTGCGCAGGTACGCCATAGTGTCGCAATTTTAGTTCAAAATCTGTTACCGAATGCGTTACAATTACAGGAATGTACTTTAATGACGGAAAGTATAGATAAACACAATCTCAAGAAGTAATTGGTTGCGAGAGATGCGTCCGCAGCTCGTGGTCGTGCGGTAGCGTTCTCGCTTCCCACGCCCGGGTTCTTGGGTTCGATTCCCGGCGGGGTGAGGGATTTTCTCTGCCTCGTGATGACTGGATGTTGTGTGCTGTCCTTAGGTTAGTTAGGTTTAAGTAGTTCTAAGTTCTAGGGGACTGGTGTCCACAGCAGTTAAGTCCCATAGTTCTCAGAGCCATTTGAACCTTTTTTTTTTTTTGTGGGAGCTGCGCATTATTGGGACACATGCGTGCAGCCGGCGGATAAATAGCGGGATGCATTAATTTCAAAGCGCACCATGGGTAGTTACACACACTACACAATATACCTTCAATTCACACATATTATTAGATATTACGCTTTTGTTTTGAAATTACCATTGTCTCTCTTTTATTTGAAAACTGATATTTTTTAAATTATTGCTTATAGATTACTGATGGCGCACTTTAAGTGTGTGCGGAGTTGGAACTGAGGCGTGACGGCACACACACACGGGACCGTGTCGGCGTTTTCTGGCTGTGGAGGCACCTTACCAACTGTGCATCGCGGATTGGAGGAAACCCAGTTGGTAGCGGACAACTAATTGGGAACTTGGGTGGACGCCGGCAGCCATTGAAGCAACGAAACTTCTAAAGCATGTGGCCTCACCTAAGTCTGCGGGCACAGCAAAGGAAAGCAACAGTGACAGCGTATGTCGCAGGTGGACGAGCCCAGATTTGACAAAGTCCAGAAATAGCAGACAGCATGACGCACGTGGCGGCACAGCCACAGAGTGCGTCCCCTGACCACAAACACGCCTGTTGGATTCCCAGAAGGATCAGCACCATCTTGGCAGACTATAGCGACCCACGACAGTGATATCTCTCTGTATCAGGTACCATGACCCACACAGATTCCTTCTTGACGACTGAGTACCAGTGACTCACTACTTTCAGTTAAGCTGTAACCAAACGAAGCACTGTGCCTTGAGATTACTTGCAACAGCTATCTACATTGTTTTCTCCACCTAGCGAGAATAGCCAGCTTCAATCGGCCATGAAAACGGAACTGATAGAGCCAACTTGTATCAACTGGAATCTGAATAGCGACCACGCGCCTGTTGTGTTACTCCTTCCTTCTTTCTGAATGTATCTCGCTTACCGTTGAGCCGCATTTAATGCACTGTCAGCCTTGCGAGCCATCCACAACCAAGAAGGCCGACTGCAAGAGGTACATCATTGACAGTTTATATCAGAAAACAGTTTAGTGGAGCCAATACGAGTGTGTGCACAAACTGTCGTAACTGCCAATCCATCACAATGGGCTGTCAACAAGTCGACGAAAGTCTACTACTCTATCCCAAGCCGCCTTTTACAGCAGGGAACGACGTCCGGTACTGCCCACAGCTGTCCCACACTCGGAGACAATACTGTGCGAAGGTCCCTCCACAGCCCCACCTAGCCTAGAACAGTACTCCCACCAAAGAACCCGAACCACTATTCACCATTCAACATTGAGTGATACTGTCACGTGAGGCCTAATGAACCTTACAGTGGAGGCATGTGGCACTTTCAGTGCTACGATTACAAGTCGCTGAGATTGCAACTTCTTACCTCGGTTCAAATCCATCATAAAATCTTCACTAAATTTGTGAACAGTCATATGTTTCTTATTCTTAATATTGCAACACTATTCTTAGTCTTGCATTTGATGAACGCGTTTGATAAATAATCTTTGTGTCTTCATTTTGTTGACTATGTCTCCACTAACATCAAGCACACGTTGTGCTGTTTGTGTATTTAACACACGCATTTAACCTGCGTATCATTTATTAAGTTATTTTGTGATATTACGCACAGAGAAACATATCTAAAATAGTTATTTTGTATTTGCAACTTTCACGTTTAGCTTTCTCTTTACACACTATTACCCTCAGTAGGTCCTTACACAGTTACCCGGTTGAGCTGATTATTGTCACATGTCACGTTGGACACGTCACATCTCCAGCTGCATTCATATTTGTTAGTATAATTCTTCGCCTAAGTACACCACGATGTAGTGTAGGCACTTATATATTTCTACATTTTGGTGTTATGTACTCCTGCCACACATCACTATTTACACCCTGCCACACATCACTTGTCTCTCCCGTTATTGTCTGTCATGAATGAATGAGAGAGATTACTGAATGCTGGATACTAAGTCTAATTAAAATACCTGTTTTTTGGAATTGCTGTCTGAGAGACAATATTTTTGTGGGTGTTCTTAAATATTTTAAAACAGCTTTAGAAATCTAGACATAATGCCTAGTTACCGCACCAGTACCGAGTGAAAAAATTCTATGCGTCTTCTGCAGTTCCGTTTGTTAAGCTCTGATGGATATAAGATGTTTGCTCATAAAATACGAACAACGCAGTGGTGACGGATTCCAGAGACGTTTGAAATTTCTCTGTAGCTCAAATGCGTATCATAAGCGACAGGAACCGAAACGTCTTCACTGGTGTGCAAAACATAAGGACGAAAGTAACTTTCGCATGATACGTGACCGTCAAAGTAGCCTAGCTCGATAATGCTTAGAAAGATTTCACACAGTATAGCACAGGAAGCAACAGAAAAAAAAAAATCAGTGAGACGAACAGGAACAACACTCTTATTCAAAGAAAATAGTTACACTGATACCACCGCGATTCGTAAGGTCCTCTGGCACATCAGAAAAGGTTTTTGATCACCATGGACGGAAACACATGATCTACAATGCGCTCATGTGCTGCCACAAGGATGGTAAGGAGTTCTTGTGGCAGGACGTTCTATTCCATGGCCATCGCGGTTGACAGCTGCCAGCTGGTGCGTTCGGACGTGCTGCGGTACGTCTCTCGGCGCTCGACGGGATTTAAGTCGGGGGAACCGGTAGGAAAGTCCATTCGCCGAATATTCTTTCGTTGCAAGAGCTCCTCGTTCAACAGTGTACGAGGTAGTCTTCCATAAAAATGAAGTTAGCACCGAATGCACACCTGAAAAACTCACATGGGGAATACAGCTTGACAATAACGTTCGATGAGCGTATCGTATTCCATACTCAAAGATTTGGATTTCATTTCGCACATCCAGTGTTACGCCTCCTCACACAATAGCATGTCATGTCCATTATAATTATCCGGGCTGTTATGCCGTGGTCGGTTGATGAATGCTGTGGTGATTCCCAACGTTTCGTCTCCGACTGCGGGAGACATCTTCAAGGGGGTCCGTAGCTCGATGGAAGATCCAACACACACACGCTCGCTACTGTCAGTAGCGAGCCAGTGTGTGTGTTGGATCTTCCATCGAGCTACGGACCCCCTTGAAGATGTCTCCCGCAGTCGGAGACGAAACGTTGGGAATCACCACAGCATTCATCAACCGACCACGGCATAACAGCCCGGATAATTATAATGGACATGATATTTCCGGCCGTGAAAGTTTACATTTTAGTAACAATAGCATGTACACCATCAAAACGATCATGTTCGACAATACTGGATATACGCTGATATGGCGAGAGATGGGAACACATAATGCACCCCTGAAGAGAACCGCTAGTTGTTTTCGTAGAAATCTATGAACTTACACGAAAAGTGAACTTCAAGGAAATTTCTCAAACGGTGAACATCTTTGCGTTTCTACCGAAAAACTTCATAGTAATTGTTTCTTTATGAGTCTCCATACGAATATTATTTGAGCAGTGTTGTAAGACTAGCTACATGACGCATGGAAGTGACCTGCATATTTTGTGAGCTGTATCTTACGCTACGTTAAGGCATAAGATTCACATCAACGATATGACTGAGAAATAAATTTGTGAAATCTGGAACAGCTAGCTGTCATTGGCAGTAACGCGAAAAGTCATGTCTGTCCCTGGAGTTATCCGACGTCTAACGATTTCTCGTTTTCCACTGCAAGAAACACTGAAGCCTCGAATACTCGTAACATATCCGTAAAGATACCATTGACGGGCCGGCCGCGGTGGCCGTGGGGTTCTAGGCGCTCCAGTCCGGAGCCGCGCTGCTGCTATGGTCGCAGGTTCGAATCCTGCCTCGGGCATGGGTGTGTGTGATGTCCTTAGGTTAGTTAGGTTTAAGTAGTTCTAAGTTCTAGGGGACTGATGACCACAGCAGTTGAGTCCCATAGTGCTCAGAGCCATACCATTGACTCTGGCTCTGAATATCGTCCTATGGTGCGCTCGGTATTACAGTGAAACGCCAAAGAAACTGGTATCAGCCATAAATATTCAAATACAGAGATATGTAAACAGACAGTATACGGCCCTACGGCCTGCAACACCTGAAATGTCCCCTTAGAACAATTATACACGACTGTGCTTAAACTGACACACAATATTTTTTAGCGCAACGCAATCTGACTTTCAAAAATCCCTACAAAAGAATGGCCCTGACTAACATTAACCTATACCTTTCACAAATCACTTACCTCACAAAATCTTCGTTACTCGAACTACTGCAATACGGCAAGCGCCACTACTGCCAGCTAAATAAAAGATTCAAACTACTGAAGGCACTAACTACTGATAGGCATAGTTAGCAAATGAAAGATTTTAATAGAGAACAAACAATGTATTTACCTTAATAGTCATCAAAAGTCATAATATATACAGCAGCTCATGACATCCATTTTTACAAATTTCAAAACTCCGCCATTTCTCTCCCCACATCCACCACTGCTGGCGGCTCACCTCCAACTGCGCAATGCTACGCGCTGTTCACATCCAGCTGCCCAACACTACAATGGCAGACAACAATGCAATCTAGCCACAGACTGCACACAGCACAGCCAGTGATTTTCATACAGAGCGGTACGTAACGTTGCCAATAAGAAAACATAAACAGCCTACTTACACACCTTTATAAGGCAATAAAGGTCTGGCGCAGTTGTTACATCGGTTACTGCTGCTACAATGGCAGGTTATCAAAATTTAAGTGATTTTGACCGTGGTGTTATAGTCGGCGCACGAGCTATATGATCCAGCATCTATGAGGTAGCTATGAATTGGGGATTTTTCCCTTGCGACCATTTCACGAGAGTACAACCAAGCATTCCGGTCCAGGCTGTATACCAACTAGGTTCCTTTCAGAGTATACTGATGCAATAGATCCATACTTACCAATCATGTACAACCGTTCACTCGACAGAAGATCCGTAACCAAAGACTGGAAAGTTGCACAGGTCACATCAATATTCAAGAAAGGTAGTAGGAGTAATACACTAAATTACAGGCCCATATCATTAACGTCGATATGTAGGAGGATTTTGGAACATATATTGTGTTCGAACATTATGAGTTACTTCGAAGAAAACGGTCTATTGACACACAGTCAACATGGATTTGGAAAACATCGTTCTTGTGAAACACAACTACATCTTTAGTCGAATGAAATATTGAGTGCTATTGATAAGGGACTTCAGATGGATTTCGTATTTCAGGGTTTTCGGAAGCCTTTTGACACTGTACCACACAAGCGTCTTGTAGTGAAATTGCGTGCTTATGGAATACCGTGATTTCCTGTCAGAGAGGTCACAGTTCGTAGTAATTGAAAGTCATTGAGTAAAACAGAAGTGATTTTTGGCGTTACCCAAGGCAGTGTTATAGGCCCTTTGCTGTTTCTTATCTATATAAACGATTAGGGAGAGAGTCGGAGCAGTCGTCTTAGGTTGTTTGCAGATGACGCTGTCGTTTATCGACTAGTAAAGTCATCAGAATATCAAAACAAATTGCAAAACGATTTAGAAAAGATATCTGTATGGTTCGAAAATTGGCAATTGACCCTAAACAACGATAAGTGTGAGGTCATCCACATGAGTCCTAAAAGAAATCCGTTAACTTCTGTTACACAACAAACGAAATGTAAATGCTGTAAATTCAACTAAATACTTAGGAGTTACAATTACGAAAAACTTAAACTGGAAGGAGCACATAGAAAATGGTATTGGGAAGACTAACCAAAGACTCCGTTTTATTGGTAGGACAATTCGAAAACGTAGCAGATATACACTACATTTGTCCGTCCTCTTTTAGAACACTGCTGCGCGGTGTGCGATGCTTACCAGATATCATCGACGGAGTTGATCGAAAAAGTTCAAACAAGGGCAGCACGTTTTGTATTACAGCGAAATAAGGGAGTGTCACTGAAATGATACAGGATTTGGTGTGGACATCATAAAACAAAGGCGTTTGTCCTTGGGGCAGAATCGTCTCACGAAATTCGAATCACTAACTTTCTCCTCCGAATCCGAAAATATTTTGTTGACACCGACCGACAGAGGGAGAAACGTTCACTATGATAAAATAATGGAAATCAGTGCTCGTACGGAAAGATATAGCTGTTCGTTCTTTCCGCGCGTTGTACGAGGTTGGAGTGATAGAGAATTGTTCGATGAACCCTCTGCCAGGAACTTAAATGTGATTTTCAGAGTATCCACGTAGATGTAGATGTACCGTGAACATTAGAAATCTGATAAAATATAAAATCTCCGACATTGCTGCAGTCGGGAAAAGATCCTGCAAGAACGGGACCAATGACGACTGAAGAAAATCGTTCCACGTCACGGAAAAGCAACCCTTTTGCAAATTGTTGCAAATTTCTCTGCTGAACCATCAACAAGTTCCAACGAGGAAACCATTCAATGAAACATTGTCGATATGGGTTTTCGACACAAAGCTTCACGCCTCGCCTGGGCTAGTCAACACCGACATTGCATTGTTGATGATTGGAAACATGTTGCCTCGTCGGAAGAGTCTAGTTTCAAATTATATCGAGCGGATGGACGTGTACGGGTAGGGAGACAACTTTCTGAATCCATGGACCCAGCATGTCAGCAGCGGACTGTTCAAGCTGGTGGACGCTCTGTAGTGGGATGGTGCATGTGCATTTGGGGTGATATGGGACCCCTGATACGTCTAGATACGACTGTGACAGGTGACACGTACGTAAGCATACCATCTGATCACCTGCATTCATTTATGCCCATTGTGCATTCCAATGTACTTGGGCAATTCCAGCAGAACAATGCAACACCCTGTACGTCCAGAAATGCCGCTGAGTGGCCTCAGGAACACTCTAATGATTTTAAATACTTCCACTGGCCACCAGACTCCCCAGGAATGCTTTGCAACGTGCTGTTCAGAAGAGATCTCCACCCCCTCATACTCTTACGGATTTATGGACAGCCCTTCAAGATTCATGGTGTCAATTCCCTCCAGCGTAGTAATTCAGATAGTAGTCGAGTCCATGCTACGGCGTGTTACGATACTTCCGAGTGCTCGCGGGGACCCTGCACGATATTAAGAAAGAGTACAAGTTTATTTGGCTTTTCAGTATAATCAGACGATGTCAATGTGATTCTGATTCATTAATCAAAGATTCAGACAATATAATTGTGGGAAGACATCTTCACTATATTGGTTACGGAGGATGGAACAAGGCAGAACTTCAAATGTACTGCCCCGGGAACGCCTGCTTCTAACGCCATAAATCACTACAACAGTCTTCGTGATATCTTAGTATAGATCCTGAAGGCCCATACGTCAATTAAATGAAATCCACTAATAGCAATTTATTTGCTCTTGATCGCACTCCCACCGAACGCTCGGGATATTTTTTTAAAATCTTTCCATCAGTCAAAACTGTTATGATCACGACGAACGAGTCGTCGCCAATGTTGACTGGTGGCCAATGCTAAATAGAAACATACAAATCACAGCAGGTTTGTCAGTAACGTCGATAAGATGCTGGCTGCATGGTCTGGATCTGCAACGACTAAAATAATTAGAAGTCGCTGGTAAAAAATATATGTTGCACTTTACTAGTTGTACAGGATTATTCTTGGTGGTATACATATAATTATAAGCCGATAGCTATTGGAGCATCACTTGGGCCATACGTTACCAAGCGCCTTGTTAGACGTTGCTTCCTATCAGCTGAAGGCCATGCTACTTTACTACTTGACGTCCCGAGCAAGAGTGGACGAGAGCTCGCTAAAAATTTGATACATCCAGCGGAGCGGCCCCTAGCGGCGCTGGTCGCGACTCGCAGGTCCAACGGTACTAATACGGACCGCGGTCGGTAACTGCAACCCCTAGAACAGCTACTACATACGCATAGAGAGAACTGTGCAGCCAGCCTTAAATCTAATAATCACTATACTTGAGAGTACTACTTAATAAAGGCCCTAAGATTACAGATTTAAATCTGAAATACAGACTGTGGTAACCGAATTTTAAAAAGAATAACTGGACAGACAAAAATTAGATAACCTAAAAGTATTAAAAGCTGCCTATGCAAATTTGTCACAGAGCTTAGTAGGAAGCCCCGAAGAACGCAACAGAATTAACTACTGTACTAAAATGCTATTTAAACATGACACTAAGTCTATTTAAAATGTTACAAAGCATCAAGGTGATAACTTCAAAAGGTAACAGTCTTAAAACTGGGCCGCACAGAATTACTATTCTGTACATACTGCACACCGCGAGCGAAATGCGGCCATCCAATAGACTAACAGGCTGCTTAGGATAACTGATCTGTCTCACCACCTTGGCTAAATACATCAAACAGCAATAGTTTTCACATGTACGGCGCCCGGCCCCTTTGCATACCCTTGAATAACCACACGAACAGTGTGATGTGGATAAATCATCCTTCAATCCGACAGTACTGAGACCAATAATTATCGTCAAACCAATATTCTACATCAAATAGCTACCTACAGTGGTGCACTATTACCAGATTAACCGAGGATTAGTACGACTACTTCTCGATTAGGCACCATACAGTTTAATCGCCACAAATTACGAAACAGTTGTATAATAACAGACCTCTTTAAGCCAAATAACATTGCCGATGATACTCAGCCACGACCAAAACGAGATCATTTAAAATCAAGATTCCACTCTCGGAATCGTCAGACCTCCGAAGAACATAATTCTGAGCAGCAGCAATCCTTCCACACTGGCTCATAACCTGACGGAGATCAAGTGACTACGCTCCGCAGGTCTTAATCTAGACCAATTACAGAAAACAACTAGACTGATGAAGTCAAAAGCAAAAAACCGTTTTAGGTTGTAGGCGATGACAGACGCAGTAACAGTCGGCTTCGATGTTCAACTACGTGAATTAAGCGTTAATCAAAACTCCATCGCAAGGAAAAGGACTGTCAGTCCTTTCTGTAATACACAGCAGCAACGTAAAGCAGGGTTTTCCTTCACTGTGCTTTGCCATCCAGTGCTTATCTTCGTGTAAATGGCCCTGAATGGTGACTGAGTGGTAACTCAGTAAAATAAAAGCACCACTAACAACTTCGCTGACAGTAGTGTAACGATCTGCGAACATACCAGCGAACACTGGCAACCCGCAATACCACTCAATGACGGATTACACTGGCTTGTACCTTCACTGTGGCCAACCTATTAAACACACAGTACCTATCAGAGGCGGTTAAGCTATTCAACCAATGGAACATGTTATCAACTCCAGGCTACTGAATTATGACCTCGTCCTAGGGAACCGACCAGGGTACGAGGTCTACGGCAAACTCCAAAACTTGACATCGCCACCGTAGCCCCGACACAAAACTGTTACCCTAATTACTGACGTCATGACACTAAGAGTCTCGCAGACAGCACTCCATGCCTCGTGACCACACCGATAGCAGAGCGGGGACCTCCGCAGACGGATGGTCAGCGGTACAGGCAGAGAAACTACTCAGTCGATAGCTACGGCGCAAATTCAGAAGCGCCAAAGAGAAAGCAAATCGTGTACTCCACGCCTAGACTTGAACGAAAAAAGTTTTCTTCTCTACTTATGCTGGTATCTGTAAAGTTTAGACTTCATTAGATTTTTGTCTTTGACGTACTCTGCATAATACGAAAAGAAAGAATGATGTCAGTCATAAACCTCTAGCGAAATGATTTAGTTCTGGTATGTATTGGTTCTAGATCTCCATTTTTAGTAGATACATTACGGAAACACGAGTTTTTATCTCTTTTTCCCTGAAGAAATAACTGGTAATGTCACTAGTTCGGAGGAAAGATTTCGGCGAAGCGGAGAAAGAGCGTAAAATAATAATGGCCATTGGCGCTGCCATCAGGAAGTGCCCGACGTCGGGAAACGACGACGACAGTGGGACTCGGCGCTAGCTCAGTGACCTCGCGAGTGTGTGGGATGGGCGGCCCAACAGCTCACTCTGACAGTTTCCGCATCCGGACCTAGCCACTGCGACTTTTTTATTGTGTCACTAAAGGAGAGACATCTACTGGCGTCTTTGTGACTTAACGCAGCATGCTCTCCCGTAAAAGAACGATTTTGGCGAGGTCATTCCAGTCGTTAACCCCTCGTGCTGCTGTTCAGCAATGGAGGAATAACGTTAGTAATGCACTACGCGGTGGAAAGTCGTTTATTGTGGTTGTAGGACATAAACGTTCTTAGTTCATTAACCCTTTGGATGCTGTCTGCCAGCGACTGTTTATAATTCCGTGTACTCAGTTTGACAGTAACTGCGCCTCGCAGACAGGAGCTTGGACAGTATACGCAGGTGTCGGTATTTGAGACACGATGATGCGTAGTTGGACTCAAAGAAGGCGCTTGCAGTAATCGGGGAACCACTCGACATTTGAATAGGAGCGATACCACTATTCGACGATGTTGGCAGGAATGGATGAACCATGGTTGGGAACCGCCCCAAGAAGAAAGCGGTTGACCTAGAGGGATGAGATAACGCGAGGACCGAGTAATCGTCAGATAAAGCATTCGGAACCCGGGATCCATCATTAACATCAATCCGACGTGCAACTGACGATTCAGTGACCACAAAGACCATTAATAGACGGCTCACAGAAAGGGGCCTGAGCTCATGGCACCCCCTTGCACGGACTACCATTGACATTGTCGTACCAACGACCCCCTTTGCAAAAGCGTCAGGCACATTCGGCCTGGACTCTCATTCACGAGTTCCACTTCGAACTGAGCCCCGATGACAAGCAAAGACGTGTATGGAGACATCCGGGACGGTGGTGGTATACCAATATACCACACACCATACGGCCCGACAGCTAGGAATGATGTCCTGAGATACCATTTCACTTTATAGTAGGAATCCTTTGGTTGTCATCCACGGCGTCCTTACAGTAGAGCGGTACGTCGACGATATTCTACGCTCCGTTTTGTTGCCCTTCATCGTGCGCCGTCATATGCTTACATTTCAGCAAAATAATGCCCATCCGCACACAGCAAGAATTTCTGTTGCTTGCCTTCGTGATTGCTAATCCTTATCTTGGCCAGTAAGATCGCTGGTTCTCACCCCAACTTGAAAAGTTTGGACAATTATGGGCAGGGTCTTCCAACCAGCTCCGGTCTTGACGATTTAACGCGCCAATTGGACAGAATTTGGAACAATATCCCTCAGGAAGCCATCCAAAAACTCTTTTAATCATTGTCAAGCAGAATATCTGCTTACGTAAAGGCCAGAGGTGGACCAGAAAACGTTGGACAAGGTGAAGTGGAGCAAGTTGTTTGAAACACTTACAGAAATACGTGGCCGCTATGGAGGAATATAATATGGCGGGAACCAAGCGATAACAACAGCAGTGGAATACCAAAATGGAATTACTCGTTTTAAAAAGGGCGCAAAGGAGGAATTTAATCTTTCCTCTGTTCAATGAAGGAAAGATTAGGAATAAATTCTGGTGAAAACATTTTTATGATGACACTGCAATCATTTTTACAGGCAAGGAAGAATTACGTGATCATTGAATGGAATCTACACTCTAACCACCACACAATACGGACTGAGAATGAACCGAAGAAAGACGGAAGTACTGAGTAGCAGTAGAAATGAGCTAGAAACTTAGCTTCAAAATACGGTACCACGCCGTTGGTTGTCTAATATTCAAAAGGTGTTGAGACGAGATTAAATGTTACTCCGAAACGGTGACGGAGCTCTTGTTATCAGGACGGTGGCGTTGTAGACGTCGCGCCACTCCAAGGAGGTAATTAACAAAGGTTAAGGAAAACGACGTCAGAATACATCCGGCGAATCTGACTGCGTTCCCTGAACTTCAGTTCTGCTGACCTGTTGGGATCCTAATTTCCGTCAGTAGATAATTCCTCACATGTGTTTCTTGACGCTCGATGCTTAAGGATGCTAAGCATGGCAAATGTGTCCTGGAGTTTGTGATTCCCTTCAAAGATATCACATCATATCGTTATCAACTTGTCTTGTTATGTAATGTCTAACATGCATCAACAAATTCCCATCTTTGATCACTGTCAAGATGCTACTCAAGGTGGGTATAAAATGAATGTGTGAAAGTGGAAATACTGAACGTGAAAATGAAGATTTGGTCCTTTCTGACATTCCCCTGAAGCAGATCTTAGTATCTCTTAATGGTGATAGTATTTCCGCCTTCTTGCTCTCTAACATATAAATTATAATATAAACGTAATTGAATGATTAAGGGAACTAGTAACTACTAAATAATAAACGTTGTTTCTGCTTATACATTTATTGTAGAATAAAACCCCTTTATACATTATAAATATTTATATATCAACGTACAGTGGACATAAAGAGATACAAATTGATTACGTAACTAATATTACTGATCAATCAAATCTGTCCTTTTCATGGTTACACAATCCAATACAAATAACGCGAGATGTCTGGCATCATCTAAATACCAAATACTAGATGACACCAGTTTCAAAGATGATCTACAGTGGTGTGGAACCTCAGTGGAAATAAAACTTATGCGATCACAGCTGTTTAGATTTATAGCCATAACAGGTCAAAACAATTAGCAATATCACCGTATGTAGTGTGGTCGGTGCGTCGGAGAGGTGGTTCCCGTACACGTCTGCGATGGTGGAACTACTCCAGCCACAAAATGAAAAACTCATTCAAACACTAGGACGGCAGAAGGCGGTCCTTAGACCAGTATAAGCTAATACTGTCTTCTCCTCTCTGCGTTCTACAGACAAGAAATGCGAACTCCCAGCCACAAGGACGGAATTCTGATAACGTCTCAACATCAGTATAGACAGAAGAAATGCTCTCAATCACTGAACGCTGTGTACTCAACGACGACTCCCTACCCAGACGCAAAGTCCAGGTTCCTATAAGTTCGCAACAGTACAGTGCCTAACAGTTAAAACTATAAAATCTCGTCAGTGCAAGTCAGCAAGTCCGTCTGTACCAACAAAAGCTGATACTGAGTGACCGTCAAACAAGGGCGCTCAAAACGGAAGACCTCTTTCTCGCCAAGGCTGGCTTCCCTGCAAAGCTTGGCTCCCCTCCCTTATAACTGCGGAAGGCGAATCATATTCTCGAAACCATTCAATATTCTCCGTCTCTACACATTCTTCTGAACGCCGACCAACCATATTTTAGTATTTTTTCATCCAGCGCAGAAAGTTTGCGAGGAAATAAATACCTATCCCCGTTTATTAGGAATACATACAATGGTACGTTTCTCAGAGTAAATATCCTCGGAAATAACCTAACCTGTGTGATTTCCGAAGTAATGCTTCCTCGTACCTCTCTGCTGTGTCCAAGATTTTCAGTTTCCGAAGTGTTATCCGCTTATCCGACCGCCGGTCGCCACTGTATTGTGCTTCAGCGCTCATGTGCCCCGACCGTCCGCCTTTGGTTACTTCCTGTGTTAAGCAGGACCAGCATACCTGTGAGGGCTTTTCCACCCAGGGCCTGAGTTATGCCTGCCGTTTTATTTTCACTGGCTTTCCTACCTCTATTAGTATAGGCAATCACTGATTACGCGGTTTTGATAATAAAGACATTCCATCACCTTTCCTGCAATAAGCGTTAACAACAATTTACACAGTGAACGTGACAATGTCAGTCTTGAAACTTCTTGGCAGATTAAAACTGTGTGCCGGACGGAGACGCGAACTCGGGACTATTGCCTTTCGCGGGCAAGTGCTCTACCAACTGAGCACGACTCACGCCCCGTCCTCACAGCTTTACTTCTGCCAGTACTTCGTCTCCTACCTGCCAAACTTTACAGAAGCTCTCCTGCGAACCTTGCAGAACTAGCACCCCTGAAAGAAAGGATATTGCAGAGACATGGCTTAGCCACAGCCTGGGGGATGTTTGCATTATGGAATGGAAACATCCCTAAGGCTGTGGCTAAGCCATTCTGGAAACATCCCTCAGGCTGTGGCTAAGCCATTTTCATACCAGCGCACACTCCGCTGCAGAATGGAAATCTCATTCTGAATGTCAGTCTTCTTTAAATACTCACATATAAGATGTACAACATATCAAGCGATTCCTAATTCCGGTGTTAAATCGTGGCTAGTTTTGTAGAAGAGTGCTTGTAAGGTGCGAAATTATTGCGACCTTACAACTGTATACTGCAAGTGTCAAGCCGAATACACGCAGTCGGGTGCGTTGTTGTGGTCTTCAGTACGAAACCTGGTTTGATGCAACTCTCCAGGCAATCCTATCCTGGGAAGCCTCTTCATTTCTGCGTAACTGTTGCTACCTACATCCCTCAGACCTTCTTTATTGTTAAGCCATGGTTACCACTGGCAGTTTTCAAACTGCAGGCATCTAAAGTGACGATTCATTGATGACTCAGGGCGTTTGATGTCAACAGGTCCTTACATTTAGTCAAATTTTGTAATAAATTAGCCTCAATTTCAGTTCAGTACTTTCTTATTCGATTCTCCATTTACCCAATACAGAAAATTCCTGTAGAAAGAGCTTCCTAGAACTCCAGTTTATGTTCTGTATTAATGAACTCCTGTTTTCATAAATCAAACAATAGAAAATCCAGAATGAACTAATGACAATATTATGAAAAGAATAGATTGTTACTCACTTTTAGTGGAGATAGGGGAACAAAAAAGAGTCAGACAAGTCAGCTTTCGGTCATTTTTCAGAAATGCTTTTCCCGGTATTGGCAGTTTGCTTTTTTGTATCCTTTCAATTTCGGCAACCATCAGTTAACTTGGTCCCCAAATAGGATGACATATTGACTACTTTTAATGTCTGGTTTACTAATCTAATGCCTCAGCATCGTTTGATTTCAGTCGACAATATTTAATTCCCTTTGTCTCACTTTCGCTATTATTTACCAAGCGCCCTTGTTTCAAGAAACAATCCAACTCCTTTGCGTCTCAGATAGAATTATAATGTAATCTACAAACCTCAAAGATTTTCTTTGTTCGCCCTGAACTATATCCCTTCCAAAATTTCTCCATCGTTTGGTTTACTGTTTTATCAGGCGTAAGGGTAAAACCCTTGTTAACCACTGCTTCCCTTTCACGTGTTCGACGCTTAAAACTTTAGTCTGGTTTCTGTAAGTTGTAGATAATCTTTAGCTCCCTGTTTGTTTTAAATGTTACCTCAGAACTTCAAAGAGGGTATTCCGGTAAACATCGTCTATAGGTTTCTCTAAATGTAGTAATGCTACTAAAGCTGAAAATTATTTCCTTGATTCTATCTTCTTAGGTAAGTCGTAGGGTCAGTAGTCGTTGGGTCAGTATTGCTTCCCCTTTTTCCTACATTCCTTCGACATAAAAACCGATCTGCCCTGTGTCCTGTTTCTACTGGCATTTTCAGTCTTCTGTAATCAGTATCGTTCTGCAAATGATTTCCGCCAGTACGAAAGCAAACTGCTAGCGCAGCGTACGTATTGACGATTGATGATTTACTCCGTTTGATAACCACTTAAAAATTCATTAATTAAAGTTTAATATTTGAGTTTAGAAACCGAATTTTCTTCATGAAGGTTGCATTACATGTAAACCTGGAATATATTTTGAGTGCTGGTGTAACATGACAAAGCATTAGAGAAAGAAAGAGGCATAAATATAAGAAAAAAGGGGTAAATACAATGAATTATGCTAAATATCAGCAGCGTTGGCTAAAAAAAGAGGAGGAACCACAATATCTGATGGGGAAAACTGTAAAAGTTGAAAACAATACGGAGTGGCTAGCTATCGGAGAGACCAAATTCGTGAGAGTCAACAGTCATGAATCATTGAAAGGAACGACATTGGAACAAGTAAAATATTTCAGATGCTTACAGCGTTTAGTTGCGGAAAAGGAAGCTGTGTGGAGGAAGGAAGGAGTAGAACATCTATGTATGAAAGATCTTTTCAAGAGGAGGAAGGACTGCTGAAAGGAGAACGTGCTATATACTGTTATTATTACTCTCATAGGTTTTTTCTGTTACATCATTTGCATTGCCATGCTTTAGTATCCTTTTCGTTTTAACAATCGAGTAATCTGTTAATATTACTTACTACCGTCACTGTTACAAAAAATTGTCTACAGTTATTTCGACCTCAGTTACGGTCCATAATGTTGTATGTTAACGATGTTTCTTGTAATGTGGTTTGTTATGATGAGATGCGTTTACTGTTTAAAAACCTTGACACTGTGGCTAAGACTGTGAAATCTTTGTGAATAAAATTTGGTAGAACATTACATAAACTGGACCGCTTTGTTCATATAAATTTAGTAGGCTCTTCTTATCATATCATGTTATTATCAGTTAGAGATGAATTATATTGATGTTAACGATATAGATAAAAATACATTTATGTACTGTATTTCTCTTAAATTTTATTAGAATTCTAGGATTTTACATAAGTTACATAGTAGATTGCTAATTCCTTATAGCGATCATAGTCTCATGCAGCTTATCGAATTTTGTAGCCGTCAGTCCCCGCTGCGCTACTTGCCACACGTGTTTACATGATACGTATTTCAAATGTTGTATTTCTTAACCATTGTACTGATCATCAATTACAGTGTTATTCTAATACACAACTTAGCAATCTCTGCTATGATACAAATACTGACTGAACTGTGTCAGTTACTAAGTTTTAACGAAATATCTCCTTAGGTAAGACTATAACTTCTACATACATATTCATTCTAGTGGTTAGTTCTGACTTATGTAAATATCTTCTCTCGTTTTCACATTCGCTTCTTTATAGTAATGTACATTTTTCCGTTTTATGACCTCCGTTCTACTTTATTACGAAACAATGTAAAGTTATTTTACCTACACGTTCTGTAAGGATACTGTCATTTTTTTAAAAAAAATATTTTAACATTGTATTGAGCAGTTACACTAAATAAGAGTTATTTATGGCAGGTATCCTGCTTACTCTAGAACGTAGATGTAATTTTATTTGTAGTCTGTATTTTGATTTCTATAAACTGTTGTATGTTGTTGTGTTCATAAGTGCAGTATTGTATCTTAGACCTGGAGATGCCTCGTGTGTAGCCGGAAGTAATAATCAAAATAATTTATTTTTTTTTGCCGTCTTGACTTAAAGGATTTTCGACACTTAACATATAAGAAAAAACTTTCTTGGTATGGCATTTAGAAAGAGCTTGATAAATTATTTATTTTCTAATTAGTTTCATTATTTTTGACAGCGACAAAGTGAGCAGCATAATTCTGTCATGTGAGGAGATTTTAAAATTTTTGGGATGTAAATAAGTTATGTACAAAAATACATTTTCTTGTTCTGATTCTCGTGATATGTGAGATCTGAAACCTAGAACGTTTGACATGTCCGCTTTTCATTTACCTTGTAAGGTCGAATCACGAGACCGACGTACGAATTGGCAGTTAGGGTGCGTGGGATAACCACGAGAGAGCTCTAGCTCTCATACGAAATCCACCCCAGACCATAACTTCAGATGTAGGTCCAGCGTGTCTAACATGCAGACAACTTGCCTACTTCGAACCAAAACCTGATCGTCACTGGCACCGAGGCAGAACCAGCTTTGATCAGAAAACACAACAGATCTCCGCCCTGCCCTGCAGCAATTCTGGACGTGTGGGGTGTCGCATTGTCCTGCTGGAACTGTCGAAGTCCGTTGTAATGAACAATGGACATGAATGGATGAAGGTGACCAGACTGAATGCTTACGTATGTGTCACCTCTCAGACTCGTATCTAGACGTATCAGGGGTCCCATATCACTCAAATTGCACGCGTACCACACCATTACAGAGCCTCCACCACCTTGAACAGTCTCCTGCTGACATGCAGGGTTCATGCATTCATGAAGTTGTCTCCATACCTCTACACGTCAATCTGCTCGACGCAATTTGAAACGATACTCGTCCTACCAGACAACATATTTCAAGTCATCACCAGGCCAAATTCGGTTCAAATGGTTCAAATGGCTCTGAGCACTATGGGACTTAACATCTGTGTTCATCAGTGCCCTAGAATTTAGAACTACTTAAACCTAACTAGCCTAAGGACATCACACACATCCATGCCCGAGGCAGGATTCGAACCTGCGACCGTATCGGTCACGCGGTTCCAGACTGAACGCCTAGAACCGCACGGCCACACCGGCCGGCCCAAATTCGGTGTTGAAGGGCCAAGGCGAGGAGTAAAGCTTTGTATCGTGCAGTCATCTAGGGTACACGAGTAGGTCTTTGGCTCCGAAAGCCCATATCGATGATGTTTCGTTGAATGGTTCGCACGCTGACATTTGTTGATGGCCCAGCATTGAAATCGTCAGCAATTTGTGGAAGGGTTGCACTTCTGTCACGTTGAAAGTTCCTCTTCAGTCGTCGTTGTTCCCGTCCTTGCAAGATCTTTTTCCGGCAGCAGCGATACCGGATATTTGATGTTTTACCGGATTCCTGATATTCACGGTACACTCGTGAAATGGTCGTGTGAGTAAATCCCCAGTTCATCGATATCTCGGAGATGATGTGTCCCATCGGTCGTACGCCGACTGTAGCACCACATTCTAACTCACTTAAATCTTGATAACCTACCACTGTAGCAGCAGTAAGCGATCTAACAACTGCGGCAGTCAGTTGGTATCTTATATAGGCGTTGCCTACCGCAGTGCCGTATTCTGTCTGTTTACATACCTGTACATTTGAATACACCTGCCTGTACCAGTTCCTTTGGCGTTTCAATGTGTTAGTAATAGTCAAGCTTTGCAGTTAATGTGATGATACGCTAAGAGCAAGTAACGGATTTTAATTAATAAACGTTGCAAACAGAGGCTGTGTGTCATTTGAAACATGAGAAATAACTCTTAGAATTTGCTGCTCCATTGTTAGTGTCAACCTGTTTACTTGCTTCGTAAAAATAAGCTGTCTCGGGGAGGCGACGCTATTAGAAGCCAAGAAGAGGTGTCCTCTTTGGAGCAGATCTACGGCCCCAGAGTGCTGCGGCCACGTTTCGCAGCAGCGCAGCTTGTTCGGCGTTCCAGTGAGGGAAGGCGTGGGGTGGGTTGGGGGTGGAGAGTGGGTGGGGCCGCTCCAGACTGGTGTTTACTCAGGCAGCCCTCCAGCCGCCAACTTTGGTCCGCCTCCCTCCGCTCCCCAGACCGAAGCGCCAGAGTAGAAAGTTTTCTGCACAGCCCTCTGCTGGATTTACAGTGGCGCAGGCAGCGCCCTCAGAAAACGATGCTTGTACGCCTGTGTGTGCGTGTGTGTGAGAGAGAAGTGTTTGTTTTTCGGTTTTGGTTTGTCACACACAAGCCGCACTGTGTGAGATGAAAAAGGCAAGTTAGCTCTTTGTCTCGATATGAATTTCTGACAAAAAAAGGGAAAGCGGTGGGCTGAATGTTTTTGTCTATTTCCAGCGTAGCTATCCCGGCCAGCGAGTTACATGGCAGTATCACTCGCAAATTTTTCGGTGCTTGGATGTATACAAGATGTAATGGACGTAAGTGCCGATTTTTCTGTTGGTGTCTGACGACATTGTACTGAACAACATTACATCGGTGCTGAAATCATTGCAGACTAGTAATTGAAGTCATAACAAATAATATGTTTTTAGGTTGGCTGGTACATCTAAAAACACTTGTCAGGTGTAAGCCATTAAACCTTATTTTCCCCTGGATAGCAGGCTAGATGTTGAAGTGTGGACGCAAAACTATTCTGAGAGACATAGTCCACTTACTGGTGCAATACAACCGCAGAGATAGCGTTAGGTCGTAAAGCATATGAATTGTTTGTGAGAAGAATGTTCGATGCAGAGAAAAAATAACCAACACACTGATGTGAGTACACATTAAGGAGGGATACCACATTAGGAGTTTCAAGAAATCCGAATTTTTTTATAACATAAATCGGTAGCTTAACTATCAAAGTATACGCTGTCAAAATTTCAAAGCGAAATTCGTATTCGTTTAGATTTTATGAGCATAGAACAGATGGAAATTCTTCCAATATATGACGATTTATCAAGACATGAATTACTGGAGAGATGTTTAGGTGGCCACACACAAAATGCTAATGAAAGTTTTATTTCCACTATTTGGCGATTAGCTCCTAAACACTCCGGACTAAAAGTCGATGAACTGGCACCGAATTTAGCAGCCAGCTTATTCAATGAAGGAAGTTAATCCCTTCTAATAGTCATGAACGAGGCAGGAATTGTAGTAGGCACGCAAAACTTCAATTATGCCGAACAAATGGATAAACAGCACGTGAGCCGGTAGAATCGACGTAGTTCATTGGAATCGAAGGAAACTCAGGAAGATCGGAATGGTTGGAAAGCACTGCTGCAAGCGCAAAACAAAGCCCAAGAAGAAGGATTTCTATATAGTGCTGGAATCGCAGATTAATCAATAAGCATTTTACATTATTGTTAACTTCCTTTGGACCCAGGAATCAACCTGGGAGGAGTCCTTGTGACGGCCAGTGGGAGTGAAACGCGTCGTTGCCGGTCACCTGCAACCATGACATACTGGATGCAGCGAGAGCATCCAACTAGCCTCTTGCGCTCCAACTCCAGCACGTAATTATAAAAGGTGCCCGTGTTAAGCCGAGCAACCCAGTGGAAGGTTGGGTAACCAATCCCACCGAGAAGCTGGGTTGGCGAGCCGATCAGTGCTGGGGGCTCCAAGGCTCACAACCTTGGCAGGATCTTGGTCGGTGCGAAACATCGTCGACCCCGAAAAACGGGTTTTCAACTGACAAAAGCATGGAAGAAAGCTCAGCTAATGCTACTACCCCAGATGGTACCAAATTAACCATCGTTTTGGACGATGCATACAGGCCTTCGGAGTCTGGGGCGCTGCACCAACAAGCTTGGAGGTATCGGAGATTCCTGCAGTGATTAAGCACAAAGACCCCAATTACTTTGTCACCTTTAATGCTAACTTACTTCTGAAGGCTGGTAAACTGAAAGAACTTACAGATACCCTGCAGAAAGATAAGATACTAATTGTAGCAATTCAAGAAACAAGATTCACAAAAATGGTTCAAATGGCTCTGAGCACTATGGGACTTAACTTCTGAGGTCATCAGTCCCCTAGAACTCAGAACTACTTAAACCTAACTAACCCAAGGCCATCACACACATCCATGCCCGACGCAGGATTCGAACCTGCGACCATAGCGGTCGCACGGATCCGGACTGTAGCGCCTAGAACCGCTAGGCCACTCCGGCCGGCAAACAAGATTCACGGATGAACATACCTTTGAGTCACAGGGCTACAGAATATTTATAGGTAAAACTGGTAAAAGCGTTATAAAATCTATTCCTCATCTTGGCACGGGATTTATAATCAACAAGAAAATTCTAGATTCCATCATAGACTTTAGCTCACCTAATAGCCGAGTATCTATTATTTCCTTCCGAAGCGCAAACAAAATTTGCAGTATTGAGAATGTTCACGCACCTACCAACCAAACAAACAAAGGAGATCCGAAAGGAACAGATGAAATATGAAAAGAACTAGAAGACCTCCTATCCAAGATCCCAGACAAACACATCATCATCCTTGTCAGAGATTTCAATGCGCAACTTGGCAAGGAGAGAAAATTACAAGTCATTGGTGGAAATTACCCATCACAGAAAAGAACCAACCACAATGGAGAGAGACCCGTGGAATTGTGGAAAGCTTTTAACCTAGTCATGAAATCAACCCTTGCCAACAAAATAGAAAACTTAGTCATTCCCAAATCCGAAACCTGGAGAATATCCAACTGATCACGTTGCCATCACCCGAAAAGCACAACGAGAGATCCAGAATGTTAAAGTTCTGACGAATGCCAATCTGGATTCAGATCACTGTCTTTCAAAGACTAAAATTAAGCTAATTCCAAGAAATTCCAGGAAAACACAGGCAAAGAAGATAAACAGATTTGACGTGGAAAAGCTGATGTTCAATTGAGAATTCACTTATGAACTTGAATCCTTAGACCAGACTGCTGGGAAGAATTGCAACAAGCCCTGGGCAGAAATGTAAAGGAAACTGTTCCGCTTCTGAATCTGAAGAAGTATGCTTGGTGGAACAGTGATTGTGAGGCAGCAGTGAAGCAAAGACAACATGCGTGGTATAGATAGAATGGCAAGAAAAGTGAAGCTAACAAAACTAACTTCCTGAATGCTAGAAAACACGCTGCAAAGATCATACGGGGAGTGAAGCGTACATTTGAGAAAATGCAGGTGGCACAAATTGAACAAGACTCCCAGAAGACAAATACACGAAACTTCTATAGAACCTTTAAGGCCAATCTCACCAGGTACAATCCTCCAAGACTATACTTCAAAGCTCCAAACGGAAAGCTAGCTCACGATGATAAAGACAACTGCCAAGATGTTAGCGAATTACTTTACAGCTCTTCTAAATTGTGAACCTCCAAACTCCACATTTCCCTTTACCGACTATGTGAAAGTACACCCAAATTCATCACCACCCACGAAAGAGGAAAGCTAGCTAATTATTTACTCGCTTAAAAACAACAAGGCACCAGGATAAGATTCTATAATTGCTGAGCTTTAAAAGTATGCAAGGGATAAGGCTGTACATAAGGTAACAGAAATTATCAGCCAGATTCGGGAAACTGAAAGACTCTCACATGGCTGGGATTCTGCTCTAATTCATCCTCTTCATAAGAAAGGCAACAAAACACAAGAAAATAACTCTCGTGGTATCTCTCTCATATGAACAACCTATAAGATTCTGTCGAAAGTTCTGCAAACTAGGACAGAAGAATAGCTAGACCCACAGCTGGGAGAGTATCAAGGTAGTTTCAGGAAGGGGAGATCATGCATCGAACAGATAATGAACGTCAAATCCATTGAAACCTGGTGGTAGACAAAGGAAGGCAGGATTCGATTACGATTTTGGACAAGGCAGTAATCAATTATTATTGGTTGCCTATTACAGTTACACATAATTTATTTTACACTAGTTTTTCTCGACTCAACAATAAATTAAATACCACACGTTATTAATGAAGGAATAAACACCTGTGTAAATAACAGTGTTTTCAGTGAGATACAATTCAGCAAATCACCATTAAAATACAGATACAACAGATAATGTTTTAAAAACGAAAAGAAAACTAAATGGGCCTGGTTCACAGAGGTGGAGAAAGATCTTGAAGAAGTAGGGATCACCCATGATGACATCTTGGAGCGTGTCCCACCCAAGGAGAAACTTGCGGCATGGCAGGGTTTCCAAGAAAAGCCAAAACTAAAAACAGGAAAGGCTTGGACCCAGGAGAGGAAGGAGCAACACCGAGAACGAATGCGGGAGCACTGGACAAAAATCAGAACACGTGAAGCAAGACAGTTGAAATAATGTGGTCCATATATGGCCTATAAGAAATGAATGAATGAATGAATGTTAACTTCCTTGAATTTATAGTTTCCGAGAATTTATTTTTCAAACGCGTTTATCTCGAAATGCCTTTTTTCACATTTGCGTGCACTCTAACTCAAGAAGTACAGAACCGATCATTATGAGAATTGATACTATGATTCATTATAAAATTACGAATTATATGACGCAACGTGTGAGAATAAATCTGATTTTAAGGGCATTTTTCTTTTCATAATTAGAGAAAAATGGTGAAAGTGGAAGTAAACTGTTCCAAGGCCAGCAAAATTTTTAATTCTCATTATTTTCACGATATTCTTGGAAAATAAGTTATTAATGTAAAATGAGAACTTTTGTTTTCAGATTATAATCGGAATGGCTACATTGCACACAGCAGAACTATACTCAAAAACTTCAGTAGACATCACAACGTAACGTTGTTAGTTTTGGCAGGAATTATTCAAAAAAATTCGCAGAAACTGTTAGAAATATGAATGAAATGATGTCAAAATTTGATTAAATCCTAATTAATTCTTTTTACCCAAAATATCCTGAAAATTCAGTGTCAAACAGCATCCTAATGTGATTTCCTCACTTAAGGTACCATATATAAAAATGTCTGCATTTCTTTGTATTGAATGACTGTTCCGTCTTTCTTGGTAGAGTATTTTACGCATCATGAATGAAAACATACACAGCACTGGTATAATATTCTACATTATTTGTTATTTATTTCAAAAATCGTGTTTTTATTTGTTACATTATTATCAAGTACAATATGTTGTGCAGTGAAATTTTGTAGGCTCACAGATTTTAATCTGGTACATCTACAGAAAACCTCCGTTTCCAAAGATGAAAAAAAACTAATCTTGGATTTAGGAATAAAACAAGGGGATTTATTTCAATATAAATGACATGTGAGATTATTCGACTAGGATAAAATATGTAACACATTATCTAATGAACTATATACAGATTGCAACAAGTGTTCACGGAAGAAAACAAATTGAACAATAAACTTTGGTGACAAGTTCCAAGCGTGTGCCTGAAGAGAATAATATTGTTAATTAGATGAGATGTACTAGCTAGATTACTCAGGAAAGTGAAGCAGCTGTGACTATACAAAGTATTTTTTTAAGATGACAGTGTAATTTTAGTAACAGAAATAAAGGATAACGGCGGCATATGAGTAAGAGGGGTAACTTGTATAGAGGCCCGGATGGGATTACGTGTAGAACAAGCAGTTATAAAAGGCGAGTAAGGGATCTGTCTCTGGTCATTCAGTATAAGCTTGGACAGATGGACATACGTTCATCAATATCCCTTACTTGAATGTAGTTCATCTTCCTCTCTTTATGTACGTGAATTACTACTTCGTGTTGCGCCTCGTAACTATGTCCTTCTTCAACAAGGTGGTCTGCAAAAGTAAGAGTTTCCTTATCTAATTTTCCAGCGTCTGCAGGTGTATACATATTGCCCTCTCAGACTGATGTACATATAACTTAGAACAATAATCTTTTCCAAAGATCGAGTGCTGTCTTATCCACTGAGCAAAACGTGTTCACCAGTGTTGCTCACATAAAATTATGTTTTATAAGTTCTTTAATATAAAGGGTCTGGCTAGAGTCAGTAAGACATTTCATAAATGTGGAATTGTGCTCCATTTGTTGCGTTATCCAGGTGGCTGGTCGAGAACAGGGTACAGAAGACACTATATATGTTGTTTCTACTGTTTGCACATTAAGTTATGGTGCCCAGCAAAGTACGAGGGTAGCCGTTGTTTGATGCTATTTGTTTGATTTCATTTAGTTCCATTTGGAAGTTGTCTTCACTCATGAACGTTGATGTTAGTCGATGTATCATTGAATGAAAGACAGTATGCTTACGGGTCACTGGGTGTTGAGAATTTATAGGTACTTCAAGATCTGTGGTGGTAGGTTTCCTATAAACCTTGAAAGCATGAATCAGCATTTACAACCATTACACCCTGTAGGCATTTCTGTAAGACTAATATTTACTAAGTGAAGAAATAGTCAACAGTGTGATTCTAGTCATACTTTCAGTACTGCTGTGTAACATATTGCACAATTAGAAATATGAATTTTCATTGCGTAAAGTATTTTTCGTCGTAATATACATAATTACACTCGACTAAGGAAGAAAATTCTGTTGTACAAGAAACAGTTTGGATTTCTTACTGATTTGTGATTTCCTGTTACCTTTTGGAAGCACTGAAAACAGTACAATTAAGGAGTGGAGTGCAGTGCAAGCTTAGGAACTAATGAGTAGTTATTTTCATAATGAAGCAGTTCTGTTTTAAGTGTTGAGTTGCAAAGTCTGGCGAAGTAAGTACTCAGAATTGCATTGAGGGCTCAGAGAATATTATATATTGTTATCATATGATTTGTAAAGACAAAAAACAATGCCAGTAATGTATTCAGAGACAGCCAAAAAATACTTATGAAGTTTGCAGCTGTGTGAGCAAGAAAATGTCTTGTAAATCCAACGTCAAGGTGAATGTATTTTTAATCAGAAATTAGTTTTTCGTCTAAACCTAGTTTCCCAAGGAGGAATCTTTTACTACTGGTATTGTTTGGCACAGATAAGTTCCATGCTACAATATCTTTAAAAACACGCAGTCAAGCATAAAGTGTGTATGTGTGAGGAAAAAATAGAATTGACGAAAACAAGGGAAATAAGGTGTGCCGATGGTAGAGCACAAAAGTGGGTTTTATTTTTAAATGTGGTACTTGAGAAGTTCCTTGTTCTGCCATTATACAAAATAGTCGTCACGCGCTATTGCCGTCAGTAGTACAGTACTTTGTGCGGTCGTCAGTAAAGAAAACTGTCACAGTTGAAACTTGCTGGCAGACTAAAATTTTTTGTCGGGCTGTGACTCCAATTACATATGAGTCTCGGTCCTGTACACATTTTAATCTACTAGTAAGTGCTGCAGGGTTCATTCTACAGTTAGTGTGAAAGAAGGACCACGGATGCTGTACGAAGACTGATTAACAGCATCTGCATACTTCACCGTTGAATGTATGAAAAATAATATCAGTTTTACTGAAATTGTATTACATAATCACTTCATTACATATGAGTCGTTTTTGTAGATAGACTAATAGAAACGGAAGCAATACTGCAGAAGGAATCTAATCTGGTGAAGAAGTTGACTGATCTGGGAAAGAACAAAACATAATATGTCAAAGCTAGCAGATGAGGTGGAAGAAAGGAAACAAAAATATTTGCGATGCGACAAGCGTGGATAGCATTCATACTGAGACTCAAGTACCGGTTCGCTAGTAGTCAGAAAGAAAACTGGTGCGATTTGCCGAAATGGATGCAACTGCAGCTGCTGGCTAGTTTTTCCTTTTTCTGAGTCGTAAAGCTGAAATGTAGCCTAGAACGATAGATACAGTCCTGAAGCTGTACGCCTCCTCAGATTTTGTATTCGTAAAGTTTCAGACAGCTGTCCCGGTCACTCGACTGTTTACTTTAGCTGAGCTAGCTGGGGGACAAGATTCTCAACTACATGTATTTCCAGCACTAGGGAAATTAATCTCTCGGGAGAAAGTTCTCATCACTGATAAATACACTCCTGGAAATGGAAAAAAGAACACATTGACACCGGTGTGTCAGACCCACCATACTTGCTCCGGACACTGCGAGAGGGCTGTACAAGCAATGATCACACGCACGGCACAGCGGACACACCAGGAACCGCGGTGTTGGCCGTCGAATGGCGCTAGCTGCGCAGTATTTGTGCACCGCCGCCGTCAGTGTCAGCCAGTTTGCCGTGGCATACGGAGCTCCATCGCAGTCTTTAACACTGGTAGCATGCCGCGACATCGTGGACGTGAACCGTATGTGCAGTTGACGCACTTTGAGCGAGGGCGTATAGTGGGCATGCGGGAGGCCGGGTGGACGTACCGCCGAATTGCTCAACACGTGGGGCGTGAGGTCTCCACAGTACATCGATGTTGTCGCCAGTGGTCGGCGGAAGGTGCACGTGCCCGTCGACCTGGGACCGGACCGCAGCGACGCACGGATGCACGCCAAGACCGTAGGATCCTACGCAGTGCCGTAGGGGACCGCACCGCCACTTCCCAGCAAATTAGGGACACTGTTGCTCCTGGGGTATCGGCGAGGACCATTCGCAACCGTCTCCATGAAGCGGGGCTACGGTCCCGCACACCGTTAGGCAGTCTTCCGCTCACGCCCTAACATCGTGCAGCCTGCCTCCAGTGGTGTCGCGACAGGCGTGAATGGAGGGACGAATGGAGACGTGTCGTCTTCAGCGATGAGAGTCGCTTCTGCCTTGGTGCCAATGATGGTGGTATGCGTGTTTGGCGCCGTGCAGGTGAGCGCCACAATCAGGACTGCATACGACCGAGGCACACAGGGCCAACACCCGGCATCATGGTGTGGGGAGCGATCTCCTACACTGGCCGTACACCACTGGTGATCGTCGAGGGGACACTGAATAGTGCACGGTACATCCAAACCGTCATCGAACCCATCGTTCTACCATTCCTAGACCGGCAAGGGAACTTGCTGTTCCAACAGGACAATGCACGTCCGCATGTATCCCGTGCCACCCAACGTGTTCTAGAAGGTGTAAGTCAACTACCCTGGCCAGCAAGATCTCCGGATCTGTCCCCCATTGAGCATGTTTGGGACTGGATGAAGCGTCGTCTCACGCGGTCTGCACGTCCAGCACGAACGCTGGTCCAACTGAGCCGCCAGGTGGAAATGGCATGGCAAGCCGTTCCACAGGACTACATCCAGCATCTCTACGATCGTCTCCATGGGAGAATAGCAGCCTGCATTGCTGCGAAAGGTGGATATACACTGTACTAGTGCCGACATTGTGCATGCTCTGTTGCCTGTGTCTATGTGCCTGTGGTTCTGTCAGTGTGATCATGTGATGTATCTGACCCCAGGAATGTGTCAATAAAGTTTCCCCTTCCTGGGACAATGAATTCACGGTGTTCTTATTTCAGTTTCCAGGAGTGTAAATTTAAGACGTAAGGTTACGTCCAGAGGCATTAGTAGATCTGTAGAAAACAAATAGGTTTATGCTTGAAAGCAAGCAACCAAAATATAATATTGTTTAACAATACAACGGAAAAACGTATAAAGTTGAAAATTTCGCTTTTATTAACTTGATGACTAGTTTCTGATCCAGCTCTATTTTCACATCATTCCGGATAGTCAAAAGTGTTTCTCAAAATATAAGGATTATGTCAAGATAGCAAACAGGCATGTATAACTAAGTGCAGATAAGGAGTTAAATAGTTATCTGCATGCTCTGTAACGGCTCTTTTGCACTTGTCATACACCTACGTTTGTCAACTTGACATGGTTATTGTATTTCGGAAAATTTCATTTTCATTATCTGGCGTTATTTAAAAATGGGTTGGACCCATTCATCAAGTACATGAAAAGTGATATTGACAACTGTGGCTATTTTCTGTTGTATCGGTAAAACTATTTGCTGCCCTGAAATTACTGCAGCATGCTGAAAGTTCGTAAATGTTATTTACTCTTGACAATGAATAATAGATGCAATGACACGATTCAAAGATTTTTAAAGTGCTCAAGAAAACGTAATTGACGTGTGTGCCGTCCCAGCGACAACGGTGCCGTAATTACCTTAAAAAAAAAAGAAAAAAAAACTTAGAGCGAGTTGTATCTCGCGACGAAATAAATGTACACGAACCTTCCGTGTTTCACCGACCACATAGCCGTAAAATTTTCCTGTTTTATGGTAAATATTAAATTTAATCTTAGTATCAAGGAGTAAACTCATGAAACACAATAACTTATATGCAATTAATAAGGGCGAAGAACGCTCCTAGGTGGTTCTTACTCTCTCTCTCTCTCTCTCTCTTCGCTTGTTTCTAGTAATAGGAAGCAGACATATTGTACTAAGAAAATCATGTAAGCATTTGTACAGTTAACCTTGTTAATACAGTACGTTAAATCATACAATGTAGGCTTTCACGGCCGGTGGTGTCTTCAGTTTAAACTTCCGGGCTGAGAGGCCGTGGTCGATGCATAAAATTTCCAACTACTGCCGGACGACCTCAGAAGATGTCTCCCGCAGATGGAGACGAAACGTTAGGTGGAAATTTTATGCATCGACCACGGCCTCTCAGCACGGAAGTTTAAACTGAAGACAGTTCGTTGAAGTTTATATGTGAGTTATTTCGATGTACAGTGAACCCTCTGTTGTGTTCCTTGCATTTAATTAATTTTTCTTAAGACGTTTCCAGCTTCACAGTTTTAGTGTTGTCCTACAAAGCGAAAGCATAGCGGAAGCGCAGAGATCGCCCTCTTTAACGAACGTATTTTTTACAGCAATGAGCCGCAGCGAAGAGCAACATTAGTTTTCAGATTTTACTTTTCAGCTTGGAAGTAAGTCAGTCCATTATGTTTGATGATTTTAATGCTCAGTTGCGAGTTACGTAAAAGTAATTTTGTAAAATAGTTAAATAACTCAAAAGTCAAAAATCAAAGTGTATATTTAAATCTCTTTGAATGATAGAGTTCAAATAAAACACCATTTAAATTTTTTTGCGTACTGGACCAGACAGTTACATTCACGCGTGTTTTTTAAATTACCTACCAAATAAGAAAAATATAAATAAATAAATAAATATACTCCTCTCGAAGAGTCACTTCACATGGTCAAGAGTCCTAAGAGATTGAGCAAACAGGAAACAGTAGTCCTTCAGCACTCTGAACGACTTCTAAGTGAAGACAAACCATTTTTTCATGTCTTTCACACGATAATTTTACAGCATAGCGACGTAGAAAAATACGTATTTTATGAACATCAGGAAGGTATTCATTTAGACTACAACAATAAACTATCTGTAAAACTAAAACCAAGCATGAAGGGAACAATTAGAGAAGAAACAGGAAAATATTCACAATTAGCTAATCGGCAAAGATTAAATCGACGGCGGATTGTTAAAGCTCGCGGTACCACATAAAGTAATAAACGACTTAGTTCACTACAAGACTATATGCTTGTTAACGGATTAGACGGAAACCTGGAGCCGTAAAGAGTATTTCGTCGAATCCTCTCTGTCAGACGACATATGATTATACTCATGGCCCACCGAAAAGCTCGGTAGTTACAACAGCTACATAATTACAGTAAAATTCTAATACTCCCACCGGTTATATTTATCCTGAACTTTCAAATTAACCGTTCGTTATTCACTGACAGCCGAGAATTCTGATGGATTGCACAGTTATGCTTAAATCCGAAATTTTTCTAATATCTTAATTTTGGCTCGTAGTAACTTGACTTTCCTGTCACTTAAGGTATTACACCGAACAAATAACTACTCCTTGCATAAACTGAGGAATAATTATATGTAAAGGAAGACAAAAACCTCACATGTATTAACCATTGTAAATGAACATTAGGTGACATCTGAGAAACCGACTGTCAAAGAGAGACAGAGAGAGAGAGAGAGAGAGAGAGAGAGAGAGAGAGAGAGAGAGAGGGAGAGGGAGAGGGGGAGAAGGGGGGGGGGCGACAGAGAGAGAGAGAGAGAGAGAGAGAGAGAGAGAACGCATCCACATGTGATTGTTCCCCAATACCTAATGGCCGTGTTTGCAGGATGAACTGGTTTTGCTGCTGCCCCGTAAGTCAAACATTCGCGGTTTCTGCCTCAGTAATTTTTGCAGCATGACGAACGAGCACACACTCACAGTGTTGGGTGATTGTTTTCCACTGTGGCTCCCTCTTTTGTTTGCATAAGCAAATTGGAAGGCTAGGTGACCAGCTCTGCAACGCCAACAGCAAATGACCGTAACGTTTGCTTGTGGTGTTCAATACGTATTCTACCGTCCCTCTGTACCTCCGCATGTCCATTCAGAAAATACACACGTGAAATATATCGAGAAAGAACGGCAGCTTAAAATAACAGAGATATACTGTTATTCTGTGGTATGGAGGTGCTGTATGCAAGCGAAACGCAGTGCATATTTTTATGACTAAGCTACCGTAGCAAAGGAATAAACAATGCTGATCAAATAACGAATCTAACATGTTACTGAGCAACAAACAGAGCATTATATACACTGTCTACATCGGAGGAGCAGCTCGAAACTGCGAGAAGTAAACTGGGTGAATCAGTAGCCCCTACTGACGTCATTTTATGCAGGGCGTATTGTTATATCCGGCCTTTAAAAACGTCGAGTAAAATTTTTATATTCTGTCACTCGCTAAGCGCAAACTATTAATCTTACAGGGAAAATGAACAAGTATTTTATGCGATATTTAATGTAGTTAAATATAGTTCTAGGAAACGTTTTCACTGAAGGCCATAGTTCTCTAGATATTCAAGAAAAACGTATAAAAGTGGCCTTCAAACACATCTCTACCCCTACCCTCATCCCATAGCAATCAGAATTTCTATTGTGTTGTTCGTGGCACTCCCTCGTACCACTCTACATATAGTTTCAACTACGTGAACTACAGTATGCGCAATATTCGAATTTCTTTGGCTTCTATTGACTGGGCTATCACACCACCGGCACTGTCAGCTGTTTCGCTGACATTCTTACACTACTGGCCATTAAAATTGCTACACCACGAAGATGACGTGCTACAGACGCGAAATTTAACTGACACGAAGAAGATGCTGTGATATGCAAATGATTAGCTTTTCAGAGCATTCACACAAGGTTGGCACCGGTGGCGACACCTACAACGTGCTGACACGAGGAAAGTTTCCAATCGATTTCTCCTATACAAACAGCAGTTGACCGGCGATGCCTGGTGAAACGTTGTTGTGATGCCTCGTGTAAGGAGGAGAAATGCGTACCATCACGTTTCCGACTTTGATAAAGGTCGGATTGTAGCCTATCGCGATTGCGGTTTACCGTATCGCGATATTGCTGCTCGCGTTGGTCGAGATCCAATGACTGTTAGCAGCATATGGAATCGGTGAGTTCAGGAGGATAATACGGAACCCCGTGCTGGATCCCAACGGCCTCGTATCACTAGCAGTCGAGATGGCAGGCATCATATCCGTAAGGCTGTAACGGATCGTGCAGCCACGTCTCGACCCCTCAATCAACAGATGCCGACGTTTGCAAGACGACAACCATCTGCACGAACAGTTCGACGACGTTTGCAGCGGCACGGACTTTCAGCTCGGAGACCGTGGCAGCGGTTACCCTTGACGATGCATCACAGACAGTAGCGCCTGCGATGGTATACTCAACGACGAACCTGGGTGCAAGAATGGCAAAACGTCATTTTTTCGGTTGATCATCATGATGGTGGCATCCGTGTTTGGCGACATCGCGGTGAACACACATTGGAATCGTGTATTCGTCATCGCCGTATTGGCGTATCACCTGGCGTGATGGTATGGGGCGCCTCGGTTACACATCTCGGTTACCTCTTGTTCGCACTGATGGCATTTTGAACAGTGGACGTTACATTTCAGATGTGTTACGACCCGTGGCTCTACCCTTCATTCGGTCCCTGCAAAACCCTACATTTCAGCAGAATAATGCACAGAGCGAATGTTTCGGGTCATATACGGGCCTTTCTGGATACAGAAAATGTTTGACTGCTGCCCTGGCCAGCACATTCTCTAGATCTCTCACCAACGTCTGGTCAATGGTGGCCGAGCAACTGACTCGTCACAATACGTCACTCACTACTCTTGTTGAACTGTGGTATCGTGTTGATGCTGCATGAGCAGGTGTACCTGTACACGCCATCCAAGCACTGTTTGACTCAATTCCCACGCTTATCAAGGCCGTTATTACGGTCAGAGGTGGTTGTTCTGGGTACTGATTTCTCAGGATCTGCGCATCCAAATTGCGTGAAAATGTAATCACATATCAGTTCTAGTATAATCTATTTATCCAATGAATACCCGTTTATCATCTGCATTTCTTCTTGTTGTAGCAATTTTAATGGCCAGTATTGTACTTTAAGCGTGCCCATGAGGTTAATGAGAATGACATTTGTGAACGTTACGCTAAAGATAATTACAGATACAGTTCGATTCAAACATACCCTTCAAGCACATTTGTCTCGTATTCCGAAGACCTTACGAATACAGAACCTTAATTACTTCTTTTATGAGGTTAAGTTCACAAACTGTTAGGTAAAATTTACACATACGTCAATCGTACAATTTGTAAGTGCTCGACTATGCCGGAAGTGTAACAAGGCCAGTCAGTGAAGACGAAGAAAGGTCGACTGTGGGATATAATTCATGCAGTAACATATTTTATAACATTCGTAGGAGAGAGATTCATTAACAACATATTAGAATTTCCTACAAAACGGGACATATTCTTTTTTTTGGGTGGGGTTGGGGGGGGGGGGGGGGCAGGGATGACAAACGATTCGGCCGTATCGAGCGACAGACTATTAACATTTCGCGATTGTTATTTGAAGGCTAGATATTACGCGGTGGATTGCATAAAACAATATCCACAGGGGCAGCTGAATCAACCTTTCGACCTTTACCTTGAAAAAAAAAACTGCTCGTATGTCATTTCTATGTGGTTAGTACTTCTTCAGATAAGGTTGTAATTGTAAGACTTCTTTAAGAATGGTTAGTTAGTGAGCTGAACTGGACTAGTCAACCTAGTACATTCATTATAACGATGGAGTTGTATCTGATAGAAGATGGGATAGAATCCTCCAAGTTTATAATCCCTTTGGGTACACTCATCTGCCAAATGATGACATGTTAATGGTTAACAAGTATATTTTTCATGCTGTATTAGTTGGCATACACAGATTTATACCTCGTATTAAATGTCTCAAGCAGGCACATATCTACAAATCATTTTTCAGTCTGCTGACAATGATAACTGAAACACAAGAGCATTCACTTTTAAATTTATCCGCATAAGGGGATGTAACAGCCATTGAGGAGTGATAAAACAGAATTAGTTGTGGAGAAAAGGGGCAACGAGTGCAGCCTTCATTGTTGCCATATTTATTCAAAATACCAGACTTTCCCCACATCTGTGCCCCCTACCCTCTTGTGTATATGTGACCATATCAAACTGATGATGTCATGGGTTTTCCCCTTCTCCCTTCCCACCTCCCCTCCTGTACTTCCCCAACACTCTCCTCTCATATCCAAACCTCTCCCCACGTAGAAAAATGGCGGGAAAATTTCTGTCTGACCTGAACTGTTGGTGTGGAGTGCCATATCATAGTTCTTTCTTTGCTTTAGGTGTTATCCTGTTCGAAATTGGAAGAAAACCTTATAATTCCCTGGTACTTGTTTAATTTTGTAAAATGCATGTATTGCAAAATACTTCGAAAAAAATATTGACCAGTCAAAAGGTAATTAATTACGCAAATAGATAGCTTTTTCCGATGTTGTAGGCAATACTGCCAAAAAATCGGTGTCTGAGTCAACAAAAACACTCACTGCACTAATTACACTGCTGTAAATCGCAGTTGTGGCATTAAATACAGTCAATCCCGACATAGAGGCATAACAGAAGTCTTTTCGAAGGTAATTCATACATACTGTGAAAAAAGTGGTTGTTGAAAACATTATCACAAGTAGAAACAATCACAAGAAACTGAACTAAAACCGATCACACGCAACGAAATTGGCAGTAAATCATACATATCACGAAAAAATAGTACTTAAAAACACTACAATACCAAGAGCTAAAGATCTCAGAAGAAGAAATGTAAGTTTACGAATTGCAGGACATTTGCATCTTCCACAGAAGTGGAGCACTCCCATGTGCTTAAAAACATATGCCAACCACTGCACAATGCCGCCCTTCATCTGCTTGCATCGGAGTCAGGAGGATAACAATGTAGTTTGGCTTGCGACCGCTAGAGGATAGCAGCTGTGACCTGTCTTTGCGGACTGTTTTTCTTTTTTTCCTTTTCTTTTTTATCCTACCCCGACGCCCTGCAGACCAGAATCGGTGTCTTGTGGCAATTGTATCTGTGTTACTTTGATGTGGTCTGTCAGCTTGTAGTGGTTCCGTCAAAGGAATTTCCTGGAAGGCATGGTCACTTTAACAACGTAGTTCTTTCTGTATGAAGTATGCTCTTCTCCTGTGAACCACCCCATCCCCCAGATTGTTTGAACCAGCACACCTGAAATGACAGACAAAGAATGATGCGTTTACTAAGTGTTTGCTTCAAAGGCATCTGGGAAAGCTGTATGGCAAACACCAGGACATTTACCTTGGCACTTTTGTAGTTGACACCTGGTTTTCCAGGGTGAAGGGGCGAACGCCAACAATGACTTTCCCTTTCTTCCCACTTGCGTCCTGTGCATAGGTGGTCCTGAAGGATGTGAACAATACCTGTCCCAGGGGACTTGGACCTGTTTTGATGTAGCCGACATCAGGTTTTCTGGCAAGGACTGGTGAACACAAAGGCCTTCCATGTCTTCCCACCTGCATTCTTTGTGTGAGTAGTAATGAAAGATGTGAACAATACCGCGACCTGTCACATAATGGGGAAGTTCTGCAGTGCCAACCGTAACACATACAGCCTAAAGTCCTAAAGTATAAATTACCACGATACATACCTGTTTTATCCCAACATTTGAGGGGGTGTAATGCTCACTTTTTTGTGGAGTACTTACATTATTTTGATAAGGAGAAGGATCCGTTTAGTGTCCTGCGTGGGAGTGTTGAGAAATACACTCCTGGAAATGGAAAAAAGAACACATTGATACCGGTGTGTCAGACCCCCCATACTTGCTCCGGACACTGCGAGAGGGCTGTACAAGCAATGATCACACGCACGGCACAGCGGACACACCAGGAACCGCGGTGTTGGCCGTCGAATGGCGCTAGCTGCGCAGCATTTGTGCACCGCCGCCGTCAGTGTCAGCCAGTTTGCCGTGGCATACGGAGCTCCATCGCAGTCTTTAACACTGGTAGCATGCCGCGACAGCGTGGACGTGAACCGCATGTGCAGTTGACGGACTTTGAGCGAGGGCGTATAGTGGGCATGCGGGAGGCCGGGTGGACGTACCGCCGAATTGCTCAACACGTGGGGCGTGAGGTCTCCACAGTACATCGATGTTGTCGCCAGTGGTCGGCGGAAGGTGCACGTGCCCGTCGACCTGGGACCGGACCGCAGCGACGCACGGATGCACGCCAAGACCGTAGGATCCTACGCAGTGCCGTAGGGGACCGCACCGCCACTTCCCAGCAAATTAGGGACACTGTTGCTCCTGGGGTATCGGCGAGGACCATTCGCAACCGTCTCCATGAAGCTGGGCTACGGTCCCGCACACCGTTAGGCCGTCTTCCGCTCACGCCCCAACATCGTGCAGCTCGCCTCCAGTGGTGTCTCGACAGGCGTGAATGGAGGGACGAATGGAGACGTGTCGTCTTCAGCGATGAGAGTCGCTTCTGCCTTGGTGCCAATGATGGTCGTATGCGTGTTTGGCGCCGTGCAGGTGAGCGCCACAATCAGGACTGCATACGACCGAGGCACACAGGGCCAACACCCGGCATCATGGTGTGGGGAGCGATCTCCTACACTGGCCGTACACCACTGGTGATCGTCGAGGGGACACTGAATAGTGCACGGTACATCCAAACCGTCATCGAACCCATCGTTCTACCATTCCTAGACCGGCAAGGGAACTTGCTGTCCCAACAGGACAATGCACGTCCGCATGTATCCCGTGCCACCCAACGTGCTCTAGAAGGTGTAAGTCAACTACCCTGGCCAGCAAGATCTCCGGATCTGTCCCCCATTGAGCATGTTTGGGACTGGATGAAGCGTCGTCTCACGCGGTCTGCACGTCCAGCACGAACGCTGTTCCAACTGAGGCGCCAGGTGGAAATGGCATGGCAAGCCGTTCCACAGGACTACATCCAGCATCTCTACGATCCTCTCCATGGGAGAATAGCAGCCTGCATTGCTGCGAAAGGTGGATATACACTGTACTAGTGCCGACATTGTGCATGCTCTGTTGCCTGTGTCTATGTGCCTGTGGTTCTGTCAGTGTGATCATGTGATGTATCTGACCCCAGGAATGTGTCAATAAAGTTTCCCCTTCCTGGGACAATGAATTCACGGTGTTCTTATTTCAATTTCCAGGAGTGTATATTTCATTCTCAAGAGGAATTACACTCCACTTCCTGGTTAAGTTTTATGCAGTTACCACTCCAGAAACTAGTTGAAACTGTTTTCAGGAGGACATGCAAATTACTCGAGGTGCTTATTCCGATGACACAAAATTTCACCTGGTGATGAGGAAAGGGATTTTCCTATATCAGTATGCGGACTGTGTGGTAAAACTACACGAAACCACACCACCCAAGATAACGGCATTAATGAGTAACCTTACAGACGATGCCTTACCCGATGCAGATTATGAGCAGGTTGAGAATATTTGGTAGGAGTTTAACACCTCCATTTTAGGAGAATATGTAGATCTTTCTATGGGCACAGGCGTGCGTTTGCTTGCTTGTTAAAGCTTCAAATGCTCCTCGTGTGCTACAGTGATGTGAAGCATTTCGTGCATTATTTTATTGAGGATGATGTCGTTCTCCTCTTGGAATTCTTGAATGTATGAGTTGTTATCCGACGCACTCGCAACCAGAATAGCCTCCTGTTTAGCATCCATGATAATTCGTTGAATGTCCTCAAAGTATCCCATAAGCAGTCTTAGAGGTATGCCGGCAGTAAATCGCTAGCACTCATCCATTGCTCTAAGCACTGGCTTGTCTATGAACCATCCTGCGTTTTCCAGACCATTCAATTTCGAGTGTGAGGAAGAGACCTATGTTTTGAGAATTCATGCCATCGCTACGTTATGTGTACAGCCAATCTCAAGCCTGAAACTTCCTGGCTGATAAAACTGTGTGCTGGATCGGACTCGAACTCGGGACATTTGCCTTTCGCGGGCAAGTGCTCTGCCAAGTGAGCTACACAAACACGTCTCACGTCTCGTCCTCACAGTTTTAATTATGCCAGTACCTCTTCTTTTACCTTCCAAACTTTACAGAAGCTCTGAAAGGTTCCCAGGAGAGCTTCTGTAAAGTATGGAAGGTAGGAAACGAGGTACTGGCACAAGTTCAGCTGTGAGGGCCGGGCGTGAGAGCTTGGGTAGCTCAGTTGGTAGCCGGCACGGTAGCTCAGCGTCTTCGGTCAGAGGATTAGCTGCCCTCTGTAATAAAAAAAAAACTGAGTTAATCGATCAACAACGAACTTAACAGGACGTCTCCCGACGTCCGCCCCGAGCAGATGTACCGAACAAAAGCGAACAAAATGAGATTAAAAAAAAAAAAAGTTGGTACAGCACTTGCCCGCGAATGGCAAAGGTCCCGAGTTCGAGTCTCGATCCGGCACACAGTTTTAATCTGCCAGGAAGTTTCATATCAGCGCACACTCCGCTGCAGAGTGAAAATCTCATTCTGGAATCTCAACCCTCTTAACTCCATATCATATCTCCTGAAGCAGGAATGCTAAAGCATTACGTGTAAGCTTCGACCCCACTGCAGGAGAACCATCCTTTTTGCTAAACACCTCTCTCAAATGTACGAAACTCTTGCATGGAAGGGTTAAAGCGTCCTGGAGCTGGATGACAATCTTAATTTCGATGGTTTTGTTACCTGTGGTGGAAGCAGAAGGTTTACACGTGAAGTAGGCTATTCCTGGCGTATAATTCGCTCATTGTATTCTGCTGGCACCGTTATGTGGAATGATGTTGTTACACGGTTTCAGGCCCACTGATTTAAGAAACTCACAGTTAGCTTGTGTTATCACCTTGCGGTCCTGCTGAGAAGCTCTGTGCTGCGGGTTGCGTGCGCTGGTTTTATGCCTTTCGCCCAACCAGTTTTAGGGAGGCCACGACCAACGGCTGGCCCTGCCTGCAGCTGCTGAGACCAGGACTGCGGCTGGCCGGCACGGCTGCCAGTCCCTTGGACGCAGCTCAGTCGCACGCTGGAGATCACGGAGACAGCAGCGGCTGTGTGTACCTCTGGCAGCGTCAGGCGAAACGGAAGAAGTAAAGATGCTGGGTACATCCTATGTCGCAATCCCGCTCTACAAAGGATATGTTTGTTACTTTTTTTGTGAACTTCGTGATCAAGAAAATAAATTCTTCAATTTCACTAGAATGTCTATAAAAACTTTTCATGAAATATTAAAGAGAACCGGAGACAGCGTACGAGGTACAGACACAGCAAAGTGACAATGCCTAGGAAAGGAAGAGAAATTGCTAATTACATTAAGGTAAGTTCTATTAAACAAAAGTTTTACCTATAATGAAATTGTTAATGTTAAATTATGTAGTAACTAAAAGTAACATGATGATTCACCGAAACATATAAGTAGTGGTGACGTAACACTTTTATCAGTACTGCCGTCATCGGTGGTTTCTGGTGGAGACTGTGGTGAATTATTATTTTGTGAAGAAGAAGAAGAAGAAGAAGAACGAGACTGTGTGGGATAGGTTTTCTGAAAATATCCAGTTCCATCACAAGATAACGATGTAGATAGAGGCTGGTGTTGTGAGGAATAGTCGGCTGATGATTGTGGACGGTGAAGAATGGTTCAAAATGGTTCTGAACACTATGGGAATTAACATCTGAGGTCATCAGTCCCCTAGAACTTAGGACTACTTAAACCTAACTAACCTAAGGACATCACACACATCCATGCCCGAGACAGGATTCGAACCTGCGACCGTAGCAGCAGCACGGTTCCAGACTGAAGCGCCTAGAGCCGCTCGGCCACATTGGCCGGCGACGATGAAAAATGTACGCTGGATAATGTTTGTAGGAAGATGTGTTTGCACAGTTAGGATGCGGTTGAGCTTCTTCAGTATTGCTTAAGATTCGTCGTTTTACGAACAACTTCAAATGCTCAGGTATTTTTTTTGAAGTCGCTGACCAAAGACAAGAAGAAAAGCCTGTCCTCATCTGTCATCATTTGTGTTTCCAGTTGCTGACTGGCTTCTGCAGATTTTTGAAGAACATCGATCAGTTGTCTTCCAATATCGTTTTCTGCTTTCCTTTTCTTACCGAGCACCCTACCCTGGTATGGTCCATTTCGAACTTCCGTTTCTGCTGTGGCCTGATTCTCATCATTCTCAGGTGACACGCTGCCATGTGTATGCGACGGTGGATTGGTAGTATTCAGAAATGATAGGAGATTAAAATACAGATATGGCGTCTTTCTCGCAGCTGCTGAACCACTTTTAGCGGTTAAACTCCGTTTTTCTGAACCACTTTTAGCGGTTAAACTCCGTTTTTCTTGGTTGTATAAATCTTTAACGTTACGCCATTTCTTCTGTGACGACATACCTGTAAAACTGAAATATTATTTTAGCTACCAATAATGTCTGTTGTTTGTAAAGTGAAGTTACAAGTAGTGATACGTTAGATGAGTTTCCGCATACCATATGTGGTAGGAAGTGGTGGGACATACGTTAATTTAAAGAAAATTATTGGAACAATCCTGTTTATTAGATTATCTTAGAAAAATATTTCAACATTTTGCCTTAAAGCTAATCAATCTTGCAAAAGTGTGAAGTAATTTAGTAAATTTCTCCCGTTCACATATCTAGCAACTGGAAATTCTTTCGTTGATTTGCATCGTGCTTTCCGACTTGGAGTAACAACAATCAGAGTAATTGTAAGAAGAGTATGTTCATCAATCTGGATTATCTTAAAACACGAATGTTTGTCAGAACCGACCAAAAACGACGGGCTGGAAATAGCAAAAGCTTTTGAAACTAAGGCAATTTCCCAAACTGTCTCCACGCCTTTGATGGAAAGCATGTGCGACTGGTAAAACCAGCAAAAAGTGCGTCAATGTTCTTCAACTATAAGAAATATTTCTATATTGTATTAATGGCTGTTTGTGATGCTAACTATAAATTTGTCGCTGTAGATGTGGGATTGCGTAGTAAATGTGCTGACTCAACGGTATTTCTACAATCAGTGTTCTTTAAGCGAATAATGCCTAATAACTTGGACATTCCGGAAGACAAACAAATTTCAGACGTAAACAAAACGCTAGTGCCTTATGTATTTGTTGCTGACGATGCGTTTTCGCTGTCACACAGAATTATGTGTCCATATGTAGGTCTGCGACTTGACAGAAAAAAAGGTATTCAACTGTCGCCGTTCTCGAGCAACACGTTTCGTAGAGTGCACGTTCGGGATAATGGCAAATAAGTGGAATATCTTTCACAGACCATTGAATGTGGAAGTCGATTTCGCCATAGAGATTGTTAAGGCATGTTGCGTTTTACACAACTGTGTACGAAAGTGTAATGGTGTTCAAAATTCAGATACACTGTATGAATATCCTTCGGTTCATGAGGGTATTCCACTACGAATACGTAGATGTTTTAGTGCTCTGCCAAGGTAGTTGGATTACATTCACTGAAGTCTGAATTATTTGTACAAAGATAAATAAAAGTAATAGAAACTACACAGCGTCTTTGGTACTGCGGTGTTGCACATTCTGTACCCCCGAACATCATAGTCACTCCCTCCCACGTTCTCTTTTTCATATTTTTGTCACCATATTCTTCAGATGACAAGTCCCACAAAGCAGACCACTCCCTTATGTTTATAATAAATTTCTCCGTCTCAGAGTCCATAATGACAGAAAGATCCTTCTGCAGACACGCAGCAGCAAACAATTAGTAAAACGTAAAATATCTCCACAGCTGGAACCGCATTGACGGCAGCCTACACACTTGCACTGCAACGTGCGCGCTGCTGCATTCAACTGCGTGTAACTTTGGCCTCAGCGGATCGCTGGCTGGAGGCTGGTCGCATGACAAAGTGCTGGCCGCACGGGAGGCTGCCGCAGCCGGCTCAGGGCGCGTTGCGCGGCACCTCTCCATGCAAACCTGGCCGCATCCGACTAGCTGCAAGTCTGGCCGTGGCCGCAATACTGCGCTGTTGCCCTTAGATGTAGTTCAGATGGTTCAAATGGCTCTGAGCACTATGGGACTCAACATCTTAGGTCATAAGTCCCCTAGAACTTAGAACTACTTAAACCTAACTAACCTAAGGACATCATACACACCCATGCCCGAGGCAGGATTCGAACCTGCGACCGTAGCAGCCCCGCGGTTCCGGACTGCAGCGGCAGAACCGCACGGCCACCGCGGCCGGCCTTAGATGTAGTCGCACAACGATTTCCACGCCACGAACTCAACAAATTTATTATTCTAGTCCACAATACACAGCTCCTGACAGGCCAGTGCCTGAACAGTCACTGAGAGGTATATGGCGTTACTAGGAGTCTCAACAATCTTATACCCGGAAACAGCTGACGGGAAGAATCCGTAAATGGTATGAAACAATCTCTCGTTGAAATAGGAGTTCGTTGTACTGTTATACTCGGCATTGTCTGATCAGATCTGTGAAATTTATTACTTTTGTAGAACCCAGTAGACGTCCTATTGTGTCTTTCGGGTTAAAGTCTATCACTGCATTCACCTCATTTATTTTTGGTTTAAGTGTAATGATGTTTGTATATAGCATAACTCCTTTTACATACTGTTTTAAAACTTCGCTTACATCATCAATATCGTATGCACCAGGTTTTATTTCCACAATTTTGTTTTCTACCATTGATTTCCAGATGCAATTTATTGTTGGCCTCTGTGTTGTTTGGGATGCTGTTGTATGTCTCCAGCCCGATCAGCATAATACTCCATTCTCCAATTGTTAAACCAATTCGTGGAAAGTATTTTGCACCTAATCCTTCTTATAAATAATCCTTCTTATAAAGTCAGACAATATGACATTGCATCTGAACTTCAACTGGTGAATGGATGCTTAACGCACCTCCTTATATATCCTTGTTCGTAGATGTCAAGAGGAACATGACGTGTCGATGACCACACCGGTATATAATCAAGTCTTGGCAGCGTTGAAAGTTGTAGAACACTTGTCCTCTGCTTGTGAAATAACGTCGGAATTCCTCCGGAGGTTGCAGGTCCCCAAATGAGCCGAAACATTACACGATATTTGTATTTCTATCTTTTTTTTTGCATACAGTATCCAGTGGGTTCCAGATACTCCAGCCAGATCTAAATCCATAATTCCACATTCCCTAGATTCTCAAATAGTCTTCTGTAATGAATACCACAGAAATGTGGAATGTTAAATTAATTTCTAAGAATCTTAAAGAGACCTGTATTTGTAATCCCTCTATCTGCTAGGATGGCTAAGGGGCTTCTTGTAATTATAAAGAGACCTAGACCTTTCTTGTACGGTTTCAGGTGTAGTCCTTTCCCGATGAATGCTTCGTCCATCATGCGTTTGTGTATTCTCGCTTCCTCTAGTTGCTCGGAGTTCTGTGCGTTCCGGACTGTCCTATATAAGGAGATGCATTAAGCAATGTCATATTCTCTGACTTTATAAGAATTATCGTCAGTATTACGTGCAGTTTCACCAGCCATTTAGTGCTGGCTGAAGTGAACTTTACCAGAATCTCAATTTGGTGCTGGATACCACACCGATTACAGAATATATCTCACATTGTCCGGAGGATACATTGACTGCAGGAGTGCAGTGGTGGACGGGAAAACCGGGGGTCTACGGTGCTGCCGCATGTGTCCCATACCTAGATGCGCGTTAGACATCCATGTGGAGGTCTTAAGTATTCGTATAATTTTGAAATGTTATCGGTGAAACTGAATTACATAAAAAAATCGATTTGAAATAATTTGAGATGTCATTTTAACAAGTTAAATATACTAAAAAACTAAAAGCACTAAAGCAGTCTATATAAAATTATTTGAAATCCATCGCAGGCCGGACTGGCAGAGCGGTTCTAGGCGCTTCAGTCTGGAAACACGCCACTGCTACGGTCGTAGGTTCGAATCCTACCTCGGGCATGGATGTATGTGATGTCCTTAGGTTGGTTAGCTTTAAGTAGTTCTAAGTTATAGGGGACTGATGACCTTAGAAGTTGAGTCCCATAGTGCTCAGAGCCATTTTGATTTAGAAATCCATCATTCCTTGTTTCTGCAGAAATTTCTGGGTTACTGCTTCGTAGAACTTGAATTTGTCTTCTCATCAGTTGACAAATAATTCTTTCTCCATGGAGATAAGACTGAAGTTAGTCATCCAGATCTACTCTTGAGCAGAGTGGCAGTTACGAGAATGACTTCCCAAGAGATGACTCGTGGAAAGAATTGTTGAGACCAGCAACGCTAATTTGTATATTTTTGTAAATCCATTCATTAAACTCATTTCCAATAGATAACTTGCAATCTGAACTGATGTTTTGTCGAAGCCTTCGTTAGAATTATTCCTTACATGCAGCTCGTTTTGGAGTTTGCTCATGTTGAAAACACTGCCACAAATTTGGTTCGCTTTACTGAATATATCGTTAGAAGAAATCTCTCTCTTTTTTTAAAAGAAATTAACCATTATTGCTGGATTTATCAAATTAAAAAAAAAATCCGGCTTTCCAAATGCTGTAAATGTAATTGTTAAGTAATTGCTATCGTTATCACTAATTTCATAACAGATTCGCCTGAAATAATCTTGATGTGCTTCAGTGTCCAATTTTCTCCTTTTTGTTTCAATCACCTCTTCATTTCTCAACGTAACATGAACGGAAGACCACACTGCTTCGAATCTGTCTCTTTCCTTTTGCAGTTGCATTTGAAATTCGGTAACTTTCGTACTAACATACCAAATATTAAAGTTTTTGGTTTGAAGTATACCAAATAAAACATCTGAATGGGTAAGTTGGACAAAATCTTTAATAGAAATATGTTCTGGAAATCCTTCAGGAAGCTACAAAACCTGTTTTCAGTCATTTCAGTAACACGTTCGAAGTTTGCTCTTTCATGAACGTATTCAAAGAACATTATCAATGATTCTCTGTTCTCCGAGACTGTATGGGTAAGTACAGAGGTAAAATTACATTCGGTATTAGAAAATGATGGCAGTTTTCAGGACATGAATGAAGCTCACGGAACCTCTTAGAAGAATGAGAAAAAAATTCAGGTAGTGATTAAAGACCAGAAAAAATACTTTATGTCCTTGTTACATTATAATGGTTGTTGAAATAGCGGGTTCCTTACATGATCACAGCAGTGTGTAAACAGAGCCTTAGCATAGTTTTCTAGAACTTTACTTTGTAGTACATTTAGGTGGCCTCTCATGATAGCAGCGCCATCACAGGTTTGAGGAATTAGTTTACCCCTACAGTTCCATTGTTCCACTGTTTCATCGACATGATTAAAAAGAGCTGTTCCAGTTTGGTCAATGCTCACATCGAGAAACCCAAGAATCGTTACACGACTTTTTTCTGTGATTTATTGCCTATATCTGATATTTCATGAAGCATAATATACACAAAATCCGTAATCTTAATTTCATCTCCCAAAACGTCAGCTACTGCAGTTGTTGAGTCATTTTGAATGCTTGGCCAATGTGCCGCGGAAAACTATGGACGTTATAAAATGTTCTTTCAACGGAGGATAAAACTGGGCAATTGCAAGAAGAGACTCCATATAATTTCCTTTGTTGACAGTCGCAAAGCCAGGCTGATGGCTCATAAAACTCGTTAAGAAAATGCCTTTCAAATCCAATTCCAGTAGAACCACACTTTACTTTTACACACATTAATACTGCCAAGTCGGGACATGGTCTGCCATTGTCAATAATTTGTTTTCTTCTCCGTCCAAGACAGTAATGAAAAAGGATTGTTTTGGCACAATTCGTTCACTCTCATTTCAAAACTACCGCAATCCTCATGTACGCAAGGAACACGAGACATAAGCAACATAACAGCGGTCAGCCTGACGAATGCGCAGTGACACTCGCTCAACGAGGAAATGAAATGGCGAAGCCGTGCCAATGACTTGGCTCATGTTTAACGCATTGCCTACTGCCGGTAGCTAGGCTGGTAGACAGTTAAGTTGAAGCACTATCAAGAAAAATCACAGGCATAATATAGTTTATATTGATTACAATTAATAACAGAAATTCCTAACTTTATACAGAGGTTGCAGGGAGACGCCACTGGATGGGGTATCCCGTTATTCTTCTTCTTTTTCTGCTCTCCCGCACCATCAAGGAACCAGTAACTTACAACAAAGTCCCTGTGACAAGTATGCTCCAACCACCCTGCCATATTACCGGCTACATCAGGTATTGGCATGCAGTGCACTTTTACAGAAAATTTACAATGAAGGCCATTGCCACTGCTTCAAGTCTGGACAAGCTGGAGGTCACTTCAGCTGTTGAACAAAGAAGAAGAAGAGCCATTACATGTGGGGCAAAGAAATGGAGCTGGACAAAAAAGAAGCAGCAGAAGCAAAGACATGTAATGATTATTTACTCTTCCACTGCATCCTATTCTGTCAGGAGATTCTGGACTATCTCGGCTGCTGCTGCTGTTTGTGCTTCAAGGTCCTTGTGCTGACCGAGGTACTGTGTTCGCCTTATATTCCATATGTCATGATTACGTGAACAGATGCCGCATTCGTATTTGTTCCCATCAAATTTTTCAGTAGTGATGTCACTGCTTTGAGTGCCCTCTAAAATGTTCAAATGTGTGTGAATTCCTAATGGATCAAACTGCTGAGATCATCGGTCGCTAGATTTACACACTACTTAAATTATCTTAAACTAACTTATGCTAAGAACAACACACACACCCATGCCTGAGGGAGGACACGGACCTCCGTCAGGAGGGGCCGCGCAGTCCGTGACATGGCGCCTCTAACCGCGCAGCTTCTTAGCGCGCGAGTGCCCTCTCGTGGTTGAATTGTGAACTACCTCAGTCAGCCTGGAGTTGTTGAAGAGTGCACATTCATCTCTTAGGCATATTGTTGGGCCATTTAAAAAAAAGATAGACAGTTACAGCGGAAACAACTATCTGTGTGCAATGCAAAATGCATCTTCAAATTCTTTCGCTGCATCACCATTATTTGCTTAAAAGTAATCTTCTTCATACACTCCTCCATTATCTTGCCTTTCCAATCCTCATGTGGGGTGCTACGGGCGCAGTCCTCCGTTGTATCCTTGTAGGTAATACAGTTATTAAAGTCCCCTCAGTTGAGCACCATTGTCTCGTCAGTTGAACATACTGCAAACATCTGCCGCCAATTTAGAACATCATTACACCCAAAATAAAGAAAATAAACCAACCTGTAACACATCCACTCCAATAGCTCAGGACAGACTGAGGAACACTTCTCATCATTTTTCAGGTAGCTATGGGTGAGGGTGGGAAGTGGGAGAGTTGGGGATTGGGGGAGGGGAGGTGGGGGAGCGGGGAGACGCTAAAACCCAGGATATCACCATTGCGACGTTGCATTCTCCACACGACAGGAAGGCAAAGTGGTGGGGCATGATCCGTCATCTTGAACAGATTTGGAAAGGATGCAGACTGCAATCATTGCCCTCTTGCCACACTACTGATATTTGCTGCAAACTGTGTAGTAAATAATAGTATGATTATGACAACATCATCACTAAATCGCTGAAAGAAGAAAATTTCTGAGCTGTCCGGAAATCTAATCTAGGTCCCCACCGTCTAGAGACAGTGACGCAAACCATTAAAAATATTCTCACTTTATTTTAAATTATGAAACTGCACTGTACTTCTACATAAACATGAAACTTTTCCTCTTATTTTGTGTTTTTATTTTTATATACCCTTATCTTTATAAAAAGTGTAGGACTGGACCAAATTTTTTCTTTTTCCAATTGATGATAACAATTTTGTTCCTTTCTTGGTTCAAATATTGTTTGAATTCAGTTACAGGTTCACATCGATCATCGATGGTGTACTTTATGTGTGAATATACTGAGTAAAGAAAAACAGTTTGAGCAAAAATGTAGAGCGGAAAGAAAAAATGAAACGAAGAAATTTGCGTATAGAAGGTAGAGGTTACAGTTGCATATTTACGGCGCTACATGTATCAACAGTAATTCCGCTGTGTGATGGCCTTCCGTCTGAAACATTTTTGTGTTTGACATATGCAAACAAACTGCACTCTCCTCACTGTCAGTATGTGGGACCGACATGTAATGCAGATTTTTTAAGTACCCCTTAACCGTCTTTAGTAGGTGCAGTGGTCCTACTAGAGCAGGTACCAAGGAGTGAGTGAGTGTTGTGCAGCAGAAACATGGAATTTGGTTTCACATGGAATAAGCTAAGTGACATGCACTTGGACTATGGCACTGCTATTGGCAGTGGAAGTGCGGCTCGTAGGATTTGCCAGGAACGCTATCCTCATCGTAGACTGCCTCAGAGAAAAACTTTTGTGTCAGTTGATAGACGTATGGTAGAGACAGGACCTCTGCAAGCTAATAAGTACGATTCAGTCAGGAGGCCCCCTGTTCGTACACTTGAGACTGACGAAGATGTGTTACATCGCATTGAGTAAGATCGAATACCAAACAGATCGCTCAGTAATTAGGCGTGGACCGGTTTCACGACTCTAATATCGTTCGTCAGTTTGGTGTGTATCATTTACACTTATAGTGACCAGAGGTACAAGCTGTGGGTCCGGACGACTTCCCTAGGCGCCTGGAATTTGTTGACTTGTTCCTACAACGAGTAGTGCGACTGTAACATTCCATGAACATGTATTGTTTATGGAAGAGGCTCGCTTTAGCCGTGAAGGCATTTGGAATTCACTTCAACAGCCACGTTTGGGCACTGCTGAATCCTCCTACAAGAGCAGTTCGCTGTAAATACGTGTGCGGGAATTATGAATGGTGAATGACTCAATCATTCGCCCTGACATGTTACCTCAAAGGTTGAATACCTACAGTACGTTGTGGATTTGCAACAAATATTACCTGCGCTGCTGCAGGATGTACAGCTTGGAGTTAGGCAGAACCTTTAGTCCATCATGACCGTGCAACTCCACATTTTGTGCGCGCTGTCCGAGATCATATAGAAAGGACTTTTTTTGACAGATGGATTGGACGCCGTGGACAACGTGGTGGCCTGCACTTTCACCAAATTTGAGACCGCAGGATTGTTTTCCTCTGGGGTACCATGAAAGACGGCGTGTGTGCAACACTAGTTAGGATCAATAGGACTTCGCAGGTCGCATTATGGCGGCAGCATAAGTGAATCGGACTACTACTGGTGTATTTCTGAGAAAACACCATTGTCAGCATCGCCGCTATGCTCTGTAACAACATGAAAATGGTGGTCATTCTGAACATCTGTACATTTCTTTGCCATTTATGGGCAATTTTAGTTATGAGCTGGCAAAACTTTTCCGGCGAGTGGGCTCTCGTATAGTTTTTTCCGCGGCTACCACTCTCCACTTTATGTACTTACATAATGAATCACTTAAAAAGAACAATCTTTTGGCATCAGGGGTATATCTGCTGGAGTGTCGCGATTGTAATGCAGGATATGTTAGACAAACAGGCAGAACCTTCAAAATTAGATTGCAAGAACATCTTCTTAATAGATGGGGACAGGTAAAACAGAACTCTGCCTTTGCCCAACACCTTAAAGCCAGTGGCCATAGTCCTCCGCAAGTACAAAATCTTAATATTTTGCATTTTGCGCAAAAGGGTAAGAAGTTAAACATTTTGAATTGAAATATTTAGGCATATGGAAGACAAAGATTTGTCTCTCCTTAACGGCCAAATATTTGGCGCCAGTCAGGCCTTTTTGGAAGTTATGAAATCGATGTTATTAATATAATCCTGGAGCTCTCGCAATTCTGCCCAAATATGAGTCCCTCTCTGGACTTATGTCGTCTTCTTAGCCAAGCCATTTGGATTTTTTTTTTTACTCAAATAGGATACTTGCGAGTTTGTCGCTTTAAATGATGACGCATTTTACACATTTCAGTGTAGCTATAAAAAAAAGGGGGAAGGGGAGTTTACACGCATAACGTCCATCTTCCACGTTGGTGTGTATTTTTAAGCCTAATAGTTTTACTTGTATTTTATAATAAAGTTTTCTTGCTAGAAGTTGTAGCTCCGAATGACGGCCTCTTTATCTGAAATTACAGTTCTGTGTTTTTAATGTTCTCGTTCTAGTGGTATATGATACGAAAAATATGTTTATGTACTGCACATGTTTGTTGTATTATACACCTTGTTTTCTCATTTAAAATTTAACGCCTTGATTTACATTTTACTTTGTCAAAATTTTAGGATAAGTTATGCACAGGTGTTGCCCCTAGTAATACCATCTTATCAATGTTTTATGTGCATTACAGTTATAAAGTTTTAGTGGGTATGTACAATTCTGGAAATGGAAAAAAGAACACATTGACACCGGTGTGTCAGACCCATCATACTTGCTCCGGACACTGCGAGAGGGCTGTACAAGCAATGATCACACGCACGGCACAGCGGACACAGCAGGAACCGCGGTGTTGGCCGTCGAATGGCGCCAGCTGCGCAGCATTTGTGCACCGCCGACGTCAGTGTCAGCCAGTTTGCCGTGGCATACGGAGCTCCATCGCAGTCTTTAACACTGGCAGCATGCCGCGACAGCGTGGACGTGAACCGTATGTGCAGTTGACGGACTTTGCGCGAGGGCGTATAGTGGGCATGCGGGAGGCCGGGTGGACGTACCGCCGAATTGCTCAACACGTGGGTCGTGAGGTCTCCACAGTACATCAATGTTGTCGCCAGTGGTCGGCGGAAGGTGCACGTGCCCGTCGACCTGGGACCGGACCGCAGCGATGCACGGATGCACGCCAAGACCGTAGGATCCTACGCAGTGCCGTAGGGGACCGCACCGCCACTTCCCAGCAAATTAGGGACACTGTTGCTCCTGGGGTATCGGCGAGGACCATTCGCAACCGTCTCCATGAAGCTGGGCTACGGTCCCGCACACCGTTAGGCCGTCTTCCGCTCACGCCCCAACATCGTGCAGCCCGCCTCCAGTGGTGTCGCGACAGGCGTGAATGGAGGGACGAATGGAGACGTGTCGTCTTCAGCGATGAGAGTCGCTTCTGCTTTGGTGCCAATGATGGTCGTATGCGTGTTTGGCGCCGTGCAGGTGAGCGCCACAATCAGGACTGCATACGACCGAGGCACACAGGGCCAACACCCGGCATCATGGTGTGGGGAGCGATCTCCTACACTGGCCGTACACCACTGGTGATCGTCGAGGGGACACTGAATAGTGCACGGTACATCCAAACCGTCATCGAACCCATCGTTCTACCATTCCTAGACCGGCAAGGGAACTTGCTGTTCCAACAGGACAATGCACGTCCGCATGTATCCCGTGCCACCCAACGTGCTCTAGAAGGTGTAAGTCAACTACCCTGGCCAGCAAGATCTCCGGATCTGTCCCCCATTGAGCATGTTTGGGACTGGATGAAGCGTCGTCTCACGCGGTCTGCACGTCCAGCACGAACGCTGGTCTAACTGAGGCGCCAGGTGGAAATGGCATGGCAAGCCGTTCCACAGGACTACATCCAGCATCTCTACGATCGTCTCCATGGGAGAATAGCAGCCTGCATTGCTGCGAAAGGTGGATATACACTGTACTAGTGCCGACATTGTGCATGCTCTGTTGCCTGTGTCTATGTGCCCGTGGTTCTGTCAGTGTGATCATGTGATGTATCTGACCCCAGGAATGTGTCAATAAAGTTTCCCCTTCCTGGGACAATGAATTCACGGTGTTCTTATTTCAATTTTCAGGAGTGTATATCCAGTTTATAATCTCTCATTTTATCACTTCTGCGTCGCAGCGCCACCTCTTGAAGTGATTCTGTATTAGGCTTCAGTACTGGCACACGACGCTGTGGCGCATTATGCTTACTACCTGAGCCCCCATCTTACTCTGTTACTCGCTCCTGTGAACGGGAACGCGTTATGCAGATCTTTGGTGCCTCTCGCGTCCATCTAGCAAAGGTAATGATTTTACTATTTTATATTTCTAGTTTTTACTGAGTTTAACGAAGGCAATGTTGGCCTAATACATTTGAGGATGCCCTTTAGCTATACTGACTAAAGGATTCTTCTAAGAAATACCAAATTAAGGTATTTGCTCTTTTAATAGGTGATCTGTTTATACATTCTTATAGGTTATCCATGTCTGCACAATGCGATCGCGATTCTTAAATAGATGTAATTGTTCTCTGTTTTCTATATAGATAACCTGAAGATGCCTAAATAAAGCCATACGCGTCGCTGAAAAAAAAAAAAAACTAAAATTTCAATCAAGACTGTTTTTAGCCAATACTTTGCAGAACACTGTTTGTGCCCACTCAAAGCTGAGCAGGCTGCAAGGGCCCCTTCCCTATAATAGTGGGGAAAATCTATGATTTCGATGATACCTGCGTGGTGGTCCGAGAATCTGGCGGAGATAACTTCACAGTCATGTACATCTATTCCCGTCGTGGTGTAAAACTGCCCATTCTCGAAGTTGACTGTGCATACACATACGTATAGTGATGGCTAGTCGATCTGTGACTGTCAGTTTTAGTCTTCCAACTATGTTGCGTGCGGGACCAACAAGCAGACCACAAATTATGCACAACATTGCATGTGATAAACGTAGAGCATTATTACATGCGTATTATTGGCGAGAGCTAAGATAAGGTTGAGTTATATTACGCGAGAACATGAGAAAATTATGGTATTTGTATCATTCTCAAAAAACAATGCTCTCAAAAGTTGAATTTCAGTGGAATTAAATCTTAGAATGATATTTATTTTATTTACGAAATCTGCATTACACTGAGGTAGAAAGAAGTTGCAACTACTGCAAGAAGCAAGTGGGTGAGGCTGGTAACTAGATGCGAAGGAGCACATAGCATATTTAGGGATGAGGTCAGTGATACCAATGTTCAGCTTCTAGTAAAGTTCCACAAACGCTATTTTGACTTTAATGTGTAGCTCAAATAACAAGACTGCCATAAAAAGTCGTGTATGAGACAATAGATATGACACCAGACTCACAATGACCGAGATAACAGCCTAAATGGCAGTTCATGTTTTGATTGAGTGCTTTGTCAGCACATTGGAAGAAACGCGTCGCCTTATCTGTCTAATGAGATGGCGACATACGAGAGCAACAACGCTTCTCCATCTGAAAGAAAACGTCAGGTCTGTGAAAGGAACGATTATTTATTAATTCCGCTACAAAGATGAAAGTAATTATAGAGGTAATCTGAATGTGTGCGTCTTCACAGCTGAAAATTCGCACGTCAAGTAAAAAAAAGAAACTACAACTGCTGAATGTAGGGGAGAGTTGGCTACATTGTACCGGCTCCTTATTTGTACTAGCTATAAAATTGGTACCTCTTGTACGATCCAACATTTAGTGACGTCAGAGTGAACCAAGGCATTTTGAAGCCATATCGTTAGCTATGAGTCCTGTGTGTTGAGGAACAGATCTTCTGTAGGCAGGATTCATTTTGTTATAGTTTCCAGCAAACTTTTTGTATATATGGCGAAGTAAATTACTGTTATAAGGTAAATTACAACATAATGTTCTACCTATGGGTTAGCATAAGTGAAATAATTTTAGCTACCACACAGTTAGAAATCTGTATTCGTCGTATTTCGTTTGTAGGAAACATATAAAAAGGAAATGCCTATAATTTATCACAGCAAATATCCAATATTGCACTGGTACAAGGCAATAAACTTGCTCGTTAAGAGAGCTTTAAATAATAACTTCAGCATTTTTGGTGCAACATAACACACTCATGTTCAGAAAAAAAACAGAGTATCTTGAAAGACTAGAGATAGGGCTCATATTCACAGGACATGTAAGTTAGTATATTCTGCAGAAATCATTAGCATTTCAGTCACCCCGGTTCAGCATGTGCCCTGTTGCCAAGCAGGCACAGGATCCGACATGGGTCCTGATAGCTTGCTCCATGCTTGATAGCATCGACGTGTATAAGGCGTGAATGGCGTCCTGTGTATAGCCATCAATGCTGTATTCACTTACTTCCCAAGTTCATCCGTGGTCGTTGGCATTGAGTCACAATGCTATACCCGTCGTTTCACCATACTCACACATTTTCGATTGGCTACAGGTCTGGTAACCTCATAGGCCAGGGCAGAAGGCTTACATCCGTGACACCATACGTTCGTGCAGCAACATGTAGTCATGCATAGTCTTGCTGAAAAATAACGTCTGCGTCGTTTTGCAGGAAGAGTATGGCTACGGGTCGCAGGGTGTCATTCACGTAGGCCACAGTGGTCACAGTGCCCTGGACACTCAAAAACTTTTGTGGTTGTTCTCAATGGCACACCACACCATAAGGCCTTATGCTGGCGCTGTATGCCTTGCCCGAATGCAGTCACCACGATGCTGCTCGCCTTGTTTGCTGCGAACCAAAATGCGGCCGTCATTATCAAACAAACAAATCGAAGATTGTCATTCGGATAAGGTGCCGATCTTCTCGGAGGATGGTCTGCGTGGTTGGACTTGACCCATCACGTGGTGCTCCACAGTCTTCCGTTAACCATTGTGCACACACCCGTTGAACTGCCTAAACACATCTTCTCACATGAACATCAATTTCCCGGATGGAAGCATCACATTCTCTCATTACAATAATGCACCATCTTCCAAACTCAATGATTTGACGGTTCGGATTGCGCATACGTCTGCGAGGCATCCTGCACATCTGCTTAAGTCCCACTGATCCAATACTTTTGGTTCATAGCGACAACCAGAGCCACAGTTGGTGTTGCGCTGCGGTATCGATATTGATCTTGAACCCGTGGGTCAACACAGTTCAAATGCTAATCATTTCTGCAGAACATACTAATGTACATGTCCTGTGAATATGAACGTCCTATCCCTAGTCATTCAAGGTGTTGTGTTTTTTTTTCTGAATGTGACTGTATTTAGAAGTGATGTGGCGAATTTCCTAATGCGTTGTCTGCCCTAAGTTATTAATTAAACAATTATTTTGTATTACATTACGGCAATAGAAAGATGTAGTAGCAAGCATAGCACAGATGAATACCTTTTAGCCGCAACAGTTTATAATGTCGTTTGAAAAGATTAAATCACAACCGGCTTAACAGTTAGACATAATGTGTATGTGTGAACATTCATTTATGCTGGAGACGCATAGTGTAGCCGCACGGGCTAGGGCGCTTTGCGACGGTTCGCGCAGCTTCCCCCGTCGGAGATTCGAGTCCTCCATCGAGCATAGGTGAGTGTGTTATTCTTAGCGTAAGTTAGTTTAAGTTAGATTAAGCAGTGAAGTCCGATAGGAACTTACCACAACCATTTATGCTAGAAATAAAAACCAAAGGTGCATGAGGGATATAAATTATTTTGCCACAGTAAAGTGTTCTCCAACGAAGTTGAAAAATGAATTTTTACATATGAAGACTTGATGTTCGGTTAATATGTAAGATATATTCTTTCCATTCATTTTCAACTTCGTTTGAAAATACAAGGAATGATGTTCCAGAGTGTGATAATTACAACACAATCAGCTTAACAATTCATGTTCGCAATCTGGTCGCAAGAATAATATACAGAATAATGGAAAAGAAACTTAAGGGGCTGTAAGATGACTATCAGTTGGGCTTAGGTAACATAAAGGCAGAGAAGCAGTTCTCATATTGTGCTTTAAAAAGGGTGCAAAGCTTAAGAAAAGTCGAAACGTGCTCATAAGATTTGATTAAGAAGAAAAAACAGTTCGACAGTGTAAAATAGTGGAGGAAGCTCGTATTTCTGAGAAAAATAGCAGTAAGGTATATGGAATCAATAGGGAACAAAAAGATTGGAAGATCAAGAATGAAGTATTCAGATTCAAAATGACTTTCGCTGATGATCTCTATCTTCAATGAAAATGAAGAAGAATTACAGAACCAGTAAAAAGGAATGTACTGTCTAATGAGCACAGAATGTAGACAGAGAGTAAATCGAAGAAACGCAAAATAATGATAAGTAGCAGAAATGAGAATAGCGAGAAACTAAACATAAGAATTGGGGTCACAAACTAGACGAATTTATGGATTTCTGCTACCTGGGCAGCAAAATAAACCATGATGAACAAAGCAAAAAGGACACAAAAGGCAGACTAGCACAGACAAGAAAGACATTCTTGGCCGAGAGAAGTCTACTGGTATGAAATATAAGCTTTAGTCTCAGGAAGAAATTTCGGCGAATGTACGTTTGGAGCAAAGCATTGAATAGCAGCTGAATATGGACTGTGAGAAAACTTGAACAGAAGAGAATCGAAGCTTTTCAGATGCGCTGTTACAGAAGAATGTTGAAAATTGGGTGGAATGGTAAGGTAAGGAATGACGAGGTCTTCCACAGAATTGGCGAGGAAACGAATATATGGAAAACACTAACAGGAAGAAGAGGTAGGAAAATATAACATGTGTTAACACATCAGGGAATAGTTACTAGATGGAGCTGTTTAGGGTAAAAACTGTAGTAGAGGACAGAAATTGCAATACATCTAGGAAACAATTGGGGACGTAGGTTGTAAGTAGCAGTTCAGAGATGAGAAGGTTGACACAGGGGAGGAATTCGAGGCGGTTTATGTTCGGGCGTAACCGACCTAGCTTTAGATAGTGCAGAATGAAATGGATTGCCCCATAATTTCGATGCACAGGAAGCCACAAGCAAAAAGTGAGGTAAATATATCCATTGAAATAATCCCACCGAATCCGAGTAAAATCATAAACGCTCAAAGTAAGAATGAAGACCTATACGAGGCACTTGTAAGTCCGTGTAAAAAAAAGAAAAGAAAAGAAAAAGAAAAGACTACCTGAAGCAAAGGAAAAGGAGAAGAAACCGGGAACTGTAATTCCATCTGTGAAAACGAAATGTTTCGAGGAATCTAAGCCACCAAAAAATCTCGTTAGTAAATCAGAGGCATGATATAGCGATTTGTGAAAGGAAAATCGAATGGAAGAAATGATGAAATCACGAAATGCAAAATGAGATTCGTGCAAACCGTGCAGGGATGGAGAATGGAGGGGGAAAGTTGTATTGCAATGCAGAAAGTAGTGGTGGACGAACTCAGATATCGAATATTTTCTTAAATTTAACCTAGTACATATCCATTAGCTCTAAGATATAGTTTATGAGCTTGGTACAACTTATCCACTCACTGGTACAAATTAGGAAACCAGGTTTCTAATTTGTACTACATGTAGATAGTTCGAAAATTAATTTTTCTCACTATTTACATTCATTAAATCAGGTACTAAAAACAAATTCTTGTATTTGAGGATTGTATGGTTTAAACAGTTAACCTCCGTTTTAGACTCTAATAAAGAGAATGACAAATGTGGTACAACGTAGGCTACTCTTACATCTTCAGGAAGCCTTTAATTCAGTCATTGTACTCTAACCATACAATTTTTAAATTACTACTGAGTATTAACGTTTTGAAATGGCTGTTATATGAGAAAACGTGCCATCCCGTTCCATGGGTACAAATGAACGAAATATTATTTATACAGAATGCCAGACTGGGCGAGCTCTGTGACGAACTCGGCTATACAGCTGAAGAAAACCGAAGAGGACACTGACAAGATTTTAGCATTTCTTCTACACGGTGACACGTGATCTGAAAAAGTATCTGAGGAAATCCGATTGCCTACTAAAACCCGGAAACCGAAATGTCAACGGCCACGAGGCAGAAGATACCGCCTGGTGAATTTCCATAACAGGGAGTAAATTAAATTTCATAGGAAGACGGCAGGAATCTTGCTGTTGTTGTTGTTGTTGTGGTATTCAGTCCTGAGACTGGTTTGATGCAGCTCTCCATGCTACTCTACCCTGTGCAAGCTTCTTCATCTCCCAGTACCTATTGCAACCTACATCCTTCTGAATCGCTTAGTGTATTCATCTCTTGGACTCCCTCTACGATTTTTACCCTCCACGCTGTCCTCCAATACTAAACTGGTGATCCCTTGATGCATCAGAACATGTCCTACCAACCGATCCCTTCTTCTGGTCAAGTTGTGCCACAAACTTCTCTTCTCCACAATCCTATTCAATACTTCCTCATTAGTTATGTGATCTACCCATCTAATCTTCAGCATTCTTTTGTAGCACCACATTTCGAAAGCTTCTATTCTCTTCTTGCCCAAACTATTTATCGTCCATGTTTCACTTCCATACATGGCTACACTCCATACAAATACTTTCAGAAATGACTTCCTGACGCTTAAATCTATACTCGATGTTAACAAATTTCTCTTCTTCAGAAACGTTTTCAATGCCATTGGCAGTCTACATTTTAAATCCTCTCTGCTTCGACCGTCATCAGTTATTTTGCTCCCCAAATAACAAAACTCCTTTACTACTTTAAGTGTCTCATTTCCTAATCTAATTCCCTCAGCATCACCCGACTTAATCCGACTACATTCCATTATCTTCGTTTGGCTTTAGTTAATGTTCATCTTATATCCTCCCTTCAAGACACCATCCATTCCTTTCAACTGCTCTTCCAAGTCCTTTGCTGTCTCTGACAGAATTACAATGTCATCGGCGAACCTCAAAGTTTTTATTCCTTCTCCATGGATTTTAATACCTACTCCGTATTTTGCTTTTGTTTCCTTTACTGCTTGCTAAATATACAGATTGAATAACATCGGGGAGAGGCTACAACCCTGTCTTACTCCCTTCCCAACCACTGCTTCCCTTTCATGTCCCTCGACTCTTATAACTGCCATCTGGTTTCTGTACAAATTGTACATAGCCTTCCGCTCCCTGTATTTTACCCCTGCCACCTTTAGAATTTGAAAGAGAGTATTCCAGTCAACATTGTCAAAAGCTTTCTCTAAGTCTACAAATGCTATAAACGTAAGTTAGCCTTTCCTTATTCTTTCTTCTAAGATAAGTCGTAAGGTCAGTATTGCCTCACGCGTTCCAGTATTTCTACGGAATCCAAACTGATCTTCCCCGAGGTCGGCTTCTACTAGTTTTTCCATTCGTCTGTAAAGAATTCGCGTTAGTATTTTGCAGCTGTGGCTTATTAAACTGATTGTTCAGTAATTTTCACATCTGTCAACACCTGCTTTCTTTGGGATTGGAATTGTTATATTGTTCTTGAAGTCTGAGGGTATTTCGCCAGTTTCATACATCTTGCTCACCAGATGGTAGAGTTTTGTCAGGACTGGCTGTCCCAAGGCCGTCAGTAGTTCCAATGGAATGTTGTCTACTCCGGGGGCCTTGTTTCGACTCAGGTCTTTCAGTACTCTGTCAAACTTTTCACGCAGTATCGTATCTTCCATTTCATCTTCATCTACATCCTTTTCCATTTCCATAATATTGTCCTCAAGTACATCGCCCTTGTAGAGACCCTCTATATACTCCATCCACCTTTCTGCTTTCCCTTCTTTGCTTAGAACTGGCTTTCCATCTGAGCTCTTGATATTCATACAAGTGGTTCTCTTATCTCCAAAGGTCTCTTTAATTTTCCTGTAGGCAGTATCTATCTTACCCCTCGTGAGATAAGCCTCTACATCCTTACATTTGTCCTCTAGCCATCCCTGCTTAGCCATTTTGCACTTCCTATCGATCTCATTTTTGAGACGTTTGTATTCCTTTTTGCCTGCTTCATTTACTGCATTTTTATATTTTCTCCTTTCATCAATTAAATTCACATATTTCTTCTGTTACCGAAGGATTTCTACTAGCCCTCGTCTTTTTACCTACTTGATCCTCTGCTGCCTTCACTGCTTCAGCCCTCAAAGCTACCCATTCTTCTTCTACTGTATTTCTTTCCCCCATTCCTGTCAATTGTTCCCTTACGCTCTCCCTGAAACTCTGTACCACCTCTGTTACTTTCAGTTCATCCAGGTCCCATCTCTTTAAATTCCTACCTTTTTGCAGTTTCTTCAGTTTTAATCTACAGTTCATACCCAATAGATTGTGGTCAGAGTTCACATCTGCACCTGTAAATGTCTTACAATTTAAAACCTGGTTCTTAAATCTCTGTCTTACCATTATATAATCTATCTGATACCTTTTAGTATCTCCAGGGTTCTTCCATGTATACAACCTTCTTTCATGATTCTTAAACCAAGTGTTAGCTATGATTAAGTTGTGCTCTGCGCAAAATTCTACCAGGCGGGTTCCTCTTTCATTTCTTAGCCCCAATCCATATTCACCTACTACGTTTCCTTCCCTCCCTTTTCCTACTGACGAATTCCAGTCAACCATGACTATTAAATTTTCGTCTCCCTTCACTATCTGAATAATTTCTTTTATTTCATCATACTGCAATCTTTAAATACACACACATTGTTGCTCGCGGGAATGTCCGAAAAGCCACAACCAGGATGAAACAAAGAAATGTAAACAGTTGAGGCTCGATAATAAGTTGAGGACTCAACTTTCTTGTCCAAGATCGGTGGGCGACGAACTTCGTAGCACTCGCAAGCAGCACCTCACACTCCAACCGCGCATGCACGCCGCCAGCGGCTCCAGCCCGACGCCGGGCGACGGGGACTTGCTTGCTGCTCCATGCGAACCGACCGACTGGACTGCTGGTTCGTCCGCGATTGCTGCTCCGTCGCGACTGCACTGCTGGTGCGTCTCCCAGTCACTGACTACCCGACACGCGACCCGGAAATACTATCGGTCGTTCCTGAGATGTTACGACAGTGCGCTTATCGATACACGCTGCTGCTGCCACTCACAGGCAAGTAAGGCAGGAAGTTAGTGACGCCAGTAAATCTAATAAGAAAACGAGCCGGCACTACCGTAACAGAAGATGACAAACAATTAATGGGATGAACACGGGCCCTGCGCGGCTCATTGCTGTTAGTGGCTGTGGTCACACACAAATTATGAACAGGCTGAAGTCTTCTAATTTCTGCCAGTTCAGAAGTAAGGAGTGCAGCAATCACGTGATTAATGAACAGTAAGTACAATGCACACATTTTAACTTGGTTTGTTTAATGGGGTTGCAGCGGGCAGATCAAGCAAGTGCCACAATGGAGAGGAGTAATGCAGGGGTAGTATCGTCATTCATTCTAAGAAACACACATAAATTAATATCATTTATCTTTCATCATTTTAAAAATGTTCCAAGGAAAGTCTTTCAGTTTACGGTGTAGTTAGGTGCTAAAGTTGGTGATAATGTGAGGGAGGGGAAGGGAGAGGGTAACAAATGGCAGGGGAGTGGGGGGGGGGGGGGGCGAGCGGGAGTACTACGTAATGACTGATTGCGCTCAGTGGTAATGGTCTAAGAAAGGTTAGGGAACAATGCTCTAGACTGTCAGATATTGACGACGAAGTACACATACTCACTGCTTGAAAAAACCGCTGAAAGGTGGAAAATTATATGGTATCAGGTGGATGTGTATTTTAAGAAGGAAACTTGTTTCCTCATTTCCACCCACATTCTGCAAACTACTGCGTATTACATTGGAGAAGATACTTGCCATTGCGTCACATATTACGGTTTCTTCCCACTCAATTTGCAAAAAAAGGAAGAATAACTGAAACAATGTTTGTTTGCTATAGTTGTGGACTGACTAGCCTGCTAAATGATGCCAGCAAACTATACTCAGAAACAGTGGAAAGGTGGTATGGCAAATCTGGCTTTTCCACGATAAGTGAACACCACGCTTTTAAGGCAGGAAGAAATGACATAGATAACAACAGAAGCTGAGACATCCAGTAGACTACACTCGTCCGGTCATATATGTCGGTACTTTGATTGTTCCTGGAGATGGTTGATCGGAACTACAAACGTTAAATATCAGTTCATTTCATTATAAGAATGATAAAAGATTTACCCAGTTTTATATAATCAGTAGTCACAGGAATGTTACAACTGTCTTTGAACACTAAAGCAGCCGTTGATGCATACATTTACTAAACTCTTCTCTTGAACTATACACATCACAATTTGAAATGAACAGCACCATCTACGACATGAACAACACTTGTGTCCTAACTAGGCAGTGTTGCCTGCTCGATCTAGGCCACTAACTGGGGAGGGCCTTTCCCTCCTCGGCTGTACAATGTATTGGCCTCCGCGCAGTGGTGCTGTGGAGATGGGAGCGAGGCGGTAGCTCCGCCAGCGCACATTGCAGGAAGACATCACTAACATCGATGAGAGCTGCTGACTTCAATATGTCACTGTGATCTTTGGACGATATAACAAGAGGAGTACTGTGAGTCAAATAAATGAAATTTTAGTTTTAGATTGTATAGGTGTATTGGCTCGAGTAAAGAGATGAATAATTATCAGCACTGTGGAAGGGAAATAATCCACAGTTAACTAAAGTGGTTAAAATTTTGAACATGACTCCTACAAGGAGCGGCTGACAATGCTGACAGCGAAAAGATTTAATAGGTTTCAAGATATGAGTGTATATCATTTAATATGTTTAGAATCGGAACGCTAGTCGAATGAGTCAATAGTTTATTCTACTATTGATTTAATGACTCTGTGTTATGACACCGGAACTCTCCTGCGACTAGTTTGTAACATCTTCAAGCTAAGATTGGTTGCAGCGCACTAGACGCCGTTTACATATAATATCACCAAAACGTAACTTAAGCATTTCTGATTTAATGACAACAGATTATAAGAAGGGAGCTGCATTATTTCTAATAAACGACATAACTAAAGAGCAAATCATCACTGTCGTGTAGTATGTCGAAACTCTTGCACAGATGAGATTTGAATACAACGCTTAATAAAAAAAGAACCGACTTTGTGAACAGTACAATGAAATGGAAACTGTAAAAGAAAGAAAAGGCACCACGCTAAAATTATACAAACTAATTTCTAGGTGTTTTTATTGCATGAAATTAACACGTGGGTACTAACAAACACAAAACGTAGAAAAATTGCCGAAATGTGTTTAACAATTGCTAGTCCTGAATATACACGATGAGATAAGAACAGACGTAGAACAATGGAATAAGTAACGGACGTGACGTCTACTTTGCGTAGTTATCATCTCTGCTGGTGTGCAACAATAAATCCAAAAGCACTATGTGCATACGAATTTAGGGTTCTGTGCGCTAGTCTTTTCAGCTACCTAGAACAATGAATGATAACTGAAACGGCAATCGTATATCAAAATCCCACACTGTTTCGACTGGCCAAGCGAGGAACTTCATTTGATAATGCACTGTGAATGTATCGTTAGAAAGGTCTCTGTTGGATTCCTTTCATGTTGATTTCTTAAATCTGTTGTCATTTACGGCATACATTCCACTTCTAAATTTACTGTGGTGTTTCTGACTCTATCTGTGAGGAGACTGAGCAGTGGAACGTGTTACTTTTACACGTAATCAAGAACGATCTGTCACACTACTACACTTTAAAACACAGTTTATATGTAATTCATGTCACACAGTCTCATACGGAACCTACATCCGCTTTCTTTTATATACTGTATATGATAAGATACTGTCATCCCATTCCCTTCTGTGTGAACGGATGAATGAGCAAATGTATTTCTACTTGCATGATCTATGGTAGCAGACAAGCCGGTCTGCTAGAGAACAGTAGGACCAACGTCGGATCAGGTAGCTATGCTTTCTAAAAGCAAAGAGGTTTATATTCTTGGTATGGTCCTGTCCGTCCCTTGTCATGTTGGTATAAGAAGCTGCCACTATGGTCACTTCCGTTAGTATCTGTGAGGTACCCTCGGTAGGGGTCCACGCCAGTCTGTCCGCGGCGAGCGTCTGAAGTGGTAAGATCTCCGGCTAAGCGCGTCTCTGCTAAGTCTGTAGGATAATGGATTTCTGAAGTTCAGCCTAACTGAAAATTTAATCACCTTTATTTCAGGTTTAGATCTAAAATATCTTATGTTATCTTAAATTGCAACACAGTGTAATTCGAGTGTGAAGTTCAGATTATCTTCCAGTAGTTGCTTTGTCACTTTGTTGTTGATCCATAACTCTAACTAAGATCATCAATCTTAAATGCGAATGTGCGTGAGATTATTACGTCTCGTCTTGACAATATGTTTCAATATAGCAACTTCTCTTTATGTTCAACCCACGTGGAGTGTACTTTGTGAGACAAGTACCATGTGCTTATATAATTGTTTGACCCATCAGGTTAATAGTATGACGATAGTAACAAGTTCATGGTTTTTCTTTTCGATGTAATTTATTTTAATTCTCAAAATTATTGTGGAGTTACACTCTTTGTGTAAACCAATTTGACCACGTGAAGCATGTGGTATATTCATCAAAGTAGCCCTCAGCTATTCTTTTCGAGAAGATTTCACAGACAATTAGTATGAATTTAGTATACCAGTGTGTGGTAATTTCATGACAGACAGGATTGCGCTACGAACGTAACTTCTTTGGGTGAAAATTGAATCGGTTGGTTATGCTTAATTTCCTCTTGCATATGTTTCAACGTTCTTCGTGTGTTATTTTATGAATGCAGTGCTGTATGCAGTCTCCTAATCTTGGCTCCATATTTGATGTGTTCCGTAAGATTACAATGTCACATTTTCACAATCCTAAATAAGGCACCAGTTTAGTTATGAATCAAGTTTGATATGCTGAAATTTTAACGGTACAATGACCAATGTTAAAATAAATGTCTAAATATAAACTGATTTATTTCTTTTTATTTAAATTTTACATATATATCATCGGTGGTCGTAAGATGAGTATTAAAAGATTATAATTAATGTTAGTCTGGTTGGGAATTTGGTAAGCTAGACTGGATACCTGGTGAAACAGTTGCTCAGTAAAGCAAGATTAACTTCCCCAGATAGCTCACAGCTTTTAACCCGCTTTTATTGTCTTGAATAGCACACCGCTTTCAGAACAACTTAATGCTTCAACATTACTCGTTTAAGTATGAATAATTGACGTTTAAGTCAACTTAAATGTCCAGCATACATGATTACATATAAACAAGACATTAATATCAAAGTTCGGTAATGATTTATAGCAAGTGGGAAAAAATAATGGTAGGGTTCACAGTCGATCTTATAGTGCGTGCGACGCATTGTAATTCTGTCTGATAGGTGCAACTATTAAATCAGCATACAAACATTAATTTTCTTTCACGACATCGAATCTCCACTTATCAATAGATTTCTCTTTCTGAATATTAACTTCATTTTTTCGTTACGTTAAGGTCAGATTTATTTATGAATACTACCACCAGACAGGACAAGTGTAGTACAAAGAAACGTGACATTCTGCTTGTTGTATGCGTGGAGAATTATGATAGGACAAGTGGCACTAAATGGAAAAAAGTGGTGTACACGCGACATAACTGCAAATAAGTTATAAAAGAGATGAGGACTGATAGTTTAATACAGATCTCCACGTTTACAAGCCACAGAGAAAGAGAGTCATAGGAAAATTGAAAACTAGATTATATCATTAATGTATGGGTGATAAGTAGCAGCCATGTAAGTGTCTCCGAGAATACGAAGAAGAAAACGATTATAACGATGATATTTGCTATTTTAGTGCGGCAGTACGTGGGTTTGGTGTGACAAGTCACAGTCTAGCTCAAAAGCCATCATCTTGAAGGTAATGCTTCCTTCACATTCCACAGACCCTCCTCAGTTAGATATTACGAACATTACAGTTTAAAAATGTGCTGCATTTACAAGTAAGAACATGAGTACACCAAAATGTTGCTGCCAAACGCACGCTCAAAATGCTTCCGGCAATGCAGCACGTGACCAGATTAACATCGCCTGTGGCTGTCGCATTATTAACGCTTGTAAAATTTAACGATGAGTTTGTCAATACTTTTCACTACAAAACACGCGTGCAATCAGCCGGATGTGCGTGCAGCCAAACAATAATACGATATACGCTCCAACAAATCCCATTATCCTGGGTACGCACATCGATGGCGAGCACCTCCCTCCAGTTCGTTTCGCTGTCTGTCTGTCGTATGCCTGTGGAACGCTGGAGTTCACACGGTAGTGCGTCGCTGCTACGCATAATGTTGGGTTTCCCGGCTGTAATGCGTGTCTAAAATAATGGTTGTGTTTCGCACATCAGAGTGGTGCGTAAATTGATATACATGTCCATTCACTTCAAAGCTCCATGTTACCAGCATTCCCGGCGAAACTTGTTAACGGGCAAAGCAGATACAGCAGCAAAACAGTATTATTTTTAACCTCTGTTTTCTATAACAACGTGACTCATTACAAGATGAACCACAACATTTCTGGCTACACGTTAAAAGTCCACTAATTGTTTAGTGCATGAGAAGAGAGCAGCGTTTGGTAGATTTGAAAGTAGAACTGAAAGTCAATTATAAGGAGGGAAAACGAGATATAGACCGCACAATGAACGGTAAACTGCAAAAACTTATCAAATCATAGACTTTTTTTGTATTTAGCAATGCTGGTGACAGTACTGCTTTAAATTTCGGAGATTTGTGGTAAGTTCCTATGCGACCATACTGCTGAAGTCATTGGTCTCTAGGCTTGTACACTACTTAATCTACCTTAAACTAACTTACCGTAACGACAACACACACACACACACACACACACACACACACACGCCCGAGGGAGGACTCGAACGTCCGACGGGAGGAGCACATTAAAATTTACTATAAACAGAAAAGTCAGATTGTCTTGAAGAGGTTTAGTCAGACCTAACAATGTTCTCAAAACGTAAATGGCTCTGAGCACTATGGGACTTAACAGCTATGGTCATCAGTCCCCTAGAACTTAGAACTACTTAAACCTAACTATCCTAAGGACATCACACAACACCCAGTCATCACGAGGCAGAGAAAATCCCTGACCTCGCCGGGAATCGAACCCGGGAACCCGGGCGAGGGAAGCGAGAACGCTACCGCACGACCACGAGATGCGGACTCTCAAAACGTAAGTTTCGTTGTGTATGAAATGGGATGTTCAAAATCAGTGAGTATTATTTATGAAAGTGAGACACGGATTTGCAATGCGAAAACCATTCGAAGACTGGTGGGTTGCTCAACAAATAAACGAGTGTGATTGCTGGGAAAGATACGAAGTCAAGCAAATGGATCGTAAAGACGTCGATTGTAACGAATATGAAATGGGTAAAAAATAAGGAAGGATCAGGGTTTCCACATCCTTTCGACAATGAGGTTCAAAAGTGGTTACTTTGTAGCGAGCACTGTTTATACATCGCTCAGCTGTGTTACTCTTAAGTCACTTGTTGACACACAATCAGTCCCTAGTCGTCAGTGGGAGTGGCTCATCTTCACCCAAACATAGGAGTCTCTTGCTGCAAATGTAGAGCTTTCACCGATGCTAGCCAGTTAGAGCGTTAGCAGCACATAGTTCCATTCCTCCCCTCATGCTTTTCCAAGTACAAAGGCACTCTGTTCTTCTATCAACACCATTAGCACGCTGTATCAGAGGCATTCAAACTTCTGTGTTGCGTATCTGATATGGCGATATTCGACAAACAACTTTCAAAATAAACGGCAGTCAAATGAAAATAATGCAGGTGAAAGGTAAACTCGCGCACCTCTTCATTCTAGTCAAATCGACAGTCGCGAATGTTTTTCTTCAGGGCTCCAAAATTATAGAACACAATGGAGAGATCTGGAGGACGTGTCAGGGGTTCCCAGATATAAAGGAAAATAAGGGCTTCCCACCGAAACTTCTGCAACGTAGTCGAAGCAACATTGTCAAGATGTGCCTCCCTTCTTACACATTCCATACAGTCTTGAACTCTTATCATGCGATTTCCGTGTTTTTTGATTCCTGAAGAAAGAAATTCGTGGCCATCGATTTGTTTTCGGTGAACAGATGCACCCATGAGTATAATCGTAGTTCCTTTGGCAACCGCAAACACTTTTACTTGAAGGCACTGACAGCCTTGTCTCACAGTGGGATAAATGTATTAAGAGTTATGATGATGACTTTTGAAATAATAAACAGTTTGCCACGGCGTCCTGGACAGCAGGTGCCGACGACACCACGTGCAACATATAGATTGTGTTGGTGGCAGCAAGCTCTGTCCCTACAGTTCAGACGATGTGGGACTACACAACCCCAGAACTCAGCGGCCCGTCCGACAGAGGGCATCAACAGCACTCTAGCCAGGCCATCAGGTGACGTAAACGGTGACGACAGAGGTCGTCGACAAACCGCACATCTTCATGATCTGCCATGTCGCATGCTGAAAGTAGACCAGCAAGCATTCTCCCGCGAGGCGGTTGTTTAGGTTGGCGGATGAGCTCAGGACAGCAGTTCTGTCACAGCCAGCAACTAGAAGATCTTGCCCTGTGCCACGGCAATGATTCAGCCGCCACCCTCGACAGCTTGTCGCCTCCATGGCTCTGGGATGGTGAGCCTATTGAGACTTATCATTTGTTCTGTTGTCCTATTGACCTACACGATTGTGTAAAAATTAAAGTTTCTATCCTTGTCAAACTTTCGTTACTGTTGGACTCTTGATACTTCAGCAAGTGAAATGCCTATACTGACAAGTGTTCGTTCTTTCTATAATCTGCAGCTGGCCGCAATCTTATTTACTAAAAATGACTCGAAGATACCATTTTTCTGTTCAGTTCAAAGTACTGAACATTGCGTTCTTTGGTAACGTAAGGAGATTGACTATTATAAGTGTTGTGGAACTTCATTATTTGTTTCGTGAACATGGGACATTAAACTAATTTCATTGTTGTACTTGGAGACTTTTGTTCTATTCAGACTTACAGGAACTTAATAAATGATGCAACTGTATTTATCAATAAATTTGTGTTGGTGTGACTAATTACTGTCTTTTAGGGATATCTCCCTAGATTGGGACCCAACCGCTGGCGACGAGCAGTTAACGGATATTTTCTACGCAATTTACTGCCGATAACCCTTATCTGTAAAGTCACTGTCAGTTATGGAAACAGCTGTATCTGGTGATCATTCTGTTTCGGAGGACGCCATGCACCAATGATCTTCTCATTGTGACTAATTGCCTTCTTTTGTTGATGTCTCCCTAGAATGGGACCCAACCGCTGGCGACGAGTATTTCACAGATATTTTCCACGCAATTTACTAGCGGTAACCCTTGTCTATATAGATACTTTCGGTTATGGGAACAGTTGCATCTGACTATCATTGTGCTCCGGAGGACGCCACACGCCAATGATCTTCTCATTGAGTGACTGGTGGCAATCAGAAGTCGTCACCAGAATTCGCCGGACTCCTTCTGCAGGCGGACCCTTCCCTAAGCAGACATCTGGCCAACGCCGCCTTTTTCAACAGAGCGAATAGGAAGTGGAGCCGTTGTCCTGTTACATCACCTGACACCCAGCAAAGCAAATTTATACTGGGCAATGTGGGACTGTCAGTCTTCCAGCTGATGTAGCAGTTGCACTCCAAAGTTGGGCACTATGCCCTCCCTTACACCAAGTTAAGAAGAAGTATTTTGGATTATTTTGACTCTCAAGTGCAGGAGGCGACAAAGTTTTCACTTGTCGTAAGTTGTCTCCTGAATTATATATGGAATGGGTTGTGCATCTGAAGGTTTTATCCTTGGAGTGTCAATTCCATTGTGCCAAAAATCAGTGCATCCTCCCTGGTGAGAGACATGGCTCATACACCTCTGAACTCATCTCCAAGTTCCCATCGGCCTTCCACGAGAGTCACTAATTTCGAGGCACCCATGATCTCAGCACTCACAGCTATCTCGAAATTTTACAAAGCTCGTACAAATTCTGCCTCGTGTTACTGCAGCTTCAATGCCAATTGGCACCCACCATCATTGTCGTTGAAAAGCCTAACGGCACCCTACGGATTTATGGTGATTTGAGCACTACAGTAAATTATCCATCGGTGATAGATTCCTACCTCATTCCGAAGGTGGAAGACATTCTGGCGATGCTTGTTGGAGGAAAAGTTTTGGCAAAAATTGACCTCTGGGACACATACCTTCACATTCCAGTTGACACTGCATCCCATGAAGTTATCAATATTCCCTTAGGCTTGTATTACTTTTCTCGTTACGATAATGAAGTACCAGGTTCAAAAATAATTAATCTTCTAATTTTTCCACTTATTCGTTAATACGACTATACTGATAGATCCAGTTCCTTAGAAAATTAGAAGAAATTTCGTATGTAAGAGTGGATGTAACGGTTTGTAGTGTTAAAAATTTATGATTACAGAACTCTATACCACAGTCTCATACAAGGATAATTAATTATTGTATTCGAAAAATAAGCCATTTTTCACTATGTTAAAGGTCCGAATGTCACTGTATCTGTCACTGACAATTGGAACCACGAGGTGCATTCATGTCAGTAAAGTTCGATGTTTTTTCCTCACAACCTAATCACGCCAAAATTGGGAAACTTGTGTCACGTATCGATATAATTTCCCTTCAGCCATGCACATTATTCACTGAGTTGACACCATGATTCCATGGCTCTTCTTTAGGAGTCTGGTTTAGGCACTGGTTTGTTGTCACACGACGTTGAGGTTTCTTCGAGTAACCGCACCACGAACGCACATTAGACTACGACATCATAATCACATGTCTTCCTCAGCTGGCGAGGATTTTCAATCCGTGTCATACCGCACAAATGGAGAAAACGAATGGTTACACGCTATTCTTGGAGAGGAAACGTCGTCATGCTGAGTATCAAAAACAGTTCTCACTTTCGCCACTGTTGTTCGTGTTCTGTGCGCCGTATACTGCTGGCATCTCAGTCTCTCATTCACATGGAATACATGCACAGTTTAAAACAAACCTGAAGTTTCTATATGTTCCTAATCATGATAAAAACATCACAGACATTATACCTTGAATACACTTAAATTGTGCCTTCCTGAATTTTAAGCGTGTTGTTTCGCAACATAGCCCTTTATTCCTCGCGGAAAGGCGCTACTCGATACAGATATTCGAAACTGTTAACTTACTAGAAACACTGCTTCCCGCAACTTGGCGAGTTTGAGGTGCGGGCGAACTTGGGCTCTTCAGAGTTAGCCAAGCTTTTATTAAATTTCCTGCCCGTACCTCAGACTCCTAGCAACCCCCACCTACCACAAATTTTTTGCAGCTGCCGCTTGTGAAGGTGCTTTGAAACTATATTCGGCGATACCGGAGTCATAACAACTTTTGTTGGGAGACAGAAGCAAAAAAAAATTCATGTATTTACATCTACTTCCATATTTGTACTTCACAAGCCACGCTAAAATGTGTGGCGGAGTTAATGTGTGAAACCACTGTCTTTTTCCCCCGTTCCTCTTGTGTCGACGAGTGAAGCATGGAAACAATGGCTGTGAGTAAAGCTTCGAATGAGCTCCAGTTTCTCTGATTTTCTCACTGTCCAGTCATTTCACGAGACTTACATGTGAAGACCTGCCCGATTGTCGTTGGAGCGTACGCTCTCGGAACTTCAACAGTAAACCGCTCCGTGATGCGCTGTTCCTTTCTTGGAGCGTCTGCCATTAGCGTTCGTTGAGCATCTCCTTAACCTGAATAAACGGTGGCGTGTCGAAACGCACCCATCTATTGTCTATCGTCACTATTCGATCAATGCACCACAGTAAGCGCCTCAGATTGACGACCAAAAATCGATAATCACTCGAAAAGCTGTTTTTAAGCCACTTATTTCTTGGAAAAATTACATTTCCGTAAGTGTCTGCCGATGAAACAGCTTGGCATTTGCTTTTGCTACACTGAGTGTTAGGTAGTTATTACACTTTAGGTCGCTCCTGATGCTTATTCGTGGAAGTTGAAAGATATTATTTCCGGTGATTTCTCGTCAGGAATGTAATAGAACGGTAGTAGATCTCTTCGGGCATTAATTTTACCTTTCATCTCAGAGTAGCAAATAGGAGTGTTTCATAACCGAAACAGTACACAAACCCTACTCTATACAGGAGGTATCCTCTTCCGGCATTTGCCTTGAAAGAAAGGGAAGCCTTCCGAAAACATGCCGGAACTGAGGAAATGAAACCACTTTTGGGTTCAAATTTTCTGGCTGGTTAAAACTCTGTGCCAGACCGAAACTCGGGACATTCTCCTTCCGGGGGAAAGTGTTCTACCGACTGAGCCACCAAAGAATGACACGCGACCCGTCCTCAGCTCCACTTCCACCAGTACCTCATCTCCTACTTACCAGATGTGCAATTTCTGTGCCAGTGCTGTGCACTGTCCCACACGTGTACACTGATCAGCCAAAACATTATGACCACCGACGTACTATTTATATAAACCAGTCGAGGTGATAGCAGTGTGCCGGCCGAGATGGCCAAGCGGTTCTGGGCGCTCCAATCTGGAACTGCGCGACCGCTACTGTCGCTGGTTCGAATCCAGCCTCGGGCATGGATGTGTGTGATTCCTTAGCTTAGTTAGGTTTAAGTAGTTCTAAGTTCTAGCGGACTGTTGACCTCAGCAGTTAAGTCCCATAGTGCTCAGAGCCATTTGCACCAGTTTTTGATAGCAGTGTCACCTTGTGGGAAATGGTTGCTAGTGAGACACACGCACGATGCGTGTAGTATCAGTGAGAGCATTGTCGGTGTGTTGAATGGGGAAAGTGCTCGATCTGTCTGAGTTTGACCGGGGGCAGATTGTGATGGCCCGGAGGTTCGGCACGAGCATTTGGGGAATTGCACCACCTGTCAGTAAGGAATGCTGTGGCGAGTGTCTTCGATACGTGGCGAAGCCAAGCTTAAACTACTACCGGACATCGTGGGTTTGAGCGCCCACGCCTCATTACAGGTGTCGGACGTCATAAGCTGGACAGACAGGTAAAACAAAATTGTACAAATACACTCCTGGAAATTGAAATAAGAACACCGTGAATTCATTGTCCCAGGAAGGGGAAACTTTATTGACACATTCCTGGGGTCAGATACATCACATGATCACACCGACAGAACCACAGGCACATAGACACAGGCAACAGAGCATGCACAATGTCGGCACTAGTACAGTGTATATCCACCTTTCGCAGCAATGCAGGCTGCTATTCTCCCATGGAGACGATCGTAGAGATGCTGGATGTAGTCCTGTGGAACGGCTTGCCATGCCATTTCCACCTGGCGCCTCAGTTGGACCAGCGTTCGTGCTGGACGTGCAGACCGCGTGAGACGACGCTTCATCCAGTCCCAAACATGCTCAATGGGGGACAGATCCGGAGATCTTGCTGGCCAGGGTAGTTGACTTACACCTTCTAGAGCACGTTGGGTGGCACGGGATACATGCGGGCGTGCATTGTCCTGTTGGAACAGCAAGTTCCCTTGCCGGTCTAGGAATGGTAGAACGATGGGTTCGATGACGGTTTGGATGTACCGTGCACTATTCAGTGTCCCCTCGACGATCACCAGTGGTGTACGGCCAGTGTAGGAGATCGCTCCCCACACCATGATGCAGGGTGTTGGCCCTGTGTGCCTCGGTCGTATGCAGTCCTGATTGTGGCGCTCACCTGCACGACGCCAAACACGCATACGACCATCATTGGCACCAAGGCAGAAGCGACTCTCATCGCTGAAGACGACACGTCTCCATTCGTCCCTCCATTCACGCCTGTCGCGACACCACTGGAGGCGGGCTGCACGATGTTGGGGCGTGAGCGGAAGACGGCCTAACGTTCTGCGGGACCGTAGCCCAGCTTCATGGAGACGGTTGCGAATGGTCCTCGCCGATACCCCAGGAGCAACAGTGTCCCTAATTTGCTGGGAAGTGGCGGTGCGGTCCCCTACGCCACTGCGTAGGATCCTACGGTATTGGCGTGCATCCGTGCGTCGCTGCGGTCCGGTCCCAGGTCGACGGGCACGTGCACCTTCCGCCGACCACTGGCGACAACATCGATGTACTGTGGAGACCTCACGCCCCACGTGTTGAGCAATTCGGCGGTACGTCCACCCGGCCTCCCGCATGCCCACTATACGCCCTCGCTCAAAGTCCGTCAACTGCACATACGGTTCACGTCCACGCTGTCGCGGCATGCTACCAGTGTTAAAGACTGCGATGGAGCTCCGTATGCCACGGCAAACTGGCTGACACTGACGGCGGCCGTGCACAAATGCTGCGCAGCTAGCGCCATTCGACGGCCAACACCGCGGTTCCTCGTGTGTCCGCTGTGCCGTGCGTGTGATCATTGCTTGTACAGCCCTCTCGCAGTGTCCGGAGCAAGTATGGTGGGTCTGACACACCGGTGTCAATGTGTTCTTTTTTCCATTTCCAGGAGTGTAGCTCTGAGCACTATGGGACTTAACATCTGTGGTCATCAGTCCCCTAGAACTTAGAACTATTTAAACCTAACTAACCTAAGGCCATCACACACATCCATGCCCGAGGCAGGATTCGAACCCGCGACCGTAGCAGCCGCGCGGTTCCTGACTGAGCGCCTAGAACCGCTAGACCACCACGGCCGGCACAGGTAAAACAGGACAGACGGCGAACTGTGGCGGAATTAACATGAGACGGTAATGCCGGGTGGAGTAATAGTGTGTCTCAATACTCAGTGCGCCGAGCACTCCTAACGATAAGTCTCCGCAGCCGGCGACCCATGCTTGTGCTAATGTTAACACCACGACATCAGCAACTACGACAGAAATGGGCACGTGACAATCAGCACTGGGTGTCGACGCAGTGGCGGAGCGTTGCATGGTTTGATGAATCCCAATACCTTCTTCACCATGCCGATGGGAAGGTGCCAATGCTTCGTGTTCCAGGGGGACAGCTCCTTGATACCTGATCTGCGGGATGGAGACATGCTGGGGTCGGCTCCATTACACTCTGGGGAAGGTTCACGTGGGCATCCATAGGTCCAGTGGAGCTCATGCAAGACACCATGACGGCCAAGAAGCATCGCACACTGGTTGCAGACAACGTGCACCCCTTAATGTCGATCATATTTCCCGTCGGCAGTGGCATTTCTCAGCAGGATAATGCTGCCAAGTAACAAAGGCAGGAGTGTGATGGAGTGGTTCAAGGAATACAGTGGCGAGTTTTAATTGATGTTCTGGCTCCCCAACTCGCCAGATCTGAATCCCTATCGAAAACATCTGGGATGTGATTGAATGTTGTGTCAGAGCTCATCGCGCTCCTAAGCGCTATTTACTGGAATTAGGTGACTTGTGTGTGGAGATGTGGTTCCAACACTCTCCAGCGACCTCCCAAGGCCTCATTGCTTCCTTGCCACGATGCTATGCCACTGTTGCCCGCGCCAAAAACGGTCATACTGGCTATTAGGTAGGTGGTCATAATGTTCTGTCTGATCAGTGAGGGAAGTAATGGGTATAATTGCAGATACTCTGCTGGTGACAGGGAGGTGTACTGAACGACATTACACCATTGTTTACGTTATTTACAGACTAACAATTGTAACTCTTACACGTCGTATGTTTTTAGGTTCGTTAGTACCTCCACGCATGTGTGGCAAGAAGAAGCCATTAATGTTTATGTTCTCTTGGGCAGCAGATCAGGTGTTGAAGTGTGGGCACGTGGACGCAAAACAGTTAGTCTATACTGATACGTGTAGCCCACTGAGGGTGCAGTCACGACTACACAGAAAACATCAGGTCGTAAAGATTGTGACATTTGTGGGAAGAGTGTTCCTTGCAGAGAAAAAACAACCAACACGATTATGTGTGTATATGTTAAGGTACCACATATACAGATTTACACGCTGTATATATAAAGCCTTTCAGAGGGTGGTAGGGCAGGCTGCGCTGAAAAATAATCGTGAACAAAAAAAAAAAATCGATGCATTGCGCCTTCTCGGCGTTAATTAACATAGACATTAGATAATCAGATTTTTTGTTACGTGCACTAATTCAAGAGGCCCGCCAGATACGGTTAGTGTCTGTTGTTATTATAGTGTATATGATAGCGCACGAGGCTGCTTTGGCTCGAGTTCAGTTCCTACTGTCGTCCCACGTCCAATTTTTGTTCCGCTCTCTTGTTCGGCCTTAGGAACCTAAACGATAACTTTTGACGGCACCATCTCTGATGGGCCAATTGAACTGGTGCACGCAATGGCCTGATTGGCTATGTATATCTTTGGATGAATCCGTGTAGAATGTGTGTGTGTGTGTGTGTGTGTGTGTGTGTGCATGTGTGTGTATGTATGTGTGTGCTTATGTTATGAAACATCCCCTTAGAACAATTATACAGGACTGAGCTTAAACTGACACACAATATTTTTTAGCGCAACGCAATCTGACTTTAAGAAATCCCTACAAAGAAATGGCCCTGACTAACATTAACCTGTACCTTTCACAAATCACTTACCTCACAAAAATCTTCGTTACTCAAGCTACTGCAATACAGCGAGCGCCACTACTGCCAGCTAAATAAAAGATTCAAACTACAGAAGGCACTAACTACTGATAGGCATAGTTAGCAATTGAAAGACGTTTATAGAGAACAAACAATGTATTTACCTTAACAGTCATAATATATATAGTAGTTCATGACATCCAGTGTTACAAATTTCAAAACTCCGCCATCTCTCTCTCCCCACATCCACCACTGCTGGCGGCTCACCTCCAACAGCGCAACGCTACGCGCTGTTCACGTCCAGCTGCCCAACACTACAATGGCAGACAACAATGCAAACTAGCCACAGACTGCACACAGCACAGCCAGTGATTTTCATACAGAGAGCGCTACGTGGCGGCGGCGTTACCAATATAAGAACCTACACAGCCTACATATAAGAACCTAAACAGCCTACTATATGTTTGTGTACCCGTGTGTATTTGTGTTTTTCCTGTCTTTATGTGTTTAGCTGATGAGAGCTATGTTGTAGAATTTTTCTAATACTATGTTATTTACTTTGTAAAGATGTTTAGACATTATTTATTCTGTTTTGTTTTAATGCTCATGTGTGAAGTTGATGTTTCGAAAGATATTCTGATCTTTTATGTATGTACTCATGTCATAATTCCTGTAACACTGATGTATATGTTATTTCGATTCTTTTGTAAAGCTCGTATTACTACAAATGTTATCTGTATTATTATGTTTTTAATGATGTATTCTGTACCTTTGTTATTGTATTCTTATGTTATAAAATTGTAATTGACACCAGTTCATCAACTTAAGTAACTTGTAAGTTCCATTTCACTGCACACGTTTCTGTTGGTCGTAGTATATGGACAATATGTGAGAAGTAGGGACTGTTAGTGTTTGCACGTGTGTTAATAATTCAGCAAGTGTGAGTGTACAAGTGGTGATTCATGGACTTGCTATATTGTCCACAAGATTCTTCGATGGTGATTGTGGCACCTGCACAGTCGCAACAGATGGCTGCTGGACACCTCTACAAGGACTACAGTGGGTCTACACCTTTGATGATCCACCTATACCGTAATCTCTACAAGGACTGCAGTGGGTCTGCACCTCTGGTGGCCCACCAATACCATACTCTCTACCAGGACTACAGTGGGTCTGCTCTGTGATGACCTACCTACCAATATTCTTCAAAACGTCGAATGACTCTGCTGTGGGTTTCCTCTGTTGTGGCCCATTACCTGTCTGCATGTCGAGAGTCAGCACTGTCTTTCCGTTGGAAGGACAACACTACTTCTTCAAGACTGCATGGAAATCCACTACTTCCGTGTGCATTGTCTTTTACTGTTCAGACTTTGAGAAAAGAAACGGCGGTTTTACTGTGATTAATGTTCAGGACTGTCTTTATGGACTGTGAGAAAATTTTAGCTTTTGACCAATATTGTATTGATAAGTGTGTGCATTTCATATCTTTGTTATTGTAATTATGAAAAATTTTATCAAATCATTATTGGCCACTGCCCAAAACAATTTGTAAAATTTTTTGTGGGGAGCATGGGGGCTATGTAAGTAGGCTGTTTATGTTTTCTTTATGTAAGTAGGCTGTTTATGTTTTCTTATAGGCAACGTTACGTAGCGCTCTATATGAAAATCACTGGCTGTGCTGTGTGCAGTCTGTGGCTAGTTTGCATTGTTGTCTGCCATTGTAGTGTTGGGCAGCTGGATGTGAACAGCGCGTAGCGTTGCGCAGTTGGAGGTGAGCCGCCAGCAGTGGTGGATGTGGGGAGAGAGATGGCGGAGTTTTGAAATTTGTAATACTGGATATTATGAACTGCTATGTATATTATGATTTTTCAGCACTATTAAGGTAAATACATTGTTTGTTCTCTATCAAAATCTTTCATTTGCTAACTATGCCTATCAGTAGTTAGTGCTTCCGTAGTTTGAATCTTTTCTTTAGCTGGCAGTAGTGGCGCTCGCTGTATTGCAGTAGTTCGAGTAACCAAGATTTTTGTGAGGTAAGCGATTTGTGAAACGCATAGGTTAATGTTAGTCAGGGCCATTCCTTTGTAGGGATTTCTGAAAGTCAGATTGCGTTGCACTAAAAAAATATTGTGTGTCAGTTTAAGCACAGTCTCGTATACAATTCTTCAAAAGGGGACGTTTCAATGTGTGAGTGAGTGAGAGAGAGGCAGAGAGAAAGAGAGAGAGAGAGGGCCGTGACATTTATGACTAATTGGACGCTTGTGAGCCGTGACGCTGTACAGTCTTAAGCCTTACTATTACACTTCCATACACATACACTAAAACGTCGTCGGGTCAGGACTCTGTGCAGGCCAGTCCATTACAGGTACGTTATTGTAGTGTAACCCTTCCAACACAGGTCGTGCATTACGAACAGGTGATCGACCATGTTGAAAGATGCAATCGCCCTCCCCGAATTGCTCCTCAACAATGGGAAGAAAGAAGGTACTTAAAACATCAATGAAGGCATGTGCTGTGTTAGTCCCACGCAAACCAAAATGGTCCATGCAAAACACGACCACACCGTAACACCACCGCCTCCGAATTTTACTGTTGGCATTACACACGCTGGCAGATGACGTTCACCGGGCATTCGCCATACCCACTCCTTGCCGTCGAATCGCGACACTGTGTACCATGATTCATCACTCCATACAAATTTTTTCCACTGTTCAATCGTCCAACGCTTACCCTCCATTCACCAAGCGAGGCGTCGTTTGGCTAATACCGCCGTGATGTGTAACTCATGAACAACCGCTTGATCATGAAATCCAAGTTTTCTCACCTCCAGCCTATCTGTCATAGTACTTGCAGTGGATCCTGATGCAGTTTGGAATTCCTGTGTGATGGTCTGGATAGACGTCTGCCTAGAACACACTGCGACCCTCTTCAACTGTCGCCGGTCTTTGTCAGTCAACAGACGAGATCGGCCTGCACGCTTTTGTGCTGTACGTTCCCCTTTTTTTCGCTCTTCTAACTGGTTTGGTGAAGCCTGCCGCGAACTCCTTTCCCGTGGCTCGTGCCCCCAACTCTTGCGCTCAACGTCTTCAGTTATTTGTTGGATACACTCCAATCTATGTCTTTCCTTTATGTTTTCGTTTTCTACAGGTCCCTCAAGAACCACGGACGTTTCTTTGTGATATCATAACACGTTTAGTTACATCCTGACGCTTCCTCTTGTCATTGTCTTCAACATGTTCCTCTCCTCGGTGATTCTGTGGATAACCTTCTTATTTCTAATCATACAGTTCACCTACGACGACTTAGTCCGTCTTATATAGCTACTCCTTCTCCCTGAAAGCCTCCTTACAATGTGATTTGAATTTATTTTGTATCCCCACCTGCTACTGGTTGTTACAACCTTCATCTCTTGATTTAGTTATTCGTTACTATCCTCAAGTCTTGCAAAATCCTGTGCTACCCTGTCGTGCCGACTGCTACCGCAACGCAGCGGCGCTACTGCGTCGCTGTTGGAGTACTGGTCATTCATCCTGTTTTATTGTTCCTGGTAATAAATTTCGGAGAAACGAATAACTAAACTGATATGGGAGCGCTCTATCGAACGGGCACGTAAACTTTCGCCTTAAAAATCATTCTGTTTGTATCGCTCACTTGTAACTCAGCGTTTAATGAAATAAATGAAGAACACCGTTTGTTTCGCTTAACTCCATCTACATATTGCCAAAACTAAACTCCAAATATCGGCCGGAACACCAAGGAAAATGTGCCTGACGACTCTTAGGAGAGACACTGTATCAGACTCTTTGCATCAAACATCTAGGGATGGTAGATACGAGATCACATAGTGACGAAAAATTTTTGTCAGAGAGAACAGCTTCACAGATTCACGGTGACCTTTAGTGTTCGAAGGCCCTTGTACGACAAGGTTTCGCCGAACTAGCAGGGCCTGTTAACCAGGTGTACTGTGTGCTGCCTGTTCCAGTAAATTGATATAGTGATTTTCAACAAGAGAATATTAAGAACGAGTGTGTCTAAGAGGAGAAAGGAATTTAAGTAGCGAATGAGACACTTCAATTATTTTGAAATGATCCCCTTTTGGCCGGCCGGTGTGGCCGAGCTGTTCGAGGCGCTTCAGTCTGGAACCTCGCGACCGCTACGGTCGCAGGTTCCAATCCTGCCTCGTGCAGTAGTTCTAAGTTCTAGGGGACTGACGACCTCAGATGTTAAGTCCCATAATGTTCAGAGCCATTTGAACCATTTGATCCCCTTTTAGGGATCAGATGACAGGATTAAAGACAACGCACGAGGCAACGCACCCTGGCACCTCTCACAAGAATAACTAATAAGAAAGGATGCTTAGCGTCGGCAAACATTTTTGTCTCTAACAAAGATAGTTTCCCGAGACGTGATCTATCGTGTCTAGGTAAAACTAAAATCACTATTGCAAATCTGTTGGATTTGGAAAGTACACCTCACTGTAGTAATAAATTTAATATCTATTAAACGTAAACGCAGCTGCGAGAACCAATAAATAGTGTTTTAACTTACCGAACATCAACTGTTCGAGAGAAAAGGGAAACCATTGCTGTAGCTCTGCGTTTGTGCACTCTTTGTTCTGACGCGAATGTCAGTGGTTGAGATTGTCAGCGGTACATAAACGGGCTTTAGGATGTCAATCTATCGACAAACCAGTTGTTCGGTGAAGCTTTAAAATGATATGACATAATGTGATACGGAAAAATAAATCATAACACGTAAATTTTTACCCTCAATCGACAAGTCCATGATTAATGATCTGTGATACGATATGAATGAACAAACCCCGCCAACTTCGCGTATCGTTATTCATTAAAGTGTTACGTATAACGAGGCATACACGGAAAAAGGATCAAATGAAGTGGATTTAACGCACTTTGCAGTGGAACACACACACATACACACACACAAAGAATCGTATGGATGTGAGCATTGAGTTTTCGGGTAATGCTTATGTTTGTTTTCTTTTTGTTCCCGTATCATGATGTCGGCATTACTGTACGTCATGAATCGTATAACACTTCTCGTGAATATCATGATTTACATTCATAACGTAAATTTATGTGAACTCGATTAGCAAAGCATATATGAGGATACACGTAACATCTACGGAAAATTCAGATCAAGAGAGATATACTCACTTTCGATAGTTATATGTTCAGTTACTAGCTCTACCAATGAAAGCGGCAGAGACGAGAAATTTTTTTTAAAAAATACCTCACTAAAGCTGGCGAACACCTATATCTATATTTAGGTTCCACTAGACAACATAGGGGGTATAGCCAAGACCCTTAGTTGTTCACGGATATCGCAAGTGACCTTCAGAATGTAAACATATGGGTGTGTTCTAATGTCACTAATTTTATCACCGAGGTCTCTGTGTAACATACAAAAAGAATCGACTGGTAAGACGTATTGCCTGTAGCTTTCTTTGTCGGGTTCCTTCGCTGACGTCCGTTTATCGATTTTCTTAGCGTTTTGCCAGCATGGGTAGCTGCAGATGTAAGATGTTCACCCACAACTGCTAGTGGTGGCTATCGACTATAGTAATGGTTATGAAAAAATCCGTGCACAAAACTTCAAATGATAATGTCTTCGGTGAGGAATATAATGTCAAGAAACTGGAAATGAATAGGTACCTAACGGAGAATATGGGAGCCACAGTTTGATAACGTGCTGCCCTAATGAGAGTTAGTTTCTATTTTATTTCGTTTTTTTTTTATTATTTCCCGTGAGCCACAAGAGTCACGTGACGGTTGCGGTCGTCGCTTTGAACTGTTACTATAAGCTACATTGCTGCTGTGCAGTGGACGGTGTGTATGTTCATAACACAAAAAATATGCATTTCGCACCATTTGTTTCCTACCTCAGCATAATCGGTTGTGGATCCACTATCAACTGTTTGACTTTTGACACACACTGTGTAAACATCTGAATATTGGTTGAATATAAAATGAATATTGTCTCAAAAACCCGTGTTCTGCGGCATAACTTGCTGTCGTGGCGTGTCGGGAAAGGGGTGCCATTCATGTCGATGGGCTGCCCCATAAACATTAACGTCGCTTACGCTATAGTTTTGCCTTTACATGCTAGGCGCGCTGCTGTCTACTCACGTGACAAAGCAGCCAACGAGCTTCAGAAAGTATGTGAATCAGGCTGTGGGTGACCATATGTTGCCTATGCCGGACTTGAATCATTTCGTGTGAGTTCTGACGTCTCCTATTTTATTACGATAGTTGAAAGAACTTTAACGGGCTGCAGGAGCCTCTACCTAATCCTTGTAATTCTTACGATGATCATTTCTGTCTATGTAGGTGTGCGCAAAGCCGGCCGCTGTGGCCGAGCGGCTGCTGCTGCGGTCGCAGGTTCGAATCCTACCTCGGGCATGGATGTGTGTGATGTCCTTCGGTTAGTTAGGCTTAAGTAGTTCTAAGTTCTAGGGGACTGATGGCCACAGATGTTAAGTCCCATAGTGCTCAGAGCCATTTGAACCATTTGGACCAACCATTTTGTGAGGTACTTGCCTATCACAAGGAAATTTGCTTTCCTTTATGTGTTTCGGTTTGCATTCGGAACAGAAGCAATTATTCACCAATGACGATATTAACTAATAAAAGTGAAGCAGAAAGTAACGGGTTTAAAATTAACGTCTTGCTCTTTAAGTAGAATGTAAACAAACAGCATTATGCAATAGTCACGTAACAGTCCGGTTTTGATTTTGTCCTTACAGGCAGTACAGTAACCTCACTTCATACAGTACTCTTACGTACAGGGTATGTGAGAGTAGTAATGAGAAGATTTTTTTATCTAAAATTTTTTTTTTCAAACAAAAATATTATCCTCTTCAAAGTAGTTCCCTTCGACAGCTACACATAGTCGAGTTGCTCTTCACAGTCCTGGTAGCAGTGCTGAAATTCTTCAATTGGTAACATCTTTAACATGTCGATCACATTCTTTTGAATGTTCTCCTGAAGCCCAAAATGAATTAATTTTAAGATAGTTTACAGTTTCGGGGAAAGAAAAAGTCACAAGGACTCAGAGTAGGTGAACAGGAGAGGGGAGGAGGGACAATGGAACAACAGGAGTGTACTTTGAGATCAAAAATTCCGTGTAGAAGTGGTCGTGTGACATAGGGCGTTGTCTTGATGCAGCATCCACTTGTTTTGAATGTCCAGTCTCATTTAGCTTGCCGTTTTCCTGAGCATTTCAAGGACAAATTTGTAAAACACTTAGCTGACTGTTTGTCATGGAGGAACAAATTCTGGACTTTTCGCTCTAGGAGATGTCTCAGTGTGCCACTTCTCACTTTACTGAACTATTCGTGGTCATTGGCAATCCTCCCAAGAAGATCAACGCACACGTTTCTTCTATTTTCCCTCGGTTTAACTATGAGGCTTTTCGGCACAATTTTGGCACAAACGTTTCACATACGCAAAACTTGGTTAAAATTTTACGTACGGAAAAAAATGTTTACGTACGTATAAGGGTCACCCATCATTCTTATGTCATACGTCGGTCTGATCTCACAGGAGCACGCACGCGTTCGACGTTTTCGTCGTTTTTTTTAAGTTGAAGGTCTCCAGGGGCGAGGTTCAGCTTCAACGTGTTATCAGTCTTCCAAAATGGATTTGTGCGAACGAAATACTTGTACTCTTGATAAGGAATGTTACCTTAGGACTGCTTCAACTTCACAAAGATCACAACCGCCGATTCTCGAATTTTAACACTTGACAGCATAACCTTACTCTAAATTCCATTGTTCCATTTTCTTAACACACAACAAAAACATAGCTTCGCTGATGGCGTTCTTAAAAATCAAGTGATGGGTGTAAGGAGCTGAAACTCTGACTATCTGGAAGGGATGAACATATGGGTGTACACAGGTAGAATAACACAGCGTTGTTAGATCGCTAGGAGTGTTGTCAGTCTACTTTTCTCAAACACGTCGTATGATGACCGCGTGGTATGTAATAGATATATCGATTTTTCGGCTGCTATTGCAAGCGAATTTATCAGAGTTAGTAGTGATTCAGAGACGGAGAACTACTTTTCATAGAAAGCCTGGCGCCATTTCCGATCCGTTCCACTCGTTTTTAAATAAAACCTTATGCATGTGTTATCGAGTCGTACATGGTTATACTGCCGACGTTTCGGCAGCCACTGTTACCAGCCTTCATCAGGATGTCGACTGATGAATGCTGGCTACAATAACAGTCGAAACGTCACATATGACGCTTTCACACATTCAGAACAATTTTATCGAAAAGTGGTTAAATTAATTAAGGAAGCAGGCAGGTTCCTTTTGAAAGTGTTTTTTCGTCTCTGGATCCTATTCCCCTTTACGCTGCACATCGGACAAACTGCGATAGTACATTAGGGGTCGCTATCGTTCTACGTGCTCCGCATACGCAATTGGAAGGATCATGCTTTTGCTTGCGGCAAGCCGCGTTCTTCTAATTAAGAAACGCCGGAGAGATTACTGGACGTGGGCCGCTTTTCCGCCCATCACGCCGGATTAGGAGTGGCCGCCATCGACGGCGTGTCTGCTGCTCCGACAACCGCCCCCTTCGAGTCTTTCTTTTGCCCTGCTGTGACACGGGGGCAATACGGGGCAAACGTCGTCCGACTAGAGATAGCCTGGTTCGCTCCGAGGAGCGTCGCTTGTCCAGTAGCTGACCTCCCCACCTCCCTCCGCCACTCCTTCCCCCCACCCCACATACGGGACACTAATTACGAGTAGAGTGCACCTATTAGTCGCGTCAGCGGAGTGATGGCCCTCCGGAGCGCTTATCAGCTGAGTACGGCCGGGACCTAAGTGGTTCCGCTGCTGGTAATGGACTGGCGATGTCTCCAGGTAAGAGGCAGTGCTACCTGCGGCCGGACCTCTTATTGAGACAACTGTCACACAGTAGCTGCCGGCCATTATCCTACCCGGACGGCACCTAGAAGAGTGTTCAGCACCGACACGTGGCGAGTCGCCCTGCCTTTGTGGCGTTCCGGAGTTCTACAACTCTATCTGCGGTGCAGTCCGAGAGAACACGTGTAGTGCAAGACACCACTCAGCAAGTCGCACTTACTCACATTCTCACTATAATGGCCGATGGTTAACATTGACACGTCTGTATGTCCCAGGGATTGATAAACAGTAGTAGAAATGAGGTTTTTGATAAACTTAACATTGAAATTGGATGGCTGGATCTGAGCACTATGCGACTTAACTTCTAAGGTCATCAGTCGCCTAGAACTTAGAACTAATTAAACCTAACTAACCTAAGGACATCACACACATCCATGCCCGAGGCAGGATTCGAACCTGCGACCGTTGCGGTCGCTCGGATCCAGACTGTAGCGCCCAGAACCGCACAGCCACTCCGGCCGGCTTGAAATTGGAGACCACGAAGTACAGGTTATGAAGTTACTTTGCAATCTGTGAATTACAGTAATAAGTGACTGACGAAGCAAGAGAAAGAGCAGACTCACAGGTAAACACGGCATGTTATTTTTGTTGTGGGCTGCAGTCCTGAGACTGGTTTGATGCAACTCTCCATGCTACTCTATCCTGTGCAAGCGTCTTCATCTCCCGGTACCTACTGCAACCTACATCCTTCTGAATCTGCTTGGTGTATTCATCTCTTGGTCTCCCTCTACGATTTTTACCTTCCACGCTGCCCTCCAATACTAAATTGGTGATGCCTTGTTGCCTCAGAACATGTCCTACCAACCGATCCCTTCTTCTAGTCAAGTTGTGCCACAAACTTCTCCGCAATCCTAATCAACACCAACCCATCTAATCTTCAGCATTCTTATGTAGCACCACATTTCGAAAGCTTCTATTCTCTTCTTGTCTAAACTATTGATCGTCCATGTTTCACTTCCATACATGGCTACACGCTGTACAAATACTTTCAGAAACGACTTCCTGACACTTAAATCTATACTCGATGTTAACAAATTTCTCTTCTTCGGAAACGCTTTCCTTGCCATTGCCAGTCTACATTTTATATCCTCTCTACTTCGACCTTCATCAGTTATTTTGCTCCCCAAACAGCAAAACTCCTTTACTACCTTAAGTGTCTCATTTCCTAATCTAATTCCCTCAGCATTGCCCGACTTAATTCGGCTACATTCGATTATCCTCGTTTTGCTTTTGTTGATGTTCATCTTATACCCTCCTTTCAAGACACTGTCCATTCCTTTCAACTGCTCTTCCAAGTCCTTTGTTGTCTCTGACAGAATTACAATGTCATCGGCGAACCTTTATGTTTTTATTTCTTCTCCATGTATTTCAATAACTACTCCGAATTCTTCTTTTGTTTCCTTCACAGCTTGCTCAATATACAGATTGAATAACATCGGGGAGAGGCTACAACCCTGTCTTACTCCCTTCCCAACCACTGCTTCCCTTTCATGTCCCTCGACTCTTATAACTGTCATCTGGTTTCTGTACAAATTGTAAATAGCCTTTCGCTCCCTGTATTTTACCCTGCCACCTTTAGAATTTGAAAGAGAGTATTCCAGTCAACATTGTCAAAAGCTTTCTTTAAGTCTACAAATGCTAGAAATGTAGGTTAGTCTTTCCTTAATCTAGCTTCTAAGATAAGTCGTAAGGTCAGTATTGCCTCAGGTGTTCCAGTTTTTCTACGGAATCCAAACTGATTTTCCCCGAGGTCGTCTTCTACCAGTTTTTCCATTCGTCTGTAAACAATTCGTGTTAGTATTTTGCAGCCGTGACTTATTAAGCTAATAGTTCCGTAATTTTCACATCTGTCAACACCAGCTTTCTTTGGGATTGGAATTATTATATTCTTCTTGAAGTCTGAGGGTATTTCGCCTGCCTCATACATCTTGCTCACCAGATGGTAGAGTTTTGTCATGACTGGCTCTCCCAAGGCCGTCAGTAGTTCTAATGGAATGTTGTCTACTCCAGGGGCCTTGTTTCGACTCAGATATTTCAGTCCTCTGTCAAACTCTTCACGCAGTATCATATCTCCCATTTCATCCTCATCTACATCCTCTTCCATTTCCATAATATTGTCCTCAAGTACATCGCCCTTGTATAGAACCTCTATATACTCCTTCCACCTTTCTGCTTTCCCTTCTTTGCTTAAAACTGGCTTTCCATCTGAGCTCTTGATATTCATACAAGTGGTTCACTTTTCTCCAAAGGTCTCTTTAATTTTCCTGTAGGCAGTATCTATCTTACCCTTAGTGAGATAAGCCTCTACATCCTTACATTTGTCCTCTAGCCATCCCTGATTAGCCATTTTGCACTTCCTGTCGATCTCATTTTTGAGACGTTTGTATTCCTTTTTGCCTGCTTCATTTACTGCATTTTTATATTTGCTCCTTTCATCAATTAATTTCAATGTTTCTTCTGTTACCCAAGGATTTCTACTAGCCCTCGTCTTTTTACCTACTTGATCCTCTGCTGCCTTCACTACTTCATCTCTCAAAGCTACCCTTTCTTCTTCTACTGTACTTCTTCCCCCATTCCTGTCAATTGTTCCCTTATGCTCTTCCTGAAACTCTGTACAACCGCTGGTTTAGTCAGTTTATCCAGGTCCCATCTCCTTAAATTCCCACCTTTTTGCTGTTTCTTCAGTTTTAATCTACAGTTCATAACCAATAGATTGTGGTCAGAGTCCACATCTTCCCCTGGAAATATCTTACAATTTAAAACCTGGCTCCTAAATCTCTGTCTTACCATTAGATAATCTATCTGAAACCTGTCAGTATCTTCAGGCTTCTTTCATGTATACAACACGGCATTTATGGCCAAAAGAAGTATGAAACACCAGCTTTAATCGGTGGAAGAATTTCTTGAGAAAAAGCGTTGGGTGCGCCGCAAGCATTGTGGCTTTAAATTAAACAACAAATTTACTGTTAGCAGTCACCAGTGACTGGTAACAGTAAACTTCTTGTTTCATTTAATGTCAATAGCAGTCACGGTAAAGCCTAACCTGAAATGTTCGCATTTAATGCATTGGTGGCAACTGGAAGAAAAGATATGGAATATTGTGTTGAATGATAAGACGAGAAATAAGAAGATACTCCTCAGAATCTACTAGGAAAGGAAAAATGCTGACAAGAATAACGGACAAGATGACAAGACCTGAGTTAGACATACGTGACTAACTTGCATGACACCGCAGAAACGTGAAGAGAATGATAACAGTAGAGGCAGACAGAGATTGGAAGATATACAACAAACAAATGAGGACGTTGGATGTAAGAGCTACACTGAAATGAAGAGTTTGTCACAAAAGAGTAAGTCGAGGAGGGTCACGCCATACCGGTCAGACACAACCCCTTCCACCCATTCTCCCCCAAAAAATTATCTCCATCTACGACTGCATTTCGGAAACCACCATTCGACAGGTGATTGAGGGTAGTTGGTGAACCTAAATCATTGTCTTCCCTTTGTGTTCCGTAAGAAGAAGGTGCTGGGAAGAAATATTATCGGCAATTGCCCTTTTACGACATCGTTTCTCTAATGTTTCTTTAGTACTCATTATGCGAGTTATAAGTCGGAAGAAAAGACCGATTCTGAGGCCTACTAGCAACCAGAGTAGATCTCTAACATATACTAAGAGGTGCTCGAAGCCTCTATTCCAATAACGTAATACAATAGCAAGCACAAATAACACTGCATATATAAAAACCCAGTAAAATTAATAAACTTGACAAAGGTTCAAATTTCCATTGTTAGATGCTCAAGAGATCTTGTGACTAGGGTACTAGTTAGGTAAGCTTAAGAATGCAAATAAATAAGTCTGGGTTTTAGTTGAACGTAGGATCATGTGTTGTGATTATCGCTTCTTTCACCTCAGGTATGCTAATGTGAAAAAGTCAAGCTGGATATCGGTTCGAAGTCAGTGGTAGGCTGAAGATAGGTCCCTCTACAGCTGCCTGGGCGTATTGATTCAAAGTTCAGAAGATGCCAAGGGCATGCCACCTTCGATTAAGAGCACATTCAGTAAATCATTACGATGTTACCACAATTCAATTTAGGGCAACTCTGTCTTACCAATGTGATTACTGACCAAAGCATTTTTCACGTTGAATGAGTACTGCGTTCATTAAGACAATATTTTTTACATCCTTAACCGGCAATGGATCAAAACGAAATAGCGAATCAAATCACAGACAATTTATTTCAAATAATCAGACGGAGACGTCAACCGTAACTCAAAGAAATAGAAAATTCACCGAAATTTTTAAAATTATGTCTGAGGAATTGTGTGATGGACTTTGGAAGCAAATATTCTCAAAAGTATGTTACTGATATTCTGTTAAGGGTATGAAACGTCCCCTTAGAACAATTTATACACGACTGTGCTTAACCTGACACACAATGTTTTTAGCGCAACGCAATCTGACTTTTAATAATCCCTACAAAGGAATGGCCCTGACTAACATTAACTATACCTTTCACAAATCACTTACCTCACAAAAATCTCCGTTACTCGAACTACTGCAATACGGCGAGCGCCACTACTGCCAGCTAAATAAAAGATTCAAACTACTGAAGGTACTAACTACTGATAGGGATAGTTAGCAAATGAAAGATTTTAATAGAGAACAAACACTGTATTTACCTTAATATTCATAATTAACATCCAGTATCACAAATCATAAAAACTCCGCCATCTCTCTCCCCACATCCACCACTGCTGGCGGTTCACCTCCAACTGCGCAACGCTACGCGCTGTTCACATCCAGGTATAGCAGTTCATGACAACAATGGCAGGCAACAATGCAAACTAGCCACATACTGCACACAGCACAGCCAGTGATTTTCATACAGAGCGCTACGTAGCGTTGCCAATAAGAAAACATAAACAGCCTACTTACATAGAGAAAACATAAACAGCCTACTTACATAGAGAAAACATAAACAGCCTACTTACAAGGGAATAGCAGGCATAGGAGGGGAAGCTCGGTTTTGAGGAAGAAAAATGAACGGATAATTCTAGCCTGTGAAATGAGAAAGTTCAGAGATATGTAGATGGAATGATAAACACATTAATAACTATGCTACTGTTTGTAAGAAGTGAAACACTCAGAAGCATTGGTCTGCCACAGGCTACTACAAGAGGACGAGTAGAACAGTGGAACCATGGTCTGTGATTTAAATGCCAGAGACGTGAACGTAGGGCCAACAGCGTCCCCTTTTGTGTGACCAGACAGGTCAGTCTTATGCAAAGCTCAGTTGGTGTGAAGCCATTATACGAACTGGAACGTGTAAACGAGTCCCACTGAACTTTTCACTCGGTAAGTGATTTCGAAAGGAGCCGAATGATTGCTCTCCGGGAGGTGGATCTGCCGTTGGATGACATTGCGACTTGTACAGGGCACGCTGCTTCAGCAGTGAGGCGTGTGTGGAACCAGTGGAGAGAAGAGGGTCGGTCACAACGTTGACAGGGTGCTGGTCAATACAATGTGACCACAGCACAAGATGACCGCTATCTTGTCCACTACTTGATCATAATGGATTATACTACGTGACCACAGCACAAGATGACCTCTATCTTACCACTACTTGATCATAATGGACAGAATAACTGCGGTCACAGTGTTTAAGCGACGTTCAGACCACTACAGTGGGTGTGGACCTGCCTGCCTGGTTGATACGAAGGCGACTTCTACGGGCTGAACTGGTGGAACGCACGTCATTGCGTCGGATTCCATTGATCAGAACCAATGCCGCCGACTGCAATGGGCCCTGAACACCGCCAGTTGCGTGCTGGGTGGCAAAACGTAGTGTTTTCGGATGAATACTGCTTTAACTTGTCCTATGGTGATGGCTGCTTACTCGTTCGGCGTCGACGTAGTGAGCAAAAATGGACTGGCTTCGTTGTTGAGTAGTACTACGGACAAACGCCAAGTGTGACGGTTTGGTGTGCCATTGCCTATAAAACGTCTTTTCGCCTCCGACGTCGTGAGGGCAATCTGAACAGCTACCGTTACATCATGGTGGTTTTACAGCCCAAGGCAATGTCCCTCCTGCACGCCGTTCCACATGCTATACTTCAACAGGACAATACTCGACCGCATGTGGCGAGGAACGTGTAAGCCTTGTTCGATGCACTAAGGGTACTACCGCTTCCATGGCGTGCCCGTTCGCTGAAACTTCACCCTTCGGACATATGTGGGAAATGGTCAGTCGGCAATTGCTTCGTTCAGGTCCTCCAGCAGCCATAGTTGATGCTTTGTGGACGCGCCTACAAACCACGTGGCAGAGTATTCCCCAGCAGCATATCCAGGGTCTCTCTGATTTAATTCCATGACGTCTAGCGGCTCTGATTGCCGCACGTGGTAGCGCTACTATGTACTGAATTTCCACAGTTGGGTTAGGTTGTTTGGGGGAAGAGACCAAACAGCGAGGTCATCGGTCTCATCGGATTAGGGAAGGACGGGAAAGGAAGTCGGCCTTGCCCTTTCAAAGGAAGCATCTCAGCATTTTCCTGGAGCTATTTCGGGAAATCACGTAAAACCTAAGTCAGGATGGCCGGACGCGGGATTGAACCGTCGTCCTCCCGAAATCGAGTCCAGTGTGCTAACCACTACGCCACCTGGCTCGATAAATTTCCACAGTCACAGAGCATGCACAGATCTGTAACGCTAATCATTTGCGTAGTGTCATGTCCTTAATCAGTGGAATAAATTTCGCTGCCATCATATCGGTCGGTCTTGGTGTTTCACTTTCTCCAAACAGTAATGTACAACATTATTACAAAAATAAAGCCAATCTTTAGAAGAACCAAAGAGAAGGTGGCGAGTTCGATTATGGACGGACAGAACGCACCAAATGATCAATAATGATAATAATGGTTACAAGATGGAATCACTGTGACCCGTACTGGTACAGAGTTTGACATTTTGAGATTAAGATTCTTTACAGTTTAGCACATTTGCCTTAGCATCTACGATTTGAGATAGTTAACCAATTTTGCAAAACCCATACTGAATAATGCAGCTTATCCTTAAATCTTCCATATTTCTTCTGTTAAATCAATACTGCAATTCGTTTTTAAATATAGGTGTAAGTTTCAGCATGGAAGTATTCTTTACTACTGCAACAATTATTTAACGAAGTCATTTCCCCGAATACGGTAAGCCGTTTACAAACATCCCGAGAGAGATGAAAACACTTTTTTCTTTTGGTGTAGTTTGGACATCACGGACATTAACGCTCTTGCTTGCAGAACACTGTAAGACTGTTGCAATTCTTACGACATCTCCTCATTAATAACGCCGTAATGGGTGTCAAAATGATAGCATACCCCTTCCGGTATTTCATATGCATGTATTTTGTTACCAGTCGACTGATCGGAACAGTATCCAAGACTTTTCGGAAGTCAATAAGCCGGCCGCGGTGGTCTAGCGGTTCTAGGCGCGCAGTCCGGAACCGCGCGACTGCTACGGTCGCAGGTTCGAATCCTGCCTCGGGCATGGATGTGTGTGATGTCCTTAGGTTAGTTAGGTTTAAGTAGTTCTAAGTTCTAGTGGACTGATGACCACAGATGTTAAGTCCCATAGTGCTCAGAGCCATTTGAACCATTTTTGAAGTCAATAAAGACAGCAGAAGCTATTGAGGACATTCTAATTCCGCCTCAACTACGAGAATATACGTGTTACATTTTAATGATATGATGCGTGATATGTGAGCTATTTCATGCCTGGATTTTCGCTCACATGAGGAAACGCAGTCTGTTTGCATATTTTTTGCTAATTTATTCGATGAAATAACCCAGAAATCTTATAAGTGCCTACGATAACAAGATTAGAGAACCACAGAAATAAGAGGCAGATGAATAAAAGCATGCATACGCTAAAATATATTGCCTGCAAGTATCGAAAAAAAGATCATTTTGTTTTGTAGCTGAATCATATCACAAGGCGATGAAAAGAAATATGGGACAACATGAAAACAAATGAAAATATGTTTGTAAGGTTGTAGCTGATGTCATTTCATCATTTCATTCATGAGTTTCGGCTGTGTTTTCATTTATTTCACAGTCAACCAACTTTCTACATTTTATATATTATGGCGGCGTTACACACAGCCTAATATGTGTAACGTGTGGCTCTCGGCTGTGTAATGTAAGTTACCACGCTGTAAGTTGAATCTGTGAATTTATGTTATAGTATGATGGATTAACACATTGTGTTACTACAGTTTTTAAGATACTCGGGTTGGTCGAGTGAAACATCAAAATAAAGAAAAAGTCACATACGATTTGTGGCGGCTCTACAGTTTCTCTTGATAGTTTACTAATATTTTAATACTAAATTGTAAATTACATAGAAAAATAATTTACGAAGTATTTATGTTTTGGCGCATAAAAAATTAACAGACGACCGCTTGGAGCGCTACTGTCGCTCCACCTATCACACAGTAATAATTTTCACAGCTGTGAGTGTCGTGATTGCTTGGCTCAAATGGCTCTGAGCACTATGGGACTCAACTGCTGAGGTCATTAGTCCCCTAGAACTTAGAACGAGTTAAACTTAACTAACCTAAGGACATCACAAACATCCATGCCCGAGGCAGGATTCGAACCTGCGACCGTAGCGGTCTTGCGGTTCCAGACTGCAGCGCCTTTAACCGCACGGCCACTTCGGCCGGCTGTCGTGATTGCTGACCTTAGACAGTGATGTTACTATGTCTCGCTTTCTGACCAGGACATTTCTTCGGATATTTCGAACTCCACTGTTCTTCCAGAATGAGATCTTAACTCTACAGCGGAGTGTGCGCTGACATGAAACTGTTCTTGTAGGAAATCCTAACTAGCCACATAGGCGTCCCCTCCGGGCGCCTCTTGTTGGGAAGCGGACTGCTCCTATTTGTAGCCTCCGGCATCTGCTCCTGTGGCGATCCGGCGTGTTTGTTGTGTGGGTGAGACCCGGCCGGGTAGCCGTGCGAACAATGGCGCCGGGTCCCTTTTGTATGGGGCAGGTGGGCGGGAAAATCTTCGACACAGCTTTTTGTGTCAGCAGGTAGTTACGGACGGTGCCAATGCGCTTCTGACAAACAGTGAGGAGAACTTTCTGAAAGGATCTTTTGACAAGAGGTGTTGGGAAAAACTAGCGTGAGATTCAATTTGAGGTCCAAAACATAATGCGCGCGCGTTTCGAGGCTAATAAAAGCAGGACAGAACCGTTCCGTGGATTGATCTTCGGACGAATTGGTGACGGGAAGGCGGAGGGGAGGGATGAGTAGGAGCTGGGCGGGAGGACAAGTTTCAGATTATCAACAGCTGCCCGGTAGAGTTCCGCTGTCACGTGCGGTCTATGTGTTAGTAAAAATCACTAAGTACATAGTGTTACACTGTGATCACGTTGGCAGAACCCTGTAGCTCTGCTACATACTCACTGCACTTTGACCTTTTGTCATGCTTATTTTCAGTGCACGCCTACTATAAATGATTTAGTCTTTTTCAAAGTTTTACACTACTGGCCGTTAAAACTGCTACATTAAGAAGAAATGCAGATGATAAACGGCTATTCTTTACACTACTGGCCATTAAAACAGCTACATCAAGAAGAAATGCTATGATAAACGGCTATTAATTGGACAAATATATTATACCAGAACTGACATGTGATTACATTTTCACGCTATTTGGCTGCATATATCCAGAGAAATCCATACCCAGAACAACCACCTCTGGCCGTAGTAACGACCTTGATACGCCTGGGCATTGAGTCAAACAGTGCTTGGATGGCGTGTACAGGTACAGCTGCCCATGCAGCTTCAACACGATACCACAGTTCATCAAGAGTAGGGACTGGCGTATTGTGACGATCCAGTTGCTCGGCCACCATTGACCAGACGTTTTCAGTTAGTGGGAGATCTGGAGTATGTGCTGGCCAGGACAGCAGTCAAACATTTTCTGTATCCAGAAAGGCCCGTACAGGACCTGCAACATGCGGTCGTGCATTATCCTGCTGAAATGTAGGGTTTCGCAGGGATCGAATGAAGGGTAGAGTCACGGGTCGTAACACATCTGAAATGTAACGTCCACTGTTCAAAGTACCGTCAATGCGAACAAGAGGTGACCGAGACATATAACAACCAATGGCACCCCATACCATGACGCCGGGTTATACGCCGGTTTGGCGATGACAAATACAAGTTTTAAATGTGCGTTACCGCGTTGTCGCCAGACACGGATGCGACCATCTCGATGCTGTAAACAGAACCTGGATTCATCCAAAAAAATGACGTTTTGCCATTCGTGCACCCAGGTTCGTCGCTGAGTATACCATCGCACGCGCTCCTGTCTGTGATGCAGCGTCAAGGGTAACTGCCGCCATGTTCTCCGAGCTGATAGTCCATGCTGCTGCATACGTCGTCGAACTGTTCGTGCAGATGGATGTTGTCTTGCAAACGACCCCATCTGTTGACTCAGGGATCGAGCACGGTCCGTCATAGCCATGCGGATAAGATGCCTGCCATCTCGACTGCTAGTGATACGAGGCCGTTGGGATCCAGCACGGCGTTCCGTATTACCCTCCTGAACCCACCGATTCCATATTCCGCTAACAGTCATTGGTTCTCGTTCTCGACCAACGCGAGCAGTAGTGTTGCGATACGATAAACCTCAATCACGATAGGCTACAATCCGACCTTTATTAAACTCGCAAACGTGATGGTACGCATTTCTCCTACTTATACGCGGCATCACAACAACCTTTCACCAGGCAACGCCGGTCAACTGCTGTTTGTGTATGAGAAATCGGTTGAAAATTTTCCTCATGTCAGCACGTTGTAGGTGTCGCCACCGGCGCGAACCTTGTGTGAATTCCTTGAAAAGCTAATCATTTGCATATCACAGCATCTTCTTCCTGTCGGTTAAATTTCGCGTCTGTAGCACGTCATCTTCGTGGTGTAGCAATTTTAATGGCCAGTAGTGTATATTTTCCAAAGTATTACAAGTGCAAATATTACTGACACACAATGACGGAAAAAATCGCGACACCTAGAAGGTGCTGTGCTACATAAACGAAAGTTGGTATGTACATCTGAAAGTGATGTCTATTTAAATTTCGTACTTATAGGATACGAGTGGCTCTCACTATGAGCGTGCAAATCAGATTTGCTTTTGATGCACGCTGTAACGGTCGTGAGTTTAGCTACCACTGAGATTGGACGTCGTCAGTTGAAATTAGTGAAGAATGCCTTGAAGACGACGAAGAGACCATTATCAATACCTCACCGTTTGTGAAAGACACGTTGTGAGAAGGCTACGACAAGTTGGATGTTCCTTCTATGATATTGAAGAAGGCAGAGCTGTAGCCGCTGTACATGATTGCTTGATTGCTGGCATCAGTGGTCACGAGAGTTTGCGGTCCCAAGATGAGCGACCTCAGGACGGCAACGTGGCATTACTGAGAGGAAAATCGAGCGCGGTGGAGCAGTGTTTGGCACACTGGAATCGCACTCGGAAGGCCGTCCTGATTTAGTTTTCCAGGATTTCCCTAAATCGTTTCAGATAAATGCTAGGATTGTTCCTGTGAAAGGCCACGGCCGACTTACTTCCTCAGCCTTCCCCAATCTGATGGGGTCGACGACCTAGCTGTTTGGTCCCCTCCAGCGTCGTCCCCCACAGCAAATCGAGCAACCTACCTGCATAGAGGGAAGACAATCGGGTTCGGCATATGGCTCTTGCACACTGTGCTGCTTCGGCAGCAGCAATACGAGCAGCAGTTGGCACCACAGTGAACGAACGAACTATTACAAATCGGTGACTTCAAGGACAGCTCCAAGCCAGACTCCCTGCAGCGTGCATTCCGCTGACCCCAAACCACCGCCAGTTGCAACCTCAGCAGTGTCACGCGAGAGCTCATTGGAGGCCAGGATGCAGTTCTGGTCTGTTTTCTAACGAAGACTGTTTCTGCCTCGATGACAGTGATGGCCGTGTGTTGTTTAGGAGGACAGTTGAGGGCCTACTGCCAACCTGTCTGCGTGCTAGACATACTGCACCTGCACGTGGGGTCATGACCTGGGATGCAATTTCGTAAGACAGTAGGAGCACTTCTGTGATGGTCTAAAGCGCCTTGACTTTAGATCTGTACGTCAGTCTGGTGATTCGACTTCTTGTGCTGCCTTCTATGAGCAGCAGTCCAAGAGGTGCTTTCCGGTAGGACAAAGCTTGCCCACATAGCGCTGTTGTAACCCAACATGCTCTACAGAGTGTCGACATGTTGCCTTGGCCTGCTTCATCACCAATCTGTCTGTAGTCGAACACATATGAGACATCATCAGACGACAACTCCAGCGTCATCCACAACCAGCATTAACCGCCTCTGTACTGACCCATCAAGTGCGACATTCACTGAACTCCATCCTGGAAACGGACACGCGGCGCCTGTACAACACTATACATGCACGTTTGCATTCTTGCATTCAACATTCTGGCTATTTCACTGCTTATTAATGTACCAGTATTTCACATTTTCAATGGCTTATCTCGCTGTTGCATTAACCATCACTTAAATCTATATAGATCAATGTATTCCCTAAATTTTACTACTCTACGTTAATTATTTTTGGGCGATTTCTTTCCGTCAGTATATGAATAGACGCATAAATTCACCGAGTTAGCACTGTGTCCACTAGTTGGCATTAGACTCCACCGCCTTTGTAACATCGCGAGTCAATACGCAATAACCTTATTGCAGTAAGATACTTTGCAGAACAGCCCATAGCATTGGAGCCGTTGGCTGTGACGGAGACAACCAGTTGCGTCTTAGCAACGACTCATTCGCACCTGTCGCTATGCCAGCCATGGGAAGCCGTATCTGTGTCACTTCGAACGACTGAATATTCAAACCCCTAAGAATCTGAATAAACTATATTAAATATTAATTAATATTGTTCAAAATCGATACACCGCCTTTTGTTATTCTAGAGAATATGGTATAAAAATTTCAGCCTTCTATCTGGCATAGTTTCGGAGTTATAGGATATTGCCCAAAGCACCCCAAACCAACTCCTAGGGTAAAAAACTCAGTTATGAATAATGACAGTTTGTCTTTTAGTATCATTTGAAGTCAGTACTGGAGTTCACAAAATGTCAGGTCAATTTATTTGGATTTTCATATTAAAAACGTTAACTACTTTTCATTTTTGTAATATAAAATTCAGAAAATATTATTATTTAATTAATATCTATTTGTTCTGTTGTTGTGGAATAAATGAGAATGAGTGAGAGTGTGTAAGTGGGACATACGTAGAAATTCAATATTGTATATTGTACCACATTACGTAACTGTGTAGTGGGAATGTTGTGTTTTCCCCTCATTGCTGATGACGTACGTCTAAGAGTACTTGCTTTTGTAAGAAGGCAGCCTGAATAGTCGTTTTCAGCGTAATACTTTTCTAAATAAATTCCCAGATTAGTTTTCCTTTTGTTTGGTTTTGTTAATATTATATTAATATTTGCATATTGAAATGACGTAATTGCCACTGGGAATAATGATTGGCATAGGACAGTTTTGGCGCGAGAATGATCTCGAATGTTTGTTCTGATTGGCTGGTCATTTTGATCAACCAGTCAGAGTTTAGGAGCTCCCGCGCACTGACAGGTAGTTATAGGCTGTAGAAGGAGCAGCATGGAGGGGTCACTGGGTAGCTATTGAAGGGGAAAGCTCATGTTGAACGTGTTAGTCTGCATAATGTGTAAAATGAAGAAGTTATTGCGATTTCGCGTCCATATTGTGTTGCCGTAGAAGCAGTTGCATTTACGGACATTTCTGTGAAGTTTGGAAGTTCTAGAATTGTTTTGTTGGAATGATAAACGCTCGTGAACTTTCTGCCTTTGTAAAATTCCGCGTGGCATCTTTCGCATCCACACATGCAATATTTGGCGAGCAATTTCTTAATAGAAATCCATTGAAAAGGACCAAATGTGAAACTCATTTATAGTACCGGAATATTGACTGAGAAAACGCGTAATTCTTCGGGTTGGACTTAAGTACATTTCTGGCTGCCTTGCCTATGTACTGGGTTGCATGGACTATGAAATAAGGACAGTGATGTTGTTCGCTAATTACATGTGTGCTGATGGCAGGTATTTTTTAAAAACTGGAATGGAATAAAAAACTCTTTCCAGAATTTTGACATTTTACTGAGAGAACGAAGAAACCACTTTCCGCCCGAAAAGTATTATAAGAATTTTGGAGGATAGCTTGCTACCAGAGTTTATGCGGAGTTTGCAGCGTAAGTACTGACGGCTTTTCCTTCAACGCAGCTTTCACGTTCTCAGGGCAGTATATACGTAAGCAGAGAAACGGGCTGGTGATCTGCCACTGTACTGACGTAGGTGGAATTTTTGCAGTGAACAGTACGACGAAAGACAGTGACATCCAGTATGAAAATTAGACCTGCTCCGCCGCACCTTGACAGAATGATGACAAAGCAAGGAAAAACAGTTTTTGTGTGTTGGAGTATGCGAGATGTTTATCAGTTGTAAGAGCGCAGCTCGCGTCCAGAAGAAATTATGGAAAGGAACAGCCAAGTAAACAGAGTATTGTGCTTTGGAATCGACAATTTAGGGACAGTGATTGTCTCTGTAAAAAGAAAATAGTGTCGGTTGACCAAGTGTGCCCGAAGCTACCGCGACATGGGTGAGATAGTTCCGTACGCAGTCCGAAAAATACACTATGTGATCAAAAGTATCCGGACACCTAGCTGAAAATGACATACAAGTTCGTGGCGCCTCGATCGGTAACGCTGGAATTCAATATGGTGACCTCTCGGAGGCATACGTTCAATCAAGTGCTGGAAGTTTCCTTGGGGAATGGCAGCCAATTGTTCAGGAGTGCTGCAATGAGGAGAGGTATCGATGTCGGTCCACATCCCAGAGGTGTTCCATAGGATTCACTTCAGGGCTCTGTACAGGCCAGTCCATTACAGTGATGTTATTGCAGTGTAACCACTCCTCCTCAGGCCGTGCATTATGAACAGGTGCTCGATCGTGTTAAAAGATGTAATCGCCACACTTGAATTGCTATTCAACAGTGGGAAGCAAGATGGCGCTTAAAACATCAATGTAGGCCTGTGCTGTGATAGTACCACGCTAAACAGCGAGGGGTGCAACTCCCTCCATGAAAAACACGACTACACCATAACACTACCGCTTCCGAATTTTACTGTTGGCACTAGACACGCTGGCAGATGAAGTTCACTGGGCATTTGCCATACCCACATCCTTGCATCGGATCGCCACACTGTGTACCGTGATTCGCCACTCCACACAACGTTCGTCCAATGTTTACGCTCCTTACACAAAGCGACGCGTCGTTTGGCATTTAACGGCACGATGTGTGGCCGCTTGACCATGAAATCGAAATTTTCTCACCTCCTGCTGTCATACTACTTGCAGTGGATCCTGATGCATTTTGGAATTCCTGTGTGATAATCAGAATACATGTCCGGCTATTACACATTACGACCATCTTCAACTGTCGGCGGTCTCTGCCATCAACCGACGAGGTCGGCCTGTACACTTTTGTACTGTACGTGCCACTTCACGTTTCCACTTCACTATCACATCGAAAACAGTGGATCTAGGGATGTTTAGGAGTGTGGAAATCTCGCGTACAGACGTGTGACACAAGTGACACCCAATCACCCGACCTCGTTCGAATTCCGTGAGTTCCGCGGAGCTCTCTCACGATGTCTAATGAAAACTGATGTCGCTAATGTGAAGTAACTGGCAGTAGGTGGCAGCACAGTGTACCTAATACGAAAAGTATTTTTTGAGGGTGTCCGGATACTTTGTATCACATAATGTATCAACGGACCGCGCAAATCACGAAACTGGAATACCGCACCAAACTGTGTGAAAGGTGCTGCGACGGCGGTCACATTCAAACCGTACCGTCGGCACTCTGTGCAACAATTAAGAACGAAACATTGCTGCCGGCGTCTTCAGTTCTGTTTCAGAATGCAGGAAGCACCTGAGTATGAGCATTTCGCCTCCAAGCTGATGTTCAGCGACTAAGCCATCTCCTTTTATCTGGAAAGGTTAGTCACCATAACGAGAGTGTGCGACACTGAATTATAACGTAGCCTCTACAAAGGAACCCTACTATAACGCTCCTTAACTGATTTAAGAAAACCACAGGGAACCTAAATAAGGATGCTTAGACAGGCATTTACCCGTGCTCCTCCTGGAAGCGAGTTCATGGTAATAACCACCGTGACTCCTCGCCCGGCTGCGTTCATATGAGACGACTTCGCATTCAGATGTAATTCGCTTCTGATGTTCTGGGTTTTACGATCCCTTCCTAATGTACGCCACTGATGTCATTTAATTTGCAGGATTTTTCATAGCTTCGTTATCCCATAGCGTTCTGTTCCCTCCGCGAGAGTACACGATATCCTTTCCGTACAGAAATATTACAATCAGACCAACTGGCGCGTTGATCTCGTTGTGTGTCAACCTTAACCCTGCTTCGTGAACTTATCAGACCGTTTCTAATATCATTCCTCGTCCTTATGAGGATGAGAGCAGTACCGACTGACGTAATGATTATAACCTTAAAAAAAAAAAAAAACGATTTACGGAGGAAATCTACGAAACACGGTATGAATGTCAATACAGACTGTGCATACGTAAACTGAATTCCGGGCACACCGCCAATGACATATTGGTCAGTGCTTCAAATGGAACGCTGAGCTCAACAGCCCCACGGTGTTCTTTGACGTACTTCGAAAGAAGTAGACCATCTATCATTACAGGATTTCGTTCTGTCGCTTCTATCTCTCTGACCTCCAACAACAATATAAGAACGAAATTCCATTCCACAACTGCTCGTCACTATTGTTCAGCTGCAATTTTGCATGATAATTGTATGAGACGAAGCAGCCGTTTAGATGCACTTTAATAACTCTTCTGAAGACTTGATCACCGGCCGGTGTGGCCGTGCGGTCCTAGGCGCTTCAGTCTGGAGCCGCGTGACCGCTACGGTCGCAGGTTCGAATCCAGCCTCAGGCATGGATGTGTGTGATGTCCTTAGGTTAGTTAGGTTTAAGTAGTTGTGAGTCCTAGGGGACTGATGACCTCAGAAGTTAAGTCCCATAGTGCTCAGAGCCATTTGAACCATTTTGACAACTTACAGCCAGTAAATTACATGCATCAGTAACAGTTCATAAATAACATTTTATGAGAATTTAAAAAGTCTTGAAATACCAGCTGAGGCATGTAGCATCCACGTATGAGGAACAGGCGGCGCCTATGCATTGCTATTTCCGCAATTGGGAGCAAATGCGTGAATACAGGAAATGTAAACAATTTGGAAGACGCAATCTTGGAACCCCATATACAGGGTCACTCACTGATTATTGCCACCTAGAATAACTCCGAAAGTATGATAGTAGCTGAAAAGTTTGTGGGACAAATGTTGCATGGGACAACGGGGGCCATAATATGACGTTGGTTTTTTGTTGCTAGGTGGGGTCACGTTAGAGATACGAAGGTCATCTTCGTTTTTTTTTTATGTGTTGCTATAGTTTGGTACTTGTTTTCTTACAGCGGCTATCGAGGCTAATACAGTGATGTGTAACAGTAAGGCATTTGGAGGTCAACGAAGGTCACAAAGGTGGCATGAACGTCCATTTACAGAAGGTGATCGGAGTGATGGCCACTGGTATCATTGTAGTATTGCAATCTTCTTATCATGGATTGAGTGATATTTCGTATCACATCAGTACTTATCGAAGCACGTGCTCTGCCATTTCTCTCTCGTATATCGTGCAAATAGTAAATATTCGCCAAATACGGCGTATCTATCTTACTGCCATTGACATGTAAACAGCATTCGACGGTTTCGCACAACGACTCTAAGAGGAACGGTAAGACTAGTATCGTCGAATCAAGCGAATGTGAATAATGTATTCCTTCGAAGAACAAATCGGTATGTTTCTCATTTACGGAGAATGCCAACGTAATTCAGTGATAGCTAGAGACTTACACGGCGAAAGATATCCTCAGCTTACTCTACACGTCGTACGTTTAAATATGTGTATGATAATTTGAGAACAACAGGATCTTTAATGCATCGGAAACATAACTGGAAAAGGAAAGTTACTAACGAGGAAACGGAAATTGGTACACTTGCCACTGTGGTTCGAGATCCTTGCGTTAAATCGCGTCAAACGCAAGGGAATCTGGCATGAGCCAGAGTAGTGTTGTTCGTGTTCTGCATCGCCATAAATATCATCTTTACTATATCAGTCTCCACCAACATTCAAGTGGTACGGATTGTGTACGTCGAGTTGGATTCTGCCTATGGGCTCAATTTCAGATTCAGACGGATGACACATTTATTAATTTGATTTTATTTACTGACAAGGCTACATTCACGAACCATGGAAATGATAATTTGCACAATATGCATTATTGGGCAACTGAAAATCCACGTTGGCTGCGACAAGTCGCTCACTAAAGGCCGTGGTCGGTGTGTGTATGGTGTGGGATTCTAGAGAACAGAATTATAGGCCCTATTTCAACGAAGGATATCTTAACGGTAGGAAGTATACCACATTCCTGCAAGAAACATTAGGTCTGTTATAGAAAGAAATATCATTAGGAACAAGGAACAAAATGTGGTATCAACACGGTAGGTGTCCAGAACTTTTTCGCTCATGACTAGAAATGAGTTGCAGAGAGAGTTCCCAGATCGCTGGACTGAACGTGGAGGAGATGTATCGTGGCCGGCTCGTTCGTCAGACTTGACGCCTCTGGGTTTTTCTTGTGGGGATTAGTAAAAGACATTGTTTATAAAGACGTTCCAACTGCACCTCAAGATATGCGAGAGAGAAATATGAGAGCATGTGCTCCGATAAGAGCCGATATGCTAAGGAATACCATTCATCCATGATAAGAAATTGCAGCACTACCCCTTTCGAGCCTCTCAGTGTCACTTTCACAAGATTTATAATTTTCGGCCGAATTCCGAATCTCTGCATTTTCTCCCGCAACTTATATCTGGATATACTGTCATAGGCTTTCTTAAAAATCAGCAAATAGTAATGCCATTGGTTCATTATACTCCAAATATTTGGATATTGCTTCTTTCAGTCAGTAACTGAGCGATTCTTCATAAATTCCGCTTGTTTCTCAATTATTATCTCATTTAAATATGGTTCTATTTTTTGGAGGGTCTTGGAGAACACTTTAAATGCAGTGCTAATTAATGAGATGCCTCTGTAGTTGCCGACCGGCGTGGCCGAGCGGTTCTAGGCGCTACATTATGGCACCGTGCAACCGATACGGTCACAGGTTCGAATCCTGCCTCGGGCATAGATGTGTGTGATGTCTTTAGGTTAGTTAGGTTTATGTAGTTCTAAGTTGTAGGGGACTGATGACCTTAGAATTTAAGTCCCATAGTCATGTTCTGAGGCATCAAGGGATCACCAATTTAGTATTGTAGGGCAGTGTGGAGGGTAAAAATCGTAGAGGGAGACCAAGAGATGAATACACTAAACAGATTCAGAAGGATGTAGGTTGCAGTAGGTACTGGGAGATGAAGAAGCTTGCACAGGATAGGGTAGCATGGAGAGCTGCATCATACCAGTCTCAGGACTGAAGGCCACAACAACAGTGCTCAGAGCCATTTGAACCATTTTGAACCTCTGTAGCTTCTGCATTGTTGTTTGTCGCACTTTTTATGAATTAATATTATTTGTTTTGCAATTTTTATTCGTCCTTTCTTAAAGAATTCAGCTGTTATGCCATCTCCCCCTGGAGCTTTGTAGTTTTTTGGTATTTTGAATGCGTCTGTTGTCTCTGTCATTGTCGGTGGTTCCACGAAGGGTTCTGCACTCTGATGCTCATATTGTTGCTCCATTTCTACACTTCTGTCTTCAACATTAAGAAGTACCTCAAAATACTCTCTCCAAATTTCCATACCTTTAAATGTTTCCAGAACTGTATTGCTGCCTTTATCATTACTGCTTGCTTTCCCTGCATTTGTATCCTCCTCTGACTTTTTGATTAAACTTCCCGCATGTTCTCTCTTTTTCCTTCTGAGAAGATTGTTAGTTTCTCTATTACGAGTAACATTTCCATATGCTTCTTTACTTTCGTTGTAATCCTCTTGTAGGTGTTCTTTCTTCGCTGCTCTTCTTTGTTTCACGTTTTTCCTCACGTTCTCCAGAAAAATCATGTTTTTCTCCCTTCTTTTTCTTTTTTCTCTTACTTTTAGTGCCGCTTGTTCCACATTTGTTTTTATCATGTCCCAATGGTCCTGAGTGCCAAGATTGCCTTCCATTGTTAGAACATCAAATTTGATTTCTGCTTAATGACAAACTCCCGTGCTTTGCCGTTATCCTTCAATCTGTCTACACCAGTGTTATGGCCTGTTTTGCTTTTTCTCCCTTGGCTTTTCTATGGCTATTGTTTGGAGTACCTCTGCTACGAGTAGGTAATGGTGTGTGTCTGCCTCGCGTCCCCTTATGGTTTTCACATTCATTACACTGCTTCTATGTCTTTGATCTAACAGGACATAATCTATTTGATTTTTTTTGTTCTGTCATGCCACTACCCATGAAAAATTCCGTAGTTTTGTTAATATGGTCACAAACGTTAATTAACACAATCTCACCGCCCTTACTAGCCTTTGTCGCTATGACTTTGTTGTCATATATTTTTTCATTAAACTCCCTTACCATTTTAATAGCATTTAGTATTTTCGTATGTCCTGTTTCTCTTTCCCTATTGTCTTGTTTAGACTAACGGCGATGACTGCTTGTTAACTTCTTCTTAATTTCGCCACTTCGGAAACTATTTTTAATTCTGCAATTGCGCTTTTGATTAATTTACTGTTAATCTTAGGTAGGCGCTGTACTTCAATCCTTAATGCCACAAATTTAGTTTCTCACTGTTTAAATCAATATTACTCTGGTTAGATACCATACTCCCAAAGACATGGCTTGTTGATTTGCTATTATCGCACCTGCAGTACCTAGTTAATGCGGAAATTTTCTTTTCGTAACTCTGTAAAACATAACGGTATTCATGGAACACAGTCATCACTAGCTTTGAAAAAAGTATTACAATGCAGTACATTAAAACTATACTATAAGATGTCTAAACGGAATTGACCTCTCCTGTACATGCCTCTTAGTCTGTCTTCTCATGTTACCCACGCGATTTCGTAGCGTTATTTACCTAATCTTGGCTGCTGTTCTGGAGCTGTTGAAAATTCTTAATCTGGCATATTTTCGGGTAGCTCCGTTTACTACACGTGTTTTGTTGAAGTGTATCATCGTCGTATTCCTCATGACACCTAATTTTAGGTTGTAAAGTTCGTTGACCCCTCTCAGTGCCCGACCTGGCATAGTGTCCGCTGCAGTTTCCACGGAAATGCTATGAGACGAAGCGGTCATTTGGATGCACTTAGTAACTTCCTGATGGGAGCCCCCAGGGTAGCCGAGTGTGCTTCACTCGACGCAAACAGTTGTAGTACTCTAATTTCTTCCCGGGGGGTACGGGGGGGGGGGGGGTGACAGGAAGGTCATCCGCCCCCCCCCCCCTTAAAAATTAACATACCACATCCGATTAACTGGCGGACCCCACAATTTGGGATAAATGCTTGGAAAGAGAGAGTAAGTTTCTGATGTCTTGAACACACTTTCATTTCCGAAATCATCTTACACGTTTCGACATTCCGTCATTAGAAAGGCTATAAAGTAGAACACAAAAATATCAGAAGATATGAAATATGTTACATTTCGCCATTAATTATAGACGTAGGGGAATGAGTAGAATAGGGTTTTATAGATTACTGCTTGTAAGCAACGTGTTCCAAGTACACAGTGCCGCCTAGCGGTTTAGTCCATTTAGCTTCCAGTTTAGGCTTTGGCATCTGTGTACACCTGCCTCGTGACTGAGAAAGTTGACGAGATACGACGTATCTAATGAACAATTTTATATCATTGACATAACACTGGTAAACTAAATAGCCATATTCTATTCGTTATACTACGTCTATAATCAATGGCGAAATGTAACATATTTCATATTTTCTGATACCAGTTTTGTCTTGTATTTTATATCTTTTTAAAGTGATGGATGTCGAAACGTGTAAGGTAATTTTAGGAATAAAAGTGTGGTCAAGACTTTATGAAAGTTCCCTATTATTTACCGTCACTTAGCGCAACAATAGCTCTTACTCTGGGACAACTTCTCAGTTTTGGTTATTGATAACTTGATGCCAGTGGCTGAGTTTAATTTGTACATATCAGCACTGAAGATGATCACTATGTGATCGAAAATGATAAAATCAATAAAACGTCAATATTGCGACCAACGCTGACTTTCCTTTTAATAACCATATCTGATACCACTGCACACACATTCCAGAAAACAAGCAAAAATTTAATTACTTAAATTAAGTTTTCTAGGTGACAATTAAAACTTCACGACCGTGTCTCGTGTGCAAGAAGCGATTCTGTTTAAGCACTTGTCAAACGTATGCAAAGTCGACATGGAGACGTTGTCAGGAATAGAAAGTGGTTAACATGAGAAACACTGTGACCAAAGGAACGTGACACCCGCGACGCGAAAATACGGGGGGCTGCGTCTACAAACCGCCCGACGAACAGGTGGGACGGCGGAAGAAATCAAACGCAGCTGAGCCTCCGCAGGCCGTTCTGCAGCGCCTTTGCTGCAGCCGTTGCGACACAAAAGGGCCATAAAAGGGTGGCGGCGGCGTGTCAAAGAGCTCGCAGTTTTACTACGGCCTTCGCTGGCGCGTGGTTTCCAAAGCGAATGGTCCAGCACGTTCCTGGAAGGCGGTGCTCTTCACGCCTACCGTGTACGTTCACACCTGGCCGGCTGGAGGCGAAGCAGACATAATACCCCCAATAAATTTCACGCCTCGTTTTCGGAATGACTCTGTCCCCTTTCTCTCTCTCTCCCTCACTCCCTATGGTAGCTGCTAGCCTCCTCGTAAGGACTGCATTCATAAGCGGGACGTTTAACGTGAGATTGCCTGTTTGCCTGTCCGCACCAGTCGGCTGTGTGTCCAGTCCATTGTCGGAGGTCCGCCGTTCTACCTGCCTTTTACAGCTAGAGCTTGCTGGGCGTCGATGCTTTTGTCACAGCCACTGAAGGAAATTAGGAATTTGTGGAGTCTTTCTTTAATGTGCAGGGCGTGTCACAATTAGTAACGAAAACCGACATGGGTGAAGTACACAATAACAGAAGCACGAAAATTATGCCGAACAAGTGTCCACAAAAAACCTATATGCGAGATACTTTCGCACGTGCCATCAGCGGCCATAGAACTAAGTTTGGATAATTGGTGAGTCTGTGTCATTCTATGCTGCTTCAACTCGACTGGTTCGTCAGTTACAGTGGTTAACGAGTGGTGGCGTGCCAGTAACATACCATCTGATGTCATGGCTGAAAGACCTGGAGAACATGCCTGCCAGCGCCACAGTAAAATACCCTCTGTATTGAAATCGATCAGGGCAGAGCAGACGACATGCAGTCTCGTTTTATCTCACTGGAAGGTAACGTCACAGAAAAATTATGGGTAGAGAACTGCTATGAGTCTTAACCAATTTTACACCAATGGCAGGAAGTCACATCAAAAGCAGCTGGTGGATAATTATCTCTCTAAATGGTAACTGAATACAAACAACCGAGAGACTGTACAACAGCCATGCCCCCTGGGCATATAGTGAATGAACTAAACAAACAACAAGTCCTTTCCGTTGAACCATTGTCTGCAATCGTGTTTGAACCCTAAATTTACATATTTTAGTTCCATAATGTATGCCTCAAGCCAAAGAACGTGAGTTTTCAGTCACATAAGTTAAATCACAAGACCTGTAAAGCACTATTTAAGTATTACGTTTCACTGTATGGTTAAGTGTGTAACGATTTATGCTCATTTTACGGTTTGTTTTCTTGTTGATTACGCCTATCCAATTTTTCTGCCATAGGTGCACAGTAGTCTAAATATAAGGAGGTTGCGTTACACACACATCGAAAAACATTTTGCATCATCCCGGTTCCCAAAACTCCTGAAGATAGACGTTCACTGTGGATATTGTATCACATACACAGTCCATCTGACTGTTCAGAGATGTCACTAAACCCGCCCAAAGATGTAAACAACCATGCATGAACAGTGCCTATTGGATGGAGCGGGTCCGTCAGCCTACCAGTTCCAGTCATTCTGTAGTTCAACCATGACTAGACGGTCAATACCACGGTTCGATCGCGTCCGCATTGTTACTTTGTGCCAGGAAGGGCTCGCAACAAGGGAAGTGTCCAGGCGTCTCGGAGTGTACCAAAGCGATGTTGTTCGGTCATGGAGAAGATAGAGAGACAGGGACCGTCAATGACATGCCTCGCTCAGGCCGCCCAAGGGCTAATACTGCACTGGATGACCGCTACTTACGGATTATAGCTCGGAGGAACACTGACAGGAACGCCACCAAGTTGAATAACGCTTTTTGTGCAGCCGCAGGACGTCGTGTTACTACTCAAACTGTGCGCAATACGCTGCATGATGCGCAGCTTCACTCCCGACGTCCATGGCGAGGTCCATATTTGCAACCAAGAAACCATGCAGCGCGGTACAGATGGGCCCAACAACATGCCTAATGGACCATTCAGGATTGGCATCACCTTCTCTTCACCGATGAGTGCCGGAGGCGTGTTTGGAGGCAACCAGGTCAGGCTCTGAACGCCTTAGACACAACGTCCAGCGAGTGCAGCAAGGTGGAGGTTCCGTGCTGTTTTGGGGTGGCGTTATGTGGGGCCGACGTACGCCGCTGGTGGTCATGGAAGGCGCCGTAACGGCTTTACGATACGTGAATGCCATCCTCCGACCGATAGTGTAACCATATCGGCAGCATATTGGCGAGGCATTCGTCTTCGTGGACGACAATTCGCGCCCCCATCGTGCAAATCTTGTAAATGACTTCCTTCAAGATAACGACATTACTCGACTAGAGTGGCTAGCATGTTCTCCAGACATGAACCCTATTGAAATGCATGGGATGGCTTGAAAAGGGCTGTTTGTGGACAATGTGCCCTACCAACCACTCTGAGGGATCTACGCCGAATCGCAGTCGAGGAGTGGGACAATCTGGACCAACAGTCCTTGATGAACTTGTGGATAGTATGCCACAACGATTACAGACACGCATCAATGCAAGAGGATATGCTACTGGTTATTAGAGGTACCGGTGTGTACAGCAATCTGGACCACCACCTCTGAAGGTCTCGCTGTTGGTGGTACAACATGCAATGTGTGGTTTTCATGAACAATAAAAAGGAGGGAAATGATGCTTATGTTGATCTCTATTCCAATTTTCTGTACAGGATCTGGAACTCTCGGAACCGTTGTGATGCAAAACTTTTTTGATGTGTATAGTAACCTTGCGATTACTTTTTCTAGAACTCTGGTTCCCAACCTAAGGGTGATCACGCCCTTCTTCTTTTTCTTCTTCTTCCTGTCTTCCTTTAGTACCCCTCAGTCTACACTGAGGTTGACTCCCCATCTTTTCCTTTGGCGGCCTATATTTCTTTTACCAGTTGGTGACTTATTTGTTACGATTTAATAATCTTCCGTTTATACATCCACTCAATGTGTTCGTTCCATCCGTGCTTTCTCTTGCGTACCCATTCATTAATGGACTCCACATCCTTTTGTAATGCTTTCATTTCTCTCTTATCTCTCTGTCTTCCCTGTAATCCTTCGCAAAAATTTCACTTCCCTGGTTCCAAAAGTCTTCCACTTTTTGATGTTTCAGATCTTGTCTCATCTGTGTATGTCACAATTGGTCTCACTATGGTTTTACGTATTCTTGTTCCTGTATGTGGATGTGCTACTGGTTATTAGAGGTACCGGTGTGTACAGCAATCTGGACCACTACCTCTGGACGTTTGTATTTCCAAGAACATGGTATCATTTAAACACCCTGCCACTTTGTTAGCTTCAGCTGCTAGTTCTCTTACTTCCTTTTAGACATTTACACTGCTGGACAGTTCAATACCTATATATTTTAATTTCATTACCTGCTAAATAATTTTTCCATCTACTTCCACTTTATGTAGTTGGTTCCAAAGATGTCATATATTTGGTTTATTGAGTGGATATCATCGTATTTAGGTTTTTGCCTGCCACGTTAAATATATTTAAAAAATTATGCAGGTTATCTTTGCGTTTTCTAGCATAACTCCATCGTCAGCAAAAAATGACTTATTTCGTCGTCCTCCATTCTATAATAAGGACCAGCCAATACCTTCTTCACCACCGCATCCATGACTACATTAAAAAGTAGTGGGCTCAAAGAGTCACCTTGTCTAATAACACCGTTAACTGCTATGCAACCAGTTAACCTGGAACCAATTTTAGACTGGACGTAGTTGGTGGAATAGATGTCTTCAGTTGCTTATGTCAGAAGGAATCCCCCTAATGTACAGGAGTTTATTAATTCTCTTAATTGAATCCTACATAAAGCCTTCTGTAAATCAATAAAACAAAGATAAGCAGGTCTCTTTATTCACTGGACTTTTCTACACCCTGTCTGAGAATGAATATTGCAACTTTGCATGATTTCCCGGATCTAAACCATACTGCCCCTCTACAAATATTGTAATTTTTTATTTTTCTTTCTATTATTTTTGTTATGACCTTAAGAACTGGATTCATTAGAATTATCCCTCTACATTTGACGGATCTTTCTTGTCTCCTTTCTTGTACATGTGAACTGCAATACTAGTTCCCTATTCATCTGCAGTTTTACCACTAGTGATAACACTGTTAATTGCTTTGATTGTTCAAATAGCGGGCGTCACCCATATATCAGTAATTCGTAGGGAATTCCATCTATTCCTAGAAATTTCCTAATTTTTTAACAAACTTAGAGCTTCTATCTCTGCATGCGAAACACATCAGCGGTTACTTCTATGCTGTTCTCTCATCTCTCAACTTCTTCTGGTAACTTTTATCCCCGTAAAACTCTTATATATTTAATTCATGACTTCTCATTTATGTCATTCACTTCTAAAATTGTATTCAGTTCTTTCCTCAGCTCTCGTAGCATTCTCCAGATTGTAAAGCTGTGAGTACCGGGCGTGAGTCGTGCTTCGGTAGCTCAGTTGGTAGAGCACTTGCCCGCGAAAGGCAAAGGTCCCGAGTTCGAGTCTCGGTCGGGCACACAGTTTTAATCTGCCAGGAAGTTCCATATCAGCGCACACTCCGCTGCAGAGTGAAAATCTCATTCTGGAAACATCCCCCAGGCTGTGGCTAAGCCATGTCTCCGCAATATCCTTTCTTTCAGGAGTGCTAGTTCTGCAAGGTTCGCAGGAGAGCTTCTGTAAAGTTTGGAAGGTAGGAGACGAGGTACTGGCAGAAGTAAAGCTGTGAGTACCGGGCGTGAGCCGTGCTTCGGTAGCTCAGTTGGTAGAGCACTTGCCCGCGAAAGGCAAAGGTCCCGAGTTCGAGTCTCGGTCGGGCACACAGTTTTAATCTGCCAGGAAGTTTCGTATCAGCGCACACTCCGCTGCAGAGTGAAAATCTCATTCTGGAAACATTCTCCAGATTTGTTTCTCCCGTCCACAGACCTCCTGTTCCAAATTTTTAGAAAAGATTTCCCAGTGTTCCTTTTTAAATTGATTTACTGATGAGTTTGTCTTATTACGATATCTTTTGTACTCCCAAGATACTTGTGTTCTGATCGTTTTATATTTGAAATAGGCATATCCGTTTTTTAGAATTTTTTTCCTTTGTGAAACCATTGTGTTATGTTTGTTTCCCTCTCTTACCATACAACTCGCGTACCTAATGTCTCTTGAGCTGTTGGTTCAATACTTCCTCTGATTTTCTCACATCCCTGGTCTATTCTCGTAATCCTTTGTGATACATAAATTTTGCAGATTCATTCCGTAATGACTCCATATTAAATTCTTCTTCCTTTAAGTTTAGTTCTTTAGCAGTCGTATTTTTTCCTATATGCTCTCACACTCTTGTCAAGAGAGCGCTATCTTGGCAAAATTTAAGGTCCTAAATTCTAACACTTTCTGAGGATGGATATTTCTGTTTGTAACAAAGTAATTTATTGGAGATTTGTGAAATCTTTTGCTTTGGAAAGTGTATTTATACTGCTTACTGCTCTTTGTTGTGGCATAATGTATTATTTATTTAAATTCGTTGCTTAAACTTAAGTCGATCATAATGTACCCATTATCATTTAGAAAGTAGTCATTAAATCGTCGCTAAATCCAGGGATGACACTATTTCCATTACGATCATTAAAATTATTACACGACTTACCCTAAAGCTTATGTCTATTTTTCTCAGAATTCCGAACATCTAACACTATTTGACATTGTCGAACGCTTTTTCCAGGTCGATAAATCCTGCTTTCGTTACCAGACGCAATGTCAGAACTGCCTTTCTGGTACCTTTACTTTTCCTAAAGCCAAACTGATCGTCACATAATACATCCTCAATTTCCTTTTCTACTCTTCTGTGTATTATTTTTGTCAGCAACTTGGATGCAAGAGCTGTTAAGCTGATTGTGCCGAAATTCTCGCACTGTCGGCTCTTGCAATGTCTGAAATTGTGTGGATGATGTTTTCCGAAAGTCAGATGGTATATCCTGAAACTCATACATTCTACATATCAACGTTAATAGTCATTTAGTTGCTACTTGCCCCAAAGATTTTAAACCTTCTGATGGAATGCTATCAATCCTTTGTCTTATTTGATCATAAGTCTGCGAAAGGTCTTTTAAATTCTGACTTCTTACTGGATCACCTATCACTTCAATAACTACCCCTGTTTCTTTTACTATCACGTCCTCAGACAAATCTTCCCCTCATAGTGGTCTTCAATGTACTGTTTCACCTACCCGCTCTCTTCTCTGCATTTAACAATGAAATTCACATTGGTCTCTTAATGTTACCACCCTTGCTATTAACGTCTGCATTTTTCTGTACGCTGAGTAAGTCTTCCCACAATAATTTCTTTTTGGATTTCTTCGCATATTTCATGCAATTATTTCGCCTTAGCTTCCCTGCGTTACGTCATTACATCATTCCTAAGCGACTTATATTTGTGTATTCCTGTATTACTCTGAACATTTTTCTACTCCCTTCTTTCATCGATCAACTGAAGTATTTCTTCTGTTACCCATGGTTTCGTCACAGTTACCTTCTTTGTACCTATGTTTTTCCTTTCAACTTCTGTGATTGGCATTTTTAGAGATGTCCATTTCCCTGCAGCTGTAGTGCCTACTGACCTATTCGTAATCACAGTATCTGTAGCCTCAGAAAATTTCAAATATGTCTCTCCACTCCATAGTACTTCCGTATCCTACTTCTTTGTGTACTTGTTCTCCCCCTCTAGTCTCTTAAACCTCAGCCTACTCTTCATCACTACTAAATTGTGATCTGAGTCTGCATCCGCTCCTGCGTACGCCTTATAGTCTAGTATCTGTTTTCGGGATCTCTGCCTGACCATGATGTAATCTAAAATCTTTCCGTATCTTCCAGACTTTTCAAACAAGGGAAGGTCCCGATCGCATCCCCCTCAGGTTTAGTGGTATGATGGCTCAGAGGGCAGCCCGTCAAAAACTGAACACAGATCAAATACGAAAACAGGAAGAAAACTTACTGGATTACGAAAAAAAGCAAAATAAGAACGGTGAACGGTCCAAGCTTAAAAAGTACAACATCGACTAAAGTAAAAGAGCCACGGAGTCGTGGTTAAGTGGTCACGGTGTTCGACGGACGAACTGTGTTCAAAACTCCCTTGTGCCGCTTTTTAATTTTTTCCCCAACATCACGAACTATCCGTCCCGTCATTGAACTGTTTGTTCTTTTTCTGTGGTCCTGGCAGTTGTCATTCTATGCATTGGTTCTAGAATATGAGTCTTGTGGTAAGCATACATTCCTGTCGCAAGTAAATGTCATGAATAGTGAGAGAAGGCGAGATACCACATAGACTTCTTAGAGAAACGATAACAACAAATAAACGGGTGTGAACTACGTTACAACAAAGTAATTCTAGAGTCGAAACTTCTGACATGGAACCCCACTTCAAAAACGCGTTGACAGAGGGCAGAGAAACTGTGTGCTTGTGAAACCGTTGCGTTCATTAGTTGCAGCTTATGTGACAATATTTTCATCGTTTCCTTGGAAGTGATCACATTCACGCGTTGATAAGATATTCCTACCATACGACACACGTACTGTCACCAATCAATGACGTAGCCGCGCGGTTTTAGGCGTCTTGTCACGGTCTGCGCGCCCCCCCCCCACCCCCCACCCCCCCGCCCCTCCCGTCGGAGGTTCGGGTTCTCACTCGGGCATGGGTTTGCGTGTCGTCCTTAGCGTAAGTTGTTTAAGTTAGATTAAGTAGTGTGTAAACTTAGGGACCGATGACCTCAGCAGTTTGGTCCCATAAGACTTTACCACAAATTTCCAAAACCAATGACGTACATGACACACCAGACGTATTTTCGGGTAAAGGATTTGGTTGACTTGTATTGTCATCAAAGGTTTGCGGTTCCCATTCGAAAGCCACTTCCTTTCAGCTGCTAACAGAGTGGTTGTGCAGAATCAACTTCCATCATAGGTCCCATCTTTACACCTCGCTGTTGCAAACGGGCGTGACACTACGAGACAGGCACAAATTTGAATACCAGGAACAGCAAAAACAAAACAAAAAAAGTTAACACGAGATAACTTTGAACAGGGCTTGCCTGTTTTGTAGCCCAATTGTTGACCACTCTATCACGGCGCCATCGCTTTTGGGAGCTGCTCTATGTTGCTCTTCTTGTACTTGGACCGATTAGTAATTCTATTTTCCTTTTTTTTCACATTTCAGTACCCCTTCTTTCTGTTTTCATGCTTGATCTGTGTTCAGCTTTTGACCGGTTGCCTACTGGGCCCTCTTACCACTAGCTCTGAGAGGGGCGAGGTCGGGAGTTTCCCTTGCAAGTATACCTCCCCCTCTTGTGATTCTTGAACAAAGTACTCGCTACTACCAGTTTAAATTTATTGCACAACTCAATTAGTTTTTCTTCTCTCTCGTTCCTAATAATAAGCCCATAGTATCCATAACCCTTGCATCTAATTTTTCGTGTACATTCGCATTCCATTCCGCCATGGCTACTACATTTTCTTGTCCCTTTACTCAATGCATTACCCGTTCGATATCCTCATAGACTCACTCTATCCTTTCATCCTCAGCTTGCGTCGTCGGCACGTGTCGATGTTGATTTGTTGTCGATTCTGATTAGAACAACCCTATCACTGAACTGTTCACAGTAACATACTTTTTGCCCTGTCTCTCTATTCATTACGAATCCCATTCCCTTTATACCATTTTCTGCTGGTATTGATATTACCCTATACTCATCGGACCAGAAATCCTAGTCTTCTTTCCATTTCACTTCACTGACCCCTCACTGTATCTAGATTGAGCCACTGTAATTCCGTTTTCAAATTTTCTAGCTTCTCTGACAAGTTCAAAGTTTTGACATACCGCGCCTCGATTCGTATAACGTCATCCATTCGTTGGTTATTCAGTCTTTCTCCATTGTCACCTCCCGCTTGGCTGTCCCCTCCCGGAGATCCGAATGGGGGACTATTCCCGACTCATTTGCCAATGGAGAGGTCATCGTGACACTTTTTCGATCACAGGCCATATGTTTTGTGGATACACATTATGTGGCCTTAAAGCAGTGCTTTTCAATGCCTTCCGTACTCTCATTTACCCGTGGTTTTGTGGGCAGCGTCTTTAACTAGTAATTAAAATGCCCTCGCTCCCGAAGTCGAATCCCTCTCTGCTTGGGTTTTCAATAAAAATCGTCAGAAATTATGGCCTAACACGTCTGGCATAAGAAGTCACCCTCATTCCATAGCGCAGAATTTCAGGGCACTGTCTTGTCCTTGTAGTGGGAAGCTACACTTATAATGCGGAAGAATCATATGTCAGTGATTATGTAATCCAGCAATAATTAAATCTTTTCAAATACTGGTATTAACGTGTTACACAATGTACTGCTTGTGAAACTAATGCATGCACGACATTTTCCTCACATAATACACCCACCACAGTCATATTTGTTACTTTTGACCACGCGTGTCTAAAGGATTATCATGGGCTGAAAGTATCGTACTGAAAGAAACAATTCATCAATTTACATATGGAAGTAAAAGGTTCAGCAACCAAGATCACTAATTATAATTTTAATTTTGATGACCAGTCTCGGCAAATCTAAGTTGGCATAATTGGATCTCATGAAAATACAACTCAATACATCTCCATCATAAGCACAGTATATCGTGTCAAGTCGGCACCCGTTATTCCAGGAACACGAAGAAAGTGATACATCGGTATGTCAATAATAAAACAGCATTAACATAAAATATCATTTATATTGCACCGACTGGACAGGCTCATATTCGCCCAACAGATGAGCGCAACAAGCCATTTTATCACTACCTTTACGTTTTTGGAATGACGTGTCACGACTTGCACGGTATATTGTACGTGTGATGGACATGCATTGAGGTGTATTTGCGTAAGATCTGATGACGGTAGTTTACATTTGCTGAACCGGAAATCAAAAATAAAATTATAATTGGCGAGATTGGTTACTGTATCTATTACTTCTATATTTCATATTGTTATAGATCGCCTCCATACTTTAATGTTGTCAAACGCATATAATTCGTGAAATGTTCGTAAAATTCATAAATATATAGTTCAAGATATGAGAAGTTTGATTTTGTTGATAATTACGAGAAACTGTTCGTTAGAAACTACATAAATTTGTTTCACTTTAAAGCGCGCGCAATTTCTGATTATTCGACCGTTTCATTTACCACTCACAGGAGACGTGCCAATGAGAAATAAGATGTCAAGAAAGTAAAATCCATTTTAGTTTCAAAAAATGTTGAAATAAGTGATATTATAATGACTATATATACGCATGCAAAGGTTTGGAAACTGAAATACGAGGGCGTTGAGTAAGTAATGTAAACATTTTTTTCTCAGCCAGTTCCAACGGAAAAAGTATGGATTTTGCTGTGGGGCATCGTGGAATAATCTCTCTTCAGACCCTATAGTTACATGAAATTCCTATGAGTGACAACACAACAAACAGCCTTCAAAGCAGTAGCTGTAATGGAGAAACACAGGTCTGGCTTTGAGCCTCGTATGGCTGATAATTATAGGATCTTGAAGAACGTTTAAGGGGACCTGGCAGTGAACAAAACCACGGCGAGTCGTTGGGCGGGGCGTCTATCAATATCGAAACAGGGTCGCGCAAACCTGTCCGACCTCCCGCGAGCGGACGGCGGCACACAAACTGTGACTCCCACAATTCTGAACGTGCGGATAGTTTCATTCGAAGTGCTCGACGAATCATGATCGAACAATTCATTGCGCAACTGGTCGTCTCTGTCGGTAGTGTTGACACACTCTTCCACATGTTGGGGTATCTAAAAGTGTCTGCCCGCTGGGTTCCTAGGAACCTAATAGAAGACCAGTAAAGAGCAACCAATGACCATCTCTGTAGAACTGCTTGCGCTTACGAGGTTGACCGTAAAAATTTTTGTCGAATATCTTCAGAGTTGATTAAACGCGTGTTCATCACTTCCAACCGGAAACATAACGGCAGTCTATGGAGTGGCGCCACACTGCCTCACCTCCGAAAATATAAACTTGAAAGCCGCACCCCAACTGGTAATATCATGGTGACGGCCTTCTCGGACTCTGAAGGGGTTCTTCTGTTTCATGTCCTGCCTCCTGGTTTAACGATCAACCTTGAAGTGTATTTTGCTACCCTGAGGAAACTGAAGAAACGACTTCAGCGTGTTCGTCGCCACAAAAATGCAAACGCACTTCTCCATGACAAAGCAAGGAGTCACACAAGTCTGCTTTCTTCAGAGGAGATCACAAAACTACATTGGACCTTCCTCATCCACTCTACAGCCCGGATTTGGCATCCTTCCTACTACCGTCAGCTTGGCCCAATGAAGGCTGCTCTCTGTGAGAAGCACTACGTGGATACGCAGCAGAGGTGATCGTGTTGCGTAACCAGACACGACAAATACAGGTCCCGTACGACGATGACTGTAATGTGGCAAATCTCGTTCTTCTCCAAGACTCCGCACATTAATTCGTCCATCATGATAGAGTACGCCGAACTGGAACAATGGTCCCGTGTCGACACTGCGTGGTGCTTCGTATGTCGTCATACCGTCCGTGTGAGTACGAATCTCTGCACAAACAAACCCATTTCATTACTCAAGTGAAGTGAGTGTACGGTCCTGCACAGACCAGCGAACATTTGTCCTTTCGGGCACTAGTCACGTGAGGCCAAAGAGCCTCTGCGCGGCGTTGAGTACGAAGCTCCTGAAACCATAGATTTCCATTCTAGCATGACCGTCATGGGATCCCTACCAACGCGAACTGCAATATCGTGAAGCGATAATCCTCAATACAGACAGGTCATCATCTGGCATGAGCGTAACAACACAAGCTGGTAGGCGTTCTCTTTCTTATACGAAACATAACACAATCTTCCCTCGAACAATCAACATTCAAATGCTATTTCGGAATGAGGACGCTCTTCGTAATCATTAGGTGTACTCGGATAGAGAAGAGTTTGCTCCTAACTACTTCGTGCGGTTGTGCTACATGGGGATCACGTATATATCCGAGCATGCCGTCTTCCTGCCGTTGTAATTTCAGTGACCACCCGCGAGGTACAAACTTTCTCACGCCATTTCCACGGAAATTACACCATGGCACTCTTAGCCATTCGATCAAAACACTCCCAGCCAGACGTTGTGGCCGAGTGGTTCTAGGCGCTTCAGTCCGGAACCGCGCTGCTGCTGCGGTCGTAGGTTCGAATCCTGCCTAGGGAATGGATGTGTGTGATGTCCTTAGGTTAGTTATGTTTAAGTAGTTCTTAAGTCTAGGGGACTGACGACCTCAGATGTTTATAATCTCAAAAGACTAAATACAGTGCTCCGTCGTTCATCTGGCCTGTAAAACATAATAATTATATAGCATCGTGGCATCCTTCACTGTTGAAACAACGGTGTAAGTATTAAAATATATTATGTCATTGACACTGCGTGAGATCGGCGTCGACTTGCAAATCAAGAGTGGTGCTTTCTTCTCCGTAGTCCCAAGTTCTGTTTTGTGGCTATCCGCTCACCTCTGGCAGATTTTTATGCGCAATACAGGCCAGTTTGCACTGTTCTCGGTTTCGACTTGCTATTGAATGTCCCCTGAGACTTCACCGAGCATATTCTGAAGATGCAGTAAGGCTGTCATAGTAATGCGCCTAGAAATTTTAAGTGAATCTTTTACTTTACGATAGTTTCATTTCTATAAAATCCGATTGCTTCTCGTAGCTACAGCTTTTTCGCTTTTATTGTTTTCCTTACTTCCTTCGTCCTGATAATATTACTAAATTCTGTGCTTTACGTGTAATTCGTACCTCAAACACATGTTGAGATACGCCCAAAATTCAGAAAGCCAACGAAATTGTCGAGCTCCTCGTCGGATTTGGTCTTAGTCCTTCACTTAACCTGAAATACTGAACTTTCATTACCATTCTATAGAAAAACAGTAACTTTTCATTGTTTATACCATTGTACATGTAATTTCTATCACACACTGGAACCCAGTACCAACAAGCTAGTCCGGACTTATTTTACTGTATGCCCTAATTCATAAATAAAGTTATTCCATTAACAGTCAATTCAGACTTGTCAGTGACTGCTTAGCTGTTTTAATTAACATTGAACACGCAGATGCGAAATAAACGATTTAACAAAATGAATATTGACGTAATACGTGTGATTCGCAGAGCTTTGTGCGAGCGTCACGCCTGAGAATTAATTATCGAATTGTTTGAAGAACTGGTATTGGACTCATCAGCAGGATGCTAATTGACAGGTTTTAATGAAAGATTTTTTTTCTTTAATTTGTTACGTGCAATCAGCTTCAATTGTATTTCTGTTTTGACTTTCGCTCCTGATGAACGCCTCATTGGATTAACAGTACTTGATAGAGTAAAATGATAACACTTTCTGACATTTTGTGAGATTGGGATGTCGAGCTACAACTAAGAAATAGGCACCTATCGTTGAAAGAGAATGTCGACTCCAGTCGGTGTTGATATTCGTCCAATGAAATTAAAGATACTGACAGATTTTTTAAAATTTATTTGTCAATGTTGGTTAAAAATTATACAAGATAACTTGGCTTTCTTTTATATGTGCCGTCCTAGTGCATGAAAACACATTCTTAAGCGGCTGGTTTCATTAGAAGGACATGTCAGATAGACTTTTTTTCTTCTAAGAATTTACTGTTGTTTCCATTTGCCTAGTACACACTGCAAGTCGAAACTTGGAGACGTAACTTACTCTGTTTTTTGATGAGAACGTGGGACCCGCCAGTCCTAGTAAATACCGTATAAGCGAATCTAATCTCAACTGATACCTATGGCAAACGTATTGAGAAATGAAGTGAGTGTATATTCTTAGCGGCGGTGACGAATTTGTCTTAAGTACTGCAAGAAAACAGGGATTTTCAACGAAATCAAAAACACTCTGTTGATGAGAAAAGTAGGCCTAAGAAGGAAAACAGAGGGAAAACTACGTTCCTTTTCGTCGACCACCAATACGACCGAAGTATCGAGGCGTACGTGGTACCGTAAATTAAGTCTACCTTCAAAACAGTAGATCATAAATTTGTTGAGTACCTTTTATAGTTTGTGTAACCTGTAGCATTCCGAGGCCAGACATCAGTCGTTTAGAATCAGTACACCATTTTCAACCACACCAAAATGTTAATACATTTTTACAACAATATACAAATCATCAGATTCGCTCTGTACTGAATAGGTAGTGCGAACAACTGTAAAAGTCGTTGCTCGTATTTTATAAATTGTCGGTGTCCAAGGCTCATTACGTAAATTTTCGTCAATTTTGAAGGAATAATTAGGACTGAGAAGAACTTTATTCACGAATTTTCTGCCTTTTGAGCTGGACCCACATTCCACTTACTGTTGTGGTCGATCATTTCTTCCTTCAGGTTTTTGTATGTACATTCATTGAGGAGACAGTCCAGGATGTGTGTCTTGTTTCGCCCTTGCCTTCTTTCCACGATGTTTAAAAGTGGATATCTCATCTAATTTGTGTTCATATGTCCACTTACATCTAGCAGATGCCATTCTTCTCCCCCACTTCCCAGCAACTCTTTCGACAACACTATGTGTACACACTCGAAGTTCCTACGTTTTCCATCAAAACCAAATTTCGAAAGTTCCCTCATTGCTTAACATTTGCCAGCGCACAGTAGGACGCTTCAGAATCCTCTTTCCAGACTCGTCGGAGAAAAGCGAGTTTTGCTAGTTATTCAAGTTTGTATGTTTGTGCTATATTGTTACTGATATTATTATATTACCAGCACCACAGGGAAATTTTTCGGAACATTATTCGAGTAGAGGCTGATTAGGGGACAAGTACTGCATTAGGGTTGCATTTCCCCTACAAAAAATTCCCCAACGTCTTGAGCGACAAACAGACGTACAGCAATCTAAGCTGCCAAACTACTTTGTCAGACCATTTAAAAGTCTAGTATAAGACTCTGAACACCTAGGACAAACAATGGGGCAACAGGCTTCTCTGGAAGGCACTGTCCTCATCTGCTAGCGACATACCTAGGACGAAAAGATTTCCGCCGGCTGTATGACAAAATGAGGAATGAAACTGAAAACCCCTATATTCTTTCGTCACTTAAGACAAATTTAGAACGCGCTGTGCAGCGCACAGTCTTATCTCTGCCACGAAGAATATCTGGACACTTGATTCTTCGAACGTGATGATGTGACAAAAGCCACATGACCAGGGAAGGAGGATCCGGAGGTCTCACGCGCCAAAGGCAGACCTGAGATACCAAACAAGCTGTCTTGTCATATACTGCCCACCTCGGTTGCTGTGATAATTGGTGGCTCTCAGCCCTGAGAGTGAGCTCATTTAAATCCCAGTGTTGGAGAAACTTTCACCCTCAGGGTAACAGAAACTGCAATTCCAAGCAAAAGGAACGTCATCCCGTTAAATTGGCCAGAGATTTTCTAAATGCTTGGATATTTAAATTATCAGCTGGCATTTAACCCTTTTATGGTGATAAACTGTTAGCATCCCAGTGAGATGTTATGACAAGAGTGCTGCGGCTCGGAAGTTGTGGGTGCTGTCTGCCTACCTCACTTACGACTTCATCATCGAAAGGTAGACGAGATAGTGCAATGTTCGCTACACGCTAACTTAAAAAAAATTACTACATTTTAGTATGCAAAAGACTGGTACTGATTCCATGTCTCGTTCCAGTCGTTGGTCGAGTCCTCGCCAAAGCACATTGTCGGTGAAGATTCACATGATTTGATGACCAGACTTTGGAGGTAAGGCAACGAATTTTCTCACGGCAGGCTAGGGGCGCTACATCGTTCCTTTCTGCATTCTGAGTACCGGAAGACGAATTCGGCACACATGGCAGTTCTATATGGGTCAGTCGGCAGCTTCTTTCATAGGAGAAAACAGCATTTTTAGCCGAAATGAATTGCCAAGGGCTTACTAGAGACGCTTCTGCGAAAAGCTGCACCCATGGGCCCGGCCTCTTACCACCAGAGCCTTTGTTACGGACCTCCAGTTGTCACAACGGAACGGCTATGCGGCCACTCAGCCTGTTCACTACTAACCTTCCTCCATTGCTAGCCAGCCTTGTGTTTCCCTGAAAGATAATTATAACTGAGCAAGTAAAAAGATAAACCGCACAGCGGCCTTGCGACTTCTGTGTCATACCAATACTCAAAAAAGGATTTACAGACCCACATTACTAACGTCGATTAGCGGTAGGATTTTGGAACATATACTGTGCTCCAACACTATGAATTACCTTTAAGGAAACTATTTATTGACTAACAGCAAACAGGGATTCTGAAAATATCATTCTTGTGAAACAAAACTACCTCTTTATTCTCTAGAAGTAATGAGTGCTATCGTCAGGGGACGTCAAATTGATTCCATATTTTTAAATTACCAGAAGGCTTTTCACACTGTTCCTCATACGCCTACTAATCAAATGGCGCGCCTATGGATTATCGCCTCAGCTGTGTGACTGGATTCGTGATTTACTGTCAGAAAGGTCACAGCACACCGGAAAGTCATCCAGTAAACCACAAGTAATATCTGGCGTTTCCCAAGTAATTATCATAGATCCTCTACCGGTACTGATCTACGTGAACGATTTGGGAGACAATCTGAGCAGCCCTCTTAGATTGTTTGTAGGTGATGCTGTCATTTAACATATTGTAAAATCATCAGATGATCAAAACGATTTGCCAAATGATTTGTACAAGGTATCTGTATTGGACAAAAAGCGGAAATTGACCCTAAATAGAGAAAAGTCTGCAGTCACCAACATGAATACTAAAGGGAATGAACCGCTAAATGTCGGTTACACAACAAATTACGCAAATTGAAAGGGTGTAAACTCAGCTAAATACTTAGGGATTACAATTACAAATAACTTAAATACGAACGATCGTATAGGTAATATTGCTTGGAAAACAAACCAAAGACTACGATTTATCGGCAGAACACTTTGAAAATGTAATAGTCCTACTAAAGAGGCTGCTTACACTAGGTTTGTATGCCCTCTTTTGGAGTACTTCCGTGCAGTGTGAGATCCGCATGAGGTAGGATTGACAGGGGACATGGAAAACGTTCAGGGCAGCTCGTTTCCTAATATGGCAAATAGACGAAAGAGTGATACACGAATTGAGGTTGCCGTCATGAAAAGAAAGGAGTTTTCCACTGCTTCAGAACCTTCTCGTGAAGTTTCAATCACCAACTCTCTCCTCAGAGTGTGAAAATATTTTGTTGCCTCCTACACACATAGGAAGACACGATCATCATAGTAAAATAAATCAGTGCTCGCACGAGAACAAGTAAGTGCTCGTCTTTCCCGAGCGCTATTCGAAAGGGGAACGGGAGAGAGGTAGTTTGAACGTGATTCGATGAACCCTCAGCCAGGCGCTTAATTGTGAATTGTAATTATGTAGATGTAGTTGTAGATGTAGATGTAGAAGCATATCAGTGCAGCCGCACAAAGTAGTAATCCATCTATATTCTATATGTATACAAATATTACGCAACGCGTTTTTCATTCGGAAAACGCAATTTAATTTTAATTATTTGTCAGTAAAGTGTGTTATGTCTCGTGTTGGATGGAAATGTCTACCACCTAGTATTCGAATCCGACAGCGGCACAATGGTGGATGCATCGAGACTGCGATTTATCGCTGTGGGGAGAAATAGTTGCAGACTTTCCTTTCACCATACTAAGAATTAGAGTCCTGGTTGAAATTCCAAACCTGTCCGCAGGAATCTCATGGATCGAGTGCATTAGACAGTATACTTTGAAGATATTAATATTTACTACCTACATTAGACTATGTTTAATTTCACCTTTCTCAGCATCCTAGGTCCTTGACCCATTTCGCGGTAAACTTCTCATTTCTCCACCCAGTATTAAACATTCCAGTCGCAATGCTGAATTACTTGCTGAAAGGTGCCAATAAAGCTGTCATGTTTAGGTGACATTGATAAATGTTAACTCTAATCTCCTTCCTATTTTCTATCGTAAACGCTTCCACAGGAGGCAAGTAAGGCACGAATGCCGATTAACCACCACAAGATACTGCGGGAGCAGAATCAGGTCACAACAACAGCTCCAGTGTGGTTCACAAATATGGGCCAATAAAATACGATATTAAGTTATGAACATCTTCGGCTCCCTTCGTCCCTCTTCCAACCATTATGAAAAATTTCATTTATGTTCCAATAAACGTATTACAGCGCCAGGAGCGAAATTAAGATTCCTCTAAAGCTAAAAAAGTTAAGTGATGTGCATGTCTGTACGACATTCTAGAGATTCAACAATCGTCAATACAGTTCAATGTAACTTTATTAAAAATGTAGTGGACCGTTTTGAACTTTGTTCTTTCTTCTTCTATAACCGAAGCTGAAAGGTATAAGTTACAATCTCCGACACCAGTACTATTGTAGGTTTATTTTGTATGATTAGGTACGTGCTGCATATTAACACGATTGTTGAGCTTTGAAACATCCAGCGTTTAAAATAATTTGCTTTCTTTTGCCATCTACAGTATTTCAAAAGAACTTAAATCTGACGAGCCACCATTAACGAATTGGTCAGTGATTTATCTGACGACGAAAGAAGTTAACGCTAGCAACTCTATCGTTAATCATTCAGTTATTAAAGTCGAATCTGCATCATTTGGTAACGTTATCCGTTTTACGTTTAACAGAAACACGTGTCGTACAGTGAACTTTCAAGTTACCCGTGTCATTAGATAGGTCATACAGGAAAGGTCGGTATCAAAGCAGTACGAACATTTTAGGTTAGGCTTTCCGTAACTGTTTTTTTTTTTTTTTTCGAATTCTTCTCCTGTGCCAACCTCTTCATCTCAGAGTGGGACTTGCAACCTATGTTCTCAATGACTTGCTATGTATTCCAGTCTCTGTCTTCCTCTACATTTTTATCCTCTACAGCTCCCTCTACTACCATGGAAGTCATTCCCTAATGTCTTAACACGTGTTCTATCATCCTGTCCATTCTTCTTCTCAGTGCTTTCTACATATTCCTTTCCTCGCCGATTCTGCGCAGGAAATCATTATCCCTTACCTTATCACACAACCTAATTTTCAACATTCGTCTGTAGCACTATAGCCGGCCATTGTGGCCGAGCGGTTCTAGGCGCTACAGTCTGGAACCGCGCGAATCCTGCCTCGGGCATGGATGTGTGTGATGTCGTTAGGTTAGTTAGGTTTAAGTAGTTCTAAGTTCTAGGGGACTGATGACCACAGAAGTTAAGTCCCATAGTGCTCAGAGCCATTTGAACCATTTTTTCTAGCACCACACCTCAAGTGCTTCGTTTCTCTTCTGTTCCGGTTTTCTCACAGTCCATCTTTCACTACCATACAATGTTGTGCTCCAGACGAACATTGTCAGAAATTTCTTTCTCAAATAAAGACCTAGTAATCTTCTGTTGGCAGGAATGTCCTTTTTGTAGTGCTAGTCGGCTTATGATGTTCTCTGTGCTCCGTCCGTCATTGGTTATTTTGCTGCCTAGATATTAGAATTCCTAAACTGCATCTACTTCGTGACCATCAATCCTAATGTTTAGTTTTTCGCTGTTCTCATTTCTGCTACTTCTAATTATTTTCGCCTTCTTAGATTTACTCTCAATCCATGTTCTGTACTCATTTGACTGTTCATTCCATTCAACAGATGACGTAATTATTCCTCACTTTCACTGAGGATAGCAATGTCGTTAGAGGATCATATCATTCATATCCTTTTCCCTATAATTTTAATTCCACTCCAGAACTTTTCTTTTATTTCCTTCATTACTTCTTCGATGTGTAGATCGAACAGTAGGGGAAAGACAACATCTCTGTCTTACGCACTTTTTAATACGAGCACTTCGTTCTTGTTATTCCGCTTTGATTGTTCCCTCTTGGCTATTGTAGATGCTTTACGTTACCCATCTCTCCATACAGTTTACCGCTCTTTTCCTCAGAATTTCGATCATCTTGCACCATTTGACACTGTCGAACACTTTTTCCAAATCGAAAAATGCTATTAACGTGTCTTGATTTTTCTTCAGCCTTGCTTCCGTTATCACTTATTTGCATCGAATAAAATTGTACGTTTACTATTGCCAACCATTGCTTTTTTTTTATATCCACAACGCATTGAAAGGCTTAAACGTCCATCATCAAATGGATTTATACGTATTAATAAAACATATAAATCCACCTGATGATCGAGGTTTAAGCCTTTGAAACGCGTTGTGGATATAAATAAACAGTGACTGGTTAGAGTAAATTTGTTTCGTTCCCTAAAAGCAAATAATAAGGATGTAATTCCACAAGCCGTAGTTAACGTAATTAACAGTTATGTACGTTATGATTTATGCAAGCTAATACGAAATAGAAGACACTGTCAGACTGAAATTAATTTAAAATGTATAAACGGATATCTTCCTCAATTCATTCATGACGCATTGTCAAAAATAAATAAAACAAACTGGATATTCTCTTGGAAAGAGTTAGTTCAGAGGCATGGAAAACAGCCAAGCAAAATTTTATGGAAATTGATTACAAATACACTAATATCCAGTAAAACTACAACACTAGGGAGGATAGCATAAAAAATTTTATTTACTGAGCGCATAGAATATAGTATGATGACGAATGATTTAATTTCTTTATGATTTGGGAGTAAACAGGATGCGAAATTCAGTACACAGAGATATGATGTTAGGCAATAAATGGTCCTATCCGTATCGGCATTGATTCGAGCTGAGCAGCCCATCTCCGGAAGTCCTCGATGGGCGAGAGAACTGAAGTCTGAGCTGGTCAGGATAAGAGTCAAACACAGTCTGTATCAAGGTCCTGATATTCCACGGAGACCACTCGCCGTGTACGGGGATAATGCCATTGGTCTGAGCAAAGCAAAACTATGGCTCTCGTTTTAAGGAGACTCGTTCTGACATTGATGCCTCTCCACGTTCAGGAAGACCTTCATGGTTTGATAAAGGTTCTTTAAATGCATTAATCCATAATGATCCGTGTCAGTGTACTCGAGGACCGGCAAATGAGATGAACTGTGATCCCTCCCTCGTGCGACATTTTCATGCAATGGGGAAGCTTCAAAAATCGGGTGTATTGCTACCGCACGCTCTAAGCGAAAATCAAGAAAATCAGCGTGTGGCCATACGTGCATTTCTGCGTCTTCGTCATCAATTGGCTTGTGAACAACACCGACCATTCCGTCACCTGTGTTGTTACTGCTGACGATCAATAGTGTCTCTATGTTAACATTTGAAAAAGAAGGGAATAGTTGAGACCGAACAAAGCAGGAACACCCAGTACAAAGACCCGCAAGCATCCACAAAGAAATAATGTTGTGCATCTGGTGGAACACCGATGGTGGTGTGTACTACGAATTCCTTCCTCGAGGTGTAACCACCGCTGCTGACATTTATTTGTAACAACAGACACACCTTGCACAAGCAATCCAGGTACAACGACCGGGAAGGCTGCATGATGTGGTGCTGCTCCACGATAACGTCCCATGCTTTCTGCTAGAGTGAAAGAAAGCACTATATAGGAATTGGATTGTTAAGTCATTTCGCACCCACCTTGTTCACCTGATCTGGCGCCCTTCACCTTTCCCGCTCCCTATCGAACAACTTTCAAGGCACCTCCTTTCTGGATAAAAATACGCACCGAACATGGCTCACATGGAATTGATGGCATTTCCAACATAGTACTAAAAGCTTGTTCCCAACAAATAAGTAAGATTCTCAGCCTCATATGTAGTAGCTCACTGAAACAGGGAGCATTTCCAGATAGACTGAAATATGCTATTGTTAAACCATTGCATGAAAAAGGGGATAAATCTGATGCTAACAACTACCGCCCAGTCTCAATTTGACAGCTTTAGCCAAAATTCTTGAAAATGTAATGTATTCAAGAGTAGCATCACATATTTGTAAACATGAAGTACTAACAAAATGTCAATTTGGTTTTCAGAAAGGCTTTTCAACAGATAATGCTATATGTTGTGTTGGCAGAAGAACCAACACCGTGTTACAAGAGGAGGCCGAAAAGTACGCGTTTTAGCTCACGCAGAGTGACGTGAGGAGGGACGAACTATACTGACGTGAGGTCTGGAACATGATAAGGGATGAGAATTCAGAAAGCGGACTTAATTAGTTTCATACTTAACTTTAATCCATTAATGATGAACGTCGCTTTTGACGCTACATGATTCACAATATTGTCTGTTCAGAATTCATTCTAATTACTGAATATGGCGCCTTCCTAGGTCGTAGCAAAATACGTAGCTGAAGGCTATGCTAAACTATCGTCTCTGCAAATGAGAGCGATGTAGTCAGTGAACCATCGCTAGCGAAGTCGGCTGTACAACTGGGGTCGAGTGCTAGGAAGTCTCTCTAGACTAGACCTGCCGTATGGTGGCGCTCGGTCTGCAATCACTGACAGTGGCGACACGCGGGTCCGACATATACTAACAGACCGCGGCCGATTTAAAGGCTACCACCTAGCAAGTGTGGTGTCTGGCGGTGACACCACACTATATATGCTTTCACTGATCAAATATTAAATTCAGTGAATAACCGAACATCACCCATTGAGATATTTTGTGATCTCTCAAAGGCTTTTGATTGTGTGAATCATGAAATTCTTCTAGATAAGCTTAAGTATTGTGGTATGAGTGGGACAGTGCCCAAATGGTTTAATTCATACTTAACTGGAAGGATGCAGAAGGTTGAAATTAACAGTACAAATAGTCTACAAAAACCAGCAGAGTCCTCTAACTGGGGTGTATCAAGAATGGTGTCCCACAGGGTTCAGTCTTGGGTCCCTTATTGTTATTAATATATATTAACGACTTGCCACTCTGTATTCATGAAGATACAAAGTTAGTTCTTTTTGCTGATGATTCAAGTATGGTAATCACACGCAAGAAGCAAGAATCAGCTGAGGAAATTGCAAATAATGTCTTTCAGGAAAGTATTAAGTGGTTCTCTGCAAATGGACTCTCACTAAATTTTGAGAAAACACGGTTTACACAATTCTGTTGAGTAAATGGCATAACACCAAATTAGACTGTGAACGGAAGTCTGTTGATTAGATAGAATACTCAAAATTTCTGGGTGTGTGCATTGATGAGAAATTGAATTGGAAGGAACACATCGATGATCTGTTGATACGGTTAGGTTCAGCTACTTATGCTATTAGGGTTACTGCAAATTTTGGTGATAAACATAACAGTAAATTAGCCTACTATGCCTATTTTCATTCACTGCTTTCATATGGCATAATATTTTGAAGTAATTCATCATTAAGAGAGAAAGTATTCATTGCACAAAAGCATGTAATGAGAATAACTGCTGGAGCCCACCCAAGATCACCTTGCAGATATTTATTTAAGGAACTCGGGATATTCACAGTACATTCACAATACATATATTCACTTATGAAATTTATCATTAATAACTCATCCCAACTCAAAAATAACAGCGAAGTGCATAGCTTCAACCATGAAGGTCAACTTTAGCACAGAAAGGGGTGAATTACACTGCCACAAAAGTCTTTGGTCATATGCCAAATCGTATTAAAAGTCTGACAGACAGTCAAACAACATTTAAAAAGCAAATTAAAAGAATTTCTGAATGACAACTCCTTCTACTCAGTAGGTGAATCCTTAGGTAGCAAGTAGTAAGTGTAAAAAAATTAATTAGTTCATTAATTGTTTTGTATAAAGAAAACTTATGTTAAAGTGACACGTTCCACATCATTACGAAATGACGTACTCATGATCCATGGAACAAGGATTAATGTATGTATGTACGAGTTCCTCGCCTCAAAATCACATGTCGCTGAATCGAAAAGTTGCCCCAGCGTTTCCAGACTGTTGTAAATAGTGAAGGAGAATATATTGGCTCTGAGCACTATGCGACTTAACTTCTGAGGTCATTAGTCGCCTAGAACTTGGAACTAATTAAACCTAACAAACCGAAGGACATCACACACGTCCATGCCCGAGGCAGGATTCGAACCTGCGACCGTAGCGGTCGATCGGTTCCAGACTGTAGCGCCTAAAACCGCACGGCCACTCCGGCCGGCAAGGAGAATATATTATTGAAGACTGAAGTCTCTGTTATCTGAATCTGTTGTGTTTATTAAACACATGGCAAAACGTTTCCAACTCTTTCGCGAATACAATATATACTAGGCTACAACCAAAATGTCTTTTGTACAGTTTGTAATGAAATGAAATGACAAAAAACAGTCGAGATAACTTCCTAGGTGATAACCATAAGCAAAGATTAATGTAAGTGTAAATAAATGTAAGCGTCTGTGTGGGTGGTTACCTCGCAGCAAACGAGCCCATTTCTTGACTCAAAGTACGTGAAGTGGCTGTATGATCTTGCACGGACAGGCGAACATTATAGCAGTCAAGTATGACTCAAGCCGTGCCGGGCCTTTGAGATGCTACATAACGTTCATTATGGCTATTCTGAACTCGCCGGCTCAATACTCGGATGATGGTTGTGGCATCCCGATTACTGGAAGATAAGAAAGACCAACTCACTGGTAGACGTTCCTCCTTCTGAAGCAAGGAATGCCACAATCTTCTCACAAACAACCGAAATGTAAGAGTCTCCAGAGTCGAAAAAGTTGTGAAGATGGCTGTATAGAGTTTTAAGCCGCGGTCAGCCGCGCATAGGGTAAGCATTGGGACACTGTTGCTGCTGGCGCCGCTGAGTTCCTGGAACTGCTGGGACGCCGAGATAGATGGTCCGCGAGGGCTGTCCGGAAAGAGTTTGCATGTCGGCCTTGGCCCCCGGTAAGTCTGAGTAATGGCTCCTTTCGGCCCCGCGGGACCTGCCTGAGTTATGGGGCAAGTAGCGCCGTGTGCCTCTTGCCAGAAACAAATAAGAATTCCTATAAACTTCACGGGACAAAGAAATTTCTGCGTTCCACACTTCTCTCATACATTTCTGTGAAACAATTTCCTGTACGTAATTTCATCTTTTTCGTTACCAGTCCATACCGTGCTCTGACGCATAACTGCTGTTATCATGGTGTTCAGTCAGAAGACTGGTTTATTGCATCTCTTCACACTGGCCCTACCTGTGGCAGCCTCTTTGTCTCCGAATAACAACTGCAGCTTACATCCTTCTGAATCTGCTTGCTGCATTCATCTCTTGATCTCCCTCTAGGATTATCCCCCCCCCCACCCCCACCCCCCACACACACACTGTCCTGTGATCCCTTGATGTCTCAAGTATGTCCTGTCAACCGATCCCATCGTCTAGTTAGATTGTGCCATAAATTTCTTTTCTCCCCAATTCTATTCAGAGCCTCCACATTAGTTGCTTTACTACACATCTAATCTTCAGCATTCTTCTGGAACACCACTTTTCAAAAGCTGCTATTCTCTTCTTTTTTCTAAACCGTTTATCGTCCATGTTTCACTTCCATACATGGCTACACTCTATACATACACTTTCTGAAAAGACTGCCTAACACTTAAACCTATATTCCACATTAACAAATTTCTTTTCTTCAGAAACGCTTTTCTTGCAATTCCTAATCTTAATTTTATATAATTTCTACTTCGGCCGTCATCAGTTATTTTGTTGCCCACATAGCAAAACGAATCTCTTTTTCCTAATTCCGTCGACGTAACCTGATGTGATTCGACTACATTCCACTACCCTCGCTTTACTTCTGTTGCCGCTCATCTTATAACCTCTCTTCAATAAACTATCCATTCCGTCCATTGCACTTCCAAGTCCTTTGGTGACTCTGACGGAATTACGTATCATCAGCAAATCTCGCTTCTCCCTAAACGTTGATTCCTTCTCCTAAATTCCCTTTGGTAACGTTGATTCCTTCTCCTAAATTCCCTTTGGTTTCCTCTACTGCTTGCTCAGTGTGAATAGTGAATAACATCGGAGACATGCTACAAACCAGGATCACTCCCTATTCGTCTACTGCTTCAGTTTCATGTACTTGGATTCTTAAAACTCCCGTCTGTTTTTTGTACAACCTATACAAATTTTCGCTCAAAATATTTTATTGCTATTACCTTCAGAATTTCAAATAGTGGATTCTACTCAATATGGCCAAACGCTTTCTCCAAGTCAGCAGATGCTATGAACGTTGATTTTCCATCCTTGTACCTGAATTTCAAGAACACTGGAGCACGATGGTGTCAGTGGTTGACTGTTTTCGGTAAATATCAAAAACGAAAGTGCTGACACTTAATAAGATTAAAAGGTCAAGGTAAGGAAGTGTGCCGTTAACACTGTGTTCGACTGTAAACTGAATACCGTACTGTTGCAAATTCAAGTGGGCAAGCAGGGAACCGCAAAACTCTTTGTTACCTTTACATGTTAAGAGAATGTGAGCAACGTAACTAAGCCAACAAATGATTTCTTCACAGTATAATAGGCGTTGTCGCACAAAATCGTGTTAAAACTAAGATAGAAAAATGTTTGCCAGACAGTAAGACAATGGAGAACACATTGCTAGTCCTTGTTTTTAAATAAATAAAAAAAAATCAGCAAACTTGAAGTACTATCAAGAACACATCCTAACAATATAAACGTAGGCTTCTGCGGCCATTGTAACAGTCAATAAAATTTTTCTGGGTTTGTGACCGCATTGTCTATATGTAAAACTACCGACGTTTCGATTACTGTTTCAAGTGATTTTGTTCAGGGTGTTTATGTTTACAAAAACAAAACAAAAAACATTCTGAAAAAGATCAATTGCCACAATGTGACCGAAACGTCAGTAGTTTTACGTATTGACAATGCTGTCACTAATCCAGAAATATTGTATTGAGAATTACTGAGAAGTTCATATTTAATTATTTCATCAATTGGAAGATTGCTGTGAATGTGCAGATTATCAGCAGTAATATTTTAGACTACCCTTTGGTGCATAGGTACATACGCTTTTAATTAAAGATGATATGTTGGTGTCAGTGGCAATGTTCAAGTCGTTTAGTATGGAAATCAGATGAGCTCTTGCGTAATGAAAAAACTAGATGAGTGTATATGATACCTGTTGATGTAATTGGATATCGGCTTTTCTGCCTGCACCATTTCTGGCGTTGACGATGTGCCCCGCCGGAAGACCTGTCTTACGCAACCTAATAACCTCTCTTAATCTGGTTGCTTATGGGTTCATACGTATGGGAGATCTCCATGAAAAGATGTGGCAAGGTATGAAGTTGACTTTACGTATTTCTTCAGCTGGGCCAAAAACTTTAAAGTAGGATCGAATCTATAAGTAGTACCATCGAAAAATCCTGTCCTTTGGCTATGTATTCATCCCATTTCATAATAATCCTGGTTTTACCCTATCTGCCCCAATTGTGATCATCTAGTTTTTTTTATTAACTGTGTGATGAGCTGCGTTTTCCGAAATTGACTCCGGATAGCCATGTGAACCAACCACTTGCATTGAAGGTGTCTCCGTATTACTTTACGAAATTTAATGTCCATTATATTCCATTGGGCAGATGAACGTAGAACGCTATCGATGGCAGCTAAGGAGGGAGCTACGGAATAATCAATCTGTTGTCGGGATAACGGCTTAGTGATATTATGTGATACTCCTTTCCCAAGTAGCCGTGTTTCATCAGCGTTGAACCTAATATCAGTTAGGTTGCTACCAAAAGGGCCAGATTTAACGCACTTTGATGAGTACTGGAAGGACAGGATCCCTTCATCGTTAGTGTAGCTTGTGTAGTCTCTTCTAATGAAACAGCGGTAGTCTATCTATTGACACAGTCATTTACATGCTCACGTACTGCATCAAAGGACCTCATATTAATAGTACCAGCTAACTGTAAGTGTGCCTTATATAGAGAATTACTAGTTCTGTATTTTTTCGCTTATAACTCGCGGATTTCTATACGTAAACGAAATGTCATAATACGCTTGTCTGAACGAGTTGACATGTGAGAACACTTATTCAGCCTACTCACAATGCAATCTGGGAAAATATAGTCCACTAATCATGATATGTTGAATCGGGCATTCATAAAAAATTAAGTAATATAGTAATAACATTTAAAAACTTCTAAGCTGTCTTTCTAGCCACGCTATGGAACTCTTTACAAAGCCAGATCATGCAATAAACCACAGCTATTGCAGATAATGAAAAGTCTGCTGTTCCTGAATCACATGTTTGTCTAGTTCCTCAACAGATACGCCTCCGTTGTGGTTGCTCCGACGATACGGTTACCTGTTATAACATTCTGCGTGGTTTCTGCTTGTTCTAAATCGTGTCTCCCCCCATTTTCGTGCAACGACGCTCTGAGCGTGTTTTTTAGGGAATTGACTCGTTTCAACCTGGGACCTGTTGCTGGCAAGGAGACGCCAGACCACACGTGACATGTAGAGTTCAGAAGAGTTCAGTGAGACTAGCGATGATATAACCAAATACTTCATGATTTCAGCGTCAGCTCCACTGCACTCCCTGTAAAAGAATCATAATACTAACTGAATTTAGTGGAAGGGGTTCAAGGCTTCCTATTTTTAGTTAGCTGGTAAAATAAAGTCGAAGAAGCAGTTAAGTTTACCATTGGAAATTTTATTCTACTCACAAAACATTGTTTATAAATTGCACTATTGATAAAACGAAATGTTTTAATACAGGATGATAAAAACCAGCTGCGTTCAACAAAAATGTGAACGAATATTCCCTGAATGGGTTTCCAAGTTCTACAATGGATCGAAGGATGACCTATGCCATATCACATCTATAATCTAGGTTTAAATTACGTTTCACAAAAAAGAAAACTATCAAAATGGTCTACAGTGACCCTCAATTATCTTTAATTACTTATCTAACTTGTCGTAAATTACAGTGGCTGATGTGGCTTCTCAATAATTATATAACAGAAAAATCATCGCGTTTCAGGTATTAACTTACGTAGCAAATGTGAATACCATGAGCTTCAATTGACGATCGACACTAGTATTACGTAAAAAGCTGATGTAACAGATGAGACTTCTGCAGTTCTGAGTGAAGCCTTATGCGCTCAAAAATGCGGCATCGCGTGCGTTCATTACCTTGTCGGTGTTCGTCAGGGGGCGGCAGGCAGCACAGCTCCATACAGCTCGCCGTCTCGGAAGCAACTCCCTCCAAACTTCTCCTTACTACAATTTACCGAAGTTGGTTTAAAAAAAATTATTTGGCTGTGTTTTCATCTGACCAATCAGGGTCTCAATGTTAACCTTAAGCTCCGCCTACAAAAATTCTGTCTATCCAATGAGAAACGTTATACTTTTCGTGGTGGGGCAATGTTTTTAACGGTTGCCACGCGAAAAAGTCTCACGCTAAAACTTGCGGCAGGTGTGGCCCTTGTATTGTTATCGTAAGATCTATACTGTTATTCTGGAGGGCTATAGCATTTAACATGGGCTGGGGGGGTGGTCCTGTCGGTTAGCTGGCAACGTGGGTGTCCGTCCCTTATCGTAGGGCCTTCTAGCTTAACACGGTTCTGCTCTCGGCTTCTGTTCTCGTTTCTCCCCTCGGAACTGCATCTGTCTCACGGTGGGAAGGTATGACATGCATTTAGGCATTTTTGTGTTAGTCTGTGGTATTCCATTTGCTCACTCGTAACTCTTGGTTAATTTAATGTCACGATTTATTCAGAGCTATGTGACATACTACTGGATTTGCTTATCATGTCAGGGTTTTCATGGAAGGTGTTGGATTTGCCTGACACCTTACACTGTATCGCTGAGGCACGCATGCCGCCCCATCTCGTTAAGGTCCGCGGTTAATCGGGAGAGGAAGTACTAAAGTACCCGTAGCTACAGTAGGTTAAAACGTAGTCAAATTTTGACGATGGGTGCGTTTCACGCAGTCACCTCTTGTAACAGTTTTACAGTTCGGCGATTTAGTTCTTTGTGTTTGGGACAGGAGCTAAATACAGCTTTTAGCGAACAATATTTCTAAAGTCTGTTGTTCATGTGATAGAGGAAGATAATAATTTCAAAAAGGACCATACTGGCTTAATACGGGGCTGAATACGACTTTAATTTACGGATACTTCTTAGTTGGGCACCTTAAATTCAAGTAAATAAAATACGAAGCCATTTAACGAGAGCTGGATGCAAAGTGTCATTTCTATTGTGGAGTGGCGATTTATCAATGGTGATTCTGGCCTCCCAACGTGTAACGTGGCAGATACAACAACATTCTTCAAAAATTGCGATCTGCGGACTGCAGACAGTTGTGCTAAAAAGGCTGGCACTACAGTTTCAAAAGCAAAAGTCTATATCTCGTGAAGCCCATCTATAAACTTCACTGCCCATTGCATTACTAACAGAAAATTGGCTTTATTTACTTTCGATTAGATGTTTTTGTTCCTGTACCCCCGGCGGCTTGTTTTCAAACATTTACTATATGAAGTACTTCGTTCGCCTCACGGACTTAGTCCAACACACGTGGTTATTTTATGCCCTAACATTTTTTTAACTATGGTTAAAACTGGACAAGTTTCGTCCTACCCGAGTCTGTGAAATTAATCGTACAGTTTGCAGTCTGAACCTAAGGTAAGAATTTTTAGATAATGTTTGCAGCTGAAAGTGATTCTGACAGTGGATGAGAGACTTTGAATGTATTCGTAATGAGAGTGGAGGATTGTTGTCGGCAGAGAAAGACGGGGTCTGTCTGAAGGATATAAAAGAGGAACTTTTTTGCGAGAGAGAGAAAGAGACTAAGTTTTTTGCCGAAATATAACAATTCGTATTGCATGTGCATGTACTAATATGGAGCATTTATGGTGAGGACTCGAAATTAACGGTATAAGTGTAATTGTGGACATCGAGTACCGACTGAGGTGATGTCAGGTGTAGAGACATGAGTATTTGTTTCTGCTCTCCAATTTCGAGACACTCAAAGTATCAACATCAAATTCGCACTTTGCAAATAATATTCCAAAGATATAATGGTTCTGATGTAAATAAGAATATTAGGATGGTATATACATTTTGATCAATTTTATGTATCTGAAAGCAGTTTCTCAATTTCGACACAATGGCTAGTGGCGGTGATAACAAATATTATGAAACTTCCTGGCAGATTAAAACTGTGTGCCCGACCGAGACTCGAGCTCGGGACCTTTGCCTTTCGCGGGCAAGTGCTCTACCATCAGAGCTACCGAAGCACGACTCACGCCCGGTCCTCACAGCTTTACCGGGCGTGAGTCGTGGGGTGCAAGCCCCCTTCATGTAAAAACATGACCACACCATAGCCTCCGCCTCCGAATTTTACTGTTGGCACTACACACACTGGCAGATGACGTTCACCGGGCATTCGCCACACCACGCAACATTTTTACACTGTTCAATCGTCCAGTGTTTATGGTCCTCACAACAAGCGAGGCGTGTTTGGCATTTAGCGGCGTAATGTGTGTCGTATGAGCAACTCCAGACCATGAAATCCAAGTTTTCTCATTTCTCGCCTAACTGTCATAGCTCTAGCAGTCGATCCTGATGCAGTCTGGAATTCCTGTGTGATGGTCTGGATAGATGTCTGCCTAATACACAGACGAGGTCGGCCTGTACGCTTTTGTGTCCCTTCAAGTTTTCACTTCACTATCACATCGAAAACAGGGGACCTAGAGATGTTTAGGCGTGTGGAAATCTCGCGTATAGACGTATGACACAAATGGCACCCAGTCACCTGACCACGTTCGAAGTCCGTGAGCTTCATTCTGCTCTGTCAAGACTACTGAGGTCACTGATATGGAGTACCTGTCATTAGGTGGCCGCACAATGCGACTAATATGAAAGACGTATGTTTTTGTGGGTGTCCGGATACTTTTGATCACATAGTATATATATATATATATATATATATATATATATATATATATATATGTATATGTTTTTTTCTGGGTTACTAAGAGAAATAGTGTATTGTATGCAAAAATTATATTCACACTTACAAGCACGATTAACAAAGTGAGCAGATGCTGAACAAAGTAAAATCAAATAAATGTAATAAATGAGTGTCTGTTGCTTGACCAGTAGTTCAATGTAGAATTTTGCCCGAGATTTTTTTAATATATATGAAAGAGTAATTTTTATATTTTAAATAGGAAGCATTGTTTGAAAAAGCTGTACAATAGCTGACACGAATATCTTTAATGTCATATATCCTAAAGAACACATCGGCATTTTAGGTGGCAAGTGTCAGGGAAACCTGTTTTGCGCTTATCACACGAATTCCATTCGAAAGCCATTTCTTTCTTGTCTCCAAAGAAATGTAGACAATTTGTTTTCAGCACCCAAACAAAATGAAATGTAAGGAAAATATTTTTCACATGGTACTCATAATGAGCAAAATAAAGACGCGACCTGGGACAGTTGAGAGCATTGCCCTCTCTCCAAAGAAATGTAGACAATTTGTTTTCAGCACCCAAACAAAATGAAATGTAAGGAAAATATTTTTTACACGGTACTCATAATGAGCAAAATAAAGACGCGACCTGGGACAGTTGAGAGCATTGCCCTCTGTTGGGAATAGCGTGACTTGATACGGAGAACATGAGCTGCCGATAAGAGTGACATCTGTCAGAAAGAGAACTTAACGATCCTAAATCTGTTTGGTTACATTTATTTCACAAACAAAAGCGGGCTGTACAAACTGTTCGATGGTGGCTGAAAGGTTCTCACTTAAGGAAGCAGCAACAAGTGTTTGCTATTGATTCTGACGTAGAAACTTGCCTCATATTAAGTGGTAGTATGGGAAGTTTCTCAGAGCCTGCTTGCTGCATTTGGAGGTCGCGGCTTCAGACCCCTTATGCGTGGCCACATGGGTAACTTGGACCCCTAGTACCCACTTGCATTAAGTTTGTATCGAGCGTGAATGTCAAAAAGAAATCTGCCTTTCTGTTCCCACGAGTCTGGAGCCGAGCGACGGCTGCGGTCGCAGGTTCGAATCCTGCCTCCGGCATGGATGTGTGTGATGTCCCTAGGTTAGTTAGGTTTAATTAGTTCTAAGTTCTAGGCGACTGATGACCTCAGAAGTTAAGTCGCATAGAGCTCAGAGCCATGTTTTGTTCCCACGAAACACGATAAAAATCAAACCATCTCAATAGCATGTTAGTTTTCCAATTCTCTGTATTGCCTTCCAGACTAGATGTGGTGTGTGGTACGTCATCCGACTGTAAGAAGAAAACCGTTCCGACTCTGTACCAGCTTAATAAATTGCTTGTGGATAGTAGTTCGCTAAGTCAGGGAAACTTATTCGGCGTTCCCCTTTAATTATAAGCTTCAAGGAATATTTACATTCGTCATGCTGTCGCTCCTCCAAGAGAGTTTGGGCTGAGAATAGAGAACTTTCAATTCTTTGCATTCGTTGCGTGACGTTCGTCCCATGCTGATTGTATAGTCCGAAGATGTTAGTGTGGCTTGTTCCGCATTTTAGACAACAAACTCATTTAATTTAAAACTGAAATCTATGTGTTATAGAAAAGGTTTCATCACTGAGTTTTCCTGTGTGGCTAATGGGAAAAACAAACGACATGGTTCATTAATAAAATATCCATATAAACTGGCACGTTAGATCTCTCCTCCAATTACTGGTCTGTTATGCGATTCGACGGCCGTTTGCTGTTCATGAGACTGTTACGTCTGAGTGAAGGATTCGTTAATGACAACTACGTAACTTTCGTTGTTTTTGGAGACAAATTGGTTCAAATGGCTCTGAGCACTATGGGACTTAACATCTGAGGTCATCAGTCCCCTAGACTTAGAACTACTGAAACCTAACTAACCTGAGGACATCACACACATCCATGCCCAAGGCAGGATTCGAACCTGCGACCTCAGCAGCAACGCGGTTCGGGACTGAAGCGCCTAGAACCGCTCTCTGTATCATTTGTAATTGATGCACAGAAAGATCAGCTGTAAGCAAGCTTTTACGAGAACATGAATGTCGCTACTTTTCGTTTAATGGTCATTTCATTAGATCATTGTGAGAGAGAGTGAGATGTGCTTGAAACGCACATATTCTGATGTACATCTCGTCACGTCGAGGATGACCTCTCCTGTAGCGTCTGCCAAATGAATTGTATGAGCACCTTCGTGATGCTCCCTCGCTTTCGAAACAGGCAATGCATGGCACTTCTTTCGATCTTCTCAATCTCCAATACTACTTTTTCTTGATAACAGAGTCAGAATGTCAAACAGTATTCAACAGTCGAAGAATATTAGTACGTGTAGAAATTCAAGATGCCGCTCTTGTGATCTGGAAGAATATGGAGAGAGTTAGACCTCAGAGCAGTGATTAACGTTAGTTTATGTTTAAAAATGGCGGCGCTTCGAATCCATTTTGAAATAACAGGTTTCTAGAGTTGGACCGTTTATAATAATAGGGTAATACGAACGTCTTATCTGACGAATACAACGCAGGCCAACCTCCCGGATCCCTCGACAGCCTGGCGCATCACGCCCCCTTGCCCAGAGTTCCAGTGCTGATCTCTAGTCAGCAGAAAGCGCCGAGGTCAGCAGTAAAGTATTTATGCGGGCGGACAGCACGAAGCAAATTTCGACGGCGCTGTCGGGGTTCGTTGCACACAGCTGAAGATGCTCTCGCTGACAAGGCGTAGGGGCCGAAACAGCGACTCCAGCGTGCTGCGCTAAGCATCGTGAACCAGGAAGACAAGGGGCCGCCCCAGAGCTTAGCCGACCTAGACAGCCGAAACGCGCAACAAAAATGAAGAATGGTCTGCCCGATATTACTTGTCAATCCAGGGCTTGCCATGGAAAGTGGCTTAATGGTGTAACTTGAATGCTTCGTAAGAAGCAGTCAGAGAGAGTCCCTTTAGTCAGCCATAGTGCCAGCAGTGTCAGTGTCGTCGTAACTGCCGTCTGCTTCACGTCTGCTGTGCAGCGAGCTACCTTAATTTAAGTATTAACTGTATTTTTCTTACTTGTCACTTCTTCTTCCGTGTGTTTTTGCTTTTAGGAAGCTTTAATTGTCGAGTGCTATTAATAGTTCCATAGATTTCGTGTTTGTTTTGAATACAGTCAGAGAGAGTCCCTTTAGTCAACCACAGTGCCAGTAGTGCTAGTGTTTGTTTTCAATACAGTCCAGAGACAGGTAGTGCTATTTTCATTGTTTTCTACAAGAAGTGGCTAGCAACCACAGTTTAGTGAATAAACAGCCGCCTTCAGTGAATTATCAGTCTAGTTAAAGGTTGATTAACTCTCTTCAATAAATTGATTCCTTAGGATGGATAGGATGTGTGACTGCTGTGTACGGACGCAGGAGGAGCTGGCCACTGTTCGCGAACAGCTGAGCGTGTTGATGGCCGCAGTCAGCCGTCTTCAGGCTGCTGCCTCGGAGTGTAGCGGCAGTGGGGAGTCTGGTGCGTCGCAAGGTACACCCCAGGTGTTACATGCTTCACCCACTGTCCCTGCTGTCGAGACATCTTCGCGGGTACCGGGCGCGGTTGGGCCACCCTCTCCCCAAGGGGAGTGGCGTGTTCAGCGGCGTTCGCGGCGCACGAGGAGGAGGGTCAATGTGGAGGCTGGCCGTGTGGCATCGCCCGCTCTGCCTGTGAGTGGACATGTAGCTGCTCCTTCAGCAAGGTCCGAGCAGGCACACGGGGGGAGAGGTTTATTAGTTATTGGAAGCTCCAACGTTAGGCGGGTGATGGAGCCCTTAGGGAAACAGCGGGAAGGTCGGGGAAGAACGCCAGAGTTCACTCTGTCTGCTTGCCGGGGGGTCTCATCCGAGATGTGGAGGAGGCCCTGCCGGCGGCGATAGAGAGCACTGGGTGCACCCGACTGCAAATTGTTGCTCATGTCGGCACCAATGACTCCTGCCGTCTGGGTTCAGAGGTCATCCTTAGTTCGTACAGGCGATTGGCGGAATTGGTGAAGGCGGAAAGCATCGCTCGCGGGGTGGAATCAGAGCTAACTATTTGTAGTATCGTTCCCAGAACCGATCGCGGTCCTCTGGTTTGGAGCCGAGTGGAAGGCTTAAACCAGAGGCTCAGACGATTCTGCGGAGATCTGGGGTACAAATTTCTCGACCTCCGCTATCGGGTGGAGAAATGTAGGGTCCCCCTGAATAGGTCAGGAGTGCACTACACGCCGGAAGCGGCTACAAGGGTAGCGGAGTACGTGTGGAGTGCACATGGGGGTTTTTTAGGTTAGAGAATCCCCTCCCTAGGCCCGGCAAGACGCCTCCTGAGACGCGGCAAGGTAGGAGTAGGCAAAATGCAACAGGGAATAACAATATTAATGTGCTAATAGTAAACTGTAGGTGCGTCAATAGAAAGGTCCCAGAACTGGTCTCATTAATAAACGGTCACAACGCTCATATAGTACTAGGGACAGAAAGTTGGCTGAAACCAGACGTAAACAGTAATGAAATCCTAAACTCAGATTGGAATGTATACCGCAGAGACAGGCTGGACAGTGAAGGGGGAGGCGTGATTATAGCGATAAGAAGTGCAATAGTATCGAAGGAAATTGACGGAGATCCGAAATGTGAAATGATTTGGGTGAAGGTCACGCGGTTAAAGCAGGCTCAGACATGGTAATTGGATGTCTCTATCGGCCCCCTGGCTCAGCAGCTGTTGTGGCTGAGCACCTGAAGGATAATTTGGAAAATATTTCGAGTAGATTTCCCCACCATGTTACAGTTCTGGGTGGAGATTTTAATTTGCCGGATATAGACTGGGAGACTCAAACGATCATAACGGGTGGCAGGGACAAAGAATCCAGTGAAATTTTTTTAGTGCTTTATCTGAAAACTACCTTGAGCAGTTAAACAGAGAACCGACTCGTGGCGATAACATATTAGACCTTCTGGTGACAAACAGACCCGAACTATTTGAAAAAGTTAACGCAGAACAGAGAATCAGCGATCATAAAGCGGTTACGGCATCGATGATTTCAGCCGTAAATAGGAATATTAAAAAGGGTAGGAAGATTTTTCTGTTTAGAAAAAGTGACAAAAAGCAGATTTCAGAGTACCTGTTGGCTCAACACAAAAGTTTTGTCTCAAGTACAGATAGTGTTGAGGATCAGTGGACAAAGTTCAAAACCGTCGTACATAATGCGTTAGATGAGTATGTGCCAAGCAAGATCGTAAGAGATGGAAAAGAGCCACCATGGTACAACAACCGAGTTAGAAAAGTGCTGCGGAAGCAAAGGGAACTTCACAGCAAACATAAACATAGCCAAAGCCTTGCAGACAAACAAAAATTACGCGAAGCGAAATGTAGTGTGAGGAGGGCTATGCGAGAGGCGTTCAATGAATTCGAAAGTAAAGTTCTATGTACTGACCTGGCAGAAAATCCTAAGAAATTTTGGTCTTATGTCAAAGCGGTAGGTGGATCAAAACTAAATGTCCAGACACTCTGTGACCAAAATGGTACTGAAACAGAGGATGACAGACTAAAGGCCGGAATACTAAATGTCTTTTTCCAAAGTTGTTTCACAGAGGAAGATTGCGCTGTAGTTCCTTCTCTAGTTTGTCGAACAGATGACAAAATGGTAGATATCGAAATAGACGACAGAGGGATAGAGAAACAATTAAAATCGCTCAAAAGAGGAAAGGCCTCTGGACCTGATGGGATACCAGTTCAATTTTACACAGTGTACGCGAAGGAACTTGTCCCCCTTCTTGCAGCGGTGTACCGTAAGTCTCTAGAAGAGCGTAGCGTTCCAAAGGATTGGAAAAGGGCACAGGTCATCCCCGTTTTCGAGAAGGGACGTCGAACAGATGTGCAGAACTATAGACCTATATCTCTAACGTCGATCAGTTGTAGAATTTTGGAACACGTATTGTGTTCGAGTATAATGACTTTTCTGGAGACTAGAAATCTACTCTGTAGGAATCAGCATGGGTTTCGAAAAAGACGGTCATGTGAAACCCAGCTCGCGCTATTCGTCCACGAGACTCAGAGGGCCATAGACACGGGTTCACAGGTAGATGCCGTGTTTCTTGACTTCCGCAACGCGTTCGATACAGTTCCCCACAGTCGTTTAATGAACAAAGTAAGAGCATATGAACTATCAGACCAATTGTGTGTTTGGATTGAGGAGTTCCTAGATAACAGGACGCAGCATGTCATTCTCAATAGAGAGAAATCTTCCGAAGTAAGAGTGATTTCAGGTGTGCCGCAGGGGAGTGTCATAGGGCCGTTGCTATTCACAATATACATAAATGACCTGGTGGATGACATCGGAAGTTCACTGAGGCTTTTTGCAGATGATGCTGTGGTGTATCGAGAGGTTGTAACAATGGAAAATTGTACTGAAATGCAGGAGGATCTGCAGCGAATTGACGCATGGTGCAGGGAATGGCAATTGAATCTCAATGTAGACAAGTATAATGTGCTGAGAATACACAGAAAAATAGATCCTCTATCATTTAGCTACAAAATAGCAGGTCAGCAACTGGAAGCAGTTAATAAGATAAATTATCTGGGAGTACGCATTAGGAGTGATTTAAAATGGAATGATCATATAATGTTGATCGTCGGTAAAGCAGATGCCAGACTGAGATTCATAGAAAGAATCCTAAGGAAATGCAATCCAAAAACAAAGGAAGTAGGTTACAGTACGCTTGTTCGCCCACTGCTTGAATACTGCTCAGCAGTGTGGGATCCGTACCAGATAGGGTTGATAGAAGATATAGAGAAGATCCAACGGAGAGCAGCGCGCTTCGTTACAGGATCATTTAGTAATCGCGAAAGCGTTACGGAGATGATAGATAAACTCCAGTGGAAGACTCTGCAGGAGAGACGCTCAGTAGCTCGGTACGGGCTTTTGTCAAAGTTTCGAGAACATACCTTCACCGAAGAGTCAAGCAGTATATTGCTCCCTCCTACGTATATCTCGCGAAGAGACCATGAGGATAAAATCAGAGAGATTAGAGCCCACACAGAGGCATACCGACAATCTTTCTTTCCACGAACAATACGAGACTGGAATAGAAGGGAGAACCGATAGAGGTACTCAAGGTACCGTCCGCCACACACCGTCAAGTGGCTTGCGGAGTATGGATGTAGATGTAGATGTAAAAGGTGCAAAATGTGGTAAATTTGAGTGCGGAGTCGACCTGCAGTTTTTGTGTAGTAACGGAAGTGATGGACGCTGTGCATGCAGCCTTCACTGTGATACCGACGTATCATCAGATTCGTTCTGAAAAACATTTGTTTCTCAAAAACTAAGAAAGTGTGTATCGTCAGTCCATAAAGAGATACGGTCAAAGAAACGGAACAGTTTGAATCGTGTGAGGGGAAAAGTTGGAAAGCCCTCGGTGTATCTCACAGATTTTGAAATCACTGACCTTTTTCTTTTGCTTGTTTCATTGATTCGTAAAACTTCTTAACGTGGGTCAAGCGCGAATTTGATTTTAATAGCTAACAGCTTTAGATACAAAAAGTCAAAGCGACATAACTGGAAGAAGATGGAGCCACTTACTTAATTAATTCACGAAGAGAAGCAGAACATGTGAAAAATTGTAAGGTTGACAAAAAGGAATTGCTTGAAATTTTCCTTAAATACGACAGGCAATTGAATTATGCGCAGAGTGAATGGTAACTTGTCCCAAAGGTCGACAGAAATAGCGGAGAAGGCGTTTGCAAATGTTCATGAGTAGCCAATACCTTGCTTCGTTGAGACGTGCGTCATACTGTAGATTTAAAACTGTTAGTGCTCGGTAGCGCAGAGGAAGTCACACACATTGGTTGGAGAGAACATTGATGGAAATCAGTGGCGAAAGTTGAAAATTTGGGCCGGGCCGGGATTCGAATCCGAGTATCCTGCTTATTAGGCGGATACTCTGACCGCTAATTCATCCGAACGCAGTGGTCATCGCAGATGCACGGACTACCCTGGCACGCCTCCCGTCAGATCCAAATTCTCAACTTACCCACACATCATGAACGTAGTACTCCTCGCGCATTATCCTAATTACTTGCAGCACAATAGCTGATTCCTATAAGAGTTCGAGTTCGAGCCTGGTGTACATCCAGACTGAAAGGATCATTAGCTGTCCTTGTTTCAATATATATATGTGGTTAAGTGTCAGAAAATGGATCCAGACGCCTGATGTTCGATCCCCTTTAGAACCTAGAAATTTCATCTGTGACTTAGCAAGTCTTTAAGAGCTAGTAGCAATATTTGTTAATACGAAAAATAGTTAGTTGCACCCTGGTTCGGACTCCTCGTTCAGCTCTGGCTCCACCTGTTATTGGATGCAAAAGTCTGAAGAAGACAAAGACATAGGGTCATGCCTATGATACCACTGTGCTGTTCAGGTCGAGGATAGTTTCACTGCAGTGCTGTAGTGGACATGAACATATCCAGCAGACACAGCCCCTGCGGACCAAGCCTTGTTTCCAAGAACTGCAGCCATTCCTTTCTGTTTTGTGCTCTGTTCTTGCAGGTGCCTTCAGTCCCGAAAGCTCCCACGTCTTTCGCCATGACGTTCATCCAGAGCTGCCTTAGTCGTCCTAATTTCCATGAGAGGAACGCGATGAGGAGAGACTCGATTTACTTAATAACTGACTAAATGCAACTGCTAAAGTTCTGTTTCGTTCAGCAGTTACATGATTGCTAACTGTAAGACTGTGGATTTAGTGTTCTCTCCTCTCAGAACTTAAGATTTGCGTCTGTACAGAACGTCAGATGTTTGGTTTCCCTTCAAGCGTTTACTTCACCTGTCTTCTGGCTTACGGGTTACATGGCACGCCCACTAGATTCTTTTGCTCTTCAGATTTCATAGGAGTACTGGTTCTTACATCTAGAGGTAGATTTCATCATTCTTCCTCTTTTCCATTCGCCTATGTCTAAGACCGCAGCGGCCTTGCCGCAGTGGATACAGCGGTTCACATCAGATCACCGAAGTTAAGCGCTGTCGGGCGTGGCCGGCGCTTGGATGGGTTACCATCCTGGCCGCCATGCGCTGTTGCCATTTTTCGGGGTGCACTCAGTCTCGTGATGCCAATTGAGGAGCTACTCGACCGAATAGTTGCGGCTTCGGTCATAGAAGCTGAGGATGACACGGCGGTTGGATGGTCCCGAAGGGCCACTTGTGGCTTGAAGACAGAGTGCTGCTGCTGCTGCTAAAACCGGTTTCCATATCTTCGTCGGTACTCTTCCTAATTTCTTATAGTTACACTTCAAGTTTCTGAATTGTTAGTGGCTGCTTGGCCCATCACTGTGTTATACCTATATTCTAATCTTAGTGTTCGCTGATCTTGATTCTGAACTGAGCGTCTGGCTGAGTAAATAGATGCATTCAATTCCCACTGTTATCCTTTCCGAGAAGTCCTTTTCTGTGCTGTTTTTGCTGGTAAACCGAGACCCCAAGTATATGAAATGGTGAACTCTCTGTACTGATAAAATCGAAATTAACAGCTGTTGCGCAAAAAATTGAGCTCTGGGGCTTGTCGGTAAAACCTATTCTCAGCTAACACAAAACAGGCTATATTCAGCTGCTAAAGCCCCATTGCAAGTGCGACATTGCTGTCTCAATCGACAACTGATGGCAAATGAATCTACTGAAGCGTCCCTGGCATTTTATTCCTATACTGAACCGCACCTGTCATTAGCCGTTTTCACCTATACGTCAGCGCAAATTCTTTGTGTTCGTGAGAGGAGTCTGCTGTGCTATTTGACACCTGAACAATGAAAGTGATCTGATGAGGCACTATTGTTTTTCTTAAAAATCCAAATACAGCAACAGAACCTATGAAGAAGCAATGATTATAAATGACCAAAGTGAAATTCATAGTTGGCGTTCGTGACACAGGTATTGTAAATTCCATACACTGTGCCTCTGGGTGACGCATTTCCCCTGTCACGACCTGGTTTTGCTGTGAACTGGGTATCAACTCTGTGGCGAAGGGTAAGAAGTTGTCGGGGCAGGAGGCGCGGTTGTCTTGCGTGAGTTTCAGAACGGGGCGGTTGGCTTGGCGGAGAGGCAACTGACTACAGCAAGTGGCTAGTGTGGAAAACACTAAGCGCCAGTGCGCCGTAAGAGAAGAGGGACGGAATAGCGCTGTGTGAATGGTAATCAACCGTCTGTGTTACGACGGCATTTGGACGCGCCTTGTGCAACGCGGTGCGCTACGGATGTATAGTATCGAGGTGTTCTCAAAGAATCATTGGTGCATCTGTTCAACAGTAACTGAATACGCCTGGGAGGAACATGAGGAAACACACTATTTACTCAACATCTAAGTGCCAGTGGTAACGTTCTGTTTCGTTCAGCAGTTATATGATTGCTAATTGTACGACTGTGGATTTGGTGTTCCCTCCTTTCAGCAATTAAGACTTGCGTATGTACAGAACGTAATAGTGAAGGCGATTGTACTTTCTTGGGCCTGGGCTCTGGCAAGCAGTGTTTTATGGAATGTAATTTGGCTAGAGAGTTGTAGGTAGTGTTTTACGTACTAGGTATCTATGCGTTCGGATTTTACGACTTGTTTTGACCTGTCAGTGTGGTCTACGTTTTGGCTTCTGACCCATTAGTTTTACATGGGGTAGTAGAGACCTGAACTAAATTTAAAATAACTAAATAGACAAATAAATAAATAAACGCTGTTAGTTGGTGCTGCTTACATCACATTTCACTGCGGCTAGCATATTCAAAGCGGCGTCAGCTGGATGGTGCAACTTGGCGACACTGCTGTGTGTGTGTGTATGTGTATGTGTGTGTGCGCTGTAGGTTGTACATTGACCATTTGTATGCAGTTGTGCTATAATTCATATGAGTTGTGCTTTCTGCTAACCGTGTTAACTTTAGTGAAGCCTTTAAATTTAGGCGTGAGTATTGATTGTAAATAGACTGTTTGCAAGGTCTCATTTGAAGGACGAATTTCATTGTTGCTATTATGATTATGTCTTAGAAGTTTCTGTCTAGGACTTTTTCAAATATTAAATTGTGCTTAGCACGCTAAGTTTTTTTTACTGAAGTTTTCATTTTTAACCTGTTGAGAGTGTGTCTAGATTTTATCTCCGACTTTGGAGTACTGTTTCATTAAAAATCAGCGTGTTAAGTGTATCAGTAAAAGGAAAGCAATTTAACCGCTCATCCTTCAGGGGATATGTACACGTATTGTAAATTTCAGTCTTGGGCCATTTGTAAAGTGGACTATTCTTCAGACGAGCAGAAGTATTTACTTGTGCATTGTACCATACGTAACTTACTGCCTGTAAGGTGAGAGTGAGCTTTTGTTACCGAAAAGTCAAGGCAGCTGCTAGGTGTATTAACGCAAACTGATAAGTCAGGCTGTGAAAATTATATATGACTATTTTGCTGTTCCGGGAAAGAAATATTCATCCCCAGAGTTTGTATTATTATGATAACAACTGTCGAACTCATACCGCACATAATGTCCCAGTTATCGCTTCCACTGCTTGCTCATATGACAACTCTATTGGGAACTGCAAGAGTGTGGGAAGTTTATCCGTAGACTTAAGACCATTTAGATTTATTTGTTCAAGAAAATATATAGTTACAAATTAATCAAACCATATTTAGGCGACAGTAAAATGTGCTGTCCTTGCGTACTTCTTGCTTTATTCTTAACAAGATGCGCCTTTTCCACTGGTGATTTTGGCCGAGCGGTTCTAAGCGCTTCAGTCTGGAACCTCGCGACCGCTACTGTCGCAGTTTCGAATCCTGCCTCAGGCATGGATGTGTTTGATGTCCTTAGTTTAGTTAGGTTTAAGTAGTTCTAAGTTCTAGGGGACTGATGACCTCAGATGTTATGTCCCACAGTACTCAGAGCCATTTGAACCATTTTTGAACCACTGATCATTTGATTTTCATTAAGAAAGTTTAAAAGGCAGATTGAAGCGACGAATGAAAATTGTACGAAGGCCAGGATTCGAACCCGTGTCTTCTGCTCACCAGGCAGGTGCTTTAAACACTACGCCTCCCTGGCACATTAGCTTTGCACAACTGCACGGCCTACCGTTGCACGCCTCCCTCCTCAGTCCAAATTTCCATTCACACCTCAGCCCACTTGATATTCCCCCTAAACTCAAACAGAATTGCAGAGGATATCCAGCTGCATCGGAACAGCACCTCTGTAAAGCGAATGTGCAACGGTGGCTTAATGGTTAGCACATCTGCCTGCTGAGTGGAAAACCCAGATTCGAATTCTGTTGACAGGGAGCGTTAAGGTCGGACTTCCTGGAGTTTACTCTGCCCGCTCTTTCCACGGTGCGCAGGTAGGATGATTTAGGTTAAGTAGTGTGTAAGCTTAGGGACTCATGACCTTAGCAGTTAAGTCCCATAAGATTTCACACACATTTTTGAGCTACTGGCCATTAAAATTGCTACACCAAGAAGAAATGCAGACGATAAACGGACATTCATTGGACAAATATACTAGAACTGACATGTGATTACATTTTCACGCAATTTGGGTGCATAGATCCCGAGAAATCAGTACCCAGAACAACCACCTCTGGCCGTAATAACGGCCTTGATACGCCTGGACACTGAATCAAACAGAGCTTGGATGGTGTGTACAGGTTAGTCCTTGCTGTTGCAAACGTCGTCGAACTGTTCGTGCAGATTGTTGTTGTCTTGCAAAGGTACCCATCTGTAGACTCAGGGATCGAGACGTGGCTGCACGATCCGTTACAGCCATGCGGATAAGATGCCTGTCATCTCGACTGCTAGTAATACGAGGCCGTTGGGATCCAGCACGGCGTTCCGTATTACCCTCCTGAACCCACCGATTCCATATTCTGCTAACAGTCATTGGATCTCGACCAACGCGAGCAACAATGTCGGGATACGATAAACCGCAATCGCGTTAGGCTACAATCCGACCTCTATCAAAGTCGTAAACGTGATGGTACGCATTGCTCCTCCTTAAGCGAGGCATCACAACAACGTTTCACGAGGCAACGCCGGTCACTTGCTGTTTGTATATGAGAAATCGGTTGGAAACTTTCCTCATGTCAGCACGTTGTAGGTGTCGCCACCAGCGCCAACCTTGTGTCAATGCTCTGAAAAGCTAATCATTTGCATATCACAGCATCTTCTTCCTGTCGGTTAAATCTCTCGTCTGTAGCACGTCAGCTTTGTGGTGTAGCAATTTTAATAGCCAGTAGTGTAAATTACACCCTATGATGTTTCTAAGCACCAGAGCATTGACTGCCTCAAGAATGAATCACTATTGCCGGCCGGAGTGGCCGTGCGGTTCTAGGCTCTACAGTCTGGAGCCGAGCCACCGCTACGGTTGCAGGTTCGAATCCTGCCTAGGGGACCATGGATGTGTGTAATGTTCTTAGGTTAGTTAGGTTTAATTAGTTCTAAGTTCTAGGCGACTGATGACCTCAGAAGTTAAGTCGCGTAGTGCTCAGAGCCAATGAATCACTATTGGTGTGACTTGCTGTAATAAAATAATGGAATACGTCATATTAGTGGTTAAAGAATTTTCGTATTTAGCTACTTTCACTTTATAACTCGCGTATATCGAGACTAAGTCAATTTTTGGGAAAGGTCCATTGACTATTGGCGTTGTTATTAGGATTTGTCATAGTTAAATGTCAATTAATAACATTTTAACGATTGAAGTCTTTAAAATGCAATAACTTAAAATTCGAGATCGCTAGTAAAAGAGTTGCAGCATAGTGTATATCGTTGACAGGCCAAGTTGAAGAGTCAAGGGTACATCGCTAAAGAGATCGTGTTCTGTCGTATACAATATCTGTTTTCACCTTCGCGACTTCTGAACTGGTTGTTGGGCTTTCCTATGAAATGATTAGAAATAATGTCTGTAATATTTTATGTAATGTAAATGTAAGCATGCTCTCTGTCAGGAGTGAGCTTGTTCCATATGATGAATTTTTATAAGCTGATGTCCTTACTAAGTGGATACGTATTTTTCAATTTTGTCTTATTACACAATCACTGATATTTAAATTTTTATGTATGTAATACACAGACAGAACAACTTGACCAGCATATGGTCAAGAAAGGACGTTTGATTTTAATAGAAGCAACTGAAGAATTCTTCAGGCGTCAATTTTCGTAACCAAGCTGTTTGGTTGCGAGCTAAAAAAGAAAAAAAAAAGACAAAAAAAAGACAAAAAAAAGGCAACTGCCTCTGGAAAGCACTGAGAGCGCAAAATTACGTCAACCACCACGTGTCGTATGCTGACGACACCCTGTCTCGTGACGTTAGACATCCCGTGTGTATAGACGTCAATGACGTCACTGCCCTACTTGCGACTTGGTTGGCGGCGCATTTGCATTCGAGGGCGTGGCGCGTAGCCGCAGCCAGTAATTGATATCGATGAGAATGTCGCTCGCATAAAACGGGATGGATACCGCACATGTAACTGATTAGCTCAGTAAACACATTACTTGTGGTTTAGTTAAGGTCACGTTTTCACTTCGGTAGGGCAACAGGAGGGAACCGCCGTCTTTCCCGTTTACTCGGTGTACCGGCTGGCGCGCCTCCAGGCGGTGCCTGACGCAGCTGCCGCCATTATATATCGAGGGCTCTTTGGGCGCCTACCGTGCGCGCCCCCTTTCGCCCGGCGCGCTTGTTCCGGTCGTCACCAGAGACCGCCAGTAATCGGGATTTACGGAGTGAATAGCGCATTGTCTTGTCGCCGTTTATTTGGCGCGCGGCCGCCGCGACCGTAATCCACAGAGCGCGCCCGGCATGCTAATTGCGCGCTGCATCATTAACGGAGCGCGTGTAGATCTGTAGGTGCCCACCATAAATCCGCTGCGAGGACAATGTGGGCAGCGCCTGCGCGCTGCGCCGCTGTTTATGACTAATAACGGCCGCGGCTCACGGCAGCCGCGACTTGGCCATCTCTGAGCGTGCTTCTCGCCCACCACCAGGAACGTCGGTGAGCTCTAGCCGCTAGCAATACAAGCTATATCGTGCGTGGCAACTAATCGGCCTATTTGATACCCATAAAACCCATTCCTACGCGTAAGCAAGTAAATGACGCAAGGATTTCATTTTTTTAGTCTAAACAGATGCGCAGCTTCAAGGTATAAAAAGAACATAATGTAGCTGCTAAATCTCTTGTAACGCATATTTATTCACACACATGCATTTAAGGTCAAGCAAGCAACTTCAAGTCTTTTTCGTGTGGGGAAACAACAGCTTAGATCATTCATTGTTAGATTATTCATTGTTTCTGTAAAGATATTGCCAAAAACCCTGTAAGATTGTTGTTGTGGTCTTCAGTCCTGAGACTGGTTTGATGCAGCTCTCCATGCTACTCTATCCTGTGCAAGCATATTCATCTCACAGTACCTACTGCAATCTACATCCTTCTGAATCTGCTTGGTATATTCATCTCTTGGTCTCCCTCTACGACTTTTACACTCCACGCTGCCCTCCAATACTAAATTGGTGATACCTTTATGCCTCAGAACATGTCCTACCAACCGATTCCTTCTTCTAGTCGTGCCACAAACTTCTCTTCTGCCCAATCCTAATCAACACCAACCCATCTAATCTTCAGCATTCTTCAGCAGCACCACATTTCGAAAGCTTCTATTCTCTTCTTGTCTAAACTATTGATCGTCCATGTTTCACTTCCATACATGGCTACACTCCATACAAATACTTTCAGAAATGACTTCCTGACACTTAAATCTGTACTCAAAGTTAACAAATTTCTCTTCTTCAGAAACGCTTTCCTTGCCATTGCCAGTCTACATTTTGTATCCTCTCTACTTCGACCATCATCAGTTATTTTGTTCCCCAAATAGCAAATCTCCTTTCCTATTTTAAGTGTCTCATTTCCTAATCTAATACCTTCAACATCACCCGACTTAATTCGACTACATTCCACTATCCTCGTTTTGCTTTTGTTGATTTTCATCTTATATCCTACCTTAAAGACACATTCCATTCCGTTCAACTGCTCTTCCAAGTCCTTTGCTATCTTTGACAGAATTACAATGTCATCGGCGAACCTCAAAGTTTTTATTTCTTCTCCATGGATTTTAATACCTAATCCGAATTTTTCTTTTGTTTCCTTCAATGCTTGCTCAATATACAGATTGAATAACATCGGGGAGAGGCTACAACCCTGTCTTACTCCCTTCCCAACCACTGCTGCCCTTTCATGCCCCTCAACTCTTATAACTGCCATTTGGTTTCTATACAAATTGTAAATAGCCTTTCGCTCCCTATATTTATCCCTGCCATCTTCAAAATTTGAAAGAGAGTATTCCAGTCAACATTGTCAAAAGCTTTCGCTAAGTCTACAAATGCTAGAAATGTAGGTTTGCCTTTCCTTAATCTAGCTTCTAAGATAAGTCGTAGGGTCAGTATTGCCTCACGTGTTCCAATATTTCTACGGAATCCAAACTGATCTCCCCCAAGGTCGGCTTCTACTAGTTTTTCCATTCGTCTGTAATGAATTTGCGTCAGTATTTTGCAGCCGTGACTTATTAAACTGATAGTTCGGTAATTATCACATCTGTCAACACCTGCTTTCTTTGGGATTGGAATTATTATATTCTTCTTGAAATCTGAGGGTATTTCGCTGTTTCATTCTTCTTGCTCACCAGATGGTAGAGTTTTGTCAGGACTGGCTCTCCCAAGGCTGTCTGTAGTTCTAATGGATTGTTGTCTACTCCCGGGGGCCTTGTTTCGACCCAGGTCTTTCAGTGCTCTGTCAAACTCTTCACACAGTATCATATCTCCCATTTCATCTTCAATTACATCCTCTTCCATTACCATAATATTGTCCTCAAGTACATCGCCCTTGTATAGACCCTCTATATACTCCTTCCACCTTTCTGCTTTCCCTTCTTTGCTTAGAACTGGGTTTCCATCTGAGCTCTTGATATTCATACAAGTGGCTCTCTTTTCTCCAAAGGTCTCTTTAATTTTCCTGTAGGCAGTATCTATCTTACCCCTAGTGAGATAAGCCTATACATCCTTAAATTTATCCTCTAGCCATCCCTGATTAGCCATTTTGCACTTCCTGCCGATCTCATTTTTGAGTCGTTTGTATTCCTTTTCGCTTGCTTCATTTACTGCATTTTTTTATTTTCTCCTTTCATCAATTAAATTCAATATTTCTTCTGTTACCCAAGGATTTCTACTAGCCCTCGTCTTTTTACCTACTTGATCCTCTGCTGCCTTCAATACTTCATCCCTCAAAGCTACCCATTCTTCTTCTACTGTATTTCTTTCCCTCATTCCTGCCATTTGTTCCCTTACGCTCTCCCTGAAACTCTATACAACCTCTGGTTTAGTCAGTTTATCCAGGTTCCATATCCTTAAATTCTCACCTTTTGGCAGTTTCTTCAGTTTTAATCTACAGTTCATAACCAATAGATTGTGGTCAGAGTCCACATCTGCCCCTGGAAATGTCTTACAATTTAAAACCTGGATCCTGAATCTCTGTCTTTGCGTTATATAATCTATCTGATACCTTTTAGTATCTCCAGGCTTCTTCCATGTATATAATCTTCTTTTATGATTCTTGAACCAAGTGTTATCTATGATTAAGTTGTGCTCTGTGCAAAATTCTACCAGGCGGCGTCCTCTTTCATTTCTTACCCCCAATCCACATTCACCTAGTACGTTTCCTTCTCTCCCTTTTCCTACTACCGAATTCCAGTCACACATGACTATTAAATTTTCGTCTCCCTTCACTATCTGAATAATTTCTTTTATTTCATCATACATTTCTTCAATTTCTTCTTCATCTGCAGAGCTAGTTGGCATATAAACTTGTACTACTGTAGTAGGCGTGGGCTTCTTGTCTATCTTGGCCACAATAATGCGTTCACTATGCTGTTTGTAGTAGCTTACCCGCATTATTATTTTTTTATGCATTATTAAACCTACTCCTGCATTACCCCTATTTGACTTTGTATTTATAACCCTGTATTTGCCTGACCAAAAGTCTTGTTCCTCCTACCACCGAACTTCACTAATTCCCATTATATCTAACTTTAACCTATCCATTTTCCTTTTTAAATTTTCTAACCTACCTGCCCGATTAAGGGATCTGACATTCCACGCTCCGATCCGTAGAACGCGTTTTCTTTCTTCTGATAACGACGCCCTCTTGAGTAGTCCCAGCCCGAAGATCCGAATGGGGGACTATTTTACCTCCGAAATATTTTACCCAAGAGGACGCCATCATCATTAACCATACAGTAAAGCTGCATGCCCTCGGGAAAAATTACGGCTGTAGTTTCCCCTTGCTTTCAACCGTTCCCAGTACCAGCACAGCAAGGCCGTTTTGTTTAGTGTTACAAGGCCAGATTAGTCAATCATCCAGACCGTTGCCCCTGCAACTACTGAAAAGGCTGCTGCCCCTCTTCAGGAATCACGCGTTTGTCCGGCCTCTCAACAGATACCCCTCCGTTGTGGTTGTACCTACGGTACGGCTATCTGTATCGCTGAGGCACGCAAGCCTCCCCACCAACAACAAGGTCCATGGTTCATGGGGGGGGGGGGGAACCTCCAAGATAATCCTACAAAAAATCCCTTGCAATTTATTTGGAAGTGAATGAAAATTCGTGAAAGCCACATTAGCTATATATAGGTTCCGTTATTAGGCAACAAAATGTAGTAGAAACAGTAAGTGACCAGATAGTTATGGTGAACTTCTGTATACATGAGGATATGGTTGCCCCTACCGATCCATTTTAAGCAACCCACACTATGTCTGCATTAGAAACGGTATGCAGAGAGCCACGTAATCGATGAAACTTCCGTCTCAGAGCCTTGGGCGACTTTTAGCAAACGGCATCATACTGTGAAAAATACGTAAGTTACAAGGTGCTTTTAGACCGAGATATATTTTGCTTCTGCCACAATTATCCAAGTGCCTCAAATCTTTCTTTGTATAACTATAGGTGTAGCCGTACAAGTTTTATGTTCTGTCTTTAAATTTATTCCGTTTATTGTACTTAACTTTTCGTAGTATTTCAGAAACGTTGCGTGATAAAGTGTGTTTCTCCATCGTAAACAACGAAAGTAACAGAAGACATCTAAATGCGAAGTGTGGAAGTAACAACTTCCCGGTACATAACCCAAGGAGCCGACCGCTGTGGCCGAGCAGTTCTAGGCGCTTCAGTCCGGGACCGCGCTGCTGCTACGGTCGCAGGTTCGAATCCTGCCTCGGTCACGGATGTGTGTGATGTCCTTACGTTAGTTAGGTTTAAGTAGCTCTAAGTCTAGGGGACTGATGACCTCAGAAGTTAAGTCCCATAGTGCTCAAAGCCATTTGAACCAATTTTGAACATAGCCCAATGAAAAGATTAATTAACATTGCGATTCAGCTGCTCCTACCGGTTTTGTTTTATGCAGCCCCACATGACAGAACAATGTTATTCGTCAGTTCGCTCAAGAGATGTGAAGCACATTGTCAAAATGTTGCATAATAACTGGTAAAGAATACAAAGACTGCTCAGAGACCTATTGTACAAATTTTGTTTATGAAACCACTTCAGCACATTAACGTGACAAGTCGTACATCAATCTTATCACTGGATTATATACCGGAAAGTTGTTACTTCCACAGTTCCCTTTGAGATATGTACTACTAATCTCGTTATTGCCGATCACGAAACGCTTTATAAGGCAACGTTTCTGAACCGATTACATGATATTAAGTACTATACTAAACTTACAGAGGCATCCAAAACTTGTATGATTATACCGATAACTACACAAAGAAAGACTGAAAACATTTGGATAAGTATGGTAGAAGAGAGGTATATCGTTGTACAAAAATACTGTTTAACACATGGCCATCGCTCACTCTTATATTTTACAGTATGATACCGTTTTCTAACCGTCATCCAAAACTCTGAGACGAAACTTACATCAATTACGTGGCTGTATGGATACCGTTCGTGATACAGATGTAGTGCATGTTGCATAAAACAGACTGGTAGGGGCAGCTTAATTACGCTGTATATAAGACACAGGTTAATACTAAATGATTATTAAAACTCTAAATACATATATCTTATGAACCACAGTTTTTATTTCGTATTTAGTTGTGAAATGGCTTTCGGCTTTGTAGATCATTAGACAACTTAAGACTGAACAGGAAGTCAAAGCAACATCAAAAATGGCTCTGAGCACTATGGGACTTAACATCTGAGGTCATCAGTCCCCTAGAACTTAGAACTACTTAAACCTAACTAACCTAAGGACACCACACACATCCATGCCCGAGGCAGGATTCGAACCTGCGACCGTAGCAGTCGCGCGGTTCCGGTCTGAGCGCCTAGAACCGCTAGACCACCGCAGCCGGCAAACCAACATCAGAGGCAGCTACTATCTGTACAGAGATTGTTGTTTCCAAATATATGTGACCACGACTTTATATCGATATGGGAAACACAAATGATTTGGTTCAATTTTATATAGACACAAAGAACAAATATTCTGCAAAAAGTTCAGAAACCTAGTGTAGCGCGAGTAATTATTTATAGCTGTCCCCCGAGACTTTGTACCTGTCAAGTTTATTTCTGATCTTTAACGCTCCTTGGTGTACAACGTTTGAAGCAGTATGATTGGGGACGTGAACGGGAGAGAGTGACTTAGAGCTGGCCGTGAGAAACGCAACTGACACACAAGTCCACGCCCGCAACATGCAGCGTCAGGCCTTTTGTTTCGTTTACAGCCGTAGTATGACATAAGTTCAGCTGGAATTGTGCACTTTTAAAGGTGAAAGGGAAATTATTAGGAATAAGCACGATTCAGGGCATAATAGCTTGCTCGCCTGCATCACTTCCACCACGGCTTTACGCTTCTCCTGAGTGAAGCGTTCTTAGCAGCGAGTTAATTCTTGACCATCTCGATCAGAGTTACACCGTGCCCTGCTTTCAGAATGAGTTTCCAAAGAGCGAATTAATACCTCACAAGTCTCGCCTAACGATTATTGTTGGGCTCTTGGAACCGCATAGTCCTCAGTATTTTAGCTCTTGTGATGTATTCAGACAGATTCGACCATTTCCTACGCGTTTCTACTCCGAGATTAGAATGTAATGAGTAGGCACCCAAATAACAAAACAAACTTAATAAATCGGATTTCCTAGGATAGAACATAAATGGAACCTATCTAAAGAATCAAAGTCGTTAAGTTATTAACACATAAAGTGAAATTAGTAAATCCGTATTTCCTAGATAAACACATTCGGTTTTACTTTGTATTCATAAAGATCAGACTGCAGCGCATAATTTTGTCTCTGACGTAAACTTACGAAAATACATCTGTCACGGAGTTAAAGAGAAACTAACAACACTATGTATTCTTTTTTGTGTACTACAAAACTAACAGTGCGATCTGTTCGTTGTTTGGTGTACCAAGTCATGATGATTAAACATCCGCACTACAAAACTGAGCAGACAATTTTGGATAAAACTTTAAACTCAATATCTTTTTTCTTGATGCGATTTTGATGAAACAAAGCCTAGATGCAGCCCCAAACAATGTTAAAGTGACCTGCGCTCAAGTTACCTGTGAAATCCCATTGAGAATTCGTGTAGTGGTTTTGGGGATTAGCGTGTTCAAACAACAGACAGACACGATCGATTTCGTTTTTGGTTGCTGCATCTAGAGGACTGTGTTGACTGATTCAGTCGCTACGGATTCGTGAGGAAATACCAGAAGATTAATTTACTAAATAACAGCAAATGAGATTATAATAACTACAGAAGGATTTCGCTGCTTATGTGCCTTGAGAAGTCCTTTCACTAATACTGTCAGATAATATGAAGCTGATGTTTGAACAGGTAACTGGAGATAATAGACAGAGATTCGCCGAGGAAGATCAGCTACGACACAAAAATTTACCATTTACCGTGAAACAAACCCATTCTGGTAACATTTATACGAGGCTTGTCCACAAAGTAAGTTTCGATCGGTCTCGAAATGGACACCACAGTGAAAACCCGATGAAGCTTTTCACAGGTGTGTTGGGTAGTGCCTAGTATGACTGTCGATAGCATCAAGACGCTCTTTTCATTTGTGGACGCACTGTCAGCGAGTGAAGGTGCCTGGAACAACGATGTCTCCCACCAAGCAGGAGGGCCCGCTGAGAGGCTTCGCCTTAATGGATGCAGCCCACCTAACACAACTGCTTCCTTCTTCATGGCAATTCTCAGCCGCACTCTGCAGGGGCAGTGAAGACGCTCCTGCAGCCTTTTCGATAGGAAGTGTTCGACCACCCACAACATAGCCTATGTATTCTCAAAACGATAGATGTATAGCTACTGGGTAATGGCTTTGTGACCGAGATCAGGCGTGGAATTTAAGAGAAAAAGAGAAATGCAATAGGTGCTTTTATTCTACTGCAAATAAATTATCAATACTACATTTGCCTACCTTGCCCCACAAAGCTTTACAAAATGAACAACGTTTATAAATTACTTCAAGGCATGTCCATGGCCTGAGCCTATGCGACATCAATACAGTATGGGGTACCATTAAAGTGAAAATAACTATAGTATGCACTGGAGAAACAGAAGCAGAGATGAAATACCAGAGACAGATATCCAGTGAGTTTCATACAGATCCTGGTCTGCTCCAAGATAATTATATCCCACTCATGCTTTTCGACACAGTACTCGAGAGAAACACCCAAGAAAAGGACAATGATGATAACGATGTCAATATGAATGGACGGCAAGCCTGTTTCCCTACGCTGATGAGATCGTGTTTCTGTCAGAGTCGGAAGCGCAGGAAAAGGCGACCTCAGAATCAATACTGACAGGACGGAAGTGATGGTGTTAGAGCTGCAGTACAGAGAATGCCATTGCAAAATGTTGATCTGCGTTTGGCGGAAGTAGAAAACGTGAAGTATGTGGGCTTAACAGCCACTAGGCTAGGATCTGGAGGTAATACAATAATTAATGCACTGAGAAAGTAATTTAAAACAGTTGGTGACATCATCCACTCTTCCCAGCAAAACCAAACTGAAGGTCCTGAGTTTTAATAAGTCACCAAAAAACGTAACTGTGGGATAAAATGCAGTCCATATATTGTACATCACAATGAGCATTGTGCCTTTTTGTAATCCTTCAGGTAAAAGTAGACTCCATTAAAGCACTTTGTTGAGCCCTTAATGACAATCATCACTCCCAACAATCAAGCGTTCAAAACGACGTCAATGGTCCGAACGTCCAACCAAGGGTCACACAGTTCAGTTAAAATATTATCGAACTAGAATTAATAAACCTTTGTAGCGTTTTAGACATCGACTTACTGTGTCTTCTTCAATGCCGATACGCGTATTTTCACGTGTAAACTGCGCATAGTCATTTTGTGAGCCAACACCGGGGAAAAAGGCTTGACAAGTTTTTAAACCTTTTATAAACTTTTAATGAACAGTATGCAATTTCATTAGGTCATGATAGACATGCTAAGATACTATTTCGTTAAAAATTAAGTAATAATAATCATTACTTTAAACCGTAGAGCGTTATGCCTCCACTGCAAGATACCCAAAGTCTGACAGAGTAACACTTGAAGCTGACACGCAAAGTAAATACAACAGAACATGTACGTCGTCAAATAGCTCACCTAGGACAGATAGAATGAAGATAGTTTTGCAACAGCTTCCAGTAGTTCGGCTTTATTTGCGACATAGTGCTCTTCTGGAGATATTCCTGCACTATAGCTTCTCTGTCAGTGAGCGTAAACAATAGGTTTGGCTTAAGAGCCATATGGTACTGTTGCTCTTTGGTTCCAGGTAAGCATTCGAGGCTGTTTATTCCAACTTTTAAATTTGTTTCGTTCTCGGATGTTCTGCTCAAAAGTGCCATTTTGTTGCGTGTCAGTTTTCGTATGCATAGGCTGTTCTCTCATAGCAGATCAATCTATGAGCAATTGTATGAATCAGTTGAGAATATTCACAGTATGGCATGGGACTGAATTTAATTTATATAATTACAAAAGTGTTAATGTTCAATAGTTGTATCTAAAAACCTACAATCATTTGAAAAACGACTAGATTAAATTTTTCTGCTCAGTATGGATTATAAGTATTGATGGAGTTTTGGTTTGTGAAAAAATGTGGTGAAGTAGGAATTTAGAAACATTTATGGAATCAATTTATGCACTCGCATTAGAAATACTCTTCTTATGAGTACAAGCGCTATATTGAAAATTACAATAAATTATTCAAAAAAAATAGTAATTAATGTCCTAATAAATGGTACATAAAAATCAGGTCCACAAAAATATAATGGTCAAGGTCGGAAATTAACAAGCACAGAGGCAAAAAAACTGTATGAAAAATGTAGCTATTTCTGAAATAGAATATTAATTATCTCGTAAATGAATTAGTTTCACAGAATTTGGAATACCTTACTAAGAATTGCCACTCCCAATCTCTATACTTAGTTTTATCGCTATTCTCAGAAACACATATTAACTCTCAACATTTTCCTATTGTACCGTAATGGAGTTTCCAGTTAGGTATAACATCTAATTAACTAATTTTCCAGTAAAACTAAGTGCAGAATCATAATCGGGACATCACAAATAATAATCTGGGAAAACTATTCACTTGACGGTTTGGAATACTCGACCATCTCCCACATACATGGTATTTATATAAAAAGAGCAAAGTTTGAGCATTGAGCAAAGGGGAAAAATAGTTTTCCACATGATTTGAAGTCATAACAGATGGAACAGTTGCAACTAACTATGTCACAAGTGGATGTGTGATACTATATATATCGAGGTTGAAATAAACGTCTGAAGAAGGAATAAAACAAAAGAAAGAAAAACCATTGCATTTATTTCTATATTGTGATTGACCAGTATTTTTTCTAGGTGAAGTTCTTTAATAGACTGTGTAACGGATTTTATTTACAGACATTATAATTAAAAGTACGATAACACCTCATACAATGACCAGTCTCATTAACGTGATCACCTGTCAAACGTTTGAATAACTACCTTTTCTGAGCAGACCGCTGCGAGATGTGCAGGAGCAGAGTAAACGAGGTACTGGAGAATACCGACAAGGATGTGGAGTCACGTTGACTCAATATCGCGGCCATTTGTGTAGGTTTCTCGGATCCGTGGTGTAAACAACCCGACACAAGTGGTGTCAAAGATCCTAGATTGGGTTTAAATCCCGGCAGAGTGTTGGTCAGAGGAGTACGGTAAACTCATTCTAGTGCTCTTTGAACACGCACGTACATTGGAAACTGTGGGAAAAGATGCATTGTCCTGCCGGTTCATGCCATCGTGCCGAGGAAAAGACAAATGGCCCCCACGGATATATACATACTTGTGTTGATGTACTGTGCATTCCAGAATCATGAGGTCACCCACGAAATCAACGAGAACAGTCCAAGGACGAAAACGCTCCCTTGTCCGGCTGAACCCTTCCGACGATGTTGCAAGGTCAAACTCACCAGCAGTCATGTTGTCGGATGGAGCATAAAACATGTTTAACTAAATGGCCACCTGTTGCAATTCGGTGGACGTCCAGTTTCGGTACTGGCGTCCTGATTCCTGCTTTCGTCGTTGATGAGTGCATAAATCAGGCACCTGCTCCGGAGGCCCATAGGCAGCGGCGTCTGCTGATCTGTTGTTTTAAATGCTGTTGGTAACTCATTAGTTCATCTGGGCGGTCAGATGCTCAACAGTTGCACGTCCACTTGTCCGTACACATCTCTGCCGCCTTAGTTCACCCCTGTCGCCTACGGACCGTGATGCGCATTAGCTTCGGCTGCGGTTTTGGAAAGCGCCATTTTGCCCTGCGCGGTGTATTTCAACCACGCGACACACGAATAGTTCACAGACTTAGCCGTTTCGGAAATGCTTCCACTCATGGCCCGTAGGTCAATGATCACGACCTTTTGGACGTCAGATAAATCAATTTGTTTCTGCGTTAGGCCAACGACCACACTGTTTTCCGTGTCTCCCCGACACGGTTTATATTCCTCCACTGCTTGTGCTTCCACCTACCGTCTGTGAACGGTTATTTCATGTCGATGTCAAACGTAGGTGATGGTCACTTTATTGTGACTGCACTGTGTAGTATGGAGTCGAACACTTGAGGGAACCTTCAATTCAAAACGTACATCCGCCATTTGCCAGTGGGAGATTCTCCAAAAACAACGTATTCACCTTCTAATCCTCCTTATTCACGACTGAATTCTTCATTTCTGGCGTAGGTTATGGCAGCAAGGTTGATAGTGAACTGCGGATGAAGTCAGATTCAGTCGATGGGGATAGGAGTAGAGATTTTTCGGTCGCCATACTGGATGAACAAATCCATCGTTTGTTTTAAGTGAGAGAAAGCACCAAGAAATCAAAGCAGAGTAGGCAGACGGAGATTTGAGCACTGCAGCAGTTACAGTGTACTCAGAGTGCGGATCAAATTGAATTACGATAACAACAAGCAGCTACATATGTAACTCACTATCATTACCGTACAGGAAGAGTTACACAGCATTAGAAAGGCAGTCAGGATTCGCTCTTCAGAAGATATAAAGAAAGGCGATTTTTGGTGTTCCGTCAACAACGAGGTGAATGTCATAAGAACAGCTCGGTCGAAAGTAGTAAACATAAAACACGCTGCAGTTAGGAGACACTTTGCCGCTACAGTAAACGTGCATAGTTACTTCAAATGTCACATTATATGTGAAAGTCGAGGGGGTAATCCAGGGGATAGAGTTCTAGCTTTCGGACATGAAGGTAACGTACGGGGGGGCAAATTTTTCCTCCAGTCTCTCCAAGAGAAGCCAATGCAACTAACTCTGCTTTCAAATGAGTACCGAGGGTCCTTCCAGGGGCAAAAGGCGGCCAGGGGAATGAGCCTGCAGCTGTCACCCTCCTAGTACCGCGGTGAAGGAAATCGACACTGTACCCGCAATCAGGCCAGTAGCCCTTGCGACACATATTTGACCTTTGTCCCATACTTGAAAGTTACACAAAACGTAATACTCTATGTAGTACGACAACTGCCAACTCTCAAATGTAAAGGAAAATACACTAATGGCCATTAAAATTGCTACACCACGACGATGACGTGCAACAGACGCGGAATTTAACCGACAGGAACAAGATGCTGTGATACGCAAATGATTAGCTTTTCAGAGCATTCACACAAGGTTGGCGCCGGTGGCGACACCTACAACGTGCTGACACGAGGAAAGTTTAAACCGATTTCTCATACACATACAGCAGTTGACCGACGTTGCCTGATGAAACGTTTTTGTGATGCCTCGTGTAAGGAGGAGATATGCGTACCATCGCAGTTCCTACTTCGATAAAGGTCGGATGTAGCGTATCGCGGCTGCGGTTTATCATATCGCGACATTGCTGCTCGCGTTCGTCGAGATCCAATGACTGTTAGCAGGATATGGTATCGGTGGGCTCAGGAGGGTAATACGGAACGCCGTGCTGGATCCCAACGGTCTCGTATCACTATGGCAAAGATTTTTGCTATGGGAAAGATGACAGGCATCTTATCCGCATGGCTGTAACGGATGGGCAACCACGTCTCGATCCCTGAGTCAACAGATGGGAACGTCCGCAAGAAAACAACCATATACATGAATAGCTCGACGACGTTTGCAGCAACATGGACTATCAGCTCGGAGACCATAGCTGCGGTTACCCTTGACGCTGCATCACAGACAGGAGCGCCTGTGATGGTGTACTCAACGACGAACCTGGGTGCACGAATGGCATACGTCATTTTTTCGGATGAATCCAGGTTCTGTTTACAGCATCGTGATGGTAGTATGCGTGTTTGACGACATCGCGGCGAACGCACATTGGAAGCGTGTATTCGTCATCGCCATACTGGCGTATCACCCGGCGTGATGGTATGGGGTGCCATTGGTTACACGTCTCGGTCACCTCTTGTTCGCATTGACGGCACTTTGAAAAGTGGACGTTACATTTCCGATGTGTTACGACCCGTGGCTCTACCCTTCATTCGATTCCTGCGAAACCCTACATTTCAGCAGGATAATGCACGACCACATGTTGCAGGTCCTGTACGGGCCTTTCTGGATACAGAAAATGTTCGACTGCTGCCCTGGCCAGCACATTCTCCAGATCTCTCACCAATTGAAAACGTCTGGTCAATGGTGGCCGAGCAACTGGCTCGTCACAATACGCCAGTCACTATTCCTGATGAACTGTGGTATCGTGTTGAAGCTGCATGGGCAGCTGTACCTGTACACGCCATCCAAGCTCTGTTTGACTAATGCCCAGGCGTATCAAGGCCGTTATTACGGCCAGAGTTGGTTGTTCTGTTTACTGATTTCTCAGGATCTATACACCCAAATTGCGTAAAATGTAATCACATGTCAGTTCTAGTATAACATATTTGTCCAATGAATACGCGTTTACCATCTGCATTTCTTCTTGGTGTAGCAATTATAATGGCCATTAGTGTAATCAGCTTAAATGAAAAACTCCCAACCTAGGGCACCCAGACTTCCTCAGATCTAAGTGTGAACGCTTGCACTTCCACGAACTTCGCAACTCGCACAGTTCTATATCATTAGACGCGCACTAGTATAGCTTCGAGGCAATTAAATCTTGTCTCTGCTAATTACTACACTATAGAAACCGCGGGTTTGTCTGCTGCTGCTGAGATTAATCTCGGTCGGGAAGATTTACCACATTCGAAAGCAAGTGGGCGCTGTAACACAGCAGTGCGCCCGCAGGCGCGGTGTCGCATTGCGAGAGTATTTTCTTGTATTGTGACCATACCGCGGCGGCCATTAATCTGCGGAGGGAATTAACACAGACGCCACTGCGCGGCCACGTGACGCATTCCCCGCCGAGCTTCTGCTGCATTCAGGGCTAATGAAGACGTTCCTGCTTAATTACGGAGCCCGCAGCCGGCTGCCGCCTCCCACGCTGCTTGCGAACTGCTGCCGCATTCACTGTGCGCAGTCTGCAAACCGGAGTAGTCAACGCGTACGTTCCTATGTTGTGTGACGATCATTGATAAAAGAAACAACAACAAAAAACAAACAAACAAACTAATTTACCCACATTATGTGGAAGTTATTTGAGGACTGCGACTGTATTGCAAAATGTTTATGGAATGATGTATACCGAAAGCGTCACTTGTTCAAATGGCTGTAAGCACTATGGGACTTAAACGTCTGAGGGACTTAGAACTACTTAAACCTAACCAACCTAAGGAGGTCACACACATCCATGCCCTAGGCAAGATTCGAACCAGCGACCGTAGCAGCAGCGCGGTTCCGGACTGAAGCGCCTAGAAGCTCTCGGCCACAGCGGCCGGCCCGTCACTTGTTACTAATATTTTATTAACACCACTTGTATCGGCAACATGCCGTATCATCAGATGTATTTACAATTACTTTTTCACTACAATTAATATGAAGTTAGTTTAGCTTCCTTTACCTTGTTTGCCAGTGAGGTTAGTGTCCAAAAAGACGCCTGTTCGGGTGCGCAATGTACTTAAACCACGGCGGGACACGACCAGTTTACGAACTTGGCCGTTTCGGGTATGCTTCCACCCTTGGCCCCAAACCGACTGATCATGTCTTTCTGGACGTTAGATAGATCGCCCCATTTGTAAGTAGGCTGTTTAGGTTTTTATGTTGGTAACGCCACGTAGCGCTCTGTATGAAAATCACTGACTGTGCTGTGTGCAACCTGTAGCTGGTTGGCATTGTTGGAATATTCGCTATTGTAGTGTTGGGCAGTTGGAGGTGAGCCGCCAGGAGTGGTGGATGTGGAGAGAGAGAGAGAGAGAGATGGCAGAGTTTTGAGAGCGGACGATCTGGACGTGTCTCCACCAGAAAAAGGAAATTTGTAAGACTGGATGTCACATACTGATATATATGGGGTGAGTCACCTAACATTACCGCTGGATATATTTCGTAAACCACATCAATACAGTGAACGGACGGCCAGTGTGGCCGTGCGGTTCTAAGCGCTTCAGTTTGGAACCGCGTGACCGCTACGGTCGCGGGTTCGAATCCTGCCTCAGGCATGGGTGTGTGTGATGTCCTTAGGTTAGTTAGGTTTAAGTAGTTCTAAGTTCTAGGGGACTGATGACCTCAGTAGTTAAGTCCCATAGTGCTCAGAGCCATTTGAACCATTTTTTACAGCGAACGCCATTACTGCCAGCTAAATAAATGATTCTAACTACGGAAGGCACTAACTACTGATAGGCATAGTCAGCGGATGAAAGAGAACAAACAATGCATTTACCTTAATAATGGTAAATACCTAATCTTTTATTTAGCTGGAAGTATTGGCGCTCGCTGTAGTCCAGTAGTTCGAGTAACGAAGATTTTTGTGAGGTAAGTGATTCATGAAAGGTATAGGCTATTGTTAGTCAGGGCCATTCTTTTGTAGGGATTATTGAAAGTCAGATAGCGTTGCGCTAAAAATATTGTGTGTCAATTTGTTGATGATCAGAATAAGTAAAGAGAGAAATGTCTGAGCACGTTCAGTTTTGCTGTTTGAAAATCCAATAACTTAGAGGTTTACCAGCACAGTCATTCATAAATTTTTCTAAGGGGACGTTTCACATTTCCGCGTTACGACAACGACTGTACAGTTCTCCGCGTCGCCCTCTCCGCTCTCCCCCCCCCCCCCCCCCCCCAGTTACCCGTTGATGCCTTTATATACCCTTCACTGCTAGTGTTGCCACACTTGCCGTTTATGACTGGTTATAACACGTTAAGGTCGAACAGAGTTGGTAGTCACATTAATGACTGGACTGTATAAGAATTCAAATGAAAGACGTGGCATTTTTTGCTATTGTACTAGATGAAACACATCTTTCGCTACTATCGGCTGTGCACATAAATATGGGAGAGATTTATAAAAGGTTTTTAGTGTTTAGTGATGGTAGTGGTGATCGATCGTAAGAGGCCATAGCAAAGATTGAGGTTTGCAATAGACCGTCTTGAAGAATTTTGATGCAAAAATTACTCGTTCGTGCAGAAGCAGGAAAGGGCGGTCATCATGGAGGAACCTCCAAATAGTGCGCTAACAAATGTCAGGAAAGTAATTCTGCGTGCCCTACTTGTGCACAATTACACCCACAAATTAAATTTGGTTTCATCGGAAGCACTGTGAGTCTGTGAGACTCTACATTTAGAGTCTGTTTTGGTAATGTCAGTGGTTTTTTAACATTTTTGAGCATCCCACAAAAATAATAAACTTGTTAGATATACTAGTGAAGAAGTGATTCCCAAAACTTGTACCAACAAAATGGAGTTGTTCTAATCGCTTGGTACAAACTGTGGCGGATCATTGCACCGAACATGAAGATTTCAACAAGTACATATAGAAAAATCGAAGGTATTGGGGCCCAACTGCTGTGCATTTTTGATACTGTTAGGAAATTTATAATTTGACTTCCTTTAGTGGCTATTCTAAAAACCGTTTTCGCTGACAGACGTTACATTTAACATTATGCAGTCAAACAGCTTAGTCATTAAATGTCGTAATGAAATGTGGAAGCCAAAACACTTGCCCAGAAAGAGAGACAATGGCTTTGAGAAAGTATGTTGCAAGGCTGAAATCATATGTGATACTACAAGCAAGAGAAGATTGGAAAACGTCAATAAAGGAAGAGTGCAGTAAGATGTACCTTAAGGTATTCGGTACTAGAAGAATGCTGTTAAAAGACAGATTCGTTTCGCTGCCCGACTTCAAGTTCGTTTGACTCAGAGAAGTTCTCAAACTTTGCAGATTTGTTTCCAGGGGAGGCGTTCGAAAAATTAAGGAAATACGTGGAGAGTTTTTTGATACTGTTAGGTTAAAGTCTGAATGAGTGCCTTTTCACGCCACGTCTTGAAACCAAGTCTGTGAAGGACATTCAAAGTTTCCCGAATCAAACTGAACTTCACACTGGTCTTTGTAACCGTATAAACTCTGTGAAATGATTTTAACAGTACATCTTCTTTAGCAGAACGATCTTTTTCTGCACTAACAACAATAAAGACGAAGAAAAGCGTGAGGATTAAGTCGTCTGTCTGTACTCTCCGTCATTTCCATAGAAAAGGATCTCCTGGTCTAGATGAAAGTTCAAAAGTCATTCTACGACGACTTTACTGAGGAGTTCTGCAAGAATAGCCGCACAGTCGATTTCCGCTACAGATAATACCATGGTGAGCGAATAGCGTCATATATAGCCTTCGTAAAAGTGCCTAGTTTCATGTTGCATGTCTTATTACGATTTTCAAGGTACGCCACTGCTACTCTTATCAATCCCTGTCCCTCACTTTTTGTCGTTTCCTTTCTATGTGTAGTCTAACGGACCACATAATTTTTGACATCCTTTTGCCTCATCTTGTCTCCTGCTGTTGCTTCATTCTATTTTTAGTGCTTTTCATTTTATGCATTCCCGGCTACAGTTTCCGAACAATCATCAAGTTTCCTTTATTGAAGAGTATGGTTGTTGCCATCGACGGCGGTGTCGTACTGTTTACTTATTGTATTACATGTCTTATCCAACTTTAATAACACTAATTTCAATTCGTTTGCTGATTCGGCTTTCTACACAGTGAGAAGGAAAATATGATACGTTATGTAGAGCAGGGATGACGACTATGACCATCTGCTAATCTACTGGTCGTCAACAGCACTCATCAAATCTCCGCTGAACGGCACAGAACTAATACAGGGTGAGTCACTAACCATTGCCACAAAGAATAACTCCGAAAGTGTTATAAGAGCTGAAAAGTTTGCGGGACAAATGTTGCATGGGACAACAGGGGCCATAATATCTGTTGCTAAGTGGGATCGCGTCAAAGATATGAAGATCAACAGTTTTTTTTTAATGGGATGCTATAAATGGACGTTCATGCCACCTTTGTGACCTTCGTTGACCTTCAACGACCTTACTGTTACACATCGTAGGATTCGTCTCGATAGCCACTGTCAGAAAGTAAGTACCAGACTACAGAATCCCACAAAAAAAAAAGTTTACCTTCATATCTCTGACGCAACCCCACCTAGCAACAAAAAACCAACGTGATATTATGGCCCCCGCTGTCCTATTGTACTTTCGGATTTATTCTTGGTGGCAATAGTTAGTGACTCACCCTGCATATCTGGTTCAATAAAACGACGCTCTCTCCTGACGTGAAATATGCTCAAACTCTTACAAAACTCGTCTCTTCATTTTTAAAACAGCTTGTAAGGAAAATTATGTCACTTGATAAAAATAATCTCCCTTATTTCAAAATATCAGTACATGACTCGATGTGCATCATTAAAACCAATTCTCGATAAACTTCAACCATTACTCTCTTCGAAATTAAACTGACAAAATTTGAAAAATATCACATTAGAAACTGAATCCTATTCCAGTAACGTGAAGTTGCAGAAAATACGACAAATATCTCACAGAAGAAACAGAGACAATACTCGATCTTTACGCTCAGATACGATTGCCTTCGGCGCATTGTGGCTTGTGACGACACAGGCGGGCAGTCTTCGAAGACATCAGGAATTCTCCTCGTGATCACGCTTTACGTGAAAAAAGAAAAATACAATTTCTGTAATCACGTAAGACACATTCAGATAGTTCAAAACATAATAAAAACTCGAAATGAAATGTATCGAACGTATTATAGAGCGGTAGTTGTGACAAAATAGTATCACATAAATTTATGGCACCACAAGAGTAGTGAAATTTGAGACATCTAACGTATTGCTTGGAAAACCTAACTAAACGCCTGGGTTGAAGAAATGGTTCTTCTACTTCTTCCGCTGTTTTGGTAACTGGCGAATTCCTTTCTTCTCTTCCATACAAAGTCTTTTACCTCATAGCGATAAGAGAATTTTTGTTTAAAGATAATTCAAAAATGTTGTTTCTTTACTTTCTTCCCTCTACGCCTAGTGGCAGAGTGGTGTGTACAGTACTCAGGGTTCTTTAAGCCAAATACCGTGCGAGCTGCTAGTGGGGTAGAAGTAGTCCCAGTGGATGTACAGAGTCACATCGATGACTTGCTCGACAAGTGGTCTACTGACCGCAGACTATGCACACGTACCACTCACCGTTAAGCGCTTTTTAGGTCACTCTTCATTGTTGGCACATTTAGAAACGGGTCACTAGACTATGGATTTATCACATTATACTTCCTCATGCAAAAGCTGTCATGATCTGTTTATTTAGTCACTTTAGAGCTTCTCAGTCTCTATCCTGTCAACCAAACATCACTCGAGTGAACAACAGGGCTTAGGGAATCCCAGATGGAGTCAGTCTGAGAGTGGGTTTCTAGTTCTGGCGTTTACCTTAGAACTCAGCGACACCTGCCAAAAACCTTAATAACAACCGCAAATGTGATCATAAGTTGACAGTGAATGTACACCGATCACCCAGAACATAATGACATAATGATCAATATAAGTCCGTCCAGGCTGTAGCCACGTCACCAGGCGAAGAATGACTGCTAGCCAGATACACGCACAGTGCGTGTAGGGTCAGTGAGCGTGCTGTCCGCATGTAGAATGGGGAATGCGCGCGCTCTATCTGAGTTTGACGAGCACAGATTGTGATGACGTGGAGTCTCGGCACTAGCGTTCCGAAAATACGTGTGGACTAGTCGAGCGTTAGAGGAGTGCTATGGTATGTGTCTTCGACAAGCAGCGAAACCAAGGTGAAACCACGTCAAGACGTAGTGGGGTTGGGCGGCCACCCCTCATTAAAGATGTCGGACGTCGCAGGCTGGACAGGATGGTAAGAGAGGACAGGCGGCGAACTGTGCGGAACTAAAATCAGACTTTAGCGCTGGGCAGACTACGAGCGTGTCTCAGCAACAAGGTGCTCCAAACATTCCTAACGCTGGGCCTCCGCAGGCGACGACCCAAGCATGTGTCAGTGTTATCAACACGACATCGGTAACTACGACTGAAATGGGCACGTGACCACAGGTGCTGGACGTAGGCACAGCGGCAGAGTGTTGCATGTTCTGATGAATCCCTATAACTTCTTCATCATGCCGATGTCCGCCCCCGGTGGCTGAGTGTTCAGTGCGACGGAATGCCTTGCCAAGGGTACCGGGTTCCGTTCCCGGCTGGGTCGGAGATTTTCTCCGCTCAGGGACTGGGTGTTGTATTGTCATAATCATCATCATCTCATCCTCATCGACACGCAAGTCGCCGAAGTGGCGTCAATCAAAAGATTTGCGCCAGGCGAACTGTCTACACGACGGGAGGCCCTAGCCACACGACATTTTTTATCATGCTAATGGGAGGGCGCGAATCCGTCGCCTTCCAAGGGAAAAGCCCCGTACTGTGGGACGGGGGAAAGCTGGCGGCGGCTCCATTATTCTCTGGGAAACATTCACATGGGCATCCATGAGTCAAGTGGAGCTCATATAAGACCTCACGATGGCCAAGGAGTATCATACACTGGTTGCAGACCACGTACACCCTTTGATGCCAACAAGTTTCCCGACGACGTTTTCCATCAAGATAATACGACATGTCAGAAGCGCAGGAGTGTGGTGGAGTGTTTCGACGAACATATTGCCGGGTTCACATTGATGTGCTGGCCTCCCAATTCGCCAAATCTGAACCCGATCCGGGATTAGGTAGAAAGTGGCGTAAGAGCTCGTCGCCTCTCCCGAAAATATGCGGGAATTAGTTTACTTGTGTGTGACGATGTGGTGCCAAGTTCCTCCAGGCATTTAGCAAAGCCTCACTGCATCCATTCCACGAATCATCACCATTGTCATCCATTCAAAGATGGATGTACCGGCTATCTGGTAGGCGGACTTACTGCTCTGGCTGATCAGTGTGCAGTCGGCGATATTTATCGCAACAGCGCGACTTTTTCGTTGCATGAGCCCGCCCTGTGAAAACAGACAAGTGAATCCTGCACAACTCCTTGCTGCAAGGCTTCCTTCGGACACTGAGGTTACGTGAGTGATGGCGAGCAGCACGTAACTGCTACTTTTAATACATAAAATTGCGAATGTAGACAACAATCATCTGCATAATGCAATGATGACAATGAAAATTTGTGCCGGACCGTGACTCAAACCTGGACTTCCCGTTTATCGTGAGCAGTCACCTTCCCACTAGTCTAATTCAGCGCGACCTACTACCAGACCCAAACATCTATGTCGTCAACCACGTGTCTAAAAAGGGGCAATCCATCGCAGTTCGGAATAACACAGGCACTGTGAAACGTCCCCTTAGAACATTATTACACGACTGTGCTTAAACTGACACACAATATTTTTTTAGCGCAACGCAATCTGACTTTCAGAAATCCCTACAAAGGAATGGCCCTGACTAACATTAACCTGTACCTTTCACAAATCACTTACCTCACCAAAAATCTTCGTTACTCGAACTACTGCAATACAGCGAGCGCCACTACTGCCAGCTAAATAAAAGATTCAAACTACTGAAGGCACTAACTACTGATAGGCATAGTTAACAAATGAAAGATTTTGATAGTGAACAAACAATGTATTTACCTTAATAGTGTTCACAAGTCATAATATATATATATAGTAGTTCATGACATCCAGTATTACAAATTTCAAAACTCCGCCATTTCTCTCCCACATCCACCACTGCTGGCGGCTCACCTCCAACTGCGCAACGCTACGCGTTGTTCACATCCAGCTGCCGCTGCCCAACACTACAATGGCAGACAACAATGCAAACTAGCCACAGACTGCACACAGCACAGTGATTTTCATATAGAGCGCTACGTAACGATGCCAATAAGAAAACATAAACAGCCTACTTACAACTGCAATATCGTATTACTTTTAATGCCTCATTTCCTGGTGTCATTTACATACCTAATCCCCTAGGCAACTCGAGAACAGCATTTCGTGTTTCGCATCTAACAGGCTGATACTGAAATGTAATTAAGTATAGGGCACGCAGTTTCTTACGATCAATACTGTTCCTACCGTTATTCAGCACTCGTACAACGGTGCCAAGATAAGTGTGAAGTACAAGACACTAGGTTTCTGTAATTGTGACTAGATGGTAAAATCTCAAGCAAGGCTCTTGCAGGAGATGAATGCACCAACTTTTACAATTAAATTAATACTAACAGTTTTCTTTGAATAACCTCTTTCCTTGACTTCGTTCGGGATAACACTTCTAGGCCCACCTATTCCACGCAGAAGTGAGCCAACCGAGCAATGTGGGTTTCTTGACCGCCTTCGCAACATAGTTACTGGATAACAAAGTATGTGGTTGGCCATCCGAACTTCTTTAAAAAGATAAGCAACATAACGTCATGACAGAGGAACCACCTTTATAATGCGCGCATACTATTTACTATTGTTAAAATGCATATGCGGTATACAGGGTGAAACTCCAAGGACAAACTTTCAGAATTGGTAACGTGGACCAAATCAAGGAAAAAAAATATTAAACATACGCTGTAAAATACGTACTTAACATCTATGAGTACTTCCTCATCTCTGATGCTGTGAAATGAGTCTATTTTACTGAACAAGTACTCATAATTGTTAAGGTGTTCATTTCGTATCCCACATATACTAGAATTTTTTTCTTGTTTTGAAGCACAATGCAACCTTTGATAGGTTGTCGGTGGAGTCACGGTTCACATATAAATTTTCCCTTTGCTCCTAGACATGCTGAAGGCTGTTGTTATACCTTCCTTCCGCGCTGTGTGGTTCTTTAGTGGATACACGAGCGAGAAACAGATGTTGTTCATGAACAGAGAATTCAGATGGTAAGTTGTTCTACATCTGATATCAAATAGTAGAAGAAGTACGTAACTTTGTTCCGGTAGTTGCAACGTCAGTTGCTAACGATATGAGGGTGAGTCAAATGAAAATCTTAAATATTTTTTAAGTAATATTTATTGTGCAGACGTGGTACAAAGCTGTATCACTTTTCGACATAATCTCCCCCACGCTCAATGCAAGTTGGTTCAAATGGCTCTGAGCACTATGGGACTCAACTGCTGAGGTCATTAGTCCCCTAGAACTTAGAACTAGTTAAACCTAAGGACATCACAAACATCCATGCCCGAGGCAGGATTCGAACCTGCGACCGTAGCGGTCTTGCGGTTCCAGACTGCAGCGCCTTTAACCGCACGGCCACTTCGGCCGGCTGCTCAATGCAAGTACTTCAGTGCTTACAAAGTGCATAAATTCCTTTAGAACAAATTTCTTTGGTAGTCCGCGCAACCACTCAAGCACCGCGTGACGTACCTCTTCATCAGAGCGGACCTTCTTCCCTCCCATTGCGTCTTTGAGTGGCCCAAACATATGTAAATCACTTAGTGCAAGGTCTGGTGAGTATGGTGGATAAGGAAGGCACTCAAAATGCAGGTCTGTGATTGTTGCAACTGTTGTACGGGCAGTGTGGAGCCTTGCATTGTCATGTTGCAAAAGGACACCCGCTGACAGCAATCCGCGTCGCTTTGATTTGATTGCAGGCCTCAGATGATTTTTTAGAAGATGTGTGTATGATACACTGGTGACAGTGGTCGCTCTAGGCATGTAATGCTCAAAATGACGCCTTTTCCGTCCCAAAAGAGAGTCAGCGTAACCTTCCCTGCTGATGGTTTTGTTCGAAACTTCTTTGGTTTTAGTGATGAGGAATGGCGCCATTCCTTGCTCGCTCTCTTCGTTTCCGGTTGGTGGAAGTGAACCCAGGTTTCGCCCCCAGTACCGATCCTTGCAAGGAAGCCATTACATTCTCGTTCAAAGCGCCAAAGTAGGTCTTCACAAGCATCAACACGTCGTTCTCTCATTTCAGGAATCAGTTGCCGTGGCACCCATGTTGCAGACACTTTGTGAAACTGGAGCACATCATGCACAATGTGGTGTGCTGACCCATGAGTAACATGTAAACATGCTGCAATGTCATTCAGTGTCACTCGGCGGTTTTCCTTCACTGTGGCTTCAACTGCTGCAATGTTCTGTGGAGTCACAACTCGTTGTACCTGATCTGGACGAGGAGCAACTTCCACTGAAGTCACACCATTTGCGATCTTCCTATTCCATTCGTAGACTTGCTGCCGTGACAAACATGCCTCACCGTACTGAACCTTCATTCGTCGATGAATTTCAATAGGTTTCACACCTTCACTACGTAAAAACTGAATAACAGAACGCTGTTCTTCCCTGGTGCAAGTTGCAAGTGAAGCGGACATGTTTATACTGATACTGCGACGGTGTGTGTGCATCTGCACTATGCTGCCACCTACGGGCCTTTCTTCACGCTGTCTGTAGCACACTTACCAACTTACAGGATAATGGCGCTAAATTTCGATTTGTTATTACAAATTTATGGTTTTCGTTTGACTCACCCTCGTACATTTGAATGTTGAAATATGTATCGATAGAAATGATTTGTTGTTCATCTGCCTTCTTTTCTATAACTATTCAGTAATGACGAGACCTGGCCACTATGAAGGTCTGTAAATGTTATTAAACCGGCGAACACACAAATAGGCTCTGTGTATGAAACGACGTATACCTGCCACTGGAGTTCCGCAGAGGGGAAGCTTGCAATTCACTAGCTGTGCCTAAACCGTTCGTGGCCGCACCGCCGTGCTGCGGTGGCGAAAGTAGGAAACGCGGAGGCGTAACTGGCAGCGCGCGTATTTGAAAGTGCGAGCGACCGGATAGCGGTCGACACAGCAGCTGTTAAGAATGTTAGTTCCTAAGCTCAAAACCATTTTGAACATTTCATTCCTAGAAAGCTAGAAAACTTTTTTCCGCTATGAATAACGCAGAACAATTTCTTTATATTGTCGGTGCGTGATTCGCTAAAATGAATTGAATAGTGTGCAGTACCATTCACCGATAATTATGTAGTGCTTGATCATAGATTTATAATTTTGACTAAAGTTGATCACGAAGTACGAAACCTTTCAAAGCGGATATATTTGTCACCCGAATGAGGTGCCCATATTTTCAACAGGAAATTATGGTGGAGGAAACCACTCTGCTTCTGAAATTCTTTAATTTTTAGTTTTTTTCTGATATAGGCTGTTACTTTCAGCCAGCAGTGAAATATGGAAGGGCTTTCATGAGAAGCAGCGTGCTAGAAAAACATGAATCATTTTAACAGGGCGTAAGCGTTCACATGTTGAGACAGTCTGAAAGCGTGCGGCATCATGTAGGGGTATAAGTGAAGTTTTTCACCCCCAAGCAGTTCTGCAACATTAGGTGCTGTACACGTGTTTACTCACGAGACACTGTGTACTCATATCGGGACTTTCGCTATGGCAAACGCTTTGAGAGCGTGTTGACTTCGACAGAGAAAGCATTTACTCATAATGGCTTACGTACTGGTTAGTACTCGTAAAGTCCATAGACTCCTCGTACTCTCACTCTGACGAACACCATTGAAAAGAATCCTGTAGGCTGGAACTGGGTGATGGTGTTTCTGAAGAGTATCAGAGAAGAATATCTGCAGCCTAGGTGGTTTCCTTCACCTGCATATTACACTTCATGTAGCTGACTGCCGCAGCATCTCTAAAAATTAACATACTTTTCTATAATGGTTTCCGCTTCTACAAGTTTCTTAAATAAATAAAGGCCAGTGAAGGGGTGGTTGCTACCAACGGATCAACACTGACATCTTCGTATTATCTTGCGCAGTGTCAATATTTTTGAACAGAAGTAAATTCAGTCTAGTTCTATCCACATTTTTCAGTTGTGGACATGACTACTTTCCACAAATTACTTACAATATAATTTATATGATTGTCCCTTAAAATTACATCGATCAGCGTTCCATATTTCAATAATTTTTATTTTCATGAATGGTAGATTCCATAATAATTCTGTAACCCTCTTGTAAGTAGGCTGTTTAGGTTTTTATATTGGTAACGCCACGTAGCGCTGTGTGTGAAAATCACTGGCTGTGCTGTATGCAGTCTGTGGCTGGCTGACATTGTTGGAATATTCGCTATTGTAGTGTTGGGCAGTTGGATGTGAACAGCGCGTAACGTTGCGCAGTTGGAGGTGAGCCGCCAGCAGTGGTGGATGTGGGCAGAGAGATGGCAGAATTTTAAGAGCGGACAATCTGGACGTGTGTCCGCCAGAAACAGTAAATTTGTAATACTGGATATCATGAACTGATATATATATATATATATATATATATATATATATATATATATATATATATATATATACACACTCCTGGAAATGGAAAAAAGAACACATTGACACCGGTGTGTCAGACCCACCATACTTGCTCCGGACACTGCGAGAGGGCTGTACAAGCAAAGATCACACGCACGGCACAGCGGACACACCAGGAACCGCGGTGTTGGCCGTCGAATGGCGCTAGCTGCGCAGCATTTGTGCACCGCCGCCGTCAGTGTCAGCCAGTTTGCCGTGGCATACGGAGCTCCATCGCAGTCTTTAACACTGGTAGCATGCCGCGACAGCGTGAACGTGAACCGTATGTGCAGTTGACGGACTTTGACCGAGGGCGTATAGTGGGCATGCGGGAGGCCGGGTGGACGTACCGCCGAATTGCTCAACACGTGGGGCGTGAGGTCTCCACAGTACATCGATGTTGTCGCCAGTGGTCGGCGGAAGATGCACGTGCCCGTCGACCTGGGACCGGACCGCAGCGACGCACGGATGCACGCCAAGACCGTAGGATCCTACGCAGTGCCGTAGGGGGCGCACCGCCACTTCCTAGCAAATTAGGGACACTGTTGCTCCTGGGGTATCGGCGAGGACCATTCGCAACCGTCTCCATGAAGCTGGGCTACGGTCCCGCACACCGTTAGGCCGTCTTCCGCTCACGACCCAACATCGTGCAGCCCGCCTCCAGTGGTGTCGCGACAGGCGTGAATGGAGGGACGAATGGAGACGTGTCGTCTTCAGCGATGAGAGTCGCTTCTGCCTTGGTGCCAATGATGGTCGTATGCGTGTTTGGCGCCGTGCAGGTGAGTGCCACAATCAGGACTGCATACGACCGAGGCACACAGGGCCAACACCCGGCATCATGGTGTGGGGAGCGATCTCCTACACTGGCCGTACACCACTGGTGATCGTCGAGGGGACACTGAATAGTGCACGGTACATCCAAACCGTCATCAAACCCATCGTTCTACCATTCCTAGACCGGCAAGGGAACTTGCTGTTCCAACAGGACAATGCACGTCCGCATGTATCCCGTGCCACCCAACGTGCTCTAGAAGGTGTAAGTCAACTACCCTGGCCAGCAAGATCTCCGGATCTGTCCCCCATTGAGCATGTTTGGGACTGGATGAAGCGTCGTCTCACGCGGTCTGCACGTCCAGCACGAACGCTGGTCCAACTGAGGCGCCAGGTGGAAATGGCATGGCAAGCCGTTCCACAGGACTACATCCAGCATCTGTACGATCGTCTCCATGGGAGAATAGCAGCCTGCATTGATGCGAAAGGTGGATATACACTGTACTAGTGCCGACATTGTGCATGCTCTGTTTCCTGTGTCTATGTGCCTGTGGTTCTGTCAGTGTGATCATGTGATGTATCTGACCCCAGGAATGTGTCAATAAAGTTTCCCCTTCCTGGGGCAATGAATTCACGGTGTTCTTATTTCAATTTCCAGGAGTGTATATATATATATATATAATGACTTTTGAATACTATTAAGGTAAATACATTGTTTGTTCTCTATCAAAATCTTCCATTTGCTAACTATGCTTATCAGTAGTTAGTGCTTTCAGTAGTTAGAATCTTTTGTTTAGCTGGCAGTATTGGCGCTCGCTGTATTGCAGTAGTTCGAGTAACGAAGGTTTTTGTGAGGTAAGTGATTCATGAAAGGTATAGGTTATTGTTAGTCAGGGCCATTCTTTTGTAGGGATTATTGAAAGTCAGATTGCGTTGTGCTAAAAATATTGGGTGTCAGTTTAGTGTTGATCAGAATAAGTGAAGAGCGAAATGTCTGAGTATGTTCAGTTCTGCTCGGCTGATTGAAAACCAAATAACGTAAGGGGTTTATCAGCACAATAATTCATAAATTTTTCTAAGGGGACGTTTCACTGTGCGCGCTGTTTAGAAACATCCAGGCAACGTCTAGCTGTGATCCGAGCCAGGACTCGATACTGGGACTTCGTCTTTCACAGATATTTCATTGCCTGCAGAAGGTCTTGTTCCCGTTTCTAGTACCTGTCCTGCACACATTTTTTTACCTACCACGAAGTTTCAAATTACGGATACGTTATAACGTGTATGGGGTGATGTGTGTCATAGACACTGTTTCACTTGAGTCAGATTGCTTGATGTTATGGTCATATGGCTCTTTCCACAGCTGAAAATTATTATATAGCACAGACTACCTTCCGATAGCAAAATTTTCTTCCAGTATTAATTCAACACAGTACTGGGAATAACTGATTCAATGGTCAGCCGAATTCAAAATTAACTTCATGATATTTTCTCCAAGCGTGGAAATCGTAAACGGGGAACAATCTAATAACATGAGATTCCTTTACGCCAAAATCATAGTTCCCTTTAACATTATAATTCAGTAAGCTATACACTGAATACCAGTATTTACTTATTCGTCGTCCACAGCGAGGAGGAATGGCAAATACCCTTAATGTCTTTTTACAAGCAAACAACAGCAGGAAACGACGGCAAAGAATTTAATTATTGCAGTTAATATATTTGCTCCTTCTGGAAGGAAAATATTTTCGGTAAATGCAGCAGATTATTGCTTTTCGTGGCATTCAGAAAAGGATAATTTCATTTGGAGAGTTTCCGGTCAGAATACCCCACGCTAAGACGAAGATACCATGCATGCGAGATAATCGATCACATTTCGTAAGTATATAAAAGTAGAATGTTCCTTTACCATTAACGCATTCGGGAATTAAAGTGCCCACTCATTGATTAAGACGTCAATTTTCTGCAGTAAATGAAAGCAAAACTACGTGTAAATGACGTAATTATAGCTGTAGCCTTTCCGTGTTAACCATAACGTCTCCAAATTAACTGCAGTCGAGCAGCCGACTCGAGCGGACCGCTGCTCTCAGCACTTGGCGTAGATGCCTGAGGATAGCCCTACGGAGAGGTCGCAAGTAAGCTGAAGCCGGCATAGCTGCCAGAGGACGCTCTTCGGAGCGCCGCGAAGAATCCCACGCCGCTGAACGCTTCCCAGAGCTCAGCCACAAGAGCTCCGGCTTGACTTCCCGCATCCTCGGTTGCAAACTCCCAAGTGAGACTCTCCCGTTCTTTGGTAGGGTATTTCAGTGCCAGGGGCCCGTTAACGTCTGATAACCCCGCGCACAGTAGGCCGCTCTCTTCCTCCTGCGCATTGCACTTCGCGCAGGTAGGCCATAGGGACTCCCTCTTCAGTAGGCACACGAAAAGTATTGTATTCTAACAGAAAAAGCAAAATTTGTCGTTTTCGGAAGAAGCGAAATTGTCGCACACCTCTCAACCTAATACATTATCTTTAGGCGGGTAAGACGTCCGATCCTTTCTGCTTTTCCCTCGAGTGACCCTCAGCAAAGCTACAGCACAAGAGGCGGGGATGCTGGCTGTGTCCGCCGGCATCTTCGTCCCACTCGCCACGTTCCAGGTGGCAGTTGCCTTTAAGAGCCGGCAGATCACCGAGCAGCAAAAGTTGATCGAGCTTCTCGTGGAGAGTGACCCCACATAAACACACACACACACACACACACACACACACACACACATACACACGCGCCACACACACAAGTGCCTGCCGCAGATATCTCTGGTATGCCCCGTGTATCACCTCTAGCGACCCAGAGCCGACAGAGAATACAAAAAACACAGAAGACAGACCGCGGCAGTAGATCGGTCCACGTCACAAACCACGAAAGTTCACACAGACAAGTGAGCCTACAAACTCACGAGGCAACCGCCGAATGCTATTGCCCATTCCGACAGCGTCAAATAGCAACACCAACAACGCAGGGAACAACATAAACAATCTGGCAACTGCAACACACTGAAGTACACGCGCATTTACGCAGAACCTGATCACATCCTCTGTTGGCTTCCCGCCAGTCATTATACACAACTGCGGAAACCTTACTCCCCTAACCAAAGCATTTGATAATAACCACAACCCCACAATATATTACTCAAAACTCACTGAGGACCACGCCGTATTGTACGTGGCGATCAGGAAAGATTATACGAATGTACTGGACTTTCTGAAAGAAAGGAAAGTGGAACACTTCACGTACGGAACCGTATTGGAAAAGATACAGGAGTACGTGATCAAGGAGGTAGATGTTCGAACTCCGACCGCAACAGTACGCAATGAACTCACTGCCCTAGCCTGGGAAACAATTCGTGTAAATCGAATGAGTGAGTTCGACACAAGGACACCGTCGCACTATTACGGGTCAGAGCAGCCCGACCTGCTGAAGATGATGCTATTTCTTCACATGGTCGTAAATGTAGAGACCTACAACACGCCACGCACCCACCAACAATCTCAAAACTACCAGCTCTTTGCACTTGTTGGTATACGATGTAGTCTCGCTCACTTCTGCCGCAAACGTGCTGGTGGACACACAACACAACATTGCAAATTCCACCATACAGCACCAACGACAGTGGGGCCCATCCGGTCAACTACAGGGAGCGCATTGCCTACAAGGAGGCTGTGAGGCGTAAAATAGCTAAGTATGTGAAACCTATCGCCATCATAGCTCAGACCCCCACCCCCGTCCCTCACCGCTCCCTTCTCCTGCTCCCAGTTAAGAGTGGAATAGCGTTTGATGGAGTGGTAGTTGACAACCTGCAAAGCAGGCCGAGGGATCTTAGAGCTCCGCACCCACACAGCACCACCCCCTCTCCTCTCCCTCACCCTGAAACAGGCACACAAATAAGATAGACAAAGCCCAACGCCACACCTACGTCAGTTACCACAAGACACAAATAACGACACCACCCACCCCCAGAGACCATGGATTTCAGCCCACTACAAGCCACAGAAGAGTCACCTACACAGGGACAGCCACAGCTCCAGAGAAGGTCGAGGAGGAGAAAAAACCGGAACAAAGGGGACACGACCACACCACAAGAAGTACACGAAGAAACCAATATGCAGATACACAACTCGTACACCAACCTAACACCCCCGGAGCATACCCACTCACCACAGAGACGACACAGGTGCCCACAACTACTCCACAAACAGCCTACTCACCAGCCAGACCAAACCCAACGCCAAAACAAATATCAGCGGCTGCCAACACTACCAGTCACCCACAGGCCAACACTGGCAACATCAAGATGCTATACTTGGCGATAAAACAAGGCAGTCGGCTTTTACCAGATATATTGACACTTAGACAATGTGTCAAATAGCGTATTTTAAATACAACAGTATGCCGTCGTAGGCACTGTATAACATTAAAACACTTGATAATGGCACTTTAAAGCCGAAATCATGATCGTGTAAATCTAACACTGCCAATAAAAAACAGTCTAATGGCAGTACTGACGTTAAAGAAATATATTATGACTGTGGCCCCACATTATGAAAAAAAATTATCAACACAAAACTCCGAAGAATAATGGAGACATTATTCCCCGGACTCACGGCCATCAAAGTAGCCATGAAGATTAGGGGTGTGTCTCAGAACTCTTTACAGAGTCCATGTTGGGCTCACTCAACTGGACTAAAGTACATACTATTATCACACCCCTGTTTACACCAATTCATAGATACCACACCACATCAGCCCTGAAATGCAAACGGCAGCACAAACTCACAGATGCTGTTTTGGAAAGCCAAACGGTACATAAGCAAAAGAACCGAAATGGTTGCGTTCATGGAGCGAAAGGGCAACCGAATCGTTCTTGTGAACAAACCACTGCTTACGCATCACAAATAGCTAAACATTTCAGGTTATTGTGTCTATCGTACCGACCCAGCGGACAAATTCATCATTATACATAAAGACATAGAACACACGAACATCGATCTCCCTGCACTTGAAAGGCTAGAGGCTACGGTTGTCAGAGTGAAGTTCAACGGAGCTAATATCACTCTGGCATCTCTATACAACCCACCTAAAAACGTAGTAACACGCATTTTCAGCACAGTTCTCAACATAGTACCGTGGGTAATAGCCACTGGGTATTTCACGAATACATACCTCGAACTGTAAGAAACTATATGAACATGCACTAAGCCGAAATTACATTTTACTTGGGCCGAACGTGCCCGCATAGTACCAACTCAGGCCAGAAGTTTCAGACATAGACCTTATCAGAGACATCACAAACACACTCAACCTTATGGTTGAAAACGGTCTGGAACCAGACCACACGACTGTAATACTTCACACGGAAGAAGCACTGCAGGACGCAGAACCACACAGGATACTAAACTACAAGCGCGCCAACTGGACAGTGTTCAAGGAAATGCTTGATAGTCGTATTACGGACACTCACGAAATTAACAACACGCAACAAATAAACGAGACAGTGGAGCCTCTTACAACTGCTGTCCAAAACGCAGTGTCTGACGCCGTCCACATACAACACGACAGCACCCGACGGCCCTGCCCCCAGGAAATCCTGGGCCTTATCTCATTGAGGAACCGCATCAGGAGATACTAGCAGCGCACCATGTCTCCGTTCTATATACTGCAAGTTAATGGACTACAGGGACTAATACGGGAGAAAATACGAACATTTATAAACGAGCAATGGGGGCAGAAACTCGCAGCGCTAGATACCACAGGTCCTGGCGTGTGGAAGCTAGCTAGACACTTATGAGGGAAAAACATTGTATTCCGGACGGACCTGCATACTCCGCGAACGAGAAGCCAGAGCTTATGGCCACAACACTTGCAGCGTCTTTCATGGCGAATCTGGCTCTTTCAGACCCAGTATTCACACTTGAAAGGGACCAGGAGGCTACGCGTAGCCCAGCCCAAGCGCGTCGAAATCTGACTTACTAGCACAAATGAAATTACTTGGGCTATAAAGTTTACCAATGCTAGGAAAGCTCCCGGTCCCGATGTCGTCCTGAGTTCAGGGGTAGAGCCGCAGAATATCTCACATACTTACCGAATGCCATCTTACAATACCAACACTTCCCTAACATTTGAAAGGCGGCCAGGGTCCTCACGTTCAGAAAGCCATGGAAGGACCATTCCTCCCACAAAATTACCGATCCATCAGCCTGCTGTGCTCTCTCAGCAAGATGGATGAGAATGTAATACACTCCTGGAAATGGAAAAAAGAACACATTGACACCGGTGTGTCAGACCCACCATACTTGCTCCGGACACTGCGGGAGGGTTGTACAAGCAATGATCACACGCACGGCACAGCGGACACACCAGGAACCGCGGTGTTGGCCGTCGAATGGCGCTAGCTGCGCAGAATTTGTGCACCGCCGCCGTCAGTGTCAGCCAGTTTGCCGTGGCATACGGAGCTCCATCGCAGTCTTTAACACTGGTAGCATGCCGCGACAGCGTGGACGTGAACCGTATGTGCAGTTGACGGACTTTGAGCGAGGGCGTATAGTGGGCATGCGGGAGGCCGGGTGGACGTACCGCCGAATTGCTCAACACGTGGGGCGTGAGGTCTCCACAGTACATCGATGTTGTCGCCAGTGGTCGGCGGAAGCTGCACGTGCCCGTCGACCTGGGACCGGACTGCAGCGACGCACGGATGCACGCCAAGACCGTAGGATCCTACGCAGTGCCGTAGGGGACCGCACCGCCACTTCCCAGCAAATTAGGGACACTGTTGCTCCTGGGGTATCGGCGAGAACCATTCGCAACCGTCTCCATGAAGCTGGGCTACGGTCCCGCACACCGTTAGGCCGTCTTCCGCTCACGACCCAACATCGTGCAGCCCGCCTCCAGTGGTGTCGCGACAGGCGTGAATGGAGGGACGAATGGAGACGTGTCGTCTTCAGCGATGAGAGTCGCTTCTGCCTTGGTGCCAATGATGGTCGTATGCGTGTTTGGCGCCGTGCAGGTGAGCGCCACAATCAGGACTGCATACGACCGAGGCACACAGGGCCAACACCCGGCATCATGGTGTGGGGAGCGATCTCCTACACTGGCCGTACACCACTGGTGATCGTCGAGGGGACACTGAATAGTGCACGGTACATCCAAACCGTCATCGAACCCATCGTTCTACCATTCCTAGACGGGCAAGGGAACTTGCTGTTCCAACAGGACAATGCACGTCCGCATGTATCCCGTGCCACCCAACGTGCTCTAGAAGGTGTAAGTCAACTACCCTGGCCAGCAAGATCTCCGGATCTGTCCCCCATTGAGCATGTTTGGGACTGGATGAAGGGTCGTCTCACGCGGTCTGCACGTCCAGAACGAACGCTGGTCCAACTGAGGCGCCAGGTGGAAATGGCATGGCAAGCCGTTCCACAGGACTACATCCAGCATCTGTACGATCGTTTCCATGGGAGAATAGCAGCCTGCATTGCTGCGAAAGGTGGATATACACTGTACTAGTGCCGACATTGTGCATGCTCTGTTGCCTGTGTCTATGTGCCTGTGGTTCTGTCAGTGTGATCATGTGATGTATCTGACCCCAGGAATGTGTCAATAAAGTTTCCGCTTCCTGGGACAATGAATTCACGGTGTTCTTATTTCAATTTCCAGGAGTGTACTTAAATGCATCACTAGGCTCTGCATCGCCAATGACACCCTAAGACCGGAGCAAAATGGGTTTAGGAACAACTAAAAAACTCCTGCGCATGGTTGAACATATAACACACGGCTACAAAAAGAACAAAGCCACAGGGGCCGTGATACTGGACGTCTAAGAAGCTTAAGAGCGTCTCTGGCACAAAGGCCTCACATGCAAACTAAGCGATGCTGGTTTCCCCGGCGGACTCATACGTCTCATACACTCATGTCTCACGAACAGGTATTTCAACATTGACCTTCAGGGCGAACAATCGACACAACACGGTATCCAAGATGGAGTACTGCAGGGAAGCGTTCTGGGGCCCATCTTGTTCAACCTCTATATTAATGAACTTCTAGCAACATAAAACACGACGTTAGCAATCTAGGCGGATGACACAGCCACTGTTGCGCAAAACTGAAACCGTCGAACATAAATTCACGATTGCAAATGACGCTAAGGACTTCCTAACCTTGCTTGGAACGATGGCGTATTAAATTAAGCGTCGACAACTGCGAAGCAGTTCTGTTCACACGCAGAACGAAGCTACTGCGCGAACATCAACACTTTATAGACAGGTAAAACTACATGCACGCCCTATACGTTTCCGAGGGAGAAGCCGGTCTAGTTGCAAGAGATTTTGAAATTTAAAAATAAATGGATACAAATCAGAATCAAAATAAGCAGTGTCCGGCTGGATCGGAAACTTAGATGAAGAGATCACATGGAATAAGTCAACAAGGAGCACGTGGAGCTCAAACATCTCTAACCAATGCTGAGCAAGGAAAGCACACTAAATAGGAGGGCGTCGACGTCCATGTGCATGACACTGATTAGACCTCTGATGACGTACACAGCTACCGTTTGGGGATATGCAGCTCCAATACACATTCGCCGCCTGCAGATAATATAGAACAGAGTGCTACAAATCATATGCAACTCTCCACGCTCCACCCGTACCGTAGATCTTCACAATGAATACCACCATGAAACCCTCAAGGAAGTATTCAAAAAACTCGCCACACGATTGTACAGGAACTCGAGACATTCGAACAAACCTTTCATCTTCAGCTTGGGAAACTATCATCACTACTATGTTTGGAAGCAGAAGCGGTCAAAAGCATTGCTAGATAGGGCGAGCTGATATAAACTCACAAGCGACCACATCGGCAAGTCCGTACACATCACCAATAGTGACTTTTGCTATCACAGCCGACCAACAGGCAATAACAGTGAAGCTGACAAGCTCGCACACTGACGCAAAGGCAAACCGCCAACACTACCCTACACGGTGAATCCGGTATATGACCTATCACACACTAACTGATGATGAACTCAACTGTACAGGTCTGCTGATGCTGGGCAAAAAGCCAAAACCGCCGAGTAGCATCACTTCACAACGTCAAAGGTATCCCTTGCATAACCTGTCGCAGGCGCCAACAAATCCTCTACTGCTCTTACAACGCGACCCAACTATCGCAGGATTTTTTTCCTTATGGCTCTTACCTCCGGAACTATTTTTCCTCTCCCCTTCAAGCCACCACCCTTCGTTCAACTTTCGACCCAATCTCTCTCCAGATAAACGTAAGCAAACATTGCAGTACCCACATACTGTGAGACCTCACTTAGTGAAAAGTGATAGGTACGCGGAGCTGACAGTAGAGCTGTTGTGTTGACCATCATGCCGGTGTGGGCGTGGAGGTGTTCCATCCTATATTAATTCCAAGTTAACTGTGTAAGTCGTTGCCAAGAACGTTTATGGGAGACATCTCTGTTCTTCTAGCAAGGACGTCTAATTCGAAAGTGATCCCACGCACACAAGCTGTCATGTCGAGAAATCTCGGTATAGTCACAGCACTTGTATCGTGCATTGAGTTCAATACTATTTCCGTGCATTAAGGCACTATATCGATGACGGCAGCTGTAGTCTTGTTTACCACTTGCTTTGTAAGAGACAATGACGGACGAGCTCCTCGTCCAGGCCGTGAAGGCCCATTGGATGACTACGTGCCGCAGTGTCATTCACTGGCTTGCGGAGTCATGCGGATGCGGTATGATGATGATGATGTTTGGTTTGTGGGGCGCTCAACTGCGTGGTTATCAGCGCCCGTACAATTACCCAATCTTTGCTCAGTCCAATTTCGCCACTTGCCTGGATGATGATGAAATGATGAGGACAACCCAAACACCCAGTCATCTCGAGGCAGGTGAAAATCCCTGACCCCGCCGGGAATCGAACCCGGGACCCCGTGCTCGGGAAGCGAGAACGCTACCGCGAGACCACGAGCGGCGGACACGCGGATGCGGTATGTTGGGACATATGGTCAGTACACGGCTCTGTCGGCCGTTTTGCAGACTCCCCAGACCGTGGAGGCTCAACTGTTCAGTCAAGCAGCACTTCACTTGGCATCACGAGGCCGAGGCCCATGTCAGTACTCCCACCAAGGAAAAATCCGTGGCAGTACCGCGAATCGAACCTGGATCCTCCGCAGGGCGGCACCCACGCTGACCACTCGGCTACAGAGGCAGTACACAAAAATTATAATTCATAAGTTTGTGGTATCGTTTTCCACAAATGTTCTGGCATGCCTCATTTGCTGTCGTTATTTGGAGGTTTCTACGGCTGCCGCCACCTCTCGCATCTCAATCTCCATAGTTCACGGTCATTCCAGTCTCCCTCATTAAGACATTCGCCACCATTGCTTCGTTGACGTCGTCTTTACAGCATCTCGCAGATCTACCGCGCTTTCTTCTTTGATGTGGAATCCATTGCCATACACGGTTTGGTCATCTTGTGTCTGGCATACGCTGTAAGTGACCATACCAGAGCAGGCGCTTCCTTTCTATGTAGTCTAGGATTGTGCTTTCGACATTCATAACCTCCCTGATCCTATCATTTCTAATGTAATCAAGCCTGGAATATCCACAACTCCGTCTCCAGAAGTCCGTCTCGACAGCCAGCAGGCGATCTTTCTGCCTCTGAGTTAGTTCCCACAACTCTGCACCATATGTTGTGATACTTTCAATAGTTGTGTGGTAGATAGTATGTTTTGTTCTGCGCGTTATGTCTTTGTTCCACAGAATACCATTTAGTTGTTTTATGTCTCACTTGCCCTGGCTAATTTCATTGTTTATATCATACATACTTCTACTATTGACGACACTGTCACTCCCAGGTACTTATAATTATGACATCCTTTAACAGTATCAGCATCGAGTTGTAAGTCGTTAACAGCATTTTCTCCCACTTTCAGATATTTTGTTCTAGATACCTTTATGACAAGACCCCATTTTTCATATTTTTCTTTTAATTTTCGGAGCATGTAATTTCCATCTTCCTCATCTCCAGCCACTAACACTTGGTCGTCAGCAAAAAATAAAGTTAACAAGATCTCATCGATTGTGGGGTTACCCATTCCTCCGCATTTCCTTTTCCAGGATTTTAGTGCTTCCTCTAGGTAGACCTTAAAGTGTGTAGGGGCGAGAGTGCATCCCCGGCGTACTTCCTTTGTTACCACAAATTCTTGAGACAGTTGATTTCTCACTATTACCATCGCCGTACAACCTTGGTAGAGGAGTCTGGCAGCTTTCACATAGCTTGGTGACATGCCATTATCAATTAGGCTTGTCCGTGGCTTGTTCTGTGAAACTATGTCATAAGCTTTCTGGAGATCTACAAAGACAAGTTGGGTCGTAAGGCCACTTGCTGGTCTTCTCTCCACTAGAGTTTTGAGGGTAAATACTCCATCAGTACAGGAGCGACCAGATCTGAATCCATTTTGTTCTTCGAATTCAGTTATTTCTTCTTCTATCCTCTTTTTAGGATACGGCCATAGGCTCTCGCCATTGGTGGCATCACACTCATATCATGATTGTTTGTACAATTTCTCCTGTTACCCTTCTTAAATATTGATGTAATTGTTGCCTTTTCCACTCTGCTGGGGTTTCGTCACCTCTAAGGCATTTGTCAAAAATCACTGCCAATATCTCAAAGAGTTTTGACGGCGCTGCTTTAACCAGTTCCATATAAATTAATCCTGGACCTGGAAACTTTAAGTTTTTCATGGAATTAATTGCATTTTGGACTTCCTACGGGGTTATCGGTGGTATATGATCATTACCGGTTTTAATGTCTGGTGGGTTCTCAGTGAATGCCGCTCTGTTCTCAATTAGTAGTCCTTGGTAGTGTTGTACCCATTCCTGCATGCTAATGAGGTTTATATCTGCTATGTCTTTATTATGTGTTCTTATTGTTTTTAATACCTTGCAGGCTTTATTTGCTCGTGTACTCCCCATGCCTTTTCCTATTTCTTCATCGGTTTTCTGCCAGGCTTCGTTTTTTGCCTTAATTATTGTTTTCTGTGCTACCTTTCTCCACACTCTGTATTTCCGTCAATCTTTGTCTGATCTAGAGTTCATCATGATTTATCATAAGCTTTCTTCTTACTTTCTACATTCTCTTGTACCGAATGGTTCCACCACTCATCACATATTCTTTTACTCTTTTGGATTTCTTTTTTTCCCAGTGCTTTATAAGGTGCGTCATGGATGGCTTCTTTAACCATCTCATACATCTTATCTACAGAGGTTTCTTCAACGGCAGCAAGTTCTTCCACTTGCATTTGCTGGTACAAGAAACGGGTAGAACAGTGGTCAAGGCTTTGTAAATTGTATTGAATATCATTGACTCTGTGTGGCTCGGTTTTCACTGGAATTTCTGTGTCTTTTATCAACATGAATAGTATCTTAGACATCAGCAAAAAATGGTCTAATCCGCACTCAGCACCTCTCATAGCCCTCACGCTTTGTACTACTAGTTTGTTGTTGTTTGCTTTATTATGACATAGTCTATAATGGACTTGAGGTTAGTACCGTATGGAGCATGGCGGAGGTTACCCTGTACGACTACCAGTCACCTCCTTTTCTATTCTACTCGAAACTAGACAGAGGGAAAATGACTTACCTATATGCCTCTCTATAAGCCCTAATTTCTCGTATTTTATCTTTGTGGTCCTTACGCAAAATGTATGTTGGCTGCAGTCCGCTTCAAACGCCGGTTCTCTAACTTTTATCAGTAGTGTTCCTCGAATGTGTTCACCGAGAACCGCTTGCGAAGTAACCCAAGTTTGCCTTGCAATAGACACACTGAAAAAGCCAAGAACATGCAAACATTCGGCATTTATTACAAGTACGGTATGCAGCAATACTTATTGTCTCACATGTTTCTATGATTAGCATCTTCCTCATCCGTACATTACTTCATTAGAAACTACACTTGCCACACAAAAGGATAAAATAGTTTCAATGATGTGACTATAGCCTACCGATGTGATTGAAAGTTCTTGTGTCTCCAGTTTGTCCCTGTCTCATTACGAAATTTTTTCTCCCTACTTCAGGAGAGAGATTATGAAAATAATAAGTGAATCAACCAGTAACTACAGTTTGCACGGTCATAATAATTACGTAGTATTCGATCCGTTGACCTCGCGCTTATGAAACTAACAGCTTAACATGCGATTTTCATTTATTTCCTGTGGTCTACAACAATTTTTGTTTATCTTTTGCATTGCTTAAAAAAAAACAAATGCGGCTGGTCCTGGCGGAGGCTCGAGACCTCCCTCGGGCATGGGTGTGTGTGTTTGTCCTTAGGATAATTTAGGTTAAGTAGTGTGTAGGCTCAGGGACTGATGACCTTAGCAGTTAAGTCCCATAGGATTTCACATACATTTGAACATTTTTTAAACAGACAAACAAGGCAAACAAGACCACGAAAATGAAATTAAGCTACTAACGCTACACAAGAATAGGGACCACGACGAAAATATCAAAAGGATCTTCAACTTAATTTTTTGTGTTTTGTCAATTTTAACAATAGTAAGGTAACAGGAAAGAAACATTCGAACAGAAAAAGGATTCTGCTCTTCATTCAGCTCCTTGACACTTAGATACTATCAACTACATATTCGCAAAAAAGCTCACGTTAACGCTTCATCCTTTGACATGTCCAACGGGCCGTAACCATATACTGCTGGTAAAAGGCACAGGGATGCGGATCATACCCGTTCCCAACCACGTAATGAATATAATGCCCGACAAGCCATATAACTGTATTGTTAGGTTAGGGAGAGAAGACTGAATCGGGATGCAGGGTAATCTAGCTGGAAATTGTCCCAGCAGTCGCCCTGACAAGAAAGGCAAATTGTCGGCGGAACCAACTCCATTGATTGCTTCCGTAGGTTACCACCCGATGTCCCGATGACATAATGTATCCGTTTCATGGCAACGACCACATCGGTCTGCCTCACTAACGCCAATGCGAAATAGTCGAATGTTGGTGGGGGCAAGAGGTTATGACGACCTGGCACCTTGGGGACGCCACTGTCATCGTAAAAACAGGTAGGCTGACATTGGACTAAACAACATTCCAGTTGGTCTTTGGCGATAAGGGCCCCACAGTGGAAGTGCGGTTTGCAAACGTCCATCGACATAACAGCATTTTTACAGAGAGATGCGACTGCGAAAGAATATGAAGAAGTACTGTAAGTTACAGGAATGCGTGATGTCTCGTCTTTCGGATATGTCCGAAAGAACAGACACCACGCAAAATCAACAGCTGTGATACTTCGTATTAAACTGAAGGTGGAGGGACTGAAAGGAAAGGGAACGGGTTACCGCAACTGCCCAGTAAGCAGGAGATTCCGGGTTCGAATCCTGGTCCGGCTGATTCCACGTAATGCCCTTCCTCACCCCTTCCGCCTTCAATTAATATATAAAATACCACAACGTCATCGGCATACATGCGAGCGGTGAACGTTTCTCCCAATGACAACCAGCCACATTATTTAACAGCTACGGACAGCAGTACAGGTACCAGAAATAGCACCAGCTACGACATAGATAGTGCACTCCCCTGTATGTCACCTCTACACCCTTCTATGGGGTGAGTGAGATGACCATTCACATCAAGACACGCCTGAATACTAGTAACTGGAGACGTGAGTATCCATGGCGGGGCATCATTAAATCTTACAGCCGTCAGCACTCGTAACAGAAAATTATATTTAACTATTTCTAACGAACGATTAAATTCAATAAAAAGTAAAGCTTCCGACAGGTGAATAGTGGAAGCAATCGAGATGAAATCACGACATTCAGCAACGAGAGTCAGGAGAGTACAACCATGGTGACAACTTTGATAATGCGTGACAGTGTCAGCAGGCAAAGCCGACAAACGGCTATTTGTCGCCCGCGCTACGATTTTATAACCGAACTTGATTAGTATACTTATATGGATATAGTGTCTGTTCTTTTGGACATGTCCGAAAGAACAGAAACCATATCCCTATCTGTATATAGTTCTGGCAATACCGGATGCACACATATTCCCCGAACCCTTACGGGACTTCGTAATAATGTCTTCCACCAGTAATGGGTGTGTTGGGGTGGGACGCTACGAATGTAGTGTGTGAACATACAAGGTGAGAATGTGGGTCTCACAGGAGGCGTGAGCGAGATAGTCCCTGCAGTCATGCTATCCTCTGTGCCCTCGGTGGCTCAGATGGATAGAGCGTCTGCCATGTAAACAGGAGATCCCGAGTTCGAGTCCCTGTCGGGGCAGACCTTTTCACCTGTCCCCGTTGATATATGTCAACGCCCGTCAGCAGCTGAAGGAATTCATATTGTTTTAAAAACTGAGTAGCGTTATCTTTCGGACTTCTGTCCAACTACACTCAATGGAACGCGAAAACCAATTGGGAGCGATGAATATCATCAGCAGATAAAGAAGAGACAGGAAATGCAGCGTCGGAAGACGTCTGCATCATACGACTACCCGGAAGAGGATCCACAGTAACCTCTTGCTCCATCGTATCAAATTGAGAAAGAGATGGCATTTCATTAGAATACTGGAAAGTCAGAACAGCAGACGACGTCCCCATTAAATCATCGGAACCCACCGGAACAAATGTTCCTATGAGTGAAGGGGAGGATGCCGACGCAATATTCATTGCGACATCAACAGAACCAGCCTCGATGGCTAAACGAGAACCACTGTTAATGTCAGTACTCCAAGCACCACCTCTGGAAGAAGAACGCTCCACCACTACCTTCTCGGAGAGGCACGATTCTGAAGGGGTGATTTCAAATTCTTCACCATCCTGAGACCGCCGGCGTTTAAATTGTGCTACCGGTGCCGTCAACTTAACGGCAGCAGGGGTCGCATCTGAATGTGCTGGTAACGGCGGAAAGTCGGGCGAAGTAGGGGGCAATGTCTCTCCATCGTCCTTTAAAGTTGGAAAAGTACTGACAGTAGATTGCAAAGATATCACTCAGCTCATGTCAACGGACGACGTTTTTCGTAGGACGGCTTTAAAACCTTAATACGGCGAGGACAATTGGATCTGAGACGGCCACTTTCATTACAAAGGAAACAGGTTCGCCGGACGGGGTGACCGGGCGGTTGTAGGCGCTACAGTCTGGAACCGCGCGATTGCTACGGTCACAGTTTCGAATCCTACCTCGGGCATGGATGTGTGTGATGTCCTTAGGTTAGTTAGGTTTAAGTAGTTCTAAGTTCTAGGGGACTGATGACCTTACAAGTTAAGTCCCATAGTGCTCAGAGCCATTTGAACCATTTTTTCAAACAGGTTCCTTCTTGCCCTGCATACGTAAGATGACTCCGGTAATCCAAAACATTCAGGTGTGAAGGTATGTTCTGCTGAACACACCTTTCTACGGTCCGGACACCACTGCACCATTGCAAACGATGTTGAGCAGACCAGCGTTCCCGCCAATTATGCCGAACGACTTCATAAGGAAGCACCTCGTGTTTCTGAAGTAAATGTTCCATTTCGGGTGAAGATTGTAAAGTATAACCGGATTACACTCCATTACCGCATTTGCACGAAGGATTGGATTAACGGAACCATCACTATGTTTAAACATTACCTGAGAAGCAACCAGAGAGAGAAGGCGGTCTACTTGCAAAAGATTTTGAAACTTCACAGAAAATGGATAAAAATCCGAATCAAAATAAGCAGCACCTACCTGATCGGATGTAGCTCAGATCGAACCAGTCAAACAATTGTGAACTTCAAGAAAGCTCGGTCGAACATGACGCGAACTCTTCTCAAAACTGAAATTAATAGTTACCCGAACTTGCAGGCGCACATTTTATGTCAGATCTGCACGAATGAACAGAGAAAACATACGAAATATGTGCCAATAGGAGTTGAATAGAACCTGGTTCATAGGATCCTCACTGCACTACAGACGCAGGGGATTTTCTGACAGTAAGCGTCGTAACAGTTAGAGTCGTAACATTCAAGTGTTATTAATCTTACGGTTTTGCTGTGGGATGTAAATTATATACGTAAATAATGAGAAAACTAATGATTTTCGACCATTGGTTCCTAGTTTCCATATACGTTTACGATGTTCTACCAACCATATAACATTAAGTTTCGATGTTCTGAACGCCATTCAATTCAGAACTATGTGACATATCACTTGCGAGGGTGGTCTCCAGGAATTTTGATAAGGCAGACATTTATTTTCAGAAAATGGCTGTAAAGAAAATGCAAGACAAAATGGCGGTGATATCATTCCGTCGTCGGTCGTTGTACATGGATTCTTCTCTCATACAGATAACTGGAAGTCAGAACTGAAGAACGGTCAGAACTGGTAGGCAAGCTTTCCTCTCTTCAGAAAAGTTACCGCAAAGCGGAGTGCGGTATTGAAAGTATCAGCATCTCAGAGCGTGAAATTGAATTGGCGCCACGTGTCAGGTGGGCCTCCCTCGTCTCCGGGGAAGCAACTGCCATGCATTCATTTGAGTTTCTCCGCACGCTACCTCGGGTTCCTATTTCCCGCTTGGCTGAACTTTTGCTATAGCGGCCCCGCTCGGTGAACGTGGTGGAGCTACAGGGATGAGACGAGACGAACGAGACCAGAATAATAGTGTGTATGCGTGCGTGTGCGTGCGTACGTGTGTGTGTGTGTGTGTGTGTGTGTGTGTGTGTGTGTGTGTGTGTGTGTGCATAGATGGCGTGTGGTTGGTTGGTTGCGCCCTGCCTTGATACTGGCGCGGCACTCAGACGCACGCACGTATGTGCACTCACACACACCACACACACACACAAACACAAACACACACACACACACACACACACACACACACACACACACACAAGGAAGATTGTAGTTAAAATAGCCATCCAACCATCCTGATTGAGTTTTTTGGTAGTTTCCGTAAAGCGGCCAGTAGGCTGATAATAATATTGCACAATAATATTGTGTCGTTTTATTGACCTGCTCACTAAACTGGTGGATTATTTTGGAACCCTTCTTTGTTGATTTACTTATATTATCTCTAAATATGATTGCTAGGCTTGTAACCACTCTTTCTCAGATGATTACAATAAATGTAATGATTCCTTCAATAGAAATTGTTGATCCAATTCTTGAAACTACGTTTCATTATGTGTGTGCGTCTGGTAGTCTGAATTATATTGCGGTTTGGAATATTGACAATAAAGACGTTGTTGCTGTGCTAAATGCTTTACTTTGTTGGAAGCAGAAGATAATAGTGGATGAAGCATTGGTTCAAGAAGCATGGAAAATATCTCACGAAGAGTTGTTGAGAAAATGAAGTTTAGCGAAAAAAAAAAGACAATCATAACTTTTTTCCCTGTTGAGGGTCCAACTTCTCATTCATTACTGGAAACGGCTGTCAACAAATATAGGCGCCCCATACATAGCCAGTTGACCCTCCCTCTCCCCTCCTGTACAGTCTGGAGTACGGTGTTTTGTGTAGGGTTTCATAGTATGTGATCGCGTTTTCAGTATGTAAAACTGCCAACGTCTCGGCCGCTGCTGCAAATGGCCTTCCTCAGGCTGTCACGTCAGTATAACACCCAGAAGAAGTCCATTAGTAACACTGGCGCAATAGTCAGACACTTCTGCATACTGACAAGGCGGTCACGTGGCCAGAAGAATTTTGTTACCCATAGTGTTTTCATTCACTACAATATTCTTGTATACTTCTAGAAGCGACTTCTCATCGTTCCGATAAACCTCTCCTTTAGCCAAATGTACTGCTACGTGACCGATTGCAGTGAGACAATACTACGGCTTTAGCAATGAATACATTATCGTTTTTTTTTTCTTCTTTGAAGTATCGAAGTAATGTAAGTGTGACAGATCATTTACATAAAAAATGATAGTTTTATGGTCTTTCTCCTGGATAACTATCTCAGGTAGTTCATATCGCCATGATCTTTGCATGCATGCACGCATATATACACGACAACACACACACACGATTCAAGGATTCTCGTTTGACATAAAAGAGTATCTCGGTAACACTCAAAATACAAACCATTACAATGAGAGACATAATTCCACGAAGTCAGATTTTGCCTATGATGCCACAATGCATTGCTAATAGCAATTCTTTCGATTACTTTAAATTTACATGTGCGGTTTCACTTTAAAATACCTGAGACAAAGTTATGAAAACGTGTCACGCAATAATACGTACACTGAACGATTACAGCCGAGTAGGGAATGTATACACACAAGCAGATATCTATATATACTTTTATTCCTAATTTTGCATTATTCAGTTTTTAAAATATTGTACCTTCCCCCTATTTTCTTAGCACTAAATCATAAATTAATTTTTAAAATTTTTCTATTTGTACTCATTTGCCCTACACGCTTCAGCGCCGGAAATTATTTATAGATTTCGATATACACTAATCATAATGCTCTTTCTCCCTGTTTCGAACTCATTTTCGAAACTACAACAGCAACGAACAGCGAACACAATGATATCCACAGTCTGTAGCACGCGACAGACTGGCAAGGATGTAGTTGATACCACCCACTGACGACACAGTATTTCCAGACAGTGTAATATGTTCCATAGGTTTTCGACGTTCTCAATATTACTGCGCAACAACTCAAGCTCGCTCCTACACTTTCGATATTACTGCCCATAAAGAAATATTGCGAAATTTGAAATTCTGACGTCTGCCCCCATCTGCCATTAAATTACCGGTAGCCCAAATGTTAGATAATTACATTCTACCGAACAGTATGACTAACCCGTGGAAAATAAACGAAAAGCTCAGAGATGGTGAATCTGCGGTTTTACTAACACTTTCCCGAATGAAACGAATCAGTTCTGGATTCATGAGTCTCGGTGAACCACTTTTCTCTTCATCATGCACAATGGTTTGCTTATTTCTGAACCTACGGCACCGTTGTCTTATACCAGTTTCCCTCATTACCGAAGATTAGGGCTACCGGAAATTTAACTTCAGCTGGGTGCTGGCGGCAGAATTCTGGTACCGCAGTATTTCAAAGCTCGCCAGACACTACGGGAAATATCGTAATGTGTCTGGAAACAATCTGGAGAAATAAATTAGAATGTGAACTTTCACAGTATTGTAAAGAAAATTCTGTAATGTCATTCTCATGCTTTTTAAATGAACGATGTTTACTTAATGAATAGCCCTCGTAAACAGGAAAGTGTGCTTATGAGACGACAGGACTGTTTTCCAAGTTGTAACAATTTAAAAGTAGACTTTTAGGTGAAGTCCTTATTTAATGGAGGGAAAATTTTGTCCTTCCTCAACAACTCGGGAATGTGGCGAGTATATGATGGGGCACAGGCACATTTTGCTGCTGATGTGGTATCTGATGCACCAATATGCACCAAGAAGTTCGTATAAGAATTTATTACACCAAGATCGTGTAATTACTACACATATATACACATTAAAAATTAACTACTGTTTAATATTTTTGATAATGTGGCAGCTCTCACGTAATAAATTATTATATGAATATTTATCAGGTCGCATGCTTCCATTTGGAAACATGTCACTTCTTAAAATCTTGTCTGAAAGTACCTGCTCCTGGGCATCAAGGGTCACCCGACTTACGGGGTGAAGCCCTCAGTCACGGCCAACCGATTCGTCTCAAATTTGCCAAGCCGCTTGTATACAACCTAAAACGAAGGACTCTAAGGTATTTTGGCACAACGCCCTACCGTTTTTGAGAAAATCACACCTAAAGTTTATAACGAGCAACCGACTCAAAATTGGCAGGATCGATAGATAATTGCAAATAGGGCATTCTTCATCATCTGGTATGGGGTCCACAAACGCATACTTTTCCAGCAATTGAGGAACTGCTGCTTGTGTACCCGTATTGTAGACACCTTACGCCGAGTGCGCCAAAAGCGCAAAGGCCAAGGCAACTGGCGGGAAAGCGGAGAACTTGGGTTAGAATCTCTAGGAAACCTAGCAGATGTTAATCTTCTCGTTGTTATTTTTCCATATCTCAACTGATAGGGATAGAAGGGTTAATAACGTAAATAAATCGATAAGGGATGATAAAAGGTAGGCAAACAAATTTCTCAAACTTCTTGGGATAGTAAATAACTAAAATGTTACTCTTGGTCAGTTTACAATGGCTCTTCCACCCATTGTTACGTGTCCTCACTTTTCTTCGAGCAACTAGATGGATGGTACTTGTCATATGAACATTCGAAACAAATATACTCGCGGCACCAAGAACGTCTAATGAATGCAATCTTTCGGCAGCTACACTGTTCCTTCCGAAGAGTCGGCGGAAAACAAACTTGATTTTCATTTAAAAATATGTCTTTTTCGAAAATCAATTTTGATTCGTACCACGCATGCGATATCGTTACCTGAAAAATCGGTGCTTAAAGTTGGTTACGAATTATGCTGTGAATAGTTAATGCATCCGTGCGTTTGTGCAATTCCCGCTGGGTTTCCAGAAGCACACTGCAATTCTGAAGCCTCGAGGTAAAGTTTTTAGCCTGGCGATAGAAATAAACATCAGACGGCTGGCACACAGATGTGCAGTTTGTCGGTATTACTTTTACCGTGTACGTCGGTTGAACCTCGTCATCTATAAACATGGTGTCTTCCATTAGAGTATTAGATTTTCCACCCCAGGAATCCTATATTAGACAAAACTTGTTATCAGAAAAGTATAGTTTAAAACATTCTCAAGAAATGTTCTGTAAATAGCATCTGTCAATTTCCTGGATTTGGAGCAAGTAATGTCAACATTTTTCAACGAGTCGGTAAAGCGACTGACCTCTCCTATAACCCGAGGACCAAATGTAACATTCGTTTCTTGAAAATACAGGAAAAACTTAGGCAACACTTTTCCAGAGGCTGTGATGGCATATAGCGCTTTGTGCGAATTTATTTTATTTTATTTTATTTATTTATTTATTTTTTTCCAGCTGCGACTAGGGTTCGCTCTTCTCCCTTATGCGATAACTTGCATCAAATGTTCATCCGATACTCGCATCCTGTTTCATCAGTGTTGATCAAGTGTTAAAACCAGTCATAACTCACGCCGTTTGTGTGCTGAAAAGAGCTGCCACTTTCTGATCCATCTGCTATATTTTCTACCTCCTCGTGGGAGACGTATTTAGTGACGTGACGTTGATGAATTTTATATTCCAATATGAAATTCCTTGCGCAGTATAGTGATGCAACAAACGTAAAATCCTCATTGGTAGTATACTGAAGCGCAGCATCTGCAATCCACTCCTGGAGTATTCTCGTTGTTACATTCTCGTTACGACGACGAGATTCGAAAAATCGGTAGTATGTCACTTATTTATCGCCTGGTATTTGTCGTATCTTGTCCCTCCTTTAACGATATCATTTTCTCACAATTTTAAGTATTTCTTGCTTTTCAGGGCTGTTGTTGCTCCATTCTTTTGCAGTGTCCGTAGGTTACAATTTGGATGATTCCTGCCTAGCGCTACCGCCTTTACTTCTACTTCAAGTGATTTAGCGCCGTAGTTCAATCGTTTAGTAACCGGTTCGTAATACTCATCGGGAACAGATGAAGCACAGATTGCATGCGACTTGGAGATTTACAAAGTGTTAAAGACCCTTTTGCTATTCACTTGTCGTGATATCTTCCATTGAATCACCTTCTGCTTTGCTTTCGTGGTATAGTTCTTCACTATCAACAAAAGTCATTTCTTTCGTCAGCTCCAAAAATCTCTCGACGATTGCCGCTTCTATCAATCTGGAACGCTAAGAAACAGAACTACCTGCATACGGTAGTGCATTGATAATAGATCTGTCTTGCAACAATTTTACAAGCCAAAACACAGCGTCGGTAACTTCCCGCTTGCCATCGTCCGTGACAGACACCCAACTACATATTTTAGCGCTGGTCAAAGGGTGTACATCCTCCGTTATTCAGATAACGCACCAAAAAGATATGACACAACAAACAATAACTAGTTACTACCGCGTACAAGTTATATATTACTTACGGAAGATCACTGTATTATTTCACAAAACATATTTTATTCGGAGGATTAACGATGAAACATCATTACATGTATCTTCGAGGTTCGCGGCAGCCTAATGGCGGAAAACAACTCTCTCCGATTGACTTATATAAGGTTCGTCCTGGACACCCTTACTCTTCGAGGTTCACAAACATCATATGACGAACAGACAATGGAGACAACGTAAGTCTCCCCGCTTGCATTCTGGCCGGTGCCTCGCTCTAAACAAGCGTCGCGCGGTTGGCTATCTGTGGTCCCTCTTGAGGAATTCGCAGCACTTTTACTCGTAGTTGTTTTCATGTGCAAGGCTCAAAAGTTTAATTCTTTACTAATTCGTTTGGGAAATTAGTTTGCCTACTTTATTACTGTTATTATTCCGTGTTGAGTTGCGTACCTTATTAACCCTCCTATCCCTACGAATTCACCGGCCGCTGTGACCGAGCGTTTCTAGGCACTTCAGTCCTGAACCGCGCGACTGCTACGGTCGCAGGTTGGAATCCTGCCTCGAGCATGGATGTGTGTGATGTCCTTAGGTTAGCCAGGTTAAAGTAGTTCTCAGTTCTAGGGGCTGATGACCTCAGATGTTAAGTCCCACAGTGCTCAGAGCCATTGAACCTGCGAATTCTGATACGTAAAACTACACTTTAAAAACTGAAAACTGTACAGTTTGCTCGAGATTCGAACCCGGGTTCTCCACTTCCTAGCCAATTAGCTTTTCTTTCTTTTTTAAAATAAAATTCATTTTGTTCGTTATTGGTTGTCGTATTTGTTGGAGGCGGACGTCGCGTGACGCTTGTTGAAGTACATCTTTGATCCATTCATTCAGTTTTTTTTTATTACAAAGAGCAGCTAACACCCTGAGCTACCGTGCCGATGGTACTTGAACCGTAGCTCCATCGGCGCTATCGGTGAAAAGCGTTTACCATGTGGGTACGTAAGTGGCAGTTGTAAAAGTTTCTTTCATCGATTTCTGGAAAGGTACGAATTTGTGAACCCCTTACCTGATAATGAAAAATATCCTGTTTGCAAATATCTATCGATCTCGCGAATTTTAAGTCGACTGCTCATCGTAACCTTTAGGGGTGATTTTCATAAAAACGTTAGGATGTTGAGCCGAAATGTCTTAAAGTCCTTCCTTTTAGGTTGTACACAAGCGACCTGCCAAATTTGAGCCGAATCGGTTGGCCGTGTCTGAGACCTTCCCCTTGTTAGATCCTCTAGATTTTTCTGTCTAAGGACTGGGGTCGTATCAAAATGATATGTGCAGTACTCTTGTTCATGAAGTCCAAGAATGGAGAACTGATCTTAAATATTTTCAGAAATCTTTTAAAAAATTTTGTACAAACTCTTTTAATTGTCTGCAGCGCATGTTGTATATTGGTTGCGATTAGCCAATTAAAATATTTTGTATTAATTTAAAAAAAGTCCGAAGGAATTACATACTGCTGTCAAGATTTAAGAGATAATGAGGGAGTGTTCGAATTAATTCGTAAGTGTCCTGAGGCACGAGTGCAGAATTGCGTCAAAATACGACGAAGATACGTGGAGCACCTCCTTAAACAGGTATAAGCGCGCAGTAAATTTGTGTCACGCAATATGTTCTAGTAGTATTGTATCTGTTGTAACGGTAGGCCATGCGCGAAATTCTACCCCAATTAAATTGGGACTTAGTCCAAAAACATACATTTCGAACTGCTCGTTTGTTGAAGCATGTTTACTGATATGTTTTACTTGTGTCGTTGCACAATCTCACCCGTGTCTATCGTTGCCATTACTTCTTTGCGGAAAAATATTGAAACAACGCAAAAATACACGCTGAACCATAAGGGCATATACACTCCTGGAAATGGAAAAAAGAACACATTGACAACGGTGTGTCAGACCCACCATACTTGCTCCGGACACTGCGAGAGGGCTGTACAAGCAATGATCACACGCACGGCACAGCGGACACACCAGGAACCGCGGTGTTGGCCGTCGAATGGCGCTAGCTGCGCAGCATTTGTGCACCGCCGCCGTCAGTGTCAGCCAGTTTGCCGTGGCATACGGAGCTCCATCGCAGACTTTAACACTGGTAGCATGCCGCGACAGCGTGGACGTGAACCGTATGTGCAGTTGACGGACTTTGAGCGAGGGCGTATAGTGGGCATGCGGGAGGCCGGGTGGACGTACCGCCGAATTGCTCAATACGTGGGGCGTGAGGTCTCCACAGTACATCGATGTTGTCGCCAGTGGTCGGCGGAAGGTGCACGTGCCCGTCGACCTGGGACAGGACCGCAGCGACGCACGGATGCACGCCAAGACCGTAGGATCCTACGCAGTGCCGTAGGGAACCGCACCGCCACTTCCCAGCAAATTAGGGACACTGTTGCTCCTGGGGTATCGTCGAGGACCATTCGCAACCGTCTCCATGAAGCTGGGCTACGTTCCCGCACACCGTTAGGCCGTCTTCCGCTCACGCCCCAACATCGTGCAGCCCGCCTCCAGTGGTGTCGCGACAGGCGTGAATGGAGGGACGAATGGAGACGTGTCGTCTTCAGCGATGAGAGTCGCTTCTGCCTTGGTGCCAATGATGGTCGTATGCGTGTTTGGCGCCGTGCAGGTAAGCGCCACAATCAGGACTGCATACGACCGAGGCACACAGGGCCAACACCCGGCATCATGGTGTGGGGAGCGATCTCCTACACTGGCCGTACACCACTGGTGATCGTCGAGGGGACACTGAATAGTGCACGGTACATCCAAACCGTCATCGAACCCATCGTTCTACCATTCCTAGACCGGCAAGGGAACTTGCTGTTCCAACAGGACAATGCACGTCCGCATGTATCCCGTGCCACCCAACGTGCTCCGTGCTCCGGATCTGTCCCCCATTGAGCATGTTTGGGACTGGATGAAGCGTCGTCTCACGCGTTCTGCACGTCCAGCACGAACGCTGGTCCAACTGAGGCGCCAGGTGGAAATGGCATGGCAAGCCGTTCCACAGGACTACATCCAGCATCTCTACGATCGTCTCCATGGGAGAATAGCAGCCTGCATTGCTGCGAAAGGTGGATATACACTGTACCAGTGCCGACATTGTGCATGCTCTGTTGCCTGTGTCTATGTGCCTGTGGTTCTGTCAGTGTGATCATGTGATGTATCTGACCCCAGGAATGTGTCAATAAAGTTTCCCCTTCCTGGGACAATGAATTCACGGTGTTCTTATTTCAATTTCCAGGAGTGTATTTGGAAAGCGCGCAAGTTGGGCTGTTGTTTTTGACCACCAACGGCATCTGTGCAATGTCCTCAATTACGTTGCATATGTCAGTGGTGGTTAGAACAGAGCGCCGTAAAGTTGCGAGTGCGTTATATCGGAGCTCATTGAATCCAAGCCTGAGCCAACTGTTGGTGCTCTGATAGTGCCCTATTACATACCCAAGGTAGCCGAATGGTCTGATGTTCCAGAAGACGCCGTTTCGAAGATCTACACCGCATACAGGGAAAGCGGAGATACTTCATCAGCAAACTCAACGAGTGGGTTGAGTGACGGTGACACATGTTCACTGAAGAGGATTATGCCGAAGAATAAGAGAACGACAGCTACAGAAGTCACTGCACAATTGAACGTGCCATTCGCGATTCATGTCAACACCAAAACAAACCGATGGTATTAAGCAGGGAAGTGCAGGACGAATTTTAATACGGAAACCACACATCAGTGGTGCAGGTGGCCTAACAGAAAAATACGTGGTGCCGAGGCCATTAAACCTGGAATAAGGGGCAATGGAAAAATATTATTTGATCGGATTCGGATGAGCCTCGTTTCCCACTGTTTCCAACTTCTAGCCGAGTTTACGTCCCAGGAGCACATGGCGGAGTTTCGGCGATGATTTGGGCAGCCATATATGAATAATGAATACGAACGGCAGCAGAAAATGATGTAACGGATGGAGGATTCACACTGAATAGGAAGGTAGGGCAAAATAGAGAAGAAAATTGAGGATGTGCTAGATAACGGTCAGTTTGGCTTTCGGAAAGGTACAGGCACCAGAGGGACAATTCTAATGTTGTGACAAACAATCCTGTTGGAAGAACATTCGAAACTAAGCATTATAATAGAGGTTGAAAATACCGCTTCAGTTGTAAATTTGTTTTATTATCACGACCGGTTTCGGGATCTCATAAGCCCATCCTCAGGTGTCGCAACTGTGCCGTGGGCCCCGAGCGCGCGCGGTGGACGTGTACTAGGCGCGGTGTGGTACCTGTTCTGCGCTCATAGGTGGCACACCGAGCGTTGTACACGTCCACCGCGGAGCTCGGGGGCCACAGCACAGTGGCGACACGTGAGGATGGGCTTATGAGAGCCCGAAACCGGTCGGGATACTATAACAAATTTACAGCTGAAGCGGTATTTTCAACCTCTGATCTGATGTTGCGGTTGGTAATGGAAGCAAGGCTAAATGGTTCAAAAGGCTCTGAGCACTATGGGACTTAACTTCTGAGGTCATCAGTCCCCTAGAAGTTAGATCTACTTAAACCTAATTAACCTAAGGACACCACACAAACCCATGCCCGAGGCAGGATTCGAACCTGAGACCGTAGCGGTCGCGCGGTTCCAGACTGCAGCGCCTAGAACCGCCCGGCCACCCTGGCCGGCGAAGCAAGGCTAAAGAAAAATCGAGACACGCTCATAGGAATTGTAGACAGCGATTGTTCGACAACGTAACATGGTGCAAGATGTTTGAATCTCTGAGAGAAGTAATGGTAAACTGTAGGGAGAGACGGGTAATATACAAAACGTACAAGAAATGTAAGGAGGCTGTTTAGGTTTTTATGTTGGTAACGCCACGTAGCGCTCTGTATGAAAATCACTGGCTGTGCTGTGTGCAGTCTGTGGCTGGGTGGCATTGTTGGAATAGTCGCTATTGTAGTGTTGGGCAGTTGGATGTTAACAGCATGTAGCGTTGCGCAGTTGGAGGTGAGCCGCCAGCAGTGGTGGATGTGGGGTGAGCGATGGCGGAGTTTTGAGAGCTGATGATCTGGACGTGTGTTCATTACAAAGAGTAAATTTTGTATTATTGGATATCATGAACAGATACATATATATGATGTCTTTTGAACATTATTAAGGTAAATACATGGTGTGCTCCTTATGAAAATCTTTCATTTGCTAACTATGCCTATCAGTAGTTAGTGCTTTCAGTAGTTACAATCTCTTATTTAGCTGGCAGTATTGGCGCTCGCTGTATTGCAGTAGTTTGAGTAACGAAGATTTTTGTGAGGTAAGTGATTCATGAAAGGTATAGGTTATTGTTAGTCAGGGCCATTCTTTTGTAGGGATTTTTGAAAGTCAGATTGCGTTGCGCTAAAAATATTGTGTGTCAGTTTAAGCACACTCATTTATACTTTTTCTAAGGGGACGTTTCAGAACCAATAGGGAATAATAAGAATGGACGACCAAGAACGAAGTGCTCGGTTTAAAAAGAGTGTAAAACAGGGATGTAGTGTTTCGTCCCTGCTGTTCAATCTGTACGTGGAAGAAGACATGATGGAAACAAGAGAAATGTTTAGCGGTGCAATTAAAATTCAAGGCGAAAGAATATAAATTCGAAGATGACATTGCTGTTCTGAGTGAAAGTGAAGAAGAATTACATGATCGACTGGATGTAATGAACAGTCTCATGAGTACAGAATATGGACTGAGAGTAAATCGAAGAAAGACGAAGGTAATGAGACGCAGCAGAAATGAGAAGAGCGACAAAATTATCATCAGATTTGATGGTCACAAAATAGATATAGTTAAGGAATTCTGCTACCTAGGTAGCGAAATAACCAACCACGGATGGAGCAAGGAGGACATCTAAAGCAGACTAGCACTTGGGAAAAGGGTATTCCTGGCCAACAGACGTTTACTAGTATTACTCTCAGGCCTTAATTTGAGGAAGAAATTTCTGAGAATGTATGTCTGGAGCACAGCATTATATGATAGTGAAACATGGACTGTGGGAAGACTGGAACAGAAGAGAAACGTAACATTTGAGACGTAGTGTTACAGGTGAATGTTGAAAATTAGGTGGGCTGACAAGGTAAGGAATGAGGAGGTTCTGCGCAGAACCGGAGAGGAAAGTATTATGTGGAAAACACTGACAAGGAGAAGGGGCAGGATGATAGGACACCTGTTAAGACATCAGGTAATGACTTGCTTGGTACTACAGGTAGCTGTAGAGAGCAAAAGCTACAGAGGAAGGAGGAGATTGGAATACATGCAACAAATAACTGAGAATGTTGTGAGCGTGTGGGTGCTATCCTGTCATTCTGCGCAACGGAGTAATCTAAGATGTACCCTTTTCCCTGTGGCTCCTCCAAGATACAATTTCCACCCCCACACTAGTACAGAAGTCAGACAGACGCTCCTAACGTTCTAAAAAAAAATGCCTGAAAAACTTCCAGCAATAAATATCTTCTGGAGTCGTCCGCTATAAGAAAATGACACAAAAATTCACAAAATTTCTTACTTAACCAGTGGGATACTTGGGTACTGGAGTAGTGCTAGTTAGCGTAAGAAAAACATGAAACTAACGAAAATTATTATTTATTTTACAAAAATTCTGAGAAAATCGCAATGGCACTTTTAATTATGAACCGAACACGTTATTTCTGGTTTTTTTTTAGAATGTGGAGTTACCTCTTAAGGACAGGATTCGCTAATGAAATTTCTATACAAAGTGTAAGATTGTTATTGACTTGGCAGAATGGCTGAGAGCCGCACCTACTCAATTTGAATAACTGTCCGTTAGAATGTTGCTAGGTACGGTCGAGGCTATCGCGTGTGAAATGCAGTGAAGTGTACTGTTGTGGAGGAAATATGGGGCTCGCAAGAGCTGTAGCGCACAATACCGTAAGCTGCGATGACTGCTGTCTGCCCCGTTCGCTGCTGACAAATAAGATAACTGTCATTCAATCTGTATTGACATTCGGCTATCAAACTCTCCCTACGCCTTGATGAAGTCAACGACTCCTATTCGCCCCTAATCTAACTATTGGCGTGGTATAACGATCAGATAACGAGTCCACCACGATGCCTTTCAAAAATTCGCTCGCGCGTTTAACTACAACTCTGTCCGTTCACACCACACAATAAGTGTGGCAGCCAACACAGTAAACAACGCTTAATCGCAAGGACTCAATATAGAGTCGATTCGCTCTTGACAGAGGTGCTCTCCCAGTGAAATGGTGAGGAGAGACTTGTTCCTCACTATGTGAGTACACGTACGAGCGTGCATGCTCTCGTTACGTGTTCTCGGCCTCTCTCCACACCAGACGTAACGGGGTATATCTTTTGGTCTCTTCCATTACTCCTTCAGCGCAAGGCGTCAGAAATATCGTCTGACAATCAGCATTGCTCTTCTAAAACGGGAGAATGACGTTTCGTTTAAGGTGACCAATCCGGAAACCTGTAGTATCGGCGTTTGGCGTTTGCTGTCTCCCTGTGAAAATCTCTGAAACTGCGTGCTATGTGTAAAGAATGCGTAGGCTGGCCGCTCCCACACAATGTAGCGGAATTTGCTTTTAAGCCGAGATGGGGTTGTTCCTCCTTTCCCTCGGGCAAACGCTGTCCGCTCCACAGGCGGCCGCCGGCCGACGTAGATAGCTCCCTGTGAAAATCTTTGAAGGGACCGGCATCCTGGCGTGCGGTGTTTGCCTCTCCCGAACTAAAACCTTTTGTGACTGTCGTGTCTTGATTGTGTGTGTGTACGCCAGCCTCGAGTATTTCAACCACGGTGCGCACTTGCGATTTATTAGTTATTTGCGTGTCGTTTACATGAATTCATACAACATTGACTTTATCTTATCGAGTTTGGGTTGGAATGAAGCGTCTTGATGTGCGGAATATGATTGTGAGAGCGGAATATGTAAGCAATGAAGGTCAGGAGACCAAGACGTCTTACAACGTAAGTTCCTAGTGCCACTTTGAGATGAAAAGGTTGGCACAGGAGAGGAATTGCTGTCGGGCCGGATCAAACCTGTCGCACGAGACGGGGCCCCTGTTCACACGTCTCGCACCGTATTGGACTGGTTATGTAAACACGACGATGAGTTTTCGCATATGCCCTGACCATCACAGTCACCAGACCTCAGTATTAATCAGCATTTGTAGTCCTTTGCAGAGAAGTGCGCGTGATTGCTATCCACCTCCATTATCTTGACATTTTCAGGTACCCTTGAAAACCATACCGGATCTATATTCATCCAAGCCGAGAGGAATGGAAGCCATTTGTAGAAGTACCCGAATCGTGCTATATTAGTCGGAGGCGACTTCAGCCTACCTTGTATAGACTGGGATGTCTATGGATTCATTACAGGTGGTACAGACAAGCCGTCGTGTGAATTACCCGAATTACCCGAAAACTGTCTTGAGCAGCTAAATCGACAGCCAACGCGAAATGGAAATATTTTAGATCTGGTAGCCACGAACAGACCACACCTCATCGACGGTGTCAGTGTTGAGACAGGGATTAGTGATCATGATGTTTTCATTACGACTATGGTTACGAAAGTTAAAAAGACGGTCAAGAAGGCTAGAATAGTATTCTTACTAGAAAGAGCAGATAAGCAGTTGTTAGCATACCTCTTAGTAAATGAATCGACTTCATTTACTTCCGGTACGATGGACGTGGATGAATTATGGGCAAATTTTAAACACATTGTAAATCACGCATAGGACAAGTAAGTGCCGAAAAAGTGGGTTACGGACGGAAAAGACCCACCGTGGTTTAACAGCGCATTTCGGAGAATGCTCGGGAAGCAAAGACAGTTGCACTCGCGGTACAAGAAAGATCGGGAGAATGAGCACAGGCAAAAGTTGGTAGAGATTCGTGCTGCTGTAAAAAGAGCGATGCATTCAACCACTACCACCGTCATACGTTAGCAAAAGAGCTTGCTGAAAACCCAAGGAAATTCTGGTCTTACGTAAAATCGGTAAGCGGGTCGAAGACTTCCATCCAGTCACTCACTGATCAGTCTGGTCTGGCAACGGAAGACAGCAAAACGAAAGCTGAAGTTTTAAAATTAGCATTTGAGAAATATTTCACGCAGGAGGATCGTACAAACGTACCACCGTTTGAGTCTCCGGTTCTGCGCAGAACCTCCTCATTCCTTACCTTACCAGTCCACCTAATTTTCAACATTCACCTGTAACACCACGTCTCGAATGCTTCGTTTCTCTTCTGTTCCAGTTTTCCCACAGTCCCGTATGGAGGACGTAGACATCCCTGTGGTTGTAAAGCAGCTGATTGGGTTGAAAATAAATAAATCGCCAGGTCCTGATGGGATTCCAATTCGGTTTTACAGAGAATACTCTACTGCATTGGCTCCTTACTTAGCTTACATTTATCGCTGATCTCTTGCCCAACGTAAAATCCCGAGTGACTGGAAAAAAGCGCAGGTGACACCTGTATATAAGGAGGGTAGAAGGACGGATCCTCAAAATTACAGACCAATATGCTAAACATCGGTTTGTTGCAGGATTCTCGAACATATTCTCAGTTCGAATGTAATGAATTTCCTTCAGACAGAGAAGTTGCTGTCGATGCATCAGCACTGCTTTAGAAAGCATCGCTCCTGCGAAACGCAACTCGCCCTTTTTTCACATGATATCTTGCGAACCATGGATGAAGGGTATCAGACGGATGCCATATTCCTTGACTTCTGGAAAGCGTTTGACTCGGTGCCCCACTGCAGACTCCTAACTAAGGTACGAGCATATGGGATTGGTTCCCAAGTATGTGAGTGGCTCGAAGACTTCTTAAGTAATAGAACTCAGTACGTTGTTCTCGATGGTGAGTGTTCATCGGAGGTGAGGGTAGCATCTGGAGCGCCCCAGGGAAGTGTGGTAGGTCCGCTGTTGTTTTCTATCTACATAAATGATCTTTTGGATAAGGTGGATAGCAATGTGCGGCTGTTTGCTGACGATGCTGTGTTGTACGGGAAGATGTCGTCGTTGAGTGATTGTAGGAGGGTACAAGATGACTTGGACAGGATTTGTGATTGGTGTAAAGAATGGCAGCTAACTCTAAATATAGATAAATGTAAATTAATGAAAATGAATAGGAAAAAGAATCCTGTAATGTTTGAATACTCCATTAGTAGTGTAGCGCTTGACACAGTAACGTCGATTAAATATTTGGGCGTAACATTGCAGAACGATATGAAGTGGGACAAGCATGTAATGGCAGTGGTGGGGAAGGCGGATAGTCGTCTTCTGTTCATTGAAAGAATTTTGGGATGATGTGGTTCATCTGTAAAGGAGACCGCTTATAAAACACTAGTACGACCTATTCTTGAGTACTGCTCGGGCGTTTGGGATCCCTATCAGGTCGGATTGAGGGAGGACATAGAAGCAATTCAGAGGCGGGCTGCTAGATTTGTTACTACACTCCTGGAAATGGAAAAAAGAACACATTGACACCGGTGTGTCAGACCCACCATACTTGCTCCGGACACTGCGAGAGGGCTGTACAAGCAATGATCACACGCACGGCACAGCGGACACACCAGGAACCGCGGTGTTGGCCGTCGAATGGCGCTAGCTGCGCAGCATTTGTGCACCGCCGCCGTCAGTGTCAGCCAGTTTGCCGTGGCATACGGAGCTCCATCGCAGTCTTTAACACCGGTAGCATGCCGCGACAGCGTGGACGTGAACCGTATGTGCAGTTGACGGACTTTGAGCGAGGGCGTATAGTGGGCATGCGGGAGGCCGGGTGGACGTACTGCCGAATTGCTCAACACGTGGGGCGTGAGGTCTCCACAGTACGTCGATGTTGTCGCCAGTAGTCGGCGGAAGGTGCACGTGCCCGTCGACCTGGGACCGGACCGCAGCGACGCACGGATGCACGCCAAGACCGTAGGATCCTACGCAGTGCCGTAGGGGACCGCACCGCCACTTCCCAGCAAATTAGGGACACTGTTGCTCCTGGGGTATCGGCGAGAACCATTCGCAACCGTCTCCATGAAGCTGGGCTACGGTCCCGCACACCGTTAGGCCGTCTTCCGCTCACGACCCAACATCGTGCAGCCCGCCTCCAGTGGTGTCGCGACAGGCGTGAATGGAGGGACGAATGGAGACGTGTCGTCTTCAGCGATGAGAGTCGCTTCTGCCTTGGTGCCAATGATGGTCGTATGCGTGTTTGGCGCCGTGCAGGTGAGCGCCACAATCAGGACTGCATACGACCGAGGCACACAGGGCCAACACCCGGCATCATGGTGTGGGGAGCGATCTCCTACACTGGCCGTACACCACTGGTGATCGTCGAGGGGACACTGAATAGTGCACGGTACATCCAAACCGTCATCGAACCCATCGTTCTACCATTCCTAGACGGGCAAGGGAACTTGCTGTTCCAACAGGACAATGCACGTCCGCATGTATCCCGTGCCACCCAACGTGCTCTAGAAGGTGTAAGTCAACTACCCTGGCCAGCAAGATCTCCGGATCTGTCCCCCATTGAGCATGTTTGAGACTGGATGAAGCGTCGTCTCACGCGGTCTGCACGTCCAGCACGAACGCTGGTCCAACTGAGGCGCCAGGTGGAAATGGCATGGCAAGCCGTTCCACAGGACTACATCCAGCATCTCTACGATCGTCTCCATGGGAGAATAGCAGCCTGCATTGCTGCGAAAGGTGGATATACACTGTACTAGTGCCGACATTGTGCATGCTCTGTTGCCTGTGTCTATGTGCCTGTGGTTCTGTCAGTGTGATTATGTGATGTATCTGACCCCAGGAATGTGTCAATAAAGTTTCCCCTTCCTGGGACAATGAATTCACGGTGTTCTTATTTCAATTTCCAGGAGTGTAGTAGGTTTGATCATCACGCGAGTGGCAGTCTCTACAGGAAAGGAGGCGTTCTTTTCGTGAATCGCTACTGAGGAAATTTAGAGAACCACCATTTGAGGCTGACTGCAGTACAATTTTACTGCCGCCAACTTACATTTCGCGGAAAGACCACAAAGATAAGGTAAGAGAGATGTAAGAGAGATTAGGGCTCGTAGAGAGGCATATAGGCAGTCATTTTCCATCGTTCTGTTTGGGAGTGGAACAGGGAGAGAAGATGCTAGTTGTGGTACGAGGTACCCTCCGCCACGCACCGTATGGTGGATTGCGAAGTATGTATGTAGATGTAGGTGTAGATATGGAATGCCAACAGTTTTCCTACAGCGCGTTAGGCGTGGTAATGTGTTTTTAGTGTTTCCATATTTTAGTCAACCACTGTAGGGATTAATTCTATGTTTCAATTCACCAATCCAGTTGCAACTTGTTTAGCTGTTACTAGGCCAAAAGCCCGGACGGTAACCACAAAGCAAACTAGTTGCTCGACTCGTTTTCTGCATCGACGTCGCGCCGGTTCTGTTCCACCAGTGAGAAACGCGCAGCACGGACTGGTTGGAGACCTTTTATCATAAATACGAACTCCCCAACTTCACGTTCCCAGTTTTTATACGCACTAGAGTCTGCGTATCGAACAACTCTCACTTCTCTGTTGGCGTTCGGCCAGAGCGTTGTTCCCTCGCACTGCCGGCGAGAAACTGCGAGAACTATGACACCCAGAAATTGCCGCAGTTTTGTAAGTTACAACGCACTTTCCAGAGACTCGAGACGGGCGCCTCGTTCATAAGGCGGCGGCCTGGTAGTAAGTCGGAGTGTACCTGTCTGCCCCCACACGTGAACAAGTCACTCCGCGGGAGGCGCGGGCTCCCTCCACTTCGGCTCTTCTCTTTTCTTTTTTGTTCTTCCCCGCCGCTTGTGTCTCGGCGAGCTAGTGTACGAGGTGCGAGGGCCTCACGTTACGCACCGATGCGTGTCTCCAGATAAAGGGCCGAGCTTTCGCTGGTATTTTATAATCTGGCCACCGCGCCACGAGCACAGTGTATAAATCCCCGTGGGTGGACGGGCCCGGCCTCAATTCGCCGTTACTTCCACCAGCTGCCGCGAGACACCGCCGCAGCTTTCAGCCAGAGATGCCGAAGAGGTTCGCAGCTCAGACGATAAACAAATGTCCTCGGTGCTACGAACCTTTTATTTTACTTTCTGGACTCTGAGGTTTCAGTCGGGCAGGTAAATAGCTATACCACGCGAGATAAGAGCAAGTCTACACTTGGAGGCCTCAAAGAAATTAAGATTTAGGAGTTTGTGCAGCTAATTGGTGCAGTAAAACTAACGTCCTGCATTAAGGGCATAACACAAGAAATGATGAACACATTCCTTTACAGAATGCGTTTTTTTAAAAAACGTGTTCAAATGTGTGTGAAATCTTATTGGACTTAACTAAGCTTACATAAATGGCTCTGAGCACTATGGGACTTAACTTCTGAGGTCATTAGTCCCCTAGAACTTAGGACTATTTAAAGCTAACTAACCTAAGGACATTACACACATCCATGCCCAAGGCAGGATTCGAACCTGCGACCGTAGCGGTCGCGCAGCTCCAGACTGTAGCGCCTAGAGCCGCTCGGCCATTCCGGCCGGCGAGGTTACACACTACTTAACCTAAATTATCCTAAGAACAAACACACACACCCGTGCCCGAGGGAGGACTCGAACCTCCTCCGGGACCAGCAAATGCGTTTTTATTGTCGACTGCAGATGAAGAGTAGATTTACGGTTTTATTTTCGACGGTTATACGTCTTATCATCTGAAGTTTAGATGGAAATGCTACGCAGTCAAACCTGTGTCTAGCATGAATTAACGAAGAATCTTCGAATGTTGCGTCATTTTTTACCTCGCGACATTAGTCTAGCACCAGAAACGTTTCTACCGACGGATGCACCGTATTTATTCCTGTTCACAAAAACGAATATGGATTCTATATAGCATACTGCTTGTTGCTACAAAATGTACATCCTGCTGACATAACAGTTACAAGGGTGTAATGATACTTACTGATGTCCTACACGATACGCCATAAACCATAAAAAATGCTATTTGAAGAAAGATACAATGAAATGCTATACAGCTGCATAAAGGCACGCTGTTGTTAAATAGCTGTGATTGCTTACATGACATTCTAGAAAAGATGAAAAAACTACAGATTTCTACTTGTGAAAACACACTTATTTGTGAATCGATTGGGCAATTCTGAGGGACACTCAAATGAAAACCTGACAGCCTTCGCAACGAGACCATGCAATGATTCCATTGAAAAATTATCTCAACACCCGTTACGGTATTTATCCTACTAGGAGGCGAGAGATCAATCCTTGTTTCGCTGAACCACAATCGCCTCCAATCTTTCAGTTTCTCGTCCAACTCAAACCGACGGCCATGCATGTAACCGCCACCGTTTAGAGCCCGAGAACAAACGGCAAAGCTCACATTCCGCATCTCCCCTGTCAAAGAAATCCAGAGCTGTTCACGAAACTTCCGGTAAGGTCATGATGGCCTTCTTCTTCGATGGCCGGGACCCTTTGCTAGTCGGGTTCCTCGAGCGTGGAACCACAATCAATGCACAGCGCTAGGAAATCACTTTACAGAAACTGCGCTCTAAAGTCAAAACGCCCAGGAATGTTATCGGATGGAATCATCCTGTTGCGGCGTAACGCCCGCCCCCGCTCTACCAATCAGCCGAAGACTATGCACGCTTCAGCGATCTGGTCTGGAAACACTACAGTATTGTCCGTACAGCCCGGATCTTTCACCGCATGACTTTAACATGTTTGGCGACCTGAAGAAGGACATGCGTGGACTTCGGTTTCGGTCGGACGAGGAAGTGCAAGAGTGGGTGCTGTTGTGTGTCCGCCAGCTGCCGACCATGTTCTACCAAACAAGAACTGATAGTTTCGTCACCCAGAGGGATAAATGCTTTAAAGCGTATGGTGATTACGCTATAATGGAACCATTCTATTTTCCCCTTTTGCCGGCTGTTGGGTTTGGGTTAGAATCCTGCCTCGAGCATGGATGTGTGTGATGTCCTTAGGTTAGTTAGGTTTAATTAGTTCTAAGTTCTAGGCGACTGATGACCTCAGAAGTTAAGTCGTATAGTGCTCAGAGACATTTGAACCATTTGAACCTCCCAGAAACAGCAAGAAATTTCACACAACATGACAGAATGAAACTTCGCCATCCGTGAAGGGAGCGCTCGGAAGGAAACATACGGTAAACAATACGAAGAGTGTCTCGTAATGAATTTTTATGGCACATGTCATATTCTTTAGCACTGTACAGAGTTGGCTCTCTTACAAAGTGAGCTGCTGCAGATAATACGTATTGATACATCGATAAACAAACAAACTACATTGCCGATTTTCTGTAAAATGTTCAGTCAATGTCAATGTTCACTAATGATTGATCTGTCAGGAATTATTCTGCTGGAATAATCGACTGAACAGCTCTTCTTCAAATGTACTAGAAAACATCTTTCACTTGTGTTTGCTCTTTACAGACTAATTTCTGCATCTTACAGCGTGAAAATAAAATAACAGCTTCTCCAGACAGTATTTCACCCACATTATATCAGCGGATATTTTTCCCAAACCAATTCCAAGCTAAGAAAGCGTAAATTCTGTAAGTCTCTCATAAAACGTAAGGCTTATGATATTGACAATGGTTGCTTATCATGTGTACATACATGACACCCATGGTTAAAACAACTTTCTGGATCCAGTATTACCGTAATATACTCGTAACAGACATTTTAACTAAGAGAGCTCTGTATTTCATTGTCAGAAAGACTAGAAAATAGTAATTCTAATATAGTTACCTTTACTTAGTTTTTTTAATTTTTAAAAATGTTTCGTTTGGCTTTTTCTTCTTTCTTTCTTCAACTTTCCATTATTATTATTACATTTTCTTCGGTATGAATGGTGATAGTTCGTTTTCTTTTTTTTTGTTTTTTTCGTGTCGAGTCTGTAGAATGCGCTGATATTATATGAAATACACTCTCTCACAATAATGATACAGGCGACTAATTTGATAGCCACGTCGCTCCCCCCTCCCCCCCCCCCCCTATGTTGGTAAAAGGTTAATTTAAAAATTTCTTTAGTAACTCATTGCCCATATTCATTCATTAACCAAGTTCTCTAGATCTCAAGAACTTAGGGAAGTAGGAAGTCTCAAAGCTTATATTTTTAAAAAGAAGGGGAAACCCTTCTTAGAAACTTTGTTTGCACAGTATCTGATCACTCATTAGTAGACATTATTATGATGCGTGTTCACCAGTCGACTTTGTGATGGCTTGGATTCTACTGCGGACACTTTCGATGGATTGTCTGTACATATGTGGAGGAACTGCAGCCAATTCTTCCTCAAGCCGAAACCAAAGAAGGTAGTGAACCTAGACGCTGGGGTCTGGAGCGAAGTCATTGTTCTGACTCACCCCAAAGACGCTCCATTGGATTCAGCTCGTGAATCTGCACAAGCTAGTTCATTCCAAGAATGTTTCTGTGAGAGTGCATTGCCATTCTGATGCAAGCAAGCATTGTCTTTTAACTATTCCTCTACTGTATTCAATAAGAATTGATGTGAAATGAGTTCATGTCCTTCCCATTTAGCGTTTCCTTAAGCACATAGAGAGTATCATAATCCGACCACGAAAAAATCCTCATACCTTAACACCAACTCCATCGTTTACTGTTACCACCCCACGTGATGGCAGGTGACGTCCTCCAGGCAATTGCCAAGCCATAATCCTTCTATGGGGTTGCCACAGGGTACAAAGTGATTCATCATTACGAATCACGCACTGTCCAGTGGAGTCGCTCTTTACACTGTGTCAAGTGTCGCTTGGTATAGAGTAATGGAATGTGTGGCTTGTAAAGCGCTGGACTATTGTACGCTATTCCTTTTAAATCCATAGTCACAATCACTGTGCAACAAATGTTCAAAAGTGTGTGACTTCCTAAGGGACCAAAATGCTGAAGTCATCGATCCTTAGACTCACACACTACTTAAAGTAATTTAAACTGACTTATGCTAAGAACAACACCCACATCCGTGCCCGAGGGAGGACTTGAACCTCCGGTGGAGGGTGCCGCGCAATCAGTGACAAGACGCCTCTAGCCGCGCGGCCACTCCGCACGCCCACTGTGCAACCTGGACTATCTGTACCACTTTGGAAATCACGGTTAGTCCCTTCCGTTGATTTTATGGGATTTTGTGCAACCAACCTCCACAATATTCAACAGTCCATTAGTGGAAATTAGAAAATACAGCTACAGCAAGGCCAGTACTGCGTAGGCCACAGTCGCTTCGGGCAGCTTTGAAACAATTAAAATTTCCCTGACGCAAACTGTAAGACAAAGAAACGACACTCCACGAAGGTGTTACCCATGTCAAACGAAAATTAGTACATGTAATGTGCATGTACAGACAAACAAATAATCACAATTTCAGAAAAAAATAAGTGGCAGATTCAAGAGAACGAGCTTCACAAATGTAACCCATATGTTGGCAGTTTTTCGATTTCTCGCTGATTGCCAGAGCTGTTGTATGTCCTCCTAAGGGATAGTGTTCCAAATTCTGTACCATTGGCATGTTAGATCGCCAAAATCCCGAGCTGGTTGGAAGCCCTGCCCATAAAGCTACAAACGTTCTGAGTTGGGGAGAGATCAGGTGACCTTGCTGGCTAGGCTAGGCTTTCGTAAGCACGAAGAGAAGCAGTAGAAACACTCGCCGGTGGTGGACGGGCAGTATCTTGCTGAAATGTAAGTCCAAAATGACTTGTCGTGAGGGATTACGAAACAGGGTGTAGAATACAGTCGACGGACCGCTGTGGTTTAATTGTGCCGCGCATGACAGTCAAAGGAGTGCTGTTGTGAAAAGAAATGGTCCCCCAAACCGTCACTCCTTCGTGTCGGGCCACTGTGCGGAAGACAGTCTGGCTGATATCCCAGTTCTGTCCGGAGGGTCTCCAGACAAGTCTCCGCTGGTCATGGGGCTCAGTTCGAAGCGGGACTTATCTCTGAAGACAGTTCTACCCCAGTCAATGCCATTCCAGGCAGAAGTCATGTTTGAGGACGCTCCGGACGGAGGTGGAATACCGCCTTAAGGCCTGACAGCCATGAGTGGCGGTTTGACATGCCATTTCTTTTCATACCAGGACTCCGTTGGTTATCATTCGCGCCACCCTTACAGGACAGCGGTGCGTCGATGATATTCTACGCACCGTTTTCTTGCTCTCCATGGCAAACTACCCTGGGGTTACATTTCAGCTAGATAGTACCCAGCCGGATATGACGAGAGTTCCTGCTGCTTGTTTTCGTTCTTGCGACACCCTGCCTCGACCAGAAGGGTCTTGGTATCTCTTGTCAATTACCAGCTCGTAATTTTGACGATCTACCGCATCAGTTGTACAGAGTTTGTGTATCCCTTAGGAGGTCATTCAAATTATCCACCGCGTGATTGACTTGCTCTATTTGTTAAGCATTTCCTCTTGAATAAATCATCCAATTTTTCTGACTGTACTGATGAATTTGTCTGTACGTGTACATCACTTCAACCGATTTTCATCCCATTCGGATAATTCCTTCGTGGTGCGTGTTTTTTTCTTTTCCTTATTTTCTTACCGTGTATTTGTTACACATGTGTCATCCAATAACTAGTCAGCCTGTGTAGTCACTGACCAGTCCCGATAGACCCATTCTGCTGTTACTGCTTCTATGCTGACTATGCAATGCTACACGCCACCTTTTATGCTGACACGTTCACTTTGTGTAACATTTGTTTGTGAATTTCCAAACACATAGCGATGTCTAGAAACATTTCATCAGACAGTGTGTACTTAATAAACAATAACTCATCGCTTTACCACCGAATGCTATTCAATTTCACTAAAGTAAGTGAATAAATCAGCAGGAAAGATGCTATTTTGACAAAATTGCTGTTCCATGTAATAGTGAATAATTAATTTACACTGAAGTGACAGGAGTCGTGGAATAAATCCCAGTATCGTGTCGGACCTCATTTTGCACGGGGTAGAACAGAAACTCGACATGGCATGGGCTCAAATTGTTGTTGGAAGTCCCCTGCAGAAATATTGGTCCATGTGGCTCCATAGCCGTTCATAATTGCGAAATTGTTGCTGGTGCAGGAGTTTGTGAAACATCAAGGCCATGAATGGCTGCCGATGGTCTCCAAGTAGCTGAACATAGCCGGTTTCACACAATTGTCGGTTCAGTTGAACAAGAGTACCCAGTCCTTTCCATGTAAACACAACCCATACCATTATGGAGCCACCCCCAGCTTGCACAGTACTTTGTTGACACTTTGGTCGATGGCTGCGTGAAGTCTGCGCCACACTCGTTCCCTGCCATCAGCTCTTACCAACTGAAATCGGTATTCGTGTGACCAGACCACTGTTTTCCATTCATCTAGGGTCCTACCGATAAGGTCACGAGCCCAGGAGAGGCGCTGCAGGCGATGCCGTGGTGTTAGCAAAGGCACACGCGTCGGTCCTCTGCTGCCGCAGCCCATTAAAACCAAATTTCGTTTGACTGTCCTAACGGATAAGTTATACGTACGTCCTAAGTTGATTTCTGCGTTATTTCAAGGGGCGCCGCTTGTCTGTTAGCATGCTGCTTGTCTGTTAGCATTGGCAACTCCATGAAAGCGCCGCTGCTTTAGGTCGTTAAGTGTAGGACGTCGGCCACTGTGTTGCCAGTGGTGAAAAGCAATGCCTTAAATTTGGCTTTCTCGGCACACTCTTCACCCTGTGGATCTCGAAATACTGAATTCCTAACGAATTCCGAAACCGAATGTCCCTTGGGTCTAGCTCCAACTAACATTACGGTGTTAATTCCTGTCCTGCGGCCGTAATCACGTCGGAAACCTTTTCAAATGGATCACCTCAGCACATACGACAGCTTCGCCAGTACAGTGCCCTTCTGTATCCTGTATACGCCGTACTACCTCCATCTGTATGGGTGTATATAGCTATCCCATGATTCTTTTTACCTAAGTAGAAGTCTCCTAGTTGTAGCTTAATATTTGTATGAATGCATTAGTTTGTTTCAAAGGAAATACTTACATACATTAATAACGACAGTGTTCAGCTTACAATATATTATCGTCGTATAGGTTCGCAAAACATTGTTACTTGCCGTACAGCCAATAGGAGTTTTCAGTCCTCAGTCCTCAGATACTTTTGGGGACAAGCGTGTAATCTGATAAGTTCTTTTAGACTAGTAAGGGTTTCGAGTTCCTTGCTTTATGATAGGCGAGAATTTGTTTGAAGAAACTTACAGCAAAGTACATAACTCCAATTTCAACACCAGACGTGGTAGGAAGTCAATATGATAATAGCTTCTGTGTTGTGTAAAGTTTATCTAGTGTGAAGAAGAGAAGCGTGGCAGTTAGTGGCTCTCAAGAGAGTAACTCTCGAGATATTTCACAATAATTTGAAGTAAATAACCAGAGAGAACCAGGAGGTAACTTGGGCTGTGAGAAATTTTACGCTGGGGATTGGGTATCGGAGAACAGCAACAAGCAGCGACAATGCGTCTTATGCAGCCAGTGTGCTTGACATGGTGAGGCTGATATTCACGAAGCAATGAGAATGCGGCTCCATTCAGTGATTTAGAGGGGACACCAAACGTGTTCTAGCTTTTAGTAGCCACTATGCACGTGATTCACTGGGACACAATTGTGCACACACATAGGTGTATGCAGTTACTGGGAAGATGGTTCACGCGCGAACCTACACACACACACACACACACACACACACAGAGAGAGAGAGAGAGAGAGAGAGAGAGAGAGAGAGAGAGAGAGATAGAATTGTCATAACTGAGGTTGTGTCAGTGGATCACTGAATAACTGTCAAGGGAGCACATGGCAAATGGAATTTTCTGAAACTTTTTATATTTTTGGTACTAAAGGTTCATAATTCGTACATACCTTCCCCAAAATCAGTTCCATGCGACTTTTAAAAATATCCGAGAACATTGACCTTCAACTTTCCCGACAATTTTTAATGTGTTAAACTCAGTTGTTCATTCGGCAAAGAGCGTACCTCTGTGCTACAGTGTTCGCTCATTTTGTGGCGGGCCTGGGTTTGATTCTAGATGGAATAAAGATTTTAAACAAAGATGAATGTTCTACGGCATTTCCTTGGAGAGTAGAATATATAGATCAAACTAGACTTTTCATCACTAGATTATGTTTCGTATCGATCATTGTCTTTCATGTTTTTCCGTTCACTTCGAACACCTACATCATTTAAATATGAAATTCATCAAATATATGGCAATTAACACATCTATTTGTAATTTCTACGTCAAATGCACGTCGATTTACTTATAATTATACATTGCAAACAAAAATCCAATTTTTATCGCAAGCCAAATTCGTAGTTAGCGATCGTTTATAAAAGTTTACTAATGAAGATCATTAAAAATTACAAATTAATTCCTTCTATATTCACACAAATGCTTCTACAACATGCTCCTTTGTTTATAAATTTGATCCCGCTGGGATTCGAATGCAAAACCCCTCGCGTCAGGCGAGCACATAGTCAAGAAGATTGTCGAAAGTACACCACCTTAGTTTAGCATAGTAAAACTGGTCGGAAAGCTTCATAGTACTTTATCTCAAGTATTTTTGAGAGATATATCGCACTCCTTTGGGAGAGGCATATTTGAGTTCTGAACGTCACGTCCCATAAATACAAAAAAATTACAAAAATGTAACTGCTGTGTGCTCCTCTCGTAAGTTAGTAAACCCCGTTTTCGGCTCTCGCACAGTACAGACGTGTAAATCATAAGTGCGCTCCACATGGTCGCTAACTAGTTCATGGTTATAATTAAAGTGGAGCCACTCACGAAGGTCCAGTGTTGGCTATAATTTTGGTATGACAACAGCAGTTGCTAGATACGTTAACGCGTTAGAGCGAAGCTGATGTACGCTGGGAAACAAAAAATCTTTCCAATTTTTGCCACCAAATGCTAATCTTTTTCTTTGTAAATTCGGTCCACACTCCCGCGTTTAATATCCACCATGCTTCGCTGCCATATGATAATTGTAGTCGACACTGGATCTCTGTGAATAGCTGCACTTTAACTGCAACCAAGTAGTGTTTCCACTGAGAGAGTGAGACTAGGTAAAGTTTCGTCCACGTAAGGTCGACGGTGTATTGTATCCTCACTGTCAGTGCTTAGTGTTTCAGATCCTGAAATTCCTTCTCGCTGCTCTTTTTGTCGGTAATTACTCCTCCACCTGCCTGTAATGTATTTTTTTGTCAATAATAATACTGATGACCAGCTGCATCAAGTTCATTAAGCACAATGACTGAAATGTCACTATTAATTTACTGTATTCATTGCTGAAACTTCTTGTCGAACTACAGTAACGAAATTATGCCATATTTTCCGAATAAACCTTCAGCTTTCATGATTGCTGTTGACAACATTCCCCACTTGAGAGTTACTGTGCAGTATTCTTCCAACACGTGACCGTAAAATTCAGTATACTACTTGGCTTTCTTTTGAATACTTCCTGCAACCGAGTGCTCGTGACAGCCCATTTCTGACGACTACCGATTTAATTAACGATTGCCGTGCTGGCGTGTTCTCAAACACGGGCAGCCATAAAAGTGGCTGATGAGCTCAGAGAAGCTTACCTGCGGGAAAAGCTACCTTCAACTTTTTGTTGTGAAGTGACATCAAAATGACGTGTCTTCCATAAAACTCGATGAGAACACGGAACTCGATAGCAGTCGCAAAAGAATAAGTCTGCGGACGCCATATTTCATTTATGTCTTTTGCTATTTTTCGTATTGGTTTAAGCCATTTCAACGCAATGCTGCACTGAAGATTTATCAAAATCATGTCATTGCTGGTATGATTCGTTTTAATTAAATGCCAGTTATTTCTTTATTTACACGTCAAATTCCGTAGGACCAAATTCAAGAGCAAATCTCCAAGGCATGGAACGTGTCAGTATATTAATTACAACATAAAGTAATAACATATAAAAACAAAATATTTATGAACCCGGAAAAAGTCAGTTCATAAGATTAAGTAAACGCAATCAACAACACAGCAGGAATTAGCTTAGTATTTCAAGAAACTCCTCGACAGAATGGAAGCAGTGACCCATGATTTGGAAGCGCGTTGATTACTGCTAAGATTTTTGAATTCGAGTGGTAGCTTACTGAAAATGGATGCAGCAGTATCATGCACACCTTTCTCCACAAGAGTTAAGGAAGTCCGATCCAAATGCAGGTTTAATTTCTGCCGAGTACTAGCTGAGTGAAAGCTACTTATTGTTGGGAATAAGCTAACATTGTTAACAAGAAACGACAGTATGGAATGGATATATTGAGAGGCCAATATCAAAATATCCAGACTCATGAACAGGGGTTTACAAGAGGTTTGTGAACTTACATCACTTACTGCTCGAACTGCCCGTTTCTGAGCCAAAAATATCCTTTTAAAATGGGAAGAATTACACCAAAATAAAATACCACACGACATAAGCGAATGAAAATAAGCAAAGTAGACTAATTTTCTCGTCGAACGACCACTCACTTCAGATAGCGTTCGAACAGTAAAAGTGGCAGCATTAAGTCGAACAAGGTCCAGAACGTGGGCTTTCCACGATGGTTACTACCTGTCTGAACACCTAGAAATTTGAACTGTTCAGTTTCACTAATCGTAGGCGCACTCTCTTAAATTAAAACGTCAGTTTTTATTGAATTGTGTGTTAGAAACTGTAAAAACTAAGTGTTACTGTGATTTAGCATTAGTTTATTTTCTACAAGCCATGAACTTAGGTCGTGAACTGCACTATTTAAAACAGAAACCATATTGCACACGACATCCTTCAATACCAAGCTAGTGTCATCAACAAACAGAAATATTTTAGAGTTACTCGTAATACTAGAGGGCATATCATTTATATATGGAAGGAACAGGAGTGGTCCCAACACTGATCCCTGGGAGCCCCCCTCCCCCCTCCCCACTTCACTGCACCCCACTCAGACTGCACATCACAGCCATTCTCAACATTGTGAATAATAACCTTTTGCTGTCTGTTGCTAAAGTAAGAGGTGAATTAGTTGAGGGGTACTCCCCGTATTCTGTACTGATCCAACTTCTGGAGCAATATTTTGCGACCAACACAATAAAACGCCTTAGTTAAATCAAAAAATATGCCTAGCCTTCGAAATCTTTCCAGTACCACACAGAGAAAAGAGAATATAGAATTTTCAGTTGTTAAACGACTTCAAAAGCCACACTGTAGATTTGATTGTGAATCGTGTGATATAAAATGATCAGTTCTCCCTTCATTCACAGCCTTTTCAATAACTTTAGCAAAGATAGATGGCATAGATATAGGTCTACTATTATCTACATTATCCCTTTCTCCCTTTTTATAAAGCAGCTTTACTACCGAGCACTTTAATCTTTCATGAAACTGATTATTCCTAAAGGAAAAATTACAAATTTGGCTAAATACGGGGCTAGCATGTACAGCATGGTACTTTAATTTTCTACTATGAACTCTGTAATAACCATGAGAGTCCTTAGTCTTCAGTAATTTGATTACTGACTCAATCACCCCCTTGTCTGTATCACAGAGGAGTATTTCAGACATCAATCTTGGATAAGCATTGTGGTGTCACTGCCAGACACCACACTTGCTAAGTGGTAGCCTTTAAATAGGCCGCGGTCCGTTAGTATATGTCGGACCCGCGTGTCGCCACTATCAGTGGTTGCAGACCGGGCGCCGCCACACGGCAGGTCTAGAGAGACTTCCTAGCACTCGCCCAGTTGTACAACCGACTTTGCTAGCGATGGTTCACTGACAAAATACGCTCTCCTTTGCCGAGACGATAGTTAGCATAGCCTACAGCTACGTCAATTGCTACGACCTAGCAAGGCGCCATTACCAGTTACTATTGATACTGTGGATCATGTACCGCCAAGAGCAATGTTCACCATTAATGGGTTAAAGTTAAGTATTCCACCTGCTATGTCCGTTTTTTCTAAATTTTAATTTCCTTGTCCTGTTCCAGACCTCACGTCAGTCTGCATGAGCTAAAATGCGTGCCTTTCGGCTTCCTCTAGTAACATGGTGTTGGCTCTCCTGCCAACCACAACATTGGCGACGAGGCAAAACCGCGTTCTTAACTATACTGCCCTGATTTACTTGTGTAATGGCTTCGTCACCATCTCCAGATGTACTGTCCGAATTTTATCGCTTACAGAATCAGCAGACGCAGGCAATACTGGATGCCCTTGGACAGCTCGTCCAGGGTCAACGTGCAATGCAAAACGACGCGGCAGCCGCCGCTCCACCGCTAATGCAGCCACAACACGCAGTTGCACCAACTTTTCGTCCTTTTGATGCTGCACTGGAAAGCTGGACTGAGTGGTCACGCCAATTTGGATTCCATCTCGCCGCCTACTGAATTCAAGGTAACGAGCAGCAGCCGTTTTTGTTGTCTTCTGTCTTCGGTCAGCGTACAAACGTACCATGTGATAGTCAAATTATTTCCCCGATGTGACGTAGCAATTCTGTCCGACGAAATTTTGTCTGCATTAGATGCATATATCAAGGCATCAGTCAATGTAGTTGCCAAACGGTATACCTTCTTTCGTACAAAACGTACGGCAGATCAGTCTAATCGGGAGTGGGTTGCAACCTTGCAAGGCCTCACTAGGGATTGTGCTTTTGAGTGTCAATGTGGACTCCCTTATTCAGATACTATGGTATGTGATGCTATTGCACAGAATGTTTCTGATGTTCGTATAAGGGAACAGATTTTGAAACTAGTCAATCTCTCCCTTCAACATGTGATGGACATATTGGATCAGCAGGACACACTTGACTTTGCTCAGGAATCATTTGCAACTTCGCCACCCGTGTGTCAGATTAACCGGCCCGCTGGGCGAGCTGCACGGAACAGTAAACAGCCCTCGCCACCGGCCGCGCCGCTGACGCCAGGCTCTCAGCCACGTGTACCACGCCGGCAAGCACCTGCAGTGCTAAAATCATGCCCGCAGTGTGCTACTAGACATTCGCGTGAGAATAGCCCGTCACGCCAAGCTATTTGCTTTTACTGTAAAAAAAAGACATGTTCAGAGTGTTTGCCAGAAAAAGCTCAGAATGGAAGCTCAAAACCATTCCAGGCCCTTTGCTTCGCACCACAATTGGAATCGAACCAAGGATACTCAGGCTCGCGAAACTTTGCCCATGGAAATTCATATAGTCCATTCCACTCCGCCCAGTGCCACTCTCTCTAACAGTGACTGTGTTCGTCCCACAAATAGTGTGCGTCGACATCGCCGGAACTCCCATCAAGTCGCAAGTGATTTTCCACCAGTGTCAGTTCACATTGCATGAGACAGTCGCTCTTGTCGTCAGCAGGGCAATAAACTTTTTGTGGACTTGGACATTAACGGCAAAGTGATACCATTCCAGCTCGACACCAGAGCTGCAGTTTCACTGATCAATCAAGACACTTACAAACTGCTGGGCACACCTCCATTGCGTGCCGCAACTGTTAAGTTAACTAGCTATTCAGGTCAAGAGATCCCTGTGTTAGGACAGTGCAGCCTTCTTGCAACATACAAGGGACAAACAAAACGTGTGTCATTTTACGTACTTCGTTCTTCTTCTGCAGTGAACTTGTTTGGTTTAGATTTATTTCAGTTGTTTAACTTGTCTATAGTAAATCAGGTCCTATCAGTGAACCAGACTGTGCCTTCAGACAGTGTTTCGCGTCTATGTGAAGAATTTGCAGACATTTTTGCACCGGGCCTCGGTTGCACTAAGAACTATAAAGCACATTTAGAACTGAAAGTAAACGCGCAACCGAAATTTTTCAGAGCGCACAATGTTTCCCACGCATTGAGTGATGAGGTCGCAAAAACATTACACGATTTGGAATCACACGGTGTAATTGAATGTGTGCGGGCTTCTCTCTGGGCATCACTCTTAGTAATTTTTCCAAAACCTTCTGGAAACTTGAGACTTTGTGTGGACTTCAAGGCAACAGTGAATTCACAACTAGTGACTGCAACTTTTCCTTTACCCCGCCCGGAAGATCTTTTTGACAAACTGTGCCCGGGTAAATATTTTTCGAAGTTGGACCTAGCAGATGCGTACTTGCAAATACCGGTGGACGAAGAATCCCAGCGCGTTTTGGTGGTTAACACGCATCTTGGTTTGTATCGATTCAAACGACTGCCATTCGGGTGTGCATCCGTCCCTTCATTGTTTCAGCAATAACTACAAACTGTTTGTGCGTCGGTCCCTACTGCAGCAAACTATCTGGACGATATTGTGATCTCCGGAAAGACGGAAGAAGAACATTTAGCCAATCTCAGAACATTATTTCAGGTCTTGCGGCAAAATGGCCTTCGCTTGCGGAAGGACAAATGTGTGTTTTTTGCTCTTCACTTGCCCTACCTGGGACATGTACTCAATGTCCAAGGCATACATCCCAGTCCCGAGCACCTCCGTGCAATACAAGACTTGCCTTCGCCACAGAATTTGAAGCAGCTACAGAGTGTGCTGGAAAAAATTAACCATTATTACAGATATGTGCCGCGTGCCTCTTCCATTTCAGCTCCCCTTCATCGCTAACGCCGTAAAGGTGTTGCGTTCGTCTGGACGACGGCATGCGAATGCGCCTTTCGCCAGCTGAAATCGGCGTTGCTTTCCAATACTTGCCTTACGCCATTCAATCCCCAGAAGCCCCTTTTATTGATGGTGGATGCATCGGATTTCGGGATCGGTGCTGTGCTTGCGCACAAAGATGGTTCGCACAATCGCCCTATTGCCTTTGCGTCCAAATTGCTCTCGTCTGTGCAGAGAAATTATTCTCAGATCGAGAAAGAAGCATTGGCTCTCGTATTTGGTGTTACAAAGTTTCATGATTTCTTGTATGGTCGTCACTTTACCATCATCACAGACCACAAACCTTTGACATCGCTTTTTCATCCGACCAAGCCTGTACCTCCACGTACAGAGCAGAAATTCATTCGCTGGTCTATTTTCCTCTCGCAGTACCGCTACGATATCTTGTATCGGTCCACTGCTAAGCACGGAAACGCCGATGCGTTGTCCCGTTTGCCTGTTGCTGAGAATAGAGCATTCGATTCCACTGAACTTGCTTGCATGTTCATTGATTCGGAAACCGATGACGTGGTCGAATCGTTTCCGATTGATTTTCGTCGTGTAGCTACAGCCACAGCTGCCGACCCTGTCCTTGCTACCGTTCTGCGTTTTGTTGCTACGCAGTGGCTCTTGTCACAGTCACAGATCGGGGACCCGTTGGTTCGCCGATTTTTTTGCTCATCAGGAGAGACTTTTTGTACGACGTGGTATTTTGCTGTTGCGTTCTGATAATGATCAGTCCAGGGTCGTGGTCCCACGTTCGTTACAGTCCTCTGTCTTACAGCTTCTCCACCAAGGACATTGGGGTATACTGAGAATGAAACAACTTCCCCGTCAGCACTGCACTTGGTTCGGAATCGATGCCGCGATTACGAATATGTGCTCTTCTTGCATGGTGTGTGCCGAACAACAATCAGCACCACCGCGGACATTCTTTGCATGGCCAAAAGCCACTTCCCCTTGGCAACGCTTACACATAGATTTAGCTGGTCCATTCTGGAATGCTCGATGGTTGGTTGTGGTAGATTCATTCAGTAATTTTCCTTTTGTTGTCCGGATGTCTTCCACGACGTCATCTGCCACCATCCAAGCATTATCTGCTATCTTTTGAATTGAAGGTCTTTCACAGACTATTGTTTCCGACAATGGCCCACAATTCATGTCCGCAGAATTGCAGTCATTCTGCAAGGCCAATGGTATTCAACATCTGACGTCCGCGCCGTTTTCGCCACAGTCAAATGGTGCCACTGAACGGTTGGTCAGGACTTTCAAGTCACAGATGTTGAAGTTGAAAGAGTCGCATTCTCGGGAGGACGCGTTATTGCTCTTTTTGTCCTCGTAGCGCTCTCAGCCCCGAGATTGTCGCTCGCCGGCTGAGTTGCTCCACGGTCGCCCTCATCGAACCTTGATGTCTTTGCTACATCCGCCGCATCAGGTTCCTGTGCAGCGGCAGACACCTGCTTTTGCCCCAGGCGACGTTGTCTACTACCGCCACTATCGAGGTTCACGGTGTTGGCTCGAAGGGCGCATTATTCGCTGCCTCGGGCGCGCTATGTATCTGGTTTTAGGGGCCTCTGGTGAGGTGCGTCGGCATCTCAATCAGCTGCGCCTCTGTCGTCGCACGGGATCTGCCGCTCCCCGTCTGCTTTCAGCGACGGCGCCGTCCGGTCAGCGCCCAGGGGACCCATCTACTGGCTCGCCTCGGCCCCAGGTGTTACCGACGCTGCCTTCCATTTAGCCCCATGGCGACGCGCCGCCGCCGCCGCCGCCTGTTCTCCCGCCGGCGACGCCCGCAGTGGACGCGTCGCTGCAACCGCCGGGCGCCTCCCTGGGTCACGCGCCGCCGATCGCTTCCCGTGACCAGTTGTCCTCCGACATGGAACTCTTGCCCGCTCCGGACCCTATGTCGTCTTCGCCCATCGGGTGCCCCGGCCCGATGGAGGTCGACCCTTCGGCCCCTCCTGTCTCTCTGCGGGCGCATACACCGCTTGTTGGCGTGCACCCTGGAGCAGGTTTTCAGGCGTTTCCTAGCTCCCCGCGGTCCGAATAGCAGGGTGCGGGTGGCACAGCCTCGCCTGTTGTTAGGCTCCCCACCTCGTCGCATACGTCAACATGGGGTCCTCCCCAAGGCGGGCGGAAGCCTTATGCCACAACCGTACGCCGATTTGCGGGGGAGGAATGTGGTGTCACCGCCAGACACCACACTTGCTAGGTGGTAGCCTTTAAATCGGCCGCGGTCCGTTAGTATACGTCGGACCCGCGTGTGGCCACTATCAGTGGTTGCAGACCGAGCGCCGCCACACGGCAGGTCTAGGGAGAGTTCCTAGCACTCGCCCAGTTGTACAACCGACTTTGCTAGCGGTGGTTCACTGACAAAATACGCTCTCCTTTGCCGAGACGATAGTTAGCATAGCCTTCAGCTACGTCAATTGCTACGACCTAGCAAGGCGCCATTACCAGTTACTATTGATACTGTGAATCATGTACCGTCAAGAGCGACGTTCACTGTTAATGGATTAAAGTTAAGTATTCCACCAGCTACGTCCGTTTTTTTCTAAATTCTAATTTCCTTGTCCTGTTCCAGACCTCACGCCAGCCTGCGTGAGCTAAAACGCGTGCATTTCAGCTTCCTCTAGTAACACGATGTTGGCTCTCCTGCCAACCACAACAAGCATTTGCTAAGTAAGTTACATGATTCCCTGTAGAAAGTAGATTTTTATTTAATTCACCAGCAATGCTCAGAAAATGATTGTTAAATACTGTAGATACATCCGATTTAATAGTAACAGAAATGTTTTGACTAAGAACTGACTTCATATCGTCGACCTTAAGCTGCTGACCAGACACTTCCTTCACAACTGGCCATATGGTTTCAATTTACCCTGCGTATTAGCTATTCTATTTCCATGCCACATACTCTTTGTCTTTCTAATAACATTTTAAGCACCTTACAATACTGTTTGTAATGGGCTACTCTAGCTTGATTGTAACTACTGCTAACATTTTGATATAATTCCAACATTGTTGTACATGATATCCTTATCTCACTAGTCAGCCACTCGGGCTGCCTATTACAGCTAGTACACTACTCACGACGTTGTAATGAAATACCGTCAGTGAAAGTCATTAAATACATGGTACAAAGATAGCAGAAGTTGTATTAGTTCACAGTTGCATAGTGAATAGAGGCATGGAGTTACGAAATAGAAGGAAGCAGTATAGAGTCCTATATTGTAATATTTCTTCTTACCTTCTCAATTGTAAAATATTCTAGTATTTTACCACCACATCCTCCGACTTCTATCTCCCTATCACCTCCACTTCACTCTCTCTGGCTCTCCATCTCCTCCACCCCTCTCTTAGGCGACTTCATCCACCCCCTCTCTCTGACCAGAGCTTCCTCCTTGCTCTCTCTGACCATACCCTCCACCTCATCTCTTTTTCCACTTCCATCTCGCTGTATTCCCTTTCCACTTACCCCCTTCCCCTCTACACCTTAGACTTGCCTGGTGCACCTGCCCCTCCTCCCCTCTTCCTATTCATTTGCTCCTCCACTTGCTCTGTCCATCCCCTCCTCGGCCCATCTCAACCTGTCCCCAGCTATTCTCAAAGCACATGTAGCCCATGCAATACAGTTCTGTAACAGAGGCTGATACTACTTTCACAATATGCCCTTCATGTAGTATAGACTATACATCAAGGACATGAAAAACAATTATTTGCTCTGATATACAGACCACCATGCAAATCCTGTCTCTAAAGTGGGGCAATACTACAACAACACAACATGCCTGTCATTCGGGACAGACCGACACCCCCGGGATAACAAGGCCGTCCAACAGTGTTAGTGACGTCACACTAAGCGGCCCATAGCCGACGCAGCAGTCCACGGACACCTCCGTACAGCCGCGCTTGATGCTAACGATCTTCTGTCCGTCATACAGAAAGGAGCCAACTATAATTCGAACCAAAGACCAAATTATATATATTCTTGTAAACAGCATAAAGGTTCATAACGAAATATCAAATATATATATTGGCAGGAATAGGTTCTAGAACTCCTCTGAAGAGTGTTTATCATCAGTACCAGAATGAACATCAAACTGTCAGGTTTTCTAAACAGAAAAGCACTTTGTTAGTAACAGACAGCAATAATGAGACTTGCAGTTGGTGATTTCTACGTGGAAAAGGAAATAAGCTGTAGAGAGATTGAAAATGGTAAGTAAAGAGAGCCTCAGCCTTTTGCTCACATTCTTACATGTAATGCACTTGGTTGTTTTTCATTTCCTTACCTTTCATAACATTTTTAATATTGTTTCAAGAAGTGTATCTTCAATAGCAGAGTGAACTTCAAATTGTCAGGCTTTTCTTAAAGGAAAGAGCAGTCCCTTAGTATCACAGTGCAAGACAGAATCTTGTGTTCAGTGATGTCTATGTTAAAGGAGAATATTTGATATCTATCTTTTGTTTCCATTCTTTATTACTGGGGATACACTTGTAAAAATTCTTGAAAAGGGCTGTCACCGTGAACACGTGAGTAAATTCACAATAGTCATGTGTTTTGTGAGATAAAGCGAACTCTTATTACCTTATTGTAAACGAAAGTTGTGAGGGTTTTGCTATGTATGACAGTGCTTAAGATAATTTACTTTCAGTGTAATAGCTTGAAAATGTTAAGTCCTGCTGTAAGTTGGCATTTGTCACCACCTGTATGCGAGTTTTAAAGCTAAATAGTGTTCTGACAATTATAAGATAGTGGCAAAGTTCCTCAATCGATTAAACTTATTCCTGCCCGTATATGTAATCGGTATTTCGTTATGAACCTATATGCTGTTTACAAGAATATATATAATTTGGTCTTTGGTTCGAATTATAGTTGGCTCCTTTCTGTATGACGGACAGAAGATCGTTAGCATCAGGCGCGGCTGTACGGAGGTGTCCGTGGACTGCTGCGTCGGCTATGGGCCGCTTAGTGTGACGTCACTAACACTGTTGGACGGCCTTGTTATCCCGGGGGTGTCGGACAGACTACACCTTGGGGCCTGGAAAACTGGTTGTTGCCCCTGAAATGTAGGCAGCCATAGAAATATGAATGATTTGTCAAGCTGATATTGTGCCCATATGAGGTGCCTGTCATGCAAGGCAGTCTATACACTAGGGGCTGGAAAAAGTAACGTTTTGCCCCTATCTCTGCTCCTGATAATATTAGGAGGTTTCAAACTCCACAGTAACGATACTCATGGAGCCTGCTGTTACTGGTAAAAATTTGTTGCATGTTGGTATCGGTACCTGTTAGGAGATCGTGAACACATGCAGATGCATACATAAGCTCTGCTTTATATTTCTAACTGCTAAGAGTCCTCTCTCAGGAATGATTACGATCGATTTTCTGACTTAAGTATGATTAAAAAAATCTAAGTTAAATTGATGCAAGTGAAATGAGCAGTAACCTTGATTGTTATTAATTTTTGGCTCTTTTTCGGACTGTGTCTTTCCTAGAAGAAAGAACACAACATGTCATTCTTAACGGTTCAAAATCTGCTGATGTAGAGGTAATTTCGGGAGTACCGCAAGGAAGCGTGATAGGACCTTTATTGTTTACAATATACATAAATGACTTAGTTGACAACATCGGTAGCTCCGTGAGGCTTTTTGCAGATGACACGGTTGTCTACAAGAAAGTAGCAACATCAGAAGACTCGTACGTACTCCAGGAAGACCTGCAGAGGATTAATGCATGGTGCGACAGCTGGCAGCTTTCCCTAAACGTAGATAAATGTAATATAATGCGCATACATAGGGGCAGAAATCCATTCCAGTACGATTATGCCATAGGTGGTAAATCATTGGAAGCGGTAACGACCGTAAAATACTTAAGAGTTACTATCCGGAGCGATCTGAAGTGGAATGATCACATAAAACAAATAGTGGGAAAAGCAGGCGCCAGGTTGAGATTCATAGGAAGAATTCTAAGAAAATGTGACTCATCGACGAAAGAAGTAGCTTACAAAACGCTTGTTCGTCCGATTCTTGAGTATTGCTCATCAGTATGGGACCCTTACCAGGTTGGATTAATAGAAGAGATAGACATGATCCAGCGAAAAGCAGCGCGATTCGTCATGGGGACATTTAGTCAGCGCGAGAGCGTTACGGAGATGCTGAAGAAGCTCCAGTGGCGGAAACTTCAAGAAAGGCGTTACGCAATACGGAGAGGTTTATTATCGAAATTACGAGAGAGCACATTCCGGGAAGAGATGGGCAACATATTACTACCGCCCACATATATCTCGCGTAATGATCACAACGAAAAGATCCGAGAAATTAGAGCAAATACGGAGACTTACAAGCAGTCGTTCTTCCCACGCACAATTCGTGAATGGAACAGGGAAGGGGGGATCAGATAGTGGTACAATAAGTACCCTCCGCCACACACCGTAAGGTGGCTCGCGGAGTATAGATGTAGATGTAGATGTAGATGTAGATATCTGAGGGCATGGTTACATAGGAAACTGACAGTACAGATTAAATTTCTGCAAGTGAAAAGAGAAACAGTGACATATTCTTCCACATCAGAAATATCTGGTTGCTTATTTCCCAGTTTGTCGCGATTTGCTAGTGTGTAGTTATGCAGGAATCTAATAGAGCAGCTTAAATTGTTGCAAGTGAAATGAGCACTTGATAGCAGATGCAGAAACACAGCAGCAGTGGATGAAAGTAGGTTCTCCTCTTAATTGCACACTTTTGCATCTAGCAGAAACTGTATTTGTTCTCTTATCTATCGAGGTTGAGCAAGAATAACCTCATAAGCTCTGTCTCACATTGGTCTCACACAGGCGGCGATGGAATCCTGTGACCAATTACCTGTACAACGGCTTGCACTGCAGACAATGGCAGTAGTGGAACAGTAGTAACAGTCTCCAGTCCAGACTCTACAACAGAAACAAAAGAAGGATTTACACCAACAATCAAAACAATGGAGGCAGCACTGCCAGCAACAGAATACACTATAACTATTTTTATTTTTTTGGTCATCAGTCTACTGACTGGTTTGATGCGGTCCGCCACGAATTCCTTTCCTGTGCTAACCTCTTCATCTCAGAGTAGCACTTGCAACCTACGTCCTCAGTTATTTGCTTGACGTATTCCAATCTCTGTCTTCCTCTACAGTTTTTGCACTCTACAGCTCACTCTAGTACCATGGAAGTCATTCCCTTATGTCTTAGCAGATGTCCTATCATCCTGTCCCTTCTCCTTATCAGTGTTTTCCACATATTCCTTTCCTCTCCGATTCTGCGTAGAACCTCCTCATTCCTTACCTTATCAGTCCACCTAATTTTCAACATTCGTCTATAGCACCACATCCCAAATGCTTCGATTCTCTTCTGTTCCGGTTTTCCCATAGTCCATGTTTCACTACCATACAATGCTGTACTCCAGACGTAGATCCTCAGAAATTTCTTCCTCAAATTAAGGCCTGTATTTGATATTAGTAGACTTCTCTTAACCAGAAATGCCTTTTTTGCCATAGCGAGTCTGCTTTTGATGTCCTCCTTGCTCCGTCCGTCATTGGTTATTTTACTGCCTAAGTAGCAGAATTCCTTAACTTCATTGATTTCGTGACCATCAATCCTGATGTTAAGTTTCTCGCTGTTCTCATTTCTGCTACTTCTTATTACCTTCGTCTTTCTCCGATTTACTCTCAAACCATACTGTGTACTCATTAGACTGTTCATTCCGTTCAGCAGATCATTTAATTCTTCTTCACTGTGACTCAGGATAGCAATGTCATCAGCGAATCTTATCATTGATAGCCTTTCACCTTGTATTTTAATTCCACTCCTGAACCTTTCTTTCATTTCCATCATTGCTTCCTCGATGTACAGATTGAAGAGTAGGGGCGAAAGGCTACAGCCTTGTCTTACACCCTTCTTAATACGAGCACTTCGTTCTTGATCGTCCACTCTTATTATTCCCTCTTGGTTTTTGTACATATTGTATATGGCCCGTCTCTCCCTATAGCTTATCCCTACTTTTTTCAGAATCTCGAACAGCTTGCACCATTTTATATTGTCGAACGCTTTTTCCAGGTCTTCTACTCCTTCCCCTACAACTGCATTCCAGTCGCCCATGACTATTAGATTTTCGTCCTCCTTTACAATATCCTCATACACTTTCTCTATCTGTTCATCTTCAGCTTGCGACGTCATGTATACCTGAACTATCATTATCGGTGTTGGTCTGCTGTTGATTCTGATTAGAACAACCCGGTCACTGAACTGTTCACAGTAACATACCCCCTGCCCTACCTTCCTATTCATAACGAATCCTACACCTGTTATACCATTTTCCGCTGCTGTTGATATTACCCGATACTCATCTGACCAGAAATCCTTGTCTTCCTTCCACTTCACCTCACTGACCCCTACTATATCTAGATTGAGCCATTGCATTTCCCTTTTCAGATTTTCTAGTTTCCCTGCCACGTTCAAGCTTCTGACATTTCACGCCCCAACTCGTAGAACGTTATCCTTTCGTTCATTATTCATTCTTTTCCTCATGGTAACCTCCCCCTTGGCAGTCCCCTCCCGGACATCCGAATGGGGGACTATTACGGAATTTTTTACCAATGGACAGATCATGATGACACTTCTTCAAATACAGGTCACATGTCCTGTGGATACACGTTACGTGTCTTTAATGCAGTGGTTTCCATTGCCTTCTGCATCCTCATGTCGTTGATCATTGCTGATTCTTCCGACTTTAGGGGCAATTTCCCATCCCTAGGACAAGAGAGTGCCCTGAACCTCTATCCGCTCCTCCGCCCTCTTTGACAAGGCCGTTGGCAGAATGAGGCTGACTTCTTATGCCGGAAGTCTTTGGCCGCCAATGTTGATTATCTATCAAAATTTAGGCAGTGGCGGCGAGCGAACCCGGGACTGAAGACGTTTTGATTATGAATCAAAGAGGCTACCCCTAGACCACGGGCACTGTAACTATAATAGGAGCTATATAAGTGTTTACTACATTGTCCAGAAATCAAGCAACTGTGCTTACTGCTGTTAGAACAACAACTGCATCTGTGCCAGTGATGTACTGGAAACAACATAAACATATTTGCACTGAATCTAGCAAAGAACCTCATGTAGATGTTGACATGGAAGAGACAACAGACGCATATGTTGCTGAAAGTAGCCTAATGAGATGGGGGATCAGCAATCTCTTCCAGTAGACACTATGTATGTAATAGAAATAACAACAATTTAAGTATAATGGACCTGGAAGTCTTCACGGTGTTTATTCAGAACCTACACAGAAATATTTGAAATTTACATCCTAATCTACATCTACACCTATGTCAACATTTATATCCGATCTCTCAAAACCACTATGAAATGTATGGGAGCGCATATGTCTCACTGCACCAGTTATTTTGGCATCTTCCCGTTCCACTCATTTAGAAAGTGTGGGAATAATGCCTATTTAAATGCTTTTGTGCATGCTATACTTAATCTGATCTTGTCTTTATGATCTCTGTGGGATTGACATGTAGGAGTTTGTGGTACCTAGAATCAAGATTTAATTCTGGTTCTTGAAACTGTGTATGTGCGCTTGTTCAATACAGTTTACATCTGTCTTCTAGAGCCTATCAGTTCAGATTTTTCAATAATTCTGTGATACTCTTCCATGGAAAAAAACCTGCGACCATTTGTGCTGTCCTTCTCCTTATTTGTTTAACATCTCCTGTTAGTCCTATTTAAAATCAGTCCCACATGAGTTTAGTCTGATTGCTTTTGCTAGTATTCTTCCAATAAACCGAAGTCTGCCACCTGGTTTACTTATGACTGAGCTCATGCGTTCATTCCATTTCATGTTCCTACAAAGTGTTACAACCAGGTATTCATAAGATTCCAACTGATTCGTTGATACTATAGTCATAATATACATTTTTCGTTTTGTGAGATGCATAATTTTACATATCAGAACTTTTAGTCAAGCTGACTGTCTTTACGCCACTTTCTAATCTTAACAAGTTCTGATTGATTATTTGTGTAGCTTCTTACACATTTCTTCAGAATAGATAGCTGCATCATCAGAGAAAAGTTTGTGGATATTATTAATTGTAATATTCTCTGGAAGATCATTAATATATAACATGAACAGCAATTCTCCTATCACACATCCAGGAGTACATCTGAAGATACTTGCACACCTGACTTTGACTCTCCATCCTAGATAACTTGTTGCATGCTCCCTACCAAAAACTCAACAGTTGAGTCACACATTTTTCTTTGTAACCCCACAGAATTGTGCTTTTGATAATAAACATAGATGTGGTACTGAAAATTACATTTGTTATGTTTCAATTTTTTTTTACATTTTACATTATTTTTCTAGTTCACTATTTCATACACTCCTGGAAATGGAAAAAAGAACACATTGACACCGGTGTGTCAGACCCACCATACTTGCTCCGGACACTGCGAGAGGGCTGTACAAGCAATGATCACACGCACGGCACAGCGGACACACCAGGAACCGCGGTGTTGGCCGTCGAATGGCGCTAGCTGCGCAGCATTTGTGCACCGCCGCCGTCAGTGTCAGCCAGTTTGCCGTGGCATACGGAGCTCCATCGCAGTCTTTAACACTGGTAGCATGCCGCGACAGCGTGGACGTGAACCGTATGTGCAGTTGACGGACTTTGAGCGAGGGCGTATAGTGGGCATGCGGGAGGCCGGGAGGACGTACCGCCGAATTGCTCAACACGTGGGGCGTGAGGTCTCCACAGTACATCGATGTTGTCGCCAGTGGTCGGCGGAAGGTGCACGTGCCCGTCGACCTGGGACCGGACCGCAGCGACACACGGATGCACGCCAAGACCGTAGGATCCTACGCAGTGCCGTAGGGGACCGCACCGCCACTTCCCAGCAAATTAGGGACACTGTTGCTCCTGGGGTATCGGCGAGGACCATTCGCAACCGTCTCCATGAAGCTGGGCTACTGTCCCGCACACCGTTAGGCCATCTTCCGCTCACACCCCAACATCGTGCAGCCCGCCTCCAGTGGTGTCGCGACAGGCGTGAATGGAGGGACGAATGGAGACGTGTCGTCTTCAGCGATGAGAGTCGCTTCTGCCTTGGTGCCAATGATGGTCGTATGCGTGTTTGGCGCCGTGCAGGTCAGCGCCACAATCAGGACTGCATACGACCGAGGCACACAGGGCCAACACCCGGCATCATGGTGTGGGGAGCGATCTCCTACACTGGCCGTACACCACTGGTGATCGTCGAGGGGACACTGAATAGTGCACGGTACATCCAAACTGTCATCGAACCCATCGTTCTACCATTCCTAGACCGGCAAGGGAACTTGCTGTTCCAACAGGACAATGCACGTCCGCATGTATCCCGTGCCACCCAACGTGCTCTAGAAGGTGTAAGTCAACTACCCTGGCCAGCAAGATCTCCGGATCTGTCCCCCATTGAGCATGTTTGGGACTGGATGAAGCGTCGTCTCACGCGGTCTGCACGTCCAGCACGAACGCTGGTCCAACTGAGGCGCCAGGTGGAAATGGCATGGCAAGCCGTTCCACAGGACTACATCCAGCATCTCTACGATCGTCTCCATGGGAGAATAGCAACCTGCATTGCTGCGAAAGGTGGATATACACTGTACTAGTGCCGACATTGTGCATGCTCTGTTGCCTGTGTCTATGTGCCTGTGGTTCTGTCAGTGTGATCATGTGATGTATCTGACCCCAGGAATGTGTCAATAAAGTTTCCCCTTCCTGGGACAATGAATTCACGGTGTTCTTATTTCAATTTCCAGGAGTGTATATATGTAATTTGTTAATGCAAAATAAAAAGTAACTTATTATTATCATACAAAATCACTATGCTAATGATAATCTGTAAATAAATGCATAAAATGGGAGTTTTCTGACACCATGTACATAAAACGAACAAAATTGCTTCCCCTAATATCGAAATCAGAGAACACTTATAATACTAAATTCAGCAAGATTTCTAAATTTTCCAGGTGACTCTCTAAATATCCTGATTTGTATCAGGCATATTTTAGATGATTGGTAAGACATGGCAAAGAGAATTAATTATGTACTGGTGACTGCACTTCATCATATTGTTTCTCAAGTATAGATTGACATCATAATCACTCAATAGAACTAGTTCTGGTAATCCTGTCACAATGTTGTATGAATCTCAAAACTGTGCCTGTGCCGTTAAGTCCTTTGCGACAACCTAATGAACAAGTTCCTTATCATCAGATATCATAGTCAAAATGGTTTTTCACTCTGACCATCCACTTTTTTATAGTTTCGAAAGAAACTAATGGTAAGTTTGCACTGACAACTGGAGAATCACTTTTTGAATCTCCAAATCTTATAAACAAATATTTGACCAAGTCAAAATATAGTTGAAAGACGTTTTCTTTGTCAGTTAGAGAGAAAAATCCGTATTATATCTAGCTTCTTGTGGCTCTCAATGTGAAAGAACTGTATAGAGCATCATGCCTGAGGAAAGGAAATTGTTCATCAGGTACAGGTACAGTCGTAAGACGTATATGGCTTTGAATGGAGGAAATTTTTGATAAGATTTTCGGATCAAGTTTCATTGCATGATTATCATCTCAATTTCCATTTGAAAAATAATATAACGTAGATGTAGTCACTAGTACATAATCAATTTTCTTCTCCAAGGCGTACCAAAGTACTGAAATTTGCCTGATGGAAATCGAGATATTTAGAGGATGGCTTGAGACATTTTGAAATCGTAATGTATTTTATTTCATATTGTGTTCCCTGTCATGTGTATTATATGGAGAGATTTCGTTTATTTTATGTTTATGGCTTAAGAAAACGTTATGTTTTAACCATCTATTAACAGATTTTTATTTTTGGAACGATTTTGTATGATAATAATACGTTACTTAATATTTTCAATCCACAAGATGTGCATATATAAAACGGTAAATTAAAAAAATAAATGTAAATTGCCAATTTAAAACATAAAACAAATGTTACTAATATAAATAATTAGAGTCACAAGGAATGAATACATATTTTAGTTAGATATGCTGAAAATATTTCCAGAATGAAATTTTCACTCTGCAGCAGAGTGTGCGCTGATATGAAACTTCCTGGCTGATTAAAACCATGTGCTAGACCGAAACTCGAACTCGGGATCATTGCCTTTTGTGAGCAATGCTTTAGCAAGGAGCACTTTCCCACGAAAGAGAAAATTCCCGAGTTCGAGTCTCGGTCCAGCACACAGTTTTAATCTGCCAGGAAGCTTCGTGCTGAAAATACTCAGACAGCATATTGTTAAAGCTTATTTTCAGAAATGGTATTTTAAGAACCAGTGTAATTATATACGGAAGTATGTAGCTTGAAAGCTTCTTTAATCTAGGTTTAACAAAATTTGCACTTTTCTGAATTGTTTAATGGTGATGATCGTATTGTATTTGTGGTCTTTAATCCAATGGCTGGTTTCACACAGCTCTCCGTGCTACTCTATCCAGTGCAAACTTCTCCATCTCCGAGTAACAACTGCAACCTACATTCTTCTACATCTGCTTAGTGTATTCATCTCTTGGTCACCCTCTACGATTTTTACTCTCCACGCTTCCCTTCAGTACTAAACTGGTGATCCCTTGATGCCTCAGAACGAGTTCTACCAAATGATCAGTTCATCTAGTCAAGTTGTGCCACAAACTCCTAATCTCCCCAGTTCTATACAGTACCTTCCATTAGTTACGTGATCTACCCATCTAATCTTCAACATTCTTCTGATGTACAACATTTAAAAAGCTTCTATTCCTTTCTTGTATAAATTGTTTATCGTTCATGTTTCATTTCCATACATCACTACAGACCATACAAATGCTTTCAGAAAAGACTTCCTCACAACTAAATCTATACTCGACGTTAACAAATTTCTGTTCTTCACAAACGCTTGCCTTGTCATCGCCAGTCTACATTTTATATCCTCTCTGCTTCGACCACCCTTAATTAGTTTGATGTCCAAATAGCAAAAACTCATCTACTACTTTAAGTTCCTCTTTCCTAATGTAATTCCCTTAGCATTGCATGATTTAATTCGACTACATTCTATTACCCTTGATTTGCTTTTGTTGATGTTCACCTTATATCTTCAAGACGCTGTCCATTACGTTCAGCTGCTCTTCCAGGTCCTTTGATGTCTCTGACAGAATTACAGTGTCATTGGCAAACCTTAAGACCTTTATTCCTTCTCTCTGGAATTTAATTCGTACTCTAAATTCTTCTTTTGTTTGATTTACTACTTGTTCAATGTACAGATCGAATAACACCAGGAATAGGCTTCTACCACGTCCCAGTCCCTTCTCCACCATTGCTTCCCTTTCATGCCCCTCGACTCTTATAACTGCCTTCTGCTTTCTGTACAAATCGTTAATAGCCTTTCGTTCTCTGTATTTTACCCATGCCTCCTTAACAATTTGAAAACGAGTATTCCAGAGAACATTGTCAAAAGCTTTCTTTAACTCTACAAATGCTATAAACCTAGGTTTGCCTTTCCTTAACTTAGCTACTAAGTTAAGTTGTAGGATCAGTATTGCCTCGCGTGTTCCTACATTTCTATGGAATCTAAATTGATCTTCCTTGAGGTCGGCTTCTACCAGTTTCTCCAATTGTCTGTAAAGAACTCGTCATAGTATTTTACAATCGTGACTTATTAAACTCATAGTTCGGTAATTTTCACACCTGTCAGCACATGTTTTCTTTTGAATTGTAATTATCGCATTCTTCTTGAAGTCGGAGGGTATTTCGCCTGTCTGAAACATCTTGCCCGCCAGAGGGAAGAGAATGGCCATGACTGGCTCTCTCAAGGCTACCAGTAGTCCTAACGGAATGTCGTCTACAGCCGGGATCTTGTTTGTACTTAGGTCTTTCAGTGCTCTGTCAAATTCTTCACGCAGTATTATATCTCCCATCTCATCTTCATCTACGTCATCTTTCATTTCCATAATATTGCCCTCCGGTACATCACCCCTGTATAAACCCTCTATGTATTCCTTCCACCTTTCGGTTTTCCCTCCTTTGCTTAGGACTGGTTTACCGTCTCAGCTTTTGATTTCCATAAAGGTGGTTGTCTTTTCTCCACAGGTCTCTTTCATTTCTCTGTGGGCGTCGTCTATCTTTACCCTAGTGAAATATGCTTCTACATCCTTACACTTTTCCTGTAGTCATTCTTGCACAGTCGTTTTGCACTTCCTCTCGATCTCACTTTTGAGAAGTTTGTATTCCTTTTCGCCTGCTTCATTTACTGCATTTTTATATTTTATCCTTTTGTCAATTAAATTCAATATTTGTTGTGTTAACCAAGTATTTCTACTAGCCTTCGTCTTTATACTTACTTGATCCTCTGCTGCCTTCACTACTTCATCCCTCAAAGCTACCCATTCTTCTTCTACTGTATTTCTTTCCCCTATTCTTGTAAATCGTTCCATAATGCTCCGTCTGAAACTCTCCACAGCAACTAGTTCTTTCAGTTTGTCCAGGTCCCATCTCATTAAAGTCCTACCTTTTCGCAGTTTCTTCTCTTTTAATCTACAGTTCATAACCAAGAAACTGTGGCCAGAGTCCACATATAATTCTAGAAACGTCTTACAATTTAAAACCCGGTTCCTAAATGTAACTTCCTCTTTCATTCCTTCAAAAAATGATTCAAATATCTCTAAACATTATGGGACTTAACATCTGAAGTCATCAGTCCCCTGGACTTAGAACTACTTAAACCGAGCGAGGTGGCGCAGTGGTTAGACACTGGACTCGCATTCGGGAGGACGACGGTTCAATCCCGCGTCCGGCCATCCTGTTTTAGGTTTTCCGTGATTTCCCTAAATCACTCCAGGCAAATGCCGGGGTGGTTCCTCTGAAAGGGCACAGCCTTCTTCCTTCCCCATCCCTCCCTAATCCGATGAGACCGATGACCTCGCTGTCTAGTCTCCTTCCCCAAAACAACCCAACCCAACTACTTAAATCTAACTAACCTAAGGACATCACATACATCCATGCCCGAGGCAGGATTCGTACCTGCGACCGTAGCAGCAGCGCGGATCCGGAATGAAGCGCCTAGAACCGCTCGGCCACTGTGGCCGACTTCATTCCTTCTCTCAGTGCATATTCACCTACTACTTTTCCTTCTCTTCCTATTCCTGCTATCCAATTCCGGCCCCATGACTCTTACATTTTCGCCTCCCTTAATTGTTTGAATAATTTCATCATACATATCTTCAGTCTCTTCTTCTTATGCGGAGCTAGTTGGCATATAAACTTGTACTACTGTGGGTGGCATGCGCTTAGTGTCTATCTTGGCTACAATAATCAGTTCACGATGCTGTTCGTAGTAGCTTATCCGCGTTCCTATTTTTTTAATTCATTATTTAACCTACTCCTGCATTACCTCTATCAGATTTTGTATTTATAACCCGGTATTCACCTGACCAGAAGTCCTGTTCCTCCTGCCATCGAACTTCACTAGTTCCCACTATATCTAACTTTCACCTATCCACATCCGTTTTTTAAATTTTCTAACCTGCCTGCCCAAGAAGGGATCTGACATTCCACGCTCCGATCCGTAGAACGCTCGTTTTGTTTCTCGTGATAACGACGTTCTCCTGAGTAGTCCTCGCCCAGAGATTCGAATTGGGGACTGTTTTACCTCCGGAATATTTTACCCAAGAGGACGCCATCATCATTTAACCATACAGTAAAGCTGCATGCCCTCGGGAAAAATTACGGCTGTAGTTTCCCGTTGCTTTCAGCCGCGGTAGTGTTGTATTTTGCAAAATTTCAGATTTTTACAAAATTCGATTATACAGTTTTCAAGAACGTTAATTACGTATAAACTTTTATATGAGAGACATATTTTACATATCGTCGTTTCAAAGAAATTTCCTTGAAACTTATGCCGAAGTTCCTTTTGGCGTGCCTTTACCACTCAAAAGTGATATTGGGCTCAAACAAAACAATACGCAATGTATTATTTTGCCCCTCTACACACCTTTCATCAGTATCGTTTATTGAAACTTGGGTGATGCTTCCTTGTGAGACAAATGCTTCTCGTAAGTGAAGTAACACTGCATTTACCTGCCCTGATACATTGCTTTTAGTAGAGAGGAAAGTGCGAGTTTGGTTTCACAAGATCGTTGCTTCTGGAATCCGCGTTACTTGGCATGCCGGAGGTCATTCTGTTCGAGATAGCCTTTTCATAAGAGCCCATAGTACGCCCTAACATTCTACATACAAATTGATGTCAAGGATATTTCTTTCGCTACCCTTCTTGTACTCGGATATGACCTGGACATGGTTTTCTGTTGCACGGTAGATTACAGTTAAAAGCTGGGCTAGCTTAGCCACTAATTCAGTGTAGATTCTGATACGAATTTCATCGGGCCCAGAAACTTTGTGTAGTTTTAACGAGTTCATCAATTTTTCAATGCCGCTGGCACTAAAATCCATTTCTCCCAATTTTTCAGTGGTACGAGGGGTAAATTTGAGCTATAGTGGATTAACATTTGAATATGGGTCTAAACTTTCCGCTTTTGCTTTTCTGTCCACAATTTCTCTTCCTCTCGTCCACCAGTGTCTGTATAGCAACTTCTCTTTCCCAACAAACTTCATATACGACCAGAATCTCTTTACATTTTGAGGAAGACTTTTCGTCGGTATTCTGCTACAAACAGTCGCTGGAGGCTTCACGCGATTCTCTCTTAACCGCTAAATGTGTTTTATTTAGAATCTCACTATGTGTAACGCTGTGATTTATTTTACACCTATTTTCGGTAGTCTCTGTTTCTTTAGAAGCTTCTTTATATTGTCTGTATACCATGGAAGGTCTCTCCCATAACGAACCATCTACTGTGTGTTTATCTGTCAAGTGTGTGACAACTATTCATTTAAACTTGAGCCATAATTCCTCTACATGCTCCAGTCATAAGCAAAATTTTTTGAACTTGTGTTTAAGACATTATTACTTTTTTATCTAGTTTACTGAACATACACATCATTCTGCCCGTTTTAGTTGCCTTTTGTACTTTCTTTATCACTGTTGCTATAGCTGCGTCTTGACCACTGATACCGGTTCCGGATTGGACTTCCTAAAAGAGGTTAGGTCCAATAGTTTACATTCGATCTAATATATTTCCAGCTAAAGTGTGATTCAGAACTTTCTCTTCCTGGTAGTTATCAGAGAAAGCATTCACAGGTTGTCATGTCCTGTCCACCACTTAAAAACTGTAAGGATCCAAATCGATTTGTCGACGATTAAAGTCTTCTCCTATGTTAACAGTATTATTGAGAACTGATATTTGCAACAACTTTCCTAGTGAACTGAGATTTTCCCTAAAGTTTTCGGTTACATGAGGAGGCGAGTCTGGTGGTCAACAGCAGGACCCTATAATAATTTTATGCACGCCACTGATATTGAGCTTTCCCAAACAATACAGCTTGAATTTCTGTCTCGGTTGATTTTAATTTCTTGCCAACTGCGAAAAATACACCACCTCCGGATCACTGCTTTCTCGGAGAGCTTCAGAGAAATTCTGCATCCGTTATGGATAAAATACATCTCTGTTTCCTTGTTGCTAAAACTTTGATTGATAACCACTAGCATTTTAATACACTCTCCCGTATGGAAGGGGGATTCCTCCTAAAGTTATCGTTATCTGGAATGGATGAAGAGTAGCCTAATCTTAAAAAATCTTTTAAGCGCACACCAAACACAGACATTGGCCTGGGTAACAGATTTAGGTGTGTAGTGCTCATCTCACCCGCTTAGGAAAGAAAGGAAGAGCATTCAAGTAGATTAGGGCTTAACGCCCGGTCGACGTCGAGTTCATTATAGACCGAGAACAAGATCGAATTCCTTCAAAGATCGGGAAGCAAATTGGCCGTGTTCTTTGAAAGGTACCTTCTCTGCATATCTATGGAACGATTTAGAAAAACAATGGATGACAAACAATTCTCAGAGCAGCTCGTCACAGCTTCTTCCCAGTTTCTGGTTCAAGCCTTCCATTCGGATCAGAATCATGGGCCCACAATCTTTTCTTGGACAAATGCTGATAATTGTGAGCTTCCTTGAAACCCTGCGAAGAAGGCTGGGATTCTCAAACTTCCCTACCACTCGTTGGAATGACCCAAATGTGACCTAAAAGCACAGACGACAGTTATCGTTTGTTCCAACATGCGCCACAATCTGCAGCTGACTGCATCCTGATCCTTCAGTGGCTGCCGGAAAAGCCTCTCCATATGTTGAATGAGGTCCGCAGGCATACAGACTGATTGCATATAATGTCCCTTCCCATCGTTTGCTGCAGTTTCTTTAGTGTACCACTATTCGCCGTTCATTTCAACTGCTGACGATTCGTAAACCCCTACCCTTTTGTATTTGCCTGTCAATATGGTGCACAGAACGTTTCCCAACTAGTGAAATGAGTCTCACTGGCTCACTTCCTATTTCAGTCGAAGACAGCGCTTCAAACTTGATGGTTAGGGGGATGAGTGTAACACAATGAGTTTTCTCTTGTTCCTGCCTCTGCCTACCTAGCTAGATCTACCACTGCTACGCCACTCAGTCAAGTGAACAAGTAGGATAATTTTGTGTCCTCTCGTTGTCACTGTAGGCTTGTACCATGGCAAGAGAGGAGAGGATGTTATTTGTTGGCCGGTATCCTCTTTCTATAACACAACTGCACGCGTGTATTATCATGATACTTTATTAATATAAAGAGCTACTGAAGCTTCCATGTGCTATGGTACAAGCTCTTCCTGGAATAATCCACGTTGGCCTCACTGTTGGCGAAGTACAAGTGCCCGCTATGTACAGTATTCTGGTCGCTGGTTACTGACTGACTCTGAGCTAGCGTTTGAGCTAACTAGGACTGCGACTCCCACTGGCCTGCTAGTGATGATTTGACTCGTTGACTGACTGTGTGATTCACTGGGCAATCTAAATACTGGAAGTCGAAAGGGTGGATAAATGTTGTACTTTCTGCAGAGTGCACAGTATCCTTAGGAGGGGTTAGTACTCGAGGTTGCCCTCCAAGTATACCCATTCACAGCAGCTTCCAGTCACTCAAAGGCCGTCAGGGATGCCTCCAGTATACACAGTGAGGCTACATTGCTGTTTATATATTGAGTAATTCATATATTTATACAGCGTCCATCTTAAAAAAGAGTATCATAATCATTCAGGCAGCAACAGAGTGAAATTGAATTGGAGTCAGCTATAGCAGCGAACGATCTACCGGAGCTACCCTTATTTAAAGAGATGGGTCTTACTGTGTGAATCCCCAATGTCCTGATACATCAATACAGACTCGCACAATGTTGGCATAACACTGACACGTAAGAAAATACAAACGGAAATACCCAGTTGCTAGCGTCAAACGATACACGTGGGGATATGGTACCTACACAGAAAGTAATGTGGTGCTACCAGTCTGCAAGACAGTGTTTTTGTCATAAGCACTACCTTACAACGATACTACGTTATGTTTTTCGGTACTACATACTCATGAGAACCATATGCTCCTCCAGTTATACAATGCAGAAATTTTTCACGACACAGCCCTTTCACCCCACACTACTACAGTTCAGTTGCAGTAAGTCGGTGATCAGCGTTCAGTAGAGGTTTACATGGAGAAAATACAGCAGACTTATCGAGACAATATCCATTTTGTTCAGCTAATGCCTTACGTCTTTCCATATCTCTGACACAAACCTTAAACAAGTCCCAAGCGTTTAATAGTTAGTCGGATTCGCAATCTTACAAAATTTCCTGGCTCGGCATTTCTCTTCATTACGATGACGTAACTCATTACAAAAGGCACACTTAGCCCCCACGAAAATGATTACCGTGGACTTCCAGACCAAGTGATGGCATATCAAGTAGACCGGTCAGACACTTGTACATTTTAACATTTCAACATGGACTTGGGAGTGCCCATCAAACCGAAATAATGATTCACTACTGTTGTCTTCCAGACCAAGTGATGAAATGTTACATGGACATGTCAGGTGTATTGTAACTTTTCGACTGCACTTGAGAATGGCTAAAAATCTGAAGTCATGATTGTGTAAAACAAATGATTAGTAATTTACAGCCAAATGTCGGAGATTTTTTTCAGAAACATTTTTATCGCTGTTACGAAAATGAAATGCCTGCATGCAACAGCCGCATTTATCTCCTGCTCCTGTAACCCACGGAAAAAGAGGTTGTCGTGTCCGATGGCGGATCGTATTACACAGCGCGTGTTATTATTAATATCAGCCATTTCACATCTGCATCAGGGTAATTGTCTCCTACGACCTCTCCATGCCTAAGGTGCTTCAGCTGTACGCATTCCTGTTCCACCTGCTTGTTTTATAAAGTGATTTAGTCATCTTCTATGTGTTTTATAAAGACGTGGAAAGCAGTAAATAATTTGATCAGTCAATTTACCGTCCACCGCCAGGCTGTATATCCGACCACTTCAGCAATAAACTTCACATTATATGTGCTTTTTTTCTCTCTCTCTTCCAGTGATAGTTAATTACCACTATGCCGCCGTCTTCTCGACACCTCTTGCTCACACTTTAAGTAGTATCAGTGACCAGTAAGTGTGTAAATAGTTAAATAATTAACGAAATAGCTCACTCGTGAACATCCGAATCAAAGGACACAATATTTTGGCTAGCGACCACGTTACTATCGTTTGGTGTGCTGTCGAAACTGATTGCCACGAATTTTTTTTCTTTGTTTTGCCCTTTTCATTTCCTCCTCTTATGGAGGAGGGCGGACTGTTTTAAGGCTTCTAATGCCCTTTGAAGCCTACTGGAGTTTTACAGGATTTTATTTTTTATTACAATTTTTCAATTTTGTGCTACATATTGTAGGTGCTTTTCTTCATTTTTGTTTTACAATTTATAATTTACACTCATACATTTTTTTGTGATGGATTACAATACTTTTGAATTTAGTATAAATTAAGGGTCCACATAACAATAACAATAGCTACAAACATATAATATAATACATACAATACCGTATTTTGCATGGGTGAGGAATAAAATCATAATAAAAATTACAAACATAAATAATAGCCCACAGTGGTTTAGTCAAGCAGACTTAGAGCAACTCAGAGAGGTACTGTTCAAAATAAGGTAGGAGTGTACACTGTTATAACAATCTGGATACTTGACCATGATAGTGTGCTAGTTTAAGTGAACATATAAAATGTATGGTAATAAAAGGTAAATATAATTTATATTGCGATGAGACTGGATTACTACTATGCTAGGGATGATGATTAATGTAAAGACCTATCAATAATTGCAAGTATGGGACAGGGACATACTCTAGACTCAGTGGCATAGATAATAGTAACACTGAAGTAAGTTAGGAAGGTGCAGATGACAATAAAGAAAATATATGATTAAATTAACAACAGAAACTTAAGGAGGTGCTGGTGAAAATAAAATGTGAAGATAAAATTTATGCAAACTGCTTGGAGAATTTAAAGTGAAAGGGAGGACTCTAATGATTGTCCCTATTGTCTGTAGATGGTATTAAGAAACTTGCATACGCTTAGGCAGTCGACCAGATTTTGTTGCGGGTATATTGTTTGCCCCCCCCCCCTCCCCCCCCCCCCCCCATGAACCATGGACCTTGCCGTTGGTGGGGAGGCTTGCGTGCCTCAGCAATACAGATAGCCGTACCGTAGGTACAACCACAACGGAGAGGTATCTGCTGAGAGGCGAGTCAAACGTGTGGTTCCTCAAGAGGGGCAGCAGCCTTTTCAGTAGTTGCAAGGGCAACAGTCTGGATGATTGACTGATCTGGCCTTGTAACAATAACCAAAACGGCCTTGCTGTGCTGGTACTGCGAACGGCTGAAAGCAAGCGGAAACTAAGGCCGTAATTTTTCCCGAGGGCATGCAGCTTTACTGTATGATTAAATGATGATGGCGTCCTCTTGGGTAAAATATTCCGGAGGTAAAATAGTCCCCCATTCGGATCTCCGGGCGGGGACTACTCAAGAGGACGTCGTTATCAGGAGAAAGAAAACTGGCGTTCTACGGATCGGAGCGTGGAATGTCAAATCACTTAATCGGGCAGGCAGGTTAGAAAATTTAAAAAGGGAAATGGATAGGTTAAAGTTCGATATAGTGGGAATTAGTGAAGTTCGGTGGCAGGAGGAACAAGACTTCTGGTCAGGTGACTACAGGGTTATAAACACAAAGTCAAATAGGGGTAATGCAGGAGTAGGTTTAATAATGAATAGGAAAATAGGAATGCGGGTAAGCTACTACAAACAGCATAGTGAACGCATAATTGTGGCCAAGATAGATACGCAGTCCACACCTACTACAGTAGTACAAGTTTATATGCCAACTAGCTCTGGAGATGACGAAGAAATTGAAGAAATGTATGATGAAATAAAAGGAATTATTCAGATAGTGAAGGGAGACGAAAATTTAATAGTCATGGGTGACTGGAATTCGAGTGTAGGAAAAGGGAGAGAAGGAAACGTAGTAGGTGAATATGGATTGGGGCTAAGAAATGAAAGAGGAAGCCGCCTGGCAGAATTTTGCACAGAGCACAACTTAATCATAGCCAACACTTGGTTTAAGAATCACGATAGAAGGTTGTATACATGGAAGAACCCTGGAGATACTAAAAGGTATCAGATAGATTATATAATGGTAAGACAGAGATTTAAGAACCAGGTTTTAAATTGTAAGACATTTCCAGGGGCAGATGTGGACTCTGACCACAATCTATTGGTTATGACCTGTAGATTAAAACTGAAGAAACTGCAAAAAGGTGGGAATTTAAGGAGATGGGACCTGGATAAACTGAAAGAACCAGAGGTTGTACAGAGTTTCAGGGAGAGCATAAGGGAACAATTGACAGGCATGGGGGAAAGAAATACAGTAGAAGAAGAATGGGTAGCTTTGAGGGATGAAGTAGTGAAGGCAGCTGAGGATCAAGTAGGTAAAAAGACGAGGGCTAGTAGAAATCCTTGGGTAACAGAAGAAATATTGAACTTAATTGATGAAAGGAGAAAATATAAAAATGCAGTAAATGAAGCAGGTAAAAAGGAATACAAACGTCTCAAAAATGAGATCGACAGGAAGTGCAAAATGGCTAAGCAGGGATGGCTAGAGGACAAATGCAAGGATGTAGAGGCTTATCTGAATAGGGGTAAGATAGATACTGCCTACAGGAAAATTAAAGAGACCTTTGGAGATAAGAGAACCACTTGTATGAACATCAAGAGCTCAGATGGAAACCCATTTCTAAGCAAAGAAGGGAAGGCAGAAAGGTGGAAGGAGTATATAGAGAGTCTATACAAGGGCGATGTACTTGAGGACAATATTATGGAAATGGAAGAGGATGTAGATGAAGATGAAATGGGAGATACGATACTGCGTGAAGAGTTTGACAGAGCACTGAAAGACCTGAGTCGAAACAAGGCCCCTGGAGTAGACAACATTCCATTGGAACTACTGACGGCCTTGGGAGAGCCAGTCCTGACAAAACTCTACCATCTGGTGAGCAAGATGTATGAAACAGGCGAAATACCCTCAGACTTCAAGAAGAATATAATAATTCCAATCCCAAAGAAAGCAGGTGTTGACAGATGTGAAAATTACCGAACAATCAGTTTAATAAGCCACAGATGCTAAATACTAACACGAATTCTTTACAGACGAATGGAAAAACTAGTAGAAGCCGACCTCCGGGAAGATCAGTTTGGATTCCGTAGAAATACTGGAACACGTGAGGCAATACTGACCTTATGACTTATCTTAGAAGAAAGATTAAGGAAAGGCAAACCTACGTTTCTAGCATTTGTAGACTTAGAGAAAGCTTTTGACAATGTTGACTGGAATACTCTCTTTCAAATTCTAAAGGTGGCAGGGGTAAAATACAGGGAGCGAAAGGTTATTTACAATTTGTACAGAAACCAGATGGCAGTTATAAGAGTCGAGGGGCATGAAAGGGAAGCAGTGGTTGGGAAGGGAGTAAGACAGGGTTGTAGCCTCTCCCCGATGTTATTCAATCTGTATATTGAGCAAGCAGTAAAGGAAACAAAAGAAAAATTCGGAGTAGGTATTAAAATCCATGGAGAAGAAATAAAATCTTTGAGGTTCGCCGATGACATTGTAATTCTGTCAGAGACAGCAAAGGACTTGGAAGAGCAGTTGAACGGAATGGACAGTGTCTTGAAAGGAGGATATAAGATGAACATCAACAAAAGCAAAACGAGGATAATGCAATGTAGTCGAATTAAGTCGGGTGATGTTGAGGGTATTAGATTAGGAAATGAGACACTTAAAGTAGTAAAGGAGTTTTGCTATTTGGGGAGCAAAATAACTGATGATGGTCGAAGTAGAGAGGATATAAAATGTAGACTGGCAATGGCAAGGAAAGCGTTTCTGAAGAAGAGAAATTTGTTAACATCGAGTATAGATTTAAGTGTCAGGAAGTCATTTCTGAAAGTATTTGTATGGAGTGTAGCCATGTATGGAAGCGAAACATGGACGATAAATAGTTTGGACAAGAAGAGAATAGAAGCTTTCGAAATGTGGTGCTACAGAAGAATGCTGAAGATTAGATGGGTAGATCACGTAACTGATGAGGAAGTATTGAATAGGATTGGGGAGAAGAGAAGTTTGTGGCACAACTTGACCAGAAGAAGGGATCGGTTGGTAGGAAATGTTCTGAGGCATCAAGGGATCACCAATTTAGTATTGGAGGGTAGCGTGGAGGGTAAAAATCGTAGGGGGAGACCAAGAGATGAATACACTAAGCAGATTCAGAAGGATGTAGGATGCAGTAGGTACTGGGAGATGAAGAAGCTTGCACAGGATAGAGTAGCATGGAGAGCTGCATCAAACCAGTCTCAGGACTGAAGACCACAACAACAACAACATATTGTTTGCGTCACGGTGATGCTTTTGTATGTTATTGATGTCTGTGAGCTTGAGTGTGTGTGTGTGTGTGTGTGTGTGTGTGTGTGTGTGTGCGTGTGTGTTGACGTGGTTCATACCCAGGTACTCGCGTACAGGCGTCTGTCCTGCTGCTCTGCCTTCGTTGTGGGATATCCCCTTCCTCTCCTAATCAGACTTAGTGTGGGTTCCCAGGCATTACTAAATTTGTAGCCGATGTTACGATCATCAACGATTCCCTTACCTGGGCTTCTATGGGTTCTTTAGTGATGCAGTCCACGAAGTCAACGTCTGTGTCAGAACCTTAGCGTGGTCGTAAACAATTCCATGTATTTCAGGTAGACAATATACCGCGACTGTCGGCTTGTTAGCCTGCAGTAGTCTCGTCTCTCGTACTGTCAAAGCTCGTTAATGGAACACCAACGGCACACCACGCTTCATATACACAAGATAGTAAGTACTGTATATAGCTTTCGATAGAATTTCGTAAGCGATTACGTGCTGGGTGTTCGAGTACATAGTGTAGTGTCACCGCCAGACACCACACTTGCTAGGTGGTAGCCTTTAAATCGGTCGCGGTCCGTTAGTATACGTCGGACCCGCGTGTCGCCACTGTCAGTGATTGCAGACCGAGCGCCGCCACACGGCAGGTCTAGAGAGACGTCCTGGCACTCGCCCCAGTAGTACAGCCGACTTTGCTAGAGATGGAACTGATAAATTACGCTCTCATTTGCCGAGACGATAGTTAGCATAGCCTTCAGCTACGTCATTTGCTACGACCTAGCAAGGCGCAATTTATCCTTTGCTATGTATCTTGTGAAGCATGTACCATCAGACCGATGTACACCAATTATGGATTAAAGTTAAGTATTACATCAACTACGTACTTTATTTGCTACTATAAAGTCCCTTAGCTCTTCCAGACCTCACGCCAGCCTGCGTGAGCTTTAACGCGTGCCTTTCGGCTTCCTCGCATAGTGACTTGGCTGTCTTGCCAAGTCACAACACATAGGTATTCAAACGTAGCTACTCTTGTATGACAAACGTAGCACGTTTGTCATACAAGAGTGTGCGTGTTCTGTGATTACTTCTACAATTATTCCTGGTCAGACCGCGTTTTCAGCTGTATACAAGGACGTAAAAACTCATAAAGTACAATATAGCTATTCAGATCATGGCTTTAGCTGAGCTGTTCGTGATTGCATCTTAACACAGCACATACAAAATGGTTCAAATGGCTCTGAGCACCATGGGACTTAACATCTGAGGTCATCAGTCCCCTAGAACTTAGAACTACTTAAACCTAAATAACCTAAGGACATCACACACATCCATGCCCAAGGCAGGATTCGAACCTGCGACCGTAGCGGTCGCGCGGTTCCGGACTGAAGCGCCTAGAAGCGCTTGGCCACGCCGGCCGGCCAGCGCACACTTCCTACAACTTACATTCAGCTTGGTCTTCATGTTTCTCACATTTGTCATGAGCCAGTTCTGTAGAGTCCCTCCACTGATTTGTGAAAAATTTATGCCATAGTGGTAAACATGCAATAACTACTCACAGACGAGAGATGGCAGCACTTTCAAAGGACGATATATGCAGCGTGTAGGCGGGACACAGTGCAGTCGTCGTAATGGAGAAACGAAGTGAGTACCTGGCGCCCGAAACGGCTTGATAATAGGTTGTCCTGTCAATCATGGAAGCATTTCTGAAACGGCTAAGTTTGTAAATTGTTTAAAGTATACCGTGCATGGGAAGCGGTGCTATCCAAAACCACCGCTGAGGCAACTGAGAAACTCCTCGGACCGTACGAGACAGAAGTGAAAAACGGCTACGGAAATGTGTACGTGCAAAATAAGACGAGCAATCGTTGAGCAACTGACCTCCTAGATGAACCAAGGGGCTACCAACAGTGTCTCCTCAACGACTGTAGAGCGACCGTTTCTGCGTGTGGGCCTCCATAGCAGGGACCGAGGAGTTCCTAGATAACAGGACGCAGCATGTCATTCTCAATGGAGAGAAGTCTTCCGAAGTAAGAGTGATTTCAGGTGTGCCGCAGGGGAGTGTCATAGGACCGTTGCTATTCACAATATACATAAATGACCTGGTGGATGACATCGGAAGTTCACTGAGGCTTTTTGCAGATGATGCTGTCGTGTACCGAGAGGTTGTAACAATGGAAAATTGTACTGAAATGCAGGAGGATCTGCAGCGAATTGACGCATGGTGCAGGGAATGGCAATTGAATCTCAATGTAGACAAGTGTAATGTGCTGCGAATATACAGAAAGATAGATCCTTTATCATTTAGCTACAAAATAGCAGGTCAGCAACTGGAAGCAGTTGCTACCTTAAATTATCTGGGAGTACGCATTAGGAGTGATTTAAAATGGAATGATCATATAATGTTGATCGTCGGTAAAGCAGATGCCAGACTGAGATTCATTGGAAGAATCCTAAGGAAATGCAATCCGAAAACAAAGGAAGTAGGTTACAGTACGCTTGTTCGCCCACTGCTTGAATACTGCTCAGCAGTGTGGGATCCGTACCAGATAGGGTTGATAGAAGAGATAGAGAAGATCCAACGGAGAGCAGCGCGCTTCGTTACAGGATCATTTAGTAATCGCGAAAGCGTTACGGAGATGATAGATAAACTCCAGTGGAAGACTCTGCAGGAGAGACGCTCAGTAGCTCGGTACGGGCTTTTATTGAAGTTTCGAGAACATACCTTCACCGAAGAGTCAAGCAGTATATTGCTCCCTCCTACGTATATCTCGCGAAGAGACCATGAGGATAAAATCAGAGAGATTAGAGCCCACACAGAGGCTTACCGACAATTCTTCTTTCCACGAACAATACGAGACTGGAATACAAGGGAGAACCGATAGAGGTACTGAAGGTACCCTCCGCCACACACCGTCAGGTGGCTTGCGGAGTATGGATGTAGATGTAGATGCTTGCAACCACGCTGACTACTCTTCATTTGCGACGAAGGCAGGAATTTGCACGACATTGCTATTACTGGGTGGCCACTCAGTGGGGACATGCGCCCTTTTTAGATGATTCACGTTATTGTTCCATCGGACAGATGGCTGTACCTGTGCACGGCGTGAAACGCACGGCGTGAAACGTCTGAAAGCAAATACCCTGCATGCGTTAGGGTCTGGGGAAAGTTTTCGTGGCATTCGCTGCGTGATCTCGTTATTATGGAAGGCACAATGGATCGACACCAGTACGCATCTATCCTTGGGGACCATTTCCACCCCTACTTGCAGTCTGCTTTTCCTCGGCACGATGGCATCTACCAGAAGGACAACACAGCGTGTCAAACAGCTCGCAGTGTATGCAAGTGTTGGAGGAGCACCAGTGTGAATTTACTTTACTCCACTGGCTGTCAAACTCCAAAGATTTAAACCCAATCGAGGATGCGTGGGACCACTGCGTCTGGGCTGTTCGCGCCACTAATACTCAACTGAGAAAACTACAGCAGCTGGCAACGGCAGTGTAGTCGGCGTGGCTCTACATGCCTGTAGGTACCTTCCAGTAGTACACTGACTCTCTTCCTGCACGTCTCGCATCGGGCCGCCATGCAAAGTGGGTTTATTCAGGATTTTAACAGGTGGTTACGTTATTGTAACTGAACAGTCTACCTTCCTTTTCCCAGCGTTCCCTGAGAAGTTCCCCTAAAAAACGCTGAAAATAATTTTGGTGATATGGAATCCGCATGCCTCGTCCTGTCCCCTATGAATTTCTATTCTGATGTTTATTGGCATTAACTGTGGCATTAACATATAGATTTTTCGTTGTGAAAATTTTTTTTTCTCAAGGGTTTCTACTACCTTTATTTTTTAATAGAAACGGAAGACTTCGCCACAAGTTGAGAATCTGAGCTGGTGATTTATACTGACAGCACCTCTGTATAATATAATTTTCAACTCTGCAAACACTTCATTTCGATGTATCCACTTCTAGAGCCTGACCGTTCCCTTTATGTACATAAAGCCAACGCTTTTTCTAAGCGATTGGCATTATGAGACCCAAAGTTGATAGGACTATAGTTTCATTGTGTATTATTTGCTGCCGTCTGCTTCGATAGCTGAGTGGTCAACGCGACGGAATGCCATGCAAAGTGGTCTGGGTTCGATTCCTGGCTGTACTGGAGATTTTCTACGCTTATGGACTGGGTCTTTTGTTGTTATCATCATCATATCACCCCCATCAACACGCAAGTCGCCGAAGTGGCGTCTACTCGAAAGACTTGCACCAGGCAACAAGTCTACGAGACCGGACGCCCTAGCCACATGACGTTTCATTTTCATATGTCTCCCTACTTATGATGAATAATAATGAAATCACTCGTTGAATTTTTAAAAATTATTTTACTTCGAACACATTTTACAAACTCGTTTTGTATTTTGTTTTCGGACATTTCTACTCAAATTAAACGTTTCTAAAATAAACGTCGATTGCTTTGTAACGTTTCTCCATCCTGCCTGTCCAACAAGTGATAATATAGGCATTTATAATAAGATTTTTTTTGCCACAGAACTCTCTCGAATGAGCGAATGACATTGCACGAAAGTAGTGACATAGACAATCGTTCAATGTGCAGTGTGCTTTGTTCGTGGTTTGGTCAATGAGGGGGTGTTCACAGGTGGTCGGAACAGCAGGTGGTTCCCCGCTGAACGGGCCCGTGTGCGGGCTGGGAGCCACTGGACTCCTCCCGGCGTTATCTCTGACAGGCGTCATACTTGTCTGACAGCCATCTACTGCTGAGAGATGCCATCAGGCCCACACACTGCTGGGAGCCGAGACAAGAGCCGTCCCATTAACGGCAACGCGTCCGAGGCGTGTTTCCAAAGTCGCACAGAGAGCAACGTTATCTCTGTATCCTACTCGAAATACAGGATTTCGTGGACAATATCGATCAGTTTTCCGAATATACTGGTTTTGATGTCTACTGATCCCATAATAAAATATAGCCATATGAACGTACCCGGGGCGTTAGGTTCTCATTTCCCTTTCTTTGCAGGTTTTCCACTCAGTGTACAGTATGTACCGCCATTATTTCAAAAAATCATAATTTGGAAACTATTAGAGACAGGGCAGCGTGATTTGTTGTAAAACGTTTAGCAACTCTTAATTTTTTTTTTCTGTTCTGCCAGAATTTCAGTGTGAGCCCCACTTGTTGCTCGTAGAACATCGAGACGATATTCGAGTTCTGCCCAAGTACGGGTCAGTACTGCAGCATCAAAATGTTCAAATGTGTGTGTAATCTTATGGGACTTAACTGCTAAGGTCATCAGTTCCTTAGCTTACACACTACTTAACCTAAATTATGCTAAGGACAAACACACACACCCACGCCCGAGGGAGTACTCGAACCTCCGCCGGGACCAACCGCACAGTCCGTGACTGCAGCGCCCTAGACCGCTCGGCTAATCCCGCGCTGCCTGCAACATCAACAACTCGGATTGCTTCATTGACTCGTGCGCGAAGCGTGGCAGTGTCTTTTGACTGGGGCTACATACACGCGATGTTGACGTAATCCCACAAGACACTGGTTCAGCGCGGTTGTCATGTGATGGGACCATTACGGTCAATTCACCTCTGAGGAAATGTGTCGTCCAGAACATGTCGCACGTTCGAACTCCAATGTAGTGGCGTATCGTCACACTGAAAGATGATTGACAAATGCAGTTCTTCGATCTGGAAATGTTGGAGCATGTCTAGGTAAACATTTTCGTTTGATTTTCTCTCAGAGGAAAAATGGGCGTAACACCACATTGTCCATTAGGCCACACCAGACATTAAACAGGGGCGTTTTGTGAGCTTCTGGAGCTCTAAATCTTAACGTTTCCAGGAATGTGGGTCGTTGCTTCATCTGAAAACAGGCTCTTTTTCATATTGTTCCTGTCAATCTCTACGGAGGCCGGTATGGTACACGTGAATGCATACCGCAAGGGACGATCGTTTGGCAGCAGTGTGTGTACCATCTGCACATATACTGTGAACAGTTGATATTGCTTCCTGCAGTTCATGTAATGCACGACGAAACTGACTTCCGAGGGTAGCAGTAAAATTCCGCTTACACTTCGTCAACACGTACTTCAAACATAGAGACACGTTTACTTCAAGGAATATCTTTGACACTGCCTGTCTCTTTAAAATTCCGAACCACCTCATTCTGCTTGTTTTCAATCGTGGTGTCTTGTAATAATTGTGCAGTACAATTGTCACAGATTTGGATTCTGCATGTCATATGAATCACTACCTTTTCTTCTGGTCTGCCACCGTTTTGATGCACTCCAAGTCAAAACAGCAACAAAGGACGAAGAAAAACCTTTTAGAGCTGGTAAACGTTTTTTTAAAAAAAGGGAGAGGGAGACGATTCTCTTCTCCCAATATATCGGAAGGTCTGATTTTTTAAAATAATTTTACGACTTTAGGCAGAAAGCGTTTTTTCTAGAAATGTGGTTTTGTTACTTGAAGAACATCAGACAAATGATGTTCTGCACACAGATGAAAAGACTGTAAATTTTAATTCCTCACATAATCTGGATGTATCCATCAATAACAATTGATATACTAGAAAACATTTCTCATATTGCATGCCGCCTTCTCAGTCCTTACCTATTTCCAGATCAACACACTTTCTGTTATGGAGCAGACAGTGCTCCTGGCTATTCTATAAACAATTTTTTAATTAGACATGTTATCCTTTCAGCTGCCTAAATATAATGAAATTAACTCTTACTGGATGCCGCAGATCAATGTTGCCATCAACACAGGTTTTCTAGATCCTTCTATCATTTTCTGCTCTATTTAGTATTGACCTTTTCGCTCGGCATTTGATTTATAGTATAGTTGTATAGTATATGTACATTCCTGTAGACTGTATTTACAGATCTTCTAGTTTCCTCTTAGCGTTCACCGAAGTTCTTTATCCTTACAGGGCTATAAATAGATCTCTTCCGTATTTTAAAATATATTTTGAGAGAAGAAAATTGTTCTATTTTCTGCATTATGTTATGATTTTCCAACAGACTTCACAGTTATCTCTCTCTTCCGTATTAGACTATATTAACTTCCTTGTACACGCGAACCGATGTTATTGTGCTGTTGTGACCTTCAGTCCGTAAAATGATTTGACAGAACACTGCAATTTAGTCTATTCTGTGCAGAACTTTTCATCTTAGAGTACAAAGAGCAAAATTATATCAAATTGGGCCTAAATACTATAGTTTACATTTTTTACCCCTCACATATCCCTTCATTTTGAAAGTCACTATTCCTTATTCCCTAAGGACGTGCGCTATTAGCCGATATGTTCTTTCAGTCACGTCATGATTTACACTCCTGGAAACGGAAAAAAGAACACATTGACACCGGTGTGTCAGACCCACCATACTTGCTCCGGACACTGCGAGAGGGCTGTACAAGCAATGATCACACGCACGGCACAGCGGACACACCAGGAACCGCGGTGTTGGCCGTCGAATGGCGCTAGCTGCGCAGCATTTGTGCACCGCCGCCGTCAGTGTCAGCCAGTTTGCCGTGGCATACGGAGCTCCATCGCAGTCTTTAGCACTGGTAGCATGCCGCGACAGCGTGGACGTGAACCGTATGTGCAGTTGACGGACTTTGAGCGAGGGCGTATAGTGGGCATGCGGGAGGCCGGGTGGACGTACCGCCGAATTGCTCAACACGTGGGGCGTGAGGTCTCCACAGTACATCGATGTTGTCGCCAGTGGTCGGCGGAAGGTGCACGTGCCCGTCGACCTGGGACCGGACGGCAGCGACGCACGGATGCACCCCAAGACCGTAGGATCCTACGCAGTGCCGTAGGGGACCGCACCGCCACTTCCCAGCAAATTAGGGACACTGTTGCTCCTGGGGTATCGGCGAGGACCATTCGCAACCGTCTCCATGAAGATGGGCTACGGTCCCGCACACCGTTAGGCCGTCTTCCGCTCACGGCCCAACATCGTGCAGCCCGCCTCCAGTGGTGTCGCGACAGGCGTGAATGGAGGGACGAATGGAGACGTGTCGACTTCAGCGATGAGAGTCGCTTCTGCCTTGGTGCCAATGATGGTCGTATGCGTGTTTGGCGCCGTGCAGGTGAGCGCCACAATCAGGACTGCATACGACCGAGGCACACAGGGCCAACACCCGGCATCATGGTGTGGGGAGCGATCTCCTACACTGGCCGTACACCACTGGTGATCGTCGAGGGGACACTGAATAGTGCACGGTACATCCAAACCGTCATCGAACCCATCGTTCTACCATTCCTAGACCGGCAAGGGAACTTGCTGTTCCAACAGGACAATGAACGTCCGCATGTATCCCATGCCACCCCAACGTGCTCTAGAAGGTGTAAGTCAACTACCCTGGCCAGCAAGATCTCCGGATCTGTCCCCCATTGAGCATGTTTGGGACTGGATGAAGCGTCGTCTCACGCGGTCTGCACGTCCTGCACGAACGCTGGTCCAACTGAGGCGCCAGGTGGAAATGGCGTGGCAAGCCGTTCCACAGGACTACATCCAGCATCTCTACGATCGTCTCAATGGGAGAATAGCAGCCTGCATTGATGCGAAAGGTGGATATACACTGTACTAATGTCGACATTGTGCATGCTCTGTTGCTTGTGTATATGTGCCTGTGGTTCTGTCAGTGTGATCATGTGATGTATCTGACCCCAGGAATGTGTCAATAAAGTTTCCCCTTCCAGGGACAATGAATTCACGGTGTTCTTATTTCAATTTCCAGGACTGTATTTTCTCCACTATTCGATTCAGTATTTCTTCATCCTGAGGCTCCAAGCAATAGTCAATTTGATAATGTAGGGAAGCGCAGGAGGTAAAAACTGTTGCGGGACACCTGGACAAGGTAAGAGTGAAGCGGGTTCAGATGGATACCAAGGATATACACTCCTGGAAATTGAAATAAGAACACCGTGAATTCATTGTCCCAGGAAGGGGAAACATTATTGACACATTCCTGGGGTCAGATACATCACATGATCACACTGACAGAACCACAGGCACATAGACACAGGCAACAGAGCATGCACAATGTCGGCACTAGTACAGTGTATATCCACCTTTCGCAGCAATGCAGGCTGCTATTCTCCCATGGAGACGATCGTAGAGATGCTGGATGTAGTCCTGTGGAACGGCTTGCCATGCCATTTCCACCTGGCGCCTCAGTTGGACCAGCGTTCGTGCTGGACGTGCAGACCGCGTGAGACGACGCTTCATCCAGTCCCAAACATGCTCAATGGGTGACAGATCCGGAGATCTTGCTGGCCAGGGTAGTTGACTTACACCTTCTAGAGCACGTTGGGTGGCACGGGATACATGCGGACGTGCATTGTCCTGTTGGAACAGCAAGTTCCCTTGCCGGTCTAGGAATGGTAGAACGATGGGTTCGATGACGGTTTGGATGTACCATGCACTATTCAGTGTCCCCTCGACGATCACCAGTGGTGTACGGCCAGTGTAGGAGATCGCTCCCCACACCATGATGCCGGGTGTTGGCCCTGTGTACCTCGGTCGTATGCAATCCTGATTGTGGCGCTCACCTGCACGGCGCCAAACACGCATACGACCATCATTGGCACCAAGGCAGAAGCGACTCTCATCGCTGAAGACGACACGTCTCCATTCGTCCCTCCATTCACGCCTGTCGCGACACCACTGGAGGCGGGCTGCACGATGTTGGGCCGTGAGCGGAAGACGGCCTAACGGTGTGCGGGACCGTAGCCCATCTTCATGGAGACGGTTGCGAATGGTCCTCGCCGATACCCCAGGAGCAACAGTGTCCCTAATTTGCTGGGAAGTGGCGGTGCGGTCCCCTACGGCACTGCGTAGGATCCTACGGTCTTGGCGTGCATCCGTGCGTCGCTGCGGTCCGGTCCCAGGTCGACGGGCACGTGCACCTTCCGCCGACCACTGGCGACAACATCGATGTACTGTGGAGACCTCACGCCCCACGTGTTGAGCAATTCGGCGGTACGTCCACCCGGCCTCCCGCATGCCCACTATACGCCCTCGCTCAAAGTCCGTCAACTGCACATACGGTTCACGTCCACGCTGTCGCGGCATGCTACCAGTGCTAAAGACTGCGATGGAGCTCCGTATGCCACGGCAAACTGGCTGACACTGACGGCGGCGGTGCACAAATGCTGCGCAGCTAGCGCCATTCGACGGCCAACACCGCGGTTCCTGGTGTGTCCGCTGTGCCGTGCGTGTGATCATTGCTTGTACAGCCCTCTCGCAGTGTCCGGAGCAAGTATGGTGGGTCTGACACACCGGTGTCAATGTGTTCTTTTTTCCATTTCCAGGAGTGTATATTGAGAAAAGACGTCCTTATTCTCAAATTTATAATAGTTGCTGCTGGGACATCCAGATCTGTCCTATATAATATTCACAATCAAAAAATTCTCTATAGTTGTACATATAGTTATTGCCAGACGTCTAAAATGGTTATTAGTAGGTGAATGATTATTTGGAAAATGATTTGCAAACAGAAACTGAAGGAAGTTAGTCAATGTGGAATTGTACAGTCTACTGTAAGTTCGTGTGCCACAAAATTTTGCTGGGTCTTCATCCAATTTAATTAAAATTGGTAACATTTAATATAAGAACTGAATTAATTACTGAAGTGCTAGGCGTAACTAGCCTGTTAATATTAATAAAAAGATGCAAGTGAATATATGGAATGTGCATATAGGAACAGTTTAAGTACAAACGTTAAATCAAATAATTCAAAGGAGCCAGGAGCTTAACCCTCAACAAAAAGAATGCGATAATCAGAGAAGACTCTACAGATATAAGGGCTGCCTTTTGCGCTTCAGAAATGCAAGGCAGAATGTATTACAGTCTTACAGAAGGGGAGGGGTTTGTCTGAGAAACAGTCACCATACCTTAACATAGTTTATTAAAATAAAATCTCACATCAAAAATTCACAAATTAATATTAAACTATGAACTAACGTTGGCTATTATTTGATTAATAAACTAACTTATGTTATTATTATACTGAGTGCTGAGATACGTAGCGGTGATAAATGAAATCTTAGACGCTCAAAGGAAATGTTCACACAAACATACTAGATTCATACAAACACACACACACACACACACACACAAACACAAGACAAAGAGAATTTTGCCCTTCACAGTAAGTCAAAGGTAAATAGGTTCATTCCTATCGCTATGGTTCAGTTACTCTGAATACAAATACTTTTCGACATAGATGTTTATCTGCACCACCTTGCATGTACGCTGGGGCGAAACATCCGCAAATGCCGCTGAAAATTCGTAAACAAACAAAACTAGTAAGAGTCTTGAAAACTTCAAAAACACAAATGTAACAAACAGCAATAAAATATCATGCAGAATTAAGAATATAACAGATTCAAGATGGTACTGAAATTACACTCACTGGAATCACCACCACGTGTTATGAAAAAAAGCTACACAATCTTAAAATTGAAACGAAATGAAAGTGGAAGAAATAAAACACATACAAACGAGAAAAGTTGGCACGTGCACTTCAGTTAAAGAAGAAATCGGACAGCTGAATTTGAAATCTGTGCTTGAGTAACGAACTTCCTACACCACGTGTTCTGCTAACACAAGGCAAGGATCGAAAATATTTACTACACACAAATATACACTCGTAATCACACTCTGAAAAGTATAAGACTAGCGAAACTGAAAATGAACTAGCAGATCAAACGTGTACATCAGTTAGAACAGCTACACACCACCACACATTAATACACTCTCCAGTGCCAAATCGCTCTCAAGAGAACTATCCTTACTCACCAAAAGTCCAGTCCCGAGTGCCGAGAGCACGCTGTCCCTGCAACAACCTTCCCCGGTTTGCCAGAAGTGACCAGAGGGGTCCTTTCCTCCACCAACTTAACTATTGTAGAATTACTACCGAGAGGGCACAAACCCCCTTGCCTTGACTGGGAAAGTTACGTAGGCAACACTGTTGCTGCCACAGCGGGCAGCCAGATGCTGTATCGCTACTACATAAAAGACAAATTCAACATTCACGCACAATCACTCATTCATACAGATGATAAAGAGAGAATGGAAATCTGTGAGCACAAAATATAGGTAATGTACACAGTATTATGTACTTAGTAGAAAAATTAATAATATAAAGTAATTGTGTACCAATGAATGGGAACAAACAGGAAGTACAAAACTAAACTACAAATTTCTGAGCGTAACAGGACAAAATAAAAGTTCAATCGTATGAAACGAAACTAGCAGAGACTTTCCAATCTTTATACTACCAAGTTTCCGGGACTCATCCCCATCTTCAGGTATGTTTTTCAAGTAATAAGTCTGAGAGACCACATCTAAGCTAACTTACAAGTTCGCTTTTCTTTGGCAGACTGGATACACTGACGGTTTGTACAAGGATTTGTTACATGTTATCTGCGTGCTGTCTGCCAATGAAAGCACTGTCTAAGCATTTAATTGGTTGGTTCTTTCAATCCGAGCCCTGCACTCTCTTGCTCTCTCACTATAAGGGTGAATTACAACTAAAAGGTGCTCTTTTTAGAAAAACTTTTCTTGGTGATCTTATCCTGCAATTGCGCAACCATATTATTTTCCTGCCCAGAAAGCAGGGTCCGTGCGCTACTTTTAGTATCTCATTTCTCAATCTAATTCTCTCAGCATCATCTCATTCAATTCTACTATGGTCTATTTTTCCTGTTTTACTTTTGTTGATTTCATCTTATAACCCTCTAACATTCTGCGTGGTGTCTGTTTGTTCTATATCGTGTCTCCCTACCACTTTCGCGCAATGACGCTCTGAGCGTGTTATTTAGGGAATTGACTAGTTTGAACCTGGGACCTGTTGCTGGTAAAGAGACGTCAGACCACACATGACATGTAGAATTCAGAAGAGTTTAGTGAGACTAGCGATGATATAACAAAATACTTAATGATTTCAGCGTCAGCTCCAGTGCACTCCCTGTAAAAGAATCTTAATACTAACTAAATTTAGTGGATGGGGTTCAAGGTTTTCCTATTTTTAGTTAGCTGGTAAAATAACGTCGAAAAATCAGTTAAGTTTACTATTGGAAATTTTATTCTACTCACAAAACGTCGTTTATAAATTGCACTATTGATAAAAGGAAATGTTTTAATACAGGATGGTAAAAACCAACTGCGTTCAACAAAAATGTGAACGAATATTCCCTGAATGAGTTTCCAAGTTCTACAATGGATCGAAGGATGACCTATGCCATATCACATCTATAATCTAGGTTTAAATTAAGTTTCACAAAAGAGAAAACTATCAAAATGGTCTACAGTGACCCTCAATTATCATTAATTACTTATCTAATTTGTCGTAAATCACAATGGCTGATGTGGCTTCTCAATAACTATATAACAGAAATATCATCGCGTTTCAGATTTTTACTTCAAGTGGCAAATGTGAACACCATGAGCTTTAATTAACGATAGAGACTAGTATTACGTAAAAAGGGGGTGTAACAGATGAGACTTCTGCAGTTCTGAGTGAAGCTTTATGCGCTGTTATGCGGCATCGCATGCGTTCATTACCTTGTCGGTGTTCGTCAGGGGGCGGCGGGCTGCACAGCTCCGTCCACCTCGCCGTGTCGGAAGCAACTCCCTCCTAACTTCTCCTTACTACAATTTACCGAAGTTGGTTTAAAAAAAAACTATCTGGCTGTGTTTTCATCTGACCAATCAGGGTCTCAATGTTAACCTTAAGCTCCACCTACAAAAATTCTGTCTATCCAATGAGAAACGTTATACTTCTCGTGGTGGGGGCAATGTTTTTAAAGTTTGCAACGTCACAGAGACGCGAAAAAGTCTCACTCTAAAACTTGCAGCTGGTGTGGCCCTTTTAATGTTATCGTAAGATCTATACTGTTCTTCTGGAGGGCTCTATCTTTTAACATGGGCTGGGGGGTGGTCCTGACGTAACAGAGACACGAAAAAGTCTCACGCTAAGACATGCGGCTGTGGTGGCCCATTTTGTGTTATCATAAGATCTATCCTGTTCTTCTGGAGGGCTCTAGCTTTTGTCATGGACTGGGGGGTGGTCCTGATGTAACAGAGACGTGAAAAAGCCTCACGCTAAGGCTCTAGCTTTTAACATGGGCTGGGGGGTGGTCCTAACCGTTAGCTGGCGATGTGGGTGACCATCCCTTATCGTAGGGCCTTCTAACTTAATACACTTCTGCTCTCAGCTTCTGTTCTCGTTTCTCCCCTCGGAACTGCGTCTGTCTCACAGTGGGAAGGTATGACATGCATTTAGGCATTCTTGTGTTAGTCTGTGGTATTCCATTTGCTCACTCGTTACTCGTATTACTTTGGTTAATTTAATGTCACGATTTATTAGGATCTATGTGACATACTACTGGATTTGCTTATCATGTCAGGGTTTTCATGGAAGGTGTTGGATTTGCCTGACACCTTACATATCACCACCCTTCGAACTTAATTTTTGCACTGAATTTAGGTAATGATTGTATCGTTGTCCAAGTCAGTCAAAAATTATTCCTTTATCTACATTTTGTTGCCTACTGTTCAGCCACGTTATTCAGGTTCTATGCTAGTTTGTATTACTAATTTATATTTATAGATTCTTCCACATTATTCTCAAAAATGACAAGACAAGAATATTTTTATGCTATTATTAATTTTTAATTATTTTCTTTCTTTATTTAAGTGTGAAGTATGTTTTTGAAGAAGTTTGTTATCGAAAGTGAGGAGTTTTTCACATCGATTTTCTTAGAAACATATTTTTTTATAAATGTAGTAATTAAGTATAATCTATTCCTGACACATTTTCAAAATATCATGAACAAGTAAAATGTTTTTGTTTCTAGACACTTATTTCAACATTGTTACACTAACAAATAAGAATTATTTCCAAGAATTGCCTTGACAAAAAAATATAGATACATAAGTATTGAGATATTATCCCAACAAATGGTACAACTGTTAAAAAATCCATCTTCTTTCTTGGTCTCAATCTAGCGAATCTTCAACTTCAGTTCTTCCTGCATTTTCTCTGCTTCTTACTTGCTTCTTGGTTATTCTCTGGGCAGGATATGGAAATATTTATTGATAACTAGTCGCTTTGAAGTTCTCCTCTTAGTAACAGTTTGATAAATGGTTTGGACATGTCATTTCTACTTTGTGGACGTTTTCTCCAGTTTCGTGCATCAGCGTGGTGTTTAATAGCGGTAGTTAGACTTTTACAAATATTTTTTTGCGAGTGGTGGCTTGCCCAAGCCGTCTTCTCGTCAGGCCGTTGTTTGCTCGCTCTGCCGAGTCGGGGCGCTCGGAGACCCTTCCGGCGTTCGGCGTCCCGGCGCGTATCTGCAGTGCTCCGCCACTGTGTGGTCCATGTTCCGTCCCAGCAGGGTTCCACCTAGTGGGCAGATTTATTGCCCACTCTCAATACGAGGGCCTTCTATTAGTCTCCCTGTCCTTTCCTTTCTCTTGACGCTTCTGCCTTGTAGGAATCGTATCTTGCTAATTACATCCTTTTCTTTCTTGATACTTCTCTCGTTGCAACTAGTGGGTCGTTGCATCTTGTCTTTGCTGGAGTTTTTACAACGGTTCTTACAAAAATTTTACTTATAATCATGTAACATATGTCTAGTGCCTACATTGTTTTACGCCTTCTTAAAAGCTTTACAAATTTCGGCGCTCTTTCCATGTTACAATTCTGAGATACTATGAGTCTTAACGTCTAGAAGAATCCTCAAAATCGTTTTTTATTTTTATGTAGTGTCATGGTGTATAGCATTTTAGTATTTCATGCTGTTAGACTATCTACATTTTATCCCTTCACCTTAATCTATGGTACTATTGGTGTTATTTTTGCTTTTTTTTAATTGAAACTACTCTCTTTTTCCCACCTTCCTCTCTCTTCATTCTCTTCTTTCTCCTGACGATCGTATCTGCAACATAATCTTGAAATATTGTGCTGGTTATTTACCAGCAATAAAATTAATCTTCAAACTTGTACTGAAAGTGTTCAATACTGCGAGTCTTAGGTAAAATACCCTCTAATTCTGTTTTACTGTGTTCCAAAATACCTTGAACTTCTTGCAATTTTTCGTCGATTTCTTTATGAACTTCTAACATGAGTTGATGCGATTCCCCCTTTTGTGCATACCATTCTAATTCTTCATCCTCTTTATCTCGCATCATTCTTAATTGTTTGTTTATAACTGGTATTTCTTCTAATTTTAGCTTTTGTTCAAAGAGAAGTGTGACATTCCCGAATGTTACGCTACCTTTCCCATATCTATTATCGCTTGTCTCTCATTTAAAAAATCTCTACCTATAATCAAATCCACAGTTAGTTCATGTATAATCACGAAGTTGGCTTCGATCTGTTGACCTTGACACGAAAGAGTTAACCTTGTTTGTCTCGTAACTTCCGCAGCATGGTTTCTAATAGGACCTCTTACTTTAATCTTATGTGTTTTCAGAACTGGCAATTCCTCATTGGCATTACACTGCATGAATAAATTTTCTGAGATTGCAGTCAGTTCACTTCTGCTATCAATTACAATATTGACTGGGATATGCTTTACCATGGCCTTCACAATTGGTTGAATTTGAAAGGGTTGGTTCTGTTCTTCTTCTTCTTGCAACAACGAATCCTCCACTGATTCATACATGAGTCTTTCTAGGAATTACCCTTGTGAATTCGAACTTCCTGTAGGATAAGCTTCGACTGCTACTTCTCTCTCTTTTATTTCTTTTTCTCTATTTCTTCCTTCATTTACACTTTCTTCAACATCCTCTACCTTTTCCTCATCCTCATCTATCTTCTCCTTCTTTGTCGCTACTTCCAAATAATCGCATCTAAATGTTCTAATTATCGCTTCATAACTTCCTTCATTATATACGTTGGCTTGTGTGCCCACTAGTAACTTATTTTCAACTTCTGTCGACTGCGCATTATCCTCATTGAATTCGCTTTCCCTGGTTTCCATCTCAAATAGCTCTGCAATACTCATTACTTCGTCCTTTCCTCTTACATTCGTTGTGCATGCCTCTGAAAATTCATCTTCCTCGTCAGTATTCTCCCAATTAATTTCGTCCCAACACAATATTGTTATTTTCTTGTCTTCGTTTTCATCTGGTCCCTGCGGATTTGTTTCTTCCTTCTTGTCTTCTCGTGATAAGATTTTTACTTCTCTGTTCAAGGTGCTGCAATAGTCCTGGGTCGGTGCGTCATTCCCTTTGGCATGGGCGCTTAGCTGTCAATTCCAACGTTTTTCGGGGTTTGGTGGTCTTACCTCCACCTCTTCTATCTGTATTCTCTTTTCTTGTTCAGCTCGCTGATAGTGGTTTCTCTGTTGATAATTTGTCGGTCTATTGGTTCTCCAGTACCCGTTCCGGTTGTCTTTATTCCCTCTGTAATAGTTGTTGCCGTCACTGGGTGAATTATAGTTATTGCCATATTCTCTTCTAAATCCATAACCGTTCTTTGTTGAAATCTATTGTCGTTTCTTGGTGCGAAGTTATCACATGGTTCGTAATTATTGTTTCTTCGTACTGTGTCTTGTGGATCCACTGCTTTTTGCTTTCGTTTTCACGTGCGCTTCGTCTTTTTCTTGCGTCATCTTCCGAAAACATGAACTCTGGTTCCCTTAGAATACCTTTAAATTCTTCGACGTCATTGCCTCCGCGACCTACTAATGATTGCTGGTATTTCAATGGTAGCTTCATCGCGCATAATATAATCAACTCTCTGTCACTGTATGGTACCACTAAGCATTGATTTTTCTTTGCCATTAATTCGAAATATTTCACGGGACTCTTCTCTCCTGAATTTTCAAAACATGGGTTCTGTAATAATTCGTACTTCACTCTGTTCTGTGCTTCGCTGGACCAATATCGTGAGAGAAACTTCTCTCTGAAATCTTGCTACGATCGGCATGTCGTTGCAACATTCTGCATGGTTTCCGCGACTGTTCCTGACATGTGTGCACATATAAAGTCTAATTTGTGTGCTAGCGTCCAGTGTTCTGGTAATCCTATTCGGAATTGATCAATAAAAGTTCGTGGATGTAATGAGTTTCCTTCTCGAAAGTGTTGAAATTTTCTGACTGTGAGGAAATGATCGTTGTCATACTTCGTCATAGTTCCATATGAAATTCGCGATTCTTCGCCACTTTTGTTTCTGATCATTTCTCCCGTCGTTCGTGCCGGTTGTGTTAGAAAAAAATGGCTCTGAGCACTATGGGACTTAACATCTGTGGTCATCAGTCCCCTAGAACTTAGAACTACTTAAACCGAACTAACCTAAGGACATCACGCACATCCATGCCCGAGGCAAGATTCGAACCTGCGACCGTAGCAGTCGCGCGGTTCCGGACTGAGCGCCTTAACCGCGAGACCACCGCAGCCGGCTGGTTGTGGTAGGTCCATTGGATATTGTCCAGTGTAACTTTCGCCTACCCTTGCGTAGTATCGTTGGACTGGCACGCAATAATTTTCTTCCATCGGTTGTGAACGTGTAGCTGAATGCATTGCACTGTACTCTTCGCGACCTGGCTTTCCAATGTCAGGTATTGGTTCGGTATCTTGTCTGGCTAACCTTGCTGCTTCATTGCACGATCCAAACTGTCTTGAAACATACATTTGTGGTTCCGCATGTGTTTGTGATGACGTTTGTTCATCAAGAATTTTGAAACGTGTTTGTTGCTGTGCAGGCTGTCTGATTTCACGTATGTTACTTTCCGCCTGTGATTGGAATCGCCAATGCGTAATATCTTCGTTAATTGCTTGTTTCTCCGGTGCTGTTACAGATACGGATGTGGTTGCAGACTCTGTGCTTGTTCGATCCTGTTCACTATGCTCTTCAATGGTTTGCAACAACTCTGTTCGCAATTTCTGAAATTGTCGCTTCGTTTGCGCTTCTATTTTGACTATGCGGTTATCATATCTTTTCAGCGCTGCTTTTGTGATACGTTTGTGTAACACACTGTTTTCAACAATTTCACGCGCTGTACCTGCTGCTTGTCTAGTAATTACGTTTATCTGTTTCTCTAGTTTCTTGACTTCTCTCCGGGTGTTGTTATGTAATGTTTTGATCTCGTCCTGAATGTCATTACTCAATGTTTGTACGTCCGCTTGTACCTTGTCAATGTCTGTTCTCAATTGATTGTGACCTGTTATTAAGTTTCCTATCACTTCTCGAGATTCTTTTGCCTCGTCTTAAAAATTACTTAGGTGTAACTGAACTTCTTGTTTTTTTTTTTTTTTTTTTTTTTTCTTTAATCTCACGCATTTGTCTCGTGGTTTCTGCAATTTGGTTCGTCGTTTCTGCATTCTGAATTTTAATTTGGTTCGCAATTTCTTTATTTTGTCTTGTCATGGTCTCCGTCATTAACTGTAATAATTCTGCCAGATTGGTGGGTCCTATTGCGTTTTCTTCCGACGTCCTACGCTCTGTGTTTTCGCCCAAGTGTTGGTTCGCAACCGATTGCATTGAACTCTGCTGTGACACGTTTCTGCTCGCATTCCTTGTACTCTGTGGTGAGGGAGCTCTGATTACTTGTACTATGGGTTCTACGTATTCAAGACGTAAGTAAGAATCCTCATCGACTGTCTCTCTACTTTCCTGCTCCACTGTCGTATGCTGACTTATGTTTTCTATGCCTTGACGTACATTATCCTCGTTATGGTGCGTTATATGTCCTATTTCTCGCAATACTGCATCGTCTCTTGTACTGTCCTCTATTCTCTGTCGTTTTTCATGCTGGGTCTCTACCTCAATTCGATCAAGGTCTAGATCTGTCATTGCTAATCTTTCCGAATCCCTTATTTTCTGTTTTAAAAGCAATTCACGCTCCCTACTTCGCGTCAACATGCGCTCATACGATCTCACGCGTTTCATAAACTTTTGTTCACACGACTTGACAAACCATTCAATTACTTGTTGGGCCAGAACCAACTTGTCAACGATGTATCCGCCACATTTGCGCTTGCATTGAGGAGAAAACTTAATTCTAACAATTTTTAAAATTCATAACTTAATTATGCTATTGTCTCTGCTAGAATGTCTCACTGTTTTATCGAATACTTTCTTACTATCTATCGCTGCAGCTACTGTTTTGGACTATTTATAACGTTCAAAAATTTTTCAACAGAATATTTTTCTGACCTAGTTAGGCATGTGGTCGATCTTCAAACATGGTATTTTCTCATCCTGGCAGAGTCCCCATTTTCTAACATTCTGCGTGGTGTCTGTTTGTTCTATATCGTGTCTCCCTACCACTTTCGCGCAACGACGCTCTGAGCGTGTTTTTTAGGGAATTGACTAGTTTGAACCTGGGACCTGTTGCTGGTAAAGAGACGTCAGACCACACATGACATGTAGAATTCAGAAGAGTTTAGTGAGACTAGCGATGATATAACAAAATACTTAATGATTTCAGCGTCAGCTCCAGTGCACTCCCTGTAAAAGAATCTTAATACTAACTAAATTTAGTGGAAGGGTTAAAGGCTTTCCTATTTTTAGTTAGCTGGTAAAATAACGTCGAAAAAGCAGTTAAGTTTACCATTGGAAATTTTATTCTACTCACAAAACATCGTGTATCAATTGCACTATTGATAAAAGAAATGTTTTAATACAGGATGGTAAAAACCAACTGCGTTCAACAAAAATGTGAACGAATATTCCCTGAGTGTGTTTCCAAGTTCTACAATGGATCGAAGGATGACCTATGCCATATCACATCTATAATCTAGGTTTAAATTAAGTTTCACAAAGAGAAAACTATCAAAATGGTCTACAGTGACCCTTAATTATCTTTAATTACTTATCTAACTTGTCGTAAATTACAATGGCTGATGTGGCTTCTCAATAACTATATAACAGAAAATCATCGCGTTTCAGATTTTTACTTCGAGTGGCAAATGTGAACACCATGAGCTTTAATTAACGATAGAGACTAGTATTACCCAAAAAGGGGGTGTAACAGATGATACTTCTGCAGCTCTGAGTGAAGCTTTATGCGCTGTTATGCGGCATCGCGCGCGTTCATTACCTTGTCGGTATTCGTCAGGGGGCGGCGGGCTGCACAGCTCTTCTCACCTCGCCGTCTCGGAAGCAACTCCCTTCTAACTTCTCCTTACTACAATTTACCGAAGTTGGTTTAAAAAAACTATCTAGCGTGTTTTCATCTGACCAATCAGGGTCTCAATGTTAACCTTAAGCTCCACCTACAAAAGTTCTGTCCATCCAATGAGAAACGTTATACTTTTCGTGATGGGGCAATGCTTTTAAAGATTGCAACGTCACAGAGACGCGAAAAAGTCTCACGCTAAAACTTGCAGCTGGTGTGGTCCTTTTAATGTTATCGTAAGATCTATACTGTTCTTCTGGAGGGCTCTATCTTTTAACATGGGCTGAGGGGTGGTCCTGACGTAACAGACACGCGACAAAGTCTCACACTAAGGCTCTAGCTTTTAACATGGGCTGAGGGGTGGTCCTAACGGTTAGCTGGCGACGTGGGTGTCCGTCCCTTATCGTAGGGCCTTCTAACTTAACACGGTTCTGCTCTCAGCTTCTGTTCTCGTTTCTCCCCTCGGAACTGCGTCTGTCTCACGGTGGGAAGGTATGACAGGCATTCTTGTGTTAGCCTGTTGTAGTCCATTTGCTCACTCGTTACTCGTATTACTTTGGTTAATTTAATGTCACGATTTATTCGGAGCTTGTGACTTACTACTGGATTTGCTTATCATGTCAGGGTTTTCATGGAAGGTGTTGGATTTGCCTGACACCTTACAACCCTTTTTCAAGAAATTATCCGTTGAACGAATATTCCAACCCTTTTGCTGTCTCCGATTGAATTATGATGTTACTGATGAACGATAAAGTTTTTGTTTCTTGAAACTTCCTGGCAGATTAAAACTGTGTGCCCGACTGAAACTCCTACTCGGGATCTTTGTCTTTTGCGGGCAAGTGCTCTACCAACTGAGCTACCTAAGCACGACGCACACCCCATCCTCAAAGCTTTACTTCTGCCAGTACCTCGTCTCCTACCTTCCAGATACAGGTCTCTTACCTTGCTAGTTCTGCAAGGTTCGCAGGAGAGCCTCTGTAAAGTATGGAAGGTAGGAGACGAGGTGCTTGGGTAGCTCAATTGGTAGAGCACTTGCCCGTGAAAGGCAAAGGTCCCGAGTTCGAGTCTCAGTCCGGCACACAGTTTTAATCTGCCAGGAAATTTCAGAATGAGATTTTCACTCTGCAGCGGAGTGTGCCCTGATATGGAACTTCCTGGTTGATTAAAACTGCGTGCCCGACCGAGACTCGAACTCGGGTCCTTTGCCTTTCGCGGGCAAGTGCTCTACCATCTGAGCAACTGAAGCACGACTCACGCCCTGTCGTCACAGCTTTACTTCTGCCAGTATCTCGTTTCGCAGGAGAGCTTCTGTAAAGTTTGGACCGTAGGAGACGAGATATAGGCAGAAGTGAAGCTGGGAGGACCGGGCGTGAGTCGTGCTTCGGTAGCTCAGATGGTAGAGCACTTGCCCGCGAAAGGCAAAGGTCTCGAATTCGAGTCTCGGTCGGGCACACAGTTTTAATCTGCCAGGAAGTTTCAGGAAATTTCATATCAGCGCACACTCCGCTGCAGAGTGAAAATCTCATTATTTTTGTTTCTTGTCTCTCAGTGTCACTTCAATTTCCAAGTCTGTATTTGGTTTCATTCACACTTGCTCAATACACAGACTGAATAAAATTGGGAATTCGTGTCCTTCGACTCTCATAACTGTCCATCTGGTTTCTGAATAAGGTGTACATAACCTTTTGCTACTCCGTATTTGATCCCTGATACTTTCACAATTTAGAAGAATGCTTTGCAGTCAACATTGTTAAAGGCTTTCTCTGGACGTAAAAGTGCTTTCTTCAGACTGTCTGCTAAGATGAGTCATTAATACGGTATTCCATCGCATGTTAAATTCCCCCTAATCACCGCTGTAAACACTAGGTGTCAGTATTTAGAATCAACGTCCTAGTAAAGTAATGGTTTGGTAATATCTATAACTACCAGCACTTACCTTCTTTGGTAATGGGATTATTATGTTATTCTAGCATCTGAGGGTATTTCGCCGGTGACAAGTATCTCGCACAGCAGGTGATTTAGTGTTCCCATATTTGGTACTCCTAAGTAACTCAATAGTTCTGAGGACATTTCGTCTGCTCTAGGTGCCATATTTCGAACTGGGCCGGTAAGCACTTGGTCAGATTCTTCTAGCAGTGCCTTCTCTCCCACGCCCTTTTCATATACTTCCTCTTCCCTTTCCATAAAATTAACTTGGAGTTAGTTTGCTGTGGCTACAATATCCATACAATCCTGTCGCTCTTCAGCCATTCCTTCTCTGTCACTATCTAAACTTTTGAACTTTTGATATTCACACAGATTCTTCTTAAGAGTGGGACTATACCAATTTGGGGAAAAGGGTCCCTTGGTCTTGTTATATAAACAAACCGTCCACTATTCCTAGCGTCTTTATATGAACAAATAACATTTCAGGAAGCCACTGTTTATGTATGACCGTTATGTAAACATACTACCCACTTGTAATCCTCGTTATGTTTACTTAGGTCTATTTTATGATCCAATGTCTTCAGAATAATGTTAATTGCCGTACTTCATAACGCAAAACAGCACCCGCTTTTTCCCTCTCCAAATAGTTCACGTGTGATGTTATCCTAATGTACACATACTGCTCGCTTGTACCCTTTGCTATGTTTATACACATCTGATTTGTGAACATACGCTTTCAGTCATTGCATCAGCAGTAATTCTTTGGCTATCAGCTAATGCCGTAGCTTGGTGGTTTAGAATGCCATGAGAGATATCAGAAATTAGACTCATGTATATTATCTTTGAGTGTTAACACCTGTCTGGTACAGGATCCATATTAGAGGAAGCATACTGTATGATGAAATTACCGTTCTTTGATGGAGAACGACAGTTTTAAATAGTCTTCACAATGTACAAGATACTTGGTAAGATTAGTTGACTTCATATTGTGCTCAAATAAAATTTACAGTGAGAGGGTAGTTAGGTTCTTCATTTGTATTGGTTTGTTCGTTAATGTCATTCCACATTTTACGTGCAAAGGAACAGGCGCTGAGAGGTTGTGCATGAATATTTTATTGAAGAATGGATATTGAATTGTTTGTAGCTTCATTACATACTGGAATATCGCAAATTTTTCAATGTTTGGTACTCAAGGAGTCAACGATATTTTTATATGGACGAAGTTTGGGCTATGTTTTCGAAGATAGTATTTTGGTAGTGTACTAATCAATTTGGGTAGAATTATTGCCAAGAATTTAAAAGTTTATACATGTTTGTAATAGGGAATATACATATTACTAACTACATTTGCGTCTATCTCATTTACTAGAAATATACTTCCATTTATTTAAGCTTTATTTAAATGTGCCACCATATTTTTGTGGTTTCATGTAAAGTAACTGTAGAAATGAAATTCACTCTGGCCAGTGAGCCATGGTTGATGCCAGGTAATTTTCAGGAACTGAATAAGGTAAGACATCGTGTGGTGCTATGTTTCTGAGTGCCGCTGTGATGCTCTGTCTCGTTCAACTGTTAGCATTTTTACATACGAGAGGCGCTGGAGTTCTATTAAACGATATTTCAGAAAATAAACTGCTTTCCACAGTGTGCGTTGATGGCTACACAACTAGGAAAACTACCCCATAGCAGAACTGATCAATATAAGCGAGTAGCTAACACATTTTAGGACAACCTGTTGCGCTCAGTAAGCTATTCATTTTTGTACCGAATAATACACTCCTGGAAATTAAAATAAGAACACCGTGAATTCATTGTCCCAGGAAGGGGAAACTTTATTAACACATTCCTGGGGTCAGATACATCACATGATCACACTGACAGAACCACAGGCACATAGACACAGGCAACAGAGCATGCACAATGTCGGCACTAGTACAGTGTATATCCACGTTTCGCAGCAATGCAGGCTGCTATTCTCCCATGGAGACGATCGTAGAGATGCTGGATGTAGTCCTGTGGAACGGCTTGCCATGCCATTTCCACCTGGCGCCTCAGTTGGACCAGCGTTCGTGCTGGACGTGCAGACCGCGTGAGACGACGCTTCATCCAGTCCCAAACATGCTCAATGGGGGACAGATCCGGAGATCTTGCTGGCCAGGGTAGTTGACTTACACCTTCTAGAGCACGTTGGGTGTCACGGGATACATGCGGACGTGCATTGTCCTGTTGGAACAGCAAGTTCCCTTGCCGGTCTAGGAATGGTAGAACGATGGGTTCGATGACGGTTTGGATGTACCGTGCACTATTCAGTGTCCCCTCGACGATCACCAGTGGTGTACGGCCAGTGTAGGAGATCGCTCCCCACACCATGATGCCGGGTGTTGGCCCTGTGTGCCTCGGTCGTATGCAGTCCTGATTGTGGCGCTCACCTGCACGGCGCCAAACACGCATACGACCATCATTGGCACCAAGGCAGAAGCGACTCTCATCGCTGAAGACGACACGTCTCCATTCGTCCCTCCATTCACGCCTGTCGCGACACCACTGGAGGCGGGCTGCACGATGTTGGAGCGTGAGCGGAAGACGGCCTAACGGTGTGCGGGACCGTAGCCCAGCTTCATGGAGACGGTTGCGAATGGTCCTCGCCGATACCCCAGGAGCAACAGTGTCCCTAATTTGCTGGGAAGTGGCGGTGCGGTCCCCTACGGCACTGCGTAGGATCCTACGGTCTTGGCGTGCATCCGTGCGTCGCTGCGGTCCGGTCCCAGGTCGACGGGCACGTGCACCTTCCGCCGACCACTGGCGACAACATCGATGTACTGTGGAGACCTCACGCCCCACGTGTTGAGCAATTCGGCGGTACGTCCACCCGGCCTCCCGCATGCCCACTATACGCCCTCGCTCAAAGTCCGTCAACTGCATATACGGTTCACGTCCACGCTGTCGCGGCATGCTACCAGTGTTTAAAGACTGCTATGGAGCTCCGTATGCCACGGCAAACTGGCTGACACTGACGGCGGCGGTGCACAAATGCTGCGCAGCTAGCGCCATTCGACGGCCAACACCGCGGTTCCTGGTGTGTCCGCTGTGCCGTGCGTGTGATCATTGCTTGTACAGCCCTCTCGCAGTGTCCGGAGCAAGTATGGTGGGTCTGACACACCGGTGTCAATGTGTTCTTTTTTCCATTTCCAGGAGTGTATATCATGATCCGCCGACTGTTACTTTTTCGTTGCTGTCTATTAAATTAAAGTGCGGGCTGTGTGAAAACCTCAAGTTTTGTTTGTATCAGATTGTGTTAGCTTATTTCTTGGCTAATACATATTTTATTCTGCTTGTCACTACAGCTTGCTCACCACTACATATGAGTGGTTGAAGCGGTTTCAAAATCACAACTTCTTACGTCAAAACAACCAGTAACCTTGTCCTTCTCTCTTCTTTTCTTAGATATAAAAAACCCTCACTGAGGTGTATGCTATTTTAGCACGCTCTATAGATTCTACTGATATGTGCTCGCAGTCAGTTGCATTTGTCTAACTGCCTTCTTGCTGACTGAAACTCCCACTCGTACATTAATCCTAGCTACTGGTTAATGTGATGTGTACTAGACCACTACGTTTCCTTGCATATGCATCATACGAGTACATCGCGAAATAGCAGCCTCTCGTATGCATTCTCCAGTAGGTGGATAACACCACATTTCTTGCCGTCCCCCACCCCCTTCAATCACCCTAATAATCCATTCAGCTCACTATCACTCCAACGTCCACAAGGTTGGACTAACACAAGCCATGTCCGAACCCTGTCGACGCCGCCACGCCACTGCCCAGCTGTGCTGGAAGGAGTGTGTCGACATATCGTCTACGATATCTATGGCTTCTTACATTTGCGTATTGCTCTGGTTCTAGTTGTTTTAACATTTAAGTCATGACTTTTAGTTTTTCATAAGGCTTACTCTGTTCTAATAAGAAAAATATGCTATGCATTGCCGCAACAACATTTTTGTTTTGTTTTTTATTGCATAAGTTACTTTATGATGCTTTAGCTGTACTTTTAAAGTATAGCTTACTTAAGATACCGTTTTATAGCATTCATATAACTTTCACTCGTCAATAGTGCCAGTGACATTGAGAATATTAATCAAAAGTTTAGTTGCTTTCGTGTTTTGAGAAAACGTACAGAGAAGGCTGGGATTGAGAGGTGAAGCTATGTACAATTTATGTCACCTATATATTTGCACAAACTCAGCCTTCTATTTAGCTGCGACGACTTATATACTTAACATATTATGCAGGTATAGACGATTTTTTATTTCACGTTTAGTCTCAAGTAAGCTTTGTCAAATAGAAAGGATACAATTCTCAAGTCGGTGTCTGTTATTTGAAGTTTTTGTTTTCCATTGTAGTTTCTGAGGATCCGATAATAAGAAAATTTTTGCGATTGTGTCGGACAGCAAGTAAAAAAAAATTATGGTCACTTCGGACTGTAAATTTTCTGTTGTTATAAAGCAAGTCACACGTAACAGCCCCCGGCTTTTCTCTCTGCCGAGCACGATTCTGAGTTCGGATAGGGGGTGTGACTGGTGCTTCCTCGACCTTTCCTGGGCACAAATTTCACTCGACGATAATTTCACTGTTCGCAGTTTATAGGATATCCAGTGGTACCTTACCAGCAACCCAGCAAAGTCTAGGCTATACTTATAGGTAAAAACATTAATGTTCCTCAGTCTTTATTTAACTTTCCAGCTAATATTGCCTGAAACTCCGTTGTAAACTGACTTGAGATAGCTTCCCAGGCTTCCACGGTCTGTGACATCTTCGACAAAATAATTTCGAATGCTGGGCAGTTTCGATGTAATTACTAAAACAGCTGAATTGCCATCGTTTAGACAGACTTGCTGCGGACCTCTGAACCACCATGAAGTCGGCTGAAACGTCGGCAGTTTAGCTGTTTTAGTAATTACAATGTCGCGGCACAATACCTAAAATTACAGTATCCAGTATAAGACAGATCATAATAGACTACACATACAGACACAATGAACGTCGAGACTGTATCCGAGGATCATTAATCGAGGAATAACTACTGTGGAATTAACGTTTTCGGTATTAAAAGTTATTTGGTGTATTTCTGTTCATATACAGGATGATTCCATGATGATGTCACAAACGTTCAGAGATGACAGAGAAGGCTGAATGTATCTTGATTTGTTTTCGGGCAGGGTTCGCCTTGAGTAAATCACAATTTTCATCATTTATTTTATTTTCCAGACTTGTTTCAGCCTCATCAGAGGGCTTTTATTAACCTTCCATGCAACAGGAAAAATGCTCTTTATTAATTTGTAATGTTGTTACTTTAATTTGATCTGAAAGCGGTGCTGATAGACAATAAAAGAGGGTCAAAAGCTGTGAGATGTCTGGGGAAGTTAACCTTGCATCACTGCGCAACTGTTTCACCAGGTATCCAGTCTACCTTACCAAATTCCCAACCAGACTAACATTAATTATAATCTTTTAGTACTCATCTTACGATAACCGGTGATATATATATATATATATATATGGCTCAGGGCTATTACAAATGATTGAAGCGATTTCATAAATTCACTGTAGCTCCATTCATTGACATATGGTCACGACACACTACAGATACGTAGAAAAACTCATAAAGTTTTTTTCGGCTGAAGCTGCACTTCAGGTTTCTGCCGTCAGAGCGCTCGAGAACGCAGTGAGACAAAATGGCGACAGGAGCCGAGAAAGCGTATGTCGTGCTTGAAATGCACTCACATCAGTCAGTCATAACAGTGCAACGACACTTCAGGACGAAGTTCAACAAAGATCCACCAACTGCTAACTCCATTCGGCGATGGTATGCGCAATTTAAAGATTCTGGATGCCTCTGTAAGGGTAAATCAACGGGTCGTCCTGCAGTGAGCGAAGAAACGGTTGAACGCGTGCGGGCCAGTTTCACGCGTAGCCCGCGGAAAATTGGCTCATGCCACAACTGGAGACCGACAGCGCCGACTTCATCTTTCAACAGGATGGTGCTCCACCGCACTTCCATCATGATGTTCGGCATTTCTTAAACAGGAGATTGGAAAACCGATGGATCGGTCGTGGTGGAGATCATGATCAGCAATTCATGTCATGGCCTCAACGCTCTCCCGACTTAACCCCATGCGATTTCTTTCTATGGGGTTATGTGAAAGATTCAGTGTTTAGACCTCCTCTACCAAGAAACGTGCCAGAACTGCGTGCTCGCATCAACGATGCTTTCGAACTTGATGGGAACATGCTGCGCCGAGTGTGGGAGGAACTTGATTATCGGCTTGATGTCTGCCGAATCACTAAAGGGGCACATATCGAACATTTGTGAGTGCCTAAAAAAACTTTTTGAGTTTTTGTAAGTGTGTGCAAAGCATTTTGAAAATATCTCAAATAATAAAGTTATTGTAGAGCTGTGAAATCGCTTCAATCATTTGTAATAACCCTGTATATATATAAAAGGACAATTTAAATAAAAGAAATAAATCAGTTTATATTTAGACATTTATTTTAACATTGATCATTGTTCCGTTAAAATTTCAGCATATCAAACTTGATTCATAACTAACTCGAAGGTGAGAAGCATAATCGCCACGCTTGCTTCAGCTTATGTTAACATCGGCGAATCAACTCAAGAATTTCGCATCATGAGGGGTGTGAAGCAAGGCGATCCCATCTCCCCAAAACTGTTCTCTGCTGTATTGGAAATGGCTATGTCAAAGCTGAGCTGGGAAGGTAAGGGAATTAGAATTAATGGAAGAAGGCTTACCAACTTGAGATTTGCTGATGATATTGCCTTACTGGCCAAACACTTCGCAGAGCTCCAAAACTTAGTTACAGATCTTGCATCGGAATGTCAGCCAGTTGGCTTGAACATGAACCTTTCCAAAACAAAAGTAATATCCAACAAATGGGTCCCAGCTGGAGATGTGAAAGTCAAGGACAGTCTACTAGAAGAGGTCAGTGAATATGTCTACCTTGGCCAGATTATAAATATGAAGGGAGACATAAGACCATAAATCTATCGACGCATCCAGCTTGGTTGGCAAGCATTTGGGAAGAATTCAAAAGTATTCAGATCAAAAATGCCAGTAAATCTGAAGAAAGCAGTATTTGATCAATGCATTCTTCCTGTGATGACGTACGGATGCGAGACATGGACACTGAACTCATTCACAAAAGGGAAACTTAGGACAGCACAGAGAACCATGGAGAGATCAATGCTGGGCTATACAAGAAAGGACAGGAAAAGGGCAGATGACATCCGGTCTGTGACGAAGGTTAATGACATCTTAGAGAGAGTAGGTTCCTTGAAATGGCAGTGGGCTGGCCACGTCGCAAGAAGAAAAGCCAACAGATGGACGAAGCTAGTACTGGAGTGGAGTCCGAGAGAGCACCGGAGGCCTAGAGGAAGACCACCAGACTGATGGGACAAAGACACCAAGAAGATCGCTGGTAACACCTGGCAGAGAACTGCCCAAGACCGTCCCACTTGGAGAAGACTTCTGAAAGCCTATCTGAATCCACGACTCGAAGAGGCCACATCATCTAATGATTGAATTGGCTGATGATGATGATGAATCTTACAGAACACATCAAATAGGGAGCCTAGATTGGGAGACTACATACAACACTGCATTCATAAAATAACACACGAAGGAAGTTGAAACATATGCAAGAGGAAATTAACCACAACCAACCAATTCAATTTTCACCCAAAGAAGTTACGTACGTAGCGCAATCCTGTCCGTCATGAAATTACCACACACTGGTATACTAAATTCATACTAACTCTGTGAAATCTTCCCGAAAAGAATAGCTGAGGGCTACTTTGATGCTTACACCACATGCTTCACATGGTCAACTTGGTTTACACAAAGAATGTAACTCCACAATAATTGTGATAATTAAAATAAATTACATCGCAACGCAATTTACAAAAGAAAAACCTCGAACTGGTTACTGTCGTCTTACTATTAACCTGATGGGCCAAACAATTGTATAAGAACGTGGTACTGGTCTCACAAAGTAAACCCTACGTGGGTTGAACATAAAGAAAAGTTGCTATATTGAAAAATATTGTCAAGATGGGACGTTATAATCTCACGCACATTAAGATTGATGATCTTAGTTAGACTTACTGATCAACACGTGGTTCCACTTTACTCACAAAGTAGTGACAAAGCAACTACTGGAAGATATTCTGAACTTTACACTCGAAATACACTGCATTGCAATTTAAGATAACATTAGATATTTTAGAGCTAGACCTGAAATAAAGGTGATTAAATTTTCAGTGTGGCTGAACTTAAGAAATCCATTGTCCTACGGACTTAGCAGACAAACGCTTAGCCGGAGATCTTACCACATCAGACGCTCGCTGCGGACAGACTGCTGTGGTTCCTCCCTGAGGGTGCCTCAAAGATACAAATGGAAGTGACCAGAGAGGCAGCTTCCTATACCAACATGACAAGGGACGGACAGGACCATACTAAGAATAGAAACCTCTCTGCTTTTGGAAAGTGTAGCTACCTGTTCTGACGTTGGTCCTACTGTTCTCTAGCAGACAGGCTAGTCTGCTGCCATCAAGCATGCAACTAGAAATACTTTTGCTCAATCATCCTCTCACACAGAAGGGAAGTGGGATGACAGTATCTCATCATATACAGTTTATAAACGAAAGTAGATGTAGGTTCCGTATGAGACTGTGTGACATGAATTACATATAAACTGTGTTTTAAAGTGTGATAGTGCGACAGATTGTTCTTGTTTATGTGTAAAAGTAACACGTTCCACTACTCAGTGTCCTCCCAGATAGTCAGAAACATCACAGTAAATTTAGAAGAGGAATTTATGCCGTAAATGACAACATATTTAAAAAATTAACATGAAAGGAATCCTACAGATACCTTTCATAGCCCCAACGCTCCGGGAAAAGACTGTGCAGGGAATTTTCTGGCCATGCTAGGACATTCCCAAGCAAGCTTCTCACACCAAACGTAAACCAAAAATGTAAAGAAAAGGCAAAAGGTCACCAGATACTTGCTAAAACACAATAATTTCAACACATATTTATAATCTACCAATTTCAAAGAGAAAAAAAAAACAATCTGTGACACCTATTTAAAAGATAGTGTAGACCTAATTCGGTCAGCAAGTAAAAACAATGGTTCCTGTGTCATTAATATGAAAACAATTTCTGGTTGTTACCCTTATGGAGTTTACCAGTATTTGCTCATTGCCAGAGCCAACTGATCACAGGAAAATTTATGACTGTTTATTAACAAGTAAAATTTATGAGAATAGCAAAGGTGCCACAGCAGTTAAAAGAAAAACATGAAAATAACATCAGTATTATAAAGCAGAACATTACAGTGCACAATCCGCAAAAGCAAAAATGATAAGAGAAAAAACATGTTTTACAAAGTGGTTATCGCAAAAAAATTCTATATCTTATAAAACTAGTAATTTGTAGAATTAAAATAACTTTCTGGCACTATGTTAATCACTCTACTATATTTCAGTTAGTTAGCAAACAATAATCACTGTGTCATTATACTGAAACTACAATTAATTATGTGATTGTTACCCTTAAGGGGTTCCTCACTATAAATATGCTCCATGCAAAGGCTAATCGATCACAGTCCAATGAGCATGAATAGCTTTCTGACTGATAAACGAAGCAATGCCACAGGAATGAATTTACGAAACAAAATATTACAAATCTAATACAACACACAAGAACAAACATTGATCAATAAAACAGTCAGTCTAATAAACACCAATAAATCGAACCCCTGAAAAACACACGAGTCAAAGTTTCTCTGACCGAAACACACGTATATGCATTGGACTAAGAACCGTATAATCATTGTTCACTGACACACTCAGTAGTTCCACTGTTCCGAGGCACAATATAAGGGGGGTGGGAGGTCATCGCTGCAGCTGTAGGGATTTTTGTCCATCTGTTGTGTGCAATCCCGCCATCTCTGCTCTCTCATGAAGCATGATGTTTCTCTTGGTGGCCCCTGTCGTGTACATCTCGATTAGGTTCCATGTTTGTGTTGACAAATTCGTGCGGTATCCTCATCTCACATGCCAGGTTGATATTCCTGGGCAAGGATGACACTTAATGGCTCTTCTTTGTGCCACCCTTAGCTACCAGAGAACATCGAACTATGATTTACTGTCGCTTGACAGTGGGCATCATCCAGGAAATGTTGATAGGCGTCGTTGAAGTCTGCCAGTTTCTCTGGACAGTATGTGTCAAAAGGCTCCATGCCCTTGTGTTGTTAAATTCTTGATTTATCCTCAATTGGCTCGCCGGTTTGATATTCCTGGGCAAGGATGACACTTAATGGCTATTCTTTGTGCCACCCTTAACGACTAGAGAACATCGAATCATGAATTACTGTCGCTTGACAGTGGGCATCTGTCAGGAAATGTTGACAGGCGTCGTTGAAGTCTGCCAATTTCTCTGGATAGTACATGTCAAAAGGCTCCACGCCCCTTGTTAAATTCTTGAGTTATCCTCAATGGGTTTGCTGGTTTGATATTCCTGGGCAAGAAAGACACTTAGTGGCTCTTCTTTGTGCCACCCTTAGCAACCAGAGAACACCGAACCATGGTTTACTGTCGCTTGACAACGGGCTTCCGCCAAGAAATGTTGATTGTCGTCGTTGACGTCTGCAAGTTTCTCTGGATAGTACCTGTCAAAAGACTCCGCGCCCCTTTATCCCCTGTCTTCTGTCGTTTCACCGCGGCCGTCTCGTCATGGTCGCGTTTGTGTGGTGCGTTGCCAGCAGATGGATTTCCGCGCGGTGGACCGCTTGGCCATCTCAGGTCATCGCCTCCACGAAGGGTCGCACTGGTGCGGCCGGCCATTAGCTCCGGGTGCAAGGGAAAGTGTTTGCCCTGCAGCCCTTCTTTTGTTGGCGAGCAGGCTCCAGAAGTGGCCCAGCTGACAGTGTGTCCTGCTGGGAAAGCCACCTGTTAACACCTAGTCCTCCTCTTCGCTGCTGCTGCTGTCTCGTAAGAGTTTAGCCGGTTTGCTTTCACGCTCTCTATTCACATAAATTGTTCATCATAGTTATGTGATTACAAAATGTCATACATAATACCACTTAGTATTGTCTTTCACAATTTTTAAGAACAAAAGTGAGACTTAATTTTTTTTAAATAAAAATGTTAGATGAATCAACAACATAAATATAAAAGTTAAATGACTTGACAATATAAAAAATTAAAGTGAAATGACTTGACAGTATAAAAATAAAAATTAAATGAACTGACAATATCATATCTAAATCCACATCACTAATGTGGTTCACTTGCGTTTTAATAAATCAAATGCTACTTATTAATTCACTAAAATGAATAGGATTATGCCTTGTGCAAGTATAGGTCAGTACAGCATAGGGTTCACATGTTATTTACACACACACACACACACACACACACACACACACACACGCACACCTGTTGTCTGTAATACAAACTAACTACTCATAAACATGTATTACTCAAAATTCTACTTCAATCCACTACTAGTTAATCCAACAAGCTACTTCAATGCTACTTCAACACAGTGTTTATACCACTATAACATTGTTCTAATTCGTCCTCTTTTTGACTCTCGTGGCATATGTCTTGTCACATGATAAATATGAAGAAACTTCCTTAAACATACATAGTAAAAAGAACAATGGTTATTTGCACGCCAAAACCTTTATACCAGTTGATACACCTGATAAGAGACTCGCAATTATACATCAATCATACTCATATGTTTATACATAAAACAGTAAGACAATTTCATCTAAAATTACGTTATCACAAGAATTAATCACACAGATGACTCTGAGATGGGGTAAAAATATTTTCATTATACAGGTTATACTACATTTTCTTACCCATTTCGTTCCTTCTTTAAGTTACCTTTCGCTCCCAAATCAGTTATTTCACCTGTGGTGGTCATTCTGGATTCATTTCTCATGAATGGCAGAATTGTGGTCACCTCTATTCTGTAAAATAGTTTCATCTTAACATCCTATTGAACTTACAACTGACACAAAAGATCCGAATCCTCCTGCAGTTTAAATGACAAATGTTTTGCTTCATTCTTGTTACATTAAACCAAGCTTTCCTTCAGTCCCATAATCAAAATTATTTAATCTTCCTCTTCCTTCAAGAGGGACATTTCTTCAGTTCAACTCATATAGGCTGCAGTGCATTCCGCATCAGTGAAAACTGTAAGCTGTAATGCTTACAGCATCAGCAAAACACATAAACGTCACTTTTCTAGGACAAATATTAAATCAGAATAATTTTTTCAGGCTCTGGCTCAACATCAGTCAAGGCTACAAAAAGGATCCATATTTCCGTTCCATTCTCCATTTGTTGAAAAACTGCTCGTATTTGACTACCACAATAATAATTCAGGGCGACGTAAATTACACAAACCACAATTCTTCTTTCATCTTGAAGGGAATCAATATACTGATGAAATCCACAGACAGCACTTTACGTACTCAGTTATAAAGAACAAAAAAGATATATCATCTATATTAACATATTAGCGCATATTGGGAAGCCATTGGTTAAACAATCATATTATCATATCCTGTTTTCAAGATTCCAAACTTACTCTTTCCTTTCTCAGAGTTCTCCTATCTTAAAATATTCATACAGCAGGCATACTATAATAAGAGATCCTCATTTATACTGACAGGTATAGTATAGTAATAGGTAGATAGTAGCACTGAAAGCAGAAAATCGGAAACAAGGCTACTAACAGCTGGGGACCTGGGTTTGCCAGACCCATAATACCCACAGATCGGATATTCCCCTGAGTTTTGCCTTAATTCAACACAGATCTTGCTTCTCTCTGGAGCGACTCTTTTCAATTTACACCAAAAAACCATAAACAGCATTTCACTCGTTCACAAAGAAACCTTTTCACATTTGAACCAACCTAAATCCTAATTGCACAAGGAAAAACAAACTAAAAACATCACTTCAATCAATCACATAGAAACATCTTTATCATTATTTTACCAACATATTATTCAAAATGCATATGTAACAAATGTAAACCAATCAATTCAGCCCGCATCTCGTGGTCGTGCGGTAGCGTTCTCGCTTCCCACGCCCGGGTTCCCGGGTTCGATTCCCGGCGGGGTCAGGGTTTTCTCTGCCTCGTGATGGCAGGGTGTTGTGTGCTGTCCTTAGGTTAGTTAGGTTTAAGTAGTTCTAAGTTCTAGGGGACTGATGACCATAGATGTTAAGTCCCATAGTGCTCAGAGTCATTTGAACCAATCAATTCATTCTCCTCTCTATACACCCTATTTACTCATTTGCCATGTCTCTCATTTGTTCCGATTGGGCGCCTTTTGCGCTGATCATTTGTCATTGCTGGTTCTGTTGATTTCCATTTGCTGGATTATGTCTAGGGTTGGCCGACCGAATTTCATCATAATGTGGTACTCCGCCTACAATCATATTCCCACCGTGTTCATCGAAGTATCGATTCTGGTTGCCATACATGATGCGTTCACGATCTTGTCCACGTCCTCAATCATTTCCGTTGTTCACCTGTGCTCGCGAGTGTTACCCCAGTTTCCATACGGCCGGTCGCGATTATTGTTCCGTTCGCGTCGCGACGACCAATTACGCCGTTGATTAGTACTACGGCCACGACTTCGGTCGCGCTGCTGTGCCCCGTAATAACTTTGTGCATGATTAGGCGGGCATTCTCCTGTATAACTGATGCGTTCACGGTCTTGTCCACGTCCTCTATCATTTCCGTTGTTCCATCTGTGTTCGCCACTGTTACCCCGGTTTCTATACGACCGGTCCCGATTATTGTCCCGTTCGCGTTGCGACGACCAGTCACGCCATTGATTAGTACTACGGCTACGACTGCGATCAAGCTGCTGTGCCCCGTAATAACTTTGTGCCTGATTAGGCGCGCATTCTCCTGTATTGTATTCCAACTCTTGGAGAAGTGTCTTAAACGTTTCCACGTCCTCTTTGCATCGTCCCGCAAGAATGACGTGGCGCAAGTGCATCGGCAATTTGGTGATGCATATCCTAATTAGTTCTGCAGGCCCGTGTGGGTCGTATAGAAATTGATTTACCTGCACCATGTGATCGAATAGGCGTGCTGGGCCGCCGAAAACAGACTGCTTCAAATTTGGCAGCATAATTATGCCATGCTTGACCCTATCTTGCGCCGCTTCCGACCTATAGGCGGACAGAAAGGCTTGTCGAAACTTCCGAGTGGAGTTGTTGTGACGCGCTGCCGACCTCATGCGAATCGCCGGTTCGCCTTCCAAATAGCCACACATATATTCTATCTTATGTGAACTTGCCTAGTCGGGGGGAAGAAAGAACTCAAATTGCTCGAGTCATGCTCGTGGATGTATTCCTCTTTGCGAATTTCGAAATATCTCAAACTTTCTCACCGTAAGGAAATGTTTGAAATCAAATCCCCGCATTTCCTCCCGGCGAGGCCCTTGAATGTTTCTATGTTTCTCATGCCTGCCCCTCAACATACATTCTTCCCTGTCGTCAAAATCTCCCTCGTGAACAGAGCCCTCTCTGCACTGTTCGTACAGCTATTTCTAGTGCTATTGGCGAGTTCGGAATCACACCCCATGCGGCTTTCCAGATGCGCCACGCGTTCTTGTAATTCGCCTGTTACAGCTTTGTGCCGCCTGTTCACTTCGAACTGTCCCTTCTGAAATCTAAGAAGCGAATGCACTTCTTCGGTCTCTGGGACCGCTGCCGGTGTAGTATTGTTATCACTCTCCGTCACCTTCATCGTGCCTACGATATCCGCTAATGCCGCAATCTTATCATACATTTGTCTGTTGTCCTCCGCCCCAGTCTGCTTCAATTATTCTACTTGCTGTTAGAGTGCGTAAATCTCTTGACTGTTGTCCGCTACTGTGTTGCTAACGGACGTGGGACAATGCGTTTCCGACTCCTCAACCCTGGAGAGTACCTGCTGGCGTTCCCTTTGGCATTCTTCTCCCAGCGCTTGGAAATTCCTAAGTAGCTGTTCTTCGTTCTCTTTCGATTCTGCATCGCGCCTCCGCTTGCCCTGTTCTAAGGTTTGCAGACGATCATCGATTTGTTCAAATGTACGGCCTAATTCTTTCATAATATCACTTTTTATTTCACTTGCCAGATTGTTTATTCATTGTGAGATGTCATCGGACACTCTCTGCATCGACTTGTCGACTTTATTTGTCTGCTGAATTAGTTTTTCGTCTATTTGTTCGCCTAGCTCGCGGATCGATTTTTCAGATTTTTTCGTCATTTGTTCACCTAGCTCTCGGATCGATTTTTCAGATTTCTCTGCGTTTTCTTTATTTTGTTGCAATAAGGCTTTCATGAGTTCTGCCAAATCAATTTGGTTAGTTGGAGGTAAATTAATTTCTGGCTCTGATGTGAGCCCATTCGTCCTGTTTTGCATTTCCTCTGAAGTATTCCCCAATTTCAGAACCGTCCGACGCGTTAATATTCGAAATCAAATTATCCCCTTGGTCCATGTTCCTTAAGTTGTTGGACCGCCTAATTTTAGCTTGGTTACGTGTCTGCATTAGTTCAATTTATACCTGGTACGCAACACACTAATCAAAATAAATGCATCCCCAAAAAATTACGACTGTCACACGAAAGGTACCCAACCTAGCACGCACTTTTTCACATGCAAAACAAATTTATATCTTTGATCGAAGTCAGTGCAATTTACAAGCGAGACAAAAAACACATATATATACAACACACAAATATAGAAAAGAAAACAAGACAAACAACCCAACGTCGCTCAACAACGCAGTGAATCTTTTGAAACTCTGCTCAGAAACAACGCAGAAGTTGTTTGAGCGCTAGAGGGAAAAAAAAAATTAAGATTATACAACGCTCACAATCTAACGTTTCAGAGATTCCAGAGTCTAGCTGAATCACAGAACAATGTCGATATGTGTAATGTTGTTGCTTTAATTTGATCTGAAAGCGGTGCTGATAGACAATAAAAGAGTGTCAAAAGCTGTGAGCTGTCGGGGAAGTTAACCTTGCATTATTGCGAAACTGTTTCACCAGGTATCCAGTCTACCTTACCAAATTCCCAACCAAACTAACATTAACTATAATCTTTTAGTACTCATCTTACGATAACCGGTGATTATATATATATATATATATATATATATATAAACAAAGATGATGTGATATATATATATATATATATATATATATATATATATATATATATATATATAAGGACAGTTTAAATAAAAGAAATAAATCCGTTTATATTTAGACATTTATTTTAACATTGATCATTGTTCTGTTAAAATTTCAGCATATCAAACTTGATTCATAACTAAACTGGTGCCTTGTTTAGGACTGTGTAAATGTGAGTTTGTAATCTTACAGAACACATCAAATAGGGAGCCTAGATTGGGAGGCTACATACAACACTGCATTCATAAAATAACACACGAAGAAAGTTGAAACATATGCAAGAGGAAATTAACCACAACCAACCGATTCAATTTTCACCCAAAGAAGTTATGGTCGTAGCGCAGTCCTGTCCGTCATGAAATTACCAGACACTGGTATACTAAATTCATACATTCCCTCTGTGAAATCTTCCCAAAAAGAATAGCTGAGGGCTACTTTGATGCTTACACCACATGCTTCACATGGTCAACTTGGTTTACACAAAGAATGTAACTCCACAATAATTGTGATAATTAAAATAAATTACATCGAAACGCAATTTACAAAAGAAAAACCTCGAACTGGTTACTGTCGTCTTACTATTAACCTGATGGGCCAAACAATTGTATAAGCACGTGGTACTGGTCTCACAAAGTAAACCCCACGTGGGTTGAAAATAAAGAAAAGTTGCTATATTGAAAAATATTGTCAAGACGAGATGTTATAATCTCACACACATTCGCATTTAAGATTGATGATCTTAGTTAGAGTTACTGATCAACATGTGGTTCCACTTTACTCACAAAGTAGTGACAAAGCAACTACTGGAAGATATTCTGAACTTTACACTCGAAATACACTGCGTTGCAATTTAAGATAACATTAGATATTTTAGAGCTAAACCTGAAATAAAGGTGATTAAATTTTCAGTTAGACTGAACTTAAGAAATCCATTGTCCTACAGACTTAGCAGACATGCACTTAGCCGGAGATCTTTCCACTTCAGACGCTCGCCGCAGACAGACTGCCATGGTCCCTACCTGAGGGTGCCTCACAGATACAAATGAAAGTGACCAGAGAGGCAGCTTCCTATACCAACATGACAAGGGACGGACAGGACCATACTAAGAATAGAAACCTCTCTCCTTTTAGAAAGTGTAGCTACCTGTTCCGACATATGTCCTACTGTTCTCTAGCAGACAGGCTAGTCTGCTGCCATCAAGCATGCAACTAGAAATACTTTTGCTCAATCATCCTCTCACACAGAAGGGAAGTGGGATGACAGTATCTCATCATATACAGTATATAAAAGAAAGCAGATTTAGGTTCTGTATGAGACTGTGTGACATGAATTACATATAAACTGTGTTTTAAAGTGTGGTAGTGTGACAGATCGTTCTTGTTTATGTGTAAAAGTAACACGTTCCACTGCTCAGTGTCCTCCCAGATAGTCAGAAACATCACAGTAAATTTAGAAGAGGAATTTATGCCGTAAATGACAACATATTTAAGAAATTAACATGAAAGGAATCCAACAGAGACCTTTCAACTTGTACAGATATAAAATTCAGTTTTGAAGACAGTATTTACAATTTTAAACATAGACAATGTTTTGTATATATACCTTGTTGCCACATGCTGTAGTTTACCTTGAAATTTTTTGTTTTCTTTTTTTTTATTCCAGTTCATTCTTTCTCAGTTTGTCATATGCAACCACGTAGAAGTTAATGTAGGACACTTACTTGTTTCGAAATTTTACGACTGTAAGGAGTGTGAGAGAAAGAGAGGGACACGGTGGCAGTAAAATATAGCTCACAGTGACGGAACAGTGCCAGGAAAAGAGTGGAGGAGACAGTGCTAGGGGGCGGGGGAGGAATGAAGTGAAAGAGGAAGTGGAAGCCACTGAGAGCCAGCGATAATAAGAAACACAGTTATGTAACAATTACAACGTGGAATAGTACGATAGAGTGAAAAGAGACACAAGCAGTAGGAAGGAAGGAAAGAGATATTAGTAGTAAGAGGTAGCAAGAGGGAGACAGTGAAAGTGAGGGGAGACTGTAGAAGTAGGGTAGGACGAAGGAGACTCTGGCTGTGACACAGGAGATAATAATAGACAGACTCAAAGAGATAATGAAATGAAATAGGCTGAAAGTGTGAGTGAGAAAAACTGGAAGTGGATGGATATGAGCGACTTACAGCGATAAACTAGTGGCTGTTCGTGTGTTACAGTGAGTAAAGCTGGAGGCTGTCTGAGGTGAGTTGCAAATGTTCGCGTTCCAAAATGTCTGGGAAAATTTTTAAAGGTGCTGAGAAGATAGAATAAAACAGATGGTCCCCCAATTTTGAGTCATCGTCTTCTAAATATACAAGAACATATTCGCGATTTTGGTGCTCCGATAGAAGCATTCCGCCACTGGTCTCTAAATTACTTCAGTTTCTTTGGCTATGGCATGTCGTTACTTCTCTAGTTCTCGCCAAACCGAGTTGGGTTTCCTAAGCCAATGAACTCTGTTCAAATTAGTTTCTATTGCCTAAGCATGGAGTTGGGAACAATGCTTTGATGGCGGCTGACACTTGTCAAACTAGGTTAGTTTTCCTTCAGTAACGATTTCTTTTAGGGCTCCCGTCTATAATGTCAGGGTGGAGTTGTAAACGGTAGACCGATGGTGGCTGAGGCTCTGTGCAGGGCACCGGGGCGCCGGCGTGTTTGGCCCGGCAAGGCAACTCACTGTGTGGTCCGCAGCCTCGCTCCACTGGCTGTGTCGTCGGTGATCACCTGCGACGGCCAAAGGCGGCCGCCAGCAGAGCGACACGGCGACGCCGGCTCCAGTTACCACCTGCGAGGGCCGGCCTCTTCCAGGGGGCACGGGTGGTCAGCGCACGAGCCGGCGTCGGCACAGTCTGCAGTCGGACCACCGTGGGTGGTGTTCGGTTGGACTCACCAGAGACCATTCATACCAGCCTAGTCTGCAGGTAGTATCCTGTCGAAGACGGATCTCGTAGGCTGTGAGCAGAGACAGGAATATTTTACGAAAACGATAAAGCGAAAACGATCGCTAATTTAGCGGTTTATAGCAAAATAACACGAAATCGGCGATGTCTACGAGATATCGGGAAGTTTGTAATTTTGCCTCATAAAACTGTTATAAACCCGAGAACGTTAGTTTACTAATATTCGTAACTGATAGTTATGTTAAAACTGCATTTTGACTTCTAATCTCATCGAGGCTAAGGTCTGTATATAATCTGAAAATAACAGTTCATTCCCTGGGTGACGAACTTCGATGTGACGACGAACACGGCGCCGAGATTGGGAGAAAAAGCACCAAATGTGGCAAACCCAATACAGAATTTGATAAAACCAACACCAAACTTGGGAAAAGCAACACCAAATTTAGCAGACAGCAATATCGAATTAGAAAAAAAAACAACAGTTTTCCAAAAAATAGCCCCATATTTGGCACAAAAAATCGAATTCGAAAAAAAAAATTGGGAAAATCGTAAGACTGAATTTGGAAAATAATAACACAAAACTACACCAAAACTCTAAGAAAAAGACCAATTCCGCAGAAAAATATTACTGAATTTGCAAAAAAATCACCGTATAGGGCAAAACAAATATCACTGAATATTCTAAAAACGGTAGCAATTTTAGCGGAAAATGACAACGAAATCATTCAAAAATATAACTTAAATTTAACAAAAACAAAAAGTTAAATTTGGCAAAAAATATCAACGAATTTAGAATACAGATACCAATGAATTGGGCAAACAAATGACAGCAAATTTTTCAAAAAATACCAACGAATTCAGTAAAGAAAACGATTCGGCAAGTAAAAAACTGAATTTGGCAAAAAACGTTGAAGTTCCAAAACGTCACTAGATTTGGCAAAAAAAGAAAAAAAAGAAACTGTGTTTAGCAAGAAAAAGTAAAACTGAATAAGAAAAGTAACTCAGAATTTACGGAAAAAAGACCGAATTGGGCAAAGATTAACACCTAATACGACAAAAACAGTGACTCTGACAAAATAAAACAATTATTTCCTGTCAGTAGCTGCGGGACGTAGCAGCGCCCCAACGTGATACTGAATTCGCCAGCGTACAGATAACTTCCATGGACTCAGGTGGACAATGTTGTTTAGTTGTGAGCACCTTCACAAGTCTGCGTGACGGGTGTGACCAAAAGATAGCATCTTTCGCATGGAAACATCAGTAACTTGCGCTCATATTTTGAGGAAAATGAAGCACACTAGCTAGATATCAGCCTCCGTAACCGATACCGTGAGAAAATTTGGGCCACAATTCTGGCAGCATACGCTGGTGACCTTCTGAATGTCACTGGCTTTGCCCGTCTGCAGCCACCGAACGCCAGAGCGCTAAGCAACGTGTACAGTGGTGTGACAATAAGAGACTTCCAATTCGAAGGATGTTAGACGTGGGTAGAGAAGGTGGGAGATGGACGCATCTGTCCAGCGTGTTTTGAAATCCAGTTCAATAACACATGCTATTCTACTGGACAAATATCACATAACATGAATACGTATTACATGAACTTCGTGCACATACCCGTTCAATATTGTTTTGTCACTTTATTCGTATTAATATCCTGCAGCTGTACTTCTCAAAACAAAAATGAATTAAACTAAGAGAATTTACAATTTAACCATACGATTCACGCTGAAGAATAGCTCATCTCCAGCAAATTTACTTCCCTTTATCGCTTTAACTTTAAAAACAGAACAAAAAAAAAACGCACTGCAGCGATGGTAACAATTAAATAACGCTACGCTACTTCCTTAATGAGAGGCCCACATGTTTCATTCATTTAGACTGCATTTGTCAAATGCAGGATATAGATGGTCAAAGCATAGATATGGTTCACCCAATGCACAGATTAGAAACCACGCACAATGAAGAACACATGCTACAAACGTCATAACAGTGTTTCACAAACTTGCTATTCCGATTTTCAAGCCTTCCGCTGTGGCCGAGCGGTTCTAGGCGCTTCAGTCCGGAACCACGCTGCCGCTACGGTCGCAGGTTCGAGTCCTGCCTCGGGCTTGGATGTCTGTATTGTCCTTAGGTTAGTTAGGTTTATGTCGTTCTAAGTCTAGGGGACTGATGACGTCAGATGTTAAGTCCCATAGTGCTTAGAGCCATTTGAACCATTTTGAACCGGTTGTCAATTGGCTGTACAATAGGCTTACTTCGTGCTCTGATGTTAGGCGGCCGCTGTGGGGCGGAGCGATGGACAAACAACTGATGCGCTCGAAATTTCAAAAACTATACCTTTGAAGGTCATAACTGCATGTCGTCTGAATTATGGCCCAAATTTTCACGTGGGATCAACTTCTTGGGCTGATATCTTGCTAATATGATTTTTGTCTATTTAAAATATGACGTCAGGTTGCTGAAGTTACTTTGTCAGTATGCCTCTGCTGTTTTGATGCCTATGTAGCACCCAAGTAATTGATGGGAGCTCGGCAAGAAGTTCACAGAGCTCAGTCTGAAAGGGACGTAGGAACCTCCCACGTTTAGAGGTCTGAGCAAACGTGGATATCCGCAACAATTAAAAAAGAAAACGGCCTGGAGCAGGCCTTGGAACTGGACGGCACTTCTGTGACATGCATGTCAATAACTTACACCAGTATATGACTTTTACGATTGTCAGCCATGGGACGGCCTGATGACGGTACTTCATATGGAAACTGGTAACCAGAAGACGAAATAAAAGCTAAAGTATGTAATTACACTCTCCGCTGACATAAATTTGACCATCTGAACTTCATCTTTGCAGAGCTGGGCACTGTCAGACGTGCAGAAAGAGTCAGTCAGGTTCTGAAAGGTATCGAAAGTGATGTGGAGTCATGCTGCCTCTAGTGCCTGGTCAGTTACGCTAGGTTTCTCGTACAGCCCGACCGAGCTGATCCAACAGATTCTCGACTGAATTCCAATCCGGGGAATTTGGTAACCACTGGAATACGGTATAGCCACTGGGGTACGTTATACTCATCTTGGTGCTCTTCGAACCACGCACGTACACTGCAAGTTCTCTGACACGCTGCATTGTCCTGCTGGTAAGTGCCCTCCTGCCAAAGAAAAACGAACTGCTTGTAGGCATGAGCCCCAGGGATTGAGAAATACTTGTGTTGATCAAGTGTGCCTTCCAGAAAGACGAGACCACTAATGATCACCTGTCCTCTGGAGCTTAACACGTGAGTCATCTGAAAAAGCCACCTGTCGCCACATGGTGGACGTCCAGTGGCGGTACTCGCATGCAGATTGCAGCCTTCGTCGCCGATGAACAGCATTCAGCATGGGTACATGAACCGGGAGCCTGCTGAGGAGGCCTATTCGAAGCAACTATCGCTCAACAGTCGTTGAGGAAACGTCCCCTAGGTTCATTTGGGCGGACGTTCGGTTAACAGTTGCAATGGTAGCACCGGTTCCCGTCAAATCACCGAAATTAAGCGCTGTCGGGTTGAGCTAGCACTTGGATAGGTGACCGTCCGGTCTGCCGGGCGCTGTTGACAAACTATTGTGAGGCAAACTGAGGAGCTACTTGATTGAGAAGTAGCGGCTCCGGTATCGGAAACTGACATACGGCCGGGAGAGCGGTGTGCTGACCACATCCCCCTCCGTATCCGCATTCAGTGACGTCTATGAGCTGAGGATGACACGGCGGCTGATCAGTACCGGTGGGCCTTCGTGGCCTGTTCGGGAGGAGTTCAGTTTAGTTCTGGTTAACAGTTGCACGTGTATTCGCTCGTTCACATCTCTGCAGCCGTCGTTCACCCTTCTCATCATCTATGGCCCGTGACGTCACCACGTTGCCTCGGCTCCACTTTTGGATAGAGCCATCTTGCCATGCACAGTATACTTCAACTACGACGGCACGTGGCATTTCCCCGTTTCCCCGAAAGCCAGTGATTACGCTCATTTGGACTCAGATAAATCGCTCCGTTTCTGCATTAGGACAACGGACGACAGCACTGTTTTCTGTATCCCCACCCCTCTTCACCTAACACACTTTATATGCTCTCCACTGCTAATACTACCACCTACAGTCTGTGACTGGTTATTGCTCTTTGACGTCAAACATAGGTGGTACTGACATTAATGATGCTGGACAGTGTATTTCTACCTCAGCAACCCTACTGGGGAACGATACCTATATTTTGCCGTAGTTGTCTTCAAACTATGGCCCTCAGGCCACTGCAGCCTTAATCAGTTATTGTTGCTGCCGACTGTCCTCCATCATATTTTATGTTATGCACCTACCAAGTAGGATCCGAATAAAAAACTGTGATGTAACGTTAAGAGCTTTGTAAGACTACAGTTTTTCTGCTCACGAGAGACACGTTTCACCTCTAACTCTCGGAACGGCACGAAGCCATGCTTCGAATAACACTCGATCACAAAAAAGAAGTCCAGTGGTCTGTGTCATTTTCACACAAAACGTTGAATGCTACCACAAAAGACATTTCAGTAGAGGAAAACAAAGTAATTGTTATCAATACCATAGGAGAGAAATGCCATATTATGACTTAAGATAATCGATGAAAGAAATCGAAGCTTAGACATCGACGCTTCTAGTGCCGACATTTGCAGATGCCAAAAGAGGACTGTTGATCCACACGACCTTTATTTGCCAACTGTGATCTTACATCCTCTTTCATAGTTTGAAGCAACAGTAGTCTGTTTCGTTTGAAACGAGTTCCTGATCGTCTTTGACAAATAGTTAATTTAGAATTAATCTGCAGTGTGATTTACTTTTAATACAGTTATAGCGCCTCATTAGTTTATTATGGGAATTCAAGCCACGATAGTAATACTTTTCATAAATGTTCTCTAGAATGCTGTCATCAGTATCATATAATACACTGGGCTTCGACTGTTTGGGTGGAGATCGTACTCACTTTCACTGGACTCTTCCTGTTGCTCCGGAGAGGAACGTCGTGTAATCCTTGAACAGCCACCTTCATGTCCAAGTTCTCAATTTGCTTCAAAATTAGTGTCCACAAAAGAACTTCAAAAAATGGAGAAAGGCTTATAGAGGTATGTAGGCATTTCAACTTGAAAATAATGACAACACATTTCAAAAAGCTGAGCCGAAAAACTAAAACATGGAGATCACCAAATCCACTTCTCGGAGAATTCCAAATTGACCATGTGGCTATCTCACTTCATTGTCAAGAAGAAATTCAAAACACTAAAGTGCTGAAAAGCCTTGATGTTGATTCAGACCACTATTTGACTACGATTAAATTCAGACCACTCCCATTTCGAAAAGAGAAGAAAACCTTTTACAAAATTCCAAAATATAACACAGAAACTTTAAAAAATGAAGAAATTAAACAACGGTTTCAAAGAGCATTGCACAAAGATAGCGATGGCATAGCCACAATAAATAAGGAAGCGGGATGGGAGGAGATCAAAAACGAAATAGTTGAAATAGCAAAAGAAAATTGTCTCGTGAAAAGAGTAAGAAGACATCCATGGTGGGACAATGAATGTGATGAGAACCTGGAGAAGAGACAGAAATTGTGGCAGAAATGGAACTCCACAGAAGATCCTCAAGATCTTGACAATTTTAAAATCCAGAGAAGAGAAACAGCTAAGCTTTTCCGTAATAAAAAAAGAAGACAATTTCAGGATAACCTAGAACAGATTGAGGAAGACTTTAAAAGAAATAATTCTAGAGATTTCTACAAAACTTTTAGAAAACAGCTAACCAAATACCAATCCCCAAATTTATGTTTTAAAGATGAAGAGAACAAGCTAGGTTTGACAAACAAGACTAATTGCGAAATACTAGCAAAATATTTCGAGAATCTACTAAATTGTGAACCACCCAAAGATAAAATGAGTTTTGAAAACCACCGAAATACTAATACCGAGTCAAAACCTCCAGACGCTGAAGAAATAAAACACATAATACACAGTCTAAAAAACAATAAAGCCCCAGGTGAAGACTCCATAGTACCAGAAATCCTAAAAATAATGGATACCAACCTCCCACAAGTTTTGGAACATATGTTTAAGAAGATCTGGGACGAAGAAAGAATTCCTGAAGACTGGCAGTGTGCCCTGATACACCCACTACACAAAAAGGGGGATAAGATGAATGTTAATAATTATAGAGGGATCTCGCTACTACCAAAAGGATACAAAATTTTGTCAAGGAAATTACTTCAAATCGTGGAGCCAGTTCTGGATAAAAAAATAGGTGAATATCAAGCAGGTTTTAGACAAGGTAGATCCTGTGTTGAACAAATATTTAACCTGAAAACACTAATTCGTTACAGAATCTCAAGAGGCCAGAGATTTGCAATAGTATTTGTAGATTTCAAAAAAGCATACGACTCGGTAGATAGAGAAACATTACTGAAAGTATTGGAAGAATTTGGGGTCGATAAGAAAACAATTCAAATTATCAAACAGACGCTAACAAACAGTAAGGCCAAAGTTAAATTTATGGGTGAAATTTCAAGGAAGTTCGAAATTAAAACAGGTGTTAGACAAGGTGATGGTTTATCCCCAATCCTCTTCAACTGCGTACTGGAAAAGATATTGAGAATATGGAAAGAAGAACTCAAAGGCACCAAGAATGACATCAGAATTGGAACAAAAAAAGAAAAAATAGAAGTGGACTGTTTAGCTTTTGCAGACGATCTGGCAATAATTACAGAAAACGAAGAAATAGCTCAGAACTACTTGGAGAAACTACAAGAAGTTTCGGCCAGAGCTGGACTGCAGATTTCATTTGAAAAAACCGTGTATATGTCTAATCATAGAAATAACAAGAAAAATCTTATTACTAAATACGGCAATATTAAGAGAGTAGAAAAATTTAAGTATTTAGGTGAAATAATTCAAGTGAATGGTTTAGACAAGAGTGCAAACCAGGCGAGAGCAAGGAAAATGGAATTTGCTTTTCAAAAAACCAAAGACATATATAACAAAAAAAACATTTCGATTCAAGCTAAATTAAGACATTATAAAACTGTCATTAGACCAGAATGCCTGTATGCATCGGAGTGCCTAACTCTTAACAAAAAGGGGGAAATAGAAAACATGGAAAAGAAAGAAAGGAAAATTTTGAGAAAAATATTAGGACCGAGAAAGATTGGGGAAGAGTACAAGCTAAAGAGTAATAAGGAAATATACAAAACTATTGAGAAAGTGAGTGAGGCAATGCGTAAACGCAGACTAACGTTTTATGGTCACCTGTCGAGGATGGATGGAAACAGACTAACAAGAAAAGTGTTTGAACATAGTAACAGGAACGAAAAAACCAACAATAAATGGATACAGATGGTGAAAAAGGATTTGGCCTATTTTAATGTCACCCGTGAGTCAATCAGGGACAGGGAAAAGTTTAGACAAATAGTGAACGAAATTAAGTGTTTTCCAGAAGAAACGAAACTAAAGAATAATAACAGGAAATGGTCGGAAGAGCGGAGGAGGAACCACTCGAAAATGATGAGGAAATATTGGGAAGAGAGAAAAAAAGATCAAAAAGCCGGGCAAGTGAATTGTTGAACGTGGTCCAAAGATGGCCGAAATCGAAAGAAGAAGAAGAAGTGTATCTAACAAACGTGAAGTCATGTATTTCTGTGTCATCCCCATGATTTATGTGAATTATTGAGTTACATATTATATCCGCGAACACTATTCTCGACTACGATTTCATACCCATATTCACCACATCTCAACTTTGTCCCTAACATTTGAACCACATTCGTAGGATTAATTCTCTTCATGATATCACTGTACACAGTTTATCCAGTAACCCGAATGCGAATATTACAAGAGACATATTCGTACTGAAGCTATATATATATAACACAGCTCAAAACAGTTGTTAGTGCAGCTAGAACATACCACCGTCTGATGGTGTTACCAGATAGGTGCGGAGTTTGCATGGAAGTGACACGGGTCACTGTTATTTTTATGAGCTAGTGTTATTCTAAGCATGGTTTCATGCAGTTCCGAGTATCAGAGGTCAAAGGTGTCACTTGTCATCAACAAGTTGAAGTACTTACAGGAGCAATAATATTGTAATGTGACATTAATTTCGACCCTGGGCTACGTAAAGGTGGTGGCTTACGTGAGGCGTTAGTAATGCGACTACAGTGGAGTTAACAGACGTGAGAAGGAGACTTTCTTATGAAACGTCCCCTTAGAACAATTTATACAAGACTATGCTTAAACTGACACACAATATTTTTAGCGCAACGCAATCTGACTATCAAAGATCCCTGCAAAAGAATGGCCCTGAGTAACATTAACCTATACCTTTCACAAATCACTTACCTCACAAAAATCTTCGTTACTGGAACTACTGCAATACAGCGAGCGCCACTACTGCCAGCTAAATAAAAGATTCAAACTACTGAAGGCACTAACTACCGATAGGCATAGTTAGCAAATGAAAGATTTTAATAGAGAACAAACAATGTATTTACCTTAATAGTCATAATATATATAGCAGTTCATGACAAATTTCAAAACTCCGCCATCTCTCTCCCCACATCCACCACTGCTGGCGGCCCACCTCCAACTGTGCAACGCTACGCGCTGTTCACATCCAGCTGCCGCTGCCCAACACTACAATGGCAGACAACAATGCAAACTAGCCACAGACTGCACACAGCACAGCCAGTGATTTTCATACAGAGCGCTACGTAACGTTGCCAATACGAAAACATAAACAGCCTACTTACATAGCCCCCATGCTCCCCACAAAAAATTTTACAAAATATTTTTGGGCAGTGGCCAATAATGATTTGAAAAAATTTTTCATAATTACAATAACAAAGATATCAAATGCACACACTTATTTATACAATGTTGGTCAAAAGCTAAAATTTTCTCACAGTCCATAAAGACAATCCTGATCATTCATCACAGTAAAACTGCCGTTTCTTTTATCAAAGTCTGAGCAGTAAAAGACAATGCACACGGAAGTAGTGGATGTCCATGCAGTCTTGAAGAAGCAGTGTTGTCCTTCTAACAGAAAGACAGTGCTGACTCTTGATATGCTGACAGGTAATGGGCCACAACAGAGCAAACCCACAGCAGAGTCATTCGACGTTTTGAAGAAGATTGGTAGGTAGGTCATCACAGAGCAGACCCACTGTAGTCCTGGTAGAGATTGTGGTATTGGTTGGCCATCAAAGATGCAGACCCACTTCAGTCCTTGTAGAAATAATGGTATTGGTGAGTCATCAAAGGTGTAGACCCACTGTTGTCCTTGTAGAGATGGCTAGCAGCCATCCGTTGCGACTGTGCAGGTGCACAATCACCATTGGAGAGTCTTGCAGAGAAGATAGCAAGTCCATAAACCACCACTTGTGCACTCACAAAGTTTGTGGAATTGTCCTTAGAACCAGCAATGCTGTTATACAGTCCCTTGCTGAATTAGTAACACATGTGCAAACACTAACAGTCCCAACTTCTCACATATTGTGCATTACTATGACCAACAGAAATGTGTGCAGTGAAATGAATGCTTAAAAGTTACTTAATTTGATGAACTGGTGTCAATTACAATTTTATAACATAAGAATACGATTACAAAGGTACAAAATACATCATTAAAGAACATAACAATACAGATAACATTTGTAGTACAGGTTTTACAAAAGAATAGAAATAAACACATACATCAGTGTTACAGGAATTATGACATAAGTAAATACATAAAAGATCAGAATAACTTTTGAAACATCACCTTCACATATGAGCAACAAAACAGAATAAATAATGTCTCAACATCTTTACAAAGTAAATAACATAGTATTAGAAATATTCTACAACATAGCTCTCATCAGCTAAACACATAAAGACAGGAAAAAGCACAAATACACAAGGGTACACAGACATATAGTGGGATGACACAAAAGGAAAGGACAGGGTTTGTTTTACTGCAGTATTTTGCATGGAGATCTTCCTTTGTTCATCATTATTCCCAAAAGTACTATCTAAGCCTGCTTTCTGTATTCTGTTCACATCCTCTTTCAAAATAATTATTTCTCATTGTACAATACTCATTTTGGCCCAAATCTTTTTCATATAACTTCGCAATGCATTCTTTACCTATTCTCCATAGTCAGTTTCTTATATAGTCTACCCCTCTTAAGCTAACTTAAAACTACTGAGCTCAGATGCTAATCTAAGGGACGAGGCAATGCAGCAACACAAAACTATTAACACAAACAGCAATGCAAGCAGCAGTAAATCTAAATTAACAGATAAAATGCAAAATTACAACTAATATGAGCCAATGTGCAGCAACAAGAAAAATGAAACAGTAGTAAAACTAGCTTAGAAGAGTAACACAAAGTCAAATTGAGTAACACTATTCCTGGCAAACAGCAGCAGCAACTTATACCTAAACATGACATAGCTCAAGCAGAAAAAATATTACACTAAAAACAACAATGCAGATAAGGGAAATGTATATTCACATCTTAATGTCTATGTAATTAAAGTGGTGCACCACAACAACTTATTGTAAAAAAATATTAACATGTACTTGAAAAGAAAATTATGTGTCCAGTTACTGTTACTAGTCCCTTCTTATTTGTCTTTCCATTCCAAGAGCTCCTTTATCGAAGAATGTGGGTCATAAAATAATTATTTAATAGATCTGTTGACAGAAAGTGTTCACATTAGCAAATGCATCGAAGTTTATTTTATAAAACTAATGCTGCAACACAGCTGGAAAACAGGTATCAAATGAAATAAGCAACTACGAAAAGCAAAGCATAAAAATATCATTCAATAGTCATGTGACATTTCATAAGTTAGTAGAAATTCTCTCAACTCTCGTAGAAAGACGCTTGTCGTAATCAGGTGTGCAGATGTAAAAATATTTCTCGTCATTTCATTAGGCATTTCAGTAAATATCATAAATTACGAGCTCCACAGTATGCTTTCAACAAGGAAATGTCAATAGCGAGGATAATGGCCTCCCTTTTTTTTTCTACCTGTGCTTCCGGAAAGGCACACCCTAATGGCTTGTTCTCCAGGTGTCTGACACAGCTGTGTGCCGACGACGCACGTGCAGGTGGTCACTTAACTTTCTTACGGAAATATTTACGACAGTAGTTTCTGCTACAGTGACAGTCTCATATAAAAATTTCACAGGTCGAGAATTTACATTGCAAATGTGTAGAAACAAAATCCTATGAATATAACAGTGTCCAAAAAAATTTTCGCAGGCATTGTGATACATTCATGCATTTACACACGTTTCATAACTCTTAAAGTACGATTCTCGGTTTCCAACATCCTTTTTCGCAAGTCAAGAGTCCCTAACTTCTGTTCATTATTGATATACATATAAACACGTAATCACATTCCTCATATATGGTAGCATCATCTTATTGACATAAACATACCTCAACAGCATAATACACATCGTCGTCGTAAAAATAACATCATAACACCTCAGTCAAATCTCAAGAAAGTCGTAGCTTTCTGCAATAATTTCAAACCATAAAAAATATTCTCTGCTCATTTCAATAGTGTCATCTGCCTCAAACGTACTTTAAAAATCATGATCTCATACCAAATACATCATTCAAAGCTCTCATAGTATCACAATGGTTCCGAAAAAATATGAAGAGTTCACACAGTACAGACAAAATACAATTTCGTAAGTGTGAAGTTACCCAATGGTGTAATTACGTAAACATGGGTCACTGACGTAGTAAAAAACATGTTTATCTCTCAGTTAAATGATCAGATAGCTGTGTAATTTGTGTTAGAGAAATATGGTACCGATGTGTAAAGTTGTATAAGCAGATACCATATTAGCTAGGGTTCCTTGTGCTTGCCAAACACATGGTACACAAAATAGGCGTGTACCCCCCTGAGGTTTAATGTAATTATACCCTCAGGTGTTACAGATTACAGCAATGGAATGAAATGTATCACGGAAAACTTTCTTTGTAATTCAAAAATCTTTAAAAATAAATGTTTTAAGTACAAAATTAATCACTGAAATGCGTGTCCTGTAGCGCTAAATGTGCATCTTGTTGTAAGATAATCTCTGTGGAAGTGTCGTAGTTATTTTCTTCCGAAAGCTAAGTTCTGCAGAAGCCAATGTACTTACCTCATGATAAACAAAAGTGAAATGCTTTGTGTAGAGATATCTTAGTTATTACGCTTATTGTTGTGATGAAGAAAGTACTGTGCTGTAACGTATTGTTGTGCTACGGAAAAGGCTGTCTCATTGTAGCTGTACCACAAAAGTTACTATTAAAACATGTTTTACTTTCCAGAATAATACAGAAAAACTGTGCAGATATAAAACAGATACACCGCAAGAGCAATATTGTAAATTGTCACTCATTAGTAGCGTTGTAATAAAATCATGTAGCTGTCACATAAACTAACCACTGTGTCATCTGATATCTCACAGAAAGTACTTTAATTCCGAATGTATTTTCAAGTAAACCAAAATGTTGCATTAAAATCTCATTAGCAGTACCAGTATATGTTCTAAGTATGTGAGCCTTATAGTCGTTACATACACATGCAACTAACAAGCAAGAATGTACACACACAATAACACTGTGTCATCTGTTCACAATAACAATGCATTTGTAATTTCTGTTTAAATAAGTTCTCTTGGTTCTTGACTGGATATTTAACTTCAAACATTGTTGCATGGTAACAGTTTCTAAGTCTGACAATGCATACTAGAAATGTGAAGTAAAAAGCAGATTATCTTTCAATAAACGGTTTTACATGTGAAATGTGGTGTAAACCTTTACTCTTCCTAGTACGCAGAGTTTCAACTTTAACGCAATTATCATGTGGTATACGTCGGTAAAGAATACTGGAACTTTTCCCAAGGTTAGCGTCTATGTTATTTTTCCCTGAGCCAGCGGGCGCAAGTGGCTGCCTGTGGTGCGAGTCATTGTCTGTTTCTTTGTTGGCGCGCGTCGTTATTGGGATTAGGAGACCTAACTTCTACAAATTCGCCTTGCCGAGAGGGCTCTGCTCTGTTTAAATCCCGCCAGTTCTGATGTAATTCAGGTCTGTCCTTACCATCACATCATCTGTCGTCATGTTGGTAGATTCCATAGTTTCTTTCTTGTCGGTCACGTGGTGGAGAATTTCTCCCTGAATCGTAACTGCGTGCTGAACTGTTGCGTCTTAGGTTATTCTGTCTGCCATGATAATAATTGTTCTGGTTGCCAAATTGTCTGTTTCTATGAGTGTCTCTGTCATATTCATTACTACGGAAATGCGATCTTTCTCTGTAACCATTATTACTCTGCCAGTGGTTGTCATATGGATGGTGTCTGTTTTGGTCACGATTTACGTTGTAAGAATAGCCCTTGTCCTGTTATTGTTTCTGTCGTCACGGAATTGTGACGGATGTGCCCTGTAGTGATTGTTTTCCCGTTTTCGCATCCCGCAACTGTCTGTGTCAATTTCTAATTCTTGTAAGAGTCCCTGAAAAGCTTCAATGTCGTCTTTGCAACGCCCTGCCAAAATAATATGTCGTAAATGTTCAGGCAGTTTGATTAAGCAAATGCAGATGAGTTCTGATGGGCTATATGGGTTTGACAGGTACTGATTCTTGTGCAACATGTCTTCAAAATATTTCACAAGACTGGAAAATTCAGATTGTTCGAAATGTTTCATCATTATGATGCCATGTTTTACTCGGTCTTGTGAAGCTTGAGACCAATATGCTGAGAGGAAGGCATGGTAAAATTCTCCTTCACTGTGGCAATCGTGAATGACCGATCGCATTCTTACAGCTGGTTCATTCTCCAAGTAGCCACACATAAATTCTAATCTGTGTTCTAATGACCAGTTGGGAGGAAAACAATGAGAGAATTGATGGAGCCACGCTTGTGGATGAATGTCGTTGGCAGAATTCTTAAATGTTTTGAATTTACGTGTAGTAATGAACAGCTTATAGAAAAGTCATCGTGTCGGCGATTAGCATATCGGTCATTGTTATGTCGTGTTGGCGGTTCCATCTCAAAATTCGGTCCACCTTGCCAATTCCTTTCATAATTACCGAAATGCCCTGTGTTATTATTTTGTGGCTTTTCCGTATTTCTAAGTTCTTCTTCCCGTGTTGGAGCGCGAGTGTCCTCTGAAATACGTAATTCTTGTATTACCTGTGTCAGCTGATCTTGTACTTCCCGGATTTCTCTTTGGTGTTGCATATTAATTTGATTCTGATTTTGTTTGAATTTCCTAATTTGTTCGCACTCTTCTGTGTCAGTGATGGCTACAGGTCTTGTGTCATTCAGATCATCATCTACCTTTGTAGATAAGTTAGTGACCTGATCCGAAAGTTCGGCTGCTTTCTCCGATAGTGAACACATTTCCTCAGTGTGTTTTTCTGAACCAAGTTTCAGGGTGTCCATTTGTGTTGAAATCGAATCTACTCTGTCCTTTAAGTTTTCCTGAGTTTTTGCCAGTTGCATAACCGAATCGGTAGATGCAACTGAGTCAATTTTAGCCCACAAGGTCTCATGATTATCATGAACAATGGTTTGCAGTTCTTTTATGGCTGCTTCGTGATTCTGTAATGCATTTTCATGCCGCGAAAAAATAGGTTGAAAATGCTCACAAATTTGTGTTTTTACGTCATTACAGACTTTTTGACATTTCGATTCAATGTCATGTAACTCAGTAGTTAAATCTTCACGTGTTTGTTCAAGCTTGGTGTGAAGATTTTGTTCCATTGCGTCTAACTGTTGCTGTGTTTGTCTCTGGTGTTGTTCCATTGTGACTAACTTTTGAAGATTTTGTCCCTTTTGTTGCATTAATTGTAATAACAATGCATTAGTGTCTGGAATCTGTTCCTCTACGCTTTTCGGCAGTGCATTTGCACCAGCAACATTCATATTTTGACAAGCAGAAAATGTGTCTTGACTTATTTGAGGAAACGGTGAGGACGCAAAACCTGAATCTACAGTATTTGCAAGATTGTGTCCTGTCATTTCGGATTCCTGAGGCGAGCTGTTGCCGACCGATCGATCGATAATGCTTCCCTGTTCACTAATTGTTTCACTGTCTACACCATTGTTTGCAGCCCGCTCCATTTCCCTATGTACAATTACCAAATTACTACTTTGAACATTAGTTTATTCAATACTCGGTGGCGCTAACACAATGCTTTCGTCTTCACTGTCATTTCTCAGTTTACTTTGGAGCCTAGTATTACGTTTTTCACACGCTATTATTGTCACAATATTTCACACGACAACACAGAAAAGCACAATTTGAAGAGCAAAAATAAGAGAACACATTAACGTAGAACTGAAAATAATATCTAGTTAATTGCAAGCGCAGCTGGGAAATACTTGGTGCAAATCTACATGCATGCCACAACTGTTTTACTGAGCAACAATGAAAAACTACAACTACCAAGGAAATATAATTACGCACTAGCAATAAACAAAAGCTACACTAATTACACAAAATACAAGAAAAAATCAGAAGATTCCAGTGAGGTATCCTAGGCTAAGGGTCGACATATGAAACGTCCCCTTAGAACAAATTATACAAGACTATGCTTAAACTGACACACAATATTTTAGCGCAAGGCAATCTGACTATCAAAGATCCCTGCAAAAGAATGGCCCTGAGTAACATTAACCTATACCTTTCACAAATCACTTACCTCACAAAAATCTTCGTTACTGGAACTACTGCAATACAGCGAGCGCCACTACTGCCAGCTAAATAAAAGATTCAAACTACTGAAGGCACTAACTACCGATAGGCATAGTTAGCAAATGAAAGATTTTAATAGAGAACAAACAATGTATTTACCTTAATAGTCATAATAAATATAGCAGTTCATGACAAATTTCAAAACTCCGCCATCTCTCTCCCCACATCCACCACTGCTGGCGGCTCACCTCCAACTGTGCAACGCCACGCGCTGTTCACATCCAGCTGCCGCTGCCCAACACTACAATGGCAGACAAGAATGCAAACTAGCCACAGACTGCACACACCACAGCCAGTGATCTTCATACAGAGCGCTACGTAACGTTGCCAATAAGAAAACATAAACAGCCTACTTACACTTATTGTTTATCTTCCAGCACAAATGACTGAGGGGCTTTCACAACTCGAACATTATAGAGAGTGTGACCTTGAAACGTGGTATATATACCTCGCAACGGAGATGAAATTAAATAAAGGCTGTTGTAATACAACGCACTGAGGAGAAGAAAATGACATTCAGGACAGTTAGTAAACATCTGTGATCGTGTCTCATACTGCATAAAGTGTTCAAATATAAGCACAGTATCTTTTACGACGATTGCCCAGAAAGTAACTCACCGCATTTCTTTCTTCAACAATTCTTTATTGAGCATAATGAGAATTACACACACGGAAGGATGGTGTTTTATCTACAAACGCTATTTTTACAGTGTTTGTCCTGGTGGCGGAGCCCCTGCTTCAAAAATAGCTCTGAGCACTATGGGACTTAACATCTGAGGTCATCAGTCCCCTAGAACTTAGAACTACTTAAACCTAACTAACATAAGTGTATCACACACATCCATGCCCGAGGCAGGATTCAAACCTGCGACCGTAGCAGCAGCGCAGTTCCGAACTGAGGCGCCTAGAACCGCTCGGCCACAGTGGTCGGAGGCTCCCACCCCTGCTTCATTTTGTAAATCACTTCCTCATCGTCCTCAAAATGCCTTCCACGAATGGGATCCTGTAATGGCCCAAACAAGAGGAAGCTCGCTGCAACATGATGTCAGGTGTGACAGCCGTGGATGGTCTTCCCGGCAGCTGCAAATCGTGGAGCTCCGCCGAACTACTTTCTGATGACCTTAATCTTCGTGCCCAGCGACTAACTGTACTTCTGTCGACAACGAATGCTCCATGGTCTTTGCACATGTGTTTGTGAATATTCCCCATACCTTCTTTCTCTGTAGTGAGAAATTCAATGCTTGTAACGTACATCACCTACAGACACCATTTTGAAACCGTCCTGCAGCTACGCTAGCTGTCGGAAGTGACGGAAACTTGGCGCGCGCATTCAGGAGACTTCAAATAATACATACGTAACATTTCGCATTCGTAGCGTGGTTCTCGGCTGAGAAAAGAATGCGGTGAATTAGTTTCTGGACCACCCTCGTATTAATCAATTAATCATGTGATCATACAGACAACGCAACAACACTCCGTCAGTCAATTACAGAACTTACTACGCCCTTACTGCAGATAGTAAATGGGTGGCTCCTAACGTATTAATTTATCTAGGTTAACGGTTAATAGTGTGATCGACACATGTACGGCCCAAGCTGTCACCACACAATATCAATATTGCCGCTTGAGCGACCATGGTTTAACGCGTCGTTACTGACTTAACATTCACATTTTATGTACGTGAAGGCAGGTTGAAAGTTACGTGGTTTGACAAGAATTCTATAGTGCGACCTTTCAGCTTCCAGGCCCGCACCCACCACTAGACCACCAGGCTCACGGCCGCAGCAAACTTGTATTTGCAGGTAGAACCCTCGCTGATGCGGATATCCGCAGTTATATCTGAGGATATAATTACTTTGTAGTTGCATGTGAAAGGATGGTGTCAATGTTTATGCACTCTAGGCACTAATATTATTAGGTCAATATTATAGCTCATTTGGGTCGGACAGCCACTGTGTTGATCGGCATGCGCAATGTCCTGACGAGGATAGATGATATGTCCAAGGGGTAAAATGTGATGAAATCTTCTTCTTACTGCTTCTCTCCACAATTACATGTACATCCTGTTTCCATCATACATACAGCAGCCTACGCCTGAGTTATTCCTATTTCATTTGTGTTAACAGTTGTCGCTTATGCAATTACCGTAAACGTCACAGAACGACATGAAGGGTACTGTACACACTTCATCTTTTGAAAGCTTCGCTCGATTTTTTTACTCCTGTTTGAAAGTACGACGCAGATAATATACGATTTAATTTAGTGATTCTCTCAACACTTAAATTAACGGTGAAACGTCCCCTTTGAAAATTTATACATGACTGTGCTTAAACTGACACACAATGTTTTTAGCGCAACGCAATCTGACTATCAAAGATCCCTGCAAAAGAATGGCCCTGAGTAACATTAAACTATACCTTTCAGAAATCACTTACCTCACAAAAATCTTCATTACTCGAACTACTGCAATACAGCGAGCGCCACTACTGCCAGCTAAATAAAAGATTCAAACTACGGAAGGCACTAACTACTGATAGGGATAGTTAGCAAATGAAGGATATTAATAGAGAACAAACAATGTATTTACCTTAATAGTCATAATATATATAGCAGTTCATGACAAATTACAAAACTCCGCCATCTCTCTCCCCACATCCACCACTGCTGGCGGCTCACCTCCAACTGCGCAACGCTACGCGCTGTTCACATCCAGCTGCCGCTGCCTAACACTACAATGGCAGACAACAATGCAAACTAGCCACAGGCTGCACACAGCACTGGTCTCGCGGTAACGTTCTCGCTTCCCGAGCACGGGGTCCCGGGTTAGATTCCCGGCGGGGTCAGGGATTTTCACCTGCCTCGAGATGACTGGGTGTTTGTGTTGTCCTTATCATTTCATCATCATCCAGGAAAGTGGCGAAATTGGACTGAGCAAAGGTTGGGAAATTGTACGGGCGCTGATAACCACGCAGTTGAGCGCCCCACAAACCAAACATCATCATCATCATCATCACACAGTACAGCCAGTGATTTTCATACAGAGCGCTACGTAACGTTGCCAATAAGAAAATATAAACTACTTACATAGCCCCCATGCTCCCCACAAAAAATTTTACAAATTGTTTTGGCCAGTGGCCAATAATGATTTGATAAAATTTTTCATAATTACACTAACAAAGATATCCAATGCACACACTTATTGATACAATGTTGGTCAAAAGCTAAAATTTTCTCACAGTCCATAAAGACAGTCCTGATCATTCATCATAATAGTAATTACAGTTTTTTTTTCACAAAGTCTCTTTAGTAAAAAAAATTGCACACAGAAGTAGTGGATTTCCATGCAGTCTTGAAGAAGTAATGGTGTCCTTCCAACGGAAAGACAGTGCTGACTCTTGACATGCTGACAGGTAATGGGCCACAATGGAGCAAACCCACAGCAGAGTCATTCGAAGTTCTGAAAAATATTGGTAGGTAGGTCATCACAGAGCAGACCCACTGTAGTCCTGGTAGAGATTACGGTATTGGTGGGTCATCAGAGATGCAGACCCACTGCAGTCCTTGTAGAGATAGCTAGCAGCCATCTGTTGCGACTGTGCAGGTGCACAATCACCATCGAAGAGTCTTGCAGAGAATATAGCAAGTCCATAACCACCACTTGTGCACTCACAAAGTTTTTGGAATTGTCCTTAGAACCAGCAATGCTGTTATCCAGTCCCTTGCTGAATTATTAACACACATGTAAACACTAAGAGCCCCAACTTCTCACATATTGTCCATATACTATGACCAACAGAAACGTGTGCAGTGAAATGTAACTTACAAGTTACTTAATTTGATGAACTGGTGTCAATTACAATTTTATAACATAAGAATACATAACAATACAGATAAATTTGTAGTAGTACAGGCTTTACAAAAGAATCGAAATAAACAGATACATCAGTGTTACAGGAATTATGACTTAAGTACATACATAAAAGGTCAGAATAACTTTTGAAACATCAACTTCACACATGAGCATTAAAATAAAACAGAATAAATAATGTCTAAGCATATTTACAAGGTAAATAACATAGTATTAATGCCAATTATATTTGAGGATAACAGTATTCCTCATCATAGTGAATATAGCTTAGTATTAGAAGAAAAAATTCTATGAAACTACACAGAGACAGGAAGAAAACAAATACACAAGGGTACACAAACACATAGTGGGATAACACAAGGAAAGGACAGGGTTTGTTTTACTGCAGTATTTGGCAAACAAAACTTTCTTTGCTTCTTGGAGATCTCCCTTCATTCATCATTATTCCCAAAAAGTCCTATCTATACCTCCTTCCTGTATTCTATTCATATCTCTTTCAAAATAAGTATTTCTGATTGTACAATACTCATTTTGGCCCAAATCTTTTTCATATAACTTCTCAATGCATTCTTTCCCTACTGTCCATAGTCAGTTTCTTATATAGTCTACCCTTCTTAAGCTAACTTAAATCTACTGAGCTCAGATGTTAAACTAAGGGACGAGGCAATGCAGCAGCATAAAACAATTAATACAAACAGCAATGAAAAAATGCAAATTGGCAAAGCAATTGCAATAATACAACTAATATAAGGCACTGTGCAGCAAACAAGAAAAATAAATCCGTAGTAAAACTGGCTTAACAGCGTAATACAACGTCAAATTCAGTAACATTATGCCTGGCAAACAGCAGCAGCAACTTATATCTAAACATGACATAGCTCAAGCAAAAAAAACATTATACTAAAGGCAAGAATGCAGACAAGGGAAATGCATATTCACATCTTAATGACTATGTAATTAAAGTGGTGCACCACAACAACTTATTGTAAAAAGAAATATTACCATGTACCTGAAAAGAATATTATGTATGCAGTTACTGTTACTAGTCCCTTCTTATTGTTCTTTCCATTCCAAGAGCTCCTTTTTCGAAGAATGTGGATCATAAAATAATTATTTAATAGATATGTTGACAGAAAGTGTTCACATTACCAAATGCATTTAATTTTATTTTATGAAACCAATGCTGCAAGACAGCTGGAAACCAGATATCAAATGAAATAAGCAACTATGTACAAAGTAAAGCATATGAACATCATTCAGTAGTCATGAGGCATTTCATAAGTTAGTAGAAAAATCTCTCAACTACAGAGACAGTAGTCATAATCACGTGTATAGACATAAAAATATTTCTCGTCATTTCATTAGGCATTTTAGTAAATATCATAAATTAACAGCTCCACAGTGTAATCATATGTTTTCAAGTTCGACCATGTCGTTTTTGCTATGCTTTCTACAAAGGAATGTCAATAGCGAGGATAATGGCCTCCCTTTTCTGTTTCTGCACCTGTACCTCTGAAAGGGGCACATGCTAATCGCTTTTTTTCCAGGCGACTGTCGCCCACCTGGGTCCCCACGACGCATTACGTGCAGGTGGTCACTTAACTTCCTTACGGAAATATTTACAACACCAGTTTCCGCTACAGTGACAGTCTCATATAAAAATATTTCACAGGTCAAGAATTTACGTTGCAAATAAAGTTATGTTTACCCGCTGCGTTCTTAGTCTGTGATATATAATATACAAGGTCCGACTTTAGCAGTCGGAAGTTCAGGTCAAGAGCAAGCCTTTCGTCCCAGCTCCGGCAAAGTGGACGGCTTAAAGTGGTTTGACACTTTTAATTTGCGAACGCTGATAGAAGACTTGCAGATGCGGATTAAGGACAAGCCAATAAGGATTATGGCTCTCTCCATGCGATGATCTGAGTAGGTTGGCCAGCTGCTCATATTAATGCAGCACTGGCAGTCTTCAGTGGCTGGCATTAAAATCGTAGTTTAGAAGAATCAGATCCAAGTTCCTGCCAGGCCACAATTATGAACGAATGTTGGGATGCTTTATTTGGTAGTCTAATGGACGATTTCTAGCCACACTATTAGCCCAATAGATCTATAGGTACACTGTGAGGTTGATGTCACGACGAATCTCCGCCCTAACATTATTTCCTTTCTTCCTCCATCATCCATTTTTCTGTATTAATAACCAAAATACATAGGTTCATGGATAACAGCGTCAGATCAGAGACCAAATATCAGTCAAACAACCTACACATTTAGTGACCTTACCACATATCTCGTAGCTGCTTCACTGCAGTTAGACGTCGGTTTAGCCGTTGTGTATTTCACTTACTTCGAGGGACAGCTTTTCATAACTGATTTTCAGTTTTATGTAGCACCACATAGTTCGTCTTTTTATTAGCGTACTCAGATTACAAATCTGAATCTGGAAAGGCATTGTCATCACTGCCATACCATATTCTGGATGTTATAGGATTCTGACATTCTATAATTTAAATGATATTTTTTTAATTTTGTTATTTCTAAGGGCTCTTCTACTCGATCGCGTATCTGGTGGAGGAGGAGCTGCTCTTCAGTCCTCTCTCAAGACATCGGCTCAGACGTCTGAAGTTGTGCACGACGCAATGTGTCCAAAAATTCCAAAACAGTTTGTTTAACGAAATTTTTAATGTTGTGTCCAGATGAGAAATGCTTCTGAGCTATAAAACACAAAGTATGGGACGTACCAAGAATAATAGTCGTTGCGCGAAAGTGGTAGGGAGACACGACTTAGAACAGACACCACGCAGAATGTTAGAATGTCTATCCTCTCCGTTCTTAGTCTATGAAATCCAGAAGCATTTCTCCTCTGGATTTAACGGAGAGAAAAATCGGTGGAACTGAATTTGATGAACGACTTCTGGCGCACATTATCGGGAAGATCTGTTTTGGTCATTAATTACAAAAATGGTTCAAATGGCTCTGAGCGCTATGGGATTCAACATCTGAGGTCATCAGTCCCCTACAACTTAGAACTACTTAAACCTAACTAACCTAAGGACATCACACACAACCATGCCCAAGGCAGGATTCGAACTTGCGACCATAGCGGTCGCGCGGTTCCAGACTGAAGCGCCGAGAACCACATTAATTACATCTCACGGGTATTACGTGTTTCACGGACACTCCATCACTTTAAAATATATGTCGCATATATATCGGCCTGCTACATCTGATCTTAGATTTATGGACAAACTTGCATAACGCCCAGAGATTCATCTCAAATACGTGTTTCATCGAGACATTAGTCTTTTGTTGGCTGCAGTTGCTTATGTATGTGTTAATATGTATCACTTCCTCCTAGTTTCTTACTTGAAATTGCTAATTTGTGGAATCCTATATGTATTTTCATGCGCCGAGTAAAAATATTCATGTTATTGATTTCTACAATCAGAAATATTTCAGTAGTGCTGTCATTGCCACAAGTATTAGGAGCTATGAATGTTTCGAAATCAGGGACGTAACTTCCAAATTATTAAACTCGAAGCGTTAAGGAAGTTTAGTACGCAACCGCTTCCAAAGTAAGGCGAAACGCTGGGTTACTGATTAAATGTTACGTAATACCCGAAGGTAATACGTAACACTTAATGCGTAACCCAGCGTTTCGGCTCCCTCAGGGTGTGTTACCCATTTCTGTAATAGCAGTTGTGGACTGGCAACAGTGACAAGAGCATTCCTGAGAAACAAAAAAGCTAAGAGCGGATGTAAATTTGAGTGGTTCAAATGGCCCTGAGCACTATGGGACTTAACGTCTGAGGTCATTAGTCCCCTAGAACTGAGAACTACTTAAACCTACCTAACCTAAGGACATCACACACATGCATTCCCGGGACAGGATTCGAACCTGCATCCGTTGCAGTCGCGCGGCTCCGGACTGAAGCGCCTAGAACCGTTCGGCCCCCATACTAAATTTGCGTGTTTGGAAGTATTTTCTAAAGGTATATGTCTGGAGTGTAGCGTTGTATAGTAGTGAAACATGGACAATAAGTAGTACAGCCAAGAGTACAACTGAAGTTTTGAAAAGTGAAGCAGTGAAATAATGCTGAAGATTATATGAGTTGTGGCGCAACTTGTGTATATAAAGAGATAGATTGATAGGATGCATTGTGAGACATCAAGGGATCACAGATTTAGTATTGGAAGGAAGTGTGGAAGGGGGAAGGGGTACAAATCGTAGTGGGAGACTGCATTAGTTAATCGGACTGGCTTGGAGAGCCTCATCAGACCAATATTTGTACTGAAGAACACAACAACAATGTTATTAATAAGTGCATACGACGACATTTTTTGTCTTCGATGATTTTACATTTATGTTTCAAAGAACTGTACAATAAGACTGAGATCTGTAGATTGTTACGCTGTGTCCTACCGGTTGGTGACTACACACAATTTCTTTTTTTTAATCCTGTGATCTGAAGACAGATTACAGCTTTAGCCGAAACTAGTAATCAGTAAAAATAATAAATTACGATCTTGACTTATAAAGGATTTTATCTTAATTAAGTAACACTGTTTTTGGAAGGTCGCGCTCGCCTTTGTTTACTAGCGGTTAGCGCATTTAGCTACAGAAGCTACACTTCTTACCATGAGCCACGTGAAAAAACCAAAGGCGTGCTGTGAGCCGCACCACGCTTTCTTCAATTCGGTATCCCGTATGTCGCTGCTGACTTCGTTTCCACTGCTGTTGTAGGTCGGTACTGCAGCGGCAGGCAACACAGGGAAGATATCAGGTCTGCAGGGCGTAAAAATCCAGCAGCCTCATAGAATTACAATGAAGCACCTAATCCGAGGCCCCGGAGAACTCCACCTGTCGCAGCCCGCTCTCCGCGGCGTCCAGGGATTTTCACTTTTCCGCGGTGCTGCTTCTCATTACGGAGACACGCTGCCATCCCCTGCTACCAGCCCGGCAGACGCGTGAAATGAGACACTGCTCCAAAGAAAGGCAGCATTTCGCCAGTGGGCTCTCCGCTGTGTGCGGATGTGACACTTGAATGCTGCCTGCGCACCCGGCCGTGCCGGGACCGGGTATTTTCTTTTTCCTTTAAAAAGAGTTTCTGTTAATCTCGCGGCACGAATCCTCGGGCGCATTGTCGCCGCATACAGCGCCTGCTGTACGTGACTTTCATCCGGATAGAGCCCCGCCTGCCTGCCACGGGCTGACGGATTAACGCAGTGGGCGCGCGGAATCGAAGCAGCACTAGCGGCGGAGGTTTAAACTTCTCGTGTTCCCTAAGACGCACCCTGTGCGTTACGTACCATACGGTCTAGCTGCGTAAGCTCTGCTCTCTTGCCGGACTCTTGAATCACTCACTCCGTATTGTCTGACACATTTTTAAGTGTGGGTATTTTCTATATCAACGCTGACATATAGTAACTGGAAGTATTGAAAATCCATCATTGCAACTACAAACTACTTACATCATCACAGGCGTTTCGTTTTACTGATTTTCCATCAACTTCAGTGGTCTGGAAAGAATCATATTTACAAATTTTCGTCTTCTTTCTAATTCTAAAAGTCTGGATTTTCTTTTTTGAGGCATCAATTTCATACTGGTTGGTTTGATACGCCTCGCCGCAGATTCCTCATATGTTCCAACCTCTTCATCTCAGAGTACCACTTCCACTCTAAGTCTTCTTTTCTGGATGGATTCCAATCTCTGTCGTTCTCTACACTTTTTACGCTCTACAGCTCCCTCTAGCTCCGTGGAAGCCATTCTCTGATGTCTTAACAGATGTCCTACCTTAGTGTCCCTTCCTCCTGTCAGTGTTTCCCACATATTCCTTTCCTCGCCGATTCTGCGCATAATCTCCTCATCACTTACTTTATCAGTCCACCTAATTTTCAACATTCACCTGTTGACCATATCCCAAATACTTCGATTCTCTAAATGTCCCTCTTTTTCCACAGGCCATGCTTCACTACCATACAGTGCTGTGCTCCGAACGTACGTTCTCACAAATTTCTTCGTCAAATTAAGGCCTATGTTACATACTAGTAGACTTCTCTTGGTCACTAATGCCGTTTTTACTAGTACAAGTCTGCTTTTGATGTTCTTCTTGCTACGCCATCTCCTTCGTGATCATCAATCCTGATGTTAAGTTTCTCGCTCTTCTTATTTCCGCTATTTCAAATTACCTTCTTCGATTTCTTCTCAGTCCATGTTCTGTACGTATTTGACTGCTCACTCCATTCAGCAGATCCTGTAATTTTCCTTCAGTTTCACTCAGTATAGCAATGTCATCAGCGAATCGTATTATTGATATCCTTTCACCTTGAATTCTAATTCCACTCCGGAACCTTTCTTTTACTTTCCTCCTTGCTTCTTCGATGTATAGATTGAACAGTAGGGGCAAAAGAATACATCCCTGCCTTACACCCTTTTTAACCCGACCACTTCCTTCTTGGTCTTACATTCTTATTACTCTCTCTTGGCTCTTGTGTATGATGAATATTATCTGTCTCTCCCTATAGTTTACCCCTACTTTCCTCAGAATTCCTAACATCTTGCTTGATTTGATACTGTCGAACGCTTTCGTTACATCTCGTTACAAAAGATATTAAAGTGCCTTCCCCTCCACTCGCAATCGTAATCTCCAATCTTAAAACCACACATCACTTCCTTCCCCGTTCATCTTCTCAATGATTTGATGTTGCCTTCCGCAAATTGCTCTCCAGTGTTACCCCCGTCTCAGAGCACCACTTACAGTCACCATGGCCGGCCGCGGTGGTCTAGCGGTTCTGCCGCTGCAGTCCGGAACCGCGGGACTGCTACGGTCGCAGTTTCGAATCCTGCCTCGGGCATGGGTGTGTGTGATGTCCTTAGGTTAGTTAGGTTTAAGTAGTGCTAAGTTCTAGGGGACTTATGACCTAAGATGTTGAGTCCCATAGTGCTAAGAGCCATTTGCCATACAGTCAACGTCCTCACTTGCTTGCTGGACATATCCCAATCCCTGTCTTTCACTCCACTTCCTACATTGTACGGCTTCCTCTGATATCATGGAGGTTATTCCTGGTAGATTTAATATGTGTTCTGTCAACACGATTCTTCTTTATATGAAGACGGTATCTTTTTTCGGAAATGCCCGAAAGAAAAGATACAATCGGTGACCATGCAGCTCTCTTAGAATGAAATGATAATTAAATGAAAACTCTGATCTGTCGACAGGCGTTGATATACATCAACGGGAGGATTGAAAACGTGTGCGCTGACCGGGATTCGAACCTAGTATCTCCTGCTTACATGGCAGACGCTCTATCAATCTGAGCCACCGAGGGCAGGAAGTATAGTACGACTGTAGGGGTTTATCCCTTGCACACTCCCTGTGAAACCCACATTCCAAACTTAATGTCCACACACTACATTCGTAGTGCCCCTGCCCATTACACTCATTACTCGCGGCAGACAATCTTACCGAGTCCCGTAAGAGTTCGGGCAACGCGTGTGAATCCCGCACAGACGAAGAAGGTCAATAGGCGGTTAGTCTTAACTATATGAAGATGGTGTCTGTTCTTTCGGACTAACCAGCCATTGACCTCCTTCTGTGCGGGCTCCACACGCATTGCCCCAACTCTTACGGGATTCGGTAAGATTGTCTGCAGCGAGTAATGAGTGTAATGGACAGGGGCACTGCGAATGAAGTGTGTGGACATAAAGTTGGTAATGTGGGTCTCACGGGGAGAGTGCAAGGGATAAATCCCTGCAGTCACACTATCCTCTGTGCCCTCGCTAGCTCAGCTGGATAGAGCGTCTGCCATGTATACAGGAGATCCCGGGTTCGAGTTCCGGTCGGGGAACATATTTTCGACCGTCCCCGTTGATGTGTATCAACGCCTGTCGACAGCTTAGGTTCTTGATGTAATTATCATTTCAAACGATTCTCCTTACTGTCAATGTTTTCCGCACGTTCCTCCATTCATCATTTCTTCAGAAAAACTCCTCATATCTTATTTTATCAGACCACATAATTTTCAACATCCTTGTATAGCACCTCTTGTCGAACGGTTCGATTCCGTTCAAAATGGTTCAAAGGGCTCTGAGCACTATGGGAATTAACAGCTGAGGTCATCAGTCCCCTAGAACTTAGAACTACTTGAACCTAACTAACCCAAGGACATCACACACATCCATGCCCGAGGCAGGATTCGAACCTGCGACCGTAGCGGTCGCGCGGTTCCAGACTGAAACGCCTAGAACCGCTCGGCCATACGGCCGGCTTCGATTCTGTTCTTTTCCATTTTTCCCATGGTAAATGTTTCACTTTGAGACTGTGCTATATCGTCCAGCTCGTCCATGTCGGAATATTTGTTAAATTTTCTAAAAGTTTATTGCTTAGCGTTACCGTAGTGTATGCGTTATACAGGGTCCAGTAACATTAACGTGACCACCGTCTATGTTCGTTGTCAACGTGCAATAACCACTCATAGGCGGTAAGGAGGCAAGTGGCTGCACTACCAGTAGATTGGCCGGCCGCGGTGGCCGTGCGGTTCTAGGTGCTTCAGTCCGGAACCGCAGGACTGATACGGTCGCCGGTTCGAATCCTGCCTTGGGTATGGATGTGTGTGATGTCCTTAGGTTAGTTAGGTTTAAGTACTTCTAAGTTCTAGGGGACTGATGACCTAAGATGTTAAGTCCCATAGTGCTCAGAGCCATTTGCACCATTTTTTAACCAGTAGATTGTATACAAAGTATGTTGTGGGATTGCGGGAGGGGGAAACGCGAATAACAGTGCAGTCGTTGTCGTTATGCGGAAACGGAGCCATTTATCTGATGCCCACAACAGCACGACCAATGGCTTTTGCGACAAGAGTGCAAGCATTTCGAAAACGGAAAAGTTTATAAACCGTTCACATGCCAGCGTGTTTAAAGTACGCCGTGCATGGCAAACTAGCTCTACCCAAAACCCGAGGTAATTTTAGTGCACCACAGGCCATAAATGACATATTTATGTGATTCCATCTTTTGAAGGATGCACGTCTATCGAGAAGAAGTCAAACGGAAACCTATTGAATATATTCGTCCCTGTAACAGCGCAAATGTTTAGATGACTTATGTAGCTAGTTGTATAGGGGCCTGAAGATCGTAGCAACGAGACACCGAAACTGGTAAGTAAATAAAATTATTGAATAATATTACGGCTGTTGGTCTGTCTTCTTGATAAAAATGACAGGGGTGAATGACGGTTACGGATATTGTAGCTGCGAAGAGACGTGCAAGTGTAAGCAATTGACCACAACTTTGAACTAAGGGGCTTCCGACAGCGTCTCCTCAACGAGCGTTCAGCGGAAGTTGCTGCGTTCGTGCCTCCGCAGCAGGCGGCTGGTACGTGCACCCAAGTCAACTGCTGTTCATCGGCGACGAAAGATGTAATTTTCACGTCAGCTGGATGTCGACTGAGCAACGACAGGTGGTTCTAAGCACGTTTGTGCTCCACAGGGCAGCTGGGCTTTGGTGCATACGGCCCTACAACAATCGTCGGAAGGATCTAGGCCGGAGGAAGGACTGTTCTGGTCTGGGGAACGTTTTCGTGGCATTCCCTGAGTGATCTCGTCATTCTGCAAGGCACAATGGATCAACAGAGGTCCAGCCCTTCATGTTTTTTCTCAGCAGTATGACATCTACTTGCAACATCTCAGAAAGCTTGCGGTGGACATGCGTGATTCGAAGAGCACCAAGATGAGTTTGCCGTACTCCCCTGGCCACCAAGCTCTTCGGATTCATGCCCTTCCTTTGGTCCCACCTCGGACGGGCTGTTCGTGCCACGTATCCTCAACAGCGAAACCTAGCGCAGCTAGCCATGGCACTGGTCGGCATGGCTCCATGTCCCTGTCGATACCTTCCAGAACCTCACTGACTCAGTTCCTGCACGTCCACCCTGAAAAGGGTTATTCAGCCATTAATGTGACTGGGCCATGTATTACTGCCGCTACCGCTGGTTTAGCCATGTCCAGCAGGCATAAGTAATCTTTTGCCACTGAAATGCATTTTCAGTTTCGATTGTTGTTCTGATTCGTGTGCGCCCTTCGCATAGCACAGTAACAGTTAAGAGTCTATCGTTGTTGGTCGGCCGCGCATGTGTGTTCAGAAGTAACAGCGTAACGGTATCTATTACTTGTGAGGTCAGATGAAAAGAAAACTACCCTGGCAGCGTAAGCTGCTTTTAATTTACCTGTTAATAGGGGGGGGGGGGGCGGCGGGCACATAAATGAACTATCCTGATAGGGTAACCCAATTGTAAGCTACCTGTCATTTGGAAAAGGTTTGCACAACGGAATTTTCAAAAGAACAGATGCTTCGTATGTACGAGTAAGTATGGCTGGTGGTCCTGGTTAATCCATAATTATCCAAGTAACACCAAAAGGAATTCATTTGTTGCACTTTCATCTTACAAGAATATGCATCGAACGAGAAAGATGTACATATCGAATTTTAGCTTTCAGAGCTAATAAGATGCTGATTTTAGCAAAAAAAAAATTAAAATAATAATAATAATATTATTATAATAATAATAATTTGTAATAATAATAATTAATGTTTGAAACTTCCTGGCAGATTAAAACTGTGTGCCCGACCGAGACTCGAACTCGGGACCTTTGCCTTTCGCGGGCAAGTGCTCTACCAACTGAGCTACCGAAGTACGACTCACGCCCGGTACTCACAGCTTTACTTCTGCCAGTACCTCGCCTCCTACCTTCCAAACTTTACAGAAGCTCTCCTGCGAACCTTGCAGAACTAGCACTCCTGAAAGAAAGGATATTGCGGAGACATGGCTTAGCCACAGCCTGGGGGATGTTTCCAGAATGAAATTTTCACTCTGCAGCGGAGTGTGCGCTGATATGAAACTTCCTGGCAGATTAAAACTGTGTGCCCGACCGAGACTCGAACTCGGGACCTTTGCCTTTCGCGGGCAAGTGCTCTACCAACTGAGCTACCGAAGCACGACCCACGCCCGGTACTCACAGCTATACTTCTGCCAGTACCTCGCCTCCTACCTTCCAAATTTACAGAAGCTCTCCTGCGAACCTTGCAGAACTAGCACTCCTGAAAGAAAGGATATTGCGGAGACATGGCTTAGCCACAGCCTGGGGGATGTTTCCAGAATGAAATTTTCACTCTGCAGCGGAGTGTGCGCTGATATGAAACTTCCTGGCAGATTAAAACTGTGTGCCCGACCGAGACTCGAACTCGGGACCTTTGCCTTTCGCGGGCAAGTGCTCTACCAACTGAGCTACCGAAGCACGACTCACGCCCGGTACTCACAGCTTTACTTCTGCCAGTACCTCGCCTCCTACCTTCCAAACTTTACAGAAGCTCTCCTGCGAACCTTGCAGAACTAGCACTCCTGAAAGAAAGGATATTGCGGAGACATGGCTTAGCCACAGCCTGGGGGATGTTTCCAGAATGAAATTTTCACTCTGCAGCGGAGTGTGCGCTGATATGAAACTTCCTGGCAGATTAAAACTGTGTGCCCGACCGAGACTCGAACTCGGGACCTTTGCCTTTCGCGGGCAAGTGCTCTACCAACTGAGCTACCGAAGCACGACTCACGCCCGGTACTCACAGCTTTACTTCTGCCAGTACCTCGCCTCCTACCTTCCACTTGCCCGCGAAAGGCAAAGGTCCCGCGTTCGAGTCTCGGTCGGGCACACAGTTTTAATCTGCCAGGAAGTTTCATATCAGCGCACACTCCGCTGCAGAGTGAAAATTTCATTCTGGAAACATCCCCCAGGCTGTGGCTAAGCCATGTCTCCGCAATATCCTTTCTTTCAGGAGTTCTAGTTCTGCAAGGTTCGCAGGAGAGCTTCTGTAAAGTTTGGAAGGTAGGAGGCGAGGTACTGGCAGAAGTAAAGCTGTGAGTACCGGGCGTGAGTCGTGCTTCGGTAGCTCAGTTGGTAGAGCACTTGCCCGCGAAAGGCAAAGGTCCCGAGTTCGAGTCTCGGTCGGGCACACAGTTTTAATCTGCCAGGAAGTTTCATATCAGCGCACACTCCGCTACAGAGTGAAAATTTCATTCTGGAAACGTCCCCCAGGCTGTGGCTAAGCCATGTCTCCGCAATATCCTTTCTTTCAGGAGTGCTAGTTCTGCAAGGTTCGCAGGAGAGCTTCTGTAAAGTTTGGAAGGTAGGAGGCGAGGTACTGGCAGAAGTAAAGCTGTGAGTACCGGGCGTGAGTCGTGCTTCGGTAGCTCAGTTGGTAGAGCACTTGCCCGCGAAAGGCAAAGGTCCCGAGTTCGAGTCTCGGTCGGGCACACAGTTTTAATCTGCCAGGAAGTTTCATATCAGCGCACACTCCGCTGCAGAGTGAAAATTTCATTCTGGAAACATCCCCCAGGCTGTGGCTAAGCCATGTCTCCGCAATATCCTTTCTTTCAGGAGTGCTAGTTCTGCAAGGTTCGCAGGAGAGCTTCTGTAAAGTTTGGAAGGTAGGAGGCGAGGTACTGGCAGAAGTAAAGCTGTGAGTACCGGGCGTGAGTCGTACTTCGGTAGCTCAGTTGGTAGAGCACTTGCCCGCGAAAGGCAAAGGTCCCGAGTTCGAGTCACGGTCGGGCACACAGTTTCAATCTGCCAGGAAGTTTCATATCAGCGCACACTCCGCTGCAGAGTGAAAATTTCATTCTATAATTATTGTTTGTTTGGTTGGGTAAGTAATTGAGAGATTAAAATTTACGCCGTGAATTTATCGAGCTTCGCACATCCGAAGATGTACGGAACGTAGCGAGGCCTCATTATATATTTCTTGTAGACAAAGTCTAATATCTGACCTGAGCTTCAATCATGAAAATGGAGTGACTAAAACTACTAAAACAAAGAAAAGCATACGATTAAATAAAACATATATTCATTTTAACATATACATTACGATATAACTGACACTTATGTAAAATTATATGGAAATAATTGCAGATCATTCACAAATGAGAGCGACTTATTAATTCTGCACCTCTTTCCTGCTAATAAACATCAATATGGCTAACTGTGGAGCCGCACAAAATATTAAGTCCTTCCAGGACAACGAATGACATGAGAGTGTATTGGTGCCCACTGGCTGTGACAAGAGAGCAGTGTTAATTGCTTTATTTTGCATTCTCTTGTCTTAAAAAATCGATACATATAATCTAAGTTAACTGAATTAAATATTGTCTGTGCTCGAGTGCAAATGGTTCCTTAAATGATGAAGCATTAAATTGCGTCAGTCACTCACAAGGTACTGGGAAATATCGCATAAAACAGGCATTACTGCCTGAGTTTCGACCGAATCAACTTTAAATGACGTGATAGAAATAAACGTTTTACCCATGATACAAGGAGAGGTGCTATTCAGACAGCACATTAATTAATGCTTGCCCTGGGCAAGGTAACGAGCGAGAGGTGGTAACACCAAATACACTCAAATAAGAATCAACTAGCAAATGGCAAAAGGTTTGAAATAAAAAAATGTAAGAATAATGACTACGGCATCAAGGAAACTCTGACGTTATAGTGACGTTCCTATAGAGCAGATGATACGAGTTACTGTTAAATACAAACACGGAAGCGAGAACGCTTAACCAGTCTTCACAACACCATACTCGATTCCTAGAAGAACTTCTTGTCTCTGTAATTATGACTTCCCACTGAAAAGAGGTCCACCATAATCCACGTTCAGCCAATGAAAGCTCGTGGCCGTTCGTTAGCCTTTCAGAGAATGGGAAATTTTCCACCCGAATCCCACTCTATCCTTCTATATCCGTGAGAAAAATCCACGCCATTATATTACCCGCCAATCAGAACTCTAGGATCGTTGTTAGCCTATGAGACAAGAGCAGACGGTAGCACCCTCTTCGTTTGCGAGTTTCTTTTTTTATCTTGATGAGGGTAATATTATCACGAGAAAGAGCGTGCGTTTACAGGGTACACAGGAAATTGCTGCGGCTGACGTCACATACTCGACCGCAGGGGTCACCCTCGTCCATTAAGGGAGGATGTAATGGATTTTAGTCCAAACAATTGATTTTTCAAAAATATTATTTTCTTGATCTACACAATTTAATCTATGTTGTGTGTGAATTTTATCGTGATAGCAGCTTTAGAAATGTCTTTAAACTGTTGTACTGATTGCACTGGCGACCACTCCCACTTTTGACGACATTTGGGAAACTGCTAGCTTCAGAGGAATTTTTGCCAGTGTGATATCATTGGCTGACATCTATATCTCTGGCTCACATCTACGTCTTTGCCTGAAAACTTTATTGCATGCGGTTTATCTACGTTTTGATAATACTAACACATATTAGTAGGTGGAAGGTTGAAATCGCAGACCATTATGTGGAAGTCAAGATTGGTGCATAATGGGTGGTGGTAAAACTGTGTTTAGGAAACGGAGGTTTAATGGAAATCGGTTTACCAGCAAAAAAGAGGAAGCAGCTCGAAATGGAGAACATAATCTCTCAACTTCAGCATCGAAACCTGGGACAGGAGAAATGTATAGGTGCGTAAATAATGTTGATATGGTTTCCACTGGATTCAGACTTTTTGATTTAGGGTTTCCCTGCCAGGCTATGCAGTTCTCATGTTCATGTGTTAGCTGTAAAAATACGGAACGCATGATTGTTACTGAAGAAAGAAGAGTGGGAATAGCGTGTGATTTTAAGTTAGTTTGTAATTCGTGTGGCTATGAATTTTTGTTTTCCTCCTCCAAGAAAATTGTCACTGGTACCTATGAAAGCAATTTTAGGTTAGCATATGCTCTGAAGTGCCTTGAACAGGGCAGGGAACGAGGTAATGTATGGTGTGGTTTCCTGAACATGCCTCCACCTTGCGAATGGTTTGAAAAAAAGAAATAAAGAAATGTCTGATGTCGTATGCGATACTGCCAATGTTTCTATGAAGAAAGCAGGGGAGGAGTTGGTGGAAATAAACCAAAGAGAAATAGATCCTGGGGTAGATACTCATGACAGTGAATCTCCTACAAATGTTACTAGCCTGTGTATGTGTGTCTGTAGACGAGACTTCGATGAAAGGGGGTCACACATCTCAGCATGGAATTGCATTTGTTATTGGTATTGTCCAGTGGCGGACTCAGAAAACCTCATGGAGGAGGTGCTAAAGATATCCAGAGCCACCTTTACTTGACTGCAATAAAAAATAATATAGTCACCTGCAAATATTAACAAAGTTTTATTTAAACTGATTATACACATATACAAGACAATGACGCGGACACGCTTGCTACATGGGAAAGTACAACTATTCGATAACTCGATTCAGTCGAGTCGACTGACGAAAGAAACGAACGAATAGCGTGCAGGCTGACTGGCGGGGGTGGTAATGTGGTCGACTCCGCAAGGGGCTGGGGGGGGGGGGGGGGGGGGGAGCGCCCCGCGCGCAACCCATATGTATCCGCCGCTGGTATAGACTCGGATAAAGTTTTAGATGTAGAAATTATACCTAATACTGCCACCACTGTGCAACAAGGAAAATGTCCAACAATGAAGACAGTGAGAAACTGAGGCAAGGAAAGCATGCAGTGGCATGCTCTAAAAATTATAGTGGCTCAAGTGAGGGCATGAAGGCTGCTGCAGTCCTGAGGATGTTCTCTAGAGGACCAGTATAGTGTTAGATGTACTAAATACCTTGGTGATGGGGACTCCTCTTCGTTCAAACATGTAACGGATAAAAATCCGTATAATACACAATACAAAAGTTGGAATGCTTGGCCACATTCAAAAGAGGATTGATGCAGGCTTCATCGCTTTCTGTAAGAGAAGAAAGGTGAAGTACTTGAAGATGGGAAACCGCTAGGAGGAAAAGGCAGGCTTACTTTGAAAGAAATTGATTCTCTCCAGCTATTTTATGGGAGAGCTATCAGGAAAAACACACAGAATTTAGAGGCAATGAGGCGTGCTGTGTGGGCAATTTTTTTTCACAACTATCCACTGACCAAACTCCAACGCACAGTCTGTGTCCTAAAGACGATTGGTGTAAGTTCAGCAACAGAAATGAGATGTATTCGCACAAAGACTCATTGCCAGGACCTGCTATGAATGCAGTTAAGCCCACATGCAGGTTTCTTGCAAACCCTGATTTATTGAGGAAGTGTCTTCACGGAAAGACACAAAATGCAGACGAAAGCCTCAATAATTTTGAGTAAGTGCTCAAAAATGACAATCTGTGGACTTGAAGTACTCAAAATAGGTGTCTATGATGCACATTATTACAGATCCTGGTGTGTTTACAACAAAAGCATTTTACACCATCGACGAAAGCAGAGTCAAGAAAGCTAACATACCAGTGTCCTACCTGCAAATACTGGCCAGGCAGATTCGAAGAGGAGAGAAGAGAAACCTGGAAGGTGAGGAGTACCAGTACGGAGAATTATAAAATTGAGGTACATGTAGAAGTACGAGAAGGAAATCTTTGAACCTCATTTCCGTGTTCTACAGTTTTTACGTTATTAGAAGCCTTTTCTCAAAAAGTATGTGCGCTAACGCTATGAAATTTTCAGCAACTGTTTGCAACGTATTGCTGTCTCACTGGAACTAAAAAATACGAGATCCTGCAATTACATTCTGATTTTTATATGATTCTGGACGTGCAAAATCAAAAACTCTGTTAGTGATACAATTTGTATCATAAATTAATGACTGTAATTCGATGGTCTTATCGTCTTCAGGACACTACAATAAAATTTTCAGCTTAATTGCATGATTAGAAATTGAGTTACGGCTTTTTATAAAAACGACAATAAAAATTAAAAATTCAAATTTCTGGCAAAATATTATTCCTGAATATTTTATTATATTTTTGCATTGAAGCAAGATTTGTACATTAATAAATATGGCTGTAATGATTTTTTAAAAAATATTTACCGTTACATCTCCCCTTAAGAAGCTGAGATAACTTATATGTGCTTAGGTTTACAATGAAATAACTGGCTGAAATGAATCTTAAACGACGGTGTATCAATTCAAGGGGATCTCTCACTCAAAGTTCAATAGTGAGACATATTACTGCGTCCTCCTAAGTTCAGTTTATTAATTTATCTGTATAATATTGTAGGACTGAAATGCCACGTTAACTGGCTTGGGAAAGAGTATGGAATGAGGGGTCGTGTCATGAAAACCAGAAGAATACGGAGATACACCTCCTTCCGAGAGTTTTATCACCCTTGCAAACGCGTAGTTAGTGGCAAAGCAATTAAAAAGTCAGGTACGTAGAAAGACATGAGAGGAATCTGACGGAGTCCTCTCACCAGATTAACTTGAATTATTATCGACGCATTCTAATGGTCTCCAACGTTCAGTGTTGCATTGTGGAACACAGGACGCGAATGTAACATTTCTGTAATAAATCGTACGTTCTGCCACCCGCCACACCTGTTTTCAATTTAACCTGTCATAGCCCACTTCCTAAAGTTATCAGCAAAAGGAATCGTATGGTGGGTTCAAAATGGCTCTGAGCACTATGGGACTAAACTTCTGAGGTCATCAGTCCCCTAGAACTTAGAACTACTTAAACCTAACTAAGCTAAGGACATCACACACATCCATGCCCGAGGCAGGATTCGAACCTGCGACCGTAGCGGTCGCGCGGTTCCAGACTGTAGCGCCTAGAACCGCTCGACCACTCCGGCCGGCTCGTATGGTGGGACTGCGTGAGAATGACATCGGTTTCAATCGGACGAGGAGGTGCAAGAATGGGTAAGATTGCAGATCCGTCGGCGGTCGACCACGTCCTACGAAACAGGAATTGATCGTCTCGTCTCGCAGTAGGATAAACGTGTGGCGATTTCATGGTCCTGTCGTGATAATGATGTTCGGTTTTCGTTTGGCTACCCCTTAAGATTTCTTTCCAAGGTAGCAGAATTCTTTCCCTTCGACGACCTCGTGATCCCCAGTCTGTATGTTAAGTTTATCGCTAATCACATATGCTATTCCTCATTGCTTTCGTCGTTCTTTGGTTTACTCTCAGTCCATAATGTATTGATTAACCTACTATTTTAATTCATCAATCCTTGCAATTCATTCTCACTTTGACTAAGCATAGCAATTAACATAATTTCATCTCAGTCTTGAACATGTCTAGCGTTACTACAGCGATGTATAGACTGAATAGCAGCACTTCGGCGTAGTCTTACATTATTTTTCCTTCTCGATTCATATATATATATATATATATATATATATATATATATATATATATATATATATATATATATATATATATATTGTGTATTAGTCGTGTCTCCCTTTAGCTTAGGCTTATTTTACACAGATCTGCGAACATGTTTCACCATTCTACAACATCGAACGCCATTTCAACGTTGACATATACTATGAACTATCTTGATTTTATTAGCTATTGCTGTTATTATCCACCTCAACGTCTGAACTGCCTCCGAGGTGTTATTATCCTACCGAAACTCAAACTAGTCGTCATCTAAGGAATCCTCAATTTTCTTATCCATTGTTCTGTATATTATTCTTGTTACCAACTAGAATGAATGAGGTGTTAAGCTGATGCTGCTGGAGTCCTCCGACGTACATTCCCTCTCCGACTTCAGCATTGTGTGTACGTCATTTTCTGAAAGTCTGACGGAATGTCTTCAGCCTACGACTTGCATATTAAATAAACACACTTGGAAAAAAAATCATACTGTACATATGACATGCCGCACATCATAAGACAATTGTAAGAAAGATCCGTAAAATCTGCTTTTGGATAGGATGCGCCTTAAGTGACCACATCTTTTTCTTCTTTTCTCTCCTGAGATATTTCGCTGAAATTCAGTATCATCAGTGGGATTTTTTATTTTCGTTGTGTTATGTCTGTTATTCTTTCGCAGTTTGTCGTCTGTAACTATAGAGAATTCTGTAAGAAGTGACAGAGTGGATGTTTAAAAGAGCTTTTCACAGTGAAGATAGTGGGGGAAACTTTTGACAGTAGGTGAAGAAATTTTGCATACACAAACACAAGCACATACAGACAGTGAATCTCTCACACGGAATCAAATAATGTTAACCTTCTAAGTAGGCTGTTTAGGTTTTTATGTTGGTAACGCCATGTAGCCCTCTGTATGAAAATCACTGGCTGTGCTGTGTGCAGTCTGTGGCTGGTTTGCGTTGTTGTTTGCTATCGTAGTGTTGGGCAGCTGGATGTGAACAACGCTTACCGTTGCGCAGTTGGAGGTGAACCGCCAGCAGCAGTGCTGGATGTGGGGAGAGAGATGGCGGAGTTTTGAGAGCGGATGATCTGGACGTGTGTCCATCAGAGACAGTAAATTTGTAAGACTGGATGTCATGAAGTTATATATATATATATATAATGACTTTTAAACACTATTAAGGTAAATACATTGTTTGTTCTCTATCAAAATCTTTCATTTGCTAAGTATGCCTAACAGTAGTTAGTGCCTTCAGTAGTTAGAATCTTTTATTTAACTGGCAGTATTGGCGCTCGCTGTATTTAAGTAGTTCGAGTAACGAAGATTTTTGTGAGGTAAGTGATTCATGAACGATGTAGGTTATTGTTAGTCAGGGCCATTCTTTTGTAGGGATTATTGAAAGTCAGATAGCGTTGCGCTAAAAATATTGTGTCCATTTAGTGTTGATCAGAATAAGTAAAGAGCGAAATGTCTGAGTACGTTTAGTTCTGCTCAGATTTTTGAAAATCAAATAATGTAAGAGGTTTATCAGCACAGTCATTCATAAATTTTCCAAACAGTGCGTTTCACCCTCAATGGTCTACCGTTACCAGTCGTAAATTTCCGATGAGTATAATTTCTGTATGAATTTATCTGAGGTTCCAGGTGACAAACCGTGAAAAAAAAGAAAAACAGATATGACGCAAAATACAGAGAGCCACAAAAACTACAGCATATGTTAACAAAGTGCATATATCTGGTTTTAAAATTTGTGACTACTTTTCTTACAAACTGAAACTGTAAATATGCAAATAGTTAAGAGCAATTTCTCTGTTGTTTAATGAAAGAAAATAAAGATCATTGATGATACTCTAACGTCGGCGTTAGATGTATGTGTAGAAACGTAGAAAAAAATTTTAGTTGCTCAAGATAGAACCTATCCAAAAATAAATTCATTTACAAACAAACACGGACACAAGCGAGAACTTCAACATCAAAATGAAAATAACAAACTTGTTAAGTTGGCAACATTACGCACATGAAAACTCACAGAAACACGTTTTGCCACGTGAATGTTCATAAAGACTAGTGCAGCTATATTTCGATGTATTTTACGGAAAATAAATGTCTTCTGCTGCAAATCAACATGACATTATGCCAAAACCATTAGTGCCATTAGCAGTAACGTGCAGTAACACATCCAGATATTAGCAGAAACTGGAAACACTGTAAATAAAAGTCACACGTCAATATCTGTAGTAACAAATTGTTTTAAACCCAGAAAGCGAACCAAAATAGTAAAAATGTTTTATTCCAGAACTGTTACTCTGTTTTAAATCAATATAGCAAAGCTTATGGTGATATAAATAAGCTTTATGTGCCGCACGGGCACGTTTTGGTATCGATAGTTTCCGTTCGTTGTTGGCCTCCCTGGCCGCAATAGCTTCTCGAGCCTGGAGAGGGCAGGTCTGTGGGCCAACATTTCAGCGCTGTGCTGTTGCAGACAGGAGGCGCCCTCAAACTGACGGGTGGTTGAGCGCTGTGTTTGACAGCGGCTGGGGTAAACGCCATGACGTCTCGTCGTGGCCGACGGTACCCTTGGCCCGCTTTTAAGTTGCGTTTTTGGTTACTGCGGTTTCGGTGACATTGAGTGTCGGCTGTGGCCGTGAAGACTGCTCGTTGAAAAAGCTATCTCTGTTCGCCGCACGAAACCTGTCTTGTTCTCGGCGTTGGAATTTGCAAATAGCCTGTGACCACTCTGGTGGCGGGTTGGGTTCCTGTCTGCTAGTTTCATGAACCGTCTGCAGGGGTATATAGTGAATAGCACCCGTTGGTTCCTGATTCTTAGCAAACTCGTCGTAACACCTACTTCGTGGCAGCTCTTAGATTAGCGGTTATCAACTTACGCGAGCGTCCTATTATCATGTGCGTGATTACGACGTGCAGCGCAGTGGGTATTCTAACTCCCCATCCTTTCTTCATTGTGATCTGTAACATCTTCATTCACGAATACTTAAAATGATCTCACTCAAATTACATTTCTGTGAATGTGTTTGCCTAATTTAGTGATGCACGAGCTGCGTGACAGAGTTTGGTAGCACCTATAATAAATGTTTGTTGTTCACTTTGGAACCAGTTGCTTTATGCGCAACGTTAGCCTTTTGCAAGTGTACTAAGAGTGTCGATCTGTGTGTTGTAAATGCAAATTGTTAATAAATGGTTAGTATGTTACAGGATAGCTTGATGTATCTGTTGTTTATATTGCGGGTCCAATCAAAGAGACCTGTGTACGATAAATGCCTTTACTGAGAGTTGTAATATTGTAACTTTAATTTTCTTAGCTGATGTGTAATATTGTTACTTTAATTTTGGTATACTGAAATCGGTGCTAATTGACAATGAAAGTGGGTTAAAAGCCGTGATCTGTCTGGGGACGTTAACCGTGGATTACTGGGCAACTGTTTCATCAGATATTTAGTCTAGGTTTACCAAGCAGACTAACATTAATGATAATCTTTTAATAGTCATACAAAACCGGTAATATATATATATATATATAAAGGATAATTTAAATAAAAAGAAAGAAATCAGTTTATATTTGGAAATTTATTTTAAGATTGTTCATTGAAATTTCAGCGTATTATACGTGAGTTATAACTGAGCTGGTGCCTTATTTACGATTAAAAAAAAATGTGAGATTGTAATTTTACGGAACACATAAAATATGGACCCAAGATTGGGAGACTGGATACAACACTGCATTCATAAAATAACACACGAAGAACATTGAAACATAAGCAAGAAGAAATTAACCACAACCAACAGATTCAGTTTTTACCCAAAGAAATTACGTTCATACCACAATCCTGTCCGTCGTGTAATTACCACACATTGGTATACTAAATTCATATTAACTCTTTGTGAAATCTTCGCAAAAAGAATAGCTGAGGGCTACTTTGATGATTACACCACATGCTTCACGTGGTCAACTTGGTTTACACAAAGCGTACAACTCCACAATAATTTTGATAATTAAAATAAATTAGATCGAAAAGCAATTGACAAAAGAAAAACCTTGAACTGGTTACTAGCGTCTTACTATAAACCTGATGGGTCAAACAGTTATATAAGCACGTGGTAGTGGTCTCGCAAAGTATACCCCACGTGAGCTGAACATAAAGAAAAGTTGCTATATTGAAAATATAGTCAAGACGAGACGTTATAATCACACAAGCATTCGCATTTAAGATTGATCTTAGTTAGAGTTACTGATCAACACGTAGTTCCACTTAACTCACAAAGTAGTAACAAAGCAACTACCGGAAAATAATCTGAACTTCACACGAGAATAATACTGCGCTGCAATTTAAGATAACATCGGATATTTTAGACCTAAACCCGAAATAAAGGTGATTAAATTTTCAGTTAGGCTGAACTTAAGAAATCCATTGTCCTACGGACTTAACAGACACGCGCTTAGCCGGAGATCTTACCACTTCAGACGCTCGCCACGGCCACACTGCAACTGCCCTACTGCCGAGCGTGCTTCCTGAGGGTGGCTCACAAAGACCAACGGAAGTGGCCAGAGGGGCAGCTTCCTATACCAACATGACAACGGACGGACAGGACCATACTAAGGATAGAAACCTCTTTGCTTTTAGGAAGCGTAGCTACCTGTTCCGACGTTGGTCCTACTGTTCTCTAGCAGACAGCCTTGTCTGCTACCCTCAAGCATGCAACTAGAAATACATATGCTCATTCATCCTCTCACACAAAAGGGAAGGGGGATGACAGTATCTTATCATATACAGTATATAAAAGAAAGCGGATGTAGGTTCCGTATGAGACTGTGTGACATGAATTACATATAAGAATTACATATAAACTGTGCTTCAAAGTGTAGTAGTGTGACAGATCGTTCTTGTTTATGTGTAAAAGTAACACGTTCCACTGCTCAGTCTCCTCCCAGATAGTCAGAAACGCCACAGTACATTTAGAAGAGGAATTTATTCCATAAATGGCAGCAGATTTAAGAAATTAAACGTGAAAGGAATCCAACAGAGACCTTTCAGAGTGTCTGTCTCTTTAGTGGCGATCGCCATCCACACTTAAGAAAAAGAAATATCATGGCTATGCAACTCGCACTTGTATCAGACTTCGCATTTAATTTTGTCAAGTTATTCCACTTGCTTGCAACCAGTGGTTTTCCTTCTACGTATCTGCAGTCACGTGATAGTGGATGGCTGATGTTAATGAACTGTTCGCTATTTTCAATATGTTATTGAAACTTGTAATGTGGAGTATGCAGATTAATTTTGTAGACTTTTGATCTGAATAGACCTCTGTGCTAAGCATCATTAAGTTAATATTGTTCTAAAAAAAAAATTCAGTCAGTCTTTCTGAAAGGTATGTAACATCTACCAATAGATGTGTTCTAGGAAATTAATTTAATTAATTCTGGAGGTAGCTGCTGAGATTGTCTTATATCATTTGTTTTAATACATCCGTTTGTGTTTTTAATAAATATGTTAATACATTTGTGACCTAGTATCCTTTCATCCAAAACCACCTTCCTACCACATTGCACTTTAGTTGCGAAGCCAGTTTTTCAGTGCCTTCTGCAACTGTACGGTCACTACTAACGCTATTTTCACACCACACATAAGCTTCACAATCAGCTGTGAGATTTTGGGCAGAGCACACTCAGTAATGCTAGTAACCACTCACTGTCCAATTGAGTTTGCGTATTTAGTTATTAATAAAAAAAGAAAGAAAAACACTTTTATTAAAAAAAACTTTCTGGATCGCATTTAGAGGATTTACGACGGATAACTAGTTTCGGCTCTAAGGAGTCATCGTCAGAGCCAATATCTTGTTTCGAAAGTGACACATCATAATGATTGTAGGTGACCATGATGATTACTAGACGAGTTACTTCCGTAACAAGATATTGGTTCTAATGATGAATTATTAGAGTCGTAAAACGTAGTTTTGTTAAATAGAGCACACGCCCGTTTGATAATGCCAATTTTCATTGAGAGACAACACATTTGAGTCCTAAGATAGCAACATGCACAATCATGCCTGATTATCCTGGTTACTACGCTATATACATGGTGGATGATATACTATAGTGTAATCCATGCAAGATTATTATTTTCTGAAAACTTATGCGGCAGAAGGCACACCTCGATTCATAAGCAAGATACTTGGAAAATGCAGTCAGTCTATGAATGAGACAGCTTACGAATCGCTTGTGGGCACCATCGTAGAATATTGCTCGAGTGTAACGAATCCTCTAACACGGGATTCGGAGCGTGTACGGAGAAGGGCGGCGTGAACGGGCACAGATCAGTTTCGCTCGTGAGAGAGAGTCACGAAAGTCTTTAAAAAAGGTCTTTGGCAGACTCTTGTGGACACACGCAAAATATCCTGCAAAAGCCTACTTACCAAATGTCTAGAACCAATATTAGGTAATGAATATGCAGTTAGACTTCAGCCTGCTCTGTAGTTCCCGTAGGGACCATCAAGGAAGAGTTAGAGTAATTACATCACGCAAGAGGCATTTAAGCTGTTATTCTTCCCGCACTCCATACCTACATCCCGTTCCATCCTAGATGCTCTCCGCCATGCATTTGACAGTGGTGTAGGTAGATTTAGATGTAGACGCTCACTCGTTGTCGTCTGTCTGACTGTCTCTCTCTCTTTCTCTCTCTCTCTTTCTCTCCCTGCAAAGAACATATCCGTTTCTAACACACTATTACACAAGAAATATAATATAAAATGGACTTCACAAAAAACAAATTAAACTGATCATTAAACTGATTAATTTTTTCTTATAGTGAAGAAACTGTAGAAGAGCTGACCATACAGAGGCATAATACAGGCATCAGATAATTATATCAAGTGGACGAATAGTTGAACAGAACGAACGGGGTCTTCAAAAGATATTAGAAATATCAGCAAAAGTGAAATAAGGTTAACGGAACGTAATTGCATTTAATCAAGCGATTCTTAGGAAATTAGAGTGGGGGATGAGATATTACATGTGGTAGATGAGGTTTGATTTTTGGGCCGCAAAGTAGCTGAAGATGGCCTTAGAAGAGGTGATATAAATTCGCTAATGGCAAAAATAAGTATTTCTGAAAAAAATAAATTTGTTACTACTGAATATAAATAAAAAAAGTTAGGAAGAATTTTGTAGCCTTCTACAGAAGTGAGTAGTGGATGACGAACAGTTGAGATAAGAAGGAAACAGAAGATTCGAAAGTACAGTGCTACCGAAGAGGTTTAGACGGGCAGACAGGACAGCTGACGAAGAGAGAACGAATCCAATTTGTATGAAAAACAGTTTATAGCGCAACTTGATTTGAAGAACGGGTTGGCTGGTTAGACACATACTGAGGCAGCAAGAAATCTTAGTTGGGTAAGTGTGTGGGCAAGGGCAAAGCTATAGGGGGAAATAGAGGCTTGAAATAAAGGCTTGAGATTAAGGCTTGAATACAGTAATGAGGTTCAAAAGAATATATTCCAATACCAATGCGGTGGTGAAGGGGCTTGCAAAGAATAGGCCGTCACGGAGAGCTACATGAATCCAGTCTTCGGAGTGAAGTACACAGTAAGTAAAGCAACAGTTTCAGCAGTTATTTAATGAAGGAACTGGTGGAAATAGTAAAAACCATTGCTTCTATGAAGAAACGAGGGAAAAAACAACGTCAAATGAAACAAAACGGTTATTAAAGAGAAAGCCAGTGCAAACTAATATACACTCCTGGAAATTGAAATAAGAACACCGTGAATTCATTGTCCCAGGAAGGGGAAACTTTATTGACACATTCCTGGGGTCAGATACATCACATGATCACACTGACAGAACCACAGGCACATAGACACAGGCAACAGAGCATGCACAATGTCGGCACTAGTACAGTGTATATCCACCTTTCGCAGCAATGCAGGCTGCTATTCTCCCATGGAGACGATCGTAGAGATGCTGGATGTAGTCCTGTGGAACGGCTTGCCATGCCATTTCCACCTGGCGCCTCAGTTGGACCAGCGTTCGTGCTGGACGTGCAGACCGCGTGAGACGACGCTTCATCCAGTCCCAAACATGCTCAATGGGGGACAGATCCGGAGATCTTGCTGGCCAGGGTAGTTGACTTACACCTTCTAGAGCACGTTGGGTGGCACGGGATACATGCGGACGTGCATTGTCCTGTTGGAACAGCAAGTTCCCTTGCCGGTCTAGGAATGGTAGAACGATGGGTTCGATGACGGTTTGGATGTACCGTGCACTATTCAGTGTCCCCTCGACGATCACCAGTGGTGTACGGCCAGTGTAGGAGATCGCTCCCCACACCATGATGCCGGGTGTTGGCCCTGTGTGCCTCGGTCGTATGCAGTCCTGATTGTGGCGCTCACCTGCACGGCGCCAAACACGCATACGACCATCATTGGCACCAAGGCAGAAGCGACTCTCATCGCTGAAGACGACACGTCTCCATTCGTCCCTCCATTCACGCCTGTCGCGACACCACTGGAGGCGGGCTGCACGATGTTGGGGCGTGAGCGGAAGACGGCCTAACGGTGTGCGGGACCGTAGCCCAGCTTCATGGAGACGGTTGCGAATGGTCCTCGCCGATATCCCAGGAGCAACAGTGTCCCTAATTTGCTGGGAAGTGGCGGTGCGGTCCCCTACGGCACTGCGTAGGATCCTACGGTCTTGGCGTGCATCCGTGCGTCGCTGCGGTCCGGTCCCAGGTCGACGGGCACTTGCACCTTCCACCGACCACTGGCGACAACATCGATGTACTGTGGAGACCTCACGCCCCACGTGTTGAGCAATTCGGCGGTACGTCCACCCGACCTCCCGCATGCCCACTATACGCCCTCGCTCAAAGTCCGTCAACTGCACATACGGTTCACGTCCACGCTGTCGCGGCATGCTACCAGTGTTAAAGACTGCGATGGAGCTCCGTATGCCACGGCAAACTGGCTGACACTGACGGCGGCGGTGCACAAATGCTGCGCAGCTAGCGCCATTCGACGGCCAACACCGCGGTTCCTGGTGTGTCCGCTGTGCCGTGCGTGTGATCATTGCTTGTACAGCCCTCTCGCAGTGTCCGGAGCAAGTATGGTGGGTCTGACACACCGGTGTCAATGTGTTCTTTTTTCCATTTCCAGGAGTGTAGTAACATGACAAAGTACGCTCAATTGAATAAAGTTGTTCCTGAATTCCTTTAAGAGAATATGAATTCGACACAATAAAATTGTTGTAGTACAATATGAGTGCTGAAGAAAAGAACACATTAACATACGATAGGAAGAAGTTTAACAGATAGCGGACGGCACAGCAACTAGCAACAGAGAATAAACCTTTCTAACAATCGAATTAATCTATAAATCTTATTATTATTTATTTTTCTGTCTCAGTAACACTTAAATTTTCATTTGGCGCAACAGAGGAATGGCTAACATAGCAAATGACGAAAATGCAGACATTTGGGAATTATTGTCAAACAAGGTACGTAAGTCCATTCGAGTTGTGGGGAACGGAAAAACACCTAGAGATGATGGGTCTACAACTGAAATTATTAAATTTACTGGAAAAGTAATACAAAAGGAATTTGCAAGGCTGTGTATTGAACACCTTCATAGGAAGACAATTCTTGGAAACTAGAGAAACGAGGTATTTTATGTATAAGAGCCACTCTATGCCTCTGAGTGCCACCTGATGAATCGAAAGGGCCCACTTGGGAAACTAGAACTTAAAAAGTGGAAGATCCTGAGGAGTATACTAGGACCCATAAGGGAGGAAGACGGTATCTTCAGAACCAGGCACAATAACGAGCTCTACGAAGATCAGGAAGACATAGTCACATGTATGAGGAAAAAGGCGACTTACCTCCTATGGGCACATGGCCCACCTAAATCACTCCAGGTTCACCAATAGGATCCTCACAGTGACAAGTAGGGGAAAGGCGTCCAAAGCCAAGTGGATCACGTCTGGTAAATCAGACATAGAGGACCACAGATACCATTAAAGAACACCGAGAACCGAACTCAATGCCGGCAGACCATCATGCAGGGAGTCTTCCCACTGTCTCTCACAAGCGAGAAGTGTACAGCCACCACCAGAAGTAAGTGGACAGACGAGAGGAAGTAGGCCCACAGCCAGAATATGAAGGCATACTGGGCCCAACGAAAAGCAGAAGACCCTAGCTGAGAGCTAAGACGAGCCCCGTGGTCCCTAGTAGGCCGAAACGAAATGAAAAAAAGGAGGCAGAAAAGATACAAAATACTACTCTCGGTAAAGTATAAAATTATCATCAACCACTTAAAAAGACGTCGAATGGAGTTCCTTTAGAACTGGAAAGTGTAAAAAACATTACAGCTGCTACTATGCATAGATATCAAAAAACGTTTAAGTATGTTTCAGTGGGATCAACACTGACAGAAATTAAAAAAAAAAACTATTCATTCATTCACCCGTGTTGCTACAGTGAAAAAAACGTATGTAAATACTTTATCTGCCAGTAAAACACTCTTCATAGTGAGGAATTCTGATCTGGAGTCGGGCAAGGAGACTTCGTACCACCAACATTGTTTTCACCGGGTCTAGATGAAGCTCTTAAGTAATTAAAACGTAAAAACGACGAAAGGTTGTAAGAAAGACGAAACAGCTCAAAACAATTAATAAAAACAGGTCTTCGGATCCAGATTCCATACCATCTCGGTTGCTTTCATGGTATACTAACAACTAACTCCCCCCTTATCTGTCATACACAACCAACCACTCGTTCGACGAAAGACCTGTACCTTCCGCTGTAATCCATTTAGATCATGGGAGCCTGCTGCATCATCCTCCGGATCGGCAACGCTCCAAATAGCAAGGTGTCGACACACGACAGAAAAAGCCCAGAGCTCAGAAGATGATACGAGATGCCTGTAACGTTGGCATTGTCCACTGTCGCCAAATTTCTCCACAATTCTAACCAGTGCAACTGTGGACGTGTAATACGATGGGAAAGTCGTCAGCCTACACCCCTCGCCTTAATTACATTATATCCCTTCTCTTGGCGCCTCTGTGATGGAGGTCAGAACCACAACATCTAACGTTAAAGTCACGCAGATTTCTTACGAGTGGCTGAAGAAAACGTTTCACACACATCGCCGATCAGAATCGACACGATAACTCGTCAGGAGGAGGCATACAGAAAGTAAGTGAAACCCTATCCCTTGGGGCTTTCATTTATACACATTTAGCAGTTTTCAAAGTTATGTGCAACAGACCGAGGTCCCTGACAATGACACTGCCGACAGCGTCCGAATGGTTCACTCTTTCTGGAGAAAGGGCTGCAGTCTCGTTGAATGTAACGTGATCTCTTAGGAACGCAGCATGACTGCAGTTTTTGCTGTTTTATACAGTCTGGAACCGCTAGAGACCGTCCAAAACCATTCGATGAAATCTAAACGTCATCCGAAGCGGCGAAGAGTATTTAGGATTTTTTCCTGCCCTCTTGTTTCACGCCCTCTCTTGGCGTGATCGCAGGTGTGAGATATTAACATGTGCATGAATAAAATTCCAAGGGTTTCTTTTAACGCCCTGCAGTTTGGCAGCACCCTTGGTTCCCCTAAAAACCATTGTTCAGCGCTTTAAAAAAGTACATCTGTAGAGGAAACCTTTTCCTGATTGCTAGGCACCCTATAGCTGAGTGACGCTAAACTACCGCTCTAGCGCCTGCTCGCAGGCTTGCGGACACTAAAGCCCGTCTCACACGGAGCAAGATTCGCGGCAAGTTTCCTTGCTGGCTCGCGCGATGGCTGCCTTGCGGGCTCCGTCGTCTGCTAGCGGGCTACCTTGCTGGGAACCTTGTAAGATTTCCAGGATGGGTCCGGTGCTATTTTTCTTGCAAGGTTCCCTGCATGCTACCTGCGTTGGCCAATCATGAGACGTTTCGTTTGTGACGTCAGACGCGGAAAGCTTGAGCTGGAAGCCTTTGTTCGTAGTTGCTTTTCTGTTGTTGTGAGGTGCGGTAGGCAGTTATTATTATTATAATTATTAAATAATGGCACCGCAGTGGTCCAAGGAAGCAATTGAAAGTTTGATATGTGCGTATAGGGAAGAACGGTGTCTGTACGCCGTAAAAAGCGCAAATTATTACAATAAACACTTGCGTGCAGAAGCACTCGAAAGAGTTGCAAGTGCCGTGTGTGTTGTTCGACAATACACGACGAGCAAGGAGTGCTACAACAAAATGCACAATCTACGAACTCAATTCAAAGTGGAGCACGCCAAAGTGAAATCAACGATAAGCAGTGGCGCTGGGATGAACGACGTAAGTACAAAACTATGAATTTTGTGTTGAATGTAGAAACCTACTACTTGCAAAAATCGGACACATTTAATACTATTTCCTAGAAGTATCACACTGAATATTCACCCGATTTTTGAAAGCACATAATCTTGAATGATAATGGATTACGATGTAGCTTTCCCACGTACATTTTACTATGTTAATATGAACTTACAATTTTTCAGATATACAAACCATCTTTATGGTATTACGAGAAGTTAATGTTTTTGGCGGATCATTACTTGCCTCGTAAAAGCACAGCCATAGGCCTCACTCAACATTCAATGACTGAGGATAATGAAAGTGAAGAGGTAAGTTACCTATTTACTTAAGACAAAAACTGAATTTCATGGGTCTTAGACACATTACAAATGCAATTAGAATACTGTGCTCCACTGTCGTAGTTATTCATACAAAATCATGTAGTGGGTAGTAGTTTTGTAAAATTACTTTTGAAAATGAGGTTATTCTGTTTGAAGCTATTTAAGAACCATAGTAAACCCTGAAGGGATTATTTTTTAAATTTTTTAACCTTTTAAAAACTGGAGCAAAGTAGCCCTAGTGTGGATTAGGCCTAATTTGCTTGTGGATAGGTGTCAGTTTTCTCTGTGGTTTTGATATGGTTTTATTTCTTCTGTATGATTCCCAGTCTTCATCTGAATTTCCTCATCTGCAATTTGTTATTATGATATGTCTCCATCACTAGAACAATCAAGCACTGCCTGGTTTCTTCCTTCTATCAGGTTGTTTACTAGTACCTTTTACTGATTCAGAAGCATTTTGTGACTTTTTAGCAAATGTTCCATTTGTTATGGATTACTGGAATTCTTTCAGATTTTGTGTGTATTGTAATTTGCATATTGGTGTGCTCTTGGCTTTTGTTTGCATTCATACCCACTGTAATAACACTAATCTAAGCAGTATTCCTTTCAATGTGTTAAGATTCATCCCAAGTTGCTTCAGGTGTGAAAGACAGCAATGAAAATATTGTGGAGCTATTTTGATCAAATTTGTCAGAGGGAAAAAGTTGCCTCAGTTTCCCTGAAATTGGGGCAAAGAACACCCCACACCACCCCCCACTTTTATAATAACAAAATGTAATTTAAATAGAAGTTACCCCTTATGTAGTAACTGTCTCTTACATTATTTACAAAACTTCAGTATGCTCAACTGTTCATTGGTATGTTATGCATTTCATTCAGTTATAGTATTACAATAAATTTCAGAACGTTTTTCAATTTACAGACATGCAGTCTCTCTTCTCAAATTGTGGATGTACAACCATCACCACATCAAAACATCGAAGGCTGTTATAGTCTTGATGTGGATGTGCTGGATGGTGTATGCATTGGGGAACAATGTGAAGAAGCAGCAGCACCAGCAACAACAACAGCATCACCACCACCACCACCACCACCACCACCACCACCACCACCACCACCACCTACCCATGCCACTCAAAGCAGGGATGGAAGAAGAAAGAGGCCTGGTGATGGGTACATGAGTGCTGTTGAGGTAATAGCCAATAAAATATGTGCCACCCAAGGCCGCCAACAACCCTCGGCAGAACTAACAATGGACAGCTGCATGATATTCATTGGTAACCTTGCAAAAGAAATCAAGAGCAATGAAATCAGAATGCAGTTAATAAGAGATCTTGTCAATGTAACAACGGAAGCAAAACTAAAAGATCTACAGATACAAATGCAGGACTCGAGTGAAAGTGAAATTGTTTAAGTGTGTGATTTTCATGATGTACAGAAAATAAATGGTATTTAAAATTATTTACTTTATTCCTTTCTTCCAAGTTCCCTTTAATTTCCACTAACATCTTCGCCAACAATATCTTCATTTGTTGGGCAACATACAGTAAAGAAAGATGCCAGTCATTGAATTACAAAATTGTCATTCCATTACTTCATTGATGTCATTTACTTATAGCCCATCATTCCACTGCCATATGAAATATTGATAAAATAAACGTTTTTTCCCTGCTGTAAGACTTCTATTTATCTCAAACCTGAAATTTTATGAAAGGCTTAAGAGAGAAAATTTAATTGTCTCTGAAAAACAAATTTCAGCCTTTTTTCAGCAATGTTATGACTAGTTACAAATAATTAATCTTCTACTAATGACATAAATTCTATTGAGGTGGATTGATGTAGATTTTTGTATAGTTCTTCTGAGATTTAATTTATACATATGTTTACAATGCTTTGTTGAACTGCTTTGAGAAGTCTGTTTTAAGGGTAACGAGAAACAAATGCGAGAAGTGTTATAAGGTCCTTTGTCCACTTACTCCACTTAACATGAAAATGAAGCTTCAAATTTAAAGGTAATATTTCTGCTAATTGAATCAGAAATCAGTTGTTTAGCAAGATCATTTTTATGATTTATGTGCATATCCTCATGGAGCTGAACAGCAACTTTAACAACAGTAAATGCACTCTCAAACATTTAATGGTAAAAGTCTAATGACAGATGCAAAAAGGGAAAAGTAGATAAAGAAAGCTGTAGTGTTGACTCGTGAAGTTTCTAATAATCCTAATGCTAGCTGTACTACCAACATATTTCATATTAAACCATTTTTTCAGTTTTGAAAGCAATTTTCCAGGAAGGTAAATTAAATGCAATACAAAGAAATCAAAGAAACCTTTGTTCATGAAGTATCAGCATCTTCACAATAAGAAAGTGGTGTTCAAGAATAGCTAGAACAATTATCAATACCAATTTCAAAATTAAACCGCTAATATTGTTACATTCACTGCCATGGGGTTCCACTAGCCGAGGCAGAGCCTTGGCTATTTCTGCTAGTGGCCACATTGCAGTCAACATAAGAGACTGCCAAAGAAACAATATAAGCTATGTCTAGTAAGGAGAATTGTAAAATAGTTCAAAGAGTAAGTAAAACAGTACACTGATGCAGGGAAGAGGACATTTAGTGAAATAGAACTTTCTCATTGTCTGAAAGGAATGAGTAAAGTAAAATCCCTGTAACATAATTATATACTAGCAAACCCAGAAATGCTGGACAATTGTAAAATGTGTGGGAATTGGATACACATCTTTAGCACCCCTCTCTCCCCATCCTTATCTTACCACTGTATGATCCTGAGCCTTGATTGGAATGTCTCAATATGAGTAAGTGCATCCATTGAGATAACTAGTATACAGGGTATTCTAAAGACTTCTCCTACTGAATTTTTGAGGACAATAATTTCAATGACATTTCACAATTTTAATCTGCATAGGAAAAGGATTACAAAGTTTTCTAATCATAACCCACAAGTGCAACTGGCCTCTTTCCTGTAAATATGATTGCTATGATGAAAACTTAGCAGCACATTTTGTATACAATTTGATTATACATAAGTAGGAAGAATTATGATAGGGGAAACAACTTCAATAATGGTAGACATGCCGGACTATGTTGGTTGAAACAGTGTGTGAATAGGTTAAGCTGTACATTTTCACAGCATAGCAATTTCTTTCTTGCAGTAACTTTATGCAGAAAACCTTAAGACATTTATAAAAAAGAGGAAAAATAGCCTATGTCAATATGAATGAGAGTATCAGATAAAAATACAAAACATATTGGTAAAGATCTTGCTATAGACTTTGGTAACACCCCCACCCCCTATCTATCCAGATGTTCATTAGACAGTGTAAAAATTTGAAGCAAATAACCCAAGTACTTTGAGATATTTGGTAACAACATTATGCAGACTTGCCTATGTAGTAGCATAGCTTGCATGAAAGCTTTGCACTCAACTGTACATTTAGATCAGGCTTTTTCATGAGAACAAATTAAAATATGCTGTTTTGAATCCACTCGATAGTAAGGATTTCTAAATCTCTGAGTAGGTAAATTACTTCAAGAGTATCACCCATAAATGCAGTAGTTGAGATATGTAGCCAATCATAGTATGAATTCCAAAAGAAGCATGTACTTATGTGACAAATAATAGCAGCTGGAATCTTGTGATATCTAATGATATAATTGTATTTAAGAAATTGAATACAGTTAAAATATCCTGGGATATTTAAATAATACACAGAGATACAAGTCATCTGCATGATAAGTAATTACAATAGGAATTTAACATGATAGGAAACAGGAGTAAAATAAGCAGTAACATTTTTAACCAATTCTGTTTATGCGTTGTATTTGCCTATTAAATTTAACAACTGTATCAGAGAAATACATAATGTGAATGAAGTCGGCCGTGGCATTTTAGACACATCATCCCGGTATTCACCTTAGCGACAAGGGGAAACCACGAAAACCCAAGTCAGGATGGCTTGATATTTACTTAATAAACAAATAATCCCATAACATATATAATGGCTGCAGTTAGCTCAACACACACACACACACACACACACACACACACACACACAGTAAAAAATGTCTTTTTACATGGCTGCTTTGTTCTGTACACTTTTTAAATATGGACACACGAACTGCAACAGTATTTTCTTCAGAACACTTCACAAGCATTCTTGAACGTGAATCCTATCATGTAGTTGGTGTTTCGGCAGCTGCATCTGGAACAGAAAAACAGAAACGAACAGCAGAAAATCTCTTTCACACAAAAACAGACATCTATTGTCTGAATAGAAATATAGACAATATTCTTGAATACATGCATACGGATTAAGAAAGTTTTATGCAACTGATAAAAAAATGCACATACCTTGTAGCAGACATCTATGACAACATTGAGACCTCATAAATGCCTAAATATATTCTCAGAGTTGTACATAGTTCTCTTAACCATATATTGCTTCATTATTCTCTTTGCAGTTTCAAACATAAATCAAAATTAATAGAAAGTAGGTAATAGTTCTTACATTGCTAAAGGAGGCTGGTGATAGTGTGCCTGAAAACAGGAAGCAAAATTTAAGGCTGTTCAGACCACAAAAATTTTCAGTTTGCCTTCAGTGTAGCATTCCCCTTTCAGTGATGTGAGGAGCTGCCAAAAATGACATGTCCCATCTTGATAAAAGTATTAGATTAGGAATATGCAAGTTGCCGAAGTGGCATCACATCAAAAGAAAGGCACTTTGCCATTGTGCCACACAAGTTATTATTATTATTATTATTATTATTATTAAGTCCTCACGCAGAACAGTAGCAAAGTGGTGTCTTCTAGTTACTGGTATTTCAAATGCAAGGAGTCTAAAAGATCAAGTGGCTTACAAACAGGAGTACAATGAACCAATTTTAACATGTTGTTCTGAGACTACCACCATCATTCTATAAAAAAAGAGGTTATCAAAAAGTAGTAGCAACAAAAATTAATGTGCATGGGTAGCAGCTAATATCTGACTCCATGCAGAAACATTGTTTCACAAAGGTTGGGAATCACTGATACAGTGTTAATGGAAGCGGTTAATAGTAATATGGGATAACATCATCATCCCGACACCGTAAAATACTGTAATCCTGTGCCAATATCTGAAGTGAATGATAGGGGATGAAGACTCAGGACAGAGGTGGGAACAGAAGTATGTCTACCAGTGTGGAGCCAGTTTTCCAAGCAGACTAAAGTTAGAGCACAGTGTAAAGCAGCAAATTTGTGATCCAGAGTTATCACTAAATGCTGTTCCGTGTCCAAAAGTGAACAGTAAAACCACATTTGTATTATAAGTTATCTGGAACAGACAGTACTTAAATCAAAGAACATTGTACAATAGGGGCTAAACAGATGAGCCAATCCAACTGTTAGAATAGTAACCTCATATTTTAGAGGTTGTAGCCGGCCCTATTTGGCCATCCTGATTTATGTTACCCCTCCTCAAGGTTGTGTCAAGGCCACAACCAACCAGCTGTTCTATCCCAAAAGCATACTTATATGTACACATATATGTATATTTACAAACTATGTCTTTCCATTGTATTATGGTGACAAATACCAGATAATTGTTAAATGATCCTTGGATGAATGAATAAATAAATAAGTAAAATAAAAATAAGCATATACATCCAAGTGCTATCAATCAAAAAAAAATATTGTGCAGTACCTTACTACCACAAATACAGTCTTCCAAAACTTAATTTGGGATACATAAATGTTTAGTAGGTCTTTCCATACCTTCTTCATAACCATCCAAGAACAATATTATTTCATAATAGTGGCTCTCTACATGTCCCAGGTAATTAATTGTGGAGCCGTTATACAAAATAAGATAAGATTTTTGCAAGGTCTTGCACAGGTTCCAATCATTGCTTGAGATACATATAAATTTATATTTATCTCTCTCTCTCTCTCTAGATACATATAAATTTATATTTATCTCTCTCTCTCTCTCTCTCTCTCACCTACACACACACACACACACACACACACACACACACACACACACACACACAAAATCACTGTCAATATGCCAAAGGACTGAAAATGAAACAATGAATAAGGTAATGTCTCAGAAACATATTAAACCATTATCTGTTACCTTCCTGAACACACCTTTCCTGCCATGGAACTCTGCCAACAGTATTGAAATACCATGTCAGATGTTGTCTCACTTCTCTGGCACTGGCTGCACTATGATTTGCACCCTGAGTAGCAATGCCAGGAAGACATGGTAATTCATCTACATTTGGAGGGATATATCCTTGAGAGTTTCTGGCAAGTACAAAATTATGTAGCAAGCAACACACTTTTGTAATGAGCTCTACTTTGGAAACAGATAGTGGAATAGTCTGCAGCAAAATTCTGAATTTGTTTGACATTATGCCAAAGGCATTTTCCACAACTCTACGTGCTCTACAAATTCTGTAGTTAAAAATTCTTTTTTCAGGTGTCATGTCACGTTCAGGATATGGTTTCATTAAATTTTCCTTTAACGCAAAAGCATCATCTGCCACAAACATGTAGGGAACACAGATGTCACTACCTGGAAGTGGAGACTTTGGTGGCAAATTTAATGAACCATCCATGAGTTTCATGAACAAGGCACTCTCTCTGAATATTGCACCATCATTCATTCTTCCATTTCTGCCAATGTCCACAAACAAAAATTTATAATTAGCATCTACTAGAGCTAAAAGAACTATGCTGTCGTGACCTTTGTAGTTTCTGAATGATGAACCATCAGAGCGCAGAGGCCTAAACTTGACATGTTTCCCATCAAGTGCTCCAATGCAATGCGGGAATTGCCAGAGGCTGTGGAACCCATCTTCTATTACTCTCCACTCGGCAGGATCACGTGGACACTGCAAATTACATTTTACTTCACAGTCGTGCCGTACCAAGTAGAAAATCGTAGCAAATACTTATAGCATTTATCTTGAGCTTACCTGTATAGCATTATCTCCTAACACGCTTGCTATGGCCGTCAAAGTCTCTGGTATCATACGGGAGAGCGTGTTGTTCGCTATTCGTGTAGAATAGGCCAAATCTTTGTAAGTGTTTCCGGTCGCTAGGAAACGCAGTGTGACAGCAAGCCTAGAGACGCATATTAAACATGTCTCAGATTGATCGTAAAATTACAATGGATTACAAATAAAAATGAACTTTCCGTTTCGAACATATAATAATGCACTTACCTTTCCCGCGCCGTAATTGCCTGACGCATCACCGTGTCTTTCTTCTGAATCAAAGGCGAAACCATACGAAGCAGTTCTTCAAATACCAGTACATCCATTCGAATAAAATTTGCAAAGGATGTGCGATCTTCTATCCTATAAAATAAAGTAGTATATAACAGTTATTATTGGTATATTTATAAAGTCAAACAGTAATGAAATGGTGATACTTTTCAAACAAAAGTAGGTGTTATGCGAACTAACCTCAACTCTTTATGAAGCATGGAGAGCACACCTTTCCCAGCGTTTCTCCTCTTAATCCAGTTTTTCGTCCATTCTTTCTTTCTTCTTCTCTCAGTAGCATGTATTTCTGCATCGTTTAGCACCAAAAGAGCTAATAATGCCAGTTTGCTCTGAACATCTGTACCTGAAGCAGCCATCTTCGTTCGACACAACACGCAGCCGATCTCAACACAACTAGCTGCCGATCTTGCACCGTGGGAGAGCTTCGGCATGGAAGATAGCCGGCTCCCTTCCCTGCAAGCCGGCAGGCATGCACGCCATCTCGCAAACTTGCGGCGAACCTTGCTCCGTGTGAGACGGGCTTAAGGAGTGTCAGAGACGTCGCCTGTCTGCTGGTGCATAGGATTTGGCAAAGAGGTCTGCATATAGGTACATTTTTTGAAGTTCACAGGTGACACCGAGTGTGTTGCCGAACTTCGGGAGGGCAGGTCTTAGGGGACCCTTTGCCGTTTTGTTCACACACGTGTCAATGTCGCACCCTCCCATGGGGCGCGAAACTAAAGGGCTGTAAAAACCAAAATACCCTTTGCTGCTTCGGATCACAGTTCAGTTAAATTGCTAGTTTTGAACGGTCCCTAGTAGTTCTATCTTACATATCGGAGCAAAACTTGCGGTCATACTACACTCGAAAGTGGTCATATCATGTCAACGTGCATCCAGCCTTACCATGTCCTTAGAGAAGCACTTGAATCGGTCAAGTCCTCTCTGCAGTATCAGAGTGTGTCAGAACGTCATTCTATTGCACATCGCACTGCCAACTACCGTTTTCGACCGCGAAATGTGTGTAAATGGACGCCCGAAATGAACAGATGGTTTCATTGACGCTCTTCATGTCACCTCCTGATCACTTTTCTTGTCGATTATGAGCGACGGTCTGTCTGGAATGTTTCCCTCCCACCTTTATAAGAAAATCGAATGATTTCAGTGCTGGGCGTCGCGGTTCTGATCTCCATCACAGAGGCGTCGAGAGAAGAGGTGGGATGTGCTGAAGAGTGAGTGTGACGTCTTTTTCATAATCGTGTGGCGCGTCAGCGGAGGCGTTGGGAAAGCTGTGATGAAATTTGACGCCAATGAGACCATATTAACTGACCTTACAGCTCACAAGAACCTCTGCGCTCCGGCCTTGCTTTCGGATGTGTCGACGCCTTGCTGTTTGAGGTATCGCAGAGCCAGAGGGCGTCGTTTGTGCGATTAGAGAAGAAGGTTATGGGCCCCTTTGAGCCACATTTAAAACTTTTGCGTGGCAGTGGGGAAAAATGAGGGGGTTTCAAAAAAATGTCTCTTTAAATCCATGCGCAGTGTTAATAAGTAATTAGGAGACAATATGAGCACTCCACTTAGCTTGTTTGCAGATGGAACTGTCATTTACATTCTACGAAAGTCACTAGAAGATCAACACCAATTTCAAAATGATTCAAACATGAATTCTGTATGATGGCAATTGACTCTAAATGAAGAAATGTGTCAGGTCATCCACATGAGTACTAAATTTTTGTTACGCGATAAATCACAGATACCTAAAGGTTGTCAGTTCAAGTAAATACCTACAAATTTACAGTTACGAACAACTTTAACTAGAACAATCACACAAAAAATGCTGTGATTAAGGGGAAAGGAAGACTGCGTTTTATTGGCAAAACAGAACATGCGAATAATTTACTAAAGAGATTGCCTTCACTACCCTTGTTCGTCCTCTGCTAGAGTACTGCTTAGCGATATGGGATCCTTATGCAAGACAGTAATCAAGGAATCATTGAAACATTTCTTTTTTTGCGGAGGGATCTTTTTATGATGTTTCAATCACCGATCTTCTCCTCCAAATCCGGAAATATTCTGTTGACGCCGCACATGCAAAGGAAGAACTGATGATCGTTATAAAATAAAGGAAATTGAAACTCACTCGGTGAGATTTAAGTGTTAGTTTTCTTCCCGTGCGCTATTCGACCGTGGAACGGTAGAGATATACGTATTGCGAAAGTGGTTCGATGAACTCTTTGCTACTTAAATCTAAATTGCTGAGTAATCACGTAGACTTAGATGTAGACGAAAGGTTAGGTAACCTTGTAGGTGTAGACTAATGATTACATTGTCTGAACCGTCTTCGTATTGTTGACTACACTGTACTATAACCGTAAACCATATATGGTATAAGTTTATACACCAATAATGAAAGTCGGACTAAAATTGAATAACAAAAGAACTGATATAATGAGTAAGCAATACACTGAAAAGGAAGTCGAATAATTTAATAATTAAGTCACTGGACTAGGTTCTGGATTTCTGTTGATACGACTCTTGAAGATAATGACAGAATGCAAAGTGTGCAAAATGCACAGACATGGAAAAATAACTTGCCAGAAGAGATCTGGTTAACTTAGTTTAGCATTCGAAACCAAGCTTTGTGGTCCCTGATATGGAACGTTAACAATAAGTGGGTTTTACCAGTACTGACTTACATTTGTGAAACAGACTCACAGTGCGAACAAAATTCAAGGAGTAATGGGTGTTGTCTGAGCTTTGGTGAGAAGCGTGTTGAAAGTTACCAATACAGATAGGAGATTGAGCAAATGTAACAGGGGTGTACTGCAGTAGAGATGTGATTACGAGCCTGATGAAAATTAAAAGAAAAGAAAAGAGAAATGTTCTGAACACATAGCCAGAAAAATGCGTGCTTTAATGACCAAGGTAGTTCTCCGTTGAATTCCAAAATACAGTAAAACATTCAGACGACAGCCTAACGGAAGTGGGTAGGTGACAATGAAATTTTACGTGTAGCTGAGGTTCGTATTGCCCCCGAAAGTCTAGAGGAGACCTATATCCATTTCCTTCATCCAGAGGGAAATAATATGATAAAAATCGGCAAAGGGACGCTGTTACCAGCTCAGTATTTGCACGGAGTAATACGTAAGGGTAGTATTATTGATACCCTTGATAAAATTATTGGCAGAAAAATTCCGTTGACTGAGGTAACGCTGACGTGCCAGAAGGTTCTGGAAATTAGTGTTACGCACAAACGGTCAAGGCTTTCTAGAAAGACTACATTCCATAGTGTGGTAACCTTTTTTTTTTTTGAAGGTCTTATATTAATTTTCACTCCTTTTTTTCTTGTGCAGTGCCAGGACCTAGCCTAATTCCTGGGAAATCAGAGCCAGATGCATAACAGTAAATTAGCATGTGGAAATTAACAAGTGCATATATTGCAAGAAACGCGATTTAGATAATTCGGTTGTAGTTTGTTTTTAGTTCCTGACTTGAGTGATGATGATGATGCCTAATATAATGCCAGTTCGTGGTCTCGGCGTTGGTCGTAGTTCTGTTAGTACTGATGATAAGTCAGCATCGAAATTTGGGATCAGTTGGTATTCATTTTTCACACTGGTGAAAAACTTAGCAAATTAACCACGTGTGGAGTGGTACTACAAGTAGTAGATACTCAGTGTTTTGGGCCACTGTCAAAAATTAATTCTGTAGCAACTACGTCTTTCTTGAGTTGAATCCAGTTACCTCGTGACTCCGAAAACCAATTAATCATGAGCAGTTCTTTATGTAGCCTTTCCCAACATGTTTTCATTCTTTCACTCTGTTATCTTCTGTGCTCCACAGTAGCGCAGTGCGTCTTGTTTTGAGGATTTCTCTGTTTTGAAAATCAGCATTCGATATAGCTATCTCGTCTGCAAATTTTTGTTATCATTGATCTGTTTACTGTTTTTCTTGTTGTTGAAATGACAAAAATAAGGTGTTAGTCTTATCTGTGTTCTTCCTTTTTTTAAGGTGTACAAGTAAGCTGCACTCCTTGGAGACTTTTGTTGTTACTTAAACAGTGAATGCTCTTTGTACCCATTCTCGAGCAAAGTTCAGGTGACCCGTTTTTAATTTATCTCCGTTCACTCTGCTGCCCTAATTTGAGCCCTGATGTGTAATCTGTGGTACCGAGATTCCAGGGATTTGTAATTGATATATCTCGTTTTTACTTCTGTGTGTTTCCTGCAGTATTTCTATGCTGTCTCAAGTTTTCGGCGTCTGCCAACGTTTGCACCTGCCATTCCAAAGTAATTGTTACACTTCATTGTTTTTTCCCTAAAGTAGTCTACAACTATGGTGGTATTTAGAAAATGTTGTTAAGTGTGCACTATGTGGATAGTTAAAGTTAAAAGTTATTTACTCTACAGTTTTTCTCAAAATATGAATTAAAAAGCTATTTGTGTTGTGTTCTTAGTGTAAATGGCTTGGTCACCTGCGAACACCGATCACTTAACCCGGTTGTCTCAGTGTCATTTGATCTGCGTTGTCCTAAAACGACGGATAATAGCAACAGGTGATACTGTATCTCCTAGTTGGCTTTTCTTTTAATTTTGCGCAATGATATTTTGCGCAGAAACTTCTTTTTACTCGTACACTTGTAATTTGTGGGGCATTCTTTGATTAACATTATCGTTTGTTTACCTACTTTCATTACAAAGAGTTTGGAAAATAGGATTACTTAGTCTACAGTATCACATTTTTCTGGAAGTGCCATAACTTTATTTCATTATTGTGTATTGTTTGAGTACTGAGTTGCGGTGGGAACCCTGGATATTCATCGAACTGGTTTCCTAATCTGCCTGATATGCCATCGGGTAGGATACTACGAGTTACTAGGGTCTGCTTCGTCTTCCATAATTTCAGGTGAATGTATTACTTAATATAACTAATTCCCCTTATTCCCAAAAAATTTTTAAATCTGAACTTGTGGGTTTTCTAATTTCCATGTTTATTCTGTTTTCTTCTGAAGCGTTTTTCTTTTTTTCCTTAGAACCAGGTGTTGCGGAAGTCACATGTTTAGCTTATTGAAATATTAGCCCTTCATTGTGCTCTTCAGAGTTGAAGAGGTTTTTCCAAGTAATTAGCTACATATGGACAATTTCTTTGCTGCTAAGTGTTAGCTTATCATTTTCGTCACTAAACCACAGGCTTGGTGAGTTATGCTTTTGTAATACCATTTTTAATGTTTTGTAAAAAGTCTGTTGCGGATTATTTTGGAAGGTAAGTAATTGAAAGAAATAGAAAACTGACTAATATCTCAGGTCCTGAGTGGCTTTACGTATTGTGTTGGTATCGTATAGCTTCAGTGTATATTGGAAATCGAACGTGACCTTCTGGGTGTCAGATTTCAAGAAAATTAGTGTCCAGTGTCCCATAGAAATATCCCTTGGAACTGTACGGCGACTTTGCTTGTTTTAAATGTCATCGTCAGCGGAGTACGGAAATAAAAGAACGATAATAAATCAATTCAATTTCGAGTTTTTCATTTTCCTTTTTATACTGCAACATTAAAATCTCCCCTTTAAAACTATGTGGGATAATATGAAACGGGTGACAGGACAGCCAGTCAGTGAACAAGATTCCATAACAATTAAACAAAATGGCAGTACTATGAGTGATAATTCACAAATTTCTGCTGCAAAAGCAAGCACTTTCTCAATAGGAACAAATAGTTCAGTTAAAGAAACAAGAGAATATATTGCAGATGACTTTCCGCAAACCTTTAGAAACTAGAAGTAGCACCAAAATCCTTCATTGATATTAACAGAATAATAAAAATTGCATGAAACAAAAACCCCTCAGGCGTTGGCTGGATTTCAATCAGAAACCTGGAAAGTTGTTGCAACTTAATAATTATTGTCTTAGTAATGTATGTAATTCATCCCTTGCTTTGGAAAGTTTTCCACACAAGTTACAATATACAGTTGTTAAACCTCTTCATAGTAAAGCTTGCAAAGAAGGCTTAAGTAATTGTCCTCCAATTTCCTTACAGGAAAAGTAAAGCTCCCAAGACTAATCTTACACTCAAGTAGAAACAATTTACTTACAACGTAACACAAGTCTTAAATAATAAAATAACACAAATTGGAACTTTTTGTGGTCTTTCGAAGGCCCTTGACTGTGTAGATCCCGTTGCTCTCTTGGAAAAACTCAAGTTTCATGGAACTGATGGCATTACACACTCCTATTTAACAAACAAAATTAAAATGTGGTTAATAATTCAAATAATGCTGGGAGGGTAGAACATTTTTGTTACTGGAGAGAAATCACAAAGGGAGATCGACAGGGTTCAGTTTTGGATACACTCCTATTCCTTATGTGGTATATGTAAATGACCCATTCAATGTTCAACAAGCAGAGTAGGTACTTTTTGGAGACGTTTTTAGTGTAATAATAAATTCCAGTACAGAGGAAGAAACGTCAGATATCATAGACTATATTCTCCAGAAAAATTATTAAGTGGTTCTCAGAAAATGGACTTTGCCTAAATTTTGAAGAAAAAAAAACGCTCTGGTTTCAGTCCTTTACAACAAATAGCCATACTAACGACTGATGTAGCAAATGAGCAAGAGCAGAACGCTCCTGTTGGTGTAAATATTTATGAAAACTTGAACCGGAAGAAGCGCATTACTGAGCTCCTTTGGCTCATCTTATAATTGTTAACACTGGAAACAAAGGATTAATATCCTGACATATTTTGCATATTTCCACTCCCTAATGTGTTATGGAACAATTTTCTGGGGTAACTCTTTCACTTGGAAAGAAAGTTATGATGGCAAAAAAGTAAGCTGTAAGAATACTACGTGGTATGAGAACGAAGTATTTTGCGACGGCATTGTTGTCTGAAACATTTTCAGATTTCTTGCCGCGTCAGTTTAGGGTAAAATGTCGAGCTTTCGACGATAACCTCCATCGTCATCGTTAAAAGCAACTGACTGTCAAAACTGCTGCTGTAGTGGTCTTGTACAACGCAAAGACGGTTTCTGATTTGTTGGTAATTATGTCACGCTATCGCAGCTGTAGGCGTCACCGCCCCCGCCGTAGCGTAAACATGTTGACGAATATCTCTCGTTCTTCTCTAAATAGAGAGCTCGCTTCCATGCACCGTTAAGCTTATATCAGCTGCCACATTCTTATTCCTACAGCTTCTTTAATTACAGAATCCTAGTATATAGAAGCCTGTGACATAACTTTTGTTTTGTCAAACAGTATTTTATGTTTGTTTGGGAGCTGTGTCCGCCCCGATAGCTGAGTGGTCAGCGTGACGGACTGCCGTCCTACGGGCCCAGGTTCGATTCGCGGCTGCATCGGAGATTTTCGGTGTTGTGTTGTCTTCATCATCATTTCATCCCCATTCGGCGCGCAGGTCGCCCAATGTGGCGTCGAATGTAATGAGACCAGCACAAAGGTGGCCGGCCCTGCTTCGTAAGGGGCCTTGCGGCCAATGACGCCAAACGCTCATTTCCGTTTCCATGTGCGCTGTGCTCAGCAACTGCTGGTGGATGGTGGAATTTCTAGCATTTAAGATGTAAATCAGTGTGCATCGTCCTGCGGCACACTGAGAAGCCGATACTTCCATCCGACTTTCTTTGTACCAACATATCTAAAAATGACAGTCTTTCCTCATTCTCTTTCTGGAAGGTGAACTAGATGTTTGGTTGCACAGCTGCTCAGAGCATCAACGACATGTTTAAAAACGAGAACTGTAGAAATCTGCAGTTTCAGAGCACAGCCGCACAAACAAAATAAAATATGGTTCGACAATACAAAAGTTTTGCCCTAGTCTCCTACGTACTGGGATTCTGTAACTAAATTGGCTGTAAACGCTTCAACCTTGACAACGGGTACAATACGTATTAGCGGTACATAGAAGCGAGCTCTCTAAGCAGAGAAGAGCCAGAAATATTCGTCGCAATGTTTACGCTAAGGTGTTAACGGTAGCGCCACCAGCTTAAACATTGACACCATATGTGACGGCATGACATGGTGACCGACTAAGCAGAAGCCGTCTTTGGGTGTACGAGACCACCACAGCAAGAGCTTTGGCAGTCAGCTGTTCCTGATGAAGGTAATCGTCGAAAGCTCGAAGCTTTAGCCTTAACTGAAGCGGCCAGAAGTCAGAGAATGCTTTACATAATACTATGCGATGTTCACCCACAGACGTCACGTAGATAACTCTTCAGGGAGTTATACATATTGAGGCGAACAGTGAGTGAGATCCATACCTACAACACTGGAGGGAAAATGGCCTTTATTACCAACTATTAAAGTTGTCAGTGGCTCAGACAGATATTTAATATGCAGCAACAAAAATCTTTGATCATCTGGCCAATAACGTGAAGTGTCTGACAGGTAACAAGACAAACTTTAGATTTAACCTAAAATCATTTCTCCTTCACAACTCCTATTCCATGGACTGATAGCCTACAAAAAATATTTTTGAGTGTAGTTGCATGAGCAGAATTAAGAAGTGTGTTCATTAATAATGTATACGAAGCAGAAAGGTGTACGTAGAATTTTTTCTTATTTTGGCTGTCTGGAATCGCGCTCGTAAGGTTTGAATTGCTTAGAGACACGCTCGCAGCCTCGACATAGATTCTGCGCCGCACAGAAATGAGTCAGAGCTGACCTTTGCTCTGCGAAGATGAGCGCCAGATTTATGAAGAGGTTGAAAAATCAGCCAACCAGTTGCCAGGTTTACTAGCCCTTGACTTATGTTTCAATATTTGTAAAAATAGCTTCTTCAGAAGGAGTGGGCCTTTTTACATCACATGGTGGTACTTTAAATTAGATGAAGCCGAGCGTCTCTTGTCATATATAAAAACTGACATAAAAAAAGAATTATCACGTGCAATGGCTTTTGGTAGCAGGCAAATTACATTTAGCATACTTCAGAATAAATGCCCACACTAAGGTTCCCTGGTAGAGGCTCCTGTCAACATAAAATTATAACAGTAGTCACAAGAATAAACGTGTTATATTTGCATAAGTTAAGTGCACATCATGCCAGAGACAAATACCAACATCTTCAGATATATGCAGTTGCTGATTCGCAACATGTTTAAGATTCCGTTAGACTTATTTGTCGGTCGCGAGGAGAGGAGAGGAGAAGTTAGCACAGCTTTGGTGTTTGATGTGAACAGTCGAGTTCTGGTTTAGTAGCAGCAAGAGGTATACAATGAAGATTTTTGGAATTTAATTATGAATCTGTAGAAGACCGATTCCGGAGAGAAAAATAATTGATTTTACGTTGGTGCGATTATAGTTCTGAAGAAAGGATTACAGGTGGTGATTAACTTTGTTCAATATGCGGCAGCGGTTTGAAAATGCAACATTCTTGATTCGTCAAATATCCATATCAGTTTTTTTTGTTAGTATTTATCGATCACTGAGAGAGAAATGGATTTAAGATACAGATAGTGGAATTTTGTTTACGGCTAGACTATGCATGTGAAGTTCAATTTTTGAAATTCTTGTGTTATTGTTAGATGTTTTCAGAGAAAGCTTAACTGTTTTTCAAATTTCGGTAAATATAACTAAGTCAATGAAAATGTAACTGAATTTAAGTTTGTCATTGTCCCCATTCCAACAGTCAGTTAATTTTTAATTTGTTTACAAACCAGAAAATTATGAACAACGAATGGGAGCAATGTTTTTAGAGTGAGAATTGTACCTCTTCTTGTCTCTGTAACTAGATCCTGTAACTCCGTTATCGAGAGGCTCTGTAGGTACGAGAGCAATTTGCACCCAGGTGAGACGAACAGTGTAGCGAACTGATTCATCATTTGTTTAAATTTTACAGGAGCCAGTTTTAATTTCAAAGTCATCAGTTCCCTTTTATAAAAATACCTAGATTTTGTGATTAAATTAAGTTTGAGACAGGGTATAATTTTCTTAAGATTCTTGCAGATAGATTTATCTCTCGCAGCTGAATTTTTAGCGTTTAGCGTTTTAGGGTTTAGCTAACTATAGATTCAGATTTATTGTTAAATCATTTTTAACTTTCACAACGAGCCATGTGGCGCAGTGGTTTGCACACTGGACTCGTATACGGGAGTACGGCGGCTCAGACTTTCGTCCGGCAATCCTCGTTTCTGTTTTCCGTGATTTCCCTAAACTGCTTCAGGCAAATGCAGGGATGGTTTCTTTGAAATGGCACGGACGACTTCGTTCCCCGTCCTACCCTGTTCCGAAAGGACCGATGACCTCGCTATATGGTCCCCTCCGCCAAATCAACCAACCAACCATTCAAACACCTTTTTTTCACAAAAACAAATAGAAACAGGGCGTCTCTCCCAAGAGTCGACAGGCGCATTTCCTCTGGTGCTTTGGCAGATATTTCCAACTTTGTGTTTGCAACGTGTGGCTGGAGTCAGCCCAAACAAATGCTGCTCATAACGTCTTTCTTTCGGCGCCTAGCGTCGATGGAGAGGGTCATTTTCTTTACATTTGCAAACAAAATTATTTTTAAAGTGGAATTCACGTGCCCGTTCGTCAGAGAGGACCGAAATTAGTCTAGCGTCGTATTCTTATTACCCACATGCAGTAAATGGGGCAGAAAAACGAGAGGAACAACTAGCACCGACAGCGCCGCCACGGCCCGCGCTCATTGCTGCTAGCAGGCAGACTCGTGTGGACCAGATCTGGTTGCGGTCTATCGAATGGGCACTTCAAATACCGATTCAAAAATCATTTTGTTTGAAACAGGGAAAAACTGACGCATTTCGTCCACACTGGGCGTCTTGTGAAAGGCTTGATGAGCAGAATTTGCTTGGGCTGACACACGCTACACGTACAAATAAATAAACTATAAAATCTGCCAAAACACCAGAGACAATGCTCTTGACGGCCCATGGGAGAGACACCAGGAATAGATACTGTAAAGTGGCTCGTTCCACACACTTCGATAGATGAATCGTAGCTAACTAAGTTACAGCAACACATATTTTCAGCGTTGAAACTGCAGTTGAACATTGAAGAAAATCACACTTACAATTTTGCCAGAAATAGGCGAGGGGGTCGGGGAGGGTACTTGACTATACGAACATCAGCTCAGAGAATGACTGTGTATGCACAGAGGTGTACGATACAGAAACGACGCTTGGTTGTAGAGTAGTTAAGTGGCAAAAATATAGTTAGTGATTGTGCCTCAACCTTCTCAGATCTCAGATTGTTCAAAATGGCTCAAATGGCTCTAAGTACTATGGGACTTAACATCTGAGGTCATCAGTCCCCTAGACTTAGAACTACTTAAACCTAACTAACCTAAGGACATCACATACATCCATGCCCGAGGCAGGATTCGAACCTGCGACCGCAGCAGCCGCATGGTTCCGGACTGAAGCGCCTTGAACTGCTCGGTCACAGCGGCCGGCTCTCAGTTTGTTGACGGGAATGAATGGACTGCTTCTTATGCCTTCCCGCTCTGTTGGCTTCAATTATCGTATAGCCAACAAAGAGTTGGAAAGTAATGCACTTATAACAATGTGTCTATTTCGAGTAATAATTACAAAATTACCAAGTGGTTACTAAAAACTGGAAAATACTTTGGTCGCAGTGACGTAGAATTCTTCGTTGACGGGTTGTCCAGTTCGATGGTCTTCGCTTCCTAAGCTTGTTGCTTTGATATACGTTCGGTGTCATAGATCGATACCACCCTAACAGGCGTCTCAGCTGGGAAAGGAAACTCACGTTTCCGACAGACGCCGATAGCGGCCACGGTGGGGCCTGGCGGATTCGGCGATGTGCGTCTGCTCAGTCACTCCTTCAGCTGCTCCCACTACGAGCGCCCCCTGCTGCCGCCATATAGGATGGCCGGCGGTAGCTACATAGCCCAGTCTCAACCGGAGTCTTCGACAGTCTTGAGTGTGAGTCAGTTTTCACCAGTTTGCTCGTGTATTAGTAATGAGAGCGCCACACGACACGACGCTCCTGTAAGTGTAGGGACCGATGACCTCAGCTGTTTTGCCCAATAGGAATTTGCCACCACCACCACGAATTAGAACTCAACAGATTTTACTTTACTTTCGTAATGTATGTCGATTCAGCCACATCACGGTGCTCAAAACATTTTGCATAGTTCTAAGAAAACATTTACAAAAACCAGTATTCAGTACAGCGCATCATGACTGCTTGCAACTCATTCCACCGTAACTAGACGGCACCAGAACACACAAAAATAAACAACTGAAGCGATACATGCCGTTACAGTTCAGTGATATTTGAATACATATACCTTTCATGTTACGAATGCTTCTTCACAGTATCTAGATGATCAAAATTATTATTTCCAAAGAGATATAGACACACTCAACATTTCATTATGAATTATCGCTTTGAGCGATATGTAAATGATGTATCAAGAAAGTAAATACTTTACCATTTGATGTATCGTAAACTACAATTAGTCGCCAGATGTGTTGGGCAGTGCCATTATAGCTAGAACGTCAAAAATGTGCTAAGTAAGTCAGAGAATGCCAAAATTGTTAGTATCTTTTTATTTAAATTATGCCAACAGAAAGGAATAGGATTTTGCAATGTACTCGGCTTCAAACGCCGACTGCAAACGGTACAGCCGGCCGGGGTGGCCGAGCGGTTCTAGGCTCCATAGTCTGGAACCGCGTGACTGCTACGGTCGAAGGTTCGAATCCTGCCTCGGGCATGGATGTATGTGATGTCCTTAGGTTAGTTAGGTTTAAGTAGTTCTAGGTTCTAGGGGACTGATGACCTCAGCAGTTAAGTCCCATAGTGCTCAGAGCCATTTTGCAAACGGTACTCTTCCGAACGCTCAGTAGTAAAATAATTGAGATGGGGATAAATTTCTGCTTTGAAAACGGCAATTTATCAGTGATCAAGCGTAAAATTCGTCCTCGGTCACTATCGGGTAGGATCTTTCCACGACCACTGTTTTTGTGCCGTGCTACATGACAACAATGGTACACTTTTCGTTGTAGATGTGTTGTACAGTCTGAGTTGTACAACACAATTTATATGTGCCATTCTCCCACGTCTCCATGCAACCAAACTTAAAGAGTTGTTTCCATGCCACCGGACGGTACGTTTGTGCTATTTCATTGTCATGACTTGCATCGGCGTTGGAATGTCACATTAGCTCTTGATACCTGTTCTGGATCAGCAACAGCGCACCTAAGTGACTGCTGTGCTCTTTTAAGGCGATGACTAATTTTTTTCCAATGAGATAATCTTTAGAGAAAGCATGCAGGACAAAGTTAGACTTTGGCGCTCACAACACGGTATATATCAGACCGCAGTGAAAACATTCAATGAATCAAGGTGTATTTATACACTGCGCCCCCAAAGTCATGGTGAAGCATTGAAAGCTTCCTGTGGCTATCAGAAACGAAACGAAAGGTTGAAACGTGGGCTACGTGGGACATTATCACAAAGGGCTTCCGTAGTATGATGTTCAACTGTGTGCACGCGCAGGTGATGACGCAACACAACGAACCGTGCAGCAGCAGTGGACCAGGCCATGCCAGTCGAGATATTTACGGTACAGAGGAAAATACAGAGTGTTCTGTGGCTTGCTAAACCGAATCCGTGACCAATGTTCGACATGAGAACCGCCGCATGTTCAACAAAGAGACAGCACATGGAAATAACATTAATCGGTGGATAAGTAGTTAAAGCATACCTGCAGTTTGTTGGACAAAGCCCTTTGTGGTAAGCCTTGGATATGTGGTGAGTCTGTAGAAACTATATGGCACAGCTACCTAAGGAGCCCTAAAAAATCAGAGCCTTTGAGGCCTAAGAAAGCCTATAGTTCATAACGTTTTAACTAAACGTCTACCGTTTTCGGGGTTTCAGGCTGCAATTGTTACACGCTGCCAACTGATAGGCCCGAAAGATTCGGGTTGGAACTGATATTCTTAATTAAATCTTAATCATTTGTGAAATTTGATAATTTTTGGCGATGAGGCCACATTTCATGTCATGGTCATGTTCATAGATGCGAGATTCTGAAAATCCTCGTGCCTACACTGAGTATGAACGTAACACCCCTAATGTGCACGTGTGCTGTGCTCTGATACATGAAAAAGTTATAGGCCCATTTTCTTCGCTAATCAGACCTTGACGACGAACAGCTATGTTGACGTGCTGCAATTGTAAGCAGTGCCAATATTACCAGAACGCGTCATCTTTCAACAAGACGGAGCTCCTCCACACTACTCCAGCAATGTTCGCGAGATTCTGAACACAGAATTGCCCAATGATGGACAGGAGGGGTGGTTTCAAGTCATGTCCAGCACATTCTCCGGACCTAACGCCAATAGGCTTTTACTTTTGGGTTTACGTGAAGGAACATGTGTACAGTGAACGTATCGACGATATTAATCATTTTAAATAGAGAATCACAGACGTTATTCACTCTGTTACACGAGATGACCTTACACGTGTGTGAGAAAAATTAGCCTGAGTAGAGCAGCAAGTGAAAGACGCATCGAGCTGCGCTGAACGGGAATGCACACTTGGAAAGTTTCTCCATCATTCACATCTTGTTTCACACTTATATTTTGTTTCACTGGTTTTCTGTGACTGAGTAAAGCTTTACAGATTTTACTGCTTCTCTGTATATTCCTTTTTGTCCCCTGTTAACAAAAGTTGATTCACTATACCGTTCAGCGCCATAACACGATAATAGTGACTAGCACCAATGACAGAGCGCGTGCATGATACTGAGTGAGACGCAGTATTTCTCTTACTTTTGAAGTTTTCATAATTAATTATCTAGTAACTTGCTTGTTTTCCTTTATTGCTCTGTATCATTTAGGGAATCTATGAACTGCCAAACCTTACAGACAGATTTTAGAGCACTCTGAGTTCAGAAACGCTGTTGGTGACCCTGATTTGCCAACATGAATTTACCCTACCCGTTTTATACCGCCTGACTGTTATAATATTTAATTGTGAGTTTATCGACAGACAAGGCTTAATCAATGTTACAAAAAAATGGCTCTGAGCACTATGGAACTTAACATCTGAGGTCATCAGTCCCCTAGAACTTAGAACTACTTAAACCTAACTAACCTAAGGACATTACACACATCCATGCCCGAGGCAGGATTCGAACCTGCGACCGTAGCCGTCCCGCGGTTCCAGACTGAAGCGCCTAGAACCGCACGGCCACCACGGCCGGCGCAATCAATGTTACAGTCACACAGAAGCAAAACATAAGCTCTGGAGTGTGTTATTTAACATAGTATGTCACCAATCAAAAATCGGAACTTAATAATAACTGAAACTATTCTGTAGTTAACATTGCAGCAACTTCTCTTACCAAAAGAATCAATTAAAGCTAACAATAATGTGCTTAACTGATGCTGAGTAACCTGTGAGTCTAAGTAGTTAGGAAAAATCTTCATAGGAAGAAATTATTGTTCCATCAATCTGGAAAAAGTATGTATTTTGTAACTGCGTTATTACTGAGATTGAAACGTCCCCTTAGAAAAATTTATACACGACTGTGCTTAAACTGACAGACTGTGCTTAACCTGACACACAATATTTTTAGCGCAACGCAATCTGACTTCCAATAATCCCTACAAAAGAATGGCCCTGACTAACATTAACCTATACCTTTCATAAATCACTTACCTCACAAAAATCTTCGTTACTGCAACTACTGCAATACAGCGAGCGCCACTACTGCCAGCTAAATAAAAGATTCAAAATACGGAAGGCACTAACTACTGATAAGGATAGTTAGCAAATGAAAGATTTTAATAGAGAACAAACACTGTATTTACCTTAATATCATCACAAGTCATAATATATGTAATTTCAAAACTCCGCCATCTCTTTCCTCACATCCACCACTGCTGGCGGCTCACCTCTAACTGTGCAACGCTACGCGCTGTTCACATCCAGCTGCCGCTGCCCAACACTACAATGGCAGACAACAATGCAAACTAGCCACATACTGCAAACAGCACAGCCAGTGACTTTCATACAGAACGCTACGTGGCATTACCAATATAAAAATCTAAACAGCCTACATACATAGCCCCCATGCTCCCCACAAAAAATTTTACAAATTATTTTTGGCCAGTGGCCAATAATGATTTGATAAATTTTTTTATAATTACACTAACAAAGATATCCAATGCACACACTTATTGATACAATGTTGGTCGAAAGCTAAAATTTTCTCACAGTCCATAAAGGCAGTCCTGATCATTCATCATAATAGTAATTACAGTTTTTTTTCACAAAGTCTCATTAGTAAAAGAAATTGCACACAGATGTAGTGGATTTCCATACAGTCTTGAAGAAGTAGTGTTGTCCTTCCAACGGAAAGACAGTGCTGACTCTTGACATGCTGACAGGTAATGGACCACAACAGAGCAAACCCACAGCAGAGTCATTCGACGTTTTGAAGAAGATTGGTAGGTAGGTCACCACAGAGCAGACCCACTGTAGTCCTGGTAGAGATTGTGGTATTGGTGGGCCACCAGAGGTGCAGACCCACTGCAGTCCTTGTAGAAATAATGGTATTCGTGGGTCATCAGAGATGCAGACCCACTGTAGTCCTTGTAGAGATGGCCAGCAGCCATCTGTTGTGACTGTGCAGGTGCACAATCACCATTGAAGAGTCTTGCGGATAATATAGCAAGTCCATAATCACCACTTGTGCACTCACAAAGTTTGGGGAATTGTCCTTAGAACCAGCAATGCTGTTATCCAGTCCCTTGCTGAATTATTAACACATGTGCAAACACTAACAGTCCCTACTTCTCACATATTGTCCATATACTATGACCAACAGAAATGTGTGCAGTGAAATGTAACTTACAAGTTACTTAATTAGATGAACTGGTGTCAATTACAATTTTATAACATAAAAATACAATAACAAAGGTACAAAATACATCATTAAAGATCATAACAATACAGATAACGTTTGTAGTAATAGGGGCTTTACAAAAGAATAGAAATAAACATATACATCAGTGTTACAGGAATTATGACATGAGTACATACAAAAAAGATCAGAATAACTTGCGAAACATCAACTTCACACATGAGCATTAAAACAAAACAGAATAAATAATGTCCAAGCATATTTACAAAGAAAATAACATATTATTAATGCCAATTATATTTGAGGATAACAGTATTCCTCATCATAGTGAATGTAGCTTAGTATAAGAAGAAGAAGAAAAAATTCTATGAAACTACACAGAGACAGGAAGAAAACAAATACACAAGGGTACACAAACACATAGTGGGATAGCACAAAAGGAAAGGACAGGGTTCGTTTTACTGCAGTATTTTGCATGGAGATCTCCCTTCGTTCATCATTATTCCCAAAAGTCCTATCTAAGCCTGCTTTCTGTATTCTGTTCACATCCTCTGTCAAAAATACTTTTTCTCCACTGTACAGTATCCTTTTTTTTTGCCCAAACCATTTTCATATAGCTTCTCAATACATTTCTTCCAAGTCATTATAGTTAGTTTCTTATATAGTCTACCCCCTCTTAAGCTAACTTAAATCTACTGAGCTCAGATGCTAAACTAAGGGACGAGGCAATGCAGCAGCACATAATAAATTAACACAAACCACAAGGACAAAAATTTTTAAATAGGCAAAGCAATTGCAGTACTACAACTAAGATAAGGCACTGTGCAGCAAACAATAAAAATAAATAATTAGTAAAACTGGCTTAACAGAATAATACAAAGTGAAATTTAGTAGCACTATGCCTGGCAAACAGCAGCAGCAAATGCTATAACTTATACCTAAACATGACATAGCTCAAGCAAAAAAAATATTACAGTAAAAACAACAATGCAGAAAAGGGAAATGTCTATTCACATCTTAATGTCTATGTAACTAAGTGGTGCACCACAACAACTTATTGTAAAAAAAATATTACCATGTACTTGAAAAGAAAATTATGTGTCCAGTTACTGTTACTAGTCCCTTATTGTTCTTTCCTTTCCAGGTGCTCCTTTTTTAAAGAATGTGGATTACAAAATTATTATTTAATAGATCTGTTGACAGAAAGTGTTCACATTAGCAAATGCATCTAAGTTTATTTTATAAAACTAATGCTGTAACACAGCTGGAAAACAGGTGTCAAATGAAATAAGCAATTACGCAAACCAAAGCATAAAAACATCATTCAATAGCTATGTGGCATTTCGTAAGTCAGTAGCTCTCAACTCTCGTAGAAAGACACTTGTCATAATCAGGTGTGCAGATGTACGAATATTTCCCATCAGTTCATAAGCATTTCAGTAATTAGCACAAAGTACGAGTAATCATATGTTTTCAAGTAATGAGCGTGTTATATTTGCGATGCTTTCTACAAAGAAATGTCAATAGCGAGGTTAACGGTCCCCTTTTTTTTTTTCTCCACCTCTGCCTCTGAAATGCACACCCTAATGGCTTTTTCTCAAGGCGGCTGGCACACCTGGCCGCTCACAACGCATTACGTGCAGGTGGTCACTTAACTTTCTTACGGAAATATTTACGACAGCAGTTTCCGCTACAGTGACAGTCTCATATACAAAATATTTCACAGGTCAAGAATTTGCGTTACAAATCTGTAGAAACAAAATGCTATTGATATGACAGTGTCCAAAAAATTTTCGCCTGCATTGTGATACATTCACGCATTTACACACATTTCATAACTCTTAAAGTACGATTCTTGGTTTCCAACATCCTTTTTCACAGGTCAAGAGTCCCTAACTTCTATTCATTATTCATATACATATAAAAACGTAATCACATTCCTCATATATGGTAGCATCATCTTATTGACATAAACATACCTCAACAGCATAATACACATCGTTGTCGTAAAAATAACATCATAACACCTCAGTCAAATCTCAAAAAAGTCGTAGCTTTCTGCAATAATTTCAAACCATAAAAAATTCTCTGCTGATTTCAATAGTGTCATCTGCCTCAAACGTACTTTAAAAATCATGATCTCATACCAAATACATCATTCAAAGCTCTCATAGTATCACAATGGTTTTGAAAAAATATGAACAGTTCACAAACTACAGACAAAATACAATTTCGTAAGTGTGAAGTTATCCAATGGTGTAATTACATAAACATCTGTCACTGACGTAATAAAAAAGTTTGTCTCTCTCAGTTAAATGATCAGATAGCTGTGTAATTTGTGTTCTAGAGAAATATGGTACCGATGTGTAAAATTGTATAAGCAAATACCATATTAGCTAGGGCTCCTTGTGCTTGCCAAACACATGGTACACAAAGTAAGCGTGTACCCCCCTGAGGATTAATGTAATTATACCCTCAGGTGTTACAGATTACAGCAATGGAATGAAATGTATCACGGAAAACTTTCTTTGTAATTCAAAAATCTTTAAAAATAAATGTTTTAAGTACAAAATTAATCACTGAAATGCGTGTCCTGTAGCGCTAAAGGTGCATCTTGTTGTAAGATAATCTCTGTGGAAGTATCATAGTTATTTTTCTCCGAAAGCTAAGTTCTGCAGAAGCCTATGTACTTACCTCATGATAAACAAAAGTGAAATGCTTGGCGTAGAGATATCTTAGTTATTACGCTTATTGTTATGATGAAAGTACTGTGCTGTAACGTATTGTTGTGCTATGGAAAAGGCTGTCTCCTTGTAGCTATACCACAAAAGTTACTACTAAAACATGTTTTACTTTCCAGAATAATACAGAAAAACTGTGCAGATATGAAACAGAAAAACCGCAAACAGATTCTAAGTCTGACAAAGTATACTAGTAATGTAAAGTGAAAAGTTATATGGCAAAGACAAAGTTAAAAGGCAGATTATCTTTCAATAAACGGTCTTACATGTGAAATGTGGTGTAAACCTGTACTGTTCCTAGTACACAGAGTTTAAACTTGAATGCAATTATCATGCGGTATACGCCGGTGAGGAGTGCTAAAATTTTTCTCAAGGTTATCGTCAATGTTACTTTTCCCTGAGCCAGCGGGCGCAAGTGGCTGCCTGCGGTGTGTGTCATTGTCTGTTTCTTTGTTGGCGCGCGTCGTTACTGGGTTTAGGAGGCCTAACTTCCACAAATTCGCCTTGCCGAGAGGGCCCAGCTCTGTTTAAAGCTCGCCAGTTCTGAAGGCATTCAGGTCTGTCATTTTGTCGGTAGTTTACACAGTTTCATTCGTGTCGGTCACGTGGTGGAGAATTTCTCCCTGAATCGTAACTGCGCGCTGAACTATTGCGTCTGAATTATTCTGTCTCCCTTGATAATAATAGTTTTGGTTCCCATATCGTCTGTTTCTCTGATTGTCTCTGTGATAGTCATTGCCGCGGAAAGGTGATCTTTCCCTGTAACTATTACTCTGCCAGTGGTTGTCATATGGGTGGTGTCTGTTTTGGTCACGATTTACGTTGTAAGAATAGGTTTGTCGTGGCCATTTATTGTTTCTGTCGTCACAGAATTGTGACGGATGTGACCTGTAGTAATTGTTTTCCTGTTTTCGCATCCCGCGACTGTCTGTGTCAATTTCTAATTCTTGTAAGAGTCCCTGAAAAGCTTCAATGTCGTCTTTGCAACGTCCTGCCAAAATAATATGTCGTAAATGTTCAGGTAATTTGATTAAGCAAATGCGGATGAGTTCTGAGGGGCTGTATGGGTTTGACAGGTACTGATTCTTGTGCAACATGTCTTCAAAATATTTCATAAGACTGGAAAATTCAGATTGTTCGAAGTGTTTCATCATCATGATGCTATGTTTTACTCGGTCTTGTGTAGCTTGTGACCAATATGCTGAGAGGAATGCATGGTAAAATTCTCCTTCACTGTGACAATCGTGAATGACCGATCGCATTCTTACAGCTGGTTCATTCTCCAAGTAGCCACACGTAAATTCTAATCTGTGTTCTAATGACCAGTTGGGAGGAAAACAATGAGAGAATTGATGGAGCCACGCTTGTGGATGAATGCCGTTGGCAGAGTTCTTAAACGTTTTGAATTTATGTGTAGTAATGAACAGCTTATAATCAAAATCATCATGTCGGCGAGTAGCATGTCGGTCATTGTTACGTCGTTTCGACGGTTCCATCTCAAAATTCGGTGTACCTTGCCAATTTCTTTCATAATTTCCGAAGTACCCTGTGTTATTATTTTGTGGCTGTTCCGTATTTCTATATCCCTCTTCCCGTATTGGAGTGCGAGTGTTCTCTGAAATACGTAATTCTTGTATCACCTGCGTCAACTGATCTTGTACTTCCTGGATTTCTCTTTTGTACTGTGTATTGATTTGATTTTGATTTTGTTTGAATTTTCTTATTTGTTCATACTCTTCTGTGTCAGTAAAGGCTACAGGTCTAGTGTCATTCAGATCATCATCTACCTTTGTAGATAAGTTAGTGACCTGATCCGAAAGTTCGGCTACTTTCTCCGATAGTGAACACATTTCCTCAGTGTGTTTTTCTGAACCAAGTTTCAGAGTGTCCATTTGTGTTGAAATCGAATCTACTGTGTCCTTTAAGTTTTCCTGAGTTTTTGCAAGTTGCATAACTGAATCAGTAGATGCAACTGAGTCAATTTTAGCCCACAAGGTCTCATGATTTTCATGAACAATGGTTTGCAGTTCTTTTATGGCTGCTTCGTGATTCTGTAATGCATTTTCATGCCGCGAAAAAATAGGTTGAAAATGCTCACAAATCTGTGTTTTTACGTCATTACAGACTTTTTGACATTTCGATTCAATGTTATGTAACTCAGTAGTTAAATCTTCACGTGTTTGTTCAAGTGTGGTGTCTAACTTCCGAAGATTTTGCTCCATTGTGTCTAACTGTTGCTGTGTTTGTCTCTGGTGTTGTTCCATTGTGTCTAACTTTTGAAGATTTTGTTCCATTGTGCCTAACTTTTGAAGATTTTGTCCCATTTGTTTCTGATTTTGTTGAAGCGTTGTGTCTAACTTTTGTAGCCTTTGTCCCATTTGTTGCATTAACTGTAATAACAGTGCACTGGTGTCTGAAACATGTTCCTCAGTGCTATTCGGCAATGCATTTGAACCGGCAATATTTGCAGTTTGAAAAGCAGAAAATGTGTCTTGACTTACTTGAGGAAAGGGTGAGGACGCAAAACCTGAATCTACAGTATTTGCAAGATTGTGTCCTGTCATTTCGGAATCCTGAGGCGAGCTGTTGCCAACCGATCGATCGATAATGCTTCCCTGTTCACTAATTGTTTCACTGCCTACACCATTATTTGACGCCCGCTCCATTCCCTATGCACAGTTACCAAATTACTACTTTGAATATTTGTTAATTCATTACATCGTGGCGTTAACACACTGCTTTCGTCTTCACTGTCATTTCTCAGTTTACTTTGGAGCCTAGTATTACGTTTTTCACACGCCATTATTGTCACAATATTTCACACGACAACACAGAAAAGTACAATTTTAAGAGCAAAAATAAGAGAACACATTAACATAGAACTGAAAATAATATCTAGTTAATTGTAGCTGCGAAATACTTGGTGCAAATCTACATGCATATCACAACTGTTTTACTGTACAACAATGAAAGACTGCAACTACAAAGGAGATTCTCTCTACAATTACGCAATAGCAATAAACAAAATCTTTACTAATTAAACAAACTACAAGAAAAAATCAGAAGATTCCAGTGAGGTATCCTCGGCTAAGGGTCGACATGTGAAACGTCCCCTTAGAACAATTTATACACGACTGTGCTTAAACTGACAGACTGTGCTTAACCTGACACACAATATTTTTAGCGCAACGCAATCTGACTTCCAATAATCCCTACAAAAGAATGGCCCTGACTAACATTAACCTATACCTTTCATAAATCACTTACCTCACAAAAATCTTCGTTACTGCAACTACTGCAATACAGCGAGCGCCACTACTGCCAGCTAAATAAAAGATTCAAACTACGGAAGGCACTAACTACTGATAGGGATAGTTAGCAAATGAAAGATTTTAATAGAGAACAAACACTGTATTTACCTTAATATCATCACAAGTCATAATATATGTAATTTCAAAACTCCGCCATCTCTCTCTTCACATCCACCACTGCTGGCGGCTCACCTCTAACTGTGCAACGCTACGCGCTGTTCACTTCCAGCTGCCGCTGCCCAACACTACAATGGCAGACAACAATGCAAACTTGCCACATACTGCACACAGCACAGCCAGTGACTTTCATACAGAGCGCTACGTGGCATTACCAATATAAAAATCTAAACAGCCTACTTACAAGTTGAATATTGAAATGAGTTCTATGCTACCTCACAGTATTCCGTATTGTTTGCAGTTAGCCTTCATATCATTTAATACGAAACACCCTGAACAATAACAATATCGACTCAGTAGTAATAATATGAAGTTTTTAAAATAAGAAATGTCGGTACTACGCCATTTCGCTCCTGAACCGGAAACCGGTACACGCACATACTGCGTACACTTAATATACTGTATGATAGTATCATTACGGCGATGTTGCACTACTTCAATCAGCAAGTGAATCACTCAGAACAAAACTGTCGAAATACTTTCAGTTCATCAGAAGAATTAAATTGAAGGACTCTCAGTTCATTTAAGGGCCTTGCGAGGAACGTAACAAAGGTAATGCGAATAAGGTTAAGAAATGAATTTCACAAGTCCAGTTAGCTGGTGTATTGCCGCAACTTTTCACTCGTCTTGTCCTTTTAAGAAACTAACGGAACTGACTGCACCATTAGCTGTGTTGATCTACAGCCGGTGGTCGTAATCATACTCAGAGGTGACCACCATTTGTTGCATTTGCCATTCCCTCAGACACACGTACAGTAGCTGGTGGCTTAGGAGTTTTAAAATGACAGCATTATCCCAACTGTGGTAATAGGAAATATAATGGGCGACTTTACAATGTGCTGTCATGCGCATTTTCTTTGGCATTTCGGTAGGTATTTGTCATATCGTTTTTGCAACATATACGTGGAGTCAGTCAAATAAAATTCTGCCTGTCATGTCTTGTACACGACGCCCAGCATCGACGGAAAGCGTCGGTTTGTGTCTCATTACGAACAAAATGAATTTTCTAATTTTACGTGGCGATTCGACAGAGCGGGCCCCTAATTAGTCTAGTGTGCTATTCGTTTTACCAATGTGTTTTAACAGGAACCGTAAAACGGTAAATCGGAGAAAGACGAAGGCAATGAGAGCGAGAAACTTAGCATCAGGATTGACGGTCACGAAGTCAATGAAGTTAAGGAATTCTGCTACCTAGGCAGTAAAATAACCAATGACGGACGGAGCAAGGAGGACATCAAAAGCAGACTCGCTATGACAAAAAAGGCATTTCTGGCCAAGAGAAGTCTACTAATATCAAATACCGGCCTTAATTTGAGGAAGAAATTTCTGAGGGTGTACGTCTGGAGCACAGCATTGTATGGTAGTGAAACATGGACTGAGAGAATGAGAGAAAACCGAAACGGAAGAGAATCGAAGCATTTGAGATGTGGTGCTATAGACTGATGACCAAAAAAAAAAAAAAAAAAAAAAAAAAGAACACGGAGAATGCCGGGCAGCGTGCGAGCAGCGCTTCTGCATGGCGGTAGCAGCGCGTTCCAGGCAGCTGCTGACGCTGCTGGGGTACTGGTTACTCTTCGTGTTTTATTGCCCCTCTTAACACACTTGGACAAAATGGGTAGCGCGCAAGACTAATGTGGGACTGTTCCGTCGAAGTTCCACTTCGAATCTCATTTTGTTAGTAACGAGAAATAAACCGACACTTTACGTCGACGCTGGGCTTCGTATGAAGGAGATGATGAAGGCGTAATGGACTATTATTTGGACCGACTCCAGCTACATATTGCAAAAACGGAATTGCAAATATCTGTGGAAACACCGGCGAAACTGCGCCTCGCAACTGTTACTGGAGACACCCTGTATATTGATCCGTCTCTTGTCAGTCCCATCATGACTTGGTCATACATATCTATCCTGCTGAGAAGCTGGCTGTCTGTCTCTTTTCTCTTATACTACCTGCTTACTGCGTCTTGCCGACTTCCCCTCAAGTAAGCGCTTCCCCTAATCTGCCTAGTTTGCCTCTCAGACATTATCAGTTGCCCTCTGTATTTGTTTCTGCCTGAAATTTAACCCAATTTTACAGAACCTAATATGAATTGAACTGTAACTGATCTGAATGCAGCTTCACTTTGTATTAAATGTGCAACGGAAGTAAAACAATTATCTGGCCCTAATTAAAATTTCCACTTACCTCGCGTCTTGACAACGCAGGTTGCAGATTTCTCGAAAGCACAAAAGCAAATGACAAGCAGGCAGCGTCTAAACTAGATTTCTGCTTCTAAATACATGTTCAAACTGTTGCATGTGATAATGTGTAACGATAAACAGGCGGTAGGGACAGTTACTATTCGTAAGAAGTGATATTGCAAGACAACGATTTTAGAATGAAGTATGTATTCAGAAAGACAGAGTAAAACTTCGATATATCTTCCCTTATAACAATGGCCTGAACGAAGCTATGGTTAAACAATGATTTAACAAGGGCACAAAGAGAACAGAGAATTTATATAAAAATAAAACAGCTTAATTAATTAATATGCGAATCGATGACTCAGGGGAGTGGAGTGGTTTTTCTCTCACCTCCGAGCAAGTTAAATAGCTCACAGTAATCATTCCTAGCTGTGCATTGCTGCAGTCTTACCACAAACTTCTTTTCTTCAGCAATAATGACATTATTCAAAATAAATATTCCTTTCGCGTTTTAATGAGAACACGACGTCACCCTTGCTGTCCTTTCTTCATCTAACGGATACAATCGCAAATCCACACAGCACTGCTAAATGCGTCCATTACCTACCACACTTCAACTGAGAATGTATCAGACCGTGCAGAGGCAGAGACTGTGCCACGACCAGGCCGAAGATTGTTTAACGGTAACGTGGGTTGCTGTCTCTCTGTGATGTGCACATCGGTGACATACAAAAACCAAATGACATGACCACCTTACAATATTAATTACACGACGCATATGTTAATCTACATAACCCAAACAAGGTACCAGTGGAAACATAACGTTCACAGTCACATTTACCAAATTAAATAGTTTTACAGTTTGAAATGTTGCAAGTAGGCTGCTAAGGTTTTTATGTTGGTAACGCCACGCAGCGCTCTGTATGAAAATCACTGCCTGTGCTGTGTACAGTCTGTGGCTGGCTGACATTGTTGGAATATTCGCTATTGTAGTGTTGGGCAGTTGGATGGGAACAGCGCGTAGCGTCGTGCAGTTGGAGGTGAGCCGCCAGCAGTGGTGGATGTGGAGAGAGAGATGCCAGAGTTTTGAAAAGTTGCTAAAAAAATAGTAAATATGGATGTCATGAATTGATATATATATATATATATATATATGATCACTTTGGAACACTATTAAGGTAAATACATTGTTTGTTCTCTATCAAAATCTTTCATTTGCTAATTATGCCTATCACTAGTTCCTCCTGTACTTAGAATCTTTTATTTAGCTGGCAGTATTGGCACTCGCTGTATTATAGTAGTTCGAGTAGCAAAGATTTTTGTGAAGTAAGTGATTCATGAAAGGTATAGGTTATTGTTAGTCAGGGCCATTCTTTTTTTAGGAATTTTTGAAAGTCAGATTGCGTTGCGCTAAAAATGTTGTGTGTCAGTATAGTGATGGTTAAGAGAAAACTGTTTGAGTACGTTGAGTTTTGCTCAGCTGTTTGAAAATCCAATAACGTGGAAGTTTACCTGCACAGTCATTCATAATTTTTCAAAGGGGATGTTTCAATGTTTGTTGCAACTTGAAATCATATCAACAATACTATTACTGGAACATATATTTAACGAGTGTACAGTGTTGTGTGCGCTTCTGTTACATGCTCACGATTGGTTTACACTACAAGCATTTGTATCATTGTGCCCGTGGAGTTTGTGTACCTCGCAACTCTCATGCAACATACAGGGTAAGCTTGTAAACACTCCCTACATGTTCTAAAATACCGTCGCATATTAACCGAATTTTCTGACTGACGTCTCCCTCGACCGACAGCCAGTGGCAGGTGCCTGTACACTCAGCGACAACTACTTGTTTTATGTATATGAACTGGACGCGGATGACAGCTGTCGCTCCTACACTGACATTGCATGCTGATGATGTGCACAAAATTTCGCATTTTCAGAGACCAGAACATCAAATTTCACCACTGATGGTAAACAAATAATGTACAGCGTTCACAACATGGGACAGAATTTTGGCAGATGCCTTTACATTAAAGCAAAGATTCATTATTCATTGTTTGTCAACTCTTTCTCGTGTGGAATACATGCATAAAACTAGTGATGTCAGCGGTCATCGATTTCTCAAGCAGATACTCAGAAACTTACACTAAAGCGCCAAAGAAACTGGTATAGGCATGCGTATTGATATACAGGCAGTATACGGCGCTGCGGTCGGCAACGCCTGCATACGACAACATGTGTCTGGCGCAATTATTACATCGGTTACTACTGCGAGAATGACAGATTATCAAGATTTAAGTGAGTTTGAATGTGGTATTACAGTCGGCGCACGAGCGATGGGACACAGCACCTCCGAGGAAACGATGAAGTGGGGATTTTCCCGTACGACCACTTCACAAGTGTTCCGTGAATATCATGAATCCCGTGAAACTTTAAATCTTCTACATCGCTGCAGCCGGAAGATGATCCTGCAAGAACGGGACCAATGACGACTGAAGAGAATCGGCCGGCCGCGGTGGTCTAGCGGTTCTGGCGCTGCAGTCCGGAACCGCGGGACTGCTACGGTCGCAGGTTCGAATCCTGCCTCGGGCATGGGTGTGTGTGATGTCCTTAGGTTAGTTAGGTTTAAGTAGTTCTAAGTTCTAGGGGACTTATGACCTAAGATGTTGAGTCCCATAGTGCTCAGAGCCATTTGAACCATTTTTTTTGAAGAGAATCGTTCAAGGTGACAGAAGTGCAACACTTCCGCAGACTGCTGCAGATCTAAATGCTGGTCCATCAGTAAGTGTCAGCGTGCTAACCATTCAACTAAACATCATCGATGCGGACGTTTGGAGCTGAAGGCCAACTCGTACACCCTTGATGACTGCACAACACAAAGCAACACGCCTGGACGCGTCAACAGCGATATTGTATTTCACTACCCGTGTCTCCGCTGGACATCTTGAAGGCGAAATCAGCATAGCTATTTCCACTACTGGTTAGCACAGCTTATCCTATAAAATGTAACCGTAAACCTTGTAGAGGAAAGCACCAAGTTAAAGCCTGAAGTGATTAAAGGAAAGCACAGGTCAACCCATATCGGGACTACTGCCCAAGTAACAGAACGGCTGTCCTTCTAAACGCAAATTCAGTGTCTTTACCGCTGTGCCTCCTCATTACCTCCTAAAGATCAGAAAAAACTGTAGAGCGCTCTTACTGAGTAATTAATTTAATGCACAATGATACATAAGCTGCTGTTTGCATCAAATCTCCTTAGCGTTATTTTATCTGAGCCCAATGGATCTGTTTATAGGAAGACTCGTTGTTATTCTGGTACAGTATCAACTATTACTGCATGACAACCTATATGCCTGACGATAAGTAATTTATCTATCTTCGCAAAAAATGACTGATACATAAAACATAAATTTGTAGGTTAAGATGAGTAATGATTCTCTGACACACATTCTTCAGTATTTAAACTCGTGTCAATGAGATATCACAAAGCTCAATATCGCCAATAGGTGCTGTACTTAGCTTCCTTCTTTGGGCTAAATTATATAGGATTCCTAAATATGCTAATAATTTTCTGTCATGTACAGAGTTGGTTTCACTTAAGAGACTGTTGTTGATTCAAACATTATGAGCTCTGAATGGTTCCATTTAGGTCAAAAGAAACGTCTGTCATTCGAAATCCATCTGTCTTACCTTCTGTTCTTCCTAAATTTCGTTTTAATCGTTATTGCCTTACGGAATCGGCGATAACAGTATACAGCAGCTACCGAACTGATTTGAAAAGTTGGAAATTTGCGCTGAATCGTAAGTGTAATCATTGTATCATTAAGGATTATTTGAATAATTCGACAGATCAAAATTCAGTGAAAACTCTGAACACAGCAAGCTCCTAAAAAACCAACGATGGACAACATTAGGCTACAAATCTATTTAGTTATTTATTTAATCTCATATGGTTAGGGCCATCTGGCCCTCTCTTACATTGGATTAGGATTTCCCACATATATTACCATCTTTACTTTATGGTTACCTAATAAATAACAGTTTTAGTATCATGAAGAGTATTAAAATGATTTGAGTGTCTATAGAGACAACGTAAGTACATACTAGCAATACTAGCAGTATTTCCAATATCAGTAATAATAATAACGACAATAACAACAACGACAGTGATAATATTAGTGGCAGATATAAAAAGAATTTTTAGGTTTACGTGGTAGATGTTTTCTGATACAGCGACTTCCGGGGACAGAAAATTTAACGAGACTGCACCAACTAAGAATATTGGAAAGTGAGGAAGATCTGGTTGGAAGGAAGGATGTACAGGGGTAACGAGTGTCTACAGGGACAGTGGTAATCCTTATCGTTGCCTTAGAAGGTATGTCACTAGCTTTGTAACGAATCCGGTGATGTTATTCAGTTCTATAATAGTATACTGGAGGTTATTCCAGAGTACTGACTCGTTACAGAACGGCTCTCCTTCTGAACGCAAATTTAGCGTCCTTACCGTTGTACCTCTTCGTCACCCCCTAAAGAAGCTGCTGAGAGGGCATTCGAGAGAGTGGTTGGGCGATGGAGTGGGACGGAAAGGATTTTGTCCTGATGGAAACAGGTGTTTGTGTCGTGTTCCTCAGACAAGAACGTTAAGGCCAGGAGAGATATGGGGGGACAGTATGGAACGTCCCCTTAGAACAATTGTATACGAGACTGTGCTTAAACTGACACACAATATTTTTAGCGCAACGCAATCTGACTTTCAAAAATCCCTACAAAAGAATGGCCCTGACTAACATTAACCTATACGTTTCACAAATCACTTACCTCACCAAAAATCTTCCTTACTCGAACTACTGCAATACGGCGAGCGCCACTACTGCCAGATAAATAAAAGATTCAAACTACGGAAGGCACTAAATACTGATAGGGATAGTTAGCAAATGAAAGATTTTAATAGAGAACAAACAATGTATTTACCTTAATATCATCAAAAGTCATAATATATGTAATTTCAAAACTCCGCCATTTCCTTCCACACATCCACCACTGCTGGCGGCTCACCTCTAACTGCGCAACGCTACGCGCTGTTCACATCCAGCTGCCGCTGCCCAACACTACAATGGCAGACAACAATGCAAACTAGCCACAGACTGCACACAGTACAGCCAGTGATTTTCATACAGAGCGCTACGTAACACTGCCAATAAGAAAACATAAACAGCCTACTTACATAAAGAAAACATAAACAGCCTACTTACAAGTATACGTTGATAAGACGGCAGAGAAGACATAGGATATGGAAATTTCCGCAGTTTTCCTCACGCAGCCAGGATAGCTGTGCATATGAGGGTAAAATATGATCAAAGAGTCGAACATCACAGGTATAGAGAATACAGGCATTCAGACCAGTTCCAGGTGCCGTGCGCTTTTCTGAGAAAAGCCTTGTAGGATAACATGGCTGTAGCCGATAATTGGAAGTACAATTGTTTGCACAAGTTTCTTCTTCAGGTGAAGAAGGAAGAGCTTTGTATGTATTTATATGACGTGGAGAGTTCCTTCTTGCACACTGCAGTAACGTGCTCAGTCCAATTTAGATTTACATCTAGTGTTATTCCCAGACTTTTAAGATTAAGGATGGTAGGTATTCCCTATAGTTCGGGCTAATGAGCCTATAATGACCAGTCAGCACGGCTTAGGTTTTGGTTGGGCTGAGTCTTAACCCTATAATCCTTTCCCATTTTTGTCAGTGCACATATAATGTGGAACTTCAACCCAGTTGACGGTACCATCCTCTGCAATTGACTCTGGCAACTTTTAGGTAACATGGACACCTAAGAAAATCTGTTTGTCTGGACGGGGATTTGAAGCACACTTATTAACTACGTATTCATCTCTCGAGAGAGAAGCATCGTCAGTAGCAGGAGAGGAAACTTCGAGAAAATTTATTTGAATTATTGACCTTTCAGTCACACATTGTACAACGTTTCCAAAGTCAGGCAAGGAAGTAGATGTTTCGTCATATCGATGATACCACTGGGAATACACAACACGTCTTTAGATAATGATGTCAAGCATTTTTGACCGAGTATGACGAAATACGCTGGATATCGGCCAGTTTAAAACGTCTTTTTTGCTTAAATGTAGCCAAATAAAAGCCTGAAGTTCGAAAATACGTATCGACACATCATCCTTGGGGAATATATTCACAGGCAGGTGAATTTTTGCTTTTTACTTCTGAACATATTTCATAGAAAAATGGCAACATTGCATTGTGAATCACATGAATTCAGATTATACATGTCAACAAAAAATTTTACGTTTCGATAATATATATCTAAATGCAAAGTTAAGTGTAGAGTATACAAAATGCTTTATTGGTTCTGTTAAAAGTGTTGAAGCTGATTTAAATCCTGGTCTATAATAACGAAAATAGTATGACGTGGAAATTTAGAAAGTCGCCCAATTCACGTAAGTAACAGTATTCTCTTCATTTTGGAATTTTCGTAACAACGAACACCTTAGGAAAATTAAGTGTACCATTGAATACGCAAAGCTGAATAAGTGTGGTCACTGTATAAAAATACAGAAAACGTTTTTAAGCTGCTATTGCGTATATTTTTTAATATATAGGTGGCTACCAGTTACATTGATATCTGAGCCAATTTAAGATCGATTCGGTTAAAGCGAGACATGTTTAGCTCCAAGAAAGTGATGAATCAGTTGCATGTTAGGAGTGCTATTTTTCAGGTGCATTTAAAATTTTACGTTGTGACAGCTATCAAAGGAGTAGTGCGTAATTTTCCCGCCATTTATTGCGTGGTGATGAATGCCGGAAATTCAGAAAGACAATAACAATGTCTACACTAGTGGAGAAGGAATTCAGAAACAGAACATGAAATGTTTCAATTGAAACTCACGGCGTTTAAGAAGTTATTTTTTCAGTATCTCATATAAAAGTACGGTAAAGATTCTGCATCACGCCTGGAAGAACAATAGCCATGTATCTTCGACTTCAGAATATCGTCCGGTTCAAAAGTGGCTCTGAGCACTACGCGACTTAAGTTCTGAGGTCATCAGTCCCCTACAACTTAGAACTAATTAAATCTAACTAACCTAAGGACATCACACACATCCATGCCCGAGGCAGGATTCGAACCTGCGACCGCAGCGGTCACTCGGCTCCAGACTGTACCTAGAACCGCACGGCCACTCCGGCCGGTCAAAAGATCGTCCGGAACAGTGATACATATTGCACCTATGGAGTTTTTGTGTAACTTGGCATTTTTTTCTGCAGAACTCACGTCAGCCGTGACGGCACCTATCAATCTTGGGAAGGTCAATAGATGTGTAACGGGAAACTAAATACAATTTAGAGATTATCAGAAATGAAATTATAATTTTCTTCAAGCAACGGTATGTGATAATCAGATTTGGCGTTTGTAATAGCTCGTGCCGTACAATACCTTCATACATGTGTGCGCGAATTTTTAGAAAATTACGTGTAAGACTCCTTGAGAATTTTCATAGCGATCCTGTACACTAATGTGATTAAATGGTAAAGTGGTCAGAAGTACTTTACAAGATGCCCCTTGTCCTTTTTTCTGCTCTTTTCTCCAGACCCCGAAGTCTATGACGCAAGACAAGATGCATTATCCGTGGTGTTGATGCAAAGTCGTCAGCAATGAAGTCATTGGATTCGACTGTAGTCCGAGGAGGCCGGAGTCACCTGGCCAACTTAAAACCAAAACAAATACCTGTTTTGAAACACTTAACATACAAACACTTTCGCAACCAAGTAAACTTCATAAATTTGAAGATACGTTAAAAGAACAGAAGATTCAGATTTTGGCACTTCAAGAAACACGAATTACGGACAATAACACCATCGATTTCGACAAATATAGTCTTTTTAAAAGTAAAACTGATAAGAGAATACTTAATAATATACCACATCTGGGAGTTGCTTTTGCAGTCTCCAAAAATATTTTAAATTCAATAACGGACATAAAACCTGAGGACTGGAAAACTGCCATAATTCATCCATCGTATAAAAAGGGACAGAACCGATGTTAATAATTAACACGTAATCTCTTCTCTCAGATCAAATGGTTCAAATGGCTCTGAGCACTATGGGACTGAACATCTTAGGTCATAACTCCCCTAGAACTTAGAACTACTTAAACCTAACTAACCTAAGGACATCACACACACCCATGCCCGAGGCAGGATTCGAACCTGCGACCGTAGCAGTCCCGCGGTTCCGGACTGCAGCGCCAGAACCGCCAGACCACCGCGGCCGGCTCTCTTCTCTCGCCCACATACAAAATTCTCTTGCAATGTATATTGATGGAACCCAATAGCAGTTAGAACCTAAAATTGGTGAATACAAAGCAGGCTTTAGCCCAAAAAGATCCTGTCCGCATCAAATTAGTAATTTAAAACTAATTCCCAGGTACCAAAGTATTTCCAGTAACAATATTGTACGTACATCAGTGGATTTTAAAAAGGCCAACGACTCAGATGATCGTGAATCGCCTTTCCAAATTTTAATGGAACACGGGCTATATAATAAAACTCTGACACTAAAGAAACGTTAACAGACAATAGTTCTAAGGTTAAATTATTGGGAGAAATATCTGAATCATTTGATATAAAGACTGGTGTTAGACAGGGAGATGGACTCTCCACATTACTGTTTTCCTGTGTTGTGGAAAAGGTAATTACAGAATGAAAAGAGAAAACGTGGCGTCAAAATAAAGATGAATCAAGTAAGTTAGGTAGATGTAATATTAGAGTAGATGTAATATTAGAGATTGCAGATGATCCGGCAGTTTTCACTAGGGATTTTACCACTACTCAAAAACAAATTGAAATTCTTAAGGAAGTATCGGAAAAACTAGGACTACAAATATCATTCGGAAAAAAACGGAATGTAACAAATAAGCATCAAAGTTAATGAACACGAAACAAAGAAAAACAAGGTTTTTCGATGTAAATACTCGGGGCAAATCATGCAAGAAAACGGAATGAAAAAAGCTGCAAACGAAGTTCGTCGTCAAAAAATGTCAACTGCATTCAGGTTAACACAAAATATTTATAACAAAAAATCACTTTCCAGATTCAGCAAACTTAGGCATTACAGCACGGTAGTCAACCTGAATGTCTTCATGGAGCAGAAACTTTAATTAAATAGAAAGAGGGATATTGAAGAAATTCAAAAGAAAGAAAGATTATTAGCAAAATATTCGGCCTCAAAAATAGACGGAGAAACTTATATGCTGAGAAATAATAAGGAAATAGAAGAATCCTCCGACATACATGTGACAAGAGAAAACGAAAATTTAATTTTTATGGCCACATTAAAAGAATGGCAAACACTAAGTTGACAAAACAATAGAATTCTACGAAAACAGAAGAAAGGCCAAAACAGAGCCAATTAAATGTATCGATGCGATTGAGGAAGATCTTAAACTAGCCTTTATAAGTCAAGCAGACATTACAGATACAACAACATTCAGACAAAAGATATTTAATTGGGAAGTTGGTCAGACGAAAATTAGAAAACGTACTAGAACAACGTAGTATTATGAAAGAAAGACTTCATTCTGAAAGGATGAAGCAAATTTGGACACAAAGGAATGCCCACCATCAAAAGAGACGTTGACTGATTATATCTCGCGAGGTCTTATAGAGCCTATACGTGAATAATAGAATAATAAATTAAAGAACTTACATGAATGTTGAACAGTGCAAAAGCTACAGTTAAAAAGACCTCAGGAACATTATATCTTGCTGAGAGTGATTAACCATATCTGAAATTTAAATACACTACTGGCCATTAAAATTGCTACACCAAGAAGAAATGCAGATGATAAACGGGTGTTGGTTGGACAAATATATTAAACTAGAACTGACATGTGATTACATTTTCGCGCAATTTGGGTGCATAGATCCTGAGAAATCACTACCCAGAACAACCACCTCTGGCCGTAATAACGGCCTGAATACGCCTGGGCATTGAGTCAAACAGAGCTTGGATGCCGTGTACAGGTACAGCTGCCCATGCAGCTTCAACACGATACCACAGTTCATCATGAGTAATGGCTGGCGTATTGTGACGAGCCAGCTGCTCGGCCACCACTGATCAGACGTTTTCAATTGGTGAGAGATTTGGAGAATGTGCTGGCCAGAAAGGCCCGTACATGACCTGCAACATGCGGTCGTGCATTATCCTGCTGAAATAGAGGGTTTCGCTGAGATCGAATGAAGGGTAGAGCCACGAGTCGTACCACATCTGAAATGTAACGTCCACTGTTCATAGTGCCGTCAATGCGAACAAGAGGTGCTCGAGAAGTGTAACCATTGGCACCCCATACCATCACGCCGGGTACTACGCCAGTATGGCGATGATGAATACACGCTTCCAATCTGCGTTCACCGCGATGTCGCCAAACACGGATACGACCATTATGATGACGTAAACAGAACCTGGATTCATCCGAAAAAATGACGTTTTGCCTTTTGTGCACCCAGTTTCGTCGTTGAGTACACCATCGCAGGCGCTCCTGTCTGTGATGCAGCGTCAAGGGTAACCGCAGCCATGGTCTCCGAGGTGATAGTCCATGCTGCTGCAAGCGTCGTCGAACTGTTCGTGCAGATGGTTGTTGTCTTGCAAACGTCCCCATCTGTTGACTCGGGTATCGAGACTTGGCTGCACGATCCGTTACATTCATGCGGATAAGATGCCTGTCATCTTGACTGTTAGTCATACGACGCTCTTGGGATCCAGCACGGCGTTCCGTATTACCCTCCTGAACCCACCGATTCCATATTGTGCTAACAGTCATTGGATCTCGACCAACGCGAGCAGCAATGTCGCGACACGATAAACTGCAATCGCGGTAGGTTACAATCCGTCCTTTATCAAAGTCGGAAACGTGATGGTACACATTTCTGCTCCTTACACGAGGCATCACAACAACGTTTCACCAGGCAACGCCGGTCAACTGCTGTTTTTGTATGAGAAGTCGATTGGAAACTTTCGTCATGTCAGCCAACCTTGTGTGAATGCTCTGAAAAGTTAAAGTTAATCATTTGCATAACACAACATCATCTTCCTGTCGGTTAAATTTCGCGTCTGTAGCACATCATCTTCGTGGTGTAGCAATTTTTTTGCCAGTAGTGTAGTTCCGTCGAACAGAATGCCTACTAGCCAGAAGGCTGTACTAATATTTATAATGAAGAATTACTTTCAGCCACAGAAACTTTGGAAAAGCTAGGCACTAATTTAGTTACTGTATGATCTTCTTTGCTCATTTTGGTTACCTCTCCATCTATGTAGACAATGTGTGAATGTATTTCGAAATGTAGTTTTGACAAGTGTACGAAGGGTAAGGGTCCGGGTTATTGTTGCTTATGGTAGGTTTTACAGGTATGTAATACGAAGAGTTAAACCACTCATCTACCCTTATAATGAGTGACGGAGTAAGGGAGAGAGTAGATTTTATCGTCTAATTCACGAAAAAAATCATTAAATACTGAGGTGAAGGGTGGGATTTGAGATTGGTGAGGTGAGGAATTGGTAACGTCTTTTATGAAAGAACCGTGGGGTAATCTGTTAATAAATAAGTTATCTTTGTAAAGCAATATCTGTATTTTGTCTGAGATACTTCACTTGTTACTCCCCTCTCCACCTTTCCTCCTAGTCACGATCTGCTAACTCGCATGATTCAATGAAAGTTCCTTTAAGTGAATTCAGTCACCTACTTTTGTTCAAATATTGTGTCATATCATTTTATTTTGTACCACTAATACCCTTGACATGTTATTGACAGGTATTAAAGAGTAAGTGCGGGTGAGTCTGATTATATGAAGGCGAATAACAGGCTTGGGCGATGTCTGTTCAAAAATGGTTCAAATGGCTCTGAGCACTATGGGACTTAACTTCTCTGGTCATCAGTCCCCTAGAACTTAGAACTACTTAAACCTAACTAATCTAAGGACAACTTAGACATCCATGTCCGAGGCAGTATTCGAACCTGCGACCGGACTGAGTACCTAGAACCGCTCGGCCACCGCGGCCGTCGGGCGATGTCTGTTTTAGCCATCACTATGGCTGTCTCACTGAGACCGCTACGAACTGTGGTAATTATTCAGAATCTGTTTGCTTTGCAATTTTGCGAAATTTAGTTTCTAATGCGAACAGTATTGGCGTACTTGAGGTATTCGAAGCTGACAAGGTCGCGAAAACAAGAAACCAAGCCAGTTATTCCCGAAAGATACAATATTTCCTTCAAACAGAAGATTTTCTACGTATCGTCAATTTAACTCTCTAGTAGACTTAAATGCGCTACTCATCAAAACACGTTACATTATGAAAGAAAGGGGGTACTCCGATTTTTTAATGGATGAAGAAATAGTTAAATAGGCGTAAATGAGATCCTTATGATTGTGAGTTTTCCTTGAAAGTCTGTTGCACACGCAGCAGGGTTGATTGATCGATGTATTTCCAAAACGACCAATAAAACAGGCTACATGCAAGAGAGACTATCATGCGAAGTATTCACCGGAAAAACCTATAAACGTACTTGCTAAGATTTATTTATAGTCGGGGAATACTTTCAATTATTTATTGCACAAGAACTAAATATTGTGCAGGTGTTATACAAACTGAATTTTGAAGGGGAACTCAGAAAGTTTTTTTTTTTTTTTTTTTTTTTTTTTTACAAACATTCGATATGCGAACCATGAGTTACCCGGCAGACGTCAATGCGGTAATCGAATTCTTGCCATACCCGTCCCACCAGCCGGCCAGAGTGGCCGAGCGGTTCTAGGCGCTACAGTCTGGAGCCCGCGACCGCTACGGTCGCAGGTTCGAATCCTGCCTCGGGCATGGACGTGTGTGATGTCCTTAGGTTGGTTAGGTTTAAGTAGTTCTAAGTTCTAGAGGACTGATTACCTCAGCAGTTAAGTCCCATAGGGCTAAGAGCCATTTGAACCATATGAACCGTCCCACCATGGCATCGTCGACGCTTCCCGTATTTTCTCTCGGAGCTCTGCTACATCACGTGGAAGAGGCGGTATATACACCAGATCTTTAATGTGTTCTCACAGAAAAAAGTCGCACAGTGTGAGATTTGGTGATCGGGGAGGACATTTCATGAAACGGCTGTCCCCTTCTGTAGCATTGCCGATCCATCGACGCGGCTGCTCCGTGACCAAGTACCCACGAACTTCACTATGAAATTGGGATGAAGCCCCGAAGCTTCCGATGGCAGTTGAGGCATCAGCCATTGCTGCAACATGTCCAGGTAGGAATTTCCAGTGACAGTCTCTCGCGCGCTCCACATTCACTTCACTCACACTGGGACGTCCGTTTCTCTTTGCCGGGCACAAGTTGTTGTGGCGTATCAAGACAGCCACGCCACTCGGAAATAGCCGAAATGCACGCCTTACACACGCCGGCTGGCGTGAGGTCTGAAACAGGATACGAAATGAATGCTATAAAGAAAAGTACGTAGCTGCTGTAATACTTAACTTTAATCCATCATTTGTATACAGCATTCTTGATGATACAAGTGAGACTCTTTAAATACAAGCACTGTAAGGCTAATGGCGCCTTGCTAAGTCGTAGCCATGGACTTAGCTGAAGGCTATTCTAACTGTCTCTCGGCAAATGAGAGAAAGGCTTCGTCAGTGTAGTCGCTAGCAAAGTCGTCGTACAACTGGGGCGAGTGCTAGTCCGTCTCTCTAGACCTGCCGTGTGGTGGTGCTCGGTCTGCAATTACTGATAGTGGCGACACGCGAGTCCGACATGTACTAATGGACCGCGGCCGATTTAAAGCTACCACCTAGCAAGTGTGGTGTCTGGCGGTGACACCACACAAGTAACCCGTCGTAACGAATTTGTTGTGTCAGTGGTAAATAGTCTTCCTTGTTGGTGGCTTCCTACCGTACTTGGTTATAAACATTCTGTAGCACACTTCTTTTTGTCGAATTCCAACACACAGAAAGCTCGCTGCGCAGCTGAACTTGCCATGTTTGCGATAAGTGCTGACTATCGGCAAATTACCAAACTATGCTGTGGTGGTATATAAGAAAAAAAAAAACTTTCAGGGTGTCTCTTCAATATGCAATACGTATGACATCTGTACAATGTTTAGTTCTTGTGCAATAAATAATCGAAAGTGTTCCCGGACTTTATGTACACCCTTTTTTACGTATTTAGCCCATGTTCGATTTGATGAAAATGTTGCAAACGTCTACTATCTTAGGCACAGATACGGTATAAAATGACCCTTAACATATCACAGTCATTCGAAAATTTGCTGGTGTGCATCTGGAGTGGAAAATCTGAAAATGTTGGTAACTGGATTCCGAAAGCAGCTGCGAAATGCGGGTAAGCATCTCGCCCCACATTCGCCAGATAGTAGAGAGGTTGGGTTACCGTAACCTGACACGGAGGGGTGGGAGGGAGAGGGGGGAGGAGAGGCTAGGCTACACCGAGCACCGCCCCCTCCTACTGTTTCAAGCTCACAGCGCGCCAATGGCGACATTGCAGTGGGAGGAACCGCAAAGTGCTGTGTAATGACGGAAACCTTTCATACTCCGAACACAGACCGCAGCAAAATGGCGTCTGGGTGGCCAGACAGACCGTCGCCAGCACCTGAAGCGAAAAAACTTACAGACGTTAACCACTGTACAGGGCACAACGGATGGTACATCGTACCAGCATTAACGATTTCCTTTTCCACTGCCATTGCGCGTTGAGCGGAGAAAAAAATACTTTCTGTGTATCTTTGTAAGTTTGCAAATCTCTCGTATCTTTCTCTCATAATCACTTTGCGATGTATCGCACAGTCTTCTTCAAATATGGGTTCTATAAGTTTACACAACAAGGTTTTGCGAGAAAACCGTCTTCCTCCTTCCAAGGCTTTCCGTTTAAATTCACGGAGTGTTTCTGTTACATTTTCACATAATCTGTACCAACCTGTTGCGAACCAATGGTCCTGTGAATGCGCTGTTGCATTCGTTCGGTATCAGATGTCACGATTGAGGGATAAGAACTGTGAACACTGGAACAATACTCTACATTCTTCGCACTATGTCTTTTTTCGTTTCAGTTGTAATGCGTTTTCCCATAATCCTTGCAACAAACACAAGCCTACCAATCGATTGTCCTAATACTTAAGTATTTTGCGTGATCAGTTTCAATATCATATGTTACTACTAAGCTTAAATTTGAGGACCTCTCAGTAAAGAATGATCATACATTCGGGGGCTTCTCAGTAAAGAATGATTATAATGTTTTTCCTTCATAATTTCTTGCTCTAGAATTTAATCTTACGACGTTCTGTTAGCCTGATGTGTAACAAAGACGCTGTGCTAGTTTCTAGTTTTGTTGCTGGCAATCCTGATTCCCACCTGTGAGAGGCAGGCAAGCTGAGATATGTTCAGTGTCGCCTACCACAACGATGAAGGAGACGTGTTATGATTAACATGCAACTTCGAAATTTTACTTTCATCTGTACAAATGTGCATCTGAGGATTATGCAGTGTTACAAGAGGTCTATGGAGCTTTTTTTTTTTATTCCCTACAGTAGAGCTCGAAGACGGTTTAAGTTGTTTAAGGAGGGGAGACGATCACTTTCAAAAGAAGGTGGACCCGGCGTTTCAGTTACTGCTTTTATGGAAATATACATCTACATCATTGCGGTGAGTAATAGAGAAAATCAACGAATAACCATAGAAACATTATCTAAACTACTGAAAATTTCATTTGGTGTCATCCACACGCGGGTAAAAGAAAATTTGACGTTTTTGTGAGCCGTGGGTCACAAGACTGCTGATTCTCGAACATGCTCATGTGCAGGTCTTAATACAGTTGCAGCTCACGTTAGTGGACGATCTGAATTTCCCTTCAAAGGTAATGACATTAGTTACGTCATTTTAATCTTGAGAGCAAACAGTGAAGCCCAGTGTGGAAATTTCCTTCATCACCAACCCCACAACAACTATATGTTGTTTCTCCCGGAAAAAGCTATAATCACGCAATTTTTTTTATATTCGTAGTACGATGTATCTGCACCCACTTTAATACCTGGACAACTTTTCGAGGATGTCCTGAAAACTTTGCAAATCCATATCAGGCGCAAAAGACTGTGAAACAGGTTGCATACAGCACGACGATAGTGCAGGGCCGCTTATAGCAAATGTTGTTACTGAATATCTTGCAAAAATAAATGCGAAGTGCATCCCACGTCCTCCCTACAGTCCGTATTCTGCCCCCTCCCTGTACTCCGTATTCTCCTCCTGTGACTTTTTTCTATTTCCTAATCTTGAGAAATGCTTTCGTGGGAGGCATGTTCCATCAATTGAAGGAATAGCGAAGGCTACGGAGACGCAAATTGGTTTCTCTCGTACCTTTGCAGACTGACTGCAAACCTGGGACAAGTGCATTGAATCCAGAGCAGATAATATCTAGAAGTATCATCAAAATTGTGAAGAAATGTGCAGGTATATTACAAAAAATTATAATTCTTTAATTGAATAGACCTCGTATTTATACGATTTGTCGTTGAACTTTAATCTTGTAATCAGATAATATGGTGTGCCATCTCCTTGTTATTGGCGTTTCATTAAACCACGTAAGCAACATCATCTTCAGCGAACATCTTGTACTGTTGCGAAAACTACCAGTTTTTTTTATATATTAAGATCATTAGAGCTCCTATCAAACTTCCTTCGGCTGCCCTTCGTTGCACAACATATTTTCCATCCAGTAGAATGAACTGGATTTTATATTTATCAAATATTACTTAAGGTATTCAGATGTTTGATAATAAGCTCCATACAAAGAATATCATGCTTTACCTCCAAGATATGCTGATAAAATTCCTTTATTGAACAACCAATTTCGCTCCACGGGCCATCATCAGCTTAATAAAAGCATTTACATGTTCATCCTAGGGGATATAAAGTCGATGGCGTCCGATAATAAAATCCATGAACTCGTCACTGTTGTCACATAGTAATATAATTTACATTGACATGTATATTATGCCAAATCAAGTCATTATCGCTACGAACATAGGCGTTATACGTACTCTATGTATCACTGGTTTATATCGCCTGGTGTGATGATCGCCTGGTGTGATGATGTTAATGCTTTTACGAACCTGGTGACAGTCCAGGGGCCGATCCTGCTAGTTCAGTACAGAAGTTTTATCAGCATCTCTTGGCGGTAAAACTTGACGTTCTTCAAATGTTTACGAGCGATAGCGCACCACTTTCTGAAAACACTCCATATGATCGCCTCTTCATTAATAGGTGACTGTGTGGTACAGTGCATGCCCTTCAGAAACCTAGGAAGATGGACTATACTTGTACAATTACACCTACTGTCTGCAAGATATAGTGTACGACTAAGGCAAAATTATATATCGAAGGAGTGTTCTTTCCTGAATTCCGTACTGATTCTGTGAGAAATGCTTGTTTTCTTCCAGGCAAGTCATATTATTTATGCTTTAAACTATAATCTGGGACTTTGCAAAGGGCAGATGTGACGAGTATTTGTACTGGTTAAACTTAGGAAGGCAGAATGAGATTTTCACTCTGCAGCTGAGTGTGCGCTGATATGAAACTTCCTGGCAGATTAAAACTGTGTGCCCGACCGAGACTCGAACTCGGGACCTTTGCCTTTCGCGGGCAATTTTTAAATTTAGGAAGATCTTAAATTTATTTGATAAAAAATATCACATTTTTGGACTTAGTGCGATCTTGCGTCCATGCACATAGGATAGCCGCTCTGACCACCTGATTGTGTTTCTTTCGGCATTTGGATCGGGCGATCTCATTCTGCTAATATTTTGACACACTGTGACTAACTAACTAATCTATCAGTGCAGCAAAGCTAGAGACTGGAATTAATCCATGTGACAAATGCAAAGCGAATCTCTTCTACAATACGGTCGTTTGCTTACAACTTCACTTGGCTGCTACAGCGGTAACCATAATAAAATCTCTTGTGTTAAGAATGGTCGGTACATACCTCTAGCCAGGTTTTTCCGAGATTGCGACAACTACTCCAATGAAATTTCAAGATTTTGACAGAGCGTGGGGTGGGGACAAGGGCAGAAACTAACCGTCTTTCTAGCCACGTTCGAGAGCAGCCGTTGAGACGCTGTATCTTACGGTTCTTGCAACAGACCCTTTTTTAAGTGAAGGAGGCATTCCTCCTCCTAAGCCACACATCTCTGCACAAGCGCATTTACGCTGTCCGGCGCTCTACCTCCGATCACGTTAACATGGCCAGTCTTGAGTCAGGGGAGGCGTTAGATTGGTGGCTGCACCGACTCTGAAGACCACTTGAACCTACACGTTTATGACTGTGGCGAAAGTCGAATGCTTGTGTCAATCCACCGTCTCTCTCTGCTAGGCTGCTATGCCGAATAAGCAGAAAAATACTGCTTCTCACAAACAGCACACAAAACAGCTAATTCAGTTCCTAGCTTGACCGTAGATGACGTGTGCAATTATATTAGCATTCTGCAAGTAGTAACACGAATTATGAAAGGAACATATCAGTTACACATTCATTATGTTAATTGACCTTGGGAATCCTACTAGAGCACACACCGTGATAAAATACGTAAGTTGGTTTCACATGAGTAACTAGGGCACCTTTCACTATTTCTGACATTTTTCAGTTTTGTATCAATTTTAGTTTAAAGGATAAAGGTACACTATTTTCAGAACTTAAGGGTGAAAGCATTTTTCAGATACAGTGACACTGCCAAGTAGCATAGCTCAATAGAACTTCGACCACAAATAGGACTGGTACGGTATAGTCCGGAAGGCACTGAAATAATATGCAGTTACGCGAACAGCTGTGACACCTTTACTCAATGACAGTAAATACACTACTGGCCATTAAAATTGCTACATTGCTTCATTGGACAAATATATTATACTAGAACTGACATGTGATTACATTTTCACGCAATTTGTGTGCATACATCCTGAGAAATCAGTAGCCAGAACAACCACCTCTGGCCGTAATACCGGCCTTGATGGAACATTGAGTCAAACAGAGATTGGATGGCGTGTACAGGTACAGCTGCCGATGCAACTTCAACACGATACCACAGTTCATCAAGAGTAGTGACTGACGTATTGTGACAAGCCAGTTGCTTGGCCACCATTGACCAGACGTTTTCAATTGGTGAGAGATGCGGAGAATGTGCTGGCTAGGGCAGCAGTCAACATTTTCTGTATCCAGAAAGGCGGGTACAGGACCTGGAACATGCGGTCGTGCATTATCCTGCTGACATGTAGGGTTTCGCAGGGATCGAATGAAGGGTAGAGCTACGGGTTGTAACACATCTGAAATGTAACGTCCACTGTTCAAAGTGCCGTCAATGCGGGCAAGAGGTGACCGAGCTGATAGTCCATGCTGCTGCAAACGTCGTCGAACTGTTCGTGCAGATTGTTGTTGTCTTGCAAACGTCCCCATCTGTTGATTCAGGGATCGAGACGTGGCTGCACGATCCGTTACAGACATGCGGATAAGATGCCTGTCATCTCGACTGCTTGTGATACGAGGCCGTTTGGATCCAGCACAGCATTCCGTATTACCCTCCGGAACCCACCGATTCCATATTCTGTTAACAGTCATTGGATCTCGAACAACGCGAGCAGCAATGTCTCGATACGATAAACCGCAATGGTGATAGGTTAAAATCCGACCTTTATCAAAGTCGGAAACGTGATGGTACGTATTTCTCCTCCTTACACGAGGCATCACAACAACGTTTCACCAGGCAACGCCGGTTAATTGTTATTTGTGTATGAGAAATCGGTTGGAAACTTTCCTTATATCAGCACGTTGTAGGTGTCGCCACCGGCGCCAACCTTGTGTGAATGCTCTGAAAAACAAATAATTTGCATATCACAGCATCTTCTTCCTGTTGGTTCAACTTCGCATCTGTAGCACGTCATCTTCGTGGTGTTGCATTTTTAATGGCCAGTAGTGTATAACGGAGGCACCTCAATTCATGATGGTCCCCTAGATATTATAAAGGTGGAACATGGGTTTTAAGAGGGGTGTTTAATCAGCACAGACGGCAATGAATGCATGCTCTGCAATGTTTTCCTGTGTTGGCCACATGGCTGACAAAGAGTTTTTGTGTAAGGGCTTTCCATTCCTCCACCAGCGTGGTTAAGTGCTGGATGGTCATTAGTGCATGTGGAAGTGCTGCGGTACATCTACCATGGCATCCCACACGTGCTCAGTGGAATTTAAGTTGTGGAAACGAGCAGGCCAGTCCATTCACCAAATATATTATAGTTCCATGAGCTCCTCCACTTCCGCTGTTCATTGCACTCACTCGTTGTCGTACATAAAGATGATGTCCAAGCCGAGTGTACCTCTGAAAAGATGCTCATGACGAAGGTCAACAGAGTCAGAATAAAGTTGAGAAGTGTGCATATTGCATTCAAAGATTTGGTGAGCAGTATACCCATGCAACATTATGCCTTCTCACTACATGACACTTGGACCACCAAACCGATCAAGGAATGTCCACCATCACTACTCAGACTGAATCTCCTACCATCCCAAAAGAGCACGCGGACTGACTCCAGGCGTGATCAGTCCATGTACTTTGGCCACCATCGAAAATGGTGCCACCAATCTGTAGGTGTCAACGAAAAACAACACACTAATCGTCAGACAAAGAGACCGCCCCCACGCAGCAGATGCGCCGCTGTGGAGGGTGAGACAGCGTGCCTTGCAAGACCTGTTTAATGTGATTGCAAGTGCACCTGCAGTCACATGTCTGCCTTATTGCCTGTTGCATAACGCAGTGGTGCTCTGCTGCCACATTACCTGCACCTCTTCCTTCGGCAGCAGTGGCTGTGGTTCGGAACGCCCCCATGCACATGAAACAATGCTGTGAGCAGTCCCACAGTACTTGGTTAGTTTCGTCAGACTTCGTCCTTCTTCCAGCTTCCCGGTGACTCTTCAATGTGTGACATCTTCAAAATGCTGTCTTCAGACCATCTCTTAAAGAAGACGACCATCACAGTGCACCGGAACAGCTCAATCTCTCTTTAACTCTTCCCGTAACTGTCTCGAGTTGCGGGGCCAGCCACATTTCATTCTGATCTCCAGCCATGTGACGTCCAGCTTCCGTGCACAATAAGGAAAGACCTCTTGCAACACACTTCCGCACTTCCTCCGAGATACCTCGCCCATAAATTTTGCGCGTCTACTGAAGAAAACATAGTCAGTTCCTAAGATAGTTCACTGCTCGCTTAGAGCGATGTGGAAGTGTAGAAATGGTAACAGACGGTCAGATGGCCTCATTTTCAAGTATCTGATTTTATGCCCTTAACATATATTGCAGCACACTTAACATGTTATCAAGGTCGAAGCTGGCCAACTTTGAGCTTAACAACATGCCAAGTGTCCTCCAATATATGTTGAAGACAAAAACGAAGTACTAGGAAATGACATAAACGACAGAAACCTGGGTTGTACTTAAATAAACAATAAAACAGTCAAATGGCCGTGTGTTCCTTTAAAAAATGTGTAATTGTGCTACAAAGCTCAGCCGGCTGTATGGGCAGTTGCTGCATCCTGTTGGAAGTAACTGCAGGTCTTTTCCTTCTCCGCTAATGCTGCCACAAATGATTTCAAAATATTAGCAATGTAACGCATCGAAGTCAGCGTCTGATGACAGAAGATGGGGTCAGTAATGTGGCGTGCAGCACCAACACCAAACCCCAATATTTTGCTCAAGCAAAGGCGTTTCGTCGGAGTTATGTGGAATCTCTGCTGCCCAGAAGAGGAGCTTGTGTGAGTTGACATAACCACTCAGGTGAAACCAGGCTTCATAAAGAACAGCCGCTCACAAAACTGAAGGCGCTGAGGAGCATCTGCTGGTTTTAATGCATGAACAACAGGCACTCGGTAGGGATGCATGTGCAGGTCTCTTGCACAGACGTCGGGTTGATTTGGTGGGACTCTGAACCGTTTTCTGATGGACTGTAGCCACATTTTCTGGTGCGCGGGCACGTTTCGGGATGTTCTTTGACTTGCTCAAAACAGGTCCTGTGTGATGCCATTTTCGGACTATGCGTTGCGTGCCAATCTTTGCTGCTCTTTGACAACATTAAACTTCTCAACAAACCACTGACCACATCGTTTCTACAACTTCTTTGTCACATAACTTTCCACATCAAACACTCGCCGCTCCGCTGTGAGTACACACACACACACAAACACACACACACATACACACATACACACACACACACACACACACACACACACACACACATGACCACTGCCTCTGGCCACTGAGGCCATCCTAGAGCAAAAGGATTTTACAGGTGGAGAGGAGGTACTGTAAAGACATTTGTGCCCAATTTACTCACACTGACACAGCCTGCACTACGTTCTAAATCGGTATGGATCACGTGGCGGGCGTACATGAGGTGTACGCGTCACGGGGTCTGTGGTTCTATGCATACATTCACGTCCAATCGTATCCGCTCATCCGGGCCACTTTCATTTGCCCCATCCTGTACAACTGATTATTTATTGATGTGTGTTATAATAATGACCGCGTGGTGCCATCACATTTCTGGCGTATCTTTTGTGATGCAAACCTCTATTCATTCGATGCAAGCTTCTCGCTCGATGTAACTATATTATCTTCCAGGAAGGAAGGACACGTTACACAATGAATATGAAGGGAGCTAGATCGAGTTTTTATTGCTTACCCCAAAAATCTGAATAACAGACTTGCAACGTAATCACTAAACAGATAGTCCCTAAATTTTTTCTGTAATACAGCTGCTGCCTGTAATCAACAGTTCGTAGCCCTTCCTGTAATTCCGACAACATAACCAGAATTACGCACCAAACTGTCGTTGTCATCAGAATTAAAACTAATATACTCATGCTAATTGACATAGTGAAGTGCAAAAAGAGATCAAGGCTAAAATATAAACCAATTTCTTCTATTTTAGGAGCCGAGATTCCACAATATCCATCCTATAATTGTCAGCATATGTTTACTAATGACATGGCTCTCACGTGCGCACGATGAATACTAGTTACACAAATTAACGTTCCCTCTAGTTCTTAGTGCACTGAATAAAACTTCAGGACTGATCACTGGATGCCTGAAACCGATACGAGCTTTACTGCTAGGCAGGTATTGCATCACCTGACATGCGTCATAAGGTAGCTGCAGAGGTTGGAAAGAAAAAGCTTTAACCATATCAGGTACACCACATACACGGACATCATACACCCAGATTTACGTTGAAATCCAGAAGATATTCCCTCAGTGCAACACGAGCACTAACTACGTCTGCACGCGATACTGAAGAATAATTTCAAACGTGAGTGAAACCTGCCGTGTGTTGACCGCCTGGAGACCATAGTACAGTCTAAGGTCAGCTGTTGTTAAACCCAGTGACAGCTTTATCAAATGAGGATTTTTCAAAGGGTTGAAAGAGCGTGATTGCGAAGGAAAATAGACTGTCGCTCACCTGTGCCACTCCCCATGTTGTATTCAGTCATGCCGTAATGAAGAGCTGATGACTGCTGAAGGCGATGCAGTTGCTGTTGCCCAGTTCTGGGCGAAGATCATTACGTAATGTACACTGAGGTGACTAAGGTCATTTGATATTTCCTGATACCTGTGAGACCTCCTTTTTCCCGGCGTAACGCAACAACAGGACGTGGCATGGTCTAAACAAGTTATTGGAAGTTCCCTGCAGAAATACTGACTCATGCTGTCTCTATGTTGTTGTTGTTGTTGTGGTCTTCAGTCCTGAGACTGGTTTGATGCAGCTCTCCATGCTACTCTATCCTGTGCAAGCTTCTTCATCTCCCATTACCTACTGCACCCTACATCCTTCTGAATCTGCTTAGTGTATTCATCTCTTGGTCTCCCCCTACGATTTTTACCCTCCACGCTGCCCTCCAATACTAAATTGGTGATCCCTTGATGCCTCAGAACATGTCCTACCAACCGATCCCTTCTTCTGGTCAAGTTGTGCCACAAACTTCTCTTCTTCCCAATCCTATTCAATACTTCCTCATTAGTTATGTGATCTACCTATCTAACCCTCAGCATTCTTCTGTAGCACCACATTTCGAAAGCTTCTATTCTCTTCTTGTCCAAACTATTTACCGTCCATGTTTCACTTCCATACATGGCTACACTCCATACAAATACTTTCAGAAATGACTTCCTGACACTTAAATCTATACTCTATGTTAACAAATTTCTCTTCTTCAGAAACGCTTTCCTTGCCATTGCCAGTCTACATTTTATATCCTCTCTACTTCGACCATCATCAGTTATTTTGCTCCCCAAATAGCAAAACTCCTTTACTACTTTAAGTGTCTCATTTCCTAATCTAATACCCTCAGCATCACCCGACTTAATTCGACTACATTCCATTATCCTCGTTTTGCTTTTGTTGATGTTCATCTTATATCCTCCCTTCAAGACACCATCCATTCCATTCAACTGCTCTTCCAAGTCCTTTGCTGTCTCTGACAGAATTACAATGTCATCGGCGAACCTCAAAGTTTTTATTTCTTCTCCATGGATTTTAATACCTACTCCGAATTTTTCTTTTGTTTCCTTTACTGCTTGTTCAATATACAGATTGAATAACATCGGGGATAGGCTACAACCCTGTCTTACTCCCTTCCCAACCACTGCTTCCCTTTCATGTCCCTCGACTCTTATAACTGCCACCTGGTTCTGTACAAATTGTAAATAGCCATTCGCTCCCTGTATTTTACCCCTGCCACCTTTAGAATTTGAAAGAGAGTATTCCAGTCAACCTTGTCAAAAGCTTTATCTAAGTCTACAAACGCTAGAAACGTAGGTTTGCCTTTCCTTAATCTTTCTTCTAAGATATATATAGCCGTCTATAATTGAGATAGTGTAGCCAGTGCTGGATTTTGTACACGAACTGTACCCTCGATTATGTCCCATAAATCTTCGATGGAATTCGTGTCGGGTTAACTGGCGATAAAATCATTCGCTCCAATTGTCCAAAATGTTCTTCAAACCAAACAAAAACAAATGAGGCCTGATGAAATGGCTCACTGTCATCAATAAAAATTACATCATTCGGTTGCTGCAGATGGTCTCCAAGTAGCCGAACGTTAATATTTACAATCAACGATGGGTTCAGTTGGACCAGAGGACCCAGTTCGTTCCATGTTAACACAGACCACATCATTATGGAACCACCACCAGCTTGCACGGTTGTGACAACTTGGGTACATGGCTTCGTAAGATCTGCGCCACACTCCAGTCCTACCATTAACATTTACCATCTGAAATTTGGAATCATCTGACCAGCCCACGGTCTTCCAGTGGTCTAGGGTCCAATCGATGTGGTTGCGAGCTTATGAGAGGCGCTGCAGACGATGTCGTACTGCTAACAATGGCACTCGCGTTGGTCGCCCCACATTAATTTCTGCGGTTATTCCACGCACTGCTGCAACTCTGTTAGCACCAACAACGCTACGCAAACGCCGCCGCTATGGGTTGTTAAGTGAAGTCCCTGGACCACTGCGGTTATACGAGGTGAGAGATGATACCTGAAATTTCGTAAACTTGGCATACTCTTGGCGCTGTGGACTCGGAATACTGAAATGGAATTTCCCACGCCTCAAATTTCAAATGGTTCAAATGGCTCTGAGCACTATGGGACTCAACGGCTGTGGTCATAAGTCCCCTAGAACTTTAAACTACTTAAAGCTAACTAACCTAAGGACATCACACACATCCACGCCCGAGGCAGGATTCGAACCCGCGACCGTAGCAGTCGTGCGGTTCCAGACTGTAGCGCCTTTAACCGCTCGGCCACTCCGGCCGGCCTCAAATTTCTACTACCACTCCACGTTAGAAGTCTGTGAATTCCCATCGTGCGCCCATAATCAAGTTGGAAATATTTCCACATGTATCACCTGAGTACAAATAATATCGCCGCCAATGCACTGCATTTTTATGGCTTTTGTACATTATACTACCGCCGGCCGAGGTGGCCGAGCGGTTCTAGGCGCTCCAGTCTAGAACCGCGCAACCGCTACGGTCGCAGGTTCTAATCCTGCCTCGAGTATGGGTGTGTGTGATGTCCTTAGGTTCGTTAGGTTTAAGTAGTTCTAAATTCTAGGGGACTGATGACCTCAGACGTTAAGTCCCATAGTGCTCAGAGCCATTTGAACCATTATACTACCGCCAAATATACGAGCATATCGCATATCAGTATCCAATGACTTTTGCCACCTTAGTGAATGTGAAATGTAAATTACGTACATCCCATAAACTGTACAACTGTGCCATGTAGAGCTTTGTACGGCTTCTGACTAGAGTAAATAAAAATACAGTACTCGCCACCGTTTGAAATTACTCTCTAATTTAGACATTCCAGGCACTGCGCTAGAAAGTCCTTTCAGAATCCAAATGCTAGAAAGGTACTGGGAACACTCCTTCTTTTCCTCTTTCGTCAGCTTTTTTAAATCTTCATTTCGCAGTGTTTGTTACTACATGTAATAACAATATTTTCATTTTCAATTAGTTCATGACTCAAGGGAAAAAAAACGCACGCCATGTTCATGAATAGTGTCTGTGAAGTTAGCGAAGGTCGACAATGCCTTTCTTTAAAAATGTCCGAAGATTTAACCTCTACACCGCTCACAGTTTTGGTACGAAATACGAATATGGCTATTTGTAATCGCCACTACTAGACATCTGGAATTTCAGCTGAATGTTTTACTTGTGTTTTCAATGGTCTTTTGAGTCAATCCATATTGCCGTCTATGATACGAATGATTGTACATTCGTAATGATGCTGTACAACATATGATGAAAGTAGTCGTAGAAAAAAATATTATCGTTACTGGATAAATGCTTGTACTCTTTTCAACACTTCATCTCCTCACTCAAAAGAAAGCCTATACGGCACAATGTCATACGTTATTAACAATTAGAAGCAATTTCCGCCGTATTACAAAACACATTTTCGTTACTTTTGCCTCATCCATACATATTTCCGCATTTTAAGTGAAATTATTCTGCCTTATTCTGTATTGGTGCTTTTGTATATCATATTTACTACTCAACTTGTCACGATTTCTGATGCAGTGGTCTTCTTCTGGTCGTGTTGTACGTGTTAAAATATTACGCTCAATTCCGCGGTTTCAACAGTTGCCCACTCGTTTTATTTTATCTTAAAGACGCAAGGCTTCTGGCGAACGCATATGTGGGGATCTGTCCGGAGGCCGATAAGGGTTAACTGTTGCGTCTTGTATTTATTTATAAATCAAATTCACCAGTTTTAATGAAAAATGTTTAAATGTTACGTTTCTTATTACTGAACCCAGAACTTCCATTTCCTCAGTTTTCTATCTTTCTATTATTAGCTTCTAGATTTACTTTTGTTTGATTATTCGAAATATCAAAAAAATCATAATGCAAACTCTGTTCAGATGTATTTTTATACAAGTATTTAATGCTGCATATTGAGCTGTCGGGAAAATGTAGTGTCTAATTCTTGTAAGATGTTTGCTGCTTCCTCGAGCATGAATGTGTAACACCACAGCTTCACAGATGGGCCTGTATATGGATTCAATTTCATTCGGAGAACATCATTTGCATCACAACAGCCGTCCGGGCCCTCACGTACCATACGGTTTATGCTTGGTCTGTTCGCTCAGGATAAGACTCATCACTGCAGCTACAGCTTTCCCGCCACGTATAAGCTCCTCTGGGATTTAAATGTGAACCGCGGCGCTTCGGTGAACCTGTAACCGTATAAGTAAAGGGGACAAAGAGCTGAGAGACTCCACAACGACAAGTGGCTGTTTTATGCGTTGCCACTGTCCACCTCTCCTGTGAATTTAGAGCGATTCGGCTCTTACGGTGTAGATACCACCAACAGTGAATGATAAACCCAACAGAATCGAAATAAAGATGAAACTGTTGTTTATAAACAATCCCAATACCTATACGTATGTCTGTCACGTCAGTAAATTTATGTTGTTTGACGTGATGGGCCTATTTCGACTTACTCAGAAGAACGTACCTGAATCATGTATGCTCTATAAGTTTGACGATGGTCATTTAATATCTTTTAAAGCAACGTGCTTCGTCGTCCAGTCGTGTGAGAAATGGTGCACTTGAAGTTAAGAATGATCTAGTGAGTGGTTAGTTGTGGGGATGCTTCATGGGCTGCTAATGGCGAAGAATTTATTATATGAAACGATTTTTCCTTCTAAGCAGTTCATATACCACTGTTATTTTACAACGTGTCATCACTCATACGAGTATATGATCAAGTATGTCGTATACTATGAACATATAACGACCTATTTGAAAGGCGATATTATTTTACTAAGTCTATATTTTTACTGTGACTGGAACATAGGATTTACATCAGTAAGACCAATTTCGGCCGACCTCACAAAATCTCAGCATGTATAAGGCTGACACGATGTTCTCAGAGCATCAAAGTCGCTTGAATTTAGAATCAAAAGAAAGTTACTGATTTATACAGGACCAGCATTAAAAAATACACGACATCCAAAAAGCAGGCAGTCATCACCGTACATAAGCAACCCTGACGCTGACACCTGCGATGAATTTATTAATTGAACCAATTTTTCCTTCACCGCAGTACTTTTATAACAATTTTGCATAAATAACGATGCGCAAATTCAGGTTTTTTACATTGTATCATCACTTATACGAGTGTACGATCAAGTACGTCATATGTTCTGAATGTTTGACGACCTAGTTGAAAGACGATATTATTTTTCCAGGTTGTATTTTTACTGAGAATAGAAAACAGAATTTGCACCACTAAGGCCAGTTCAGATACGAAACCAATTTCCAATGGACCTACTAAAATCACGATATTCTCGAAGCATCACTGTCTTTTGAACTTAGAAATCAAAAGAAATTTACTGAATTATACAACACCAGGGTAACAGGACAATTGATATCTAAAAATCAGGCAGTTACTACCGTACGTAAGCAACCCTGACGGTGTACCAGACGTTTTGATGTTGTCATGGTTCCTCACGTACGGTGTAACTGCCGGTTATTGTAGAATCACCAGACGAGTAAAAGGCATTGTCCATTACAATTAGGGAAGGAAAGGATAAAATATATTACTTCAACTTCCCGGCAAAGACGACCGTATTCCCTCTTTAAGATGTTTAATAGAAAACCACCGAAACGTCCAGTGAAAAGTGTTTCTATTTATTTCTTCATAATAGGCCAAGGTTTTCTTCGGTTTAAATGTCATTTAACATATCATTGACGAGGGCCATATACAAGCGAGGAGAATAATCGGTCTGTTGTGGCCTTCAGTCCCAAGACTGGTTTGATGCCGCTCTCAGCGAATAACTACTGCAATCCACATCCTTTCGTACCTCTTTACTGTATTTATACCTCTGTAACCCTGTATAACTCACCCCCTTCTCCACTCTTATACACACACACATTCCTTTATAATCGAACTGATAATATCTTCAACCCCTTAGCATGTGTTCAATCACCCGATCCCTTCCTCTGGCAAGTTGGCTTATACCAGACTTTCCATTCTTCTGTAAACAATTCGTGTCACCATTTTGTAATCACGACTTCTCAACCTGTTTATTCAGTAACATACAAACCTGTCACCATCTTGGGAACTGGAGTTGTAGAAATCCTACTTTTCACAGACCTTATTATTCTGTGTTCTAAAAGCGATGGTTATGCCACTTTTATGCATATTTCGTGATTTAAACTAACAAAGAGAATAAGTTTTCTGCCAGTGTATACCGACTCATAAATAAAATGAAGCTCCCCGAAGACATAGTTGGATGTCAATGTAACTCCGCACTCTTACACACCATTTGTGGGTGTGTGACTGATTAAGAGCTGCAGCTCCCTGTGACAGGTAGAACGGCCACTGGAGAGTATTTGGCAGTTCGTGATTAGTGTTGTTACCAGGTCAGCTTTAGTGTTTAAAGTTCGAGAACAGCTTGAGGTGATGATTGAACACTGTGATGTACACGGAAAAGTGTGAGCGTTATCAGCACCTGACAGGGGTTGAAAGGGGTCTCATTGTAGTTCTTTATTACGTGAGTATTATAGCACGTCAGCTTAACAGCCCGAGCATCGAAGTTGCTTACAAAGGTAATGCACAGAAGAATGGACTATAAAACTGATGATCTCTTAGACGGCGACCAATTTGCCTTTAGAAAAGCTGGAGGCAACACAGAGTCTATTCTGACGTTGCGTTTCATTATGAAAATAAGACCGAAGAAAAAACAAGACGCGTTCATACATTAGTCGATCAGGAAAAAGCAATGTTAAATGGTGCTAGATGGTCGGAGTTCTGGGAAAAATAGGGGAAAGCTATAGATAAAGATGGGTAATATGCAATATTAGAAGAAACAAGAGGGATCAATAAGCCTGGAAGACCAAAAACGAAATGCTCAGGTTAAAAAGATCGTAAGACAGGGATGTAGTCGTCCGCCCCTACTGTTCAACCTGTACTCTGAAGGAGCAATAATGGAAATAAAAGAAAGATTACAGAGTGGAATTAAAATTCGCTGTCAAAGAATATGAATGATAAGATTTTCTGATGGCATTGCTAACCCCAGTGAACGTAAAGAAGAATTACACGATCTGCTGAATGGAATGAACAATCTAATGAGTACACAGTATGAATTTACAGTAAATAGGGGAAGAAAGTAATAAGGAGTAGCAAAAATGAGAACTGCGAGGAGAGTATCATCAGAATTGGGGCTCCCGAAGTAGACGAAGTTAAAAGATTCTGCTACTTAAGCAGTATAATAACCCATTGTGGGTGGAGCAAGATGGACATAAAAAGTAAGCTATCAGTAGCAAAGAGGGCATTTCTGGCTAAGAAAATTCTACGAGTATCCAAAAAAAGACCTTAATTTGAGTAAGAAATTTCTGAGTGTATGTTTGCAGCACAGCGTTATATGTTATTGAAATATGGACTGTGGGAAAACTGGGCCAGGGAAAATCGAAGCATCTGAGATGTAGTGATACAGACAATGTTGAAAATTAGGTAGAGGAAGACAGAGACTGGAATACAACCAGCAAATAGTTGAGGACATAGGTTGCAAGTGCTATTTTGAGCTTGTCGAACCGTGCAACATCCATATTTGTGGAACATGGGGATGTGACAGTATCTAGACTGCATCTGTATTGGTACCTCAGGGTTGGCATATTAGTCGTCGAGGTTGAGGTAGACAGCATGCATCTAATTCCTCCCCTGTGCCACACTTTTCGTCTCAGAGCAGCACTTGCAACCCGCGTCCTCAATTACTTACTGAACGTATTCCCGTGTAATCAACTTTTCATAACTGGGATTCACAGTCGTGTGAAATTTATTGAAAGACGTCATGTTTACGCCAGTGACAGTTAGAATTTTTATTTCCACTATTGCAATTTCGGTCTTAGGCCATTTTCAAGTGCAGATGTTTTGACTTTAAGCCATGTCTACTTTATACAAGCTGACACATTTATATGTCGTTGTCATTTGCTGTTATATACATTCGTAACGCTGCTAAGTAGTGCGAGCACACATGTCCATATACCGTACAACAGCACAGTCTGTACATACATATGTTCGTTCCACCATCACTAGTAACTTTTGCACTAAACCACAGCAACGAACTACTCGCTGCAATGGTTTATATGTTTTCTTCTACAGAAATAAAAACTGAAGGTACAATTAGTGGAAACAAACTTGTTTTCACTGTCGTAAACCTCGTACTTTGTGAAATACGTAGACTTTTGACGGATGGAAGAGGCGCCACAACTTCTGCCGTAATGTGCAGGGATGGGCTGCCGGCAGCAGGCTTCAGGACAGATCAGACAACCACTAATTGTGCCTCAAGTTTTCATTTAGCCAGAAAACACTTACAAGTGCCTTTCGAAAAACGTAGCTTTGCTTTAAAAGTGATGTTTGCTATTTGTATGGGTTGTGCACTCCTGCAAGGTGCGACACCATGTATACAGTGAAACCACAATGTAAATAGTCTGAAAAATTATTTTTAAATGTTGCCCGATTTCCACACAGATCTACTACTTGTACCTAAGGAATCTTGACATCTGGTCTTGACACGTCAAATATGGACATATTATAAAAAAAGAGAGCTGGACAGACACTAGAGAGCATATGTCCACATTACGCAAACACGCCTACATCACCGAATTTCATGTACACAAGTTAAAAATTAAAAACTTTGTAACGTATTACTATCTTTACGACGTTCCTCATCGAGCCATATACGTTATTTCGCATTTATAGCTGCTTCTCTCACACGAATAATATTAAAAATTCAGAAATTCAGGGTCGCCAGCAGCCCAAGCCCTTCCTAACCATTCAGAAAAAAAAGGAGCTGGAAAATTATTAGTTTAATTACTTTAATAATTTAATTTCGAGTATGCAAATTTCTTTAACAGACAGATAAATAGCATTCCATGTCGTGCATGAAACAACTTGATTAATTCAGGATTGGAAATCGGAGAAAGTGGGTAAGATCAACACCACACAATTTGTTCAAATGTGTGTGAAATCTTATGGGACTTAACTGCTAAGGTCATCAGTCCCTAAGCTTACACACTACTGAATCTAAATTATCCTAAGGACAAACACACACACTCATGCCCGAGGGAGGACTCGAACCTCCGTCCACGACTGCAGCGCCCCAGACGGCTCGGCTAATCCCGCGCTGCTCACAGAATTTATTTTTCACGTAGATTATTTATTGTATCTAAGTATTATTTGGTCGTACATCGTAACTACACATACCTGGTGCCTAACTAGAAATATTTAACTAAGAATTACGTGAGAATGTATTTGAGCACAGTTTAACTACAGCAAGAAGAAACACAAAAAAACGGGGGTGGGAGACAATGATACTATCATCTCCTTTGCATTCATACCATAAAAATATCTCAGTGAGATGCGCATTACGATTCAATGCATGCACTATTCTGGACAGAGGTTTAACCAATGCACGAGGTTGTTAGATAATTATTCAACATACTAACTCCGTCTGCTGTTTGCAAACGGCCGAACTAGAGTGCAAGGTGCATTCCCAATCAAACTGTTGTGCTGCTTTGTAGAAAGCGCACGAAAGAATAGATATTCTTGCAGAAATTATAGCTCATTAAACAAGCAAACTGTTAAAATAAAGCCTATTGCGTTGCCGTGGCTGACCAGAAGGGTCATTGATTACCAAACACGTGGCACAAAATCGACACACAATGAGAAGAGCAACTTCCACGAAACATAAGATCAAAAATCATACTCGCTTCGACACAGTATTACACTCACGTATGGCTGAAGTGATCGTAACCAGCTTTCCCTAATCAGATTTACCGCTTGAAATTCTACTTCATCGTTGTTCAAAATGAACAAAGTAACTTCCACACTTTTAACTCAGACACCCAAAAATCGCCTATTTAAAGCAGTATAATTATGGCACATTCGGAAAAATAACTCGCTTCACACGCTTCAGTTAAACTGAAGTTCTTAGCTGTTTCAACAGTTAAACATAACGAAGTCCTAACTCAGCTTGCTTCCTATCACCTGAAATCCCCCTTAAGAGCTACAACCCGTACTCACCAAGCGTTCACCGAAGAGTGCCGCTTTCTTTTTCGAGATTACCTAGCTCCTAGTGCAACGGAAGCTACCAGAGGGGTAGGTAGCCCTCCGTCATCAACCTCACTAACAAAAACAGCCTTCGACACAGCCTTCGACTAACATGGGTAAACCTCTCTGTTCAGGTATTGGAAAGCTAAGTTGATCATCCTGTGTTCTCCTTCGAACGAGAAGCAACATCGCCTGCTCCCAGCAGACGATGACCAACTCAGCGTATCCCACAAAACAAAACCGAAACCCCACATTAACACACAGATATAATATATAATAGGCCTTATTTGAGTGCTCAGTCTTTCTGGAAGAGTTCATGAATTGAGCTAAAATCAGGTAGTAAAATGAATAAGTTGTACCGCATTCGAGATTGACAAGCGTCTTATGAAACAAGTTCACAGAGACGTTTCAACGTCTCGTGCATTTTAGGATCTTCATGACACAATGAAACAGGAACGCTTGTTGGATGGGTCACCACGAATTTCTCAATGATTTGCAGTAAACGATATTGCTGTGCTTGGCAGAAACTACAGGAAAACCGTAAGTGGTTTACATCTACTATTTCTTCTTTCTTCTGACAGTTGCAGAAAGTGTTATACTTGATGCCTATTTTGATGTAAATGGGTAAGAGTTGAACCATGGTTTGCACTCTTTCGGGCGAAGTTAGTTATCCAGCTCGCTCGTAAATTTCGAAACAAATACCGGTTGGGTCCGAACGTAATACTGATCTGTATGATAGATTGAAAAGCTCCTATCCTCTGTCCAATCTTCCTCGGACGGTTTCGGGTTTCTCACAAATTAAAATCGGAGTGTGGTAGACAGCCTCCTTCGCCAGTGGCCTCCTTCGCCATCTAGAAGAAGGTATCATGGAAAATAAAAATATTAAAGGTCGGTATTGCAATCGACAAGATTGACAACATCGGTTGTAAGAAGGCTAAAATCGTTTATTACAGCAGTTTGATTTCACAAGATCCCCTCGCTTCTAAACTGATACTGTTATTACTCAGCTTAGCCGCAAGTCCTTAGAGGGTGGTATATGTGACGTACATTATAACTGGTCAGCATTTCCACCCGGAATTTGCGAGAATATGTCGGACCTTCCTTGATCCGCCTTGGTGGGTCGTGTCGTCGGATTTCCTCCTACCTGTACGCGGTGCATGTCTCGTAAATTTCGTCCCTTGCAGATTCTTCATTGGCGCATTGGATGTCTCTGTCGGTGGAAGCAAATTATCTCAAATTGCTGTCGATCAACTTTGGGGTATCTATTAACTCTAAATTAACATTCAGAATGCCGTAATATCATTTTTATTCCTTTTCTTTTGTGGTCATCAGTCTACTGACTGGTTTGATGCGGCCCGCCACGAATTCCTTTCCTGTGCTAACCTCTTCATCTCAGAGTAGCACTTGCAACCTACGTCCTCAATTATTTGCTTGACGTGTTCCAATCTCTGTCTTCCTCTACAGTTTTTGCCCTCTACAGCTCCCTCTAGTACCATGAAAGTCATTCCCTCATGTCTTAACAGATGTCCTATCATCCTGTCCCTTCTCCTTTTCAGTGTTTTCCACATATTCCTTTCCTCTCAGATTCTGCGTAGAACCTCCTCATTCCTTACCTTATCAGTCCACCTAATTTTCAACATTCGTCTATAGCACCACATCTCAAATGCTTCGATTCTCTTCTGTTCCGGTTTTCCCACAGTCCATGTTTCACTACCATACAATGCTGTACTCCAGACGTACATCCTCACAAATTTCTTCCTCAAATTAAGGCCGGAATTTGATATTAGTAGACTTCTCTTGGCCAGAAATGCCTTTTTTTGCCATAGCGAGTCCGCTTTTGATGTCCTCCTTGCTCCGTCCGTCATTGGTTATTTTACTGCCTAGGTAGCAGAATGCTTTAACTTCATTGACTTCGTGACCATCAATCCTGATGTTAAGTTTCTCGCTGTTCTCATTTCTACTACTTCTCATTACCTTCGTCTTTCTCCGATTTACTCTCAAACCATACTGTGTACTCATTAGACTGTTCATTCCGTTCAGCAGATCATTTAATTCTTCTTCACTTTCACTCAGGATAGCAATGTCATCAGCGAACGTATCATTGATATCCTTTCACCTTGTATTTTAATTCCACTCCTGAACCTTTGTTTTATTTCCATCATTGCTTCCTCGATGTACAGATTGAAGAGTAGAGGCGAAAGGCTACAGCCTTGTCTTACACCCTTCTTAGTACGAGCACTTCGTTCTTGATCGTCCACTCTTATTATTCCCTCTTGGTTGTTGTACATATTGTATATGACCCGCCTCTCCCTATAGATTACCCCACCTTTTATTCAGAATCTCGAACAGCTTGCACCATTTTATATTGTCAAACGCTTTTTCCAGGTCGACAAATCCTGTGAAAGTGTCTTGATTTTTCTTTAGCCTTGCTTCCCTTATTAGCCGTAACGTCAGAATTGCCTCTCTCGTCCCTTTACTTTTCTTAAAGCCAAACTGATCGTCACCTAGCGCATTCTCAATTTTCTTTTCCATTCTTCTGTATATTATTCTTGTAAGCAGCTTCGATGCATGAGCTGTTAAGCTGATTGTGCGATAATTCTCGCACTTGTCAGCTCTTGCCGTCTTCGGAATTGTGTGGATGATGCTTTTCCGAAAGCCAGTTGGTATATCGCCAGACTCATATATTCTACACACCAACGTGAATAGTCGTTTTATTGCCACTTCCCCCAATGATTTTAAAAATTCTGTTGGAATGTTAGCTATCCCTTGTGCTTTATTTGACCGTAAATCCTCCAAAGCTCTTTTAAATTCCGATTCTAATACTGGATCCCCTTGTTTGTTGTTGTGGTCTTCAGTCCTGAGACTGGTTTGATGCAGCTCTCCATGCTACTCTATCCTGTGCTTCTTCATCTCCCAGTACCTACTGCAACCTACATCCTTCTGAATCTGCTTAGTGTATTCATCTCTTGGTCTCCCCCTATGATTTTTACCCTCCACGCTGCCCTCCAATACTAAACTGGTGATCCCTTGATGCCTCAGAATATGTCCTACCAACCGATCCCTTCTTCTGGTCAAGTTGTGCCACAAACTTCTCTTCTCCCCAATCCTATTCAATACTTCCTCATTAGTTCTGTGATCTACCCATCTAATCTTCAGCATTCTTCTGTAGCACCACATTTCAAAAGCTTCTATTCTCTTCTTGTCCAAACTATTTACCGTCCATGTTTCACTTCCATACATGGCTACACTCCATACAAATACTTTCAGAAATGACTTCCTGACACTTAAATCTATACTCGATGTTAACAAATTTCTCTTCTTCAGAAACGCTTTCCTTACCATTGCCAGTCTACGTTTTATATCCTCTCTACTTAGTCCATCATCAGTTATTTTGCTCCTCAAATAGCAAAACTCCTTTACTACTTTCAGTGTCTCATTTCCTAATCTAGTACCCTCAGCATCACCCGACTTAATTCGACTACATTCCATTATCCTCGTTTTGCTTTTGTTGATGTTCATCTTATATCCTCTCTTCAAGACACCATCCATTCCGTTCAACTGCTCTTCCAAGTCCTTTGCTGTCTCTGACAGAATTACAATGTCATCGGCGAACCTCAAAGTTTTTATTTCTTCTCCATGGATTTTAATACCTACTCTATATTTTTCTTTTGTTTCCTTTACTGCTTGCTCAATATAGAGATTGAATAACATCGGGAAGAGGCTACAACCCTGTCTTACTCCAATCCCAACCACTGCTTCCCTTTCATGTCCCTCAACTCTTATAACTGCCATCTGGTTTCTGTACAAAATGTAAATAGCCTTTCGCTCCCTGTATTTTACCCCTGCCACCTTTAGAATTTGAAAGAGAGTATTCCAGTCAACATTATCAAAAGCTTTCTCTAAGTCTACAAATGCTAGAAAAGTAGGTTTGCCTTTCCTTAATCTTTCTTCTAAGATAAGTAGTAAGGTCAGTATTGCCTCACGTGTTCCAGTATTTCTACGGAATCCAAACTGATCTTCCCCGAGGTCGGCTTCTACTAGTTTTTCCATTCGTCTGTAAAGAATTCGTGTTAGTACTTTGCAGCTGTGACTTATTAAACTGATAGTTCGGTAATTTTCACATCTGTCAACACCTGCTTTCTTTGGGATTGGAATTATTATATTCTTCTTGAAGTCTGAGGGTTTTTCGCCTGTTTCATACATCTTGCTCACCAGATGGTAGAGTTTTTTCAGGACTGGCTCTCCCAAGGCCGTAAGTAGTTCCAATGGAATGTTGTCTACTCCGGGGTACTTGTTTCGACTCAGGTCTTTCAGTGCTCTGTCAAACTCTTCACGCAGTATCGTATCTCCCATTTCATCTTCATCTACATCCTCTTCCATTTCCATAATATTGTCCTCAAGTGCATCGCTCTTCTATAGAGCCTCTATATACTCCTTCCACCTTTCTGCTTTCCCTTCTTTGCTTAGAACTGGGTTTCCATCTGAGCTCTTGATGTTCATACATGTAGTTCTCTTATCTCCAAAGGTCTCTTTAATTTTCCTGTAGGCAGTATCTATCTTACCCCTAGTGAGATAAGCCTCTACATCCTTACATTTGTCCTCTAGCCATCCCTGCTTAGCCATTTTGCACTTCCTGTCGATCTCATTTTTGAGACGTTTGTATTCCTTTTTGCCTGCTTCATTTACTGCATATTTATATTTTCTCCTTTCATCAATTAAATTCAATATTTCTTCTGTTACCCAAGGATTTCTACTAACCCTCTTCTTTTTACCTACTTGATCCTCTGCTGCCTTCACTACTTCATCCCTCAAAGCTACCCATTCTTCTTCTACTGTATTTCTTTCCCCCATTCCTTTCAATTGTTCCCTTATGCTCTCCCTGAAACTCTGTACAACCTCTGGTTCTTTCAGTTTATCCAGGTCCCATCTCCTTAAATTTCCACCTTTTTGCAGTTTCTTCAGTTTTAATCTACTGGTCATAACCAATAGATTGTGGTCAGAGTCCACATCTGCCCCTGGAAATGTCTTACAATTTAAAACCTGGTTCCTAAATACTGGATCCCCTATCTCTTCTAAATCGACTCCTGTTTCTTCTTCTATCACATCAGACAAATCTTCACCCTCATGGAGGCTTTCAATGTTTTCTTTCCACCTATCTGCTCTCTCTTCTGCATTTAACAGTGGAATTCCCGTTGCACTCTTAATGTTACCACCGTTGCTTTTAATGTCACCAAAGGTTGTTTTGACTTTCCTGTATGCTGAGTCTGTCCCTCCGACAATCATATCTTTTTCGATGTGTTCACATTTTTCCTGCAGCCATTTCCTCTTAGCTTCCCTGCACTTCCTATTTATTTCATTCCTCAGCGACTTGTATTTCTGTATTCCTGATTTTCCCCGAACATGTTTGTACTTCCTCCTTTCATCAATCAACTGAAGTATTTCTTCTGTTACCCATGGTTTCTTCGCAGCTATCTTCTTTGTACCTATGTTTTCCTTCCCATCTTCTGTGATGGCCCTTTTTAGAGACGTCCATTCCTCTTCAACTGTACTACCTACTGCGCTATTCCTTATTGCTGTATCTATAGCGTTAGAGAACTTCAAACGTATCTCGTCATTCCTTAGTACTTCCGTATCCGACTTCTTTGCGTATTGTTTCTTTCTGACTAATGTCTTGAACATCAGCCTACTCTTCATCACTACTATATTGTGATCTGAGTCTATATCTGCTCCTGGGTACGCCTTACAATCCAGTATCTGATTTCAGAATCTCTGTCTGACCATGATATAATCTAATTGAAATCTTCCCGTATCTCCCGGCCTTTTCCAAGTATACCTCCTCCTCTTGTGATTCTTGAACAGGGTATTCGCTATTACTAGCTGAAACTTGTTACAGAACTCAATTAGCCTTCTCCTCTTTCATTCCTTGTCCCAAGCCCATATTCTCCTGTAACCGTTTCTTCTACTCCTTCCCCTACAACTGCATTCCAGTCGCCCATGACTATTAGATTTTCGTCCCCCTTTACATACTGCATTACCCTTTCAATATCCTCATACACGTTCTCTATCTGTTCATCTTCAGCTTGCGACGTCGGCATGTATACCTGAACTATCGTTGTCGGTGTTGGTCTGCTGTCGATTCTGATTAGAACAACCCGGTCACTGAACTGCTCACAGTAACACACCCTCTGCCCTATCTTCCTATTCATAACGAATCCTACACCTGTTATACCATTTTCTGCTGCTGTTGATATTACCCGATACTCATCTGACCAGAAATCCTTGTCTTCCTTCCACTTCACTTCACTGACCCCTACCATAACTAGATTGAGCCTTTGCATTTCCCTTTTCAGATTTGCTAGTTTCCCTACCACGTTCAAGCTTCTGACATTCCACTCCCCGACTCGTAGAACGTTATCCTTTCGTTGATTATTCAATTTTTTTCTCATGGTAGCCTCCCCCTTGGCAGTCCCCTCCCGGAGATCCGAATGGGGGACTATTCCGGAATGTTTTGCCAATGGAGAGATCATCATGACACTTCTTCAAATACAGGCCACATTAGATCAATAATGAAACACTCATGTCACAATCTACTCGTAACGGAGCATGGCTACCATCGAACAAGACAGGAAGAGCTCTCTTAACGCCGACTGCCTACCCGACTTTGGCGCTCAGTCCGTATCTCTTACTAGTTTCGTCACAGTTCTTGGATTTCCGATCAAGTTCGTGCTTACTAAAATATGCTTATGTTAATTAACAGGTGTAAATTTTAATGAGGCAAAATTATAATAAATAGCTTTAAACATCCAGAGGCTCCTCCTAGTATTCATATTGTCATAAATGACTTTAATAATTAAATATAAATAAACAAAATCGGTGATTCTGGCGCCAAGATGGCGGTACTTCCAGTCATGTATATTTCCCAGGCTAACGCTTGTTACTACGGTCCAGCGCCGAGCCCACCCCACTACGGGCGACATATGGTCGCCTCGTCACCTAGCCAGCCAGCGTGGGAAATGCTCTCCGACTCATGGCCGGCTACGGACTACAGCACTTCCTAACTATCGTGAATACATCAATAAGAGACAATAATTAAATTAAAACTCACGTAAGAGGCACCTTACATATTCCTTACGTTGTTTCTTTCCAAAATTGTGCTTTTTCGTGAGACAAAATCGCAATTTTGGAAATAAAAAAATCGCGGTATTGCAAAATTATAGGAGTCGCCTTTAAATTTTGGTCATCTGCTTTCTATTGAGATCTTTAACTTTTCCTTTAACTCAGTATTTCTTTTTTCTTTTAATTGGACGTAAACAAAATATATTTTTTTAATTTTCATTAAAAAATTAGTAATCGTTCTGTATTATTGCTCTTCTATGTCACCATATTATTAGAAAATTTATTCCCATGCTCTCCTTATGAACACCTATACTTTCAGATAAAGCACAATATATAAATGAATAATAGAAATAGTGAATTTACCAAATAACACCAATACAAAATAAATAACCAAGATACAAGACAATTTGTTATACAATTCAGTTTACAAAACATTAGATATATATTTTATGTAGAGACTTTTTCAATAATTCGTGACGCCTGTGTGACCATTTTCAGTGCAAATATTAAAGGCTTGAAGACTACTGTAATAAAGGCACGAATTAAAACTTAACCTGGTGACATTACAGAAGACCACAGCAACTAACGAACAAATTTGGAACTAAAAAGTTGTTCGTTAGCTGATGTGTCCTTCTAATCTTTGCACTGAAGATGATGATGAAGTGACTGAAGTCAAATTGCTGTAATAAATAAATGTAAACCTCTTACGACCGATCCTGCCAGTTTTGTTGTCTACAATACTGATATTGTGGTCGTTGAGCACTTGATGCTCAATGGAATCCAACCTCAGTAAATCGCCACATATGGTGAAAATTCATCATTATTCTGAATATACTGACAGGGTAATGTCGGTTAATAAATATCGATTTTATTTCTGCCAAAAACGACGTATATCAGTTATTTCGTTACCAGATGCAGTATTATTCTTCCTAGCGCCACGGAGTTCAGCCTACAATACCACTGAGTATAATTTGAAGGTTGAACTGTTGTAGTCAGTCCGGAAACTGAGTCGAGGAAGTCAGTGATCGTTTTGCTCGTTGCTAAACGTGGCTCACGGGCTTCGTTTAGCTGCCCCAGCTAGCGGAGGACTTGACAAGCAGTGCGGGTCCTAGTTTGACTACGGTGGGATGTGACGAATGGCTGCCTCCATATGCAGAGCGGACGAATTAACGGAGTTGCGTAATGGCGTTATTCCCCTGCTTTGCATGATTCCACCCGTGTTGGCGGCCCGTTGCCGGCAGTACGCGGCAACTGCAGCGAGCGCACTTGGCTGAATATTCAGAACGTTTTCCCCAGACAGCGCGGCTGTGCAGGCAATCAAGACTGACAATCGACACTAACGACAGCCGTTACCGCTGTCCCCCTCCACAGGGCAGCTGTTTGCGTCACGTGAATACTGCAGGCTACATCTGTTGTTCTGGAGCAGTTCCGTTAATCACGTCCGGTGAATACGCTAGGATGAACTTGGTGCTAAATCAGGGGCAGTCGTCTGCAGGTAATACGTTATGCTGCCTAAACAGAGTTCATTAGAGTTTTATTGTTGCTTATTAGCTGGACAAAGGACACTTTTACAACATATTCTGTTAAAATTACCTTGATCGCAAAGCTGACCAGATTCGACGGCTAAAAAGTCGTCGTCATAGTTCTGAAAATACAGGAAAATACAAAGATGATACAACTATTGATAAATATTAAATTCAAAGTTTCATCAATATGAAGAAAATAGTACGAGGCATGTTCAGAAACTAAGTGAATGTGATCATAACGGGCTGTGGTTATTTTGGTTTTGAGGATTGGCAACAGTGAGTGATTGAGGGGATCCCCTGACCAGGACGAGCATCGCAGGATCACGATAGTACGTAAACTCACGTTGTACTGTCCAGCTGCATGAAAGGTCTCGGGAAGAAATTTCTCGAAGTGCGAGCAATGTGCTGTGATCTGCTTCCTACTCGCGGAAGGAATAAAACAATCCGATTTCTTTTTTCGCGAATAAAAACGGTTTGTGGCGGAGGTGAATACAGAGTGTGTGTTTAACTCGCAGACTGAGTTTAATGGAGGCAGAACAAATGTTCATGACGAACAGAGAAGAGGAAGACTTTCCGTTTAAACTGATGAGTTGGTGCAAAAATATCGAGGAAACTAAATCTGAAGGTCTCCGGTTAATAGTAGATACAATCGTTGCAATGCTTCCCCGATTCTTCAGAAGTCTATTATACGAAGCACGCTGGTGCGCAAGATGGCTACCAAAACAGCTGAAAAAGCAGCACAAGTATTATGGGGGCAATAGCGACACAAAGTTTCTTGGGCGACTTTAATTGGAAGATGATATTCTGAGCTCTTTTACGACTGGAGATGAAATGTGGGTGCCTCCTTACAACCCCTGAGGAGACAAAAAGGCAGTCTTCACAGTGGGTTACATAAATTTACCATGTGCAAAAACGTTCCACATCACAAATTCGAACAAAAAGGTCATGGCCTCCGTGTTTTGGCACAAAATGGCATTATTTTGTTAGAATTTATCCCTCAGAGTTACATCATCAAAACCTAAAAACTAAAAAGGAACATTCAAAACAAAATAGGGGAAGGCTGATTAGAGGAGTGTGACTGTTGCACGACGAACCCCGTCCTCACACAGCATTAGCCAACTAGGTGCTCTGGGACTCATTTGGTTGGAATGATTTGGACCGCTCTATGTTCTCCTGATCTGGCGCCCTCAGATCATCATATTTTCATCTGCCTGAAGGCAGACACGAATGGAATTAATCTTTCAACCGACGAGCAGGTGCAGAAAGAGGTTCTGTAGTGAGGGAAGAAGCTTGTTCAAAAATGGTTCAAATGGCTCTGAGCACTATGGGACTTAACTTCTGAGGTCATCACCCCCCTAGACTTAGAACTACTTAAACCTAACTAACCTAAGGACATCACACAAATCCATGCCCGAGGCAGGATTCGAACCTGCGACCGTAGGGGTCGCGCGGTTCCAGACTGTAGCACCTAGAATCGCTCGGCCACTCCGGCCAGTGAAGAAGCTGGTGCGAGAGTTCTTCTAGGAGGGCATAAAGAAGTTTGTGCTACGGTGCGCCACGTGCAATGAACGAGATGACGATGAGAGAAATATTCAACAAGTGTTTCAACAATATCTTGCAACTTTTAGTACACTTTTTTCTAAATAAGTATGAAAACCTAATACACTTACATTCTGAACGTGCCTCGTTTGTCATCCTGTCATGTCACCAGGTAACGTGTCACAGCGATGATTATAAGTACATCCCAAGCAAATAATACAATGTGTCCTTCCTGATTCCGTTCCACACTTACACTTTAACAACGCTGACACTCTATCAGCAGAGGGTTCAGAAGCATGCGTAGCTTACACACGAAAGCAGAAACAGTTATGTATTACCAAAAGATAAAAAATAATGACCTGAGAATCATTATCTGGAAACTTTGATAAAAATTAATAAGAAAAACGTCTGTCACTCAGAGATCACAGGAAATTTCATTCTAACATTCGTAATTACTTGCGAGGAACGAAATGAATTATTATAAAATGAAAAAAAAAAAAACACAAAGCGCAATTAAATACTTGAGAAAGCATTTATTAAAAACCCCAATATATTCCGAAAACGTAGTAACTGATTCTGATCAGTATGAATGGCATGGAATAAGAAGTATGTTATTCCATACCATTCCTATCTTCTGTGAAGAGTTCATGCAGAGGAATAAATGGGAGCAAAAGGCTATACGAAAAGGGGTCTAGGATTTATTTAAGGGAGCGCTGATTATAGTATTTACAAGTGAAGAAAAAATGCTATCTAGGAAGAAATTGATCTCTCTCTGAGACTCATTCTTTGATGAGTTGCACACTGCGATAAAAATTCCTGAGAGTTCATAATGCGCAAGAGATATGGTACTTTTTCTTTCGTGGGATGATTACCCGAAGTACTACCGCCATCGTACATTTACGTCTGCATTTCCTTGCCGCATGCATCGAAGTATGTTACATTCTGTCTCTCTTTCTACCTATGTCGTGCGAGTTGACAGTTTTCCTTTCAGCACGCTGCTTTCACACAATGTAAGTCGTTTCATCACGTACACTTTAGCTCTGCACTTGTTTCTACTCGTTCTCCTCCGACTTAGAGCCCGTTCCCTCAACATAAGGACTTGAAGAAAAGGAAAGGCCTGAAAGTGAATAAGTAAATGAAAATCGACTAGCATTCGAAGAAATACGTGGCTAAAGAGTAAAATAATAAGCACTGGCTGTTAATAATGCAGAGAATAAAATTTCAGAATTTATGTTAAATGAGGGGTATAAAATCATGCAAGACATGCAAGAAAGCCAAGTTGCCTGATGACGATGGAAATTATCAAACTTGGAAAAAATTAATAATGCCTGAGCAACTTGTGAATCTATTTTCAAGGTATGTGAGACGAATATAACAGCTGACTATAGACTGTCCTATATGAGAAGGTATACAACATAGAAGAACGGCAGCTTAAACGCCTAAATGAACACATCAACTAGTATAGAAATAAATGGAGACATTTTGTCACAAGAATGCATTAAAATCTAATGCTCTAACCAGTAATGAATTATAAACCAGAAGAGAAAAGATAAGTTTCCAGACCAACAAATAGGTTGAGATATGAAACAGAAACCAGCCACAGACAGTAGAGGCACTGAGCAAGACGCTATAACAGGCAAAAATCTAAAATATGAAGAAACAAGAAGTAGAAAATTCTGGAACACTGGGTAAATAATGAATTATTTTATCTTATGAAACAGGGAAGGTAGATTATTAAAAAAAAGAAAGCTACAGATTTATCATCTCTCCACGTCTTTTTAGAATAAATGCTCGGTTTCAATACGGGAAAGGTGTATACTGACTCTAGAAGTGCTTACAGTGCAACAGACTAGACCCAACTCTGATCTAAGCTATAAGGTAAAGAATTGAGTAGAAATTACCAGTTTGGAAGAGTTTAAAAGATGTTGACTCAATTTTAGCGAAATATCGACTAACGTTACTTGATAATCAATATCTAATTTAGTATCTGTTAAGATACTGGAAAATGTATTCTAAAAGGGAATCATCAACGTTGTGTGATATTCAGAATTAAGTCAGCAAGGAGAATCCATGCCATTAAAATTAAAATTAAATCTTTCACGTATCAAAAAATAATACAATAAAATTTGAAACTTTCGAACCTTTGGAAGTTCTATGCCGAGGCAGATAACCTATCTAGAGTGTTCTACAGGAAAAACGCGAGCAGTTGCTCAGATGTTGATGTGAGGTCAGCGAACATTTTATATTTTTAATTCTACCGTAGCGAGGGGCGAGCCTCCCCTGGTACCGAGCAATGTCACGCAGGTCAGGAAACAAGTAGATGTCAATGAACTCAGTGACCTACCTAAGAGGAGAAGGTTACAAGCAAGTACAGCATCATGATTAATTGCAGGGGTAAACGACGGCAGATTAAAGACAAGACTAGTTATCAGATAATGGATTTGGAGGTCACCACAAGTTAATTTATTCGCAAAAAACTGTAGTAATTACTGAAGTAATAATAGATTCTAAAACTTTGTCGTAGATGACTGTCAACAGTTAATTTTTATCAAATGTTCAAAATGTTCAAATGTGTGTGAAATCTTATGGGACTTAACTACTAAGGTCATACACACTACTTAACCTAAACTATCCTTAGGACAAAAACACACACCCATGCCCGAGGGAGGACTCGAACCTCCGCCGGGACCAGTCGCACAGTCCATGACTGCAGCGCCTGAGACCGCTGGGCTAAACCTGCGCGGCAAATTTTTGTCATCAGTGCTATCAGTTTCGATTAGTAGACCATTATAAAGCCGAATCAAAGCGTGATCAGCTTGTCACTACAACATTTTAAGTTGTTGGAATACACTGTGTAGAGTTGTGAGTGCTAACAGACAAGCAACACTGGATGAAAGAATTGCAGACATCTGTGTGGGACGTACTACGAACGTACTCCTTAGAACACTGCGGCGAAATTTGGCGTTAATGGACTGGGCAGCAAACGACCGACTACAGCGCCTTTGCCAGCAGCACAACATCGCCTGCGGCGCCCCTCTTGTGCTCGTAATGATATCGGTTGGACACTAGACGACTGGAAAACTGTGGCGTGGTCAGATGAATCCCGATTTCAGTTGGTGAGAGCTGATGGTATGTTTTTAATGTGATGCAAACACGACGATGGCATGGACCGAAGTTGACGAAAATGCTGGTAACGGCTTCAGTGGTGTTGGATATGTTTACAGGGAATGCACACTGTCCTCTGGTCCAAGTGAACGGATTGTTGACTGAAAATGAGTGTGTTCGGCTACTTGGAGATTTCATGCTTCCAAACAACGACGAACGCTTAATGTCACTGGACCACAAATGTTCGCGATTGGTTTGAAGAACATTCTGGACTATTCGAGTGAATGATTTGGTCCCCCAGATCGCCCGATATGAATCCTGTCGAACATTTATGGGTGAAAGATCACCTTAGAAAAATTTTATAAATGGCAGTGCTGGAAAACCTCTACGTTATTTGATTTTCAAACAGCTGAGCAGAACTGAACGTACTCAGACATTTCGATCTTTACTTATTCTAATCAACACTAAACTAACACACTATATATATATATATATATATATATATATATATATATATATATATATATATATATAGCGCAAACATTTCTCTTGTTTCCATCATGTCTTCTTCCACGTACAGATTGAACAGCAGGGACGAAACACTACATCCCTGTTTTACACTCTTTTTAAACCGAGCACTTCGTTCTTGGTCGTCCATTCTTATTATTCCCTATTGGTTCTGAAACGTCCCCTTAGAAAAAGTATAAATGACTGTGCTTAAACTGACACACAATATTTTTAGCGCAACGCAATCTGACTTTCAAAAATCCCTACAAAAGAATGGCCCTGACTAACAATAACCTATACCTTTCATGAATCACTTACCTCACAAAAATCTTCGTTACTCAAACTACTGCAATACAGCGAGCGCCAATTATGCCAGCTAAATAAAAGATTCTAACTATTAAAGACACTAACTACTGATAGACATAGTTAGCAAATGAAAGATTTTGATAGAGAACAAACAATGTATTTACCTTAATAGTGTTCAGAAGTCATAATATATACATCAGTTCATGATATTCAATATTACAGATTTACTCTTTCTGATGGACACACGTCCAGATCGTCAGCTCTCAAAATTCTGCCATCTCTCTCGCCACATCCACCACTGCTGGTGGCTCACCTCCAAAAGCGCAACGCTACGCGCTGTTCACATCCAACTGTCCAACACCACAACAGCAAATTTTCCAACAATGCAAACCAGCCATAGACTTCACACAGCACAGTCAGTGATTTTCATATAGAGCGCTACGTGGCGTTACCAACATAGAAACCTAAACAGCCTACTTAAATGGGACATGATCTACAGGTCAGTTCGTGCACACTATCCTGCACTGGTAAAATTCTCAGTTACAGGCGGCCATGGAAGCATTATGTCTCAATATTTCTGCAGTGGACTTCCAGGACCACGTTGAGTTGCTGCACCATGCAGGCAAAAGGAGGTCCTACACGATATTAGAAGGTACCCTACGACCTCTGTCACTTCAGTGTTTACGGCGGTGCAGCACACAGTTTACCTGGAGAAAGACACTGTGCCCGCCATGGTTGCGATACTGCAGCTGGCTCTGTAATTGGCACACAGGTGCGAGCGGGGAGCGCGAGCTCACGGTTGCTGGCGCACAGCGCCGCGCCGGAGGCGGGCCTAACTGATTTCCCACCCGCCGCGCGGCGTGTTTTTACAAACAGAACACGGGACCAGTGGGTCTGTCCGGCGCAAAACGACGGCGAGGAGAGCCCGCCCATCTTCTCCGGCGAGTAATCAAGCCAGCAGGGAGCTGCGCTTTGAACGGCCACAGGCCACAGCATACTTCAGCCCACTGATGTCATCCGCACGATTTCTCACTCCGAGGAGCGCAGACCTCTTGCTCTCCCTGGCGAAATTTTAATTTAGTTCAAAGCTTTCAGAAGGAGACAGCTGACAAAAGGTTCTTTTTCCGTGTTGAACCTTTTAACGATCTCTTTATTTTTTCACCACATAAGTTAATTTAATGAACGTGACACACTCCTTTTTCTGTGAGCGAACAACGGTTGCGCATCTCGCGTTGATGGAGCATCAACTTTATTCTTGAACTGTTGTGCTTTGTCTCGTTTTATTTGTTCTAACCATATGCTGGAACTCGGACTAGATAACACCGAGTGCCCATAAATGTTAACCCAGCTCTCAAGACTAAATAGTAGTTATATTTATGGAGGTAACGTTTGTTTTTTATTACAGGTTTACTAGGGAGCACATGATGTTTCTGTATCTCATTCAAACTTTCGCCACAAAGAGCTCTTTGTGAGCTATACCGTGAAAATGACTTGACCCTTCCCCCCCCCCCCTCTCCCATCAGCCCTCCAAGGCTCTAGGAGAAAGCTCAGTGTGTTGTGTGGCTAGCAGAAACCAAATCACAAAATCACCGATATCTGTGCATTGAAAATTTGTATACCATTATGGAAAGAAAGCACCCGATGTCAAATTAATCAGAACGTAGACGGAAACTTGTATTAGCAACGGGGGCGGTTCAGAAAAGGACAAGCAGTGGCAGACCACACGTTCCGGAGGAGAGTGTGCTAGCAATTCAAACCGCGTTCAGAAACCGATTATACAAACTTCGCAAGAGCTTCAAGTGCCAAAAAGTGTAATGCATAAAGTGGTTTGCAAAGGTCTTAAATTGTAGGCGTACAAGATCCTTATTGTTCAGAGATTACAACCAGATGTTCGCCCAAAACGTGAACAATTTGCAATGGACATGCTGAACTGTCTCAATGAGGACAATGATTTCTTGAAGCGTGTGTGTTATTCCGATGAGCTACATTTCATGTTTGTGGCTCAGTTAACCGCCATAATGTCCGAATCTGTGGATCGGAAAATCCTCATGTCGAACGAGAACACATTCGAGACTGTGTAAATATTTTTGTGTGGTGTAGGTTAATGTGTGATCTAGTAATTTGCCCATTTTTCTTCCTTGACAGCAATGTAAGTGGCTATGTTTATCAAGACAATTTGATGAATTATGCCAATCGCCAGCCGCGGTGGTCTAGCGGTTCTGGCGCTGCAGTCCGGAACCGCGGGACTGCTACGGTCGCAGGTTCGAATCCTGCCTCGGGCATGGGTGTGTGTGATGTCCTTAGGTTAGTTAGGTTTAAGTAGTTCTAAGTTCTAGGGGACTTATGACCTAAGATGTTGAGTCCCATAGTGCTCAGAGCCATTTTTGAATTATGCCAATCCCCAGTTACAGGATATGCAAGACACTATCATCTTTCAGCACAATCGCGCTCCCTCTCATTGGCCTCTAGAAGTCCGCGATTTTTTTTAATGAAACCTTCTCCAGCAGGTGGATTCGCAGATAGGGCGCAATTCCATTGCCACCGAAATCACCTAACATTACCCCCTTAGATTTTTTTCTTTGGAGTATGTGAAAGATACAGTGCACGGAAGAGCAGTTTCTGATATTGTGACATTGCAGCAACGTAACAAAGATGCAATTGGCACAATCACACAAGATATGTTGCGCAAGGTGTGGCCAGAGACTGAATAACGGCTTGATATTCTGCGTGTTACTAGGGGTGCATAGGTTGAAGTTATCTGTATTAAATGCTTTTGTAAGCTTCAAAACTTAATGAGTAGAGCCATATGTTGTATAGAGCATATTTCATTTATTGTAACCAATAAAGAGTTTCATTGTTTGGTTTTCTGGTAAACATTTATGGAGACACGCTGTACTTCCGGTGAAACTTTCGTTAACAGGCGAAGCAAAACAGGTGAATATCCCAAAGGTATTTTGGCTACTGAATTAATTGAACTCGAAATAAACCAATAAAATTTCAGTAACGTTTCTGAGCGTCCTGGCACAATGGACACGTCGTCTTCGATGGCTCATTACAGAATAATAATTTAATTATGGTACATTCTGTTGCTTACCCAAATTACCTTTATTTCTGCGGCAATAGCTTCACAATAGTGAAAATGTATGCAAGACGTACAAAGCAAAACATAGAGTAATGCAGCAATGCTTCGAAGAAACACATACATTACTTCCATATTGTGATAAAGCTCTTCAGTCGGCGCACAACACATTACGTAAGTGCAGGACTGTTCCTTTGTAACTGTTGTCGACTACCATGGTAGTTACGGCGTTTACAGTGACTGTTAACGTATAGCCAACACTGTCATTAAAACAACATTGAGACAGAGTGCAAACCTGAGGACGAACAGTAAACTGAGAAGTACAGATGTCAACAGGGAATCCCGTAAGCGAATGAAACACATTCGTTTCGAAACAGACACACTGCGCACATTTTCACAGATGTACAAACAAATATTTTCAGTTCATTACAGATACATACATAAATGAGAAGAAAATAAATGCAATTACACTGCAACGATCCACCGGAGGCCGCGGGTTCATCACTGCAAAATACTCAGGTAATACTCCTCAATAATCTTATAAACTTTGCCGGCTGCGTTCCGAATTGCTATGCGTTAAACGAGGAACGCATTTTAATCAACGTATTGTTTAGAGGTTTCATGGTCATACAGACTTTATTTCATCATCGTCACTGTGCAGGAGGGATAGTTTTATAGACGAGAAAAAAGTGTCTCGTTGAAATACTTTCGAGGTAACATATATTTCCTATCGCGCGTCTTTTCACAACAGCCCTCGCGTATTTGGCTTCACTACCATGGATACTGTGAAAATTTCTGCGTGATTTAACAGGGTTAGACATTTGTGTCATTTAGGTATCTCCCTTAGTCTACATATGAGCACATTCATTTGATTTCTCAGTTGGCATCCGTTAGTGGAGACTACTATTAATGTTTTTCGTTTCTAATGGTACAGTGAAATTTAGCAGCAATGAAGGTTGTGGTGTGAAAGTAACTGTCGGTTATGAGCACTTAATTATAATGTAGCAGTGATAACATTTATTAACCATACTACTATGAAAAACCGTCACTAAAATATTGAGTAAAATGCTTCCAAAAACAATTACTTAAAAAGCACAAAAATTTTCATAAAATCCTTGCTGGTTCGCATTCATTAAGATTTAAATCCACAAAGGTAATACAAAACAAACTTTCCGCAAGAGAACACATTATCTGTTAGCGGGTGTTCGAGATTGTACGGTCGTGCTCCATCAAACACTTCCGTTCCTAACGTACCTTCCAGACATCTTCAGAGATGGTCCTCATTTCGCCGAGACTTGCCGAGACACAGCGCTTCCAGGAACTCCTCTGAAGATGTCCAGCGCAGCTCTGGGCGGAAGATCAGGAACGGGAATATGTCATGGACTAAGGTCCTACAACCCAGAGGACTAATCACCGCCAGACAAATCCAGCCCTAAAAGCCTTCCCTCTAAGAGCAAACCAATAGTTCAGTAACAGTGCTTTTCCACACTAGAAACCCACAAGTTCCAATGGTTCAAATGGCTCTGAGCACTATGGGACTCAACTTCTGAGGTCATCAGTCCCCTAGAACTTAGAACTACTTAAACCTAACTAACCTAAGGACATCACACACATCCACGCCCGAGGCAGGATTCGAACCTGTGGCCGTAGCGGTACGCGGTTCCAGACTTTAGCGTCTAGAACCGCTCGTCCGCTTCGGCCCGTGAAACCCATAAGTTAACTGAAACCTGGTATTCAAGAAGGTAGTATTCGGTTACAATTCTGGACGGGGCCGTAATCAGTTACTATTGGTTGCCTTTTACAGTTACACACAATTAATTTTAACCAGTAATTCCAGACTCAAAAGTAAAAAAATACCACACGTTATTAATTAAGGAATAAACAACTGTGTGAATAATAGTGTTTTCCAATTTAGCATATCACCATTAAATACAGGTACAGCAAATAATGTTTTAAAAGCAAGCCAATGTGATCTGGGTAGAAAGCCTTACACGCCAGGAATGGCAATTAATTAAGAATAGTATAAAAACTCGCTTCAATTTACAACTTACAGGTATTGAAGGCTAAGTCGCCACAAACACAGCAGAAGGCATCAGACGCCAGGAATGGCAGTAAATAAGGTTTTAAGGCTTACTGAAAAAATATAAATACCAAATTACAGTTTTAAAGCAAATGACCGCAATCACGCCAGGCAAAATAAAAAATTTTGAAAGCTGCTGTAAAAGAGCAATACAGTAGCAAAGGTTAATTAAAAAAAAAAGACAAGCAACTGATCACTAAACGGGTGAAATAAGATGAAGGTAAACTTTGTAACACTACCTTTAACATTCACTGAACACTACACTGCTAAATTTATTCCCGAAGGCGACCAGAACTATTAACTAGACGTAAATGACATTTAATGTTGGCATTACAAGGTATTGTAATAAATAATATAATAATAAAACAGAAGAACCAGTACATAAGTTCCTTAAAGGGTACTGAGGCAGATTATACCCGCAGAAGGCGTGGACTGAAGGAGCGTTACACTGAACTACTGGCCATCAGACATCCTTTTAGAATACACATGTCTTACAAGAACCAAGGGGCCACAGACGTTGCTTCAGGAATCGACCTCTGAGAAGGTCCGGCAACAAACACTTTCGTGATCGATGAGATAGGCAGCAGCCAAGAGTTGCATTCACTTCACAACATGGTAACTCGGACTAGTGGCAGTCTAACGAATAACTAATGATAATCTCGCTGAATCTACCTAACGTCCGATCAACCAAATGCAACGATGAAACAATACGCCAAAGCCGGAAACGGTGGTCTGCACTATGTCCCCAGAAATATTGTGCTTAGAACGCCCAGGACGAGAAAGGAATCACTACCACCAGAGTGGAGGGTATACCAGGAGGGTATAAGATGAACATCAACAAAGCAAAACGAGGATAATGGAACGTAGTCGAATTAAGTCGGGTGACGCTGAGGGAATTAGATTAGGAAATGAGACACTTAAAGTAGTAGTGGAGTTTTGCTATTTGTGGAGCAAAATAACTGATGATGGTCGAAGTAGAGAGGATATAAAATGTAGACTGGCAATGGCAAGGAAAGCGTTTCTGAAGGAGAAAAATTTGTTAACATCGAGTATTGATATGAATGTCAGGAAGTCGTTTCTGAAAGAATTTGTATGGAGTGTAGCCATGGACGGAAGTGAAACATGGACGATAAAAAGTTTAGACAAGAAAAGAATAGAAGCTTTCGAAATGTGATGCTACAGAGGAATGCTAAAGATTAGATGGGTAGATCACATAACTAATGAGGAGGTATTGAATAGAATTGGGGAGAAGAGGAGTTTGTGGCACAACTTGACTAGAAGAAGGGATCGGTTGGTGGGACATGTTCTGAGGCATCAAGGGATCACCAATTTAGTACTGGAGGGCAGCGTGGAGGATAAGAGTAGTAGAGAGAGACCAAGAGATGAATACACTATGCACATTCAGAAGGGCGTAGGCTGCAGTAGGTACTGGGAGATGAAGAGGCTTGCACAGGATAGAGGAGCATGGAGAGCTGCATCAAACCAGTCTCAGGACTGAAGACCACAACAACAACCACCAGAGTAGAAGAATCACCAACCGGCCTACAATCAAGAGATCTGTTAAAACTGCACGCCTTACCGAACAGCAGCGGCAAGGCGAGGAAACGTACACTCCGTTGCTTACACTAACCACCAGGGCAGGTAACTGGGGCGTTAGCGGCCACCAGGCAAGAAAAATTACCGCCTACAATACTAAATTTCTGACTTTATCTCTCACCCTGGATAACGCACTGTCCGACGGCTTTCACTTAACGACCGAGAGCAGCGACATTTGCGTAGACTTGTCAGTGCTAACAGTCAAACAACACGGCTTGAAGGAACGACGGGAATCAATGTGGGACGGAGAAGAATGTTTTAGATAGGACATTGTGGTGAAATCTGACATTAATGGACTATGGCAGCAGACGACCGACGTGAGTGGCTTTGCTAACAGCACGACATCGCCAGCAGCGCCTCTCCTGGACTAGTGACCATATCAGTCGGACCCTAGACGATTGTAAAACTGGCGCTTGTTTGGATGAGTCCCGATTTCAGTTGATAAGAGCTGATGGTAGGAATGGACTGTGCCAAAGAACCCACGAAGCCATGGATCTAAGTTATCATAAAGGTACTGTGGTGGCTTCATAGTGGTGCGGGCTATGTTTAATGGAATGGACTGTGTCCTCTAGTCCAACTGAATCTTTCATTGACTGGAAGTGGTAATGTTCGGCTACTTGGAGACCATTTGCAGCCATTCAAGGACTTCGTGTTCCCAAAGAATGATGGAATTTTTATGGATGACAATGTGCTATGTCCCCGGGTAACAGCTGTTCGCGACTGGTTTAACATTCTGGACAGATCGCACAAATGAGTTCATCACCCACACCGCCTACCATGAATCATATCGAACATTCTGCACCGGAAACACTTCCGCTTTTATAGACGGATATAGAGGCAGCATCGCTCAGTATTTCTGTAGGGGACTTACGACTTGGTGAGTCCATGCCACTTCAAGTAGATGCACTATGCCTTGCAAAAGAAGGTCCTACACGATATTCGGAGGCATACTATAGCTTTTTTCCTGTCACTGTGCGGCCATCAGACGCAGATACCCAGTACCATACGTAGAGTTGAGGAAATCAGTATAAAGGTATGGACATTACAGGAAAATTAACATTGTCGGTTGGGACAGTTGCGTGCTATGTATATGCAAATGTATGAGATCCAGTATACCGCCAAATGTAGTCAAATTTACTCGCATTTCATGTCAGTAGTTCTGTATATAACAAGACATCAAGAATTCGCGTCGTATAGGGCGGAACTCATTATAAAGGCAGTCGGATCTGTATAGTATTATTATGTTTGCATGTGCCTTTACTGCAGATAGAAAAGGGACAACATTAGTGACAGTGCGTATTGTGTACATAAAGCACGAATGTGACAAAGCAATGCGGAAAGCAGTTTTAATTTGATGAACAAGCAAAAATCGATGCGTACAGGGAAGTGGGACTCTCTGATCTTCAGATTTCCAAGAAGTTAAAAAATGGTTCAAATGGCTCTGAGTGCTATGGACTTAACTGCGAGGTCATCAGTCCCCTAGAACTTAGAACTACTTAAACCTAACTTACCTAAGGACATCACACACATCCATGCCCGAGGCAGGATTCGAACCTGTGACCGTAGCGGTCGCGCGGCCTAGAACCGCTCGGCCACTACGGCCGGCAAGAAGTTCAACTGTTCAAATACTGTGATAGGTAATTTCGTTGGATTGGGCGTACGATATGGACAGAACGGAAAATATGGTCAAAACAGAAAAATATCTGAGGCATAGAAGAGGTTACTTTTACGCAAAGCAGGGGCCAAAAGTCTTTATTCTTTTGAGTTTGGCTGTGATTTGCAGTTACCTGTTACTACAGTAAGTTTACAACGAATTTTGTCAAAAAAACACATCTTACATTCAAGAAACGATTGGAGGGACCTGCTCTAACAGCCAGACAAAAACACGCTAAATTGGTGTTGGCTGTAAAACTTATGTCATGGACTTGAGACTGGGATAAAGGAATTTTCAGCGATGAGAAGAAGCTTTGTTTAGGTGAACAGGATGGATTTCAGTATTATTAGCGTCATGTGAGAATAGAGTAGTCGGTATGAATGAGCACAGATTTTCATGGTGCAAGTATTATAATTCGGGGAGCCTTCACGCATTGCTAGGCTGAACATTGGAATGAATTTAAGTAAGTACAGTAGGATGGCAGAGACAGAACTGAGTAGAATACATAAGCACCTAGGATACGAAAGTTTAATGTTTCTAGAAGGTAGTGTATCTGTGTATGTTTCTGCTTCAGTCAAAATATGGTTTGAAGATGAAGATACAGATGTCTGCCCCGCTCTGCACATAGCCCGTATTTGAATCCCGTGGAAAACCTATGGGGAATACTTGCAAGGCGTGTTTATCGCAATGGGAAGCATTATGAGGCCGTATGTGAACTGAAAAGACCGACACGAGAAGAATGAGCGACAGTTTCACTGGAAGAACTACTAACCCTACAAAATCATCGCCGAAGAGAATTTTTGAGGTAATTAAGAAGAACAGAGGTTGGACAAAGTCCTATCAATCCAATAACGCAACAGGATATTGAATGTCTTTACACCAGTTTTCACACAGGAAACATTTATACGTATATGTTACTTCACAGTAAATTAGGTACATATATGCTTCAGACATGGTACTACTACTTTCGTGAAACTCTATCTTTATACCGATTTCCACTACTGTGTAACTTCTGCATTAGACCATAGGATACTAAAACAAGTCTCAGACTTACTAAGACGTAATGTTCATCGCACTTGCTGGATATCTCTACTGCTACTGTCACTGACTAGCTACCACTGATTCTCTACCAAAGTGCCTACACATACATGTCAATAAACTCTTCGGCCAGAGCAAGTAACAAGGTGATCTTTCTCGTAGAAGTGGATAAAAAATAAGTCACACTCACAGCGTTCACTATACAAGATGACTTTCTGTATGATACTAATCAGTCATGAATACGGTGTGTAAATTAGGAAAATGCAAATGGCTCCCGCTTTTATAGAACTCACCCGCGTGCTCTGTATGCTGTCAAATAACAAACACAGCCTGTCACAGAGTAACCACGAACTTTTGTACATAATATTGCTTTTTACCCAACACAGTCGAGGAACCTCTTGTATTTAGCACTGAACACTGTATTTAATCACTCAACTACCAGAATGTAGTCACTAACAAGGAAAACTCCCCATCATACCTCCCCCCCCCTCAGATTTAGTGGTAAGATGGGCTAGGGGATAGCCCGTCAAAAACTGGAAATGGATCAAGCATGAAAACAGGAAGAAGATGTACTGAACTGTAAAAAAGGAAGCAAAGTAGAAATAGCGAACGATCCAATCTCACGATCTTCAACATCGAACGAATTTAAACATCATCGTGTCGTGTTTATGTGGTCACGATGATGGAGTACTAAAAGGGAAGGTCCGTATTCAAATCTCCCTCATACAACATTTTTTTTGGTTTATATAAAATTACGAACTATCCGTCAGATCACTGACGTGTCTCTTCGCTGTATTCAAATTGTTGTATGTGTCATTGTGTAAAGGCCGTTTGGCGTTTGCAACAGCGACGTGTAACGAAGGGACCTCCAGACGTACGTATCTTCTATTTTTTCCACACAAGTACCCCATCTAATGACTCTTGCTTTCCGTTTTTGAAGTTTTGATTCTTGAATTTCTTTGTTGTAACATGGTCCACACACATCCAAGTGTTATTTTTGTTGTTGCTGTGGGAGTCAGCACCGACACAAACAAGGAAGGAGAGAAATTACGATGAGTGGTGGCAGGAATCAAAATCATCTGTACTTAACATTTTCAGATAAATAGAAAACTTTGTAACTATTAAGGAAAGAAACATAACTTTTCGTTATGAGATGACATGATGTCCTTTTGTGCCTCCTATATGCAATTACATTTTCGCACTTATTGCTACTCGTAGAATGCAGAATAAGTATCGTCTTCGTATCTGTGCTGATGCTCTCGAAGTCTGCGACCCAACTGGGGCCAACCAGCGATGGGCGGCTGATTAAGCCAGCGTTAACAGGGAGCACTGCACTTTGTCTTCTGGGAGTTGTGACGCTGCCTGCTCTTTCCATTGGCGTGGAGACCAGCATCTTCTAGATGTCGTTTCGCGACGCTGCGCTAGTCGGTGTGCAGTCGATGCATTACGACTACACAGTTTTCATTTCTGTGAGAGATCCATGCGGCATCTCGCCTGCCCTCACTACTCATCACATTTACTTGCGACGGTAATATATACTTACCACATGACTCACATTCTATAATCAGTGTCTAGTATGACAGTTGCCAAGACTGTTGAAGGAGAACAGGCACGTCATTGACCGGACGAACCATAAATTTGCGGAAAAAGGAGGGGGGGGGGGTGCACGAGAGAAAACTGTAAACGGATCTCTCGCTTTGCAATCCAACATCATGCCCATGCAACAACGACGCCGTAGCTATTCAGATTCGCTTGATGTTGCATGATGTATTGAGCTTGGACTGCTCGCTGTTTCTGTTTTGTTTCTTTTTCCACAGTCCAGTATATCTTCTTCCTGGTTTCTTGTTTGATCTGTGTTCTGTTCCACTGGGCCATTTTACCGCAAAATTTTAGGGGGGGGGGAGGGCTGCGATGGGGAGTTTCTGAGGTTCCCTTGTAAGGCATGCAGGTAGTGCTCATCTTTACATGCAGAAACCCCTTTCTCCACCTCTACTTGAATCGCTATGTTGTGCCCGGGGTACGAGGCCAGGCGCTCCACCCGCTTCTGTCTACGCTGCGGCTATGTCCGGTGCTGACTGTAAGCGTATGGGGCCTGAAGATGGCAAAATGAATTGCCGAAAGTGGCTGCGTCCGACATAAAATAATGTAACGTAAAGTATGCAGCGCGTAGTTTATTGAGTTAAAAAGTACGTACCACTTGATGTCCCCCAGCCATAGTGGACCGACAGAGACTGTAAGTGACGTGTGTTGACAGCCAGTTCCTTCTGGGCCACCGAGCGAGGTGGCGCAGTGGTTAGACACTGGACTCGTATTCGGGAGGACGACGGTTCAATCCCGCGTCCGGCCATCCTGACTGAGGTTTTCCGTGATTTCCCTAAATCGCTCCTGGCAAATGCCGGGATGGTTCCTTTCAAAGGGCATGGCTGACGTACTTCCCTAATCCGATGACACCGATGACCTCGCTGTCTGGTCTCCTTTCCCAAATAACCCAACCCCTGCTGGGCCATCCAGTAACAGCTCCTGTGCTAGACTTCCACTACACCGCCCACCGGCCACCTCTAAGCGTAGCCTGGGACGCCAACACTGGCTCCCGGACGCAGCTCTTAAATTTGTATGAGCGCAAGAATAACAGTGGCATAATACCAGGACCACATTTCCTTCTTTTGCCGTTTTTCAAGCTTTGTAAACCTTTATTTTATTTAGTGTACTACTGTTTCATTTTTGGACAATAAGTCAGTTTCACAAATAAAGCTGTGTGTCAGTTATAACTTCTGTGGCACAGTGAGTTCTCAAGTTACTAGGAGGTTATCACCAAAATATAGATTTCAGTTATATTTACATTATTTTTATAGACAACTTCTTTTCCTCTCATGATAACCATTTCGTTGCGAGCAGACTCTCCAGTCTAACAGTCTCTCTTACATACAGTTGTTTTACTACTGCAAAAGTCAGGGTTTAGATGAAAGCATTTTTCACACACATTCGGCCGCTGTTCGGGTATAGTCACTGGCACAGTAAGAGTAGCAGTCAAGCCTCAAACGATCACTCGCCACATCAGGACCATGAAACAGTAAGATTCAGAAGTAATGACGACACATATTAATACATTCATCGCACTGGGAGACAAAACGATCAATTCCTCTTCCGTAAAACTCGGTGGGCCGCTGACGGATCCACAGCCGCACCCGTTCTTGCTCCTCCTCGTCCGATTGAAACCAATGTTCACGCATGTCTTTTCTTCAGATCGGCAAAGATGCGAAAAATATACCGTGAAAGAACTAGGTTCAAAAATGGTTCAAATGGTTCTGAGCACTATGGGACTTAACATCCGAGGTCATCAGTCCCCTATACTTAGAACTGCTTAAACCTAAAGACATCACACACATTCATGCCCGAGGCAGGATTCGAACCTGCGACCGTAGCAGTCGCGCGGTTCAAAGAACTAGGCTTTACGAAGGATGTTGTAATGTTTCCAAAACAGGCGTAGCCTTCGTATGATTGGTAGTGTGGCCGCGGGCCTTATCGGTTAATGGGATGAATCCGTCCTAAAACATTCCGACAGCCCAAGGGGAAACGGTAAAGCCAACAGTGCAAACATCCCGCACCTCCCCAGCCAAAGAGATCCAAAGGTGTTCATACAAGTTCCTGTGATCATGATGCCAAGATTATCGTCTTTCTCGATTGTAGGTGCCCTCTGTCCGTAGAGTTCTATGAGCGTTGTACCACAATCAATACGCAGCGCTTTGAAGACACTTGTAAAAACTGCGACGCTTCTTGAAGTCAAAACGCACAGTATTTCTGACGGGTGTAGAGCTTTCATTTGACTTCCCCTAATATACACTATGTGATCAATAGTATCAGGACACCCACACGAACATACGTATTTCATATTAGGTGCTCTATGGTGCCACCTACTGCCAGGTACTCCATATCAGTGACCTCAGTAGTCATGATTCATCGTGAGAGAGCGGAATGGGGCGCTACGCGGAGTTCACGGACTTTCGAATGTGGTTAGGTGATCGAGTGTCATTTGTGTCATACGTCTGTAAGCGAGATTTCCACACTCATAAACATCCCTAGGTTCACTGTTTCCGATGTAATAGTGAAGCTGAAACGTGAAGGGACACGTACAGCACAAAACTGTACAAGCCGACCTCGTCTGTTGAGTGACAGAGACCGCCGACAGTTGAAAAGGGTCGTAATGTATCCAGACCACAACCCATGAGTTCCAAACTGCGTCAGGATCCACTGCAAGTACTATGAAAGTCAGGCGGGAGGTGAGAAAACTTGGATTTCATGGTCGAGCGGCTGCTCATAAGCCTCACATCATGGCATTAAATTCCAAACGACGCCTCGCTTGGTGTAAGGAGCGTAAACATCGGACGATTGAACAGTGAAATATCGTTGTGTTGAGTGACAAATCACGATACAAAATGTGGCGTTCCCATGGAATAGTGTGGGTATGGCGAATACCCGGTGAACGCCATCAGCCAACTTGTGTAGTGCCAACAGTAAAATTCGGAGGCAGTGGTGTTATAGTGTGGTCGTGTTTTTCATGGAGGGGGCTTGTACCCCTTGTTGTTTTGCGTGGCAGTATCACAGCACATGCCTGCACTGATGTTTTAAGCACCTTTTTGCTTCCCAGTATTGAAGAGCAATTCCGGGGATGGCGATTGCATCTTTCAACACAATCGAACACCTGTTCATAATGCACGGCCTGTGGCGGAGTGGTCACACGACAATAGCATCCCTACAATGGACTGGCCTGCACAGAGTCCTGATCTGTATCCTACAGAACACCTTTGAGATGTTTTGGAACGCCGACTTCGTGACAGGCCTCACCGACCGGCGTAGATACCTCTCCTCAGCGCAGCACTCCGTCAAGAATGGGCTGCCATTCGCCAAGAAACCGAGCATCTGACTGAACGTATGCCTGCGAGAGTGGAAGATGTCATCAAGGCTAAGGGTGGGCCAACACCATATTGAATTCCAGCATTACCGATCGAGGGCGCCAGGAACTTTAAGCGATTTTCAGCTAGGTGTCCGGATACTTTTGATCACATAGTGTATGTGTACTGTTTTTTCTCGTTTTATTTTAGGTTAACGAGATAACTATCACATCTTCAACCAGTGGACAAGCCATTCCAGCTAGATGGTTAAGCAACAAACACTGCAGAAAACCAGCGAGTTAGTACATTGTTTGATTTACAAAACTTGTTTTCGAAAGAAAGGGTCAGCTTTGACTCTTGTCAGACATCCTGATTTATCTTTGCTCTAGCTTATACGTTTCTTGCAGAGGCCAGGGTAGTGCGTCGAAAAGGCCACAGTCGCTGTACGTATCTGTTCTACTGAACTAATTCGTTTCCAAATACCTCGAAATCGATGGGATTTAAATGTCTTTTCTGCCTTCTCCTGAAGTGTGACATGCGAAGGAAGAGAGCAGCTTACAGCGGAAGTATCTCAGGGAGTAGAGTTATCCACTTGAAGTGAAAGCGTACTTGAGACGTGTTCCACGCATCTTCATCGTAACCCTTCAGAGCGTTGGAGGAAGATGTTACGGAATGCTACAACAAGGTTCACGCTCTGAGACACAGGTAAATTCCTCAGAACAAGGTGTACAAGGCGAGTACGCATCTGTCGGGTTCAGAGTCGGATGTCCTGTTGCTGAGGTAATTACCTCAATTCGTTTCTTTCACTGTAACATGAAGAGCCAGCATTACGTTCCTGGAGAGTGACTTCCTGGAGCGTCTAATAACTAACGTACACCGTAAACTAATGCTCCAGATTGAGTCAGTAAATTTTTAAACAGATTTTCGCTTATACTTGCGTGGCCTGAAATACCGTCATTATCGAAAATTTAAGTTGAATGTTTATAGATTCTGAGGTAATTATAGTCCCGTAGCACATAGTAAAGCGTTCAGATTAGGTCTCGTCTTTAATGTCTCAATAGCTCTCGAATGGTATCTCCCAAACAATACTGCAGTACAATATCATTCGGCATTGACAAATTACGTTTTGTATATTTCTTCATATAGAACCTCCTTCACGTAACAGCACTTCCAGATTGAACATTGCTTTACGAAACAGGAATATTTTGACATTTACACTAAAATCGTATACACAATCAATGTATTAAAAACAATTCAAATGAATTCTTATGACTTTCTTCTTCTTTTGTGAACATGTGACATATTTTCTCCGTTTAGTATAAACCACAACTGACGTTCACCTACGCAATATGTATAATTTTGTGAAATGTTACTCATACCGTACAATTATTTTTTACAAAGGAGGTATATTTTATCAGTCGTAATTTTAATGTAATGCATTTTACTACACGTGAAAAATCCGTTATTATACATTTAGATACACAATTATCACAGCTTCAATCAAGAAGAGAGTTCTTTACTTTCAACAAAAAGGCGCTTAGAGTGTCAGGTTTCATATTTTGCCAAGCAAAGTGTAATTTATTGAGTCTCTTTGCTGGATTTACTGCCTCCGGTAGTTATTGACGACTTATTCTCCGCGAAAGCTGTCCGCTGTGTCCATTTATTTAAAGTTCGTCGATCTTATGACTGAATTGGAGCAGCCCTCCACGCCTTCCTATGCCTGACACCCTCAGTTATTGGTTGACTGTGTTCCCATCTCTGTCTTCGCCTACGGATTTTCGCCACTACACTTGCCTCTAGTACCATGGAAGCTATTCCCGGGTGTCTTGTTATATCATCTTGTCCCAACTTGTAGACAATGTTTTCCAAAACTTCCTCTCCTCAAATTTACTGCGGAGAGAAACTCATAGTTTATCTCACTGTTTTAGTTTTCCTACGATGTATTTAGTCGTAAAGGTGTTGTGAGGGGCTCTCATAAATTAACAACATCCCAAACCAATCAAGGTAATGCGAAAGTCTATCAGCAATGGAGATATGAAGAGAAACCAATGTACATTATTCAAAAAACGTTAGTGCGTGGGTTAAAGATATAATTGTACAGGCTGATATAATTTCGTAATGTACCGGGCGTACTAGACCGCGTCATTATGAAACACTAAAATATCTGAACTGACGACTTTTCGACTCACTTTGCACGGGTTCTCTTTGGGGTGAATCATTACACAGCAGTTAACCGATCAGAGGAGACCGCTGTAAAGCTGGTCGGAACGTCGACATTTCAGTTGTTTTAAGGTTTTATAACGGCGCGGTCTAATACCCAAACTTATTTTATTCAAAACTGAACCTGTTATTCATATCTATGGAATTCAGTCCCACAGAGAAAGCAATCACCTAGTAAAATGTTCACAACACTGAGGTAAATCCGAAAAAAAAGCTTCCAGGTGACATCTCTCAAATAAACATTACACAAGAACGGTTTATGAAAGATTGGTTGGATATCCTCGTCCACGTGGGTACGAACTTCAAACGCATTCGCGAAACGCCAAGTTCCATTTCAAGCGAGCTGTTAATAACGTGAAGTAATTTACCAGTTGTGAAACAAATAGTCGAAGCAGAATGAAATTAATTCGTAAAATTATAATAGTAATCCGTTCCCATCATGCAAGAGCATCATGCGATATCACCAATCAAAGTAGCATGTAGCACCGTCTAGATCTGCATTCGTTAAGCTCCGAAGCTTTCCTACGAATTTGAATTAAAGCCTGTAGCTTTGAAACATTTGTCTGCAGCTTCAAAGAATTCCACGACACATTATTGCCGCCCTGCCGCATGTCAGAAAAAAAAACAGCGGCACGAGATGTGCCATCATGCATGCATCTTATGCGCACCTTTCGAACTCAAGCAACCTCAGCTAAGAAACGAAACAATCCGAAACTACGGTAACGTTTCACATTCTACTTGAGGTCACGGGCAATTAGTATTTACACCAACATCCACACCCATACTCTGCAAACCGCTGTGGTGTGCATGGCAGAGAATACATCCCATGGTACTAGTTATTGGGTTTTTTTCCCGTTCCATTCCAGAATGATTGATTCAATGCGTCCCAGCCTGCCGAAATCAATCTAATGTTCCTACGAACATGGAAGTCGATAGGATTTACGACACATAGTTGAGTGATCACAGATGATGGAGGCGATGATCGAATTACGCCGGTATCGTGCTTCAATTGCTTAAACCTGTATTAAATGACTACACCATCTTAGCATGAACACGCTAGTAGACTAAAATTAACTATTCGAAACGGACTATAACCGATATTTTCCTGTTAACTTCCTGACAATGGAAAAGGGTAAAAAGTATAAGAATGAAAACAGGGGGAAAATGGTAAAAGAAAGGAAATATGTCTTCAGTACCAGAGAGGAAGGGCCACAGCATATCAAATACAATTGTGGTCTGCAGAATGGAGGACAGTGTATTTGGTTTGAATCTCTGAGTTGGTCCACGAACTGTGCTGGCGGTGACTCAAATCCTGGTCCAGTACATAGTTATAATTTAAAAAAAATCCATGCTCTTGCGCCACCTGAACAATCAGCTCATTACTCTAAAAAAAATGATTAGTAGCAAGACAAGTCAGCTTTTGTTTTCTCGTTACAAACTCCTTCACGTGCCGTCTCCAGTAGAAAAGAGGCGGAATGATTACCACGAACTTTTTGTACCATGAATCTTGTCATCAGAGACTTGTAAAGTTCACACAATACTCTCAGAACATTTCTTCTCTTAACCTGCATGGATAGTCACTTCTGATTAAACCATTCCCTTTACTGTATTAGAGCCTGCAATTAATTTGCAGGTAGATCGGGACTCCATTTCCAAACAGTCATTTCGCTTGAGAATTGGAAGTGATTGCATACGGTAATACGAACTAGATTGTATCCGGTTGCTTGCGGTAATGTGAGCGAGATTGTATCCACTGGGTGGCCACTGTGGCGTCAATATAATCGAAAACTGATTACGATTTCAGTTGATGACTTCGCACTACATGTTTTGTGGCGCGCAATTCCACACAAAGTGTAATTAATAGATACATGCAGTTTGATCGATTAGTTTTTATAACAGTTCATTTCAAGACCTGGAAGGAGCGGCGATCGTTTTCATGTAATGTTTGTTGAAGATAGGATTAGGTCTTTTAAAATGATAAATTATGTAAACTTTTTTCCGTGTCTGTGGTCCGGGTTTACTTTTCCTTAAGTCAGTGATCACTTCTAAGCTAGAAATCTGTTGCTCAGAATTTTTAGAAGCTTATGAGCTTAATCTCGAAGTGTATTGGCAGGTCACATGATTGAACTTATATTAGTTCTGGGGAGAGGTTTTCTTAATTGTTTCACGTACAATGGAAAGGCATAGCTAGAACGAGACCGAGCGAGGTGACGCAGTGGTTAGCAAGATGGACACGCATTCGGGAGGACGGCTGTTCAAACACGCGTCCGGCCATCCGATTTAGGTTTCCCGTGACTTCCCTAAATCGCGTCAGGGAAATGCTGGATGGCTACATTGGAAGGGTACGGCCATCTTCCTCCTCCATCCTTCCCTGATCCGACGGAACCGATGACGTCACTGTTTAGTCCCCTCTCCCAAATCAACCAACGAAACGAAGCGAGAACAAGAGAAATTGATCCCCTGATGGAACTGACGATATTCGCTGTAAAATTGTATAATTCCCACAACAAGATGCTAAGGATTTTGGAGGCTCCACAAATTGTCATTAATAAAGGTTTCAACAATTTTTTAAATGTGTATTAAGATTAAGAACTCTTCTCCGTGTCCAGCGTACCAAGGTAACGCTTTGCATGTTCCGCACATCGATCAGACAAGCGTTTACTAAAACATTATTCTGAATAATGAGTTTGCTTTGTACGAGTGCGAGCGGGGTGGCGCAGTGGTTAGACACTGGACTCGCATTCGGGAGGACGACGGTTCAATCCCGCGTCCGGCCATCCTGATTTAGGTTTTCCGTGATTTCCCTAAATCACTCCAGGCAAATGCCGGGATGGTTCCTCTGAAAGGGCACGGCCGATGACCGCGCTGTCTGGTCTCCTTCCCCAAACCAACCAACAATTGTACGAGTGCGGAAATATAGATCTTTCTTCTATCAATTACTTTTTTTAAATTCAAGTGGACGTAGTACTTCCGTCATTAGATTATCGTTTGTTATTTATTTTTTTCCGGGCACTCTGTCACAATAAAGATACTACAATGCATTAGGTTTACAACTTTGCCTCCGTCGTGGCACAGTAGATGGCAGCAGCAACAAGTGGTGGAGCAGGGGATAAGTCGTGTCATACAATAAGCTTAGACATTCGTAAACATAACACCATAAAAAATATTAGTCGATTTGTGTTGCGTCATAAAATTATTCTCGACTGAATATGTCAACTTATGTGCCCAGTTTTCATCACGTGCGGGTAGATTTAATTTTTTGCTTTAACAGGAAGAAATCTGCTTATGAAGGTCATAAAATGCTGGGAGACATCCATGGTGAAGCATGTATTAGTAAAAGAACGTACAAAGACCGGTTTCAACGCTTCAAGGCCGGCGATTTTCACGTAAAAGACCGGCATGGTGGTGTGAGAGAGAGGTATTTCGAAGCTACTGAAACCGAGGAAACAACCATAGGAGATCGTTAGCGAAAGCAGTTGGTACAATTGAGCTGAGCACCGAAAGACAAACGGCCACAATACACCGATAAAAATGAAATGGTGATTTCGAAACATGACAATGCTTGGCCCCATGTCTCAAATTCCGTCAAAAGAGCCCTTGTGTTAATCAATACAACGGAAAATAGCCACAATTGCGAAAGTAATTAAAGTTAAATTTACAACTGTGGCTGTTTTTCCGTTGTATTGATACTTGTAAACGTTGAAATGGGAAGTCCTGTCCCACTCGCCGTATCCTCCAGACATCGTTACTACCACCGTTTTCGATCAATGGCACACGATCTAGCTGACCAGGAACTCCGGTCGTACACTGAAGAGCGAAGAAACTGGTACACCTGCCTAATATCGTGCAGGAGCCCCTCGAGCACGCAGAAGGGCTGCAGCACGATGTGGCATGGACTGGACTAATGTCTGAAGTAGTGCTGGAGGAAACTGACACTACAAATATTTCAAGGCTGTCCATAAATCCGAAATAGAGTGTGCAGACCTCTTTTGAACAGGACTTTGCAAGGCATCCCATATATGATCAATAATATTCATGTCTGGGGAGTTGGGTGGCCAGCGGAAGTGTTTAAATGCAGAAGAATGTTCCTGGAGCCACTCTGTAGCAATTCTGGACGTGAGGGGTGCTGCACTGTGCTGCTGGAATTGCCCAAGTCTGCCGGAATGCACAATGGACGTAAATGGATGCAGGTGATCAGACAGAATGCTTACGGATTGTCACCTGTCACAGTCGTATCTAGAGATATCAGAGATCCCAACTGCTCACGCCCCACATTATTACAGAGCCTCCACCATCTTTAACAGTCCCCTGTTACCGGCTGGGTCCATGGATTCATGAAGTTTTCATACCCGTACACGTCCATCTGCGCGATATAATTTGAAACCAGACTCCTCCGACGAGACAACATGTTTCCGGTCCTCAACAGTTCAATATCGGTGTTTACGGGCCCAGGCGAGACGTAAAGCTTTATGTCATGCAGTCATCAAGGGTGCTCATATCGATAAAGTTTTGCTGAATGGCTCTCATGCTCACACTTACTGATGGCCCGGCGAATTATGCAGCAGTTTGCGGTAGGGTTGCACTTATGAGTATGTCACGTTGAACGACTCTCTACAGTCGTCGTTGGTCCCGTTCTTGCAGGATCTTTTTCCGGCCGCAACGATATCGCAGATTTGATGATTTACCGCATTCCTAATAATCACGGTTCACTCGTGAAATGTTCGTACGGGAAAATCCCTACGTCATCGCTACCTCGGAGATGCTATGTACCATTGCTCGTGCGCCGACTATATCAACACGTTCGAACTCATTTAAATCTTGATAACCTGCCATTGTTGCAATAGTAACCGATCTAACAACTGAACTTATATAGGCGTTGCCATCCGCAGCGCCGTATTCTGCCTGTTTACATACCTCTGTATGCCTATAACAGTTACTTTGGCGCTTCGATGTATGAACAAGAACAAAACTGGATCGATTCATGAAGCTCCTCGAAAGATGCCTAGTTCCTCCGCTGCGCGATTCGTATGTTGCCCGAAAGATGAGTAAATGTATGGTCCAACAATGGCCTATACTTTGAAGTATATGTTTTTTCTAATTTTTCGCAATAAAGGGTCGAACTCTGGGAAAGAACGGTGGAAGAAAATTTGTAGACCTAATATATAATTATTGTTACTAAATTACTGTGTGGTCATCAGACGGTAGCCTTGAAATTTACACCTACTTCTAATTCTATATTTGCTCCTGTAATGCGGAAGCCATCGTATGGTGTGAGGAAGCGAGTACTTAATGAACCATATTAAAATTTTATTCCTGGTGGGTACACAAAAAGAAGAATGTAATGCGTTTTAGCTCCATGGAATTCACTTGCCGATCCGAAAGGTAGAGATAGTATTGTTGCATTTCAGATGAACCATATGAACTTTGCCTTCACCGATTAAGGACACGACGAGAAACTAACAGTAACCACCTTTCACACGAAGGTGATTTCAGCGTGCAGTAGACTGGGGATATCTTTAAAGTACATGGAGTGAACAATGAAACATCTGTTAAATCTGCCTCTTGGTCTGTAACGGGTCTAAAGATGGTGTGCAGAAACAGTTATCATGAATTAAATAAAAAGAAGATTTGGTGTCAAATTTGATGTTCTACCACTCTGCCATGTCGAAATCGCCGTCCCACATTTCTCGAACTAACGAACGAACGAAACACACACTATTCTGTTTCCTCTGCTTAATGATCTTCACAGTAATGTGTAGAACTGTAGGAGCTGCTTCCTCATGCCCACAGTTACACTTCGCCTGAGGATGTCTGGACTTTCTGTTAACCACATTTGGTTACTAAATTTTTTGGCTCGGGCGAGCTTGTTTCCGTTCCAATGTCTTTATCAGGAGGAGAAGGAGATTAGTGTTTAACGTCCCGTCGACAACGAGGTCATTAGAGACGGAGTGCAAGCTCGGGTGAGGGAAGGATGGGGAAGGAAATCGGCCGTGCCCTTTCAAAGGAACCATCCCGGCATTTGCCTGAAGCGATTTAGGGAAATCACGGAAAACCTAAGTCAGGATGGCCGGAGACGGGATTGAACCGTCGTCCTCCCGAATGCAAGTCCAGTGTGTCTTTGTCAGCTAGCGGTCGAAAGCGGTCGCGGTAAAAGTCTCTAATTACAAAAGAGTTTGATACTTCCGTGCGCTGTATTAGCACCTCTTGTGAGACACGCGTATAACGAAGTACATATGACGCTGCGTTCGTCTTGGACACAAACGTCGACTGTCGGTTTGACACTTTTTCGTAAGCCTAGACTAGTAGTTACAACAGTCTTCTTCTTTCCAAATATCCCACACTTACGTGATCAACGAAAAAACAGCATTATGTTACAAAATTCCTAACGGACGTCAGTACTGCACAGCTTTATAACATCCACAGCTCAAATACTGAAGCTACCGAAATGAATCTCTTTCGAAACGACGTTGTGCGATACTGAGAGCGACATTATATTATTAACTAAAATGTCATTTCATGAGTTCACTTTGATCGTAAATTCAATAAACACTGCGCTGCATTTTCATTTAATGTGACAATATGTGGAATAAATACGACAGCACAAACAAACTGCACTTGATTGCGATTTTAATTAAACTCGACACACCGTGCTACCACACGACTCACAGCTTTGACGTGGCTTTTGTAGCACACCATCTACCTCCTGGTCAAACACATTTTTTTTCACCTTGTATCGTGTAAATCATTGACAGCCAAGTACCTACAATCGTGTAGCAGCTTACTTCATGACTGTCACATCTGCATGCGTGTGCTTTAATGGCTCACAACTTGATAGTATTGTATTCATAAGTTTTGACTGCCATTCTTTCATTATGTTGCCATAGAAGTAGCACATTCGCAGATTGAAAGGGATAATGGCACTTTGAATTCTGTAAAATTGTTGCGTGTTGCGAGAAATGTCATGAAAGAGTGAAGACCTTTCAGTTCTGTCGTATTTTACATTCTACACTTGTCTTGCCATGGTAATCTCCTTGAGAGTCCGTATTTTTCGAGAACATTTTAATACATATTCTCAAATGGAACACTGCGAAAAATTTGACTCAGGCTCAAAGCTGCAATTGTGAACAGAATAAATAAATAATTTGAAAAGCCGAAGGTGATAGTGATATGCATTAAGTGTACTTTAAGACAAGAAACAGGAAGATGCACCACAAAGGAATTATCCGAACAGGACGGAATTCGGTAGATGTAATGAACTTGTGCACAAATAATTCCAGCTTCAGAAAAAATGGGTAGTTTATTCAAGAGGAAGAGCTTCACAAACCGTTCAACAATGCGCCGGTCTACTTCTCACCCTAATGCAAGCCGCTATTATTGATGCAATTGCTGGATCTCCTCATGAGCGACATCGTGCCAAATTCTATCCAATTGGCGCGTCGGGTTGTCAAACTCCCAAGCAGGTGCTCTAAACGTTCTCAATTAGGGAGTGATCCGGCGAAATAAGCAAAGGTAGGGTTCGACAAACACGGAGACAAGCGGTAAAAACTCTCGCCGTGTGCGAGCGGGTAATATCTTACTGGAAGACAAACCCATTACGGCTTTCCGTAAGGGCCACACCGATAGCTGAATGGTAAGCGTGACGGAATGCCGTCTTACGGGGCCCGGATTAGATTCCCGGCTGGGTCGTTGATTTTCTCTGCTCAGGGACTGGGTGTTGTGTTGTCTTCATCATCATTTCACCCCCATCCGGCGCTCAGGTCGCCCGATGTGGCGTCGAATGTAATAAGACCTGCTCCAAGGCGGCGGGACCTCTCCCCTAAGGGGCCTCCCTGCCAATGACTCCAAACGCTCATTTCCACTTCCATAAGGGCCACAAACCAGTGGCCAAGAATATCGTCAACGTACCGCTGTGCTGTAAGGGTGCTATGAATGACAACCACAAGGGTCCTGCTATGAATAAAGAAAACGGGGTGCAGAACATCGACGACGTACCGCAGTGCTGCAAGAGTGCAGCGGATGGCTACCAAAGGTGTCCTGCTATGAAAATAAGTGGCACCCCAGACCATCACTGCTGGCTGTCTGGCCGTATGCCAGGTGACAGCCAGGCTGATATCCCATTGCTCTTCGGGGCATCTCCTGACAGTTTTTCGGCCTGGAACCTTATTGATTCGAGTTGAATTATCTTCCCGCTTGGACCTGAGTCCCGGAGACCAGCGAAGCCGGTCGGGGTGGCAGATCGGTTCTAGGAGCTTCGGTCTGGAACCGCGCGACCGCTACAGTCGCAGGTTTGAATCCTCCCTCGGGTATGGATGTGTGTGATGTCCTTAGGTTAGTTAGGTCCAAGTAGTTCTAACTTCTAGGGGACTGATGACCTCAGATGTTAAGTCCCATAGTGCTCAGCGCCATTTGAGCCATTTTTTAGACCAACGAAGTCTCTCACCCATTGCAGCCATACTGTACTGCCATAAGCCGACGATATTCTACGCCGCGTTTTGTTGCCCTTCATGTCAAGCCATTCTGAGCTTACGTTTCAGCAAGATAACGCCCGTTTGCACACGGCAAGAGTTTCTATGTCTTGCCTTCGTGCTTGCCAAACCCTATCTTGTTCAGCAAGGTCGCCGGAATTCTCCCAAACTGAGAAAGTTTAAATCGTTATGGGCAGGGCCCTACAACGAGCTCGGCGTTTGACGATCTAACGCGCAAGTTGGCAGAATTTGACACGATATCCCTCAGCAGAACATGCCGCAACTCTGTCAATCAACGCAAACAGAATAACTGCTTGTATTAGGGCCAGAGATGGAACAAAGGGCTGGTAAACTGCTCAATTTGTGAAGCTCTTCATTTTGAGTGACTTAACCACTTTTTGTGAAACAGTAATCATGCGTTTGTATGTGCACATATATCGCGCATCTACCGGTTTCTGTCCCATTCGAACAATCCCCTCGGGATGCTTCGCTTTTTTTCTGTCTTACAGTAAATCCTATAAAAAGAAAAATTGTCAGTTGTAGGCAATGTTTAAAGCTAAGATGGATTTTGCCTTAGTATCTGGAACAGTGTGGTAGTCGGCTAAAACTTTGCGACATCAGAAACACTGTACAGTTAGTTATAAGACAGCGCTGGGGTTTTCTGTGGTCAACTTGAAAGTTTCGTTTGCCAGTAGAAGGGCTCGTACCACATCTTCCCCTGGGTAATGTGAAAATATCTGTTTTATGCTTGTAAGATGTTTTTGTGGCGTAAAGAAGTAAAAATTAGAAGTAAGAAGAAAAATTATGGACTCATCAGCTTCACAACACTCCACTCATCCCTTTGGCAATACAACTCGATTTTCAAGTCGATTTTTCAATGTATCATCCCGCTGTCTATTTTCTATCGGGTACAGCTGGCCTCTTCCACACATCACCAACGTAACACTTGTATCCCAGTTGCTGCCATAAGATGTATTCTGGAGGAGGTACTTCATCGTTAGTCTGTTTATTAATTACACAGAGACGTGATTTAACTGACAATTATCAGAGGACCGTTGACCTAATATAGGATGGCCTCTTCAAATCTTGAGATAAATTTTCGAGCAGATAGTCGACGACAGTTACATTGCCACCTAAAGATCACGGAGGATGAGAGGGCAGTTGCTATCCTGCTCGACGGGTCTGAGGCTACTTGATCTATGAGGCCTGTCACCATGTTGGTAAAATGTTCATCATATTGATGTAAATCAGGTGTGATGTGGTGTAGTTTAATTGAAATTAAAACTCTATGTACAAACAAACCCTTGAATACAGTTTGACACGAAATTCCGCTACTATTCAAATCTTTGTGATGACCTGAATCATAGCTTGTGGTCTGCCTTTGGAAACCAATACATATGTGATGTGCGTGGCAAGTGTCCGATAAGGTCTTTATGTGTTTCCGGAGGTGTCTGGAACTCGTTGTAAAGCACAGGTCACGCAATTCCTAAAAATTTAAGGCCTATGGTTTAAGGGAGCGGATCTCGTATCCATTAGAACTCCAGATACATTCCATCACGATCAGATCAGGCGAATTTGGTCTCGTAAAGACCATGAGAGTTCCCTATGTGTCCTGAAGCCACTATAACAGGATTCTGGCCTTATGACACGGGAGCTATCCTGTAGGAAGGTGTCACAGCCGTGTGGGAAGGCAAACAGCTTAAAGAGAAGCTAGTGGTTCGCAGTAATGTTAACGTAATGTAACACCCCAAATATGGAACCCATAATGAAAGCCCTTTGGTAGCAAAAGAAATAACAAAATTAGTCATATTGACACTGAAGGTAGCTACTGACAACAAAATTAACACTTTTGTATGTTTGACTAACAGGAATACTATGTAACTAACAACGTTTATTATAAAGAAAGGACTAAATGAAAGACTATCAGACGATACGAAGCCTGAAAGTTTAAATGAATAATTCAAAATATATTTTTTACGAAGGTTAAAGCCCATTCCATAAACAGATCAGAGATAACATTTATCCAAGAAGAGAGTTGTAGCCGCATCGAGCTGTAAGTAACATTGCAATGGAGATGTTAATCCAGTCTCTCTTGTAGACGTCGCAATAGTAGTAAGCCTATTGAACGCCACTAGATTGTTTCAAACCGACCTGAAGTTTTAAAAGGTTTCCAGTCTGGACTTGTACTAACCAGAATTTCGAACTGTAGTAAAATAATATTTATCGTTTAGCCAGACAACGGAGCAGTTATTATAGGTGAAAGGAAAGTAAATCGTGTGATACCTGATTAACGCTGGGACTTAGCCCCCGTGATATGTGATTGTCACGAACATCAAAGGACACAGCAATATACCAACCGCCGACATAAATTCTATTATTAGTCTTGAGTAGAAAACACCTACACGCAATCACGAAGAACTTAGAGTTACGCCGTGTCGTCGGAAGCTGTAGTCAATGTCAGAATCGCTGATACAAGTAGATTCAAGACCTTGAATGACAGATCGATGTGTTTTCAGTGCAGGTTTAAATAATTACGAAGTTCGATAAACTCCAATATAACCTTAATGCTTCGTGTCGGCTATGTCATTTAATGGAAATTTACTGTGTGATTGTGAAATTAACTATTTCTTGAGAGAATGCAGAAGTTAAAGGTGATTTAGTGATTTTATTAACAATGAACAGCAAGTTTACAGCGAAATACGACGCTTTCTGTACCTTGTCCGAGAAGTATTTTATCTCTGGAATTAAGTCGTATTAGTTGTTGAATTAACACCGTAGCGACGCCTTGACGACGCTTTATTAATTAATAAATCAACATCCTCGCAGAACTATGATATTCCATCGGTATGAGTGATGGACTTTATAATTCAAGATATCCTATTACCTACGTTTGAACACTGATTCGCAAACCGTCGCATAAGAACTACAGTTATCAAGTCCTCGTAAGCTTATCAGCCTGTCGCTAACACACGGAGCATATTTGGTTAATTGTTTCCGATCAAGGTAGTTGCGGTACCGAGTGGTGCAGTCGCTGTGGGTTCGAAGTAAAGAAGACCGACAGACTTCGATCACCAGCGCATCAATTTTAAACAAGGGCTGCTTACACATTCCGGCGTGCTGCTGCATCGATACGCTGGTATCAGTCTAAAGGAGACAGTGTCTGAAACTAATCAACCAAGCGAGGAGTTTGTTTTTAACAGTTACAGACCGGAATCGTCGCGATCGACGGACACTGATCCATGGCAGCCAGACTGGGACAACCATCACCATCGAGCCGACACAAATAAAACGCCACACTAGCCAACACTGTCATAGCGCTTCCGTTACACCACAGGTCCCACAAAAGCCGAGGTTAATAGAGGTGGAGCCCCTCCACGCCCACACCGGCATGATGGCCAACACAAAAGGTCTACTGCCATCTCTGCATAAGGGTTAGTATTCACTAAAGTGAGGTGTCGCAGGATGTGGGTACTGCGATGTTTGCGTACGTCTGGTTAGGATTAACCATTAATACGCGCTCATCTGGAGATACATTGGTCGAAATCTGACGAAGGGTAGCGGTTTGAAGGGCAGAGGAAAAAAAGTGCCAAGGCAAGAGCCAAGGGAAAAAAACCTCTGCGAAAGTTAGGTCGGGCGGCAAGAGCAGTAGCGGTTGTCTTGCTGCCTGCGATAGGTTGTGCAAGGATAGGCTTTGTTAGTAGTGGGTATCATGCATGTCGATACCTTGACGTTGTGCGTTTGTGCTGCTCGGCGGCTGGCGCTGGGTGCTGGTACAGAGTCCTCGTTCAGCGTCCTGCAACCTGCAACAGTTAGGTTTGTTATCGGTATTGTGTCCGATAGGTCATATACCGGAGGCACAGTGTGAGGGAGTGTTGGGAGATTGTTCGTGCGTCTGTGGGCGAGCTCGTCGGTGTCCCTGCTGTGGCCTGTTGGTCGGCTCTAATAGCAGCTGGTAGTTGCCAGTCAGTGTTGCTGATATGCAGGGGCTTACCGACGTTTGTCGCTGTTTGCGTATGTTAGTTTACCATAGGTGGTTATGCCCTAGCTAGCAGTGTCTTTGGTCGCTTGTGTTTCCACCTGTGGTTGTGATCGTAGTTTCCCAGAGCCGAGGTTAATATGACCGTACCATAATAAATACTGGCTCTACCGGTATGCGCCTGTGGCACAGATGTTTGAGTAGACTGTGGCGAATCAACACATGGTCCTTGATCTGATGTAACAACAAACACGATTTATCCAAGCCGGTGAAGTGTTCAATTGATCCACCGTCCAACCTAGATGATCCAGTGACCACTTCGGTAGCAATTAACGATGACGTTTGGCCTACATAAGAGCACGTAAAAGTAGCTTGCCGCGGGCTATATTCAACAGGGTGCATTCATCGGTGTGCTCCGAAACGCTTATGCGTACGCCTGAATTTAAATCTGTCGTCAGACTCGACACTGATCTCTACCTGTCAAGCACTGCCTAGTGGGCAAGCCTCATATTTCCAAGTCCAGTGATGAGAGGCGTTGACCTCCAACACCTTGTCGCTTGTTCCTAATTTCACCGTCCTTCAACCACTTTCCAAGGCACACCACGGCAGCAGTCGAAGAGCTGATTATCTGCGCTGTTCTCCAGATGCTCGTTTCCAGGCACCAAACCAGAACAACTTGCCCTTTGTGAATTTCGTTTAAGTGAGTGGATTTCTCCACTTGCAACCTTTATTGTCGATAGAATGATTCGTCCTTGTTATGCTTCTATAGAGGGCGTGGTGAAAGGTAATGTCTCCGATTTTCTATGTGAAAACTCTCAAAGCGTTTCAAGTAGCACAAACTTTAGTAACATTTTACGTCATTTTTCTTCATGTCAACCTATTTATTTCTCGACATTGTCACCCTGAAGACGAACAAATTTCTCCCAACGAGAGAGCAGTTTCTTGATACCGTCACTGCAAAATGTTTAACATTGCTGATGGAGCAACATCTTCACCTTCGCTTGCAACGCTTCATCACCATTAAAGTGAAGTCCTCGAAAGAATTCTTTAAGTTTTGGAAACAGCTGAAAATCGGATAAGGCCAAGTCGGAAAAGTGGATATGTGTGAAGGATGATCGATGACAGTGAACCCAAGGCGTCGGGTTGTTGCAGATGTCACAGCTCTCGTGTATCGTCTGGCACCGCCATACCGAAGGAAATGGTGCTCCATGTGAGGACTAATTCTTCGAATTAATGCTTTCAGTTTTTTAAGAGTCTCGCTGTACCTTGTAGAGCTTATGCTGGTGCCTTTAGCCACGAATTCCAAATGCTCACTGTGAGAAGGCACCGAAAGTTTTTGGAGTTGGTGATCCTTTGTGGTGGAACTCTGTTGATGCTATCTTGTTTTTTGGGGTCAAAATAGTGAACCCAGATTGAAACGCGTGTCGTAATGTCGTTAAGAAAACTGTAATGTTGTTAAGGAACACACTCAAAACGCAAAAATAATAAAATGTCTACAGATGTCCAGTCTTCGATGTTTCATGCAAGGAGTGGACAGTCGAGCACATTTTTTCTGTACTGAAATTCTGCTGTGATGGCCTGTACACTGTCTCGTGAGATGTCACACGTTCCTGTGTACATGTCATCCGACGAATTCCTCTGAAGAGTTCATGAACCACATTCCAATGAGTCTCGTTGGTTAGTGTACGGATTCTTACATTCCGAGCTCTGTCACGCTTGTTGAGGTTAACAGTACCGTTACCTTCATTACCAGCACGAACAACCCAACGCCGAGCGTTGCTGATGTCGATATAATCGTCACCGTACATAGCTTTCATTCTTCTATTCTCGGTTTCTGTGATTAGAAGCTCGATTACAGTACAATGTTTCTCAAACACTAACATAGTTACGTTACGTATCACCATGTTACATTATACAATTCTCGGAGCTCGAGCGCCAGAGGGTTGCTATTTGCTTCAGTGCAAAACTCTCAGTTTCGTCTTCCCTTCTGGGCACTTGTTGATGAAGGTAAGCCATGTAAATTGAATGGAAAAGTTAGTTAGTTGGTTATTTGCCTATTCCATAGATCATCTCAACGGTATTTTTATAGAAATGATGTATTTATGATAGGTATTAACAATGGTAACATACGTAAACGTAAGCTTCCGCGGCCGTTGTCACAGTCAGTAAAATTCCTTGGGGTTTGAAGCCGCATTGTCAAGGAAGCCCACCAACACGGACAGGTACCTGCATGCATCCTCACACCACCATCCTAAGCAAAAGAATTCGGCCCTGCAAACTTTAACTGAGAGAGCCTACAAGATCAGCGATGAACAAAATCTCAAAACTGAACCTGAGAGACTTGGCGTTCAATAAGCACAAGGTTAACTGAGCACGAGAGGTATATCCGTCTCAAGCAATATAACAAATTATCGATTGGCCGAACACTAGGAACAGTCCAGGATGAAGATCGAATTTCGAGAGGCCCGCGTACTGGCGAAACAGCCATTTAATTTGAGGAGGAAGATTAGAGAGGCTATTGAAATAGCCAAGCGACTCAACAACATGCATAGAGAAAACGGGTACCGTCCTCCAGCGTCTTGGCTGCCAGCAGTGACACCTTTGCGGAAGGACAGCTCTCGCAAAGTAACAGGATCTCTGTAGGCCACAGCGGCGGAAGGTACACAGAGTGCTGACACGCCCTAACCGATATTGGCCAATTAGTAAACAACGCTATGCTGCAACCGTCGCTCAGTTTCCTATTCGCCGATTTCCACCAATGGCAAGCAATAAAGGAAACTCCATTGGAAAACGCCTATTTCCGCCAATGACAACACGTCACGCAAAGACCAATAAAAGAACACTTAATACCTTTCCTTCTCACCCTCATATCAAATGACAGCACTCCTCCATAGTGTATAAGTAACCAGAATAGCGCTCATTCAGCAGTTAGCCATACACCCTGAGTAAGGCGTCTTACAATAGTCGCCGAAACGGTGGAATTCTGCAACTGACAATGTGGGTTCAAACCCAGAAGAATTTTATTGACAATGGTAACATAAAGAGTTGTCCATGTGAGATAATTGCAGTTTAAACTGTCTTTGCTATGTTTCAGACATTTCATGTTACTCGGCAAATGATCAAAAACTTTTGCTGATGCATATTAAACTCCCTAATGAGTCATTTTTCTCTAGTTTTGTAGGTATGGTCATTACTACTCTTCCCAGATTGCGATGGTTTATTTGGGATGAATTTTACTTCTGGCTATATGTGTTGTGACGGTGCAATTAAAATGCCTAACACCGAAGATCAGGACCCTCTATTACGATCTTTGTTCAAGAATAATTGCAATTACCCTTAATCTTTGCTGTAATATTTTTTACCTAAAAGTCCGTTACAATTTCCTTCTGTTTGAAATGTATGATCGTCTTGTGTTCGTCTCCTACATATCTGTGTCTTGTGGAGATTATTTATTGTACCACAAGATATGTTTTTCTACCTACATCGAAGCTATTTACTTAACATGTTGTAGTGACAAACGGATTGCGCTTTTTAGTAATTTCTACGTTATGTAATGCCATAATTTTTATTTTGTCAGCATATTGTGACCTGTGAACTTTAAAGGATTTTGTCTGTCTATTAGGTTTCGCCTTGATAATGATCTACTGATCGAAACCTGTAGCTCTGAGCATAAAAATAAACAGATGATGGTCATCTACATTAAAGTTTTACTATTATTTGACAGTTATAAAGCCCAACCTCATCATAAATTATATTTTTGCATTGTGTTTGTTAATTAAGATTCCTACCAATTGTGTGTAAAATTATGAATTCGGTAAGACTTTCTTTCGAAGAGAGTAACACGAACTACGCAGTGTAATGCCTTGTAAAAATCGCAGAAGATAGAAGCTGACAATGTTTCATTGTTTAAGGCTCATCATATTTTGTGAGCGGATATAAAAATCCATAACATTACGGATATATCTACTTAAATGTATGACTGGTCTTGAATAAACTACTTTTTGAAAACCTTGGCAAATTTCAATAAGGAAACTGGATGATAATTATTTAAGTCTTTCCTGCCACTTTCCTTTTAAAGAGTTTTAACAACTGCTGATTTTAATCCGTTGGAAAAAATTTCCTTGGCCAGTGCTGCATTACACATATCACTAGGAGACCGTTTGTTCAGATTTAAAAAAAAAACTTTTCAGGATTCATTTTAAAATTTCATCAACACCATATGAGAATTTAGCTTTTATAATTTTTAAATTCTGTTAACTTCAGTGAAGGATGTTCGTGCTACATTTAGTTATTTTCGTTTTGTGGAATGAAATGTATAACACACACATCAAAAAAGTTTTGCATCGCTCTGGTTCCCAGAACACCTGAAGATAGACGTTGACTGTGTATCTTGTATCACAGACACAGTCCCACTGACTGTTCAGAGGCGTCACTAATCCCGCGCCAAGATGTAAACAACCATACATGAGCAGCGCCTATTTGACGGTGGAGGTCCGACAGCCGATCATTTCCAGTCATTCCACCAGAAAGGAGGTACACGGCTCGTGTTGTCGGTAGTTCAGTCATGCCTAGACGGCCAATACCGCGGTTCGATCGCGTCCGCATTGTTACTTTCTGCCAGAAAGGGCTCTTAACAAGGGAAGTGTCCAAGCGTCTCTAAGTGAACCAAAACTATGTTGCTCAGACATGGAGGAGATACAGACAGAAAGGAACTGCCGATGACACGCCTCGCTCAGGCCGCTCAACGGCTACTACTGCAGCGGATGACCGCTACCTACTGATTATGTCTCGGAAGAACCCTGACAGCAACGACACCCATGTGGCCCAATGTTTTCGTCCAGCCACAGGACGTCATGATACCATTTAAACTGTGCGCAATAGGCTGCATGATGTGCAACCTCACTCCCGAGCTTCATGAAGAGGTCTATTTTTTCAACCACGACATCATGCAGCGCGGTACAGATGGGCCCACCAACATGCCAAATGGACAGCTCAGGCGTGGCATCACGATCTCTTCACCGGTGACTGTCGCATATGCTTTCAACCAGACAATCGTATGAGATGTGTTTGGAGGCAACCCGGTCCGGATGAACGCCATAGACACAGTGTCCAGCTAGTGCAGCAAGGAGGACGTTCCCTGCTGTTTTGGGCTGGCATTATGTGGGGACGACGTATGCCGCTGATGTTCATCAAAGATGCCGTAACGCCTGTACGACACATGAATGCCAACTTCGGACCGATAGTGCAACCATATCGGCAGCGTATTGGATAGGCATTCGTCTTCATGAACGACAATTCGCGTCCCTGTCGTGTAAATCTTTTGAATGACTTCCTTCAGGATAACGACATCGCACGACGAGACTGCCCAGCGAGTTATCCACACATGAACCCTATCGAACATGGCTGGGATAGATGGAAAAGGGCTGTTCATGGACGATGTGACCCACCAACCGTTCTGAGGGATCTACGCTGAATCGCTGTTGAGGAGTGGGACTATCTGGACCAACAGTACCTTGATGAACTTGTGGACAGTATGCCACGACGAATACAGGCATGCATGAATGCAAGAGGATGTGCTACTGGGTATTAGAGGTACCGGTGTGTACAGCAATCTGAACCACGACCTCTGAAGGTCTCGCTGTATGGTGGTACAAAATACATAAGAACATTATCAGTCAGGTTTCTGCTATGTTGCTGCACGTGGTTAAATAAGTCTATCCTTATGTGGACGCGCTCTTTATGCAAACTATGTATCGGAGACTGTGTAAGATCCGTGTGCAAGTGTTTTAAGAACGCTCATAGTTTTCACTGGTCATGACGACTTTGCAATTGCAAATACAAATATTAATAAAAAGGGAAATTACGAACACCCCTTAATTGTGTATAAAGGCGTTAGTATTGTATGGATTGCTTAGGTTAAGAACGTTTTCTCGTACGTCGACATTATGGGAGACTGGTCTTCAGAAACTTATGACTGGCAGCCTCAAATGTGTGCGCTGTGTGAGAACACGAGCTACTTTGGTTCGTAGTGTCCTTGCTTAAGATCTATAAGGCACGAACCGCGTTATTCTACTTGAACTAAGGCCATCTGCAACTTTTTCTATCTTGCGAGTCTCTTGAAGCGTTTAAACTACTAACGACCACACGGCGGCGTAGTAGGAGTGACAGGACTAACATCGTAACACGAAGAATCTAACTTTGAACATAGGTAAACACTAACGCAAACAATCGAGAACGTTGACATAATAACAGCACGACGAAGTGAGCGCCAATGACGTCGCACAGGACGCCCCCCTTGCGCTCATTGTACCGCCAGATAGAGCTCCGTCCACGATATCCGACACCTAACGAAACGGAGTACCATCTCAAACTAAAGTCGGCAGATCACTTCATTGACTAGAGGATTTGTATCGATGACGCAGACATATCGCGTCACGGGACTTAGCGCGAATCGTGTAACAACTACACTAGAGACAAGACACCACTTGAACGAACAAGATGCGGGTGTCACATTGCTGGAGGAAATAGTCACTATCGATGTGGACAATGCGCGATGCTTTTAAAGTGTTCTAGACGTAGATCCATCACCTATACCCTTAATAAAATATTCAAAAGTGTGTGAAATCTTATGGGACTTAACTGCTAAGGTCATCAGTCCCTAAGCTTACACACTACTTAACCTAAAGTATCCTAAGGACAAACACACACACCTATGCCCGAGGGAGGACTCGAACCTCCACCGGGACCAGCCGTATACCCTTAATAGTACCCAGCTTATTAACAGTTATTTGTTAGCTATTGCTACACACATGGTTCTGCCGCCCGCCCACAATAGACCGCAACTTTTCACTGTTTGTCAACCTATAATTTTATTTTATAAGGATTACTCTTATCACTCTTGGAATAAGAGCAATGTCAGTGTAAAATTTTAAAGTTAAAATTAAAACATTCTTCATCGCATGAAAATATTTATTGCAATGGTAGCCAGTCAGTATATTTGCAGACCATCTTCAGACCGTTCTCCAATGGTGGCAACTGCAAGTCAGGAGACACTACCTGCTCCGTTCACCATTTCACAATGGTCTGATGATGGTCTACAAGTAGAATGAAACTGCTCATCATTGCAATGTTTTTAGGCGATGAGGACTTTTTTTTCAACTTTAATATCTGGTATTTAATAACACTGTACAACAATGAAAATGTTTCATTCATCAAAATACTCTTGTGCATTTCCACCTGCTGTATTCTAAAATCACTATGAAATTATCGATTAGCTTTTGCTTTGTTGATGCAATGATATATCGTTTTTTCCGAGCAATATTTATAGTATGGGGGTTATTACGTTCTTGCGTTTTCACATTTGTTTAATTACAAAACAACGTTCTCCAGGTGTTTCTAGGTTATAAACGTTATGTCGGCGTGAGTGTGAGTTTCATATCGTTTTTGTTCTAATAATCGAAGAAATTCCCATTTTTGACTTCTTTTGAAATATAAAATTTGCTGAATTAAAGCCCACTCTCAGCTGCTCAAGATTGGAACGATGCCCATGTGCATGTATAGAAACGCCATCGTGGTAGCGTCTCTCTTCTCGACATTAACTGGTGCTCTTTCCCTGACTCTGTCGTTGTTCTAATATCGCTTGACGTCTTGCAGGTCTGTACCACTGTACAGCGTGTTATTACTTACGACACAGATTTTTAACTTATATGCTATTTAATGCTTCCATTTCGTAGTTGTAATCGACCTATGTCAAATAACGAAGCATTTACAGCAATTCTAGCACGCTGGGCAGTGGACACAACATAGCATCGCAGGAGCTACAAGATATGAGGCTAGTTTGCTTTGCAACCGCCAACTGCTCCCGCAGCTAGGACAACACTTCTATTTCACGGACTTGTAGATTTTATTTACATCGAAACAAGTAGGTGTACAATTAGTGCTTCATTTTTCAGCTGGTCTGGCTACGAGCAAACGAGGACGTTATTTCAAATCATGTTATTTAGCAAAGTTGTGGGATTCTGCACTATTGTCATTGACGCTTATCGTCACGAGATTGTTTTTTCTTAGTTTTTTTCAAAAGATACTTGAATTTATTCAAACAGAACTCTAAAAGCATTTAATTACAACAAAATTAATATTGAAACACGTGACGCAACAAAATTCGCACCCTCCACTTGTGGGGTCAGGAGTATATAAGTGCATAAAATATATTGTATTTTATACAATTGCAACGAATATTAATTTTATGTACGTTTTTTTCATGAAATACGTACGAGATTGAGCACAAGAAGATACTTGTAATCGTAAGAGAGAAAGACTAGCCAGACTATAAATATAATACCACACAAGCAATCATAATATTAATATGTGAACAGGAAAATTGAAGCACCGATTTTTAGTATTAATTACACAAGGAGGTCAATGAAACTTATAAAATTCGAAAGGTACTTTGCCAAAGATGTGCTCAAAAAAAAAAAAAAAAAAAAAAAGTCGTGTGTATAATATGTAGGCGCTAAGAGTGGTAAAAGGAAGTACAGTCTTTCACATTTATAACTCTGATGTTACGTTCTCTACCACACATTGCAGTCTCCAATACGTGAGGAACCGTTATATTGAACGATACATTTACATGAGCACTGAACGTAATTCGAGATAATCTTGACAGCTACAATCTCTGTTTGATGAATTTGTAGTTCACATTTCATAATGAGAGACATTTCACATCGGAGGTTACCAAACGTGCTGTATTGGCATTCATATTGTGTTGTCATATGGGTGAAGTTAATAGGTCGGCGTTAACATAAAATTTATTTTTTAATCCTCTTTATCAACGACACACTTCAAATGATCCAAAAATTCAAGAGAAATCCAAGAATTATTGCAATAATATTCGTAGCTACAGTGCAGCATTTGCTATGGTCAGTTCTGAGGCCAAAATTTCAGACGGAGTTTTACGTGGAGAGTATCACTATCTGATACACGACATTTTTGTCATACGTCAGGTCCTATTACTTCTATATGTAGTCGTTCATCATGTTATGAGCAATTGTATTTTTATGACATCGACAGTGGTGTTCACTGTAGACAGAATGATTCATCATCAAACCAGTCGTGAGATACTCATAAAGTAATGCATGAACTGCTATTGAATTAAATCGCAGTAGCCTTTTGTGTTTTCTTTCACCGCGGTGAATTGTTGTGGAGGAATGGAATACAAAAACAGACAAATTTTTAGGTTATTACGCTTAGTAAAAATGTAGAGCTCCAGCATTCAATGATGCAGTTCAAACAGGCGTGACTGCCATTTAATGCAACCATTCGAAAGTAAACGGTGTGCTTTCTTAAAAACTCTGTTACAGTCAAAAACTCTCGGGTTCAGATTCCTCGATGTGTCCATTAGCGTATCTCTTGTTATTTTCTACTGGAGACACTGAGTGGCATGCTAATTTGTTCCATAATACACCAAATACGTCCACTGTGAGACCGCCTAGAAATTAAGTTACTTTGTTGCAATATGCATGCTATTGCCTTTCAATTAGAGATGATTACAGGCTTCTATCTCATTCAAAAGTTATTATTGCACTGAATTGTTGACATTTCTATACGTATTGAACTTACGAAGTTGTGAGACTCCCTTTCATAAGGCAAACTCAGTCTGTTTTACAGTTACAAATTTGTAATAATTCATGTATTTACAGCTAAACCCGAATGCCACTGTATACGGGAACAAAAGTTATTTTGTCTTTTTCATTTAATGGTTCTCCAAGAAATATGTGTGAAAACTATTTGGATGCAATATCAATGGTTCAACGTTTTGGGAAACCATTATTTGTAACAGTAACTTGCAATACTAACTGGCCGGAAATTATTAATAACTTTGATCCACATGAATCTGCTATTTCCACCTAGAAATTATTGTGCGAGTATTAAATCCTACGTTGAAAGAATTAATTGATGCCGTAGTGACGAAATATATTTTTGGTAAAGTTCTGGCAGTCATTTACGCAATTGAATTTCAAAAACGAGGGTTTCAGCATGCCCTTAATTTTATGTGAAATCGATAAGACAGTAAACATTTATGATACTGAAAATGTCGTACGTGGAGGAATTTCATGTATTCAACTACACCGAAAACAATAAGCATATGTTTCTAAAAATATGATGAGTAGATAATGTAGTGCACTTAATGAAAATTGTGTGAGTATGAGAGACGGCAAATGCACAAAAAATATGTTTAAGTTGCCTGTGAAATCACGCGACCATTGGTGAATTGATATCTATTGCACAGACGGCGTGATAATGGTGTTAGCGCTAATGTTATAGGACAATCATTAGACATTTATTATGATATAGCATACAGTCTGTATTTAGTTGCTAATACAGAGAGAACGTTGAAGTTTGCTCTACAGTTTAACGTGTTAAATAAATTTTTATAAATACGTATGTAAAGGTTAAGATTGTGCAACTTCAGAAGGAAACAACGAAAGAACACAAGGGACTGAAAAGGTAATACAAAGAGAAAATGTTTACTTCAGAGTAGGACAAGAATGCGATGTTGTTGGAAACGTGAAAAAATTATCATTCTTTGCATTAAACCGATCCACCAGCGAGTGTATAATTATACTGACATTTGTTTGCACTATGTTTGGTAGATGATGGAAAAAACGGAAGAAGAAAGTCACCAAGGGATTTAGGGCAATTATTCCAGTTTTTCGGTGCTAAATGGCTTGAAGATGTTAGAACTTATGTCGGAATTATTTACAAAAGGTTTACTCAAGGGTGTAACGCTCATGTTACAGTTTCGATGATAATTAACAGCGTGAATGTTTAAAATAGCAGAGGAACTCATTCTGCCAAGGTAAATATGTCATTTATTTGATGTGATTTGTCCACTGAATATATCAACAGATGCTTTACCATTGTGGCTTGCATATAGAATACTTCTTTGTGGCGATTTCTTAATGGAATACAACCAAGAAATTTCTTACAATAGAGCAGTATTGGAAACTGATGATATTTTGAATTGTCATAATTTGAAGTTTCGATTACCTGGATTACCTGTTCCAACTTTAATGCCAGAATTCACCTGTACAGAATCCAGACGGCAGTTACACGAGTCGAGGGGCATGTAAGGGAAGTTGTGGTTGAGAAGGGACTGAGACGGGCTTGTAATCTGTACACTGAGCAAGCAGTAAAGGAAAAAAATTGGAAACGAGTTAAAGCTCAGGGAGAAGAAAAAAAAATCTTCGAGATTTGCCGATGGCACTATAATTCTGTCAGGGGCAGTAAAGGATCTGAAAGAGCATTTGAACAGAATGGACATTGTCTTGAAAGTTGGATATAAAATGAATATCAATAAAAACAAAACAAGAGGTAGTGGAAATAAATCAGGCAATGCTGAGGGGATTAGACTAGGAAACGAGACACTTAAAATAACAGATGAATTCTGTTATTTGTGCAGGAAAATAACTGATGATGAACGAAATAGAGAGAATGTAAAATGTACACTGGCAACGGCAACAAAAGCGTTTCTGGAGAAAGGAATTTGTTAACATACAATTTTAAATTTAGTTGTTAGGAACGCTTTTCTGAAAGTATTTGTATGTAGTGTAGCAAAGTACGAAAGTGGAATACGAGACGATATGCAGTGTAGACAAGAACAGTGTTGTGGTTGGCAGGACAGCCTACACCGTGTTACTAGAGGAGGCCGAAATGCACGCGTATTAGCTCACGCAGGCTAGCGTGAGGTCTGGAACAGGACAAGGAAATTAGAATTTAGAAAAACGCACGTAGCTGGTGGAATACTTCACTTTAATCCATCAATGATGAACGTCGCTCTTGACGGTACATGATTCACAGTATCAATAGTAACTGGTAATGGCGCCTTGCTTGGTCGTAGCCAATGACGTAGCTGAAGGCTGTGCTAAACTATCGTCTCGGCAAATGAGAGCGTAATTTGTCAGTGAACCATCGCTAGCAAAGTCGGATGTACAACTGGGGCGAGTGCTAGGAAGTCTCTAGACCTGCCGTGTGGCGGCGCTCGGTCTGCAATCACTGATAGTGGCGACACGCGGGTCCGACATACACTACCGGACCGCGGCCGATTTAAAGGCTACCACCTCGCAAGTGTGGTGTGTGGCGGTGACTCCACAAACAGAATAAATTTTTTTTAAAATTTGGTGCTACAGAGGAATACTGAAGATCTGATAAGTAGAAAATGTAACGAATGAGGAGTTACTGAATAGAACTGAGGAGAAAAGAAATCTGTAATGCGATTTGACTAAAAGGGTGGATCAGTAGATGGGACACATTCTAAAGCATCAAACGATCGCCAGTTCAGTACTGGAGTGAGCGGGGGGGGGGGGGGGGGGGGAATAAAAGACCAAGAGATGTATACGGTATGCAGATGCAGTATTTATTCGGAGATGAAGAGTTTTACACAGAGTAGCGTGGAGAGCTGCATCAAACCAGTTTTCAGACTGAAGGTCACAACAACATCCGTGAAAGTTACAGTTTAATGAACTTTATAAACGAGCAAACTGCGAACAGTATACTATAACTGGCCATGTTGTCCGTGAAACTCAGTACCATGGCACTGGCTCAAGTGTGTTTTGCTTAAGTTCTCATGCAGGCTGCAATAAAACATTCGCAAAAACAGCAATAATTCGTAAATTTAATTCACTGAATCTTCGATGCATCGCAATATTCAAGAAGTTTGCATTTTTCCACTTCATGTATTGAAAGAGACAGATTGTTTTATAGATATGTGTACAGATTAATTCAATAAATATATGACTTTTGGAGGTAAAATGTAATTTTGTACGGTGATTTTCGACAAAGTTTCCAATTCTTCCACATGAGCCATGTGAAGCTTTACTTGAGTATTGCTATTCAATTTGGAATGACTTCCATTAATTTCAACAGATTATGGTAATTAAAAACAGTCTTGATCGCAAATTTCTTTTAATGAGAGTGACCGGTTTCAATCCTTAAGGGTCATCTTCAGGCTCCAGAAAGGCAGATGGACTCCCATGGAGCAGGCTGCGCCGATCCACGTTGCTGAACTGACTGCGTCGTGGATCGGCGCAGCCTGCTCCACGGAAGTCCACTAGCCGTTCTGGAGTCTAAAGATGATCCTTAAGGATTGAAATCGGTCACTCCAATTAAAAGAAATTTGTGATCAAGGTTGTTTTTTAATTATCATATTAATATAAGATCACTGATAATGTTTTCAAAAATTTCATCAGATTATTTTAATTCAAAATATGAGAGCTCTGCCACAAGAAGAATAGTTTATGGATTTTGAAAAATTAATTGGTAACGACCTAGCAAACGGATTTCCGAAGTTTGGTGACAACATCATTGAAATACCACACCTATTAATCAGTGATAAAATAATACCGTTTATGGCAATACTGCAGAAATCCTCTTATTACAATCCATATTAAGTTGAGCTATTCTAGGACGACAAAGTGAAGATTCTGCTGTAATAAAAAACCAGATACATAGTGCTATTCCATGTGAAGCAAACATTTGTCAGAGCTTTGACAAAATAGTTTGTGATAGTGAATACTAAATTAATAATTATTATTCAGCAGAGTTTTTGACTTCCGTGTCTTTAAGTGGTTTATCGTCACACAAATTACAATTAAAAATTAACAGCACTGACGTAGTATATAAATACGGAAGAAGGTTTAGTTAATGGAATCAGAATAAAACGCTATTGATTGACAACATTTAACTGGAATCAGTTTCAAATAATCCTAATACCCAATTATTTCTCCATTTTCTGTTACCATTAATAAGTCAACAGGGTAAACATTCGAAAAGGTTGCGATTTTATTAAGACAACCAGCTTTTAACCATGGTCAGTTACATTTTGCAACAAGTAGAGTTCGATCTTTAACGGTTCGAAATTCTATATTTGTGAACGTAGTGAGGAAGGACATTTGACGAATAGTAAAAATATTTACTAAAACCGTTTTTATAGAGGTGTAGTATCTCTAAATTGTAGAATAAAGCAACAGCTTGCCTCATGCGTGCCTTTCATTCACTCATGCTTCCTCTTCGCCCTTTCTTATTCTTTTCCTCGCAGCATTCTGGTAAGACCTAAAAATCTGTATAGTGTTCAGGTGAAAACTAAGAATTTGCATATAAATAAATTCCTTCCACTTTTATTTAAAAATATGAGTTTCGTTGCTTTGTAAACACAACCGGTCGAATTTCGACAATAGGCGGTACTAGTAGAATATAATCGCCATGAGGTAAAGGCCGCAGTGTAGAATTTCCTGTTGTCGAGTAATTGCTGAAGAAAACGTACGGAAGGTAGTTTCTATTGTTGGTACTATTGATGGTAGTATAGCGGCACTGAATCATTTACTTGCGTATTGTTGCTTTTTGTATAGAGATTTAGTGTTTTTTTTAATCAGATACGTGCTGTATTTCGTGTGACGAACCACGGTTAGGCCTAGAAAAGCAAACTAGCCAAGTATCGTCTGCACCAGAAACAATGAGGCACTGAACCAGATAACCTAATAGGTCATATTGAAGCTATTACTCGGCAAGGAACCGGAATAATTAGTGAACCGAGTGCACCATCTTTTATAGAATGTAATGGGATGGAAGGCACAGTTGCTGGGACGCCGAAAAAATAAGTTGTAGAAAAGGAAACGGACGGGTTACAGAGAAGGCCTCTCTTGTTAGCCTATACCAGATTCGTTCTCAACTTCTAGCTAATGTAGAAGAAAGCGGCGAAGAACGCGATCTCTTACAAGCAGAAAGCGAGAGAGAACGTGATAAGGTACGGGAAGAAAAATTAGCCGAACGTGAAAAAGAATACGAACGCTTATAAGCAGAAGGTGAGATAGAGCTTGATAGGAAATTAGTCGCTGAAATGAAAGAAATAAAGGATGGGTTTACAGAATTAAAAAGAGCGTGCAAACGTTTACCAGAATTGCTACAGTACTTGTACACGCAACAAGATACTTTACAAGCCGGTCACTTGGCTGTAGAGGAAGAAGTAGTGTCACTAATTGAACGGTTTGATAATCTTACAGTAGGCGCAAATAAAAATGTCGAACAATAATTTGCTGGGGAACCAAAGAACAGAGAATCTAAATTTAAGAAATGGTTAGATAGGGAAGATAATGAGATTACCAATCGGGCGGTAACTCACGTAAATTGTGCGATACAGTGTCTAACAACCGAAAATCCAAGCAACAATGTTGGCAACACGGGTTTCGGTACAGCTGAGACAGACGACAACTCACAAAACAAACATACAATAGAAACACGCTCCGGCAGCGAAGCACTACAGTGTGTTTTGACACGAGTCGCAGTCCAGTAGACAGTAATAGAAATAATGTAAACTGTGGTGTGACATGTGAAAGGATGTACGGTAATGAGCCCAATTTTCTTGAGCGTTTGAACAGCAATACGCGCGCCCATCGAATAGCCAGTTGCGGGGGCAGCGCCGGCGGTTTTTGCCTTATTGCTTGATTAAACGTAGACAGTTTCAACCGTATACTAATGAAATTTGCTCACCCGGTTGTGTTCATTCGAAGGTTTCAAAACACATTACCTAGTGCATGGAGTGACAGGCATTGTGGGCCACACAGGTGGCAGAGAATTGTGCTGCACAAGAACAATTCGAAAAATCATTTCTATCGAAAGTGTAGTCAACCGTTATTCAAGAGCTTTTACGAAAACAAATCTACAGCCCAGAATAATATAAATAAAAAACAGGATTTTTGAAAGGTAGATAATTCAAGCGTGTTTCTGGGATGAACCGACCCCTAATAGAGACGTCGTTCGCTTAGTGAAGGATACGTTACCTCACAGTATCAAAGAAAAGTTGATCATTATATCCGAAAATGGTTTTGAGCAATTTATGTGCGTGCGGGACTGTGTTGATCTTATACAGGAAGACATGAGGCAAAGTAGTGAGCATGGGAACGGTAACACATCTCCGTCCAAGCGCCTCAAAACAACGGCAAAAAAGGGGCCATGAGGGAAGAAACCATTCAAGCACTAATATTAATTCGAAATGGAGAAATACTAGGCAAAGTGGACATTCCAGAACCTGGAACACAGATCAGGGATTACTGCCTACAAATTCGAACATACGAAGTAATAATAGCCTATCAGTACGCATAGGATAAACCCGCATGCACAACAATAGCAGAATTCTAGTCAAAACGTTCGTGTAGTAGAGGTAACGGAAGGAAAACCGCGCGGTGCGTCTGTTCCATTAAACTATACTGGACTCTCCACTGTTGCCCGTGCTGTGGAGAGAGAGCAACATGACCTCACACTAATGGCAATGACGTATCTGTGTTGAAGTACAACGATGGTCCCGATATGCAGCAAGATGAATGAACAGCGTTTGTGTCCGAAGACGGCCAGAGAGCTTGTGCAGGCCGTTGTAGAAAGGACCATGTAGGGCATACCTGTCAATATAATGATGGACACAGGTGCTTTTACGAACGTGATGAGTATAGAATTCTTTAAGGAAGTTTCTCAGGCCCAAAAACTACCGATCTTACCGGTAAAAAACTGTATGATGACAGGTATACTTGGCACCCAGTCACAGTTTGCTAAAATACCAAATTCAGGTTGTAATAATGGTAGGAGAGGAAGCTATTAAAAACACCTTTCTCGTAGTCCGTGGAGTCTCGGTTCTCTTTATCCTGAGCTGCGAGTTTCTCTGGGAGAAGAAAGCAAATGTAGACCTCCCCAAAGGTGAGGTACGTTTTGCCAGTGAGCGAAGGAGAGTGTCATTGGTAACATTGAGGACAAAGGAAATACATTGCAGATACTGTCAAAGTATACAAGTTAGGCGTAGAGGGCCACATGTGTTGCAAATCTGCAATACGATGTATAATGAGGGATTCTACTGCTCAGACACTGGGGAGGATAATTTGCCTCAGGTGGAAAAGCTGATTATCTCGAAAACACAAGAATTAGAGTACCTTACAAGCAGCCAGCAAGTCTAATGCGATCAAATTCTATTTAAATACATAGAGATCTTTCCGAAAAATCTGGTATCATCAAGAGATTCAAGCACTACATGTAGGTGACACCTCACAACGCATTTTGTCATTCCATTTACTCCATACTCTGGGCCAAGAAGGAGTCGGTCACCAAGGAAATAAAAAAAGTGATTGAATGGGAATAAGAGAATCTTCCTTGTCACCACACAATAGTAGTCCTTTAGCTGCCGTAGCTGAAGCTGGTAGGAAAATCCGTCTAGTTCTAGGTGTTAGAGACATAAATAATTCTACTGTATCGCACTGGATTGGAGAATCTGGAAGAACAGGTACAAAAATTGTTTGGTGTTAGATACCTAACTTCAATATATTTAAAACAATATTACAGGCCGATTCTGTTAACTGAAGCTTATAAGAAATATACAGCATTCTTATTTTGTGGTAGAAGCTACCTATTTAGATTACTACCGTTTGGCCTGAACATTAGTGGAGGTGTGTATTAGTAACAGCACTAGAATCAGTGCTTGGTCCTGAACTCTTGGATAGAGCGACGTTACATGTGGATGACGTACGTATTGTCACTTCAACATGGGAGGAGCATCTAGAATTTTAGAGAAGTTATTCAGAAAATTCGAAGAAGCAATCGTGACTGCAAACCTCGAGAAATTTAAGTTTGAAATTCACCAAATCATATTTCTAGGACATATTGTTTTGCAAGTGATTGAGGGATTGCCTCAACCGAAGAAGCAATTAAAGGCTTTCATTGGTTTCACGTCTTTTTTTTTTTTATTTAACTGAAAAGTAAGGTAATGCTCCTTAAGCTGGAATTAATATTTTTGATATGAACTTTCGCTATGTTTAATTGTAAATCTGTTTATCTAACACGTTTGAATGACAAATAGGCAGAGACAATCGGAGTTGGAAACTCAAATGTAGAGTTTTCGTATTGCAATGCCAACTACATACCGTATAAAGCTTGAATGCCACATAGGCAGGGACTAGGGAGTTTTATGTACATATTCTGTATTGTAATATCTAAATATCTTCCGTGCATTGCACAGGAGTAAAACAGTATAGGAAAGGTGTGTGACTTCTCCAGACACAACTTCGTATGCAAGTTTTATTTCATGGAAGAATAGCCATGATTCTTTGGTTTCGGGATGATTGTGTGTTGCTGTAATTGGGAAGTAATCTCCGAATGGATTTAACTTCTGACAATAATTACAATTAGGATTTGATTATACGGTAGAGATTATTGTAAAGTGAGGCCAGAGCCTCTTGCCAGGATGCAGCACTCGTGCGATCCATTATTTGACATGGGTGAATAAAGAAATGAAGCATGTACATCAAAGTCAGAATTACAGACCTGTGTATACTATGTTTATAAAGAAACTGTTCTCTTTATTAAGACGAACAGAAGCCTGGTAAAGAAAGTAAAAGGTACCCGCAGAGTGGTCACTGACAAGAACTTGAAACCAAAAGCGTGTTACTGAGTTGAAGCTGTGGCTGGTAATAAGTGTGAATGCACACTTCTAGGAAGAAAAATAACGAAGCATTTGCAGCAGCTGTAGCACTCCTAACATTCGCTACAAGATGAGCGTCAAATCTGAATTTTAGCACTTTCCTTTACAGAGGTCCAACTGCTCTCGCAGTAAGTATAAAATTTCTATGCAGACTTCGAGGAGATTTAATTTACTTCGTAACACGTAGTGTTGAATACAAACCAACAAAGACCTAATTTCAAGTCATGTTACAAAGAAAACAGTCATTTACTGTGGCGTGGTTGATTTCGGGGCTCGAAAACAGGTACTTTACGTTAAGGTAGTTGCGGACGCTTATCGTCACGACATCTTTTTTCACTTGGTCATTGCTTATAAAGGCATCTACGCCACGCCATAATAATAATTAGATGCAAGGCGCAATTCACGATTATTAAAGTAAAAGTGGGTAAGAACTGTCCGGTAATTTACGTCGCAAACGAAAGTTCCAGGCTCAGAATCCATGCAATGTTTTACGAGCTGATTTCCAAACAATACTTTGATTTATTCAAAGAAAACCTTAAAAGCTTTCAATAAAATAAAAAAAGCACTTGGCAAATTCCAACTACAGCACACAAAGTAATTATAAATTCAAATCCGAATTTATATCGCAATGGTAGGGTGGCAGCATTTTTAATTAGGGGAAAGAACTAGTGAAACATTAACAGCATCCTAATGGGCAATAATCTGGGTAAATTTAAAAATCACTGACTGTCGTGTAAAATTTGTGAATGGGTGCTATAAAAGCTGCGGGTATGCTTCACATACCTTGAGCATGCCTTGAATACCGTTCTAGATCGCCACCAGTTGTCTCTTCTTGATGAGTCTAGATGAATTATTGTCTTGTTACTTCGTTCTGGTGGTCCCGATCATCTGTGCTATTGCCGTGCACGAACATCCAACTCTTCTTGACCGTTGCGTCTTGCAGAGAATAGACGATCACAGCTTCTACTCCGAGCTACGAAATGACTCCGAATGATCTCTCGTTTGAACTCTTCTATGTATGGAAGTTTATTACTTTTCATTAACGTATATTACAGTAGCTCGAACAGAAGCAGACATCAATCATTAATCATTGAAAGTAGTATAGACAGTCAGTGGTATATTAAAGGATAACTAATTTGTCTTGATGATGACTTTAGCATTGTCGGTAGGCTGCACATTACGGGCAGCCCATGACACTTCCAACTGGGGGCATCACGGCGTAAACACGTGCTTCCAGCCGGTAGATGCCGCTCGTTCACCGCCTACGCACGTCGACTTTCCCGCAGCGTCCGTGTCAAAATGAAGTGGAGCGGACGGTCTGTATTTTCGTCTTACACATTATTTCTACCTATTTCCTCTATCGCGATCAACTTTCGTTGGGACAATTCTTCCTGCTTGCTAAAATATTTTAGTACACTATCTACAAGTTGGATAAAACATAGTACATAATTACATGGTTTTACAGACTACATGCCTCAATACCTATGGTGGTAAAGCGCTTCAGAGAAACCTTGGACAAGCGAATAAGTTTTCGGACCATGCCACTGTAATTGGGGGAGACTTCAGTTTGCCATCTGCAAAATGGGAGACTCGTTTTGAAGAGTTCTAACCTCCTCAAGATATTTGTTTCTAGAAGAAATTTAGTCCAACTTTACTTCCTACTTTATAAAAATTCATCTATTACCAAAACAGTGTCCCCACAATGAACTCAAATGGTAACCTTTGACTTATCAGAACCTAATTTGAACTGAACTTTAACTGATCTGGATACAGTTTGTCTTTATGTTAAATGCGCAACTTAAGTAAAGCAGTTACCATGCTCTAATCAAAGTTTCCACTTACTTCGCATCCTGGCAATATTGGTGCAGAAATTTTTCGAAAGCAAAACAGTAAGCAACAAGTATCAGCGGGTAAGCTAAGAGATTTCAGTTTCTAAATAAGATTTCCAAATTATATTCCAACTGTTGCATACCACATAGTGCTTCCCACGTCCGGGTTCCCGGATTCGATTCCCGGCGGGGTCAGGGATTTTCTCTGCCTCGTGATGGCTGGCTGTTGTGTGCTGTCCTTAGGTTGGTTAGGTTTAAGTAGTTCTAAGTTCTAGGGACTGATGACCATAGATGTTAAGTCCCATAGTGCTCAGAGCCATTTGAACCATTTGAATACCACATAGTGAAATGTGGTAATGTGTAATGATAAACAGTCGGATGGGGAGAGCAACTATTCCTATGGAATGATATTCCAAGACAACGATTTCAGACTCGAGGATGTATTCAAAAAGACAGAGCGGAACTTCGCGTAAACTTTACACTTAACACTGGTGTGAACAATACTATGCTTAACAAAGTGAGTAATGATTTTAAAAAGGGAAAATATTAACAGAAAATTTCTATAAAAACCAAATAGCTCAATCACTGAAGCTGTTAATCTATGACTCAAAAAGTGGAGTTGTCTTTCTCTCAGCTCTGAGCAAGTGAACAAAGTTAACCAACTTCGAATATTCTTTTCTACAAATTACGTGCGCGATCTTACCTCAAGCTTCTTGTCTTAAAATAATAATAATAATAATCTGTGCTGCCTTTACTATAAATCCTTCTTCACCTAACAGATGCAATCACAATTCAACACAGCACTACTGAATACCTCCATCACCTACCACACTTCAACTAAGAATGTATCAGACTGTGCAGAGGCAAAGACTGTGCCACGACAAGACCAAAGATAGTTTAACAGTAACGTCTACCTCTGACTTGCACATCGATAACACACAAAAACCAAAATGACATGGGCACCTAACAGAGTAAAGCACTTTTGAGGGTGGTCTCTTTTATGAATACAACATAGCAGCAGAAGTTATTACAGTTCCATTTGATTAAGCAAAGCTAATAGAGATATAAAATTATTTAAAAGCAGTCTTGATGGCAGCTGATGTTAACTTCCAACAGGTTTCGGCCTTTTGATAACTGGCCATCATCAGAGTTTGCATAATCTGGTTGACAGCGATGGCGCCTTATTTTCGTTCTGACTCCTCCAAATATTTTAAATTCTTCCAAAACCTGACTTGGTAAAGCACTCATAATGTTCTATAACATCACAGTCATCCAGTTGTTGCAGACTGTGACGATGGTCCTTAATTAAAAGACCGAAACAGGTCAAAAGTTATCATCTGCTGCTATCAAGACTGCTTTTAAATAATTTTAACATAATAAGATCGCCTTTCTCGGACAATATTATATAAAATTATAATAGAGGTATCTCTGTGTGGTGTGCGTACTGTAAGACCTTCAGTACACACAGCATCAGATTATTTGACTTGTCGCTCTAAAGAAGTAGGCGAGTGTCAGAAATATGTCTCGTGGTCTTATCGTGGCGTGTTTATCTTCTGCCATTAGGTCAGACGATAGAAATGCCACTTGCACGCTTAGAGTAGCAGATTGACAGTAACCAACTTTAAACAGAACTTGATTAATTTTCACACACATTTATTAAAATAATAACAAGCATAAAAATTTCTTAACTTGGTTCTGGATGCTTTTTACAATTGACAATCTGAAGTTCCTTTGGTATTGTTACGTTAATCTTATTCTCACATATATCTCTGATACTTGACAAAAGTGTCTATACATTTATCTTCATGGCTATGTACAGGAATATGGTAATCGTATTGGGCGCAGACTGAAACTTGACTATAGACTGGTACAGACAAATGTAGACTGGTGCAGACAAAGGCAGACTTATAATACCTCGCGTGTTCATGTGTCACTACGCGAGTGTGATCCGCGAGGAGAAAAGGTTCTACTTAAGCAGCTATCTCATTGGCTGTGTTACATATTAATACCCGGATCGGCGGAAGCAGAATTTGGTCCGTCTCTATGGCAGCGCCATCTCATAGTGTGGAGACGGACGAGCGCTGCGCCTGCCCTGTGCTTAATGGGGCGCGATCAAGTGGGAAAGTTGTGTACGCGCTGACTATGCGGAAATATGTACACAACACTCTGTAATCAACACAGGTAGGAGAAGGGACTGTGTTTCGTTTAGTCAGAAGTTTTCCCATTTGAAAAAGACTGTACCTTCGAGGATAAACGTGAGGTGAACAGCCTAGCTGAATCACCGTGTATACAGGGTGTTACAAAAAGGTATGGCGAAACTTTCAAGAAACAATCCTCACGCACAAGGAAAGAAAAGATGTTATGTGGACATGTGTCCGGAAACGCTTACTTTCCACGTTAGAGCTCATTTTATTACTTCTCTTCAAATCACATTAATCATGGAATGGAAACACACAGCAACAGAACGTACCAGCGTGACTTCAAACACTTTGTTACAGGAAATGTTCAAAATGTCCTCCGTTACCGAGGATACATGCATTCACCCTCCATCGCATGGAATCCCTGATGCGCTGATGCAGCCCTGGAGAATGGCGTATTGTATCACAGCCGTCCAGAATACGAGCACGAAGAGTCTACATTTGGTACCGGGGTTGCGTAGACAAGAGCTTTCAAATACCCCCTTAATGAAAGTCAAGAGGGTTGAGGTCAGGAGAGCGTGGAGGCCATGAAATTGGTGCGCCTCTACCAATCCATCGGTCACCGAATCTGTTGTTGAGAAGCGTACGAACACTTCGACTGAAATGTGAAGGAGCTCCATCGTGTATGAACCACATGTTGTGTCGTACTTGTAAAGGCACAGGTAGAGTATCCCGTATGAAATCATGGCGGTGAATCGAGGAAGTACAGTACATACTGACGAAATTAAAATGAGCTCTAACATTGAAATTGAGCGTTTCCGGACATATGTCCACATAACATCTTTTCTTTATTTGTGTGTGAGGAATGTTTCCTGAAAGTTTGGCCGTACCTTTTTGTAACACACTGAATACATCGATTTAGAAGGATCTATTAGTAAAGTTTACAATCATCTCAGTTTCATTTGGGAATTAATTTATGTTATTAATAATTTCACTATTTTGCAGGTATTTTCCGTTAGTCGTAGGGGTAACTAAAACTGTCAAATCTTTACAGAGTGGAACGGGAGTTGATTAAATGAGGGGCGAGACTGCTGGCCGAGACTTGGCTTACGGTACGTTTCACAAATGACGTTAATCCATTACCCTGTTTGATGCTACTTGTGTGGTCTCGCGCTTGAGTGAGCGTACTTTCAAGCCGGCAGGTCAACAGCAGAGGGGGACAAGGCGAAGAGGGGTCACATTACGGGTAAACGCACTTCAGAGGAGGCCGCGCCATTGTCCCGTGTCACGGCACGTGATCGATGCAAGACGATCCTGGCCGCCTGCGGGACGAGCCCGGCGCACACGGCCGCACGTCGAACACACAGCCCCCGGACCAAAGGCGCGCCGCGTCCGGCCCTTCTGCCTCGGCGAACACAAACATAAGTGCAGGCGGACGTCGCCGCACAAGAAGCAATTAAGGGCCTTTCTCTCTTCGGAACCACGCTGCCGGGCGGCGGACGGGGCCCCGCTCGCGGAGAGCCAATTGTGTTGCGGCCACAAAGGACGTCGGCACTTTCAATGACGCTGGCGTCGGGACTTCGTGGGACAGGACTCTGTCAGCGTCACCTCTCCTTTCTTTCTGGCGAGCACGTAATCAATCCGAGTTCCGTCCTTCGAGTTCTACAGGAACGGACGAACAGCTTAATGCAAGAATAAAATGACGAGAAGTCTTCGACGAGGTTCGTGAGCCTTCAGCGACCAGTGCGATGTTCCCCGAAGGCAAAAATAAACAAATAAAGAGATGACAAGACATGCGTCACGGAATTCGGAAGCTTAGAGAAATCATGCGACGCTGTGATGACCTCGTAGGATCCCTGAAACGTCCGACAGGAGCTGTAATTATTTGAAGAAATTCGTGTTAGCACTGTGAGCTGCTTCCAGTGAATATTGCTTCATTGAAGACTAGTTTCGGAAGAAACGATCAACACAAATTCGACATAAAATTCATTGTAATGAAAACATCTTGGCAGAATACGGTTCAAATGGCTCTGAGCACTATGGGACTTAACATCTAAGGTTATCAGTCCCCTAGAACATAGACCTACTTAAACCTAACTAATCTAAGGACAGCACACACATCCAAGCCCGAGGCAGGATTCGAACCTGCGACCGTAGTGGTCGCGCGTTTCCAGACTGAAGCGCCTAGAACCGCTCCGCCACACCGGCCGGCTCTTGGCAGGATAGCTGAACGGGTAAAGCGCCACACACTACTTGTCTTGGTTAAGAAAGTTCACATCAGATCCTTCACCAATACTACTTCCGACCTGAACATGAAATTTTACGTTTTAATCTAAGCTATAGACATTTTTGTATTGAGTTTTTAAGTCTGCTCCCGTACTAGTTGTCACTGCAGCATTATTCAATTAGAGAAGATTATGAACATGATTTTCTTCAAATATACCGTCTGCCAAGGAAAAGAAATATCCAGATGTTTGCCGAAGATAAAAATAAATAAATAAAAAGAACAAGAAATCTGTTACGAAATTCGGAAGCTTAGAGAAATCATGCGACGCTGTAACAACCGATAGGGGCTCCGAAATGACAGCACTTCCGACACGAGCTGCAAATAGCTGGAAAAATTTCGTGTTACAACCTTGTAACACCATAGCTTACACACTACATACATTTTGTTGATTCATTTAGCTTTCTAATTTGTCAACATCCCATCGTTGAACTTCTGTAATTAGTGTATGACTAACTGGATAATGTAATGAAGTGTAATCTCTGTAACATGCACAGTATGAGCAAACGATGTTTTGTCTTTCTCATATAATCTCTTCGGTTATCTTTGAGGTTGAATAATTTGGTTTAAATAATTTTTTACAGAAATGCCAATATGTGCAAATGTTCTGTTTTATTTAATGTTTTTGGTTGCTGTTATGTAAACTGCTGACCTTCAGTTAGGGTTCTTCGTTATTTCACATGTAATAGGTGTTGTGGTTCCCCTCGGGAACGGAACTGTGTGGCGCGCGCAAATTGTGGTTGGCCTAGGTAGAAAAGGTGGAACAAAGAGTTAGTCGGGGACGAGCTACCAAACTATCAACTGCTCATGTAAAAGTTGTGTATTGTGCTGATTCCAAGAGAGGCTTCTCCTGCCGCTTTCCAATGCCTCGGATGGATGGGTAAAGAGCTGGATCTATTCTGGAATTGATATCTATTAACCTATTCTGGAATTGATATCTATTACCACCACCAAGAAATGACAGAGTCCAGCAATTCTACCTACAAATCCACCTACCAACATGCACCCGCCACCACATTGCGCAATCACTGTAATAGAACAGAAGAACTATTGTACTGTACAGTGAAGGATCAGCATTGGATGTGTTAGTGTGCTCAAATATAAGGTAATTTATAACTGAATTTATGTACCCACTTTGATTTTTTTCCTTATCACAACACCTCTCAGGTTCCTCTCCGTTTGAACTATGATTACCGAGTGTCCTTTATTGAAGGCATATTAAAATGAATATGCCAATAGAGTGTGCTAAGATTAATAATGGTCGTTGAAAGGATCTAACAAATATCTCAATTTTGTGTTTCACTGCAGTAAAAGTTCAGAACTGCAGCTGTTGAGAGTTATATGTTTATGCTTGCTAAGTGTTTCACTGGCGTATTGAAAGTGTGTTTAGTTTTCTCTGCTACAGTGGTCAAGATTAAGGGGCCCCCTCCATTGAAAGTAGTTCAGATGCACAAAGTTACTTAATTATAGAAAGTTTTAATTACTCTTGCTATTCAAGTCAAATTCTGTGCAATATTAGGTTCCTCTTGTGTATTAAAAGTGCGTATTTATAAGGTAATAGGACCCACGGTTTATCCTTTATGTTCATGATAAATAAAAATTAATAGAAAGACCTCTATCTATGAAAACAGTAAATTCTTTATTCAAAAGACAGTGAGAAGTAATCTGTTAGTGAATTCCATTTAATTTTCATTCTAAATAAAAAGGTGTTTATTAGTGAGAGACTTAATCTATGCACAATAACTAATTTTGCCGTACACCATATCTACATTTCATGTCAGATAGGAATATTTTGTAAAAGTAATATTGAAACTATGTCAAAATTTTGATTCTAAAGTGCACTATAATAGTAATATTATTGAAACCACTCAGTTTGACTTAGCCCTGGAGATAATACTGTGTATCGTTATCTGTTATATTCATGCAAATAGTTTGTTCTGCTCTAGCTGTCAACTCCAAACTTAATGTTAACATATGCAGGTGTCAGAGTTCATTGCACTCGCGTGTTGCAAAATATAGGTTGTGTTTGTCCGTTAAAGTTACTCATACCTACTTTCTTAAACAAGAATGTTAATCATTCTCATGCCTAATTAGGCTGGCGACTGTTTTCTTTATTCTTTGAACAGTGTGTATAAGTAAATTATTGTTTGTTACTGTTTGTATATTTACGTCATTCTGACTTTCACTTCCGATAAGCCACTTCCGTTAGGTACAACACGGCCAACGTAACAAAATTCCTCTCAGAGGGTAAACTTCTCTGTTGCTTTATACTATAATTGTTTTAACAAGGTAGTTTTATTTCACGACCTGCCTCCAACTTTAAGGTTATGGTATAACAGTAGTTGACGAAGTGTTATACGTGGCTTTTCCGTGACAGGACTATTTTTTCTGTTGGGGCATAGTACGTAAGAAACCAAATTTAGTATTTGATTGTACAAGCTACATAAAACCGGTTGCAGTGTTATAACCTTGAGCTGCTTTCAGTCAATAATGCTTTATTGAAGAGTAATTTTGGAAGATAGCACCATTACAAATTCGACGTAAGAATACATTGTCAGAGGAACATCTTGGCAAGATAGGTTAACTGGTAAACCGTCATACACAACGAAATGAACCATCATGGGCTGAGAAAGTATGTCATATTATTTCAGCTGTCAAAAGTCGAGTAAAATTTACAAACAACTTAGCAGTGAGAGCCCAGTTATCAATATGAGACAGAGCGAGGTGGCCCAGTGGTTAGCACACTGGACTCGCATTCAGGACGTCGATGGTTCAAACCCGCGTCCTGCGATTCTGATTTAGCTTGTTGAGGCAAATCCCGACATGGTTCTTTTGAAAGAGCACGGCCGACTTCCTTCCTCATGCGTCCCTTATCCGATAGGACCAATGACCTCGCTGTCTGTTCGCCTCCCTTCAGATCAGCCAACCAATCTCTGTATCAATATGAAGATGTATCCCCTCTCGCCTGGACGCATACAGTAATTCCGTAGGTTATGGTGTCATAAAACTGTTATATTCTCTCTTTCTGAGGCTAGATGATACACGACTGCTGAAACCGATTCTTGATATCCTTGATGTTGCAAAAGGGGCGGAGACGCACATGTTCCATCGGGGACAGATCCGCGGATCTTGTGGAACACTGGAGTAACTTAACATCAATCAGACAGTCCATAGAGACACGTGTCATCTGTGAATGAGCATTATCCTGTCGAATAACTGCATCAAGATACAGTCGCATGAGACGTAACATATGAGAACGCAGGATGTCAGTGGCTTACTGTTATACAATCAGAGTTGCTTCAATCGCTACCGGCCGTGGCTTGAAGTCTTCCTGGTGGATCTCCACATTATGACGCCTGGAATAGCACCACCGTACGGAAGAATGATACCTCTCCGTTGGTCATCACGGTACCCGCCGACGATGATCATCCGGGGAAGTGCTGAATCGCTGGTCATCTCTGAACATAATGCCACGCCTTTCATCAGCAGTCCAAGCCTCCTGATTACAGCATCACTCCAAACGCTACCGTTTGTGTCGTAGTAGTAACGGCAGCCAACGAACCCGACGGCAATTCCTAAGCACGACTGCTACTAATCTGTAATCAGTGCCCTGGGATAACCCAAAGCGTTGTTCTTGTATGGCAGGCACAGGTGTGAAGGAGTTACGATGTGCTTGGAAGACAGTATTGTCATTCTCCGGGGAGGTGGTGAGAAGCTATAGACTGAAACTCTGATGATGGGTATGCCTGCTCTGACGTTCCCATGTTGTCCAACATCGGGCCACAGTCAAAATCGAGAGACCCACTAGTCTGAATATTACACGATTCGGTCAGCTGGCAAACTGGAGACCTACAGAGAGGATCCTTTCAAACACTGTCGGATGCTGGTAGTGCTATTTTGTATGGGTAGGTGACTTTTCCGTGTCCAACAGTTTTCGCTCAACATCTGACGCTGTTAGCGCTCCTTACACACTGATGAGCCAAAACATTATGACCATCTGCTTAACAGTTTGTAACTGATTCTGCACATCAGGGATACGACAGGTTTTTGGTAGGTTTTTCGAGCTTTGCTGCATTAGAAGTCTACGCTTAGGTCAAGTAATTTGCCTTAATAACGGGCCGCTGATTTGAGTACGCGGTGATAGCGCCCCATGACGACCCATATGGGTTCCACATGGTTTACATCAGGCGAATGTGGTCGCCGAGACATCAGCTTAAGTCCAGTATAATACTCCTCGAACCACTGTATCACGGTTCTGGCTCCGAGACATGGACCGTTGGACCGTTATACGGCTGAAAGCTGACATCGCCGTCGGGGAAGACATCAAGCATGAAGGCATGCATGTGGGTCACATCTGTCAACGTGTCTTCAATTACTACAGCAGGTCACAGGCAAGAGCAGGAGAATGTCCGCAACGCATAATACTGCTACAATCAGCCTGCTTCCATGACGCGGTGAACGTTTCGAGCCGCCGTTCACCTCGATGACGGAGTTTGTGGAGACGACCGTAGACCTACTGTAGCAGAAATACACTCCTGGAAATTGAAATAAGAACACCGTGAATTCATTGTCCCAGGAAGGGGAAACTTTATTGACACATTCCTGGGGTCAGATACATCACATGATCACACTGACAGAACCACAGGCACATAGACACAGGCAACAGAGCATGCACAATGTCGGCACTAGTACAGTGTATATCCACCTTTCGCAGCAATGCAGGCTGCTATTCTCCCATGGAGACGATCGTAGAGATGCTGGATGTAGTCCTGTGGAACGGCTTGCCATGTCATTTCCACCTGGCGCCTCAGTTGGACCAGCGTTCGTGCTGGACGTGCAGACCGCGTGAGACGACGCTTCATCCAGTCCCAAACATGCTCAATGGGGGACAGATCCGGAGATCTTGCTGGCCAGGGTAGTTGACTTACACCTTCTAGAGCACGTTGGGTGGCACGGGATACATGCGGACGTGCATTGTCCTGTTGGAACAGCAAGTTCCCTTGCCGGTCTAGGAATGGTAGAACGATGGGTTCGATGACGGTTTGGATGTACCGTGCACTATTCAGTGTCCCCTCGACGATCACCAGTGGTGTACGGCCAGTGTAGGAGATCGCTCCCCACACCATGACGCCGGGTGTTGGCCCTGTGTGCCTCGGTCGTATGCAGTCCTGATTGTGGCGCTCACCTGCACGGCGCCAAACACGCATACGACCATCATTGGCACCAAGGCAGAAGCGACTCCCATCGCTGAAGACGACACGTCTCCATTCGTCCCTCCATTCACGCCTGTCACGACACCACTGGAGGCGGGCTGCACGATGTTGGGGCGTGAGCGGAAGACGGCCTAACGGTGTGCGGGACCGTAGCCCAGCTTCATGGAGACGGTTGCGAATGGTCCTCGCCGATACCCCAGGAGCAACAGTGTCCCTAATTTGCTGGGAAGTGGCGGTGCGGTCCCCTACGGCACTGCGTAGGATCCTACGGTCTTGGCGTGCATCCGTGCGTCGCTGCGGTCCGGTCCCAGGTCGACGGGCACGTGCACCTTCCGCCGACCACTGGCGACAACATCGATGTACTGTGGAGACCTCACGCCCCACGTGTTGAGCAATTCGGCGGCACGTCCACCCGGCCTCCCGTATGCCCACTATACGCCCTCGCTCAAAGTCCGTCAACTGCACATACGGTTCACGTCCACGCTGTCGCGGCGTGCTACCAGTGTTAAAGACTGCTATGGAGCTCCGTATGCGACGGCAAACTGGCTGACACTGACGGCGGCGGTGCACAAATGCTGCGCAGCTAGCGCCATTCGACGGCCAACACCGCGGTTCCTGGTGTGTCCGCTGTGCCGTGCGTGTGATCATTACTTGTACAGCCCTCTCGCAGTGTCCGGAGCAAGTATGGTGGGTCTGACACACCTGTGTCAATGTGTTCTTTTTTCCATTTCCAGGAGTGTATGATTCGCTAGAAGAGCCGACACGTTTCCATCGCTCGACGATCGAATCTCGATGGTCCCGTGCCCACTGAAATCGTAAATGACGATGTTGTTCTGTCAACACGTGAACACGTATGGACGTACTGCCGTGGAGCTCTGTGTTCATCAATGTACGATGAGTGGTGTGCTCCGTAACACTTGTGCGTGCACCACCATTGTGCTCTTCCGGCAGATATGTCACAGATCAAATCCCACGTTCTGTGAAGATGCGTGGACGTCCATTTAGCGCCTAGTTGTAGTTTCACTGTCTTTCTATCTCTTTCCGCAAGTGCTCACGACAGTAGTACGTGAACACTCTTTTTCAAGGAATTCTTGTGGAGCAGGGAAGTGGCCATCTACACTCCTGGAAATGGAAAAAAGAACACATTGACACCGGTGTGTCAGACCCACCATACTTGCTCCGGACACTGCGAGAGGGCTGTACAAGCAATGATCACACGCACGGCACAACGGACACACCAGGAACCGCGGTGTTGGCCGTCGAATGGCGCTAGCTGCGCAGCATTTGTGCACCGCCGCCGTCAGTGTCAGCCAGTTTGCCGTGGCATACGGAGCTCCATCGCAGTCTTTAACACTGGTAGCATGCCGCAACAGCGTGGACGTGAACCGTATGTGCAGTTGACGGACTTTGAGCGAGGGCGTATAGTGGGCATGCGGGAGGCCGGGTGGACGTACCGCCGAATTGCTCAACACGTGGGGCGTGAGGTCTCCACAGTACATCGATGTTGTCGCCAGTGGTCGGCGGAAGGTGCACGTGCCCGTCGACCTGGGACCGGACCGCAGCGACGCACGGATGCACGCCAAGACCGTAGGATCCTACGCAGTGCCGTAGGGGACCGCACCGCCACTTCCCAGCAAATTAGGGACACTGTTGCTCCTGGGGTATCGGCGAGGACCGTTCGCAACCGTCTCCATGAAGCTGGGCTACGGTCCCGCACACCGTTAGGCCGTCTTCCGCTCACGCCCCAACATCGTGCAGCCCGCCTCCAGTGGTGTCGCGACAGGCGTGAATGGAGGGACGAATGGAGACGTGACGTCTTCAGCGATGAGAGTCGCTTCTGCCTTGGTGCCAATGATGGTCGTATGCGTGTTTGGCGCCGTGCAGGTGAGCGCCACAATCAGGACTGCATACGACCGAGGCACACAGGGCCAACACCCGGCATCATGGTGTGGGGAGCGATCTCCTACACTGGCCGTACACCACTGGTGATCGTCGAGGGGACACTGAATAGTGCACGGTACATCCAAACCGTCATCGAACCCATCGTTCTACCATTCCTAGACCGGCAAGGGAACTTGCTGTTCCAACAGGACAATGCACGTCCGCATGTATCCCGTGCCACCCAACGTGCTCTAGAAGGTGTAAGTCAACTACCCTGGCCAGCAAGATCTCCGGATCTGTCCCCCATTGAGCATGTTTGGGACTGGATGAAGCGTCGTCTCACGCGGTCTGCACGTCCAGCACGAACGCTGGTTCAACTGAGGCGCCAGGTGGAGATGGCATGGCAAGCCGTTCCACAGGACTACATCCAGCATCTCTACGATCGTCTCCATGGGAGAATAGCAGCCTGCATTGCTGCGAAACGTGGATATACACTGTACTAGTGCCGACATTGTGCATGCTCTGTTGCCTGTGTCTATGTGCCTGTGGTTCTGTCAGTGTGATCATGTGATGTATCTGACCCCAGGAATGTGTCAATAAAGTTTCCCCTTCCTGGGACAATGAATTCACGGTGTTCTTATTTCAATTTCCAGGAGTGTATGTAAAAAACAGTATTCTATTTGATTCCATAGACATATCATGACACTGCACTGAACAGATATTTGAATGTTGTGCAGCGTTAATTGAATTTAATGAAACTAAACTTTTAATTGTTGTTGTTTATAGGTCCCCTAATTCCGACTTCAGAGTATTTCTGCTCAAGCTAGAGATGGCACTTGATTCACTTTGTAGGAAGCACCAGAAACTAGTTATATGTGGTGACTTCAATATTAATTTTGTATATGATTGTGCAAGAAAAAGGATGTTGGTAGATCTCTTAAATTCATATGATCTGTTGCAAACTGTGTTTTTTCCAACTAGGGTGCAGGGGAACAGTAGCACAGTCATAGACAATATTTTTATTCATTCTTCATTACTAGATGGGCATTCTGTTAGTAAAAGCGTGAATGGTCTTTCAGATCATGATGCACAAATCTTAACAATAAAAGGCTTTTGTACTCAAACCAATCTCATATTTAATTAAAAACTATGTAGGAAAGTTAATCCAACAGCTATAGAGAGTTTTTCAAAACTTGTCAAGGAACAAGATTGACAGCATGTTTATAGTGCCAATAACATAGATGACAAATACAATGCTTTCCTTAACGCGTTTCTCATGCTCTTTGAGAGTTGCTTTCCATTAGAACATTCTAAACGGGGTACTAGCAGTAATGGGCAGCCCGGGTGACTGACTAGTGGGATAATGGTATCATGTAGAGCAAAGTGAGAATTATATCAAAATGTTAGAAGTAGTCACAATCCAGCTACATTAGCCCATTACAAACAGTATTGTAACGTGTGACTTTTCATGCTTTCCCGACGGATCTGTTGCAAATACGCTTCTCGGGTTTGCCGCCGGATCGTATTGTGTAAATCGTACAATATTTCTTCGATGCAACTGCTCGACATCATCAGGTGGTGGTAGCTGCTGCTGTCACTGCTGCAAGGCGCGACTGATGATAATCGCGCGGCGGCGTCGGAATTTATCATGACGGGAGCAGGCAATACGCGTGCGCGAGAGGACGCTCATAGTTGGAGAGGGCGGCGCTCCTGGTGCCCCCGACTGGGAGCTGCAGAAAGGCCATCCACGCGTGCGCTTTGGGCAATAACTGTGCTGCCGGACGCTCCTGCGGATAAAGTTTGAACTAAATCTCAGCTACGCGTGCGTCACTTGAGGAAACGGAAGTTCTTATTTGCCCTGTTTTTGATTTAATGGCAGCCAGTGCTGGATTTCAGGCGGCGCTCAGTTGAAAACCTGCATCCCTGTTGATTAGATTGTCCGCCGTGCGAATATATATGGCCTCCTTAATAACACAGTCAAAGAAAGATGACGCTGGGGATAAAATTTCCGTCTGTTCGTAAAGCATACGTTGTCCCGTGTCCAGGCAATGTTCCGCTACCGCTGATTTATCAGGTTGCCCCAGGCGTGTATGACGATGATGTTCGACGCAGCGTTCTTGCACGGTTCGGCATGTCTGTCCAATATAAGATTTTCCACATTGGCATGGGATTTTTTACACGCCACGTTTCCTGAGGCCAAGGTAGTCTTTGACAGAGCACAATAAATTCCTCAATTTTGCTGGTGGCCGAAAAACACACTTGACGTCGTGCTTTTTGAGGATTCTTTCTATTCTCGAATACATGCCGCCAAAATAGGGCAAGAACGCTGTTGCAGTGGGTGCCTCCGCCGCTTTCTCCAACTATGAGCGTCTTCTCGCGCACGCGTATTGCCTGCTCCCGTCATGATAAATTCCGACGCCGCCGCGCGATTATCATCAGTCGCGCCTTGCAGCAGTGACAGCAGCAGCTACCACCACCTGATGATGTCGAGCAGTTGCTTCGAAGAAATATTGTACGATTTACACAATACGATCCGGCGGCAAACCCGAGAAGCGTATTTGCAGTATTGTAAGGGGCTTAAATGTTGTTAGGAAGGCAAAGAGTATGTAGTATGCAAACAGAATAGCTAATTCACAGGATAAAATTAAAACCATATGGTCAGTTGTGAAGAAAATGTCTGGTCGGCAGCATAAGGTCGAGGATATAAAGTCAGTTCGCAGTAAAAATTATTCTGTTACTGATAAATCAGATATATGCACAGCATTTAACAATCATTTTCTGAGCGTTGCTGGTGAATTAAATAAAAATTTAGTTTCTACAGGAAATCATATAACTTTCTTGGGAAATGCCATTCCGAGATTGATGTCTGAAATACTCCTCTGTGATACAGACAAGGGGGAGATTAAATCAATAATTAAATCATTGAAGACCAAGGGCTCTCATGGCTATGATGGAGTGTCTAGCACAATATTAAAGTACTGTGCTGCACATGTTAGCCCTGCATTTAGCCATATTTGTAATTTTTCCTTCAGGAATGGTCAGTTTCCTGAGCGATTGAAGTACTCAGTAGCAAAGCCGCTTTATAAAAAAGGAGAAAGGGATAATTTAGATAATTTTAGACCTATTTATATGCCATCAGTGTTTGCAAAAGTTATTGAAAAGGCTGTGTATGTGAGGATAATTGATCATTTTATATCATACCATTTGCTATCAAATGTACAGTTCGGCTTTAGAAGACATTTAACAACTGAAAATGCTATATTCTCTTTTCTCTGTGAGGTACTGGATGGCCTAAACAAAAAGTTTCGAACGCTTGGCGTATTTTTTGATTTATCTAAGGCATTTGATTGTCTCTACTCACAAAATATTGCTCCAGAAGTTGGACCATTACTGAATATGGGGAGTAGCTCACAATTGGTTCGCCTCTTACTTTAGCAACAGTCAGCAAAAGGTCATTATTCACAATGTTGATAACTGCTGTGATGTGGGATCTGAGTGGGGTACTGTCAAGTGGGAGGTGCACCAGGGATCAGTGTTGTGGCCACTCCTGTTCCATATTTACGTAAATGATATGCCCTCTAGTATGACGGATAACTTTAAAATATTTATGTTTGCTGATGACACTAGCTTGGTAGTAAAGGATGTTGTGTGCAACATTGGGTCGGTTTCAAATGGTGCCATACATGACCTCAGTTCATAGCTAGTAGAAAATAAACTAACGTTAAATCACAGTAAGACTCAGTTTTTATGGTTTCTAACACACAATTCAACAAAACCTGACGTTTTAATTTCACAGGACGGGCATATGATTAGTGAAACTGAACAGTTAAAATTTCTAAGTATTCAAATAGATAGTAAGCTGTCGTGGAAAGCCCACGTTTAGGATCGTGTTCAAAGACTTAATACTATCATTTGTACTATTCGAACGGTATCAGAAGTGAGTGATACTTCGAATCGAAAATTAATCTACTATGCTTATTTTCATTCGCTTATGTCGTATGGTATTATATTTTGGGGTAACTCTTCCCATTCTACAAGCATATTTTTGGCTCAGAAACGGGCGGTTTGGGCAATAAGTGATGTGAGTTCACGAACCTCTTGTCGACCTCTGTTCACGAGTCTGGAAATTTTGACACTGGCCTCTCAATATGTGTATTCCTTATTGTGGTTTTTTGTTACCAATATTAGGTTATTCCCAAGAATAAGCAGCTTTCACTCGGTTAATACTCGGCAGAAATCAAACCTGCATTTGGATCGGACTTCCTTAACTCTTGTACAAAAAGGTGTGCAGTTTACTGCTGCATCCATTTTCAATAAGCTACCACTCGAATTCAAAAATCTTAGCAGTAATCCGCGCGCTTTCAAATCGAAACTGAAGAGTTTCCTCATGGGTCACTCCTTCTATTCTGTCGAGGAGTTCCTTGAAAAATTAAGCTGATTCTTATAGTATTGCTGATAACGTTTACTTAAACTTATGGACCGACTTTTTCCAGGTTCATGAACTTTTTTTTGTTATTATTTTTATGTTGTAATTTCATGTACTGGCACGTTCCATGACCTTGGAGATTTGATCCTCAATTTGGTCCTACGGAACTTGACGTGTAAATAGATTAATAAATAAACACATCAAAAAACAAACGCAAATAAACTGACAAAGCCATATCACACAACTTACCAAAACCCAAGTGTACAAATACGCTATACTCAGGAGAAGTTTCAGGCAAAACAGACAACATGTTTAAAAATAAAAATTTCTCTATCAGTTTTGTCACCAAAAAGAACTTCATGTAGAAAGTTTCATTGGAGCTCACTGCCAACAGGGAAACTGAGAAAATTTCGAATTTATAAAGTTGTGCAGTCATTGCAAGAACTATTACATTGGTCAAAAGGGCAGAAATTTTCAAACCCGTTTTAAAGAACACTTCGACTGTTTCAAACTGTTTAAGCTAGCAAGTCAGCTATAGCGTAGCAAATAAACGAAACAAGACACAGTATTGCATTAGATAACGATCTTAAGGCACTACATACTTTACAAAAGAGATGGAAAATGGAGATCTTGGAGGAGATGGAAATATTCACCCATGGCCAAATGGGAGAAATGAGATCCTAAATGATATGACTGTATTTAAGAATTTTCTGTTCTTCACCAACCTGAGTTCAAAATTTTTAAATTGAAAATAGGAAAAAATTAAGATTATATATGAGCCTAGGAAAAAAAATCTTTGTAATTCTTTAAAATAAATTCTTACACACTCAGTTTCTAAATAAATTGCCACATTCGCTCATTTTGTAATATATCACGCCAACCAACATAAGCGATGCGACAACAAGTTGTGTAGAAAACATTCCAAGTGATTGCCAACGTCAAGATTGATACATCTACTGTCAAATGGAATCAAGCTTTGTTTTGATCGTCATCTACCCTTTCTACATTGTTGAGTTGCTTGTGATACCGTGTTCCTTGTTACCCTTAGTAGTTTGTAAACAATGGCTAACAAGTTGAAAAGAGCAATAAAAAGGAAGAACGGAAACATCCTAAGACGGCAGCCACGTCAGAAGAAGAAAGTGAGTCATTATTAAAGGAAAGCTGCTTACGAACAACAGATCAGCTACAAAGAGATGTCGCCCCTCATTATGTTATCCTTTTCTTTCTACACAGTGTGACCGCAGGACATGCCAAAATTATACAATAAAAATCTTAAATACATACTCACATGTTCATTGCTTTAAGTGTTTTGTATTGACACTATAGGATGATCATGAGGTCTAACCTCTAAACATGTTGCTAATATAATAATTTACGTGGTCAACATGCATACGTGCATATTTGATAGCGATTTGCTTTGAACTATAGAGACACTGCTCAGACTGAATGTCATGCCAAAGCAAGGCAAACTGACGAGAAAAACATTGTCTCTACCTATAAAGGAATCACACCAACGGTGTGCGACCAAAATGGGCCGTAGACACAGTGACATGTGGAAGTCTGAATGAATCCAGGAAGCGTGCACAGGTAGCCAAATTGTTTAATCCGGATACGAATCCTGGTCCGGCACAAATTTTCATGTGTTGTTGTAAACGATACATCTGATGTAATATCGTATTCGTTGTTTGTGGATGCAGTTTATAGCTTAATATAATTGTTGATCGCCAGCAGCGTCTTTTCCATCAAACATGCATGCATGTCTGAAGGTTGTTTGCGTCGAATTATGAAGAGACCGCCATATACAGACTCTGCATTAACTGTACCAAAATTTATATTCTATGTCAACAAATTCCTGAAACTTCCTGGTAGATTAAAATTGTGTGCCAGACGGAGACTCGAACTCGAGACCTTTGCCTTTCGCGTGCACGTGCTCTACCATCTTTCTTTTTTTTTTTTTTTTTTTTTTGTAGTCTCATTTTGTTCGTTTTTGTTCGTTGCATCTGCTCGGGGCGGACGTCGTAAGACATCCATTGAAGTTCGTTGTTGATCGATTAACTCAGTTTTTTTATTAAAGAGGGCACGTAACCCTCTGACCGAACACACTGAGCTACCGTGCCGGCAATTGTCAAATACAGAACCTTCTGAGCTACTCAAGCACGAATCACATCTCGTCCTCACAGCTTTTACATCTGGCAGAACCTCGTCTCCCACCTTCCAAATCTGCCAGGAAGTTTCATATCAGCGCACACACTACCGCAGAGTGAAAATCTCATTCAGGAAACTAATTTCTGTTCTTCAGAAACGATTTTCTGGCAGTTGTCTGTCTACAGTTTTATCCCCTTTTCTTCAGCCATCGTCAGTTATTTTATTGCCGAAACAGCAAAAATCTGCTACTTTTAGTGTCTCATTTCCTAATCTATTCCTTTAGCCTTGCTGATTTAATTCGACTACATTCCATTATTTTTGTTTTGATTTTGTTGGTGTTCATCTTATATTCTCCTTTCAGGAGACTGTCAATTCCGTTCAACTGCTCTCCCAACTTCTTAGTCATCTCTTACAGAATTGTAATGTCGTCTGCAAATATCAGTTTTTACGTCTTCTCTCTGAACTTTATTTACTTCTCTGAATGACCCTTTCGTTCCTTTACTGCTTGCTCATCGTACAGATTGAATAACGTAGGGAACAGCCTTCAAATTTTTCTCATTCCCTTCTCAACCACTGCTTCCCTTTCACGCCCCTCGACGCCGTTTCTGTACAGGGTGTATACAAACTTCCGCTCCATCTATTTTACCCCTGCTAACTTCAGAATTTCAAAGAGTGCATTCCACTCTGTGAAAAGCTTTCCCTAAGTCTACGAATGCTATAAACGTATGTTCGCTTGTCATGAACCAATTTTTTGAAAGAAGTTGTAGGATTAATATTGCCTACTGTGTTCCTAAATTTCTTCGGAACCCAAACTTATAACTTATCCTCCCCGAGGTCCGCTTATACCAGTTTTTCCATTATTCTGTAAACAATTCGTGTCAGTATTTGCTATTATGACGTATTAAAATGACAGTGCAGTAATATGCATACTCGCCAACACATGCTTTCTTTGGAAATCGAAGGTATTTCGCCTGTCTTGCACATCTTGCACATCAGGGGGAACAGCCTTGTCGTAGCTGGGTCTCCAGAGGATATCAGTGGTTCTGAAGGAATGTCTCTGCCTGGAGCTTTGTTTAGACTTACAGTGCTGTATCAAATTCTTCTCGCAGTATCATATCTCCCATCCCATCATCGTCTACTTCCTCTTCCTTTTGTAAAATATTGCGTTGTTTCCCTCGTATAGAGCCTTTGTACAATCCTTTAATCTCTCAGGTTTTCCTTCTTTGCTTAATATTTTCTTGTCATCAGAGTTCTTCATATTCATACCGTTGCTTCTCCTTTCTCACAACGCCATTTTTAGTTTTCCGTCGCCGACGCGTACTTGCCGAGGCTTTTACAAACCTGCATTTTTCCTCTAGCAAATTCTGCTTAATCACTTAGCACTTCCTGTCACTCTCATTTGTTAGAATTTACCATTTCATTTCTCCTGCCTCATTTTCTGCAGTCTTATATTTTTCTTCTTTCAGGAGTAAATTCAGTATTTATTGTGATATACAAGGTTTTCTAATTGACCTCGTCCTTTTACCTAGTTGGTTTTGCTACCGCCACCATATCTTCTCTCAAAGCTCCGCATTCGTCTTATACTGTATTCCTCTCACCTGTTTTAGTCAATCATTACCTACTGCTATCTTTGAAACTCCCAACAACCTCTGGGTCTTTCAATTCTCCAGGCACATCGACTGTATTTCCTACCTTTCTGTAATTTCTGGGTTTTAATCTATAGTTCTTAACTAAAAAATTGTGGTTGGAGTCCACACTTGCATCTGGAAATGCCTTATAGCTTAAAATCCGATTTCAAAATGTTGTATTAACTTTATATAATTAATCTAGAAACTGGTACTGTCTTCAGATCTCTTCCACGTTCAGCCGTCTTTCATGATTATTCTTAAATCAGCTTTTTCTTTTTCTTTTTTCTTTTTTCTTTTAGTCAGCAGTCTTCTGACTCAATTACCTGCGGCTTGTGTTCCGATCCCTGTCTTCCTCTACAGTTTTCATCCTCCTCAGATCCCTCTAGGACTTACTACCATGGAGTTATTCCCTGATGTCTTAACAGATGTCTTATCAACATTTCCCTTCTCGTTGACAGCGATTTACATTCCTTTCTTCCTCCGCTGATTCTGCGGAGGAGAACCTCCTGATTTCTTACCTTACCAGTCCATCGCATTTTCAGTATTCTTCAGTAGCACCATATTTCAAATGCTTCGATTCTCTTCTCCGGTTTTTCCACAGTCCATGTTTCACTACCGCACAACATTATTCTCCAAACGTAATTTCTCAGAAATTTCTTTCTCAAATGAAGGCCTATGTTTGATACTAGTAGACTTCTGTTGGCCAGAAATGCCTTTTTGCCATTGCTAATCTTCTGCTTATGTTCTATTTGCTCCCTCAGTCATGAGTTATTTTGCAGCCTAAGTAACAGAAATCTTTAACTTCATCTACTTCGTGTTCGCCAGTATTGATGTTAAGTTTATCGCTGATCTCATTTATGTTACTTATCATCTTTTTTTCGATTTCTTCTCAGTCGATATTCTGTATTCATTAGAGTTTCATTCCAGTCAGCAGATCCTGTATTTCATCTTCACTTTCACTGAGGACACTAATGTCATCAGCGAATCTTATCACTTACATCCTTTCATCATGAATTTTAATTTCACTTCTGAACTTTTCTTTTCTTCCGTCGTTGCTTCTTCGATGTGTAGACTGAACGGTAAAGGAGAACGACTACATACCTGCCTTACACCCTTTTTAATCCGAGCACTTCGTTCTTGGTCTTCCACTTTTAATTTTACCTCTTGGTCCTTCTACATATTGTATATTACCCGTCTTGTACATATTATATATTACCCATCTTGTACTTATTGTATATTACCCGTCTTTTCCTACAGCGTGTCCCTATTTTTCTAATTATTTCGAACATCTTGCACCATTTAACGTTTTCTAAAGCTTTTATTAGGCAGATAAATCCTATGATCGTGCCTTGATATTTCTTCAGTCGTGCTTGCATTATCAACCGGAACATCAGAATTGCCAGAACATCAGAATTGCCTCTCTGGTGCCATTCCTTTCCTGAAGCCAAACTGATCGTTATCTAACACATTCTCAATTTTCTTTTCCCTTCTTCTGTATCTTATTCTTGTCAGCAATTGCATGCAAGACTTGGTGAGCTGATTGTGCGCTAATTTTCGCACTTGTCGGCTCTTGCAGTGTTGCGAATTACGTGGATGATGTTTTTCGTATGTAAGATGGTATATCGCCAGACACATACATTCTACACACCATCGTGAGTAGTCCTCTTGTTGCCTCTTCCTCTCAAAGATTTTAAAAATTCCGATGGAATGTTATCCATGCCGCCTGCTTTATCCGAACTTAAGTTTTCCAAAGCTCTTTTAAATTCTGATTGCAATGCTGGATCCCCTATCTCTCCCTTTGACTTACTCCTGCATTATCCCTATTTGATTTTGTATTTACACCCTCTAATCACCAGACCAGAAAACCTGTTCCTCCTACAACTGAACGTCACTAAATCTCACTAAATCTGACTTGAAATTATGTACATCCCTTTTTAAATTTTCTAACCAGTTGCCCGATTAAGGGATCTAACCTTCTACGCTCCAACTCATGGATTGCCAATTTTGTTGTTGCTAATGACGACATCCTCCTGAGAAGTACTCACGGATATCCGAATGGAGGGACTAGTCAACTTCACGAATATTTTATCCAAGACGATGTCATCGTCATTTCACCACACAATAGAGCTGCATGCCCTCGCAAAGAAGTAGCTACTGTAGTTTTCCCTTGCTTTGAGCCGTTGATGTTGCAAGGCCATACCAGTCAGTCATCCAGATCGTTGCCTCTCGACTACTGAAAAGACTGCTGTCTCTCTTCAGAAACCATAGATTAATCTGATCCTCCCCCCCCCCCCCAGATACCCCTCCGTTGTGGTTGCACTTACGTTATGGCTATCTGTCTCGTTAAGGCACGCAAGCCACTGTACCTCGCAGGGTCCGTGTTCATTGGGTGACTGTAATTTATAAATAACAAATACGACCTTCTCAAGAAACACGTTCTCGTTCAAATCCTATGCTGACTGTAACCGTGAATGTGTAAAAGTAATTATACATGACTACACCTCCTGAAATGGGTGACGGTTGAACAATCTGTGTAAATGGAAATACCATGGAAAAGATACATTAAATCTTACTGTTATATGCTTTCTCATATGGCACTTGATGAAAATTTTCCTGCTTTTGGTGAATATCTTAATTTTTTGTGTTTTGATACTTTCCAGTAACTTTCTCGTCCTGTCGAAATTAAGAAAGTTATTGAATTACCTACTTTTCAAAATATAGTACTGTGTAACTGCATGGGAGAACTTTCCGAAAGACCGAGCAGGGTGGCGCAGCGGTTAGCACACTGGACTCACATTCGGGAGGACGACGGTTCAAAACCGTCTCCGGCCATCCTGATTTAGGTTTTCCATGATTTCCCTAAATCGTTTCAGGCAAATGCTGGGATGGTTCCTTTGAAAGGGCACGGCCGATTTCCTTCCTAATCCTTTCCCAAATCCGAACTTGTGTTCCGTCTCTCATGACCTCTTTGTCGACGGGTCGTTAAACACTAGTTTCCTCCTCCTCCTTTCCGAAAGCCTCAAGAACTGAACTATCAGGGTTGAATAATCATTGGAATTTGCCCAAATAATGACTTATTAAATTTATTGTAGTTTATCGTTTGGAAAACTCAGGAAAACCTCTGAAACCTAGATCCACTTAGACACCTCCTTAATGCAGACAAGACTTGGCCTCTCTCTCCAACTTCTACCCATACGTCCCTCCATAATCAAACTGACTATTGTATGTCCATGTAAAGCCACTGCTACCTTTACCAGGTTGTCCCGTCCTCTTCTTTGCTTTGTTTCAGTAGCTTTTAATTTGGGTTATTGGATCTACCCATTTACTTTTTGCATTCTCTTATAGCAGCATGTATGAAAGCATTTATTTTCTTCTTGTGTGTACTGCTTCTCCTTCATCTTTCGTTTCCATAAATGGCTTTACTCCAGATGAATATTTTTTTTAAAATGCTGATGATACATTTATGTCAGGTGTAAACATATTTATTGTACTGAAACGTTTTTCTTGCTATTGCATGTCTACGTTTTATATTGTAATTACTTCTGCTCTCATAATAACAGGAATGATTTAGTGCTTTCCGTGTTTCATTTCATATTTTAATTCCCTCAGCATGACCGAATTTAATTTGTCTACCCTTGCTTTAATTTGGTTGACGCACGTCTTCTCCGTTCAACTGATCTTCCGAGTCTTTAGCCGTCTCTGACGCAAATTTCATAGTATTGATTTCTTCTAAGCGTCCGTAGCATTTACTAATTTCACCTTGGTTTCGTTTACTGTTTGCTTAGTGCACATACTGAACAACCCGTGGTCTAGGCAACAATCCTGCCTCGCTGATTTCTGGCAGTTCTTATAACTGCCTTCTTATTTCCGTTAGGATATAACCTTTCATTCCATATAGTTTACCTCTACTACCGACAGAATGTCAACGAAAATATTCCAGACAATATCGCCAAAATTTTCTCAAAATCCGCTAGTGGTGCAGATGTAGATCTGTCTCTTTCAGTCCAAGACCAGTAGTAGCGACAGTCGTGCTTCACCTTGCTTGTTCCGACTGTTCTCCAGAACGCCAAACTCACCTTTCACACGGTCTTCTTCAACCAGTCTTCCTATTCCTCTACAAAAATTTCAATACAATATTTTACAGACTTGGCATTAAACTGACGGCCCAGGATTATTCACTCCTGTAAGTATCTGTCTTCTATGGTATTGGGATTGTTATTCTTCTTGAACCCTGAGGATTTTACCTGCTTGTATGTTGCATACCGGGAAGAATGATTTTGTCACGGTTTTTTTCTTGCAAAGATCTTATGATTCGTAGGAAGTGTCGTATACTCTAGGCGTCCTGTTCCGATCTACGTCGTTCAGTGCTCTGTCAAATTTTTCTCACTACATGATATCTCCTAATTCATCTTCGCGTGCAGTTGTTTGTCTTGCTTCGAAGATGTCTTAAGTTTGTCTGTGTGCTGCAGTGACGACTCCCAGAATTGCATTTTTCCAAGTGTTACATCGCTCCTCTAGCTACTCTAGTTGTGCCAGTTTACACTTTGTGCCAGTCTCGTTTTTTGGACGTTTCTTTTCCATCTTCCCGCTCCAATTGCTGCATTTTTATATTTGTCCTTTCGACAGTTATATTATCCTAGGATGTGAGGTACTCTTTCAATTTTGGTCAGGTTTTTCCTCTGCTGCCTTCATGTTTTATACTCATAGTTACTCAGGCATCTTATGTAGCATTCCTGTGCCGGCCGGTGCGGACGAGCGGTTCTAGGCGCTTCAGCCTGGAACCGCGCGACCGCTACGGTCGCAGCTTCGAATCCTGCCTCGGGCATGGATGTGTGTGATGTCCTTAGGTTAATTAGGTTTAAGTAGTTCTAAGTTCTAGGGGACTGATGACCTCAGATGTTAAGTCCCATAGTGATCAGAGCCACTTGACCCATTTTGTAGCATTCCTGTCCTCTGTTTGAGTCAATCCGTCTCTGATGTTTCCTTTGAAACCCTCCACAAACTCTGGTGCTTTCAATTTATCAAAGCCCCATCTCCCTAATAACTTACCTTTATGCCATTTCTTCAGTAGCAAATTGCCATCCATAGAAAATATGGTATAGTGAAAGGCCACATACGCTTCTGCGAATGTTTTACAGTTAAAATATGTTTCCAAAAGTTATGTCTGACGAGCTGTCTATGACGAGGACATTAGAATTAGAACTGTTAGTAGAAGGATGTTTTAGGCAGAAATCGACCATAATATTTTCAAAGGAATTCTGTCGGCATTCAGCTTTATAAACATAGAACCACAAGAAAGAACATAGACCGTAGGAGGGAAATTTCTACATCGCTCTTCCCGAAAGTGAGCTCCGTTCCATCTCCAAGTCTCTTCATTGCTCGGTATTTCCTCTATTGTATATAAGAAACTGTTAAGGAGAAAAGTGGTTACTCTGCACTTGAAAACACAAGTACTGTCAGAAAATAATTTTGTTTTCATGACCACATTGTATAGCCTTTTTTATCTGTAAAAATTTTTACCATCTAGAAAGCAGTACAGATCATGTTTTCTTATAATCCCATACTACGAAAACATCCAAATGAATTGTTGAAGTGAAACTTCATCAATAAATGAATGTGCTGTTAGTCAACAGTCTACATTCCCAAGAGATTAAATTGGCAATTTTAATTACTTTATTGATTTTTTCACTGAATATTTGTATTGTGAATGTAGCAAATCCCAGATGCAGATCTTATTTATGGCAGTAGAAAACTGTGAAGTTTTTAGAAGTTTAAAGGTAGCAATTTTGTGGAAAAGCACGTCCTTGCGTTCATAAAACACCAGGACTCGCACAGAAAAATTTAAGTGCTCGTTTCTTCCGCGAGCCGTTTGAGAGTGGAACGGTGGAGAGTAAGCTTGAAGGTGGTTAATTGAACCCTCTGCCAGGCACTTCATTGTGAATAACAGAGTAATCACGTAGATGTAGATGAACTATTACTTTCTCTGTCTAACCCAAATCGAAAACAGTACTTTTATGATCGTCAAAGGTCAACTGTTTTCTGATATTAATAAAACATTGTACCCTCAACACAGGGAAATAATTTTGATGGACTCACGACTAAACTCTGAATGAGGACAATAAAAAATTGTAGCTTTGTTTGTAGGTATCGTTACTCCACGACCTTCCTCCTAAGTGTAAGACCTCCCTCCTACTTCATACATAAGGACTAAGGCTGACACATTCTGAACTAAAAAATCCACAGTCACGAAGTTTCTCTAGTATAATAGTATGATTTACACAAATTCATTTCTGGGATAAATCGTAGCTGGTCTCAGAAGGTGCTGTTTTATTCTCAATGTTTTTCTTTTATTATTATTTAACTTCTGGTTACTTGGAAAGTTATTTAAGGAGGAGCTTGTCATTGTTTACTCAAATATAAGCAAATATTTTCTTTACACAAAGAGCCCAGAAAACATAATAATTTAATCTTTTTATCCAGTCAGTCAACAAACCACTAGATAATTGATTTACGTCAAGAGACGATAGCGATTTGTGGTATGAGAAAAGCGATTTTAGCTTTACTGGATATAGTGTCTACTAAGGATGCGTAAATAATGTGGAATTGTTGACAGAGTTTTGATAGAAAATGAGTTACTGAAATGAGAAGTAATTGCACTCTCATCAAGGTAAGTAATTAGTGTGGAACGTGTCAACAGATTAAAATTCCGACGGTAGCGTGCTCATGAAGAGTCAGCGACTGTCTTTGCCCTTCTTTCGTAAAATTATGACACTGCAGTTACATGTGATGTGTACCTGTCCGAGATGTGAAGAAATGGAGAATCTGTCATAATTTTTTGGATGATTTTTAGAAAATATAGCGGAAAAACGATCAAGTGGAGAATGAGGAGCTGGGACAGTTTGAGAAGTAGGTTAGCCTCAAACAGTATAATGAAGATTAGGAGTATAATTAATGCCAATAATAGTGAAACTAAAATTTGGGCTGAGACTTGAACATACTTAGTTGCCTTTACATGATACACTTTCTCATTACAGTGATTCGAGAGTAACTTTCTATTAGCACTGTCTTTGACGCTGTCCATCAGAGTTGCAAAGCATATAGAAACGACCCCCTGAAAGGGTTGTAACACTTTCGTAAGGTTCTGATTATGGATCCTTCCACTGCCAACTTTCGTCAATCTCTTTATAAAACCAGAGTGCTCGTGAAGATGGTCTGAGAGCACACTGCTAGCTTTGGCTTCAGATTTCTGTAGAGCCAAATGGTTCTTGCTGTACGATTATGCGTCGTAACAACGAGGGAAATTTCGCACTCAAACTGTTGGTATTGTGTGACAATTTTAAAATACAGGAACTCGACAAAAAAGTGGAAACACCAAAAGCGCACCATGCTACCAGGCCTGACATGGTGTAGGAAAACCGTTAGCACACAAAAGGGCTTTCATTAATCTCAGAATGTATAAATACAGATCGTATATGATTATCAGTGGAATCTTACACCATTCTTCCTGTAAAATAGAGGCGACTTCAGGTAACGATGGTGGACGTAGATAACGATCACGCACACTTCTCTCCACAGCAGGTCACAAAGGCTGTGGTCGCCAGTGGAGACACAGTTCATCCTCGTGCTCACAGCACGAGTACCGGACGACACCAACCGTGTGAACAGGGGCGCTCTCGCCTTGGAACACAGCGTTACCGTAGGGACAGACATTGTATCACGCGATGGACGTGATCAACCAAATTGGTCACATAATTCTTGACAGTAATGGAACAGCGCAGAGTACACACGAGGCTCATGGGGGAATACCATGATGTGGCTGCCCAAAAGATAACCGAACCCCCGCCATATTTCACTCTTGGAACGTAAACGCGGCCAGAAGTTGGAAACACTGTGCAACAAGACACAACAGACCAAATGACTTTCATCCATTGCTTCATAGCTTAGATTTAATGGCTTCGACTCCACGTTTTCCTGTTACGGGCATTTGTATCACCGATATGTGGTTTAGGAATTACAGTCGCCCTGAAGTTCCCTATTGTGGAGCTCCCTTCATATTTTAAAATGAACATGAACAGTCTCGACGACAAGACACCGTTATTTTTGTGGTTACCTGTTTCGGTCAGTTTCTGACCATTTTCAGGCCTCATACCATGATGATTGGTGGTGGCGGTGGACGAAGCAGGTGTTACGAACTCCGCGAACGTTAACTGCTTAGCCGTGGAGTTCCTAACGCCTGCTCCGTCCATCCCCACCGCCTACGGTCATGGTATGAATTTTGAAGATGGTCAGAAACTGGCCAAAACCGGTAACCACAAAAATAAAGATTTCTTGTGGTTGAGACTGGTTCAAATGGTTCAAATGGCTCTGAGCACTACGGGACTTAACTTCTGAGGTCATCGATCCCTTAGAACTTAGAACTACTTAAACCTAACTAAATTAAGGACACCAGACACATCCATGCCCAAGGCGGGATTCGAACCTGCGACTGTAGCGGTTGCGCGGTTCCAGACTAGCGCCTAGAACCGCTCGGCCACTCCGGCCAGCGAGACTGTTTGTGTTCATTTTAAAGTACTAAGGAAAACCGCTATTCTCCACGAGAAACGCTCTCAACAATCCCTTCGTGTTGTTTCGGTGTTGAGAGGGCTTGCGAGATCCACATTCAGTTCTGTATTAAAGTTTGGAGATGTCGTGCCCTTATTTGCCGTCTCAATCCTCTCCAATGACTATCTGCCACGGTGACTTACCACACTCTTCTGAATTAGTGAATGATGTTTTCCCGTTTTGCTTGTATGCGATACCAATTTTCAATATGGTACCTCATGAAACAGCAAACCGCCATAGGAGCAGTAATAATTTACCCACATTTTAATTTATTTCGCTCCGACATAATGCATTCACAACTGGACACTGCAGTGCTCTGACCACGATATGAACTTGCAGTGTGGTGTGGACATTTCTCAGGTACCGTTCATGATCAAATACAACAGCGCAACTAGCAGACTCGGCTAGCATCTGCCTTCATGTTCAAGCATGGATTTTTCGCAGTGTTTGCATATTTTTGTTCAAGCTCCTCATTTGACGGAGGGAAGTGTGTATGGGACTAACACACTGACGTGAATTACTTAAGAGGTGTAGCTATAGATCTTGCTAAGAGAAATGTCAGTGTTTTCATTTTAACGTCGACATTCCTGGCGTCTTGTGCGTAATGCGGACCTCCCACCACCAACTAGTGCTTTAACGTTTGCTATAATTTAGGCTACTGCTTAACTGAGGATGGACGTCACTAATCGGGTGTTGCATAATGTATTAAGACAATTACGAACAATCATTACGGAACGGGGGCGCGTGTTCAAGAAAGCCTTGGACAGTAACGAACCGACGCAAATCCCCTTGCTTCTGAGCACGGGAAGATCGAACAGCAGATAGGCGATGCGGGGAGCTTCCCGCGCATCCAGGCAGCTTTAAACGAACGACATGCACACGCGTTTAACTGCCGACGGCCGCAAGTGACGATGTGTGATTGCAGGTAAGATACCTGTTATAACTGGGAGCATTAAACGGCTTGAAAAATTTAAGCCCGTAGTCACATAATATAGTCAGACAGTTACGAAACATCGGCATGGGAACAATCACTTCAGTAGCGTCTGAAATAGTTATGGTTGACAACAATCGGTAAGAACGCTCTCCTGCTCGCAGATTCGTGTCATAATATGAGGAAAGTGACATAAAATGGTCACTCAGCGTAACTTAAATCTTTAGCATTTCGATACGGAGTGGATATGCTTTCTGTTTGCTTCCCATTTCCACTTACATAGTACCACTTTTGGAAGATAAAGCCGACGCTATCTGTGTACAATAATTTCTTTTATTGTTTTGAATTCATAATACAACGTCACTGGTTTTGGGAGACTGTTAACTGAAAGTAGCTTCACGTTACTACTTATTGCTAATATAAACATGTTTTCTGTCAGAAAAGCGAATATGTTACCCACGGATAATTAAGGATATGAGAAGCACAAGTCACATTTCCTATTGCAGTGCCTCAAATATATATTCGCAGTAGGAAAACGGATTATTATAGCTTGCGAAAAAGATTTACGTAAGTAATGCTTCATACGGAAATAGCTTTCGAATTTATCTTGACACTACCATACTACAGTAGTTAGCAGTTTAACAACACGGGTAATAATTTTCAAAGCTTGAACGAAATATGAGTCGGCGTTCAGATGGTACAGTGTAAAACGTGTCTCCACAGCTATATTTGATGTTAAGAGTTATATATTCGCAACCGAAGTATGTGCTTACATAAAAATGAGTCCTATTCTGCATCAGAGTTCTTACTCTAGGAACGATCGTTAGCAGCTATCGCAAGTGAAATCTTACATAAGTCGGTATGGTATTAGAGTTGTACAGAATCTTTCAGTTCAGAATGTAAGCAGTTCCCTACTGCATGAGAAAGAATGCGTCAGACGAAAGTAAATTATTCGATTCAGGGACGCAATAAAGAAGGAAATCGACATAAGCTGTTAAATAAAAAAATGATATCTGAGAACGGAAACCGTTGGACAGCAACGTATACCTCAGGCGCAATGCGATTTTGAAAGCAACAGAAACACAACTAGCAGTCATCTACAACCGTCGCTTTGCCTGAATCTATGTATGTGACGGGTAACAAGAGAACAGATGGTACGCTCATCCCATATTTGGAATATTCACGTTATCCAGTCTCCTTTGTGTACGCACCGACCGGCGCTTACATGTGTTTATGATGGAAGATAAATCAGTTACTTGCTATTTCCCTTAAAAATTACTATCGTAGGCGCCTTTGGACATTGATTTCCAGTCTTATGGTTGTGACGAAAATTTATCTCACTCCAGTATAACCGGTATATGTGAATACTGATATTAATTGCAGAATAAGAGTGTAATTAAACGCAGTGCACATCGTTATCTACTTGAATAAATATTGCATATTCACACCCCTACTTAATTTTTCTTTAAAGTATTTTTACCTTCGTCGCACGAAAACTGTTAAATCCTAATGCTACCGTAAATCAAACGATAATTTTAAAATGGGAAGGAAGTGAAGGTCTTTTCGAATTGTTTTCATTGTTTTGTTTTACAGTATAGAGGAAGGAATGCATAAATTTTTCTTTTGCGTGGAAAACGTTGACTTGTGTGTATTCATGTTTTTTAACTAATGGGTAAAGTAAAAGAAACAAATAACAAAAGTAAAAGAACACGTGTGATACCTCCCAAAATTTTCATTAATTTTTTTCGTGGATCATAGATGTATCAGACCCCAGTGATATTGTTGTCATATGATAAGATTACGTACCGGAATCATCGGTCGAAGATCATATATGTTCTCAATCCAATGTCAAACCTAGGTGTGCCAATGTTTCTGCTTTTTCTGAAAATATCTATTAACTTGGTCGGCAGCATACTCAGGTATTACAAACAGATCACAGGCAAAATGTAACTTCATTTTATGTAATCGTACGTAATGCTGCTGCTTTCAGAAGATAACTGCTACCACGATGATAACGAGCCTATTAATTCAGCTAGTGTGGTCCACTGTGGATTGCAAAATACGTGAAACAGATTTCTACATTGTTTGGTCACCGTGGTCTGGGTGCAACGACTAATATTAACCTAATGACAGTGGGCTATGTTGTATGCCTTTGAGAAAATTCGAGCTCTATTTCCTACGAGACTACACTACTTAAGGAATTCCTCGGTCTCTCGAAATTCACTAATTTGGCATAAATAACTCTCCTTTCTTATTCGTTGTTACTGAGAACAGGTTTGGCCATATTACCCCATTACTATTACATGAGAAGTAATGGTCTCGAACTCAACTACACGTCATACACGATGACGTTAATTATGCGGTATTAGGCAGCAATACACAGCTTCACTATCAAGCCGTGTACTCATAGTGCGTAAGGTTACTCACAGTGGGCGGCATTTACGCCACCTAGTGTTAATGCTGTTTCCTCGTATGTTCCAGCGAATAATGGATGACATTCTCAAACGATGACAAACTCCATGGTCAAAAAGTTTGCTTTCGCAGTGCATGTGTTTGAAGTTGCAAGCAGATGTTTGACCACAGCTTTTCTAGAACAGTCATCCATAAAGCAGATTCAAGAGTCTTTACCGAAATTTCGCTCGCAGAGGGATAACACTACAGCATCTAGTGCCTGCTTTTTCCTTCTCCTTTTTTCTTCTCCTGACTTTTCAGGTTTATCCTAGGGCGGAGATACTGTTTCAGTAGCTTGTCCTCAGTGTTCCGACAGGAATTCCTTCCAAAATGTTTCAATGGAGGAGTTGCTTTCGAATCATTGTAGATTGTTCCCGTCGCACATGTTCATCCTTTTGAACTTTGTTCTGTTATCGGTTTTTATGGAATTAACAGCACTTCTTGTTTCTTTTATGGAGTCATTTCTCTCTGTCCTTGCACTTCAGCATTTCAGAGAAACTTCATTACAGATATTTGCATGAACATTACGACCATACTAGCACGATTATGTCTCTTCTAATTACGTAAGAACTGCTACCATTGTAAAAGCACTGTATAATCACTTAAGAAAGGCAAGTCTTCCTTTCCAGATGGTATACCAATCAGGTTCCTTTCAGAGTATGCAGACACATTAGCGCCTTTCTTAGCAATGATTAACAACGGCTCGCTTGACGAAAGGTCTGTTCCTAAAGACTGGAAAGTAGCACAGGTCACATCAATATTCAAGAAATGAAATAGGAGTAACCCATTGAATTACAGACCAATATCACTGACCTCAATTTGCAGTAGGATTTTGGAGCATACACTGTACTCGAACATTATGAATCACCTTCAAGAAAATGAGTTATTGATACATAACCAACACGGATTCAGAAAATATCGTTCTTGTGCAACACAGCTAGCTCTTTGTTCCCATGAAGTAAAGAGTGGTGTCGACAAGGGATCTCAGATCGATTCTATATTCCTAGGTTTCCAGAAGACTTTTGACACCGTTCCTCATAAGCGACTATTAATAAAATTGCGTGCATATGGAGTATCGTCTCAGTTGTGTGACTGGATTCATGATTTCCTCTCAGAGAGGTCACAGTTGGTACTGATAGACGGTAAATCGTCGAGCAGAACAGAAGTGATATCAGGCGTTCAGCAAGGTAGTGTCATAAGCCCTCTTCTGTTCATGATTTACATGAATGATCTAGGTGATAATGTGAGCAGCCCCCTTAGATTGTTTGCACATGACGCTGTAATTATCGTCTAGTAAAATCATCAGACGATCAATTCCAATTACAAAATAATCTAGAGAGAATTTCTGTATGGTGAAAAAAGTGGCAATTGGCACTAAATAAAGATAAGTGCGAGGTCATCCACATGGGTACTAAAAGAATTCCAATAAATTTTGAGTATACGATAAATCGCACAAATCTAAGAGCTTTGCGGTGAGATCTGTTTACGAAATATCAATCACCAACTTTCTCTTCCGAATGCGAAAATATTTAGTTGACACCCACCTACGTAGGAAGAAATGATCATCATATTAAAATAAGAGAAATCAGAGCTTGAATGGAGAGATTTAGGTGTTCCTATTTCCCACGCGCCATTCGAGAGTGGAATGGTAGAGAAGTAGTATGAAAATGGTTCGATGAACCCTCTGCCAGGCACGTAAGTGTGAACTGCAGAGTAACCATGTAGATGTAGATATAGATGTATAAAATTTCATTACAGTTCCTTCTGTTCTTTCTCTCTGAGTATTCTTGCTGTAATACCGACATATCCTCTGGAGGATTTTAGTCCTAAAAAATATACTGACCGAAAAAAAACTGTAAAGTGGTTGTGCGACGTAAACGAAACTTCTCAGGCGTGTTTATACATCTGAAAGCTCATGTCTATTCAAATTTTGCGCCAGTTGCATAAGAGTTGAGCTGAGAGCTCCTCTATTAGGATGTAATTCAGATTTGCTTTAAGTACTTGTAGTAACGGTCGTGAGCGTTAGTTGCCTTTGCGACTATACTCCATTCACCGAAACAAGAGACGTACTGTAAACACGGCAAGGAGCGTGACCACAGCGGTGCCGTCGAGGGGTGTACAAGGCAGGGGCGTCAGAAATTAAAAAATTAAAGTCGTGTTTTTATAATTTCGCGCCTGAACTTGATAAAGTGATCCGAGAACTACCTTCCGACACCTTTTTTTACATTACATTAAAATTTATTGTCACTGAAAAAGAGAAATATTTAAGCTTTATGGAAAAGCTGTTTTTTCGCGTTACTCTACATTTATCACGCCATATCTCCTAAACTGTGTGTCGCACAGCAAAATAATTTTATAATTGCCTTCATTACTATATGCTGATGACGTCTGCAAATTTTCTGCCCAATAGAGTCAGTAATAGTGAATTAATAAATTAAAATCTCACGTCTGATGCAGAACTTTTACCAAATCGTCATCCGAAATATAGTAAGCGACAAACTTTTCCCCTTTGAATTTTTTTGTGGGGGTATAAGCAGGAAAAGTTTCATAAAGGTTTGAATTTAATTTTGTAGCTTGTTCGAATGCGATGGGTGCAACCGTCTGTTATTTATGAGCGATGCATTGTGCGGTTCGCAGGCGCGTCGCTCAGTCAGTGTGGCCGTCTCAGTTGCAGGTGTGAACTGTGAGCTCGTCAGTGGGTGTTGTACAGCGGCCATTTCAGGATATCTTAAGTTCTTCTGCAAAGACGCTTGAAAGACTAGTTGTTGATCATTAGAGTAAGTATATCTATTTGTAGTCACACTGAGCATTCACTGTTTATGTGTGAATGCAATAGCATGGTTTCTTATTTTATATATTCACTTATTTCATTAGCATCACATACGGCTGTCCTCATTATGTCATCCACGGATTCAGCGAGCGAAGTCGTTTCAAGATGTTCTTCCTTGGCTTCAGGTAAAATGCGGTTATTGTTCTTGATAACGCGCCGTACCATTCTCGGAGAAAAGAAAAAGTTCCCAGTGCGAATTCCAATAACCACGAAATATCAGAGTGGCTAAAATCTAAAACATCGATTTCGAAGACGGTATGTTGAAGAAAGAACTTTTAGATATAGTTAAAAATCACAGAACAGCGTACAACGATTATGGAATAGCTGAAATGGCGAAGAATGCGGGGAAAACTGTTCTCAGAATTCCTCCGTACCACTGTGAATTAAACGCCATCGAGTTAGTGTGGACAGAATCAAAGGCTATGTTGCAGCGAAAAACAAAACATGCAAAAAGCCGGAAGTTAAAGTACTGCTAGAAGAAGCTGTAAGAACAGTGACTGCAGAGGATTCGAAGAAGTGCGTCCTCCATGTCGTAGAAAAAGTGGAAACTCAAATGTGGAAATTAGACTGCATTGTAGAGGAGAGAGAGGAGCGGTTTGTTATAAACCTCAACGAAAACAGTTCGACAGAGTGAACCTTGTTTCGTCCTTTGTCATTATTATTACTGGTATTGTTATTAAAATTAACAATTAATTGTGTTTGAATGGAGCGTTTTGTTAGCAACCTGAATGACAACAAAACTGCTTCGACATAATGAACTCAGTTTAACATTATTGCTAAATTTATTTCGTACATTGTTGCCCAGGTTTCTCACGGTCCGCTGTGACAGCTCGGCAGCCAGCCGAACGCCGCCAGCTGCAAAGCGTGTGCCAAGGATTTTCCACACCCCTACGTATCACGTGAACACCGAATGCGTTCTCTGGAAACGAGCGTAGTCACTCACGTGACACTGTTTGTGTTTCGTCCCAGCTCTCGGTGAATAGACTATAGACACGGTGAATAGATGTTTGTCAAGAATGCTTTTAAGGTTGTGTTATAGAGCTACGAGAAGCTCGATGTTCCTCCTGTGATACTGCAGGAAGTCGTGGCTGGAATGCAGCCACTGTACATGATTGCTGGCAGCGGTGGTCACGAGAATACGCTTCTGCAAGAAGACATGGCTCTGGTCGGCCACGTTGCAAAATGGAGAGGGAAGACTATCGTGATCGGCGTATGGCTGTGGAGCATCGTACTGCGTCTGCAGCAGCCATGAACAGCTGGCATCACCGTGACATATCGATCTGTTAGAAATCGAGTACTTCAAGAGCAGCTCCGAGACAGACGTCGTTTAGCGCGCTTACTAGTGACTCCAAACTACCACCTTTGTAAATGGAAATGCCGTGTGGCCAGGGCCTCCCGTCGAGTAGACCGTTCGCCTGGTGCAAGTCTTTCGAGTTGACGCCACTTCGCCGACTTGCGTGTCGATGGTGATGAAATGATGATGATAAGGACAACACAACAGCCAGCCCCTGAGAGGAGAAAATCTCCGACACAGCCGGGAATCGAACCCGGACCGTTCGTAATGACATTCCGTCACGCTGATCACTCACCTATCAATGGTGGACACTGTCATCTGTGATGCCATGGAAGTAAAGTGAGAGCTTACTGCGGGGCAGGATGGTGGTCTGCTGTGTTTTCTGATGAAAAGTGGTTCTACCTTTGTGGCAGCTATGGCCATGTATTGGTTAGAAGAAGGCCTGTTGAGGGCCTGCAGCCAACCTGTCTGCGTAGTAAACACACTGGACCTCACCCGGAGTTAAGGTCCGGAGTGCGATTTCGTGTGACAGATTTCGTGGTTATCCCACGTCCTTGGACTGTAAATTCGTACGTTTGTCCGATGAATCTACCTGTTGAGGTGCCACTGACGAATAGCATTCCAGGAGGAGTTATCCAAAAGATAACGCTCGCCTACATACCATTTCTTTAACCCAACGACTCAACAGAATGTCGACATGTTGCCTAGGCCTGCTCGACCACGAGATCTGTCTCCATTCGAGCACGTATGGGATAGCGTCGGTCGACAATTCCAGTGTCATCCACAAACAGCATTAGCTGTCCCAGTATTGACCGATGAACTGCAACAGGCATGGAGCTCCATCACATGAACTGACATTCGGTACCTACACAACACAATGCAAGCACGTTTGCATATTTGCATTCAACATTCTAGCGGTTACACTGGTTATTAACGTACCAGAATTTCATATTTCCAATGGCCTACCTCGCGCTTACACTAACCTGTGGTCTTGCACCGTTCATCATTTAAGTATCTTACCCAGACAAATGCATTTCCGAAATTTCATACTCTTCTTTCATTAATTTGTCGTTTTGCGATTTTTTCGTAAGTGTATGTCTCTCTCTTTCTCATCATAAGCAGCATTTTACCCAAGGTGTCATTAGATCTAGTCCCACACCGGCGATGCTCTTAGCAAGATAAATAGTTTCCAAAAAGAACCATTACTTTAGTTCAGAAGGTGATAATTTTAACCGGTTTTTGGAGCTTAAACAGTTCGCATTGTTTTACTGTATTATCGGCTTATGTTCAATACAGCCGGCCGGAGTGGCCGTGAGGTTCTAGGCGCTACAGTCTGGAGCCGAGCGACCGCTATGGTCGCAGTTTCGAATCCTGCCTCGGGCATGGATGTGTGTGATGTCCTTAGGTTTGTTAGGTGTAATTAGTTCTAAGTTCTAGGCGACTGATGACCTCAGAAGTGAAGTTGTATAGTGCTCAGAGCCATTTGAACCATTTCAATACAGGGTATCAAAGTATGCACGGTTCCAAATCTTTATATCTTTATACCCAAAATGGCATCTTATTCATTCCATACTCTTACTTATATAAATAGTTACTGAAGTTACTTTATCATACTTTCCATGAAAGTTATTATTAATACTCAGTTTTACGTAAGTTATTGAAGTTAATTTATAGTACTTCACAGGAGAGACATTATTAACACTTTGCCACATTTGATCTAATTACATATGATAAATGCCAGTTTTTACCCAGTTTGTTTATAAGTAGCTTTCCAATGTGGTGCGTAGATAAATACATATTTTTAATACTCGTTACATATACTTTCAAAACGGATCAGAAAAAGCAGATAAGAAAACAGATTGTTTCCAACTATGAATTTTATTATGATAACTGCTGCTGGATGACTGTTTTGAGAGTCTCTCTAGGATATTATGAACATTGGGTATAGCGATCAGACATTTTGATACAGTTAAATATTCACACTGTTCGAACCGACAATGACGACAACTCGGTGTACAAACTACAAGATAATTACTATGGTCCTGTATTTGACCATTGTCGAAATGTCTCAGCTTCAGGACATTCTTTAATGCTATTGCTTCTGTAGATTTATGCTGCTGCTGTACCTCAGTTTTATGCTCCATTATTAACAGAGCGCGATCTAGAATTAAGTATTACGCCACAGTTCCCGACTTCCAATACATAGCTCTTTCCTCTCGCCAGTTTCCTCTTTCCTCTTAGCTGTTTGTGACACGCAACAAACAGCTAATTTTTCCTAAAAGCAGCTCTCTCATAGTGAAAGTTAACTGAAATTTACTGTGTGATCTATTTTTCATTGGACATTATACTATTCACATAACGGACAACTTTACATAAACCAGCACAGGCTCTCATACCAATGAAAACAGAAGTACGAGGGGAGTGGATAGACTGAAACTGTGTCCCAGGTCGGGACTCGAACATGAGACGTGAACCTTTCGCAGACAAGTGTTCTTCTAGCTGAACGACCAGAGCACATCCCGCCAGCCTGACTTCTGCCAGTAGCTCATCCCCTACCTCCCACTAGTTGTCAGTACGGATTGTGAGTCAACCTCAGGTAGCTGTTTTCAGTCAGTGGAGCCCTTGCACGCGAAAGCTTAACGAGCCGGTTTCGGGCTCCGGATGTCTCCAACGTCGCTGTTACAGGCAGTCTGCGAGAACCAGTTCATAGATGTTGACCACTGATGAATTGTGTGTACGATTGAAGTTAACCCCATCAGTTAAGACCTGAAGAGGGTTTACCGAAGCAGCAAAACTGGTAGCCGTATAATAAATAACATCGTAAGGACGGCTGTAGCTGTTTCACCTAATTTCATTATCAAATTAATCCCATTTCCTCTGTCTTATAAGATTTTGATTAAAATTTTTAACCTATATTTTTTTCATCTTCTGATAACGTCAGACGCCTCCACTGAATAAGAAAAGGTTTTTTTGACATACATTCGAAATAAGCTGCTGCAACTGTGGGATTATGAGTTGACCAGTTCCTTTTAAAATAGCTAATAGTCTTATGAAAAAGAATTAACATGTAGGAGACATGATAAGATAGAGCACGGCCCAGCAATGACGTCACAAGTGAGTCAAACTGGAACAAGAAATTAAATTCAAGAAATCTTCTTTAATGACTGCGCCACAACCATCAAAGCGAGAACACCTTTGACTGCTCTCACAGCTTATTTATTACCATGGCTGAAGCAAATATGAGATTTAAGTGCCTCTGTTCGTTCCAAATATGCTGTCAACTCATTCAATATATCTGGCAAAAAAGGGACGTACTGTAAGACTGAATTTTACGACACAGTGACAACTGTTTCATTTCATTACATTTGATGAGAACCGTAAATGACACAAAAGCAGTGAAAGTTTGTTTCCAGTTGGTTTTGTTTGCTACTGGACTGGTAACGCTCTCGTTTCCGCCGTGTGAAATCAAATCGGTTGGTTTCATGTTGACCGCAACCACAGCGACCACGTAACGAGTTTCATCACTCGCTCACTGTCGGTAAATCATTGGCGCCTGCAACGCCGCAACTCCACAACACACGAATCACATTTGTCGCCGAAGCGAGTCAGGAAATGAATGTTTCCCGCACAGTGGAGAATCTCCGTTTTGTGCAGTGTATGAAAGTATCCGTGGCGTAAAGTTTCATGCATTCGGAATAACCGTTCTGCGAATCGTTCTACTGCCAAAGTGTTCAATAATGTTCCTGGATTCTAATTCCAAAAAAGTACCATGTGCGGTAATGACGGGAGTTGTTGAAATAATCTTTGCTGCAGTAATTGTAACGTACAACATGAGTTTGACTGAAAAAATATTGTTAGCAATAATCTCTCTCGTTTCTGCGCAACTGATATACACGGTCATCGTGCAGAAAAATCGATTCTGAAGCTGCCTTGGACTTGATGCACAAGTAGTTAATGAGTTTTCTGAGTGCACAACTGTACCACGGGGCTCTTCAGGTTTCAGCTGGACAGCATCTGAAGGAATTTCTGCTGGCAGTGAAACTCTCAGTTGGGCGATGCCCAGAAAGTCCCTAGCCCCCTAGTCTGTTATTAAGCAAAGATGAGTAATGTTATCGTTCATGTAAGCTTCGATGCTGCTCAGAAGGCGGTTTAACATCAACATTTGTCACGGTGTTAGCGAAAGGCGGCGCATGAAGGCAGAACAGGGAACAGGGTTAGACTTCCCGACGACGACGCGATCAATAGGCACCCAGCATACGATTGGAATGAAGAAGAATGAGGAAGATAATTGCCATGCCGTTTTCAAAGAACCACGTCGGCTTTTGGCTCAAGCGTTTAAGCGAAGGAAAAAGTTAAGTCTGAATTGGGAAATCCGTCCAGTGTGTTATCACAATGCTATATTGGGAACTACGAATATGAGACTAGTGTACCAGTCTCTAAATTTTGTTTCATGTCAAATGACTTCAGTTGAAAACATAGGATATATACGTATATCAACATTTCATTTCGCACCTACTTAGACTCAATGAGTAGCAACTGGGAACATCAAGAAGTATAAACTTTGAAGGATCTGACGATATTTATTCGATTAATATTTAATCAAAAGCAGGAAGTAAACAATAAAACAACAGAAATGTCTCAACTGTTACTTAAGTTGATGAGCAAAAAAGATTTCGCTATGGTGAACGTTTGAGAGGAAACGTTTTCAGAAGTAAAAAAATAAGAACAAGAGAAACAAAAACAACAGGCAATGAAACTCGACTTACTTACCATTCATAGACTTCGTGAGAAAGCGACTGTCTAGACAACATTATTTTGTGACAGATAATGTGGAAATGAGTTCTTTCAAAATATCAAATTAAAATTGTACAAACATCCCTATTAACAGAAGAGATTTTATAAGTATTGATCCGTAGCTGACACGTAAATAATGAAAGTGAAGACGGGAGTAATTCAACACTATTTGTAAACGAGTTTAAGTAAGAACATAGAAGAAAGAATATGCCTTTCTTGGTATAAAATATTGGAACCATAGATACTTTAATACACAGTATTGTTAATAAAGCAATAATACAAGTAAAAATGTCAAATATACGAAACAATGTAAATATCAAACTGGGTAAGGACTAACAGTTGTTTAAAGCTATCACCACCCGCAACAAAGTAATGGTGCTTTTGGGAAACGATCCATCTTGGTTGAAAGCATCGCTGATGAGTTACTATAGCTAATAACATCTTTCCAATACTTAGCGTAAGAAGCTACTTATTAGAAAACGAAAGGTGTATTTCATACGGTAAGGTCTTCCAGAGGATGTGGGGTACGTTATTATCATTATCTCTGTTTCGTCCAGCATCTTGATCAATCTTGTCTATAGGAATCCCGCATGCTCAGTTCACTAGACAAACAATAAAACGTCTCATACTAATGAGTTTTACTATAGTTCATCTAATACAATACTTCGGCAATTACCAGATGTGTCGCAAGCAAAGGGCGATTTACGAAATAATCAGTCTTTGCGGTAACTGCTGATCCCTAACCGACGAAAGTCTGTCCCGAACTGCTATCGAAGTGCCCAAAGTAGAAGCTGCTATCAAAGTCGCTAACATTGACGCTGCTATCCAAATGGCTGATCTTGAACCTGCTATTGAAGTAGGCCGCTGCCACTGTTCGGGCGCAGCGCTTATGTCCTCTTGACAGGGGGGTCGCTGCAGTCGCGTTGTCTTCGTGGAAGGGAGTTCACTCAGCGTTCGATTAGCGGACCCCTTCTCACAGCCCCCTCTGTTCTGTCTTTCTCGACTGGCATGCCAGCGCTTGGTTTTACGGTGTAACATTCCTCCCTACCAAAGCGACGGAACGTCGTCGTTTATGGGGCATGACAACGGGATGGGAGAAAGGAGCGTGGACGCTCCGATGGACCTAAAACTGTGGCTGAAGGGGACGTCAGACATTAGGTCGTACCCCGCCATTCGGCCTTCGCTCTAGTGGAAACGTCTCCCGCAAACGCCCAGAAGGGTACGCGTCCACCTCCTGAGGCCCGTAGCAAAATGTAGAAGGTGTCGAAATATAGAAGAATCACCGTGCATAAGACAGCGGTGATGTCGGCGCTGCAATCTGTCTGGGCCTGAAATGAGATATATGCATAGGCCAAGTCAACAAAAGATCTCGCCTCGCGCCCACGGCTAAAAACCCTTACCTACACAATATCACGCGGCGCGAGGCGATACTTACGACCTTCCTTAGCCGCCGGATGCTGGAGAGGATGGAGCAGGTGGAGCAGTGTCCGATGGCGGCGGCCGTGAAGTAATTCTGGCGGCGATGATCTATCTCGCGGATGCGAACGACAAGACGAGAGAAACAGTTGCAGACCTTGATCCCTGGTGGGTGCGGTGCGAAGTTTGGCCATCTGCTGTTTGAAAGTTCTGACAAACCGTTCCGCTTCGAAATTTGACTATGGATGGAGCGGTGCACTGTTTAGATGCTGTATGGCATTGTGTTCACAGAATGTTTCAAAGAAATGGTTCAAATGGCTCTGAGCACTATGGGACTCAACATCTCAAGTCATAAGTCCCCTAGAACTTAGAACTACTTAAACCTAACTAACCTAAGGACATCACACACAACCATGCCCGAGGCAGGATTCGAACCTGCGACCGTAGCACAGAATGTTTCAAATTCATTTTACGTGAACTAAGAGCTGCTGTGCGATACTGTGACTTCAGGTAAACCTTCGATGCAAAAGATAGAGGAGAACGCCTGAACGGTAGTACGTGAAGTTGTCGAGTTCATTGGCACAGCAAAAGGAAACTTGCTATAAGAGTTTACCACAATCAACCAACGAGTGTTCCAAAAAGGTCCCGCAAATTCTATGTGCAGACGTTGCCATGGTGAATGCGATTTAGGCCTAGTAGAGATTATTTGTGGCGGCGCGGACTGATTTTCCGCACATGCAGGACACTGTGACGTCATCTGTTCTGTTTGGGTATCCATACCCTGCCAAGTACAGTGTCGATGCGCTAACTGTCTCGTATGAACAATCCCGCCAGTGTCCTTGGTGAAGTAAATGCAGCACTTCTTTTTGCAAAACTTCGGCGATCAACACACGTTACTGTCAGCTACCATACTGAACAAAAATCACGCCTTTCTGTATAGTGAGGCTATGCCGATGTGCAAGGTATCGGCGCGCTACAGAGTTCTTTATGCAACGCAATGAGCGAGGCCAAGACGTGCGAATGTATTTTAGCAAAATGTTCAAGTGTGAATCACCTTCGTGGGCTGTGCCATTTTCTAATACACTCCTGGAAATTGAAATAAGAACACCGTGAATTCATTGTCCCAGGAAGGGGAAACTTTATTGACACATTCCTGGGGTCAGATACATCACATGATCACACTGACAGAACCACAGGCACATAGACACAGGCAACAGAGGCCCCCTGCGGGTTCGGGGGTTAGAATAGGCCCGCGGTATTCCTGCCTGTCGTAAGAGGCGACTAAAAGGAGTCTCACATGTTTCGGCCTTATGTGATGGTCCCCTCTCGGGTTTGACCTCCATCTTTCTAAATTATTCCGAAGAGCGAGCCAATTGGGGAAGGGCGCCTTACATGGTGCACTGTATCCGTCGTGCAATTAGACCTTTAGCCGTCTTTCTCGTCGTTGCAATGATGTCCCGCTCGTTTTCGATCTCTTGGGCGATTACCACACTGCACTCTGCAGTGTTTCTTTTAACTGCGACGACGACCTTGGCCATTTTTGCACCTAAGATCCAGCACGGTAGCCAGCCCGTTGTGGTGGGGCCGCCATGTACCCTCTTGGTTGTAGCCCCCTGACAACACAGGGATCGCTCTACTGATGCCTGCGCCGTTCACTCCCCACGTATGCCAAGGAGTAGATGCCCATCTCCCTGGGGCATCAGGACTCCCAGCAATGGCCATCCTGCCAGGTGGCTATTGCTGCGGCTGGGTGGCGCCCGTGGGGAGGGCCCTTGGTCGGAGTAGGTGGCATCAGGGCGGATGACCCGCAATGAAGCGTGGTACATCATCTCTCGCTGGTGGGCCACCACCAGCAGTCTCTAAGCGATCGAGGTCTAACCTCAACGGCAGGAAATACGATCCACGATCATTTCCCTCCCTGGCCACTCCATGGGAGGAACGTATGGCAAAAGAAGGCAGTGGAGACTATTCACCCCGGTTCCTTGTGTGTACGCGAGTTGATGGGGAATCGTTTATGTCAACCAAGCCCCAGTTTTTTGTGGAGCATTTAGAGGACAAGTTCGGGGAGGTGGAGGGCTTGTCCAAGATGCGCTCTGGTTCTGTGCTCATCAAAACGGCATCCTCTGCCCAGTCACGGAGGTTGCTCAATTGTGACAAGTTGGGGGATGTTTCAGTTACCATCACGCCGCATAAGAGTCTGAACATGGTCCAGGGTATTATATTCCACAGGGATCTTCTTCTGCAGTCCGACGATGAATTACGCGCCAACCTCGAACGACGAGGTGTTCACTTCGTCCGGCGCGTCCATCGGGGTCCGAGGGATAATCAGGTAGCCACCGGTGCCTTCATCTTGGCCTTTGAGGGTGATGTCTTACCCGAAAAGGTTAAGGTGATGGTTTACCGTTGTGATGTGAAGCCATATATCCCTCCTCCGATGCGGTGTTTTAAATGCTGGAAGTTCGGGCACATGTCATCTCGCTGTACTTCCAGCATCACGTGTCGGGATTGTGGACGTCCTTCGCATCCTGATACTCCATGTGCCCCGCCTCCTATCTGTGTTAACTGTGGAGAACACCATTCCCCCTGCTCGCCGGACTGTAGGATCTTCCAGAAAGAAAGGAAGATAATGGAATATAAGACCCTGGACCGCCTGTCCTACACCGAGGCAAGGCGGAAATTTGAGCGGCTACATCCTGTGCCAATGCCAACTAGTTATGCCGCTGCTGCAACACCAGTTCGATCTCAGCTCGGTCAGCATTCACCGGCCCCCTTGGTTGTGGGGGGCACTTCACTCCCTGTTGCTCCTGCTCCATCTACTTCAGGAGCAACACTACCCCAACCACCGGGGACATCTGTTCCCCCTTCACAGCCGGAGAAGCGTGAGCCTTCTTCGGCTCCTCTCGCTCGGAAGGGGTCCCTTGGGGCCCTCCCATCCCAGGCTTTGCCCAGTGCCAAAGTGGACACCCGCAAGGTTGTCAAACAACCACCGGTCGCTGGTCGTAGGGCGTCACGGTCGTCTTCAGTCCCAGAGACTGACCCAGTGAGGCCCTCCCAGCCAGAACCACCTAAGGCTCAGCGCGCAAAGCAGTCAAAGAAAAAGGCTCCCAAGCATCCTGAAATTGCGGTGGCACCTGTCCCACCGCAACCTTCTCCCTCTGCATCCGAGGATGAGGTGGAGATCCTGGCGTCCGCTGAGGACATGGATCTCGCCAGTCCCTCGGATGCAGTGGATAGCTGTTGTCCAGGTGGTGACTCAGTAGCAGCAGGGGCCCCGGAGGCGTAATCTGCCCCCCCAGTCCCTTCACGCCTTTCCCGTCCATGGCTAATACCATCCTCCAGTGGAACTGCAGCGGTTTCTTCCACCATCTAGCTGAGCTCCGCCAACTTCTCAGCCTTCGCCCTTTCTTCTGCATTGCTCTGCAGGAAACTTGGTTTCCGGCGATGCGAACCCCCGCCCTCCGTGGCTATCGGGGTTATTACAAGAACCGAGCAGCTTATGAAAGGGTGTCTGGTGGCGTCTGCATTTATATCCTTCACACTCTGCGCAGCGAGTCCGTCCCTCTCCAGACGCCTTTAGAGGCTGTCGCTGTACGTGTGTGGACGCCACAGGCTGTTACCGTCTGCAGTCTTTACATTCCACCGGATGGTGATGTCTCGCAGCATGTCCTGGCTGCACTGGTCGCCCAATTGCCGCCACCTTTCTTGCTATTGGGCGACTTCAACGCTCATAACCCTCTGTGGGGTGGGTCAGTGGCAACAGGTCGAGGCGCCATCATTGAGCATTTATTGTCGCAGCTCGATCTCTCGCTGTTAAATGATGGTGCCTTCACACACTTCAGTGTGGCGCATGGCACCTACTCCGCCATTGACCTTTCAATCTGTAGCCATAGCCTCTTACCGTCTGTCCAATGGAGTGTGCATGACGACCTGTGTGGTAGTGACCATTTTCCGATCTTTTTGTCACTACCACAGCGCCCCTCTTCTGGGCACCCTAGCAGATGGGCTATGAATAAGGCTGACTGGGACTTGTTCTCCTCCACTGCCGCTTTTGAGCCTCTCTCTACCGATGACATTGATGCGGTGGTTCAATCGGTCACCACCGGCATCGTTACTGCCGCCGAATCTGCCATTCCCCATTCCTGTGGGTCCCCTCGGCGGAAGGCTGTGCCTTGGTGGTCGCCTGAGATCGCTGAAGCGATTAAAGATCGCCGGCGGGCGCTCCAGCGTCACAAGCGACACCCCTCCCTCGACCACCTTATCGCCTTCAAACGGCTGCGTGCGCGGGCCCGCCTCCTTATCCGCCAAGGCAAGAAGGAGTGCTGGGAGCGGTATGTGTCCACCATTGGCCTCCATGTCACTCCTTCGCAGGTCTGGGCCAAGATTCGACGCGTCTACGGCTATCGGCCACCTGCCAGCGTCCCTGCGCTCTCACTGAATGGAGCAGTTTGTACTGACTCCGACGTCATTGCCAATCGCTTAGCAGAGCATTTTGCTATGAGTTCCGCTTCTGCGAATTACCCCCAGGCCTTCCGCTCCGTTAAAGAGCGGATGGAACGTCGGAGCCTTTCGTTTCGCACCAACCACCCGGAATCTTACAATGCTCCATTTAGTGAGTGGGAATTTCGCAGTGCCCTCGCTGCTTGCCCTGATACCGCTCCTGGGCCAGATGGCATCCACTGTCAGATGCTGAAACACCTTTCAGTGGACTGCCAGCGGCGCCTTCTCGATCTTTACAACCGTCTTTGGGTCGAGGGGGAGTTTCCGTCGCAATGGCGGGAAGGCATTGTCATCCCCGTTTTGAAACCTGGAAAGCACCCTCTGGAGGTGGACAGCTACCGTCCCATTAGCCTCACCAACGTTCTTTGCAAGTTGCTTGAACGGATGGTGAGCCGGCGCTTGCATTGGGTACTGGAGTCTCGAGGCCTTCTGGCTCCATCTCAGGGTGGGTTCCGTAAAGGCCGCTCCGCCGCCGACAATCTGGTGAGCCTGGAGTCGGCCATCCGTACTGCCTTTTCCCGCCGTCAGCACCTGGTCGCTGTCTTTTTCGACATGCGGAAGGCGTACGATACGACGTGGCGTCATCACATTCTTTCTACGCTCCATGGATGGGGTCTTCGGGGTCCTCTGCCGATTTTTATCCGCAATTTTCTGTCGTGTCGTACCTTCCGCGTGCAAGTCGCGGCCTCGTATAGTTCCTCCCACGTCCAGGAGAACGGTGTGCCACAGGGCTCTGTTTTAAGTGTCTGTCTGTTTTTAATAGCCATTAACGGGCTTGCTGCGGCCGTGGGAAATTCTGTCTCCGCTTCCCTGTATGCTGACGACTTCTGCCTTTATTACAGCTCTACTGGCATTGCCGCTGTTGAACGTCAGCTACAGGGCGCTATCCGTAAGGCGCAGTCTTGGGCTGTAGCGCATGGGTTTCAGTTTTCGGCAGCCAAGACCCGCGTTATACATTTCTGCCGGCGCCGAACAGTCCATCCTGAGCCGCGGCTTTATCTTGCCGACGAACTCCTTGCTGTGGTGGAGACCCACAGGTTTTTGGGGGTGGTTTTTGATGCCCGGTTGACTTGGCTGCCTCATATCCAGCAGCTTAAACAGACGTGTTGGCGGCATCTAAACGCTCTGAGATGCTTGAGCCACACCCGCTGGGGAGCCGACCGCTCTACCCTGTTACGGCTCTACCAGGCGTTAATCCAGTCCCGTCTGGATTATGGGTGCCTGGCATATGGCTCCGCATCCCCGTCTGCGTTGCGGGTGCTGGACCCAATCCTCCACAGCGGGATACGCCTTGCCACTGGTGCTTTCCGCACCAGCCCTGTGGACAGCTTACTCGTGGAGGCAGGTGTCCCTCCACTGCGGTTCCGGCGCCAACGTTTGCTGGCCGCTTATGCTGCCCATGTTCTAAGCTCGCCCGGGCATCCTAACTATCGTCTCCTGTTCCCGCAGTCAGTCGTCCGTCTGCCGGAACGTCGGCCCCGGTCGGGTTGTCCGATCGCCATACGCGTCAAGGAGCTTCTCTCCGGGCTTGGGCTTGTCCCTGTTCCACCTCCTTTCCGGGCACTTCTGCGTACACCCCCGTGGTGCGTTCCTCGCCCTTGCCTTCGGCTCGACTTGGCACAGGGCTCGAAGGACTCAGTCCCTCCAGAGGCCTTCCGCCGCCGCTTTTATTCCATCCTGGCCACGTATCAGGGCTCTGGCATTGTTTACACCGACGGCTCGATGGTTGCTGGTCGAGTCGGGTATGCGCTCACTCTAGGGAACCATTCCGAACAACGTTCTTTGCCGGCTGGCTGCAGCGTTTACACTGCTGAGCTGGTCGCCATCTTTCGAGCCCTAGAGTATATCCGCTCCTGCTCAGGTGAGTCGTTCGTTATCTGTAGCGATTCCCTGAGCAGTTTACGAGCACTCGACCAGTGTTTTCCTCGTTCCCGTCTGGTGATGGCTATCCATGAGTCCCTGCATACTCTTGCGCGTTGCGGCCGCTCTGCGGTCTTCGTGTGGACCCCAGGCCATGTTGGGATCCCCGGCAACGAGAATGTTGACCGGCTGGCGAAAGAGGCGACTAGTGCACCACCTCTGGACGTTGGCCTCCCGGAGACCGATTTGCGGGCGTTCCTACGCCGCAAAATTCTGGACCTTTGGGACACCGAATGGCGCGCCCTGCCTTCACGCAACAAACTTCGGGCCATCAAGGGGGCTACCGGTGTGTGGCGCTCCTCCTTGCGGGTTTCTCGCAAGGAGTCTGTTGTCCTCTGCCGGCTGCGCATTGGGCACACTCGGCTTACCCACGGCCACTTATTGCGCCGTGAGGATGCGCCTCTATGTCGCTGCGGCTCCGTTTTATCCGTGGTTCATGTTTTATTGGAGTGTCCGTTTTTAGCTGCGCTCAGGCAGTCGTTCGCACTGCCTGACTCGCTCCCTGCCCTTTTAACAGATGACCCGGCTATGGCTGACTTAGTTTTACGTTTTATTCGGGCAGGGGGTTTTTATTCTTTACTCTGAGTGTTTCTATTTTTATCTTATTGTTTTGTGTTGATTCTGGCCTTTGGCCTCCGGTTTTAAACTGATTTTTTAATGTGTTTCTAGTGGTTGGCTTTTCCTTTTTTATTTCTCAGGTCGGCCAACCACCGTCACACTCTGTGTGCTTTTAGTTCGTTTTGTCTTGTCTTTGTCTCAGTTTCTCTTGTCCTGTATCGTCTGTGATCTCTTTTGTTCCTCGTTTTTATTCTCTGTGGGTGTTCTTTGTCTTTGGAAAAAGGGACCGATGACCATAGCAGTCTGGTCCCTTTAATCCCCCAAACCAACCAACAGGCAACAGAGCATGCACAATGTCGGCACTAGTACAGTGTATATCCACCTTTCGCAGCAATGCAGGCTGCTATTCTTCCATGGAGACGATCGTAGAGATGCTGGATGTAGTCCTGTGGAACGGCTTGCCATGCCATTTCCACCTGGCGCCTCAGTTGGACCAGCGTTCGTGCTGGACGTGCAGACCGCGTGAGACGACGCTTCATCCAGTCCCAAACATGCTCAATGGGGGACAGATCCGGAGATCTTGCTGGCCAGGGTAGTTGACTTACACCTTCTAGAGCACGTTGGGTGGCACGGGATACATGCGGACGTGCATTGTCCTGTTGGAACAGCAAGTTCCCTTGCCGGTCTAGGAATGGTAGAACGATGGGTTCGATGACGGTTTGGATGTACCGTGCACTATTCAGTGTCCCCTCGACGATCACCAGTGGTGTACGGCCAGTGTAGGAGATCGCTCCCCACACCATGATGCCGGGTGTTGGCCCTGTGTGCCTAGGTCGTATGCAGTCCTGATTGTGGCGCTCACCTGCACGGCGCCAAACACGCATACCACCATCATTGGCACCAAGGCAGAAGCGACTCTCATCGCTGAAGACGACACGTCTCCATTCGCCCCTCCATTCACGCCTGTCGCGACACCACTGGAGGCGGGCTACACGATGTTGGGGCGTGAGCGGAAGACGGCCTAACGGTGTGCGGGACCGTAGCCCAGCTTCATGGAGACGATTGCGAATGGTCCTCGCCGATACCCCAGGAGCAACAGTGTCCCTAATTTGCTGGGAAGTGGCGGTGCGGTCCCCTACGGCACTGCGTAGGATCCTACGGTCTTGGCGTGCATCCGTGCGTCGCTGCGGTCCGGTCCCAGGTCGACGGGCACGTGCACCTTCCGCCGACCACTGGCGACAACATCGATGTACTGTGGAGACCTCACGCCCCACGTGTTGAGCAATTCGGCGGTATGTCCACCTGGCCTCCCGCATGCCCACTATACGCCCTCGCTCAAAGTCTGTCAACTGCACATACGGTTCACGTCCACGCTGTCGCGGCATGCTACCAGTGTTAAAGACTGCGATGGAGCTCCGTATGCCACGGCAAACTGGCTGACACTGACGGCGGCGGTGCACAAATGCTGCGCAGCTAGCGCCATTCGACGGCCAACACCGCGGTTCCTGGTGTGTCCGCCGTGCCGTGCGTGTGATCATTGCTTGTACAGCCCTCTCGCAGTGTCCGGAGCAAGTATGGTGGGTCTGACACACCGGTGTCAATGTGTTCTTTTTTCCATTTCCAGGAGTGTAGTTCAGAGGAAAGGTCTGAAGCAATTCCGAATCCTGAGCATCGATGTGGCAACAAGATGCAGCAGAAGAATAAAAGTCTGTATTAGGGCCAATTGGAAGACGTGAAAGTCCATCCAAATTACCATGTTGAGCTGTCGGGCGGTACACAATTTCGTACTTGTATTGAGACAAAGCCCATCTTTGCAATTTTTGTGCAGATCGTACTGGAACCGGCTTCATCGGATGAAACAAGCACTGCAATGGCTTGTGATCCGTTACTAAGTAGAATTTTCTGTCATACAAATAGTGGTGGAATTTGGTGACACCATTCACAATAGCCAATACCTCTTTCTCCGTGTGTGAATAGTTACACTGAGCTTTGGACACCACATTTGATGCAAATGCAATTGGCATGTCTTTATCATCAAATCTGTGCGAAAGCACTGCATCGATTCCATAAGAGGAAGCGTCAACTAGGAAACAACTGGATGGTCAGGATCGAGGTGAACCAAGCATCAATCACTGAGCAATGCATCTTAATTTTTTCAAAAAGCTTCTTGGCACTCATCTGTCCAAACAAAGGTGACATTGAGGCAATCGATGCAATGGAGCTGCGATTTGTGCAGCATTCGGTATGAACCGAATATAATAATTCATTTTCCCTAAGACTGATTGCAGTTCTGTGACACTGCGAGGAACTAGCAGGACGCGTATGGCCAACAAATGTGACTGAAGAGGATATAAACTTTGTCTGTTTATGACATGACCAAGATAATGCAACTCAGGTTCAAAGAAATAACACTTCTCCAGACTACACTTTAGTCCTGCATCAGATAATAAAACACGCAAATTTTGCAGTGTGTTCTTCAGGTGTGCAACCCGCTACGACAATATCGTTCAAATAGTTTGAACAGTTTCGTACTTGAGCAATCAGCTGTTCCAAATACCGTTGGAAAATGGCGGCAGTGGAAGCACTATCAAATGCAAATATTTAAACAAGCCGTAATGAGTGTTCGCATCACAGGCGGTTTGAGATTCTTCATCTTGTAGTATTTGAAGATATGCGGCGCGCAAATAAAGCTTTTAAAAGTAGCAACAGGCACCTAATCAGTCAGTGAGATCCCCTGGGGGTGGCAATTTATAAGTATCAGTCACAGTTTGTGGCTTGACTGTACACTTCAAGTCAACACAGAGGTGAAAACTACCTGAGGGTTTGGGGCGCAAAACTAGTGGACTTGTCAATTGGCTAGGTTGTATGAGCGCAATGGCTCCGCAATTCTTTAAGTTCATTAGCCACTTGGTCCCGTAATGCAATGGGAACAGTTCTAGCCCGGCAAAATATCGGCTAAGCATTGTCTTTCACACTAACATGTGCAACAAAATTGTTAGCCTTTCCTAAACCTCAAAGGGACTGCGTTTGTGATACAATATAAGCGTTTGTCTTCACGAGTTCTGGGATCCGGGGTGATGCAAAACTTTTTTTGATGTGAGTACTAAGATGGTTGACGGATATGTCTGGGAATCCATAAAACACAAAAAAATTAAATACAGTTTGTAAGGTGTCAGGCAAATCCAACACCTTCCATGAAAACCCTGACATGATAAGCAAATCCAGTAGTATGTCACATACCTCCGAATAAATCGTGACATTAAATTAACCAGAGTAATACGTAACGAGTGAGCAAATGGAATACCACAGACTAATACAAGAATGCCTAAATGCATGTCATACCTTCCCACCGTGAGACAGATGCAGTTCCGAGGGGAGAAACGAGAACAGAAGCCGAGAGCAGAACCGTGTTAAGCGAGAAGGCCCTACGATAAGGGACGGACACCCACGTCGCCAGCTAACCGCTAGGAGCACACCACCAGCAAGTTTTAGCGTGAGACTTTTTCGCGTCTCTGTTACGTTGCAAACTTTAAAAACATTGCCCCACCACGAAAAGTATAACGTTTCTCATTGGATAGACAGAATTTTTGTAAGCGGAGCTTAAGGTTAACATTGAGACCCTGATTGGTCAGATGAAAACACAGCCAGATAGTTTTTTTTAACCAACTTCGGTAAATTGTAGTAAGGAGAAGTTAGGAGAGAGTTGCTTCTGAGACGGCGAGGTGAGCGGAGCTGTGCTGCACGCCGCCCCCTGACGAACACCGACAAGGTAATGAACGCACGCGATGCCGCATAACAGCGCAAAAAGCTTCACTCAGAACTGCAGAAGTCTCATCTGTTACACCCCCTTTTTGCGTAATACTAGTGTCGATCGTCAATTAAAGCTCATGGTGTTCACATTTGCCACTTCAAGTAAAAATCTGAAACGCGATGATTTTTCTGTTATATAGCTATTGAGAAGCCACATCAGCCACTGTAATTTACGACAAGTTAGATAAGTAATTAAAGATAATTGAGGGTCACTGTAGACCATTTTGATAGTTTTCTCTTTTGTGAAACTTAATTTAAGCCTAGATTATAGATGTGATATGGCATAGGTCATCCTTCGATCCATTGTATAACTTGGAAACCCCATTCATGGAATATTCGTTCACATTTTTGTTGAATGCAGTTGGTTTTTACCATCCTGTATTAAAACATTTCCTTTTATCAATAGTGCAATTTATAAACAATGTTTTGTGAGTAGAATAAAATTTCTGATGGTAAACTTAACTGCTTTTTCGTCGTTATTTTACCAGCTAACTAAAAGTAGGAAATCCTTGAACCCCTTCCACTAAATTTAGTTAGTATTAAGATTCTTTTACAGGGAGTGCACTGGAGCTGACGCTGAAATCATTAAGTATTTGATTATATCATCGCTAGTCTCCCTGAACGCTTCTAAATTCTACATGCCATGTGTGGTCTGACGTCTCCTTACCAGCAACAGGTCCTAGGTTCAAAATAGTCAATTCCCTAAAAAAACACGCTCGGAGCGTCGTTGCGCGAAAGTGGTAGGGAGACACGAAATAGAACAAACAGACACCACGCAGAATGTTAGAAGTTACGCTAAAATGCACAATTAAAATACCCAAAAATGAAAAGGGTCGGTAAAGAGCAATCAGAAAGAAGAACGTAATTAAAACAGTTCCCTAACTTAAGAGGATAAAGCACTCCACACTGGCTGATCAATTCCTGTCGTTAAACCGGATATCTCGCGTTTCCGCTTCAATTATGTCAGACAATCACGAATTATTTAACTACAGGTGCACGAAAAAAGCAGGAGATACAGAGATGATCGCAGTTCTGAGTGTAAACTGAATAACAACTGGTGGCGTAGCTCAAGTGCGCATATTACCTTTCGTTGGCGGTGGAAGTGGCGGCTGTCGGCACGAGCTGTGAACCTGAGAATCTATTCTTAATCTCTCTCGACTGTTAAACACCAGTCTAATACATTTCTTACATCTTCGGTGAAGCCGAGGCTCCCAGTTGTTCCCTACCTAACTGACATGGTACACGCTATTTGGCTGGAACTGCGCGTACGTCGTTGGCCTCAAATCACTCGCAAGCGCTAACTGTCAGTGCTCGGTGTGATTCTTCATACTAGGAGATTTTGAAGTTTATCGTCTCAGCACGGCGCGTGTCGCTTTTCTTAAATACTCGGCGATTTTTTGCTAAAGAAAGAGGGAATTTTTTGTCTTCAATTTGCCTACATCAAAGCTGGTCGCAATGAAGTTTGTTTCTGGCCAATCAGAACGTTTGTACTTGTTATAAATTCACTCACAAAAGGTTTTGTCTCCTATCACAGGCGTCGTTTCTTTCGGAGGGCAGAGTTCTGCTACCTAATACTGAGATAAACAGCTTTTTATTTAATGCGAATTTTAATACATGTGGCTACAGTGAGTCACCAATGCTCTGTGTTAGCCAGTCGTATTCCTGTAGAAAGGCTTTCTGAAGGGTCGAATCGCGTGACTGTAGCACAGTGAAAGACACAGTTTGCGTCTGTGAGCGATACATGGCAGGCTAAGTACATTTCCGAAAGCGGGAATGTCTTATCCATTAAAAGTTGTCAGGTGCGAGCTATTTTAGACCGGTGTGGGGATCCTAACACTTCATAAGTCTCACGATTCAGCAATGTAACAGAGACATTCGTGTCTAACTGAAATTCGCAATTTTTCCGCTAAGATGCAAATGAACAAGAAGTTTGTTGGACTGGCGTAGCACTGAAAAAACTGCTTGATTGCTAGTTTTGCTAATTCCTGCAGTAGGCTTTGAATACACTGCATTGATTACATGGGCGTTGTGACTAGATTTTTGTCAGTGGGCAGAATTCTTCTTATTATTCCATTGCAAACATACTGATTGTATGTGGCACAATCGTAACAATGTGCTTGTCTGGACTGGCAATCTTGACGTTTGTGGCGTGAATAGCACTGAGGACTTGACTTAATTCTACTCATTGATGTAGCCACCTGTTTAGAGAAATGTTTACTTGACGTGGTGTCTGTGTGCTGTTGCTGCCTGCTGGGCCAGTCGTGAGCAAGAGGTGACTCAACCCAACGAACTGGTGGCTGCTCAAATTTATTGGCCGCTATGGCACCTGAATCATAATGATAGAGGATTTGAACTACATACTGAAATGATGGATCTGACTGCTTCAAAGTCTGTTCTCTAAGGTTGACATCAGTTACACTGTGTACGATTGCATCACGCAACATAACATCTGAATACAAAGCACCACAAACACATTTGAATTTGTATTTCCTCGCCACATCCTGCAAATTTCTATATCACTCGCGATAAGTTTGCTCTGACCTTTTCTTGAAAAGAAAGAATTGTTACCGATCTGCCTTCATATTCATCTGCTGGTTATAATAGTTAATTAGAGAATCTACAAACTGATCATAGGAAATTACACTCAGAGTGGCGTTAGGAAACAATTTCGAAATGAGGAAAAAGATTGAAGTTCCTACCATTGGCAAATTTAATGCAGTTTCACAGTACCTGAAACGTTGTGAGCAATGATGTGGGCTTCGTACTGGTGCAACCACTTGACCCATTCATCTTCCCGTTCGCTAAACAGGCGAAAACGTGGTGTGGAACTCGGAGCTACATTTGTTGCCTGTTGCGCTACGTTTGTGACTGGGTTGGAGAGTAACTGCTGTACTGTGATTAGAAGTGTTGCAATTTGCTGCATATGAAACTGAAACATCTGTGTTAGCTGTGTTTCATCTATCGCTTGCAGCTGAAGTGTCAGTTCATGGGGCGGGAGAGGCGGGTTACTCATTTTAGAATAGGTAAATGTAGTAAAAAGACAATGCAAGAATAAAACTAAGCACATAAGCAAAGAAAATTTCTGCTACACCCGCCTAAAAACACGGAATAGAAAGAACACTACAAGAAACACTGTTACAACATGTAAACACACACCTGCAGGAAAAAGACAAGGTAGAATTAAGGCACCATCAAAACACAGAAGCCCATAACTAAACAAAACTGTGGCAGCTAGTGGCTCTGGGTGCGAAACGTGAACAGGTTTTCACATTGGTATTCGTTCACCTCATCGCCAATGTTTCGTCCAGCCTCGTCGTCAATCTTGTTGTGTCTACAAAGCCTACATACTCATTTCACTACACAAACAATCAAACACCTCATACTAATGAGTTTTATAACAATTACTCAAATACAATACTCTGGCAATAACAGAGACATTTTGCAATCGAAGGGCGACATACGAAATAATCAGTCCTTGCGGTGACTGCTGATCTCTAACTGACAAAAGTCCTTCCTGAAATGCTATCGAAGTACTTAACGCAGAAGCTGCTATCGAAATCGCTAATGTTGACGCTGGCGCTGCTATTCAACTGGCTAATCTTGAATCTGCTATTGAAATGGTCTGCCACCAGTCTGGTGTAGCGCGTATGTCTTCTTCTCATAGGGGCCAATGCTGTCGCGTTGTCGTCGTGGACGGAAGGTCCGTCAGCAAGCGATTGGCTGACCCCTTCTCACAACCTTCTCTGTTCTGTCGTTCCCATCTGGGGTGCTGGCACTTGACTTTAGGCTATAACTATTATCAGCACCACCATCATCATCAATTATTGCACATGAACAAGACATTTAGGTCCATGGCAGTAGGCAAAAATATACAGATACATAAATATAAAATATAACAAAATGATCAACACCTCCACGAATCATGTCTAAATGGAACTCTGAAAAATTTATGGGTACATACAGTTCCACTTGTTCATCATTCGAGGATGTGTTGGCATTGAGCGTCCATAAGCTCCTCCTCTATGACAACCATTTGCTTATGTTTTATTTTTATGTATTTACATATTTTTGTCTCCTGCTATGGGCCTAAGTGGCATGCTTATGTGCAATAAATGATGATGAGGACCTTATTTTTCTTTCTGATAATTAGCATCGCACGCATTAGTTCTAGTCAAATATCAGCAATGCTTTCAGTAAAAGCACCATTACTTCATTTCAGATGATAATATTTTTAAACACTTGTTGGAGCTTAGCCAGTTTAATATTTTCGTTATATATAAATTAATTACTTCAATTACATATGGATGATTAATAAACATTGAGTAATTGTTAACTTGAAATATAATTCAGTTTCTATCCCTGTTATTTTTAAAGGTACGTTTGGTACTGTGGCAATCAGTGGCGCTCGATGGTAGAAATTCACATTTGTTAGCTTCCGCAGTTCCTAAAATCATCAACATGAGGTAGTCCACAACATTCCTTAACAGAGGAAAAGTTAGTCAGCAATCAGTGCAAGTCAGGTAACAAAGATACAAAGCAAAGAACCATGTACGTAAATTTACCTTGATTTTTAATAATCCAGTAAATCAATTCCCAAAACATAACATAAATCGCTAAATCTCTGAGCGTCGCATACCCCTCCGATTTTCAAACATCAGGCAAGTGACACGTAGTTCGTGAGAACAGTCAGAACTGCGTCCTGCTCGTATCAGTGCCAATGCCGTTAAAAAAGTGCGGGTATGAAACCAAAATGTCGAAAGTCGTGACAGACAGATATACGAAATTCGATCCGCGATGTGATAAAAAATATTTCAAGTACCTTGTGCACTGCAAAGATTAATTTGAGAATGAAAAGCATTGACACTCGGGAAGAAAGTAAATTATGCTTTAGATATTATACGCTCTCTATTAAATATCTACTGGTAATACTAAAACAGCCAGTAATTCTCTTTCCAACAAATGATTAGTACCTTGATTCTAATTAAAAAGCTATGACTTGATAAAGTAGCCGTTGTTTTGGCGTTTTCATAGATTGTTGTATTTTTGATTTCTTATCTCTTGGTTTGTTTGTTAGCAGCGTAACCTACGGTAATGGAATGTTGTGTACTCTATCTGATCAAACGCGTCGGCTGTTAATGGACATCAATATGAGGTGCATCCACCCTTCGCCTTGATGACAATTTGGACTCTACTGGGGACATTTTCAGTGAGGTGTCTGTATGTCTGAGGAGGAATGGCTACCAACTCTTCCTCAAGAGCTGAAATCAGAGTAGATAGTGATGTCGGACGTTGGGGTCGGGAGTGAAGTCGTCACTCTGATTGAACCTAAAGTTATTCCATTGGGTTCAACCTCTGTAGGCCAGTCAGTTTGAGGACTGTTATTGTCCACAAATCATTTCTGACAGATGCTGCTTTATGACAGGGTGCACTGCCATGCTAACACAAAGAATCATTGCCTGTAAGCGTCTCCTCCTCTGTACGAAGTACAGGATGGTGTAAAGTGTGTCCATGTCCTACAGCATAGAGCGTTTTCTTAAGCGCAATAATGGAACCACGCCCTAGCCACGAAAGACAACAACTTGTTCAAATGGTCAAATGTGTGTGAAATCTTATGGGACTTAACTGCTAAGGTCATCAGTCCCTAAGCTTACACACTACTTAACCTAAATTATCCTAAGGACAAACACACACTCACCCGTGCCCGAGGGAGGACTTTAACCTCCGCCGGGACCAGCCGCACAGTCCATGACTGCCGCGCGCTCGGGACCACAACTTGTCTCTTGGTACTAGACATGACCGCAGGTAAGGTAATCCAGGTATTCGCCAATCCCGTATCATTCCATCAGATTGCCACAGGGGATATTGTAATGCCCAAATCAGTCTTAGCGTCGTTCAGTCGAGTTCCTGAAAGGGAACTGTGTCAGTGACGACATGAACCTCGTTGGTGTCAGAGAACGCGAACAGCAAGAAGGCGTCCAAGCCGAAAATGTTGCCAGCTGAGTGACTATCGACAGTTAAAAGCGTTATAAGAAGTGACTTTTTGAACTGATCACAGAGAGGAATCGAATTGTGACCCTATCCAACCAACGTACGCTACCAGTTCAGGAGAAAGCAAACGAGAGTACGTTCGTTGGTTTACCGAGGAAATAGTTGATCCTTTGTCCACCTAGAAACAATCGTCTTGACTTGCAGTTGAAGGTTAATAATCGACTTGGTTTCTGAAGGATCGCCCTAGGCAACAATCACTTGACGTTTTGGTTTCTGAAGTATCCCCTCGTGAACAATTGCTAGACTTTGGTGCACTGTCCTTTGATTTGTGTTGGGTATGGGATCATGAACTGACCACGGTGAGGAATAGAATTGTCATCATACGCTACCAAAATACGGGAGGATGCGGCCAGTTCAGATGAACGCAGACGAGCGTACGTTTGGTGTTTTACCGAGGAAATGTTGGACCCTGTGTCCACCTAGAAACAGTCGTCTTGATTCGCAGTTGAAGGTTAATTATGAACTTGGTTTCTGAAGGATCTCCATTGGGAACAATCGCTTGACGCTGATACACCGTCCTTTGATTTGTGTTGGATATGGGGTCTGACTGTTCCAACGGTTTGTGACGGACAGTTCAGTCCCACAACAGGCGCAGTGTACCCAGCGAGCCAGACTGTCTGCACGCAGGTGTTCAGCGAAGCTGTCCGGACGTACTGGGAGGCCACGCCGCCCACGGTGATTGTGGTTTTTCAGTGGCCACCGACACTTCGGAAAATGAAGAATCATGACGTCGTCGTATGGGACGGGTTACGGCTAGTCTGACCACTGGGGCACATTTCGGTATCTGAGCTACTGTTCCTTGTGGCCAACTGAAGAGGTGTTCACTTGCTGCCTCAACAATTTCTGTAGAGTGTGACATAATGAAAATGTGGTCCAAGGATGGGTTTACCAGTTTGATGGCTGCAGTGAGCCTATTAGTGCACTACGTCTCGAATCATGGTGTGTGCATATGTGGTTTTGCAAGGTGAGTCTGCAATAGTCGAATGGGAATGGCGACTGAGACCCTGCAGATCAGCCGTCCACAAGCGTTAGAACCGATCAGGTAGCTAGTCGTATTGATATACCTCGAAACGCGATGCCACCACTTTGAATCGTTGCGAATAGTAATTTGAAAGCAACGAACCATCTCTCGAAAGTTGATAGAGTGCTGTCTCTCGTCTCTAATGACCTCGTTGTCGACGGGACGTTAAACACTAACCACCACCACCACCACCAGTGCTGTCTCAGCTGCTACAAATACATGTCGCAATGCTCTTTGATAACATGAAAAGGTAGGAACGAAATCTGGCAGCGGTCCGCCTGGGCAACGACCACTGCCTGAATGGGCTGGTTACCATGATTCTACAATTAATCCTACAATTCTGACGGAGCTATACAGTTCGCCTCTGCTACAATTGTTGCTGGGGTCGAAATTGCTGTTGAAATCTGTTGAAATTGGTTCTGTAGGAGCAGTAGTTGCTGCTGCTGATTCGCGAGCTGCACTAGCTTTGTGTCCATCGGGCGCCACTAACCTTAGATCTCGTCGCCACTTATAGTGGCCGAGATATGGTGGAAAATCGAGAACGACTGAAACCCATTGTATCTGGACCGAATGGCCGTGAGTCATCAACAGGCCAAACTAAACAAACTAAGCTCCTTCCGAACAGGCCTTATAAGGGCCAACGGTGCCGACTGGCCGCCGTGTCATCCTCAGCTCACAGGCGTCACCGGATGCAGATATGGAAGGGCAAGTGGTCAAGACTCCGCTCTCCCTGTCGTATGTTAGTTTACGAGACCGGAGCCGCTACTTCTCAATCTAGTAGCTGCTCAGTTTGCCTCACTAGGTCTGAGTGCATTCCGCTTGCCAACAGCGCTCGGTAGACCCGATGGTCACCCATCCAAGTGCAAGTCCAGCCCGACAGCGCTTAATTCCGTGATCTGGCGGGAACCGGTATTATCACTGTGCCAAGGCCGTTGGAAAGAGAAAGCCAAAGATGTAGCAAATTAAAAGATCGATGAACGATGTGTAGTTACGATGTAAGAGTGCAGTGGAATCACGACTGAAGACTGAGCCGTTACGCTGCTACCTTTGAAGGGCGGCTGCAAGCACTATTAGACTAGCAAGATGGGCGTGGTTCCGAGGATAACTCTGCAACTGAGACGACAGCGCTACTGAGTTCCATGTCGACCGGCGGGCCGAGATATCAGATTTATACACTCCTGGAAATGGAAAAAGAACACATTGACACCGGTGTGTCAGACCCACCATACTTTCTCCGGACACTGCGAGAGGGCTGTACAAGCAATGATCACACGCACGGCACAGCGGACACACCAGGAACCGCGGTGTTGGCCGTCGAATGGCGCTAGCTGCGCAGCATTTGTGCACCGCCGCCGTCAGTGTCAGCCAGTTTGCCGTGGCATACGGAGCTCCATCGCAGTCTTTAACACTGGTAGCATGCCGCGACAGCGTGGACGTGAACCGTATGTGCAGTTGACGGACTTTGAGCGAGGGCGTATAGTGGGCATGCAGGAGGCCGGGTGGACGTACCGCCGAATTGCTCAACACGTGGGGCGTGAGGTCTCCACAGTACATCGATGTTGTCGCCAGTGGTCGTCAGAAGGTGCACGTGCCCGTCGACCTGGGACCGGACCGCAGCGACGCACGGATGCACGCCAAGACCGTAGGATCCTACGCAGTGCCGTAGGGGACCGCACCGCCACTTCCCAGCAAATTAGGGACACTGTTGCTCCTGGGGTATCGGCGAGGACCATTCGCAACCGTCTCCATGAAGCTGGGCTACGGTCCCGCACACCGTTAGGCCGTCTTCCGCTCACGCCCCAACATCGTGCAGCCCGCCTCCAGTGGTGTCGCGACAGGCGTGAATGGAGGGACGAATGGAGACGTGTCGTCTTCAGCGATGAGAGTCGCTTCTGCCTTGGTGCCAATGATGGTCGTATGCTTGTTTGGCGCCGTGCAGGTGAGCGCCACAATCAGGACTGCATACGACCGAGGCACACAGGGCCAACACCCGGCATCATGGTGTGGGGAGCGATCTCCTACACTGGCCGTACACCACTGGTGATCGTCGAGGGGACACTGAATAGTGCACGGTACATCCAAACCGTCATCCAACCCATCGTTCTACCATTCCTAGACCGGCAAGGGAACTTGCTGTACCAACAGGACAATGCACGTTCGCATGTATCCCGTGCCACCCAACGTGCTCTAGAAGGTGTAAGTCAACTACCCTGGCCAGCAAGATCTCCGGATCTGTCCCCCATTGAGCATGTTTGGGTCTGAATGAAGCGTCGTCTCACGTGGTCTGCACGTCCAGCACGAACGCTGGTCCAACTGAGGCGCCAGGTGGAAATGGCATGGCAAGCCGTTCCACAGGACTACATCCAGCATCTCTACGATCGTCTCCATAGGAGAATAGCAGCCTGCATTGCTGCGAAAGGTGGATATACACTGTACTAGTGCCGACATTGTGCATGCTCTGTTGCCTGTGTCTACGTGCCTGTGGTTCTATCAGTGTGATCATGTGATGTATCTGACCCCAGGAATGTGTCAATAAAGTTTCCACTTCCTGGGACAATGAATTCACGGTGTTCTTATTTCAATTTCCAGGAGTGTACTTTGCAAGCATCGTATGAGCTGGCAGCATCACTAAGGCAGAGCTGCTTTTAGCTACAATCTACCCTCTGTCAGTACTTAACGCAAACTGACTAGAGCAAAGGGCTGCGATGCCTACTTCTAACTTTATAGCAGACTGTGATGTCAGAGACATCTCCTTTCCTATTATACACAATTTTATATTTTTCGGTTCCCAAGTGTTCCTCGTGCGTAATTCATTTATAACCCCCCCTCTTCTTTACCAACGCTCTGCGTATTCTGACACAATGTTGCAGGAGGACTACTTTTTTTTCTCCCATCTTCGAGAATAAGGGACGAGTCCATTAGATTCCACTAAAACTGCGTCTTAATGTGAGTCTTTTACGGAGATATTCCAAGCTTTCAGGTCAGGATGACTTTAGTCTTCCAGAGCGCAGGGCGCCCATCAGATTGACAATAGTCGCATATTGTTTCCGCGCATCACATCGAACTCTAATGCGGCACTCTTTTAAAATTCAGTTGACTCTTAATCCAAATGGATGATGTATGTAGATGTCGTCTGCCCCAACCAACCAATTATAAACTAAACAAAGCACGTATTTAAGAGGTGGTCCACGATACACAATTCTCCTACTCTACCTAGTACATTACATGAAGCTGTCGTTTGGAAATGAGCGAGGTCAGTGAAAAAGCATGTAATTGCCACATGTTATGGTGATAATTCCCTTCGTAATAACGTGTGAATGATCTAATCTCGAAATTACCTACCGAGTATGTTTATAGGCTGAACAGCGTGCGCTAGCTGTGGTTCATCTTCCACGATTGGAGATTCTAACAATACCACCACTTGCAAAGTAGGTTAGAAATCAGATTAATAATGTTGCTCACGCAGCATATGTTTGCTTTATCGGGCAACAACAAAGTTATCGACTGTGGATGGTATCGCCAGTACGGAAATAATGAAGTCACTGTAAAAAAGTCATTAATTTTGGCACTTATCTTGAATGGATTCCCACGTAGATTTCGTCGAAGTTGTTATGGCTCATGTTGTTGCTTCTAGGGTGATTCCACTTTGACTGCTAGAAGGTCCAGATCTGTATTTTAGCAATATTTGAAGACCTAACAAATGCGTTTTCCAGGAAATTCTTAATGATCAAACAATCCCAGATCAGAACAATGGTATGGTAGAAATAATTTTTGACTTGGTGTTCACGATCCACATTTTTATTAAACTTCTTCTAAATTCACATATACTTCTTCTTAATTGTCACATCATCGAGAAAACAGTTTTGTTACAATCTTCATATATTTAATTTCCACTTTAACCAAAAACAAGACTTGACTGTTCTTTTACAAAGCGAAATAACAACTTAACTTCTGCAAAGTGAAACAAAGACTGCTCTGTGCGCATTCGCGCCAAAACGGTTACAAGTAACTCAGAGATTATGACAGTTTCACATAAATGAATACACACAAGAACCATATCACTGTAATGTACCGATACATCGAAGTACCCATACATTAATAAAACCAGATGTGAATATGTCACAAAAATATGTCTGTTACTTCGCAGAAAAGTAGTACGATATTACTGGTACCGAGAACTGGGGTTGGAATGCCGTAATGGTCACGTAAATAAAGAACCACTACAACATACAGTGCTTTTTCTTCCTACTGAACTTCGCTAAGAACAATATTTTACTTAATTTTCATCACACACTTGTCTGTAAATAGGAATTCGTGGGTTAAAATAGCATGAAGGAAAAAAACACGCATATTGTGTAATTCAGTGGCAGGTTGCAATTATTTAACGATGGAAATGGCCATGGTTTCAGCACGTGCTTCACCGTTCGCTATTTAATACTGAGTCTTTAGTCCCGACGAAATGACCTGAGAGATTGTGGTTTCGTAGCAGATGCTGAAAAGCTGTCACGAAAGCCAAAGTATTTGCTGTTTCAAGAGGAAACTTAACGGGAACTTATATCGCATACAGGGAAAGCTAAGAAACATTACCCATTAAGTCACAAATGCAGACGAAAGTGTGTGTTGAGGCGACTTGACAGACAGTCAGCGAAGACGACTGTCACGATAAATAAGAGCTTCGAAAGTTACTGCAGTACTGAATGTCGGTCTCACGAAGGGAGCTCCACAAGTAGGGAATTACAAGGCGAGTTGGAATTCCTAAACGACTCAGCAGTCATCTAATGCCCGTAACAGGAAAACGTTGTGCCGAAGCCATGAAATTGGTTTTATGGGGCAGTGGAAAGAATTCATTTGACCTGATGAGTCTTGTTACTCACTGTTCCCAACTTCTGGCCAAGATGTGAAACACGGCGGGGATTCGGTGATGATTTGGGCACCCGTACTGTGGTATTCCATGGGGTCCTTGTTCCTATACAGGTCGCATTGATTCCAACGTTCATGTCACTATTTTGGCTGATAAGGCCCATCTCGTGGATACAGTGTTTGTTTCCCAGTGGTGAAGCTGTGCTGAAAGACTACAGGGTCCCAATTCACAAGGCTCACATCATCCACAACTCGTATTGTGAGCACGAGGATGAATTGTTGCATCTTCCTTGCCACCAAAGTCATTAGATCACAGTATTATTGCACCTTCGTAGTTTACTTTGGAAAAAGGAGTGCGTGACCTGACCCCTATCCACCTTGACCGTCGATACTGAACTTGCCACTATTTTGCGGGGAGAATGGTATGAGACTCCATTGAAAACCATACATGACCAGCATTTATTCATTCAGAGACGACTAGAAGCTATTTTGAATGACAACGAATTTCCTACATCGCATCAAGTACAGTGAGAGAGGTGTACTGACCACATGCCCCTCCAGATACGTATCTTGTGACACCTATTACCTGACGATGACATGGCGGTCGGTGGGCACCATTGGGCCTTACGAGGCATGTTCGGACGGACTATTAGATATAGTAATACGGTGAGTTTAGGACGCTTCTCTACTTTTGTCCATCCCCTGTACGTATTTCAATTAACCTTAAGAAAATGAACCCAATTTTTGTTTTGGGGCGTTGAAAATTCTGCTGAAAATTCTGTGTTTACAAGAAATGCACACACTGCAGTTGCATTCGTCCGGTATTAGGATGCTACGTATTTGTTTCACAGTGGAAATTTTGTTGAAAGGAAGGTTCGCGAATAATATCTCGTAGCTACTGTCATTAGAGAGGGAACAATGATTAAGTCAGTTTGATTTGGATTATTAGTTGACCATTGGCATACAGTGGTTAACTTCGTACTTGAAGAAAACTGAGATAGCATTGAGGAACTAATAACAATGTTCTGTTAAGCGAGTAGATTGTATTCCTGTCTCGAGGAAGGTTTTTCACTGTTACAGGAGAGATGTAATAGTTGATATTTTTGTTCAGGCATTAATCATGTTAACATCTCTGTTCTCCGAATTGACTAAGACCTTCTCTCGTGACCTGTTTTTTCAGAAGTTAATTTGTGTTCCCGAGCCGTAGGTGTGGCAGTTGCAAAAAATAAAACACCAGAACGCAAGGTTTCAGCGGGAGTTGTTCACTGAAGCGATAAATTGCTGTCGGAACTTCTCGCTTCGTGCTCTGCGAAGCTACGATGCTCACTGGGGCGCCTGCAGTGAAGACGACAGGTGGAGAGATTTTCACGTGACTGGCCAAAGCACAGAGCAGAAAGCTGATTTCTGGCACGAAAGAGATATCATTCGGTTGTGAGTAAGTCGAGCCGTTTGTAGAGGAAACAAGGTCGACTTACAACCTGCAGACGTGGTAGAACTGTTTGAGTATTACTTTTTTCACTAGCTGGTACCCGTAGCGTTACTGCCGCAGGAGAATTAAATGTGGAAATATCGTTTGAAATTCGAAGTGTTATCTTGTTTAATTAGGAATGATGGAAAGAATGATATTTATCTTATTGCCGATAATGACTGTATTGACTGAAATAAACTTTGCATTACAAATACCTTCTTTAATCATCATCCAAGAAGAAGATATACTTGGAAAATGCCTGGTGACATTAACAGATACGAAATTGACTTCATATTAGTGAAGCAAAGATTTAAAAACCAAGTTAAGGACAGCAGATCATATCCAGGCTGTGATGTGGAAAGTGACCACATACTCGTTATGATGACGACTGAACTAAAGTTCAAGAACATTAAAAGAAGAAGTACATGTAAATGGGATTTGACAAACTTGAAAAACGAAAATACACTGAAGCACTATCAACTAGAAACAGACAAGAAAACAAATACACAGGGCTGCAATGACATCCAAAGCAGCTGGGAAAAAATAAAAACTGGTATTTTAGAAGCAGCAGAAAAAGTAATAGGAAAAGAAAGGACAGAGAAAAGGAAGGAATGGATCACTAATGACCTACTAAACATGATGGAAGAAAGAAGGAAATTAAAAAATTCTGTGAAGAAGGAAGACCAAGAGAAATACAAGAGTCTGAAAAACAGAATCAACAGAGAGGCAAAACAAGCAAGAGAAAAATACCTTGTTGATCTCTGTATTTCAGTTGAGGACAACATGAGCAAGGGAAATATCGACAAGGCCTATAAATGTGTGAGACATTGCTTTGGAGACAGAAGAAACAAGTGTAGGGCTGTGATGGATGAAAATGGCAATATGTTGGATGACGATGATGAAGTTGCAAGAAGATGGAAACAATATATAGGAAAACTGTACAGCGGACCAGACCAGGCCGAAAACATCATGGAAGAAGAAACAGAAGTAGATGCACACAACATAGGTGAACCTATATTAAAGGTAGAGTTTGAACTAGCTCTGAAAAAATTGAAAAACAACAAATCGCTTGGTATAGACAATATCCCAGCCGAACTTCTGAAATCTGGAGGAGCAAAACTGAATCAGGAGTTGTATAATCTTGTTTTCAACATGTACGAGCAGGGTAAAATTCCTACAGACTTTGAGAAAAACGTTATGATCCCCATTCCAAAGAAGGCAAATGCTACAAGATGTGAAAATTATAGGACACTCAGCCTAGTTACTCACGCCTCTAAAATATTAACCTCAATTATCCTAAAACGCATAGAACAAAAAGTCGAAGCTACACTCTCCGAAGACCAGTTTGGATTCCGGAAAGATAGAGGAACCAGAGAAGCAATATTTGCTCTAAAACTAATAATAGAGAAACGACTAGATAAGAACCTGAAAACGTACATAGCTTTCGTAGATGTAGAGAAAGCCTTTGATAATGTTAAGTGGGATAAGATGTTTGAGGTACTCAAAAAAGTAGGACTAGACCATAAAGATAGAAAAATGATATGGAACCTGTACAAAAACGAGACAGCAGTTATCCGTGGACGGACAAAACAAGAAGAGGTGCAGATAAGGAAAGGTGTCCGACAAGGTTGCGCACTATCCCCTGTTATCTTTAACGTATACATTGAAGAGGCGCTGAAAAAAGTAAGGGAAAATTCACAGACAGGTGTAGTAATTCATGGCCAAAGAATAGATATGATAAGATATGCCGATGATATAGCTGTCCTGGCTGAAAGTGAAGAAGATCTTGTAGTCCTACTGAATAGAATGGATAAAGTTATGGGTGAAGAATATAATATGAGAATTAATAAAGCAAAAACAAAAGTAATGGCATGCGACAAAGAAGATCAAGTGAAAGTCCAAGTTCATGTAGGCAATGAACTGCTTGAACAAGTTGATAAATTTACTTATCTGGGCTGTAATATTACCAGGGATGGAAGGGGCAAGGCAGAAGTGAGAAGTAGAATAGCTCAAGCAAAGGCTGCTTTTAACAAGAAGAAAAACATATTAACGTCTAAGAGCATCAGCCTTGAAACCAGGAAAAGATTTTTGAAATCATATGTGTGGAGTGTGGCATGCTATGGGTGTGAAACATGGACTCTCGGGACAGAGGAACAGCAGAAGCTAAATTCTTTTGAAATGTGGTGCTATAGACGCATGCTCAAAATAAAATGGATTGACAAGGTCACCAACGGAGTGGTTCTGGAAAGAGCAGGTGAGAAGAGAAGCTTCTGGAGTTTCATTGTTAAAAGAAGAGTGCAATTTACAGGCCATCTATTACGACATAAAGGACTCCTGAACACAATCATAGAGGGATATGTCGAGGGAAAAAGACCAAGAGGAAGACCACGACTGAGGTACATGGATCAAATCGTGAAAGATGTGGGATGTGACACCTATAAAGAAATGAAGAGAAAAGCTGAAAGACGCACAGAATGGAGACAAGCTGCCATTGTAGCTGTTGCAAACCAATCCTTGAATTGACCACTACAGAAGAAGAAGAAGACTGAAGTTGAATTTTTTGCAAAGGAGAACCATAAATGATATTAACTTTATTTTGTTGACTTTATTATTCAGTTGCCCTAGAATAGACAATATTCTTTTATTTTTCCATCTTGAGCAAACACAAATACACTGCTTGGTTTCCGACTCGTGAGCATGCAGCATACAACTGGCCATGTGGAAAACATGGATTTCTAGATTCATTCTGCCCACTTAATTGAATGATTGACTTGTGCTTTGTTCATGGTCATCGAGAATGCAACTCGAATGGGGAAAGGCAGTCGTTTTAGATCAAATGGCCTGTCGGTGGGAATGACAGGAATGCGCTGAATGAGTACCTCTCCTCCTTTCTACTTTCCATTAAAAACAGTTGCCTCCACGACATTCGGCATCAGTTTCTCCACACTAGTCTTACACAATCGGGGTAGATAAATGTTCAGCAGGAGAACAATTTGCACGCCGAGTCTGAGTGACAGTTTGTACGCTGTCACACAAGGATTGGTGGCAATTTACCGTTGAACTTCCTAAGTGCTTTGTTCTATGGACTCCACTATTACGCAGAAATTCATCGGAAGTTACATACATTTTCTGGTAGCATCGACTAGCACGTTTCCTTCCTTCACCAATGTTTAATAGCTGTTTTGAAAATGACGCTGCCGACGTATAAATATACGCGCATATTGGCCTTTGTTGTAAGTGTTTGCACATATCTCTAAAGATGTGATGCTCTGAGCCAAGCATTGAGCTCAGCAGCTGGTGTCGATGTGAGTATCTCTGAATGGTTGGTCTTAAGTCACCAGATAATGAAATGAGCCCCCCCCCCCCCTAGAGCACCCCCCCCCCCCCAAATGGTTGTGCATTTGGTCGTAGATCTTTAAGATTTCGATCAAGCGCTTCAGGCGATTTCTTATGGGCCATTGTGCATTCGTCCCACTCAACGATCTTGCAAAGATTCAAACCTTTAACCATACCAGATCTTTTTGAAATGTTACTTGTTGGAACTTCCGAGAAATGCATATACAGTGGCAATTTGAGCGCCGAATGCGCTTTGCATCCATCGTCTAAGAATGTAGCCGCAATACCTGACGCAGCAAGAGCCAAAGCAATTCAATTTTGAGATCGAATCTGAGCAAATACCAAACTGAAGAGCAACGTTTTCCCAGTGCCGCCAGGCGCATCAAGGAAGAACAGAACAACTCTGCCATTTGGCACGGCATTTGCAGTTGTGCCGTAGGCCAGTTTTTGTTCCGCCACCGAAAGTTATTCGTTTTCCTCAACAAATGCATTCAAATAATTATATCGCGATCATAAAGGTCAAGTGCAGGAAGATCTGGCGCAGTCATGCCAAGGTGAATGAGTTCTTTTTTGTTGGTCGTTAAGCGTATCTCCTCCATTTCGATCAAGTCTTCATTGAAAATATTGTCCGAAAAATCGAAGGAACTGTCACTGCTAACGGTACGAGCACTGTGCAGAATGTATTCGCTCAAATTCTCTCTGAATTTTTCCTACAAATCTTTCGGATTGGATGACGAATAAGTGGTCACAATGATGGCGAATAATGTTTGAGTTTGTCGCGGACGACACGCACGCCACCTACTGTAAGTTAATTGCACTATTGCACTACGACTATAACCTTCGCACAAGTGCAAGCAATAAATTTACGAAGTTTTCTCGCAATCGCGCGAACGGTATGACGGCTCATAAAATAGAAACAAACATTGATTTTTATATACTGGAAGATATACGTAGTGTCTACGATTATATTGTATATATTCAAACAGTTTCACAGTGACTTTGTTTTAAAAGGCTTGCTACCTCATAACCAATATTATCAGAATATATTTAGTGAGAAAATATGTCCAGCTGGTAACGTTTTCCAGAAATTCTGGAAAAATAATGAGAGCATGAGAGAATTTATACGGTACTGTAATGTGTTCACTGTAATTATATACATGTACCAATGCAAACACTTTCACATAGGGTAGGGTAGTATAAAGTGCCCACTCTGAGGGAAATTGAATTTTCACCAAATTACTTTTTATTGATAGCTTTTTGCTTACGGTGGTTGAATGTGCTATTAGGCGGTATCACACGGAATTTTCAGAAATGCAAAAAAAAAAAAAGAATGGGATCTACATTGCTTTGTCTGATGCCTTACATAGTGCACATTTTTCTAAGCCAGAGGGGTAAGGTGGCCTGTACACATATATACACTCCGACATTGTACAGCAACCTTCTTTCGGCTGAAGTAACGCCTGTAGTTTGGCGTCCTTCTTTAAGTGCCAAAACTTAGCTGTTCTTGGACTGAACTGCCAACTCTTTCACCCACATTATCGATATGATGACATCATGAAATTGTTTTTATTGCACTGTTTTTAAGGATAGAAAGACACGTGTCAGCGTTGACCTTGTGAAAGGGGTGACGTCTCGACAGCGAGATAGGCTTTCTATGACTAATATTGGAGTGCTGCCATCTTCGAATCTTTGTTACAACAATGCGATATTTTTCTCTGCCAAATGGAATGCTAATCTGTAAAATCGCTCTTCCTTTTCGAAAACATAGGCAAGGATGTGCTTGTCCCTGTTCTCTTTTGAAGACACTCCATAAGCTTCTCATCATCTTCTTACCAGCCATTTTTCCTAGAATTCTACTTCTCAGCGTATTAAGTGGACCATGAAATAGCTTTGTTGCTGTGGAAGAAGGCATTTTATTGTTCTTTACTGCTTCAATCACGTTTGCCATCGCAAGTGTCTCCCTCATTTCCTGATTTATTTTATGGGCACCTTGATGGCCTGGTATCTGAAACAGTACCAAACCGCTGCAACAGACAAGTATAAGAGAACGGGGACAGTTTTAAGCAATAATAGTTAACATATTTTAAAAAAGTAATTATAGACGGAGAGAACGACGGATGGTACCTTAGAATACATAAAAAGCGTTTAGAAGTCAAACTTGTCTGTAGTATTATGTGTGATATATAGATGTAACTGGGAGCAAACAGACTAAAAATGAACTGTTCTGAAAAGTAGCCAGTTTGGCCTTTTATCCGTCGAATACGTCTAGTATGGCCACTTCTCCCAATCTCCCAATAGGACGCCGTATCGGCAATAGTAGTCCACATGTGAAACTACTAAAGTGAAACACATAACAAGGAACTTCATTTGTATGCTAGAAGACATTGCCCGAACATCTATATTGTAAAAAAGTCTAACTCTACTTTTAAGTGGACAACAGAAATTGCACAAATGGCTTACCCTGTCCTCCAAACGATTGAAAGTCATAAGAGTTTTTCTTAAAAGATAACGAAACAAGATTCTGCTGTCGGCTGGCAGCAGCACTGTTCCGGGCAAATAATGTGGAATGGCCACTTTTCCCACCCTCGCCACTTTACTTCACCTGCGTATGTATGAAATTATAACTACCTCTGTTTAATGTACTCTCCGAAAGGCTGAAGTACTTAGTGCCTCTGATAGAACGGTGATGTTCCACTAAGGACGAACGAAATTAGTTTGAGGCTACATTCAGGACATTAGTTAGTGAAATTTCAGGACATTAGTTAGTGAAATTTAACTTCAGCAGAAACCCCAAAATACATGTAAATAATAAGTAAATCTCAAACTCCCGAGTTAATATAGGTTTGTAGAAACATTCTCAGTCACACTAGTCAAAGAACACTGTATTCGTTCCTTATAAGCAACTGTAAAATTTGAGTGTAGTAACCTTAGCAAAAAATGAAGAAAAGGGGCGGCTTATGTAAATTAAGATTGGCTCGGAAGATGCAAAACCGTACCAGAATGCTAAAATTACAACTTCCGTGGTTTACAGGCAACTACAGTGTGCCAAGTGGTGGGAGAGTAGTCAGCTAATAAATGGAAGAATGCACATCTCATTTTAAAAATATAAATATTTTGTGAAACAAAATGCATTTTCGTAAAATTGGCTTAAAATATCAAACATGTTAAAAGTCGTATCATTTGCTGCTACTTAAACACATCAAAAAAAGTTTTGCATCAAGCCGGTTCCCAGAACTCCTGAAGTTACACGTTGACTGTGGATGTTGTATCACAGACACAGTCCTTTTGACTGTTCAGAGATGTCACTGAATCCGCCCAAAGATGTAAACAACCACAGCCGATCAGTTCCAGTCATTCCACCAGGAAGGAGAAAAACGGCTCGTGTTGTCTGTAGTTTAATCACGCTTAGACGGTCAATACCGCGGTTCGATCGCGTCCGCATCGTTACTTTGTGCCAGAAAGGGCTCTCAACAAGGGAAGTGTCCAGGCATCTCGGAGTGAACCAAAGCGACGTGGTTCGGACATGGAGGAGATACAGAGAGACATGCCACGCTCAGGCCGCCCAAGAGCTACTACTGCAGTGACGGAGGAATCTTGACAGCAACGCCACCATGTCGAATACTGCTTTTCGTGCAGTCACAGGACGTCGTGTTACGACTCAAACTGTGCGCAATAGGCTGTATGATGCGCAACTTCACTCCCGACGTCCATGGGGAGGTCCATCTTTGTAACCACGATACCATGCAGCATGGACATGCCGAATGGACCGCTCAGGATTGGTATCACGTTCTCTTCACCAATGAGTGTCGCATATGCTTTCAACCAGACAATCGTCGAAGACGTGTTTGGAGGCCACCCGGTCAGGCTGAACGCCTTAGACATACTGTCTAGCGAGTGCAGCAAGGTGGGGGGTCCCTGCTGTTTTGGTGTGGCAATATGCAGGGCCCACGTATTCCGCTAGTGGTCATGGAAGGCGTCGTTACGGCTGTACGATACGTGAATGCCATCCTCCGACCGATAGTGCAGTCATATCGGCAGCATATTGATGAGGCATTCGTCTTCATAAACGACAAATCGCACCCCAATCGTACACATCTAGTGAATGACTTCTTCAGGATAACGACATAGCTCGACTAGAGTGACCAGCATATTCTCCAGACATGAACCCTATCGAGCATGTCTGGGATAGACTGAAAAGGGCTGTTTATGGACGATGTGACCCACCAACCACTCTGAAGGACCTATGCCGAGTTGCCGTTGAGGGGTGGGACAACAGTGGTTCAAAATGGTTCAAATGGCTCTGAGCACTTAACTTCTGAGTTCATTAGTCTCCTAGAACTCAGAACTACTTAAACCTAACTAACCTAAGGACATCACACACATCCATGCCCTAGGCAGGATTCGAACCTGCGACCGGGACAACAGTGCCTTGATGAACTTGTTGACAGTATGCCACGACGAATACAAGCAAGCTTCAGTGCAAGAGGACGTGCTAATGGGTATTACAGATACCGGTGTGTACAGCAGTCTGAACCACCACCTCTGAAGGTCTCTCTGTATGGTGATACATCATGAAATGTGTGGTTTCCATGAGCAATAAAAAGGGAGGAAGTGATGTTTATGTTGATCTCTGTTCCAATTTTCTGTACAGGTTCCGGAACTCTCGGAATCGAGGTGATGCAAAGCTTTTTCTGATGTGTGTATAATAGCACAGTAAAAGTGGGTTTATAAACACAAGTTACTGAAGATCCGCTAGGTAAACTTAAATAATGATTGCACTTTTCTGATTTAAGAGGAACCCACTCACATTGCGACACAAATGGAGAGAGAGTCGTTAATGATGGATTGTGTATCTTATTCCACTGACGTTGTGCGGACTGTGCAACTGTGGGACTGTGAAACCAGATTTCGAATTTCGTGGAGAGAAAAAGATATGTTATCCTCAAATTCAGATAATGAAAAAAACATGAGGTTCTATTACGGAGTAGCCAATAAAAAATCAAGAACGTGACAAATTGAGCTCTTATCTGATGTATATAGAATGTTGTTTGGTAATGATGACATTAAAAATTTATGTCTTATGATATGAGCAATCGAATCAATTCGTCATTTTTTGCAAAGGTAAGTGAAAGTCAGTGGTAAGTGAAGCAATAATTGGAAGAGGTTATCCTAGGACTGAGGAATGAAACTCTAGTTCTCAAAACGAGCGGAGGAGTGGACGAAGTTAAGGACACTTTCTTGCCCTTGGAGTGGGAAAATGCTCCTAAAGGTGGAAGAATGAGCAATGATCAACTGCATGTGGATGGAGGAGGCCATGGAAACTACTACGTGGAAGACACATAACGTGTATCTACAGGAAATTTGGCCTGTAATTGGAAACATGTCATGACGATCTCTCCATTAGCAAAATATTCCGAAAAAGACATTCATAACCCCAGGAGGTGAATGCGAAGTGGGAGATGACCGAGAAAATATTGAATAATTAACGAAAGGATAACGTTCTACGAACGTAGAAGTGTGGAATGACAGAAGCGTGAACGTGGTAGGGAAGCTAGAAAATTTGAAAATGGAAATGCAGAGGCTCAAACTTGATATAATAGGAATCAGTGAAGTGAAATGGGAAGAAAACAAGGATTTTTGGTCACATGAGTATACAGTAACATCAACAACAGCAGAAAATCGTGTAACGGGAGTAGGATTTGTTACGAATAGGAAGGTTGTTTCAGATGGCTCTAAGCCCTATGGGACTTAACATCTGAGGTCTTCAGTCCCCTAGACTTAGAACTACTTAAACCTAAGTAACCTATGGACATCACACACATTCATGCCTGAAGCAGGATTCGAACCTGCGAATAGGAAGGTAGGGCAGAGAGTGTGTTGCTGTGATCAATGATAGGGCTGTTCTTATCAGAATCGACAACAAACCAAGATGAAGAGACAAAGTGTACGAGGATACTGAAAGGGTAAAACATTACAAAAGGTAGAGGAAAATCTATTAGTCATGGCGGACTGGAAAGCAGTTGTAGGGGAAGGAGCAGAAGAAATGGTTACAGGAGAATATGGGCTTCGGACAAGGAATGTGAGAGGAGAAAGAAAGATTGAGTTCTGTAAAAAATTAGTAATAGCGAATACTCTGTTCCAGAACCAAACAGGGGAATGTATATCTAGAAAAGGCCGGAGAAAAGGAGAAGATTTCAGTTATATTACATCATGGTCAGAAAGAGATACAGAAACCAGGTGCTAGATCACAATGTGTCAGATCACAGTGTAGTAATGATGAAGAGTAGGCTGAAGATTAAGAGTTTCGTCAGAAACAATCAATAAGCAAAGAATTGGGATACGGAAGTACTAATGAATGACGCGATACGCTTGAAGTCCTCTAAGGCTATAGATACAGCAATAAGGAATTGCTCAGTAGGTGGTACAGTTCACGTGGAATGAACATCTCTAAATTGGACAATCACAGAAGTTGGCAAGAGAAACATAGGTACAAAGAAGACAACTACGAAAGATCCACGGGTAACAGAAGAAATACTTCAGTTGATCGATGAAAGAAGGAAGCACAAAAATGTTCAGGGAAATTCAGAAATACAGAAATAAAAATCGCTGAGGAATGAAATCGATAAGCAGTGCAGGGAAACAAAGACGAAATGGCTCCATGAAAAATGTGAAGAAACTGGAAAAGACATTATGTCACAATTACCGACTCAGCATACAGAAAAGTCAAAACAATCTTCGGTGAAATTAAAAGCAAGGGTGGTAACATTAAGAGTGCAACAGGAATTCCACTGTTAAATGCAGAGGAAGCAGCAGATAAGTGGAGGAGTACATTGAGGGCTTCTGTGAGGGGAAAGAGAAGAAGAATCAGGAGTCGATTTAGAAGAGATAGGGAATCCAGTATTAGTATCAGGATTAAGAAGAGTATTCGAGCACTTAAGATGAAATAAGACAGAAGGGATAGATAACATTTCTGGTAAATTTCTAAAATCGTTGGGGAAAGTGGTTACAAAACGACTATTCACGTTGTTGAGTAAAATGTTTGAGTCTGGCGACATAACAACTGACTTTCGGAGAAATATCATCCACACAATTACGAATAGCTGACAAGTGCGAGAATTATAGCAAAATCAGGCTAACGGCCGATCCATCAAAGTTGCTGAGAAGAACTATATACAGAAGAATGGAAAAGAAAACTGAGGTTGTGTTAGATGACGATCAGTTTGGCTTTAGGAAAGGTGAAGGCACCAGAGGCAATTCTGACGTTGCCGTTGATAACGGAAGCAAGACTAAAGAAAAATCAAGAGTTTCATAGGATTGGGGGACTTGGAAAAAACGTTCGACGATGTAAAATGGTATAAGATATTCGAAATTTTTAGACAAATCGGAGTAAGCTAATAGGTGTAAGGTCCAGGGAGGGGCGGGTAATATACAGTATCTAAAAGAGTCAAGAATGAATGATGACGGTGGACGAAGTGCTCTTTCGCCCCTTGTATTCTAAATGTTCACCGAAGAAGCAATGAAGGAAATAAAAGGAAGTTTCCGGAGTGGAACTAAAATTCAGTGTGAAAGTATATCAATGATACGATTCGCTGATAACACTTTTATCCTGAGTGAAAGTGAAGAAGAAGTACATTATCAGCTGAATGGGATGGTCAGTCTAATGAGTAAAGAATATGGATTGAGAGTAAAACGAAGAGAAACGAAAGTAATGAGAAGTAACAAAAGTAGAGAACAGAGAGGAACTTAACATCGGGATTGAGGGTCACGAAGTAGATTAAGTTAAGGAACTGCACTACCTAGGCAGCAAAATAACTAACGATGGATGGAGCGAGGAGGACATCAAAAGCGGACTAGCACTGGCAAAAAGGACTTTCCTGACCAAAAGAAGTCTACTAGTATCACACACAGGCCTTAATTTGAGGAAAAAATTTCTGAGAACGTATGTCTGGAGCACAGCTTTCTATGGTAGTGAAACATGGACCGTGGAAAAACTGGAACAAATCGGTATCGAAGCATTTGAGATGTGGTGCTACAGACGAATACTGAAAATTAGGTTGACTGATAACGTACCGAATGAGGAGGTTCTGCGGAGAATCGGAGAGGAAAGCAAGACGCTGAAAACACTGACAAGTAGAAGGGACAGGATGATAGAACATCTGTTAAGACATCAGGGAAAGACTTCCATCGTACTGGACGGGGCTGTAGAGGGCAAAAACTGTAGAGGAAGACAGAGATTGGGATACATCCAGCAAATATTGAGGGCGTAGGTTGCAGGTGCTACTCTGCTATGGAAAGGTTGGCACGGGACAGGAATTTGTGGCTGGCCGTATCAAACCAGTCAGAAGACTGATGACTGAAAGAAAGAGTCTGTAACCTGACTCTGGCCTGAGAAATGTCAGAGAAGTGAAAGCGAAATAAAATCCATCTTAACCAAATAATTTTTCAGCTGAAGTATGAGAAGAATGAGTTTTCAGGCTACTTTAAAACAGAAGGTGTTATCTCAGTCTCCAGAGACATCACCTACTTAAAGGATTTTTTTTCTCAAGAAGCCAGTGCTTAGATACGCGGGCGAAGGGGTACCCAGCGAGTAGATGGATAGCCACCAGCGGTCTGCAAGCGTCCCGCCCTCCCCCACCTCCCCGGCTCTCCATAAAAAAGATATCACACCAAACCGAATCTCCATCCTGCGCTGCCAGACAGACGAATTAGTACATTCATTAATTTATTCACAGACATTTTTTGTAAGAATTCATGAAGTTCGGAATGCTTAACCGGAACTGTTGTATATCTAGAGTTAATCACAGCAGAAAGCCAACGGTCTAGGCACAGTAGTAACGCCGGTTCCCTTCAGGTCGCTGATGTTAAACGCTCTCTCGCTGGGCTAGCACTTGGATGCGTGACCGTCCGATCAGCCGAACACTGTTGGAAAGCGGGGTGCACTCAGTCCTTTTGAGGCACGCTGAGGAGCTACTTCACTGAAAAATAGGTGACCCGGTCTCGTAAACTGGCACACGGCCGGGAGAGCTGTATGCTGATCTCATGCTCCTCCATATCTGCATCCAGTGACGCTTGTGGGATCAGAATGACACGGCGGCCGGTCAGTGCCTTTGGGCATTCATGGCCTGTTCGGGCGGAGTTTAGCTTTTAATGAGATCTGAAGATGGAAATCAAATGGTGTAACCCGTATTGTGAACACTGTAATCTTTAAGCGGCCTTGGGCGTAAAAGAAATATTATTTATTGACTATCTCCTTTCCGTTTGAAGACAGAATGAACATTACTAGGAAAAGAACACCCCGTCCCCAGCCCATCCGGATCGCTAGAGTCCTGCTTGTGAAAGTGACTCGAAAGCCATCTATGTAGCGAACGTGTAACTTACAGTGCTTGAATACATTGGATAAAAACGATCCCAAAACGCAAGTTTTCGTTGTGCACTTCTTGCAAGGACAGAGAGTAGTTGTCAAAAGTTCGGACATTGCCGGCTAGTGCAGAGCGATATGTTAAAAGAGGACAGATTAACGGACCCGGAAACGGCAATCTTGTAAGTATGTTTATCGCACCACAGCAGGCGAAGACGCTAGCAAAGTGCAGCGACAGCGTACAAGTAATAAGCACCACCCCAGCAGTTAGGGGCGTTGCCAGCGACGTTGGAAGAGTTCGCGGCGTGCGGAGACGCGGCACGGTTGCTGGTGATGGCGCCGCCGAATTACGTCTGGGACCTGGGGACGGAGGCGGCGTCGCTAACTCCGCCCGAGAACAATGCACTGTGGCTCTCTGTGGGCCCGACACACTGACATCTCTCGTCGAGTAAGACACCAGCTAGTTTACCCGTGGGTACTGAACAGCTCACAGTTCGGCTAGACGTGACCTCCTAATAAGCTCACCTACTACCGCATATTTTGAGGAAGGAAAAAAAAACTTGGCGAATCAGACTATCAGACTTATCTCTTTGTCTCAGTACAAACTGGTTGAAACACTGAAGTGTTTTATAACAAACAGTGCACACAATACAAGTGGCAAGGCAAAATTCACACCAAAAAATTTTCCATCGTTTAAACGATAATGGTACTTAAGGTACGTTTAACAGTACTTCTTTAATGGTGTCTGCGTTGACATTGAAACTGGAACTTTCCGCGTAGAACATCATATACCAATGTCACTGTTGCTGTCTCCTACCTAATTTCCTCCATTCCCATTGCAATTTGATGTCAGTTTCTTTGAACTTGAATATTAGATGCGTATATCGAGTAACTAATGAGGAGATACGAAATCGATCTGGGGAAAAAATAAAAGTATCTTGCCTAAGTGAAACGATCATGTTATAGTAAATTTTCTGACGCATAAAGGAATTGTTAATTAGATAATGGAGGAAAGCGCTGGGATGTCAAAATTCTGTAGAGAGACCAAGGGACAAGTACAGTAGACCAAATGGTTGAAGAGTACAGTAGCTATTTCGAAACGACGAGGCTTGATGGACTATTATGGATACCTGCATCAAACTTATACAGGGTGTTACAAAAAGGTACGGCCAAACTTACAGGAAACATTCCTCACACACAAAGAAAGAAAATATGTAATGTGGACATGTGTCCGGAAACGCTTACTTTCCATGCCAGAGCTCATTTTATTACTTCTCTTCAAATCACATTAATCATGAAATGGAAACACACAGCAACAGAACGTACCAGAGAGACTTCAAACACTTCGTTACAGGAAATGTTCTAAAGTCCTCCGTTAGCGAGGATACATGAATCCACCCTCCGTCGCATTGAATCCCTGATGCGCTGATGCAGCCCTGGAGAATGGCGTATTGTATCACAACCGTCCACAATACGAGCACTAAGATTCTCTACATTTGGTACCGGGGTTGCGTAGACAAGAGCTTTCAAATGCCCCCATAAATGAAAGTCAAGAGGGTTGAGGTCAGGAGAGCGTGGAGACTATGGAATTGGTCCGCCTCTACCGATCCATCGGTCACCGAATCTGTTGTTGAGAAGCGTACGAACACTTCGACTGTAATGTGCAGGAGCCCCATCGTGCATGAACCGCATGTTGTGTAAAGGCACATGTTCTAGCAGCACAGGTAGAGTATCCCGTATGAAATCATGATAACATGCTCCATTGAGCGTAGGTTGAAGAACATGGGGCCCAATCAAGACATTACCAACAATACCTGCCCAAACGTTCACAGAAAATCTGTGTTGATGACGTGATTGCGCAATTGCGTGCGGATTCTCGTGAGCCCACACATGTAGATTGTGAAAGTTTACAATTTGATCACGTTGGAATGAAGCCTCGTCCGTAAAGAGAACATTTGCACTGAAATGAGGATTGACACACTGTTGGATGAACCATTCGCAGAAGTTTACCCGTGGAGGCCAATCAGCTGCTCATAGTGCCTGCACACGCTGTACATGGTACGGAAACAACTGGTTCTCCCGTAGCACTCTCCATACAGTGACGTGGTCAACGTTAACTTGTACAGCAGCAACTTCCCTGACGCTGACATTAGGATTATCGTAAACTGCACGAAGAATTGCCTCGTCTATTGCAGGTGTCCTCGTCGTTCTAGGTCTTCGCCAGTCGCGAGTCGTAGGCTGCAATGTTCCGTGCTCCCTAAGACGCCGATCAATTGCTTCAAACGTCTTCCTGTCGGGACACCTTCGTTCTGGAAATCTGCCTCGATACAAACGTACCGCACCACGGCTATTTCCCCGTGCTAATCCATACATCAAATGGGCATCTGCCAACTCCGCATTTGTAAACATTGCACTGACTGCAAAAACCACGTTCGTGATGAACACTAACCTGTTGTAACACCCTATATATGTCCGAAATAACAGACGTCATTTTGGTCCAGTAGCCATTATGAAAAAAGACACAAAGGAATCACAGACACATTGGCTGCAATTGCGCATTGATTGAAATCAATAATAATACTTAAAAATTGTGCTGGAGCGGGATACGAATCCTAGTCCACTGACTCTTTATTTTTTTTTCTTTTTTTGCCACTAAGTCGTCCAAATACAGTAGTCACTGCAACTGCACGGACTGCCCTAGCATGCCTCCTGTTAGACCCAAATTCTCAATTTGTCCACACCCTACTAATGTGGTGCCCCTTGCGTATTATATATAAGGTCGGACAGCCAATGGTTTCGTCAGTGCATATGCACACGGGGCTCCAACTCTTAGAGGAATCGGTGGAATGTCACAAGTAATGTCGATAATCGGAAGGGGCACTACCTTAGTAGTGAGCGGATAAGTTGAGAATTTCAATCTGATAGGAGGCGTGCAGTTGTAACAACAACTGTGTTCGTTTCCTTGGATGGCTTAATGGTCATATCAACAGCCTAGTAAGCAGGAGACACGGGTTAGAGTCCCGGTCTGGTACAAATAGTCAACTTTTCCCACTTTTTTCTATCATTGCCCGCTCGCAGACAATGTCTGTGTTTCCTTTGTGTAAACATCAAAGTGCCTTTGGACTGAAGATAACGGCAACAACAACAGTTGAGTAAAGGAACTGATATGTGACCTGTGTTGTGATTACATTTCTCAGAGTCTGTTTAGTCTTTCAGATTTTATATTTATTGTTGAGCAACTAACTCATCGCGTTTATTTACTTCAGCTTCGGGTGAGGCCAGAGGTTAATTTAGGCATATCATATCCTGTTGTCCGCCTGTGTAGCTGAGTTGTCGGTGCGGCTGACTGTCATGTGGCTGAACTGGGTTCGATTCTTCGTACTGCCAGGGATTTTTACTTGGCGGGAGGATCGTTTCAGGGTGCCCTCAGTCTCATAAGGCCATCCAACTGATTGGTAGCGGTTCCAATATCAAGAAAGCCGACAAGACCGAGAGATACCGTCCATGAAACTAACTTGTGACGTCACACTAGTCGCCTTGTCCGCCACACTTCCCGAACGTTGGTTTCCATGAAGGGTCTCAGGAAATCAATGTCTCAACTAAAAGGTACCCACTAAAAGTCGTAGTTTCATGTTCATTGATAGCTTGCTAGAATTTAAACGTGGTATTAGGCATTACTAAACTCGTCTGAAACAGTTACTCGCTCCCTGTCGGAGACCGTTGTCTCCATTTGTAAGACATGCAGCGCCACGTGCTTTGAAGTACACGCGAAGACCTGCCTTTCTTGTGGGCCTCGATTGACAGAGAATAACAAAGCAGCCGGTGGGGCTAGACCGTGAAACTACACATGCCTTACGTATCCACTATTCCGCACCACTGTCGGGAAACTATAGTATAAGCGAAGGATTGCAAAATGGAACACGACGCGATCAGAACGTTTAGTAGCATGTTAAACGGTGGGAAGGTCGGTTTTACCTCTAAGACGTTTCCCATCAAACTGTGAGAGCACGAGGGTACAATACTGGTTTGAGGAAGATTATATTTAACTTCATCTCATTTGTTTGATACAGAGGGTGCCTCGAAAACATTCATCCCATTTCACAAGACATATTCTGTATATGGACAGAAATAGTATTATGGTGAACTACCGCAGAGGACTAATAAGATTAAGTCTTTTGTATAAGAGTCCACAGTCATTGTGAATTTCTTGAGAGAGTTCATATTCATTTTCGAGATTTGACGTGTCTCTCAGTTTTTCTCTGAAGATAACACACTTTTCTAAGTGAAGACTCTTTCATCTAACAATCAAACATTACTCATGGACTGGAAATGAAATGAGCGTTTGGCGTCATTGGCCGGGAATCTGCTTAGTGTATTCATTTCTTGGTCTCCCTCTACGATTTTTACCGACCACGCTGCCCTCCAATGCTAAATTTGTGATCCTTTGATGCCTCAGAACACGTCCTGCCAACCGATCCCTTCTTTTTGTCAAGTTGTGACACAAACTCCTCTTCCCCCCAATACTATTCAATACCGCCTCGTTAGTTATGTGATTTACCCATCTAATCTTCAGCACTCTTCTGTAGCACCACATTTCGAAAGCTTCTATTCTCTTTTTGTCCAAACTATTTATCGTCCATGTTTCACTTCCATACATGGCTACACTCCATACAAATCCTTTCAGAAACGACTTCCTGACACTTAAACCTATACTCGATGTTATCAAATATCACTTCTTCAGAAACGCTTTCCTTGCCATTGCCAGTTTACATTTTATATCCTCTCTACTTCGACCATCATCAGTTACTTTGCTCCACAAATAGCGAAACTCCTTTACTACTTTAAGTGTCTCATTTCCTAATCTAATTCCCTCAGCATCACCCAACTTAATTCGACTACATTCCATTATCCTCGTTTTGCTTTTGTTGATGTTCATCTTATATCCTCCTTTCAAGCCACTGTCCATTCCGTTCAACAGCTCTTCCAAGTCCTCTGCTATCTCTGACAGAATTACAATGTCATCGGCGAACCTCAAAGTTTTTATTACTTTTCCATGGATTTTAATACCTACTCCGAATTTTGTTTCCTTTACTGCTTGTTCAGTATACAGATTGAATAACATCGGGGAGAGGCTACAACCCAGTGTCACTCCCTTGTCAACCACTGCTTCTCTTTTATGCCCCTCTACTCTTATAACTGCCATCTGGTTTCTGTACAAATTGTAAATAGCCTTTCGCTCCCTGTATTTTACCCCTGACACCTTTAGAATTTGAAAGAGAGTATTCCAGTCAACACTGTCAAAAGCTTTCTATAAGTCTACTAATGCTAGAAACGTAGGTTCGCCTTTCCTTAATCTTTCTTCTAAGATAAGTCGTAAGGTCAGTATTGCCTCACGTGTTCCAACATTTCTAGGGAATCCTAACTGATCTTTCCCGAACTCCGACCGCCTTGGTGCAAGTCTTATTACATTCGACGCCACACTGGGCGACCTGCGCACCGGATGGGGATGAAATAATGTTGAGGACAACACCCAGTCCCTGAGCGAAGAAAATCCCCCAGCCAGTCAGGAATCCAACCCGGGTCCCTGGGACGGCAATCCGGCATGCCGACCACTCAGCTATCGGGGCGGATACTCATGGGCTAAAGTACTTTTGAGTGTCATCTCAGAGTGGACACAGCCTATTTCTCCTAACTACGTTTCAAAGCCGTCTGTTTGTGTTAAATTGGAACAGACTACGAAAGTATATTGACTGGGAGCAGTGAAACACAATTTAAAATACTGCAAACCATCCAACAGGAACGAGGTAAGGCGACTGCTGCTACGATGAAACACCTATCCGTTCGAAAGATTTTAATCGGCCTTTTTATTAGCAAGTCTGCCCAATTACTGGCAAGTGCAATCTTCGTTCTCCCTGTTAGTTCTCGTCGTAACATATAAATGTACGACGCCGTTATCATCATTCTGTTCTCGTAGTTGAAGCATGACGCTTTCCTACCTGTTGCGAAATTTAAATTGAATTTGTAGCTGTTCTTTCAATCCATTGTTTTATTTTACCCATAGCTGCAGATAACTACATTGTTATTTATTTTGTTTAATAATTACTTACCGATTTGATAGGTTTGGTATATATGACTCCCTTTGTATTTGACATTTTGTCATTTCAAGTAACAGAGACACACAAACTTTGTTCTTCCTCCTCTTATTAATATTGTTCCTACTTTTATTACCACTGTTCTTTTTTCTTTCTCGTGTAACATAAGGCTTGTGCCGAATTTGTTAGTAAATGAGAATTAATTTTGCTCGTAGCTTCATAGCGTTCATCAGTGTATAAAATAATTAATACTGCCAGAGCTTACCATTATGAACAAATAACCAGTTATGAAAATGAATGGAACAAATTCTTCTTCTGCCATCTATTCGTGGAGCACATCATTGAATTCATGGAAGTGCTGTGCCTTCTAGGATTCTGTTTTTTAAACCTTCAAATACAGAGACGAGTTTCGTCTCTATAAATTATCTTGCATTGTGGACACAGATTTTAGGCTGTCGGACACTATTAATGAGACATGTAGTTAACGTAAATCTTTGTTTCGCGAATACCTTAGCCTGATCTGCAGAGTGGAATGGCAGAGGATTAGATATCACAGTTCTAAAAGTGGTTCTTTATAGAAAATATGGGAAGGTTAAAACTTTGATCGTGCGTTTATGTTCAGAGAAAAACCTTTATCTACATCGCGTTCTTTTATCTGTTGTTGTTTGACGTTGTGGAAGTTTGCCATGTTCTTTTAGGAATAAATAGTTGAATCTTTGCAAAGTTTCGTCCTCTCGCCGTCTGAGAAATTTTCCATAGTCAGTACCATTCATAAAATGCCCATTTTATTACACTATCCGCCCATCCTCCAGAAACCCCTAGCTTGACACATTTGCACCTTTACTGTCGTGTCACCGCCAGACATCACACTTTCTCGGTGGTAGCTTTTAAATCGGCCGCGGTCCGTTAGTATACGTCGGACCCGCGTGTCGCCACTATCAGTGATTGCAGACCGAGCGCCGCCACACGGCAGGTCCAGTCTAGAGAGACTCAGTTGTACAGCCGACTTTGGTAGCGATGGTTCGCTGTCTACATACGCTCTCATTTGCAGAGACGACAGTTTAGCATAGCTTTTAAGCTACATCACTTGCTACGACCTAGCAAGACGCCATATTCAGTTACTATAATTACTTCAAGAATGTATTCTGAACAGATAATACTGTGAATCATGTACCGTCGAGAGCGACGTTCATCATTAATGGATTAAAGTTAAGTATCAAACTAATTACGTCCGCTTTCTGAATTCTCATTCCTTGTCATGTTCCAGACCTCACGTCAGTATGGTTCTTCACTATTCACGCTAGCCTGCTTGAGCTAAAACGCGTGCATTTCAGCCACCACTAGTAACACGGTGTTGGCTATTCTGCTAACACAAAATATACTGATAAATGTGCATCTCTCATCTATTCTACACGAGATCAGCAGATCTAGTGAAGTCAACAAATTTATAATATATCCATTTAAAGCGTGGGTATTGAGCGACTGACGTAAGTATTCATTACTTTTTCTGTCTTTCGTTGTTACGCCAACGATAAATGGGTTACTCGGCGTTCAAGGTATACTCAAACATATCCATCCTTCCGCCACTGCACATAAAGGAATATTTACAAGCTAACCTAATAGGAAGTAGTAACAGATAAGTCATGAAAGTAACTGCAGACTGTAGACAATTTATTGCCATTTCTAGAGATATTGTCTTCATTTTATTTCTTCTGACCAGTGGCAGTGAACTATGTCCTACACTGAAGCTCAGAGAGGCTATGAGATGTTCGCTGTCCGCATACGTCATACAAATAATGCAGTTAGTTTCATACCAATAATTGTTTCTAATCCAATAGTCTAAGTGCAGTTGTTAGCTGCCATTATGCTGTCAATGGCTGTCATTACCTACTCTCTGCTCAACGAGTCAGGGGTTTTCGACAAATATGAAACAATGGAAACTACACCTTGTACGAGAGTTAAGTATAAAGCAATCCTTTTTTTGTATTGTAGTGAACATGTCTTGTCTGTGTAAATAATGTCCTTTTTATGACACGGTACTAGAGTTCCGTTCTCGATCTGATAGCACCTTGTTTCGCGGACTGCGCCGTGTATTATCAATAATTTCTGGCCTCATTAGAGACCATTATGCATGCCAAACGGCGGCTGATTGTTCACGGATACCTTAATGTCTTTATAGCGTGATACGTCGCGTGCGACTTAATGGAGTCACCTTATCGTCAGACGACCAACAACGCGTGTGTGATAAGCGCTGTCGGCGAACGAGTCCCGCTGTTTATGCGGTCGTTTCATTAATTCTACTGGGGCATTCCGAAAATACTTAAACCGTCTCGTATAGTACGAGATAAAAGGCAATGAACGTACAGTTGTTTTATCCCATTTGCTCATTCCTATTGTTTACTGAGGGTGTCGTTGCTTGAATTTTCGAGTCATTGCAGGCGATGCGCAGTCGTTCACTGAGGGTCGAACGAAGGTTTATAATAATCTTCCCTCTTTCGAGTATCTTAAATTATATTTCACGCCATACGCTTGGAGTGCTATGCTATATTCTGTCATGAGTACAGTATTAGATTATGTAGTCGAGACTGGAAAACAGTTTGAAGAAAAGCATGATTAGCTCTGGTTACTTTACGAACCGTATTTTCCGTGGAATAGCCCTCTTTCTTCAGTGTCAACGGTGGAATATCATTAAGCATTCTCTCCGTAATTAAGTATTGGGTTCCACATTGTCTAACACACAGTACAGTACTTTTTTTTTTTGAGGAACTGTGGCAAAACATACGGAAGAAAAACATCAGACCAGAAACTTAGTACTTCGTAAATCTTGTTCTGTAGCTTTAAATTAGAAAGGTGAACCCACTGTAGAAAATATGGTGAGAGTAGCTTAGAAAATGTGTAATGATAAATGTAAAACCAAGAAGTTTTGTGAACAGTACAGATATTACTTCACCCTAACGTAAGTTTTTCATGATGTCACTCATGTCAACACCATATCAATTGAAAACAGAATTAAATGCTCCATGTAGTAAGTCATAAAATTATTAATACTTTTCTCACTAAGGTGTAATGGATAAGTAGTTTCTGAAACGTAGGTTGTTCGTCGCCTTCGCAGGTTTCTGGATTTTCATGTATTCCATAGACCATTAAGTCTTCCTTATTATTTTCTGTTAAACAAGAAAATGATATTTATGTTGTTAATACTGTGAGAAAAGCGATCTATGCTAAATTTTGTATTTACTGCGAAGATGTGTTGGCTTCTTTATTACAATCATACAACTGCAATTAAATGTTCCTTAATTACAAGTCGTCTGACGAAGTCTTCGTCCATATTTTGCCAGCTGCGACTCACTCGTCCTAAGATTAAAAAGTTTTTGTATATTTATTCTAACTGCTTGTTGAGTATACTGGCAGTTGAAGGAAGTCAGAATATTATAAATTTACCTGAGGTGTCCACTAACTTCCAGCATAAGTCAAATCGACTAATTAAAACAGCACCTTCTTTATGTCTCGCTACGTAAGTTCTTTGAAAGACATTTTTATGTACAGCCAGCCCAAAGCTGCCAAAATCTTGATTGTCCTGCAACTTGTTTCGGCATTACTACTTTAAAACAATGTGCCACATTGGAGGTCCACTGGAGGTATACTGGTTTAAATACATATAAACGGATTTTTAAATCACTGATTTTTGGTATACACCGTTTTCAAATACAAAGTCTCCCATATGATGACGTGTAGAAATTAGATGCTGAATAATAAAGATTTTAGTAGTTTAGGAGTGATTATATATAAAAATCTCTTTAAATTGTATATCTGATTCCATGCTGTGGCATGGGGTAGCCTTGCGGTCTGTAGTGCCTTGCCACGGTTCGCGCGGTTGTCCTCGTCGGAGGTTCGAGTCCTCCCTCGGGCATGGGTGTGTGTGGTGCCCTTAGCGTAAGTTAGTTTAAGTTAGATTAAGTAGTGTGTAAGCCTAGGGACCAATGGCCTTAGCAGATTGGTCCCATAGGAAGTTACCACAATTATTTTCCCAAGCTGTGACCAGCTCACAGTTTCAATTCACCAGTCAAATTTGTAAACAGCGGACACTAATCTGCAGAGAGAAAAACATTATTTCAAGGTACGCTGACGAAGTTCTAAGGCTGTGACAGATTGTACTACCGAAAATCGCTTTCAGACTAAAAAAAGGGAAGCAACGTTCCACTGAGAAATCAGTATTAAATTTATTTTTCATGTCAACATTTCGACGACGTTTGCTGCACTATCGTTTTGTTTTTCATTTTAATGCTGCAATATGTTCGTCATGCATTTAATATTTCTAGTACTAACAACAACCAGCAACATTCCACTGGGCTTCATCCTAGTTAAAAATAAAATATTATTTCACAATATTTTAATTAAAACTATAAATACGCATAAGTTCGTGTTTCAGAGAACCGTAGACACCATTATGAGCTTAGGGCTAATTACAATGATAATCTCTGATCAAAGGGGAAATATTATCCAGATGAATGTTTCAGATTTGACGTAAAACAACAGGAAGCATGAAAATACACAGAATAAATAGTCTTGAAGTTAAGGGACAGTTCGTCCACACAAGGTACCATAAGACAAAAATAAATTAATTTCAACTACCACGTCACAGAAATGATTTAAACTTCCTATAGGTTATCCATTTGAACTAGGCCCTCATTTAACACGTCCTGACTATACCTAGGGGTTCCATTGATACTTTGAGGCTAGTGCCAAACTATCAGTACTTAGCAGCCAATGTAGTATAACTAGTTTTCTGACGCTGCTGCGCTTCTGACAAGTTTTTTGATAACTAGGAAGGTGATCACAGAGACGGCCAGATCACACAACAACATAAAAATTATAAAATAAAATGCTCACCACGATTTTTCACAATCGATTAGGAAACCAACAGTGGCTCCAAATAACCGAGGCCGCTACCAAGAGGGTGCTTTCACTGTAGAGCTGTCATTCAGGTAACCACCAGGTCGTAATCCACAGGCTGCCCTTATGGCCACTGATTGGAAGAAACTGACAGGTTGTGAACTCACCACCATAGCTGACAAAGGATTCCTTCAGTTATTCAGATCCAGAATACCGGTAAAAGTCCAATCGTCACTCGGAATAAGTTTCCCATGGGTCGATATTAATTGGCCAAACAGTATCCACCAGCACATCGGAACAGCACAGATCTTAGGCGTAGGTGCTGGGTGATTCATGTGGAAAGGTTTCCGACGTGATTATGGCCCCACAATGGGAATTAGCAGACTCTTAGCGAGAAATGGTAGCTGCAGCTGGACGCATGGGACATTCCATTTCAGAAACATTACGAGATCCACAGCGTCAAGAGCGTGCCGAAAGTGCCAACTTTCAGCCATTACCCCTCACCACAGACTATGCAGTGGCCAATGGCCGCACTTAACTGCTGAGTGCACTGGCGTTTGTGTAGAGTTGTCAGTGATAACAGACAACCAACACTGCTTGAAATAATCTCAGAAATCAACGTGAGACGTTCTACGAACGTTTCCGTTTGGACTGTGCGGCGAAATTTGGCATTAATGGGCTATGGCAGCAGAAGACGGACACGAATGCCTTTGCTAACAGAACATCACCATCCGCAGCAGCTCTCCTTGGTTCGTAACCATATCAGTTGGATCCTAGGCGAATGGAAAACTGTTACCTGGTCAGATGAGTCCCGATTTCAATTGGTAGGAGCTGATGGTAGGATTCGAGTATAGTGGAGACCCCCGACGCAATGGCCGTTAGCTCTTAACAGCATACTGTGCAAGTTGATGGTGGCTACATAATAGTGCATTTTTTGTTTACGTGGAGCAGAGTTAGTCCTGGTTATGATAGGCTCCTGGGAGGTCATTTTCAGTCATTCATGGACTTAATTTTTCCAAAGAACGATGGAATTTTATGGATGACTGTACGCCATGTCAGTGGCCCACAATTGTTCGCGATTGGTTTGAAGAACATTCTGAGCTATTGGAGCTAATGCTTTGCCCACCCAGATCGCCCGACAAGAACCTTATCGAACAGTTATGGGACATAATGAGAGATCATTTAATGCACTAAATACTGCACTGGCAAGACTTTCACAATTATTGATGGCTACAGACGCAGCAGGGCCCAATATTTCTGCAGTGTATTTCCTACGACGTGTTGAGTCTATGCCACATCGAGTTGCAGCACTGTGACACGCCATTACACGACGTTAGGAGGTATTCAATGACTTTTGTCACCTCGGTGTATACAGCGTACTATCGTTCTTCACACACATCGTTCACAAATCAGACAAAAATGTTTCGAAATGCAAGTGGTCGACAAAGTACACCCAGCACACGTAGTAATGTGGCTTGTGGAATATATTAACAGATGTAATGGGCATATATTCCTCAACATGTAAAAAATCTCAAGTATATAAAATCGAAGACAAAAGTGAATTAAAGTAGATACCAGGTAACTCTAAACTCATTGTTAGCAAGTGCCTTTTCCCCGTGGGTTGGCTTTACTTAACGCCTTCCTGAAAGACAATCTCCACTCCTTTCGAACTAACAATCCACCGGTATCTGTAAACCAGATGTGGGTTGAATTCAAAGAAATAACTTCGACCGCAGTTGAATGATTTATACCAATCAAATTAACAAACGACCGAGCTAATCATCCGTGGTTCACTAAAAGCGTCAGAACACTGTAGCAGAAACAACGAAAAAAGCATGCAAAATTAAAACGAACGCAAAGTCTCCAACACTGGCGATCTTTTATAGAAGTTCGAAATTTAGCGCGGACTTCAATGCAAGATGCTGACAATAGTTTCCACAACGAAACATTGTGTCGAAACCTGGCAAAATATCTGAGAAAACTCTAGTCGTATGTAAAGTATGCTAGCGGCAAGACACAATCAATGCTTTCCCTCCGCGATAGCAATGGAAATACTATCGATGAAAGGGCTGCTACAGCACACTTACTAAACACAACCTTCCGAAATTCCTTCAGCAAAGAAGACGAAGTGAATATTCCAAAATCTGAATCAAGGACAGCTGCCAACCCAAGTAAATTAGAAGTAGATATCCTCTGAGAAGTAAAGCAACTTAAGCCACTTCATAAAAGCTAGTCTTCTATTCCAGACTGTATACCAGTTCCTTTCAGAGTATGCTGATGCTATAGCTCCATACTTAGCAATCACATACAACCACTCTCTTCACGAGAGATCCGTACCCAGAGACTGCAAAGTTGCGCAGGTCACGCCAATATTCAAGAAAGCAATACGAGTAATACACTAAATTTAAGGCCCTTATCATTAATGTCGATTTGCGGCAGGATTTTGGAACATATATTGTGTTCGAACTTTATGAATTACATCGAAGAAAATTTTCTGTTGACACACAGTCAGCACGGATATAGAGATCATCGTTCTTGTGAAATAGAACTAGCTCTGTACTCACAGAAGCGTTGAGTGGTATTGACATGGGATTTCAAATTGATTCCGTACTGACAGATTTCCAGAAGGCTTTTAATACTGTACCTCACAAGTGGCTTGTAGTCAACCTGCGTGCTTAAGGAATATCGTCTCGGTTATGTGACTGGATTCGTGATTTCCTGTCAGACAATCTGAGCAGCCGTCTGTGGTTGCTGTCATTTATCGTCTAGTAAGCTCATCACAAGTTCAAATGAAACTGCAAAAAGATTTGGAAAAGATATCTATATGGTGCGAAATTGGCAATTGACCCTAAATAATGAAATGTGTGAAGTCATCCACACGGGTGTTAAAAGGAATCCGTTAAGCTTCGGTTATATGATAAATCAGTCAAATATAAATGCCGTAAATTCAACAAAATTCCTAGAAATTACATTTTCGAACGTCCTAAATTGGAACGAACACATAGAAAATGTGAAATTAGAATTATATTAATACTGTCAGCTGCTCACAGGCGTTGATATATATATACGGGGACAGGTGAAAATGTGTGCCCCGACCGGGACTCGAACCCGGTATCTCTTGCTTACATGGCAGACACTCTATCTGAGCAAACGAGGGCACAGAGGATAGTGCGACTGCAGGGACTATCTCGTCCACGCCTCCCGCGAAGCTCAAATTCTCACCTTGTATATCCACACACTACGTCTGTATTGCCCCACCCCCAACACACTCATTACTCGTGGAAGACATTCTTTTCAAGTCCCATTAGACTTCGGGATATGTGTACACAAGCACAGAAAAAGGTCGTGGCCGGTATTACCAGAACTATATATTTATATCGATATGGTGTCGGTTCTTTCGGACATGTCCAAAGAACAGACACCATATCCATATAAATACATAGAAAACGTTGTGGGAAAGGCTAACCAAAGACTGCGTTTTATTGGCAGAACACTTACAAGATGCAACAGACCTACTAGAGAGACTGCCGGCACTACGCTTGTCCATCCTCTTCTGGAGTGCTATGTGCTGTGGCGTTCGCTGGGTTATTCAGTGGTTTGGTATTTAACTAATTTGTAAATCAAATTGATAATCTTATTTTATTACACTGAGTAATTACTACATAATTTTTCTCCCGGCTAAAGATTTGGTCAAGTTGCTAAAGAACTCAAAGTTATCGTCGTGTTAAAGTGTTGTCTGTAAGTTGTGTGTCACTAAATCACAGTTCATACGACAGATTCTATACAACTATTAAGATAGAAGCAGTTATCTTCTGCAAAATCATCATTAAAACCACCGAATATCAGCCGCGCACAACACTGACGTATGTTACCTGAAACAATATTCTTCGCAACTCGTTTGTAATTAATTTCGGCTCCATACATCAGCTACAAAAGTTTGTTATTACGATCGTGCTATGAGCACTGTTTTTAAAGAACCAATCTGATTCGAATTATTTTCATTAAAATGAGTTCGGGACCACCGGTGCACATTTATTTTTACACATTTGTATTACGTTCACCATTTATGTCTGCAGTGTTGCGTGATTTGAATTTGCCGCTGTGATAATTGTGAAGATGGCGGCAGACAATTGATAGAGACTTTCTATTGTTAGAGCAAATAAGTATTTTAAATGCTTATTGAACTTTACAGAAACTCTACTTTCGTATTGTGCACTATTTAGACTTCATCAAGCAAACATTTGATTTGTTTCTAAGGAAAACACAGACAAAAACGCGATACAAATCGCTATCATCAATGGCTGCGCTCCTTGCAGCGGAAAGAAACAATTAACACAAATAATGCTTACTGAGAGAGGAATTACAGTTACAAATAATTATTCACTCATGTTTATAATAATAATGAACTCTATTTTCAAGTAATAATTAACAAATAATTACAGTTTCTTAACAGACCTCAGTTTGATATGCGTCTTGCGTGCTGAACCTACAAAAGCCAACCAACAAAAGGTAAAAAAACAAAGGAAGACAAACGCAGGTCATAAAAGGAATTTACAATTATCATTGTCTTTGTATGATACACATCGATATGTCTAATTATATCATAGAATATTATATAAATAATCAATATTTATAAGTTTTCATTGTTTTTTCATACGTCGAATACATAATGTTTATAACTGTTAGAGGCATAATTTCCTCTCGTCGCACTGTAGCCAAAAATTTATCTCGTCGATGTTACAGTGCGGTCGGTGATCTTTACCAGATGGGATTAACGGAGGAAATCGAGAATGTTCAAAGAATTGCAGCACGTTATTTAGTATCGGCAAATATGGGAGAAAGTGTCACTGACATGATACAGGATTTGGGGTGGACATAAGTAAAACTGCGTTTTTCGTAACTCGGAATCATCTTACGAAATTTCATTTACCAACTTTCTTATCAGTGTGTGACAGAATTTTGACTCCGACCTACATAAGAGAAACGATCATCATAATAATATACGGGAAATCAGACTAGCACGGAAAAATTTGGTGTTCATTTTTTCCGCGCGGTTTTCCAAATTGCCGAAACAGAGAATTATTGTGAAGGTGGTTCGATCAACCCTCTGACAGGCCCTTAAGTGTGATTTGCAGAGTTTCCACGTAGATGTAGATGCTTTCAACACATATATTGACTCCCACTGCCTCTCTTTGTTTCGACCTCTTCCTCCCTCTGTCTGTCCACCTCATCCTTCCACCTTTATCTGTCTGTCTCCACTTATTCGCATCCACTGTCTCTTAATCTCCTCCTCCAATTCTCGTTGTCCATTTTCTTCATAACCTCACTCTCACCATATCTTTCTCCACTGTCCCTCTGACCTTATGCTCCTGCCTCTCTCTCTTTCATTTCCGTTTCCCCCTCTTTCCTTCCATCTGCCCATTACTGCTCTATATGACCCACCAGCTTTATGCACCTCCTCCCCTTCACTCTGTCCATCCCATACTGCATCCATCTCCACCTACCCTCAGCTATGATCACTGGCACATGTAGCCCCTGCAATACAGTTCAACGAAACATGTCAATACTACTACTACAACATACCTCTGATGCATTGCAGGCTAGATATCATGGCCTTGAAAGTTATTTATTTGCCCCTGATATACAGGCGACATGCAAAACACATTGATGAAAATGGCCGATACTACTTCAACAAAACATTCCTTGCTGGGGTCTGGAAAAACCATTTCTTGCTCCAATCAAGTAGGCTGCCTTCAAAGCAGGTTTATTTGTGTGGCCAATACTGTTCCCACCCTACATATATATAGAGGCTGTAAGAACTCGTTTTCGCCAATATCCCTGCTCTTAGTGGAGCTAGGAGATACAGTGTTGCTACTAGTGAGGCCTCCTGTTCTGTGCAAGATCAGGTAGAAATCGAAGCAGAGGTCCTGGACATATGACAGACACACTTATACTCTGCTGTATATAACTAAAAGATATATTACCTCTTTGGGATGGTCATGAACTGTCGATATCGATTACTGTGGAGTACTATGGGAGGGGGGGGGCGGTCAGTAGACACATTAATTAGTCCTCTAACTTGTTAGATGTGGCTTGCAGCTATTTCCTCTTCTGAGCCAATCTCTTCATTTCGGACCAGCACCTTAAGTCCTCAGTTTAGCAAGCACATATTCCAGTGTATCTCTTCATATCTTCCTTTTCATCCTTTTGATTAGCGTTTATCAACTAATTTCTCTCCTCGCAATTTGTGTGCAGGACCTGCTCTTTACTTAGGTATTGGTGCACTTAACTTTTACTATCCATTTCCAACAGTTCACCTCAAACACTTCAGTATTTTTTGTGTTTTTTTTTTCACATCCCATTAGGCGTGTTTCATACTACACTCCTGGAAATTGAAATAAGAACACCGTGATTTCATTGTCCCAGGAAGGGGAAACTTTATTGAAACATTCCTGGGGTCAGATACATCACATGATCACACTGACAGAACCACAGGCACATAGACACAGGCAACAGAGCATGCACAATGTCGGCACTAGTACAGTGTATATCTACCTTTCGCAGCAATGCAGGGTGCTATTCTCCCATGGAGACGATCGTAGAAATGCTGGATGTAGTCCTGTGGAACGGCTTGCCATGCCATTTCCACCTGGCGCCTCAGTTGGACCAGCGTTCGTGCTGGACGTGCAGACCGCGTGAGACGACGCTTCATCCAGTCCCAAACATGCTCAATGGCGGACAGATCCGGAGATCTTGCTGGCCAGGGTAGTTGACTTACACCTTCTAGAGCACGTTGGGTGGCACGGGATACATGCGGACGTGCATTGTCCTGTTGGAACAGCAAGTTCCCTTGCCGGTCTAGGAATGGTAGAACGATGGGTTCGATGACGGTTTGGATGTACCGTGCACTATTCAGCACTATTCAGTGTCCCCTCGACGATCACCAGTGGTGTACGGCCAGTGTAGGAGATCGCTCCCCACACCATGATGCCGGGTGTTGGCCCTGTGTGCCTCGGTCGTATGCAGTCCTGATTGTGGCGCTCACCTGCACGGCGTCAAACACGCATACGACCATCATTGGCACCAAGGCAGAAGCGACTCTCATCGCTGAAGACGACACGTCTCCATTCGTCCCTCCATTCACACCTGTCGCGACACCACTGGAGGCGGGCTGCACGATGTTGGGGCGTGAGCGGAAGACGGCCTAACGGTGTGCGGGACCGTAGCCCAGCTTCATGGAGACGGTTGCGAATGGTCCTCGCCGATACCCCAGGAGCAACAGTGTCCCTAATTTGCTGGGAAGTGGCGGTGCGGTCCCCTACGGCACTGCGTAGGATCCTACGGTCTTGGCGTGCATCCGTGCGTCGCTGCGGTCCGGTCCCAGGTCGACGGGCACGTGCACCTTCCGCCGACCACTGGCGACAACATCGATGTACTGTGGAGACCTCACGCCCCACGTGTTGAGCAATTCGGCGGTACGTCCACCCGGCCTCCCGCATGCCCACTATACGCCCTCGCTCAAAGTCCGTCAACTGCATATACGGTTCACGTCCACGCTGTCGCGGCATGCTACCAGTGTTAAAGACTGCGATGGAGCTTCGTATGCCACGGCAAACTGGCTGACACTGACGGCGGCGGTGCACAAATGCTGCGCAGCTAGCGCCATTCGACGGCCAACACCGCGGTTCCTGGTGTGTCCGCTGTGCCGTGCGTGTGATCATTGCTTGTACAGCCCTCTCGCAGTGTCCGGAGCAAGTATGGTGGGTCTGACACACCGGTGTCAATGTGTTCTTTTTTCCATTTCCAGGAGTGTAGTACATTGTTTTCGGTGAGGAATTCTCTTTATATGTTTGAGAGATTGCAAAGCAATCTCACTTCTGATTCGGTGTAGGGAATATGATCTATGGTGATTTGACTTCATACATAGTGATGAAATGGTGGGCAGCAGTTTATGGTCTTGTTTGCATGTTCTAGGGAAAGAAAGACAGTAAGCTTTACCTGCATTCAAAGGAACAGGTGCCGACTTAAACGACTGCAGTAAAAGCACGGCGTTGGTGGGCCGACAAAGCGCGTTTTTTTCTGGGGGACAATGAGGAGACATTTCCAGACAGCCGTGTGCAATGGTGGCATTCTGAAAAGCACACTAGCTTGGCGCCAGACAGGAGGAAGACGTCCGGGTATACAGCCTAGCGCCGAAAAGTCGCTGACAGCACATTGTAGGCGTTGTTAGGGAGCAAGCCGCAAAAAGAAATGTAAAAGTTCTGCAAATGTCTGTGGGACAGGGAAACTGGCGTCCAGACTCTGTTTCAAAACATTTTTTGTCTATGCAAGTTTATGGCCATTCTTCGGAAACCATGAAATGGACGTAACAGGGGAGATAACAAGCTGTTTATCGAGGGCTGTGCTTTCACCCTGTATTGTGTTAACAAAAGACACAGCAAATGTGTGGGAAAGAGGCCACGAAGCTGAATTTTTTTCAGTTTTCTGCCAATTAACTTTAAAGTCTCTGATTGGTCAAATCGGTTTGCAGTGCAAAGACCATTCTCCAAGCTTAGAATGTCGAGCTCGAGCTCGTGATTGGGTTGTGCGAAATTGGGGGAAGTCAAAAAGGAGAAATGTGCTTTTGGAACTGAGGTGAGGAGGAAACAGGGAGAAAGCAACAAGGGTCACTCTTGTACTGGCGCTTTGCTAGTAAAGAACTGCAGGTCTCTACCTAAATGGTGACACTTGTGTCCTTTGCTAGTGTGTGACTTAGAGCCTGTCCCAGTCACCTTCTGAACCATCAGAGGTACTGCTTATATCATCACGGTCACAATGAGTGATGCATGCATGTACTTCTTTGATTTGAGTAGGCCGTCTAAACATTTGACGTATTCCGACACGCATAGTCGTAGCACAGAGTCAAATTGGTTTGGCACACCAGCAAACAGGTCCACCTGCACACTGGAATCCATCAGGGTTTCAGAGGCTCTTAGGGAAGTACCTGCGTTCTGACTTAACTGAACGTGAGACCACATACTTGCATTTTTTGGGAACGCGCATTTAATAATAGATTGCCGCCGTCCATGACTTCAGTCGCCGAATGCATTGTGGTGTGCCGCCTTGACCAGTAGGACGGTAAAGTATTTGCTGCTGTGACGTAGAGCTATAATATATATTTCTCAGCAGCATGCTCTTTGGAACCAAATTTTTCCCTTTTTTTGTATGGTAGAATATAGATGCTTGGTGGTGGCGTAGTTTGATGCCATAACCTGGGTTCATGGGTATGATGTGAGATAGCGAGTAGTGTTCTGGTTAGTGTCGTTTGTCGATTTCCAGTAGATCACTTTGTCCACCATAGATCCAATTTTAGTAAGGCTTTTGTTAAATAAATATTTTTTTGTATGATGTTTCTTTCATAATTTTGTTGTTTTGTCATGTTTATGATCAATAAATAGATTGTGAATTACAGTACAACTTCTCCATGAGTTCTGATTAACAATTCCATTGCAAGTCTAGATCTGGGACATAAGGCGTAGCTTTTTCACTTGGTGTCCACTGCATGGATCTTTTACATAATTAACAATAATCTTCTTTCATGTTCTCTAGTTTGATTTTAATATTCTATGTCCTTTATCGTCCTTGCTTCTCATGTTATTTTGCTTGCTACTATGTCTGTCTCTTGTGTTGAACTTGTGGCTAGTCTCCTTTCAGCTACTCTTCAGTATTGTCGTCTATTTTTTGTTGAGCTCAGTGACTATTATTTGATCAGTACACTGTTCATTACATTCAACAGAGTCTGTAATTATGCCTCAGTTTCACAGAGGACGATAATATCATAAACAAATCGTACCATTGACATCCTTTGACCCTGAATTTTAATAACACTTCTGAGCTTACATCTGCTTTATTTCTTTCTTTGTTTCTTCAGTATATGAGGGAGAAAATGTATCTCTACATCACCACATTTTCCATCCAAGAGCCTCTGTGTTAGTCTACTGTTTGTAATGTAATTTATAGGTTTTACGTGTATTGTAAGTTACCTGTCTTTCTCTATAGCGCACTAAGGAAGGGATTCTATTTGTGTTTATCTGCTCTGCATAGTAACTAACAGTTCTTGATAAAACTTTACTTAGTTTTCGTGTTAGATTTCTTAGTGTTTTCTTGATCGTTTAGAACAGAAAGCGCCCTAAAACCGTCTTTGTTTGTTTCGCGGCCGTTAGCCACTAGTCACTTGAATCAGCAGTTGTCTTGTGACAGCCAGAGCGAGAGCACCAGCAGCAGCGAGTACTGTTTGTATAAAGCGTTTTTGTACTTACTTGCTGCGCTTAGCTTTTAAATAGTTTTTCTGGAAAACCTAGCGTAGTTTTCGCGTCTCGTATTTCAGTGAGTGTTTCTTGATTATCAGAGTAGCTCATCAGAAGATTATCTTGGGAATTTGTCACCGTATAGGGTAGGGTAACATAGTCATGTGTAGGGACTGTGGTTGTTGTGAGCGGACGCAAGGAGAATTGGCCACTCTTCGGGGGCAGGTGGAGGCTTTGTCTGTTAGGCTCATCGAGCTCGAGGCGCAGGCGTCGGCTCGTAGTGGCGTTGGGGCAACTGTGGTGAGACCTATGCCTACTTCGGTGGCCTTGGAATCACATGGAACCCCTGATGTCGCTGCGTCTTCCGGCAGTGAGCATCTTACCGGTCAGCCATCACTCCAGGGTGAATGGCGGACAGTGGTGGGCTCGCGCGTGCCTGGCCGAAAGGCGAAGGTGGGATCTGGCCGCGTGGCAGCTGCCTTACCCCTTTCCAACAGGTACGGGGTGCTTCCTAGTGGTGATGACATCGTTTCCGAGCCACCACAGGATGCCTCGCCTGTTGGGCCAGTGGCCGATTCTCCGGCAAGGTCCCGACAGTCACAGAGGGCGGGCCTATTAGTTATAGGGAGCTCCAACGTTAGGCGGGTTATGGAGCCCCTCAGGAAAATAGCGGGTAGGTCGGGGAAGAATGCCAGTGTGCACTCGGTGTGCTTGCCGGGGGGTCTCGTCCGTAATGTGGAGGAGGCCCTTCCGGCAGCTATTGAACGCACTGGGTGTGACCGGCTGCAGATAGTAGCACATGTCGGAACGAATGACGCCTGCCGCTTGGGTTCTGAGGCCATCCTTGGTTCCTTCCGGCGGCTGGCTGATTTGGTGAAGACAACCAGCATCGCACGCGGAGTGCAAGCTGAGCTTAATATCTGCAGCATAGTGCCCAGAGTCGATCGCGGTCCTCTGGTTTGGAGCCGTGTGGAGGGTCTAAACCAGAGGCTCAGACGACTCTGCGACTATAATGGTTGCAAATTCATCGACCTCCGTTATTGGGTGGAGAACTGTAGGGCCCCCCCTAGACAGGTCAGGCGTGCACTACACACCGGAAGCAGCTACTAGGGTAGCAGAGTACGTGTGGCGTGCACACGGGTTTTTTTTAGGTTAGAGGGACCCCCCCTTGGGCGAAACGATAAAATACCTGACGGCTTACCAGAGAGGACATTATCATCGTTGATAAAGAACGTCCGTCCTCAGAGACCAAAAACAGGAAAAGTTAACGTAATATTGGTAAACTGCAGGAGTATCCAGGGCAAGGTTCCTGAATTAGTATCTCTTATTGAAGGAAATAGTGCGCATATAGTATTAGGAACGGAAAGTTGGTTAAAACCGGAAGTGAACAGTAACGAAATCCTAGACACAGAATGGAATATATACCGCAAGGATAGGATTAACGCCAATGGTGGAGGAGTATTTATAGCAGTAAAGAATTCAATAATATCCAGTGAAGTTATTAGCGAATGCGAATGTGAAATAATCTGGGTTAAGCTAAGTATCAAAGGTGGGTAAGATATGATAGTCGGATGCTTCTATAGACCACCTGCATCAGCAACCGTAGTAGTTGAGCGCCTCAGAGAGAACCTGCAGAACGTCGTGAAGAAGTTTCGTGATCATACTATTGTAATAGGGGGAGACTTCAATCTACCAGGTATAGAATGGGATAGTCACACAATCAGAACTGGAGCCAGGGACAGAGACTCTTGTGACATTATCCTGACTGCCTTGTCCGAGAATTACTTCGAGCAGATAGTTAGAGAACCAACTCGTGAAGCTAACGTTTTAGACCTCATAGCAACAAATAGACCGGAACTTTTCGACTCCGTGAATGTAGAAGAGGGTATCAGTGATCATAAGTCAGTGGTTGCATCAATGACTACATATGTAATAAGAAATGCCAAGAAAGGAAGGAAAATATATTTGCTTAACAAGAGTGATAGGGCACAAATCGCAGAATATCTGAGTGACCACCATCAAACGTTCATTTCTGAGGAAGAGGATGTGGAACAAAAATGGAAAAAAATCAGAAACATCGTCCAGTACGCCTTAGATAAGTTCGTACCGACTAAGGTCCAAAGCGAGGGGAAAGATCCACCGTGGTATAACAATCATGTACGAAAGGTACTACGGAAACAAAGAAAGCTTCATCATAGGTTTAAGAGTAGTCGAATCATAGCTGATAAGGAAAAGCTGAACGAAGCGAAAAAGTGCGTAAAGAGAGCAATGAGAGAAGCATTCAACGAATTCGAACATAAAACATTGGCAAACAATCTAAACAAGAACCCTAAAAAGTTTTGGTCATATGTAAAATCGGTAAGCGGATCTAAATCCCCTATTCAGTCACTCGTTGACCACGATGGCACCGAAACAGAGGACGACCGAAGAAAGGCAGAAATACTGAATTCAGTGTTCCGAAACTGTTTCACTGCGGAAAATCGTAACACGGTCCCTGACTTCAGCCGTCGCACGGACGCCAAAATGGAAAATATTGAAATAAACGATATCGGAATTGAAAAACAACTGCTATCACTTAGTAGCGGAAAAGCATCCGGACCAGACGAGATACCCTTAAGATTCTACAGTGATTATGCTAAAGAACTTGCCCCCTTTCTATCAGCAATTTATCGTAGATCGCTGGAAGAACGTAAAGTACCTAGCGACTGGAAGAAAGCGCAGGTCGTTCCCATTTTCAAGAAGGGTCATAAATCAGATGCGAATAATTATAGGCCTATTTCGCTTACGTCAATCTGTTGTAGAATAATGGAACATGTTTTGTGTTCTCGTATTATGACGTTCTTAGATAATACAAATCTCCTTCATCATAACCAACATGGATTCCGCAAACAGAGATCATGTGAAACTCAGCTCGCCCTATTTGCCTAAGAAATTCACAGTGCCGTAGACACTGGCGAGCAGATTGATGCCGTATTCCTGGACTTCAGGAAGGCATTTGATACGGTTCCGCACTTACGTTTAGTGAAAAAAATACGAGCTTACGGAATATCGGACCAGGTTTGTGATTGGATTCAGGATTTCCTAGAAGAAAGAACACAACATGTCATTCTTAACGGTTCAAAATCTGCAGATGTAGAGGTAATTTCGGGAGTACCGCAAGGAAGCGTGATAGGACCTTTATTGTTTACAATATACATAAATGACTTAGTTGACAACATGGGTAGCTCCGTGAGGCTATTTGCAGATGACACGGTTGTCTACAAGAAAGTAGCAACATCAGAAGACTCGTACGTACTCCAGGAAGACCTGCAGAGGATTAATGCATGGTGCGACAGCTGGCAGCTTTCCCTAAACGTAGATAAATGTAATATAATGCGCATACATAGGGGCAGAAATCCATTCCAGTACGATTATGCCATAGGTGGTAAATCATTGGAAGCGGTAACGACCGTAAAATACTTAGGAGTTACTATCCGGAGCGATCTGAAGTGGAATGATCACATAAAACAAATAGTGGGAAAAGCAGGCGCCAGGTTGAGATTCATAGGAAGAATTCTAAGAAAATGTGACTCATCGACGAAAGAAGTAGCTTACAAAACGCTTGTTCGTCCGATTCTTGAGTATTGCTCATCAGTATGGGACCCTTACCAGGTTGGATTAATAGAAGAGATAGACATGATCCAGCGAAAAGCAGCGCGATTCGTCATGGGGACATTTAGTCAGCGCGAGAGCGTTACAGAGATGCTGAACAAGCTCCAGTGGCGGACACTTCAAGAAAGGCGTTACGCAATACGGAGAGGTTTATTATCGAAATTACGAGAGAGCACATTCCGGGAAGAGATGGGCAACATATTACTACCGCCCACATATATCTCGCGTAATGATCACAACGATAAGATCCGAGAAATTAGAGCAAATACGGAGACTTACAAGCAGTCGTTCTTCCCACGCACAATTCGTGAATGGAACAGGGAAGGGGGGATCAGATAGTGGTACAATAAGTACCCTCCGCCACACACCGTAAGGTGGCTCGCGGAGTATAGATGTAGATGTAGATGTAGAATTAAAACATGTTTGGGAAATCTTGTGTAAAGTAAACAAATCCTTTAAATTAAAGGGAAAGTCGTGACAGCTTCTTTTCTTAAAATAAAGTTGAATTGAAGTTAACCTGAAACGCAAAGCGCTAAATTTCAGTAGGGTGTAGTTCTTGTAGCATGACTTGGGTGAAACACCGCAATAAAGAGACTAAATAAAACTAGTCTAGGAAAATTATCAGTATAAGAATTACAACTGGAGCCCTAGTTTAGTATCAGAATATATATAAAAAAACTAACTGAAAATGTTAAACCAAAGGATAAATATTTTTCAAGCTACATGAAGCGATTTAAGAACTACACATCGTACAAAGCTAATGAACATGAGTAACTACGTCTACATCAGTTGACCTAAAATATAAACCACCAGTCACTGACCTGAAGCGCAACTTAATGTTCAGTGCCTGCATAGCCACTGCACCTCGTAGAACTAGTGTTTAAAAGATGTTAATGCTAACTGCTATAGCCCTGCGGCCAAACTATAAACCGTTCAGTTCATAATTAATGTAATACAAAGACAGATTATACCATAGTCTCATATCACCCATGATTCCGGAGGAAAAAAAAAAACAGCTGGATGTGTATGCCGTGCTACTTAGACCATAGCTCTTCGCCTTGGCTGCTTTTAAATGCGCTTCCATGCGACTACCCGAGGATTCAACAGCTTTATTTAAATTTATTAATGAAAGTATTTTTCCCCATGTCGCCATCAGATATTATTATCCTCTCTTCTCCATTTTTAAAGGAAAATACAAACAACTTACAGGTTGGTTGTTGTCAAACTTTCGCTACTTGAGTGAGTGTGGACGAAAAATTATTTACCGTATGGGTATCCAATTTTATAGGAATGATGTTCAGCCTGTGAGCTGCAGGATTTCCGTTTTTGTTGGTGTTAGAACCATGAACTGCCGTTAGGCGCTGCTTCTGGTACAGCGAAGTAGGACAGAAACACAAGAACCAGAGTGCATTATATCTGCAGACAATCAAGGTGAGTCTGACAGGATGAGCAGGGATTTAGTCGTAAAGCTGCTTCGTCAGAAAAGCGGCAGCAGTGATGCGGTTCTCTGGATTATCGACGTGACAAGAAAATATGGAGAGGTCCTCTTTCCGCACCGCGGTTGGAGAATATGGCTCGGAAGTTCGAAATGCCAATGGTTCCCAACCGCGTGGCCACGAACGTCATCAGGTCTGAACCCGTACAATTTCAGGCTATGGGGTTACGTGAAGACAGAGTTTATCAACAGGTCACTAATACATGTTGAAGGCTGAAGATGAGTATAAGCGGGGGAGATGGTCAGCATCCCATATGATATGTTTCGGACTGCAGTAGAACAACCTCTACTTCAGATGGTCGTCACACTGGACAGTTAAAAAATTTTACCGTTCCGTGTGAAAACTAAAATGTGTTTCTTCCAGTGGTTTATACGTTATTTATCTTCCACATGTCTTTACCAATATTTCGACAAAGTTTCATTGTCCTACGATCACTACTTTTTCATTGGGGCCCTCTCACGTAGCGAAGTTTAATTATAACCACAGTATATGTAACTCTACCATTATAAAATAGACTCATATGGACAATTCTTGCCCGCATCTCGTGGTCGTGCGGTAGCATTCTCGCTTCCCACGCCCGGGTTCCCGGGTTCGATTCCCGGCGGGGTCAGAGATTTTCTCTGCCTCGTGATGGCTGGGTGTTGTGTGCTGTCCTTAGGTTAGTTAGGTTTAAGTAGTTCTAAGTTCTAGGGGACTGATGACCATAGATGTTAAGTCCCATAGTGCTCAGAGCCATTTGAACCATTTTTGAATTTTTGGACAATTCTTTGGTTGAGCGACTTTTTGTCTTATAATGTATTATCCTATTATTCACTGGGAACATAGGTCATAACGCTCCCTCCAATCATATAGCGTCTTCCCCAGATGCGCCTTATGTATCCTAGAAGTCCATTTAATCGGCCACCATGTTTTTACCAGATTTCTCTATTATTATTTGAAACTTACTCGCCATTTATACTCATAGTCGCCTCACCTCTCCCATCCTGGACATAGGTTTGGAAGAATAAATTTTTCAGATATACATACTTGTACTACAGTTTAACTTTCTTACAACGACATCGGTTACGACGACGACTCGGCTATAACGTCGCGATATTAGACGTAAGAAACGTACTTATCATCCTTACTTAAGACAAGTGTATACAAATGTACATCGTATATAACGTTAACATCCTTACTTAATGCGACAAGTGTATACGAATGTACCCTGTATATAACGTTATTTTCAGCCTAAATTAGCAACGAGATTTTCCAACAATCAGTGTGCTGTAGAAATCTGCAATTGTAATACGGAAAGCTGGTAAATTCTTCTTTCTCGCGTTCCGTCATTAATAGGTGTAGCATAGAGTCCTCTCCCCATTGTTAACCTAGAGCATTCATACCACAGGAGTGGTGACATTCACAGAACTAGTCAACCGTACACATGGTGTCAGTTTCCTTTACAATGTGTTACGAACTGCGCGCGTTTTAGAATAACATTCCCAGAAAAAGAAAAGTTTTAAAGGTGAAAGGAAAAGCGAAAATGATTCATTAAATCGAGAATGATGCTAACAAGGTGGACGTGTGTCGCCATTTTGGCCTCGTAAATTCCACAGTCCATACGAATGGAAGGACAAGGATTAAAACTGCTACTACATTTGAACAAAATGGATCTAAAACTAAAAAGTTACGAAAAGTTGAAGGGAACGACGTGGATGAAGCGCAGCTTTTGTGGTTAACGCTACAGAGAAGCAGAAGTATACCCACTAGCGAACCTCTCTTTGTGGTGAAAGCAGAAGAACTAATCAAGAAATTAAAAGATGAGGAATTTGTGTGCACCAGTGGCTGGATTGACAGATGAAGATCGTCATGGAATTGCCTTTGGCAAAGTGAAAACTGAAACAATCCAATCACGTGGCCTATTTTCGTGAAGGATACACAGACTGTGACATCTCTAATGCAAACGTAACTGGCATTTATCTGCAATTAACACCTGACAAAATTCTGAAATTTAGAAGATAAAATTGCTCGATTGGTACTTCAAAAAATTCTAGGTGTTTTAAGCACATAAAAAATCTGTTAGTGTACTACAATGCTAAAAGAAATCCTGGACGACTCAGAAATCTTTGAAGCTAAAGTAAGGCTTTGGGTTCGGGAGCTTGGAAATCTGAAAAGGAAGAAACTTGTTCTACTTGACAACTGTTCAGTACATCCCGCACTCTCTTGTTTGGAGAATATTAAGGTTGTTTTTCTTCCTGCAAATACGACAAATTTGTTGCAACCCATTGACCAAGGAGTAATCAAGAGTCCAAAATGCCACTATCGTAAGCTTATGTTACTGAAAGTGATACAATGCATTGAGATAAATCAGGATTATTCTAATACACTGATGAATGCGATCAGATGCGTTACCAAGGCATGGAGCTGAGTCACAGCCCAAATAATCAAGATTTCCGTCTTGTGGGAATCACAGCTTAAGGAATGAATGTCGCAGAAACTGAAGACACGTTCGATAACAGTCGTGATCAGACGCTATCTGCATTGCTGCCACAATGTAATTGTGAATCTCTTAATCAGTGTGAGTATGAAATGAATGCAACTACAGGTTATGACCCTGGTGCAGTTTGAGGACATACTGAAGACGAAATTGCAAATGTACTGCAGAATTACGGCCTCAGTGACCATGAACTGAACGAGGGAGATGAAGAAGGGAAAGAAGAAAGAAATAGTGACGCTTTAGAAACCATTTGTACTATCAACATGTTCTATGAAGCTATAGAAGGGAAAAAGTGTAATTGCAAATGAAATAACGAAAATTGAACGTAATATTAAAAAAGCGTATCGGGCAAATAGGGAGCAGAGCACTCCTAAGTATATTGTGTACATGTAAACTTAAGAGTGAGTACTGAATGTAAAATAAAATGAGGCTAAATAAATTTATTCTTTTCCGTTTGCCACCACAGTAGACTGAAAATACGATTCTCAGTTACAAAGTCACTCGTTTATAACAACATAATTTTCACGTCTTTTGAATGTCGTTACAGCCAGGTTCCACTGTATTTTCCGCTATTACTTTCGTTATAACCGAAGTTAGTAAAATAAAGTCATGGTTTTGTGATTATATACCCTAGCCTGTAGTACTAGAGCAGGACCATAGCTGGTAAGTTTCTCTGTTCGACAAAAGTCTGCTGTGTCGGCCGTATTTACTACCTTTCCTGCAAAACTACGCGCTGGCGTTGTAAAAGCTCCTGTTGATATTACAGGGCCCGGTTCTAAAAAACATTTCCGTACGTTGGAAATAACGGTTCCGCAGCCGCTAGCTGATGACCTCCTTGTCGGCAGCAGCAATCCGCGTCCACTTACACGCCAGCGGACATTTCCAGGGGCGCCCTAACCACCGTCGCCTGTATTGAGTCATTAACCAGTAATAGCGCGACGCTACGCACTAACTACGTCGTGTCACGAAAGCCGCCTAACGTTTCGCGTGGCGGGATCGTGCTCTCGTGGATTCGCGGTTTCCACAGCCTTCCCAAGTAGAGTCTGATGTTACACGCGACGATACGTGTAAATCAGAGTAGCATCGGCACGTCTAATGCGGATACAGTTAACATCCAGTCTGGCAACAATACTTCTTTTTCAACGACTCTACAGTAACAGATGAAACGAACATCTGTAGGTGTTACTTCTTGATCCACTTTCGTGACATATTGTAAGATGGCAAGAACTATGCCCCTTACATGAAGTCATTAAATATCACGTAACTCACGTTGAGCGAACAGTAGGGCTGAACAAAAATAGGGTATAGGGTATAGTATGGACGTATTGAAATAATTAATGTCAGGTGATGGTTTTAAAGTAATTCACACGACATGAAAACTTTGTGGAAACGCGTCGATTTACTGGAGGCTAGTTTATCCCAGGGAAGTACTCAGAATTGACGGTGGCCGCCGGGGGAGCGACTAAAGGAAGCGACAATAGGCAGCTTAGGGCGGCTCAAGCTCTGAGAAAGCGGTAACGGGGCACGGCCTCCAGCTGCCTTAAGATAAGTGACAGTGAGTGGGTGGTTAACCCCGACCCCATCCTGGTGTACCGGGAAGCAGACGGAGAACTTGTATGCCTCTTGATAAATGTCAGTCGTCCCGTTTTCAGTGAAACATGCGAGAAAGCCGCGCAAAGCTATGGTGGAGCGGTCAACAGAGGTCAAAATATGCGTGTTCGTGACTATAGCAACTTCACGCTGAATTCACGGTCCCCAGAGTCTGAAGTAAATCAGGTGAAGAGCGACAGAGTGAAATACGCCAGCCTCTGATGGGAACGTAGGACCAAGGAATCTGAAGTACTCTCCTGGGAGTCAGAATTCCGGAAAAATTGGTGTTTGTGCAGATGCTAACCTTGATAGGTGGCCTGGGAGGAGCTAAATAGCAGAAGTTGAGAGGAAGGGAAATTTTGTGGGAATTTGTTCACTTCCCAGAGCAGGCATTGGTCAGCGCTGGGAAGCAACGCATAATTAATGTGACTTGCGCTGCAATTGTCGTAAGTGATTTTGCTGGAGGGGAACCGAGGCGAAGAGCAGACTGGGAGAAGTCTCCGTAGAAGGCTTTTGTTCCCCCCTGCTTGCCTAGAGTGTGGACATGGCGTTCTTTACTCAGTTTGCCTGAGAAAGAGTGAGCATCTCTGCAGTTTAGGACTTAGCAAATGGAACGATTGAGCTTGGAGATAGGAAGTTTTGGTTCAGCTATATACTGAGCAAGATAGCTAGGAGTGAACAGATGAGCGCAGCCGTGCAGCACCACGAGGTCAAGCACAACGACACCGCTTCGCCACGCTGAGTTCGGTTATATTGCGCCCACTCCGGCCACTGATTAATTTGTTGGATCACGTCGGCAATGTTTCCACGGGGGTTTCATAGGCCATGTGTTGTGGAATTCTTCTCGCACTTCGCATTATGCCTGTTTCGGTCGATAGAAATTACTTTTGATTTATCGCGCTTTGCTCCACGCAAACGCAATTTATTACCACTGCCTGTTAGGAGAGTCATGTAATGTGATGATTGAAGGTCGTGAGTTAAAATAAATCTGTGCTAATCGACTGTATCTGTTTTCAATCAAGTAGTTGAAATTCCAAGTCACTTTCGTAATTAATTTTATGTTCAACATTTGCATCTGGTGTTCAATAGCTGAAATAACATGAATGTGCACCCCTTTTTAATTAAAAGGGATCAATTCTGAATCAATTAATGTCAACACTGCCACCGCAGTTCAATCAGGAGGCCTTATTACTTTCTGTGCGTTATCCGACTTTGTGGCAGGTTTGCACTCTCTGTTGATCTGTTAGTCAATTACCTTGGGTGAACACACACCAAAACCAGATAAGTGATGGGTGGGGTGTTACAATATTTCTTACTGTTGCACTGTAACGAAACGTCTGGAAATATCAAACTGAAATACTGGTACGTCTCTGTAAGAACCGTTTCGTATTTGGCTGGGTTTTCCTTCTTACTGTGTCACATATTATCACCTCTGAGTCTCGGACCACTTCTTAACCCAGGTGGAGACAACGCAGTGGAATTTATTTCAACCATAGTTAAAGTTATGGTGTAAAAGGCGTGTATTCTGCTCAGTTTAAAAAAGGTTTATGTATGTATTACCATCGATTGCTAATTGATTTGACTTGTTTAGCACTTAATTACGTATTAGGTGTCCAACGTACCGGTATGTTTCCCATGATGCTGTAAAGACATTTCCATACGCCTCATAGTTACAGTATTTTTGCCACATGTTTGACCACGTCCCGTGTTATAGTGCCAAATTCATCCACAACAGCACTGTGAAGACCTTCGTTTGTAGTATAACGACATGAATATACAAGCGTGTTAATGACTCCCTGTAACGAATTGAGAGATGTGGTGAGGTCAGGACTCCCATTTCAAGGGAGCTGGTGTTACTGATGAACTGCCACCTATCCTGTTGTGGAAAGTCTTCATTGAGAAACTCGCGCACTGCAAGAATGCAGTAAGAGGTGCTACGTTTAACTGCAACCACACGCGTTCTGTGACGCCCCTTTCCTCAGGCTGAGATACTACTCATGTTTGTATGTAACACGTGTAAATAATTTCTACCACTCGCAGTCCCTTAACAAAAGTACGGTCCAGGCAGATGTTGTAATGCCATCGTTACCCGTATCATTACGTCAGGCGGTTTCCTCCCTAACTCAACCGTACAATGCAGATTTTCTTTGGTCCAAACGACAGTGTTTCTAACACGTGAGCTGCGATAAATGGCACATCTTAAAAATTAATGTTGGCACGGTTCACAGGATTTGGGAACTGAGTTAGGAAAGCACGGTATGCTATAACTAGCTCATTCTGGTCTGTATTCGATAACTCTTTTGCAAACATCAGTCAAAAACGTCTGACGTTAAAACCTTTCTCCACGTGATCCCACTGTATGGTCCTCGGTATATCAAGTTTCGAAGCACGTTTACATGTCGACTTCATAGAGAATATTCCACTGAAGCAGTGATTCCGGTACATACAGGGTGATTATAATTAAAGGTAAACTTTTAAAACGCTGTACAAATAACACCACTGGCCAGAATGACGTCAAATTGCAACGGAATATTATCGGAGAAGGAGGAAAACGTATGGCAGAAGAAAAAATAGTGTGAAAATTGATAAATAGATGGCTCTGTATGTGTCAGAATACGTAAATGAAAAAGAACAACCATCATGCGCACGACCCATTGAAGTTGGTATAAACACACCGGGTACACGACTTTTTCTCCTTTTGTGTTTGCGACGTTCTCTATGACTGTCTCAATGCAGGATTGCGCTCTGCTTATAAACATTACAAGAATGATGACTGTGCACACGTCGCTCTGCGGAAGTTCCGGACACTGAAGGGTTTAATAAAAGTCGTTGGTCCGATGACTAACCGTGGGTCTGGAGAAAAGGATTCGAAAATTCGAAAAGACAGTTCTTTTCGTATGCAACCTGGTAGAGGGAGGAAACGAATTGATTCGACGTCAGTGGAAGCAGTGGCCACAGCAATGCAGAAGGAAACGAGTGGTGGTGTGCAAACGTGCAGTGCATGGAGAACTGCCGGAACGTTGGACATACCTGTGAGCACAGTGCGTAAGATCCTACGAAACATCCTTCTTTGCTATCCTTTCGGAATTACTCAAGTGCACAAGTTGATTTCTGTTGACCTGCCAGCACGAGTGACCTTTGCTTTAGAATTTCTTGCTCGCATGGAAGTGGGCAATGATTGGCCGTAGAAGATTTTCTGTACATACGAAGCCTATTTATATCTGACAGGGTATGTCAACACACTGAACTGTCGAATAAGGGCAACGAAAAATCCAGATGCAAATCAAACAGTACAACTTTATCCTTAAAGGGTCACTGTGTGGTGTGGGTTTACGACATCATTTGTCATAGGGCCATATTTTTTCGAAGAGACAGGTGTATCCAGTCCTGTTACCTGTACCGCCACTGGTAAGCGCTATGAGTGTCTTTTGCCTAACCACGACATTCCAGCTCTCCAACAGCGTAAACGTGCAGATGAGATCATTTTTATGCAAAATGGCGCACCGTTAAGCAGCTGCTGAAGCGCCATTTCAGAAATGCTAGAACTATTAGCCGCTATGTCCCTACAGCCTGACCGTCCCAATCACCTGAACTTAATCCGTGTTACTTCTGGCTGTGAGGCTGTCTGAAAGATGTTGTGTTCAGTGTTCCGATTGCTGCATTGAAGGCACGCATTGTGCAACACATTCTGAACGTGACCACGGAAACACTTAGATCAGTTGCGAGACATGCTGTTTCTCGATTTCAACTAGCTGCAGAAAACGGCGGACAGCCAGTCACACGGCAATTAATAATCCGATTTGTTTTGAGTGATGTTTCACTCGGTTGTCCTTAACATCTTGATACAATACAATTTTCTGTTAATGAGATTTATTTATTTATTTATTTATTTTTCATGCTAGGAACTTCGGAGGCGAAGTTAATGTACTCGGGGTGATCGCAGACTTGTGGGAACACGCACACACTTAAGCTCCGAAGTGCAATGAGAATGGTTTTTTTAGAGTTCTGCTTCTTGACTGTGCACTTGCTCAGAGCGTCTTGAAGGATCCCCGTGGCCGCCAGTCCACACAAAGGACGCCCCCGGAACGTGGTTAAGGGGATGTGGCTCGCAGCTTCTTGCGCGTGAGTCAGCGATTCTTAAAATGACACTCGAAATCAGTTCTCTTAGAGCCACGTGAGCATCCCTTCTACAGACAATGGAGGCTGCTTTCGACAGGCGCCTTTCTTTCGGCAGCAATAGCTTACACACACGTTGATCCAAGGTCACTGTTTGATTACTTAAAGTCCCTCTTCTGCGGAAAGAGTAGAACTAATCCTCCCAAAAATTCTGAAAAGAAATTTGCAGAGCGTCCAACAGGTTCTGGTGTTTTGTTGTGTTATAGTAATTTAAATGTTGAACAGTAAGGAGCTATTGCACAACGTCACCCAGCGTAAGTTTTTATTAGGAATGTGTATTGTCATATCATAATGAATTCAAGAACATATCTAGAATCAGACCCAGCCATGTAATTGTTAGTTCAGTTACGAGAGCTCCTTTCCAGCGGTGTTGAAAAATTTAATATAAATCAGTATGTAGTTTGTGTCAATCTCGACTTACATTTTCGGATTCGTTTGAGACTCCTGTATACTTATACAAGAGTCTCATAAACGTAGTAGGTTACTTCTTTACTATCATCAACTAACATCTTCAATTTATCATTAAATTGAACTAGAACATTCTTAGTCTTCAAATTACCAAATACTATTGGCATTTACTTTTTCCTTGGTGTCTGTCTTTGACTCTCACAAGGTCTACTGGTAATCGATAACTATTTATAATATGACATAGTATCCTATACAGATGTTATCTATTCCTAGTAATAACAGTAAGTGGAACTGCAATTTTTTTTAGATAAGATAGGCACATACTTTGCAACAAAGGCGTCAGTTTTTAGTCGATGCAGTTAATCCAATATTTCCCCATTGAATATCTGCAAACTACTCCAACACTTGCAAGATGCTACAAATCTATTAAAGTGGCTACGCTACGCTAGTCAGTAGTCTTCTGGAGTACTGCTGTGTATTGTGTTATGTTTATCAGATAGGACAGACGGAGGATATCGTAAAGATTCAGAATGTGTAGCTTGTTTTCTGTTTTCGCAAAATAGTTGACAGAGTATTATAGATCTGAATAGCATGTTACTGTTTCCGTCATTAAAATTAATGTTTACCGCTTTTTGGCGGAACCATTCCATGAAATTACTCCCACCAACTTTCTTTTTCGAATGTGAAACTATTTCGTTGATTCCCACCTACATAGAGAGAAACAACCTCGCAATGAAAGAAGAGAAATGATGGCTAGCACGGAAAGGTTTAGGTGTTCATGTCCCTCTGCCAAGCACTTTAAGTATGTGAAATAATAACCGATACCAGTCAAAAAAGGTGATTTTAATTAGCACACGATCTGTTTCGAGCTTGGGTCCATTTTCAGGTCGTTTACATTCATGTATATGTTCTCATACTGAGTGTTGGAGACCACTATTTAAAACCAAATCAAATACTTTGATGATGACTAAACAGATACAAATGAGACATTTCGAAGTCCGTACACTCTGTAAACAGTAATGGAATTCAGCTACATCCACTGTGGATACAATACACTTTTAGTGTGAACTGCAGAGTAAACGTGTACACGTAGACACAGATGATATAACCTGATGTTGCACGTTGGAGCTTTCTCGAGCAATAAATTTCTTCAGATTGAGGAAAGGCAGCGTCGGAGAAGACATTGGCTATAACCTTTCCAGAAGTTGAAATAGATTTCAAATTTATTGCTGTAGAACCAAAGGCTTCCATCAGTTGCTTTCACTGTTCCTGATGGAACGTCTCATCAGCAGTAAGAAGAAGTGGCATTATTCAAACAGTTCATACATTCTTGAGAAATTTGCTGCATTGCGGTATCAGATGACCATTCAACAGATGGGGGATCAATCTGGAACTAACTATTATATTAGTAAACTCTACATTTTAGAATACCGTATGTTTTCTTCCCGTATGGCTTTTCCGTGAGATACGCTGACGGAAAAAATCGGAACAGCAAGAACGAGTGTTTCGACATAACAGAAAATTGGTGGGCGTGTTTTTTCTTCTGAAAGATATACATTCAGATTTCGCGCCAGTCGCATAAGATTGATACTAGGAGTGTTGCTATCACACGCATAACAAGAGCATTAGTTCCTCTTGAGATTGGACGTGATGAGTTGATGTTAGTCAAGAATGCGTTTACGGCGCCAGAGACGCTCTTATGAAAACCTCACTACGTTTGAAAGAGGTCGTGTAATAGGGCTTTGAGAAGCTGGATGTTCCTTCTGCGATACTGCAGAAAGACTTGGCAGAAATTTGGCCACTGTATGTGATTGCTGGCAGTGGTGGTCACGAGACTGTAAGGTCGCAAGAAGACCGGGCTCACTAACGAGAAGGATGACCATCGTGTTCAGCGGATAGCTCTGACGCACCTTACTGCATATGCAGCAGAAATGTGAAAAGCAGTTGGCACCACGGTGACACAACGGTTATAAATCGTTTATTTCAAAAACAGCTTCGAGCCAGAAACCTTGTAGCGTGCATTTCATTGATGTCGAACCACCGCCGTCTTAGACTTCGATGGCGTCAAGCGAGAGATCATTGGAGGGCACGTTATAAGGCTGTTGTGTTGCCTGACGAAAGATGGTTCTGCCTCGGTGCTAATGATGGTGGTGTGTTGCTTACAAGGAGGACAGTTGAGGACCTGCTACCAGCCTATCTGCGTACTAGACACGCTGGTCTAACACCTGGAATTACTGTTTGAGGTGCGGTTTCGTTTGACAGCAGGAGTAATCTCGTCGTTACCCCACACACCCTGACTCCAAAACTGTACGTCAGTCTAGTAATTCGATCTGTTGTGCTGGAATTCATGAACAACAACTCAGGGGGTGTTTTCCAACAGGATAATGATCGTCCACCTACAGCTGTAGGAGCAAACTGCTCTACGGAGTGTCGACACGTTGCCTTGGCACGATCGATCACCAGATCCGTCTGCAATCTAGCACACATGGGACATCAGATGACAACTCCAGCGTCTTCCACAAACAGCATTAGGCGTTCCAGCACTGTGTGACTAAACAAGCTTAGAACTCCATCCCATAAACTTACATCCGGCACATATAAAACACAATGAATGCACGTCTGTATGCTTAGATTCAAAATTCTGGTGGTTACAGTGCTTATTAATGTGCGAGCATTTCACATCTACAGAGGCTTATCTCACGGTTACTTTAACCTGTGATCTTGCAATGTTAATCACTAACATATTTTACCTAGACAAAAGTGTTTCCGGAAGGTAATTACTGTACATAAATTATTTTTTATGCTGAGATTTTTTGTCGTCGGTTTATGTCGTTCTCCTTCAGCTACCTATCATCCAATGCCATTTTATGTTCTCTCTGTGGCTATCGTTCTGGGAGGTCCTTCAAGTTTACAATCTGATGAGAACTACGGGTATACATTCCTCAGCTATTCCAGTTTCCCACTTTTTTAAGCTTTAACCGTCTTTAGCTGTATTTCCTTACGGAGTATACAGAAGGATGGTTATCATCGCGTAATGTTCCAGTACATTCATTTGAGACAGACAATTATTTTAATGGTTGTATGAACTAAACAATTCCACTGACGAATGTAAAACTTCTATTTATTTATTTATTTAGTTTTCGCGGTATTGTTACCAAGATGACGGAATTAAAACATCCCAAAATCCCTGCAGCAGGCCATACTGAGCGAGGTGGTGCAGTAGTTAGAACCTGCTCATTTGGGACTGCCGGGGCTCTCTTCTTCGCTCTGCCATTCAGATTTAACTGAATTGGTTAAGAATAGTGACGGGATGGTTCCTTGTAGAAGAATATAGCCAACAGCCCCATCCTTTGGCCATCCGAGCCTGTACTTTGCCTCCAATGACGACGGCATCGGCGACTCACTGAACATACTTTTGATCGCATGCAGTGAACTGCACCATTCTTGTCCTTCTAACATTAGTTAGCTGTTTCGAGCTGACTAAACTAATCTGACTAACAAAAGTAACCAAATAAAAAAATCAACAACAAATAAGAGAGAGAGCGCAGCTGTCTCCTGTAAGTGAGGAAGCAGCAACTTACTTTTTAGTAGCAATTTTCTTCGTAATTACCTTGATAAAATTTAGCTGATGTAAGCATGAATACGGTTCACTTCTACGGTGACAGTTTATTGACAATTAAGTATAACGATTCAGATTATATGATTTGCTTGCCTTTTGTTAATCCACACCTTGATTCGTTCACACACCCATGATGGTTCTCCTTCTTGATGGAATCTACGCAACGCAGTTAACTAATTGATGATCAAATGCCAATAAAAAATGTACACCGTAAGAAAATTCCCATCTGACACGTGGAATTCGGCTGTGGGAAACCTGGATGAAAGACCAAATTCAAATGCTGGAAAAATGCTATAAGATGCATTGCGGGACTCACACAAAGACAATCACGTAGACACTACTTTAAGAAACTGAGTATTATAACAGACCCAAACGCGTATGTTTACAGTTGCCGTGTGTATACTACAGGATACCTGAATAACTTTAGTCTTAGGACGTCAGCACACCACCAAAACACGAGAAGAAATCACGTAACTGACAAGCCATATACTAGACCTGAAAACATCCGACATAGTTATAAATTTTTTGGTGACACATATTTCAATGAACCACTTAATAATGCCCGCCCATTGCCTTCGAATACGTTCAAAAAGATAACAAAATGAGTAAAAAGTTATGTGCTTCATTCAGTGAACGCACCTGAAGAATGTTTAGTCTAGCAGATGACTCGGAGTTTTGACACTGCAGTATACAAAATTAAAAATTTAGGGTTTTATGAAGTTGCTGGCGTGAAATAGTGAGACCCTCTTCTTGTGATCTCTTTTTCTCTTTTCCGTTAACCTAACTTCGTAAGTCTCCCAGACTGAGGCATATTAATGAAGAACTGGTTGAGCGACGATTTGTTAGACTTCGTCGATTGGTGAATGGCATAGCCTTTCTTCCGATACATCTGTGCCTGGCTCACCACTAGATCTGATTTGTTGTCTCGCCCGAAATCTCCTCGGACAAGAACTGACATGTACATGGCGATTGTGTAGTAAAACTATATGCAACTTTCGTTACTTATGTGAGATGCATTACTCTTATGTTTTGGGTAAACAACAATTTTTGTACAAAATGCGGATTATCTTCCAAAGTCTTCCTGGTTCTTGTAAAGCTTTGTATCCGCTTTTTTCACCGTATACAACAATGTTATTGGACGCTGATTTCACTAGTACATGTGCGCCGCGGATGAGGTACTATGCAATGCAGTAGAATTTCCTTTGAACCACTTAAATCGTCGAAATCTAAATTTAAACTCCTAGAGTTTTCATAGAATTCTCTTACTCTTTATAAATTACCGAACGGACAGTGAGTGCTAGGCACTGTGAATCGAATTTATCAACCGTTTACCAAAAATAATTGCGCTCAGTATATCATATACTTCAATACACTGCAAAATATATCGCTCCTATAAAAATTGTCTCCTGTTGTATTTTGATTATGGCAATCAAAAAAGATTATTCGCAAATTTCTTTTAATCTTGAATAGTACAGTTGAAACCGGTAACACATGGAAGAATAGTAAATAATGAAATCTTAATTACTCTATGTATACTGCATAGTAGGGAGAATAAGACTGAATTTGTATGTGATTTGTGGGAATACGGGGAGCGACATTTTGGTGTACAGACCTTACATCACTAGCAGCAAATTATGGCCCCAGCTGGGCCTCGTATCGAAGCTGTAGCAGCAGGTACAGGTACGCCACTCCACGCTGATACATCTCTGTGCAAGAGGTCATCGCAGTAGCTGGTGACAGGAGCGTGTAAATCTCTTGGCAGCCCGTTACAAGGTCTTTTCAGTGGATGAAAGACCTCAGCAATATCTTCAACTTTTGTAGTCCTGTCCTTCTCAGTTGCATGAAATATTACGGTATATTAAATTGCATAAATATTACGGCATATTAAATTGCAACAGTGGCGTAATATGTAAGAAACTGTCCACGCAACGTGTAAGTACAGTTCAAAACATTACTACTTAATAGGAAATACCAACCACCAGAACTGTTTATAACCTATAGGCACAGTGACAAAAATGTAAATTAAATAGCTAACATATGTACATATTCCAGGCCACTGATGATGCCTTGCAGAAAATAAACGCGAAACGCGTATGGCACTAAAATTATGTTTTATTCAGTTGGTGTCAGACGGTCCATAAGTAAAAATCATCAATATACCGTAATATTACATGCAACTGAGGAAGACAGGACTACAAAAGTTGAAGATGTCAATACAGCTATGTCAAGCATTCCCGGTCAACGTGTACAACAGGTTCAAGAAAATACATCTGAAACTCCATAAAACGATACAGCACATAATATTCAGCAAAACATGCAAAAAGAACGATTTAAATCCAAGTTACATTAATGTAAAGGATAAAAACAGTTCTACAGTGGCACAAAAGTCGAAATAATTTGCAGAACGATATTGGTTACTACATGAAATTAAGATGCTCTATTCGAAAAAACAGCACCTAAACGTGATGCTCTATGAGACTCATCTAGAATTGGCAAAAAACGTAGGAAACACCGCAGTTTTCATAGCAGTAGTAGAAAAAACTGAAAACATATACACAGCAATGAAACATTTACAATGCAAACATAAACAGAAGATAATGAAACTAACAGTAAAAAAGACGCAAAAATACATTTACATTTTTAATGTGAAACCACATGAACACCAACACACATTCCATCCACGCTTAGTTAACCTAACAGACAGAACTACACGAAAATGAAAAAATGCTCTTGGAAAAAGGTTTGAAACACTGCACCAATAGCAAAGTGAACCATCATTACATAGAAAATCTCGTAGTAGAAACTGAACACATCCGTACACGTGAGGAACAACAAACTAATCGTGAAATAAACATAGGACTGACAAGAGAACTAGTAAAAGAAGAAATAAAAGGCATAATAAAACAAACACAGCAGACACACAATAGGACAACCAAACAGAAGCAGCCACTATGAAAAGGTTAAAACAAAAGTTAACAAACGATAACATATTAATAACAAGAGCAGACAAGGGAAATGTAACAGTACTCATGGATAAAGAGCAATACATCACAAAAACCAAGGAATACATAAACACCAATGCCATACAAAAACTGAAGTCAGATCCAACTACACGATTCCAGGCAAATGCGAAACGAACACTGAAAAACATTGAACACACACTCACAGTCAGAGATACTACTTAACACAGAAAAACCACAAGCACCAACACTCCACAGTCAACCGAAAGTACGTAAAGACGGAATGCCAGTGAGAGCTGTGGTCAACTTCAAGAAAGCCCCAACATACCGCATAGCCAAACCCCTCCAAAAGTTAGTTACAAAACACTATAAAGTAGAAAACAACAGAACAGTGATAAACACAGGAAACCTAATAGAAAACATACAGAACATACAGGTACCACACACAGCATCACTGATTTCATTCGATATAGAAAATATGTATACCTCCATCCCTATCACAGAAACAATAGAAATCATAGAACGAAATCTCTCATACCACAGCATCATCACCACAGACGCAATAAAGGAAATAACAGATATGCTCAGATTGACAACTGAACAAAACTACGTTCAGTTTGAGAAAGAATATTATCTACAAACTGATAGACTGCCCATGGGATCCCCAATATCAGCAAAACTAGCAAACATTTTCATCAGTCACCTAGAAAACCAGATATTTGAAAAGATAACCACAAATGAAAGTTTCAAAATCATATATTGGTACAGATACGTGGATGACATCATTTGTCTGGTAGATTAGCCAAGTGAAAAAATAGATGAACTCCATTCAAAAATAAACAAAGCTCATCGGAACACAAAATTCACACTTGAAAAAGAAAAAGAAAATCAAATAAATTTTCTTGACATTACAATTAAAAAAGAAAATGGCAAACATACATTTAACATCTTTAGAAAACCAACAGCCACAGACACAATAATACATTCCACATCCAACCACCCTCACAGCCAGAAACTTGCAGCACTAAGACACATGTTACATAGATTAAACAGAATCCCACTCAGCAAGAGAAACTATGAACAAGAAATGAGTACAGTCATATAAATAGCTAGGAACAACGGGTATGACGCACATGTGGTACACAGGCTCAATCGAAAAATAAAAACACAAATACAAAACAAACACAACATTTCCAGAATACAAATGAACTCACAAGCTGAAAACTTACAAACACACTCAACAAGCACACACAATGACAACACGACACAGAAAAGAACTAGATGGTACACCATGACCTACACACATAAACTAACACACACAGTTGCAAACATCCTAAAGAGACAGGGCTTCAGATTAGCCTATAAGCCTGGGCAAACCCTCCAATCACTCCTAAGCCAGCCAGCTACCAAGAGGGACAAATTCCAGCAATCAGGAATATATAAACTTGAATGTCAAAGTTGTGATCCAGTATATATAGGCATGACATGCAGGAATTTTGAAACAAGATACAAAGAACATATCAGATGTTCGAAGTATGAAACAAACCATTCCACATTTGCAGAGCACTATAACCATCATCCTACAAACATGGAGCAAGAAATGAAAATAATGAGAATAAGCAACCATGACAAACATCTTATACAAATGCAAGAAAACTTCCACATCCAGAAAGCCATAGCAGAAAACAAACATGTGATAAATGAACAAACACACATCAGCACAGGCTCCCTACTACACTTAGTAAAGGAAATAACATAAAACAAAAACACTCTTCCCCACACCATCTGGACACACACACACACACACACACACACACACACACGCATACACGAACAGACCAGATACTTCAATAGTTACACTCCTAGGGATGGCAATAACATTCGATCTTTGGCAAAAACATTTGACAGTCGGCAACAGAAACGAAAACATTGCATTAAAACAAGCGTTCAGTTCACAGTGCTATGGAATGTGGGGAAAAAACCGCAAATTGGCATTCATAAGAAGAAGAACAACACTTAAATTGCAACAGGAGCGTAACATGTAAGAAATTGCCCACGCAACCTGTAAGTATAGTTCAAAACATTACTACTTAATAGGAAATACCAACCTCCAGAACTGTTCATAACCTATAGGCACAATGACAAAAATGTAAATTAAATAGCTAACATATGTACATACTCCAGGCCACTGATGATGCCTTGCAGAAAATAAAGGCGAAACGCGTATGGCACTAAAATTGTGTTTTATTCAGTTGCTGTCAGACGGTCCATAAGTAAAAATCATCAATACACCGTAACCTCAGCAATATGTTGGCCAGAGCGACAATTGTACGTCATCTGCATCACTTTATGTGATAACATTACAGACATCGTGCAATCTTGCGTTATTGTCGAAAATAACTAATAGAGACCTCGAAAATAGGTCACAGCCAGCGGTCGTACCGTATTCATCTCCGGACGAACATTGCAACGTACTTCGCAACGACACAGGCACTGCAATATCTTTATCCGTCGATACCGGTCAAGCGTCTTTCAGTTAAAATGTCTCCCATGTACGGTAGTACACATAATGAATGTTAGAGTGTAGGTTTTAGACACATGGTTGACCACATACGGAAATTTGTGTCTGATTGTGAGGCGTGCTCGTGAAGGCGACCGCTGACGATAAGCAGTAATGCAGTTTGGTACCATTGTCTGGCACATACAGTCGTCATTCCATTATACAGCTGACGGTGATCCATATCCGCCATACCTCATACATTTCATGTCCCTCATAATGGCTGTAGTCTGTTCCTTCGAATATACATGCACATCCGAAGGAACATGGAATTATACTTCTCAACAACATAGACACTGGTATATCTTATTTATCAGTCGATACCGGGCAAGCTACTTTTAATTGAAATGTCTACCCTGTACGGAAACATACATAATGAGTATATGAATGCAGATTGTAGGCGTATGCTTAACGATGTATGGACGTTTGGGTCTGACTGTGAGCTGTGCTCGGATAGCGTATTGTTTAGGTGAACGACTGCGGGAATCGGAAAACGCCGGTTCGAGACCTGGTTCGGCACAAAATTTCCTGAAACGATCCTGTTGCGAGGAAAACCTCTTTTGTTTTAATGGTTGCCACCCACACCCGCGTATGATATCCGTGGCACTCTCTCCTATTTGGCAATAATACAAAAGGAGCTGTCATTCTTCGATAATTGCCGATGTCCTCCTTTCTATCAGACGCACGTTCCACATCGTGCAGCAGTACTACAGACGAGGGCGGACAAGCGTAGTCTAACCATACTCTTTCGTCAACTTGTTGCATCTTCTGAAGTCTTATGCTGATTACGTAAGAATGATGAGATTCCATCAAGTAGTCGTTCTGAAGATATTTCACCACAAATGTTAATGTTTGTTACCTGCTGATAAATTTAGTATGACGGTACTTTGCTCCTATTGACATAGATTCTAGAGAAATCATTTGTTTGGCGTATCCGCTTACTTCGGACTCGGACTCGGCTGTGAGAACGTGTAAAAACTTGCAACAGCCGAAGACGACAACTGGACCGATCGTAGAAATATTGTGCATAAAATGGAAACAAGAACTTGGGTCAATACCCGCTCGCACACCGTTAATCAATTATGCCTAGAAAAGTTTAGAGATTAAACCATTTAATGTCAGAAACTGAATATATTATGTGTACAAAACGAGCTCATAGCCATACATTTATCTAAGTCCCCTGCGGTTTGAAAATATTCTTCGGTACTGTTGGGTTCATTTCTTTAACCACAGCTGTAGTACAGCCCGAATGGGTTTTGTTTCATATTAGGATGGCGCATAAGTTCGTAGCGTTTTTGTTTTGCGTGTTGTTATCACGGTTGCTATGCGTTTATTTATCGATTGTCATTTCTTATTTGTAGTTTACTGCTACTATTTGAGTTTACATGTTGTCACTTTGTCATATGGAGGTAGGCCGGCCGCGGTGGCCGAGCGGTTCTAGGCACCTCAGTCCGGAACCTTGTGACTGCTACGGTTGCAGGTTCGAATCCTGCCTCGGGCATGGCTGTGTGTGATGTCCTCAGGTTAGTTAGGTTTAAGTAGTTCTAAGTTCTAGGGGACTGATGACCTCAGATGTTAAGTCCCATAGTGCTCAGAGCCATTTTTGAGGTCAAACAAAGCAGCAACTCCCTTCACAAAGACCTGCGCTCATCCACAAAAGATAATGTTATGCATCTGGTGGAACAGCAACGGTGTGATGTACTACGAATTCCGTACTTGCTGTATAACCATCAATGCTGACATTTCTTGTCAGCAACTGAGACGTGTTGCAGACGAAATCTAAGAACAAAAAATGGTTCAAATGACTCTGAGCACTTTGGGACTTAACATCTGTTGTCATCAGCCCACTAGAACTTAGAACTACTTAAACCTAACCAACCTAACGACATCGCACACATCTATGCCCGAGGCAGGATTCGAACCTGAGACCGTGGCAGTCGCGCGGTTCCGGACTGAGCGCCTAGAACCTCGAGACCACCGCGGCCGTCATATAAGAACAACCAATAAGAAGACTAAGTAAAGTGATGCTACTTCACGATAACGCTCACCCATTTGGTTTGATTGACAATAAAATACTATACGGAACGAGGGTTGGGAAGTCATTCCGCTGTCACCGTATTCACCTGACCTTGCGCCCGCTGCGTTTCACGTTTTCCGCTCTCTATCGAACAACCTTGAAGGAACTTACTTTAGCTTGCCGCTGTGGCAGAGCGGTTGTAGGTGCTTCAGTCCAGAACCACGCTGCTGTTACTGTTGTCGCTGGTTCGAATCCTGCCACGGTCTAGGATGTGTGTGATGTCCTTAGGTTAGTTAGGTTTTAGTAGTTCTAAGTCTAGGGGACTGATGTCCTCAGATGTTAAGTCGCATAGTGCTTAGAGCCATTTGAACCATTTGAACTTACTTTCCGGATGACAGTGACCTCCGACCATGGGTCTAAGAGTTCTTCGCCTCATAACCGCGAGATTTCCACAGTCACGGAATCGAAAAGATATGCCAACGCTGACAGACTGTTGTGCAGAAAAATATGTTATTGATGACTAACGTTTCTCTTATGTATATCTGTAGTATTTATTAAAATTTTCTAAAAACACTATGAACTTACCCATCAATCCAGAATTATGCTGAACGAGATTCTAAAGGTCTAGCGCTACAATAGTGATGTCTGTCACTTACCTTTCGTTACTGGTACAATAAAATTTGGAAAAAAAATATTTAGATGTTACAAAACATACGTAATGCATCTAAGAATGGTTTGCCTCGGGACAAGTGCGATATCAAGGTGCAGTTACCAGTTCAACATACATCAAGTGAAAGTGAATTATCGTAAATAACCTCGTCAGCTTCCTGTTTACCAGGCAGATGGCTTCGTATTTACCTGCTGCTTCTGATGTTCAAATGGTTCAAATGGCTCTAAGCACTATGGAACTTAACAGCTATGGTCATCAGTCCCCTAGAACTTAAAACTACTTACACCTAATTAATCTAAGGACATCACACAACACCCAGTCATCACGAGGCAGAGAAAATCCCTGACACCGCCGGGAATCGAACCCGGGAACCCGGGCGCGGGAAGCGAGAACGCTACCGTACGACCACGAGCTGCGGACAGCTTCTGATGTATTAGTCCCTGGTGGCTACTGAACATCTTTATTATTTGAATGCATTCTTTGGCCGAGGAAATACCGTACCAACTTCCGTGTAAAAAAATGTGGTGAGGAGTATGATACAGGACTTCATTGTATGAAAGTAGTAGCTACACGAGGTGGGATAGCATTTGGTCGTTATGCTCTCAAACAACTAGTGCACAATCCTGACACATATATCTGAAACCTACAAGACTCACACATCAAAATAATGAGATCAACTATAGATTCTACAAATGACTTGCAGACACTATTTAAACAAATTTATGCTTATTGTCCAGTAACTAGTACAAAGTAGAGCGAGCCCTAGAAACGTACTTCCTATTATGTCGTCTAACAGCAGAGGTTATAACACTCCTAACTGCTACTGTTATACCATAACCTCAATGCCAGAAACAGGTTGTGACATAAAACTATTTTGTAAAAGCAACTATGGCACAAAGCAACAGAGCAGTGTTACCCTCTGAGAGGAATTTTGTTATGTTGACCGTGTTGTTCCTAAAGGAGGTGGCTTATCGGAAATGAAAGTCAGAATTACGTAAATATTTGAATAGTAACAAACAAAATTTTGCCTAGCAATACTGTTTATAGAATAAGGGAAACGGTCGCCAGCCTAATTAGGCAAGAGAAAGATTAACGTTCTCGTTTAAGAATGTAGGTATAAGTAACTATAACGGACAAACACAACCTAGACTTAGCCACACGCGAGTGCAATGAACTCTGACACACATATGTTTTAAGAACTATTTGCAAAAATTATAAGAGATACCGAAACACCCTATTACTTTCAGGCTTACATAAATTATGGTTTTACTAATTAGTGGTCTTTCCGTTACTTGATACTCAGCATTAATACAATAGACAAACTGTGGATCTTGTTATATTATTAATATGCACTTCCTATACACAAGAGAGACATACACTTAACAAACATGAGCATATAATGTTTCACAACTGCAGATTTCCACTTTTACTACAGCGAAACACAATGTTGACAAAATTTCAAGAAACTGACTCACCTTTTTGAATTTACTACAGATATCAAGGTGATCATTTGCTAAGCAAAACTTTAGAAGCCTCAGTCTTAAGAACTTTTAATTTTGCAGTTGGCAACAGCACTTTAATAAGCAGTTTTAATAGGAAAATTATTTTCAGCAAACAATATTTACTTTAACTCACTCTATTGCCACATTAATTTTAACTTTCTTTTTACTAAGTTCAAGAGGCATTAATTAGCAAAACTCTAGGCTTTAATTTCTTTTAGTAAGGACAGTCGGATATCACTTTAGCTCAAACGGAGAGGAACCTGAGAGGTGTTATGATGAGGAGAAAAATCAAGGTAGGTACATAAATTCAGATACAAATTACCTTATATTTCAGCACATTAGCACGTCCATTAAGCTGATCCTTCACTGTACATCATTATAGTATTACGTTGCAAAGATTGCGCAATGTGGTGGCAACTGCATGTTGGTAAGTGGAATTGTAGGCAGAATTGCTGGACTCTGTCATTTCTTGGTGGCGATGATAGATACAAACTCCAGAATAGTTCCAGCTATTTATCCATCCATCCGAGGCCTTGGAAAGAAGCAGGAAAAGCCTCTCTCTGAATCAGCACAATATGCACCTTTATAATGGCAGTGCACGGACTCGTAGCTCGTCTCCGACTGCTGGCTCGTCCCCGACTGACTATCAGTTCCACCTTTTTCACCTACGCCAACCACAATTTGCGCGCGCTACACAGTTCCGTTCCCGAGGGGAACCACTACACCTTTTACATACAAATTAACTAAGAACCCTAAGTGAGGGTCAGCAATTTACGTAACAGCAACCAAATACATTAAATAAAACAAAACATTTACACATATTGACAACTCTACAAAAAATTATTCACACAAAATTACAATCATATACAGTAAGTTTTGTTCCCTCCAAATGGGACAAAGAATATAAATTGCAGATACACTACTTTGCATTGAACCAAACCATGACATCAAAGTTTGTACAAAGAAAGAGGTATACAATTTTGTGTTATCTATTCAATCAAAGACATTTACAGGAGCTTAACGATGTAATATTAAATGAAAAAAAAAGCAAAATAAATGAGTAGAGCATTAGAGCTATGGTGTTACAAGGTGACTTCTCTTTCACACAAAATTTTGTTTCAAGATTCATAGATTTGTTTGACCAAGGGGGGAGCCCATGAGGACAGTCGGAATAACTGGTAGTTTTTTGTACTATCAGTCTTCTGATAGATTTGATGTGGCCCGCACGAATTCCTCTTCACTTCAGTGTAGCACTTTCAATCTACGTCCTCAGTTATTTGCTAGACGTATCCCAATATCCGTTTTACTCTAAAGTTTTTACCCTCTACAGCTCTTTCTAGTGCTATGATAGTTATTCAAAGATGTCTTAACATATGTCCTACCATCCTGTCCCTTCTTCTTGTCAGTTTTCCATACGTTCCTTTCCTCGCCGATTATCTGTAGAACTTGCTCATTCCATACCATATTAGTCTACCTAATTTTTAACATTCATCTGTAGAACGACATCTCAAATGCTTCGATTCTCTTCTTTTCTGATTTTCCCACTGTCCGCGTCTGATTACGATAAAATGATGTGCTCCAAAAGTATATTTCCAATTATTTGTTACTCAAATATAGGCCTATGTTTGACACCAATAGACTTCTTTTGGCCAGGAATACTATTTTTTCCGTTGCTAGTCTGGTTATTACTTACTCTTTGCTCCGTCCGTCAAGGGTTTTTTGCTACCTAGGTAATACAATTCTTTCAACTACCTTGGGATTTCCTATCCTGATGTTAATACACTACAACTTCCTAAATGTCGCTCCTTTATAGACCTCGAAGATAATATTTGACTAATTAAAGTGCGCGCTGAGGCATATAAGAAATCGTTCTTCCGTCATCGATAGGCCAGTGAACAGGGAAGAAGACCTAACAAGAGGTGAAAGGGGAAAAACTCCCTGCTATTCAGTTCACAGTGATTTCTAGAGTAGGTGCACAATTTTCACATTACAGTAATCAGTTAGTATTACATCAAATACTGAACATGTTTATTGGCGCTATGAAGTAATTTGTGTACAGTACATGACTGTTGCAGGTTTAAAAACATGCATCGAGGTTCAGTTTACGAATGTTGATACAAAGTGTTTGGTTTTATCTGCCGAGTGTGAGCTACTAGTAACTGACTGAGTTGCAGCGAGGGCTTCAGCAATCTTAAAGCATAGTAGTATTATGATAGCAAAAGGAAGAACCAGAAATTTTCAGGGAAATCTTTCATACGATCGCTTTCTACTTATAATTTCATACGAACGTCTCTTGCAGTACATTTTTATCATTCTATACAGGGTGTTACAAAAAGGTACGGCCAAACTTTCAGGAAACATTCCTCACACACAAAGAAAGAAAATATGTTATGTGGACATGTGTCCGAAAACGCTTACTTTTCATGTTAGAGCTCATTTTATTACTTCAAATCACATTAATCATGGAATGGAAACACACAGCAACAGAACGTACCAACGTGACATCAAACACTTTGTTACAGGAAATGTTCAAAATGTCCTCCGTTAGCAAGGATACATGCATCCACCCTCCGTCGCATGGAATCCCTGAAGCGCTGATGCAGCCCTGGAGAATGGCGTATTGTATCACAGCCGTCCACAATACGAGCACGAAGAGTCTCTACATTTGGTACCTGGGTTGCATAGACAAGAGCTTTCAAATGCCCCCATAAGTGAAAGTCAGGAGGGTTGAGGTCAGGAGAGTGTGGAGGCCATGGAATTGGTCCGCGTCTACCAATCCATCGGTCACCGAATCCGTTGTTGAGAAGCGTACGAACACTTCGACTGAAATGTGCAGGAGCTCCATCGTGCATGAACCACATGTTGTGTCGTACTTGTAAAGGCACATGTTCTAGCAGCACAGGTAGAGCATCCCGTATGAAATCATGATAACGTGCTCCATTGAGCGTAGGTGAGAGAACATGGGACCCAATCAAGACATCACCAACAATGCCTGCCCAAACGTTCACAGAAAATCTGATTGCACAATTGCGTGCGGATTCTCGTCAGCTCACACATGTAGATTGTGAAAATTCACAATTTGATCATGTTGGAATGAAGCCTCATCCGTAAAGAGAACATTTGCACTGAAATGAGGATTGACACATTGTTGGATGAACCTTTCGCAGAAGTGTACCCGTGGAGGCCAATCAGCTGCTGTTAGTGCCTGCACACGCTGTACATGGTACGGAAACAACTGGTTCTCCCGTAGCACTCTCCATACAGTGACGTGGTCAACGTTACCTTGTACAGCAGCAACTTCCCTGACGCTGACATTAGGATTATCGTCAACTGCACGAAGAATAGCCTCGTCTATTGCAGGTGTCCTCGTCGTTCTAGGTCTTCCCCAGTCGCGAGTCATAGGCTGGAATGTTCCGTGCTCCCTAAGACGCCGATCAATTGCTTCGAACGTCTTCCTGTCGGGACACCTTCGTTCTGGAAATCTGTCTCGATACAAACGTACCGCGCCACGGCTATTGCCCGTGCTAATCCATACATCAAATGCGCATCTGCCAACTCCCCATTTGTAAACATTGCACAGACTGCAAAACCACGTTCGTGTGGAACACTAACCTGTTGATGCTGCGTACTGACGTGCTTGATGCTAGTACTGTAGAGCAATGAGTCGCATGTCAACACAAGCACCGAAGTCAACATTAGCTTCCTTCAATTGGGCCAACTGGCGGTGAATCGAGGAAGTACAGTACATACTGACGAAACAAAAATGAGCTCTAACATGGAGATAAAGCGTTTCCGGACACATGTCCTCATAACATCTTTTCTTTATTTATGTGTGAGGAATGTTTCCTGAAAGTTTGGCCGTACCTTTTTGTAACACCCTGTGAAAAACACATCTGACACACTTTTGCTCTTTAAAGATTGAGAATTGGGTTCATTGAATTCTAATTGATTAAGAAACAGAGGAATTACCGACATTGGTTGCTAATGGACGCTGATGATGCAAATCAGGGGGAAAGTTGAAAATTGTGCTGGATTGGGATTCCAACCCAGCTCTCCTACTAACTAGGCAGATGTGCTGACCAGTGCGCCATCCGGACACAGAGCTTATCGCAACTGCACGGACTACCATAGCACGCCCCCCATCAGACCCAAATCCTCAAATTATTCACACACTACTAACGTAGTGCCCCATGCTCATTATCCTCCTTATTCGCGACATTTCGCCGATTCCCGTAAGAGCTCGACCATGGTGTACATCCGCACTGAAGAAATCATTGGCCGTCCTGGCCTCATATGTATAAATTCGGACATGTCCGAAATTACAGACACTACATATAATTTCCCTTGTGTGGCAACATACGCTTTCACTAATAGCAGGAAAGGAAAATAAACTTAGCTCACAGAGCTACTTCATTATAAGGTTACGTTAACTGGAAATGCAGTACTTTTTCACTTGATAGTGAGGACTGATGAAGAAAAATGCATTATTCATTCTATAAATGAATTATTACACTACGAATATGGTTTATATTCTCAGTTTTTTAGTAGCAACCATCGAACACGAGAGATATTTGTAGGCCTGTATTACTACACATACTGCTTTGATACGAATGAAAACCAATATCCCCTCGGTAATGCGTCCGAGGAAGATGAGAACTTCAGTAGTGAAACTCTTGAACTCTTCTAACTTTGGAAAAGTTTGGAAAGCCGATAAAAGGCAGCCCTCACTTCGCTGAGGGTTGGAATTGGAAGCAGTTTCCAAAGTAACTTCTTTCTGACAGGTGCTCCCCCGGTTACAGCCTACACCTTCTCCTTTGTACTTGTTGCATTACTTCCATCTCTCTTCTGTCCCCTCCCATCCTCCTCCGCTCCCTTTTCTCCTCTCTCTCTCTCTCTCTCTCTCTCTCTCTCTCTCTCTCTCTCTCTCTCTCTCCCTCTCCCTCCCCCTCCCCCACATACCCTCCCTCCCATACCAAGTCCGCAAAACCGTGCACACTTCTCCTAACTGCAACGGAGTACAAAAGCAGTAATATGTGGATATTTTGTTGTATCCCTTCGCACAGGAACTGAGGCATACGGAAAATGTCGTAAAAGATGCTCTGCACGTACAATGAGTACAAAAACAGTAATATGTGGATATTTTATTGTATCCCTTCGCACAGAAACTGAGGCATACGGAAAATGTCGTAAAAGATGCTCTGCACGTACAATGAGTTAGAACTTCTTCTTCCTCGCTATTGATATGTGTCCCAGACCAGTGTTTTACAGTATCTGTAATTACTTTTGGTGAATGTTGCAACAGCTGTCACGTAAAAATAGCGAACAAGGGTTCCAGAATTGAAAACCGTCGCTACATTCTCTGAACATTTCCCGTAGTTATGGGTAAGACAAGAGAGAGTAGACGGTGTACATTGCTATGATATCATTCAGAATTCTCTTGCTATTTATGACATCATTCAGAATTCTCATTCAGAATTCTCTCTCTCTCTTCCTTTTCTTGTTCGCTTCTTCTACTTCTTCATACCTGCATATCTAACTTACATTAAACGGATACAGAGAGTTTAAAACATTCTGCACCATTTTCTCATGGAGTGCAATACCTAGAGACTGACTTGGGACGGATATAGAAACACGATGACCGACAATGTCCGTATTAGGATAGGATACATGAGAAGAGTTCCTAAAAAGTGTAAGATATTTGTTAATAAAATCACATTTTTTTTAAAATTTTACGTCAGTCGGTCCTTGACCAGCGTTGTTTTGTCTTGAGCTGAAGCTCTACCAAACTATGTTAATACACTTCGTCTCAGATTTAAATTATTTTATGCTACCACGTCGAAGAAATAATTTTCGAATTCTGGAGGAGTTCTTAAAACCAATATAAAAGAAAAATATTTAAATCAAATCACTAGATGAAGAAATATGCTGAACAGATTTATTTTATGAACACTTAATATTTACTGTAACTCTTCCCCACGTACATCGTTTCGGAGTCATAAAAGGAGATACATACGTTGATGGCTTCCGTGCACATCTGTAGAAGGAATGTAAGTGGCACTTTTTGATAAAAAATACGGTTAGAGCGTGTGTTCGATGGTTGCTACTGAAAAAATCCTTTAATGATCTGTGGGGCACAAAAATAAAGACGTAGATATCCACACAGGTACTCTTTGCAGCGCCAGGTATCTCTTAGCACCAGGCAGGAGCTTTGGCCGGTGCTGGCCAGTCAGAGCACTGCGAGTTCCTACTTCGTATGGAAGTGTTGTTCAGTGCACAAAGCATACTTATCCTTCTGCTTCTGCTCCGACATACTCTACTGGACATACGTAGTTTTGATGCTTGTCTAGTGATTGTGAAACAGGCGCATGCGACCGACAACTATGAGGAATACGATGAGATCGCAGTAAGCGACGTTTATTCAGGTTCCTTTTACGTTTTTGAGAATTTACATCTGTTTTAAGGTTACGCAGAATTGTATTCCCTTTCATATTTCATTTTTCGCTCTAACCTTCAGTTGGAAAAGTTATTCGTTTGTTCTCTCTCTGAATCTTATCCTAACACGTGGTGATTTGTTTCTAATTTAACTCTAAATGGATTCAAGTTTCTCTCACAAGTAAGGATGTTAAACGGTTTCTTCTGATACATTTCTACCATCCATGAACTATAGTTTTGTGAACGACTTATCTGTATGCTCTGTAACTGTTCATCCGCACTTTGTTATATGACTACATTTGCTATCTTGAGTTGGTTCGTATATTCTGGGAAACACCATTTTGACTATCTGGTTGATCTGAAAATAGGTCCCGACCAGAAATTAGTCATCAAGTAAATAAAAGCGAAATGTGCAACATTGGCTATTTTTTTCGTTATATTGGTTAACTTTGCCTTTCAAATATTGCATATACATTTCACATACGTTAGGCTTTCGCGAATTTATTATCTCGCACACCTTCCTTCGTTCACGAGTTCCATACCGTGTCCTAAATCTCTGCATGTCTTGTGAAAGACTTCATCCATAAAAAATTTGCCCCATTCACTTTCATTGTATTTCGTCCACGCGCAACGGAGCATCAGTACCTAGTGCCTATAATTATACTGCCTAAGATATTTAGCGCCACAGGTAAGGCCGTAAGCCACGTAATGCAGTATTATGAGACGTGCGGTTGCAGAGACGGTGTCATCGGGAACTTACTGCTACCACCACACCAGCTCTTGGATTTACATGTTCTTAAGCAGTGTTGCTCACAAAAGACAAAAATATTGGTCCTGCCCAAGTTTATGTCGTAACAGATGATGTCTCTTCTTCTTGTCAGTCATATATTTATGTCCTCGGCGATTCTGCGGAGAACCTCCTCATTCCTCACCTAATCAGGTCACATAATTTTCAGCATTACTTCTGCCAGTACCTCGTCTCCTACCTTCCAAACTTTACAGAAGCTCTCCTGCGAGAGCCATGTCTCCGCAATATCCTTTCTTTCAGGAGTGCTAGTTCTGCAAGGTTCACAGGAGAGCTTCTGAAACAATATAGTGCGATCTTTTGTTGCCAGTATTGTAAACTAAAATTCCTCTGTGTTACTTCTGAGTAGCTCACCAATTTCGTTGCGATTTGCGGAATTTTTTCTATCTCAAAAACAAAAATAATTACAGTCATATCATTTTATTACGGTTCACGTTCAGTTTCTGTGGATATGTAGGGTATCCCAGGAAGATGCTCATTATTCACGGATAAGATACTAACGATCAATCGAGGCAAAGAAGTCTAGTAAACATGGGCTCTAAAAATCATACTTAAAGAGTTGTGAGCATTCGTTCATCTACGATACTATAAAACACATATCGTCCATCCAACAATGGCTCTTAGGTCTTAAGGTACGCATTGTTGAGCACATGTTTACGGGCTACTGTTTTCTTGTTTTGTTCCATACTACATCCTCTCAGAATATGGAAAGCAAAGAGCTTGCGGTAGAAGAGATGTTTCATAAAATCGAAGATGACCAAGGGCAATTAGCTCTTAAGGTATGTGTTTAGAGTTCAGTTTTACTAGACACTTGTCCTTCGAATGATAGTTCCTGTCATATCCCTGACTATTAACCATTCCTCCTGGGACAGCCTGTATGTCATGGCAGAAATCAGGTTCACAAAAATATATAAACATGCAGGTTCAACTTCAAATGTATAGCGGAATTCTACAGTTATTTATTTTTCGATTAATTAGGAGAGATTTCTTTCTTGGATCATCGGTCCTCTGACTAGTTTGAAGCGGCCCTCCAGGAATTCCTCACTTGCTACCTATATCCTCAATTATTTGCTGGTTGTATACCAATCTCTGTCTGCCTCCACTGTTCTTACACTCAACAGCTCGCTCTAATACTATGGACATTATTCCTTTATGTCGTAACAGATGATGTCTTTTCTTCTTGTCAGTCATATATTTATGTCCTCGGCGATTCTGCGGAGAACCTCCTCATTCCTTACCTAATCAGGTCACATAATTTTCAGCATGTCCAAATCTTCTATTCTCTTCTGTTTCCAACTTTCCAAAGTCCATGTCTCACTCCCATACTCCAACCATCGTGTATCAGAAATTTCTTCGCAAAATTAAGGCCAACGTCTGATACTAGTAGACTTATCTTGGCCAGGAATGCCCTTTTAGCCACAGCTAATCTGCTTTTGATGTCCTTCTTGCTCCGTCCATCATTGGTTATTTTGCTGCCTAGTTAGCAGAATTTCTTAACTTCACTTATTTAGTGATCAGTAATTATGATGTCGAGCTTCTCACTGTTCTCATTTCTACTACTTCTCATTATTTTCGTCTTTCTTCGATTTGCTCTCAATCCAGAGTCTGGACTCATTAGATTGTTCATTCCATTCAACAAGTCCTGTAACGAAACTTCCTGGCAGATTAAAACTGTGTGCCCGACCAAGACTCGAACTCGGGACCTTTGCCTTTCGCGGGCAAGTGCTCTACCAACTGAGCTACCGAAGCACGACTCACGCCCGGTACTCACAGCATTACTTCTGCCAGTACCTCGTCTCCTACCTTCCAAACTTTACAGAAGCTCTCCTGCGAGAGCCATGTCTCCGCAATATCCTTTCTTTCATGAGTGCTAGTTCTGCAAGGTTCGCAGGAGAGCTTCTGTAAAGTTTGGAAGGTAGGAGACGAGGTACTTGCAGAAGTACAGCTGTGAGTACCGGGCGTGAGTAGTGCTTCGGTAGCTCAGTTGGTGCCCGCATCTCGTGGCCGTGCGGTAGCGTTCTCGCTTCCCACGCCCGGGTTCCCGGGTTCGATTCCCGGCGGGGTCAGGGATTTTCTTTGCCTCGTGATGGCTGGGTGTTGTGTGCTGTCCTTAGGTTAGTTAGGTTTAAAATGCCAGCACGGTAGCTCAGCGTGTTCGGTCAGAGGGTTAGCTGCCCTCTGTAATAAAAAAACTGAGTTAATGGATCAACGACGAACTGAAACGGGTGTATTGCGACGTCCGCCCCAAGCAGATACAACGAAGGAAAACGAACAAAATGAGATTTAAAAAAAAAAGTTGGTAGAGCACTTGCCCGCGAAAGGCAAAGGTCCCGAGTTCGAGTCTCGGTCGGACACACAGTTTTAATCTGCCAGGAAGTTTCATATCAGCGCACACTCCGCTGCAGAGTGAAAATCTCATTCTGGAAGTCCTGTAACATTTCTTCACTTTCAGTGAGGATAGCAAGTCATCAACGAGTTTTAAAATTGCTGCCGTTTCACCCTGAAATTTAATGTCAATCTGAAACCTTTCTTTTTCTCCATCGTTCCCTCTTCGATGTACAGAATGAAAAGTAGGGGCGTAAGACTACGTCCCTGTCTTGTACACTTCTTTATGTCGTGTTTATCCATTCAAGCAACTGCTTCACCTACAAATTACAGTGCGTCCAGTAGAGCACTCCAATCAATTGCGGCACGCTTCGTTAAGTGGTCCTCTTGCGGGTGATGGATTGTCTGGGCAGAGTGTCGCCCACTTCCGCCCAGGGGGCTCCTTCCGGCAGGAGAACAGCGGCGCGAGGCGGGCCGCTTGATGACCTGTCTGGACGATGAGCAACAAGTGGTGGAGGGAGGGAGGCAGCGGCCATTAGAGAGGCCAGCGCAACAGGCCCCGGCCATCAGTCTGCGTCTCCAGTCCGGGAGCTGCGGGGCTGCCGCCGCGCACCGCCGCTCCTTAAGCGACACCGTGGCGCACCGGCTACTGCGCGCAGACTGCACCCTGCTGTTGACCTGGTTAACCACTACAACATCCCATAAAACTTGAACATTCCTCCGTAGTCCGGAACATTTGGCAGGAAGTATTCTCTTACACCGTTTTGTCAGCTGATATGACGTAAATCCCCATTGTACTTGTAACGTATGGTGAATGTGTGGTTGCCTAATATTGTCTCCACAGTGGAACTGTCATACCTACAGATGATTAAGATGACCCTGCCATTGACAAACTACATTTAGAGATTTCCATAAAAGGAATTATCGTGTCGTACTTTTACTTGACTTCATTTTAGCACATTAAACCAGTCACTCCCATCAGGTTGCTACTAGAGTGAATCACCTCATGGTTGCGTAAATTATTTATTCTCAAAAAAATGAGTACAAAAGATTGTATAAATATGAAGTACGCAATGTCGGTTTCTACCTTATAGGTAATTTCGAGATAGATAGAACATTATTAGATGGACCGAAAGTTGACTGATACTGATAAGCAGTGGCAAACAGAAGACCTACACTCTGACTGGCATTTTCAGAAAAACCTCAGTTGACAAGCAAATGGAACTCAGTAATTTACTGTATTTTATGAATTATGTGTCCTTCTTGGAAGTCGGATCTGGAAGCAGGAGAGATTTGGAGAGATTGAGTAAGAGTCTCTAATCATTCTTTCCACCACGCTGTAGTCTTCTAAAGTTCTGTCCCCAGCGCAGAAGAGAGCTCGTCTGTCGTGGGATCTTCTTCGGAGGAGGCTGCTATGCTGTCACCTCAAACCTGTGATTGTGGTCTCTATGGGGTACCACATGCACAGGTTAGTCTCTGTATCTACAGAGGGCAAGATCTGTAGCTCAAATGGTTCAAATGGCTCTGAGGACTATGAGACAACATCTGAGGTCATCAGTCCCCTAGAACTTACAACTACTTAAACCTAACTAACCTAAGGACACCACACACACTCATGCCCGAGGCAGGATTCGAACCTGCGACCGTAACGGTCGCGCGGTTCGAGACTGAAGCGCCTAGAACCGCTCGGCCACTCCGGCCGACCAGATCTGTAGTACTGAAATGATGGTAGGCGATACTTCTCACTAATGTATCCTGTTTGGATATTATTTAAATATTCACACATTTTTCACCGTCTTTAACGACATTTGACATAGCTTTCTCGATTGTATGGTACCTTTTCTATCCAACTTCCGATACAGAGAAAGACATGTGCGCCCCTCCAGAACGCCCGAGACAGAGTTACGTGTCCGGCCCTGCAAAACGCACGAAACAGATTGACTAGCGCAGATGGAACAGATAATGTCCCGTCAGAATGTCCAAAATCATTAGGGGAAATGGCAACAAAACGACTATTCACTTCGGTGTGTAGAGTGTATGAGTCTGGCGACATTCCATCTTACTTTCAGAAAAATATAATCCACTCAATTCTGAAGACTGCAAGAGCTGAGAAGTGCGAGAATCATCGCAGAATCAGCTTAATGGCTCACGATTCTTGGTTGCTGACGAGAGTAATATGCAGGAGAGTGGCAATGGAAATATCGAATGAACTAGAGGACGATCAGTTTGGCTTTAGGAAAGATAAGGCACCAAAGAAACAATTCTGACGTTGCGGTTGATAATGGAAGAAAGATTAAAGAAAAATCAAGACACATTCGTAGGATTTGTTGATCTGTAAAAAGCTTTCGACAGTGTAAAATGGTGCAAGATGTTCGAAATTCTGAGAAAAATAGGGGTAGTCTATATGGAGAGACAGTTAATATACAATATGTACAACACAGAAGAGGGAACAATAAGAGTGGACTACCAAGCAAGAAGTGATTGGATTAAAAAGGGTGTAAGACAAGGATGTAGTCTATCGCCCCTACTGTTGAATCTGTACGTCGAAGAAGCAATGCTGAACATAAAGGAAAGGGGCAGGAGTGAAATTAAAATTCAAGGTGAAAGGATATCAATGATATGATATGGCTACCCTGAGTGAAAATGAAGAATAACATGATCTATTGATGGGAATGAACAGTCTAATGAGTAAAGAATATGGCTTGAAAGTAAACCGGAGAAAGGCCAAAGTAATGAGAAGTAGCAGAAATAAGAAGAGCGAGATGCTTAATATCGGGATTGATGATCATGAAGTAGAAGAAGTTAAGGAATTCTACTATCTAGGAAGCAAAATAACCAATGACGGACGAAGCAAGGGGGACATCAAAAGCAGACTAGCGATCTCTAAAAGGGCTTTCCTGGCCAAGAGGAAGCTGCTAGTATCATAGATAGGACTTAATTTGAGGAAGAAACTTCTTTGAATGTATATTTGGAGAACAACATTTTATGGTAGTGAAACATCGACTGTGGTAAAACCGGAACAGAAGAAAATCGATGCATTTGAGATGCGGTGCTATGCAGGTGAACGTTGAAAATTAGGTGGACTGACAAGGTAAGGAATGAGGAGGTTCTGCGCGAAATCGTAGAGGAAAGGAATATGTGGAAAACACTGACAATCAAGCGGGACAGAGTGATAGGATATGCGTTAAGACATCAGGGGATGACTAGAGGTAGCCGTAGAGAGCAAAAACTATAGAGGGTGACAGAGATTGAAATACGTCCAGCAAATAATTGAGAAACAAGTTAAGTTGTTCAGATTATAATTACAGTTAATTTAGTACAACTTGCTCATTAAATACGTTTATTTTGTGTTTTTTAAGCTTACTGTCAAAGGCACAATTTTTCTTTACGTAGTCCAGTATTTCAGAAAACGCGAGAAATTCGTAAGGTTGAGTTGAAGTCGCTCTTTCATTTAACTTACATAATCCCGTTTAAAAAAAATGTGTGTGAAATCTTATGGGACTTAACTGCTAAGGTCATCAGTCCCTAAGCTTACACATTACTTAGCCTAAATCATCCTAAGGACAAACACACACACCCATGCCCGAGGGAGGACTCGAATCTCCGCCGGGAGCATCCGCACAGTCCATTACTGCAGCGCCCTAGACCGCTCGGCTAATCTCGCGCGGCTATCCCGTTTAAGTGTTCTGTTTTTCTTTCCAGCAATTTCAGTAGATCGTTCCATGGGAGAGCCTCATTGATTTCCCCATTTATTTCCTCACCACAGTCACCCAAGTGAAACTCCAACAAACAGACTACTCACACACCACTCTCTCTTTTTACTATTCTACGGCAGCATCAACAATTCCCAAGCATTTCCACGCGTATTAAACGTTTAAAAATAGAGTCAAATTACTTGACATATTTTACACTAAACGAAATTTCGTTATTTACGAGCCGCGAAAATGTCTTAGTGGTTAGCGCTTTAGGTGTATGAGATAATGTAAGAAGTTGATAAATTTCACTTACAACAAGAACTCGCTACTAACTTAGCTGCAGTATCTGTTAATTAAACTAATCCCAATAGAATGTAACTTTAAAGGTAATTTTAATACATGCAAACTGTATGTAAACAAATCGCTAGTTCCGAAGTTTTTAAATCAAACAGCTTAAATTTTACGCATTTTTCCGGAAATATGATCTTAATAATGAATGAACACGCTCTACGAAAATTGCTGCAAAGGAAAACAGAATAATAAAATGGGATTCTGTTGATTAACCGCGCCAAAACGTACATAAATGAGCGACTGCAACTCAACGTTACTAACTTTTTGCGTGTTCATGGAATAGTACGTAGAGAAAAGCGATACATTTAATAGTAAGCTTAAAGAACAGTAATCTGTAAGTAATACAGGATGGATAAAAATTTCGGAAGCACCCTCATAAAATCCATACGAAGTAGAAAACAGTAAAACAAAGTCTCTACCCATGAGGAATGGGAGAGAGAAAAATTTATCGGTTTTGACATCAACATGGCGGCCATCATGAAAGAAGCCACATTGGATTCAACTCGAAAATTTCCAATGGGAATACGGTCCTGTGACAAATAACATAAAGAATTTCATCAGAAAAACAATGACGTTGTTATTTTGAACATAGCTTTATTCATTCTGAAGAGGATGAAAAATTAGCCGACCAGTTGCAAATAAAAGTTTATTAGCCTTTGACCTAGATTTAGATATTTATAAAAACATCTTCTTCAGACGTAGTGGGCCCTTAGTCTCTGGAATAAGGTGGACGTAAGTTATGCAAATGTTTTATCGTGTGAGGCATATTACAATTTCATGCTGACAAGAGCCACTACCTGTAGCCATCTACCAGTGAGCATTCATTCTGAAGGAGCCGCGCGGCTTCATCTAATCCAATGTACTGTCATGTGATGTAACAAGGTCCACTATTTCTGAAGAAGATAATTCTACAAATATAAAAAAATGGTTCTGAGCACTATGGGACTTAACATCTGAGGTCATCAGTCCCCTAGAACTTAGAACTACTTAAACCTAACTAACCTAAGGACATCACACACATCCATGCCTGAGGAAGGATTCGAACCTGCGACCGTAGCGGTCACGCGGTTCCAGAGTAAAGCGCTTAGAACCGCTCGGCCACACCGGCCGGCTCTCCAGGTTTTATTCCTTTGGTTTTTTACCTGTGGGGTCACATCAAAGCGCTGGCTTATGCCGTGAAAGTACGGAATATGATTCATCCCAAGCAGATTATTGTTGACGCGTGCGATGAAATTCAAAGTCAAATGGTCAAAGTTAATCAGAACTGTGTTCGGAAGAGAGCATTAACACTCTGACATAATGGACAGGTATCGAAACGCTCTCTTGACAGTCGGTGTTCTTTTGGGAGTATATAACGTCGGGTTAATACCTTTTCTGTACGTAGCACTCACTGCTGCCAAACATAAGTGGTTATAACCAGAGAATTAAAAAAGCCATTATTTTTCTGGTGAAATCTCTGTGTGCTGTGTCGCATGACCGCTTTCCCACTGAAAATTTTCTAGCTGAACCCAATATGGCGGCCTTCAAGATGGTCGCCATGTTAATGACATAGCTTAAGTTTTTCTCCCGCCTCTTCGTCATACGTAGGAACTTGGCTTTACTGATAGCTAATCCGTTTTGATTTTATAAGGGTGTTCCGGGCTTTTGAACCATACTGTAGTAATCTAACGTTATTACAAGCTAAATAACTTATTTTTACGAGAACTCAAAAACTCGCTTGCAAGGCGCTGTCTGTAAATTTTATAGATGTTTAACTGATTTTAAATCATCGATGAGTCCATAAGATAAAATTATTCTATCAAGAACCGAGAGAAGCTCCCATTTACTTAGATCGTGTATTGTTAGGCCTACGATCTTGCACAGAAAGGCCGTATGGACGTAGACTGGAGTTTACTCCATCACGCTCCAATAATGCGGACACCCAAAGAGCAGGCAATACTGCCACGAACGTGTCCATCGATTGTAGCGGAATGCTCAGCCCTGTCGATAGCCATTAGCCGGATGGCGGTGTGACGTAGCATGAAGTGATCCCCACAGCCGGAGAACACAACGGCCGTCCATGTAATTATCGCCGAGCACCGCGTGTTGCTGCCGACAGCGCCCCATGTGGCCACGGAGTGTGTACACTGTCCCCCTCCAGTCTCTGGAACTAATCCCACACCTCGTTCCGTCATTTCTCAGCCACAATGCGCCTCTTACGTTATGTTATTGCGTAACTCTCAGAGTTTGCACTGTAGGTACGGAGAGCATAAAATATTTAAAACATATCGTCGATCTTCTCACTCATTCCACTTTCACGTTCACGGCATTCCACTTCAGCTAGATTTTCTGCGCACCAGAAACCACTTACAATTATAAATTAGTTTAATTTATTTATGGTGTTTCATCATGATCTTTTTAACAAAGATTTTCATGTGCTTCCTTCCTATGTGAGCAAAATTTAGCATACTAAAGGAGGTCACAGTAAAGTGGCGTCTCGATTGAGATTAGACTACGAATAACAATGTGAAAGCAAGCTAGGAAACTGAAGCTCTAAAAGAGCTAACTCGATTACGCTAGCGCAAGCAAACACGGCTTGTATTAGAGGTTTTGCCACTTCGTCTACACATGGTAGCTTTACTCTCTTTCGTCATCTATACGCACGTCTGTAATTTGCTTTAACAAGGTCCTCGCAAGGCAGAAAATTACTAAATCACTCGTATGGCTGCAGTCTAAATTCGGTATCTCTCGATGAGTTATTCGATCTACCTATTTAATTTTTAAAATTTTTCTGTGGTACGACATGTTACAAAAATATAATTTCCAGACATTGACAGGACAGCGAAGTCTATATCAGTGTAAAAAAGCTCCCAAAATACAAGTGCTACTACCGAGATCCCAATTGATACATATCCTGATTACCAGTCTCAGCGAAGTTACATAGCCGATTTCAGATCATCGCATGCTTGATTTATAAACCCCTACGTGTAGCACACTGACACCAGGGCAATGAAAACATGGAGACACACTCACAGAAAAAACGCTTCCATGCTATACTAAGTACACTAAAATAAAAGACATAACTGAATCCGTAAGGCACGGAAGTGTCAGATACACCAGAGACCTTGATGAGACTGTTACGGATTTTATTCTTCTGTACTTAGTGTCGCATGGGAGCCTTCGCTTTGAGCTTAACTTCATGTTTAAAGTGGACAGATGGCATTGTGCTACACGTTACGGCTTTATAATTCTCGTATCCGATGATCTGAAGGTGGCAGTATAACTTTGCTGATACTAGTTATCAGGGTATGTTATCCATCTTCAACCAAATAATCCCTCACAGCCGGCCGAAGTGGCCGTGCGGTTCTAGGCGCTGCAGTCTGGAACCGCGAGACCGCTACGGTCGCAGGTTCGAATCCTGCCTCGGGCATGAATGTGTGTGATGTCCTTAGGTTAGTTAGGTTTAAGTAGTTCTAAGTTCTAGGGGACTAATGACCTCAGAAGTTCAGTCCCATAGTGCTCAGAGCCACTGTACAATCCCTCACATGATACATAGATCACTTTTCCTCATCGTTTATAGATACAGCTGTTCCAAATCTACAGAACCAAAGCACTTTCGAGCCTATGTTCCATACGTATGGTGAACATTTTCGTCAAGTTATGAGCAGCCGCCAAAGAAACTGGTATAGCTATGCGTATTCAAATACAGGGATATATAAACAGTCAGAATACGGCGCTGCGGTCGGCAACGCCTATATAAGCAAGTGTCTAGTGCAGTTGTTAGATCGGTTACTGCTGTTACAATGGCAGGGTATGAAGTTTTAAATGAATTTGCACGTGGTGTTATAGTCGGCGCACAGAAGATGGGACACAGCATCTCCGAGGGAGCGATGAATTGGGGATTTTTCATTATGACCATTTCACAAGTATACCTTGAATATCAGGAATCCAAGACACCAAGTGTCCGACATCGCTGCGTCCGGAAAAAGCTCCTTCAAGAACGCGTCCAATGACAACGGAAGAGAATTGTTCAGCGTAACACATGCGCAGCCCTTCCTCAAATTGCTGCACACTTCAATGCTGGGCCATAAACAAGTGTCAGCGTGCGAACCATTCAACGGAACATCATCGATATGGGCTTCCGGAGCCGAAGGCCCATTCGTGTAGCCGCGCAGGGTAGCCGAATGGTCTGAGGCGTGTCTTCACGGTCCGCGCGGCTTCCACCTTGGGAGGTTCGTGTCCTCTCTCGGGCATGGGTGTGTGTGTGTCGTCCTTATCGTAAGTTAGTTTAAGTTAGATTAAGTAGCATGTGAGTTTAGGGACCGATGACCTCAGCAGTTTGGTTCCATAAGACCTTACCACAAGTTTCCAATTTTTCCCACTCGTGTACCCTTGATGACAGCACCACACAAAGCCCTACGCCTCGTATCGGCCTGTCAATACCGATACTGGACTGTTGATGACTGTAAACATGTTGCCTGGTTGGACGAGTTTCGTTTCAAATAGTATCAAGCTGATGGACGTTTAATGGTATGGAGACAACTTCATGAATCCATGGACCCTGCATGTCATCAGGGGACTGTTCAAGCTGGTCGAGACTCTGTAATGGTGTGAGGCATGTGCAGTTCGAGTGATATGGGTCCCCTGATACGTCTAGATACGACTTACATAAGCATCCTGTCTGGTCACCTCCATTCATGTCAAGTGTGCATTCCGACGGACTGTGGCAACTCCAGGAGGACAATGCGACACCGCACACCTCCAGAATTTCTACGGAGCCGCTCCAGGAACACTCTTCTGAGTTCAAACACTTCCATTGTCCACCAAACTCCCGAGACATGAACATTAACGATTATGTCTGGGATGTCTTGCAACGTGCTGTTCAGAAGAGACCTACACCCCCTCGTACTCTTACGGATTTATGGATAGCCCGGCAGGATTCATGGAATCATCTCCCTCCAGCACTATTTCATCAGTCGAGTCCATGCTACATCGTGTTGCCGCACTTCGGCGTGCTCGCGGTGGCCTACATGATATTACGCAGGTCTATCAGTTACTTCGGCTCTTTTTCGTATTACGAAGTAATAATCACGTCTGTCTCCGAAAATTTTTAAGACAACAGTGAATCAGTTTTTAAAGTCCAAAATAATGTACTTGCAAGTAAAATTTTTAAAACAATATGTATCTCAGTCCTGTGAAATTTTGAATGTAACTGTTACTCTCAACAGTAAAATGATGAGCAGCCTGCTGGCATTATACACAAAGTAATCAAAGAAGAGGATGATTAGTTGAGGGGAATTCCGGCAGGAGGTTTCAATGTAGCAGCCAAATCAGGCTGCTAAGCAGGAGCTGTCCAGCGGTATAAGATATTGTAGCGAGCCAACCTAGAGTGGTTTAAGTATCCAGCAAGCTAATCGGCGGAGGACTCCTGCAATGGCAAGGCTAAACTGTGTCACCAAGAGGCTATGAGGGCTACTAAACAGTATGATGAGTTTATGTGTTCAAATTAAAGTTTCAAATATTCACCGAGAATACAAACATCCGGAACCGTGCGACTGCTACGGTCGCAGGTTCGAATGCTGCCTCGGGCATGGATGTGTGTGATGTCCTTAGGTTAGTTAGGTTTAAGTAGTTCTAAGTTCTAGGGGACTGATGACCACAGCTGTTAAGTCCCATAGTGCTCAGAGCCATTTGAACCATTTTCTTTTTTTTTTAATACAAACATCATTTCCAGACAAGGTACAGAAAACTTTAAGATACCATTTAAATCGCAATAAAGACATTACTTCAATAAAATTATAAACATATTTATACAGCAAATTCTATTATAGTTATTAAAATTTATGTGTAAAATTATTTATAACAACAGTAACATCAGCAAAATGTTCAAATGTGTGTGAAATCTTATGGGACTTAACTGCTAAGGTCATCAGTCCCTAAGCTTACACACTACTTCACCTAAATTATCCTAAGCACAAACACACACACCCATGCCCGAGGGAGGACTCGAAACCTCCGCTGGGACCAGCCTCACAGTACATGACTGCAGCGCCTTAGACCGCTCGGCGTAACATCAGCAACAGACACGCTACAGATGCATACGGCAAAGGTAAAAATATCATGATGACACCCTTAAAATCACTATTACTTTAATTGCTTAGCAGATATAATCATTTTTATCAATAATTATTTAATGATAATAAACACTGTTCCAAATCGACAGATACACGAAAGATTACCATCTGCGTGAACGATTTGTCGTATTACCCAAGACAGAATAATATTCTAAGAAGGCTATTTGCGTACAATGGTTCCGCAGAGCCATGATCAATAAAGTCTTATACTTGACTAGGTTCCTGCAGTTTTGATTTGTAGTAGCTTTGCACAAAATTTAACAGTGAGGTAGCAGGATACAAATAAGTTGAAATTGCACATCCTATGCGCTTAAAATATACGGTTAAAGGCATTTAAAAAAATTTATGAATATTCGAATGATGGCCCAGAACTTAAAAAGCTATTGTGTCTACGGTAATAGCCATGTGACCAGTTTTTAATAGGCGAGTAGAGCGAGGCTCAAAGTTATTTAAGACTTAGGTTAATCATTTTCCAGTGTAATATTCTGGAATATATTGAACAACGTCAGCTTGTAGAGATATCAGTGACTGCACTTTGTTGTGGTGAACTGGTTATTGCATATAGTCTTGGATTAACTTCATGAGCAATAGGAGTACATTCAGGTTAGTTTATTTTGGTGCACTGGACAGTGGTTTTGGCTTACATCAGTTATTGCGCGCGAACGCACTGCTTGCTCTAGTAGGTTGGTTGTTTCGTATTTGATATGTTTTTCTATGTGTAATTGTAGCCTGTATAAGGCCATCGACAAGGACTAAAAAATCCTTCCCAAACTCTTTTGATACGACGTTGGACTACTCACTAAATCTCACCAGAAACTTGATATATTTTCTGTCACCTTCCTTGTAAACCAAGGTCTCATGTGCTCTCTGTCGTACAACACACACCCCAATTCCACAACACGGTTCTAATTGTAGTTAGAAAGAGTTAGGTTTAGAATATATGAGAAATCATCAAGAATCTGTTTGCCCTTGTCGGTCGTTTAATTTACCTAGTTTATTTTTTCCCTGTAGTAGTCCAGCAACAATGTGCAGTGTGAGGTCTATTTTCAGTGTTGTTTCTTAAAAAAAAAAATTATTCTCGTTCTCAAATCACGCAGTAACAGTATCTTCAATTGACAAGTAACACGTATTGTGAAAATAGCTTCTGTAACTGAGAAACGCATGAGCCGTGTCGGATCCTATCGAAAATACGCACGGTTAAAATCTTTGAATGTTACTAAATAACGGCTTCGCGCGTGGCGCCACCCAGGATGTGCGCTTCGAGTTCCGAGCCTTTTACAGGCGTACCGGGCTCGCAGTCTTGGTCTGGCACTCCAGAGGCAAAGTTGTGACTGTCAACTGGAGCGCCCGCTCCACTCCTGGCGGACAAGTTGAGAGGGCGCTTTCACGTGAGGACGTGGCTGAATCCATGTGGTCGGCACCGGCGGCTCCGTGAACGCGTATGTGGGAGTGGCGAAGTGGGGAGATAGACGTAGCTTGGTCGTGGGAGGCGACAGAGGAAGAATGACGTACCAGTGGCTGTTTGGGACGGCAGTTGTTCAACCGAAAGAATTATATTAGGTGAGCACGTTTCAGAACGTTGTCTGTTGCAGTACGCTGGTGCCGCGGAGCTAAGTTTAAAATACGTGGTCAATTCTAGTCTCCGATTCCATCCGAGTGGCGCAAGTCAGTGTCGTCGTGTAAACTGGTATTTAGTTTCTAAATTATTATTGAATCTAACGGAAGTATCGCAGAAAAGTGGTGGTTTTTGGCAGCGAGAAACTAAAATGTAACACAATAACGGGAAAATGAAAGTCTCCTAACCTTACCGCTGGATATATTTCGTAAACCACATCAAATACTGACGAACCGATTCCACAGACCGAACGTGAGGAGAGGGGCTAGTGTAATTGTTTAATAGAGACCATACAAAAATGCATGGAAGTTTGTTTTTTAGCACAAACATACGTTTTTTTTTTTTTAAATGGAACCACGTTAGTTTTGTTAGCACATCTGAACATATAAACAAATACGTAATCAGTGTCATTTGTTGCATTGTAAAATGTTAATTACATCCGGAGATATTGTAACCTAAAGTTGACGCTTGAGTACCACTCCTCCGCTGTTCGATCGTGTGTATCGGAGACCACTGCAACATACATCGCGTTTCTACAGAATGATCTGCCAACGTTGCTCGAAAATGTCCCACTGGAAACGCGTCGACATATGTGGTATCAGCATGATGGTGCACCTGCACATTCCGCAATTAACACTAGGCTGACACTTGACAGGATGTTCGACGGGCGTTTCATAGGACGTGGAGGACGCATAAATTGGCCTGCCCGTTCTCCTGATCTTACACATCTGGACTTCTTTCTGTGGGGTACGTTAAAGGAGAATGTGTACCGTGATGTGTCTACAACCCCAGAGGATATGAAACAACGTATTGTGGCAGCCTGCGGCGACACTACACCAGATGTACTGCGGCGTGTACGACATCCATTACGCCAGAGATTGCAATTGTGTGCAGCAAATGATGGCCACCACATTGAAGATCTATTGGCCTGACATGTCGGGACACACTCTATTCCACTCCGTAATTGAAAACGGAAACCACGTGTGTACGTGTACCTCACCCCTCATGGTAATGTACATATGCGTCAATGAAAAAGACCAATAAAAAGGTGTTAGCATGTGGACGTAATGTGCTGTTCCAGTCTCTTCTGTACCTAAGATCCATCACCGTTCCCTTTGTATCCCTACGTAATTCGGTGCTCTCCGATACACACGATCGAACAGCGGAGGAGTGGTACTCAAGCGTCAACTTTAGGTTACAATATCTCCGGATGTAATTAACATTTTACAATGGAACAAACGGCAATAATTACGTATTTGTTTATATGTTCAGATGTGCTAACAAAACTAACGGGGTTCCATTTAAAAAAACGTAGGTTTGTGTTAAAAAACGTACTTCTGCGTATTTTTGTATGGTTTGTATTAAACAATTACACTAGCCCCTCTCCTCACGTTCGGTCTGTGGAATCGGTTCGTCGGTATTTGATGTGGTTTACGAAATACATCCAGCGGTAACGTTAGGTGACTCACCCTGTATATATCAAACATAAAAAGAATAGTAGCACGAAACGTGGAAAAACCGACACAGAAATGCTAAAAGAAAAGCCTGTACATAAATAACGAAAACTCTTGAAAAATTACCATTATAGGAATTGGTAAGTAGAGTTAAGCTGCACAATTTAATTCTAGTTACCGATTCCAACCATTCCATGGTTCACTACTTAGACCATTTTTACAACAAGTATGTGCGCTGCAGTGTTATAGGATTTCTATGGCGGGATTTCTTCACGAAAAAGAAAAAAAGAATCTTGGTACCTGCAACACTGTAAAATGCTTTTTTATTCCAGTCTCTGATCACAAATGAACTCTTTAGACGCTGACCGGTTTCGGTCTGTAATGACCATCCTCAGATCTAAAATACATAAATATATACATCTAGTGAGCGGTTGACACACTGCTCACAGATGTATATAATTATATATTTTAGATCTGTGGATGGTCAGTACAGACCGTAACCGGTCATCGTCTAAAGAATTCATTTGTGATCAGAGACTGGAATAAAAAAAGCATTTTACAGTACTGGATCACTGTTTGTATACGCGATTATGTCGCAGTGGGTGAAACCTACAATTCTTGCTAGATTTTCACTGTAGTTCAGAGATCAATAAGAACTCAATAAATCCAATGAAATCCAAAATCACATACTTACCAGAGACGTGTACAAAATTATGAACCATCGAATGGTTGGAATCAGTAACTAGAATTGACCTTATGTACAGCTGAAATGCGTTACGGTTCCAACAATTCCATGGTTCATTATTTAGATCGTTTTTGCAGCAGCCTTTTTGTGCACTGAAATGTAATAGAATTTCTGCACTTGCATTTACTCTCTGAACTGCTACGAAAAAGTAACTAATGTTGCAATCGGTAACAAGAATTAACGTGTGTAGGTCAGTTGTAGTTACCGACTCCAATTTTCGTTACTTTTTCTTGAATTTTCGTTATTTTTGTTTGTCCGTGTCGGTTCTTCCGCATTTCATGCTACTGCTTCACATACGCTACAATTTATTTCATTTCCCGATTGCTGCGATACATTTTAGTTTCTGACTGCCCAGTACCACCACTTTCACGTGATAGTCTCGATAGATTCAATAATTATTATTATAAATTAGCGCTATTTTATGATATTAAGTCTTCACCACGCGCTATACTGGAATGGAATTTAAAGGTTCTCAGTGCTTTTATTTCTCGCATAAATTACGACAGTAAGTTGTTTCATACACATATTCTTCTCTTTTGCTATATTCTTATCTATTTTCGTTGTGTTCAGTTCATTTCAATGTAATTCGGAGCTAAGTAAATAAACGCCTGAGTTGTGATTGTGATTTTATTCCGTAGATCATAGTATATTTATGGTTTATGTTTTACTGTATGCTACATTCCTCTGTTTACGATTAAATCCGCTGCTTTCAAAGACTGCCTCTGTGTAGCGTCCATGCCTCTCGTATGATGTCATTGCTCGAAGACGACTAGAATTAATCCAAAACACGAGTACACTATAATCTGTTCAGTACTGTTCCCCAAACTTTGTTTCTATGAAGTGCAGTCGCATTTTACTAGGTGGTTGAACTTGTTGACAGGCTTGAAAGCAATAGACTATTTTTCATGTTAAATAGTTCCCGTCCGTTATTTGTTCTTGTCATTGCGGGTCGTAATTAATAGCTTTGTCTTGCGGTTTCAACTAACCGTTTATGAGTTTGTGTTCGGGTAGATCATGAGAATTTGATTATCCTGCCATCATTTGCACTGTCCATGCAAGTTTTAAGCTAGCTGTATTACCCCTGTACCAGGTTTACTAGAACTCTCTCCTTAATCACTTGTATTCAGGAATTTGCAGCTGTTGCCATAAATTATAAACTTTAGTGTTTGAACTTGTTCTTGTTTTCTTTTTTTCCTTCTTTTTTTTTTGTATTTGGGGTTTAAATTAATTAAGGAGTTGCTGACAGATATAGGAAATGTTTCAGCTAATTCTTGTTTCAATTTGAGGGATTTAAATTATTTACGCACTTGTTTTTGGTGCTTGGCTGGTCAAGGGGTAGCAGCTACTCTCTCAACATATCTGGATGGAGACAACGTAATGTGTAATTTTGGCAGCTTGAAACAGGTGTTCGCTTTGTGACCTGGTTACTGTGTGTTTGTAAAGTTTTTGTGGTTTAGAGGTATCAGTCACTTCACTGCTTGGCCAGACTACGTAGTACGGTGCGTCCAGTAATGTGAACTGGTGACGGATGTGAGTCCTGCTCAGCGCGGGATTAGCCGAGCGGTTTCAGGCGCTGCAGTCGTGGACTGTGAGGCTGGTCCCGGCGTAGGTTCGAGTCCTCCCTCGGGCATGGGTGTGTGTGTTTTCCTTGGGACAATTTACGTTAATTAGTGTGTAAGCTTAGGGACTGATGACCTCAGCAATTAAGTCCCATAAGACTTTCACACACATTTTTTTGAGTCCTGCCCACACTTGTTTCATTGTAAAATCTAATTTATTAGACATCTGCTGGCATTTAATTGTATTATCATTTATTGTTTCGCTCAGTACTGGAAAGCTTGAACAAAATTTTCTTTTAGAATGAGACTTTCACTCTGCAGCGGAGTGTGCGCTGATATGAAACTTCCTGGCAGATTAAAACTGTGTGCCCGACCGAGACTCTAACTCGGGACCTTTGCCTTTCGCGGGCAAGTGCTCTACCAACTGAGCTACCGAAGCACGACTCACGTCCGGTACTCACAGCTTTACTTCTGCCAGTACCTCGTCTCATACCTTCCAAACTTTACAGAAGCTCTCCTGCGAACCTTGCAGAACTAGCACTCCTGAAAGAAAGGATATTGCGGAGACATGGCTTAGCCACTCCGCTGCAGAGTGAAAATCTCATTCTGGATACATCCCCCAGGCTGTGGCTAAGCCATGTCTCCGCGATATCCTTTCTTTCAGGAGTGCTAGTTCTGCAAGGTTCGCAGGAGAGCTTCTGTAAAGTTTGGAAGGTAGGAGACGAGGTACTGGCAGAAGTAAAGCTGTGAGTACCGGGCGTGAGTCGTGCTTCGGTAGCTCAGTTGGTAGAGCACTTGCCCGCGAAAGGCAAAGGTCCCGAGTTCGAGTCTCGGTCGGGCACACAGTATTAATCTGCCAGGAAGTTTCAAAATTTTCTTTTATTCCTAGTCCCAACACTCCCAAAGCTCTATGCACTACGCCAATTTCACCGCATATTTCTTTTCTGTTTTAGCGAAACTTCTACAACGTATTCCGTCGTCAGGATATGCGATCATTATCCATTGCACATTAGCTGGGAATAAAATGTTATTCACACCATGTTAGTTGTGAAACAACAAGGAAATATCCATTTCATTTCCATCGTCAACAGGGTGAGCGCCGTTTCTTCTGACTCAATAATTACATAACGATGGCCGTTATGACAAAAACCGACAAAATCAAGTAATAATACAAAAGTTTCCTGAAAGTTTCTGGTTTATTTACATAGCAAATGTAATTATCTCCGTAAATGATTTTTTCGCAAAATACCTGAAAACTAAACAGATATTTGACGGATGACTGTCTGTAAAGGAGTAATGCTGCAAGAAAAGGTGAAAAATTGCTGTGCATTAAGGTGACAGTCTGCTCAAAATATCACTTGTGTTTCTATGATTCATTCATAATGTTTAGAACGTACTGGAAAAATTCATGTTATCCTTTACTGAAGAAATGTTCGTACAGAAAGATCGAGAAAACGAAGTATTAACTGAATTGTGTTTTTTTCTTTTTCTTGTTTTTTTTTTCTTTTGGTTCATGGATAATGTTACAAATGGAACTACGCTCTGCTCCACTGAGTAAATGTTTGATTCACTCGCATCACGCATCAGAAGCCTTTACAGGTTATATTTAAATTAATGGACGCTGTATTTGCATGAATGCGTACACGTATGATACGCCCTATTATTTACCGAAGAGCCTCGCAAATTGCTATCTGTTTATGAGCAAATTCATCTCAATAGTCACTGAATCCCAAATGCAAAATATTGCCAAATCGGTCATTGCAGCTGATAACTGTGAATAATGCACTCGACGCGTGGCGTTATTACCTTTTGATTACACATCGGTGACGCAGGAACGAGAGATGAGTCTGCACAAGTATTGGACATTTACTTCGTGCTTTAGCGTTGTATGTGGTCCTCTATAAATTTTAACGAAACATTTACCTCCATATCTAATAAAATGCGATATGTATGAAAATTCTGCCCGTCGAGGCGAGTTGCCTAAAGCTGTCATTTCTGTCGGGTGATGACACATGACAATACCATCGAGTAGGGCACTCGCTAACTGCAATGCGACGGAAAGGCAGCTGCGTATGTCACTGTGTTAATTGTTTCTCCGCTTTTAAACCAACAAATACGAGGGGAGAGTTAAAGCGGACTGCTTCTTATTAGAGCACAGAAATTTTCCAATGCTTACAAGCGTATGAATTAAGTTTAAGCAGCAGATTTAGACATGTTGAGCGTAGTGGCTACTTTGTGGTATATGTTGCCATCCGCAGTTTCCATGCGGCTGTTATACCATGCTAGTGACGGAAACCGGTATCACACCCCGATTCTAGGGAGAGATGTCACTGTTCTGTGGGAGTGAGACGACGAATTATGTTCCTTACTTATACAGACGTTATTTTAATTAGAAATGCCTCGAGTGTACGTAAGAACATCAAATAGTGGTTAGTGGCCTGAAGAATGCCTACAAATGGCTATGGAGCATGTAAGATCAGATGGATTGGATTGTTTTGGAATTTCCCAACAATATGGCATCCTATGCAGAAGCCTGGTGAAGAACGAAGAAAATAAGCAATCATGGGCCCACAAAGTAAGTAGTACGAGACGTTCAAAAAGTCTCTCCGCAGTGCCGTATGAATGTTAGCAGCGCGTGCCGTATGCCGCAGAGAATATACCGAAATGAAACTCAGTGAAATACAAGTTATTAATTTATTGAATATTCATTTTTACTTACAAATTTTCACATTCAATGTTGAAAGTATCCAGCCTGTTGTTGAATACACAATACAATTCGTCTAATGTTTCCAAACACAAGCTGTAACATTTCTTCTGCAACAGAAGCAGTGAAAGTGGAGATTGCAGTTTTCAATTCATCGATGGATTTTGGATGGTTTTTATAGACAGTTGCTTTCGCTGCAACCCAAAAGAAAAAGTCAGGTGGTGTTAGCTCAGGTGATCGTGGAGGCCAAAGTCCCTGTGAAATTGTGCGATCACCAAAAACATCAGCAGACAGTGACATTGAAACGCGTGTAAGTAGGCTGTTTAGGTTCTTATATTGGTAACGCCGCCGCCACGTAGCGCTCTCTGTATGAAAATGAAATCACTGGCTGTGCTGTGTTTGTCTCTGATTTTGTTCCATTTGTTGCATTAGTTGTAATAAAAATGCATTAGTGTCTGGAATCTGTTCCTCTACTCTTTTCGGCAGTGCATTTGCACCGGCAACATTCACATTTTGACAAGCTGAAAATGTGTCTTGACTTATTTGAGAAAACGGTGAGGACGCAAAACCTGAATCTACAGTATTTGTAAAATTGTGTCCTGTCATTTCGGATTCCTGAGGCGAGCTGTTGCCGACCGATCGATCGATAATGCTTCCCTGTTCACAACCTGTTTCACTGTCTACACCATTATTTGCCGCCCGCTCCATTTCCCTACGCACAATTACCAAATTACTACTTGGAACGTCTGTTAATTCACTACACAGTGGTTCTGATAAGCTACGCTCGTCGTCACTATTATTTCTCAGTTTACTTTGGAGCCGAGTGTTACGTTTTTCACACGCCATTATTGTGACAATGTTTCACACGATAACACAGAAAAGCACAATTTGAATAGCAAAAATAGGAGAACACATTAACATAGCACTGAAAATAATATCTAGTTAATTGCAAGCGTAGCTGCGAAATACTTGGTGCAAATCTACATGCATGCCACAACTGTTTTACTGTACAACAATGAAAGACTGCAACTACAAAGGAGATTCTCTCTACAGTTACGCGCTAGCAATAAACAAAAGCTACAATAAATACACAAACTACAAGAAAAAATCAGAAGATTCCAGTGAGGTATCCTCGGCTAATGGTCGACATATGAAACGTCCCCTTAGAACAATTTAACTGACACACAATATTTTTAGCGCAACGCAATCTGACTTTCAGAAATTCCTACAAAAGAATGACCCTGACTAACATTAACCTATACCTTTCACAAATCACTTACCTCACAAAAATCTTCATTACTCGAACTACTGCAATACAGCGAGCGCCACTACTGCCAGCTAAATAAGATTCAAACTACGGAAGGCACTAACTACTGATAGGCATAGTTAGCAAAATAAAAGATTTTGATAGAGAACAAACAATGTATTTACCTTAATAGTGTTGAAAAATCATAATATACATAGCAATTCATAATATCCAGTATTACAAATTTCAAAACTCCGCCATCTCTCTCCCCACATCCACCACTGCTGGCGGCTCACCTCCAACTGCGCAACGCTACGCGCTGTTAACATCCAGCTGCCCCTCTACTATGGCAGACAACAATGCAAACTAGCCACAGACTGCACACAGCACAGCCAGTGATTTCATTTTCATACAGAGAGCGCTACGTGGCGGCGGCGTTACCAATATAAGAACCTAAACAGCCTACTTACACACGTGCTGTATGCGCAGTTGCACCATCTTGTTGAAAATAACCGTTCTGTATTTCACTTAACACAAGCTCTCCTATGAACGGGTACAGAATATCACTGCAGTATTGTTGTGCATTTATTGTTTCGTTGAAAAATCCAGGCAGGCGAACAATCTAAACATACGGAACGCGCGGCTAACAGTCGTACGGCACTGATGAGATACTTTTTGAACACCCCATATTATATGAATTATGAGGTTTTTCTTGATTAGGGAGCAAAATGAGTATAATTTTTGCCGTAATATTTTATAAAATTAAAAATTAACGCTTCGAAGGCAAAGCTGCTCTGCGTTAACAATGGTGCTCGATTGCACATTTCTCCACGTGGAATAACTGTCGTATTATTATTATAATTTGTTGTTAGCATTGGTCAAGTCAACGAGAAATTGTTGGTCACTACATAAGGAAGTTGTTGATGTGTGGATTCCCATCAATCGAAGAATCTTTGCGCAGGCTGGTATTCCAGTTTTCGGAAAGAAATGGAGTTCGTCATAGATTTTCTGAATAAAATCAAATGGTCGGTTGGGATTGGCTGCAGTCCTTTCTGACACGTTACCCACATCTAGCTGCGAGAAAGCCGCAAGTTTTCTCTACTAACAGGACTATGGCAGTGAATACATAAGCAATTGCAGCTCGTTTACCTTTAGTTCAGGATCTATTAACAGAAAATTCTTTACTGGATAAGCCTGGGCGACTGTAGAATATGGACGAAATTGGCTTTCAGATGATGATTAGGCTAGATAAAGTTATAGCAGAAAGAAGTTATCCTACACTGTGTCAAGTAACTTCTGGAGAATTAGGAGAAACTGTGTGGGAGGATGGACTTACGAATGACTCAGTTCTATTTACGAATGAGAAATCAGTACATGTCGACTTGACATATTCACGAGATGGATCGAAGATCACACTTCCCCAAGAACAAGAGGTTCTGGTTCTCGATGGCCACACCTCACACTATGGCTGCTTCTGATATTCTACAGCTTGCTACGGATAATGATGTGATCCTGATTTTCTTACCTCCTTATTCAGCGCAATATCTTCGGACTCCTGACAGGTGTGTTTTCTAATTACTGAAAGAAGCTTTTTATAGGTCAATGTGCAACTGGATACAACCACATCCTGGACGGCTGAATCTCAAGAACACATTTCCCGCTCTTCCTCAGAGAAACATGGAAAACATTTTCAGTTCCAGCCAATGCTCATCTGGGTTTGAAGCTTGTACGCTTTCAACCCAGAAAGAATTCCAGAGTACGCATTTCAAATTTCGGGCATGGCTGCTACTGTTGAGGCAGACAGGAATAATGGAGGTAAGCTCGAGGGCAGAGGATGTGCTCGGGCTCCTCTCTCTTAGGTAGAGCAGAGACTGACAGTGACATGATGCCAGGAATATCCTTTAGAGATATTATTTCTGGCCTATCTTGGATCTGTTACTATCCAAGCAAAGAAAGAAAGCAGGTAAAGTTCTCACAGAGCACATTCGAATTGAAGAGGCAAAACCTAGATCACAGTGAGTTATGTCTACAAACAAGTAATCTACTGGAAGTCAATCTATGATTAGCGAACCAGGCAGGTCACAGAATGTTAGTGATTGTTGTGCTCCGTGTGCCTTGAGTACTGCAACAAAAGTAGGGCATAGGTAGACAGTATTCACCGGGTCCTCTGCAAAATGCAGTTGCATCAAAACTGTATAGCGGAAGAAAACGTGTGCAATAATTGTGCAAAAAAAGCTCTGATTTAATGTAGACGCACTCTTGCTATTTGCTAGCTTTCTAAATCCATTTATATGTTTATTTTATGTTTTCGTCTTTTAATCTATTAATTTTGTTTTCTGAATTATGTATTTAGTTATATTGGATCAAATACACACTGGAGTCTGCTTCCGATATAACTGCCATCTCAACCCGATTGTAGGGGTGGGTTGCCTAAACTACACTGTTCATAAAAAAATCAAAACGCATATAATTAGCAATGGTAACACAACACCAGCTGACCTGTACGCATAGAAGACTCCTCAGTGAACTCCAGTTTAGCGTCGAATCTAAACTTCCACCGGCTGCTGTGGTCGAGCGGTTCTGGGCGCTTCACTTTGGAACCGCGCGACCGCTACGGTCGCAGGTTCGAATCCTGGCCTCGGGCATGAATGTGTGTGATGTTAGGTTAGTTAGGTTTAAGTACTTCTAGGTTCTAGGGAACTGATGACCTCAGATATTAAGTCCCATAGTGCTCAGAGCCATTTGAACAATCTAAACTTCCGGTCCTAAATAACGTTTTCATCTTGATGCCACAAACAACTAATTTATTGTAGGTCTTCCAAAGCTTCCTCATGCTAAAATAAAAAAAATGGTTCAAATGGCTCTGAGCACTATGGGACTCAACTGCTGTGGTCATAACTCCCCTAGAACTTAGAACTACTTAAACCTAACTAACCTAAGGACATCACACACATCCATGCCCGAGGCAGGATTCGAACCTGCGACCGTAGCGGTCGTGCGGTTCCAGACTGTAGCGCCTTTAACCGCTCGGCCACTCCGGCCGGCTGCTAAAATCAGAAGAGAGGTATTTCTTATTAGGTTTGTGTCTGCAACAGTGTGAATCACTGAGAAACGGTTTATCAATAATGGCTATTCTTCTTCCCTGGAACTTCTTTGAGCGCGTCTATCACCTTTTTTCTTTAGGAGATGCACCAGTCAAGAAATGTTGTTTGCTTTGATTTTGAACGTGTCTATTTTGAGGCCTAGAGTAGTAAGTAATGTTTTGTGGCATACCTGAACTAACGTTTGATTGCTACTGTTCGGCCTCACTTTCACACAGTACTTCTCACTCACACTCTTCCCGTTGCCTTCTTCCGGGCGGTTTCGTACTGGCTGTCGTTGAGTAGTGCAATTAATGATGAACTCGTCTTGATGTTGTTTGGTCGAGAAGCAGTGAAGTTTTCAGGCATTATTTTAATGTCTGAGTTCTTTCCATTTAAACACGCCTTTCTTTGCTCATGGTTTGGTTTATTAGGCACCTGTTTTGATACAAATCTATTGCGCTGTTCTCTTTGCTTCTCCCAAGAACTTTAACAACTAATTCTCTTTCTACCTTTCTTTTTATCTGCTTCTCTATATCTGGAAGATAATTCACAAAGCAATACAATTTACTTAAAGCACTTTAGTATCCCATAAATCATGAGTAACATAAACACTAGCTCTAAACCAATTGGCGGAATGGCATGGTAAAGGAAGCAATGAAAGATTGAACGCAGCAAAGAAAATCGAAGGTGTGGAGAAAAAAAGACCCACGGCGATTAAACAAGTGGATGCAAAAAGTCAATCCACATTGCAACAAGCATACGGGGTCAAGCAACTTATGTCATGTATGTAACGAGTCTGGTCACCTCCGTCAGGACTGCCCTCGCCGTGTTTTTGTGCTAACAAATAACCTTACGCAACGCCGGAAATTAACACTCAACGATTTGTTGTCAGCCAGTAATACAACAGAGCCGGCGGCGGTAGTGGATCCTGTTACTACCTCTGAAAATGTTGCACTTAATGTTAATGACTTTCCGTCTTTAAAACCTGCATTAACTGCTGAAATTCCGTCCCGTGACAGCGAGATTCCCACAAAAAAGCGTCCTCTAGAGGACACTGAAAAAAATGTTGATGAGGACTCTTCCTGTGAAACACCCGTTGCCAGGAGGCCGAAGCCCAGTCCTGAAGATCTGTTGGAAGTGGAAAAAGGAGATGGAATGAAGGTCGATGTGGCTCCCACTTCCGCACAAGGACTTACACCGCCACGAACAGATAGTGACGCCGCGGGTAGTGACTTTTCACCGAAATGTGACCCTGAGCCTGAGGTCACGGCTGAAATAACCGCATCAAGTGCACAACCCATACAGTGCGAACAGTACGGGGAAGTACCAAGTAAACAACCTGCTGACTCCGAAGCGCAACGCCGCGCCGAAGGAGGAAATAAACAAGCATCACCGCCTCGCCAGCAAGACAACACAACAGACACCACGCCGGAACCAAACATTGACGACTCGCAAGCCACGGCCGTTGCCCCATTCAGCCACCGGCGGCGGCTGCGACCGACACCGGGTCTTGCTGTCACTCGTCATCAAGCGAAAGCCACACCAGAGAAGAAAGAGATCAAGAAAAAGAATATTAAATATGAAGTCATCAGGGCCAACACTGACGACGAGAAAGAGAATGGCCACAGTGACATAGCAATGCATTGTCAGGATTTCAGGATACTTTTCTTCTCAAGCTCTTTGTTTAAAAGCAGTGCAAATTTTTCTACGAAGTTAGTACATGTAATGGGCACACAGCTTGTAAAGATCGTGCCTTGTCGGGAAGCACGTTGCTGCTATAATCATACCGAACCTCATCCCAAATAACTTCTTCTGGAATGTTTGTGCTGCAAGCTTATAGCATTACTACTATTAACATTAATAAAATACAGTCACCCTTGAAATTGGCAGCACTAAAAGAATTCTTGTACCAGTCCGGAACAGATATCGCGTTGCTACAAGAAGTTGCGATAACGGAATTTCGGATCCCAGGCTTTTTTGAAATTGTTAATGTTTCTACGGAAGCCAATATCGGTACAGCCATTCTTATAAGGGAAGGCATTCCGGTGACTGAAATCGAACGACTAGAATTAGGAAGAGCCATAGGCATAAAAATTTTCGATGTGACAGTGCTTAAGCTTTACGCCCCATCAGGAAATTCCCACAAATTGGATCGTGCGAAGTTTTTTCAAGATTAACTGATTTATTTATTGAGGAAAAATCCGTGTTCAAGGTGGAGATTTTAACTGTGTTTTAAACCAGAAAGATCAACAACCCAACTTCAACTACTCGCCACAGTTAAAAAAGTTAGTAAGTGATCTACACCTTAAAGATGTGTGGGAACTTCAGCACCCGACGTCAGTCGGGTTCACGTATATAACCAGCCACTCCCGCAGCAGACTAGATAGAATGTACGTGTCACCAAATTTGCAAAATTATTTATTAAACGTTGAAACTATTCCCGTGTCTTTTAGCGATCACAGTACACTTTTAACTTGCTTTAATTTAAGTGTACAGCCAACCCGTCGATTCAAAGGCCAATGGAACCTAAATATCTCTGTTTTAACTGACGAAGAACTGGAACAGGAAATAAGGTTTGCGTGGACTATGTGCCTCCGCACAGTAGACAAGCACCCAACCGTCATTGACTGGTGGACAAGGAGGGCTAAACCAAGGCTGCGGAAAGTTTTCATCCAGTATATTGCAGCGAGGCACAGGGAGTTGAGGAATACAATGGAGTTTTATTATAAAGTTTTAAGAGACTTATATCAATAGGCCCATGATGACGTAATTCGTCTGAATGATATAAAAAAAATAAAAGCCAAGTTATTAAGCATTAAACGGCGACAGATGGAGGGACTCAAAATTAAATTGAAAGCCACACCAGTCGTAGCAGATGAAACAGTTTCTCTGTATCACTTGGTGCGGCATGCTAAAAACAAACGTCTAATGCCCGCATCTCGTGGTCGTGCGGTAGCGTTCTCGCTTCCCACGCCCGGGTTCCCGGGTTCGATTCCCGGCGGGGTCAGGGATTTTCTCTGCCTCGTGATGGCTGGGTGTTGTGTGCTGTCCTTAGGTTAGTTAGGTTTAAGTAGTTCTAAGTTCTAGGGGACTGATGACCGTAGCAGTTAAGTCCCATAGTGCTCAGAGCCATTTGAACCAAACGTCTAACTTTAATTGATGAAGTCCTGACGCATACTGGTACGAGGCTCACATGCCAGAAACAAATACTGGACGAAGTCCACAGGTACTATGAAATCTTATATGCCCCTACCACAGTGGAAGATGCAGCTCTCGAGGACTTTATCACTATTTTAGGTCCACAATTGTCGGGAACAGACAACTCCGACATCCTGTCACCTATTACTAAAGATTAAGTGCATGAGGCAGTGCGTAGCTCACCTCTCAATAAATCTCCGGGACTTGATGGCCGCTACTGGTCTATAATTGGGGACAAGATCACTTCCATGGCCAATGAGGTCCTGAACGGAAAACCGGTCCCTGCAGAGTTTAAGGAAAGTAAAATAGTACTGATTCCTAAGAGTAAAGGCAAAACCAATTTAAACAATTTTCGGCCTCTTTCGCTACTAAATTCTGATTACAAAATAATTTCGCGTATTATCAACAAAAGACTCTCTGCCTTTTCAAATGGTTCAAATGGCTCTGAGCACTATGGGACTTAACATCTATGGTCATCAGTCCCCTAGAACTTAGAACTACTTAAACCTAACTAACCTAAGGACAGCACACAACACCCAGCCATCACGAGGCAGAGAAAATCCCTGACCCCGCCGGGAATCGAACCCGGGAACCCGGGCGTGGGAAGCGAGAACGCTACCGCACGACCACGAGATGCGGGCCTCTGCCTTTTCCAACAAAATATTGAGTCATCACCAATCTTGTTCTCCGACCAGAACGATATTCGAAAGTCTATCTGCATACAGAGACGTCATTGCAATTACCTCAGTGACAAGTATAAAATATGCGTTAATCTTTATAGATTTCAACAAAGCTTTTGACCGCGTTAGTTATAGATACCTCTTTGCGACGCTGTCAAGAATGGCTTTCCACCCCCAGATTGTGAACATGCTAAGGAATATTGCAACAGGTATAAATGCGAAAATAGCAATCAATGGCCAAACATCTAAACCCATACAGATAAGGCGAGGGGTTCCAAAGGGCAGTCCGTTATCTATGTTTTTATTTTCCGTATCTTTAGAGCCCTTCCTCCGCACTGTCCACGCAAGATTAACAGGCATAACATTGAGTGGTGAGAAAACTGTCATATGAGCTTATGCTGATGACGTGGGCGTTGTAATAAGGAATAAGGAGGAGGCAGTTACACTGGAAAGAGAAATCCAAAGGTATTGTCTAGCGTCGGGAGCGACAGCAAATGAAAACAAAAGTCAAATATTGCATCTACGGGGCCTAGATCACCTTCGACTGGCATGGGCAAAACAAGACAACAAACATAAAACTTTGGGAATAACCTTAATGGCATGTCCGATGCGGATGGCTGCTTTTAACTGGACGGAAACTAAGAGGAAAGTTCATGGTGCTGTAATGGAGAACATTCATCGAACTATGGACCAGGCGCAAAAAGTCAGATTCATCAACTCCTGCGTTTTGTCTAAAGCGTATTTCACTGCGCAGGTATTTCCAATCCCTAAACTAGTTCAAAATGGTTCAAATGGCTCTGAGCACTATGGGACTCAACTTCTGTGGTCATTAGTCCCCTAGAACTTAGAAATAGTTAAACCTAACTAACCTAAGGACATCACAAACATCCTGGCCCGAGGCAGGATTCGAACCTGCGACCGTAGCGGTCTTGCGGTTCCATACTGCAGCGCCTTTAACCGCACGGCCACTTCGGCCGGCCCTAAACTAGTAGCTAAAGGGATCATGTTCACTGTTACCAATTATTTATGGCGAGGAGACATATTCAGGGTTGGTGCGACTACGGTTATACTGGATGTCAGAAACGGGGGCCTCGGTTTGGTGGATATTCGCAATAAAGCGTCTGCTCTGTTCCTTAAACGGACTTTCCATATACTCAGAGAACTTGCACAATGTATAACCGCAAAGCTCTTTGAGGCTGTGACACCCCATAGCCTGCAAGCACCGATGTGCGAAGGATTAATGCCCGTCTGCAGTATGTGAGGAACTTTTTCCTCGAAGCAAGTTATCTTAGTGACGAAATCAGAAGCAACACACGTATCACAGTGCGCGACATCATACTTGAAAGGAAGTTAAATGAGGGTAGAAACAAAATTGAAACGAAATTCCCAAATTGTGACTGGAAAGCTGTATGGCGGAACATCAACTATGCCGGGCTGTTTACAGACGCTTTTTCCGCATGGTACAAAACAGTTAATAATGTCATCAGCACCAACGAGAGACTATATGGGATCGGTTTAAACCAGACACACCTTTGTGGAAAATGCAATCTGGTGGATACACTCAGCCACAGATTCACCTGTGGTGGCAATGTGCATAACAGGAATTGTATCAGGCAACAAATCGCCTTTCTCACCAGATCCTCTACGGAATATATAACGCCATCGCTCCTCCTGAGACCAGACATGACATACTTTCCGAAACTAAAAACCAACGCCATTAGCTGCTTACTGGGAAAATATGTTAGTTATGTCATCCACACACTTGGGTCGGACAACGAGATAGAATTCCGCGTTTACATGAAGTGTGAATATGCAAAAATCAGCAAGTATCGCAACCACAAGAAGCACTATGGCAACATGCTGAAGATCATTTTTGAAAGAATGGGTGTTGGTTAAATATGTGAAACCACTAAAACACCTTGAACGAGAACGAACAGAAGAAAAATAAAAGTCACTTGGTTCCTTATTATTATTTACTATTACCTTGCTTCCGGAACTCTTATCAGAGTTCAGTTTCTACTCAGAGAAGAGGTTTCTTTGTCTTTCTTACATCGGAGAATGGGAATATTGTGTTAAGATTTCTGCAAACTTAGTGCTCTGACCCAACAGGGAACATGAAAAAGGGGTGGGAGGGGTTTGGGCCTCGACGCACTGGCAGTGCCGTGAACAGACCCCACTGCTAGTGCGGCGTGTACCACGCCCTGACCATCCTTAAAAAAAACAAAAAAAAAACAAAAAAAAACAAAAAAACGGGTAGTGTCTTTGATTCATAATCAAATCGTCTTCGGTCCCGGGTTCGATCCCCGCCACTGCCTGAATTTTGATAAATAATCTGCATTGGCGGCCGAAGACTTCCGGCATAAGAAGTCAGCCTCATTCTGTCAACGGCCTTGTCAAAGAGGACGGAGGAGCGGATAGAGGTTAAGGGCACTCTTGTCCTAGGAGTGGGAAATTGCACCTATAGGCGGAAGAATCAGCAATGATCAACGACATGAGGATGGAGAAGGCAATGGAAACCACTGCATTAAAGACACGTAACGTGTATCCACAGGACATGTGGCCTGTAACTGAAGAAGTGTCATGATGATCTCTCCATTGGCAAAAGATTCCGGAATAGTCCCCCCCTCGGATCTCCGGGAGGGGACTGCCAAGGGGGAGGTTATCATGAGAAAAAGATTGAATAATCAACGAAAGGATAACGTTCTACGAGTCGGGGCGTGGAATGTCAGAAGCTTGAACGTGGTAGGGAAACTAGAAAATCTGAAAAATGAAATGCAAAGGCTCAATCTAGATATAGTAGGGGTCAGTGAAGTGAAGTGAAGTGGAAGGAAGACAAGGATTTCTGGTCAGATGAGTATCGGGTAATATCAACAGCAGCAGAAAATGGTATAACAGGTGTAGGATTCGTTATGAATAGGAAGGTAGAGCAGAGGGTGTGTTACTGTGAACAGTTCATTGACCGGGTTGTTCTAATCAGAATCGACAGCAGACCAACACCGACAACGATAGTTCAGGTATACATGCCTACGTCGCAAGCTGAAGATGAACAGATAGAGAGAGTGTATGAGGATATAGAAAGGGTAATGCAGTATGTAAAGGGGGACGAAAATCTAATAGTCATGGGCGACTGGAATGCAGTTGTAGGGGAAGGAGTAGAAGAAAAGGTTACAGGAGAATATGGGCTTGGGACAAGGAATGAAAGAAGAGAAAGACTAATTGAGTTCTGTAACACGTTTCTGCTAGTAATAGCGAATACCCTGTTCAAGAATCACAAGAGCAGGAGGTATACTTGGAAAAGGCTGGGATATACGGGAAGATTTCAATTAGATTACATCATGGTCAGACAGAGATTCCGAAATCAGTTACTGGATTGTAAGGCGTACCCAGGAGCAGATATAGACTCAGATCACAATATAGTAGTGACAAAGAGTAGGCTGAAGTTCAAGACATTAGTCAGGAAGAATCAATACGCAAAGAAGTGGGATACGGAAGTACTAAGGAATGACGAGATACGTTTGAAGTTCTGTAACGCTATAGATACAGCAATAAGGAATAGCGCAGTAGGCAGTACAGTTGAAGAGGAATGGACATCTCTAAAAAGGGCCATCACAGAAGTTGGGATGGAAAACATTGGTAAAAAGAAGGTAGCTGCGAAGAAATCAAAGGTAACAGAAGAAATACTTCAGTTGGTTGATGAAAGGAGGAAGTACAAACATATTCGGGGAAAATCAGGAATACAGAAATACAAGTCGCTGAGGAATGAAATAAATAGGAAGTGCAGAGAGGCTAAGACGAAATGGCTGCAGGAAAAGTGTGAAGACATCGAAAAAGATATGATTGTCGGAAGGCCAGACTCAGCATACAGGAAAGTCAAAACAACCTTTAGTGACATTAAAAGCAACGGTGGTAACATTAAGAGTGCAACGGGAATTCCACTGTTAAATGCAGAGGAGAGAGCAAATTGGTGGAAAGGATACATTGAAAGCCTCTATGAGGGTGAAGATTTGTCTGGTGTGATAGAAGAAGAAACAGGAGTCGATTTAGAATCGGAATTTAAAAGAGCTTTGGAGGACTTACGGTCAAATAAGGCAGAAGGGATAGTTAAAATTCCATCAGAATATCTAAAATCACTAGGGGAAGTGGCAACAAAACGACTATTCACGTTGGTGTGTAGAATATATCAGTCTGGCGATATACCATCTGACTTTCGGAAAAGCATCATCCACACAGTTCCGAAGACGGCAAGAGCTGACAAGTGCGAGAATTATCGCACAATCAGCTTAACAGCACATGCATCGAAGCTGCTTACAAGAATAATATACAGAAAAATGGAAAAGAAAATTGAGAATGCGCTAGGTGACGATTAGTTTGGCTTTAGGAAAAGTAAAGGGACGAGAGAGGCAATTCTGACGTTACGGCTAATAATTGAAGTAAGGCTAAAGAAAAATCAAGATACTTTCATAGGATTTGTCGACCTGGAAAAAACGTTCGACAATATAAAATGGTGCAAGCTGTTAGAGATTCTGAAAAAATTAGGCGTAAGCTATAGGGAGATACGGATCATATACAATATGTACAACAACCAAGAGAGAATAATAAGAGTGGACGATCAAGAACGAAGTGCTCGTATTAAGAAGGGTGTAAGACAAGGCTGTAGCCTTTCGCCCCTACTCTTCAATCTGTACATCGAGGAAGCAATGATGGAAATAAAAGAAAGGTTCAGGAGTGGAATTAAAATACAAGGTGAAAGGATATAGCCTCCATAGCTGAGTGGTAAGAGAGGCAGATTTATATGCAGGGACCCAGGTCTGATTCCCAGCTGGATTGGAGATTTTATCCTCTCGGGGATTGAGTACTGTTTTGTCCTCATCACCATTTCCTCTTTATCGACACGCAATTCGCCGAAGTGCTTTCAAATAAAAAGACTTGCACTAGGCGGACGAACTACCACAGATGGGATCACCCAACCAATAATGCCATACGAGTGTTTCATTTCATTTCATATCCTTTGATATCTACGACATGAAACTGTGGCTCCAAGCACTATGGGACTCAACATCTGAGGTCATCAGTCCCCTAGACTTAGAACTACTTAAACCTAACTAACCTAAAGACATCAAGCACATCCTTGCCCGAGGCAGGATTCGAACCTGCGACCGTAGCAGCCGCGTGGTTTCGGACTGAAGCTCCTAGAACCGCTCTTACCACAGCGGTCGGCGACAAGTTGTGGAATGTGCCATTTGGTACCCTGGACTTGAAGAGTATGACAATTAGCTTTAGAATTCTTGCGACATTCTAGTTAGCTAGCCCGGCTGTGTATCCACAGTGACATTGTTACGTAGTATGGCACTGAATGCAGAGTTTTGTCATCTTCCCGATCGACGGAAAATATGTGGGGAAATTGTATATGAGGCCAGAATGTCGTCACTTCATTTTGCAAAACCATAACTGAGAAGTTAAAGATGAGGATCAGCAACTTTGCTGTCAGATGAATTCTGCATGATGTGAATGAAGAGCAGAGAGCAGATGAAAAATAATCGCAGAAGTCTTGCTTCAACGTTATCGAACAAAAGGTGAACGGTTTCTGGAATTGATGACACGATAATTCGAATGAATCTCAGTCGTTACAATGATGAAGTAACGACTCTCCAACCCCGAACAATTAGTGATGAAACTGATGATGACCTTAGTGTATGATATGAATGGTGTCACAGCTACAAACAGAGTGCCCAGGGTACGTCTTTAACAGGCGTTTACTACATGCCCACAAGTCTTTGATTTGTTTCCCATATCGATGGAACAATTCTGTAGAAATCGTTTTGGTGTAACTAACGAAGCGTCCAATGAGGTAACCCGAGTAGTCTGACAGCTCAACAATGAAGGTGCTCTGTCCGTAATGACGAAGTTGCCAAAAAGTTGGGAAGCTGTCATAAGCAATGGAGATTACATTAAGCCCTGTAAAGATATTTCGTAAAATAAATTATTTTGTTCATTTTTGTCTAACACCATGCAGTACTTTTGAAACGACCCTCGTAGTAAGGTATCTTCTCACCTGCATGGAGCTGGTACCAGGGGAGCACCGCACCACCCACGCGTCTGCTTATCCAGGAGCTGCACAAATAATATCTCCTTAATCTGTAATGAATCTGTAATGAATATCGGCCTCAAGACTCGCTGCGTCATGATGAAATACATTTTTACATTAGCGAGCGAAAATACGAGGGTTGTAACTTAAATGGCAGCAACTGTTTATTCACAACCGATACAACAGATTTACATGTTTTCACTTGTTACTGCCCTTCAAAGTAGTCACCAGCGTTGTTTAGAACCCGTTGCCAGCGATCTGGAAGGTGTAGTATACCGTTAGCAGAGCCTTTCTGCTGATGATGCGAATGGAGTGGTCTACTGCCTGTCGAATCTCTGTAACAGTTCTGAAGCGAATACCACGAAGTGGTTTCTTCATCTTCCGAATAAGATCAAAAGCACAAGGACATAGTCCGGGGTCCGGGGAGTATGGTAAATGGTACAGTACTTTCCAGTCCCATCGACCGAACAGAGCAGCCACAGCTTGCGCTGTATGCGCCCGCGCATTGTAGTGCAAAATGATGGGTGCGTTGCGCAGAAAGTGTCGCCGTTTCTTTCGCAAAGCTGGTCGTAGGTTGTTGTTGTTGTTGTGGTCTTCAGTCCTGAGACTGGTTTGATGCAGCTCTCCATGCTACTCTATCCTGTGCAAGCTTCTTCATCTCCCAGTACCTACTGCAACCTACATCTTTCTGAATCTTCTTAGTGTACTCATCTCTTGGTCTCCCCCTACGATTTTTACCCTCCACGCTGCCCTCCAATACTAAATTGGTGATCCCTTGATGCCTCAGAACATGTCCTACCAACCGATCCCTTCTTCTGGTCAAGTTGTGCCACAAACTTCTCTTCTCCCCAATCCTATTCAATACTTCCTCATTAGTTATGTGATCTACCCATCTAACCTTCAGCATTCTTCTGTAGCACCACATTTCGAAAGCTTCTATTCTCTTCTTGTCCAAACTATTTACCGTCCATGTTTCACTTCCATATATGGCTACACTCCATACAAATACTTTCAGAAATGGCTTCCTGACACTTAAATCTACACTCGATGTTAACAAATTTCTCTTCTTCAGAAACACTTTCCTTGCCATTGCCAGTCTACATTTTATATCTCCTCTACTTCGACCATCATCAGTTATTTTGCTCCCCAATTAGCAAAACTCCTTTACTACTTTAAGTGTCTCATTTCCTAATCTAATACCCTCAACATCACCCGACTTAATTCGACTACATTCCATTATCCTCGTTTTGCTTTTGTTGATGTTCATCTTATATCCTCCCTTCAAGACACCATCCATTCCGTTCAACAGAAGTCCTTTGCTGTCTCTTACAGAATTACAATGTCATCGGCGAACCTCAAAGTTTTTATTTCTTCTCTATGGATTTTAATACCTACTCCGAATTTTTCTTTTGTTTCCTTTATTGCTTGCTCAATATACAGATTGAATAACATCGGGGAGAGGCTACAACCCTGTCTTACTCCCTTCCGAACCACTGCTTCCCTTTGATGTCCCTCGACTCTTATAACTGCCATCTGGTTTCTGTACAAATTGTAAATAGCCTTACGCTCCCTGTATTTTACCCCTGCCACCTTTAGAATTGGAAAGAGAGTATTCCAGTCAACATTGTCAAAAGCTTTCTCTAAGTCTACAAATGCTAGAAACGTAGGTTTGCCTTTCCTTAATCTTTCTTCTAAGATAAGTCGTAAGGTCAGTATTGCCTCACGTGTTCCAGCATTTCTACGGAATCCAAACTGATCTTCCCCGAGGTCGGCTTCTACTAGTTTTTCCATTCGTCTGTAAAGAATACGTGTTAGTATTATGCAGCTGTGGCTTATTAAACTTATTGTTCGGTAATTTTCACATCTGTCAACACCTGCTTTCTTTGAGATTGGAATTATTATATTCTTCTTGAAGTGTGAGGGTATTTCGCCTGTTTCATACATTTTGCTCACCAGATGATAGAGTTTTGTCAGGACTGGCTCTCCCAAGGCCATCAGTAGTTCCAATGGAATGTTGTCTACTCCGGGGGCCTTGTTTCGGCTCAGGTCTTTCAGTGCTTTGTCAAACTCTTCACGCAGTATCGTATCTCCCATTTCATCTTCATCTACATCCTCTTCCATTTCCATAATATTGTCCTCAAGTACATCGCCCTTCTATAGACCCTGTATATACTCCTTCCACCTTTCTGCTTTCCCTTCTTTGCTTAGAACTGGGTTTCCATCTGAGTTCTTGATGTTCATACACCTTTCTGCTTTCCCTTCTTTGCTTAGAACTGGGTCTCCATCTGAGTTCTTGATGTTCATACAAGTGGTTCTCTTATCTCCAAAGGTCTCTTTAATTTTCCTGTAGGCAGTATCTATCTTACCCCTAGTGAGATAAGCCTCTACATCCTTACATTTGTCCTCTAGCCATCCCTGCTTAGCCATTTTGCACTTCCTGTCGATCTCATTTTTGAGACGTTTGTATTCCTTTTTGCCTGCTTCATTTACTGCATTTTTATATTTTCTCCTTTCATCAATTAAATTCAATATTTCTTCTGTTACCCAATGATTTCTACTAGCCCTCGTCTTTTTACCTACTTGATTCTCTGCTGCCTTCACTACTTCATCCCTCAAAGCTACTCATTCTTCTTGTACTGTATTTCTTTCCCCCCATTCCTGTCAATTGTTCCCTTATGCTCTCCCTGAAACTCTGTACAACCTCTGGTTCTTTCAGTTTATCCAGGTCCCATCTCCTTAAATTCTCACCTTTTTGCAGTTTCTTCAGTTTTAATCTACAGGTCATAATCAATAGATTGTGGTCAGAGTCCGCATCTGTCCCTGCAGATGTCTTACAATTTAAAACCTGGTTCCTAAATCTCTGTCTTACCATTATATAATCTATCTGATACCTTTTAGTATCTCCAGGGTTCTTCCATGTATACAACCTTCTATCATGATTCTTAAACCAAGTGTTAGCTATGATTAAGTTGTGCTCTGTGCAAGATTCTACCAGGAGGCTTCCTCTTTCATTTCTTACCCCCAATCCATATTCACCTACTACGTTTCCTTGTCTCCCTTTTCCTACACTCGAATTCCAGTCACCCATGACTATTAAATTTTCGTCTCCCTTCACTATCTGAATAATTTCTTTTATTTCATCATACATTTCTTCAATTTCTTCGTCGTCTGCAGAGCTAGTTGGCATATAAACTTGTACTACTGTAGTAGGTGTGGGCTTCGTATCTATCTTGGCCACAATAATGCGTTCACTATGCTGTTTGTAGTAGCTTACCCGTATTCCTATTTTCCTATTCATTATTAAACCTACTCCTGCATTACCCCTATTTGACTTTGTGTTTATAACCCTGTACTCACCTGCCAGAAGTCTTGTTCCTCCTGCCACCGAACTTCACTAATTCCCACTATATCTAATTTTAACCTATCCATTTCCCTTTTTAAATTTTCTAACCTACCTGCCCGACTAAGGGATCTGACATTCCACGCTCCGATCCGTAGAACGCCAGTTTTCTTTCTCCTGATAACGACATCCTCTTGAGTAGTCCCCGCCCGGAGATCCAAATGGGGGACCATTTTACCTCCGAAATATTTTACCCAAGAGGACGCCATCATCATTTAATCATACAGTAAAGCTGCATGCCCTCGGGAAAAATTACGGCCGTAGTTTCCCCTTACTTTCAGCTGTTCGCAGTACCAGCACAGCAAGGCCATTTTGGTTATTGTTACAAGGCCAGATCAGTCAATCATCCAGACTGTTGCCCTTGCAACTACTGAAAAGGCTGCTGCCCCGTAGGTGATGCTCCAAAAACGAACAGTAATACTGTTCATTGACGGAGGCATTCGCTTCAGAACTGTTCCAGAGACTCGACAGGCAATAGACCGCTCTATTCGCACCATCAACAGAACAGGCTCTGCTAACGGTATACTACGCCTTCCATATCGCTGGCAACGGGTTCTCCACAACGCTGGTGACTACTCTGAAGGACAATAACAGGTGCAAACATGTAACTTTGATTTTATCCATACTGGATGAGAGGTCGTGGTTGTGAATGTCAATGTTCAAAAATGTTAGAGAGTTTTAACAGTTTTTTACTTTTTATTATTCTGATTATGGAAGCTTGACTTCCGAAACGCGTCAATCGTAGTGTTTGACACTATAAACAAGTGGATGAGCCGATATATGTTTTAACAAACATATAACTCTTTTGTATCGATTGTGAATAAATAGTTGACACTATTTAAGTTCCAAACCTCGTACACCTCTGGACAATTGTTAAGGAACAACTCACATTTGTTGAGAAACACCTTCAAATTGCTAGGAAACAACATAAAACAGCTACGAAACATCGCATTCCTACGAAACAACAGAAAAGAGCTACGAAACACTCGAGCAATGATAGTAGGCTAAAAGGAAATGTAGGGGATGGAACATATTAACTGCGCCGAAGCCAATGCACAATTGTTCTGTATGGATTAGACCGTACATGCAGTACGGTGTTACACCGGTGGAAATGATTATTGTGACAATCCGTGTGGTACATCAATATGTCTGCAAGACATCATGTGAATGCTGACAGCCATGAATTAGCATTTGGACGGTCCGAAGCTACTCGAAGTGTTACTACTGTGGCCACAGAAATGGATGTGACATATCGCGATTTGAAAAAGGCCGCTGAAGGTGGGAATGCTATGTGAAAGCGTGCCGATGGTCATAGACGAACCACCACCGAATGAGGATCGGTACGTAGCACTCTTGGCGAAAAGGATTTCACTCCTGCACAGACCGCTACAGACCTGGCAACCGCAATCGGTATACGTGCCTCTGCCAGAAGCGTTTTGCGGCTATTAAATGAAGCTGGGATATATGCTCGACAGCTTGGTAAATTCAACGCACTTTAACTACCGCATATTAGAGAAACTGGTCGTTGGTGTATGGAACATTTTCCTTGGGGTCAGCAGCGGTGGTCCAGAGTGATGTTCTCCGACGAGTACCCCTGCACTGTGGCAAGTGATTCTGGCCAGAATTTAGTATTGAGAGCAAACTGAACACGTTACACACCACGGAATACTCCTGAATTTCATCCGTTTGGCCTAGGCATTATGGTGTGGACAGGTATTTTGTGCACAGAGATCGAATACTGCTGCAAGTCTTTGCGCGAGGTACCGTTACAGCATAGCATTAGGTCAAGGAGGTTATACTGGTTGACGTCCGTCTGCTCAAAGGCTTATGGACGAAAAAGCTCGCCCACAAATGACGTCAGAGGTGTCGGACGACCTGGAAAGTGGAGATATTGAATGTCTGGAATTGCCTGTGTACTCCCCAAACCTCTGTAGAGCGTATTTGGGAGGCTGTTGGCAGGTGTTTCTCAATGAACACACCCTCCTCGAAACTTCCATGAACTGAAATCTGTCTTGAGAGAGGAGTGGAATCATATCCCCCTATGAATCCTGAACTGTTTGGAAGCCAGCATGAATAACAGGTGCAAAATGTGCATTAGAGCCAGAAGAGGTCATATCCCTGAGAGTCCTATAACGACGTTTATGTTGGGATTCTGACTTGTGTCAAACATGAACGTTGTTTATGCCTGTTATCCTGCTTTCCCATGTGGTGAAATTTGTACCATTTTCCGTTATAAATATACCACTCCACCACTATAGCGTAAGTATTGGTTGCATGTCCATCGTTGCCTGCGACTATTCTTGTTCCATAACGTCTCTGTTCTTTAGCAACTGTCAAGTAGAATTCTGCGTTCAAGGTGCAAGACTATCACTCAATAAAAGTGCCGTCCACAGATGTTGAAAATCCATATTTCGGACACTGGAACTTGAAATTTCGAAAAACATCCTCCAATAAATTTGCAATTTTTGAATCCATATCCGCTGCAGAGGGGTACTTGGATTTCAGCACAGCACTTTGTTTTCGAATCAGTTTTAGACTACTTGCCGTTGCAACACAGCGCTACAGTTTAATCTCATGATATGTAGTTGTGGAGAGGACGTGATAAATAATTAAATGCAGAGAAGAACTTTTTTATGTGCAGACTTCAGTTCAAAATTGGCAAACCCATTTATTTTACCTATTTTAATAAAACATTGTTGTCCACAGCAGTCTGCGTTCGTGCAGGAAATATTTACACAGCTTTTCATTAGTGAGTGTCTACGTCATGTTTTCCTCTCAGTACGAAGCGCGAGATAAAATAAATTGCGTGGCGAACTTTGATCCCGGCGAGCAATCGTGAGTGATGAGTCGTACTTTTTAATTAACTTCTGTTTTACACGACACGTTTTGGAATACTGTTTTCAACCGCATTTGTCCTTGTACGATGCATTACAAACACAATTAAAAACACAAAGCTGACAGCAAAGTTAAAAAAATATATTTACATATTATCACTTACATGAAATGCCGTGCTACACGCCTCTGCTGACCATACGTAAAAAAAAGAAGGAAAAAAATCAAAAAGAATAGTCGGTAGTGACTTCATTCTCTGTTGCCGTACCAATCGTCTGTTCACCGCCGTTGCTGAATTCGGTTTTAGAACAGAGATGAATTGGGACAAACAGAGTAGCCGTCCGATGTGGCCGAGCGGTTCTAGGCGCTACAGTCTGGAACCGCGCGACCGCTACGGTCGCAGGTTCGAATCCTGCCTCGGGCGTAGATGTGTGTGATGTCCTTAGGTTAGTTACGTTTCAGTAGTTCTAAGTTCTAGGGGACTGATGACCTCAGAAGTTTAGTCCCATAGTGCTCAGAGCCATTTGAACAAACAGAGTAAGGTGGCAAATTGTATGCTTTACTTTGACACATCCAATCAATACAGATTTTGCCGGTTTGCTGAAGTGACTCATATTCGAAGGATGTATTTCTAACATGAGACGTAGCGTTGCAACATTTGGAAACTTACAATCTGTATCAAAAAGGAGACGAGTTCGAGTCCCAATAAGAGTGATAGCTAATGTTCCTCATTTTCAGCTTACTTCCATTACATTCGCTGTTTTATCGTTTGTCCAATAGTATTTTTTACTACTGTAGATCGTGATGTAGAACGCCTTTTAAATAAATAGCCACAAATTGTTTACATCAGAAAGATCATTTCCATACACTTAAATGACAGAATATATTTCTTGTAGCGCAAAGATAACAGTTTATCCTGGATAACGAGAAAGTGGTTGTCGTTGCGAAGCAGTTTGCATTATTGATAAGTCGTTCAGACTCCCTGCGTTTGCACAGCGCAAACATCCTGGTCCACTGTAATCCTGTGGAGATTCAGCGTCCTCCTTTCCTTCCTTATGGTTTATTTATCTCATGGTTTATTAATCTCATTTGACGATTTGCGAAAAAGTTTGGAAATTTGTGGTAAGGTCTTATGGGACCAAAGTGCTGAGGTCATCGATCCCTAAGCCTATACACTACTTAATCTAACTTAAACTAACTTACGCTATGGACAACACACACACCCATACTCGAGGGAGGACTCGAACATGTGACGGGGAAAGCCGCACGAACCGTGACAAGGCGCCCGAGACGGCGCGGCTACCCCGCGCGGCGATAAGTTTGCGAAATAATGAACCATAAAAGGCAGAAGCTAAGTTTGCTACCTCAAAACCTTTGTACTGCGTGGATGCGATCTTTGGTATTCTTCAGTTTCTTTCCAATAGCATTTTAGGAAAAAATACAGTGTCAAATGTTGAATAGCAACTTTCTGTTTCTTTCGTCACATTACAATTAAGAGCTCTTAAATACATTAACGACAAGACCTCATATTTTTAAAGTTGTTTTCTTAACAGCGTGCCGTGTTAAACGCGTCTAGAGTGTAATGTTATACGAGGGGCGTTCAATACGTAATGCAACACAGTTTTTTCGGAAAGCCGGTTGGATTTATTCAGGACACCAGTACATTGTATTATGACCCACTCTTTTGGCTACAAAACGTAATCTGTGTTCAATGCGACGACCTTACGCCACGTTACTGGGAGGTCCTGTTTGCCCGCACCGTACCACTCTATTGGTCGACATCGGAGACGTCTTCCTGCAGCTACAATCTCCCCACCGTCCACGTACTGACCCCTCGGAGTGCATCCTTAGGTTTAAGTAATTCTAAGTTCTAGTGGACTGATGACCTCAGAAGTGGTTCCATGGTGCTGAGAGCCATTTGAGCCAAGAGCAGTCCAAGAAGATTCGTGAGCTCTTCTCGGGTGCTCAGAGTGCGTGAGCCCTTGCGTTGTCATGGAAAAGGAAAAGTTCGTTTGCATTTTTATGGCGCCGATAATAAAGCAGTCACGTCCTCGATTTTGCTGAGGGTGGCCTAATACACTTCAGAGATGACGGTTGCAGCATGACTGAGGGAGGACACCAAACAGAGTAGCGCCTTGAGAGTCCCAGAGACCGTGGCCCTCATTCTACCAGTTGCGGGTGCGCCTTTGAACTTTTTCTTCGGAGGAGAGTTTGTGTGACGCCACCCGATTCATTGCCGTTTTGTTTCCGCTTGTAAGTGATGAACCAATATTTCATCGCCTGTGCCGATTTTTTTTTTTTTTAAAAAAACCTGCCACGATCAACCTCGTAACACGAAAGCAATTCCGCCAGATGGTCCATCGTTGCTCTTTACGATTTTCTATTAGGCCGCGGGGAGCCCAGCTGGCACATACATTTGAGGAGCCCACCTGGTGGACGAGTGTGTCACACTACCAACAGAGACGTCCAGTTGAGCAGCGATGTTTGTGATTACGGTCCGTCGATCGCCTCGACACCTCGAATGAGAGCGTCAGCACGTTTAAACATTGCAGGAATCACACCTGTGTGGAGCCGGCCAGCTCGCGAGAGGTTGGACGGATACACGTGATCTTGTTGCGATGATGACAGACCCCTCGCCAAACGACTCACCGTGCTTTTGTTCACTGCCGGGCTTCCGTAGTCATGCTGCAAGCACCTACGAATGTCTGCGATTTTCTAGTTTTCCACCAAGAGAAACTCAGTGACAGCTCTCTGTCTGGAACGCACCTCCATTACGGACACCACTTTGAAGGCTATGTATAGCGCCGCCACCTATCGCAATTTCATGAAAGTGTAGAGGCTGAAGCAAGAACATTACACGATGTTCCACAACAGATTTTTCCAGCCAAAATTGGCCGAAACAAAGTGAGATACATTGTTTACTGACGGCCCCTGATATGATGCACCGAGAGGGCGAACCGCGCGGACACTTGGTTGCCATGAGCGCTGCGTGGCCGAGTTAATGGCAAAGACGGTCAGGAGTTCTGAGACGAAGCAGTGTGACGAACGAGCCAGTATTGGGCACAGCCTTGAGCGAGGTCTTCGAGAATCTGGTGCGGTGCGATTTTGTCAGCCGGACGTCACTATAGTCTACTCAGGGTGTGGCCGCTGTGTGGATGTAACAGCCAACTTGAGTGATAGGTGTCTCTTCCCGTCTTGACGGACAGTGATCCCAGCCGAGGCGGAGAGAGAAGCTCCTACATATTGAGAAGACCACTTGGCAGTTGCACGCTGGTGGTTTTATGAGTGGTACCGTGCACCATGCGGGACACGAGCAGTGCACTGGGTGTATTTGCTAGGCACAAGCGCTGCACAGAAGTCTATGGTTGTCGTGTGACAACTTGTGGCTGTTTTCTGATGGCACACACGAGTGCGGGCATGTGGCTATCAGCGGGATCATCTCAATTACTTCACCTGACACGCTGGTGGCCGAGCGGTTCTAGGCGCTTCAGCCCGGAACCGCGCGACTGCTACGGTCAGAGGTTCGACTCCTGCCACGGGCATGGATGTATGTGATGTCCTTAGGTTAGTTAGGTTTAGGTAGTTCTAGTTTCTAGGGGACTGATGACCTCAGATGTTAAGTCGCATAGCGCTCAGAGCCATTTGGACCATTTTTGACACGCTGGTATTGTTTAATTGTATTAATCCTGTAGTGATTTTTTAAACTACATGGTAAGAGTGACCGGTCGTTGATACAATTCAGATGAGAATTCGCAGTGATAATTGTTGTATGTGAATAATAAATTATTTGTGTTACTATATAATAATTGATAGTTTACTTGCTTACTAAACACAAACTCCTTAATGCAAAACTCTAGAATTTTCCAAATCTATTAAAAACTGTGCTAAAAATTGAGATAATCAGCTATAAAATTTGAGTTTTTTTCTAAACATGAAGTTTGAAATGTAACGGCTCATTCATTTTTTCATAAATTAAATAAATTATGTAGTTTCATACAACTGTAAGTATGGTTTGTATGCTATAGAAAATTCATCTCGGAATCTCTCTCCCTTATGAATAAAAGTGTTTCTATAGCAGCAAATGCAGTCAATAGTAAGAGAAAAAAGTGATGAAATTTCACACGTAAAAAAATATTTTGTTATGTTTTCAAACCTCCACTGCTATGAGTATGAATTCCTGATCATGCTGACGAAGTTTTATGAATTTATTTGTAAAAGTGTAGACAGTGGAAAATAAAATGTTTTGTGGTGCCTCTCCTGCTCCAAGTCGGCCCGTTTGGCGTCTTATACCCCTTAATGGTATTGGCCGAAGTCCAAGCATTTTAAAGTGCTAATGTTTCTGTCTTGTTGTGTACGTTAGGGGAAAGGTGGGATTTTAATTCCTTAATTCCCTAATTTAAGGAGGACATTTTGTTGTATGAATTATGTCCTGTCGCATTCGAAACCTTTACGAGCTACAGAATTATTTTGTTGCATTGAAAGTTTATTTTCGTAAAGTTATGATAAGGATATTTAAGTTAGCTAAAATATTTTTGAAATTGAGTCCTACGCCTGGGCAACCACCCAGTCCGAACCCCATTCCACCTAAATCCTACGCTGCAACAGACATCTTCTGGTAGTTTTCCATTAGAAGTTGTAAGAAAACTTCGACACTGAGACAAACGTACAGCGTTCCCCATGTAAAATCTCTTAATTAGTAACATGTGAAAAAATACACTATGTGACCAAAAAACCTTGGACACTTACTATTGGACAGCAATGTGGGTTGCGTCCGCCCTTCACCTTCATGACGTCTGAAACTCAACCTGGGGCACTTTCAGTAAGGTGTCAGTATGCCTGTGGAGGAATGGAAGCCCATTCTTACTCAAGAGCCGAAACCAGGAAGAGGGATGTTGGCTGCTGGGTTCTGGAGAGAAGTCGACGTTCTAATTCTCCCAAAGATGTTTCATCGGGTTCAAGCTGGCAGTCAGGGCAGTTCAGTCCTTTGCCTCACGGAAGCTGCTTTATGACAGGGTGCATTATTATTCTGACACAAACGATCGTCATCTTCCATCGGGTTACCTCAAAATTGTAATATTTGAGCATCTGACCGTGCCCTGTGTAGCAGAATATATCACTCCAAATCATTCGCGTCCGGTCGTTCTCTGTACAGTGGCGACGCCCATTCCTACACTTCAAGCGTCGCCTACACTGACTGAAGAAATGTGGATTATAAGAAGCTGTGCGACTATTGTACCTCAATCCTTTTAACTCCCAACGCACAATCATTGCGTTAGCTGCACTCTGGAAGTAAACAGAGTCCTTCCTCTGAGTTCATGCGATTATTTACAGCCAACCTCAGTAATGCTTGACCGTCTCTGTCCTTCAGTACCTGTCGTCTGCCGGATCTTGGCCTAGTTGTGGTTGTGGTTTCGGTTTTCCTCCTCACACTCACGTCACCAGTAGTTGATTTGGGTATCTTTGGAAACATTTAAATATCCATGAACAAGTTGTCGCTCAGGTGACGCCCAATGAGCACTCCGCCTTCGAAGACTGTTGTCCGTAATGAAATTTTTAACGATATTTGAAATGACGTGGAACTGTGAAATTACGGTTTATGTAACACAGGACCTCAAAATTGTAATATTTGTGCGTGTGATCGGGCCCTGAAAGGCAGCTACACGCGCTGTGTTACTATTAGCGGATGGGTTTATTAGTCGTTCGCTGGACACGAGAAACTTCGCTAAGAGTAAAGAACGTTGGAGCTTGGTGATCCGGGCTGGGAAAAGGAGATGCGATATGTCTGATGGTTGGAGCTACTAGGTGCGGGCATCGAGGATGATCCTGCAGCAATGAGATCTAGCAAACAGTGGATACAGTTGAGCAGGTGGGTTACGACTGACTTTCCGTAAAGTATCCGACACTGTATCACTTAGTCAGCTACTAAGCAAGACGTGGTCACACTATCCTCGAAAATATGTGGTCGAATCGATTAATATTTGAGATAGAGAAAACCAGTATTTCATAACTGACAGCGATTGTTCTACAGAAACCGAAGTCAAATACGACGTGCCACAAGGAAGCGTAAAGAACCAATAATATTCTCAAATACATGAACGATGTACCAGAAATTATGAGCAGCAGACATTGTTCGCTGACGAAGCCGGTGTGTGCAGGAGAACTTAGTAGATGGACTACCGACAGGAAATTCAGAAAGAGTTGAACAAAATTAGCACTGACTTTAATGACTGAGAGCTTTCTTTAAACACGAATAAATGTAAAACAATGCCTCCAATAGAAAGGAGAAAACCGGTAAACTCCGATTACTAGATTAGTGGTGAACGTCTTGAGGATGTTACACTGCTCAGGGGTGGGGGGGGGGGGGGCTTACGTCTTATAGACATCAAGTTTCAGCACACGCTGGTCATAGCAACCCTTAACCACTCGAATCGAGCCATGGAGTTTGATCGCTTGGCTGAACTTGTCCGAAGAACTGTACTCAATGAAATTCAGGCAATCTTATCGATGAGGGCTACTTGCCCGTTTTGTGGTTGCCTGACTCCTCCACTGCTTTCTGCTGCTTTCTGCTGCCGAGATGTCACCCAGGACTGCACGGCGACATAACGCTACGTCTACTCGGTTCCAGTGAGACAGCCGTCATCGCCGCACTCCCCACCGCTAGCCTGCAACGCTGCACTTAATTTGGGAAACTCATTACGATAATTTTTATCAATTTGATGTTAATATATTGCTGTTTCATTCTGTCAATATGTTCCTCTCCTACTGAATGAGTCTCATAAGGTCTGGTAAAGCACAATCGGCCAATGTTCAGTTCGTCTCATAGTAATAAAAAATCGCTGTATCATACAAAGGTGTTAAATGTTTTATAAGATGTTACTGAATAAGTTATTAAGAGATTTTTTAAAAAGATCTACTTTGTTCCTAAGCAGATAAATTTTGAGTAAATGAGACGGATTTTAATGTACTTTAATTACGTTCTAGCAATTTATAAACATCATGGGTCTACAGTTATTGCATTCTTTATAACTGATAAATGTGATTAACATATTTTAGCTTCTAAGGCAGAATAATGTAGTAAATCCACACCATATGTATTAGCTACCGAAAGTGTGCTTAAAAATGTGTACCATAAAAGAAATGGTATCCAAATGTGAACTAACTAATTTCACCCTATAGTACCGTTACTAGTCTAGATATTTGATGATGTGTGGTTTGGGGGCGCTCAACTGCGCGGTCATGGGCGCCCGTACAAAGTCCCAGTTTTTACACATCCCAGTTTTTGTACACAGTCCAATCTAGCTACTGTCACGCACGACGACGATGATGACGACGATGATGATGATGACGACGACGATGATGACGACGACGATGACGACGACGATGATGACGACGACGACGATGATGACGACGACGACGATGAGGACGACGACGACGATGATGACGACGACGACGATGACGACGACGACGACGATGATGACGACGACGACGATGACGACGACGACGACGATGACGACGACGACGACGATGATGACGACGATGACGATGATGACGACGACGACGATGATGACGACGACGACGATGATGATGACGACGACGTTGATGACGACGACGACGATGATGATGACGACGACGACGACGATGATGATGATGAAATGATGAGGACAACTCAAACACCCAGTCGCCGGGCAGAGAAAATCCCCTGTGCGGCCGGGAATCGAACCCGGGCCCCCGTGATCCAGAGGCCACAACGATAGCGGACTGAACAAGTTTAGGGTCTACCAGTCTAAGTGCCATGACAATTAACAGACGAGACCTACAGTTACCGTAGGGTCTAGAATTTACGTCTCTGCATGTTCATCACAACAAAATTTGACACTTGTGAGTGAGACAGAGCTTCGTTCAATTATATATTAATAAACTATACGTGGGAGACTGGGACAGGTCAAACATACCGTATTGTTAAATGTTTCAGTTTTTAGCTTGTATCTGCTTTCTGTCTAAACTCAAATCTCAGTACAATTATAGCCTCCTGAGTAGAGTGTACGTATTTTGAAGTTCCTATCGACAATTTTCTGGATGTTTTACTATTTGCTGTTGTAAGTGTTCATTTACTGATATAATGAAGTATGAGTACCCATCTTGTGTTCAGTGAAGTACGGCCGCTGTGGCCAAGCTGTTCTAGGCGCTTTATCCTGAACCGCGCTGTTGCTACGGTCGCAGGTTCGTATCCTGCCTCGCGCATGGATGTGTGTGATGTTCTTAGGCTAGTTAGGTTTAATTAGTTCTAAGTCTAGGGGACTGATGACTTCAGATGTTAAGTCCCATAGTGCTTGGAGCCATTTGAACCATTTGAACTTGGAAGAATCGGGTGTTACTTCGGTACGGGAGTCGTATGCAATTGTTGTTCGTAGTGGAGCTAAACAAATCGATGCAGTAATTTCTGGTGAAACTAGTACTCTAGTAGCACTTCCTTGTGCAGGCTTCTAAGGGTCACATAATACAAGTGCTTTATAAATAGTGTACCTGCAGGTTCCAGTTTAGGTGAAAATAAATATTTGTTGGTGCAAGATGCCGATTTCATAATATGTTTAAATTATTCCCACAACCATACAAAAAATCAGGTCTGTTTCTTCGTGATAGTCATAGTTCCCGTGTCAAAACACAACGTTTCATTTTCGCTACGTCCATTGACTTATGTTATCTTCCCCCCCCCCCCCCCCCCCTCCTCCTACCAGCCCACGTTGTTAACTTACGCTCCATTCTCTGCATCACACGGTGCGTGGACCGTGGACGATTAAATATATTCTTTAACAGAGTTTCTGTCGACTGCATGACCGAATTAGATGATATTATACAGAACGATTCATTTTTTCAAAATTTCAACTTTTACAAGAAAAATGATGCAGAGATAGAAGCAAAATAATGGCCAGTGGAAGGTCAATGCCGAAGCACTTGTGGCACCCTGCTACTAAGCACAGAGCCAGCTATGGTCATTACACTGTAATCACAAGTTCATTAGACCCCTGGCTGGAGACAATATATAGTGCCTTGACCTCGGTGGATTAGTCAATTCGCGTCTGCCTGTGACACTTTCAGATACGCGCTAAAGATATTCATGTTGTCGAATTGAGATGCTTTTGTACGTTGATATTAGTTCGATCTAGACTTCCAGTGATCTACTCTTGACGAACTTGTCTGCCATCTACAAATAGTTTGGGTCGCAACTTCCTTTTTAAGAGAACATGCCCCTATTTGAGCTTGTATTAACGTCACCTCTACTACAGCTACTGTGTACTTAACGCTCACGCAGGAATCCCTCGTTCGATCGATTTTCGAGTTTTGATCGTCAATCTGAAACCATTAAAAGGCATAATTAATATATAAGATTAAGAAAATAGCGATGCCTTTAGTAAGATTTTCGTTTAGTAAACGCGACAGCGTCACGCGAAATGCTCATCAAATGCCGATGACAGCGGCACCCCGCAGAAAGTAACTGTTAAAATGCGGAGTGCGTTCGTTCCAAGAAAAGCCACACAACTAATTATTTCTTCGCACGCACATCTCGCGAATTCACCATGTGCAGAATATCTCAGAAAACCTAATTCGTGTGGGTGCTTATGAACGTAGACCTTTTTTAGGATTCGTCAGTCTTCTGACTGGTTTGATTGCGCCTGCCACGAATTCCACTCATGTGCCAACCTTTTAGATTAAGAGTAACAGTTACAACCAATGTCCTCAATTATTTGCTGGATGCATTCCAATCTCTATCTTCCTCTACAGATTTTGCCCGCAACAGCTCCGTTTAGTACCGTGGAAGTCATTTCCTGATGTCATAATAGATGTCCTGTCATCCCTACCTTGTCAGTGCTTTCCACATATTCCTTTCCTCTCCGATTCTGTGCAGAACCTCCTCAGTTCTTACCTTGTCAGTCCACTTAATTTTCAACATTCGTCTATAGAACGACATCTCAACCATTTCGATCCTCTTCTGTTCGGGTTATCCAAGCGTACATGTTTCACTACTATATAATACTGTACTCCAAACGTCCATTTTCAGGAATTTCTTCCTCAAATTAAGGCCTATGTTTGATACTACTAAACATTTCTTGGCGTGCCATTTTTTCCAGTGTCCAATTTTCTCCGTCCGTCATTGGTTATTTTGCTGCATAGGTTACAGAATTCCTTAACTTCATCTTCTTCGTGACCATCAGTCGTGAGGTTAAGTTTCTCGTTGTTCTCATTTCTGCTACTTCTCATGACTTTCATCTTTCTTCGATTTACTCTCAACCCATATTCTGTTCTCATTAAACTGTTCATTCCATTCAGCAGATACTGTAATTCTTCTTCACTTTCACTCAAGATGCCAGTGTAATTAGCAAAACGTATCACTGATATCGTTTCACCTTAAATTTTCATTGCACTCCTGAACGTTTCTTTTATTTGCGTCATTGCTTCTTCGACGTACAGGTTGAACAGGAGGGAATAATGACTAGATCCTTATCTTACACCCTATTCAATCCGAGCACTTCGTTCCTAGCCGTCCGCTCCTATTACTCCCTCTTGGCTCTTGTACATGCTGCATGTTACTCGTCTCTCCCTATAGCTTACCACAATTTTTCTCAGAATTTCGAACATCTTGCACCATTTTACAGTGTCGAAAGATTTTCATGTTGACAAATCCTATGAACGTGTCCTTATTCATTTTAGTCTTTGTTTCCATTATCAACCTCAACATTAGAATTGCCTCTATGGCGCCTTTACCCTTCCTAAAGCTAAGCTGATCGTCATCCAGCACATCCTCAATTTTTTTCTAATATTCTATTACTCTTGCTAGCAAATTATATCTTTGAGTTGTTAAGCTGATTGTGCAGTTATTCTTGCACTTGTCAGCTCTTGCAGTCTTCGGAACTGTGTGGATGATATTTTTCTGAAAGTCAAAGTAATACATTCTACATAACAACGTGAATACTCGTTTTGTTGCCATTTCCCCCAATAATTTTAGAAATTCTGATGTTATCTATCTCTTCTGTCTTATTTCATGTTAAGTCCTCCAAAGCTCTCTTAAATTCTGATTCTAATAGTGGATCCTCTATCTCTTGTAAACTGACTCCTGTTCGTTCTTCTATCACATTAGACAAACCTTTCCCCTTATAGATGCCTTCAATGCCTTCAATGCCTTCAATGTACTGCATCCATATATCCGCTCTCTCGTCTGCATTTAACAGTAGAATTCCCGTTGCACCCTAATGTCAGTATTCTTGCTTTTAATTTCACCGAAGGCTATTTTCACTTTCCAACATGTTGAGTCAGTCCTTACAAGAATCATTTCTTTTTCGATTTCTACATATTTTTCATGCAACCATTCCGTCTTAGCCTCCATGCACTTGGTATTTATTTCATTTCTCAGCGATTTGTATTTCTGTACTCCTGAACTTCACTGAACACTTTTGTACTTCCTTGTTTCATCGATCAGCTGAAGTACCACAATTGTAACTATGTTTTTCTTTCCATCTTCCGTCATTGCCTTTATTAGAGATGTCCATTCCTCTTCAGCTGTACTGCCTACTGAGCTATTCACTATTTCTGTATCTATAACCTTAGAGAAATTCAAGGGTATCTCGTCACTTCTGTATCTCTCTTCTCTGCGTATTGGTTCTTCGTGACTAAACTATTTAACTTCAACCTCATCTTTATCTCTACCATATTGTGATTTGACTCTACATCTGATTTCGGAATATACGTCTGACCATGATCTAACTGAAATCTTCCCGTATCACCCAGCCTTTTCCAAGCATACCTTCTCATCTGGTGATTCTTGAACAGAGTATTCGCTGTTACTAGCTGACATTTATTATAGAACTCAGTTAGTCCTTTTCCTGTCGCATTCTTGTCCAAAGCCTATATTCTCCTGTACCCTTTTCCTCTACTCCCTCCGCTACAACCGCATAGCAGTCCCCAGACTATTAGAGTATCATCTCTTTTTACTGTATTACCGTTTCCATATCGCCATAAACTTTCTTATCTCTTCATCTTCAGCATGTGACACCGGCAGAACTATCGTTGTGGGTGTTGGTTTGCTGTCGATTGTAATAAGACCAACACTATGACTGAACTGTTAAGAATAACACACACTCTGCCCTACCTTCCTATTCATAACGAGTACTACTCCTAGTATACCATTTTCTACTGCTGTTGATATAACCCTACACTCATCTGACACCTACTACGTGTCTAGATTGAGCATTTGCATTTCCCTTTTCAGTTTCTCTAGCGTCCTTGCCACGTTCAAGCTTGTGACATTCCACGCTCTGGCTCGTACGACGTTATCCTTTCGTTAGTTATTCAGTCTGTTTCTCATGGTCACCTAGCGTTTGGAAGCCCCTCCCAGAGATGCCAATGGGGGAACTATTCCAGAATCTTTTGCCAATGGAGAGATCAACATGACACTTTTTCGATTACTGGCCACTGTTTTCCTGTAAGTACGTATTATGTGTCTTTACTGCAGTGGTTTCCATTGCGTCCTGCATCCTCATGCCGTTGACCATTGATGATTCTTCCGCCTTTTGGGATAGTTTCCTACCTCAAAGCCCAGGTAGTGCCTTGAACCTCTGCCCGCTCCTCTTTGACAAGGCTGTTTCCAGAATGAGGGTGATTTCTCAAGCCGGACTTCTTCTGCCGCCAGTGGTGCTTATTTAGAGGTGGCGACTTTAGAACCCGGGACTGAGGACGTGTTGATTACTAATCACTATACTTAGACCGATAGATGTTTCACATAGTAATTCCTTGCTAGCAATTTTTAAGTTTTTGTGTTAATTAATCGTGCAACGGCTTTAATGAATAAGACAGTTTAACTTGCTTTGGATATTAAAAATGTAGCACGAAGAATAACAAGTGACGAAATTGTACTTATTGCGTGTATAGTAAAGTAGGAAGAATAGGGAAGTTGGGCGCAAAGGTCCGCACTTAACAAATTTCAATTTTTCCCTTCTGGTTTTCTGGTTACATGAAAACATGAATTTCACACAGTATGCCTAAGATCATATTTTGCACGATAACATGGGTTACAGATTGCTTATATGATGTATTAAAGTTATACTTAACAAAATGTTATGAATGAAGGAAATCCCAGGACTGGGATAAACATCGTATTGTTATGGGAAAAATTCCACACAATAGGCAATTATTGTAATTATAACAGACTACCGGAAAATTAAAGTATTGGTCAGGTACTGAGATCAAAATCATCACCATCATCACAATCATCATCATCATCATTGTCTACATTATCGTGCCTGTATTACACATGAAAACATAATACTAACATATCACTAATTTAAATTAAAACATTTTAACACAAAGAAACACTGCATTGTAGTATAGGTCTTTCGTGGCACACTTTTCTAGTTTTCCAGCACAGTTTGTTTTCGTGTTTCCTTTCCATCACAGACGTGGTGGGACGGAAAAGTTGCTGAAAAAGGTTCCATTCTGCTGTATTGAGCCCATTATCCTCCCGATACTGATTTTCTCCGGTTGCCTCAAACTTAAATTATGACGATCGTTGAACATGGGATACCGGCCTTTCTTTGCCATTTTGGTATCTTTATTAAACGGATAGTTAACGCCAAACCGATACGCTAAATGTCGGAAGTGTTTAAACGTAGGGCCGTCGAACATAAGAGTGCAGACTGAGACAGCGCTACACTGATTAAGTTTCCTCTGTCTCCGTTAGTACTCTCTAGAAAGGTCCCAAAGATGCTACTCCATAGCCTACATCGATGAGAGGGCGGGCAGTGGGGCGCCTTCGTGCGCTTTACCCACTGCTCAACCCTTCATCGCCACTTCCTCCACGCCACGGCCTCACCATGTATCTGTCCCTAGTCCGGCCGGTACTGGAATACGCGGCTATGGTGTGGGGCAACGCGGCAGCGACGCACATTGCGACGCTCCAACGAGTACAAAATAGGGCGCTGCGACTTGCGCTCCACAAGCCGCCTCGCTATCCGGCGAGGCTGCTCCATGAGGAAGCTGGCATCCCCCTCCTGCGGGATCGCTTCCGGCAAATCGCCAGGGTGTTCTACAGCAATGTAGAACACTCTGGCAACCGCCTAATCCGTGGTCTGTGCCGCCAGGTCCACCACAGGCCGACGACTCGTTGGCCAGATCTACTGCGAGAGTAATATCTCGCAGCCTGCTGTCGCAACGAAGGGCGTCACAACAAACGACGCCCAGTGAGGACAGCTCACCCTCTTAGGTCACACTGCAACATAATAGATGACACCGCAGGAACAGCAGCTCCGCTGCTTAAACTGCCCCCACACCTGGCATAGGTAGCCAGAGTTTTTGGTGCGAGTGCGAGTGCCTACTCCATAGCCTGAATTAAGTCTCTTACGTAATGTGGATTCATTACATCCAAGCGTCTTAGCTGTATTTCTAATGGACGATACCTTTCGTTTTATCTTCTTCCCCTCCTCTAACGTTTTGTAAGGCAAAGGCATTTAGGAAGTTCTTCTCGCATACTTCCTGTAACATGAAGTTGAACTAGTCTTACTAATTTTGAATCAGTAGATGTAAAATAGTGAACTATAAATTCATGTCAATCATATTAAATAAATCTAAGCTTTCAGCATTAAAACCATAGAAAGAAAAAGACGAAAGATTCGAGGCAAAGGTATGCATGCGGACATTTGCCCCATATAGTTAGCAGGATCTTTGCCCCATGGCGCTGATTTCTGAACTTTTGGTATCAGCTGCCATATATGGCAATATGTTAACCTAACAACTAAGCTTAAAGCGTGAGCTAGGTTATGTACTAGCATACGCGGTATTGGTAATTTTTTAACTTTTTTGTAGCTGACAGGTAGCCATTAAATACGTGGTAAATACTTGCATCGAACAACCCAAAAAACTATTTCGCCTCTAATCTCGAAAGCTTCAATGGGGAAACCACTAACCACTAACACGATACGCATGACATTTCCATCATAAAAGCCCTCAACTGAAGCTGCAGGTCTGCTACACTACACTCACAAGTAGGACAGACACTTGATTTGGATCTCTGCTCCGTGCGCATTTCAACCACCGCCTACCCTATAGATATAATTAATATGTCATTTGGGAGCATACCAAGTGATAAATTTAATACGCTTGTGGCAGCAACAACATCTCTAATCCGGCTGGACAACGAGTCTAACAAAGATTAGAAAGAAAATAAGGGTACGTCATTCCATGCTTCTTCAACTCTACGCAAGTGTTCATCAGTCGTAGTGGCTGGCGAGTATTGGTGTGCTAGTCTTCTGGCTACCAATGACAAGATGTTTACAATGGTTGAAACATCAGGAGAGTCTCCTGTTCAGGGTAACTACCGTAAATCCTCTGTATGGATGTTTGAGAGGACAACACAAGCATCTATCTTGCTCAAAGACAATGTTACAGAGATCTCGAAGACATGACACTGCCAGCGGTCTAACAAGACAAAAACGTGACGCCCCGCTTTCCTAATAAACAGCTAAGCGAATTACAAGTCATCGCGTTGCGTTCCCAGTGGCGCCACACCTCATCGTGATATGTGGTGGGCCGGCATGACGATGACGTATGCAGTATGGCAACATCCGCTCTCCTCGGAGGTTCCGCACACTTATGCGACCGTCGTACTGGAATGCGGAGAATTGGCACTACTCGGACGTGGCTCCTCTCCTGTCCATTGTTGTTGGGCAAAGAACTGTCTGCACGTCTCTCTCTCTCTCTTTCTCTCTCTCTCTCTCTCTCTCTCTCTCTCTCTCTGCTGCTGCTGTGTGAATGTATGTCGCAAGAGTTAACGTTCGCATGGTCCTCGGTGCTGGAGACGCCGTCACTCTGTTCTTGTGGATACTCTTTTCAGCCACTAAGAAGCCGTGCTGCATCCACGTGACTGGACTGTACGATCCTGCACGGTCGATTGGGAAATATGTCTGTCCACTAGTTCACTAGTTGCGTGAGGCTTTTGAGATCCAACATCGGCGTTGTCTATGTTTCTGCTGCACCCATCGATTCCGTTTTCGCACGCCAGTGACGGGAACCATATGAACGCGAAGAGCAATCTAGCTTGACGATAACATCTTGTTAGGCCACGATACGGCAGCTGTCGTATTCCGACACATATTGGTACACGTTTCTCCTTCTGATACGAGATATAACACGATATCCTCACAGACAAACAACATTCAAATGCGATCCCAGAATGAGAAATCCACTGCGAAATTTTCTCTTATTTAAAGAATGTAGACGGCGCCACTCCTTCCGACTTTGTACAGTTTCGCTAAGATGCTAACGAATTGTATATCAAAGCACAGAGCACAGTTCATACCAATTTCACTTTTGCCCCATGCCGTCTTTATTGTGTTCCAGCTTTAATGGCCAGCAGTGCACATTTCAGAAAAAAAAACTCCCACAGTTAATTTTTCCATAAAAAGTGACTCATACGGGATGATCGAGCTGCCTCTACCAATGGCGTCTCATGCAGCCCACAATTTTATATCTGGATTCCACAAATCATGTGCCACATTTTCACAGTCTCTCGCTCGCTACACCAAAACTAATAGTCCTACAGAAAATAATTAACGGGGATTTTTGTAGGAAATTTAATGCAGATAAATCTTGTCCGGCGTACGTTTTCGCTAGAGGCCGTACTTTTCGAGTTATTAGAGGACCACGTACGAAAGTGACCTTAAAACGCACCCCAACTCCCGCTCTGTCAGGGTTTCTAGTATGTTGTTCATGCCTCTCCAGCGTATAAAACTTTGCAACTGCACGAATTATTTCCAGCGTTCGATCGTTTTCGGTCTTCATTCACTGGTGTTATTACGACAAGGGGTTAGTCACGTACTTGCAGACTGTAAAACTGACTTCTGTATAAATTTTTTCCAACAATTTTGTGAGTTTTATCGGCATACAATAAACAATTACAACGTTGTATTCCTCAGGCCTTCTGACTGAGAAACGACTGTGGTTGAAGAGCTAAGTTTGGATCGAAATTTCAACATAATTATTTTTAGCGTGACGTTTACCAAAATCATTTTTCTTTCATTATCCCCATGGACACGCTTAAATTAATAATCTTAACGAAATAGCTGACTATGCCAGCGTAATCGCCAAATCAATAGAGACTAAAAAAGGCCAAATATCGGGAATATTTCGTGTATCAGAAAACTCTTGTGTACAGTAGTATGAGGTAGGGATGGGAAAACCAACCGGTTATGACTGGTACTGGTATTTTTGATCTGAGTAAACTTTATTGTAACCTTCCCACAAAATATATTAAAGCAAATAATATGTACAATATACCCCACCAAAATTCGTTCCCATTTAGTGTAACCTCAAAATAGAATTCTTTCTCATTTGTAACCTCCCTACAAAATTCTTTTCACATTAACCTCCACACAAAATTCTTTCTGATTTAATCTATGCTCAAAATTCATTCACATTTAGCGTAACCTCACAACAGAAAAATTCCTAAACCTCTCAATTAAATTGTCGCACACTTATGATTTTTCAATAATTCACTATGAATTTAACCTGGTAAATTTTGGACGACAGCAGTGCTGCGTCATGGCCCTGAAAGATAATTCTGAATAAAAAAAGGAAAAATTCTTATCTCAATGAAGTCGCCGGATATATCTGCTCTTACAATAAATTTTTCCGGCACAGCACTGTGCAATGCTGGCCGACCTATCTGTCATTTATGAAAGAAAGCAACTGATTTTTCTATTGCAATAATCGGGATGGTAGTAAATTCTTTAAATTGAAATGAATGGTTGTTAAGTTACTTTTTATGAGAAAGATTATTATTACGAGAGTTTTAAAACATTTACATGTGACTTGAGACAACACTACTACATATGCGCGAGGCTGCTTTTTACCTTGTACAATAATACTCAGGCTCCGGAATCGCTGCACCGCGACCGGGCCAGTCAACACGATACACCAGACCAGACCAGAGCAGACTCCAGACTCCAGACTAGCAACAACTTACTGCTACAGCTACACAGTTCTTACTGCAGTCAACACTGCTCTCTGGTCAGAGACCTTGCATATCGCAGGCAGCGCATGAGCAATACATCGAAATTACATCTGCTCGGACCTCTTACACTATAGTTTTTTGGACTCTGTCGTAACAGGTTACTTTTTGTTTTTTAATTTCTTACTGACAACCTTATGGAAACGGTTATATCAATTTGCCATAACACTGATGCTAAAGTTTTTGTGGTTAAATAAGACTTTTTTTAACGAGTAATATTTAGTCGTATAATCTTCATTGCTTTGAAATAATGGATTATTACAGGAAACAGGGAAAGCGTTCAGTGCTGTCTTAAAGGGTGGACGCAGACGACAATCTGGTAGTAACAACTCTGACTGTTAGAAACGAGCAACAAATGTTTGGCATAAGCAATCCTGCTGGAGGATCATCCGCAATTGAGCCTTGTACAGAGGCTGAAAATACCGCTACAGATGTAAAGTTATGTTATTATCACTCGACCGGTATCGGGCTCTTATACGCCCATCTGCAAGGGTTGTAACTTGGTGCTGTGACCCCCGAGCGTCGCAGTGGACGTGCACAAGGCGCAGTGTGCCACCTACGAGCGCAGACATGACTTTGTATGGCACTGCTGGAACAATAGTTGGTTGGCTGATTAGGGGGAGATAACCATACAGCAAGGTCACCGGTCCCAATGGATTGGGGAAGGATGGGGAAGGAAGTCGGTCGTGCCGTTTCACAGGAACCATCCCGGCAAATACATTAGGGGGGGGGGGGGGGGGGGGCGGTTAGGACGTCAAACGGGCCAACGTGGAGCAAGAGAGGCATCACAGGACATTTTAACCCTTTGTTGCCTGACGGTACTTAAAAGTACCAGTAAGTTTCGACTCTCATTATTTTCTCGTGGTGCAGTTTCGTGATCTGAAAGCCTGTCGGTACGTAACAGTAACTCTGCTCTACTGTTTCATAGATGTTATTGTGCAATACATAGACCTCTCTGGCGGTCAGAGCTTGAAATTGTTTTTCGCGCGCTGCTGTGAAAACAGAAGATTGTATGTGCTTGTTTCCATGGTGTTGCCTGAATTTGTGTGCAGTTTATTGAAACTTCCGTTGAGTTTTCCATTGTACGTACTTATCTTCTTTGTTTTTTTATAATAGCTTGAAGCATTACGTTACAAGTGAATGAGATAAAGTGGAAAATATAAGGCGGACTTATTAGTACCGTCAGGTTGTGCGAACAGTTTATTGTAGCAACAATACGTTACCTCTCACTAGTTGTTCTGTCCACTTTTTCTCACACAGAAATCCGTAAATACATTTGCCTGTGGAACAATTAGAACAAACAGGAAAGGTTTGCCAGGGAATTTACCTAAAGAAAAATGTCTAAACCGCGGGGAATCTAATCACAGAGAGTCATCTTTAGACCTGACAGTATTTCAATGGAGGGAAAATAAAGTATTGTATTTTGCGTCAAACTTCCATGGCACTGAACAGAGCGCAGTGACAAGAAAACAGAAAGCTGGAACTAGTATGACTATACCATGACCACTTATTGTATGTGATTACAATAAACACATGGGTGGTGTGGATCATGCAGACAGATTACGTTCAACTTATGGTCTTGACAGGCGATCAAAGAAACAGTGGCACCGTCTCTTCTGGGGAGCAATAGAAATTGCTTTTGTCAATGCTTACGTCATTTCCAGTGATCTACATGGGGCACTGCCACTGCTGGAATTCAGGAGTGCTTTGGCACTAGGGTAATGAATGAACAGCAAGTGCCAAATCTCAAAAAGAGAAACTCTGGTAAAGATGAAATAACTCCCCCAAAGAGAAGGAAGGATAACTTTTCTGTTCCGCAGAATGTACGTCTTGGCAACTGAGAAAACCATTTTGTAGTGTTCAGTTGTAAAAGAGGACGATGCGAAATGTGTGCGAAAAATAAAATTCAGTCGACACCACATTCACAATGTAGTACATGTAAAGTGTATTTGTACTACAATGAGAAAAAGAACTGTTTCCTACAATTTCATGAGGCATCACTAACACTAAATATGTGATATGTATATACTGTCAAAAATGTATAGCTAAGTTACTATGTATTGTGAAGTTGCTCTAGAATAAATTTATGCGAAATTTTAAAAAAAATTCAGAAATATCATATTTCTGTTAATTAATTTTCTATTGTAAAAATATTTAATATTTATGTGGAATAAAGTACAAGTTATAAAAATTGGAGCATTTTTCTGCGCATATTGTGATTCTGTCCATGGAGTCTGACGGTACTTCTGAGTACCAGGAGAGAAAAAAGTTGTGAAAAATAAAATAAAATTTTACAAAAAGTCCTACCGTCATTTGAGGCCACAATAGCATCAATTCTGCAAAGAAAATGTTAAAAAGTAAATTTTTTCTTATGTCAGGAAACAAAGGGTTAATTTCCAGTGTCTATACTTTTTCAAACAAATTCATAAAAATTTGTTAGCATGACCAGGAAGGATTCAGGATTCACACTCATTGTCGTGAAAGTTCGAAAACATAACAAAATAAATTTTTTTGCGTGTGGAAATTCATCATTTTTACACTTACTAATGGCAGCATTTGTTGCCATAGGTACACTTTTCTTCATAAGTTAGAGAGATTCTTCGGTGAATTTTGCACAGCATACATACCATACTTACAGATGTATGAAACTCTAGAATTTATTTAATTTATGAAAAAACGAATGAGCTGTTATATTTTAAACTTCATGAGTAGAAAAAAATACAAATTTTATAGTTATTTACCTCAATTTTTACCACAATTTTCAATAGATTCGGAAAATTCTAGAGTTTCATACACCTCTCTCTTACTTATGAAGAAAAGTGTACATATAGCAACAAATGCTATTACGTTATTATTTTCGAAGTTCCACTGCTAAGAGTGTGAATTCTGAATCCTTCCTGGTCATGCTGACAAAGTTTTATGAATTTATTTGTAAAAATATAGACAGTGGAAATTAAAATGTCCTGTGGTGCCTCTCCTGCTCCAAGTCGGCCCGTTTGACGTCCTACCACCCATAAACCATTGTGGGAAATCACGGAAAACCTAAATCAGGATGGCCGAATGTGAGTTCAATGTGCTAACCACTGCGCCACCTTGCTCTGTAAGACAATAGTGTAGATGTTGCTGTGTGACATGACCTATTGGACGACGCGTGTGAGCTTGCAGTGTACAAGACCTGCTCAGGCATGGTCTCTCATTGTTGAGACAATGATTCATTCACAGTTTACAATAAAAATAGGACGTAGCTCACCTGCGTCTGTTGCCTGTGTCTACATGATACGCTTTTAAAAGCTTGTAAACCTTGGAAACTGTCATCTTAACACTAAAAATTGAGTTCTCCCAATTCAGTTTTTAGCCGTTAGCACTGAGTACTCGTAATCCCCAAACAGAGGCGTGATTCTCCATTACAACATGATTTATGAGCAGAGTTTGAGAACATTATCATCAACAGGAGAATACTGGGGACTTCTTTTTGCAGTACGCAACACCTCATTACTTTTCGAGAAAAGCAACGAGCACTGGATGGACATTCGTTTATTTATCTATTTCTTTTTATATTTTGACACTATGTAACTTGAAATGTATAGTGCAAGATCTTAAGCAAGCTTGTATTCTCTTAATCTTTGTGGACTTGCGCGTTTATTACTGGAAATAACAGCAATAAAAAATGGAAAATGTTATTTTATAAATCGGTTATTTCGAGCAATTTTAATAGTCAGGTTATATTGGAGATGAAAATAACCAGTACAACCAAAAACGGGCTGTTTCTGCGACAACCGTTATCCCCAATAGGAGAGAGGACCAGGAATAACATACTCGTACTAGGAATCTTGATTGGTGAGGGAAGAGTTTGGGAAGGAGGTGTGTTTAAAGGTAACTTTTATACGTTTTTCTTGAATAACTCGAAAACCAAGGCCTGCAGAGTAAACGTGTTCCTCTATAAAATTTAATTAAATTAAATTTCCTACAAAAATGTCTTGTTAATTTTTTTCTGTAGGACTAACAGTTTCGAGCGAGAGAATATGGAAAACCTCGTGCATGTTTCATGAAAGCCAGATATAAAATAGCGGTCTGCGTAAAACGAGATCGATTAGGACATCTGAATCATTCTATACATCCAGTGTTATGTGGATAATATTTCTGCTGGTGAACGTACTTCAGAAAAATAGGACTTCTGAGAAAAGTACTTTGAAATTACATTGATATGAATACCCTTAGGTGCATACAAGAGTTGATATAAGTCAACGGGGGCAGTTGAAAATATGTGCCCCGACCGGGACTCGAACCCAGGATCTCCTGCTTACATGGCAGACGCTCTATCCATCTTTTTTTTTTTTTTTGTCGTTGTGGACGTCACATGAAATCCGTTCAAGTTCGTTTTGTTGATCCTTCCATTCAGTTTTCCATTACAGAGGCCAACCAGCTCTCTGACCGAACACGCTGAGCAACCGTGCCGGCAACCATCTGAGCCATCGAGGACACAAACGATAGTACGATTGCAGGGACTTACCTCTAGCACGCCTCCCGTGAGACCCACATTCGCAACTTTTTGTCCCGCGCTGTATTGGCTCTGAGCACTATGGGACTTAACATCTATGGTCATCAGTCCCCTAGAACTTAGAACTACTTAAACCTAACTAACCTAAGGACAGCACACAACACCCAGTCATCACGAGGCAGAGAAAATCCCTGACCCCGCCGGGAATCGAACCCGGGAACCCGGGCGCGGGAAGCGAGAACGCTACCGCACTACCACGCCGCGCTATATTCATAGTGCCCCTGCCCATCATACTCATTACTCGCGGCTTTACTGCCAATTCCCGTAAGAGTTCGGGCACTGTGCATCCGCACAGAATTAGATGGTCAAATGGCCGGTGTGCTATAACTATATTTTATATATATGAAGATGGTATCTTTTCTTTCGGACATGCCCGAAAGAACAATATTATCTTCATATATAAAAGTACTTTGGTTTTTAAGACACCACACCAGAGTTTTGCTTCAGACAACCATCAGTTACTTAAAAACGTATCAGTCGGCTCATGGCATGTTCGACCTCAAAATTTGTTATACTACAGCACTGTATTTTACTCGTCTTGCGATAGCAGATAATCTGGGATCACCACCTGTATCAGTGCCTTTATGTTATCACCACGCCTCTCTCTGATACCTGTGAGGTGTTACAACGGTAATGAAGTTACTAGGATTGTATATTATGTCCGTATCTCATTTTCACTTCAGCCGGAGCAAATAAATTTCAGAATTTTCGAAGACTGATTTCAACATAAATTTGTCAAAATGTTTCTCTTAGAAAAATTCATAAGGCAAATTACACTTTGAAATTCCTACGATTTTCTGTTCTAGCCGAGAGTGTAGGATTAAATTCTGTCAAATTTCTGACGTACATAAATATGCAAAAATATTTCTGGAACAGAATGTAGTTACCGTTTCCTTGTCTTGGTAACGGTCCAAGAAAATGAATATCTGGCAACTGAGGAAGTGTTTAATGGACCGGAAGATAATTACAGCATTTCTCAGTAGCTCCATAACCTCAATCTGGAGGAGTATTTTGTCATATCAATCAGCACTAGGATGCAATGTTATTACAGTCGATTTTTCTCTTGTACTCGTTTTCTGTTGACCTAGGACTGCGTCTTCAATCCGTGCACAGTTATTTGTGTTCCGACGAAATTCTCATGTCTCACTATTGTTCTCCAGCATCGTATAACATCCAGTATCTTACTATGTGCACCCTACTGAACGCTTCAAATGTTACTCTACGTTATGCGTCAGCTTCAGTGACGCGACAGAATGTATGACATCACTGCACAGGCCGTTGCTTTCCCAGAACACTTCCTTCGCCTTGGCAGTGTAATCTCGTGCAAGAGTGCGTTTTGTGGTAAAATACTATGGCAGTGGACCTAATGTGTAAGATAATCCGGGATAGTAACTCTGTGTAGAAGTTGTAAAATCAGAGAGTAATATTACGTTATAATGAGCAATATGTGATCTGTAAAAGTTTGAAAATTTATACTAATTAATGTTAATTCACTTGTTTCACATCATGTGGTTTCAGCCTTGTCGATCACAAAGTACAGCCTCAGCTTGAGTAAGAAAATCGGCCGTGGACTGACTATTTCCGTAACTGATTTAACGAAATTATGTGAAACCTACATCTGCATGGTATTACAAAGATTTGAACCAGCGTTCTCCCGAATACGAGTCCAGTGTCTATGCACTGAGCCACCTCGATCGATTCTACAGTTTCATTCACGAAGCACGACGTCAATTAGGCACAGATACAACAATACAGTGACATGGGCCAAATTGTACGGAACGGGCATTTTCCTTTTTTCGAGATTTCACAGAACTTAAAGTTGAGTGCTAATCAACAAACGACATAATTGTCCAATTGTAGAAGGAGAAGACAAACGCTATTTCATTTGCTTTTTGGGTAAAGAAGGTTTACTTCAGTCTTAGGTACTGAAAAGGCATAAATTATAGGCTGAGGTAGATATTTATGATACTATAATAAGGTAAAGTGCCACAAATCGCATATACCATTCCTGCATGCCCTTGCTCGCTAATTTTTAAATATTACTTTAGGTCTACAAAAAGCCAAGTACGATGTCAGTAGGAGCATTTGTGTGAATTCTACATCTACATCTACATAGATACTTCGCAGGCCACCGTACAGTGAATATCGGAGGGTACCCTGTACCACCACTTGTCATTTTCCTTCCTATTTCACTCGGAAATAGAGCGAACGAAAACGACTGTCTGTAAGCCTCCTACTCAACTGATTTGTGAGTGATTTTTGAATCAGTTAGATGTGGATGTAATTGTTAGATGGGAGTAAGTAGAGTAGCAAAGAGAAATCACGTGCAGATTACGGTCTCATGACAAGTTATATAATTTGTTATGTTTTGTACACTCTTGTACAATAATATTTTTTAAAAAATAGATCACTAAATAGGCTCCATGAAATGAAATGTACTGGAGGACCTCTCGTGACCTGAACAGAGACGCCACAAGAAGAAGTTGGCTTAATGAAGAAGCATAAAGCTGTTATAATTTGTTACTAGAACTCATCGACTCACAGACTCATGGCAAGTAAATGGGTGATTTTAAAGTTGCTATACAGTGCAGAGCCAAAGAAACTGGTTCACCTGCCTAGTATCGTGTAGGGTCCCTCCGAGCACACAGAACTGCCGCAACACGATGTGGCATGGTCTCGACTAATGTCTGAAGTAGTGCTGGAGGGAGTAGAAACGATTAATCCTGCAGGGCTGCACATTAACCCGTAAGAGTACGAGGGGTTGGAGATCTCTTCTGAGCGGCACGTTGGAAGGCATCTCAGATATGCTCAGTAATGTTCCTGTCTGGGGACTTTGGTATCCAGCGTAAGCGTTTAAACTAAGAAGAGTATTTCTGGAGCCACTTTGTAGCGTTCTGGAGGTGTGGGGTGTCGCATTGTCCTGCTGGAATTGCCGAAGTCCGTCTGAATGCAGGTGATCAGACCGGATGCTTACGTACGTGTCACGTCAGAGGCATATCTAGACGTTTAAGGGGTCCCATATCATTCAAACAGCACACGCCCTACAACACTACAGAGCCTTCATCAGCTGCTGACATCAGGGTCCATGGACTCATGAGGTTGTCACCACGCGTCCATCCGCTCGATATAATTTGAAACGACACGTCCGACCAGGCAATATGTTTCCAGTCATCAACAGTGCAGTGTTGTTGTTGACGGGTCCAGGCGAGGGCTAAAGCTTTGTATCGTGGAGTTATCAAGTGTACTCGAGTGGACCTACGGCTCCGAAAGCCTATATCGATTATGTTTCGTTGAATGGTTCGCACGCTGACACTTGTTGATGGCCCAGCATTGAAATCTGCGGAACGGTTTCACTTCCGACAATTTGAACGATTCTCTTCATTCGTCGTTGGTCCCGTTCTTGCAGGATCTTTTTTCGGCCGCAGCGATGTCGCAGATTTAATGTTTCATCGGTTTCCTGATATTCACGTTACACACGTGAAATGGTCGTACCGGAAAACCCCCGCTTCATTGCTATCTCGGAGATGCTGTGTCCCAGCGCTCGTGCGGCGACTGTAATACTACTTTAAAACTCACTTAAATCATAATATGCTGCCATTGTAGCAGCAGTACCCGATCTCACAACTGCGCCAGACACTTGTGGTCTTATAAGGAATTTCCTACCGTAGTGCCGTATTCTGCTTGTTTGCATATCTTTGTATTTGAATACGCATGTCTATACCAATTTATTTGGCGCTTCAGTGTATATGACACATAACGGTTCACCACTGCTACACGTTATACTAAATAAATAATATGCAGAATTAGGTGGTACAAAATAGGTATATCTTCATCGTAGTTAGTTTTCCTGGTTAACCAATATTTTGTAGGTTATAACTTGTTTTGGTAGCTCTGTTCCAACTTTAATAAGAGTGAGTGATATCAAGATTTAGAGTCAAGTAGAGCGATTATGGCCGGCCGGAGTGGCCGTGCGGTTCTAGGCGCTTCAGTTTGGAACCGCGTGACCGCTACGGTCGCAGGTTCGAATCCTGCCTTCGGCATGGATGTGTGTAATATCCTTAGGTTAGTTAGGTTTAAGTAGTTCTAAGTTCTAGGGGACTGATGATCTCAGCAGTTAAGTCCCATAGTGCTCAGAGCCATTTTTTAGAGCGATTAAGAACAAAGGATATGATAAATGTTGATTTATTTATGTAGAACTTCAGCGGATATTGTGAAGTTGTCTAGCTACTCAAGGCGCACCTATCACTCAGACTGTCATAAAACACACAAATTACATCCTTTAATCATTTACTGCGTGATCTCCCCGGGAAAGTTTGATGGACTCTACACGTGACGTTACGCTTGACGTGAGTTCCCACCTAAGATGCGTTTATGCCCAAGAAAACTACCGGGTGCTATATGGTTAACTTTGTCGGAAATGCCTAGTTTGTATCTTTAAGTTCGAAGCAAAAGCTCTACAGAGATTTCACGTAACGGATTTTGCGAAGTTAATCGAAGCAAAGGTAATCGTCAGTTTCAGTAATCTTCATGTTTTATTGCTGCGTTTGATTCCATTTATTTATCATAGCCACTACACTGTGAACAATGGCGCTAACATCGCACAATATTTATTACGTGGGTAAATATGACATATACATCTTTTCCTTCAGACTTCCAGCAATAAACCAGTTTTTTAGTGCTAAACGTACGCACCTCTCCAAAGACAACAGAATTTGCACATTTTTTTTATGGAAGTCACTTGTTCAAATCTATGTAAATACGAGTTATAATTTCCAGTTATTCTCATCATACTCTTACAGATGATATTACTGTTTAATTTTCCCTTGTTTCTGAACGTGACTTTTCAACTTTTATGTACTAAAATTGTAGAGCTGCCACAAATCGCATATACCATTCCTGCATGCCCTTGCTCGCTAATTTTTATATATTACTTTAGGTCTACAAAAAGCCAAGTACGATGTCAATAGGAGCATTTGGGTGAATTCTACGTCTACATCTACGTAGATACTTCTCAGGCCACCGTACAGTGAGTATCGGAGGGTACCCTCTACCACCACTCGCCATTTTCCTTCCTATTTCACTCGGAAATAGAGTGAAGGAAAACGACTGTCTGTAAGCCTCCATATTAACCCTAATTTCTCGTATCTTAACTTCATGGTGCTCAAGCGCGAAATACACTATGTGATCAGAAGTATCCGGACAGCTGGCTGAAAATGACTTAACAAGTTCGTGTGTCCTCCATCGGTAATGCTGTAATTCAGTATGGTGACAGCTTCCACTCTCGCAGGCATTCGTTCAACCAAATGCCGGAAGTTTTCTTGGGGAATGGCAGCCCATTCTTCACGGAGAGCTAACACTGAGCAGAGGCATCGATCTCCGTCGGCGAGGCCTGGCACGAAGTCGGCGTTCCAAAACATCCCAAAGGTGTTCTACAGCATTCAGGTCAGGACTCTGTACAGGCCAGCCCATTACTGGGATGTTTCTGTCGTGTAACCACTCCGCCACAGGCCGTACATTATGAACAGGTGCTGGATTGTGTTGAAAGATGCAATCGCCATCCCCCGAACTGCTCTTCAACAGTGGAAGCAAGAAGGTACTTAAAACATATTATGTAGGCCTGTGCTGTGACAGTGCCACGCAAAACAAGAAGGGTTGCAAGTCACCTCCATGTAAAAAACTATCACACCATAACCCCATCGCCTCCGAATTTTACTGTTGGCACTACACACGCTGGCAGATGATGTTCACCGGGCATTCGCCATGCCCACACCCTGCCACTGGATCACCACATTGTGTAATGTGATGCGTCACTCCACACAACGTTTTTACACTGTTCAATCGTCCAATGTTTACGCTATTTACACCAAGCGAGGCGTCGTTTGGCATTTACCGGCTTGATGTGTGGCTTTTGAGCAGCCGCTCGACCATGAAATCCACGTTTTGCGACCTCCTGCCTAACTGTCGTAGCAGTTGCAGTGGATTCTGATGCAGTTTGGCATCCCTCTGTTACGGTGTGGATAGATGTCTACCTATTACACATTACGACCCTCTTCAACTGTCGGCGATCTGTGTCAGTCAACAATCGTGGTCCGCCTGTACCCTTTTGTGCTGTACGTGTCTCTCCAAGTTTGCATGTCTCTCCAAGTTTGCACTTCACTGTCACTTCGGAAACAGTGGACCTAGGGATGTTTAGGAGTGTGGAAATCTCGCGTGCAGACGTATGACACAAGTGACACTGAGTCACTTGACCACGTTCGAAGTCCGTGACTTCCGCGGAGCGTCCCATTCTGCTCTCTCACGATGTCTAATGACTACTGAGGTCTCTGATATGGAGTACCTGGCAGTAGGTGACAGGACAGTGCAACTAATATGAAAAACGTATGTTTTTAGGGGTTTCCGGATACTTTTGATCAAATAGTGTATGTTGGCGGCAGTAGAATCGTTCCGCAATGAGAACGTCACTTTCCCTCCAGGGATTCCCATTTGAGTTCCCGAAGTATCTTCGTAACGCTTGGGTGTTGTCCGGTCCTACCGGTAATAAATATAGCAGCCTCCCTCTGAACTACTTTGATGTCTTCCTTCAATTCAACCTGTTTCTAAAAATTCGGTTTGAGACTAATTTGTATAATTAATACTTGAGTTTTATCCTAAAGCAACAGATTTTACACTATCTAAAATGCACAATGTTTCCTCTCTGTAAAATTTTCGCAGAGATATAAATATAAAAAGATAATAACCTTTTACAAATATGTTAATTTTGGATGCAAGTGTTGTTTACCTATAACATGATCCACCAGTGCAGCATTACAATGAATTAGAAATTCCATTCAGTGTCAACTTGCTAATAGACTACTTTTCATTGGCTCTGTCATCTGTTGTAGAAAAGAATAAACAAAAGTCTATAAAAAAGACACAGTAAAGATTGAAGATATTCTTACGTCGCTTAGCTATTGTTCCTGAGAGAATGTAAGAAGTATTGTATTGTGTAAACACGACTGCGAGTCAGAATTTGAAACATTTGTATCTCCCGACATCACCCGAATACTTCATCCATAGCATCACCAAACTGGGACCATAGACCATTGACCCAAATCCATTATTCTTGGAATGCACGTTATAATCAGAATTATACTTATTCTCATAATATTACATTAATTGGCTTCGCTAACTCATATTCGAAGTATATCACCTTCCGACATAATTTGCACGTTGGTCTACGCAGCAGATTTCTACAACGTGCATTTCTTTTAACTTGAACCATTAGTAAAGGAGACATATGTCTGTGCTACAACTGGCCAACCCCTACCCACCGCTCCTCCGTGGGCGGGTCCAGCATTGTATTATCAAATCGTAACCCCCTATTTTATTGCGTATTCGGATTCTACGCCAAAATGTACATACGGTTTACCCAAAGCATTATTTTCCATTCGTAACAGAAGGGGCTGTAATAGATAAATATCAAGAGTACCTGTTTTTGCAATTAAGAACCGATGTATCTGAACCTGCCTTTGGGTTAGAACAGTTGATACTCATGTTCGAAATTTACTTTAGTGTTTAAAATTTCATTGCACACTACCACATGGTTAGCTGTTTCTGTATCTGGTTAGAAACTACGTTAAGTTGATCCAGGAACAACGACGTGGATGTAGTAGTTTTCTGTTCCCATCCGGGTGCCTGTAATCGGTGCGTCCCCTTGCCACTCACCCCTGGGATGCTTGATATGCCACTGTCACTTCATGGACGTTTTACGCTATTACTGCGGAATCGGCCGCTCTTTCAAATACGCGCGCCGCCAGTCAAGCCATCTCATTTCGTACAGCCACCACTCCGGCACGAATGGGCTTCCACGAACGATTACACCGCTGCAAGCATCCGCTCTCCGAAGTTTCAACGGTTGGTGTTCTCATGTTCGAACATTTATTCACTGCTCCCATTTTGCTTTTTTGCGAGCCGAATAACATTTAGAGACTTTCTTAGTGGCCCAGGTTCAACAACTTCTGAATATACATTGTATTGAAGAGTGACAGATTTTTAATCTTTTGTATCTGTATATATTTCTACAACGAAATATACCGTTAGCAATTGTCATTGCTGTGGTATCGATAGCTACGATGCCACGGCGTAGGTACAAGTTCTTAGCTCGGCACTACGACACCGCCGACGACGACAGCGCCCTCTAGCCGGCACTGTGCTGTCCTACGAGCGCCGCTTCAGATTCAGTCCATTTGATCCCGGGGAGACGACCTAGCAACAATGCTCATATTTATAGTGGGCGAGCCACTACAGAATTTGCCTGTGTAACTTGTTAGCTTTGATATATCCGGCTTCGCACCTACGTGTATCTCAGCCAAACTTAGGTAACAATTTATGTATTGAAGTTAATATAGTTGTAATATAGTAAAACCACATTAACCTATACACAGTACCGAGAGTCTTACCTCACCAGCTCCTACTCGCTTCCTACATTCGGCCTACCCTTCAGTTTACAGGAGCAGACCCACCCGCTGCCTTCCAGGCGGAATACAAAAGCTGTAAACACAACAACAAAGCTATGTATTATTTTTGTTATTTGATATTATGTATACAATAAATTAATATCTGCATTCTATCTTCATGTACGGCGTTTTCCCTTTGCTTGTGTATCCACCTAAGAACAACACAGCGTGCAAAGGAAGACACATTATTTACATACACTACAAGCCATTAAAATTGCTACACCAAGAAGATATGCACATGATAAACGGCTATTCATTGAACAAATATATTATACTAGAACTGACATGTGATTACATTTTCACACAGTTTGGGTGCATAGGTCTTGAGAAATCAGTACCTAGAACAACCACTACTGGCATTAATAACGGCCTTGATACGCCTGGGCATTGAGTCAAACAGAGCTTGGATGGCGTGTACAGGTACAGCTGCCCATGCAGCTTGAACACGATACCATAGTTCATCAAGAGTAGTGACTGGCTTATTGTGACGAGCCAGTTGCTCGGCCACCATTGACCAGACGTTCTCAATTGGTGAGAGATTTGGAGAATGTGCTGACCAGAGTAGCAGTCGAACATCTTCTGTATCCAGAAAGGCCCGTACTGGACCTGCTGAAATGTAGGGTTTCGCAGGGATCTAATGAAGGGTAGAGCCACGGGTCGTAACACATCTGAAATGTAACGTCCACTGTTCAAAGTGCCGTCAATGTGAACAAGAGGTGACTGAGACGTGTAACCAATGGCACCACATACCTTCACGCAGAGTGATACGGCAGTATGGCGATGACGAATACACGCTTCCAATGTGCGTTCACCGCGATGTCGCCAAACACGGGTGCGACCATCATAATGCTGTAAACAGAACCAGGATTTATCGTAAAAAATGACGTTTTGCCATTCGTGCACCCAGGTTCGTCGTTGAGTACACCATCGCAGGCGCTCCTGTTTGTGATGCAGCATCAAGGGTAACCGCAGCCATGGTCTCTGAGCTGATAGTTCATGCTGCTGCAAACGTCGTCGAACTGTTCGTGCAGATGGTTGTTGTCTTGCAAACGTTCCTATCTGTTGACTCAGGGATCGAGACGTGGATGCACGATCCTTTACAGCCATGCGGATAAGATGCCTGTCATCTGGATTGCTAGTGATACGAGGCCGTTGGGATCGAGCACGGCATTCCGTATTACACTCCTGAATCCACCGATTTCATATTCTGCTAACAGTCATGGGATGTCGACCAACGCAAGGAGCAATGTCGCGATACGATAAACCGTAATCAAAGTCGGAAACGTGATGGTAGGTATTTCTCCTCATTACACGAGGCATCACAACAACGTTTCACCAGGAAACGCCGGTCAACTGCTGTTTGTGTATGAGAAATCGGTTGGAAACTTTCCTCAGGTCAACACGTTGTAGGTGTCAGCACCGGCGCGAACCTTGTGTGTGAATGCTATGAAAAGCTAATCATTTGCATGTCACCGCATCTTCTTCGTGTCGGTTAAAATTCGCGTCTGTAGCACGTCATCTTCGTGGTGTAGCAGTTTTAATGGCCAGTAGTGTAGTTGTTAGTACTCTACCAGTAGCCGCATAGCGGTCAGCGCGAGAGTTACGGCGATTCCACGGTAAATTACAAGCGAAATCAGTTACCCCGACCGCGGGGTTCGAGAGCGGCCATCGAAATCAAGCATTCCGATTGTCTAGGGATTCACCACAATCAAACCCGTAAGGAACAGAAGACGATGTTACCACACAAGTAGCTTACTTGCCAGAAATGGCAATGTCTGACCATATTATTTATTGCGTGCAATCACATTTGCAAGATACAGATGTCTGAACAAGAATATCAACAGTTAGAATGCAAAAGTTTGCATTTACATCGTGAATGAAATGTAAAATCAAGTACTCGGTTCTTAATTGCAAAAACACGTACACTTGATATTAGTCGAATGCAGCACTATCTACCACTATTGGAAAACAACGGTTTGAATAAACCGAACGTATTTTTTAAAGTAGAATCCATTTTTGGAATAAAAATAGGGGATTTTCCTTTCAAAATACAAAGTTGACCCCGCCCAACAGGAGGGGTGGTTATGAGGTGGCCGGTTGTAGTACACTCGTTACTAATATCAACTTTTTACTTCGAACTCTTTTTCGTACGATGCGTCGTTTCCCAGATTAGTTTTCCCCAGTTAAAACAAACACCCTCTATAAGTTTCTCGGGCAGTGTACATTTTTCAAATAACTCAGGGCCTCGCAAAAAGGTGACGTCGTCAACAGCTGCTGATATTTCGGTAGGAGAACACCCTGTCATTTTGAAGGTCAGACGGTAGCAAGTATGCATTGTACAGAGGAAAATAAAAGCTCGGTTTACACTGCGATTCCGGGAAGACAACACACAAATAACACACGGTTAACACCAGCGCCAGTACACAACCAAAGATAACCGACGTCAGAAGTAATCGATAGCGAACATTAATAATCCAACATGCGTGGAAGCATTTAATGTCCCTCTGTTTTCTGACAAGGGAGAGAGCAGGATTCGTCGCAGATTTTGAAGAAAAAACTCCACTGCATTTATCAGGTTACCTGCTACTTTAATTTCAATTGCTTCCTTAATAACACTACCCCAATAAATATTGCCAGTATTGTGTTCCTCCTCTGTTTTCGCACCTATGACGTAACGAAGCAAAACACGGGAGTAAAAGTGGACTTTAAGCTGTCAGCAGCTTCAACCAACTTGTAAGTTAACAGTAAATGTAATTTGGTACTGACAGAATATATATAGCGGATTTCCGATCTTAGCGAACGTGAGTCACTCAGCTTCATACAGTGATGCTACATATGTGCAACTGTCACAGTCCAGATAGTTCCCAGCAACGCAAGGAGTATTGAGCTTAATTTTCACTATTCTGCTTTTATTTATACACTCCTGGAAATGGAAAAAAGAACACATTGACACCGGTGTGTCAGACCCACCATACTTGCTCCGGACACTGCGAGAGGGCTGTACAAGCAATGATCACACGCACGGCACAGCGGACACACCAGGAACCGCGGTGTTGGCCGTCGAATGGCGCTAGCTGCGCAGCATTTGTGCACCGCCGCCGTCAGTGTCAGCCAGTTTGCCGTGGCATACGGAGCTCCATCGCAGTCTTTAACACTGGTAGCATGCCGCGACAGCGTGGACGTGAACCGTATGTGCAGTTGACGGACTTTGAGCGAGGGCGTATAGTGGGCATGCGGGAGGCCGGGTGGACGTACCGCCGAATTGCTCAACACGTGGGGCGTGAGGTCTCCACAGTACATCGATGTTGTCGCCAGTGGTCGGCGGAAGGTGCACGTGCCCGTCGACCTGGGACCGGACCGCAGCGACGCACGGATGCACGCCAAGACCGTAGGATCCTACGCAGTGCCGTAGGGGACCGCACCGCCACTTCCCAGCAAATTAGGGACACTGTTGCTCCTGGGGTATCGGCGAGGACCATTCGCAACCGTCTCCATGAAGCTGGGCTACGGTCCCACACACCGGTAGGCCGTCTTCCGCTCACGCCCCAACATCGTGCAGCCCGCCTCCAGTGGTGTCGCGACAGGCGTGAATGGAGGGACGAATGGAGACGTGTCGTCTTCAGCGATGAGAGTCGCTTCCGCCTTGTTGCCAATGATGGTCGTATGCGTGTTTGGCGCCGTGCAGGTGAGCGCCACAATCAGGACTGCATACGACCGAGGCACACAGGGCCAACACCCGGCATCATGGTGTGGGGAGCGATCTCCTACACTGGCCGTACACCACTGGTGATCGTCGAGGGGACACTGAATAGTGCACGGTACATCCAAACCGTCATCGAACCCATCGTTCTACCATTCCTAGACCTGCAAGGGAACTTGCTGTTCCAACAGGACAATGCACGTCCGCATGTATCCCGTGCCACCCAACGTGCTCTAGAAGGTGTAAGTCAACTACCCTGGCCAGCAAGATCTCCGGATCTGTCCCCCATTGAGCATTTTTGGGACTGGATGAAGCGTCGTCTCACGCGGTCTGCACGTCCAGCACGAACGCTGGTCCAACTGAGGCGCCAGTTGGAAATGGCATGGCAAGCCGTTCCACAGGACTACATCCAGTATCTCTACGATCGTCTCCATGGGAGAATAGCAGCCTGCATTGCTGCGAAAGGTGGATATACACTGTACTAGTGCCGACATTGTGCATGCTCTGTTGCCTGTGTCTATGTGCCTGTGGTTCTGTCAGTGTGATCATGTGATGTATCTGACCCCAGGAATGTGTCAATAAAGTTTCCCCTTCCTGGGACAATGAATTCACGGTGTTCTTATTTCAATTTCCAGGAGTGTATTTAATTAATATATTACATCCTCTCCTTCCTGAAATACTACATTGCAGACAATTTTTATTACTGTGCACTGGTGGTAAAAGAGTTATGAAGCAATTTAATTTAGAGTTATGGAAAAATTATTAAATTTCATTCTCAACACAGAAATAAACAAACAACTCTTGATCTGTATGGTACTCAAAAGTGATGCACTGTTAACATAATTAACTGATGCTATTCCTATGATTGCAATGGACACTTAACGCTTTATGTGGCTTACAATCTCGACAACAAATAACGTTGCGGCTGGTTGTAATTCGAATAAAATGCTGCAGAGCACTTTTCCAGTTCCACTTGCGGGAGTCGTGTCTATTTAGGATAATATTTATCTGTATCGTACGAAGTGAGAATAGCCGGAAATAAATCAGAAGTATGCTACCTTTACTTAAGTGGGCGATTGAAATAAGCAGCTGCCAGCTGCCATCCCATTCCATCAATTGTTCGTAGAAAACAGCTGGACTCTCGAGATGATGATCACAATATGTGTTATTATTATATTATTATTATTGTTATTGTGGGGCTGTGCCCACTCGCCTCTTTTAAGGTGCCTGAAGGCTGCTGCGTTCTCGGATAGCTACACAACAATTCAAGCAAATCATATTAATGGCTTTTATTACAATGAAGTAGATTGACAGTACTTTGGTTTACAACGAGTTGTCGCAAGCGATGGGCGACATGGAAACAACCAATGTCCTTCGCTATAGACACTGCCCACCCAAGCAATTAATATAAGGCACTTGTGTCAGTATAACAGTTGGGATGACGGCTCTTCTGGTCCTGGTCTACTACTGTGCTTTTTCCACTGTTCGGGTCTGCTCGTGCCGGTCTTCTACTGTCCGTCCGAGGCTGGCAGAGGCCGCTCCTGCCGTGGTGACGTCCTAGTCAGCGAACTATTGGCTGACGTCGTCTCACAGCCTGCTCTGCTCTTGTGTTCATCTTCGTGCCCGCGTTTGTTCTTACGTCGAAACAATTATTATTGTTATTGTTATTAGTAATAGAGAGGGGGGGTGGGAAAGGGAGGCAATCTATGAGTACTCTCATAAGGTTATTACTGAGGTGCCATTTACTGGACGAACTGCGATGGAAGACCATGGGAATTTCAGACGCTGATGCTGATCAGCAGAGGGTTGTCTACGGGCTTACGTTTTTAGCAGTATGTGGAAATCATTATAATGATACGGTGGGTATTGCGGTGGACGGATCGGAAAATGAACTATTCTTCTCGCTGTCCCCTGGACGAGATAGACATGACGATCGTACTGTATTTATCAGCCGATATCAAACTGCGACTTTCAATTAAAATGTCCTCCCCTGCAGAGGAATTACATAATATGTGTACGAGTACAGGTTCTAAGGCGGGAATGACGAAATATGGATGCCTGTGTCGTGGATGGACGGCTACAGCGATTAAGACGACGGCTCGCATAAAGCTGGTTCGAGTCCCGCGTCGGCACAAATTTTCACTGCCGTCAATCCCTTACACAGCTGATGGTTGTTCGTATTCATGTTACTACATTTCCTGCGTTTCATAGGAGCTGTTGCCGCCGCAGTGCCTGTTCCTGCATATCCGCAGGAACATTCGTTCTTCTTAATAACACAGGCACTGCCGCACCGTAGTCTAATCTATTGCTGTCGTAAGTATGCATCTCTGTAAAAGCATGGGCTCTCAGAATAGCCTAAAGAGATGGGTTCTTTAATGTTTAAAAAAAGTTATACATTTAGTGCACAAAGTTGTGCCCGAAATCTTAGAGAAACCCCGTGATGTTTCAATTTCTATCTCCATTCGTTCTTTCTTTAACTTCTCCAACTAATTGAACAGCTCCATCTTCGCCGAAGTCCCAGGCAATTACTAATATTCAAATACGGGTAACGCTACCCCTTCATAGCTAGCAACCTCATACAACAGCACTGAAGGCTATCACATTCTTGCTCTTCGTGTCCAAATTTGTGGATTTGCGTGAAATACCATTGCTCTGAACTTAGTTTTAAGATTTTCCAAAATGTGTTACACTATAGCTAACATAATAACGATTGTCTGAGAGATTTTTTTTTTTGCACTTCGTCTCTGGTAAAAACACAGTTGAATAACCTGACGAAAATAAACATTGTACGTGAAGTAAGTTTGACAAATTACGTAAACGTCGAGCCAGTGATGCCCTTTTACAGTTATTTTTATTTCGTGCAACTTCGCCTTACTTCGAATTACAGTCACAGACACTGAATGAGGACGTTACTAAAATTTCATGGAACTTCACCTTATTCCGAATTACAGTCACAGACACTCAATGAGGACGTTACTAACTTGCGTAATATAAAATGAAAATAAAATGGTAGAGAGCAGCAGCCGTCGGAGATACAAGCACCAACAAGGAAGTAACCGATCTGGTGACAGTTTACGAGCCCCTAACATGGACTGAATTGTATAGTTTCATCTGTGTTCTTTGGAAGTTTAGTTTCTTGAGGTTCTGAGCGTTAATTTAACTCAAAGCAACACACGTCATTGGTGCTGCTATGAGCAGTTCTCGCGTTTTCGTTTGTATCGGAAACTAGACCGATTTATTACAAGTTCCTAATCGGGGGCGAATTACTTAGCCTCACTTGAGGGCATTGTTAGTCAAGTCTGTGAATCTCTGCGTATTAATCTAATTTATTAGATTCCCTCCGTGACTACAGCATAGCTCGATATCGTGTGCTAATTGTTCTTTGTCTATGAAGTGTAGTTTTCCATAATCTTCAATATGGATGGGGACAGGGATGGGGATGGGGATCAGCTGCGTGCTGATGCGAGCCGAGTTGGTGACACATCGCTCTCATTTCCAGGTTACGATGGCTTCAGTTACACAACTTGAAGTTTCAGTGGATGCGTATCACTGTTGTGGGCCGGCCATGAGGAGCCAAAGCATGTGAAGCACGTCTGAGTCCGCTTATCGGTCCGCATCGGAGACCAGCCCAGTTACTGCTCGCACTGAGGTTGACCCCTCATCCATGGTCGAGTAGGAGGTCGTGTCGTGGAATGCCATGCAGCGGAAGACTTCCTATGGAGTCACACGTGAGGCCTCAGTGGTAAATATGACAAATAGGTTCCAGGTGCTGCCTGTGGCTGACACTGTCCCTCAAACCAGTCGCTTGTCAAGCTTCAAATGAAATCTCTCTGCCTGCAAGATATATGCAATTACAGAAGGTGGGATTATTGGTAATTGGGAGCTCCAATGTTAGGCTCGACCCTTAGGGTCGTAGATGCCAAGGAGTGGAAGAAAGCCAATGTCCACTCCGTGTGCATACCGGGTGGAGTCATTCCAGACGTGGAACAGGTCTTTCCGGGTGCTATGAAAAGCACAGGGTGCAGCCAACTGTAGGTGGTGGCTCATAGCAGCACCAATGACGTGTGTTGCTTTGGATTGGAAGAGAACCTCTCTGGTTTTGAGCAGTAACAGAGGTGCCAGTCTAGCTTGCGAGATGAAAGCCGAGCTCACCATGTGCAGAAAGGTCGACAGGACCGATTGGCGACCTCTGGTACAGAGCCAAGTGAGAGGTCTTAATCAGAGGCTCAGACGGTTGTGCGACCGTGTAGGCTGCAGCTTCCTCGACTTGCGCCAATGCGTGGTTGGGTTTTGGGTTTCCCTGAATAGGAGGTAGCTGAGGCTTTGTGGCGTGGATGCGTGGTTTTTTAGGTTGAATGTTTTTTGGGAAACATAAAAAGGGCTTTAGTCTTAAAGGGTGTATCCAGATCCAGGAACAATCGGTATAACAGATGTACATTGTCGTGGCTGTGTTGGGAAAGTAACATAGCTCCAAGCGCTAATAGAAATCACTGATTTTCAAATCGTTATAGGCACTGAAAGGTAGTTAAAGCCGGAGATAAGTTCAGCTGAAATATTTGCGAAGGACCTAACGGTGTTCAGAAAGGATAGGCTAAACACAGCTGGCTGTGGCGTGTTCGTTGCTGTCTGAAGTTATTTATCTTGTAATGAAATTGAAGTACATAGTTAGTACGGGCAGAGGTCATTCTTGGAACCGGAATTGAATAATAACTGAGTCCTCCTACCAACCTCCCAATTTAGACGACAAAAATGCTGAAAGGGTCAAAGGAAACTAGAGTGATATTTCAAACACGTATCCGACTCATACAATTATAGTTGGTGGTGACTTTTATTTACCCTCGATATGATAGTGAAAATACGTGTAAAAATCTGGAGGCACACATGAAACTTCATCCGACATTGTGCTAAACACATTCTCTGAGTCTTGTTTCGAGCAGTTAGTCCATGAGCGCATTCGAATAGTATATGGTTGTTAAGACACACTTGACCTCTTGGCAGCAAATAATCCTGAGCTAAAAACGAGCACACACTTGACCTCTTGGCAACAAATAATCCTGAGCTAAAAACGAGCGTCAAAACCGATACAGGGAGTAGTGAACGTATGGTTATCGTAGCAAGACTGAATATTGTAACTCCCAATTATTCCAAAAATAAATTAAAAATAATCCTTTTCAAAAATACAGATAAAAATTCACTTGACGCATTTCTGAAAGAAAATTTCCACTCTTTCCAAATTAACAGTGTAAGCGCAGACCAGCTGTGACTTTAATTCAAAGAAGTAGTATCTACTGCAGTTCAGAGATTAATACCAAATAAATTAACAAACGACTCAGCTTGTCCCCATTGGCAAACAAAATGTGTCAGAACACTGTTGCATAAACCACGAAAAAGCAAGTCAAATTTAAAGGAACGCTAAATCACGACGATTGGCGACTTTTACAGAAGCTCGAAATTTAGCGCGGACATCAATGCGAGATGCTTATAATAGTTCCACATTGAAACTTTGTCTCGAAGCCTGGCAGAAAATCCAAAAAGATTCTGGTCGTATGTAAAGTATGCTAGCGGTAAGACACAATCAATGCTTTCTCTGCACAGTAGCAATGGAAATAAAATCGACAACAGGCCTGCTAAAATAGAGTTACTAAATTCAGCATTCCGAAATTCCTTCCCAAAGAAGGCGAAGTAAATATTCAGAATTCGAATCAAGAACAGCTGCCAACATGAGTAACGTAGAGGTATATACCCTCAGAGTAGTGAAGCCACTCAAAACACTTCAAAAAGCAAGTCTTCCGGCCCAGATTGTATACCTGTTAGGTTCCTTTCAGAGTACGCTGATACAGTAGTTCCATACTTGACAATCACATACAACTGTTCGCTCGACGAAAGACCCATACCCAAAGAATGGAAAGTTGCGCATGTCACACCAATATTAAAGACAGGTAGTAGGATTAATCCACTGAATTACTGGCCCATATAATCAACAATGAAATGTAGCAGGATTTTGGAACATATATTGAGTTCGAATCTTGTGAATTACCTCGAAAATAACGGGCTATTGACACACATTTTGAAAACTTTGTTCTTGTGAAACATAACTAACTCTTTACTCACACGAAGTGTTGAGAGATATTGGTAAGAGATTTCAAATTGATTCCGTATTTCTATATTTCCAGAAGTATTTTACACTGTACCACACAATCTGCTTGTAGTCAGATTGCGTGCGTACGTAATATCGTCTCGATTAGGCGACTGTATTCGTGATTTTCTGTCACAGAGGTCACAGTTCTAAGTGACGGAAAGTCCGCGAGTAAAACATAACCGAAGGTAGTGTAATAGGACCTCTGCTGTTCCTTGCCTATATAAAGGATTTAGGAGACAATCTGGGCAATCGTCTTAGATATTTTGCAGATGACGCTGTCGTTTATCGTCTAGAAAAGTCATCGTAAGATAAAAAAAAAAGAAATTGCAAAACGATTTAGAAAGGATATCTGTACCGTGCGAATATTGTCCATGACCCTATATAATGAAAAGTGTGAAGTCATTCACACGAATGCTAAAAGGAATCTGTTATACTCCGGTTACACAATAGATCAGTCGAATCTTAAGGACATAAATTCAACTAAGTACCTAGGAATAACAATTAGGAACAACTTACATTGGAAAGAACACATAGCAAATGTTGTGGGGTAGCAAACCAAAGATGCATTTTATAGGCAGAACACTTAGAAAACGTGAGAGATCTACTATAGAGACTACATACACAGCCCTTCTCCGTCTTCTTTTGGAATAATGCTGCGCTGTCTTCGATCTTTATCAAATAGAATTAACGGAGTACATCGAGAAAGTTCAAAGAAGAGCAGCACGTTTTGTATTATCACAAAATGGGGGAGAGAATGTCACTGACACGTTACAAGATTAGAGGTGGACATCATTAAAACAAAGGTGTTTTTCACTGTGGCGGAATCGTCTGACGAAATTTCAATCACCAACTTTCTCCTCCGAATGCGAAAATATTTTGTTGACGCAGACCTACATAGAGGGGAAGGACCATCATAATAAAATGAGGAAAATCAGAGCTTCCACGGAAAGATACAGGCGTTCGTTTTTTCCTTTCGCTGTTCGAGACTGGAATAGTGGAGAATTATTGTGAAGGTGGTTGTATGAACGCTCTCCCAGGCACTTAAGTGTGATTTGCCGAGCATCCATGTAGATGTAGATGTAGATCGGTAATGCAGTGCTTGTTAAGTTTGTATTTCGTCGGTGATAGGCGGCGGTTTTAACTACAGTGACTAAATCCGCTAATTATAGCACCAAGAACGACACATTGGACAGAAACAACCTTCACCATTCTACAAGTACATGTTGTTGTTGTTGTGGTCTTCAGTCCTGAGACTGGTTTGATGCAGCTCTCCATGCTAATCTATCCTGTGCAAGCTTCTTCATCTCCCAGTATCTACTGCAACCTACATCCTTCTGAATCTGCTTGGTGTATTCATCTCTTGGTCTCCCTCTACGATTTTTACCCTTCACGCTGCCCTCCAGTGCTAAACTGGTGATCCCTTGATGCCTCAGAACATGTTCTACCAATCGATCCCTTCTTCTAGTCAAGTTTTGCCACAAACTTCTCTTCTCCCCAATCCTATTCAATACCTCCTCATTAGTTATGTGATCTACCCATCTAATCTTCAGCATTCTTCTGTAGCACCACATTTCGAAAGCTTCTATTCTCTTGTTGTCCAAACTATTTATCGTCCATGTTTCACTTCCATACATGGCTACAGTCCACACAAATACTTTCAGAAATGACTTCCTGACACTTAAATCTATACTCGATGTTAACAAATTTCTCTTCTTCAGAAACGCTTTCCTTGCCATTGCCAGTCTACATTTTATATGCTCTCTACTTCGACCATCATCAGTTATTTTGCTCTCCAAATAGCAAATCTCCTTTACTACTTTAAGTGTCTCATTTCCTAATCTAATACCCTCAGCATCTCCCGACTTAATTCGACTACATTCCATTATCCTCGTTTTGCTTTTGTTGATGTTCATCTTATATCCTCCTTTCAAGACGCTATCCATTCCGTTCGACTGCTCTTCTAAGTCCTTTGCTGTCTCTGATAGAATTACAATGTCATCGGCAAACCTCAAGGTTTTTATTTCTTCTCCATGGATTTTAATACCTACTCAATCTTTGGGATTGATAATAGTAAATTATATTCATGTCAGAACTGTACATGACCTCAGGCTTTGGAAGTTTAGTTCATGACCCCAAAACTATAACCAGGAATCAAGGAAGGCCTTGATACGTTCCTGGAAAATTTCCGTGTGTATAGTTAGTGTACGAATCCACATATCATTAGCAGTGTTTGCTGGAGGAGATTAGCGAATAAGCTCCCAAACATCGATTTTTCAGACTTTCTCCTCGGGTAACGCCTCAGGCAGATAGCTACCAGGCGTTCCTCGAGGAATGTCCGTACATTCCTCTCTATATATAGTCATATATCCTCTTTCTAAGATAAGATGACTGCGTCCCACATACTCGGCGAACGATTAGCCCCTCAAACACATACTCTGTCTTTCCCTATAACTGAACTAACCACATTCCTTTTATAGAATAAATATCCGCTTCAGTTGCTAGTAATTCTCTTAATTTATTTCACGACCGGTTTCTAAGCTGAAAGCTTGATCTTACGGTGCCACCAAGTAATTATGAAAACATAAATGTTTCGGTCGGATCAGTCAGTCGATAGGGATCACACCCACAGTGCCAGTTTGAACAGCACGACACGGAAGTTTCCAATATGCAGCATATGAACTTGCTATCAATTATTTCCTCCTTTTATTTTCCTTCCTGACGTATTACCCTTCTTTTGTCACCATCAGTCGTCTTCCTTTCCACATCTTCCATCCATCGGCAGCAGTACTCCACGAACGCTGCTGTCGCCCTCCTCACCATAAACATACTCCCACGCATCTGTTCTAGTGTGGCGACTGGACCATCCACCTTGTCCTCTACTCAACCCTTCAAGCTCCTTCTCCTGATGTAATACGATATTTCAAAATCAGTTCTATCAAAATCTATACAACATCCATACGACATAATATCTGTCTTGGCTGTCTGTTTGCTTTGCAGTTCAGCTTTCATGACAATTCCATCCATCTTATTAACATACTAAAACACCTCCGATAACTCACCGCCACAAAATAACCTGCCGTCCCATCTACTCACCAATAATACAAAAAAATGGTTCAAATGGCTCTGAGCACTATGGGACTTAACTTCTGAGGTCATCAATCCCCTAGAACTTAGAACTACTTAAACCGAACTAACCTAAGGTCATCACACACATCTATGCCCGAGGCAGGATTCGAACCTGCAATCGTAGCGGTCGCGCGGTTCCAGACTGTAGCGCCTACAACAGCTTGGCCATCCCAGCCGGCCCCATAATACAACAAGAATACCAAAATGGATCAAAATTACTTACAACGTTTTCTCTATCAGTTCGCTTGAGACGTAATTTGATCCGATGAGTGTCTTAGTTTATAATAATGTTTATATCTTTTTTTTTTCCTTTTGAAACGGTTTAGGAAACTGTCAATGCAGAACAGTCAATTTTCCTCATTGCCTTTGCAACCAGATTTTTAAAAGCTGGTAAGCAACTATATTCGATCACAGAACTCGAAGCGTTGCAAATAGTGTGGATATTTCCAATACTCGATTTTCATCTGGCATGTCATTACATACAAATATACAGTGATCACAAAGCAGAAAGTCCTCAACATTTCATTCCGTTTTTGTTTCATTTATTGTTGCATTCAGGTTTGCACGATTGTCTATTCGCTTTTGAAGCTACAATGTGTCTTTTTCTTACATTAAAGGGAGGAAAAATATAGTTAATGATGCATCGTCAAGTCTATTTGAACATTCGATGATGTACATTTACACAGAAAAGCAACAGTTGCTATAAAGATGTTACAAATTAAGAACGGAATGTACCGAATATATACGTGTAAATGAGTCAGACACCAGAAGAAGATCATAACTGATTTCGGTTGAAGGAAAAGCTAAAATAAGAAGAAAGTAAGAAGTCTGCAGCACATTGCACTATTAATCGAGATGTGTTGTTTCACAGGAGTGAGCGTGATACAGGTGAATGGCTAGTGTATATATCTAAAGGGACCAAGAATAAGTTTGTGTGACATACGAATTTCGTATGAGGGCACTTCAATGACATTGTGCTAAATGTTAAACGAATACTGCTAATTCTATAACGTGGGAGGGGAACTGCAGAATGTTTCAAAATATTGTTTAGCATGTCAGAAGATAAAGGCAAGCAACGAATGCAGAAAGTAAGTGTTACGTCATATTGCTCATTCCAGACAGCTTCAAATAGTTACTCTATAAGGTTGTGGTGCCTCACAGAAAGGATGAAGAGGCATGAAATACGTCGTACCACTTTCACATATTTTACATGTATCTAAAATTGTACACCATAAAAATAATGCAATCAGTACATGATCATAAAATCGACTCATGCTGATTTCTTTCTCTACATTGTGAAACATCAAGCTATATTTTCGGTCAATGGGAGTGAACTTAATTGTAACCCAAGGCGAGAGTTCTCATACAACTCATTACCTTCGCGATACTGACCTGGTCTAAATGCAAGGAAAGTGAATAACTGTTGCAGTTAAAACAAATCAAGTACAATTTATCTATGACTGCAGGCTATACGAAACAAGAACTAATGCTTGGATGCATGGACCAGAATGAACAGACGAAACCAGTTCCAAAACGCAGCTGTTTGTAACATCAATCCGAAGAAGAAGTGAGAAGAGCTGCTATCACACTGACGGAATGAGCTATGGGAAGGATAAAGCTTTTTGTCAGATAAATATAGCACAAGTACGACTATAAACCTGGCAAGGTAGTTCCCTTACGGAACGATAGTAAATCCTCACAACTGCGAAACATATAGCATTAAATCAATTGAAGCTCAGACTGCCCTTTCTTTGCACGGCACGCTGCGTACTGTGGATGACCAACATGCCGATTCCTTATTTCTAGATTTTCGGAAAGCGCTTGACACTGTGCCCCACTGCTGACTGTTAGTGAAGATCCGAGCATTCGAAACAGTTCTCAGAAAAGTGACTGGCTGACGGATAGGGAAAATAGGATTCTGCAGTTTGCGATTTAATGTGTATTTTTGAATGTTTCAAAGTTCGTATAGCAGGGCCCCTAGAGGCTATAGAGAGAACTTATGACATAAAGTTTTCATATCGGATTAGTATCCGGAGACACGTCCTAAGATAAAACAAAGAAGGACTCACCATGAAAAAATTATCCGTTTGGGACGGAAATCGGTAAATGTGATGTACAAGTACAAACAAACAAATTTAAGAAAAAATGGATGATTTATTCAACAGAAAGAGTTTTACAGATTAAGGAAGTCAATAACGCGTTGATCTACTTCTGATGTTTATACAAGCAATTATTTGGCTTGGCACTGACTGGTCTGTTGGGTGTCCTCCTGAGGGATACCGCGCCAAATTATGTCCAACTTAAGCTTTAGATCGTCAGAATCACGAGCTTGTTAGAGGGATTTGTCCACAATGCTCCAAACGTTCTCAATTGTGGAGAGATCTCGCGAACTTACTGGTCAAAGTAGGGTTTAGCAAGTGTGAAGAAAATCTCGAGGTGTGCGGGAGGGCATTATTTTCTTGAGATGTAAACCCAGAATGTCTCATCATGAAGGGCAGCAAAATGGAGCATTAAATATCGTCGACGTACCGGTATGCTGTAAGGGTGCTGCGGATGACAACCAAAGGGCTCCTGCTAGGAAATAAAATAGCGCTCCATCCCATGACGGCTTGTTGTCGGTCCGTATGGCGGACGACAGTCAAGTTGGTATCCCACTGCTGTCTGGGTCCACACCAGACACGTTCTCGATCTGGAATCTCAATGACTGGATTAGAATTGTCTGATAAGTCCCGCTTCGAATGGAGCCCCGATGATCAGCGAAGATGCACCATACAGCAGTGAGACACCAATTTGATTGTCACCAGCCACGTGGTTCGACAACCAGGAGTCATGGTACGGGGTGCCACTTCATTTCATTGTTGTTATAGGCGGCACACTTATAGTAAGAGCGGTAGGTCAACAGTATTCTATGACTCGTTTTGCTGCCGTTCATGACAAGCCATCCTGGACTTACATTTCAGGAAGATAATGCCCACCCGCACACGGCGAGAGTTTTTTCATACTTTCCAATCCCTACTTTGGCGAGTAAGTACGCCGAATCTCTCCACAACATTTGGAGCATTATGGACTGGTCCCACTGACCAGCTCGGAATTCTGACGCTTTAATGTGCAGGTTGGACATAATGTTTCGTGATATCCCTCAGGAGGACTTCCAACAATGTCAAGCCAAATAACTGCTTGCATAAGGGCCAAAAATGGACCAGAGAGTTATTGACTTGCTTTTTGCGTTGTTTCGTTGTCACTGCAGGCTTGTACATGGGAAGCAAGGAGAGGATATTGTTTGGTGGCTGGTATCCTCGTTTTATAACACAAACTGCACACATATATTAACAGGGTTCTTTACTCATAAGAACAAGAAGTTACTTAAGATAGTCCAGGTGCTGTAGTACAAGCTCTTCCTTAGCCTCATTTCTAGTGAAGTACAAGTTCCACTATGTACACTACTCTGGTCGCTAGGTGCTGACTGACTCTGACCTAGAGGCTGAGCTAACTGCGACTGCGACTCTCACTGGGCTGCGACTGATGACACGACTCGTTGGCTCACTGGATGACTGCGCTCCGGTCCGGGGCTGCTATCTAAATACTGGCGGTCGAGAGGGCGCTGGCAGCACGTTTCCTGCGATTTTATTTTTGGCCTCTCTCCTGAAAGGCACGTTGCTTGAGCCTACTATCGATCTTCTTGCAACCTCTTTGCCACCGTGCGCTGGCGACAGCTTACGCCAGCACGTTCTTATTTGTGAAACTCTTTCTCGTGAGTAAATCATCTATTTGCTCCGAAACTAAAACCATTTCCAGAATGAAATTTTCACTCTGCAGAGGAGTCTGCGATGATAAGAAATTTGCTGTCAGATTAAAACTGTGTACCAGAACGAGACTCGAACTTGGCACCTTTGCATTTTCCGGGCAAGTGCTCTACCGACTGTACTCTTATTTTTTTGTCTTTACATGTAATTATTTTGTTAATTATAGTTTATACAATTCGTGCGTAAAATGAGTTCAAGGTCGTATCACTTTCTAATCCCACAGTGGAGGCAATGGTGTCTGATCTTTGTGCTCTATAGAAGCCATTGACGCGGACAATGGTAAGGGTACTTGTTGATGGGTTCTCTTTTACATGATGAAGGACATCTTCAAAGTAACCACCCCAATGCTATTGAGACGGTCTCAGACACTGTATGAGATATTATTGGTTTTATTTGCCCTTTACTCAGCCCTTAAGTGAAAGACTAAAGAAACAGCAGATTCCTGAAAGAAGAGCTCTAAGACTAGTCTGTAGATCGTCTCATTCTCAGAATGTCGTTAATAAAGTAGGTCTCGAGACTGCTTGTCCGATTCAAAACGTCGCATTTCTCGGTTATGCACTGCGTTCTACACTGAAGAACCTAAGAAACTGGTACAACAGCCTGATATCGTGTAGGGACCCGCGAGCTCGTAGAAGTGCCGCAGTACGACGTGCCTTGGGCTCGACTAATGTATGAAGTAGTGCTGGAGGAAACTGACACCATGAATCTGCAGGGAACAGCACGTTGCAAGGCATCTCGTACATGCTCAATAATGTTAATGTATGTGGAGTTTGGTGGACAGCGGAAGCGGTTAAACTCAGAAGAGTATTCCTGGAGCCGCTCTGTAGCAATTCTGGACGTGTGGGGTGTCGTATTGTCCTGCTGGAGTAGTCCAAGTCCATCGGAATGCACAATGGACATGTATGGATGCAGGTGATCAGACAGGATGCTTACGTACGTGTCACCTGTCAGAGTCTTATCTAGACGTATTAGGGGTACCAACACGCCCTGCACCATTACAGAGCTTGAACACTCCCCCTGCTGACATGCATGATCCAAGGATTCATGAGGTTGTCTCCAGACCCGTACACGTCCGTCCCCCCGATACAATCTGAAACGAGACTTGTCTGACCAGCCAACATGTTTACAGTCATCTACAGTCCAATGTCGGTGATAACAGGCCAACGGGAGGTGTAAATATTTGTGTCGTGCAGTCATAAAGGATACACGATTGGGCCTTCGGCTCCGAAAGCCGATATCTACGATGTTTCGTTGAGTGGTTCGCACGCTGACACTTGTGGATGGCCCAGCATTGAAATCTGCAATAATTTGAAGAAGGGTTGCACTTCTGTCACGTTGAACGATTCTCTTCAGTCGTCGTTGGTCCCGTACTTGCACGATCTTTTTACGGCCGCAGCAATGTAAGGAATTTGATTTTTTACCGGATTCCTGATATTCACGGTACATACGTTAAATGGTCGTAGGGGAAAATCCTGACTTCCTCGCTACCTCGGAAGTGTTATGTCCATTCGCTCGTGCGCCGACAATAACACCAAATTGAAACTCACGTAAATGTTGATAACCTGCAATTGTAGCAGCAGTATCCGATCTAGCAATTGCGCCAGACGCTTGTTGTCTCATACAGTCGTTGCCGACTGCAACGCCATATTTTGCTGGTTTATATATCTCCGTATATGAATAAGCATGCCTAGAGCAGTTTTTTTGGCGCTTCAGTGTACATCATAGACGATTGAAAATGACTTACAGGTCGAAACTAGTATAATCAATAAACAATAATTATGTGAAATTTGACTTATAACCTTTAGAGTTGAATTTAATGACCTCATGATCACTGTATGCCAAAAACACGGTAAACATAAGCTCTCTAGCTCTTGTAATTCATTAATAACGCAGTTTCAGGAGAGGCTCCAAGTCTGTATACTATGTCAGATTTCACAATCTGTGTAATAACACAAATAATCTAATACGTTAGTAGTCATTATGTGACACTGAAAACAGCATAAATGTTCTGAATGGTATTCTAAGAGACTTTACACCACTCCATTTCCTCGCTACATCTTGGAGACACGTGATGGGACTTTGCCAGTTTTGTCATTCGTACAACAGCCCCATAAAAGCTATGCACTTTAATAATCACTTTTCCTTTCAATAATAACCATATCATTCGAACCTTCAGTTCGGAGTCTTAAGAAGACAACCTAAGTTCTACTCTTTCTCTATGGTACTTCTTAAGGAGAACTGGCGTCTTGTGTGAGTTGGTTCATCGCATCTCGTTATTTGTCTACTGTGGTGTACAGGGTGGCTATTTAGCTCCATACGAAATGGAAGGCCTTTCTGTGCACTGAGCTAGGTAGTTTGTCAAAAACAGATTGTAACAATAATGTACCTATAATAATTTTTTTTCTTTATGAATTTAGATAAATTTGTCTTTCTGAATTTATGTAAAGTAATATAAGTAATGTTTTGAATTTCTTTTTCTTTTCGTGTCATGTTAAAGAAACTGTAAGCAACTTTTAAAAATGAATGTTATTATTTATGTCAGATTTCAAGCAATTTGATAACTAAAGGGAAATGTATGTTGAAACTATTGCAAGATGTGAAAATTGTAATTTAAACACTTGGTCCATACGTAGGTAATGCATTAGGATATGTGTAGTAGAAAACCTGTGGTGAATACCCTACCTGTAGGGGAGCGGGAAAAGGTGGATGCAGGCGAGCGCGGGAAAACGCACACTGGCGCGGTTCGGCACAACGGGCTCAGTATCACAGTCGGAGTTGGGCATCGGTCAGAGGAACATGTACTGTACCGAGGAGGCTATCTAGGAAAAGTGGATTCCTTTGAGCCTCGGATGGGCCGATTCCGACGACTACTTGGCATGGCTATATTCTCAGGCACAAAATTGGAAAGATTACGACGCTAAGAAGAAGGAAAGTGCCGATGCAGTGAGAGCCTTAGCCGTGCTTGTATGTGTGCTGTGCTACCCGCTATCTCGCTGCCCGCCATCCGCCGCACCGACGTGCACAGGTCAAAACATTTATTTCATCTTTAGAAGTGTATCTGTGTGGACCAGTGTCGGAACTGTTCTAACTGTTCAATAATAACGTGACTTTTACCAGAATTGCCTTAGCCGTTACTCATCCTTATCACTGACCTAGACAGGGTCCTTACCACATATTGTGCAACCCGAGTATCCCGAATTGAAAGTTTACAGTTAGTAATAAATTATCTGCAGACTAATCTATGCTATAAAGACGTTTAAATTCAGGTTTGTTGACGCAGATGTTAGTAAAGAACAACAGTGTGATTAAATTTAAAGATAAATTTTGAATTGAGCTAGCAATGTTATTTAATTAATTTAAGACAGAAAGAAGGATAACTAATTAATTCAGGAATAAAAGAAAAGAATAGTTATCCACAGATTGATAATTTTGAGTGTTAATTTACCTTCAGGACTTAATAGTTCAGTATAACAACCATAACAGTTTCAGGCCCCCCCCCCTCCATTCTCTTGCCTATTCTTTCACATCTTGAAGTGTACTGATCAGATTTGAACGGCAAAGTTAAGTTCTATATTTAACCTAAGTGTATTAGTGTTTTTTCCAATTTTAATAGTGACATTGTATGGGTGTTTTCAAAATTGCTAATTCTAGGGTAATCTATGCCCGATTTCAGTCTGATCAATATACAAAGTGCAGTTCGTAGTAATCATTGCTGTGTGGTGTTGTGTAATTATAGCTCGTCCAATTTAGTACAAAAGGAAAGAACTTTAGTTCAGTGGATTTTGCCTATGTCAAACTTTGCCATATAACGCAACAGTATTACGTGTTGTTATGCTTGTACATGCCCACACTTGTACAAGAAAAACTCACTCAATGCCTAATTAGGCTGGCGACCGTATTATTAATCATTGGTAATATCTACTGTGTGTACTTCTTGTCCATACGAACGCGTAATTGTACTTTTCATTTGCTTGACGCATCACTGTAGTTACTGACTGAATATAAGTCCGAATTGCTTCCATTAGGTACACGCGGTCAATTTATGTACTAAATCCTTGTTTACAAGGTGGAGCCCGTGAACTTATTACAGTACAGGCTTTATAGAGCTAACGCACGTCCGACAGGGCGGAAGTGTTACAAGATCTGTTATAAATGTGCACAGGCGGGTAAAGGAAATATTATTGGTAACAGTATGATTGGTAGACGCCTCTTGCATTCAGTGACCTCTTACAAGTCCGTGGTTGTCAAGGCTATAAGACCTTCTCAGGTTGGAGCAGGCGATTCGCTCTCTCTCTACCCCACTACGTCACAAGAAGCAACTAAAGAGTGTTTCACGAAGTAATACCGAACCTTTCATAGTGCCTATTATTACTTGAAATGGTCTATCAGTCAACATATTGTGAAGAAGTGCTGTTCTTTTGCAGAATATTACACGGAGAAACTGACAGAAATACGTTTATTGTAAGGTGCAGACAGATTAATAAGTACTTGTTTCTGGAAACCAGCTTCTGTGAACGTTGTCAAAGAACATACTTGAGCTACGCGACTACGGTCTGATCGAAATCCGGCCTATACAACAGGAAACTTTCCAAGTATCTCCATACATATTCTTTTATACAACAACCTTCCAAGTAATATGTACTTCACTGTCAAAAGGGTAATACACTCCTGGAAATTGAAATAAGAACACCGTGAATTCATTGTCCCAGGAAGGGGAAACTTTATTGACACATTCCTGGGGTCAGATACATCACATGATCACACTGACAGAACCACAGGCACATAGACACAGGCAACAGAGCATGCACAATGTCGGCACTAGTACAGTGTATATCCACCTTTCGCAGCAATGCAGGCTGCTATTCTCCCATGGAAACGATCGTAGAGATGCTGGATGTAGTCCTGCGGAACAGCTTGCCATACCATTTCCACCTGGCGTCTCAGTTGGACCAGCGTTCGTGCTGGACGTGCAGACCGCGTGAGACGACGCTTCATCCAGTCCCAAACATGCTCAATGGGGGACAGATCCGGAGATCTTGCTGGCCAGGGTAGTTGACTTACACCTTCTAGAGCACGTTGGGTGGCACGGGATACATGCGGACGTGCATTGTCCTGTTGGAACAACAAGTTCCCTTGCCGGTCTAGGAATGGTAGAACGATGGGTTCGATGACGGTTTGGATGTACCGTGCACTATTCAGTGTCCCCTCGACGATCACCAGTGGTGTACGGCCAGTGTAGGAGATCGCTCCCCACACCATGATGCCGGGTGTTGGCCCTGTGTGCCTCGGTCGTATGCAGTCCTGATTGTGGCGCTCACCTGCACGGCGCCAAACACGCATACGACCATCATTGGCACCAAGGCAGAAGCGACTCTCATCGCTGAAGACGACACGTCTCCATTCGTCCGTCCATTCACGCCTGTCGCGACACCACTGGAGGCGGGCTGCAGGATGTTGGGGCGTGAGCGGAAGACGGCCTAACGGTGTGCGGGACCGTAGCCCAGCTTCATGGAGACGGTTGCGAATGGTCCTCGCCGATACCCCAGGAGCAACAGTGTCCCTAATTTGCTGGGAAGTGGCGGTGCGGTCCCCTACGGCACTGCGTAGGATCCTGCGGTCTTGGCGTGCATCCGTGCGTCGCTGCGGTCCGGTCCCAGGTCGACGGGCACGTGCACCTGCCGCCGACCGCTGGCGACAACATCGATGTACTGTGGAGACCTCACGCCCCACGTGTTGAGCAATTCGGCGGTACGTCCACCCGGCCTCCCGCATGCCCACTATACGCCCTCGCTCAAAGTCCGTCAACTGCACATACGGTTCACGTCCACGCTGTCGCGGCATGCTACCAGTGTTAAAGACTGCGATGGAGCTCCGTATGCCACGGCAAACTGGCTGACACTGACGGCGGCGGTGCACAAATGCTGCGCAGCTAGCGCCATTCGACGGCCAACACCGCGGTTCCTGGTGTGTCCGCTGTGCCGTGCGTGTGATCATTGCTTGTACAGCCCTCTCGCAGTGTCCGGAGCAAGTATGGTGGGTCTGACACACCGATGTCAATGTGTTCTTTTTTCCATTTCCAGGAGTGTAGGATGGTGACTTAGACGTTAGATTATGTGTTTCTCTGGTTTTAAGGTACCAATGATCTTTGCCTGTTTTATAACATGTGGAATGAATCCTGTTCGTAGAATACTGGAGACAAATTGGACTAACATATCTTAACACATTTACCACAGTGGAAAGGGATTCTGTGTGTGTACCATCGAAACCTGGAGCTTAATGTCACGTGAATCCTTTAAAATTCCTTGAAGATTGAATTTGAAAGAATAGGAGCTACGATGCGAACAACGTGCCATCAATGTTCCCAGTTCACGCTTCACTTGTTTGGTGTGAGGTCGTGAAGTGGATGGTTTAGATGTTGAAACGATGTGTGCAGCAACTGTATCGGAGAGATGAGGTAGTCGTTGCATGGTATTTCATTTCGTCCTCCCACTTTATATATGAGAGATCACATTTATCCACTTGATTGTGTGGCATCAAAATTTTCAGCAGTGTCCAGCTATTTCTGACGGCGCAAGGGGTCAAGACTGTGCAGAAGTTTGTCTGCTATTTCTAGTTCTCCCGTTGAGAAGCTCATGCAGTTTGTCACTGACCTGAGACCACGCAGGAATGTACTCCATGCAGTATGTTCTTGCTACACTTAGTACTGCCTGACAAATCTATCACAGTTAGTGTTCTCAGAAGGAATCCTATCCAAGATCCTGTCAAGGTTTTTAAAGAATTCGGCTCAGCTTCTTTTCTCAAAGTTCCAGCGTGTGCGGGAAATGGAAATTACCAATGGAAACTGAATGCCTGTTTCCAGTATTATTTTTTGGTGCTGGCTGGTATGCGCTAGTCGCATGAAGATGCCTGGGTGTTAAAGGACCGAGCCATATAAAGACTGAACATCATTCGTATCAAGATTTTTGTTAACACTCTTCAGGAAAATAATTTTAAAATTATGTGAAGAGGGTCTTGATAGACAAAATAAATGTGAGGTAACTGGCCAAGGCTGCTACCCCCACATACATCTGATTGTAAAGAAGTTCAACGGCCAACCGAGATTCAGCTTCAAATCATACTACGAGAGGGAAACGGTAATTACTTAACAGTCGAGCGGGACGGAAAGCATAGGTGGAAGGAAGATGCGAACGGATGGCTGATGAACCTCACCCACGTTAAGCAGAAGCTGGCCTTGACAGTATAACAAACCAAAATACGTGAAACAAAAAATATCGTACCAAAAAGTATTTTTTGTCACTTGTTATCCGACTTTCTTAAAAGTCTTGGACTCGCTTGGGCCGATTTCTTGTCAGTAACGACGCCGATAATAGGCAAAAATTGTCCACATTCTTGACTCCCAGAACGGATGGATTGTCTATATACAGAATTAATTTTGTACGAAACGCTAAGTGCGCGGGTCCTACTTGCGCATGGCCAATTGTTTTTATACATTAAGATTAACGGTTCCGCATTTATGGACGTGGACAATAGAGTTCGAGTCTCGGTCCAGCACACAGTTTTAATCTGCCAGGAAGTTTCAGATGAAGCATAGGTTTCTTAAGAGAATAAAAAAAAGGTTGTTGCCTGTTTCTTATACTGAACTTTTTCAAGTTATTCTATATGTCATTGTATTTTTAGATGCTGAGTTGGTTGATGTTCATATACCAAGGTACATGTATGGGAGAATGTAACGGCTAAGGACCGTGGACTACATGGGGGCGGCTTCCCGGGTTCGATTCCCGGCGGGGTCAGGGATTTTCTCTGCCTCGTGGTGACTGGATTTTGTGCGATGTCCTTAGGTTAGTTAGGTTCTAGGTTCTAAGTTCTAGGGGACTGATGACCATAGGTGTTAAGTCCCATAGTGCTCAGAGCCACTACATGGGGGAAATGCAGTTGTCTTGATCATTCTAGTTTATATAATAAAGCTGCTTTAACCGACTTATGTTTTTTAAGGTATTTCTTAATGATGTTTTTAAAAATTTATATAAATTTTAATTAATTTGAGTCTTGGGTAAACAACTGATGGTCATTTCAGTGGATTTGGTTATAATTTCTTTTAAGTATTTCATTTTTAAACTCAGTATACACTGGGAGAGGATTGTCTAAACTCGTTGTGGTTGTTTTATTATGATACTAAATTAATTTAAATCTTAAGGAACTTGATTTTTGTTAACAATCCATTGCTATGCAATTTACGAGTTCACTTATTTTGGCAGGTCTTTTTTTTCCAAATAAGTCTGTGTTTTCTCTCCAAGTGGGAAATACATGTACCCTAAACGTAATTTCAACTCGAGTCAATCAGTCGATTCCACCATTAAATACAAACAGCCCTACTGCAAGTAACACAGTGAAGAAAGGAGATAATGAACAGTCTCTGTGTCTTCAGCCTAAAAACCACCCCGAATCGTATAGCTGCTCTGTATCAATAAGGTGACTACTATAAAAACAAATATACTGGAAAAGAGTACCTGACATGAAATTTTCATGCAACTCATTAAATCTAACGTAAAGCTCTGTCAAGAAATGCCGTTTAACTACAACTGACAAGTCGTAATAAAATGCCTTTAGACCGCTTGTGAGAGAGGATTTGCTGATTATAACGTAGAAAGCGAAGCTGGCAACACTGGGCTCGTGCTGCCGTGAGGCCATTACTCCAGCCAGCGGGTCTGAATAATTAACAAAGACTGCTGAGATTAAAGGGCCGCCCCCTGGCCACGGAAAAACGAGTGTATCGCCTCCATCAGACAGTCCCCAACTCGTCTCTGTGTGCAAACACGTTTCTTTCTTTGGACTACCAGGCACACCACCGAACAAGGATGTTAATGTGTAACCAATTGCAGAAAATAAGTTTAACTTGCAAAGGAGAGGCATGTAGTTGATGCTGACCAACTGACATGTGAATCAAGTCTTTGTTCACTGTGTTTCCTGCCTTGTAAGTAAATATTAATTTCTTATTGAATACATTTATGCTTAGTAGATTTGTAGACTTAGACAAGGCATCTTACAATTTTCACTTTGAACAACCCTTTGAAATTAGGAAGTTAATGTGGATAAAATATGGAGAGCGATAAGTTGCCTACGAATTGTACAGAAACCAGACAGCGGGGCAGTAGGTGTTGCACCAGCCGAGTGTCTTACAAGTTATTTATATAGCCGCAGCAAGCTAATGTGTGTCTAGCTACTGACACAGAACTTACAGTTCCATATTCGACAGGTTACTCTATAACTGTAACATGTGGCATGTTACACAAACTTATCTTTTAAGTATTCTCTCAAGTATGTTGAGTCTTTACAAAATTAAAATATAAACCATTTGCATTTTGAACCAATCGTTGATACACAATAATTTTTTCTCATAGAACTGAAGATGGGCAGCTGGCTCGAAACCGGTCGTACGGAAATAGAGGAAACTGAAGTAAAGAATGAATTAGGACGCTTGCTTATAAATAACGGTCGTGGTATCTTCATGAAGACGAATCCAACTTGTTTTGATAAAATAAAAAAAGTTGTTTGATATTATGATGTATAGTATATTCCTTTATTTCAAAAACCTGTAACCAAAAATCAGTGGCCAATAAAGTAATCAGACTTCTTGAAAAGAAGCTAAGATTACACCAACAAACAAATACAATTTTCTCCTAACTACAATATACACTGTCTGAGCATGACCACAGAATTGGACACAGATAAGCTGAGTAATCCTGCTTATCATGCAGTACTTACTACTCCAATAAAATAAATACGTTTCCAGTCAGTGATAGTTTCCACTTCCTCAACTAGTAAACGTGGAATTAACTTTTCCAGTAATTTTAGTGAATAGCTGACATCTAGACACGACATGTAGGCACGAATAAAAATGGTGCCCATAGATTAAAGGCAGTAGAGAAATGAAACGAAAATTAATTACTTAGATGCAAGTTTCACTACATAAAAAAATCATCAGAACTCGCTAAATAGGATGTTTGACTGAATTCAAGATGTTGCCACAAAAACAAGATTTCCTAAAAAATATTGGATGATTATTTACTCTATAACTGCTTCAAAAGTACAGAGACGAAAGAAAAAAAAGTAATGTAGCATTTGGTTCAAAATGTACCCATGTTTGTAAATCCTCTATTTGTATCTGCGCAAGAACAGTTTTAATGTGCAACATTTACTTCTGAAATAACTTACCTCTGCTCGGTTCATACTATTGCAGGAACTAGGACATATTTTTTCCAAAATTTTCCTTTTGGAGTACTCATAGATAAATTACAATATATTACAACTTCTGAGCTATTTTAGAAATAATTGTGTGTTCAGGCTTCGCTTTATATTTATATTAGCATAGGAATGTCAGCGTTTGCATATGGATAAAAGGGTATTCTAATCCTTTTGAGTAACAGAGTTCCCAATACGACGGTATTTTCTACATACTTTCAGTCATTTACAGTTGAACTTGAAGTCTCATTAAAATGGCTGTTGCAGGACTCAGATTAACGTTAATGATTGGCGTTCAGTAAGAACAGAAGCCTGTGCATTTAGCATTTTCATCTCTGAGTGGTTTTCAAAGCCTCTTACGCAGCAAACTCTCGTGGGGAAACTCTATTAAAATAAATTAGAAATTAGCTTGCATGAAACTGGTTTTAATATTTAATACGCAACTATTAACGGGGCAGAATCCGTGATAGCCCTCTATATGTAATTTCAGCATTTTAATTGCAAGTATCTTAAGTATAAGGGGTAGTAAATGAAAATGAGACACATGGAAACAAAAGTAAGTGCACTGTTTATTGTTTCAAAATTCATCGCCATAACTATTAATATATTTGCAGTACTGTGAGACAAAGATGTCATGCCTCCCAGGAAACATGTTTGCAGTTGCCTACAGAACCACGCTTGTACCCTGGCCTGCACGTCTTTGACCGAAGCGAATCGACGACCACGAATGTCTTTCTTGAGGGCTCCAAAACAACAGAAATCACATGGGCAGAAGTGGGATTATATGGAGGATATGTGAGGATTTGCCAGCGAAACTTCAGCAACGTAGTCAGTACAACCTGGCAAACTTGTGGGTGTCCGAGTTGCTTCTAATGAAGAGGTGCACGCCTGCATACAATCATGGTTCCCTTCCAAGGGCCACCACATTTTTCCATGGACCTTCTTGTATCTCATCGGGATACATGTATTAATAGTTATGACGATTACTTTCGAAATAATGAACAGTTTACTTGCTTTTCTCCATCGATTTCGTTTTTATTTGACTGCCTCTCATACATCTTTCACACACATTCTGCAATTACTTTTATAAACATCGGTATCGATTCCCCTTAACTGTGCTGAGAATGTCTCTGTTGCCAGTGTATTATGCAGAAACAAACAATATGACTTAATTCCACTACTGAAATATCTACGGCTTGTCCTCCTCTAAGATACAGGCGCTTCTGCCTTCAGACTCTCCATCTTTTCTCGGGGATATCCTTTTCAGTAGCTATAAAGTCCAAACTAGCTAACCATGACTGAATGGTGGTATACATAATTTCTCGAAGCTTTATATGTTGGTTATACCAGATTGTACTTCAGTTTAGAATGATGGTAATTAAGATTTAACAAAAAAAATGGCTCTGAGCACTATGGGACTTAACTACTGAGGTCATCAGTCCCCTAGAACTTAGAACTACTTAAACCTAACTAACCTAAGGACATCACACACATCCATGCCCGAGGCAGGATTCGAACCTGCGAACGTAGCGGTCACGCGGTTCCAAACTGACGCGCTTAGAACCGCACGGTCACACCGGCCGGCAAGATTTAACAGTTACGCGTTTTGGTGAGAAGTTTACAGCTCGCTGTTATATTACTTTTCAATATTTAGTAAATTTCGATGCACGTAACAGCCAGTTTACGCCAGCTATTTCTAAATTAATTTAAACTTTTTTCTTACAAGGTCCGTTACTCTTTTTTTTCTGAAAGTGAATTACTACCACTAACTGTATCGACAGGAATTTCATCACGAGACTAATTCAGCCTAGTTTCCCCAGACGGTCCATATTTAGAATGTGGCTCACCGAATTCAGCTGTCAATAGTTGTGATCTTAGCAGAACGGTTCAAAAACCTACTAACTCCACTCTTAGCGTTTTCCAGGAAATGAAGATCCATTTATCAACTTTAAACAAAATAATTAGAATTTAGGAGCTGTACTTTTTGTAGCTGGTGGTTACAAATAACAGCTCCTCATTGAGGTCCACTGTGGGTTGTAGCTATCGTATGGCAGCGAAACTTATATATATATATATATATATATATATATATATATATATATATATATATATATATATATATATATATTGACTCATTAAAGTCGAACAGATCTACGCTGGAAAGACGTTTTGGCGCCCAGGTGCAAAGCTGGCGCTGTGAATACAAGACAGCCGTATAGAAATGTTTCTGTGGTGTCACCGCCAGACACCACACTTGCTAGGTGGTAGGCTTTAAATAGCGATGGTTCACTGTCTACTTACGCTCTCATTTGCAGAGACGACAGTTTAGCATAGCCTTCAGCTACGTCATTTGCTACGACCTAGCAAGACGCCATATTCAGTTACTATTGATATTGATATTGTGAATCATGTACCTTCAAGAGCGACGTTCATCATTAATGGATTAAAGTTAAGTATCAAACTAATTACGTCCGCTTTCTGAATTCTCATTCCTTGTCATGTTCTAGACCTCACGTCGGTATAGTTCTTCCCTCCTTACGTCAGCCTGCGTGAGCTAAAACGCATGCATTTCGGCTTCCTCTCGTAAAACGGTGTTGGCTCTTCAGCCAACACAACAATTTCCATATATAATAGTTATGTACTGGACATGAGGAGAAAAGGTCAAACAAGTGAGAAAGACATAATGTTGATTTCGCTATTAACTGCTGCTTGTACAATTTCATCAAATAGGGCACATGAGACGTTAATGAGATGCTGCATCCGTAAAACGACTTTAACAACAGTTCCTCGCAGCAGTTTTGATGGAATATGAGTAACTGGTTACTGTATACTGGCCTTCAGACCAGTTAGAGGCAGCATTCCTGTAGATATCCCCAGCGTCCAAAGACACGTGGATACTGATAAGGTGATCTTGCAGGCCACGCACCTGGAAGGTTGCATTTGTTGGGTACTTCTTCGTACACAATCGCAACGAGAAGTGGGCCACACAATGGCCACACAAAAACCAGAAGAGCGCTGTGCATGTGGGGCTCCCATTACTAATGCACAAGCAACCTGTTGAAGACCGACTCAGACAGAAGACTGTCGAAGACTGCAAATGAGAGTGGGCTCTGTAGCTGCCCCTGACAGTCGGATATCGCAGAGGCACTCGTAGTCGGAGGTGCTGAAAGCATGCATCATTGTTCTGATAGGCCCCATCCATCCCAGTCGGCGTCTGTCAGAAACGAGGGTCTGCGTTGCCAACTGAGAGAGACTTCATTGAGGATGATATCTATGGTACCACATCCCTCCTGCTTCCTTCAAACCTCCTCACGATTGCTTTGTAGTGTCAGTGGCGAACGACATGGGTGGTAGGGCTTTATACAGGTGTGGCAATGAGGAAACAGAAGCCGAAATGGAGGCTGATAATGAGCTACTGCCCATTCACCACATTACGCTCTGAACCTAAACGGAACACATGCTGAAAAACTCGGTGGAAGGCTTACACGCACTACCAGAGGTGGGACTGCAAACGAAGACAGAGGCATGTTGACAACTGCAAGGCGATCCAAGGTGGCATGTGGCACAGCCGCTGGAAAGAGGAGCCAATCCCCAGGCTACGGTGTCTGTCGAGATGGCGATGACCATGAAAGGGCATTGACTTCCATTGTTTCCAGGCCCAGATCCGAAGGTGCGGGGATCCTGGGGGCTGGATGCACATCCAGGAAGGAACGTAATCTGAAAGCATTTGGCAGTATCACACAATTCACATCGACGAATTTGATTCTGGTGACGTTCCAACGTAACCTTCCAGTAGTAGTGGTGGTATAAGTCCACCTAAGTAGGTAGATTACCGTCGCTTTGACATGTCCTACCGCTCCTGCAAGCTACCGTCTGTAGTAAATGGTTTCTTAAATTCGTGAGGTCCACGAAATTACTGGCCCCTGCGAGTTATTGCTGGGTATTAATAATTTCTAGCGGAGGGTTTTAACGAACCGGTAAAAATTTGAACGCAACGGATAACGCATTTTTTTAACCACTACAGAAGGCACCTATACAGGGCTTAATAGGCAGTATACAGCTTTTATTTGCTTTCACGACCCATAATTCGACTGTGGTACTGACTTCCACCTGTTCTTTATGATGGACGGAGTAAGTTATCAGTCGAGGGTAGAGATTAATTGATATTTATTCAGTACCGATGGTATTTCAACAACTAGTCGTGTTTCTCTTGCAATGTACATCATCAAAACCGGTCTCTAGTTAACATGGTTCAGTTACGCCACGTTATTATGGAATGGGACAGAGGAGCGCAGACCTGGCTTCAATGTAATTTTTTTTTATTAAACTATGCGACTTAACTTCTGAGGTCATCAGTCGCCTAGAACTTAGAACTAATTAAACCTAACTAACCTAAGGACATTACACACATCCATGCCCGAGGCAGTATTCGAACCTGCGACCGTAGCAGTCCCGCGGTTCCGGACTGCGCGCCTAGAACCACTAGACCACCGCGGCCGGCCAATGTAATTTTATACAACCGCACAATTATACCTAAACCCTCGGTTATTACATTCAGTTGCTATAGATTATTCAGAACAAGCTCTGCAAAGACACTACAAGCAAAACTAGGTCAGAGTGGAACAGTATTTCGCAAATCTTTATCAAAGCAGTGGGCATTAAAATCCGATACTTTTCCTAGTGGCACGAGTATTTTACTTAACGCACAACATCGCCAACAAATCAAATCGTTATGGGGGTGCACAAGAGACATCACTTCATTGCTATTCAACCCACATGGCCAAGTTTCAGTAGGCAACAGAAACCCAGAAAAATATGGACACACACAATTATTCCTTCCCTATTTTACACTCGCTCACTATCGTATGATTATTCATCGTGTACAATATATTTTCAGACCGAAACTACAATTTATCAATGCGGCGGTTGCTCCAACCGACCACGTGGCACGAAAGCAAGTTCACAAAGAAAACATATGGAAAATAAATAAAAGTCCCCAAAATAGTACTGTAAATGGAAGAGCAGATTAAAATACATTGAATGAGTGAATTTCCGTTAAGCACAGAGCGATAACGTGACCGTGAGCTTAAGGCACATGGTGCGTTGCCTGAACAAGGCACTGACGCAAGGTCTACTGAACTTCGAGTAAATTAAGAAAATCAATTCCCTTATGGGGTTCAGTGGTAATTTCGCACCTGATCTCAACATCTGGACTTCATTACAGAGCAGATTTCAGACAATCTAATGCCTATGTTAACATTACCAAAACGAGAGCTGCGTCTCCATGTATGTCCAGCACCACGACCCAGAAACAAGTGCTCTTCCAACCGAATTCGCCTAACCGTTCCGCTTACAAACGCGGTGGGGGTGGCGCGCCAACCTGACAGAGCCAATTCGCGCGCCTACGTGTCATCTTTGCCCTGACCTGCAAACTTGGTCTCTTCGAAACTTGTTTACGCTTGGGGGGTTGGTACTACCCTACCCCAGAACGACCATTCATGCAGTGTTACAATCTCTGCCTAAAGCTTTCTGCTAGTTCACACATTCACTCAATTATACGGTCCAGGCCGCAAAAAGGAAAGGAAAATGGGAAACCTAGTACACAATGGAAAAAAATTCAGTAAATAACACTGTTTAGTCCATTCTCTCCTTTTGGACACCAGCTGAGGTATTACCTGCAAGAGAAGAAACAGTGGCCAGCTCCTCCTGCGTCCGTACACAGCAGTCACACATCCTATCCATCCTAAGGAAACAATTTACTGAAGGGAGTTAATCAACCTTTAACTAGACTGCTAATTCACTAAAGGCGGCTGCTTATTCACTAAACTGTGGTTGCTAGCCACTTCTTGTAGAAAACAATGAAAATAGCACTACCTGTCTCTGGACTGTATTGAAAACAAACTCTAGCACTACTGGCACTATGGTTGACTACAGGGACTCTCTCTTACTGTATTCAAAACAAACACGAAATCTATGGAACACTATTAAGAGCACTCGAAAATTAAAGCTTCCTAAAAGCAAATACACATGGAAGAAGAAGTGTCAAGTAAGAAAATACAGTTAATACTTAAATTAAAGTAGCTCGCTGCACAGCAGACGTGAAGCAGGCGGCAGTTACGACGACACTGACACTACTGGCACTATGGCTGACTAAAGGGACTCTCTCTGACTGTATTCAAAACAAACACGAAATCTATGGAACACTATTAAGAGCACTCGAAAATTAAAGCTTCCTAAAAGCAAATACACACGGAAGAAGAAGTGTCAAGTAAGAAAATACAGTTAATACTTAAATTAAGGTAGCTCGCTGCACAGCAGACGTGAAGCAGGCGGCAGTTACGACGACACTGACCCATTTGGGGTACTGCTAACCGCACATTGTGCAGGGAGAGCCATTGCACTTGCCCTATGTGACTGTGTAGTGTTATTTCACAAGCACCTTCATTCTCAATCCGCTCTTCTTCGAAGAGAATACACCCAGAGAGCCTATCAGGTGTATCGTGATGTCCGCATGTTATCGAGACCTCCCTGTACAACATGTGATTCCTGCCTTGGAGGAGCACAACTGTATGGGAACCACTGTTTTTATGCAAATTGAGACACAATATAATGCCGCTCACCCAATGAAAGGTCTTCATAATGCTCGTATCATAGATCGATATCAGATCGGTCTAACGCATTGCTTTCCGGACGGGAAGGCGTGCCTGTCAACGGCAAGAATTCGCTCGGCGGATTAGTGTCGTTGTCCGGTGTGCCGACCAGTCTGTGGATGGTTTTTAAGGCGGTTTCCCATCTTCCTTGGCGAATGCGGGCTGGTTCCCCTTATTCCGCCTCAGTTTCACTATGTCGGCTATTGCTGCGCGAACACTGTCTCCAAGTACGCGTACGCCTTAATTACTGTACCACGTAAACATAGGGGTTATACTCAACTGGTCTAAGACGTTCCCGGGGGGTCCACTGGGGACCGAACTGCACAATAACCCTGGGTTCGGTGTGGGGCGGCGGTGGGGTGAGCGGACTGCTGTACCCTGTTGTGGGGTTGTGAACCATTGAGGGCTACGGCGGCGACGCAGCCATTCCGTCGTTTCTAGATCCCCAGTTCCATACAATAAAATACAATACAATTAATGACAAATAGCTGTTACAGCTGCTCGTGACCAACAAAAGATTGTGTATTACAGCTGCTCATTACCAACACGAGATTGTGTATCAGCCCACTTCTAAGCATGCCAAGACAGATGACCTTTCTCGCCAACCTATTGGCCAACATTCAGCATCTGATGAGCCCTCAGCATCTTGCTGCTGACTGACACTCAAGACATAAATGTTTTGCATAGCTTTCTGCTTAATCACTGGAAACTTACTCAGGCCTGCCTCATGTTCAAATTCTGTTGCACCACATCTGCACCGGTTGGTCGCGTTCAGACAAACAGATTCGTAGATCAGTGGTTTGCTGATATCTTTCCCATCAGCAAGCACCTGCAGTTCACCAAGGTAACATTTTGCTTCGTACCAGTAATGACCAGTACAATGTGGTGATTTCCCAGGCTCTCCAGCCTAACATTCTTCTTTTACTACACCAGAGTCGCTGGAGTGCCAATGGCACCAAGCAGTCGGCAAGACATCATGGGACTTGGCACAGTCTCGACGTGCATATTGAACAGTTGACTTCTCAGTGACAAGAATGTGCTGAACATCAGTCATTTCTGCCTCAGCAGTTTTTTGAATGAGGTCGGAGGAGACCAAACAGCGAGGTCATTTATCTCATCCGATAGGGGAAGGATGGGGAAGGAAGTCGGCCAGACCCTTCCAAAGTAACCATCCCAGCATCTGCCTGAAGCGATTTAGGGAAATCACAACCCAAATCAGGATGACTGGACGCGGGATTGAACCGTGGTCTTCCCGAATGCGATTCCAGTGTGCTAACCACTTCACTCCCTCGTTCAGTGTTCTTTGAATGGACCAAACCTTACGCACACTGGAAACGTTCGCACTTGGATTTAATGGGTCAGCATTGATGTTTTCAGAAAATCTTCCTCCATGGTTCCTATAGTCTACTAATGCCTGTTCTACAATCCAGGTCTTGTCGTCAGTCTTTTACCTGAAGGGAGTGTCTGAAGATACAGTGACTGACAATGGACACCAGTTTGTTGCTTCAGCATTTGAGCAGTTTTTCACTGCCTCCAGCATCAGCCACATAACGAGGGCACCATTCCACCTACAATTCAACAGCGAAGCTGAAGGCTTTTTACAAACAATGAAACAACAAAGGGGCAAACTCCATGCTTCCCACACATGGGATCAAGCCCTGTTGATCGTCTTGTCTTCCTACTGCTCCCACCCAAACAATGAACCATCGCCGGTTTTGTTGTTGTATGGATGGCGCCACTGCACCTTGTTTCAGTTGCTACGCCCGATCCAGCATCCAGTCAGATAAAGTATGGCATTAACGAATTCATCTTTTAAAGATTTTATGGTGGACAGAGGCACTGGGAGCGAGGCACCATTGTAGGATTTCTTCTACATTCTATGTGTTGATGGCCGCGGTCAGCCGTCTTCAGGCTGCTGCCTCGGAGTGTAGCGGCAGTGGGGAGTCTGGTGCGTCGCAAGGTACACCCCAGGTGTTACATGCTTCACCCACTGTCCCTGCTGTCGAGACATCTTCACGGGTACCGGGCGCGGTTGGGCCACCCTCTCCCCAAGGGGAGTGGCGGGTTCAGCGGCGTTCGCGGCGCACGAGGCGGAAGGTCAATGTGGAGGCTGGCCGTGTGGCATCGCCCGCTCTGCCTGTGAGGGGACATGTGGCTGCTCCTTCAGCAAGGTCCGAGCAGGCACACGGGGGGAGGGGTTTATTAGTTATTGGTAGCTCCAACGTTAGGCGGGTGATGGAGCCCCTTAGGGAAATAGCGAGAAGGTCGGGGAAGAAGGCCAGTGTTCACTCTGTCTGCTTGCCGGGGGGTCTCATCCGAGATGTGGAGGAGGCCCTACCGGCGGCGATAGAGGGCACTGGGTGCACCCGACTGCAAATTGTTGCTCATGTCGGCACCAATGACTCCTGCCGTCTGGGTTCTGAGGTCATCCTCAGTTCGTACAGGCGGTTGGCGGAATTGGTGAAGGCGGAAAGCCTCGCTCGCGGGGTGGAATCAGAGCTAACTATTTGTAGTATCGTTCCCAGAACCGATCGCGGTCCTCTGGTTTGGAGCCGAGTGGAAGGCTTAAACCAGAGGCTCAGACGATTCTGCGGAGATCTGGGGTGCCAATTTCTCGACCTCCGCTATCGGGTGGAGAAATGTAGGGTCCCCCTGAATAGGTCAGGCGTGCACTACACGCCGGAAGCGGCTACAAGGGTAGCGGAGTACGTGTGGAGTGCACATGGAGTTTTTTTAGGTTACAGAATCCCCTCCCTAGGCCCGGCAAGACGCCTCCTGAGACGCGGCAAGATAGGAGTAGGCAAAATGCAACAGGGAATAACAATATTAGTGTGCTAATAGTAAACTGCAGGAGCGTCTATAGAAAGGTCCCAGAACTGCTCTCATTAATAAACGATCACAACGCCCATATAGTACTAGGGACAGAAAGTTGGCTGAAACCAGACGTAAACAGTAACGAAATCCTAAACTCAGATTGGAATGTATACCGCAGAGACAGGCTGAACAGTGAAGGGGGAGGCGTGTTTATAGCGGTAAGAAGTGCAATAGTATCGAAGGAAATTGACGGAGATCCGAAATGTGAAATGATTTGGGTGAAGGTCGCAGTTAAAGCAGGCTCAGACATGGTAATTGGATGTCTCTATAGGCCCCCTGGCTCAGCAGCTGTTGTGGCTGAGCACCTGAAGGATAATTTGGAAAATATCTCGAGTAGATTTCCCCACCATGTTATAGTTCTGGGTGGAGATTTTAATTTGCCGGATATAGACTGGGAGACTCAGACGTTCAGAACGGGTGGCAGGGACAAAGAATCCAGTGAAATTTTTTTAAGTGCTTTATCTGAAAACTACCTTGAGCAGTTAAACAGAGAACCGACTCGTGGCGATAACATATTAGACCTTCTGGTGACAAACAGACCCGAACTATTTGAAAAAGTTAACGCAGAACAGGGAATCAGTGATCATAAAGCAGTTACGGCATCGATGATTTCAGCCGTAAATAGGAATATTAAAAAGGGTAGGAAGATTTTTCTGTTTAGAAAAAGTGACAAAAAGCAGATTTCAGAGTACCTGTTGGCTCAACACAAAAGTTTTGTCTCAAGTGCTGATAGTGTTGAGGATCAGTGGACAAAGTTCAAAACCATCGTACAATATGCGTTAGATGAGTATGTGCCAAGCAAGATCGTAAGAGATGGAAAAGAGCCACCGTGGTTCAACAACCGAGTTAGAAAACTGCTGCGGAAGCAAAGGGAACTTCACAGCAAACGTAAACATAGCCAAAGCCTTGCAGACAAACAAAAATTACGCGAAGCGAAATGTAGTGTGAAGAGAGCTATGCGAGAGGCGTTCAATGAATTCGAAAGTAAAATTCTATGTACTGACTTGGCAGAAAATCCTAAGAAATTTTGGTCTTATGTCAAAGCGGTAGGTAGATCAAAACAAAATGTCCAGACACTCTGTGACCAAAATGGTACTGAAACAGAGGATGACAGACTAAAGGCCGAGACACTAAATGTCTTTTTCCAAAGGAAGATTGCACTGTAATTCCTTCTCTAGATTGTCGCACAGATGACAAAATGGTAGATATCGAAATAGACGACAGAGGGATAGAGAAACAATTAAAATCGCTCAAAAGCGGAAAGGCCTCTGGACCTGATGGGATACCAGTTCAATTTTACACAGAGTACGCGAAGGAACTTGCCCCCCTTCTTGCAGCGGTGTACCGTAGGTCTCTAGAAGAGCGTAGCGTTCCAAAGGATTGGAAAAGGGCACAGGTCATCCCCGTTTTCAAGAAGGGACGTCGAACAGATGTGCAGAACTATAGACCTATATCTCTAACGTCGATCAGTTGTAGAATTTTGGAACACTGACTTTTATGGAGACTAGAAATCTACTCTGTAGGAATCAGCATGGGTTTCGAAAAAGACGGTCATGTGAAACCCAGCTCGCGCTATTCGTCCACGAGACTCAGAGGGCCATAGACACGGGTTCACAGGTAGATGCCGTGTTTCTTGACTTCCGCAAGGCGTTCGATACAGTTCCCCACAGTCGTTTATTGAACAAAGTAAGAGCATATGGACTATCAGACCAATTGTGTGATTGGATTGAGGAGTTCCTAGATAACAGGACGCAGCATGTTATTCTCAATGGAGAGAAGTCTTCCGAAGTGAGAGTAATTTCAGGTGTGCCGCAGGGGAGTGTCATAGGACCGTTGCTATTCACAATATACATAAATGACCTGGTGGATGACATCGGAAGTTCACTGAGGCTTTTTGCAGATGATGCTGTGGTGTATCGAGAGGTTGTAGCAATGGAAAATTGTACTGAAATGCAGGAGGATCTGCAGCGAATTGACGCATGGTGCAGGGAATGGCAACTGAATCTCAATGTAGACAAGTGTAATGTGCTGCGAATACACAGAAAGATAGATCATTTATCATTTAGCTACAAAATAGCAGGTCAGCAACTGGAAGCAGTTAATACCATAAATTATCTGGGAGTACGCATTAGGAGTGATTTAAAATGGAATGATCATATAATGTTGATTGTCGGTAAAACAGATGCCAGACTGAGATTCATTGGAAGAATCCTAAGGAAATGCAATCCGAAAACAAAGGAAGTAGGTTACAGTACGCTTGTTCGCCCACTGCTTGAATACTGCTCAGCAGTGTGGGATCCGTACCAGATAGGGTTGATACAAGACATAGAGAAGATCCAACGGAGAGCAGCGCGCTTCGTTACAGGATCATTTAGTAATCGCGAAAGCGTTACGGAGATGATAGATAAACTCCAGTGGAAGACTCTGCAGGAGAGACGCTCAGTAGCTCGGTACGGGCTTTTGTCAGAGTTTCCAGAACATACCTTCACCGAAGAGTCAAGCAGTATATTGCTCCCTCCTACGTATATCTCGCGAATAGACCATGAGGATAAAATCAGAGAGATTAGAGCCCACACAGAGGCATACCGACAGTCCTTCTTTCCACGAACAATACGAGACTGGAATAGAAGGGAGAACCGATATAGGTACTGAAGGTACCCTCCGCCACACACCGTCAGGTGGCTTGCGGAGTATGGATGTAGATGTAGATGTAGATGTAGTTATGTTTATTCACTGCACCCCTTCATGCCAAATGTGCCTCATCACTCCACATAATATCTCTGCCAGAAATAAAAGAGCTATTTCAGAACGTTGCTCAGATTGGAATATTGGAAATTTGTGGTAAGTTCTATGGGATCAAACTGCTGAAGTAATCGGTCCCTAGGCTTACACAGTACTTAAACTAACTTACGCTAAGGACAACACAGACACCCATGCCCGAGGGAGGACTCGAACCACCGACAGGGGGAGCCGCGCGAACCGTGGCAAAGCGCCCCAGACCGCACGGCTACCCCACTCCTCATGTCATATATCATGCAATTTGCAGAGCCAGATTTGAACCTGTGTGCCAGAACTGGAGCTAATGTTTTTCCGGCATTAATGCATTAGCGTATCTACCAAGTTTCGTTGGGATACCATAATTACAGCCCACACCGGTGCTCGACGAGTAGCTACGTTTCAGATATCTCGTGCAGTAAAAAAATGGTTCAAATGGCTCTGAGCACTATGGGACTTAACATCTGTGGTCATCAGTCCCCTAGAACTTAGAACCACTTAAACCTAACTAACCTAAGGATATCACACACATCCATGCCCGAGGCAGGATTCGAACCTGCGACCGTAGCGGTCACGCGGTTCCAGACTGAAGCGCCTAGAACCGCACGGCCACACCGGCCGGCGTGCAGTAAAAAATTCATGATCTTCCGACATCGGAGTCAATACAATAATCCACTGACGTCAGCCAATATGTAAAACAACAGCAGCTGAGAAAGGAGGGATAATTCTGAGGGAAGTCAAATGCGCTGTCGAACTAATCATTTTTCTTCCACATCTCGTGTAGAAACTGCAAACGAATAGGAGACATTATTCTGTCCATAATGACTTGAGAAGTCTACAGCTGTACATCGAAGTATGACAATGATAACTCACAAGTACCTTTTAATGAAAGATTTACTTTATCGTAATTAGTTTGTAAATCAATCTTATAAAAAAGCGCACCTGATAAAATATCTGTTATCCCATAAAATAGCCCAGTGGTTGTTATAGAACACTGTAGGCGGTGAACAACTGATATCAAACGATTATGGAGTCCCCCACTACTACCGCGAGTAATAGCGGTCGGCTCTGTAGAGACAGCGCCGTAAGACGTGGCTTTGTGGAAACGTGGTGGTCAGACAGAAGGGAGCTATCGCGATGTGCCCACGATCATACCTTAAGTGAAGTTCCTCTGTTTAGTGGTGTATGAACGTGGACTGATAAACACCTGTCTTCAGGAAATGGTGTATCTCTCCTTCCCGTATAGCATGGTGTAAAAGCAGTGGTAGAAAGAAATGCTAATCTACTGGTAACGAAGAATTTCACGGCTCGTCAGTGACAGTAGGCTTTAAACCCACCAGGAATCGCTGCTCTGAATGAATGGAGGCCCATCTACACAAGTTTCCCAGCGAACATTGCGAAAGGCACTCCACACAATGGGCGTCTTGAGTAGCGTACCTCACAAAAGGTTACTGTTCACAGCGACACATCAGGCTTAAGGACTTGAAACTGCACGTATTGAAACAGCGTGTATTGTTGTACAGAGTCACAAGTTTTGCCTCTTTTCAATTGCGTGGATCTTTTACTTCATTAACAGTAATCTTGTTTCAAGTGTACGGTATCTTCATATTTTTCACAGTCAGACATCCTATCATACATTGACTGGCTCATACAATCACCCCATAGAAAATGCGTGGGAACTGTCCGGAACAGTGTTTGGCAACTGCGTTCAACATCTCCAGAGCTTGGTAACTCTGCATGATGTAACCTTCACTGAGTGCCTTCACTAGGATATAAGTAAACTTGTGAACTTTCTTTCACGTCTAGCTGAAGACTTCATCGAGGGTAGAGCGGGCTGTCACGTGCATTAGCATGGTGTGTCCTGAGTGTGAATAGTGTCATGTGCGGTACGAGTCTATTTTGCAATTCTTTTTTCCCGAGATGAAAAATTAAAAGCCGTTTATAGTATAATTACCAGATATTTCCTGAGATGTACTGGTAGTGTTCTTCACATGGCGGAACAAAAGTATTATTTTAGATAAAAAACGCTGACTCATGATGTGGGTTCAATCGCTTACTGCGTAAGCTGCACTCAACGTTCTTGTCTGGATATCGTTTGTGCCCTTATTAGACAAGAGATTAGTACGACCAACCCCCGATGTCGCAAGATGCCTGGGTGGCTACATACGTGAAAGCAAACTTAGTATTTAGCTTTTGTAGCGTCGTATCCTTCAGATTGTGTTGTGTTCTGCTTCTCCTAGGTTCATAAATTTCCCAAGTTTTCAGTTGGTAATTGATTGTGTTGTTGTTTAATTAATATGCACATTCCTTTTCTTCTAGTAGACTCGAGCTTCATTGGTTGGTAGTTTGATGACCAACCGACTTGTACATTGTAACACTTTAGTTAGTATTGCGTCGTATTGTTTTACAGAGACGAGCGCACATCCATGCGCTCTTAAGTACATTCACAAGTGTTTCTCGCCTTGGATATGCTTAGGGGCCTTTGAAACTGACCAAGTCAACTAGCCGTTTACAATATTAGTTCCAAGTACAAATGATAAGTAAAGTTCTATTCGTAAATCATATCTTACAGTATTGGTGGATAAATATGGAGAAACGGTTTCACAAAATCTTTTGTAAGTAGTACATGTAATCTGACTAGCGTATTGTAAAGGGTGTTCCTGAAAAGATTGATATTTTATTGTATGTTTCTCAACCCTGTATTGTTTTGCGTGTTCTCTCATTAATTTAACAGTATAAAATAACACGTTGGGTTTTGAATATGACAAATGTGCGAATCAGTTGGGTTTTTGAATAAGTCATTTATGACGTAATATAATTCGTATTTATGAAGGATAATCCTCAGTATAGCAAGTCGAGGGAAAGTGAACGTTTTACGGCATTCTCTATCGCCTGAGATTTCTAATAAGGTAAGAAAAGGTAAAGAGGTGAGAAAAGGTGATTAGTTCATGAATTATGAATTTTTATAATTCTTATGTTAATTGAAATTAGATGTTACCTCCATGTTCTGGTGGCTTTGAGGCTTGTTTACGAGTCGTGCAATATAGAAGACTAGACTGAGCATCATTGAGCTTTGTTGTCAGTTGGTATTGTTTTATTACGTCGTTTCAGTCATGATAGAAATTCTGGCTTATCATTAAATGACACTAAATGAGTAAAGGTTACTTCGTCTTTTACGTCAGTAAGCCCACGTCATCAATTCGGATAGTACTCAGATCGTTATTATTACAGTTAAGAATGTTGATCTTTACTTGACAGTGTAAAGTTGTCAAGTGAACTTACTGACACCACTTCTGACGAGATTTGTTGCTCTGTTACCGGGTTGAATGTAAGGCGCAGTACTAAAAGTGTTACAACCGCCACAAAATGATATTGTTTGCATACTGTGATCATTTCAAAGCGCTTCTGGTTAACTAAGTTTGCTTATCATTGTTGCAAAACGAAAACATACACCGACGTTTTTAGTGAAAAAATTCCGTTGCAGATATGCTATGGTTTTTCCTTCACAGCCAGTGTCCCCCAAAACTGCAAGAAACTCGTTACATAAGTGACGATATAGTTAAAAAAAATGGCGCCAGACGCAAAGCACGCAGGGTAATTTTTGAGGTCCGCTCCCGCCGCTGTGCGAAACCGCGCCGGCGCGGCCCACGGTCTCGCCGCGGCCGTCAGTCACGCCAGATGCCGTGTGGCCTAATGCAGGCGGCCCGCGCGCCTATCTGGGCCGCCGTATCGCGGTTGACATGAAATACCGCTCTTGTTTGCGTGCTGCGTTATGTCCCTGACAACATCTTGACGGCTCAATTTTCTGAATTGCCCCTCTCTTATCAATGGGATACCGGTTCAAGTGGAAGAGGCGCAACGGCCTGAAACACGGGTGGCAAAACACGGCGTTTCCTTATGTGCCACCGAAATGCTCGCTTAGCTCTCTCTACCTCTCTCTCTTCCCCGTCTCTTGTTTTATAGCACTGCGCACACGTACAGCTACAGATAGACAACTAACATCATAATTTCAGTGAATGCAAACATATAAAATTATTTAAGTTTAATGCAGTAAATTAGGCTCCGAAAAAAAAGGATGCGTATAACTAATCCATATAAATAAAAATGTAAATATTTGTTTGCCTAAAATCATGTATCTCCCAAAATTCTTCGCCTATTACTTTGAAATTTTGACACAAAGTTACAATTGAGTACTAGCGTGCTTTTATACACCTACTAGGGCACAACACGTAATACATACATATGTAATGATTATAGAGGAAACAATAATAACGTAAATGTTTATTGGTAGAAAATCTTAAATATATCAATGTTCTTCATCGACTCTATTGAAATTTTGATAGACGACTGTAACAGAAAACGCGACTCTCTGTAGAGACCTATTTGTAAAATGTTTAATGTGCAAATAAATATACAGGGTGAGTCACCTAACGTTAACGCTAGATATATTTCGTAAACCACATCAAATACTGACGAACCGATTCCACAGTCCGAACGTGAGGAGAGGGGCTAGTGTAATTGGTTAATACAAACCATAAAAAAATGCACGGAAGTATGTTTTTTAACACAAACCTACGTTTTTTTTTAAATGGAACCCCGTTAGTTTTGTTAGCACATCTGAACATATAAACAAACACGTAATCAGTGGCGTTTGTTGCATTGTAAAATGAGAATTACATCCGGAGATATTGTAACCTAAAGTTGACGCGTGAGTACCACTCCTCCGCTGTTCGATCGTGTGTATCGGAGAGCACTGCAACATACATCGCGTTTCTACAGAATGATTTGCCAACGTTGCTCGAAAATGTCCCACTGGAAACGCGTCGACGTATGTCGTATCAGCTTGATGGTACACCTGCACATTCCGCAATTAACACTAGGCTGACCCTTGACAGGATGTTCGACGGGCGTTTCATAGGACGTGGAGGACGCATAAATTGGCCAGCCCGTTCTCCTGATCTTACCCCTCTGGACATCTTTCTGTGGGGTACGTTAAAGGAGAATGTGTACCGTGATGTGCCTACAACCCCAGAGGATATGAAACAACGTATTGTGGCAGCCTGCGGCCACATTACATCAGATGTACTGCGGCGTGTACGACATTCATTACGCCAGAGATTGCAATTGTGTGCAGCAAATGATGGCCACCACATTGAACATCTATTGGCCTGACATGTCGGGACACACTCTATTCCACTCCGTAATTGAAAACGGAAGCCACGTGTGTACGTGTACCTCACCCCTCATGGTAATGTACATATGCGTCATTGAAAAAGACCAATAAAAAGGTGTTAACATGTGGACGTAATGTGCTGTTCCAGTCTCTTCTGTACCTAAGGTCCATCACCGTTCCCTTTGGATCCCTACGTAATTCGGTGCTCTCCGATACAGCGGAGGAGTGATACTCAAACGTCAACTTTAGGTTACAATATCTCCGGATGTAATTCTCATTTTACAATGCAACAAACGCCACTGATTACGTGTTTGTTTATATGTTCAGATGTGCTAACAAAACTAACGGGGTTCCATTTAAAAAAACGTAGGTTTGTGTTAAAAAACATACTTCCGTGCATTTTTTTATGGTTTGTATTAACCAGTTACACTAGCCCCTCTCCTCACGTTCGGTCTGCGGAATCGATTCGTCAGTATTTGATGTGGTTTACGAAATATATCCAGCGGTAATGTTAGGTGACTCACCCTGTATAGTATACAAAGGGGACATGTTATTACCAAAAATCTTGAAATGATCTTGACCGATTGACCTTAAACTTTTACACATCATTCTAACATTGTGACAGATTTAGGCTACATACTATTAATATACACAATATATAAAAATATTTACAAAAATTTATAATAGTGAAAAAGTGTCGCCGGCCGTTGTGGCCTAGCGGTTCAAGGCGCTTCAGTCCGGAACCATGCGGCTGCTACGGTCGCAGGTTCGAATTCTGCCTCGGGCATGGATGTGTGTGATGTCCTTAAGTTAGTTAGGTTTAAGTAGTTCTGAGTCTTGGGAACTGATGACCTCAGATGTTAAGTCCTATAGTGCTTAGAGCCAGTTTAACCAGCTGAAACAGTATTTGCATACCAGGAAGTTGTATTTATGGCTTGTTGGCTTACGACTGGAGTAATACTACGGAATTTGAAAATAGAATAACAATATTTGAGGCTGAAGGTCTGAGAGAGAGATGGATGAGTAGATGAACAGAGGGTTGGGAGGATATGGAGATAGAACGCGGAAAATCAGGAGAAGATGGAGAGAGGGGGAAAGAAGAACAAGAAAATGGAGGAGAACATGATGGACAGAGAGTGTTAGAGAGAGGAGGCAGGAGGAGATCGAGAAGAGAGGGAGGAAAAGATGGACAGAGAGATAGGGAGGGGGTGGTGGGTGGAGAAAGGGGTAGTGGCACGAGGTGATGGGGAGAGATGGGGAGAGGAAGATGGGTAGAGAGAGGGTGAGGTGGTGATGGACAAAGAGGTAGAGGAGGAGAAGGAGATGAACATAATGAGGGAGATGGACAGGCTGGGGGGAGCGAAGGAGATCAGAACTCGTTGCCGATTCCCTTAAATATCAGAAACGCGGTATTTCTCTTTTCTTCCCTCCACGATTTCCACTCTTGCGCCAACCTCTTCATCTCAGAATAGTACATGCAGCCTACGACCGCAATTACTTTCTGGAAGTATTCCATTATCTGTTTTTCCTTATTTCCCTACAGCTCCCTGTAGTACCAAGGAAGCTGATGTCTTAACATATCTCCTACCGTCATGTGCCTTCTTTCTGTCAGTGTTTCACATATACTACTGCCCTCAAAGATTCTGCGGAGAATCTTCTCGTTATCTGTCTGCCTAATTTTCAACATTGGCATGTAGCACCACATCTCAAATGCTTATATTCTCTTCCGTTCCGATTTTCCGATAGTCCATGTTTCACTACCATAGAGTGCTGTGCGCCAAACGTACATTCTCGTAGGCTTTTCTTAGCCAGTACTAGTCTCCTTTTGATATCCTACTTGCTCCATCTGTCATTGGTCATTTTGTTGCCTAGGTATTGGAATTCCTTAACTTCATTTACTTTGTGGCCATCAATCCTTATGTTAAGTTCCTCGCCGTTCTAATTTATGCTATTTCTCATTACTCCCGTCTTTCTTCCATTTACTCTCAATTCATATTCTCTACTTAGTACATTGTTCACTCCATTCAGCACATCATGCAAATCTCCTACACCGTCACTCAGGATGCCAACGAAATCAGAAAATCGTTTCATTGATATCCTTTCACCTTGAATTTTAATTCCACTGCAGAACCTTTCTTTTATTTCCATTATTGGATCTTCGATGTATTGACTGAACAGTAGGGTGAAAGACTACATCCCTGTCTTACACCCTTTTTAATTCGAGCACTTCATTGTTGGTTACCCACTCTTATTGTTCCCTCTTGGCTCTTGTACACTCCTGGAAATTGAAATAAGAACACCGTGAATTCATTGTCCCAGGAAGGGGAAACTTTATTGACACATTCCTGGGGTCAGATACATCACATGATCACACTGACAGAACCACAGGCACATAGACACAGGCAACAGAGCATGCACAATGTCGGCACTAGTACAGTGTATATCCACCTTTCGCAGCAATGCAGGCTGCTATTCTCCCATGGAGACGATCGTAGAGATGCTGGATGTAGTCCTGTGGAACGGCTTGCCATGCCATTTCCACCTGGCGCCTCAGTTGGACCAGCGTTCGTGCTGGACGTGCAGACCGCGTGAGACGACGCTTCATCCAGTCCCAAACATGCTCAATGGGGGACAGATCCGGAGATCTGCTGGCCAGGGTAGTTGACTTACACCTTCTAGAGCACGTTGGGTGGCACGGGATACATGCGGACGTGCATTGTCCTGTTGGAACAGCAAGTTCCCTTGCCGGTCTAGGAATGGTAGAACGATGGGTTCGATGACGGTTTGGATGTACCGTGCACTATTCAGTGTCTCCTCGACGATCACCAGTGGTGTACGGCCAGTGTAGGAGATCGCTCCCCACACCATGATGCCGGGTGTTGGCCCTGTGTGCCTCGGTCGTATGCAGTCCTGATTGTGGCGCTCACCTGCACGGCGCCAAACACGCATACGACCATCATTGGCACCATGGTAGAAGCGACTCACATCGCTGAAGACGGCACGTCTCCATTCGTCCCTCCATTCACGCCTGTCGCGACACCACTGGAGGCGGGCTGCACGATGTTGGGGCGTGAGCGGAAGACGGCCTAACGGAGTGCGGGACCGTAGCCCAGCTTCATGGAGACGGTTGCGAATGGTCCTCGCCGATACCCCAGGAGCAACAGTGTCCCTAATTTGCTGGGAAGTGGCGGTGCGGTCCCCTACGGCACTGCGTAGGATCCTACGGTCTTGGCGTGCATCCGTGCGTCGCTGCGGTCCGGTCCCAGGTCGACGGGCACGTGCACCTTCCGCCGACCACTGGCGACAACATCGATGTACTGTGGAGACCTCACGCCCCACGTGTTGAGCAATTCGGCGGTACGTCCACCCGGCCTCCCGCATGCCCACTATACGCCCTCGCTCAAAGTCCGTCAACTGCACATACGGTTCACGTCCACGCTGTCGCGGCATGCTACCAGTGTTAAAGACTGCGATGGAGCTCCGTATGCCACGGCAAACTGGCTGACACTGACGGCGGCGGTGCACAAATGCTGCGCAGCTAGCGCCATTCGACGGCCAACACCGCGGTTCCTGGTGTGTCCGCTGTGCCGTGCGTGTGATCATTGCTTGTACAGCCCTCTCGCAGTGTCCGGAGCAAGTATGGTGGGTCTGACACACCGGTGTCAATGTGTTCTTTTTTCCATTTCCAGGAGTGTAGATATTGTGTATTACCCATCTCTCCCTAAAGCTTACGCTTACTTTCCTCCGAATTTAGAAGATCTTGCACTATTTTACGTTCTGAACGCTTTCTCGGGTCGACGAATCCTGTGAACTGCTCTAGATTTTTCTTTGTTCTTGCTCCCATTATCAACCGTAATGTCAGAGCTGACTCTCTGATACCTTAGTCTTTTTGTACCCAAACTGATAGTCATCTAACAAATCCTCCATTTTCTTTTCAATTCTTCTGTATATTATTCGTGTCAGCAACTTGGGATGTATGAGATGTTTAGCTCATTGTGTGATAATTGTCGCACTTGTCATCTCTTGCATCCTTCGGAGTGTGTGGACGATACTTTTCCGAAAGTAAGATGATATATTGCCAGATTCATGCATTCTAGACAACAACGTGAGCTACGCAACAACGTGAGCAGTCGTTTTGTTGCCACTTCCCCCAATGATTATAGAAATTCTCATCGAAAGTTACCTATCCCTTCTGCCTTATTTGACGATAAGTCCTAAAAGTATTTCTAATTCAGATTCTAATACTGGATTATCTACCTCTTCTAAAACGCCCACTGGTTCTTCTTCTGTCACATCCGACAATTCTTCCCCCTCATAGAGGCTTTCAAAGAACTTTTCCACCTATCTGCTCTCTCCTCCGAATTTAACAGTGAAATTCCCATTGCACTTTCAATATTACCATCCTTCCTTTTAATTTCACCAAAGGTTGCTCGATTCTCGTATATGGTGAGTCATTCCTTCTGAAAATCATATCTTTTTCGATTTCTTCACCTTTTTCGTGCAGTCATTTCGTCTTTGCTTCCTTGCACTTATTATTATTTATTCCATTCCTCACGGATTTGTATTTCTGTATTTCTGAATTACCTGAACATTTTTCTACCTCCTTCTTTCATCGATCATCTGAAGTATTTCTTCTGTTGCCTTTGGTTGTTTCGCATTTACTTTCTTGTTACCCATTTTTTTCTTTTCAACGTGTTTGATTGCCCTTTTAAGAGATGTGCAATCCTCTTCAACTCTAGTACCTTCTGAGCTATTCCTTACTGCTGTACCTACAGCCTTAGAGAACTAGAAGCATATCTCGTCCATCCTTATCATTTCTGTATCCCACATATTGATTCTTCTTGACTGAGCTCTTAATTTTCAGCCTGCTCTTCACCATTACTACGTAGTGATCTGAGTCTATATCTGCTCCTGGGTACACCTTACATCCAGTATCTGATTTCACAATCCTTGTCTCACCATGATGTAATGTAACTGAAATCGTCTAGCATCACCCGACCTTTTCCAAATATATCTACTCCTCTTGTTGTTCTTAAACAGAGTATTCGCTATTACTAGCTGAAATTTATTACAGAACTCAGTCTTTCTCCTCACTCATTCCTAGTCCCAATATCACATTCTCCTTTAACCTTATCTTGTACTCCTTCCCCTACAACCGTATTCCAGTCCCCAGTGACTATTAGATTGTCATCATCATTTATGTACTGTATTACCCTTTCAGTATCCTCGTATACTTTGTCTCTTCATCTTCAACTTGCAATGTCGCCATGTATAGCTGAACTATCATTGTCGGTGTTGGTTTTCTTTCGATTCTGATAAGAACAAATCTATCACTGAACTGTTCGGAGAAACACTCTCTCTGCCCTACCTTCCTATTCATAACGAATCCAACTCCCGTTATATCATTATTTGCTTTTGTTGATATGACCCTATACTCATGTGACAAGAAATCCTGGTCTTCTTTCCATTTCACTTCACTGACCCCTACTATACATAAATTAAGCCTTTGCATCACTTTTTTAAATTTTATAACTTCCCTGCCACATTCAACCTCCTGATGTTTCACATCCGGACTCGTAGAACGTTATCCTTTCGTTGATTATTCAATCTTTTTCTCATTGTTCACCTCCCCCTTGGCACTTTCCTCTTGAAGATCTGTATGGGAGACGATTCCAGAATCTTTGGCAATGGAGAGATTAGCATGACTCTTTTTCATTTACAAGCCACATATCCTGTAGATACACAATGCCTTCTGTATCACCATGCCATTGATCATTGTTGATTCTTCCTCTTTTAGGGGCGGTTTCCCATCTCACGGACAAGAAAGTGCTCTGAATCTCTGTCCACTCCTCTGCCCTCTTTTGCAAGGCCGTTGGCAGAATAAGGGTGTGCCAGAAGATCTCAGCTTCCAATGCTGATTATTAATCGAAATATAAGCGATGGTAGGTTTGGTACCCAGGACACAGTATGTTTTGATTACTAACCAATGGTGCTACCCATATAGCACAGATGCCATAGTTAAATCTACGAATTATGAAATAAAGTAGAACATGTGGTAACACTTATTTTTAAACATGCAATTGTGATGATAATAACAAAAATAATCATGATTCCACAAGACTAGATACAGCTGATGTCTATTAGTTTTTATTAGTAAAATTGGCATAGTTCTGAACTATAGGCTCCCAAACCTTAACCAATTATACCACTCCCCACAGCAGAACCTCCTACGAGATTTTATCACGTGTCTCTCTCTTCCGACATACTGGAAAATAGACACTGTCTGTGTGTTGACATCGAGCATATACAGGTATCACTCCACTGGAGATGGTGACCAGTGGTCGAAGCCGCTTGTGCAGATCTGCATAGACTTTTGTCGACAGTACTGGAGGAATACCATATCCAGCAGACTATCAATACAAGAGAAGGTTCCTGTATTGGTTCTTTATAAGCAGTTTAATACATTGTTTTATTTTTCATTTATAACACAGCCAAGCAGTGTACAACTCCAGCTTTGTACATCGGTATATACTTTATTTTTCTACCCTGACTTTGAGACCTGTTTCATGTGCTAAAATGATAATAACACGTTTCAATCCGTTGGCTCTCACAGAAAGCTGAAACAGTCTCTATGCAGCTCTCACAACACACAGATTGGTAGAGATACAACCCAGACGTGATGTTTATCATTGACCAAAATGTGGAAGACAACTGGAAGAGTTCGTGGCATTGTAGAGTGTTTACAACAGTTATCCAAAAGTGATGACCTATCTCATATTCCACATCGATGGGGTAGTTTCGTTTTGAGGAATATTTCTTCCTCGTTTTATGGTCTTGTACATCATTACTATTCCGCTATTGACCATCGCTGGAACATGCTCTTCACAATACGAGAGAGGTAGTAGAAATAAGAAGGGGTACCGTTACTGTCCTGGTGTAAGCTGTCGCCAGCACACCGGTCGGCAAAGAAGTTGTGAGAAGATCGATAGTTGGCGCCAGAGCGAGCGCTCCCGTCAGGAGAGAGGCCAAAGATAGACTCGCAAGTTATGCACCGCCGATGCCCTCTCGACTGCAAGTATTTAGATTGATGTCTCAGAATGGAGGGCCCAGTCAGTTGCAGTCTGTCGCAGTTACATTTAGTTACGGTCACAGTCAGTCAGCACAGTCGCAGTAAGAGCCAGTCAGTACCTCGCGACCAGAGTAGTGTACAAAGCAGGAGTTGCACTTCAGCAACAGTGAGAACAATGTGGACTGTTATGGAAGAGCTTGTACCAAAACACATGGACTCGTTTAAAGATAAGTAGGTTTCTGTTCTGGTAAATACAGAACCCTGTCAATACATGTGTGCAGTTGTGTTATAGAAAGACGATACTGGCAACCAAACAACTCCCTCTTCTTGCTTCCCATGGTACAAGGCTCTATAGTGGCAAGGAGATGACGCAAAATTTATCTTATTGCAGAGAGCATCGCCGCATATGGAAACAGGATGAGTCTGTAGCATTGAAAAATGCTTCCAAATAACTGTCAGATGGTGTTGACCTCTACACTTAATCCCAAGCTCCACAGTGACAAATAGCAGATATCCAGTGTTCCACCAAGGCTCTTTCCCTCTCATCCAAGTAATGATAATCAACACAGTGAAAATGGATAGATTGGATGGGAACTACACTGTTGATATGGGACGACCTACTGTAATACACACTGCAGTTGATAGTGCGATCAATTTTAGCAATTTTACCAGCTGTCCGTAATTTCAACGCCAGCCAGTGACACAGCAGATTGCTTCCCAATTTCTGTATCATCCCTAAATCACTCCTCCATTAATTTGCAAGTACAATTTTCTAGACTGCGAATGTAGATAGATGGCTGTGCAGCACCTACCATATACTAGATTGTGAATGCAGATGGATGACTGTGTAATATGTCCACTCGGTCTCATACACCAAGGAATACCAGACAGCGTCCTATACTGATGCAATTAGGTGATCTACGCATTTCCAGCACATCGATCATAGAGCAAAATTTACGAGTGGCCATCTCCCGCTGTGTAATGGGCATCACGGAGTATTTCGCATTCGTAGGATAAAGTTAGTGATAGATAACTCTCACATTGTCCTTGAACAAAACTCCCCGCAACATTGTCACCAATTTAATCTACAACTGACCATAAGTATGAGGGTTCTACATCCACTACATTCCACGTCTCTTGAAAGAACATGGCGAGATAAGTCCGTAACTGCTCTTCAGCGAAGATTGTTCCACACCAATGTTCCCCACGGCAACCCTCCAAATGCATGTCAAAGAGGGAAGCACCACATATGGGTGTATAGTAGACATGAGAGTGTTACGCTGATATAACAGACGGTTACGAAGAAAGGTGTGGTTTCTACATGATGGAGCTCTAGGTGGATGGATTTTGAAACGTTTCACGTAAATCAGATGTGAAATCAATTGTGGAGTATTATTTCGCTGTCTGGAGCCAGTACCAGGAAGGTACTGGCATGAGTGAAATGATCGTTGAGCCTAAACATACACACCCCTATAGCTATAGAGTTCTGCACCTAAAAATGCCATATCGTTAAATCCATATGGTTATCAAAGTAGTAGTTATGCAGAATGCAACGCTCTTAATACTCTAATGCAGGAATATTTGTCCAGCATCAGATTTACTACCACCCTGCAAGTTTCCTACCCCAGTCACTATGGTGACAAACTTTAAAGTGATGAAACTACTACCTTCTACAATATTCAGGTGTCCTACGAAGGCATAGTCAGTGTGTATCTTCCGCTCGAGCTGCTTATACACCAACTAGAATGAAGTCAGTAGACTGTTGTTCAGTCTCTTGTTACCGGTAAATTAATGCATTTTATACGTCTTTTTTATTCGGAAACGTATGTACCTTAGTGACACTTCCCGCGTCAGTTGTGCTTATTGTTGGCAGTATAATCTGTTTCGATGGACGCGTCTATGTCTCACTAGCAAATGGAGCGATGGAAAACCGATATGTATATGTTCGATAGCTGATACACTGAGGCACTACCCACGCTCAGCTGCACGAAAATATAACGAAGAAGCAGCAAATTTTTACGAGGGAGAAAACACCACAATTAGTAGGTAAAGGAGATGTAACAGTCGTATTGCTGTTTACAGTAGCATCACCACGGCTCTCGTAGCATATCTGTTACACAAAGAAGTCCTGGTCTGATGTTAGGTAAATTTATTCACATGTGGGATAGTATAGAAATTTCGTCCTAACAGCATATATCTCGAGTACACACGCCCATCACGCTCTTAGACGTGATACACGTGGCATCGGTCCACTCTTCTGCAAAACACTATAGGGAATGGCTTAAGTATGATAAACGCATTGATTCTTCCCGTTAATACTTAAGGAATAACATTGCTTCTGAGAACCAACCATAATCCATAACTCTGTTATATCTATGGTCAACTGCATGTATGAGAACACACTTACGGATTGGGATACATATTTTTAATGTAGGAGATCTGCGTAACGCGTATGTCACATCTGTTGAAGTATGTGTTACGGAAACCTACGTAGTTTACAGGGGAGGGGTTAAAAATAAATGCAGCCAGATCAAAATTTTTAAGTGTTTCTCAGTCTTGAGTGTACAGGTACCCCCAACCCACCGTAGTTCCCTGCATTTCATGGTACTTTTCCTCTGATTTTATGTATTCCCAATAAATTTAGATAATTTTGCAAGCTTTTTCGCGATTTTACAAATTTCGTTCTATTTCCCTAATTTTAGATATTTCTCATAATTTCTCGTAATTATACTTGGTTCTCCACGATTTTTGCAGATATTGTGTCATGTTTTCACATTTTTTCGATATTTTTCAGTGTGTATGTGGCCTTATTGCTGGCATACCTATGCGTTGCTTGATTTTACATGAGGATACTGTGTGAACTATTCCCGATGATCTACATGCATGCACCTTGGGTAGAAAGATCACGAATAATATAGTAACTCTCACCTCGTACCCTTATGAGATTCAATGAATGGTTCAGATCAGAAACTCACAGTCTAGATACAAATCCGTGTACTGCTACAACACAGCTGAGAGTTTGTCTGCAGACAGGGCAGTGCCCTAGATGGAAAATCAGAGTCTGGCACAGTTCTACACCTTCATCGATTTCCACTCTACCGTGTAGGGATCTGCAACAGTTAGCTTACATGTGTACAGAGTTGATTTCTACTGCTGTTCACTTTTTCCCATAATTATATGATCTTATTGCTTAGCAGATAAGCTTCGCTACATATGTTTACGCCTTCCAACCCTGATACATCCTCACAACCGGGCCAGGACATCCACAAACTATAGATGTCGGGTACTTTTTTATCCTAGTGATAAATTATTTGTTTGGTGATAGCGTGCCGACTGCACTTCGCATCCTTGACTGTGAGAGTTTCCTTCCTCCGTACGTACAAAGTACGCACCCCCGGAAATACGAACAGATAGCAAGTTATGCATTCGAACTGCAACCGTCTGCGGCTGACAGCACTACACACATACATATAGTGACTCTGTATGCACGTTGAAATTCGCGAAGTCTCGATTTCAACAGCTCGTAAATTATTTTCGAAAGTGCTACATCCCCACATATAACGAAAAACCTCCTCGCAAAACGATTCTGTAAGGACGTACGTACATTTAAATGCATCCTCCTAAAGAGCATAACATCTTTGACTCAGCTTGTATTGCACATGATCATTCCAGTTTTATGTGCTAGATGTGCGTTCGAAGTATGGAGACACTCTTCAGTGAGTATGATTCTTATGTACAAGATAGAACATCACATTAATCGGATGGTATAGTATAGCACTGTATTCGAATGCTCTCAGTCACGCAATATTCTACAGATGCAATGCATTTGCTCTTTGTGTGTCTGTGTCACTGTGTGTGATGTGGATGACTCCAATAAACCCGGCCCAGTCTTCCTGCTGGTGGGTCGACCACTCATATCTAGAACGGTGTCTAGAGGATGACCAGCAATGCAATATATCTGGGATATGGTTCGAAGGTGAATCCACCAGCTAGAGGATTGGGTGAGGTTTCTGGGAGCCATCTACGACACATCTCTCAAAGCTAACCAGAAGCTAGAAGAAAATCTGTATTATTCCTTTCCTGTGTTTCAGTCTAATGTTCTCTAATGGTGGTTGTTTCCCTCAGTTTACCCAGGTTCCATCTCTTTATTTCCCTTCCTGTTTGCAAATGTCTTCGGTTTTCTTGCCCAATAAAATATGGTTGGAGTTCACATCTGCACCTGGAAATGTCTAACAGTTTAAAATCTGCTTCCGCAAGCTCTGTAACCTTCCAGTGTCCTCAGATATGTTCCACGTACTGATCCTCCCTGTGTGATTCTTAAACCAAGTTTTAGAGATGATTAAAATATGCGCTGTGCAAAATTCTACCAGGCCGCTTACTCTTTAATTTCTGCCACCCCCCCCTCCCCCCCCTCATGTTATCGTACCACTTTTCCTTCTCTTTCTGTTACTACTACTCAGTTCAAGTGATACATCACAATTCTATTTTGTCTCCTTTCATTATTCATATATTTCCTTTATCTCATCATAAATTCTTTTAATCTTTTCAGTGCTTGATCAGACAGTTTGCATATAAACTAGCACTACTATAGGGTATTAGCTTCAAGTCTATGTTGCCTGTTCTTAGTAGATCCTATACACATTATTAGACAAACTCCCGCGTTACCTCTATTTGATTTTGTATTCATAAACTTTTACTGCTCTGACCACAGTTCAAGCGTGTCCTGCCACTTCACAATTCCCACAATATTAAACTTCAACCTGTCAGTTTCTCTTTTTCGATTCTCTGACCTGCCAACCTGATTAAGGCATCCAACATTCCATACGCTGACACGCAAACTGCCAGTTTTGTTTTCCTCATGACGACATCATGCTGAGTAGTCCTACTCGGAGATCCAACAAATGGGGACTACTGTATCTCAGGGATATTTTCCTCAAGAGGATAACATCGTCATTAAGTCACACAGTAAAGCCACATGACCTTCGGAGAAACGTTAATAACTATAGTTTCTCCTTGTTACAGCCATTATCAGTACTAGCACAGCAAGCAAAGTTGACTAATGCTACAAGGCCAGATCAGTAAATCAATCAGACCGCTGCCCCTCCGTCTACAGAAGAGACTGCTACTACTCTTCAGGAACCACATGTTAGTCTGGTCTCACCACATTACACTTTCGTCGTGCTTGCATGAACAAGGATACCTGCTTGTATCATTGAGGCCACAAGCAATCCCGCCTCAGCAAGGTCCATGGTTCATTTATGATATAATTACTTCTAAGCATTGTACTCCTTAATACGATGAAGTCTTTCTATAATTATGTGTCGTTATGAGAAAATTAACTGTCAGAATATCTGCTTAGTTGTAAGAGATGGCCTGATGGTCCTAATCTTACTTGGATAAATAAATGAGTAAATTAAAGCTATGTTAAAAGTAAAAGATAGTCACTAGAGAATGCATTTCACGTCAAATACTCAGTTATTTTATAGATACATATGCAGGTTGAAAAGAAGAACGAAAATATGTACCAAGGCTGGGTTCGAATACCGGTCTTCGTGCAAATTCCCATTAATCACTTCAATCTGCAAATATGCATCATAGATGTCTTTGGAACAATATAGTTTCATTCGATTAAAGCACCTATACCTGGGTTTCAGGGAGGATAACAGGTTTCGTTCCATGCTGAGGTACTATTCCAGTGCAGCTGAAGAGTCCCTGCAATGTTATTCGAGTTTAGCGGGAACGCCAAGTGGGCTGAGGCGAGAATGGGAAGCAGGCTGGAGTAGTCTTCACAGTTGTGGAAAGCCACTGTGCAACTGTGGAAACTGCGTGAACCTTGGCCTGGGAATAAATTTTCATTTGTCACTTCACTGTGCATATGTACAACATAAATGTTGCACGTTTGGAAAGGTGTCTGGTGCCATACAGTTCCATTTGGCATAAAAAGTTATTCTGAACACTGTAGATAGTTCAGAACTATCTGAAGATGAAACTAGGCAACAACAGTGAGTAAACTTTGTATCTTTGTCGATAACTGGTTCAAAAAATGGTTCAAATGGCTCTGAGCACTATGGGACTTAACATCTATGGTCATCAGTCCCCTAGAACTTATAACTACTTAAACCTAACTAACCTAAGGACATCACACAACACCCAGTCATCACGAGGCAGAGAAAATCCCTGACCCCGCCGAGAATCGAAGCCGGGAACCCGGGCGTGGGAAGCGAGAACGCTACCGCACGACCGATAACTGGTTCAAATGGCTCTGAGCACTATGGGACTTAACATATGAGGTCATCAGTCCCCTATAACCTAGAACTACTTAAACTAACCTAAGGACGTCACACACATCCATGCCTGAGGCAGTATTCGAACCTGCTACCGTAGCAGCAGCGCGGTTCCGGAATTAAGCGCCTAGAACCGCTGAGCCACCGCTGTCGATAACTCCTTGCAATGATACCCTGGGTAAGATATTGTACTCCGCAGTGTGATTGGGGGTGTAGTAAGGCAGCAGTAATGACACGAACCCACAAGTCTGCAATATGGTTACCGTTATGTACCGGAGTAGATGCACAAAGCGTCGTGACAAAAGATATTTTTGTGCTGTAGGTGCTTATAACTTTTGTGCATGTATTATGTAAAAATACGATGGATGTATAAGAAATAATGTAATACGCCTTCGCTGTGGATTTTTGTCCTAGGTCTTCACCTGTCGTGTTGGATACCCTGTAGTGTACTTCAAACAACGACTGAAATGTGTTGAATGTCCATCACTCATATGCTGCTTGGTTTGCCTTCTTTGTAAGAACATGTCAAACAACAAGTATAACAGTGAAGTCCTTGTTGACAGCAGCCTTTAGACGAGTGGTGAGATTGTATTGAAACCAGTGCTGGTGGCGAATTTCTAAGTTACCATGACGTTTTGCACCCGTCCAGTTACGTTTCCTGTGAGAATCTAGAACTCTGCGTCTTTTAAACGTTACTTTACCCGTGTAAAAGACAGCTAACAATGAATTGGTAGTCTGTGCAACATAACGTCAACAAAATTCGACAGTGGCTGATAATCCGCATGTAGAAGATGATACGGTGCATGAACCAACTGTGAAGTACCTTCAAAGGGCTACTGTGAGATGTACAGTGGTGTGCCACATATGCCTGGACGATATTCAACTAACTGCAGAAGGCGTTCTTCCTGGTAACGTGTATAAGCTGATTTCGGTCTATTTCGATACACAAATTGTGCGCTACGTATAATGACTTAGCAAAGTAATTATGAACAGGAGCAAATGTTGAATGAGCCGGTTGTATTCTACGATTCGGATACGGCTGTGCTACCTCACGTCCATTATTCTTTGGACAGTCACATATAAAAATTACATTGCAAACTCATGAATATCTATCATTGTTAAACCAAATACATTTCGAGCATTTTACTACTGTTTTTTTATTACGAATCCACATTTTACGTAGCACCACAAAACAGTTCCCTACTTTTATGCCTATCTTTGTAAGTATACACTCTGAGACAAAACAAACGACGCACCAGGAAGAAATTATCCGATTGGAACGTAAATTGGTAGATGTGATGTACATGAACTGATAAAAAAATGATTACAGTTGCAGTAAAAATGGATGATTCATTCAGGAGGAAGAGTTTTACAAATTGAGCAAGTAAGCTATGCATTGGTCCACCGCTATCTCTTATGCAACCAGTAATTCCACTTGGCTTCGATTGACGGATTTGTTTTTTGACCCCCTGATGGGTATTCTGTCCAACTGGCGCATTAGATCGTCAAAATATCGGGCTGGTTGGAGGGTTCGGCCCAAAAATGCTCCGAACGTTCTTAATCTGGGAAAGTTTGGCTATCTTGTTGGCCAATGGAGGGTTCGGCAAGCACGAAGAGATGCAGTAGAAACTCGCTGTGTGCGGGTTGCCACTATCTTGCTGACACATACGCTAAATATATCTTGCTATGAAGGGCAACAGAAGGGACGGCAGAAAATCGTCGACTTACCGTTGTGCTGTAAGGGTACCGTGGATGACAACCAAAGAGGTTCAAAAAATGGTTCAAATGGTTCTGAGCACTATGGGACTTAACATCTGAGCTCATCAGTCCCCTAGAACTTAGAACTACTTAAAACTAACTAACCTAATGACATCACACACATCCACGCCCGAGGCAGGATTCGAACCTGCGACCGTAGCGGTCGCGCCGTTCCAGACTGAAGCGTCTAGAACCGCTCGGTCACACCAGCCGGCCAACTAAAGTGGTCCTGCTATGAAATGAAATGAGATCCTAGATCATCACGCCTGGTTGTCGGGCCGAATGGGGGGATACATGGCGAAACACTTTACAAGATTCTCACGCAGATGATGCCCGTTTACGTGATGCCTCTGCTCTGTACCATGTCGCTACATTCCACATGTTGGCGCTCAGTAGCCCCCAAACCGAAGTCCTGATCAAGAGTTCAACAACCCGAAACACTCAAAAAGAAGAGTACTCATCCACATTTTTTGTGAGAGAACTCTTTTTTTCTGTGTCTTTCTAAGCAGAGCTTCCATAAGTTATTGAGATGCTTTTGTCCTTTATTCTTCTTATGATGAATCAAACCAATATCCGAGTACTAATTTGTCATATATAGAGTGCTAAGCATCAAAGCTTCTCGAAATGGCATGTATTCTGGTATGCTCAATCCGTGGAACTCTGAAGGTACCAGTACGTCGTTCATAGTACACTTCCCCTATTCTTACCAGATTCTCGACCTGTTCGTAATGCATCAACATTCTACATCGTAGATTGCTTCAGTCATGATGATATATTTATTTGAATTTTTGTTCTTTCTTGCCATGAATGACCATAACACAGATTTAAACACTTTTATGGCTACCCTAGTCGAGACAACTCTCTTCCCTGTGTGGTTTATACATTTATCGAGTGCTGTCAAAACAGAGCTTAAATGCCGGTATTGTTCATTGCATGTAACCTTTCTTTCTCATTTTTGCAGTCTACTGATGCTATTTCTGTTCCGACACTTTGCTATTTGGCCAGGCTGATTGTGATTCCACATTAAAAACCACTAATAACCATAGGGCAGCCATCAATATGACAGACGTTTAATGTATCTTTTTATTCTATTTTTAAATGACAGTACTAACTTAAGTTACAGTCTTTTTCTGGAATTACAAAAAACACCGAAAATTAAAGATTTTCCAAATGTGAAAACATGCTTCGAGGAACAACATCGTCATGTGCCTACGCAAAAGTATTCCATTGAAATTTAAGAGCCTTGCAATCGCGACAATCTTGCCAGCACTGTGTTTGATAGTCGGTCTTTTACGCTGTTACTGTACTATTATACACCAACAATCGGTAAGTCACATCAAATCATGCAGAGGTACACGGAAGGAAAAAAATCGCAACGCCAAGAAGAAGCTGTGCAACAAAAAGGAAAGTTAGTAAGCGCGTTTCTAAATCTGAAAGATTCCCAATTTCGCGCCAGTCACGTAAGAGTAGAGCTAGTAGCACCACGATGAGGATACAAATCAGGTTTGCTTTAAATATACGCTGTAAAGATCTTGAGTGTTAGCTACGGTTGAGGTTGGACGTGGTGAGTTGCGATAGTCAGTAATGCCTTTAACGTAATAAAGACGCCATTATCAACACAGAAATGAGTCTGAACAGGTTCGTGTAATAGTGTTACGAGAATCTGGACGTCCATTCTGCAGAGCGACCTCACAGAATGTAGGCACTGTACATGATTGCTGGTAGCGGCGGCTACAGGAAGGTATGGTTGCAGGAAGGCCAACCTCCGGATGGCCACGTAGCACTACGGAGAGTAAAGTACGTTTTGTTCCGCCTATGGCTCAGGCGCATCGTACTGCATGTGCAGCAGCCCGAGTATAGTTGGCAGGCACCACAGTGACACAACAAACTGTTATAAATCGCTTACTTCCAGAAGAGCTTCTAGCCAAACGCCTTGCAGCGTGCGTCCCACTGACCCCAAACCATCCCCATTTACGACTTAAGTGTTATCAAACGAAAGCCCAGTGGAGGTTTGTTGTGTTTTGCGACGGAAGCTGGGTCTGCCTCGGTGTCAATGACGACCGTATGTTGCTTATAAGAAGGCGAGTTGAGGGCGAGCAACCAGCCTTTCTGCGTGATAGACACACTGGACTTGAACCTGGAGTTATGGTTTAGGATGCGATTTCGTATTACAGCAGGAGCACTCTCGCGGTTATCCCACGCACCCTGACTGCAAATTTGCACGTTTGTGTGGTGATTCGAACTGCTGAGCTGCTGTTCATGAACAGCATTCCAGGGGGTATTTTCCAACGAGACAACGTTCGCCCACTTGGTACCTTTGTAATCCATCATGCTCTGGACATGTTGCCTTGGCCTGCACGATCAGCAGATCTGTCTCGAAATGAGCACATATAGGTCATCATCGGACAACAACTCCATCGACATTCACGAACAGAATTGCAGTCCCTGCATTGGTCGAACAAGTGCAACAGGCATGGAAATCCATCCCATCCATTACTCTACATTAATTATTTTTGATACTGTGATTTTTTCCATCAGTGTTAGTAAAAATGAATCACAAGTCATTTTGAAATTGGAGCTACTACAAACTAATGTAGATTTCAATTTTTAATACAGGGAAAATTGTCAAGATACTAAAAAAACCCAGTTCGTTTACGAGTACCAAATGTTCCATTGTAAAAGGCCTTCTTCTGTTTGAAGGAACATGATGCAGTACGACGGATGAAGTTTTGGTATAACTGTCCACATGATAGGTATGTAGTTCTAAAATATACATCAAACAATAGAACGCCCAGAATGGAACAACGACAATATATTGAGAAAGACGCACTGCTACTCACTGTATAAAGAAGTCGTTGAGTCACAGACAGGCGCAAGGAAAAGACTGCTGTACATTTCAGTTTACAGCCAAAAGGCCTTCGTCCAAAGTAGAAAATACTCACACAATCCAATCACACACACACACATCTAACTGCTATCTGTGGCCGCTGAGGCCGAACTGGGTACACATACTATACGTAGTCAAACTTCAGCCATCAGAGGCAGTTCTTACGTGTGAGTTATGCTTAAATGAATGTGTGATTTCCACTTTAAAAGGCCTTTTGGGCGAAAGCTGAAATATACAGCAGTCGTTTTATCTTGGGCCTGTCGGTGACTCATAGTCTCCCCTAAAAATATTTTACTCAACGTAAAACTCTGTACTTGAAGAATTAACAATATATCCCATACAGTTTTAAGATATTGTACAGGGCTTAAATATAGAGAACGCAAAATATTGACAAATGCGGCGCAAAACACAATTTCGTCTCTGAAAACAACAAAAGCTTTAAAAATAGAGGAAACTCTTTATGGCAGTCTGTAACGTTCGTTGCTTCCTGCGATTCTAAAATCAGTCACTAGTCTGAATAACCCGAAAAAAAACATCTTATGTTCCTAGGTATACTATCCTCCAGCTACAACACTCTCCGCTACCATCAGTATCTTCATCATCTGCTACCATCAACTGACCATAGGCAAGCAATATACTGTATCTCCCCTTTTTGTTTCCTAGTTCTTGAGCACCCCCTCACCCATGTTTTGTCTAAGTAGATTTTGAAAATCAGTGGGAATGAGGGAGAGCAGAGTTTTGATTACTTAACGACACTAGGACTGCAGTGCTTACTAACCACATATTTAAAATTATTTATTAGTTTTTCAATTGTCTTAATGTTAGGCACAAACTAGTCTCCATGTGTCATACATAACCCACAGCACGATGGATTCCTGGTTATGGCTTTATGCATTCTAACGTGTTGAGACCACTGCTGTAAGGAATTCCATACTATTGCTCACTGCCCGCATCTTTATACGAGCCCCGTTGGAGCTCTTCTGAACATTCTCTGAGAATTGAGAACAGGGTCAACGCAATCACCTCAGAAAGGCGACAGTTTGGAGTGCCTAACTATTTATTTTCAGTTACAATCAAGCGATATCCAGAGTATGCGATGACGTCCACGGAATCCTTACCAGAAGAACCGGTAGCGAGCTCGATGAAGTGCTCTGGCAGTCCATTGTACCCCGACTCTCAGCCGTCTCCAGAGGAAGGCCGTGTCTAAGAGAAGTGCAATTACCGAGTCTCATTTCAGCGAACTCTTCCGTCCCAACAGGCGAGATCGCCTCTAGAAGTACTCTTAAAGATGTTCCCCTTCTCCAGCGCCCCCTCTCACGAACCAACCCCACCCCTTTCCCTCTTTTCATTTCATTTCTTCCTTGGTCTCCAGAGATGTCATTAACATTCAAGTTCCTTTGTGGAGCTGGAAGAAAAGGCGGAACGGCTTGCGTCTCCGCCGTCCTCAAGACTCCGGGGATGTCCCCCTGAATCACCAAGTTTCTCTCTTATTATCATACGTTCTCCATGCAGATGTAATGAACTACGATTTCTTTTACAAGATTATTGACCTTCGAATTGAATCTCAATCAAAGTTACCTTCTTATTTTACGTCCTTCACTGTGAGTTCCTTAAGAAACAGGAATTTTAAGTTGGAGACCCTCTCTCGTTGTTCACAATATTGGCGCACTTTTATAGAGTGAACTAACATATAAGTATCCATTCCGTGGGAGTAACGCCACAGTTGTAGAGACATCCTCCTTGACAGTCAGGTGAAATATATTGAGTGGCCACAAATGAGGACAAAGATTCTTGTGAAATAGAAGTGGCTCTTTATTCACACGGTATGATGAACGTTATCGACAGGGGATCTCAGGTTGCTCCCAATTTCTATGCTCCCAGAAGGCTTTCGACAACTTCACAAAGGGCTTCTAATGTGAGATTTGGTGCATGCGGAACATCGTCTCAGTTTCCTGACTGGATTCACGGTTTCCTGTAAGAACGGTGACAGTTCGTAGTAACTGAGCGGAATTCGTCAAGAAAAACCAACGAATTCAAACGTAAAATTCGGTCTGCTGATTTGATAGAAAATCTTAAGATATTTTTGTCTTACGTTAAATCAGTAAACGATCGAATCCATCTGACCAGACACTCTCTGATCATAGTGGCATCGAAACGGAGGATGACACAGAAAATTCCGAAATACTAAACGTCTTTTCCTAAACTGTTTCACAGTGAAAGAGCGATTTATAGTGCTTCATTCAAGTCATCGCATGAACGACAAAAATGGCTGATATAGAAATAAGTGACCATTGTATAGAAAACCAACTGAAATAGCCCAACCGTTGGATAGAAAACCAACTGAAATCGCCCAACAGAGGAAAGGCTACTGAACGGGTTACCACTACGATTTCACATAGCGGATACGAAAGAACTTTTCCTCTTCTAGAAGCAGTGTACCGTATGTGTCTGGAGGAGATCGTATTTCAGATTATCAAAAAAATAAAAAGCACAGATAACTCCCCTTTTTAAGAACGGTCGTTGAGCATACGTACAGAGCTGTAGGAACTAGTTTTGGAACATATCTTATGCTCGTGTATTATGAGATTTCTGGAGACCGAAAACCTCTTCTGTAGGAGTCTGCATGGGTTCCGGAAAGAGCTATCGCGTGAAACAGACCGCGCTTTCGTCCCTGCGACCCAGAAACCAGTAGACACAGGCGCACGGCTAGATGTCGTGCTCCTTGATTTCTGCGAGGCGTTCGATTCATTTCCGAACTGCCGCCTAATGAACACAATACGAGAGTGCGGAATATTAGACCAACTGTGTGATTAGACTGAAGACATGCTAGCAGATGGAACACAACATGTCATTCTCAGCGGAGAGAAGTCTTCAGACGTACGAGTTTCAGGTAATAAACACACTTGTAACATGAGGGACAACAATGGGTAAGTTATTTACAAACGTCATTTAACTGTTGTAATTGGGGTGCTTCAAAGATTCTTATTAATACTCCAAGTATCACGGGGAAACCTATACGCTCCCTTTTACAAATCTAATCAACAACCGTTCTGTTACTCACGGAACATCGTTTACAAAAAGGAAAACATATCCTCATTTGATCATCTCAGTTAGAATTAAGAGGAGCTACTATTGTACGCATAGGAATTATCTATCACATACGAAAGAGAGTGAGGCTGTGCTAGCACCTCAAATGACGTAGTTAAGGCAATGAACAGCGTAAACAAAACAACCTTACCAGGTAAAAGCGTGTTCTGCCTGCTTGTTCAATATACCGTGTAAAGAAGTGGTTCTACCACGTTCCTTGAGGTGCGCTACACGAAGTTCTTCTCTCTTCAAGAATTAGCTGATTTCAACTAATTCGGTCAACAAAGTGCAGTCATCTGCTAAGTGGTCTTACCCCTTTCTTGCCCTCTAGGTTTGTAGTAAAAAAATGGTTTAGGAAGTCTATTATCATACCATCTATATACATGTTCAAAACATCTATTTCTATTTAGATCTATCATTTTTTCACTGAATCAACATGTAATTTTTTCCTGTCTTCATTTCTGAACCGATCCTCTGTGGTGCCCCCATTAGTATTATGAACAAATCTCATTTCTGTAGCCTGAATCCGGCCCATACCACTTTACGTGGGAAACCAGGTTTCAGACCCATACAGCATAGTAGGTACTGCCATGACTCCATTCATCTGTGTCTCTTTCGTAGCTCCTTTTACTTGTAGTGGTTTTCTAATTGTTCCACAGGTTGCCTTGACTTTTATGATCTTTTTATCAATTTCGCTATCGACATTTCGTCATATGTCGCATATGTGGTACTGAAAGAAGGTTACCAGTTCCTGTATTATATTATTTATTACAATTTTGGAGACAACATCTTATTTTCTTTTGAATGATATAATCTTTACAGAAGAAATCTTTCAGTCTGTTGCGGAGTGTGGGCTGATACGAAATTTCCCTGACTGTGAGCGGACTAAGACTCAAACTCGGGAACTTTGCCTTTCGAGGGCAAGTTCTCTCCCTCTGACATAACCTTTGTTGAGAAGTAAACAAACCAAGATTATGAACGGCTCATTGAAGATTATCTTCATTTTCTTGAGTTACTATTTCATCTCTTATAGCAGAGCATTGAAGCGTTTCTCTCTGTTGATCCTAATGCCGCAGGTGATAATTAGTTTTCAAACCTGACTACATTTTCTGTGCCGATGTTGAAAAGAGCTGGAGACTGGCCACACACTTGGATAACTCATTGTATTATTCTTACTTGTTTAGACAAGTTATCTACATATTCGATTGTAATTTTGCCTCTTTGTAATGAATTTTACAGTTGCTAATTATTGATATGAGTGTTTTGCGTATAACGTTGAGATGTTTGTCTGGTCTTGAGTTTTTCTATGTTTTGACTGTGTCCTGTCTTCTTCAGCAAAAGAATTACATCATTCTTACAGTTTGGGGAAGGACTTCTTCTGCGTCACATTTCTCTCATCTTGATATATTTCTACCGAAACATCATAATCGCTCTGTGCATTTCGTTAAATCGTACCTATAACAGCTTCATACAACCCAACTGGCATTGCCTCCGATACTTTTATTAATAGCAGGCGTTTCAGATTCGTCCGTTGAACGGTAGAAACTTTAGGGAGCTATTCGAACTATTACATAGTTTCTTTCTGTTGTTAGGTACTTCGCTAGGGAACAATTATTAAATTTTTTTACTTTTATTCTTCACAATTACAACCCATCATCTGAAAATGTAAAATAGGATATACAAATCACATTTTTTTGGATGGTAATATACCTATACATTAACTGTTTATTTCTGGTACCTAATTTAGTTGCTGCGCCATGTACTATCTTAATTTACAAACTATGATGGCTACTTAATATTCTATTTTTTTGTATGATTTGTTGATACAGTTGTAGACAAAGATATCACTAATTACATCCATTTCTTGAATCAAGTTTCATAACCTACGTATTTTATTTCATGCCCACTGATTTTGCTTCTTTCAAGGTGTGAATTTATTTTTTATCTGAAAAAGTTTGTAATTAGGCACCTGTCGTTTTTATTCAATAGTGATTTTATGGGATGTGTTTTGCTCCATAAGACATAACTTATTCTTAATTTGTTCGCAAGTATGGTCATAAGTGAGATTAGCATCATCAAATTATTTCGTTAGCGACATTTATGAATAATAAGGACTTATTCTGCCATTGTTTGAAGTTAACAAGCAAATAGCTTGTTACACAAATTCGATAATAATATGAAACTATGGTTTAAATATTTACTTTTTATTAATTTTCTAGACTTAGTAGTAACAGCTTGAAAGCTGTTCATCAAAAGTGGTATTTCAAGTTCTCCATTTTCATGCAACTCGTGAACAGCTAAATTCTTGCTAGACAATCTGTACACTGATTCACCATTGTTGGTAAAGTGAAGGTGTATCTGTATCCGATACATTGTAAACATCGTTGTCTGACTGATCAGATGCCAGTGTGAAAGACTTAGGTCGAAGCGTGCGTCCATTAAATGCGAGACAAAGACAGTTTGTTTCTTCTTTTGGCAATCTGTATGGCATTCGGCGTTTCCTGTTGGTGGTGGCGATGGTCTTCACGCATGTCTGAGCTGGTTTATGACGCAGCGTAGTGAGTTGAAATTATGACCTATGGCCATTCCAATGGTGTAAACTAGAATATTTATGTATATGTCGTGGTAGTGTTAGCGCAACTTGGGGTAATATTTTATTCACAATGCTTTCAAGTTTACAGAAGTATCTTCAGCTGTGTCTAGACTCAACTTCGGTTTTTCAGAGAGAGTGAGAGAGAGAGATCTCATCCCATGATCACGGGATAGTATCTGTATTTCAAATGTCCAGCCGTGGTATTAGAGAATGGGACTCGTTACGTTCCTACTCTTTCAACATTGCTCCAATTATTCTTGAATGTATGACGATTTTCTTTTATACCCTCCTGGAAATTGAAATAAGAACACCGTGAATTCATTGTCCCAGGAAGGGGAAACTTTATTGACACATTCCTGGGGTCAGATACATCACATGATCACACTGACAGAACCACAGGGACATAGACACAGGCAACAGAGCATGCACAATGTCGGCACTAGTACAGTGAATATCCACCTTTCGCAGCAATGCAGGCTGCTATTCTCCCATGGAGACGATCGTAGAGATGCTGGATGTAGTCCTGTGGAACGACTTGCCATGCCATTTCCACCTGGCGCCTCAGTTGGACCAGCGTTCGTGCTGGACGTGCAGACCGCGTGAGACGACGCTTCATCCAGTCCCAAACATGCTCAATGGGGGACAGATCCGGAGATCTTGCTGCCCAGGGTAGTTGACTTACACCTTCTAGAGCACGTTGGGTGGCACGGGATACATGCGGATGTGCATTGTCCTGTTGGAACAGCAAGTTCCCTTGCCGGTCTAGGAATGGTAGAACGATAGGTTCGATGACGGTTTGGATGTACCGTGCACTATTCAGTGTCCCCTCGACGATCACCAGTGGTGTACGGCCAGTGTAGGAGATCGCTCCGCACACCATGATGCCGGGTGTTGGCCCTGTGTGCCTCGGTCGTATGCAGTCCTGATTGTGGCGCTCACCTGCACGGCGCCAAACACGCATACGACCATCATTGGCACCAAGGCAGAAGCGACTCTCATCGCTGAAGACGACACGTCTCCATTCGTCCCTCCATTCACGCCTGTCGCGACACCACTGGAGGCGGGCTGCACGATGTTGGGGCGTGAGCGGAAGACGGCCTAACGGTGTGCGGGACCGTAGCCCAGCTTCATGGAGACGGTTGCGAATGGTCCTCGCCGATACCCCAGGAGCAACAGTGTCCCTAATTTGCTGGGAAGTGGCGGTGCGGTCCCCTACGGCACTGCGTAGGATCCTACGGTCTTGGCGTGCATCCGTGCGTCGCTGCGGTCCGGTCCCAGGTCGACGGGCACGTGCACCTTCCGCCGACCACTGGCGACAACATCGATGTACTGTGGAGACCTCACGCCCCACGTGTTGAGCAATTCGGCGGTACGTCCACCCGGCCTCCCGCATGCCCACTATACGCCCTCGCTCAAAGTCCGTCAGCTGCACATACGGTTCACGTCCACACTGTCGCGGCATGCTACCAGTGTTAAAGACTGCGATGGAGCTCCGTATGCCACGGCAAACTGGCTGACACTGACGGCGGCGGTGCACAAATGCTGCGCAGCTAGCGCCATTCGACGGCCAACACCGCGGTTCCTGGTGTGTCCGCTGTGCCGTGCGTGTGATCATTGCTTGTACAGCCCTCTCGCAGTGTCCGGAGCAAGTATGGTGGGTCTGACACACCGGTGTCAATGTGTTCTTTTTTCCATTTCCAGGAGTGTATGATTCTCATGTGCCATGCCACTTTATACCACATTGAACAACACGGGACAAATGTAGTTTTGTTTTTTACCACTCTTATTGAGCTACTTATTAATAATGTAGAATTTCGCTAGTTAATTTTCATCCAACATTCGTTCATCAATTTACATAATTTTTAACTCTTTAGATGTGCTGATATAATTTTACTTGAGAAGGTATTTCATCTGAAAACAAATTATTTCTTGCGTCCTGCCGTCATCGGAATTGTTAGCCAAAATAATAATTGCCATCAGAAAGATTCCGAATTCCTTACAGCCCGTAAGATATGTCTTTGTTCGTGAAACTACAAGAATTCATACTTTTCCAGACTACCTGCCATGCCCGGCGTTGCCAGCTATGTTTAATATCTGCCACGCAAAGTGAATGGCCCTGTTGCCCTGTTCGTAATCATAGCGAATGTAAGCAGCATGGGAAACTGCAATCGCTTTAAACCTAAGGGCATATCTAGATCACAGGGTATCAACAGAATGAGAGGAATGAAAACGTCTTCGTCTGTACCATACTCCGTGATGATGGTGGCCTCTATTACGTTCGATAATAGGTTATTCACGGCCAACTTTTCCCGTTGCAGATATAACAACGGCAAATAATCGCTAAATAAGAGTTTTCAGTTGTTCTTGTTACTTTCTGAGGCTTCCAGTCGTCCCGTGATCTAGTAACATCCGATGGTACGTCTCCAAGAATAGTATTCCCGTTGTAATTTATTCTCGCGACAGAAATTACAATCAGTTTACCGTGATATATTTCGTCTGTTAGAAATTTCATTTTTCATCAGTCTTCTTCATTGTATCGTTTGAATGTAGAAATTTGTAGTAAATCAGTCAAGTACTTTCGAGATGATATATATGGAGTGTGTCAAAAAGAATCATCCGATTTAAAAAACTCATGACTATTTGTTGTTTGAGATATGTGCATGAACAATGTACTGTTGGAAAGAGGAAACTGTCGAGTTTTACATGGTTCCAGTCAGGTAGCAGCAGTGTGTGCCCACTTCAGTTCTGGTAAAAATGACATCGAGCAACAAAAAAGCGTTTTGTGTTCTACGTTTTGCGCTGTGCGGGTCAGTAATAACTGTTCAGCGTGACTTCCTTACTAGGTATGGTATGGATCCTCCTACAGCACACAGCATTAGACCATGGCATGAACAATTCCGATAGACAGATTGTCTTTGTGTAAAGGCCAATCACCCGGCCGTCCCCGAGTGTCTGAAACAGACGTTGAACACATCCGCCATAGTTTTTCTAGGATGCCGTGCATCTCAATGGGGGCTTACTGAACACCTATGACAACGTATGAAAAATACTTTTTTTCCCCTTTCATCAAAAAACAAAATTCATTGTATATGTTTGCTAGTTTCAGAAATATAGACGTGCCAAACTGGATGACTCTTTTTGATGCACTCTTTATTGTGTATACTAAAATATATGTAGCCTATGCCCACCTAAATGTTCATTACGGATCGTGCAGAAAATTGAAGTAAATCAGCTAAAGCTTCTATAGATTTTTAGTACTTACTTTACTTTTTCGTGTCCAGAAACCAGGTCACAGTATTTCAGCCCAATATAGGACAACATCCAAGGCTTCTTTCTTGTCCAGCCGTAACTCGTCGGGGTTGCACCTATAAGGGCAGTTTGGGCAGACGTGCAGATGCTCCATAACAAGCACAGCGCCACAATCACACTTATCATCCATGATTCCAAGACCCCAACTAATCTTATTTGTCTTCACTGGGGCCACCCCTGTCCTTGTTCGGTTCAGTGTCCTCCACGTCTTCCAGTTTGTGCTGAATCCGCTGGGCACTTCCTGTGCAGGTGGGTAATCAGCTGGTGCTTCTTCTATTATCGTGGCTAAGAACCTTTTACGGGATTTAAATTGCCCGGGGTTTACACCCACGGCCAAAAAGGGGATGCCGATCGTCAATAGTTTGTCTAAGCCTCTCTGTGAATGCTTGTGATGCTCTCCGAGAGTTGGGATTCGCAAACACTGCAGCTCTATATAGTTTTGGTATTGAAGTAGGTTTTATGCATCCCGTTGTTAACTGATATGTTTCATTAAGACATATGTCTTGCTTCTTTGCATACGTTGATTTGGACCATACTGGACAAGCATATTCGGCTGTAGAGAAGCGTAAGGCTTGTGCGGTGGATCTTATATGGAAGGTTTAGCACCCCATTTGCTGTTAGCTAGTTTCTCCAGAATATTATTTCTGTCGGTTACCTTTTGTCGCGTCTTTTCGCAGTGGTACCTGTATGTTATAGATCTATCTAGCACCATGCGCAGGTAAGTTGGTTTGCCGGTATGCTCCAGTGTGGTATTATTCCAAGAGACGTTAAGGTTACGATTCTTTTGCCAGGACCAAAGGTGGAAGGCGCTAATCTGTGTCTTGGACAGGTTTGGCTTAACAATGTGGTTTTTATAATACTCTGACATTTCTTTAAAAGCTTTCTCCGGCTTCTGTTCCACATCCTCAAAAGTCTTCCCCTTTGCTGTAATTGCTAGGTCACCCGCATACAGAAAATGTTTTGTATGCTTAGGCATCGGTTGGTCTTTGGTGTGCAGATTATACAGGGAGGGCGCCAAACCGCTTCCTTGGGTCAGACCATTTTTATAGTTCCTCCATCTGTTCTTTTTCCCATTGAGGACAACATAAAATTTTCTATTTTGTAATGGGGACTCGATAATCTTAACAAATTAATAGTCTCCTAGTTCATTACAGAGCTTCTGGGGCAGCAACCTGGGGTTAATTGTATCATATGCAGAGCTAAGGTCGACATGGGCTGGCCTTGTTCTCTTTTTATTTTCGTATCCTTCCTCTATGTGTTCTGTTAAGCACATAATTTGGCTAGTACGTGATTTTACAGGTGTAAAATCAGCTTGTTGAGGAATAAGTATCATCTCAATAGAGTCCGTCATACGATTTAAAATAAGTCTCTCATAAGATTGTAAATATGACTCAGGAAAATTATTGGGCGATGGTTCTGTGGTTAATCAGGTGCCTTTCCGGGTTTCAAGAGTGCCACTATTCTTGCCTTCCTCCACATCTTAGGGATCTCACATGTTTTGCAACATTGATTGAAAAGTCGCAGGATCCAGTTCTTTGTGCCTGGTCCAAAGCGTTTGATCTGTTCCGGGGAGCAAGGAAGGTGCCTCCACGTGTGGATTTTACTTACATGCTACATAGAAGAAAGTAAAATGCCGGCGCTCCCCGGAAACGTTGCCCAATCGGACAGCGGCCAAACCTTCCACCATCGGAAACCAATGCAATCAAAAGCCAAAAATAAAAACAGGTCCTCTTCAGGGCCAACCCTGACGATCGTCAGGCTGAACGTCGAGGGAATCACCAAGAATAAATAGGATGTAATATCGCAACTATGACAATCAGAAAAGTGGGACGTACTGTGCCTGCAGGAAACGCATAGAGATGAAACAGCCAACAGACCCAATATCAAAGGAAAGCGCTTGGCAGTAGAAGCACCTCACAGAAGGTATGGGAGCGCAGTATTTACCAGACCCGGGATACTGCTCTCTTCCACGAGTAAGACAACCACCAACAACATTGAAGTGTTAGCCATAGAGAGTGGATCATTTACAATATGCTCCGTATATAAACCCCCCGGCCAGAACTTACACATTTCAACGCCAGAAAGCTTCAACAACCAAAGGACACACTTCGTTGTGGGCGACTTTAACAGCCACAGCACCACCTGGGGCTACGACGAGACAGACGCCAATGGTCAGCTGCTAGAACAATAGGCTGAGGCAAATAACCTCCCACTTCTCCACAACCCCAAGCTCCCCAGCTCCTTCAACAGCAAAATTTGGATGCGAGGTTACAATCCCGATATTTGCTTCGTCAGCCAGAGCATCTACGACACCTGCTGCAAAAGAGTATATGATGCCATCCCAAAGACACAACATCGACCTATTGGAATCCAAGTCTACTCAACAATCAAAACAACCAAAATACCTTTCCGTAGGAGATTCAACTTTAAAAAGGCTAGGTGGTCAGGATATTCCCAAGCGCTGGATGAGGAATTAGTCTGACCCCAACACCAAATAATTATCTTATCTTTGTTGAGACTTTGCGAAAGGTATCTAGACGCTATACTCCTAGGGGCTACAGACAACACTATATCCCAGGACTCTCAAATGCCTCAAAGGACATCCTGGAGAAGTATCAAGTATTGTTCGCAGAAGACCCATTCAGCAACGAAACCATCACCTGCGGCACAGCTTTAATGTCATCCCTCAGCGAGGCACGCGAGAAGAAGTGGATAGCAACCCTAGAAAGAATGGATATCTCCCACAGGAGCAAAATAGCCTGGAACTGGATGGTGACTCAAGGCTAAGCAAGGCCCCGGCCAACGTAACTCCAAACCAGGTGGCCAACCAACTCCTTCTAAACGGCAAGTTCAGCTCCAAACGTCAGAAAACTAAAATTACACGCCTACTGCCAACGGAAAACACCAACTTCCAGAAACCATTTACCATGAGAGAGTTGAACAATGGCATAAATACCATGAAGAATGGGAAAGCCGCTGGGTTTGATGATATTTGCGTGGAACAGATTAAAAACTTCGGCCTTGGTGCCAGGGGCTGGATACTTGGTCTTTTTAACGTGTGCCGTGAAACCTTTCAAGGCCCGAAACTATGGAGAAAGTCAAAAGTGGTGGCTCTCCTTATACCCGGGAAGGACCCAGAGTCTCCGAAGAGCTAGCGACCCATAACCCTTCTCTGCCACCTGTTTAAGCTCTATGAAAGATTGATCCTCAACAGAATAGAGAAGATCGTTGACTCGAAGCTAATTCCACACTAAGCAGGTTCTAGACCTGGAAAGTCCTGTACCAGTCAAATTCTGGCATTGACGGAACAGATCGAGGATGGGTTTGAGAATAAACTAATCACCAGGCTGGCACTAGTCGACCTAAAGTCAAGATAATCGAATCCCTGCTCCAGAATAGACAGTTCTTCGTAATGCTTGAGGGCAAAAAGAGTCGATGGCGGGATCAGCCCAAGGGAGCGTGTTGGCACCAATCCTAGTCAACATATATACAAATGACCAACCAACTCCAGACAAAACCAAAACTTTTGTATATGCAGACGACCTGGCAATAACAGTTCAAGGCAACAAGTTTGAAGCCATCGAGGAGAAACTAGAAACCACCCTTTCTACAATGTCAACCTACTACAAAAAGAATTCTCTAAAACCCTATCCCTCCAAAACTCAAGTGAGTGCATTCCATTTGAACTCGAGGCAGGCAAAGTACAGGCTCAATGTTACTTGGGATGGGACATTACTAGAACACACAGATACTCCCACCTACCTTAGCGTCGTGCTGGACAGAACATTGACATACAAATATCATTGCGAAAAAACACGCAAAAAGTAGAAGCACGAAATTCCCTAATAAGAAAGCTGTCCAATAGCAAATGGGGTGCCAAACCTACCGTGGTCGGAACTTCAGCCCAAGCTTTGTGCTTCTCAACTGCCGAATATGTCTGCCTGGTATGGTGCAGATCCGCCCACGCAAAAAAGGTAGATATTAGCTTGAATGAAACATGCAGGATAGTGACAGGCTGCATGAAACTAACCCGCATAGAAAATCTTCACAGGGCCGCAGGTTTCAAAAACCCTGACTCACGTAGGAAATTTCATGAACATACCGAGGAGCTAAAACAAACCTTTGATGCCCATCACTCAATATTTGGCCTAGAGTGCTGGCCACAGCAGACTCAAATCCAGACGCCGTTTCCTAAGTGGCGCCTTAGATGAGCCCCCCCATCTACTATCCACTAAGAGAGGACCCACCAAGCGGCGTTTCTGGTGATTGGAAAACCTGGAGAATGCTTAACCGCATCAGAACTGGGGTGGCTCCTGTGAAATCTAATCTGTTCAAATGGGGTTTGTTGGACGAAAATGACGACAAATGCGACTGCGGCACTTGACAGGACATGGAACATCTCCTACAATGCCCTGCCTGCCCCCACAGATGCACCCTAGACGATCTATGGCTGGCTAAAGAAGAAGCATTGGACATTGCCCAATACTGGGCAAACAAATTGTAGTTTCCGGACACGAAAAAGTAAAGTAAGTGATCTGTTCCGTGCACATGTCATCCACCCCAGCTGCTTGGCCGTTTTTCATATTTCTAAGACGCTTGCTGATTTCCTTCATTGTAAAGGGTGTTTAAATCCTGTTAGTTTCTGATTCTAAAGCCCTGTTAATTTTTACTTTCTGTTACTTTGTATTAGTCTTTCCATTCAGGAGCAGTTGGTGAAACACTTGATTAGGTGTTACCACGAAAAACTGTTGGGACCATTTGGGTCTCCGTCACGTTTCTTAATAAGATTTCAGGCTATTTTGCTGCTATGTGTCATATCCATCCTCTCCAGGGTCTCCATCCATCCATTTTGGCGAGCTTCACTCAGCATTTCCATTTAAGCCATACCATATGTTATTGTTTCTTGATCAAAGGGATCCATCCTCGTACTTGGCTAGGAGATGCCTGGAGTCATGTGAGAGAGCTGGGATGTACTGCTGTCGGCAGCCTTGTGGTATATGTTGGCTGGAGATTCTCTGTAACATTCGCACAAATGCCCAGTAGTTCTCTGGGGTTGGGGTGAGGTTTATTATGGCTTTATCCAGCTCCTCTGCGAAAGTTTCCCAATTGGCCTTTTTAAAATTAAATCTCCTGCGAAACGGTACTGTTATGGTCTTAAGTGCTGTATATACTTTATCCTTACTGGCCTATGCAGTGTTTGTCGTATAGGTTGATATACTACTTTAGTACAGCAGTCTTTTATGTTTGATTTGGTAATGCAGTTGTCAGGGTTACATCCGAGTTTCCATATTTTAATTGTGAAGGAGGGGGGAAGTTTTGGATCATGGAGGATACTGAGGTCTCTTCTTTATATCCATTTCTCCAACAGGTGTCCGTTCTCGTCTGTTTCACTACATCCCCAAGTGCTGCTGTAGCAGTTAAAGTCTCCTACAAAGAATTTGGTGTTTTGGTTTGTGAAGATTTTTGGCGTGGTGAAAGCAAAATTTTTTTTCCTGGAGATTTATACACGGATGTTACTGTTAAGTTTCCAATTTCAGCTGTTAGTATTCTGATATCATTGGCTGCAGATTTTCCTTCGGAAGTCACCATCATCTCGGCTCTAACGAATATGGCACTGCCGTATTTAGGATGTGGTGCTTTCACAGCGAGTCGTATTCCATGTATTTCAGGAGTTTTTGCTTTTGCGGCTCTGTGGGTTTCTTGGATGCACAACACATCCCATTTATGAGTCTCGCAGAGTTCCGATAAGATGTCTTGTTTCTTGTTTGTAATTTCCCCAACATTTGTGCTTATAATCGTCAGGATTGGCTCTGAGAAGTGCCTATTTTTAACTTCTTCCAAGGTTTCCGGTGGTGCCAGGATTGGCCGTTATCGTTTACACTACTGGTCATTAAAATTGCTACACCATGAAGCTGAATTGCTACAGACGTGAAATTTAACCGATAGGAAGAAGATGCTGTGATATGCAAATGACTAGCTTTTCAGAGCATTCACATAAGTTTAGCGCTGGTGGCGACACCTACAACGTGCTCACATGAGGAAAGTTTCCAACCGATTTCTCATACACAAACAGCAGTTGACCGGCGTTGCCTGGTGAAACGTTGTTGTGATGCCTCGTGTAACGAGGAGAAATGCGTACCATCACGTTTCCGACTTTGATAAAGATCGGATTGTAGCCTATCGCGATTGCGGTTTATCGTATCGCGACATTGCTGCTCGCGTTGGTCGAGATCCAATGATTGTTAGGAGAATATGGAATCGGGGGGTTGAGGAGGGTAATATGGAACGCCGTGCTGGATCCCAACGGCTCGTATCACTAGCAGTCGAGATGACAGGCTTCTTATCCGCATGGCTGTAACGGATCGTACAGCCACTGAATCTGGGCAGTCATACCTCAGGAAACTTCTCAATTAATTGCTGAAGTTGGCTAGCAGACAGCTGCTCAAGATGATCCTGATCAACACCCGCCTCATCTTGTATAACACAATGGGTTTTTGTTGGATTCTCGCGATTACAGAAACACAGAGCGATAGAAGTGCTAGGACTGAATTTAAAATAAAAGGTGTTCCCAGAGAAATCCAAGACCAAACCCGTACATTTAATGAAATCACAACCCAAAATAACCGGGGTGCTTAACTTTTCAGCAATCAAGAAAGGGGTCGGCCATGAAAAACCTTGTATAGAGACCTCTGCCTTCACCAAACCGAAGATAGGTAACCATTGCCCATCCGCGAGCCCACATCTACCTTCGTAAGGTTTGGGCAAAGTAAAACCACACAAACGTCTAAATTCATGATACCAACGTCTATCAACGACCGACAGAGCGCACCCGGAATCCAAGAGAGCACACAGAGGCTCTTGCCCAATAGCAAGGCATAAATACGGTTCGATTCCCGGCGGGGTCAGGGATTTTCTCTACCTCGTGATGGCTGGGTGTTGTGTGCTGTCCTTAGGTTAGTTAGGTTTAAGTGGTTCTAAGTTCTAGGGGACTGATGACCATAGATGTTAAGTCCCATAGTGCTCAGAGCCATTTGAACCATTTGAACCATAAATACGGTACTGAGCGCCTTTTAGGGTAGGATTACCCTAATTACAATTAACGGGTCAGTTCTTAACGCGCTTTTCCTCCCTGTGGCCTGGCGTCATTGAGAAACACGAGGTTTCCGTTGTACCGGGCACTGAGCTACCAAATGTTCGGAAGAAGCACAACGATAACAACGCCGCTCCCTGGGTTTCTCAACATAACGCTCAGACGAGTTCTGTAGAGTGCGCAAGGGAGTAATATGGGAGACAAGATTATTCTGATCCCGTTGTGATTCTGCAAAAGCTAACCCTTGTGCCGCAGAAATCAGAGCTTTAAACTGCTGGTATTAAGTTGGACGCTCGGCCCACACAAAGGATACCCTATCCTTGTGCCTCATACCGTCAAGTAACATAGCAACTCCCTCCTGTTCCGGAATATCAACGTCCAAGGCTAGCCCAGCTACATTAACTCTTTCAAAATATTGAGCTAAGGTTTCTTCCGCGCCCTGCACCTTCCAGAAATAATCAGACAATAACTGGTAGCACATGCGTGCCGAGAGAAACTCGGTGCGAATACGTCTCCTCAATGCCACCCCAAAGATCCCCCATTTTGCAGATACTCAGCCAAGACGGAAGTTAAACGACCCTTAGTTAACGGGTAAAGCACCGCTAGGATCAAAGAATGTGAAATCTGTAAAGCGTCAGCATGATCTTGCAACTCAACCAGCAGCCAAAGCAGATATTTAAGCTGCTGCAATGAATCAACATCTAAACATTGAATCCTCTGAACTAACAAGGCTAGCGGATGCGGTAAACGGGCAAAATTACTGTAGAAGGAAGCTGTCCCATCTATGACCAAGGAAGCACAACACGACATATCCACTGCTTCTTGACTACTTTCCTCGGACTGATTTTCGGTCAAAGATACTGATAACAAGCGCAGCTGCAATGACTGCAACGACGTAAATAGGTCTTCAACTTGCTTCTTACCCTCACCAGATTGACCCAACGAGAGAAGATCTATAAGAAACTGCCTATAATGCAAAAGGAGTGCCTGAATACGAGCTATCTGTTTCTGAGTGGGTGTCTCTCCCGTAAACAAATCCAGAACCGGCTCTAATTGCTGAAGATTATGTGCTACGCTTGCCAAGGTCTCACCCAATGCCGGAAAATTGTCCGCGACAATGTTGACGGGTAATCCGAGCGCCGCGCGCAATTGCGACGCTAGCTCGGGAACGGTGCCATCTAAAGCTTGGCCGCGAATGCGCAGCTCTCTACGGAGCTGATCGCGTCGCAGATAACCTAGTCCGGGAACTGGTCGGGCACTCATGACAGCAGTCTGAACTGAAAACAAAGTACAATACCAAACAAGGCCAAAATACTTATGATTAAAGCTACTTGCGTGCAGAAACCCCCCAGAGGAAGGATGGTATCTCTGCTACCATTGAGCGGACGATTTGGATGGGATTCGGTTAATGAAAAGGGGACATACAATACAAGGTTTATTTCCCCAAAACAATTAATTAATTGTAATGAATTACACTATGGTTTACAAATTGGGGTGACACAAACAATCAAACTGCTTACAATATGAGGTAATAAAAATGTGAAATGTGAACAGAGAAACTTATTTGTGTGGTTTGAATCACTGCCAAACAAACTTTACAATTTGATACTTTGACAAATAATCGTTGTGAATTAAACTACACACTTTCACCTAATACAGTTAAATTTTCAAATGTGAAGCAGAAATGTATAATTTACAATTAAATTTTCAGTTGAAGTTACTCCCTCCTATACCTTCTTTAAAAGAGTGATAAAATTTTCAACAGGTATCTCAGCTAAAAATGCCCTAAAATCCTTAACACAACACGTACATGAGTAAATATATGTACGGCAAGGCCCAACATTAACAGCGCAAACACATACAAACTTTCGCAAACATGGGCCGTTTGCCGGTCAAAACATGTTACGACTACAGCAGCGGGCAAACTTACATAGGTAATAACACAGGCCACCTTGCAGTCTTGCCAAAATCAGTTTACACGAAGGAGGAAGAAGGGGGGAAGGGGTAAACACAATAAATACCATACGCAAGTGCACTTGCCAAACCTACTACTAAAAATACAGTATAAAAAACCTCTCAATTAATGACAAATCCGGGGTAAGCCCGGCAATATTGCACCTGAGCGCTAGTAGCCAAAATAAGGTTGACTCATACCAAGGTCTGACATCATCATAGGGCTAACTGGCACAACAAATAAATAAGAGTAAAAGAACAAGCAAATGTCAACGCTCAAGAATTTAAATAGGATTAAGTACACACGAGGCTAAAAATAATTGCTAGCACCTTGGACATCGTCTTAGGCTTAACTGACACTACAAATGAAGGTAAAAGGACAGACAAATGACAACGCCCAGCAATTTAAATAAAATAAGTAAGCACAAGGCTAAAAGCAATTGCTAGAAACTCAACAAGCACACATAAAGATATCAGACTGCTGCCACATAACAAACGGAACAGGCGCGCGCGCAGTCCCCAGCAAGCCAGAAAACCAACAACACACACTCCAGCAACCGAGCCAGCCCGACCACAGTAAATTCAACTCAGAATCTGGGCGCGTGAGCACATCGGGTCCACGCAAAACGCACACTGACAAATAATTCCTACCAACAGATACGGCTGCCCTCCGGGCGGGAAAACAGGAGCGACGACCGGGTACACACCAGCAGAAAACTCGACACCTAAACGCCGGCCAAAACGGAATCACGCAGAAAACGTAAACAACAGCTGCAGTAAGGTGAAAGGAACCCCGCCAAGCAGCCCGAACAGAGCAAACACACAGAAAGCCTGCCCTGCAGTCCTTACAACTCCTGGGTGCGGAAACCCAAGCGATACCGTGGCATACTTTTCAAAGGCGGAGAACCTCGATTTTGTTTTGTTTTGGTTTTATGGCGCAAAACTGCTATGGTCATTAGCGCCCGGTCCGGGACTTAAGAAACAGTAAAAAACCGAAAATGGAAACCAGCAGCAATGGGAACAAAAGTCATAAAATTGAGGAAACTAAAAACAGAAGGAAGGCTTAAAAATCCTCTACAGAAAGGGGTTGGTTGTCCCCAAAAAAAGCTTCAGATGACTGACGTCATATCACTGGCACCAATAAACTCGAGAACGCGATCGGCTGAGCGCGTGTCATCTGCTAAAATCGACGATATATCAGGTGACAGCTGTAGACGGGAGCGTAACGGATTAAAATAGGGGCACTCAATTAAAAGGTGTCTTACAGTCCACAGCTGAGAGCAGTGGGGACAGAGTGGGGGAGGATCGCCGCTTAAAAGATGTCGATGGCTAAAAAGACAGTGCTCTATCCGGAGTCTAGTTAAAATTACCTCCTCCCGACGACGCGTTCGGGAGGAAGAGGTCCAAGCACAAGGAAGAGCTTTCACGTCCCGCAATTTATTATTGGGAAGTGTCGACCAATGTGCGTGCCATAAAAGAACAACACGACGACATAAAACGCTCCGTAGATCGGCGAAGGGAATCGATTGAATAGCTGGCCGAAGAAGAGAGACTGCAGCCTTGGCTGTTATATCGGCCGCCTCATTTCCACAGATACCAACGTGTCCCGGGAGCTTGAGGAACGCCTCCGAGACGCCCCCCAGGTGGAACAAGCGCAGACAGTCCTGAATCCGGTGGACCAGAGGGTGCACAGGGTAAAGAACTTGGAGACTGAGGAGAGAGCTGACAGAATCTGAGCAGATAACGTACTGTATCCGCTGATGGCGGTGGATGTAGTGGACAGCCTGGAGAACAGCGTAAAGCTCCGCAGTATAAACCGAACACTGGTCGGGAAGCCGAAATTGATTTGGGGAGAACCTCGAGCGATCGCATGCGGGGATCCATCAGTTGTCCACTACAGCACGTCACCAACACGCCACACCGCCCAACGGCCATATCAACGAGGCCTGCCAACAACGAGACCACACCTCCGTGCCGGGGTGGAAGGCAAAATACCACCAGCTCAGTGCCAATCCAACTGCCGAGCCGAGCGCGCGCGACCCCCCGCGAAAAACACTCCTGAGGACAGCAGCCGCCTCAGCACCTGCGCAGGTCAAACCAGACGGAAACAGAAATACAAGCCGCTATCGATAGTGCCGGATACTCAACGCGCCAGAGAAATGGCGTAGGTGCCGTTGGTTACACGTTTCGGTCACCTCTTGTCCGCATTGACGGTACTTTGAACACTGGACGCTACATTTCAGATGTGTTACGACCCGTGCCTCTACCCTTCATTCGATCCCAGCGAAACCCTACATTTCAGCAGGATACTGCACGACCGTATGTTTCAGGTCCTGTACTGGCCTTTCTGGATACAGAAAATGTTCAACTGCTGCCGTGGCCAGCACATTCTCCAGATCTGTCACCAATTGAAAACGTCTGTTGAATGGGGGCCGAGCAACTGGCTCGTCACAATACGTCAGTCACTACTCTTGATGAACTGTGGTATCGTGTTGAAGCTGCGTGGGCAGCTGTACCTGTACTCGCCATCCAAGCTCTGTTTTAGTCAATGCCCAGGCATATCAAGGTCGTTATTACGGCCATAGGTGGTTGTTCTGGGTACTGATTTCTCAGGATCTATGAACCCAAATTGCGTGAAAATGTAATCACATGTCAGTTCTAGTACAACATATTTGTCCAATGAACACCCGTTTATCATATGCATTTCTTCTTGGTGTAGCAATTTTAATGGCCAGTAGTGTAGATAACGTTTATAGGGGACGCCGGCTTGTTACAGTCTGATGATGTTGCTATGGAATACTCTCGCGGAGGCTACTTCCTTGTCCTCCATAGATTTTTAGTAATGATCTTTCCCCTTCAAATGTTACATTCGTACATGTTTCAAGTCACATTACGGAAATATTATGTAGACAGTGATCTTCTTGTTGTCTTGAAGGTAAACAGTGCAAAATTTCATCAAAATCGGAATAGAATTGTAGATTTGTATGAATTTTGTATGGATTACAAACAAAACAAAAAATGGAGAGAGAGAGGGGGGGAGGGAGAAACGTTCTTTTGAGCACAGGTGTTAGACTTCCAAATTGATGTTGCGCACATTTTTTTTGCATGTGATCTACCTATTCCATACAGGAATCGTGCTAGAGAGTCACAAGGTGTAATTGTAATCTTGCGTTCAATCAAATATTCTGCGAGGTTTCCCACTTCTTTTTCTTTGTACAGAGAAAGCACTATAAACTCCAGAACATTTCAACTAAAAAGTGGTCAGTTAGCGTTAACAGTTATTCTTGGGTCCCAATTCTCACGTGTGAAGTTCAGTTCAAGAAGGAGAAATGTGTGGCTTTCAACCTTGGGATGTCTACAACTTGCTGGTATGAGTCACATATATTTTTAATTTTACTTTACAACACTTTTCAGTAAAGGTGGCAAAACTTTAAAAGTGTCAAGATTTTAAGGTAGACTTTTCTCCTTTTTTTTTTTTGACGAGGTTTCTGGAACAGGCATGTGCGTGATTGTCTCCAAGGGCAGATTATTGTTCTTTCCAAAACCTACGGTCTTTCCGTAGACCGTCAGGAGCTTGTGCAGAGAACTCGCTGCTCGTTTGGTCACTCCCCTCGCATAAATAACGTATTGGGCACGTCAGCGTGGCGCTGTGTACGCACCACCCACAGACGCGGCGTATTGGCCACACTGCCGATAGATGTCCTGCGGAAACCGCACCACAGAATTTGACCGCGAGCGTCATTTCGTATTCCGGTTTTTATGTGCTAATTCCGGGCGGACGTGACCGGCCACGTGTGATGCACGTCGAAGTAAATCGAATATTGCCCTCGCGTGTGAATATTCATGAGGCGACAGCTGGTATGATGAGCCGGCAGCTCGTGCCGCAGCCCGGGCAACGTGCTGCGACGAGAGGCGCGGCCGCAGACTACACTCTGCACTGCTGCGGCTGTCTACACGATCGTCCGCACCAGCACACACAAACCGTTACTGTGAAAGTCAGATAAGGGACAAATAATGATTGCATCGTCACGGTCTTATCATGTTTCCTGTCATCACGTACGAGATTGTGTGAAAGTTGTGTTTCCAACGTTGCTGATTCGACTTTCCGGAACAGTATTTCGGAACTCATGTTTTCCTACTGCCGTACATACAAGGTGGTTCAAAAATGGTTCATACGGCTATGAGCACTATGGGACTTAACATCTGAGGTCATCAGTCCCCTAGACCTTAGAACTACTTAAACCTAACTAACCTAAGGACGACACACACATCCATGCCCGAGGCAGGCTTCGAACCTGCGACGTAGCGGTCGCGCGGTTCCAGACTGAAGTGCCTAGAACCGCTCGGCCACTCCGGCAGGCCATACAAGGTGGCCCAACAGGAACAGTCACTATTCAGGGATCATTTGAAGCAAAAGGCTGGTAAACATGGGTCCCAAAATTCTAACCTATGAGCACTTCATTTTCGATTCTGTGAAACAAACCTCTTCCGCTGCAAGTTCTTCGCTTTCGGTATTTTTGGAGTAGGTGCTATGAACAAAACTGTAAAAAGGTGTCTAGTAAACATGGACTCCAAAATGCTTATCCTAAGAAACATTGAAAATTTGTGGTAAGGTCTTAAATGGGACCAACCTGTTGAGGTCATCGGTCCCTAAGCTTACGCACTACGTAATCTAACTTATACTTAATTACGATAAGGACAACACCCACACCGATGCGCGAGGGAGGACTCGAACCTCCGACGGGGGGAGCCGCGCGGACCGTGACATGACGCCCTGGACCGCGCGGCTACCCCGCGCGGCTTTCGTTAAGAGCTATGAGCACATTTCCAGTAGATGTTTTCCACAGCAACGAATAAGTACAAGTACTGATAGCTCCTAAGCTAAGCAATTTAGAGCCTTGTTTACTGGACGTTTATTTTTCTTGTTTTCTTTCCATACTACAATACTCAAAATATGGATATCAAACAGCTAGCAGCAGTGGACATTCGTTTCACAGCATTGAGGATGTGTTCATAGCTCTTAAGGTATTTTAGAGCCCGTGTTATAATGCTTTTTCGCTTTGAATGTCTTGTTATGTCCCTGCATTTGTCCCAGAGCATCCTATATCAGTCTACACTCCGCAAGATGTCGGTGTAGGAAACGTGTACCAATGCGACTAGCTCTATTTCTTGTTAAAACAGTAACTGGATCTTCGTAGTCCTATGACGAGATATATGTTAGAGAGCCTCGTGGGGTAGCCACGCGGTCTGAGGCACCTTGTCACGAGTCGAGCTGCTTCCCCCGTCGAGTCCTCCCTCGGACATGGGTACGTGTGTTGTCCTTGGTGTAAGTTAGTTTAAGTTAGATTAACTAGTGTGTAAGCTTAGGGGCCGATGATCTCAGTGGTTTGGTCCCATAGGATCTTACCACACATTTCCATTTTCCAGATGTTACAGAAAAGCAATATACACTGAAGTGATATGAGTCATCGGATACCTCCTTACGCCCGACCTACTACATCAACTCGACATCGCATGGAATCAACAAGTCAGTGCAAGTCCCCTGCAGAAATATTGAGCCATGCTGCCGCTACTGCTGTCGATAAGGCTAAAGTGTTGCCGGTACAAGATTTTGTGCACGGACTGATCTCACGATTATATCCCATAAATGTTCCATGGGATTAATGTCAGGTGGTCATCTGGTCGAAACCTCCACAATGTTCTTTAAACCAATCGTGGACAATTCTGGTCCGGTGACATGACGCATTCTAATCCATAAAAATTCCATCGCTGTTTGGAAACAAGTAGCCGAACATAACCATTTCCTCCCAGCGATCAGAAGACACAGTCCATTCCATCTAAACACAGTGCACACCATTATGGGACCACCTTCCACAGTGCCCTGTTGACAACTAAGGTGGTGGTGGCTCTGAGCACTATGGGACTTTACATCTGAGGTCATCAGTCACCTAGAACTTACAACTACTTAAACCTAACTAACCTAAGTACATCACAAACGTCCATGCCTGAGGCAGGATTCGAACCTGCGACCGTAGCGGTCGCGCGGTTCCAGACTGAAGCGCCTAGAATCGCTCGGCCACTCTAGCCGGCGACAACTAAGGTCCATGGCTTCGTGGGGTCTGCGCCACAATCGGGCCGTACCATAAACTCATACCAACTGAAACCGGGGCTCAGCTGACCACGCCGCGATTTTCCAGTCGTCTAGAGCCCAACCGATATGGTCACGAGCCCAGTAGAGGCTCTGTAGGCGATGTAGTGCTGTTAGAAAAGTCCAATCGATCATCTGCGGCCATAGTCCATTAACACCTAACTTAAATACACAGTCCTAAAGGATACGGAATCACCCATGCGTCTAGCTCTAACCACCTATCCGCGCTGAAAGTCTTTTAAGTCCCCTCGCGCTGCCATAATCACGTCGGAAACCTTTTCACACGGATCACCTGAGCACAAACGACGGCTCGGCCAAAGCACTTGTGTACGCGATACAGCCGCCATCTATGTATGTGCATATATCCATGCGGCCGCGGTGGTCTAGCGGTTCAGGCGCTCAGTCCGGAACCGCCCGACTGCTACGGTCGCAGGTTCGAATCCTGCCTCGGGCATGGATGTGTGTGATGTCCTTAGTTTAATTAGGTTTAGGTGGTTCTAAGTTCTAGGGGACTGATGACCACAGATGTTAAGTCCCATACTGCTCAGAACCATTTGAACCATATATCCATGACGTCTGTCACCCTAGTGTGCTGGCTGACTCTTCAGGGAAGATATGCTCCCGAAATATTAGCAGTAAACTACCCCATGATGCGCAACGGCTCTCCAGCAGTGTCTGCCTCTGAATTTTGTTAAGCAACCAGTCGGCGCTATAGCGTCTGCTAAACTAACCAGTAAAGAAATGCGATACCCTTCTCTATATACAGTGTGAGTCACCTAACGTTACCGCTGGATATATTTCGTAAACCACATCAAATACTGACGAACCGATTCCACGGACCGAACGTGAGGAGAGGGGCTAGTGTAATTGTTTAATACAAACCATACAAAAATGCACGGAAGTATGTTTTTTAACACAAACCTACGTTTTTTTTTTAAATGGAACTACGTTAGTTTTGTTAGCACATCTGAACATATAAACAAATACGTAATCAGTGCCATTTGTTGCACTGTAAAATGTTAATTACATCCGGAGATATTGTAACCGAAAGTTGACGCTTGAAACCTCCGACGTTTAGTTGCGAGCCGGCCGCGGTGGTCTCGCGGTTCTAGGCGCTGCAGTCCGGAAACCGCGGGACTGCTACGGTCGCAGGTTCGAATCCTGCCTCGGGCATGGATGTGTGTGATGTCCTTAGGTTAGTTAGGTTTAATTAGTTCTAAGTTCTAGGCGACTGATGACCTCAGAAGTTAAGTCGCATAGTGCTCAGAGCCATTTGAACCATTTTTTTGTTTAGTTGCGTGTTGTAACAAACAAGAGCCACGGTCGGCGAGCAGATGCAACATACATCGCGTTTCTACAGAATGATCTGCCAACGTTGCTCGAAAATGTCCCACTGGAAACGCGTCGACGTATGTGGTATCAGCATAATGGTGCACCTGCACATTCCGCAAATAACACTAGGCTGACCCTTGACAGGATGTTCGACGGGCGTTTCATAGGACGTGGAAGACGCATAAATTGGCCAGCCCGTTCTCCTGATCTTACACCTCTGGACTTCTTTCTGTGGGGAACGTTAAAGGAGAATATCTACCGTGATGTGCCTACAACCCCAGAGGATATGAAACAACGTATTGTGGCAGCCTGCGGCGACATTACACCACATGTACTGCGGCGTGTACGACATTCATTACGCCAGAGATTGCAATTGTGTGCAGCAAATGATGGCCACCACATTGAACATCTATTGGCCTGACATGTCGGGACACACTCTATTCCACTCCGTAATTAAAAACGGAAACCCCGTGTGTACGTGTACCTCACCCCACCATGAGCGTCAGTGAAAAAGACCAATAAAAAGGTGTTAGCATGTGGACGTAATGTGCTGTTCCAGTCTCTTCTGTACCTAAGGTCCATCACCGTTCTCTTTGGATCCCTACGTAATTCGGTGCTCTCCGATACACACGATCTAACAGCGGAGGAGTGGTACTCAAGCGTCAACTTTAGGTTACAATATCTCCGGATGTAATTAACATTTTACAATGCACCAAACGGCACTGTTTACGTATTTGTTTATATGTTCAGATGTGCTAACAAAACTAACGTGGTTCCATTTAAAAAAACGTACGTTTGTGTTAAAAAACATACTTCCGTACATTTTTTTATGGTTTGTATTAACCAATTACACTAGCCCCTCTCCTCTCGTTCGGTCTGTGGAATCGATTCGTCAGTATTTGATGTGGTTTACGAAATATATCCAGCGGTAATGTTAGGTGACTCACGCTGTATTATCTGCTATATCACTCCATACGAGAAACAGTACTCACGTAATGGTCCGAAGTGAGGTTGGTGAACAACCTCCTACACGGGTAAGCTAGGCTTCGTCAGGATTCTTCCGAGGAATCCAGACATAGAATTTGTCTATTCTAAGATACATTTTATGTGGTCGTTACATTTTAAATCATTCACTACGCGTAATCCAAAATATTTTCCAGTGATTGTTGAAACCTGGTAGTCAAGGGAAGGCAGGATTCGTTTACGATTGTGGACGAGGTCGTAATCAGTTACTATTGTTTGCCTTTTACAGTTACACAAAATTTATTTTAAACCAGTAATTTTAGACTCAACAATAAATAAAAAATACCACACGTTGTAACCTCCCAACAGATTATTTCCGTAACTTCTCAATAAAAATAGTGACTTAACCTTCCAAAAAAGCTCTGTCTCATATATAACCTGTCAATAATTAACTGACTGCAAATCCAAACTGGTAAATTTGGACGTCAGCAGTGCTGCTCCACGTCGCTGAAAAGTCATTCTGAATAAAGTGAAGATTCTTACCTCAGTCATGTCGCCGGATAACGTGTATATATCTGCTTCTATAAGAAATTTTTCTGGCACAGCCAAGTGCAATGCTGGCCGCTAGATTCTGTTATGTACAAAAAAAAACTGATTTTTCTTTACGATAATTGGCATGACTATAGATACGAGAAATTAGTAAAAACTTTAAATTCAGATGAATGACTGTCAAAAGTTATCTTTATAAGAAAGATTATTATTGAAAAATTATTTACATATGACTGATATAACAATAGTACAAAATTAGTTGTTGCAAATTACGTATGCTCGCGGCAATAAATAATAATAATTTTTGCTTTTACCTTATACTACACCGCTCAAGCACCCCATCGTTCTCCACGACCGGCCTTGGTAATTCTAAACAGGACACGTGTGCTTTCTGTGAGCTATACGTCTAGACAACTGCTCTCTAAGAGCGACCTGACCGAACCGCCCGACTGCGAGCTACTACTACTACTGCGGCTGCCGACACTGCTCTCTGGCCTGCGATTCTATTTTAGCATAGATATCGCAGGCAGTGCGTGAGCAATCCATCGAAGATACATCTGCTCGAGTGAGCTAGTAATAAATTCCTTACTCATGTACAGTCGTGCTCAAAAGTATCCGAACGACCTGAATTGCATTTCGCCTGATTCGCATGCAAGCCACATAACGCAGCTATCTAGCAGTTCCTCTAATCGCTCCTTGGTACAGTCGTTTGACTATTGAAAATTATGCAACAAGTCACCACTAGAAAACACAGCTCTGTATCGCAATAATTAAAGATGTAAAGTAATACCACGATGCTAGAAATATCAGGGAATACCTTATCACAGATAAGACTGTCCTGAAGGCTTGTAAGCTCACATTTATTGCAATATATGACATACCTGAAATGTTACCAATCTCATTATTACGTCAGATGGGTAATGCACGTAGTAAGTTCGTCGTATTCATGATTTAGTCTTCAAAGTAACATACCGTACTTGTTATTTAACACAAAATGACATTAAAAATTTAAGTTATTCACGAGCAGCTAGTTCAGAATATGTATGAACTTCAAATGACACGACGAACCGTCTCATTCTGCATATGGATTCAAACCCAGGTCATGCAGACGAAGATTCCGTGACTGACGGAAACTAACAGTCATTCCTGACTAGGCATACAGAGAGTGATATATCTCGATTTTAGACTGTATCAGTTAGCAAATATCAACTTTAAATTACATAACGTAAACGGACGCGAATTCCTACCCAGCATCTATTGTCCCTGTTAAAGAACAACGAGAGAAGTTAAATATGGCTTCTTCACAAGTAACTTACTTGAAATGCCGTGAGGTAAAGCTTTGTGTTGGACATGGATTCGAACCCAGAATCTAATCTGATTGTTATCGAAGCACAAACAACTGTGACATATCGGATTTTCTCGGCAGTAGCTAGATGTTTTAACTGAAATGACGAGACGAAACATTAATTTTTTCCTTCCCAGGACTCCAGCCCGGCAACTATCGCTGTTATATTCTAGAGAAAACGAACGTTAAATACGGGTTTGTTACACCAGCAGCAACATGTGAGCATGTTTGAACTAGAAATAATATGAAGAAGAGTTCAGTGCTGACTGGGAATCGAAACCCACACATATCGTTGTTGACTACACACAAACAGCCGTCAGCTACCGAATTTTTCTCCACCAGCTGCACGGAATAACATCCTTGAACTTACAGTGATCTCGCAAATAGTTATATGTCTCACTGGGAGTCAAAAATTTCAGGTATCGTTAGTGTTGACAACGAATGAAAATGCATTAAAAATCAAAATTATTATCCACCAGGAGACAGGTGTTCTCACGCTAGAGCTTGGTAATTCATAGTGAAAACCTTAGTGCCCGGCCAAGATTCGAACCAATTCACGCGCAATATGTGGAGATGTTGAGGAATCTGCAGTTTTGAACAAACAACAAATTGTAGTCGAGCTATATTGTCACGAAGGGATCAAATTCAGTTGCATTCCCGGTTCAGAACCAATTTTATCGGCATACAGAAGCTCAAATAAAAGGTGGAATAAGTGTCCTGTGACCCTACATAGCATTTGTTTCGTCACTATAAATAAATAACTAGTATAAGAAAGGTTACTGCTGATAGAGTTTCTACGTGACGCGACTCCTGACATTATTGTGGATCAACCTAACGTCTACTTGGTAGAGAAGGAATATCATGTTTAATGTGAATTTCAGACCACAATTCCATTATACCATTTTCACTTGCCGTAGCCAGAAGCGAATAGAATCTGTCTCTCCCTATCAAAAATTATCAGCAGAAGGTGGAATCGAACCTAGACCGTCAGTATATGAACCTGTCACCAATCCAACAGACAACCAAATCCTCTTCTCTGTCACTCCTTTTCCTATCATAACACCGATGCGGCACACTCGATGAGAACTCTGACATACAGGCTCCCTGTAGCGGTTTGCAGCATGTTCAGTACAGTCATTAACTTAGTTGACCGAATCGCCATGAACTAGCTGCCTCGGCTATCCATTCGACTCTCTTTTGTAATCACCGAAATAAAATAACGTAACTGCCACCTACACAGATCTGCCAACAGTGTAGGATGCAGAAATTTAAATAATAAGTGTTCCTTTCCATTTGAACTACCTTATTGCGCTATCTATTTGTTGAAACCGTCGTGCAGCGCAAAAGAAAAGCTGTAACTGTCTGCCTCTCAAAATTCTAGATCCGGCCTTACGCACTATCTGACAGCGCTGTGGAATGTGGAAGATCTGGAGGAACTGTTGTCGACTTCTGGAGCTGCTAGCTACTAGCGTAACGGTAAGCGTCGCGCACTGTCGATAAGGCGTCGCGAGTTCTGTTACAGCTGCTGCTACATTTTTTAAAACGCAGTTCCGCTGTCTGCTGAAGTTATCAATTTAATGGAACTTTGAACATAATACCCATCACTTCTCAACCCAAAATAGTCGCATGTGGAAAAACGGCTAACTTCTGCGACATTTAGTTCTTTTCAGGTATAATAGACGACCAGGCAGCAGATGCATCTCGAAGCTTTTGTATTATGTCTGGGGAGAGCGCATCGTGCCAAAATAGAAAAGTATTTCCTACATTAGCTGTCGTCTGGTAGTGGCATTTTATTCTTTTCCAAACCTTGTTTGACAGCTTTAACTCTGGACAAGTTTTCTACATGCCTCCATCCTCCCCTTATAGCCCGTCACTTGTTGCACTCGCCAAAATTTCCTTCATCGGCTAGCTTCTGTAGCTGCAATTATAATGAAATAAATGACTCCTCACTCATTAGACGGGAATGAAAATTCTTCTTGATTGGTACCCCTGACTCTCCGTAGGTGTACGCGTGGAATTTCAGCAGACTGGTGACTTCAGAGTTTCTCTTCTCGGTGAATAGCTATTGCTAATGTATTCCGTTGTCGAACAGTCGTTGTTTTCGTCCATCTCTCAAGTGTTATTTCTGTTTAAGCTTCTCTGAACTTCGAAGCCCCGGCCACCATGACATCCTACCAGGGAACCTTTTTGGTTTTCTAACATAAAGGAAATTAAAGAATAAAATGTCTCCCCAATGGTATGGCAAATGATATGAAAAAAAACTAGTAAAGAGATTAAAAGAAGTGATAAAGTAAAGATTCTCGCAATATAGTGATTCTATGCCAATGTTCTTAATAAAAAACAAGCATAGTTTTCTCTATATTTCGTCGTTCGTATCAGTGTCTGGTGTTCCATCGTTAAATGTATCCAATATTCTTCTTTACTCTTCTCTTTCTCGGATAGGATGTAGTATACAGTCTGGCCCTTTAGCCAATTGACTGCACATCGTTTTGTATTGGGATAGGGAGCTTCGTCAGGGTTGAGTAGGCGTGTCGGTGATGTTCGCATTATGCTTGCGAGTTTCTGTGTGCAGAGGGACCATATGTCCTGTACAGCGTCGCAAGTAAATCTATGCTCGTCTGTGTCGACTAAGTGACATCTGATACAATTCGGTGTTTCAGCCAGGTGAATCTTGTGTAACCTCGAATTGGTCGGGAATTTCCTACTGACTGCCATGTACCAAGTTGAGCGCACTGTAGATGAAATTGTGGCGTAAATTGCTTTGACTTTGTGTCGGTCTGCCTCTGGAATTCGTCTTTGTATGTAGCTAAGTTCTAGGATGAAATACCTTAAGTGACAGAGCGAGTTCAGAATGTGTTTTACATCTACAGGTGGGTCCAGATTGAGAGGCACTATTTCATTCAAAATGTGAGCCGTCAGTATGTTAGGTGATCTGTGCCACTGTTTGTATGTTTGACTAAGATACAAGGCTTTTCCTTTTGCTTGACATCTGTCAAATTGAGGCCTCCATTCCAAACTGGGAGGGTGAGGGTTTCATACTGTACTTTAAATATCTGACCCCTGGTAACAAAGTGGCCAAGCACTGCTAACATTTGTTGTGCCATAGTCTTTGGTAATGGCAGTACTTGGGCAACGTAATTTACTTTGGAAATTATGTAGGTATTAACTAAAGACACTCATTGAATGGCATTTAGAGTTCGCAGACTATGTTGCCGTATGCCAGCGCGCATTTTTGCCAGCAGTTTTCTACAGTTCAAGGCAGCCGTGCGGCGGATATTGCGTGTGTATTCAATCCCGAGGCAGGTGATCGTTTCCAAGCTTCTAATTCTCTCAGCAGCACCGAGTTCTAATCCGCGTCCAATGTGCATTAAGCCTGACTTGTGACGGTTGAGTTTTGCCCCCGACGCAGCTTCATACGTTGTTACAATGTGGAAAGCTTTCTCTAAGCCCTCGTCTTTCGTTACTACAAAACTGACATCATCTGCGTATGCCTGGCAAATAATCTTCTGACCATGAATGAGCAGTCCTGGAAGGTCTTGCGTCAGGGAGTAAAAGAATGGCTCCAGTGCTATGGCAAACAATGCCATCGACATTGGGCAGCCCTGTCGTACCGAACTTGCGATACTTATCGGCCTGCTTAAGCGTCCATTTACATTGATTTTCGACATACCATTCATCAGGAGGGTTTTAACAGTATCAGTGATTTCCTGAGGAAAATGCATGGCGTCCATGGTTCGTACAAGATAGGAGTGGTTCACCCTGTCAAAGGCCTTTTCAAAGTCGAGGGACACGACAGCACTTGGGATGTCACAGGCTTCGAAAATCGCTATCAGATCTCTATATGCAGTTAAAGTGTGAAAAATATTACTATTTGTTCCGACACACTTTTGGTAGTCGCCGGTAACGCTGGTAATGACCGAATTTAATCGTTGCATAATGACACGTGCGAAAATTTTATAGTCAGTGTTAAGTAATGTTAATGGCCGGAGATTCTCAACAGTTTTGCCTCCTGGAGTTTTTGGAACTAGCACCACTATCCCTTTACCAAAATCTTTCAGGCTGTCATTTCGAATGTTCATAATGTCATTACAGACCAGAGTCAACTTACTAGTTAACTGTTGCCGAAACTTACGATAAAACTTGGCGGGTAATCCGTCAGGACCAGGCAATTTATTTATTGGGCTTCGGAGAATGGCGTCTGTTACTTCATCCTCGATTATGTCTGAGGCGAGTTCGTCCGCTTGTTCCGGACCAAGTCTCGCCCACGCCCTTTCCGTAAGGACTGCCTGCGCTGCCATATTTATTGGTTTTTCAACTAGTAACGCCGTAAAATGTTTATAAATTTCTTCTTGAATATCTGTTTGTGTATTGAGAAGGCGACCGTCTGCAGTTTTTAGCGCCGTCAGTATTTTCCTGTTTCTTCTTTTTTGCTCTTGTATAACGTGGTACATGGATGTTGTCTCCTCCCGCACTGCATTTTGCAGACGTTTTATCACTTTATAGCCTTCAGATTGTTTTCGCGTCAGTGTTAGGAGTGTCGCCTTGATTCTTTTAATCTGCATGTGATGGTCCACTACTGTATTATCGTCTTTATAAAGGTCGCGTAGCCACTGAAAATAGAATTCTGTTTTGGTCCTCTGCCAGGCGCATTTCTAGCGAGAGTAACATTTCATCGCTTTTATTAGAGCTGGGGTTGCACATTTTATCCACCACCGGAAAGCCGAATTGTACAGTGGAAATTTCCTTTCACAATCTGCCCATGTGTGTTGGAAGACGGCGTGGCACCCTGGATCTGATAAATGGGTAACATTCAGTTTCCACGGGCCTCTTGCTCTATACATACCCTGTTTTTCCATATTTATGGTACAAATATATGCAACATGGTCAGAGAATATAAGTGGACATCTCTCCACTTGCAAAATGTTGTGCCGTAAATTGGAAGTTGCATAAATTCTGTCAATGTGGCTGGCAGAATGGCTGGTGACGTGAGTAAAACCGGGCGTGTCGCCGTGTTTAAGTTCCCACGTATCGAGTTGGTTTAAGTCTCTAACAATCTCGAAGTTCTATGGAAGTGTTAAAATTTGGCGTTTGGTCTTTTGGTTTTAGTACACAGTTGAAATCACCTGCAAATATTACTTGGCCTGTGCGGGATGTAAAAAGTGGCACGATCTCCTCCTTAAAAAACTCCGATCTCTGACGCTTTTTTCCCGTTCCAGAAGGAGCGTAAACATTTATGAATCTGGTGTTGTGGATCGTCCCCGCGATACCTCTGCTGTTTGACAGTCTGTCGACATTGGCTACAGTGATGCCTTCTTTGGTCAGAAGTGCGGTTCCGAGTTCACTGCCATGTCCCGGATTGATTAACGCATTGTTAACCTGTGATACGTTCCAGATCAATATCGGCGACCTCTTGCAACAGCGCAATGTCGATATCAGCTGCATATAAGTAGTCCGTAAGATTCTTTAGGTTTGACGTGCTGCTGATCTTTCTGATGTTGTCCTTGGCAACACGGTATGCCTGTAAAGGTGGCATGATGGCAGAGGTATGCGTGGCGTTGAGCCGCTCCCTTAGTGATGACGGAGGGGCATCAATTAAAAGAAGTCGGGGTCGGCATCCAACGCCTTAACAGCAGTTTCAGTCTTCCGTTGCCCTTGCGATTCCGTTTCCCAGACTTCTGACACTGTTTCTCGGTGTTGTCCCTGTACTTCGGTCATATCGTTGTCGTGAGAGCATTCTTCGACGTCGTCCGCCCAGTTACGCGGATGGTGAGCTTCACGCGGATCTGCACTGCTATCTGGCAGGTGACCACCTGTACCTTCTGTATCTACTGACATCATCTTCGTCTGTGATGGGGAGGGTCTGTTGTCGGAGTCAGCCTCTGAGTCGTCAGTACGGGAATTTTGGACGTCTGGGGAGTTGCAGTGGAAACCTGGGACGTCACCTCGATCAGCTTCTGACGCACCTGATTGGCCTTCTCGCGCAGCGGTTGCGCTTTTGTGTCAGCACCCTGTTGCGCGATTCTTCGTTTCTTCTGCTTTTTCGGGGAAGGGCACTTGGAGTTGTGAGCAGTGTTCTCTTGAGTGGCACAGTCTTCGTCCATGGGGAAAACTTCCGCCGCTTGCGGCTGTCCGGAGACAACCCTGACCTCGCTGCCACCCTGCGTCTCCTTATTTCCCTCCTTAACTTCCTGTAAGGAAGCTCCGCGGGTTTCCGGTACATTACTCGTCTCCATTGGTATGTTCTGCTCTTTGTGGTCAGTGTATGCATCTAGGGTGAAATCGACGCTGAGCTCTGGAGCGGTGTTTACACGGGCGGCGGATACGTAAGTGATCGGCAACGTAGAACTTGGGCCAGGCTGCTCACGCTCGCCAGTCTGTATCTGCTGCACGCGCCTTTGAATACACTGTGCACGGACGTGTGCTGTAGATCCACATCCTGAGCATGTCCGTAGTTGCCCGTCATAAATTACTATGGCCCTGTATCCACTTATAATGATGTAAGATGGAATATGCTTCAGCAACTAGATTTTCACTTGCCGCACACCGTTTAATACTGGGAATATATGTTGACCTGACCATTTCTCAGCACCGTTGCTTACTACCGAACCATATTCCCGTAGTTTCGCGTTAATCTGCTCGGCAGTTACTTCGAAAGGCAATTAAAATATTCTAATGGCTCGCAACCCCAGGCCTGCCTGCGTTATTTGTACGTCGCCAACGTTTCCGTCTGAATGTTTGAACTTAAGGGATCCACCACAAGACTCAACAATTTGCTCGCATCTTTCAGGCGTCACCAATTTCAAGTAGACGGTACTACTAACGATCGATAAGTGTATGTCAATTAAATCATCAAGCGTTAATTTCATAACATCTCGAACAAATAATTCTACCTCAAAGGATTTTGGTCTAGCAAATTTCGGGTCGAATGTCAATTTAAGGATGGCTTTCCGTTCTGGTTGATTCATGATTGCGTTCGAGTATTCATTACTGAAGTTAGAGTTAACGCTGTTAGCGCGTACTCACCATGCACAGCGACCACCGCCGGCAGCGACGAAGTAAACACGACCAGCCGCTCCGTACGTCCGCACCGCACGGCTGCCCGCGAGGTAATGTGCAGCTAGCAGCTCCAGAAGTCGACAACAGTTCCTCCAGATCTTCCGCATTCCACAGTGCTGTGAGATAATGCGTAAGGCCGGATCTAGAATTCTGAGAGGCAGACAGTTACAGCTTTCCTTTTGCGCTGCACGACGGTTTCAACGAACAGATAGCGCAGTAGAGTAGTACAAATGGAAAGGAACACTTCCTATTTAATTATCTGCATCCTACACTGTTGGCAGTTCGGTGTAGGTGGCAGTTACGTTATTTTATTTCGGTGATTACAAAAGAGAGTCGAATGGATAGCCGAGGCAGCTAGTTCATGGCGATTCGGTCAACTAAGTAAATGACTGTACTGAACAAGCTGCAAACCACTACAGGGAGCCTGTGTGTCAGAGTTCTCATTGAGTGTGCAGCACCGGTGTTATGAAAGGAAAATGAGTTACAGAGAAGAGGATTTGGTGGTCTGTTGGATTGGTGACAGGTTCATATACTGAAGGTCTAGGTTTGAAACAACCTTCTGCCGATAATTTTTGATAGGGAGAGACAGATTCTATTCCCTTCTGGCTACGTCAAATGAAGAAGGTATAATGGAATTGTGGTCTGAAATTCACATTAAACATGATATTCCTTCTCTTCCAAGTAGACGTTAGGTTGATCCACAATAATGTCAGGAGTCGCGTCACGTAGAAACTCTATCAGCAGTAACCTTTCTTATACTAGTTATTTATTTCTAGTGACGAAACAAATGCTATGTAGGGTCACAGGACACTTATTCCATCTTTTATTTGAGCTTCTGTATGCCGGTAAAATTGGTTCTGAACTGGGAATGCAACTGAGACCGCCCTTACGAGGAATTTGATCCCTTCGTGACAATACAGCTCGACTACAATTTGTTGTTTGTTCAAAACTGCAGATTCCTCAACATCTCCACATATTGCGCGTGAATGGGTTCGAATCTTGGCCGGACCCTAAGGTTTTCATTATGAATTATCAAGCTCTAGCATGAGAACGCCTATCTGCTGGTGGATAATAATTTTGATTGTTAATGCATTTTCATTCGTTGTCAACACTAACGATACCTGAAATTTTTGACTCCCAGTGAGACATATAACTATTTGCGAGATCACTGTAAGTTCAAGGATGTTATTCCGAGCTGCTGGTGGAGAAAAATTCGGTAGCTGACGTCTGTTTGTGTGTAGTCAACAACGATATGTGTGGGGTTCGATTCCCAGTCAGCACTGAACTCTTCGTCATATTATTTCAAGTTCAAACATACTCACATGTCGCTACTGGCGTAACAAACCCGTATTTAACGTTCGTTTTCTCTAGAATATAACAGCGATAGGTGCCGGGCTGGAGTCCTGGGAAGGAAAAAATTAATGTTTCGTCTCGTGATTTCAGTTAAAACATCTAGCTACTGCCGAGAAAATCTGATATGTCACAGTTGTTTGTGCTTCGATAACAATCAGATTAGATTCTGGGTTCGAATTCATGTCCAACACAAAGCTTTACCTCACGGCATTTCAAGTAAGTTACTTGTGAAGAAGCAATATTTAACTTCTCTCGTAGTTCTTTAACAGGGACAATAGATGCTGGGCAGGAATTCGCGTCCGTTAAAAATGTTTACGTTATGTAATTTAAAGTTGATATTTGCTAACTGATACTGTCTAAAATCGAGGTATGTCCCTCTCTGTATGCCTAGTCAGGAATGACTGTTAGTTTCCGTCAGTCACGGAATCTTCGTCTGCATGACCTGGGTTTGAATCCATATGCAGAACGAGACGGTTCGTCGTGTCATTTGAAGTTTACATATTCTCAACTAGCTGCTCGTGAATAACTTAAATTTTTAATGTCATTTTGTGTTAAATAACAAGTACGGTATGTTACGTTGAAGACTAAATCATGAATACAACGAACTTACTACGTGCATTACCCATCTGAAGTAATAATGAGAGTGGTAACATTTCAGGTGCGTTATTTATTGCAATAAATGTGAGCTTACAAGCCTTCAGGACAGTCTTATTTGTGATAGGGTGTTCCCTTATATTTCTAGTATCGTGGTATTACTTTACATCTTTAATTATTGCGATACAGAGCAGTGTTTTCTAGTGGTGACTTGTTGGAACAATTTTCAATAGTCAAACGACTGTACCAAGGAGCGATGGCCGGCCGAAGTGGCCGTGCGGTTAAAGGCGCTGCAGTCTAGAACCGCAAGACCGCTACGGTCGCAGATTCGAATCCTGCTTCGGGCATGGATGTTTGTGATGTCGTTAGGTTAGTTAGGTTTAACTAGTTCTAAGTTCTAGGGGACTAATGACCTCAGCAGTTGAGTCCCATAGTGCTCAGAGCCATTTGAACCAAGGAGCGATTAGAGGACCTGCTAGACAGCTGCGTTATGTGGGTTGCATGCGAATCAGGCGAAATGCAATTCAGGTAGTTCGGATACTTTTGAGCATGACTGTACCTCTTACAACGTTATACTGAAGGAATAAACAACTGTGTAAATAACATTGTTTTCAGTGCGTTACAATTTAACAAATCACCATAAAATACAGATACAGATAATGTCAACAAAAGAAAAAACACTGTGATCATGGCTGAAGGCCTTACACTCCAAGAAAGGCAATAAATTAAGAATGTTTAAGAACTCGCTGCAATTGCAACTTACAGTTATTGAAATATTACAAAGTAAGTGGCCACAGACACAGCAGAAGGTATCAGGCGCCAGGAATAGCAGTAAATAAGGTTTTAAACCTTACTGCTAAAATACAAATATTGAATTGTTTTTTCAAAACAAGTGACCACAATCACGGCTGACGGCCTTACTCACCAGAAAGGGTAATCATATGAAATATTTAGAAACCTGCTGTAAAACAGCAAATACAAGCAAAGGTTAATTAAAAGAAACAAGCAACTGACCACCAAACGGGATGATGGAAACATTGTAACACAACCCTTACACTGTTAGATTTATTCCAGTCATTACAAAATATATCAATAAATAATACAATAATAAAACACAAGGACTAGTCCCAGACAGTGCTCCAGGAATAGACCTCTGAGAAGGTCTGGCAACAAACTCTTTCGCAAGCGATGAAATAGGCAGCCAAGAGTTGCATTCACTTCACAAGATGGTAACTCAGACTAGTGGCAGTCTAACGAATGACTAATGGTAATCTTGGTAATCTTGCTGTAGCTACGTGACGTCCAATAAACCAAATGTAAGAATGGAACAACACACCAAAGCCGGAACCGGTAGACTGCACTGCGCCTTCAGAGTACTGTGCTTAGAGCGCCCGGAACGAGAAAGGAATCACTACCACCAGAGTAGAAGAATCACAAACGGCCTACAATCAAGACAGTTGTCAAAACTACACGCCCTACCAGAAAGCAGCGGCAACGTGAGGAAACGTATACTGCCAATTACATAAGCTAACCCCTAGGGCAGGTAACTGGGGCGTCAGCGGCCACCAAGCAGGAAAAATACCGCTGGTTGAACTTAACAAATTGTAACAAGCTGAACGCAGTAAAGTAGTAAGGAGTTGAGGAGAGTTAATCAGATCCGCTTTCCTCAAGCACTCCACTTGCTGCTCTTTGCCTCGACGACACTACGAGCAGCAACACAAACCCAGGTCACTGGAGAATCGCGAGATGCCACAATCGTGGAGATTTCTCTACTTGGATTGAAATGCTCTCATCTTAAAACCCGCAGCTTCTGGTTTACGACGAGGTCGTGCACCCTCGTGACCACAGCCCTTCCATCCAGCAGTCCATTCGCACCGCCAGCCATCCCGGCGTGTTCTCACACTGCGCGGACCTGGCTCCTCCTGAGCCCCCAACCGAACTCCACACTCACACGACACGGAAAAACAGCGACGTCGCCACAAAGATAAGCCAATAGTTACTACATATCGATAACCGCCGCTGCTGCCACTAGTGCACAGGCAACGTTTGCGAAACGAGTGGTGCCAATCAAGACGAGAAGAAGACAATCAACTGCAACCATGCCAACTAAAGGATACGCTTGGCCTCGAACAGCCGGCGGAAACCTACAAACAGCACCAACTCAAGCTGCTGCATGGCTCAATTGTAATCAAACCATGATGTTTCCATTCCCCTATTTAGACCTACATGCAACATTCTACATTTGTTTGTATTCAGGGGTAACTGCCTATCCCTTCACTAAGCGACGAACCTTTATGCTAGTATTTGTTTCAATTTTCTAGCGTTGTAACCTCTCCATGTACAATTTCATCAGCTGGAAACAAACTAATTGGTTTCCAATGTTGTGCAGTATGTCGTTTATGTGGATTGTGAACAGCAGTAGTCATACAACACTCCTCTGGGGCACACTGGAAGCTAATTTTACTTTTGAATCTTCCTAACAGTTAATAACGACTCAATAAAGTTTCTCTTTGCTAAAAACGGATTCAATGGCTGACAGAGCGGAAGTCTAACGAATACTATCTAAAAATAAAGGAACACAGCACAGACTTTGGTGCCGGTGTCTACTGCCACCTGGATTTTGTTTGAGGAAGCCGTGTTGAGTACCATAGACAAATTTTCAGGCCTCGAGCTTTCCTTGAAGGGTTCCCTGTTCTCTCCTGTACTGACGCACAGTCTACCCAGTGCGAATCTGTCAATTTTCGTTTATCCCGTGCTTGACTCCTTAAATAATGCCCTAGGTCATCTGAGATCAAGCGGTGCGTGATACTTTAGAAGAATTTTTTCGTCCTTCTTCACCGAAGGCATGGAGAAATTTGTACCATGTTGAGACAGTTACCTGAGCAATGAGGATAATATTTGTTGGCTCTCTAGATACCTCGTTAGTGTGCTTCTGACAACTAGCGTCGTATCCCAATAAACTTCTTTAATATTTGAAAATCACGGTACGTTTGTTCTGACTACGTCTTATTAGATACAGAGCAATTGTTTTTGCCTCCACAGCAATAGTTTGAAAAGTTTGTAAGGAATTTGCAGGGTAGGTTGTGTTCAGAAATAGCTGTTAAGAAAAAAAATCGGTAAGTTGCGCCTTTTCAGAGTTAATTAACATTGAAGTTAGCCAATGAGGATGTTGCGCGGTCAAATTCAAGCCGCCCGCCGGAGGCGACGTTGCCGAACGTGTTCTTCGTTTGGTTTCGTAAAACCAGTAAGAGTGCAACACAAATATAGGACATGGGATGGTAGTAAGGATTTCACCGGTACAGTCATTTGCGATATCGTCTATATTATGAGAACAGCTGACTCCCACTGTATCTGGTGCGCCACTTCAATTTGCCCCCGCAATGGCCTGATTGGTTAACTTTAATAGTAATTAACTCGGAAACGGTGTAGCGTGTTGAACATTTTTCTTAGCAATTATTTCTCAACACAAACTACGCTGCAACATCCTGACAAACTATTCAGGCTATTTCTGGCCACCCTGTATGTTACTACCATTGTCTCCAGAGCATGTAACTAGGACAGAGTAGTTGTAATTTCTAGAAGATATACTTGTCTGGAATCATATCATAACATTGCAACGTGTAGCGCATTAAATTTGGAAGTATCGCATTAGGAAGCTAATGATAAGACCCTAATCTGTTAGAACAACTGGAGATATACCTCCACAAAATCAAAAATCTAGAACCTATGTTAACTGAACAAACTGGTTTCGCAAGCCACAGTTATTCCTGTAATTTTAAAGACCTGTTCTAAAGTTATTTCCGGCATATGACAATTGTTTAATAATTATATCTTTAGTACTACGTATAAATTCATGTTTGACCACACCATGTACAAAAACATCTCTGAAGTAATATACAAACATGTGTATACAAATGTGCATCTTGAAAGAGGTAACATGTATGAAAACTAAGGAGAGAAGAATGTTTGTTTCTGCTAAAACATTAAAACCGAGTTTCTTGAATTATGTGGCAAGTTTACACTGTTCATATTTTCCATTATTTCGCACATATTTTCCGCGTTTGACGTACGAAATTCATAACGTAATGAGGTGAAATATGTATTAAGACAAATTACACCTGATGATGGACCCACAAGGTCTTAAATTCATCGTGCACTTAATACAACACGAAAAGTTGTGACTGAAGGCGTTTCTTTAATTCATACCTCCAGTGAAGGTAATTGTGTTAACGCTGAGATCTGGAGCGAAGTCGATGTTCTAACTCATCTCAAAGGTATTCCGTGCCAATCCTTTCCAGGAATGTTATTATTCATAAAACATTGTCTCACAGACGTTGGTTTCTGACGTGGTGTACAGCCATACTCTTACTAACAATCAACGTGTTTCGAATAGTTTCTCTACTGCACGTTGTACACAGTGCTGTAAAATCTATTCATATCCTTTCGCATTAAGCATTTCCTTAAAGGCAAAAAGGGCCCCACTCCTTACCACGAAAAACACCCCAATACCGTATTTCCAACTCCTCCGCAGTTCGCTGTTTGGCACTACACATCATGGTAGACATTTGTCACACCGAAACCCTGCCATGTGACTGTCACAGGGTATTGCGTGAATCGTCACTTCAAGATATTTCCAGACATTCCACTGTCGAGTGGTGTCGCCCTTCACACCACATCAAGCGTAGCTTATCATCGACTACAGAAATGAGTGGCTTACGAGGAACTGTTCGGCCCTTGCGCCCCATTCGTTTCCACTTCCTACGCGCAGTCATTCTGTTAGCTGGACTAGAGTTGGTACTTTCGAACTACTTAAAAAAAAAGGTTCAAATGGCTCTGAGCACTATGGGACTTAACATCTGAGGTCATCAGTCCCCTAGAACTTAGAACTACTTAAACCTAACTAACCTAAGGACATCACACACATCCATGCCCGAGACAGGATTCGAATCTGCGACCGTAGCGGTCGCGCGTTTCCTGACTGTTGCGCCTAGAACCGCTCGGCCACTCAGGCCGGCTGGAAGTCCTTCCTCTGGCTTCACAAAAGTTTTTACAAGCGCCATCGACGGACCCTGTCCGACAGTACAGTTAGCACCGTTGACTTGGGCACCTCCAGAAGGTTGAAATATCCCTAACGTATTTGTTACTTAGGTGACATCCAATGACTAATCGACGTTAGAAGTTGACGAGCTCTCCAAGCGACCCATTCTGCTGTTACTGCTTCCCTACTAATGACGTAATTATCTTCATATCCATGTATAATGACGGGTGTGCCTCTTGTGACGTCTAGTGGTCGATTCCGCATTACAATGTGGTGTCCACATATTTTTGGTCAGACTGTGTAGTTGATGCCTTCGCGGTATGGGATGCTACCATGTACTTCAGCGACCGCCCTTGATACACAAAGAACGGCTAAAACTGATTGACAAGTGCTTGATTGCTCTATCTGAGGACTCAAAATTGCCGGATAATCACTATTCGAAGCTAGGTTATTGTAGTTGGAATAAAGGCGATAAGCGATCGAAAGGGACGCTATACGATTATCAAAAGTCCACGACAGGCAAAGAAGACAAAACAGAACTAAAATCAAGTCATACGATTTATTACATGAGAATAAAACAGAGTGGAAAGTCAGGGCTATATTTTGGCATAAACAAAGAAATTAAAGGAAGGTTCAGATATGAAAGTAGCCTCAGACGGAATAATAAGGAAGGAGAGGCATACAGCAATCAGTAGCTGTAAATACCCATCATCAGTGCATTTGAATTAAAATCCAAGAAACTCGCGGCACTACGGGCCACCGTATGGCCTACTGGTGTATTGCATCAAATGGTGGCATGTACTAAATCTACATCTACGTCTACATCTACATCTACTACTGCGAGTTTGTTGGATTGTAACTCAACTTCACTGAAGATGGCTATTTATATCCGAAATTTAGGCATGCAAGAGTAATAAAAAAGAATTGCATTGCGACTGAATGCCGTGTGCCTCTCCTTCCTTATAGTCTACGGTCGCTGCGCTCAACAATTCCTTATGGAAGCAAAGTTGGTTAAGAATAATAACGTTTCGAAAATAAACAAAATAATTACCATACTGATGTTTCAGATTTGTGGATCAAAGTTCTCATCAGTTCAAGAAATAATGGCAGAAAAGTCACATTTTCCTTGCCATCGTCCAGCGTTGTACTTCGCACTGTGAAAATGGACTTGCGTCTTTTTAGACGGATTTGTTTTAAGATTCACCAATTTCTTTCTCTTTCACTTATTCAACCTAATATGGTTTCGTATCAGGCACCAAATCCTCATGTACGCGGTTTAGCCAAAATTGAACATTGTTCACAGAAAAAGATAGATTGTTGGAAATTACTCTGAGAGAAAGAACAGATCAGGGAACAAACATAATTGAGAGAAAAAATCATGGCTGTAACGGAAATAACATTGAGATTGACGTGACATTTTGTAAGTAGGCTGTTTATGTTTTCTTATTGGCAACGTTACGTAGCGCTCTGTATAAAAATCACTGGCTGTGCTGTGTGCAGTCTGTGGCTAGTTTGCATTGTTGTCTGCCATTGTACTGTTGGGCAGTTGGCTGTTAACAGCGCGTCGCGTTGCGCAGTTGGAGGTGAGCCGCCAGCAGTGGTGGATGTGAGGAGAGAGATGGCGGAGTTTTGAAATTTGTAATACTCGATATCATGAACTGCTATATTCATTATGACTTTTGAACACTATTGAGGTAAATACATTGTTTGTTCTCTATCAAAATCTTTCATTTGCTAACTATGCCTATCAGTAGTTAGTGCCTTCCGTAGTTTGAATCTTTTATTTAGCTGGCAGTAGTGGCGCTCGCTGTAATGCAGTAGTTCGAGTAACGAAGATTTTTGGTGAGGTAAGTGATTTGTGAAAGGTATAGGTTAATGTTAGTCAGGGCCTTTCTTTTGTAGGGATTTCTGAAAGTCAGACTGCGTTGCGCTAAAAATATTGTGTGTCATTTTAAGCTCAGTCCTGTACAATTTACGTTTCAATACGTTTCAAATTATTCAAGGGTTTGGATGGCAGATGGACAAAGAAAATTGGGTTCCATAGGACAGATAAGACCGAGACGTTGATATGTATAAGATGGATAAATGACGACAGATAAGCATAGGTGCGTAATAACTGAAAACTGCTATGAACGGGAGAGTTTAGAGGTACTTCAGCCCATAACGTATGTCGATGTTATTCACATACTGTCTTGGTGTAGACCCACCGTTTTTACAACTGTGTGGAATTAGCAGTGGAAGGAGAAAGGATTAACCAGACGCTGCGAACATTGGCGGAAACCAGCAGTAAGGTATTACCTGTCCACTTACTCATTATTAATACTATGCAGTGTTGTGACTGGAATAAGGTTGATGGACTAACAGCAAAGGACTTTTAAGAGCTGTTGAACGGAATGGACAGTGTCTTGAAAGGAGGGTATAAGATGAACATCAACAAAAGCAAAACGAGGATAATGGAATGTAATCGAATTAAGTCGGGTGATGCTGCGGGAATTAGATTAGGAAATGAGACACTTAAAGTAGTAAAGGAGTTTTGCTGTTTGGGGAGCAAAATAACTGATGATGTTCGAAGTAGAGAGGATATAAAATGTAGACGCAATGGCAAGGAAAGCGTTTCTGAAGAAGAGAAATTTGTTAACATCGAGTATAGATTTGTCAGAAAGTCGTTTCTAAAAGTATTTGTATGGAGTGTAGCCATGTATGGAAGTGAAACATGGACGTTAAATAGTTTAGACAAGAAGAGAATAGAAGCTTTCGAAATGTGGTGCTACAGAAGAGTTCTGAAGATTAGATGGGTAGATCACATAACTAATGAGGAGGTATTGAATAGAATTGGGGAGAAGAGGAGTTTGTGGCACAACTTGACAAGAAGAAGGGACCGGTTGGTAGGACATGTTCTGAGGCATCGAGGGATCATCAATTTAATACTGGAGGGCAGTGTGGAGGATAAAAATCGTAGAGGGAGACCAAGAGATGAATACACTAAGCAGATTCAGAAGGATGTAGGCTGCAGTAGGTACTGGGAGATGCAGAGGCTTGCACAGGATAGCGTAGCATGGAGAGGTGCATCAAACCAGTCTCAGGACTGAAGACCACAACAACAACAACGACTAACATTCAGGACTATAGAAATTAGTGCTGAGATATCAGTTAATAGACAGAAGAACAAGTTCGCTAGTTTACAGAATAACTTTTCGGTAGCTTCAGTTGAGGATAACTATTACTAACCTGTCTGAGTCAGATATGAGTGAAGTTGAAATTTCTGTAATAACCAAAGAAGGCAATTGTTCTGTGACGCCTCTAGAAGTACGCACGGAGTATATTACGGCAAATGTTAAGGCATGCATCCTACAGCTGCCACAGTACTCGGTTGATGTGATTAGGTTTGAATTTTATGAACAAGCAAGCCACCTAACAGTAATTTGTCGCAGTCGCAAAGAAAGGCGCTGAGGGATGGCAGTGCATCAGTGCAGATAAAAACATTATCGTTCATACCGCAGGCATGGGTAATTCCACGGTTATGATGAGGAGTGAGGATTGTCATGAAAATATCAATAATATTTTGGATCCCACCACTCACAAAAAAGCTTCAGAAGGATCCGACTACGAAGATTTTAAAAATTGCTAATCGAATGCTGGAAACGTCTTCACTCTTCTTTGACGATAACGGGAACGTAGACGTCCGGGTTCTACAGATTACCCAAGGCGCACAAAATGTTCATATTAAAAAATCATATCATTTAATTGACAAATTAAAAGAAGTGCACGTGGGCCAAGGTTATGTCCCTGTCAGTTTTAACGTTGTGTCGTTATTTACCTTGATTCCAGTGAATGAAACTATCCCACGCATAGCGGGTATTTTTCCTGTAGATTCTGGGGAGTTATTTCAGACTGCCTCACAACGACATATTTTCAGTACAATTAATGATTTTTATGAACAGATTGAGGGGCTGGCTGTGGTCGGTCCTCTTAGTCCGACCGAAACTTTGGATAACGGGCGTTGCAGACTGCCAGTTAAAGACCGGCTAGGTTGTACCGCTTCGTCGATGATACCTTCGCAGTATGGAAAGACGGTGCACAGGAATAGGATGACTTCCTGATACATCTCAACAGTATCAATTTAAAATTACAATTTACTATGGAGACGGAGAATAACGGCCAACTGAATTTCTTGGATGTGTCTGTTATCAAGCGAAGGGACGAGACGTTTGGCCATAGAGAGTACAGAAAAGCCACGCGAACTGTCTGCTGACCGTTACCTGTATAAAGGTTCTAACCACCACTCCAGATAAAAAAGAGGGGTGATTAAAACCCTGGTAGATAGGACGTAAAAAATTTGTGAACCGACTTACTTGAAAGATGAGCTTGAACATCTGCAGTCGACATTCAAGAAGAATGGTGATCACACTAGGAGACAGTTCGAGCATTAAGCCCTAAGAAGAGAAACCGACGAGGAAGACGGCCGCCCAAAGGGAAAGTTTATCTTCCGTTCATCAGTACGGTTACAGATCGCTCTGGGGAAGTGTTGAGCAAGTATGGTGTGGTAACTACCTTCAGATCCACCAAGAAGATAAAAGAATGTTTAAGACAGGCAAAAGATATCCGGCACTCTTTGGCTACACCGGAGTTACATAAAATTCCTTGTAGTTTGATCTGGTTTTTATAGGTGTCAGAAAAAGAAGTGTTGACACCCGTCTGGTTGAACATACGAGGAATTGCGACCCGAGATATAAGGATGAATCAGCCGTGGCGGAAAATCTTTACCAAAAGGGTGATCATAAAACAGAATTCACTGAGACGAGTGTCATATCGAAAACATCGCATTATCATGGCAGTACGTATAGAGAGGCTAGTGAGATTTATAAACACCGTGATAATCTTAAAACAAAAGAGGAAGGTTTTAAATTAGATAAAATTTGGATGTCAGCACTGCAACGTAAGAATGACTGTCAATTTCTTTCAGTGGAGAATTTTGGCACTGCCAGAGTCAATCTCGCAGCCGACCTCAAGTGATGGACTGTGGTGCCTTCTACACTGCCCATACATTCGGCGCTCCCTGAAGTTCAGGTTGCAGTTAGCCGTTTCACCTCTGACGATGTCTCCCGCAGTCGGAGAGAAAACTTTAGAAGAAAGTTTTGGACATTGACCACGGCCTAATAGCCTCGAAGTTTTAAGTGATGACATAACAACGTCTTTCTCCGGTAGTACTCCATTCATAACACCCAATTTTTTATCAATGGCAAATGGTGTCCCCAACTCATAATTAAATAAGGGACACATCTCATTTCTGTTGTTAACAATTTGGTTAAAATATGGTAAAAAAGGGTTAATAAACGTGATTATACTGCTTCATCTTTGTTTCGACCATATTTAATCAAGAGTGATTTGATGTGATTGTACAGTTAATAAATAAGTTCGCATTACAAATGGTTCAAATGGCTCTGAGCACTATGGGACTTAACTGCTGAGGTCATCAGTCCTCTCCTTAGAACTACTTAAATCTAACTAACCTAAGGACATCACACACATCCATGCCCGAGGCAGGATTCGAACCTGTTCCAGACTGTAGCGCCTAGAACCGCTAGGCCACTCCGGCCGGCTTCGCATTACAAATGAGGCGGTTTGTTACTTTACGAAATGATGAAAATTGTTAATAGTAGATGTGAGAGGTGTTTGGTTTCACTAGTATTGTAGAGTGTAGATCTTCTTTTAGAAGTTACTTTCAATTGATGCATATAAAATGTTGCTCTCGCTTTGATTCTGCAGCAAAAGAGTCTCTCCCTTTGATTTTGAACGTAAACTAGCATTTTCAAAGGATGCGACTGTTTTTCAACTCAAAACAATTTTGAATCCGTCGCATGGTTTTTCTTTCATTAAATTTACACAGTATTTGTGTTTATAACGTAAAATACAGGTTATGTAATTCCTCTCTTGAGTAGAAGCCACTAAACGTTGTTCAGTTTTGGAACACAACTCACTAGCTGCAAGAAACTAGCCAGTAGATTGTTTTACGAATCTATTTACGATGTTTCTAACGTAAGAGATTTACACGCAATGTATCCAAAACTGAGTATGACCAAAGTACCATGAAAAGTTTCTTGTCACTAACCTAATACAAAGCGGCTATTGGATTTGCACCCTGGCCACTACTTTAGATAGAAAAGTTCAAATTTTCCATACCTGGGAAGTAGTTCGAACAACAAAATGTTTGCTGTCGGGGGCAGCTGGTGTAGGTAAACGCCAGTCAAATGAGTAAGCACAACTTATTATTCACAGGTTAAAAGCTTTGTAACGATAGAAAGTTTCCTCTGCTGAAACATGTAATGCAGCTAATGGGATGGGTTATTAACACGGCTACCATTAGAAAATTCCTCCAGCTAATATGGCTTAGGACCGTAATTCCCTTCTTTATCTCAATGCCACGTACTCGAGTTCTATTTCAGACACGTGACTCGGTCACAAATTCACCATTACCATGTGCGTGTGCCATAATTATAGGTTGCAAATAAAAATATAATGTTTTCGAATGTAATGTCCGTGTAGCATTAGCCCAAATGTTCCCCGCTAAAGCTGTAAGAGTCTGTCTTACCAAATTGAGCTAAATAAAACAGTTTATCACAGAAACTTTACATTGTTATTGTGATTCTGACGATGTCTCAATTCCGCATTGTGTTTCTGACGATGTCTCAAGTCCGCACACTCTTAAGTTAGTAAAAACGTCGCGAATATTTATTCGTGCACTGTGAGGCCAGCCTCCTTAATTAAGCACGTTAGAGAATTAATTGTACGGTCGCCGTAAAGAATGAAAATATTAACGTGGTTTCATGCCGCTAAACAATTATAGCCATCTTGTTCACTCGTATTCTCCTACTTTTCAGCTTCTGCCAGATAATTACTTGTCCTGTAATTCGTCGCGAACTTCTCTAATTGCACTGACGAGAGTTTATGATAACATAAAACTGACTGCCTACCATCATCCGGTAATTACAACTTACTAATTAAAGGCGGAATCTTTATTTGTGTTTTACTCGTCCATATACGGCATGCACTCAACGCCGACTCACAGCTGCTCGCGCTGGCAGGAAAAGGGGGCCAAAGTCTGCATTATCGATGCAAATTGACACCGTCCAAACACACCAGTGGCGTGCAACGTTAATGGAAAGGTCTGTGTAGACAGAGGCTCAAATGAGAACAGTGTCGAAAACTGCGACACCTTAATAGCCAGTTGAAGAGTGCACATAACACAGATTTCAGCTTTAAGTAAGTTCATGAGAAGTTCAATAATAACAGAAACCTCAAGCGGTTCGAAATGAAGTTTTTTTATGAATCTTCTTCAGACAGAGCATTTGTGCTCCCCTGGAACTCCTGACTGCCCTTCGAAGGTAGTTTGCTAATTATGCGTCGGAGATGGTAACAATTACTTCATGAACAAATTTACCGAATACTGACAAACTGATAGCACAGTACATTGTTTCTGTACGTGTGGAACGCGTTCCTAACAAGATCTTCCTAATACGAGATTATATTCAGAAGTAAGTATATATTTACACGATGAATCGTAATGATGCGGAACGAGTCAGCTTCTACATTCACGTCGTTAATACATTCTGAACATTTCTAAGTTTATGTATAGGGTAAACAGTAAGAAAACCGACAAACTGCAAAAACGGATTTCTGCCTAGAAATGGAGGAAAAAAGATCCTATGAACATGTGTCTGGAAATGGACGGTATGAGTGGAACGACAGCTAATGGTCCGGGAACACAGTACAGAGCTGCATGGCGTCCATGTCACAACAGATGGTCAAAGTGCCCTCCACGGAAATGCATGTGGTAGGCACAGTAGCGGTTGTTATGGAGAATACACGTAATCGTGATTTGGCTTACACCATGTTGGCGGCCCGTTTATCTGGAGCTTGTACTAGAGTTCGTCTCAGTATCCAGTAGAACCCAATCCTCCAAATCTGGTGTACACAGAGTCCGCCGCGTCCACGCACGTCTATCTGAAAGGAGAAATGATCACACAAGCGAGCAGAAAGGGCTTGAAATGTTTTGTGATGTGGGTGGTGTCTGTGAGGCTATTTGTTTTGGTATAGCCGTGCTGACTTTTCCATCTGCTCAGCCGTGCAGAAACACCATCTCGGCTTGTTCCCGACATGATACCGTACCATTACGCTGCTTACAGTACGCTACGTCAATCAGACAGCCTGCAACACACAAGGGGGACACACGGTACGTGGTCAGAGGAAAAGTCATTCATCAGCGCTATCTACCGTAGAAACAACGCATTCCCGGATGTATGTTCATATTGCAAGAAGATATACAGATATGAGTTAGTAATTCCTACCAATACCTTTTACACATTACAATAATAGAATTCCATCTACGGAACAGAAGTTGTTGACTGGAAATTTTCTCAATATATTTTCAAATTTTACTTTGGTGTCTGTCGCACGTTTCACATCAGTAGGTAAGTGCACCATTGTGCAATCCTTTTCGTGCGAAAGACAACCGTAGGGTGGAGTAATGAATGTCATTATCCTTGAAGTATGCAATCATTGTTCCTTTTGATCTGTTGTGGACTGTTTACAGCAAACTTCATGAGGGAATAAATATACCGTGAAGCAGTAATCAGAATTCTCAGCTCGTTAAACAGACGTCTACAAGATGATCTTGGACGAGCAGCACACATTATTCTTTTGCCCGTTTTCGCACAATGAACACTTTCTTTCTTAAAGATGAATTACCACAGAACATTATTCCATATGGCATTATTGAATGAAAATATGCAAAATACGGCAACTTACTAATTTGTCTCTCCTCAAGGTTTTCAGTGATTCTAAGTGCAAATGTGATTGAACTAATTGGTAATAGGACAACCAAAACGTGCTTTTTCTAATTTAATTTTTCATCACTAAGGAGGCGTAAGAATTTTGAACTTTTCGCCTTATTTTTTATTTCCTCATCATGTCTTACACTTGTCACTGATGTAGTGCGCCTAGATGTGCAGAAGTGACTACGATGTGTCTTCTTTAAAATTGTCGGTGAGACCATTCGCTGGAAACAAGACAGCGATACCATTAAGAACTTCGTTTACCGTTACTTCTGTTTCTGAATGTATGCTTCGGTTGATTACTACACTAGCGTCATCTGCAGACAGAACTAAACCTGAAAAACCTCAGGAAGTTCCTAGGCCCGGTAGAAGAAGCTGGGAAATTCAGAAGGCGGCATAACTCGGAGCTCTACTAACATATCAAGAGGCTCTCTGACTGTGCAAGAAATAGAAAGGTATCTTTCTATAGCCTTGTTGCAAGATTGCCTCCAAACAGATTGTTCAACTTCTGTCCACATTCTGGCAAAAGAAGAAGGTTCGCACCACTTCGCTGACAGAAACCGAAAAGAACATTAAAGACTTAGAATAAATGATCTCCAGAACAGACAGTCTGTGAGACATACCCTGAAGGAATTCAGAGGATTTTAGGAAAAATCCCGAAGAAAAGGTACCCCTGGACAGAAGAAAGGAAGGAGTTACACCGACAGAGGATGCGACTGTACTGGGCAAAGATCAAAGCCCAACACTTGAACTAGAGTGGTCCAAAGTAGGCTCCTTGGAAACAAGAAGAACACGGAAGATCGTTTACGTATATGAGGAACACAGTGAGTCTAAGACTGAGCCTTGGGGAACCCCATAATTGATTCCTTCCCACTCAGAAGTATGTCCCCCAACTACGTTGGTTGAATTTCTAAGTACAACTCTGTGAATTATTTTGGTTGGATGTGACGTTATCTGTTGGTTAGCTATACAATCAATCCCATAAAACTTCAACTGTGAAAGGTCGAAGAAAATTCCAACCGGCAATAGCATTTTTTCTATTTAATGCTTCTAAAACTGATGAGTAAACTTGTAAATGGCATTCTCAGTAGAGAAACGCTTCTGAAACCGAAACTGGGATTTGTTGAGGATATTATAGTTGCTATGACGAGATAACCTTCTCAAACGTTTGGAAAATGATGTCAATACGGTACTCAGTAGCATGTTCCAACAGAATAATGCAAGATATCACAGTGAACTTTACATCATGCACGAAATATGCCTGGGACGCGATGGAAAGACGTATACTTTTATATCAACCTGTAACAACGATTTCCATGAACTGATATAGCCAATATTTTAGACATGACAAGGAATTCTTCAAGACGATGTTTGGAGGCGACGTGTTTTCATGTCAAAAATTACTGGAGTGTATCCTCAGCAGTGGCGATGACACCTTATGCCGATGTTTGTGATGGACGTCAATTCTGAATCGAAAGGATGTTTAATTATTTAATTCCCGTTGTGTGATACAGCTCTACTCTATTACGAATGAAACATGGGAACATTTTAATATTGGTAATAAATGATTCTCAGTGCATACAATTTAAATCTTAAGGAGCAATGACTGTGAGCGACCAAATCGGTTGGCCGCTGATGGACATTTGACTGGTCAAGAGAAGCCTACTACAATCAAACTTAGACCTTAATTTGAGGAAGAAATTTCTGAGAATGTACATTTGGAGCTCAGCAATGTATGGTAGTGAAACATGGACCATGGAAAAATCGGAACAGAAGAGAACCGAAGCATTTGAGATGTGATGACATAGACGAATGTTAAAAATTAGATGGAATGATAAGGCACAGAATGAGGAGGTTCTGCCAAGACTTGGAGAGGAAAGGAATATGTGGAAAACACTGACAAGGAGAAGGGACAGGATGATAGGACATCTTTTAAGACATCAGGGAATGACTTCCATGATACTTTGAGGAGGGCAAAAACTGTAGAGGAAGACAGAGATTGGAATACATCCAGCAAATAATTAAGGACGTAGGTAGCATTGATACTATGAGATAAAGAGGTTGGCACAGGAGAGGAATACATGGCGGGCCGCATCAAAAAAAGATAAACGTTGGTCACGTGACTCACTTTGCTGAGAGCTAAAGTCGTTTAGATGGCAAAGTGCCATTCGTGTATGTGTGCCAAGTAAGGCGTTTCGGAAATCAACGTTTTAACATTCAATATAAGGGACATTTGAGTGTTTCGTCCTGTGGTTCTGAGATATCAGTAGCCGGTTTTTCTTTAGTGCAAAACATAAACTTTTTTTTTTATTAACGTATGTATAATTTGCCTACAAACTGGTCTATATGCAGTGCTAGAGCCACGACCAGTTTAATTTGTTCTTGGCATAATATCGAACAGATTCGAGCTTCTTGTTATGGTAAGATCTCATTATTTGTTTTGTATCTATGTCGATGAATCCTGTACTGAGACAGCGCTCAAAATATGAACTACTGTGAATAAAGCAGGTGTTTCAGAAGTGTGGTTTACATTTATCTATTATTGTTCCTATTTTACAGGTCTAGTTCTGTAGGACGAAATTGAGAAATAAATCTCCAAGCTCATGGAAAGTGTCAATACATGAACTTACTACATAAAAGTAACAACAGATAAAATAAAATGTTTATGAACAAAAACAAAGCCAAAAGTTTATATAAACGCAATCGGCAACATAACACAGGAATTTTTCAAGGAACTCCTGCACAGAATACGAGTGATCCACGAGAAAACTTCAATTTAGATTTGAAAGCGCTTGGATTACTGCTAAGATTTTTAATTCTTGTAGTACCTTATTAAAACTTGATGCAGCAGAATGCTCCACACCTTTCTGCACAAGAGTCAAGGAAGTGTGATCCAAAGACAGATTGAATTTCTGCCTAGTATTAACTGAGTGATAACTATCTTACACAACTTATTGCCGGACCCGACAGGTTCTGGGCCAAAAATATCCTTTGAGAATCGGAAGAGTTACCCAAAAATACAATACCATTTGTCATAAGCGAATGAAAATAAGTAAGGTAGACTATTTTTCTTGTCGAACGATCGCTTATTTCATCTACCGTTCGAATAGTAAAAATGGCAGCATCAAGTCTTTGAACAAGATCCTGAATGTAGGCTTTCCATGACAGTTTACTATCTATTTGAACACCTAGAAATTTGAACAGCTTTTTCATTAATCATATGCCCATTCTGTGAAATTAAAACCTCAGGTTTTGTTGAATTGTGTGTTCGAAACAGTAAAAATTGAGTCTTACTGTGATTTAGCATTACTTTATTTTCCACAAACCATGAACTTATGTCTTGAACTTCGCTATTTAAAACAGAGCCATTGTTGCATACCACATCCGTTACTACCAAGCTAGTGTCATCAGCAAACAAAAATATTTTAGAATTACCCATAACACTAGAGGGCAGGTAATTTATATAAATAAGGAACAAGAGTGGCCCCAGCACTGATCCCTGGGGCACCCTCCATTTTACTGTGCCCCACTAGACCCCACGTCATAGCCATTCTCAGCACTGAGAATTATGACATTTTGCTGTCTGTCGTTAAAATAAGATGTGAACCAATTGTGAGCTACTCTCCGTATTCCAAAATGGTCCAGCTTCTGCAGCAACATTTTGTGATGAACAGAATCAAACACGTTAGTAAATCAATACAGAAGCCTAACGTTCGGAATGTTTTGTTTAATCCAATCAGTACCTACAGACAAAAGACAATATAGCGTTTTCAGTTGTTAATCCACTTCTAAAACCGAACTATACATTTGATAGCAAATTATGTGGAATAAAATGATCAATTATCTTTACACACGCAGCCTTTTCAGTAAATTAAGCAAACACTGGTGGCCTAGAAACAGGTCTAAAATTCTATATTATCGCCTTGCACCTTTTTATAAAGCGGCTTAAGTACTGAGTACTTTAATTGTTCAGGAAACGTACCATTCTAAAAGGAAAAATTACAAATATGGCTAAGTACGGGGCTAACATGTGCAGCACAGGACTTTAATATTCTGCTATGCTCTCCATCATATCCTCTTAGTCTTCAGTGATTTAATTAGTGACTCAATCTTTCCCTTTCCAGTATCACAGAGGACTATTTCAGATATTGTTCTCAGAAAGGCATTTTTCCAACAGAGTTAATGATTCCCTGTAGAAACTAAGTTTTTATTTAATTCACCAGCAATGCTCAGAAAAGAACTTTAAATACTGTACATATATCTGGCTTATCAGAAACAGAACTATTTTTACTACAAACTGACTTTATATCTTCGACCTTGTGCTGCTGACCAGACACTTTCTTCGCAACTGACCATATGGATTTAATTTTATCCTGTGAATTGGCTATGCTATTTGTGTACCACATACTCTTTGCCTTCCTAATAACATTTTAAGCACCTTACAATACTTTTTTTATAGGCTACTGTAGCCTGATTTGAACTACTTCTAGCAATTTAATGTAATTCCCGTTCTACTCTACATGATATCCTTATCCCACTAGTCAGCCACCCAGGCTGACCTTTACGGCTAGTACCCTGTTCAGAAAGTTCTGATTGAAAGCAGTTTTCAAAGAGCATGAGAAATGTGTTAAGAAAAGGATTATATTTGTCATTTATGTTGTTGTTGTTGTTGTGGTCTTCAGTCCTGAGACTGGTTTGATGCAGCTCTCCATGCTACTCTATCCTGTGCAAGCTTCTTCATCTCCCAGTATCTACTGCAACCTACATCCTTCTGAATCTGCTTAGTGTATTCATCTCTTGGTCTCCCTCTACGATTTTTACCCTCCACACTGCCCTCCAATGCTAAATTTGTGATCCCTTGATGCCTCAAAACATGTCCTACCAACCGATCCCTTCTTCTAGTCAAGTTGTGCCACAAACTTCTCTTCTCCCCAATCCTATTCAATACCTCCTCATTAGTTACGTGATCTACCCACCTTATCTTCAGCATTCTTCTGTAGCACCACATTTCGAAAGCTTCTATTCTCTTCTTGTCCAAACTAGTTATTGTCCATGTTTCACTTCCATACATGGCTACACTCCATACAAATACTTTCAGAAACGACTTCCTGACACTTAAATGTATACTCGATGTTAACAAATTCCTCTTCTTCAGAAACGCTTTCCTTGCCATTGCCAGTCTACATTTTATATCCTCTCTACTTCGACCATCATCGGTTATTTTACTCCCTAAATAGCAAAACTCCTTTACTACTTGAAGTGTCTCATTTCCTAATCTAATTCCCTCAGCATCACCCGACTTAATTTGACTACATTCCATTATCCTCGTTTTGCTTTTGTTGATGTTCATCTTATATCCTCCTTTCAAGACACTGTCCATTCCGTTCAACTGCTCTTCCAAGTCCTTTGCTGTCTCTGACAGAATTACAATGTCATCGGCGAACCTCAAAGTTTTTACTTCTTCTCCATGAATTTTAATACCTACTCCGAATTTTTCTTTTGTTTCCTTTACTGCTTGCTCAATATACAGATTGAATAACATCGGGGAGAGGCTACAACCCTGTCTTACTCCTTTCCCAACCACTGCTTCCCTTTCATACCCCTCGACTCTTATAACTGCCATCTGGTTTCTGTACAAACTGTAAATAGCCTTTCGCTCCCTGTATTTTACCCCTGCCACCTTCAGAATTTGAAAGAGAGTATTCCAGTTAACATTGTCAAAAGCTTTCTCTAAGTCTACAAATGCTAGAAACGTAGGTTTGCCTTTTCTTAATCTTTCTTCTAAGATAAGTCGTAAGGTCAGTATTGCCTCACGTGTTCCAACATTTCTATGGAATCCAAACTGATCTTCCCCGAGGTCGGCTTCTACCAGTTTTTCCATTCGTCTGTAAAGAATTCGCGTTAGTATTTTGCAGCTGTGGCTTATTAAACTGATTGTTCGGTAATTTTCACATCTGTCAACACCTGCTTTCTTTGGGATTGGAATTATTATATTCTTCTTGAAGTCTGAGGGTATTTCGCCTGTCTCATACATCGTGCTCACCAGATGGTAGAGTTTTGTCATGACTGGCTCTCCCGAGGCCATCAGTAGTTCAAATGGAATGTTGTCTACTCCCGGGGCCTTGTTTCGACTCAGGTCTTTCAGTGCTCTGTCAAACTCTTCACGCAGTATCTTATCTCCCATTTCGTCTTCATCTACATCCTCTTCCATTTCCATAATATTGTCCTCAAGTACATCGCCCTTGTATAAACCCTCTATATACTCCTTCCACCTTTCTGCCTTCCCTTCTTTGCTTAGAACTGGGTTGCCATCTGAGCTCTTGATATTCATACAAGTGGTTCTCTTCTCTCCAAAGGTCTCTTTAATTTTCCTGTAGGCAGTATCTATCTTACCCCTAGTGAGACAAGCCTCTACATCCTTACATTTGTCCTCTAGCCATCCCTGCTTAGCCATTTTGCACTTCCTGTCGATATCATTTTTGAGACGTCTGTATTCCTTTTTGCCAGCTTCATTTACTGCATTTTTGTATTTTCTCCTTTCGTCAATTAAATTCAATATTTCTTCTGTTACCCAAGGATTTCTATTAGCCCTCGTCTTTTTACCTACTTGATCCTCTGCTGCCTTCACTACTTCATCCCTCAGAGCTACCCATTCTTTTTCTACTGTATTTCTTTCCCCCATTCCTGTCAATTGTTCCCTTATGCTCTCCCTGAAACTCTGTACAACCTCTGGTTCTTTCAGTTTATCCAGATCCCATCTCCTTAAATTCCCACCTTTTTGCAGTTTCTTCAGTTTCAATCTGCAGTTCATAACCAATAGATTGTGGTCAGAATCCACATCTGCCCCAGGAAACGTCTTACAATTTAAAACCTGGTTCCTAAATCTCTGTCTTACCATTATATAATCTATCTGATACCTACTAGTATCTCCAGGATTCTTCCAGGTATACAACCTTCTTTTATGATTCTTGAACCAAGTGTTGGCTATGATTAAGTTATGCTCTGTGCAAAATTCTACAAGGCGGCTTCCTCTTTCATTCCTTCCCCCCAATCCATATTCACCTACTATGTTTCCTTCTCTCCCTTTTCCTACTGACGAATTCCAGTCACCCATGACTATTAAATTTTCGTCTCCTTTCACTACCTGAATAATTTCTTTTATCTCGTCATACATTTCATCTATTTCTTCCTCATCTGCAGAGGTAGTTGGCATATAAACTTGTACTACTGTAGTAGGCATGGGCTTTGTGTCTATCTTGGCCACAATAATGCGTTCACTATGCTGTTTGTAGTAGCTAACCCGCACTCCTATTTTTTTATTCATTATTAAACCTACTCCTGCATTACCCCTATTTGATTTTGTATTTATAACCCTGTAATCACCTGACCAAAAGTCTTGTTCCTCCTGCCACCGAACTTCACTAATTCCCACTATATCTAACTTTAACCTATCCATTTCCCTTTTTAAATTTTCTAACCTACCTGCCCGATTAAGGGATCTGACATTCCACGCTCCGATCCGTAGAACGCCAGTTTTCTTTCTCCTGATAACGACGTCCTCCTGAGTAGTCCCCGCCCGGAGATCCGAATGGGGGACTATTTTACCTCCGGAATATTTTACCCAAGAGGACGCCATCATCATTTAATCATACAGTAGAGCTGCATGTCCTCGGGAAAAATTACGGCTGTAGTTTCCCCTTGCTTTCAGCCGTTCGCAGTACCAGCACAGCAAGGCCGTTTTGGTTATGTTACAAGGCCAGATCAGTCAATCATCCAGACTGTTGCCCCTGCAACTACTGAAAAGGCTGCTGCCCCTCTTCAGGAACCACATGTTTGTCTGGCCTCTCAACAGATACCCCTCCGTTGTGGTTGCACCTACGGTACGGCCATCTGTATCGCTGAGGCACGCAAGCCTCCCCACCAGCGGCAAGGTCCATGGTTCATGGGGGGGATCATTTATGTTATCGGCACTATAAACGTCCTCTCATTTTTGTTCCTTAATGACGTTTAAAAAATTTTCTTCTGTTGTTGGATTAGCTTTTTTACATAGTTTGTAAGTATATATAACATTTGTTTGAGCACCAGAACCTTTTACTATTAAAATTTATGCATTGTGGTCTGAAAGGCCATTCACCCTTTAGTAATAGAATGCCCATCTAGCAATGAAGAACGAATAAAAACATTGTCTATGGTTGTGCTACTGTTCCCCTGCACCCTGGACGGAGAAAAACACAGTCAGCATCAGATCAAATGAATTTAGGGGATCTATCAACATTCGTTTTCTTGCACAATCACTTACAAAATTAATATTGAAGTCATCACACATAGCTGATCTTTGGTACTTCCAATAAAGTGAAACAAGAACGCTGTCTAGCTTGAGCAGAAATACTCTGAAGTTAACTTTCACTAAATTCAACTAACCTGCACAACATTCAAATACATGTTCAGTGAAGTGACATGATACGTCTATGGACTCAAATGGAATACGACATTTTACGTACATGGCCACGCCCCCACTCCACAAACAACTCCTAGAAAAACAGCCCGCTAATCTGTATCTTGGTAAAGGAAGCCTCTGAACTGTCATATTATTTAAGTGGTGCTCCGATATACCAATAATCTCAGAGTCAGCATTTATAAGCAGTTTGTCGTGTCACCGCCAGACACCACACTTGCTAGATAGTAGCCTTTAAATCGGCCGCGGTCCTTTAGTATACGTCGGACCCGCGTGTCGCCACTATCAGTGATTGCAGACCGAGCGCCGCCACACGGAAGGTCTAGTCTAGAGAGACTCCCTAGCACTCGCCTCAGTTGTACAGCCGACTTTGCTAGCGATGGTTCACTGTCTACTTACGCTCTCATTTGCAGAGACGACAGTTTAGCATAGCCTTCAGCTACGTCATTTGCTACGACCTAGCAAGACGCCATATTCAGTTACTATTGATATTGATATTGTGAATCATGTACCTTCAAGAGCGACGTTCATCATTAATGGATTAAAGTTAAGTATGAAGCTAATTACGTCCTCTTTCTAAATTCTAATTCCTTGTCATGTTCCAGACCTCACGTCAGTATAATTCTTCCCTCCTCACGCCAGCCTGCGTGAGCTAAAACGCATGCCTTTCGGCCTCCCCTAGTAACACGGTGTTGGCTCTTCTGCCATCACAACACAGTTCACTAAGTTTATCTCCCGTATCTATTTTGATGATATATGCTATTTCCTTCTCTGCTTGGTTACCTGATCTCCTCTGAATCGCCCTACTTCCAGCGGTTAAATATATCAGTTAATATAATTTGCCTTTTTTATACATTGACTGCATTTCATTGGGAGCTTGATTAAATTTAAAATATGTCCATCAAGGCATAAATAGAACGAAGGACAGCTGCTCGCCTCAGGACACGTTTAGGTTGTCCACTCACCCCTTCGGTGGAAAAATTGGGTTGGTTCCTCTGCCTTATTGCAGTTTGGCATGCACGACAGGTGTCAATTAGTGCACCGTTCTCCTCCGTTGAGTTGCACCGTTAATGTGTTAAGAGTATGTACGAGCGCAATCCAAGTGCTGTGCAGCAGACACGGTGACGACAGTGCTCTTGTTTTGAGCGTTTCTCTCGGTACTTGTTGCAAAGACTTCGATGCTCCACATACAAAGAGGCTAAAGTGGCGAAGTGAGAAGAATCACGGAGAAACTGTCGCTCGAAAATGGCCTCCGCTCAGCTACTGCACGCGTCGATAGCACATTGGCAGCCGCTCTGAGGGGCGCGCACGGGCTGCCACAAAGGCCTTTGTCGTCTCGTCTCGCCCAGCTCTCCTGGAGCCGAGCCGATGAGAAGCCTCCGGTTCAGCCAGAAAGATACGTTTCCCTTGATCTCCGGCAAAAACGTCTGTGGCTGTCGTTTCTGATCCGCTGTCGCTTCTTTGTCCTCGTGCCGTTACTGGCCCCACTACGCTCATCTCTCTGGGCGGACGGAGGACTCAGATCAACGGCACAGTGTCTGTCAACACTCTCTGTCCTTCATCCCTTCACAGGACCACCCTTCTCCCTCTCCCCATCGACCTCCCCCTGTTCGCGTCTGCTTTTGTTCTCTGTGAACGCAGGAAATGGGAATCCACTGGATTCTCTGTTACTGTGATGGTACTCTCGCCAAAATACTACGATTGTCTCGAAGAGCACGTTCTTTCGTTCTTAAGTTTTGCTGCTAGGTTCTTGTACTCATTCCCCACTCACTGTAGTAATGTCCTCATAAGACGCGTCCGGAAATTTACACCACATTTGATAATCGTTTATGCCACAATCCGCGTTCGCAAGGGCGGATACGTGATGAACTCCAAGGGGGCGAGAGGGAAGGGAGGGGGAGGGCCAGTAGAAATCCTTTACAATGGTCTGAACGGGGTGTATATTCAAATGGCTCTGAGCACTATGGGTCTCAACATCTTAGGTCTTAAGTCCCCTAGAACTTAGAACTACTTACACCTAACGACATCACACACACCCATGCCCGAGGCAGGATTCGAACCTGCGACCGTAGCAGTCCCGCGGTTCCGGACTGCAGCGCCAGAACCGCTAGTCCACCGCTGCCGGCGTGGTGTATATTACTATTTCATTAAACTGTTAGTTGTGCTTTTCGTTACCAATAACCAGATTTAAGATTTTTATGACTGTTGGCCAAACAGGAAAATGGTACATCATTTTTGGTAATAAAATTTTCAATTTGAAAAATAAACAGTAGTTCTTTAGAATTTGAATAAAGAGTGTTCATTAAAAACATCAGATATTTCTTGGACCTCAATTCTAGAAGACCAGCGGTCGAAAGATTATCTTACAGGCTAGTGCTGCACATTCCTTTTCTGCTTTTGGCGTACTTCCTAGTTACACGTGTGAGTTGCTCTCTATATTTGTTTGTGTCTCGAATTTAGCCCAAATTCACCTACCACTCTATAAAAGTCTACGTATTACCAAAACTATGCCCCCACATACTGTCATTCGACTTAAAGTCGTGTGCTAACCTCTGACTAAACAGAATCTGAACAGTAATTGATCTGAGTATAGCTTGATTTTGTATTAAATGCGCAATGGAAATAAAATAATTATCTGGGCCTAGTCAAAATTTCCAGTCACTTCATGTCTTAGCTACATTGTTGCTGATTTCGCTGGCTCCACTTGCCTATATTCGGCCGTTGTCGGTGAGGAATGGATTCAGTAATGCTCAGAGGTGCTTTTACGGCACTCTCATGAGGCCGAGGCACACGACAGAGACAGGCCCTATCGCGTACGTCACAGCATGTGACACAGCACATCTTACGGCGGCCAGCAGCCGTCTCCGGCGAGGAACAAGTAACTACAATGAAAAGAAAAAATCGCAACACCAAAAAGTAATTAATGTAGAGAAATGAAATTTCGGGAATACATTTGTCTAGGTAACATATTGCAGTGATTGACATTGCAATACCACAGGTTAATGTGAGGGTGAGATAATCTGGTACATTAGTAGCAGATGTAAACGCCAGAATGTTGAATGAAAGCATGCATATTTGCATGCATTGTGTGGTACAGGTGCTGGATGTCAGTGTTTAGGAAGGTATTCCATGGCTGTTGCACTTGGTCGTCAATACAGGGGCGGTTAATAATGACTGTGGATGCCACTGGAGTTGTCGCCGGATTATGTCCAGTATGTCCTGGATTGGAGACAGAACTATTGATCCAAGAAGCAGAGGTAATATGTCGACAGTCTATAGAGCATGGGGGTTCCAACAACGGCATGTGGGCGAGCGTTATCCAGTTGCAAATCACCCTCTCGAATGTTATTCATGAATGGCAGCACACCACGTCGAATCACCAGAGTTACGTACAATTTTTCAGTCAGCATGGGTGCGACAACCACGAGTTTCCTCCTGCTGTCATTCGAAATCGCTTACCAGACCATAATTCTAGGTGCAGACAGGTTGGCTGCAGGAGCACTGGTGGCCTCCTTCTTATCAACAAACGCCCGTCACTGGCACAGAGGTAGACAACGTTTCATCAGAAAATATAGTAGACCTCCACCCTGCTCTCTAAGGAGCTGTCGCTTGACGCATATGAAGTCGCAAATAGCAGTATTTTGCGATCAGTGGAATGCAAGCTACGGGGCTTCTGGTTCGGAGCTGTCATTGAAGTAACCGATTTGTAACAGTTCGTTGTGTCACTGTAGTGCCGACTGCTGCCCAGACTACAGCTGCAGATGCTGTACGATGCGCCAGAATCATCATGGTATTCCCTCTCGTTATTGCCACGTGGCCGTCCGGAAAGCGGTCTTCATGAGAACGTACACACCCGTAACCTCCGCTACCACCAACTATGTTCAGTTGCTGCATTCCTGCCAAGTATTTCTGGAATATCGCAGAAGAAACATCCAGCTCCTCATAGCTTTATTACTCCAGCTTGTTCAAAGTAAGTGAGGTGTTGATATTAGCGTCTTTCTCGCCTCAATGGCAGTCTTGACTAACATGAATACTCTGAAAAGCAACTTTCGCTCATGACCGTTACATCGTGTATTTAAAGCAAACCTGATTTTCATCGTCATAATGGTGCCACTAGCGCCATTGTTATGCGACTGGCCCGAAAACTAAACGGACGTTATCTTTAAGGCGTTGAAGCACGCCTACCAACTTTCGATTATGTTGTACAATTCTTTCTTGATGTTCCTATCTCTTTCCCGTCAGAGTATTTCAGACAAGTTGAATAATTCCTGACTGCACGTTTCAAATTGTGCGGGGTCTCTATAGCACACGGCAACGATAATTAGCTTTTCTGTTACATGTTGATTTCCTTCGGACGCTCCATGGAGCCGAGCGTTCGCAAAGTGATGCGAACAACCCGACTAGTGTCATGATACAAGTTCATTGGGGGGACCGTATTTCTCATGTTACCCCCATCAGATTGAATTTTCTATGGCTCAGGAATAAAACGCCGATTTCTTATGGCTAGGTAAAGTGACCTGGAGAAATGGCGAGATGTTTGATGCGACTATTTAAAACGGAATTAAAAATGGACGCAGTTTCTCACTGCAATATAAGTCGACAGGACTTGCTGATTGGAAAGAAACCATCGTGGTCTTGAGTTTCTCAAAACTGTTGTCACACTAAGCAATGTCACCTGGCCGGCCGGAGTGGCCGAGCGGTTCTAGGCACTACAGTATGGAACCGCGCGACCGCTACGGTCGCCGGTTCGAATCCTGGATCGGGCATGGATGTGTGTGATGTCCTTAGGTTAGTTAGGTTTAAGTAGTTCTAAGTTCTAGGGGACTGGTGACCTCAGAAGTTAAGTCCCATAGTGCTCAGAGACATTTGAACCAAAAATGTCACCTGACTTCTGTGTGCTGCGTAACTGAGGGGGAACTGAGGAACCACCGGAGTGTTTACCTAAATGGATGTGGTAACCCACCTACAAAACACATTCCCACCGATCTGCTCCGCACCCCTTTTCTTTATGCTTTGGGGTATGCCTAAACCTAGGTTACATCGCCTCGCTTGTCGGGGAAGCAAGCGCTCTGGAATGTCAGCAAGCTGATCCTCCAAGCCGTATAACAGAACTAAGAGCTCTTAACATTACATTAAAATATGCAGGGTTGAAGACCATGGCTGTAGATAATTAAAATTTTTATATCTGATATTATTTTTCCCTTTCAGAGTACAAGGAGTGAACATATTTCAAGTCCGCGACGTACTGAAGCATTCTTCTCTTCCACGAAGCAATTGAAATCCAAACGTCTTCATACTGATGAAGAGCCTCTGAATGGTGTGAGCCATTGGGCTTCGTTGGAACATTTTCTTGGCCTCGAAACTAACAGTGCCAAAACCAAGAAGGATGAAGTACATTGATGGGGAAAAAAATCACTATCTTAAACTTTTGTAGTCCAGTCTTCGTCAGTTGCGCGTAATTTTACGGCATATTGATAATTTTTACTTTGTGGACCATCTGACTAGAAGTGAATGAAACACAATTATCGTGACGTACTCGTTTCGCCTTTATTCTCTGCAAGGCTACTTCAATTAGAGGTTACGTGGACGATTTTCTACTACTATGTTCCTATTCCACTTTTCGTGCCGTTCTTCTTCTTATAATTGCCATTTGTGGTTTTTTACACATTTCACAGCACTAGTAACTAAACACTTGTTTCGATGGAATGTTTTTGTTTCCAAGAAATGTGATATTATGTCTCTGCAATGTGCGCTTGTGTTTCCTTCACTGCCTTCTACAGATAAGATAAGGAAAAATTACTGGTTTTAATGGTGATTGTACAACAGCTGGTTTATAATGAAATTTTGTGTTGTATTGAACTAGACACGACCTTGTTGTTGTTGTCCTTATCCGAAAACGTGTTTGACACAGGTCCTTCTGTTTCATAAATTCTAGACCCCACAATACTTCCATCATCAAACTATTCCTTCATACTTCAGGATGTGTCGTACCAACCAACCCATGCTTCTGCTCATACAGTTTCATAGAACCTTACATTAAGGTCACAAAAGTAGTGGGACACCTCCCAATATCGTGCAGGACCTGCTTTTGACCGGCGTACTGCAACAACTCGACGTTGCATGGACTCAACAAGTCGTTGGAAGTCCCCTGCAAACTTATAGAGCGATGCTGCCTCTACAGCCGTCCATAAACGCGAAGGTGTTACCGATGCAGGATTTTGTGCACAAACTGACCTCTCGATCATATCGCGTAGAGGTTCCAAGGGATTCATGTCGGGCGATCTGGATGACCAAATCATTAGCTCGAACTGTCGAAAAGTTCATCAAAACCATCGCCAATAGATGTGGCCCAGTGACATGGTGCACCGTCCTCCATAAAAGTTCCATTCCTGCATGGTGACATGAGGTCCATGAATGGCTGTGGATGATCTCAGTTGGTTCAGTTGTACCAGAGGATCCAGTCCATTCCATGTAAACACGGCCGACACCATTTGGAGCCACTAATAGGCTGCACAGTGCCTTGTTGACAAGTTGGGTCCATGGCTCCGTGAAGTCTGCGCCACTCTCGATCCCTACCATCAGCTCTTACTAACTGAAATAGAGACTCATCTGACCACACCACGGTGTTTCAGTAGGTTAGGATCCAACCGATATGGTCACGAATTCAGGAGAGGTGCTGCAAGTGATGTCTTTCGGTTAGAAAAGGCACTTCTGTCACTTCAGTATAAATTCTGAACCCCTACATCACCACTAGTCCTTCATGCCTCAGGATGTGCCCTGTGAACCGATTCATTCTCTCAGTAAAATTGTTCCATACAATATAACGAGATAAAAAAATATAAATGTAGTGAGAAACCTGGGATTTCTTGAGATAAAAATGCTCGTAGAAAACTATACTCCCTTTCATTCATCCCCTCTCCTGTAGCTTGCATAAAATTGAAGTACTTCATTCATACTGAAAAAGTACTATCGAGGAAATGGTATAATTTCTTTCCCAAATGGAGTACAATGTCCTTACACATCATGTTCCCCCATAAATCTGCTGACGTCCTACTTTGGAAGCTGCCGATTCATCTCGATTCTAACCTACGTGAATCTCTGTGAGTTACGTCCGCTTCTCCTCTTGTATTCCCGCCGGTGGTCGGACAATGCCTGTTGATTGCAGCGTAGCCACCTGCGCCGCTTCCGATGTTTATTTTAAATGCCGGAGAGGGACAAGGCGCGCTGACTGTGTTTGGATACGGACCCATAGAGCGGTCGGCCGGCCGAGGGTTAAACGAGCAGCATTGTCCAGCGTTCTCTCAGCAGAGAGGCCGGGCGTCCACCGGCACCTGGTTCAACTGAAATACGACGCTTTTGCTCTGCGCGTGGATGGATCATCTGTCATATGTGAATGTGCTCTTCCTTAAGTGTTTTCTGGTTTAACTTCGAAGTATTTCATTTGTAATGAAAGGGAAAGGGAGCTGAGATTCTCTTAGATGACAATCGGTTTGGTTTTATGAAATGTAAGGGAGCCAGAGAGAAAGTTATAACGTTGGACATTATAATGAAAGCAATAATTAATAAAAATCAAGTTATACGGTTCGCCACAATAGGAAAAGCATTAAACTTTGTAAAATGGTGCAAGATGTTCAAAAGTCTGAGAAAAAAATGCTGTATTTTATGGGGGAAGACTGTCAACATAAGATATGTACAAGAGCGAAGAGTGAAAAATTGTCATTTGAGGACCAACAACTAAGTATTTTTATTAAAAAGTCTACAAGACAACCTTGTAAGCCTCTGTCCCTATTGTTCCGTTGCAATGACAGATATAAAATAAAGCTTTAGAATTCGGTTTAAAATACAAGGTAAAGGGGTGGCAGTGATAAGGATCGTTGATGACACAACTGTAGGATCCATTACACAGAATGCAGTCTAATGAGCGCACAATGTGCACTGACAGTAAATGGAAGGAAGAATTAACTAACCAGGAGAAGCAGAAATGAAATTAGTGATCAACTTAGGATTACGAATTTTATAAATACGGTATGCTACTTTGGAGTGGAACAGCTCAAGAGTGTGTTCGTGGCTAAAAGAACTCAACATGGTCCAGTCACCACCGCCTTCGCCCGACGCCTATGCCTCACACGCGACAGTGGCATCGCTAACAGTGGAGGAGACACGGTAACCAGTGCAGTCGTTGTCGTAATGCGGAAACAGAGCGATTTGTCTGACGCCCAAAAGGACAAGATCATCAGCTTTCGGGCCAAGGGTGGAGGCATTTTCGAAACGGCTAAGTCTGCAAACTTTCCACTTGCCGCCAAGATTAAAGTACGCTGTGCATGGAAAAATGACACTATCCTAAATCGGCGTCTACGCAATTGTGACGCACCACAGGCCACAGAGGAAAGGGGTGAACGGTGGTTGTGAAACTGTATACAGGCAAAAAGACGTGCAACTGTTGGGCAACTGCTCGAACACAACCGAAGCCCTACTAATAGTGTCTCCGGCCTGTGCACAAATCATTACGGTCTCGGGGATGTTTTCTTGACATATCTTGGGTAATCTTATCATTCTGGAGGGCACAATGGGTAGACACAAGTATACGTCTATCCTTTGGAACCACCCCCAGATGCAGTTTGATCTTCATTCGGCACGATGGCGTCAACCAGCAGGACAATACAAAGTGTCACACAACTCTCAGTGTCCGTGCGTGGTTCGAAGAGCACCAGGATGTGTTTACAGTACTTCCCTGGCCACCAGACTCGCCGTATCTAAACCCAGTCGAATCTCGGGTACTCAACCCTGAAACCTAGCGTAGCTGGCCATGGGACTGGAGTTGGCCAGCTTCACATCCCTGTCGGTATCTTCCAGAACCTCACTGAATCTCTTCCTGCACATTCGCACAGCAAAAGGATCAAATTTCAGCCTTAATTCTTGAAGAAATTTATGTCAGTGTACATTCGAAGAGCAACATACAAACGAAACGTGGACAGCGGGAAATCTCGGAAGGAAGAAAAAGCGTTTGAGTTAAAATAGTATAGGAGAATCTTGAAATTACACTATGCTGTCAAAGGTATCCGGGCACATGGCTGCAAATAACTTACAAGTTGGTGGTGCGCTCCATCGGTAATGCCGGAATTCAATATGGTGTTGGCAAACCCTTAGTCTTGATGACGGCTTCCACTCTCGCAAGCATACGTTCAGTCAGTTGCTGGAAGGTTTCTTGGGGAATGGCAGCCCATTCCTCACGGAGTGCTGCACTGAGGAGACGTATCGGTGTCGGTCGGTGAGGCCTGGCACGAAGTCGGCATTCCAAAACATCCCAAAGTTATTCTGTAGGATTCAGGTCAGGATTCCGTGCAGGCCAGTCCATTACAGGGACGTTATAGTCGTGTAACCGATCCACCACAGGCCGTGCATTGTGAACAGGTGCTCGATCGTGTTGAAAGATGCAGTGGCCATCCCCGAACTGCTCTTCAACAGTGGGAAGCAAGAAGGTGCTTAAATCATCAATGACGGCCTTTGCTGTAACAGTGTCACGTAAAACAACAAGGGGAGCAAGCCCCCTTCATTAAAAACACGAGCACACCATAACACCACCGCCTCCGAATTTTACTGTTGGCACTTCACACGCTGGCAGATCACGTTCACCGGGCATTCGCCATACCTACCATCGGATCGCCACATTGGATACCGTGATTCGTCACTTCACACAACGTTTTTCCATTGTTCAATCGTCCAACGTTTAAGCTCCTTGCACCAAGCGATGTGTCGTTAGCAATTTACCGGTGTGATGTGTTACTTACAAGCAGCCGCTCCACCATGAAATACAAGTTTTCTCACTCCCGCCTAATTGTCATAGTACTTGTCGTGGATCCTGATGCAGTTTGTAATTCGTGTATGATAGTCGTGATAGATGCCTGCCTATTACACATTACGACCCTCTTCAACTGTCGACGGTCTCTGTCAGCCAACAGACGGGGTAGGCCTGTACTCTTTTGTGCTGTACCTGTCCCTTCACGTTTCCACTTCATTATCTCGTTGGGAACAGTGGACCTAGAGATGTATAGGAGTGTAGAAATCTCGCGTACAGACGTATAGCACAAGTGACATACAACCACAAGACTACGTTCTAAGTCCATGTGTTCAGTGGAGGGCCCCATTCTGCTCTCTCATGATCTCTAATGACTACTGAGGTCGCTGTTATGGAGTACCCGGCAGTAGGTGGCAGCACAGTGCAATTAATATGAAAAACGTATGTCTTTGGGGATGTCCGGATACTTTTCATCACGTAGTTTATGTGGACATACTAAATCGATGAGGAAAGGCATATGTGTAAAATGGTACTTCAGAGAGCTGTATGGTAATAAGCTTTATAGGAAGACAGAGAACAGAACCTACACAGCTAACAACTGCAGATGCTGCATGTGAGTGCTGCTCTGATGAGATGAAGAGTTTGGCACTGGACAGGAGTTCGTATCGAGTTTCATCAGACCAGTTAGAAGACTGATGACTATGGTAAACGAATAGTAGCCAAGCCTATTTCTGGAACAAGCCACCCACCAAAATGAATTAAGCAGGATTTACTGCACCCTAGAAAGGTGTCAGAAACTTCCACAGATCCCTTTGAACCATGTGCTGTTGTCTTCGTATTCAGACGAACGTCCGTTAATCGGTAGACCGTAAAGTTGTTATAGTAATTCAGATGTTAGGCGAACAAGTACATGCAACTGGACGCATTGCTGAGGACTAGTGTGCACTATGGGAGTCTAACAGCTGTGTAGTGTACCAGAATGGATTAAGTGGACAAATGATATTATAACACTAAGACTTTTTGTCATAATCTTTTATTTCATGATTACTATGTAATACGAGTGCTTTTTGTCCAAGTGGTTTTATTTACTGATTGCTGTTTCGCTTTTCAGGGGGCAGCTGTGTATTGGTTAATAAATAGACGCCCGGACAATGAGGTCGTGACATATTGTCTTAGCATAGTATTATTGTTGTTGTGGTCTTCACTTCAGACTGATTTGATGCAGTTCAAAAATGGTTCAAATGGCTCTGAGCACTATGGGACTCAACATCTTAGGTCATAAGTCCCCTAGAACTTAGAACTACTTAAACCTAACTAACCTAAGGACATCACACACACCCATGCCCGAGGCAGGATTCGAACCTGCGACCGTAGCAGTCCCACGGTTCCGGACTGCAGCGCCAGAACCGCTAGACCACCGCGGCAGGCTGATGCAGTTCCCTATGCTACTCCATCATGTGCAAACTTCTGCATCTCCAAGTAGCTACAGCGCTCTACATCCTTCTGAATCTGCTTAGTATATTCATCTCTTGGTCTCCCTCTACGATTTTTACCTCCGCGTTGCCTTCAATGATGCCTCAGAACATGTCCTACCTTCAAGTTTTGCCACAAATTCCTCTTCTCCCCAACTCTATTCAGTACCTCCTCATTAGTCATGTGATCTACTCATCTAATCTTCAGCATTCATCTGTACTACCACATTTTGAAAGCTTCTATTCTCTTCTAGACTATTTATCGTCCATCATTCACATCCACACATGGCTACACTCCATACATATAATTTTACAAAAGACTTCCTGACACTTAAATCTATACCCGGTATTAACAAATTCCTCTTCTTCAGAAACGCTTTTTTGCCTTTGCCAGGCTATATTTTATATCTTCTCTACTTCAAACATCATGAGTTATTTTGCTCCCTAAATAGCAAAACCCACCTACTACTCTCATTTCCTAATCTAATTTTCTCAGCATCACCTGATTTAATTAGACTGCATTCCATTATCCTAGTTTTTCTTTTGTTGATGTTCATCATATATTCTCCATTCAAGACGCTGTCCATTCCGTTCAACTTCTTTTCCAGGTCCTTTGCTGAGTTTTTAAGTCTTCCTCATGGATTTTAATTTCTACCTCAATTTTTTATTTTGTTTCCTTTACTACTTGCTCAATATGTAGACAGAATAACATCGGGGACATGCTATAACCCTGTCTCGCTCCCTTCCCAACCACTGCTTCTCTTTCATGCCCCTCAAGTCTTATAAATGCTGTCTGGTTTCTGTACAAATTGTAAATAGCCTTTCGCTCCCTGTATTTTACCCCTGCCACCTTCAGAACTTGAAAGAGAGTATTCTAGTCAACATTGTCAAAAGATTTGAAAGACGATTATCGCTAATGAAGTAAAAGATCCACGCAGTGGACACCAAACTACTCCTTATGTATCAGATCTAGACTGCAATGATAAAATGGGAAGAAACTGTTAATGAGAACTCAGGGAGAAGTTGTAGTCTAGTTACACTCGATTTATTCATCTTAAACATGACAAGACAACAAAATTATTAAAGAAACATCACACAAACACTTATATTTAACAAACGCCATACTAACATGGGATCTATGGTGGACAAAGTGATCTTCTGGGGATCGACACACAACACTGACAAGAACGCTAATCACTCTATCTGACTTCATACATATGAATCCAGGTTATGGCGCCAAACTATGCCACCACCAAGCATCTATATTCTACCACACAAAAAAAGGTAAAAATATGGTTCGAAAGAACAGGGTGCTGAGAAATAAATATTGTAGCCCTACGCCGCAGCAGTGAATACTTTACCCTCCTGTTCGTCAAGGCGGCACACCACAATGCGTTTGGTGACTGAAGTCTTAGACGGCCACAATCTGATATTAAATGCGCGTTCCCGAAAAATGCAAGTATGCAGTCTCGCGTTCAGGTTATTCAGAACACAGGTCCAAGTTCAGAGCTATGATACTGCGCCAGTTACACATCGTCCGAAAGTTAATTTCGTTCTTGTGTTTTGCACACCAGTTTAGTTTAAAGTGGTTTTCATCTAAGATAACTCGCCTCCAAGCCTCCTGTAACAGTCCCTGTCGCGCTTTGTACCAAACTTTTCGTGACTTTTTAGTTAGATAATTTAGCAAGAGATTGAAGAGTGCACACAAAGAGTCCGTACCTGCTTCCCGAAGCGTTTCGGACACAGTAGACGTAGAAATATGAGCTTCGCTTTCTTCTTCCTCCAAAATAATAAACTACCACAACTGGCATTTCGGTGCTTGGTTTCTTAAAACGTCTCACTCTATTCTCAAGAGTTTTAAACTCATCAAGTTTAGGTACAACTGATCAGCATGCGTTACTGTACTTGTGAATACCAATAACTTGTCGATTGGTATGTTCAAAAACAGGTAATTGCCTCATTTACGCAGAATTTACTTAGACATAAATGTACCGGCTGATCAAAAAGTCAGTATAAATTTGAAACTTAATTAACCACGGAATAATGTAGATAGAGAGGTAAAAATTGACACACATGCTTGGAACGACATGGGGTTTTATTAGAACCACCCCATATTGCTAGACGCGTGAAAGATCTCTTACGCGCGTCGTTTGGTGATGATCGTATTATCAGCCGCCACTTTCGTCATGCTTGGCCTCCCAGGTCCCCAGATCTCAGTCCGTGCGATTATTGGCTTTGGGGTTAACTGAAGTCGCAAGTGTATAGTGATCGACCGACATCTCTAGGGATGCCGGAAGTCAACATCCGACGCCAATGCCTCACCATAACTCCGGACATGCTTTACAGTGCTGTTCACAACATTATTCCTCGACTACAGCTATTGTTGAGGAATGATGGTGGACATATTGAGCATTTCCTGTAAAGAACATCATCTTTGCTTTGTCTTACTTTGTTATGCTAATTATTGCTATTCTGATCGGATGAAGTGCCATCTGTCGGATATTTTTTGAACATTTGTACTTTTTTGGTTCTAATAAAACCCCATGTCATTCCAAGCATGTTTGTCAATATGTACCTCTCTATGTACATTAGTCCGTGATTTATTCAGTTTTCAAATTTATACTGACTTTTTGATCACTCGGTATTTAACGGTCTGACGCACCAACATTTTACCAATTCAGCACGAGTAAGAGCACACGCCGGATCCATTATAAGTGAGACAAGAAGAAAACCTCTGTGCAGTCAGAATAGGTCTAAGTGTTGCTACTCGGGTATATCGCGTAACGAAATTGCCCAATTTTGCAACCGAATTTACAGCGGCAAGAAAGTATGAGAGGCGACTACACAAGCACGATATTTTCCCTGGTTGAAATATTTTTTTATTTACCAAAGAAATATCACGAAGCAGCCGTACGTTTTCAGATGCTGTTATTTCATTTATGTGACATTTTCTGTAATGTCAACTATGATACAACTTGATATACATTACACGCATACTCGTTGTTTTTAATGTGCCGGAGCTTGAAGATGGCACTAATGAGCTGCCGAAGCTGGTCATCTGAATAAAATAACATTTGAAAAAATACAGCAGTTTGGTGATTTTTTTTTTTTGTAGATATCTGACCTGCCTTTCTTCCGTATCCACGAGGGAGCAACAGAAATATTATTTTTATAGCCCGACGCCACTGGTGGAGGACTGTAATGGAGTGCTCTCAGCCTGGTGATGCCAACTGAGGATCCATTTGAGTGAGAAGCAGCGGCTCCAGGATCTGGGAAGCTGACAATGGCAGAGAGAGCGGAGCGCTGATCCCACTTCCTTCATATCACATCCGAATGACTGGCAGAGGATGACACGATGTCCGTTCGGCACTGCATGACCCGACAGCGGATGTACAGGAGAGCTTTAGCTTTTATTGTTGTTTTTATGACCGCTTTGCTGCAGTAAAACAGCTGTAAAAATTTCATAGCTGCAGGCTTGCGATTTCCGAGAAAGCAAACGGGGTCATTTTAGACCCGTTTGCAAAGCGAAAAAATATTTCATCTCCTAAAGTATTAGATGTAGCGGCGTTAAATTTTAACTTAAAGTCCATTATTATGGTGTCTATAGCGTTGATTGAAGTGCTATGGATTTAGGAACAAACGTTAGTTCATCGAAATTTAGAACTGTCTGCAAGCTCTGTATTGGATGTCTTTGGACGAAAGGCGACATGGTATCCCTGAAACGTAGTCTGGTAAATTTAGAGGTGTGCGACTATTCTGCTTCAGTACCATGAGGGATCGTGAAAAGAAGAACCCATATATTATTTCGCGTACGAGAGCATGCAGTCATTTCTTACTCACTTCGGTAAATGGCTGTAGTAGGACATAAAATCGTTAATACTGGTACCAAGTACCTTGCGCTCTGCACTATAGAGTGACTTGCAGATTACATGTGTACCATAGTGAAATCAGTCTAAAGGCATGGGCATCTTCAGGAAAATTAACGGTGTATGTCCGAGTAGTTGTGCGTAATGTATATGCAACAGTATGAAATCCAGTATACCGACAAATGCAGTCAAATTTTATCGCACTTGATGTCGGTAGTACAGTATATGACAAGACATCAACTATTCAGGATCTGGGAGTTAAACTCAGTATAAAGGCAGTCGGCTCTGCGCGTACGTGTCCTTCCTGCGGATAGTAAACAGCATTAGTGACAGTGCTTATTGTGTTCATAAACCAAGATTGTGAAAATGCCAGGGGGAAAACAGTTACTATGTGATAAGAAGCAAAAATCGGTACATACAAAGAAAGGGGACTCTCTAATAGTCAAACTGCCAGGAAGATGACCTGTTTAAGTACATTTTCTTAGACGAGGAGCACGATATGCACAGAACCGAAAATGTGGGATAAGTAAAAAATTATCTGAGGCACAGAAATCGTTACTTTTGACAAAGCAAGGGCCACAAACGATTATTCTTCTCAACTTGTTGCTGATGATCAGTTGCCAGTAACTGTCAGACATGTATGACAAATTTTGTAACATGACAAGCGTCTTGCATTTAAAAAACGACTGCAGAAACCCGCTCTTACACGCTAAAATAAACAGGCTAGATTGTGGTTTGCTGAACAACATATGTCATGGACTTCAGAATGGGTGAAGTGATCTTCAGTGATGAGATACATTTTCACTTAAATCGCCAGATTGGATTTCAGTATTATTGGCATGATCTGACAACAGAGCGGCAGGCAAAAAGGAGCAGAAATTTTGGTAATGGTAGTGGCAACCTTCTGCACTGAAGGTAAGTCTCGCGTTGCTTGGCTGAGCACCATTCTTCACACACAGTTGCACGCAAGGTTACAGAGAAATTTAAATTTTATACACATTGCCTAACAAAATAGCATTTGTTCGAATTATATAGATAACGGACGCCCAGTTAAACTAATAATGTTGGTCAACAGTGTGCTTCTGACCTAAAACTGGGGCTACTTCGACCCAGCCCAGAAGTGTGTTCAATTAGCACCTAGCTGCATATTTCAATTATACACTTCCCATTTCACTGCAAAAAATTTATATGATTAAGTTTTGTCAATTTATTTCATTAAATGATTTATATACTGTTCATATTTATTTATATGCCGACCTGGAGCCAAAAAATGACTGTAGATTACGAAAGATCCCCTGGCAGCAGGACGTGTGCGGATTTCACAGCAGATAAGTTACAAAAATGTTCAAATGCTGTAAGGTCTGGAAAAGTGTCTCAAAGAGTAGCCTCAGCATACTTCAAATTAAGTATGCCTATGATCAAAAGGACTCTGAAGAATGACCGTCTGAATAAACCTGGACATCCGATAGTGTTTACTTCTGAAGAGAACTTGGACCTCGATAGCCAGTTAGATAAAATTTGTGAGTTAGGATTTCCCGTGAATGAAGTGGCATTTCGATTCATTTTCAAGTTTTATCTCGCAATGCATGGAAGAATAGTGAAATGTTTCCGAAACAACCTCCCTGGCAATGAGTGGGTGAAAATGTTTTTGAAAATGTTTCCCCTGTTATCTAGTATTTTTGCGAATTAAAAAAGAGCTCGTGCTACCACCAATGAATCAGTAGTTAGCGAGTACATAGAAAACTTGAATGTTTTGACTAAAGACATTCTACCAGACAACATTTACAATTACGATAAAACCAGCATATCTACTGATCCTGGTAGGAAGAAGGTAATTTGCCACCGAGGTTGCAAATATCCGGAGAGGATAATAAATTCTCTTCTATTCTGTCCATTCCGGCGACTTAGTCAATATTGTTTTCTGCCTATTTGTCTAATATAGGGTGCCTACAAAGCTGTTTTCTCGGATCGTTAGACAGCAACTCAAGCAAATCGCATTAATAGAGTTTTTTCCAGCACGAATACTTAACTCTGCGTATTTACAAAGGTGTGTCGCAAGCAAATGGTGACATGCAAATAATCAATATCCTTTGGTATATACAATTTCGATGCAAGCAAATCAATACAGTTCAAAAGTCACAGCTGTGGCATTTATATGACGGCTCGTCTTCCACTGAGGCCGCGGATAGACAGCGCGAAGCATGTATTCGTTTCGTGTAGAGGCCACTCCTGTCTTGGTGGCGTGCTTGAGGGGGGTTCGTCAGCGCTTGTCGTTACGCCGGAAAAAATTCTACGAAGACTAATGTGACTGTGATGTTTTGTTGCAATGCTACAAGATCATCTCTCCCGCCGACCATAATATATTGTATAAAGCAGAACACTTTTGAACAGTATGGACAGAAAACGGACTAGTGGGTTCCAGATACAACCGAAGTAAGCATGGTTTGATTGACCACGCACTATCTGACGATTTGTCTGTCGCTCACCTGTTGCTTGTGCTCAAGGAACGAGAGGGCACTAAGCTTGTATTTGGAAATAATTCGTCATCCCACCGCCGCTTCAATGTTCTTAAGCAATGTGAAGAGCACGATATACAATGTGTGTCCGTGTCAACGAACGCCTTAGAATTCATGCAGCGACTCTATGTAGCCTGCGTTAAGCCCTTGGAAGATAAATGGCGAGAGATTTTTACCAAACGCAGACAGTCTGAAACTGGAAAGAAATCAGCACCTTTGCGAAAATATGTTCCCCATGTTACTACAAACTACATTAAACCAGATGGAGGCTAAGTTGACAAGTAATATGAAAGCATTTTTTAAGAAAATAAAAAGAAACTGGCATTTTTCCTCACTAATAAGTATGAAATTTAATCTCGTTTGCCAAAACAAGATAGATCAGTATACTTACATCTTGTTGGAGAAGAGTTCTTACTTCACCTTCACAAAAAGAAGTGTCTGTATGTAACGCCCCAGGTTACGAAAAGAAAAATTTAAATTGCGTCAGGTAAAAGCATCCGTGTCTCTGATATTTAGTCCGTAAGGTGAAGAGGAAATGAACATATTATAAAAACAGTTGCAGACAAAAAACCACCTCTGAAGAAAAAAAGAAACCCATGAAAAAAAGTTTCGTGACTCAACATCTGAGGACGAGGATCCTTATAGGATTAGGTATTCCGAAGAAAGCGGCGTACTTTTGTCTGAAGATGAAATTTGTACACTTACAAATGAGCGTCTTCCAACTCATATCCACATCTTCTTAGTAATCTTCCAGACAACCAAAATGAAGATGATGAAGCAGTACTAAAAGGTTCGTTACAATTACAGGACTTTGTACTTGTCGAATGTAGTAATGTATTATTTCCATGTCAAGTAATGACCGTCTGTGACAACACTACCACTGTGGATAGCATGACATTGACCAGAAAAGCCTGGAAATGGGATTCAGAAAAGGACATTTCGTTGTAAACGTGGTGTGACATTAAAGAAAGAACTTAACTTACACACTCTAATAAGATGGAGTTTGTTTTCAGTGGTTACATACACTAACTTTATTGCACACTGTAATTAATTTTCACGACTACATACAAAATTATAAACTAGTGCTAACGTGTTTCTTTCAACCAAACATACATTATTAAGTATTTTAAAATATTTTCAAATTTAATGTTAAACAGAACAAACATTCCTCAAACCAAAATATCCGTAAATTTATTTGCAGAGTCAAGGTCCTGCTTGTACGTGATGCAGCTTTAAATTGCTTTTTGCACGGAAAATAACACTTGAGTCCTAGCTATGCAAACCCTGGTGTTAATTGAACCAGTTTTTCAATAATTTATAACACACATCTAGAAATTTAAAATTTTGTCTGAAAGTGACCTTCCGTATTAGGAAAATACCAGAAATATATAAGAATTTAGGATGTCAGCAAAATTGTACTTTTTAGACAATCATTTTTTACTAAATGTGCCAAAATGTTCACTTTTTGGGTCCTAATAACCTCATTTTACGTAATATCTCCTGGGTTCCCTGCAGACATAATTCTGCTGTGGTGTCGATGACACATGCATCACATTTTGGGAATGACATGTCTTGGCGGCTGTAAACATACTTAATAGTTGGACAGTGTGGAACAGTGCGGTTCTTGTGTGAAAAACGTCTCAATTTACGGTGGAATTCTGGCAGTATATAAACCAAATGCATTATCGCTTGCAGTCTAATGAAACTGTGTCAACAATTTGATCACGAATGGCGCACAGATCAGGATGGGGGGGGGGGGGGGAGGGGCATTAACATTGACCATAGATGACAGTTTCAAGAGAATCAACGAAATGATTCACTGAAAATGCAGATCTCCCGACGGTGAGGACGTTCACATAGCAGTTTTCGAAAGGCAGATTTCTATCCTCGAGGAAATGAACAGTTGGTAGAGCTTTCCGCCTCTTGTTTAAAGAGACTTGACAATTGTGTTAGTAAAAAAGTGTCATGTATTTGTGTCACTCTCATGCACAATGCAGCATTCAATATAAGTTAATTCTCCTACCATAATAAGGGATAGCTTATTTTTAGAAGTGACTCTTATTGTCTCCCAGTCAAGACTTGATAGACGGTTACTGGCCAGTAGAAATTAAGTCCAGTGATGGAGCTGCCACTATATAGCTTCTGGATCAGCTTTGGAGATTTTTTCGGCCCCTCTGAATTTAGGGAGAGACTCTTTTGATAGCCAACTATAATCTGGGAAACAGACCCTATCTTGTGGATTTAGGATGGTTTTTCCGATTAATCCGCCTTTGTGACACTCGGTTCCAGGTGATTAATCTCTTGGGCATCTTCAGAGGGTGAACTGCAGTGCTCCGTACGCAGTTCGCAGACTAAATCTGAGAAATACACCAAGCCTCACCAACACCGAAAAACTAAAAAGACGCAATACATAGTAACATCTGAAAACTGAAATAGTAGAAAGAGTGAACACGTTCACATAAGGCTATAAACTATCCTTCCAGGAAGAAAAAGACCTAGCTGAGAGAGCCACGAGGTATACAAAGAAAATGGGAAACACGAATAATGTAATGAAACATTCCCTAGTCTAGAAACACGTCAGAATACGTCATTATACGACCTTAGCAATTCCAGTACTGTGCTTTAACAGTGAAGCTTGACCAATACAGGCAAAAGATGAGGAATAACTAACAGCTTGTGAAATGAAATTCTCGAGACGAACAGCTGGTTACATCAAATGGGGCCACAAAAAGAAACAAAATGTGTTGAAAAACTGCCAAAACAATGGGAGAAAACCTTTGTAGCGAATGATCTCGAGGAGACTCACAAAATATCTGGTGTACTATCACCCTAACGGTGTAATATCGCAACGTCGGCGAAAGAAAGGATGGCAGGAGAACTCAGCGACAGTTTAAAAGACCAAGGGGTCTAATACCTAGTGGATGATAATGTTTTCTAGAAGCCACCTCGTAGCTGCAGTGTGTATCTACAATTCCTTACTTCTTCAAGAGAAAAAATGAAAATTTTTGTTCCATACTCTGAAAATAGTGTTCAGAGCTACGAACTTCATGTTAGCACGTAATGTTAGTAGAATAGCGCTAGGACGCTCGTCTGAGGTCAGCGCTGATGTCCAATGCAGGCTCTCGCTAGTTCTAGGGGCGACCGGCTTCCCGCTTAACGAGACACCTGTCGCTGCTAGCGGACGTGACTTCGGCAGTCAGTCCTTTTCGTCCGCACGTTGCTGTCTTTTTTATTACATTTTTCCCGCTGCTACACTCGTTAACGACAATGGCAGCTGTCACCCTCTCCTGCGGCACGCATGCCGCAACCCACTTCGACTCTCCTACTCATCATTACTGTGACTTAAAGCCGTACAAAGCTTCCACAATTCCACATTATTTTTCTCTCTTCCGCTGAGATGTAGCGCATTATTCGCAATTAAATGGGTGGATGTAATTAAAGTAATTTAATTCAATGGACCATTGTAATGACTTCCTTCTTAGTGCTGCCTGTTCTGACTGTGATGGGCACACCTTACAGCTTCCCGTCCAGGTCCTGACCCAGGCATCAGATTTCTGTAGTATTTGTTGACATAATCAATCTCGGCCTCTCGTTAATCTCTCTGATTATAATCAAACTACTTACACAAATGAAGGACAGGTGGGAAGAATATAGAATTGTCCTAAAATCAGTCGTAGACTGACAGCCTTGTAAAGGTATATTAAGTAATATCCTCTATAAGGTGCCAGCTGTGTTTTTATGTGTGATATCGCGGAGTGATCTGTTGGTAAATTAGTGATCTTGATTTGTGTTTCAGATCAAAATAGGGATTACTGCACATTGCTTTTAATTACTAATCTCTTTTTATCGCATCCACTGATGAAAGTGTCGTACCCGATAAATGCAAGGCCCACTCTGTGGTTAGTTTAAGTAAGAGTAACTTCTTCTCTAAAAAGAAATAAAAGAATGTCCTTATCCAGACGCAATGAAGACAAGCAGCACAGTACGGCCCTATGGACATGAACTCAATTTTTAGCCGTACGTCACACATATTTTAATCCAGTGCCTGATGCATCTGAAAATGACCTGGGAAGCTTGAAGTAAGAGACTGGATATAAACCTTTGGATGTATGACTTTTTACGCGGATGAATTCAAATTGCCTAACGAATAATGTTCATAAGTGCTACTACCCGTTACGAAACGCAGAGGAAGTACTCAGTATGGGAAGGGGGGAGAGACGTCTCTATGGGAACAAGAGAAAGGGTTTTGGTTCAAATGGCTCTGAGCACTACGGCACTTAACTTCTGAGGTCATCAGTCCAACTTAGAACAACTTAAACCTAACTAACCTAGGGACATCACACACATCCATTCCTGAGGCAGGATTCGAACCTGCGGCCGTAGCGGCCTCGCGGTTCCAGACTGTAGCGCCTAGAACCGCTCGGCCACCCCGGCCGGCGGAAAGGGTTTTCTAAACGTCTGAGTGATTCAACATACTGCAACAGAGATACACATTTCTTAGGGCAAAGAGCAAGAGGGAAAGTTGTTATTAATCATTCACAGAAATTAGCGGTGCTGATAAATTGGAAACTCCGTTAACCGATTTGTAACGGAGAAGACGAAAAAAAGGACGCTAATCACCGTCATTAAAACAAGAGAACGAATACATTGTTCAGGTTACAAGAGAGCCGTGTAAAGGACTTAACTTGCGGCGCACGTGACAAAGACTTCATGAATTCGGAAAGACTTTGGCACAAAGAACTGGGACTACTAACCAGATTTGATAACGAGCTAACTAAAGGCACACCAGCAAGCAACTGCTTTGCGTCTCACCATCACTACCTCGTAGTACAGCTGCACAGTGTGTCCCCACCGGCTAACAGCATCCCCAACGTGTCCAGCCCGTAGCTCGTCCCATCTTCAACTACCATGTTTGCTCCTGTGCACATGCGAGAGGACGCACTTTTTGGTGCACATTCCGGCCAATCACGCCTCTCGCTTCACACAACTCCCCAAACGGCTCGCGTCAAAAGCGCGCTCACTGGATTCAGTGTTCGTCTGTTTTAACGCAGAAACTTCTCGAAATTTCTACCACAAAATTCCAACAACCGGTGGAAACAACACATGTCCACGAATTCAGCAGGCAATGTCATTCGACCTACGAGCCCCCAGTGATGTATGCCAAGACAAAGTGTGTTGGTGTTATTTAATACCATCTCCCTCCTTGTTCTTCGACCCCCCCCCCCCTCCCGCTTGCCCTCAGCCCTCAGCCACACTGTTATTGTCCTGTGCGTTCCAACATTTCAGGTCTCCGTTTAAAAGCATGGAGAGAGCGGAAATTCGCCTTTGACCACTGCCAAACAAACAGAATGGCTTTAATGCAGGACAGGGAAAATCAGGATTAAAATGAAACACATAATCAAAAGATCACTTCTCTTAGACTAAGTAGAAAATGATAAAGATGGCTTTGAAAATGTTGAAATACCATATCTAGGTGATAGGCTATACTCGAATGAATGATGCAGACACAAAAAAGGAAGTCTCTCACCTTAAATACACACAGTAGAAGAGGCATAGTGTGCTTATACTATCCAACTGTTATAAGATGTTGCACGGGAAATCACTGTTTGGTCAACATGTGCAAATCACGCTCAATTATTTCTTAAATATATGAGAAGCTGAAGGTGAGAGGGAGATTCTTTCAAGCGCTAATATGAAGGTTGCAGAACATTTATTGTTACCTGAGCGTAACTATGACTGTGTTTCGGCGGCGGCAACCCTTTAGAGCTATCATAAAACGTGTGAACATTTAAACCAGAATTCTTTAGTCGTGCTCCATCTTGTACTTTGAAGCGATAGGTCTTCTGGAATGGAATGGGTGTTGCTTGCGAATTAACTTTCTTTAATGTCTTAACAATCAGCCCTGGAGATTGAAAATGGAATGAATGTCCGAAAGTTTGAGTTTGGCTGTGAGTCGAGCAACCGCTCGCGATAAGCGGGAAATTCTGCATCGATCACCAGTCCGGCACAAATTGTCACTGTCGTCATTCCATTATACAGCCGATGATTCTCCAAATTTGCAGCTGCGTGGACGTTTCAAGTATTTCGTAACGGCACTAATCAGAAGGAACTATGCATCGTAAATCGAAATAACACAGGCACTGCAATATCAAACGTAGCCCGTCTTAATATATGTATGTATATCATCATGATCTATGTATCATTTACCGGCTGCTCTCATATCACATGAAATTGAAATGCAAATTTATACACTTATTAAATACCGAAGTTTCTGAATTAATTTTTAGCACCAAGTGTTGCAATTTCTTTAATCCAAACTACTGTGAATCTTTACCGTTTTATCGTCATCCCTTGAGGACATTGTCCCAGGCAGTTAAGTCAGTAGTTCCCCGTGGATACCATAGAATAAGAGTCTTCTGTAGCTTGCGTGTTTTACAATATGGTTACAAATTCCAAAGTCCGACTTTTGACAGACTGTTGCGTGGTACTGAAGTACGTGGACATCGGTGTCTGCAAATGTAAACATCAGAAATACAGGATTATTCGTAAGAGTTGTTGCGGTCTTCAGTCTAAACAGAGTAAGCAAGTTAAAGCTTATGTAGATACTGGTATTGAAGAAGTTTGCAGCGTATAGAATAGCATGTACAACTGCATCTAGCACTCCTCGTTCGGAAAACCACGACAAATACAGACAAAATATAATACAACGAAATATTAACTTTTGCATTCAGTCGCCGTAGTCAGCCGTCGCAGTGTGAAATATTGAATTATACACCCTACACATTGAAAGTGTGTGAAAACTACCGAGACTGAACAAGATACAAGACAGTATCGGAATTTCTATTACGTATTACATTGAATACGCCACGAAATTAACAGTCTTTTACCTCATATTTATCAAGAACTTCGCGCAAAGATAAATCCGCCTGGCTATGGAGAGAGCTAACGTAACGATGTATTTCATTCTATTATCAGTATTCATTTCATGTCTACATCTACATCTACATGACTACTCTGCAATTCACATTTAAGTGCTTGGCAGAGGGTTCGTCGAACCACAATCATACTATCTCTCTACCATTCCACTCCCGAACAGCACGCGGGAAAAACGAACACCTAAACCTTTCTGTTCGACCTCTGATTTCTCTTATTTTATTTTGATGATCATTCCTACCTATGTAGGTTGGGCTCAACAAAATATTTTCGAATTCGGAAGAGAAAGTTGGTGACTGAAATTTCGTAAATAGATCTCGCCGCGACGAAAAACGTCTTTGCTGTAATGACTTCCATCCCAATTCGCGTATCATATCTGCCACACACTCTCCCCTACTACGTGATAATACAAAACGAACTGCCCTTTTTTGCACCCTTTCGATGTCCTCCGTCAATCCCACCTGGTAAGGATCCCACACCGCGCAGCAATATTCTAACAGAGGACGAACGAGTGTAGTGTAAGCTGTCATGTCTATATTGGTTACCACGAGTTACTTTGCTGTCCAAATGACAAAACTCATCTACTACTTCTAGTGTCTCATTTCCTAATCTAGTTTCCCCCGTATCGCCTGATTTAATTCGACTCTATTGGGCTACTCCTGTTTTACTTTCGCTGAGTTTCCTCCTACAAATTCTTTTCAAGATATTATCAATTCCGTTCCACTACTCTTCCACTTCATTAGCCATATGTGACAGTATTAGAATGTCATGGTCAAGTCGCAAAGTTTTTGTCTCCAAATTATCCTAGATTTCCTTCACACTTTGCTCAAAGTACAAACTAAATAACGTCGGAGATAAATTCGCTACAACCCTGTCTCACTCTTTTCGCAGCCGCAGCATCCCATTGATGTCCTTCGATTCGTATAACTGGCATCGTGTTTCTGCAGACGTAGGAAGTAACCTTACGTTTCCTATATTTTATCCCACCTACCTTCGAAAATAAAAAAAAATTTTGTACAAACAACATTCTCAGAAGCTTTTTTAAATTTCGAGATGCTGTTAACTAAGGTTTGCCTTTCTTCAACTTCCAATGTAAGTCTAATGGTCAGTACTGTCTCACACGTTCCTACATTTCCCCGGACCCAAACTGATCTTCCCCAAGGTCGACCTAGCAATTTTTCTATTCTTTTGTAAATAAGTCTTGTCAGTGTTTTGCAAACAGGATTTATTAAACTAATAGTTTGGTAGTGTTCACCTCTGCCTGCATCTGACTTCTTAGGGTTCGAAATTACTACATTTTTTCCTGATGTTTGAGGATATTTCGTCTGTTTCATGTACTTTGGACACCAGATGAAATAATTATGTCGCAGATGGCTCGCCCAAGGATCTCAATACTCCTGTTGGAATTTCTTCTAAACCAGGGATCTTGTTTCTACTAAAATCTTCAGTGCTGTAACAAATTCTTCTCGCAGTATAATATATCCCCCCTATCCATCCTAATTTCCTCTTCTCTGTCTACAATATTACCTTCAATTTCATCTCCCGTGTATAAACCCTCTACTTCTTCCACCTTCCTATTGTACTTATTTGTCTTGAGTCGGCCGTCTAAACATTTGACATATTCCTTCACTCATAGTCGTGGGACGGAGTGAAATTGGTGAGGCAGACCAGCAAATGGGTCCACCTGCTCACTGCAATCCACCGGGCTTTCAGAGGTACATATGGAAGTACCTGCCTTCCGCGTTAGCCAAACGCGAGACCGCGTACTTGCATTTTCCGGGCGCGCGCCATTAACAACAGATTGCCGCCGTCCTTGACTTCAGTCGCCGAACGCATCGTGGTGTGCCGCCCTGATCATCAGAAGGGTGAAGTATTCGCTGCTACGACATAGTGCGCCAATGTATGTTTCTCAGCACCCTGTTCTTCCGAACCCTACTTTTCTTTTTTGAATAGTATAGATGCTTGATGGTGGCGTAGTTTGTGCCACATTCCGGATTCAAGTGTATAAAGTCAGATAAAGCGATTGGTGTCCTGGTTAGTGTCGTGTGTCCATCCCCAGATGATCACTATGTCCACCACAGATCCCATATTAGTGAAAGCGTTTGTCAAATATAAATGTTTATGTGATGTTTCTTTAGGCACTTTTTTTACTTGTGATGTTAAGAATGACTAAATCTGTTATTTAGATCACTACTCCTTCCTGTGTTCTGATTAACATAACCTCTGGCTTTTTATTAAAGCCTTCATTACGAAAGAAAGTAGCAGGCTTGCAATCTGACAATTGCACAGCTTTGCAACTAACAATCACAATACTACAGTAATAATATACAGGTTATATAATTTCAATTGTTTATTTGTAATAATATTTGCTCATTATTTGTGGAAATACATGAATCTAAAATGGCTGTGACTCTATAACAAAAGAAAATATAAGAAACAGCGGTATGTAGATTCTTTATTATGTTGGCTAAATTATAAACCTATGAAGGCCAAATAAATAAAACCATATAATTTCTTTGGCCTGTTGAGGACTGAATCTGATGCGGTGGAATATCGATAAAAATATGTTATTCAAAGCTACATTTTAACGAATTTCCAAAGATTACACAGGAACGGACTTTATAGCAAACTCAAGGTTAATCGTACGATAACTAACAAGAGAATTATTTTGTGTTTCGAGTGAGACCATTATCAGATTCTGTTACAGCGACCCTTGAACGTTTCATAAAGTTCCGTTTTAATGTCTCTCATCAATCGTCCTATTCATTGTTTTACACCCATTTTTTGCAGGGGCGATACACAAAGGAGGGTTTCTCCCATTATGATACTTTATTCGAGGCAAATTTCTATAAATTGCCTGGTAAACTGTTTTTTCGGAACTTGAGACGTATTTTGTCTACATGCTTCTGCATTTAGATAAATATTTCGAGTTCGTCGTTGAGATATTAGAATACTACCGGCTATTTATCTAGTTCATTGAATATATTATGTTCCTACTCATATTGGTTGTCGTTTGTACTTTGGCAATCATTGTCGTTACTACCAGCCCATGGTCACTAACACCACTTTCAGCGAGGTCAATCTAAAAAAAAAAAAATTGGTCAATTTGTTGCGGCTAGATGTAATGCATTTCTGTTATGAATAGGCTTCACAACTGTCTGTATTACTAAACGCCTAACTTGGTGACGGTGCACTATGGAAGTTGCAGGTTACCTTTATAGTGGCTTACAGTGTCAACAAAAATTTGAACATTTAAAAACTTAAAAGAGTGTCATAATCTGCTCATTAAGTGTATGTTAAAAGTTTAACGCAGTAATAAAAATACTACCGTAGGAAACTGTGTGTATGCGTCGAGTCAGCATGTTTCACAGCGCTGTATTATCCAGATCAGATTTCTCCAGTGTTCGTAATGAGAGCACTTCACACCAAATTTACACATAATTTCAAACTTCTGCGAACCTTTGTTTTACCGAACCTCCAGGTAATATAGAATGGAAACAAGTTTACCGCATTGTGAATTTTCGTTGTTCATGCAGCGAAAATTCAGCATCCGGCTTGACGTTTCAGTTTATTATTTCTTTACCATTAAATTTATACGCAACACATTTTGTAGACAGTGTGAAAATCTGCACATATACCAGAGAATGTACCTGCAAAATTGTATCAGTGTACGACACGTGGTTCGGAAAATACGTAAGAGTACGATTCTTGGAAGAAATGGGGGATGGGAGATGAAGATTGCTGGTGTGAAATAAATAGTTGTCCGAAGAAGCATTCAGTATTGTGTCTTGAAAGTTTACGCAATACGTGTTAAGCTATACAAGCACATGCGTAGCTCATTAGTAATTCCGAGTAGACGTTTACAGTTGAATCTCACTATATTGAGGAAAGTAATGCAAATTTAATCTCCACTGTACCTTAATACTGATAAACAAAGTAATAGATAGATAGAGATATATTTGAAATGACTCTAAGGAAAGAATGACATACCAGTTATATCGCTGAAAGCCATGAAACATGTATCACCTGGAAATCCAAGACTTGGAAGACACATTAAGAGGCGGGTTGATTTAGGGTGACCTAGGCAGACGGAGCAGATATTAAGCCTAATCCCTGAAAGTAAAGAAGGATGAGATCTTCAGTCCCTTTTTGTCCTGGTGTTATTCCGTCTCTTTCCTTTGAGCTCCCCTTCCGACTTGGGAAGAAATTTGTGTATTCCATATGACTGCGTCTACTGTCATCCCATCTGGAAGTGTTAGAATGTGCTCTAAATGTCCGCGATTGGTGCAACGAGGCGGCACTTGGGGACCGGCCCAGCATTCACTTCGTTGGACGTGGAAAACTGTCTAAAAACCATATCCAGGCTGGTCGTTACAGCGGTCCTCGTCGTTAATCTGCAAGGCTTATCTTCCTCAATCACGGCAGATGCTTATTAATGCTTGTGACTATCTTGGCGAATAAGATTGTGATCTTCAGTTTGCTGTAAATTTTCGTTTGTAGAGTGGTGCGAAAAATAAATGTGGCACAGATAGTAGGTCAGAGTCAGAAACGTATGTAAAATTAAACGAAGATGGAAAAACATGACAAATGAAGTTGTTTTTACAGTGCGTACGACAAATTATAAATTTATTGTTTCATTCCGGTCTGTAAAGTATAGTCCGTCGCCGCCATATATTATGCAAACACCATGCCGATATCGAGGCTGATTGCGCGGGGTGGCGTACTCAAACGCGACCGCTCTGCCGCTTCGTTTGAAGCGGGGACAACTTATTTTCGAACAGTTCCACCAGTTTGGGTCCTTTAACCGAGTTATGGAATAATTTAGGTCGGATTGTGAGGACAATTAGAAAATAATGAATATCAATGGAGATTATTTGCAGTTAAACGAGAGAGCAGCAGCGTCCACAATGGAATAATCCGCGCTCCTTTTGTAGCGGCGCGGGGAGCGAGCTCATCGGCGCCGTGTTTGTCCTGGGATGAGCGCGCTGTTTGCGCGAGTACTTATTTCGAATCAGCGTGACAATACGGCCGCGTTATGCGATTTGTTGTCTGCCGGCCTTTGTGCGGGCGTAATCCGCGCGCAGCGCCAGCGCGAGCCGCGCACACTGCGCAGCGGCGAGGTTCCGCTCCGGCGGGCGTAATCGGCTCTGAGGGCCCGCCAGCAGAACGCGCCGCGCCGCGCCGCAGCCGAGCGTGCCACTGCGGTAGGGGCTGCGCTGCGACTGCCCGCACAGCCGGCCGGCCGCAAGTGGGACGCACGTCCCTCGTCATCGAGTGGCGGCCGCTAAGCGCTGTAAAAATAAGGGTAAAGCGATTTTCTGCAGTTCGGAGTTCGGGCAACAACAAAGTACTCCTTATGTGCAGCATCGCAGCGAGGGTAGATAAAAACAGGGAGGTACGTACAATTTGCTTGACAGCTCATGCGCGCTTGTTATTAAACAGAATAACAGAATGAAGAAAGTAACAGAAAACTATAGATCTGTTAGGGCCACGGCGTGCCAAACTTCACTCGTGCAGCTTGTGCGGGCCGGTGCGGGTCAAGGCCCAACCTGTCACTCGGCTTTGCTAGGGCATCCTTGGGAGTACCCGAAACAGTAAGACATTTCATTCACCACTGCGGTACCGCATTTTTCGGTCGACACAACTTTCTAAGTTCGGCATAATCGTGGTGTCAGTGCTAGTTACCCTTTGCTATTTATTCGTGATATGAAGGCTGTTCACATTTCCATTGGCTGTTTGCACAAAAAGAGGCATTGTAGCGACAGGTGAAATACCCTCAGACTTCAAGAAAAATATAATAATTCCAATCCCAAAGAAAGCAGGTGTTGACAGATGTGAAAATGACCCAACTCTCAGTTTAATAAGTCACGGCTGAAAAATACTAACGCGAATTCTTTACAGACGAATGGATAAACTAGTAGAGGCCGACCTCGGAGAATATGTTTGGATTCCGTAGAATGTTGAAATACGTGATGCAGTACCGACCCTGCGACTTATCTTAGAATATAGATTAAGGAAAGGCATACCTACATTTCTAGTATGTGTAGACTTAGAGACAACTTTTGACAATGTTGACTGGAATACTCTCTTTCAAATTCTGAAAATGGCAGGGGTAAAATACAGTTACAGTTTGTACAGAAACCAGATGGCAGTTACAAGAGTCGAAGGACATGAAAGGGAAGCAGTGCTTGGGAAGGGAGTGAGACAGGGTTTTAGCCTCTCCCCGATGTTATTCAATCTGTATACTGAGCAAGCAGTGAAGGAAACAAAAAAAATCCATGGAGAAGAAATAAAAACTTTGAGGTTCGCCGATGACATTGTAATTCTGCCAGAGACAGCAAAGGACTTGGAAGAGCAGTTGAACGGAATGGACAGTGTCTTGAAAGGAGGGTATAAGATGAACATCAACAAAAGCAAAACGAGGATAATGGAATGTAGTCGAATTAAGTCGGGCGATGCTGAGGGAATTAGATTAGGAAATGAGACACTTAATGTAGTAAAGGATTTTTGCTATTTGGGGAGCAAAATAACTGATGATGGTCGAAGTAGAGAGGATATAAAGTGTAGACTGGCAATGGCAAGGAAAGCGTTTCTGAAGAAAAGAAATTTGTTAACATCAAGTATAGACTTAAGTGTCAGGAAGTCGTTTCTGAAAGTATTTGTATGGAGTGTAGCCATGTATGTAAGTGAAACATGGAAGATAAATAGTTTAGAAAAGAAGAGAATAGAAGGTTTTGAAATGTGGTGTTACAGAAGAATGCTGAAGAGATTAAATGGGTAGATCACATAACTAATGAGGTGGTATTAAATAGGATTGAGGAGAAGGGAAGTTTGTGGCACAACTTGACTAGAAAAAGGGATCGGTTGGTAGGATATGTTCTGAGGCATCAAGAGATCACCAATTTAGTATTGGAGGGCAGCGTGGTGGGCAAAAATCGTAGACCAAGAGATGAATACACCAAGCAGATTCAGGATGTAGGTTGCAGTAGGTACTGGGAGATGAAGAATCTTGCACAGGATAGAGTAGCATGAAGAGCTGCATCAAACTAGTCTCAAGACTGATGACCACAACAAGAACATAGCGATCTGTTGTCATAATCCTTTAAAACTAATGGGAATGACAGAACAGAGGGACAAAAATACTCATTTCGAATCAGCAACGGGTGCTACACTTTTGCTATGAAACAGCATTATAATAGCATACAGAAAGAATTTAAGGATTTAGTTGACAAAGGAAGTGCAAAAACATTACAGCGATAGGCAGACGGGATCCGTTGTCCTGTACATTAAGAAGCACTTTGTAGTAAAATAGTAGGCATGGAGAAATTGAAAAAATTGGCGGTACGAAGAGTAAAATTTCCGATTTCGTACGCGTTAGCCCAATGTCAGTTGCAACAACTAAACTGAACGAAGAGTACGGACACTTCGTATAATAGTTTTTCTATTTTTTTAATCAGGCGACAGGAAGGAAAATTAAAACATCCATAATTGACTGCTGGCTTCGTCTTTTGCACACTGTCCACAGTAAGACACTGTAACGTTTATTTTTTCTGAGTTGATATGGATATTTTTAAAAAAATCAGTATGTAGAAGGGGCACATTCAGACGAAGACAATCCAGTTTCCTAAGCTCACTGACTTTAAAAAGAACGTGAAGTTCGGAGAATTTATTGTTGCCTTGAAAGAATTACAGGGATTGTTTTACAAAGGTTTTGAGGACACTCTCAACCTCATATGATTTTCAGACGTCGTTTGCTGTTTCAGTTGAAAGCGTCCCTGTGCATGTGCTGAAGTAAGTGACTGATCTGCAGGGAAAAATGGTACAAATGGCTCTGAGAACTATGGGACTTAATATCTGAGGTCATCAGTCCCCTAGAACTTAGAACAACTTAAACCTAACTAACCTACGGACGTCACACACACCCATGTCCGAGGCAAGATTCGAACCTGCGACCGTAGCGGTCGGGCGAATCCAGACTGAAGGGCCTAGAACCGCTCGGCCACATCGGCCGGCAAAGATAAGCTGAAAGCCAAGTAGAGAAAGGAGTAAAAGAGGAGAATCGAGGAAATAAGACACGTCGAGCAACACGTGTGCAGGAAAATTCCAGTTTTAATGACCAAAGCTTTTTGGGTTAAAACTGTCCAGAACCTCTACATTGCTGTCCTCAAGCTGCGTTTCCAATCCCATGAGGTTGCAAAATGTGTTACAATATTTCGATCGACATGTTTCTGTGAAATATCTTTTTTCGATTATGAAAATAAATAACTCACGATTACGAGGCAACGTGAAGACGAAACATGTGAAAATTTCGGCGTCTGTCTGTATGCCGATAGTTGGTATGTGATGAAAATTCTATTATATCTTCAGTACGCTAAAAATAACTAAACAATATTGAAAATTTGCTTTATTTGTGATCTGTGTTGCTGAGAAATGTTAAATATCAAACCAAGTCGTATGCAGAGTGATGTTATTTCCATACACGTCCTCGCACTCAGACAGCAGGGCGTGTTAGTGATTTGGGGGGGGGGGCGGGGGGGGGGAAGGCGGAAAGTGCAACAAAGCTGAGCCTTTGCCACTGGAGCCCACCGCGGCCTGTGAGCGGAAATCCTGGCCGCCCCTATATTAGGGCCATTCAAGAAGAAACAAGCCGCAAGCTCTAAAATGAAAACAGTTTAAGGGACTGTAATGCCATTGCCTACGTAAGGAAGAGTGGTTCCTATAGAAGCACCCCCAACTCTCCCCTATAGGGAAATGGGCACACACCCACATCACGACATTCTTCACAATAATGAGAACGGCTATGACGTTGAGTCTGATTAGCACACAGTTAAACGAGGTGATGCCTAAAGGTCCCTGTAAATGATCAAACGTTTTCTCAAACTTAACTATCCTTACCAAATACTGGACCGTGTACATTGCTGTTTGACGTGTTTGTCAAGTAACGATCGTTTCTGACATGTTTGCAAGAAATTTTGATTGACAGGAAGTTTGACAAGATGGCAGATGTTGTTTGTATCGATGTTTCGCTGTGTATGGATAGCGAAAAACTGTTTTATTACAATTTTTCTCACTGCATGATGAATTCCATAGCTATGGAATCTACAATCAAGGATAAAAACAAAATAACGCTGACAGTTAGCAAACTAGTAGACATCTCACATTTTTCCAAGCCGTATATTATGCAAGAAGAGATTACAAACAAAATCAATATCTTGCGCAGGACATACAAGCGGTAGTGCAGTGAAATAAAAGAAATAGAAGTTCTCGAGTTCTTCTAAAGACTAAGTGGATTATGTGTTCACACGTTATCGTATTGTTATGAACAGTTATTGTTATGAACAGTCATTAAAAAAACTAAGCTAAGTTGGAAGCCCAACGGTACCGACCGGCCGCCATCTCATTCTCTGTCCACAGGCTTCACTGGATGATGCGGATATAGAGGGGCATGTGGTCAGCACACCGCTCTCCCGACCGTTTCGTCAGTTTACGAGTCCGGTGCCGGTACGTCTCAGTCAACTAGCTCCTCAATTTGCCTCACAAGAGCAATGAAGAGTCATTAGCGGACCAAAAAGAAAGAATAGATTTTAGCCTACTTCTGTATTCCTTTTCAGTGTAAGAGTGAAGTAATTCTAAATAAGTTATTGACAGTTTCACTGTCCATCTCCAGAAAGTCGATGTAATGATAGGGTTCTGAGTGTAGCATTTCGATTAACAGGTTTTCATATGTATGTTTCTCTCTGATTTTAAACAAATCACTGGCAAAGCTCTTGTTCTTGTTCTTCTTTACAGTGCCGGAGTCAACATTAGAAATGCTTTGTCTGCATTTGTAGCCATTCTCATTATTGCCAAAACACATGATACACGAAAAGCGTCTACTTCAAAAGTAAGGTTATCAAAAGTTTAGTTGTTCGTTTGAAGAAAGTTGATGTAATCAACGGGTTCTGAGAGTAACGTTTCATTTAGCAGATTTTCGTGCTTAAATCTCTCTCTCATTTTAAGACATTCTCCACACCAGTGTCTTCTTCTTCTTTAAATATACTGCCACAGCCAATGCCAGGACTGCTTTGTGTACGTTTGTGACCACTCTCAATACTATCAAAATACTCACAGGCTTGTTTGACAAGTCCGTGGATAGTCAAGGGTGGGTTTCACAAGCAAATTTGCTTGTTTACAGGGGTCTTTAGGAGTCAGGCGGGGACCACTACTGTTTCTTATACACAAAATTTATGTATTCTCATATGACAGGTCGTTCTAAAATATTTCTGTTTGCTGATTAAACTAGATTGGTAGCGAAGCATGTTGAGTGCAACGTTGGCAATGTATCTAATAGCACAGTTGACAACATATGTTCATGGCTTCTGGGGAATAAACTGATGTTAAATTACTTTACATTTCATAAAACAGTTCAGTTATAACTGACATTTTGATCACAGAGAATCGGCATAGGTTTAGGGAGTCTGAACAATTAAAATTCCTAGGTGTTCAGATACATGGTACCCGCCATGAAAAGCCCACGTTCACAGTCTTGTTCATAAACTGAATGTATTTACAGTTCGAACAGTATCTGCAATAACTGATATTCCAACACGAAAATTACCCCACTTTGCTTAATTTCATTCGCATATTATACATAGAATTATATTCTGAAGCAACTCTTCCCTTTCAAAAATGGTAATTTTGGGCTAGAAGCGTGCATTTCGAGCAATGTCTGCTGTAGATTCACGAAGCTGTTGTCGGCCAATGTTTAGGAGTCCGCAAATTCTGATATTAGGCTTTCAATATAAGCTGTCTTTAATGTTGTTTGTTGTTAACAAAGTGAACTTATTTCCAAGAATTATCAGCTTTCAGTCAGTCATTTTACAAAAAAAAAAAAAAAAAAAAAAAACAGGATGTATGTATGTGTGCGTGTATGTTCCACATCTCCTCCAAAACCGCTGAACCGATTTGAACCAAACTCGATACACATATCCCTTACTATCAAGCAACAATTGCTGTTGGGTTAAAAACCACATACCAATTATAATTTACGAAATATGACGTCATAAACGACGGGACGTGTAAAACCACACCGAATCATGCATGAAGTGTTAATAGATTTATTATGCACCCTTAAGACACTCCTACAGTCGATTCACCTTATTACCCGACAACTGGCAGCGACAGACATCTTTCAGCTGCGTTTGCGTTGCACAGAAGGCTGTACGTGAAACGATAGCTGTCTACATAACTATGTAGAGGCGTTGCCATAGAGCTGTTTAGAAAATCACGCTGCTGACATGCAAAACAGCCGTGCTTTTACATTCTGCTATGAGAAGCTGAATTTTTCTTCTGCGTAATTGCAGAAAGACTTGGCAGCAATGTAGCCAGTCTACACGATTGCTGGCGGCGGTGTCACGAGAATGAACTATCGCAAGAACACCGGTCTCCGAAGGTCGCGTGGTACTACCGAGAGGGATGGCCACCGTGTTTCGCGTATGACTGGCACATCATGCTGCAACAGCAGCAGCAGGTTGAGCAGCAGTTGGCACAATTGTGACGTAGCGAAGTGTCACAAATCGATTACTTCAAGGACAGTGCCGACTCAGAGGCCTTGTAGCGTACATTCCACCCATCGCAAACCAGTGCCATTTTCAACTTCGGTGCTGTCGAGTAAGAGCCCATTGAAGGGCTGGGAGGAGCTCTGTTGAGCTTTCTGACAATATCTGGTCCTGTGTCGGTGTCAGTGATGACTGTGTGTCGATTAGAAGAAAGCCAGTTGAGGGCCTGCAGCCAGGCTGTCTGCGTGGTAGACACACTGGTCATGCACCTGGAGATATGGTCAGATGGTCAGGGGTCTGATTTCGTATGACAGCAGGAACACTCTTGTGAATACCCCAGCGCCCTCACTGCGAATCTGTACATCAATCTGGTGGGTCGACCTATTATTCTTCTATTCTCAGATAGCAGGAAAACGGTCTCATACCAGTGTTGTAATCCAACATGCTCTACAGTGTCGACATGTTGCCTCAGCCTGATCAATCACCATTTCTCTCTCCAATCGAGCATTTATGGAACATCATGGGATGACAACTCCAGTGTCACCCACAGACAGCATTAACCTTCCCTGTATTGACTGACCAAGTAAAATAGGCATGGACCCTCATCCGACAAACTGACGTTTGCCACTCGCACAACAAAATGCGTGCACATGTGCATTCTTGTTTTCAACTGTCCAGCAGTTACAGCGGTTATCAATGTAGCCACGTTTCACATTTGCAGTGTCTTACCTTGCGCTTACATTCAACTGTAACCTTACAGTGAAGTGATACTTCAATATGTTTCCTAGACAAATGTATTGCCGAAATTTCATTACTTGGTGCTGCAATTTTTTTCTGCCCTTGTAGAAACTGGTAAAAACGAATACCAGAGCAATTCTGGGTCTGTCAGCTGGCAAGAGCAATAATTGGCAATAAATAACAATGAATACACTCTTTCTAGTGAATAACATGATACAGTATCTTCGTTCCCCATAAAGTGGTGTTTGAGAATACTTCGCCTGTGGAAATATTTAGTTTGATGGTATATCTGACATAATTCAAGAACGGGCCAAATTAGTTACATCCAGACTGTCAGTTTGCTTTATGCAGTTGTAAGCCGAGTCAGATTCGCTCTACGACATCCTTAGGCCTACTTCCTAAAATGTCAACTAGTGTTGATATCTAGCGTTGAAATCTAGCACTGGAGTACGTACTTTAGAATTTTGTGCACTATTTTCGTTAACATACATATAAGTGGAAACTAACTTACACATTCTTTTACATTGTAGATGTATTTTTGGTGACTTTTTAGAATATTGTGACATCACTGAAATGCGATAGGGAGCCGGTGTTGAGTGGAAAGGTACGAAGCCATAATGAATTTATTAACTTTTCTAAAGGCACTTACGAATTTATTTTTCAAAGCAAACATCCAAGAATAACATTAACTGGAAAGATATAATTTCAATAACCAACTGATGGCAAACACCTCAAATGGGCAACAATATAAAAACACTTCCTTTTTGTAAAGAACACAAAATGAAGTAAAAAGGGTACATTTAGATTACAAACAGGAAAACATATGGTAAAATGATTACGTCACAAACAACAACCATCGGCTATTGCCAGTAGCAATAATTCCGCCTTCTCTACGAACATAGGACAGCGGTTGTCACTAGCGCAGTACTCGTAACCTAGATTAAAAATTTCAGTCATGGTACTCAGGCATTTTCAACACGATCACAGTTAGCAAGAGATATATTCGTTTATCCTGAAATACAGAGACAAATCATTAATTATTTAGTAAAAATTAACATATTCCAAGTGCAGAAACTCTTCTTTATTTTTTTTAAAGATTCAAATAATTTAGTAAACAGCTCGAGCTCGTGATACTAGCCAACAGGTAACTCTAGACATGCCTCAGAAATAAGGTAGCTAGATTCAACAAGTTTCACTGCCTATAAAGTACAATTCGTAAATCAGAAGAATTACATCTGCATTCTATATCCTTAGGTTCCAAATTCAGTTTAGAATAGTGACAGCCACAAGCCCACACACATTGACAGAACTGGACTCAAGTAATACCAGGCAAAACCTTCATAAATAACATATATATATATATATATATATATATATATATATATATATATATATATATATATATATATGCAGCAAGTGTCAACCAGGTACTACCTCCAAACACTGCTTGTACATCACTGGTGAAGTTCAGATGGAGTCCACGAAAAACATTTGGACCTCCAATCAATTGCAGTTTGTTAAACTGCCCAGCTAAGTCAATATCAATCGCCTTCAAACTGCGATACACAGGAACGCTGCGCCGCCAGCGACGACGAAATGCACGTCGCAGAGGCATTGCCGTGGCACGTTAACACAAGTGAACGTAGCAAGCCAACGCCCAGCGAAACACCCAGAGCTATGCGTCCGCACTCCTCGACGTTCGCATAGCGAATGACGCTCCGTGCTGCGGCGCAGCTGGACCCCAGTAGCGCTTATCACAACCGCAACTTCCGGTCGCAGTGCGCCAGCTCGGCACCAGAGCGCCTTATCAGGCCACCGGAAGTGAATTCTTCTGCAACACGGGCCTAGTAATACTAGGGCTCGTGTTGCCCGGCAGCCTCGTCCGGCGGCTAAGTCACAGGTGTATCGCAGTTTGAAGGAGATTGATATTGACTTGGCTGGGCAGTTGGTGTCGCATGGTGGCTCCATATCCTAAATGCCCGTTGTTATATATATATATATATATATATATATATATATATATGACACCAAGTGACGTGCACACTAATCGGATGCTCACGGTGATTTCTCGTAAAATCCACATTGGCAAACGCTTGCTTAGAGAGCGCCGAGAGAAGATTGTAACAAAGATTACTAGTAGCTGGAAACCCACGGGTATCATCCAGCAGACGCCACCGGGTCCAGTACTTGCAAAGGGCAGACCGAACTCCAACCCGGCACCACAATGGACACAAACTGCTTGCAACTTGAACAGCAGAGGAGACGCCTAATACTGTGCGTCCTGCCGAAGTAGCTTTTAACGAGCAACGTTCGCGGCTGCGACCAACACTCGGCCCCGCCAAACCCGCTGTGAGCAGAGGCACCACTCTTGCCAACGGGCCACTGCAGACGCGTGGCCACAACAACGCGCGTCTCACTTGCGCTCTTCGTCGTCCACGTCACACTCCCCTTTTATCTAGGTCGTCGTAGCCCTTAACTACCTTCTCCTCCGACCTGCCCTCTACCGGCGACCTTAACGCTCCACGCGCTCTTGCTGCCAGATTCCAAATCTGCAGGACTTACGAAATTAAACGCGGGCGCACGGCAAAATCACACTAATTGATTTTTTCATCTACTTAACCTCCACTGTGTCCAGATAACGAATGCGCTTCAACCTGTTACAATATTATTGCATCCTACTACTGCGTCTTCAGCAGAAACAGACGGCATTAAACTTACTTTCTAAGGAAAATACTACGTACTACTATTCAGAGTTGCCCGCATCTCGTGGTCGTGCGGTAGCGTTCTCGCTTCCCACGCCCGGGTTCCCGTGTTCGATTCCCGGCGGGGTCAGGGATTTTCTTTGCCTCGTGATGGCTGGGTGTTGTGTGCTGTCCGTAGGTTAGTTAGGTTTAAGTAGTTCTAAGTTCTAGGGGACTGATGACCATAGATGTTCCCGGGTTCGATTCCCGGCGGGGTCAGGGATTTTCTCTGCCTCGTGATGGCTGGGTGTTGTATGCTGTCAGTAGGTTAGTTAGGTTTACGTAGTTCTAAGTTTAAGGGGACTGATGACCATAGATGTTAAGTCCCATAGTGCTCAGAGCCATTTGAAACATTTTATTCAGAGTAATCAATACTCTGTTCTTAGCGACAAAGATATACGCAGTGAGGGGAGAGAGAATAACTCCTTTGCTATTTGACCGTTCCCTTATTTCTGACGTTTAGGCATTTTACAGAATTTCATGGTGATTAGTAGCATTGCAGGTTACTAAAAATGTCAGGAACGGTATGTGAACATCATCTCGGCTCCCTTTATATGATACGCAAACAAGAAATACACTATGTGATCAAAAGGAGCCGGACACCTGGCTGAAAATGACTTACAAATTCGTGGCGCCCTCCGTCGATAATGCTGGAATTCAATATGGTGTTGGCCCACCGTCAGCCTTGATGGCAGCTCACAGTCATGCGTTCAAACAGGAGCTGGAAGGTTTCTTCTTGAATGGCAACCCATTCTTCATGGAGGGCTCCTCTGAGGAGAGGTACTGATGTCGGTCGGCGAGGCCTGGTGTCCCCGAATTGCTTGTCAACAGTGGGAAGCAAGAAGGTGCTTAAAACATCAATGTAGGCCTGTGCTGTGATAGTGTCATGCAAAACAACAAGGGGTGCAAGACCTCTTCATGAAAAACACGACCACACCGTAACACCACCGCCTCCGAATTTTACTGTTTGCTCTACACACGCTGGCAGATGACTTTCACCTACATCCAGCCATCGAGTCGCCACATTGTGTACCGTGAATCGTAACTCCAAACAACGTTTTTCCACTTTTCAGTCGTCCAATGTTTACGCTCCTTAACACCAAGCGAGGCGTCTTTGGCATTTACCGGCGTGATGTGTGGCTTATGAGCAGCAGCTCGACCATGAAATTAAAGTTTTCTCACCTTCCGCCTAACTGTCGTAGTACTTGCAGTGGATCCTGATGCAGTTTGGAATTCCTGTGTGACGGTCTCGATAGATGTCTGCCTATTACACGTTACGACCCTCTTCAACTGTTTTTGTCAGTCAACAGACGAGGTCGGCCTGTACGCTTTTGTGCTTTAAGCCTCCCTTCACGCTCCTCTTCATTATCATATCGGAAACAGTGGACCTAGGGATGCTTAGGAGTGTGGAAATCTCGCTTATACACGTGTGACACAAGTGACACCCAATCACCTGACCACGTTCGAATTCCGTGAGCTCCGCGGAGCGCCCCATTCTGCTCTCTCACGTTGTCTAATGACTACTGAGGTCGCTGATATGGAGTACCTCGCAATAGGTGGCATCATAATGCACCTAATATGAAAAACGTATTTTTTGGGGATGTCCGGGCACTTTTCATCACATAGTGTAACTGTAATTTCCGTTTTCTGAAAAAAAATTTTATTTGTTCGTCTACATATATCTTATTGCCTTAAAAACAGCCCCCAATCAGCTGCAATACACTTATGGTGGTGATTTTTCCATCCCTTCTCTAACTCAATCTTCGGAATAGCTTTTAGCTCTCTCAGAAATATTTTTTAATATCCTCCACTGTTGCAAAACGAAGGTCTTTCAAAGTTTTCTATATTTTTCGTGATAGATACGCATAAGGGGAACGTCTGGCGAATAAAGAAGCTAGCGCATTATTACAGTACTGTTTTCGCCAAAAATTCACAAAGTATCATCGAAGTGTGAGTGAATGATCTACTTTGGGGGTAAAGCCATCAATTGTTTCTATACAAATGACATCGATTTTTTTTCAGATTACTTCACACAAACGATGTTTGCGGCAAGAATTCATTGTGCATTATGCCGTTAAAATAGAAGCATAACCTTCTCATTGGGTCGCACCTGTCGAGTTTTTTTCGGTCCCGGCGATCTTTAGTACTGCTATTGGGACGATTTTGTCCTAGTTTTAACCTCAAACCCATTTTTCATTACCTGTAATGTGGCTCCAGTAGTTTCTTACCGTTTTCGACTTCAACTAGTGACTCCTCCGTAGCTTATGTTCGCCGCTGCGTTTGTTCTAAATTGAACAATTGTGGAACATATGTTCCTGTCACAGGTTTCATACCCAAAACATACAGGAAAATTTCCGCCGACACCATAAGCGTCGTCTCTGGTTGTAAGGAAGGAGAGGTACACAGCAGTCAGATGCAATCCCATTGGTTTTTCTTCTACTTGCAGATCTAGATTTGCAAGTATAAGAGAAACTAATGGGATCGTGACTGACTGCCGTGTACCTCACCTTCCCTACAATATACGGTCGCTGTGCACAACGGTTCCTGATGGAAACAAAGTTGTTTCTCTGGTTGCGATATGACGATCGTTCCTGTAAGCATTTCTTTCGTTTTTTTTCCACGATCTCGTCGGTTTATGATGTGATGGGGCATCCAGAGCGCTCGTCACCTTCAGCGACTTCATGGCCTTCTTAGAAACGCTTACACCACACGTATATAAGTCTACATCTACATGATCACTTAATTCACAATTAAGTGCCTGGCTGAGGGTTCATCAAACCATCTTCCAGCTGTTTCTCTACCTGTCCACTCTCGAAAAACACGCAGGAAAAACGAACACTTCAGTCTTTCCGTACGAGCTCCGATTTATTTTATTCTAATAAGATGAACTTTCCTCCCCATGTAGGTGGACAGCAACAATATATTTTCACATTCTGTTTAGAAAGTTGGTGACTGAAATTTTTTGAGAAGATCATGTCGGAACGAAAAACAACTTTGTTTTAATGATTGCCCCGGCAATAAACGGACCACATCCGTGGCATTCTCTCCCCTGTATGGCAATAATATGAGGCGTGCTTTTTAAGTAAGGTTCGTTTTGTTGTAGACACTAATAGTTCGCGCGCATACTGCAACGAGTGCGTGCGTCGTGTACCGGCATACCTCGGGAACAACTGTGCCCAGTTTCAGCTCTGTAGCCAACCTGTACGGTTCTGTTCTGCACTTTCAAAATGGTTAAGACTATCAATTCGCCCGTCGCGTGGGAGGTTCGCTCAGTGAAAAGGTTTTTGTCAGCAAGGAACCGGTCTGCTGCAGAAATTTATCGACAGATTTGCGAAGTGTACGGTGATACTGTTATGAGTGGAAGCAAAGTGCGTAAGTGGGTACGATAATTTAAAGATGGCCGTGACAACGTCCATGATGAGGACTGTTCCAGTCGCACAGACGATTTGGTGGCTTCAGTTGAAGTGAGGATTCGTGAGAACAGGCGCTTTACAATAGTAGGTCTCTCAAACGAATTTCCTGACGTGTCGAGATCAGTGCTTTACAACATTCTTTCTGAACGCCTTAAATTTAGGAAACTGTGCTCCCGTTGGCTCCCGAAACTCCTAAAAGAGGACCACAAAAACCAAAGATTTGAATGTGCGATGGAGTTCTTGACTCGTTATCACGAAGAAGGTGACGGCTTCTTGAGTCAGATCGTAATCGGAGATGAATCATGGGTTTCGCATATCACGCCCGAATCGAATAACAACCCTGGAATGGAGACACACACACTCGCCTGTAAAGGTGAAGGCCATACAGACTCTGTCCCAGCGCAAAATTATGATGTCGGTGTTTTGGGATAGGCATGGTGTTTTGTTGGTCGATTTCATGCAACGAGGCATCACTATCAATGCAAAAGCATACTGCCAAACCCTGAGAAAGCTACGCAGTGCGATTGAAAAGAAATGATGCGGCATGCTGACAAAGGGAATTGTCGTTCTCCATGACAATGCAAGACCTCACACACCAGGTCAGACCCGCGATTTATTGGGCAGTTTTTGCTGGAAAGTTTTAGACCACCCACCCCACAGTCCTGATCTTGCGCCGAGCGACTACCAACTCTTTCTCCACCTCAAACAACAGCTCAGAGGCAACCGTTACAATGACAAGTAACACGTGAAAACGGCAGTGTACTCTTGGTTGTCAGAGCAGGCGGCAACTGTAGTCATGGACTGTGCGGCTGGTCCCGGCAGTGGTTCGAGTCCTCCCTCGGGCATGGGTGTGTGTGTTTGTCCTTAGGATAATTTAGATTAAGTAGTGTGAAAGCTTAGGGACTGATGACGTTAGCACTTAAGTCCGATAAGATTTCACACAGATTTGAACATTTTTGAGCAGGCGGCAAGTTTCTATGAAGAGGGTATTTTAAAATTGGTTGAGAGGTATGATATGTGTTTGAACAAACTTGGCAACTATGTCTAAAAATAAAGTATGTACTTTCTGAAAATAAATTTACTTTTTTGAAATAACCTTTTGTTGTGTACTTATGTTCAAACGGACCTTACTTAAGAAACACACCTCGTACAAAACGAGCCGCCCTTCTTTGAATTTTTCGATGACAAGTGAAGCGTAAGCAGTCTCTTTATAAGACTTGTAGCTCTGCCAATTAATTGCAGCCTTCCGTTTGCTTTCCCCACAACATTATCTATGTGACTGTTCCATTTTCAGTTATTGGTAACTGGAATCCCTAAGTTTTTACTTGGATGCACAGTCCTTAGAGTTGTGTGTTTTATCGTGTAATCGGAATTCAGGGGATTCCTTTTAGTACTCACGTGGATGATCTCTCATTTCCATTATTTAAATCCAATTTCCACTTTTCGCACCATACAAAACATTCTGTCTAAATAATTTGTTTTCATCATCTGATTACTGTGAATGACAGCATCATCTGCAAATAATCTGAGAGAACTCCACAGACAGCCTCCTAGATCTTTATGTCAATCAGGAACAGCAGAGGGCCTGTAACACTTACTTTCTTTAGAACACCGGATATCACTTCCGTTTTACTCGTTGATTTTTCCAACGATTTCTATGTACTGTGACCTTCCTAACAGGAAATCACGAATCCAGTCGCACAAGTGAGGTGATACTCCGTAGGCACACTACCTGATTAGAAGTCGCTTGCGAGGAGCAGTTCAAAAATGGCTCTGAGCCCTATGGGACTTAACATCTGTGGTCATCAGTCGCCTAGAACTTAGAACTACTTAAACCTAACTAACCTAAGGACACCATACACATCCATGCCCGAGACAGGATTCGAAGCTGCGACCGTAGCAGTCGCGCGCTTCCGGACTGAGCGCCTAGAACCGCGAGACCACCGTGGCCGGCTACGAGGAGCAGTGTCAAAAGCCATTTGGAAATCTAAGAATATGGAACCCCTGTTGATACCATTCATTGAATATAGAGAGTACTTGGAATTTTTAGGTTAGTTCGGTGGGACCAAACTGCTGAGGTCATCAGTCCCGAATATAGAGAGCTAGATGCGTTTCATAAGAACGATATTGTCTGAATCGTGTTGGCTGTTTGTCAATTAATCGGTTCCTTCGAGATAGCTCATAATGTTCGATCACAGTATAATTTCCCAAATCTCGTTATAAATCAAGGACAGCGACATGGATCTGTAATGCTGCAGATTACTCCTATTTCCTTTCTTGGGTATTGGTGTGACTTGTGCAACTTTCCAGAATGGCACGAATTTTCCTATGAGCGAGCGGCTGTATATGATTGCTATATATGGAGATCTTGTATCAGCATATTATGAAAGAAACCTGATTCGTATATGATCTGAACGTAAACTCGTGTTTTATTCACAGCAGACTTTCCAAAAACAACATTTAACATTTCTAATACTTCGTTCCGCGTCCTTATGTTTTTATTGCAAAATTCAATCCAAAATCTCATCCATAATATGCAAGATAAATAAACGTCGATAGTACAAAAATACACATAATCGTTCTGGCAGCTGGCAACACTGTTAAGTATCTGTTATGGTACCTCACAGATACTTTTCAGCCGTGTTTACCAATACAGCAGAGAGATAGTTCCGCAGATTTGATCAATACAGCACGCGAAATTACAAAATACCCGTATTTTTTCAATACACCCCGTATGGAAGATGAAAGCACGATTTTCTGATTGACGAGAACGTAACTCACGTTCGACAACGTCTACCAGGTTGACATTTCTGTTCAGTATCATACTCAAATGAACTGGCCCTCCAGGTTTAGCCGAGAGCACTAATGCGCTGCTTCCTGGACTCAGGTAGGCGCGCCTGACCCAGATCGAATCCGTCCTGCGTATCAACGACGTGTGTGCTGCCGTCCCTGTTTTTATTTTGCCTTCATTTCTGTCTTTATTTATTTCTTTCCTTTTAGTTTCTAAAATCATCACTTGCTTCACATCTGCAGAGGGAGGTGTGTTTCTGAGTAGTGTGTCGTCGCCCGCTGAGGCATAGCAGAGTATGCCTCCGCTTTTATTTTAGTTTATGGCAATAAGACTTGCTACTAACAGCACCCTGCTTTACGTGCTGCGTCGACACTAGAGGATGGCGGCATTTTTGGAGAGGAAAAGGTAGGGATATAGGGGAGGTAGGAGCCCCCCCCCCCCCGAAAAAAAAAATAAATAAATAAAAAAAGAGCTAGTGTGCCGGCCAGCCTGGATGTGGTTTATAGGTGATTTTCCACATCCCACTAGGTGAATACTGGGCTGGTCCCCATGTCCTGTATCAGGTACTCGACTTGCAGGCATTTGAAAGACGTTCACACTCTCTTATAGCTTACACTAGGCGCAGACAGCTGGAGGTACACCAATTCCCTCCTGGGGGGTGGGGGGTGGGTGGGTAAGGGGTGGTGACAGGAAGGGCACCCGGTCATTCTCTGATGCTAACATCGCCAACTCCTTAGTAACAAGGCCGACTCCGCGTCGAAGTTTTACAAAGACCCAAAGAAAACGATGATCAGACTGAAGAGAACTAGAACGAGAAAACAAGTGTACACAGAGCCATCTGCCATGCAATTTCAAAACTATTTCTTCGTCCACCTGTATTCACATTGCAAATGAAAATGTCAGATTTCTCGGGAGTCTGAACACATCCAGCAGAGCTGAGCCTTCAAATCGCGATATTCTTTTCGTGTTGGTAGAAAATGACAGGGGCTACTGAAAGTGTGAATATAGAATTTCCTTGCATCTGACAGCAAAGTAAGGTGAACAAAACTGAGTTAAGGTAAACTGATTCAAACACACATATTACAAAGTGGTTGCATTAATATGTTTGATGGTTCACTATCTTTCAGTTTTATTTTGTAAGAAATGGTATTTCCTCTTGTGCTTCACCCATTTCCCTTCCACACTGCTTCCATAAAAATGAGTTGTATCGTCCAGTGCTGAGAAGTCGACACAACGAGAATGCAAACATTTATGATGTTTTGCTTTCTCTGTTTCAATAGGTGCTGTTCCGTTACAGCTATGAGGTATAATTTAGGTCGTGAATGTGGCACTGTACCTCCTACAAGTAAAGTGCGTATGAATAACGGATAACACCATTTCCATTCAAGGTCGCTTGGTCTCACACTACGTCAATTTTTTTCGGTGGGTATTTATGACAGACGCTGTGTCCAACACCCACCCCTATGGGTGAAATGCTATGCCGTATGGTAACAGCAGTTAATGTAATATCCCAGACATTTCCACAGAAGTATGGGACGAGTTTGAATGTCATCTCTAAGTTCGTCGTGCGTCCAGTGTAGATAACATTGAAAATTTTTGACAGGTAATTAAAACTTTGAAACTAAACTTAGTTGTGAAAAATATTCTAAGGCTGAATGTACATGAATTGAGAAGCTATATCCTAGTACAGGCGGATAGTTCATAAGGAAACGACAGATTTGTAGTCCAAAGTATACAGCAGAGTTCTTAGAATAGTGTATCCAGGATAACGCGATGCTTTTTGGTATGTACTTTGGTCTAGTGACTGATTTTAGAATCATGTGAAGAAATTAGCACCAGAGACCGCTATACGCAGTTCGGGCCATTTTCTACAATTTTTGTTGTTGTTAGACATGAGGTTTTGTTTTGCGTATCATTTGTAAATATTTCGCGTTCCACACGTTCAAGTGCTGTATAATGCAGCAAAGCTGTATGACAAATTCTTCGGGTTCAGAATTTAGCACTATATATTTTGGAACTATTTTTACAACATGTAGACAGTTAAGCCATAGTTCGTCCGTCGTGCACCATTTTATACCTTGAAACGGAAGAACGTCTTCGGCCATGGAGGACATTATATTTGCAAATGAACTGAGTTTCTGTAATGTTTTAATAATTTTTTCCTGTCTTGAAAATTTGTGCTAGTTACAAATAGCTTCTCTTTCAAACTGTATTAAACTTTTTTCCGTAACGGGTCCTAATATTTTCCCTGCTCCTTATTTCGTCCTCATAGGATTTTCTGGTTTCTGCAGTTCGTAAGAAATGTTTAACTGTGCGTGCAGAGTGACATCACTCCATACTTCTGTTGAGAGAGTCCGCCTTGTGCAGCACGTTTGGCATCCGTGTACGAGGGAATTCATCTTTTCGCCCTGAGGTGAGCCAGTGGATCAGTCAGATTAACAGTGTGCTATTCCTTGAGTGAGCACTGGTTTGTGTTCAACTATTGGGCGTTACTTCAGTCGTGTTTGGCTTGTAATCACTACTGGCAACGTTCTGGCCTATGTTGCTCTAGCTGCCATTATAATAAACCTGGGGATGTTCGTAATTTCTTCCCCCGTTGCCGTTCCTGTTTTCCTCTCTCAGGGACGAAATATTAACGGTTATTAAAATTTATTTTATTTGCTGTTTTTGGAGATTATTTTACTTTTCCCTGTTGAAATAGGCAAGCATAGAGAAATGGATTCGTTGCACAAAATGCTTGGTTTCTTACCGCGAAACATGCTCTTCTTCCACCCAGCCATACAAATTCACATATGACACATCTCTAGAAGGCTTAAAATAACTTGAAAACATGGTTCATTCGTGGCCCTCCATTGATTTATAATAGTCAAGGTATTTGTGAATATCATAATGAAAACAACTGAACATTTGAATTAATTGAATTTTGAGAATTTTTATGGCGGACGAAACTATCAACACTTTTTTCTATCTCTGTTTTTCAGCGTTAACGTTTAGCCAAATACTGGTTTTAGTGAGTTATAAAATTTTAACAGCCTACAAGTGGAGAATAAGTTCAGGATTCAGACCTTATACAGGTCCTAACCTACTAAGAAGACGAAATTTGGGCACTCAACTTCTCTATATTAATTGTTTTTTGATAATACTGCCGCTTAATTCTATTGACCCTGTCCTGTAATGGTAAATGGTATTAAAAATTGTAAAACGATGATATGTGACAATATTTCCGTTTTCACATTTGGAACAACCTTAATTTTCAGGAGTATATTTTTGTTAATTTCATAAAAAAACTGCAGCACATGAACCATGAACGTAAACATTTAAAAATGGAATACGGAAATATGTTAAACTTCAATTACAAGGCTGGCTAGAGACGATGTCTGAGAAATGTACCAAAGAACAACACTCTGCCCTAAGAAAATTTCACCGTTAATTACGATCTTCATTAACGTGGAAGATATACTCTTGAAAAATCCGACTCCACTTCTCCTTCCTTCCACTTTATTAACTTCTTGAAGTAAATCAGAACTCTTACAGGTGTTATCGAATTCTCTGCCACCAAATTGACGTGTTCTGTTCCGGATGATCCGAGAAAGAGTTTCGCGGCACGTGACTTCGGAGTTACTACCTCGATAACGAGTTCGGCCACAAACTTCGTTCTCCCCACCCTCTGCGGCTGTCAGCTCTGCCGAGTTGGATCAGAAACTTTTTCTTCCCTGCAACAGCTCACTTCCGTCGATACCCAAGCCAGGTACAGGCGGATGCCCGCTAACAATCGTTTCAGGTTCTGTAAAGTGTCCCAATATACTTTCTCTCAGACAGGAGCTGAAGTTTAAACAGTAGCTTTATTAAAGAAATTAGTTGAACGTCTTCCGTTTTTGATTATTGTCCACTACGTACTCACTCAGATGCGTTATTTGCAGATTAATCCCAACAAGTCACGATTATCTGTGCCACGTCTTATTAACTCAGAAGTTCAGGGTGAAACTTGTTACCATCAACAGAATTTTACTATGGTTAAAATTGTATTTCTTCGTAGCCTCTAACTATGAATTTCTAGGAACTTGTGTTGAACTGTAGCCAAGGTTAAATTTACCTGTATTGACTAGTATTTATGAGAAGTAAATGTCAAGCGTTTAGGTGAGCATTTAGCTTTACCTGAATGGTTTAGTCCGCTTTAATCATTTTGTAGTTTGCCTAAACCAATGCACGAAAATGATGGCACGATACCTTCAACGGTTCTACGCCATTCGATTTTTCCCATAATGGCAAATATTACAAAAAATTGCAAAATGATGATATGTGACAATATCTGTCACAGAGGCGAAATCTTTTGTGTGCAGAGTTTTATACTTCTGACTCATTAATTGTTGTCCGTCTGAAAATCCTTTTCTGTGGCGTAAAACCTCGAGGGAAAATGACTGAAGGATAAATAGCCTCGTTGAGGGTGGTTGCTACAGTTTGTATAAACAACTGTGGGACAACAGCTGTATGTAACTAGATAACTGCAGCTGCTTTTCGCTACTTCTGCTACGAAACAAAATGGCAAACCCTCGCCGAAAGCTTGGAGAAAACTGATGAGATGAAGACGGAAAATTGCGTTTAGTGGTTGAGGAAAAACTTGTTTCTAACTTCCAGAGTCGATGTATTATGTTTTACATCGGCCCTCATCACACAGCTCCAGAAAATTTGAATCCTTTACTTACGACACAGATAATATATTTTCATAACTGACGGAAAGAAAATCGTAATGCCAAGGAGTTGTCTGGTAGATGATGTCTATTCAAGTTTCGTGCCAGTCGCATAAGACTGGCGCTAGCAGAGCGGCTGTGGGCATGCAAATCAGGTTTGCTTCAAATATACACTGTAAAGGTCGTGAGCGTTGGTTACGCTCGTTGGTGAGTTGATGTTAGTTAAGAATGCCTTCAAGGCGACAAAGACGCCATTATCAACAACTCACGGAGTTTGCCCGAAGGCTTGTAACAGAGCCACGGGAAGCTGAATGTTCCTTCCGAGTTACTGAATAAGGACTTGGCAGCAGTGTAGCCTCTCTACATGATTGCTGGCAGCGATGGTCGCCAGAATATACGGCTGCAGGAAGACCGGACTCGGGACGGCCACTTGACAATGTCGAGAGGGAGGACCTTCATGTTCGGCGAATAGCTCTGGCGCATCGTACTGCATCTGCAGCAGCAATCTTACCATCCGTTGGCACGGCAGTGACACTACGAACTCCTAGAAATCGTTTGTTTCAAGGACAGCTGCGAGGCAGACGCTCTGTACCGCGCAATCCACTGACCTCAAACCACCGCCATTTGCGACTTCAGTGATATAAAGCGAGAGCTCATTGGAGAGCATGGTGGAGGCCTGCTGTGTTTTCTGATGAAATCTCATCCTTTTTCGGTACAGCCGCTGGCTGTGTGCTGGTTAGGAGAAGGCCAGTTGAGGGAGTGCGACCAACCCTTCTGCGTGTTGGACATACTGGACCTACAACTGTAGTAACTGTCTGGGATGCGATTTTGTATGGCAGCAGGAGCACTCTTGTGGTTATCGTAAGCACCGTGACTGCAAAATTCTGCGTCAGTCTGGTGATTCGACGTGTTATGCTGCCACTCATGAGTAGCATTCCAGGAGGTGTTTTCCAACAGGATAACGCTCGCCCACATACTTCTGATGTAACTCAATACGCTGTACAGAGTGTCGAAATGCTGCCTTAGACTGATCGTCCACCATAACAGTCTCCAATCGAGAACATATCGGACATCATAGGACGACAACACCAGCGCCATCCACAGACAGCATTAACCATCCCTGTATTGACCAACCAAGTGCAACGTTCATGGAACTCTACTCCACAAACTGACATCCGACACCTTTACAACACAATGCATCCACGTTGGCGTATTTACATTTAACACTCAGGCAGTTATACTGGTCATTTACTGTATGTACAAGCATTTCGCGTTTGCATTGACTCATCTCATGCTTAAATTTATCTGTGATCTTGCAATGTTAATCCCTTCAATACGTTACCTAGATATATGTATTCCTGAAATTTCATTCCCTTTTTTTTTTTTTTTTTTTTTTTTGCGTCAAGGGGTTGAGAGATAGTAACCAAGAACATGAGCGAGGCGCTGATTACAAGTAACTGTTAGAGCAAATAAACCCGAGTGAGTATTCATATCGACAGGATCTTAAAAGGTAAGGGGTTTCTTGTTTTACTATGACCTCAATACCATTTTAACCTAAAACCAGGCTAACTGATGTGGTACAACTAAACAAAACTTAACATCTGTAATAGAGCCACCAATAATAGGTTTCTGCGACCCTGTTGGGGGCAGGTGTAGGCTTCTCTGAATGGTCGCCTGACCTCTCTTCGTCCTAAGGTGTGAGATTCACCAGTGGAAAGGAGGAGCGCATTTAGCAGTATAACGGAGGACAGTTAGGTCGCTACAGCCGTTTATCTATTATCCGGCTTAATTCATAGCTAGACTAACAGGGGGTCCGTTCATTTGGTATAATAGGCTTTTTAATATTACTTTTTAAAAGCAAATGGTATCATTTTTCTAATTAATTCACTGAATTTATTTTCATGTTAATGTTTTTTGATCAAACTTCGTACAACGTCAGGCAGGAAGCGGGACATTCTTTATTCTACCGATTTGGCTCCGGGGTATATTATCTCTTGGATACTTCGATACTTGGATACTCAGTTAACGTGCGTCCCCATGGCAACCAGATGCGTCCTGCTCTGGTCTGTTTGTGTAGCTTATGCTGAATTGTTTGGAAAGACATACATAATTCCATAGTACCATCTAATGCGCACAGGGAGCAGTTTTATTATTATTATTGTTGTTATTGTTCACGTATGAGCACAATAGCACCACGTGATCCATTAAATGTTGCTCTTACTATTCCATAATTTTTCTACTGTTCCCTTACTAATTCTGTTTCGTTAGATTTCTGCTCATCAGACGTCCAAAGAATGAGATATCTCAATGGTTCAAATGGCTCTAAGTACTATGGGACATCTGAGGTCATCAGTCCCCTAGACTTAGAACTACTTAAAGCTAACTGACCTAAGAACATCACACAAATCCATGCCCGAGGCAGGATTCGGGCCTGCGACCGTAGCAGCTGCGGCCGGTTTGATCGTGCTCGTTTTTATAACAACATGTATTCGTCATTAATCTTCCCTGCTTAAAGATCTGAAAAAATTCTTCTATGACCACTAAAAATTGTTTGAGACTCTTTTTATCGGACTCTTGTTTCTGTTTTAACTTCCTGGTATGTGAAAGGAGGTCGATGTTCACGCCACTGGAAGTAGAGGACTGCTAACAAGCAGCCATGAGATGATGAATTTACGGATAGGATAATCTTTCAACGATTGTTTAAAAATTCGGTCTTACCTTTATATAACCCGTGCAGCTATTTTCTGTTTGACTATTTATTTACAGCAGATTTTCTAAGACGATGCAAACAGAGAAATAAATAATGTATAGTTACATGAGAAACGTGTGAAGGGGTGAGACTGATAATGCAGAACTAAACTTTTCTCAAAACATGTTTTTCCTGTTAGTTCAGCTTCTATTTAACAGGGGAAGCTATTAGAAAAATATTTTAACTTTCATTCACTAGACGGCAGAGCAGTTCACATTTATTGTTCTCACTCATTGAGGAACTTTTCCGTGTGTTAAACAATCCAAAGCCACAGTGAAATGGCGCATATTACCATTTGTAACAGAAAAAGAATATTCTGAGAAAGCAATGTTTGGTTCTGAAGAATATTAATCATGTGGTGTCACCGCCAGACACCACACTTGCTAGGTGGTAGCTTTAAATCGGCCGCGGTCTATTAGTACATGTCGGACCCGGGTGTCGCCACTGTCAGTATTTGCAGACCGAGCGCCACCACATGGCAGGTCTAGAGAGACATACTAGCACTCGCCCCAGTTGTACGACGACTTTACTAGCGACTACACTGACGAAGCCTTTCTCTCATTTGCCGAGAGACAGTTAGAATAGCCTTCAGCTAAGTCCATAACTACGACCTAGCAAGGCGCCATTAACCATATCTGGAGAGAGTCTCATTTGTATAGTCACGAGCGATGTACCACAAGGATGAATTAAAGTTAAGTAAACAGACGCTACGTACTTTTCTTTAGTGCATTAATAACGTATCCTGTTCCAGACTTCACGCCAGTCGGCGTGTGTGTACGCGTGCCTTTCGGTTACCCGTCACTGTGGACTGGCTGTCTTGTCAGTCCACTACAAATCATCCAGTGAAAGCAGTCATTGTCCTCCTGATGAAAATTCATCAGAAAATGACATGGTAATCGACAGTACATAATATTTTAGACAAGAAAAACATTCCGGCGTATGTCTGCATCATACTTTAATGTTATTGAGGAATTCTGTCTATCATTTACACACTAATTAAAATATGTATGTTAACATCATCAAGAAATAATACTTCTCCTATAAATTACTGCAGTACTGGTAATAATTTTAATATTATAAGGCTATATGTATAATACATTAATTATGTTATATATTTTCGTCCTTATCGTTCTGAATATTTTGTTTGACTTAGGATGTTGTCGAATGTAAAAGGCCTCCAGAAGTATCACCTGCTAAGCACCTGAAGGAAGATAATAAAGAAGAAACATAAACAAATGGAAAATAGCAAAATGTGAACGTCATAGAAATTCTGGCAGATATTACATATCTGATAAAACAGGACAAACTATCGGTGCTAAGATTCTTGGTCCTGAATGCACATATTAATACAAGTGTTGGTGCAAAATTCATGAATGTGTAGAGCAGATATTCCAATGAAACTTCCTGGCAGATTAAAACTGTGTGCCCGACCGAGACTCGAACTCGGGACCTTTGCCTTTCGTGGGCAAGTGCTCTACCATCTTTTTTTTTCTCTACCAACTTTTTATGTTGCAGTTTTTTTTCTTTTTGTATTGTTTTAATTTTTTTAAGTGCTCTACTAATTTTTTTTTTAGAAAACAAATAAAAAACTCTTGGGTATGAAAATAAAGGACGACGTTCTTCATAAAATAACACAATATTCTTTGAAAACGTAAAACATAAAAGGTAGCTATATTTCCGCAACGGCCTTCTTTTGTATTTTTATGTTTTTTGTTAACATAAATGAGTATACAGTCTCACCATCAGCAGCATTTTTTTTTTTTTTTTTGGGAGCACAAGAGAAAGAAAACAAATAGGCTGCAGATAGAGAGCTATGTGTGAAAAGGATAAACATGTGTAAGGAGAAAAAAAACTTAGAAGAGGAGGAGAAAAGAGAAGTGAAATAAAATAGGAATACTTTCCGCGCCATGCTCCACTTTGGCGCGCCATCAGAACAAAATGCATTCTATCATAGACCATTGAAGGGGAACGTGGGATCGTCCAGTCTTGGCTGGCACGGTTCGTTCAGATTCCAGCTTTGAGGCGGGTTGGTGAAAATGCTCTGTAAATAGTTCGCGAAAGTGGCTCGATAGTGTCGATGCCGACGAAGGGTGTGGTGATGTACTTGGAGGCGTGTCCAAAAGTCCGCCGGATCGACAATGTCGTCCCGGAAGAGGTAGTTGACAGCCATGCCACTGATCCATGTGATGGCGTGCCACTTAGCCGATGGAAAGTAGGTCGTGTCGGGATATATCATCATAGTGGGAGAAACGTGATGTGGTGGTACTCGGAGGTAGAAAGCCACAATCTTCTGTACGAGGGTCCAGACAGCTGCTGCTGGCCCACACTCAAAACGATGTAAATCTGTATCTTCGACATTGCACTTGAGGCACAGGGGTGAGTCCACCAGTGCGATGCGATGCAGTTTCTGTCTTGTAGTATACTTGCCGTTGACGAGAAGGTACCACATAGAGGTGGTGTCAGTGGTGTGATACGGTTGGTGGATCGTTTTCCAAACTGTAGGCCATGAAACCTGGGGGTGACGTGTTTCGACGGGGTTGCGGGGTGGAGACTTTCGGAGAAGGCGGTAGATGTCGCGGGTGGTCGTCTTCCTGGTCCTGGGGAGCTCGGTGCAGATGTAGCTGTACCCCAAAAAGAAACGGCCGATATGTGACATCGGAGGTGGGATGTGTGCCAAAGACGTCGGTGGGCGTCTCGAAACAGGTGCGAGCTCGGTGGTCAACATTCCAGTAAAACTAGCATTTTGGCTTTTCCATAACCGAAGCATAGTATTGGTGTAAAGTGCCGTAGTCCTGGCTCTCACATTAACCAGATCGAGGCCACCATCCCGCTTCGGTAAGGTGAGAGCTTCATACTGGACTTTGAAGATGTGTCCAGAACAAATGAAATAGCCGAATGCTGCCTGTAACCTGGCCGCCATTGTCGCAGTGATGGGCAGAATCTGCGCAATATGGGGTATCCGAGCCGCCAGATGGGTATTGACGAAGGTGACTCTCTGGCACATATTCAGCGGGCGTAGTATGTGATTTTGTATGTTGGCCCGGATGCGTTGCAGCAGCGCCCGAAAATTAATCGCCGAGGTGCGGCGAATGTCTCGGGTGTACACCAATCCGAGACAACACAGGGTGTCCACCAGATGAAATGGAACTACGCTGTCTGCGGGAAGGCCGCGGCCGATCTTCATGGCGCATGATTTTGCCACGTTCATAACGCTCCCTGCCCCTGCACTGTAACGGGTAATCCACTGCATCGCAGCTTGTACGTCAGCCGCTGAACGTACGACGAGGGCCAAGTCGTCCGCATAAGCTCGGCAGCGGAACATATGATCCCGGAGTGGAATACCTGTCAAACGTCGCCGTAATCCGCAGATGAGTGGTTCCATCGCAATGGCATAAAGCACCGTCGACAATGGACAACCCTGCCGTACTGAGCGTTCAATCCGTATAGGTTCCGTAAGTCTGCCGTTGACGAGAAGTCTGGACGTTGCTCCACGAAGGAGCCGCATAATCACCTGCGTGAACGTCGGGGGAATTGCCATTCGGTCCATCACTGCGTTGAGGAATGCATGATTGACGCGGTCAAACGCTTGTTTGAAGTCGATGGAGATTAAAGCGCCTGGCAGTCGCGAGTGTTCTGCCACAGCGATCACATCTCGATATTCACTGAGGGCTGTCTGTATATTACGATCGCCGCCTAAAGATGTTTGTTCGTGGGAAACAATGTCCCGTAAGACACGTTTGAGTCGCACTGCTAGAAGGCGTGTGAAAATCTTGAAGTCCGAATTGAGTAACGTGATCGGCCGATAACTGTCGAGTCGTGTTCCTCCTGCGGGTTTCGGGACTGGTACAAGTAAGCCTTCCATGAACATTGGTGGCGGGTTCGCCGCGCCGGACAAAAGTTCCCAGTACATGTCCCTCCATCGTGGCATCATCAAATCTTGGAAGGTTCTGTAAAATTCGAGAGGTAAACCATCCGGGCCGGGAGCTCGATTCAGAGACCCCTGGGCCACAGCGCCTTGGACGTCGTCGGTGGTCACTTCAGCAGTCAGGAGGGTTGCAGCTGCTGCGTTTAGAGTACCAAGTGTCTCCTGGGCAACCTCAGCAATGGCCTCTGCACCGGCAGGTACTTCTTGATAGAAAAGTCTATAGTGCGTCGTGAATGCATCCGCAATGGTAGCTTGCGAAGTCCGCCGTCGTCCATCAGGTAAGTCTAAAGTTGTCATTAAAGCCTGTCGGCGTCGACGAACATTTTGAACAATATGATGCATAGAAGGTTCTTCACCGTTAATCCTGTCTTGGCTGCGGGCTCGTACAATGGCTCCCTCTAGACGGCATCTGGTCAAGGATAAAATCTTTGCCTTGATGCGTTGAGCTTCTTGGAGGCGATCCGGGGATGGAGGATGATCCATGAGTTCACGTAGAGCGCTATAGTAGAAATCAGTTGTATGGTGATTCCACCTGGCTTTGGCTCTGCCATAGTGTGTCAATGTGCGTCGGATGGCCGGTCTGGCGCACAGCAACCACCACTGCAGTGTGGTCTCGTAACGCATAATGCGTCGAACACAGGTGTGCCACGTGTCGGTGACCTGTTGTCGACATTCAGGGTCCCACAGTAGCGCGACATTGAGTTTCCAAGGTCCTGCACTGCGCCATATAGATTGTCGACGTAGGTTCATGGTACAGATATAGATGTCATGATCCGAAAAGGCAGACGGCCAACGTTCCGCGTCGAGGAGAACTGATTTTAGAGCGTTAGAGATGTATATTCTATCAAGTCGGCTGGCGGAGTGGCTCGTGATGTGTGTATACCCCGGGCGGTCGCCGTGTACCACTCGCCAAGTGTCGAGGAGACGAAGGCGGCGGACGAGGAAGCGTAGTTCGGGACATGTGGTGAAATGAGGGTATTGGTCTGTGCGCTCGAGAACACAGTTGAAATCTCCACCTACGATGAGATGATCGTATCGACCGAGGAATAAAGGCGTTATATCTTCTGCGTAGAAATGGGAGCGATCCCTCCGTTTATCAGTGCCCGATGGGGCGTAGAGATTTATGATTTTGAGTCCTTCAACTGTTATGGCCACCCCTCGCGCTGTTGGGAGGTATGCGACATCGGAAACTGCAATTCCTTCTCGGAGGAGGATGGCTGCGCCTGAGTGTTCCATAGCTGCAGGGGCGGCGTACGTCTCATATCCATAACACCCAGTCCAAGTCGCTGTTCTCAGTTCTTGTAACAGGGCGATGTCGATGTCCGCTGCTCGTAGCGTGTCACGGAGCAGTTGAAGTTTAGCGTGGGAGCCGATATTATTAGTATTGATAGTAGCTATTCGGTACGCCTGATGGGAGATCCGTGCTGCCGATAGGTTCGTAGCTGGTGAAGATTGTTGTGGCGGATGCTGGAAGTCCATAGAAGTCGCAGGAGTCGCCGTAGAAACTTCCCCCATTTTAGTGTTGGTCTAACGGAGAAACAGATCTCATTTCCGCATCAGATGGAGGTGGGAAATCCGTGTCATCCGCCCATGAAAGGTGTCCGACAGGTTTGACATCGGCGAGAGGTGGCAGCGCTGGCCGAGTCGGCTCAATGGCGTCGGTGACAACAGGCGTGCTATGTTCCATGGCTTCTGGGCGCGGGGCTTGCGCACGATCTCTGTTGGCCGGTTCACCGTCTTGTGGATGACGCGTCTCCGTGGCAGAGGAGAAAGTGTTATCGTGTTCTCCGTCGGAGTGATGTGGCATCTCTTCGTCCTGCGGAGGGGGCTCAATAGTCGAGTCTGATGTCTTGCGGCGTTTTTTTCGTCGTTTGGGCGACTTCTGCTTTCGGCAATGAGTTTCGGTGTCTGAGGAAGGAAGAGATTCACGTCGTTCCGGTACAAAAGCCGCGGGTGCTGTGATGCGGTCTTCATTCTCCAGAACACTCTCATTGGTATCCTTGTGATCTTCTATCGTTGGTGTGTCCGGCTGTTGGACATGTTCACGGGCTGCATCGCCGGTGTCAAGGTGCTGGGACGCCTCCGGGTGTATCGGACCAGAGAGAAGCTCATGAACGGCGCCTTGTGAGGGCTGGACGTGCAGTGTCACCGCATAGGTGACTGGAAGGGTGGTCGTGGTTCTGTCGGTGTTCGTATCGTCGGGCCGTAGTTGTGTGATGCGGCGTTGCAGGCATTCATTACGGACGTGTCCTTCTTTGCCACAACCGGAACATGTTCGAGGTTGTCCGTCGTAAATGACCACCGCACGGCAGCCGCCGATAGAAATGTACGATGGAACGTGCCGTTTGAGATCGATTCGGACTTGTCTCACACCATTAAGTACCGGATACGTCGTAAACTGTGCCCATGTCTCGGCTACGTGGCTCTGGACTTTTCCGAACGGGCTTAGCGCCGCGATGACTTCATCTTCATTCACCTCGAAGGGCAGTTCGAATACACGGATCGTCCGAAGGCCAAGTCCTGCATGGTCGACATCCACAGGCCCGACGTTTCCGTCGGAGTGCCGAAATTTTAGTCCATGTCGCGTCCTTTGAATGATCTCATTGCAGGCAGCGTCGGAAGTCATCTTAACATAAACGACGCTGCTAATGATCGATAGGTGTATGCCGATGAGTTCGTCACGCGGGATCTTCACGTCTTCGCGTAGGAAGCGTTCGACGGCCAGTGCTTTGGGTCGTGCGTATTCGTTTGAGAAGGTGAACTTAAGAGTGTTCTTTCTGTAAGAGTTGGCCATTACAGCTTGTTCGACTGAGAAGCGCTGTGACGAGGAAGTAAACAAAACACTCCGCGCGCGCAGCGGCGTGGACGGCCGAGCGCGGTGCGCACTGCTGCCCTGCCGAACGCAGACGATTATCTGTATTTTTTTTAAGCTAGTCCGATACCATCTGAGCTACCGAAGCACGACTCACGCCCGATACTCACAGCTTTACTTCTGCCAGTACCTCGTCTCCTACCTTCCAAACTTTACAGAAGCTCTCCTGCGAACCTGCAGAACTAGCACTCCTGAAAGAAAGGATATTGCGGAGACATGGCTTAGCCACAGCCTGGGGGAAGTTTCCAGAATGAGATTTCCACTCTGCAGCGGAGTGTGCGCTGATATGAAACTTCCTGGCAGATTAAAACTGTGTGCCCACGAAAGGCAAAGGTCCCGAGTTCGAGTCTCGGTCGGGCACACAGTTTTAATCTGCCAGGAAATTTCATATCAGCGCACACTCCGCTACAGAGTGGAAATCTCATTCTGGAGATATTCCAATGTTCCTGGGATACGGAGAGCTTCGGATGTCAAAATAACGACCTTTTGAGTAATATTAAGGTGGAATAAGAGCAAAGGAGATAATTGTGATTAATGAAAATCGGAAATTAGATTTTTATATTACGTGTTTTTTGTAGATAAAATTATCATTTTGGTTTCAGGTACCCAAAGGAAAGGAAAAGCGTAGTTTCACAGCGGATGGTTACTTTTCTGTACCAGGTTAAGGTTAATGGATGCAATTTTCTGGCATGCACAGAGGAATTTTTAAGAGTTCATGGGCTCCAAAACAATCAAGGACGTCTCAAGAACTTACAGAAATGATTGCGAGATGGTCACTGCACTTCAACATGAGATGAAAGATGTAGACAATGATTAAATTAGTATTGCTTCCCAGAAAATCCATGATGATGTTGTATTCTGTTTATTTATGGTTTTTTCTTGAAGTATCACTTTCAATAAAAAATTCTCTAAATTTCCCTGGCCTCAGCAATTAAATTTAAAACGAACTTTTTTCTGGGTTCCCAGGAGAGTAGGGGAACCAATCAAAGGATATTTCACTGTTTGCAATTCAGGTAGTTCAAAATTTCATAAATATGCCAATCATAGCAGCCGTTCACGGAATCTTAATAAAGTGTACTTCGACCACGTCATGTGGATCTCTTTACATCAAGAACATTATTTTAGTATTGTAAAGAAAATAATGCACCACAAGTAAAAGTACAAAAAATTAGAGAGATTTTCAACGACAGTTTCAATATTTGTCTTAAGTTGCCTCCTTCAACACATGTCATGCACGTGATGAACTTCAAATTCAAACTGAAAATGAACAATTGACCAACCCTGAAGACACGATTAGAAGATTCAAAACTGATTTAATATAATCCATTATGGAGTCGAGGTAGCAGTTGTCGTTACACTGGTTGTCACTGTTAGCATTCAACCGCGTTTCTTAAACATATATTTTAACAACGCGTTTCAAGAGACAATGCTCCCATCATCAGGTTGTAAAATCTATGTCATGAAATTAAACGGACTAAAAAGACAAAATGTAGAAAAGAAAGGGAGGAAACTTGATTTATTAGAGGAATTCGAGATAGCTATCCACGAAAAGAAACAAAGCAATATTCTAAATGCACAAGATAATTTTAAGGAAATGAGATTTTTTAGCGGGTTTTTAGAATTATTTTAGGGTAGGTATGCGACTTTAAACTTGTAGCATGTCACTGACAGAGTTGCGAGAGGCTAACGATGGCAGACCAATGCAGTAAGGAAATCAGGCGCCCAATAGCATAGCGTTACCGTCAAGCACACGGCTGTAACCACGCCACAACACCTAGGCACGTCAGTCCACAACAGCTCCCGAGCCGGCGCAGTGCGACAGCATATTTGGTAGCTATGGGACGGCCATCGACTTGTGTCAACAACTTCATTGTAAGACGAGGACGCACAGTCCAATATATTTTTAATTCTGTTTTACTACATGGACTTACCAACTATTTGTGATGGTATTTTGTCTTTTTACTCCGTTTAATTTCATGACATAGATTTTACAACCTGATGATGGGAGCATTGTCTCTTGAAACGCGTTGTTAAAATATATGTTTAAGAAACGCGGTTGAATGCGAACAGTGACTACCATTCAAAACTGAACCTACATCTCTCCAAAACATCTGCAGAACGAAATATCATTACACAGCTACCTATGTTAGCTAGAGAAAATCTTGAGGAACATTTTCCAATAGCCTTTGATATACAACAAGATTTCTCACCACCGCGACTGCCGTCCGGGCTTATATTCCATAAGACGAAATTATGAGTGTGTCATTTAGTTACTCATGACTGTGGGTCTGAGGAGGGAATTACGTTCATTACCAGCAAAGACGGTCCAAAGCGAGGATCTGATGGGATAGGAAGCATTCTGATAACATTCTAGAAATAGTGCAGTCTCAAGGAATTATTCTTCACACCTTTAGTGATAATTGCAGAGGCCAGGGCAAAAACTGAGCATTTGCGGTACTAGAGAGGTCACTAGCGCAGTCAGGAAAATTTAAGGCCGTTGAAGATTTGTTTCCACAAGCTGGCCACACACGACTGCTCCGTGACCGAGATCTTGGTCGAACTGAGAAGCATGTTAAGAACAGATACCCTACAGGGTAAACCCCTGCTGATTGGGTTACAGTCATTAAAGGTTCCTCAGAAAAAAAAGCCGTTTTCAGTGTTCAAAACGAAGTAGGCAGACTTTAGAGATGTGATACCTTACAACGAAGGACAAACATGATGATGGATCTCAGTTTAGATTTTCGGAAGCAACATCTTTTCGTTTCGATGGAAGAAGGGCATCACATTTAAAAGTGAGGTATCAATACACTGGTTTCGAAGAATTTTAAACTGAGAATGCCATTAGAATAGGACGAGCACACATCAGGAGCTTAATGCATTCAAGCTGTCAAGGAACTAACTAAAACACATTCGAATTTGTGAGGAAAAAACTGAAAGATGTTTTGTCATTAATGCCATATGTACCATATTTTCGAAGGTATACTTCAAGAGTCTGAGTGAAACAAAGGAGGAAACTGAAAAAAAATTACACAGAGGTGATAGATATTGGTTATATTGCTTTAAATATTGTAGTAACTATCACTGAAAGTTATTCGTTCATGTTCACAGTTTTGTAAACCTTCTCTTCTTTTAGTATGAGACAGGCTAAAACCCAATGTTATATCACCCAGTGGTAAAATGTCTTTTTATTAATAATGTCTAACTCTTTTCATAAAATAACTATGCACCTCGTATATATTAACTGAAGAAATAAAGTACTTGCGTTGGGTACCCAGAAAAACTAGTATGTGGTTGATGGATTTATTCCAACTTGCAAAATGTTTTCCTGGCATATTTACATTTTGCGGTTTAGGATTATAACATTATCACCCCTTTATATGGATACCCACTATTTAGTTGATCCATGCTTCTGTCCAAAGAGATTTCATAACTGCTCCTAGCCCATTCTGCCGGCCACTGTGACCGAGCGGTTCTAGGCGCTTCCGTCCGGAACCGCGCGCCTGTTACGGTCGCAGTTTCGAATCCTTCCTCGGGCATGGATGTGTGTGACGTCCTTAGGTTAGTTATGTTTTAGTTCTAAGTCTAGGGGACTAATGACCTCAGATGTTAAGTCCCATACTGCTTAGAGCTATTTGAACCATTTGAACTACCCCACTCTAAGCAGGCTTTGTGAAAGTGACAGTACTTGCACTACATAAAAATCTTAATCCCCTTCACATATAGTTTCGAATACATCCCACTTATTTTTGGTTTCTATGATAAATTAAAAAATTTAAACATAATTGAGAAAACAGAACATTTATAAAACAAAATGTTTCAATGTGTGTAAGTTCTTATGCCACCAAACTGCAGATGTCATCGGTCCCTAGACTTACATACTACTTAAACTAATCTATGCTAAGAACAACACACTCACCCATGCCCGAGGGAGAACCCGAACCTCCAGCGGTAGGTTTATAAAACACGTTCCACCCTTTAGACCGTCTTATACAGCAACCGTACGTACAATACTTGATTTAAAAACAGTCTTGGTTGCAGTTTATTCGTTTGTTAGTGACACTTTTCCGCTTCGTGAGGCATTTTCAGACTATCTATGAAATGGAAATGAAGTCGCATGCTTCTTGACAGAGCGTAGGTTATGATGCGGGAGACTCGCACCGCCGTACTAGGCAAGGTCCTAATGGAGGTGGTTTGCGGTTACCTTCCTCCGACCGTAATGGGGATGATGAAGGCGACACTACAACACCCAGTCATCTCGGGGGAGATGAATATCCCTGACCCCGCCTGGAATCGAACCCGAGATCCCTTGCTCGGGAAACGAGAACGCTACGAGTCCACGAACTGTGGACAGACTATCTATAGGGATATCAAAAAAGGATGCATTAAGGTATGGTACTAGCTTCCACGATTCTAAATATGAATGAGGAATCGTTACTGACCTTAAAATGTTCCTTTTCAACATTTTAAAAACCACGAAACAGCCCCGTTCTCGATCCAAACACACGTCGAACCAAACACACGTCGAATCGGACGAACCTGCAGTGACCTAGTCAAAAACAACTAATATTTAATGGTATAACCGAGTGCTAGAGTATTAAATAGAAAATCAATCTGAACGAGACATATCTTAACAAAGTCGCACCAGCGGGCCACAATGATTCAATGGTGGGACGACACTCACAAAGACGTGTACACATTTAAACATAATACACAGAGATGCCGCCGCAACTTACCGACGAGAGCGTCAAGCGTGCACGTACAAAGCTTTCGTTTGTAAAGAAACTATCGTATCAGTTATTCAAAAAACTCGAGGTCCATGTGGCTGTTTCTTGAACTCTTACTTGCATAATGAGTGACCTACTAATGTTTGGTATGCATGCTCTGGTGTTTACAAATTGGAGTTCGATGTGTGCCACAAATTCTGCATTGGTCAAACTAAAAGAATGTTTAGAATGGGATTTAACGAGCATTTATCAAGCAGAAAAGGTCGAGTAATGCTGCACTCTACATGCTGAGCACGTGAAGCTACCCATGCTTGATGTTCTCTGCATCTTCCATTGTGCTGAGTTACTGGAGGAGTTGGAAATCCTTATAGATACGTGTACGGTCGGCGAAACAATAGCTGAACCATCAGTTCAGTATTAGGCACCACGGGTATTTATTTTAATTATTTATTTAGCACTCTACCTCGCTCTTACACAGTATTATACCAGTTATTTTAGAGTATGTCTACGCTGGTCCATCTGCTTCGACGCGTGTCTGAATCTAGCAGGGAGCCATTTTATGGTTTTCAAAATGCTTTCGAAAAAAAATTTTAAGGTCAGTAGCAATTCTTTATTCACATTTACAATTGTGGAAGCTAGGATCATACCCTAATTTGGACTTATCTTGTTAGCTGTATAGGTAATCTGCAGATGTCCCACGAAGGCGAAACTCGTTGTTAATAAAAGAATAAATTGCAACCAAGACTGTTTTTAATTCAAAAACAAACATTTATCAAATAAGAGTGACCAAAGATGGAATTGGGGTAGTTGAAAACCCGACTGAATTTCAGAAAGTACAATGAAACTGTTCATAGAAAATATGTTGTCTTTTGCTGCCACATATACGCTGCAGGCCAATGTAACTGTAAAACAAGAAAGGATAATAAATAAGAACATTTCGCTTTTTATGTGTACACGATGTAATATGAAGAATAAAAGATTAAAACATCCCCCCTCCCCCACTCTTCTAAGAGTTGTATACCCCATTGTCTGTGTCTACAGTAAATCCTACGCGCAAGTGTAAGAAAGTGTTGTAAACGTGTGCATAGCACGTTTCTGAGGCGGGACATGAGTACCAGCTCGTTATTCACCTAGTGGGACATGGGAAACCGCCTAAAAACCCAGTACAGGATGGCCGACATACCGGCCCTCGTCGTTAATACGGCAGGAGAATCCCAACATGGTCCGGGGCGCCTCCACTTCGCGGAAACAGACGCTTTAACGTGCACAGATATCCGGGAGGGTAATAAGCGATAAAATGCGTAGGGGATTCGAAGATATGCAGGTGCGATATTTAACACACATCTGATAGCAAAAATGGCACTGATTTGGGTGGGTATCGAATCTAACTTATGGGTACTTGATGCCATGCTGCTTTACCTTTACCGGTCGCAGTGGCTGCTGAGTGGTGGAGCGACAGTCTCCTGGAAACCCATAGCCGGATGTAATCAGTGAATGAGACGTGTAGAGGACTTGCTGTCTGGGGCAACAGTCGAAAACCCTCTATAGAGGAGGTCAGGACACGAACGGGGAACACGATGTCTTGCGTTGGCTTGTTCAAGAATACCGTCACAGAGACCAACAAGGAAGAAATGTAAAATTTACAGAACGTGTATGACGAAGACGCGTGCAGTCTGGCAGCGTCCGTTGTTCTCGGTGCTTCCACAACAGTGATTGCCCATCGCAAAGCTGTACACAGAAACGACACACATCTGGAAAAACGCCGTGGTGCCATTACTGTATCCAGTGACACATCTGTTGTTGTCGCGCCTCTCTACGCGGCCGTATCATGGAAAGCCACGACGATGGTCACAATGGTGAAAGTTCGTGGTCCTCCAGTCGTTGTAACGTCTCCTGGCAAAACACATATGTCGTACAAAAAAGGAGAAAAGAGTAATTGAACTGGAAGGTTGTAATTGCGTGGACAATGATTGTGTGAACTTTATGTAATAAAGGGAAACCATTATGTGTCTTGTTTTACACTTGTATAGAATTATGTACCTATTTTTTAAAGATAATATCTGTGTCGGCGAGTACTGAAACCGCCACATACAATACTTATTGAATATCAAATAAAGATGAGAATATGTCACACCGAGTATAAATAGTGGTGACCGAGCATTAATTTCTCTGTCGTCTTCTTGGAGTTACGTGAGTAGGAAGAGCCTGTGACGCAATATTCTATGCCTGTGTAGCATTCTTTTTGTCAAGATTGAGAGAAGGACGCCATTAGGTACTGATTTGTAAAGGTGTGTAATAATTTAATCTGTCTAAATGTTTTGAACAGAGTTACTTAGTGAAAACTTGCATTACGATTTGTAATAATCTTGCCTGGTATTTTGTCCCATCCTTTTAACACATTTTCAGCTATTTAAATCTTATTCGTGGTGCAGAGCTGCGCTACGAACGAACGAGCCGCTGCCGTGGCGTATTCAAACAGCATTAAATGGAACCAATCATGCCGCAAAGAAGGGGACAGGTAATTGTGAACTAAAATTATTTCTTTCAGCTTTCGGGATTGCAGGACAGAGCAGCAGGTTTAATTATGTGTTTTACAGGTGGACGCGGGCTGCAGATGATATATTATTAACAGTGCAAAAAGATAATTTACCTTCATTACAGAAAAGAAATCTTGCTGTGCGTAGTTCTGGTCTGGCAAACATTATAGTAAAAGCATTTTTTCTCTGATAATAGTGTCATGTTCTCGTGTTAGTCGTGGTACTTATTGGTATTTTACTGTTAACAAAACTCCACTGCAAAATTTTGATGTTGAATAAACATTGCGTACTGTAGACTCAGTATTGATAACGAAATAATTTTCAGTAACCTTTTCAATAACTATGGAATAAGGAAGATATGATTAACTTTATAGCGAGTTACACTAACGAAACAATGTTCTTTTTATAGAAAGCCAGATCCAGAATAATAAGAACATAATATATTTTGTTTTGTTGAAAATTAATGATCCAAAGGAAGTCACAGCACACACCCCTAAAAAGTATTTCAGGGCTCTTTTCGTAGCAACATATTTTACCTCATATATTAGTTGTTACGCGAACAATAACAAAGCAGAGAGACCAGCGAAAACGTGTTGCACGATCCGTAAGAACGGTTGCCTTGCTGCAAAGAAATACATTTCCTGACGCAAAGAGCGTGGCAAATATGTACACTCCCGTACGGCCTACCGAATACTGTCCGCTCCGGCGCAATATGCATGGACTGGTTGAAGTCCTACATGGTTTTGAGTGTAGTCCTCCACAACCAATGAGTTGACAATGCGGTGAAAGTCTTAGGTTCCCGACCAACACTAAGAAGCAGAATCAAGCATCGATAAACCGCTGTTTCGATTGGCCAAGGTCCTGCCTCTGTAGAATTCCGACGAGTGCTATTAGACGTTTCTTCTTAAGTGAGACAAAACACGATCTGCTCCCAAGCAACGATAATTGAAACGAGGTTACAGAGAGAGAACCCGCTGCAGAATACACTGACGGATAAAAGAAAGATCTGTGCGACATAAACGAAAGTTGGTAGGCATGTTTCTACATCTGAAAGATCATATCTACGCAAGTTTCGCTGCGACTCGAATAAGAGTAGTACCACCATGAGGATGTAACGGTCGTGAGTGTTAATTGCCTTTGAGATTTTACATGGTGAGTTGCTGTTAGTCAAGGATGCCTTTAAGGCGACAAAAGACGCCATTATTAACACCTCACTAGAGTTTGAACGAGGTCGTGTAACAAGGGTACGAGAAGCTGTATGTTCTGTAGAAAGACTTGGCAGGAATGTAGTCACTGTACATCACTTCCGGTAGCGGTGGTGACGAGATTGTACACTCACAAGAGGACCAGGCACTGGACGGTCACGTGGCACTACTGTGAGGAAAGACCATCGTGTCTGGTCTCTGAATCTGACGCATCATACTGATCCTGCAGCAGCAATCTGAGCAGCAGCTGGTGCTACAGTGACACAAGTAACTGTTACAAATCGGTACTTCAAGGGCAGTTTTAAGCCAGATTCCTGTAGCGTGCATTCAACCGTTCCCAAACCACTGTCATTTGCGACTTTAGTAGTGTAAAGCGAGAGGTCACTGGAGGAGAGGTTGGTGGTCTATTGTTTTTTCTGAAGAAAGCCGGTTCTGCTTCGGTGCAAGTGAAGACCATGTATTTGTTAGAAGATGGCCAGTTAAGGGCCTGCAACCAACCTGTCTGCGTGCTAGGAAAACTGCACGTACAGCTCTAGTTGTGGTGTCAGTTGCGATTTCGTACTACAGCAGGAGCGTTCTCGCTGTACATTTGTCCGCCAATCTGGTGATTCGGTCTGTTATGTTGCCGTTCATAAACAGCATTCCAAGGACAGTTCTGCAACATGATAGGCTGGCCCACACACTGCTGTTGTAACATAACGAGCTGTGCAGTCAGTCGACGTGTTATCTTGTCCTGCTAAGTCATCAGATCTGTTTCCAATCGAGTACATATGGGACATCATCACACCCGAACTCTAGCGTCATCCACAACCAGCAATAAGCGTCACTGTGTTGACCAACTAAGTGTAACAGGCATGGAACTCCATCCCACAAACTTACATCCGTCACCAGTACAACACAATGAATGCGCATTTCCATGCTTTCATTCAATATTCTGGAGGCTACACTGGTTACTAACGTAGAAGCGTTTCACATTTGCAGTGGCTTATCTTATGCTTGCTTAACCTGTGAACTTGAGTTGATAATTACTAAATAGACTACTGGCCATTAAAATTGCTACACCAAGAATAAATGCAGATGATAAACAGGTATTCATTGGACAAATATATTACACTAGAACTGACATGCGATTACATTTTCAAGCAATTTTGGTGCATAGATTCTGAGAAAGCAGTACCCAGAACAATAACCTCTGGCCGTAATAACGACCTTGATACGCCTGGGCATTGAGTCAAACAGAGCTTGGATGGCATGTACAGTTGCCCATGCAGCTTCAACACGATACCATAGTTCATCAAGAGTAGTGACTGGCGTATTGTGACGAGCCAGTTGCTCGCCCACCATTGACCAGACATTTTCTGTATCCAGAAAGGCCCGTACAGGACCTGCAACATGCGGACGTGCATTATCCTGCTGAAATGTAGGGTTTCGCAGGGATCGAATGAAGGGTAGAGCCACAGGTTATACCACATCTGAAATGCAACGTCCACTGTTCAAAGTGCCGTCAAGGCGCACAAGAGGTGACCGAGACGTGTAACCAATGGCACCCCATACCATCACGCCGGGTGATACGCCAGTGTGCCGATGACGAATATAGTCTTCCAATGTGCGTTCACCGCGATGACGCCAAACATGGATGCGACCATCGTGATGCTGTAAACAGAAACTGGATTCATCCGAAAAAATTACGTTTTGCCATTCGTGCACACAGGTTCGTCGTCGAGTACACCATCGCAGGCGCTGTGTCTGTGATGCAGCGTCAAGGGTAACCGCAGCCATGGTCTCCGAGCTGATAGTCCACGCCGCTGCAAACGTCGTCGAACTGTTCGTGCATGTGGATGTTGTCTTGCAAACGTCCCCATCTGTTGACTCGTGAATTGAGACGTGGCTGCACGATCCGTTACTGCCATGCGGATAAGATGCCTGTCATCTCGACTGCTAGTTATACGAGGCCGTTGGGATCCAGCACGGCGTTCCGTATTACCCTCCTGAACCCACCGATACCATATTCTTCTAACGGTCATTGGATCTCGACCAACGCGATCAGCAATGTCGCGATACGATAAACCGCAATCGCGATAGGCTACAATCCGATCTTTATCAAAGTCGAAAACGTGATGGTACGCATTTCTCCTGCTTACACGAGACATCATAACAACGTTTCACCAGGCAACGCCGGTCAACTGATGTTTGTGTATGAGATATCGGTTGGAAACTCCTCATGTCAGCACGTTGTAGGTGTCATGCTCTGAAAAGCTGATCATTTGCAAATCACAGCATCTTCTTCCTGTCGGTTAAATTTCGCGTCTGTAGCACGTCATTTTCGTGGTATAGCAATTTTAATGGCCAGTAGTGTATGTGAACGGGACAAATATATTCCAGATATTTTATTACGCTAGATAAATTAATTTTTATGTTTTGATTTTTTTCCCATCAGTCTATTTAGTGCGATTGTGGCGAAATGTCGATCATTTATGCATCCAATCAAGTAGAGCACATGCCCAGGTATTGCAATTTTAATGTCAATAGATGTACATGTCACCCTCTGGTTCCTGGTAAAAACTGACTGACGAGATGGGTCGAGAGATCAGTTACCAGCGCTCTCCATTCGTGTGGAAGACAAAGTGTGGAGGTGGTGAACAGTCATTTGGTAACCATTGACGATTTGATTAGAGAGTTTCTGTTGTAATGGGTGCCAATGCAAGTATTGTCACTTAAACTGGCCTTAGCGTGACGTAAATCTGCTAATTAAAAATATAACATTCCGAGCCCAAATGCCAATGTTGCGCAAAATAGTCGTGCGTATCCTAAGTTATAGGAAATACTAATGGAACTTGACCAATAATGGTAGCCTCAGGCACGTAATGAAAGAGAATCCGGTTTAATAAAGAGTAAAGGTGAATAATAATACATTTAGACCACATTCTCTTAACGGCACAAAGCTATTCAGGACACAGGGAATAAAGTTAACAAATTGCCCCAACCAAAGCACTTTGAAATTATCCCAAGAAGACGTGAATACTAGGCGCTGCTATTGACACATCACTTTTAGTAGACCACATACCGGCACTCTAAAACACAGTGAGAGTAGACATCGCAAATACAGACTGTCGTTTCGGGTAACTAAACTGCAAAAACAAAGAATACTTGGAAATAGTCATATCTGTGTTCCATTCGCGTCAGTAGTTTCATAGCACAGTGAGCATAGTCTGTTGCACGGGAATAATGCAACACGTATAAGTAGTCGATCTCTTAAAGTAACTGAGTCCTCATTTTTGATGTAGTGAGAGTCAGTAGTATAAAAATTCTCGAGAATTGGCAAGTAGCCCCAGTAGTATGCCAGAGGAGAGAGACAGACAAAGAGAGAGAGAGGGAAATAGTACTGTAAAACACGACGGCGGAAAAATGCTTGTTCCACAAAATTTTTGCCATTGGTAGTGATTGTTCATACTGACTCCTTTATATTAGTATTATTGTAGTTATACTTAAGTTTTCGACAGTTGTAGGTAGTGTGATGGCTGCAAAGCTACGAAAGGTGAACGAACAGACGTTGCTTAATACCAGCAGCGTTCCAACTGATGGCCGCCATTAGCACAACCGGAATTACGACGTCAGAGGAATGATGACGAAGCAGAAAACTACTACCAGCTCAAAGAATTTCATTAAGGCAGTAACAGGTGCGACGGATGTATAATAAGTGCCTCCATATTTCTTATTTTTAAAAGTTTCATGGCGTTCTAAATTGAAATCTACTGTTTCGTCTAAGTTAAAAACGATGGTGACATTTAATGAGAGCGCAAGTTATAGTCTGCTCATTCAGATTACATTAGCCGTAGATTGTCTCATACAACGCAAACAAAGAGCTCTTTTTATCAGGTCATGTTACAAATTAACTGTCTGGACATACAAATTGCTGCCGACTTGAGTAGAACGAATACCTCATCTCACTGAGCCATTTTTTGTTACTAATATAATTGTTACAGCAACGTCAGCTGTCTCTCATGAAAATGTTAAGTCGCAAGGCATTATTGATAGGGAGGCTTCAAAGAATACGTTCTGCCACGTAAGCGGGGAAAAATCATATTTTCATGCACACTGACATCTTACCTGAGTTGTCAATTGCGCCTTACGTACGGGTGCTTAGTGAAGGTTCCTTTACTGGTTCGTGTAGAATGTAGTGCCTTACTAATGCCACTGAAGGCGTGAAACAGAAAGAAGGTGCATGGTAAAAGTCTGATTCCAGCAGGCAGTCTGTACTTCACATTTTGTGCTAAAGGAGCTGTCTCCATCCACAGCGCCACTACCTATCACTCCAAGAGAGAGAGCGCAAATTTCTGGGCTGTGACCAGGAATATTGGCGTACTACATGATAATCGGAGATATGCTACGAATCCTCTTGCTTATGGTATCCAGATAAGATCGGAGAACGTCACCCTCAATTCCTCATTCTTTAATAGTTTTCTGAAACAGGGGACAAAGTACCTGGAATAACTGGAAGTTTACGGGTAGATAACATTGTACTAACTGCGAAAAGTCCGCCAATATATTGCGAGCTATGAAGTGTGTAAGCTAGATATGGTAAAAACCAACCGGTTAAAATCGATACCGTTATTTTTATTCTGTACAACCGGTATTTTCCGGTATTGGTTTCGTCTCGGTAACAACACGTTTTTCTATTTGGTATTAATAGTCTAGTAAAAAAATGAAATATCAGTTAGTCATAGCAGCAGCGCTAACATTTTTCGTTTTTACAAAAACCATTTTTAAAAAAAAGAGTAATTTTTCTAGTAAAATTTGCATTGGTTTGAAATATTGCGTTATTACAGAAAAGGGTAAAAACCATCAGCGAGCAACAAACACATGGCATACGAATTAGTACAGCATTGCCGCTGAGACCATAATGTTTCTGTAGGCGTGTGTCGTGGCATAAAGGTACGCCGCATACGAGCAGTGTGCCAGAGAGTTGCCACACCTGTCTTTTGGTAGTTTCTCGCTGTCGGCTACCGACATCCGTTTTATTACGGAATTTCTCCGATTTATCTGCCGTTTCTAAGAAATAATAAAAGATTAAGGTAATTATAGTAGCAATAATAAATTAAAAACTTAAGAAAAATTCATTTACAGTGCACAATAAAAATACAAAGTGTTGATCAGCTGCCTGTGTCTACATAATGAGCTTTTATCTGCTTGAACTTTTGAAAACGGAGAGATTAGCACGAAAAACAGAGTGGTTCAGCCTCAGTTTTCACTCTTTAAGCACTGACTATTCGTAATGTCCAAATAGTGGTATGGTCCTCGGCTATTTGATTTCTGAGCACAGTTTCAAAAACTTACGATCATTCGGACAATATTGGTGATCTTTCGTAATATTTAGTCACCTATACTTTTTGAGAAGAGCAATGAACGATGGCCAAACTAAGTTTTCTTTTATTTGATTATTTAATTTAATACTTTGATTCAACAAATCTTGAAAATCAGGAAATCAAATTTTTTCATTCGTTGCTCGACTGTTACGTCTATTACAGGAAACAATTGGAATAAAAACAACCTAAAGTTGGCTATTACAGAAACCGGTTATTTTATCGATTTTAACTATCAGGTTAAACTCGCATGAAAAGAATCCAATATAACCGAAAAATATAACCGAAAACCGTTTGTTTCAGCGATAATCTCCATCCCCAGTATGAGCTGGGGAACAGATGGAGACATTGGACAACGACTGTATCGTGCTTTGGTACGTCCATATCTGGATTATGCTTCCGTGTTTTGGACCAGTTCTGGACAAACGTCTAAGACGATTAGACAAATGTCAGAACAAAGCGAACCTCCCCTACATCTACGTCGCGAATACTGGAGTGCTAAATTCTTACACAGACGTTAGCAGTTCACATAAAATCAGATATTACAAGTTATCTATACTTTAACGGGGTTGTGCTGTACGTCCAGACGCTGGCTCAGTAAAAGTCTTCCTCCTCTTGTTACCCGTTCCTCAAACGAATCGTGTCTGCTCAATTACTCTACTTTTAAGCAGACTGCCTAATCAGTGTACTGGAACCGCGATTGTATTTGGTCTGGACTTGGGCTGTAGTTATTCAGACAATCGCTTTTTGACAGAGTGTTTCTCCAAACATAACAACGCAAGATTCATCTGCACCAATACTACGAGGAATGAAAAGTGATGTGGTTATGCTTACTGGAATAGCAACAGTTATACCGGAATGAAATTCAAGCCCTCCAAGGAATTCATGATTATTACTGCTGAGATTTTGGCTATTCTTCTAGTTCTTCAAAAAGCCGAGAAGCATTCGGTTTCTGAGCTAGTTTCCTTCCTAATTCAAGAGCAGTGATGGAACTGTTAGGCCTAAGACCTGAACAGCATAAGATCCAACCATCCATTAGCTTATGATCATGGATCTGATGATGAAGTTCGCAAATAGGAATCTCGAAGTTATCATGTATTGGTTAAAAGTACACTGCGGCATATCTGGCTATGAATCAGCAGACAAGCTAAACATCTATGATGGAGCTAGAGGACGCACGGAATTACCAGCTACAGATCTCTTATACATTAATAAATCTACAATCAAAGAGAGAAGTGGAACACAGAATGGCAAGGGACCTCCAAAGAGAAAGGCAATGACAATGCGAAAGTGAATCCGGTGCTGATTATTAACGTATGTCGATAGAAAAATCGATAGTCCAGAAGGTTCACGAAGATTGAAAGGCGCCTCACATTCAACCACTGTTGTTACTGGAAGCATCTACGTGGTACTGACCTAGTCGCAACACCACTGTGCGAATGAAGTGATATAGAGGATGTCAGTCACATCTTTTTGGTTGCAAAAACAGGAACAACAATGAAAAACACCTCCTACAGTGTCTGGACACCATCAGTTGGCATTTGTTGACATGTGCCACTGCACTGCCCTGCTTGAAGGACTTAGGAATATATCACCTTTTATAAACCATTTTTTTTTTGGCACAGCCGATCGACTGCTAATAAAACTTTATAATAATTTTTTGTTTATGATCATATTGAAACGTTCCCTTAGAAAAATTAGTGCATGACTGTGCTGATAAACCTCTTACGTTATTTGCTTTTCAAACAGCTTGAAACGTCCCCTTAGAACAATTATACACGATTGTGCTGATAAACCTCTTACACTATTTGCTTTTCAAACAGCTGAGCAAAACTGAGCGTACTCAAACATTCACTAAAGTGACACACAATATTTTTAGCGCAACGCAATCTGACTATCAAAGATCCCTGCAAAAGAATGGCCCTGAGTAACATTAAACTATACCTTTCACAAATAACTTACCTCACAAAAATCTTCATTACTCGAACTACTGCAATACAGCGAGCGCCACTACTGCCAGCTAAATAAAAGATTCAAACTACGGAAGTCACTAACTACTGATACGGATAGTTAGCAAATGAAAGATTTTAATAGAGAACAAACACTGTATTTACCTTAATAATCATAATATATATAGCAGTTCAATTTCAAAACTTCCGCCATCTCTCTCCCCACATCGACCACTGCTGGCGGCTCACCTCCAACTGCCCAACGCTACCCGCTGTTAACATCCAGCTGCCCCTCTACAATGGCAGACAACAATGCAAACTAGCCACAGACTGCACACAGCACAGCCAGTGATTTTCATACAGAGCGCTACGTAACGTTGCCAATAAGAAACATAAACAGCCTACTTACAAGCTGAGGAAAACTCTACGAACTCAGACATTACTCTCCTTACTTATTCTGATCAACACTAAACTGACACGCAATATTTTTAGCGCAACGCAATCTGACTTTCAATAATCCCTACAAAAGAATGGCCCTGACTAAGAATAACCTATACCTTTCATGAATCACTTACCTCACAAAAACCTTCGTTACTCAAACTACTGCAATACAGCGTGCGCCAATACTGCCAGCTGAATAAAAGATTCTAACTACTGAAGGCACTAACTACTGATAGGCATAGTTAGCAAATGAAAGATTTTGATAGAGAACAAACAATGTATTTACATTAATAGTGTTCAAAAGCAATTTTATATATATATATATATATATATATATATATATATATATATATCAGTTCATGACATCCAGTCCTACAAATTTACTGTCTCTGATGGACACACGTCCAGATCATCCGCTCTCAAAACTCCTCCATCTCTCTCCCCACATCCACCACTGCTGGCGGCTCACCTCCAACTGCCCAACGCTACCCGCTGTTAACATCCAGCTGCCCCTCTACAATGGCAGACAACAATGCAAACTAGCCACAGACTGCACACAGCACAGCCAGTGATTTTCATACAGAGCGCTACGTAACGTTGCCAATAAGAAACATAAACAGCCTACTTACAAGCTGAGGAAAACTCTACGTACTCAGACATTACTCTCCTTACTTATTCTGATCAACACTAAACTGACACGCAATATTTTTAGCGCAACGCAATCTGACTTTCAATAATCCCTACAAAAGAATGGCCCTGACTAAGAATAACCTATACCTTTCATGAATCACTTACCTCACAAAAACCTTCGTTACTCAAACTACTGCAATACAGCGTGCGCCAATACTGCCAGCTGAATAAAAGATTCTAACTACTGAAGGCACTAACTACTGATAGGCATAGTTAGCAAATGAAAGATTTTGATAGAGAACAAACAATGTATTTACATTAATAGTGTTCAAAAGCAATTTTATATATATATATATATATATATATATATATATATATATATATATATATATATATATATCAGTTCATGACATCCAGTCCTACAAATTTACTGTCTCTGATGGACACACGTCCAGATCATCCGCTCTCAAAACTCCTCCATCTCTCTCCCCACATCCACCACTGCTGGCAGCTCACCTCCAACTGCGCAACACTACGTGCTGTGAACAGCCAACTGCCCAACACTACAATAGCAAATTCCAACAATGCAAATCAGCCACAGACTGCACACAGCACAGTCAGTGAATTTCATACAGAGCGCTACGTGGTGTTTCTAACATAAAAATCTAAACAGCCCCCATGCACCCCAAAAAAAATTTTACAAATTGTTTTGGGCAGTGGCCAATAATGATTTGATAAAATTTTTCATAACTACAACAACAAAGAAATCAAATGCACACACTTATTGATACAATGTTGCTCAAAAGCTAAAATTTTCTCACAGTCCATATAGACAGTCCTGATCGTTCATCACAGTAAAATTGCAGTGTTTCTTTTTTTTTCTCAAAGTCTGGCAGTAAAAGAAAATGCACACGGAAGTAGTGGATTTCCATGCAGTCTTGAAGAAGTAGTGTTGTCCTTCCAACGGAAAGATAATGCTGACTCTTGACATGCAGACAGGTAATGGTCCACAACAGAGCAAACCCACAGCAGCGTCAGTCGTCTGTAAAGAATTCACGTTAGTATTGTGCAGCTGTGACTTATTAAACTGATAGTTCGGTAATTTTCACATCTGTCAACACCTGAATTCTTTGGGATTGGAATTATTATATTCTTCTTGAAGTCTGAGGGTATTTCGCCTGTCTCTTACATCGTGCTCACCAGATGGTAGGGTTTTGTCAGGACCTGTTCTCCCAAGGCCGTCAGTAGTTCTAATGGAATGTTGTCTACTCCTGGGGCCATGTTTTGACTCAGGTCTTTCAGTGCTCTGTCAAACCCTTCACGCAGTATCGTATCTTCTATTTCATTTTCATCTACATCCTCTTCTATTTCCATGATATTGTCCTCAAGTACATCGCCCTTGTATAGACCCTCTAAATATTCCTTCCACCTTTCTCCTTTCCCTTCTTTGCTTAGAACTGGGTTTCCATCTGATATTCATACAAGTGGCTCTCTTTTCTCCAAAGGTCTCTTTAATTTTCCGGTAGGCAGTATCTATCGTACCCCTAGTGAGATAAGCCTCTACATCCTTACATTTGTCCTCTAGCCATCCCTGCTTAGCCATTTTGCACTTCCTGTCGATCTCCTTTTTCAGACGTTTATATTCCCTTTTGCCTGCTTCATTTACTGCGTTTTTATATTTTCTCCTTTCATCAATTAAATTCAATATTTCTTCTGTTACCCAAGGATTTCCACTAGCCCTCGTCTTTTTACCTACTTGATCCTCTGGTGCCTTTACTACTTCATCCCTCAGAGCTACCCATTCTTCTTCTACTGTATTTCTTTCCACCATTCTTGTCAATAGTTCCCTTATGCTCTCCCTCCCTGAAACTCTGTACAACCTCTGGTTTAGTCAGTTTATCCAGGTCCCATCTCCTTAACTTCCCACTTTTTGCAGTTTCTTCAGTTTTAATCTACAGTTCATAACCAATAGATTGTGGTCAGAGTCCACATCTGCCCCTGGAAATGTCTTACAATTTAAAACCTGGTTCCTAAATCTCTGTCTTACCATTATATAATCTATCTGATACCTTCTAGTATCTCCAGGATTCTTCCATGTATACAATCTTCTTTTATGATTCTTGAACCAAGTGTTAGCTATGATTAAGTTATGCTCTATCCAAAATTCTACCAAACGGCTTCCTCTTTCATTTCTCTCCCCCAATCCAAATTCAGCCACTATGTTTCCTTCTCTCCCTTTTCCTACTCTCGAATTCCAGTCACCCATGACTATTAAATTTTCGTCTCCCTTCACTACCTGAACAATTTTTTTTATCTCATGATACATTTCATCAATTTCTTCATCATCTGCAGAGCTAGCTGGCATTTAACTTGCACTACTGTAGTAGGTATGGGCTTCGTGTCTATCTTGGCCACAATAATGCGTTCACTATGCTGTTGGTAGTAGCTTACCCACAGTCCTATTTTTTTTATTCATTATTGAGCCTACTCCTGCATTACCACTATTTAATTTTGTATTTATAGCCCTGTATTCACCTGACCAAAGGTATTGTTCCTCCTGCCACCGAACTTCACTAATTCCCACTATATATAACTTCAACCTATCCATTTCCCTTTTTAAATTTTCTAACCTACCTTCCTCATTAAGGGATCTGACATTCCACGCTCTGTTCCGTAGAACGCCAGTTTTCTTTCTTCTGATAACGACATCCTCTTGAGTAGTCCCCGCCCGGAGATCCGAATGAAGGACTATTTTACCTCCGGAATATTTTACCCAAGAGGACGCCATCATCATTAACCATACAGTAAAGCTGCATGCCCTCGGGAAAAATTACGGTTGTAGTTTCCCCTTGCTTTCAGCCGTTTGCAGTACCAGCACAGCAAGGCCGTTTTTGTTAGTGTTGCAAGGCGAGATCAGTCAATCATCCACACTGTTCCCCCTGCAACTACTGAAAAGGCTGCTGCCCCTCTTAAGGAACCACACGTTTGTCTGGCCTCTCAACAGATACCCCTCTGTTGTGGTTGCGCCTACGGTACGGCAATCTGTATCGCTGAGGCACGCAAGCCTCCACACCAATGGCAAGGTCCACGGATCATGGGGGTAGGGCGGAGAATATAGCAAGCCCATAAATCACCACTTGTGCACTCACAAAGTTTTTGGAATTGTCCTTAGAACCAGCAATGCTGTTAACCAGTCCCTTGCAGAATTACTAACACATGTGCAGACACTAACAGTCCCAACTTCTCACATATTGTGCATATACTATGACCAACAGAAACGTGTTCAGTGAAATGAAACTTAATTTGAAGAACTGGTTTCTATAGAATTATAAATTTACAACATAAGAATACAATTACAAAAGAACAATATACATCATTAAAGAACATAACAATACAGATAACATTTGTGGTAATACAGGCTTTACAAAAGAATCGAAATAACATATACATCAGTGTTACAGGAATTATGACATAAGTACATACATAAAAGATCAGAATAGCTTTCGAAAATAATGTCTAAACATCTTTACAAAGTAAATAACACAGTATTAGAAAAATTCTACAACAGAACTTTCATCAGATAAACGCATAAAGACAGGAAGAACACAAATACACAAGGGTACACAAACACATAGCGGAATAACACAAAAAGAAAGGACAGGGTTTGTTTTACTGCAGTATTTTGCAAACAAAACTTTCTTTACTTTTTGGAGATCTCCCTTCGTTTTTCATTATTTCCAAAAATTCCTATCTATACCTGCTTTCTGTACTTTTTTGTATGAATTCTCAAAGCATTTCTTCCAATTCACCGTAACTCATTCTTTTATATAGCCTACCCCCTATTAAGCTAGCTTAAATCTACTGAGCTCAGATGCATAAACTAAGGGACGAGGCAATGCAGCAGCACAAAACAATTAACACAAACAGCAATGACAAAAAAATGCAGATTGGCAAAGCTAGCAGCAGTAAATCTAAATTACCAAAGCAAATGCAATATTACAACTAATATAAGGCAACGTGCAGGAAAAAAGAAAAATAAATTAGTAGTAAAACTGGCTTAACAGAGTAATACAAAGTGAAATTCAGTAGCACTATGCCTGTAAAACAGCAGTGGCAAATGCAACAACTTATATCTAATCATGACAAACCCACAAGCAGAAAAAAATAATACACTAAAGTCAACAATGCAGATAATGGAAATGTCTATTCACAGCTTAATGTCTACGTCATTAAAGTGGTGCACCAGTACTTATTCTACAGAGGAAATTCCCAAGTACTTGAAAAGAAAATTATGTATTCAGTTACTGTTAGTAGTCCCTTCTTATTGTTCTTTCCTTTCCAAATGCTCCTTTTTCGAAGAATGTGTATCATAAAATTATTATTTAATAGATCTGCTGACATAAAGTGTTCACATTAGCAAATGCATTTAATTTTGTTTTATAAAACCAATGCTGCAACACAGCTGGAAACCAGATATCAAATGAAATAAGCAACTGTGTAAAGGAAAGCATAAAGACATCATTCAATAGTCATGTGGCATTTCATAAGTTAGTAGAAATTCTCTCAATTCTCGTAGAAAGACACTTGTCATAATCAGGTGTGCAGATGTAAGAATATTTCCCATCAATTCATAAGCATTTCAGTAAGTAGCACAATGTACGTGATCCACAGTATAATCATATGTTTCCAAGTAATAGCATCTCATATTTGCGATGCTTTCTACAAAGGAATGTGAATAGCGAGGATAATGGCCTCTTTTTCTCTCAACCTAATGGCCATTTTTCCAGGCAGGTGGCACAGCTGCGCACCCACAGCGCATTACGTCAAGGTCACTTAGGTTTCTTACCGAAATATTTACGATAGCATTTTGCGCTACAGTGACAGTCTCATATAAAAAAATTTCACAGGTCGAGAATTTGCGTAACAAATGTGTAGAAACAAAATCCTGTAAATATAACAGTGTCCAAAAAATTTTTGTCGGCATTGTGATACATTCACGCATATACACACATTTCATAACTCTTAAAGTATGATTCTTGGTTTCCAACATCCTTTTTCACAAACCAGAGTCCCTAACCACTACTCATTATTCCATACTTTATTAGACATATCCACATTCGTAGACACTTCTTCAATATTTCATCATAATAAATACATAGCATAATCACATTACTCATATAGCATCAGTTTATTGATCATAAACATACCTCAGCAGCATAATACACATTGTCATTGTAATAATAACATCATAAAAACTCAGCCAAATCTCAAAAACGTCGTAACTTTCTGCAATAATTTCAAAACCTAAAAAAATTCTCTGCTCATTTCATTAGTGTCATCTACCTCAAACGTACTTTAAAATCATGATCCCACACCAAACACATCATTCAAAGCTCTCATAGTATCACAATGGTTCTGAAAAAATATGAACAGTTCACACAATACAGACGAAATACAATTACATAAGTGTGAAGTTATCCAACTGTGTAATTACGTAAACATCTGTCACTGATGTAGTAAAAAAAATGTTTGTCTCTCTCACTTAAATGATCAGATTGCTGTGTAATTTATGTGTTAGAGAAATATGGTACCGATCTGCAAAGTTGTATAAGCAAATACCATATTAGCTAGGGCTCCTTGTGCTTACCAAACACATGGTACACAAAGTAGGCGTGTACCCCCTGAGGATTAATGTAATTATACTCTCAGGTGTTACAGATTACAGCAATTGAATGAAATGTATCACCGGAGACTTTCTTTGTATCTTTGTGATTCAAAAATCTTTAAAAATAAATGTTTTAAGCACAAAATTTATCACTCAAATACGTGACCTTTAGTGTTAAATGTGCGTCTTGCTGTAAGATAATTCTGTGTCGTAGTTATCGTCCTCCGAAAGCTAAGTTCTGCAGAAGTAAATGTACTTACCTCATCATAAACAAAAGCGATACGCTATGCATATAGATATCGTAGTTATTACGTACATTACCGTGATCAAGAAAGTACTATACTGTAACGTATTATTGTGTTACGAAAAAGACTGTCTCATTGTAGCTATACCACAAAAGTTACTACTAAAACATGTTTTACTTTCCAGAAGAATTCAGGAAAACTGTGTGGATATAAAACAGATGCAGCACAAAAGAAACAATGTGAATTGTGTCACACATTAGTAGTGTCGTGATATAATCGTGTAGCTGTCAAAGAAACCAAGTCATCTTTAATCTCACAGAAAGTACTTCAAATAAAGAATGTCTTTTCCAGTAAACAAAAATATTGCATTAAAATCTCATTAGCAGTATATATTCTAAGTATGAAAACCGTATATTCGTTACGTAATCGTGCAACTAACAAGCAAGAATGTACAAATAACAGCACTGTGTCGTCTGTTCAGTATACCAATGCATTCGCAATTTCTGTTTAAATAAGTTCTCTTGGTTCTTGTTCATGTTAACCATTTCTAGGTCTGACAAAACATACTAGTAATGTGAAATGAAAGTTTTGTGGCAAATAAAAAGTTAAAAAGCAGATTATCTCTCAATAAACGCTTTTACATGTGAAATGTGGCGCAATCTTTTACTCTTTATAGTGCACAGACTTTCAACTTCAAAGCAATTAACATGTTGTATATGTCAGTAAGGAATGCTAAAATTTTTCTCAAGGTTAGCGTGTACGTTATTTTTCCCTGAGCCAGATGGCGCATGTGGCTGCCTGTGGTGCGAGTCATTGAATGTTTCTTTGTTGGCGCGTCGTTATTGGGATTTGGAGATCTAACTTCTAAAAATTCACCTTGTCGAGAGGGCCCTGCCCTGTTTGAATCCCGCCAGTTCTGATTGAATTCTGGTTTATCGTTTTGTCGGTAGTTTACGTAGTTTCTTTTTTGTCGGTCATGTGGTGGAGAATTTGTCCCGGAATCGTAACTGCACAGTGAACCGTCTGTCTGAAGTTATACTGTCTCCCTTGATAATAATTGTTTCGGTTCCCATATTGTCTGTTTCTATGGTTGTCTCTGTCACATTCATTACTACGGAAGTGCGATCTTTCTCTGTAACTATTATTCTGCCAACGGTTGTCATATGGGTGGTGTCTGTTTTGGTCACGGTTTGCATTGTGAGAATAGCCTTGTTGTGTCCAGTTATTATTTCTTTCATCACGGTAAGTGTTAATTTCTAATTCTTATAAGAGTCCCTGAAAAGATTCAATGTTGTCTTTGCAACGTCCTGCCAAAATAATATGTCGTAAATGTTCAGGTAATTTGATTAAGCAAATGCGGATGAGTTCTGAGGGGCTGTATGGGTTTGACAGGTACTGATTCTTATGTAACATGTCTTCGAAATATTTGACAAGACTGGAAAATTCAGATTGTTCGAAATGTTTCATCATTATGTTGCTATGTTTTACTCGGTCTTGTGTGGCTTGAGACCAATATGCTGAGAGGAAGGCATGATAAAATTCTCCTTCACTGTGACAATCGTGAATGACTGATCGCATTCTTACAGCTGGTTCAGTCTCTAAGTAGCCACACATAAATTCTAACCTGTGCTCCAATGACCAGTTGGGAGGAAAACAGTGAGAGAATTGATGGTGCCATGCTTTTGGATGAATGTCGTTGCCGGAATTCTTAAATGTTTTGAAGTTACGTGTAGTAACGAATAGCTTATAGTCAAAATCATCGTGTTGGCGAGTCGCATATCGGTCATTGTTATGTCGTATCGGCGGTTCCATCTCAAAATTCGGTGCACCTTGCCAATTCCTTTCATAATATCCGAAATGCCCTGTGTTATTATTTTGTGGCTTTTCCGTATTTCTAAGCCCTCTTTCCGTGTTGGAGCGCGAGTGTTCTCTGAAATACGTAATTCTTGTATTACCTGTGTCAACTGATCTTGTACTTCCCGGATTTCTCTTTTGTACTGTGTATTGATTTGATTTTGATTTTGTTTGAATTGTCTAATTTGTTCATACTCTTCTGTGTCAGTGAAGGCTACGGGTCTTGTGTCATTCAGATCATCATCTATCTTTGTAGATAAGTTAGTGAACTGATCTGAAAGTTCGGCTACTTTCTCCGATAGTGAACTTATTTCCTCAGTGTGTTTTTCTGAACCAAGTTTCAGTGTGGCCATTTGTGTTGAAATCGCATCTACTGTGCCCTTTAAGTTTTCCTGAGTTTTTGCAACATGCGTAACCGAATCGGTAGATGCAACTGAGTCAATTTTAGCTTGCAAGGTGTCGTGATTTTCATGAACTATAGCTTGCAGTTCTTTTATGGCTGCTTCGTGATTCTGTAATGCATTTTCATGACGCGAAAAAAAGGTTGAAAATGCTCACAAGTTTGTATTTTTACGTCATTACAGACTTTTTGACATTTCGATTCAATGTTATGTAACTCAGTAGTTAAATCTTCACGTGTTTGTTCAAGCGTGGTGTGAAGATTTTGTTCCATTGCGTCTAACTGTTGCTGTGTTTGTCTCTGGTGTTGTTCCATTGTGTCTAACTTTTGAAGCTTTTGCTGTGTTTGTCTGATTTTGTTCCATTGTGACTAACTTTTGAAAATTTTGTTCCATTGTGTCTACTTTTTGAAGATTTTGTCCCATTTGTTGCATTAATTGTAATAACAATGCACTGGTGTCTGAAACATGTTCCGCAGTGCTATTCGGCAGTGCATTTGAACCGGCAATATTCGCGTTTCGAAAATCAGAATATGTGTCTAGACTTATTTGAGAAACAGGTGAGGACGCAAAACCTGAATCTACGGTATTTGCAAAACTTTGTCCTGTCATTTTCGATTCCTGAGGCGAGCTGTTGCCGACCGATCGATCGATAATGCTTCCCTGTTCACTAATTGTTTCACTGTCTACACCATTATTTGCCGGCTGCTCCATTTCCCTATGCACAATTACCAAATTACTAGTCTGAATGTGTGTTAATTCATTACACGGTGGCGCTGATAAGCTACGCCCTTCGTCACTATCATTTCTCAATTTACTTTGTAGCCTAATATTACGTCTCTCACACGCCATTATTGTCACAATATGTCACACGATAACACAGAAAAGCACAATTTCAAGATCAAAAACAAGAAAACACATTAGCATAGCACTGAAAATAATATCTCGTTAGTTGCAAGCGCAGCTGTGAAATACTTGGTGCAATCTACATGCATGCCACAACTGTTCTACTGTACAACAATGAAAAACTACAACTAAAAAGGAAATTCTCTCTATAATTACGCGCTAGCATTAAACAACAGCTACACTAATTACACAAACTACAAGAAAAAATCTGAAGATTCCAGTGAGGTATCCTCGGCTAAGGGTCGACATATGAAACGTCCCCTTAGAAAAATTAATGAATGACTGTGCTGATAAACCTCTTACGTTATTTGCTTTTCAAACAGCCGAGCAAAACTCTACTACTCAGACATTACTCTCTTTACTTATTCTGATCAACACTAAACTGACACGCAATATTTTTAGCGCAACACAATCTGACTTTCAATAATCCCTACAAAAGAATGGCCCTGACTAACAATAACCTATACCTTTCAGGAATCACTTACCTCACAAAAATCTTCGTTACTCAAACTACTGCAATACAGCGTGCGCCAATACTGCCAGCTGAATAAAAGATTCTAACTACTGAAGGCACTAACTACTGATAGGCATAGTTAGCAAATGAAAGATTTTGATAGAGAACAAACAATGTATTTACATTAATAGTGTTCAAAAGTAATATATATATATATATATATATATATATATATATATATATATATATATATATATATAGGGTGAATCACCTAACGTTACCACTGGATATATTTCGTAAACCACATCAAATACTGACGAACCGATTCCACAGACCGAACGTGAGGAGAGGGGCTAGTGTAATTGTTTAATACAAACCATACAAAAATGCACGGAAGTATGTTTTTTAACACAAACCTACGTTTTTTTTTAATGGAACCACGTTAGTTTTGTTAGCACTTCTGAACATATAAACAAATACGTAATCAGTGCCGTTTGTTGCATTGTAAAATGTTAATTACATCCGGAGATATTGTAACCTAAAGAATCGCTTGAAACCTCCGACGTTCAGTTGCGTGTTGTAACAAACACGGGCCACGGTCGGCGAGCAGCATCTGCAGGGACATGTTTACGATGACGGCCGTGTTTACGAGTGTGGCTTTAGTGCACTGTTGTGGTTTGGTCTAGCTGTCACAGTGTCGGCATGTAGCGCTTGCTGCTATTGTTATTCTGCATTCGTCTCCGCACGCAGACCAACTGTAGAACACCGAGTTACCAGACGTCTGGGATAGTGTAGTGTTGTAGGAACTGTGACCATGGTGTATTCGAACTCTGAAAAGGCGGAGATGATACTCATCTATGGCGAGTGTCGAAATGCAGCTGAAGCCTGCAGGGTGTATGCAGAACGGTACCCAGACAGAGAGCATCCAACGTGCCGCACATTGCAAAACATCTACCGCCAACTGTATGCAACAGGTATGGTCGTAGCACGCAAACGGGTCCGTAACAGGCCAGTCACAGGAGAAGCGGGTGCAGTTGGTGTGTTACCTGCTGTTGCCATGAACCCACACATGAGTACACGGGACATTGTGAGAGCCGGGGGACAGAGTCAAAGTAGTGACATACGCATACTGCATCGTCACCGCTTTCACCCGTTTCATGTGTCGCTATATCAGCAATTACATGGTGATGACTTTAATCATCGAGTGCAATTCTGTCAATGGGCATTAACAGAGAATGCGTTGCAGCTCCACCCGTTTACCGATGAAGCGGGTTTCACAAACCACGGGGCAGTGAATCTATGGAACATGCATTACTGGTCCGTGGACAATCCTCGCTGGCTCAGACAGGTAGAGCGACAGCGACCGTGGACTGTAAATGTATGGTGCGGAATCATTGGCGACCACCTCATTGGTCCTCACTTCATTGCAGGGTCCCAAACAGCTGCAACATACATCGCGTTTCTACAGAATGATCTGCCAACGTTGCTCGAAAATGTCCCACTGGAAACGCGTCGACGTATGTGGTATCAGCATGATGGTGCACCTGCACATTCCGCAATTAACACTAGGCTGACCCTTGGCAAGATATTCGACGGGCGTTTCATAGGACGCGGAGGACGCATAAATTGGCCAGCCCGTTCTCCTGATCTTACACCTCTGGACTTCTTTCTGTGGGGTACGTTAAAGGCGAATGTGTACCATGATGTGCCTACAACCCCAGAGGATATGAAACAACGTATTGTGGCAGCCTGCGGCGACATTACACCAGATGTACTGCGGCGTATACGACATTCATTACGCCAGAGATTGCAATTGAGTGCAGCAAATGATTGCCACCACATTTTTAACATCTATTGGCCTGACATGTCGGGACATACTCTATTCCACTCCGTAATTGAAAACGGAAACCACGTGTGTACGTGTACCTCACCCCTCATGGTAATGTACATGTGCGTCAGTGAAAACGACCAATAAAAAGGTGTTAGCATGTGGACGTAATGTGCTTTTCCAGTCTCTTCTGTACCTAAGGTCCATCACCGTTCCCTTTGGATCCCTACGTAATTCGGTGCTCTCCGATACACAAGATCGAACAGCGGAGGAGTGGTACTCAAGCGTCAACTTTAGGTTACAATATCTCCGGATGTAATTAACATTTTACAATGCAACAAACGGCACTGATTACGTATTTGTTTATATGTTCACATGTGCTAACAAAACTAACGGGGTTCCATTTAAAAAAACGTAGGTTTGTGTTAAAAAACATACTTCCGTGCATTTTTTTATGGTTTGTATTAACCAGTTACACTAGCCCCTCCCCTCACGTTCGGTCTGTGGAATCGATTCGTCAGTATTTGATGTGGTTTACGAAATATATCCAGCGGTAATGTTAGGTGACTCACCCTAATATATATATATATATATATATATATATATATATATATATATATATATGTGTGTGTTCATGACATCCAGTGTTACAAATTTACTGTCTATGATGGACACACGTCCAGATCATCCGCTCTCAAAACTCCTCCATCTCTCCCCATATCCACCACTGCTGGCGGCTCACCTCCAACTGCGCAACGATACGCGCTGTCAACAGCCAACTGCCCAACACTACAATAGCAAATTCCAACAATGCAAACCAGCCACAGACTGCACACAGCACAGTCAGTGATTTTCATCCAGAGCGCTATGTGGTGTTACTAACATAAAAACCTAAATATGATTTTAAACATGGCTGCGGCAGCAACTGTTGAAATTCTTCACAATAAAGGATGACAGCCAAAAACAGTTGCAGGATAAAAATTTTTTTATTAAAATTCTTGACCAAGGTTTCGGTACATCTAAATGTACCTTCATCAGAAGTAAAACTTCCTGAACAGAAAGACACATTCATTAGAAAAGCCATATCAACGAAAGTGAGAAACAGAAGCTTAAGTAAAAGTGAAATTACTACATTAATGTAGGCACAAAATCATTAGCACTTACTAAAAATTACATCATGCAATGGAGAATAATAAAATTAATCATGCCAAAGGCGTCGTCAATAATTAAAACATCTCCATTTGTACAACCTGTGTAATGGGCACAGGGTCAAAGCGAACATTATTAGCAGCATTACTTCACTTATGAACTATTGAGACACGACTATGAAATCACTAGGGCAGATGGTTTCACCGAGAGAGGGCACTTGCATGTGCCTGACTCGCGCATATTAAAATCCATAAATACATACATAAGCGCATCAACAAATTATTAAAGGTTGTGTTAATTCAAACTCTGTCTTAATAAGTAAAACGTATCAGGCCAATTAAAGACATTTATGTAAAATAGAAATATAGAACCAATTTATCTGTATCCTAGTGTCAAACGGATAAAGCTTGCGCTTGGAACATCTGACGAGAGAGGGCACTAGTGTAATGCGCGAGAGTCTCGCGTAACGTAGGCAGTAAAATACATACTAGCGAAACAACAAAAAAATGTTATAATAAAACGAAAACATCTGTCATTATGAATAAAACATAGTAGTCATTTAACCATACATACACATTGAAATTCATAACAAACAAACATCACAATACGTAGAATCCCAACAAGACAGGAAAAGCGCATTTCACCGGCATTAACAAGCAAGAAAATACCTACTAGTCAGCCAGACTAAGTTACATTAAGGCAATGAGGGGTTTGAAACTGTCTAAAAAATTTTTGTTTCGAAGCTGCACCTGTTCATTAAGAACAAAACCGTCTTTTAGAGACAGATGCTTGAAAATCTCTAATTCTTCGAGCAAGTCTAGTTTGTAACCTTTATTAGCTTCATGAAGCAGCTCTACGTCGTCCAGTTCACTTGGCGTGTGCCGTAAGAGCCATAGATGTTCAGCAAAGGTGGAATTATATACGTTTTCCCCATTTTTACCTAACAAGTGTTCTTTATACCTAACTTTAATGGGTCTACCTGTCTGTCCTATGTAATAGTTTGGGCAGTCATTACACGTAATTTTGTATACCCCGGACTTAGTGCTGAGTTCTTCTCGTGTTCCAATATTATGAATTACTCTACGTTTCAGGCTATTATTTACGGAAAAGGCAACTCTATAACCGTATTGTTTCTGTAAAAGTCTTCTTATCTTATATGAAAATTTTCTACTTTAGGAGATAACAGGGGAAAAAAGTATGAGAGTAATAACTTTATTTCTATTCCATTTTTAGGGAACGTTTCATATAAGATAAGAAGACTTTTACAGAAACAATACGGTTATAGAGTTGCCTTTTCCGTAAATAATAGCCTGAAACGTAGAGTAATTCATAATATTGGAACACGAGAAGAACTCAGCACTAAGTCCGGGGTATACAAAATTACGTGTAATGACTGCCCAAACTATTACATAGGACAGACAGGTAGACCCATTAAAGTTAGGTATAAAGAACACTTGTTAGGTAAAAATGGGGAAAACGTATATAATTCCACCTTTGCTGAACATCTATGGCTCTTACGGCACACGCCAAGTGAACTGGACGACGTAGAGCTGCTTCATGAAGCTAATAAAGGTTACAAACTAGACTTGCTCGAAGAATTAGAGATTTTCAAGCATCTGTCTCTAAAAGACGGTTTTGTTCTTAATGAACAGGTGCAGCTTCGAAACAAAAAATTTTTAGACAGTTTCAAACCCCTCATTGCCTTAATGTAACTTAGTCTGGCTGACTAGTAGGTATTTTCTTGCTTGTTAATGCCGGTGAAATGCGCTTTTCCTGTCTTGTTGGGATTCTACGTATTGTGATGTTTGTTTGTTATGAATTTCAATGTGTATGTATGGTTAAATGACTACTATGTTTTATTCATAATGACAGATGTTTTCGTTTTATTATAACATTTTTTTGTTGTTTCGCTAGTATGTATTTTACTGCCTACGTTACGCGAGACTCTCGCGCATTACACTAGTGCCCTCTCTCGTCAGATGTTCCAAGCGCAAGCTTTATCCGTTTGACACTAGGATACAGATAAATTGGTTCTATATTTCTATTTTACATAAATGTCTTTAATTGGCCTGATACGTTTTACTTATTAAGACAGAGTTTGAATTAACACAACCTTTAATAATTTGTTGATGCGCTTATGTATGTATTTATGGATTTTAATATGCGCGAGTCAGGCACATGCAAGTGCCCTCTCTCGGTGAAACCATCTGCCCTAGTGATTTCATAGTCGTGTCTCAATAGTTCATAAGTGAAGTAATGCTGCTAATACTGTTCGCTTTGACCCTGTGCCCATTACACAGGTTGTACAAATGGAGATGTTTTAATTATTGACGACGCCTTTGGCATGATTAATTTTATTATTCTCCATTGCATGATGTAATTTTTAGTAAGTGCTAATGATTTTGTGCCTACATTAATGTAGTAATTTCACTTTTACTTAAGCTTCTGTTTCTCACTTTCGTTGATATGGCTTTTCTAATGAATGTGTCTTTCTGTTCAGGAAGTTTTACTTCTGATGAAGGTACATTTAGATGTACCGAAACCTTGGTCAAGAATTTTAATAAAAAATTTTTTATCCTGCAACTGTTTTTGGCTGTCATCCTTTATTTTGAAAAAAAAACCTAAATAGCTTACTTACAATATGTAATGTATTAAATTGGGTTTGTTAAGCCTCATATGCATAATTATGTGTGCGTGAGTCCCAGTCAGATGCTAGAATAAAAAATAGATTTTAAAACAGGATTTTAAAGTGCAAAACGTTTCCGTTCGCAAATGTTTACTCCTAGTATAATTTATTAGATATGAACCTCAGACTAAGACTGAAGAAATAGGACAGAGATAAGAAATTAACGAGATGGGATCTGGAAAATTTCAGAAGGGAGCATTAGAAGACCGTTGACTGAACAAGAAAAACGAACACAATAGAGGAAGAACAGGTAGCTTTGAGAGGTGAGACAGTGGAGGCAGCAGTCAAACACGTACAAAGACCTTAAATGTCATTGGCGAAAGGAGATAATACAAAGCTGCAGTAAATGGAGAGAGTGGAAGGGAATCTAGGTGTCTAAAAATATTAGACTGACAGAGAGTGCAAACAGGCAAAGCAAGAACGTTTAGATGATAAATGCAAGGCTGTAGAGGCATGTATGACGACGGGAAAGGTAGATGACACCTGAAGCAGCTGTACGAATATCAAGAGCCCGAATAGAACGCCAGTACTAAGCAGAAAAGGGAAGCAGATATGCAGATTGAAGCAAAATTTGTACCAAGTCTGGGAATCGAATGCTGACATCCTGCCCAATAACCACTAGACCATCCTGGCACAGTGGCTTTACACAGCTGCATGGACTACTGCAGCAAGCCTACTTCCTCAATGCAAATTCCCATTCACGCCTCAGCCTACTTGGTATTTTTCCTAAGTCGAACACCATTGTAGAGGCTGTCCAACTGTATTGGAACAACACGTCAGTATCGACCAAAAAGGCGATCTGTGCCCAAACCAAGGCACTCATGCTTTAACCAAATGAAACTATATGGTTCCAGACACCTTCTCAAGTGTGAAGCATCTCTGACATATATATGCCGACAGAAGCAACGAATGACAATTTTTTTTTAAGTCTGGGGTTCGAATACCGGCCTCCTGCGCTCTAGCTAGATGAGCTGACTACTACGCCACCCCGGTACAGGGACGTTGCACACTCTGCACGAGCTACCCTAGCACGCCTTTCTCCAAATTCCCATTCACTCTTCAGTTAACTACTTATTCCCTCTAAACTTCGTCACTTCGGTCTGGATATATACACTGATGCGCCAAAGAAAATCGTATAAACATGTGTATTCTATTACAGAGATATGTAAAAAGGTAGAATAAGGGGCTCCGGTCGGCAACGTCTATATAAGACAACAAGAGTCTGGCGCTGTTGTTCGATCGGTTACTGCTGCTACAATGGCAGTTTGTCAAGATTTAAGTGAGTCTGAACGTGGTGTTACAGTCGGTGCACGAGCTGTCGGACACAGCATCTCCGAGGTAGTGATAAAGCGGGGAATTTCCCGTTCGACCATTTGTCGAATGTACCGTGAATATCAAGAATCCAGTAAATCATCAAATCTCCAACATCGCTATGGCCAGAAAAAGATCCTGCAAGAACGGTACCAACGACAACTGAAGAGAATCTTTCAACGTGGCAAAAATGCAACCCTTCCGCAAATTGCAGCAGATTTTAATGCAGAGCCTTCAAAAAGTCTCGGCGTGTGAACCATTCAACGAATCATCATCGATATGGGTTTCCAGAGCCGTAGAACCACTCGTGTACCATTTATGACTACACAACACCATGCTTTATGCCTCTCCCGGGCCCGTCAACACCAACATTGGACTGTTGATGACTAGAAAACATGTCGCCCGGTCGGGCGAGTCGAGTTTCAAGCTGGTGGGTGGGACGTGTGCAGTTGGAGTGATATTGGTCACCTTATACGTCTAGATACGACTCTGACAGGTGACACAAACGTAAGCATCCAGCCTGATCTCCTGTATCCATTTATGTCCATTGTGCATTCCGACGGACTTGCGCAATTTCAGCAGGACTATGCGAAACCCCACATGTCCAGAATTGCTACAGCGATGTTCCAGGAACATTCTTCTGAGTTAAAAAACTTCCGCTGCTCACCAAACTCCCCAGAGATGAACGTTACTGAGCATATCTGGGTTGCCTTGCAACGCTGTTCAGAAGAGATCTCCACCACCTCGTACTCTTACGGATGTATGGACAGCCCTGCAGGATTCATGGTGTCAATCCCGTCCAGCACTACTTCAGACATAAGTCGTGTTGCGTCAATTCTGCGTGCAGGCGTACTAGTTTCTCTGGCTCTTAGGCGTACATCATAGATGTCTGACACTTTACAAGGTCCCTAGAACTATGTATTTTGTTTGAGGAAAGGAGGTCAGGCTTGAAGGTGAAAAAATACAGCAGAAGCTGTACACAATGTATAAAAATGGAAATGGTGAAAAGGTAGATGAAGATGAGATATTATGAGAAGAATATGACAGTGTCCTGAAAAATTTGAGTTGAAACAAGACCTCACTATATTGTTGGGACAGACAGCCATTACAAAACTATAGATATGTGTTAGATGGGCACTAGGCTGTTGTGCAAAGCATTATTGTCTGCCTACCGTTTCGACCTCCAATGTTGCAGATATCATCAAAGGCTTTAACGATTCAGAAATCAATTACACACTCGACTATGCTCAGCAAGCTCGGCAAGCACCCTCTGTTCCCCATCGATTAAGAATTTCCAAGTCGTCGAGTCGCTCTTATCGGCTGTCCCACACTTGCCACGGTCGTGTGGTCGCCCTGCCCAGCGTCCAGTCTAAAGGCGTCGTCTCAAGGGACGTGAAAATGCACGAGGATGAGGAGCTGGTGACATTACAGCGTGGTACTCCACTTTCGACTACACTGCGGGGCGTGAAATAAGAAATCTGTCATATAAGATTTTTGCCTCGTGGAGAGGAACGTGGCCAGTGAGATGCGACATTGTTTTACGTCACAAGCGGAACATACGAGTCGCCTTGTTGTATGGCGTTAAACATTGTGTTTGATGGGTTTCCCTCTCATATAGTATGTGGTACGAATATAATCTGTTTCGAAGCATCAGCGAATTGAAGCTCTCCCGAATACGCACCGTTTTAGCTACTGTTCGTTACAATAAAATCGGTAAATAACGGCTTCCTGTAGTCGATATTTTTAGTGTTATAACTTAAGTGCTACGAAAGTATGCTGTTTCAGTGTTATATCACAGTGACGATCTACCAACAGCATGGCTTTTGAAAAAAACTGCATATTACATATAAAATAATGAATTCTGTATATACGGTCCCATAGATGGTGTGCGTAAGATCTGGAAATTCAGCACTTCTGTTGAAACTGTAGCAGAGTTGATAGCGTCGAGAGTTATGAGCTGCCGGCCGGTGTGGCCGAGCGGTTCTAGGCGCTTTAGTCTGGAACCGCGTGGCCGCTACGGTCGCCGGTTCAAATCCTGCCTGGGGCACGGATGTGTGTGATGTCCTTAGGTTAGTTAGATTTAAGTAGTTCTAAGTTCTAGGGGACTGATGACCTCAGATGTTAAGTCCCATAATGCTCAGAGCCATTTGTACCATTTGAACCAGCTATGATCTGTAAAGTAAAGGTAATCTCTTCTTCACCTTTTGGTTGAGTATTTCTTATTCATTTAATAGATGTATTATTTGAAAAGTCGATGCAATTTATTATAAATAATGTAGTTGCTGCCACTCTTGTTGAGAAGGCCAACGGCTCTAACGTTTCCCCAGTGGCCATAAATATTAACATGTCTGCCGGCTTAAGTCCGAAAGTAAACACGATTTACACACTTGAAGTTTATGTTACTGTGATCTTTCTCTGGGTTTATCAACATGATCATGTTTGTATCTCATCAGTAAATACGTTTTTCAATGATAGTGAGCAGCTCCACCAAAACGTCTCTCCTTCATTCGAATGAAATTGGGAAATGAATCTCAATCTTGAAATCTATGTGATGAAGTACGTTATTTTAGAGTGTTGGTAATCAATGCGACATGGCGAATTTCGATATTGTGCATGCGCATACAGATGTTAGACACTGTACCTTAGCTATATCCAGTTTAAAACCGAAAAAATTATGAAAATTCAGTTGAGTTTGTGAATATCTTCCGGTGGTACGTACCTCACATCATTGTACAGCATTATGTAGTGTTCCTCTACCAGCACTTCGCTTTTCAAGCCATCGACGAGTCCACAATCTTCTTCACTATTTCCTCCGCTCTTATTCGCCAATCGCTAACAAATAACAAAGTTGGCGCTGTTATTTTAAGCGTGTGCACTTTCTTAGGGAACTGTGTGGTTTGCGAACAAAATAAGGCTAACAACTGCCTCTGGAGAGCACTGAGAGTGCAAATCACGTTAACTAGCTCGTCCCGTGTGTCAACAGCGCTGACCCTGTTGCGGTCGGACGCTCCGTCCGCGTCCACGTCAACATTAGCTGCCTCTTCCCGTGTGCGGACGGTTTAACTCACATAGTTCAGCAACATTACGAGACCACTTTGGCAGCCACAGTCACCCAACTAAGTGTACCACGAACACAAACCATACTTACCCTAAACCCCTCGTGATGTCATATCTGGATACTTTTGATCACATGATATACTGCACACTATTGAAAGTACATTTTCGCTGAACACAAAAGTGTCCTATTAAAACCTGTATCTTAAGATATCTTAAGCCTCACTGTCCCAAAAAGTGGGATTTCAGTTGTATCGACTGAGTACAGCTATGTGCGTGTACCAGTGAAGTGGTTTGTTGATTTTTCAAAAGATGGTGTGCGGTAACGTAAGGGTATTTTAAATCATTGAAAGTTATTAATTTGATTTATAGGTATTTCCAAATCTTTATTTTGCTCTCCTGTAACATTTCCTCTTTTGCCTTAAGCCTGAATCATTATGACTTCTTCATTTAACCAAGCTCAAAGGAAAAGACGTTATTTACGTCTTTAAAGCAGCAAACACGTCAATTTGGAGCGACGTAGGTGGTATACATCAAGTACCTGACATTAACCATGGCAGTGATGTGTGTGTGTGTGCGTGTGTGTGTGTGTGTGTGTGTGTGTGTGTGTGTGTGTGTGTGTCAAAAGTCTGTCTGGAACCAGTGCAGTGAGGTGTGGAGTCCGAAGAGCTTAACCGAGCTATCGTGTTTGGGTGTGTCTATACAGAATCTGTGAACAAAGTTACCCGATTTGCTGGTGTACGGGATGGTGTATAACTTGCTGCCAAGTAACGTGGCGTAACAACAGTGGTCGTAAAAAGATTCTAACATACAGGGACCAGAGACGAGTTTCACTCCTAGTCGATGACAATACACTGCAAACTCGTCCGGAATCACATTTGTTCCTAAATATAGACCCTGTCCAGTTTGTGAGAGAACTTCGTGAAGGTAGCTAAATGCCCCAGACACACCAAACAGCAATGCTCACCAATAGACCACGAGCTGCTGTCAGATAGACAAGACAGTGATGCTCATTCCTATCTGGCATTTTCTGTACCGAAGTTCATGGGCGTGGAAAGTAGATGAGATGCGAGATATGATACTGCGAAAAGAAATGCAATAGCACTGAAGAACTTAGGTCGAAAAAAGAGCTCTGTAGTAGGCGACATTTCGCTAGAACTACTGATAGCCTTGCGATGCGAGAACCACCCTCAGCATTTGTAGACTTAGAGAATGCGTTTCACAGCGTTGACTACAGCACTTTTTTTTAAATTCTGAAGGCAGTAGAGGTCAAATCCAGAAAGCGGTTAGTGCCTACAGCTTGAACCAGACGGCACTTTTAAGAGTCGAGGAGAATTAGAGGGAAGCAGTGATTGAGCTGGAACTGAGACAAGGTTGTAGGTTATCTCCGATGTTATTCAAACCCTACTCTGAGCAAACAGAAAGGAAATAAAAGAAAAATCTGGAGTAGAAATTAAAGTTCAGGGAGCAGAAATAAAAACTTTGAGATTTGCCGATGACATCGTGATTCCGTTATAGGCAGCAAAGGACTTGAACGGAATGGAGAGTGTCTTCAAAGGAGGTTATAAGAAGAACAACAACAAAAGCAAGACAAGGATAAGGGAATGTAGTCGAATTAAATCTGGTGATGCTGTGGGAATTAGGTTAGCAACCGTGACACTTAAAGTAGTAGGCGAGGGTTGTTATCTGGGAAGAAAAGTAAATGAGGATGGCCGAAGTAGGATATAAAATGCAGACTGGCAATGATAAGGAAAGCGTGTCTGAAGGAGAGAAACTTGATGAAATACAATATAGATTGAAGTGTTAGGAAGTTTTTTCTGAAGTATTTGCATGGAGTGTACCCATGTAAGGAAGTCAAACATGGACGATAAACAATTTAGACACGAAGAGAATAGAACTTTTTCAAATGTGGTACTATAAAAAGAATGTTGAATATTAGTTGGGTAGATCGCCTAATTAATGAGAAGGTACTTAACAAAAGTGCTGGGAAAAATAAAATTGTGGCACAGCTTGACTGGAAGAAAGGATCGGTTGATAGAACCCATTCTGAGATAGTGGATCACCAGTTTAGTGTGGAAATTGTGGGGGAGGGGTAAAACTTCTAGAGGGAGACCGAGATGAATACAGTTAGCCACTTAAGAAGGATGTAAGCTGCAGTAGTTTTTCGGAGATGAAGAGATCTGCACAGCATAGAGTGACGTGGAGAGCTGCATCAAACCAGTCTGCCGACTCTGAAGACCACAACGACAACAACAATAAGTTCCTAGCCTCCAGAGATCAATGCGGATGTGTCAAAGCAAGTTTAGGGGGAGCTCGTTGTATTCGTACATTATGTCAGGAATTCACGTTGGTATGGAATTAAAGTACATACAACCAGATACAAGACTAATGTTTCTCTCAGACCTAATTTTCCTATAGAATCGACGTAATACTGTCAACAGTGTTCCACAAAAGATAATTCAAGTACTTGCAGGTCCTATTACACTGTGATGATAACGAGGTGACCTAATTTATCCCCTCTTAGTCTTGAATCATGCGAGATTTCAGTAGTAAAACAAGAGTGATAACGGCCATTAAAACCCCAGTGATATTCCTGGAAAGGACAAAGCCGATTTGTTTCGGCAATCTATGTCTGCCCGTCTGTAATGATTCGTAATCGATGGGACGTTGGATCCCAATAGAGCCTTTTTTTCTCTTAGAAATGAGCCTCGAAGTATCATTAAACGTCCACTGTCACTTATTTGCTGGGGGCCATCTGCCACGCATAGCTTTCTCGTATCTCATTTGCGATGACTGCGTGAATTCTCTTCAGCTTTGCCATCATCCATTACATTCGCTCCCTCACCCCTCACCTTGTGAATTAAACTGTACTTTGCAGCAGAAGTTTTAGACCGACCCATGATCTGTTTAGCAGATCTAAACCGTAGTGAGGGATACGGACGGTTTTTTTTTTTTCTGGTAGTGGGATCTGATAAGTAAGTTTGCCAGTAGCAAAATATGTGACATATATGGCCTTGTCTTTTGACTGCATTGACTTCGAAATTTAATTTTTTTTTAAACTGCCAAGTAACCTTAGCCCTTAGTATTTGGCATTAGTTTCAACCTGCTATCTCTACACATTCCTGAGAAAAGTAGGGTTTAACAGAAGGGTAGACAGACGGGCCTGTAAGAGTCCTGCTTTTACCGATGTAGGTACGGAAGCCTAAAAATAAGAACTAAGAGCTAATGAACAGATAAGAAGGGTAAACGTAATACAAGATCATGTCATTTTTCCGAGGAAGCAATATTTCACAATACCTATGTCAAAGAATTGTCCACAGTTGCGAGAAACTGTCTTCAGTTCAAAGGGGACAGTGAGGGAATCTGGAATATAGAACCTCGTAATGTTGCGACATAAGATAAGAATCCCCATAATATACAGACACAAAATTTTTCATCTTGCAAATGATGAGTTACATGTATTTATTATTCTGAAAGCAGCCCTTGAGTACTCGGTAACGCCGTTTCACCTTTACCAGATCTGTGGCAACATGGTATTTTGTAATAGGCTATGTTTTGGATCGACAATGCTGCACAGTTTAATTTCCTTCATTCAGCTGGCAGGTGTTAGGAATTCCAGACAAATATTATTTCCTTTTTTTAACATTTGTCACGTAGCGTTGGAAAAGTGGTACCTGTTCCCAGAACAACTTCATTTGCAATCGATGCTCGTAGTACACCGTCATTAAAACATGGGCACGAAAAAATGAGTCGCGCGCTTTAGTTAAATTGGGGTGTTGTAACAGTCGGAACGAAATCCATCTCCTCTGTCCGCCCCACCCGTAGATTCCAGAGAGGAACGCACAAGCGTAATTAAGGTAAGTTTCTTAATTGAATTTCGGAATACCAAAGCTGTTCCTTCAGTGGTCAGCACACAGCTGGCCATGTTACTGGATCAAACTGTTGCGGACGATGTTTTGTCATTCAAAATCGTTCTATGTAACTTTCAAATGAGGTAAATATGATAGCAAGCTAATTCATACTAACATCAAATTTGTAACAGAGACAAAAATTATAAACATTGATTATGGAATCCTCGCCACTATGTGACGACGTGCTGGGGACATAATTATTTGCTGGTTGAGATAGGTGATATAGCCACTGTCCGGTGGAACGGTAGCAGTGATGGGGAGGCTAGGAATTATACAATGAGATGACAAAGGTAATGGGATGCCGAATGCTCATATGCATGGAGGTAGTGTAATGTACACTCGATATAAAAGAATAGTGCATTGGCGGCATATGCATGGAGGTAGTGTAATGTACAATCGATATAAAAGAATAGTGCATTGGCGGAGCTGTCATTGTCGGTGGTAAAAAGGTTTTCGACGTGATTATGGCCACACGACGGAAATTGATAGACACTGAATACCGCGTGGTGATTGGAGAAAGGCGCATGGAACATTCCATGCCGGAAATCATTAGTGAATTCAATGTTCCGAGATCCACAGTGTCACGACTGTGCAGAGAACATCAAATTTCAGCCATTACCTCTCACGAGTCGACCGCTGTGACCGAGCGGTTCTAGGTGCTTCAATCCTGTACCGCGCTGCTGCTACGCTCGCGTTCGAATCCTAACTAACCTTAGGTTAGTTAGATTTAAGTAGTTCTATGTCTAGGAGACTGATGACCTCAGATATTAAGTCCCGTAGCGCTCAGAGCCATTTGAACGATTCTGAACCTCTCACGACGGACAGCGCAGTGGCCGACGGCCTTCACTTAATGACCGAGAGCAGTGCCGTTTGCGTTGTCGGTACACCGTGAGACCACCGCAGAAACCAATCTGGGATGTACGACGAACGTCTCCGTTAGGACAGAGCAACAAAATTTTTCGTTAATGGGATTTGGCAGCAGACGACCGACACGAGTGCCTTTGCTAAGAACACGAAACTGCCTGCAGCGCCTCTCCTGGGCTTGTGTCCATTTCGTTTGGACCCCAGACTGCTGGAAAATCGTTGTCCGGTCACTTTAGTCCCGATTTCAGATGATAAGAGCTGATATTAGGGCTCTAGTGTGGCGCACACCTGAGGAAGCCACAGACCTAAGTTGCCAACAAGGCAGTGTGCAAGCTTGTGGTAGCTCCATCACGGTGTGGGCTGTGTTTACATGCAATAGTCTGGGTCCTCTGGTTCAACTAAGCCGATGATGGACTCGAGATAGTTATGCTCTACTACTTGGAGATCATTGGCAGCCATTCATGGAATTCATGTTGCTAGACTTGTCAGCGGGCTGCAATTGTTCGCGAATGGTCTGAGGAACACACACCGAACATTTACGGATCTATCTTAATCGAGGGGTCAGATCGTGCACAAAATCCTGTACTATCCCCATTCCCCCTCCCCCTCCCCCTCCCCTCCGCAATTATGGACGGCTATAAACGGAGCTAGGCTCAGTATTTCTACTTGGGACTTCCGACGACTTTTTGAGTCCGCCCCACATCGAGTCGTAGCACTACGCCTGGCAAAATGCGGTGTGACACCATATCAGGAGGTGTCCCACGACGTTTACCACTTCAGTGTAAATATGAGAGAGACGATTGTTGGTTCTACATCTACATCTACATCTACATCCATACTCCGCAAGCCACCTGACAGTGTGTGGCGGAGGGTACCTTGAGTACCTCTATCGGTTCTCCCTTCTATTCCAGTCTCGTATTGTTCGTGGAAAGAAGGATTGTCGGTATGCCTCTGTGTGGGCTCTAATCTCTCTGATTTTATCCTCATGGTCTCTTCGCGAGATATACGTAGGAGGGAGCAATATACTGTTTGACTCTTCGGTGGAGGTATGTTCTCGAAACTTTGACAAAAGCCCGTACCGAGCTACTGAGCGTCTCTCCTGCAGAGTCTTCCACTGGAGTTTATCCATCATCTCCGTAACGCTTTCGCGATTACTAAATGATCCTGTAACGAAGCGCGCTGCTCTCCGTTGGATCTTCTCTATATCTTCTATCAACCCTATCTGGTACGGATCCCACACTGCTGAGCAGTATTCAAGCAGTGGGCGAACGAGCGTACTGTAACCTACTTCCTTTGTTTTCGGATTGCATTTCCTTAGGATTCTTCCAATGAATCTCAGTCTGGTATCTGCTGTACCGACGATCAACATTATATGATCATTCCATTTTAAATCACTCCTAATGCGTACTCTCAGATAATTTATGGTATTAACTGCTTCCAGTTGCTGACCTGCTATTTTGTAGCTAAATGATAAAGGATCTATCTTTCTGTGTATTCGCAGCACATTACACTTGTCTACATTGAAATTCAATTGCCATTCCCTGCACCATGTATCAATTCGCTGCAGATCCTCCTGCATTTCAGTACAATTTTCTATTGTTACAACCTCTCGATACACCACAGCATCATCTGCAAAAAGCCTCAGTGAACTTCCGATGTCATCCACCAGGTCATTTATGTATATTGTGAATAGCAACGGTCCTATGACACTCCCCTGCGGCACACCTGAAATCACTCTTACTTCGGAAGACTTCTCTCCATTGAGAATAACATGCTGCGTCCTGTTATCTAGGAACTCCTCAATCCAATCACACAATTGGTCTGATAGTCCATATGCTCTTACTTTGTTCATTAAACGACTGTGGGGAACTGTATCGAACGCCTTGCGGAAGCCAAGAAACACGGCGTCTACCTGTGAACCCGTGTCTATGGCCCTCTGAGTCTCGTGGACGAATAGCGCGAGCTGGGTTTCACATGACCGTCTTTTTCGAAACCCATGCTGATTCCTACAGAGTAGATTTCTAGTCTCCAGAAAAGTCATTATACTCGAACACAATACGTGTTCCAAAATTCTACAACTGATCGACGTTAGAGATATAGGTCTATAGTTCTGCACATCTGTTCGACGTCCCTTCTTGAAAACGGGGATGACCTGTGCCCTTTCTAATCCTTTGGAACGCTACGCTCTTTTAGAGACCTACGGTACACCGCTGCAACAAGGGGGGCAAGTTCCTTCGCGTACTCTGTGTAAAATTGAACTGGTATCCCATCAGGTCCAGAGGACTTTCCTCTTTTGAGCGATTTTAATTGTTTCTCTATCCCTCTGTCGTCTATTTCGATATCTACCATTTTGTCATCTGTGCGACAATCTAGAGAAGGAACTACAGTGCAATCTTCCTCTGTGAAACAACTTTGGAAAAAGACATTTAGTATTTCGGCCTTTAGTCTGTCATCCTCTGTTTCAGTACCATTTTGGTCACAGAGTGTCTGGACATTTTGTTTTGATCCACCAACCGCTTTGACATAAGACCAAAATTTCTTAGGATTTTCTGCCAAGTCAGTACATAGAACTTTACTTTCGAATTCATTGAACGCCTCTCGCATAGCCCTCCTCACACTACATTTCGCTTCGCGTAATTTTTGTTTGTCTGCAAGGCTTTGGCTATGTTTATGTTTGCTGTGAAGTTCCCTTTGCTTCCGCAGCAGTTTTCTAACTCGGTTGTTGTACCACGGTGGCTCTTTTCCATCTCTTACGATCTTGCTTGACTTAACTAGACGTCGTATGAATGGATGAAAACGTTGTGTGGTACTTTTACCATTTTAACTTTATTATATTTACTTATACATCAAAACCTTCATATTCATCTTCATTTATACCCTAAAGGCCTGCCGACCTCACACGGGAAGTGTTTCCCATTGCGAGGCACGCCAAACGTGGCATCCGTCGTGGTTGACGCACGCTCTTGAACGACCTACTACACGTCACATAACGTGCTCCTGATAGTGATTTTCGACCGTAGCGCTCTGCAGCGACAGTTGACGCTATCTGGAGCGCTAATCACACAGTTTGTTTACGAAAATGGTCGCCCATAAAATAGTGGCCTGAACTCTTAAAGTGATCGTCGAAGAAGTGCGGCATTAATCACGAACAAGTTTCCGGACTCGTCGATGCTTTGAACAGCCAATCGCTGGTCCAGGAGCACTACATATGATGCACAACGATCTAAGATACGTACAAGTAGGCAAGTAGAGATTGGTCGTTAAATCAATTTAATCTACATCATATTATCACTTTTAAATTGAATACAGTTAAAGTGTAGTATATAATGTTTATTTCCGCCCTCATTCATGCTTTTATATTGACTATCACCACACTGAAGTAACATACTTCATCACAGAAACTTCAAGATCGAGATTCGTTTCTTAATTTCATTCGAATGGAACAGGAGATTTCTTCGAAATTACTCACCATAAGTGGAAAAAGATGTTTGCCAGTAATATACAAACATAAGGTAGTACATAATGCTAAGACATATGTATATATCTTATAAGAAAGTTTCATAATAGCAACAACTTCCATTGTGTAACTTTTGCTACTTTGTGACACAGACTGGTAGTTACGTCAAGATTTCTGGCCACTGAGTAAACATTCCAGTCGTTGGCCTATGCAATAACAATTGCAGGAAGCGCATTATGTATAGTGAATAACAACGAGTATTTCAGTTCATATTATTAGTAATTAAGTCCCAGAATCTTTCAGAAAACATGTCAAAAAAATTTTGCTGGTACCCTGACACAAATCAGCTACCTTTCCCTTAACAACTGACGTCATTGTTACGCTACTCCTGCAGGACGACTGCAACAGCTAAGATGCTCGCTATCTAACTTTTACAAATGTCTAAAGAGTGTTGCCACAGATATATTTACTTGACATTTAACTACAACAGTTTCCACCAAAATCTCCATATCATCCAAACGGCACATTTTTATACAGTGAAGTGCCAAAGAAACTGGTTTAGGCATACGAATTCAAATAGAGAGATATTTAAACAGGCAGAACACGGCGCTGTGATTGGCAACGCCCATATAAGACAAGTGTCTTGCGCAGATGTTAGAACGGTTACTGCTGCTACAATGGTAGCTTATCAACATTTACGTGAGTCTGAACGTGGTGTTATAGTTGGCCGACGAGAGATGAGGTAATGCATCTCCGAGATAACGATGAAGTAAGGATTTTCCAGTATGTCCATTTCACGAGTGTTCCGTGAATATCACGAATCCGTTAAAACATTTAATCTCCGACATCGCTACGGCCGGAAAAAGATGTTGCAACAACGGTACCAATGGCCACTGAAGGGATTAGTTCAACGCGACAGAAGTGCAACCCTTCCGCAGATTGCTGCAGATTTCAATGCTCGGCCATCAACAAGTATCAGCGTGCGAACCATTCAACGGGACATCATCGATATGGGCTTTCGGCGCCACTCGTGTTCCCTTGATGACTGAATGACTCAAAGCTTTACGCGTCGCCTGGGGCCGTCAACACCGACATTGGACTGTTGATGACTAGAAACACGTTGCCGGGTCGGACGAGTCTCGTTTCAAATTAAATCGAGCGTATGGACGGGTACGGATGTGCAGACAATCGCATGAATTCATGGACCCTGCATGTCAACAGGGGGCTGTTCAAGCTGGTGGAGATTCTCTAATGGGTGGAGCGTGTGCAACTGGAATAATATGGGAGTCCTGACACGTGTGGATACAACTCTGACAAGTGACACGTACGCAAGCATCCTGCCTGATCACCTGCATCTATTCATGTCCATTGTGCGTTCGAAGGACTTGGAAAATTCCAGCAGGAAAATGCGACACGACTCATACGTCCAGAATTGCTACAGAGAGGCTCCAGGAAAACTCTTCTGAGTTTAAACACTTCCGCTGGCCACCAAACTCCCCAGACATGAACTTCAAGAGCACAGTTGGAATGCCTTTCAACGTTCTGTTCAGAAGAGATCCCCACCGCCTCGTACTCTTACCGATTTATGGACAGGCCTGCAGGAGTCATGGTGTCATTTCTCTCCAGCACTGCTTCAGATATTAGTCGAGTCCATTTCACGTCCATGTTGCGGCACTTCTGCGTGCTCACGTGGGGCCCTGCACGATATTAGTCAGGTGTATCAGTTTCTTTGGCTCTTCAGTCTAATACGCTGAAATACAGGAAGAGTTTAACTACACTCCAGTTAGTTGTAACAAATCGTACCAAGAATGACATGTTTTTGGGAGATCGTGAAGAACACCTTCGGGGACTTTACTTTGATAGTGCCGAAGCGGTGCAAGCAGAGGTGAGCTTGTTACTCTCCCACAAAGTCAAACAGTCCACAGTGACAGTATCAACAAACTGGCCTCTCGTTGGGAGACTGTGTTTATCGCTGGAGTGACTATGTTGAGAACTGAATATGTAGGCATGAAAAATAAAGGTGTTTAATGTCAATAACATTTGTTTTATTTAAAAAGTTTTATAAACATTTAGTAGGCATTACGTTTCAGGGCGCCCTCGTAGAGTATTTGTTCCTAGGTACATGACTACTTTGTGCGTTGGAAATTTTTTTTTTAACATTTGGAGAAAATTTACTTCTCGAGAGTATTTTCAGAACAAAACAACTGCAGCACACATAACGTGAATGCTATCGTTTCAAAATGGAACAGTAATGTATATTAAATTTCACTACAAGGCCAGATACAGGCGTAGCTTACAAATGTGTTCCAGGGTACAACACTCTCCCTTACTTCTACACCGGTTTCGAAGTTGATCATCTGTATCGAGATACAGCGAACGAATCTGCTACATATAACTAACAGTGTGATTTCTGTTGTTCATACAACGCTGACAGTTTTGTACGGAAGAAATGAAAGCTTGTTCAAGTTGTTGTTTGCACATGGAGAACGCCAGAAGTCTCACATCGTCGAGTTATGCATTTTAATAAATTTCCCTGTCACCATTTTCATTTCCCCTGTAATAACAAATGAGTCCCTGTCGTAATATTCTACACGCTTCATAATGGCTTGAATTTCGAGAAGGAGATTTTCTCTTCCACATCATTACGACAGGCATTAACAGCTGAATTAGTGCCAGGGGGAATTACGTCCATAGCACAGGTGGAGTGGGATAATATACTACCAGTTTACGTGAACATTTCTATTAATGTAAGCTTTAATCTAACGCTAGTTAATGAGCTGGCAGTCGCGCAACGCAGCGTGGAGAAACAGATAGCGTAATCTCGTTGAAACACATTTACTAATTGAGAAAAAAGGAATCTTGATGCAGACTCGACAAGAAAAATGAACGAAATCACAATAGCAGGATCAAATCGAGTTAATATTTTATCTTGAAACTAACAGCCCCGCGAATACTGCATGCGCAGCGTGTTTAACAGCAAGTAATCTCAGCATAACCGCTCGCTAGGAACTGACGATACCGCAGCAATGGGACTGAGCCATTTCAGTAATTTTATAACGAAGGCTAAGCAAAGCACACCTTTAGGCACAGCTTGGTCTTGTGCGGCATATACTTTTGAGTTTATAATTTAGTAAGAATCTGCTGTATGTTTCCCTTTCTTTCATGATTGCAGTTTCAGTTACGTAGTAGACAGACTTGTCATCGACTAGTGTCCTGGTCTTCAGATCACTAAATTCATTTTTTAAAATATAATTATTTATATTTCAGGAAGTTAAGGAAACAGGCGAGGAGAATATCGCAAGTGCCATAGGCTGATTTCCGAAAAACTACGCTCAGTAGAAGCGGAGTCAAAAGAAGAGATCACTTGCCTCGATTTATCCGTAGATATTTGACAGTTTCTGAGAAAGCGCCGGTCGAAATTTCCGAGGTAATTTATGTACCTTTTAGCGAGTACACAGTTCAGCTGCAGAGGTGGCACAGTGATTGGCGTCGCGGCTTTCAGCTTTTGCGCTCTTTGTTCGGGACCCGAGTATTACTTATGTATCCATATGACAATACTGCATGGATATTTTCCAGTGTATTTTAAAATAACTTTCCCTGAAAACTGTATGCCTGGAGAATGAACTAAAAAAATAACTGAAAAAATTATTTGAAATTGTTTCTTGGTGAAATTCCTGTAGTGAATCGTGTTGCGAAAATTCCTGTCATTAATATTATCCAAGGGAATGTCCTAAATCTTCCAAGAGAATACACATAAGAACAAAATATAGGAATTAAGCACAGAGCTAAGATTCTAGGAAACCGGGTTAGCACACTTGCCGTGTTGTCTCTGTGAGTGGCATCCTAACTGAAATGTGGAGATTTTGAAAACATATTCTGTTATAGCGACAGGTGGTTGAGAAGGAGATGATGATGTCGATGATACTCGATATGGTTTACGATATGTACGGCGTACGATGGGACATTGGGGCGTTAGGAATTTAAACTAAGGAAGAAGATGGTAGAAGTGGAATTGGGTGATAATCTAGGGAATAAAGGACAAGTGGAGGGGGGTTTTTGTAGAAGTAAGTTGACGAACTAATTTTGAGGCTCAGAGTAAGCTTGAAGTAAGGTAAGTTACCGTTTATTTGTGAAAAGAAAACCTTTGCGTTGCACAGAGAAATGAAATGAGCCTTAAGGTTACTGGAACAGAAAACGGCGCCTAAAAGTGAAAGAATGATTTGCAGCATAGACTCGGGAATCTGGGTAGCATCTCTAGCGATCAGAGGGGATACTTGTTTCGTAAATAAAAATCCCTTTCCCTGCTGGCACTTAATTTATTTGTCCCAGACGCGTTTCGACATTTTCTTGCTCTAAAGCATCACCAGTGGGATCTATAACGATACAGTTTTGTTATTTTTAGATTTTCAAACAATCCGCGAGGCGATTTTTTTTTTTTTTGTAAAAAAGTTAATACAAACGATTTTCTGATTTGCTGTGATCTGCGTTTCCTCTCATCTGGTCTGGAGGTCACAAACCAGCCACTAGAGAAATAGGCACGAAAACAATTAGAATCAACAAAAAAAAACACTTTGTAACTAACGCAGAAAGGAAAGTCCCTGTACACATAACAAAAAATTTATTGTTTACACTAATAGATAAAATAAGAGAATAACGCTCCCAAAGAGGATTAATATAATAATACCACTCAATATAATAATAATACCACCCAACATATTTGAACTCACTTATCCATGAACACCTCCACACAACATCGAAATGAAAAGTCTAATTAGTTGTCACCAAAGCTTTCAACCACTCGCTAACTAGTACACTCATATTCAACACAACACCCTATAATTCAAACCACCAACCCTACCCCCAACATGCACACTCACACACTCACTCACTCACACACACACACACACACACACATATATATATATATATATATATATATATATATATATATATATATATATATATATATATACTCTTCGCTCACTCTCTCTCTCATAAACACACAAGATATAAACATCATGAATAGTAGTTGGTTTTGAACATATACTTCGTTAGGTTGGCAAAGTAGATAAACACACCAAAGAGGAGGAAACACTTAATGAAGTTACACTATCTTCGTTGTTAAGAGCACAACGTCCTAAGAAATAGTTATATCGAGTGGCAAAAGAATAATAGTACACCACAGAACAGAAGGAGAAACATGATGAGCAGTGTGAAAAAGATCGGACCTCAAAATAAATGGTAGTGCGACCTCCAAACCAAATGAGCAAATCGTAAGTAATTACTTTTTTACATGAAAAATAGCGACGTGGACTTTTTTATAATCTAAAAACAACAAAACTTTATCGGGATAGATCCCACTGATAATGTCTTAGAGCAAGAAAAATCTGAAAGGCGTCTCGGAAAAATAAGTTAAATGGCACCAGCAAAGGGCGGTTTTATTTACAAAACAAATATTTCTGTGCTTGCTGCGAAGGATGGCCACGCAAAGAAACTTGTTGATCAGAGGGAAATTTTGAGACGGACGAGAATGACTAAAGCAAATTAGTGTTCTAGCGTGTAACTTAACATAATTGATCTGCCTGCTAATTATGGGAGAAAGCGGAATATAAAAGGTTGCCATTCACAATTTGCGCAGACTGGAGGAAAATATCAGGCTACGAGTTTTGAAAAATGGTTCTGTGTTGTGTGCTTACATCTCGGTCTCTAAAGACTACCTTTCCTTTGTAATTGCGTCGTGGAAAATACATTTATTTTCTGGAGGGAGCATGTTGGTGGTTTGATAGATGGAAAGAACACATTGAAGGCCTATGAGGGGGAAGATATGTCTGATGTGACAGAAGAAGAAACAGGAGTCCATGTAGAAAAGATAGGGGATCTAGTATTAGAATCTGAATTTAAAAGAGCTTTGGAGGACTTAAGGTCTAATAAGGCAGAAGGGACAGGTAACATTCCATCAGAATTTCTAAAATCATTGGGGGGAAGTGGCAACAAAACGACTGTTCACGTTGGTATGTAGAATGTATTAGTCTGGCGACACACCATGTGACACATTCGCAAACACATGTTTGAATGAAGCGATATGTTTGAAAACGATGGAGAAAAAACGTATGTTTTTGCTAAAAGGTTAAAAACGCTTTTTTTGGATTATGTGGTAAGTTTACACTGTTCGTTTCCACTATTTGGCACACATTTTCCGCGTTTGGCTTACGAAATTCGTAACCTAACACCAGCCCTCTTCGTGACAGGAATATGCATTTCATCTCATTCAAGAGAAAATATAAACCATCTATTAAGACTAATTACACCTGAAGATTGACCCACGGGCTCAGAAATGTATCGTATACTGAATAAAACACGAAAAGTTGTGACTGAAGGCATTTTTTAATTCATACCTTGAGTGTATTAAGTACAGTCACGTTTGAAGCTGCAAAATATGGATAAAATTATATCGTGAAATGGTATTTATAAAGCGGTTCCAGACTGCCGTGGATGCAGGAGTTCGTCATATTGAGCAACGATCTAACTTGGTAAGCAATTAATAAATGTCACTCTCTTATGTTTAGATTAAAATATGTTGCTCTGAGTGGTTTACTAGTTATTGCTCTTCCGCATGTCCTTACAAATATTTCCACGAAGTTCCATTTTCATACGACGACTCATTTTTCGTGGAGGACCTCTCAAGTGGCAAAGTGTATTTATCACCACACTGTACGTCTTATTGTTAATTTCTTACAGCTTGTATGCAAAATTTTATTTACGTTATTTGTTGAATTGTAGCCCTGAGTGTGAGCTCTGAACGACTCAACTCGTGCAGCTGTATATCGGTTTCGCGATCTATTTCTGCGGTCAACTCTATATTTGTGTCTGTCTCTGGTGAAGCTGGAAAGCGTCATTCGTCCGTTCGGGTTTCGTACTGAGGGAGAGAATGTTTGGCAGGCATTTATCGTAAGTAGTTTTTGTTGTATCTACTGTATCTTCCATAAGCTAAGGATTCATCATGTTATGTGCAAGACTGTAATCGCCCAAAAGCTATTGTACAATTTCAAATACAGCCATAAGTGGGTGAAACTACACCTCGGTCTCTACTCGAACATTGGTTCAACACGATGACGACTCACGTGGGGCAAACAAACCAAAGTCTGCTTTATATTGGAAAAACACTTACAAGCTGGAAGAAATACAAGAAGGAGACTATCAACACCATGTTTTTCCGCCCTCTACTACAGTACTGCTGTGCGGTACGGAATCTTTATGAGATAGGATTGACGGAGGAAATATAAAAAGCTTCAAAAAGGTAGAACATTTTGTAATAACACGAAACTTGGGAGGAAGTGTCATAGATATGACGCACAAGATGGGGTGGCAATCTTCGTTGAGGCGAGAACTTTCCGCGTTATTTCCATCTTCATTTTCCTCATCTCAAAGCGACAACATTTTATTCAACTTCACCTACTTGGTTAGAAATAATAGTCGTAATAAAATATGATAAATCAAAGATCGCACCGAAAAATTTAAGTTTCCGATTTTTCCGCGTATTGTTCGAGAGTGGAAAGGTAAAGAAGTAGTTTGAAAGCGTTTCGAACAAAACCGCTACTAGGAACTTGAGTGTGAATTACTGAGTAGTCATGTAGATCTAGATATAGATACAGGAGTTCTGCAGGTACCTCATCCATTGAAAACTTATGGTCATGGTTTGCCGGGAGTGTAGCACGACACCATTCGCAAACCACTGCGGCTGATGAAGTAGTATGGACTAACATACAGCTATACGTCAACCAAGCTCACTTCGAGAGCTTTTAGAGCTATCGTGGCCGTGAAGGGTGCAAAACATGTATGCTAAATTTCGAATCACGTATATCATAACATTATCTGTAAATTAAATTCCGACTTTGTACACGCAATATAAATAAAATTTCGTTACTTCATACCTTTAATGGTGTTTTGATTTTAATGACTAGGAATACATATTAGGGTTCGTAGCAGATAATTTAATTTTCAATGTTGTTGACCAAGGTTTCAACTTATAATATAACACTGCAGTAAAATACAGGATTTTTGCCGCTTTTCAACATGGACTGTTGTGTCTTGTTCTTACACACACTTACTGCACAATATTAAATAGGAGACACTAAAAGCGAAAAATGTTCCAAAACTCTGTGTAAAAAGTTGTCGGCTGATACATTACGGTATTTAACAAACAGTAATTCCAAGTGCAGAACACCCGAAGGCTATGTTTCTCCTCTTGAAATATTACGACATCGGCGATGAAATAAAGGCACTTTCAGTGGTGTGGCTAAGGTTTACACAAGAAAATATTAATCTCGGAGGCCCTCAGCAGAGTAAACACGGCAGATAATTACTCTCGGGCTCGCAGGCGCCACTTCAGAGCTAAAATTCCTCATCGCTGGTTCTTATTTTCTGCTTCTGAAATAAGAAGTAAATTCTCTCTACCTCGTCAAATACATCTACGCCACAGCAACGTAAGAACTAAGCTTGATTAAGAAATTCCGTACAGATCTGAATGTACATTCCTGTATGTAGGCTTAGGAATGAGTATGCATGCGTTTCGTGCTTATGCGAACGCGCGCGCGCGTGTGTGTGTGTGTCTGTGTGTGTGTGTGTGTGTGCTCCTTGCCTGTGTGGTAGTGCGTTTAGGTGGGCTGGTAGTAAGGTGCCGCTAGCGAGTAATAATGGTAATAGTAGTACTAGTAGTAGTTTTATTCATCCCTAGGTCAGTTTTACAAGAATTTCTTCTCACGTGTTGGTATTACAGTTTAAGAATAGCAAAAATAACTTAATTCATAATGATATGAATAACCAACATCCCTCTTATAAAAGCATTCTTTGTAAACACTACTACCTGCCTCTGTTTACACACCCATGTACAATACTGTTTTACAAGGAAGTTACTTAATATTGTAAGAGGCTAATGCTCGCCGTCCATTCATTTCTCACTACCAGCCAGTGCACACACCACTGACACTATACACACATCTTCTATGCCGCAGCACAACCACACACTAACAGCTAGACTCAGTGCGGTAACGACAACGTCTGATTCAGTTTCGGGTAACACAACTTCCCATTTGCTAGCCTCACTAAGTTGGCATCGTCGTAGAACGAGGGAGACGTCGAGGTCAGAGAAAAAAATAAGGTATTAGTACTAAACAGCGCATTTGGTAGTACGATTTTCCTGTAAAGGTGAAAAGAAGGGGAAAAATATTATGTGAAAGTAACATGTGAGATGATAAATGTTTTGTTTTTGTTATCATTATTTACGAGTGTTACGTTTCTTACCAAACCCCTACTCTGTGTTATCTAAGCAATCCTTCAATGTATAGAATGTATTGCTTAACAGTTGCTTGTTAAATGCCTTTTTAAATAAGTTTGTTATAGTAGTCCCTTCAATAACCTTAAGCAATTTATCTTACAGTTTAATTTCATGGTAGAAAATGTAGGTCGCTGCGTCTACGTCACAAAGACTCTTTATTCAGTTCAACCTTTTAACAGCCCTTTACATGAAGCTATTACCCAACTAATTGGGAAAAACATATTTTTCATCATATGATAGATTTTTCAGTAGAAGCTATGCGTTCTCTCTGCGTGGTTGCGTTATATCACCCGTGCGTCTGATCACGATATGTCTAACTTCACAATCAATATAATAATAATCTATAGTTTTATCCTTTTGTACCTAACTTCATTTTGAGATTATACTTGGCGGTATTAGCTCCAGAGTAGTAATACGTCTGTCTTATTTATCATTATGACACTTACCCTAAATCTTAATTCTGTCATTACATCTTTTTCGCTATGGAGCGTAGGTAAAAAATGCTGGCAAAGCCATGGACGCTTGCAGTTAAGTATCGGAGGCTAAGCATAATGTAATTCACAGCCAACGATTACAGAGTACGACGTCGTTTCCTAATAAGATTGCAATGATGTGTAATTAATAATGGGCTGCTCATCGCCACACTCTCTCCTGCCATTGTCGTGGTTAGATATGGAAGTGTACTTTAACTTAGTTACGTTACTTGAATTAGTTTGTACTTAAGTCTTGTCCTCTGAAGCGTTATATAACTTTGTGTTACTCTCTTCACAAAGTCTATAGACGATCGTACAACGATCGAAACCGCTCGCATGATAATTTTTTTTTAATTTTAACAGATTGCAGGCGATTTTAGACTGTTTTCTTAAAGAAAACTTTGTTTTTGATCGTCGTTTTCCCAGGAACAACATTCCTAAAGATACTTAATTATGTGAAAACCATTTTAATAAATCATAATATTTCTTACAGTATCTGATTAGGATAACCAAAGCCAAATGCTCTCACCTTATTGTTTTTAATGCACTGATAGTTAAGAGTTCGATTAAATGTTGCAAACTACTGGTACACTACCGCCCCAACGAGAAAGCAACTGAACCATCCAAACCAAAATTATTCAAATTCAGCTCGCCACATATTCCTTCGACTCGGAATTAATACATCGACAAATGTAATCTCGGTTTGGCTAGAATAAGAATGTTTTTCATTGCCTGTCATTACTCTCAAATATATTCGCTGAATTACAATCAAAACAACAGTCGAAAGACATGTCACATAATGTCGGTCATTTCCTATCAGTACTCTCAAATGTATAAGATGAATTACAAACAAATCAAGAGACCTAAGAACTGTTACAAACTCCAACGTTTTACAACCGCAACCCATCTAACAGATGTGAAAATTCATTTAGTCTTCTACTCTTGTTGCGATGGCTCATGATCACGCTCTTAACTTCGTTATTTGTTCAGTTATAGCAGTAGTAAGCAATAATTTATTCATCTGTAGAGAATTTTAAAAATGGTTCTGAAGTTTCTTGCAAAACGAAAGCAAAAGTTGATGTTTAGCTATTTCATAAACAAAGTTACGTATTTCCCGACGGGTTTAGTCTGCCATTGAGTGCAAAGTTCCTCACATTTTTATAAAAATACTTACAAATGTGCAATGATGTGAATGCGGTGAAAACTATAAACGTTGTCTGCTGGACGAAAACTATGAAAGCAAGTACTACAAACCGACATTTCACTTGAGTTACATCCCAATGCAAATCTGTAACTCAGCCATCTTTGTGGCGTGCTTATAATTATGTATTATTTATATTTTACGATAACTTATCAGTAAAAAAACGCAGCACATGTTGTAATGATAGCCTGAAAGCCGTCTGACGATGAATCGTAATGATTCGAAATCGGTAACGGTATCTTTTGAATAAAGGAACTTAAAATAAATCTGTGGTTGGTTGATGTCACAACACCATCAACATCTGTCTGCAAAGAACAGCCACGGTCTCCAACCATGTCATCATGTGACAAAATCGCATTATACTTACAAATTAGTTGTGATTCCGAAGCATGTTGGTCTGCTGATTGATATCGTAGCACGAGTCGCTGCAAACGCTGAACACATACACACTCACACATACGCACATCCACCTGATGAAAAAGTTGTGACCTTTCTAGAGAATTTTTTTCATGTCGTTCACACGTCCACAATATTATCCACACTATTGACACCAGCTGTGAACGTCTTAGGGATTTTCATTCCGGAACCGCGAGACTGCTACGGACGCAGGTTCGTACCCTGCCCCGGGCATGGACGTGTGTTATGTCCTTAGGTTAGTTAGGTTTAAGTAGTTCTAAGTTCTAGGGGACTGATGACCTCAGATGTTAAGTCCCATAGTGTTCAAAGTCATTTCAACCATTTCTTAGGGATTTCTGAGGACCACTGGGACATGGTGTCAACAGTACAACGAGGATGATTCGAAACTTTGTCACAGGTTGTGCAGGTTTAAATTATCGTGTTTTTCTGTCATCAGTGTCCATACTGGTTTGAAGTTGCCACCGTTAGTTTCTATTGTGTGGCAGCTTCTTCGTCTCAGAGTAGCAGCTACACTCAGCGTCCTAGTTTACTTGTAGACTCTCTCTTCACCTACAATTTTCCCCCTCTATGGCTCCCTCTGGTATCGCTGGTAGCTATCATCATGTCCTTTCTTTTTATCGGTGTTTGCTACACATATTCTATTCCTTATTGATTTTGCGGAAGGCGTTCTCATTTCCTAACTTCCAAGTTCGCTTCATATTCACTACATTCGTGTTACACCACATCAAACACAATTTGATTCTCTGCTTTTCCACAGTTTTCGCAGACAGTGTTAAACTATGGCAAACTACCGACCATCGTTTCATCAAATAAATGGAAAGAGCTCTTCAGTCTTTGTACTAACTTGATACTACATTCTCTGACGTTACTGACCTTTTCCTGTACCAAGCTACTGCTTATTCCGCTGTATCTGTATCAACCCATTATTTTACGCTGATACAGACGTTGCTCTCTGCAGTACGAAATGGGTGCCAGTCTATATTTTCACTACACATAACTTGTTTACTCTCTGCTTGGAAATCATCGGAACCGCAATAAGAAAATGTTAATTCTAGGCTCACATCTGTCTTCTCGATAGCAATATGCGATATAAAAAACCTTTCTTGATACTGCACTGGCTTACGCTTTATACATAGGCCATACAAGTATGGAAAAACACACTCCCATAATCAAGCCGAGCATACAAAACATGAAACAAATGCAATAATCATAGAATGTATCGAGCTCTAGTTACTCAGAGGTTGCGTGTATCTCTGACCTTGATTTTGTACTCATTGTATGAAGAGACTGTCTAATATTTAACTTTATGGTTTACTTTGTACGTAACTTTTAAATGAATATGTCATGTTTTTATCGTGACAACGAAACAACAAAACGTTAATGATTACTGTCTGATAAGTGCACAGCGTATATAAATGAAGTAGAGTTCATCGAGTTACAACGATCAGTAACATGAATTTGAGTAGAGACTCGTATATCGAAATGGAAAAAAGCCAAATGCTACGGTAACTACGTAATGTCTGGACTGCTGTATGCAAACTTATTTGTTAATGTTAAAGTCCTTTGTATTTCACAATTTAACTACTGCTTTCTTTTATTCAGTTGATCCTATTGCTTCAGAATATTTTTTTGTTTCCTACGTAAAACTTTGTCAGATTAATAATGTTCGATTCGTAGTGAAGAAGCTGCAACACTTTTTTATCGCCAGCACCCCAATGAGATCCTCCTAACTCTGAACTCACAGATGATGTGTGGCCCATCGCTGGACTGCTCGGCCATTGCTGTGCGTAGATAGCTACGAATATGTCGGCGTCATTAGCCAAATTAACACAGCTAGACTGAAGATAAATACACTGAAATTCTGCCCCAGATGATGGTTTGGCGAAGACTAAACGTCTTGAATAATCCAGGGAATGGAATGAAATGAGTAACCCTGGAAAAAAAATGGGAGATATTTTAAAACAATGAGCACTTCGTCTGTTGTTATATTTGGAGGGACGAAGTGCACATTTCTTAAATATCTCACTTCCCACACCAAAAGTCATGTCTTTTCTCTGTATATACTGCAAGAGCCACTTTAATTCACTTAAGAAGCCTGTTGAAACTTCGTCAGTAATATAACTGTGAAATTACAATTATTATTCTGAAACGACTCTTTTAAATACCAGAGAAGCTTGTCTGAAAAAGTTTCATGAAATCAGAAACAGCAAACCGACTATACTCTCTGTTAAAGAAGAAAACCCTTTCTGCTAATATAATAGAATTAAATTTTTCTCGCGCTGAGATCGACAACGGCAACTTTTCAATGCGATTGCTGGATTTAAAGAAAGAAAGAACTATGGAGCTTAAGATTTCATCGTCTTTGTGTTGACACAGAAATACCGGAGAAAAAGAGATGTGAATTTAGTTCCCAGCAGAAGTGCTCCATTTTGAAAGACCTAGAGAAGTAGAATATGTTGATTTTAACGCCTGGAACAGTATTCCTGAATCATACAATTCGCTGAAAAACAAGCGTCTGATGTAGTTTCCATACGTGAGTCTACCTACATAGCCACACAGACAACCATTTTCATGGACGAACCTCATCAACAATAAACCGAGAACTCGCCTTATTGATGAGAAACCGGAACCGTGTCTAAAGTAAAAATAACAACATACAGTCTCTACATGCCCAAACTTTCTAAGGAGATGTAAGACCGTTGTTCACATCAGTGTTTGTCATTAATTGTCATGTTTTAATTTCATGATCACCTTATAGGTTAATTTAATCATTAAATAATATCTTTACTAGGTCTGAGGTTAAGTTCCATTATAGTTTAACTAAAACTTGAGACTATGATGAACAAAAGGAGTTACATGAAACAATTACGAAAGGCAAATATGGATGGCAAAGTTGGAGGTGACTGGCCTCAGTGAACCTACCACAATCACAATAAGGACATTTTTAAGAAAGACCAGCTTAGTAGTACCCTAATTAGCTTGGTAACGGTGTAACTACCTGTATAGTTTAATACATTAAATCTGCTGGCAACTGTGAGTATGACAACCATCAGCTGTAGAACAGAATGGCGAAAGTGAAAATCTGTGCCGGACCGAGACTCAAACTCGGATTTCTCATTTATCGCGATCCGTCGCCCTGCTATTTTGTACCCGTGCACGACCCACGGCCATACACAAACTTTGCTGACGTTAACCATGCGTCTCTAACCTGTACTCGTACCTCAATTATGTACATTTACGTTAAGATGAGACGTTTTACTTGAAAGTCGCTTTCCCGGTGTCGGCAGATAAATACGATACTGCAGAGCCTGTATTATTATGAATTACGATGTAAAGTTCCTTTGGAGATGCATGCATGTCCAAAGGAAGTTTGCATCGTAATTCAGAATAGGCATCTCCAAAGGAACTTTGCATCGCATTTCAGAGTGACACAGGCACTACAATGTCGTATATGGTTTAAGATTAAACAATTTGGCTCTCAAAGAAAAATGTGTGTGAAATCTTATGGGACTCAACTGCGAAGGTCATCAGTCCCTAAGCTTACACGCTACTTAACCTAAATTATCCTAAGGACAAACACACGCACCAATGCCCGAGGGAGGACTGGAACCTCCGCCGGGATCAGCCGCACAGTCCATGACTGCAGCGCCTTAAACCACGCGGCTAATCTTGCGCGGCGGCTCTCAAAGAAATTTCTGTCGTTGTACCGTTAATCAGTAACTCTCTTGACTAATGACTCTGCCAACCACTGGTTTACAGCCGTAGGAGAATTTCAAACGTCTTGAGTTATTTTAACGTAGCCAGACTATTTTTCTAGGTTGACAAATCGTATGAAGGTGTTTTGGATTTCCATATTTAGTACTGAAGTTATTGCACTATTCGGGATTATCATGCAGAAATTTGCTTGCAGAAACAGGACAGCTCTTTCGGCACGTGTCGAGTCGGTGGTGGTACAGCGCTGCGTCTGTGGGTAGGCGGCAGTGGGCGTTGTCCCGGCGATCGCGCCACACCTGCTGCCCCCGTACTTGGTATGCATGGAGCGTCTGCCCCCAGCGGGAACGACACGTCGTGCTGCCGCTCTCACCTGAAGCAGTCGAACTCTCGGGGGAAATCTGGACGTGCAACACGCAGGACACTGGACGGCGCAGTGTTCGAATGCAGCCGCAGTCCAACGGGAAACTTCATTATGGGCTCTGAATTCGTGGAGCTTCTGTTATTTACACTGCTGGAACGACTTTGCTCATTCCCTGTGTGGAGACTTTCACAGCAAACAATTTGGCGCGGGTGGTCTTCCTCTTGATCCGCGAGGGTAGTCCGTTACAGATGGTAGCACATAGCTATATCACTGACTCGTCCAGGTGTCATCTCTCCATATACACAGGGTATTTAAAAATATTTCATCAAACGCCTAGGGGTGGCAGATCAAATCGCGGAGAACAATTTTTGTTAGAGACAAAATGTTCGCTGATGCGTCCCGCCTACACTAGGTGACTTCATACTGAACTCGGTATATTTCACCAAATTTTGAAGCTCTACCAATCAGGTGAACTGCATCTACATACTGCCTACCTAGTAAATTGATATAGTGAATTTCAACACGTAAACCTGACAAGTGAGTGTCTCCTGGCAGAGAATGATATCTCTAAAGTTCGGCTTACCTCCTTTCAAGCGGAGCAGGTGACTGGGTTATAGACAACACACAGCGCATACGAACACCTCAGGAGCCTATGCAATGACCAATTACATAAGACGTCAAGCTTCACGGGGAAGTGCCAACTAACATTTTGTCTCTGACCAAAGTTGTTGCCCACGCTACGATCTATCGCTCCTGGATGTTTGACGCAAATACTTAGAAACACCCTGTATATCTACATTCTACAGATGACTGTGCATGAATGCTATGCAACGGGTACCGACAGACGATTTCACATTGCTATGAAACACACAACAAGAAAACGAAGGAAACTCAATAATTGATTTCCACAAGGGTTAGTCCTGACACCGCTGCTGTTTAGAACGTACATTGCAGATATCCCTGAAACAACGTCTTTAAAATTTTGACACGCTGCCTATTGAGCACTGATCACACAGCATAAAGACGTGGAGGAAACTGAAAACACACTGACACACGATCTTACTATCATGAGTAATCACTTTTGGTATTGGAGGCTGTTGCTAAGCCCAAAAAAGACGGAAATTACTTACTTTCACTTGAATATTAATACTGCATTTATAGACCCAGCGGTTTATGTTAATAGACATTTACTCTCCCGTAATATGACACCGAGGTATGTGGAAGTCATCTAGGATAGGATCTTCAGTTACAAATAGTTCTTGACAAAATCAGCAGCTAAACTCCAGATCACAAACAATATAATTCGAAAGCTGTGTGGCACAACTTGGGGCTTTGTGGCATTCGTTCTGGGATCGGTCTACTCAACGCCAGAATATCGTCCACCAGTATGGCTAAATATGTGCTCCCACGAAGGAAATCTGCATGAAATTGAATAAAACCATGAATGGTATCTGGCACAATAAAAAGTACACGCATCCATTGGCTATCGACAGTCATATTCCACCTTCTCACTTGCGTAGACAGCATGCTTTAGTGAGACAGTACAGCAGAATACAAAACAACACGCATGTCTCTGCTCATTTTATCATTGAATATTTAAACATCGACAGATTTAGGTCAAGAAATCCTCCGGCTGTTACTACTGTCCACGGTTGACTTTGAGATGATAGAATGTTGGCGTAGACAGTGGGAAACGGCTTTACAGACAGATCCCAGGGAGATTCAGTGCATAGCCAACAAACCGATAGAGTTTGATCCTCCAGGAAGCGTGTGGACCGGACTAAATAGGATACGAATGAAGCACAGAAGCTGTGCGGATTCTATGTATAAGTGGCACATTGTTACTTCTCCTGAGTGTGGCAACGATGCTGAAAGACAAATGACTCGACAAGTTGTCGACGAATGCCCTATTAGAAAGTACCATGCAAGACTGCTGATTGCCTGAAAGGGACCGAAGAGGCCATCAATTATATTGGCAGTCTGCACATACCTTTGAGATGTGGTTCTTTATATGTAAATTTATATCTTTATTTACACTTACGCTTATATTTTTCTTTGCATATTTATGATCTGTCTATAACGTTGTGAGGTGGTCATGTAGTTTTGGTATATGACTGTACTTCAGAAATGTAAGTATTGTGTGATATTGACACTCTAACCTAGTTCCTGTGTGCTTAAAAAGAAAACAGTGTAGATCGCCAATACCAATGCAATGCAAAATATGGCAGATAAACTTTCAAAATAGACCTGTGCAGAACTTTCTGATAGACATCATGAAACAAGATAACCTGGCTGTATGTGAAATCTGTTGATTACTTTTTTTTACATATGCTTGAATTTTGTGGTAATTTTTACTTATAGTCCTTTAACTCACATTCTTGTAAAGCTATTTTGCAATTTGTATTTGTAACATGTTTTGTATCTTCCTATTCTTAATACTTATAATTTTGTCCTCGCCTCATTCGTATCTGAAATGACTGTCGTACAAAATGCAACTGCGGGGAAGTGGAGGATATGTAAAGTGTTCACGTCACTTTGGTTATTCTTTTTCATCGATGTGCATGTCAGAGGGAGAGAGAGCAAGTTGTGTCACTGTTAAAAAATATTTTATCTTTTTGTGGCACAGTCTTTGCCTCTGAGTGGTCTGAGCGGTGTGGTAGGTAGGTGATGGAGGTATTCAGTAGTGGTGCGTTGACTTGTGATTGTATCTGTTTCAAGAAGAAAGAAGTTGTAGAAATGATTATTGGCAGCTGTGTTCACTTGCTCAGAGTAATACTTCACTTGCTCAGAGCTGAGAGAAAGATTAGGACATAATTTTGGTAATACGTTGCCTTCTATAGAGTGGGTGATAAAGCTTGGCTAAATTTCATACAGAAATAAATATAGTGGGGGGTGTTAAATATGTAATCTCCACATTATATTTTTTTCTGTATGAAAATTAGCCCAACTTTATTCCCACTCTATAAAAGTCTACGTATTACCAAATCTATGTCCCTACAAACTGTTATCCTACTTAAACTCTTATGCTAATCTTTGACTGAACAGAACATAATTTGTATTGAACTGTAACTGATCTGAATTCCATTTCTCATTACATTAAATGCGCAACTGAAATAAAACAATTTTATGACCCTAATCAAAATTTCCGCTAACCCTCGTCTTAACATCATTGTTGCAGATTCCTCGAAAGCACAACAGCAAAGAGCAAGCAGGCAGCAGCTAAGCTAGATTTCTATTAATAATAAAAATTCCTAACTATGTTCAAACTGTTGCGCACCACATGGTGAAATGTGGTAATGCGTAATGGTAAGCAGTGTGATGGGGGGAGTAACTGTGCCTATGAACTGATATTCCAAGACAACGATTTTAGAAAGAAATATGTACTAAAAAAAAAAAAAAAGAGTAAAACTTCACGTGATTGGGCTGAACAATACTGTACTCAACAAAGTGAACAATGATTTAAAAAAAGGGTACAGTGTTAACAGAGAATTTCTACAAAAATCAAACAGCTTACTCAGTTAATATGTTAATGCATGACTCAGAAGTGGGGTGATCTTTCTCTGAGCTCTGAACAAGTGAACAAAGATAACTGCCTGTCAATAATGATTTCTACAAATTAGCTGCGCAGTGCTGCAGTCTTACTTCAAAATTCTTCTCTTAAAAAAATAGCATTATTCAAAGTTTGTATTCCTTTCGCTTTCCAGTATATACATGACATTCGTCCTTGCTGTCCTTTACAATAAATCCTTCTTCATCCAACTGATACACTCGCAAGTCAACACAACAGTACTGAATACGTTCATCACCAACCACACCTCAACTAAGAATATATCAGACTGCGCAGAGGCAAAGGCTGTGCCACAACAAGAAAAAAGATTGTTTAACAAACAGAAATTGTTGTCTCACTGACATACACTACAATAGCATACAAAATCTAAAATGACGTGACTACCTTACAACTTTTATCTGTATGCTTCTTGCTCATTTACATATTGATGCGGTTTACTAGGGTGCTTTAAACTGTGATTTTTGCCATTCAACAAGTAAATAAATACTGAAACAAATGCGCAACCTGCTGCTGAGGAGACATTCTTCTGTACACCATGTTAAGATTAATTCCCGTTGCAGTCTCAAATGGACGTGGGAATAATTTTTGTTCTGTGTAAGCTGTCAGTTGCTAATTTTGTACGTATTATCTCCACGAAGTAGAGGAGTAAGTGATTGAAGAATATTCTTACTTTCTGCTCTGAAACGTCGTTCTTTAAGTGTTCTAAGCAACACCTCGCGAGGTGAACGGCGTTTATCCTCGCGTGCGTGCCACTTAATCTAGTGTCTTACACCAGTCACAGAAACCTCTGGCCATTCGCACCGTCCTTCTCTGTTTACGTCTATGTCGCCATCGTATCTACAACTAGGTGCATATGACAGCTATTTCATTTCTCTGCAGAATTTTATTTCCAAATATTATTTTCACGTGGTGACTAGTTGTGACACGTTTATTCTTAAGTCAAAGGACAGCTCGCTTTTACGTTTTGTGAAGTGCGCAGCTTTGAACCTGTTAACATTAAGAGCTAGTCGCCGATTTGGCCCCGGTTAGTTACTTTGTCAAGGTAGTAAATTACTCCATGTTACTGCAATTTTTATTGAGTAGAAGTTTTTCATCGATTACTATATCATCTGCGAAATATCTTATATGGTGATTAATACCATCTGGTGTGTGACTAACGTATAGCATGGACAGCAAAGGTACTGCAATAATCTCCTGGGGCTCATCAGTTATAACTTCTGCACCTAGAAACACTCCTCCATGCACTGAATGTAATGTGTGACGCCCTTCCTGTCAGTAAGTTCTCGATCCAGTCGTAAGCACGTTCAGAAACTCCATATGAACTATTTTTTGTATTTACTTAACTATTACAGGCTACTAAAGCAAGGACGTCGTTAGACTATACGCAAGAACAAATAGTAGTCTTTGACCAGAATGGTGCTTAACTATTGACAGAGAGCACTTCAAAAAGGCATCTACACGTGTAAATTAAAGTCACTTTCTTCACACAAGCAGAAATGAGCAGGTGTGTTTTCACAGCATCAAATGCGGCCATGGAAACGTATAATAATCTTATATGACTCCAAGTAACGCAGATCTGTTACCTTGAGAAAGTATACCGATTTCGGTGAGGTCTGATATAACAGATTACAGCATAAACAAAAAAAAACTGACTTAGGGTTTAGAGGATTCTCAGCACTTGCATAATAATATCACAAGATACAGTGATTTGATTCATCAACACAGTAACAGGATACTTTTCGGCTAATATGTCATCATTGTATCATCACTGCATCATTAGATGTACGCTTACTCCCCACTCAAAACTGGTAGATGCCTTTGGGTCTGAACAATCGTCTGTGTGCATTTAATCTTCCGATCCATGGGTAACGTTGTAGCAGGAAGAACGTATGCAATGCCGATGTGACTAAGACACTAGATATGAATTGCTCCCCACCCATCCTGATTTCATAAAAAATAATGGTTCCTTCAGAGAGGTTACGATTTAATTATTTCGATATTCACCGAGCTAGGTGGTGCAGTGGTTGGCACTCTGGACTCCCATTCGGGAGGACCACAGTTCAAACCCGCGTCCGGTCATCCTGATCTGCGTTCTCCTGATTTCCCTAAATCCCTCGAGGCAAATGCCGCGAAGGTTCTTTAGAAAGAGCATGGCCACTCTCCACCGACCTTTCTTTATCAGGCTTGTGCCCCATCTCTAATGACCTCGATGTCGAAGGAACATAAACGTTGACTTCCTACTCAACACATTTTATACGCCGCTTCGTCGTTTGTTCATCGGGGGAAAACATACAGATTACTTAACTGCTGTTATCGTTAATAGGAAATAAATATGCCACCTGAAGCACTACAGTACATGCAGTGCTGATTATTTAAAGTTAGAACTGTAACTGTGAAACGTCCCCTTAGAACAATTATACAAGACTGTGCTTAAACTGACATACAACATTATTTAGCGCAACGCAATCTGATTTTCAAAAATCCCTACAAAAGAATGGCCCTGACTAACATTAACCTATACGTTTCACAAATCACTTACCTCACCAAAAATCTTCCTTACTCGAACTACTGCAATACAGTGAGCGCCACTACTGCCAGCTAAATAAAAGATTCAAACTACAGAAGGCACTAACTACTGATAGGGATAGTTAGCAAATGAAAGATATTAATAGAGAACAAACAATGTATTTACCTTAATAGTCATAATATATATATAGCAGTTCATGACAAATTACAAAACTCCGCCATCTCTCCCCACATCCACCACTGTTGGCGGCTCACCTCCAACTGCGCAACGCTACGCGCTGTTCACATCCAGCTGCCGCTTCCCAACACTACAATGGCAGACAACAATGCAAACTAGCCACAGACTGCACACAGCACAGCCAGTGATTTTCATACAGAGCGCTACGTGGCATTACCAATATAAAAATCTAAACAGCCTACTTACATAGCCCCCATGCTCCCCACAAATAAATTTTACAAATTGTTTTGAGCACTGGGCAATACATATTTGTAAAAATTTTTCATAATCGTAATTACAATAACAAAGAAATCAAATGCACACACTTATTGATACAATGTTGGTCAAAGGCTAAAATTTTCTCACAGTCCATAAAGACAGTCCAGATTGTTCATCACAGTAACATTTCAGTGTTTTTTTTTTTTTTCTAAGTCTGAGCAGTAAAAGACAATGCACACGGAAGTAGTGGATTTCCATGCAGTCTTGAAGAAGTAGTGTTGTCCTTCCAACTGGAAGACAGTGCTGACTCTTGACATGCTGACAGGTAATGGGCCACAACAGAGCAAACCCACAGCAGAGTCATTCAACGTTTTGAAGAAGATTGTTAGGTAGGTCGTCACAGAGCAGACCCACTGTAGTCCTGGTAGAGAATATGGTATTGGTGGGCCACCAGAGGCGCAGACCCACTGCAGTCCTTGTAGAAATAATGGTATTGGTGGGCCATCAAAGATGCAGACCCACTGTAGTCCTTGTAGAGATGGCCAGCAGCCATCTGTTGTGACTGTGCAGCTGCACAATCACCATTGAAGAGTCTTGCAGATAATATAGCAAGTCCATAACCACCACTTGTGCACTCATAAATTTTTTGGAATTGTACTTAGAACCAGCAATGCTGTTATCCAGTCCCTTGCTGAATTATCAACACACGTGTAAAAACTAACAGTCCCTACTTTTCACATATTGTCCATATACTATGACCATCAGAAACGTGTGCAGTGAAATGTAACTTACAAGTTACTAATATGATGAACTGGTGTCAATTACCATTTTATAACATGAGAATACAATTACAAAGGTACAAAATACATCATTAAAGAACATAACAATACAGATAACATTTGTAGTACAGGCTTTACAACAGAATAGAAATAAACATATACATCAGTGTTGCAGGAATTATGACATAAGTAAATACATAAACGATCAGAATAACTTTTGAAACATCAACTTTACACATGAGCATTAAAACAAAACAGAATAAATAATGTCTAAGCATCTTTACAAGGTAAATAACATATTATTAATGCCAATTATATTTGAGGATAACAGTATTCCTCATCATAGTGAATATAGCTTAGTATTAGAAGAAGAAAGAATTCTATGAAACTACACAGAGACAGGAAGAAAACAAATACACAAGGGTACACAAACACATAGTGGGATAACACAAATAGGAAAGGACAGGGTTCGTTTTAAGTGTAACATTTGGTACTGCAGTCCACCCCAAAACTTCATGCCATATGTCTTTCCTCTTATTTCGTCCTTTGTTTCCACCAAAAAAATTCTATCTAAGCATGCTTTCTGTATTTATATGTTCACACATTTCTTACCTCATCATTTATTTCCAAGAAAATCCTACCTAAACCTGTTTTCTGTACTTTTTTTCGTATAACTTCTCAATGCATTTCTTCCAATTCATCGCAACTCATTCTCTTATATAGTCTACCCCCTCTTAAGCTAACTTAAATCTACTGAGCTCAGATGCTAAACTAAGGGACGAGGCAATGCAGCAGCAAAAAACCATTAACACAAACATCAATGACAAAAAATTTCAAATTGGCAAAGCAATTGCAATATTACAACTAATATAAGGCACTGTGCAGCAAACAAGAAAACTAAATCCGTAGTAAAACTGGCTTAACAGCGTAATACAAAGTCAAATTCTGTAACATTATGCCTGGTAAACAGCAGCAGAAATAACTTATATCTAAACATGACATAGCTCAAGCAGAAAAAAAACATTACACTAAAATGGCCATGTCTAATACCTATGTCACATCTTAACACTAGAGTGATACATCACGAGAACTTACACTAGCAGATAAGTTACCAAATCGTAAAGAAATTATTTATGCAATTCCTGTGAAGGGAAATGTCTATTTATGTGCCCTTGTTTTCTTGGAAGTAAATCATATATTTCTTATTGACTGGGTCTGTAGGCATAAAATAACTATATTAGTACATATATTAAATTTTATTTTAACCAATGCTGCAGTGCAGCTAGAAACTAGATATTAAAGAAAATGAGCAAATATGTACAAAGTAAAGCATAAGAACATCATTCAGTAGTCATGAGGCATTTCATAAGTTAGTAGAAAAATCTCTCAACTAGAGAGACAGTAGTCATAATCAGGTGTATAGACATAAAAATATTTCTCGTCATTTCCTTAGGCATGTCAATAAATATCATAAATTAAGAGCTCCACAGTGTAATCATATGTTTTCAAGTTCGACCATGTCGTTTTTGCGATGCTTTCTACTAAGGAATGTCATTAGCGGATATAGGCCTCTTTTTTTTCTCCACCTAATGGCTTTCTTTTGTCAGACGACTACCTCTCAGCTGGGCGCCAAAAACGCATTACGTCAAGATCACTTACCTTTCTTAACGAAATATTTACGACAGCAGTTTCCGCTACAGTGACAGTCTCATATAAAAATTTCACAGGTCGAGAATTTGCGTTATAAATCTGTAGAAACAAAATGCTATTGATACAACAATGTCCAAAAAACTTTCGTCGGCATTGTAATACATTCACGCATTTACATACACATTTCATGACTCTTAAAGTACGATTCTTGGTTTCCAACATCCTTTTTCACAAGTCAGAGTCCCTAACCACTATTCATTACTCCTTACCTTATTTGTCGACACTTCTTCAATATTTCATCTTAATAAATATGTAGCATAATCAAATTCCTCATATAACATCGGCTTATTGATCATAAACATACCTCAACAGCATAATACACATCGTCGTCGTAAAAATAACATCATAACACCTCAGTCAAATCTCAAAAACGTCGTAGCTTTCTGCAATAATTTCAAAACCTAAAGAAAATTCTCTGCCCATGTCAAAAGTGTCATCTACCTCAAACGTTCTTTAAAAATCATGATCCCATACCAAATACATCATTCAAAGCTCTCATAGTATCACAATGGTTCCAAAAAAATATGAACACTGCACAAAGTACAGACAAAATACAATTTCGTAATTGTGAAGTTATACAACGGTGTAATTACGTAAACATCTGTCACTGATGTAGTAAAAAAAATGTTTATCTCTCAGTTAAACGATCAGATAGCTGTGTAATTTATGTATTAGAGAAATATGGTACCGATGTGTAAAGTTGTATAAGCAAATACCATATTAGCTAGGGCTCCTTGTGCTTGCCACACACATGGTACACAAAGTAAGCGTGTACCCCCCTGAGGATTAATTTAATTATACCCTAAGGTGTTACAGATTACAGCAATGGAATGAAATGTATCACGGAAAACTTTCTTTGTAATTCAAAAATCTTTAAAAATAAATGTATTAAGTACAAAATTAATCACTGAAATGCGTGTCCTGTAGCACTAAATGTGCATCTTGTTGTAAGATAATCTCCTTGGAAGTGTCGTAGTTATTTTCCTCCGAAAGCTAAGTTCTGCAGAAGCCAATGTACTTACCTCATGATAAACAAAAGTGAAATGCTTTGCGTAGAGATATCTTAGTTATTACCCTTATTGTTGTGATGATGAAAGTACTGTGCTGTAATGTATTGTTGTGCTACAGAAAAGGCTGTCTCCTTGTAGCTATACCACAAAAGTTACTACTAAAACATGTTTTGCTTTCCAGAATAATTCAGAAAAACTGTGCAGATATAAAACAGATACACCGCAAAAGCAACATTGTAAATTGTCACTCATTAGTAACGTCGTGATATAATTGTGTAGCTGTCACATAAACTAACCACTGTGTCATCTGGTATCTCACAGAAAGTACTTTAAATCCAGAATTTATTTTCAAGTAAACGAAAATGTTGCATTAAAATCTCATTAGCAGTACTGGTAAATGTTCTAAGTATGTGAGCCTTATAGTCGTTACGTAATTGTGCGACTAACAAGCAAGAATGTACACACACAATAACACTGTGTCGTCTGTTCGCAATAACAATGCATTCGTAATTTCTGTTTAAATAAGTTCTCTTGGTTCTTGACTGGATATTTAACTTCAAACATTGTTGCATGGTAACAGTTTATAAAGCATACTAGTAACGTGAAGTGAAACGTTTTATGGCAAAGACAAAGTTAAAAAGCAGATTATCTTTCAATAAACGGTTTTACATGTGAAATGTGATGTAACCCTTTGCTCTTCCTAGTACGCAGAGTTTCAACTTGAATGCAATCATCATGCGGTATTCGTCCGTAAAGAATACTGGAATTTGTCTCAAGGTTAGCATCAATGTTATTTTTCCCTGAACCAGTGGGCGCAGGTGGCTGCCTGCGGTGCGAGTCATTGTCTGTTTCTTTGTTGGCGCGCGTCGTTACTGGGACTAGGAGACCTAGCTTCTACAAATTGACATTGTCGAAAGTGCCCTGCTCTATTTGAATCCCGCCAGTTCTGATAAAATTCAGGTCTGTCGTTATGATTATCTCGTCTGTCGTCATGTCGGTGGATTTCATAATTTCTTTCTTGTCGGTCATGTGGTGGGGAGTTCCTTCCTGAATCATAACTGCGCGCTGAACTGTTGCGTCTGAAGTTATTCTGTCTCCCTTGATAGTAATTGTTTTGGTTCCCATATTGTCTGTTTCTATGGTTGTCTCTGTCATATTCACTACTATGGAAATGCGATCTTTCTCTGTAACTATTACTCTGCCAGTGGTTGTCATACGGGTGGTGTCTGTTTTGGTCACGATTTGTGTTGTGAGAATAGCCTTGTCGTGTCCAGTTATTATTTCTGTCGTCACGGAATTGTGACGGATGTGACCTGTAGTGATTGTTTCCCTGTTTTCGCATCCCGCGACTGTCTGTGTCAATTTCTAATTGTTGTAAGAGTCCCTGAAAAGCTTCAATGTCGTCTTTGCAACGTCCTGCCAAAATAATATGTCGTAAATGTTCAGGCAGTTTGATTAAGCAAATGCGGATGAGTTCTGAGGGGCTGTATGGGTTTGACAGGTACTGATTCTTGTGCAACATGTCTTCAAAATATTTCACAAGACTGGAAAATTCAGATTGTTCGAAATGTTTCATCATTATGATGCAATGTTTTACTCAGTCTTGTGTAGCTTGAGACCAATATGCTGAGAGGAACGCATGGTAAAATTCTCCTTCACTGTGACAATCGTGAATGACTGATCACATTCTTACATATGGTTCATTCTCCAAGTAGCCACACATAAATTTTAACCTGTGCTCGAATGACCAGTTGGGAGGAAAACAATGAGAGAATTGATGGAGCCACACTTGTGGATGAATGTCGTTGGCAGAATTCTTAAACGTTTTGAATTTACATGTAGTAATGAACAGTTTATAGTCGAAATCATCGTGTCGGAGAGTCGCACATCGCTCATTGTTACTTCGTTTCGGCGGTTCCATCTCCAAATCCAATGCGCCTTGTCAATTTCTTTCATAATTTCCGAAGTGTCCTGTGTTATTATTTTGTGGTTGTTCTGTATTTCTATGTCCCTCTTCCCGTACTGGAGCGCGAGTGTCCTCTGAAATATGTAATTCTTGTATTACCTGCATCAACTGATCTTGTACTTCCCGGATTTCTCTTTTGTACTGTGTATTGATTTGATTTTGATTTTGTATGAATTTTCTAATTTGTTCATACTCTTCTGTGTCAGTGAAGGCTATGGGTCTTGTGTCATTCAGATCATCATCTACCTTTGTAGATAAGTTAGTGACCTGATCCGAAAGTTAGGCTACTTTCTCCGATAGTGAACACATTTCCTCAGTGTGTTTTTCTGAACCAAGTTTCAGAGTGTCCATTTGTGTTGAAATCAAATCTACAGTGTCCTTTAAGTTTTCCTGAGTTTTTGCAAGTTGCGTAACCGAATCGGTAGATGCAACTGAGTCAATTTTAGCCCACAAGGTCTCATGATTTTCATGAACAATGGTTTGCAGTTCTTTTATGGCTGCTTCGTGATTCTGTAATGCATTTTCATGCCGCGATAAAATAGGTTGTAAATGCTCACAAATTTGTGTTTTTACGTCATTACAGACTTTTTTGACATTTCGATTCAATGTTACGTAACTCAGTAGTTAAATCTTCACGTGTTTGTTCAAGCGTGATGTGAAGATTTTGTTCCAATGCGTCTAACTGTTGCTGTGTTTGTCTCTGGTGTTGTTCCATTGTGTCTAACTGTTGCTGTGTTTGTCTCTGGTGTTGTTCCATTGTGTCTAACTTTTGAAGCCTTTGTCCCATTTGTCTCTGATTTTGTTCCATTTGTTGCATTAATTGCAATAATAATGTATTAGTGTCTGGAATCTGTTTCTCTATGCTTTTTGGCAGTGCATTTTCACCGGCAACATTCACATTTTGACAAGCAGAAAATGTGTCTTGTCTCATTTGAGAAAACGGTGAGGACCCAAAACCTAAGTCTACAGTATTTGCAATATTGTGTTCTGTCATTTCGGATTCCTGAGGGGAGCTGTTGCCGTCCGATCGATCGATAATGCTTCCCTGTTCACTAATTGTTTCACTGTCTACACCATTGTTTGCAGCCCGCTCCATTTCCCTATGTACAATTACCAAATTACTACTTTCAACATTAGTTAATTCATTACTCGGTAGCGCTAACACACTGCTTTCGTCTTCACCGTCATTTCTCAGTTTACTTTGGAGCCTAGTATTACGTTTTTCACACGCCATTATTGTCACAATATTTCACACAACAACACAGAAAAACACAATTTGAAGAGCAAAAATAGGGGAACACATTAACATAGCACTGAAAATAATATCTAGTTAATTGCAGCTGCGAAATACTTGTTGCAAATCTACATGCATGCCACAACTGTTTTACTGTACAACAATGAAAGACTGCAACTACGAAGGAGATTCTCTCTACAATTACGCGCTAGCAATAAACAAAAGCTACACTAATTACACAAACTACAAGAAAACATCAGAAGATTCCAGTGAGGTATCTTCGGCTAAGGTTCGACATATGTAACGTCCCCTTAGAACATTTATACAAGACTGTGCTTAAACTGACATACAATATTATTTAGCGCAACGCAATCTGATTTTCAAAAATCCCTACAAAAGAATGGCCCTGACTAACATTAACCTATACGTTTCACAAATCACTTACCTCACCAAAAATCTTCGTTACTTGAACTACTGCAATACAGCGAGCGCCACTACTGCCAGCTAAATAAAAGATTCAAACTACTGAAGGCATTAAGCTACTGATAGGGATAGTTAGCAAATGAAAGATATTAATAGAGAACAAACAATGTATTTACCTTAATAGTCATCAAAAGTCATAATATATACAGCAGCTCATGACATCAATTTTTACAAATTTCAAACTCTGTCCTCACATCCACCACTGCTGGCGGCTCACCTCCAACTGTGCAACGCTACGCGCTGTTCACATCCAGCTGCCGCTGCCCAACACTACAATGGCAGACAACAATGCAAACTAGCCACAGACTGCACACAGCACAGCCAGTGATTTTCATACAGAGCGCTACGTGGCATTACCAATATAAAAATCTAAACAGCCTACTTACAACTGGACCGGGATTCCAACCGGAATAACCATATGTGGGGGTTACTACAATGGCAACTACGGCATCTGAGAACCTTGCAGGACAAACTCGAATCCTGAACGGATCAGGTGTTCTTATTGTGTGCGTGTGGTTTGAGGTTTTCGGGCGCTAAGGTGTTCTTATTCTGCCCACAAACTGTGCGGAAGGTCTTCCATAGTGCTCTGAGAGTTGTTACGCTTAATCAGATGTTGCGTGCGCCTGAAATGAAATCTGAACTCGACATAGCCGAAAGTTCTGAAGTAATGGAACTTCGTGCAGTATTTGATGCGATCTTAAAAGAAATTTTTTAAGACTTATTAAAATTAAGTAACAGTTGAAAAGAAAAATTGAGGCATACATTTATTTATTATTGTGTCTTATAGCGCAACATTCTTGGTTCCATGCCTTCCTTCGAATCCAAAACCAGGGACTAACAGCAGTATGGTCAAAATGTTAACTGAGTTCCACCCGTCAACAGATACTCACTAACAGAAATAGTTTTAATATGTCAAAGCACCGAAATCTACTATCTAATCACCTTTGTCTCATTGAAAAAATGGAATACTCAACAGCTTGTTATTTACAGGTAAACAAATGCCACGTGTTCTGAAACATACGTGGCGCACTCCATGCATGTGCTGTAAGGGGACACACAATCAAATAAGGGAGTAATTTAGCGAAAGGAAGAGGCGTTTGAGGTCTGAGGCCAAGTAAATCACGGCGTAGGAAATCCTAGAAGGAAATCCGATGGCGCTGCAGGGGAAATTGGGTGTGAGAGAGTAAATTTATTGCTGCGCACCCGACTCCCCGAAGATACACGAGCACCGGAGGTGGCGCTTCGCACGCAACGCTGGGCTAAAATTGTGTGTGTGTGTGTGTGAGAGAGAGAGAGAGAGAGAGAGAGAGAGAGGGGGGGGGGGGGAGTGGAGGAGAGAGAGAAAGAGAGAGAGAGAGAGAGAGTCATTGAGGGGGTAGCGAGAATAAGAGAGCAAGGGACAGGAAAAAGGAGATAAGAGAAAATGAGTGATTGAGTGGGTGCATGATTGAGTGGGGGAAACGAGAGAGAGAGACGTCGTGGGCTCGTATCCATATCCTTAACACATGCTACAAGATTCTGTAACAGGTAAAATTACTGCTAGTGCAGACGTTATACAAACATATCTGAGCAAATGATATACAGTTACGATGAGACGACATTTAATTTTCATTATAGCTGTCCCCGACGTTCCTTATTTACAAATTCATTTTTCACAAGTTGTACCATAAGCATGTCATTCACTACGTCGACTTTCAAAACAATCACTTAAATATTTCTTATATTTGATTTTTCGCAGTGCAAATTATTTCTTGATAACTGTACGATCGACTATCCATTTTCGTACAGCTATTACAATATTTGTTTTACATTATGCTTCGTGGGCCCAGTCTCTTCAGCTCGGAGAAATGACAAGGAAATTTTTGCCACGTCAACGTACATCGCTTAGTAACGTGTACAGAATAGTTTTGTTTACGCGGCGTTTTATTTACGGTTTTGTGCCCAAAAGGATAAATTGAAATGCACGAAGAAATGCTTTCTTTGGTATGACTTATCATCTGCCAGAATTACATCAGAATTTCTAAAACTCACCTATTTTCAACAATTAGGGTACAGGTGGCTTAATTCAAACGTGGCTGCACGTTAATGTGTCATGGCCACACGTCTCTTAAAGCTTATCCGTGAAGGACGTACAAATGCTGCAACCACAGGAAAAAAAACGACGAAATTGCAATTGCATATGGTTCCAATGGCTCTAAGCACCATGGGACTTAACATCTGAGGTCATCAGTCCCCTAGACTTAGAACTACTTAAACTTAACTAACCCAAGGACATCACACACTTCCGTGCCCGAGGCAGGGTTCGAACCTGCGACCGTAGCAGCAGCGCGGTTCCGGACTGAGGAAGTTTACAATATGGAACTGGACTGTAGTGTCTAAGTGCAAATGAAATACAGGCAATCAGAGAAAAGAGGCTACCAAACTGTTCACGAAGACTTAACTACGACTAATATTTGTTCCCGATAGGCCCCGTTTCGTTGAGCCCTTACCAAGAGCTTGTCTTGGACGTTTCTTGAGAGAATGCAACTGATTATATGCATCGTTTGTCATAATAGATTCACCATGTCGTGCCAGAAACGGATTAGCCATCAAGTGGAAGCAAGAGGACTATAGAAGGAAGCCGAATGCAATCAGAAGCTGGATGTATTATGCGAACTTTTTGATTTCACGAAAAAAGACATTGTCGATATTCGTGACACCGCATCTGATTGAGCAATGAGAAAATAGTGCAATATAAATTACAGGAACAAACACCTCATTCACCTCCTTACTTCCACTTACTCCAGAAGTGAACGAAATGTGTGGTTTGAAAACGTCTTGTGTCGTACCAAGAGGTTATGAGAACCGTGGGTGGGTAATTATTTCTTCCAGAATAGCAATATTTTATAATTATTTGTGTTAAACTGCTGCCTGTAAAATTGATATGTATTCTATTCTGTATTCATCATAAAAATAAACCTGATGCCAGCCGTTGTGGCCGAGCGGTTCTAGGCGCTTCAGTCCAGAACCGCGCGACTGCTACGGTCGCTGGTTCGAATCCTGACTAGGGCATGGATGTGTGTGATGTCCTTCAGATAGTTAGGTTTAAGTAGTTCTAAGTTCTAGGGGACTGATGACCTCAGATGTTAAGTCCCATATTACTCAGAGCTATTTGAACCAATAAACCTGATGTAAAAAAACACAAAGGCAATGATTGGTCAGAAGTCGTAGCACACGTACACTGTTGTTACGCTCTTGGAAGTACGTTCTACCCATTTATTAGCTGTTTTGTTACTATATTACCTTCAATGAAACTTTCAGTATTCTAATGTATTAATAGAAACTTACGTTTCTCTTAATCACGCTTTCGCTATGTAGTTTTTATCTAAAGAATCGTGTACAGGCATAGACTCTGTATTGTTGTGGTCTGATTGTCGTGCTGGTAACACGCAGTATGAAAATGGCTGAGGCTGATTTCTGCTCCGTAGTGAAACACGCGTGTGGAACACGATTAAAAAGTGCCGATAAACAGTTGTTTTTAATGTTTCTCATAAATTACCAAAAAAATCGGATTAGAATTTTTTATAGGAACTCTATTAGACGCAGCTGAGATACAAAAACACACTGGATAGTGGAATCGGTAACGTAGTAGATTGATAATCTGCTGCAGTTTTCATGGATCCGTTGTTCAAGTTTCGCCGTGTCCTTTTTTTCCCGTACCATTTGAAATACGTACGTCTCGTAGTTGTAAAACGTCCGCCCCTGGCAGCTGAGTGGTTGGTGGCACGGTAGCTCATCGTGTTCAATCAGAGAGGCAGTGGCACTTTGTAGTAAGAAAAACTGACTAAAGGTGTCAACGATCAACTTGAACGGCTGTCATGTGACGTCCGCCCAGACCAAACGCAACGAACAACACCGAACAAAAAAAAGTGATCCGCACGATGGAATGTCATACCTAAGCGCCCGGGTTCGATTCCCGGCTGGGTTGGATATTTTCTTCTCTCAGGGACAGTGTGTTGTGTTGTCCTTATCATCATCATTTCATCCCCATCGACAAGCAAGTCACCGAAGTACCTGAAGAGGTAAGAGTTTATTTTTGTTTGGCCTGGACACAAGTGGTCCCGGCGGAAGTTCGAGCCCTCCCTCGGGCATGGGTGTGTGTTTGTCCTTAGGATAAATTAGTTTAAGTAGTGTGTAAGCTTAGGGCCTGATGACCTTAGCAGTTAAGTCCCATAAGATTTTACACACATTTGAATATTTTTGACACAAGTGGCGTTGCCCCGTAGGGATGGCTATGATTTTATTTTATTTCGTTTTGTTAGCTACGACACATAATTAAAAAAAAAAAAAGTGGCTTCAACTCGAAAGACTTCCACCAGGCGAACGGTCTGCCCGACGGGAGGCCCTAGCCACATGGCATTTATTTAATTGTAAAATTCATCGTCATTTTGTATGAATAATGCATATCTTCTTGTTTCTAGTTATATACTGCACACGAAATTCCTGTTTTCATTTCAAACATAAATTCTTAATTATAGATATTTTGTGGAAGATTGTTAATAAAGATTGCTTTCATTAAGAAAACATATAAATTTAATTTTTAGAACAAAAGTGAAAAACCAAATACCCTTTACTTGGATTATGTTCATTGTTTTTGCCACAGATATAATCTAACACGAACGTTCTCGTAGGAACGTGAAAAACTATCACTTTCACAGCATCGAGCATACCACTCAGATGCTGCATTTAGACGTTTGTCTCTCCACTATTACAATATGAACTCAACAGAACTGGTCTGGAGCCAAGTTCAGGAATCTGTCGCTAGAAATAACAAGACTGTTAAGATGCCAGACGCGTTGGAACTAACGTCCGCAGCTTTTTCACATGCCAGTGCAGAACGCTGGCGGGATATAGAACGGCACGTCATAAAAGATGAGGAGAGAATAGGGCACCTGGGTAGCTTCGTGAATTCTGTTGTTCATCGACTCGTTATCAACGTAGCAGATGACAGTTCCAGAACTGAAATGTGTTACTCGGTTTCAGATAAGGAAGGAGCGAAGAAATAACCAGACAACTGACTGCAATTAATACCTTCAGTGGCTTCAGAACTCAAAAAAACTCCGCAGTATGCTTTTCCATCACACATAGCTCGCTCAGCAAAATTACTCTGTGTTTAACTTAGGAATTTTTGTCACTCTTTTTGTACTTAGAATTCTCTGTTAGGTGAGAACGAGAGCATTGTTTGCCTTCTGTTTGGTCACCTAAGAAGCGTGCGGTAGAGTTGGAGTTTTACCGAATACTGTTTCATTCTTATTCAGAATTAAATGACGTTCGATGCTATATTGTTTTTCTACTCGTTTCTTTTCGCTTCCGAACTGCAGCTGCTCACATCATTACAGGTTAGTTGAAACAGTGCTGTCCAAGTTAACGCGCAGGCAATGCTGTTGTCCCACATTATCGCTCAGTCTGTGTGCGTGTCACAGAGCATAAAACGTATCCTTAAGGCGGGTCCACACTGAGTGCGCCGCGCCGCTGCACCCCGCCGCTCAGAGGCGCGCGCGCACTGTGTTCCAGTTGGAGCGCGCGCAACGTCTGAAGATGGAGCGAGCCGAAGCCCCGTCTGAACTGAGCGCGCGCAAACGCGCCACTTCCTTTGATGTACCGACAACAACCGGAAAACTGCGCGGCGCGGTTCGCCGTCCACACTGAGCGCGCAGAGCCGTTTTGCACAGCGCGGCTCGGCGCGGCACTGGGCGCTCAGTGTGGACCCGCCTTTATGATCGTACTTGACTGTACTATACATAGTTTGGCTTCCGATCCACTTGAAATGAAATTCAGTGAGATTGAAGCAAACGCGGAAGAAATCTCAGCGTATTGTTTTCATCAAGTTTATTCTTACGATGTACACAGTATAGCTCTACCCAGACATGCTCTGCTGCGGCTCGGTCTGCGTAAAGGGAAAACAAAGGACAGAGAATGCACACGTTTCTTAAATGTATGGGAATTGGATATACATCCTAATCTCCTTCTCTCCCCTGTCTCTATCTACACTCCTGGAAATTGAAATAAGAACACCGTGAATTCATTGTCCCGGGAAGGGGAAACTTTATTGACACATTCCTGGGGTCAGATACATCACATGATCACACTGACAGAACCACAGGCACATAGACACAGGCAACAGAGCATGCACAATGTCGGCACTAGTACAGTGTATATCCACCTTTCGCAGCAATGCAGGCTGCTATTCTCCCATGGAGACGATGGTAGAGATGCTGGATGTAGTCCTGTGGAACGGCTTGCCATGCCGTTTCCACCTGACGCCTCAGTTGGACCAGCGTTCGTGCTGGACGTGCAGACCGCGTGAGACGACGCTTCATCCAGTCCCAAACATGCTCAATGGGGGACAGATCCGGAGATCTTGCTGGCCAGGGTAGTTGACTTACACCTTCTAGAGCACGTTGGGTGGCACGGGATACATGCGGACGTGCATTGTCCTGTTGGAACAGCAAGTTCCCTTGCCGGTCTAGGAATGGTAGAACGATGGGTTCGATGACGGTTTGGATGTACCGTGCACTATTCAGTGTCCCCTCGACGATCACCAGTGGTGTACGGCCAGTGTAGGAGATCGCTCCCCACACCATGATGCCGGGTGTTGGCCCTGTGTGCCTCGGTCGTATGCAGTCCTGATTGTGGCGCTCACCTGCACGGCGCCAAACATGCATACGACCATCATTGGCACCAAGGCAGAAGCGACTCTCATCGCTGAAGACGATACGTCTCCATTCGTCCCTCCATTCACGCTTGTCGCGACACCACTGGAGGCGGGCTGCACGATGTTGGGGCGTGAGCGGAAGACGGCCTAACGGTGTGCGGGACCGTAGCCCAGCTTCATGGAGACGGTTGCGAATGGTCCTCGCCGATACCCCAGGAGCAACAGTGTCCCTAATTTGCTGGGAACTGGCGGTGCGGTCCCCTACGGCACTGCGTAGGATCCTACGGTCTTGGCGTGCATCCGTGCGTCGCTGCGGTCCGGTCCCAGGTCGACGGGCACGTGCACCTTCCGCCGACCACTGGCGACAACATCGATGTACTGTGGAGACCTCACGCCCCACGTGTTGAGCAATTCGGCGGTACGTCCACCCGGCCTCCCGCATGCCCACTATACGCCCTCGCTCAAAGTCCGTCAACTGCACCCTCGGTTCACGTCCACGCTGTCGCGGCATGCTACCAGTGTTAAAGACTGCGATGGAGCTCCGTATGCCACGGCAAACTGGCTGACACTGACGGCGGCGGTGCACAAATGCTGCGCAGCTAGCGCCATTCGACGGCCGACACCGCGGTTCCTGGTGTGTCCGCTGTGCCGTGCGTGTGATCATTGCTTGTACAGCCCTCTCGCAGTGTCCGGAGCAAGTATGGTGGGTCTGACACACCGGTGTCAATGTGTTCTTTTTTCCATTTCCGGGTGTGTATCTCTTCCTGCCGCCTGTCTCTGTCCATCTACCTTGTCTAAATCTCAAAGAAATCGGCCAAAACCTTCAGATATACACGATTTTGAACAACAAAACATTTACATTTTTAATTATTTAGATTGGGTTTAACGCTTTATTTTAATTTAAACACCACGTGTTTCGAGCATGTGCTGCTCGTCCTCAGTCGTGTATCTACACAGAGACCCAGATTATGAAGTCGTATAATGTCTTAACTAATCTAAATTACCGCACCACTGCAGATGGAGTGGCTGTGGGATGAGGTGGTGAGGGAGGGACTGAGAGGTGTGGTGTCACGAACGGAGAGCCACCGGTCATAATTCAACGTGCAGTGGTACCGGCTGCTGTTATTATTTTGTTGGTGGAGATCAACAATATGTCTCTCGTAATGTATGAACGAGGACCAGCAACTTGGATTACTAACAATCTTTTCCAGTTTCTATCACAGTTGAATTCCAAAATTTTTATTTGTGGCGACTACTTTCGGAATTCATGATTCAGCCTCAAACCAATGGAGGATTTTGTTTGGGAAAGGGAAATGTAGTCCGAAACTGGTTACCACAAATAAAATGTTTTGTAGGCAACTGTAACAGAAAGTAGGAAAAAATGAACAGGTATCTCTTCTTTTGAGTTGGGCTACACAGTGATTTTGACGTTCCATAGCTCCATCCGCAAGTATTTCCTTCCGGTACACTGGTGGTACGGTTGTGCAACATTAATCACATTGGCTTCGACATATTTCAAGTTACAGGTTTTTATTTGGGGGTAAACATCACACTTTTACATCAACACAAGGCGCGTTTGCAGTGTGTGTCTCGGTATTGGCTATCAGAATATTTTTTGAATAGCATTTGCGCGACTCACTGGCTGCAGTAATTTTCTAGAGCATATTGTGAGATAGATCGTTATAGGTTACTGAATGAAACGAAACTTATCCCAAGTAACGAGTCAATAAGCATAAGAAAAACACTAGTCCGCGGGTACTAGTAACAGGGACTCCCCAATAAATGCTCGAAGGAATTCTAATACTCTTTTGGCAGTAGTAGGTCTCGAGGCCGGCGGTAATGTTCTGCAGAAACTGGTCGTGTGGGACAATGAGGACATTCTCAAGATACAGCTGGGGTGGTACTTTTTCTTATACAATTTTTGATACCTTTAGGCCGTTACTCCTTGCCACTCCGTCCTAGAGCATTTGGTGCTCCATGCCGCCATCTCCAGCAGTCGGCCAGGAGTACCTGTTTGAAGATCATAAAACATTGATCCAAACCAGTCACAATTCTTAGAAAAAAAATTACTTTATGAAGTCATCACTGCATTGATTCAATCTTTAATGCTTTATTTTGGACTAGCGCCAAATGAGAATCCGTCTGATGTTGCTAAAACTCACTCGTTTTCAGTATTTAAAATGTGGGTGATGCAAATCTAGCGTGACTCTACTGTAATTGAAAATGTGGTGGCCGTACATCTCTCGCAGTTCATCTATGAAGAAAGTTCTAATACCGTAATTACAGGTAAAACAAGAAATAAGTTCACGATGATCGATAATTCATACCTGGTCACATGACAGTGATGTAGGGGATAATAAGTGTAATGACACATTCCGATGCAGAGACATACAATACCTTAAAAGCTGCGCCAAAGATTAAATTGAGAGGCATGTAGATTATAATCTTTGTAATGTTCACATTGGATTCTCTTTTGTTTCATACTTCAAGAAGGAGCTAAGAGACACTTGCGATTGTTGCCTTGTGGAGGATGGCCGTGATTTTTGGAGTGTGCGGAAAGGCAGCCATATAGTTAGTAATTATGGTTTGTGCGACGAGCACAGCAAGTCTTATTGTGTTGTGAATAAAAAATAGTGAGAAGTATCTAAGTTTTACGAGAATTATTTAAAGTGACGTAGCATTGTATTTCCTTGGGTTCCACCGTCTTCGTGAAGTGAACCGATGCCGACTCAGGAAGATACGCACGGTCGACAAAGAGAAGAACACCGATGGCGACTAACGAATTAATACTGTGGCAGAAAGACGAATTTTACGTCTAAGGTCAGAACTCTGAATAAACCAACAATGACGTAGAATTCAAAAATGTAATTAATCGGAATGGTAAATTATATTACAGGCATATTTCACGCAGCACTGAATTTGTCCGCATTCAGGCTGGTCAATACAGTCCGTAAAAAAGCCCTTCAAAAATTCTAAAGTTACAGTTCCATGTCCGTAATTTTTTCTCTTTTCAAGAAAATCAATAAATTTAATTTTTTTATTTATTTCACCACATAAGGTGGACACAACAGCTATTTCATACACACACAAATTGGCAAAGGTTGTGGCAGGCTGATTCGAAATACGCTCCAAAAAAAAAAAGATAGTTGCCTGCAAAGAGAGAGAGAGAGAGAGAGACAGAGAGAGAGCTGTAGTTTGCTCTGCTGATGACACAGGAACTAGGTGGGGGTATTTAAACGACTACAGCGCTCTTTCGGAAAGTTTGTTTTGCCGGAAACGCAGGAACTAGCATGGGACATTAAAGCAAGTGCGGCGCTTTTTCGTTCCTCCATGGACTCTAAACTGCCCCAGCCTTCCAAACGCAATCTCTTGCGGTGCTTTTCATGAACTATTTCAGGAGGTATTAAAACTGATGCGGATTATCATATCTTGAATATGTCACAAATATTGCTTCAGAAGATGTGCCACAGGAGGTATTAAAACTGATGCGGATTATCATATCTTGAATATGTCACAAATATTGCTTCAGAAGATGTGCCGCAGGAAATATCAATTACATCGTTAATATAGGTGCTTAAACAGCTTGTTTCAAAGTCACACACACACGCACACACACACACACACACACACACACACACACACACACACACTTGAACTACTCGAAAAAAAAGTAACACTTCACTGTAGCCTGCGTGCATAAAAAACGGTGTTATGTTTTTGATGAGAAACTGCATTAATAATTCAAACCTATTATTATTGGCTCTGAGTACTATGGGCCTTAACATCTGAGGTCATCAGTCCCCTAGAACTTAGAACTATTTAAGCCCAACTAACCTAAGGACATCACACACATCCATGCCCGAGGCAGATTCGAACCTGAGACCGTAGCGGTCGTGCGGTTCCAGACTGAAGCGCCTAGAACCGCTCGGCCACACCGGCCATATTATTATTTGATTTCACCATTGGAAGAAGTGATACGTGAAATGATAGTTGGAATTTCAAATTTCGACATGAATTTATACCGTCACAGCTATGGACTTCCCGACCGCTACAGGTCTGCTAAGTGTATTCTCTTTTTTAAAAGTACTACAGAACTTCTAATTTGACTGGGTCGGACTGCTCCACCAGGACGAACATGGAAGGAGGACAGTGCCTACTGCATGTTTTTATAGTAACAACAACTAATACCTCTGCCATGTATTGAGAAGTACGATCCATTCACGAATAGATTTTCAGATCGTCGAAAGCACTTTGATATTCCTCGTACTCATCTTCCGGACGTCCACACGCAACGCATTATGCCGCAGTACGGCGCTTATGCTCGGAGACCGGAGAAAACTACCAACAGCACGCGCATCCCCTGGCAGCAGCCAAGGAACGTGTGTCAGGAAGAGGCCCGCCAGCCGTCGAAGTTCCTCCACAGGAGAGCCTGAGTGGTGGGAATTCGAATGCTACCCCATCGCCATCACCCGTCATATTGAATCTTCTGTAATTGCCACTGAGTATACCTGTAACAGATGCAGTCCCGAAGGCGGCTCAACGCAAACTGAGAATCAGCTTATTAATCACCCATCCAGGGGGAGGCGCGAGAGAAACTGTCATAAGCCACGGCAGACCGGAAGCTTTCCCGGACTCTCCGAACTTGTGCACAAAGGATGGGTCAGATCCAGCCCAGATCAAAGGCGTCTGCTGAGATACTGTTTCTGGCCCCGACCTGGTTGCTTGCTACTGCGCCGTCTCCTGAATCACAAGAATGTTGCGAACCAGGCACATATTTATCAGTGTAATTAAAAGTAAATATTACGATTGCTGTTGCAGTTTGACACAGAGCTATGTACTGGAAATGTCTCCTCTTGACAGCTGTGGTTCTGGAACAAATCAGATGTTCAGTTTCAAAATCAGTAGCACGCATCATTTTCAACACGAAATTTCTCTCATACCGTTATGGCTATCAATGTGTTTAATCTATACCTCTCTTACGAGTGGACAAAGCCATTTTCTTTGCACACGCTGGAACATAAGTTACTGTAACTGTTCTGTATCGAGTCTAAACACATTTTAAGTTCCTGTTGCTAAGCGCCGTACCTGTTTAACACTTGGAGCAGATGGAGGATCACTGCAAAACGGATCTGTTGTTGCAGCTGGCAAAATTGAGTTTGTTACAAAAAAACAATAGTCCATGCTAGAACATCACACAAAGATTGTGTTTGTTACATGTCCAAGAAATGCCGACTTAGTGATACACACCTGTTTAGATTCTATGACATGTGTATGCGGGAGCTCAATTTTCAAAAAGAAATGCCATGTTGTGTGGAAACGTCCTATGGGTTTGAAAGCAAAGAATGCCTTATTCCAAGCGTAGAATAGACTTCTGCTTGTTGCTTTCAGAGCACAATCTGTATGTAAATGAATAATCACTATGAATCCATCGTCATTCAGTTATTCAACTTCAAGAGTGTGCAGGATATTTGTGAATAAAGTAATGCCGTAATTCTAATAGTGAAATTGAGGACTGTTAATGAATATATTGTATGATTTATCTTCATGCTTTAATTATCGGTATTAAAGGGGAGTAGTGACGGCACAACTCTACTTACTCAAGAACAGAGCTGTACTCATTCATGAGAAAAAATATATATATATATTCTTGGGCTCTTACTTTCTTAATATGTTACGACAGCTAGCGTTGAGGATTGGGAATTTTTTATTAATTTTTTTGGTTCATTTGTAACAAGATCGAAACTGTATAATTGTAATATCTAATATTCATTATGTAATTCACTGAATAAGTTTTCGGCGCTTCAGCATGGCATTTTCGTTAAAGGTCCGTTCATGTATTTATCACCGTGTTTCTTTTCTCTGTGTTTTCACTAAATTCGGAATTCGTAATATGACAGCAACGGAAGACGACGGTGGATCGATCTGGACGACTTTTTGCTTAAAAGTACGAAACCTTTTGCCATGCCAAGTCACCCAACAATCTTATAATGACTAAAGACACAGAATAATGCATACATTGGTTATTAAGACAGTGTAAGACCTTAACTTTTCCCGGTGAATTGAATGTTCAAATAACTTACCCGGCACCAAACCCGTAACCCGTAACTTATTTGAACACTAACACTGTATTCTGAAATAAAAACACAGTTTAAAAGTACACTTACATTATGGGATTACTAGTGCCGTTTTGTTGCGACCCGTGAATAAAATAATGAAATAATTGTAGTATTAATGGCTGTGTGCCATATACGTCCGATATGTACAAGACCTAGAAAACAAAAGGTGATATTAGTATAATGATGTGACGATCAAAAATCTTCATTTGTTTCCAGCGGCTGCATACAATTTTTATACAGCCGTGGACTAAATCTATGGCTGAAATTATTTCTCTTTTACGTATAATTACGTTTTCTGCTAAGAAAACTTCAGCATGCAAATATGCCATTAAAAATTCGTTGGGAAAAGAGAATGTTACTGCTTACAAAGTGTTTGAGAGGGTGAAATCAAGAAATGTGTGTAATATGCTGTTGGATATTTACATTAAACTGATTGAGAGCCGTCGCCACGTGAACGATTTTGATTACTACATGTTCCCTACACAGCTAGTAGCCTTACTATGTGATATATATTGCATAGATTTTATGTGCTGCCTGACTTGTTTAAAAGGGATGAATTCATTCCAAAGTATGATCCCTGTTTAAAGTACTATGACTCCAATGCGGGATGCCAGATTGATGGACCACCATGAATTAAGATGTATTATATTGGCTCTATAGCGGAACAAAAACAATCATAAAAATAGTAATGTCAGTCCATAGCCAAGTAAACTGCTGTTACTTTTTTAAATGAAATATTGCTTTACTTCATGGTTTTTAAGATAATGAGCATAAACAGATCATATTTAGAGATGTGATATACACAAAATATACTGGTACAATTGAGACATTCTCAGCAGACATTGCATCACCGAAGTCTTTCGCGGATGTGAAGTGCACTAAAACACTGAGGAGTAAAAAGTGTTTAATACATTTCTACCATTAATTCACTGGGATTATCCTGTCATATGATATAAAGATATCCTGACGTCTGTTCGATTATTCGAGCATCATATATGTAAAGGGTAAGGAGAAGATCTCATGGATGCGTCGAGTAGTTTGGTGCTATTCAACATCTCTAATTCTACGGGTGTTTTGCTCTCCATCGGCTCAAGAGGAAGAAGAAGATGTGTGAAAACTGTGTTGCTGGGTCTACTTACGAAAATGTAAAATTTCTAAGAGAAATAAATGAGTTTTGTCTCATAATATGGGTGTACGATTTGTCTTCACCCTGTTCACCCTTTTACAGTGTTCAGTTTTGCATAGATATTATGTCCGTGGTTCTCCTAGATACAGTATCATATATCTTTGGAAGCGGACGCCGTCACGTGCCTCCTGCTCCCATCACCCTTTCAGACCGTATGTGCACAATTGTGTTGATACGTTTCTTGGCAGATTACAGCGACATGGTTAAAGTGCAACGGTGGAGACCTGGCCCACACAATAGTGCAAGTTTCAGAGGGTGTGCTACAGTCCATTTTAGTTAGTATTTCTTCAGAACTTGCGCTGTGTGGCATTTCGTTTCAAATTCTCTGACGACGGCGGTCTTGAGACGACCTCACGGAGTTATTATTAATTTGGTTATGTTCTACATGCTTTCACAGCACATAAAAATTTAGAAGCATAGTTGAATGATGAATGAACCCAATGCAGTGCATTAAGATTGTTTGTTCAACAGTGTTTCTGCATTAGAAGCTTCGATAATCCAAGTAATACAGTTGTGTGAGTTAGACCTTTACTCCATTTTTTTTGTACCCGATTTCAGTTGTTAAGGTTAATAGGCGTCCCTCTTTCTAGATACGCTGACATGCAGAAACTGAATACCTTCTTGACCAATCAGATGTGGAGGACATTAGCAGTGATGATGACATTGTTGGTGATTCCTGGAGCCCATTACCTACGAAGAAAATTGCTGAAAGTAGTAGTTCATCTGATAAATCTGATGACTCCGACTAGCAGCCCCTACTTCAGACCAGCAGGTAGAAAATATAAGTGAAAGACAAGAGCAAATGCAAAATGAGCAGGTACCACCTGAATCAAGCGACAGTGAGAAAACATTTCCTTCGCGAGGCCCTCCCATACCTGGTATTTTCCATGAATCTCCAATGACTAGTATGAAGTACTTTTCCTGACAAATTTTTTGAGCTTGCATCCACATATACAAACATGTATTATATATCTAAAGCAGGGCACGTTTGAGAGCTACGGTGCAGGAAGTAAGAAAAGTTTTCGGAGCACTCACTCTAATGATCAATAATGGGCAATAGTAAATACCGGCGTATGAAAATGTGTTGTCAACGTGGATTTCGCCTTCCATTAATAGCAGACAATATCACAAGGCATCGTTTCCTTTCTGAACGAAAGTCGTTACATGTTGTTGACACACATCGTTTTCCAGAAGATAACGTGAAGAATGTTGTCCGGTAAGTACAACCTGCAGTAGACTTCGTGGGGAATGCCTGTGTCAAATCGCCTCGCCCCACTGGAGGTCATTACCGATGAGCAGTTGATACCTTGTACAGGTCGTTGTTCCTTCAAGCAATATGTACCAATTAAACCACGCCTAAGAAGTTTAAGAACATTTGTTTTAGCAATGAGCAAAGGATTAGTCCTAGATTTTGAGATTTATCAGGGAAAATCAACACCTCTGCTCGAAAGGGCCTTGTATTGTGCTTCGACTGACATAAATACTAGAGAGATTTTCTTATATGTTCTTTGACAGATGTTTTACAACCATTTCGCTGTTGGAAGCCATGCGAGAAAAGGAATGTATGGAACAGGAACAATCGTGCGTGTGCGTAATAGAATTAGAGATGTGCATCTGACTGAGGAGAAAAAATTGAAAAGAGTGACATGGAAGAATTCTGTAGGGATGACAACAATGGTGTTGTCATTCAATGAAAAGACGTAAAAGTAGTGGCACTGGTGTCAAACTGTTTTGGATCAGTTACAGATGTACAATGGCGGAGAAAAAAGGAAAAAGTATGTCAATGTTCCATGTCCATCAGTTGTTACAAAGTATAAATACGAGCATGGGAGGAGTTGACATTTGCGATCAGATGATGGTGGCCTACAGAACATTTATAAAAACAAGGAAATGGACTCTGATGCTAGTAATTCATTTAAGAGACCTTGCTTGCGTCAATTCCTGAACAGAATACAAGGAAGTTTGTGAAGTTCCTCGAGTACCTGAGGAGGATAAATTAGATCTTTTTGGTTTCAGAACGGCTCTTGGAGAATCACTTTGGTGCACTACTAAACGAAGCCCTTCCACAGAAAACCTTAATAATGGTGCAGCGCAGGCTCCTGAGAGAAAGTACCGACCTGGTGACAAGCCTGTTTTTGGACAGAAGGCTCGATGAATACGCACACTGGCCCACAGTTGATTTGTCTAGTGCAAGGCGTTCTAGAAATGAAGGTTGTACAAAGCGAACAAGAACACGGTGTACTAAATGTAATTTGTATTTCTGTCTTTCAAAAAATTTAAACTTTTTTGTAACCTATCATACAGAGACGTAATAACTCTGTAGCATGTAAATATTAATTTACAATTTGTTCACTAGGAAGTGGGGGCTTTTTCTTGAAAGAAAATGATGTCCAAAATTTGAAAATGTACTTTGATTCTACAAATTCATTTCCAGTTTACGTTCTACAACTGCGGCGTTTCTTTGATGATGCACTTCTGCTGTATTTGACATTTGAGTTACTTATTTCTGACAAATTTATACAGATTAAGCCTAACAAGCACTTTCGTATGGGTCCAAAGTTTGGGGAAAAGATTGAAATATAAAAATTCTGTGGGATTTTCCTGTATTCGCTAAATTTTTTAAGCAAGGCATTCAAAATTCATTCAGCTTCTACAAATAGTTTCTCTCAGGTCTGAAAGGGATAAGCCAATTCGCGCTGCACGCTAGGTGTAACCCAATGCAACCATTCTATGTATTATGTTATCTATCATCCTAAACTTAGTCTCCTTGACGGCACTCATCTTCCGAAAAACTAATGTCATTGTGTCATGCACATCCTTTATACATATGCGCAATGCAATAAGGGATGTTTTTTTTAAATAACACAACAAAGATGTAAGGTAAAGAATTGTTTGTTTATTCAGTTCATCCAGATACAGTTCTTTTCTTCAGACAGATTTCTGTTCTTGAGATTACAATTCAGTTCTTGAGATACAATTCAGTTCTTGAGATATAGTTCAGTTCTTTAGATACATTTCAGTTCTTGAGGTACAATGTAGTTCTTGAGGTACAACTTGACTCTGTTATGTCAGTGCAGAGATACTTTTAACTTACATGCTACAGCAATAACCCTGTTTGAGAATATTTTATAGAATTTTTTCCCAGTAATACTGGATGAGAATGTTTACAGTTTTCCCAGGTATATAAATCTAGGCTAAAAACTAATGCAGAGATACTTTTATTTTTACTACTACAATTAAATTCTACATTCACAGTTCATTACTTTCACAATAATTCTGATGGAATGTGTTCACTTAGACACTAATTTCCAATAGCAAAGGTTTTACTGACTATGTACACTTAAAACTAGCCTGATTTGGTTGCCTAGCGTCAGGTGAAAACCTTAAAAACTATTCTATTGAGAAGACCCATATATATACCGTTTAATATATATTGTGTATGAATAAATAAATATACAAATACTTTTTTTGTTTATGCCTTTGTTTACTTTTTTAACTTTTTTTACATTTTTCACACACATGGTGTACTTATATATGTATTTACACACAAATGTATACATAGTTTCTTGTTTTTATGCTTTTTTGACACATGGAGCGGGTATGTACACGTGTACAAAGTACACATAAATTAATAAATATTTACATGACACACTCACGCACACAGTTAATTACAAAAATAAATGGTTCAAATGGCTCTGAGCACTATGGGATTTAACTTCTGAGGTCATCAGTCCCAGAGAACTTAGAACTTCTTAAACCTAACCAACCTAAGGACATCACACACATCCATGCCCCAGGCAGGATTCGAACCTGCGACCGTAGCGGTCGCGTGGTTCCAGACTGTAGCGCCTAGAACCGCTCGGCCACCCCGGCCGGCAGTTAATTACACTATGATAAAAGGCTCATACTGCTACTCTCTCTCTGTCCTCCTTCTCTTCCTCCCACTCAAGAGTTCCCCAACCCGTCTCTCGCTACAAGTGAGTAGAGTGAGTACGGAAGAGTTTCAATCCCGTCTAGACAGCGCAAATAGTCTTTGAGAGAGAGGGCTCTTGATGCCTTATGACCCACGCACTTAGCCTGCCTCTGGGTGGCACCTTCCAGTGTGCGATATGCATAAATTTTTGAGCGCAGACCTACAAACTCCACAATCGGCAGTCCATTTGCCGCACCTTTCATAAGGCTGATAAACTTATTCAAATGGCTCTAAGCGCTATGGGACTTAACATCTGAGGTCATCAGTCCCCTAGACTTAGAACTACTTAAACCTAACTAACACACATCCAAGCCCGAGGAAGGATTCGAACCAGCGACCGTAGCAGCAGCGCGGTACAAGACTGAAGCGCCTAGAACCGCTCGGCCACAGTGGCCGGCGATAAACTTCTTGTTCTGTGGTACAATATCATAAGGTTTATTGTCCACTTATGAGGACGTGTCGAATTTGTTACAGTGGTACCTCAATGCTTCATATTGGTCTCAGATCTTCACCCAATAGATGAAGCTATCTGTATCCATATAAAGCAATTTAGGCTCTGTGAAATGAGTTTCCGCAAACCCATAATGAAGATGGTACATGTGGAGTTTGGATAGGACTAATATGCATATACCGACATAAATAGGTTTCCCAAACTCTACTGCAATCCTAATCATCTCTGCAGCAACGAAGTTCTTACTGAATATAATAACCCCCTTAAAATTTGGACTGGAAATGCGTTTTCCCATTCGGTTCTAATCAGAATTTCATATCATTCCCCCAAAGTCTGAGAAACAGCTGGAGATTACAATAATGAATGATGTATCTCCCCTTATCCCCCAGCGTTGTCAACAGTTTTGGGTTGGAGCCTCCTCATGTAACCAGTTGCTCTGCACACAGCGGCAAATAGGTATGCGCATCGTGCAAGCTGACAGGCTACGCGAGTTCTGCCTCCACCCCATATACCCTCTATCAGAATCAGCCGCTATACCCACCATGATTTTTCCACAAAATTGCTTCTATTTGTCTTTGGGCACCCATCAAAACTCACTATTCTGCAGTGATTTTTATGGCGTCCCCGTATAAGTTATTTACATCCAGGTACATTATGTAACTCGAATCAAGGGATGCATTGAACCTGTAACCCAGTTGTAGGTTACTTTCCTTCGCATGCCTACAGACACATTGGCAAAGTCTCCCGAAGGAAGTCACCATCGGTCAATAAGTCGATGGTGCACTTCGTTTTCTGGAGCATTTCGTCCCAAGAAAACCCGAGTGCCATGTAATAAAAGGTGGGGTCCTGAGAATATGTGGCCATGCATTGATTCTTGAATTTTTCAGAAACGTCCGCAAGCAAGTGCACGTCTGTGTTTATGTAAAGATATGCATATTCTCTTAAAGTGGAGAAGTTAAATTCCCGGCAGACATTCATGGCACGCTCATACACTGCATCCGATACGGCATCGCCTGTAATGTTTGCTGGAGAATGCAGATACGTTGGGTAGCCCCTTCCTAATCACAAGTTGAAACTTTTTCTCGTCGTGAAATGTAACTTGTGTGATATGCATGTCCCCCCTACGTAGAGTCTCAACGTAGCGCGTCAAGGAAGCGGACCGTAATTCTTGGCGTCATTCGTGTGGAAAATAAAATTTGTTCCTTGACGCTCTCAGGTAGAACACTGCTCTTATTTTGCTCCCAACCGAAATCAGCCAAATGCTCAACAAGAAAGTGAGCATCATAGCCGCTTAAATTAAGGATGGAAACGGGTATGTGTCTTGGTAGCTGGTACTTCAAATTGCACGCACTGTGAGCTGCACCAGAGAACTTTCCCGTAGGATGACAGTGGTCCCTACGAGGAATTTCGACTTTTCTATCTAACGGCAGCCCACAAATACGGCAGTATACCGCTTAATTGTACAACTCTTCATTCTCCATCGATTTAGTCATGCGAACGTTGTAGCTGTAAGGCTTATCAACTTCCCATGGACGTTGAGTAGCAAATCGCAGGATTATCAAAGACACAAGATTTGTAGCGGTTAAGACACGAATCATAGGATGATACAATTTGATGCACTGCCGCATGTTGTATGTGTTTTCCTGTATAGGTGGTATGTGGAGCCGTAGGGTCAACTTCATAGCGGGTCACAGGAGTGAAGAGGCATTCAAAGTCGGCGTACATTACAATCGAGCATTGCTCCTGATGGTTAGCAGTTTTAATCTTTGTGGATTTGTTTTCCTCAGTAGGCATAACAACATGTACCAGGTCCTTGCAAGCGCAGTCTACTACATGCGCTGCTAATAACTTGTCTCAGGAAAAGGCACTGAGACAGCTTTTTACACTTGTGCTTACTCAATTGAGAGAACAGAATTCAGGACATGTCTTTGATACAAACATAATGATAACTGCCTTTCTCCTTGTTTTTATCCATTAGCAAATTCTGAGAAAATGAGGGGGCCTGCTCATCTAGCTTGCTTTTCTTCTCCAGGCCATAAACGTGAACCGATATTCCAGTAGTATGGGCCTCAAATTTAGGTATGCCACGGATCTTGACAGAAAACTCGTTACCATCAAGTTATACCCTCCAGTGATCATATCTTTAGGTACACCGTATTTACCTGTACCCTCAGTATGATCTCAGTAATTGTAATTTATCTCGCAACTCAGGACTTACCATGCAAAACAAGTTGGATCCTTTATATTTGCGACATAAATGTATTTCCTCTTATTAGCTACACCTTTATGGATCTCAGTATAGCTGTTCTCTCTATTTACTGTATTACAGACATGTGTATGGATGTCCAGGTGTAGTATTCAGCTCAGTGTTGTAGCTGAACCCCTAAGTTCCATTTTGGAAAATGTGGATTCAAGAAACCAATAAGTGGTTGACGTACTCCGTGTTATCATGCTATCTTTCCCCTCAAAGATAAGGAAGACTTGTCTCTTCAATATCAGTGGAAACTGGGGGGGGGGGGGGGGGAGGTGGGGGAGCAGTGGGTGCGACAGTTCGATGTACAGCACTGTGCACCAGTGTACCACATTGAATGGTGGGATATGCGGATCATTGACTACATTGAGGAAATGTGTTTCCACGACAAGAAGGCATGCTCTTAGAAATCCGAAATGGTCGTGGTACTGTCCTGCCGGAATCCCGGTCCTTGTGAATGAAATTCGCTCCTCAAAGGCATCTGCAGTCATAGAGTATCCTCCCTGAGGTATGGTGTCACTGACCTGATGTCTTCCACTAAAAGGGGAGGTAATTTCCGAGAGGATCGTTGCTATTACTAGTACTATAACTACAACTAGGTGGCGAAGCTGTTTACGGTGATGTGTTGATTGGTATGTGCCATACGTCGCGAGATCGGAGAGGATGAGGTGATGAAAGAGAGGAGGAAGAAATGCTGTGGAGTCGGACCAGTGCGAGCATCCTGCTGCAGCAGGCCTGACCTGCTTGCCAGAGGGAGGGTGGCCCACCGACGCCAGTGAGGAGCTGGTGTGGAGGCGGCGCAGGGGGCGGCAGCGGCGGCTTTCCGTATTGCGACTAGAAAAGCCCTCGTTCACGAAGCGTGGCGCACAAGACCCCAACTCGATGTTATAGGCATCGCCAGCCCCCGTACACAAGCCATGGCTTCTTGTGGAAACTGTCCCGCAGACGCGTTCGCTGTAGGAGAGAGAAAGATTAACAAACACAATTAAGTACAAGTTCTAAATATCGCTTGCTACTGCTGCTGCAAGGAATGAAAGAACACTGATTGTGAGCAAAGTGAGTATGCATTACCTGCTTCACTCTGGCTCCTTGGCATCTCCCTCATCTCCTCTTGACGATGAAGTCTCTTTCAATCTCCTCCACCCACTGTTGGCATTTCGTTCTTGTCTGAACCACTATGGATTCTGTGATACAGCTCCCCTATATTACTCGCTACATAATGATCTAATAATAGAAACATATTGTATACATGCAAAAAGTATGGGAAACAAACTAATTTTTTTTAATGTACACTTACATGAGATCTACGATTCCTGTTGCATATCTCCTGCACATACCCCTCCCTTTCCCCTTTATTTGTCTGCCAGGAAATCATCTACAACAAGGACTATGCACCATATTACATATACGATGAAATTTGAGTACGTATACACAGTACTAAGGAGATAAAAATGAAAATTAATGGATATTTATACTGAAACTATGCGAAATTCTTAGTGAAAAGGAAAGAAGTAACGTTTTATCGATTTTGATTCTCGAAATCATCTACAACAACGGCAATATATTATGTAAACGATGATATTTTTCGAAAGAAACTATGTGTACGCGACAAATACTGCAAAAATACGAAATTCTTGGTGAATAGTAACTTTTATCGATTTTGGTCCCTCGTTATCATCTACAACCATTGCATACTAGTTGGTCACGACGTATTTCATATTCGATGATAAGTACATATACTACTTACGATGATATTGCTGCTGCTGCTGCTGCTGCAGTTCCTACCGCTGCTGCTGCTGCTGCTGCTGCTGCTTCCACTCCTGTTGTTGCTGCTGGTGCAGCTGCAGCCTCTGCTGTTGTTGCCACTGCTGTTACTGTGCTGCAGCTGTTGGCTCTAGGCCTCTTCTATTACCCGCTGCATATATATTCTGAAACAATAAGACAGGCACTCAATATGAAATTGTTAGTGAAAAAGAAGTTAGTTATCGATTATGATCCCTCGAAATCATCTACAGACTCGCTGGTCACGTCAGTACTACGGCAGCAGCTGCTGCCACTGTCTCTGCTGTTGCACCACAGCATTCATTTCGTTCACGATTTGGTGTTGGTGGATATTCACTGAAAAATAAGTAGAAATGCATTCAGTACAACGAAATTCTTAGTGTAAGAGAAAAGTTACAGTTACGGATTTGAGTCTGTACTTACCACGTAATTCTCCAGCCTGTTCTAACGGTCTCTGTCGCCTGCCGCCACTGCTACTACCGATGGTTCTTGATGCCGCTGAACGCTTCGTGTTACGTGAACCAAACTAGCGACTGACACACGCTAGCGACAACTAGACAATCCCTCTCACACTATGATGGTTGACGACAGAACGATGGCGACTGGGTGTGCAGGGGTCTTTACATCCGCCGCCCAATCCAACCACCACTTCCCACGGGGAGCCAATAGGAACGCAGCATCGTCCCACCTGCAGATGAATGCCGGTGCAATTGTTCTGGACAGGTCGGCGCGCATTTCGCGATAACTATATGTTCAGCTTTTTATGTATTTAGAGTTGCCATAATTTCTGTCTGATAAACCTGGAGATTTCTCTCGAACTGATTAAAAATCGTCGTACTTTGGGAAGGGGAAATCGGGACTATGTGGGCTTCTTCTCTAAAGCTTAAAAAGTGAAAGTTTGGAGCAACTGCCGATTTCAGTTGTGAACAGCTGCAGCTATACCAAAAATAACGGAACTTTGAAAGATCACTGTGTATTTAGTTGGTAATGTTTTTTTTTTTTTTAAGTATGCCCCCTGCATACATCCAGCACATACCCCTCCCTGTCACCTTTATTTGTCTGCCAGGAAATCATCTACAGCAAGGACTATGCACTATATTACATATACGATGAAATTTGAGTACGTATACACAGTACTATGGAGATGAAAATGAAAATTAGTGAATATTTATACTGAAACAATGCGAAATTCTTAGTGAAAAGGAAAGAAGTAACGTTTTATCGAATTGGATCCTCGAAATCATCTACAACGGCGGCAATATGTTATGTAAACGATGAAATCTTTGGAAAGAAACTATTTGTAAGTGACAAATACTGCAACAATATGAAATTCGTGGTGAAAAGTAACATTTATCGATTTTGGTTCCTCGAAATCGTCTACAACTGTTTCATATTCGTTTGTCACGACGTATTTCATATTCAATGATAAGTACATATACTACTTACGTTGATATTGCTGATGCTGCAGTTCCTACGACTGCTGCTGCTGCAGCTGCTGCCACTCCTGTTGTTGTTGCTGCTGGTGCAGCTGCAGCCTCTGCTGTTGGTCCACTGTTGTTACTGCTGCAGCTCTTGGCTCATGGCCTCTTCTATTACTCGCTGCATATATATACTGAAACAATAAAACAGGCATTCAATACGAAATTATTAGTGAAAAAAAGTTACAGTTATCGATTATGATCCCTCGAAGTCATCTACAGACTCGCTGGTCACATCAGTACTAAAAAGTTGGAATATATACTTACAACGCTGTCGATGGGGCTGCAGCTGCGGTCCATCGTCTGGCAACGCGCACTAGAGTCATATTGCTTAAAGCAGGGGTCATGCTATGGAATGAGTTCATCCCTTTCAAATACGTCAGGTAGCAAATGAAATCTGTGCGACATGTATCACATAGTAAAGGTTCAAGTTGTCTATGGAAAATCTAGTAATCAAAAGCTTTCAGGTGGCGACGACTCTTAATCAGTGTCATAGAAATATCCAACAGCATATGACACACATTTCGTGATTTCACCCGCTCAAACACGTTATAAGCAGTGACATTCCTCTATTCCCAGCGAAGCTGTAGTCTTCAATGCTAATTTTCGTAACATATTGAGGAAGTAAGAGCTCTAGAATTTTTTTTTTTCTAATGTGTAGGTACAACTCTGTTCTTGAAGAAGGAGAGTTGTGCAGTTACTATCCCCCTTTAATAGCGATAATAGAATTAAAGCATGCACACACATGAAGTTGAATAGTTTTTATTTAGTTATATAGAGATGGTGCGTTGAAAGGGACAAACAGAAGTCTTTTGTCCGTTTGGAGTAAAGCATTCTTCGCATTCAAGCCTATTGAAGTTTCCCACATATCACGGTATTCCTTTTTAAAAATGCAGTTCCTTCCCGCACATGTTATAGGACCTAACCAGGTATCTATCATTAAGTCGCCGTTTCTCGCTCAAATAACGAACAAAATCTTTGTGTGAAGCTCTAACAGCCAGCAGCTGTGGCCGAACTGTTCTAGGCGCCTCAGTCCGGAACCGCGCTCCTACTACCGTCGCAGGTTCGAATCGTGCCTCGGGCATGGATGTGTGTGATGTTCTTATGTTAGTTGGGTTCAAGTAGTTCTAAGTCTATGGGACTGATGACCTCAGATGTTAAGTCCCACAGTGCTTAGAGGCATTTCAACCATTTTTTTGCTCTAGAAGGCTCTTTTGTTTTTTCGTAAGAAACTCAATTTCGCCTGCTTAAACAACAGATCCGTCTCACAGTGATCCTCCTCCTGCTCCAAAGTGTTAAACAGGTACGGCGCTCAACAAGAGGAACTTAAAATGTGCCAAGTCTCGATACAGTACAGTTTTCCAGTTTCTCCATCCATCTGCTTGGCACCTGAAAATTAGCTCCGAATAGATATACTCTAGTATATATTGCACTCGCAATGGTTTCTTAGTCAGGGGAAATTTGGGAAATTTGTATGATCTGGATGGTAGGTAAGACTACGGTAGCTATGTATCGAGTGCACTGTCACAAACTCGGCGAGCTAGGTATATATAAGTCGCCACTGTTTGTTGGCTGGATTTACAATTACCAAAAACACGAAAAGGTTTCGTGGAATTGGTGAAACCGGTAAAATAAAAAAAGACTCTAGGGTTTCTTTAAACTGTTATTACATCTTTTATTCATCGACAAATGTGTGATGGCGGGAAGGCTTTTTTGCTACTGGGCAGTGCGAAAACGACACCCAGCTGGGGCGAGTGTGGATGTATCATAATTTTGTTATTCATCTATAAGTGATAGAAATGTTATGGTACTTGAGCATTAAGGTATTGTGGCTTGTGTTGCGGCATACAACCTGACATTTGTGGGATTTAATCAGACTACTATTCATGTAGAAAAGAAATACATATATCTAGCCGTCAGGAGAGGGTAGATTTGACGTGGGGAATTCTGATTTCAACTCATTGAGCTAAGGGGTGATAGATTCGTTTCGTAAACAGCTGCACAATATAGTAATGCGAGGGTTCAATTGGTTGGTTGGTTGTTTTGGGGAAGGAGACCAGACAGCGAGGTCATCGGTCTAATCGGATTAGAGAAGGATGGGGAAGGAAGTCGGCCGTGCCCTTTCAAAGGAACCATCCCGGCATTTGCCTGGAGCGATTTACGGAAATCACGGAAAACCTAAATCAGGATGGCCGGACGTGGTATTGAACCGTCGACCTCCCGAATGCGAGTCCAGTGTCTAACCACTGCGCCACCTCGCTCGGTGAGGGTTCAATTGGTGCTGCTATAGTGTACAGATTGAACGGACAATACGGCTGTAACTAAGTGGATACATAGAACGTCCTCTCATCGGCTCTCCGAAGCAGATCATAATGTTTTCTTTGTTACTATACCGACTGTGATGTTGATTGCAGTACATCAACAAGTACCAGTGAAGTCTTTGCAATCCTTTCGTCCACGGAAGCACTGTTAACTATAACGTAGTGCTGGACGCCCGTGGTTTCAAACGCTTCTTTGAGGGGGTCTTGGCAGGATATAGTAAATTCCGGCTGACAAGAAGGCTTGAACGCCAAACAATTTCGTAAAGCTAAGGAGAACTGAGATATCTAGGTAGTGTGAGTGTGGGAATAGCATAGTTTTTTCGGGTGCTGTACATGTGTAAACGATAACTGCGCTGCGCTGCTTGTCTGAAATGTGCGTATGTTGCCGTGTAAAGCTTATATTCTATAATGTGCAAAGAAAATGTCTTTGTGCGGTTGTAAAGGAGGTACAGTTTCGTCACATCGATACCCGTAAGGATATGAGAGAGATTTTAAGAAGAAAATTATGTGCGCTATAGATATAGAAATGTCAGTGTGAGATTTGTTCCAGAACCACAGCTGTCAAGAGGAGACATTTCCAGTACATCTCTCCGTATCAGACTACAACAGCAACCGTAATATTTAATTGTAGCTACACTGATAAATATGTGCCTGGTTCCCAATATTCTTGTGAGTCTGGAGATGGCCGTAGTAAGCACAGCAGCAAGCAGATAGGTCGGTGCCAGGTACAGTAACTCAGCGGATGCCTTTGTTCCGGGTAAGGGCTGGCCCAACCTTTGTACACCAGTCTGGAGAGTGCTAGAAAGCTTCAGTTCCGCCGCAGCTCGGTATGGCTCCCCTGCATGGGTGATTAGTGAACTAATACCGAGTTTCATTGAGCGGCCTTCAGGACTGCGTGTGTACCAAGTATATTCAGCGGAAATTTGAGAAGATTCAATATGACGAGTGTTGGCCCTGGGATGGGATTCGAATTCCCACCGCGGCTGGCGGGCCTCTCCCTTGCTGACATGCGCTTCAATGGCTGTCGCCATGGGCTACGTGTTTGGTGGTAGTTTTTTCCGGTCTCCGAGCATAAGTGCCGTAATGCGGCACAGTGCGCTGCGTGTGGACGTCCGGAACGTGAGTACGTGGGATGTAACAGTGTTTTCAACGATCTCAGGTAACTAGCTGTGAACGGATAGTACTTTTCAATATACCGCACTGGTATTTGTTGTTGTTACTATAACATCACGCGGTAGCCCTTTCCTCCTTCCTTCTTCGTCCTGGTATAGCTGTTAGAAACAGACAATTCAGGAATTGTATAGTACTTTTAAAAAAGAAAATACACTTAGCAGACCTGTTGCGGTCCGAAACTCCACAACTGTTGAAATTCCAAGTATCATTTGATACATCACCCCTTCCAGTCATGTCATCAAATAATAGTAGGTTTCGATTATTTAACCAAATTTCTCGTCAAGAACATAACACACTTTTTTATGCTCGCAAACTGCTCTGCAGTGTCCATCTTTTTTTATTTCGGTTAGTTTTAAACTATGTGTGTTTGTGTGTGTGTGTGTGTGTGTGTGTGTGTGTGTGTGTGTGTGTGTCTGTGTGTGTGTGTGTGTGCATGTGTGTGTGTGTGTGTGTGTGTCTGAAGCAAATCGTTTAAACATCTGTATTAACGAGTTAATTAATATTTGCCGTGGCACATCTTCTGAAGTAACATTGTGTGACACCTTTAAGATATGACATTCCGCACCAGATTTAATAACTCATGAAGGATACTACAGGAATGTGCGCAAGGAAGGCTGAGGAAATTTAGAGTCCATGACGGAATGGAAAAGCGTTGTACATGTTTAAACACCCCATACTAGCTGCTGTGTCATAGCCAAAGCAAACTACAGCTCTTTCTCTCTCTCTCTTTCTATGCAACTATCATCTTTTTTCTTTTTCAAGTGTATTTCGAGTCAGCCTGCTAAGAGTTTTGTCAATTTGCATCTGTGTAAAATACCTACCACGTCCACTACATCACTATCATGTGGCAGGAAGCAAATTATTTATTAACTTAGCAGTATTTCTGGATTGATTCCCAGTCAGGTATTTGCTATGGACGGAAGGTGTGTCTCACGTGCGCTGTTTTCCGACAGGTTTGTTGATGTATACAGACCACTTGAGATGGCAGAGGATGCCGACACGAAGTGAGCTCTTGTTCCTGGATATTAGCTTGCTGCTACTTGCAGCAGCCGGCACGGAGACCAGCGGCTCCCAGTCCCACGGTGCACCCCGTCTCTGGGTAGCCTGTGAGGGTGGTGGGACGGGAGAAAGTTTTTCATATCTGTGACAGTGTAATTACATGTTTCCTCACGCAATCGGAATGAGAAAGCAACACTATTTTTGAATATTCCGCACACTGCAGTCGATTTCTTGAGAAATTCTTTAAATGAAATATGTTCCATACACTGTTTTGTATCATGTAAATTGTTCAAATAAACAATATCCACACATTGTCAAAAAATTTTAAACAACGTTCCGTGGACTGCAATCGGTATCAATATTTTCGGCAAGGAGAGGCAAGGAAAACTGAAGGATATTGATTTAATTAATTAGCCAATCAAAGTAATGCAGTGGCCGGGGGCAGGCTATTCAGATAACCTGAAGCTGCTCATGAACACCGAAAGTGGCACAAGTCAGCTATTTCCCACCATTTTTTCAATCAGTTTTATTAATTAGTCAGTTAATTTGATATCTGAAGCGGTGCTGAGTTTCTGAGAGAGGGGAGGGGGAGGAAGGAGGAATGGGGATAAACCGAACAGTAGGTTAAGGATTATTTATCCCCAGGTTGTCATAATTCTCTCAGCAATACAGTATGTTAAGTAACAGTCAATCGCTGGCCGGTGTGTCCGAGCAGTTCTAGGCGCTTCAGTCTGGAACCGCGCGACCGCTACGGTCGCAGGTTCGAATCCTGGCTCGGGCATGGATGTGTGGGATGTCTTTATGTTAGTTAGGTTTAAGTAGTTCTAAGTTCTAGGGGACTGATGACCTCAGATGTTAAGTCCCAAAGTGCTCAGAGCCATTTGAACCATTTTTTTTCTTTCGGACATGCCAAAAATTTTTGAGAGGTTTTTAAAGATACTGAAGAAGGTAGAACGTACTTGCTGTTACTCCGCTTTTCAGTCAGTCTCTGTTAATAAACAAAAGCAGATTTGCAATTTTTGTGTTCCGACAGGAGCATTTTTCCACTGGTTATTACACATAGATTGTGTAAAACCGTTTCATTTTTTTCCGTTATAAAACATGCATGGCCAGCGGACACTGCAATACTGTTCTTCCCCTATGTATGTATGTATGTACGAATTATGGAGTAACTGTCACTGTTCTTAACCAAAACTCGAATAGATATCTCTTTATTGTCTACGGTCTTACGAGAATAAGTCAGAACTTAAGATGTTTACTTTGAACTAAAATGTGTCGGAGTCTCAGTTCTTCACTCATAAACGGAAATAAACCGAAGTTCTTACATACACACACACACACACACACACACACACACACACACGCGCGCGCGCGCGCGCGCGCGCGCGCGCGCAAACCACCATACCTATACAGACAAAATTATGTACAGTATTTAAGTAAAAATTGACTTCATCTCGACTCATGAGAAGCGCTGAATGTTAATGTCGTGAGTGCAGTCTATTGTAACCTTATTGAATAATGTTAAGAAACCGAAAATGTATTGTGAAATAGCTACTACAATTTTTCTGTTGCTGTGTACGTAACCATATATGCCAAGTAAGGTCTTTCATTATGTTATAATAGGAAATGAGAAGATAAGAATTGGTTTAATATTCCTCTTTCATGAAGACCCGGGTTAACTAACTCCTGGAGTTGTACAGGAGTGCAAAGCATTTGCCTTTTCTCCGCACTGCAACCAAGTGAAAGCACCGAGTTTTATTAAAATAGTTCTGATGCACTTCGCTGTTATTGTGTTGAAATATTATCAACAGCATGTTAGCTGTATAAAAACACGCACACACAGACACGGCTTTTTGTTGTTGTGAAACTGGCGCCCAAACATGTAGGTCATTCCTCTTACCTCAGATGTAACTTCTGTGGCAAATTATGACCCATGATCTGTGATATTCTTCTGGACCGAAGGAAGCTGCCAGTGTGGGTATGCATCGTCAATTAAAGGGTTACATAAAAATATTATCTTTCAAAAATATTACCTCAAAACAATTTCATGACATAACAGCACAGTCTAACACATCCAGTAGCGATGTTCCTGCTCATTTTTGTTATACACTACGACAGGAGCGCTCCAAGCGGACGGAGAGCCGCACTTCCGAATACGGTATCGGATGATTTGTGACATAGTTCTTACAATAGGGAACTTATTTACTTTCAGAAAAATCGGCACAAACTAAAAAATGACACTACATTTGACTTTCCTTAGTCTCGTAAGGATCCTCCTAGATACGAAACGGTAGATTACAGGGCACTTTATTTACTGTTCTCTTGTAACATACAGATGTTTACCGAAGAATGTCGTTTTGTTTTAAGAAGAAACAGAAACTGGTTATGAGCGGAAGACCTGACCTTTTGCAGAAAAACGATTTATATCTTGTCAACAACGTACAGGTCTGTGAATCACACTTCTAATCAAACCATTCAATGTGTAGTGTTGAAAACCTATTCAAAATGCCACATCTACATTATTTAATGTACCAAATAATCCACCACATTTGTAGCTGAACGGAAAACCAGACGTGATGAAATGTGAAAAACAATAAAACTCCTTCCCAACGAAGAAGAAACCGGTTCCTTATTATTGTTGCAATGCATGAGCCACAAACAGCAAGACTCTTCACCAAATTCGCTTTTGAAGCAGAGGTATTTACATTTACAAAAATATACATGTATTAGAAAGTCAAGTGAACTGTAAGAATGTGCGAAACATCAGGCTTTCTACAAAGTTTTTACATGTCAAGGAACGTGCCTGTCGTAATAAGAACAGACAGTAAAAGATATATGTACTTATCAAGCATGAATTTTTGTGGAGTTGGCTACAGTTACACACATACTCGAAAGTATTTCTTTATTAGTAAGTTGTAGTTTATGGCGCTGAATCAGCAAGATTCGGCTCTTTTTACTTTTATTTTACTGTTATCCATATCTCTTAATAATTTACAAATCTTGGAACACAGAAATATAATAACTATCTCGTTAACGAAGTTTAAAAATAATTGAAAACAAACATTAATTTTACGACTGGCTTCCTCGAATCTAGGGCGTTTGTGTCGTTCCAACTGTAAGACAGTAACGATTTTCACAACAGAAGTGTCGCGATTGTATATGCGTCAGACTGTGATAACAGTACGCAATAACTTCTGATAAGGCGCCCAGGTTGGGATTCTCAGGTTTATTTTATAAACACACACTGATGTCTGACTTCAACATTGAACGCTCATGCAATAGTTTATTAACGTCCCGTTGAGTCAGTTATCGTATATTTCGGTTTTAAAATGATAAGAAGTGTGGAAAACTTTAAAGAACGATGTAAGATAAATGTTTCTGCAAAAAAAAAGCCAGAAGAAAGCTGAAATAAAATGAGGTGTACTATGCGCTGTTTTATTTTTGCAATAATTACAGGGAGACAATTATTGAACTATCCGAAAAAATCAAAATTAGTTATAAACTAATTCAACATGTAAACGTAGTTACAGGTATTCGGATTTAGGTTATGACATGATCAGTATGCGTGCCATCAATGGCGATAATGTGGCGTAGTCGAACAGCGAAATTCAGCATAACCCGCTGAAGTGTGGGAACATCGATGCTATCGATGACCTCCTGAATTGTTGTTTTCCGCTCAGCAACGGTTTTGTGGTTACTGCTGTACACTCTGTCTTTAACACAGCGGCACAAGAAATAGTCGCATGCGTTCATATCCAGAAAATATGGTGTTCAAGTCCATGCTGGTGGCCTCTGGGTACCCCAGACCCAGAATACAGTCCCCGAAGTGTTCCTCGAGGGCATCAAAACTCTCCTACTTCGATGAAGTCGGGCTCCATCTTGCATCAACCACATCTTTTCGAAATCAGGGTCACTTAGGAGAATGAGGATGAAATCCTCTCCCAAGACCATCACGTAACGTTCGGTAGTCATGGTTTCATCAAGAATATTGCACCAATTATTCCATACTGGACATTGCACTCCGCACAGTCACCTGTTGAGTGTGTAGAGACTTATCGATCCCGAAATGCGGATTCTCAGTCCTCCAAATGCGCCAATATTGCTTATTGACGAACCCATTCAAATGAAAGTGGGTTTCGTCGCTAAACCAAACGATTCAGCTCATACTAATTCCCGTCATACCCCGCGACCAATCGTGCAGTTTGAAGGTCCTAACGCAACCGTTCTGAAGTTATGTACATTTTATTTCATATATTTCAATAATTGTCACCATGTATATTGTGTAACAATTTAGAATTAATTGATTTTTATTTTCCTAGTTTTTAAACAGCTGAACATTACAGCTTGAGACCTTAGCAACTACTGCACTGAACGGAAGTTCGCTTTTTCTCTCCTCTATTCAGTTGCTGGCGCATTATCTATTACTACCGTGAAGCCCATGGCTTCTGATTCATCCCGCATAAACCAAAGTCTGCTTTGTTCAGAACTGCTCTCTTCATTATTGTGAAGCTGAGACAGTTTGCTGGCGTCACCTACACTGCAACAGCTTTTGCATTCACGTTCTGAACTTCTTATATTTCGTATTTATGTTTTCGTTCTTGTGTTTGTGTGTGTGTGTGTGTGTGTGTGTGTGTGTGTGTGTGTGTTCCCACGAGCCTAGGTCGCACACCAACAGCTTTAGTTCGCTATGTTGTGCTTCGTAATTTTCATGGAATACTAAAACGTCTATTGCAATAATTTTCCTTTAATGAATATGGCTTTTAATTCTTTCCCATAGCCAAGAAAGAGAAAGCAACAAAAAAGCTAACTGATTGTGAAAACATTCATATTTTCAAAACCGATTTAAATCGCTCATTTGCCAGCTGAATGGTATTAAAACTAAAACGAAGCCAGAGTTAGCTCTGAACAAGTAGCTTTGACAATTCTGGTGACAATGATTGATCTTCACAGCAAATAATTTTAACACAGTTCCAAATCCGTTTTCATAGTACAGCAGACCACACAACAGCCGCATGTTGTTTTCCAGTTCGCTCCGTATCTCCGGCTAAACAAATAGTTAAGTTAAATTCGTTTGACAAAAAGCTGCACAATGCTTGTTCTTCAGATGTCTTGATTTCCTCCTACTGGATTGTCTTATGCGTCGCTTCTCTTCATAAATCTCCTGCGTCCGTAAATATAGTTCTTCGCCTTCGCTCTTCCGTATTCTTCCTTGTCAGGCCTTCTTCTCCGTGGAGAACTTCAACGTCAAGACGTTTCGTTGTAAAATCATTCCGCTGGACAGCAAACTTGCAAAACTGCTTCCCACTCTCACAATACTTCAACTCTACTCTCCCCAATTTGCTCTCGCAACATTAACGCAAAGAAACAACTACCGTTCCACACAAGTACAACTATATATTCCGCTGACAAACGACCATTTTCTCTTTGTCCATCTTTGCACTTGAGGCAACTGTCGTGAACTATCTCTTACTCCTCGATAAAATTATAGAGGTAAATTTTTACGTATCGGGCCATAGCGCTTAATATTTACAGTTAGTATTACGTAGAACTTACCTCTGCATTTACAGGAAGCGTATCAAAACACATATATGTAAATGACATTGGACTCGTTCATATTAACGCTGCGATTCGGAATAAATGTATATTTTGGGTGGTTATAATTAAACTTTCCATGTAAGTGTTTTAACCAATAACGTCAACACATTATGACACGGAAGCTAATTACCGTACGAGTACCAAACTTAGTAGCATTAATGTTCCGAGTATAGGGTGCATGATTTCCATGAGTCATAGCGTCACCGTCCAGTTCCAACTATGGCCACCAGGTGTCGTGATCAGTCACCGTGATTCATAGTGTCACACACCTGACCAGTCGCAATGCACTTGTTGACGTGTCAGCATGAGCTTGGACAAAGGAACAAGGCTCTATTGGTGAAGTTCTATTATCAACTTAGAGAAAGCATTACGGAAGGATCCTCTTTCTCCACCTGCTGTGCGGAGTATGATGAAGAAGCTTGAATCAAGTGGAGAACTGGGCGTCGCTCCGGGAAGAGGCCGACGACAGGTTGCACCACAGGTAGTTGATGAAATCGCTGTTGTTGTTGCAGACAACGCTGCGGGCCATTCCCGATCGTCAGGTAGTGCGAGTGCTGCGTCACGACTGTTGAACATCCCGTGGTCTACTGTACCGGTGGTGCTTCGAATCATTCTCAAATGGTATCCGTACAAGATCCATTTCGTACAGCTAATTGCATCACAGGACGCACAACGACGAGTTGACTATGCTCTCCACTTTCTCGCAAAGACTGAAGTTGACGAGGGCTAGCCCTGGACCTTCCTGTGAACAATCGAGCTCATCTTTCTCTGATGGGTGAGGTAAACACACAGAATTGCTGGCTGTGTGGATCTTCACTTCCAGTCACTGTGCATGAAGTTCCTCTGTATGGTGAACGTATCACCGTATGATGTGGCTTCACGGCTACGTTCATCATTGGCCCATTCTTTTTTGAACAGGTTAGCGCTCAAGGACCAAAGACGTGCAGTGTGACTGCCCAGCGTTATTGCCATATGCTTGGCCAGCTTGTCATACCCGCCCTACAGGAGAGAGACGCATTGAACTCAACAGTTTTCATGCAAGATGGGGACCTACAGCACATAGCTCGTGAAGTTCACCTGCTTCTCCGAAACATTTTCGGGAACGATCGAACTATCAGCCGATCGTTTCCAAATGTTCAGCCGGCACGATCACCTGATCTCACTCCCTGTCATTTTTGGTTGTGCGGCTATCAGGGGAACATTCACACATGTGCTGATCTGAAGCGTAGCATGACAAGAGAGGTAGCCAGCATACCTATGGACATGCTTCGTTCTTCTGTGCAGAATGCAATCCTGCACTTTCAAACACTTCTGGACACTCATGAGCGCCATATTGAGCCCCTACAGTAGTAGCATTGGTAGCGGTATGTAATGGTGTGACCTACCGTAGCAGCGCAATAAAAATGTTTCAACTGGATTGATCCTGCATTATTTCTGTTCCCCACATCCTTGACATTAATGTTATCAAGTTTGGTCCTCCTGTTGTAATTAGTTCCCATGTAATGACCTGTTAAATAGGGAAAGTTTAATTATAACCACCCGGTATACAGAGGTGTTCAAAAGAAAAGGTAAGAAGCAACGGTGTTGGTGTGGCTGACATCTCTATTCAAAAGTAATCTCCAGAGGACTGTGCTCAATTATCCCACAATTTCACTAGTGGAAGGATTCCCGTTCCCAGAATTCCAGTAGCTGTGATAGAAGCCAGCAGTCGTCCGCTGTATCCTTCAGTTCGTCGTCCGAGTTGAATTGCTACCATCTGAGACACTTTTTTAGCGGACCAGACAGGTGGAAGTCGTAGGGCGACATGTCTGGACTGTTGGACGGATGTTCAAGTTGCTCCCACTGCAACTTTGCCGCCGCGACGCTTCGTGCGGCCTTGGGTGGACGCACATTATTGTGGAGTACGATAACTCTCTCCATGAGCAGCCCATGCCTTTTGCTCTCGATGGACATCTGTAGAGTACAGAGCGTCTCACGATACACATCAATGGTTTTTTAGTGCTCGAGGAATTCGATGAGTAAAATATCTCGAAAAAGGTGACCATCAACTTGCCTGCTTAGGGCACCGCTTTCAATTTTTTAGAAGGAGACGACGACGTATGCTTCCATTCCTCAGACGCCTCACTACGTTATCCCGAAGCGGCATATACAAATTTCAGCCGGTTTGACGATTACGAACTTTCGTACCTTTTCATTTGAAGACTCCTTATATACACTACTGGCCATAAAAAATGCAACACCACGAAGATGACGTGCTACAGATGCGAAATTTAACCAACAGGAAGAAGATGCTGTGATATGCAAATTATTAGCTAATCAAAATATCCACGGGTGTGCTGCCGGTCTATAGTGTCCAACGGGCACAATATTTCGGCGATCATACATGTCGCCATCATCAGGTGAACTGACGGACTGAGCTCCTGTGAACGTGCCGGCACGGAGATCCGTACGCTATGGCTGCTCAGAGGGAACTGGGTTTGGTCGTGGCGGCGGCCGATTTAAATACCCTCCGCCCGCGGCGCGCTCCCTCCGCCGTCCGCGCCACGGTCGCGCGGTGGAACAGATTGCGACGGCGTCTGAGATGACGTCGGAGTGATGGCTCTGTCCGCCGTGGTCGTCACAACTATACGTTTGCTCGATGTACTCTTGATTAACCCAATCGCTGGTTCCCAAGCCTTGCTAAGATTATAGCCACAGTCACGGTTTATGAGGTCGTCATTGGTGCGAATTTCGATGGCCTCTCTAACAACGCTGTCCCAGTATCTCGACGTCTGTACCAGAATCCTCGTGCGGTCATACTCCATGGCGTGATTTTCCGACAAACAATGTTCAGCGACCGCCGACTTGTTCGAATACATCAGTCGAGTGTGCCTCTGGTGTTCACGGCATCGATCCTCGACGGTACGCATCGTCTGACCAATATACGACTTGCCACATTGACACGGAATCTGGTACACGCCGGCCTTCCTCAAACCGAGGTCATCTTTGGCGCTCCCCACCAGTGCACGAGTTTTATTTGGAGGACAAAACACAGTTCCGACCTGGTGTTCCTTCAGAATGCGGGCGATTTTCCCCGAGAGTGCGCCTGTGTATGGAATAAATGCAGTGCCTACCTCCTCCCTCGTGACTTCATCCATCTCAACAGGTTGTGCTGCAGTGGTTGGGCGGAGAGCGCGTTGAATCTGCCACTCTGAGTACCCATTTTTTCGAAATACAGTTCTCAGGTGTTCCAATTCCTGGGGTAGACTCTCTGCGTCAGAGATAGTGAGCGCCCTATGTACTAGAGTTTTAAGTACCCCGTTCCTCTGTGAAGGGTGGTGGCAGCTGTCTGCGTGCAAATACAGATCGGTATGCGTTGTCTTCCGATACACCCCATGACCTAGGGTGCCGTCAGCCCTTCTCTTGACCAAGACGTCAAGGAAAGGTAATTTACCCTCCGTTTCAATCTCCATAGTGAATTTGATGTTGGGGTGTATGGAGTTTAGATGTGTAAGGAAGTCAAGGAGTTTATCCATACCATGTGGCCAGATGACGAACGTGTCGTCCACGTAACGGAAAAAGCAAGTAGGTTTCCATACGGATGACGACAGGGCTTCCTCCTCGAAGTTCTCCATGTACAAATTCGCTACCACTGGTGAGAGTGGGCTACCCATGGCGACTCCCTCCGTTTGTTCATAGTATTCTCCATTAAAAAGAAAATACGTGGAAGTCAAGACATGCCTAAAAAGTTCTGTGGTCTTCTCGTCAAACTTCTGACTAATCAATTCTAGTAACTCTCGAAGGGGTACCCTCGTAAACAAGGAGACGACGTCAAAACTCACCATGATATCTGACTCATCCAACCTGAAGCTATCAAGGCGTTTAACAAAATCCACGGAATTACGGATGTGATGAGGGCATTTACCCACATAAGAACTTAATATTCCCGTCAGGTATTTGGCCAACAAATATGTGGGTGCCCTGATGTTGCTCAGACGCCGTCGCAATCTGTTCCACCGCGCGACCGTGGCGCGGACGGCGGAGGGAGCGCGCCGCGGGCGGAGGGTATTTAAATCGGCCGCCGCCACGACCAAACCCAGTTCCCACTGAGCAGCCATAGCGTACGGATCTCCGTGCCGGCACGTTCACAGGAGCTCAGTCCGTCAGTTCACCTGATGATGGCGACATGTATGATCGCCGAAATATTGTGCCCGTTGGACACTATAGACCGGCAGCACACCCGTGGATATTTTGATTATCAAATACGCCGGGAGAAACTCAAGAATCACAAATTATTAGCTTTTCAGAGCATTCACACAAGGTTGGCGCCGGTGGCGACACCTACAACGTGCTGACGTGAGGAAAGTTTCCAACCGATTTCTCATACACGAACAACAGTTGACCTGCGTTGCCTGGTGAAACGTTGTTGTGATGCCTCGTGTAAGGAGGAGAAATGCGTACCATCACGTTTCCGACTTTGATAAAGGGCGGATTCTAACCTATCACCATTGCGGTTTATCGTATCGAGACATTGCTACTCGCGTTGTTCGAGATCCAATGAGTGTTAACAGAATATGGAATCGGTGGGTTCAGGAGGGTAATACCGAACGCCGTGCTGGATCCCAACGGCCTCGTATCACTAGCAGTCGAGATGACAGGCATCTCATCGGCATGGCAGTAACGGATCGTGCAGCCACGACTCGATTCCTGACTCAACAGATGTTGACGTTTGCAAGACAACAACCATCTGCACGAAAAGTTCGACTACGTTTACAGTAGCATGGACTATCAGCTCGGAGACCATGGCTGCGATTACCCTTGACGCTGCATCACAGACAGGAGCGCCTGCGATGGTGTACTCAACGAAGATCCCGGGTGCACGAATGGCAAAACGTCATTTCTTCGGATGAATCCAGGTTCAGTTTACAGCATCATGATGGTCGCATCCGTGTTTGGCGACATCGCTGTGAACGCACATCGGAAGCGTGTATTCGTGATCGCCATACTGGCGTATCACCCGGCGTGATGGTATGGGGTGCCATTGGTTTCGCGTCTCGGTCACCTCTTGTTCGCATTGACATAACTTTGAACAGTGGACGTTACATTTCAGATGTGCTACGACCCGTGGCTCTACCCTTCCCTGCGAAACCATACATTTCAGCAGGATAATGCACGACCGCATGTTGCAGGTCCTGTATGGGCCTTTCTGGATACAGAAAATGTTCGACTGCTGCCATGGCCAGCACATTCTCCAGATCTCTCACCAATTGAAAACCTCTGGTCAATGGTGGCCGAGCAACTGGCTCGTCACAATACGCCAGTCACTACTCTTGATGAACTGTGGTATCGTGTTGAAGCTGCGTGGGCAGCTGTACCCGTACACGCCATTCAAGTTCTGTTTGACTCAATGCCCAGGCGTATCAAGGCCGTTATTACGGCCAGTGTTGGTTGTTCTGGGTAGCGATTTCTCAGGATCTATGCACCCAAATTGCGTGAAAATGTAATCACATGTCAGTTCTAGTATAATATATTTGTCCAATGAATACCCGTTTATCATCGGCATTTGTACTTGGTGTAGCAATTTTAATGGCCAGTAGTGTACAAAAAAACGTCGAGGTAGAAATGTTATCACATCAGACTCAAATTCATCGCTCATGACGGAAACTATGCTGTACTAACTTGCAATGGAGGAAAACGTCCATCGGTGTGTTTCACCAGCGTCACCTGTCTAGTTGGTCTGGAATCGAACCACAGTCACCACACTGCTTTCGAACTCTGCAGATACGTTCGAAGTGATGCCTTTTGATCCGGAGTATATTTCGATTACTTAAACAGGAATAGTTAAATGAGATTAATCTGGCGAATTTCTTTAATCCAACTATTACAACTAGCCATAAAGGATAGTCTGAGTAATGGGTACCTAATGTAGAAACTAACGGACTCTGCCACAACACCCCCCCCCCCCCCCATTAATCTTCATTTTGGCGATATAACGTTCGCCAGGAAAGGATTTGTAGCTATATAAACAGAATAGCATACCTGCTCATTCCATCTGACACATACTAGATAGACTTTAAAATCAGAAGCTCTATGGTGGGTCCATAAGTTAACTTTGGTTGCTATAAAATACAAGTTTGTAGCCGTAAATAAATAAAGTCACGATACTGCAAAACGTCTGTAGCACTATGTACGAAGCTTGTTGTAATGAACGGCATTGTAACCAAATGTTTCCATTAACGGCCAATTAAGGAGCGAGTATTGACCTCCGGGCGGCAGGGAATCGGTAATGAATTAGAGCCTTGATCTAACAAAGTACTTTCAAACTCTATTATCCGTCGCGTTATCAAGTGAGAAGCGCGGAGAATCAAAGAGAAGTTACCTTTGACGCCCGGTATTAGTTATGGCACTGCGTAGCTACTGACAGAATGGAAGCTAACTACCGCAAACTAGATTCCGCAGCGTCTCCCTCCTCTGTTCCTCATTACTCTGCCCTCGATATGGATCCGCCTGAGCAGGCCGGCATTCAGGAACCCATTATGGGGGCGACAACCGGAAATTTGCTCTCCGGCACTGTGACAGATAGTTGGCTCCTACATCAGCTGCCGCCAAAAGCGATCCCAAGATCGTTTCCGTGACTTTTCCAATTCATAAGAGTTTACATACGAAACTGTACTTTACATTTCTTGTACTTATTGATCTGCTGTCTCAGAGTTATAAGAATTTTTCATCACTTGGTATTCATCTCTGTTATGTCAGGTCTTAAATGGCTACACAGGATAATTGAATTGGCCTGGGAGTCGGGACAGGTTCCATCAGACTGGACAAAAGCAGTAATCACACCAATCTTTAAACATGGAAACAGAAAAGATTGTAACAACTACAGAGGTATCCCTTTAATCAGCGTTGTGGGTAAAATCTTCTCAGGTGTTGTTGAAAGGAAAGTGCGAGTATTAGTTGAGGACCAATTGGATGAAAATCAGTGTGGGTTTAGGCCTCTTAGAGGTTGTCAGGACCAGATCTTTAGCTTACGGCAAATAATGGAGAAGTGTTATGAGTGGAACAGGGAATTGTATCTATGCTTTATAGATCTAGAAAAGGCATATGACCGGGTTCCTAGGAGGAAGTTATTGTCTGTTCTACGAGATTATGGAATAGGAGGCAAACTTTTGCAAGCAATTAAAGGTCTTTACATGGATAGTCAGGCAGCAGTTAGAGTTGTCGGTAAATTGAGTTCATGGTTCAGAGTAGTTTCAGGGGTAAGACAAGGCTGCAAATTGTCTCCACTGTTGTTCATATTATTTATGGATCATATGTTGAAAACAATAGACTGGCTGGGTGAGATTAAGATATGTGAACACAAAATAAGCAGTCTTGCATATGCGGATGACTTAGTTGTGAAGGCAGATTCGATTGAAAGTTTGCAAAGTAATATTTCAGAGCTAGATCAGAAATGTAAGGACTATGGAATGAAGATTAGCATCTCCAAAACGAAAGTAATGTCAGTGGGAAAGAAATATAAACGGATTGAGTGCCAAATAGGAGGAACAAAGTTAGAACAGGTGGACCGTTTCAAGTGCTTAGGATGCATATTCTCACAGGATGGCAACATAGTGAAAGAACTGGAAGCGAGGTGTAGCAAAGCTAATGCAGTGAGCGCTCAGCTACCATCTACTCTCTTCTGCAAGAAGGAAGTCAGTACCAAGACTAAGTTATCTGTGCACCGTTCAATCTTTCTACCAACTTTGTTGTATGGGAGCGAAAGCTGGGTGGATTCGGGGTACCTTATCAATAAGGTTGAGGTAACGGATATGAAAGTAGCTAGGATGATTGCAGGTACTAGTAGATGGGAACAATGGCAGGAGGGTGACCACAATGAGGAAATCAAAGAAAAACTGGGAATGAACTCTATAGATGTAGCAGTCAGGGCGAACAGGCTTAGATGGTGGGGTCATGTTACACGCATGGGAGAAGCAAGGTTACCCAAGAGACTCATGGTAGGAGGAGTCGGTGCAGACCAAGGAGAAGGTACCTGGATTCGGTTAAGAATGATTTTGAGGTAGTAGGTTTAACATCAAAAGAGGCATCAATGTTAGCACTGAATAGGGGATCATGGAGGAATTTTATAAGGGGGGCTATGCTCCAGACTGAACGCTGAAAGGCATGTTCAGTCTTAAATGATGATGATGATGATGATGGTATTCTTCTAATTTACAAATCAGTACAAAAATAACAACCCACAACGAAGAAGTTACGCTCGTTCATTAGAAATTGATATTCACGCAGGTATCGACGGAAAATGCAAAACTGTAAACTTTGACGGCCAATATGTGAATACGTGATGCTGCAGCCCAATTTCACGGTGAACGTGGCATGGAAGGTAAACGGGGGACATGCCGCTACCGGGCCTAAGGTCTTCGCGATTTTCACTCCATATACTCAGTTGGACAGTAAGTATGCCTTACAGACAGCCTCGCGATTAATATACGCAGGTCAAAGAAAGCGGTTGGAGTAATCGGCGAATGAATAGGCCGAACACACTGTTCGACGATGTGGGTAGGGAAAGATGAATCACGACCAAACACAGCGGCAAGGAGGCAGCTGCCGACCTACAGAGAGATAGACCGCGAAGACCGAGCATTCGTCAGACAGGCACTCCGAGCCCCAAATTAATTATCATCGACCGACGTACAACTGGTGCTTCGGTAAACACAAGAACTATTAGCAGCCGTCTCTCAGAAAGGTGGCTGTGCTCACGGCCTATCTTGCGCCGACTATCATTGACCACTCTGCACCAACAGGCCGATTTGGAGTTGCGTCGGGTGCAAGCATTTCGATTTGACGCCACATCGATGACTCGCCCGTCGATGAAGATGAAATGATGATGATTAGGACAACACAACACCTAATCCCCGAGTTGAAAAAAATCTCCGACCCAACCGGGAACCGAACCCGGGTCCTTACGCCTGACATTCTGTTGCGCTGACCTCTTTTTTATTTTTTTATTTATTTTCTTCCTTTTTTCTTTTCTCTTTTCTCTTTTCCTTCTTTAATTTTTAGAAAGTCCCTTAATAAAATGGAACTAAAAAAACCATAAGTGTCAACGCCACTTTTCATCCTATAACAAAAATATCTGGTCCACTTCAGGCGTTGGCTCCTGACTAAACCTACTCCAGAGACCTACCTATATACCAGGGGAAATATGGGAAATTAAAGTTAGGGCTATCCTTACAAACAAAACAAAATCTTCCTTTTTCTGAATTTTATTTTTATTGTATATATATATATACACTCCCAAGGAAGTTCGAGAAAAATTGTCTGTATTTTGGGTGACGGACAACGACATAATGACGGTCATTGAGGTATGTCCAAAAATCGAGTACAGAGTCTACAGTTTGTCCAGATAGGTAGTGAATGGCATGTCCGCGAATCCAATTCACAGCATTGGTCTTTGTCCGAGGAAAATAGTCACGTTCCGGAAATAATAATGAAAGGGGAGTAATCCGATCCGGAATGTCCCGCGTTAGAAAAGCCACAATACGACGAACTAAGTGCCAAACCTCCGCCGCCGGTCCGCAAACAAACCACTGTTCATCATTGTCTGGCACTCCACACGTGGAACATAGAGGTGATTGGGCGAGGTGGATACGATAAAGGCGAAATTGGTTGATTTGCTTACCATTGACAGTTAGGTACCAGACAGATTGAACATTCGTGTCAAGGTAACAGGCGAACAGCGGCGCCATACATGACGCCAGTCAACCTGGTGGATCTTTTGTTCAATCGGATTAGGTGGACGACCTAATTGAAGGACATTGTATACTGCCTTTGTCTTGAGTAAAAGCTGTCTTGGTAAGGTGAGGCGTAGATAACTGAGTTCAAGAAAGAAGTATCGTATATAATGGAACTGGGCCGGAACATCCGAGATCATCACTGGGGTTCACAGTGAGATTGGCGAATATGCCGACAGGAGGATACCAGTGAGGCTCGTTGGGCAACGTGTCCATACCGTCATCTGGGAGCTGACAAATAGGGCGCGAGCTCTATCCGGCACGTGAAACAGACCTATCCCACCTCGTTCACGGGGAAGAGTAAGGGTTGCATAGTTAACTTTGAACAACAACCCAGAGCTGACGAAAGTTGCCATCGCTGCCAACATGCGACGTGCAACAGTAAGCGGGAAAGGTAGAACTGGTGCTACATGGAGAACTCGAGATACGATATATATATTTATATATCGAGCTTCTTGGAGAATATCTAGGGATCGAAGGCGATGGTCCATAAGACCTGCACTGACCATTAAAAGGAGGCGTTGGCAGTTGATGGTGACTGAACGCTGGAGATCAGATGAAAAATCTATTCCCAAACAGCGAATGGTATCAACGGTGGTGAGAGGTGTAACGCACTCCACGGGAAGTCCCGTGCCAATGAACATAACTTGTGACTTACGTACGTTTAAAGAGCTACCCGACGCCTCACCATAAGTCGCTACCCACGTGAAAACAGCTCGGACCTCGTCGGCATTACGTAAACAGATGACTACGTCGTCAGCATAGGCCGTGCAACAGGATCGGTAGCGATCTATGGACAACCCTACCAAACGTTGCCTTAGTCTACATAGCAAGGATTCCAAGGAAAAGGCGTACAAAATCGCTGATAGAGGGCAACCTTGACGTACGGATCGACCTACTTTTATCGGAGGAGTGAGTCTGCCATTGTACATAATCCTGGATGAGGCACCCTGCAGAAGGCGCATCACTACCGTGATAACGGCGACTGGGAAACCCATATGGTGGAGAACGGCCGTAAGGAACGAATGGTCAACCCTATCAAAAGCTTGACCAAAGTCCAAAGCCGCAAGTGCCCCAGAGAGGCGTTGTGCCTGGGTAACGGCGATCATATCCCTGTAGCGGCATAAAGCCGTGTTGATATTATTATCTCCTCCCAAAGATGCTTGGTCAGGCGACACAACATATCGGGCAACGTTTTTAAGTCGTGCCGCCAAAGGGCGAGTGAAGATTTTCATATCACTGTTAAGGAGGGTGATGGGCCGATAATCACTGATATTGTTGCCACCATGCGGTTTATGTACAAGAATAATAATTCCTTCCATGACAGCGTCCGGCACAGGTACTTCCGGAGACATCAGTTCCCGACAAATGGTGGTGAAGCTGGACTCTAACAAATCACGGAAGGTGCGATAAAATTCGAGGGGAAGACCGTCGGATCCTGGGGAGCGATCGATGGTTCCTGCCCGGATCGCATCGCGGACTTCATCGTCAGTCACCTCTGACATCAAGTCAATCGCCGCGTCTCCTGGGATACCACCGAAGTTGAGCTGTGAGACTTCCTCGATCATCTCTGGGGAATGTGGAATTGCGGCGTAGAGCTGCTGGTAGTGGGCGTGAAGCACATTCCCTATTGCAGATTGGGTAATGTAGCGACGCCCTTCTTGGTCTGTTAGGACGTGAGTCAATTTTCGGGGTCGATTTTGGCGTTCTTGGATGATATGGTACATCGACGGATGTTCATGAGGCATGCGATCAGCAGTACGAGATCGTACTATCACTCCTTCCAAATGCCTCCGCATGAGATTGGAGATTTGTGCCGTAGCATGGTTCATCCTTGTATGGCACTCAGGGGAGGCTGGCATCGTGGAGCATTCTCGTAGGATCCTGTAGTAAAAGTCCATAGTGCTCTTCCTCCAGGCTACAATATCTTTGGCATACCGGATCAAAGTTTTTCGAAGAGCAGGTTTTGCACACTGGATCCACCAGGATATGGTAGACGGGTACGTGGGATGGCGTCTATACATGTGATTCAAGTGTCTTCTATTAGAAGTCGACAGTCAGGTGAATTAAGAAGTGTCGTGTTCAGTTTCCATAAACCACGTCCGTGCCATACTCCCTGTCTTGTGAGGACATCACAGAAGTAAGCCTCATGATCTGAGAAAGCAACAGGCCAGATTTCAGCCTGTCGCGAGATGTAGATGCGATCCAGTCGGCTAGAGGAGTGCGCAGTGTAGTACGTAAATCCCATAAGATCACCGTGAACATGTCTCCACGTGTCGACATATTGTAGCTGCGTGACGACTGTTTCCAGGGCTGCGCATGGTGAGTGACGCGGCAGTTGATCCTGTTGTACCCCCCCCCCCCCCCTCCGTCCCCAACCATCCTCGGCTTACTTTTCACCAAGATAATGCCCGACCGATCGCACACGGCGAAACATTGTACTGCTTTTCTTCGTGCTTGCCAAACCCTTCCTAGGCCAGCAAGGTCTCTGGATGCCTCTCCAGTTGGGAACGATTGGAGCATTATGAGCAGCGCGCTCCCACCAATTCGGGATTTTGACGATCAAGCGCGTCAATTTCACTCAATTTCGCACGATATCACTCAGGAATAGAACGTACAACTCTATAAATCAATGCCAAGGCGAATAACTGCTTGCATAAAGGACAAAGGTGGACCAACACGTTGTTAACTTGTTCAATTTGTGAAGCACCTTCTCTTGAATAAATAATCCAATTTTTCTGAAACTGTAACAATTTGTTTGTCTAAACATGCACACTGATGTAAAGGTCGATGGCAGCATGTCATGACCTTACACAGAAGCAGGATGCTTTTCGATCGCTACCCCAGGGATTTGCAGTGCGATGGCAGTAGGAATCTGGAACATCCTATAATAATTGCTGTTGTTGTGGTCTTCAGTCCTGAGACTGGTTTGATGCAGTTCTCCATGCTTATCTATCCTGTGCAAGCTTCTTCATCTACCAGTACCTACTGCAGCCTACATCCTTCTGAAAGTGCTTAGTGTATTCATCTCTTGGTTTCCCTCTACGATTTTTACCCTCCACGCTGCCCTCCAATACTAAATTGGTGATCCCTCCATGTCTCAGAACATGTCCTACCAACCGATCCCTTCTTCTAGTTAAGTTGTGCCACAAGCTCCTCTTCTCCCCAATTCTATTTAATACCTCCTCATTAGTTATGTGATCTACCCATCTAATCTTCAGCATTCTTCCGTAGCACCACATTTCGAAATCTTGTATTCTCTTCTTGTCTAAGCTATTTATCGTCCACGTTTCACTTCCATACAAGGCTACACTCCATACAAATACTTTCAGAAACGATTTCCTGACATTTAAATCTATACTCGATGTTAACCAATTTTTCTTCTTCAGAAACGCTTTCCTCGCCATTGCCAGTCTACATTTTATATCCTCTCTACTTCGACCATCATCAGTTATTTTGCTCCCCAAATAAAAAAACTCCTTTACTACTTTAAGTGTCTCATTTCCTAATCTAATTCCTTCAACATCACCCGACTTAATTCGACTAATTCCATTATCCTCATTTTGCTTTTGTTGATGTTCATCATATATCCTCCTTTCAAGACACTGTCAATTCCGTTCAACTGCTCTCCCAAGTCCTTTGCTGTCTCCGACAGAATTACAATATCATCGGCGAACCTCAAAGTTTTTATTTCTTCTCCATGGATTTTGATACCTACTCCGAACTTTTCTTTTGTTTCCTTTATTGCTTGCTCAATACACAGATTGAATAACATCGTGGATAAGCTACAACCCTGTCTCACTCCCTTCCCAACCAATGCTTCCCTTCCGTGCCCCTCGACTCTTATAACTGCCAACTGCTTTCTGTACAAATTGTAAATAGCCTTTCGCTCTCTGTATTTTACCCCTGACACCTTCAGAATTTGAAAGAGAGTATTCCAATCAACATTGTCAAAAGCTTTCTCTAAGTCTACAAATGCTAGAAATTAATTAATTAATATAATAATAATAATTAGTACTAATTAGTACTAAACCGGTCAACGTTCTCATAGGCGGATGAGGAATTTTTAACTCCCAACGGCTGAGAGAGCGGAGGAACCAAAAATCTATAACTGCAAGCGTCTGTACCCAGATTGGGCGGCTTGTCGGCAGCGTCTGTTCCTCATGTTAGAGGCGGCTGTTTTAAGAAAACCTTCTAACGCTAACAACGTTAGTCGTATTCCTGGTAGGTTACGCAAGTAACGTCCCCAACTTTGAAGAATTTCAACAGTTACAATCTCAACGCATGATGGAAATGTCTTTCAATAACGAAACTACCCCAGGTGGCCAATCCACCGTCGGCAACGACGCAAGCAGACCCATGGATTCTGGGGAGTCTGCAACACCATGCAAATCCTACAAGATTATACCCAGAAAAATCTTCAACATAGCAACTCTCAACATAAACTCCCTTCTCAAAGTGGGAAAACTTAAGCACCTTACAGACCAGTTACACACGGAAGGCATACAAATTGTGGCGCTACAAGAAACTCGCTTCACTGATGAAAACATATTTGAATCAAACAAATTCAGAATATTTAAAGGAAAACCTGGAAAAATTGTAATGAAGAATTGCCCTCAGCTTGGCACAGATTTTGCTGTAAACACAAAAATTCTGAACTCTGTCGAACATTTTTGGTCAACATCATCGAGAACATCTTTCCTCACTTTTCGATGTGCAAATAAAAAATACACATTAATTAATGTTCACGCTCCCACAAATGACAAAAATAATGCTAAAAATAGGGAAGAAACAGATGAATTCTGGGAAAACCTTAAGGATCATATATCAGAAATCCCAGAAAACAATGCAAAAATACTTCTAGGAGATTTTAACGCTCAGATTGGAAAAGAAAAGAAATTCCGCGATATTGTCGGCAACTTTCCCGCATACAAACGAACCAACAAAAATGGAGAAAGGTTAATTATGCTCTGTAAGCAGTTTAAACTCAAGCTAATATCAACACGTTTTAAACATCTTCCCAGAAAACAAAAAACCTGGGTATCTCCGATAAGGAGTATCGGAGAATTTCAAATAGATCACGTTGCCATCTCCTCCAAACGTGAAAAAGAAATATTGAACACACGTGTCCGAAAATCTCTAAACCTCGACTCCGATCACTGTCTCACGAAAATAAAAACTAAACTGATCCCACAAAACAAACAGAAAAGCAGAAACGGTGAATATAAAAACAGAAATAAAATAAATTTTGATCTTACAACCCTGAGATATTACAACCTTAAGTCCAACTCTAACCTCAAGGATTTTCAGAAAAAACTAAAGACATTCTCCCCTTCACAAAACTTCCAAGAATTTCAGAACAACTTGATTGAGGCAACAGAAACAACCTTTCCAAAAAAGAGCAAACCGAGACACCCGTGGTGGGACAGCAACTGTAATGAAGTTCTGCATGAAAGACTTAAAGCCTGGAAAAAGTGGAACTCACATAAAACTGAAAACAACCTTGATGAATTTAAGCAAGCCAGAAAGAATGCCTCGAAAACTATTCGCAACACCAAGAGACAATATGAAAAACAACAACTGGTCTCAATCGAAGAGAATTTCAAGAAATGCAACACGACAGCTTGGTACAAAACATTCAACCAGAAACTCCGAGGATACCAGTCCCCTTGCCTAAACCTTATGAGAAATAATAAGACTCTCGCCACCAACAATACTGAAAACTGTGAAATCCTGGCTGAATATTTTGAGACACTCCTAAACTGCCAAACACCCATCCAGACTCTCAGTTTTACGCAACCAGAAACATTACCAACACATTCAACACCTCCGACACGAGAGGAAATCACAAACATAATCAAAAATCTCAAAAACAGGAAAGCATGTGGAGAAGACACAATTACAGCAGAAATGCTCAAGCTTGGGGGAGAAACATCAGTAGAAGCACTACACAAAGAACTTGAACAAGTATGGGAAACCAAGAAAATCCCAAGTCACTGGAAAACTGCCCTAATTCACCCTTTGTTTAAAAAAGGTGACAAAAGGGATATTAACAACTATCGTGGAATATCGCTTCTCCCAGTCCCATACAAAATTCTATCAAAAGCCCTGCTCAATCGTGTATCACCAAATATAGAGGGAAAACTTGGAGAATATCAAGCTGGCTTCAGACCAGGAAGATCCTGCGCCGAACAAATTTTTAACCTCAAAACAACAATGAACTATTTATCTCCAAGGAGCAAGAAATATTTCATAACATTCATTGATTTCAAAAAAGCTTATGACTCAATCGATAGGGACACACTCATCAAAACACTTCGAGAATATGAAATAGATGAAACAACAATCACCATAATCAAAGAAACATTAACAAATACAACATCAAAAGTAAAATTCCAAGGAGAAAGTTCACGGCATTTCGAGGTCAAAACCGGCGTCAGACAAGGAGATGCGCTGTCCCCGGTACTCTTCAACTGTGTTCTGGATAAAGTCATAGCGGAATGGAGAAAACTCACGCAAAAACATGGAGTTGAGAAAGTCCAAATTGGAGGGAAGTGCTACAAAGCCATTGAAACCAACTGTTTTGCCTTCGCTGACGATCTCGCCTGTTTAGCTTACACACAAAAAGACACAATAAAACAAATAGAATTACTTAAAGAAACTGCTGAAAAAGCAGGCTTCCAAATTTCATTTGAAAAGACAGAAATCATTACAAAAACCAAATATCCACCAAAGAAAATAACTACGAAATACGGGAAAATACGGGTATCTAAACATTTTAAATATCTTGGTGAACTAATTCAGCCTGTGGCAAAAGGTCATCCAGCCTGCAGAGCTAGAATACAAAAACTAGAGACAGCAACTCACTACTGCAGACAAATGTATTCAAAAAAATGTATATCCAAAAACATTAAACTCAGACACTACCAGACTGTCATTAGACCGCAGATACTATATGCATCAGAAACACTGGCAAATTTTACATACGCAGAACAGATAGAACATCGTGAAAGAAGAATTGTGAGGACAATTCTTGGACACAGGAAAATAACAGATGATCAAGGCAAGCCTGTATACAGACTAAAAAGCAACAGAGAAGTGTATTCGAAGTGCAGCAAAATTACAGACGAAATTAGAAAAAGAAGATGCTCCTTTTATGCTCACATCATGAGGATGAACCCGAATAGGCTTACAAAACAAATATTTTCGTACATCGCAAATCTAAAAAATAAAAATTTATGGTTTATCAACACAGAAAGAGGTCTAAAAGAAATGGACATAGATCAGGAAACAATATTTAAGAGAAACCTTTGTAGAAAAACCCTGAATTCTTTCACGGGTTTCGGTGTGAAAATTAAGAAGACTTGTGGAACTAAATGGTCTGAAGAGAGAAAAGCCGCCTTCAGCGCAAGAATGAAAGAAGTGTGGACTGAGAGAAAAAAGACTTCCCAGAAGCGCAAGAAATAACTGTTTTCACGGTCTTTAACGGCCAAATTTGTATAATAATAATAATAATAATAATAATAATAATAATTAGTACTGGAATACTTTAGTAAATAATTTTTACTTAACTTTGGCCTGCTACTGCTCTCCAGGAACATAACTAATTACAAATATCTTTCTTGAATACAAATGACTCATTAACAAACATTAACTGGATTATACAACAAGCAAGATAACACAATTCTGGTATTACGTGCGTAATACATTCGCAAAAGAGACTGTGAACTTAGCGAGCTGAAGGCTATTCTAATCTGACTTCACTCACGACCTGTAGCTGATTCGGCCGGTGCGATGTGCAAGTTTCTGTCCTTGCCACACGGCGGCGCTACAAGCGCCAGAGAGTCCAGAGAGGTTGCAAGTGCTGGACCGCTATCGATTAACGTAACCTCTAGCGTGGTGTCTAACGTTGTCACCACACACACCATGTCTACCGGTTACCGATGTGTTCGGATAATTTCTTCGCGGTCCATCTTTTTTCCTCTTTGAGTAATTTCTTGTACAAATTCATTCTATGTCACAAAATTATGAGGTTATATCATCACTTGGCATTCTTCTAATTTATTTAAGTAACTAAATCGTCAATTTATTCGAAAACTCCTTAAGAAATGTGAAGCCTAAAAATAAATTCTGCCCCAACAACATTTACTTATTCATTTCTGAGTCTTTTCAGATGAGAACAACATATTCGATAGACAGATTGCCTCTTCGACAGTTAAAACGAAGCGAAAATAGATGTGTGACCATCTATGGCACGTAGAACCTTATTTTAGAACCACGAACAAAACCACTGTTTCCACCAGGCGTAATTTACTAGACGCAGATGTATCCAGTAAAATAGATATCAATGGGCTTCGAGATGGTGTATACGATCTTGCAGACTGTTCAATTCCTCATGCGTGATTCGGTAGGTGAACCAATTGGAAGACGCAAGCCCTTGTTTTCATTTTTTTTAAACCACTCAAAATGTGATCGTTGGTAGCAGGCCGATTCAGGACTGAACTTCAATTCCCCTGATTAAATTGGATATTCACGCACAGCGGGGTACTGCAGAGGTGACCCGTGGGGAACGGTCGCCAGTACGTCTTTGTATCAGCCGAGATGTAGATAAGTTTGGAGCTACTGGCCACCGCCTGGCAGAATAGATTTGCTGCTGTGTTCGGAGTACTGGCCGCCGTCTCGTCTCCAGGCATGTGCATTGTGAGGGTGGCATTCTCAGAACTTGATGTCTGACACTGTGGGGTGTCTGACAGATAGGCGCCAAACGTAGACACTGATTTACAGTTCTCGGCTCCAGTCTCTCACCTCTGTGTCCTCCCCCAGCATGTGGCAAAAAAAAAAAAAAAAAAAAAAAAAAAAAACGAGCGAGATGATTGGAGTGCTGGATAGGCGTTTAAGGTGAGGTGATCAGTCACCGCTAAAGTTTGGGGGCAAGTCTCTCCATTGCAACTGGATTTTGCCTAGTGGTTTTGGTGGTTGTGTGTGTGTGTGTGTGTGTGGCGTACGGTATGGAAATGATTGGCGTATGATCCAGCGCATAGCCACGATTGGAACTGGTGCAGTTCGGAGGGGCCGCTGATTTTTCTAGAGCAGGTGCGCTGAAGAGAGTTTTCCAAGAGTCTCATATGGAGAGCCATAGGCAGAGGTCTCGGCATCTCTCATGGAGTAGAAGACCAGATTATTGGTCGACATAACAGTGATTACTGTCACAAGAGCACGGACAGAGTTTCACAGATCCCGTTCTTAATCATTGATCGGAATAGTTTATCTACACAATTCGCGACTTGTCGGTAAAGTAATCGCGGCTGCAGCTCGTAACGGCGATCGTAAATCCAGTTTGCAGCCTCAAGAAAAACCCAGTGCTCAAAGCTGTCTACCCACAACCTGAGTTCACAGTATTGGGCACTGGCAAAATAGAGACTTGTTCATTCATGCTGAAGCTTTCAGCTACAAGCACCGCCGTACTGTGGCTACACCAGGGATATTTGCACGTGTGAAACTAGATGAGTAATCTTAATCGATCGCTGTTGCACAGGATAGTCGAGTTTTTAATCTATTTGAAATTGCATCATGTTCACAACAGATTTTAGGGAACTGTAGTAACAGAGTAGGTCCCCATTTTATTTTACCAACGGCTCATTCTCATATACCTTTTTGTTGGTTATATTACAAAACTCCTTTTGAAAATCATGTATCCTTCTTCTGACACATAGTACGAGTTCTAGAGGGTTTATATTCTGACGTGCTTTAAAAAATTGTGTTTTAGATGTTAACTTTGTATCTACAGTATTAAAGGAGAAGGTCCGTATAGCGAACATTAGCTGCAAAATTCGTATCTAGACAGATACATGGATTGGAGATCGATCAGTGAAATATGTGGATGAGGGAATAGTAGCTGGAGCGTGCTCCACGTTATGAAGTTGTTCAGAATAGCAGTTGTGAAAAACGCTAACTAGAAATACAAAAAGTATTTTGAATTTTTTGTGTTCATTTTGTACAGAAAAGACACGCTGATGTGCGTCTTGATGCGAAAATAAATTGTGCAGTCCGCATCAAACATACAAAAAGGTTTGTCCGTGTTTCTGGAATGCAAAAGTTTTCCTCATGTTGCGATATGAAACATACTGCAATATGAACAAATTTCTCGTGTCAGGATTTTGAAACTTTCAGCAAAATATAAAGGGCGATTAAAGAGTTTCTGTTCGGAGGCCACACACTCCAGAACCGGTATGCCAATCAGGAAAAGTCGGCGTGAGCAATGAGAGCCGCTCGGGATTAGCCGAGCGGTCTGGGGCGCTGCAGTTACGGACTGTGCGACTGGTCCCGGCGAAGGTTCGAGTCCTCCCTCGGGCATGGGTGTGTGTGTTTGTCCTTAGGATAATTTAGGTTAAGTAGTGTGTAAGCTTAGGGACTGATGACCTTAGCAGTTAAGTCCTATAAGATTTCACACACATTTGAAAATTTTGAGCAATGAGACAATCATCTCACTGACGCACCACTTTGCAGACACCCATCTGGTAAAGTCCTCGTCTCACCTTTTTCAAGAACTGAAGACGTGGTAATCGCATGCGGAGATATCATGACCATAGGAAGGGTCCTCGAGATTCTCCACTCGACTTGATGTAACTTCTACGTTACGAAATTTGTGCTTTTTTTTGGGCGTCTCTTATCGTGATGCAGCAGACACCATTGGCAGACCATTCGACCGTGGTGGCTCTCGACAGACATGTTGCCTCATACACATTCTTCGTTCTCCGATGGATGCCTAACGTTGAAGTTGGTCCTGCTTGGATGCATGTGGTAATAACGTCGCCGTAGTTCACCCTCCCGCAATTACGTCATTCACGTTGGAAAGACATGAATGCCACGCTAATACCTTGCCAAAATACCAATGGTCATATTCCCGCAATGGATTGACGCTAGTTGCATACACACTGTGGCAACGCCCTCAAACGGGTCGTGTGTCACGGTTTTACTGAGGTAGCAAGGTGGCGCAAATTGTCAATACAACTACAGTGTATTAGCATAGCAAGAAGAGAAACTGTCTGAGACAGACTACCTGTTACTGCTTATACTTGGCGCTAGTGAAGTAAATAAAATTTTTCGACATTCTTCTTCTGACTTGTTTCATGTTTCCCATCTCAGTTTTCTATCCTATTCCACTTACTTTACTTTACTTTTTCGTGTCCGGAGATTTGTTTCAAAGCCTTTCAGCCCAGTGTCGGGCCAAGTCTAATGTTTCTCTCTTCTCAAGCCATAGTTCGTCAAGGGTACACCTTGTGGGGCAGATGGAACACTGTAGAAGGTGTTCCATATCCTGAACTTCACCACAGTCGCATTTGTTGTCTCCTCCGTCCTTGAAGCCCCATTTGACTAGGTTTACTTTAACTGGTGCTACTCCTGTTGTGATGCGGTTCAGTGTTCTCCAAATCTTCCAGCTTGATGTACTGCCGCTGGGTATTTCCCGTGAGGCAGGGTAGTCCTTCGGAGGCTCGTTCAATTCAATAGTGAGAAATCTCTTGCGGGATTTAAGTCTGCTACGTCCACATGAAGAATTTTTCTGTATGTTCGTGCGCAATTCTTCGGGATTCAGGAGATGAGAATCCAGCTGCTTTGTATATTTTCCCAAGTGGAGTGGGTTTCATGCATCCTGTTGTTAGCCTGCATGTTTCATTAAAGACTGTAGTGGCCTTTTTGGCATCTGTGGATCGAGACCATAAAGGGCATGCATATTCTGCCGTGTAGAAGCAAAGTGCTTGAGCAGTTGTTCGTAATACAGTCGGACTAGTTCCCCATTTACTATTCGTCAGTTTTCTTAAAATATTGTTCCTGGCAGCAACTTTTTGGCAGGTTTTTTCACATTGATATCTGTACGTCAGCGATCTATCCAGCACGACACCAAGGTTTGTTCGTTTGTCCGTATGGTCCAGTTTGTTGCCATTCCAGGTGACGTTCAGCTTCCTGTTTACCTGTTTTGTGCGGAGGTGGAAAGCGCTAACCTGTGTCTTAGATGGATTTGGTTTGAGGGAGTTCTCTTTATAGTATTCAGACATTACGTGTAACGAGCTTTCTAATTTCCCTTCTACTTCCTCGAAGCTATTTCCTTGCGCTGTAATGGCCAGACCATCGGCATACAAGAAGTGGGTCGTACGTTCCGGTGTTGGTTGATCATTGGTGTATAGGTTAAATAGTAGGGGGGCCAGCACACTGCCCTGGGCGAGACCGTTCTTTTGTCGACGCCATCGGCTTTTTTTTTTCCTTCCAGTATTACATAGAACTGTCTGTTTTTCAGCAGAGATTCAATGATTTTTGTGAACTGATGACCCTTAAATGTACGGTACAGTTTTTCCATGAGCTTTCTGTGGTTGACGGTGTCGTATGCAGAACTTAAGTCCACCAATGCTACACCTGTTATTTGTTTGTTTTCGAACTCTTCCTCTATGTGCTGTATGAGTGCTAGGATTTGACTGGTGCATGATTTTCCGGGTCTGAATCTAGCCTGTTGGGGAATGAGCTTTTGGTCAGCGATATTCCAATTACTCTCAGAGCAGCATGTAAGGTAACCCTTATTTGCAGATAAGAGCTCATTTTACTTCGCTTTCAGTTATGCTACTTCACATACGTGAAGTGATTGTTTCATTGCTCTTGTACCTAAGGAGGAAGCAGCGAGCGGTAGTTTCCCACGCCGGCTAGCGGAGGCTGTTTGCCATCTGGCGTTTTTAGAACCAGTGGGATGAGGTGCCGATGCAGAAGTCGCTCGTGACGTCAGCAAAGAGATACGTGGGGAAAGTACATTTATTCTGGCGCGAATCAAGCAACTGTTATTAGTAAATATTTGCTAACAATATTTTCTTTTGCCATTCAGACTATGGGTCATAAATACTGTCTTCCAGAAATTTAACACTGCCAGGAAACGTTGATAATAATAAATAAATGAATAACTTTAGCATTACCAAAGATGTACGAGCTTATACGATCCATATCGATTCCACCGTCAAGTTACAGATAGTGCGCCATAGTTGGCAGTCGTCGATAGGACTCTTTTCCATCTAGTCATGCGGTAGACCACGCTCTCGTACCGTTAATAGTTAGCTTATAATCAGTGTGAAAAAGTTCATCTTACGGTGATTCTTCAATAAATTCACCTTAATGGCACCCCATTAAAATATTATTTGCTCAAAAGAACTTCTTTCTACTTCATTACATGAACATAGACAATAATAATGCACTTTCAGATTCTGACTGTGGTGCTACGGCTCTGCAAGCGGACATAAAACTACGAGAGCGTCTCCGTAACAGGTAGGGCGAATTCCTACGCGGCGGCTCATTAACTGGCTTAGTTATCGCAAAACCCGGATGGGAAAGGTTGGCCAGTAGTACTGTACGAGCCTTTTATCACCATCTATGGACTCATCGGCAAAACTGAGCCATCCTTTCACTTCGACTACACCCTGATCCCAGTTTCCACGTAAGTTGTTATTTGTGAAATAACTTTTTAACCAAAAGATTAATGCTTGGACCGTATTTCTCCTTACACAACTAAACCGAAATAACTACGATTTCTACAACCATGTTCACCTCGTCAAACCCTAAAAAGGCAGTGAATAGGCAGTAAAAACTATCATCACTAGATGTAGTCATGCAGTCATATGCGTTCACAATGTGGGTCAACAAGACTTCAATATTATATGGTTAGAAACTTCAACGTTAGCGAGCAAGATTATTACTATAATCCCGCAAGATTATCGTAATAAAGATGGCCTATTGACGCAATTTCTAGTAATGCTGCCAGTAATTCACCATCGCTGTCATCTTGAGAGATTATTGTAACAATGTGGCTTATGCAAGATTAAGCTACTAACCATATTTTTTATTTATAACCGTATTTATCACATACTGCCCCACAATGGGAACACATGTAACTGCGTGACTACAGTGAGTCACGATAGGTTTCATTACACATTCACCGCTTTTATACGACTTGGACGATTTGAAAACGGTTGTAGAAAGCAGCTTTACTTGTATATGGAAACGAATTACAGTCTGGGTATTAATTTTTTAATTACAAATATTTCACAAACTACAGTATATTAAAACCGCTGTCTCGTCACTGAGAATTTCAGGCTACACCAGTCTGATATCTGCCAACACCTGGCATTTTCATCCTTCTTTGGTTTACTCTCAATCCACATTTCGTGTTCAGAAGAGACGTTCAGAATTTATTTTACAGAAGCTAATAAGCTTTTATTGGGAGATCTTATAATAATGTCTTTTCATCCGTAATTTCAGTCCCATTCTTAAACTACTCTTAAACACTGACGAAAAAAACTATCACGTCACCAAAAATAATTGATGTAGAGTAATGAAATTTCAGGAATGCATTTGTGTAGGTGACATATTTAAGTGATTAACCTTGCGAGATCAGAGGTATTGTAAGAACAGCATGAGCTGCATTACGAACCTGTGACTGCTAGACTGTTGAATGCACGTTTCCAAACGTGCAAGCATTATCTTGCACAGGTGTAAGATGTCAGTTTGTGGGACGGAGTTACATGCCTGTTGCATTTGGTCGTTTAATACAATGACATTTAATGCTGTTTGTGGATGATGCTGGAGCTGTCGTCCGATGATGACCAATATGTCTCCACTGGCGACAGATTTGGTGATCAATCATTTATAGACATTTTTTTCAAAAAATGGTTCAAATGGCTCTGAGCACTATGGGACTTAACAGCTATGGTCATCAGTCCCCTAGAACTTAGAACTACTTAAACCTAACTAACCTAAGGACAGCACACAACACCCAGCCATCACGAGGCAGAGAAAATCCCTGTCCCCGCCGGGAATCGAACCCGGAAACCCGGGCGTGGGAAGCGAGAACGCTACCGCACGACCACGAGATGCGGGCGACAATTTTTTGTAGAAAGTTTACAGTTTCTGTGAGAGCAACTTCGTGACATATGCAATAACCGAAACAGACAACACACAACACATAGCAACGAAACAACCTTCAAACGAAACGTGTATATTTGTATTACAGAGTGTAGGCTTGGACATGGTCCCCAAGGACATACGCATACTTTTTTGATCCATTGTGCCTTCCCAAATCACGAGATCACAAAGGCAATGCCACGAAAACATTCCACAGATCACATTACCATACTCATCCCCCAATGAAGCCTTCCGACGATTGCTGGAGGGTAATTTCAGTCCGACAGAGCATGAAATCCACCCGACAAGGCTATCGGCTGATATTCCCGAGGAACCCCTTGAGTGCAATGCCGGTAAGTTTAATCTATAGTAATGCTCATTTGAAAGTGTTGTGTTAACAGTTATGACACTATATAAATTAGCTGCGGATGACTCACCACGTGCAGGAGAGCGACAGAAAACGAGCGTCCGGAGGGTGCAGAGAACAGCCTTCTATGTGACGCATGTATCACACTTCACAAAACTGACATCGTCGATATTCAGGACATGTTCAAAACGAACCTTTAACTTGCACCATGAACACCGAACGAAAAATGATGCGCCACAGTGATCACGAAGGTCCGTACCATCAAGAACGAAGGCGAACTCCTTGGGAGTTAAAAACCGTGCAGGAAGTTCAGTTAGATATCCACTCACAAAGAATGCACGTAGAATCATACTGGTGTTACGGAGTCATGAGAACTGACTGAATGTGAGGTCATTGACCAAAATGCGAAACAGTCTGTCACGGAGCTCATCGTGACAGTGGCTATCCTTTCAAGACGTACCTGCAGGTAGTATGATGACCAGTTTTATACTCACCGAAAAAGCAAACATCCATTTGCTGAATTTGTTCAGTTGTTCCTGATGGTATGAATCGCAATGTTACACAATTTTCGGGAGGAATAATTTGCTCTGAACGGATATGACTTTTGTACTCAGACCAGGAATCAAGCAAAAGAAAGTTATTTGGACGAGCTATTGGCCAAAATCAATGCTCTTACCATAGTCACTTTCCAACTCTTGCTTACTATGACGTTAATATTTCCTGCTGGCTTTGCAAGATCGCGCTCACAAGAGAGAATCGTAGGGGCGTAGCACCAACTACTCGCAGTACATAAACGACTTTCTAGCCAATTTAACAAACACATTAACAGTCGGCATAACTGTGTAACGATGCGTTAAGGCATTGATGTTAGTTGATTTGGATACAGCCCTATTGATACCGCTAATTTCCAGGAATCCTTTCATACGCATCTCCTCTTCAGATCCTGCTTGGTAGGAGTTGAAAACAAATTCCTTATTGAACGATGGATTTAGTTTCTTTATGTCATTTACAAATTTTCGGACCGATCCCGCAGTTCGTTGCGCATCGTCAAGTTGACCAAGTTGACACGAGAATATATTATCTGCCACTTCATTCTCACTCTGCGAAGTTCCTTGAGTTTCTTTCTGACGAAATCTCAACTTTCGAAACGGTTATTGTAGATATAATGCCACGTCTACTTTGTTTATCGTTGTCATTGTTCTGCTTTGTATCAACACCACAAGCACTGTAGTACTGATGCGAATTTCTCGTCGACTAAGCAGTTCGACAGAGATCCGTAGCCTCATAATGTTCTCAGTACTGGATACCTCCAGACCCGACCCCTGTTCCCATTAGCAGTCAGTGGTGTGCCTGCCTTCGTAGCCGACAAGATGTGGTGTATCGACTGCTGTGAACATCACTGGCCTTTTGAGACCACGCACCCAAAGGGTTCATTCTCAGTGGACGTCTATTTATGGTACTGACATGCAGGTTTCAGCCTTCGTCGCCGATGTAGAGCAGTCAGCATGTGTGCATAAACCAGGCGCCTGCTGCAGAGGCCCATATGCGGCATCATTCGCAGACCGGTTGTTAAGGAGACACTATTGATAGCCACTAGGTACATCTGGGCGGTCAGTGGCTCAACAGTTGGACGCCTATCTGCCCGTTCACGTCTCTGCAGCCGTCCTTCACTCATGTCATCAAAGGCTCGTGATGCACCGCTGTTGCCTTGACGCCGACTTCGGATAGAATCATTTCGCCATGCGTTGTATACTCAACCACGGCACCACACGAATACTTTACCAACTTAGCCAGTTCGTAAATGCTTCCACCCCTGGCTCAAAAGTCAATCATCTTGCTCGGTTGGACGTCGAAATAAATCTCTCCAGTTTCCACAATGCCACAATGACTGCACTGTTTTCTTCACTCTTCGCCCCCCTCCCCAACCCCCTCGTATACCCACCACACTAGTGTATCCCCTGCTGTCTGTGAGTGCTTATTTCACTTTGTTTCCGAACGTAGGCAGTGGGCACATTTATGTGACTAAACCGTGTATATTCAGCAAGGCACTTCAGTCTATGTAGCAGAGCAGTGCGTATCCATTTCAGCGATTTTCACTAAACAGCTTTTTAAATCTCACTTATCTTACTGTCGTCATCTCTAAGCGAGATATTCGATGCTGTTAGCATAATAGTGATGCAGTCTTCCTCAAAAACGGGTTCTCAAACCTTACCCAATGAAGTCTCGCGGGAACTACGCCACCTCTTCTTCAAAGACTGCAAATTAGGGTCCGTGAACGCTTCTCTTAGACTATCGTATGAGCTAAACTGACATTTTACGATAACAGCAGTGTGTCTCGGAATTGGCTGTACAGGCCGTTCTTCGAGGAACGGTCGGTATCCAGGAAATGATAAGAGCTGTTATCGGAAGGAAATTGCCAACTGCAGACGAACTCAAAAATGTTTGCCTGAAGAGCTATGAGCAATTCTTCATCTTCGATACTGTGAAACAAATCTCTTCTACTGCGAGTTCTTTGCTTCCCTCGTTTTGGGAGGGCTCTTGTTATGCACGACTTCGTACACAATGTGAAGGAGAGGTAAGCCACAAAGGGAAGATGCAACTGTCGTCATAGGAAAGATGGACAGCAGCAGAAAAGATTCACCAATAAGTTAAAGCAACATGCAGAATATTTACTTGACTTATTTTTCTCCAAGGCTCATTACAAACAATGCAGCAAGAATTAGAGTCCAGCTCATACAATAGTAACGAGGATGAGACTCGTTATATTAAGCACGAACAGTGATGATGTAGCGATGTGGCTCCAAGTGCAAATAAAGAAACGGCTACCACCGGTCGTTCTATACCGTGGAGGCAGAGGGCACTCAACGTCCATAGCAGCTGGAGGTGTGGCTCAGTGGGCGCGCACCACTGGGGCCGCCAGATGCTGCACGACCGCTATCGGCGTTAGACTGAAACATGCAATTCTGTTAGCAACGGTGAAAAGCCAATGGGGTGGTATTGATATGTGGTACCACAGCAGTGGGCACTTATTCCATAGAAGAAATGTATTTCACAGCAGTGAAGATGAGTGAGTGCTCATATCTTGTAAGGTATGCACTATAGATTCTATATTTACTTGACTGTTTTGCTTCGAATGATCATTCTTGTCATATCCCTGAATAATTACCCCTCCTTCTGTGACACCCTGTATATCCATCGCCATGGCTACTTGATGAGAAATTAACTGCAGCCCTACTCTAGAATTGACTGCACTAACGTCTTGCCTGCAATAAGTTTCTTTCCAGATGTATCGCAGTTTCCCAGAAGCCTTTTTGACAAATTTAAGTCCCATATCCATCTTTCCTAACACTGAGTTTATTTGTTCGTTCTTTTTAATAAAGCTTCTAAGAATAACCGCAATTGTGAGGTTCCGAAGATGTTCACCACCAATCTTGTAATAGGTACTGTCGACTTTTATTTCATTGTTATGTGTATTATCTTGCATTTATCATGGAAAGATATTTATTTATTACATAAAGTGGAATATTTTACTAAGTCCTCCCGCATTTGTTTCCGATCGTCCATCAACGATAATTCCCTGTAGAAAACACCATCACTGAAAAATGATGTTGCTGTTGATCCTACCTGGTAATTCGTTTATGAATATGAAGAACAGTAGAGGTCCTGTTATCCTTCTTTAGGGCATAGCGTACGTTACCTTCTTGTTGTTGGAAGAGTCGCCATCTAGTGGAGTGGTATGAGTTTTTCACGGAGCAAATCGTACGTTTGTGATGATAATTCGAATTAATCGCTGTTGGTCAATAATCGATGATGTAATACTGTGATAGGACAGTTCTTTGGAAAAATTCCAGCTACATACACAAATCAGTAATGAAACTTCCATTTAAGACATGACAATTAATAACATTATCTGGCAGTGAGCATTGATTTAATGGGAAAATTTGATAACTTTTGCCACACTGGTTCGATCCTTGTCTTCTTACTAGGCAGATGCGCTGATCACTGCGCCATCTGGACACAATGGTCATAGCAACTGCACAGACCACCTTAGCCCATCTACCGTAAGACCCAAATTTTCAACTTATCCATACACTACCATTGTAGCTCCCATACCACCAAAACATTAAACTTTTATAGATAAAATTGCTGCACCACAGTGTAAGTGGCGTGAATATAAGTAGCGTGAATAAAAGGACGCTATGTGCAAGAAGCATGAAGCGCCCTTTGAATGTATCCTGATAGCTAAAAGAGCCACGCGCACTTTGAATAAGAAAATGCTACTTGACACTGAAATCAATATAAAAGATAGGGTCGCCACCAACTCTAGCCACACGACAAAGAAAAAGTAGCACTGAGTCGGAAAATTACTTAATTTATTAATAAGAAAAACTCACAAAAGAACATTCATTGTAAAGTCATTGATAAAGAATGGGATGTAGTTATTAATATGATCCAGGCATTCTTCCCGTGAATCAAATATTGAGTAAAGTAAATAGGTCGTGAACACCATGCGTAAGTGCAGCCTGCAGCAAGATTCGTGAAAACACCATCTATTCCAGAGCATTTGTTTCAGATAAAAAAAGGGACACTAATCACTACACCTGTGCACATGGAAACGCTATAGGTGGGCCAACAAGGAAAACTACAAGGTAAATGGCGAAGGTAACGGCGACGTAACATCGGTACACAAGATAAGATTGAAGGCAAAATTATTTATTCCTTAAAACATTGATGTAGTGCATCTATAGACTGCTGTAGCATGCTCACTATGTACAATTGCTTGTGAAATACTATACTTTTCATAACAGACTCGCGTGCCCACTCGGTCCGCGGAGACAATTTCTATGGACCGTGGCCAAATTTTAATCACATGAGACAAAGAAAATTCACAAATACACAAAAATTACCAAGATCCGGAAAGATTAGAAGCATACACACAAAGTTGTAGGCACATAAACACTCACACTGAACCGAGGGCACTTCAACATATGCAACTCCCTTGTGCTGCGTTCCTCTCACGGATCAAAGTCAAGACTGCATTGGGAATCAAACTGAAAGTCTACAAAAGCCTTGCATTTCCTGCTGCAACCCAGCAAGTAAATCTTTATAAGACGAAATTCGAGACCAAAAGCTAAAAGCTCCCCTCTCTATGTGACAACGCGCCACGCGGTCAGTCCAACTCACCCTACGAGAGTTGGCAATGAAAGGTGGCTACAGGACCCTTTCATCACCCCAAACGTCCCGGAGAAGACTGTGCCGCGAATTTTCTCGCCATGCTAGGAGATTCGCCAACAGTCTTCGAAACAAACATACCCTAACGAGTAACAATTGCAACAGTAAACAGCAGCACAAAGGAGTTGATTAATCTCTTATATCCAAGTGAGCTTTATCTGACCTTAGTCAATAATTGTGACCTCATGCGGTCCGCAAAGCAAACAGAACAAATTAAATTAAGCGTGATATACTACGCTAACATCATGTCATCTGACCTATTACGACCACAACCATGAGATATTATTTTAAAATTGCTTTAACCAACTATCAAAAGTTAACATAGAGACATAGGTGAACAGGTACATAATATATATAAATATATAAACAAATACAATGATGCAAAATCATTATCACGAACCAAAGCAGTATCATCTGGTGCTGACATATATAAAAACATGCAAGTGAAAGTGCAAAATACAATATTCACAACATGAATGAACCCAGTGGTATGACAGCTGGTAAATAATCACCTATAGAAAATAAGAAATGAGTACAAAAACATATCCAGAAATCAACTCGTTGACACGCTGTCATTTTTCAGTTTCGCCACATGGTTGTTTCACTGGGTATTCTCTTTAGGTGCTGGGGTGGGCGTCTCTTCTAAAGGCGACTTGGAGGATAAGCTACTAGGGGACCACAACACTGAACTGGGGAGTTCGCAGCGGCGTTGATTGTAACGTCCGTTGTAACCCAGGTCGTTCATCCTAGACAGCACCCCGCGACGTTGCCTCGTGCCCGTTTCCACCCTCTGCGTCCATACTGTGGGATGGTTCGGCGTTGCAGATTTGCAGGACATCGCCACTTGTGGGCCCTGCCTCATCATCGAGAAGGCGGCTTGGCGGTCGTCGTCCGTGTGTTGTGGAGGAATGTGTTTTACCGACACACGCCCCCGTCTCCTGTCGTGTCAATGGGGAGACACGCGCTCTTCTGCGTCGCATCGAGGTCGACGTAAACTCGTGCGGGTGTCGGGCTTGAGACCCGCTTATCACCTCTTTGCACCGTCTCAGCTGATGCGTCAGTGGTGGGACCCGCGTCCCTCCGGGCAGTGGGCGTTACCTCACCGCAGCAGCCGTCTGGACTAGCGGCGCTCAGGGATCGGCGGCCTCGCCTGGTGTGCGTCATACTTTCCCTTTCGCTTGTCAGATGACTAGCGCATGGGGTGGAACGCCGGCCATCAGCTGGCGCTGCCGTGGTGACACGCCTGCGGGCTTCGGTGTGAGCCTGCGCCTGGGGGAAGACCAGCGTCCCCTCCCCTCTGACGGGGAAACAGCTGTGACCGCTCGCCGCATCACTGCTTCGCCGTTGATACCAGGGTTCGGCAACGCCTGCCGGTGGACGAAGCCCTGTGCTTTCTGATGCGGAGGCTCCCTAGGCGGCCTTGCACCCACTTAAGAACTGCGCTCACAGGGATCGTTACAAAATATCATGTGTACAGATTACCACAAAATCTTCGGAGTTTCTCACTCCTGATCAATACATGGAATAGTGCCCAAAATTAACTTGACAAAAAGGGCCTTCTTAACATTACTAATAAAAAAACAATGAAGAAAATTAAATAACCAACATTCAAACAAACAAAAAATCCTTTTTATAAAATATAGTTCCAGCATTACATCTGCTGTCAATCATTCAGGGTAGATCTTGTACAAGGTTTGGTCAGGATTTGGATAGGATTTGGCGCCGCTGCTAGCTACAGACACAAAACTCTACCTGCTCCTAACTACGCTCTCACACACAATCTACACAGCTCGTACTAGTCACCATCACCATATAGCCCGACTACAATTCCCACATATAAACAAAATATTCCTTTCAACACCAATACCCATATCGTTGTTCATTGACTGCTCCTCTAAGGTTTGCAGAACATGTTTGCTGATCTGTGAAAAATTTCCGAGACTTCTTTTCTATGGACACTGTGTAATAAAAGTTATGATTAATGAGACACAGAAGGTTCGTTCAAGTCACATCTGGAATGGCAAATGTTTCAACATCTATTCATCAGACTAATGCAAAAGGTCAGTGGGCATAAAAATGAAAATAAAAATCATCCTATCCTATTAGCAAACACATAAACACTTCGTCCTATAAGTACATAAAAAAATACTGTCAAAAGAAATCCATTGTCCAGGGCCATGAGTACCCAACTTACTGCTATCATAAGATACTCATAATGATTACACGCTTACTCACCACATGTCCCCAGGGGTCCTCACCTACCGTCATGTTATTTTAGCTTGGAGGTAGTCGCATTGATTCTCTATTAAATATCAAGCTGCTTGAGGTTATAAGCTGTTTCCATATACATCTTCTGGGGTTTCACACCCTGGTGTCCTCAACCGTACCTAGTAGTATGTGACGGCAAGTTACACTTTCCAAATATCTTATAAGATGGCAACTCTGAAAATCAAACACTATTAATCTCCCTTCATACACAAGTCCTTCACCTACAAGTCACCAAGTTGCTTCATTAACATCGCAGTACATTTGAAAAAATCTCGCTGAATCATGCTCACCTAAGGGGAATAAGAACATTACAACTGTAATTTGTCATCAAGAATTATCTTACGTCCAATGACTCGCCACGTCAATACATCCGATACCTTTTTAGTCATCAAAAAACAAAAGCCATCTTACTGTAATAGGAAACGCTTCAAATGAATAATCATTCACATTCAGATGTTTTGAAACTGCACAACACTACTCCTTTCTACTGACAAGAAGAAATAACTACACACATATTGGGGGACCCTTTACAATACACAGAAAATATACACTTTAATTTTAATCACACCAATGTGAATCAAAACATTGGAAAATATGCACTGTAATTTTACTCACAAAAGAATGAATGCGAAAAAGCATATGGGCAATACGTCATTCCGACCTCCGAGGGGCAAGATCTTCTGCTTCGTATTCAATGTAAGGTTTTACGCTGGAGATGTGTTGCAGGCCCTTCGACTTTCGAGAGCGGAGTGTTTCTACTTCAAGCGCATTCGGATGTGGAATCCGCTTGATTCTGTACGGCCCGTTGAATAAGAAGAAGTACTTCTTTGACAACCCAGCCCGTTTATTAGAGAGCTTGTGCGAGCGTACAATTACTTTCTGGTCCACGTGAAAAGTTATATTCCGCACCTTCTTTTTGTAGGTTCTTATCCGAGCCTCGGCGGCACTCTTTATATTTTTCAGGGCAAGCTCCACAATTGCAGATCTTCGTAACCTGGGTTCTACTGGCCAGGGAACCACCTCTTTTATTTTACTCGGAGGCTCCTTGTTTTTCAGGACCAGAATCGGTGGCAACGTCGTCGATGAATTTGGCAACTCATTTAGTATGTTCTGTAAACCGGCTAGTTTCGTGTCCCACGTCCGGTGGTCACGGTGGCAGTATAATCTACACAATTTTCCAATCTCCTTCATCCACCTTTCACAAGGATTTGCTGAAGGGCAGAAAAGGGAGATAAAGATCGGTTTCACTCGCTTTCTCCGAAGCATATGCTCCCAGTGACGTGACCTGAATTGTGGCCCGTTGTCCGAAATCACACGCTTCACAGTGCCAACCTCCCGTAAGAAGTGATTTGCGAACGCGGCAGCTACTGCCTTCCCGGTGGCCCTACGCAGCGGGGTGAGGCAGACGAATTTTGACGTCAGCTCTACTGCCACAAAAATGTACGCAAATCCGTTCCTAGAACGCACTAGCGGACCGAATAGATCTACTGCTGCGAGATCCCTGAGTTTATTGGGAACGATCGGGTGTATTGGTGCGGCAAACGACACAGTGGGCGGCTTGGCTTGCTGACAGGGCTTGCATACCCTAATTACTTTACGTATACGCCGAAGCATATTATTAAAGTAACAGGTTTCCCGCAGCTTCTCCAAGCATTTCCTTGCACCAAAGTGACCGTAGCTCAAATGCACGTACCACACGAGCTTGTTCACCAGTTCCTCCGGAATCGCTAACAGCCACCTGGAGTCATCCAGAGCTCGCCTCTTAAATAGGATGCCATTCCGGATAATATAATACTGCCTGATGGCCGCGTGGGATTTATCATGCCATTTCTCTTTGATGTCATGCGAGACTTCGTCCTTGTCTTGTTCCGCCCCGATATTGCCTAGTGACGTAGTGACATAATTCTCGAATGCCACATTTTGAAGGTATAACACACTGAAATTGTTTTCATCAATAGCGTTATCCTCAGCATGGGTGAGCCCGATAGGCATCCGAGATAGAGCATCAGCAATGATGTTCTTGTGCCCCGGAATGTACTCTATCGTGAAGTGGTATTCCTGGAGGGACACCGTCCACCGTCCGAGTCTACCGTGATTGATTTTGGCGCTCATTAGGAATTGTAGTGCTCGGTGGTCACTGTACACCCTGGTAGTGCGCCCGAACAAATAGTAACGGAATTTCTTGAATGCCCAGACAATCGCCAGGGCTTCAAGCTCCGTGACAGAGTAGTTCCGTTCACTCCGCGAGAGCACACGGCTGGCGAACGAGATAGTTTTCCAGGTGTACGGGTCCTTTCCACCATCCGTCTGGAACAACACCGCTCCCAGCCCCGTCAGTGAACTATCTGTCATCAGGCAAAACTCCTGATTCAAATCCGGATGGAGCGTTAACGAGTGCATTCTTTAATTCGTCAAATTCGCTCTGTGCTTGTTCGTCCCACATCCAAACGGTGTTCTTACCCGTCAGTGCACATAAACGAGGGGTGGACATTTATAAATCTCTTGTAGAAATTGCAAAGCCCCAAATAACCCCTGAGCTGACGCTTTGACGTGGGCGTTGCGCACTCCGCAATTGCTGAAATTTTTTTGGGATCCGGATGAATTCCATCCGCCGACACAATATGACCCAGAAACTTTATGCTTTCACGCCCGAACTGGGATTTGTCCAGATTCACGGTCACCCCCGCTTTCTCGAATACTTCGAGCAATCGATTTAGAACCCGGTTGTGTTCCTCCCATGACTTCTCTGCAATTAGAATGTCGTCCACATACACAGTTACGCGCGCTCTTAGGTCGTCAGGTAGTATGCTATTCAGGCCTCTTATGAAGGCGGCTGAAGAAACATTCAACCCGAAAGGGAGACGTTTAAACTGGTAGCAGCTCCCATAGCAGAGGAAGGCAGTGTATTGCCTGCAAGACGAATCGAGCATAATTTGCCAATAGCTGTTTCGGAGGTCAACGGATGACAAAACTTTCACGCCATGAAACCTTTGCAGCAGTTCCTCCAATCCTTCTGGCCTATCTGTCTCAGACATGATTACCGTATTTATTTGCCGCGAGTCCAACACCAAACGCACGGACTTGTCCCGCTTTGGCACAACGAGTAATGGCGAGTTGTATGAACTCGCTCTATTATACCCTGCTCCAGCATCCTACTTATTTCGGCTTCCACACTGCTCTTGTGCACCAGTGGGATGGGGTAGGGCTTAACAAAGAAAGGAAGATGCTCGCGCACCGTAAAGCGGTACAGAAATCCATCAATTGCCCCCGGTGAATCCGAAAATACTCGGGAATGTCTTCTCAGAACGCGACACAGTTCCATACGATTCGCTTCCGAGGCTCCCGCACCAGCAATACACCTTTTCACCGCGCTCATGAAAACATCGTTCCTACCATACTCATTAGGTTGTGAATCTAGGTCACTAATCAGATTGACCAAAACCTCCTGCCCAGGTCGCGACTCAGTCCTAACGTGAAATTTCAGACAGCTCACCTCAGACTCCTTGCGCAAAACACATTCCTCGAAAATTAGACTGACAGGGTTGCTCCCAGCAATGATAGTCATAACACCGCCAGCCACGTCGATTACGGCGCGGTGGGCATTCATGAAGTCAGTCCCCAATATCATCGCCACGCTCATCAGCGGCATCACAAAAAAATTGAATTCAAACTCATGTCCTTGACAGACGAAGTTTACTCGAGTCTGAACTTTAATTTTAACACTTTTTCCATATATCGCGCCCCTGACTGTAGTTCCTCTCACCTGGAAAGTTGGCCAACTCCCCGTTTCCTCAGACTTCCGAAACGCCGCCTCACTAATCAGCGAAAAGGGGCTGCCTGTATCGAGTACACATCTAAGACTGACTCCCCGAATGTAAACAGACACGACTGGGTTTACCGCAGGCACACCAATACTGTGGTCCTCCCTCAACAAATCTTCCCTAATATCGTCTTCCTCTATCAAATGCACATCAATATCACTGGTCCTCATTAAGTTGTCGCCAACCGAGTCAGCCGCTAGTCATTGATCCCTTTGATTAGGGTCATGTGGCGGATTGTGACGCGGGTTTGCGGGACGAATTTCAACACCCAATGGCGGACCACCCGTACTGTTTACGGCACCCCTGTTGTTGCTTGTTCGATAATTATTCTGTGGTCGGTCACGACTACCGTTCCTAGGTCCGCTATAATTACTCCAATATCTCTGCTCATTACCATATCTTCTGAACTCCCGGGGGTGTCTTTGATTTACTCTCGGCGAATGATGACGATTGGCATCGTTCGTTCTGCCCGCGTTCCGTGAGGAATCGCGACGCTGCCAACGCTCGCGCGCCCTGTAACTCTGAGGCGACCTGTTACGTCTGGAGTGCCACCTGTCTCTACGGCTGCGGCTTCGCTCGCGCGGCCGCTGCTCGTAGGCGCTCTGACCGTAATTCTGCGTGGTGCCATTCGCATCGCACTCAAGCTCTAAAAGGAAATTGCGAAACCCCTCTACGTCATCCTTACATCGTCCTGCAAGGATAACGTGCCGCAACTGCATTGGAAACTTTCCCAGGCAAATACGAATAATTTCTGCAGGTCCATAAGGATCGTCAAGATGTTCATTCGCCTGCAGCATGTGCTCGAATATCTGCACAGGGCTGGAGAATTTTGACCTGTTTAACTCTGGTAGCATAATGAGTCCGTGTTTTACACGACTTTGCGCTGCCACTGACCAATATATCGACAGGAAGTGTTGACGAAACTCCCCAACAGTGTAGCAATTGCGTGCAATTGACCTCATCCGCGCCGCTGGCTCACCTTCGAGGTAGCCGCACATATACTCTATTTTGTGCGCACTGGGCCACGTAGGAGGGAGGGAGAACTCGAACTGCTGTAACCAGGCCCGCGGGTGAATCCCCGTAGCCGAGTTATGGAAGACTTCAAACTTCATCACGGTCAGAAAATGTTTAAAGTCAAATTCGTGAGTTTCCCTTGGCGAACGTTCCTGAGGGGATCCGCGCCGTTCCCACCTGGTACGAGATCCGTGATCATGACGATGATCAAATTCGCCATCGTTCCCGGAATCATCGTCGGAATAATGGCCCTTTCGTTCATTTCTTTCAACTTCATTGGCCTTTAACCCTTTTAGGTGAAGTTCTAAACGGGCAATGCGCTCACATATTCCCTCGGTAATCCCTCTTTGTTGTATTTCTATTTCACACTGTCCACGCGGACATTTCGTTATCGACCGTATTTCGTCTGCATCCGTTGATGACGAGGTAATCGTTTCCCTATTATTGTCAGACTTACGCGCCACTGCGTCTGAGATCCTGGCTATTTCTTCTCGCATCTCTCGGTGGGCCGTGTCTTGTTTTGTTTGCGTAAGCCCTTGCTCTCGCTCGAGAGCTATTATCGCCTGGCTGAGGGTTTCTACCTGCGCGCTAAGGTGGACCGGGCACTTAGCCGCAGTGTCCTCTATTCAGGACACAAGAGCCGCGTGGTCACTCCGGCATTGTTCTGCTAACGCGCGGAGATCCCTGGCGGAATTTTGTCCTACTCGGGACTCAAGAGCCGCTTGTTCACTCTGGCATTGTTCTGCTACCATACATATATTCCCAGCGAACCTTTCTTCTTGCTCCATCAACCGCTTGCTAATGACTTGCTGCCCCTCTTCTAAGGCGGAGATGCGTTGGTCAATGATCACCAATTTCTCCCAACACCCTGTACTATTTCACTACTCAATCTTTTATTTGCTTCCTCGATATCCCTTTTATTACTGTCTAGTAATTGCCGTAGCATAGTCTGTAATGAATTTGCGTCTATCGACTGATTCGAAAACACTACAGCGGGCTCAGGATGGACAACACTTGTGCTTGCGTTTTCTGCGTTTCGTTCCTGGTCGGACTCGACGTTCTGATCTCGTCCTTGTTCAGAGTTGTTGTCTGACTGGTTTTTCCGATCGCGGCTCCCTGAACAGCTACGCGTCTCCATCATAAGGATAGTTACTCCGTGCTCCAAAATACAAGAATAGTACCAAAGTCTCCTAATGGACTCACAGTCCCCACAAGGCAGCCAAAATTTACTATATTACATCGATACACGACACAGGACAAGAATCAACCCACACTTGTAGCACAATGGAATACTAAATCACAATGTCTATACAGTAATACATAAACAAAATAAAACATGGAAGAAAATGCACACCTATATCCTAAATTCAAACAAATTCTGTGGTGCAGAAAGACAATATACCAATTAGCACATCCAACCGAAAATAACTAATCCTCACTGCGCATCAAAAGATTCCTGGTTTACCGAAATCCATGAGCAGGGTAAGTGGCGTGAATATAAGTAGCGTGAATAAAAGGACGCTATGTGCAAGAAGCATGAAGCGCCCTTTGAATGTATCCTGATAGCTAAAAGAGCCACGCGCACTTTGAATAAGAAAATGCTACTTGACACTGAAATCAATATAAAAGATAGGGTCGCCACCAACTCTAGCCACACGACAAAGAAAAAGTAGCACTGAGTCGGAAAATTACTTAATTTATTAATAAGAAAAACTCACAAAAGAACATTCATTGTAAAGTCATTGATAAAGAATGGGATGTAGTTATTAATATGATCCAGGCATTCTTCCCGTGAATCAAATATTGAGTAAAGTAAATAGGTCGTGAACACCATGCGTAAGTGCAGCCTGCAGCAAGATTCGTGAAAACACCATCTATTCCAGAGCATTTGTTTCAGATAAAAAAAGGGACACTAATCACTACACCTGTGCACATGGAAACGCTATAGGTGGGCCAACAAGGAAAACTACAAGGTAAATGGCGAAGGTAACGGCGACGTAACATCGGTACACAAGATAAGATTGAAGGCAAAATTATTTATTCCTTAAAACATTGATGTAGTGCATCTATAGACTGCTGTTGCATGCTAACTATGTACAATTGCTTGTGAAATACTATACGTTTCATAACAGACTCGCGTGCCCACTCGGTCCGCGGAGACAATTTCTATGGACCGTGGCCAAATTTTAATCACATGAGACAAAGAAAATTCACAAATACACAAAAATTACCAAGATCCGGAAAGATTAGAAGCATACACACAAAGTTGTAGGCACATAAACACTCACACTGAACCGAGGGCACTTCAACATATGCAACTCCCTTGTGCTGCGTTCCTCTCACGGATCAAAGTCAAGACTGCATTGGGAATCAAACTGAAAGTCTACAAAAGCCTTGCATTCCCTGCTGCAACCCAGCAAGTAAATCTTTATAAGACGAAATTCGAGACCAAAAGCTAAAAGCTCCCCTCTCTATGTGACAACGCGCCACGCGGTCAGTCCAACTCACCCTTCTTCAACTGGAGCACAGCTGTGTAGGCTTCCCGTACCGGCGGCAGACTGCCTCCCGCTTCTCCAGCCTCTTCCACGCTCCGCGTGGTCCGGAAAACCCCAGGATGCCATTTCCGCCACCAACCTAACGCAGGTGGATTTCTCCCAAGTAGCGGAAACCTCTTTGCCGACTTGACCACTACGAGAGTTGGCAATGAAAGGTGGCTACAGGACCCTTTCAACAGTACTAATGATTGCCACTACATAACTGACAGGGTCTTACTGTTCTTTGACTTTTAATTTATATATGTTGTGATGTAACAGTAGGAAGTGTTAAAAGCACCATGAAATGATGAGCAGAGACATACACCTACCGAAGCTGTAAGAGAATCACACCTCAAGGATAAGTTGTTGGAAATGCTGGCGGTGTGGTCTGGTGGTCACTGGCCACTTGACAGTGACTGCTACTGTGCAGAGGTGCCACAGGAAGGCGAGTCATTGTATAGCAGCGCAGATAGTATCTCCTGTAGAGAAGTACCTGGTGCAGAAGTTTCATGACCAGGAAATTATGTGAGAACTCGGGCTCTATAGCCGGAACACACCTTTATATGTAATATGTAGAAAGCTAGTCGTTTACCCAGAAAAGGTCCGTAAAACAAACAGAAACATCTTACACATGGATAGGGGCTCTCCATCCTGGGTCTCTGAAGTCGTGGGAGACCACTGAATGGCCTGACTTTTCATAAAAACGATGAATATTTGATTTTTACCAAAGAAAAATCACTGAACAGCTGTATCTTTTTCAGAAGTTGTTATTTTATTTACACAGGCAGTTTTGACATTTCATTAATGCCATCTTCAGGCTCCCATGCATTATATGTATAGAGAATGGGACACATCAGAACATACATAACCGGAGCCGTAAATACCTGTATTCTGTGACTTCTTTGTTGAGTGTGTACTTCAAAATCTTTGATGAGATGCCAAAACCAGTGGTTTAAATTAAATAACAAATTTTGAAAATATATGGCTGTTTGGCGATTCTTCTTTAGTAAATATCTGACTGGCCTCTGTCCCATATACACGTTGGATCAACAGAGATCTTTATTTGACGTTACACCTGCCACTACTGACTAATGTAATCAAACTCAAAGTTAGAAAGAGACACCGGGTTCTCACAAGGCAGAGCATCTTACTTGTCAAAGAAGGAGACAGAGAGAAACGGACACGAATATTTTTTATCGGGTATGGTACAACACAAGCCATTGGTTAACCAGTCAGAGGAAGGAGACGAGCTGTTTTTAATGGGTAGTATGATCGCCGATGCTCGGAAAATTCGGAGCGAAGTCAGTTAAATACTGTGAGAGACGTAAATGCAAGATTTCCTCTTAATTCACATTTGATTGAAAATAAGATGGTGAAGTAGAGTTCTGAGGTCTAGATCAAGATCTGGAGGATCTGGAATTGGAAATATTTTGCTATAATTTGGACTTAGCCACTGTCTAAAGTCACTTGATCCACCAATAGTCGATTCTACAACCGCTTGGACAACCACCTTTAGTACTTTGGTGAGGTCAGGGTGCAGCTGCGAAGCTTAGGTAAATTGGAGTCACTTTTTCGTAATTCAGTTATTTCAAGCTCCAGTCTGAGGACTTTCACTTTATCGGTAATGGACTGTTTGGTTTCAGCTTCCCCTTCATGTGTGCTGTTTTTCCTTTTTCCAGCAGGAGTTGCTTCCATTAAGCTTACGACAAGTATTGGGCGTTTCATGATTATAAGTAAATTTTTATGAGAATATTATCTTTTTGTCACACCCCTACGTTAGATTTGCCACGGGTATTGCCATTCATTTTTATGTTTATCTATTAATTAATATATTAATGTTGCCACAGTTTCCCACTCCTTTATATTCATTTCATTGCAATAATTCGAAGTCATTATAAATCTGGCGTCATTTAATATTCAAAACTTCCCCATCATCGTTTTGGAAGGTACATCTGCATACACTTTATCGACACCTACCGGAATTCAGTTCATTAACCTGGAGGGTCAGTCCTTTTTTGTGTAAAAAGAAGAATGAAATAATATAACTATCTCCAGCAATATTTAGGATAGTAAACGACAAGGTAGAGAGTAGACCACCTTTTTTTCCAATCTAGGAAGTTAGAATCTACTAGTCCACCGACATCTACTGCTTGCAAGTTTTCACGCGTGAATATACCTGTAGCAAGAGTTATTCCATATCCATGGTTGCTTCTGAATTCGTGATGAGCAGTCCGTTTTCCTCGAGGAAGATGGGCTTAGGAAGCTCTTTACAAGCATGCAGCTGACGAATATCAATGATATTTCCTGTAATCACCTACATCCATTCTCTTATCCCAGCAATCTTTTCTAATCACCTTTGGCTATTCACAGCTAAAAGCGTTTTCCAATAAATCTGAAAATATTTATTGTAAAAAGACTTGGGAGCCTATTATGATCTGGTGTTATGTTCAATTTCAGTACTATGAAACTAGATGAACAGGAATAGTTGTCAACTTAAAAAGGAAACGTTTAATGTTTAAAAGAAATGTGAAATCAGTATTATAGGTCTTGTACCTAACTTTACGCTTATAATTATATTTGGGACCTAGCTCGTGCTTCTATAACATATAAAAAATAAAAACATTTGGTTTGTATTCACGTCGGAGGGACAGGGAATAGAAACAGAAGTGTTAATCTTCTTGTAAAAGGCGACTAAAAGTTTCCGTGCGAAGGCCGTACAGTCCAGAATCGGTACGCCTATTAGGCAAAATCGCTGTCAGCGTTAATGAAATCCTCCCACCGATACACCACGTTGAAAATATCCGTTTGGTAAAACACCGTGTTCTGCTGTGCAAAGCAGTCAGTAACAGCCTGCAGCACATCCTCGTCCGAGAGGAATCATCAAACCTTCAGCGCCTCTTTAAGCGACAGAAGGCGTGAAAATCGCATCGAGACAGATCAGGAATATACGCCAGGTGCTCGAGCGTCTCCCTCTGCAGTTGGCGTAACATCTGCTTTACGACATCTGGCAACATGGGGACATGTGTAGTCGTGTGAAGAAGTAAGGAACTTGGTGCACCATTCGACGACGATAATTTTCGAAAGACATGATGCCCCACACACATTCTTCATTGTCCGATAGATGTGTAATGGTGTTTGGTCTTCAGAAGCCGAGGAAAGAATGACATGTTGGTCCTATTTGGGTGCATTTGGTAATAACGTTGCTATGGTTCAAGATGACGACCTTATCGCATGAGCCTCACAGAGGCACAAATGCCACGCTAATCAGTCACATGTCGGTGCCAACATACCCGGATCAGAGTCGGGCTACGTAGCATATACTCTACAGCAACTCCCACAAACCGAAGCTTTTCGATCGCCCTATGTATTATTTCTATTTATTGATCTTTGGGGTGAATCAGAACACATCGAAATTTGTTTTTGGTCCAGCAAAATCATCATCAATGTCTTATTGCGAGTATTCTATGGCAGTCGCTGCTTTTCGCTCTCCGTATTCCACTGCCTCCGATCATGCTAATCTCCTTTTAGGGGTCCTCTGGCATCCATCATGCCCTGGGCATCTCGAGTGCAGTTCAATCAGGTTGTCCACTCGTTCTTCTTTCCGCTAGGGATCATTGCCACACTATTTTTGGCCATCGGCTATCGTCGATTCTTTCTAGATGTCGACAGCATTTTAAACATTTCGTTTCTATGGAGTCTATTATTGCTGTATCGACACCCATAGTCTCTCTCTTACGTTACTATGTGAGACACGGTCCAGCTTGGAAATGCCACAATTACGCCTTCAAATGCCCATCTCTAGTCGAAGCAACTTGTTTTACTGTCCATGTTTCTGCTCCGTACATAGCGATGTTTCCAACAACTTAACGAGATATCACTTGCTGGGTCTCTTTTGTTATTTTTTATTCCAAAGGACAAGTTCAGCTGTCCTACGACCATCTTCCTGTGTCCAATTCTTTTTAATTTCATTTTTCATGTTTTCCGTTTGATGATATTACAACCCACTGATACTTATACCTCTTACATCTCTGATTTTACTGGCTCCAACCTCCAAACCCCCCTATAGTACTGTTGCAAATCTTAAGATATTCTGTTTTTGTCAAGCTAATTTTGAGACCCAATTTTTCATATTTCTCTTTTAACTTCCTAAACATATACTTAACATCATCCTGATCTTCTCCTACGATGACCTCATCATCAGCGAAGAGAGGTATGTACGAGAATTCATCCTCCTCAGGAACTCCCATGCCTGCATATTTTTATTCCTCCAGGCTTCAACTGCTTCCTCCAGATCAACTTTACATAGCGTTGTTGCTGTAGCACATCCTTGGCGTAGCCCTTCTCTAACATGAAACTCCGGCGACAGTGAATTTCTTCCTTCCAAAGCACTCACATAGTCCGTTTATAACTGTTTAACTGCTTTGATGTAAGTAGTTGACACGCCACCATTCTTCATACTTGTGCACAGATTGTTTTGTGGTATCATTAACATAGACCTTATGCAAATCCACGAAGACCAAACGGCTCTCTCTCTAGCAATTCACTTCTGTATTAACTTCCGAAAGGTGAATATTCCATCGATACATGAACGCCCTGGTCTGAAACCATTATGTTCTTCAGATGCTATAGCCTCCATTTCTATTCTTTCTTTTAAGGTTCTCCAGTACAACAGTGTTAGTGGTGGCATCACACCTATGACCTCGTAAGTTCCACAGTCCTGCCTATTCCCTTTCATGCAGATTGAAATAACATCAGAACATCAGACTTTTTCCATGAATGGTGTAACCAGTCCCCTCGAAAACACTCATCATACAACTGGGGCAACATATCATACACAACCATAGGAGCTGCTGTCATAAATTTTATGTTTATTCCATCCAGACCTGATGACTTCTCATTGTTCATATGCTTCACAGCTTTACAAATTTTTGCGAGATTACCTTTCATGTACATGAATTTTCGTCTTCATCCATCATATTTAACGTTCCTTACATGAATTCCTTTCTTTTCTTCGTAAGCAAGGCTTGGAAATACTTTACCCATCCCTCCAAGCTTACTGGAGTAATCCCAGCTCTATCTGTGTTTTCAGCTCTCATCAGCTTTAGCATATTCTGCGATCCGCTTGCTCTTGTACCACCAAAGTTTTCTTCTATATCTTCTCCGACTTTCTGCCAAGCCTATTTTTTTGCTTCAGTAGTTTGTGCTTCTTTCCGTTTGTTCCCTAACGTTTATATATTTATCAAAGCGAGTGTCCAGATATATATTATAGACCTGATTTATCATCTTCACCTACTTCTCAACTTCCCCGTTCCATCATGGATTCCTCCTCTCATTTCTCAATTTCATTTTCTTCCTCAGAATTTCAAAGCCCTCCTCATATATCTTCGTTTAACTGATTGATACATAGTCTATACAGTATCATCCCTGACATGTGATGCCTTCGCTGCCGGTCTAAATAGACAGAGGAAGACTATGTAGTCTGTTAAGTTTGCATGAGGATTTAAGGTGGACGTCCAATTACTTCACTGTTTCGAAGTCTTTACATATGACCTCTTTTCGTTTAAAGGACAGTAGGTTCTTGAAAACAAAAATTAATAGTCTGATCCAGGTTCGGAGCTCCATAGAACTCTCACTTGTCTTATAAACAATCGGGCTTTCTGTCGTGTTATCACATAGTCAGTTATTGGGTTTTCACCTACGAGTCGGTTGTTGCCAAGTATATTGATGTACTGATTTATACCTAAACTGAGTCCCCCAAAGTCCATCAACCTACCCCATTCTCATTTAACACATTTTCCCCAATTTAGCAAAAATGGCACCATTATTTCTCCACCTAGTAAGTGCATTCAAGTCTCCAATAACTAAAGTTTCCTTTCGATTACATTCCTTCTCCATTGATACCAGCAGTTCCGAATACAACTTTCCCTGCCTCCCTCCTAGTGTCGTCATTTGGCGAATGCCCTGCCATGATCACGACTAAGTGGCTTAAAAATTCCAATTGCAGGTACAGGATCCTTTCACCACCCTGATCCCAAGATTTTATATCTTTCTTGTATTTTTTCTTAATAGATGTGGAGACCGAACCTCTGGCTCTCGCCTCTTTTGGCATCCCGCTGTAGATATGGATGTAACCATTCCGTTCTTCCATAGCTTTGCCCGTTTTCTTCATTTCAGTTAGGACTACTACTTCTTCGGTTTTAGCTGCAAATCCCTGAATGTTCCATGTATAGATATTCTTTGACCTGGTCTGTGCCAAATTCGTTTTCCATGTAGACCATCCAGTTCATCCCATCCTATTTTGTATCTCTATCTTGACGAATAATAAATAGAATTTATCTGATTCAAAAAAGTTTAATTTTTCCCATAAAGCAAAAATAATGCATTGACTTTGGTTTTTTATTTTGTTTTCCCAAAAAATGTAATCTGTAACATTTAAATGAGACATTTGGAGTCAGCAACATCATGTTTAAAAATGATATCTTTGAATCTGCAATCCTTATCTCCAAAAGTAAGGAAGAGCTTTCGAACAACATCTCCTTGAGTAAAAATTGACTTCTCATCTGGTAAAATAAACTTATTTAATTGTCTGTCTTTTTACATAAAAAATCAGCGTAACCTTTAGCTTTTAAGTAGCATGGTTTACATTCATACAATCTAAATGACTGCTTGCTTTTTCCAAATACACAGCATAATCTCGTATGATGAGAACAGTGCCAGATGGTTCTTCATTTCCGTCAAATTCTTGATCTTCTTCCTAAGAAGTCCGAAAATACAGCCCTATATTTTCTATAGCAAAAACACTAGCCGGATTATAATTTATTTTAAATCTGAACTTTTGTTTTATGGAACGGAATTGCAAATTTGCTCCCCAAATACTTCAATTAAAACAGCACAATGTAGGTTAGTACTTACAGATCTGTTTGGAAGTAAGAAAATTTAGCAGTACATCAGATTTTTGTTATTAAATGAACAAAACGTCAACTGACAGTGTCGCCAACTGTGAAACTGTTTCCTTTAGACTGGTTCACTACCAACCAAGAAAAACAAATTACTGAGCGATTTTCTCATTTCCCTTCCGCCACGACAGCATAGAGGTATTTGGAAGTTTCATTCCTCTTCACCCCATTGCTTCTGTTCACTGTATTCAGTCCTGATTGTTTTTGAAACCCTTTGAATGCTTACATCGAAAGCCTTCATTACTTAGTGACAGGCATTGAACATAAAACTGTGAACAAAAACCTGTTTCTACGTGCCATGTCTACTGTCTGATCGTTAACCTCATACATATTACAAATATTCACCTAATAAAAATTAGTCCTGACATAATATAACTGACACTATTAGCTACAAAATAAAAGTGTATGATACTTTGTAATTTTACTTATATTGATTTATATTTTCTGTACCGTTCCTCGTCGTATAATTCAAGTTGTTGCTTTCAGTTTTCTGTTTAGAAATTATACCTAACATAAACTAACATTTACTGAGACTCAGCACAATTTCTTATTCGCAATGCAAGGTTTCTTACAGCACAGCTTCGATGTACGGCTCTCGCCTAACATCACACGTCATTAATGCTCAGCTCATATTTTGACACTTAAAACGCGTTTTGAGGCACCGTGGGCATCTCAATCGAAGAATGAGTTTAGTATTAAGACGACTAGTTCTGCCTACGACACGTTGTTTCTAGTTCTATTAATTCAATAATACATTGATAAAAATACAGTGATAAATTTCGAAAAAGTTTGTCTTAAGAAAGTACTTCAGATGTGTACTCCTCTAATCAAAATCAATCATTTAATAGACATATTAACACTGTTCAATGCAAAGTTTATTTCGGTGGTTTCCTTGTACTGATCGTTATTTTTGTACACCCTTGTCCACTTGTGTCAGTTAACATATTATATGATTTCCATGCGCAAGAGAACTGTAAGTCTGTAAAGGATACCAATTTCTGTTTTGATGTACTGAATCTTGCATGAAAATGGACTTCAGCGTAATTTGAGATTATATTAAATATAAAATTAAAAGACTACCAATTATTACTTATAGCCCATTATGCCATAAAATTGTGCCACAAGTCACCATCAAAATAGAATCGAAGGCACAGACTGTATCATCAGAGTATTTAGAGGGACAGGTTAGTAAGACAGAATGAGCCACTTCAGATTGCACTGTATTCTTGCTCATTGTAATCGTATAGTGAAAACCCTGATTGCAGTCAAATGGCGTTATTTGCACACATGTTTTTGTTTGTTATTCAAACCTAATTATCTCCAACTCGTCAAATGAAGCCATGGACAGAAAATTCTGAATAAAACGACACAAAAAAGGAATAAGTATACCAATGGGCGTCGGGAATTTTGTATCCTCAAAATGGAGTCTCGCTTAAATGTCAGAAAATAAACACAAACAGTGCTCAAACGGTGTAACAGCTCGGTGCCATTTAACGATCCCTTTGGTCAGCTTTTTGTCTTGATTTTGCAAAAGGAGGACACCTCGGCGATGTTCATTAAGTCGCTCCCTGCCCCAACCACCCCCTCCCCTTCCGCGCCGGCCGCCTGTCACTTAGCGAAGATTAATCCACGCGACTTCCTGCTGACACCATTCCGGCGCCCCGCGCCCGCTACTGTCGCTAATTTGGGTTTTAACTGGACTTAATGGCTCGGCAATAATTAACTTTCCGATAACCGGGGGCGCTGAATAGCGTGCATGCGAATCGATTATCCATGTCTCTATTAGCTGTGCGGCATGAATTGCCTGTACGAAGTCTCTTGCAGTGAAAACGATCTCAAATGTGCGGAAAATCGCAGGACGTACGCTCCACATTAACAGAACGCTGCAGTCTAGGACAAATCCATAAGCAATAATTAGTAATAGCGTCTGATCCAACAGTAACGGTGATACAATGTAAGACAATGATTGCTCAACAAATGAAGACATAAATGTATAAAAGAGGTACAGAACAATAATGTAACATTTTATAAAGGGTCTGTTCTGGTTTACCTCTGAGAACTAAACAAAAGACCCGGCTAATAAAATAAATTAATTTCTCGTATTTCGATAGGCTATCGAATCACCATTATTGTCCTCAGCAATTAACTGACGATTGCTGCCGGATTGATTAGTAATAAGAACCTGCGATGTGAATTAATTTGATTATGGAATTAACGAACATTTACAGAAAGGACTCTCCTCACCTCATAAAACTATATAAGATGCCTTGTTGATGTTGCTGTCTTCAGTCCGAAGACTGGTTTGATGCAGTTCTCCACGGTACTGTATCCTGTGGAAGCCTCTTCATCTCCGAGTAGCTGCTTTTACCTTTATCCTTCTGAATCTGCTTACTGTATTCATCTCTTGACCTCCCTCTACGGTTTTTACCCCCTCCCCCCCCCCCCCCTCACGCTTATCTCCAGTACTAAATTGGTGATCCCTTGATGCCTCACAATGTGTCGTAAAAAGCGATCCCTTCTTCTAGTTAGGTTATGCCACAAATTCTTTTTCTCCCCAATTCTATTCAGTACTTCCTCATCAGTTACGTGATCTACCAATCTAATATTCTGCATTCTTCTGTAGCACGACATATCAAAAACTTCTATTCTCTTCTTGTGTAAACTGTTCATCGTCCGTATTTCACTTCCATAAACGCCTACACTTCGTAGAAATAGTTACAGAAAAGACTTCCTGACACTTAAATCTATATTCGATGTTAACAAATCTCTTTTCTTCAGAAACGCGTTTCTCGACGTTGCCGGTCTACATTCTATATCCTCTCTATCTTGACCATCATCAGTTGTTTTGCTTCCCAAATAGCAGAACTCACCTACTACTTTAAGAGTCAGCATCACTTCATTTAATGCAACTACATTCCGTTTTCCTTGTCTGGCTTTTGTTGATGTTCAGCTTAGCTCTTCCTTTGAAGAGATTCTCCACTCCTTTTAAATGCTATTTCAAGTCCTTTGCTGTCTCCGGCAGACTTACAAATTCTTCGGCACAATTCAAAGCTTTTATTTCTCCTACCTGATCTTTAATTCCTACACCAAATTTTTTCTTTGATTTCCTTCACTGCTTTTTCAGTGTACAGACTGAATAACATCCCTGTCTCATTCCCTTCTGGACCACTGTTTCTCTTTCGTGCTTCTCGACTCTTACAACTGTCATATTGTTTCTGTACAAGTTGTAAATAGCGTTTACTTCCCGTGTTTTCCTCCTGGTACCTTCAGAATTTCGAATAGATTATTCCGTGAAACGTAGATATGCATTTCCCCCTATTCTGTAAAGTAAGTTGTAGGGTCATAATCACATCTAGTGTGCCTACATTCCTCCAAAAACCAAAGTGCTCTTTCCCCAGGTCAGCCAAAACTATTTTTTATATTCTTCTGTAAAAAATGCGTATCAGTATTTTACAAGCACGACTTATTAAACTGATAGTTTCTTAACTTTTACACCTGTCAAAAATTGCTTTCTTTTGAAATGCACACATCTTGCACACCAGATGGAATAATTTTATCATAGTTGGCTCTCCCAAGGCTATCAGTAGCTCTGACAGATTGTCGTCTACTCCCAGGGCTTTGTTTCGATTTAGATCTTCTCGCAATATCGTATCTCCCGACTCATCCTCGTCTGCGTCCACTTCCTTCCTATAATACTTCTTTCATCTCCCTTGCATAGACCCTCCATTTACTCCTTCCACCTTTCAGATGTCCCTTCTTTGGTTCTTTGGTTAGCCCTGGTTTCTGGTTTGAGCTCTTGGTATTCATACAGCTGCTTCTGTTTTTTGCAAAGGCTTCCTTAATTTTCCTGTGGGCGGCATCTATCTTATCCTAGTGAGATATCGTTCTGAATACTTACATTTATCCTCTGGCCATTACTGCTTATCCATTTTGCACTTCCTGTAAATCTAATTTTTAGACTTTTGTATTCCTTTTGACCTGCTTCATTTGCTGCGTTTTTAAATTTTTTCGTTTCATCAATTAAGTTCAGTATTTCCTGAGTTATCCTAGAATTTCTACAAGGTCTGGTTCTTTACCTATTTGATCTTCTACTGCCGTCACTTGTTCCTTTCCCCCGTTCTGTTCGTCCGTTGCCTAATGCTCCCTCTGAAACTTTCAGCAGCCTCTGGTTCTTTCAACTTATACAGATCTCATCTCCTTAATGTTTCACCTTTTTACAATTTCTCCAGCTTTAGTGTACAGTTCATAACTAACACATTGTGGTCAGAGTCTAGATCTGTTCTTGGAAATGTCTTACGATTAACATTAATTTAGATGGTTATCATTAGACCTTCAAAATAATGCTAGTGTGACCCGTAAGCAATTTAGCCACAGGATCACGGAAAAGCTCGATTTAATAACTGTTCTTCGGCGTGGAGGCATGAGAACTTTCTATCCACAAGAGTGACTGCCTTTAATTAAACTGTTTGTGATCGTAAAATAATGTCCCGTCGTCAGCATCTTTCGGTCTTGTACGTAGAACTGTTAATATCGAACACGGAGACCCGGGTTCGGTTCCCGACAGGGTAGTTGCCGTAATTAAGTGTAGCTGTCTTGTTACGCACTTTTGTACCGAAATGTAATAAATTTGTAAAGTCGGAGTGGAGCATTCAATATGCCATTAGGCGCACTGAAAACTATTTTAAGCCGCTTGAAGATTGGTGATGGTGCATCTCGTCTCTATGTTGTTGTTGTTGTTGTTGTGGTCTTCAGTCCTGAGACTGGTTTGATGCAGATCTCCATGCTACCCTATCCTGTACACGCTTCTTCATCTCCCAGTACTTACTGCAACCCACATCCTTCTGAATCTGCTTAGTGTATTCTTCTCTTGGTCTCCCTATACAATTTTTACCCTCCACGCTGCCCTCCAATGCTAAATTTGTGACTCCTTGATGCCTCAGAACATGTCTTACCAACCTGTACCTTCTTTTTGTCAAGTTGTGCCACATACTCCACTTCTCCCCAATTCTATTCAATACTTCATCATTAGTTATGTGATCTACCCATCTAACCTTCAGCATTCTTCTGTAGCACCACATTTCGAAAGCTTCTATTCTCTTCTTGTCCAAACAATTCATCGTCCATGTTTCACTTCCATACATGGCTACACTCCATAAAAATACTTTCAGAAACGACTTCCTGACACATAAATCTAAACTCGATGTTAACAAATTTCTCTTCTTCAGAAACGCTTTCTTTGCCATTGCCAGTCTACATTTCATATCTTCTCTACTTCGACTATCATCAGTTATTTTGCTCCCCAAATAGCAAAACTCCTTTACTACTTTAAGTGCCTCATTTCCTAATCTAATTCCCTCAGCATCACCCGACTTCATTCGACTACATTCCATTATCCTCGTTTTGCTTTTGTTGATGTTAATCTTCCATCCTCCTTTCAAGACACTGTCCATTCCATTCAACTGCTCTTCCAAGTCCTTTGCTGTCTCTGATAGAATTACAATGTCATCGGCGAACCTCAAAGTTTTTATTTCTTCTCCATGGATTTTAATACCTAGTCCGAACTTTTCTTTTGTTTCCTTTTCTGCTTGCTACATATACAGATTGAATAACATCGTGGATAGGCTACAACCCTGTCTCACTCCCTTCCCAACCACTGCTTCCCTTTCATGTCCCTCGACTCTTATAACTGCCATCTGGTTTCTGTACAAATTGTAAATAGCCTTTCGCTCCCTATGTTTTACCCCTGTCACCTTCAGAATTAGAAAGAGAGTATTCGAGTCAACATTGTCAAAAGCTTTCTTTAAGTCTACAAATGCTAGAAACGTAGGTTTGCCTTTCCTTAATCTAGCTTCTAAGATAAGTCGTAGGGTCGATATTGCCTCACGTGTTCCAATATTTCTACGGAATCCAAACTGATCTTCCCCGAGGTTGGCTTCTACCAGTTCTTCCATTCGTTTGTAAAGAATTCGCGTTAGTATTTTGCAGCTGTGACTTATTAAGTTGACAGTTCGGTAATTTTCACATCTGTCAACACCTACTTTCTTTGGGATTGGAATTATTATATTCTTCTTGAAGTCTGAGGATATTTCGCCTGTCTCATACATCTTGCTCGCCAGATGGTAGAGTTTTGTCAGGACTGGTTCTCCCAAGGCCATCAGTAGTTCAAATGGAATGTTGTCTATTCCCGGGGCCTTGTTTCGACTCAGGTCTTTCAGTGCTCTGTCAAACTCTTCACGCAGTATCGCATCTCCCATTTCATCTTCATCTACATCCTCTTCCATTTCCATAATATTGTCCTCAAGTACATCGCCCTTGTATAGACCCTCTATATACTCCTTCCACCTTTCTGCTTTCCCTTCTTTGCTTAGAACTGGGTTTCCATCTGAGTTCTTGATATTCATACAAGTGGTTCTCTTCTCTCCAAAGGTCTCTTTAATTTTCCTGTAGGCAGTGTCTATCTTACCCCTAGTGAGATAAGCCTCTACATCCTTGCATTTGTCCTCTAGCCATCCCTGCTTAGCCATTCCGCACTTCCTGTCGATCTCATTTTTGAGACGTCTGTATTCCTTTTTGCCTGCTTCATTTACTGCATTTTTATATTTTCTCCTTTCGTCAATTAAGTTCAATATTTCTTCTGTTACCCAAGGAGTTCTACTATCCCTCGTCTTTTTACCTACTTGGTCCTCTGCTGCCTTCACTACTTCATTCCTCAGAGCTACCCATTCTTCTTCCACTGTACTTCTTTCCCCCGTTCCTGTCAATTGTACCCTTATGCTCTCCCTGAAACTCTGTACAACCTCTGGTTATTTCAGTTTATCCAGGTCCCATCTTCTTAAATTCCCACCTTCTTCAGCTTTAATCTACAGTTCATAACCAATAGATTGTGTTCAGATTCCACATCTCGTCTCTAGATAAAGTGAAAATGAGTGAGTGGTTGCTGCATTCCTTCGTTTCATTGAAAACGAAACGGTCATGGAATGGGTATGTCAGAAGCTGCACGGACCATTTGTTGAGAGATACTTCTTGATATGGTCTCAGAAGTATATCTTTAGATCTCTGTGCAATACCAGTGATGAAACAGTGTGGAAAATTATAATTAACGTTACAGTTACAGAAGTAAGGCGAACGAGACTGGAGAAAACCGAAGCATGATTATGTTACACTCCCTGGAACTTGATTTAAAAGAAAGAAAATAGTACTCTCTAAAATTATTTCGTGACTTTTCGTTTCTTTAATGCTGTACTTCACTTTTTGCTGTGTTTGCGACAGAACTAATTTTCATACCAAAGAGATGGTAATTGTCACCTTTGTCGTTGCTACGTATCGGGACGGGTTACAAATATGTAAATCGTTCATTGTTACTGGGAGATTTCTTCTTTGTTGTGATACGTTTGTGAGTTGTGAGACTAATGTAAAGCTTTATAACATTTTTAACTCAATTCTTATGATTTCAGAGCTCACTACTGATTGCGTAGGTATTCGTTGGCTCAGAAGAGGCATAACGTTCGGGAAATAGAGACTGCAGGTCTTAAAACGTGATCGTCACTGGTTGAAATGTGGGCGTTGATGGCGTTTGATTCTAAGCTGCAAGCAGCAATGTATTTATTACGAATAACGTTTCTAAAAGGGCACCTTATAGAGTTGTAAAGTTTCTAGTACCTAGCAATTAGTATCCATGTGACAAATATTAGTACCCTCACTGCAAATACAAACTGTAATTACATCCTGGGTCCTCTACACACAGCACGATGTAATATCCTAGCGCGGCCAACGTCGAAGGTAAGTCACATAAGGCATGATCGATTGCTCTTTATTCACATCTCTGACATCTAGACGATGCAAGCAATTTGTACTTTGAAAACGGAGTTCTTTTTTGCTTGCATTGTAGAGCAAAAATGATCAGGGACAGTGGATAGACATTTAGGATACGTAATCTTTATCAAAGGAAGCAGAAGAACCATTTTCTGTTCTCCAGCAATAGGACCAGATCCATTTTCCAGTGCTCATTGTGTTGGTGGTAGGAAATGGAAACATGAGGAGCGTAGGTGTACGTATTTCGTGCAATGTAAGGAATCTTTTGTAATGAATATTATTAATATTGCAGCAACCTGTGGTCTACGCACATGGTAAGCGTCGCTGGCTAGCGTGCTGCGAGTCGCCACAGCAATTCGACATCAAGTATCCATCACAGTATTCCAGAACGTGGAATGAACAGTAAATTGACGTTGGTAAAGTTGTTCTACAGAACTGTAATACATAGTCTTTAAAAAAAAAAAAAAAAAGGACAGATATTTTGTGTACTACCGAGAAATGCGAAAAACAGGTCCGTTGGTTTAAATTGGCAATATGTAGATTGATCATAATAAAAAGAGAAAACGAGAGCGAAGTGTCGTAGTTGTAAACAGAAAGCTCTGCTCTTAATAGAACTGGAAAATAAAAATGTACGGTAATTCTTGGGAACGATAACCTTCAGTGGAATGTTGAATGGTCATGCAAGGTGAAACATTACCACATGTACCACATGTAGTTTAGATATATGAAGAATTAATTATTTTAAATTATTCATAATTTAACTATGGTCCTTTTGTAAATATGAATGTTATTTTACTGGTCCAGGCGTATAATTTACGTGTGGTAAAGGCAAGATAAAGTTTGGGAGGAAATACCGGCGGGGGAGGAGGGGGGGCGAACTTCCCCTATTTCGGTAGTGCAAAGGTGACAAAGAAAAAAAGGTGTGCGGTAGGGAGCGATTGAGCGTCAAGCCAGTCCAGTCAGTAACGTCGTGGCCGCGGGCCGTACAGTCAGAAGACTCAATAGAAGCCATTAAAAGCTGTATTGTAAGATCCTGTTCCGTAAATTCGTACAACGATGTGTTATCCTCAAATACTATGTGTCAGTCAGCCGGCCGCGGTGGTCTAGCGGTTCTAGGCGCTCAGTCCGGAGCCGCGCGACTGCTACGGTCGCAGGTTCGAATCCTGCCTCGGGCATGGATGTGTGTGATGTCCTTAGGTTAGTTAGGTTTAAGTAGTTCTAAGTTCTAGGGGACTGATGACCATAGATGTTAAGTCCCATAGTGCTCAGAGCCATTACTATGTGTCAGTGGAAATCAAAGCTTCGGATGTATGTTATTGTGAGCCTGTATTGCAAGAAGAGTACTCACTGTACTTCATGCTACGTTGACAGACATTGTCTTACAAAGGAGAATTGATATTTCGTTCGGTGAAACTGCATTTGGCGAGACATCAAGGCATAGAGATTAAATGGAACTGCTATTCAACCTACATTGTACTCGAAACACTGCCCCGTGACTTCAGGCACAGTAACACATAGCTTCTGTATCCAAGGACGAGTGTTCATTTTCGAAAAATTACTAAGTGATAATTCAATTAGTTGTTCAAGCATTGACTAACCGCCGTCGTGTCCCTGGGACACGTTTCGAATCTGCATCTTCAAATTATTAATTTGGCACTGTAATAACAAACTTATGTAAACGTTAAAGACTGCTTATTAAGGTACCGTACCAAATTGTGTAATATATCAATAAGAATAACCAACTAAAGGCAATATTCTACAAGTCCGGGCGTGGAATTTCAGAAGTTTGAACGTTGTAGAGAAGCTAGAAATTCTGAGATGGGAAAAGCAATGGCTCAATCTCGATACAGTAGGGATCAGTGAGGTGAAATGGAAAGAAGAAAAGAATTCCTGGTCAGATGAGTATAGGGAGTCCGCAGCTCGTAGTCGTGCGGTAGCGTTCTCGCTTCCCGCGCCCGGGTTCCCGGGTTCGATTCCCGGCGGGGTCAGGGATTGCCTCGTGATGACTGGGTGTTGTGTGATGTCGTTAGGTTAGTTAAGTTTAAGTAGTTCTAAGTTCTAGGGGACTGATGACCATAGCTGTTAACTCCCGTAGTGCTCAGAGCCATTTGAACCATTTTTTGAGTATAGGGTAACATCTACAGCAGCAGAAAATTGTGTAACGGGAGTAGGATTCGTTATGAATAGAAAGCTAGGGCAGACAGTGTGTTATTATGAACAGTTCAGTGATAGGGTTGTTCTTATCAGAATCGACAGCAAACCAACATCGACAACGATAGTTCACTCACACACGCCGACGTCGCAAACTGAAGATGAAGAAATAGAATAAGTAAATGAGGATGTTGAACGGGCAATATAGTACATAAAGGGAGATGAAAATCTAATAGTCATGGGACTGGACAGCATTTGTAGAGGAAAGAGTAGAAGAAAAGATTACGGAAGAATATGCGCTTGGGACAAGGAATGAAAGGGAGAAAGACTAATTGAGTTCTGTAACAAATTTCCGCTAGTAATAGCAAATACTCGATTCAAGAACCACAACAGGAAGAGGTATACTTGAATAAGGCCGGGTGATACGGGAAGATTTCAGTTAGATTACACCATGGTCAGGCAGAGTTTCCGAAATCAGATACCGAATTGTAAGGCCTACCCAGGAGCAGATACAGACTCAAATCACAATGTGGTGGTAATGAAGAGTATGCTAAAGTTCAAGAGATTCGTTAGGAAGAATCTATATGCAAAGAAGAGGGGTATGGAAGTAGTAAGGAATGAAGAGATACGCTTAAAATTCTCTAACTGCTATAGATACAGCAGTAATGAATATCTCAGTAGACAGCATAGTCGAAGAGGAATGGACATTTCTAAAATGGGCAGTCACAAAAGTTGAAAGAAAAACATAGGTACAAACAAGATAACTGCAAAGAAACCATGGGTAACAGAATAAATACTTCAGTTGATCGATGAAAGAAGGAAGTAAAAAAATGTTCAGGGAAATTCAGGAATAGAGAAACACAAATCGCTGAGGAATGAAATAAACAGAAAGTTTAGGGAAGCTAAGACGAAATGGCTGGAAGAAAAATGTGAAGAAATCGGGAAAGAAATGTTTGTCGGAAGAAGTAACTCAGCATATAGGAAAGTCAAAACGACCTTCAGCGAAATTAAAAGCAAGGTTGGTAACATCAAGGATGGAATGGGAATTCCACTGCTAAATACAGAGGAGACAGCCGATAGGTGGAAACTGTACATCGAAGGCCTCTATGAGGGGGACATTTTGTCTGATGTGATAGAAAATACAGGAGTCGATTTAGAAGAGATAGGGGATCCAGTATTTGAATCAGAATTTAAGAAAGTTTTGGAGAACTTAAAATCAAATAAGGCAGAAAGGACAGATAAAATTCTATCAAAATTTCGAAAATCAATTGAGGAAAAGACAACCAAACGACTATTCACGTTGGTGTGCAGAATGTATGAGTATGGCAATATACCATTCGACTTCCGGAAAAATATCATCCACAGAATTCCGAAGACTACAAGACCTGACAAGTGCGAAAATTATCGCACAATCAGCTCAACAGCTCATGTACCTCAAGCTGCTGCCAAGAACAATACGCAGAAGAATAGAAAAGAAAACTGTGGATGTGTTAGATGACGATTAGTTTGGCTTTAGGGAAGGTAAAGGAACCAGAGAGGCAATTCTGACGTTGCGGTTGATAATGGAAGCAAGACTAAAGAAAAATCTAGACACGTTCATAGGATTTGTCGACCTACAAAAATTGTTCGACAATGTAAAATGGTGCAAGATGTTCGGAATTATCAGAAAAGCAGGGGTTAGTATAGGGAGAGACGGGTAATATACAATATGTACAAGTACGAAGAGGGCCCTAACCTAACCTAACCTAACCTAGTAATTAGAGTGGACGACCAAGAACGAGGTGCTCGGATTTAATTGGTGTAAGACAACGATGTAGTCTTTCGCCCCTACTGATCAATCTTACATCGAAGAAGCAATGATGGAAATAAAACGAAAGGTCAGGAGTGGAATTTAAATTCAGGGTGAAAGCGCCTCAATGATACTATTCACTGATGACATTGCTGGTCTTCTGAATGGAATGAACAGTCTAATGAGTACAGAATGTGGATTGAGAGTAAATCGAAGAACGACAAACTTAAGATCTGGATCGATAATCACGAAGTAGCTGAAGTTGACGAATTATATTGCCTAGATAGCAAAATAGCTTTGACGTTCGAAGCAAGGAGAACATCAAAAGCAGACTAGCACTGGCAAAATGGGCATTCCTCGCCATGAGAAGTCTATTAGTATCAAACATAAGCCTGAATTTAAGGAAAAAATTTCCCGGAGACAGCATTGTATGGTAGTGAAACATGGACTTTTGGAAAACAGGAACAAATGAGAATCGAAGAATTTGAGATGTGTTGCTACAGATGAATGTTGATAATTAGGTGGACTAATAAGGTAAGGAACGACCAGGTTCTAAGCAGAATCGGAGAGAAAATACATATGTGGAACACTGACAAGGAGAAGGGACATGATATTAGGACATTTAAGACATCAGGAAGTGACTTCCATGGTGTTAGAGGGAGCTACAGAGGGCAAAAACTGTAGAGGAAGACAAGAAAAATACGCAGAAGAATAGAAAAGAAAACTGAGTATGTGTTAGATGACGATTGGTTTGGCTTTAGGGAAGGTAAAGGAACCAGAGAGGCAATTCTGACGTTGCGGTTGATAATGGAAGCAAGACTAAAGAAAAATCTAGACACGTTCATAGGATTTGTCGACCTACAAAAATTGTTCGACAATGTAAAATGGTGCAAGATGTTCGAAATTATCAGAAAAGCAGGGGTTAGTATAGGGAGAGACGGGTAATATACGCAGCATATATTTGAGGACACATGTTGTACGTGCTACTCCGAGATGAAGAGGTTGGCATAGGAGAGGAATTTGTGACGGGTCGCATCATACCAGTCAGAAAACTGATGTCTCAGAACGAAAAGTATATACAAAGATTAGCTATTTAAAAATACAGAAAACAAAAGTAAATAGTTCTGGGCCATGTACTTGCAGTAGGGTTAAAAGAAGATACTTCCTTTATTGGCAAATAATTATCTGGACTAAAAGTCTTTGGGAAATTTGCAGGAAGAGGAAGACATTTCAGTGTGTAAAACCATTATTTATATACTTACTGCAGGTAACAGCCACTTCAAGAAACTTGTTCTTGGAAAAGTATTTGAAAATGATATTTAAAATTTGTACATTATATTAAGACGTGTATGTCTTATGTATTTTCCATGGTTATTCTATCCAGTATGTACTTAACAGGGTTGCAAATTATATTGTTTCCAGCTCTGTTTTGTACTATTATTGTCTGTTATCTCTTTTAACACTATATTATATGGTAATATAAAAATGAGGGCACAGAGAGTAGAACTACAAGCAAATATGACGAAGTGAATTTCTGTTTGAGTTTCACGGTGTTTCTAAATTGTTTAATATTGGTTTCCTATGGAACACACTCTATACTTTAATTACCTCAGTGGAAGATTAACAGAGAACTCCATTGTTAGGGTATATTACTGCATTTGTCAGATATTGTGGAGGAAACCAATGATAAAAGTAAGTAAATATCCTAAAATAAATGGCGACTTGTTTTCCATTGCCTCAAAAAATATGAACGACGTGTTTCTCGTGAGTAAAGTCACAATGTTCTCGTTGTCATCTGTAATTTTATGATGTACTTGTACATTCGGAAACTCGTCTCCGTAACCAAGGTTGCTAAAGCCGCCGTCACACGGAACGTGTTTCTCATCGCGAAACACTCGCCAGATGTCATGTCTGTTGTGATTGCTGCACGCTCTGGAACGACATTCCACATCTCACGGAACGCGCTCCTCATCGTGATTTGTGACCTCAGCACTCTCCAGTGGAAGCCGCAGTGACTACCATTACTCTGAAGTTACTCACTTCATCACATGCATTTCGGGATCGAGATTCGTTTCGTAATTTCACTTGAACAGAACAGGTATTTTTTTATGAGCTGCTCACCCTCGTTGAAGAAGATATTTACCTTCAAGATAAGAACATGGGATAATCCTGCAAACCAAGAGATAAGTATATACACGGTGTCAAAACAAAAATAAATAAAAAACACGGACAAACTTTAGCGACAGATTGCTAATACAGAAATACGTAAAATGTTTCAGTAAATATGGACTCTAAAATGCAGAGCACTTGTTCATCTTCGCTAGTGTGAAACACAGCTCTTCTACTGAACAACAATTCATAGCTCTTAAGATGTTGATTTTAGAGCCCAAGTTTATTAGACATTTTTTATTGTTTTAATCCATGCTACCTCTTCTCCAAATATGAAAAGCAAAGAGCCGGCAGTAGAAATGATGTATTTCATAGTATCGAAGATGAATAAGTCCTCATATCTCGTTAGATATGCTCCTTACAGCCCTTGTTTACTAGACTTTTTTCTTGTTTTGGTGTATGGAATCTGTCCGTAAAGTTTATTGGTGTTTTTTATGGGACATACTGTATATTTTACACAAAGTTTCATAATAGCAAAAGCTTCCAATGCGCATATCGTATTTACTTTCTAACACAGCGTGGCAATTACTCGTACCTTAAGATTTTTAGCCTCTAGGGAAACATTCCAGTCCATTGGCCTTTGCACAGGAATTGCAGCAAATACACTGAAGAGCCAAAGAAACTGGTACACCGGCCTAATATCGTGTAGGGCCCCCACGAGCACGCAAAAGTGCCGCAACACGACGTGACATGGACTCGACTAACGTCTGAAGTAGTGGTGGAGGGAACTGACACCATGAATCCTGCAGGGCTGTCCATAATTCTGTAAGAGTACGAGGAGGCGGAGATCTCTTCAGAACACCACCTTGCAAGGCATCCCAATATGTTCAGTTATGTTCATCTCGGGGGAGTTTGGTGGTCAGCCGAAGTGTTTAAATTCAGATGAGTGTTTCTGGAGCCACTCTGTAGCAATTCTGGACGTGTGGGGTGTCGCATTGTCCTACTGGAATTTCCAAAGTCCGCCGGAATGCACAATCGATATGAATGGGTGCAGATGATGAGACAGGATGCTTACGTACGTGTCACCTGTCAGAGTCGTATCTAGATTAATCAGGGGTCCCATATCACCCCAACTGCACACTATTCTAGTGCTGACATGCAAGGTCTATGGATTCATGAGGTTGTCTCCATAGTTGTAAACGTCCATCTGCTCGATACAATTCCAAACGAGACTCGTCCGACCAGGAAACAAGTTTCCAGTCTACAGTCCAATGTCGGTGATGACGGGGCCAGGCGAGGCGTAAAGCTTTGTGTCGTGCAGTCATCAAGGGTACACCAGTGGGCATTCGGATCCGAAAGTCCATATCGATGATGTTTCGTTGAATGCTTCGCACGCTGAGACTTCTTGACGGCCCAGCACTGAAATCTTCAGCAGTTTGCAAAAGGGTTGCACTTCCGTCACGCTGAAAAATTCTCTTGAGTCGTCGTTGGTCCGGTTTTGCAGTATAGTTTTCCGGCCGCAGCGATGCCGGAGATTTGATATTTTACCGGATTCTTGATATTCACTCTTGAAATGGTCGTACGGGAAAATCCCCACCTCATCGCTACCTCGGAGGTGCTGCGTCCCATCGCTCGTGCGTTGAAACTCACTTAAACCTTGATAACCTGCTATTTTAGAGGCACTAACCCATCTAACAACTGTGGCAGACGTTTGTTGTCTTACATAGGCGTTGCCGACCGCAGCGCCGTATTCTGCCTGTTTGTATACCTCTGTATCCGAATACGCATTCCTGTACCAGTTTCCTTGGCGCTTAAGTGTACATACGCAGTGCAGGTGATACTTGTATTAAATTAACAGGAAAGACCAATAAGCATTTAGAAAACAAGAGAACGTTTCCATGTCCTGTGAGAGGACGGTTTAACGTGTGCCTACGCGGTGGCGCTCGACAAAGATGTGACGAAATTTTCCTTGCCATTATTTGGACATTAATGGGGGGAAATCTGGCGGCGTACAGTTTCTGATAATCTATCTTCCCGCCAATGTCCTGCGCTAAATGCCTAACCTCTCCGCAGTGTGTCTTGAAGTGAGGGGTTGTGGCACTCTTGATGGTCAGATATGGACGTTGAGTTCGGTGGTCTCCTTGGTGCTTATCGAGAGGAGCAGGCTATGTGCCGGCACCAGCTATCATTCTCTCCCATCCCTTCACTCGTAACAACACAAACCCAACCGTTCACCGTATAAAGTCTCATCCCAGCTGTCTACACTACACAGGTACACACTTGACACTTCATAACAGGCTGGAGGAAGGCAACAGCAAACCTCTTCCATTAGGACGGAAACATGAGCGGCGGTGCAGGCTTCCTGCGCCCATTCCCTGACTATCGGACTACTTATTGTTATACATTTAGGAAACATCATTCTAAAACTAAGAACGTAAGATCAGTTTGCTATCTATTTTTTTAAAAATTACTTCTAGAGACTTACCATCCTTATGTGAAAGTCAAGACAAGACACACACTGTCTGCTGGCCGCTGTGGCCGAGCGGTTCTAGTTGCTTCAGTCCGGAACCGCGCTCCTGCTATGGTCGCATGTTCGAATCCTGCCTTGGGCATGGTTTAAGTAGTTCTAAGTCTAGGGGACTAATGACCTCAGATGTTAAGTCGATGCTAAGTCCCATAGTACTTCGAGCCATTTTTCGCACACTGTCTAAACATAGCCATAGCCACAAAACTATACAGTACGATCGCTTTAAGGCGTTTTACCCAGTCATATTATGAACAAAAATAATAATGCACACCCACAGGCAAATTTGACTTAAAAGAAAGGAGAATATACGAGTAGAACACGAAAAAGTGTATTACAACAATGTTACAATGTCGGCATTTCAATAAGTAGGTATTCTGTCGTGGGCTGCTGTCGAACGGCGCATATGTAGCACTAACATTGGTCTTCTTATACGACAGTTAACAAATATTGAATGAACTTGGGTGAAGCCCGATCAACAGGGACTTACATATATTGAGCGAAAATAATAACGCATTGAGAATGGCTAGCTTTCAGCTGAAATCTACATCGCCACAATAAAAATTAAAATAGGACGACTGATTGCTGCCGGCTGTTGTGGTCGAGCGGTTCTAGGCGCTTCAGTCTGGAACTGCGCGACCGCTACGGTCGCAGGTTCGAATCCTGCCTCGGGCATGGATGTGTGTGATGTCCTTAGAGTAGTTAGGTTTAAGTAGTTCTAAGTTATAGGGGACTGATGACCTCAGATGTTAAGTCGCATAGTGCTCAGAGCCATTTGAACCATTTTGACTGATTGCCGCAATCTATAATTTACAAATTTAACAAATATTTTGATGGAAATTTTATGTTGTAACTGTGACAATGCGCTTGCTTGGTCAAGCTGATAAGGATAAGGGGAGTCTCTCAACAGTATTTTATTGTTGTAATTTTTTCACAGAAAGATAGTGATGTGTACTGACTCTTATGCCGTGTTTGAGAGTATTTATGATTCGTTCTAACTGTATTCACCCATCGAAAGTTCAGTAACCTGTTCACAGGGAAGCACTTCTCATGTGTTCTGAAATTCTTCCTTATGGTACATGAGGCAAATGATGTTAAAAAGAAGGTCAAAATAATAAATGTAAAAATGTATGAAAACATATCGGACTGGGAAAATAACCGATAAAACTTGATTTCTTCTGCGTGAAGCTATTTAAGCAACGACCCGGTACAGTTATTGAAGGTGCCTATTTTTGAGGTCGTTACTTTAAATTTAATACTTCAACATATTATTCCAAGAACACAAAAATCCGCCATGTAATGTTTGTTCACAGTTTTATTACTCTCATTATTATAGTGATTTGTAAATACTCACAGTATTCATAATCGAGAATTATCTGTGTAACTTCATAAGTTTTCTATCATGTTAATGAATTTTAAAATGTTTAAAATTGCTTTCAACAGTAATGCTAGACTAACGTAACAGATTACGACCTGTATATAGTTCCATTATTAATTTAGACTTGTGTCCCATTGTTTCAACAAACTCCACATTAAAATAAATTAAATATTTATTAAATATTTTTTAAATAACTGTTCAAATGTGTTAAGACGATTAACCATTACATGACTTATACTCTCTACTCCCGCTGTCACAGCGAACGTGATAGCATGGTGTTAATTAGTTTCTTTAATGGGATCTTTAGAGGAAGAACTTGACAAAGCAGTTGTGGACCTCACCCCTCCATCTGAAAATTATTAAGTATTTGTAAAAATATTACAAAGGATCTCGAGAGAACACATATCACAAGGCTGCAGAGAGCAGTTCATTCCAGGACTCTCACACAGATCTGAGAAACTCTTCGCTTCATATAAGAAACTATATCAGAAAGCTCCTTTTAATGAAGAAACAATAATATGCAGTACAGCACTGTTGGATATGCTACGTGAAGCGAGGCCAAATACATGGATAAAGACTTTTCAGAGCATGGACATGACACTTCGTAGCCTGAAATCTTAACAAAAAGCTTAGAGATGATCCAAAAGCCTCCAGAGAGCCTTCTGAGGTAACATTGAAACAAGTGGCCCGTCAACTCTTCTTGGATGGAAAGGAAATTGTTAAACATCAAAAGTAAAAGTCAACAGGGTCCTACAATCGGTAACCAATATGTTCTCAACGCGTCTTACAGTAAAAGAATTCAACCATGACCAGAATGCTACGACAGACCGTAAAGCGGCCGGGGTGAATAATAACACATGGAGCAGATCAAACGTCTTGGCCCAGGCGCCAAAATGTAGTTCCTGTTGCTCTTCGTCCAGTGCCGAGAAACTTATAAGATTCCCAAGAAATCCAAGGACAAGTAAGCTGATGAAGCCTGGGAAGATACTAGCCTCTGTGTCACTTGTACAAATTACTAACTCTGAACTTTACAGTAGACTCTATCGATGGGGAACTATTCTTGATCGACCACAGCTCAGCATACGATACACTCAACCGTAGGTTCCTCTTCCATAAAATCTGTAAAAAAAATCAGAGATTACCATCTGGCAAGATCGTTCAGCCTCTAAGTAGACAATTTTACGTCGTTCTCAATGGAAAGAAGAGCCGATGGGGAAGCGGAAGAAATGTATTGGCCCAGCGAAGAGTTCTGTCCCCTTCCTCGTTAACCTATACACAACGACCAGCCAACACGTAATCATACTAAGCATTTCCTATATGCAGATGAGTTAACAATCAAGCTCAGGGGAATGCTTTCGAGGAAGCAAAGCAAAGGCTGGAGAAAGCACTCAGAGTCTCGTCTGAATACAATGAGGTGACAAATGTCATGGGATACCTACTAATATCGCGTCGAACGTCTTTATCCCGGCTTAGTATAGCAACTCGACGTGGCATGGATTCATCAAGTCGTTAGAAATCCCCTGCAGTAGTACCGAGCCAAGCTGCCTTTATAGCTGTCCACAATTTCGGAAGCGTTGCGGTATACGATTTTGTCCATGAACTGACCTGCCGATTATGTTCCATAAATGTTAGATGAGATTCATGTCGGGTGATCAGGATGGCCAAATTATTCGCTCGAACTGTTCAGAATCTTCTTCAAACCAATCGCGAGCAATAGTGGCCAGGTGACACGGCGCACTGTCATTTACAAAAATTCCGCCGTTGTTTTGGAACATGAAGTCCATGAATGGCTACAAATGATCTCCACGTAGATGACCATAGCCATCTACAGCCTATGACAGGTTCAGTGGGATCAGAGGATCCACTCCATTCCGTGTGAATACAGCCCTCGTTACGAGGTACATTCAAGTTCTAAGGCCTCCGATTTTTTTCTAATTAACTACTCACCCGAAATCGATGAAACTGGCGTTACTTCTCGACGTAATCGCCGTGCAGACGTACACATTTTTCACAACGCTGACGCCATGATTCCATGGCAGCGGCGAAGGCTTCTTTAGGAGTCTGTTTTGACCACTGGAAAATCGCTGAGGCAATAGCAGCACGGCTGGTGAATGTGCGGCCACGGAGAGTGTCTTTCATTGTTGGAAAAAGCTAAAAGTCACTAGGAGCCAGGTCAGGTGAGTAGGGAGCATGAGGAATCACTTCAAAGTTGTTATCGCGAAGAAACTGTTGCGTAACGTTAGCTCGATGTGCTGGTGCGTTGTCTTGGTGAAACAGCAGACGCACAGCCCTTCCCGGACGTTTTTGTTGCAGTGCAGGAAGGAATTTGTTCTTCAAAACATTTTCGTAGGATGCACCTGTTGCCGTAGTGCCCTTTGGAATGCAATCGGTAAGGATTACGCCCTCGCTGTCCCAGAACATGGACACCATCATTTTTTCAGCACTGGCGGTTACCCGAAATTTTTTTGGTGGCGGTGAATCTGTGTGCTTCCATTGAGCTGACTGGCGCTTTGTTTCTGGATTGAAAAATGGCATCCACGCCTCATCCATTGTCACAACCGACGAAAAGAAATTCCCATTCATGGTGTCATTGCGTGTCAACATTGCTTGGCAACATGCCACACGGGCACCCATGTGGTCGTCCGTCAGCATTCGTGGCACCCACCTGGATGACACTTTTCGCATTTTCAGGTCGTCATGCAGGATTGTGAACACAGAACCCACACAAATGCCAACTCTGGAGGCGATCTGTTCAACAGTCATTCGGCGATCTCCCAAAACAATTCTCTCTACTTTCTCGATCATGTCGTCAGACCGGCTTGTGCGAGCCCGAGGTTGTTTCAGTTTGTTGTCACACGATGTTCTGCCTTCATTAAACTGTCTCACCCACGAATGCACTTTCGACACATCCATAACTCCATCACCACATGTCTCCTTCAACTGTCGATGAATTTCAATTGGTTTCACACCACGCAAAATCAGAAAACGAATGATTGCACGCTGTTCAAGTAAGGAAAACGTCGCCATTTTAAGTATTTAAAACAGTTCTCATTCTCGCCACTGACGGTAAAATTCCATCTGCCATACGGTGCTGCCATCCCTGGGACGTATTGACAATGAACGCGGCCTCATTTTAAAACAATGCGCATGTTTCTATCTCTTTCCAGTTCGGGGAAAAAAAATCGGAGGCCTTAGAACTTGAATGCACCTCGCATTATGGACCAACCACCTGCTTCCACAGTGCCTTGTTGACAACTTGAACCCACGACTTCGCACACTCAATCACTACAATCAGCTCTTAGCAACTGAAATCCGGACTCAGGTGACCAGTCCGTGGTTTCCTGGTCCTCTAAAGAGAGGTGCAGCAGACGATGTCGTACTGTTAATAAAGGCACTCGCGTAGATCGTCTGCTGCCGTAGCGCGTAATCGCCAACGTTTCCTGCACAGTCCTAAAGGACATGTTCGCCACACGTCCCCATTGATTTGTGCTATTATTTCATACAGAGTTGCTTGCCTGTTAGCTCTGACAACTGTTGGCAAACGCTGCTGTTCTCGGTTGTCAAGCGAAGGCCGTCTGGCACTCTGCTGTGCGTGGTGACAGGTAACGGCTGAAATTTTGTATTCTCGACACACTACTGAAACTGTTGATCTGGACTTAATGAATTCCCTGACGATTTCCAAACTGTAATGTCCATTGGTCCAGCTCCAACTACCATTCCGGGCTCAATGCCTGTTAATTCCCATCGTGAGCCTCTAAACACGTTGAACACATTTTCACATGAAACACCTGACTGCAAATGACAGCTCTGACAGTGTACTGCTCCTTGTACATCTTGTGTACATGATACCAACGTCAACTGTATATGTGCATATCACTGTCCCATGACTTGTCTCACCTATGTGTACTATCAAAATAACTGCCTTAAACTGAATCGTTCGAAGACTCAAGTAAGCGCTTTCCACCTTCGATCGTTTCTAGCAAAATGAAAACTCAATGTTGCCTGGAATAATATCACACTGGAACACGCAGATAAAACAGCCACTCTGTGTGTGACGTTCGAAAGATCTCTGACATGCAGGCACCACTGTGAAAGACCCGTAAATGGGAAATGAGGAGCAAAACCGACTATGTTGAGAACCACTGCACTACGCTTCTCTACAGCTGAATATCACTGCCCGGCATGGATAACCCACGTCAAGAAAATCGATATAAGCTTTAATGAAGCATGATGAATTATAGCAGGGTGTATGAGACCCACGCGTCTACCAAAGCGTTACAAAGGTGTTGATCTTGCGAGTTCCTTCTCCCAAAGAAAATCTGACGAATTGACAGAGAGACTCAGACAATCCATCGGTACGCAGTGCGAGTCTGGATGACAGAGATCCTATAAAAGGTGCTTAAAAACGACCATTAAAGAATCACCACCTGACTATCCACCAGTGCAGATGGTGCCTGGCAACTACACAACAACATGGGATACATGGAGGACCCTGAATCACGTAAGAAGAGGGATAGCCCCACTGAAAACTAACATGATCAGGTGGGGACGTGGTTACGTGGATAACAAGCGCGATTGTAGCGCTGTGCAAGATGTGGAACACCTCCTGGTCGTCCAAATTGTCTCTGCAGATGCAACTCCAACGATGTGTGGCTAGAGAAGAAACAAGTCCTAACTGAGGCCCCGTACTGGTGTCAAAGGCTACGATTGCTTTCCGGACACGAAAAGGTAAACAAAAGAAAGATTTGGGTGGTATATTTCCGTAATTTGCATTGTATTGCTATTGCGATAGTGTTATTTCAGTACCTCGTAAGTGCAAGAACATCACTGTTTACCCCTTTTCATTTTTAAATTCTGAATGAAAATTTTTTTAAAGAATCACTTTCATCAATGTAAGAGGCTTTTTTTCTAACGGATTCATTTCTTGTACTTAGCATTTGCTATTCACTTTTTAGGAGCAATGATCAATAATACCGCCTTGTTGACCCTTTTTTTTCTTCGCTGATTAAAATACTACCAAACCAAAACGTTTTGAAAGTTTTTCCTTATTGAGACTACACATTCCACTTGCGATTTAAAAGTTGTAAAACATGTCAATCCGGACTCGCTTTGCAGTTCGCGATATCCAACTAATAACGTGTAATCTGCTGGGACTTGGCACACATGGACAGCACTCCGCAAGTTTCATTTTGTGAAGGCAAGTGTTGCCTGATATATTCCAGCGTATTCAAGAGAAATCCAACTGCTCCGGTTCATCTGCTGTTGCACACGTAAGCCAAGTGATTATCAGCGCCATAAGTGAACAATGTTTTGTGCACTTAGGAAACAGTGATTGTCTGCTCAGACTACATTTACAATCCATAACGGCTTTGATAATATTCGGATATAATATAATTCATTGGCTGTGTAAGTGTTGTGTGTTACGTATAGAGTTTACACGGCAACATATTATTCACATGTGATAGGTCATATGCATATTTTTCATAAGGACTGCTTGTAATGTACTTAGTCATCCATGTACCCGTGGTCGAGAGGTCGTTCAGTCAGAGGGCTGGCTGCCCTGTGTAATTAAACAAAAATCTGAGTGAAGTATTCAAAGGTCAATTTGATGTGGTATCATGTGACGTCTACCCAGACCAATAACGATAAAAAAGTAGTCAAAACATCCTCCGTCCACCTTTCGAACCCCGCCACCGCTTACATTTTGAATAAAAATTAGCAGCAGTGGTGGCCGAAATCTTCCAGCATAAGGAGTCACCCCCTATTCAGCCAAAGGCCCTGTCAAGGAGGACAGAGGAGGAGATGGAAGTTCGGGGCACTCTCTGGCCCTTTGGGTGGGAAACTGCCCCTAAAGGCGGAAAAACCGCAATGATCAATGACATGAGGTTGCAGAAGGCGGTGGACACCACTGAACTGAAGACGCACAATGTGTATCCACAGGATATGTGGCCCATAATTGAAGAAGTGTCATGATGATCTCTCCATTGGCAAAGGATTCCGTACTAGCCCCCTTTCGGATCTTTGTGAGGGGACTCGCAAGGTGGAGGTGACCATCGAAAAAGACTGAATAACGAGCGAAAGGGTCTAACGGTTTATGTGTCGGGGCATGGAATGTCAGAAGATTGAACGTGGTAGGGAAGCCAGAAAATCTGAAAAGGCAGATACTAAAGCTCAGTCTAGATATTGTGGGGGCCAGTGAAGTGAAATGGAATGACGACAAAGATTTCTGGTCAGATGAGCAGAGGCTAATGTCAACAGCAGCCGCAAATAATGTAACGGGTGTTGGATTAGATATGAATGGGAATGTAGGACAGAAAATGAGTTGCTTTGAATATATCAGTGATAAGTATTTTCTCATAAAAATCGACAGCAAACCAATAACGATAATTCAGGTGTACACGCCGAGATCAAAGCTGAAGATGAGTAGATAGAGAAAGTATGTGTAGGTATTGAACGGGTAAATCAGTAGGTAAAGAGAGATGAAATTATAATAGTCCTAGAGGACTGGAATGCGGTTGTAGGGGAAGGAACAGAAGAGAGGGTTCAGGGAGAATATGGGCTTGGTTGTACGTATCAGAGAGGGGAAAGATTAAATTATCTCCGGATCAAAGTTTATAGTCTGCTCAAGAATCACGCAAAGAGGAGGAATACTTGAAGTATTCTAGTGAAGATTTCAGGTAGATTACATCACGGTCAGGCAGAGTTTCCGAAATCTGATACTGTATTGTAAGACTTGCCCAGGAGCGGATATACTGTCAGATCACAACTTAGTAGTGATGAAAGGTAGGATGAAGGTTAAGGAACCAGTTAGGAAGAATAAGTACGCAAAGAAGTGGGATGCGGAGGTGCTAAGGAATGAAGTTCTCTGAGGCTACAGATATTGCGATAAGGAAAAGTTCAGTAGGCTGTTCAGTTGAAGAGGAATGGACGTCCCTAAAAAGGGAATCAAAGAAGTTGGAAACGAAACAGCAGGTACACAGGAGATAACTGCGAAGAAACCGAGGGTAACAGCAGAAATACTTCAGTTGATCCATGAAAGAAGGAAGTATAAAAATGTTCGGGGAAATACAGGAATACGGAAATACAAGTCACTTGGGAATGCAAATAAATAGAGAGTGTAGGGTAGCTCAGGTGAAATGGCTTCATGAAAAATGTGAAGAAATCTAAAAGATTGTCGGAACGACTTACTCGGCATGTAGAAAAGTGGAAACAACCTTTGCTGAAATTAAAAGCAAGGGCGGTAACATTAAGCATGCACCGGTAATTGCACTGTTAAATGCAGAGGGGAGAGCAGATACGTAGAAAGAGGCTCTCTAGAGGAGGTGGACTTATCCGATGGCGTGACAGAAGGAAGAAATAGGGGTCGATGGAGGAGTGATAGGGAATCCGGCATTAGAATTAGAGTTCAAAAAAGAGCTTTGGAAGACTTAAAATCAAATAAGGCAGAAGGGATAGCATTCGATCAAAATTTGTAATACCGTTGGTGGCAGTGACAACAAAACGATTATTCACGTTGGTGTATAGAATGTATGAGGCTGGAGATATACCATCAGACCTTCGGAGAAACATCATACACACGATTCCGAAGACTGCGAGAGCAGACAAGTAAGAGAATTATCGCGTAATCAGTTTAACTGCTTATGCATTAAAGTTTGTGACAAGATCAGTATACAGAAGAATGAGAACGAAAACTGGTTGTCTTAGACGACGATCAGTGGCTGGAAAACCTGAACATGTCAAATGGTGCAATATGTTTGAAATTTTGAAAAAAATACGTGGTGGGCTATTTGGCAAAATGGGTAATATGCAATATGTATAAGAACCGAGAGGACACAATAAGATTGGAAGACCAACAATGAAGTGCTCGGATTAGAAAGTGTGTAAGAAATGGATGTAGTCTTTCGCCCATATTGTTCAAGCATACGTCGAAGAGGCAATGATGGAAATAAAAGAAAGGTTCAAGAGTGGCATTAAAATTCAAAGTGAAAGGATATCGCTACTAAGATTGGCTGATGACATGGATATCTTCAGTGAAAGGTAAAAAGAATTAGAGGATCTGCTGAATGAAACGAAGATTACTAAGTATAAAATATACATGAAGAGTAAATCATACAAAGATGAAAGTAATGAGAACCAGCAAAAATGAGAACAGCGAGAAACTTAGCATCAGGGTTGGCGACCAGGATGTAGATGAAGTTAAAGAATTATGCTACCTAGGCAGCAGAGTAAGCAATGACGGACGGAGCTACAAGGACATAATAAGGAGAACAGAACTGCCAAAAGGGCATTCCTGGCCAAGACATGTCTGCCAGTATGAGATACAGGACCTAATTTGAGGAAGAAATTTCTGGGAATGTTCGTTCGGAGCACGGCATTGGTAGTCAAACATGGACGGTGGGAAAATCGGAAAAGAAGAGAATCGAAGCATTTGGGATGTAATGCAACAAAATAACGTTGAAAATTAGGTAGACAGATTACTGAAGGGTTCTCTGAAGTATCATAGAGGAGACGATTATATGAAATACAATGGCTAGAAGGAGGAACAGGATGGTAACAAATGTTAAGACATCAGGGGATAACTTCCATAGCACTAGAGGAATCCGTAATTGATAAAAAAGTGTAGAGGGAGACAGACTTGGAATGCAAAGTAATTGAGGTTGGCACAGGAGAGGAATTGGTGAGGGGCCGCAACAAAAAGTCAGAAGATTGATGACGCAAAAAAATAGTCATACATCCAGGTAAATCGAACATAGAAGCTTCATCTGCGGTAGAAGTAATGATTACATACAGCTACTAGTGTCCATAAAATTAAATCACTCAGATTAAAGTATAAAAATAACGAAATAAGTTTACATATTGTGCACCTGCATTAATGTCAGCTTTTTGTGAGACGTCAAAATTTGTGCCAAACCGGGACTCGAACTAGAATCGCAGCTTGTAATGAGTGACCAGCTTAAACAATTTTTTTCACAAGAATTGTTTTCCAGAACTATAAAATACACTCCTGGAAATTGAAATAAGAACACCGTGAATTCATTGTCCCAGGAAGGGGAAACTTTATTGACACATTCCTGGGGTCAGATACATCACATGATCACACTGACAGAACCACAGGCACATAGACACAGGCAACAGAGCATGCACAATGTCGGCACTAGTACAGTGTATATCCACCTTTCGCAGCAATGCAGGCTGCTATTCTCCCATGGAGACGATCGTAGAGATGCTGGATGTAGTCCTGTGGAACGGCTTGCCATGCCATTTCCACCTGGCGCCTCAGTTGGACCAGCGTTCGTGCTGGACGTGCAGACCGCGTGAGACGACGCTTCATCCAGTCCCAAACATGCTCAATGGGGGACAGATCCGGAGATCTTGCTGGCCAGGGTAGTTGACTTACACCTTCTAGAGCACGTTGGGTGGCACGGGATACATGCGGACGTGCATTGTCCTGTTGGAACAGCAAGTTCCCTTGCCGGTCTAGGAATGGTAGAACGATGGGTTCGATGACGGTTTGGATGTACCGTGCACTATTCAGTGTCCCCTCGACGATCACCAGTGGTGTACGGTCAGTGTAGGAGATCGCTCCCCACACTATGATGCCGGGTGTTGGCCCTGTGTGCCTCGGTCGTATGCAGTCCTGATTGTGGCGCTCACCTGCACGGCGCCAAACACGCATGCGACCATCATTGGCACCAAGGCAGAAGCGACTCTCATCGCTGAAGACGACACATCTCCATTCGTCCCTCCATTCACGCCTGTCGCGACACCACTGGAGGCGGGCTGCACGATGTTGGGGCGTGAGCGGAAGACGGCCTAACGGTGTGCGGGACCGTAGCCCAGCTTCATGGAGACGGTTGCGAATGGTCCTCGCCGATACCCCAGGAGCAACAGTGTCCCTAATTTGCTGGGAAGTGGCGGTGCGGTCCCCTACGGCACTGCGTAGGATCCTACGGTCTTGGCGTGCATCCGTGCGTCGCTGCGGTCCGGTCCCAGGTCGACGGGCACGTGCACCTTCCGCCGACCACTGGCGACAACATCGATGTACTGTGGAGACCTCACGCCCCACGTGTTGAGCAATTCGGCGGTACGTCCACCGGGCCTCCCGCATGCCCACTATACGCCCTCGCTCAAAGTCCGTCAACTGCACATACGGTTCACGTCCACGCTGTCGCGGCATGCTACCAGTGTTAAAGACTGCGATGGAGCTCCGTATGCCACGGCAAACTGGCTGACACTGACGGCGGCGGTGCACAAATGCTGCGCAGCTAGCGCCATTCGACGGCCAACACCACGGTTCCTGGTGTGTCCGCTGTGCCGTGCGTGTGATCATTGCTTGTACAGCCCTCTCGCAGTGTCCGGAGCAAGTATGGTGGGTCTGACACACCGGTGTCAATGTGTTCTTTTTTCCATTTCCAGGAGTGTACAATATTTCAGTTATGGATGCGGCTAACGAAACTTTTCATATACGAACATAATAATCATATTTCTAATATGAAGCAGCGTTTCCTCTAAAATTAAGTTCTTTCCAAGGGCTAAAAATTAAATAATACGGGTAACCCGTTTTGTGCGGGGCTTTTTAAGTTAGACAGCATCAAAGGAATAAGATAAAACACCTTTATTTAACATAGGAAACAGGAAAAAAATAACTCAGGGATGCTCCTAGTGCGCGAAAATATAGAGGTGAGCACTCGGTATGAAGAAGCCAGTTGCGGACATGCCTTTGGAGAGTAAACGCCGAGCCTTTGATGACCACTGGATTATTGCTTCACATGTCAACTCCGCTCACCAGGGAGGTTCGAATTGCGGCACGGCTTGGAAAAAATGTTCCCTAGATAGTTGGCAAAGGTGGACTGGTATTTAACGTATTGTCTCATTATGTGGTGTCGTGTTAGCAAAAACGTCCGAAAATCAATCACGTTCTTTGGTCCATTTCTGGAAAGATAAAGGACGGCCATACTCTTCACCGAGGTGGCCGCATGCGTCTTTGGTGGTTGAAATACGTCTGGTCCGGACAGAGGAGCGTCCATGGGGCGACCACGTGCTTTGGCAGCCGGAGATAAAGGGCCAGTATCAGCTGGAGAAAGGACCACACGTCGGCCGCCGCAACGCAGAGGAGAAGTGTTCGTCCGTGTCGTCCACATTACACTTCAGGCATGGGTGGCTGTCCGCCAGCGCGATGGCATGGAGTTTGTCACCTCAAGTATTTGTCGGTAAGGTCGACGCACGAGATTGACTATCTGTGCACGCCTCCAGAACTAAAGTTCCATACGTCACATAGTCCTAACCCCCACGCTCCCACAATTCGCAGTCGCCGCACAGGGAACCAAATATTTTATCGTAATTTTAGCCCGTCGTTACATTCATCGTTGCAATGTCTGTGTTTACACAGTGTTTACATCGTCACAACACAACTTCCTCCCGGCTTGCATGCATGTCTGAAGGGAATGACCCTGTCACTAACGACTACAGCGACAGCAAACAGCAATAAACACGTGCGTGCCTGAAGGACATTGTATTGTGAGGATACAGACACTGTATATAAACACAGATATCGCAACCACCAATGATTTGTCTATACCTCCGCAGGCTAAAATGACGATATAAAGAGTATGGCTGTTCCAAAGGAACTTCAGATTGTTCGGGAATCACGAATTGCACGAGCGTAAGGATTGTGTATGGAATGAACAGTCTACTGAGTACAGAATGTGGATTGACAGTAAATCTAAGGGAGACGAAAGTAATGAGAATTAGCAGAAACGAGAACAGCGAAAAAATTAACATGAGAGTTGTGGATCACGAAGTAGGGGAAGGAAGGAGTTCTGCTAGCTAGGCGCCAAAATAACTCATCACGTACAGACCAAGGAAGGCATAAGAAGCAGACTAGCATTGCCGAAAAGGACATTCCTGGTCAAAAGAAGTCTTCTAGTATCAAACACAGGATTTGATCCAAGGAAGAAATTAGTGAGGATGTACGTTTGGAACGTGGAGTTGTTTGATACGAAACAAGGTCTGTGGGAAAGTTGGAATGGAAGAGAATCGAAGCATTTGAGATGTGATGCTACAGAAGAATGTTAAAAATTAGGCGGACTGGTAGGTAAGAAAGCTGGAGGTTCTAAGGAGAATCGGAGACGAAAAGAAGGTATAGGAATCACTGACAAGAAGAAGAGACAGGACGGCCATGGGACATCTGCTAAGACATCAGGGAATAATAAGGGTTGTAACCTCCCAACAGATAAAAAATATATAATTATATCATTCACATTCAGTGTAACCTCCCAACAGAAAAAATTCCGAAACCTCCCAACAGTAAAAAATATAATTTTATAACATTCACATTTTTTGCGTAACTTACTGTTGTGTACATAGTTCCGCGTAGTCAGCGCGTACACAACTTTCCCACTAGAGCGCGCCCCGCTAAGCACAACAGCGCAGGCGCAGCGCTCGACCATCTCCGCACTACGAGATGGCGCTGCCTTAGAGACGGACCAAATTCTGCTTCCGCCGATCCGCATATTAATATGTAACGCAGCCAATGAGATTGCTGCTAACGTAGGACCCTTTCTCCTCATGGATCACACTCACACTGTGATACATGAACGCGCGAGGTATTGTAACGAGTGTACAGACCTCCGATTACTCAGTCTGCATTTATCTGCACCTGTGTGTACCAGTCTACATTAGTCTGTACCAGTCTATAGTCAAGTTTCAGTCTGCGCCTAATAAGATTATCATATTCCTGTACATAGTCATGAAGGTAAATGTATAGACACTTTGTCAAGTATCAGAGATATGTGAGAATAATATTAACGTACCAAGACCAAAGGAACTTCAGATTGTCAATTGTAAATAGCATCCAGAATCAAGTTAAGTAATTTTATGCTTTTTATTATTTTAATAAATGTGTGCAAAAATTAATCAAGTTCTGTTTAAAGTTGGTCACCGTCAATCTGCTACTCTAAGTGTGCAAGTGGCATTTCTATCGTCTGACCTAACGGCAGAAGATAAATATGCCACAATAAGACCATGAGACATATTGCTGACACTCACCTACTTCGTTAGAGCGACAAGTCAAATAATCTGATGGTGTGTGTACTGAAGGTCTTACAGTATGCACACCACACCTACCAATAATACAATGTGACTACCTTCTCAATAAAATTGTGGCTCACTTATAACCTTTAAATAATGACTGTGAATTTAAACTCGTAAATTTTAGATGTCAGCAGTGCTGCGTCATGGCCCTGAAAGATCATTCTGAATAAATTGAAAATTCTTACCTCAATGAAGTCGCTGGATAATGCATATATATCTGCTCTTATAATAAATTTTTCTGGCACAGCCCGGTGGAATGCTGGCCGATAGATTTCTCATGTATAAAAGGAAAAAATTGATTTTTCTTTACAATAATCGGGATGACCATGGATTGGAGAAATCAGTAAATTCCTTAACTTGAGTTGAATGATTGTCAAAAGTTAATTTTAATAAGAAAGATTATTATTAACACATTTCTTTTTAAAAGCATTTACATGGTACTTGATATAACAATACTACATATGCGTGAGACTGCTTTTAGCTTATACTACTACAACGCTCAGGCACCGTCATCACTCCACACGACCGGCCCAGCCAATACGATACACCAGACTGTTAGCTACTTCTTACTCCTACTGCTACACAGTTCCTACTGCATACAACACTGCTCTCTGGTCTGAGATTCTGTTATAGCTTACATATCGCAGGCACCGCGTGAGCAATCCATCGAAATTACAACTGCTCGAGTGCTCTTACAGGGTGTGAAATTAGTACCTTTCAACGCTAGCGACCATTCTAGGAAATACACGCAGATCTGTAGCTAAGCAGGCTGGCTGCTATAAAAATTGACATAGCAAGTGAAGAATGACCTTTTCTGATCACAAAGTGTGTATGACGCGTTTCAGTGTCATTCCATCTTCAGAAATCCTAGTGCATATCTGGTACAAGGACAAGAGCGTCATAAGTTGGGTACATAAAATGAAGTGACAGACCACTACAACAACTATAACGAATACAACTGGTACAGCTCTTGTCATCGTGCTATCTGTGCACTTGGTTTCTGAAGATAGAAACTATTCGAAAACGTGTCATGCATTCTTCTCATTGTGAGTTAACCAGCATCGCGCGCTAATTTAAATATATAGGCGAAAGAGTCAGCCTACAGAAATTGTGAAACGAACCCTGTCGTCCAGGACCGTGTGCCACAAAGGGCGCGTATTCGCCACGAGGTGAAGAAATCCATAGGAGTCTACTGTGCTGTAGTGTGTGGGTGAGACAGACGTGACCCTATGTCATAGGGAAACCTCGTAGAAGCCGTTTGGGGCAGAGAGACGTAGCAGTGTAAAATATGGCGGACCTAAGGTCCGCCTTAAAGGGAAACATTTATGAAAACTATTTAATTCTGAAGTAATTCAGGGAATGAAGGTACAGTAATTTTAATCTACCATCTTTCATAAAATTTCGTGGTGATCCAAATAAAATTTGAATATTGATCATACCTATAATAGCTTAGCATTTACTGTTAAAGTGAAATTAACACGTTTTGTAACAAAGACGTGAATACTAAAATCTGAACGCTTTGGTCGATTTTAACGAGAGACATTTCATATGGAAGCGCATCATTAAAATGACAAACACTGTAAAAATCTACTGTGTAGCTTTATTTGTTTAAAAGATGTAGTAAATTTAAATTATCAGTATTCCTCCACACAAAACACGTTGAACGATGACAGCATGACAACTTATTGAATCATTAGATAATAAAATATTTGTTGTAAAGTTTAGTGCATAATAGTTACTTTTGTTCTTTATTTATTTATTATAATGCACACTGGTGCAAGGCTACTGGCCGTGACATTCAAAGTTAAGAAGGAAATTGTTTTGGTTTAATGTAAAGGAATTTACTTTATTTAGAACGTGAAAATGGTCAAGCTTTGATTGTTTACATATGTTAAAATGTAAAATAATGTAGAATAAGCTGCAACCATTCAGGTGGACGGCTTCAGGAAAGGGAACTGCACCAGCCAGTTGAGCGAGGATGTTCGGCGCGCGGGAAACGCGGCCGGAGACGGGCAGGGAGGGACAGTTCGGACTGAGGCGTGAAAGTGTATAGACGGTCTTTAGGCATCTAGAAAGCGAAACGACTTAGAAAATTTCGCATTGTGTGGTATCGCGGGACTTACTCTCTGAGCGGTGAGCAGCTGCGCGCCTGATGTGAACTCTAACTTTTCGTGTAAATATCGAGGTGGAATAATGAACTTGTGTTTCGTGATGAGATTGTGAATGATCGAACTGTGTCAAATGGATATGTGCCCGAATGTAATAGTAATTCTAAATACAACCACTTTCGCTAGTAGTTGGCTTTCTGAATAAACATTATTCTAACCAAATCGATCGCAACTGTGTGGCCTACATCATTAATGAATCGTTAATATAGTTTCCGATATTACTATTATTGTTATTACATGTCATATTAACTTCATGAAATTCCGAAAACTTACCATCAGCCAGACAATTTAACCAAAGTGTCACAAGTGTCTAATTTATAGCGTGTAATGCGACGCGTGAGGATCAACCCTTAGACGAGTTTGAGCCAAGACATTTCGACGAAAAGGAACCGCATGTGAGCCCAAAGATCTGTGGGATGTTAGTTCGCAACATCCTGTGTGACTTTTTACGTGACCTAGATTAACTACAGATTACGAATTTTTATCGGGGAATAACTTCCAAGCTACTACAGGCTGCTTTAGTGAGTAGCAACTGTAGAGGAAGACAGAGGCTGGTGTACAGACAGCAAATAATTGAGGGTGTAGGCTGCAAGTGCTTCTCTGAGATGGAAAGGTTAGCACAGGAGAGGAATTCGCCACTGAGCACATCAGATAATACACACATCAAAAAAAGTTTTGCATCACCTCGGTTCCGAGAGTTCCGGAACCTGTACAGAAAATTGGAATAGAGATCAATACAAACATCATTTCCTTACTTTCTATTGCTCATGAAAACCACACACTGCATGTTGTACTACCATACAGCGAGACTTTTATAGGTGGTGGTCCAGATTGCTGTACACACCGGCACCTCTAATACCCAGTAGCACGTCCTCTTGCATTGATGCATGCCTGTATTCGTCGTGGAATACTATCCACAAGTTCATCAAGGCACTGTTGCCCCAGACTGTCCCACTGCTCGACGGCGATTCGTCGTAGATCCTTCAGAGTGGGATCTGTCCCAGGCATGATGGGTAGGGTTCACGTCTGGAGAACATGCTGGCCACTGTAGTCGAGCGATGTCGTTATCCTGAAGGAAGTCATTCACAAGATGTTCACGATGGGAGCGCAAATTGTCGTCCATGAAGACGAATTCCTCGCGAATATGCTGCCGCTATGGTTGCACCATCGGTCGGAGGATGGCATTCACGTATCGTACAGCCGTTACGGTGCCTTACATGACCACCAGAGGCGTACGTCGGCCCCACATAATGCCACCCCAAAACAGCAGGGACGGTCCAATTTGCTGCACTCGCTGGACAGAGTGTCTAAGGCTTTCAACCTGACTGGGTTGCCTCCAAACATGTCTCTGACGATTGTCTGGTTGAAGGCCTATGCGACACTCATCGGTGAGGAGAACGTGATGCCAGTCCTTAGCGGTCCATTCGGCATGTTGTTCTGCCCATTTGCACCGCGCTGCATGGTGCCATGGTTGCACAGGTACACCTTGCCATTGACGTCGGGACTGAAGTTGCGCATCATGCAGCCCATCGCGTACAGTTTGAGTCGTAACACGACGTCCTGTGGCAGCACACCAAAAGCCTTACTCAGTATGGTGGTGTTTCTGTCCTAGTTCCTCCAATTCCTAATCTACAGGTAGCGGTCATCCATTGCAGTAGTAGCCCTTGGGCGGCCTGAGTGTGGCATGTCATCGACACTTTCTGTCTCTCTGTATCTCCTTCATGTCGGAACAACATCGCTTCGGTTCAATCCGAGACGCCTCGACACTTGCCTTCTTGAGAGCCCTTCCTAGTACAAAGTAACAATGCGGACGCGATCGAACCGCAGTATTGACCGTGTAGGCATTCGATACAGTTCCCCACAGTCGCTTAATGAACTAAGTAAGAGCATATGGACTATCAGACCCATTGTGTGATTGGATTGAAGAGTTCCTAGATAACCGAACGCATTCTCAATGGAGAGAAGTCTTCCGAAGTAAGAGTGATTTCAGGTGTGCCGCAGGGGAGTGTCGTAGGACCGTTGCTATTCACAGTATTCATAAATGACGTGGTGGATGACATCGGAAGTTCACTGAGGCTTTTTGCGGATGATGCTGTGGTATATCGAGATGTTGTATCAATGGAAAATTGTACTGAAATGCAGAAGGATCTGCAGCGAATTGATGCATGGTGCAGGGAATAGCAATTGAATCTCAATGTAGACAAGTGTAATGAGCTGCGAATACATAAAAAGATAGATCCCTTATCATTTAGCTAAAATACAGCAGGTCAGCAACTGGAAGCAGTTAATTCCATAAATTATCTGGGAGTACGCATTAGGAGTGATTTAAAATGGAATGATCATATAAAGTTGATAGTCGGTAAAGCAGATGCCAGACTGAGATTCATTGGAAGAATCCCAAGGAAATGCAATCCGAAAACAAAGGAAGTAGGTTACAGTACGCTTGTTCGGCCACTGCTTGAATACTGCTCAGCAGTGTGGGATCCGTACCATATAGGGTTGATAGAAGAGATAGAGAAGATCCAACGGAGAGCAGCGCGCTTCGTTACAGGATCATTTAGTAATCACGAAAGCGTTACGGAGATAATGGATAAACTCCAGTGGATGACTCTGCAGGAGAGACGCTCAGTAGCTCGGTACGGGATTTTGTGGTAGTTTGGAGACCATACCTTCACCGAGGAGTCAAGCTGTATATTGCTCCCTCCTACGTATACCTCGCGAAGAGACGTTGAGGATAAAATGAGAGAGGTTAGAGCCTATACAGAGCCATACCGACAATCCTTCTCTCCACGAACAATATGAGATTGGAATAGAAGGAAGAACCGATAGAGGTACTCAAGGTACCCTCCACCACACACCGTCAGGTGGTTTGCGGAGTATGGATGTAGATGTAGATGTAGAACTACAGACAACACGAGTCGTGTACCTCCTACCTGGGGAATGAGTGGAATTGATCGGCTGTCGGACCCCTCCGTCTAATAGGCGGTGCTCATGCATGGTTGCTTACGTCTTTGGGCGGTTTTAGTGACATATCTGAAGAGTCAAAGGGACTGTGTCTATGACAGAATATCGACAGCCATCGTATATCTTCAGGGGTTTTGGAAACCGGGGTGATGCAAAACTTGTTTTGATGTGTGTATAACAGGCCGCTGTGGAAGAGTGGTTCTAGGCGCTTCACTCTGAAACCGCGCGACCGCTACAGTCGCAGGTTCGAATCCTGCCTCGGGCATGGATGAGTGTGGTATTGTTAGGTTAGTTAGATCTAATTAGTTCTAAGTTCTAGGGGACTGATGACCTCAGATGTCAAGTCCCGTAGTGCTCAGAGCCATTTGAACCATTTTTTTTGTGTGTATAGAAGTTTCACTAATATTCAAAAGTAAAAACTCTCTTTGGAAAAGTTAAGACAGTTGAAAACTTACACTGTATGTTAGAGTTGGAAGGCTTCAAATCGTCCGTAAGATCATCTGTGACTGTGGCAAAAGAAGCAAAAGAAATACTTACAAAAAACTGGAAGAAAGCGAGGGCAGACTCGTACTGTAAATAACACAGTGCAGTAGGAGTAAAGAGTACAGTATTGCACGAGGTGCAAGTGACGTCGCTGGTGGAGTGGAGCGTTTGCATCGGGAGGCGTCTCGTTCCACGATCACAGATTGCAGAATAACGTGCGGCGCGGGCGGCAGCTACTCGGCTGTTCAAACTTTGCCCGAGAGTCGGCCGCGCCACGCCGCGTATCGTGCGGTCGAGCTTTTGCGGGGCGCAGCATCCACGGTAAGTTAGGCTCGCGTAAACCTGGAGGCTAATAACAGAGCGGGCGCCGGGGCATTCGACTCGCGGCGGTAATTAGACGCGGGCCGGCTTTGTGGCGCTCGGAAAAAGAGCGGCGCGCCGGCTGTTTGGCCACGGTTTGATGAGGAAGCCCGGCCAAGGAGACGCGGCTCCCGCTCCGCCGACCCTAATCAAGATAGCAGTCACACTCGCGCGGGCCTCGCTCGTCATAATTAATAACACGACTGGCCTTCTGTCGCGGCCGAGTCCTTCATTATTGTTTTAAAACTGCTTCATTAGCCTATTATCTGGCGGCCTCTGATGCCGCCACAAGTGTGTTCCATTAGCGGGAGGCGACGCTCCTCGTGCCGCCGGAAATGGTAATAAGCTGCAGTCTCTCTTACCGCTCTGACACTCGCCGTCTCGGGAACTGCTGATAACCTGTTTTTACCGGAATGTGGCGCCACTAATAGCTACAGCGTCACGGTTTATCGTGCCTCAAACCGCGCGTCTTCCTGAGGTCCTCCACGTGCCGATGCTGGTCAAATTTCCCTGCTGCAAATTTTTGCATAAACAGAGACACGTGTTACATGGTTCAAATGGCCCTGAGTACTATGGGACTCAACATCTGAGGTCATCAGTCCCCTAGAACTTAGAACTACTTAAACCTAAATAACCTAAGGATATCACACACAGCCATGCCCGAGGCAGGATTCGAACCTGCTGTAACGTTCCCTGGCAGCACACACACTATTAATAAAATGAAATGACATTTAATTGTACTATGTACGCCTCTATGAAGCAATTCGTATGTACTGTAATTGTTTAACAAAAAATATTATTTAATTTTGTATAAAGGACGTTCGTTATTATTGTAATATTTTCTGTAATAATATTCTCGATGTATTTATGATTGTTATATTTCTATACTCATAATGTAATTACGAAATATGTTAATATCTGCGATGAAAAAATGTAAAATACAGCCACAGAGGTAAATAATGATGTAAGATTACAAAGAGACATTCACAATCAGCAATAGTATAAATAGGAATACATAATGTGCATTCTTTGTCCTCTTCCTCGAGAGCTGAGAGAGGGAGGAACCTGTGACGTAGCATTATGTGAATGAGTAGACTTCTTTTGTCTGTATCTAACTTTAGCCGCCATTAGAGGAGAAATTATAAAGGTGTGTAATTTCAATTATTGTTGTGGTCTAAATACATTATAATTTATCAAAATTGTGTATTACTAATGTAAATTAGCTTGCCCATGTCATCTATAATGTTTCTTTAAAGAATTTTCAGCATTTTTAGCGATTATCGTTGGTGTTGCTGGGCTGTGCCGCGTCAGAACGATTTGTAGCGGCGGCACATTTAAAAAAATTGTTTCGCTATAAATTAACCAAACCCGTAAATGGGGAGCAGGTAAAATTAGCAATGAATTACGAAATATTTTTCTTTTACAGCGATCCTGAGGCTGACGGAATTTATTACTGGTTTTACATTTGTGCATTCATAGGCGGATAATTAACGTTGAAGTTGTTAATCTGTTGGTTCTTTCAATTTCTAAAGCAAATAAACGTATAGTGAAGTGTGCTTTGTCAATGATAATTAAACGTTGAGGTCGGCTTCGCAATATTTAACCATTTTATGCTAACAGAGACAGTCTTGTGTTCCATAGCTAACGCCGGGAACGAATTCAGTAAATATTTAAAAAACCACTGCATTTAGAAAATGTGTGCCAAGGCCGAAATACGTAAAAAATTTAATTTATACAATTTTCAAATAAATGTTATTAATCAGTTAGTATGAATTTATCAGCATGAGAGGGTTGCTAAGGTTCACGTAATTTTAAATGTGCTTAATTCTGTCTAAATGAATTTTCGACGATTACCGTAAGAGTTCGAGCGTGGTGTGCATCTGCACTGAAGGGGTCTTTGTCCAGCCTCGCCTGACTTACGTATGTGGTGTGCGTTCTTTCTGACGTGTTACGTCATCCGCGTATAATGACTACTACTATACCAATCAACTAAAAAATGTAAGTCGGGGATTGGCACACAGCAGGTAATCGCACGACATTGCAGTTTGTGTGTTAGAATGACGTCATAGCTGCTCCAGCATGTGCTGAAATCTAATGCTATTAACACCAGTTAACACGGCATTGGCGTTCGCCATCTTAGATTAACCACGAAGCTTGAAAAGAGCAATTTGTATATTTGTGCTACTTATCTTCTTATTCTGAGAGCGCATTCAATGAAACGTAAGGATGGTTTATGTAGTTGATCTATCCTTTATCCTATCTAACGTGTACCAGTGATATTATTTACCTTTACGTAGAAGTTCATTTCAATATAGGGTCAAGTAATCACACACATTTTTGTTGAGTGCACGCCATTACCCTTCAATGGGCTGTCTGTCCCTCCGATCTGCTGATAAGTCTTTGTTAAGTTCTGTACTCGGTAAGTAATTGATTGTAACATATTTTATATTGCAATGCCGCAGAGTCATGTAATAACCACAGCAAAACGCAAGTGGACGCAAGACACTTTAATAAATGCTTTAGAGATTATTAAAGGAGGGGGAAGAGTTCGAGAAGTTTCAAGGGTCTTTTGAATCCATAAACTCAGATACCATGTGTGCTGACGACGAAATAGATGATGTGAATCCTGAATTTAGTGTAAATGTACGTTCAGTGTATGGTGAGTTTGGTCCTGAGAGAAATATGATACAAATGTGTAATTTGTACTAACTGGAGTCATTGTGAATGCAGTGGTAAGGACTCACCAAAGAACCACAAATGTGACCTACTGAAAATTTCTATTTCCTTTTTTGAATAAGTTTTGATTTCTTCGTTTGAAAAAAAGGTTTTTGTGTTTACTTTACCTAAAGTTATATGATTGCATTTAATAGTATTAATAAATAACTTTATGTATGTATCACTGTTTTCGTGTTCTTGCAAGGTATAAACACGACTTGTACAAGGATTTTTTTTATTGCTGTGTCGTCCGAACAAGACACAGCCAGAGAAAAAGCACCACAGGCGCAAAGATGCGAGCTGGTGCCATTGCCATAGAGACTCGTCACTTGCGCGAGTTCCACCAGCGCCACAGCCGGCGCTGATGTATCGACTTCGCCTAGAACAATTGCAAGCCGCCAACGGACAGAAGCCTACTCGGAAGATAGAAGAGCAGCTCTCGCCCACTTAGTTGTAGATCTTCGTCCAGGGTTGACTTAGACAGGGAATGTCGTTCAGTGAACTCTTACAAGTTGTAAGTAGGCTGTTTATGTTTTTTTATCGGCAACGTTACGTAGCGCTCTATATGAAAATCACTGGCTGTGCTGTGTGCAGTCTGTGGCTAGTTTGCATTGTTGTCTGCCATTGTAGTGTTGGGCAGCGGCAGCTGGATGTGAACAGCGCGTAGCGTTGCGCAGTTGGAGGTGAGCCGCCAGCAGTGGTGGATGTGGGGAGAGAGATGGCGGAGTTTTGTAATTTGTCATGAACTGCTATATATATTATGACTATTAAGGTAAATACATTGTTTGTTCTCTATTAATATCTTTCATTTGCTAACTATCCCTATCAGTAGTTAGTGCCTTCCGTAGTTTGAATCTTTTATTTAGCTGGCAGTAGTGTCGCTCGCTGTATTGCAGTAGTTCGAGTAATGAAGATTTTTGTGAGGTAAGTGATTTCTGAAAGGTATAGTTTAATGTTACTCAGGGCCATTCTTTTGCAGGGATCTTTGATAGTCAGACTGCGTTGCGCTAAAAACATTGTGTGTCAGTTTAAGCACAGTCATGTATAATTGTTCAAAGGGGACGTTTCATATGTCGACCCTTAACCTAGGATACCTCACTGGAATCTTCTGATTTTTTTCTTGTAGTTTGTTTATTTAGTGTAGCTTTTGTTTATTGCTAGCGCGTAATTATAGAGAGAATTTCCTTGGTAGTTGTGGTTTTTCATTGTTGCACAGTAAAACAGTTGTGGCATGCATGTAGATTAGCACCAAGTATTTCGCAGCTGCAATTAACTAGATATTATTTTCAATGCTATGTTAATGTGTTCTCTTATTTTTGCTCTTCAAATTGTGTTTTTCTGTGTTATCGTGTGAAATATTGTCACAATAATGGCGTGTGAAAAACGTAACACTAGGCTCCAAAGTAAACTGAGAAATAATAGTGACGACGAGCGTAGCTTATCAGCACCACTGTGTAGTGAATTAACAGACGTTCCAAGTAGTAATTTGGTAATTGTGCATAGGGAAATGGAGCGGGCGGCAAATAATGGTGTAGACAGTGAAATAGGTTGTGAACAGGGAAGCATTATCGATCGATCGGTCGGCAACAGCTCGCCTCAGGAATCCGAAATGACAGGACACAATTTTACAAATACTGTAGATTCAGGTTTCGCGTCCTCACCGTTTTCTCAAATAAGTCAAGACACATTTTCAGCTTGTCAAAATGTGAATGTTGCCGGTGCAAATGTACTGCCGAAAAGCGTAGAGGAACAGATTCCAGACACTAAAGCATTGTTATTACAACTAATGCAACAAATGGAACAAAATCAGAGACAAACACAGCAACAGTTAGATACATTGGAACCAAATCTTCAAAAGTTAGACACAATGGAACAACACCAGAGACAAACACAGCAACAGTTAGACACAATGGAACAAAATCTTCAAATGTTAGACACAATGGAACAACACCAGAGACAAACACAGCAACAGTTAGACGCAATGGAACAAAATCTTCAAAAGTTAGACACCACGCTTGAACAAAGACGTGAAGATTTAACTACTGAGTTACATAACATTGAATCAAAATGTCAAAAAGTCTGTAATGACGTAAAAACACAAATTTGTGAGCATTTCCAACCTATTTTTTCACGTCATGAAAATCCATTACAGAATCACGAAGCAGCCATAAAAGAACTGCAAACTATTGTTCATGAAAATCATGAGACCTTGCAAGCTAAAATAGACTCAGTTGCATCTACCGATTCGGTTACGTAACTTGCAAAAACTCAGGAAAACTTAAAGGACACAGTAGATATTCTTAAAATTGGTTCAGAAAGACACATGGAGGAAATTAGTTCATTATCAGAGAAAGTAGCCGAACTTTCGGATCAGGTCACTAACTTATCTACGAAGGTAGATGATAATCTGAATCACACAAAACCGGTAGTCTTTAATGACACAGAAGAGTGCGAACAAATTAGGAAACTGAAACAAAATCTGAATCAAATTAATACGCAACACCAAAGAGAAATCCGAGAAGTACAAGATCAGCTGACACAGGTAATACAAGAATTACGTATTTCAGAGGACACTCGCGCTCCAATACGGGAAGAGGGACATAGAAATGCGGAACAGCCACAAAATAATAACACAGGGCATTTCGGAAGTTATGAAAGAAATTGGCAATGTGCACCGAATTTTGAGATCGAACCGCCGACACGACGTAACAATGACCGACATGCTACTCGCCGACACGATGATTTTGACTATAAGCTGTTCATTACTACACGTAAATTCAAAATGTTTAAGAATTCTGCCAACGACATTCATCCACAAGCGTGGCTCCATCAATTCTCTCATTGTTTTCCTCCCAACTGGTCATTGGAGCACAGGTTAGAATTTATGTGTGGCTACTTGGAGAATGAACCAGCTGTAAGAATGCGATCGGTCATTCACGATTGTCACAGTGAAGGAGAATTTTACCATGCGTTCCTCTCAGCATATTGGTCACAAGCTACACAAGACCGAGTAAAACATAGCATCATGATGATGAAACACTTTGAACAATCTGAATTTTCCAGTCTTGTCAAATATTTTGAAGACATGTTGCACAAGAATCAGTACCTGTCGAACCCATACAGCCCCTCAGAACTCATCCGCATTTGCTTAATCAAATTACCTGAACAGTTACGGCATATTATTTTGGCAGGACGTTGCAAAGACGACAGTGAAGCTTTTCAGGGGCTCTTACAAGAATTAGAAATTGACACAGACAGTCGCGGGATGCAAAAACCTGGAAAACAATCACTACAGGTCACATCCGTCACAATTCCGTGACGACAGAAACAATAAATGGCCACGACAAGCCTATTCTTACAACGTAAATCGTGACCAAAACAGACACCACCTGTATGACAACCACTGGCAGAGTAATAGTTACAGAGAAAGATCGCATTTCCGTAGTAATGAATATGGCAGAGACAATCATAGAAACAGACAATTTGGCAACCAGAACTATTATTATCACGGGAGACAGAATAACTTCAGACGCAACGGTCCAGCGCGCAGTTACGATTCAGGGAGAAATTCTCCACCACATGACCGACAAGAAAGAAACTATGGAATCTACCGACATGACGACAGACGATATGATCGTAACGACAGACCTGAATTGCACAAGAACTGGCGGTATTCAAACAGAGCAGAGCACTCTCGACAACGTGAATTTGTGGAAGTTAGGTCTCCTAATCCCAATAACGACGCGCGCCAACAAAGAGACAGTAGGCAATGACTCACACCGCTGGCAGCCAAAAAACGTACTTATGAAACTGACGACGCAGCTGCCGTAGCTAGTAATTACGTAAAAATGGAAGACATTAGGGACATCTTACTCCAGGAACATGACGTAAAACATAACAACATTGCATATCCTGTGATTCACATTACTGTAAATGACGTAAAATTTACGGCAGTACTTAACTCTGGCAGTCCCATTTCAGTAATTAGTGAAACAGCTTTTAGCAAATGCATCAAATCGAACGATTGCCCCACACTTCCGTTACGTAAGATTAAATTACAAGGTGCAATCTTTGGAAAAAGTGTAGATGTACGCCAACAAACCAACTTAGAATTCTTTTGTCAAAGCCACAGCTTCTCTATGAACTTTCTTATTGTTCCATTACTATCGACGGAAATTATACTGGGAGTAGACTTTTTGAATGAATACAAAGCAATCTTAAGCTTTCACGATGCTGAAATAAGTTTAGAGAAAGAAGGTAAGTCAATAGCTTTGAAATTTGAAGACTGGCTCTCAAACCATGATCAGGAAATTAATCGGCTTTACCTTCTGTTAGACAACAGTTCGGAATTTTCTACGGAACTAGACACTAACAATCACTCTGCAAGTACTGACAGGGATGACATTGATGGCATATTTGAAATTAATGAGTTAATTTTGAATAAAATTCAAACAATTGAGAATTGTAATGACACTGATAGGCAGGACCTTTTTGAGATTTTACAAGCACTTTCCACAGTTTTTACTCACAAAACAGGAACAATCAAGGGATTTCAATACCAATTTCGTGTTCGTGAGCATACTAAATTTTGTGTTAGACCATACGTAATTCCGGCGCATTATAGGGACCGTGTTAGAACAGAAATACAATCTATGCTTAATGAGGGCATTATTGAGCCTGCAGTAAGCTCATACAACAACCCATTACATGTTGTTGAGAAGAAAAATGGATCGATCAGGCTTGTTTTAGATTCGAGACAAATCAATACTATCATCATCCTGAAACAGACAGGCCGCAGACGATGGAAGAACTTCTTCAAAATTTTAATGGTGTAAAAGTGTTGTCTTCCATTGATCTCAGATCCAGCTTTTATCAGATCGAACTTCATCCAGATTGTAGAAAATACACAGCTTTCCTTTGCTTCGGCGTTTGTTATCAGTTTCGGAAACTTCCTTTTGGTCTGAACATTTCTTCGGCAGCATTCATTCGTGGGTTAAATTCCATATTACCTGAGTTCTTAAAACGTCACATCACCTTATATGTCGACGATATTCTGATAGCAGAAGCTTCATGGGAACAACACAATCGCATCCTCAACAGTTTGTTACGTATTTTTGCAAAATCTGGAATTACAGTTAACTTGGAAAAGTCTGAATTCGGTAGGTCAAAGGTGAGGTTTTTGGGACGTATTATTTCTTCCGAAGGCATTCAGCCGGATCCTGAAAAGTTAGAAGCAATCAGAGCCATTCCAGTTCCATCCACAAAAAATATGCAAATTCTAGTTACACCGAAACTCTGTTCTCTCACTGGAAAAAATACTATTTGGAACTGAGACGAACAAGCACAGTTGGAATTCAATTCTTTGAAAGAATCGCTACTTAACGCGCCAATACTAGCTCATCCAGATCTGTCACAAGATTTCTGCCTTAGCACGGATTCTTCTAAAGTCGGTCTTGGTGCTCATTTATTTCAAGAAGCCACAGAAAATGACACTACTGTTCAGAAAACCATTGCTTTTGCTAGCCGAGTGCTAACAAATTCTGAAAAAAATTATTCCGTTACTGAATTAGAAGCTTTAACTATCGTTTGGGATTTAACAAATTCCGTTTCTTTCTTTCTGGTAATCACGTAAAAGTATACAGTGATCATCGTGCATTACAATTTCTTATGTCTTCAAAATTAAATCATGATAGGTTAAAACGTTGGGCATTGTTTCTGCAAGAATTCCGCTTCACAATAGTCTACATTCCCGGCAAGGAGAACATTGTTGCGGACGCGCTGTCACGCGCACCGGATGGGTTTAAGAAAAGTAACACAGAAGGCAACCTCGAGAAAAATTTCAGTATTCTTTACATTCAGAAAGTCGCCTTGGAAACTTCATCACCACATCTTTAAAGGACATTGCTCATGAACAAGATAAAGATCCGATTTGGAAAGACATCAAAAGTAAATGGCATGAAAAGACAAACACTCAGATTCGGCATTATTACCTGGTTAGAAACAACATACTCTTCAAACGCTGCACTGTTGATGACAAGCTATGGGTACTTTGCATTCCAGACGATTTTGTTAATAAGCTCATTTGGTACATTCATTTCAGCTATGCACATTTTGGCCCACGAAAATGTTATCATATTCTTCGAACGACTCGTTATTTTAACAATATGGAAAAGCGAATTCGAAGAGTCTTGTCTATTTGTAAACCTTGTCAAAAGGCGAAACCATCTACTATCTCACATCGTGCTCCGTTGTTTCCTATTATTCCTTCTAAATTAAAAGAATTTGCTGCTGTTGATCTCTTGGGACCCCTTGTCAGAACATCGAATGGATTTTCGTACGTTCTAGTCGCTGTTGAACTTACTTAAAAATTTGTTTCTTTCACTCCGTTACGTAAAGCCACTGGACGGTCTGTATCCAACGCCTTTGTTAAAAATTTCTTACGTGAAGTTGGACACGTTAGTAAAGTCATTTCAGATAACGGACCGCAATTCTGATCTGCTGTTTGGTCACGCATGCTTCGAAATCATAAAATCAAACCTATTTTTATTTCATTGTATTCACCACATTGTAACCTGTCTGAATGGATTATGAAAGAAATCAATAAGCTTTGCAGACTTTATTGTCACAGAAAGCATCAGCATTGGGACAGATATTTACACTTATTTCAAAATGTGCTGAATGAAATGCCTCATGATTCCACTGCTTTACCACCTACTCTTGTACTGAAGAATGTAGAACCTCCGAACCTCCGAACAGAATCAGAGAGCTTGTACCTTTCCCGAATACACGTAAACTTCGACACAAAGACATAATTGATTTGGCTCTTAAAAATATAAAATCTGCAGCAGACAAAAGGAGAAAACTACACGGTAAAGCAAATGCAAAGAAAATATGTATTGGTCAGAAAGTTGTCATTAAAGCTCATTCATTGTCACATAAGAAGAAAGACTTGAGTCACAAATTCTTTCTAGTTTACAATGGACCTTACAGAATCCGACGTATACCACATGATAATTGCGTTGAAGTTGAAACTCTGCGTACTAGGGAGAGTAAAAGTTTACACCACATTTCTTATGTAAAACCATTTATTGACAGATAATCTGCTTTTTAACTTAGTCTTTGCAATTTTCACTTCACGCTATTTGTACAATTTGTCACACGGAGAAACTGTTAACATGCAACAATGTTTGAAGTTAAATATCCAGTCAAGAACCAAGAGAACTTATTTAAACAGAAATTACGAAGGCATTGTTATTGTGAACAGACGACACAGTGTTATTGTGTGTGTGCATCCTTGCTTGTTAGTTGCACGATTACGTAACGACTATAAGGCTCACATACTTAGAACATTTACCAGTACTGCTAATGAGATTTTAATGCTACATTTTGGTGTATTTGAAAATACATTCTGGATTCAAAGTACTTTCTGTGAGATACCAGATGAGACAGTGGTTAGTTTATGTGACAGCTACACGATTTTATCACGACGCTACTAATGTGTGACAATTTACAATGTTGCTTTTGCAGTGTATCTGTTTTATATCTGCACAGTTTTTCTGAATTCTTCTGGAAAGTAAAACATGTTTAATAGTAACTTTTGTGGTATAGCTACAATGAGACAGCCTCTTTCGTAGCACAACAATACGTTACAGCACAGTACTTTCTTCATCACAACAATGAGCGTAATAACTAAGATATCTATACGCAAAGCATTTCACTTTTGTTTATCATGAGGTAAGTACATTGACTTCTGCAGAACTTAGCTTTCGGAGGACAATAACTACGACACCTCCACAGAATTATCTTACAGCAAGATGCACATTTAGCGCTACAGGACACGCATTTGAGTGCTTAATTTTGTACTTAAACCATTTATTTTTCAAGATTTTTTGAATTACAAAGAAAGTTTTCCGTGATACATTTCATTCCATTGCTGTAATCTGTAACACCTGAGGGTATAATTACATTAATCCTCAGGGGGGTACACGCTTACTTTGTGTATCGTGTGTTTGGCGAGCACAAGGAACCCTAGCTAATATGGTATTTGCTTATACAACTTTACACATCGGTACCATATTTCTCTAACACAAATTACACAGCTATCTGATCATTTAACTGAGAGAGACAAACTTTTTTATTATGTCAGTGACAGATGTTTATGTGATTACACCGCTGGATAACTTCACACTTACGAAATTGTATTTTGTCTGTACTTTGTGAACTGTTCATATTTTTTCGGAACCATTGTGATACTATGAGAGCTTTGAATGATGTATTTGGGATGGGATCATGATTTTTAAAGTACGTTTGAGGTAGATGACACTATTGAAATGAGCAGAGAATTTTCTTTAGGTTTTGAAATTATTGCAGAAAGCTACGACGTTTTTGAGATTTGACTGAGATGATTGATGTTATTATTACGACGACGATGTGTATTATGCTGTTGAGGAATGTTTATTATGATATGTATTTATTATGATGAAGTGTTGAAGACGTGTTGATGAATATGTATATGTGTAATAAGGTAAAGAATAAGGAGTAGTTGTTAGGGACTCTGATTTATGAAAAGGATGTTGGAAACCAAGAATCGTACTTTAAGAGTTATGAAATGTGTGTAAATGTGTGAATGTATCACAATGCCGGCGAAAATTTTTTGGACACTGTTATATTCATAAGATTTTGTTTCTACACATTTGTAACGCAAATTCTCGACCTGTGAAATTTTTTATATGAGACTGTCACTGTAGCGGAAACTGCTGTCGTAAATATTTCGTTAAGAAAGGTAAGTGATCTTGACGTAATGTGTTTTTGGCGCCCAGCTGAGAGGTAGTCCTCTGCCAAAAGAAAGCCATTAGGTGGGAAAAAAAGAGGCCTATACCCACGCTAATGACATTCCTTTGTAGAAAGCATCGCAAAAACGACATGGTCGAACTTGAAAACATATGATTACACTGTGGAGCTCTTAATTTATGATATTTATTGACATGCCTAAGGAAATGACGAGAAATATTTTTATGTCTATACACCTGATTATGACTACTGTCTCTCTAGTTGAGAGATTTTTCTACTAACTTACGAAATGCCTCATGACTACTGAATGATGTTCTTATGCTTTACTTCGTACATAGTTGCTTATTTCATTTGATATTTGGTTTCCAGCTGTGTTGCAGCATTGCTTTTATAAAATAAAATGCATTTGCTAATGTGAACACTTTCTGTCAACAGATCTATTAAATAATAATTTTGTAATCCACATTCTTTGAAAAAGGAGCACTTGGAAAGGAAAGAACAATAAGAAGGGACTAGTAACAGTAACTGGACACATAATATTCTTTTCAAGTACATGGTAATATTTCTTTTTACAGTAAGTTGTTGTGGTGCACCACTTTAATTACATAGATATTAAGATGTGAATATGCATTTCCCTTGTCTGCATTGTTGTCTTTAGTGTAATGTTTTTTTTTTTGCTTGAGCTATGTCATGTTTAGGTATAAGTTGCTGCTGCTGTTTGCCAGGCATAATGTTACTGAATTTGACGTTGTATTACGCTGTTAAGCCAGTTTTACTACGGATTTATTTTTCTTGTTTGCTGCACAGTGCCTTACATTAGTTGTATTATTGCAATTGCTTTGCCAATTTGCATTTTTTTCATTGCTGTTTGTATTAATTGTTTTATGCTGCTGCATTGCCTCGTCCCTTAGTTTAACATCTGAGCTCAGTAGATTTAAGTTAGCTTAAGAAGGGTAGACTATATAAGAAACTGACTATGGACAGTAGGGAAAGAATGCATTGAGAAGTTATATGAAAAAGATTTGGGCCAAAATGAGTATTGTACAATCAGAAACACTTATTTTGAACGAGATATGAATAGAATACAGGAAGGAGGTATAGATAGGACTTTTTGGGAATAATGATGAATGAAGGGAGATCTCCAAGAAGCAAAGAAAGTTTTGTTTGCCAAATACTGCAGTAAAACAAACCCTGTCCTTCCTTGTGTTATCCCACTATGTGTTTGTGTACCCTTGTGTATTTGTTTTCTTCCTGTCTCTGTGTAGTTTCATAGAATTTTTTCTTCTTCTAATAATAAGCTATATTCACTATGATGAGGAATACTGTTATCCTCAAATATAATTGGCATTAATAATATGTTATTTACCTTATAAATATGCTTAGACATTATTTATTTTGTTTTGTTTTAATGTTCATGTGTGAAGTTGATGTTTCGCAAGTTATTCTGATCTTTTATGTATGTACTCATGTCATCATTCCTGTAACACTGATGTATATGTTTATTTCTATTCTGTTGTAAAGCCTGTACTACAAATGTTATCTGTATTGTTATGTTTTTAATTATGTATTTTGTACCTTTGTAATTGTATTCTCATGTTATAATATTGTAATTGACACCAGTTCATCAAATTAAGTAACTTGTAAGTTCCATTTCACTGCACACGTTTCTGTTGGTCATAGTATATGGACAATATGTGAGAAGTTGGGACTGTTAGTGTTTGCACGTGTGTTAATAATTCAGCAAGGGACTGGATAACAGCATTGCTGGTTCTAAGGACAATTCCAAAAACTTTGTGAGTGCACAAGTGGTGGTTATGGACTTGCTCTATTATCCGCAAGACTCTTCAGTGGTGATTGTGCACCTGCACAGTTGCAACAGATGGCTGCTGGCCGTCTCTACAAGGACTACAGTGGGTCTACACCTTTGCTGACTCACCAATACCATTATTTCTACAAGGAGTACAGTGGGTCTACACCTTTGCTGACTCACAAATACCATTATTTCTACAAGGACTACAGTGGGTCTGCATCTCTGATGACCAACCAATACCACAATCTCTACCAGGACTACAGTGGGCCTGTCCACTATTTCTACAAGGACTGCAGTGGGTCTGCACCTCTGGTGGCCCACCAATACCACAATCTCTACCAGGACTACAGTGGGTCTACTCTGTGATGACCTACCTACCAATCTTCTTCAAAACGTCGAATGACTCTGCTGTGGGTTTGCTCTGTTGTGGCCCATTACCTGTCAGCATGTCAAGAGTCAGCACTGTCTTTCCGTTGGAAGGACAATACTACTTCTTCAAGACTGCATGGAAATCCACTACTTCCGTGTGCATTTTCTTTTACTGCTCAGACGTTGAGAAAAACACTGAAATTTTACTGTGATGAACAATCTGGACTGTCTTTATGGACTGTGAGAAAATTTTAGCTTTTGACCAACATTGTATCGATAGGTGTGTGCATTTGATTTCTTTGTTATTGTAATTATGAAAAATTTTTTCAAATCTGTATTGGCCACTGCCCAAAAAAATTTGTAAAATTTTTTGTGGTGAGCATGGGGGCTATGTAAGTAGGCTGTTTATGTTTTCTTATCGGCAACGTTACGTAGCGCTCTATATGAAAATCACTGGCTGTGCTGTGTGCAGTCTGTGGCTAGTTTGCATTGTTGTCTGCCATTGTAGTGTTGGGCAGCGGCAGCTGGATGTGAGCAGCGCATAGCGTTGCGCGGTTGGAGGTGAGCCGCCAGCAGTGGTAGATGTGGGGAGAGAGATGGCGGAGTTTTGTAATTTGTCATGAACTGCTATATATATTATGACTATTAAGGTAAATACATTGTTTGTTCTCTATTAATATCTTTCATTTGCTAACTATCCCTATCAGTAGTTAGTGCCTTCCGTAGTTTGAATCTTTTATTTAGCTGGCAGTAGTGTCGCTCGCTGTATTGCAGTAGTTCGAGTAATGAAGATTTTTGTGAGGTAAGTAATTTCTGAAAGGTATAGTTTAATGTTACTCAGGGCCATTCTTTTGCAGGGATCTTTGATAGTCAGATTGCGTTGCGCTAAAAACATTGTTTGTCAGTTTAAGCACAGTCATGTATAATTGTTCAAAGGGGACGTTTCAAAGTAAACAGGCAGTTGACGTAAATTGCGTTTTCTTTGTACTGTGAAGCTAGCCCACGATTATTAGCTGTTTGCCATTGAGGGCCTGTTTCGTGTCATATTAGAAGCAGTGTTACAGACTTCATTATTCAATTAACCACAAATATAAGTAAACCTTTGCAACTCATTTTTCTAACTTTGTTACTGCTCTGTTGGAGTGTTGTAGAAACTTCGTTCTCCTATCTTGTTACCTGATCCTGGAGCATAGCTGTGTAGTAGTGGCTAGGAGGAATTGTCTTAGCGGCGTACTGCAGCAGAGGCAGTCACAAACTTGGCCTACGGTAACAGCAGTGGCAACTCGGGCTTCACAGCAGTACTGTCTAGGCCTTTACAAAACTGACGACGAGATTTTACAAAAGCTACGTCATCTAATAACATAGCCAATGTGAAGACTTTCCCTTACATGCATACAGTTCCCCACCTTCCCCTACGTACTGTTACGTGACCAGATTTCTTTGAAAATATCGTGCAACGTATTTCAGAATATCTTATGCTCATTCCCTTCATAAAGTATTCGATCTGTGAGGTTGCTTAATAATTGCACATCATGTTCAATACCGTCAATGGCTGTCCTGTTTACTATCTTTTCACTTCTCTTCTGACCAATAGTAGACACTGAAGCGTTCATGATGCCTCCACTCGATCACTGTTCGAGGAATAGCATCTGACCACACATATGTATGAAGATAATTTACATGCGCAGTGAACTGTAAAAATAAGATGGTTTACGCCAGCGTATACTACACATTAGTCGTCACAAGCTAAACGGCGTGTATCTCAACATCTATTGCTTTCCTGACATAGAGGATGTAACGGCTGTAAGTGCTGACAATTTTTCTGGTAGATGAGGGAAGTGTACCGAATAACATTATGTCAGTAGTTACTTCATTTTCAGGCTAATAATTTTAGTGATTAGGAGTACCATGTTTTTAGTAAATTAGAATATTATAAAGTAAATTAGAATATTATAGTGTAACAGGAAATGCTGCAAAATGGTTCAAATCTTATATCTCTGGCAGGAAACAAAGGGTGTTATTAGGAAAGAGACATGTATCAAGCTACCAGGCATCATTCAACTGGGAACTAATTACATGTGTGGTCCCACAAGGTTCCATTTTAGGGCCCTTACTTTTTCTTGTGTATATCAATGACGTTTCATCAGTAACATTACCAGAAGCCAAGTTTGTTTTGTTTGTCGATGATACAAACATTGCTATAAATAGCAAATCAAGTGTAGTCTTAGAAAGGCCAACTAATAAAATATTTGTGGACTTTAATCACTGGTTCCTAGCCAATTCTTTGGCACTAAACTTTGAAAAAATAAAAACACACTACATGCAGTTCAGAACTTGTAAGGGGTGTCCCACGAGTATATGCCTAACATACGATGACAAGCAGATAGAAGAAATGGACAGTGTTAAATTCTTGGGATTACAGCTTGATAATAAATTCAACTGGGAGGAGCACACCACAGAACTGCTGAAGCATCTCAACAAAACTCTATTTGCAATGCGAATTGTGTCAGACATAGGAGATATAAAAATGAAAAAGTTGGCGTACTATGGTTACTTTCATTACATAATGTCATATGGGATTATTTTTTGGGGAAATTCATGAAGCCAAGCTAACGTTTTCAGTGCACAAAAACGTGCAGTAAGAGTTATATGTGGTGTGAACTCAAGAACATCCTGCAGAAGCCTGTTTAGGGAACTAGAGATACTAACTATTGCTTCTCAATATATTTATTCCTTATTGAAATTTGTCATTCAAAATATATCACTTTTTCAAAACAACAGCTCAATTCTGGGATCAATACGAGAATTAAGAATAATCTTCATAAGGATTTAAAGTCACTTATTCTTGTACAAAAAGGTGTGCATTATTCAGGAACACACATTTTCAATAACCTGCCAGCAGCCATAAAAAGCTTAACAACCAATGAAATTCATTTTAAGAGAAGCCTAAAGGATTTATTGGTGGCCAACTCCTTCTACTCCATTGATGAATCTCTCAGTAGAACTAACTGATATATATATATATATATATATATATATATAAGTACAATCTAACTTCTGCACCAGTTCAGTGCAGTAATGTGTTCATCGTAAATAAGTATTTAGTAGTTGTATTACACGTTTATTACCTTATAAATAAATAAAAAACTTTTTTGTTTTAAATTCAATGCATTAGTATTTGTAAAATGATTCTTTCATATAGTGTTCATTAAAAAATGACGACCATGCCACTTGGGACCTGTGGAATGGTACATTAACTTATTTGTTTGAGTTGTAAATAATTGTCATGTATTGTTGTTTTTCTGACATGTTCTACATCCTGGAGGACCTCCTCACTACGGATCAATTCGAATGAAAGTAAATCTAATCTAATCTAGGTTACTTGTACCTCGAAGTACTTGTGGCAGGTACATATGTGTTTTTGTTGTGTTTTGAGGGAGAGAGAGAGAGGTAGGGACAATTCTACTTGTTACAAGTAAAATGTTAAATTCGACGATTTAGGTCATTTTACTGTTGCACCTCACTGCACATTTAAATTACCATGATAGATATATGTAGACAACTGGTAATCCTCTACCAGTGATAGAGATGGGACACTGAGTCCGCTTCAGGATAGGGTATTTCATATACTTTGGTATCAGACGTCTAGGAGTGACTGATCACGTCACAGGGAATAACTTCTGTTAGAGACATCATTTTCTCTGACACTTTCGCGGTGCTAGGCACCCTGTACGATTTGCAGGCCTGGCACGACGTAACTTTATTGAACTAGCACTTTCTACTATGCTGCTTACTTTCTGCTCCACTAAAGTGATAGAGTGATTTTCAAAAGTAAAACCATAAGAATGAGTGTCTCTTAGTAGAGTAAGATACTGTAGAAGCGAAACAGAAACTGCCCATCGCATTTGACGCAGAGCATATGAATGGATTATAGGCAACACACTTTGCACATGCACACGGCAGAGTTCCTATGCCTTGTTGCTTCTCAGACGCATAATCAATCCGAAAGGACTCCTAACGTCGCCGGAAACGTCAGTAAAAGTTTCGTCGAACAAATGTCTTTGCCGATGATATGATCTATATCTTTCCCAGATGTTTGTTGCAAAAACTTTGGAAGACCCTGTGAACGGTTCTGGCGGAGTCGTACTGCAGTGTGCCAGTATCTTACTCGGCACCCAGCGACCGTCTTACCGCCCTCGGAGACCGCAGGTGATCAGCGGTGGCCGTATCTCGCGGCCCAGATCCCGCCTGTCTGACGGGTGCGCTCTGGTCCCATCTGGTCTGGGTTCCTTAGCTCGGCCTGGAGACTTCTCCCTGCACGCCACCAGCTGCCGCTCTGATGTACGATGGCTGCAGCCGGCGGCCGGGCCTTTCTTTCGTCTCCTTCTCCCTCCCTCCCTCCCTCCCTCCCTCTCTCTCCTCTCTCTCTCTCTCTCTCCTCCCCACCCTCTCTTTCCTTGGTCCGCCGTGGCATCGCCCCATTCTCTAGTTTCTCATTAAGGCACTGCTACAGCAGAAGCTTACGTCCTCCGAGGAAATTCGGTTAATGGTGACCACTGGGAGCCGTCCAACATTGCTGTTCCTTTCTCACAGCCAGGAGTTCCTTTCTCTAAAGCTGTTCTTTTTTTCTTTAGAGGAAAACTCAAGCTGTAGCCCATTCCATTAAAGAGCACTTACGTAATAACCAAGGTGCTTCATTTTCTGGTTTCACAAGGCTACACCTACCCGAAAGCAATAAAAGAAAATGAATAACGCAAATACTAGCGAACATATTTCTGAAAAATAAATGGAAACAACGATTATGAGTGTTAAATGCGTTTCAGTCTCAATCTTCCATTGTGGTGCGCAAGACAGAGCCCGATTAGAAAATTATGCAGTATTAGTATCAGTGATAAACACTGCCCGGAAACGGTTCAAATAGGAAGGAGGCATTTCTGCGATAAAGGCTCCATTATCAGTACCAAAAGACATCGCTGATAATGATACCACTGAGTAACAACGAAGCACAAATAGCGTCAATAAACGGACCTAATAATTTGTATTATTTAGCTTCTTCAGACACTAACGTAATCTCTGCAGAAAAATATTGGACACTAGACATCCTTTTAGTCATGGATTCTCGTACCACTTCTAGCAAGTGTTTCGTAAGATATTGTCCGCAATAGCATATATAATATTGCGGTTATTTCCTTAAACATACAATATGGAATTCTAAGAAGGAGCTTCGCAGTATTAATTACGTTACACAAGAAAGTCACAATTAGGACTAGGAGCTCATATATGTTTCGGTAGGAGTGACGTGTTCCTTAACTACACAGGGCTATTACAAATGATTGAAGCGATTTCATAAATTCACTGTAGCTCCATTCATTGACATATGGTCACGACACACTACAGATACGTACAAAAACTCATAAAGTTTTGTTCGGCTGAAGCCGCACTTCAGGTTTCTGCCGTCAGAGCGTTCGAGAACGCAGTGAGACAAAATGGCGACAGGAGCCGAGAAAGCGTATGTCGTGCTTGAAATGCACTCACATCAGTCAAACAGTGCAACGACACTTCAGGACGAAGTTCAACAAAGATCCACCAACTGCTAACTCCATTCGGCGATGGTATGCGCAGTTTAAAGCTTCTGGATGCCTCTGTAAGGGGAAATCAACGGGTCGGCCTGCAGTGAGCGAAGAAACGGTTGAACGCGTGCGGGCAAGTTTCACGCGTAGCCCACGGAAAATTGGCTCATGCCACAACTGGAGACCGACAGCGCCGACTTCATCTTTCAACAGGATGGTGCTCCACCGCACTTCCATCATGATGTTCGGCATTTCTTAAACAGGATATTGGAAAACAGATGGATCGGTCGTGGTGGAGATCATGATCAGCAATTAATGTCACGGCCTCCACGCTCTCCCGACTTAATCCCATGCGATTTCTTTCTGTGGGGTTATGTGAAAGATTCAGTGTTTAAACCTCCTCTACCAAGAAACGTGCCAGAACTGCGAGCTCGCATCAACGATGCTTTCGAACTCATTGATGGGGACAATGCTGCACCGAATGTGGGAGGAACTTGATTATCGGCTTGATGTCTGCCAAATCACTAAAGGGGCACATATCGAACATTTGTGAATGCCTAAAAAAAATTTTAGAGTTTTTGTATGTGTGTGCAAAGCATTGTGAAAATATCTCAAATAATAACGTTATTGTAGAGCTGTGAAATCGCTTCAATCATTTGTAATAACCCTGTACATATAAAATGTATGTTATGAAGAAGTTAAATAAATTACTGTGGCCGGCCACTGTGACCGAGCGGTTCTAGGCGCTTCAGTCCGGAATTGCGATGCTGCTACGGTCGCAGGTTCGAATCCTGCCTACGGCATGGATGTTTGTGATGTCCTTAGGTTAGTTAGTTTTAAGTAGTTCTAAGTCTAGGGGGCTGAAGACCTCAGATGTTAAGTGCCATTGTGCTTAGAGCCATTTGAACCATTTGAATTACAGTGACTTGTTAAGTCATGTATTTCTGAAAGAGCATATTATAATAAGAAAATTGTCATAGTTGTTATATTTTCACTTTTTCAAGGAGTACATAACTTTTCTCACGCAGGGCAGCGGATCCAATTCTGTTTCTTGAAAAATTGCAAGTATCTACGTTCCTCCATATTTCCTTTGAATTCACAATATGAACTTCTCCCTTACTCAACAAAGAGTCTGTGTGGTATATTTTTACTCTATGAGCAGGTACTTGCTTAAGCCATTCTCGACCCTCGAAAGAAAACTAGTATCTCATTGCCTTGTTCAGTTTTCTAGAAGTTGGAGCTGTCTGCATTATAGTTAAGGAAAATGCCTAAAGCGAACAAAGTATTCCAGTAAAACTGCAACAGTTCTCTATATTGTGAGAAAGTATTTTTTGTCTGACAGCAAAATATTGTTTTGTGAACTGTACATAACTGCAGAGAAGTCATTTACAGTTCATCAGCATGTGGCAACATGTGGCGTTCGCTGTGTTATTCAGTGGTTTGGTATTTAACTAATTTGTAAATGAAAATGATAATCTTATTTTATTGCAGTGAGTAATTACTAAATAATTTTTCTCCCGGCTAAAGATTTGGTCAAGTTGCTAAAGAACTCCAAGTTAACGTTGTGTTAAAGTGTTGTCTGTAAGTTGTGTAAGTGTCACTAAATCATAGTTCATACAACAGATTCTATCCAACTATTGATTATGATGGAAACAGTTACCTTCAGCAAAATGATCATTAAAACCACCGAATATTAGCGGCGCACAACACTGCCGTATGTTACCTGAAACAATATTCACGCAACTCGTGCGAAGTAATTTCGGCTCCATACATCAGCTAGAAACGTTTGTTATAGGGATCGTGCTATGAGCACTGTTTTTAAAATAACCAATCTGATTCGAATTATTTTCATTAAAATGAGTTAGGGACCGCCGGTGAACATTTATTTTTACACATTTTTATTACCTTCGGCATTTACGTCTGCAGAGTTGCGTAATTTGAAGTTGCCGCTGAGATAATTGTTAAGATGGCGGCAGACAATTGATAGAGACATTCTATTGTTAGAGTGAATTTTTTTTTAACGGGATAATTATTTGAAATGCTTATTAAACTTTACTTTCATATTGTGCACTATTTAGACTAATTTTTTCCTAAAAATCAGATAAAAACGCAATACAAATCACTGTCATCAATAGCTGCGCTCCTTGCAGCGGAAAGAAATAATTAACGCAGATAATGCTTATTGAAAAAGGAATTAAAATTACAAATAATTATTCACTCATATTTATAATAATAATGAACTCTATTCTCAAGTAATAATTGACAAATAATTACAATTTCTTAACAGACCTCAGTTTGACATGCGTCTTGCGTACGCAACCTACAAAAGCCAACCAACAAAACATAAAAACAAAGGAAGACAAACGCAGATCATAAAAGGAATTTACAATTATCATTGTCTTTGTATGATACACATCGATATGTCCAATTACATCATAAAATATTATGTAAATAATTAATATTTATTTTACTGCTTTTTCATGTGTCGGATTTTTGTTGCTGTCATCAGTCTACTGACTGGTTTGATGCGGCCCGCCACGAATTCCTTTCCTGTGCTAACCTCTTCATCTCAGAGTAGTACTTGCAACCTACGTCCTCAATTATTTGCTTGACGTATTCCAATCTCTGTCTTACTCTACAGTTTTTGCCCTCTACAGCTCCCTCTAGTACCATGGAAGTCATTCCCTCATGTCTTAGCAGATGACCTATCATCCTGTCCCTTCTCCTTATCAGTGTTTGCCACATATTCCTTTCCTCTCCGATTCTGCGTAGAACCTCCTCATTCCTTACCTTATCAGTCCACCTAATTTTCAACATTCGTCTATAGCACTACATCTCAAATGCTTCGACCATAGATAATGTTTATAACTGTTGAGGGCATAATTTCCTCTCGTCGCACTGTAGCTAAAATTTATCTCGTGGATGTTACAAACAGAAAATACAAACGTGGATTATAACAGACTGGAAACGAAAAACCTCCACGGTGAATGCTCCTTGAGGAATCGCGCCGTCCTTATACACCATTCTGTGAACAACTTCGTACAGCTTTCCTGGGAGCTAACAGTCTCTTAAATAAACTGAACCAGCTCAAAAATCCGTGATTTCTTAGAAAAGTACCTAGGCAAATTTCATCCTGACTCTTCTACATTAAGAAAGGATTACGTCAGGCGAGTCTACGAAAAAACAAGGCAACAAATCAGTCAGTGAGTTGCATATACACTCCTGGAAATGGAAAAAAGAACATATTGACACCGGTGTGTCAGACCCACCATACTTGCTCCGGACACTGCGAGAGGGCTGTACAAGCAATGATCACACGCACGGCACAGCGGACACACCAGGAACCGCGGTGTTGGCCGTCGAATGGCGCTAGCTGCGCAGCATTTGTGCACCGCCGCCGTCAGTGTCAGCCAGTTTGCCGTGGCATACGGAGCTCCATCGCAGTCTTTAACACTGGTAGCATGCCGCGACAGCGTGGACGTGAACCGTATGTGCAGTTGACGGACTATGGGCGAGGGCGTATAGTGGGCATGCGGGAGGCCGGGTGGACGTACCGCCGAATTGCTCAACACGTGGGGCGTGAGGTCTCCACAGTACATCGATGTTGTCGCCAGTGGTCGGCGGAAGGTGCACGTGCCCGTCGACCTGGGACCGGACCGCAGCGACGCACGGATGCACGCCAAGACCGTAGGATCCTACGCAGTGCCGTAGGGGACCGCACCGCCACTTCCCTGCAAATTAGGGACACTGTTGCTCCTGGGGTATCGGCGAGGACCATTCGCAACCGTCTCCATGAAGCTGGGCTACGGTCCCGCACACCGTTAGGCCGTCTTGCGCTCACGCCCCAACATCGTGCAGCCCGCCTCCAGTGGTGTCGCGACAGGCGTGAATGGAGGGACGAATGGAGACGTGTCGTCTTCAGCGATGAGAGTCGCTTCTGCCTTGGTGCCAATGATGGTCGTATGCGTGTTTGGCGCCGTGCAGGTGAGCGCCACAATCAGGACTGCATACGACCGAGGCACACAGGGCCAACACCCGGCATCATGGTGTGGGGAGCGATCTCCTACACTGGCCGTACACCACTGGTGATCGTCGAGGGGACACTGAATAGTGCACGGTACATCCAAACCGTCATCGAACCCATCGTTCTACCATTCCTAGACCGGCAAGGGACCTTGCTGTTCCAAGAGGACAATGCACGTCCGCATGTATCCCGTGCCACCAAACGTGCTCTAGAAGGTGTAAGTCAACTACCCTGGCCAGCAAGATCTCCGGATCTGTCCCCCATTGAGCATGTTTGGGACTGGATGAAGCGTCGTCTCACGCGGTCTGCACGTCCAGCACGAACGCTGGTCCAACTGAGGCGCCAGGTGGAAATGGCATGGCAAGCCGTTCCACAGGACTACATCCAGCATCTCTACGATCGTCTCCATGGGAGAATAGCAGCCTGCATTGCTGCGAAAGGTGGATATACACTGTACTAGTGCCGACATTGTGCATGCTCTGTTGCCTGTGTCTATGTGCCTGTGGTTCTGTCAGTGTGATCATGTGATGTATCTGACCCCAGGAATGTGTCAATAAAGTTTCCCTTTCCTGGGACAATGAATTCACGGTGTTCTTATTTCAATTTCCAGGAGTGTATTAGGTCGGTGGCCCGTAGCGGTTTTGTACATCATTTAGGTGCTCCGGCTGCTATGGATCTATTTGTCGATTGTCATTTGTATTTGTATTTTAGTGTTCCTATATGAGCCTGCCATTTCGAGATATCCTAGCTACGGATGTAAGACGCTGGAGTGCCAAGTGGAGAAATGGCAACATTTCCAACATATTCCCCTGTTTGAATTCGATACGGAGCTGACAGCATAGGAGGTAGCCAGAAATATTTGAGCCGTGTATGAAGATAATGCAACTGGACAAAGTGCGGCTAGAAAATGATTTTCTCCTTTTAGGGACGATCTTTTTGACATTTGTTACTCTTCACACTCAGGAAGACCTGGCTCGATCAAATGCAATAACCCACAAGGACCAATGTCAGTGTATTCGAGAACTGGCAAATGTGATGATCTGTGTCCATTCCACCATTGTGCAACAATTGCATGCGATGGAGAAAGTTCAGAAATCTGGTGCATGTGTACCGCATGCACTAAGAAAAATCACAAAATCAACAGTTTACGAGAAATCTTGTCTTTATTCTAACGTAAGAAAAAGGAAGGAATGGTTGAGTGGTTGAGCCCAAACAAAACAGCAGCTCCCTGTACAAAGACCTGCGCACGTCCACAACAGATAATGTTATGCATCTGGTGACAAAGCGGTAGTGGAGTGTACTACAAATTGTTTCCCCGAGTCGCAACCAGGAAAGCTGACTATTTTGGCAACAACTGAGACGTCTTGCAGACGCAGTCCACGAGCAGTAAGAGCAGTAGTAGTATTAGTAGTAGTAGTAGTAGCTTTATTCATCCCTAGATCTCTGTTTACAAGGATATAGAATATGTCAAAGTATTTATAAGTTTAGGCCAATTTAAAATAAGCTAATTCGTATACACATACATTTACAGACATCTAGTTAGAGACAATAATCAGATTTTTTCCTGGTATACAATACTTTTTTTACAAGTAACTTACTAAATAATGTAATGCCACACTGTTCACTCATATCTCACTATCAGTCACTGCACACATTATATACACATTGTTTCATAACACTTCACTCACCACACACACACAGACAGACACACACACACACACACACACACACACAAAAATGGTTCAAATGGCTCTGAGCACTATGGGACTCAACATCTATGGTCATCAGTCCCCTAGAACTTAGAACTACTTAAACCTAACTAACCTAAGGACAGCACACAACACCCAGCCATCACGAGGCAGAGAAAATCCCTGACCCCGCCGGGAATCGAACCCGGGAACCCGGGCGTGGGAAGCGAGAGCGCGCGCGCACACACACACACACACACACACACACACAGCATAAGGGTAAATTTTTCTAGGAAAGGAAAAAAGAAGGAAAAAAGAAGGAAAAAGCATGGTGTGAAGCTGTTATGTGGAATGTTGGAGGATTTATAATCATTATTATTATTTATTTGTATAATATTTTTACCCAACGCCTACTTTGTTTTGTCTAAGTAATCCTTCAATGTATAAAATGTATTGCATAACAGGTATTTTTTGCTGCCTTTTCAAATAAATGTATTTTTGCAGTTTCTTTAATCTCTTTTGGTAATTTATTGTACAGTTTTATTCCTAGGTAGCAAATGCTGTTTTGAGTTCTATGTTTATTTTTTCTTGGTACATGTAAGTTGAGTCTACCTCTTGTTCCACTGTCATGGACAAAGCTGTTTGACAGAGCTGTTTGTGCAGTAATTATCACTGTTATTTTTGTTGTTTACAACTGACTGGTAAATGTATTCATATGGAGTAGTTAAAATTCCCAGTGTTTTGAACAGATATTTTCAATGAGCTCGGCTACTATTTTTGGTTATTATTCTTATGGCTCTTTTCTACAGTTTGAAAATTGTGATCATATTTTGAACATTTGTTCCCCAAAACAGAATGCCATAGCTAAGAATTGAGTGTACATATGAGTAGTATGTAACTAAAAGACACTGCATGTTACACAATGATGATAGTATTCTACGTTCATAACATGCTGATGGCATTCTGTTTGCAAGTCCCTTCGTGTATTGACACCACTTCAACTGAGAATCAATATTTATTCCTAGGAATTTTGCATTAGTTACACAGTCTGTAGAGGTGCCTTTTACATTTAATTTAACATTGTCATTTTCCCTTTTCCAACTGAAATTCATGGCATTAGTTTTCATTATGTTCAGCGTCACTTATTTTCTTATTTACCAATTGTAAGCTTCCTTGAGAGTTTCATTTGCTTTCTCTGCTAGGAATTCTCTTGTTTTCTCAGTGACTATAATATTTCTGTCATCAGCGAAGAGCATTTTTTTCACCATGAGTAACACGACTGGGAAAGTCATTGATGTATATCTGGAATAGTATTGGTCTTCATATGCTACATTGCAGAACCCCTATATTAATGTATTTTGGTTCTGATAACTGTTATACTAAATGCTTAGATCGATTTGAAGTGTGTGTTATCTCTCCGCGCTGTACCCTACCTTCTAGGTCTGGCCGAAACCGATCATTAGCTACCCCACTTCTTCCTAATACTTCAAATTTATTTTATAGAATCTTGAGGGCGACTGTATCAGAACCTTCGAAAGATCGAAAAATATACCTGTGACACACTCATCTTTTTCAAGAACAGCAAGCACAACTTTTGTGAATTATACTGTGGCTGACACCGTATTTTTGCCACTTCAGAAACCAAACTGTGATTCACTTAAACGATTGTATTTATTCAGATAATTCATTTATCTGTCTTTCATAATCTCTTCTATTAGTTGGTGACAGTAGGGACATGGGCTGGTAATTTTTATCTCTTCTCCATTACCTTTCTTAAGCAAAGTTACAACTGTTGCCTGTTTTAACTGCTCTGGAAACGTCCCTGATGTGAAGGTTTCATTTATTATATTTGTTAAGGGGCCTTGTATAATATTTGTATATTGTTTCATTACACACATTGGTACTTCATCTAAGCCAACTGACTTTTTATTTTTTTCAATGAAGTGAATACCCCTAGCTGTATACATGCGTTTATGTAAGTCAGCAGGGACAGTTGAAAATATGTGACCCGACCGGGACTCGAACCCGGGATCTCCTGCTTACATGGCAGACGCTCTATCCATCTGAGCCACCGAGGACACGGAGGACAGTGCGACTAAGGGACTTATCTCTGGCACGCTCCCCGTGAGACCCACATTCTCAACTCATTGTCCTGCACTATATTCATAGTGCCCCTGCCCATAATACTCATTACTGGCGGCTCCATTGATAGTGACCGGGCCAAATATCACTCGAAATAAGCATCAAACGAAGAAACTACAAAGAACGAAAGTCGTCTAGCTTGAAGGGGGAAACCAGATGGCGCTATGGTTGACCAGCTAGATGGCGCTGCCATAGGTCAAACAGATATCAACTGCGTTGTTTGAAATAGGAACCCCCATTTTTATTACATATTCGTGTAGTACGTAAAGAAATATGAATGTTTTAGTTGGACCACTTTTTTCGCTTTGAGATAGATGGCGCTGTAATAGTCACAAACGTATAAGTACGTGGTATCACGTAACATTCCGCCAGTGTGGACGGTATTTGCTTCGTGATACATTACCCGTGTTAAAATGGACCGATTACCAATTGCGGAAAAGGTCGATATCGTGTTGATGTATGTCTATTGTGATCAAAATGCCTAACGGGCGTGTTCTATGTATGCTGCTCGGTATCATAGATGACATGATCCAAGTGTCCTGACCGTTCGCTGGATAGTTACGTTATTTGAGGAAACAGGACGTGTTCAGCCACATGTGAAACGTCAACCACGACCTGCAACAAATGATGATGCTCAAGTAGGTGTTTTAACCGCTGTCGTGGCTAATCCGCACATCAGTAGCAGACAAATTGCGCGAGAGTTAGGTATCTCAAAAATGTCGGTGTTGAGAATGCTAGCTACATCAACATCGATTGCACCCGTACCATATTTCTGTGCACGAGGAATTGCATGGCGACGACTTTGAACAACGTGTACAGTTCTGCCACTAAGCACAAGAGAAATTACGGGAGGATGACAGATTTTTATTTAGTGACGTAGCGTCATTTACCAACAGCTTTAACGTAAACCGGTATAATATGCACTATTGGGCATCGGAAAATCCACGAAGGCTGCGACAAGTGGAACATGAACGACTTTGGGGGGTTAATGTATGGTGCGGCATTATGGGGGAAGATAATTGGCCACCATTTTATCGATGGCAATCTAAATGGTGTAATGTATGCTGATTTCCAACGTAATGTTCTATCGGTGTTACTACATGATGTTTCACTGCGTGACAGAATGGCGATGTACTTCTAACATGATGGATGTCCGGCACATAGCTAGCGTGCGGTTGAAGCGGTATTGAGTAGCATATTTCATGACAGGTGGATTGGTCGTCGAAGCACGTTCACCGGATCTGACGTCTCCGGATTTCTTTCTGTGGGGAAAGTTGAAGGGTATTTGCTATCGTGATCCACCGACAACGCCTGACAACAGGCGTCAGCGTATTGTCAATACATGTGCGAACATTAGGGAAGGCGAAGTACTCGCTGTTGAGAGGAATGTCGTTACACGTATTGCCAAATGCATTGAGGTTGACGGACACCATTTCGAGCAATTATTGTTTTAATGTGGTATTTAGAGGTAATGACGCTGTAACAGCATGCGTTCTCAGAAATTATAAGTTCAGAAAGGTACATGTATCACTTTGGAAGAACCGAAATAAAATGTTCAAACGTACCTACGTTCTGTATTTTAATTTAAAAAACCTACCTGTTACTACTGTTTGTCTAAAATTGTGAGCCATATGTTTGTGACTATTACAGCGCCATCTATCACAAAGCGAAAAAAGGGGTCCAACTAAAACATGCATATTTCTTTAAGTAGTACACGAATATGTGATAAAAATGGGGGTTCCTATTTAAAAAAACGCAGTTGATATCCGTTTGACGTATGGCAGCGCCATCTAGCGGGCCAACCATAGCGCCATCAGGTTTTCCCCTTCAAGCTAGACAAGTTTCGTTCTTTGTAGTTTTTTCCTTTGTCGCATATTTCGTGAGATAATCGGCCCGGTCACAATATATGGACCACCCTGTTTATTTTTATTTTTTAGTTTTTGAACAGGTTTAGAATAACGGCCAGGAAGGCCGCGTGAAGTGAAGCTTCTCCACGTCAACGCCCACATGGATTCTTCTAGATTGATCAAAAACATTAGACATGAACGTGTTGGCAATTTGTTCCACGCCCGCCTAATTCACCTGATCTTGCGTGCTCATATTTTCGCTATTCCCGTGATCTATCGAATTACCTCGAAGGAACTTCCTTCCCGGATGAAAATGCCCTCAGATCACGGCTCTACGAGTCCTTCGCATCAAAACTAGATTCCTACAATCGTGTAATCGAAGTTACCCTAGCGTGTGCAGATTGTTGTAAATGGTGAAGAAGAATATATTACTGACGAATTCCGTCTGTGTTATGGTTACATGTTGTGTTCATTAAACTTACGGAAAAATGCCAGCAACATATGCATCAATTCAATTCATGGGACAACAGACTCTGTGGGATGATATACTGACAATGTCACCGTGTGAACGATGGAAGAAGATGTTCCAGGCGAGAAGTTTATAACAGACTGTGAACATTTCGAAAAAAGTAAAACTGCCATCATTAGCAAACTGTTTGACAAATCTGTGGTTGCCATAGGGCCTGAAGCCGTAAAGTATAATAATGTACTACTCTTCGTAACGAATGCTGCGGCTATATTGTAAAAGCTGCCAATTCACTAAAAGCGTTATACAGACGCAAGTGACTTGTTTACCTGACGGCTTACACAGAGATACAGAAGTGATTCGTAGTAAGTTCAGGGATGACAAATTTATTGGGCTTGTCGAAAAGGAATTTTTCGAAAGCCTCTTCTCGTATTACAGCATTTAAGGTGTTTCTCCGGATACGTCCTTCCAACCATCTCCTCTTTTGTCAACATGGGGTTATGGATTGATGCCCGTACTGCGGGAAAATCAACATTGTGAAAAATACTATTGACTCATTCAATAGCAGTAAAGCCCCTTCAATTGGACAAGCCCAAGAATTAATATCTGATGCTGAAATTTCAGGCGAACTTTCGCATACCACATCGAATTTTGGACTTATTTCTGCGATCTTGGTTCTTAAAGATTTTGAAAAAATAGAATAAAGTGGAAAACAAGTGTAAAATACATCTGAAAAAGTTGCTACGAAAAAAAGTTAATTGATTTTCTCTCTTAATAATTTAGATTTTCATTCAAGTGATATTGTCTGTTTTTAATATGCTCCTCTCGCTCAGCTGAGCCTGAAAGTAGTTTCTCGAAGTGCAAAGCTCTATTGGCTGACAAAAGGAATCGTATTTGATTTTAAAATTTTCGTGAAGCATGCATTGAAAACTGCAACTCAGGGCTACTAAACTGTAGTAGAAACGAAGATGTACAAAGAAGACATGGCATAGAAGGTTAATAATGTTTGTGAAACAATATCGATAAAAGGCATTCTGAGGCATCAACTTCCATATTTTTGTTTAATTTTCGTGTGCATTTTATTCTTAAATAAAAACTTAAGTATCATAAACTGACGCAATAACTTATTTCACAAGAGATCTTTACATCATTAGGTCATATTGTAGCAGAAGAAGCTCAGCAGCGCATTCACCTTAGTGTAGTGGTTATGATATGGGACTGTTGCATGGAGGATCGTCAGTTCAAAACTCACCTGAAGTGTAAAAAATTGATCTCTATATTCGGTTGAAGTACACTCTAGAAGTATCCACAAATGTCAAGCATCATTGTACTGGAATGTTCTGCAACTGTATATATACCGTAGGCCGGCCGAAGTGGCCGTGCGGTTAAAGGCGCTGCAGTCTGGATCCGCAAGACCGCTACAGTCGCAGGTTCGAATCCTGCCTCGGGCATGGATGTGTGTGATGTCCTTAGGTTAGTTAGGTTTAACTAGTTCTAAGTTCTAGGGGACTAATGACCTCAGCAGTTGAGTCCCATAGTGCTCAGAGCCATTTGAACCATTTTTTATATACCGTATGTGTTCTGGCCAGAGGCAGTTCGCTCCGCGCTTTTGTAAGTGCAAGTGCTGAATAAACCTTCGTTAAGAAAAGTTAGTGTTCGTCATTCATCTAATTACACCTTCTTCTACGTGACAATATTTACACGAAGTTTACGGTACTCAAACATTTCGAATTCAAGAATAAATTTTGTTTTCGGGAATAAAGAAATACAAGTCACTTAAGAATGAAATAAAAAGGAAGTGCAGGAAAAATGGGAAGAAATCGAAACATAGATGATCGTCGGAAGGACTGTCTCAGCAATAGAAAAGTTAAAACAGCCTTCAGTGAAATCAAAAAGCAAGGGCGGTAACATTATGAGTATACCGGTAATTCCATTGTTAAATGCAGAGAAGAGAGCGGATAGGTGGTAAGAGTACACTGAGGGTCTCTATGAGGAGGGGTACCTATTTGATAATGCGACAGAAGAAACAAACAGTTGTCGATAGGGAAGAGAGAGGGAATCTAGCATTAAAATCAGAGTTATGATGAGCTTTGGAAGACTTAAATTCAAATAAAGGAGAAGGGATAGAAAAGATTTCATCAACATTTTATACAACAGTTGAGGACAGTGGTAACAGAATGATTGTTAAGGGTTTGGTGTAGAAAATATGAGACTGCCGATATGCCTTCAGAAGCCGGCCGTTGTGGCCGAACGGTTCTAGGCGCTTCAGTCCGGAACTGCGCGACTGCTGATGTAGCAGGTTCGAATCCTGCCTCGGGCGTGGATGTGTGTGATGTCTTTAGGTTAGTTAGGTTCAAGTAGTTCTAAGTCCTAGGGTACTGATGACCTCAGATGTTAAGTACCATAGTGCTCAGAGCCATTTGAAACACATACCATCAGAATTTCGGAAAAACATCATCCACACAGTACCGCTGTACTAGGTAAGGTCCTTGCGGAGGTGGTTTGCCGGTGCCTTCCTCCGACCGAAAGATGATGATGAAGACGACACAGCAACACCCAGTCATCTCGAGGCAGCCGAAAATCTCTAACCCCGCCGGGCATCGAACCCGGGACCCCGTGCTTCGGAAGCGAGAATGCCACCGTGAGGCCACGAGCTCGGACTAGTTATAGTATACCTGAAGACATTCGTGGACGTGGTTCCTCGTCGAACTGAGTGCTTTATCAAGGCTACTCACAGTGTTATACGGTAATAGCGTCAAGTCTCCTCCTGATGGTTACCAAAATTTTGTCCCGTGTGATTATCATTAAATGCTAATAAACAATACCTGTTCAAATGCATACCGCAACAATAAGTCCCTAGGAACCACTGCATTATTAAATTACTGGAAATTTGGTGAATGACAAAAATTACGATGTACAGAGTCTTTGGAGAGAAGTAGACGTTTCTGAGAACAATCTGGCACAAAGCTTAGACTGTTAGTGAAATTTTCTAGTCATGAATTATTTGTTATGGTCTTCCTTGTAATAGTTTAAATTTTCATTTTATGGAAAAAAAAACATGTTTCGTTTCTATAAACTGACATCAGATTTTCATGAACACTTACCTAATGACATCGCAAGTCCTTTAAATGTAAAGCTATACCTTGCAATCTGAAACCATTCTTTTTTTCCTGTGTTTTGAATAGAATCGAGCAAGTCAGTGATGGACCCTACTGGATGACATACGACTTTGCACAAGCCTCCACGAATCTTATTTGTTTTTGTGCTCATAATGTTCCTCGCACTTATTTTTCACAGCTTCATGTTTCTCGGTTTCAACATTTAACTGTTCGTTCGTTAGTTGGTTGACTGATTTGGGGAAGGGACCAAACCGCGAGGTCATCGGTCCCATAGCATTAGGAAAGAATGGGGAAGGAATTTCGCCGTGCCCTGTCAGAGGAACCTTCCCGGCGTTTGCCGGAAGCGATTTAGAAATAACGGAAAACCTAAATGAGGATGGCCGGACGCCGTTTGAACCGTCGTCCTCCCAGATACGAAGATACGAGTCTCGTGTGCTAACCACTGAGCCACCTCGCTCGGCAGCTGTTCGTGGTGGGGCACTTTTATGACAGTGGATTCGCATTAGATTCCCATTCCCGTCCAGCTACCCAGCTTTATATTTTCCATGGTTTCTCAGTACCACTTAAGGCGAATGCAGGCATGATTTCTACGAATGGGCGCTGTTGATTTTCTTCCTCCATCTCCGCCCAGTCATGGCTTGCGCTGTTTCTCTGAAAGAGACATGAAATGCTAACTTTCCTCCTCTTCTTTCTCGCTTTTCTTTTTCCTTTTCTTTTCTTTTGCTTTGTCCAGTCTTCTTCTACATTGAGTTTTTCGTTTTAAATAATTGTAGGATTAGGTTTCTTTACCTTCTTCATGATATAATCAGTGCAGTGGGTTAACGTCTTCAGTTATGTCACTTTTTGCTGTTCAAGGCTACAAAATTTGTGATGATGGGCCCCTGTACCAATTGCAAAATAAGCGAAGAGGCTAACAGACGAGTTACTCGTTTCCCTATCGGGCAAACTTCGTCCAGCTAACATTACCGTTACAGTTCTATGTGCAAGGACATCATGTATGCAGGATGATTCAGCTAAGCAGGTCTCTTCAGATATTTCCAGACCAGTTTAAGATAGCGTAATTCAGTTCTCATTCTGATAAATTGTACAAAACACTCGCTAAACGACGCAGAATCTCTTTCCATAACTATATCGATTACAGAGCTAATGGTCACACCTTGCTCTGTAGCAATTTGTGCTGCTAGTATTTTAGTTATAAAAGAGTCAAATTTTACTGCGTTTCGCTCTTTAAAATCCGAATGACAGTATCGGAGTAATTACAATAGTTCGCTGTCTTGCGCCAAAGTTCGTGATTTCATAACCAGATAATGAAATAAATTGTGTCAGACATAGAGGAAACAGCGAACCGCACCGAGGCGGTACTGGTATAAAAGAGTCACAGAGGGATGTACGTTTCATTCTGTCTGTGTCATACATGTGTCACACGCTGGTAAGTTTGAAAAGAAAAATAAAGACGTCTTTCACAAAGGAGGGGAAACTAGGTATGACACTTCATTATACAGAGTACAGAAGGACTGCGAAGAGAACAGTTAAGCTGTACGTACAAAGGTGTCCCGCAAGAATGACAATAAAGCGAATGCAGAAATTTTTTTATTAAATGACAGTTCAGTATCACAAAGAGTGTAAGGAGCTAGCCTGTAACAAGCGGAGCGAACGCAATACTTCTTGTTACTCATAATCCACGTTTTAGTTCCAGAAAATTTGCAGGTGCCTCTGGAAGAAACCAGCGCAGCATGTTCGCATTTGGCGAGCAAATAGTTTCCATCCATATCACTTGTCACTTTACCAGTAAATTAACCAATAAGATTACAGAAGACACGTAGACTTCCGTCAATCGGTTATAATGCAAAGTCAGGTAAGTAGGTTCTTTCTTCAACAAATTCTCCTCACCAATGAAGATACCTCTATAAATCATGTAGGCCTAAAGATGAATGCACGAGGTGTGTGAGAAAAATAATGAGACTGACAAGACTGCGAGCTATCTGGCAACGCTGTGTTGTTTTACAAGTGTATACAGGCAAACTGACAACCAAGTATTTTACAAAGACGTCCTTGAAAGCCTCAGGAAATGGGTGAATCCAGTGAGACTAGACATCGCAGACAAGTGGATGCTGCATCATGGAGACATCCCATGTGACACAGCCGCTTCCATCATGCAATGTTTGACCTCAGAAGGCATTCCTGTTGTTCCATTGCCCGTTTATTCACCTTTTTTGAGACCATGAGATTTTTTTCTTTCCCGAAACTGAACTGGTTTCAGTTGCTTCACTACTCTGGGAATATATACTTCTAAGTTACTCAGGTTGGCAGCTGTTCTCGATTCGAATTCTGGAATATTTACTTCACCTTCTTTGGTGAAGGAATTTCGGAAGGCTGCATTTAGTACCTCTGTTTTAGCAGCCCTGTTGTCGATAGTAGCTGCCACGTCTTTTGCCCTCCAGTTGGCGTGTCGGTCAACGACATGTAGCCACGTTTGATAAGTATCAGTTTAGAATCAAAGTTCCCTCCAGTATACCGCTTTTATAAGTAGATCCTCTTAGCTGCGTCAAGCTGCAGCAGATCACCAACCTCACATTACAGTTCAATATAACAAGATGAACTTCCACACAAGGTAGTTACCGATTTTATTGTCAAACCAGATAAAGCCTCATTTATTAATACTGTAGTTTCTTCTAAACTACTAATTGGTTTCTTAAGAGTGAAATACCTTTGAATACGTCTCGTTTAAAACTACGATACCAGCAGCAGAAATAACTGTAGTTTTTTCTTTCAGGAGTGCTAGTTCTGCAAGGTTCGCAGAAGAGCTTCTGTAAAGTTTGGAAGGTAGGAGACGAGATACTGGCAGAAGTATAGCTGTGAGACCGGGCGTGAGTCGTGCTTCGGTAGCTCAGTTGGTAGAGCACTTGCCCGCGAAAGGCAAAGGTCCCGAGTTCGAGTCTCGGTCGGGCACACAGTTCTAATCTGCCAGGAAGTTTCATATCAGCGCACACTCCGCTGCAGAGTGAAAATCTCATTCTGGAAACTGTAGTAAAATTTGAAAATCATTAAGTTGCCACTAACGTCCCTGTAATTAATACGCTAGCTGTTGAAAAGTGGGCGTACACTTATAGTGGTCATTAATATGCAGTATGTCCACCCTTCGTCTTTGTGATGCTATGATCACTGCTGGGGACACTTTCAATGAAGTGCTTCAGTGTCTGTGACAGTGTGAACAGCAGTCCATTGTTTCTGAGGAGCCGAGGCCGGAGAAGGTAGTGATATTGGAGGCTGGGGTCTGGAGCGAGGTCAACTTTCTAACTCGTCCCGAAAGTGTTCCATTCGTTTCAGATCGGGACTGTTGGCAGGCCAATCCATTTCAAATGTCAATGTCCACAATGTGTTGCCTCAGAGACTCTGCTTTATGACATTATGCACTGACATGCTCATGAAATTTAGTTTGGAGCAAAGCAAGACCAAGGTGGTAACCAGAGGGGATAGAGAGGGCAAGGGAAAAATTCACATTAAGGGACGGGATATTGAAATAATGGACAACTAAAAATATTTGGGAAGTGTGCTAATGGGTAATGCTCGTTAGGAGGCAGAAATTAGCAAAAGAATACGACAGAGTAGTACATTTTACCAGTGTGTGAGGGGTTTGGTGCGGGGAAGGGAAGTGCCGGTGATGTGCAAGCTGATGCTATACAAGACTTACTTTACACCCATGCTAATTTAAGGCTCAGAGACTTGGACAATGCCTAGAAGAGAGGAGAGTAGAATACATTCCAGTGAAATGAAGTTTCTGAGAAGTATGCTAGGGAAGACGAGGAAAGACAGAGTGAAAAATGAAGGTGTTAGGATGGAAATTGGAGTGGAGAAGTTGACTGAGAAAATTGAAAAGAATACATCAAAATGGGTTGGACATGTGAAGAGGATGAGAGAGGGAAGAATACCAAGAAGAATGATGTAGCTCAAGAGTGAGGACAAGAGGCCAATAGGAAGACCGAGAACAAGATGGATTGATACAATATAGATGAGTTTAAGGAGGAGAAATCTGCTATGGAACCAAATTGTGGAAGAAGAATGGAGGAAAGACCGAGTAAGGTGGCGAAGTACCATTGATACCCCAACACGACCAGATGTTGGATAGAGGGGAAATGAAGGTAATGATGATGCTCACACAATCACATCGTCTCCGAATTCATGCTCTGCTTTCCGGTACACAATGATGTAAAATGTATTAATATCCTTTCGTATTTAACGTTTTCTTAAGATCAATACCGGGGCTACAAATGAGAAACACCCCCATACCGTATCACCATCTCCTGCGTAATTCACTTTTGGCATTACATACCATGACAAGCAACGTTCTGCATACATCCGCCAAACTCAGATCCCTCCATTAGATTGTGGATGTGGCGTGATTTATCACTCGAAATTCATTTATAGTCATCCGGTGTCGCTCTTTACACCACCTCAAGCCTCGCTTACTGTTCATTACGGAAATGTGCAAATTACGAGGAGCTGCTCAACTATTATGCTCAGTCCTCTTTAGCTCCTTATTCACACCAATTGTACTAGTTGGACTGGTGACAGCATTGTCGGAGTCACGAGTGATTCCACCTGCTGATAGTTTTTTACAATCTGCCTCCGTAACGCTTGACTGTTATTACGCGAAGTCTACCAACCTTGGTTTAGCTGGGGTTCTTCTTTCACGTTTTCACTTCATAACCACACACTAACAGTCAATTTGGGCAGCTCCAAATTGGCCGAAGTGTCCCTGGTGGATTTTTTTACTCAGCTGAGATCGAATGACTAGTTCACGTTCGAAATCAGGAGGCTCTGCTGTTTCTGGTTCTCTCATGACAACACAATACTCCTGGATCCTTTTGTGCTGGAGGTTCCTTCTTCCGTGACATCTATTTGATTTGTCAGCTACACGTTACACAGTGGCGTCCGGATACTTTTGATCAGATAGTATGCGGATATCAAAGTAGGCTATGCGTAACCTAGTGAGGACCTTTTTCACAATTAATTTGAAAGAATATTATAATATCAAAACTGATTAAGGAAATGAGGCGAAGAGCTTGGCTGAACGAAGAAGGATGCTTAACAGGTGGCGAAGGCCAGCTTACTATGTTCGGTGGACTCGTTTCTTCCGCACACAAGGGAGTTCCTGCCTAGTTAATTTGCGATTTAATACAGCCAGTTGGTGCGCAGGCATACCCTGTCGTGACGTCACCGGGAGCCCATTCCTAACACGAGAGTTTCCGTGCGAAGTGTCCGGTGCATGGCAGCTCTGATGTGTCGTATCTGAGCTCTCTATCTGGCCAGAACCCGAAACATGGGCGTAGCCACGAGGACGCATTACTTCGGCGATAGCATCTTAATGACTTAATATTCAGAATAGGCCGTGTAGGCGCCGCGTGTGCAGGCCGATTACAGGGAACACCTGGAATCACCAGGGTGGGATTACAACGGCACACCCCCGTAATCGCCCTGTCGTGCTGATATCTACGGGGAAGTGGCACCCGCCAAACGCTCAGTCTTTGGCGTTGAAGGCAAGAGGCGAGCACAGAACGAGTGGCACTCTGTTGACCAACATTAATTGAAGACAAGCTGAAGGAGATGTAACCTCCCCACACGAAATAATTTAAATATTATTTTGTTAATGATTCTAATTTTTGTGTAACCTCACAAAAAAACTTAATTAATAATAATAATAATACGATTCTATTTTTTGTGTAACCTCTGAACAAAATTGGTTCCCATTTAATGTACCCACAAAATTCTTTTCTCATTTAATATAAGCTCAAAACAGAAAAATTCCTAAACCTCGTAATAAAAAAATAAATTCAGTAACCTGGTAAAATTTGGACGACAGCAGTGCTGCGTCATGGCCCTGTAAGATCATTCTGAATAAAAAGCAAAAATTCTCACCTCGATAAAGTCGGCAACTATCTGCTCTTACAATAGCTCTTTTTCGGCACAGCTCTGTGCAATGCTGGCCTATACATTTGTTATTTATGAAAAGAAGCACATGATTTTTCTTTTGCAACAATCGGAATGATTATGCATTAAAAAAAATTTAAATTCTTTAAATTGAAATGAATGTTTGTTAGAAATTAGACAAAGATTATTATTAAGACATTTTTAAAAGACTTACATGTGAGTTTACATAATATTACTAGATACGAGCGAGGCTGCTTTTTTACCTTATACAATAATACTCAGGCTCCGGCATCGCTGCACCGCGACCGGCCCAGCCAACATGATACACCAGACAGGACTGACCAGCGCAGACAGGCGACTGCTCGCTAGCAACAACTTACTGCTACTGCTACTCAGTTCGTACTGCAGTCAACACTGCTCTTTGGTCTCAGATCCTCTTATAGCTTACATATCGCAGGCAGCACATACCTCTTACAGAGGGAATAAGACCATACCGACATTACTGTAACCGTAGACTGAGCAATGACAGGATCTGAAGAAAGCGGAAGTTGATTCTAGTTTTCTCATTGAATCAAATAAAATCATCAAACGAGCTCGCAAACGAGTCAACATTAATTGACATAATTTGTCGTCTTGCCCACTTTATTGTTTTTACGATTCAGTATTGATACGTTAACGCCCTTTCCCTACGAAGTAATGACAAATTGGTCACTACTTTCAGTTTCTGCATCGTAAAGGTTAAAAATATTGGAAATTGGCTTCTACGTACTTTAGGAGAAGACAAAAAAGTAAGGTACGCCTTTCTTGTCCGCGTCCGTACCTGAGTGATTGCCAGCATGATAGCTCAGCGTGTTCGTTCCGAGGGCTGGTTGCCCTGTGTAATAACAATGATAATAAAAAACTGAGTCAAGTAGTCAACGATGAACTAAAATGGGTGCCATGTGACGTCCGCTCGGATCAGATGACGAGAACAATGACAAACAAACAAATTAGCGAGTTGTATGCCATGAAGACGAACTGGGCTCGATTCCCAGTACTGTCAGGGACTTTTCATTGGTGTAAGGACTGGTATGGGATGTACTCAGGCACGACAGGCCTACTGAGCAGTCGCTCAGCCGATTAGCAGCAGTTCCAACATTAAAAAAACCAACAACGGCCGAGAGACCCGTATGCTGGGCACATGCCTCTCCATATTGTATCCAGTGACTCTGTTGGCGGAGAATGACACGGCGGTAAGTCGGACTCGAATGGTCCGCATAGGGCCCGAATGTGGAACTTCACCGTTTTACTTGACACTGTTTCTTATAATCTTGCACCAGACGTTAAATATTTTCCAATGCCAAATAAGTCCATTACTTTTTAAATTATCGTTATTGTTATTGTGTTATTATTATTATTATGTGCGATTAGACCCTGTCGGACCACGCAAAGCTTCGTGATTCTCTTTCCTTTTTTTCCATGCTGCTCTAATTTTTTCTGCGAGGGTTCTCTTTTTTTCCTCTGTCTATTTTGTTCCTGCTTTTTCCGGAGCTTCGTTCTTTGACAACTCCCCATCAGTCAACTTTTTGCTTCAATACCTTTCTGTCCAAAATATCTGAATAATTATCTCAGCTGTTAGCAGGTCCTTTTTGATCTCTTGTATCTAGGGTAGAGTTTTAAGTCCTATGCATTTAAGAATTTTGTGCGTAAGTCTTGTTTTGGGAAGCCGAGAATTGTGACCATAAAATTTTAATCGCCTTTTGCTAATGTCTGCTGCAAGGTTGGACAACATCTCTGTTGCTTGACGAGATTGCAGTCAATAGCCCTCTTCTGTTTTCTTTGGACCTAGTATCTTTCTGATGATCTTACGTTCTTCCTTTAATAATTTTTCCAGGTCACCTTTTATGTGGACTGTCAGAGTTTTACTGGTGTACAGGACTTCAGGTTTTAATTCTGTATTATAGTGCCTAAATTTAGTGTTTTTGGACAAGCATTTTTTATAATGCACCTTGTAGGTTCTTCCGCAGTCCCTCTTTTGTTTCTGGAGGCGAATGTTTTGCACTATTTTCTCTCACTCCGTAGATTCAAAGAATTCACCTAGGTATTTTAAATTGAGACTGTATTGATATGACTGTATTTTGTAGTCACGTTTTGGGTGTCAGTTTTTGTGGCGATGAACTCAAGCTTTAGGAAAGCTATTTGTAGACCAACTTTCACAGTACATTCTTTAAGTGTTTCAACCTGTTCGACTTCAGTTATCATGCGCTACTATAGCTGAGTCGTCAGAGAAAGCTAAACGTGAAATTCTTATGTCATCCTTGACTCGCTCCATCTGTATAGTTTTCCTGCAGTTTTTAATCTTCAATTCCTTTTCTCATTCGTGGATGACCTTGTGCAGCACAAGGTTGAATAGTAGAGGAGACAACCATCGCCTTGTCGGACGTCAGTTTTGATCAGGAAGGGCTCGGATATTTCGCCCAGGATTTTCACCGTGGAGGTAGTATCGATCAATGTTTCTTTGAAGAGGTTATGGGTGTTTGGATCTAACCCTTGTTCTTCACGGATATCAAAAAGTGCTTGTCGGTCAACTGAGTCGTATGCCTTTTTAAAGTCAACAAACGTGAAAATTATTGGGCTGTTTCTAACTGCTTTGTATTTTAGCACTTTCTTAAGATTGACAATTTGCAGGATCTTAATTATTGTTATTATATGAAATTACTGTGTACGTTCAATTAAAGAAATTTTAGATGTTCGACGTGGAAAGAGTATTGTAATAATGCCATCCACCTGCCATGGTTGGTTTATTTAACGGTTAGTACCAGTCCTAGTACGGCTGTACATCGAAATTTGACCTGATACAGGTTGTCAGTGTTCTTCTAATATGGCATATTTCATATTACTTTCACACGGGAGACTGAAAAAGATTTTATTTAATCTTATGGCTAGGGCCCCCGTTTGGCACACCGTTCGCCGTGTGCCGGTCTTTCAATTTGACGCCACTCCGGCGACCTGCAGTCGATGAGAATGATAGGATGATGATGAAAGCACGACACCCAGTCCCTAGGCGGAGAAAATTCCCCCGGCCCAGCCAGGAATCCAACCCGGGCGCAGAGGATTGACGATCCGTCACGCTGACCATTAAGCTGTTTGATAATAGAAGCATAAACATCACAAAAATGGATCCGTAAATGAGCTGTTTGCAGGCATACTCAAACGGAGGTCTCTTGCTTAACGGCTGCGCTCTCTCATAAGAGACAGCTCACTCACAGCAGCACGTCACACCCACATCAGGAATCGAACCCACCTCCAAGTCAATAGGCCAGCTTACCCATGACGCTTTTGCCATTCTCTATATCTATGCATCTCGCAGAAGACGAGAGTGAGCCAAATTATCCACCCGAAGTATTGTCCTCATCGGACCTTAATCGTATGGCACATGATTCAGTGAGAGCGAGAGGCCAAAACAGTCGCCCTCATCAGCTCGACCCTCTGCATCACAAAGGTCTCGTGATCAGTCTTTGAAGCCCCGGAATGAAGCAACCGATCTCGAAATATCAGAGTAAAGTCCAACAGCATGCGCGCAGCGGGGTGTCGATCACAAAGACGGCCTCAGCACATGACATACATGCAGAATATTAAGAAATTCTAGCAAAATTGAGACAGATGAGAAGCGCATCACAGCGTGAATGATTCCGATGCAAATGACTCACGATAACGCCCATCAGCAGTAGAACGCCGAACCAATGAAAGTTAGTCTGTCTTGAACATCGACGACTAACTGAACCCCCACTTGTAGACCTACAAATTACGGCACGTTACATCTCAACAGGATAGTGACTGATAGCAACATATTAATCTTACATCAATATCTGTAAGCTGCTGACGTAGATATGCATCTTTCTTCAAGAAGCCACCAGTAGCCATCTAGCAGCCGCGTCAGGCTACAGGCTACAATGCAATTATTAACATTGGACCCGATGCAGGCAGTACGGTCCTGTTCACGTAAAGAATACCATGTACCCCACAGACCCTATTACCTTCTGGGAGAGCCACAGTCGCTCTGTTGCACGACCTGCAGGTGATATAACTTTATGCTCCCTGGTGGACGAATCACAGAGTGAAAAGCTGTGACTTCTACCACGGCCATACAACGCAACTTTTCACATCATTGCGTGCAAATGCAACTCTGCGTGGAGGTTTCAATTCCATGATATCTAAAGATGATAAAACAATTATTATTCGGTGTAACTTAATACATTAGTGTGCCGGCCGCGGTGGTCTCGCGGTTCTAGGCGCGCAGTCCGGAACCGCGCGACTGCTACGGTCGCAGGTTCGAATCCTGCCTCGGGCATGGATGTGTGTGATGGCCTTAGGTTAGTTAGGTTTAAGTAGTTCTAAGTTCTAGGGGACTGATGAACACAGCTGTTAAGTCCCATAGTGTTCAGAGCCATTTGAACCATTTTTTAATACATTAGTGTCGGAATTGGCCTTCGTAGATTTTTGTCACCGACTGAAACCGAATATCGCCTAGTCATATGTCACAGTGACTTCAGCAAGCATTCTTGAAACATTATACGCGCAGAGAGAGCTGCTGCCCAAACATGGTTGACTGTGAGAGATGGTCTGTCAGTTTTTCAGATCATACTGCTCTCCGCATATCAGTACGTCACCTGCTTTGAAAGTGTATAGGATCCTAAGGTTCTGTCACCTCAATTACCGTTCTGGCTGTGCGACCAAAATGTCAGGCGTAGCTTGGTGGGTCAGGAAAGCTAAGGTAAAATTGAAAAACTGCTTAAAAACAAACGCAGTCAATCGAGCCAAACTTACTAAGACGAGTTAAGAATACTTTTCTCGGGCACTGCGACAGGAATACTCTGTACCCATACGTTCTATCCAAAACAGTGCCACAAGAAAACGGATTAAAGTAATGACCATTAACATAATACGTCCACCTGTCACTGGTTTCAAAGTTCGTTCCCGGGGCTGTGCTGCACATACATACACCCCTCATCCATTCACCACGTGGTTTAAGAGTCGCGGTGGCCCACTCTCACCATACGCAATGACGCGGGGACCCCATGCAGCAGGCAGGCTGGTATCAAACCTTCCAGTACAGAGCAATACACAGACCTCACACACACCAAGTCATGGCTTGGAGCACAACATCAGTTCGCAACAATCAATGACGAAGAAAGCAGAACCTTGTACACAACATGTACTGCAGAGCATCGGAACCACAGAGAAAATCTCCTGTCGCGGACGGCATTCCGGTAGAGTTTTATGTGTGCTACTGGCATCTCTTCGGTGACATCTTCACAGAAATGATTATTGAACTGCTTGAGGGTGCGACAATAACTGCGAATTTCATTCAGGAAATCACAGTATTCAGTCCGAAAACGACCAGCATCGTGGCCAATAACGTTGTTAAACTCTGACCTCAAACTGCTGACGCGTGCTCTTAACAACAGACTGAAACTTTTTTTATCGTATGTCCTGTGATCGCCCCAACATTGTGTCACTGAAGGGCCATCAAGGATGAACTTTGTAGCCCATTATAGACATCTCATATACGTATGTAACTCCTTAAACTTTCCCAGCAATCTGTTGATATCTTGAGGCGTCAGGTATTCTGCCAGATATCAGTGTCGTTCTTGCACGATATTTCGACTTCTTGCCAGTAACTGGCAGCATCTGATGAAGATCAAGAGTCACGTTGTCGAAATACCGTGCAAGAAAGACTCTGATATCTGGAAGAACACACGGCACCTCAAGATGTCATGAAGTGCCAAGCGAACACATCAACTACCATCGTATTTTTAGACCCAGAACGATTGCATTATCGCATAAATTATGGTTATGTACTGCACCATTAGTATCAAATATAGGAGTTGATTTGAGTAAGAAATTTCTGAGAAAGTAAGTTTGGAGTGCAGTGCTGTCTGTTAGTTAAACATGGACTCTGTGACAACCGGAACAGTTGGGATTGAAGTTCTGAGACGTGTTGCTACTGAAGAACGTTGAAAATCAGATGGGCTGATAAGGTAAGGAATGAGCAGGTTCTACGCAGAACTGGCAAGGAAATGAATACATGGAAAACACTGATAACACAAAGGAACAGCAATTCCGTCTTATTAGAGAGAAGCTGTAAAGGATAAAAACTGTAGAGGAAAACGGAGATTGGAACGCATCTAGCATATAATGAAGGACTACCAGTACGTTGCAAGTGCTACTCTGAGATGAAAAGGTTGACTGCTGCCTCAGGAGGGGAATTCGAGGCGGGACGGAAAAAAAAGCCAGAGGATATTGCAACGTCTGCTGTCGAATTTCACTAAACCTCTACTGAACTAATAGCCTCAAGTACTTTCGCGTCGTTCGTGTCACCCTTTTCTGTTATTATTATTTGCGTAACAGCGCATATATGAAAAGAGCCGCGAAATATCTTTTAGTTATTCTGTGCTATGAATTTCTTTATCATCATTATTTTTTAACAAAACAGAATATATTGAGTTCTTATTGTTCTGTATCTGGCCTTCTATTAAAGGAACATTTTTGGTGACTGTAAACCATTCTAAAAATCAACATATCTTCCCTACTTTATAGTTATTGAAAATGAAAATTACTTTGTTATGAGTACTGATGTTACAGTTCGTATGATTGTTCAACAACAAGATTTTGCAGTGGATTTTGTTTCTCGGTAAAACACCATTCAATACCACGACTAGCACAAGAACATGAGACTCTTATTGAAAAAATACGTTTTCACTATAAAGTTTGCCAGATCAGAACCGAGCACAGCAAGATTCCTATTAGATTTGAAGGTACATTATCTTTTTTGTACTGTTAGCTATATATTATCAGCAGCCCGCGTCAACCTGCAACACATCATAAAATCTGCTGCTCTGCACTGCAAGTCCGGAAGCTAAAAGAAATAATATTATTTCACTATTACTTTCCCGCTTTCTTGCGGTATGATAGATTCTATTTGAGGTAGTTTCAATACGCCGCGGCAGCGGCTCTTTCGTTCGCCGCGCAGCTCGGCACCACAGATAATAAAATAACTGAAAAATGTCTCAACAGGATGGGATAATATGCAAGCAAGCTATAACAATTAATAATGCAAGTTTTCATTTAAATAACTCTATTCAAACATTTAAATACGTTAACTGTTACACACTTTTAAAATGCGCACGTAATGGCGTACATCTTTCAGTCTTGACAAAAGAATGCTACGCTAGCGTACAATACAACGTCACAGGATATCCTACTCGCTTAACTCCAAGAAGAAGAAGACAGAGAAATTAATGTTCGTCAAGTATTATATACTAGTTACCTATTGTAATCTTTGTTTGATATTTATCGTCTGCGCCGACGCAGATATTCTCTAAAATAAATAATAAAAAAAATACATAATTTTATACAATAACACAATATGATACATATAATTTTCTCTTTACTACATAATATGTTTTTTTTACTAGACGTTACAGTACCAGCGGCACCTCCTTGCGGTTAAAAATTAATGAAACGCTCACGAAACCCATCTTCTTGCAAAGAGGCCTTTGGTAAGATTGTCCTATATCCGGTAGATTGTTTCGGGTCTCCACGGAATCCATGCTACGACATGTCGTCCGTGTCTATGCATATATCACCTTAAGATTCCAAGATTCACCCAACAAATTCTAGGTAACTACCAACAGCAAAGTTCTGCGCTCTTGAATAGAGACAAAGTGACAATCTTACCCATAAGTCGGCATCCGCAAGCCCAACAACACACTTGGTTGTCGCAGGTAGACATCCGATGCATCCGTAGATGTTCTTTAGTACCTGTCCAAACTATATGATAACGATCAACTGGCAAATTAAGGCGTAAAATATAAAAGCTGTGTCTTGTAGGCAAAACATGAGGTACCTCGATCGCCACAAAAAGATTACTTCGTCAGCCAGTAGATTGCTATGCGACTGCAGCGTATAATAGCAGTGCTGCCCAAGACTGACACTATCGCACGGCAAGTCCTAACCACGTCTGGCAATACAATGTATTCAAATTACCATTCACCAATTGGTCACTGCCACACCCAGCAAGTTAGGGGAAGATGGACTTAAGACTCCAGCAACCCACTCTAAGTCGGCTCTTCTCAAAAGTGCGTATAAATTTTTTTAATGACACTATAATTAAATACCTCTATGTGTCCTTCCACCAGGAAATCGGTCCATCGCTGCCTCCAGACGTCGCTGCTAACGTTGTACCAGAATGCGCTGCGACCTACGATCAAGCCCTGAACCAATTTCGCGAAGGGGTGCTTCGCCGCTCCACGTCATTCAGCTACCGTACTTCGATTATTCCTTTCCTGCCGCACCCTTTAGTAACCAAGTTCGCACAGCTCAGGGAATGGAGCAACATATTCCATCGAATAATAGCTAACTGCGTACACGTAACGTGATATGACGCTGCCCGTACCGACACGTGAGAAGTGGAATCGACCGAAACTTGCACAGAGCGTGCTCTTCTACAACTATCTGATTCCCGAAACCATCGATTTTTGTGTCGAGAACAAACGTCATGTTGAACTGGAGACAAAAATAATGGGTCTCTTCTCTATTAAGGCGCCTCACGCGGTGACGACATCACATTTGTTGCAGCCTGACTGGGAATTTGGCTGGCTGGGCCCTACAGACTGCACATCCCGATGTTGAGGACTTTAGGGACCTCTCTGAAAATCACCACTGGTATCTAACGAAGTAATATCTAAACCCAAATCTCATAACTTCATCCGCCTTATGATGTCCACACCTTAATACTAGACCAAGGCCGACCCCTCCCACCTTCCCCCTGTTCATCATCCTTTTCTGTACACCCTATTCGTCAATCCCTTTTCTTACGAAATATGAGTGATAATTAGCACCTTTTGTGTTCTGTGTTATAATTCGTTTCTTTACGGTGTGCTTTAGGTCTATGAGAGAAGCCAGTGACTCAAGCAGCAATAAGAAAGCTACGCATATTCCACTTATTGAGATATGTGTTTTTTTATTTTATTTTAAGCAAAGATTCCTTCCGTTCAACGACCTCAAATACCGTCGACAAGAGCTCCAGTCGACATTGGCGGAAAACCATCCGTGGGAAGGGTAGATAGACACACTAAATCTAAATAAATAAATAATGATTTGGTGATAAAGTCCAGAGGTCTCGGATTGGATCCCCGCTCAATCCTAGGATTTTTATGTAGTATTTTTCACTTCTTTGACCTCTGGCTATTTTGGTTGACGGTAAAAACGACGAATTGCACGGTGCCTCTAAATTCACCTTAAACTGTAGTTGCCTTTATCACGAATTGGGTAAATCACTTCAAAGAGTGGAGGAAGGCAACGGTATACCACGTTCAACAGCACCATGCCTAGTAAAGCACAATATGTTCATCTTGACAGCTATACTTTAAGGCGAGTGGTGTTGCCCTATCTTCGAGCATATATTTGGACGAAATAACGCAAGCCCGTCCTGTCCTGACCTACTTGGATACAAAGGGTCTTCAACTATTGCTCTGACCATCACCTTACCCTTAACTCTCACCCGTTGAAATCGTTTGGTTATGGGTTGCCAATAAAGTGTCACTCATCCACTTAGATTCCAGAACTCTGGCGTAAAGCTGAAACAACATGAAATGGTGTGCCCGCGTCTATCATTCGAACTCACTTCGTTTCGATGACCAGCCGGGTTAAACCAATCATTACTGCTACATGTTGCAGGTCAGTATATTAAATTGGCACCCCGTACTATCCTACACACGCATAGTAATAAAATCAAATTAGATGCTACCGTTATTGCCGTTGCAACCCTAATGGCCGCTAATGTACATTTATAACCTCTTTTTTTCTTGTCACTCCGACAATAAGGTAGAGCGTCTTAGTAATGTTCATTAATATCTTTAGACATGATCATCCTCGAGAAAAATCTTACGAATATTAATGAAATACAATGTGCTAGAAAGGCAGAGAGTACAGTGTTAGCTAATATTGAAAAATTTCATCCAAGAAATATGTTAATATTGGAACGCTGCCTTTCTTTATCTGTACTCAAGTTCCTTCTCTGCAGGAATGGTTTCTTTCTGTAAGCTCGCACAACGATGAAAGTTTAATAGACGGATCGAACAGGCATGGAAATAAAAGAGTGTAAAGTCGACACCGTTATTACATAACATTACAATGTTGTACATTAAGATTAAATGTTGCTATCTAAGGAGAGAAGGACACGCTCCTTTGATTATATGTGCCAGGCGTAACAGGGTGTGCTCGGTCGATTAACACCAGGTCGCTTGCTTTTGAGTGCAGTGCGTTACGACGCTATTTGAAGGGAAGTGGGAGGAGCCCGTGACAGTTTGAACCTGTGAGGTGCTCCTTGAGGAATGTCTAATAGCAGAATTGGTTGTTTGAACTATGTTTGTTGCATTGTGTGTCCACGTTCTGCATCAATAAATAACCATTTCATTCCACCTTGTTTGTATTTGGAGTTGATATTCGCTGATGTTTCCAGACTACCTTTTGCGTTAACATGGGACTAAACATATAAGTTGCGCACTATGCATTTCTGACGTCATATATCAGTTGGAAGATGTAATTATGTCAGAGTAGAAGCAAACGTATAACCTTTAGTATACGCCCTCACTTTTGCGTTTCAAGTCTCCACCCAGTTCATCAGCACTTACCACAAAGACTCCTCTGTACATTTCTAGACAATAAAGGCGTTTATAACTACGCATTTAGGTAATAATCCTATACTCAGCCTCTTTTTACATTCCAATTTACCTTGGTGATATAGTATTGAAAACTTTCATTTAGAAATATGTTAATATTGGAACGCTGCCGTTCAGGAAGGACAGAGAACATCGTCACTATTAAACATTCCAGTTTCCCCTTCCTCCCCTTTTCCCGATCTCTGTTGTTTTCACATCCATCTTCGAAAAGTGAACAAACAGTTCAACTCTATGGGACGCAAGTGAAAGACCAAATGTCTTTCGTTAATTATTTCGAAAAGATTGTAATAAAATGAATCACAAAGATTTTACGTGTGTAATCAAAGAAATTACTGTAAATGTACAAAATTAATGTAATTCTATTGACGCTATATTTTTAACTAAATTTCATTCCTATTGTTAGACAATCCCCTGATAAGGAATGTTAGAGATGTGAAGCTAAGCTAAAATCAATTTGGCTAAAATGATATGGTTCATTAATCGAAAATAAAATAAAGTATTCACCAAGAGAATTCTCAGAAAAGGCCACTCGAAATACAAAAGTGAACTGGAAGACTAGGAGAGTGTAATGACATATTCAGTCGTGTGTGACGATCTTATTACAGAAAGGACATTACACTGTTCACAAACACCAACACTGGCGATGGTATCTTTATTATATTTCTTACACCTGTAAAGAAACTAGACACTTTGCCGATGAATGTTTTCTACAAAACAGTAATCAATATTCCTTCGTTCTATGTAAACGAGTTTCCTATTCGAGGTGCACAGCTTTCCTGTGAGCAAAGTCGGAATCATTTAAATGAAATTCTCGTCTGCCAAGTTTATAATATTTGCAGTTGGTGCTGATTCCGTCTAACGAGTGGCTCGTCTTTCGTGATCGAGTAAGCGACCGCCGGTCGGAAGACGGGAATTCCCGAATAATCTCCCAGCGGTTTGAGAGTTGCACTCCGGGACGGAAATCCACCAAAGAATGTTCGCTGGAGCGTAAGTAAAGACGAGAGACTTTATTGAATGCAAATATTACGGCAAATTTACATTCAGTTCTCGAAATGCGCAGTACAGGAGCTTGGGAGAAGGGGTTGGTGGCGCAGTACTGCGGATTGACTTGGATGAGACCTGTGTGACTGAATAGCGACTGATTGGGGCGCGCCGACGGCTCCCCGTTCCGAGAGGCGAGGGAGGATGGGGCGAGGGAAGTATTTTCATTTGAAAGGAGTTTTGAGGACAGCCCTGGGAGAAGAGACAAGCTCGGTAGCTTCGTTTGCACAAAGTAAGACACACAGGTTTTATTTACTGTGGAACAATGATATGATGTACAGCCGAGGGAGTGGTTTAGACGGAAACAAATTATACGACTAAAGACACAAAAGGACGTGCATTGTAAGAAGAAACAGAATGAGGACAAGTACCTAATGGCCTGATAGATACTGAAGTTGGCAGGTTTGTAAATGATTAGAGCTACAATTCTCTGTGACACGTACAGCCACAGTGCATTAGTGTTGTTAGCAAACCTGGTAGGGTATGAAACTTCCTGGCAGATTAAAACTGTGTGCCCGACCGAGACTCGAACTCGGGACATTTGCCTTGCCCGCGAAAGGCAAAGGTCCCGAGTTCGAGTCTCTGTCGGGCACACAGTTTTAATCTGCCAGGAAGTTTCATATCAGCGCACACTCCACTGCAGAGTGAAAATCTCATTCTGGTAGGGTATGTAAGGCACGTGAACAGCGTCAAATTTTGAGTACTCACGTTGAAGAACACGCAAATGCTACGTACTCGTACTGATGTTGTCAGCACCTGACAGAGTTCGGAAGGGATCTCTTCGTGGGTTTTCATGCCGCCACCTTGTCGAATCGCGCTATTTACGGATATGGGGGCGTTCTGATGTGACAATAACCCAGTGGTGGACTGCATGGGAATATGAGGACAGGCATAACCATCGACAAGTTTTCGATCGGATCCGTCTGACCACAAGTAACGAGCGCCGTACTGTACATCAAGGACGTCGTAACTACTTGCCAACCAAGAATAAATATTGGAAGCCTTACAACATTTTATGTACCGTTGTACAATGCCCTCAGTGGCATTGTAGCGAGAAGGAAGCGACTCTGCCTTACTTCTCTGGTTTCTGTATCACTAACCTGGTATCTTGCTGCTTCGGTAGTCCCTCGTCGCACAGTAATAGCTCTCAGTCGCCAGGTTCCACGTAGGTTGCGATCCTGCTGAGGTGGAGTGTTTAGGGATGCCAGTTGTTAATTGTTAACAACGTTTGTACTTTACTCGTTTGAATAAAGAAAATACTTTGGCACACACGTCACATAATTTACAATATGGCGGCTCTGGGCTACGCCGTTACATTCAACCCTTTACAACACATTAACACAGTTATCCCTTGCCGTAATTGATAGGCACTGCTCACGACACGTGGCGTTCTGATAACTAATACCTTCACTTTATATCTTGTTTAACAGCTGAAATATTTACTCGCGACCGTTCTTTTAGAGCCGCCACGGTTACTCGACCGTGCGTTTTGAGTGGCGCCTCACTACCAACTCGCCTTCTCTTCCCGACGGATAAGAGAAACCCCACCTTTCTTCCTCAGCCAATAAGAACACTTCGTTCGTTTCCTATATATAAGCCAAGTATTATTCATATTGATACGATCGGGAATGCTCAGTAGCAGCCACGCTACATGTACATTTGGCAATTAAGCGTCATCAAAGAGCATTAGTGATGAAATCATAGGAGGCAGTGTTGCGCAACCTTACTAGGGAGAAGATCCGACTATTCGGGAGTAGGATCTTACAATCTGAGACAGTGTTTCGAGGCTAACTTCCGTCACAATGTTCGCAAACATGACGTCAGATCAGCCTAGCAACAGCGGTCTAAACCCACATTGGCTGAAAGTTTGGATATATATATATATATATATATATATATATATATATATGACCTGAATGTCGCTTACGTCGTCAAAGCGTTGATCCCTGTTCCGAATTTTTGTACTTGATCGTTTCGTGGTTTGTTCATACTGATAACATGAAGTCTTACCGCCCGTGACCATTTTTTACAGATCGTAACTGTCAGCGTCTTGCATTTCAATCACTTCACTTTGTTTTTGTCTGTGGGACAAAGACTGCACACGCATTTCCCCTCTTCAGAACATTCTGGAAAATTTCTTAAACATTTGATTTAGAGATATTGCTCCACTGCGATTTGTGACACAACAACGTTGACACGTTATGGTCCCTCGTTCACTACTGAACACTGCCAGCTCACGACTGACTGGTGGAATACTCTTCTACCGAGCGAGGTGGCGCAGTGGTTAGACACTGGACTCGCATTCGGGAGGATGACGGTTCAATCCCGCGTCCGGCCATCCTGATTTAGGTTTTCCGTGATTTCCCTAAATCACTCCAGACAAATGCCGGGATGGTTCCTCTGAAAGGGCGCGGCCGACTTCCTTCCCCATCCTTCCCTAATCCGATGAGACTGATGACCTCGCTGTCTGGTCTCCTTCCCCGGGAACAACCAATACTCTTCTGTTGTTTACAGTTGTTAGTTCTAGGGGTCATCACAGTTACCGTGCTGACCTCACTAATACGTCATGAATAATATAAGTTTCGGAACTATTTCGACAGACTGTATAGTTTACCCGAAAACTTGTTATTCAAGATGTAAACGGCAACTGTTCATAACGTACCACAGTGGTGTAGGTAAATCCGAAACGAACAACTTGATGTAGGAAACGTGTGGTCTATAAAGCCAGTAGCAAACACAAATTAAAATACTGAAGTCATGTCAGTTACAACGCATGCACGCCAGGCGAGATTTTGAAAACATTCTCGCCGTCTTACATCACCAGCTTAGTCAGTCAGACTTTTGAAATTTTTTATTTCATTCATATGGTAATTTTATCTTTTCCGGAGGGTAAAGAAAGAGAAAGGAATTTTGTCAACGTTGTTCAAAAATTAATTACATTTACAGTACAATCTCTACCCATTCAAGCAAACTAATATCATAGTAAGAAGGACAGAGAAGCGAAAGATTTTATTGTCAATTATTAGCTGTTGAAATTCACAAAACAAAATTACACAAACGTTCTTTTGAAGACCTGTGTAAGGTTATTTTTCGGCCTGCTGTCCTATGAAAATGTGTTCTGCTCGGCCTCCCCTATACCACAGCAGAACGTGAAATTTACACCCTGCACAGTGCTCGCTGTACAGAAAAAAATTTTACCACGTTACTGGCATGATAATTTAACTGATAACTTGCTATAACCGCATTCTGATGTTTTGGTAGTCCTAATTTGCAGCATCGACACGTAGATTACGAAATTTATATTGTGTCGCTTCCCGAAAAGGTTCATAAATCTGTATTCCATATTACACTCTAGCGGTCTCCAGCAGTTCCGAATACTATAACTGCTTTTACAGCGCTTTATGAAAAACCCTGTGACGGGAAAAAGTAAGACCCGTTTATTATTTCAAAATTAATCGCCATAACTCTCAATATGTTTCTCCCTCTGTGAGACAATAAGGTCAATGCCGTCATGGGAAAACTTTTGGTTCCCTAAGGACTCATGACTGTAGCCAGGTGCGCACCTCTTTTCCCGAAGCGAATCGACGGCTACGACTGTCTTTCTCCAGGTCTCCAAAAATATCGAAATCGCAGACTTGTTCTGTAAGGAGGTTCAAATTGGTTCAAATGGCTCTGAGCACTATGGGACTCAACATCTGTGGTCATAAGTCCCCTAGAACTTAGAACTACTTAAACCTAACTAACCTAAGGACATCACACACATCCATGCCCGAGGCAGGATTCGAACCTGCGACCGTAGCAATCACGCGGTTCCAGACTGAAGCGCCTTTAACCGCACGGCCACACCGGCCGGCTGTAAGGAGGATATTCAAGGATTGTCCACCGAAACTTCTGCAGCTTAGTCCAAGCAACCTTGGCAGCATGTTAGCTTACCCATATGTTTCGAGTGCATTGCTAAAGTTTCTGTGGGAACCTCTTATGCATCCTCCATACAGTGCCGATTTTCATAGTTTTGGAGCTCTGAAGGAAGACATTCGTGGCTGTTGACTTCCTTCGGGCTTAGAGGTGCACACCTGGGTACCGTCAGTATTTCGTTGGCAACCGAAAATATCTTTCCATGAAGGCACTGACCGTCTTAAGTCACAGTGGGATAAAAGTATTAAAAGCTATAGCGATTACACTGAGGTGACAAAATCCAAGGAATTCCAGCTAATACAGTCTCGGATGTCTTTTTTTTCCAGTGTAGTGCAGGAATTCGACGTGGTGTGGACTTAACAAATCGTTGGAAATCCTCTGCAGAAATACTGAGCCATGCTGCCTCAATAGCCGTCCATAAATAAGAGTGTTGCCGGTGCAAGATTTTGTGTGGAACTAACTTCTCGATTATCTCCCATGAATGTTCGATAACGTACTTGTCGGGCGATTTTGGGAGGCCAAATCAATCGCTCGAATTGTCCAGAATGTTCTTTAAAGCAATCGAGAACAACTGTGGCCCGGTGAGAGGGGGCTTTCTCATCCACGAAAATTTCAGCTGGCCGGGGTGGCCGAGCGGTTCTAGGCGCTACAATCTAGAACCGCGCAACCGCTACGGTCGCAGGTTCGAATCCTGCCTCGGGCATGGATGTGTGTGGTGTCCTTAGCTTAGTTAGGTTTACTTAGTTCTAAGTTCTAGGGGACTGATGACCTCAGAAGTTAAGTCCCACAGTGCTCAGAGCCATTTTTAACGAAAATTTCATCGTTGTTTGGGAACATGAAGTCCATGATTGGCTGACATAATCATGCCTCACACTGGGATCAGTAGGATGGTTATCTAGAAAGTAACAGACGTTTTGGTTCATCGCGGTGGCGGGCGGGACTACAGCCGCCATCTTGGTGCCATAACGTTCCTATACCCAGTACGCATCTAGCGGTGGTAGCATGTGATCTGTGTCTCTGCTACTTTACTTTCTGTGACGTTTTGAAATGTGCTCCACTATAGAAGATACTGCTACTTGTGAGGTGCGTTCTGTGATTAGGTTTCTGTCGGAAATAAACTGAAAACCAGCAGAAATTTATCGCTACTTTTGTGATGTATACGGAAAACGAATAATGAGTGAGAACCGAGTGGGACAGTGGTGCACCGTTGGTAAAAATAGTCGTACCAGTAGGAAATTTTCACTCTGCAGCGGAGTGTCCGCTGATATGAAACTTCCTGGCAGATTAAAACTGTGTGCTGGACCGAGACTTGAACTCGGGGACTTCGCTTTTCGTGGGCAAGTGCTCTACCAAATGAGCTTCTTCTCCTACCTTCCAAACTTCACAGAAGCTCTCCTGCGAAACTTGCAAAAAAGTAACTTCTGGAAGAAGGGATATTGTGAAAATATGGCTTAGCCACAGGCTGGGAGATGTTTTCAGAATGAAATTTTCACTCTGCAGCGAAGTGTGCATGGATATGAAACTTCCGGGAAGATTTAAACGCCGGCCGGAGTGGCCGAGCGGTTCTAGGCGCTACAGTCTGGAACCGAGCGACCGCTACGGTCGCAGGTTCGAATCCTGCCTCGGGCATGGCTGTGTGTGATGTCCTTAGTTAGGTTTAATTAGTTCTAAGTTCTGGGCGACTGATGACCTCAGAAGTTAAGTCGCATAGTGCTCAGAGCCATTTGAACCAATATTTACACTGTGCGCTGGACCAAGACTCGAACTCGGTTTTAATCTACCAGGAAGTTTCAGTCGTGAGTTTCAGTCGTGAGTTTGACGATGAGGACCAGTGAGTGATGAATTGGTGATCAACTAAAATTTTCGTGAAAATCGTCGTTTTCCAATTACGGAACGTTTCCAACTACCAGTTCTTTCCAATAATGAAGACATGGCTCGTTACAGAATGCTTTGATATTGACGCTGAACTGCTTGGCGGTGTAGAGCAGTTGTTGTAATCACAGGTGACAGGTTTCTACAGAGACGGTACAGAAAAACTCGTGCCTCGGTTTGACAACTGCCTCAGTTTGAATGGCTATTACGCAGAAAAATAGCGTAAGAGTGAACCTTTAAAAATGTACACAGTAAAATCTGGTTTTACCGCTCTGTTAATTTTCTATATCAAATCGTCTGTTACTTTCTGGATAGTTCTGGTATGTTAACAGTTGCAGCGATTAAGTTTGAAATAATAAATAGTTTGCTTCTTGTTTTAGCATGTCTCGTTTTCATTTGAGTGCACTTTATATTGCGGAAAAACGACCATAAAATTAGAATAATAAATGAAAAGCACCAGTTTGCTTTTGTTCTACAATATTATTTTTATTGCTAACCGGTTTTCGGCTTACAAGGCCATCTTCAGGCATTTACTGAGTATTATCACCAAAGAAGTTAAATGTTAGCAGAAAACATTGGAAGAGAAGTAACACATCTAGAGTGAAGTAGAAACATACAGTGAGTAACATCTTTGCAATGAAATAGTAAAAATTGAACAGTACATAAATAACAATGGAGTTGACAGGAAAACCTTTAGCACAAAATAAGAATAGCATGCCTACATAACAGTTTCTATTGATAAACAAAACTATTGAAATAAGAGCCGGCCGCGGTGGTCTAGCGGTTATGGCGCTGCAGTCCGGAACCGCGGGACTGCTACGGTCGCAGGTTCGAATCCTGCCTCGGGCATGGGTGTGTGTGATGTCCTTAGGTTAGTTAGGTTTAAGTAGTTCTAAGTTCTAGGGGACTTATGACCTAAGATGTTGAGTCCCATAGTGCTCAGAGCCATTTGAACCATTTTTTTTGAAATAAGATAAAATTAGTACTAGGCAAGGCTGCATCAAGAGGTATGAAACATGGAGAGTAATACACAACCAATTAAAAAAGAAGAGACAGTTGTCAATGTAAATACAGAATACACGAGGAACTTAAGCCATATCAATACAATAAACAGAAATTAATAAATGCAGGAAAATTGAGGTGTTTGAGGGAACCTACAGTTTGAGAGTGTGGTGGTACTGCATTTTAGCATTAACAGTATAATAAAAGCACTGCTTTTATTATACTGTTAATGCTAAAATGCAGTACCACCACACTCTCAAACTGTAGGTTCCCTCAAACACCTCAATTTTCCTGCATTTATTAATTTCTGTTTATTGTATTGATATGGCTTAAGTTCCTCGTGTATTCTGTATTTACATTGACAACTGTCTCTTCTTTTTTAATTGGTTGTGTATTACTCTCCATGTTTCATACCTCTTGATGCAGCCTTGCCTAGTACTAATTTTATCTTATTTCAATAGTTTTGTTTATCAATAGAAACTGTTATGTAGGCATGCTATTCTTATTTTGTGCTAAAGGTTTTCCTGTCAACTCCATTGTTATTTATGTACTGTTCAGTTTTTACTACTTCATTGCAAAGATGTTACTCACTGTATGTTTCTACTTCACTCTAGATGTGTTACTTCTCTTCCAATGTTGTCTGCTAACATTTAACTTCTTTGGTGATAATACTCAGTAAATGTCTGAAGATGGCCTTGTAAGCCGAAAACCGGTTAGCAATAAAAATAATATTGCAGAACAAAAGCAAACTGGTGCTTTTCATTTATTATTATAATGTTGTTCTACCAAGAACCGACGGAATATTCTGTTAATATCATAAAATTAGAATTAATAAAGACTCATTCTTACCAACAGTTCACTACGAGTTTGACACACGTTGTATTGAAGAAATACAGTACCGTAAATCGCTCTGTCGTCGACGTTAAACCCTAATTCGGTTCAGTACTCCGGCTTCCGTTCAGTACTCCGGCTGTGGAACCTGGACATAGGGCCCGCCATAATTAAACTGCTTCGGCAGCGGGTGCCCGTGCTGCATATGCAGCTACAGACGCAGATTACGTGCCAAGCGCTTTCTGGGCAGGCCCCGCAGCTGGCGCTACGCCGCTTTAATTAATTCCCTCGACCGGCAGGCGGCGCGCGGCAGCCGCACGCAAACACCTTGCGGTCACAGGAGTAAGAGATAGCCGGCCGTGCACCTGCCCCGCTCCCAAATTGAAAGTCACGCGAGAGCGCCGGAGATTGGAATTAATATTTCAGACAGTGACAAATGAAAGGGGATGGTCTAAATACAAAGCGCAGGCCGGCCAGCTCCCCTCCGTGAAAATCTGCTGGGAAATTATTTACCACCTGGTCTCCGCAGGCCGCAGCGAAGCCCCTAACAAGCGGGAAGAACGGCCGCTTTTGAGGGATTCCCTCACAATAGTCCCAACTTCGCAGAAGTATGAGAGGGAACACGATCCCTCGCGTATTAACAGCCTACAAGACAGTTCTTGTATCTCTATGCCCACACTCTTTTAATTGCTACATCTGCTGTAAACAGCTCTTTTTGTTACTTTGTATGTTACGGGTTCTTACATTTCATCTGGTGAACGTAGGAGGAACAAGGGCATGTATGCTCCGGTATAATGTTTTAGTTGTCTCAGCATATACTGACAGAACTTATATACTGACAGTAATGGGATTTGTCACCCAAGGGAGATTTTAAGTGAACTTTATCAAAATGATACTTCACATTTCCATGTCTATGACGTAGGTCGACTGAAATTTCACCCGGATGTGGGACCCAAATGTTGTATTAGCTATATACAAATAAAGTGAGGTGGCAAAACTCATGGGATACCTCCTAAAATGGTGTCAGACCTCCTTTGCACCGCGTAGTGCTGTAGCTCGACGTAGCATGGACTCAACACGGCGTCTGAAGCCCCTGCAGAAATACTGAGCCAAGCTGCCTCTGTAACCATCAATAACTGTGAAAATGTTGCCGGTGCAGGATGCTGTACACGAACTGACCGCTCAGTTAAATTCTACACATGTTCGATGGGATTTATGTCAAGCGATCTGGGTAGCCAAATCATTCACTCGATTTATCCGGAATGTTTTTCAAACCCATCGTGAACAATTCTGGCCCAGTCGCGTGACGCTTTGTCATCCATAAAAACTGCGTCCTTTTTTGGGAATTTGTAGTACAAGTAGTTTACTTGGACCAGAAGACACAATCTATTCAATATAAACGTAGCCAGCATCAATATGGAGTCGCCACCAATTTGCACAGAGCCTTGTTAGCAGCCGGCCGCTGTGGCCGAGCCGTTCTAGGCGCTTCAGCCTGGAACTACGAGGCTGCTATGGTCGCAGTTTCGAATCCTGCCTCGGGCGTGGATGTCTGCGATGCCCTTCGTTTTTTTTTTTTTTTTTTGTCATCAGGCTACTGACTGGTTTGATGCGGCCCGCCACGAATTCCTTCTGTCCTGTGCTAACCTCTTCATCTCAGAGTAGCACTTGCAACCTACGTCCTCAATTATTTGCTTGACGTATTCCAATCTCTGTCTTGCTCTACATTTTTTGCCCTCTACAGCTCCCTCTACCACCATGGATGTCATTCCCTCATGTCTTAGCAGATGTCCTATCATCCTGTCCCTTCTCCTCATCAGTGTTTTCCACATATTACTTTCCTCTCCGATTCTGCGTAGAACCTCCTCATTCCTTACCTTATCAGTCCACCTAATTTTCAACATTAGTCTATAGCACCACATCTCAAATGCTTCGATTCTCTTCTGTTCCGGTTTTCCCATAGTCCATGTTTCACTACCATACAATGCTGTACTCCAGACGTACATCCTCAGAAATTTCTTCCTCAAATTAAGGCCGGTATTTGATATTAGTAGACTTCTCTTGGCCAGAAATGCCTTTTTGCCATAGCGAGTCTGCTTTTGATGTCCTCCTTGCTCCGTCCGTCATTGGTTATTTTACTGCCTAGGCAGCAGAATTCCTTAATTTCATTGACTTCGTGACCATCAATCCTGATGTTAAGTTTCTCGCTGTTCCCATTTCTACTACTTCTCATTACCTTCGTCTTTCTCCGATTTACTCTCAAACCATACTGTGTACTCATTAGACTGTTCATTCCGTTCAGCAGATCATTTAATTCTTCTTCACTTTCACTCAGGATAGCAATGTCATCAGCGAATCGTATCATTGATATCCTTTCACCTTGTATTTTAATTCCGCTCCTGAACCTTTCTTTTATTTCCATCATTGCTTCCTCGATGTACAGATTGAAGAGTAGGGGCGAAAGGCTACAGCCTTGTCTTACACCCTTCTTAATACGAGCACTTCGTTCTTGATCGTCCACTCTTATTATTCCCTCTTGGTTGTTGTACATATTGTATATGACCCGTCTCTCCCTATAGCTTACCCCTACTTTTTTCAGAATCTCGAACAGCTTGCACCATTTTATATTGTCGAACGCTTTTTCCAGGTCGACAAATCCTATGAAAGTGTCTTGATTTTTCTTTAGCCTTGCTTCCATTATTAGCCGTAACGTCAGAATTGCCTCTCTCGTCCCTTTACTTTTCCTAAAGCCAAACTGATCGTCACCTAGCGCATTCTCAATTTTCTTTTCCATTCTTCTGTATATTATTCTTGTAAGCAGCTTCGATGCATAAGCTGTTAAGCCGATTGTGCGATAATTCTCGCACTTGTCAGCTTTTCCGAAAGTCAGATAGTATATCGCTAGACTCATATATTCTGCACACCAACGTGAATAGTCGTTTTGTTGCCACTTCCCCCAATGATTTTAGAAATTCTGATGGAATGTTATCTATCCTTTCTGCCTTATTTGACCGTAAGTCCTCCAAAGCTGTTTTAAATTCCGATTCTAATACTGTATCCCCTATCTCTTCTAAATCGACTCTTGTTTCTTCTTCTATCACATCAGACAAATCTTCACTCTCTGATGACCTTAGAAGCTAAGTCCCATAGTGCTTAGAGGCATTGGAACCTTGTTGGCAGCTTGGGCGCATAGCTTCGTAGGGTCTGCGCCACACTGGAACCCTACCATCAGCTCTTACCAAGTGCAGTCGGGAGTCATCCGACGGGGCCACGATTTTCCAGTCGTCTAGGGTCCAACCGATATGGTCGATGCAGGCGACGCCGTGCTGTTAGCAAAGGCATTAGCGTAGGTCGTCTTCTGCCATAGCCCATTAACGCCAAGTTTCGCCGCACTGTCCAAATGAACACTTTCCTGGTACGCCCCACACTGACTTCTGCCATTAATTCTCGCAGTGCTGCTTGTCTGTTAGCAATGACTACGCGAACACGGCTGCTGTCGGTCGTTAAGTGAAAGCCGTCGGTCGCTGCATTGTCCTAGGTGACAAGTAATGTCTGAAATTTGGTATTCTCAGCACTCTCTTGACACTGTGGATCTAGGAATATTGAATTTTCTAACGATTTTCGAAATGCGTCTAGCTCCAACTACCATTCCGCGTTTAAAGTCTGTTAACCTCCGTTGTGCAGCCATTATGACGTCGGAAACCATTTAACGTGTATCACCTGAGTAAAAATGACAGCTCCACCAATGCACTACCATTTTACACCTTGTGTACGTTACATCTTAGCCTTCTGCATATGTGTCTATTGCTTTCCCATGACTTTTGTCAATCCAGTTTAAGGCTGTAAGAGCAGGTGAATGGTGTGAATGAATACATGATGGTTACTGGGTGTGTCTAAGTTTACTGGATCTTTCTAGGTGGAGATCGAAAGACAGCATGGCCAGAGGACGTGGAAGTGTAGATTGTCACCATTTTTTGTATTTTCAAGAAGCCCCATATATCAACGTGAGTTGCATGGAACATCATGCTGACAGTTCGTCAAGACAGATTCCTGTAGTGCAGAACGAGTGGTGATGAGATGGACATAGAACAACTATGTGGCAAGAGGAGTGAATATATCACTAGAAGATCAAATAATTGTTATACTGAATTCCGAGCGGAGGTTACAGGCAAATGTCGCCACCATTGCTAGAAGTTTCGTTGATACCTAATACTGACTTGCGTAGTTTATCAGTTTATCGCTGACACTATACCAAAGACAACGGAGACTGGAGTGGTTCAAGTCCATAATCATCTGGAACATTAAGTGGTATGCGGTGGTATTTAGCGAGCAGTCCCGCTTCCGTTTGTGGAGGTCAGATCGATGTCACGGTAGCTGTAGACGACATGGTGAAAACGTCACAGGGAGGAGATTTTCGAGAGCCATACCTCTTCAACCTCTGGAATTATGGTATGGTGACCTATTGGCTACAACTGGACAAATTCCGTTGTTAAAAAGCGAGGCTCAATACCCGCTCGTATGTGGCAAGAATGGTAAAACTCTAGTGTCATACCTTGCGAGGTGCCGGGGCTAGCAGTGTTTTTAACACTCAATTCTTAGAGAATTTACATATGTACATGATGCTCTAAGCCCCCCCTTTTCTAACTCCAACTTTTCCTGTTGCACAAGGATAAAAAAAATACGCGAACTGACTCTAATCAACCCTGCCAGTGGAGTAGAAGAGAGTTTGGCACCTGCAATAATTTAATTTGTTAAATAAGTTAATTAAACGAAGGTTTCATTAACATAGTGAGGAATGATGGGGTTGCTCTATCTATTAACAGAATGAAAGTTCTGTCCAAAATAACAATATGATTTATTAAGACTAAACACAAAATAATAAACAACAACACATGAAACATTAACAATATATCAAATTGGCTCTAATTGGATACTTAAACAAACGCTGTGAAATTGAAGTTGTCCCTAAACTAGATTGTGAGGATTATGACGAAGTGGTATGTGCAGCCAATTCCTAGCAACTCAATTCTTAGAGAAAACACATAGCCAACCCACCATTAATTGCTGCTACCCAAGACAGAACAAAGTTAGGAAACAAAAAGACGAACAGGCGCACTCTGCTGAGCTCTGATTGTCACCTAGGAAAATCCCTATCTGCCGGTGCTGCGGACATACATTACCAAACCGACTTCTTGACTCCCAGAACACGATCTGCCGTACCGGAGCCGTTGGCTGGTTGCTTCGACGTCCTCGACCGAAAGGCGAGAGACGACTACTCACAAGAGCACCCGTACAAAAACCGAACACAGAACATTCCCGCCCCCACGACAGTGGCCGTGGTTAAACGTTCCAATCAGCAACTCGAAAACCGGCGGAAATTCCACTCCATTGCCGGAACGCTACCATTCCACCAATGGAGATTCTTGGCGCCAATTTCTGCGCCGATCTTGCTACGTCACGGAGCTATGCCCTGAGCAAGCCAATCACAGTTACTATTTTGCAGAAAGTGCGGGAATTTTCCCGCCACAGCTGCCTGGGTACACAAGTCATTCCCACGCCTCGCTGGTAGCCCGCCAGAAAGTGTTTTCGCTAAGTTTCTGCGAAGTAACGGAACCTCTAGCCCATCCACTACTTCAAGCTCTGCGGGCGTGCCTCTTGACAATGTCGGTGTCTGCAAAGCATTCACTCGACTTCCTCACACCCGTCGGCTTAAAGCTTTCCAGATCAGCAGAGCCCGCCTGTCACCGGACCACCCGGGTGACGAGAGACGCTGCGTGGGAAGTCCGCGCGTGAAGGAATAGCAACTTTCCACCACATGCAATTATAGAGGAGAATCGTAAGATAGAAATATGAGAGGGGGCTCATGCCACCTCTCATAGCCCCTACGCCATTTTAGATTGTAATTGGTGAGCGGTTGGCTCACTTAGGAGCAAGGTAGTGAGTCAATCGCCCAAGAACAATCTCGCAAACTGGCTGCACATGCCGCACTCTATAAAGAAAATAACTGCAACTGAAAAATGCAGCTCATAGAGGGAGGATTATTTATGATGTAGCCAACTTCACCTTCTTAATATGGAACACTAACACTCACATCACACATCCATACCCAGGGAGCCCCTTCCAAACACCGATTCACACAGACATTCACTCTCTAAATATGGCCCGGGCATGTGAGCCAAATATGGAGCAATTTATTCTTTACAATCAGAGTTGGAGTGCTCCGCAATTAAATGCCCAAGATGTTACAACAATTTTAATCATTAAACTAACCTGAACTCACTCACACATGATACTATTTAAGTTAACAATCTCTTTGTGAGCTTTCAGAATCTAATTACGACCTCCGATTCATTCTGTCTCCCTGCAGCAAGAATAACCTTTACAAAATGTTCCCTGAACTGATGGTCCATTCACAATGACAGAGGTGGTATCTGCTTCAGTTTATGGGGACTTCAGGCACACTGTTTCCATACACTCAACAATAAATACAAGATAAAAAAAATGGTGTGGAGAACAATACAGTAATTTGTAATGAGAATTACAGTGTAAAACAAACACATACAAGGTATCACATACATTACAAAAACAACACTAGAGAAAGAAATTAAAAAAAACAAGGTTCATGGGACATTAAGTTGTGCGTGCACATTGCACACTGTTCACGACCGTGCTGAGAATGTGGCACTAAATCACATTGTTAGAAATGTTCGAAGCACTTCACAAATTCATTAGTTTCTCTGAGGGGGTTGGTATGTTGAGTCACATGCATTGATGCACGTGGTTCCATGTCTTGAGCATTGGAGGGCGGCTTTTGGGATGGGGCCACAGTACTGACATCACATAGGGCTAAACGTCGGGTGTTGTTGCTACGTTGTTGCAACAGCAATAGGGAGTGCTGGAGCGTCTGCAGTACGCTGTTGAGATTGTAGTCAGACCCACGCATATGATCACGGCAGTACGGTAGGAAGACACAGTGATAGGCCCTCCTCACGTCGATTAATTGTCTCTGATGTCTACTTGTTGGGATACATCACTAGTCTAGGTCTCTTCTCTCGCTGGGCAGTACTTTACGTTTCCCAATATTGCAGTTCGACGAGGGATGATGGCACGTGGAGTGACTCCACAAGTGTGTGAGGTCATCCATACAGGATCGAACTAGGAGCGACGATTGCTAAAAACTGCTCTCTAATAGAGAGGAGAAGTTAGAAATGAGACCATACATTTGTTAGTGTGGCACGATACTGCTTTGTGTAAGCAGATCGGCCAATGCTAGTGAGTTGTAAAAACCCAAACAGGTGAGTATATAGCGTCCCTTTCTGTCCTGAGGCACATGAGACGCCAGTTATGACACCATATGTGATCTTCTTCGTGTACTCACGACTACGTGGTCTGCCGCAGGGAATCCCTCCAAACGGCTGCCTCGTGTGGGTCGCGTGTCAGTGTCAACGGCCAGCCTCACTTTCGCTTGTGGCCCGGCGAGGATCCTCCCTAATCCCTCAGGTACACGGCCCCGTGACTGTCAGCTTGTAGGACCGGACGCCCTCGCGCCCCTCACGTCAGGTAGCGCGTCGACGCTCTCCTCCTGCAGGTAGCCGATGACCTCCGGCTGGCCTCTGCGTTGCCACTATCCCAGTCCTCTGCACAATTCTTACAAAAATCATATGCCTAACTTTTCCCCATGACCTTCTATGTTATAATAAATTTACATACCGATACATTGATGGTCTGTCATTTCAGACACTGTAATTTTAATTTTATAGTTATTTATCTGTAGCTATCATAACAAAAAATGGAAATAATTTATCTTGATATTTGTGTAGAGACCGATCTCAGTATTGTACACGGTGTGTGATAACTGATGCTATGTAATGGATGAACAACTAAATGTGCGGGCCCACACTAATATTACTATTAATTATATAGATCGACAGTAGACATGCTCAAGAATTAACTACCATTTGCCAACGATCTACATTCTATGTCTTTTAATTAAATTATGTTGTTATTCAGGTCTAAGTTTTACTGTGCTATAAAGAACATGCAACTATACTACTTTCGCTCGCCGGTCGTCCCTCCATCTCGAGTCTGTGATTTGATGACCTGAAAAATAGCATCCCAACAGGCGCGCGCCACACTTGTGGTAGAAAACCCCCACAATATTAATCTAGTTATTGTTAAATCCTACAGTTTAACTTATCCTAGTATAACTTACTTTCCCTTTTATTTATTTATTTATTTATTTATTTATTTTATTTATTTTTTTTTTGTTTACCTTATACACTACTCTTACATAATTCCTGTTACGCTGAGATATCTCGCTGCTCGCCGCTATTTACGACAGTGATGTGCGCGCCGTACGACACGGCCTCCGAGTTCTCACTACGCCTCACTGAAACTCCAGAGACTGGGTTAGCCATGGCTATACAAGACAATAAATTTATAGTTGAACTTAATTTTGTATGTGATGCAGTCTTAGCAATGAAAGCGCACCTTTCCAGAGGCAATGTAATTTGACCCAGCCAAGTCTGGTTCCTGTTGAGGATTCAGTCGCCCATCACACGCCAGCTACACAGTATGTCACGAATATCCTAGTATGAGTCACTGGTTATTCATCTGTGACAGTCGCAAGCAGCATGCTAAATCCCCAACCAGCACATTGGCATGGTAGGCTTTATGCCCGCATTTCTACCGTCTAGGCCCTAGGGCACCATTGGAGTCAAACGCTCACAGGTTCACCCCGACTTGCAAGACAACGATGCTGGCGCAGCTCTGCAAAAACTATACTGCCAATATTCATCCTCGAAATCTCGCAATATACCACAATCTTGCAGTGCACTGACGCGTGCCTGCAAGCATTGGTATGAACGTCTCACGAACTGGCTGTGGCCGCTATGGAGCGTATCACGACTTCTCAGAACGCTTCTAAGAGCACGTTCTTGTATGCGCCCGTTTGTGCGACATCTCGTCACTCATCACTATCCCTTAACATGGACACCAGATTGGAAAGGACAAAAACATTGCTCATGGAAAGGTAGTGCCTCTTATCGCATTGACAGTGGAGCTTGCGAACATAAACAGAAAAAAAATTAGCAGCAGTAAATTCTTATGCGAGAAAACGCAGCGTGTTAATACTTTAACAATCTTAATCTATTAATGCAACGATTATTGTTCCCCGAAGAAAGGTTCATATCTTTGCCTATTCTACTCTGTACAACACTTACACTACTACTATAGCAAGGTTCACGTATTTGCCCATTCTACTACGTACACCACTTACACTACTCTATTCCACGAACTCCTTTATGTGAGAGATGTGGTGGAGTCCTATGGACTTCTTTCCTTTCAGCGTCTCTAATTCATAAGCATTGTGGTGAGCTGCTCTCCTTATACGGTACGGGCCGTTGTAAATAGAATAGAATTTTTGGCATTTCATTTTTTGTTTGTTCGAAAGTCGGAAAGACTTAACGAGCACCTTTTGTCCAATGTGGAAGTGTCGTAGACGAGCTCCCCTATCGGCACGTCTCTTCCTGACCTCTGCTGCAGCACGTATCCTCTTGAGAGCCAAATCCACTATGGCTTGGTGCTGCGTTCGCGCACTTGGTGGGAAGTTTACGACATCGGTTATCAAGTCCTTAGGAATCCGGTTTTTCAGTACTGTAATGGGTGCCAATTTTGTTATCCCATGGGGTGCCTCATTGATCACCTCCTGGAAGTCTTTAAGGAAAACGTCCCATGTCGTGTGCTGTTTGTTACAGTACAACCGGCACAAGTTTCCGAGTTCTTTAATAACCGGTTCTGCAGCATTCGAGCTCGGATGGTGCGAAGATATAAAAATGGGATCAATTTTACATCGACGCAACGTCTCCTTCCAAGTTTTTGACTTAAACTGTGGCCCGTTATCAGAAATAATTTTACTCACATGACCAACCTGTTGTAGGAAATCCCGGATTAGGGCTCGAGATACAGTTCGTCCTGTCGCCCTCTTCAGTGGCGTAAAGGTAACGTATTTGGACGTTAGTTCAACAAACACTAATACGTAAGTATATCCTCTTCTTGTTCTTGGCAAAGGTCCCATCAAATCTGTTGCTGCTAATTGTCTTAATTTGGTCGGTACGATTGGGTATAATGGTGCCTGCATGCTCACAGTGGTGTGCTTAGCCTTTTGGCAGTCTTTACACACCGACAGTACCCTCCGAATTCGACGCTCCATGTTTCGAAAGTAACACATGGTCCTTAGCTTGAGATTGCACTTGCGTGGTCCGAAGTGTCCATAGCTGAGGTGAGTATGCCATATAACCTTGTTTATTAGGTGTTCAGGGATGCATACCCCCATTCAGTGTCATTGGCATAATTTCGGTGGAAAATTATGCCTTTCCGCAAGAGGTAGAACTGCCTGATGGTGGCGTGTCTTCTGTCTATCCATTTCTGTTTCAATAACACTAGGGCAGGGTCCTTGTCTTGCTCCTTCTTGATGTCATGCATACTACAGGTAATAAAATTTTCAAAGGCTACTTTCTGCATATAGAAAAGGCAGTAGTGATTTTCCTCCAGATCTTCTTCCATGTTGTGCTCAAATCCGATCGGTGACCGTGATAAGGCGTCTGCAATAATGTTCTGACTGCCGGGGATATATTCTATCGAAAAGTTGTACTGCTGCAGATATGATGCCCACCTAATGAGCCGCCTGTGATTAAGCTTTGCAGTCATCAAGAACTCGAGTGCCTTGTGGTCTGTGTAGACCCTCGTCTTGCGACCAAACAGAAGGTATCTGAATTTTTCAAACGCCCATACAATAGCCAGCGCCGCTAACTCGGTTACTGAGTAATTCCTCTCACTCTTGGCTAGTACTCTGCTACCAAACGCAATTGTCTTCCACACCCTGTTTCCTTCATGTACATAGTCTTGGAACACCATGACACCCAGACCTGAGTATGAACTGTCCGTTACTATGCAAAGCTCTTCTGCTAAGTTAGGGTGTGATAGGATGGGTGCTTGTAATAATGCGAATTTTAATGCTTTCCATTCGGATTCGGCCGCCTCATCCCATTCCCAAGGAATCTTCTTTCCTGTAAGTTGATGCAACCTAGGACTGCTCTGAGTTTTGACATGTATAAAGCGGTTGTAAAAATTTATGATCCCCAAGAACCCCCTTAACTGCTTCTTTGTCGTAGGAATGGGAAACTTTTCAATCGCTTCGATCTTTTCGGGATTTGGCGCAATGCCCTCACCCGTGATGATATGTCCCAGAAATTTGACAGAGGACGTCCCAAAATTCGATTTTTCGATATTGATAGTCACTCCGTATTCCTTGAATGTCGCAAGGAGTTCACCGAGGACCGCATTGTGCTCTCCCCAAGATTTCTCCGCGATCAGCAAATCGTCCACATAGCTGGTGACATGACGTTTCAAATGATCGCTTAGTATGCCGTCCAGCCCCCGAATGAATGCGGCAGATGAAACGTTCAAACCAAATGGTAGACGACGAAACCGGTAACATCTTCCAAATGCTAAAAAGGCTGTGTACTGTCTGCAATTTGGATGGAGCTCGATCTGCCAGAAACTCGATTTTAGATCAACTGATGAGAAGATTGATATTCCATGGAAGTTTTGTAAGAGTTCCTCTAATCGTTCCGGTCTGTCTGTTTCGGGTTCTATTATGGTATTAATTTGTCGCGAGTCCAAGACTAAACGAATACTACCATCTGCCTTCTCGACTACTCTTAACGGGTTATTATAGGCTGAAGCCGTAGGTTCTATTATTCCTTCACTCAACATTCGCATAATTTCGGCTGCTACTTTCTGTCGATATGCCAAGGGGATTGGATAGGGTGGCACACGAAACTGATTGTGCGGACGTACACGAAATTCATATTGGAAGTTCTTTATTGATCCTGTCTTGGGAATGAAGACCTCCGCATGTTCTACTAGTAATTTATGAAGTTCTTTGCGGTGGTCGCACCTTATATTCTTTATTGCTTCCACTTTTTCTCCTATTTTCTCCTTTATTTCCCCCATTATTCTGACTTCATTCTCATCTGTGTCCGCTCCCCTACCCGCAACGTCGACCTGTTCTTCCTTTCTGTCTTTCAGACACGCATAGTTTATCCGTACACAGTTAGACGGTAGTTGAGCTGGGATCAGCTGATCGTCGAATTTAATGTGGACGGGATTCCCTTTCCTCAAAACCACTTCACCTCGTCCTAGATCAACTATCGCTTCATGTTCATTTAGGAAGTCCGTTCCTATTATCATGTCGATCGCCAGATTTGGCACAATCCAGAAGTTAGACTCTATTTTGTGTCCTTGGCAGGAGAATTCCAGTCTTGTTTGTTGGGTGACCTCCGTACATTTTCCCGCTAATGCCCCTTTTATTTTGGTTTTCTTAACCGATAGGACAGGCCAGTCCATCTCCTGAGAGCACATCTTGTATGCTGCCTCAGATATTGCTGTTATGTAGCTTCCACTATCTATTATCGCATTCATACTCTTTTCAGCTATTGCTACTGTGATAAGAGGCTGCCGATCTTGTCGAGGAGTTGCTTTATGTTCCTCGAGCAGGATTTCTGATAAATCTTCGTAATGTATCATCCGTAGTTGGCCAGGTCCGAGATTACGTGCGAAATTCCGGCGGCCTGTGTTCGCACTAGTCTGGCGTCAATCCCTTGTTAAGCTCCCCCTCCTCTGACGTGCATTAGGATTTGCGGGTCTAGTTTCAATCTCCTGGTTCCACTGTTGTCCTTGGTTTCGCTCTCTCCAATTACGGTCGCTTTGCCGTTCGTTATTCCTCCTATCCCAGATTCCTTGTCTAGATTGACCCTGCTCCCTGACGTTCTGGTTTCCGTGTCTTTGGTTTCCATAACCTTGAATAGCGTAACCTTGACTTCCGTAACCCTGGTTTTCTAACTGACCAGTGCGATTATGCGATCTGTTGTCGTCTTCCCTTCCTGGCCCGTGGTATTTGTTACTTTGCCCCTTCTTCCTGTCCTTTGCGTCTTGTTTATCAAAGACTACTTCGAGTTCGCGCAATAGACTCTTGAATGCTTCTATGTCAGATCCACACTTGCCGACAAGTGTCTGTTGGTACCTAACTGGCAATTTGGAAAAGCAAAATTTAATGATTTCTCCGTTGCTATATGGACTATCTAAAAATTGATTCTTCTTGAGTAACTCATCAAGAAATTTGGTTGCGCTCCTATACCCGGACACTTCCAGTTCAGGACAAAATATTATTTCATCTTTAATCCTGTCCTGCGTTTCCTTTGACCAGTAGGTCCGCAGGAATGCACCAACAAATTCCTGATAAGTCCGACACGTCACTGCTACACCCCGCATCTTTTCCGCGGCATGGCCTTCGATGTGTCCACACATGAATTCTAATTTTGCCTGGGTTGGCCATGATGCCGGTAATGAATTTGTAAACTGCATCACCCAGCTCTTCGGATGCATCGACCCTCCATTTTCTTTGAACTTCTGGAATTTTAGTATCGACAGGAAATGATTCTGATCAAAATCCTGTCTGATCCTCGCACTGGTGTTGTCACTCGTTTCCGATACTTGCACGTCTGCTGAGTGTCCTGTTCTATCTTGGTGATAACTGTGATGTGCTACCTCTGTATCACAGTGGAAGTGGCACTCAGAATTCACAAGTGGGCTACAATTATTGGAGCTATTACTCGCTGTTTCTGCGTGTGCATTGTTAGTTCCGCACTCGGTCATTGGGCTAGAGCACGGCGGGCTTTTCCTCGGAGACACAATTCTGTGTACTCCATCATTGGTATCCGAACGCGCAGTGCTCGTGTGCCCGTTTTGCTCTAGTTTTGCTATCCGACTCTCTACTTCTTCCATTCGTTTCGTGTTGTTCGCAACCGCGATATTACCCTGAATTTTTAAGAACGCTAGGGATTTTGAGTGGGATTGTGTTGTACGTCGCAAGCGCCCTGCGAGTTTAGAAGTTGCTTCCGCGACTTTCATTGCCCCTATTGCTGCCGTTTTAGCCAGGCCTGCTACTTTTTGTGCAGCCATTGACATTTGTTTTACCTCTCCACATTCTTTCTTTATTGTTAGTAATTCCCCACGAATTTCCCCTATATGCGAAATTATTGCCTCAGTGTCCTTCTTACGCTGTTCGTCAGCTTCTTCCTTCTCCTTCTTACGTTGTTTCTCCTCTTCTTCCTTCTCCTTCTTACGCTGTTCGTCAGCTTCTTCCTTCTCCCTCTTACGTTGTTCGTCAGCTTCTTCTTTCATTGATCGTAGGAAGCTCAGTATTGGGTTAATGTCATCATTTTGATCCTCGTCACCCATGGGTGATGTAACTCTGGACACCTGGGCGCTAGAGCTCTGACGTGGCCGAGCTGGCCCCTGTCTGCTCTCGTTCGTTTGATTATAAACTTCTGCTACCGTCTCGACCTGTGTGACTCTGTTTCATCCTCTACTTCACTATCATAATCACGGCCGCAACGCTGCTCTGAGATCGCGTCCAAATCACCTTCCTCATCAAAGACCCTGGCGTCCTGTCCTGCTAAAAATGTGCCCATCTCATCTCCGAACCTATTCCCGTTAAACTGCCCCTTATCCATTATGCTATCCTCTTTTGTTTTACCTTCGCTCGATAATAGTCGTGCCTTACTTCTCGTTATCATTCATGAAAAACAAATTTATCTAAAATGCACAATAAAATTAATCTACTCCATATATTTTTACACATAGACACAAAATTTCAACAACGCTGTTCCAACGCTGTAATTACAAGCACAATTTGAAGTGGTACAGAAACCGCACACAAATCCGACAAAGTGCGATGTGGTACGGACACCACACCAACGAAACACAAAAAAACAATGAACAAAAAAAAACAAAACAAAAAAAAATATATACACTGAAAACAAAAACTGTAATCATGCGCCGCTACTTAAAACTAAACGCGGAACTACCGGGAAAAAAAACTTGGGTATTAATCAATAAAAAAAAGAGAGAAAAAAAATTGAATGTTCCTACTAAGAATCCTGTTTGCTTATCAGAGATTCACAGGGAAGATCCGAGGCCAAGGGTCGCCATATTATGCGAGGTGCCGGGGCTAGCAGTGTTTTTAACACTCAATTCTTAGAGAATTTACATATGTACATGATGCTCTAAGCCCCCCCTTTTCTAACTCCAACTTTTCCTGTTGCACAAGGATAAAAAAAATACGCGAACTGACTCTAATCAACCCTGCCAGTGGAGTAGAAGAGAGTTTGGCACCTGCAATAATTTAATTTGTTAAATAAGTTAATTAAACGAAGGTTTCATTAACATAGTGAGGAATGATGGGGTTGCTCTATCTATTAACAGAATGAAAGTTCTGTCCAAAATAACAATATGATTTATTAAGACTAAACACAAAATAATAAACAACAACACATGAAACATTAACAATATATCAAATTGGCTCTAATTGGATACTTAAACAAACGCTGTGAAATTGAAGTTGTCCCTAAACTAGATTGTGAGGATTATGACGAAGTGGTATGTGCAGCCAATTCCTAGCAACTCAATTCTTAGAGAAAACACATAGCCAACCCACCATTAATTGCTGCTACCCAAGACAGAACAAAGTTAGGAAACAAAAAGACGAACAGGCGCACTCTGCTGAGCTCTGATTGTCACCTAGGAAAATCCCTATCTGCCGGTGCTGCGGACATACATTACCAAACCGACTTCTTGACTCCCAGAACACGATCTGCCGTACCGGAGCCGTTGGCTGGTTGCTTCGACGTCCTCGACCGAAAGGCGAGAGACGACTACTCACAAGAGCACCCGTACAAAAACCGAACACAGAACATTCCCGCCCCCACGACAGTGGCCGTGGTTAAACGTTCCAATCAGCAACTCGAAAACCGGCGGAAATTCCACTCCATTGCCGGAACGCTACCATTCCACCAATGGAGATTCTTGGCGCCAATTTCTGCGCCGATCTTGCTACGTCACGGAGCTATGCCCTGAGCAAGCCAATCACAGTTACTATTTTGCAGAAAGTGCGGGAATTTTCCCGCCACAGCTGCCTGGGTACACAAGTCATTCCCACGCCTCGCTGGTAGCCCGCCAGAAAGTGTTTTCGCTAAGTTTCTGCGAAGTAACGGAACCTCTAGCCCATCCACTACTTCAAGCTCTGCGGGCGTGCCTCTTGACAATGTCGGTGTCTGCAAAGCATTCACTCGACTTCCTCACACCCGTCGGCTTAAAGCTTTCCAGATCAGCAGAGCCCGCCTGTCACCGGACCACCCGGGTGACGAGAGACGCTGCGTGGGAAGTCCGCGCGTGAAGGAATAGCAACTTTCCACCGCATGCAATTATAGAGGAGAATCGTAAGATAGAAATATGAGAGGGGGCTCATGCCACCTCTCAACCTTTCATTAGCAGGATACCAAATGGCACACTCCACGAGAATAATGGAAGAGAGAGTGAAAGGCTGTACACTGCAGTTCTCACCATAAACGCGTTTCGATATGTGCGGATCCTCCATTGGTCTTCAAATTTCTCTGATTCACTTCGTAGATCATGTCTGGGTTACGATGGGTACTTTCACACAAGTCTCCAACCAGCAGTCTTCTAGAACGACACAACTTGTGCTTCAGGCACAACAAAATATTTTCAAGATGAGGCTGTTTGCTTCTATTCCATCACAGAAGACCCGCTAGGTGATGGACACTTCTATTAACTCTGATAGATATCGAACAGGTGCTTCGTGGTGTCACACTTCCGACGTCCGTCAGTGAACGTTTAATACAGCAGTTCTGTTACATTCTCCCAGAAGTACAGCTGGAACGTGACGATTAGCATCACCGTTTCTCCTATCAGCTCGATGCTCTGCGCTCGGCTATGATGTCGGGTCAATGCACACGACAAATAATCCACTGCAAGTCACATAAGCGTTTTGGTATCAATTTTTTTTTTGTATATGAGGTACACATTCACGGCAAATCATCAGTGATCTGAAGGCTGCTACAAGCTATCCAGATCTAATCCCACAGCATCAGCATTGCTACTCCGAGATGTATGTATGGCATCTTTTCCTGAAGCACTGCTCCGATTGTCGGAGTATTGCTGTCAAACCGCCTGCACACAGGTGTCAATGAACTACTTTCTTCGTCAGACATTTGTTTTATGTAATATTGAGAATGAAGATAGACTGAGAGACTATTCAGCTCGTCCCTGTTTAAATGAAAGTTCCCCCATTTGACTGTTTACATTGTTTATTCTATTGTACAAATCATGATTTCGGCCTTTGCGCTTTTTCAGGTACCACAACGGCATGACCAGAGTTCTGTAACCAACACTACCGGCGAAATACCTTAAACTAGGTGGAAAGTGTATAAACTTTTCAGCTCCAAACAGACGTACCTCATAGCATCATTTCCTCCATCTCGCCCAGAGAAAAACGTGAGTCACATGAATTTCATGTTGGACAGATAACCTAAGGAATGATTTATGTCTGATTGACAAATCTCTCCTCATTTGTAATTCGACCTCTATTGGAATAACAAACTGCACTGTCACAGAGGTGTATGGCAGTTCTGATAGCGTGGTGTGTATGTGTAGCGCTGTTGTTAACTGTCGTAGGCCTTGACGGTATGTCTGAGACGTATTTTTTTAAGTGTCCAGTAAGATGAGGGAGAAGAAAACGGTTGTGATTTTATTAGATTAGTTTAGATTCAGTTTTCGTTCCATAGACCCAAAAATGAGATGATTCTCGTGCGCGTGGAACAAGTCAAAAAGAGACAGGGAAGAGATATCGACTTTTAAGTGAGGCACTCGGTACATTATTTCAATCTGCTCGATTGGAATGCTTTCATCTAAAGCTCTAAGAAGTTTTGCAGACATGGGAAGTTATGTTATCTTCAAATAAAAGCAAGGGAGGCCCTCTAACGGCAGTGTAAGAGAACCTGAGGTATATGTTCTGAGAAGTGAGCGAAAAGGTTCTGGCAGTTAGGCCAATGGCATGTGGCGCATACCGGGGCGGGAGCAGAACACATCAAAGGGCAGCCCCCACACCCCTCAGTCGGCACGCCAGGAATTCACTGAGGTATTTCTATACGTTAACTGCCTAACGGCGAGAGACAGGCTACTGGACACGTATGTTACACAACACTGTCACCTAGCAAACATTTACCATATGTGGAAACTGAGAACCTGCAAGTGTGATAAGAGGGCCGGTGACAATGTCTGTGTTCACATCTATTAAGCACTGCACGAGATGGATCGTAATCTACATAAAACAGAATACTGAATGAACGAAATTCAAGTATTTGAACGCTTGATGTAAACTACCAGCCGGCCGGTGTGGCCGTGCGGTTAAAGGCGCTTCAGTCTGGAACCGCGTGACCGCTACGGTCGCAGGTTCGAATCCTGCCTCGGGCTTGGATGTGTGTGATGTATTTAGGTTAGTTAGGTTTAATTAGTTCTAAGTTCTAGGCGACTGATGACCTCAGCAGTTAAGTCGCATAGTGCTCAGAGCCATTTGAACCGTTTTTTGTAAACTACACTGTTGCCAATAAAAACTGCAGCTTATGAAGGATAGTAGGTAATAACATATTTCTTATTGCGCTCATACAGTGTATTAGAAATAATATATTATTAAATATGTAAGTAATGGGGGCCATTCAGGATACAAAATTTTAGTACTCTGTGGCAGATACAAACGCTCTTAACCAGGTAGGTATCGAGTAGAATAGAGCTTAAATTATTCATCCAGGTACTTCATTTCATGCTATTTCAACTCTTTTTCAGAGTTCATCAAACGATGTGGCTAGGAGGTGATGTGTGTAAGAGTCCACCTATGAGTTATATTTTATTACACTGCACGTAACATTGTAGAGATGGTATCGGTTGAATGATATAAGTGGAAGATGGGCAGTAAAGTACAGAGACATGATCCACGAGCAGGAACTGAAACATGTTAAAGACTGGCGTGACGCTTGTGGACAATGATGTCAGGCACGACCAACGGCTTGAGTACATGGCCACATCTACATCTGCATCTACACCAACATGGATACTCTGCAAAATCACATTAAAAAGTGCCTGGCAGAGGGTTCATCGAACCACCTTCACAATTTTCTATTATTCCAATCACGTATAGCGAGCGGAAAGAACAAACACCTATATCTTTCCCTACAAGCACTGATTTCGTTATTTCATCATGGTGATCGTTTCTCCCTACCTAGGTAGGTGTCAACAAAACATTTTCGCATTCGGAGGAGAAAGTTGCTGATTGGAATTTCGTGAGAAGATTGCGCTGCCACGAAAAACGCCTTTGTTTTAATAATGTCCACCCCAAATCCAGTATCATTTCAGTGACACTCTCTCCCCTATTTCGTGATAATACAAAACGTGCTGCCCTTCTTTGAACTTTTTCGATGTACTCCATCAACCCTATCTGGCATGGATCCCACAACGTGCGGTAGCCTTCTAAAAGAGGATGGACAAGTGTAATGTAAGCAGTCTCCTTAGTAGATCTGTTACATTTCTTAAGGTCCTGCCAATAAAACACAGTCTTTCGTTAGCCTTCCCCACAACATTTTCTATGTGTTCCTTCCAATTTAAGATGTTTGTAATTCCTAGGTATTTAGTTGAATTTACGGCCTTTATATTTGACATTATCGTGTAACCGAAGTTTAATTGTTTCCTTTTAGCACGCATGTGAATAACCTCACATTTTTCTTTATTTAGGGCCAATTGCCAATTTTCGCACCATGCAAATATCTTTTCTCAATCGGTTTGCAGTTTGTTTTGATCTTATGATGACTTTATTAGTCGATAATGACAGCGTCATCTGAAAACAGCCTAATAGGTCTGCTCAGATTGTCTCCCAAATCGTTTATATAGATAAGGAACAGCTAAGGGCCTATAAATCACTTCTGTTTTGCTCGATGACTTTCCGTCAATTACTACGAACTGTGACCTTTTTAACAGGAAATTACGAATCCAGTCATATAACTGAGACGATATTCCATAGTCACGCAATTTCACTATAAGCCTCTAGTGTGGTACAGTGTCAAAAACCTTCCGGAAATCCAGAAATACGGAAGCAATCTGAAATCCCTTGCCAACAGCACTCAACACTTCATGCGAGTAAAGAGCTATTTCTGTTTCAAAAGAATGATGTTTTCTAAATCCATGTTTACTGTGTGCCAATAGACCGTTTTCTTCGAGGTAATTCATAATGTTCAAACACAATATATGTTCCAAAATAATGCTGCATATCGACTTTAATGATATGGGCCTGTAATTTAGTGGATCACTCCCACACCTTTCTTGAGTATTGGTGTGACCTGTGCAACTTTCCAGTTTTTGGATACGGACTATTCGTCGAGTGAGTGGTTGTACATGGTTGTTAAGTATGGAGCTATTGCATCAACGGTTCGCCCCCCCCCCCCAACCCCCTCCCTCCGTAAGAGGTTCGAGTCCTCCCTCGGTCATGGGTGTGTGTTGTCCTTAGCGTAAGTTAATTTAATTTAGGTTAAGTAGTGCGTAAGCCTTGGGACTAATGACTTCAGCAGTTTGTTCCCACAGGAACCTACCACTAATTTCCAAAAATTTCTGCCAGGTTTCAAGATAAAGTTTCGTTGTGGAAAGTATTGTAAGCATCTCTCATTGAAATCCGCGCAAAATTTCGAGCTTCTGTAAGAGATGGCCAATCTTGGGGATTTTTCGTCTGTTTAAATTTGGCATATTTGTTTCGTTGTTTCTGCAACGGTGTTCTATTGGTGGTGTATGACTAATGGCTAGTCGATGATGCTTGTGAGGATAACAGTCATCTATTTGTTTTGGCATATCTAGCTGTTTTGTGTTATAAAAGATACTGAAAATGTGTAGCAGACTTGTCACCCTTATCATTAAGTGGCAGTTAATAATGTATCAATGATATAAACATTTAAGAATACAGTGATAACAGAGACATGAGACAAAAATCAAATGACTAAGCCCTAGAACTGAGGCTGCCAATCTTATTTTGTCAAAATAATGGAGATTTTGACCCGACAAAATTAATATTTCTATCACAATCTCTTTAAATCTTAAAACAGGTTTATAGCATGGACCAACTAAAAAACTTCTTTTGTAACAATTATAAGCTTAAGGTCTACAGCATTTTTTACTTAAAACTACATTTGTTTACACTTTTGGCAGTAGTCCGAAGTTTGCGATCGTATTTTACAAAATACAGCAATTGTATGAAAAAATTAACTGTTATTTGTAGTTCAGCTATCATTAAATCTAGATTGCAACGGTTACTATCATCATCCCATTTGCCGTTCACCAAAGAAAAAATTCATTCAGTGTGAGCTTTAGATGCCGTGATTCCGAAAACAAAGCCAAGAATCTTATTTATCTCCTCGGATTTAATTCCTTTGGCCTCTTCCTAACCATTACGGATACCCAGTTTTCAACTGGCCTACCGTCGGTGGCAATTTTAGTATTTATTATATTTTTCAAAGAACAAAATTCAGTGCACAGATTATCCTAATTTGTGCCTACCTGAATATGAGTAAGCACGTTCAGAAAATCATTAAAATTAACCGAATTTTTTAGGGACAATGGGAGCAATGACTGAATTGTAGCATTGCCAGAAATTTTTCCTTTTTTGCAATGTAAATACGAAAGGTATCATAAAATTCAACAATATTATTTTGAATTCTCTTCTGACACTGACAACAACATAAAAATGGACATCAAGGAAAGAATAGCAGTGGGAACGAAATGCATGCATTCCCTCGGAGAGACGCTCGGCTCCAAATCGATCTCAGTGAACACTAAGATGAAAATCTACAACACAATGATATGCCCAGCAGTAATGTACCGTTCAGAAACATGGAGCATGACTAAGCGATAAAAGGAAAAACTATTAATATTTGAAAGAAGAGTAATGAAGAAGATATGGGGAGCAGTTTTAGATAACGGAGAATGGAGGAGGAAGAAAAACGAGGAAGTCTACCTTCTGATGCGACAACCAACCATCCTACAGAAGATAAAGAGCAAAGGAATACAATGGGTGGGCCATGTAGCTCGTATGCTAGATGGAAGACAGGCGAAGATGGCACTAGCGGGGAAACCAAACGCCCCATTGGACGACCAAGGCAGCGCTGGATGGACGACCTGGCGAAGGACCTAGCAGCCCTGGGAATTGAAGACACCTGGAGGAACTGGGCACAAAGCAGGAAGGAATGGAGGCAGTTTGTGGAAACAGCGCTTTGTCTGCTGGGCCTGTGATCGCCGATTGTCTGTCTATCTTCTGAGTGACAGGATCTAATCTATTTAAAATCTTGTGTGTACTGCCTCCAACAAACAAGTCATCTTTTCTTTGACAAAGGTTCAACGGCACTATTAAATCTGAAGTCTCTAGATATTTTGAGGTTACCCAAATAATATTTCCAATGTAAGAAAAAGTTGAAAATATGCTTCGAGAATTAACATTTTGCTTGGATCCTCAACACTAAAATACAATTTCAAAGCCTTATGAATTTAATTTGTGCTTTGGAAATAACTTATTGTTGGCTAACCGTCCTTTATTGGCGTATCAACAGCTGGTGTGAGGGACAACAACCCAGTAGGCACATGTCTTAAAATTTCACATTAATCAGTACCAACCAAATTAAAAAGAGATATTAATTCTATTCTGCGTTCTGCTGACAGTGAAAAGTGTCCATAAATCTTAACAACTATCATTTCTACGTCTACATCTAAGACATCAGAAGCATATTTAGTGTCATTATGGATTATGTTTGTGCAGTTTGCTTTAAATATTTAGTTATTTTTCTGACTCAACAATTTCATCACGGATTTATTTTTGCCATAATTAGCACTAGCATTATCGGCACTATAAGTGAAAACATTATTTAAATTTAATGAATGAGATTCAGGACTGTTTTCTATCAACGATTGAATACCACTTGCTCGCTCATCTGGTTGTTCGACAAAATCTAATACTTCATTTCTGATGCCAACACAAGGTTTAAAGTACCTGATTATTACATGAAACATTTTCCTGTTCTTGAAATCTGACGCATCTGAAGCCACAGAAAAACAGATGCTACACTTCTCTGGATCATTAAGCACATCTAGGAAATCACTTACACTTATATGCGCTAATATGTTGTTTGCAATAGACTCTGCATTCGCCCTACGACAACGAATTTTTTTTTTGCCACGTCCGAATCCGTAAATACGTTCTTAGCAAGTTTATTTGCACAGTCCAAGTTAATATAACTCAGGTAAATCACCCGCTGCAACTTTGTTGGATTCACCACCAGTGGGACTATCACTTAATCACCGAAAATAGCTGGATATCTTAGATGTGTTACTTCTCCTAACTCTGCTTTTCTGTCTTTCGTTGTTGGAGTGTTGCTGACAGTCTGTATTACCGCCATGTGCTACGCCGAATTCACGCTTGCGAAGGGTGCAATACGCTTTAGAATTGTTTCCTTTTACAGGATTAACCCGTAAATGAGTTTCTTCCCATTTCTTCTGGTAAGTACGGAAGTACTTTCCTCTATGCGGAGTTTTGGATTCTTCCATTTCGCATAACTCGGATTAGGTGGAACGACAAGGAAACAAGATAATCGCAACGTGACTCGCGACACCGTGTTATGATTTGTGTTCCCTACAATCGATGTAGTAACTGTATCGATAATACCATGCTGTATCGATCAATCGATGTTGTAACGACCGACCAGCAACGAGATTTGAAGAATATGCGGCAGGTTTAAATCTTAATCAGTGTCATTTTCTCAAACACGGGAGATTGTATCTCCCACGTAAAATAAAAACGGGAGACGGGAGTAGGCTTAAAAATTCAGAAGAATACGAGAGTTCCCGTATAATACGGGAATGCTAGCAACCCTGTCAAGAGCAAGGGGGAAAAACAACCAGTGAATAGCATCATGGTTTATGGAGTCGAAGGATGGAGATTCACATCCTGGTCCATGCTAATTTCCTTTTTTATTTTAGTGTTGGTAACACACCCTGGTACTTTCTTAAGAATCTGATACAAGTATGCTCTACAGTACTCTCTGTCTAAGAGCATGGAGTATGACCGCACGAGGATTCTGGTACAGACGTCGAGATACTGGGACAGCGTTGTTAGAGAGGCCATCGAAATTCGCACCAATGACGACCTCATAAACCGGGACTGTGGCTATAATCTTAGCAAGGCTTGGGAACCAGCGATCGGGTTAATCAAGAGTAAATCGAGCAGACGTGTAGTTGTGACGACCACGGCGGACAGAGCCATCACACCGACGTCATCTCAGACGCCGTCGCAATCTGTTCCACCGCGCGACCGTGGCGCTGGGCGCGGACGGCGGAGGGAGCGCGCCGCGGGCGGAGGGTATTTAAATCGGCCGCCGCCGCGACCAAACCCAGTTCCCTCTGAGCAGCCATAGCGTACGGATCTCCGTGCCGGCACGTTCACAGGAGCTCAGTCCGTCAGTTCACGTGATGATGGCGACATGTTTGATCGCCGAAATATTGTGCCCGTTGGACACTATACACCGGCAGCATACCCGTGGATATTTTGATTAAATGTTTCACTGTTTGTTTCCGAATATGTGGTGAAAATTGGTTCAAATGGCTCTGAGCACTATGGGACTTAACTACTGTGGTCATCAGTCCCCTAGAACTAAGAACTACTTAAACCTAACTAACCTAAGGACATCACACACATCCATGCCCGAGGCAGGATTCGAACCTGCGACCGTAGCAGTCGCGCGGTTCCGGACTGCGCGCCTAGAACCGCTAGACCACCGCGGCCGGCCGAATATGTGGTGACTTCCGTGTGTGTGATTAGGAGCTTAAGACGATAGCTTGTATTACTGCGAGTGAAACGATGAGGAATAATTTTCATATTCTTCCTTATCACAAATATTTCGGAGGTAACACTCTCTTCACAACATTACCTGCAAACCAGTGTCAGTTCCGCTTGGTATATTTTGGCTGTTAATAACATGTGCGAACTGTTACCCATGCAAGAGAAGCCTACCTCGAACGATAACGGATGTCGATAGCAGTTCCTTCGGTTTTCGATATTGCGTGTGACGTCGAAGTGACGTCACCTTTGGAGGACGTCTTTTGGAATGATGCCAAAAGGAAAGATTATCAACGGCCGCCGCTGCAAACGAATAAGAAACTTAAAAAAATAGAGAGACAATCCTGATACGTTATTGTTTCTATAATGATCTAAAAGCTCCAAGATATTCTTTAACTGAATATTGATTGTGATTAAGGATTTTCAGTGCAGCCAGGGATTTAGTGGCGTACGTGTATAGCTCACGTGCAAGTATGTACGTATAATTGTAAATTGTTTGTCGACGTGATTTAGTAGTTAAGACAGTACTAGTGTGACTGAGTGAACGGCTTGACTTGTTCTATCAGAAATTTTCAGTGAGGTTCTAGTGAATATGCTAATGATAACTGAATCAAGTATCAGTTAACGGATTACATCTGACTTACTCTGAGAGGGTGAGTTATTCCATTATTTTTGTGAATTTTTCCTTGCGAGTGGCTATAACAATTTGTATTACACTCGACTTCTTCTGATTAGTCAGAGTTTGTTCGGGGCTTGTTCACCATTATCAAAAAATTGCGTTTGTATTTTAGGTCCTATCTTTTGTGGATTCCCAATGAGGTCTTAATTATAACCAGAACTCCTCACGTTACAGGTAGACCGCACGGTGAAGAACACAACTGTTCCCAAAGCACATACACCGAGCTGACAAAAGTCATGGTATAGCGAAATGCACATGTACAGATGGCGGTAGTATCGCATCCACAAGGTACAGGGTGTTTCAAAAATGACCGGTATATTTGAAACGGCAATAAAAACTAAACGAGCAGCGATAGAAATACACCGTTTGTTGCAATATGCTTGGGACAACAGTACATTTTCAGGCGGACAAACTTTCGAAATTACAGTAGTTACAGTTTTCAACAACAGATGGCGCTGCAAGTGATGTGAAAGATATAGAAGACAACGCAGTCTGTGGGTGCGCCATTCTGTACGTCGTCTTTCTGCTGTAAGCGTGTGCTGTTCACAACGTGCAAGTGTGCTGTAGACAACATGGTTTATTCCTTAGAACAGAGGATTTTTCTGGTGTTGGAATTCCACCGCCTAGAACACAGTGTTGTTGCAATAAGACGAAGTTTTCAACAGAGGTTTAATGTAACCAAAGGACCGAAAAGCGATACCATAAAGGATCTGTTTTTCAACGGACTGGGGACGTGACGGATGAACGTGCTGGAAAGGTAGGGCGACCGCGTACGGCAACCACAGAGGGCAACGCGCAGCTAGTGCAGCAGGTGATCCAACAGCGGCCTCGGGTTTCCGTTCGCCGTGTTGCAGCTGCGGTCCAAATGACGCCAACGTCCACGTATCGTCTCATGCGCCAGAGTTTACACCTCTATCCATACAAAATTCAAACGCGGCAACCCCTCAGCGCCGCTACCATTGCTCCACGAGAGACATTCGCTAACGATATAGTGCACAGGATTGATGACGGCGATATGCATGTGGGCAGCATTTGGTTTACTGACGAAGCTTATTTTTACCTGGACGGCTTCGTCAATAAACAGAACTGGCGCATATGGGGAACCGAAAAGCCCCATGTTGCAGTCCCATCGTCCCTGCATCCTCAAAAAGTACTGGTCTGGGCCGCCATTTCTTCCAAAGGAATCATTGGCCCATTTTTCAGATCCGAAACGATTACTGCATCACGCTATCTGGACATTCTTCGTGAATTTGTGGCGGTACAAACTGCCTTAGACGACACTGCGAACACCTCGTGGTTTATGCAAGATGGTGCCCGGCCACATCGCACGGCCGACGTCTTTAATTTCCTGAATGAATATTTCGATGATCGTGTGATTGCTTTGGGCTATCCGAAACACGCAGGAGACGGCGTGGATTGGCCTCCCTATTCGCCAGACATGAACCCCTGTGACTTCTTTCTGTGGGGACACTTGAAAGACCAGGTGTACCGCCAGAATCCAGAAACAATTGAACAGCTGAAGCAGTACATCTCATCTGCATGTGAAGCCATTCCACCAGACGCGTTGTCAAAGGTTTCGGGTAATTTCATTCAGAGACTACGCCATATTATTGCTACGCATGGTGGATATGTGGAAAATATCGTACTATAGAGTTTCCCAGACCGCAGCGCCATCTGTTGTTGAAAATTGTAACTACTGTAATTTCGAAAGTTTTTCTGCCTGAAAATGTACTGTTGTCCCAAGCATATTGCAACAAACGATGTATTTCTATCGCTGCTCGTTTAGTTTTTATTGCCGTTTCAAATATACCGGTCATTTTTGAAACACGTTAGTTAGTTTTACTCAGGCGACTCGAGTGAAAAGATTTCCGACGTGATAGTTAGGGAATTCACTATTCCGAGATCCGCAGTGTCAACAGTGTGCTGAGAATACCAGATGTGAACAAAATTTCAGGCACTACCTCTCACCACGGACAACACAATCGCAACGGTCATCACAAGCGAGGCCAGCGGTGTTTCCATAGAGTTGTCAGTGCTAACAGAAATTGATTGCAGAAAGCACAGTGGGACGTACGACCAACGTATCCGTTAGGACAGTGTGGTGAAATGTGGCAGGAGAAGTCCGACACGAGTGCCTTTGCTAAAGGCCCGACATGGCCTGCAGCGCCTCTCTTGGGCTCGTGATCGTATCGGCTGGACTCGAAAAATACCGGAAAACCTTGGCCTGGTCAGATGACTCGAGACTGTAGGTGGTAAGAGCTGACGGTAGGGTTCGAGCATGGTGCAAACCCAACGAATCAATGGACCAGGATATGAAGCACTGTGCAGTCTGGTTGTGGGCCGTGTTTACATGTAGTGGACTGTGTCCTCGATTATGTTCGTCTACTTGGAGACAATTTACGTCATTCATGGACTTCATGTTCCCAAATAACGATGGAATTTTTATGGATGACAAAGCGCCAGGTCACCGAACCACAGGTGTTGGCAGTTACTTCGTAGTAGGTGCTCGACAATTCGAGAAAATGATTTGGCAAACCAGATTGCCCGATCTGAATTCCATCATATAGGAAGTAATCGAGAGGTCATTTCGTGCACAAAATCCTGCACCGGTGCCACTTTCGCAGTTATGGGTGCTATAGAGGCAACATAGATCAGTATTTCTGCAGCGGACTTTCAACTATTTATCGAGTCCATTGTCCGCCCCGATAGCTCAATGGTCAGCGTGACGGACTGCCTTCCTAAGCGGCCCGGCTTCGATTCCTGGCTAGGTTGGGGAATTTCTCCGCTCAGGGACTGGATGTTGTGTTGTCTTCATCATCATTTCACCCCCATACGGCGCGCCGGTCACCCAATGTGGCGTCGAATGTAATAAGATCTGCACCAAGGCGGCCGGACCTGCCCCGTAAGGGGCCTCCTGTCCAATGACGCCGAACGCTCATTTTCATCGAGTCCATCCCACCTTGAGTTGCTGCAATACGCAGAGCTAAAGGAGAACCGACACGGTATTAGGAAGCATTCCATGACTTAGCCATCACCGTGTATATGCCTGTGGCTGACTGGAGTGGTTGTAACCGTGGCTCTGTCCCCTGAATATTCCAAAATTATTTTTATTCTGGATTCGGTGTTAGTCGATGTACAGGAAACGAGTTTCTTCTCTCTTTTTGTCTCAGTCTTCAATTTTATTTTAGAGTGAACTGTGTATGTGTTTTATCCGGTTCATAATAAAAAATTGCTCTGAGCACTATGGGACTAGAACTTAGAACTACTTAAACGTAACTAACCTAAGGACATCACACAACACCCAGTCATCACGAGGCAGAGAAAATCCCTGACCTCGCCGTGAATCGAACCCGGGAACCCGGGCGCGGGAAGCGAGAACGCTAGCGCACGACCACGAGCTGCGGACTATCCGGTTCATCTAATAAATAAGTTAGGTCGTCCACGGTAACACGGCATAACTTTGTATTGTTCTGGTTGTGTAAGTGCATTTAATATTTTGTTTTCAGCGCGGTTTGCAAGTAGACAGCTGATGGCTGAGCCCCCTGGAAAGCCGTCTTTTTTATATAGAACTTGTTGAAACTGAATCAGTTCTAAATTTTTCTGTTTTCTGTGGCTGGGAGGGGGGGTCCATAGCCTCAACGTGTCTTTAGAATTTAAAGAATGTAAACATGGTTCAGGTACGTTGTATTCTTCTTGTTATCTATGCGATTAGCCAGTTTCAACCTTTGGTCATTTTCAAGCATGTATCTTAAGCTTCCAGTTTCATTTCACATTATAGCATATTGCTGTTACATGTGCACAGGAATACATCTTACTTCTGTGCAACATGGCACATACGCTATTGAACACTGTTATGTCTGTTATAGTGCTTAGGACGATTTCAATTTCATGAGTGTGTTGATTGCTTCTACTTTCAGACCCTAAGAAGAACTAATCTGAAGCAATTTCAATCGTGTCTGTCTCATAGGGACCAAATTATTTAAAGTATTAGGCGTTATTAATTATAACTATGAACAAAGGAATTACTAACGGAAACGTTCCAGCGATCTTCGCAATGATCTGATCCACATTAAAGACACTGATTAAACACGGCTTATTATCCAAAACGATTTTAAAACTTTAATCCATTACGGATGTGGAAATCCTCCAGCGATAATGGAAGCAAAGCGTCAGTAGCGCTTAAGTATAAACGTGAAGACTGTAGGGGTGTACTTATTTTTTAAGTTACTATGTTGCTACTGACGCAAAAAAATTTATTGTTTGTTATTTGAGCCGCATAGGAAAAGGGAAGGCCTACCCACTAGACTCCAACATTTAAGTAAAAAAAAGAAAATATAATAAACAGAAAATCTTACAAAAACCTCTTTTATTCTTTTCCTAAAAAGGATATACAGAAGTAACAATAATACAGTCACTTATGATTGAATTATTCTATTGGTTTTTTTCCCTTTAATAATTCAATCTAGCACACTGCGATGCACATTGTTTGTGATGAGAAGATGAAGAGGAAACTAATTTTTTCTTTACATAGCTTTCTTATTTCACAATGTCTGCTTTTCTGTGGCACAGAAACTTACAACAATATTCAGATACAGAAATTGTTTCAGAAAAAACTAACCATCGTAACCTAATTGAACAGAAAACAACTAATTGCAATTCTGAATAACTGAACACTTTACTGAAGCAACGGGGTGATTTATAACATTCTTCCTTGAATTCTAAAAATATCTTGTTCGATAGATGGCCTACGTGTAAACATTTTGGGGTTATAGATAACTGCTTGCAAAACTTTAAGATTAGTTTCATAACTTATTAATGGCCTAGCCGACCTGTTGCAATCTGCTGCAGATCCTATTTTTCCAAAACTTTCTGTAACTTGTAAACAGCCTTCCTTGTAAGAGGAAGAATGTTGAAATTATTATTCCTTTCATTCATTATAAAATTATAACCACCTTTGTACCACCTTTTTAAAACAAAAAATCTTTCTTCATTAGGAAACATCTTCACAACAGGTTACACTAAAAAGTATGCAATGTCAGAAATGTTTCATTTAATAGCAGTGCGCTCTGGTGTTTGTATCTGTAATTATCTGAAAAATATATAGAAGTGCGCTCTGGTGTTTGTGTCTATAATTGTCACAAAGAAACAAGACTATCTTAAGGTATTGGTAGATTATGATGGGTAGTAACGTTTGGCCCAGCGCGTATACTGTTTCTGTTTCTGGTTTTTTTATATTAATTCATTGTATCATGCCACTGCAAATATTCTGTTTTAAGGACGTCAGATCATATGTAATAAAAAACATAATCTTGTTTTGTTGGAGGCAAGCTGTTCACTTCGAAATACCATTTGAATACAAACTGCAATAAAACGTATAAAATGTTTAAATGGAATAATAATAAATTATTTAATTATTCTAATATATACAAAATATTTTCATCTGATAATAATAATTTGTTTACAACGGTGAACAGTAAATTTCTTGAACATAACTTTCCAGGAATTTTAATTCAAAAATTGGAGCCTATGAAAGGTGCACGTCCGAAACTTTGAGTATTACTTGTGTCACGCAATTAGTTTTAGAATTTCAGTAGCAAAAGACTCACTTAACTTTGATAACGCCATAATTTGCACAATATAAAATCGGAGTGTGCACTTTCAAATACCTGTATTTCAGCAAACACTGCGACTGTAAATACTAATCAACTAACTATGGCCATGAGAGCGTGTAAATGATTCTGGACGTCAGTGTTTCCGTTTTTCCCTTCGTGTATGTCCTTTTCCTTTCTATGAGCCATTATTCACTTTACTACGGGTTTGCCGGCCGTACGTCTCGTACACGAACAGTGTCAGATTTGTTCGTAACAGCGGGTAGCTCAGGCTGTGTGTATGCATTTTTAATTACCTGGAATGTTACGACTCAGTCTACAAGACCAACCACACAAACAGGGCCTCACACAAGGAACAAAAATGTATCCTGTTTCAAATGTAGCAAGTTATAGAATTCCTTGACATTGTAAATTGTAATTATTTATAATATAAACGCTTCTTTTCATAACATTTGGAGTGGTCAGGTTTCTGGAGTAGGCAATATTATTTTTTCAGTTGGTTACATGTAGTGAAGACATATATTGTGACATTAAAGATTTACGTGTTGCTACAGGGGGCATTTTTTTCCGGCACCAGGTTTTATTCAGGATTCCAATACACTATGTTATTCCCACTCCTGTGGGTAGTAAACCCTTTTTCTTCAACGGTATCTTCATTCAGTGCGATTTTCTTACGCCACATCACTGGGGATGTCTACATGGCAGCATGGTACCTCGTCGTGCTGCATCAATTACCTCCCCATCATCCACGTATTGCTTCCCCACGGAGTGCCTCCTTCGTTGGGCCAAGCAGATGGTCCTTCGGGTTTCTCTTGACTGTAATCGGATAGCGGCACACACCTTTGTGCACCCCAGCTGCTGGACGAGCGTACCAGCACTAGCAACAGAGCTATCCAGTTGAGCAGTGATGTGGGTGATAGTCATCCGTCGATCATTCTCAATGATCCAACGTTCCAACCTAGCAGGAGTCAGAGCTGTGTGCAGCTGGCCGGCACGTGGAAGATCAGGCAGGTTTGTGAGACCTTGTTGGGATTATGAAAGACGCCTCCCCAACGATTCATCGTGCTTTTGTAAATTTCAGGACTCTGTACATATCCTGCAAGAGTCTACAAATGTCTGTTATGCTCTGGTCTTCCACCAAAAGAAACTCAGTGACAGCTCTTTGCTTGAAACTCGATTTTGAAGCCTATGTATAACGCCGCCATCTATCGAAATTCTAGTGGCTGAATCCGGGAAACCAATCCTCCAACCGAAATTGGCTGAGGAAAAATACTTGCTGCATTCCTTATTTAACGTTTCTCGTACTATATGTGAGAAGTTACTCTCTGTAACCCAATTTTCATAAACTGAAGATAACATCCTGAGCAACTCAAAACGGTCATGAGTTTGTAAATGTACTACCATTACAACTAAATTTTATATTGATGATTGGAAGAGGGGAGAGGGACATGTACACTGTGAAGCTCCACCTCAACCACTCGCCACCATCCATGTGTTCCCCTGGTTGGGTAGCAAAAGTGAATGTCTCAACTCGCTCTGCCCTTTCTCTCTAAGTCACCAAACCAGTGCTTTCTGAAACTCGGGGAGATGATTTCACTGGTTTAAACAACCTGCCTACATTAGGTAATGGATGAATGTTGCACGCAGAAGTAGTATTTCGCGAAGTTCATGGTTTTATTTTTATGACTATTCCGATTTTCAAGGCCCCAGGATAACCCCTCCATGCATCTTATTGAACACAAATTTTATTCATCTCAGTTTTTCGCGGTGTGGAACCGCACTAGAGACTAGTCCAATAAAGATTCTAAGAAAATAAAAGGATTCCAAATATCAGCCAAGCTGTTGGGCAGGAGTTGGTGTGCTAGATGCATAGAGTCATAAATTTCCAGGACAAATTAATAGGTGGTGTTTATCAACAACTTCTGTTGCACAGAGTACCCGTAATATTGCAGAAAGACCACGGATGTGATTTATGCATGACGAGGCACCGTTCGCTCTCTCTACGCCTCGTACAACTGTCTCGAGCAGGGTGACACAGTGGTTAGCAAATTGAACTCGCAATCGGGTGGACGAGGGTTCAGATCCTCGTACGGCCATCCAGATTTAGATTTTCCTTGGTTTCCTTCAATCGCTATAGGCAAATACCGGGATGATTCCTGTAAAACGATACGGGCGATTTCCTTCACCACCTTTGAAACATTCCGAGATTGTGCACCGTCTTTTATGACCACATTGCCATCGGGTCGTTAAACCCTACTTTTCCTTCCCTCCCTCCTTTTCGTTCGAAAGAACCTAACCGAAACGCTTGATGAAACTTTGATTAGTTGAGGAAGTCAAGTAGCATAGCCTTCCCGTGCATCTAACCTTGACGAAAATTTCTGCCTAAGAGGATATTGAAAGGTAATGGCGCATTCCAACACCCATCGGGAATTTGCACAAGTTACAAGCGTGGCTCTCGAATGCGTGTGACCAAATCCAGAGGCAGAAAGGCGAGTTACTATTTCTTTCAAAAGGACGGCTGAACGATGCTTATGAATGAAGATACGTACATTGCGTACCTCCTGTAGCATCAACAGACAGACGGCCCTAATTTACTGATATTTTTCCTAGTTTTTATCAGCTATATACGTCATAGTTCACTTGTTTTAAAAACCATCTATGCCCATGACCACACTTACTGGTATGTAGAATCCATGGTAACTGTTGCGTCACTGAATTTGACATCTCACGAAGTTCATACGCAGCTAGGGTAAGGACGTGCACATGTCGGTTGATGGCGTCCTAAGTTTTCTGACTAGGATTAACGTCAGATTACCTGCTACCCAAAAGCACTCATATCTATGAAGTAACTGCCGAACCATTCAGACCCAACTCCGGAGAGATTTAGGTTCAAATGGCTCTGAGCGCTATGGGACTCAACATCTTAGGTCATAAGTCCCCTAGAACTTAGAACTACTTAAACCTAACTAACCTAAGGACATCACACACACCCATGCCCGAGGCAGGATTCGAACCTGTGACCGTAGCAGTCCCACGGTTCCGGACTGCAGCGCCAGAACCGCTAGACCACCGCGGCCGGCTGAGATTTAGGGATTCATTCGTTGCCAGAGCATACAGCTTACCTGTAAGGTCGCCTATGGGGTGCTATCTGTTGACAACAGGGTGACACGATCTGACAATAGATTCCTATATTGCCATGGGCTTCCGGAGAAATTTTTCCACACGGAAAGAAAGTTACCGCATAACTGCTACGGTCGCAGGTTCGAATCCTGCCTCGGGCATGGGTGTATTTGATGTCCTTAGGTTAGTTAGGTTTAAAGATTTCTAAGTTCTAGGAGACTGATGATCTCAGATGTTAAGTCCCATAGTGCAGAGAGCCATTTTTTGAAAGAAAGTTATTATAAACCTACTCAGTCTCTATATCTTATAAAAATGATTTTGTGCGTATATACAGAGTCAAGAGCCAAAGAAACTGTTACACCTGCCTAGTATTGTGTGAGGACTCCGCGAGCACGCAGACGTGCCGCAACACGACGTTGCATGGACTCGACTAAAGTCTGAAGTAATGCTATAAGGAATTGACACCATGAATCAGGCAGGACTGTCCATAAACCCGTAAGAAAAAGAGGCTGTGGAGATCTCTTCTGAACACTACATTGCAAGACATCCCATTTATACTCAATAATTATCATGGCTGGGAAGTTTGGTGGCCAGCGGACATATTTAAGTTGTGAAGAGTGTTTCTGCAGCCACTCTGTAGCAATTCTGGGCGTTTGGAGTGCCGAATTGTCCTGATGCAGTTGCCCAATTCCTTCGAAATGCACAATGGACATGAATGGATGCAGGTGACCAGACAGGATGCTTACGTACGTGTCACCTGTCAGAAGCGTATCTAGACGTGTCAGGAGTCCCACATCACTCCAACTGCACACGCCCCACACCATCACAGAGCCTTCACTAGTTTGAACAGTGCCCTGCTGACAAGCAGGGTGAATGGGTTCATGAGGTTGTCTCCATACCCGTACACGTCCATCCGCTCGATATAATTTGAAACGAGACTCGTCCGACCAGGCAACATGTTTCCAGTCGTAAACAGTCCATTGTCGGTGTCGATGGGCCCGGGCGAGGCGTAAAACTTTGTCTCATGCAGTCATAAAGGATCACGATGGCCAACGTGACTGGGCTTAAACTGACACACAATATTTTTAGCGCAAAGCAATCTGACTTTCAAAAATCCCTACAAAAGAATGGCCCTGACTAACATTAACCTATACCTTTCACAAATCACTCACCTCACAAAAATCTTTGTTACTCAAGCTACAGCAATACAGCGAGCGCCATTACTGCCAGCTAAATAACAGATTCAAACTACGGAAGGCACTAACTACTAGTAGGCATAGTTAGCAAATGAAAGATTTTAATAGAGAACAAACAATGTATTTACCTTAATAGTCATCAAAAGTCATAATATATACAGCAGTTCATGACATCCAGTCTTACAAATTTCAAAATTCCGCCATTTCTCTCCCCACATCCACCATTGCTGGCGGCTCACCTCCAACTGTGCAACGCTATGCGCTGTTCACATCCAGCTGCCGCTGCCCAACACTACAATGGCAGACTATCTGATCATTTAACTGAGAGATAAACATTTTTTTACTACGTCAGCGACACATGTTTACACAATTACACAGTTGGGTAACTTCACACTTATGAAACTGTATTTTGTCTGTACTTTGTGAACTGTTCATATTATTTCGGAACCATTGTGACACTATGAGAGCTTTGAATGATGTATTTGGTATAAGATCATGATTTTTAAAGTACGTTTGAGGTAGATGACACTATTGAAATGAGCAGAGAATATTTTTTAGGTTTTGACATTATTGCAGAAAGCTATGACGTTTATGAGATTTGACTGAGGTGTTATGTTGTTATTTTTACGACGACAATAGCTGATGCTATATGAGGAATTTGATTATGCTACATATTTATAATGATGAAATATTGAAGAATATCGACGAATATGTATATGTGTAATAAGGTAAGGAGTAATGAATAGTGGTTAGGGACTCTGACTTGTGAAAAAGGTTGTTGGAAACCAAGAATCATACTTTAAGAGTTATGAAATGAATGTAAATGCGTGAATGTATTACAATGCCAACGAAAAATTTTTGGACACTGTTATATATATAGGATTTTGTTTCTACACATTTGTAACGCAAATTCTTGACCTGTGAAATATTTTTATATGAGACTGTCACTGTAGCGGAAACTGCTGTCGTAAATATTTCCGTAAGAAAGTTAAGTGACCACCTGCACGTAAGGCGTCGTGCGCACCCAGCTGTGTCAGACGCCTGGAGAACAAGCCATTAGTGTGTGCCTTTTCAGAGGCACAGGTAGAAAAAAAGAAAGGGGAGGCCATTATCCTCGCTATTGACATTCCTTTGTAGAAAGCATCGCAAATATGACACGCTCAAACTTGAAAACATATGATAACACTGTGGAGCTCTTAATTTATGATATTTACTGCAGTGCCTAAGGAAATGACGAGAAATATTTTTATATCTATACACTGATTATGACTACTGACTCTGTAGTTGAGAGATTCTTTTTACTACCTTATGAAATGCCATATGGATAATGAATGATGTTTCATGCCTTCCTTTGTACATATTTGCTCATTTTCTTTAATATCTAGTTCCTAGCTGCACTGCAGCATTGGTTAAAATAAAATTTTATAGATGTACTAATATAAATATTTTATGCCTACAGATCCAGTAAAAAAATAACTTTATGATGGATGTACTCCAAAAAATGAGGTAGCACAAAAAGACATTTCCACTTCACAGGAATTGCATACATAATTTTTGTCAGTGACTTGGTAATTTGTCTGCTAGAGCAAGTTACAGTGATGCATCACTCTAGTGTTAAGATGTGACATAGGTATTAAACATGGCCATTTTTAGTGTAATATTTTTTCTGCTTGAGCTTTGTCATGTTTAGGTATAAGTTATTGCATTTGCTGCTGCTGCTTGCCAGGCATAGTGCTACTAAATTTCACTTTGTATTACTCTGTGAAGCCAGTTTTACTACTGATTTCTTTTTCTTTTTGCTGCACATTGGCTCATATTAGTGATAATGTTGCATTTGCTCTGCAAATTTAGATTTACTGCCGATTGCTTTGCCATTTGTATTTTTTATCATTGCTGTTTGTGTTAACTGTTTTGTGCTGCTGCATTGCCTCATCCCTTAGTTTAGCATCTGAACTCAGTAGATTTAAGTTAGCTTAAGCGGGGGTAGCCTATAAGAGAATGAGTTGCGATGAATTTGAAGAAATGATGCACTGAGAGGTCATACGAGAAAAGTACAGAAAGCATGCTTGGATAGAATTTTTTTTGGTGGAAGCAAAGGTTGAAATAAGACAAAAGATCTATGGAATGAAGTTTTGAGTTGGACTGCAGTACCAAATGTTACACTAAAAACAAACCCTGTCCTTTCCTTTTGTGTTATACCACTATGTGTTTGTGTACCCTTGTGTATTTGTTTTCTTCCTGTCTCTGTGTAGTTTCATAGAATTTTTTCTTCTTCTAATACTAAGCTACATTCACTATGATGAGGAATACTGTTATCCTCAAATATAATGTGCATTAATAATATGTTTAGACATTATTTATTCTGTTTTGTTTTAATGCCTATGCGTAAAGTTGATGTTTCAAAAGTTATTCTGATCTTTTATGTATTTCCTTATCTCACAATTCCTGTAACACTGATGTATATGTTTATTTCTATTATTCTGTAAAGCCTGTATTACTACAAATGCTATCTGTATTATTATGTTTTTAATTATGCATTTTGTACCTTTGTAATTGTATTCTCATGTTATAATATTGTAATTGACACCAGTTCATCAAATTAAGTAACTTGTAAGCATTCATTTCACTGCACACATTTCTGTTGGTCATAGTAATGCACAATATGTGAGAAGTTGGGACTGTTAGTGTTTGAACGTGTGTTAATAATTCAGCAAGGGACTGGTTAACAGCATTGCTGGTTCTAAGGACAAAAAAAAAAAAAAAAACTTTGTAAGTGCACAAGTGGTGGTTTATGTACTTGCTATATTCTCCGCAAGACTCTTCGATGGTGAATGTGCACCTGCACAGTCGCAACAGATGGCTGCTGGCTGTCTCTACATGGACTACAGTGGGTCTGCATCTTTGCTGGCCCACCAATATCGTAATCTCTACCAGGACTACAGTGGCCTGCTCTGTGATGACCTACCTACCAATATTCTTCAAAACTTCGAATGACTCTGCTGTGGGTTTACTCTGTTGTGGCCCATTACCTGTCTGCATGTCAAGAGTCAGCACTGTCTTTCCGTTGGAAGGACAACACTACTTCTTCAAGACTGCATGGAAATCCACTACTTCCATGTGCATTGTCTTTTACTGTTCAGACTTTGAGAAAAGAAGCGGCAGTTTCACTGTGATGAATGATCAGGACTGTGAGAAAATCTTAGCTTTTGACCAACATTGTATTAATAAGTGTGTGCATTTGATATTTTTCTTAGTGTAATTATGAAAATTTTTTTCAAATCTTTATTGGCCACTGCCCAAAACAATTTGTAAAATTTTTTGTGGGGAGCATGGGGGCTATGTAAGTAGGCTGTTTATGTTTTCTTATTGGTAATGCCGCCGCCACTTAGCGCTCTGTATGAAAATCACTGGCTGTGCTGTGTGCAGTCTGTGGCTAGTTTGCATTGTTGTCTGCCATTGTAGTGTTGGGCAGCGGCAGCTGGATGTGAACAGCGCGTAGCGTTGCGTAGTTGGAGGTGAGCCGCCAGCAGTGGTGGATGTGGCGAGAGAAATGGCGGAGTTTTGAAATTTGTAAAAATGGATGTCATGAACTGCTGTATATATTATGACTTTTGATGACTATTAAGGTAAATACATTGTTTGTTCTCTATTAAAATCTTTCATTTGCTAGCTATGCCTACTAGTAGTTAGTGCCTTCCGTAGTTTGAATCTGTTATTTAGCTGGCAGTAGTGGCGCTCGCTGTATTGCTGTAGCTTGAGTAACGAAGATATTTGTGAGGTAAGAGATTTGTGAAAGGTATAGGTTAATGTTAGTCAGGGCCATTCTTTTGTAGGGATTTTTTGAAAGTCAGATTGCGTTGCGCTAAAAATATTGTATGTCAGTTTAAGCACAGTCATGTATAGTTGTTCTAAGGAGACGTTTCACTGTGTATTTGAATAAGGATGCCTATACGTTTCTTTGGCGCTTCAGCGTATTTATGTACGTTCAACATCTCCTCCTAAACTGCTGGATCGATTTAACCAAACTTGCTACACATTTCACTTGCAGTCTCGAAGAAAGCACAGAGGGCTTAAGACCTATATACCTCTCAAATAGTCATGAGGAAGTGTAAGGTACCGCTCGCAGTACCCAAATATTTGAGACTGAAAGATCTTACCGACTTGTAGAAAACCTTACACATAATTTCAAACCGTTACGAAACTTTTACTCGCTGACACCCCCGCCGCCCTTCCCCCCCTCCTTCCTCTCCCCAGACACTCACACCTCTACATATCAAATGTTTGATAAAGAGAGTCTTTCACGATTTGCGACAAACTGAAACATAATTTCAAACCTTTTGAAAACTTTTTTCTGGGTTTCTAGCGTAACGTCAAATATTTAACAATTTAAGTCATTTGTTACGCAGAAGTTTGAAGTTGTCTTATACGGAGGAGTAGGACTCTTTAAACACTCGGGGGCTTAATGATTGCATACGATCTGGAGAGAAGCAATGTTCCATTAAGAACCACCTATATCCCACAGGGCTGGTAATGAAAAGGGGGTGACATTGAAGCCTAACATAGGAACATCTTGAGCTATATTAACCAAATGTCTTAGGCAAATGACTTATTATCTGTATAAAAATACTCTGAGAACACTATTTCCAGTTTCCATCTGCTACTACCAGAAACATCTTGCAGACATGCGTCAGTTCATATGGGTATTGGTGTACTATACCAACCCTAATTTAGTTTAAGAACATTAGTACATGGTTTACGATCTCGTGAATGTTCATCATAACCCACTCATTGTCGAAGTTAAAAACAGGTCTCCGTCGATGTACACTGAATTTACTGATCTGGAGAGTATTTAAAATTTACCGAGCACAGAGGACTCGCATTCGGGAGGATGACGGTTCCAATCCACGACTGGCCATCCAGATTGAGGTTTTCCGTGATTTCCCTAGACAGCTCCTGGCAAATGCCGAGATGGTTGCTTTGCAAGGCCACGGCCGATTCCTTTCCCTCTCCTTCACACCATCCGAGATTGCACTCCGCCCCTAATGACCTCTAAGTCGACGGGACGTTAAATCGAAGCTACCTCCCTCCTTTCAATTAAAATATGTCTTATCCACAACAAAACTTATTTCAAATAAGTATCTCGCAAAATACATGTTAGAATTAGAAAGATGTAGATAGATGCTGTCGGCATACATCTGTGGCTATGTGACCTGTTTTGCTTGAACTGATTAAGCTTCAGACAGAAGACTCTCAGGCACTGTTCCAATATAAAAGTATCATCCGTCACGGAACTGGGTTACAGAAAGAAGGAATCAGATTCAGGTGCTGAAGAGCGAGCAGAATACAAAACATACGAAGACACGGCGGCGGTCAGTTAGAAGTCGTGATAAAACTTTTATACTGCCACATCAGTGCGTACCGGCCTGGACAAGCGTGATGAATAATTCAGGCGGGTGGCGGGGACAAAGATTTATCTGACTGAGACCATCAGCTGGAGCAGATCCCGTCACAGAATTTAAAACGCGACTGTAAGCAACACTGTATGCTGCACTTGCGACCGGCTTGGTCTCTCAGAGAGTTTTTTTTTATTTTTTTTAGTTTTAGTGTTGGGAGTTTACGTGCCGCTATCCGAGTACCAGCGAGACGCTCTGGATCTCAAGGGGCGCAGCCAACTGCAGCACGGACCAGGTATTAAGGAAACGTCCCATGGAGTGGCCGAATGCCGTTGAAGTCTTGTACTACCGATTAAATTGTATCTGAATGTGTTCACCCCAAACCACAGCTTTTATAGACTGATAACATAATTTATATTACGGTATGATAACAGTGTATTATTCATGGTTTTGTCATCTGATTTTTCACCTAACATAATGCTGTGAATACTTTTATGAAACTGATGATGATCAGACGACCAAAAATGGTTGTATAAATTATTTCACCATCAGGTCAAGAGGATAATATGATTTTTTTTCTAGATATATTAGAGTCATTTTTTCTTTATTGTCATTTTAATACCTTGCAAACGATAGGCCGGCAGCAGCCTATCTATGCCGCTCTTCGGCCACAGAAAAACAGACAGTAAACATGGAGACAGAAAAACAGGCATACATGACTGGTAAAAACAGGAGACATACATAAGAAATGAAATGAAGACGTTCAGGTAAGGCACTGGTTGTACAAGTAAGTTCAGCAGTGGACACTAATGTAGACAAACAGGTTCACACGTGAATGAAGAACACTGAAGAAGAACACTAACACACTTAGACGAAGAGAACACTGTAGCACATCGGTGATGATCTTCCTCAGACTGAACACATTGAGGAGATAGGGGGGGGGGGGAAGGGGCTGCCACTGGGTGCAGGAGACAGGCAGGGCGGAGGGAGGGGGGGAGAAGCCAATGGGTGAGAGGAAGGGTGAGGGGAAGGGAGAGGGCAGGGTCAGGTGTGGAAGCCCAGGGAAGGGGGAGGAAGTGGGAGAACTGGGAGAGAGGAGGGGGGAGAAAGTAAGGTGAGGAAGAAGAGAGGAGGAAAAGGGGGGAGGTAGGAAAGGGAGGATTAAAGCTGATAGGAGTGGTATATGGGTGGAATGAGGACATCTTCAGGAAGGGAGAGTTGGGGGAAGCCACCTTGGGCAAGGGTGTGGAGAGTGTGAGGATGGAGAGCAGGTGGGATGCATGAGTATAGGCGCGGCAGCAGGATGGGGTGGGAGAGGTTTGGAGAGACAAGCAGGTGGGGAAGATCGAGCTTGCGGTAGGTGTAGAGGATCCGTATCCGTTAGAGTCTTATGTTCTTGCATGGAAAATGTATGAATGAGCACGAATCTTATTTTCGAGTTCACCAAAAGGAGTTCAAATGGTTCAAATGGCTCTGAGCACTATGGGACTTAACTTCTGAGGTCATCAGTCCCCTACAACTTAGAACTACTTAAACCGAACTAACCTAAGGACGTCACTCACATCCATGCTCGGGGCAGGATTCGAACCCGCGACCGTAGCGGTCGAGCGGTTCAAGACTGTAGCGCCTAGAACCGCTCAGACACTACGGCCGGCACCATTAGGAGTAATTAGGTGTCGAATTGAGAAGAAAAGTCTGGATGTCAACAGAACAGCTATGCGAAATAAAGACAGATTATCCTCTGCTTTGTGTGTCGCACTGTCAACAATCGGTTCATACGCTCGCGAAGTGGCTAGCGCAGTGTTGCTGTGGCACCACCTTGCTGAACCACCAAGCCGTTTCACAAAACGCCACAGCAGAGATTTTAACATGTATTTACAAATTTGGAATCAGATTGCCCTTTAACACAGCATTGTGTGGAAGTATCATGTCCCTGAAGGCTACATCAATTAAAACGAAGAGTTACATCAAAGGACTAACCTCCACAATTCTCAGGGAAATACTGGTCGTATTCACAGAGAGCGTTACGTTTATATCAACCATTTCCAGTGTCAAATGCCACAAGAGAGGCATTTCGCGTCATGGGAAGTTTACTGCTGAAATTCCGAGAGGGAGCATCCCGAGAAGAGTCAAGCTACAAATTATTCAATGTAACGCCTACGGTTGTCCTTGCCATGTTATTTATTATGTGGCTACTAGTTTCGATGCTTCAGCACACCATCTTCAGGCCTTAACTGACGCTGAGGCGGGGTTGTAGCAGCTCCAATCGTACACACGATTGGAGTGAAACTGGTTGTAGGTGTTCCATTTCATTACAAAAGTGAACGGCCAAACTCCTTCAAACATCCAATCAGAAGTATGGGCACACAAAAACCTGGGCTACGTATTGCTTCCTCCCTCACAAGTAGTAGTGATTGCGTGGAGCAAATACGAGAAATTAGATGTCAAATGGAATTTCATCGACAGTAATTTTTCCCACGTGCCATTGGCGAATGGAACAGCAAAGTGGGCTTGACGGGGGAGGGGGGGATGGGAAGACTGGGGTACCAGAAGAACCCTGTGCCAATACGATAAGTTGTAGATGCAGATTATAATACAATAAATCTGTGCAATATTTTAACCTCCTCTGTAATTTTCTATTGCTTTCTTGGGCGCAGTCAGTTTTTGTCGATCGTGACTGTTTTTACATTATAGTAATTGTTTAAATATTAAAATGGAGATAGTGTGAAATGCACTTAAAACATTTAAAGTCAGAAATATCGCAATTCTTGAATCTAAAACTATGCCTACCACATGTCGCTTGATTGTGTGGTGATGTACATTGAGGTGATGAAAGTCATGGGGTATCTCCTAATATCGTGTCGGACATCATTTTGCTCAGCGTAGTGTAGTAACTCGACGTGGCTAGGACTGAACAAGTCTTTTTAAGTCCACTGCAGAAGCGTTGAGTCCTGCTGCCTCTATATGCACCAGTAATGGCGGAAGTATAACCTATACAGGATTATGTGCAGTAACTAACCTCTGAATTATATCCTATAAATGTTAGATGGGAGTTATACCGGGCGGTCTGAGGGGCAAAATCATTCGCTCGAATTGTTCATAAAGTTCTTCAAACCATTCGCGAAAAATCGTGTCCCGGTGAAATGGCGCATAGTTATCTAAGAACGTTAAGTCCATACATTTCTGCAAATGAAGTAGCCCAGCACAACCGTTTGCAGTCAACGATCAGTTCAGTTGGACAAGAGGACGCAGTCCTCTCCATGCTAACACAGCCCGCACCATTATGGAGCCACCTCCAACTTCCACAGTGCCTTGTTCACACCTTGGCTCCATGGCTTCAGGGTCTGTCACACACTCGTAATCTACCATCAACTCTTACCGACTAAAGTCAGGATTCGTCTGATCAGGTCACGGTTTTCCAGTCGTCTAGAGTCGATCCAAGATGGTCATGAGTGCAGGAGAGGCGCTGAAGGCGACGTCGTGCTGCAGCCGAGCCCGTTAACGCCTAATTTCTCCACACTCTCCTAACGGATACGTTCGTCGTACGTCCTTCATTGATTTCTGCTCTTATTTGACGCAGTGTTGTTTGTCTGATAGTACTGACAACTCTACGCAAATACTTCTGCTCTCGGTCGTTAAGTGAAGGCCATCGGATTCTGCGTTGTCCGTGGTGAGAGGTAATGTCTCAGATTCGTTATTCTCAGCACAGTCCTGACACTGTGTATCTCGGAATACTGAATTCCCTAATTATTTGCGGAATGGAATATCTCATGGGTCTAGCTCCAATTACGATTTCAGGTTCAAAGTCTGTTAATCCCCGTCGTGCGGTCATAATCACGTCGGAAACCTCCTCACATAAATCATTTGAGTGCAAATGACAGCTCCATTGATGCACTGCCAGTTTATACCTCGTGTAAACCATACTACCGCCGTCTATATATGTCTATATCGCTATCCCATGAAATTTTTTCATCTCAGATTAGAAACAGTGTGTCAAAATTGCTGCCGAGCGGTTCTAGGCGCTTCAGTCCGGAGCCGCGGTGCTACTATGGTCGCATGCTCGAATCCTGCCTCGGGCATGGATGTGTGTGTGATGTCCTTAGGTTAGTTAGATTTAAGTAGTTCTAAGTCTAGGGGACTAATGACCTCAGATGTTAAGCAAATGGTTCAAATAGCTCTGAGCACTATGGGACTTAACATCTATGGTCATCAGTCCCCTAGAACTTAGAACTACTTAAACCTAATTAACCTAAGGACATCAAACAACACCCAGTCATCACGAGGCAGAGAAAATCCCTGACCCTGCCGGCAATCGAACCCGGGAACCCTGGCGCGGGAAGCGAGAACGCTACCGCACGACCACGAGCTGCGGACAGATGTTAAGCCCCAAAGTGCTTAGAGCCATTTGAACCATTTTCAAAATTGCTTATAAGAAGCAGGTTTACTCTTCGGCTTCTGGGGACTGTTTTTCATTCTGTAAAGTATCAGTACAAAGCTCAGTGAAAGGACTTCTCAAAGGCCCTCTGTCGTTGTTCAGTATAGAAATCGTTATTAATTCATAAAGACACATAAATTCAATATATGGAGCGTGTGTGATATAGATAATGCGATCCTGAAAGAACTTCAAGACGACGTATATGTTTCCTCCTTTGGAAGACATTTATTGTTTGAATATTTGCCATTTCTGGTACCTCAGCCTTCGCACCACTTCCACAAACTGGCGTTTGTTGTGGCAGGAGGGGCAAACCTCCAGCAAATTATCACTGGTATTAATTTACCAAGTTATGAGAAAAGCAACCTTGAAGAATGACATAAGCCCAAGGAAGGAGAGAGTCTTGTATATTCTACACCTCTACCGTATGACTGTCTAGTAACCTACAGATGTCACAACCATTCAGTTAGATATAGGCAGCAATCGACATGAAGTTATATTGCAATACAGATCCTACACGTTCACGGAATACCATTTTGTCCATCAACTATGCATCAGCGTCAACATTTCCCATGGGCTCGCACCATCATAGTACTCCAAAACTTGAAGTGATACGGGTAATGTCAGATATCTTATTGAAATTTGCTTGTACGCAAAGATCACCACGTCATACCTCATTGCTGAAAGCACTGTTCTGAAATGGATGCAACGAACCGACTATATCACGTAATTTAAGCCATCTGTTCGTACTGACGAAAGTGGATTGAGGCACTTAGACGCAAACGTAAACAGTGTTCTGCTGATCTTTTACTATATTTCTTGACTCTCACTTTGACCTCATGACTGTGATTCTGCTATGTTGTGCTGGTAACATGGGAATGAACACTCTAGGAATTTTAACGGTAAACCACAAATAGATGCATAACACGTCTCTTGCACCGTCTGCCACTGGATTTGGCTGCACATTTCAGGGACGCTTTTTTAGCGTAACTTATACTCAGAACGTCGAACAAAATGCCTTTATACATAGCATAGCCTGAAATGTATACACACTCGACTGTTTTGACGCTATTCTTTGTATAATAGCTTCTGCAATTGACTTATGTTACATTAACATTCCCTTTCTCCAATCTTCCATGACTAATTTTGCTGTCCATAATTTATGGCACTGACGTTCTTTCTTGTCTGAAGACAGCGTAGCTTATGGGGCCGCTGAAGGAGTTTGTCATCATCATCATCATCTACATCAAGGACTGGACCTTCTGGTCCATTGTGTCGCCTTCAGTTAGTTGAGATATCTCTTCATTGATCTTGCTTAAGATCTTTTGCTTTTTAACTTATGTTTATGGCTTTAGTGATTCTGGCATCTGGCATGCGTTCTATACATTCTTTCCATCTTAAATAATATTCTTTTATTGTGTCAGGAATGTTTTGCATATTCAGTTTGGCTCGGATTTCATCATTTCTCTTTTTAGCCAACAAAATATATCCAGCCACGTATCTAAGGAAATTCATTTCACGTGGCTCTATTCTCTTTCCATCTCTCTTCTTGAGAGTCCAGTTTTAACATACACATAGCTGTGCCGCTATAGCGACAACCTTATAGTAGAATATCTCTGTGGACTATCTTTCCCAATGTTCTGCGTAAAGTACAACATCAATAGTTACATAGATCTGACTTACTTTGTATTTCATTCTTCGCCCTGTATATACGAGGGTTGGCATTTTAACAGTGGTAACTATTTATTTACAGACTGTACAAAATAGATACGTGTTCCAAAGTTTTACTGACCTTCAAAGTAGTCACCAGAATTGTGTATAACCCTTTGCCAGCGATGTGGAAGTCGTAGGATACTCTTAGCAGTGCCAGTTGTGTTGAAAGTTCGAGCGGCGCGGTCTATTGCCCGACGAATTTGTAGCAGTTCTGAAGCGAATGCCGTAAAGTGTTTCCTTCAGTTTAGAAATCGAGTTGAACTCACATGGGCTTAATTCAGGATAGTGCAGTAGATGGTATAGCACTTAGCAGCCCCATCACTCAAACAAATCAGTAACAGCTTGCACTGTACGTGCTTGAGCATTTACTCTTCGGGTATTTAGCCACTTTGCCAGCACACATTCATAAAGTCGAATATTCTTATTTTTGCAATATTTACTGCATATTTCATCACTTCTATATAGATTTTGTCACATTGTAGAGTCTTCCCGTTCTAGCATGATTTATCGTATCCTGCAGTTGCTTTAACGTTGTTAAAACTACGATGCTTCCTAGTTTAGACAGAGCCACCTTTGTATCCTGCACAGCCGTCCAGAATGTTTTATGGTATTGTAACTAATTAGATTTGTGTTTTCTCCTTATGCTCTTTGTTTAAATGTTTCATTATTTTCTGTGCTTTGCCTTCTCTTCCTCTTACATCATGTTCACCAGCTGTAATATGCTTTACCGGCCGGAGTGGCCGAGCAGTTCTAGGTGCTACAGTCTGGAACCGCGCGACCGCTACGGTCGCAGGTTCTAATCCTGCCTCGGGCATGGATGTGTGTGATGACGTTAGGTTAGTTAGGTTTAAGTAGTTCTAAGTTCTAGGGGACTGATGACCTCAGAAGTTAAGTCCCATAGTGCTTAGACCCATTTGAACAATTTTTGTAATATAATTTCCCCAAAGAAGGATTTTAACTTGTCTGATTTTCCTTTTGAGAGCTGATTTTCTTTTATAACCTACTCTCAGGTCTTGATTGTTTGGGGAATTCAACTAGACTAAGTATTTCATCATTCCAGTGTTGCAGGTCCCTTTCGAAAAAAAATTTTATTCCTTCTCCCAAGCTCTTCTGGTGCTGCCTTCATCAGTACGTCTTTATATTATTAGATTCCTAGTTGATGTTATTCGCTTTTATAGTTAAAATTATGTATTCTTCAAGTCTTTTCCGATATAGTAACCAGATATTCTGTTTTTGAAGTACATGTACTTCAAATGTTACACAAAAATTATTTTGTTTCTGTTTATAAGATACCTTACATCTTTTTCTGAGGCTAGCAATAAATAATCTGAAGAGACATCAGGACTTCTCAAAACCCTTGCGTCTTGCACTAACGGCCAAATCTCCTTATTTGCAGTTAAGTAGGTTATAACTGTGGCAGAGCCTCCAGCTAACCAGGTATATTCGTGGAATTGTTGATGCCAGAAGAATGCATTTGTTATTGTTAACCCATTGGTTAATGATAACGTCATTAATCTACATCGATTATCGTTTATTACATTTTCCCCTTCAAAATCAATAAAGTTCGCGAAGGTGTTTTACCACCCTTGTATGTAAATCTCCTGCTGGTATCTAATGACCATTTTCGTTTACCTCTTGGCGAGATATCATAGGAGTCTTCAGAGTCGACATTCCATCCCTCATCTGAGGCACATATTACAATTACCGATGTGTAACCTCTTGGCATCTTTATTTTGACCACAACTATCCGTTCATTGATGAAGGTGTAAGAATGTATTTTGTTTGTTAAAGTCTTCTTCCACAGAACGGCAACTGCATCAAAGGTCCTTTTCTTTTGAGGGACTCCGGTGTAGATCGTGTCATACCTGTTTATTGTTGTGGAACCTCTTGATTTCCGTTATGGTGGCCTGTTAATATTTTATCAATTTAATTCATTTTCTTGTTCTACCACTTTATCTTTTAGACTGCGAGCCTTCCAAGTAGCCATTTTGAATACACTGTCCATTCCTAGTCGTTTGTTCCTGTTGTATTCCACGGTTGTCTTAAATTTATCCATCCGCCTTGTTTTATTCCAGAGATTCAGTGTGATATTGAGATTCCCCAATTACTGGATGCCGTCCTCAAGCCAGTCTAGCTAAGTGGTGGGACTGCCACCTTTAGGAGTTCCAGCACAGAATGAGATTTTCACTCTGCAGCGGAGTGTGCGCTGCGCTGATATGAAACTTCCTGGCAGATTAAAACTGTGTGCCGGACCGAGACTCGCACTCGGGACCTTTGCCTTTCGCGGGCAAGTGCTCTACCATCTGAGCTACCCAAGCACTACTTGTCTTGTCTTCGCAATACCCCTCCTTTCAGGAGTGCTAGTTCTGCAAGGTTCGCAGGAGAGCTTCTGTAAAGTTAGGAAGGTAGGAGACGAGGCACTGGCAGAAGTAAAGCTGTGACGACGGGGCGTGAGTCGTCCTTGGGTAGCTCAGTTGGTAGTGCACCTGACCGCGAAAGGCAAAAGTCCCGAGATCGAGTCTCGGTCCGGCACACAGTTTTAATCTGCCAGGAAGTTTCAGTTCCAGCACACCTTTTTTTTATGCTGCCTCCCTTTTGCTTTCACTACGGTTTTGGATCCGTCTCTCCAGATATTGAAGGATGTCCGTCCCTGTTTTTCATGATCGTCTTCTCAAGGAGAGTTTGCTTCCCTAGATCTGGGAGTCCTCCATACCGCGCTGTGTTGCGGACTGCTCTTCATCTGACTCCTACCAAGAGGCCTGCTCGGCTTGGCTGGCCCTGCCAGGAACCTTATCTGCCTCCAGCAGAGCTCTCTGGGTGCAAAAACACCCTCGCCAGCAGTAATGCGGCGGTCCCCAAGGAGGCTGAAGGATTTTCGTATTCTAAAAATCCACATGCGCACACCACAGGTAACAACGCTTGTAATCATTTCCTCCATACAGTACACACCTGACCAATTAAGGTGGTCCCACAACTGTCTACCTGACAACGGAGATAAATACGCAACCTAGATCGTCACAGAATCGTGTGTGCCCTTGGCTTAAGCCTTCCACTCGGCTCCAAGCAAGTGGAATGCTACTGGTTCTGGGAACTATGCTACAAAACTCTTCTTCCTAAGTACACGCATGCAGTTAGCTGTCTTCCCCCATGTAGTCAGCCACCTTGAGGGACGAGGATGGAATCTGAACCCCGGTAGCAGGTGTCACCCGTGCAGACATGAGCCACGACTTCCAGCCGACGTCGATCAGTGCAATCCATCGCTACCGAAGCCTCCTCCACATGTAGAACATGATCTCCCACCAGTCGAGCAGAGTAGACAATGGACTTTCTCTCGCCCTGCCCACTCTATCAACTAAGTGGTGTCTTCACCCACTTAACGGTAAAGGTCTCAATGACAAATAGTTCCATCCTCTGCACTTGTCTTGATATTTCTGGAAGAACGGTCAGTCTCAATAGATGAACAGTCCCATTCTGCCTCAGATGTGTTTTCAGCAGTGGGATGTACCTAAAACCTGTCTGTAAAGTCTAAGGGGACAGTAACCACTTTTGCCTTTAGCCGAGGGTTTAGCAACCTTGTCAATGCATTCCACTGACTGTCAGGTGATTGTCAAGGAGCCAAAACAAGCGAATAGAGTGACCTGAAGCGTTATAATATGCCAATCAGCTCTGAGCCCTGAGCAGCAGCCTGAAGACTGCCAGGCATAGCCAACGTAGCGTCCATCTCTCTACAGACAGTGGCCGTTTCTCCCTGTGTCCGCACACAACAAGGGCAGTCTTGTCCATTTGTATGTAACTATATCACAGGCAATATACACAAACCCAAGTAGTCGCTGGGGTCGAACTACTGCTGCTACCCTGCTTTCGGTTTTTATTATACTCCAAAGTAAGCTTTCAAGATGTAAATGCACCAACGTTTATGCAAAAAACTTAGAATATGTTAGTATGTACTAAACGACACAACAAAAGGTGCAATTCATTTCTTCGCTAGCCGGCCGGAGTGGCCGAGCGGTTAAAGGCGCTACAGTCTGGAACTGCACGACCGCTACGGTCGCAGGTTCGAATCCTGCCTCGGGCATGGATGTGTGTGATGTCCTTAGGTTAGTGAGGTTTAAGCAGTTCTAAGTTTTAGGGGACTTATGGCCACAGCAGTTGAGCCCCATAGTGCTCAGAGCCATTTGAACCATTTCTTCGCTGGAGCTCATGGGAACGATATCCTCTATACAAGTAGAAACTCCTGCTTCACCTAACGTGTCTGCTGGGTTTTCGCATTGCGACCTCACATTGCCGAGGATGAAATCAGTTGGCTAATGAGGCCAAGGTACTGGTCCTGCTCAACCTATCTATCGTGGATCATACTGCGGTATTATACGTCGTCTTACATCAACAGCAAAATTTGTAGTTCTGTGCCGATGCCATCATCGCCACATGTCCGACGCCTTAGAATGCCGCGAGCAACCCTCCCGCACCGGTACTACAGTGTGGCGCGATCATTGACACTCAGGTGTCATCCTGTTCCGACTGCCACGGGGGCGGCCGGAGCCAGCTACGTGGAGAACGGTTGCCACCAGCCCAAAAACAGAGCCCCGGACTGCGTCAATCTGCTACACGACGTGTTCCGTACAGAAGATGCATTTAGTCGATATCGGTGACAACGTGGAGAGTACCAATCATTAACGATTCAAATGGTTCAAATGGCTCTGAGCACTATGGGACTTAACATCTGTGGTCATTAGTCCCCTAGAACTTAGAACTACTTAAACCTAACTAACCTAAGGACATCACACACATCCATGCCCGAGGCAGGATTCGAACCTGCGACCGGAGCGGTTACGCGGTTCCAGACTGAAGCGCCTAGACCGCACGGCCACACCGGCCGGCCCCAATCATTAACGTTTTTGAGTTATAGTGAGCTACGGTGATTGTAACGTTCGTCGCCCAGGTATCTGAATATCTAGAGTGTTCTATGTGGCTCAAACTATGAGGAAGGGGAAGTCCGAAATCTTGTCATGCTACTCATATGTACTGTATTCAGATGGTTATTTTCGTGTCCCTTCCATAGACAAATTCTGATAGTTGTGTTTTCTTTTGTAACTGTTTACATTGAGCAAAGATACACGAATAAGGAACTGCAGTAATTTTGATAGGATAAGCACACGTGTTATATTCACCTCCGGTTGTAAATTTTTCTTACCTAAATTAAATAAAATGTTTCATTGTAAACTGTTTTTTGATGTATTATTTTAAATCCATTATTTCAAGTTGGTTTCAAGGTTTGGGTTTAAAAAAATTATGCTTAGAACTGTTGTATTACGCCTACCTCCTGACCCCCAGCCCTTCCGTTTAATGCTACGTTGCAAGTTCCCCATCACACAACTACCACATTCTTGAACCACTGACTATGGATGAAATATGAGCCCAGTTGGACGGGGTCTATGGTATCATATATAGATACCACTGCACAGGCTTCGTGAAGTTAGTAAGGGAATTGCAAGTTTATGTCCAATGCTGACAGTGGTCGCGCAGCATCTGGCGGAACCAATGGTGCATGCCCACTGAGCCACCCCTCCAGTAGCTCTGGACTTTGAGCGCGCCCTGCCACCGCGATATGGGACGGCTGGCGGCAGCTGCTCACTCCAGTTGCACCTGGAGCCTCTTTACTGGGATACCATCAGCCGCATTTAGTACAGCGAGTCTCTTCCTAGATGACACTGGCAGGTGGACTCTGTTTCCTACTATTTGTAATGATCCTTCGCTTGGAGAAATACATGTTAAGTAAATCTTCTCTTTGACATGTTATCGTGTTCGCTAATCATTTCTGCTCCTGTGCAGCTTCCCAATAACGACAGCTGCCGCACCACGCTGTAGCCCAGCTCTCCTTACCGTTATGTATGTCTTAAGCGAAGATCTCGTGTTACAGTTGCCGCTTAACAGAAAAATATTTCGTTCTGAAGTCAGCAGCTGCTCATAACCATGCATTCGCTATTATCTTGCAAACGTCTCTTATGTGAACCCATGTCTACTGGAACGTTTTTAACTCTCTTATCGTATACTTTCAGAAGTCCGACCCCACAGCTCACTATTCAGTCTGAATGGCTGCCCTGTGAGGGTCACAGGTTCCATTCCTAGTTCTGCCAGGGGCTTTTTCTTGGTGGGAGGACTGGCACGGGGACCACTCAGCCTCCTCATGCTAATTCAGGAGAGCCTTGTTTGAGAAGTACCTACACCAGATCACCTACCCCAATAACGGCCTTTAGAGCGGTCTGCTTACCTTTCACCGCTTCATACGGCATCAAGACACCATTTGGTGGGGATGACTCGGAGATCAATCTGGCTCTATTGACCCATCAGTGACCAAAATGCTTCTGCTGCTGCTTCTGTCATTCTTCCCTCTGTTGCTCCCTGATCGTAATATTAGCTCAATGTAAGTATCAAGAAATAACACTTGAGTAGTAATTACGTGTCAATATTGTAAGCCATAGCTGTTAACAACTAAAACAGCGAGGGATACGGTACGAGTTATGCCACTCTGATCTTATTAGCAGTGAGCTTCAGTGAGCTCATTCGAATCGAAAGTCGCCCACCTTTCGTTTCCTCAACTGTTTTACGTTTTGACGACTAAAAATGCTGGTAGTTGGCACCAGTGGCCAGAATAAATAGTTTTGTCTAATATTTGAACCAAACTGTTATGACTACGCTTGTTTATTTATCGTATGTCAATACATGTACAAAGAGTAGAATATACTACATGTCAACACAGCTCTCCAGCGTAAATTAACACAAATGACAACAACCATATATGGGTATACATTAAGTACATATATTTTACCACATCTCTCTTCGCTGTCGGGAGATAAGGATCCTTGTAGGCCCGTGCGGGACATGTTGATAAAACATGGCCGGCCGGAGTGGCGGAGCGGTTCTAGGTGCTGCGGTCTGGAACCATGCAACCGTTACGGTCACAGGTTCGAATCCTGCCTCGGGCATGGATGTGTGTGATGTCCTTAGGTTAGTTAGGTTTAAGTATTTCTAAGTTCTAGGGGACTGATGACCTCAGAAGTTAAGTCCCATAGTGCTCAGAGCCATTTGAACCATTTGATAAAACATGAGGGTCTCTCTGTCGTTCCACACCACAGTCAAACGATGATGATGAAGATTTGCCACACTCTGGAGGTGTCTGCACACCTTCCATGGCACGTTCGCTTGTATTTCACGGTAGTCCAAATTGTCCAAGGCGGGTCAGATCCAGGAGGTTTCTTCTGGATTCAAGAAGTTTCAGGCATTTTTGAGGACAGTTTTGTTGCCAGCAGTGTTTCCATCCCTGGACGGACCTGAATTTTCGTGAGACTCCTGGCTGCGATACATTAGGAAGCGGAATGTGGCTCAAGATAGGTAACCAGTATGAAGGGCTTTATCATATTGACCCACTAATAATACGCGTGACCTCTTTAAGTTGCACGTCTATCTCTTTTTATGTGTGCACCATTAAAGCAGACAAGCGCAGAGTACTCTGCTACAGAGTATACCAATCCGAATGTTGATACCTGAAGAGTATCTGCTGACGCTCCATAACGAAGCCATAGAGTTTATGGTTTCGAACTTAGCTGATGTATACGTCAAGGGCTTCTTAAAAGAAATTGTCCTATCTAACGTGATCCCAAGTTATTTTGTATTCATATTATGATGAAATTTATCTCCCTCCAAACAGACGTCAAGGATTCTATGTGCCAGTCTACTAGAGAGATGAAAACATGAAACTTATGTTTTATTTGAAGTTGGTTGTAATTTCCATTTACGGCAGCATTGGTTCAAGGTGTATAGATCAGAAGTTAGGATTTCTTCAGTTGTGTCGAGGATTTTGTGTTGGGTTGCTATTGCCGAACCGTCGGCGTAGCCAAACTTTTTGGACTGTATTGGAGGAGTATCAAATACATATAAATTAAAGAATAGAGGAGCAAGGACGGATCCCTGTATTGATCACGCTTAATGGGTGATTACAGCCTCAAATTCGGCGTCGGCCCCTGGACGTCTTGGACTCTCCTGCTATCGACCGCAGAGGTCCTCCGTCGTCTTTTGGTAAACAAGACGGTAGGGGGATCGCCACCCCCCCTCCCCCCCTCCCCTAAGGGAAGGAGCCACCAAGGTGGCAGCCGGGCCTAACGAGGGCGACTCGTTATAAATTTCCGCCGCTGCTACTCCTCGAGACGCCAGGCCCCTGCCAACCGGCGGTCGGGCCAGCGGCCATTTCTTTGGCCAGAAATGAGGGCTGCGACGGCGCTCCGTCGCTGAACGGTAGCCAGAAATCGGCTTCGCTAGCGTGAAGCCACGAGCGCTGCTTCGCTTCGATATTGATGTAGCTTTCGTCTTTTTTCAGTGTCCGAGTTTCGTGTTGATAATACCTCAATGAGCGCAACGAATTACGTGGACGAGTCAATCAGGCGTGGATCCAAAGATCTCATGACCTTCCACAAACCAACATGTAATTTTTTCACATATTAACGTCAAAAATTTTCAGCTAACTTTCGAAGAATACAGGGTCTTTCACTATTCCTATTCCAGGCTCTGTAGGTTGCAGAGGGGACTTAGTAGATGAAGTTTTGATAAGGAACCAATGTTCAGACTACAAAATGAGGATCGGAGCACTGTAATATCTCGCGCTTCAGGATCCGCAACAAAGAGGGCACCATCCTCAGTTCCTCTTGTAATTACATCATATTATCATTTTCGACCGACTACAACGACGACTGCGAGAAACTGGTACGTTCGCAACAAAGGAGGGTTGTTGCTCCACGGATGCGCTGCTCTCTCGAATTTGATGACGACGTCCTTCATCACGTTGAAGAGAACCCGACGACGAGTACTTATATGGAGCGCACTGTTCAGAGCTAATTGTCTCCATTAGTATACTCATACTGACTATGAAAGGGCTATCTGTATTTACTTTATTAGGAGAAGGAAAACTTTTTAGCCAAGCAAGATCGCAATAAAACACTGTAGTGTGGATACCCAGTTTCGATAAACTATGTTACCATCATCAGATCTTCGTACAGGTTACTACAAACATCTTGTGCCAGATGCACACAAGATCTTTCCATTAAATCTGCAGATCTCATATTTTTGCATATGGAGATTTCATGGAAGGATTTTCAGTGCATCTAGCACAAAATTTTTATAATAACCTGTACTAAGATCTGATGAAGGGAACATAGTTTACCGGAAGCGGGTATCCCCGATACAGTGTTTTATTGCGATCTTGGCTAAGAAGTTTTTCTTCTCCTAAGAAATTGCCTCCGCTGATGGCTTACCATGAAGTAAGAACTTTGAAAGTGATCCGACCTCCAAAAGGCACGTTACCAGATGGGGGTTCTTCACGTAAGTTTTATCTACTATGTGCCCTCTGCAACCCCTAGAAACCTGATACGGTATTTGTGAAACACCCTGTATATCATCAAGGTAACTGAGAGTTTCAAAAATGTGAAGAATTTCTAAAAAAATTACAAGCTTCGCTTAACACGGTGTAATTGTCAGTTGGTTTCCTGAGATTCATCACTGAAACTGGTTAACGGCCTGAGAGGCTGCCAGAAACACTTCAGCAAGGAACAGGCGCAAATTCAGAGGCTGATCGCACCTCCTTGACGCTTCTGCTCAAGCAAGATTACTAAAATGTCTAACAGTTTCACTTTAAATAAATATTTACATTAATCACTGAAAGAAAAATATTAAAATTAACTAGAGGAGACGACGATTGTTGTTTCTGTTAGTGGCCAGACTGACTTCTAGAAGAATGCTGTAGAACTTAGAAAGACCACCATCGGTTTTGAGGGGCAGATATCTGTTATTTACGGGCTAAACGGAATCATCGCTTGGATACTGTAGCTAGATCATTTAAGGTTCTGCGTTTTCATTCAAGTTTGCAAAGCGCTTCGTAATGATCGGAAATTAATCGTAAGGTCGCTGTAGCAAGGTACAAATGAATAAATGCCAGATTACCTATTCTATTCGGCCATTGCGTCTCCACGCCACGATTCTTTAAGCTCGTATTGATTGTTGGCTGTAACAATAAAGCATTACAATATTTCATTCATCTTACATCTATTACAACTGTTAGAATGAGAAGTTTATGACACTTAACTAACTTCTATTAATTTACTTACAAACAGTCCTAAAGCTAATACATGACATTTACATCACATTTGTCTACACAAAAAAAGATTAACTTGACTAACTACGCTGTATTTTTGAAATATTATTTATGAAATAATAATTAAATTTCAGAAAATTAATTGAACTAGATTATATAGATTTGAAGTTATTTACACTAAATAAATAGATATGCGCACATTTTTGTGCTTTCCGTGGTTTTTGTGACATCCGCTTTACATAAATTTGCGTGTGTCTCTATGTAATGTTTCATGCTCTCAACCACAAATCTGATAGATCATGGAACGACAGCTGGTGTTTACATTTTCGTATACTAGCTGTTTTTATGAGTCGTATTTTACTTGTACACGATTTCGGTGTTCATTACTCCACCATTTGGCTACAGTACAAGGGGATTCAGCTACCGCTACCACTGAGTATCGCGCAGCCCGCAATGCCTTCAAACACCGCGCAAAAGATTTTCATATTTTCTCGCTTGCTGTCTGCAACTGTTAGTCGTCCGGAAAAATGAACAGGACCGTTTTGTAGGAAATTTAAAACTACACTAATGTGCATTCGAACAGGCCTCGCAAGGCCCAACGGTACCGACCGGCCGCCATGTCATCCTAAACCCACAAGCATCACTGGATGCGGAGATGAAGGGTCTTGTGGTTAGTACACCGCTCTCTCCGCCGTATGTCTGTTTCCGAGACCGGAGCTGCTACGTCTCGATCAGTTAGATCCTCAGTTTACTTCACAAGTGCTGAGTTCACTCCGCTTGCCAACAGCAGTCGGCAGACCAGATGGTCACCCATCCAAGTACTAGCCAAATCCGAGAGCGCTTAACTGTGGTCATCTGACGGCGACCGGTGTTACCACTGCGGCAAGGCCGTTGACTTCGTAGGAAATTTAATGAATTAAATTTTGTTCTTCTATACGTGTACGTATGAACCATGGACCTTGCCGTTGGTGGGGAGGCTTGCGTGCCTCAGCGATACAGATAGCCGTACCGTAGGTGCAACCACAACGGAGGGGTATCTGTTGAGAGGCCAGACAAACGTGTGGCTCCTGAACAGGGGTAGCTGCCTTTTCAATGGTTGCAGGGGGAACAGTCTGGAAGATTGACTGATCTGGCCTTGTAACACCAACCAAAACGGCCTTGCTGTGCTGGTGCTGCGAACTGCTGAAAGCAAGGTGAAACTACAGCCGTAATTTTTCCCGAGGGCATGCAGCTTTACTGTATGGTAAAATGATGATGGCGTCCTCTTGGGTAAAATATTCCTGAGGTAAAATAGGCCCCCATTCGGATCTCCGGGCGGGGAATACTCAAGAGGACGTCGTTATCAGGAGAAAGAAAACTGGCGTTCTACGGGTCGGAGCATGGAATGTCAGGTCCATTAATCGGGCAGGTAGGTTAGAAAATTTAAAAAGGGAAATGGATAGGTTAAAGTTAGATATAGTAGGAATTAGTGAAGTTCGGTGGCAGGAGGAACAAGACTTTTGGTCAGGCGAATACAGGGTTACAAATACAAAATCACATAGGGGTAATGCAGGGGTAGGTTTAATAATGAATAAAAAAAAATAGGAGTACGGATAAGCTACTACAAACAGCGTAGTGAACTTATTATTCTGGCCAAGATAGACACGAAGCCCACGCCGACTACAGTAGTACAAGTTTATATGCCAACTAGCTCTGCAGATGACGATGAAATTGAAGAAATGTATGATGAAATAAAAGAAATTATTCAGATAGTGAAGGGTGACGAAAATTTAATAGTCATGGGTGACTGAAATTCGGTAGTTGGAAAAGGGAGAGAAGGAAACGTAGGAGGTGAATATGGATTGGGAGAAAGGAATAAAAGAAGAAGCCGCCTGGTAGAATTATGCACAGAGCACAACTTAATCATAGCTAACACTTGGTTCAAGAATCATAAGAGAAGGTTGTGTACATGGAAGAAGCCTGGAGATACTGACAGGTTTCAGATAGATTATATACTGGTAAGACAGAGATTTAGGAACCAGGTTTTAAGTTGTAAGACATTTCCAGGGGCAGATGTGGACTCTGACCACAATCTATTGGTTATGAACTGTAGATTAAAACTGAAGAAACTGCAAAAAGGTGGGAATTTAAGGAGATGGGACCTGGATAAACTGAAAGAACTAGAGATTGTACACTATATTGCAGGGCTTAACAACTGGCCGGTTTTGAGCGCGAGTACTCGCGTCTGCTCAGGCATGTGCTCGCGAGCAGGTGCAAGGTCGTGGAGTAGTGAGGGAGGGGAGGGAGGGGAAATGCGTGCGCACATTTGAATAGTGGCGCAGCGTGCCTATTGAATTCGCGCCGACTGGGTAACGTTTAAAGTACTACGATCAGCTCTAACAGTCATTTCGCTGGTTAAGAATCATGTCAAGTCGCTGTTGTGTAACCCCAAGCATGCTTCCGCAGTTCAACCCCCATTGGGAGGAACTGCATTTGTTTGAAGAAAAAGATGGTGTTGCAAAATGTTCAGTATGTCACAAAACGCTGAATTCTTTTAGGAAATTTAATTTGCAGCGACATTATATGTCGTATCACGAGAAAGACTACGGAAGTGGAAAATGTGATGGACCACATCGTGCACAGGAAGTTATTAAACTTAAAAGGAAGCTATCCGAAGAAGATCTGGACGCCGAAGAAATATCAACTCAGGCAGCTCTCAGAGTGAGTTACAAAATTGCTTTGCTTTTAGCAAAATCCTTGCGCCCCTTCACTGATGGCGATTTAATAAAAGAATGTTTGGTAGTTGCAGCGGAACATTTGTGTCCATCTCACGTTGAACAGTTTCGGATTGTGCCATTATCTAACATGACCATTATGCGTCGCATACAGGACATGGCAGACGACGTCCACAGCCAGCTTGCAAATATCTGTAAAGATTTTATGGCGTATTCTCTAGCTCTGGACGAAAGTGTTGATATCACTGGAACAGCGCAGCTTCCCATATTTATTAGAGGTGTTAATAGAGACCTTCAGGTGAGGTAGGAGCTCCTCGATATAGTAGCCATGAAGAACACTACAACCGGAGGTGATATTTTAAGTAGTGTTGAAGAAAGTGTTGAAAATATAGGATTGTAGTGGAAATCTTTAGTTTCAGTGTCTACAGACGGTGCACCAGCGATGACAGGGAAAAAAATCAGGTTTCGTTGCGCTGTTGAAGGAGAAAATGCAAAAACTGACCGTGCCGAATGAAATAAGGGGCGTTCACTGTGTGATCCACCAGGAAAACTTATGTGTAAAGAGTATCACTCTAAAAAATGTCATGAGTGTTGTTGTTCGTACAACAAATTATATAAGGAAGCATGGGCTACAACACAGGCAATTTAAAAGCTTTCTTGAGGATGTAGAAAGCCACTATGGTAGCCAGCCTTATTACAGCGAGGTCCGCTGGCTTAGTCGTGGTGAATTATTAAATCGTTTTTTTTTTTTGCTTATTAGATGAGGTAAATAACATGTGTGTTCCTGAATTGAAAGAGCCTTCATGGAAATGTGATCTCGCGTTCTTAGCAGATTTAACTAGCCATCTGAATGCTTTGAACATTTCACTACAAGGTAAAGATCTGCTAATTACTCATTTCATAGGTCGAATACAAGCTTTTAAAATGAAATTGACACTTTGGGTGAGTCAGCTGGAAACAGGAAATCTAGCTCATTTTCCTAAATTATCAACCATGCAAGACATTCACAGAGACTGTGAACGTTATTCACATAGTTTAGTTGCGCTTAAGGAAGCATTTGATCAACGCTTTCAAGATCTCACAGCACTAGACAGTGATTTTGATCTGTTATCCTCCCCATATTCAGCGAATATTGAAGAGATTCGTCCTGAGATGCAACTAGAAATTATTGACCTGCAGTGTGACAGAGAGTACAGAGACAAATTTCAGAACAAGAAAAACATTTTGGAATTCTACAGACACTTCCCTCAGGATAGATTTCCTCGTTTGCACAAACTGGCGGCTACAATAATATCAATGTTCGGTTCCACGTATGTTTGTGAACAACTGTTCTCTGCAATGAAATGTAACAAGACGTACCTGAGAAACGCATTGTCTGATCGAAATTTAAAGTGCACGCTGCGCCTACAATGCACAGGAACAATTACTCCGAACATAGACGCAATTGTAAAGGGCAAAAAGCACAAGATAACCGAGAATCCCACACTTCAGTGACACCTTTTATTGTGTAACAGTTCACAAATTAATACGAATGTAGAGGCATACACTAAGCAAAAAAATGGTTCAAATGGCACTGAGCACTATGGGACTTAACATCTGAGGTCATCAGTCCACTAGAACTTAGAACTACTTAAACCTAACTAACCTAAGGACATCACACACATCTATGCCCGAGGCAGGATTCGAACCTGCGACCGTAGCAGCAGCGCGGTTCCGGACTGCAGCGCCTAGAACCGCGTGGCCACCGAGGTCGGCCATACACTTGATTTGTTTCATTTGTCGCAGTAATAATTCGTGAGTGATATCCATGCAGATGGCTGCGGATTTACATTGACTGGCGGCAGCTGTTGTGTGTTCCACGTGACTCTCCCCACCGCTCTGGTCCGGTAGTAGCGGTAGCGTGCTCGCGCTGCTCCGTGCTCGCGTCTTGCTGCTCACAGCTTGCTCCGCGAGCACGTATGTTGTGAAGCCCTGCTCTATTGGTTATGAACTGTAGATTAAAACTGCAGAAACTACAAAAATGGTTCAAATGGCTCTGACCACTATGGGACTTAACTTCTGAAGTCATCAGTCCAGTAGAACCTAGAACTACTTAAACCTGACTAACCTAAAGACATCACACACATCCATGCCCGAGGCAGGATTCGAACCTGCGACCCTACCGGTCGCGCGGTTCCAGAATGTAGCGTCTAGAACGGCTCTGCCACCCCGGCCGGCAAACTGCCAAAAGGTGTGAATTTAAGGAGATGGGACCTCGATAAACTGTCTAAGACACAGTTTGTACAGAGTTTCAGGGAGATCATAAGGGAACAATTGACAGGAATGGGGGAAAGAAATACAGTAGAAGAAGAATGGGTAGCTTTCAGGGATGAAGTAGTGAAGGCAGCAGAGGATCAAGTAGGTAAAAAGACAAGGGCTACTAGAAATCCTTGGATAACAGAAAAAGTAATGAATTTAATTGATGAAAGGGGAAAATATAAAAACGCAATAAATGAAGCAGGCAAAAGGGAACACAAACGTCTCAAAAATGAGATCGACAGGAAGTGCAAAATGGGTAAGCAGGGATGGCTAGAGGACAAATGTAAGGATGTAGAGGCTTATCTCACTATGGTTAAGATAGATACTGCCTACAGGAAAATTAAAGAGACCTTTGGAGATAAGAGCACCACTTGTATGAATATCAAGAGCTCAGATGGAAACCCAGTTCTGAGCAAAGAAGGGAAAGCAGAAAGGTGGAAGGAGTATATAGAGGGTTTATACAAGGGCAATGTACTTGAGGACAATATTATGAAAATGGAAGAGGATATAGATGAAGATGAAATGGGAGATATGATACTGCGTGAAGAGTTTGACAGAGCACTGAAAGACCTGAGTCGAAACAAGGCCCCGGGAATAGACAACATTTCATTAGAACTACTGACAGCCTTCGGAGAGCCAGTCCTGACAAAACTCTACCATCTGGTGAGCAAAATGTATGAAACAGGCGAAATACCCTCAGACTTCAAGAAGAATATAATAATTCCAATCCCAAAGAAAGCAGGTGTTGACAGATGTGAAAATTACCGAACTATCAATTTAATAAATCACAGCTGCAAAATACTAACGCGAACTCTTTGCAGACGAATGGAAAAACTGGTAGAAACCGACCTCGGGGAAGATCAGTTTGGATTCCGTCGAAATATTGGATCACGCGAGGCAATACTAACCTTACGACTTATCTTAGAGGAAACATTAAGGAATGGCAAACCTACGTTTCTAGCATTTGTAGGCTTAGAGAAAGCTTTTGACAATGTTGACTGGAATACTCTCTTTCAAATTCTGGAGGTGGCAGGGATAAAATATAGGGAGCGAAAGGCTATTTACAATTTGTACAAAAACCAGATGGCAGTTATAAGAGTCGAGGGACATGAAGGGAAAGCAGTGGTTGGGAAGGGAGTGAGACTGGCTTGTAGCCTCTCCCCGATGTTATTCAATGTGTGTATTGAGCAAGCTGTGAAGGAAACAAAAGAAAAATTCTGAGTAGGTATTAAAATCCATGGAGAAGAAATAAAAACTTTGAGGCTTGCCGATGACATTGTAATTCTGTCAAGGCAGTAAAGGACTTGGAAGAGCAGTTGAACGCAAGGGGCAGTGTCTTCAAAGGAGGATATAAGATGAACATCAACAACAGCAAAACGAGGATAATGGAATGTAGTTTGCTTAAGTCGGGTGATGCTGGGGGAATTAGATTAGGAAATGAGACACTTAAAGTAGCAAAGGAGTTTTCCTATTTGGGGAGCAAAATAACTGAAGTAGAGAGGATATAAAATGTAGACTGGCAATTGCAAGGAAAGCGTTTATGAAGAAGAGAAATTTGTTAATATCGAGTATAGATGTAAGTGTCAGGAAGTCGTTTCTGAAAGTATCTGTATGGAATGCAGCCATGTATGGAAGTGGAACATGGACGATAAATTGTTTAGACAAGAAGAGAATAGAAGCTTTCGAAATGTGGTGCTGCAAAAGAATGCTTAAGATTGGATGGGTAGATCACATAGATACATAGCTAAATAGCTAATGAAGAGGTATTGAATAGAATTAGGGAGAAGAGCCGTTTGTGGGACAACTTGACTACAAGAAGGAATCGGTTGGTAGGACATGTTCTGAGGCATCAAGGGATCACCAATGTAGTACTGGAGGGCAGCGTGGAGGGTAAAAATCGTAGAGGGAGACCAAGAGATGAATACACTAAGCAGATTCAGAAGGATGTAGGTTGCAGTAGGTACTGGGAGATGAAGAAGCTTGCACAGGATAGAGGAACATGGAGAGCTGCATCAAACCAGTCTCAGGACTGAAGACCACAACTACAACAACAAGAACCACAACAACACGTGTTCGTTCGAGAGAATGGTTCACAAGATATTCAATAAAACGCATTTGAATGACTTGTTTTTAGGTTTTGTTGAATAGTTCGAAAACTACGGCCTCTAGCGAAAACACTTCCCAGTACAAAATCTGATTGAATTAGATTTCCTACAAAAAGAGAAAATCCCGCTCTTTTTTTCTATAACACTTATAGTATAGACACAGCGAGCGAGAGAATATATAAACCTTTTGTGTGATTGTTCCTGTAAGGTTAAAACTGTGTGCCGGACCGAGACACAAACTCGGAACCTTTGCGTTTCGCAGACAAGTGCGACTCACGAACTGTCCTCACAGCTTCAATTCTGACAGTACCTCGTATCCTAACTTCCAAACTTCACAGAAGCTCTTCTGCGAACATTACAGAACTAGCACCCTTGGAAGAAAGGATATTCCGGAGACATGGCTTAGCCACAGCCTGTGGTATTTAAAGGCCTTGTGGGTTGCATGAAACCCAGCAGCAGGGGCAGTTGAATCACCCTGTGTGTTATTAGGCTATCACTTGGATACTGGATAATCATTATCGTACCTCTTACAGAGGTTACAAGAAATCGATGTTTGCTGTGCTGGACGTTGTTTCCTGGTTGTGCTATTAAAAGTAGCAGCGTACTCACTCATGATGGAAGTATGAACAGTATGAAACCACTTATGAGTATGACGTTACACGTCTTCTGGCCTGGATGCATGTACTCACTTGGGAAGTGTGTCATGAAGCCTCCTGGGAAAGAAATTTCTGATCTTGTCCTTTCAGAACACACTGTTTTGCGGGAGTGAATCGTGGACTGTGGAGAAACCGAAACAGAAAATCGAAGCATTTCAAATGTGGTGCTGCAGAAAAAAAAAGGTTCAAATGGCTCTGAGCACTATGGGCTTCAACAGCTGAGGTCATCAGTCCCCTAGAACTTAGAACTACTTAAGCCTAACTAACCTAAGCACACACATCCATGCCCGAGGCAGGATTCGAACCTGCGATCGTATCGGTCGCGTGGTTCCAGACTGAAGCGCCTAGAAGCGCTGCAGAATAATGAGGAAAATTCGATGTACTGATAAGTTAAGGAATGAGGAGGTTCTCCACAGAAACGGCGATGAGAGAAACATATGGAAAACACAGCCAAAAACAAGGGGCAGTATGACAGGACAAAATACATCATCGAGTAATCTCCTTGGTACTGGGAGAAACTTGAAAGGGTAGAAATTCTTGGGAAATGCAGAAAGGGTAGAAATTCTTGGGAAATGCAGAAATTGGAATACATCGGACACATAAATGAGGACGTAGGATGTAAGAGAGCAATTCGTGGCAGACCGCGTCAAACCTTTCAAAAGACTGAGGAAAAAAAAAAAAAAGAAAGGAAGTGAGAGACAGAGATAGAAGAGGGAGGGAGAGAGAGAGATAGAGACAAAAATAGTCTCCCAAGGCGATCTGGCCCTCATGTATTGTAACTGAGCATCTATATCGTAGATACTGACACTGGGATGGATTTGCCGACCGAGCTGGTCCCACAATGTTTTGTTGGGGAGAGGTATGGAGATCTTGCTGGCCACATGACATAGACAACTGTGGCCTGAAGTCAAACCGGATGGCTCCACACACCACTGGGCCTCTGCAAAATATGGGAAAAGTGGGTCCTCTCACCAGGTCGCCACCATATTAGGCGCTTCATTCACGGACACACTGTAACGCCATTCATCAACAGCAACGGTCACAGCACCATTTAAAATGCAGTCTTTTGTGTTGTGTTGTTAACATCAGCCTACGCATGAGGCGGTAATTACGTAGGCCGGCTGTTGCTAGTCTTTGATCAATGGGGTTCATGATGCTATAGAATGTTTCACGGAGGCCGTTACTTCTTCTCGGATGATAGAACACAGATGTGATGCGTTTACGATGTGCTTGGAGCACAACAGTGACCTCTCGGTGACCAGACGTAGCCCTGATGTTCTGAAGTAGTCTGACATCGGCCTATTGTCACACTCAAAGGCCCAAAAAGGCGGGATATTGCAAGATTGTAACATCAGGTCAGATGCTGATGACGATGTATCAGCGAGTACGCAGAACCTCCGTGTCCTTTACAGTAATAAAATATGGTGCTGATCATGCCCCTATATACGCTACCAGACCTGGGAACAACATTAACCAGCCGGCCGTGGTGGCCAAGCGGTTAAAAGCGCTACAGTCTGGAACCGCGCGGCCGCTACGGTCGCAGGTTCGAATCCTGCCTCGGGCATGGATGTGTGTGATGTCCTTAGGTTAGTTAGGTTTAAGTAGTTCTAAGTTCTAGGGGACTGATGACCTTAGCAGTTAAGTCCCATAGTGCTCACAGCCAGCCAACATTAACCTTTAACCCACAAGGTGTGGTCTGTCAGACTGCGCGAAAAATTTCGAACTCCCTCTCCGTGGCCAGTTGTGGTGGAATGCTTCTATACTCCTAGACAGCGCCTCGTGAACTACGTACCTGTTTTTTTCAGTACGGTACCATGTAGCTCAAAATGTGATCGCATGAATGTGTCAGGTTTAACTTTCTCGAGTTTAATGAAATTGTTAGTCGGTCTATGGAGAAAGGTGTCAGTGATATAGATCAAGAAGTAAACGAAAATGACAACGATTTGTCATTAGCAAGTGATCACAGTTACGCTACCTAACAAGAGTATCATTCAGAGTAAGAATTTCAGGAAATTTGTGATGGTGATCTGTCTATTTCTCCAATGAAATTCTTAAAGTGTATATTAATATCGAACGTGTTCTGAGTGGTAATAAGAAAAATGTAGTTCCCAGTAACGAATGTCAATTTGACCGACTTTCTTTGTGTAGCTATTGGGTGAAATTTTTATGCGCAAATTTAAACCCTGGAATTTAGTTTTGTTTGGCAATTTATTTGCTACAAAGATTGTATAATTTTTTAGAACGTAAAAGTCAGTACTCTAGTAGACCATTTATGTGGACTATTTAAAAGAAACACAAAAATTTATATGTTTTTGTGTGATAAATAGTAAAATGCTGCAGACTTTGTTTAGTGCAATAAAATAAACTATAAGCATTTAAAAGACATCAATAATTGTAAAAATAAATGTTACAAAGCATAAATTAAGAGTTTCAAATGATTTTTATCTTAAATCTCGGTTTACACATATTGGTACTACAGAATCCACCTCATGGTATACGTTACAGAAAAGCCACGTCGCGAGTTAAGAGCTAAACACGAACAACGCTAGTGCACTCTGGCTGTCTATCTACCTGCAATAAAGAACTGGAGCTCTTATCATTTACATACACAGGGTCACATTGACGCTTGACACTTCAGAGCTTCAACTCCAGACAGTTTGGCACAATTATCGAGATGTAATACATGCGAAACTATATCTTCTTGCTGTGCTAAAGCACCTGCTATTTTTAGTATTAAAATCGTTTTAGCATCCGTCCATCCCCGAAGGATGATGATGCAGCATACTTGGTTGAGAGTGTGCAATATCTGCTGTAGCTGAAAGTCCCATTCAGGAGTGGCAGTTCCTGACGCAGTTTGGGCACGTGAAACGTGAGGGACTTCGAACAGAAGCCACTCTTTCTTCCTATGCAAGTTTGACTCCATTTCACACGCTCAGTCACCTGTTGACACGGTCATCGGCAGTACTTTCCCAGTGATTTGGATTAATATTGGCCTTGGTCAGGTCTCTCTTGAAGACATCCTTGAAATGAAGGTGCGGTGTTCCACTGGCCTCATATCCTCCTGAAGTCCTCCGCACAGCAGTTTTTTCGCTATTCGCTCAGGATCAATCCTCCTGACTTCTTCTAGCTACTTTAGACTTCGGTGGCTCAGGAGTACACGAATGTCAGTTGTGCTTGCGAGCTATAAGATGATTTTGAGATTCTGTGAGTAATCTCAGTGTCCACAGACAAGATGCAACATTTTATAGTTCGCAAGGAGATAAAGTCATCAACTACCTGGGGAGAATAAGCGTCAATGCTGGCGGATGGAAGATGGTGGTGCCCTGCGCCATGATTTTATCATTTTGGAGGCTCATGGGAAGGCCATATTTTCACAGGCATACGATAATTTGTTAATTAGACACTGCACCTCATATTCTGTGTTTGCTTCAAGAGAGTTAAATTAGTTCAATAAAAAACTGAAAATATTTTACTAATATAACTTACATCCTAGAAAATATTTTAAACACAGCTTATATCAAGTGGTTTAACTGCAGCGCTTTAATGAAGCAGAGCGCACCGTTTTTGCTAGGGAGATACAGCAAAAACGACCGCAGCGCTTGTGCGAGGTGCGACGCGCCCCACCGCAGACGGGAAGGCGTCGCCCGGCGCTTAGTTGTCTGCCCGTGTGGACACGGCCAGTAATTACTTCCGGCACTGCCGCGCGCGCCGCCTTCATCCCGTGCCACCGTGCTAATGGCCGGCGTCCGATAGAGCACCGGCCGGAAGCGGGCAGGCTAGGGTTGCACTCGGGACGACAGGCGAGCGGGCCCCAGTAATAAACTTTCATGTTATGAGTTTCTGACTAGCGTGCTGGTTAATTAAAAATAAGTCTGTCCCGCAACTCCACCCTACATTCAACTCTGTCCCCTTTTATATCCACAGACATTTATAGATTTGAAAAGTGAATTTAGTACATCAAACACACAGCGAGAGAACGCATGTCTCAATCCGGCAGACATGAGCCCTATTATAAATGACTGCAAATACATGTCATGCTGGACACGTCCCCCATTTCATTAGTACACCGTCTAGCGGTTCTAGGCGCTCAGTCCTGAACCGTGCGACTGCTACGGTCGCAGGTTCGAATCCTGCCTCGGGCATGGATGTGTGTGATGTACTTAGGTTAGTTAGGTTTAAGTAATTCTAAGTTCTAGGGGACTGATGACCACAGATGTTTAGTCCCATAGTGCTCAGAGCCATTTGAACCCATTAGTACACCGTCTTGAATGAATACTGCAGTTACTGGTGTTAGAATAATTGGCAAAAGTACGGAGGTTGAATTCGTCAATAAACGCCAGTGTTTCAACATGTAACTGTCCTCTGTCAATTTGAAGAAATTAACTAGGACCTGAGGAATTCTTTTTCATTCATTGATTACTTCATTCCCCCAAGAGTACGTAATATGTCACATACATCTTCAATCTGTGTTTTACAATCAAAATTAATAAACTTAAAGAATTGAAGAATTATTCTGAAATGGTGTCAAATATTTTCGACTGGAATTTAATCATGGCAGTCGCGTTCAAGAATAAAACAGCTGCCGACCGCTGGTGGCCGAGCGGTTCTAGGCGCTTCAGTCTGGAACCGCGCGACCGCTACGGTAGCAGGTTCGAATCCTGCCTCGGGCATGGATGTGTGTGATGTCCTTAGGTTGGTTAGGTTTAAGTAGTTCTGAGTTCTAGGGGACTGATGACCTCAAATGTTAAGTCCCGTAGTGCTCAGAGCCATTTGAACCATAAAACAGCTCCCCCACTTTAACTGGCTTTTCAGTCCAAATAAAATAACGCACAACAGCAGTGTTATTGATTAAGTAGTAGTAGTTGTTGTTGTTGTGGTCTTCAGTCAAGAGACTGGTTTGATGCAGCTCTCCATGCTACTCTAATTCTACTGATAATGACGTTCTCTTGAGTAGTCCCCGCCCGGAGATCCGAATGGGGGACTATTTTACCTCCGGAATATTTTACCCAGGAGGACGCCATCATCATTTAACCATACAGTAAAGCTGCATGCCCTCGGGAAAAATTACGGCTGTAGTTTCCCCTTGCTTTCAGCCGTTCTCAGTACCAGCACAGCAAGGCCGTTTTGGTTAATGTTACAGGCCAGATCAGTCAATCATCCAGACTCTTGCCCCTGCAACTACTGAAAATGCTGCTGCCCCTCTTCAGGAACCAAACGTTTGTCTGGCCTCTCAACAGATACCCCTCCGTTGTGGTTGCACCTACGGTACGGCCATCTGTATCGCTGAGGCACGTAAGCCTCACCACCACCGGCAAGGTCCATGGTTCATGGGGGGGGGGGGGAGTAGGAATAAGCAAATTCTTTAATAGCGCATCACTCATTTCTGTAATTTACATTGTTTACGTGAATCGCAACCCAAGTTCAGAGCTGAATGATCTCTGGCTGTGCTCGTTGACACAATGAAGTAGCACTATCGCTTGTTTGCTTGCTGACGTTATAAACACGAGCCGCGCAAAGTGGCCGCACGGTTTGGGGCGCCATGTCACGGATTGCGCGACCTCTCCCGCCGGAGGTTCGAGTCCTTCCTCGGTCATGAGTGTGTGTGTTGTTTTTAGCATAAGTCTGTTTAAGTAGTGTAAAAGTCTAGGGACCGATGACATCAGCAGTTTGGTCCTTTAAGAATTCACACACATTTGAACATTTTATGAACACGAACTTCTTCCTCACTCCAATATACAGTGCTGCGCACTCGGGTACTTAGCGGCGGCAGGGGGCACAAGGAGTAACAAGCAGTCGGCGCGGGAGAAGTTTAAAAGCTGGAAATTCTGAAGGTCATAACTGCGGCCCATATTTTCGCTCGGGATCGATTGTTGGGGTTGACATCCCACTCTTCTTCTTAAAATATGAGGTAAAATTGTTGATATTTCCTCGTAAGAAAGAAGGAAGGATGCAAAAATGAGCGCGATGCTGAAAAATGGGAGTGGGTAGACACTTTCTACTACAGAGAATGCTGTATATGCGGAAGATGCAACAGGAAGCAGCGAGGTTGAGTCAGGAGGCTGGGAAGGGAGTCGGAACCTTGATCTGAGCAATGTTATGGGCTTAGCATTATAGATGATAGGAAGAGTAGACGTCAGGTCAGATTCTTAGGTCAGGAAGAGAGAACCCGTTGAAGTTTCTACGGATAGGATATGGAGAGAATACAGACACCTGTAAGGGTGGGGCGTTTTCGAACAGAGAATACACCAGCACTGGACTGGAGAGTATGTAGTAGACTGTTAGGTTTTTAATCGTCGAGATTGTGGGAGATTTAAAGAGCGGGGAATATATTATCAACTATTGGGATATGCGTGAAGGGGAGACAGACTACAATCGCGTATCGGTATGAACGATAAATCTCCTTGATGTAGTTTTTATCGGTCTCCCAGGTTCAAGTAATCTATCAGTACAAGTGGAATCAGTCGAAAATACACCGTGTGTTCGACGAGGAATGTTCAATATTCACGAATATGACTTGTGCGATCATTTGAAGCAAAAATCTTCATGTGGACATTGAAATGCGGTAGGGTGCTGGTGTTGAGTGGAAAGGTACTGAGCTATAATGAATTTATTAACGTTTCTAAAACACTGATGAATTTATTTTTAAAAAGCAAAAATCCAAGAATAACTTTAACAGATTGGCTCCAGAATTATCTTCGATCATTTACTGCTAGAATCTGGCTATCTGGCTGACAGAATCTGGCTATCAAGTTTATGATTATTGATATCTTGACGCCATTGAACTTCGGTATGGGACCTTCTAATACCTTGCTCCCATCCATTTCTTGTATAATGACTTTTACACTATCAAACCTTCTGTCCATAATTACTTAACCTCTCGCTCTGTTTTGTGAGTTGTAATACAGGTGTTGATTCAAGAATGCTTGAACAAATTCTTTAGATGTTTTACATGTGTTTCTGATCCCCGTTGCCCGTGATTTTGCTTCTCCTTCGAACCTACTGGAAACAAATACGAGTTTTTGTTGTTCTGCCATGTCGTGTATGATGCCCTCAAACTGACGAATGAAAGCAACAGTATGTATACTACCTTTGCTAGAAGAGTTACGAAATTTGTAAGCATTGTCATTACTGACGATTTCATTTAAGTTTTTCCCATTCAGTCCATGTTTCGAGTTTCTGTTTTATCGCAAATTTCACATTACCTACTTTTTACTCATTTCACATAGTTGAGGTATTTTTTAGCCTTTTGTTATATTTGTGTTACCATTACAAACAGATTCCATTTGTGATACCGTACGGCTAAGGACTCCATTTTCGTTCTTTAAGTTTACGACCCGTTTGTTTGGCCACTGCACGTTTTGTTTATTTTACACTGATCATTACTTAACTCAATGGTTTCATCCATAACTGACAATACGAAAGTATCTTGAGCTTACATGAGGTCATTTATTTTTGCTACTTCACCAACAATCTTACGATTAACCTCTTGCTTACCATTATTTAATTTTTGCCCCCATTCTTTACTCCCAAGCTCAATTCTTTTCTCACAAGCCCCTGTTCTTGAGAATCAACCCTGGTCTCTAAATGCTTAAACTTACGATTAATTTTTACCATCTTCTCGTTTGTTGCTCCTATTTTATCAGCAAGTAATCTTTGCCCTTTCTTTAATTTATTTTGCCCCTTTTCTGTCTTTTCTTCTTCCTTTCTTTTAATTCTTTTTGCAGCGATAATAAATCCATTAATATTTCAAAAACAGTTTTATTATTATCTTGTCTAGGCAATGTATCAGTTGATGCTGTTCCTTGGCGTAACCTACTTGTTCATACATTAGCAATTATGGTGTTAGAGTCATCACCTCTGATATCACCATTCAGCTTTCTTAACTTATTATTAGCACTTATGTCGTCTACATCAGAATCCCTCTCTCGAATTTCACTAGTACTGCTATCTGAAATTGTGTTTTCTTGGAAAAAATGAGATGATTCTGGTAAATAGCTATCATTCATTTCATTTTGTACACTTTCCTCTTTACTTACATTACTAATTTCATCTGGCATGCACTGTAATTGGCTTGCCTCTTCAATTTCATTACCCCGAGGCTGCGCTGCCTCTCTACGTACTAGATTGTACTACATTTCACTTCCGCTGACATTTTGCTACTAAGGAAATTATTACGAAACTATTTAACCTTCCTCTCTCTAGCTGTTAGGTATTAGAGCACACGCTACGTTCTTCTCCAGCGCAGTGCTGCTGCTCGCCGCATTGTGTTTGTCGTGTTGGGTGCCTTTGGCTGCCGTAGTCGACCGAGCCTTTCGCCGCTCTCTGATGCTGGAGTGCAGCTGGTTGAGGCGACAGGTGATGCTTCCAAGTCATTCACCTCGTTTGCTGTACGCTGCTCTCTTAACTAGTCCCTGAATCGTTGTTTCTCGTAGCTGTGAAAGAAAACGTAATCCGTTTGGACCGTGCACACACTTATAACTTTACTCTTCGATCTGCGTTTTCGCGTTTTCACTTTCAACTACGGAACACCGATTAAATAGCGTCATTTATCGATTTTGATGCCTAACAGTTCAAAGAAACTTACAAACGTTCAAACAGGATATAATTTCACATTTCGCGCAGTGTCGCATTTCCTCTTTTTCACTGTCCATCCACTACTGATTCGGGCGTTTTATGATAATCATTACAGTTCACTGTTTCCACTATTATTTTCACATTTCAACCGGTTCACGGCTCGCGTTAATGGATAGTAGCCACTTCTTCAAATAGACGATCCCCACAAGGTATGGCATGTATAAAATCTATACGTTCTCGTGTTGGAAGTCAGATCTGGAAGCTGGAGATATCTGTAGAGATTGAATAAGAGTCCTTAACCGTTCTTTCCATCAACCTGTCGTCTTCTAAAGTTGTCTCCCCCAGCGAAGAAGGCAGCTCGTTGGTCGTGGTATCCTCTTCGGTGAAGGCTGCTACGCTGTCATCTCGAACTTGAACCTGTGTTTGTGCTTTTATGTGGTATGCCACTTGCCCAGTTTAGTCTCTGTACCTACAGAGGGCAAGAACTATAGTACTGACAATGATGGTAGGCGATACGTCTCATTAATTTATCCTATTTGTTGTATTTTGAAATATCACTTTTTACGCAGGTATTCTACAACACTCGACATAGCTTTGTTAATAGTACTGTAACTTTTATGACAATTTCCGATGTAGAGTACGACATGTCCGTCAGAAACAGAGATACACGTCTGGCTCTGAAGAACCGCAAAACAGTGTGCCTTGCACAACCGAAGTAGTTCGTCTCCCAGGCGCGCCAGACCGACCCGTAGATGTCCGAAGCACTTCGGGTGTAATATCATTACTTTTATGTTTCTCAAAACTAGTGAAATTTAATAAACAAAAGCTGTAGACTCATAGGGTAAACATAACAGATTGTCATACTGAAAACTGGATGAAATACAATAAAAAGTATATAAATAATTAATAAGAGAAGTTATGCGTTTTGGAGCCTAACAGCCGAATCTGGTGACTAATCAGTAGCAAGTTAATTACAACTGGCGGACTCTACAACGGGAAGAGTACATACTGTACCATCTGCTGCTTGTACTTCACTCCACTCGTGTACCACATGCTACTTCACGTGTATCAGGCGGCATTAAGGATAGCTTCTGGCAAGATAAAATACTGGCGGCCACAGCCAGGAATAGGACGAAGAATTCGTAACCGTTACAAAATATGAAAAAATACTTGTTTTTTCACTTCTAACAGTCATTGCGCAAATCTCATTGCAGCTGTTGTACTGTTCACAATAAATGTTCAAATATCCCACAGTCAACTTCAATCGAACTGTGCACTCAAGGCAGAACATACTGCGTTGCTTGTCTGAGTGCCTCTACATGTTAACTGAAGAGGGCAGCAGCGTCAGAGAAGCGACCGAGCAGCTCATTTCGCGATTTTCCTTTCGTTTGTACACCTCACATTTCATCTAACCCCAGAACCAAAACCTAAAGGCGTAATGTCTAGCCAGTGAACTGTACTATCACGACCAATCGAGCGATTAGCGTAAGTTCAGTTGAGTTGTGGCTTCACTCGTGTCGTAAAATGTGGTGGGGCTCCATCATTTCTGGAAGTACATTGCAGTCCACGAGGCCAAAGGAACGTCCTGAAGGTTTCAACAGATGAATTTTCGAGTATAAAAAAGCACTCAGTTCTGTCACGTCATTTGGTTTCTACAAGAGATTGGATCTATCAACATGTTATCGATGTTGCCGCACCACACACTAATCGAAAAAAAGAACGCGGAAATTGGATTCCATTGTAGCGTCTTGATTTTCCCGAAACTATCGATGATTGTTACGTGTGTTGTTGTTCCATTTCATGTACACCTGACTTCATCAGTGAATAATATTAATGGAAGCAAATGACAATAGTAATTTAACCAGTGGCAAATTTCAAGTCATGTGGCGTTGTAGCCAATGTGAAGATTGAGAAGACGCTGTATGTGAAGTGGGTACAAGTTTCCCCCGTAATGTTCGCCTTACAAGCACTCGTGGGACACTTATATACGTGCAGACAGACGTCATGCTCTGCACAGTTTCAACACTATGTTGCGGTTCCTGGACAGGTTGTTAAACAATGCGTCAGAAGAAAAATGGGGACTTAGAATAATACCCGTTTCAAGCAGTGTGCAGAATACTCTTACGAACACTGTACGATGTGGGATTCGACGTGTCGGAAAGCGCCGACTGTATTCCTCAACAGTAGCTGGAGCACTATAGTCGCGCAAGCCGTAAACATACACCATACCTACATATTACTCGTTAGTGTACATATGTGGCAGTTAAGCCACCGGGTGTAGAGACTCAGATAAAAAATGGTTCAAATGCCTCTGAGCACTATGGGACTTAACATCTGAGGTCATCAGTCCCCTAGAACTTAGAACTACTTAAACCTAACTAACCTAAGGACATCACACACATCCATGCCCGAGGTAGGATTCGAACCTGCGACCGTAGCGGTCCCGCGGTTCCAGACTGAAGCGCCTAGAACAAACTCAGTTAACCGATGTTTCTCTTTACTACTTCGCTCACAACACGCCATGGACAACTGCGCGTCAACGAGCTCGTTTAGTGACCGAAACATATCCCGAGCAAAGAGACTGAAAGAAACGAGGGCGATGGACTAGAATGAAACTTCAAAGATGTTGGATGGGTAAAACACATACGCAAGCACCACTAGCCCTAAAACAAATGTGTTCTATCTCGGAAACCATTTGGAATAGGACATATTTCCGTTCGAAGTTTTTTGCTTCATATGATTGTTCCTGTCGTATTCTTGCTTTTCGACCTCTTAGAAACATAGATAAAAATATTTCAAAAACTTTTGTCTCCAATTAATGGAATTAGAATAATATTACCATTTCTTGACCTGGCTGTTACTAAACGACTTCACAGAAAACGAGATCGTTTCTTGACTTCAAACACGCAAGCAGATGGCCAAGAACATCATTCAAATTTTGAGTTACGAAGTTTCATTTCGCAGACGATAAAGCCAGAGACAATTATTTACGACAAAATATGAAGGGGTATGTTGTGTCTAGACAAGACAGCCTAGACACAATGAGAGGAAGCCGAAAGGCACGCGCTTAAACTCATGCAGGCTGGCGTGAGGTCTGAAACAGGATACGTAATGAATGCTATAAAGAAAAGTACGTAGCTTCTGGAAAACTTAACTTTAATCCACATTTGTAGAACATCGCTCTTGATGATACATTAATAGAATCTCAATATCTATACTGGTAATGGCGCCTTGCTAGGTTGTAGCAAATGTAGCTGAAGGCTATGCTACTATCGTCTCGGCAAATGAGAGCGTAGTTCTCAGTGAACCATGGCTAGCAACGTCGGCTATACAACTGGGGCGAGTGCTCGTCAGTGTCTCTAGACCTGCCGTGTGGCGGCGCTCGGTCTGCCATCACTGACAGTGGCGACACGCGTGTCCGTCGTATACTAGCGGACCGCGGCCGATTTAAAAGTTACCACCTAGCAAGTGTGGTGTCTGGCGGTGACACCACAGGGTGTTTACACATGAAAGAATGGTCGATGTGAAACGGTGATGAGGAACGACTGGGAACTTACGTCTGGGAAGAATGATCTGAATCGACAAAGTGTGTTTCAGAATACGCCTTGTTCATTCACCATAAGCTGTACTGATGAATGCAGATTAATTATCCAGTATCTGGTATGACACGGCTGCAGTGTTGTACAAACACGAACATCTGCATCAAGGATATCCAATAACATGTTTCAAACTTTTTGATGGTTTTCTCTGTGGTACTTATATACTTATCTCCCACCAAAACTATATAGGCACGCTAAAACTGTTACACACAGAAAAAACTGTGAGACGGCATTCAGAATGTTATCACCGATATCTTCTCTGAAAAGGTGGTAACTATCAACATGGTAAATTCTATAGTAACACCATGTCCGCCGTTCAGACTTTGAAGTCCTGATCGACCAACTAAGCTTCGAAGCAGTGTCCAGGCAAGAGAAAAAGATGTTTTGGAGTTGGTGCAAAACATGAAGAAAACAAGACGTTAGGTTGAAATGGAGGCAACGGCCTTGCCCCAGTGGATACACAGGTTCCCGTGAGATCACCGAAGTTAAGCGCTGTCGGGCATGGTCGACACTTGGATGGGTGACCATCCAGGCCGCCATGCGCTGTTGCCATTTTTCGGGATGCACTCAGACTCGTGATGCCAACTGAGGAGCTACTCCACCGAATAGTAGCGGCTCCGGTCAAAGAAAACCATCATAACGACCGGGAGAGCGGTGTGATTACCCCACACCCCTCCTATCCGCATCCTCCATGAGGATGACACGGCGGTCGGATGGTCCCGGTAGGCCACTCGTGGCCTGAAGACGGAGTGCTTTAAGATGGAGGTTGAAATGGAGTGAACACAGTATGTGGCATCTGTGATCGTGTTCTGCACAAAATCAGCGTCGTGTCTCACGTCGAAAGGCTTTCCGACGATATGATAATTTTTCAGTAGCGCTACATTACAGTAGTAAAAATGTAAGTTACAAGTAACACAAGAGAATGTTCACATTTAAAGTATATTATTTACTGTCAGTGGCAACATGTCCTGCAATTTATATATCAAAGACTGTAAAGTGTCGCGTTCAGCTTGACGACCCCAGAAGTTTGAAGTGAATTAATGCACTCAAGTTCAGAAGAAAACAGAACACCTTGAACGACCAGAGATAAGACGTTCATGTTCAGAGGACATGTATATTTGCATGTTCTGTTGATATCATTAGCATTTCAGTCGTCACGGTTCAGAATTTGTCCTGTTGCCCAGTAGGCAAAGGGTCCGCATTGTGTCCTGATAACTTGTTCCATGCGTGACGGCATCGACGCGTATAACTCGCGAGTGATGTCATGTTGTACAGCCATCCATACTGCATTCACCTGGTTCCAAAGTTCATCAGTGGCGGTTGGCATTGGGTCACAGCGCTGCATCTGTCCTTTCACCATATCCCATTCGACTGGCGACAAGTCTGGTAATCTGGTGGGCCAGGGAAAAAGGCTGACATCCTGTGACACCGAGAAGGCACGTGTTTGTGCAGCAACTTGCGCTCATGAATTGTCTTGCTGTAAAATAACGTCTGACGTGTTGTGCAGATAGGGAATGGCTACCTGTTGCACGATGTCATTCACGTAGGTTTTACTGGTCACAGTGCCCTGGACACGCACCAACTCTAAATTGTGGTTGTACCCAATAGCACCTCACCACCGTAAGGCCTCGAGTTGGCGCTGGATGTATTGCGCGAATGTAGTTACTGTTGCCGCTCCCCCTAGCTGCGACGAACCAAAATGCGGCCATTATTTTCAAACAGACAGAAACTGGATTCGTCTGAAAACACTCTCTGATGCCATTCCTGTCCCCAGTGACGTCGGTCCATACTCCATTGTCGTCTAACATGTTTCTGCACATTCGGCAAAAGTAGGCGAAGTAATGGACTACGCGCACATAACTCATGCTGTAATAAATGGCGACGGAGTATCATCCTTGATAGTGCACCATGTGTATACCTGAGCCATGCGACGCGGTCTATACATCGAGCCCGTGGAGGCGAACCCTGTCTTTGCTCATGAGAGGATCTTTGGCTGGCGGGCTCTGGGTTGGAGAGACAGCTTCCGGTGGGGGGACGGTCGCGTTGAACACATGTGCACGGGTCAATGCAGTGGTTTCTGCTAGAAGCGTGGACAGTTTTTCGGCGCAGGCATTTTTCTAATGGCGTGCTACGAGTCGGGTTTGCGGGATGGAGCGGTGTGACTGTTGACGCAGCGTGCTTGCCCGTGCTGGTGCTGTCCGGGGCTGCATCGGGCCTGCGCCTTCCTCGTGTTCCCTGCTGGGAGACAAAGTCCCGAGACTGCCACCATTCACTCCACGGTGCGTATCGTTTATCAGAATTCTCGGAAAACCCGTATCTGTTGTCAGCAACTTGGAGCCTGCCTGCCCGTATAGTTTGAAGTTAGTATACGTACGGCTGCACGGTGATCCATTGGTTCTTTGCTAAGTGAACTGCCAACACGTGCTCAGCTCTCTACCGTAGAGCAATTGGATTGCTTATGAGAAATTGTTCCTCTTAAGAAAACTATGGACGCCCTGCTTCTACTTAAGATTTAATGGCTGTGATTTGTGTTTTGTTTTTAAATCCTAGCGGGCCGTGCTCTGCTTTAAGTGCGCCGTGCTCTGCTGTAAGTGCGATCTTATCTTCCAGCTGTGCTGGATTAAGAGGAAAGATCCCCCCTGTCTTGTGGCAGTCACGGTATTTGTACTTAATATCCCAACCCATGTATATGGTGCCACAGCCACCTTGCATAATGGGCAGTGGTAGATTCTGTTTAATGCTCCGAATGTTTTAACATCTGCTACGTTTCTAGCTGAATTGTTCTAGCATCTGATTTCTAAAAATAGTGGTGTATTAAATTTGTCTAGACCACCTAGTTAGCCTACAACCGTTAACATAAGACGGTTAAGGTGTTTGGTGGCTTTTGGAGGTCGTCGTCTCAACGTTACTTTTACATTAGTTAAGGTTGTTTTAATACTTTCTGTGTTTAATGCTTTAATAATTTTTGAATTTTGCTGCACCTGCATTTGTACCTACCTTGAGTCTGGTATCCTCGAGGTGGGCCAAACGTTTAATGTTCTATCCCTGCATAGTCTAAGAGAGTTTTGGTATGTGTGTTGTATTTTCATCACTGCTTTTCTTGTATCATTGCGTCCTTGGACTGGTGCCCGAGGTCTACCTCTAAGTCTATTGTGCCGCTGCATGCTTGCGCCACGATCGATCAACAGCCCGGACATTTGTAATTTATTCATAAATAATATACTTCCTTCCTGTGACAGGAATATCTTGGAACATCGTTAAAGATTAAAGTGAGGTTTGAGTGAAACTGTATCACTAAAAGTTTGTTGGTTATAAAGAAAAGAGACGATTATGTTTGGTTTTCTTTAAGGTTTATATTGTTCTAAAGAAAAGAGATGTTTATGCTTTGGGTTCTTTAAAAGCTTTTATTCAAAAATGGTTCAAATGGCTCTGAGCACTATGCGACTTAACTTCTGAGGTCATCAGTCGCCTAGAACTTAGAACTAATTAAACCTAACTAACTTAATGACATCACACACATCCATGCCCGAGGCAGGATTCGAAACTGCGACCGTAGCGGTCGCTCGGCTCGAGACTGTAGCGCCCAGAACCGCAAGGCCACTCCGGCCGGCCAAGCTTTTATTGTTCTGGAGAAAAGAGACATTTATGTTTGGACCTTGTAACATGTCAATAAAGAGTTTTGATGTTCATTACATTGGTTATATGGATCACCAAGTAACAAGCGATATTCTGTAAGTTTCCTAGCCCTTCCTCTAGGATCTGTTTGTTGGTGCCCTTTATCTTGATGTATGTCCTTGTTAACCTTATCTGCAACAAACAAATGCTGTTTAGCTAGCCAGTATGACTTTCTTATAGCTTTGCTAGTTTACGTAGATGTGAACGGTAGAACGTTTCTTTTCAGCATGATATCTTTTTCGGTAATTCACTTCCTCTTCTCAGTACCTGTTCAAAAACCTACCATAGTTAACCATGCAAGGTAATTGCGACATTTTTAAAAAAAGTAACTTTGAATCTTTTGTATCAGCTCACCGTTCTGGTACCCAGGATACTGGAACTCGTCATCTTGCTGCTGCAAGTAGTAAACAAACGAATACGAACAGAAAATTCACACATGTCAATCAGTCAACCGTCTTCAGTTGAAGGTTTGTGTGAGTGTATAGTACTCAGGTGTCAGAAATACTGTAAGAGTTCCTCTGAATAACAATACGACTACCTTCAACCACAATAAAGGAGGAAATGATGTGTTCGTTAATGTGACAGTTGCTACACCAGCCTTCGGTAGCGGTCTGTAGCGATACTACCTTCGGCACGAACGTGTTGACGTGCGGCTAGCCGCAGACTTGCTTCTGTTTTCCGCTCTGGTTACGAAACACTCTTGTGAGTCAGTGCCTTTCGCGCCAAGTGCTCTATAACTTTTGACCCGCTAGGGAGTTTCACATCAGCGCACATTCCGCTGCAGAATGAAAATTTCACTCAGGAAGTTATAATTTTTCTTACGCATTCAGAAACTACTGGAGTGTTTACCTGCACTTAATAATGGCAACTGTAACTTTTCCTTACTTCTGTTACGTAATCTGTCGCTAATACATTAACTTTGCTGCTATTAGCGAATACAGATCAACCTCAACCAATTTCCGTGCGAACGCTGCGAAGGGAACTGCATGAAGCTGAAATTAGAAGCCAGGTATCTTTTCAAAGGCTTTTGCTCGCAGGATCGCAAGGAGTTGTGCATACAGTGGGCCGGACAATACAGACACTGCATAGTAGCTAACCCGAGACATAGTTTCTCATGATGCAAGAACTGTATTGACAAACATTGAACCGCTTACCCCACAGAAGTTAGTGGGTTTAGATCAAGCTAGAGGCAGTTCTATTATGTTTTGGGGATGGTTTGTGCCCCATGATTTAGGCTCATTTATTCAGATTACCGTGAACATGAAAGAAGATGCTTGTCCCAACATTCCCGCTGAAAAAGTATTGATCTTTTTTTTACGTTCTCGTGATCATTCTGTGGACGCTCTTTTTCGAAGATGGCAACAGCTCTGGTCACACACACATTTCCTGTCGGACAGACATTCAGGCATCCTGTCACACTATCTTCATGTCACAGAAAACGTCGGGCCTGTTAGGAATAGAGGGTAAAATATAGCACTCAGCATCCTCATAATCTGATCGCGTTGCGGGATCTTAGCGAGTGGCTGCAGTTGGATGTGGCGTACCCGAATGCACTCCTGAACTCTCTCTCTTGTAGGAGGTGGGTGATGTTACACGGGATAAGCATTTCCCGTGGCTGAGGCATTTGGTCCTCTCTGTTTTTTTACTCGTATGCAGCCAAACAATACTGTGTGTCTGTGACGCCTCTACACCATTCTTTAACAAGTGATGAACGTTTCCGTATCAACACTCACGAAAAGGGAAGCGCTGATACCGCTGAGGGGAGATTCCGGAATGGTGGTTCCTGGGTTTTAATTTTCTCAAAGTCTTCCCGAGGTCGCCCGGTATAACTGACGCTTCACGGAGCACGAAATGAACCCAGCGGCGCAGCTTGCATGCGACAGCGGCTGCTGGAGGGGGAAACGTGAGCGCTGGCGGGGGTGGCGGCGCGACGCGACGTCGACGTCTGGCGTCGCAGATGGCAGCACCTGCACTCTTTCCGCCGTCTCGCCCCCTCCCCCTCCCCTCCCCCGTTAACACTCCGACGCTTTCGCCATCTCAGTCACGCTCGTTTCCGGCCGTCAGCTGCGCCACGGAAGAACTTCAACAACTAAAGTGCTACGGAAACTGTTCTTACTCCATGTCAGTCGTTGGAAAGTCGATACGTATTTAGAAATGTAAAATATCCTGTGTTTCAGTACTGCATGTAACGACGACCGATTAATTACTAGACAAGGAAAAGGAAAAGAAAATTTCAGTTTCACTTTTGTTAATTTCACATATTCCAGAATTACATTTTTCCATTGTTAACCAATATTAGAAGGAAAATCCATCGCGTTCAATTTCATGAATGTGTTGTGGAACGTCCGGTGACATTCAGCTTTTACAGTACCTAGCGATAAGATTTATGTGCATAGGTGTCCATGCGTGCGAGTCTTGGTGTGTGTGTGCTTAAAACACTCGTACGCGGAGATCACACTGCCTCAGATCTAGATAATTTGCCTAAAGAGCTCGCCCATGTTAAGACAGTGTTGAGAAAAAATGGGATATTCCATCTTGCATATTAACAGGCCAACGTCAGTTAAAACCAGTAATCAGGAAGTGGCAAAAGAGAATAACACGCCGCCAAAATCTTTAGCTTTTCCTTTACAATTGCAAGAATCCTCGGTAAATTTCATGCGGAAGTGGTTTTCCGTCCACCATCTAAGATTACAGATCAGTGAAGGGTTACTTGCTATTGCTGAAGGCCGGTATTTACAAAATACCGCGTTATTGTTGTATGGCTTACATAGAACAGACTACAGTCGCTGTGAAGTAACGTTGTACTGAACTTAAAAGTTTCAGTCGGCGATTGCATCAAGCAAGTTCGCTATTGCCAAAACTGAATTTTCACTGGACGTTCAATAGAGTAAGATAAAGCTGTGTGGAAATACGCCTGGCGCAAAAGCTCATGAACCGTGATAGCGGCTACCATTTGGACAGCGCATCTGCACGATTTGCTCTGTTCGAAGACGACAGAGTGAGCCACCGGCCAGGTCCAGCGGTAATGCAGAGGGCAGCTAAGTTCTGCGGTTCCTCCAGCAGAGGCGATCAGGCTGGGAAGTGTGGTTAAAAAATGGTTCAAATGGCTTTGAGCACTATGGGACTTAGATTCTGAGGTCATCAGTCCCCTAGAACTTAGAACTACTTAAACCTAACTAACCTAAGGACATCACACACATCCATGTCCGAGGCAGGATTCGAACGTGCGACAGTAGCTGTCGCGCGGTTCCAGACTGTAGCGCCTAGAACAGATCGTCCACCTCGGCCGGCGGGAAGTGTGGTCAGCCCGCCAGATTTGGTTCTGACGCATGCACGGCATATTCGCAGAGCGCTGTATACTGCGGAATGCAGCAAGTCCTCGTCAGTCTTCATTGACTCGCCTAAGGTTGACTGGCTGGTTCCGAGCCGAAATATCGCGATATATATTAAACGAACTATTATTCGAGCATTTTTGGGTCATGTTATCAATGTTAAGAGAGAGGCAATTCTGACGTTACGGCTAATAATGGAAGCAAGGCTAAAGAAAAATCAAGACGCTTTCATAGGATTTGTCGACCTGGAAAAAGCGTTCGACAATATAAAATGGTGCAAGCTGTTCGAGATTCTGAAAAAAGTAGGGGTAAGCTATAGGGAGAGACGGGTCATATACAATATGTACAACAACCAAGAGGGAATAATAAGAGTGGACGATCAAGAACGAAGTGCTCGTATTAAGAAGGGTGTAAGAAAAGACTGTAGCCTTTCGCCCCTACTCTTCAATCTGTACATCGAGGAAGCAATGATGGAAATACAAGAAAGGTTCAGGAGTGGAATTAAAATACAAGGTGAAAGGATATCAATGATACGATTCGCTGATGACATTGCTATCCTGAGTGAAAGTGAGGAAGAATTAAATGATCTGCTGAACGGAATGAACAGTCTAATGAGTACACAGTATGGTTTGAGAGTAAATCGGAGAAAGACGAAGGTAATGAGAAGTAGTAGAAATGAGAACAGCGAGAAACTTAACATCAGGATTGATGGTCACGAAGTCAATGAAGTTAAGGAATTCTGCTACCTAGGCAGTAAAATAACCAATGACGGACGGAGCAAGGAGGACATCAAAAGCAGACTCGCTATGGCAAAAAAGGCATTTCTGGCCAAGAGAAGTCTACTAATATCAAATACCGGCCTTAATATGAGGAAGAAATTTCTAAGGATGTACGTCTGGAGTACAGCATTGTATGGTAATGAAACATGGACTGTGGGAAAACCGGAACAGAAGAGAATCGAAACATTTGAGATGTGGTGCTATAGACGAATGTTGAAAATTAGGTGGACTGATAAGGTAAGGAATGAGGAGGTTCTACGCAGAATCGGAGAGGAAATGAATATGTGGAAAGCACTGATAAGGAGAAGGGACAAGATGATAGGACATTTGCTAAGACATGAGGGGGAATGACTTCCATGGTAGTAGAGGGAGCTGTTGAGGGCAAAAACTGTAGAGGAAGACAGAGATTGGAATACGTCAAGCAAATAATTGAGGACGTAGGTTGCAAGTGCTACTATGAGATGAAGAGGCTAGCACAGGAAAGGAATTCGTGGCCAGCCGCATCAAACCAGTCAGTAGACTGATGACAAAAATCAATGTTAAGCAGTTATTTAAGCTAGACGACTGGTTTAAAGATCGAAATATGCTTGTTCTTGTTATTGGAGGTGTTGCAGTCTTTAGTACGAAGACTGGTTTGATGGAGTTGTAAGCGTCTGTCCGTCCTGCACAATCCTCCTCGTCTCTGAGTAGCTACTGGAACTCACATCCATTTGTACCTGCTTATTGCGATCAAACCTTGTTCTCCTTCTGCAATTTTTACCCCCACATTTGGCTTCCTTTACCAAATTGGCAATTCCTTAGGACAGCCTATCACCAATCCCCTCCTTGAAACTAACTAAAAACGAAACTCCTCCCGAACACGCCATGAAGGCCCAAAGGTAGCGACCGGCCGCCGTGTCATCTTCAGTTCACACTCGTCAACGGATGCGGATATGGAGGGGCACGTGGTCTGCACACCGCTCTCCCAGCCGTATGTCAGTTTCTGAGACAGGAGCCGCTACTTCTCAGTCACGTAGTTCCTCAGTTTGTCTCAGAAGGGCTGAGTGCACCCCGCTTGCCAGCAGCGCTCGGCAGACCGGATGGCCCCGCCCGACAGCGAGTAACTTCGGTGATCTGACGGGAACAGGTGTTACCACTTCGGCAAGGCCGTTGTCCCAATACCGTCTTCAGTCTTCCGAAATTAGATACAGAGCCTTTTTATCGTTTATTGTTCTATCAGGTTAATCTTCAACATTGTTTTTAACACGACATCTTAAACTCAATTCTCCTCTGGTCTGAATTTTCATCATACACGTTTCACTTCCAAAGCTATGACACCAGAGAAATAATACCGTCAGGAAAGGCTTCACAATTATTAAACTTACACTCGATGTCAACAAAGGTCCTTTCTATTCCCAAACGCTGTTCTTTCTATTTTCAGTTTTTAGTTTGTCTTCTCTGCTTCATCTATCGAAAAAAATAATGCCACACCAATAACAAAACACATCCACCACTTTCAGCGCCTAATTTGCCAGTCTATTTCACTCATTAACGCCTGATTTAAATCGACTACATTCCATTAGCCTTGTTTTACTGTTATTGGTATTCATCGATTAACTCGTTTTCAAGACATCCATTCCATTCACTACAGCTGACCCTCAAATTCCCATGACCCCTCTGACAAAAATAAAATATTTTCGGCAGACTTCAAATTTCGAGTAAATAGGCAGTCTCTGCTGCAGGTGTTTATTTTAAAATTGACGCGTTTCGTGCTAGTAGCTCGTTTCCGAATTTGTGTAAATTAGCGGTAGCTTACGTATTATATAAAGTTATTTCAGCGAACCTATCCAACCCTGCTACGTAACTAACTGTTGACTTATGCAATTTGTAAAAACAACTGGCAAAAGAGAGAATAAACCGCACTAGTCAAAAAATAAACAATGAATGGAGCGTAATCACAATCGCCAAATATAAAACCGGAGGCCTGAAAATGTAAATACATTTTCTTTATTATTATTATTTTCTTCTAAAACGGATAACTACTACTAGGTGGTTATAATTAAGCTTTCCGTATTTAACACTTGCTAACACATAAACTAATTACCTTTCGAGCGCCGAACTTGGTAGCATTAATGTCAAGGACTTGGAGAAGAGAAAAAATGCAGGATCAAATCAATTGAAACACTTTCATTGTGTTGCTACGGTAAATCATACCATGACATACCGGTACCATTACTGCTACAAAAGGAACTCAGTACGGCGCCCATCAGTGTCCAGAAGAGTCTGAAAGTGCAGGATTGCACTCTGCACAGCAGAACGATGCACGTCCGCAGGTATGCTGGCTTAATATGCGTTGTCTGCCATAGCAACAGCGATTTCATCAAACACCTGTGGTGGAACCGGTCGTCAGCCTCTTCCCGGCGTGACGCCCAGTTCTTGTTGATTCGAACTTCTTAATCAAGCTTCGCACAGCAAGTGGAGAAAGAGGACCCTTCCGTAATCCTTTCAGCCGGCGGTATTCTCGAGGTGCAGCTGAGCTTCACGAGTAATGCTCTGCTTCTTCTGTCCAAGCTCATGTTGACACATCAACAACTCCACTGCGACTGGTCAGGAATGTGAAGCTATGAATCACGATGACTGATCACGGCACCTGGGGGCCATACTTGAAACGGACGGTGGCGCTGTGACGCATGGGAATCATGCACCCCATACTCTGGACATTAATGCTACCATGTTTCTTTGTGATATGGTAATTAGTTCCTGTGTTATAAAGTGTTAAATAGGGAAAGTTTCATTATAATCATCGGGTACAACGCAGTTCCCTTATCTGTGGGCATGAAGAATCTAAGCGAGGGTTACTAGACACTCTCACCAAATCATGGAGAAAACCGGTGTATGTATGGACTTGCGGTGAAAAGGCCTGTTTCACCCATCTGCTCCTATTCCTCGAACATATCCGCATCCTCTACACCTCCCGCCGCCTTGAACCCCCTCACCCCCTGGTTGCTCCTCTCCTCTCCCATCCCCGCCCCCTGCCACGTCTTCACTGTTGTTTCCCCCCTACCCTCCTTCTCTACACCCTACATCTCCTTTCCCAAGGTGGCTTCCATCAACTCCCCCTCCCAGATGATGCCCTCTCTCCCTCCATTTATCCCTCCTATCAACTCTGATCCTCACTCCCCCTCCTTTCGTCTGTCCTTTTCCCAGGCTCCCTCTCCCCCCCTTCCATCCTCTTTCTTCCCCTCCTCTCTTTGCCCCTTTCTCTCCCCCGAGTCCTTTTACATTTCCCTCCTCTGCCTCCTCTCATTGCCTCTCGCGTCTGCCCTTCTCCCCCTTTATTAGTCCTCTCCCTCATTGGTTCCCCCCCTTTTTTCGTTTTTTTCCTTCCTCCCTCCTTGTTCTTCCCCCTCCTCCAGGTCCCCCCCCCCCCCCTGTCTGCCTTTGGCTCGGGAGTGTCATCTTTGTGCCGCCACTTTCGTGCAGTGTTCTACAGTGAGTGTTCTACATTGAGTGTTTTACAGTGAGTGTTCCGTGTTGTGTTTTTTGGGAAGTGTTGCGAACGGCCATCATACTGTCGCTGGGTGTGCCTTTTATCTCTTGCGAATGGAAACCAGACTGTCGCCGTGTTTTTTTTTTTTTTTAATTGTGTGTGTACTATGTTACTTGTCTGATTCCTGTGTCTTTTATTAACGTTGCCAACATCTTTTGCTTTCTGTTTTAAATTTCCGCATTTTTCCGCCATTTTACACTAGACGTCACCGTTTTATCGCCTGTTTTTCTTGTTTCTTTTCTTCTTCCATTTTCTAAAATAAAAGTCTGTAGGCTGTAGAGCAGCGTACTAAGCTGCTACCAGTCCGCCCCCTTCAGGGGGAATTGAAAATCAATAAAGGAAAAAAGAAAGGCCTGTTGTACAATAGTGAACAATAATTGCGCTATGCAGCGTGTTGGCTGCGACAACGTAAATAAAAAAAAAAAAAGTGATAAGATCCTATGGAACGAAATTGCTGAGGTCATCGGTCCCTAAGCTTACATACTACTTACTCTAACTTACGCTAAGGATGACACGCACACTCATTCTCGAAGGAGGATTCGAACCTCCAACTGTGCAGCAACGCGAGCCGTGCAAGGTGCCCTAGACCGCGCGGCTACCCAGCATGGCGCTCCCACACTGAGCCGCGTACTAATCTAACGTGAATAAACAGCCGGCTGTGAGCGCCAGGCGATGGCGCTGGGTGTGCCTGGTCTGTAGCATCATTTACGTAATGAAGGATAATTAAAAACAGTGGTATAAGGTTGTTGTTGTTGTTGTGGTCTTCAGTCCTGAGACTGGTTTGATGCAGCTCTCCATGCTACTCTATCCTGTGCAAGCTTCTTCATCTCCCAGTACCTACTGCAACCTACATCTTTCTGAATCTGCTTAGTGTATTCATCTCTTGGTCTCTCCCTACGACTTTTACCCTCCACGCTGCCCTCCAATACTAAATTGGTGATCCCTTGATGCCTCACAACATGTCCTACCAAACGATCCCTTCTTCTGGTCAAGTTGTGCCACATACTTCTCTTCTCCCCAATCCTATTTAATACTTCCTCATTAGTTACGTGATCTACCCATCTAATCTTCAGCATTCTTCTGTAGCACCACATTTCGAAAGCTTCTATTCTCTTCTTGTCCAAACTATTTACCGTCTATGTTTCGCTTCCATACATGGCTACACTCCATACAAATACTTTCAGAAATGACTTCCTGACACTTAAATCTATACTCGATGTTAACAAATTTCTCTTCTTCTGAAACGCTTTCCTTGCCATTGCCAGTCTACATTTTATATCCTCTCTACTTCGACCATCATCAGTTACTTTGCTCCCCAAATAGCAAAACTCCTTTACTACTTTAAGTGTCTCATTTCCTAATCTAATACCCTCAACATCACTCGACTTATTTCGACTACATTCCATTATCCTCGTTTTGCTTTTGTTGATGTTCATCTTATATCCTCCCTTCAAGACACTATCCATTCCGTTCAACTGCTCTTCCAAGTCCTTTGCTGTCTCTGACAGAATTACAATGTCATCAGCGAACCTCAACGTTTTTATTTCTTCTCCATGGATTTTAATACCTATTCCGAATTTTTCTTTTGTTTCCTTTACTGCTTGCTCAATATACAGATTGAATAGCATCGGGGAGAGGCTACAACCCTGTCTTACTCCCTTCCCAACCACTGCTTCTCTTTCATGCCCCTCGACTCTTATAACTGCCATCTGGTTTCTATACAAATTGTAAATAGCCTTTCGCTCCCTGTATTTTACCCCAGCCACCTTTAGAATTTGAAAGAGAGTATTCGAGTCAACATTGTCAAAAGCTTTCTCTAAGCCTACAAATGCTAGGAACGTAGGTTTGCCTTTCCTTAATCTTTCTTCTAAGATAAGTCGTAAGGTCAGTATTGCCTCACGTGTTCCAGTATTTCTACGGAATCCAAACTGATCTTCCCCGAGGTCGGCTTCTACTAGTTTTTCCATTCGTCTGTAAAGAATTCGTGTAAGTATTTTGCAGCTGTGGCTTATTAAACTGATTGTTCGGTAATTTTCACATCTTTCCACACCTGCTTTCTTTGGGATTGGAATTATTATATTCTTCTTGAAGTCTGAGGGTATTTCGCCTGTTTCATACATCTTGCTCCCCAGATGGTAGAGTTTTGTCAGGACTGGCTCTCCCAAGGCCGTCAGTAGTTCCAATGGAATGTTGTCTACTCCGGGGGCCTTGTTTCGACTCAGGTCTTTCAGTGCTCTGTCAAACTCTTCACGCAGTATCGTATCTCCCATTTCATCTTCATCTACATCCTCTTCCATTTCCATAATATTGTCCTCAAGTGCATCGCCCTTGTATAGACCCTCTATATACTCCTTCCACCTTTCTGCTTTCCCTTCTTTGCTTAGAACTGGGTTTCCATCTGAACTCTTGATGTTCATACAAGTGGTTCTCTTATCTCCAAAGGTCTCTTTAATTTTCCTGTAGGCAGTATCTATCTTACCCCTAGTGAGATAAGCCTCCACATCCTTACATTTGTCCTCTAGCCATGCCTGCTTAGCCATTTTGCACTTCCTGTCGATCTCATTTTTGAGACGTTTGTATTCCTTTTTGCCTGCTTCACTTACTGCATTTTTATATTTTCTCCTTTCATCAATTAAATTCAATATTTCTTCTGTTACCCAAGGATTTCTACTAGCCCTCTTCTTTTTACCTACTTGATCCTCTGCTGCCTTCACTACTTCATCCCTCAAAGCTACCCATTCTTCTTCTACTGTATTTCTTTCCCCCATTCCTGTCAATTGTTCCCTTATGCTCTCCCTGAAAGTCTCTACAACCTCTGGTTCTTTCAGTTTATCCAGGTCCCATCTCCTTAAATTCCCACCTTTTTGCAGTTTCTTCAGTTTTAATCTACAGGTCATAACCAATAAATTGTGGTCAGAGTCCACATCTTCCCCTGGAAATGTCTTACAATTTAAAACCTGGTTCCTAAATCTCTGTCTTACCATTATATAATCTATCTGATACCTTTTAGTATCTCCAGGGTTCTTCCATGTATACAACCTTCTATCATGATTCTTAAACCAAGTGTTAGCTATGATTAAGTTGTGCTCTGTGCAAAATTCTACCAGGCGGCTTCCTCTTTCATTTCTTAGCCCCAATCCATATTCACCTACTACGTTTCCTTCTCTCCCTTTTCCTACACTCGAATTCCAGTCACCCATGAGTATTAAATTTTCGTCTCCCTTCACTATCTGAATAATTTCTTTTATTTCATCATACATTTCTTCAATTTCTTCGTCATCTGCAGAGCTAGTTGGCATATAAACTTGTACTACTGTAGCAGGTGTGGGCTTCGTATCTATCTTGGCCACAATAATGCGTTGACTATGCTGTTTGTAGTAGCTTACCCGCATTCCTATTTTCCAATTCATTATTAAACCTACTCCTGCATTACCCCTATTTGACTTAGTGTTTATAACCCTGTAGTCACCTGACCAGAAGTCTTGTTCCTCCTGCCACCGAACTTCACTAATTCCCACTATATCTAACTTTAACCTTACCAGAAATACTCTGCTTAAATAAATTAATGGTTACTAAATAATGCCTTAGAAGTAGTTAAAAAAATGTGAAGCCGAAAATCAAAAGAGTAAGCGCTAGATCATAGTGGCGGGTGACAAACGACAATCCCACTGGTGGTTAGTTAGCCACGAAGCAACCGGCTATTCTTAATGACAAGTTGCTTATTGACACTCAAATCTTCTGAACTTTTCAGAAATGTTATTGTTTAAAATTCTTCTAACTAACGTTTTTCCTTTACTTGCCACATGAAGGATTTGTAAAGAGTCTATTGATGGTTCGGCTTGCCTGATAGTCCTTAGAGGCTCCGTAAGCGAAGAACTGTTTTTTACATACCCCTTCTACTAAGAAAGTGCTCACGAAAACGCGTTCTAGTCTCACGTCCCGTCTGTCCGGTGTAAGCACGAGGGCACTGCCTGCATGTCAGCTTGTAGATGCCAAAATTAGCAAAGTCATTTCTACTAGGTAGTTGGTTATAGATAGACTGATAATGAATCCGATTCGGGGTGGAATAACAGATTCTAACATCATACTTCTTAAGAACTGCATGCTTTTATGATACGTTACCCACACATGAGAAAGTGAAGTAACTACACTCAGACGGATTATGAAGTCGTCTTTCCAACTTTTGTTTTATTTCTTCTCCCTGAAATTTATTTTCATTTTCTAAATTCTCCTAGTAGCATTTACAGCTTTTTGTACCAAAAGAGTGAGTGCTGCAACCATTTCTTACTCCGTTCGCAGTTACTGATTCACTATGGTGCCATAGGAATCGTATACTATATGTCCATCCTGTATTTTATCCCTTTCACTATCTTAGATTCAAAGAATATATCCAGTCAACACCGTCACGAGCATCTTCTAAATTTTAAAATGCTGTTAATGTAGGTATGACTTTTTCAGTTTATCTTCTAGGACAGATCGTAGGGTCATTATCGGCTTGAGTGTTCCTCCATTTCTCCGGAACGTAGAATGATATTTCCCATGTCTACTTTTACCAGTCCATCCAGTCTTTTGTAAATAATATACTTGGAAGTGATGAAGCTGAGAAGTAAGCTGACCCAGTAAGGAAAAGAAAACTGTATATCGTTTGTTATGTTTTGAGACTACCATAGTACCTTATGTCGGCTGCATGAATGTACGTCGCTATACATTGTTTGGTTGAAGCGTAGAAGCAACTTTAGTGACAGTGGTCATACCTGATTGCATCCTGAAGATGAACTTGCCAAATATCTTATGTTTTATGAATAAATTCAATCTTAAGGGAACTGGACTGGGCTTTTTATTACACGCTAGGAAATTCATCATCACCATTTCCCTCTACTTCTAGTCATATTAGGCTGTTGCATGTTACGACTGCTGTGTAAACCCTTCCACCTCCAAATGCACTCGAAGTCGTTTGGATTGTGTTCAAGAACTTATAAGAATTAGCGGAAACGAATTAGAAGAAGCGGAAATATGCACTTTCGGAAAAAGTGTTTTAGAGACGACGTAATTACCAAGATCATTTCTTACTGGGAGGCTGAGTCGCAAGATATAAAGGACTACTGTATGCAGTTCAAGAATAAAAGTTTTCTACGAATGGTGCTTTGCAGCTCGCACGAATTTCAGGAACTTCATCACGACCAAAACATTTTTCAAAATTTTATAATCCTGGACCGGTATACAGCAGCATACTGTGAGAAATATTATGTGGTTCAGTACCAGGTAGTCAAGATAAAATTTTAAACATTAATCCTATGAAACCAAGGGCAGCTGTTTCTCATCATAAACTTCTTGGAACACTCGGTGAAATCAGTGAAATGATCATTTGTTGGCTCTTCCAAACACTGAGACGTAATTATTATCAGATCAATGTTTCGCCACTAGACTTCCGTCATTCGCCTTCTTGCGTTTCAAAAATGGCTCTGAGCACTATGGGACTTAACATCTGAGGTCATCAGTCCCCTAGAACTCAGAACTACTTAAACCTAACTAACCTGAGGACATCACACACATCCATGCCCGAGGCAGGATTCGAATCTGCGACCGTAGCAGTCGCGCCTTATTGCTTTTAAAGACAAAGTTGTTAAGACCGAGTTACGAACATTTAGTTCTGTACATTCTTTTAAATGTTCTTTGCTCATGGTGGGACCAATCCTGGAGACTCCAGAACGGAAATCTGAAGCAGGTGGGCAGCCAGTAGTCAAGCGGAATAGGACTCTTGCTTCTCTTCTTGGTCCATCAGTACTACTGAGTCGTCCATGAATTTTTTTCCAGTTCTTGCCCTCGTCTGAAATCTTACTGGGTCGTTTTAATTCTCTGTACGAAATGCCGAATCCAAATGCTGACTTTAATGCATTTTTTACCGTCCGTTTTTGGTCCAGGACGAAGTTCACTTTTGTCAAATATGCATTTATAAAACCAACATAGCATATCACCCAGAAATATGTTGCTAATAGTGCGATTCAATGAAAAATATGACGTTAACTTCTTCACACCTCCAAATGGCGCTTCTTCTATCAGCCATTACTTTCTCTGGTGATAACTGTATCTGTATGCTGTGCGTACATCACTGTATCACATTTTGCCAGAACGCATCTTCGAGTTCTCGCGAGAAACAGTTCGTTGGAGATTTGCCCTGTGTTTCGGATTCTAGACCGTTTTAACAGCGCACAGTTAATTACCAAACTCTTAGCGACGCTCGTATAATTATTTGCAACAGGTTTATATAAATCATGCTAGGATGAAATAAATTTCGAATCTGAGCTCTCTGCTGAAAATATTCATCGAGACGTAGCAAAACTCTGTGATACCCTGGTTAGGGGAGACCAGAAATTGCACTAACCTATGAGAAAACTGAAACACCACGGATAATACGGGCACTATCAAAGATTTTTAATAAAAATAAAATAACAAAGATCTATGTTTTCATATCAGGCCACCATGCAACTAACAGCTGGAGCACTATAACGAATGTTGCCGTGCATTGTATACCACGCACATTCTTCGAAGAAGGATTGTACATTCCACAACAAGGTGGCCAGACGTTTCCTTGCTGCAAAACAGAATGTGCAAGTAAAGAAACACGTGCGCAGCCGTGACTAGAGGGCAGCTGAAGCGATCCTCATTAGAAAACACTGTAACTATACCACGCTGCCAGACTAAGATATACACTCCTGGAAATGGAAAAAAGAACACATTGACACCGGTGTGTCAGACCCACCATACCTGCTCCGGACACTGCGAGAGGGCTGTACAAGCAATGATCACACGCACGGCACAGCGGACACACCAGGAACCGCGGTGTTGGCCGTCGAATGGCGCTAGCTGCGCAGCATTTGTGCACCGCCGCCGTCAGTGTCAGCCAGTTTGCCGTGGCATACGGAGCTCCATCGCAGTCTTTAACACTGGTAGCATGCCGCGACAGCGTGGACGTGAACCGTATGTGCAGTTGACGGACTTTGAGCGAGGGCGTATAGTTGGCATGCGGGAGGCCGGGTGGACGTACCGCCGAATTGCTCAACACGTGGGGCGTGAGGTCTCCACAGTACATCGATGTTGTCGCCAGTGGTCGGCGGAAGGTGCACGTGCCCGTCGACCTGGGACCGGAGCGCAGCGACGCACGTATGCACGCCAAGACCGTAGGATCCTACGCAGTGCCGTAGGGGACCGCACCGCCACTTCCCAGCAAATTAGAGACACTGTAGCTCCTGGGGTATCGGCGAGGACCATTCGCAACCGTCTCCATGAAGCTGGGCTACGGTCCCGCACACCGGTATGCCGTCTTCCGCTCACGCCCCAACATCGTGCAGCCCGCCTCCAGTGGTGTCGCGGCAGGCGTGAATGGAGGGATGAATGGAGACGTGTCGTCTTCAGCGATGAGAGTCGCTTCTGCCTTGGTGCCAATGATGGTCGTATGCGTGTTTGGCGCCGTGCAGGTGAGCGCCACAATCAGGACTGCATACGACCGAGGCACACAGGGCCAACACCCGGCATCATGGTGTGGGAAGCGATCTCCTACACTGGCCGTACACCACTGGTGATCGTCGAGGGGACACTGAATAGTGCACGGTACATCCAAACCGTCATCGAACCCATCGTTCTACCATTCCTAGACCGGCAAGGGAACTTGCTGTTCCAACAGGACAATGCACGTCCGCATGTATCCCGTGCCACCCAACGTGCTCTAGAAGGTGTAAGTCAACTACCCTGGCCAGCAAGATCTCCGGATCTGTCCCCCATTGAGCATGTTTGGGACTGGATGAAGCGTCGTCTCACGCGGTCTGCACGTCCAGCACGGACGCTGGTCCAACTGAGGTGCCAGGTGGAAATGGCATGGCAAGCCTTTCCACAGGACTACATCCAGCATCTCTACGATCGTCTCCATGGGAGAATAGCAGCCTATATTGCTGCGAAAGGTGGATATACACTGTACTAGTGCCGACATTGTGCATGCTCTGTAGCCTGTGTCTATGTGCCTGTGGTTCTGTCAGTGTGATCATGTGATGTATCTGACCCCAGGAATGTGTCAATAAAGTTTCTCCTTCCTGGGACAATGAATTCACGGTGTTCTTATTTCAATTTCCAGGAGTGTAGTTTATTCCTTCTTGCAGTCTGAGGAACTTGTGGGTTCTGGGCAATGGACGCTTACTCGGTCTACGTAGACAGGTGCACATTGAGTAAAGTATTCAAATCGTCGACCTAAGAGTATGTACGATCCCTGGCTGTCGTAATCTAAGTGAAATCTTCCCGCATCTCCCGGCCTTTCCCAAGATTGTCTGCTGCTACTAGCTGAAATTGATTGGTGATCCATTGTGGAGTCTTTCTCCTCTCTCATTCATAGTACTTAGCCAATATTCTCCCGTAAACCTTTCTTCCACTCCTTCCCCTGTACCGCTTTCCAGTCCCCTACGACAATTACATTTTCATTTCTCATTACGTACTGAATAATCCTTTCAACATCCTCATATACTCTCTCTGTCTCTTATCATGAGCTTGTGACGTGAACTATCGCTGTCTGTGTTGGTTTACTGTTGATTCTGACGAGAAAAAACCCTATCACTGAACTGTTCACAGTAGCTCACTCTCTAATCCCGTTATACCATTTTCTGCTACTTTTTATGTTTGAAACATCGGTCTTGCCCGATCACCGAAACGGGGCAAAGTCGGGTGTGGTTAGTACTTGGTTGGTGTCCAGCTGGTTACGCCGGGTGACATCGTCGCAGGGACACTTAAGTCACCAAATTGACGCCCAATCGAAAGATGTCTACCAGGCCGGTGAGTCACACGATGTTATTCGATCCACAAGTAACCGAAATGGTGTGTCATAGAAAGGCTACACTACGCCAGATACGAGCTCTGGGCCAATAATGCCATACTATTACCACTTCACGCCTTGATTTTTAATTTTGCAGTCACTCTACTTAGCAGTTCGGAAAAAGCTTTGTACCAAAGTTGCATGTGTACCCATTGACAAATAAAAGGAACTAAAAACTGCAGAATTGCATATTTCAGATACTGAATTGCAACAGCATTTGGCAGATTCCATTTGGAAGACTGGAGGAAGGCACTGCTGGTAATGATCAACTTGATGGACATGTGCACTGCAGACGTTAATTCTGCTAGACAGACTTCATTAATTAAAGTCCGAGGACGACCATCTGCTGTGATAATTAAGACTTCCGTTTCGTCGTCTTCATTAAAAGTCTTTTTGTGCGATTTTACGAGTTCGGCGAGTAATTATTCCACGAAAAATTCTGGCCAGACTCTCATTAGCAGTCAACAATGCTACACGGTGAACATAGAGGCACCGGATATACCAGCTATCAATTTCAGATTCATCTGCCTTTGGTACCTTCAGATCACATTGTCAAATGACGTGAAGAGTAATTACAGTATGACAATCCCATCGTGAAGCAATTAATACTACTGTTTCCCACTGCAGAAAACGAAATCATTAACATCCTGTCATTTGTTTTGGGTATATTTTCTTAGCCATTTTCCGATCCAAACATAGACTGCGTTCTGCCTCGGATGTAGATTAGTGCACCTGTATTTTCCCATCGGACCTAAAACTGATCTCATATTATTTTTTCTAGTAAATACTAATTCATATTCCTAGATATTCTCTAAAATACAACTCCTTTTGATTTCTAATTCAATACGCGGTAAGATAAAAAATATATATACAGGAGAGACGACATACATACGTCCTTAAATTCAAGCAAAATTCTAGTCATTGTGATCATGAACAAAATTAATTAAAATGTGTTATTCTGGTCTAGTAAAAGATCAAATTATTAGTGTAACCAGACATTAAACACTGTAACTTTTAGAAAACATAATATAAAGTCTGCTTTTTCATAGTCTGTCTACAAATTACACACATCAAAAAAAGGTTTGAATCTCCCCTGTTCCCAAAACTCCTGAAGATAGTCGTTCACTGTGGGTATTGTACCAAAGCCAAAGTCTCTGTGACTGTTTAGAGATGTCACTAAACACGCCCAAAGATGTTAACAATCATGCATGATCAGCGCTTGTTAGACGGAGGGGGTCCGACAGCCGATCAGTTCCAGTCATTCCACGAGGAACGAGATGCGCGGCTCGTGTTGTCTATAGTTCAACCATGCCTAGACTGTCAATACTGCGGTTCGATCACGTCCGCATGGGAAGTGTCCAGGCGTCTCGGAGTGAACCAAAACGATGTTGTTCGGACATGGAGGAGATACAGAGAGACAGGAACTGTCGAACACATGCCTCGCTCAGGCCGCCCAAAGGCTACTACTGCAGTGGGTGACCGCTACCTACGACTTATGGCTCGGAGGAATCCTGAAGCAGCGCCACCATGTTGAATAATGCTTTTCGTGCAGCCACAGGACGTCGTGTGACGACTCAAACTGTGCACAATAGGCCGCATGATGCGCAATTTGCTTCCCGATGTCCATGGCGAGGTTCATCCTTGCAACCACACCACGCAGCGCGGTACAGATGGACCCAACAACATGCCGAATGGACCGCTCGGGATTGGCATCACGTTCTCTTCACCGAAAACAATATGCAGGCCCAGGGAAATATACACACCTGTTAATGGAAAAGTTACTCTCGGAATCCGATGATTACAGCAACTTTCTCAGAATTGATAGAGAAAGTTTTAGTAACTTGTCTAGAGTTACTTCGCCATGACATCGACAAAGAAGACATTAGAAGGAAAAATTCTATTCTCTTCTACTTGGTACGCTAATGGCTTTGTATTAAAATAGTACTATGTGAGGACATATAGCCTACACCGTCCATGGAAGAACCGTAGATCTTGGAAATTTTTTTGCACTCCGCTTATGTGTTGTACGTAGAACATTGATTTCCTACTTAACATCTTAACCAGCGTAATATAGGGCTGGGAACGACGCAACACCTACACCATTTTGATAATTGCCAGTATTATTTCAGTTTTTATCATTGATCGTAGTTTCCATAATTGTGGATCCTGACGACAGTGATAGATGAATCGTAGTAAAACTCGTTTCTACTAATCATATGCAGTTAAACATCAAAACAAACCGCGTTAATCAGAATTTCTCTCAAACACAACAAAAACGCTCCCTGTTTCGACAAACACGTCAATGAGCACCGTACACGGCGAAATATTTGGCAAACATAGTAAAGTCTGACAAATTGCTTGACCGTGTACTGGGACGTTGAAGAAACGCTAAACGCGGAAGGATATGAACACATGTTACAGCATTATGTACTGTGTACTACAAAGGAGCAGTTCGGGCACGAAGACTGTGTCAGTACGACAAGCAGCTTGTCGTAAAACACCATCTGTGGGACAATGGTTTGTGTGCAGTAACATTCCTGAAATGGACTAGTGTGCACAGAGCCCCAACCTGAACCCAATGACACACCCTCAGGATGAGTTACAATGTCGAATTCTTCTCCGGTTTCGGCTATTGAGGAAGTATGGACTGCCTTTCCTCCACAGGCATTCACACACTTCACGGAAGTATCCGAATCAGAGGTCTAGCCGTTACAAAGGCGGAGGGCGTGCACAGCCCTTATTAACGCCCACTAATAGGTGTACGGACATTTTTGATCAGATACTGTACGATAATTCATTAGTAACTTACACACACACAAGTTTCAAAATGGTTCAAATGGCTCTGAGCACTAAGGGACTTAACATCTATGGTCATCAGTCCCCTAGAACTTAGAACTACTTAAACCTAACTAACCTAAGGACATCACACAACACCCAGTCATCACGAGACAGAGAAAATCCCTGACCCCGCCGGGAATCGAACCCGACACGTGTTTCACATTTGTTACCTATTTATCTACACTCCTGGAAATGGAAAAAAGAACACATTGACACCGGTGTGTCAGACCCACCATACTTGCTCCGGACACTGCGAGAGGGCTGTACAAGCAATGATCACACGCACGGCACAGCAGACACACCAGGAACCGCGGTGTTGGCCGTCGAATGGCGCTAGCTGCGCAGCATTTGTGCACCGCCGCCGTCAGTGTCAGCCAGTTTTCCGTGGCATACGGAGCTCCATCGCAGTCTTTAACACTGGTAGCATGCCGCGACAGCGTGGACGTGAACCGTATGTGCAGCTGACGGACTTTGAGCGAGGGCGTATAGTGGGCATGCGGGAGGCCGGGTGGACGTACCGCCGAATCGCTCAACACGTGGGGCGTGAGGTCTCCACAGTACATCGATGTTGTCGCCAGTGGTCGGCGGAAGGTGCACGTGCCCGTCGACCTGGGACCAGACCGCAGCGACGCACGGATGCACGCCAAGACCGTAGGATCCTACGCAGTGCCGTAGGGGACCGCACCGCCACTTCCCAGCAAATTAGGGACACTGTTGCTCCTGGGGTATCGGCGAGGACCATTCGCAACCGTCTCCATGAAGCTGGGCTACGGTCCCGCACACCGTTAGGCCGTCTTCCGCTCACGCCCCAACATCGTGCAGCCCGCCTCCAGTGGTGTCGCGACAGGCGTGAATGGAGGGACGAATGGAGACGTGTCGTCTTCAGCGATGAGAGTCGCTTCTGCCTTGGTGCCAATGATGGTCGTATGCGTGTTTGGCGCCGTGCAGGTGAGCGCCACAATCAGGACTGCATACGACCGAGGCACACAGGGCCAACACCCGGCATCATGGTGTGGGGAGCGATCTCCTACACTGGCCGTACACCACTGGTGATCGTCGAGGGGACACTGAATAGTGCACGGTACATCCAAACCGTCATCGAACCCATCGTTCTACCATTCCTAGACCGGCAAGGGAACTTGCTGTTCCAACAGGACAACGCACGTCCGCATGTATCCCGTGCCACCCAACGTGCTCTAGAAGGTGTAAGTCAACTACCCTGGCCAGCAAGATCTCCGGATCTGTCCCCCATTGAGCATGTTTGGGACTGGATGAAGCGTCGTCTCACGCGGTCTGCACGTCCAGCACGAACGCTGGTCCAACTGAGGCGCCAGGTGGAAATGGCATGGCAAGCCGTTCCACAGGACTACATCCAGCATCTCTACGATCGTCTCCATGGGAGAATAGCAGCCTGCATTGCTGCGAAAGGTGGGTATACACTGTACTAGTGCCGACATTGTGCATGCTCTGTTGCCTGTGTCTATGTGCCTGTGGTTCTGTCAGTGTGATCATGTGATGTATCTGACCCCAGGAATGTGTCAATAAAGTTTCCCCTTCCTGGGACAATGAATTCACGGTGTTCTTATTTCAATTTCCAGGAGTGTATATTCAGCATCAGTTGCGTTAATAACTGTGAAAGAAGCATTCCATACACTGATTAGCACCGCGCACCACGAGACTGAGTGTCACCTTCAACGATGCGGGCATGTGACGCGGTAAGGAGAGTACATAAGCGAAGTGGAGACGAATGAGGAATAAACGGCACACGTGAGGAAATCCACTGACGTAATCGAGAACGTGTCGGTCGGAGGCTTTCTGGATCTGTTAGTAAAAAAAAGTCAGCAAGCTGTGGCACATCTGACTACAGGGTACCAAGCCGATGCTGGCAAAAGGGTTTCGAAGAACACTGTTCGGAGCACTCGGTTAAACAATTGGCTTTCCAGCAGACGACTCCTTCGCATTGCTGTGTTAAACCAACTGCGCAGACAGATATCACTGTAGAGAGCAGGGATCTTCGAGATTGGTCCATGGATCTATATATAAAAAAAGCGTAGCAGCACAAAGATGTTATGCTAACTCGTGAAACTGATATCTCAGTTCTACAGATAGCTTTGCCTCGGAGACAGGCTCTTGAACAATATGTCAGCGTATGAGAGAGGACGTATAGTTGGGCTCAAAGAAGCCGGTTGGAGAAACCGTCAAATTGTTTAATATTTGAATAGGAGCGATGCCCCTATTCGACGATATTGGCAGGATTGGATGAGCCATGACCAAACACAGCGACGAGAAGGAAGCGGTCAGCCTTGAGAGATGACAGAACATGAGGACCGAGCAGTTGTCAGAGAGCCATTCAGAGCCCTGGATTCATCATCATCGATCCAATGTGCAACTGGTACCCACTGACTACAAGGACCATTAATAGAAGGCTCAAGGAAATGGGGCTGAGCTCATGGTGCACTTTTCTCTGACTACAATTGACGCTCTTTACACCAACGAACATGTTTGCAGTGGTGTCTGGCAAATTCTGCCTGGAATCATATTTATTGGAGTAGAGTCCCGCTTCGAAATGAGCCCCAATGACTAGTGAATACTTGTCTGGAGACACCCCAGACAGCGGTGGGATACCAACCTGACTGTCACCCTCCATACCTTCGACAACCAGCACTGAAGCTCTGTGAGCCATTTATTTTCATAACAGGACCACATTGATTGTCATCCGTGGCACCCACACAGCACAACGGTAGATGATGATATTCTAGGCCGCCTTTGTTGCCCTTCACGGCGAGCCATCCTGTGCTTACACTTCAGCAAGCTAAAGCCCGTCTACATACGTGGAGAGTTTCTACTGCTTGTCTTCCTGCTCACCAACCCTACCTTGGCCAGGAAAGTTTCCAGATCTCTCACCAGTTGATAACATTTGGAACACTACGGGCAGGGCCCTCCAACCAGCTTCGGATCCTTACGATCTAGAGCGCCAATTGGCAAAATTTGGCACTATATCTCTCAGGAGGACAGCCAAGAAGTGTATAAATCAACCAAGCCCAATAATTCCTTGCATAAGGGCCTGAGATGGATCAGTGCGTTATTGACTTGCTGAATATGTGAAGTTCTTTCTCTTGAATAAATCATCCAATTTTTTACAAACTGTAATCATTTATTAGTCCGCACATGTACATCACATCTACCGAATACCACTCCATTTGGATAAAGCCTACGTGGTTCAGCGTTTTTTTTCCGCCTTAGAACTTATGTCGCCTGGTCTGATAAATCACATTTCTTGTTACATCAGGTATATACGGATACACATCAACAAGGCGAATGGCTGCACGAAACGTGCACTGTGCAATGGACGCTATAGGACTTTACATCTGAGGTCATTAGTCCCCAGATGTTAAGTCTCATAGTGCTTAGAGCCATTTAAGCCTTGGAGGTAGTATTTTGCTATGTGGGACATTCACCTGGGTTTGCATGACACATGTGGTAGTGAGCTAAGGCATCATGATTGCTGTGGACTATGTGAATGTTAATGCGGCCAATCTTCTTCGCTCTATGCTTCATGTTTTCGCTGAAGACTGTGCCATCTTCCTGCCGGATAAATGCCTCTTTCGCAAGGCTAAAAAAGTGCAAAAGTGATCTCATATTTGGCTACCAAATTTTCCCGATCCGAAAGCAACGGAATACACCTGAAATGGAATCGGTTGGCAGCTCCACGTTCAGAAAGTGCCGGTCCAAAATTGAAGAGAACTTCGCGACTTGTGGGTAGACACCTGGTGTGAAACAGCTCAGGAAACCCACCAAGGCCGTGTGCTATCCACGCCACGCAGAATCACTGCGCTACAAAGTTAGGCCAACACGCTATTAAGCAGGTGGTCACTAGAGGTCAGAAATGAGCCCCTTATACGCCGTCTCTGTGTGCCCGTAGACTCGACCTGGGAGTATCCGGCACAGGACACTCGTTACCTTGGTCTCTTGTTGGATGCAAGTACGCCCGTTTCAAAAGGAGAGCGAGCACAGGAGTTCCTAGTATAACCGGAAACTCGCGGCAATCCCGCTACACACTAAACCGTTTTGAAATAAATTTCCACTATTAAATTGTACCTCACCATTCATCTATTTCGCATAACCTTGATTTCGGCTTTATAGCCATTCTAAATTGCGGTCTGAAATGTCACAAAGAGTCAGACCTGCCTAACTGATAGAAGCAACCATGGGCCACGGCGATTATTATTTACAATTATAACACCTGATCCTTTAGCAGTGTATATTGTTCTTTTGTATATGCATTTACGTAGATATAACTTTTTCGACGACTGCTGTAAATTTATTTTAATAGTTAATTTCTATTCAGAGAAAGTCTACCGATTACGTTGGCACATACGCCCTTTCGATACATCACCGAGTCTGTAACGACAGTTCTAGAAAACATGACACGAGTTTCTAAATGATGGTTAACTATTAAAATAAATTACAGGAATGAACGATAAACTCGGTATCGGACAATATCCGCAAGTTGCCATGGCCAAATGAATACAGATATTCCCGCTTTTTTTGTGGCAGGATTATAATACCGATGTTGCCGTGTGGCCAGTCTTCGTTTGACACAAAACTTACGTTATCTCAAGGAGGAGGTGGAATGTTTGCATAGGACGAAATTTGTATGTTCTTTGAAGTGTGAACTATAGCATGGAACTTATTCCAGATATCACTTCTCATCTAATGGAATACAGTTGCAGTTGTCTACTTCTCATCAGTTAATTTTCGTCTTACACTCTCCACTGTCTCACAAATCACAGCGTCGTTAAAGGCCTTATGGTCCCAGCAATCAGTCATTTCGCCTTGTCAGTGATACTTTACGGCACCAGCATCTTGTACTCATCTTCCACAACAACAATAATTCACGACTACCCTCTCACTCCGGCATGCTTGAGGAAGAGAGAAAGAGTAGACGGGTGCGAAGCGACCGAAGCACCACATTTCTCGGAGGGGTTGTACTCGTGAAGCTGCAGCAGGAGCCAGCCCATTATCTCTGAATGTAACCCCATCTTCTGGTGGAGTATGGGACTACGGCTGTTTAATGTTCAATAAAAACAATACCAATCGACGTTGTATAGGTTTATTTCCAGACTACCAGTTTCGACGTTACGCTACGTCATCTTCAGACCTAAACTGCTAAAATCCAGTAACCTTCTTTTTATAAATTTATAGCAAGAAAGTTACTGGATCGGAACAGTTTAGGCCTGAAGATGACGTAGTGTAACGTCGAAACTGCTTGCCTCGAAATAAACCTATACAACGGCGATTGGTATTATTTTTGTTGAACATCAACACTGTTCTCATGGCGAAGCCTTGAATTGTGAAGTATGCAGCTCGCAACATCTGCCTCCTACTAGCTCTCTTTCTGGTCTGCAGTGGTCGCAATAGCTTGGTCTCACACTGCACCTCTTCTTTTGCGAACCCGTATTACGTATTTTTTCTTTGTAGTATGTGTTCAATAATCTTGAGGATCTCCTCACAATGGATTTGTTAATATCTTTATATCTATTTATTTTCTGTCTTGGAGCTGACCAGCTGACGTCGCCCTCTTCAATTGAGTTAAGATCAGTAAGCTGCTGTTGTGGCTGAGTACAATGGAATTCTGTTGGTCGGAAATAAGTTCCTGATGTCATAACCTAAGATTTTTAATGGCAGAGCCAAACTGTTTCCTGAACAGATGAAACCATTAGCGGCAATCAGTATTCTCAAAGACTTGCAGTCGCCACTACACATGCAATTGATCAGAAACATTCTGTGAAATTTCAGGACTGCACCTGTATAATACTGAATTGTTGCCTTGATATCCCTGTTGACAAACAAGCAATCATCTTCTGGAAAATATTCATTAAGCTTGGAGGACTTTAACAAACACAGTAATTAAATTTCTTGAAACACATATTTTTCTCAACCTAAACAAATAGTTTCAATTCCGTATGGTTTCTCGACTTTCAAGTACAGTTGAATGGAATTATAATAAACATTCGACAGTGATATGTGATGAAAGTGTTCGGTCAACGTCAGTATTCTGGTGAGTGAAATTAGTTTATGTGCTATATAACCAAGCTCCTATTTTGACTCATACACATTGAAGTACAAAATGTGAAACGTTACCAGTATGTACAATGCCTACACTACTTCGACCCCAAAACTTCTCAGGCCCACTTCCTTAGATCAAGATCACAAAAGAGGCAGCAGGAATTTCCTCTGGTCATACACTGGCATTTGCCTCCACCAGAGATGCCACTTCTCTTACCTTCTACATGGGTTTGTTTTTGATCCCTGCGTTTGTGAGCATGCTTTAATTAGATTAATACTACTGTTTTACGTCTCACATCACTTAAATAACCTGAGCTTCTCTTCCTAGAATTTGGCTTTTAATTGGTTCAGATCCCCTATGCATCATACCCAATAAGAACCATACAATGCAATAAAAGTTAATTCCAGATCCTTTGGAACAGATTTTAAATGGAGTACAAAATAAACAAGGGTTGATAACTTCACACCGGTTCTCATCCGATCACCGAAATTAAGGGCAGTCGGGCTGGGCAAGCACTTGGGTAGGTGACCATCAGGTCTGCCGAGCGCTGACGGCAAGCGGGGTGCTCTCTACCTTTGTGAGACAAACTGAGGAGTTACTTGATTGAGAAGTAGCGGCTCCTGTCTCGGAAACTGACATACGGCCGGGAGAGCGGTGTGCTGACCACATGCCCCTAGATGTCCGCATCCAATGACGCCTATGTCCTGAGAAGGACACGGCCGCTGGTCGGTACCGTTGGGCCTTCATGGCCTGTTCTGGAGGAGAGAGATAAGTCTGCTGACATCAGTATTATTCTATGAAACTCGAGGTTTTCGCTTTGAATTATTTACGGTTTTAGTTCTGGAGTAATATTGTCTCAGCAGAGTACTAGCAGTTTTGTGTCAAAATGGACACATCCGATAAAACTAACATCTATGTCTCTTTCAGTACTTAGTCATGAATAAATATTATTGTCTGATTTCCACTTTTTTATGCATTGTACAGAAGGCCACGCAGTTAGCAGTATGGCGGAACATAGCATCCTTAACGTAGAGAAAGAAAGAACACAGAGCAAAGAGAGGTAAAGTGTAACTATACGTAAGTTATCTAAGAGGAAACACCATTGTCAGCGTCAGGAAGACTTGGGTATAGCTAAACTCTCACTTTGCCATCCATCCACGGTATTGTTCACTATTAGCCATATTCTAGTACTGAAAATAAAAATAAAAGCGTTTGAATGCTATTCTTGAATCGGTGGCATGGCATCGTCAAAGCAGGTAACTTTACGACGAGTAGGATATGTCTTCCTCTCTGGTATGTTGGTTGCCTGTTTTAGTTAAAGTGAAATAATATGTTTAGCGTATGAGTTAGTAACTACTGTACCCATACCGACTTTCTTTGTGTTTCTGCGATGACAGAGAGACGTAAATCGGAGCTGGCATCTTAAAAGGGCGAAGTAAGAAGGTGTACTGAAAAGAAGTACCTCAGAACTTTTTATCTGAAAACTCTTGACTCTTTATTCTTCAAGTCTACATATTTGCAGCCGTTTGCCGCTAGAGGGCTCCAAATCGTAGCGTGTAATGTGGCGGTGCGTATCGTAACTATGTCGGTACGTGAGGAACAGCGTACTGTAATCGAATTCCGAACAGTTCATCCGCACATGGCGCACCCTCTGCTTCAACGTGACACAGCCAGGTTACACACGACCGCTGCGGCATCTGCAACAGTCCGACGCCCTGATTTCACTGTCATCGATCGTCCTCCATACACTCCCAACCTGGCTACATCCGACTTTAATATGTTTCCTGAACTTAAAGAACAGCTCCGAGGACTTCATTTTGACAGTGATGCAGAGTGGTGGTTATGGCTCTGTCAACGAAGACAAACGTTCCATAGTGACGATATCAAGAAGCAGGTGTTTCGTTGGGAGAAATGTGTTCGTTACCAGGGTGACTATGTTGCGAAATAAATATGTCGACATGAAAAATAAAGATGAAGACTGTTAAATATTATTTTGTTTAATTTAGAAATCTTTAAGGGTTTTCACATAAAAAAAATCGGAGACATTACCTTTCAGTACGCCCTCGTAATTTTATTTTACAGTAATTTTGATATATTTCTTCCCAGTTTATAATTAGCAATTTTCATCATGATTATGAAAACCGTTACAGACTTCTTAATTAAATAGAACGCCATGAACACCCAAAAAAGGCCTGTAGCTTTCCATTGTCACACATTTCTTTTTCTCTGTCTTTTCGTCTCAGTCTTAAAGTGCTTTTCTAAATACCAGATTGTATTACATTTGAAACTTTCGTTGAACAGATGTTTTTTGTTAACCATTGAAACTTGATGACCAATACTAGCGCAACGTTTTCCTGCAGATTCAGTGCATTTAAATTTGCACTTTCTCCGGTGTTATGATTGTTGTGTGCCCTTCCTATGTACCTACAAGCCGACACTCAGCCTTGGTTCAACTAAGTACAAATTGACTGCTTACTTCATGTCTGTAAGTAGGGGGTAGTACTTTACTTCAGAGGCCATATCAAAAAGCAACTTCCTGCGGGTTACATCGTTATAGGAACAGGGATCAGTTAGGCATGGTGGTACGTGGTGATGATAGTCTTAGAATTGCGTAGGCTTCCGCGGCCAGAGTCAGTCGACATAAAAGTTTTCTGGGTTTGGTACCGCGTCATAATGTAAAAAAATTACTGCTGCTATAGAAAAGCCAACGTTTCGGCCCCGATTACAGCGGCCTTCTTCTGGGTCTATTAGACCCAGAAGAAGACCGCTGTAATCGGGGCCGAAACGTTGGCTTTTCTATAGCAGCAGTAGTTTTTTACATTATGACGCGGTACCAAACCCAGAAAACTTTTATGTCGATAGTCTTAGAAGTTAGATACTATGCTGTAAAAGATAGCCACTGTGCACAATATTTCAATGCAGCTTGAGTAGATTGAAAACAAAATGAAAAAGAATAGATGAACCGTATTACATTGAAAAGCTGATAGTATGGGAAGAAATATTCCTTAAAGTGATAAGCCGTCAGTACAATCAGTCCAGTTCAGCTAAAGAGGCATGTAACCTAACAGTGAAGGGGATAACTGTCTCCATTCCCAGACAAAGTGGGAAGGAATTTAAAACAGAAATAGGCAACAAAATAATGGATTTATGGATGAGGGTTACAGAAGGAAAGCTGTACAGATTGCAAGATTGCTAGGAAATGAAACCTTCACAAAATTAACATAATAAAGCAGAATAATAGAATCAAGTGTAGACACATGGAAAAACGAAATCTTTATTTAAGAAATTCAGGATGTGTATATTATTTTAGAAGAAGAGTTAATTTTAACCTTCATCTCAGGAGTGCTCTAAGACCCCAGCCTGGCCATCCGAAAACGGATAGCCATGGTTTCGAGTTCCGCTTTGCTCGTGGATTTTAAATGTGGTGTAACACTGTATGTCCTATAAATAACCACCAAAAACTTCATTACCGTGTATACACTCCTGGAAATGGAAAAAAGAACACATTGACACCGGTGTGTCAGACCCACTGTACTTGCTCCGGACACTACGAGAGAGCTGTACAAGCAATGATCACACGCACGGCACAGCGGACACACCAGGACCCGCGGTGTTGGCCGTCGAATGGCGCTAGCTGCGCAGCATTTGTGCACCGCCGCCGTCAGTGTCAGCCAGTTTGCCGTGGCATACGGAGCTCCATCGCAGTCTTTAATACTGGTAGCATGCCGCGACAGCGTGGACGTGAACCGTATGTGCAGTTGACGGACTTTGAGCTAGGGCGTATAGTGGGCATGCGGGAGGCCGGGTGGACGTACCGCTGAATTGCTCAACACGTGGGGCGTGAGGTCTCCACAGTACATCGATGTTGTCGCCAGTGGTCGGCGGAAGGTGCACGTGCCCGTCGACCTGGGACCGGACCGCAGCGACGCACGGATGCACGCCAAGACCGTAGGATCCTACGCAGTGCCGTAGGGGACCGCACCGCCACTTCCCAGCAAATTAGGGACACTGTTGCTCCTGGGGTATCGGCGAGGACCATTCGCAACCGTCTCCATGAAGCTGGGCTACGGTCCCGCACACCGTTAGGCCGTCTTCCGCTCACGCCCCAACATCGTGCAGCCCGCCTCCAGTGGTGTCGCAACAGGCGTGAATGGAGGGACGAATGGAGACGTGTCGTCTTCAGCGATGTGAGTCGCTTCTGCCTTGGTGCCAATGATGGTCGTATGCGTGTTTGGCGCCGTGCAGGTGAGCGCCACAATCAGGACTGCATACGACCGAGGCACACAGGGCCAACACCCGGCATCATGGTGTGGGGAGCGATCTCCTACACTGGCCGTACACCACTGGTGATCGTCGAGGGGACACTGAATAGTGCACGGTACATCCAAACCGTCATCGAACCCATCGTTCTACCATTCCTAGACCGGCAAGGGAACTTGCTGTTCCAACAGGACAATGCACGTCCGCATGTATCCCGTGCCACCCAACGTGCTCTAGAGGGTGTAAGTCAACTACCCTGGCCAGCAAGATCTCCGGATCTGTCCCCCATTGAGCATGTTTGGGACTGGATGAAGCGTCGTCTCACGCGGTCTGCACGTCCAGCACGAATGCTGGTCCAACTGAGGCGCCAGGTGGAAATGGCATGGCAAGCCGTTCCACAGGACTACATCCAGCATCTCTACGATCGTCTCCGTGGGAGAATAGCAGCCTGCATTGCTGCGAAAGGTGGATATACACTGTACTAGTGCCGACATTGTGCATGCTCTGTTGCCTGTGTCTATGTGCCTGTGGTTCTGTCAGTGTGATCATGTGATGTATCTGACCCCAGTAATGTGTCAATAAAGTTTCCCCTTCCTGGGACAATGAATTCACGGTGTTCTTATTTCAATTTCCAGGAGTGTATTAAAGAACACATTAATCTGGAATATATGTTATTTCATTTTAATACACTTCAATTTTATTTATAGAATACGATGAATTCTAACTGTATTTGAGCAAATTGATTCAGTTTCGGGTATTTTAGCTTTTAAAATAAAAATAAATCCTCATAAATGACATTAAAGCCAGAAAAACCTGTCGTGACAGAAGAAGCGAGAGAGAGGACTGTGGGGAAAGATGCTTCGTCTATTGACTCTGTGTTCTGAAAAGAGTGACGTATTTTTTCGGTAACAGGGTGTCATTTGAATGATTCCTGTCTTCAAAATTTTATCTTTAAAACTGCTAAAACTGCACAGAGATAAGAACGACACTATCTAACATGGTCGTTAGAAACAAGCGCAGTTGAGACGCGTAACAAGATTTCCTACAGTCCGCTGGAGAAAGTAATGTCGATAAAATGTCACAAGTGTCACACGATCACTCAGTCCGTTTCAAATAATTTAAAAACTACTAAAATGAATGGAAAGCTATGGTTAATCTGTCTCCAGAAACATTACAGAATAAGAAAGAACTGACTGAAGAACGTTATGGTATTTGTACATTTAAAGAAATTGTCAAAAACTGAAAATTTAAATACATAATGTTAACTGAATCTTCCGTCAGTTTTTGGTAGAACAACATTATTATAAATTATAAGCACTAGATTGCTTTTGTCCTACAGCATTACTTTTATTGTGTTAACCGGTTTTCGGCTTACAAGGCCATCTTCACACATTCTGAAGAAAACAGGTTAACACAATGAATACGTAAGTCGACGCGGATTTTCAGGCTACAAAATGAAGTCATAGAAAACCTAGTGGTGTACTTCAAAAGAGCAAGAAATGGATAGGAAATGTTGTAGTAGTGGCTAGTCGTTATAATGCTGTAGGTTATTACAGTTCTTATAACATTTCTGCGGATTACTTAAAGAAAGTGAAAGATAGTTTCAGAAAAGGAACTAAATACAAATGAACCTAATACAGACACTAAGGTCCACAGACGTAAACGCGTTTGTAAAAATCTTTGGAGCACTTTTCGTAGCTTTAAAACAGTGTAGTCAGCATATTCGCCTTAGTAGCAACGATGTTAAAAAAAATTGTGAACGATAGTTAGCTCTTTTACAATGTTCTATTTGAATGCACGGTGGTACAACTGTGTCTATAACTAGACACGCTTGTTCCTGTACATTGACGGCATGTGTACCAGCTGGTTATTACTTAGTGATACGTTATTAGAGCCTCCAAATTATTCACGCTTAAAATTCCTCACACTGTAACGGTCACTGTCTTCATTGTCAACTGTTTTTATGTTGATTATTTCCGCGGCTACAGCCCATCGTAAATTCTTGTGAGCACCACCCAATTACTGGGCGCCTAGCAGAGGTGACAGCGGTTCTTGTTAGCTTACACTGTCCTTGAGCAGCCCCAAGTGCAGTCAGCTATTCCGAAGCCAGTACAGTTAAAAAGCTGTGCCTTGGAAGTATAACAAGTGACCTGCTGTACGATTAAGTTAGTTGCCCCTTCCGAATGCTTTATGTAATGACCTCGGTAAAGGAATGGTATATACGTAACGACCACACCTAAAGTATGCCTTTGAGTCGCTTCGGTTAATGCAACAGCAGTCATGTATTCAATTATTATTTTGTATTTATTTATGTTCTGCAATGATTCACGGGGAATTTATGTTGTATCACGATACAATTTTTCATTTTCAATCCATTTATGGTGAGCAACAACTGGAAATGTTCTCGAGACATTTGACAGCATATTCAGGATCAACACTAGTGTGTAGAGTTGATGTCTTTATGCGTGTTTAGTCCACTTAAAACCGTATCATTACACAAAATGTTTTATATTTAAATGTATATACAACCTAGATGTTTGCAGTTGAGATTTTTTTGGAGTGTATTTCTGTTTTCTTGTGATTATGTATATGAGACGTGAAGAGTTAGAGACTTAGTTAAAATTACATAAAATGTTAGATGATAGAACGGAACAACACCCATTACGAGAAGCATGGTCAAGTTTTTTGTATGGTACGATATGATGAAATACAAATAATGTAGGGCACATGAACTCTCGTTTATATTGATCTTGAAAGATGTCAGTCATTTTTATTTCTGTGCAATAGCCCAAAATTGGTAAAGTAACCACAATTAGTTCTCTAATACAGGACGGTGTTACCGCAAACAGCCAAATTATATTCACGTCAGTCTATGGTCGGTTCTATTGAGATTACTGAACAGTTTTCTGATGAAAGTTTTTCCGCTGTCCGCGAAGAGCAATGATCTTCTTTTATAAAAGCAGTGGCAAGAGCGGAACTTAATGGAATGTGCCTTTCATGCTATATCCAGTTGTGCTCAATATTATTTTTATTGTCTTTTCCTTAGGTATACCGGTACTCATACGTGGTTATATCTTTGAAATTTTTAGTGTTTTATACTTAGGTGAAACTTACATCCGTCCACATTTTTCCGCCTTGTGTATACCGACTATATTTCAAATCATCAAGAACAGCATTGGCATGAAACTAAAAAGAACGGAACCAATCACGCAACCGTGCTGACATTTTCATATAAATGACACGTTACTTCAGTAACTTACTGTCCATTAGGATGCCTTCACACCTCTGTGTTCCCGTTTCATGACGGTAATGAAGTGCCCTTTTTATGCAGCCAAGGATAAGCGCACAATAATGGCTTAAAACGCCGAAAGTACATCTGGAACGGGGAATTCTAACTAAATACAAACTAAATGGAAACATGAAGCCTCAGTTTATTAGATTACGATTCCTGAATTCCACGCAGATTCATGTGCGGTTGTTTCGCGTCGTTTTTTGTCTGAAGACAAAAATAAGAGCTATTTGAGTACGACGCTAATTTGCGAAGCACAAATGAAGTAAATACGCTTTTCGATGTCCCTGCCCTCCTTACTGTCTTTACATGAATCTGTTAATAACAGTTGACTTCATTTACAGCAAAAAAAGCCGAAAGTCGTCGGTTATTGCTCTTAATGGGACATGACGTTAGTAATATCTGCTCTAAATTTAAAATTACTTTTGTGTGAGGTTTGTATTTATACTATTACTCTTACGCTATATCTATCCAATGACATATGCGGTTGGATAGAAAGTTGTCTAACAGACTGGGAGCAGTATGTCGTCCTGAATGGGGTGACTTCAACAGAAACAAGAGTAACTTCAGGTGTGCCCCAGGGCAGCGTAATAGGTCCTCTGCTTTTTACGATTTACATAAACGCTCTGGTTGATGGTATTGACAGCGGCCTTAAACTGTTTGCCGATGATGCTGTAGTCTACAGGAAAGTAGTATCACACGAAAGTTGTGAAGAGATCAATGAGGATTTGCAGAAAATAAATGCGTGGTGTAATGACTGGCAGTTATTTCTCAATATTAGTAAGTGTAATCTACTGCGTATAACAAGGCGAAAATCCCCATTAATGTATGAGTACAAAATAAATGATCAGTCTTGGGAAGCGGTAACATCAGTCAAGTATCTGGGTGTGACTATTCGAAATGATCTCAGATGGAGTGATCAGATTACACAAGTAACGGGTAAGGCGAACTCTAGATTGCGGTTTATTGGTAGAATCCTGAAGTGATGCAGTCCTTCAACAAAGGAAATAGCTTACAATACGTTAGTTCGTCCAGTCTTGGAGTATTGTTCGTCTCTATGGGACCCTTCAGTTGGGTCTGATTCAAGAGACTGAGAAGATCCAAAGAACAGCGGCAAGATTCGTGAATGGTACATTTAGCCATCGCGAGAGCGTTACAAATATCATAGAAAGTTTGAAGTGGGACACACTTGCAGATAGACGAAGCGCTAATCAGAAGGGGCTGCTCTCTAAATTCCGAAATCCAATCTTCACCGAGGATATAGAGCATATACTACTACCACCAACTTTCAATTCGCGTAATGATAATCATTCAAAGATAAGGGAAGTAAGAGCTCGTACTGAGGCGTTCAGTCATTTTTCCCTCGCGCGATCCGCGAGTGGAACAGGGGGCAAAAATGACTTTGGCGCGAATTGTGCCCTCCGCCACACACCGCTTGGTGGCTAGCGGAGTATATACGTAGATGTAGATGTAGATGCTACTTGCGTGATTCACTTCATTCATAGGGAATGATCACATTGTCTTAGCGATCGAGCTTTTTCAAAATTAAAACGGTTTGAAGGTACTGCATTGGGTCACCTTTGTAGCCTGTAACACGACCAGTTTTTCAGCATTTACAACAACGGTAATTAAGAAAGGTAGTCTGTTGGCTCCACTATGTCGACGACACATACGCTACATGGCCACAAGACAATGAAAACCGACATAGATTCCCCTGGTTCTGAAATTACAATTTCATTATCAGTTTCACACTGGAGATATGTAGAGAGGGCTGTTACATGTCCCTAGACATTTTTTGGTAGATCTGACAATACTCTGGATCACAGAGCAAATAGGGAACTACCACCTCAAAAAAGGCATTTAGACGCTTCTTCACATCACCAGCTAATCCGAAGTAAGCAATTCTCTAGACATTCTCTTCGCGTTCCTTCCGCATCAGTGTCAATACCAGCTTGTAACTGGAAAAGAACTTTAAATGAATCATTGATGATCAACGGTACGATACATTTTCTTTAGAAAAAAACTTTGAAACCACATAATATAAAAAACGCAAACAACATGAACAAGGGACCATCTCAACCCTCTTTACGGCTACCGTTAGTTTCTAGAATAAAAATCCGTAAAGTAGTACTAAGTGCAGTATTTTTTTCCAAACTACAACGAACGCACCTGATCACTTCTGCGCTGCAGGGGCTTATGAATTGAAGTGTGTCTGTGGCAAGTGTATAAAGACAAAACTGGAAGGAAATAAAACGGTGGATTACGTATTATACACGCTGGTGTAACAGTCTGCAATATTTATTGTTTGTTACACGAATCGATTTTCGGCTGTTATGCCAGCATCATGTACAGACACAAGTACATGGTGAAGTGAAACTCCGTTTTATCAAAGATATTAAACTAGTGCATGAACAGAGTATCTCCGTTTCATTAGTTAGAAACGTCAGTAATAGGAATAAAAGAAGAGAGCTTATTTCAGTGCAAATGCGATTTAAGATTATTTAACTGAGATAAACTATGTGGCACATAAACTAAAGAACTCGAGACAAATTACAAAGGTTCTACATAGAAGAACATAATTGAACAATAAGCTATGGTGGATATTTCAAAGATGTGGCTGAACAAAATGCTGTTATCTTTAATAGATCATAACTTACAAACAGATGAGATATAATAGTGATATTAAGCAGGTGAATGATGCAGCTGTGATGACACGAAGCAAAAACTTTTTAACACAACAAGAGAAACTATTAATTTTTCTGTTGTTCATTAGTTTCTGTGTCACATATTTCATGTTAGTTACATAATCTTACATCGCATTTACACTGAAATAACCTAGCTTGTTTTATTCCTATTTTAACGTCAACGTTTTGATCTGTGGAAATTGAGATACTCTGTACGTGCACTAATTTAAAATCTTTGATCCAACAAAATTTCGCTGTACCACATACTTATCTTTCTACATGATGAAGGTGTGAAGGCCGAAAACCGATTCGTGGAACAAATAATAAACATTGTAGAAGATTACACCAGTGTTGTGTGTGTTTAAATCGTGATTTACAAAATATTCTGCAAAGAGCAGACGGAACAGTCAGTCAATGCAAAACAGTGGATCAAAGAGCACGAAAGCCGCACGCGCATAGAACAAAGTGTCCGGTCTGCAGCAATGGAGATTCCAGAGGAAAGTAAATAGAAGGGAAGCATAGTTTTCATCCACCTTGGACATCATAGTACACTTGACGTACGGTACTCTTCAACGAGGTGATCTAAAAGTCTATTAAGGAAATAGGAGTTTCAAGAGGAATAAAGCATGGTCTAACAAACCAGAAATGGCAACTGAAACGAGTGTCTGCGGACTTATGCACTATATTTGCAGAACAACAAGAAAGAATTTCATATTCGGTATTGTCATACTCCACCAAACAGAGACGACTACTTACTTTGTTGGTGAGTTAGGGGACTTTTTTCATTTTTTTTCATGGCAGGACGGCATTGTTCTTATCTGCTTTGGAAAATAGCTTTCGATTTAATATCGTTTTGACGGTACCGAAATCGAACTTAAGGACACACCACTAACATTCGAAACCTCGCATCTTGATTAAACAACTTTGCTTACGGCGACAGCAACCACTGCGCACATTACAATAAACATCGATTTACTCACTATCTAGTGCTTTTTTTAAAAGCAAGCCGACAGCTCCTTGAACTCCTTTTCTTGGACAGTGGGCCAATGTACAGTTGTGCGTGACAAGCTTTTTATTCAAGCTGATGTAATACTTAGCAGTTACACTTCAAGCAATAGCAGTTGCGGATCTCGTTGTTTCGTGCACTGTAGTAACAGCTAAATATCCGGCGTCAGAAAATAGAAATTTGTGTTAAGTTCTATAGGATCAAACTGCTCAGGTCATCGGTCCCTAGGCTTACACACTACTTACACTAACTTACACTAAGGACAACACACACACCCATGCCGAAAAGATGACGCGAACCTCCGACGGGTGGAGCTGCGCGAACCGTGGCAAGACGTCCCAGACCGCACGGCTACCCCGCCAGCCCGGCGTCAGGAGTTTACAAGAAGCAGCATTACCAAATGTGCCGTTCATTCTCCTCGACGAAAGAGGTATGAGATTGCTCACATTACTAAAGAACTGTTTCGTCGTGGGCGACATGTTCTGATCTAGGCCCGCGAGTAATATGAGGCTGCGATGCCGCTAGCGCTAGTTGATTTAGTCCTGATATTGTAAAAACTCCTCTGGGCACTGTGCTCATGTGACTTCTGAGAGCGCTATATTTGATTAGGAAATGATGAAATAAGATCCGTTTTTAATGCTATTATTAGTATCGTCCGTAAATATGTCGTAAGACAATTACATTTGGTGTTTTACGATAAGAATTTGGTTTGCCTTGGCCAAATGAATATCATGGCTTATGGCGCAAGTAACTGGTTTAAATCAAATATTCAGTTAACTCTCCTGGAGTGACATGACAGATTCATGGTTGACCAAAGAGTTGTCTCCTGTGATTAGTGTGAGTGCAGTCGGAAGAGTTTATTATAAGCAGAAGTACATAGGAGTTTGAGTCCGTTGAGGTGACTGTAGGCGCCATTGACCACCCTTGCGATTCATAAGGGATGGCTAGCAGTATCATGTTGCTCCAGCTTATAAGTTTTGAAGATATGAAAGCGATATTAGGGTTTCAAATATCGGTGACATCGAGATCATTAGAAACGCAGCAGGCTCGGCCTTTTTCAAGGATACGGAAGGATATCAACCATCACCTTTCAAAGAAACTTTCCCGGCATTTGGTTAGATGGAAATTTTGCATTGTCTGATAGTCTGTCACTCTTATACAGCTAGTGCAGTTGATAAAATAGGCCCAAACCCTTGTCGACCACGCTGGTCATTTGCTACTTTCAAAACAGTCTCTCGTCTATAGTATGTTCGAGACGTTTTACTGAAACACGCCATACCACGTCCGTGCCACCAATTGAGGGCTTGTTATTTGTGTACCTGAGAGTCGTAGGTAACATAGTTCCTTGGCGTCTCCTTGCACTCAGAGAACCATAGTGCGATTTTGTCCAGGTGTCTGTGGAGATGCTTAACAATATAGTTTAGAGTGCGGCAGTGTTTGAATTGCGCCATCTCAGGGCGATTTTCCCTTCCGTTTCCTTGGGTGTGTCGTTTGTGAAGATACCGTACGGAACTAGTTCCGGAACCGTACCCTACGGAATCCCAGCAGCAAGCAATTTTTTGCGGACGATGTATCGCCTCTCTTCCAGAAACTAGTCAGTTATCTTGAGCCCATATCCATGAAAAACTGTGGAATTTAATATCAAACCACCATGCCAGACGCTGTCAAGATAATTTTCTGTATCCAGGGAACAAATATAGTACTTTCCCGATTCGTTGCATGAGAAGGTAACGACTGATTATGCAATGCCGAATCCGAACTGTTCTAAGAGGCGGATGTTGCGAATTGTAAGGAATTTCTGGAACGCTGTAGGACAATACTCTCCACAATTTTACCCAGTATCTCAAGAAGCTTCCAAGATTGAGAAGATATTTCAGGGGTCTGGAAAAAGTATGACATTCTTCTATGACGAGGGGGAACAGGAGATAAAGGAAGAAGCAAGATTGCGTTCTCAGCATTGGTAGCAGCAGTACCTGAGTTAATTGGGCCGATATTTACAGCGTTTGGTACTACCAGAAGGGGACGCGGAATCTTACGGAGAATACGACTAAACGTGGCTCTATGTCATGAAGTTGGTGGGTCGTCACACTGAACATTTTCACTGAAGTAGTGAAGCCACAGGTTCGGTTTATAGTATTTGATTATACTCTTCTGTTTTGGCAATGAGAGTTTTCCAAACGACAGTTTTCTGTTGTTTCATTTCGTCTGTCAAGTGCGAAGAAAAATTTTTTCACTTTCTCCGTTACAGGTTCCTCATTGCAAACTGTTCCGAATTTCATGCTCTAAAACCTCCAAAATTTTTAAAATGTCGTTCTGTAACACCCTGTGTACACTGACTCACGCAGCTTACTTGTCAGGGACTTTTAATATTTTGTGCCATGACACGTCATTGCAATCATAAGGATTTTAATTGCGTGCTTTTTAATGTTCCGTTTCCTGGAAACTGTATTCCATATTATCCGTAATAAAGTAAATCATGATTTTAAAATTAAGAATACCTAATAATTTAATCAGTAGGGACGGAAGGTTTATTTTAAGCAACACATCTGATCCGGCGCTCTATTTGCTTAAATTCCATGGTAAACCACGTCAGTCTGGTACGAGAAACGCCCCAAGGGTGGATATCGAGAGAACAGGTGTTCTCTGTCCTGGCAAACATTCGTTGATAAAAAAGTTCACACTTGACAGTTGGGGTTGACATCAGAAAATATGCAACAACTAAAGAACACAGCAAGGGAAGCTTCCATAATAGTCATAAATAGTATCATAAGCTCGGATGATGGATGGTGATGATGATGTTTGGTTTGTGGGGCACTCAACCGCACGATCATCAGCGCCAGTACGAAGTCCCAATTTTTACTGTCCAATTTTTTTTCACAGTCCAATCGTGTCACTGTCACGAATGATGATGGTGATGATATAATAAGGACAACACAAGCGCCCAATCGCCGGGCTGAGAATATCCCTAATTCGGCCCGGAATCGAACCCGGGACCCTGTGATCCAACGGTAGCAACGCTACCCACTAGACCACGAGTGGCGGAAGATGATGGATGGTGGATATCAGTTCTACTCCGAGAAAGCTTGAAATATCGCTAATTATGTAGCGTGTTATTAAACTTTTCAGGCTCAGGTCGTCCAAATTACACCATAATTAATTTCGACTTTACTACCACTATCAAATAGGTATAAGACTAAACCTATTCTGACACCGTTTGATTAACCTAGTGCCGATATATATATAATAAGAAATATAGAAAAAAATGGTTCAAATGGCTCTGAGCACTATGGGACTCAACTGCTGTGGTCGTAAGTCCCCTAGAACTTAGAACTACTTAAACCTAACTAACCTAAGGACAGCACACAACACCCAGCCATCACGAGGCAGAGAAAATCCCTGACCCCGCCGGGAATCGAACCCGGGAACCCGGGCGTGGGAAGCGAGAACGCTACCGTACGACCACGAGATGCGGGCAGAAATATTGAAAGTTGGTCGCTGAGTTTCTCAAAAGTCGAATGCTCGGTCTGTGTAATGTTCACTATTTTGTAAATAAACATTTTTCTTTACAATAAATGATAGTTCTCTGCCTTCCTTGAAAATTTTCAGTCCCTACCTAAAGTAAATAATAAAATTGAGGAAACAAACGGTTTAGTTCCTGTGTGATTAATTGGATCCTCATTTCGGGCAGACAGACCCTACGCCGCACGCCTGCGGCTATTTCTCCCAGAGAAATGTCGGAGTGAGACCCGACCTTTAGTACGCTGCGCCAGACGCGAACGCACATAACCATGAAGAATAGGTGGAGTGAATTGCCAGAACGCGGTGCGTATGCCGAATGGAGAACAATTCCTGTCTTCTCCACACGTGAGGATGAAATATGCAGCTCTCGGGAGCTTGAGAGCTTCTCTGAGAAACGCTATAACAGAACCGTGGTGCTCGTGACATATGAAAGGGAATATTCGAGAAGCTGAGAACACTCTTCGTGGCCTTTGGCTTAATAAAACAGACATGTTGCGACTGCTGTTTTATAAATTATGCGCTGGAAGTTATGCGCTGTTGGACTGCCACTGGACGGTACACGCAATGTTCGGCGATTCCACGTGCAGAAATTACGTACAGAGTCCGAAGACTAGCCTCGTCCTGACGAAGAATAGTAACGGGCAGTGCTAACGAAACTATGTTGCAAGGCTCTATAGAGTGCTATTTATTATGATTCTTCGTTAACTTACAAAAGAAAACTGGAATAATATTGCTGTGGCTGGAGCTTGTGTGGTACGCGCTTCTGCCACTACGTGTGTTATAGCGCAATTGATTCCCAATTCAGTGCCGCCTGTGTTGTCGACATAGCTTGTTGTATTCACCTGCAGTGATTGTTTTTGCGTCCCGGATCTACGATATTTCCGAACCGGGGCGAAAACTTCATAGTGGAAACCCTCTTCCCCCACGAGCGTTTGAGATGGGACGTCAAAATTAAAAAAAAAAAAAACAATATCAATTTCTCAAAAATGTAGCGCACTCCTTGGTGAAGAGTTTGAAATATAAAACACACACGTTCGAGGAATTGTAAGACGTGTTATTAGGTCTTAAGTGTGCCAAGTGCAGTAGCACGCCTCTTCACACAGCATTCTTCTATCGCAAGTCACTATTTTTTTCTAATTGTAATTAGACTGTTTAGGTTTTTATGTTGGTAGCGCTACGTAGTGCTCTGCATGAAAATCGCTGACTGCGCTGTGTGCAGTCTGTGGCTCTTCGGACTCATTGTTCAAATATTCGCTTGTGTAGTGTTGGGCAGTTGGATGTGAACAGCCAGTAGCGTTGGGCAGTTGGAGGTGAGCCGCCAACAGAGGTGAATGTGGGGAGAGAGATGCCAGAGTTTCGAGAACGGACGATCTGGACTGGTGTCCGTCAGGAAAAGGAAATTTGTAAGACTGGGTGTCACGAACTGGTATATATACAGGGTGATCAAAAAGTCATTATACATTTGAAAACTTAATAAACCACGGAATAATGTAGATAGAGAGGTAAAAATTGACACACATGCTTGGAATGACATGGGGTTTTATTAGAACAAAAAAAAACTAAGTTCACAAAATGTCCGGCAGATGGCGCTGGACAGCAAAACTGCTACCGTGACGGGTGAGAGGTACGCCGATACGTTACAGAATCGCATCACCCCCAGCCTGGCTAATAAACACCTGCTGGAACGTACGATGTTTATGCAGGATGGCGCTCCACCCCATATTGCTAGACGCGTGAAAGATCTCTTGTGTGCGTCGTTTGGTGACGATCGTGTGCCCAGCCGCCACTTTCGTCATGCTTGGCCTCCCAGATCCCCAGACCTCAGTCCGAGCGATTATTGGCTTTGGGGTTACCTGAAGTCGCAGGTGCATCGTGATCGACCGACATCTCTAGGGATGCTGAAAGACAACATCCGACGCCAATGCCTCACCATAACTCCGGACATGCTTTACAGTGTTGTTCACAACGTTATTCCTCGACTACAACTATTGTAGAGGAATGATGGTGGACATATTGAGCATTTCCTGTAACGAACATCATCTTTGCTTTGTCTTACTTTGTTACGCTGATTATTGCTATTCTGATCAGATGAAGCGCCATCTGTCGGACATTTTTTGAACGTTTGTATTTTTTGGTTCTAATAAAACCCCATGTCATTCCAAGTATGTGTGTCAATTTGTACCTCTCTATCTACATTATTCCGTGATTTATTCGGTTTTCAAATTTATACTGACTTTTTGATCACCCAGTATATTACGACTTTTGTACGCTATTAAGGTTAATGCATTGTTTGTTCTGTATCAAAATCTTTCATTTGCTAACTATGTGTATCAGTAGTTAGTGCCTTCAGTAGTTAGAATCTTTTATTTAGCTGGCAGTAGTAGTGGCGCTCGCTGTATTGCAGTAGTTCGAGTAACGAAGATTTTTGTGAGTTAAGTGATTCATGAAAGGTATAGGTTATTGTAAGTCATTGCCATTCTTTTGTAGGGACTATTGAAAGTCATATTGCGTTGCCTATAGTTCAAATGTGTGTGAAATCTTATGAGACGTAACTGCTAAGGTCATCAGTCCCTAAGCTTACACACTACTTAACCTAAATTATCCTAAGGACAAACACATACACCCATGCCCGAGGGAGGACTCGAACCTCCGCCGGGAACAGCTGCACATCCATGACTGCAGCGCCTCAGACCGCTCGGCTAATCCCGCGCGGCCGTTGCCTAAAATATTGTGTGTTAGTTTCGTGATGATCAGAGTGAGTAAAGAGAGAAGTGTCCGAGTACGTTCACTTTTGCTCAGCTGTTTGAAAAATCAAATAACGTAAGAGTTTTTCCAGCACAGTCATTCTTAATTTTTGAGGGGGAAGTTTCACAATCTTGCTACAGATTGACGCGGTTTCCTTTTTTTTCTGCGAAAGAACTACAAGGCTATTACAAATGATTGAAGCGATTTCATAAATTCACTGTAGCTCCATTCATTGACATATGGTCACGACACACTACAGATACGTAGAAAAACTCATAAAATTTTGTTCGGCTGAAGCCGCACTTCAGGTTTCTGCCGCCAGAGCGCTCGAGAGCGCAGTGAGACAAAATGGCGACAGGAGCCGAGAAAGCGTATGTCATGCTTTAAATGCACTCACATCAGTCAGTCATAACAGTGCAACGACACTTCAGGACGAAGTTCAACAAAGATCCACCAACTGCTAACTGCATTCGGTGACGGTATGCGCAGTTTAAAGCTTCTGGATGCCTCTGTAAGGGGAAATCAACGGGTTGGCCTGCAGTGAGCGAAGAAACGGTTGAACGCGTGCGGGCAAGTTTCACGCGTAGCCCGCGGAAGTTGACGAATAAAGCAACCAGGGAGCTAAACGTACCACAGCCGACGGTTTGGAAAATCTTACGGAAAAGGCTAAAGCAGAAGCCTTACCGTTTACAATTGCTACAAGCCCTGACACCCGATGACAAAGTCAAACGCTTTGAATTTTCGGCGCGGTTGCAACAGCTAATGGAAGAGGATGCGTTCAGTGCGAAACTTGTTTTCACTGATGAAGCAACATTTTTTCTTAATGGTGAAGTGAACAGACACAATGTGCGAATCTGGGGGGTAGAGAATCCTCACGCATTCGTGCAGCAAATTCGCAATTCACCAAAAGTTAACGTGTTTTGTGCAGTCTCACGGTTTAAAGTATACGGACCCTTTTTCTTCTGCGAAAAAAACCTTACAGGACACGTGTATCTGGACATGCTGGAAAACTGGCTCATGCCACAACTGGAGACTGACAACGCCAACTTCATCTTTCAACAGGATGGTGCTCCACCGCACTTGCATCATGATGTTCGGCATTTCTTATACAGGAGATTGGAAAACGGATGGATCGGTCGTGGTGGAGATCATGATCAGCAATTCATGTCATGGCCTCCACGCTCTCCCAACTTAACCCCATGCGATTTCTTTTTGTGGGGTTATGTGAAAGATTCAGTGTTTAAACCTCCTCTATCAAGAAACGTGCCAGAACTGCGAGCTAGCATCAACGATGCTTTCGAACTCATTGATGGGGACATGCTGCGCCGAGTGTGGGAGGAACTTGATTATCGGCTTGATGTCTGCCGAATCACTAAAGGGGCACATATCGATCATTTGTTACTGCCTAAAAAAATTTTTTGAGTTTTTGTATGTGTGGGCAAAGCATTGTGAAAATATCTCAAGTAATAAAGTTATTGTAGAGCTGTGAAATCGCTTCAATCATTTGTAATAACCCTGTATTAACTCATCAAAGTTCGTCAAATGTTTTGCTACATGAAAAATCAAAATATCGTTGTCTAACACTGAAAAAGTTAGTGTGGTTTCTCGATTTGATTACTTCTATTTTGCCACTGTCTGCTATATAATACGAAATAGGCCTTTCTGATATTGCAGCGTTTGTATCACACTCAAAATAAGGGAGACTGTAGAATGGAACTTAACGCGGCTGCTAACCGAGCTCTGCACAGCTTGCCTTTAGTAGTGTAGCGATCTGGCAAAAATTTTCTGTCAAAATTTCATATCCAGCGATTGGCACTCACACGTTCGGGTTTGTTCAGCTCAGCTCGTAGGGGGAAATGTTTTTTTTTTATTTCTAGATCGACGAGGATTCCCCTGGCGAAGACATCACGTACACTATGCACGAATTCAAAAATCAACTTAAGATTCGTTCAGATATCAACTTAGAATGCGTTCAAGCATGTTCAAAAACCCATAGGCAAACGTTTCAATAGCATATGAATACCGATGACTAACGTGCGCAGGATGCTGGGCGCTTTGTGAAACAAGTTTTTTTCTTGAAGAATAGGAATGTGGCGCCCCCTGAAATTACAGTCCGAGGCAGATACTGTAGTTTGCCCCTCTTCCCCTCCCTTCAACAGATCAGTATCTGGCTTTTGCTAGTGCTGTTTTGTTCTTGTTTCGTATTTTTATGATGCAAGTTTAAGTGAACAACGTGCAGCTGTGATAATTTGTTGTCTACTCGGTAAAAATGCTGCTGAAGCTGTTTTAATGTTGAAAACGGCATGTCCAGATGACGCTATGGGGAAAACTCAAGTGTACGAGTGGTTTGCTCGTTTTAAAAACGGCGATATGTCGATTGAAGACAAACCTCGTTCTGAACGTTCCAGAATCGACGAAAATGTTGAAAAAAATTCGAAAACTTGTGCTCACAGATCGTCGAAAAACAATTTTCTACTGTCAGAGATTAGTGGGTGACGTTGGAGCTCGGTACAACGTATTAAAGACCCAATTTGTGGCAGGCAGGAGAACACCAAGACAACGCACCTGCACACACAGCCATCTCTGTTAGAAAGTTTTTGGGTAACAATGCCACGGTTCCGCTACCGCACGCATCTTACTCGTCTGACCTGGCTCCTTGCTACTTTTTCTTATTTCCATGCATGAAAAGGGGCACGAAAGTACACCGATCTGACAACACTGAAGAAGTCAAGGAAAAAAAAAGAAGACAGCAACTGTCAGCCATTTCTAAAGATGACTACAAAAATTGTTTCTAACAGTATAAGGACCGGTGGGACAAATGTATTAGGTGTGATGGAGAGTATTTTGAAGGAGATAAGGTTGTTTTGTAAACAATTTGAAAATAAATATCTTTTAAAAATAAGTAGGAATTTTTTGGGCATTCCCTCGTACGACTGGTGCAGATGTAGTCTTGTTGTTCTTCTAATTTTTATGTAACACAAGTCAACGAGAATGCAAACTTACTAAGCAGTTATTCCACATTAGCCTTTAAATCGTAGTACGGGCACTAGGCTTTCGTAGCCTTTTGTGTTAATAAGGAGATTCAACTGTCAGTGGCAATGGAAGCAGCACTTTTATTTGTTATGTTTACTTATACTGTTAAATCATAAAACGCTTATGACTTAATTTTAAATACTTTAGCCCTCTGCCAATCTGAAAATGCAATATGGGTTTATTTAGTATTGAAAACAAAAAATGGAAAAAAAAGATTAAAATTGATAGTGAATATTAATTATGTTTAATTTTCGGCACATTTTATTATTATATAGTCTCCTTTAATCTTCATTTTTAGGATTCTGTATCTTAACCGGTAAAGACATAACCCTCGTAGGATCAGATTTCTAGTCCGTCCGTCCGTCTGTATGCCTCGCTTTTCTAAAAAACGAGTAGAGGTGGTAAGTTGCAATTTATGTAAAATACAAAAATCTACAGACCCTTGGCGGTGTAAATATTTAAGCTACTAAGATAATGTAATCAAAATATACGGCCATTTATATAACACATTTTGATATTCGCTAACTCACTTATGAAAACCTGTAGATCAACTATCTGTCTACATAATTAAGCTAGCATGGAAACCTCAGAGCGAGAGTCCTATTCGTACTTGTCCGGTATTTGTTGAAAGGAATACACTGAAACTGTTAAGAAAAAGTTGTGTGACTGAGAATAATATTAAACAAATTACAGTACTTTTGTTTTTGAAAGATAAGAAGTGCGCTTGACACGATAAAATGACAACCATACAAATACAGATTTCTGTCATTACAATTCCATTAGTATGAAGTAGCAAAGTGGTCGTTCCGTAAGCTGCAGTGGGGTTCAAGTCCATGGACGTTGACCTTCATTCCATTTATATGACTGATCATGAAGGTTTTTCATAAGCACATACGGTAAAATAACGGTAACTCCAGGAGTCTAAACGCTAATACCGAGGCATACATCTCCTGAGGTTCAATAGTGGCCCTTGATCTGCGGGGATGAGTGTCCACAATTTTGGTAACGTTGATTCTTGATCACCTAGAACATTAAAATAAACGTAATAGTTCACATGTGTGGATAAAAATCTTACGGCAAAATTACAAATTATCCTTATTGGCTACTGGTTTCGCCCATTACTTTAGATCTAAAAGTAGAAAAAGTTTCGTATAAAAAAGTGAACTATGAAGAATACATTCATTTTAATTTACGCTACACAGTACAAAACAATCAAAAATGTTGTTTGGTGTGTGACACTCATTACACATAGTAGTATTTCTTAGAGCTAAGTCTCCTAGTTAAATTAAAAAATCCTGTAAGCCATCGTTCCTAATATGGACATTAAAAACGATACGTTGTTTACACCCACTCATGGACGATGTAAGTATCATTGCTGTCGATGGTTTGTACATGTGTGGCAAAATGGGCATTGTAACAACATTTGATTAGTGATTAACGTTGACAGTTTACATATCCAACTACGTTTTTCACTTTAGGTAAGGTACTTCATATCACTCACCATAAGCTTCTACGTGTTTTTATTGTGTCACGTTTTAACATTTGCCCGTTATGATTGTACAATTTTTTATTTAACTATGGCGACTTAGCTCTAAAAAAACATTATGATATGTAATGAATGTTACACTCTGAACGAGATATTAGACTGGTTTGTATTGCATAATGGAAATTAAAATATTAAATGCATTTTTTGTTATTCACTTTTTATACACAGTTTTCTGTAGTCTTAGATCTGAGGAAGGCTCAGTAAAGAGCCGAAATCTGTAGTATTTTTGTCCACACATGTTTTAAACCAACATATCGCGTATCTCCCAATTACTAATGTCAAATAATAACGTACTAGTTCACGCTCACGGCAGCCTGAATCGATGGACCGAAGTTCTGGCACCAAAAACACCCCCAAACCATCAGAGAACAACGCGCGGTCTCAGCTACACCGACACACACTGCAATTTTGCTGTGGCTGTCCGTGCACTCGACGTCTTGCATCAGCTGAAGAGACACGAAAACGCTGCTCGTCCAACCGTACTAAGCGCCTACAATCACTGACTTTCTAATTTCTTTGTTGTTTTTCCCAATGATGAGGTGCAGCCTCATATGCCACTGCTAGAAACGTTTCGCGAAGTACTCGACTCCCAAATGCCTGTTGCGTGCAGTTCCTTTCGCAGTGTATCGTCGCACACAGTTTCAGGCGAGACTGCATTCACTGACAGTAGCGGTTGCCATCATGCCATTCGTCTCTGTTACTTGATGGACAGGAGGTTTCAGCGACCACTGCCCTTCGTCGTGTTAAATGGCTGCTCGTGGTATATCATGTCATGTAGACACATTGGGGACTCCGCGTTGATACACTACTAAATTCGGGAAGCTATATTCACGGATGTGAAAAAAATGATGGCATCTTTCTGGAATTCTGTCACGTCTCCCTCCACGTCGAGGCTCACGAGACACAACGCGCCCAGCAACGAATTTGTGACGTCACACTAGTCTTGTTCCCCACGCTTCGCGAGCGCTCGGTTCCTTGTAGGGCCCACGGGAAATCAATATGTAATTGAAAAGGTACCCACTAAAGGTCTTAACTTTGTTATGTGGTATCGGGGCTTGCATGCATTTAAATGCGTAGTCAAGAATTTTTAACCTTGTCTGAAATAGTTACTCGCTCCTCACTGGAGCCAACTGCTGGCATTCGTAAGACCTATGGTGTTAAGTTGTGCGACGTACATGCCATGACTAGTCTTTCTTGTAGGCCTCGATCCACATCGATTACGTCAGCAGCGAAGAGTTACATGATCCCCTGGTACCAGTCCTATACCCTCTACAGCGCTTCAAAGCGACAAAGGTTACTACTAATAATATTTAGGTCGGTGAGATTAAAGCTAAATTTAGCGAGCCTCAGCAAACAAATTTTTTATTGTAAGTCTTCCAGTCGCTACTAAAACAATCAATCAACAAATTAAATCAAGTATATGCTTATTCTCTGTTGAGTAAGGTGAGGTATTACAAGTTTTCTTTTAAAATCGTAAACAAAATCAGCAGTAAAAGGTAAATAAAAATACTTCTCTGCGTCAGTTGCGAGGGCTTACAACCTTCATTTTCAGTTGGATCAGCCGACTGCTTTTAACTTTTGTTTGTTGAATATAGACAGCCGTTTGTTTTGACTTTCTCTTGGCTACAAACATGGTACAACCAGCACTTGTTAACGTGATATGCTAGTCGGATTACAGAGTTTAAACAGTAATAATGCTACTTACAATATGTACCAGCAGAAAGAACCCTGAGCTTCATAAGAAACACTTTCATCTTTAGATGTCACATATAAATGCATTTACATAAAACATCACCACCATATCTCTAATATCTACAGTTATTAAGGACACATGACATGCATTTGATAACTTAAATAATAATGTAATAATGCTTCACAAAGTAAACAAAGGCCACAAACTGAACCTGTGTGAAGCATTAGAAACTATTATTCACGGTAGAAAACGCGGTCGAGCACACTCAGTGACAAAGTTGAGATAGTGCCATTGAACTCCCTTAGGAACTGCTGACACATTCCAGCCGGCCGCGGTGGTCTAGCGCTTCTAGGCGCTCAGTCCGGAACCGCGCGACTGCTACGGTCGCAGGTTCGAATCCTGCCTCAGGCATGGATGTGTGTGATGTCCTTAGGTTAGTTAGGTTTAAGTAGTTCTAAGTTCTAGGGGACTGATGATCACAGCTGTTGAGTCCCATAGTGCTCAGAGCCATTTGAACCATTTTGAACACATTCCAGAAGATGCACTGTAAAGCCTAACCCCATCTATTTTGGAGAGACCTAAATCATAAAACAATTCCCTAATCACCATACCCGAATGTTAACAAATAAATATGCCGAAATTAAGTTAATAAGATTTTTATTGTAAAATTTTCATTTTTTCTAATAATATCATTTTTACGCAGATAGTAAGAATTAAAACAATTTTACGAGGGCGTGCTGAAAAGCAATTACTCCGAATTTTTTATGTGAAAACTGTTAAAGCCTTTTAAATAAAGCAACAGTTATTAACGTTCCGCATCTTTATTCTTCATGTGTAACATATCTGCAGCCCTTTTCCTCTCGAGGGCTCCGAACTGTAGCGTGTAACATGGTGGTGCGTCACGTAGCTAAATCGGTGCGTGAAGAACAGCGTGCTGTAATCGAGTTTCGTATTCGACGAGTTCGTCCACACACGGAGGGCCGCCTCCTTCAGCATAACAGTGGCAGACCACATACGAGTGCTGTTGACACCTGCAACAATCCGACGCCTTGGTCTTACTGTTATTGATCATCCTCCATACAGTCCCGAGTTGACGCTATCCGATTTCCATCAGTTCCCAGTGAGGTTGTGGCTACGTCAACAAACACTCTACAGTGGAGCTATCAACAAACTGGTCTCCGCTTTGGAGAAACGCGTTCGCCGTCAGGGTGACTACTTTAAGAAATAAATTTATAGACGTGCAGAATAAAGATGTAGCATGTTGATAACGTTTATTTTATTTACAAAGCTGTAAGAGTTTTCACATAAGACATTCTGAGGAATTGCTTTTCACCACGCCCTCATATATCTGTTATTTGCATATTTGATTCGCAATGTAAGCTAATAATAAATACTCCTTGGCTTGACCGTATCTCTCCATTTGCTCAGTCTCTGTACTGTTTACATTAATGGTTCGCGCTTTATGTAACTATGAGAATGTATATTTCTGACGAACCTCACGGTTTCTTCCGTTGCTACGCACTGTAAATGACTTTATTATTGTTTAAAATATATAATCCTGTTGCCAGTTACTTAACAAGTCCGGATTACACTTTATTTGTAGCTGAACTGAGCTCAATAACCAACTGATTCACCTGAAGATGAGGGCGTAGGAAGTAAATAAAAAGTGACTGACACAGATAATTGTTCTCATTTCTCTTTTATTGTGTTAAAGAGTCGGTGTCCTAACTATATCCCAACGTGAATGACATAAGGTTAAAAACTCTAGTGCCTCTTCCTTTCTTCTTCCGAACTTGGAGTGTGTGCGTGCTTACTCCCTTCCTGGCTACAGCGTCTAAGTTCGAACGTAGTTAGGCCACAGCAGCCACGTTTCAAGGTAACTGAGTTTTGGTGGCTGCAACTTAGGGTGAGACCGCCCAGCGTTAAATTCAGTTACTGTTCTCGCGGCACTACTGCTGGCGGAAGCCATGTCCCGCTGTATTCTTCCCGCAGACTTCCTAGATACGTGTTTCTTAAGTACCTTGTTCCGTTTACTGTTATTTGTTTGGAAGACAGCAGTTTTTCCAGAAATTTCGACATCATTCCCGAGCTTACTATCAGGAAGTGTGATGATTAATCTTCTATTTCGCTAATGGCTAGGTGAATCTACAGATTCTTAAATTGCCCTCACGGTGGGTAAGTTTTTGTCCTTCACTTGTAAATATTTAAGATCAGTTTGTTATTCTTATGGGTCTTCCTTGATATACATCACAACATAATAACTAACACCTTGAAAACCTCGACAACAAGGGCTTATTCTCCATTGGGGGGAAAGATGGCTTGTCAATGGATTGTTATTGTTTTCTACTTCTTTATACATTTCATGTGCACGTAAGTATTCATGGAGTGTGATTAGAATAACAGTCCTGGAAGTCGTTTGAGTGATCATCTAAAATCAGGAGCAACGCGCAATCCTACATCGGAAATTTACGCTTTGTAATACAATAATCTTCTTTTTCATAGCAGTTCTTCTTACTTGTGCTATCAGAAGACAGATGTTAGAAATACTGTTTTATATTCCGCTACTAAAATTATGAAGGCTTCTGGAATAGTTACGACTGTGATCCTTGGGAGAAATTTATCTTTCAAGGTAGAAATAGCACTAACATTCAACTCACATAGTTCTGTCAAAAATGCTTTCCCTTATCAACATTACCTTCTTTCTCATTTTCTTTAATTAAAATTAAACAATATATTACCCTTATAGCAAAACCAAAATTTAAATTTTCTATAAAACTGGAGTCGATCTGAAATCATTGTGTGTTTTGCGTGAATTGCTTCTCAGGTAGCAAGACAAATAAGAAAGTATATGAGTGTTCTAGAATACTGTACATATTGTAACACAACATGAGATCGAGACTGATGCTGGATACGGGATAAAATTCAATTGCAGTTTGGCTGCTGAAAGATTTTTGAACTAGTATGTACATTATGTATATCTTCCATCTATTTCTTGCAGATATTTAGCCATTATTGAAAAAAAAGCATGTAGAGCGACAATACTTGCAACAAAACCTATCTGCCTTAATGAAACTCATTGACGAAAGAACTTTCTTTCGTTTCTCATGGATATTTAGCCGTTACTGAAGAAACATATGAAGCTACAAATCTTTCAAGAAAAACTATCCCCTTAACCAAATTTGTTACCTTGTCTTTCGTGTGCGCAAAGGAATCATCATTACCGTGTTCATATTATGAATACTGAATCAAAGTATTATAATTACAGTGATAATATGGAAATAAGAAAGGATGGTTAGAGTTGTTTTGCTGTCTCCAACGAGGCGGTGAGAGATGGAGCACAACTACGCATTTGAAAAAGATGGTCAAGGACATCCTGTGGATGGCGGGTAATAATCAGACGGTTTGTGTTTTCGATATATTGTCATAAAGAGACACTTAAGTTGTCTGTGTGTGCTTTACACCTACTTCTGCCGCTTGAAAGAGCCTGAAAATTATTTTTGCGGTCAGCCAGAAGGCGATGGAGAACATTGTGACAATAATTTTCAGATTGGAAGTCGAAATTCCTCTTTTAGCTCACTGAAATAAAATGTTCCTACTTGCCTGTTTATTCATCTGGACCAGGAACTATGACTACAAAAAAAAAGTTACGAGTTTTAACTGATAGATATATTTTGTAAAAGTTCACATGCGTAAAATATAAGCCTTATTATTCCTATCAGAAACAGCACTATTAACAGTTAGGAAGCGACCCTTACGGGAAGTTTCAAGTAAAATGGTCTATCTCCCTGAGTTCTAATCATCACAAGTCAATTGCTCGCCTTGAAGGAGGAAAATAATCTCACCACCTATCACGTGGTATTATCAACATTACGGGTGGTATACAAACAGTTAACTTATGTGAAATGTAAGCGATCCAAGATGGCGTATAGTCCTCGCGTATTCACTTCCTACTTTTACCGACCTACTTTTACCGAAAGCGCGTTCAAGTCTGCCTGTTCTGAGGTCATCCGGGGCACAACGTACGCAGGCATTTGACGGACGCGGACAATTTGATATCTCGATGTGAAGTGTGACGAACCACTGCCTCTCTCTGTATTTATTTGTATGTAGGGGCCCAGCTGATCGCCAAACGGAACATCTATTATCAAGCGCCCTGGTCACAGGTAGCAGTATCTAAATAGCACTTTTCTCGGGCACTTATTAATTAATAGCTCTGTCGTTTGATGATTTACAATCTTCTTAATTATTATATAAATAGAGTTAAGTTTGCTTCAGTTACTGAAAAGTTTTTAAGTTGACTGCATACAAACTTTTCTGGTTAGAATTTTTAGAATCGAACCAGCAGTAGAACATGACCTCTGAACTGCCTCTTTGAGATTACCTGTAAACATTATTATTTACAATACAGCTTTGAAACTTGGTCCAGCTGTATTATATTATGAATTTCATCGAGTGATGTAATTACAGCATTTTGTATCAAACGCAAATGATACTTAATCTACAACAAATAAGGATGTTTTTGTTCCAAATTTGGTGTTTAGTAAAAAAACTTGAAAATTAACAGAGGTTACTTATTGCTGCCACATATTTAATGATTTTAGCTGAAACTGAGGCTACATACGAATTCTCAGCTTTCTGAGTCCATAATTTAGAAGCTTCGATTTTAACCAAAGTATTGCTCCGAACAAGTTGGGACTAGTAACTTTTCATTGTTCCACACACTGAAGAGCCAAAAAAACAGTTACAACTACCTAATATCGTGTAGAGCCCCCGCAAGCAGGCATAAGTGCCGCAACACGACGTGTCATGGACTCGAATAATGTCTTAAGTAGTGCTGGAGGGAACTGACTCCATGAATCCTGTAGGGCTGTCCATAACTGTAAGAGTGCAAGGAGCTGTTTTCTGAACAGCACATTGCAAAGCATCCCCGATGTGCTCAGTAATATCTATCTGGAGAGTCTGGTGGGCAGCGGAAAAGTTTAAACTCAGAAGAGTGTTCCTGGAGCCACTCCGTAGCAATTCTGGAGGTGTGGGGTGTTGTATTGTCCTTCTGGAACTGCCCGTCATCATCAAGAGTACACGGGTGAACCTTCGCCTCCGAAAGCCCATTTCGATGATGTATCGTTGAATGGTTTGGATGCTGACACTTGTTGATGCCCAAGTATTGAAATCTGCAGCAATTTGCGGAAGGGTTGCACTTCCGTCACGTTGAATGATTCTGTTCAGTCGTCGTTGATCCCGTTCTTGCAGGATCTTTTTCAGGATGCAGTGATGTCGGATATTTCATGCTTCACCGGATTCACGGCACACTTATGAAATGGTCGTCCGGGAAAGTCTACACTTCATAGCTACCTCGGAGATGCTGTGTCCATCTTTCGTGCGCCGACTATAACAGCAATTTCAAACTCAGTTACATCTTGATAACCTGCCATTGTAGCAGCAGTAACCGACTTAGAAACTGCGACACACACTTGTCTTACATAGGCGTTGCCGACCGTAGCGCCGTATTCTGCCTGTTTAGACATCCCTGTATTTGAAAACGCATGCCTGTACCAGTTTCTTTGGCGGTTCAGTGTATATTTCCTTCTTGTGAACAATTTTTAGCTTTGTATTTTATTACTCAGTGCCACTTTTTTTCTTAAGATCGTACACTTAGCGTAGCATATTCGTTTGATCATTCTGAGACTTTAGAGTGTTGATATTAATATACTTAAACATACAACGTCGAAGTTGGGAAAAGTTATTTTAATTTTTACTTTCATTGTTAGATTATGGTGCAGTCCCTTGTATGTTAAGTACAGGCGTGTTATGAAGACGTTTCGCTGGTACTATAGTTCAATTCTTTTATCTTGGCGGCTCGCGCACGCCCGCCCGGACGCGGGAGATTGCTGCGTTGCCAGTTGCTAACCTCGCACGTGCCAAGAGAAGCAGCGCCATAGTATAGTATAGTTCGCAAACTCACCCGCAGTTTATGAAGTAAAGCCACCACGGCGGCATTAACCCTTTCGCTGCTACAGAGACGTGCTCCCCGCATTCCGCGCTGTGCGCGATTTTGTCATCACTGCACTGCTCGCCACTGTAGACATATGGTGTTCCTACTGCTTTGACACACTTATAATTCGATTTCACAAAAAGTATTTGGCCCAAAAATTTGATTTTTACACATCTTCTTGACTGATACCTTCCCCCCACAAATGACTTAATTTTGTTTCGATGTTCAACGCATTTATTGTGTAGTATTAAATGTAGTAAACCACTGCACGAAATTTTGAAGAGTTTGCAGAGGTTAAAGTCCATAGCGTATAGTTTCCGTATGGTCGATTTTAGTTGCCACAATGTTGAGAATGAAACGTGGAGAATATACCTAAGTTTCATATAAAATTTACTGTATAATAATATCTCATTTAATTTAAGTACCAGATAAGTGTCGTATGTAATATTGAGAAATATTCGGTCTTTCGCGACTGTAATAAAACTTTTATTTACACCAGAGTCATTTCGCTGTTTTCTAAAACGTTCTGATTAAAACACATTTGGCGAAGTACACAAAACTGAATTGTGGACGTAATAAAACATAGAAACTAAAATATATTGTCAGTGAGGCGCAGTGCGCAAACAATTTGTGTTTGTCACAATGGATAGCAAATACTTGCCAAAACATAGGTCGACTAAAACATTGAATATGATGTTGCCAAAGCAGGGAAGCAAAGAATTGCGTCAGACAATGAAGTAGCTCGGTAACGTACGAGCCGAAATTCTGCTCTAAATAATACTTTTAATACTGTCGCAAAAGACTCTATCTCAGTATAAATAGTAAAACAGCGACTGCGGAAGAAAAGATATACAAACAAAACAGATAACATGAATATTGTATGTGTGCCTTTTCATTGTTTTTAATTGCTGTGAAAAGAAATATTGGAGGACAAAATTAGAAAAACCGATAACCTATTATGATTATAATGAAGAGACAAAGCACTAGAAATTTCAAAAGATTACATTCAAACGAATAAAACTCATGATGTAAGACACTTCGATATTGTTTTTAAATAAAGAAAATATTAAGCATCGAACAAGGTTTGAACTCTGAACCTTGCCTTACGCAGTGAAACACCTTAACCATTACGTTAACTCAGCTCGTCATTCAATGGACTCCTGGAGGACTGTAACACATCACGCAAAATACCGACAAACACTGTTGGTAGCACTATGAATACTGACACTTCCTTGAAGTACAATAGGAATTAAACAGTTACCGCTGTTCTTTATTGCGAAAAAGTGGTTCGTGAGAATGATAGAAACACCTTTCCTTGCTATCGCCTGAATTATGAGGCTTATTGCTTGTTTGGTTTAGTTAATTAATAGAATATGAAGCAACTGGTATAAAGAATACTTTTTCCAAACTTTCTGTAAAAGAAAGTCTGCTATCAAGACATTGCTTTTGTTCAATTACTTTATTTATGAATCAACATTTCTAAAAGTGAAGACACTCATCCATACTCTGCATTGCAATCGAGCACTGGCAACGTCGTCCTCTGTTCATTGGCTGACTGTGTTTTGTGACGTCAGATGCGCAGAACGAACCTAAACTCGGCCGCCGTCGTAAATGACGCGCACTATAGTGAACTAGGGTAAGCCCAGGCACCCGCGCCCGCCTCTGTACCTCTTACAGTGATACAGCGCTTGTTTACTCTCAATCAGTCGTGGCTTTTCAAACAAATCAACTAGATATTCAACTTAGTGATCGAGGGAATTTACTGGAAACCGAAATCTAGATGAGTGTACGGGATTTGCCCACTCGCCGTATTGAAGGCGTTTCAAGGATTTCTACTGCTAAGGAGGAGGCAATCTGAGTTTAACTGCTAAAAGAGTAGGTACTACATTGTAGTACTATCAGTGAAACGGATGTTGCTGAAATCCAGAGGCAAGCTAACGGAAACAGTCGGCAGGCTGACAGCTATCAGAAGCTGTATCCAAATAGCAAACATGTGTAAAGTACAAAGTTTTCTGACTTCCCAAGAAAGCAGAAACGATAAAACGAGAAAACAAACAAACAAAGATGAAGGCGACCACGATTTCTGCACGTGGACGGAACAGTACTTGATCGGATAGTCAAACATTCGTGGCAAAGTAATGGAGAGATGTAAATTTGGAAATTTGTGGTAAGGTCTTATGGGACCAAACTGCTGAGGACATCGATCTCTAAGCCTACACACCACCTAATCTACCGTAAACTAACTTCGCTATGGACAACACACACACCCATGCCCGAGGGAGAACTCGAACGTCCGATGGGGGGAGCCGCATGGATAGCGACAAGGCGCCCTAGACGGGCGGCTACCCCGCGAGGCTGGAGAGTTATCACATGAAATGGCTATAATGAGTAGAGTGGTTTGGCAATTGTTACTGCAGTGGCAGTTGATTATATAGAGGGAATGCACACCTTCGGGACTGATGAAAGCTGGTCTTTTAATGCGTTTAATCGAAGAAGTGCAAGTGTAGACTCGTATGTTTTACAGTTGTGGTGAACCTTGAGAAAGATCTTTTGGAAGCATGCTGAAGGCTATAATGTTGTTGTTGTTTGGATTAAAGGAGAGCAACATACCAGCCACTGGTATCAGCATTAGGAGCTCTATTCTCAACATACTTAATAAGTTAGTGAGCTAGTCAAAAATTACAACACAATACACCGTACTTAAAAAGCATTATTACAAAAAATAACGTTCAAAAATACACACAGAACTGTATAATTTTCTTATACTTGGTTTCTTTATTTCAGTCTAAGGAACTCACTCGCCGTTTTCAGAGTATCTGGAAAAGAAGGTGGCAAAACTTTGCGAGCTTGGTACATGGATTGTCATTACCTAAAAGTTAGGATATGTCCTCCCATGTGAAAGATAGGCGCACAATGACAAATTTGGTGTCCAACTTTTTATATACCACTTAGGCAACTCGCACTGGAGGAGAAGTAACAATCTTCATTTCTTTCCTGCCGTTGGAAGGAACACCCCACCCATATATTCCTTTATAATGTATGCAGACTATTAGCCTTTCGATCTGTTTAAGTAATTTTCTATGCCTCAATACCTAGTTCGTTGCATCTGTGGGACATTTGCACCGTTCTACAACATGTCTTGCTACTAGGAAACCACATCCACCAGTTGATTGCCTGCAGTCCCCATATCACATAGAAAACATAAACTCTGCCCAAAGGCCGCAGTGTGCGCATCGGTATCAAGTGAAGTCGTCATTGGATGCAGTATGGAGTGGCCGGGGGTCAGGACACTGCGGCTCCGCCAAGTCAGGTTTCGTGTCCTACAGCCACTACAACGCTGTCAAGTTGCTCCTGAACTGGCACCTCATTCTAGTCCTCCCACCAAGGACACATGTTCGGTGGTACCATGTGAATCTAACCCACATACTCTACATGGCATTCAGCCGCAGTGACTAGTCTGCTACGGAGGTGGACATATGACCTGACAATCAGTAGAAATCACTTGATCTTTGTACATGGGAGCAAGACGGAGTTCTAGATACTTTCAGATAGTTTTCTGCTGCCGAGGACAACGCCATAACTCCATTTCCCAGAAACTTCGGTGGTGGAAGAGGAGTTAAGGTAGGCGAACGCGTGTCTCAGTTTATCCGTAAATACTCGACCCTTTATGAGAAAACGACAATCAAAGTTAAGTTTTCGACATAATCGAGAGGCCTTCTAACGCACAGTCTTGTCAGATCATATGGTGGCTTCTCACTTACGTGCCTCGTGTTTAAAACCTGATTATTACTTTTATTATTTATTTAATCGATTATTCCCCCCCCACCATGAACCATGGACCTTGCCGTTGGTGGCGAGGCTTGCATGCCTCAGAGATACAGATAGCCGTACCATAGGTGCAACCACAATGGAGGGGTATCTGTTGAGAGGCCAGACAAACGTGTGGTTCCTGAAGAGGGGCAGCAGCCTTTTCAGTAATTGCAGGGGCAACAGTCAGGATAACTGACTGATCTGGCCTTGTAACACTAACCAAAACACCCTTTCTGTGCTGGTACTGCGAACGGCTGAACGCAAGGGGAAACTACAGCCGTAATTTTTCCCGAGGGCATGCAGCTTTACTGTATGGTTAAATGATGATGGCGTCCTCTTGGGTAAAATATTCCGGAGGTAAAATAGTCCCCCATTCGGATCTCCCGGCGGGGACTACTCAAGACGTCGTCATCAGGAGAAAGAAAACTGGCGTTCTAAGAAATGGATAGGTTAAGGTTGGATATAGTGGGAATTAGTGAAGTTCGGTGGCAGGAGGAACAAGACTTTTGGTCAGGTGAATACAGGGTTATAAATACAAAATGAAATAGGGGTAATGCAGGAGTAGGTTTAATAATGAATAAAAAAATAGGAGTGTGGGTTAGCTACTACAAACGGCACAGTGAACGCATTATTGTGGCCAAGATAGACATGAAGCCAAAGCCTACTACAGTAGTACAAGTTTATATGCCAACTAGCTCTGCAGATGACGAAGAAATTGAAGAAATGTGTGATGAGATAAAAGAAATTATTCAGATAGTGAAGGGAGACGAAAATTGAATAGTCATGGGTGACTGGAATTCGAGAGTAGGAAAAGGGAGAGAAGGAAACATAGTAGGTGAATATGGAATGGGGGTAAGAAATGAAAGAGGAAGCCGTCTGGTAGAATTTTGCACAGAACATAACTCAATCATAGCTAACACTTGGTTCAAGAATCATGAAAGAAGGTTGTATACATGGAAGAATCCTGCAGATACTAGTAGGCATCAGATTATATTATGGTAAGACAGAGATTTAGGAACCAGGTTTTAAATTGTAAGACATTTCTAGGGGCAGATGTGGACTCTGACCACAATCTATTGCTTATGAACTGTAGATTCAAACTGAAGAAACTGCAAAAGGGTGGGAATTTAAGGAGATGGGGCCTGGATAAACTGACTAAACCAGAGCTTGTACAGAGTTTCAGGGAGAGCATAAGAGAACAATTCTCCCGAATGGGGGAAATAAATACAGTAGAAGAAGAATGGGTAGCTCTGAGGGATGAAGTAGTGAAGGCAGCAGAGGATCAAGTAGGTAAAAAGACAAGGGCTAGTGGAAATCCTTGGATAACAGAAGAAATATTGAATTTAATTGATGAAAGGAGAAAATATAAAAATGCAGTAAATGAAGCAGGCAAAAAGGAATACAAACGTCTCAAAAATGTGATCGACAGGAAGTGCAAGATGGCTAAGCTGGGGTGGCTAGAGTACAAATGTAAGGCTGCAGAGACTTATTTCACTAAGGGTAAGATAGATACTGCCTGCAGGAAAATTAAAGAGACCTTTGGAGAAAAGAAAACCACTTGTATGAATATCAAGAGCTCGGATGGAAACCCAGTTCTAAGCAAAGAAGGAAAAGCAGAAAGGTGGAAGGAGTATATAGAGGGTCTATACAAGGGCGATGTACGTGAGGACATCGTTATGGAAATGGACGAGGATGTAGATGAAGATGAAATGGGAGATACGATACTGCGTAAAGAGTTTGACAGAGCACTGAAAGACCTGAGTCGAAACAAGGCCCCGGGAGTAGACAACATTCCATTAGAACTGCAGACGGCCTTGGGAGAGCCATTACTGACAAAACTCTACCATCTGGTGAGCAAGGTGTATGAGACAGGCTTAATACCCTCAGACTTCAATAAGAATATAATAATTCCAATCCCAAAGAAAGCAGGTGTTGACAGATGCGAAAATTACCGAACTATCACTTTAATAAGTCACAGCTGCAAAATACTAACGCGAATTCTTTATAGACGAATGGAAAAACTGGTAGAAGCCGACCTCGGGGAAGATCAGTTTGGATTCCGTAGAAATAGTGGAACACATGAGACAATACTGACCCTACGACTTACCTTAGAAGAAAGATTAAGGAAAGGCAAACCTACATTTCTAGCATTTGTAGACTTAGAGAACGCTTTTGACAATGTTGACTGGAATACTCTCTTTCAAATTCTAAAGATGGCAGGTGTAAAATACGGGGAGCGAAAGGCATTCACAATTTGTACAGAAACCAGATGTAATAAGAATCGAGGTACATGAAAGGGAGCAGTATTTGGGAAGGGAGTGTGACAAGGTTGTAGCCTCTCCCCGATGTTATTCAATCTGTATATTGAGCAAGCAGTAAAGAAAACAAAAGAAAAATTCGGAGTAGGTATTAAAATCCATGGAGAAGAAAAAAATAACTTTGAGGTTCGCCGATGACATTGTAATTCTGTCAGAGACAGCAAAGGACTTGGAAGAGCAGTTGGACGGAATGGACAGTGTCTTGAAAGAAGGATATAAGATGAACATGAACAAAAGCAAAACGAGGATAATGGAATATAGTCGAATTAGGTCGGGTGATGCTGAGGGAATTAGATTAGGAAATGAGACACTTAAAGCAGTAAAAGAGTTTTGCTATTTGGGGAGCAAAATAACTGATTATGGTCGAAGTAGAGGGGATATAAAATGTAGACTGGCAATGGCAAGAAAAGCGTTTCTGAAGAAGAGAAATTTGTTAACATCGAGTATAGATTTAAGTGTCAGGAAGTCGTATGGAAGTGAAATATGGACGATAAACTCTTTGGACAAGAATAAAATAGAAGCTTTCGAAATGTGGTGCTACAGAAGAATGCTGAAAATTAGATGGGTAGATTACATAACTAATGCGGAGGTATTGAATAGAACTGGGGAGGAGTTTGTGGCACAACTTGACCAGGAGAAGGGAGCGGTTGGTAGGACATGTTCTGAGGCATCAGGGGATCACAAATTTAGCATTGGAGGGCAGCGTGGAGGGTAAAAATCGTGGAGGAAGACCAAGAGACGAATACACTAAGCAGATTCAGAAGGATGTAGGTTGCAGTAAGTACTGGGAGATGAAGAAGCTTGCACAGGATAGAGTAGCATGGAGAACCGCATCAAACGAGTCTCAGGACTGAAGACAACAACAACAACATTCCCCTTTAGGAGAGCCACTGTACTTTGATGTTATCCCTCTTCCAGAAACTCTTCATCCTCTCAGAATGTTCTCTCTTCCGTTCTTCTGTCCACTTTTTAACGGGCTGTTGCGTTGTTCTTTGCTCGAACTTCACATTCATGATTTTACTCCGGCACTCATAGCGGTCTTCGAGATTATCTATGTTGATCTGTTGCATGTCCTTCTGGACCTCCTTTAGCCAATCCATGCTACATTTACTCTGTGTTATGATGTCGAGTAGTGTCTTTGCAGTTCTGGTGTCCTCCGTCCTGTAGATGAGTGTGTGTAGAACTTTGCTCGGCGATTCCTGATTTCTTGGTTATTGTGTTGGTCTTTTGATAGAGTTCGTTCTGAGGTCTCTTCTTCCAAATGCCGTTTTTGTTGATTGCTCCGTAAATCTTCCTAAGTATTTTTCGTTGCTACTTTTCTAGTTCCCTAATTTTGAAATGACCTCAAATTACCATAATTTCAGTTGCGAATGTTGCTTCTGGAAGAATCACAGTTCTGTAATGTCTCAGTTTTGCGTCTGTCGAAATGCATTTCTTGTTGTAGTAGGCCAATGTTAATTTATGTGCCTTTTGCAGCTTGATGATTCTTGACTCATTGGCGATTCAGTTTAGTCCTCATGACTGTATAGTTTAGTCAATATATTTAAAGTGGCTGACTTGTGTGATCATACCTTGTTTCGTGATTAGCGGGGGCTTAGTTCCTGGCCGTCTTTCCATATACTATGTTTTTTCAAACGAAATTTGCAATCGAGTTTTCTGTACAATTTCATGTAGCTTTTCAACTGCGTGAATCGCTTCTGTCCTGTTGTTTTGTGATAATCGCAATATCGTCCACGAAGGCAAGGCATTTTACTTTAGTACTGTTTTCGTTTCTGATACCAATTTGGACACCTTTTCCGTGAGGTTCCCATTCTCTGATTATCTTTTCTAGAACAATGTTGAAAATAATCTGGGATAGTCCGTCTCCCTGCCGTACTTCCGTTCTAATTTCAAAGAGTTCCGATATCTCACCCATGAATTTCACTTGGTACGTTGTTCTTGTAAGTGTGCGTTCTACGATTTTCCGGATCGAGTCGTCCGAGTCGTCCACCGTGGCGTTCTGGGTCACAGTACCCAGATACGACAGCTGAAGATGGCCGTGTAAGAGCCCGAAACCGGTCGTAAATCAAATAAAGGAACCTTATACGTGTAGCGGTATTTTCAGCCTCTGTTTAGAAATGCTTTGTAGAGGATTTTGTACGCCACTGGGAATAGGGAGATTGCTCTGTAGTTGTTGATGTCAGTCTTGTCCCTCTTTTTATGTGACGGGCGGGTCAGAGCGCATTTCCTGTCTTCTGGTATTTCCTCCGTATCCCATATGTCTGAGATTAGGTGATGAAGTTACTGTGTCAGTGTAGGATCGTTCAGTTTCCAGGATCCTGCGATAATACCATCTTCTCCTGGTGCTTTGTTGTTCTTGAGCTGCTTGCTTATCGCCGTAATTTCTGAGAGATATGGGGATTTGGAGTCCAGGTGTGTGAATACCGGGGGGTGTGAACTCAGTTTTTTTCCTTTGGTGGTTCACAGTTAAGAAGAGAGTAGAAATACTGGGCTAATATTCTGAAGTTGTTTCTTGAGTTGGTTTCCAACGAGCTGTCGGGTCTTTTGATGCTAGGACTGGGTGCTTGGTATCCCTGTAGCTTTTCTCTAACCGTCTTGTAGAAATGTCTTGTATTATTTTTGTTCAGTTCCTGTTAGATTTCGTGAAGTCTATTGTTGTCGTAACCCCGTTTTCCTTTGAGAATCTGCTCTGAGGTCTGTTTTCGAGTTCTAAGAAATTTGTCCCGGTTTTCCTTGGTTTTGTGGGTGTTTAATTTTTTCCAGGTAGTTATTCGGTTGTCTATTGCTTGATCGCAGACTGTGTTCCACCAGCGGTGTTTTATTGGTGCGAGGGGGTTGTCCTAGTTTCGTGGCTTCCTGAATTTTTCCTTGTTAGTTTCATCTATTCTGTCGATTTTTTCTGATTAATTTGTTTGATGATTTGTGCTTTGTTGAGTTTCAGGTATTCCGGATCTGGCTTCATGTTTTTGGATGGATATTTTTTCCTTGTATTGGATTGAAAATTTGCCTTTATATGTAAGAGATGATGGTCTGATTCAAAATCGATTTTGCGAGGTTTGACGTTTAGAATTTCATTCGTATTTTCCGTGGAAATCGCGACATGATCAATTTATTATTCGCCCTGCCTCAGATAGGGCGACCTCCAGGTAGTTACCTTGTGTGTAGCTTTTTGAAGCTGTGTGCTGAAGTCCAATGTTCCTGCAGAAGTTAATTAGTTTCTTATCGTTCTTGTTGGAGCGTCTGTGTTTGGTATGAGGGCCTGTTATACCTCTGAATTTTCTCTCTTTTCCTAGCTGTGCTTTAAAATCACCGAATAGGATTTTCGCGTAGTGCCTTGGTATTTTGTTGGTTTCCTCTTCCAGAGTTTCCCAGAAATTATCCACGGCTTCAAGACTGGTTTAGTTAAGTTGATTTGTAAGGGCATGTACATTGATTAGTGTGTAAGCTTTATGAGCTGATTTTAATGACCGTAATGAGATTTTTTCATTGGGAGAGGTGAAATCGATCACTGAGTCGAGTGCTGAGTTGTTTACGGTGAAACCGGTTCCCAGGAGTGGTAGTTTGTCTCTAACTTTTACGGCAGGTTTGCCCTTGTAGATTCTGAAGTTTTCTGTGTTGAAGTGTCCGTCAGTAAATCTGGTCTCTCAGAGTTCGGTGATTTTTATGTCAAATTTTTCCAGTGAGTTGGTGAGATCTTTTAATTTGCTGTTTTGGTAACAGTGGTCATATTAATTGTCCCAATAAAATTCTTAAATTTAGTCTTAAGCGTGTTAAGAGTTCTTCAGGAGCCTCTATTCTTTGCCGCATTGTGTCTCTGATCCCCCAGAATCCAATGATAAGGTCTATCGACTGGTGCCTGGGATAGTGACCTTTTCCATCATGAGTTCGAGTGGAATTTCAGTTTTTGTGGTGATCTCGGCTGAGATCGTTTGTGTACGACTCGATTTTTAAGTTCGAGATGACTTTAGTACAGCCACCTCAACTAGAGGAAAGGAACGCTGACCAGTGGCCGTCGGATCCCAAAAACAGACGCTAGCGAAATTGCCTTTATTTATTTTATTCCTTTTTTTCATATATTTACCCGTGCCCGCAGACTGTTACTGCACTAATCTTCCTTATGAACTAAGGCGATAAAAGAGTGTTATATTAAAAGTAAAATTACAACTGAATTTCGAAATAAGTGTCATATATTTACTATATAATACACACATCAAAAAAGTTTTGCATCACCTCGGTTTCGAGAGTTTCGGAACCTGTACAGAAAATTGGAATAGAATTCAACATAAACATCATTTCCACCAATTTTATCGCTCATGAAAACCACACATTGCATGTTGTACCACTATACAGCAAGACCTTTAGAAGTGGTGGTCCATGTCGCTGTACATGCCAGTACCTCTAATACCCAGCAGAATGTCCTCATTCATTGATGCATCCCTGTATTCGTCCTGGCAAACTATCCACATGTTCATCAAGGCACTGTCGGTACAGTTTGTCCCATTACTCAACGGCGATTCGGCGTAGATCCCTCAGTGTGGTTGGTGGGTCACGTCGCCCATAAACAGCCCTTTTGAATCTATCCCAGGCATGTTCGATAGGGTTCATGTCTGGAGAACATGCTGGCCACTCTAGTGGAGCGATGTCATTTTCCTGAAGGAAGTCATTCACAAAACGCGCACGATTGGGGCGCGAATTGTCGTCCGCGAAGACCAATGCCTCGCCAATATGCTTCCGATATGGTTGCACTATCGGTCGGAGGTTGGCGTTTACGTATCGTAAAACCGTTACGGCGTCTTCCATAGCCACCAGCGGCGTACGTTGGCCTCACGTAATGCCACCCCAAAACATCAGGGAACCTCCACCTTGCAGCACTCGCTGGACACTGTGTGCAGGGCGTTCACCCTGACCGGGTTGCCTCCAAACATGTCACCGACGATTGTCTGGGTGAAGGCATATGCGACACACATCGGTGAAGAGAACGTGATGCCAATCCTGAGCAGTCCATTCGGCATATTGTTGGGCCAATCTGTACCACGCTGCATGGTGTCGTGGTTGCAAAGATGGACCTCGGGAGTGAAGCTGCGCATCATGCAGCCTATTGCGCACAGTTTGAGTCGTAGCACGAAGTCCTGTGGCTGCACGAAAAGCAGTATTCAACACGGTGGCGTTGCCGAGCCATAATTCGTCATTGGTCATCCACTGCAGTAGTAGCCCTTGGGCGGCCTGAGGGCGGCGTGTCATCGACAGTTCCTGTCACATCGCTTTGGTTCACTCCGAGACGCCTGGAAACTGCCCTTGCTGAGAGCTCTTCCTGGCACAAAGTAACAATGCGGAGGCTATCGGACAGCGCTATTGACCGTCTAGGCATGGTTGGACTACAGACAATACGAGCCATGTACCTCCTTCCTGGTGGAATAAGTGGAACTGATCGGCTGTCGGACGTCCTCCGTGTAATAGGCGCTGCTCATGCATGGTTGTTTACATATTTGAGCGGGTTAAGTGATGTCTCTGAACAAAGGGACTGTGTCTGTGATAAAATATCAACAATCAAAGTCTATATTCAGGAGTTCTAGGAACCGGAGTGACGCAAAACTTACTTTGGTGTGTGTATATGTATGTATAGTATTTTCAGGGGTTAGATTTGTTTAAATTCTCATGTTCTTATAATTCATTCTTATATCAATTCCTGTACATTGATGAGCCAAAACGTTCTGACCACTGCCCACGGCGACGTTGAATGCTGCCTGTTGCCGATGAGGGCATACGCGGTAAGAGAAGTACATGAGCCGAACAGAGACGAATGGGGAATCATTCTAGCGACGAAAAGTGGCGCAAATGCGGAATTCCACCGACTTCACTGACTGTTAAAAAGAGCCAGATAGTTGTGACCCACTGCCCGTTTCTCGGAGATGGTGAAGCTTGTCCGCAGGTATGGCAAGAATTCGATTACGGTATTGTCATCTGCCGTGCACCCATGGTCCGCTGTCCCGTTGTCAGAATTTATGGAAAGCGGTTGGTTGTTCCCAAATTGGCCCAAAACATCGTCTATTTTGATTATAGTGGGTACGGGATCATCGAGACTGGACCGCAGATCAATGGAACCGTGTCGCCTGGTTGGATTAATGCCATTTATTGTTAAGCCGGGTCGAAGATCGTGTCCAGATATGCCGTCATCCAGGTGGACGGCTGATCAAGTGGTGCAGCGCGCCACGGACCCTGGCAGGTGGTGGCAATATTACAGTGTGTACATAAAGTCCGGCAACACTTTCAATTATTTGTGGCACAAGAACTAAATATTGTGCAGGTGCCATACATATTGCATTTCGAAGAGAAACTGTGTTTTGGTTTTTCTTTTCGATACGCGAACCATGAGTGACCCGGCAGATGACAATACGGTAATCGAATTCTCGCCATACCTGTCTCAACATGGCATCGTCGACTGTGGTAGTCGCTTGCCCTATTCTCTGCCGGATCTCTGCTAAGTCGCGTGGTGGATGCGTGCGGTATACAAGCCAGATCTCTAATGTGTCCCCACAGAAAAAGTCACACTGAGTGAGATCTGGTGATCGTGGAGACCATTTCATGAAACAGCTGTCCCCTTTTTTAGCACGGCCGATCCATTGATGCGTCACCTCCGTGTTCAGGCACCCACGAACTTCACGATGAAAATGCTGTGGAGCCCCATCTTGCTGAAAGCGGAGAGTCCGATTGCATTTGAGGCATCAGCCATTGCTGCAACATTTCCAAGTAGGAATATCCAGTGACCGTGCTCTCAGCGAATAAGAATGGCCCGTACAGTTTCCGACGTTACAAGGCACAAAAAAGTTTACCTTTGGGGAATCACGCTCAAATTCATTGCATTCGTTTGGATACTTTGTACCCCAGATTCGACAGTTATGCCTGTTCGCTTTCCCATTAGTGCGAAAAGTGGGTTCATCGCTAAAAATTAAGTGATCAACAATGCCATCTCCATCCTCATTCAGTTGTTGCAACTGCGAACAAAACTCAAAACGCTTGTCTTTGCCGTCATTATTGAGCTTCTGCATTAGCTCCTGTTTGAATGGTCTCGTAGACAGCTTCTGTTGCAGGACTTTCCACAATGTCATTGGAGCCATTTCGAGTTCACGGAACACACGACACACCGATTTCTTTGGACTCCTTACGAATGTCTCTCGTAGGCGCTCCACATTCAATTCACTCACATTGGGACGTCCGCTTCTCTTTGTCGGGCACAAGCAACACGTCGCGTCGTAACGAATTTGTCGTGCCAGTGGGAAATGGCCTTCCTTGTTGGTGGCTTCTTACCGTACTTGGTTCTGAACATCCGCTGAACAGCTGTAGAACACTTGTTTTTGTCAAAATCCAACACACAGAGAGCTCGCTCCGCACCTGAACTCGCCAATTTTGCGACTAGCCCTATCGGCAAATTACCAATCTACGCTGTGGTGGCAGACATGAAAAAAAAACTTTCAGGATTTCTCTTCAAAAAGCCCGCATCTCGTGGTCGTGCGGTAGCGTTCTCGCTTCCCACGCCTGGGATCCCGGGTTCGATTCCCGGCGGGGTCAGGGATTTTCTCTGCCTCGTGATGGCTGGGTGTTGTGTGCTGTCCTTAGGTTAGTTAGGTTTAAGTAGTTCTAAGTTCTAGGGGACTTATGACCACAGCAGTTGAGTCCCATAGTGCTCAGAGCCATTTGAACCATTTTTTTCTCTTCAAAATGACATATGTATGATATCTGTACAACGTTTGGTTCTTGTGCAATAAATAATTAAAACTGTTCACGGATTTTATGTACACCCTGTATGTTATGTGGGACGTTCACCTGGCCTTCCATGGGACCTGTGGTAGTAATCGAAGGCGCCATGACAGCTATGGACTACATGAACATTATTAGGGACCACCTGTAACTTCTTATGCTTAATATCTTCAGTAATGTTCGCATCTTCCAGCAGGATAACTGTCGGTGCCACAAGGCCAGAGCATGATAGTGAACTTACCTTAATGTCTTGGCCATCTAATTCGGCTTGTCCGATGAAACACAACTGGCATGCGGTCGGGCCTAGCTCCGCGCCCACAAACCGATCGTCCGTAAATTATACCTATGCGTAGGCATCTTGTGCTACCACCTCTAGAAACCTATCAAGTACTTGTCCAATCCATGACACCCAGAATCATTGCTGAATTACGTTCCAGAAGTGGAACGACACGCTTTCATAACGTTTTGGCTCATCAGTGTCCTAATTCCTCTATATGTTCCTGTGTTTATCCTCCATAAAAAGAAGGTGCATTCCCTTGGACCATACCGATCGTATAAACATCCAAAACTTCTGTTCCGAAAACCATGAACATCGCACGAAAGCAGGTTCGCGACAGTGAAATTTCTTCGAATGAATTTCACTCGGGAAAGAAACATCGCTTAACCTTGTCGAAGATTTCACGTATTGGCAATAATTTCACAGCAAACCACGCAAAACGAATTACTTTACCGAAAACTGGGTCTTGCAATTGACTATGAATCAAAATACGCAACAAAAATTTCATCTAAAACAATTTAAAATAAATTTCTCATTCGTTTATTATTTTCCTTTTTTTTCATTTGATTCACCATATATACAATTAGTAGACGAATAAATACAACTTTATATCAATATACACTGTAGAACATTCGTATGATACATGAAAGGAAAACAAAAATCATGATACGGTTTCGAAGATAGGGCACAAAAGTGCGAAGCCCTGACGCTAGTCACTGTGCCATCATTTCGGTTTAACACTCGCTGAAAGGTACATAAAGAACCTTGAAAACTTTGACCATCATATTCTCTGAAACGTTATAGTATCTACGGATAAGCCGTGATACGTGTTCGCTTATTTTGACCGCTCTTAACTCTGAGCGAAGCTTCTGGGTTACGGCACTTCCTGTGTTCTCCTCGTGAATACATCCATTGACTCGAATGTAGCGCTCTCAGGAAGTGAGTGTTACACCAATACACTAATCTGTTCCAGTACCTTCCATGTCACAATACCTGTACATGGCATAGCCACCTTACGTTCATGTTATTGGTGCTCTATAGTAACAAAGCTGAGTTGTACTGAAAAATTCCAATGGAACATACGTTGGTGGTACGTGAATTCGTAAAATCAACAGCAGATCAGAGTTTTACGATTCTTGCAGTTATGACCTTCAATAAGGGAAGAGTTCTCAAGACTTGGGTGCAGAATACATACGACATTAAAAGCATCTAGCCCTTCCGCGTGTATAAAAAAAAATGGTTCAAATGGCTCTGAGCACTATGCGACTTAACTTCTGAGGTCATCAGTCGCCTAGAACTTAGAACTAATTAAACCTAACTAACCTAAGGACATCATACACATCCATGCCCGAGGTAGGATTCGAACCTGCGACCGTAGCGGTCGCTCGGTTCCAGACTGCAGCGCCTAGAACCGCACGGCCACTCCGGCCGGCGCGTGTATCATTTCATTGAAATTCGACTGTGAGTTCCTGAATCAAAGTTTCCCGATTTGGAAGCTGACGGGAATTGCTTCTGTCCATCTCAACCAATTTCCAAGCGAATATTGCGAAGGGAAGTCCACATAAGACATTTGAAGACGTACCTCGCAAAAGGACGTTGCTGCCCAGCGGACATAAGTCTGCACGCCATCAGTGCGTCAAACAACACAGGAAGTGGACGTTAACGGAGTGGAGGACTGTACTACGGTCGGACGAGTCGCCTCTTATCAACCCATGCAATGAGTTTAGTGCGTCGACAGCCAACTGAGACGTTTAAACTGCACTGTGTGGAGGGCGTACTTCAGGCCGGAGATGGTCCTGACTTCTTTTTTGTGGAGATTCGCATCATGACTTGTGCCCATTCATTCCTGCTATTGTAAACATGCACCAGTACTTTTACTGCAACCATGTTCCACGTATGGAGAACTCGTAGGCACGTTCGCACCGGTCTTAATTTCATAGAACGTATCAGGGACTGTTTCCAACACTGGTTGAAACCAAGTAGCCTCCATCGTCATACTTTGCTAACACAACAAGATTTAATCATCAACGAGTGCCTACAGAGGTACACTCTTTCCTTCCTTGAATAGAGGCCATTATCAAAACCAGGAGCCGTGCCACAGGTTATCAGAATGATGTCTCGCTGGGACATCAATGTTTTTGTCCTGGGTACTTCTTTGTACTTATTTGAGAATTTATGACGATGTTGCATTACACAGATATACAGTATTGGTAACGTTATTTTGCAAATCACTGTACAATATTACGTCGTGATATAAACTCTGCTTTTGAGCTGTTTTGTCTTAGTGAATGGAAGCCCTACCACTCCCGTAACTTGAGCTGGTGGCTGTGGACATACCATTGCACGTTGTAGAACTTTTAATGCAGGTATTTAAAGTGACTTCAATACATCTTTAATTAAGAGTTCTTTAAATTCCTTTCCGTATTTGGAAAAATGAATTACTTGACTGTATATTTGATATTCAGTTATATACGTATGTATGTAAAGGCACATAAAGGTTACATGCCAATGAAAGTATTCTGAGTGCACTCCATGCTGCCATGATGGTCTTTGCTGTTATTTTCATCTACACATTACACGTTATCAGACAGTCAACAATCATTACGTTGCGTACCAGGGTTAATAATACGAGAGGCAGTCACCACACAGGCACAATAAGCCGACTGGCAACTCTCAGTTCCTAACAGCACCCTCCAGATGGAACTCACAAATTCGGACCACTTTCTGCTTCCATACTACGTCCATCTACACGTAGTACTTATCCGCTGAAAGTGTTGCAGCTGCCATAGGGAACGTTGTCAACCATGGTTTACACCGTTTGCAGTTCACTCTGGCGGAGATGGTATCCTTCCACCGAGTAGTACAACACACGATGTGCTGCAAACACTCAATTCCGTTATTACAGACAAACATTTCAGTTCAGTACAGTTCCTGCAGTTACGCTGCGGATCACAGTTCTGAGAGTTCCGTTGAGAAGACAACATTCCGACTTAACAGTTACTGCTCACAGAGAAATATACAGTAAAGAGTGTCTGCACAGTTACGTCCAGTCACAGGGAAAGTTATCTAGATTTCATTTTATTAGGTTTAGGACAAGAAGTGCCACACAGCAATCTGTACCAAATGGTTCAAATGGCTCTCAGCACTATGTGACTTAACTTCTGAGGTCATCAGTCGCCTAGAACGTAGAACTACTTAAACCTAACTAACCTAAGGACATCACACACATCCATGCCCGAGGCAGGATTTGAACCTGCGACCGTAGCGGTCGCTCGGCTCCAGACTGCAGCGCCCAGAACCCCACGGCCACTCCGGCCGGCCAATCTGTACCAAAATTAAGTACTATTCTGTAACATATTCTTACTCTTAAAGTTATTGGTTATTTCTGGTTGTGTTGCCTCATTCCTGTTCTTGTGCCAGTCTGTAAAATTCTGGAATTAAACACTTGCTTGACAGACTGGCACAAGAACACAAATGTGGCAACACAATCACATACAACCAAAAACTTTAGGAATAAGAATATGTTACAGAATGGTAATTTCAGTACGGTTTGGTGTGTGTCACTTATCGTCCTGAACCTAATAAAATGAAATCTAGATAACTTTCCCTGTGACTGGACATTAAGGGTCTTTAGAGTACTTGTCCGCGAAAAGCAAGGGTCACGAGTTCGAGTCTCAGTCCGGCACACAGTTTTAATCTGCCAAATTAATAACAGGGTGTAGTCTGCCACATTTTATTGAAAAATAGGGGGAATTAAGTTTTCTGCTTCTGGGAATGTTTGACCTGAACTAATAGTAACACTTACTTGAAATATTCCTAACACATTGGACGACGTTGATACAGAGGTGACAACTGATGACTGTACCTAGTCATTACAATTAATTAAACTGCTCTGAACTAATGAAAGCGAATCGAGCTCTCATTAATCCCTCTGTATTTCTCTTCCAATTTTAATGTGGTGCTTAGAGTTGTCACTTGTGGTCATCTTCGATCCTCTGCTCATTAAGACGCAACTACTACTAAATTACCCGGAATTACACACGGCCTGCCGCTACACGACTGCTAGTTAGCATAATTGCCGCGACGTCCAACTTAATTCGGGAGACAGTAACCTGGCTGCCGGTGCTAACCTTGTTTATCAGACGTGACTCGTTAACGCAGGCAGGCCCCTCGAGACCGCAGATGCCACGTGATTGGTCGGCTGCGACGTGGGCGAACATCGGCGCTCCAGGGGCGGCTACAGGGAGCGAGCGAGCGAGCGAGCGCCTTGACGTATTCTCGGAGCACCGTTAGCCGGGAAGACGGCCGGGCGTCCCAGGGGACCGCGTGCAGAGACCGTTAATGAGCTGAGAGCGGCCTGAATAATTCACCGTCCGCGCTGCCGAAGCGCCGTCGCCGCCTCTGCATTAGACGTCGGCAACTGCAGCCGCAGCCCCTGCGGCGAGTGCCGATCCTGCTGATTCGTGTACTCTTCGCAGTTTTCTTCGCACCACTCCCAAAAAGCAACACATTCTACTACTGATATATATTTTTTTTTTTGCTATGTCCATTACTTTTTCCATTTATTTGACTCCAGTGTCGGCCTGTTTCTCTCTTCTGCGAGGCTCTTCGTCTCGTGAGAAATACTATGTAGAATGTTCCAAATACGATCGTTAGTTATAACTAGAGACCGGGTTGTATGCATTTGCATGTTGCATATGCATTTGCATATTTGGCTTCTTTTCACCAGTTAGTTCATATTTTAACCAAAAATTATACACGATGCATATTTTCGCTCTAAATTTACAATATTTTAAAAATTTAGACGAGCGAGTCTCTAGCTCGATCTAGTTTTGGTGTCTCACAGATTGACCGCGACCTAGAACTGCGTGCAGCCGCTAATCGAGAGCCCACTGCATAGCGAAATCATTACAGAAGAGGGACAGGCAGACAGAGTCAATGCTGCTGCGCCCGTGTCCCCTCCGAACTCATACCGTAAGCGTCGGCAACAATTTCATTAAACCACGGAAGCTTTTAGTCGCACGTCCGTTGTTTCAGTTTAGCTTTCTATTTACTTGTGCACAGTTGAACGTGTTTATGACGAGTAGTGTGTAACGTGTTTTGTGCCATGCCGCCTGAAAAAAGAACCGTCGTTTCGTCGATATCCGATCATCCTGGAACACTGCTATATGACAGAATAGTTTGGTATTGTCGAATTTGGGAGAAAAACATTTCGTGCAAAAAAATAGTTCTAAATAGACCAGCATGTCAAGACAAGTCTTCATATCAAAGGAATGCAGAAGAAAGGATCACGACAACAACGTCTGACAACAGCAAATTGCAGTAGCAGTGATTTTTCCAAAGGTAACCGAAAAAGTCGGTTTAACATGGATCTACGTGAAGCATTCATTGCAAGCAATATATCTCTTCACAGACTAACAAACCCTATCCTCAAAGGCTTCCTGCACAAATATTGCTTAAATCAAAATGTACCAGATGAATAAACATTGCGTAAAAATTACATACCGACAATTTACGTAAATGTTCTTGAAGAAATACGTGGTGACCTCAAGGACCGCAATATCTGGATTCTAATTGACGAAACCTATAGACATTTGTTGCCGATACGTTGTAAATTTAATTGCTGGTGCTTTAAAAGAAGATCCTTCTTCTCTTTATTCAGTGGGAGTGTTTGTGTTTATTTCAGACGCTGCTCCCTATATGATCAAACAGAAAAATCCATTCTAGTATTTTATAGCAATTTGCTTCATGTGGCGCGCTTTGCTCATGGAGTACAGCGCCTTGGTGAAGAAGTACGTTCCACGTGTGTTAGTGTAAATAAACTGATTCATCCACAAACAGTGTTTCTAAAGGCTCCTGCTCGCATCAAGACCTACAAAGAATAACTAACAAATGTGCCTTTACTTCCTGAACCAGTGGTAACTCGTTGGGGTACGTGGGTCGAGGCTGTGTTGTTTTGTAATGGACATTCCGAGGCCAGTACAGGGGGTAGTAAACGACTTCGATAGTGTAGAGGCTTCGGCAGTTTTCCAGTGCAAGGAATCTTTTAATGATTCCGGTTTTGAAAAAGACACTGCTATCTACATCTCCATCCATACTCCGCAAGCCACCTGATGGCGTGTGGCGGAGGGTACTTTAAGTACATCTATCGATTCTTCCTTCTATTCTAGTCTCGTATTGTTCGTGGAAAGAAAGATTGTCGGTATGCCTCTGTGTGGCCTCTAATCTCTCCGATTTTATCCTCATGGTCTCTTCGCCAGATATACATACGAGGGAGCAATATACTGCTTGACTCCTCGGTAAACGTATGTTCTCGAAACTTCAACAACTGAGCGTCTCTCCTGCATAGTCTTCCAATGGAGTTTATCTATCATTTCCGTAACACTTTCCTATCTTGTACGGATCCCACACTGGTGAGCAATATTCAAGCAGTGGGCGAACAATGTACTGTAACATACTTCCTTTCTTTTCGGATTGCATTTCCTTAGGATTCTTCCAATGAATCTTAGTCTGGCATCCGCTTTACCGACGATCATCTTTTTATGATCATTCCATTTTAAATCAATCCTAATGCCTAATCCCAGACAATTCACGGAATTAACTGCTTCCAGTTGCTGACCTGCTATATGGTAGCTAAATAGTAAAGGATCTTTCTTTCTATGTATTCGCAGCACATTACACTTGTCTACATTGAGATTCAATTGGCATTCCCTGCACCAAGCGTCAATTCGTTGCAGATCCTCCTGAATTTCAGTACAATTTTCCATTGTTACAACCTCTCGATAAACCAAGGCATCATCCGCAAAAATCCTCAGTGTATATTGTGAATAGCAGCGGTCCTGCGACACTCCCCTCCGGCACACCTGAAATCACTCTTACATCGGAAGACTTCTCTCCATTGAGAATGACATGCTGCGTTCTGCTATGTAGGAGCTCTTCAATCCAGTCACACAATCTGTCTGATAGTGTATATGCTCTTACTTTGTTCATTAAACGACTGTGTGGAACTGTATCGAACGCCTTGAGGAAGTCAAGAAACACGGCATCTACCTGGGAACCCGTGTCTATGGCCCTCTGAGTCTCGTGGACGAATAGCTCGAGTTGGGTTTCACACGACCATCTTTTTCGAAACCCCTGCTGTTTCCTACAGAGTAGATTTCTAGTCATTATACTCGAACATAATACGTGTTCCAAAATTCTACAACTGATCGACGTTAGAGATATAGGTCTATATTTTTGCACATCTGTTCGACGTCCCTTCTTGGAAACGCGGATGACCGGTGCCCTTTTCCAATCCTTTGGAACGCTACGCTCTTCTAGAGACCTACGGTACACCGCTACAAGAAGGGGGGCAAGTTCCTTCGCGTACTCTGTGTAAAATAGAACTGGTATCCCATCAGGTCCAACGGCCTTTCCTCTTTTGTGCGATTTTAATTGTTTCTCTGTCTCTTTGTCTTCTATTTCGATATCTATCATTTTGTCATCTGTGCGACAATCTAGAGAAGGAATTACAAAGCAGTATTCCTCTGTGAAACAGCTTTGGAAAAAATTTAGTATTTCGGCCTTTAGTCTGTCATCCTCTGTTTCAGTACCATTTTGGTCACAGAGTGTCTGGACATCTTGTTTTGATCCACCTACCGCTTTGACATAAGACCAAACTTTCCTAGGATTTTCTGCCAAGTCAGTACATAGAATTTTACTTTCGAATTCATTGAACGCCTTTCGCATAGCCCTCCTCACATTACATTTCATTTCGCGTAATTTTTGTTTGTCTGCAAGGCTTTCGCTACGTTTATGTTTGCTGTGAAGTTCCCTTTGCTTTCGCAGCGGTTTTCTAACTCGGTTGTTGTACCACGGTGGCTCTTTTCCATCTCTTACGATCTTGCTTGGCACAAACTCATCTAATGCATATTGTACGATGGTTTTGAACCTTGTCCATTGATCCTCAACACTATCCGTACTTGAGACAAAACTTTTGTGTTGAGCCGTCAATTACTCTGAAATCTGCTTTTTGTCACTTTTGCTAAACAGAAAAACCTTCCTACCTTTTTTAATATTTCTATTTACGGTTGAAATCATCGATGCAGTAACCGCTTTATGATCGCTGGTTCCCTGTTCTGCGTTAACTGTTTCAAATAGGTCGGGTCTGTTTGTCACCAGAAGGTCTACTATGTTATCGCCACGAGTCGGTTCTCTGTTTAACTGTTTAAAGTAGTTTTCAGATAAAGCACTTACAAAAATTTCACTGCATTCTTTGTACCTGCCACCCGTTATAAACGTTTGAGTCTCCCAGTCTATATCCGGCAAATTAAAATCCCCACCCAGAACTATAACGTGGTCGGGAAATCTACTCGAAATATTTTCCAAGTTTTCCTTCAGGTGCTCTGCCACAACAGTTGCTGAGCTAGGAAGCCTATGGAGACATCCAATTACCACGTTTGAGCCTGCTTTAACTGTGACCTTCACTCAAATTATTTCACATTTGGGATCTCCGTCAATTTCCTTCGATACTATTGCACTTTTTATCGCTATAAACACGCCTCCCCCCCTCACTGTCCAGCCTGCCTCTGCGCTAAACATTCCAATCTGAGTTTAGAATTTCATTACTATTTGCATCTGGTTTCAGCCAACTTTCCGTCCCTAGTACTATGTGGGCATTGTGGACGTTTATTAATGAGTGCAGTTCTGGGACCTTACTATAGACACTCCTGCAGTTTACTATTACCACATTAATACTGTTATTTCCTGATGCGTTTTGCCTACTACTACCTTGTCGAGTCTCAGGAGGCGTCTTGTCGGGCCCAGGGAGGGAATTCTCTAACCTAAAAAACCCACATGTCCACTCCACACGTACTCCGCTACCCTCGTAGCCGCTTCCTGCGTGTATACACGCCTGACCTATTCAGGGGACCCTACGTTTCACCATCCGATAGCGGAGGTCGAAAAATTTGCAGCCCAGATCTCCGCAGAATCGTCTGAGCCTCTGGTTTAAGCCTTCCACTCGGCTCCAAACCAGAGGACCACGATCGGTTCTGGGAACGATACTACAAATAGTTAGCTCAGATTCCACCCCGCGAGCGAGGCTTTCCGTCTTCACCAACTCCGCCAACCACCTGTATGAACTGAGGATGACCTCTGAACCCAGACGGCAGAAGTCATTTGTTTCGACATGAGCAACAATTTGCTGTCGGGTGCACCCAGTGCTCTCTTTCGCCACCGACAGGGCCTCCTCCACATCTCGGATGAGACCCCCCAGCAAACAGACAGAGTGAACACTGGCCTTCTTCCTCGACCTTTCCGCTATTTCCCTAAGGGGCTCCATCACCCACCTAACATGGGAGCTTCCAATCACTAATAAACCCCTCCCACCCCCACCCCCCCCCCCCCGTGTGCCTGCTCGGATCTTGCTGAAGGAGCGGCCACATGTCCACTCACAGGCAGAGCGGGAGATGCCACACGGCCAGCCTCCACATTGACCCTCCGCCTCGTGCACCGCGAACGCCGCTGAACCCGCCACTCCCCTTGGGGAGAGGGTGGCCCAACTGCGCCTGGTACCCACGAAGACGTCTCGACAGCAGGGACCATGGGTGAAGCATGTAACACCTGGAGTGTACCATGCGACGCACCAGACTCCCCACTGCCGCTACACTCCGAGGCAGCAGCCTGAAGACGGCTGACCGCGGCCATCAACACGCTCACCTGTTCTCGAACAGTGGCCAGCTCCTCCTGCGTCCGTACACAGCAGTCACACATCCTATCCATCCTAAGAAATCAATTTACTCTTCAGAATTAATCAACTATTAAGTAGACTGCTAATTCACTAAAGGCGGCTGATAGCTGACTAAACTGTGGTTACTAGACACTTCTTGTTGAAAACAATGAAAATAAGCACTACCTGTCTCTGGACTGTATTCAAAACAAAAACTAGCACTACTGGCACCACAGCTGATTAAAGGGACTCTCTGTGAACAGTTAGTTCGTATTTTAATCAAAAACTAATAATGGTGCATTTTTCGCTCTATGTTTGCAATATTTTAAAAATTTAGACGAGCGAGTCTCTAGCTCGATCTATTTTTGGTGTCTCACAGATTGACCGCGACCTAGAACATCGTGCAGTCGCAAATCGAGAGCCCACTGCCTGGCGAAATAATTACAGAAGAGGAACAGGAACAGGCAGACAGAGTCAATGCTCCTGCGCCCGCGCCTTCTCCGCTGACATACCATAAACGTCGGCAACAATTAAAGCCTTTAGTCGCACGTCCGTTGTTTCAGGTTAGCTTTCTAATTACTTGTACATAGTTGAACATGTTTACGACGAGTAGTGTGTGACGTGTTATGTACCATGCCGCCCGAAAAAAGAATCGTCGTTTCGTGGATAGCTGACCATCCTGAAACACTGCCATATGGCGGAATAGTTTCATATTGTCGAGTTTGAGAGAAAAACGTTTCGTGCAAAAAAAAAACGGTTTAAAATAGACCAACATGTCAAGTCTTCATATCACAGGAATGCAGAAGAAAGGACCACGACAATGACGTTTGACATCAGCAAGTTGCAGTAGGAGGAACTTGTCCGAAGGTAACCGAAAAAGTTGGTTTAACATGGATCTACTTGAAGGATTCATTGCAGGCAATATTCCTCTTCGCAGACTTACAAAGGCTTCCTGCGCAAGTGTTGGTTAAATCAAAATGTACCAGGTGAATCAACATTGGGTAAAAATTACATACCGACAATTTACGTAAATGTTCTGGAAGAAATACGCAGTGAACTCATGGACAACATTATCGGGATTCTAATTGACAAAACTATAGATACTTGTGGCCGTTACAATGCAAGTTCAATTGCTGGTGCTTTAAAAGAAGAGCCTTCTTCTCCTTATTCAGCGGCCGGCAAAGAACTAAAAAAGGGAATCATTCTACGATCGCCAGATTTGTGAATGAGGCTATTAGAAAAATATTTCCAGAATCTTCTGCATATTAAAGAGTGTTTATGTTTATTTCAGATGCTGCTCCTTATACGATCAAATAGAAAATACCCTCCCAGTACTTTATAGGAATTTGCTTCATGTGACACGCTTTGCTCATGGAGTACATCGCCTTGCTGAAAAAAGTACGTTTCACTTTTGTGAGTGGAAATAAACTGATTCAACCACAAAGAAAGTGTTTCTAAAGGCTCCTGCTTGCATCAACACCTACAAAGAATAACTACCGAATGTGCCTTTTCTTCCTGAACCAGTGGTAATTCGTTGGGGTACGTGGGTCGAGGCTGTGTTGTTTTGCAATGGACATTCCGAGGCCAGTAGAGGGGGTAGTAAACGACTTCGATAGTGTAGAGGCTTCGGCAGTTTGCCAGTGCAAGGAAGCTTTTAATGATTCTGGTCTTAAAAAAGACTCTGCTGTGATTAGCACTCGTTTTTCCCACACACGTGCAACTATTAAAAAGCTTGAAACTCAAGATTTGGCGTTGAATGAATCTGTTCAGTTAATGAATAAATTTATTCTAGTGAACTCCTCATTGCCGGAGGTATTCCCACGAAAACATAAAGAAAAATTTGAAAACATTTTAAACAATAGCCCAAGCTTTGAACCCTTGATAGTTTTGTTAACGGGACAGGTGAACTTTTACCAGAAACAATAAGTGCTAACACAGCTCCCAAATCCAAATACTGCCCAGTTACCTTAGTTGATGTAGAACGATCCTTTACTGCTTATAAAAATATTTTGAGTGATCGAAGACACAATCTTACTACCGAACATTTGGAACAGCACTTGGTCGTTTATGCTTATAATAGTAGAAAAACGTAAAATAAATTGTAAATGATGCTTTGGTCCAGTAGTATTAATTAAAAGTTAATGATGCCTAAAAATTATTATTCTACCTTGATTTAAATAAAATATTACGGAGTTTTGGAACTTGCTCCTCTGCGTGCGATTTATCTCGTATGTGGTCCTGTATAGATCGACTGTTTCGCTGCGACTCACTCCCATCGCATCCGCTTTTTACCGACAACAGCAGAGAAGGAACAATTCTTGAAGCACAGTAAGCGTCCTCATTTTGCAGATTTTTAGAAAATAATCCCAGAAAGGCTCCCTTCCTAACATCTACCAGAAAGCATTCAGAAAATGATATCATCGTTCTAAATGTACCGATTTTTCTCGTGGCCGGCGCTCTTATATGCACAGGTTCGAATTTGTGATATAATGCACGCAGTGACTACCATGTTTTTTTATTATTTGAACTTGGATATTTAGACACTTTTCATACATTTTTAAGCATTATTCATGCATATTTGCATGCATATTTTAAGGTGTTTAATATGCATATAATCCGGTCTCTATTATAACCCTAATCTCGAATAGCTGAAGCTCCGACACTGAATTTTAGTGCTGTATTCATCTAAATCTACGTGATTACTTTGCAATTCACAGTTATGTGCGTGGAAGAGGGCTCATCGAGTCACCTTCAAGCATCTTCTCTACCCTTCCACTCCCGAACAGAGTGCGGGGAAAAAGGAACACTTAAATCTTTCCGTGCGAACTTTGATTTCTCTTATTATAATGTAATCATCATTTGTCCCCATTTAAGTGGGTGCCCAAAAAAGATATTCTCACATTCTGAGGAGAAGCTTGATGATTGAGATTACATAAGAAGACCCTGCTGAAAAACGAGTTTATTTTAATGACTGCCAGCCCAGCTCGAGTATCACATCTGTGGCCCTCTCTCACTTACTTCTTGACACGAGGTGACTTTTTTTTTTTTTAAGGCACTGTCTTTAGACCTGTTGCATTTTCTAAGAGTTCTGTCAAAAAATGACAGCCTCGGATGACTTCATATTTTTCACTATTTAAAGTCAATTGCCACTTATATCACCGTAGAAATATCTTGTCTAAATCACTTTGCAGTTCGTTTTGAATATCTGACGACATTACAAGAAGCTACATGACGTCATAATCTCCAAGCAGTCTAAGAGGGCTGCTCAAATTGTCTCCGAACTCGTTTATGTAGATCAAAAAACAGCAGAGGGCCAGATATTACTTATGTTTTGCTCTATGACATTCTGTCACTTATTATGAGCCGTGACCTATCTGGCAGGGAATCATTAATCTAGTCACACAACTAATGCGATACTCCATAGGCACGCAGTTTGATTAGAAATCGCTTGTGAGGAACCGTGTCAAATGCCTTTTGGACATCTAAAAATATAGAATCAATCTGACGTTCCCTGTCAATAGCACTTTTTAATTCGTGACAGTAAAGATCTAGTTGTGTTCACAAGGACGATGGTTTCTGAATCTGTGTTCTCCATTTGTCAATAAACCGTTTTCTTCGAGGTATTTCATAATGTTCCAGCACAGTATATTTTCCAAAATCTTACTGAAAAGTGACGCTAATGCTATACGTCTGAAATTCAACGGATTACTCCTATTTCCTTTCTTGGGCATTGCTGTGACCTGTGCTACTGTCCTGACTTTGGGTAAGAATCTTTATACTAGTGAGCAGTCGTATATGATTGCGAAGTATGGATCTATTCTATTAGTTCACTTTGCAAGGAACCTGGGCAGTATACAGGATGTAATGGGTATACGTGCTATACCCATATGCTACCTTAATATGTACATAGATCAATGTGTTGGTATTTTTTTCTCTATGTTAAAAGGTGTTCACACAAATGCGTCACAAACGTTGTGACGTCTGTTCTGCACAGTCGTAACGGCATCACTAAAAGTGGACTACGCCTGTAAGTATAGACTTGGCATTTTGCTTCCACACATTCACACTTCTACATCTGACCTGCCGCACAGGGAAAAATAAGTGTTAATGGCTTCCTTTTGCCACATGTACTTGGAGATACTAACAAAACTCAAAATATACTAATCCTAATATCTATTGTTACTAGTCTGCCAGTGACGTCAATACTGACATAATGAAGGTCAGTACGCTGTCTTCAGTCACCACCAGAAATATCTGCGTTTATACACATTACACTGTATAGATGCACTCTGCGAAGGATGATTTAACAAAGATCTTGTTTCTAGAAATCTCCTTTTTCGTCTTTCAGGAAACGTTACACCTTGAAAGTCTCCTAGACAAAGTTCTGGAGATGCCTGCCATGCAGTGGTTTCTTCATATGAAGAAAGAGGAAGAAGCTACCTGAGTTCATGTCAGGAGAATACATGGGTGATGGCAATATCTGAAGAGTGGAAATGGAACATGTTCTAAGTATGATATTGTTTTCACTAATGCGTTTTCACTGATGTTTTCTCGGTAATCCGTTGCGTGTCCCTACAACCGTTCCTAGTGTCAAATAAAAGGAACTTGCTGGCGGATCAGAACTGAGTATCGGACCGTGACTCGAATTCTGGGATGATGCCTTTCGTGGGCAAGTGCTATACCAAGGATAACTCAATACCTGTGCTCACCGATGTACTTGTGCCAGTACCTCATCTAACACCTCCCAAACTTCAAAGAAGTTCTCCTGTGAAACTTGCAGGACTACGACTCCTGGAAGAAAGAGCACTGTGGAGACATGGCTTAGCCGGACTGGCACACAGAGAATTTCCCGTCATCGCACACATCGGTGCAGAGTGGATAATTTATTCTGGAAACGTGCCCAAGGCTGGAGCTACAACCTCGATTAATTGACATAACATAATTCCCGCCAGGCTATTAGTTTTAAGTAGCTCTTTAATTTTGGAAGCATAGTTGGGTGTCTTTTGTACCTAGTAGCCCGCCATTTTCTCAATATGCTGTCTTAAAAATTGTTTACAGTAGTTTACATTCTGCGTAGTCCTTGGAAATACCATTGATTTTCCTCATGAAAGAAATTGTTTCGTGCAAGTAAATTTAATTATTTTTCTTCCTTTATTTCTTAGTCCTGCACGTCTAGAGCATGGTAGGGGTCTTTAGATCCCATAGCGAACAAGTAATCTTTCAATTTATTTCTCTTTAGTCGGAATGTCACTTTGAGTTGGCGTCATTATTAACAACAATTAACAGTTCGGCACACCTACACTCATTGCTGAAAAGTCGGCAAAAGCTACAACTGTGTATTTTTTTGGACCAAAATTGTTTCAGGGGATCATAAGTTTAGTTTCATGCAAAGAATCATTTCGCAAGATAATTTTCCCCTTTATGTACAGCAATGATTTCAAATTACCTGTTGTAGTCAAAAGCATGTTATCAGACGTCAGCACAAGTGATCTGAATTTTGAATCAACAGTCCCCCAATGGTTTGAAGATGAAGCTTTTTTTTATCAGGAAAATGAGTGATTCAGACACTGATGGTCCCCAGCATAATGAATTCCAGTTGAACTCGCACTACAGAAGTATTGATTTCTCTATTGGTGGTGATGGAGCTCAACACTGTAATCATGTAGCGTAATTCGAGCGCACCATATCATGAAAATGCCTCCTCCATCAGTAACAGATGTTGTAACCGTCACCCGAACAATGCATACGACTATTTTATTTTGCCAAGTATTTTAGACGATCGAGCACTGCACTAATTTGCTGATAGTAGCAAGAAAAAGACAGGCATTATATTACGTCTGAGGAAATGAATTCCTTTTTTGACGCTGATCACAGAAAATAAAAGAGTGTTGCCTCTAGTGCAATAAAGACACTGAGCAAGACGTTGGGAAGTTCCTCATCGAATATTACAGTGGACAATATTTCCACAAGTGCTCCGTTATTTGAAACATTTTTGAAGGGAACAATTACAGCAGTGGGAACTTCGAGACAAAACAAGGAAATTCCACCAGAAACTAAGACTTCCAAGGCCAGAGAATATGGTTTTGAGTACAGCCTGACAACGGTAAGTTACGTGCCCAAAAGGACCAACGTTTCACACGGCTCCGTTTTCTGAACCTCAGCGTCACATTAGGTGAAGGACACACAACGAAGCCAAAATTAGTTGTATCCAATAATAAAATTAAATCAGTAGCTGACTGCAAAAGTAAGTCAGAGAGATAGTCATTTGACTGACGGGCAAATGTAATGGATGAAGCACCCATATATACCCGTGTTTATTTTCTCAGCAACATTCCAACTACTAGGAAGATAAGTCTTATAAAAGGGGACATCTCGTCAAGAAATTAGGGCAAGAAGTGCTATATCCTCATTTAGATAAGAGATTTCGTAACCCACCCAATAAAAAGAATGTTCTACAAGCCATGGCAAAGCCGTCGCCAACAGACGAAGATACCACGAACTGGAAGATCACTAAAACCAAAGGTGTTCAGTGTGTTCACATAAATTAGATGGAAAAATTGATCAAACAAGCAGAAAACGCAAAATAAATATTTGTAAGATGACATTGTAATTACGAGTATTTATAAGGAGGACGTTATTAATGAGTTTGTCTTCTCGTGTAAGCCCAGTGAAATTTCAATTATCTTGTAAAGTGTTAGAAAAATTATGACATAATTTAAAATATTGTATTTTATGTGCTAAAATGAACCTCAAAAAATCATGATAAATGTTTTCTTGCTCTTCTACTAACCATACGCATCGTAATTTCATAACATTGCTTTAATAATTAGTTAGTTGTATTTCTTTTGAGGTAGGGGTATTGTAGATTCCTCTCATGTATTTTTTTAGTCCTTCCACTCAGGTATCCAGTGGTGAAGTATGTACTGCTAGTTAGTAGCAATCGTGTGCTCATTGTTTACAGTACAAATTGATGTTGGTAGGGTCGCTCGTAAGTATAACACAAAGTCACATGTCAAACATAAATATGCAGGACACAATTTGGAAATAAGTAAGCAGAAACCAAACAAACTCTCGTGTTAGCAGATCTGGTTTAATCTCAGTCCACAATATGATGTCAAATATAACGAAGTATCTTCAGCAGTTTTGTTGTCCGATAAGACTGTTTTAATTTTTTAAGATCGTCTGGCAGGTATCACACAGTACCATGGACACAGAAGTAGATATACTGTGACATTCGTCCATTCCAATCAAGGACGTATAATTCTACCTCGCTTGCAATGAAAACAATAGTTATATCGTTCATATGTTGTCACTCTAAAATTTAATCCCACTCCTTAAACCATCCCTTTATTTCCATAACAGCTCCTTCTGGATAAAGGTAGAAGGGTGGAGTAGATGGAGTTTATTTGAACTGTAGTTAAATATGTGCACCAAGCTTGTCCATATGCATATGCGTGCGCGTATGCATGTGTTTGTGTGCGGGATGGTTGGTTGGAGGGTGGGAGGGGGGAGCTGATAGGGACAGAGAAAGCAGGAGGTAGCGTTTGGTTGTTTGCGCAGTTTTGTATGGTATCCATTAATTAAGAGGGTCTGTGAGGCGGGCAGCGCCCTGGTATGTATTGTGTGCAGTAGTCCGGAGCTCATTTGGCGGAATTGGAGGCGAGGAAATGAGCACGGGAGCGGGTGAACCCATTACTTTGAATTTCACGTTTTGCTGTCTGCCGGCGACGATGCCTTTGTCTGTTATGGTACCTGCAAGCGCGGACCATAGCGGAGCCTGTAGACTCCAGCGTTCATCCTGTCTCTCTCTCTCGTATCCTAACTGACCGTTGCATCCAATTTTAGTTCTGCCTGTCCGTAAAACAGAGATGAATTTAAATAATCACTTTAATTTGAGTGCATGCCTTGGAGAAAAATAATTGCTGGTGAATTCCTCGAAAGGCGCATACATATTTCCTTAGTGACTAAAAGTGGTGCGACGTACTCTCTACATACGTTAGTTCACAATTACTGTTACAGTCTTCTAGGATTTGTAGAAAGGACCATGCACAAAAATGTGAAATAAGTTAGAAAACATTAAATGTAAAATTAATTTGAAGATCATATTACTTTCGAATTTACCGCTGCGCTATACGCAGAGGGCGAAGACACTAAGCTCTGGCGTGTGTACTCTGCAGGAGCCCATGACATATGCAATGTAACGATTACTGTACGCCAGGCTCTCTTCTACATGAAGAAAGCCGTTCTCTTCAAAGGCGAAAGAGCGATGTGTCCACGGAACACCGCAACTGTTGCTACAGTTGGAGGAAAAAATGCTTTGTTACGTTATAATTAGAACAGAGACTGTTGACGGTGCCCTTTTCTCAGTTTCTGTGCATATTGTGATGCGCCAGATTTGGAAGTAACAAAGAATGAGTTCGTCGTGTTTGTCAGTGGAATACGGTAGGGAAAACCTCTAATTAGTTCCCTATTCGGATGTCCGGGAGGGGACTGCCAAGGGTGAGGTAACCACGAGGAAAAGGCTGAATAACCAATGACAGGATACCAGTCTCCGCGTCGGAGCGTATAATGTCAGAAGTTGATACATGGTAGGGAAGCTACAACATCTGAAAAGGGGAATACAAAGCCTCGGTCTAGATGTAGATAGTGGGGAATATAGAAATGAAAAAGACGTAAAGTCAGACGACTATAGAATAAAAACAGCAGCAGCATAAAATCATATAACAGGAATAGATTCCAGAATGAGATTTTCACTCTGCAGCTGAGTGTGCCCCGATGTGAAACTTCCTCGCAGATTAAAACTGTGTGCCGGACAGAGATTCGAACTCGGGATCTTTGACTTTCGCGGGCAAGTGCTCTACCAACTGAGCTAGCCAAGCACGACTCCCGCCCCGTTCTCACAGCTTTACTTCTGGACAGTGAAAATCTCATTCTGGAAACATCCCACAGGCTGTGGCTAAGCCATGTCTCCGCAATATCCTTTTTTTCAGGAGTGCTAGTTCTGCAAGGCTCGCAGAAAAGCTTTTGTACAGTTTGGAAGGTAGGAGACGAGGTACTGGCAGAAGTTAAGCTGTGAGGACGCCGCGTGATTCGTGCTTGGGTAGCTCAGTTGGTAGAGCACTTGCCCGCGAAAGGCAAAGGTCCCGAGCTCGAGTCTCGGTCCGGCGCACAGTTTTAATCTGCCAGGAAGTTTCATATCAGTGCACACTCCGGTGCAGAGTGAAAATCTCATTCTGGAAACATCCCCCAGGCTGAGGCTAAGCCATATCTCCGCAATATCCTCTCTTTCAGGAGTGCTAGTTCTGCAAGGTTCGCAAGAGAGCTTCTGTAAAGTTTGGAAGGTAGCAGACGAGGTACTGGCAGAAGTAAAGCTGTGAGAACGGGGCATGAGGCGTGCTTGGGTAGCTCAGATGGTAGAGCACTTGCCCGCGAAAGGCAAAGGTCCCGAGTTCGAGTCTCGGTCCGGCACGCAGTTTTAATCTGCCAGGAAGTTTCAGGAATAGGATTCATTATGGATAACAGGGTAGGGCAGAGAGTGGGGTACTGTGAACAGTTCAGTACTAGGAATAGCTTTAATCAAATCCGGCAGCAAATTAACGCTGACAAAAATTGTTCAGGTATAAACGTCGACGTCAAAATCAGAAGATAAACCGGTAGAGAAAGTATGAAAATACGTTGAACGGTTAATTCAGTATACGAAGGGAGATGAAAATCTAATTGTTATGGGGGACTGAGACGTTTTTCTGGGAGAAGAAGAATGGGAGAATATGCATTTGGTAATAGGAATGAGTTCTGCAGTAAATTTCGACTGGTATTAGCGAATACGCAGTTAATGATTACACTATTTATAAATCGCAAGTGGAGGAGGTACTGTTTAATTGGGAAAGGCTTGGAGACAGCCAAGAATGCCAACTCAACTACATAATACTGAGAGAGGGTTTCCGAAATCAGATACTGGATTCTAAGGCGAGCCCAGATGAAGACATAAACTCAGATCACAATTTAGCAATGATGAAGAGTAGACTGAAGTTCAAAAGAATCTTTCAGAAGAATCAGTGTGATAGAAGCAGGATAGTGATTGACTAACAAACAACGAGATGCGTTTAAATTATCAATTATCAAACGCTGTAATTACTGCGATAATGAAAACCACAGATTAACCCACCAGCTTAACCGAGTGCGCTAATTCGCTCCAACCTGGATGTGGTTTTTGGCGGTTTTGCACATCCCACTAGGTGAATACCCCACATACCGCCTCAGTTATACGCCTCGCAGACATCTGAAACACGTTCGCACTATTTCATGGCTTACACTAGACGCAGGCAGCTGGGGTACATGGATCCCGTCCAGGGGCGTATGGGGTGGCGGGTGGAAGGACATCCGGCCACCCCTTTAAATTAACCATGCCAAATCCGTTGTAATCATGCCGATCTGCGAAAACTTCGGGACAAAGGCATAAACATAAGAAGGAGAAGAAGAAGAATGAAAACCACAGTGTGCATTTCATTTGAAGAAGAATGGATGTGTCTGGAAAGGGCAATCACATAAATTGGACAAATAAATATAATGCGTAGAAACTTTGAGTAACTGAAGAAATTTATTGGTTGACAGAAGCGGATGGGGATACAGCTTACTTAGAAACGAAATAAATTGGAAGTGCAGGGAAACCAAGGCGAAATATCTGCTGGAAAATATGATGAGATCGAAAAAGAAATGACTGTCGGAGGGAGTGATTCAGTATACAGGAAAGTCAAAACAATATACTGTGAAAGTAAAAGCAAGAGTGACAGCATTAAAGGTACACTGTTAAAACAGTACCACTGTTAAAACCAGAGGAGTGACCGATGAGTGGAAAGAGTATTATGAAGTTTACTACGAGGGGGAAGAATTATCCGATGACATGCCAGAAGAAGCAGAAATAGGTGTCGATATGGAAGACGTTGGGGATCCAGTATTTGAATTTAAACGAGCTGTGAAAGATCAAAGAAGGCAGAAGCGATAGATAATATTCCACCAGAATTTCTACAATAGTTGAGCAAAGTGGCGCTCAAAATATTATTCAAGTTGATGTGTAGTATGTATGATTTGTGCAGTTTCGAGGGTAGGAACTATCTTACAATTAGGTTAAAAGTCTCACACATCCAAGAGAAAGAGTAATATACAGAAGAATGGAAAAGGACATTCCATTTGGCTTTATGAAAGGTAAAGGTAACAGGGAAGCGGTTGCGACGTATCCAATAGTGGATAAAATGAAGACACATTCATAGGACCTGTCGATCTGGTAACGCGCTAGGAATAAGTCAGTAAAAATTCAGAGAAAAATTGAGTAAGATATAGGGAAAGGCAAATAATATACAGTATGTACAAAAAGCGAAATGAAACTACGAGAATGGAAGAGAAATAACAGGTGATGAACGAAGCAAGGTGGACATAAAAAGCTGACTAACACAGACAAGAGGACACTACTGGGCGATTGAATTCTATTAAGTGTCTTACATTGATCTTATTTAGAGGAAGAAATTTTTGAGATTATAGCACAGCGTCTACTGCAGGGAGTTATGAACCGTGTGTAATCGAAGGATTTGAGATGCGGTGCTACAGAAGAAGGATGTAAGTTACGTGACAGATTGTATAAGGAATGCAAAGTTTCAGCGCCGAATCGGCAATAAAAGGAAGATATGGAAAATACTGGCAAGAAGAGACTGGATAATAGAATGTGTTAAGACATCAGAGAGTGGCTTCCAAGGTACTAGATGGAACTGTAGAGCGTAAAAACTGTAGGGGACGCCAGAGTTTGGAATTTTATTTTTGAGTCATCAGTCTGCTGACTGGTTTGATGCGGCCCGCCAAGAATCCCTCTCCTGTGCCATCCGCTTCAGCTGAGAGTAGCACTTGCAACCCACGTCCTCAATTATTAGCTGGATGTCACTGACATCCTCTACAGCTTTGCCTTCTACAGCTCCCTCTAGTATTACGGATGCCATTCCCTGATGTCGTAACAGATGTCTTATCATTCTGTCCCTTCTCCTTGTCAGTCTTTTCGACATTTTCCTTTTCTCTCCGATTCTGTGCAGAACCTCCTCATCCTTATCTTATCATTACACCTACTTTTCAACATTCGTCTGTAGCTCCACATCTCAAATGCTTCGATTCTCTTCTGTTCCATCACAGCCCACGTGTGCTTCGATCTCTCTTGCATTTCCAGCTGTGTAAATCGGAAATGGTTGTGTACTTTTCGTTTCAAGGTGTACAACATTAAAATAATGTTTGTGGGTCTTATTTGCATAATTCGTTCTCTGCTGGCGGTTTATTAACGTTACAAAAATATGGGTGGGAGATTAGTTTTGACAATTCATTGGATGCTTTGGAAATGGAGAACGGAGTACGTGAGTTGTATAAAGAGAAGTATAGATATGGGGCGTAGCCTTGCTAGAGCAACCACAAAGCCATCAACTCGAGTGGTAACGACATTATTCCTAGCTGAGTTCGTTCTCTCAGAGAGGGAAAAATTAAAATTGAATATTGAAAAATGGCGTGAATACAGTCACTCACGGTGTATCTTTGGTCTGTCATATTTTGTGTGATACAATACCCAGTGACTTTTCCCCCGTTCGTCGGCTGAGGAAATCATTGTCTAACATACTCTTCCAGAATTATGCCAAGGTGATTTTCGTGTTGCATCGTTTCTTGAACAGCCAAAACGAAGACTCCTGTACCCCAAGTTTTCGCCAGTTTATCCATAATTTAGGAAATGAAGTGTGAATATGAAGTTTTTTCATGTTTTTGCCGTGAGTTTATAATTCCGAGCACGTCCAGCAAGCCATATAAGCGCTGTTCTCTGTTAACGCTTGGATAGGGTGAGTGGTTGGAGGTGTTTGGTGTGCTGCTGGCGCCTCTTCCGTGCCAGGATGCTGCAGTGCGAGATGGGGGCAGTGGTCCTCAACTGACCAGTAAGCAAGCAGGAGCCACTGTCAGTGGATGAATCGGACAGAGCAGTCAGGGATTGGACAGTTAGCGACCGTGCGTGGTGGAGATTATTCCAGTGGCGGCAAGACGTACGCAACAGCAGGAAGTGTTCACGATGTCATGGGTGCCTAAGCATGGCCGCACAAGCACTCCAGTCGCTGCATGCAGAGCAACTAGAGTGCAGCCAATTGGCGGAGAATGAAAAACGAGAAGCCTTCTCTAAGTTGGTACGCCAAGAAGCTGTCGGGGGACCTCATTAAAGGTCAGTGTGGGGTGTGGGACTGCTGGTGTCTCGAGCGAGAGGACGGCGATTTCAGCGGAGACAGAGAGAGGGGCTTCCGGATTACAAGAGGATCACTAACGGGGTGCTTTATTAGTTGTCAGGACAATTTTGATCGGTTGAATGATGCAAAATAGTGAAGAGTGCTGGCTGTGCATTGAGTGTACGTATAATCAGTAATATAACACAGGTTCTGTGGCCAGAATGGGGTCTGTTACGGTTGTGGTATGGTGGCAAGCTGTATGTCTTTCTGAGACTGAGAATCGTATTGATTGTCTTATTTATATGTTATGAGAGCGACTTATTTGTATTATGTGCCACCTTAGACATTGGGATCTTGTTATTATTACATTGTGAGGGCGACTGATTTTATTGATGCCATTATATATGACCGCCCAGTTAGCCGGCACGGTAGCTCAGCGTGTTCGGTCAGAGTGTTAAGCTACTCTGTGCAACAAAAAAACTGAGTGAACGAATCAACGATCAACCTGAACAGGTGTCATCGGATGTCCGCCACGAACAAATTCAACTGTCTCCACTCGGGGACTGGGTGTTGTGTTGTCTTCATCATCATTTCATCCCCATCCGGCGCGCAGGTCGCCCAATGTAGCGTTGAATGTAATAAGACGCCAAGAAGCTGTCAGGGGACCTCATTAAAGGTCAGTGTGGGGTGTGGGACTGCTGGTGCCTCGAGCGAGAGGACGACGATTTCAGCGGGGACAGAGAGAGGAATGGCAATTGAATCTCAATGTAGACAAGTGTAATGTACTGCGAATACGTAGAAAGATAGATCCCTTAGCTACAAAATAGCAGGTCAGCAACTGGAAGCAGTTAATATCATAAATTATCTGGGAGTACGCATTAGGTGTGATTTAAAATGGAATTATCACATAAAGTTGATCGTCGGTAAGGCAGATGCCAGACTGAGATTCATTGGAAGAATCCTAAGGAAACGCAATACGAAAACAAAGGAAGTAGGTTACAGTACGCTTGTTCGCCCACTGCTTGAATACTGCTCAGCAGTGTGGGATCCGTACCAGATAGGGTTGATAGAAGAGATAGAGAAGATCCAACGGAGAGTAGCGCGCTTCGTTACAGGATCATTTAGTAATCGCGAAAGCGTTACGGAGATGATAGATAAACTCCAGTGGATGACTCTGCAGGAGAGACGCTCAGTAGCTCAGTACGGGCTTTTGTTAAAGTTTCGAGAACATACCTTCACCGAAGAGTCAAGCAGTATATTGCTCCCTCCTACGTATATCTCGCGAAGAGACCATGAGGATAAAATCAGAGAGATTAGAGCTCACACAGAAGCATACCGACAATCCTTCTTTCCGCGAACAGTACGAGACTGGAATAGAAGGGAGAACCGATAGAGGTACTCAGGGTACCCTCCGCTACACACCGTCAGGTGGCTTGCGGAGTATGGATGTAGATGTAGATGTAGAAGACCTGCAACAAGGCGGCCGGATCTGCCCCGTAAGGGGCCTCGCGGCCAATGGCATCAAACGCTCATTTCCATTTCCATCGAAAATTATATTGTTGTTTTAACCTGTGAGAGTGATCTGTTTTGTACGTGATACTGAAAAAACAATTGTGCTGAAAACTTTGCATAGGTAATACTGTAGATGTTGATGGTAGCTTTGCTTTAGTGACCAGTTGGTGGTGGGAGTGGTCGTAGATATATCTTTAGCTTAGTACTAATGAAAGTACCCACAGTTAAATCAGATAGTTACTGTCTAGCGGTTGTCACAGGGGTAACTTCAATATTTAATTTTATCATTTTTCTGCCCTAGCGAATGCGATATCGGCCGCCATCCATCGGCCGCCCTTTACAACACGCGTGCCGCCAGTCACACCGACGCGTTTCCCACAGACGCAACCGCGGCATGAGGGCGCTGCCGCGAACGCTTACGGCCCTGCCAATGATATGCAGGCATCCCCTCCACGGAGTTCCAGCGGCAGATCTATTTAAGTTCAGACAGATGAAATTTTGTGTGTTTACTATTTCTGTTTCATAAGCTCAGAGCTCGTCATCTACAGAATATTCACTGTGCTGTAGACTGACTGAATTAACAGAACGTTGTCTGTGCGCTTGTAAGATGTATGCTGAAACTGTGTGTAACTGAATCTCTTGCTACAAGTCTGAAAAGAGTCTGACTTCAGAATTCAGATTATGGATTGAGATCGAGGATAGGCGTAGCTGACCTACTTTTGAACATCGACTTATTCATGCAAATTACTTTTTAGGAATGTGATTTTAGGCAATCTGAAATGCATCTGACTGCCTGTTAATTAGACTGCATTAAACAATGATTCACAAGAATATTCAGAATGAGCAACTGTTCCGTAATTTAAATGTACCATATTACAAAAACACATCTGTTAAAATTACATGAACTTTAGCTAATTGGAAACTATTGCTAACATTCTGTGAAGAATTTTCACTTGGCCTCTATAATAAACTCTTGCCTTGTAATGGATAACTTGATTCTACTGTGGTTGCAGGGACAATATGATAATCTGAGTAAATCCATGCACGGCCGTTTGCCTTCTAATTCTTATTTCTTTCCAGCTGCTGTTGTAGCGAATTAATTTTTTATTCTCTTTGAAATTATTAATTATTGTCCACGCAAGGCGTGATACGCAAACTTCACCAAACGTTTGAGGGGACCTAGAACCACTGGCTCTACTCCACAAAAATATCACTGTCCTACTGCAGCAAGAACAACTGTATCGTTGCCAGATGGGCTCTTTGCACTACACGCTCTATGCTACACGCATTGTGTATACGCTCCGAGAATAAAAGTATTCCTTTCTCTGAACAGCTGGTATATGCTTCGTAAAATATTTATAACTGACAAAAGGGAGTGCTTTGAAATTACAGTCAGTTCGTCCAATGACACAAAAGCTAACGTAAATTATTACTAACAATCAACACTGTCTTCCTCCACATTGTCATAAACCGCATTTTCTGACTCTATAACAAAATTTGTTTTCTTAGATATCTAATGTATGGTTAGTTAGAATACTGAACACATGATTGGCAATTCTCGCTATCAGCACGTAGATATTACCAGGCACAATTAAATCTTTGCACAGCAATAATTATTGAACTCGTGCTTGCAGCTAACGAACTCAAAGTAAGTTACTTTTTTTAACTGGTTTCTCCTTAGTCATCTTAAAGTCGCAGATTACGCAACATGAAACATCTGGAACAGAAATTTCTCTACTACACATCCCCTACCCAAGATCCTCATTCTACTGTGATACAACACTCTCTCTCCACAACGCAACACTACTACTGCCTAACGCTGCGACTCGACTCGACTCGACTGTTACCCACTTGCTTGCCCGTGCTCTGCTCAATAATGCAAACTCTGGAAACCAAAGACTGTGTATCGCTCAACTGTTCAGCATACAAAGATGTTTAAAGAGAGAACACTCCGAGTAAACTGATAATTTTCATTATATTTACAAAAAAAAAAAATTGTTCAAATGGTTCTGAGCACTAGGGGACTTAACATCTGTGGTCATCAGTCGCCTAGAACTTAGAACAACTTAAACCTAACTAACCTAAGGACATCACATACATCCATGCCCGAGGCAGGATTCGAACCTGCGACCGTAGCGGTCACGCGGTTCCAGACTGAAGCACCTAGAACCGCACGGCCACACCGGTCGGCATTATATTTACATTCAAATATGTTCCAGGTGTTAAATGTCAAACAAACTGTGATTTACTACCACTTCATTTAATGTATACAATCCTTTCAACGTGCTATAGTAGCCAAATAACTCCCTGCTCTTCTCTCCACTCCCCCCCCCCCCCCCACACACACACACATACACACACTCTTAAGGCATTTCCACGTCTCTGGTGCAGAGGGTGCTTTTAATGTTAGCAGACATACAGTTCACAATTCCCATTCCTGATAAATGAGATGTCTCTGAAATTATATCTTTAAAAAGACATGCGTGTGGTCTCTAGAAGGAAACTGAGATTTCAGGCTCAGAAATGTGTCATCATCAGATAATACAAATCCAGAACTTTCAAAATACGTTTCAGTGACGGCATTAAAACCCTGCACTTTTCTGGACTTCAACTACTCGTCGATTTCCCAGATATGCAGTATTTTATGTCGACGGCGAAACTTGTTTTGCAAGTTCTAAGTTTGTTGTATCCAACGATGACAGTATCCGAAAAGGCGCAGTAATGTAATTACAAAGCGATTGACCACAGACAACAGTGTCCAGGCTAGCGAGGAACTGATTCTCAGCAGCTGCAGACATTTCGATGATGAGATCGTCCTCATAGCGCTTCACAATGGATCCGTGACCAAAGGAGCGGATTTCATTTTGAAATGGTTCAAATGGCTCAGAGCACTATTGGACTTAACATCTGAGGTCATCAGACCCCTAGAACTAGAACTACATAAACCTAACTAACCTAAGGACTCCACACACATCCATGCCCAAGGCAGGATTCGAACCTGCGACCCCAGCAGCAGCGCGGTTCCGGACAGAAGCGCCTAGAACCGCTCGGTCACAGCGGTCGGCGGATTTCATTTTGATGAAGATAGTGTCATGTTTCTGTCTCATTTTAAGGTGTGGTACAGCGGTCAATAGAAGTTGTTTGGCCCGCTATAATAATGTGTAACACACTTTTTGAAATTTCCTCGTGTACCGCGTCTAACATCATTTATACTACTTTATAAACATCAAAAATCTCGAAAAATTATAGAACAATTGACTTTAGATTTTTCCACGATAATCTAATAAATGTTGGGACAGACGTAGGCTACATTAAAAAAAATTGTGGTTTACAAGTATAATGACGAAAAAAACCCAACACAAAAAGTAAACAGAGTAATGAAATTCCGGGGGTACATTTGTCTAGGTAACATATTTAAGTAATCAACATTGCACGGTCACAGGTTAGGATAAGAGAAAGGTAAGCCATGCCAAGTGTGAAATGCTGGTACATTAATAATGGGTACAACCGCCAGAATTTTGACTGCAAGCATGCATTCTGTTGTACAGATGCCTGATATGTTGTGGGATGGAGTTCCATGTCTGTTGCGCTTGATAGGTTAATACAGGAACTGTCAATACTGTCTGTGAACGAAGCGGGAGTTGTCATCCAATGACGTCCCATATGTGGTGTACTGGAGACACATCTTGTGAACAAGCAGACTGCGGCAAGATGTCGCCACTGTGTAGAGCATGCTGGGTTACAACAGCAATATGTGGGCGAGTGTTATCTATTGGAAAACAGCCCCTGAGATTCTGTTCATGAATGACAGCACTATGGATGGAGTCACTGGATTGACATGTGCGTTGGATAACCAGACGAAACCACACCCCAGACCATATCTCCAGATGTATGTCCAGTCTGTCTAGCGTGCAGACAGGTCGTTTGCAAGTCGTAAACTAGTCTCCATCTAACCAACGCGCGACCATCACTGGTACCGAGGAAGAAACAGATTTTATCAGAAAACACAAAAAATCTCCACCATGTCCTCCAGTGAGCTCTCGCTTGACACCACTGAAGTGGCAAATGGCGGTAGCCGAGGTCAGTGGCATGCACGCTATATGATGTCTGGCTTGGAGCCGTCCTTGAAGTAACCGATTTGTATCAGTTAGTTGTGTCACTATGGTGCCAACAGCTGCTAAAACTGATGCTGAAGATACAGTACGAAGCGCCAGAGCCATACGTCAAACACTATGGTCTTCCCTCTTGTTAATTCACGTGGCCGTCTGGATCCCAGTTATCTTGCGACCGAACATTCTCGTGAGCACCACTGCCAGGTACAGTGGCTACACCATTGCCAAATCTTTCTGCAATAACGGAGATGGAACATCCAGCTTCTCGTAGCCTTATTACACGATTCCTTTCAAACTCAGTCAGGTGTTGATAACGGCTTCTTTGTCGCCTTAAGGGCATTCTTGACTTACACCAGCTCACCACATCCACTCTGAAAGATAACTAACTTTATCGACCGTTACAGCGCATATTTAAAGCAAACGTCATTTGCGTCATAGTGGTGCTATAGCGTTGGTCTAATGTGACTGGAAATTAGCCTCCCAACTTCCGTTTATTTTTTTTCCGTTGTTGGAATTCTTGACCGATTTATTGCGCAGCTTTACACAATAGTCTAATAAATGGTCAGAAGGTCGTAGGCTACTTAGTTTTTAACACATACACACACACACACACACACACACACAAACTTCTTATTTTACACGGTACTCTAATAAATACTCAGATGGGCATACGGTATATACTATTTTAAACAATAACGTACGGTACAGGTTTCCTGTTAAAACCGACAGCGAAAAAGAAAATTCTATGTTAAGCTCTGCTGTGAAAATGTATGGTTTCCTTTAACTACCAAACGTCCGTTGATGCAAGTTGCAACCATATGCCGCTAGTTGGCTCCAAATTGCACCATGCAGCATGGAGGTGTGTATCGTAACTATGTCGGTGTGTGAGAAACAGAGTGCGTAACCATATTTTGAACGCGAAGAATTCGTCGACACATGAAGTAGCCTCTCATTCAGCATGACAGTGCCGTAGCATACACGAGGACTGCGACATCTGCAACGGACCGATGCCGAGGGCTGACTGTCATCGATCGTTCTCCATCTTCGCCCCATTCGATTTTCACCTGTTTCCTGAAACTAAACAACTCTTTCGCGGACTTCACTTTCATCGTAATAAAGCGGTTCAAGCAGAGGTGTCTCCGTCAACGAAGTCTAACATTCTACAGTGATTGGTATCAACAAACTGGTCTCTCGTGGGGAGAAATAAGTTCATCACCATGGTGACCATGTTGAGAAATAAATATGAAGAATAAGGAAGTAAAATGTTACTAAAACTTGTTTCGTTTAAAAATCTTTAACAGTTTTCACATAAGAATCTCGAAGGCACTACTTTTCCCCACAGCCTTGTGTATTGTTTCCCATTACATACAGATATTTTAGGACAAAGATTGTATTTTGAATAATGAGCTTTCTTGCGTGCTTTCTCGCAGTCGGTTTTAACAGGAAACAGAAAATTTGCATTTATGGCTCAACAGCTTGTGGTGAGTATATTACTAGGAAGTCTGAATTTACAATAATAACTAACAAAAGCCCAAGATCATAAGTGGGAGGAACGAAACGGAAATAGAAGAGGGAAGGAGGAGATGGACGAAGAGAGGGCAAAGGAGGAGGAAATAGACGGAAGGGTTCGGGAGGGAGAAGCAGATTAGGACTTACATCCAGGTCCCATATATATTTAGCAATTGCGAAGCCTTGCTGGGTTCTCTAGTATCGAATAAAGATTAGTCGAACTGACACGTACGGTACATTATTGACACAGTTTATTCGCGGTGAAAGTTTAAGTTTCCGTAGTTCTACCGCCATATGAGACAAGATTTTATCGCCAGACTCTTTGGATGAGATACTGAAAGAGAATGCGATGTTCACCGCATTTTGATCACGTTCCTATCCCGGCAATAGGCAAGACGTGGTTAATTTCGAAGCGAGTTAACCCATCTGTGTGTGCGAATGCTTATGTGTGTCGGATGCATGAGTGCGTGTGTGCTTATCTGCCCCTATGCACATGTGTGTGCGTGCGTGCGCGTGTGTGTGTGTGTGTGTGTGACAGACAAGGAGAGAGAGAGAGTACTTGTGTATGTGTACGTGTATGAGTGAGTGAGTGTGTGTGTGTGTGTCACGCACCGGTGAGCTGTGCTTGCAGCCGCTGCGGCCCCTAAACCCCTACGCATCACGCGGAAACGCATGAGGTGGAGTATAGGGTGAAAGCCATTTTCCAGTCCAATCACCCCGATTTTCTGCTCCGCTCGCCCCCCTTGTCTGAGTGACGGGCGCGCTGCAGCGCCCTCGCCTTCCCGCTGTGGGAAAGCCTTCGCCACGGCTTCATCCGTCCGCCGCCTTCTCAATTTGCTTAACTTGCCGGCATTCAAAGTACCGCCGCAAAACGGCTGCCGTCTTGCACTTTATCCAATAGCCATCAGGCTGCGCTCGCCGGATTCGTTCCTGCACCGAGTAATACTCTTTCCGTCCTTTTGAGAATTAAGGGAGGATTTATTGGAGTCATGATATCATCTCTGCTGCTCCCCCATGTAATTCGAGGTATCTTCCCATTTCGTTCTACTTTACTCGACCTTCAAATTATGCATCAAAAAAGGAAATACACTACATGTGATTTTCCTTTACAGGGATCTCCATGACAAAGCTGTAACACAACGAGCCATTACACACAGCCTGACAACCGGTTCATTAACACGCGGGAAACATATTCCGTTCCGTGAAACATAGGGACAACCGTATTCGATCTACTTATAGGCACAAATGAAACACTCACTTTGATTACTAAAGAACTGGGTTTACTGTGAACAGGAAAGGCTCCGCCAAAATTACAATATTGGGAAGAGCCCAACTAGACTCGATAATTGAAATATGATTTCAGTTGCTTACAGATCCATAGATCATGTGAACGATTCTTTTATCGAAACGGTGTGGAACCATTCAGCTTACAGGTATACAAGATACATGACTAGTGTTAAACAGGGGCGCAAACCCGGTGCGTAACCGAGTTTTTATGACAGTTGGGCAAAACATTTTTCCCGTACATGTGATTTAGAACTTTCGAGGATATTGTCATGTGCTCATCATTTTCACCAACTGGTTTTTACACTGCACTTTTAGTACCTCGTTAGTGTTAGAAATATAAACAAGCTAACACTATAATCACAGTAAAACCTATTTTCACTTTCCCAGATTTTACATTTTTTCGACACATAAGTTATTTACGGCTGGTACTGTTGCAAGCCCCATTCTCTTACATAATCTGTTTCCCTAGCATTAAACATTTCGTCTGGCTAACATTTAAAACATTTTGCGCTTTTCAACGACTATCACAAGCTTAAATGTCAATTTTGGAGTCAGTTTATGTGGAAACTACATCACGTTCCCGGTTAGGGACGGATAAGACTCCCGATTGATCAAAACATCGATGCTTTTTTAATAATAATGTCGATATAAAGTGCAGATAGTTAGGTGATCGACACAACGATTAATATACCTTAATTATTGAGTATGGAAGGCAACATTTTTTATTCTCTATCTTTTCTTCACTCATAGGCACCATCATCGACAAATTTCTTGCCCATTCCAGCTACTACTCACCTTTGCAGTCTAACAGTAAATGTCTGGCAATGGGCTTAATTTAATTTCATAATCGGTACTACAAACGAGCACTATATTTGAACATGAATGTAAATGTACTGCAGATTCATCAAAGTTTATTACTTTCGGTGTCATTTATACCACTGAAAATAACATTACGTGGTGCAAAACGAACCAAATTACTCTCTCTGCTCCCCACTATGAGGCAGAATGTGCGCTATCCTTACCCCGTGACTTCCTGGGACAAGCAAAACATAGACGCAATGTAGAAGTAACATGGACTCGGCACAAAAGTCACACACATCATTGCACTAGTATTTTACCGAAAATGGACTCTTGTCTGAAATATTTATGGTTCATGGTGTGGGTTCCTGTAGTCATGTCCTAGTTCATGAACCACGGGCAACGTATGAGTGGCCAAGTAAGTGGTCCCGACAGTCGGGATACCAGTTACTTTGGAATAAGGCTGGGCATCTCGGACATATTCTGAGTCGTGGTCACCTTTGTGCTCATACGGCAATGACTACCAAATCCACTGGTTAGTCCCTCAGCCGTTAGGGGTAAAACCCAATGGGACTCGGGGCAAGTAAGGCTAGCAACCTGCTTCCCTGGTACTTTAAATATGATGCTGGCAACAATCAGAGCAAAATGCCTCGGACCTTTGGAGGTGACGGAGTCCCACCTCTAACTGACAAACCAGGGACTCCTAAGATACGACTTGGCAAACAAATGGTAATGAGATGGGGAGCTATTAATATCAATGGGGGCTACTCTGGGAAGAAGGTAGAGCTGGCAGAGGCTGCAAGTAAGATGGGGCTGGACGTTTTAGCTGTTAGTGACATTCGGGTAAGGGGTGAGAAAGAAGAGGAAGTGGGAGAATACAAGGTCTACCTGTCAGGAGTCAAAGCAGGAATAGCACAATGGGGTGTAGGGCTTTACATAAGGAAAGAAATGGAACCCAGCGTAGTTGCAATAAGGTATTTAAACGAACGACTGATGTGGATAGATTTGACAGTGTCTAGCAAGAAAATTAGGATTGTGTCAGTATATTCGCATTGTGAAGGGACAGATCAAGATAAGATGGATAGTTTTTATGAGGCACTCAGTGATGTAGTTGTTAGAGTAAAGGACAAGGACAGTGTTCTTCTCATGGGTGATTTTAACGCCAGGATTGGAAATCGAACAAAAGGGTATGAAAAGGTTATGGGTAAATTTGGAGAGGATATGGAGGCCAACAGGAACGGGAAACAACTCTTGGATTTCTGTGCCAGTATGGGCTTAGTAATCACTAACTCTTTTTTAAACATAAGAACATTCACCAGTATACTTGGGAAGGCAGGGGAACCAGATCTGTCACTGACTATATAATAACAGATCAGGAATTCAGGAAGGCTGTGAGGGACACACGTGTATTCAGGGGATTCTTTGATGACACTGATCATTATTTAATCTGCAGTGAAATTGGGATTGTGAGGCCGAAAGTGCAGGAGGTCAGGTCCATATGTAGGAGGATAAGAGTGGAGAAACTTCAGGATAAGGAAATCAGGCACAAGTACATAACAGCGATCTCAGAAACGTACCAGTTAGTTGAATGTAGTCAATTACAGTCATTGGAAAAGGAATGGACAAGGTACAGGGACACAGTACTAGAAGTGGCTAAAGAATGTCTTGGAACAGTAGTGTGTAAAAGTAGGAAGAAGCAAACAGCTTGGTAGAATGATACAGTCAAGGCAGCCTGTAAAAGGAAAAAGAAGGCGTATCAGAAATGGCTACATACCAGAACCCAGGTAGACAGAGAAAGTTATGTTGAAAAAAGAAACAAAGTCAAACAGATAATTGCAGCATCCAAGAAGAAATCGTGGGAAGACTTTGGAAACAGGTTGGAGACTGTGGGTCAAGCTGCTGGAAAACCATTCTCGAGTGTAATTAGCAGTCTTCGAAAGGGAGGTAAGAAGGAAATGACAAGTATTTTGGACAGGTCAGGAAAACTGCTGGTGAATCCTGTGGATGCCTTGGGCAGATGGAGGGAATATTTTGAAGAGTTGCTCAATGTAGGTGAAAATGCGATCAATAATGTTTCAGATTTCGAGGTAGAATGGGATAGGAATGATGATGGAAATAGGATCACATTTGAGGAAGTGGAAAAAATGGTCAATAGATTGCAGTGCAATAAAGCGGCTGGGGTGGATGAAATTTAGTCCGAACTCATCAAATACAGTGGAATGTCAGGTCTTAAATGGCTACACAGGATAACTGAAATGGCCTGGGAGTCGGGACAGGTTCCATCAGACTGGACAAAAGCAGTAATCACACCAATCTTTAAACATGGAAACAGAAAAGATTGTAACAACTACAGAGGTATCTCTTTAATCAGCGTTGTGGGTAAAATCTTCTCAGGTATTGTTGAAAGGAAAGTGCGAGTATTAGTTGAGGACCAATTGGATGAAAATCAGTGTGGGTTTAGGCCTCTTAGAGGTTGTCAGGACCAGATCTTTAGCTTACGGCAAATAATGGAGAAGTGTTATGAGTGGAACAGGGAACTGTATCTATGCTTTATAGATCTAGAAAAGGCATATGACCGGGTTCCTAGGAGGAAGTTATTGTATGTTCTACAAGATTATGGAATAGGAGGCAAACTTTTGCAAGTAATTAAAGGTCTTTACATGGATAGTCAGGCAGCAGTTAGAGCTGACGGTAAATTGAGTTCATGGTTCAGAGTAGTTTCAGGGGTAAGACAAAGCTGCAACCTGTCTCCACTGTTGTTCATATTATTTGTGGATCATATGTTGAAAACAATAGACTGGCTTGGTGAGATTAAGATATGTGAACACAAAATAAGCAGTCTTGCATATGCGGATGACTTAGTTGTGATGGCAGATTCGATTGAAAGTTTGCAAAGTAATATTTCAGAGCTAGATCAGAAATGTAAGGACTATGGTATGAAGATTAGCATCTCCAAAACGAAAGTAATGTCAGTGGGAAAGAAATATAAACGAATTGAGTGCCACATAGGAGGAACAAAGTTAGAACAGGTGGACGGTTTCAAGTACTTAGGATGCATATTCTCACAGGATGGCAACATAGTGAAAGAACTGGAAGCGAGGTGTAGCAAAGCTAATGCAGTGAGCGCTCAGCTACGATCTACTCTCTTCTGCAAGAAGGAAGTCAGAACCAAGACTAAGTTATCTGTGCACCGTTCAATCTTTCGACCAACTTTGTTGTATGGGAGCGAAAGCTGGGTGGATTCAGGTTACCTTATCAACAAGGTTGAGGTTACGGATATGAAAGTAGCTAGGATGATTGCAGGTACTAGTAGATGGGAACAATGGCAGGAGGGTGTCCACAATGAGGAAATCAAAGAAAAACTGGGAATGAACTCTATAGATGTAGCAGTCAGGGCGAACAGGCTTAGATGGTGGGGTCATGTTACACCCATGGGAGAAGCAAGATTACCCAAGAGACTCATGGATTCAGCAGTAGAGGGTAGGAGGAGTCGGGGCAGACCGAGGAGAAGGTACCTGGATTCGGTTAAGAATGATTTTGAAGTAATAGGTTTAACATCAGAAGAGGCACCAATGTTAGCACTGAATAGGGGATCATGGAGGAACTGTATAAGGGGGGCTATGCTCCAGACTGAACGCTGAAAGGCATAATCAGTCTTAAATGATGATGATGATGATGATGATGAGCAGAATATTTCATGTACAGGACAAGTATCAGAAGTGTTTCACTCACAATACTTCTCTCGCATTGGGACGCTTCAAAAACATCGATATATCACATTATCAATATTTTTGTCTCGATAATATCGATATCCATTACAAATACCGACACAAAATAATCAATATTTTTTACAATTAACCATCCGTACAATCCCAATACCCCACAACCTGTAGGACAATGCAGAACGTAAAACCGTAAAGTTTATTTCAGAATCTAAATAATTTTCGGTTCGAAAAGAAATTTACATGACGTTTTAGGGGAATTTTAATGACTAATCTCTTGATTCTAATCCAAACGCAGTAAATAATCATAAATAGAATTGGAATTCTATATCCTGTTAAAGACAAGTCATGTAATGAACTAAACAACATGCAAGAAACAACTGACTTCGACTTACCGCGATTAGTTTGTAATAATTTCGCAAGATTATCATTGACGAGTTTTTCTGCACTTTTCTGCAACATTAATTAAATGAGCTGACTTTTCGGGTGCATCTTTATAAAATTCTAATTCATATGAATATTGCAGATAAGTGAAACTTTTGGAAATTGGTGAATAGAGGGCTTCCGAGTGCGCCATGACAACCGTACGTGATACATGGCCTGAAAAGCAGATACGATAGAGAAAGCACATCATCAACCGCTTTAAAGCAAACCAAACATAGATATAGTAACAGTCAGCCTAATCAAAACGTTATCTTCATGCTAACTATGTCATCCTTGAAATTATAATTTTTGTCGAGTTGCAATAGTTTCAACACAGTTTTATACTTTAGGGATTTGTTCTCTACGTCTTTCAAAGTAATTTCTCACATCAGAAATACTAATCAGAAGGCTACCATCCTTTTCATCAAAGTACTAGGCCACCGGAAGTCTATATTTTCTCCATCAGTTCAAATACTAGGATTATCAATAAAGATATTTGAATTTGCCTCACCCTTTTCTTCTGACATTTCGTAGCAGGTAGTATGTTTTTCGATTACCTCACTTTCATCTTCAGATTTCATTTGTTAATGAAGTACAAAACTTAAGAATATCGGTCATTTTTTCACTCTGCTAATTAGCTCCTACAACCTCACAACGCACAAAATTGTAAGTAGACCACATTCAAGCGTTACTACTTGCCTACAATTCATTGTTGGCTATGAAACAATTGAGATTTAACTTCGTTAACTGCCGACAAAACTCTTACGCCATACCGATCTGCTGAGTTTTCTAACTACGCATTACAGAGACGTTCACGTTCACGCTCAAATGTGACACCTATTGGCTACGATGTTTATGAGATTAATTAAATGAACGCTGTCGTACGGCAGTTATACAGTGAATGCCACTGTGTTAGATTGCTTATGTTGGCAACAATTCCAATGACGAAGACTTTCTGCATCTACCGGTAAATGTCGATCAAGGGCTACACAGTACAAATGGAAACCCCTTCCACGAATGAACAGAGGTACAACACAACATGATACTTTCAATTAGTGTATGACAGTTAACAGTTAGCTGAATTTTGAGGGAGTAAGCTTTGTTGAATGTGTTTCGTTGTGCAACTCTTCTGTTACACCAGCAGCCAATTGATGTTTGTGATGATTTGCGTACCCAGGTAATTAGGAGGCTGACTTTCTTATTCTACATCTACATCCATACTCCGCAAGCCACCTGACGGTGTGTGGCGGAGGGTACCTTGAGTACCTCTATCGGTTCTCCCTTCTATTCCAGTCTCGTATTGTTCGTGGAAAGAAGGATTGTCGGTATGCCCCTGTGTGGGCTCTAATCTCTCTGATTTTATCCTCATGGTCTCTTCGCGAGATATACGTAGGAGGGAGCCATATACTGCTTGGCTCTTCGGTGAAGGTATGTTCTCGAAACTTTAACAAAAGCCCGTACCGAGCTACTGAGCGTCTCTCCTGCAGAGTCTTCCACTGGAGTTTATCTACCATCTCCGTAACGCTTTCGCGATTACTAAATGATCCTGTAACGAAGCGCGCTGCTCTCCGTTGGATCTTCTCTATATCTTCTATCAACCCTATCTGGTACGGATCCCACACTGCTGAGCAGTATTCAAGCAGTGGGCGAACAAGCGTACTGTAACCTACTTCCTTTGTTTTCGGATTGCATTTCCTTAGGATTCTTCCAATGAATCTCAGTCTGGCATCTGCCTTACCGACGATCAACATTATTTGATCATTTCATTTTAAATCACTCCTAATGCGTACTCCCAGATAATTTATGGTATTAACTGCTTCCAGTTGCTGACCTGCTATTTTGTAGCTAAATGATAAAGGATCTATCTTTCTGTGTATTCGCAGCACATTACACTTGTCTACATTGAGATTCAATTGCCATTCCCTGCACCATGCGTCAATTCGCTGTAGATCCTCCTGCACTTCAGTACAATTTTCCATTGTTACAACCTCTCGATACACCACAGCATCATCTGCAAAAAGCCTCAGTGAACTTCCGATGTCATCCACCAGGTCATTTATATATATTGTGAATAACAACGGTCCTATGACACTCCCCTGCGGCACACCTGAAATCACTCTTACTTCGGAAGACTTCTCTCCATTGAGAATGACATGCTGCGTCCTGTTATCTAGGAACTCTTCATTCCAATCACACAATTGGTCTGATAGTCCATATGCTCTTACTTTGTTCATGAAACGACTGTGGGGAACTGTATCGAACGCCTTGCGGAAGTCAAGAAACACGGCATCTACCTGTGAACCCGTGTCTATGGCCCCCTGAGTCTCGTGGACGAATAGCGCGAGCTGGGTTTCACATGACCTTCCTAAGGAAGGTAAAATTTCTGATACGGAGCACTCACTATGGAAATTCGCGCACTCAGACAGCGACTAAGCAGAGCTGCTGCATGGCGGCAGCAGTCAGCAATGGCCAGGGCAGTGCATTCGCTACTGGAGTACCGTTTATTCTTCGTGTTTTACTTTCCCCATTTATACATATCTATAAACCTAATATCGATCTACATTAATTTGGGACCGCTCTGTCGAATGGACACGTAAAATTCCTCGTAAATTGTTTTTAAGGGGAAACAAACCGTCGTTAACTATCGACGCTGGGCGTCACATGAAAGACATGATGGGCAGTGTTTGTTTAGAATGACTCCGGATAAACACCACAAAAACGAAATTGCAAATTTCTGCCTACACTCCAGAGAAATTGCGCAAGATGATTGCCACGAGAGACATCATTTATACATTGTAGGGAGAAAAAATTAGTACATCTGCAGAGACCACTCGATTTTGATCCGATCGCGGCATATGCCACCTCGGTGGGTGGTAGAAGTTTCAACTACGCCTGCGGACAGATAGTTTTGTGGCATAGCTAACAGAGCACCATCTGTGTCTACCCTTCAACAGAGAATATTCACACCCAGAAAGGTCAGTGTGGTACGAACGTGTAAAGCAAGCGAGAAACCATGCCATGGAGACGGACTCGTGCTTCCTACAGCCAACTGAGCGAGTTTGAAGTAGGTCAAACTGTGGTCTTCCAAGCAGCGGAATGCTCCTTTTACAGAACTACCACACAAGTTGGACGTGCTCACATAAGAGAGCTTATGGGTGCAGACGTGTCAAAGCGAGCTGTTGCAAACCAATTGAAACGTCCCCTTGGAAAAATTAAGAACGACTGTGCTGGTAAACTTCTACGTTATTTGATTTTCAAACAGCTGAGCACAACTCAACGTACTCAAACAGTTTTCTCTTTACTAATTCTCACCATCACTAAACTGACACACAATACTTTTAGCGCAACGCAGTCTGACTTTCAATAATCCATACAAAAGAATGGCTCTGACTGACAGTAACCTATACATTTCATGAATCACTTAACTCACAAAAATCTTCGTTACTCGAACTACTGCGATACAGCGAGCGCCAGTACTGCCAGCTAAATAAAAGATTCTAACTACTAAAGGCAATAATTACTGATTGGCATAGTTAGCAAATGAAAGATTTTGATAGAGAACAAACAATGTATTTACCTTAATAGCGTTCAAAGGTCAGTTCGTGACATTCAGTCTTACAAAGTTCCTTTTTCTGACGAACACCCGTCCAGATCGTCCGTTCTCAAAACTCTGGCATCTCTCTTCCAACATCCACCACTGTTGGCGGCTCACCTCCAACTGCACAACGGTATATGCGCTGTTCACATACAGGGCGTTTCAAAAATGACCGGTATATTTGAAGCGGCAATAAAAACTAAACGAGCAGCGATAGAAATACACCGTTTGTTGCAATATGCTTGGGACAACAGTACATTTTCAGTCGGACAAACTTTCGAAATTACAGTAGTTACAATTTTCAACAACAGATGGCGCTGCAAGTGATGTGAAAGATATAGAAGACAACGCAGTCTGTGGGTGCGCCATTCCGTACGTCGTCTTTCTGCTGTAAGCGTGTGCTGTTCACAACGTGCAAGTGTGCTGTAGACAACATGGTTTATTCCTTAGAACAGAGGATTTTTCTGGTGTTGGAATTCCACCGCCTAGAACACAGTGTTGTTGCAACAAGACGAAGTTTTCAATGGAGGTTTAATGTAACCAAAGGACCGAAAAGCGATACAATAAAGGATCTGTTTGAAAAATTTCAATGGACTGGGAACGTGACGGATGAACGTGTTGGAAAGGTAGGGCGACCGCGTACGGCAACCACAGAGGGCAACGCGCAGCTAGTGCAGCAGGTGATCCAACAGCGGCCTCGGGTTTCCGTTCGCCGTGTTGCAGCTGCGGTCCAAATGACGCCAACGTCCACGTATCGTATCATGCGCCAGAGTTTACACCTCTATCCATACAAAATTCAAATGCGGCAACCTCTCAGCGCCGCTACCATTGCTGCACGTGAGACATTCGCTAACGATATAGTGCACTGGATTGATGACGGCGATATGCATGTGGGCAGCATTTGGTTTACTGACGAAGCTTATTTTTACCTGGACGGCTTCGTCAATAAACAGAACTGGCGCATATGGGGAACCGAAAAGCCCCATGTTGCAGTCCCATCGTCCCTGCATCCTCAAAAAGTACTGGTCTGGGCCGCCATTTCTTCCAAAGGAATCATTGGCCCATTTTTCAGATCCGAAACGATTACTACATCACGCTATCTGGACATTCTTCGTGAATTTGTGGCGGTACAAACTGCCTTAGACGACACTGCGAACACCTCGTGGTTTATGCAAGATGGTGCCCGGCCACATCGCACGGCCGACGTCTTTAATTTCCTGAATGAATATTTCGATGATCGTGTGATTGCTTTGGGCTATCCGAAACATACAGGAGGCGGCGTGGATTGGCCTCCCTATTCGCCAGACATGAACCCCTGTGACTTCTTTCTGTGGGGACACTTGAAAGACCAGGTGTACCGCCAGAATCCAGAAACAATTGAACAGCTGAAGCAGTACATCTCATCTGCATGTGAAGCCATTCCGCCAGACACGTTGTCAAAGGTTTCGGGTAATTTCATTCAGAGACTACGCCATATTATTGCTACGCATGGTGGATATGTGGAAAATATCGTACTATAGAGTTTCCCAGACCGCAGCGCCATCTTTTGTTGAAAATTGTAACTACTGTAATTTCGAAAGTTTGTCTGCCTGAAAATGTACTGTTGTCCCAAGCATATTGCAACAAATGGTGTATTTCTATCGCTGCTCGTTTAGTTTTTATTGCCGTTTCAAATATACCGGTCATTTTTGAAACAACCTGTACAACTGCCCAACACTACAATAGCGAATATGCCACCAATGCCAACGAGCCACAGACTGCACACAGCACAGCTAGTGATTTTCATACAGAGCGCTACGTAGCGTTGCCAACATAAAAGCCTAAACAGCCAACTTACACAGTTTTTGGCAGTTACACTGCGGGCGGGGACGTACACCTATAGCCCGTCTTCCACTCACGTCACAACATCGACGTGCACGGCTCGACTGGTGCTGCCAATAGATCACTTGGAAGATGGAATGGTGCCGATTTTGCCTGCACGGAATAGACGTAGACCTGGGAGGTGCTGTCTCATGAGGCACATTAGCTCAAGATACGCTGGCCCCAGCCTGGCCTTATGGTCTGGGCTGCGATAAGCTGCAACCCTCGTCCCCCTTTTCTAGGGGGAACGCTAAGCAGCGCTCGGTACGTGCAGAACGCTGTTAGATCCGTTCTTTTGTCGTTCTTGCAACAGGGAGGTGATGTGTTGTTTAAACACGATTATGCTCTCCCACACACAGTCTGTGGAACCCAACGTGCTCTGGAAGAAGGCAGCAACTTTCCTGGCCGGACTTGGCTCCAATCGAGCACAAGTGGGATATGTTGAGACGAGAACTGACTCGTGTTAGTCGTCAACCAACAATTCTTACACTACAACGCCAACAGGTCGAGCGTTTGTGGAATAACCAGGACAGTATACGACATCCGTGCGATCGACTGGATACCAGAATCAGCGCGTGCATTGCCTTCCGTGGAGGCTACGTCTATGGGTCTATTAATACGGGTGTTTTAGCATGGGTCAATAACTGGTACCACTGAACGGCTTGTGCTATTGATCTGTAAATGAGATTATTCACATACGTCATATACTCTGTTGCGACAATAAATCTTGAATGAATTAGAAACCTCTGAAAGAATGTCCGTGCCAATTTTTCTTCCCGGAATCGTGTTTTGGAGGACGAGAGGACAGTGTATTCAGTGGGTGTGGAGCGTTGAGGGGGGGGGGGGGGGGCAGGGGAAGTAATAACTAATACGTGTGCATGCGCGTGTGTGTATGTATGTGTGTGTGTGTGTGTGTGTGTGTGTGTGTGTGTTGTACGCAGAAGCTAACTTAACCTCGCGGTCAGGCCAAATTTTCTCCCAACGGTAACAGCTGCAGGCCGTCAGCTGCTGGGACACGACCGGTCTGGCCGTCGTGGAGTGGAGTTCCATTTGCGGTTAGCCCCTGCTCTGACCTCGCGAAATTTCCTTCCAGGCTCTGCTGAACAGCCCCACACTCTCCGTGCTCCGGCTAAAAATGAAACGTCTGACCGCAAGGCCGGGCACTCCCGTGAGTGTCCTTCTGTATTCTTTTCTGTTGCTGGCCATTTACCGTTCTCTGACTGTGCTGGCATTACAAAGATCTTTCCTGTGATTGCGCAATGGCTCAGTCGAGATTTAATCGTTACTATCAAAAAACCTCAGCAATCGGTCCCACTTTTCACGACAGAAATGCATGAAAACAATCGGCGCTTTTCGTCGAAATACACTATTCCTAATTTATCATTACTATGTCGTTAAACTGCTGAACAAAAAAGTCACCTTCAGAAAATGCAGTACAGCAGCGAAACTGCGTGATAGGGATTCATTAGTTCTTCGTATGTCACACAAGATACCTATAAAGCAGTCACGCAGTAACCATTAAATACGGGTTGGTAGCTTGTAGAAGCGGAGATTGCGTCCGATAACGTTCTAGACCTGTTCCATCATTTTCAAATCAGATGAGATATTTGGTGGACAAGACATGGCCACGAGCTTAACATTATGCTGTTAAAACCACAGTAGCGCGGTTCCAACCTTGTGACAAAGACTGATGTCCTACTGAAAGATTCCATCGCGATCGGGGAAATCATCAAACGTGAAGGGAATTAGATGGTCCGTAATAAAGTGCACCTAGTCCAGGGGTGCTATGGTGCCTTCGGATCTTATGAAAGCCCAGAACACAACATTGTACCCACTACTCAGCGATCGTGGTGAGGCGCATGTTTCGAGCAGCCATTCGCGCCGATGACTACCATTTACGTGGTGAAACCAGAGGCGGATACATGTGGGAGGCTATTCGTTCGTTTCTTTCGTCAGTAGACTCAACTGAATCGAGTAATCGAGTAATCGTACTTTCCTATGTAGCACGCGCGTACGCGTCATCGTATTTTGTACGTTTCTGTCTGACACATAGGTAGCTAACACATACCTACGAGAAAAGTCGCGGTCGTTCTAGTGATCTCGATATGTTATTCTGTTTGGCATTTGTTCCAGAAAAGTCGCGAATATTCCACTCTTTTATTTTACAGAGAACCTTCGATACGTAGCGTTATAAATGCGGACTATTTGCCGAATAGGAAGATAGTTTACATTCAGAATCAGAAATTTTAAGACTGAAGAATGAATAAGTGAAAAGTCCAAGTTGTAACAAGTACAAATGTGAAACTTGGCCTAGAGTGAGAGTGATCAGTTGATTGTGAAGTATTAATGATAGTAATTCATAGTATTTTCTCAGTAAAAATAACAATATTTTTGTTAATAACGTAGGAATAGTTTCCCATACTTACCTCGCAATACGAACTAATGGGAAACTATTGATGCGTATATCTCCGGTATTAGTGATTTTCGAGAAGATTCCTAAAAACGCATTGTTACTATGTAGGCCCTCTATCGAATGCACCAGAAACAAACGGATTCGATAATAAAAGTTCCACATACGTAACTTACCGGATAACGTTAATTTGCCAGGAGAAATAGGCTCATAGATCTCATCATTTAAGGAAGAGACCCACAATTGTAACTGTTTTATATCTTTATATCGTAGGATATCGCCTTGTATTTGTGTATAATCGGTTTAAATTAAACTTTCTTAAACTTTGCAAGTGACTTGATAATTTTTTTTCACGGTAAAAGTAAAGGTAGCTCAAGATATCAATAGCGCCCCCTCCTTAAGGTTTTCTGTATCCGCCACTGGGTGAAACAGGTTACTTGATTCATCCGACTCGCATCAATTGATACACATGGGTAACACGTATGGGACATTTGCTGTGGACGCAACCATGTGTGCTGATGTAGTATCACTATTTATCAGTCACTTTTTACTTATTGAGCGCAGACATTTATGCGTAACTGCGCAATCTGGATCAAAGACTCATTACAATGGTAAGAGAGAAAGAGATTTTCTCTGACTCTTGATGTAAAATATCTGTGGATATGACGTCGATCATTACGTGTGCTATGAACTTACCTATCTCTGATTCAGCAGTTGTGGAGAGTGTGATCGCAGCAAAACTGTAATTATCAGCATTGTTGGAAGCTGCCATTTTGAATACGAAATATAAGGTTTTCAGAAATTACTGCAACCAGTCGCCTTTTATGTAGATGTATTTTATTTAACCATGGTTAAATAAAATACATCTACATAAAAGGCGACTGGTTGCAGTAATTTCTGAAAACCTTTTCACACCACAGTCGCAGTGTTCCACATCCACAATGGATAAAAGTCTTACGAAATATAATTTGATTAATTATGGATCATGTATCCTGAAATGTAGCTATGAAGATCATCTATGGAAAAACGTAGTTTCATGAAAGGAAAAGATACGTGTGATTCTATTTTAACGTCCCCCTTGTCCGTGGGTCGGAACACTTATTTGGTGTGTCGTAACCATTAGAGAACTTCGTATCCTGTGAAATCAGTAACGCCTGCACTACGGTCGTTTATGCTCTATTCTGAGAGACTAATTTCTGGACTTTTATCAAAATTAATGCGCAACTTCGACACTGATTCCCATGCTGCAAAGTGAGCACGTCATAGCGTCCAAGACGGTTTCCCCACGGCGCACGACTGTGCCTCTAACTACACTCCTGGAAATGGAAAAAAGAACACATTGACACCGGTGTGTCAGACCCACCATACTTGCTCCGGACACTGCGAGAGGGCTGTACAAGCAATGATCACACGCACGGCACAGCGGACACACCAGGAGCCGCGGTGTTGGCCGTCGAATGGCGCTAGCTGCGCAGCATTTGTGCACCGCCGCCGTCAGTGTCAGCCAGTTTGCCGTGGCATACGGAGCTCCATCGCAGTCTTTAACACTGGTAGCATGCCGCGACAGCGTGGACGTGAACCGTATGTGCAGTTGACGGACTTTGAGCGAGGGCGTATAGTGGGCATGCGGGAGGCCGGGTGGACGTACCGCCGAATTGCTCAACACGTGGGGCGTAAGGTCTCCACAGTACATCGATGTTGTCGCCAGTGGTCGGCGGAAGGTGCATGTGCCCGTCGACCTGGGACCGGACCGCAGCGACGCACGGATGCACGCCAAGACCGTAGGATCCTACGCAGTGCCGTAGGGGACCGCACCGCCACTTCCCAGCAAATTAGGGACACTGTTGCTCCTGGGGTATCGGCGAGGACCATTCGCAACCGTCTCCATGAAGCTGGGCTACGGTCCCGCACACCGTTAGGCCGTCTTCCGCTCACGCCCCAACATCGTGCAGCCCGCCTCCAGTGGTGTCGCGACAGGCGTGAATGGAGGGACGAATGGAGACGTGTCGTCTTCAGCGATGAGAGTCGCTTCTGCCTTGGTGCCAATGATGGTCGTATGCGTGTTTGGCGCCGAGCAGGTGATCGCCACAATCAGGACTGCATACGACCGAGGCACACAGGGCCAACACCCGGCATCATGTTGTGGGGAGCGATCTCCTACACTGGCCGTACACCACTGGTGATCGTCGAGGGGACACTGAATAGTGCACGGTACATCCAAACCGTCATCGAACCCATCGTTCTACCATTCCTAGACCGTGAAGGGAATTTGCTGTTCCTCCAGGACAATGCACGTCCGCATGTATCCCGTGCCACCCAACGTGCTCTAGAAGGTGTAAGTCAACTACCCTGGCCAGCAAGATCTCCGGATCTGTCCGCCATTGAGCATGTTTCGGACTGGATGAAGCGTCGTCTCACGCGGTCTGCACGTACAGCACGAACGCTGGTCCAACTGAGGCGCCAGGTGGAAATGGCATGGCAAGCCGTTCCACAGGACTACTCCAGCATCTCTACGATCGTCTCCATGGGAGAATAGCAGCCTGCATTGCTGCGAAAGGTGGATATACACTGTACTAGAGCCGACATTGTGCATGCTCTGTTGCCTGTGTCTATGTGCCTGTGGTTCTGTCAGTGTGATCATGTGATGTATCTGACCCCAGGAATGTGTCAATAAAGTTTCCCCTTCCTGGGACAATGAATTCACGGTGTTCTTATTTCAATTTCCAGGAGTGTATTTTAAGAGCTTTCGGAGTCGACGATCGCAGGAATTCTGCAGAGCCACAGAAATTTTGTTCCAGGTGCTGTCTTGACATCGAGAGGCAGACAGAGTATGATTAGGAATTAAAACTGCCTAATCATTTTGTTTTACAGACTTGAGAATTCAAACAGAAGTTAAGCTTGTAACTGGGAGTGTGGGAGACAGTGGCGTTAAAATATTGAGGAAGCGCCTTTCTCACGTAAAAGTATCCATTCAAGTAACTAGATATTATTCAGTCATAATAATGTACTTCAGTTTAAAGGGGAGGGAAGTTAAACTGGTCAGTGTGATCCGAAATACTCGTTCCTTCACCAGCGCTGTATTGTTGTGAGATTTACTGTATCATTGATAGCGCGTATCGTGTTTTACAAAGTGAGCAAGCATCTGACCTCCACGTTCCGCGACCAGACGAGCACGTACAATAAGCTGTCACCCGCTCGTTGTTTCACCATGTGTCAATCATTTTCGAAAGGCGCCCACAACGGTAGCACTCGAACAGCTGACCAGCTTCACGACGTCCGAGGCGTTCGTTGCATCACTACCGGGGCGCAACAGTCCGCTATGTGGATTTTCCTGTTTGCCGCCAGTATCTTCGCTACAATTATTCGCCTCCTCTTATACACTCTCTTCACTGTCTTGTGACCGTTTCAGCACCAGGCGGCGTATAGTCTCAAGCTGGGCAGTGGTCATTACATGTTATTATCCACGAGTATGAAGAGAAGCCATTGAAATTTATAAGACTAGAATAATTTTAATAGGAAAGAGGAGGTAACGAAACTTGGACAGTAGCTCTGCAGAATCGCTTGACAGTTTTATCTTTGACAAGATAGTTAAGTTTAACTCTGTCACGGATTATCTCTGCTCGTCACGTGTTACTTTGACCACGCCCCCTTTCCTAATGAATTTATGTCGCTCTCGGACGTCCGTCCGGTTAGTCGGCAAGACTCAGCGGAGGATCACTTCTGAGGATGTCCAACGCAGTTCTGGACGAAACGTCAGGAACAGAAGAGATTCTTGGACCACGACCTCACATCCTGAAAGTTTTACCAGCAGCTATGTCATGCGTTCGTGAAAGCCTTCATTATATGATCAGTGGTCATAATGTTTTCGATCATCAGTGTTTGTTGTTAACAAATACTGTACAGTGAGAGTAAATGCGTAAGAAGAAACAGCGGGGTTCGTCGAAACGTCGCTAGTTTACTGACACTCCGTCACACTTCTGCATGTATTACCATCAGAATTAGAGACATCTGGCAAGTAACTAGCAACAGCACCTTTCACCGCGGTGACGCGGCTGGGTCTGGACTCCAAGTGACACCTAAAAATTTGTGGAACTTCCTTCGACTCCGAACTCTCAGTCGTTGCCCGCAACACACATGGATTGGTCGAAGCTTGGTATAAGGCGCGACCACGTATCTCGATGCTGTCCCATAAGTCGCATACACGGTGATATCGGGTGATACAATTATCGGGGACTCTTTCTCAAATAGGCCTAATTCTTTTTATTATGGCGCGATGAGTTAGTGAGTGGTATTATATAGTGAATTTTTCGCAAGCAAGGTATTTCTCGTGAATATAAAGATGGGTAGGCCTAGAGAGTAGTTTCCGTTATCGTGGACTATAAGTGACTGCTACAAACATTGGAATTCATGTCGCGGGGAGAAAGAATGTTATGAAATTTATCAAATGCAATAGAAGTTACACCCTGCAGTGAACTGTAATGGTAATTATCAACGGTTATTGCTGGTAGTCCCGAACTATAATTGTTCTGGCATAACCAGAAGTGCCGGAATGAAGATGAAGAACGCAAGAAAAGAGAAGGCCGTGAAACGACAGGAGCGGCCTTTACAATAGGAGAATATAAGCGCCGCTCCTGCCAGCCTCGAGCGCTCAGTATCGACTCAGTACTCGGACAGTATACGTACAGGCCTAGCAGAGAGTGCTACGATAGCAGTTATTAGTTATCCACAAACTGCATGAACACTGTATGTAGCAAATGACTCGGATTTATGTTGCATGTCGCCGATCGCTTGCGACACCATTGCCAACTCCAAGTTAAGTTTGATGTGGGAAGAATATTCATTTGTACACTGAAGAACCAAAGGAACTGGTAAGACCGCCTAATACTGTTTAGGTTCAAATTCAAATGGCTCTGAGCACTATGGGACTTAACTGCTGAGGTCATCAGTCGCCTAGAACTTAGAACTACTTAAACCTAACTAACCTAAGGACATCACACACATCCATGCCCGAGGCAGGATACGAACCTGCGACCGTAGCGGTCGCGCGGTTCCCGACTGTAGCGCCTAGAACCGCTCGGCCACTCCGGCCGATTACTGTTTAGGGCCTCCGCGAGCACGCAGAAGTGCCGCAACACGACGTGGGATGCTCTCGACTGATGTCTTATTTGTAATAAAAACTATTCATGTTATTTGCTTGAATTGTTGTATAGCACCCGGATCTTCGGGAGGACGACGGTTCAATCCCGTCTCCGGCCATCCTGATTTAGGTTTTCCGTGATTTCCCTAAATCGCTTCAGGCAAATGCCGGGATGGTTCCTTTGAAAGGGCACGGCCGATTTCCTTCCCCATCCTTCCCTTACCCGAGCTTGCGCTCCGTCTCTAATGACCTCGTTGTCGACGGGACGTTAAACACTAATCTCCACCACCGGATCCCACAATAATAAAAATATTTATCTACGAAGCTAGGCAAGACCTGAGCGTTGGAATAAGACATCCACCGGGCGCGACAGCTGTCTTACGCTTTTCCTGTCTAGGACACAGCCTGTTTTAGCACAGATATAACCCTGCCGAAATGTAGGAATGAAGTAAGCGGATCGTATTGTGAGTGTTCAAGATCTTCTGGTATCGGTTTCTAGGCACGCGCTTACTTTAGTTATGTGTGCATAACCACTACCATTCATACGGAACAGGTGCTTCAGAGGTATTTGTCCACTTATTTACGCTCCATCGGACACAGAACGTTCCGCTGACATCGACGCAATCTGGCAGCATTACGATGGTTATTATTACTACAGTTTGATGTGAAAAGAATATTTATTTGTTCACTGAAGAACCAAAGAAACTGATAAGCCTACCTAATACTGTGTAGGGTCTCCGCGAGCAAGCAGAAGTGCCGCAACATGACGTGGCACGGACTCTACTATTGTTTGAAGTGGTGCTGGAGGTAACTGACACAATGCATCCTGCAGTGCTCTCCATAAATCCAGATGCGCTCAATAATATTCATGTTTGGGGAGTCTGGTGGACAGAAAACTCAGAAGAGTGTTCCTGGAGCCACTTCGAAGCAATACCGGATGTGTGGGGTCTCGCATTATCCTGCTGGAAATGCCCACGTCCGTCCGAAAGCACAATGGACATGACTGGATGCAGGTGATTAGACAGGATGATTATGTACGTGACATCTGTCAGAATCGTATCAACGGTCCCGTATCACTAAATGCACACCATTACAGAGCCTCCACCAGCTTCAACAGTCCCCTGCTGACATGAAGGGTTCATGGTTTCATGAGGTTGCCTCCATACCCGTACACGTCCATCCGCTGGATACAATTTGAAACGAGACTCTTCCGACCAGACAACATATTTCCATTCGTCAACAGTCCAACGTCGGTGCTGACGTGCTCAGACGTGCTTCATTACTATATAATATATACGCCCCCGATATACCTCGACCAACTTATTGGAACGGGAGTTTAGGGTTATATGGATGACACTGCATCAGTGCACCACGAAAACACAAAACAAGATAATAAATAAATAAACATGCAGTACGTTAGCGAAATAGAGAAGTCGCTCAGCTTGTTGCTCGTAAAACCTGATGAACTAAAAAGTAAGCCTGATAGGGACGTGCATTAATGAACTGGGGAATTTTCTTTATAATCTGGAACCCCTTTGCCCAGTTGGTGACATTTGGTGAGATGTGGCGGAACGTTCGCCCCCCTCCCCCTCCCCGTCACGTGAGGTTCACCCTATAACTGGGGAAAATAAGTAAAAATGATTTTTTAATTTTTAAAACATTGACGAACACACTTAAGAAAACCATGTTTTATTTTGAAAGTATATTGAACTGTGTTTTAAATGCTTTATTAAAAATACAGTTTTGAACATGCCAACACTAAGTACCAACCGGCCTGTGTGGCCGAGTGGTTCTAGGCGCTACAGTCTGGAACCGCGCGACCGCTACGGTCGCAGGTTCTAATCCTGCCTCGGACATGGATGTCTGTGTGATGTCCTTAGCTTAGTTAGGTTTAAGTAGTTCTAAGTTCTAGGGGACTGATGACCTCAGATGTTCAGTCCCATAGTGCTCAGAGCCATTTGAATTAACTAAGTAGCATTGCGAAGGACAGACAGACAGAAGCCGACAGACAAAAAGGCTCCACGAAAATAGTTAAAATAGTGTTAACTGTTTTGACTGATCCTTAAAATATTGACGTTTTGTTGGTACATTATTTACGCAGAATGTCACTGAATCTATAGTTAATTCGCAGATAAAATACAAGATTGCTTGTCCTTTCCTTTGAACCTTATGATTACTTAGCTTTCCAGTCTCTTGATTTATGTGTTTGTTAGAGAATTCTTGTCGGTGAACTTCAGTTTAGCTTCCTTCCACGAGCGATTAACTTCTTGCTCGCACATGTGTTTAGACTTGTCGACATGCCGCTTAATGTAGGCATTGTACGAGATTTGATAAAAATTCATGTTGAACACATCTGATTTACGAGCGCTGCAGAATATGACTCAGTCACGACCACGCAATGATTTCGGCCGGAGCAGCAGAGAACACCCGAATGATATCTGACAGTTGTGCGGTACTTGTTTAAAATCAGCGAATCCTGGGCATGTAAATGTGTAAACCCACTTCAGAGACACCAAAAAGATTGGTGTGCACTTTAATATCGTCCGTTTTAATAATGTATAGTCTCTGAGTTAAAAAACTGATGTGGGATTTTCATTATTTCCCTCTCCCTCTTTAAATGAGATTTAATGACATTTTATCGGTACCCTCCCCCACCATTTTGAGCTCACGTAATTAATGGATGACCCGTTATTTACAAACGCAAAGACTGTACAAGAAATAAAAAAGCAAACACCGGAATACGTAAACTTACTGCCGTGGACACGAAAGGGAAATATCTTTGACTGTTATCCGCTACTACACTATTGTGGAAACCTCACAGAGACGATGTCATACCAAACGTAAGGTGACGAGTCGATCTTTTAGACTAACTAAAGAATGCATTAACAAACCTTCAAACGAAATGTTAGTTTATAGAGAGTGATTTTTCCAACGCGTATGGATTGATTGATGACAGGACACGGAACAAGAAAGGTCTAATGAACTCGTGTCTGGAAATGCGTGGTTTCCGTGCTGTGGATCAATTATTGAATCATACTTTGTTGCAGAGATTGCTGTGTAATAGGCGCTGTACCATGCAGCTACAATTACAGTATGCGAGGTTTCCTCCTAGAAGGTGGTAATGTACCTCTTAGGTCATGCCCTAACGCCCTCTCCTGGCAAAGTAATTGGTAATGTTGTGTCCGATTCACTTCTCTTGCTGACTCACCTTGTAGTGGATGTGAAACACCGTTATACACAGTGGTTCGGTATTCGAATCGAGAGCTTGCCGACAATGTGTTTACTTACGGAAACGGAAATGGCAAGGGGCGGCAGGCAGAAAGATTGTATCAATAGACCTACACCCACCGATAACAGCCACAACATTCAATGTTTGCAACAGTGTTTCGCCGTTTGTCTGAGACAGGATCGTTTCAGGAAGCAGGAAATCATGAAGGACGTACCCGAAATGTTGAAACACCAGTAAAATGTGATTGGCACTGTGAAAGGCGACCGCCGTGTCAAGCAGCTGGCCCTCCAGTGCAAGGTAAGCCAGACGACCGCGTGGAACATTCTCCATGACAATTATTACTACCCTAATCACTTACAGCCTGTACAGAGTTTACCAGCGACAGGCTAATCGCATCGGGAGCGGTTTTGTCACAGCCTTCTTCATCAGGTAATCACGATTCCGGGATTTGTGTCGTCCATCCTACTCACGGATAAAATGGAAATGCTACGGTCGCAGGTTGGAATCCTGCCTCGGGCATGGATGTGTGTGATGTCCTTAGGTTAGTTAGGTTTAAGTAGTTCTAAGTTCTAGGGGACTGATGACCTAAGATGTTAAGTCCCATAGTGCTCAGAGCCATTTTTTTGATCGTATGGCATTGTTGGCCGGGAGGCCTTATTCGGGGAAGTTCGGCCGCCGTATTGAAGTCCTTTGTTTTTATATTGAAGTTCTTTGCTTTTATATATGACGCCACGTCGGCGACTTCCGAGTCAATGATGATGAAGGACACACAACACCCAGTCCTCTGCCGGGAATCGAACCCAGGTCCCTGCGTAGTAGGAGGTAACGCTACCTCTACGCTACGGAGGCTGACCCTACTCACAGATGAGGCCACCTTTATGTGGAATGGTATCTTCAACTTCCGTAAGAATCATCTGTGAGATAGTATGCTGAACCCCTATGAAACAGTGACAGCGAATCATCGGTGTCGCCTAACAGTCCGGAACTATTGGCGTTCCTTGTGGGTGACAATGTCTCCCCTGCTGGAAGGATTCGATGGTTACGTGGAAGTTACAAGATGGTACTCTAGTCCAAGTCGCCGTTAACGTCAGAACGCATCTCAATCGTATCTTCCCTGGTCGATGGATCGGACGTAGGGGTACAGTTGCCTGGCCTGCTCGTTCACCGGATCTCAACCCGTGCGATTTCTGGCTATAGGGCCATCTCACAACTATCGTGCATGCAGAGTTCATTTCAGATTTGGAGACACTGGAGCAGCGTATTCATGTTGGCTTTGACACCGTTCGGATGCAACCTTGCCGAGGTGAACGTGTGAGACAGAACATGTTGTGGTGTGTTCACGCATACGTTAAGGCACATGGAAACCATTCTAAACATACTGTAACATGATTAGCGTGTATTAGACGGCAGTCTCTGTAACAATGTATGATTGAATAAATTTTCTGCAGCATGCAAACCATGCGTTTCCGGACGTAAGTTCATTAGAGCTTTTTTGTTCCATATTCTCTCCTTGATCAATCCCTACAGTTTGTACACGGTGAAAAAAATCAGATGTAAGACCTTCATTACACTAACCCTCGAATACATCTCATCTGTCTGGTTGGCAAATCAGTAGGAAGCAAAAAGATTGTTCAGCACAGCACAGGTAGAAGAATCCGAAGAAAAGCTACTAAATCTAGTACAGGAGCCTCATACGAATCCTAAGAACTGCTACTAGATCTAGTACACAGTGTCACATACGAAATAACCAAAGCTTAAATTGACGACTCGTTGGGTTGCTAGTAAAATTGGAGTCTACAGATTAAGCACCAATACAGTGACGGAAGGCACACTTAAAGGTCATAAGTTTCAATTTTCTAAGATTTCAGTACTGTTACTCACCACATACGATTGCCCAATGCACAAAGAAAACAGACAATGAGCTCATCTTAATAGAACTACAAACGAGACCAGCCAGGAACTTCATCCAGTTCGCGTAGAAAAGCCAACAAGCCAAGTACGAAATTCTGAAAAAAGAAAAGAATGAAACCTACTGACCGAGGAGAGTAAGGCGAATTCCGGTATTATACCACACCCCCCTCAAAATCGAAATCAATATAAATAGAATTTCTCCATTTACAAACAGAGTCTAAACAGGACTATCACACTTACCCCATTACTCACGTTTTTCTCTGCGTAGTTGATCAATGTTCTACTTCCACGTGTTCAGCAGAGTTGTTGTTTCCGTTTTATGCACAATATTTCTAGGACCGACGCAGTCGTCTTCTTAGGTGCTGCACGTTATGCTGTGATGTGTGCTCGTTGGCTGGACTGCAAACAGGCATAGACAGCACATCACAGCACAATTCGCAGCACCTGAAGAAGGCGACTGCGTCGGTCCTAGAAATATTGTGCATAAAATGGAAACAAAAACTCGTCTGAGCACCCATAAGTGGACCACTGACCATATCCGAGGGTGTAGATAGTTTTTTTCTCTGGGAGGGGGATTCAGTTCTTATCGGTTATAAGACTTTCACTAAAATCAGATCCCAAGATTTTTGCACCTGAAATGTCAGACTGTTTCAACATTAAAACTGGAACACAGGTTGCTAATACTGAAAATTCCAATACAAGTGAATGGAAATGAAAATATTGTATCAGAAAAATTGTTACGCATACGGGTATTGTAAACCGTTTCGTAAAAAGCGAGTTTCAGTGTCTATAAACTGCGTATTACGCGACAGTCCACTTGAAATGCTTTGTTTCTCATCATAGCTGATCTGGAAAGCAAACCCAAAACTTTACAAAATGCAGCACACATCTAAATAAATGGGCAAATCGGTAGCCAGCAGAGAATCACTGTCTCTGAAAAGTATTTATCATAGAAGTGTTTTAAGGCTAACTATTAGAAGCATTGTATGAAGTGACATTCATACGAAGTTTGTTGTCCTACAGATAAATTTGTGTGTCAGGAAGCCCTTCCCTAAACGCCTGGATCTATTTCAGCTAAATTTGCCACACAAACAACAAACTTCATATCAGCACTGTGAGGTTTATAACGTCCAGCGTCTAGAAGAAGCAGATATATGGGAAAAATGTGTTTTTTCAACCCCCTGCCATTTAATCTGCCCTCTATGAAGGGCGAGTTGTGCGTGAATAACTTTGACGTGCCTTGTCAAACTATTCTGGAGGGCAAACTACATGTCAAGAGTAAGAAACAGTTCTTAACCCCCAACATGTAGGCTGTCTTGCATGGCAGGCATTTTGTAGGATTATTAACGGCCTGCTATATCGACCTGCTTTCCGGTGATTACACTTGCAAATGAGCTTGGCTGAGAGAAAGTTGAGATGGATAAAGTAGGGGAGAGACAGAGAAAGAAGGCAGGAGTAGGTGGGCAGGAAAACAGGGGGCGAGACGGATTGGCAAGAGAGAGTTGGGCAGGATGGTACAGGGATGGAAGGGAGCGAAGACGTGGAGAGACTGAGAGGAAAGAGAAGATGGAAAGTGGTGAAGGAAGACATGGACAGAGAGTGTGTAGGAGAAGGAGGTGAACACAATGGGAAGCAGAGAATGTCAATAGAGGGCTGAGAAGTGATGGACAGAGAGAGGGTGAGCAGAAGAAGGTCAGGGAGGGGTAGGGGAAGATGATGGAGGCAGCTAGAAAGTGTAGTGGAGTAGTGGGCAGGTGGAGTAGGAAGAGGGGGAGAAGGAGATGAACAGAGATAGTGGGAAGAGGATATGTACAGGGGGAGAGGGAGGAAGGTATGTTTGGAGAGAGGGAGTAGAGGAAGTGAACAAATGGAGGGATTAGGAACAGATGAAGACAAAGTGTGGAGGAAGAGATACACAAATAGATTTGGGAAGATGAGATGCACAGAGGGGCAGAGGCAAGAAGAGATGATCACAGTGAGGCAGGAAGAGAAGGTGTGTGCAATATGAGGTCTGTTCAAAAAATTCCGGAAATTTGTGCACAAACCTTTTTCTGCAATTACCCTTTACTTGTTATGCATCGTCTCCTTCGAAATAATCTGCTCCACAACTGACAAACCGTTCTTAACGCCGTTTCCACTTGCGGAAACAGTCTTGGTACGCCTGTTGCTGGAAGGCGCGAAGCGCCATCCGTGAATTTTTTTATCTTGCCTAGCGTGCAAATCTTCATGCTGTCAACGGGGTTTTTAACTTTGGAAATTAAAAAATGTCCACAAGGGGCAGGTCTGGAAAGTACAGAGGATGAGGCAGCACAGTGATTTCGTTTTTTGTGCTATAGTCACTCACAAATAGGGACGAACGTGCGTGATGCAAGAGCAATGAATTATCTCGACACATCTCAGGCTGTTTCTTTACCACATTTCCTCGCAGGCGCCCCGAAAGGACCATCGATTAACGGTTTGTCCCTGTCGCATGAATTCATGATGAACTAACCCTTCAAAGTCAAAGAAAACTATCGGAGTAGCTTTGAAATATGACCTCTCCATTGTCAAGACTGAACCTTGGCCTCAAGAGTAACAGTAGGCCCACGTCCCATCATCAGCTATGATCATTTTAGGGAACATCTCGTTCTCATCTGCGAGCTCCAAAAGCTCTTCACAGATTGAGAGGCGAAGGTCTTTCTGTGTTGTGGGACGAACTTGGCGGCAATACGATGTATTCCAAGATCGTGTGTCAGGTTTTCAGCATATGATCCAGCTGAAATCTTACATTATTCTGCAGTCCCTCGGACAGTCAGTCTTCGATTTTCACGCACAATTTCGTTGAAGTTCCTGGCATGAGCTCCATCAATAGACGTCCAAAGGCGTCCTGAATGAGGGTCGTCTTTAACTTCCGTCCGTCCATTTTTAAACCGTGTAAACCCTTCGAAACACCAAATATGGCTTAAACACTCTTTACCTTAGGCTTCGTGCATCATTTGCTGCGTCACTGTAAAAGTTTTCTTGACTTTCACACAAAATTTAATGCAGACGCGTTGCTCCTCTAACTCTGCCATCTCGAAATTCTCAGACTGTGCGACACAGCGTTCTACTCAAAACAGCACTGAACAATAACTAACAGACATAAAACAGTGGAACTTCCGATAGTTACACATTAAACACAGGCGTGTGCAGGAATGCCAACCGCATTTCGGTCCAACACATCACTGGCACAAAATTGCGAATTTCCTATGTGTTGAACACATGTGCGGCGAACGAACAGTGAAGAGCATAGTACCAAATCTGATACGTATACTACCTGCTACATGAGAATAAGCGCTGTGGGGGGATAGAACCAGCTAATTCCTATAGGAGCGGATATTTGGGAAAATAATTGTTTTCACCCCTGTCACGTAGACTGCCCTCCACAATAGGCATATTGTGTGGGTGGGCATGCCTTGATGGCACTATACATGCAGATTGGCATCGCTCACCAGAGAGGTATGAGGGGGAGATGGACTGTGAAAGAGTGGGAAGGTTAAGATGGAGAGAGAGCAGGGAGAACGAGGTAAAAGGGGGACAGACGAGTTGTGTGGGAAGTATTGGTATACCTTGCAGAGTCTACACCTGCGGATGGGAACAACTGAGCAGAGAGGGGGGGAAGTAGCTGGACCTTTAGAGGGGAGGGGGGCCATGGACAGATAAAGGGATAGGACGAGGGAAATGTACAGAGAGGGGGAGGAGGTGAACAGAGATGACGGAGAAGGGGATGGCCAGAGGCATATGGGAGGAGTAGATGGACAGAGTGTGGAGGAGAAGAAAAATAGAGGGGGCAGAGGAAGTGGACAGAGAGGAGACCAAGCAGGTGACGAACAGAGATAGGAGGAGCAGCACATGTACAGAGAGGGGAGAAAAGGAGATGGTCAGAGAAGAAGGGGAGAAAGACAACGACACAGGAAGTGAGGAGGGGGGTACAGATGCACGATGCAGGCGAAGGTGTAGGATGACACTGGGCAGGTGAAAAAGTGAATTGGAGGAGGAAGAGATAAATAGCTTTATCAAATATTCTCGAAGCAATTCCCCTACTAGTGCTTGGTATTCATTCGTAAAATTAGGAAGTTTTCGTCACTTGCTGTTGTGATTGGTAATCTATACGAACTGACACTCTCATGGGGTCATATATCTGTTCTGTTGGTCACGGAGATACGGGGTCAAGTGTTCGGATAGCCCTTGGCCTAGTGATGATTTCCATACCTATCGGAAGAACGACTATATTACAGCTTTCCTTAAGTACAGGATCAAATTTTAAACATTACACAGTTCCTATTGCGTTAGATGAGATCTAGGATCGATCTCGGCCGACTTTGATAAGGACCATCTACTGATGGAAGGTTTCTGAGAGAACCCCGAAATACAATTTCTGTTTATGGAATTCCTTGAAATTTTTGCTATATATTCGTATCACGCTGTTTTTTGATTTCATTATCCGTTTTCGAGATTCAGAGGCTCAAAGTTACCGTACTTAATGCACTTAAGATATACACGTAATATCCGATCTGAATAGCAAATGTACTTTAAACTCATTTAGTGAAGAGATGACAAGGTCTCTAGGATCATCGCAAGGTTCTGAAGTTAGCAAACTATAGTTTTAGTCAGTATTTTCCGCCAATAAACCGTTATGAACCGTTGTGTTTGTACAATTGGTACCTCACGCATATAAAAATATGCTTGCAGTGACACTGCAGTGACAAAAAAAAGGGTTAGAAAGAGATAATTTAAAGTTAACTGAGTTACTGTCAAAAATTGTGTAAAAACTGGGAACACCGAGGATTCAGTAAAATATTTCTAATAACATTTTTACTCTTTTAAGGCATAGATCATAAGTGCGGAGTTTTCGATGAATTAAGATCGACGAGCCAAATACCCAGAAAAAATGTAAAGCAAACAATTTTGTATTAACCTTATATTATGCGTACTTATTTGTTATTTATTTGTGTCGAAGTATGTAAACGTGCTGAAGTATATAAATTAATTGTCAAAACTTTACAGACATACAGATTCGTTTTACATAACAGCACATCCTGCACTGGCAGGAAAAAGAAGTTAATCAGTGGAAGACGCTCCTAACGGAGCACCAAAGAAGTTAATATGTTCTTCTTTAGAAAGCCGACAGAAAAGAGGGGAGCTAGTTGCCTCAGTCCTCATTGCGCCTTCCTCACCAAAAGTTTTCGAATTCGAACATACTTGTCCTTTTTCTGTTGAAAGAGAATAGCAGAGAGATAGTAACGGTGGAAGAGAGAGGAGACAGAGCTAATGGGAGAGAAAGAATAAGGTGACAGTGATGGTGCGGGAGAGACAGTGGCAGTAAAAGAGAAAGAGAGATGAATGGAGACAATAACAATGGGAGGCAACCAGACAGTAGATATTGCTGGTCAGTGAGAGTATGCTCAATTGTAGTAAAAGAGAGAGAGAGAGAGAGAGAGAGAGAGAGAGAGAGAGAGAGAGAGAGAGACAGATGGATATAGAAGCAAGAGGAACATAAGTGAGATGAGACTGTCGAAATTAAAAATACGGATGTACGGAGACCACACTTAGACTTGGGGGGGGGGGGGGGGCTCTAACCTCCAGGAAAGGCGACCTTTAACACGTAGGTGTAGGGGATGGCGCATTTTGAACAGAAATTTTAAGTATGTGGGTGCAGGGGAAAAAAGTAAGTGTACATTGAAAAATAATAAATTAAAACGCTTATTCACATTGAACATAGAATTTGAGGAAAACCAGCACCACGTGGAGGCAAGGACCGAGTGGTAAACTTGGCTCAGAAGTAGTGGCTTATAGCCTTCCAGCAAATGTCTATTTGGATACTGAAGCTCATCATTAATAAGGTAGCCATTGTTTATCTATAATGGTGTGAAACTTTCGAGCTCTTCTCTTAAAGCTAATGTACCTCCTTTCATTTCTTTATATAAGTTTATGGTATCCTCTGACTCATTTGGAGTATGACTAGCAATAAACAAAAGTTCTGCAAAGGTGGAATAGTGTACATTATTACTTTTATTTCCCAGTATATGTTCCTTATATTTCACGTTGCCTGCTGTACCAGTTTATCCAATATACTAACAGGGACAGACGCAGATCATTTTGTAAATGTCTGAATCTGAGAACGGATCTTCAGCATTCTGATAATATGCTTAAGATGATCCCTTAGGTTCTTATTAGTAGAAAAAATTACTTTGAATTTATATCTGAATCATATAGGACAGATACCTCACAACGGATTGGAAATGAATTTACCGTTATCTTTGTAGGGTTGAAAAATTTTTGGTATTTTGTTGCCCAGAATGCGATCTAATAAATCTTGCTCAAATCCATTGTTGGAAGCATTGGATTTTATTACATTAATTTCGTTTTGGGGGTTACTACGAGAAAGAGCCGTGTCGTTATGGCAAGATTGATAGCGGCCAGAAAAAAATGGTAATTTGTAAGCTCGTGGACGAGTAGAAAGTTTTGAGACAAAGCCACTGGTGATTAATTGGATGACACGCACATGTACTACGTAGAGTCGACGACTCCCACATTGGATACAGATAATATGTGATTCTGAAACTTCCTGGCAGATTAAAACTGTGTGCCGGACCGAGACTCGAACTCGGGACCTTTGCCTTTCGCAGGCAGTGTTCTACCACTGAGCTAACCAAGCGCGAGTCACGCCCCGTCATCACAGCTTTACTTATGCCAGTACGACGTCTCCTACCTTCCAAACTTTACAGAAGCTCTCCTGCGAACCTTGCAGAACTAGCACTCCTGAAAGAAAGGATATTGCGGAGACATGGCTTAGCCACAGCCTAGGGGATATTTCCAGAATCAGATTTTTACTCTGCAGCGGAGTGTGAGCTGATACGAAACTTCCTGGCTGATTAAAACTGTGTGCCGGACCGAGACTCGAACTCGGGACCTTTGCCTTTCGCAGGCTAGTGCTCTGCTACTGAGCTACCCAAGCACGACTCACGCCCCGGCATCACAGCTTCACTTATGCCAGTGCATCGTCTCCTACCATCGAAACTTTACAGAAGCTCTCCTGCGAACCATGCACGACTAGCACTCCTGAAAGAAAGGATACGTGATTCTGCTTGCGAATGCTTCACTTAAGTTGTATGTAAACATTTCCTGTAATTTTGTTTATTGTTATGATACCATAAGTGTTATACACACAATGTCGTAATATTTTTTAATATGTACAATTCCTTCTGAAGACGACAGCTTTAAAGCTGTCGAAACAATGGTCAAGTTTTAATTAAGCTGTATTTTGCAGCTGGTCAGCTGTCATTTCAAATCCATTTAAGTTTCTTTTGATATATATTTTATATGAGTGAGTGCTGTGTATTTGGATGATTGTTTTGCTTATGTGTCGTGAATTCAATATTACGCCTAAGTAAAGAAGAAAGCTACAGTTATAACACAATCTTCTTTGGGAACGTTCCCCTATATTTTGGTCACTAGCTGCTACGCACAGTGGTGCGGTCTCTGGCTGCGTGGAGAGAGAGAGGAAGGGGTGGGTGGGAGCAGTAGGAGCTGTGGACGCGCGAATTACGGCTGCGCGGTGTAGGACCCTGGAGCGGGCATCGTGCACGGGCACTCGTGTTCCAGAGACAGAAACACGCGGCCGGCTGGAGTGGGCGGCGGCCACTGAGCGCCTGGAGGGCCGGCGAGTGGCGGCCGGCGCCCTGCCGCTGGCACACCCGGAGGGCCCTTGGCGCGTCGCGAAATACGACCGTCCGCGGCGCCACTGCTCCGCGGCCCGCTGCTCGCTTTGCAGACGCAAGGCGGCCGTCGGAGTCTGCTTCACTTGTCCATAAACTGTACGACACTCGAGGAGCTCCGCTACCTGCTCTTCACCTCCTACGCTTCACCACACCTGCATCCGCACGGTATAAACAACCTTACAGGGCGTAAGTAATTGAGACTCGTTTCCTTTAGTCTCGTTTTTAGGTTTAGGCTTATAATCCTACTTTCTGATCCCAAAGATAGGAACCATGCAGTTCATCCATGCTTCACTTAACTAAATTTATCTCTATTCACGATTCAGACACAACTACGTACGTCTATTACAAGATTCATTAGGATAGCATTTACAATATCCATGAATAAAATACAATGGAATAGAGCCACGTCTGCGTTGGATTAGGAATATGTGGCGTTATCTGTTTGTGAATGGTGGTACCAAAGTTCTTCTCGTACACTGACGGGAAAAAGTCGCAGCACCAAGAAGGAGATGGGCGACATAAATGAAAAACGGTAGGCGTGTTTCTACAACATGCCTCCCGACATTTTGGGACAGTTGCATAAGAGCGGTCATGGTAGAGCCTCTATGAGGCTGTAAATCAGGTTTGTTTTAAATGCAAACTGAATCGGTCGTGAGCGTTTGTTACCTCGGAGATTGGAAGTATGAGCTGATGGCATTTAAAAATGTCTTTAAGACGACAAAGACGCCAGTATCAATGCCTCACTGGGGTCGTGTAATAGAGCTGACAAGCTGGATGTTTCTTCTGCGATGTTGCAGAAAGACTTGCCAGGAATACAGTATAGCCTCAGTACATAACTGCTACCAGTGGTGGCCACGAGAATGTGCGGTCGCAAGAAGGCCGGGCTCTGGATGGTCTCGTGGCAATACCAAAAGGGAAGACCAGTGAGTTCGGCGAATGGCTCTGGCGTGTCGTACTGCATCTGCAGCAGCAATTTGAGCCGTAGTTGGAACGGTTAGTTCCGAGCCAGACGCCTTTTAACATGCATTTCACTGACCCCAAACCGCTGCCATTTGCAATTTCAGCGGTGTCAAGGGAGAGCTCACTGGAGGGCAGGGTAGAGGTCCGTTGTGTTTTCTGAAGAAATCTGGTTCTCCCTCGGTGCCAGTGATGTTCATGTGTTGATTAGGAGGACGCCAGTTGAGTTCTTGCACCCAATCTGCCTGCGTCCTAGGCACACTAGACCTAATCCTGGAGTTAAAGGTGTGCATGCGATTTCGTATGACAGCGGGAGTACTGTTGTGGTTTAAACCACGCACCCTGACTGCAAATCTATACGTCAGCCTGGTGACTCGACCTCTTATGTTGACATTCGTGAACACCACTCCAGAGTGTGTTTCCCAGCAGATAACGTTCAAATGGTTCAAATGGCTCTGAGCACTATGGGACTTAACTTCTGAGGTAATCAGTCCCCTAGAACTTAGAACTACTTAAACCTAACTAACCTAAGGACATTACACACATCAATGCCCGAGGCAGGATTCGAACCTGCGACCGTAGCGGTCACGCGGTTCCAGACTGTAGCGCCTACATCTACATCTACATCTACATTTATACTCCGCAAGCCACCCAACGGTGTTTGGCGGAGGGTACTTTACGTGCCACTGTCATTACCTCCCTTTCCTGTTCCAGTCGCGTACGGTTCGCGGGAAGAACGACTGTCTGAAAGCCTCTGTGCGCGCTCTAATCTCTCTAATTTTACATTCGTGATCTCCTCGGGAGGTATAAGTAGGGGGAAGCAATATATTCGATACCTCATCCAGAAACGCACCCTCTCGAAACCTGGCGAGCAAGCTACACCGCGATGCAGAGCGCCTCTCTTGCAGAGTCTGCCACTTGAGTTTGTTAAACATCTCCGTAACGCTATCACGGTTACCAAACAACCCCGTGACGAAACGCGCCGCTCTTCTTTGGATCTTCTCTATCTCCTCCGTCAACCCGATCTGGTACGGATCCCACACTGATGAGCAATACTTAAGTATAGGTCGAACGAGTGTTTTGTAAGCCACCTCCTTTGTTGATGGACTACATTTTCTAAGGACTCTCCCAATGAATCTCAACCTGGTACCCGCCTTACCAACAATTAATTTTATATGATCATTCCACTTCAAATCGTTCCGCACGCATACTCCCAGATATTTTACAGAAGTAACTGCTACCAGTGTTTGTTCCGCTATCATATAATCATACAATAAAGGATCCTTCTTTCTATGTATTCGCAATACATTACATTTGTCTATGTTAAGGGTCAGTTGCCACTCCCTGCACCAAGTGCCTATCCGCTGCAGATCTTCCTGCATTTCGCTACAATTTTCTAATGCTGCAACTTCTCTGTATACTACAGCATCATCCGCGAAAAGCCGCATGGAACTTCCGACACTATCTACTAGGTCATTTATATATATTGTGAAAAGCAATGGTCCCATAACACTCCCCTGTGGCACGCCAGAGGTTACTTTAACGTCTGTAGACGTCTCTCCGTTGATAACAACATGCTGTGTTCTGTTTGCTAAAAACTCTTCAATCCAGCCACACAGCTAGAGCCTAGAGCCGCTCGACCACTCCGGCCGGCCAGCCGATAACGCTTGCCCACATACTGATCTTGTAACGCAACTGTGTTGTACAGAGTGCCAATATATAGTCTTGGCCGGTTCGATCACCAGATCTGTTTCCAGTCGGGGACATGTGGACATCATCGGACGACAGCTCCAGCTTCATCCCCAAACAGCATTAACCGTCCACTCAAAATACAAAGTATATTGAATTCCATACCACAAACTGACATCCGGCACCTGTACAACACAGTGGATGCACTCCTGCATGTTTGCATTCAACATTCTGGCGGTTATACCAGCATTTAACACTTGAAATGGGGCAGATGGTCTCATAAATCTCATTTTTCATGACGACTAGTTGTCTACCTTCTGAGGATACATGTACCTCATGTCTGCGGAACGTGGAAAAGCACAATGCAAACATTTGCCTTTAGAATGTCGCTTATCTTATTTGAACTCTTGCCTATAAAAAGTGACAACTTCATCTTCATTTTAGTCCATCAGCAATGTTCAATGGTTGCAGTTGGGATCTAGCCTGGATCTTCAGATTTTTACTGAGTATTTTGTCAATAATGTCGGATTCGAATTCATTATTTCTGGCTATTGTTTTTACTGTATTGACTTCCTGGTCTTAGTCTCCGTGTGGCATGAGGCGGAAAGGAGACTGTGGATCATGTGGTGGAATGCCGAATGTTTGTACACGTTTGGATGTTCAAAGGAAGTTGGGATGAATGTGCCAGTAAATTAGTCTTTCCAGAAAATTTTAATTTTTTTTCCTACCTCTAAGTTGATGTTTAGGAAAGCAATCGTCGAAGCCTCTATCTCCATACTGTCCTTTATATTAATGTTCCACTGGATTTTCAAGAAAGTGTAGAGTTGTGTAGTGGAACTTTTTAGCATGCATCTCATTGATATACCTGTACCAGTGCACAACATGCTTTGGTAATTGTTAACTCTTAAGAAAATCAATCTCCCACTTGTCCATGAATATTTCAGGTAGCAAGGAGTGAATGAGTCTTCAGGTACTCATTACCCTATAAAACACACTAATAGATCTCGGCCTAAACGTAGATGAACATTTAAATAAGCAGAAAATCTCTCACTTGTCCGCGTGGAGTCCAAAAACCGAGTGCAGTAATTCCACAATAAAAAAGAAGTAGTCCTTACTGCAATCTCTTTACCCACTCAGCATTATAACGAAGTGTTGTAATTTATTCCCCAAATAACAATACACACAGACGTTGCAGATGGATATGTAGAAGCGCATTCCAGGCTCTTTTCCGCTCCCCTCTAATTTTTCACCTATGTTCCTCGCTTACCACAGAAGCAGTGCATGGCTTTGGCTACTTTCATCTATTCATTTACATTTGATGAGAATAGGATTGTTGTAAAGACTTACGCCGACATTCAACACCACACTGCAGTGGTCATGTGCACAAATTATAGTAGGATGTCACCCTATTTTTTACTGAGTACAAATGTTGCACAATCTCCATTACATTTAGAAATAATGACACTAACTCAGCGTACAGAACTAATTTCACATGAGATTGAAAGATGAAAGATTAATAAGTGGTACTGCTACCACTTAAACACTTAGATGAAATTTACTCTGACTCTAAAGGTCTGCATCATGCAAAGATTCATGCCTAGGAAATTATGTCCGAAATCAACGACCTCCGTTAACGTGCTTTTTCCGACTGTTGTCAGTTGTGGCAGGGGCTCTCTGTTCTCTACTATGAGCTTCTCTACTACAAGCAAGTCAAAAGGCAGAAATTGGTTTCACCTCGATACAGGGCAGCCGTTTAGGCAACCAATGGGAGTCTTGAAACATGTTGGTTTGTGCCCTTTCACATAAGCGTCCGCGCTTCTAGCACGTAACAGCACTGCAGAATACATGCCACTACGATGTACTTCACGTACTTAGTCAAAACTCCAGAATACTGTAGCTAGTTATGAATGCTCACTCGGTATATGTACAGGGTGTGAGCTACCATAAGTGCAGATACTGTGATCATTGGTACCTTAATATGTCCCCACTGCTGTCTATTAGTTATTTCTTCTCTGCCTCCATCAGTCTTCTCGCAAAGATTCATAATTTACTACCTCATGTTTTCTGTGCACCCGTAACTGTACCACTAAGTGGATTACACCTGTCAGTACTGACTAACCGCTATGTGTCCACGCATCCGCAGTTCAACACCTGACCTGTTGCCCAGGAAAAATGAGCATAAATGGTTTTCTCTTGCCACATGAACTTGGAGATACTAAGCAAACTAAAAGCGTACTTTGGTTCAAATGGCTCTGAGCACTATGGGACTTAACATCTGAGGTCATCAGTCCCCTAGAACTTAGAACTACTTAAACCTAACCCAACCTAGGAACATCACACACATCCATGCCCGAGGCAGGATTCGAGCCTGCAACCGTAGCAGCAGCTCAGTTCCGGACTGAAGCGCCTATAACCGCTCGGTCACAGCGGCCGGCGTATGGGTCTGGCACAGTTAGAGCAGCATCTGGTGTCACAGTGACACATACACAACTAACTGCTACAATTCGGCTACTTCAAGGACAGCTAAGAGCCAGACGCAATGTAATGTGCATTCCACTGACTACAAACTACAACCATTTGTATCTTTAGTTGCGTCAAGCGAAAGCTCACTGGAGGGCAGGGTGGACGCTTGTTGTGTTTTCAGATGAAAACTGGTTTCGCCTCAGTGTCGATGATGCGTGTGTTGGTTAGAGTGAGGCCAGTTAATGGCGTACACCGAACGTGTCTGCGTGCTAGGCACACTAGACCTAATCCTGGAGTTATGGTGTGGGCACGATTTCATATAAAAGTGGGAGCACTCTCGTGCCTATCCGACGAATCCTGACAGAAAATCTGTATTTCAAACTTGCGATTCAACCTGTTGTGCTGCTGTTCATGAACAGCATTTCAGTGGGTGTTTTCCAACAAGATAATCTCGCCCACATACCGCTGTAGTAACTCAAACTGCTCTGCCGACTGTCGACAAATTACACTGATCTGCTCGATCACCAAATCTATTTCAAACCAAGCACATGTGAAATATCATATGGGACATAATCTAACAGCCGGCCGGAGTGGCCGTGCGTTTCTAGGAGCTACAGTCTGGAACCGAGCGACCGCTACGGTCGCTGGTTCGAATCCTGCCTCGGGCATGAATGTGTGTGATGTCCTTAGGCTAGTTAGGTTTAAATAGTTCTAAGTTCTAGGCGACTGATGACCTCAGAAATTAAGTCGTATAGTGCTCAGAGCCATTTGAACCATTTGACATAATTGAACAACAACTTCAGCGCCATGAACAAACAGCATAAATTATCCATGTGCTGATCGACCAAATATTACAGGTTTGGAATCCCACAAACCTGAACGTGCACGTTTGCTTGCTTGCATTCAACGTTGTGGTGGTTACTCCAGTTATTAACGTACAAGAATTTCACATTTGCAATGGCTTATATCGCTCTTATATCAACCTAAGATATTGCAATGTCAATGACTTAAATGTTTTATCTTGACATGTGTATTCATGTAATTTCATCACTCTAAATTAATTATTTTGTTTTGATGCAGATTCCTTCCCTCAGTGTATTCTAAACATTATGGCGACATCGCTCTGCCTGTCAGCACACTGACTTGCTCGAAGTGCTCGGAAACCCTCAGAAACCACCATGCTACCTCAGCAACATCTCAAAGGGACAAACTAAAAGAAGTTATACTCTTTATGGCGCTAATGAGAAGTCAACCGACGAGCTATCCGCGGCTGTTGAGAGACACCTCTTGAGTGCTTTGTTCTTAGCGACCCACGGTCTCTGGCGGCTCTGTCTCGCCTTTACCAGACTCTCCACCTTACTACCTGTGAGCCGCTGTCTTCTTTTGCAGGCAGACGGGAACGCGTTATCTGCTACCCCAGCTCTATAATGCCCGCATTACAGATGACCTGCCGTGCTGCCTACTGCAGTCTTTTAGGCTGGAGATTTTAGTGTGTTGCAGAGTGGCTGGCTGAACCTTTTCATTCTTGCTATCAGACAGCCCAGGCCATCTGCCATATTGCGTTAATACCTTCCACCACATTTTCCTATCAGTGTCCATTTTCCCCTTTGCTAAGCTTCCTTCATTTTCTCTTTCAGTGTGGTTCCCAGTTAGTTTTACGCCTTTTTTCTTTACTCGTCCTCTTTTGGGAATGTATTTAAACCGAGACATGTTTACGTGAGGAAAAAGTAAATAACGACCCGGTGCTTGAACCCTTTCTCTCCAATCAACCAACCAACCAATCAATTACTGCAGGTCACAGCAGCTGTTACCATTCTGTCTGCTGCTCTGTGTGTAACGATGCAACTATCATTACAACCCAACACTGCTTAGTGGATCTGGGATTGTAAATCAGCTAAGATCCTTAGACGTCAGGAATGCATCTGGCCCAGACGCTATCCCCGTAAGATTTTATGTTGAGTATGCTACAAATATAGCACCATTCTTATCCATCATCTGTCACAGATCAGTTCCACTGGAAGAAGGCCCAGGTCATAGCAATCCATAAAAAGGGTAGAAAATCGGATGCACATAATTACCGGCCAGTTCCACTGACATAGATTTGATGTTGAATCATGGAACATATTTTGTGTTCGGACATAATGACTTTTCTAGACTCTGAGAAGCTCATCTGCAGAAACCAGCACAGTTAAGAAACAGCGGTCATGCGAGACACAGCTGGTCCTCTTTGTGCATGGTATACAACGGGCTCTAGATAGCGCATCCCAGGTTCATGCCATATTCCTCGACTTTCGAAAGGCGTTTGACTCAGTTCCGCATTGTCGCTTGCACCAAAAAGTGCGCGCTTACGGTCTATCTGATGACATATGCGGTTGGATGGAAAGTTTTGTAGCAGACAGAGAGCAGTATGTTGTCCTGAACGGAGAAACTTCAACAGAGACAAGTGTGCTCCAGGGCAGCGTAATAGGCCCGACGTTTTTAATGATTTACATAAGCGATCTGCTTGATGGTACTGACAGCTGCATTAGACTGTTTGCAGATGATACTGTTGTCTACAGGTAAGTAGTATCACACGAAAGTTATGAACAAATCAATGAGGATTTGCAGATAATAAATGCGTGGTGTAATGACTAGCAGTTATCTCTCCATGTTACTAAGTGTACCCTACTGTGTATAACAAAGCGAAAATCTCCATTAATGTACGAGTAGAAAATAAATGCCCAGTCTTTGGAAGCGGTAACATCCGTCAACTATCTGGGTGTGACTATTTGAAATTATCTCAAATGGAACGATCAGATTAGACAAGTAGAGTGTAAGAGGAACTCCAGATTGTGGTTTATTGGTAGAATCCTGAAGCGATGCAGTCTTCAACAAAAGAAATTGCTTACAATACTTTAGTTCGTCCGGTCTTGAGAGTATTGTTCGTCTGTGTGGGACTCTTATCAGTTGGGTCTCATTCAAGAGACAGAAAAGGTCCAAAGAAGAGCAGCAAGATTCGTGACTGGTGCATTTAGCCATCGCGAGAGTGTTACAAATCTCATAGAAAGTTTGAAGTGGGGCACACTTACCGATAGACGACGCGCTAAACGGAAGAGGCCGCTCACTAAATTCCAAAATCCGATCTTCGCCGAGGATGTAGAGAATATATTATTACCACCAACTTTCAAATCGCGGAATGATCACCATTCAAAGATAAAGGAAATTAGAGCTCGTACTGAGGCGTTCAGACAATCGTGCTCACCACAAAGTAAAAGCCTCAAGTCTGATTTGACCTGTGAATTTCAGTGTGTCATCTACGATGCGATACAAATCCACCTCCTGAAAGCCATTATCACTGACGAAATGTAAATGTTAAACAATATATTTTTGTGACTTTTATAAAAAAAGAAGACTGATGACTTTAGCAATTTCCTTATTTCATTAAAACTTTGAGTGCAGCAGTAATTTTATCCTAAACTGTATAATTATAGCAGAACAATTTTCACATAACTTAGGTGGTAGAATGTGAGCTATAGCACTGATTGTGTATGGTGAATACATGGAACGAAAGCGTAAGATAACTGAATAAAATATACCAACTAAAATCAGTAGAATAGGACGCTGTGTACCAGACGAAGACAACAAAAGCTACTGCGAATATCTTTGTAGCAAGGGAAGTAACTACTTCTGCTACACACAGAATTTTATGAGAGGGTTTAGCTGCAGGACCACCAGGTATTTGTGTGCTGTTTTCTCGGAGAACAGAATGTGTACTGCACTGCAGTGATTGGCTGGGCAAGATTGGTTCTCCTTTCTAGAAAATATGATTGGCAGGGTAACCACTGCTGGGCCAAGATATTTTTATTACAGAACATCGGGGGAAACGGCTGATTTTTGGAAGGTTTTGAGCAAAAGGAGAGGGGGACTTGCTTCTTGACCATCGCGGAGTAAAGTCGCTAGAGCTCTTCCGTTTCTACGGAGAGAGCAGTTGGCTGTAAACATGTCTGGACACCCAGGCAAAACTTCACATTTTCGCAGACATGACACAATCACGAGCAGACGTGGGGTCATCTCCCGCAGTACAAAGCTCGCAGACGACAGCGTCTCGTCTTTCACCGGCTACATCGGTAACGTTGCGTAGCTTCAGCAAATTCAGAAGCCTATCAATAATTTTCATGACGATCTTTATTCATAGCAGCCTTGTACTCGCAGTAGTCATTCCCAGTGTTCATTGTGTGCGTAATTATATTTTGACGCGAGAGACTAATCAGTGGAACGATACAACAGAGTGTGCTCGGCTAGATTGTCGTCCTTCCACTCACAGCAGCCAGTCTCATTTACACGTCAATTGCAGTTAGGTTCCCCAAGTCTGTTGCCAACCTGGGTTCGTGTTAATGAAATGTTGCATAGTCGAAGTTTCTGTTTGTATGTTTGTTCCCACTTGACCTTGACACTAGTTAATAAATCTCTTTGTGATACCGGAGGTCCTTATTATTAATTTTTCAGCGCCACCCATTCTCATTCCCTAAGGTGTCATTTATTTTGTTCCGGGTCTGAAGGAATTAAATTAATTTTCTGTAAAGTTAGCCAACTCAGGAGTGATCCGCACTGGAGCCACTAGTCAGACTTCCTCGGACTGCTGATAAACGTGGTACCTCTCGGGTGTGGTAGTTATGACTTTTTATTCGTTTGGCAGCCGGAGAACTGCCGCCACCACACGCTAGCTTGCAATGCTACACTGTCAGGGGTGATAATCTGTCGCCATTTACTACGGCATGGGTTACGTGCGCGTCGTCCAATTCTCGCATACCTTTCACAAATGTGCAGAAACGAGCTACATGGCAATGGCGTGTGGAACAATGTCATTGGGGACAGCAATGGCATCAGATATTGCTTCCAGACGAATCCAGGATCAGTTTGTTGGAAAATGATGGCCGCGTATTGGTTCGCCGCGGACAGAGGAAGCGGCAACACAATGCTGCATTCGCACAAAACATACAGTGCAAACTCAAAGCCTTATCCTGTGGAGTGCTATTGGGTACAACCACAGAAAACAGTCCGTGTTCAGGGCACTGTGACCAGTACGACCTATGTGAATTGGTTGGTTTGGGGAAGGAGACCAGACAGCGTGGTCATCGGTCTCATCGGATTAGGGAAGGATTGGGAAGGAAGTCGGCCGTGCCCTTTCAGAGGAACCATCCCGGCATTTGCCTGAAGTGATTTAGGGAAATCACGGAAAACCTAAATCAGGATAGCCGGACGCGGGATTGAACCGTCGTCCTCCCGAATGCGAGTCCAGTGTCTAACCACTGCGCCACTCCGCTCGGTGACCTATGTGGATGACATCCTGCAACCCGTAGCTACACCCTTCCTGCACAGTACCCCAGACGCCATTTTTCAGCAAGACAATGCACGATCACATGTTGCTGCAAGTAGATGTCCCTTCTTGGTGTGAAAGGATATCAGCCTTTTGCCTCGGCCCATCAGATCAACCGACTTGTCGCCAATCGGAAATGTGTGGGATGTGGTGAAACTATGGGTGCTGCACTGTGACCTCATGCAAACCACCACAGATAAAATTTTGAGCCAGCTGAATGCAGCATGGATGGATATATCACAAGACGCCATTCGCGCCTTATACACTTCGATGCCATCACGCATGGGACAAATTATCTGGGCCCACCGTGGACTCTGCCCCTACGAGGCAGCAGGACACATGCTGAACGAGATTACTGAAATGCTAATCATTTCTGCAGAACATACTGATGTACATGAGCTGTGAATATTGACGACCTGTCTCTAGTCGTTCGAGGTGTACTGTTTTTTCTGAACAAGAGTGTAGAGACACGCCTGACAACGTCGCACGAATCCTTCTTGGCGTTGCAATTTTTTGCCATCGGAGTTTTTTTTAGAGCAGACGACAGTCTTCCCTATTCGACTATCACTACCCTTCTGAATATTAATGATGCCATAGCTTATGTGAAGAACTGCGTCCAACATGCGTAGGTACAGAAAGCGAGGAAGACAGACCGTAAGCTCTGTTTTTTTGCCAGCGCGTTTGCTGCTTTTATAGATCGCAAAAGCTCGCGCTGTGCCGACATGGCGGTAACAGTGTATTTACAGACTTGTTACATCGGCCAGAGCGTGTGGACTGCGGGCCAATCGCGACACGGATAAAACATTCATCCCGTAATTACCGCCGCACCGCGCCGCGAAGCGCCGCGCCGTACACGATCGGCCGGCCGGCCGGCGTCCAGGCGTCTCGTTGTGGCTATCGACCGCCGCGCCACACCGCTGCAGCGGCCGATTGCGAAACAAGCCTCATTATCGGCCGTGTCGGCTGCGGCCAACACCCGCACAAACGCATGCGCGTGTCTGTTTGTGTCCGCTGTCAACGCCTACTGCTGCTCCAGCCGGGACCAGAATGAGTTCTCGTGTAATACGTTGAAATCTACATGCACCGACACAGTGCTCATTGCTAACGATGAATATTTGGTTAACGGTGGAAATAGGTATTGGTGTATTTTCAGTGAATTGGACGCTTACAAGAAAGCGTAAACTTAACGAGTCACCAAGTTTGCTTATGTTTCCAGTCCGTAACAGTATGTGGAAAGAGATAAGGCACCATCAGCTTAACAGTTCTTGCATCAGAGTTGCTGATAAAAATAATATTCGAAAGAACGGAAAAGGAAACCGATGACCTATTAGGTGATGATCAGTTTGGCTTTAGGAAAGATAATGCAAGCTATACGGAAGAAAAACCAAGACACGTTCATAGGATTTGTCGACTTAAAAAAAGCATTCAGCAGTGCAAAATGGTATAAGATATTCGAAATCATGAGAAAATTTCGGGTAAACTATAGGGAAAGACGGGTAATACAGAACACGTACAAGAACCAAAGGTAACAATAATAGTGGAAGACCGAGAACGAAGTACAAGTATTAAAAACGGTGTAAGACAACGATACGGTCTTTCGCCACTTCTATTCAGTCTCTAGGTCAAATAAGCAATGACGGAAATTAAAGAAAGGTTCAAAAATGGGGTTAAAATTCAGGGTGAAATGATATCAGTGTTAAGATTCAGAAAGGTTCAAAAATGGGGTTAAAATTCAAGGTGGAAGGATATGAGTGTTAAGATTCAGAGAGGTTCAAAAATGGGGTTAAAATTCAAGGTGAAAGGATATCAGTGTTAAGATTCACTTTTGATATTGATATCCTCAGTGAAAGTGAAGAACTATTACAGGACCTGTTGAATGGAATGAAGAGTCTAATGGATTGAGACCATATGAAGAATGGCGAAAGTAATGAGAAGTAGTGGAAACGAGAAAAGCGGGAAACTGAACATCATAACTGGTAATCAGGAAGTAGACACAGTCAAGGAATGATGTTATAAAGGCAGCATAATAACTCACGACAGACGGAGCAACGAGGGCTTAAGCAGACTAGAAACGACAAAAGGGCATTTCTGGACAAGAGAAGTCTAATGGTACCTAACACAGGTACATGAACAGTCTAATGGATTGAGAGCATACGAAAAATGGCGAAAGTAATGAGAAGTAGTGGAAACGAGAAAAGCGGGAAACTGAACATCATAACTGGTAATCAGGAAGTAGACACAGTCAAGGAATGATGTTATAAAGGCAGCATAATAACTCACGACAGACGGAGCAACGAGGGCTTAAGCAGACTAGAAACGACAAAAGGGCATTTCTGGACAAGGGAAGTCTAATGGTACCTAACACAGGTCTAAATTTGACGAAGAAATTTGTGAGAATGTACGTATCGAGTACAGCATTCTATGGCAATGAGATGTTAACTGTAAAGAAATCGGAACAGAAGAGAATGGAACCTTTGAGTTGTAGTGTTACTGATAAGGTGAGGAATGAGAAGGTTCTCCGCCGATTCGACGAGAAAAGGAATATATGGAGAACACTGACAAGAAGAAGGGACAGGATGACAGGACATCTGTTAAAACATCACGGAGAGTTAGCTGTAGAGGGTAAAAGCTGTAGCGGACGACAAAGACTGGGATACATACAGCAAATAATGATGTGATAAGCGTAGCTGGCTGTCATGCGGAGAACTTGGGTTCGCTTCCCGTTGCTGCCAAGGACCTTTCCTCTGTGGGAAGATTGGTCCAGGACAAATTCAGCAACGTAATGCCAATTGAGGAGCTACCTGAAGCTATCTGAAAAGTCGCGAAACGGGGCAGAAGTGTGCAAATCACATGTCTCATCACACTGTATCCGTATGTCACCGCAAGGAGTGGGATGACTTGGGGGCCGGTCGACGTCTCTTGGACCTGCAAGGCCTAGATGAAGAGCTGGTAGTGCATACTGTATATATGTCATAGATGGTGCTCTAGTACGACGCGCGTTTTAAATATTTTCGACAAATAGAGGTTCAGTGTTTTAAGAAAGTGTTCAAATGTGTGTGAAATCTTATGGGACTCAACTGCTAAGGTCATCAGTCCCTAAGCTTACACACTACTTAATTTAAATTATCCTAAGGACAAACTCACACACCCATGCCCGAGGGAGGACTCGAACCTCCGCCGGAGCCTGCTGAAAACTGGACCAAGACGTCGGTAGTTAGACAGCGACTTTAGAGCAAAAGGCGTAGGTGGCACATTAGATGTCTCAGCGTACTTCGTTCTGGTCTCGTCTTTTTTTTTCTTATCTTACCCAATGCTTGAAATTCAGCCATACACGAGAACATCATATCATTGTTGATTTACCACATTGGTATAACATCCTGGAACACTTCGTGCTTGGCATTTTTGGATGCTTTATTAATCTGCAGTGTCATTTATTCAGCCACATGATACTGGAAATGTTAAAAGTTTGTACAAAAATTTCTATAAATGAATAGCATAGCTTTGTAAGATATTAGATGAAGTCTAATTATTCATTTCGTGTTTGCGAATGAACAATGTGTGCAGTCTTATACTATTTCCCTACTTAAAGCGTTGAGAAGGGGGCTTCAGCATTGGTGACTGACCTACATACTCCACCTCTCCAAATCTGCTTCTCCAATCGGTCAGATTCACCTAGGAGATTAACTTAGTCAAATAACACATGTCTACTGTAAGTAGGCTGTTTATGTTTTCTTATCGGCAACGTTACGTAGCGCTCGGTATGAAAATCACGGGCTGTGCTGTGTGCAGTCTGTGGCTAGTTTGCATTGTTGTCTGCCATTGTAGTGTTGGACAGCGGCAGCTGGATGTGAACAGCGCGTAGCGTCGCGCAGTTGGACGTGAGCCGCCAGCAGTGGTGGATGTGGGGAGAGAGATGGCGGAGTTTTGAAATTTGTTAGACTGGATGTCATGAACTGATATACATATGACTATTAAGGTAAATACATTGTTTGTTCTCTATTAAAATCTTTCATTTGCTAACTATCCCTATCAGTAGTCAGTGACTTCCGTAGTTTGAATCTTTTATTTAGCTGGCAGTAGTGGCGCTCGCTGTATTGCAGTAGTTCGAGTAATGAAGATTTTTGTGAGGTTAGTGATTTGTGAAAGGTATAGGTTAATGTTAGTCAGGGCCATTCTTTTGTAGGGATTTTTGAAAGTCAGATTGCGTTGCGCTAAAAATATTGTGTGTCAGTTTAAGCACAGTCATGTATAATTGTTCAAAGGGGACGTTTCGCTACTAATTTATACTTCTCTTTTTTTAATCATTCTAATGTTTTGATGTTTTGAGATCAGAAATGCTTTCTGTATAACAAACGGATATTTCACAAAGTAATTACGAAGTTTCAAGAAAATACAAATATTCGAAAAAAACTTGGTGCAGAAAACATCCTAAAAAAACGCACTTCTAAGAGACAATGAAGTACTTTGTTCTTCGGTACCTTTGGTTACTTGAAAAATTTTGCTCTATTCGACACCACCATTATACTGTATCTTCCCATCCTGTAAACGAACTGTAAAAATGGAAAGCAAAATACGTTGGAAACAAGTAAACGAGAAATGAGGTGTCTGATAGTTCTATTCGAATCGGAGCCACACTAAACCGCAACTTCGAAACTGAATGAGGACAGTCTTGAGTTGCTAACGTACACCTTATGTAAGGCTGTAACAAATTTTGCGGAGCAGAGGAAGAGCCCTGTGGAGGTATGAGGGACAGGGCAGCGCGCGCGCCCGGCCGCAGGTGGAGCAGATTGCTTGCTATTCACGACGAGGCCGGCGGCTGACCAGAATACCGTACCGCTCAGCAGCGACGGCCCCTAACAAAGGAGAAGTTCCCCAGGGAAATCTCGTGGCGCCCCGCAAGAAAATCCCAGAAAGACGTCGATTCGAAGGAGCCACTTCGCCCTCTACAACACGAACAAAAATATTCCTAGGGCTTCAGCAGTCACTTGTCATTAGAGGGCATCATAATGGCTTTTCTGCTGTTTAAAATATTTCTCCAGGTATGATCTTCGAGACATGATTAAATCTATGCCAGTTCAACATTGGTCACCCTCCAACTTCTCGTTGCTTGTTAAGCCTCACGTAAGTCTCCAAGCCTTATGTCTTCCAACGTTGCTTCATCCTGTTGGCCTGTATTGGTATCGTATTCTTGTTATATCGTAATTCTTCATACCTAATACTTGCGTATATTTGGAAGTATTTTGCAGCAGAAAAGTCCTGCAGCGAGAAATATAATATAAAGTTAACCATGTTGGTTTTCTTAAAAAGTAAAACTGCCATTTCCTTTGATATGAAGGATATTTTGATCTTGAAAGTGTTACGTGAATAGTGGTAAGTAATCGAAGTACATAATATCTCAACATTTTCCCCTGCATAATTTCTATGTTAAACTGGTGATTCAGAAGCTCTGTACTGTTAAGAATACAGAAGAGTGCGGGCATAGGGTGCCTACAACACGTAACACGACTTCACTCGCTTAAGTTACGGAAATTTAGTAAACGGCTCCAGGATGTGCGCTTATGTTAGGCATACTCGTACTCTTGTATAGTGCCGCTACTACAGTTTCCAAGAATTCTCCTCGTCGTGTTATTAATTGTAAACAATTCCGAAATAACCATGTATTATTTAAATAAGAAAACTCTGAATAGCTTCATGAAACAATAATGAGGTTGGTTAGGGAAACCAAATGTTCGTAGTGAAATGTGCTACTCTGTTTCATTAATCATATCGAAATATGCTTTCGAAACTAGCTGTGGATATCTGTTAAGTCACACAATAACAACGAATATGCAACACTGATAAATCCAGGCAGAAATAACGCATACAGTCACATAGACAGACAATAAATTATGGTTTCAAAATATTGATTAATTAAATTTGATAAACTAACTGATTGTGCAAAAAGTGAAATTTTGCTGTCTCAACACTTGCCAGATAAACGTATAAACTGTGTAAACTATATCTTTTACTTTGTTTGAATCTTCTTGATAATATTTCCTAAATATAATGAACAAAGGGGTTGCTTTAGATGTTTGACAACAATACTTAATTATTTTCTTGTAATATTTACCCACATAGTGACACTGACTCAAATTTTGGGATATGGAAAAGGGATCTGTAGCAGGTAGTACACAGGCACTTGAAATAACACAGTTGTATTCATGCATTCGATATAAATTATGAAATCCTTCGTGGTTTCCACAAGCTAAGTCAGTGAGTACCATGATGGCTCCTTTAATAAGGACATAGTCGATTTATCTCCTCATTCTCGTCCTATCTGTCTCTGATGGTCTGACAATTGGCCGATGGCTAATCGTTCACCTTAAAAAAAATTGCTCTAAGCACTATGGGACTTAACGTCTGAGGTCATCAGTCCCCCAGACTTACAACTACTTAAAACTAACTAACCTAAGGACATCAGACACATCCATGCCCGAGGCAGGATTCGAACCTACGACCGTAGCAGCAGCGCGGTTCCGGACTAAAGCGCCTAGAACCGCTCGGCCCCAGGGGCAGGCTTTCCATCTTCCTTTGTATTCTTCCTGCTGATTTTAACTTTTCCTTACCAAATTCACGGTTACGTAGGACAGCGATCCCTAATCTTTATTGGTATTTATGGGCATGAATAACGTAAACTGTATTCGCAGATCTACATACAGCAATACGTAGACGGCTTACTTAGTAACGAATTTCGAATTCCAAAGCACTTTTTTCAAAGTGATACTTCTTTACAGTAGCGATGCTCACAATGTGCCATGTCACTGACATTTCCGCGAACCTCACAGAACCACAAGGATTAGCAGAGCGGCATTTGTACTTGCAGAGAAGCAGTAAAGAGGATCAGGAGCGATTGAACTTTCCACGGTGTAGCGTCGCGCACTGCGTTTTAACGTCACTCCCGTTTGATGGTGGTCGACCACAATGCAATGCCGCCTCTGAAACTTCATCTGGCCTTTTATTGAAACAGCACTCCACAGGCCAAGTCCGAAATGAAGCGAATGAGCAGGGCTTAGGCTGCTCGTACACAACTGCCGGAGGTGTGTAACGCAAAGGGAAAATCTGCAAGGGCAGCAGCTAGCTGGAGTTACGAACAAAACTCGTAGTGAGTGAGCAGTCAAAGCACATACCGTGCTGCAGGGTTTCCAATTAATGTTGCGTTTTGAGGACACTTACAGGTAATCTCTCTCACGGTACGAGTTTGATTCATACAGTTATTTTGATTTTTTTCGTTTTATAGCGTAACGCTCTTTCACACGTAGAAAACTTTCAAACAAAGAAACGAAAATGATTACCGGTAAAAGGACATATTCATTTCAATTACACAACAGCAAATGATAGTTTTACCCCTATCTCCATACACCTGTTTTAGATGTTACTGCTTTTTCATCATTCTATTTATGGTATTCAGTGAGTTTATCTGCCGACCAGCGATCAACTGCGCTCGTAAACAATAGCCCAGTAATGTTGTCATTGTTGGAAAACACCCTACAATTCCTGTCATTGTAGATAACATAACCTCTCAATAGATAAGAGAGAAAATGGCATAATTATCAAGCGAATAACACTCGTACTTAACATACGGACGTGAAGGAGAAGAAATACCCTCTAACATAAAAAACAAAAACGAACAAAATAACGACGCACTACAAAAAAAAATGATGTGAATGGAACGGAAAGCGGCAGATGTGATTGCATGTACAGAAAAACAAATTACTACAGTTTCAGATAAACTGAATGATGTGTTCAAGAGAAAGAGCTTCACAAACTGAGCAAGTCAGTAATGCATTGGTTCTCCTCTGGCACTTAGGCAAGTTGTTATTCGGCTTGGCACTGATTAATGGCGTTGGTGGACGTCCCCCTGAGGGATGTAGTGCCGATTTCATGCCTATTGAGGCCTTACATTGTCAAAATTTGAGTTGGCTGTACAGTCTTGCCCGTAATACTCCAAACATTCTCAATTTGGAAGAGATCCAGAGAAACTTGCTTGCCAAGGGAGGGTTTGGCGAGCATGAAGACAAGCAGTAGAAACTCTCGCCTTGTGTTGTCGGGCGTTACACTGCTGATGTGAAAGCCCAGTATGGCTTGCCGTGAAAGGGAAACAAAATGGGGCATAGAATATCGCCGACGTACAGCTTTTCTTTAAGGCTGCTGCGGATGACAACCAAAGGGATCCTGCGCAGCAGGCCGAATGGCAGGTGACAGTCAGATTGTTATCCCACAGCTTTCCGGGTCGTTTCCAGAGCAGTCTTCGACCTGGAATCTCATTGACTGGAAATATTTTCAGTGTTAGGACCCACTTCGAACTCACCCCTACCGAGCAGTGAAGAATGTCTGGAAAGGCCCCACACTGGGGTGGAATGTCAAAGCCATACTGCGAGATAACCTGGAGTGATGGTCCTCCAAGTCGAATAACTGTCTACAGAGGCCGACCAACGGGTTACTGACTTGCTTAGTTTGTGAAGCTCTTTCTCTTGAATAAATCATCCAATTTTTCTGAAACTGTATTAACTTGTGTTGTCTGTTCATGTACATCACGTCTACCGATATTAGTCCCATTCCGATATTTTGTGTCTTTGAACGTACATACAATCAGAAAATTCCAGTAACAATGATACTTGCTGTACTTGTATACTCTTCCTCTACAGTAAGTAATTTAATTCGAGGCTTTAAAAAAAAAAAAGTTCAAATGGCTCTGAGCACTATGAGACTTAACATCTGAACATCTGTGGTCATCAGTCCCCTAGAACTTAGAACTACTTAAACCTAACTAACCTAAGGACATCACACTCATCCATGCCCGAGGCAGGATTCGAACCTGCGACCGTAGCGGTCACGCGGTTCCAGACTGAAACGCCTAGAACCGCACGGCCACACCGGCCGGCGGCATTTAGCATCTTATGGGTATGGTTTTCCATATAATAGTCGACTGCGATATGCCATTGGTAACAATATGTTCATGAGGTAGTGGATCAAGGCTGCAATGAGCGCGTCTGTGTAGTAGAAGCCCTCTTAGTGTCTTTCAAGATGTGCTCGACTCCCACCAGGGGGCGTACTAGGTTCATACGTTGGCGAGGGGCAGCGTCGAGAGAAACAATCAATGAACCAAACGGTTCTTTATTATTCAATTATGGAAAATGATATTGGTTCGTCTCAGGCATGGCTTGGCATTGTCTCGTAATATTCTCACTCTCTGCACCAAACAAAGTAAGCATAGCCCTGATGTATACATAAGCTGGAGGAGGTGCGACATGCTGAGATCTGATAGAAGAGATCGGCATTGCTGATAAACTGGGCACTGAGATGGCATTGGCAGTCAAGGTGGCAGCTCCAAGACAGCAAAGGTATCATACACTGTAGTCGATAGTGACTTAGTAACGTGATGGCAAGCAGTGCCACCCAGGAAGGTGAACCCTACCCCATAGACTGCAGCACTGTGCCAGTTGGAGACATTACCCCAACGGTACAGAGTGGAGTGGTCAAATGCCCATGCCTCAGATGAAGAAACTGTGGCAGGTATGCTGATTAGTTGAGTTGTGGAGACAGAGGTGGAGTGTTGGTTGTCGGGGGTTATGTGCAGGCCGGTAGCATTTGGTGGTTCGCGGCCTGACGATGGTAGTGACAACTGCATCGTAGTGGGAGTGGAGACAACTATGCTGCATCTGACATGGAATGGGTCCTTCCAGAATGGTCCAGCTGTGCTGATGATAGGCACCGACAATGTAGAAGAAACCATGTTTTCAGTGTTTGTGTGCAAACATCTCGGAAAGGGCCTGTGTTCTCGGTGCGTATGGTATCATGTGGAAGATTGTTTATGTGAAAGAGGCCCAACTGCAAAGTATTGCTGTGTCAAGTTGTCGTAGGGGATTGCAAGTGCTACTCTGAGTGAAAAGATTGACACAGTCGAGAAATTCATGCGGCTCGCACCAAACCGTTGAGGAGACTGATGACTCTGTAAGTCACTGTATTTTGTGTAATTGCTGTTGTTCATAGAGTAGGTAAAGTGGTGAACAAAACGTAAGGGCGGAAGCAACTTACCCGTGATGTGACACTGCTAAGTAAGAAAGCTCAATGAAGCTTGTTCCATGCATAAAAAGAACTTCTGTGGTATAGTACAGATGGTATCTGAAGTAAATGCACAACGAGGTGAAGAGAAACGACACTTTCATTCAAAGAGGATAATTACACTGAAATCACTTTAATTCGTCATGGTCCCCTGCACTTTATTACGAAAGGCGGGATATAGTACATAATGGAGTGTGTGATAACCACAGACAGCAGTGCGTGCTCTGCCACATTCTCCCATACTGCTCACAACGTCGATAAGGAGTTATAAACACTAAACCTGATAACATTTACGCAAGACGAAATTCCACTGTCACACCAGGAATATACAATCCGTGATAATATTACGTATTGTCCAATACTGTGCGCCAGAACTAACATCAGCTAATACTTATTTTCCTCAAGGAACGTGAGAATTAAGGACAGGCAGGTAGAGGCACTTAAACGCATATAAATACGACACTGCCAACGAACTTCACAACAAGCGTCCTTGTAGAGGCGGACGCTAGCATTCACCCAAATTAAAGGCCACCGACAATTGAAATTCGTAGATCAAACTTCCAATGAGATGCAATGTACAAATATCTAATTAAAATATTTAACAGGGCATTTTAGCACATAAATTCTTGTTCATACAATACAGCCTGTAAATTCCATGGAGGCACAGACAATAAACGGAGTCGGAGCACCCAGAAATTCGGGTAAATACGCCTCTGACAACTCGGCGAATTTCTAGTAATCCGCTCCTGAGGTTCCCAGGCACTGCATGCTAAATGTATTCCTACATGACCCCTGCATATTCTTCCCAGTTTACTGTTGTAAACACATGGGCGGAGACGAAGGGCCTTCTTTTCGCTTGGTTTCAACCCTGATACTCCCCTCATCATGTTAACTGTCGTACTGCTCATGCGGACTCATGAAGTCAGCCAGCCCTCCAGGACAGCCAGATGGCTGAGCAACATCTTAGAGCCAAAGGTAAGAGCATATCGATATCGATACAGTACGACACGGTTCAGCCTTTCCTTTCCAAGACCCCTTGTGCAGTCATAGACCACGGGGAATGCACCTCTGAAAAAAAGCACATGTGAAAGTAGCAAAATTTCAGAGTAACGTAGACCATTGAGTATACCGTTTTCAAAGATTTTGATATCAGTACGCCCATACATCATGCCTCCAGCACCCTACCACTGAGACTACCAAAAGTACTACGTTCGACGCAATTCATATTCCCATGTTTCGCCTTACTAGGATACGTCAAGCATTGCCGAACACGTTTTTTTTTTTTTTTGCGTGGTAACTTCGGTTTCTCACCCCCCGTGCTGAGGTCTGATTCGTCGTGATATGGATAGTGATCATTTACTGTGAAGAGTATGCCTGCAACATTCGAAGAATGCTGAGCTACCAATATTTACCAAACAGATAAGAAACAAAATGGGAAGAAAACGGTCAGCAGCTTTTGTACGATGTGACTGAAGGACTGGTTGTGGTTCGTGAAAACGTCTGTAATTTGAGCAAGGGTTTGTTACAGATATTTAGCTTGCGTTCTCGCCTGCAGTGCTGTCTAACTTTGGTTACTGACTGTCATATGTTTGTCTTAGTCCTCAGCGTGGATCGTAATTTAAAGTTACCAAACTTTTAGGTCCACTTGTGGAAAGCAATATCTTGCCAAGATAAATTTTCTTTTTTTCGATCAATCATCGCCGGGCATTAATGGTTAATCCTCTTAAATTCTATATCTCCTTTTAAAGCCCATGTCTTATAACGTTATTGAAAAGTCAGTTGTTAAAACGTTTGCCAGTTTGTGGCTTTGTGGTTTTAAATTCTACCTTGCGTGTGTTTTAGAATACCTAATCTGAGCGGAACGAAGGAACCGTGCAATTTCTTGTCTAAGCTCAACGTGGTCGCCCTATGTGAAAGAAATATGTTTCAGCTCCTTGCATTGTGAATCAGTATCGTACATGTTTTCATTGTTTAAATTACGAAAATATTCATTCTCTTCCTTTTCTATTGGATTTGAAGCTCATGTAAGCATAATTTAAAATTTTTTTTAAATAGTTGAATTTTCTGTAAATAACTTGTATCATTCTCATTGTGTGAATCATTAATAACCTTATGTTTTGTCTTACAACGCCTATTTTGGATTGTTTGAATTTATCAGTACTGTGTAAATGCCATTGACACTTTATGGGGACGTTGAACCAAGCACCATATCACTCCCTGCTCCTGATGTTTACCATTTCACTTACGGTACATAAATCTAGACACAATAACAAAACATTCAGACAGAAGCGCTGTTTAAATACAAAAGGAATCAAAGCTGTGGACATAGGCAACACGTGATGAACGATAGCTAAACAAATCGACAATACTGTTTAATGAAACACGCGAGAAATATATGAGCGCATAATTTGCATGCATAAAAAATTCATACTCGAGTTTATTTTAATTTTAATTTAAATGGACCCTTGTTCGTCACAACGAGCTCTTTGCTCTCGCACCGGTAAGCGTACAGGTGCGAGGGATATCCCTAACAAAGCTCACGAAGTTTATTTTCACTTAGATTGAACAGTCAAAAAGTCGGAAGAACACAATACGTAACTGCAGTAGTGTTGCGGGATGAGGAGTCATGAAATATGAAATGCTACCCCGACAGTTACTACATTTATCCATTGAGACTCCTGTACAGTGCGCCCAGGCATTATCACTCTCACCGTTGGCTCTGTTGGTGGTCGCGGGCGGTGATGACGGTGTTAGGGGGGGGGGGGCTGAGGACGGGGGGGGGGGGTTGGCGGGGGCGGGGTTTGGACCCGGGCGTGCAGAGACGAAGACAGTGCCTGTTCTGCCCAGCACAAAGTGCAGTGGTGCAGTGACGACACTCAGTAACCTTTCCTTAGTGGTGACGCGTCAGCTTATGACACGACACAGCCGGTCTTGTACTGGATGCCCTGGACAGGCATCAATAGTTGAGGCCTGGGCAGCAGTTCAGGTGAGGCAGCACGCCGCCCTGAACTCCAGCGAAGGATGCTCTGTCAGCGACGGGTGAACGCGAGTCTGAGGTGGCAGAGCATGAGAGCTCCGGACAGGCGGTGGTTCGGATGCGGGTCAGGAACGAAGAGCGGTGGTGTGCTGGCTCTAACCGTCCAGCTGGTGTCACCCTGGAGGTTCATCGGAATGCTGCTAGCTCAGTTCTCCGCAGCATCAGGTCTAAAAGCAGCCCTTAGACCAGCAGCTAGTGGAAGCGATGGCTAGACGTAGTCGAAGCCGGGTGACCGACATCAGCCTGTTGGCTGGTGTGGAATACAGCTTGGCATCGGTAGCAGTAGAAGGTCGGGACCGCAAGTATTTATGATATACTTGCTCAGCACTGTTACGACTGACTCCCGCCTCAAGTCATGTACGGAATAAGGCTGCGCAGCAAGAGATTAAAGCACACGCTGAGAAGCGACAACAACAGCATACGAACTTACACAAAAAAATATCGTAAGAAACGGCAAGCAACGTCTTGGCACGGTAATTTACAACATATTGTCTGTACGGAAAGATAACATACGGAAACAACACTGCAAGGTAATACATTTAGGAAATAAACAAAGAGGGTAATATTAAAAATCCAGTAAGGGCTGAGGGCTACATGGACTTTGAAGAACTCTCATTAAATGATGTTAAATATAAATTTCATTAATGAAATTCTGTAATTGATTCCAGTAATTAAAGTGAGAGAGGATAGGTAAATGCTTCAAGAGCTCTCTCACCCAAACAACGTATCACTGTAGGTACTCTGACAGCGGCGGCGGCAGCTGTGGCGACGGGGGCGGTGGCGAAGTCTATTATGGACATCGTCCATAGCCCCGTGTCTCAACGAGTTTCTCCATGTAAGTGTGCCAGGCGGCCTTTTTTCACTCATTTCAGCTAAGTCCATGACATAACTCGTAGATAGTCCACTTGGCATGTGGTCATATATTGTGCTCATGTCTTCAGTCATTTGTATTACTGCACAAAAGCGAAATCGGCAACATCACAAAATCCAGAGTATTGGCGAGGAACGAATGACTGTTTACGACACATGGAAAACTCTCTCACTCATTCTATTCGTTCATGCAGGGTACTATAGGTGCAGATATTTTTGTACGTATGGCCTTAATAGTTGTCTGGATGTTGGTTGTTTGTTGTCCGCGTCTGACGGTTTTAACGCGAGTTACTACCTGAAGTTTTCTGCATGGTGGTAACTGTGCTCTGAACTGGATTATGCTGGTCTGTGTCCACAGTTCAGTACCTGACCTGCCACGCAGGGGAAGATCAACTTTGATGACTTGCTTGGGCCACCCTTACTGGGAAGTACTAACTAACCTTAAAACATACGACTTACAGTAGCTATAATTACTAGTTGCCAAACAAAAGTACTGATATAATGTTGTCGAGTACACAGTCCTCAGTCAGCAACAAAAATATGTCGACATACGCCCATTACATTCTGTACATGAGACTTGACTCAAAACAGTTTCGCCGGCCGGCAGGTTCGAATCCTGCCTCGGGCATGGATGTGTGTGATGTCCTTAGGTTAGTTAGGTTTAAGTAGTTCTAAGTTCTAGGGGACTTATGACCACAGCAGTTGAGTCCCATAGTGCTCAGAGCCATTTGAACCAAAACAGTTCCAAATACTAAAATAGGACATGAAAAACTAATTATCCACTGTTACTGAGTCAGTCTCGCTTAGCAGGGAGATTTGAATTCACGAAGAAAGCCGAACTTTCCCGAATGGGGGACTCCCGGCCCACAATGCCGTACGTTCATTTTCAGGAAGAAACTTGAAAACAGTATGTTATGCCCTGAGTGTCTTGTCATCAGTAGGTAACAGTTACTTACTACTTACTTACTTACTTACTACTTACTTACTATTAATATACCGTATGCACTCCTCCCCCATGAACCATGCACCTTGCCGTTGGTGGGAGGCTTGCGTGCCTCAGCGATACAGATAGCCGTACCGTAGTTGCAACCACAACGGAGGGGTACCTGTTGGGATGCCAGACAAACGTGTGGTTCCTGAAGAGGGGCAGCAGCCTTTTCAGTAGTTCCAGGGGCAAAAGTCTGGATGATTGACTGACCTGGCCTTGTAACACTAACCAAAACGGCCTTGCTGTGCTGGTACTGCGGACGGCTAAAAGCAAGGGGAAACTACAGCCGTAATTTTGCCCGAGGGTATGCAGCTTTACTGTATGGTTAAATGATGATGGAGTCCTTTTGAGTAAAATAGTCCCCCATTCGGATCTCCGGGCGGGGACTACTCAGAAGGACGTCATTATCGGGAGAAAGAAAACTGGCGTTCTACGGGTCGGAGCGTGGAATGTCAGATCCCTTAATCGGGCAGGTAATATAGAAAATTTATAAAGGGAAATGGATAGGTTAAAGTTAGATATAGTGGGAATAAGTGAAGTTCGGTGACAGGAGGAACAAGACTTCAGGTCAGGTGAATACAGGGTTATCAATACACAAACAAATAAGGTTAATGAAGGAGTAAGCATAATAATGAATAAAAAATAGGAATGCGGGTAAGCTACTACAAACAGCATAGTGAACGCATTATTGCGGCCAAGGTAGATACGAAGCCCACGCCTCCCACAGTAGTACAAGTTTATATGCCAACTAGCTCCGCAGATGACGAACAGATTGATGAAATGTATGATGACCTAAAAGAAATTATTCAGATAGTGAAGGGAGATGAAAAATTAATGGTCATGGACGACTGGAATTCGATAGTAGAAAAAGGAAACGTAGTAGGTGAATATGGAATGGGGGTAAGGAATGAAAGAGGAGACCGCCTGGTAGAATTTTGCACAGAGCAAAACTTAATCATAGCTAATACTTGGTTCAAGAATCATAAAGCCTGGAGATACTGGAAGGTGTTAGATACATTATATAATGATAAGACAGAGATTTAGGAGGCAGGTTTTAAATTGTAAGACATTTCCAGGGGCAGACGTGGACTCTGACCACAATCTATTGCTTATGAACTGTAGATTAAAACTGAAGAAACTGCAAAAAGGTGGGAATTTTGGGAGATGGGACCTGGATAAATTGAAAGAACCAGAGTTTGTAGAGAGTTTCAGGGAGAGCATTAGGGAAGGACTGACAATGGTGGAAAGAAATACAGTAGAAGAAGAATGGGTAGCTTTGAGAGATGAAATGGTGAAAGTATCACAGAATCTACATCTACATCTACATCTACATTTATACTCCGCAAGCCACCCAACGGTGTGTGGCGGAGGGCACTTTACGTGCCACTGTCATTACCTCCCTTTCCTGTTCCAGTCGCGTATGGTTCGCGGGAAGAACGACTGTCTGAAAGCCTCTGTGCGCGCTCTAATCTCTCTAATTTTACATTCGTGATCTCCTCGGGAGGTATAAGTAGGGGGAAGCAATATATTCGATACCTCATCCAGAAACGCACCCTCTCGAAACCTGGCGAGCAAGCTACACCGCGAAGCAGAGCGCCTCTCTTGCAGAGTCCGCCACTTGAGTTTGTTAAACATCTCCGTAACGCTATCACGGTTACCAAATAACCCTGTGACGAAACGCGCCGCTCTTCTTTGAATCTTCTCTATCTCCTCCGTCAACCCGATCTGGTACGGATCCCACACTGATGAGCAAAACTCAAGTATAGGTCGAACGAGTGTTTTGTAAGCCACCTCCTTTGTTGATGGACTACATTTTCTAAGGACTCTCCCAATGAATCTCAACCTGGTACCCGCCTTACCAACAATTAATTTTATATGATCATTCCACTTCAAATCGTTCCGCACGCATACTCCCAGATATTTTACAGAAGTAACTGCTACCAGTGTTTGTTCCGCTATCATATAATCATACAATAAAGGATCCTTCTTTCTACGTATTCGCAATACATTACATTTGTCTATGTTAAGGGTCAGTTGCCACTCCCTGCACCAAGTGCCTATCCGCTGCAGATCTTCCTGCATTTCGCTACAATTTTCTAATGCTGCAACTTCTCTGTATACTACAGCATCATCCGCGAAAAGCCGCATGGAACTTCCGACACTATCTACTAGGTCATTTATATATATTGTGAAAAGTAATGGTCCCATAACACTCCCCTGTGGCACACCAGAGGTTACTTTAACGTCTGTAGACGTCTCTCCGTTGATAACAACATGCTGCGTTCTGTTTGCTAAAAACTCTTCAATCCAGCCACACAGCTGGTCTGATATTCCGTAGGCTCTTACTTTGTTTATCAGGCGACAGTGCGGAACTGTATCGAACGCCTTCCGGAAGTCAAGAAAAATAGCATCTACCTGGGAGCCTGTATCTAATATTTTCTGGGTCTCATGAACAAATAAAGCGAGTTGGGTCTCACACGAACGCTGTTTCCGGAATCCATGTTGATTCCTACAGAGTAGATTCTGGGTTTCCAAAAACGACATGATACTCGAGCAAAAAACATGTTCTAAAATTCTACAACAGATCGACGTCAGAGATATAGGTCTATAGTTTTGCGCATCTGCTCGACGACCCTTCTTGAAGACTGGGACTACCTGTGCTCTTTTCCAATCATTTGGAACCTTCCGTTCCTCTAGAGACTTGCGGTACACGGCTGTTAGAAGGGGGGCAAGTTCTTTCGCGTACTCTGTGTAGAATCGAATTGGTATCCCGTCAGTTCCAGTGGACTTTCCTCTGTTGAGTGATTCCAGTTGCTTTTCTATTCCTTGGACACTTATTTCGATGTCAGCCATTTTTTCGTTTGTGCGAGGATTTAGAGAAGGAACTGCAGTGCGGTCTTCCTCTGTGAAACAGCTTTGGAAAAAGGTGTTTAGTATTTCAGCTTTACGCGTGTCATCCTCTGTTTCAATGCCATCATCATCCCGGAGTGTCTGGATATGCTGTTTCGAGCCACTTACTGATTTAACGTAAGACCAGAACTTCCTAGGATTTTCTGTCAAGTCGGTACATAGAATTTTACTTTCGAATTCACCGAACGCTTCACGCATAGCCCTCCTTACGCTAACTTTGACATCGTTTAGCTTCTGTTTGTCTGAGAGGTTTTGGCTGCGTTTAAACTTGCAGTGAAGCTCTCTTTGCTTTCGCAGTAGTTTCCTAACTTTGTTGTTGTACCACGGTGGGTTTTTCCCGTCCCTCACAGTTTTACTCGGCACGTACCTGTCTAAAACGCATTTTACGATTGCCTTGAACTTTTTCCATAAACACTCAACATTGTCAGTGTCGGAACAGAAATTTTCGTTTTGATCTGTTAGGTAGTCTGAAATCTGCCTTCTATTACTCTTGCTAAACAGATAAACCTTCCGCCCTTTTTTTACATTCCTATTAACTTCCAAATTCAGGGATGCTGCAACGGCCTTATGATCACTGATTCCCTGTTCTGCACTTACAGAGTCGAAAAGTTCGGGTCTGTTTGTTACCAGTAGGTCCAAGATGTTATCTCCACGAGTCGGTTCTCTGTTTAATTGCTCGAGGTAATTTTCGGATAGTGCACTCAGTATAATGTCACTCGATGCTCAGTCCCTACCACCCGTCCTAAACAGTAGGTAAAAAGACGAGGGCTATTAGAAATCCTTAGGTAAGAGAAGAGATATTGAATTTAACTGATGAAAAGAGAAAATACAAAAATGCAGCAAATGAAGCAGGCAAAAACGAATACAAACGTCTCAAAAATGAGATCGACAGGAAGTGAAAATGGTAAAGCAGGGATAGCTAGAGGACAAATGTAAGGTTGTAGAGGCGAATATCACTAGGGGTAAGATAGATACTGCCTATAGGAAAATTGGAGAGATCTTTGGAGAAAAGAGAGTCCCTTGCACGAATATCAAGAGCTCAGATGGAAACACAGTTCTAAGCAAAGAAGGGAAAGCAGAAAGATGGAAGGATTATATAGAGGATCTACACAATGGCGATTTTCTTGAGGAAGAGGAGGTAGATGAAGATGAAATGGGAGATATGATACTGCGTGAAGAGTTTGACAGAGCACTGAAAGACCTAAGTCGAAACAAGGACCCAGGAGTAGACAACATTCCATTAGAACTACTAAAAACCTTGGGAGTCTACCATTGGTGAGCAAGATGTATAAGACAGGCGGAATATCCTCAGACTTCAAGCAGAATATAATAATTCCAGTCCCAAAGAAAGCAGGTGTTGACAGATGTGAAAATTACCGAACTATCAGTTTAATAAGCCACGGCTGCAAAATACTACCACGAATTCTTTACAGACGAATGGAAAAACTGAAAGAAGCCGATCTTGGGGAAGATCAGTTTGGTTTCCGTAGGAGTGTTGGAACACGTGACGCAATACTGACCCTACGACTTATCTTAGAAAATGGATTAAGGAAAGGCAAACCTGCGTCTCTAGCATTTGTAGACTCAAAGAAAGCTTTTGACAATGCTGACTGGAATACTCTCTTTCAAATTCTGAAGGTGGCAGGGATAAAATACAGGGAGCGAAAGGTTATTTACAATTTGTACAGAACCAAATGGCAGTTATAAGAGTCGAGGGGAATGAAAGGGAACCAGTGGTTGGGAAGGGAGTGAGACAGAGTTGTAGCCTATCCCCGATGTTATTCCATCTATATACTGAGCTAGCAGTAAAGGAAACAAAAGAAAAATTCGTAGTAGGAATTAAAATCCATGGGAAGAAAGGAAAACTTTGAGGTTTGCCGATGACATTGTAATTGTCAGAGACAGAGGAAGACCTGGAAGAGCAGTTGACGGAATGGACAGTGTCTTGAAAGGATGATATGAGATGAACCTCAATGAAATCAAAAGGAGAACACCGGAATGTAGTCAAATTAAATGAGTTGATACTGAGGGAATTAGATTAGGAATTGAGACACTTAAAGTGGTAGATGGGTTTTGCTACTTGGGAAGCAAAATAACTCATTATGGTCGAAGTAGAGAAGATAAAAATGTAGACTGGTAATAGCAAGGAAAGCGTTTCTGAAGAAGAGAAATTTGTTAACATCGAGTATAGGTTTAAGTGTCAGGAAGTCGTTTCTGAAAGTATTTGTATGGAGTGTAGCCATGTATGGAAGTGAAACGTGGACGATAAATAGTTCAGACAAGAAGAGAATAGAGGCTTTCGAAATGTGGTGCGACAGAAGAATGCTGAAGATTAGATGGGTAGATCACATAAATAATGAGGAGGTTTTGAACAGAATTTCGGAGAAAAGAAATTTGTGGCACAACTTGACTAGGAGAAGGGATGGTTTGGTAGGGCATATTCTGAGGCATGAAGGGATCACCAATTTTAGTACTGGAGGTCAGCGTGGAGGGTAAAAATCGTAGAGGGAGACCAAGAGATGAATACGCTAAACAGATTCAGAAGGATGTAGGTTGCAGTAGGTACTGGGGGATAAAGAAGCTTGCAAATATAGGGTAGCATGGAGTGCAGCCTCTGGACTGAAGACCACAACAACAACATGCACTCAATTATTAGTTGTGGAATTCTCTTCTGGGGAAGTAATGCATAAAATATGTACACAGTTTCCTAAGTATTCAACGGTGTAACTATACAATGTGAGAATATTTATAAGGCACTAATACCCAAAAAGTAACACAGGTAATCCACAAACAGATCTGTCTAAGGTCATGGAACGAGGTCTACACTGTACAAAAGCGAGGTCTCCACTGTACCTACATTTATCATGACGTAATTAACATAATAATCGAAACATAATTTTTTACCGAGGAATCAATTTGCGCAGTAAATTGCCCAAGAAGGTTTTATCGGCATCTACACACGTACTCCGCAAGCCACCCTACAGTACATGGTGGAGGACACCACGTACCATCACTAGCCATTTTCTTTCCTGTTCCACTTGCAAATACAGCGAGGGAAAAACAATTGTCTATGCGTCTTCCTACGATCCCTAATTTCTTCCATATCCCTAAATAAAAATCATCAGCATTGGAACCGAAGAGCTCCGCATACGAAGTCACCCTTATTCTGCCAACGGCATTGCAAAAGAGGACAGAGGAGCGGACAGAGCTTCAGGACACTCTCTTGTCCTTAGGTTGCTAAACTGCCCCTAAAGATGGAAGAATCAGCTATGAACAACGGCATGATAGTGCAGAAGAAAATGAAAACCACTGCATTAAAGACACGTAATGTATATCTACAGGACATGCCACTTGTAGCTGATGAAGTTTTATGATGATTTTTCTATTGGCAAAAGACTCTGGAGTAGTCCCCCATTCGGATCTCCAGGAGGTGACTGCCAAGGGGGAGGTGACTATGGGAAAAAGATTGAATAACTAACGAAAGAATAACATTCTAAAAGTCAGGGCACGGAATGTCATAAGTATAAATGTGCTAGGGAAGCTAGAAAATCTGAAAAGGGAAGTACTAAAGCTCAATCTAGATATAGTGGGAGTCAGTGAGGTGAAATGGAAAGAAGACAAGGATTTCTGGTCTGATGAGTGTAGGGTAATATCAACAGCAGGAGAAAATGTTACAACGGGAGAAGGATTCGCTATGAGTAGGAATGTAGCGCAAAGATAAATTAATCTAAACAGCTGAGTGATAAGATTGTACTCATCAGAATCGACAGAATATCAACACTCAAAGCGATAATTCAGATATACATGCCGATGTCGCAAGCTGAAGATCAAGAGATAGAGGAAGTACATGAGGATATCGAACAGTTAATTCAGTACGCAACGGGAGGTGAAAATCTAATAGTCATGGGGATTTTGAAAGTGGCTGTAGGGAAAAAAGCAGAAGAAAGGGAGAGTACGGGCTCGGTACTAAGAATGAAAGAGGAAGGCGATATGAAGATTTCAGCTAGATTACATTTTTCGTCAGGCAAGCTTCCGGAATTAGGTTTTTGATTGCCGAACAGTGGATAAGGACTCAGATCACAATTCAATAATGATGAAGAATAGGCTGAAGTTTAAGAGACCAGTCAGGAAGAACCAATGCGCAAAGAAATGGGATACGAAGGTAGTAGGGATTTAAGAGATACTCTTGAAGTTCTCTGAGACTACAGATACTGCGATAAGGAACAGATCAGTTGGCCCTTCAGTTGAAGACGAATACACATCGCTGAAAGGGCAACCACAGAAGTTGGAAAGAAGAACATGAGTACAAAGAAGGTAACTGCGATGAAATAATGTGTTACGCAGGAAGTACTTCAGTTGATCGATGAAAGAAGGACGTACAAAAATGTTCAGGGAGATTCAGGGATACAGAAATACAGCTTAGAAATGAAATAAATAGGAAGTGCAGGGAAGGTAAGGCGAAATGATTGCATGAAAAATGTGAAGAAATCGAAAACAAATGACTGTCGGAAACACTGACTCAACATGTAGATAAGTCAAAATCGCACTCAGTGAAATGTAAAGCGAGGTCGTGACATTAGAAGTGCAATGGGAATTTCACTGTTTAGTGGAGCAGGGAGAGCGGATAGGTGGAAAGTGCACACGTAAGACCTCCATGATGGGGAAGACTTGTCTAATGACAGAATCAGCTTTGTAAGACTTAAATAAGGCAGAAGAGATGGATAACATTCCACCAGAATTTCTAACATCATTGGGGGGAGTGGCAACGAACCGACAATCCTCGTCGGAGGCTCCCGTCTTCATTCAGCTATCCTGATTTATGTTTTCCGTGGTTTCCCGAAATTACTTCAGGCAAATGCCGGAATGGTTCCTGCGACAAGGTCACGGCCGACCGTCTGTCCTACTCTTGACAAACTAGCACTGTAAATAAGTGTGTTTATTTACGAATTGTGTTCTTTTTTCTTTGACTGCCGTAGCGTGATATGTCTAGCACCCTTGTAAAAGTGCCCCACGAATGAATGAAACTGTCAGTATTATTGCTACTACTACTGTTACTACTAACTGAAGCTTTATGACTATCTTTCAAAAATTTAACTCAAAAAATGTATGGCTCCTACCTGTAACAATTTCTCTGTTGTGCTGAATAGACACATGTCTATCACGAAGTGGACGGAGACAGTTACTACTATAGGTGAGGTATATTCAGGTGATATGGCCGCTGTGGAGCGCACTCCAGTTGGCTGACAGCCACTTTGCATTCCTACGACGTGTGTCCTGGGAGGCGGCGGAGGCGGGGGTTGGGGGCGGCGTCGGCGGGCAGAAGGCTGGACCGTGAGCCCGCTGCGCGCGCACGCTCGTGTTTCATGAGGGGCGCGACGTGCCGACCATTCCAAGCGGCGCCAAACGACGCCCGCTGCCGCGCCGACTTGTCTAGAGCGCCGTCAACTGCTCACAGGTAAGGCCCGTCTCTTAAGGCGGCGGCGCGAGTGTTCGCTGCGGACCTCACCCTAAAAACCGACAGGTTAAAACCGATACCGGTATTTTAGTTCCGAATAATCGGTATTTCCCGGTATTTGTTTGGCCTCGGATGTAACAGGTGCTTCTCATTTTTCACTAAAACCGAATATAAGAGCTGAAATATCGATTAGAAATTGTAGCAATGCTAAAATTTTTCGTTTTTACATATGCCTTTTCTTTAAGGAGTCAATTTGTTTCCCAAAATTTTCACTGGTTTCAAGTATCGCATCACTACAGTAAATAGGAAATCGATGAGTGCTATTTTAATAGCAATGCCGACAGAAACGAGCAAGCAGCAAATGGCGTAACAATCGGTTCCGCATTGCTGAGACAATAGTGTCCCTGTTGCTGCGTGTCGTGGTTTAAGGTACCCGTGTGCGAGCAGTGTGCAAGATTTGCCCCCACCTGTTCTGTAAGGCATATTCTCGTTGTCTTCGTCGGACATACATCGTATTGCAGAATAGCACCAACTCTAGTATGGAAGTATTTTTACGAAGAGACGGCGCAATGAAGTGCAACGCTTCACTTGCTTTAAAAGATGAAAGGTCTGTCTGTCATTTCTATGAAATAATAAAGTGGAAGGAAATTATGGTAACAGTAACAAATTAAAACCTTAACAACAATTCATTCAAAGTATGTATACAAGCCGGCCGGTGTGGCCGTGCGGTTCTAAGCGCGTCAGTTTGGAACCGCGTGACCGCTGCGGTCGCGGGTTCGAGTCCTGCCTCGGGCATGGATGTGTGTGGTGTCCTTGGGTTGGTTGGGTTTAAGTAGTTCTAAGTTCTAGGGGACTGATGACCTCAGTAGTTAAGTCCCATAGTGCTCAGAGCCATTTGAACCATATGCATACAGTAAGAATATGAAGTAGCTGATCAGCTGCCTGTGTCTACAATATATGCCTTTATCTACTTGTAGTCCAAAAAGACGACAAAATTAACACGAAAAATGGAGTTCTTCAACGTCAGTTTTCGATATTTAGCAGTGCCTTAATATAATTTTTGGAGTAGAGTGTCAAAAAATTAGAATCAATAGGAGAAGACCTCTGATTTTTTGTAGTATTCAGCCAACTACCATTTTTCGAGAACAGCAGCAAACGGTGGACGGATCAAATTTTGTTTTATTTACCTATTTAACTAAATATTTTATGTCTATATATCTTGAAACTGAGTCAAATATTTTTAGTCGTTCTTCTATTTCTACCTTTAATATAGAAAATAATAGAAATTAAAACCGACAATCTGTTGTTTTAGAAAACGGTTTTGTGTACGGTTTTAACAGCCAGATTAAACTGGAATGAAAAACATCGATGTAACCGAAAACCTGTTGTTCAAGCGATAACCACTATCCCTACTTCACGAGCTCTGGGTGTCGTTCTTGGCGTAACTTGAAGGTTCCAACGACAACATATGATACCAGAACAATAGGACTTCGTTCTCTAGCGGACATAGTATCACGCTAAATGCGAAAAAAATCATCCCAACTCAAACTTTATCTATAGTAAACTATAGGAAGGTTGTGTGCATAGGGCGCTCAGCACCGAGGTCATACTAAACTGACTTAGCACTAATGTGATTAAGATGATTAAAAATACGTTTTAAATGATGATATATGAATACAAATCTTATTCAGTCTGCCTGAAGCCCACTCCCGCGAACTTACCCTTTTACACACATGCAGCAAACACGTAAGATTCAGTCTACGGTCAAGTTGTAAAATCCGTTGCTAAAATACACAGATTATAACTGTGGTGGCGTTGCAAGACAGCCACGCCACTCGGAAGTAGCCGAAATGCACGCGTTACACACGCCGGCTGGCGTGAGGTCTGAAACAGGATACTTAATGAATGCTATAAAGAAAAGTACGTAGTTGCGGTAATACTTATCTTTAATCCATCATTTGTATACAGCATTCTTGATGATACAAGTGAGACTCTCTAGATATGGTTAATGGCGCCTTGCTAGGTCGTAGCCATGGACTTAGCTGAAGGCTATTCTAACTGTCTCTCGGCAAATGAGAGAAAGGCTTCGTCAGTGTAGTCGCTAGCAACGTCGTCGTACAACTGGGGCGAGTGCTACTACGTCTCTCTAGACCTGCCGTGTGGTGGCGCTCGGTCTGCAATTACTGACAGTGGCGACACTCGGGTCCGACATGTACTAATGGACCGCGGCCGATTTAAAGCTACCACCTAGCAAGTGTGGTGTCTGGCAGTGACACCACAATAACTATACAGTAGCTAAAACAATGTAAAAGGCAACTGGCATTGCCAGATCACTGCAAAAAAATAAGGTGAAGTAGCAACCCACACTCAAATCTGATATCTAATAATCCATGTTGGAGGTCAGACATTACACAGAATCTTTAAACACGAATTATAATCGTTTCACCGTCACCCCATGTACAGATCAGTTGGTACGCCAGCTACCGCCTCATATCACGATACAAAACACACTGTGTTAAAATATGGTGTGCAGAGATCTGCACACCACAAGCACCACTCACTGGTGGCTCTTTTCACTGGAGGAGAAATCCATGCGTCAGAGGACAGTGCCCTACCTGGAAGCTTCTTAAAAGTACATGGTGGTTACAATTAAACTTTCGGTACTTGAGAGGGCTCCCATGAAAAATAAGTCATCGTTGAAGAACTTCGTGGAAACATTCGTAAGGACACGCGGAAGAGAAATAACGAATAAACCATTGAAAGAAATATATTTTAATTTCCACATGAGACGGTATCGTTTGTTAATTGCGTATCATGTTTATGTTCCAGGTTACAAATGTTGTTCAGGGTGGCGAACACCTGCATCCACGACAGCTTGGCACCACACAAGAGATAAGATTTGATAATTATTTTCAGAAATTTTTGAAAGGTGACGAATGATCACCTGTCGTGACACTGAACGGGAAGTGATTGAAGATCGCACATTGAGTCTAGTATTCAACAATTTTGGCACTCTTGGCCTTTAGCCCCTCCCAGAAGCAATTACCATATAGGCAGTTAATTCAAATTCCCAATTATTGTCTTCAACCCAAGTGCAGAAAGAGGACCCCTCCGCATCTTTAACGCGTCGATATTCGCGAAGGGCAGCACCACTACTACTGTTGTTAATAAAACAGCTTTACGAGTAAAGCCCTCCTCACCTTGTCCAGATCCATACTGACTGTTTGCAACTGTATGCACACTGGCGCTTGTGTTTTGAACTTACATCGCCGTATCTGTACTGGCGGCTAACGGCAAGCCCTGGCACTAACACTGCTAATAACGTAAAACCTGCGGGGTGCAGTCTGAACATCATTCCTATTTGCCCATAAGACAGTTTGTGTCTACACTGGCTCAAGTAACTCTTCCTCCCACCTCAGCAGCTAGGAAGTGGAACATAATAAGGCCGTGTCGTTTGCTTCATCCACCGCAGCTTGCTGTTCTTCAAGCCTACCCGTTCCTCCTCCCTTAAACGGACGATACTGTGCCTCACAAGCGAGGAAGCAGCATGTATGAGAGCAACACGTTGGGAAATTGTGCTTCCTATACAAGCAAACGTAGCTCTTTCTTCTGTTGCTTCATCATCCTGAATTCCCACGTGCCGTTTTACCGAAGGTAATGCACATAACTCCTTGCACTGCCCCTGAAGTTGAAAGAGGTTGATCACAGACTATGTTTCTCTGCTGCGTCTATGTGATAGATAGACTAATGGGCACTTACGTGGTCAGTGGAGAGAAGGAATGTGTAAATAGTGTTAAATCCCACAAACTCCAACGTTCTGAAGATCGCATACTGTGAGTGCATTAGGTAAGCGGATCGTGATGGCATATTCAGAGCATCAAATTGTGTTCCTTTGCTTAGACGCATCAGTGTAAACTACGAGTAAAACTCAGTTGCAGTGCTGAGATAAGAATCTGCAAAAACAGCCTTAGGTACAATTCTTTCCTTACGTCGGTAAATGTATAATAACTCTGGGTTTGCTTAATACCTGGGGTAGTATACGGTTCTAACCCCTGAAGTAATTGCCACTAGGTTCAGTGAGTTATTCGTGTAGTTTATGCTGAGATGAAACAAAGTTCGTATAATCTGTAGTAACAGAGTAAAGTGGCTAGTCTAAACGAAATTGAATTTTCCCCAAACTATGGTTATAGATGGAAGCTAACGTATACATATTTTCAGTCATTGGGTATAACACCAACCTCTTTAATGCGAAGAAGAAAGAATTTTTTTCTGAAAGCTTATACAACGTCCACTTCTCCGTACCTAAGAGGATAAAGTAGCCAGACACATAGTTTCTAGTTATTTTCTTTTCAACTAAAAAACCTATTGATGTGATACATTATGATACATTTACATAGAGCTTATAAGTGTAAAAACGATATGCTGTTTTGTTCCACTCCGTTGACTCGAATGCTAGTTTCCGTATGTCATTCACTGTAAAAAAACTGCTTTCTATTTTAAAAATTTAATTAAGGATTTCTTCTTGTTGTTATTCACTGAACACACTCATTTAGCTTTCCATGATCTTTTTACCAACTACTGTGCCTCTTTTTTCTCCTATAATTCTTCTTTTACGCTTGTTTCGTAGAAAATTAAATTGCATTACTGCTGTGGAAAACGGCTTCCCAGGCCATATTTTCCTCTGCTCAATAAGATCTCCAAAACAACTTTTTGTCTGACCTCCCTACGCATTTCCTTACAATGTTTTCCTAGTTTGGAAGAATGTGTGGTTCTTCATTGTTAATCTGTCCTTCATTCACACTAGATATCCATGTGGTGTCACTCGTCTTTTCCTTATGTGAACTGTTATTTTAGCGCTGAAGGAGTAGATTTACGTTTTTGTTCTCAAAACCAAGTTACAATTTTTGTTCTTGATTATGCCTAATATTTTGGGCAGGATTTTTCTTTCCATTTTTCCAACTGTTCTAATGCCATTTTGCATCAAAATAAAAGCAGCTTTTCTGACCAGTAGAGGACTTCTGCCTTCACAACCATTAATTTAACATTTTCACGAAAAAAACTATTTTAGTACGCCGATTTCTCGCTTTCATCTGTATTCCTTTAATTTATTTCCATCTGCGCCCACGTCACGGATTGCCTGAGGTTCGTGTCATCCCTCGGGCATGGGTGTGTGCGTTGTTCTTAGCGTAAGTTAGTGTAAGTAGTGTGTAAGTTTAGGGACCGATGACCTCACCAGTTTGGTCCCTTAGGAAGTCTCACACATGTGAACATTTTTATTGCTTTTTTCGATCAATCCAGTTTTATGTAATCATAACCTTTTCGTTTTTCTTCATCTACTGTTCATTCCATTACAATGTTTTTGAAGCACACAACTGAATAATAGTGGTGACAAGCATCCTCCTTGTCTATTCCTGCTATAAATTGGAAGGAACAGAAGCGGCTCCAGGAAATTCAACTTCCTGTATTTTAAGAATTTGTTCAGTTCTTTCCAGGATTTTCCTGTCTACTGCCAAATTCTTCAAGGCTTTGGACGGGGGGTCTCCGTGTATTGACTCTTAAGCCCTTTTAAAATAAGAAAATATTTTTTTATCTCGATATTTTCATAAAACTAATTATGTGTTTAAGGTTTAGATTCAGCTCTGCACAGAATCTGTTACTCACAAATCCTGATGGATTCTCTCCACAAATCATGATGGATTCTTTCCACCTTGTTTTTCTGATTGAGCATTTAATATGTCTGCAAGAGCTATTTTAAGAATAGTAATGAAATTTCTCTGTAATGATTTATGTCTGTTTTGCTCCCTTATTGATGAAGTGAGTGGATTAACGCAACCTTCCAGATGTTCTAATATTGTTTCAGTGTCCAAGATGTATCTAGTTTTTCTTTGATACTAACACCTATGCTTAAGAATTTCTTCTGCAAGAACATCTTCTCTTGGCGTTTTACTGTGTTTTAATTGTTTAATGTAACTTTTAATTGTACCGATGCTTGGTGGTTTTTAATTTCCATTTGGAATATTATCACGGAATTCCAGTTGTTTGTTTGATTTCTTTACAGTTCAATAGTATTTCGAAATATGCTGCCAGTAACTTACAGTTCTCTTCATTGTTAAGTGCGAGTTTTCCGTTTCATTTCTTAGATCATAGAAATTGCAGAATGTACTCTGACATATAGGTCTGGATGTTTTGTCCCTGACATGCAGGTCTTGATTTGTTGTAATAGTGTACTGTATTATGTTTTTTAAACTGTTCTTCCTCACTTTTAAGTTACTCCACTTCAAAGCATCTCTTTTGGACATTAATAATTTTGGTGCATGCTTCTCCTCAAAGGGATTGATTTTCCACTTATTACTTGTTTTCTTGTTATGCCAGCTGTTTGAAGGTTTTTCTTTGTCTAAGTTATTTGCTTATTACCTTTTAGGTTGATTTTCATGTCGCCATCTACTTATAAATTATAATCTTTAGTACTTGATGCCTAAAATTTCTTAGCATGGTTTTCATTGGTCCAATACAAAATGTTTACTTGAGTACATGGAGAACTATGATAATTAGAAAAAACGTTTGGAATTAGAAAGTATGTGGTTTTGTATTAGACAAGAAAGGAGAAAGTAAAATAAAAAGTGATAAGACCATAATGCAAGGAACATTCAATATAACAAGGTAATTATTAGATTTGCATTACTGAGAGAATTACTACAACATATATGCTGCACAAGTCTAAATGGTCAGTAAATGAGTAGACTAATTCAAATTTTCTTCTACCTTGTGTTGCAGTTTAAGTATAAAAAAACGAAGGACATATATTTAGGCTTTTATACATTCACAGATCTAGTTTGACAAGGGTGGGACAGATAGCTGGCCGTGGCCTTGTAGAAACCATCCTGCAAATTGACAGAAGTTATTTAGGGAGCCCACGGAAATCATAAACCTAGATGGCCGGATGGAGACTGGAACCTCCATCATCCAAACTGACAAGGGTGGGACAGATAGCTGGCCGTGGCCTTGTAGAAACCATCCTGCAAATTAACAGGAGTTATTTAGGGAGCCCACGGAAATCATAAATCTAGATGGCCGGATGGAGACTGGAACCTCCATCATCCAAACTATACGGTCATTTTGTAAAGAAACAGCTCAACGTAATTCGGTTTATCCACTGTGTTCAGTACTGTTTTGATTACATATGCTTGCAAATAAGTTATTTAATAATGTGAAAAGCTAGTGCTACAGTGATTATTCATTTTTCAGTACCACTTATTGTACACGCCACATGCACAGTATTTCAAGTACAACAATATTAGTTGACAACAGGAGCATGACGAGAATGTTTTGTATCAATTTTGTGTACTGTTGTTTCTCAAGCTGGAAAACAAACAAACTGATCAGAGAACGTACTAGAGTGCGTGACCTGATAATATCAGTGGGAAAACTTCTAAAAAAAAGATGGATGGCACAGGTGTCTGAATGAACGAAAGGTAAGCCGGCCGACCAATGAATTTTTTTACTGTATTGCAAGATCAATAAAAGACAGAAATGACAAAATAATGAAAGACGAGTAGATGAGATTAAAAGAAAGGAAAGATCGGTATATATGCTTGTAGCAGAATTGTCTCGTTCATTTCTTGGTCTATATAGGCCTACGTAGCGTCCTAGCTCTTGTACATAACGTCGAGTATAATGCGTACTATGCAAAATTCGACCGAGGAATGTTCTTCTTACCTACTTGTCAAATTTATGTAGGAGGAAATTTGTAAACTGAATTTTCTTGTTCGAGTTAACAATCTACAATCATGCAATCACTAATACTGAAATAGTTGATTTAGGAAATTACATTGCAGGTGCTGTTATTCGTATGGAGAGACTGCCGCAGGATAATGTCCACCACTTACTGAAAGCCTTTTGTGATCAGAGTTATGCGACCGATCTTTGATGATGGGAATAAGTACGAACAAGACATTCCGCCTTGTTGTAGCGAAGTAATTGTTTAATATAATGAAAGAGAAAACCACATTGGATATTTTTACCCGATCGCGCTTAAACCTAAGAGAAGCGACGTGTAAATAAAGCTGCTTGGTATTCTGCTTTGTTTAGTAATATTTTCACCAGTGATGCAGTGGAGTTATCCACTGATAACTGGCTGAGAATCTTACGTTAGATCATTGTCATCAAGGAAGGATTACAACTTACATATTTTAATATAATTTCGCCTACGACCATGGGTGTAAAATTTCTTAGTTTCTAGTATTGTGTATCATTATGGCTACAGACTTAAAGCTATAAATACTGTACAGTCAGCCTTCAGCACCAACGATTTAAAGCGATGTTTCTGTCTAAGAAATCTGTGCACTGACGCAAATAGAAAGTATTACACTATAAACGAGTTGTCGGATGTTTATGAAACTACATGGAGATTTCATCAAATGTCGATCCTTACATGTTTAAAAGTTCATTTCTTTTGGAACTCATGCCCATCACCAAACATTAATATGAGATGTTACCCACACGGGCACGAATACTCTCTTGAATTCTTTGTAGCACTGAAGCTAAAAGCCTCCTCAGTTTTGCAGATTGCATCTTATGCATTAAACACACGCTGCGTCAATACGATAAGTTTACTGGCAGGATGTTGGTATGAAAATATACATCTTCCCATGGCATCCCAGCTATGATGTTAGTGACAAATCGTGGACTGGCAGGGCAGTCAAGTATCCGCATAGTCCAAAAAGCTTTCGGTTAGTTATGTTAATTTGTATCGTGGTCCAAAATGTTATGGGAACAGTGTTTACCATTCTTGCCACACAATGGAGAGCATTCAACATCTTTCAAAGATTATCAAATCAGTCCTGTAGTCATGCCCAGCAGCTCCACACCAAGATTCATTGAGTTGTATGGGCCTAGGAATTCGCAACTTTTTGTGGCTTCTTACCATGTCATCTACGGACACGTTGGTGACAAAGGTCGCTGATTTTTATGTCATGCATACTATTGCAAGGGCCTGAAGGCTACAGCTAGCATCTCTGATTAATAACCAAACGTTTGCGATGCCGAGTTTCGAATCCAGCGACTGCGTAAGTTGTGAATAAAATTCATCAGCAGTAGCGACCAAAGACTGTAGTGTAAGCACTCACCCTCGTAGTGCCAACGGCCTCGTCAAAGAGAGCGAGAGAGAGGACAGAGGTTCAGGGCACTCTCATGCCCTTGGGACGGGAAAAGCGAAGACTCAGCAGTAATCTACGAGATGAAGATCGAGATGACAATGGAAAACACAGCAATGATTCTGGACTTGTCCTCCATTCGGTTCATATGGAGAGGGCTGCCAGAACGTAGGGGTCCAAGAGGAGAAGATTGAATAACCAACGAAAGGTTAACATTCTGTGATTCGGAGCTTCTCTTGTCAAAAGTTTTAACTTGGTTCTGAAGATAAAAAATCTAAAAACGGAAATACAAAGACCCAGTCTAGACGTAGTGGGGACCACTGAAGTGGAATGGAAAGAGGAATTCCGGTTCAGATAAATCTATGGTAGTATCAACAGAGAGTAGGATTCGTTGCGAATGGTAAAGTAGGACAGAGAACTAATTATGTGAGCAGTTCATTGATGTGATTGTCCTCATTAGAAACGACACCAAACCATTGCCAACAACAGTGCAGTTATCAAAGCCGACGTCAGGAGCAGAAGATGAGGTAATACAAATAGTATATGATGATACTGAGCGGGTGGTTCAGTATATGTAGGATATGTGCTCAGCAGTAGGCGTGAGAGAGGGGAAAGGTTAATTGAGTTTTGTAGTAAATGTCAGCTAATAATAGCGAAAACGCTGTTCAAAAATCACAAGAGGAAGAATTGTACTTCCGGCCACGTGTTATGGGAAGATTCCAGGTAGATTACATCTTGGTGGGACATAGGTTTCAAATTCAGATATTAGATTGTAAGGCGGATATAGAGACATATATAAACTTGGATCACAGTTTAGTAATAATGGACAGTAGGCTGAAGTTTAAAAGACTCGGGCAGAAGAATCGGTATGGAAGGGAAGTTGGGATACTGAAATACTGAGTAATAATGATGTACTGCGACAATAACACTAAAGTTAGATACTCTTTTGAAGACGAATGGGTACCCCTAAAAAGGGAAATGGTAGAGAAGTTGGATGGACAGACATAGGTGCAGGGAAGGTAACTGAGTAGAATTCTTGTGTAAAACAAGACATATTTCAATTGATCGACGAAAGGAAGAAGAAAAAACTGTTCAAGAAAATGTAGGAATACAGAAATAAAAATCTGGCAGGAACGAACTAATTGGGAAAGGAAGAACTAAATACATCCAACGAATAACGGATGGCATATGGTGCAAGTGCTACTCTGAGATGAAGAGGCTGGCACATGAAACGAATTCTGGAACAGAAGACTGGTGACATAAAAAAAGAAAGAATGCTGCTGATAAACTGCACATTGCTTCGGAAGATGGTGTTTGGTTTGTGGGGCGCTCAACTGCGCGGTTATCAGCGCCCTTGCCAATTCCCAACCTTTGCTCAGACCAAACTTGCCACATTCATGATTGATGATGAAACGATGAGGACAACACAAACACCCAGTCATCTCGAGGCAGATGAAAATCCCTGACCCTGCCGGGAATTGAACCTGGCACCCCGTGCTCGGGAAGCGAGAACGCGCCTGCGAGACCACGTGCTGGGAACTGCTGCGGAAGAACTGAAAATGATATGTAGGGAAGACTGAAACCGGTGTAATGAACCAGACGATGTTTGTTCACTTTTTATAATAACTGATATTACAGTTTCTGAGATTTGGTTTCAGTTGCGATATCATCGCTGAGTATCACACTATGCAACTGAATGTCCATGATTCTAGGTCCAAAACATGAAAGTATCTGTTAAGTATAGAGTCAGAGATAATAGACGACTGACAACTCAAGTTCTCATTCCACCTTAATCTATTCCCAAAGGTTCGTGGTGACACTAATGCCTGCGAGCTCCTACTCGTATCTCAGCTGCCGTCTATTCGTGAGAGATGGCAGAACAATTATATCGTCTTCTAGTGATGCACTCCACCTGGCAGGACCTGTGCCTACTCTTCTTGCAAAACTGTTTCCTTCAGACCGTCACCAAGCGATATGTTTTAATTTTGCTAAATTCAACACGTTAGTGTGATCCGTCCATATGGTACTCCGATGACCCTCACACGATTCGACTTTTCTCAGAGAAGCTGCACGTGGAAGTCCTCTGGGCAAGTTGTGTTGTGTTCTTCGCATAAGTAGTTCAAGTAACGTTAGATGCACACAATAACGATCACTTACTCTCTCCATAATGTCTTTAACCGGTACCGAAAACATGCTGTCATTAAGATGAAATTGTAAACAACTTATCCCACAGCCATAGGAATAACGTCGTATTACCTTGGTGTCATTCGGTAAAGATGTTCATAGTGCAAAACTACTTAGAAATATTTTTTTTTAAAATACAGGGCTATTACAAATGATTGAAGCGATTTCATAAATTCACTGTAACTCCATTCATTGACATATGGTCACGACACACTACAGATACGTAGAAAAACTCATAAAGTTTTGTTCGGCTGAAGCCGCACTTCAGGTTTCTGCCGCCAGAGCGCTCGAGAGCGCAGTGAGACAAAATGGTGACAGGAGCCGAGAAAGCGTATGTAGTGCTTGAAATGCACTCACATCAGTCAGTCATAACAGTGCAACGGCACTTCAGGACGAAGTTCAACAAAGATCCACCAACTGCTAACTCCATTCGGCGATGGTATGCGTAGTTTAAAGCTTCTGGATGCCTCTGTGAGGGGAAATCAACGGGTCGGCCTGCAGTGAGGGAAGAAACGGTTGAATGCGTGCGGGCAAGTTTCACGCGGAGCCCGCGGAAAATTGGCTCATGCCACAACTGGAGACCGACAGCGCCGACTTCATCTTTCAACAGGATGGTGCTCCACCGCACTTCCATCATGATGTTCGGCATTTCTTAAACAGGAGATTGGAAAACCGATGGATCGGTCGTGGTGGAGATCATGATCAGCAATTCATGTCATGGCCTCCACGCTCTCCCGACTTAACCCCATGCGATTTCTTTCTGTGGGGTTATATGAAAGATTCAGTGTTTAAACCTCCTCTACCAAGAAACGTGCCAGAACTGCGAGCTCGCATCAACGATGCTTTCGAACTCATTGGTGGGGACATGCTGCGCCGAGTGTGGGAGGAACTTGATTATCGGCTTGATGTCTGCCGAATCACTAAAGGGGCACATATCGAACATTTGTGAATGCCTAAAAAAACTTTTTGAGTTTTTGTATGTGTGTGCAAAGCATTGTGAAAATATCTCAAATAATAAAGTTATTGTAGAGCTGTGAAATCGCTTCAATCATTTGTAATAACCCTGTACTAGGGGCATTCAATAAGTACTGCTAAACATTTTTTTTCTGGAAGCAGCCTTTTTTTATTCAGAATTCCAATACACCATACTATTACCCACTCTTTTGATTACAAAACCTTATTTTTCGAGCCGCGCGGGATTAGCCGAGCGGTCTCACGCGCTGCAGTCATGGACTGCGCGGCTGGTCCCGGCGGAGGGTCGAGTACTCCCTCGGGCATGGGTGTGTGTGTTTGTCCTTAGGATAATTTAGGTTAAGTAGTGTGTAAACTTAGGGACTGATGACCTTAGCAATTAAGACCCATAAGATTTCACACACATTTTTATTATTTTTCGATGTAATCCCCGTCCAGTGCGACGGCCTTACGCCACTTTACTTAGAGGACGTGTATGCTCGCATTGTACCACTCTACTGGTCGACGTCGGAACAAACGTCTTGCTGCATGAATATCCTGCCCATCATCCACGTACTGTTCGACAAAAAGTTATCACCATCAGCCTCGTAATGCACAAGCAGTTCCGCACAGATGACCCTTCGTTGCTCGTTATGATCGGCGAGGAATGCCTCTCCGAGGAACCCAGCAGGCACAAATCTTTGAGTACCCAGCTGATGGACGAGTGTGTCAGCAGTACTCACGAGACGTCCAGTTGAGCATCAAGGCGTTTGATTGTGATCCGTCAGTCGCCTCGAATGAGAGTGTCCGCACTTTCCAACACTGCAGCAGTCACAGAAGTATGCGCCCTGCCAGCACGCAGGAGAGCGGACGGGTTTGCGCGACAGTTTGTGATGACGACGGACGCCTCTCACAACGACTTACCGTGCTTTTGCTCACTGCCAGGTTTCCGTAGATATTCTGCGCCTATGAATGTCTGACATTTTACGGTTTTCCCTCAAATGAAACTCAGTGCTATACCTTTGCTTCGATCGCACCTTCGTTACACATCTCAGTTTGAAATCTGCTTGTAGCGCCGGTACATACATGAACTTCATGAAAGCATTGGGGCTACAGTACGAATATTCCACGAAGTTCCACTACAAATTCCGCGTTTCTTCAAATGAAAGTGGCCGAGAAAACAACGAGTTGCCGTACTTATTCTACGCCCCACATATCTTGTGAACCTCATTAATTCAGATCTCGTCAAGGAAAGAGTAAACTTGTAGGCAAGCGCACTTGTGTCTCTTACGTCGATAAGCACAATGTCAGTGTGTGACTGGCTTAAAGTATCGGGTCGTTATACTGTGGTGCTGGATTTTCCTGGATGTGCAGATGTGACAGCAACGCTAACACAGAACCAGTGGGTAGAACATAGGCGTTGGCAGCAATGACCGATTACCCTAAAATGTACTATAGCCAAACCAACTGATGCATGAGATCTTTTTCACGTGGATGCAAGGTCCCATAAAATATTCTATCTCGACAACAGAGCCCTGCGACGAATGTGTACCTGATTGCTTTGAAACACAGTGACATGCTGCAGGCTGTGCAAGCAGGCTTTGTAAAGTTGAGAAGTCTCTTACTCGCCAGGTATGAACGCGTTCTGAAGGTAAAAACATCACAGTTTCAGGTGACTTTCCATGCAAATGGCACAGATTTGATGGCTGCATACATGTTACACGACACGAAAGTAATCGCAGTCTAGCTGTTTACTTAAGGGAGCGGCACAGTGGGCAAACGATAAGTGTGATGGCTGGGGACAGCATTCTATACAACATGCAATCACAGCTACAACTTAATCAGGGCAATAGAAACTTGGGGGAGGGAGGGAGGAGCTTTAAGTATTCCCTCCAGGAAACTCCACATGTTAAAATCATCATACAGTAATAGAGAATACCCCGCCACAAGTGGTGAGAAATGTGCAGAAACTTTGGGTACCGTTGTTCACTTTACTTCGGTGGTCTCCTGAGTTAGTCTCCACTGAAAAATTCTGGGATGTTATTTAATGATACTAGACTACGAGTTCTTTTATAGAAATGATATTTAGAGCTTCAGAGAAGCTCATAGATCTGTGTTGTTAAAATGGGTCGTTATTAGCTTACATCATATGGTATGGGTAAAGTAAAACACGTGTCAGCTAACCAAAGAATATCTGCACCTCAAAGTAAAGAAAACACATCTAAGTCAATATTTTATGAACATGGGTTGTCAAAATGACGATATAATTGCTGGTTTTTCTGGATGGTTTTCCCTATCTTCTAGCTCGGTCGTCATATGAAAACCTACGTCATGAAAACCTACGTCACCCTTCTGGTTATAACTGGACCTTTCAAATTCAAGATGCCTCTGGAGGGTAGCTGCACGGTAGGCTAAATCAAGTGATTTTGTAGCAGATGACCAGCAGCAAAAAGGCAGCTTGCACCCACTGACAGTATTTTCTTCTACTGAGAAATCGATGCCGACAGCTTACCTCTTGTCTTTGCTCGCTGAAGAAGGGCGCTTTACGGGACAGACGTACACCGAAGTGACGAAAGTTATGGGATGCCTGCCAGTATCGTTTCGGATTTCCGTCTGCCTGATGCAGTGCAGCGATTCGATGTGGCATGGACACAACAATTTTTGGAAGTCCCCTGCAGGAATATTGAGCCATGGTGCCTCTATAGCCGTCCATAATTGCGAAAGTGTTGCCAGTGCAAGATTTTGTGCACGAACTGACCTCAAAATATTCAAATGTTCAAATGTGTGTGAGTTCCTAAGGGCCCAAACTGCTGAGGTCATCGGTCCCTAGACTTAGACAGTACTTAAACTAACACAAAGGACAACACACACTCCCAAGCCCGAGGGACGACTCGAACTTCTGGCGGGAGGGGCCGCGCGATTCGTGACGCCGCCCCTCCAACCGCGCGCCCACTCAACGCGGATGAGCTGACCTCTCGATTATGGTATTCGTGTTGGGCGATCCGAGTGGCCACACCATTCACTTGAATTTTCAAACTGTTCTTGAAAGCAATAGTGAACAATTGCGGCCCAGTAACATGACATCGTTATTTGGGAACAAGAAGTCCATGAATGGCTGAAAATGGTATCCACGTAGCCGAACATAATAATTTCCAGTCAATGATAGCTTCAGTTGGACCAGAGAACCCAATCCATTACTTGTAAACACAGCCCACACCATTAGGGAGCCACCAGAAGTTAGCACAGTGCTCTGTTCATGGCTTTGTGGTGTCTGCGCCACATTCGAACTCTTATCATCTACTCTTACCATCTTGAATCGGGACTCATCTGACCACGCCATGGTTTTCCAGACATCATGGGTCCAATTGATATGGCCACGTGCCCTGGAAAGACGCTGCAGGCGATGTCTTGCTGCTGGCAAAGGGGCTGCTGCCAGTCGTCTGCTGCCACAGCCCATTAACACAAAATTCCGCCACACTGTCCTAACGGATACGTTAGTCGTACCTCCCACATTGATTTCTGTCGTTATTTCGCGCAACCTTGCTTCTTTTAGTACTAGCATTTCTAAGCAAACCCCGCTACTCTCTGTTGTTGCCGGCCGAAGTGGCCGAGCGGTTAAAGGCGCTACAGTCTGGAACCGCACGACCGCTACGGTCGCAGGTTCGAATCCTGCCTCGGGCATGGATGTGTGTGATGTCCTTAGGTTAGTTAGGTTTAAGTAGTTCTAAGTTCTAGGGGACTTATGACCACAGCAGTTGAGTCCCATAGTGCTCAGAGCCATTTGAACCATTTGAACCAACTCTCTGTTGTTATGTGAAGGCAGACGGTCACTGCATTGACTATGGTGACAAGTAATGCCTGAAATTTGGTTTTCTCGGCACACTCTTGACACTGTGGATCTTGGGATATCGAATTTCGTAAAAATTTCAGAAATGGAATGTCTCAGCTCCAACTACTATTCCGTGTTCAAGTCTGTTAATTGCCATTCGAAAGTAATCACGTCGGACACCTTTTCACTTGGATCACTTTAGTACAAATAGCAGCTACCCCACTGTGTTGCCATGTACTGTCCCCACCTGTATGTGTGCATATCGCTTTCCCATGATTTTTTTGTCACCTCAGTGCATAGGGAAGACTGTTCCCTGGAACTGCAGATTAGTCGCCCTCACTTACGACAGCTGCAGTGGCAGTGGAAACGACTATTTTAAAAGTGTTTTTAATACCTAAATTGCGTGTCCAAATGACCAAAATCATGTTATTTGAATATTAATTTACGGTATGCTTACGCTACACTGCTTTGGCTAGTATTCTTCATACGTTATCTACTGAAAAATTTCTGGACACCCCTATGTAATTCGAAACTGACGACTGGTTGTCTCGAGAGGAGGATCCGCCAGTAAAGAAGGAGGAGGGGTTGTTGTGTTGTCAGCAGCGTAGCAGTAACAGCAGAATGGAACTGTCATGAGAGCTCAGTGACTTCGAACTTCGACTAGTCACTGGATGTCACTTCAGTAACATATCCACCACGGACATTTCAAACCTTCTAAAGTTGCTCAAGTCGACTGTTGCTGATGAGACTGCGAGGTGGAAAGGTGATAAAACAGTCACAGCTGACCAAATACCAGCAGACCTTATGCACTGACACATAGGAGTGTAGAGTATTTCAGAAGATGGTTGTCACAAAACTACATGTTATAAATGGAAGGAATCACTCGTAAGGTCCAAAGTGTAACAGAACCTCAATTTGTACAATGACTGTGAGAAGGAATTTTAAAAAAAAAGATATAAAACAGTCGAGCAGCTACCCACACGCCACACATTTCTCTAGTCAGTGCTAAGCGACACTTGCTTGTGGCGTAAAGAGCCATGCCACTAGACGGTGGATGACTGGATATGATGATGTAGAGTAATGAGTCAAGCCAACTTTGCGGCAATCCGACAGAAGCGTTTTGGTTGGCGAATACGTGGAGAACGTTACCTGGCATCATGTGTAGTGCCAACTGTGAAGTATAGAGGAGCTGTTGCTACGGTACGGTAGTGTTTTCCTAGTTAGGATGTGGTCCACATATAACGCTTAAGAAAACAGTAAATAATGAAAGATCTGAAAGCACTGTACAGCATTTTGTACTGCTCATTGTAGATGAAAAGTTCGGGGCGATCATTGGCTGTATGAGCTTGAGAATATAGCAGCATCAATGAGGCAGTGGCTTGTGACAATAACATTCATGAAAATGACTGCCTTGCCCAGAATCCTGACTGGAATCCAAGGAAACACCTTTCGGGTGGATCAAAACAACGACTTCACTCCAGATCCCAGCGTCCAACAATACTATCTTCTCTGGTTTCGGCCCCTGAGGAAAAATGGGCTGCCATTCCTCCAAAGATATCCAGATAACTCATTGAAAGTGTCCCCCGCAGAGTTCAAGTCGACATAAAGCCTAAGGGTTTATGTACCCCATATTAATATCCCAGTAACGGGTAACTGCATAATTTTGAGCAGGTAGCCCTTATTGAGCGACAGAGCGAGGTGGCGCAGTGGTTAGCACACTGGACTCGCATTCGGGAGGACGACGGTTCAATCCCGTCTCCGGCCATCCTGATTTAGGTTTTCCGTGATTTCCCTAAATCGTTTCAGGCAAATCCCGGGATAGTTCCTTTGAAAGGGCACGGCCGATTTCCTTCCCCATCTTTCCCTAACCCGAGCTTGTGCTCCGTCTCTAATGACCTCGTTGCGACGGGACGTTAAAAAACACTAACCTAACCTAACCTAGCCCATATTGAGTTGTTAAGATATTTCGTCGTATGGTGAGTTTTCAGTCCTGTAACACAAAGGACATTTAGCCCTTCCTTTTATTTATTATGAGGTCTTAAATTTCAGAGAAGAGTGGGTGGAATTAGTTAGCAAGGATCCAAGTCGTCCCGCAGTCATGTATCACCGGGCTCCTATTGAGGCACATCATCAAACCAACGGCGGGTGGGGAGGAAAGTTATTTACCGTGGCCGGGAGCAGAAGGCAGCTGCGTCCACAGCCAGCGTTGATCTCGGCTGACCAGACTAATCGATGAGCAGCGACCAGCGGCCAGAGCCTGCGGTGTTTGCGCGAGCAAGTGTTAACTCAGCTGCGGCCTGACGTAAGCCAAACACGCCGCCGCGCGTCAAACAACAACAACGGCTCTCCTGCTCTCTCCTCTCCTCCCCTCTCCACTCCGGTAACACACCGATGCGACGGACAGCGCGAGCCGACGCGCGGCTACCGCAGTCACGCTGGATCGATTGCACGAACGGTTCGGAGGGGGGATCACTATCCAGACAGCTGCGGTCTGGGTTCATGTTGACACTTGCCTCATTGACGGTCACGTCAAGACCTTCAGTTCTTCATCCCGATATCTGCAGTAAATTGAGGAACAGCAAAATCCAAATCTTCCTCCTCATATTACGATCCTGCCCACAGTGTTTCCGACTTTGAGAGAGCTTCTGCTTCCCGTAACACCGTAGTTATGCTGGTTCGATTCTTCTTGAGTCCTAGAATTTCTCCTAGTAGTTTGCGACATGTTCATCTCTGGAACTCTTTCATTTGCGTAGAAACTAACTGAAAATGGCTCAAATGGCTCTGAGCACTATGGGACTCAACTGCTGAGGTCATTAGTCCCCTAGAACTTAGAACTAGTTAAACCTAACTAACCTAAGGACATCACAAACATCCATGCCCAAGGCAGGATTCGAACCTGCGACCGTAGCGGTCTTGCGGTTCCAGACTGCAGCGCCTTTAACCGCACGGCCACTTCGGCCGGCTTAGAAACTAACTGAATACCACGTATCCCACAGGTATGTATTCTAATCTCATTAGTCCATTTGAGGCCATTTTTTCAAAACTCGCTTTCCGACAAATCGTAATTTTTCTGGAAATTGATCTGAGCACTATGGGACTTAACAACTGAGGTCATCAGTCCCCTAGAACTTAGAACTACTTAAACCTTACTAACCAAAGGACATCACACACATCCATGCCTGAGGAAGGATACGAAACTGCGAACGTACCGGTCGCGCGGTTCCAGACTGAAGCACCTAGAACCGCTCGGCCAGCCCGGTCGGCAGCAATTGGAACTCCCACAAATTAAAAGAAGAATCTGCATACATATATTTAAGAAAGACCATGAAAATATTTCAAAGCTAACTTTATGCATAACATATTAATGTAAAAGTTTCTTTTTGTCAATCATTTACCAATTAAACCCAATAAAAAGAATATTACTTATAACTTTTTAAAGTCATACTGATGTAGAATGCATTAATTACGTTAAGGCAATTTTTTAAGTATTTTAAGTCAATCTAATTAACATATTTGTAGCCCTGCGTCTTACTCTGTTTCCCAACATCTGCATTTTCCATCACTTCAGTTATATTGGCACCAATCACAGCACTATTCCCCTTCAATATATCTTCATAAAACTGTCTAGAATCATCGAATATTTCAGTGCACTTCAACAGATTCGCCATATATTGACACTCTTCTTTACTGACATGGTCCATCGTTTTCGATTTTTGGCATGTGTCCGTGATTCTGAAGAATTTCTGTGATTTCTTGAGGCTCTCTACTACAGTTTTCTCCCCACAATATGTGTATCGGGCAGAAATGTGAACATTGAAGTTGTTACGGCGTAAAGCCAAGCGCCGGCACGCCAGTAATGAACGAGAGAGCAGAAAGGGCTATGAAGAAGATTTCAGCCAACTGCACGCTTATCGACCCCTCTCCAGGACGACAACACGACAGCAGCGGCCTCTATGCGAAGGGGACATAAGCGCCGCGCCCCATTGGTCCCGGCCCAGTTCTACAAAAGCTTCAAGACTACCAACCTGAATGCTCAACTCTGTGTTACTTTGTACATTCTATGTAGGTCATACTGTCAACTTTTATACTGATGGACAATGATTATTCTGCGTGTCGCCCTTTGCTTGCGAGATATCTATGTAGTATTCAAAGTTAAGTATTGTCATTTACTTTTTTGTAATAAAACTTATTAATACGATCTGCTTGAATCGTTTTCTAGCGATCCGAGAAAGCAGGTTTCTAGACGCCCCACAATGTGACGACAACTAGGCAGGATTCAGCGTTTGGCAATGAGAATCAAGAAGAACCCAGTGCCTGCGGCCATGGATTTTCTTCTGTGTTTTGCTAGCGCCTTGATTCTGCATTGTCGTTTCTTTACATGGGTGTTTACATGTTTTAACAGTCTCTTATATTGTTTCTGATAATCAGTGTTTCAGATGGGCCTTTCAGAAATTTTCTTTCCTTATTTAATTATTTTTATTGCTTGCATTGTCTTTTATCGCATTTGTCTCTTCCACTCCCACTCACTGTTTAAGCGCCACAGCTGCAACCGATAGATACAACATAGCTAACACAGTTGTTTCAGTATCAGAACCAACAAACTGCCACGCTGCTAAACACGGTACAGCAGCTACTCACCGCTCAAGCCACCAATACAGTGCAGCGGGCCCCTACTGCAGCTCCGAGTACCTCACCGCCTTTTGGCCAGTTTCATGAACAACAAGAGAAATTTGTCAGGTGGTTGCAACAGTTTTAAGCCCACCTAATTGCTCACAACGTACCAGGTACTGTAATACTACATTACTTTATGTCAATGGAATGAAGTGTAGTGTTTCGCCTCATTCAGAAATTGTTCCCTATCGCAACTCCGAGTGAACTTTCCAGTGATCAGATCCTAGAGTCCCTAACTAATTATTATGACCAACAAGTGAATGTGGTGGCAGCTAAGTACAAGCAGGGTATAACGAGGAAATGCAAATCCAAATGTGCTTGTGGTGCTTTATATTCACATGTTATGTTGTGTGACAATGTACAATGTAACTGATGTCAAATTAAGAGAACAGATTTTGAAACAATCCAATCCATCATTTCAGCACGTAGTGAAAATACTAGGTCAGTACGACTAAGGTGCCGTGTCGACCGATAAATTTGAGCAGCCACCAATTTGTCGGGTTGAGTCGTCCCTTGCTTACGTCCTGCCAGTAGGCAGCGAGTACATGCACCAGCCACGCCGCGTAAACAGTTCACCATGCGCATAAACAGCTCTCTGAACAGGCGAACTGAATTAAGTCATGTCCGTCGTGCTATTCACAGCACAAACGTCAGGACTGTCCGTCCCGAACTAATGGACCTGCTTCAATTCACACTTTCACACAACTTTTTTAAATTTAACAATAAAATCTACAGACAAACAGATGGTCTGGCAATGGGCTCAGATCTTACCGGATTGCTAGCAGAAGTATTTATAAGTAACCTAGAAGACAAAATCCTAAATTCCAATCACCACCTCCTGGAAAGTGTCATCTACGGATATGTAGATGAGACCATCATTTTAATCAAAGGCGCTAAAGATGACTTCAGTGAGTTGAACCAGTTTTTCAACCACTACCCAACACATACCACAATCCACAACTCCTCTTGTCACTCCGCAGCACACAAAATGGCAGCATTCCGGTACATGATCAATAGAGCTATCCAACTACCACTCTCTGAAGAGAAATGTGATCAAGAATTTGAAATAATAAGACAAACAGCTATTGAGAATGGTTATAAAAGCTCCGTAGTAGACACCTTAAAACACTCAATAATGGCAAAGCAATAAAACGCAAAAAAAAAACAAAAAGAAAATAACATCTTCCATACAATCCCCTTTCTAGGGGACATTTCATATCAGATTGCCAATGTCTTCAAACGAAAAGGCATAAGCATATCCTTTACAACAGACAACAAGATTGGACAGAAGTTACCCCACAACATCGGCACACGAAACCCTCTTCATCACACAGGTGTGTACAAAATGGAGTGTTTTAACTGTGACTGCTTCTACATAGGCCAGACAGGCAGATCATTTGAGATTAGATTCAAGGAACACATGGCAGCACTAAAAAACAAAAAATACCACACATCAGCAATAGCCACCCACCTGCATGAAACAAAACACCATGTTAACAACACAAGTATCAGCAGCCTACACATCCAAACAAAAAGCAGAAAACTAGACATCCTTGAAACACCCCAAATATACAAACACCAAATAAAACAACCGGAATCTATCTTAAATGACAAAAATGACAATATTTACAATAGTATCATCTCTGTTTTCAGAAACTGCCTACATCATTAAAACACACTCACTCACACACACACACACACACACACACACACACACACACACATGCGCACACACCTTAATATTTAGGATAAATATTGACAGCCGCCAAGAGTACAAGAGACTGACCTCATTTAGAGATAATTAATCACACCCAAAGCTTATACCCCTTGTCGGCTTGAAACTATATGTACGTCATTTACTGGCAGAAATTGTATATGCATCTGCATATTTTAAACCCAAAAGCTTGTACCTCTTATCAGCTTTAAACTATATGTACATCAACTAGGCAGAAGTTGTATATCTATCTGCATATATTAAAGCATTAACCAATGCGTTACCCCAACCTTTAGGCAGGCTAATATATGTAGCATGTAATATCTGTAGCATGTAATCGTAAAACGCTTGCCATGTAAAGTTTGCGCTCATACAATCACCCTTTATACCCTCTCTCTCTCTCTCACACACACACACACATTCACTCACTTTTCCTCTCCTTCTGCCTCCAGGCTGCCACATCTGTCTATTAATCCCAATCAAATATTGTCATTTATGTATACTTTTACTGCTGTAGCCAATATGATTATTGCACTCAAAGTCTGTAACATTTCACCTGACTGTCATTAACAAGTATGAAGTTTATGCCATTTTAACATTTCATCTGATTGTATAAGCGAGTATGAAGTTTAAGCTGTTTTAACTTGTCAAAATCGGATTTATGTGCCGCCTGAAGTACAGACACATGTATTCGACACCTCAAAACAAACCCCTCCAAATCCTTTAAATAACTATTCTGTAATAATGTTGTTACGATGTATATTCCTTGTACTTTGCGATTATGTCTTCTCTTCTGCTATACGAACCTTGCATCCAGCAGATTCCTGACGCCATATCTGTTTACAAATATGTGAGTATACATGTCATGTGTTACGACAGCGAAAGGAACCTGTGACCATTGGAGGTACTCTATTTTACTTATTTTATGTTTACCGTTAGATATCAGTTTAATTTTTGTCAGAAGAAACCGAAAACAATGTTCTGAAATAGTGTCTTGTTTCTCCACTAGACAGTGCCACAAGTTCCTCCAAAATATCGAAACACAACACACACACAAATGTCATACTAACTAATGTAAATCCACCCGAATGATGGAGGTTTAAACTTTTGAAGATCGTCGTGGAAATAAATAAAACGGTGACTGGTAATATTAAACGTGTGGTTTCATTTAATGTCAATAATGTAAAGTCTAACCAAAAATGTTCGCTTTAAAAATAAGTGTGTCATTTCTGTTTTTAGAGAGAGCTGATTTTCTTGGACAAGAATTTTACGTGTCGAAGAGACCGCACGTTCTCCACAAAGATCAATTTGTTGTTTACAGGCAGTTTATTTCTTTCTGTAATACTAACTCTACAGGCAACGTTTTTAACCACAATTATGTGACTCATTGCATTCTACGATGTCAATATTATTTATTGCTGCGAAAATTATCAAGTTATGAAACGGGTGTGGGGAACTACGCTGTCAGCTTCCGTAATTCTTTATTTTCCGTAGCAAAATATGTTATGGTTACCAGACATGAACTTTCAGTGCAGAAGGTGATCTATTAATCTGTACTGAAGTTCTCTTGTGAAAACAAAGTAATCTGATAAGACCATTACGTTAATACAATCAGTCGACTACTAGTTTCGACAATATATATTGCCATCTTCAGGGGTAGTTACATCATACAGTGCTCAAACCTCTCTGTCACGTCAGGATTATATAATACGCATAAGGTATTTTACGTAGATTGAATAATCCTAATGTGACAGAGTCGTTTAAGCACTGTATGATGTAACTACGACTGTCCGGTTTTATCGATCTGAGCATGACAATAAATATTGCCGAAACTAGTAACCCAGTAATTGTGTTAACGTAGCGGTCTTGGCAGATAAATTGGTTTTCACAGGAAGACTGCAGTCCGAACAAAACATCTGTTGATCTCTACTTCTTTGGCCAATATTTGAAGCCTGTGTAGTGACCCTACAAATTACCTTAGAAGACAACTTAAAGAAAGGCAAACCTACGTATGTAGCATTTATAAATTAAAGTAAACCTGTTAAGAATGTTGCCTGAAGTGCACTCTTTCAAATTTTGAAGGTGGCAGGGATATAATTCAGGGAGCGGAAGATGATTTTGAAACACGTATGTATTCATTACCAGCGATGGCGAGGCATGACAGAATCTCTGACCAGGGAGTTATTTATCGTTGCTAGTCTGCGCTTGACCGTGCGAGACGTCAGTAGTAGCGTGTAGAGAGTCGGCAGGAGCAGTAGCACGTAGCGAGTCGGCAGGAACAGTTGTTGTGTGTAGCGAGTCGGGAGAGGTAGTAGTCAGTCGACAGTAGTAGCGAGTGGACTATTGTACTGAGCGGGCGTCGGCATGCGTCGGCGGCGTGCTCTTCTCGCGACTCTGGTCACGGTTCGGGACGATGTATATTGTTACAGAAGGTAATGAAGCAGCATTGCGCAAATCTAATAATGTATGTTGATTGTAATTAATTTGTTAAAAAATGCCCCAATAATAATTTTTTTATAAAGTAACTCTTCTAAAGAAAAACATTCATTTCAATTTAAAGAATATTTCCTATGCATTTCCTCCAAGAATCAAAATTAAATATAAGCCAGCATTGCACGAAGCTGTGTAGTAGAAGCTACAATTAAGAGCAGATATAGATGCAATTTTTTTTTATTGAGGTAAGAATCTTTTGCTTTTTTTTATTTTGAATACAGGGCCGAAGGTCAGCGCTGATGCCCTTATAAAATTTATCAGGTTTAATTATTTCTGTTCAGATGTTACATTCAGTTCATGATTCATTATTTAATTAATATTATTGTGGGTTTACAATCAATCTTCATCCCTTAACGATATTTTATGGGGAGTTAACATTCTGGCACATTTTCATTATCATTGACTTTTTACTATTTCTGCAGGGAGGTTAAGCTTGGCTCCGTTTCCATTTTCATTTACATTAATTAGTGATACAACATTATTTGCTGGGAGGTTACACTTGGCGACATCCGGCCAGGATCGTATTTCTTTGTGAATCTTCTGAGAAGTAGTCATATATCTGCTCTTATTTACTTAAATATAATTAGGATATGGCGCAACGCATTTACTAATTTTGTCACTTTCTTTCACAAATCATCGGCAATTCGTTGCTCTTTGTTGTATTTGTGTTTGTTGGATTTTGCATTGTGCTTATTTCATTTGTGAATAGTTCTGATTTGTGTAAAAATGCCGCGAAAAACTGTTAATAGTACATCGCGAGGTATAATGAGTGAAATAGTCGACTTAAAGAACTTGAACGACAGTACTTGTGACACGCAGTGTAATGATGACAATCCTCCATTTACGGACAATCAGTGCGTACCGGCCACTAATGATGATTTTTATCTTAACGATGAACAAACGAATTCAATTGTGTCCTCTGTTAATTTGACGACAATTGATGACGCGGGGCGTTCTGTTGCAATGAGCGCTGCCCAGCTTAACACACCCGGTTTGCAGGATTTACGTGACGAACGGACAGATATTTTTAATGAAAATGTACAGTGTAATCAGAATGCGTCGGATTTATTTAATTCCGAGGTAGTGACTAACAGTGCGCATCCGATGGGCAAACGTTTTTTTGAATCAGAGAATGACCAAATGGTCACACAAAATGTGACAAGCCGGCCGAAGTGGCCGTGCGGTTAAAGGCGCTGCAGTCTGGAACCGCAAGACCGCTACGGTCGCAGGTTCGAATCCTGCCTCGGGCATGGATGTTTGTGATGTCCTTAGGTTAGTTAGGTTTAACTAGTTCTAAGTTCTAGGGGACTAATGACCTCAGCAGTTGAGTCCCATAGTGCTCAGAGCCAAAATGTGACAATTGCAGGTACGCCATCACACAGCACGGAGAATAGAGCCGATAATTTTGGCTGGGATCAAGTTACGGCATTTTTACGACAAATGGATGAAAAACAGGACAACAAGTCCAAACAACAAAACGAGAATCTCAAACAACAATTTAGTGAATATTTCAAACAACAGAATGAAAGACAAGACGAAAATTTCAAACAACTTAGTGAACAGAACAAACACCTTAATGAAAAATTAGACAACAATTTCAGACAGCTTAGTGAACAGATTAGAGCCGTTGCCGCGCAGTGTCATGATACTAAAGAACAATTTCGTGTAGAAATTGAGGCTTGTTCTAGGAAAAGTAGTGAAGAAATTAGATCTGTTGCTCAAGAATTAAGGGATATGCAAACAGCTGCAACAGAATCACTTAGAGACGAAATTAGTGCAGTCGGTAAACAATGCTCTGAAAAAGCAACACAATTACGCGACGAGTTTAAATTAATGGCAGCAGAACTTTCACGCACAATGGATGCAAAGATAGACGCGAAATTCTACTAACAGAACACTCAAATTGACGAACGTTTTAATCATCACCTACAAAACAGTGATAAGCGTTTCCGTAAATTTATACAGGAACAGAATAAAGTAAAACGACAAGTCATGGAAACAATCACCGCACAGAGACAGGAAGATAAACGTAAGTTGTTTGCGAAGGCAAAAACATACGTAGACAATAATATTGCTACAGTGTCCGACGAAATTAATACCATCAAACAGTTGAACACAGAATTACGTGATGAAATTTCCGACCTTAAATCGAAAACAGACACACACACAGCAGACTTTCAGACAGTGACAGACAGACTCGAACAATTAGAACTAACACAGGATTCCGATGTCATTAAAGCAGACGTTAAAAAATTGAGCGAAACCACACGTAAAATACAAAAACAAATTAATGCTTCTGACACTAAAAACGATGATCAGGTAAAAATACTGACTGAAAAATATGATGAATTGGCCAGTCGTATCGATGTTATCGAAAGTAATAATGACAGCAAATCAGACGATACTTTACCGATTTCGTTTAACCAAACACCTGAATTCCAAAATCTACAGCAGACAATCAGTGAGATAGATTCGTCTAATAATACGTTACGTAGAAAATTGTCAAGTTTACAGCAAGAAGTAACAGAGATGAAAAATATTTCAGTTAATAACACATCACAGCAGACGCCACTTTGCGAACATTTGTCAGCTTCACGCAGCGTGTATAATTTGGGCAATTTACGGAGACTACGCGACTTAAAATCCGAAAAGCTACGCGACTTAAAATCTGAAAAGCTACACAACTTGAAATCCGAAATGACACAGACAAACAGATTCTCACACAAACCTGAACGTGTTCACAAATTCAGAGACGATAACATTGATTACGAGCAGTTTTTATCCGTAAGAAAAACTAAGGAATTTAATAATGACAGAGCACAGGTACACGCTTTGAACTGGATACGTCGATTAATTTTTGTACTTTCACCGCTATTACCTGTAATGCAGAAACTAGCTTTGGACTTGATACAACAATTTAATTTTGAATTTTTACCGCCATTGCCTGTAATGCAAAAGCTAAAATTTATTTGTAGCGCGTAACTGACCTCAGGGGATTCATTACGCTTCGATGAATATGTGCCGTAGCGTGCACAGGGCCCCGAGCCGTAGTAGTGCTGTTTCATCTTTAGTTTTCTGCACTGCTGCCTTCTCTTCTACTATCCTTTATATCTATCAAAATAGCTCTTTAACTATCGCTCTATCTAGAATTAAGAAATGACTAATGAAAAACTGATAAGTCAAGTTATACCGAAAGTGACAGTTCTCTTTAGACACTCCCGAAATGACAACTATTGCCGTAATGTTAATAACAGATGGAATTGTAATCATCAGTATGTACAGCATTTTCAGCAATCGTCAAAATTATCAGCAGTTGCAAACACATTTTGGTAACAATAGAGGTGTTTCACCACAATAGCATGAAAGTCAGCCGGTTAGCATACCTAACCAATAATGTAATGTGCAAGGTCAGCCAAGCTTTAATGTTTAATGCACGTATAGTCTCAGCTCCAACAAATAGTAACGCACGGCAGCAAGGAAATAACTACGTACAGAAAACACAGTATTTCAATTCCTATCGCAATGCGCCGTATAGAAATGACTATCATGACAGACGTAAAAATAATGAAAATAATGAGCACAATTTTCAGCGTACCTTTAATACCAGTCGATCTCATCAGCAGCAAGAACATCAGCAACAACTTATTATCATGAATGAACCAGACAGTAGGTATCATCCAGAACGTAATACGTCAGGAAGAAATAATAGAACAGTATAAATAAAGGAAGTGCCACAGCATCCTCCCGAAAATAATAGCACGTCAGATAGAATTTGACTAGATACAGTACAGGTTGCATTTTCCAGTAACGTAAGCACTACTTTTGACACACAGAATCTTGTTCACGAAAATGTTATTTGAAAAATGCTTCATGAATGCACCACTTTTATCGTACCCAGATCTTACCAGAAATTATTCCATTGCCACCGACAGTTCTAACACCGCTTTAGGCGTACATATTTTTCAGGAAATTGAAGAAGATGGCTCTACAGTAATTAAAAACATCGCATTTGCAAGTCGCATTCTGTCACCTGCTGAACGAAATTATTCCGTTACAGAACTGGAAACATTATATGTTGTTTGGGCATTTATGAGATTTCGGCACTTCCTTTATGGAAGACATACCACCGTTTACACAGACCACAGAGCGATACAGCTTTTACTTTCGGCTAAATTTACTCACTAGAGACTAAGCAGATGGAAACTTTACTTGCAGGAATTTAATTTCACAATTGTTCACATTCCCGGAACACAAAATATTGTAGCAGACGCACTATCCCGTTCTCTCAGCAACAATCAGAAAGACATCGCAATCAACTTCTGCAAAGCAAATTTCAGCGTCATGTATATTCAACAAGTTGCATTTGAAAATTTTATTTCGTTGTCATTACAGGACATAGCACAAGAGCAAAGTAAAGACAACGTATGGAAAGAGATTAAACACCTTTGGCAAGATAGAAAAAATGTTACGATTAGAAACCATTACACTGTACGCCATGACATTCTGTTTCGCCGCTCTCATCCTGACAGCAACAACTGGTTATTATGCATTCTTGACGAGCTTGTTAACAAATTAATCTGGTATACTCATTTAAGTTACGCACATTACGGAGCCAGAAAATGTTTTCTTATACTGAGACAGAACTGTTATTTTACCAACATGGAGAAACGTATACGACGAGTTTTAGCGTCATGTAAAATCTGCCAGAAAGCTAAGTCAGACACAACTTCACATATTCCTCCATTACATCCCATTGTACCTGTTAAATTGAGACATATGGCCGCTGTAGACATTTTTGGTCCGATTCCCAGAACTAATAGAGGTTTTTGCTACATCTTTGTCGCTGTTGAACTCACTTCAAAATTTGTTACCTTCACTCCGTTACGCAAAGCTACTGCTAAAACCGTTTCGAAAGCATTTATAAAACATTTTCTATTTCATGTAGGGCATATATTGAAAGTAATTTCCGACAATGGATCACAGTTTCGATCTGCTATATGGACACGTATGTTACGAGCTAGAAACATTTCTCCGATCTATATATCCAGGTACCATGCTTCTTCGAACCCCTGTGAACGATTAATGAAAGAAATTGGTAAACTGTGTAGAATATACTGCCATAAAAGACATATTGATTGGGACACACACATATTCTCATTCCAGGATGTAATTAATTCCATACCAAATGAATCCACTATACTATCTCTGTCTGTTATACTGAAAAATGTTGAACCACCTAACAAAATTAAAGAATTAGTAAACTTTCCTACATCTCATCGACTACGACACCATTAAATAATTGACATTGCGCTGAACAACATCAAACGTGCCGCAGAGCGCCGGAGAAGACGGCAAAAACCGGTTTGTATACGCCGTGACTTTCACATTGGACAGAAGATATTAGTACGTACACACTATCTATCCAAGAGAGCAAAAGGTAGGTGCAGTAAATTTGAACTTCTATATGCAGGTCCATATCGGATTCGCAGCATTCCTCACCCCAATGTTGTATACATTGAAACTTTGAGAACCAGAAAAACCAAAGGAAACCACCACATATCGAATATCAAACCTTTTATTGAATGAAGATACTTTATGATTTAACATGCTGTAATGCCATTTGCTAATTTTTATGACCACTTATGCAATTATATTCACATGACTACTTACTGATAATTATCGTATTTTTTCTTGGCAAGTGCCCGGCAAGGTAAGGTTAGCAGGTCGATTTTCTTGTCGTTACACATCAGACTGTGCATATTTTCCATTTTTTATGTATGTATGATTGTTTTCCTGTTTTGTTTGTATGCACTATGAAGTATTTAAGAAGTAACAAACACCAGTTGACTTTGACATTTTGCCTTATGATATCTCAACTTCGTGACTACTTTACTTTTTTTCTGCTACATTGTGATACACTGGGTACATTTTTGCCTCTGAACACTATGTATGTTTTTCACATATTACGTTATCTGTCATGCTATGCTGTATGCTCAATTATGTTACTATAAACCAGTATTTCTTTAGTGAGTATATGATTTAAATGCAAGACATTAATCTTTGTTCATCATTTTCGACAGAAATAACGTGTAAAAGAAATAAATTAAACAGAAATGGGAATTTCACCTTCGGAATGAACGAAAGAAGATGCAAAAACCTTATGAGGAAGAGTAAATGGATCAGGATTAACAAGCATTAAGAAGAATATACTATACACATCGTAGAATAGCAGTCTTAACTAATTTTTTATTTCAGAATACAAGGCGATTGATGCAGGGTGTCAGACAGAACTACACATTTTAGTTTTAGTGATGAAATATGCTAGAGATAAGGGATAGTTGTGTAATGAGTAATGAAGTGATTTTTTGCAGATGATAATGAATGATGATGAATAGTGATGAAGAATATGCTACTATGGATAATGAAGTTTTTCTTTACAGGTGATGATAATAATGGAGTTATGATAATATAGATAATGAAGTGATGGATAACGAAGTTTTTTCTTTAGATGAGGATAATGTTGAAATTTATGTATTTATGCTATGTAGTTATTTAAGTATTTTATGCAGTTCATTTTGACAGTATGTGTTATATTGCATAGTATGATGACTGAAGGTTTTGGAAAGGACAGCTAGGGAACACATTTTTTTTTGTACACATTTCACTAACTGTTAATTCGAAGTTCACTACTTTTCAGCATAATATGCGTTTCTTCTTTAAACCTTATGAGGAAGAGTAAATGGATCAGGATTAACAAGCATTGACAAGAATATACTATACACATCGTAGAATAGCAGTCTTAACTAATTTTTTCTTTCAAAATACAAGGCGATTGAGGCAGGCTGTCAAACAGAACTACACATTTTAGTTTTAGTGATGAAATATGCTAGAAATAAGGAATAGTTGTGTAATGAGTAATGAAGTGATTTTTTTTGCAGATGATAATGAATGGTGATGAATAATGATGAAGAATATGCTACTATCGATAATGAAGTTTTTCTTTACAGGTGATGATAATAATGGAGTTATGATAATATGGATGATGAAGTTTTTTCTTTACAGATGAGGATAATATTGAAAGTTATGTATTTATGCTATGTAGTTATTTTAGTATTTGTTGCAGTTTGTTTTGACAGTATGTGTTATATTGCATAGTATGATGACTGAAGGTTTTGGAAAGGACAGCTAGGGAACACATATTTTTATACACATTTCACTACCTATTAATTCGAAGTTCACTACTTTTCAGCTTAATATGTGTTTCTTCTTTCAGATTAATAATCCATTTTTGTATATTTTGCAGGAAAAATTATTTATGAAATTAATGTGCTATAAGCAGTTGTTCATTAAACCTATGTCATTTATGAATATGATTACATATACTCTACTTATTTCATAATCTTGGTACAGCTGACTCATGACAAATGACATTACACATCTTCATTTGCAGCAACAACTCAAAAGAAAATATTTTCATTCTCCAGTAATTACCCAACGCAATGCATTGCTAGAAAAAAAAAAGAAATTTGTACCTGGCCAATGAATGCCAATGATTACTATAATTTCATTAATTATGAACATTATTCTGTAATACTGTGTCATTTATTAGCTCCTGTTTTTAATGATGGCATCTGATGATTTGTAATTAGGCAATGAGCGCCAATATTCTCTGTGAAAAAAAACATGAATATTATTATGTAATACTATGTCATTTATTACCTCCTGTTTTCAATGGTGACTCTTGATGGTTTATAATTAGGCAATGAGTGCCAATATTCTCTGTAAAACCAATTCATGAACTTTATTATGTAATACTATGTCATTTATTACCTCCTGTTTTTTAATGATGACATCTGATGATTTGTAATTGGGCACTGAGTGCCAATGTTCTCTGTAAAAACAACTCATGAATATTATTATGTAATACTATGTCATTTATTACCTCCTGTTCTTTAATGATGACATCTGATGATTTGTAATTAGGCACTGAGTGCCAAAGTTCTCTGTAAAAACAATTCATGAATATTATTATGTAATACTATGTCATTTATTACCTCCTGTTTTTTAATGATTACATCTGTTGATTTGTAATTAGGCACTGAGTGCCAATATTCTCTGTAAAAACAATTCATGAACATTATTATGTAATACTATGTCATTTATTAGCTCCTGTTTTCAATTATGACTTCTGATGATTTATAATCAGGTAATGAGTGCCAATGTTCTCTGTAAAACGCTTCATGAATATTATTCTGTAATACTAGGTCATTTATTAGCTCCTGTCTTCAATGATGACTTCTGATGGTTTATAATTAGGCAATGAGTGCCAATGTTCTCTGTAAAACGACGCATGAACATTATTCTGTAATACTACATACATGGTACAGAAATGTTCAATAACTGGGCAATGAGTGCCACCAACTACTAGTGTAATTCTCAATGAAGACTAGTATGTGACTTAGTGTCCTTCACCTTCTGACCTAATTACCTGGAATTACTGCAATATCCGTTTGTCCTGTATATCCTCTTGATCATGGAGCACTATATTTGGTATGTGCACTAATTCTACGTTGGTGTACCTTACAAGAACGTGGTGTTAACACGACATGCTGTCCACCACCGTGAACGATGGAGATGCTATCATGGTCCCACTGTTTGGTGTACCTAATGTACTGCCAAAATGATAACATGGAATATTACTATGACATTTCAGTGTCTTGGCTACGCTGATTAATACTTCTGGGAAAAGAACTTCAGATTGTCTCACTTGGTGTTGTGCTTCTGTAGATAGATATGGACTTTCAGTGCAGCTGCGTGCAACCTAAAGTGCTACAACCATGATGCAATCCTTCCCTTTCCTATCCTAATTCTTGTAACATAGTGAAAATCATTTTTTGCTAACATGATTTGTATTCATGACCTATACATTTATTGTGATTTGTTGATATGTTCTGAACTACAGTGCGTGTGCATTTTTGTCATTTTTTTAACATGATTTCTACTCTTTGCATATACAGTTTTTTGATTTGCTGATATGTTCTGAACTACAGGGCATGTGCACTTATGTCATTTGTCAATGTGATTTGTAATCATTATGTTTATTTGTTGTGAAATGCTAAAGAATTTTTCAGTGCGTGTGCACTTATGTCATTTGTTAATATGTTTTGTACTCATTGTATATATATATTGTCATTACCTGATATGTTCTGTACTCGGTGCATGTGCACTATATTTACTTCATGTTCTACATCTGTATATTCTGTGATTGTAAAGTTAGTTAGTTAAGAAAATTTGTTGCTCATGGCAAGTCCAAATGACTCACCATCGCTGCCAAATTTTTGCCCCCCCCAGTGGAGGGTTATGAAACACGTATGTATTCATTACCAGCGATGGCGAGGCATGACAGAATCTCTTACCAGGGAGTTATTTATCGTTGCTAGTCTGCGCTTGACCGCGCGAGACGACAGTAGTAGCGTGTAGAGAGTCGGCAGGAGCAGTAGCACGTAGCGAGTCAGCAGGAACAGTTGTGTGTAGCGAGTCAAGAGAGGTAGTAGTCAGTCGACAGTAGTAGCGAGTGGACGATAGTACTGAGCGGGCGTCGGCATGCGTCGGCGGCGTGCTCTTCTCGCGACTCTGGTCACAATTCGGGACGATGTATATTGTTACAGAAGGTAATGAAGCAGCATTGCGCAAATCTAATAATGTATGTTGATTGTAATTAATTTGTTAAAAAAATGCCCCAATAATATTTTTTTGTAAAGTAACTCTTTTAAAGAAAAACATTCATTTCAATTTAAAGAATATTTCCTACGCATTTCCTCCAAGAATCAAAATTAAATATAAGCCAGCATTGCACGAAGTTGTGTAGTAGAAGCTACAATTAAGAGCAGATATAGATGCAGTTTTTTTATTGAGGTAAGAATCTTTTGCTTTTTTTTATTTTGAATACAGGGCCGAAGGTCAGCGCTGCTGCCCTTATAAAATTTATCAGGTTTAATTATTTCTGTTCAGATGTTACATTCAGTTCATGATTCATTATTTAATTAATATTATTGGGCTTACAATCAATCTTCATCCCTTAACGATATTTTGTGGGGAGTGAACATTCTGGCACATTTTCATTATCATTGACTTTTTACTATTTCTGCAGGGAGGTTAAGCTTGTCTCCGTTTCCATTTCCATTTACATTAATTATTGATACAACAAAATTTGCCGGGAGGTTACAATTTACATCTTGAACCGAAACCAGAGGGCAGTCGACAGGCATAAAATGGGAGTGAGAAAGGATTGGAGCCTATCCTCCATGTTATTGAATCTGTACAAAGAGCAAGCAGCCAAGGGGAAAAATCGGACAAGTGCAACGCACTCTGAGGGTTACGTTCAAACTTAATTATGTATATTGATCACAACAATAATTTCGCTTCACTCAGTGGTCTGGTGCAGGTCTTTCTATTAGGCTCCAGTTTGGCGAATTACGTGTCCGTAACTTACCTCAATTATCCAACCAAAGAAAAGGGACCTACAGTTTACTGCGGATCCGAACCACGCGTTGTTTTTGGACTTCACATCATGAAGAAGTGAAGACTACGGTACACGAAGACTGAAAAATCCATGATCCGACTAAGATCCGATTCCGCGATCACTGTGTTTTCAGGCATGCGCCTTTGCGCTAGATCTTCATACTTGCACAAGTACTTGATCTATAGCTAACGATGAGTGTAGCTAATGACGATTGTGTTTGCAAGCATTAAAATATGCGACATAAATGGCTATATTTTTTTACTGTTGTGACTTAGAATCTTAATTTATTTACACCGTTACTGGACAGTAGACCTCAGTGTTTGACATAAATTTAAACTTGATAGCTCTGCCCATTCTGAGAAAAAGGCGCCTTAACAGTAGGAGAGATAGACAGATAGACGGACAACAATGTGGTCACATAAAGACTCTGTCTTTGCCGAGACTTTGAGGATTGTAATTCTATCAGACACAGCAAAGACTGGAAAGAGCAGTTTAGTCGAATGGATAGTGTCTTGAAAAAAAGGTTCTACCATGAACATCAACAACACTAAAACAAGGGTAATGGAATGTAGTCGAATTAAATCAGGCGATGCTGAAGCAGTTACATTAGGAAATGAGACATTCAAATAAGTAGACGAGTTTTATCATCTGGGCAGCTAAGAAACTGGCGGTGGCCGAAGTTTAGAGAATGTAAAACGCAGACTGGCTAAAAAACGAAAAATATTTAATATTTAACTTGAAACGTCTTTCGTAAAGGTGCAGGTATTCTCCTGGAATGTAGCCTTGTACGGAACTGAAACGTGGATGATAAGCAGTTTAGGCAACAAGAAAATAGAAAATTTATAAATTTGTTGCTACAGACCAATGCTAAATGGTTCAAATGGCTCTAAGCACTATGGGACTTTACATCTGAGGTCATTAGTCACGTAGACTTAGAAAATACTTAAACATACACTCCTGGAAATTGAAATAAGAACACCGTGAATTCATTGTCCCAGGAAGGGGAAATTTTATTGACACATTCCTGGGGTCAGATACATCACATGATCACACTGACAGAACCACAGGCACATAGACACAGGCAACAGAGCATGCACAATGTCGGCACTAGTACAGTGTATATCCACCTTTCGCAGCAATGCAAGCTGCTATTCTCCCATGGAGACGATCGTAGAGATGCTGGATGTAGTCCTGTGGAACGGCTTGCCATGCCATTTCCACCTGGCGCCTCAGTTGGACCAGCGTTCGTGCTGGACGTGCAGACCGCGTGAGACGACGCTTCATCATGCTCAATGGGGGACAGATCCGGAGATCTTGCTGGCCAGGGTAGTTGACTTACACCTTCTAGAGCACGTTGGGTGGCACGGGATACATGCGGACGTGCATTGTCCTGTTGGAACAGCAAGTTCCCTTGCCGGTCTAGGAATGGTAGAACGATGGGTTCGATGACGGTTTGGATGTACCGTGCACTATTCAGTGTCCCCTCGACGATCACCAGTGGTGTACGGCCACTGTAGGAGATCGCTCCCCACACCATGATGCCGGGTGTTGGCCCTGTGTGCCTCGGTCGTATGCAGTCCTGATTGTGGCGCTCACCTGTACGGCGCCAAACACGCATACGACCATCACTGGCACCAAGGCAGAAGCGACTCTCATCGCTGAAGACGGCACGTCTCCATTCGTCCCTCCATTCACGCCTGTCGCGACACCACTGGAGGCGGGCTGCACGACGTTGGGGCGTGAGCGGAAGACGGCCTAACGGTGTGCGGGACCGTAGCCCAGCTTCATGGAGACGGTTGCGAATGGTCCTCGCCGATACCCCAGGAGCTACAGTGTCCCTAATTTGCTGGGAAGTGGCGGTGCGGTCCCCTACGGCACTGCGTAGGATCCTACGGTCTTGGCGTGCATCCGTGCGTCGCTGCGGTCCGTTCCCAGGTCGACGGGCACGTGCACCTTCCGCCGACCCCTGGCGACAACATCGATGTACTGTGGAGACCTCACGCCCCACGTGTTGAGCAATTCGGCGGTACGTCCACCCGGCCTCCCGCATGCCCACTATACGCGCTCGCTCAAAGTCCGTCAACTGCACATACGGTTCACGTCCACGCTGTCGCGGCATGCTACCAGTGTTAAAGACTGCGATGGAGCTCCGTATGCCACGGCAAACTGGCTGACACTGCCGGCGGCGGTGCAGAAATGCTGCGCAGCTAGCGCCATTCGACGGCCAACACCGCGGTTCCTGGTGTGTCCGCTGTGCCGTGCGTGTGATCATTGCTTGTACAGCCCTCTCGCAGTGTCCGGAGCAAGTATGGTGGGTCTGACACACCGGTGTCAATGTGTTCTTTTTTCCATTTCCAGGAGTGTAACTAACCTAAAGACATCACACACATCCATGCCCGAGGCAGGATTCAAACCTGCGACCGTAGCAGCAGCGCGGTTCCGGACTCAAGCGCCTAGAAACGCTCGGCCACAGCGGCCGGTACAATGCTAAAGACTATATATGTAGATCAAACAACTTTTCAGGAATAACTAAGCTAAATGGGGAAAAAAAGAAATGTATGTCACTACATGACTCGTGACAGGTTGAAAATACGCATCCTGCGCTATGATAGAATCATTAGTTTGTTAATGGATGAAGGAGGAGGAGGAGATTAGTGTTTAACGTCCCGTCGACAACGAGGTCATTAGAGACGGAGTGCAAGCTCGGGTGAGGAAAGGATGGGGAAGGAAATCGGCCGTGCCCTTTCAAAGGATCCATTCCGGCATTTGCCTGAAGAAATTTAGGGAAATCACGGGAAACCTAAATCAGGTTGGCCGAAGACGGGATTGAACCGTCGTCCTCCCGAATGCGAGTCCAGTGTGCTAACCACTGCGCCACCTCGCTCGGTGGTAATGGATGAAAGTGTTGGAGGTAAAACTTGTAGAGAAAGACCTAGGGATGAATACAGAATGCAAGTTGAAATACACTTAGGTGCAGTAGCTATTCACAGATGATGCGACTTGCACAGACTAGAGTAACGTGGCTAGCTGCATCTAACCAGTCTTCGGATTAAAGATTAAGGATCACAACAACGTTTACTGACCTCTTCATTTACCTATTTTAGACAGTGTTTCATTCCCGCATGTTTTATATTAACAGATTACGGCGAACGGAAAATAATCCTCCACTAAGAAATTAGTTAAACTTCATGTTTTAGAAATGCTGCAGAAAGTTAGATGTCGTATAGTGTATTATTAATTTCCGTCTGAGAACTTCTACTTTGTTTTCCTCTTACCGAAACAACATTCCCTGAGAAATTTCAGCTCTAAAACATTAAACAACAGGTCACTGCTCTTAATATCGCATATAAGCCGTAAGGTATAGTACACGGATAACAGAATTTTTCACCAAGCTAACCTCAAGTCTGGAGACATAGTACTCATACTAAGCATGGCTGCGTTCGTTAAGAATGTAGGAATAAATTGTAATACAATTCTGAGAATATATTCGCAACTTGCATTGTTCAGCGAATTGTGGACAAATCCGAATGGTCAGTATTGCGTTGTACATGGCACAGTTAAACGTAAGAACTAGAGTTTGCTAGTGCTCGAAAATTCACTCTAAAAATGAAAATTTTCTTCGAAGTTCATGTGGAACTATACATAAATATCTATCAGTCGAAGAAACCGTTTCATCTCTCGCTAAGTTCTTGTTAATGTTCCGATAGAACCGCCACAGTTCAAATATGATTTAATTTACTGTGGAATTCCCCTCGTCAGACGTGAGCATCTTCAGGTGTCCTCAGCAACAGGTTAAAGGCTTAAAACACCGCCCAGGACAATCGTCAGCACATCAGGTTTGTGTATGAAATTTAAAAGCACAAGTCAGTGGTTTGTCGAGAAGTTAGGAAATACATGTTTGCGTTTGCGACAGTGACGAACGGTGCTTTAATTCGGAGAGACGTTACCACCAGGGCAATGGATATCCGACGAGCGAAACTACGCTGGAGTGCAAAAATTGACGAGAAACACTTTCGCGTGATCTGCTGCTGCAAAGTAACGTAACTCTGTAAAGTGTGGACCATACATAGAAAGAAACGATACAGTACAGTACAGACGATAACTGAAAGAAATACAAAATGAGATGAACACAACTGACACTCTTATTCATAGACAATAATTACTCTGGTCAGTGTGATTCCTGAGGGTTCGCTGGACATTACAAAAGGCGGGACATGATTTTTAATCAGACGTGTAACCAGCATGGACAGCAATGGATGTTCTGAAAAGTGTTCCCACGCTGACCACGAGGTTGGTTATGGGTTTATCTCGCGATAGGGCATTCCATTCGTGAATTCCATTCGTCTACTAACACAGTTGAAATATGCTGTATGGTCGTTGGTGCATGTGGACGTGCCACAGTAGGTCTCCCCAACGCTGCCCACACGTGTTCGATGGGATTTGAGTGGGAGAAACGGGTAGGCCAGTTCTTTCGCCGGGTATACTCTCGTTCCCATAGCTGGTCCACCTACACTGCTCATGCACAGTGCAGCACATAAAAACAATGTCATGGTCGAGAGCACGCTGACCAGAGAGCAGACTGCCATCAAAGATTAGAAGGTTAGTAAGCCCATGCAAAATCATGCCTCCTCACACCATAAGACCTAGACCATCAGTACGATAATGTTCGACCATGTTCCTGGGTGCATTACGTGTTCCCACATCTCACCATATGATGGTATGTCCAAAATCACTACTCAAACAGAAAATATTCTAATTTGAGAGAAGTACGCGACCTCACTCCTCGTTGGCTCAGTCCCTATGCTCCTGGAACGGTGCCGCCAATGTGCAGGTATCAACAGAACACACCGCACTAGTCATGGGATAAAGAGATCACCCGAATACAGTCGCAGTGCCTCTGTGGAGCGTGAGACAGTGATCGATGCAATCCTGTTAAATGTGGTTGCTATTGCACCTGCTGCTTGATGTGGGTTTCAGAACCCACCAAATGCGCTTCCAACAATGCTGTGAGCAATATGAAACTGCTGTGCTACATTCGAACCACTTCGATCCAGTTTCCCGATGGTTCCTCTCCATGTGAACCCATCCAGATGTTGCTATATTCGAACCACTTCGATCCGGTTTCCCGATGGTTCCTCTCCATGTGAACCCATCTAGATGGTGTCTGTGGGCTATGTTGTAATTAAGAATAACACCATAGTGCAGTGTAGCTGCTCGCTGATTCACACACACACACACACACCTCTTTCTCTCTCCCTTTTCTCGTTCCTTCAATGGCGTCATGTTGCAGGACCAGCCCAATTTGGCGCTGAAGTCATGCTGACCTCACGTCGTGCAATGCCTAGCGTCCTGTGTACGATTGTGAGGACCACAGCCAACATGCTTCCTCACTTTCATTCATTTCCACCGAATAGTTAATATGTTATATTAATTTGACTAGCTCGTGTTTAGGTTTTGCTGAGCAGTGTAGTTAATAAATGACCTGAGGGGGCTTTTATCTGTAGTTTATTAGAACCGTTACTGTGTCCACTCTATAGGCGAACGTTGCGTTTGCTGTGCTGAGTTTTTCTGTAGATTCCTACGACGGGGAAATTCACTGCAGTAGAAGACTGGAAAGAGAGTTTCCAATTGTGCCATTTAGCAGTGCGTGTAAATGCGTTTGTACGCATTTCACTGTCGAAAAATAATGTAAGAAACCTGAGTTTATATTGACACAGAAAATTTGTAGTGGATGTCTCTATAGTTTACTAATTATTCGCAGACGTGATTAGATACCTTCCTTGTAACTTCTTTACGATTTTGTACAATTATTCTCGCAGTGCCGTAAAATGCTAATAGTACCTAGTAAAAAAGAGAGCAAATAAAAGTATTCTGTTCATTTTAATCACATGTGGTTAGCTTTGTTGTAATCTTTGCTATACATTATGAACACATTTGTTTGTGGAAGGTACATTACTGTACTTTCATTTCTATGTCAGCTGAAAAATATGATCACAGCTCGCGCTTTGTTGTAATGAAGTAAATCTGGGTAGCCGTACTAACTGCTCCCCTGCGAAACTTGCGCCCTACTTTCTTCGTAACTTACTGCCTGCTGCGTTGCAATACATTCTGATTTCTGGCGAACGCCACAGAATGGAGAAAGCACCCACAACTTTTCGTACTGTTTATCTCACGTCTGGGGCCCACAACATCGTATGTTACGCTTTACACGGAGCTCAGTATTCCAAAGAAAGCGACGCAACTTGGAAAAATATTTTAGTAGCGCGGAAGCCGTAGTGCGGTGAAGCTACACAGTGGTGTCTTCCTCGGAATGGTAGAACAGTGTAGCAACAGTCGCGGCAGGAATTACAGCTGATTGTTTTAAGGATCAGGAGACTGCTCGTGGAAAAAGACTGATGGCGGCAAGCGGGTGCAGTCGGACTGTTAACTTTCAAATGAACAGACTGCAGTACTCCTACAGGGACCTGAGATCGAGTGTCTACTTTACATACAGCTGCGGCGAGATACTGAGTTCAGCCCAACCCCATGACTTAACACGTTGTTTAAGTGTTTACCATGGTGACATCACGTAAAAATCACCAAATAATGAGACCCTGTCGAACTCTAGCTAAACAGATTATAGATGACTACAGGGTTTTAAGTGGATTACTAAAGCTACATCCCTTCGTAAAACTATTTACGGACCGAATAGTAGGTAATAATATGAGTTACGATGGCGAAAATACTGTCAGTTAACACGAATACGAAGGATTTCACTGCAGGCACAAGAAAACGGATAATAGAAGCAGCTGACTCACTTAGTGATTTTCAGTAGCATAAAAACAGTATTTTAAGCACAAATCGTCAAAGCTGAAAACTCTTACGAATGCGTCCGACATATCATATGGCAGAGACAAATACTGTACATGCTGGGGTAATGGAATGATGCCAATACATGCCGAGAGCATGCACTGGAATTACTGTATGTAACGTGGTTAAGATCGATTGCCAAGTATTCTTGCGCTGTTGTAATATTTTTATAATTCAGTTCATATTAACAACGTAAACTTTCGGTAACTCGAACGAGTATCGTGGGGCAAACGAATCTGTATTAATCTCAGTTAACAAAGAGGCTAGCTCTTACTGTTCAGCACACAGCAATCATATTCTTTTGTTCAAAGGCACTGCAGTAAACTACGCATTACGATAAACATGTTTACACTAAATGCGGCAGCTTCATTAGCAGCTTTATGATTTAGCTTGAAGAAAATCAACTGCTCATTGACGGGATCCTCCGCCATCTATATGAGTTTGAAGGTTAAGTGCCAGATATTGGAAGAATCTTCGATCATATGCAGGATTTTTTGCATTTCTCTACGTGTTTATAGCGTCGTAACTTTGCAATTTACGGGATGTAAAGGGTATAAATGCAGATATTTTTATGTGTTGTACCTTTATGTGTACACACGCCAGTGTGTTGACTGGTTTTCCTCTGCGTCGAACAGTCTTCCCCCAAACATGTCACACACTTTATGGCCTGATGTTTTCTGCACAGCCGTAGCTGCACCACTAAGTGGACTAAGACTGTCAGTACAGACGCAACATTCTGCGTCCACATCTCCACATGTCAACATCGAGTGGACAATAAGTATTACCGCCTTGCTCTTGCCATATGTTTCGCCAAATTGGGCTCGTCCTGCAACATAAGGCCATTGGAGGAACGAGAAATGAGACAAAGAATGAGAAGTGTGTGTGTGTATGTATGCCAGTTCTCTAAATTTTTTCACTACACATCCTAAAAACGTACGACTTGTAAAAGCTATAATTATTTGTCTGCAAGTTTTCACATTTAAAGACAGGTTCAGAGACAATGAATAATGTACCCTGCAAATCAACAGGGCGTTCTCAGCTAAAACCAAGAACCAGGAAGTGGATACAGAGGAGAACATGCCAGCAAAGTCCCTAGCATTTATTCTCTTCGTTGGAATTATTTTCTTAAAAAAAAAAAACAAGATTCCTCAGTAATTTTCAGGTAACGTGATTCCCCGCCCGCCATCTAAGACTTCACAAAACCAGCATAAATGGAAATCATCAAATTACATATAGTTCTGCTAACAAATCTCAGTAACATTACAAAAGTTAAATATCTGACTAGCCTTTTTATCAAATCAGTTTAATTACATTCTGAGGTTACTCAACAACTACAAATTATCAGCTAACTTTTCTATACAAACGCGCTGGCAAAAACCCAATATCATAATTATTCAATATCTTTACTTGCTTGCAGGAAGACTTCTGCTTCCATGTTCTCGTAATTCCTACATTAATCTGATACCTGGTGCCTTCACAAAGCACACGACTAAAACGGCCTGGTGCATTGCCAGAGGGTACGTTGAACCATGACTAATCATTTCCTTCCATGTTACACTGGTAACCAGAGCCTCCGTACGAACTTAAATTTCTCTTATCTTTGTAGCCTTTACGCTAATTGTATTTTGGTGGCAGTAGCATCGTTCTGCAGTCTACTTCAAATGCCAGTTCTCTAAATTTTCTCAACACAGTTCCTAGAGAAGGTCGTCGACTACCCTTCAGGCATTCCCATTTGATTTCCTAAGAATCTTCATAACACCCAATACTGATCGAACATACAGGTAAAAAACCTTGAAGCATGCCTGTGAATTGCTTCGATGCCTTTCTTTAATCCAGAGGTTCCCAACCTGGGGGATCTCTCCTTGCCATCTCTGATTACGGGAAACTTCAATCAGTCATATGCTGTAAGTTGACGAAATCTAGTTGATAAAAGTTGTCAGCCATGTGCCATATTGTCACAGAAGAACTTAAGTAGCACAGTGGTGTGGTGGTCATGATAACTAAACTGTTGCATGGAGAGTCGTGAGTTGAAAACTGGGCTGGACTGTGCAATTTCAGTTTCTATATTCCGTTCGAGTACATTCTAGAACAATCCACAAATATCAAGAATCATTGTACTGGAATGTTCTGTAGTTGTATATACACTGTATGTGCTCTGGCTGGAGTCAATTCGCCCGCGCACTTGTATGTGCAAGTACTGAATAAACCTTCGTTGAGTGAAGTTAGTGTTCGTCATTCATCTAATTACATCTTCTTGTACGTGACATTATTCTGGTGGAGGCGCTGGATATTGGAACTTGTGATAGCGCACATTATCGACGACACAGTGGCTCCCATCAGGCCTACGACAGAGCCGCCGTTTACTTGGCGAGAACCCCGAGTTCGAGCCACATTCAACAGATCGCAATCTACCGGAGACAGAAGAAGAACAGGACGTTACGATGACAGCAACTTTGTGCCACCACATGAGACATCTTTCCGGGTTCTCTGGTGACGATGGCCAAGTTCCAAACAAGTGGCTGAAGGTATATGAGCGTATAACAAAATTTAACAAATGGGATGACACCGTGTATTTGGCTGGCCTATTTTTCTACTTGGAGGGCACTGCCAAGCAATGGTATGAGAACAACGAGGAGAAGTTCACAAGCTGGGAAGCATTCAAGGCGGAACTGCGCAAGTATTTCGGCGACACACTGCGACAGAAGTTGAAGGCTGAAGATATTTAAAGTGTAGGGCACAGCGTCCAGGAGAAACTACAGCATCCTACCTTCAAGACGTCTTGGAGCTTTGTAAAATAGTGGATCCTAGAATGAAGGAGGAAGATACGGTTGCACATCTCATGAAGGGTGTTGCTGAGGGCATGTATCAAACCCTACTCCTGAAGGAGGTTTCGACAGCAGACGACTTCATATAATGGTGCCAGTATATCGTGACACTGCATCAAAAAAGAATTACCCGCAAGAAGTTTGAACGGCTTCCAGACGTCGTACCGATGTCTGTGATGGAGGAAGCAAATGATTTCACAAATGTTCTTCGTCAGATAGTGAGAGCGGAAGTTCAGAAGGCACTTGGACTGCATGGCGAGCAAAAAACCGAGACGCTACAAGAGGTCATAATGGAGGAAGTGGAACAGACATTGAACACAATCTCTCGTTCTTCTTTTCCCTTTAAAACGGTGAAAACGTCGAGACCCAGGCGGAGTTACGTTCCTACAATGTCGCATGAGGAACCTGTCTGGGCACCAAGGAAGACTGACGGCTGGAGGACCCAAGATAACCAACCAGTATGTTTCCACTGTGGACGACCGGGACATGTAGTGCGCTTTTGTCGAGAAAGGCGGCCGATATTTGATGACGCCCGAGCCAGAAGACAGCAAACCAATCTTAGCAGATGCCAACTCCGGGACGACGAAGATGAACAAGAAGATATGGGTGCCGGAGGACGTAGGTCAACATCGCCGCAAGCTAGCCACTGGAGAGGACGCGCCCCAACACCCCGATTAAGGTCTCCATCGCCGTTTAGAAGTTCCATCCGATCACCTAGCCGCCGCAACCTGGAAAACTAACTATAGGGTGCAATCTTCCTTGGAGGTGAGGCCGCCGAAGAGAAAAATCCTCAGCCGTCGATACAAAAATGATAGGAAACTACGTCGATATCCTCATGGATGGCCGACCAGCCCAAGCTCTTGTGGCCTCGAGCATAATATTCAGTCATTTCTGACAAATACCGTCGCCAGTTGCAGAAAATCGTATTCGTCGACAGCAAAACATCTCTGCTGAAGGTGGCTAATGGGAAATTTGTAAAACCTACAGGAAGATGTACCATTCGTGAGGGTATAAGTGGCCATACACAGCCCTTAGAGCCGGCCGCGGTGGCCGAGCGGTTCTAGGTGCTACTGTCTGGAACCGCGTGACCGCTACTGTCGCAGGTTCGAGTCCTGCCTCGGGCATGGATGTGTGTGATGTCCTTAGGTTAGTTATGTTTAAGTAGTTCTAAGTTCTAGGGGGCTGATGACCTAAGAAGTTAAGTCCCATAGTGCTCAGAGCCATTCGAACCATTTTGCACAGCCCTTAGAATTCATTGTCTTACAAGAGTGTAGTAATGACGTCATTCTCGGATGGGACTTTTTGAAAGCTTCTCAGGCAATTATAGACTATGATCGCTCGAAGATTATGCTAGACGAGATAAGATACTGTGGAGAGGAAGATTCGCATCCGAGTGTGTGGACACTATGTGTGCTGGATGAAGTGATATTCCTGCAGTCAGCGCTAGAAAGGTAACTGTCACTTTTCATGCCATGTATCTACCCATGGATCTTGTAGTGGAATGTAAGAGAAGCATACCACTGAAGAATGACTTGGTCATCCCAGCCTCTGTAGTCTCGTTAAAGAACGGATTCGGTGAATTGTGGATAGTTAACTGTCGCCGAGAACTGCAGATCCTTCCGTAACGCATGTGCGTAGATAACGCTGAGCCGTTAATTGAAGAACTGCTGAGCGCCATAGAAACCTCCCATGCCCAGTCTGTGGGCGAGGCAAGATCTTCTAGCTCGACTATTACCAGATCTCACTAACGAACAACAGAAGAAGCTACTTGCCATTCATCAAGGGTTCTCCGAATGCTTCAATCCACAGGTAAAGAGCAAATTAGACAAATCGACGGTGAAGTACCGGATTAGCGCTGGAGACATCAACCAATAAGCCAGAAAGCATACCGTGTGTCACCATCGGAGTGTCGAATAATTCGCGACGAGGCAGAAGAAATGATGAAGAATGACATCATCCAGCTTTCGCAGAGCCCATGGTCGGCACCAGTGGTCCTAGTCTGGAAGAAGGGTGGTAGCTGGCTCTTTTGTATTGATTACAGGAAGCTTAATAAGATAACTAAAACTGACGTTTACCCTCTTCCACGAACTGACGTACACTAGATTGTCTGAATGGGGGCTAAGTTTTTCTCAATCATAGACATGTACTCGGGATACTGGCAAATCGAAGCAGATGAGGCTGATAGTGAGAAAACTGCAATCATCACCCCTGAGGCCCTGTATAAGTTTAAGGTAATGCCGTTTGGTTTGTGTAATGCAGAAGCTACTTTTGAACGGATGATGGATAATCTTCTACGTCACCTGAAGTGGACGATGTGTCTTTGTAATTTAGATAACGTTATAGCGTTCTCAGAGACATTTGATGAACATATAAAAAGACTGGGGGCCGTTCTAAAATGTCTCCAGCTAGGCGGACTGAAACGTAATCCAAGAAAGTGGAGCAAAAGAAATCAAAATACTTTGACACCTTGTGTCAAACGAAGGTGTGCGGCCAGACCCAGAAAAAGTTAGATCTATAACGGAATTCCCTATTCCTAAAAGTATTAGAGATGTGAGAATCTTCCTCGGATTATGTTCTTGTTACCGCAGTTTTATCAAAGTCTTTTGTATCAAAGCGAGGGCACTCCAAGAGTTGTTAAAATCCGATGCTAAATTTATCTGGGATGGCGCTCAACAAGATTCTTTCGATGTGCTGCTAAAAGCTCAGACGACTGACCACGTACCTGTTCTGTATGATGAAAGGGCACCCACAGAACTACACACAGATGCCAGTGGGTATGGGATCGGTGCTGTTCTGAATGCAAATTTCAGAGGGAAAAGAGAAGGTTATAGCCTATGCTTCTAGGACACTTATAAAAGCCGAAAGAAACTGCTCAACTACAGATAGAGAATGTCTTGCTGTGATCCGGGCCAAGCGCAAATTTCAACAGTGTCACTACGGAAGGCCATTGACAGCTGTTACAGACCATCATTCACTTTGTAGGTTGACAGGTCTTAAGGATCCAACAGGACAACTCTCCAGGTAGGCACTAGTAGTCTTAAAGAGTATGGCATTATAATAGTTTACAAAAGTGGAATAAAACACCAAGATGCCGACTGTCTCTCGAGAAACCCTGTGCAGGACCATCAAGACTTTGATGAAGATAGTGACTGTCTCGTTGCTCTCCAGGATCTCTCTGCTGAGCAGAAGAAGGACGCCAAGATAAGTCAAATTATGCTTGCCTTAGATCGGTCAGAGGATGTGAAACGACAATTTAAGGTAGTTAATGGATCAATTTGCAAGAAAAAAATAGTTCAGATGACTCTAAGCACTATGGGACTTAATATCTGAGGTTATCAGTCCCCTTGACTTAGAACTACTTAAACCTAAGTACCCGAAGGACATACACACACACCCATGCCCGAGGTAGGATTCGAACCTGCGACCGTGACAGCAACGCGGTTCCAGACTGAAGCGCCTAGAACCGCTCGGTCAACGCGGCCATCTTGTAAGAAAAACTTCGATCCGTTTGGAAAGAGGTGACTACCAGTGATTCCTAAACACATGCTCTTAGATGTTCTACAGAAATTCCATGACACACCTGAGGCCGGACTTTTAGGATTTATTAAGGCCTACGATAGGATCCGCAAGAGATTTTTCTGCTTACGTTCATTTAGGAGTGTCCGTCACTATGTGTCGCACTGTAGAGAGTGCCAGAGGAGAATGGCAGTTCCACAGAAACCACCTGGCAGTCTCATACCAATTCCACCAGCCGAAACGCCTTTCCAACGTGTTGGGATTGATCTCTTCGGACATTTCCAACGTCTGCTAGTGGCAGTAGATGGATAATTGTTTGCGCTACTTATCTGACACGCTATGCCATTATAAAAGTCGTGTAAACAGCCGAAGCATTCGAGGTAGCCAAATTCATCGTGGAAGACATTGTATTAAAACACTGTGCCCCAAGGTCGTTAATTACGGACCGAGGGAAAGTTTTTCAGTCGAATCTTGTGACAGAGAAAAACCATCGGTGCAACATTACTAATCATATGATGACTGTCTATCATCCGCAAATTAACGGGCTTACTGAACTTCTTAATAAGACCTTAGACGACATGCTATCAATGTTCGTCAATGTTGAGCAGAGCAACTGGGATGAGGTGCTACCTTTCTTGACGTTTGCCTACAACACCGCCAAACAAGACACCACAGGATTTACGCCATTTTTCCTGCTGCAAGGGCGTGAGGTGACTTCGAGGAGGGACACTGTGTTTCCGTTAGATCCTGATGACGTGGACGACGACTACATCGGCCCGGTGTTAACCAGAGCTGAGGAAACTCGACAGTTGGCTCGACTCCGCATGCTGCAGGCTCAAGAAAACGATCGCCGAATGTATGACGCGAGCCACCTCCCTGTTGTCTACCAGCTTAGTGACCTCGTCTGGATCTTCACTCATGTTCGGAAGGTTGGTCTCCCTGAGAAGCTCCCCGGTGCTACTTTGGACCTTGTAAGGTTGTAAAACAGTTGTCTGATGTTACTACCCCGACGCTAGACGCCGAAAGATCAGAGATACGGCCCATGTCCTATGAATGAAGCCCTACAAGGATCCCGACACCCATAATTAATTCGAAGCTCCAGCGACAGGTAACAAGCAGAAAGGTGATGAAGAGCGTAACGGCAAAAAAGTTCTAAGAATATAACCGCCAGGGCGCGCATCATTCATCGTCAGTCGGAGTATGCAGGACCGATGACTCGTTCTCGGACTAGGACGACGTAACACCGTGACACTATTCTCTTAAGGAGGGAGCAATGTCTCAAAAGAAGCTGAGTAGCACCCTGAAGTACTGGTAATGGTACTAAACTGTTGAATCTATCGTGAGTTCAAAACTCACCTGCGCTGCACGATTTTAATTTTTATATTCTGTTCCAGTACATTCTAGAAGTATCCACAAATGTCAAGCATCATTGTACTGAAATGTTCTGTAGCTGTATATACACTGTATGTGTTCTGGCCAGAGGCAATTCGCTCCGCGCTCTTGTATGTGCAAGTGCTGAATAAACCTTCGTTAAGTGAAGTTAGTATTCGTCATTCATCTATTTATAACTTCTTTTACTTGACAATATGTTCACCAAATCTAGTTCCTAAACTTTGTCAGAAAGCACACTGTATCTAATACAGTCTATTTTGCTTAAATGTGCCTTGTTTGCTTATTGTCTATGGTAGAATTGGCCCTAACTTACTTTTACTTGAAAACGTTTCTCCAGGGTACTTTTTATCCGTGTGTCATGACGTGAATAAATGTTGTGCTCTGGTATGCTGTGCTCTTTTATATTTTAAATTGTTCTTGATCAGCTTTCCCTCTCTCTGTATTACTGTCTTTATTATTTATAACGCTGTTGATGGATTCTATTTTGAAACCATTTGTGTCGTTGCTGTCTGCATTTGCTTGCCACTCACCTTCATTCTCCCTGCAACTATAGTTGTTGTAACCTGTTGTGACCGCGACCGTAACGGTCGCGGGGTGGCCGAGAAAGCGCAGCGGGACCAAACGGAGAGCGGCCCGCGAACAAGCAAACGAACGGTAAGGACGGACACGAAACAATGACGTACGATGAAGAGAGATCTTACGACGACAACACGCAACAAGCAACGGCAACCAAACGAATCCAAGACGTCCACTAGTAATGAAAAACAAAGAACGATAAACACTCTGTTGTCGAGGCGATGTGTCAAGACTCACGCAACGATTAGACTCGCTGGCTGAGCGAGGGGCAGGTGCTTAAATACTCTATCGGGGGCGCCGCTATTGGCTGTTGGAACCACGTGTTCCACTGTGGCACCCTCACACTAAATGCAGGCCAGGACGCGCGCGCCGCCACAGCTTACGGCGCGATGGTACAGAGACGTCCATGACGTCTGGCGGGGATTCAAATTCCGCGGCGCTCGGTACCCGATCAGTGACGTCTTTCCTTCCAGTTTCTTCGCTGGTCTGTCATCTTGGTCTCATCTCTGCCCTCAGAGTTTTCATTTTGCATACATCTATTACTCATTAGCAAAAATCCGGCCGCGGTGGCCGTGCGGTTCTAGCGCTGCAGTCCGCAACCGCGGGGCTGCTACGGTCGCAGGTTCGAATCCTGCCTCGGGCATGGATGTGTGTGATGTCCTTAGGTTAGTTAGGTTTAAGTAGTTGTAAGTTCTAGGGGACTGATGACCTAAGATGTTAAGTCTCATAGTGCTCAGAGCCATTTGAACCATTTCATTAGCAAAAGGCCGGCCGCTGTGGCCGAGAGGTTCTAGGCACTTCAGTCCGGAACCTCCCTGCTGCTACGGTCGCAGGTTCGAATCCTGCCTCGTGCACTGATGTGTGTGATGTCCTTAGGTTAGTTAGGTTTAAGTAGTTCTAAGTCTACGGGACTGATGACTTCAGATGTTAAGACCCATAGTGCTTTGAGCCATTTTTTGCATTAGCAAAACGCTCAGTTTTAATGGTTCCCGCGTTACCAGTCTATGCCTCATTGCCACGGTTAAGTAATCGTAATACATACTCATTGCATGCTTTTCCTTTCAGATGGGTTAAATTTTAGTTTTGCTAAGTATGTTCAGTTACCAAAAGAGCTCCAGGTCGGTTTTACTAATTAGTGACCATCCAGTTGCTGTGATCAGCTATCCTGAATACAACTCGTCACTTCGTTACACGACTTCGGAGCTAATCTTTTTATTTGCTTTTTGATCTGCTGTTTTGGCTGTACATTATTTTTATCTTGTTTCAACTGATAACCATGCCTGTTTTAAGTTCTTTGTGTTAAACTCTTCAGTCAGTTGTTGAAGGTTGTGTGCACTAGAGGCATGTACTTATTTTTCGTTTTCTCAATTCAGATGTCTGAAATCCTCCTCCTGTTCTGGTATAGTTACAAAAAAATGTGATACTCCGCGTAATTCCTTAATTATATTATCAGACAACTAAACACCGCAGATAAAAGCGTACACGTGTATTTTTATGGAGAAACCCCTGAAAGTTCTTTATGGATATTCACGTACAAGGACTCTCTCAAGATCTCCCATTCATATTTTAGAGCGTTCTGTGTATCACATTCATTAACGACACACCACAAAAAACCATTGCGAACATGGGAATACAGGAAAGATGCTAAGAGAAATAATGTATCTTGTTCGTTAGATAATTGGGTTACTACATCGCTAGCTTTTTCTCCCTTACTACACTATGTTATCAAAAGTTTTAGGACACCCCCAAAAACATACATTTTTCACATTAGGTGCATTTTGCTGCCACCTACAGCCAGGTACTCCATATCAGTGACCTCAGTAGTAATTAGAAATCGTGACAGAGCAGAATGGAGCGCTCCGCGGAACACCCAAATATCCATAGGTCTACTGTTTCCGATGTGATAGTGAAGTGGAAACGTGAAGGGACACGAGCAGTACAAAAGTTACAGGCCGACCTCGTCTGTTGATCTACAGAGACCGCCCACAGTTGAAGAGGGTGGTAACGTGTAATAGGCAGACTACTATCCATACCATCACACAGGAATTCCCAACTGCATCAGGATCCACCGCACGTACCATAACAAGTACTACGTCAGTTAGGCGGGAGGTGAGAAAACTTGGGTTTCATGGTCGAGCTGCTGCTCATAAATCACACATCACGCCACAAACTGCCAAATGACGCCTCGCTTGGTATAAGGAGCGTAAACATTGGACGATTTGAACAGTGGAATAAACGTTGTGTGGAGTGACGGATCACGCTACACAGTTCAATGGCAGGGTGTGGGAATGGCGAATGCAAGGTGTACGTCGCCTGCCAGCGTGTGTAGGGCCTACAGTAAAATCCGAAGGCCGTAGTGTTATGGTGTGGTCGTGTATTTCATTTAAGGAGGTTGCACCAATTGTTGTTTTGCAGGGCACTATCATTAGTCATAGGCCTACATTAATGTTTTAAGCACCTCCTTTCTTCCTACTGCTTAAGAGCAATTCGGGGATGGCAACTGCATCTTTCAACACCAATTTATAATGCACGGCCTGTGGCGGAGTGGTTACACGACAATAACATCCCTGTAACGGACTGGCCTGCTCATAGTCCTGACCTTTGGAAAGTTCTGGAACGCCCACTTCGTGCCAGGCCTCACGGACCGACATCGATACCTCTCCTCAGTGCAGCATCCGTGAAGAGTGAGCTGCCGTTCCCCAAGAAACCTTCCAGCATCTGATGGAACATATGCTTGCGAGAGTGGAAGCTGTCATCAAGCCTAAGGGTGGGCCACCACCACATTGAATTCCAGCATTACCGATGGAGTTCGCCACGAAATTGTAAGTCATTTCCAGCCGGGTGTCCGGATAAGTTTGATCATATAGTGTATGTGCATATCGCTATCCCATGATCATCTTTTTCTCCCTTAGTGTAGATCACGTTTTTGTCTGTCTATCTGTTCAGCATAAATTTTGCAATTGGTTTTAAATTAACAAAACGAGTATAAGAAACATTGGAAATGAAAACTGCTATTGCTGTTCTGGAATCTGAACTCTTGTCCATGTAGGCACAGTTTCTGTAGAAATGAACACAATTTCTGTAGCACTGGACAGCATCCCCCTGTATCTGCTAGATGAACTTGACACAAATAATTGATATTAATTTGATTACTTACTGTTTTTCAACAACTACGTTCCCCCATTATTACTCGTATTGAAACCGATCATCTCAGTGGCACTGGAGGAGCAATTTATTACAGAATGTTCATGCGTTGTAAGACCTGCTTCCACACGCTAAGACTACGAAACGAACAACTTTTACTGAGGTTTTGTCCTTTAAAAAGGATTCCACTTTCATGTGACCCGATACTTGTAATTATTTGCTACGCTGAAACGCACCGTACCACGAGAGTGTCTTCTGATGTGCTTCTTACGTAATACGCATCGTCAATTACACATGGCAGACGTAGAAGCTGCGTGACCCGAGAATTACGCAGAGTTAGAGAAAGTCACTAAGCTGAACTCTGCTGAGATATCGGAAAAGCGTTAGTCCGCCCTGCGAGAAACTTATTACGCCTGAAATGAAATGAGAAAAGGTACCATTAGAGCAGAATTTAGAAGTTGGAAAGGGACTCGCTCTAGAGCTAATGGTGTTTGCGTCACGTCTTTCTTCAGCAGGAAGCGAAATTCAGTTAAAAGTAGGAGACACCTCAATCACACAAACTTCGCGAATTTCTTTAGTACGAAAGGAAACGTTCGCTGGAGAAAGAACATCGCTTCCAAAATGTGACGAAGCAGCCGTCGACTTGTGATTTCCGCCAAGTAGCTTTGAAAGACAATAACTCGGAAAAAGCTGCTTTTGAAAGACAATGCCTCTGAACGGAAAGACGATATCGCACAACTTAAGTTTGGCGATCACGTTTTATTTCTTAACTTCGCGGCACCTCGGAGTTACTTGCATTTATGGCTACAATCAACTTTAGCAATTTACCATTTTGCTAACTGGAGCAAATAAAATTATAAGTAGAAACTATGTCAGACTGAAAGTGTACATCTGTTTTTCTTTCTGCCTCCAACGCAGTAAAAACTATTATCAAAATGAAAAATTGAAATGATTTTACCAGCAGTGATAGATAAAGTAGGACAAAAATTCCCATTATTGTCTACGCATTCTTTTGTCGCCCTCTTTTCAAACGCGGAGACGGTGCCACTGAAGTTATAGACTATGTCACTCGTCATTCGAAGCAACTAGACGCTTAATGTTAACTGCTCCGCCATTACCAGATATCTGCCATTACAATGAGGCATACTTAACATCACTACGACGCGGGATAAATGGTTCAAATGGCTCTAAGCACTATGGGACTATACATCTGAGGTCATCAGTCCCCTAGACTTAGAACTACTTAAACCTAACTAACCAAATGACATCAGACACATCCAACCCCGAGGCAGGATTCGAACCTGCGACCGTAGCAGCAGCGCGGTTCCGGACTGAAGCGCCTAGAACCGCTCGGCCACAACGGCCGGCGACGCGGGATAGTTAACGTCACTAGACAAGAAGGAATAGTAGTAAGTGTATTATTTCAAGGGCATACCTTGAAAAATGTTGTGTACCAAGAGCAAATCAGCAATAATATAATTTAAAAAGACAATCCTGTGTCTTGCGTGTGTTATTACAACGAAAAAATGTTTTGTTACCACAGCCATATCCAGACAGGACCAACCAAATATTTAACTATTACTGCATTCCTAATCCTAAGTCAGAGACTGTGCGATACAGATCTAATTTATTTGTATGGGGCAAGTAACGTAAAGAAAGTAGTAAAAAATATAAGAAAAATGTAGATAAAGACGAGTACCCACATATTGATCCCGACCGGTTACTGACATATTTCTTTTGGAGGAGCCACTTTGACGTGCGGAGCTCCAGTTTAACCACTAGCTCTCCACGTTCGGATAATGTTATTACCTTTTGTCTAAGTGCTCTCACTGAACAGTTACCAACACAAACGGCTCGACTTTGAAGGATCGAATATAACGTTTCCTCGATGAATTTCTTACAGCCGAAGCACTGGCAGTTAATGTTGAAACATTGTTATAGGTAACAGCCCTAAACTTGTTGAAGGTACCTTCCGCATTCGCCTAGTTTGTTCTCGGGAAACCTAACTAAACTGATCACACAGCGAGTCGAAAATAACTCAACCACTTCTTGCTTGATTGTGAGGAAGAACATTGGCCAAATACCTGAAGACCCTTGTCCATTATAATTAACAATAGAAATACAAACAGAGGTAAAAGGACAAATTCACAGGAGCTTATTTTAATTGTTTGTATTTCGACATAATGCTTAACGCAAGCAGCACTTTCCAGAATGAATTTTTCACCCTAACAGAAAGTTTTTAAAAAAAGAGCACATTCCGTTGCAGAATGAACGATGTGATTTGGAAACAGTTACCTAAGATGTTATTTCTTCACGATATCCTTTCTTCTAGGAGAGCTAGTCCCCAAGCATTGCTGGAGTACCTTTGTGAAGTTTCTGGAAATATGAAAAAGGTGGTGGCAAAATAAAACTGTAAATGTGGGTCGGGAGTCGTATCTTAATAGCTCAATGGCTAAGTGCATTTCTCCGAAAGTTCAAAATTGTTCAAATGGCTCTGATCACTATGGGACTTAACATCTGAGGTCATCAGTCCCCTAGAACTTAGAACTACTTATACCTAACTAACCTAAGGACATCACACACATCCATGCCCGAGGAGGATTCGAAGCTGCGACCGTAGCAGTCGCGCAGTTCCGGACTGAAGCGCCTAGAAGCGCTCGGCCACCGCGGCCGGCTGTTCCGAAAGTCTAAGTCCTTATTCTGCACACAGTTGTGGTGTGATAGGAAGTTTCTTTAACCGATTTAAATGTAAACAATAACTTAGTAACAGAACGGCGTCATTCTTGGATAAATATTTTTCAAACTTTTTGCTAAACTCAAGCTTCCGAGAGATCCTCTAGCGTCATATTCAGGAGCTATCTCTCAGTAATAGGCCGTCTCTCTAGGTGTTTTTAAACCTAGTGCTCGTCTGGAGCAGGTGACAGAGGATTTAGGATCACTTTGCAAAGATTTCACTAAGGAAGACACCGTGGTTATAGTGGGTGGGGCAGGTAACAGTATTGACAGAGATCCTGGGTACAGTATAGAGTGTGACCTGGCGAAGATTGCATCAGCATCGAAGCATACCAGTGTTGAGTTTGTATCTGTTCTTGGGCGCCATGACCGACCTCATTTGAACTCTTCTGTCAAGAGAGTTAATTTGGAGCTGGAACGGCTGCTCATGTCGGGTGCGGGGTCACACATTGGTGTGGTTCATGTTGATTTTATCAGTAGGTGGGATTATACTAGGCATGGCCTTCACCTCAACAGGAAGGGGAAGGGTAAATTGGCTGGGGAAATAGCAGGAAAGTTAAAGGGGGGAGGCACTGTCATGAGTGGTAAAATACCAGTGGTTATAGGATTCAGAAAAGACCCTTTTTTAGGGTAGGGAAGACAGAAAGAAAGCAAATTTTAAGAGAGGTTAGAACTGAGACAAACCTTCAGATTGAGAAAGAAATCAAAAAACATAATTCCAGCTTATTATATCAACATAAACAGCCATTGGTTAAGAATTTTCAACTGTCAGCAGATATTTTAACTCCACCCAATTTTAACTCAGTCAATGTGAAATGTCAGCTATCTTTATTGCATCAAAATATTCGATGACTGAGAAATAAAATTAATGAATTAACTATCTGCATAGATGAATTAGAGTCTTCAAACCCAGCTGACATAATCTGCCTCTCGGAACATCATGTGACCACTGGTATAGAACTTTTAAGTGTTACAGGGTTTTGGTTAGCATCTCACTTTTGTAGATCAGAAATGGAGAAAGGAGGAGTTGCCACATTCATCAGGAACTGTCATAAATTTAAGAACATAGACATTCATAAATTTTGCCTAGAACAGCATATGGAAGCATGTGCAACAGAATTAGATTTTCACAAAGAATCTTTCATAATATTAAGTGTATATCGAGCACCTGCAGGTAACTTTAATCTGTTTGTAAACCACCTCGAAGCTGTACTGGCCCATTTAACAACCAAAAACAAAGAAATAGTGGTTGCTGGTGATTTCAATGTAGATTTCCTTAAAGACTCTCCCAATAAGAACTTATTTGAGTTAGTAACACTATCATTCAACTTAATTCCCACAGTAAAGTTCCCCACTAGGATAGCCACTTGCTCACAAACAGCCATTGATAATATCTTTATAGAAAAGTCCAATGATCTAAATTATATTACAAAACCAATAGTCAATGGCCTCTCAGACCATGACATGCAGTTCCTTCTGTTAAATGTTAATACTGTACAGGATATAAAATCTGTTAAATCTGAGCTCAAGAGGGTAATCAGTAAGCCAAAAATTGATTATTTTAGGACACTCCTCAGAGACATTCACTGGACTGATGTTTACAGTGCTCATGGCATGAATGAAAAATATAACATTTTTGCTAATAAAGTGCTTACGTTATTTGAACACTGCTTTCCCCCAAAACTTACCAAGGTTAGAGCAAAGTCTACAAAGAAGCCATGGATTACTCGAGGAATAGGGGTATCTTGTAAAACAAAAAGAAAACTGTATCTGTCAATCCGAAACATTTCCAATGTTGATGCTATAGCACACTGCAAAATATTAAAGACTGTAATACGGATGTCAAAGCAAATATATTACAAGGAAAAGATAGTCATATCAGATAACAAAATAAAGACAATATGGGATATAGTGAAGGAGGAGACCGGTAGAACCAGACATGAAGAGGAACAAATAGCATTAAGAGTAAATGATACATTGGTGACAGATGTGTATAGTGTTGCCGAACTTATTAACAAACATTTTATAACTGTTACTGAAAAGATGGGGTTGTCAGGTTCGGTAGATGCTGCTATGGATTACCTTAGACCAGACATTTCAAGTAACTTCCATAATATGAATATGATCCTCACTACCCCAACAGAAATAATGTCCATCATAAAATCTTTAAAATCAAAAACATCTAGTGGGTATGATGAAATATCAACAAAGTTAATTAAAGAATGTGATTCTGAGCTAAGTAACATATTAAGCTATCTGTGTAACCAGTCGTTTATCAGTGGAATATTTCCTGAATGGCTGAAATATGCTGAAGTTAAGCCACTGTTTAAGAAGGGAGATAAAGAAATAGCATCAAATTTCCGTCCAGTTTCACTGTTGCCAGCATTCTCAAAAATTTTCGAAAAAGTAATGTACAGTCGTCTTTATAACCATCTTATCTCAAATAACATACTGTCAAAGTCACAGTTTCGATTTCTAAAAGGTTCTGATATTGAGAAGGCTATCTTCACTTACAGTGAAAAAGTGCTTAATTCATTAGACAAAAAATTGCAGGCAACTGGTATATTTTGTGATCTGTCAAAGGCATTTGACTGTGTAAATCACAATATCCTTTTAAGTAAACTAGAATACTATAGTGTAACAGGAAATGCTGCAAAATGGTTCAAATCTTATATCTCTGGCAGGAAACAAAGGGTGTTATTAGGAAAGAGACATCTATCAAGCTATCAGGCATCATCCAACTGGGAACTAATTACATGTGGGGTCCCACAAGGTTCCATTTTGGGGCCCTTACTTTTCCATGTGTATATCAATGACCTTTCATCAGTAACATTACCAGAAGCCAAGTTTGTTTTGTTTGCCGATGATACAAACATTGCAATAAATAGCAAATCAAGTGTAGCCTTAGAAAGATCAGCCAATAAAATATTTATGGACATTAATCACTGGTTCCTAGCCAATTCTTTGTCACTAAACTTTGAAAAAACACACTACATGCAGTTCAGAACTTGTAAGGGGTGTCCCAAGAGTATATGTCTAACATACGATGACAAGAAGATAGAAGAAGTGGACAGTGTTAAATTCTTGGGATTACAGCTTGATAATAAATTCAACTGGGAGGAGCACACCACAGAACTGCTGAAGCGTCTTAACAAATCTCTGTTTGCAATGCGAATTTTGTCAGACATAGGGGATATAAAAATGAAAAAGCTGACATACTATGCTTACTTTCATTCCATAATGTCATATGGGATTATTTTTTGGGGTAATTCATCAAGCCAAGCTAAAGTTTTCCGGGCACAAAAACGTGCAGTAAGAATCATATGTGGTGTGAACTCAAGAACATCCTGCAGAGGCCTGTTTAGGGAACTAGGGATACTAACTACAGCTTCCCAATATATTTATTCCTTAATGAAATTTGTCATTAAAAATATATCACTTTTTCAAACCAACAGCTCAGTTCATGGAATCAATACGAGAAATAAGAATAATCTTCACAAGGATTTAAAGTCACTTAGTCTTGTACAAAAAGGTGTGCATTATTCAGGAACACACATTTTCAATAACTTGCCAGCAGCCATAAAAAGCTTAACAACCAATGAAATTCAGTTTAAGAGAAGCCTAAAGGATTTATTGGTGGCCAACTCCTTCTACCCACTCGTTGACCACGATGGCACCGAAACAGAGGACGACCGAAGAAAGGCAGAAATACTGAATTCAGTGTTCCGAAACTGTTTCACTGCGGAAAATCGTAACACGGTCCCTGACTTCAGCCGTCGCACGGACGCCAAAATGGAAAATATTGAAATAAACGATATCGGAATTGAAAAACAACTGCTATCACTTAGTAGCGGAAAAGCATCCGGACCAGACGAGATACCCTTAAGATTCTACAGTGATTATGCTAAAGAACTTGCCCCCTTTCTATCAGCAATTTATCGTAGATCGCTGGAAGAACGTAAAGTACCTAGCGACTGGAAGAAAGCGCAGGTCGTTCCCATTTTCAAGAAGGGTCATAAATCAGATGCGAATAATTATAGGCCTATTTCGCTTACGTCAATCTGTTGTAGAATAATGGAACATGTTTTCTGTTCTCGTATTATGACGTTCTTAGATAATACAAATCTCCTTCATCATAACCAACATGGATTCCGCAAACAGAGATCATGTGAAACTCAGCTCGCCCTATTTGCCCAAGAAATTCACAGTGCCGTAGACACTAGCGAGCAGATTGATGCCGTATTCCTGGACTTCAGGAAGGCATTTGATACGGTTCCGCACTTACGATTAGTGAAAAAAATACGAGCTTACGGAATATCGGACCAGGTTTGTGATTGGATTCAGGATTTCCTAGAAGAAAGAACACAACATGTCATTCTTAACGGTTTAAAATCTGCAGATGTAGAGGTAATTTCGGGAGTACCGCAAGGAAGCGTGATAGGACCTTTATTGTTTACAATATACATAAATGACTTAGTTGACAACATCGGTAGCTCCGTGAGGCTATTTGCAGATGACACGGTTGTCTACAAGAAAGTAGCAACATCAGAAGACTCGTACGTACTCCAGGAAGACCTGCAGAGGATTAATGCATGGTGCGACAGCTGGCAGCTTTCCCTAAACGTAGATAAATGTAATATAATGCGCATACATAGGGGCAGAAATCCATTCCAGTACGATTATGCCATAGGTGGTAAATCATTGGAAGCGGTAACGACCGTAAAATACTTAGGAGTTACTATCCGGAGCGATCTGAAGTGGAATGATCACATAAAACAAATAGTGGGAAAAGCAGGCGCCAGGTTGAGATTCATAGGAAGAATTCTAAGAAAATGTGACTCATCGACGAAAGAAGTAGCTTACAAAACGCTTGTTCGTCCGATTCTTGAGTATTGCTCATCAGTATGGGACCCTTACCAGGTTGGATTAATAGAAGAGATAGACATGATCCAGCGAAAAGCAGCGCGATTCGTCATGGGGACATTTAGTCAGCGCGAGAGCGTTACGGAGATGCTGAACAAGCTCCAGTGGCGGACACTTCAAGAAAGGCGTTACGCAATACGGAGAGGTTTATTATCGAAATTACGAGAGAGCACGTTCCGGGAAGAGATGGGCAACATATTACTACCGCCCACATATATCTCGCGTAATGATCACAACGAAAAGATCCGAGAAATTAGAGCAAATACGGAGACTTACAAGCAGTCGTTCTTCCCACGCACAATTCGTGAATGGAACAGGGAAGGGGGGATCAGATAGTGGTACAATAAGTACCCTCCGCCACACACCGTAAGGTGGCTCGCGGAGTATAGATGTAGATGTACTCCATTGATGAATTTCTTAGTAAAACCAACTGATTTGTATATAAGTACAACATAACTTCTGCACAATTTCAGTGCAGTAATGTGTTCACTGAAAATGTGTGTGTGTTTGTGTGTGTGTGTGTGTGTGTGTGTGTGTGTGTGGGTGGGTGGGTGGGTGGTTGTGTGTAAGTATAATCTAACTTCTGCACCATTTCAGTGCAGTAATGTGTTCATTGTAAATAAGTATTACAGTAGTTGTATTACATGTTTATTACCTTATAAATAAATAAAAAACTTTTTTATTTTAAATTCAGTGCATTAGTATTTGTAAAATGACTCTTAGTGTTCATTAAAAATTACGATCATTCCACTTGGGACCTGTGGAATGGTACATTAGCTTATTTGTTTTAGTTGTAAATATTTGTCATGTATTGTCGTTTTTCTGACATGTTCCACATCCTGGAGGACCTCCTCACTACGGATCAATTGGAATGAAAGTAAATCTAATCTAATCTAAAACCACCATATTAAGTTGGCCTAATTGTATCATGGAGACGTCACGAAGCCACGGAACATCCACGTGCTTCCAGAGATTATGTCGATTTCTTTGATGGAGGAAGATGGTAGTCATTCGATTCCTTTACATGATCGATAACTCAGCTTATGTTTCCCTCTTTTAGCTTCGAGAGCCAGTTTCCTTGCACCATTGCTCTCCCAGCTTAAGTTGTTGTTGTCCTCAACCGCTTCTTTAATGGCAGACTCTCACTTGGCAGATGTATAAGATAAGATTTTCGTTTCTTGACACATAATCGTGTGTCTATGAGATTTTGCCACAATCTTTATATTTACATGCCTTCGTTGCTCTTTGCATTCTCAACTCGTACTACAGACTGAGAGGGTACGCAGAAATAAGCATTACACCGTGTAATGTAGCGGTTCCCAGCCTTTCTGAGACCATTACCCTCAGCGAAATCAGATATTACCTGGAACCCTCCCTCCCACCCCCCCCCCCACCCCCCCATCATCAAAATCAGCGCCTAACTGAAGAAAATAAAAACGTGATTGAGGCAACTGGTAGTGTTTATTTCTAACAACCTCTTGTTGTAGACCTATCAAGCAATTGTCAGTGAATCGTGACTGCTACGGACGACTCCTTCTCAGAAATGAAAGCTAACTATCTTCATTGTGGATAGACGCTTGTTACAAGACGTACTCACTCTGCACCACTTCTCTCCCTGGAGACACCTTCAATCAGCTAAATAAAAAAATGTGTGCACTATATTTACTATTAGTACGTCAGTTGAGTGATGGACTCGTTGTTCCTGAAATGTCAGAAATTGGAAGATTCACTCTGTCACTGCCACAAACAACAAAAACAATAATAACAGTTATTATTATTATTATTATTATAGTAATAATAATACATTGTAAACCCTACAGTAATGCAGTAGCCATGACATAGTTACTGTTGTTCTGTCGATTAGTTGATTTATTGTTGCGAAATGAGTAATGAAACAATTTATGGCCTATTATGAAAGCACCTACAACTCGAAGAAGGCATTCTGAAAATATAACAAAGCATGTATGATACACACGTCTCAACTGTATGTCACAATGGCAGGGAACAAAGGATGTGTGTATTGGGTGGACCATGTGACGAAGACAATCATACATTCGGTTCACAAGCTGTAACCTTTATTACATTATCTCAGGTGTTAACATCAGTATCTGAAGAAAAAAAAGATTAATGAAACATATAAATATTTATCGAAAGGTGAAGGAAATAACAGCTGATTTGTGCCACGATTTATCTTGTGTCGCACCACGTGGTACCACGTAATTTCCCCTGTTTGCAGGGACAAATCCAGAGAAAATATTGCCACAGATTTGGAGCTCAGTATGTTAAAGCCTTTACACTATCAGAATCGACAGCGATATTATTCTATGTAGTTCAAATACACTAGTGGGCGAAACTTAAAAACGAGAATAACTTTCCCTTGATGTAAACTCAGCTCGATAAAACTTGGACCGTGCATATAAAGTACTGCTACGGTATTGTAGAGAAGGTAACTGAAAGAAAAACGCAATGAACGAACAGAAGTAACAATATTATTAAAGAAACTATAATTACTCTGACGTCACGACGACTCTGGCGGTCCCCTCAACATTGCAGACAGCGAGAAATGGTTCTTAATAGGCTGTGTGCTCAGTAAGGACGGAAATGAGTGCCTCTACAACAAACACGCATGCTGACCACAAGGTTGGTAAGGAATTCCGGTGATACGGCACTCCTTTCCGTCATCAGCTCAGATGACAGCTACCGGATGGTGGTAGCAATACATCCCCCCAACGCGTGTTACACGGATAATCCTGTTTGAAAACTTCAAATTCTTTTTTCTTTTTGTTTATAAGGTTTCCTGGGTTGTCTACTTTGTTGTAATGCTCGTCCCAAGTTCTCCAGGACCTCCGTTATCGACTTAAAGGCGATTTTTGAAAAGTGTATCCGAAAACTGTTCACAGCGGGGGAGGAAACCAGTCGTCATCGCGGATAATGTGCCATGGGTGTAATTTCAACAGCGGTCCAATTAGCATTATGGAAGTGCTTGAGAGCGGATCGGTCTATTACAGTTTCTGCTCAAAAGCGGACGAAAAGCGTATCTAGCGGCCAGAGCAGCGGACGACGAAAGCTGCCAAAGAGGCACGCAGGTCCACCATGTTCACAAAGAAGATGAAAGAGAACCTCCTTCTGGATCTGGAAGGACTGCTGTATGCTCCACCGGATCGCTGACTAGAATGACGCTCAAATTAAAAAAAAAAAGTGTAGCCCAAAATTTGAAATGCGTTTCTCTCGAAACGGTGTTTTACAAACCGACAACCAACATAACTTTAGAACGCTACACACGATTTTGATCGGATTTTTATGCCGGCGATTTAAATTTAGCTATTTTGCGATATCTCCAAAACTATTTCCGTGAACACTTTACCTCATTTTTTTTGGGGGGGGGAGGGCACAAATATTTTCTTCATCGAGTCATCATTTTGTTGGGCCATCATATTTTTCAGTTGTCCTCTGTTCACTGATAGATAATATACTGAAAATGAATTACAGGAAATTATTTTGTTACGTGTCCAATAGGAGGGCTTCGGGAATTTCCACCTATGTCCAATGTTACGGCAACAAGGGACCGTTCCATCTGTTGCAGCGGTTACAAAGATCGTCCGTTGTGGACACAAATTGGTTTATTGATGAGAAAAGTGTAGGGAGGAAAACCGCACCATCATATTTAGTATTGCCTTTTATTCTAGTTGAAAAATATCTTGAAAGGTACCTATTTTTCTGCATTCAAGGAGGACTACCCCGTCGAAAGTTGGGGGAACGGAGAGATCAGTCCATTCGCCGCATGTCGTTACGAGAGCTCCCGCGTATGTGTGGTTTTCGATGCGGTCGCGAATTTTCATGCATAAAAATGAAGTCAGAGCCGAATGCACTCATGAGAAGATGGAAATGGGGGAGGAAACAAATATTACAATACTGTCAGCCGGTGAGTGTAGTATGTTCAGAGCTTTGGAGGGCAGTACTCCCATGCAACATTATGCCACCACACAGCATAACACACGAAACACCAAATCGATCACATTGGACAAGGCTGCTCGAACCCTTTTATGGCAAGATGTGGTGGGCCAGGCGCTATGGGAAGGAATAATATTGCATCAGCGTACTGACCTCTAGATATGTGAACACGGAACACACACCGGTCAACATTATAATAAAACTTTACTTCCTCTTCGTTTACGTCTTCTCAGGGGTGAGTTCGGCTCTGAATTCATTTTTATGTATGACAGTGAGCGGCTGCAAGGAGCATCGCTGGTGGAGGACTCTGGAACGAGACGATATACGGCGACTGAACTCATCTACCCGTACCACTGACTTAAATCCCATCGAGGTCGTCTGTGATGCGTTGGGAAGACATACTGAAGCGTCACACAGCAGCACTGGCAGAGGAATGGAGAGCCCTGCCACAAAAACTCTTTACCACCTTACGACCAGCATCGGAGCACGTTGCAGAGTATGCACTGCCGTCTGTGGTGATATCATCGTTGAGAAGCATGACCTGTCGTCTGCAATGTCCAGGGGCCCGTCATGATTCGCGGTGTCTTCAGTGTAGTTATTGTCGTTCAATAGGAGTGTCGAATTTACCTTTTCAGATTCTCCAGTTTCCCTTCCACGTGTAGAGTTGCGACATTTCATGCTCCGCCTCATAGAATGTTATCCTTTCGTTGGTTATTCAATCATTTTCTCATGTTGACCGCCCTTTTTCAGCCTCGTCATGGAGGATCCGAGTGGGGGACAAATCTGGAATATTTTGCCAGCGACACTTCCCACTTACAGACCACATTTTCTGTGAATGCACATTACGTATCTTAAATGCAGCGGATTCCATTGCCTTCTCCACCCTTATACCATTGATCACCGCTGATGCCTTCGCCTCTTAGGAGCAGATTCCCACCCCAAGGGCAGCAGGTTGCCCTTAGCCTCCTTCCGCTAGTCTGCCCTCTTTGATGAGGCCGTTGTCGTAAGTTTTCAGATGCCGTTTGCTGATTACTTTTAATCCAAAGTTAAGCCTTGGCAGGAATAGGAGCGGGGACCCACCAAGTTTGATTATTTGTCAAAGACGCCACCCCTAGACCGCGGTGTCAAGAATTTTGAGGAGTAGCAAGCAACAGCAGGAATACAAGAAAACAAAAGTAAGTGGACACATGATAACTGTGTGCTGTGGGACTAAAGGAAGGGGAAATGTTGGTAGGTCAAGGAAGAGATGTATGGGGGCGTTGAGAACGAACAACCCTAGCCGCAGTCTAGAAGTAGAAATGATTTTTCTCCTTCAGATTCAATTTCCGTTTCAACCTCTAAAACTTTAGAATAAAACCGTAGGTATTGGCGCTACAGCCTCCTGGATCTTTTACCAGGATTATCAAAGCCTCTTTCTTCTTCGTCCATACTGATAATCCACACACTGACACTGTCACTACCACTACGCTATAACTTCTCTCGGTGTTCCTTAATTTTTAGTCCACTGTCCAAGAATGCCCACCTGCGGTAGTCACAAGAATGTACAGTCGCAAGGAGATTGGAATGCCGACGGCCACGTGGCACTAGCGAGATGGAACACCATCGTATTCGGCGTATAGCTGTGGCGCATCGTACTGCATCTGCAGCAGCAGTTAGATCAGCAGTTGGTACCTCAGTGATACGACGAACTGTTACAAATAGATTACTTCGTGAACAGCTCCGTGCCAGCCTCCCTGCAGAGTGCAATACACTGACCGAAAACCACCACCGTTTGCGGCTTCAGTGGTGTCAAGCGAGAACTCGTTGGAGGGCAGGGTGGAGGTGTGTTGCGTTTTCTGATGAAAAGTGGTTCTATTTGCGTAGCAGCAATGGTCGTGTGTTGGTTAGGAGGAGGCCAGTTAAAGACCTACATCCAACTTCTCTACGTCCTAGATACATTGGACCTACACTAGGAGTGTGCGATTTCGTGTGACAGAGGTAGTACTCTCGTGGTTATCCACGCATCGTGACTGTCAATTTGTATGTCAGTCAGGTGATTCAACCTGTTGCGTTGTCACTCATGAGCAGGTGTTTCCAAAAGGATGAGGCTGTCCCACTTACCTCTGATGTAACCCAATATGCTCTACAGAGTGCCGACATGTTGCCTCCTCGATCACCAGATCTGTCCCCAATCGAGCGCATATGGGACGTCATCCGACGAAGACCCCAGCGTCATCCACAAACAATATTAACCGTCCCCGCATTGACCGACCAAGTGCAACAGGCATGGAACACCATCCCAGAAACTGACATCTGGCACTTATACAACACAATGCATGCTGATTTGCACGGTTGCATTCAGTATTCTCGAAGTTACACTGCTTATTAACATACCAGTGTTTCACATTTGCAATACTTATCTCGCGCTTGTAATTAACCTGTGATTTTGAGATGTTAATCACTTAAATATGTTACCTTGACAAATGTATTCCCGAAACTTCATTACTCTAAATGAATTATATTTTGGTGTTGGAACTTTTTTTCCGTCAGTGTATATACTACATGATCCATTTAGAATGATGACCCGAAATACCTCTTTGCCCAGAAGCAAAAAAAAAAAAAAAACTGTACAAAGCAAGTGTTGTTAAGGTACCACGGGGCATTAACCAGTATTATTATCTTTCCTATAACTTCGATATGACGATTTTAACAGCAATAACTCTTTTGAAAATAGCACTCTATAATGATTATTCCGTAATGCATCACTTCTCTTGAAGAACTGTTTACACTATACCATTCACGTATACTTGACTTTTTTAGAAACGTAACAAAAAATTGCCTTTCATTCTCCTGTGCAGTGCAGGTGCCCGGGGTAACACAAATTGTCCACTTGCTGGAGTATACTATAAAGAAACGGAAACACGGGCAAAAAGCGTTCCGTTTACCCATCAGCCACGTTCAGTTGAAGTTCTGTGTGAGTGCAATATACACCAACGAACATAAAGTAGAAATGCTGCTCATATCGGAGAAAGTAATTTAGCAGAACAGTAACTGCAGTAATATTTCGGTAAAGCTGGGGATAATTTCTAACACAGAAACAGAATAGGAAAACAGAAACCACAGTTACGGTACATGTAGTAAAGCGCTGCAATACTTTCGAGAGATACATTGTGTATGGTAAAGGCAGCCCTTCATTAAAAACTGCATCATCATTAATTTTCTTTTGTTGTGAACTGAATGCCTGGTGTGCTTTTTCCTTGTGTTTCGTTTGCGACTGCCAACTCTGTTAGCCAGGTGAAAATTAAGGAGAGCACATTTCTCATATTACACTTAACAAGTTTAGTTGATGGACGCAACTCCTTACTGTTAGTAAGAAGTGAATCTGAAATACTAGTCGGTAAAGCTGGGGATAATTTCTAACACAGAAACCGAATAGGAAAACAGAAACCACAAGAATAAATCTGATAAAGTAAATCCAAACTGAAAGGTCAGTATGGAGAGAAAAGGATACTTCCATATAATTTTATGTAGCCGCTGAAAGTATCTGTTATGTTACATGAGAACCAACATTTATTACGTAGAAACTGAAGCAATCGATTTGAAATAAATTGAATGGTCACAATCAATCTCGGACTTCTGAAAAGACAACCAAGTTAAACAGATATACATTACATCGGCAAAAAAGAGAGTCTCAGGACTTTAATTAAAGGAAATGAAGCTGAAAAAATTGCACCAGAAACAAACACTCCATTTTCTCTGCAAAGACTTACTGTTTCCTCTCACTTAAATAAACTACTTGAAGTGTATTTTATTCGCCAACAGCTCGTCCAGTTATTAGTTCCTGGATCTAAAAGGTAATTTTCGTAGGATAATTTTAACGCTATGTCTAAATTACAGTATTTGAGTTCGAAAGCTAAACGTCGTGTTGCACTGTACTACAGCAAGGCCGCTATCCCGAAAACCAAGCCTGCCTGCGCTAAAATGTGGAAGTTCGTCTGCGACATTCGGAACCAGGGACAACTCTTTGCGTTCTGACCACAGGACCCTCCCTTTCGCAGCAATCCATTCACGGATCTCGCGAGAAATTTTTTAAACACTTCGGATTTTTAACTAATCTGCACTGTGGCTGTAGGATATTTGAAGCACTCTCGCTCAACGACCTTCCCGTCCGCTGAGTTCTTTTTTATAGACGGGAGTAACACCACGATTGTAACCATGTTTGGCAAATTAACGACTGCAAAAGTTCCAGTACGTCACTGGAAATGCTCAGCATACTTCGCACAGTGAAACCATTCACGAGTGTTACGCTAAACTGGAACGTCTAGTTTCGCTGTCACAACGACTTTGGTAATCAACCGCTGCAGCGGAAAATTTATTCCTCGGTTGAAATCCCAATCGACTGACATTACTCTGGGAATCCGTTATGCCTTTATGGAAAAGATACGTATCAAAGTGATGCATCGTTACCAAGCACCTGTATGTGTTTTCTGGATATACTGACTTCGTAAACCTCAAATAACACAACTGACAGAGACTTGAGGGAACGTGGCTCCTGATTTATTTTACGTATTAGTGCTCATTCCTGATGGTATCAAATGAAATGTACAGTCAGTTATTAGCACCCTGGACTCACAATCGTATGGAGCACGGTTGAAACCATTCAAATTTAAATTATTACTGGCTTCGATAAATCAACTTAAGATACTGCCGAGATATTTCCTATCTAAATTCTACCATCAGTTTCGCGTTGTAAACTGAAAGAATTAAAAGTGGAATAGTTACACCAGAAATAAGCAGTCTAGTCTACCCGGAAGGAATAGTGGTCCAATACGAACTAGCTCTTCATCTCTAAAAAGTTCATCGACTATAGTGTGTAAAGCATAATCTTCCTTGCATTTCTCCATCTTACAGTAACTCTAGGGTAAGTCACTCATCATCACACCGTCAAATATTTATATAAGTCCAATCTGAAGAAAAATCATGACTGGTAGTATAGTGAATTATTCTGAACATACTTATCTGTGGTGGGATATTATCAGCAAACCGAAGGTTGACACTTGAGTTTGTAAGTAGGCTGTTTATGTTTTCTTATTGGCAACGTTACGTAGCGCTCTGTATGAAAATCACTGGCTGTGCTGTGTGCAGTCTGTGGCTAGTTTGCATTGTTGTCTGCCATTGTAGTGTTGGGCAGCGGCAGCTGGATGTGAACAGCGCGTAGCGTTGCGCAGTTGGAGGTGAGCCGTCAGCAGTGGTGGATGTGGGGAGAGAGATGGCGGAGTTTTGAAAGTTTGTAAAAATGGTTGGCATGAACTGCTATATATATTATGATCATTGAGGTAAATACATTGTTTGTTCTCTATTAAAATCTTTCATTTGCTAACTATGCCTATCAGTAGTTACTGCCTTCTGTAGTTTGAATCTTTTATTTAGCTGGCAGTAGTGGCGCTCACTGTATTGCAGTAGTTCGAGTAACCAAGATTTTTGTGAGGTAAGTGATTTGTGAAAGGTATAGGTTAATGTTAGTCAGGGCCATTCTTTTGTAAGGATTATTAAAAGTCAGATTGCGTTGCGCTAAAAAATATTGTGTGTCAGTTTAAGCACAGTCATGTACAATTTTTCTAAGGGGACGTATCATATGTCGACCCTTAGCCTAGGATACCTCACTGGAATCTTCTGATTTTTTCTTGTAGTTTGTGTATTTAGTGTAGCTTTTGTTTATTGCTAGCACGTAATTATAGAGAGAATTTCCTTGCTAGTTGTGGTTTTTCATTGTTGCACAGTAAAACAGTTGTGGCATGCATGTAGATTTGCACCAAGTATTTCGCAGCTGCGCTTGCAATTGATATTATTTTCAGTTCTATGTTAATGTGTTCTCTTATTTTTGCTCTTCAAATTGTGTTTTTTTGTGTTGTCGTGTGAAATATTGTGACAATAATGGCGTGTGAAAAACGTAATACTAGGCTCCAAAGTAAACTGAGAAATGACAGTGAAGACGAAAGCAGTGTGTTAGCGCCACCGAGTAATGAATTAAATAATGTTCAAAGTAGTAATTTGGTAATTGTACATAGGGAAATAGAGCGGGCTGCAAACAATGGTGTAGACAGTGAAACAATTAGTGAACAGGGAAGCATTATCGATCGATCGGTCGGCAACAGCTTGCCTCAGGAATCCGAAATGACAGGACACAATCTTGCAAATACTGTAGATTCAGGTTTTGCGTCCTCACCCTTTTCTGAAATAAGTCAAGACACATTTTCTGCTATTCAAACTGCGAATATTGCCGGTTCAAATGCACTGCCGAATAGCACTGAGGAACATGTTTCAGACACCAGTGCACTGTTATTACAGTTAATGCAACAAATGGGACAAAGGCTACAAAAGTTAGACACAACGCTTGAACTAAATCAGAAACAAATGGGACAAAATCTTCAAAAGTTAGACACAATGGAACAAAATCAGAGACAAACACAGCAAAAGCTTCAAAAGTTAGACACAATGGAACAAAATCTTCGGAAGTTAGACATCACACTTGAACAAACACGTGAAGATTTAACTACTGAGTTACAAAACATTGAATCGAAATGTCAAAAAGTCTGTAATGACGTAAAAACACAAATTTGTGAGCATTTTCAACCTATTTTTTCGCCGCATGAAAATGCATTACAGAATCACGAAGCAGCCATAAAAGAACTGCAAACCATTGTTCATGAAAATCATGAGACCTTGTGGGCTAAAATTGACTCAGTTGCATCTACCGATTCGGTTACGCAACTTGCAAAAACTCAGGAAAACTTAAAGGACACAGTAGATTCGATTTCAACACAAATGGACACTCTGAAGCTTGGTTCAGAAAAACACACTGAGGAAATGTGTTCACTATCGGAGAAAGTAGCCGAACTTTCGGATCAGGTCACTAACTTATCTACGAAGGTAGATGATAATCTGAATGACACAAAACCGGTAGTCTTTAATGACACAGAAGAGTGCGAACAAATTAGGAAACTGAAACAAAATCTGAATCAAATTAATACGCAATACCAAAGAGAAATCCGGGAAGTACAAGATCAGCTGACACAGGTAATACAAGAATTACGTATTTCAGAGGCCACTCGCGCTCCAATACGGGAAGAGGGACATAGAAATACGGAACAGCCACAAAATAATAACACAGGGCACTTCCGAATTTTGAGATGGAACCGCCGAAACGACGTAACAATGACCGGCATGCGACTCGCCGACATGATGATTTTGATTATAAGCTGTTCATTACTACACGTAAATTCAAAACGTTTAAGAATTCTGCCAACGACATTCATCCACAAGCATGGCTACATCAATTCTCTCATTGTTTTCCTCCCAACTGGTCATTAGAACACAGATTAGAATTTATGTGTGGCTACTTACAGAATGAACCAGCTGTAAGAATGCGATCGGTCATTCACGATTGCCACAGTGAAGGAGAATTTTATCATGCCTTCCTCTCAGCGTATTGGTCTCAAGCTACACAAGACCGAGTAAAACATGGCATCATAATGATGAAACATTTCGAACAATCTGAATTTTCCAGTCTTGTGAAATATTTTGAAGACATGTTGCACAAGAATCAGTACCTGTCAAACCCATACAGCCCCTCAGAACTCATCCGCATTTGCTTAATCAAATTACCTGAACATTTACGACATATTATTTTGACAGGACGTTGCAAAGACGACATTGAAGCTTTTCATGGGCTGTTACAAGAATTAGAAATTGACACAGACAGTCGCGGGATGTGAAAACTGGAAAACAATCACTACAGGTCACATCCGTCACAATTCCGTGATGACAGAAACAATAACTGGGCATGAAAAGTCTATTCTTACAACGCAAATCGTGACCAAAACAGACACCACCCATATGACAACCACTGGCAGAGTAATACTAGTTACAGAGAAAGATCGCATTTCCGTAGTAATGAATATCACAGAGACAATCAGAGAAACAGACAATATGGGAACCAAAATAATTATTATCAAGGGAGACAGAATAACTTTAAACGCAATGGTCCAGCGCGCAGTTACGACTCAGAGAGAAATTCTCCACCATGTGACCGACAAGAAAGAAACTATGGAATCTACCAACATGACGACAGACGATATGATCGTAACGACAGACCTGAATTGCATCAGAACTGGCGGGATTTAAACAGGGCAGGGCCCTCTCGTCATGGTGAATTTGTAGAAGTTAGGTCTCCAAATCCCAATAACGACGCGCGCCAACAAAGAGACAATAGGCAATGACTCACACCGCTGGCAGCCACAAAACGTACTTACGAAACTGACGACACAGCCTTTTCCGTAGCACAACAATACGTTACATTATCGTACTTTCTTGATCACGGTAAGGTACGTAATAACTACGATATCTACACGCAAAGAATTTCACTTTCGTTTATGATGAGGTAAGTACATTGACTTCAGCAGAACTTTGCCTACAGAGGACGATAACTACGACACTTCCACAGAATTATCTCACAGCAAGACTCACATTTAGCGCTACAGGACACGCATTTGAGTGCTTAATTTTGTACTTAAACATTTATTTTTCAAGATTTTTGAAATACAAAGAAAGTTTTCTGTAATACATTTCATTCCATTGCTGTAATCTGTAAAACCTGAGGGTATAATTACATTAATCCTCAGGGGGGTACACGCCTGCTTTGTGTACCATGTGTTTGGCAAGCACAAGGAGCCCTAGCTAATAAGGTATTTGCTTATACAACTTTACACATCAGTACCATATTTCTCTAATACATAAATTACACAGCTATCTGATCATTTAACTGAGAGAGACCAACTTTTTTATTACGTCAGTGACACATGTTTACGCAATTACAGAGTTGGATTACTTCACACTTACGAAATTGTATTTTGTCTGTACTGTGTGAACTGTTCATATTTTTTCGGACCCATTGTGATACTATGAGAGCTTTGAATGATGTATTTGGTATGAGATCATGATTTTTAAAGTACGTTTGAGGTAGATGACACTACTGAAATGAGCAGAGAATTTTCTTCAGGTTTTGAAATTATTGCAGAAAGCTACGACGTTTTTGAGATTTGACTGAGGTGTTATGATGCTATTATTACGACAACGATGTTCATTATGCTGTTGAGGTATGTTTATGATCAATAAGATGATGCTACCGTATATCAGGAATTTGATTATGCTACGTATCTGTTATGATGAAATATTGAAGAAGTGTCAACGAATAAGGTAAGGCATAATGAATAGTGGTTAGGGACGCTGATTTGTGAAAAAGGATGTTGGAAACCAAGAAATGTACTTTAAGAGTTATGAAATGTGTGTTTATATGTGTGAATGTATCACAATGCCGGCGAAAATTTTTTGAACACTGTAACATTTATAGGATTTTGCTTCTACACATTTGCAACGCAAATTCTCGACCTGTGAAATTTTTTATATGAGACTGTCACTGTAGCGGAAACTGCTGTCGTAAATATTTCCATAACAAAGATAAGTGACCACCTGCACGTAATGCGTCGTGGGCACCCAGCTGTGTCAGACAGCTGGAGAAAAGCCTTTTCAGAGGCGCAGGTAGAAAAAAAAAGGGAGGCCATTGTCCTCGCTATTGACATTCCTTTGTAGAAAGCGTCCCAAATACGACACGCTCAAACTTGAAAACATATGATTACACTGTCGAGCTCTTAATTTATGATTTACTGAAATGCCTAATGAAATGACGAGAAATATTTTATGTCTATACACCTGATTATGACTACTGTCTTTCTAGTTGAGAGATTTTTCTACTAACTTATGAAATGCCTCATGACTACTGAATGCTTTACTTTGTACATAGTTGCTTATTTCATTTGATATCTGGTTTCCAGCTGTCTTGCTGCATTGGTTTCATAAAATAAAATTAAATGCATTTGCTAATGTGAACACTTTCTGTCAACAGATCTATTAAATAATTATTTTATGATCCACATTCTTCGAAAAAGGAGCTCTTGGAATGGAAAGAACAATAAGAAGGAACTGATAACAATAACTACATATATAATTTTCTTTTAAATTACTTGGTAATTTTTTGAAGAATTAGTTTTTGTGGTGCACCACTTTAATTACATAGACATTAAGATGTGAATATACATTTCCCTTATCTGCATTGTTGTTTTTACTGTAATATTTTTTCTGCTGGAGCTATGTCATGTTTAGGTATAAGTTACTGCTGTTTGCCAGGTGTAGTGTTACTGAATTTGACTTTGTGTTCCTCTGCTAAGCCAGTTTATTACTGATTTATTTTTCTTGTTTGCTGCTCATTGCACATTAGTTGTAATATTGTTGCTTACTTTGCCAATTTGAATTTTTTATCATTGCTGGTTATGTTAATTGTTTTGTGCTGCTGCATTGCCTCGTTCCTTAGTTTAGCATCTGAGCTCAGTAGATTTAAGTTAGCTTAAGAGGGGTAGACTATATAAGAAACTGACTATGGAGAATAGGTAAAGATTGCATTGCGAAGTTATATGAAAAAGATTTGGGCCAAAATGAGTATTGTACAATCATAAATAATTAATTTGAAAGAATGAATAGAATACAGGAAGGAGGTATAGATAGGACTTTTTGGGAATAATGATGAATGAATGGAGATCTCCAAGAAGCAAAGAAAGTTTTGTTTGCAAAATACTGCAGTACCAAATGTTACACTGAAAACAAACCCTGTCCTTTCCTTTTGTGTTATCCCACTATGTGTTTGTGTACCCTTGTGTATTTGTTTTCTTCCTGTCTCTGTGTAGTTTCATAGAATTTTTTCTTCTTCTAGTACTAAGTTATATTCACTATGATGAGGAATACTGTTATCCTCAAATATAATTGGCATTAATAATATGTTAGTTACCTTGTAAATATGCTTAGACATTATTTATTCTGTTTTGTTTTAATGCTCATGTGTAAAGTTGATGTTTCAATTTTTATTCTGATCTTTTATGTATCTACTTATCTCATAATTCCTGTAACATTGATGTATATGTTTATTTCTATTCTATTGTAAAGCCTGTACTACAAATGTTATCTGTATTGTTATGTTCTTTAATGATGTATTTTGTACCTTTGTAATTGTATTCTTATGTTATAAAATTGTAATTGATACCAGTTCATCATATTATTAACTTGTGTGGTTCTGGCGCTGCAGTCCAGAACCGCGGGACTGCTACGGTCGCAGGTTCGAATCCTGCCTCGGGCATGGGTGTGTGTGATGTCCTTAGGTTAGTTAGGTTTAAGTAGTTCTAAGTTCTAGAGGACTTATGACCTAAGATGTTGAGTCCCATAGTGCTCAGAGCCATTTGAACATTTTATTATTAACTTGTTAGTTACATTTCACTGCACACTTTTCTGTTGGTCATAGTATATGGACAATATGTGAGAAGTTGGGACTGTTAGTGTTTGCACATGTGTTAATAATTCAGCAAGGGACTGGATAACAGCATTACTGGTTTTACGGACAATCCCAAAAACTTTGTGCGTGCACAAGTGGTGGTTTATGGACTTACTATCTTCTCTGCAAGACTCTTCGATGGTGATTGTGAACCTGCACAGTCGCAGCAGATGGCTGCTGGCCATCTCTACATGGACTACAGTGGGTCTGCATCTCTGGTGGCCCACCAATACCATTATTTCTACATGGACTACAGTGGGTCTGCATCTTTGATGGCCAACCAATACCATTATTTCTACAAGGACTGCAGTGGGTCTGCACCTCTGGTGGCCCACCAATACCATATTCTCTACCAGGACTACAGTGGGTCTACTCAGCGATGACCTACCTACCAATATTCTTCAAAACTTCGAATGACTCTGCTGTGGGTTTACTCTGTTGTGGCCCATTACCTGTCAGCATGTCAAGAGTCAGCACTGTCTTTCCGTTGGAAGGACAACACTACTTCTTCAAGACTGCATGGAAATCCACTACTTCCGAGTGCATTGTCTTTTACTGCTCAGACTTTGAGAAAAGAACTGTGATGAATGATCAGGACTGTCTTTATGGACTGTTGGAAAATTTTAGCTTTTGACCAACATTGTATTAATAAGTGTGTGCATTGGGTATCTTTGTTATTGTAATTATGCAAAATTTTTTCAAATCATTATTGGCCACTGCCCAAAACAATTTGTAAAATTTTTTTGTGGGGAGCATGGGGGCTATGTAAGTAGGCTGTTTATGTTTTCTTATTGGCAACGTTACGTAGCGCTCTGTATGAAATCACTGGCTGTGCTGTGTGCAGTCTGTGGCTAGTTTGCATTGTTGTCTGCCATTGTAGTGTTGGGCAGCGGCAGCTGGATGTGAACAGCGCGTAGCGTTGCGCAGTTGGAGGTGAGCCGCCAGCAGTGGTGGATGTGGGGAGAGAGATGGCGGAGTTTTGAAAGTTTGTAAAAATGGTTGGCATGAACTGCTATATATATTATGATCATTAAGGTAAATACATTGTTTGTTCACTATTAAAATCTTTCATTTGCTAACTATGCCTATCAGTAGTTACTGCCTTCTGTAGTTTGAATCTTTTATTTAGCTGGCAGTAGTGGCGCTCACTGTATTGCAGTAGTTCGAGTAACCAAGATTTTTGTGAGGTAAGTGATTTGTGAAAGGTATAGGTTAATGTTAGTCAGGGCCATTCTTTTGTAAGGATTATTAAAAGTCAGATTGCGTTGCGCTAAAAAATATTGTGTGTCAGTTTAAGCACAGTCATGTACAATTTTTCTAAGGGGACGTTTCAAGTTGTCAACATTGTTCCTCTTAGATAATTATCAAGGGACCCGTGCAGACTGCTCAGTCGGGGAAATACTTCCCTATGATTTAGGTGGTCAATAGCAAGTTTTATGCACCAATAGTACACTGAAGAAAAATCGTATTTTATGATTACCATAAGTCATCCATTAAATCTTTATCTGTACCGCGTGAGATGCGTTTAGTACAATTACTCGAATTGTGATCATTTTGACGGCTGACATTTGACTAACATTAAACGGCTGCACTACCATTGGCCGTCTGCTGAATTACGAGGTTTTTGTATTCTGCATTTAGGCAGATCCTCATTGCGACTATTTTACCCACATCAAAACGGTAAAGTAGGCCTATTGCATGGGGACTCATATAATCAACGATTATTGTTTTCTCGTGACAACTTTTCTGATACTTTATCTGTTGTTAAAGCATGGCTATTACATATTCAGATAGAAGATGTTGTGGGGATGTTGATGTAATGCACACTATCAAAAATACGGGCTTGATTCAAATGAAAACGTTAAAAGTGCTATAATATTTTTGAGCTGTGCGCGGCTCGTGTTCATGCCATTTATTGTGTGTCATCTTCTACTGCGGTACTGCCACCTCGTTTCCTTATTCCATTTACTGGCATCACTAACTTCCTGCCTTAGTTGCCCCTGAGCGGCAGCATCAGCGCGTATCGATAAGTGCACTGTCGTACCATCTCTGAAGCGACTGATAGTATTTCCGGGTCGTCGTGTGTCTGGAAGTCAGTTGGAGAAGGACCAGGACGGCGGTCGGGAAGCAGCAGCAGTGAAGTCGGGGACGGAGCCCCAGTGAGATCCGTACAGCCAGCACCAGCGGGGACGACCGTTGGTTGGTCGTTCGGTCGGTCCCCTTATCGACGACGTATATTTGGGTCGGTTCCTCCCTGTGCAGAGATGTCGGTTGTGTTCCATCTGCATGGTTGGGTCCGAGGCAGTGTCTCCGGCACGTCGTCCGTCCGAAGGAAGTCAGTTCAGTTGGAGAGGGACCAGGAGTGCAGTAGGGCACGGAGCAGTGAGTCGGCAGAGTCAGTCGGAAGGCAGACAGTGAGGGTACGCGCCGGGACCGCGGTCGGTCGGCTGGTCGTCGGATGGCGACATGTGGTCTGCTGAGCATTGGCGCCAGTATCAGTCGGGCAAGAGTTGGCAGCTAGCAACAAAAAAATGGTTGAAATGGCTCTGAGCACTATGGGACTTAACTTCTGTGGTCATCAGTCCCCTAGAACTTAGAACTACTTGAACCTAACTAACATCCATGCCCGAGGCAGTATTCGAACCTGCGACCGTAGAGGCCACGAGGTTTCAGACTGAAGCGCCTAGAACCGCTCGGCCACACCGGCCGGCTAGCCAGCAACACTTGGGTCCGTATGGTAGTATTCGCCGGGACCGCTGTCGACGAAGGTGGGCTGCCGTTGGTCGTTTGCTCCGCCGCTAGTCTCAGTCCACGACGTCTTGGATCCTCAAGACAAACACCCTTTTCCGAGTCGGTATGTGGTTGGACCTTGTTCGTTCGTTGGAACTGAGCAGCGATGTGGTCTCCACAGCGCAAAGCCAGGCCGGGGCTTTTGGCGGCGGGCACGCGCTGTTCCACCTAGAGGCGCTAGTTGTGCGAGCGACTTTTCGCTTTGTTCCGAAGCAGGATGCTCAAGTTGAGTAATTAGTTACCTGTTCTTAAAACTTTTACGATTTGTTCGTTATTAGTGGATTGTTGTTTTCTCAGCCCATGACACGTGTGTTAAAGAAGCGTGTGTTTTCTTGCCAAGAATCTGCTGCCTTCGGTAGTGACTTGACAGTTGTGTTTTGTGTTTTCGGATTCTTTAAACTCGTCTTGAATGATATTTGATGCCTTGATCTTGGTGAAACCCAGTTTGAAGTTAATGGTATCTCGGTTTACGCTTCATCGACCGATATTTTCCATTATCTGCGCAGTTGGATCTGACCGTTGGAAATCGGTCGGATTGTCGGTCGGTCGTGAACCTTCCCTTGGACGTGTTGCCTTCCGATTAAGAGCTTGTCGGTCGAGCCGTCTGTTTCACCTAAGCGTGCTTTAGTGTTACTTCCCAGACCGACCCTTGGAACATTCTGAGCGCCGCTCCTTCTGTTTTACATAGTGATTTCCTTTTATTTTTAAGTGCTGTGTGGGCTTCAGCTGCGTTTTAGCTTATTTAAATTGCAAGGTTGTTCTTTTAGGTCTTAAGCCGTAAAATTGTTTACTGCATGGTGTGTGTGGCTTTCAGCCGAGTTTTAATCTCTCTTAATTAGAAATTCAAAATCTCTGTCTTGCCCTTAAGTCATAAGATTGTTGTGCTGTAGTATGAGGCCTTCAACCGAGTTTTACACGAAATATTTTAAGATAAGGCCTCAAGCGTTTTCAAATTGGAAGCTCTTCCTTTTAGGTCTTAAGCCGTTAAATTGTTGATATGCGGCCTTCAGCTGAGTTTTCAGCCTATTTAGAATTAACATCGAAAATCTTTGTTTTGGCCTTAAGCCGTAACACTGTTCTTGCTTAATGTGGTGCCTTCAACCGATTCTATGGGAGAGATTTGAGCTAAGGCCTTCAACCCATTTTTATTGAAGAAAAAAAAATTTAAAGAAGCAAAACTTCCAGGAGAACTCCTGTACCTCATTTCCTTGCTTAGGCGTTGGGCCTTGGATTTTCGTATGTGACCTTCAGCCGATTTAAATTAAATCAAAGGAGCTCTTTCGTTAAAACCTCAGAGTTGTTAATTCTTGCTTATATTATTATGTGTTTTAGAATGTAATGTTTATACGTTGAGTGCAACTGACCGTAACTTATTTTGGCCCCTTTCCACAAATGTAATCTCACCCGCTCTGTCCTGCTAGTTCAGGGATTTCAATCTTTAATTGTAACAGCGAAAAAAAAAACATATCTTTTTCCACTTAGCCTGAGTGACGTTGCCCCGTACATGTGTTCCACCGCTTCGGAAGTGCATAGATACCACGATGAAAGAATTCCTCTGGTTACGTGTGTAGCCAGTCGTGCACCGTCGTTTGCATCTCTTCGTCATTTCTGAAGCCGAAAAGGCGACGGTCAGCAGGACGCGAGGTCTGGTGGGTAACGGGGATGTACCAGACATTCAAATTTAATTTCCAGAATAGTCTCAACTGTCTTATGGGCTGTATGCAGTCAGGCACTGGCATGCTGTAGTAACACTCCTGAAATCAGAAGTCCTCGTCACTTGCTCCTGATTTCAGTCGAAGTTGGTTATTCAGCATGTCTGAATAAGAAGTACTGGTTACTGTCACTCCACTGATCATGTGATACTCAAAAATTACTCCATTTGCATCCAATAAAAGAATGAGCGTGACTTCTCCAGCAGATGCCTGAGTGTGGAATTTTTTTGGTTTCGGAGATGAGCTGTTGTGCCATTCCTTGCCTGTAACAATTCATCCCAGAAATACAGGGTATTTATAAGTGAATATCGGGGTTTTAACGCTTTATAATATTTATTACATTAAACTTACTATTATAAATGATATGTCAAATGAAAGAGCATCTCAAACAGTTGTGTTTGGCACCAGTGCGGATAGCGAAGTACCCGACTGGTTGAACACCACTGTACCCAAGCGCAGGATATGCGGCAAGGGGCCCAATGACAGTTCAAATGGTTCAAATGGCTCTGAGCACTATGGGACTTAACATCTATGGTCATCAGTCCCCTAGAACGTAGAACTACTTAAACCTAACTAACCTAAGGACACCACACAACACCCAGCCATCACGAGGCAGAGAAAATCCTTGACCCCGCCGGGAATCGAACCCGGGAACCCGGGCGTGGGAAGAGAGAAGCTACCGCACGACCACGAGCTGCGGGCCCCAATGACAGTGCTTGCTTCGCATGGCCTCCACGTTCACCCGACCTAACGCCATGCGATTTTTTCCTTTGGGGCTTCATCAAGGATCGCATGTACGTGTCTCCGCTACCAGAAGATCCCCCTGAATTAAGAAACCGGACTGAAGCAGCTTTTGCTACAATCACTGAAGACACACTTATCAACGTTTGAGAAGAACTCGGCTATAGATTTGATGTGTGCCGTGTGACAAATGGTGCTCATATTGAACATTTATAAGGTTCTTGGTAAAACTGTATGAGTTGCTCTTTCATTTCACATATCGTTTGTAACTGTAAGTTTAATATAATAAATATTATAATGCGTTAAATCCCCGATATTCATTTATAAACACCATGTACATCACCTTCGACGTGGAAGCGATGTAAAAATTCTTCACAGCCATCGATGCGACTGTCTTTCAGTTCGGCAGTCAAGTGACGTGGCACCCACCTTGCAGACACCTTACTGACGTCCGGTACATTACGAATAATATTCTCCGCTGAACTAATCTTCAAACTTGTGGCTTTGTCGTTCAGGTCTAGGACTCTGTTGCCCTTTACAAGCTCCTCCAATAACGCAATCATCTCGTCCGTCACTACGCGGTAAACCTGAGCTAGTGCTGGGGCAACTTCCGCAGGAGTTACACCGCCTTTGAACTTTCTGTACTACTCTTGTTGAAACGACAAACCACAGATCCCCGGCCATTTGTCGTGGACGCTGCTACCATCTCCTGCATTGCAGCATCACTCTGCCACCTCTCGGTCACTTTCTGAACCTCAAGGAACACTACTGCCGCCTACCAACTCCTTCACACAATTTTTGGAAATTTTATACAACTTTTAAGGTTTTCATTTGACTCACCCTCCTATTTATCGATAAACAGTGCACAGCGGAGGAAGAACGGTACTAATCCTTACACGCTAGACAAAGTGGCAGGTGTATAAACTGCCCAGTACAGCAACGCTGACACTGGTGTTTCTTGTAATGTAACTTCCGTTGCAACGGTTTCAAACTTGCACCGTGGTCTGGGTCTCTTCAGGAATTTACGACGTTCACAGTGGAGATTAAACGAAGAGATGATTTGCGATTTCGCTATTCATAGAAGCAGCACGCGATGCGTAATAAAAATGGACTGTTTTTATGTGTTACTTCTGACAGACAAATGGCTGAAAATATTTTGGTGGAAGTAACGAATAGTTTGCAGTACTTTGGCGATGCCAAAGACACATCGCAAAACGGCAAAAATATTTCGCTGGGCAAAGCAAACTCTGACCTGATTTTGCGAATGTGTCCATTTGTTCCGCGCAGAGACAGCAAGTGCGAAACGATTGCAGCTCCACCAGTCACAGCGCAAGGCTGCCATCGGCGTTACTCATTTGTTAAAATTGATGTTCGCTCCGGAAACTGCCATTAGCTGCTACCATTGACGGCTAAGCCTCGCTCTTTGTGCTGAAACACTAAAAGAAGTAAAATGTAGGTAGCTCTCTACGTTCCACTTGGAACTCTATCGTAAGTTTTAGAAACACTTTAATTTCAGACGATCGTACAATTAGTAAATTTAATTGTAAAATTTATATGAGAAAGCTTTTTGTTCAAATAACGAAAATAATGACAATTATGATACATAACGCTTATAGCATACTGCAGCATCCAGTCAAATTATGGTTCAGCTTTAATTCTTTTATTAAAAAATGAGCCGTTACGGGTTTCGGTTTTATACACTTCTCGTCATAAGGCTGCATGCTTTTATCAGAAAACATTTACGTAGGTTTACACGAGAGATGCAGTGAAATGACCAACTGGAACATTTGTTTATAACGTCTTTCTCCGATGAACAGCATTTGTGGTGTCACCGCCAGACACCACACTTGCTAGGTGGTAGCCTTCAAAAAGGCCGCGGTCCGTTAATATACGTCGGACCCGCGTGTCGCCACTATCAGTGATTGCAGACCGAGCGCCGCCACACGGCAGGTCGAGTCTAGAGAGACTCCCTAGCACTGGCCCCAGTTGTACAACCGACTTTGCTAACGATGGTTCACTGACTACATACGCCCTCATTTGCAGAGACGACAGTTTAGCATAGCCTTCGCCTACATCATTTGCTACGACCTAGCAAGGCGCCATATTCTTCAAGAATGTATTCTGAACTGATAATATTGTGAATCATCTACCGTAAAGTGCGACGTTCATCATTAATGGATTAAAGTTAAGTATCAAACTAATTACGTCAGCTTTCTGAATTCTAATTCCTTGTCATGTTCCAGACCTCACGTCAGTATAGTTCTTCCCTCCTCACGCCAGCCTGCGTGAGCTAAACCGCGTGCATTTCGGCCTCTACTAGTAACACGGTGTTGGCTCTTCTGCCAACACAACAGCATTCATGTTGTTCTTGACATTTTCACAAACACTCACGGTGGTCTTCATTATTATTCGCATTCGCTTACTACAAGTCTCTGTGGTGGGCGGGTATGAGGGCATCTTTAATGAACTTCTGCCTCGCAGTACCGCTATCAGACAGAATAACCCATTCATTGACACTGTGGTGAAAATTATACACAAATGGTTTTAAACTTAAATGACTAGAAATATGGCACCGTGTAGTGAAATTGAAGACAACAAAGTGGAATCTTGTTCCAAGATTATTCCTATTATTTCCCACACACATGAAATTAATAAAGGTAATAAGGGAACTTTTTTACTTGAGTAACAGACAGAGTTCAGTAACACGACAGATTTCTAAAAGACATGAATTAAATGGAATATAGTTCAACATAACACATACATTATAGTATCTAATTCTGACTTTAAAAAATGGATTACGTGAGCAGGCTGTGATAAATACGAATGACATGACTGTGAAACCGTACGCTGAAACAGACAACCACGATGCTCTTAAATTGGACGGCGAGTGCTGCTGCTGTGAATATACTGAAATGGGACCTTAGGTATAAATGACAAGAAATAATTATCTGAACCTGAAGAACAAATTGTCTACGCAATAGTCTGAAGTAGTATATATCTGAGCTGAGCTCATATTCTTATGGTAGCTGAGCCCAGGTAGACGTCACGGACTGTCAGTCGTGAGTTGTCAGTTAGCGGGCCAGTATGGAGATATGCAACGTCGCCTCGTGTTATGTATAATTGCAATTGCCCGTTCTGTTCTGAAGTTAATGTTAAAATTGTGTACTTCCATGGAGTGAAATAGTAAGTGAGTTACAGAAGTGGGAAATGCGTATTAGAAATTATTTCAAAGAATTTTGCAACAAGGAAATGAAATCCATGCAACTGCACGGTGACCAAACTTCTACACAGGCTCCGACGAGAAATTCATACGTCATCACCTCTCTGACAAACTGAGAGATATAAGGAACTGTCATAACTGATTACCAAAACTAATAATAATAGAGAGCAGTTCAGTATAAAAATACTTTATATGAAACCGGTCTCATCACGCTGCGATTGGGAACTCAATGATGGTATTCTAGGACTGTATCCACAGGTATCACAACATACAATTCCACGCTTTTAAATATAGATGTACACTCTCGTTTATTTATTTAAGTAACATCTCTGTTCTACTAATTTTTCATAATTTAATTATATTTTTATTAGATTCTGTTACAATATGATGAAGTACGACAAATTCATTCTAAAATTCCCATATGCCAGTGCTGCGAAATGCTCACATTGTGCAGATATCTCGAGATGTGGTCCCATCACGCCTTGTTATCGAGACGAATGGCGGACACTTGTCTCCCCCTTTCTCTCGCGGTCCACCTTCATGGCTCGTCTCCGATTCCAAAGCCAAATCTCTTCTCCAAGAGAAATAGGCTACTCTTATCCGTAGTTCGTGATCGATTTCACAGCCGCTCGCTCACTACATCCTAGGCCGCAAAATCCTCCACGTGGAGTTTTAGCCAAAAGCTAAAACCACCAACAGAAAGCTGATAAAACTCTGTTGCGCCAGTCGATTATCAATTCGTGAACCGTACAGCCTCCCTCCATCAGACGGGAAAAACCTGTTCCTCCAATCCTAACATATCTCGAAGCATCAAACAGGCATCTGCTGTTACGTTTTCTGAAGGCATGGTCGGCGTCCCAATCAGCACACTGCTGTTTTTGCACGTGCGGGAAATACCACAGCTCACAAAACCGCCACAACTCCCTCGGCCACCTGATGTTGCCCCATTTCGGCCATTCTAGTAAAATATTTTCGCTGGACGATCTAATACCCATGTTACACGAAGCTTCCCAGTAAACAACATGAGGAACCCTGCCGATAAGGCGGAATGGGCTACGCTTTGGCCACTAACAATTACCAGTCCCTCATTCTATCGCAGCATGGGGAAGGCAGTGGTAAAATGTTTGTTCACTGGCCTCAGGGACAATATGCTGTGGCCCTTATCAGGACTTTTCTCATCCTATGGCCAGTGACCTCCCACGGTTTAGGCAGAGTCCTCTGCAGCGACTTCCTCTCTGCTAAGTCACCAGATCAGGTCTCCATTCGCTCTCTATATATCAGTGACTTGGCATGCTTCAGAACTGGCACCATTAAGTCTCACCTGCCACAAGTATGACCGTGTGACAAAACAAACGCTCGGCTCCTCCATTTCTAATGACTTCATACCATTAAATGCAACACCACAACCACTCTCAACCCTCTCTAATAGTTTCACTGACCATGGAGCCTATAATTGTCTGTTAGACACAATAAATGAAGTGGAAGAAAGGGGAGTTGAAAGGACTTGCCATGTTTCACGTTGTTGTTCCCCAACAAAAATGGATGACAGGAGCTCTAGGGAAGTACGTGAAAACATCAACAACATGAATGTTATTTGCTGGAATATTAATCGATTATAAGGAATTAGCATAATTTTAACGTACTAGACAGGCGATTTTTAATTACATGAACACTGTGGTACCTTTAAGAAGCAAAAGTACAATTTTAAATTGCCTTAATTAACTTAACAGGCCAGTTATATGATTAGCTTATAATCCTATACTGATGTACGCGAATAATGATATATTGCAGATTTCACACAATTTGAGAAGAGTACACTGATGAGCCAAACCTTTATGACCACCTGCTTTTTCGTCAGCCTTTGGAACGAAATACATCACAGATTCCGTGTATCAGAGATCCGACAGTTTGTTGGTAGGTTCGTGAAGGTATGTGGCATTACATATCTACGCACAGGTCTTGCAATTCGTGTAAACATCGGACCGCTGATTTGCGTACGTGGTGATGGCGCCTGATAGAGACCCAGAAGGGTTCAGTAGGACTTAGCTACTACAGACGAATTTGGTCGCGAAGACATCAACGTGAGTTCACTATAATGCTCCTCAAACCACTGTAGCGTGGTTGTGTCTAAGAGACACGGACAGTTATACTGCCGAAAGACATCACCGTCGAGGAACACATCAAGAATACAGGGTGCGCAGTTGTGGTGGTCACAGCTGTCATCGTGTCTTCGATTACTACCACAGGCCCCATATGAGCGCAGGAGAATGTCTCCCATAGCGCAACGAAGCTCCCACTATCCTGCGTCCGTTGCGCGGCATGTTTCGAGATACCGTTCATCTCGACGACGGGGTGTGTAGACGACCATAGATCTAGTATAGCAAAAATGTGACTTGTAAATTATAGATTGCAGCGATCAGTCGTCCTTTTAAATTTTATTGTGCAGATCTAGATTTCGGCTAGAAGCTAGCCATTCTCAATGCACTATTATTTTCGCTCACTGCATGTAATGCCTGTTGGTCGGGCATTGTAAGTCTGTCAGAGACAGCAAACGACGTTGAAGAGCAGCTGAACGGAATGGACAGTGTCTTGAAAGGATGATATAAGATGAATATCAAGAAAAGCAAAACGGATATAATGGAATGTAGTCGAATTAAATCGGGTGATGCTGCGGGAATTAGATTAGGAAATGAGACGCTTAAAGTAGTAAATGAGTTTTTCTACTTGGGGAGCAAAATAGCTGATGATGGTCGAAGTAGAGAGGATATAAAATGTAGACTGGAAATGATAAGGAAAGCGTTTCAGAAGAAGAGAAATTTGTTGACATCGCGTATAAATTTAAGTGTCAGGAAGTCGTTTCTGAAAGTATTTGTATGGAGTGTAGCCTTGTATGGAAGTGAAACGCGGACAGTAAATAGTTTAGACAAGAAAAGAGTAGAAGCTTTCGAAATGTGGTGTTACAGAAGAATGCTGAAGACTACATGGGTAGATCACATAACTAATGAGGAGGTATTGAATAGAATTGGAGAGAAGAGGAGTTTGTGGCACAACTTGACTAGAAGAAGGGATCGGTTGGTAGGGCATATTCTGAGACATCAAGGGATCACCAATTTAGTATTGGAGGGAAGCGTGGAGGGTAAAAACCGCAGAGGGAGACCAAAAGATGAATACACTAAACAGATTCAGAAGGATGTAGGTTGCAGTAGGTACTGGGAGATGAAGAAGCTTGCATAGGATAGATTAGTATGGAGAGCTGCATGAAACCAGTCTCTGGACTGAAGACCACAACAACAACACCCCTACCGTATAGTAAGCAGGTGGTTCTGACTCCCATATCATTACATTGTCAGCTAGTTCTGAGCTATGTTGAAAATTTCATGTCTGTAGCTCATCAATATGTTAATTTAAAACCAACTGCAAAATTTATGCCGAACAGACAGACAGACAGAAACGTGATCTACACTGAGTTGAAGAAAAAAGATGGTCATGGGATAGCGATATGCACATACACTATATGATCAAAAGTATCCGGACACCTGGCTGAAAATGACTTACAAGTTCGTGCCCACCATCATCGGTAATGCTGCAATTCAATATGATGTTGACGCACCCTTAGCCTTGATGACAGCTTCCACTATCGCAGTCACACGTTCAGTTAGTTGTTGGAAGGTTTCCGGGGTAATTCTTCACGAACTGCTGCACTGAGGAGAGGTATCGATGTCGGTTGGTGAGGCTTGGCACGAAGTCGGCGTTCCAAAACATCCCAAAAGTGTCCTGTAGGATTCAGGTGAGGACTGTGTGCAGGCTAGTCCATTACAGGGATGTTATCGTCATGTAACCACCCCGCGAAAGGCCGTACATTATGAACAGGTGCTCGACCGTGTTGAAAGATGCAGTCGCCATCCCCGAATTGCTCTTCAACAGTGGTAAGCAAGAAGGTGCTAAAACATCAGTGTAGGCCTGTGCTGTAATAATGCCATGCAAAACAGCAAGGGGTACGATGTAGACGTACGACAAACGTATCCATTTGGGAAGTGATGCGAAATTTGGCGATAATGGGATATGGCAGCAGACTAGCTAAGAGCACGACATCGCCTACGGTGCCTCACCTGGGCTACGGATCATATCGGTTCGACCTTAGACGACAAGAAACTAGTAGCCTAGTCAGATGAGTCCCGATTTCAGGTGGTAAGAGCCGATTGTAGGGTTCGAATGTGACGTAGATCCTACGAAGCCATGGATCCAAGTGGTCATCAGGGCACTGTGCAAGATGGTATGGGCTCCATAGTGGTGTGGGCTGTATTTACATGGAATGTGTTTGGTCCTCTGTTCCAACCAATCAGGTCATTGACTGGAAGTGGTTACGTTAGCTACTTGGAGACCATTTGCGGCCATTCATGGACTTCATGTTCCAAAACAACGATGTCATGTCACTGGGCTACAAATTTTCTCGACTGGTTTGAAGAACATTCTTGACAATTTGAGAGAATAATCTGGCTACGCAGATCGCCCAACATGAATCCTATCGATCATTTATAGGACATAATCGGAAGACCATATCGTGCATGACATCCTGGACCGGCAACACTTTCGAAAAAATTATGGACCCCTATAGAGGCTCCAAGGCTCAGTGTTTCGGCAGGGGACTTCTAATAACTTTTTCAATGCATACCATGTCCAGTTTCTGTATTATGCCGTCAAAAAGGATGTCCGGCACGATATTATGGTGTATCCCTTGCCATACGGGATGGCTTCTTGTACGTATGTCGGCAATATGAAGTCTTGCAATTGGCGATCGACTTACGTGTTTAGCAGCCAGTTTGTCAGAAAATACTTATTTACACGCACGTTGCGCTGACTAGTTATTGAAATTCAAATGAAAGGTGACCCTGGCATCAACCCGTGAGGTGGTGGTTTGACACCAGACTTCTTTCCTATGCATGGTCTTATAGGTGTTGGTATGTCTTCGCTTTCATCGGGCATCTGAGCTACGATCCGTCTGTGTGGAGGACACAGTTTAACGACAGCTCCGAACCGCGAAACCAGTCGGAATTTTTCACATTGACACACAATTACAGAAATAAAATAAATGGTGAGTGGTAGGTAAAAATCGTAGGACTGACCTCGGATCGAATTAAAAACCTTGAGGATTCGTATTCTGACACGTTACGCCGCAGCCACCGACAAACGGTTATTCGATAATCATGCGCCGTGTGGCCAGACAGTAAATGTAAGGTACTGACTAAATGTGACTCAGTCGCGTGATTTCGACTTCAGCAGTTGAAGCGTTATTACAGATTCAGTACTAAAAAAATCGCGAAGATACCTAACTCATTCAGGAAAGAAGTAACGTAGGAAACTGTTCTGTCGTTTCTGTTGTTGTTCATTAGTCCAAGATCTATTACTGCGTTTTGTTAATAGAAACAGACATATGAAGATGGTTGACGTCTTTCATCATGGGTTCCTCCGTAGCACTCCAATGACAGATGTTACAACACAGGGGCCTTATGCTTGATTACTGTTAAGACTCCAACGGCATACGTTCCAAGAAGAGTCAGTTAATATAATACTTCCTCCAAAAACATCTCTCTGTTAGACCACGACGGGAAAATTACAGAAATTTGAACTCAGCCGATAGCTTACCTACAGAAGGTCTTCCCGTTCACCTTAAGCGGTTACAACAGGAAATGGGGGAAATTGTAGTGGTACTCTGAAGAAATGATTAACGTTTCAATCAGCTCGGTTTAACATGTGTCCTGTTGCCTAGTAGGCACAGGTTCCACCATGAGCCCTGATAACTTGTTCCATATGTGATGGCATCGACGCGTATAAGGCGCGAATGGCGTCCTGTAGTCGAGCCATCCATGCTGCATTCACCTGGTTCCATAGTTCATCTGTGGTGGTTGGCAATGGGTCGAGCCCCACACCCATCGTTTCACCATATTCCACACATTTTCGATTGGCGACAAGTGTGGTGATCTGGCGTGCAAGGGAAAAAGGCTGACATCCTGTGACATCAAGAAGACAAGCGTTCACCAGCAATATATGGTCGAGCATTGTCTTGCTGAAAAATAGCGTCTTGGGTGTTGTGCAGGAAAGGTATAGCTACGAGTCGCAGGAAGTCATTCTTGTAGGTCACACTGGTCACAGTGCTCTGCACGCGCATTACCTAAGATTTGTGGTTGTATCCAGTATCATCCCACACCTTAAGACCTTGATTTGGCACTGTATGTCTTATGTGAATGCAGTTACTGTGGTGCCACTCCCACTATCTGCGAAGAACCAAAATGCGGCCATCATTTTCAAACAAATGCCCGCATCTCGTGGTCGTGCGGTAGCGTTCTCGCTTCCCACGCCCGGGTTCCCGGGCTCGATTCCCGGCGGGGTCAGGGATTTTCTCTGCCTCGTGATGGCTGGGTGTTGTGTGCTGTCCTTAGGTTAGTTAGGTTTAAGTAGTTCTAAGTTCTAGGGGACTGATGACCATCGATGTTAAGTCCCATAGTGCTCAGAGCCATTTGAACCATTTTTTTTCAAACAAATGGAACCTGGTTTCGTCAGAAAACACTATCTGATGCCTTTCCTATACCGAGTGAAGACGTCCCATACACCACTGCTGTCTACCACGTTTCTGCACACTCGTAAAAGGTAGGCGGAGAAGTGGACGAGGCGCACATATCCCATGCCGTAATAAAAGACGACAGACTGTCACCCCTGATAGTGTACGATATATTAAACTTTTGTGCCAGAGCCGAGGAGGACACAAATCTGTCCTGTAATGCCATTCGCATGAGGTGTCGATCTTCTCGTGGCAATGTCGGTGATACGACCTGATCCTCGTCGTATTATATTGCCTTCCGTGAACCATGACCCATTCTGTACATACCCGTTGCACTGCTGGAACACATCGTCCCTTTTTTTTCTTTTTTTGGGACGTCAGTCTTCTTATTGGTTTGATGCGGCCCGCCACAAATTCCCCTCCTGTGCCAACCTTTTCATCTCAGAGTAGCACTTGCAACCTATATCCTCAATTATTTTCTGGATGTATTCCAACCTCTGTCTTCCTGTACAGTTTTTGCCCTCTACATATCCCTCTATTACCATGGAAATTCCCTCATGTCTTAATGTCTTAATAGATGTCCTATCGTCCTGTCCCTTCTCCTTATCAGTGTTTTCCACATACTCCTTTCCTCTCCGATTCTACACAGAACCTCCTCATTCATTACCTTATCAGTCGACCTGATTTTCGACATTCTTCTGTAGCACCACATCTCAACGCTTCGATTCCCATCTGTTCCGGTTTTTCCAGTCCATGTTTCACTACCATACAATGCTGTACTACAGATGTACGTTCTCAGAAAGTTTTTCCTCAAATTAAGGCCTAAGTTTGATACTAGTAGACTTCTCTTGGCAACGAATCCCATTTTGCCTTTGCTAGTCTACTTTTGATATACTCCTTGCTCCGTCCGTCATTGGTTATTTTACTTCCTAGGTAGATGAATATCTTAACTTCATCTACTTCATGACTATCAATCCTGACGATAGGTTTCTCGCTGTTCTCATTTCTGCTACTTCTCAGTCCTTTCGTCTTTCTTCGATTTACTGTCATTCCATATTCTGCACTCATTAGATTGTTCATTCCGTTCGGCAGATCGTGTAATTCTTCTTCACTTCCTCTCAGGATAGCAATGTCATCAGCTAAGCGTATCATTGATATCCTTTCACCTTGAATTTTAATTCCACTCCTGAACCTTTCTTTTATTTCCATCACTGCTTCTTCGATGTACAGATTGAACAGTAGGGGCGAAAGACTACATACCTGTCTTACACCCTTTTTAATCCGAGCACTTCATTCTTGGTCGTCCACTCTTATTGTTCCATCTTACATTTTGTACGTCTTGTATATTAACCGTCTCTCCCTGTAGCTTACCCCTATTTTTCGTCGAATTTCGAACATCCTGCATCATTTTACATTGTCGAGGGTTTTTCCAGTTCGACAAGTCCTATGAACGTGTCTTGATTTTTCTTTAGTCTCGCTTCCATCATCAACCGCAACGTCAGAATTGCCTCTCTCGTGATTTTACCTTTTCCAAAACCAAACTGATCACCAATCAGCACATTCCAGAATTCCTTTTCCATTCTTCTGTATATTATTCTTGTCAGCTCTTGCAGTCTTCGGAACTGTGTGGATGATATTTTCTCGAAAGTAAGATGGTAGGTCGCCAGCCTCATACATTCTACACACCAACCTTAATAGTTCTTTTTTGCCACTTCCTCCGATGATTTTAGAAATTCTGAGGGAATGTTATCCATCCCTTATGCCTTATTTGATTTTAAGTCCTCCAAAGCTCTTTTAAATTCTGATTCTGATACTGGATCCCCTATCTCTTCTAAACTGACTCCTGTTTCAGCTTCTATCACATCATGCAAATCTTCGTCATCGAGGCTTTCAGTGTATTCTTTCCACCTATCCGCTCTCTCCTCTGCATTTAGCAGTGGAATTTCAGTAGGAGTCTTCAGGTTACCACCCTTGCTTTTAATGTCACCGAAAGTAGGTTTGACTTTATTGTATGTTGAGTCTGTCCTTCCGACAATTATTTCTTTATCGATTTCTTCACTTTTCAAGCAGCCATTTCATCTTAGTTTCCCTGAACTTCCAATTTATTTCACTCCTCAGCGACTTGAAATTTCTGTATTCCTGAGTTTCCCGGAACATTTTTATACGTCCTTCGTCGATCAAATGAAGTATTTCTTCTGTTACCCTAGGTTTCTTCGCCGTTACCTTATTTGTACCTACGATTTTCTTTCCAACTTCTGTGCTAGCCCTTTTTAGAGATGTCTATTACTCTTCAACTGTACTGGTTACTGAGCCATTCTGTATTGCTTTATTTATAGTTTTAAAAAACTTCAAGCGTATCTCGTCATTCCTTAGTACTTCCGTATCCAACTTCTTTGCGTATTGATTTTTCCTGACTAATGTCTTAAACTTCAGGCTACTCTTCATCACTATTTCCCATACGAGCAGCAATTTCCTGAATAGATGCATCACATTCTCTCGTGCCATTAATGCTCCCTCTTTCAAACTCACGGACTTGACGGTACGGTTCGCACATCTGTCTGCGAGGCATTCTGCACATCTGCTCTAGTCACACTGGTCTGTTATCTTCGATTTATAGCGAAAACGAGAGCCACAGACACGTTTGGTACAGCGCCGCAATGTCGATGTTGACCTTGAACCCATGGGCCGACATGGTTCAAATGCTAATTATTTCTGCGGAACGTACTAATGTGCATAACCTGTGTATATGAACGTCCTTCCTACAGTCATGTAAGGTGTTCCGTTTTGTCTGAACATTAGTGTACTTTCCGCCATACATCGTAACGTGGTATGTGAAATTTACATATAGCTGTAGCAAGACTCTGACCTGTGCAGAAACTGAGGGTTATTTAAGTCTTTTTTCTTTTTTTGTTTACATTTTTCTTTTACCAGTCATGGATGACGTAAGTTCACTCTGTAGTTTCGTTTAACGTGATGATAATATTAGACACTATTACAGCGATAGTTTGAAGCAGAGTAGTGACAACATTGTTTAGGTAATACTGAAATAATTTCCTTAATGACGCCTCTTCCTTCATCATGAATGGACAAACAAAGAATTAGGCGTATAATCCTCTACTCAGAGGAGTGTTTGTTTCCGATTCATTACGAAGGAAGAGACGTCATTAAGTTTACATGGAATTTACATTTGCAGTAAATTGTTACCCTTGGCACATTGAGACAGTGGGAACTAATGTACCTCACAGGGTGAACTTGCAACAACATTGGCCACTGATCGCAGTGCCGAAAGATATTTGTAAGGTGCTTAACATCTGCGCATCACAGAAACCTTTCGCGATGAAGATGACGCTACAGTACTGTGATCATCGGAATGAGTTCATATCATGGTTGCGAGCCACGTTCTTCGTGTTACCACGTGTGGCGCCCTAGGGGGTGGGGTTGGGGGGCGGGGGGAGGAACCGACGGTCCCTACTTATACAAGTCACATCACGTATGCCGAGGAGTTGCCCACGGCTCGACCAGGACAACAAAAAGGGGGAAAGGGAACGACAGGTCCGATAAACACCGTAGCTAATGGCGAGGGCAGCCATACTGTTGCCAACATTACGGGACGGTTTCAAATAGCGATGGAATTCTGTTAAAGTGGACGTTCCCATGCTAGTGGACTTGTGACGGAGAGTAAACAGTGTTCTCTTACTCGCTGAGAATATGCTTCTCTCGATAATAATGCAAAGCCGTTTCTTTATAATCGCCAGTGTAAAATTTCTGACTTAGCAAAAAGAAAAAGCCCCAAGGAAATTTGCACATATGGTAAGGCAGTGGACGCATGTTCAGAAGAAGCTGGCTACAAATCTCTGTCCAGCTGTCTTTATTTAGACTTTGTTTTGTTTACCTAAATCTCTGCGACGAAAAATGTTACAGTTCATTCCATTACTATCGAACGATGAGTAGCAGCTGCATCTCTTGCGACCTTAATGTTGACACAGCGTCATACCGTAAGTTTATTGCAGAAAAGACTTCCTATAATCCCGTTGTATCGAAAGTGTTGACATTTCTTGGCTCGTTTTAAAAAGTGTGTGAAAGATGAAAAAGGCAGTATCAAAGATCATATTTGAGAACAGGTGATTTCATCGCAACGTAACGTTACGGATCATAAATAGACATTTACAATGTTTTCAGAAAAGAAATTCGTCAATTGTGAAACGCATGACACATTTCAGCCCAGCTCTTAAATAAGTCTCTCAGGAATAATTGATAAGGGCCACATCCTGGTTGTTGCGCATCGTACGCTTCTAAGGTGGGTAAAAAATTTGGCAACGAATTCTTACTTTCTTGTCATGATACGGAACGCAATAGGTTTAGTATCGAAAATGCGAGGATCAGTAACACTCGTACGTCTTTAATTATCCCCAAGGAAATGTTAGGGTGTGATATCGAAACATGGTGTTGGTGCTACGCCTTCTCTTCACCATTCAATGTGAATTTATTTTTCCAGCTCTGGATGAGTTCGCGCAGACCACGGTCATAGTATCTGTGTTTTGGAACCAAAACACACTCTCTGACAGCATCCAACTTATCATGACGACCTACCGCAAGTTCATCAGAATATTTCGATAGTATACTTCTCTGACGGTTTCTTCTTATGAAAACAATCTGCTAGTACCGCACCAGTGAACCACGATACATCCGAAAACTTACTCAGCATAACCTTGCCCAATTATGGGTCTTGGCCTTTTCCGTCGGTGTTGATGTCAAAAGTTTCCAATGCATGATATGTACCTACGTCTCTTGGTTACAGTGATATACCCACTTCACGTCCATTGGGATAAGGCTGTCATCTGGATTGGCCTGTCACGGATATTTTGATTGTTTGTGAGCAGTCTTGGATATCCTCAGCCATTGAGGTTTGCCGTGCTCAGAACGTCATGTAAGATGAAAACTGATCCATGACTAATTTATCATTTTTCGCGTTATTGCCTCTGTTGTTGTACGCCTGTCTTGGAGCAACATGGTCTCAATAACTCTCGCGATTCGCAGTTCTTCCCAAAGAGATGGAGTGGCGTTTCGTCAAACAGACTTGTTCGAAGGAAAAGTGAAAGTCTGCCCCACTTACCCACTGTCTGTTACGATGGCGCGTTGTTTCTATACATTGCCTCTAACTCAGCATGGAGTTTTGCGTGGTTGTTCCGCTTCATATTCGGATAAAATACCCCAGGATATTCCATTCATAAATGACGTGTGCCATTTTGTTTTGGCTCCTTCAGCAATTTGCTACGCTTTGTGTACCAGGGCTGCAAATAAAGTCATTTAGTTAAGTTGCTATTTTCGTGGTCGTAATTACTTCACATTACTACCCTTCTCACAGATTCCTTGGATTCACTAACTGCACCACAATCTCGAAGACTCAAAATGTCAGATAAGCTTCTTTTATTTCTTCAAATGAAAAGAAAGACCAACCCAGAGTAGTCCAAACATGCACCAACAAAGTTTGCGAAATAAATTTCACTTCTGATGCAGACATTGTTGGTGTTGCGAACTGTTTTAACACTAATTGGAAGACTTCCAATGCAGACAAAGCACTCCTTTCATTGACTTCAGCGAAAAAAGACGCTGGTCCAGGGAATGGTTGAAATTTAACTAGAAATATATTCATGAAAACCTGTGAAGGGAAATACTGTACTCAGAAGCTGGTGATTACATTAACTTTTCCGAACGGGCTGCCAAACTTCTAACTCACAGTAAAACAGAAGACACATGTAGGTGAACATTTATTTTCCTCTTCCTGCTCCTATAATTATAATTCACTAAAACTATCATAAAGCGGGAACAGATACATCGTCCGTAGATGGTCAGGATTATTTTACTCCATCCTCGCTTGCATAATGTGCATACTGAATTTTCTCTTAATGCGCAATGTACAGAGTGTCCCTGGAGAAACTGACAATATTCACGGATATGACAGAACGATCATTCGAAGCAAGAATGCCTGGTTAACAAGGACTGTGTAGAGCATACCTTAAGAGCCATGAGCACTTGTTTATCTTCTCTAATATGGAAAACATCTCTTCTACTGCACACGAGCTCATAGCTCTTAAGGTTTTACATCTCAAGTTTTTCTTGTTATGGTACATACTACCCCCTCCCAAAACAGGGCAACCAAAGTAAATTTGTATCACAGTATCGAAGTGCTCATAATTCTTATCGCATACATTTTAGAGTCCATGTTTATTAGACCTTTTTGCTTCGAAAGATTGTTCCTGTCATATCCATAAATATTGACAGTTCCTCCTGAGACAACCTGTGTGGGCTGGAAAGACGTAATATTTCCACCATTCTGGTAACTGATGGTTCTATCCTCGACTGCAGTTTGCATAGTTGTGGAAACTCACAATGCAGTGATATAAATTGAAATAAAATTCTTTTTCGTTAAAAATGCGATTCCTCAACTGTAACGACGTCCGCCATCCTGTAAAGCCTGCCCTCAAACAAAATTTCTCTCAAACACGTCAAAAATACTCATATACAGTAAAATATTTGGAAAAAATAGTAAATTTCGACAGATTTTTTGATCATGTACCGAGCCCTTATGTAGGCAGTTATCATTATTGTCCGACGATTCAGTGCAATTTACTTCGGCAGTTTCAGCTAAGGAACTGTTGAATAATTGACGTTGCCGCCGGAAAGAGAGCAGGCCGCAGAAGTAGCCGGGTAGACGCCTGTAGCCCAAATTCAACGCGGCGGAGACACGAGTGCTTACAGGGCCTGATTGGATTAGGCGCCCCTTCCGGCCGCCGGCGCAAGCCGCAGACCGGCCGTTAGGACCAGCCCGCCGTGAGTGGTTTCGGCCGTTTATCGCGCCGGCACTTTCAGGGCGCCGTTTGTTCCGTAAGCCCGGCCGTGGCATTTTTCTGCCGCAGACCGGCGCTCGTCTCTCGAAGTAGCTGCCCCATATAGTTTTCCGCTCCATTTCCACCATCTGCAGAAGAAACGGACCAAGAACAAAAGTTCCCAACTGGATTTCCTGGGCAATGTTTCAAAAAACTTCTTGACGTTCCGCAGTCCCGGTTTTTAAATGGCGACAGACGAGAAACATTGGCCGCAAAGGGAATGAGACCGGGACAAAGGGAAACGGTATGAAAGACTCTCCGCCAGTTTAAGAAGTGGTATTAAATTTTGTTACTCTCTGACAGACAGTAAAAATGAGAAGTTCTTCGTTCTACTGAGCTAGTGAGTTGACTGGCGAAACTTACTCGGCTTTCTCGAACTACGAGGAATAATTTTTGTGAAGCCACCTTTACCGTCCTCATTAGAGGCGAGTTAAAAGCCAAGGTTGGTCCAGGATCGATGTGGAGACCGGTGACCTCTTGTTTCAGAAAGCACGCTAGAATTCGTCAGCCGGCCTGAGTGGCCGTGCGGTTCTAGGCGCTACAGTCTGGAACCGCGTGACCGCTACGCCCGCAGGTTCGAATCCTGCCTCGGGCATGGATGTGTGTGATGCCATTAAGTTAGTTAGGTTTAAGTAGTTCTAAGTTCTAGGGGACTGATGACCACAGCAGTTAAGTCCCATTGTGCTCAGAGCCATTTGAACCAGAATTCGTCTCGTGATGTAGAAAGGAGAGAAAATTAGCAATGGATGGCCGTACGGCGGCTTTAAAGCCGCTCCTATGGAATGGGGATCCAGCATTTGGATGATTGGTACAAGCTATTTGATCCCGTATTCTACAAGGTTATCTACTCAGTCCTCGCTCTCTAAGATCGATGAAGATCACTTCAAAAGTAAGAAATACAATGGCAGAAACAAATGAATTTTTAAGAACCCAGCAAGCCTACAAGGACTAAAAATAGTCCACGTTATTATTGCTTGGTTGTTACATCCATCTGATGACGTCTACCCCTACGATCCACCGCTCGTTGCCTGAAACACTGGACTGTTATTCTCCGTATTCTGTTAAACGGTTCCTTTCTGCGTGACGTCACTGCCCGAAGGTTCCTTCAGGGACGACAAGGCCGATTGCCTAGCTCATCCTTTGTCAGTCTTTTTCACCTGATACCCACGAACCGTAAATAGTCGTCTGATTTGCGTGAATATTGCAGTATCTCCGTGGAAATTTCACGTAGTTCGGATTCAAGTGTCCGTGACTTAGTTCCGTAGAGGCTCCCATTACTGTAACTAATAAGGAAAAATGTACAAGCGGACAAGGTCGGTGTTTGTTCACCTACACTTATTACCAGATCTGCAACTTGTGGTGATGAACAGCTATCAGCAGCTCTCTCTAGAAATTTCGCTGATTTCTACAATTTATTTATAAAATACAACACCATGCTTATCACAAAGATGAACACCTCATGGGCCTCTTTTTCTACTCATGTTCTTGGGCTGACTTGTTCTACATCAAGTGCCCGTTTCCGACGGACTTCTTGTTGCCTCTGTACGGTATCGTGACTTTATATACCTTTACAACTTCTGTTTTTCCATTTATTTATTTAAGCTGATGAGACACACACATCGGATCAGTGTTCGATTATCTTTACTACACTATTCCCTAAACAGGCAGGCCGACGGCAGAACAATCTAGCACCAGATTTTGACGTTGTTGAATAGCGTTTGTACACATTGCGCAGTGATTAACTTAAGAAATCAGTGAACTGTGCGGCATTAGCATCTTTTCAAGAGTTATTAGTATTAATTGTGTTGAAACAGAGTGAATATTCTTTTAGAAATCTGAGCAACCATTCTACTACTGTTTTAACGGTATAAAAGTACTATATTAACATCAGCTTGTTCTATGGCTACATTGAAGTCGTTTTAAAATTCTTTTTGTATGCGGTTGCTAACTGATTTTGTCGATGCTTATACGTTACTGAGGAAGGGGTGGGAAGGAGTAGTGTTACACATTTTATGCATACTTTGTAGTTAAGTAGAATTACTACTGTGTTGTGCCAAATTTTGGGAATCGTCATCTTCCGCAGACATTATGCAAATAATTTTGAAAGTTCCTTTCGTGTTATGTTTCTAACAATTTTACACAATTCGACTGAAACGTTGTCATTTCCTGATTCTTCTCCTTCCTTCATACCTCGAATGTCCTTACGCAACTTATCTGATCTTACTTCTGTACCATCGTTTTTTCATTATTACATTATACAGTTTGTCACTCTTTCTGATTCATACCATGTACTATAGTAAAACAAAGAAATTCTCAAATACTTTAGAATTTTTCACACTGTCACTATTAGTGTACGACCACGTGCCTTCTAAAAACTGAAATCTATGTTCGGTAACGATCACTTTCCTTTAGTGGTCTGGTTCATATTCCTATTGTGATCAGTTACTTCTCTCTGTAAATTTCCTCAAGATCATGTCGAAGAGACAGAAACTCTGTTTAATCGAGTGTATTCTCTCGTGCTGTCCATGAACTATAGAATTTGCTTAGGCTGGGCCGCTCGCGTGCCTTAGCGATACAGCTAGCCGTAATGTAGGTGTCTGTTAAGAGGTCATACTAACGTGGGGTCACTGAAGAGGGGCATCAGACTTGTCAGTAGTAGCAGGGACAATAGCTTCCACGACTGACTGGTCTAGCGGTGTAACAGCAACCAAAATAGCTTTGCTGTGTTGAAACTGAGGAAGGTTGACAGAAAGCCGTTATTTTTACCGAGGGCATGCATCTCTGTTGTATGATTAAGTAATGATGGCATCCTCTTGGGTAAAATATACCGGAGATAAAACAGATCCCCAACTCTAAAATGATTTAGGGCCGCTGTAGACTGTATAATTACTTCAGAGTTATATAAAAGAGAATCAATTTTGTTTGTAGTCGCATTTGATCCTGGCCATGCCCATTTTCTGCTTGTTTACTTCTGGAAGAATTTCATCAGGAAAAAAGCGCTGTTCTTTTCGGTAACTTTTACTGATAGCTGTCCTCTGTCATTTCTAGTATCATAGACGGAGTTTACCGCTGAAGAATTTATCTTCATTCTTTGCACTATTTGCTTGCTGTAATCTTCTATTACTGCCTTGCAACGAAATTAACTAGGTAAAGTGTCATTCATAAAATGTAACAGATAATCAAAAACTATGTAAGCGTATATTGCATTCGAAGTTAATACACCATATGACTTTCATTTATCTATTTTTCCCCACCTGCCTTTGTAGCAGTGACCGTTTGAACACGGCGTAGTTAATCAAAATTTACGTAAGTACTTTTTAGCCAACAAATGGATGAGACGTTTTGGGATAGTTGTTGAAAATCAGACTCTGGAATCATGTCTGAGGCTCAACACCAATTCATTCTCACATAGAGAGAGGGCGTAGACTGCGTCGACTCAGATAGCATAAGAGATTTCCTTCAGCGCCAATAGGTGGTGAATAGTAGGCCAGGTGGGGGGACCGAGCTTCACCTGAGGAACAAAGTTTTGCACGTTATCACCACCGTCTGGTCTGCGCTTCATCATTCCCTGAACCAGAAAAACCAGCAGTCAAGCAATATATACCACGGGAAAATAGGTTATTATGAGACATGGAATAATTGGAAGGTTCCCAGTCAATAATATGGAACCAATTGTGATACGCTTCTTTGAAACATTGCAAGTGATCATCAAAATTTACCAGAGGGATTTAGGTGCAGAAACGTGGGCAGAACTTTTCGAACGAGTATGTAATATCATCAACGGAGCGCTGAATAACAACGCGATGAAAGATACAAGTACAAACATTTATCAGACAATGACGAGACCGACACTGACGTACTGGAGGGAGTCTAGGTCCCGCTACAGAAGCTTGAAAGTGCCATAAGGAGCGAAAATGAGATTTCAAACAGTAATCAAAGGATGAAACTTTCTGGCAGATTAAAAGTGTGTGCTGTGTCGGGACCCCAATTGTCACCGTTTTAATGAGCTAGGATCTTACAAAACATCTGTTGCTACAAACAATATCCGACTGTGTGGCTAAGCCATTTCTCTGCAGTAACCTGTATTCCAGGAGTATTAGTTCAGAAATGTATACTACAGAGCTTCTATTAAAACTGGATGTCATGAGAAGAGATCATGGCCGAAGTAAATCTGCGAGGCCAGATGGTGAGGTATGCATCTATAGCTCAGTCGGCTAGGACAATGCAGGTGGGATGTTTGGTTCTGGCTTCGTGGTCAGGTCCGGCACCCGGTTCATTCACTCAGGAAGTTTCAAAGCAGCTCACAGTACACTGCTCTGTGAAACACTCATTCAGGAAATCGATTAATCCTTTAGGCTGGATAGGGTAAATTATCAAGAGACAACGAAAACAGGAACAAATGGAAAGAGTGTACACTCCGACGATTGAAGACTTCTATAATATCCTATTTATTTGTTTAGCTATTAGTTGATGATTTTAGATATTGCCAGCACCCTGGAAATTACTACCTCCCCTATTTCTCAGACATTATTATTACTAAGGTGTGCAGAATATTAATGGAATTCGCGAAATTTGTCCGCAATTGCGAATATGGACAACCATCAGATGTACAATGGAATGACGACAATAAAATTTGTGCCAGATATCCCGCTTATCACGGGCGATCGCCTTACCATCAGGATATGACAGCACGACTTACGGCCAGGCCCAATCTTCCATATGTCGTCAAGCACGTGTATAAGACCTGTACTTGTATATCCATTCTTTATATTCCCACACATGGGAGACATTTTATCTGAAAGCCGCTTGCCCGATGACGGCGGATAAATACACTACTGGCCATTAAAATTGCTGTACCAAGAAGAAATGCAGATGATAAACAGGTATTCATTGGGCAAATGTATTCTACTAGAACTGACATGTGATTGTATTTTCACGCAATTTGGGTGCATAGATCCTGAGAAACCAGTACCAATAACAACCACCTCTGGCCGTAATAACGGCCTTGATACGTCTGGGCATTGAGTCAAACAGAGCTTGGATGGCATTTACAGGCACAGCTGCCCATGGAGCTTCAACACGATACCACAGTTCATCAAGAGTAGTTACTGGCGTATTGTGACGAGCCAGTTGCTCGGCCTTCATTGCCCAGACGTTTTCAGTTGCTGAGAGATCTGGACAATGTGCTGGTCATGGCAGCAGTCGAACATTTTCTGTATCCAGAAAGGCTCGTAGAGGACCTGCAACATGCGGTCGTGCATTACCCTGCTGAAATGTAGGGTTTCGCAGGGATCGAATGAAGGGTAGAGCCACGGGTCGTAACACATCTGAAATGTTACGTCCGCTGTTCAAAGTACCGTCAATGTGAACAAGAGGTCGACCCAGACATGTAACCAATGGGACCCCATACCAACACGCTGGGTGATACGCCAGTATGGGGATGACGAATACACGCTTCCAATGTGAGTTCACAGCGATGTCGCCAAACACGGATGCGACCATCATGATGCTGTAAGAAGAACATGGATTCATCCGAAAAAATGACGTTTTGCCATTCGTGCACGAAGATTCGTCGTTTAGTACATCATCGCAGGCGCTCCTGTTTGTGAAGCAGCGTTAAGGATAACCGCAGCCATGGTCTCCGAACTGATAGTCCATACTGCCGCAAACGTCGTCGAACTGTTCGTGCAGATGGTTGTTGTCTTGCAAACGTTCCCATCTGTTGACTCAGGGGTCGAGACGTGGCTGCACGATCAGCTACAGCCGTGCGGATAAGATGCCTTTCATCTCGACTGCTAGTGATACGAGGCCGTTGGGATCCTGCACGGCGCTCCGTACTATCCTCCTGAACCCACCAATTCCATATTATGCTAACAGTAATTGGATCTCGACTAACGCGAACAGCATTGTCACGATACGATAAACCGCAATCGCGATAGGCTACAATCCGACCTTTATCAAAGACGGAAATGTGATGTTACGCATTTCTCCTCCTTACACGAGCCATCACAACAACGTTTCGCCAGGCAACGCCGGTCAACTGCTGTTTGAGTATGAGAAATCGGTTGGTAGCTTCCCTCATATCAGCACGTTGTAGGTGTCGCCACCGGCGCCAGCCTTGTGTGAATGTTATGAAAAGCTAATCATTTACATACCACAGCATCTTCTTCCTGTCGGTTAAATTTCGGGTCTGTAGCACGTCATCTTCGTGGTGTAGCAAATTCTAATGGCCAGTAGTGTACGAAATTGCAGTGCCCTTTTTTTGCGAATTACGTTGCAATGATCCTTCGGAGATGCGCGCAATGAAAGAAAATTATTTATAAAATGGAGAAAGAGAGACACGAATGAGACAGCAAGTATGAAGCTGTGTTATTGGCCAGAGATAAGGTAAACGGAATACTGAAGAGACAAGATTTTCTATGCTGACACAAAAGCACAGACGTCAAATACAGAAAAAGTAGGGAGAACTCGGAAAAGTTAGGAGAAAGTCTCTGGGTGTGGTCAGGGAGCCGTACCGGTCGACAGGTCGCGGTACGTCTTCCGCATGCCGTCTTTGCCTCCAGCGGAGGGCGTGCCGTTCTGAAGTAAGCAAGTCGCTGTGTCAGGAGTGAGACGGACGGCGGCAGGCGGTGGTACAGGGGGGACTCTTCAGGCACGGCGTGTTGTCATTAGGGCCAACAGCTTTCTCTGTCTGGAGACTGCACTTCAGTATTTCGCTTCGAGTCACGTGTCCGATAATACGTTTTCATCTTTGCGGCTCCGGAGGAAACGAGGCGGCCGAAGTTATTCTTACTGCGGAAGTCCGTGGTTTCGGTGTCTTTGTTTAGAGGGAGGTGTGCTTTCTTAAAACAACCGTGAGGTACCTTACTTCTGTTGAGTGAATTTGTAGACAGTCTGAACTTCTCAAAATATTCGTCACCGTCTGGTTCTGAGCACTATGGGACTTAACATCTGAGGTCATCAGTCCCCTAGAACGTAGAACTACTTAAACCTAACTAGCCTAAGGACATCTCACACATCCATGCCCGAGGCAGGATTCGAACCTGCGACCGTAGCGGTCGCGCGGTTCCAGACTGTAGCGCCTAGAACCGCTCGGCCACCCCGGCCGGCCGTCACCGTCTGCTTATGCGTCTTACATGCCTTCACAGTTATTAGAACTAAAAAAATACATACCGGCTCAATATTCTTGTTTGTTTAAGCCCCGGTCGTGGGTACGTTGAGCGCCAGATCAAGACACCTGCACGTGTATCTACCAACTGCTTACTTTAACAGAGTAAATGTGTTGATTACGTACGGTCTTTTCACCTTTTTGAATATGATATCTTTGTGCACTTTGGCTTAAGTTGCCTCAATTATTGCTGTGAATGACTTTGATGCTTGCTGGTTAACTTGTCAATTCTGGTGGCCGTGCGGTTCTAGACGCTTCAGTCTGGAACCGCGTGACCGCTACGGTCGCAGGTTCGAATACTGCCTCGGGCATGGATGTGTGTGATGTCCTTCGGTTAGTTAGGTTTAAGTAGTTCTAAGTTCTAGGGAACTGATGACCACAGATGTTGAGTACCATAGTGCTCAGAGCCATTTGAACCATTTGTTAATTCTGGGAGCAAAAGATTCATGCCTATTTCTTGATATTTCAGGTAGTATGTGCTAACGTAATTGAAGTTCATTCGCCAGACGTGTGCATCCACTCTAGTCTTGTTGATTTTCCGTCCTGAGTGACGGCCCCTTCCTACCGTTACGCCATTAAGCGTTGTTTTGAAGCTGAGTTGCTGTTGGCGGGTGAATCTTCTTAACTAATTGTTGAGGTTTTGATGTGTGTTCGGTAGTAAATCACGATTGTATCTTGCTATTAATACTGGAGGGCTTGGTTTCTGCCCCTTTATTGGCATGTGGGTATGTGGCTACGCCGCCGGCCGAAGTGGCCGAGCGGTTCTAGGAGCTACAGTCTGGAACCGCGCGACCGCTACTGTTGCAGGTTTCGAATCCTGCCTCGGGCATGGGTGTGTGTGGTGTCCTTAGGTTTGTTGGGTTTAGATAGTTCTAAGTTCGAGGGGACTGATGACCACAGAAGTTAAGTCCCATAGTACTCAGAGCCATTTCAACCATTTGTGGTTACGCACGTTGCCGTATAATGTTCTGTTCCCTGACTGGGCGGCTAAGGATAGTTTATGATCTGATTCTTTGCTGAAATTCAAGATCGGTTTTTTTTGCGAGGTAATACTAGCAGTTACTAGCGCCATGCGACGAATCGTCCCGATTATCGAGGAGATGTTTATATCTGCTTTACGCTGAGTAGCTACGTGGATGTAACCGGATTTTGAGGTCGCGGGTTGGGCTGCCTCTTAACCATCAATAGCCGCGTGGCAAAAAGCTGCTTGACGCAAACTGCTGTTTCTTCAAAAATCATGTGTCCTTTTGGAGAACTGAATGTAATTTTTAAGGTCATTGTTTCAGCAAGTTTTCATTCTTTTGGTCAGTAGCGTAGTGGAACATTCTGCGATGCTAAGCAATTGCAAATGAGTAAATAGATTGTCAGAAAATACAAGGTGTACTACGAAATTGTTTGTTACATAAAGTCTTCTTGACGTAGCTGTCGTTTTGAAGCATTGATACTGTATTAAATTTTTGCGTTGATCGTCTGTCACATGAGCTTGCATAAAAAAAAATTTCTGCCTCCTAATAATTACATGGTATCTTATTATAGTGATAAGTGATTAATTCTAAGGAAACTGCAACAAATTTCTTTCCTTCTGTGATGAGGGTTGTTGAAACTATTTGTGTCCATAACTGTGATAGTTAAGCGAAAAACTATTTTCTGTCTTTGTACACGGATATTTTCATAACCATATACGACATTTTGGGTTTCCTGTGTTTTTAATAGTACAATGTGCATCAGTGTGACACTGTACTAAAGTGTTACTTCAGTGCACAGTAAAATCTGCAGCCCATGATTGAGGATGAGCACATTAATGAAATTTGGTCACCTATGAGTGTTGTTGCTATTGTTCTTAACGTGTTTTAATTAATTATTGAAAGCTTACAAGTAAATTTTGCTTAATTGGGTTGATAGATCTTTTAACCCATACGTCGTTCAATAAATTTTTTGGTCACGAATGATGTCCATCCTTACTTCGATCTAGTCCTGCCCCTCCTACGCAACGCCACGCAGTTGTTTTGTACCAACCACGCGGAGCAATTTGCACACAACGAGCTGGAACAAAGTTCATGCCGCCGCTTGCTCACGGACAACGAAGGAAATATTCCGCGACGAATGGATACACCCTTGAGACACCCACAATACGCCGAGGAGACAAAAGTTATGGGGTACCTCCTAACATGGTATCGGACCACCTTTTTCACGGCTTCGTACAGCAACTCGACCAGGAATTTACTCAAAAAGTGTTGAAGTCCCCTGCAGAAACACTGAGGATGCTGCTCCTGTAGTCAGCAATAACTGTGAAATTGTTGCTGGTGCAGGATTTTGTTCACAAACTGACCTCTCGATTACGTCCCACAAATGTTCTATGGGATTCATGACGGGCGATCTGGATGGCGAAATCATTCGCTCAAATTTTCCAGACTGTTCTTCAAACCAATCACGAACAGTTGTGGCCCGGTGAAATGACGCACTGACATCGATTTTTGGAAATATGAAATCCATGAATGGCTGCAAATGGTCACCAAGTTGCAGAACTTGACGATTTCCTGTCAATGATCGGTTCAGTTGGATCAGAGGAGCTAGTCCATTTCACGTAAACACAGATCACATCATTATGGACCCATCACCAGCTTCCGCAGTGCCTTGTTCACAACTTGGGTCCATGGCTTCATAGGATCAGCGCTACAGGCAGACCCTACCATCACCTTTTACCAATAAAAATCGGGACTCACCTTACCGGGCCACGATTTTCCAGTCGTATATTGTCTAACAGACATGGTCACAAGCCCTGGAGACGCGCTACAGGCGATGTCGTGTTGTTAGCAAAGTCTCTCGCCCCGGTCGTCTGTTGCCCTAGTTCATTAAGGTCAAATGTCGCGGCACTGTCCTAACAGGTACGCTAGTAGTACGTCTCACTTTGATTTCTGCGGTTATTTAGTGGAGTATTTCTTGTCCGTTAGCACTGACTACTCTACATCTACATCTACATTTATACTCCACAAGCCACCCAACGGTGTGTGGCGGAGGGCACTTTACGTGCCACTGTCATTACCTCCCTTTCCTGTTCCAGTCGCGCATGGTTCGCGGGAAGAACGACTGCCGGAAAGCCTCCGTGCGCGCTCGAATCTCTCTAAATTTACATTCGTGATCTCCTCTGGAGGTATAAGTAGAGGGAAGTAATATATTCGATACCTCATCCAGAAACGCACCCTCTCGAAACCTGGCGAGCAAGCTACACCGCGATGCAAAGCGCCTCTCTTGCAGAGTCTGCTACTTGAGTTTGCTAAACATCTCCGTAACGCTATCACGCTTACCAAATAACCCTGTGACGAAACCCGCCGCTATTCTTTGGATCTTATCTAACTCCACTGTCAACCCGACCTGGTACGGATCCCACACTGATGAGCAATACTCAAGTATAGGTCGAACGAGTGTTTTGTAAGCCACCTCCTTTGTTGATGGACTGCATTTACTAAGGACTCTCCAAATGAATCTCAACCTGGCACCCGCCTTACCAACAATTAATTTTATATGATCATTCCACTTCAAATCGTTCCGTACGCATACTACCAGATATTTTACAGAAGTAACTGCTACCAGTGTTTGTTCCGCTATCATATAATCATACAATAAAGGATCCTTTTTTCTATGTATTCGCAATACATTACTTTTGTCTATGTTAAGGGTCAGTTGCCAATCCCTGCACCAAGTGCCTAGCCGCTGCAGATCTTCCTGCATTTTGCTGAAATTTTCTAATGTTGCAACTTCTCTGTATACTACAGCATCATCCGCGAAAAGCCGCATGAAACTTCCGACACTATCTATCTACTAGGTCATTCATATATATTGTGAAAAGCAATGGTCCCATAACACTCTCCTGGGGCACGCCAGGGTTCACTTTAACGTCTGTAGACGTCTCTCCATTGAGAACAACGTGCTGTGTTCTGTTTACTAAAACCTCTTCAATCCAGCCACACAGCTGGTCTGATATTCCGTAGGCTCTTACTTTGTTTATCAGGCGACAGTACGGAACTGTATCGAACGCCTTCCGGAAGTCAAGGAAAATGGCATCTACCTGGGAGCCTGAATCTAATATTTTCTGGGTCTCATGAACAAATAAAGCGAGTTGGGTCTCACACGATCGCTGTTTCCGGAATCCATGTTGATTCGCACAGAGCAGATTCTGGGTTTCCAGAAATGACATGATACCCGAGCAAAAAACGCTGCTGCTCTTGGCCGTTAAATGAAAGCCGTCGGATATTGCGTTGTCCGTGTTGAGAGGTAATGCTTGAGATAGGGTATTTTCGGCACACTTTTGCCTCTGTGGATACTGAATTTCCTAACGATTCATGAAATGGAATGCCCCATGCCTCTAGGTCCAAATGCCATTCCTCGTTGAGAGGCTGTTAATTAAAGTCGTGCGATCATAACCACGTCGGAAACCTTTTCACATGAATCACCTGAGTGTAAATGACAGCCCCGTCGATGCACTGCCGTTTTATACATCGTGTACACGATACTGCCGTGACCTGGGTAGGTGCATGTCGCTATTCCATGACTTTAGTCACCTGAGTGTATATACGCAAGTGAATTTATGTTCCGCTGCAAAAAAGCAACTGGAGTATTTCCCCGACTGATGACTAGCGCCAACGTGTCCAGTAAACGAGAAGTGGCTGCTGGCGAAGTGCTCTGTACGCGATGGTTGCTAGGCAACCACTCTATGTCGGGCTGACTCCACGACCGACGCCGACGCCGACGCCGACGCCTGCGCAGTCCCCGCTGGCGCCTCATTTATCTCGCCAGATGTCGCAATTAGCAGCCTCCGCTCGGCGGCGCAGGTAATTAAGTTCCGTCCTAAATGAGAAAGGGATGGCGAGAATTGCTGGCGATAGCGACGGATAGCGCGCGCGAAAGTGGCGGAGGCCGCGCGGGGGGCGCCGCACCGAGCGAGATACCTCCGGAGCGCCGGCAGCTAACGACCCGCCGCGTAACGTTCGACTGCGCCCTCGCATTACGCCTTCCTGCGACGGATAGGCCCCGGCCGTACACCGGGAGGATAACAAAGAGTCTGTGATTTACTGCCATCGATAACAGATGCGTTACTCTGCATGTACACTGGTACAGCAGACCTGAGTCTCCCTACGAGGTTGAATAACGTTCCTGGGAAAGCGTACACAGTGAATTTTCATTAGTTCAATTGTGCCAACCTGGGAGTAATTACCTCCTGAAGGATAAAATGTCATTTTATGGGAGGGGGGGGGGGGGTAAAACCAAAAGGGTTCAATTGTCTTTTAGTCATAAAATCGAATTATCTTTAGAAGATCACTACTATTAACACTATTTCGTAAGACTATATTACTGAATACGTAACTTACCAGCACTAAAAGCACTCCGTCTTCAGGACACGAGTGGCCTACCGGGACCATCCGACCGCCGTTTCATCCTCAGTGGAGGATTCGGAAAGGGCGCGGGATTAGCCGAGCGGTCTACGGCGCTGCAGTCATGGACTGTGCGGCTCCGAGTCCTCCCTCGGACATAGGTGTGTGTGTTTGTCTTTAGGATAATTTAGGTTAGGTTAGCTTAGGGACTGATGACCTTAGCAGTTAAGTCCCATACGATTTCACACACATTTGAACATTTTTTTTTGTTCGGATAGGAGGGGCGTGGGGTCAGGACACCGCTCTCCCGGTCGTTATGATGGTATTCTTGACCGAAGCCGCTACTATTCGGTCGAGTAGCTCCTCACGAGGCTGAGTGCACCCCGAAAAATGGCAACAGCGCATGACGGCCTGGATGGTCACCCATCCAAGTGCCGACCACGCCTGACAGCGCTTAACTTCGGTGATGTCACGGGAACCGGTGTAACCACAGCGGCAACGCCGTTGCCAAGAACTTACCAGAAATTACTTTTTTTTTCAAATGATTTCATTAGCCATTAACACAACATGATGGGGGTCACAGTTTGTGAAACGAATATATGAACAATATCTTCTGTGATGTCCTTTGGTTAGTTAGGTTTAAGTAGTTCTAAGTTCTAGGGGACTGATGACCTCAGATGTTAAGTCCCATAGTGCACAGAGCCATTTGAACCATATGAACAATATCTACCTCACATAGCTCATGCATTACACACATATTTTGTACTACGCATCTATGACATTGAACTTGAGATATACTTGTCACATCGAGTGTGCTTCAATATCTCATGGAAATGCCGTCCCGAAGTTCTAGGTAGTTCCCACAACAGAGGACAATTTCTTTCATTACTCACTTCACAAAAGTAAACTAAATAATTGACAGCACAACATAACACAGACCACAGTGTTAAACTAACGTAGTACGTACACTGCTATTATTATTATTATTATTATTATTAGTGACAAAGGTCAAATACAAAGCACTGGCAGTCTGAAGTCTTCCAATTTCCGCCAGTCAAATGAGTTGCAAACAGTAGGTCAAAATATAGTAGACACGTTTTAATGTGACTGACTTTAACTGGCGTACAGGAGTAGGCTAAGCAAGTGTCGCTAAGGAGAGGACTTGTAAAGAGGAAGTATTTTTTGTAGCAAGTGTCTACCCTCAGTGAGGAGGGTCAGCTTTCTTTTCTGAGATTACTTTCATCACTCTATAAAACGGTTGTTAGAATCAAGCAGTATCCATTATCTCATTGATTCACCATTTCCAGGTTTACCAAAACATCTAAATGTAAACATTTCGTAATTTTGAAAATGAATGTGTTCAAAGAAAATTCTTTTTGACTTTTAAAGTTAAGTTGGAAGCTAATGTTAATGATAGGGGGAGGAAGAATTTGTGGAAAGGGGGGGGGGCGGAGGTAAGCTTCTAGCTAATATCTGATTGCACTGGAAGGTAAATGGTCTCGGAAGGGTTGGGAATAAATGCATTAGTTCGATAGCAATTTTCACCTGCTAACTCTGCAAAAAGATAGAAAATCGTGGATCAATTCACTATATACCATCCGAAGTGTATCGTCAGTAAATGGTGCCAATCCCGAATTTGGATCGGGGTAGGAGGAAGAGAGTCACCAGTTAGAAACTCACAAGTACCTAGAGGAGATACGTTGATGATTCAGCAACTCTTCACAGACGGAACAATATGAAAATACAGAATAAGGGTAAACAATTGAACAGTATGCATTCCAGGATCAAATTCATGAGTACATGTGAAAGTGGTGGGATGATTTTTTGTAAGACTCATAAACGGCATACACGTATATTGGAAACCGACACATGCGGACGTGATTGTCAATGCCTGTTCTAGTTATCCTCTTCGTCAGAAACATGCATACATTCTTTTACTCTATGATACATAGAATAAAACTTTCCCACTAGGCCAAGCGGTAGTCTCGATCGCACAGTCATTTTATGTCCTGTTCTGTTTCGAATATGTAAATGATGAATTAGTAGCAGTTGCTATGGAAACAGCATCTTCGTGAAGCCAACTATTGCCTCCAAACGGCGTTGTGGGTCACAGTTTAACTTATCACGTTGGCTTATTATTATAAAACTGGTTTTAATGCAAACGATACCTATTGGGTATAAAAATTCCTGCTTTTTAGCGGTTTACAGTTAAATTTATGTGCATTTTTAAACATAGACATTCAGATTGTAACACACGAAACATAAATCGCTTCCCATTTTCTGACATTGATGTTATGGGCTCATGTGCGCCGTCTTTCACTCTATTTAATCCGTGGCTGCTTAGCCATCAGCAGCAGTTTTGTGACTGGGCTCAGCACTGCTGGTCCAAGCGTCACCATCTTCAACCGGATGGGTAACGGTACATCAATGTTATATGTTTTTTTGACTTCCCTGTGTAAATCAGAAATTTTAATCTTTATCTTTACTGTGCATTATCTGAAGATGGCTCACTACTGGAGGCCGAAACCAGCTTTATTTTTAATAAATGATGCACGATCGAGACTGTTTTTTACTAATTTTATTTCTGTTTAAACATGTAGCGGGAGCACATATAGTGCCCAGTAATGCTCAGAGGAGGCACTTGACAACTGCTTCGTCTATGAATTAGAAGAAGCAGTTGACTAGCACGTCTGGTTATGAGCTGTCCCACATCCGATTACGATTTAACAATAGACCTGAAGATGACCAGTTAACGATTTAAACTGCTAGTGTAATAAATTGACCAATACAGTTGCACGCAACCATGAAGGAGATCGTAAGGAAAATTTATGGTTCGGTACATAATACAGAAACTGGACAGTGGGAAAGAAAGCACAATGATGATCTGTATTGGCTGTTTGAAAAAGATTATATTGGGAGGGTGACTGCAAGAAGAAGACTACAGTGAGTGAAGCATGTTCTCAAAGCGGTAAATACCCTCTGTAACAAAGTTTTAGGATATTAGCAAACAGGTAGACGTCCAAGATTTGCAAAGGCAAAATTTTAGTGATCCTGGAACAAGCAAACCCAACACACGGCTTCAGAATTCCCTAGACAGATGTAAATGGCCAAACATGTCTAGTCAGCTTTTGTGGTTTTATTCTATTGAGTCATGATTCATCGATTGGATGTGTTGATCATTCCGTGTTTCGTCTTTTGTATTCGTACTACTTGTCTTCTGCCATGGGCCCAAATGGCATGTTTTTGTGCAATAAATGATGATGATGGTGATGATAATGATGATGGTGATGATGATGATGAAGTGATTATGATGAATTGTCCCACAGCTGGTTACGGCTTTACATTACAGCTGAAGACGATCTGAAAATATTAGTGTAATAAATTGATTAATACAGCTGTGAGCTGCGTGCAACCATGATATTTCAACAGTTTTCAAAAGACGTAAATCACTGCCTTCTCAAAACGATAAAAAGAAATAGAAGTATAAAGAAGTTTGTGAACAGAAATATAAAGAAGTTTGTGCATGTGGAAAACCACATGCACAAACGGCATCCTATAAGGTCAAATACGCCACTATGAAATACATAGACAAAATGTCATTTAAAATTGAGCACGTATTCTGGAGAAAAAGGGTTAAAAGCGCCCCCAAGACACTAAACAGTACAATAAAGCGATTGCACTGTAACTTACAGCATAGGTTAATAAATATGAGAAATGTGGCATCTACAGGGGTTCGGAAATTCCCATTACGAACTACTAGGACTTGTAGAGAGGAATGAGAACATAACATTTTAAATAGGAACCAACTGTTTGAATACATGTTTGCTGGGTGGGTATGCAACAGGGTAATCATATTGGGGTGGGGGATGTTGGTTAGGTGTATCGGCTGATATCATTTGACGTCTGTCCTACTCTACCTCTCTGACCTGGTTCGACCCGCATTCAAGTGCTTGTGAGTGTTAGGGCAACTGCCTGACTACATCGACATGATCCTTCTGAGTGGCGAAGTCCACTTTAGTGGAAGAGTTGCTCGTCGCCTTTTTCAAGATCGTTCTCCCCAACGTAAACTCAATCGCATATCCTGTTCGCCACAGTCAGGCAACGATTTCGAGAAACGGTACCTTCACCGAAAGCAGCAGTGACTGTGGTGTCTAAGGGAGACGCCTCGCACCTGAACTGGAAGAATATGTACTGCATCACGTTGAAGAGAATTCGTCAACGAGTACAAGAGCCATTTCTTTGGCTATTGATGTGTGAAACTGTAAAACAAGTCTTGTACTACTTGCAACAGTGTTCGCGTTACCAACATATTTACAAACAGAATGTCAAATCAAACACCTTTCAGACGTCTAACTTTCCAGATTGGTGTTGTATTGGGCTCCTAGCTTCGGCGATATATTACGCCATCTTCATGCTCCCTGTTTGTCTAATAGTGGGCAGATGATGTTTGAAGTGATCGCTGTCTCAAAATCCCACAGGTACCAGTCTCTGAATGCTGGCCCCTATCTTGACTGGGTCAAAGCTGGGAATCTTCTTGCACGTCGGTCAGGGGGCCTGAAGATGGTGTAATATATCGCCAAAAATGGTAGACCAAAAAACAATAATTTGGAAATTTTGACGGCTGAAAGGGGTTTGATTTGACATTCTGTACTGAACAGGCGACGTCCTACAACCATCTGTGAAAGGATGGACATAAAGAACTATTTTCAACAGGTAGTAGCACGGAAACTGTACGTTTTCGGACATTAATTCCAATTCACTCTCTTCTACAAGTCCTAGAAATATGTAAGGGAAATTTTAGAGCACCCTGTATAAATTATCGTGCTGTGACTGCAAGAAAAGCTATATCGACCAAACACGCAGACCCATTAACTTGAGGTTTAAGGAACATATCTGCGGCAGCTGTAAAACAACATTAGGCTTATCTATGCTAAAGGACGGACGTACGGCTGAAATTTCTGTAGGACAGAAGTTGCATGGGACAACGGAGGCCATAATATGACGTTGGTTTTTTGGTGCTAGATGGGCTCGCTTTAGAGATATGAAGGTTAACTTTGCTTTTTTAAATGGGATGCTATAGTGTGGTACTTATTTTCTGTTAGCGGCTATCGAGACGAATCTAATGATGTGTAACAGTAAGGTCTTTGAAGGTCAACGGAAGGTGGCTAAGGTGACAAGAACGTCAATTTACAGGAGGTGTTCGAAGTGCTGACGATTGGTATCAATGCAGTGCTGCAATCTTCTTATCATGGATTGGTATTCCTTATTGTATCGGCACTTATCGAAGCACATGCTCTGACAATTCTCTCTCACTTATCTTTAGATGTAGTTGGAACGTCCTTATAGACAATGTCTTTTACGAATCCCCGCAACAAAAAAATCCAGAGGCATCAAATCTGGCGTACGACTTATTTCCTCCTCGTCCAATCCAACGATTTGGGAATTGTCTCTGCAACTCATTTATAGCCATCAGCGAAAAATGTGCCGGATGCCCATCGTGTTGATACCGCGTTCTGTTCCTTGTTCCTAAAGGTATTTCTTCCAATAACAGACCTAATGTTTCTTGCAGGAATGTGGTGTACTTCCTTCCATTAAGATTTCCTTCGATGATATAAAGGTCTATAATTCTGTGCTCCATAATCCTACACCATATATTCACCGGCCACGGCTTTTGATGTGCAACTTGCGGCAGGCAAGATGGATTTTCAGTTCCCCAATAATGCATGCTATGCAAATTAACATTTCCATCGTTCATGAATATACCCTCATAAGTAAATAAAATCAAATTAATAAATGTGTGAGCCCTCTGAATCCGAAGTAGAGACCACCGGCAGAATTCAATGCGGCACATACAATCCATACCAGTTAATTCTTGTTGGAGACTGATATGGCAAGGTTGATATTTATGGCGATGCGGAACACGAACAACACTACTCTTGCTAATGCCAGATTTCCTTGCGATTTGACGCGAACTACCACAAAGATCTCGAATCACAGTAGTAAGAGTACCAGTTTCCGTTTCTTCGTTAGTAACTTTCCTTTGTCGGATATGTTTACGATGGGTTAAAGATTCAGTTGTTTTTAATTTATTATACCCATATTTAAATGTACGACGTGTGGGGTGAGTACGCTGAGGAAATCTTTCAGCGTATAAGTCTCTAGCTCTCACTGAATTTCGTTGGTATTCTTCGTACATGAGAAGCATATCAACTTGTTCTTCGAAGGAATACATCATTCAGATTCATTTGATTCGATGATACTATTAGTGCTGTATTGCGAAACCGTCGAATGGTTTTTACATGTCAATGGCACTTTAGATGGATACACCGTGTACGGCGAATATTTACTATTTGCAAGAGATACGAGAGAGAATTGTCAGAGAATGTGCATCGATAAGTGAAGCCGTGATAAGGAATACCACTCAAGCTATGATAAGAAGACTGCAGCACTGCATTGATACCAATGGTCATCATTTCGAGCACTTTCTGTAAATGGACATTCATGCCACCTTTTTGACCTTCGTTGACCTTCAAAGACCTTATTGTTACACATCACTGGATTCGTCTCGATAGCCGCTATCACAAAATTTGTCCCATGCAACATTTGTCCCACAAACTTTTCAGCTCCTATCATACTTTCGGAGTTATTCTAGGTGGCAATAGTTATTGACTCACCCTGTACGTTACGAAATAGAAGAAACTGCGAACTTCTAAATAAACGGAACGAGAATGCAGTAGATGCATATTTTAGTACTTGCGACGATACGTTTAGTTGAAGAGTGGCTGCGTCCCGTATACATGCTTCAGCTGTTGATGCAGCCTTCCTGCGACAGAGTGAATGCTGCGCTGGGCCGTCCCAGCATCTGCTGAGTCAACATTAACTTCTTGCAGCCGGAAGAGGAGCGTCAGCAAGATGTATCGGAATGCCACCGTTATTGTATGTTCCGTGTCGTTTCCACTGAATTTATGGGCTTTTGTTTAAGCATCTAGCAGCCCGAGATTCTGCGCTATCAATCGTCGTATATACCGCGAACTGGAAAGCAGAGTGGCATAAGTCGAAAAAAAGGCACATTTAGTTTACGCTACTGAAAATATGGGTGAATTTCCCCAACGTGGACGTAAAATACAGTGGAAATTACTGCCAACAAAACTTACTTGAAATGTACTCTGAGGTGGCAGAACTCATGAGACACCTCGTAATATCGTGCCGGACCACCTTTTTCCAGACGTAGTGTCGCAACTTGACCTCGCATTGAGTTAATTAGTCTTTGGAAGTCACCTGCAGAAATACTGACCCATGAGCCATGCTGCTTCTATAGATGTCCATAACTGCGAATGTGGTACCGGTGCTAGATTTTGTGCACGAGATGACCTCTCGATTATACCACATAATGGATCGACGGGATTGATCTCCCATTATATCCTATAAATGGTCAATGGGATTCATCTCCGGCGATCTGGATAGCAAAATCATTCAATCGAAGTGACCAGAATGTTATGACATGGAGCATTGTCATCCTAAAAATTCCATCCTTCTTTGGGAACATGAAATGCATGAATGGCAGCAAATGGTCTCCAAATGGCCGAGCATAGGCTTTTCCAGTAAATGATCGGGTCAGTTTCACTAGAGGACCCACTCCATTCCATGTAAACACCGCACACAACTACGGAAGTCACCATCAGTTTGCACAGTGCCTTCTTGACGACTTGGGTCCATGGCTTCGTGAGGTTTGCGCCAAACCCCAACTCTACCATCAACTCTTACCACTGAAATGGCAACTCAGCTGACCAGGTCTCAGTTTTCCAGTCGTCTAGCGTCCGACCGATATGGTCACGAGCCCAGGAGAGGAGCTGCTGGCGATTTCGTGCTGTTAGCAAAGGCTTTCGCGTCTGTCGCCTGCTGCCATAGTCCATTAACGCCAAATTTCGCCGCCCTGTCCTAACAGATACGATAGTCGCATGTTTCACTTTAATTTATACGGTTGTTTCGTGCAGTATTTCTTGTCCGTTAGCACTGACAAGTCAACGCAAACGGCGCTGCTCTCGGTCGTTAAGTGAAAGTCGTCGGATACTTCGTTGACCGTGGCGAGACGTGCCTGAAATGGGATAGTCTCGACAAACTCTTGACACTGTGGATCTTGGAATAATGAATTCCCTAACGATTTCCGGTACAGAATTTCCCATGTGTCTAGCTCCAACTACCATTCCGCGTTCAAAATCCGTGATGCAGCCATAATCAGGTCGGAAACTTTTTCACACGAATCATCACAAACGACTGCTCCACTGAAGCACTGCCCTTTTATACCTTACAATGCAATACTACCGCTTTCTGTGTATGTGCATATCGCTATCACATGTTTTTTTGACACCTGAGTGTAAAGCAACCTAACAGTATTTCAGTATAAGTTTTATAGAGTTATTTCTTTGAGTTTTCCAAGTACTGTATTTTTTACTTGTATCACTGTTCTTGGTGTGGTGTGATGTACCAAATCGATTGCTCCTTTTTTCCTTTTATTGTAGAGACCTTGCTCTGTTTCACATAAGGTTTTACTACTTTCATGACCTGTACTCTGTGTTTTACGAATAGCTGATGGACTTTCATTGTAAATCCGACATATTTTATGGTTTTCACATTCAAAGATTTGTGTTATAGAGGACATGCATATCTAGTGGGAGCAGGCATCTCCGTAGTAGTATCTCTGTAACTCCCTGATCTTTGGTCTTATGTTCAGTTGGACAATGCATGAACGTTTGTTCACAAAATGCCGCCCATAGGTATTATCCTCGTGTATTTTAATTGTACATTACTTAATTGAAAAGTGAGGAAACCCCGCGATCAGGCCCTCAAGACCATGCGATAGTTGACCGACCGCCGCGTCATCCTCAGTCATTCATCAGGGAATGCGTAGTGGAGGAACAAGTGGTCAGCACACCATACTCCCGGCCGTTGTCGACGTTCCGATTTGAGGCCGCTATTTCTCAGTCAAGTAGCTCCTCAGCACGGCATCAAGAGGCTGAGTGTATCCTACTCCACTCCTACCACAAAGGAAAAATCCCTGACAGTACCGGGAACTGAGCTCGGACCCCCTGCATGAAGGTCTGTCGCACTGACCACTCGGCTACAGAGGCAGACTAACTCACAAGTAGATCTAGCAAAGATGTTTTTATTTTTTTTCATTTCTTAATATAGCCATCTTTTTATGTGACCCTATGGTGATGTCTGAAGATGTCCGTTGTAGGGCGAAAGCGGTTATAATTGCGTCATAAAAAGCGACTGCGTCAAAAATGAACAGAACTTTATGAATATCATCATGTCAGTTAGACAACATCACGCATAGGCATGTGAACAGTGTGGACAGCAAGGAGGACACCCAAAAAATTTGGTACCCACACTGGATACCTGCAGTTATATCAAAACTATCAACACCTGAGCTACGCTCGTCTACAAATGCTCTGCAGATATTGTGACATGGACAACATCTGAGCTGCATGATATGTACAGGAAAATAGGAAAACTCATGACGATTCACCATGTACTTCACTTCGGTGGGATGTAATTGCCCAAAAAACCAGCAGTGTTAGATCTTAGCAAGCGATGCTGACAGTGAAGACGAGAAGAAGCCACCGGCAGAATATGTGAAAGACAGCCAAGAATGAGCTGTAACTGGAATCAACAGAAAGCCACTCCACGTCCAGAAAATTTAGAATCAATAGCAGTCCCGCTGGAACACAATACACAGTCACAGTTGTGAAGAAAGCAAAGTGTGGATCGTAGGCATTGTCATCGAAGGTGGTAACACTGTGTAATTTAGTCATTAATTGCGTTTAATACTGTCCATTGCGTAAAGTGTAATTTACAACATTAAAAAAGAAGTTTGTTGCACAGCATTCTGTGCAAGTGGATGTTATCTTTACTTATAATGTTGAGTTACCTAAGACTAGTGTCACATGAAAACAATGGTCATGTGTTCCCTGAATGTGGCCTGATAAACCGAAAACTAGTTATAAATAAATAAGAAGTCAGTAGAACTACAACAGTGTACTTGTTATTCAGCCCTTACAATTCAAGTTTTTTGTTTTTTGGTTTTTAGATGTAAACTAGCTCCTGTCTCATTTCGAGTGAGTGTATTGTCAACAACAACCATATTTAATTACAAATTGAAAGGTCTCTGTTGGATTCCTTTCATGTTTAATTTCTTAAAACTGTTGCCATTTATGGAATAAATTCCTCTTCTAAATGTACTGTGGCGTTTCGGACTATCTGGGAGGAGACTGAGCAGTGGAACGTGTTACTTTTACACATAAACAAGAACGATCTGTCACACTACTACACTTTAAAGCACAGTTTATATGTAATTCATGTCACACAGTCTCATACGGAACCTACATCCGCTTTCCTTTATATACTGTATATGATAAGATACTGTCATCCCCCTTCCCTTTTGTGTGAGAGGATGAATGAGCATATGTATTTCTAGTTGCATGCTTGAGGGTAGCAGACAAGGCTGTCTGCTAGAGAACAGTAGGACCAACGTCGGAACAGGTAGCTACGCTTCCTAAAAGCAAAGAGGTTTCTATCCTTAGTATGGTCCTGTCCGTCCGTTGTCATGTTGGTATAGGAAGCTGCCCCTCTGGCCACTTCCGTTGGTCTTTGTGAGCCACCCTCAGGAAGCACGCTCGGCAGTAGGGCAGTTGCAGTGTGGCCGTGGCGAGCGTCTGAAGTGGTAAGACCTCCGGCTAAGCGCGTGTCTGTTAAGTCCGTAGGACAATGGATTTCTTAAGTTCAGCCAAACTGAAAATTTAATCACCTTTATTTCGGGTTTAGGTCTAAAATATCCGATGTTATCTTAAATTGCAGCGCAGTGTAATTATCGTGTGAAGTTCAGATTATTTTCCGTTAGTTGCTTTGTTACTACTTTGTGAGTAAAGTGGAACCACGTGTTGATCAGTAACTCTAAGTTCATCAATCTTAAATCCGAATGTGCGTGAGATTATAACGTCTCGTCTTGAGAATATTTTTTTAATATAGCAACTTTTCTTTATGCTTTTCTTTATGTTCAACCCACGTGGGGTGTACTTTGCGAGACCAGTACCACGTGCTTATATAACTGTTTGACCCATCAGGTTAATAGTAAGACGTTAGTAACCAGTTCAAGGTTTTTCTTTTGTCAATTGCTTTTCGATCTAATTTATTTTAATTATCAAAATTATTGTGGAGTTGTACGCTTTGTGTAAACCAAGTTGACCACGTGAAGCATGTGGTGTAATCATCAAAGTAGCCCTCAGCTATTCTTTTTGCGAAGTCTTCACAAAGAGTTAATATGAATTTAGTATACCAGTGTGTGGTAATTACATGACGGACAGGATTGTGGTATGAACGTAATTTCTTTGGGTAAAAACTGAATCTGTTGGTTGTGGTTAATTTCTTCTTGCTTATGTTTCAATGTTCTTCGTGTGTTATTTTATGAATGCAGTGTTGTATGCTGTCTCACAATATTGGCTCCATATTTTATGTGTTCCGTAAGATTACAATCTCACATTTTTTCAATCGTAAATAAGGCACCAGCTCAGTTATAACTCACTTATAATATGCTGAAATTTCAATGAACAATCTTAAAATAAATTTCCAAATATAAACTGATTTCTTTCTTTTTATTTAAATTCTCCTTTATATATATATATATATATATATATATATATATTACCGGTTTTGTATGACTATTAAAAGATTATCATTTATGTTAGTCTGCTTGGTAAACCTAGACTAAATATCTGATGAAACAGTTGCCCAGTAATCCACAGTTAACGTCCCCAGACAGATCACGCCTTTTAACCCACTTTCATTGTCAATTAGCACCGATTTCAGCATACCAAATTAAAGTTACAACATTACACATCATCATAGCAAATTAAAGTTACAACCTTACACATGGCGACCCTGTTCTGTGATTCCGCTAGACTCTGGAATCTCTGAAATGTTAGATTGCGAGCGTGTTATAATCTTAATTTTTTTTTCCCTACAGCGCTCAAACAACTTCTGCGTTGTTTCCGAGCAGACTTTCAAAAGATTCACGGCGTTGTTGATCGGCGTTGCTTTGTTTGTCTTGTTTTGTTTCTTATATTTGTGTGTTTTATATGTCTGTGTGTTTTTTATTCTCGCTTGTAAATTCCACTGTTTCGATCAAAGATAAAAATTTGTTTTGCGTGTGAAAAAGTGTGTACTAGGTTGGGTATCTTTCGTGTGACTCGTAATTTTTGGGGGACACATTTATTGTGATTATTGTGTTGCGTACTGAGTATAAATTGCACTAATGCAAACACGTAACCAAGCTAAAAGTAAGCGGTCCAACAACTTAAGCAACATGGACCAAAGGGATAATTTGATTTCCAATATTAACGCGTCGGGCGGTTCCGAAAATGCAATGGGGAATACTTCAGACGAAATGCAAAACAGCACGAATGGGCTCACAGCAGAGCCAGAAATTAATTTGCCTCCAACTAACCAAATTGATTTAGCAGAACTCATGAAAGCCTTATTGCAACAAAATAAAGAAAACACAGAGAAATCGATCCGCGAGCTAGGGGAACAAATGACGCAGCAATCAGAAAAATCGTTCGAACAAATGACGCAGAAATCAGAAAAATCGTTCTGAGAACAAAAAGAATCATCCGAAAAATCGATCCGCGAGCTAGGCGAACAAATGACGCAGAAATCTGAAAAATCGATCCGAGAGCTAGGCGAACAAATAGACGAAAAACTAATCCAGCAGACAAATAAAGTCGACAAGTCGATGCAGAGAGTGTCCGATGATATCTCACAAAGAATAAACAATCTGGCAAGTGAGATAAAAAGTGATATTATGAAAGAGTTAGGCCGTACATTTGAACAAATCGATGATCGTCTGCAAGCCTTAGAACAGAGAAAGCGGAGGGGCGATGCCGAATCTAAAGAAAGCGAAGAACGGCTACTTAGGAATTTCCAAGAGCTGAGGGAAGAATGCCAAAGGGAGCACCAGCAGGTACTCTCGAGGGTTCAAGAGGCGGAAACGCATTGTCCCACGTCCGTTAGCAGCACAATAGCGGACAACAGTTTAGCGATCCACGCGTTGGAACAGCAAGTAGAACAATTGAAGCAGACTGGGGCGGAGGACAAGAGACAAATTGATGATAAGATTGCGGCATTAGCGGACATTGTAGGCACGATGAAGCTGACAGAAAGCGAGAACAATACTACACTGGTAGCGGCCGCAGAGACCGAAGAAGTGCGTTCGCTTCTGAGATTTCAGAAGGGACAGTTCGAAGTGAACAGGCAAAACAGAGCTGTAACAGGCGAATTACAAGAACGCGTGGCGCATCTGGAAAACCGCATGGCGTGTGATTCCGAACTCGTCAATAGCATTAAAAATAGCCGTACGAACAGTGCAGAGAGGGACTCCGGCCACGAGGGAGATTTTGACGACAGGGCAGAATGTAATTTGAGGGGCAGACATGAGAATAATAGAAACATTCAAGGGCCTCGCCAGGAGGAAATGCGGGGATTTGATTTCAAACATTTCCTTACGGTGAGAAAGTTTGAGATATTCCGAAATTCGCAAAAAGGAATACATCCACGAGCATGGTTCGAGCAATTTGAGTTCTGTCTTCCTCCCGACTGGGCAAGTTCACATAAGATAGAATATATGTGTGGCTATTTGGAAGGCGAACCGGCGATTCGCATGAGGTCGGCAGCGCGTCACTGCAACTCCACTCGGGAGTTTCGACAAGCCTTTCTGTCCGCCTATTGGTCGGAAGCGGCACAAGATAGGGTCAAACATGGCATAATTATGCTGCCAACTTTGAACCAGTCTGGTTTCGGCAGCCCTGCACGTCTATTCGACCACATGCTGCAGGCAAATCAATTTTTATACGACCCATACAGGCCTGCGGAACTAATTAGGATATGCATCACCAAATTGCCGATGCACTTGCGGCACGTCATTCTTGCGGGACAATGCAAAGAGGACGTGGAAACGTTGAAAACACTTCTCCAAGAGTTGGAATACAATACAGCAGAATGCCCGCCTAATCAGGCACAAAGTTATTACGGGGCACAGCAGCGCGATCGCAGTCGTGGCCGTAGTACTAATCAACGGCGTGACTGGTCGTCGCGACGCGAACGGAACAATAATCGGGACAGGCCGTATAGAAACTGGGGTAACAGCCGCGAACACAGGTGGAACAACAGAAATGATCGAGGACGTGGACAGAATCGTGAACGCTACAGGTACGGCAACCAGAATCGATACGATGAATACGGTGGGAATAGGACTGTAGGCGGAGCACCTCATGATGTCGAAATTCGGCCGGCCAACCCTAGAAATAATCCGGCAAATGGAAATGAACAAAACCGGCAATGACAAACGATCAGCGCAGAAGGCGCCCAATCGGAACAAATGAGCGACATGGCAAATGACTAGAAAGGACAGTGAGAAGTAGAGAGGACGGTGAGGAGAAAGAATTGATTAGTTTAAATTTGTGACGTATGCATTTTGAATAATATGTTGGTAAAAAAAAATTAATGATAAAGATGTTTCTATGTGATGGATTGAAGTGATGTTTTAATTTTTTTCTTTCCTTGTGCAATTAGGATTTAGTTTGATTCAAACGTGAAGATAAAATGTTTCTTTGTGAACGAGTAAAATGCTGTTTATGTTTTTTTTGTGTATAAATTGAAAAGAGTCGCTCCTGAGGAAAGCAAGATCGTTGCTGAATTAGTGCATAAACTCAGGGGAATATCCGATCTGTGGGGATTATGGGTCTGGCAAACCCAGGTCCCCAGCTGTTAGTAGCCTTGTTTCCGATTTTCTGCTTTACAGTGCTACTATCTATCTATTACTATTCTATATCTGTCAGTATAAATGAGGATCTCTTACTATAGTATGCGTGCTGTATGAATATTTTAAGATAGGAGAACTCTGAGAAAGGAATGAGTAAGTTTGGAATCTTGAAAACAGGATGCGATAATACGATTGTTGAACCATTGGCTTCCAATATGCGATGATATGTTAATATTGATGATATATGTTTTTTTTTTTTTGTTCTTTATAGCTGAGTACGTAAAGTGCTGTCTGTGGATTTCGTAAGTATATTGATTCCCTTCAAGGTGAAAGAAGAATTGTGGTTTGTGTAATTTACGTGGCTTTAAAATATTATTGTGGTAGTCAAATACGAGCAGCTTTTCAGCAAATGGAGAATGGAACGGAAATATGGATCCTTTTTGTAGTCTTGACTGATGTTGAGCCAAAGCCTAAAAAATTATTCTGCGTTAATACTTGTCCTAGAAAAGCGACGTTTATGTATTTTGCTGATGCTGTGAGCATTACAGCTTACTGTTTTCGCTGGTGCGGGATGCACTGCAGCCTATATGATTTGTACTGAGGAAATTTCCCTCTTGAAGGGAGAGGATGATTAAATAATTTTGATTATGGGAACGAAGGGAAGCTTGGTTTAAGGTAATAAGGATAAAGCAAAACATTTGTCATTTAAACTACAGGAGGATTCGGATCTTTTGTGTCTGTTGTAAGTTCAATATGTTAAGATGATACTGTTTTACAGAATAGAGGTGACCACAATTTTGCCATTCATGAGAAATGAATCCAGAATAACCACCACAGGCGAAAAAACTGATTTGGAAGCGAAAGGTAACGTAAAGAAGGAACGAAATCGCAGCAAAATGGGTAAGAAAATGTAATATAACCTGTATAATGCAAATATTTTTAACCTTCTCAGAGTCATCTGCGTGATTAATTGTTGTGATAACGTAATTTTAGGTGAAATTTTCTTACTGTTTTATGTGTGAATATATGAGTATGATAAATGTATAATTGCGAGTCTCTTTTCAGGTGTGCGAACTGGTATAAATGTTTTGGCGTGTAAATAACCATTGTTCTTTTTAATGTGTATGTTTAAGGAAAGTTCTCCATATTTATCATGTGACAAGACGTATGCCGTGAGCGTCAAGAAGAGGACGAATTAGAACAATGTTGTAGTGGTATATACACGGTGTTGAAATAGCATTGAAGTAGCTTATTGGCTTAACTAGTAGTGGATAGAAGTAGAATATTGAGTAATGCATGTTTATGGGTAGTTAGTTTGTAGAATAGACAACAGGTGTGCATGTATGTGTGTGTAAATAACATGTGAACCCTATGCTGTCCTGACCTATACTTGCACAAGGCATAATCCTATTCATTTTAGTGAATTAATAAATAGCATTTGATTTATTAAAACGTAAGTGAACCACATTAGTGATGTGGATTTAAATATTATATTGTCAGTTCATTTAAATTTTTATTTTTATACTGTCAAGTCATTTCACTTTTATTTCTTTTACATTGTCAAGTCATTTAAATTTTATTTTATATTGTCGATTCATCTAATTCTTTTATTTAAAAAAATATTAAGTCTCACAAAAGAAGAGCCATTAAGTGTCATCCTTGCCCAGGAATATCAAACCGGCGAGCCAATTGAGGATAACCCAAGAATGTAACAACACAAAGGGCGTGGAGCCTTTTGACACATACTGTCCAGAGTAACTGGCAGACTTCAATGACGCCTATCAACATCTCCTGACGGATGCCCACTGTCAAGCGACAGTAAATCATGGTTCGATGTTCTCTGGTCGCTAAGGGTGGCACAAAAGAAGAGCCATTAAGTGTCATCCTTGCCCAGGAATATCAACCTGGCGTGTCAAACGAGGATACCGCACGAATTTGACAACACAAACATGGAACCAAATCGAGATGACGTGACACTGGAGAAACTTCATGAGAGGGCAGAGACGGCGGGATCGCACGCAACAGATGGACAAAAAAATCCCTACTGACAGCTGCGGCGACGAACCCCCCCTCTTTCCCCTATATTGTGCCTCGGAACAGTGGAAGTACTGAGTGTGTCAGTGAACAGTGATTATACGGTTCTTAGTCCAGTGCATATACGCGTGTTTCTGTCAGAGAAACTCTGACTCGTGTGTTTTGCAGGAGTTTGATTTATTGGTGTTTATTAGACTGAGTCTTGTATTTTGCAGGTGTTCTATTTATCTTTTTTTAGACTTTGAATCTTGTGTTTTGCAGGTGTTTTATTTATAGGTGTTTTTTTTGTTTTAGATGTTGACTATTGTACTGTTTTATTTATCAATGTTTGTTTTTGTGTGATGTATTAGATTTGTGATATTTTGTTTCGTAAATTCATTGCTGTGGCATTGCTTCGTTTATCAGTCAGATAGCTTTTTATTCTCATTGAACTGTGATCGATTAGCCTTTGCATGGGGCATATTTACTGTGAGGAACCTCTTAAGGGTAATAATCACATAATTATTGTAGTTTCAGTATAATGACACAGTGCTCATTGTTTGCTAGCTAATTGAAATATAGTAGATTGATTAAATGAGTGCCACATAGTTATTTTAATTCTACAAATTATTAGTTTTATACGATATAGAATTTTTTTGCGATAACCACTTTTGCAGATTGTGCATTGTTATGTTCTGCTTTTTAATACCGATGTTATTTGATGTTCTTTTTTTAATTGCTGTGGCACCTTTGCTATTTTCATAAATTTTGCTTGTTAATAAACAGTCATAAATTTTCCTGTGATCAGTTGGCTCTTGCAATGAGCAAATACTGGTGAACTCCATAAGGGTAACAACCAGAAATTGTTTTCATATTAATGACACAGGAACCATTGTTTTTACTTGCTGACCGAATTAGGTCTACACTACCTTTTAAATAGGTGTCACAGTTTATGTTTTTTTTTCTGTTTGAAATTGGTAGATTCTAAAGATGTGTTGAAATTATTGTGTTTTAGCAAGTAGCTGGTGTCCTTTTGCCTTTTCTTTTACACTTTTCGTTTAAGTAGGGTGTGAGAAGCCTGCTTGGGAATGTCCTAGCATGGCCAGAAAATTCCCTGCACAGTCTTTTCCCGGAGCGTTGGAGTTATGAAAGGTCTCTGTTGGATTCCTTTCATGTTTAATTTCTTAAATCTGTTGCCATTTATGGAATAAATTCCTCTTCTAAATGTACTGTGGCGTTTCTGACTATCTGGGAGGAGACTGAGCAGTGGAACGTGTTACTTTTACACATAAACAAGAACGATCTGTCACACTACTACACTTTAAAGCACAGTTTATATCTAATTCATGTCACACAGTCTCATACGGAACCTACATCCGCTTTCCTTTATATACTGTATATGATAAGATACTGTCATCCCCCTTCCCTTTTGTGTGAGAGGATGAATGAGCATATGTATTTCTAGTTGCATGCTTGAGGGTAGCAGACAAGGCTGTCTGCTAGAGAACAGTAGGACCAACGTCGGAACAGGTAGCTACGCTTCCTAAAAGCAAAGAGGTTTCTATCCTTAGTATGGTCCTGTTCGTCCGTTGTCATGTTGGTATAGGAAGCTGCCCCTCTGGCCACTTCCGTTGGTCTTTGTGAGCCACCCTCAGGAAGCACGCTCGGCAGTAGGGCAGTTGCAGTGTGGCCGTGGCGAGCGTCTGAAGTGGTAAGACCTCCGGCTAAGCGCGTGTCTGTTAAGTCCGTAGGACAATGGATTTCTTAAGTTCAGCCAAACTGAAAATTTAATCACCTTTATTTCGGGTTTAGGTCTAAAATATCCGATGTTATCTTAAATTGCAGCGCAGTGTAATTATCGTGTGAAGTTCAGATTATTTTCCGGTAGTTGCTTTGTTACTACTTTGTGAGTAAAGTGGAACCACGTGTTGATCAGTAACTCTAACTAAGTTCATCAATCTTAAATCCGAATGTGCGTGAGATTATAACGTCTCATCTTGAGAATATTTTTTTAATATAGCAACTTTTCTTTATGCTTTTCTTTATGTTCAACCCACGTGGGGTGTACTTTGCGAGACCAGTACCACGTGCTTATATAATTGTTTGACCCATCAGGTTAATAGTAAGACGTTAGTAACCAGTTCAAGGTTTTCCTTTTGTCAATTGCTTTTCGATCTAATTTATTTTAATTATCAAAGTTATTGTGGAGTTGTACGCTTTGTGTAAACCAAGTTGACCACGTGAAGCATGTGGTGTAATCATCAAAGTAGCCCTCAGCTATTCTTTTTGCGAAGTCTTCACAAAGAGTTAATATGAATTTAGTATACCAGTGTGTGGTAATTACATGATGGACAGGATTGTGGTATGAACGTAATTTCTTTGGGTAAAAACTGAATCTGTTGGTTGTGGTTAATTTCTTCTTGCTTATGTTTCAATGTTCTTCGTGTGTTATTTTATGAATGCAGTGTTGTATGCTGTCTCAAAATATTGGCTCCATATTTTATGTGTTCCGTAAGATTACAATCTCACATTTTTTCAGTCGTAAATAAGGCACCAGCTCAGTTATAACTCACTTATAATATGCTGAAATTTCAATGAACAATCTTAAAATAAATTTCCAAATATAAACTGATTTCTTTCTTTTTATTTAAATTCTCCTTTTTTATATATATATATATATATATATATATATATATATATATATATATATATATATATATATTACCGGTTTTGTATGACTATTAAAAGATTATCATTTATGTTAGTCTGCTTGGTAAACCTAGACTAAATATCTGATGAAACAGTTGCCCAGTAATCCACGGTTAACGTCCCCAGACAGATCACGCCTTTTAACCCACTTTCATTGTCAATTAGCACCGATTTCAGCATACCAAATTAAAGTTACAACATTACACATCATCATAGCAAATTAAAGTTACAACATTACAAAATGCCCTTAATAGTTACTCTTCTAGTTCTTTATTTTCGAATACATTTTGGGACATTTCTTAACTCTTTCAGATTGTTATGCAACACCAAAAACTCTATATTCAAACTATGTAAATAAGTAAACTGGTATCATTTTGGGATTCTTTAGTAGCTCGCTACAGAATTACGACAGAGTTTTTCGCCAATAAAGCACTTTAAGCCTGTCACCCTGACAAGAGCAACTGTATAAAAGATACATACACACACACAAAAAACTAAATAATTCTCGAATTACCAGACTGACACACGAAATGTGGAGCTGAATCAGACGAGTGTCACGCAACAACAACGTGTTCTCTGTTAACATTAATATAATAACCACTATTCAGAGCCGACATAAACAAAAATGGTTCAAATGGCTCTGAGCACTATGCGACTTAACATCTGAGGTCATCATTCGCCTAGAACGTAGAACTAATTAAATCTAACTAACCTAATGACATCACACACATCCATGCCCGACCGCAGGGGTCGCTCGGTTCCCGACTGTAGTACCTAGAACCGCACGGCCACTCGGGCGGGCCCGACATAAACAGCATGCAATATAATATTAGATAGGAATTTTAAATGTGCTTTTCACCAATAATTTTCGACTTAAAGAAGGTTTTAAACGTATGTGCGGAAACACATGGAAATGATCTAGAAAACTAAGACGTAAATTCACGTCTGTAATAGAACTTGGTCCAAAACGTATATAACCATTCACAAAGACTGGTTACAGAAGGCACCTGACTGTAATGAATTTTTGCCTGCAGGTCTCCTACTGTAAATAAAATACACGTATTCCAGCCATGGCCTCTACAGTGTGTTACAGTTTACTTCTCAATCCACGTGAGGCTAAAATGTAAAAAGAAGCTTAACTGAAAGGTCCTTATTGAAGATATGAAACGAGTTTCATTGTCTTCTGAAAAGTGAGTTTTTTAATAAGTACGGGACGTATTCCAAAACAAAGATCGGCTTGGTCATAATAAAATTAGCTCATGAGAAAAGATTTTTATTGGCAGCAATATTTTACTGAACCATCTGCATTGCTTTTCCAAATAATCGCCGTTGACATCTATAGAGTTTCTGTAAATACACCAGCTTCTTTCACGCCTCTGCTGCCTGGGGATTGACCCAGTTGTTAACGTCAGTCTTGAAATCATCGTCGTTTTGAAATCGTTGTCCACGCAGTCACTTTTTCAAATACAAGAAGAGGAAATAACTGCTTGGTGTAAGGTCGGAACCGTACAGAGAGTGTACGAGAAGTTCCTAACGAAAATCTTGAATCTTTTCCTTGGTTTTGGCAGCGGTATATGGGCATGCGTTGTCGCCAGACGAGAGTGTCCGCGGCTTAACATTTTGCTTCGCACGTCTCAGTTTGGTTAGTGTTTCACAGTATACGTCAACTGTAATTGTTGAACAAAAGTCCATGAAATCAATCAACAGGACGCTATTTTCCTGCCAAAAAACGGTAGCCATCATTTTTGTATTCGAGAACGGAGATTACTTAAACATTTTGAATTGCGTCAACCTGAATAGTGCCACTGCGTAACTGCTGTTTCGATTCTGCGTTTGTGTCGATATGCAAGTTGTCGCCCGTAACAATGTGGGACAACAAATCATCTCCATCTTGTCTGTAGCACTCCAAAAACTGACGTGCACTACGTACTCTTTGCTCTTTGTGCTGATCAGTAAGAATGTTGGAAATCTACCTCGCACACGGTTTGCAATACCCAAGCTCTGCAGTGACAGTCCTGTAAACTGAGGTTTGAGCCATTAGCCAGACCACTAACCGTCATTCGCCGATCACTTCGAAGTTTTTGAGTTAGTTGACCAATGATGTCGTCGGTCCGAATACTGGGTCTGCCACTCCACTGTTCATCCTGGACATTTGTGCGGCTGTTCTGAATTCTGGACGTCGTTTTAGAACTTGAAACTTTCTGGCAGATTAAAACTGTGTGCCAGACCGAGACTCGAACTCGAGACCTTTGCCTTTCGCGGCCATGTGCTCTACCGACTGAGCTACCCAAGCACGACTCACGCCCCGTCCTCACAGCTTTAATTTCGCCAGTAGCTCAGTCGGTAGAGCACTTGCCCGCGAAAGGCAAAGGTCCCGAGTTCGAGTCTCGGCCCGGCACACAGTTTTAATCTGCCAGGAAGTTTCATATCAGCGCACACTCCGCTGTAGAGTGAAAATTTCATTCTAGTTGTAGAACTTGTTTGCCACTCATTATTTCCGCTCCATGCACAAAGCGTAACTCACGCAGGATTTCAGCAGCTTTGACAGCAACAATTTAATCACACCGCTCTCTTTACAATTGGCAGGATCTACGGTTGCCTCGACCATTGCGACCTGCTCTCACCGACTGGCAAACGACTGTTGAATCAAACCAACACTGAAATTGTTACCTAGAGTCGACAGACAGCGCTTCATTCGTGAAAATTCATTGAGGCCTGCCATCATTTAAATATTGGTCACCGGACTGTAGTTTTGGAATATACCACGTACTATGACAGGCAAACGACTCAAACAAACCAATGACATTCGCGCTGAGTATCTTTATGCGTGGTTGTTATCTACGAGTGTTTGTGATTCTACGTAATGTATATCGTACGAAGTCAAACAATATTCGACTGGAAGCCCGCTCAAAATATTCAAAGCAATCTCTCTCAGAGCACAAGAGTAATGTAAGTATTGTCAAGTGTGTACCGCTGAAGCTACTGTGGGCTGGGAACGAAGGTCGCTGCGGCATTTCACGAATCACTAGAAAAATTATATACTCCGCGCCTCCGCGTAACGGGAGAAGAGCCCCGTGGTGACCGGACGCCACCCTTTGTTTCAGGCGACAAATGGCGTCGCGCCTATTCCGGTATTTCTCTGGCCGGCACAGAAAAGAGCGGGTCAGGAGAAGGGGGGCGGGAGGGGAGGGAAGGAGGGAGGACGGGAGGACACGGAGAGGTGTCGACTGCCGTGATGTATGGCTGCCCGGAAACAGAGGCGGCGCGCGCAGGCCGACCCGGCGCCCTGTGCTCGCAGGCGGCCGGAGGTGAACGGAACGACGTGGATAGGCGGCGAAACACGCCGGCTGCGAAGAAGAGAACAGTGACCGTGTGCGTGTCGGCGCTGTGGATGGGAGAGGGGGTTCTGAAACAGGCCACACCAGCTGGAGGCGGGCGCCGTAGTCCGGAGTCCCATTCTTCAGCCTCTTATCCTCCAGAGTGCTGTATCACATAGTACTAGACTTGCTAGCAGTGAGATAAACTAATCGCTGTTACTACACTTTTTGTTGCAGTAACTTTGTGACTATTTTCAGAGTATTATTTCCGATAAAACTCATAATTTATTGAACAGCGGCGAATCGAAATCTACCTACAGCGTACAGAGCACCAGTCCTCCTGAAAAAAAGAATTCCTGGGAGAGAGAATGTTAATTCCATGTAACACCGCTTGTATCCCTGATAACGACCTCATTTTGGTGAGGAAACCATCAGGTTCTTCAGCTGTGCGTTATCTACGGCGGGCGTTCAGTAAGTAATGCCACTTCTACATCTACATATACCTAGTGCTACAACTAGCATCTTCTCACCCTGTTCCACTCCCAAACAGAACGAGGGAAAAATGACTGCCTATATGCCTCTGTACGAGCCCTAATCTCTCTTATCTTTGTGGTCTTTGCCCGCATCTCGTGGTCGTGCGGTAGCTTTCTCGCTTCCCACGCTCGGGTTCCCGGGTTCGATTCCCGGCGGGGTCAGGAATTTTCTCTGCCTCGTGATGGCTGGGTGTTGTGTGATGTCCTTAGGTTAGTTAGGTTTAAGTAGTTCTAGGAGACTGATGACCATAGATGTTAAGTCCCATAGTGCTCAGAGCCAATTGAACCATTGTTTTTTGTGGTCTTTCCGCGAAATATAAATTGGCGGCAGTAAAATTGCACTGCAGTCAGCCACAAATGCTGGTTCTCTAAATTTCCTCAGTAGCGATTCACGAAAAGAACGCCTCCTTTCCTCTAGAGACTCCCACCCGAGTTCCTGAAGCATTTCCGTTACACTCGCGTGATGATCAAACCTACCAGTAACAAATCTAGCAGCCCACCTCTGAATTGCTTCTATGTCCTCCCTCAATCTGACCTGATAGGGATCCCAAACGCTCGAGCAGTACTCAAGAATACGTCGTATTAGTGTGTTATAAGCGGTCTCCTTTACAGATGAACCACATCCTCCCAAAATTCTACCAATGAACCGAAGACGACTATCCACCTTCCCCACAACTGCCATTACATGCTTGTCCCACTTCATATCTCTCTGCAATGTTACGCCCAAATATTTAATCGACGTGACTGTGTCAAGCGCTACACTACTAATGGAATATTCAAATATTCTTTTTCCTATTCATCTGCATGAATTTACATTTATCTACATTTAGAGTTAGCTGCCATTCTTTACACAAATCACAAATCCTGTCCAAGTAATCTTGTATCCTCCTACAGTCACTCAACGACGACACCTTCCCGTACACCACAGCATCATCAGCAAACACCCGCACATTCCTACCCACGCTATCCAAAAGTTAATTTATGTAGATAGAAAACAACAGCGGACCTACCACAGTTCCCTGGGGCACTCCAGATACCCTCACCTCCGATGAACACTCACCATCGAGGACAACGTACTGGGTTCTATTACTTAACAAGTCTTCGAGCCACTCACATACTTGGGAACCAATCCCATATGCTCGTACCTTAGTTAGGAGTCTGCAGTGGGGCACCGAGTCAAACACTTTCCGGAAGTCAAGGAATGTGGCATCCGTCTGATACCCTTCATACATGGTTCGCAAGATATCATATGAAAAAAGGGCTAGTTGCGTTTCGCAGGAGCGATACTTTCTAAAGCCGTGCTGTTGCATCGACAGCAACTTCTCTGTCTGAAGGAAATTCATTACATTCGAATTTAGGATATGTTCGAGAATCCTGCAACAAACCGATGTTAAGGATATTGGTCTGTAATTTTGAGGATCCGTCCTTCTACCCTTCTTATATACAGGCGTCACCTGCGCTTTTATCCAGTCACTCAGGACTTTACGTTGGGAAAGAAATTCGCGATAAATGCGAGCTAAGAAAGGAGCCAATGCAGTAGAGCAATCTCTGTAAAACCGAATTGGAATCCCATCGGGACCTGGCGATTTATTTATTTTCAACCCATTCAGCTGCTTCACAACCCAAGGGATGTCTATCACTATGTCCTCCATACGGGAATCTGTACGAGACTCAAAAGAGGGTATGTTTGTACGATCCTCCTGCGTGAAAGATTTCTCAAATGATAAATTTAAAATTTCATTTTTTTAAAACCAAAAAGGAAAAAAGAATAAACCACCATTGGAATGTGTATTGCTCTATGTATGACTTTTATAGCATTACCGAGAAAAATGCTAAACCTTCTTAGACATGATGTGTTAATGGCCTAAGAACCTTTAGTATTGTACTCGATAATGACATAAAGGCCGAAATCCAGGTAGTACAGAAGATAAAAACAGTAATAAACAGTCAAACGGCGATTCATTTTTTCCAAAAGATTTGCTTGACTGTGGCTCAGCACCATCAAAAACACCCATGTGTTATCATCGTAACAACGTCTCTCCTCCGAAGAAAAGGCTCAGATCCGCACTTTCAGCCAGTCTTCTAGGAGTCTTACAGGAGTTATCCTAATGGCCTCCCTCATGGTGCAACAGTCAATTCGGAAATAATGCTACTCTCAGGAAACCGATGAACTGATTTAAGCTTGTTCGCCGCCACAAAAATGCAAACAAATTTTTCTCCTTTTCCATGATAGCGCAAGGACTCACAAAAGTCTGCGCACCCGATAGAAGCTCACGAAGCTTCATTGGAGTGTTTTTTCTGATCTCCGCTACAGCCGCGATCTCGCACCTTCCACCTGTTTGGCCCAATTAAGGATGCACTCCGCGGGATTCAGCACGTGGATGATGAGAAGCTTATTGACGCAACAAGACGTAGACTCCGATGTCGACATATAGAGCGGCATAACGTGGGTATACAGGCACTCACGGTAAGGTGGCGTAGGCCATCACCTTGAACCGAGGCTATGTTGACAAATACGGTTCTGTAGCCAAACGAGTAGGATATAAAATGGTGTACTGGAACTCTGAATAAAATCAATGTGCTTTCAGGGGAAAAAAAAGAAAAAAAAACGTGTTGCGTTACCTATTGAACGCCCCTTGTACCTGAAGACAGTTATGGATGGATAGGTATTGTAGAGATACTAATTTGTGGAAAGTTGGATATTTCATTTCACCCGCTTTTCTGAAATCACATCATCATCATCATTGGTTGGTTTACTCAATGTTGAGTGTCGTGACCTGATATACCCGTTCATTTTGTAGGTGACTTGAGTCTCCACTAAACGTCTCCAGCGGTAGCTATCCTTAGCTCTTCTTAACATGATATGAATAGGTAGGCCCGTAATCTTCTGCGCTTGATCCAACAATCTGCTTGTTGTTCTTCTTCGTAATTTCAACCTTGGATTTTGCTTTGCAAGAGGGTCTTCTCTAAACTACCCCCGTATCTTCTCAAAATATGCCCCCGGAACTGGTAGTAGCTTTGACTGACGCGGGAAGATAAACTTCTTGTGATCTTAAATCCTTCTATAATGGAAGCTTTGTTTCTTCTTTGTTTGTGTGGTACACTTAATATCTACCACTAACACCACATCTCGAAGACACTCTTCTCACTAACTTTCACCGCCCAGGTCTTGCAGCCGTTCAACAATACAGAGAACACAAAAGATGCAAAAAAGCGCACCTTCGGGTGTTTTGGGTACTGCCATATTCTGCCGGGTCTTAGTGGGTTTAAGCATTGCGTTTCCGCCAAGGTCGATTCGTCGTTTTATTTTATTATCAGAGTTTCCAGTTTCTTTGATGACAGATCCTAGATATACACAGTGCCTCAACATCCTTTAAGCAACCTAGAGTTTGGTCTGAACGTTGTCGATTAATAAATTTGGAAATTTGTGTTCAGTTCTTATGGGACCAGACGGCTGAGGACATCGGCCCCTAGGCTTACACACTATTTTATCTAACTTAAAGTAACTTACGCTAAGGACAACACGCACACCATGGCCGAGGGAGAACTCGAACCTCCGATGGGGGGGCCTCTCGAACTGTGGCAATGCGCATCAGACCGGGCTGCTACACCATGTGGCTGTCGATTAATAACCAGTAGTTTGGTCTATTTCACGTTTATCTCTAGGATGAAACCAACGTTCTTCACTCTGGAGAATAGATGTTCCTCATTTCTTGCAACGAGGGAATTATCACCACTTAACCGTAGGTTGCTGATTATCTTCTCTTGAATTAAAATTCCACCATTCCAGCCATCCAGTGCGCAACTGATGTTATTTGCAAACATGTTTTAGAGCTGAGGATATGCTATCCAAACGTGTCTGATTATATTTATCACATTCGAAAATCTCATCCGCCTTTATGGTTGAATTATGATTGTTATGACGAACTTTCAGTAATGATAACGGGTTTCTTGAAACACCAAACTCACTGAGCACATTCCAAAATTTGTCTCACATGACATTCAGTCTAGGAAACAAATGAAGGCACGGACACAGAACTCTAGAAAATTCAGCTATCTGCCTCAGTTTCATGATTGCCTTTTTGGTGAGAAACCTGCTTCTTCTGCAAAACTCTGAGATTGCTGGAATTTCTTTAGGCGGTGATTCATTATGTACCGGAGGACTTCACTCATGCGATATTAATGCTGTAGTCCGCAGATTGGAGCATTCCTTCACAAACCATTTTTTATGAAGGGGAATTAGAGCAGATGTAGTCCACCCTTTAGATCATTCACGTTTTCCACACCGTTAAAATAATTCCAGATATTTTCTGTCATATTACGATTTGCTGATTCCGTGGGTCAGTCTGTGTGCTATAGGGGGCCTGGGGGATCGAGAAACCAGGAATGTGCTCGTGGAGCACTGTGAACACGGCTGTTCTAGCCTTAGAAGTCGTGGGTGTCCACAGCATATTCTTCAAGAAGACACAGAAGAAACAGCAAAACTTGGTAACCGAGAATGTTGAAATAAACTTCGTCATGAAAGATTAAACGGGCCCTAGTCATAGTACAGAAAACACCCACGAAACAGCACAGACCACCTGCGGTGTGAATTACACCCTCTTCACACTGCAGCTTAGTCGCCACATTCAGGGGATAATCGACAACTTGCATCATTTCACACCGAGCGACGTGGCGCAGTAGTTAGCATACTGGATTCGCATTTTGGAGAACGACGTTTCAATCCCGCGACCGGCCATCCTGATTTGGGTTTACCGTGATTTCCGTAAATCGCCTCAGGCAAATGCTGGGATGGTTCCTTTGACAGGGCACGGCTGACTTCCTTCTCCATCCTTCCCTAAGCCGATGAGACCAATGACCTCGTTGTTTGGTCTCTTCTCTCCAAATCAATTCAACCCATCATTTCACATGAGGCAAAATCACACCTTATCGGACAACGGTACCTGCTTCGAGACAGGTAAAACGCGTTTCATATTGTGCTTGGCATAGTGAAGACGTGCAGCCTTATGCATCACTGCCAGTAATGGCTTTTAATGTGGTACCCGACTACAGATTTCCATTGCACGCAATTTCTCCGACTGAAAGCACTTGGGACACTACCGGACGGAGTTACGCGCCCCCAACCGCTGGGCCGTAATTTACCTGAATTGCGTAGTTAGTGCATAAACATCTGGCTGCTCATACCTCCGGAATTCTGCCAAAAGGCCTGTCGAACATATTCTTTGATGAAGCGCTGCCGTACTGTTTCACAGGAGGACGAACACGCTAATAATCAGGCGATCAGAATGTTTTGGGTCACTGGTGGTTACCGACTGTAACTTGTGGAATCACTTCAAGGAGACCCGTACTCCACTGCGACCACGAGCCGCGCAGTACGAATTCACATTGTCGTTTCTCTCAGCAACATTGGCCAGACTAAAATTTTTTTTCATTTCATTTTGGCCGGCTAGTACAGCAACCGTTTCAAATTATTTCAAATTGAAAAATAGTCTGAGTTGCAAAGTAATTTAATTTCAGTAAGGAGTTTCCGCCATTTTGGTGCATCATCGGATGATCTTCTACTCAAGACAACAACTCATTAAGAACAAACAGAGGGAGGGGCACGGTCCTAAATTGTACAACTGCGGGGAAAATTCACTGATCAACTATTAAAACTCACGCAAAAGTAGCTCGGTGCCAAAACTATCGGTCATCAAGAAATTACTATAATAAGCCTCCCCGTACATGAAATCAGACAGAAACGCTCTGCGCCTCTGTCCTCAGTTCTCTGCGTCAAGCGACCCTGCATACGCTCCAACCATTTCCATTATACGACTTTTTTCAAAGCTGCATGCAATGTGACTTTACTTATGCGTGTCAGTTACCCTTACTTGACTAGCAAATTCTCATAGGCTGTATTTCATTCAGTACTGTATTCGTTTGTAATCTGTGTAACATGTGATACATGACGTGATGGCCCTCGTATTATGACAATCTATATGTTTCAAGCTGTGAATGTCACGAATGTATTCTTATTCCGGAATTATGTTGTTTGTGTCTATCGTTTTCAGTCCTTTTGCCTGTAACAATTTTCTATTACCACTACTGTTAGGAGGCTGACTGGCCAAGTTCAAGGTGCAGGTCTGCTTTCAAGCCTGAACTCTGCTTCATGTGCAGTGTTCTTGAGTGCATTTAATCAAAAACATTGGTTCAACTATACCTAGGCATTTTGAGTAAATCACCTGAATCACAGCATGTGCACAACCATGGCTAAAGGGAAACCCTTACAAAATTTTACTGAGTCAAACGTCTTGGTATTAGCATAAAACAGCCTGAGTGGATTTTGAAACTCCCTGTTAGCATCGACTATTTTCATACAACGGCCGGGAGATCTGATTCCCCACCCCCCTCCTCCGCTCCCCCCTCCCTCCCTCCCATATAGCATCTAATGACGGGCGAAGGGTGGGACTGTGGCTGCTTAATACCGATGGGATCGCCAGTATATCACAGCTGCAGTCTTAAACAAAAGAAAGTTGATGAGCCAATGGTAATAAGAACTGTGGACGGCCATCCATACAGACAGTTATTCTGAATGTTTTGTTAAAGAGTTTTCTAGTAATGTTCAACCACAATTATTTCTCGTAGACGTGCCAAGTAAGACTGTCGCTTCAGCAGAGGTTGTTTGTTCCCATGATAAGTGAACTGCTGATAAACTCCCTCCGTGCACACACCGTATGTATCCAACAGGGGACGTGGGAGAGCAGACACGAGTTTACTGCTGGTCGCCGCCGGAGAGGCTCGGCTCCCTACCACAATCTCTCTCTGACACCGGTTCCAACTATCTACGATGATATTCCTTCTTAAATCCTTAACTGACGTTACTGTCCTAAAAACTAACTTACATTTCTAAAGCAACGTCTCTCGGAGCCGCCACAGCTGGGTGGCGCATTGCAAACTAAACTGGGCGCACCCATTTGTAGTCAGAATAAGGAATGGACTTCATTTTTTCAAAATATAATGATCTACGACTTGTGACTCAACGCTCCAACACAACCAAACTCTGACTGTCCCGAGAAGGTTCACTATGCAACTGTACACTTACGACACGATCACGACAGACAGGCTACCATGAACTGGAGCATTTTGTATAACTCGCGTGTATTGTCGAATAATGTGAATAAAAAATTATTAATTCGAATCAATACATCATCAGAAATAGCGCGTTACATAAACCTACAAAATGCAAGCTCACAAGGCAATGAAGTTTGAAAAACATATATTACAATCAAATTTCAGCAAATGTATTCACTGCGACTCAAGATGAAAAATGAGTTGAACTCTGTTAAAGAACATATAATTATTTATTTTGATTAACGATGATTACGAATCTTGTGACAAGTCGGTTGGACTGCATGCTGCGACCTATAACCACCTCCATTGTATATCTATGCTATGTCCCCCCCCCCCCCCGCCCCCTCCCATACACACAAACACACATTCACACGCACACACACACACACACACACACACACACACACACACACACACACACAACACGGCCACCGTGTTCTATTGAGCCCTGAAACCTTAAGAACACATACACAACACATGTGACGGTCGTCAGAACCACACAGATATTCAGTTAGTAGGGTGTAGGAAGGCAAGCAACTTCCACTAGGCTCTTACTTGGTTCATTGTCCGAACTTCGGGTATATGTACATAAGTATCGTACACGTGAAGTATGACAGAAACTGTGTAGTAAAGCAAGCTATAGAACATTGACTGCAGTTTACAAACGTTCTATCTAATCGAAATTGCCTGAAAATGCTGAAACATCATTCGTATTGGTATAAAAATTTTACGTGTGTTACAATTAATGAAAGCGACAAAAGAGATCGTTTGCCCGATGTTTGAAAAATAGTACTGCAACGTAGATAAGATAGTCATAAAACGTTTTTTGTACGACATTGCATGGGGGCTTAATTAAATAATTTTTACAATTATGCAAATAATTTTTTTTTTTTTTACTGTCTGTCCGATTACGCAAGTCTCGTAAACGGCTGGCCCTGACTAATTTTAGTACGCAATCTGACTGCTTAGAATGACAACAAAGAATGTAAGAAAATTTCTGTTAGTACAATTAATTAATTAAGTCCCCAGCAACTATAAAACCTACGAAACCAACAAAGCACAAGTGTAGCTGTTCTGTATGTGGTAGTATGACTCAACGCACATCTGGCACGGTTCTTCTTCAACAAGACAAGAATTTTTAAATAGCAATTATACTGACGTGATAAAAGAAAATTACAAATACCATAATTGTGCAAGAAAACCAAAATTACACTCTAATACAAGAACACAAGCCAGATGCTTTGTTGACTGAACCTGTAATGACACATTATTCAGGACACACAAATAAATAAACAACATAATATTTATTACCTTCATATATATTGACGAAAAGCACTCTGACCATTACAATATCTCCATTGGAATAACATCTGCTATCTCTCCCATCAAACCACTGCATAAAACATGGAACAACACTCTCCACTATCACATCTCACTCCAACTTCAGCTACAAGCAGTGTCCACCACAACTTCTCGGCAAGAACTGCCTGCCGCTACGTCTCAATAATCACTGCCAGTGGAGGCGGCGGAACAATACTCCCTGGCGCGATTTCTGGCGCTGTGGCTCAGTGTAGACACCTTTCATATGCCCTTCCTCCACGGGCTAGAATTTGATGGTATTTTTGCCAGCATTGGTGGTGAAAATACCACCAAATTCGTCAAAAAAAAAACACAGACAAAAATAAAAGATAATATTAATACGTAAGTATCATATAACTAGATAAAATTTTGGCTTTGCACTGACCTTACAATAGCCTAATATATAAAATACAGTAAGGAATACAAATTCTTTCATACATATGACTTTACATAATAGTTTACACAAATATCATGTGGTTAAACAGTTCAATCAATAGCGTCAGCAATGACGAATATGTACAGGTAAGAGTCTCATAACTTTTCACAAACAGTAATACACAAAAAATCAGTTTATACAAATATTCACATAAAATGTTTACACAACAAGTGGTTGACAGTTCCAGCAGTAGCACCCAGCAATGTTGAGTAGGTGCAGACTCCAACAGGTGACATCATTTCAGTAGAAGCAGTCCATCAGTGGCACCCAGCATTGTGGAATAGGTGCAGACTCCAACAGGTGACATCATTTCAGTAGAAGCAGTCCCTCAGTGGCACCCAGCATTGTGGAACAGGTGCAGACTCCAACAGGTGACATCATTTCAGTAGATCAGTCCATCAGTGGCACCCAGCAATGTTGAAGAGGTACAGACAGCAAGAAGTAACATCATTTCAGTAAAAGCAGTTCCATTTGTGGTACCCAGCAATGTTGAAGAGGTACACACAGCAACAAATCACATTTCTCAGTAGAAGCAGTTCATCAATGGCACCCAGCATTGTTGAGTAGGTGCAGACAGCAAGAAGTAACATCATTTCAGTAGAAGCAGTTCCATTTGTGGTACCCAGCAATGTTGAAGAGGTACACACAGCAACAAGTCACATTTCTCAGTAGAAGCAGTTCATCAATGGCACCCAGCATTGTTGAGTAGGTGCAGACACCGACAGATGACATCATTTTCATAGAAGTAGCTCCATCTGTGGCACCCAGCATTGTGGAGTAGGTGCAGACTCCAACAGGTGACCTCATTTCAGTAGAAGCAGTCCATCAGTGGCACCCAGCATTGTGGAACAGGTGCAGACTCCAACAGGTGACATCATTTCAGTAGAAGCAGTCCATCAGTGGCACCCAGCAATGTTGAAGTAGGTTCAGACTCCAGCAGGTGACATCATTTTAGTAGAAGCAGTTCATCAGTGGCACCCAGCATTGTTGAGTAGGTGCAGACAGCAGTCCATAATATTCACTATCACTGATCACACAGTTCATTAGCAGAAATTAAACATGTCCTAGTGGCACCAATCATGTAGAAAAAGTACAAGTAACAGTCCATAATTTCACCATCACTAATCAGACAGTTCAAGCATGAACAATAGTTTGAATGCACATACAAATGCTTTTACAATGCTCTTACACTAAACATACAAATCATAACAAACACACAAATGATATCAGATAATTGTCATATTACTATTACAAATACACAAACATCAGTAAACCTATAATATTTATGGGTGTCAGTGCAAGCCAATACAAACAAATAAAATAATATTTAGGAGATAGGTGGGTAGGATTAGGAAAGGAAAACACACAAAACACACTCACTCATATTTCATCCACATTAAGTACTACTGTGTAATTGGATAGTGTTAACTGTGTGAATCCACTTCTGTCAAAATTTCATGTTCATCATGTGTATCAAGTAGTAGTGACAGCAATGTATAACAGTCAATAATAGTTAAGTCAACGTCATAGTCATCATGTCAAGACCAATGTTTGCCAAGCCAGATCAAAATGTACGGTTGCTGAACAACTGTCAGTGTGCCAAGATATGCAACTTCCTCTCTCCAAAAAAAAGTACATATTACTTAGTGATTTAACAAAGTGTGTGTAGACAATCTTCCTTCCATTCTAGTGTTCTAGTCTGCTATCTTCATCCTCCTTGTTCCATATAGACCAACAACAAAAAAAATATGCACCTCACTTATTTTACCTCTTATACACCATAACTCCAATCAACTTCATATAATCTCAATACCTCCATAATACCTCTTCAATACGTCGATACATATAAACCTTATTGCCAGTATCATTTCACTTCCATAACAACTCTTTCCTCTAGTCAGTCTCCTCGATCGAGTACAGATAAAATCCTAATGCAAACCTCCTCATCCCATACAATCCGAAGACACACTGTCAACACACAACCTCTGTGTAATCCATCTGACCAAAATCTTCTACTCATTATGAATTATAAACAAAGAATGCATACATGACCTCTAACAGACTTAGTTCGAATAACTCTCAGTAATTAAGTACGATTACGGAGTGAGAATGATCCTAATATTTCACAGTGTGTACACCACTTCAAGAATTATGGCAAACAGAAGCAAACATGTGGAGTATTTCTTGTGTCAAGTGTCACTTCCTATTTCAATTGCTCACGAAAAATGCATTGTAATAACTGTGTTGGTATGTCATGTCGTTAGCTTCCTTCCTATTGGCATACATTTATACAGCTTTCATAAAACCTCCAGCTCATGTGACTTCTATGATGTTTCTTGTACTAAAGTCGCTCGTCGAATTACTGCAGTTCATTTTCTTATGTTAAAATATAAAGCACTGAGCGTAAGCAAAACAAGCAACAGCGAGTAAATATACCAGTAGTGAACAGAATGTCAACAAGTGGATGCAGCACAATTTCTATAACGAGGCTTCGCCAAGCGAACAATCCGTAACCCATACCACATCGTAACCCACACTCCATGTCCGTACACTGTACATCAGCATTGCTATATACCAAATTAAAGTATAGTTATGACAACAAGCAGAAATGTGTAAATGTGCAATCCATACGCATAGCAGTAAACATGTATCTTACGTACTAAACAGGTCATTAGCATCGTATCTTAATAAGTAAACATGAAGGCGCAAGCAGATAAATCACAAAGTATAACTTACATACCTAACCACATCAGCACAATTAATCAGGTGACAATTATAATTTAAATAAATAGGCACAGCAGGCACATAATTAAAAAATATGACATCAGTGAAAAAGCAGTGCAGCCAAGCGATGCATAATATACACAAGTAAGAATCCAGTTAATTAATAATCATTGTCAAAATCAGTTAACGTACGCAAGCACGTCGCTTCACAAGTAAATTCATAGAACATGAAATTTAGCACAAAGTATGAATCACGTAATCGCGAGCAGCAAATTACGTCTAAAGTACATACCTAAGTGGAAATATGTTATCTGAAAAATAAACTCAATTAATAATTACCTTTTTAGTTTATTACTTTCTTCTTCGAAATGACATTTTTCCTGAAATTTTCTCGATAGCAAGTCGCCTTAACGTCGGACACGCACAGAATTTACCTGAAGTTCTTAAATATTTTAGAGAACCGAATCCTGAAAAATACTGAATGTTAATAACAGAATTCATCAAGTCACTATAGCTTTATACTGATTTTATTCGGAGAAAGACTGTGTATTTGTTTACGGCTGTCAGTGCATTCGCACCGAGCGCTCGACCAGCTGTAGGCGCGTGACGTAGAAAGAAATTGTTTGCGGTCAACGACTGCCCTGTGCGGCGCGCAGACTTGACTGTTGCTTTGAGTATATGCCGCCGCCAAAACACAGCGCGGTATCCTTGTATTCTCCGCATGTTTACATGTAGCTGTTAGTTTCTCACAAGTATGTCATTCTACAAAAATTTTTCAAAGGTATATCATTCCACAAAAATTTTAACGTTAGGTATATGATGTATTCCCTTAGAGCGTCGTGATTTAAGAGTTTCTACTTCGACAGTGTTATCATGAATAATTTTGCGAATTCTATATGGACCGTTATAAAGCAGAAAAAATTTCCGACACAAGCCTTTTCCTTTGTGAGACAAACGATGAGCCTTAATTAACACTTTCTGACCAACTGACAAGATTTTTAAACGACCCGGACGCTTCGCTGATTTCTCTCTTCTAGCAGCCGCAGATGCAATATTTTGCAGAGCCAGGTTGACAACTTCAGAATGCCGCAGTTTCCGTGTAGGCGGAAAAGGAACGATTTCAGAAATGCGATTTGTCGGTGCTTTGTTTTTTAATATCAGTAAAGGCGGTAAGGAAGTTGAATCATTAGGGAGTTCATTCAGAATGTTTTGAAAAATATGAAGATACTGATCCCACGTTCTGTGATTCTGATGACAATAAAGACGACACAATTTATTGATTTCCTTCATCCATCTCTCTGAAGCGTTAGATTGAGGGTGAAAAAGTGAAATGAAAATTGGTTTAATTTTACGACGCCGTAGAGTACGAAGCCAAATTTTAGAACGAAACTGTGATCCATTATGTGATATAACCTTATCAACATGACCCACTTCTTTAAGAAAATGTTTGATGAAAGCGTTAGATACTGAACGAGCTGTTGCTTTGCATAACGGTGTAAAACACACATATTTTGATGTCAACTCCACTGCTACGAAAATGTACGCAAAACCATTAGTAGATCGAACCACTGGACCGAACAAATCAACTGCAGCCATGTCCTTTAATTTTGCTGGAATGATAGGAAACAACGGTGCTCTGTGAGAAACTGTCGGCGGCTTAGCCTTTTGACATAATTTGCATTTGGCAAGAACAAATCGAATACGTTTTTCCATATTATTGAAGTAGCAATTTTCTCGTAATTTATGAAAGCATTTTCTGGGACCAAAGTGTGCATAACTGAAATGCGTATACCAAATCAGCTTATTGACCCACTCATCAGGAATACAAACTACCCAAACAGAGTTGTCGACCGATTTTCGTTTAAAAAGAATGTCATTGCGAACTAAATAATGCTGTCTAATCGCTACGCTTTCCTTTCTCCTCCACTTCTCCTTAATGTCCTTCCAGATTGGATCCTTATTTTTCTCCTTAGCGATGTCCTGGAGCGAAAACGAAATAAAGTTCTCAAACGCAACACCTTGAATATACATCAAACAATAATTGTTTTCCTTGCAGTCCTCTTCAGCACTTTGTTTCAAACCCATAGGTGCACGTGATAAAGCATCGGCAACAATATTTGAAGAACCCTGTATGTAAACAATACTAAAATCAAACTCCTGTAGGTACAACGCCCATCGTGACAATCTGCCATGAGTTAATTTTGTCGACATAAGAAACTCCAGAGCTCGATGATCGGTGTAAACCTTAGTATGTCTGCCAAACAAAAATGTGCGAAATTTTGTAAAAGCCCAAACAACAGCCAAAGCTTCAAGTTCCGTAATCGAATAATTCTTTTCTGATTTCGAGAGAACACGACTTCCAAATGCAATAGTCTTTTGTACTACAACGCCGTTTTCTTCTATCTCTTGAAATAAATGTGCACCTAGGCCTTTGAATGATGAGTCCGTCGCCAAACAAAAATCTTTAGATAAATCCGGGTGTGAAAGAAGTGGAGCAGCAACTAAAGCATCACGGAGTTGTTCAAATTCTGACTGAGCTTCCTCATCCCAACACCAATTAGATTTCTTTCCAGATAGTTCACATAAACGAGGTGTGGCCAAATTGTCCAATCTAACAAAGCGTCTAAGAAAATTACAGACACCAAGGAAACTACGAACATCACGTTTTGTGGTAGGAACAGCATAATTACGAATAGCGTCTAATTTTTCTGGATCAGGAAGAATACCTTCTGTAGAAATAATGTGACCGAGAAATTTCACCTGAGAACGACCAAATTCAGATTTTTCTAAGTTCACTGTAATGCCAACTCTTGCAAAAATACGTAATAATGAATCCAAAATTTTGTTGTGCTCACTCCAAGAATGTTTAGCAATAAGAATGTCGTCAACATATGAAGTAATATTGTCACGAAGATAAACAGGTAAAATTTCATTTAGGCTACGAATGAATGCTGCTGAAGATACCGTAAGTCCAAACGGTAATTTCCGAAACTGGTAACAGTTACCAAAGGCTAAAAAGGCAGTATATTTTCTACAATCAGGGTGGAGTTCTATTTGCCAAAAACTTGCGCGCATGTCAATCGTGGATAAAACTTTAATTCCATGAAAATGTTGAAGAAGTTCATCTAAATTTTGTGGACGGTCAGTTTCAGGAATGATGATATTATTTATCTGTCTGGAGTCCAGAACCAAACGAATTGACCCATCCTTTTTAAGAACAACGTGTAATGGGCTAGTATAAGGACTGACTGCAGGCTCAATAATGCCCTGATCTAACATGTACTGAAGTTCATTCTTAACCTTGTCTCTGTAAGCCAAAGGAATAGCGTACGTTTTCCCGCGAAATGGTGTGTGTTCTTTTACTTTAAATAAATATTGTAAGCCTTGTATAGTACCCGTGTGATGACTAAACACTGTAGCATGTGAAGTCAAAATTTGGTGCAGCTCTTCTCTTGCAACGTCATCTGGCACTTCAGCTTTCTTAACCTTTTCATTAATTAGTTCTTCGCTATTAATTATATCATCCATCGCGTCTCTGTATCTATTGTCATTGTCATGAATAAACACATTGTCGTCATAATGCTCAACGAAAACATCAGAAGTAAGAAACCTTAAACATTTTGTATCTGACTCAGATCTTGTTAAACACTCGAAAAATTTCAAACATTTCGGCATTCCGGCAACAGTCAAACTCACACTTCCCTCTTTAAAGTTCAAAATTGCCTTATGTGCGTTAAGAAACTCCATACCTAATATAATTTGTGTACTGAGTAATGGAACAATAATAGAATTAGCAGAAAATTCGTATCCTTGACAATTGAAATTTAGGTTGGTATGTTGTTTAACTTCTACACCTTTTCCAGAAATCGCTCCTCGAATTGTAGTTTTAGAAATAGATAACACAGGACAGGCAATAGTCCTTTCACATATACGAAAAGCTGATTCACTAATGACGTTCAATGGGCTCCCAGAATCTAAAACTGCAGTGAACTTATTCTTATCCACACATACTTCAATAACAGGATGTAAAAATGCGTCTACATTATTTTCCTTTTCCTCTAACAAAATGTCTCTCATGTCTTCCAGGCGTACGTAGTGTAAAGCCGTAGTGTCATTACTTTCTGAACCGTCTATAGTGCTGCCAGAAGCCGAAGCTGCAAGTCATTGTCGATTGTTTGCGTCACGTCTTTGAGTATTCGCGTCATTTCGCGGATCCATTTCTACGATTTGCACTTGTCTCTCTGAAGTTCTGTCACGTGGAGGATGCCAATTAGGTCCCTCCTGTCTGTTAGATACAAATTCTTGGTTGTGTCTGTTATTAAAATTTCTGTTTTCCTGTCTGTCTGCTTAACTACTTCTTGTGTAATTTCGACTGTCACTTCTGAAATTATTGTGGTATCTACTACCCTGATTATTTCTGTAGTAAGAATTTCTATTACTGTTTGAACAATTTCTGTCTTGATAATACCGATTACTGTTTCCGTATGATTGATCATTCCGGTAGGAATTACCGTTATTATAATTGTCTGTGTAATTTCTGTTAGAACGTCTGTTATTGTCATAAGGCTGGTATCTATTGTCCTGTCTGTTACGTCTGTCATTCTCAAAGTTCCCCATATAACGCCCGTTCCGATCACTATCCCTTTTCTCTGAAAATCTATTGTAATTACTGTTACTGAAAAAGTTACAAGAAGTCCCGTCGTCGTTGTCATACTCAAGTTCTTGCAACAAAGTCTTAAAAAACTCGATGTCGTCTTTACATCTTCCAGCTAAAGCAATTTGTCTTATGGATTGTGGCAGCTTAGTTAAACAAATGCGAATTAATTCAGTCGGGCTATAAGGGTTGGAAAGGAACTGATTCTTTCGAATCATGTCTTCAAAATATTCTGCTGGCGTGCGGAACTCAGACTGTTTGAAATTACGCTGCATAATAAGGCTGTGTTTGACTCTGTCTTGCGTGTTCTCGGACCAATATGCCGATAGAAATGCATGATAAAAATCATTCAGATTATTACAATCTCTAATGAGTGCGCGCATCCGCGTCGCCGGTTCGTTTTCTAAATATCCACACATAAATTCCAGTTTGTGACTTAGTGGCCAATTTGGTGGGAGTGCGTACATAAATTGATCTAACCATGCACATGGATGTATGTCTTTCTTAGAATTGCGGAAGATCTTAAATTTCCGAACAGTCAAAAAGTGTTTATAGTCAAAGTATTCTCCTCGTGGCGACAAAGACCTACCGCGTCTGTCCCAGTCCCAATGACGATTATTGTCAAGTTCGCTCGCCTGGCGCTCTCTTGTCGCATTCCGTAAATGAAACAAATTATTTTCTTCAAACCCCTCTGCTATCTGTGATTCTAAATTTATTTTGCTGTCTTTTCCTACAATTTCGCCTTCGATCTGTTTGACTTGCTTTTTTAAAGCCTCAAATTCCCTTTTCACGCGTTCATTAAATTTTCCCTGATTTTCAACATGTTTATTTATGTTCTGATACTCTTCGGTTTCTGCAAATGGCAATGGTGCTGTATCATCCGAATCTCTGTCCCCATGTAAACTAAGATTTGTCAGTTTATCTGAAATTTCCTCAACTCTTTCCGATAAGTCACCTAATTGTTCTTTCTGTTTATTTACGTCTTCCGTAAGTGTCGCGACTCGGGTTTCAGTATTGACACATTTGGTAGCTAGCTGTTCATATTGTTGTGTTAGGTTATTTAACCTGTCATTTGGTACGGATTCCTCGATTCTTTCAAATATTTCTTCCTTATCGTTTGCACGTTGTAAATTTAACTCTGAAAATTTCTGTACTATCACGCGATCTCTTTCTTCCTGTTCTCTATCCTGTTCCTTTTGTCTAATCTCTACTGCAATTAATCTATTATTGTGAGAATTCAAAATCAGTTGTACTTCTTCTCTAATTTCTTTCTTTAATTCATCTTTCATGTTTTTGAAACATGTCCCTATTCGTGAGTCTAGCCGTGTTTCCATTGTTCCCATATCAGTTTCTAATCGTGTTGCCAAAGTTCCCATCTCTGTTTTTAATTCAGATCCTAACTGCGATCCAAGTGAGTCTAACCGTGTTTCCATTGTTCCCATATCAGTTTTAATTGTTCCCATCTCAGTTTTAATTGTTCCTATCTCTGTTTTAAATTCAGATCGAAAATTTAATATTACACTCATCAACTGCTCCATATTAACTTGTTCGAAATTCCTTTCGCCCCTAACATTTCCCACAAAACCAGCTTCCTTCGTCATAGCTGTAAAGCTATCTGTGTTCGATACTATTTCAGAATCTTCTATCGTTAATCTCGTATTCTGTGAATTTTCTGATTGAGAAAAATTTTGAAATGGTTCCGGACTATTTTCCCGACTTATTACATTGTTTTCCACTTCATTATTCATCACACTGTTTTCCTCTGTTGGCGAGTTCGCCATGTTAACAATTTCGTCATTCTCACTATTCATCATTTTTGCCTTTTTCATAGATCGCGTAATCATTTACAAAACATAAAAAATTCGTCACTGTACGAAAATTACACACAATGGCTCTTTATCTCCAACAATACCATTTACATGCAATGTTTCCCTCAAACACGATTAACGAACAATTGAAATAATTGCACTAGATTGTCAAACGCGTATACAAGACAACAAAATTAAATTATGAAATACCATTAGAAGAATGACAATTACCAAATCTACACATGCAATCTAGACTACAATTACTACACTACAAATTACTACAACAATACTACTGTCTACTATTTTTACAATCAGAAGATTCCAAGGGACGATCCGAAGCAGCGGTCGCCACGTGCATGGGGGCTTTATTAAATAATTTTTACAATTATGCAAATAATTTTTTTTTACTGTCTGTCCGATTACGCAAGTCTCGTAAACGGCTGGCCCTGACTAGTTTTAGTACGCAATCTGACTGCTTAGAATGACAACAAAGAATGTAAGAAAATTTCTGTTAGCACAATTAATTAATTAAGTCCCCAGCAACTATAAAACCTACGAAACCAACAAAGCACAAGTGTAGCTGTTCTGTATGTGGTAGTATGACTCAACGCACATCTGGCACGGTTCTTCTTCAACAAGACAAGAATTTTTAAATAGCAATTATACTGACGTGATAAAAGAAAATTACAAATACCATAATTGTGCTAGAAAACCAAAATTACACTCTAATACAAGAACACAAGCCAGATGCTTTGTTGACTGAACCTGTAATGACACATTATTCAGGACACACAAATAAATAAACAACATAATATTTATTACCTTCATATATATTGACGAAAAGCACTCTGACCATTACTATATCTCCATTGGAATAACATCTGCTATCTCTCCCATCAAACCACTGCATAAAACATGGAACAACACTCTCCACTACCACATCTCACTCCAACTTCAGCTACAAGCAGTGTCCACCACAACTTCTCGGCAAGAACTGCCTGCCGCTACGTCTCAATAATCACTGCCAGTGGAGGCGGCGGAACAATACTCTCTGGCGCGATTTCTGGCGCTGTGGCTCAGTGTAGCCACCTTTCAACATACTGTCCCTACAATACTACATTTGGCTACATTTCAAACATGAGTTCCATTCTCTTTCCACGATCTCATTGTTTCAGGACAGAGAGAATTTTTCCAAGAAGAGCTTCAAGGCCGCCAGACGGCGGGTAACTTCCGCGCCGATATGCATATGAGACTTGTCATTACGCTGTTATTAGCGATGGTGCGCGCTAGTATATAAATGATCGTAAACATGCACCAGACAGAGAGAAATAACCGTAATTATTTCGTCGTAAGAGTACGTGCGGGGAGCCATATGTGAGATATGGTTACACACACAACATCTGTCCATTTGTGCCGAACATCAACAGGTGTTTAAGGTCACAGCAAGTTCCGGTAATCGAATGTCGTCAAAGCAAGCAGTGTAGTAGTCAAGCGTCGTATTAGAGAAGGAGTGTCTTTAACGGACAAATAAAGTGCATGTGAAATCTTTAACAGCGGCATAATATAGTGATACCCTCTATGAGTTTCCATTTCGTGATCAGTGCTCTTCCAGCAGTGCTATCTGAGAGACTCTTGAACAACGAAAGATTTTAATGTTTAGGCTTTCTACTGACGTACATGACGCCTTCGTATACAAGAACGAGTAACTAAACCTCTGATGTACCTCCTCCTTTGATCGAACGAGGGATGCATCTCCGAATGTTATCCTCGCAGAAACATAAATTAAACATTTGATTGAACTGCAAAGAATTCCAGAAACGTTAACAGAAAGAGAAAGTCAACTGCATTCTTCTGTTGTGATTTTACGAAACGATAAGTTATGTCAAGTCGACATCGATGTCAAATGGTTCAAATGGTTCTGAGCATTATGGGACTTAACATTTGTGGTCATCACTCCCCTAGACTTAGAACTACTTAAACCTAACGAGTCTAAGGACATCACACAGGATTCAAACCTGCGACCGTAGCAGCAGCGCGGTTCCGGACTGAAGCGCCTAGAACCGCTCGGCCACAACGGCCGGCCATCGATGTCGTAGGGACGGAACAACAGCTGAGTTACAATAGGATCACAAAATACATTGGCTAGTGTTTTAAAGAAGAAACCTCGCCGGCATACAGTTCGAGACATTTTATCAATACATTTGATGCCTCAATGACAGAAATTGTAGTCTTGCTTTCGTCAAATTATCCTATAAATAAAAGCGAGTTGCTTAAGGAACGGACCAATTTTAAGTACTAGAAATGCTGCATTCACTACTTAAAAGTCTGAGGAGTGTCCTTTAGTTCAGTAATAGCTTTTCTTTAGACGTTCGGCAACTTGGTCTGAAAAAATTCACAATAGTTTATGTTTCCCATTCGAATTGCTTTCCTTCTTGACAAATGGTTCAGTTGCTTAAAAGAACGTTGAATATGCTACGTTATGAAAAAGTTTCGTACTGTGGTTTTCATATCTTACATTTCATCGTTGGAGAAGTGTAGACTTTAGCTAAAGGAGGCAGACAGCTTGTATTGTAACTTCTGCCGACATTCAGGTAATATCAAATCTTCTAGTTTCCGACTTTTTCAGAAGACGCTATACCATCAAAAAATTTGGGGTTACCATAAGCGTTCTTGTATGTAGCGTTGGGTTTGACCGCTGAGGATTTTCAAGCCGAGATCTGTAAGTCACATGAAACTACTCGATAGAAAAATGAGGTAATTTCAGGCACAATCTTTTTCCTTTCTAGTACAGTAGAACAGTACAGCTACCTGACTCTTCCTTGTTGCCAGGTTACAAAGCTGTACTGTCGGAGATACATCGCAGTCATCCGAGCGGCCTTCATGGATACGACGAGAAACACGGAGCCGATCCCTCGTCTGCAGGGGGATCTACGGAGGCCAATCAGAGCAATGTCAGCCGTAATTGGGCTCAGTTTTGCCGCAGGCTAAAGAAGGCTGTTACGGAAACCACTGTGGGTAATTGGACAAGGGGCACAGACAAGTTCTTTCTCCTTCTATTTTGGGAAAGTGGGCTTTGGCGAATTCTGGTGTCTGATTTATTCATTCCCGTGCACATTTCCTACCTGCCAGAAAATATCCCCTCCTTTAGTCCCTTTCACTTGCGTTTTATGTGGAGATTACAAATGACTGTAGTGGATGGACCGTTACAAATATTGTCACTGGTAGGTTGCCGAATGACACAGCGCAAACTCGTAGCCAGGAGCACAGTGGTTCCAGTCCCCAATCTAATTATCCTAATTTCGAATTTCATTGCTTCACGAAACCATTTGAAGCCAGTATGTTTACACATACCATCACCAACACATTATTCCTACTCATCCTTGATCAATGTGGGCTGGTTCTATATCGATGTTACATGACAAAAAAAGATGCACAGCGAAGAAGTTATCTGAATGAAACGGAAAGCGGTAGAAGTGATGTACAGACAAACCAATGATTACAATTTCAGAAAAAATTGGTGATTTATATTAACAGAATCTTCCGTCGGTTCTTGGTAGAACAACATTATAATAAATGAAAAGCACCAGTTTGCTTTTGTTCTACAATATTACTTTTATTGTTGACCGGTTTTCGGCTTACAAGGCCATCTTCAGACATTTACTGAGTATTATCACCAAAGAAGTTAAATGTTAGCAGACAACATTGGAAGAGAAGTAACACATCTAGACTGAAGTAGAAACAAACAGTAAGTAACATCTTTGCAATGAAAAAGTAAAAACTGAACAGTACATAAATAACAATGGAGTATACAGGAAAACCTTTAGCACAAAACAGGAATAGCATGCCTACATAACAGTTTCTATTAATAAACAAAACTAATAAAATTAAATAAAATTAAAATTAATACGAGACAAGGCTGCATCAGGAGGTATGAAACATGGAGAGTGATACACAACGAATTAAAAGAAGAGACAGTTATCAATGTAAATACAGAATACATAATGAACTTAAGCAATATCAATAAGATAAACAGAAATAAATTAATGCAGGAAAATGGAGGTTTAGAAGGAACCTACAGTTTGAGAGTGTGGTGGTACTGCATTTTAACATTAACATTATAATCAAAGCAGTGGCTGTGTACCCGTTTTCATTAAATAAATGAGCAAAGTAAAATATGAACAGTATTTGATGTAACAACCGCAAGGAGTGTTAAACATGGGCAGTAATATAAGTACCAGTTTAAAGGAAGCCTTAACTATTGAAACTGCAGTCTATGTGGAATACAGTGACAACTTCAACAAAACAAAACAACTTAATGAATATAGCAAAATGGGAATATGTAGGAAGTGAGAGTGTGGGAAGTAATGAACAACAAAGATGATTATATGAAGTTTAGGAGAGGGGAAGCGTTGAGCTGTGTCTGGTCATTTAGGATGAGTTCTGGACTGTTAGCAAGATGTTTGTTAATTTCCAGGGCTTCCAGCAGGTTGAGTTTATGGCCTTTCTTTGCTAAGTGAAGTACATGGGACACTGGCTGGTAGTTGTGACCCTCACTCAGTAGAACAAAAGCAAACTGGTGCTTTTCATTTATTAATTGGTGATTTATTCAAGAGAGGGAGCTTCACAAACTGAGCAAGTCTACAACGCATTGGCCTATCTCTGGCCCTTAGTCCAGCATTTATTCCGCTTGACACTGATTGACAGACTCGTTGGACGTCCTCCTGAGGGATATCGTGTCAGTTCTGTTCAATTTGCGCGTCAGATCGACAAAATCACGAGAAAGTTGGAGGGCCTTTCCCCACTGCTCCAAACGCTCTCCATTGGGGAGAGATCCGGTGGCGTTGTTGGCCAGGGTATGGTTTGGCAAGTAATTAGACAAGCAGTAGAAACTCTCGAGTGTGTGTGCGGGAATTACATTGCCAAGATGTAAGTCCAAGATAGCTTGCCATAAAGGGCAACAAAACGTGGCGCCGAACATTGTCGACGTACCGCTGTACTGTGAATGTGGCACGGAGGGCAACCAAAGGGGTCCTGCTATGACAAGAAATGGCACCCCATGGCATCAGTCCTACCATATAGGAGGCAACAGTCTGGGGCGTCTTCAGACACGTCTTTGGCCTGGGGTCTTATAGACTGGAGTAGGAGTTCTGTTCACTGAAGAGTCGTGGTTCAAATTTGACCCTGATAACCAGCGAAGAGTAACTTCCTCTGCATGCTTTTACTCGTATTTCCCATCACATGGGGGAATATCGCGCTATAAACCTGGATTGTGTTTCTTGCTATCTTAATTATAATTGATAGTCAGCTCATATGTACCTTCAGCCACCTATCCTAAACACGGACGATCGCTTCTTTTGAATGAATGTGCGTGTAATTACTGATAGGTGCAACCGTGTAAATTCAGGTGCAATTTCTTGGTTTAACTTTGCAGTGGCAGGCACTTCTGCTGGCGGTGACAGTCTATCTTGGTACTCCAGTCAATATACTCGGCTGCGCGATCGTAGACGTGTGGCCACGCATTTCTTCCTTTAGAATTCAAGCTTGGGAGATCGTCTTCAATTTTTTCAAACATTAAATCAGTATGTTACCTGTCCTTTCTGCCTTATTTGACCTTAAGCCCTTCAAATTTCTTTTAAATTCTGATTCTAATACTGGATGTCCCGCCTCTTGTAAATCGACTCCATTTTCTTCTTCTATCACATGAAACAAATCTTGCCCCTGATAGTCTATCAATGTAATCTTTCCACCTATCCAACTCATTACCACGTGATGCGATGATTCCAAAAAGAAAACGTCTTCTTTAACATATCTTAGCGTTGGTCATGCTACAAGTACCTCACGTAGACGGACTGTCTGTTTCTGTCCCATCTGATTGTGAGACCGGTGGGTCAGTTGTGTAGCTAGTACTGGACCATCACCTTCAAAACCTACTTCTTCGAAAGATCCTGATTTTGTGTCTAAAGATGAGTGGCAAAACTACCTAGTGAGATACTTGGATTTACTGAAAGGTAAAGCTGAACTGTTGGCGTCAAGACTACAACAGTGGAACTGTCTTGACAATACGGCAAATGTGTCTGCGTTCTGTAACTCACTATCCTCCGAATGGTAACACCACGGTAAATAGATACAAATTTTATATGTGCTATAACGTAAAGTTTTCTTAGCATTAAAACGAGGGCTAATCTTGCTTTTTCATTAATATTTTCGGTTCCATCACTCCCGTAAACATAAATAATTGCTGTTTTCATGCCAGTTAATGAAAATAGGTAACATTTCGTTGGATAGTGTAATAGTCGATACGTTATTATGGGCTGCTTGTATTTGCATTTGTGTTAGATGTAAATAGTTTCAGGAGTTTGTTTCATTTTTTAAGAAGATATCATTACGCAGGAACTAGGTCCATCTTCATCCTGACGTGCATGTCAACATGCCTCCCCTCCTCTGTAATCTCCTATCTCACGTACCCTTTGAAAGAAAATTATTTGGAATGTTTGGTAAATTATAAACCCTGATCAGTCTTTCTGGAGTTCACTACTTAAAATTCAGTTACACGGCTTTCTCCTTGGGATAGAAACTAGGACTAAAATCAATTAAAATTAATGGAACTTTAGATGATTCGGCTCTCAGGGTCAGTGGATGTTGTTGAGCATGGAATTAGTATAACAGGTAGCTCTCCGCTACAAAAAGGCCTTGATATAAGGCGAATGGCAGTCCCACCTCAAAACAGGAGAACTTTTTATATACGAGGTGACCCAAAACTCCGTTAACATTTGAGAAGCACTAATTCAGAGAATAAAACCTGACACACATTCCTGATATGACACGGGGTGTTACGGAAACGAGTGCAAAAACCGGCCAACAGATGGCGCTGGACACAAGACGTCTGTGACGCCGTATGAGAATCGTGTATAATATGACCTGTAGGGAGAGAAGGAGTCAGGTGCCAAGACCTCACTCCGTGTGATTATTGGTTGTGTAATTGGTTACCCTATGTCGCAAATCTACCGCGATCGTTATGGATGCTAAAAGACGACATCCGGTGGCAGTGTATCACACAGCTACTGACAGTGCTGTTCACAATATCGTCCCTCGACTACAGTTATTGTTGATGAATGACGGCCAAGATGTTGAGTATTTGTTATATAGAACAACGTCTTAGCATAAAATAAATTGTGGTGCTAATTATTGTTTTCGTATCACATGAGCCGCCGTTCTCGTGGTCTCGCGGTAGCGTTCTCGCTTCCCGAGCACGGGGTCCCGGGTTCGATTCCCGGCGGGGTCAGGGATTTTCACCTGCCTCGAGATGACTGGGTGTTTGTGTTGTCCTCATCATTTCATCATCATCCAGGAAAGTGGCGAAATTGGACTGAGCAAAGATTGGGTAATTGTCCGGGTGCTGATAACCACGCAGTTGAGCGCCCCACAAACCAAACATCATCATCATCATCATCAGGTATGGGCCGATGACAGAGTGCTGTACTTCTGACAGACACGGAAACAGGTGGTCGCGGAGGGGGCGGCAGGCCGATATAGGGTGCTCAGCAAGAAGTAAACATTCAGAAAACAAAGCATTTACAGAATGCCCTTCATAAAAGGAAAAAACTGAAGTTGTGGCCGTAGGAGAGAATCACGACACAAAGCGTAGGAGACGGCCGTTTAGGCTCGAAGGAGATCACAGGTTTATATGTTTAAAATCTGTAAGGAAGACCACGATTGGTTCATAGTAATTACTGGTATTTTGGTTTTGAAAATGAGAACTCGGGACTGCCTATGTCCAGCCCTCTTCATGGGAGAAAATGCGAAAAAATACATTTAATGGGAGAGGATTTCTGTTGTCTGTCCCTCTCTAACAGAAAATAAAATAGCACTGGTTAACCATGGCAGCAGAATGTCATTGCAGTTGTTATAAACTTTCAGTTGGTCGGAATTCGGAATGTATGCTGTGATTGTCTACCGAGATTCCGGCACGGACAGAACCAGCTACACTGTAGAGGAAGAGAAACGCACTTCGTCTTAGGGCATAGAACAGTACCGGTACACTTTTTCATCGCAGAGGGAAGGACGGAGATGTCTTCGGTTTCGACCTGATCACGTACATTTGGCTGAACGTATAATTCCCAGCCACCGCTACATCCACCGTCTTCAACTGAGCATCAGCAAAGTAGAAGGCATGAGCTACATTTGTGTACGTCGTAATGCCGAAGAGTCATTCATAGCCAGCTATCGGCACTTTCAGGGGTCTTCTCTTTAAGTTATAAACTTATTCAGCAATCATTGGCGATGTTCGTAGGTTCATATTTTATATCATTCTACACTCCTGGAAATTGAAATAAGAACACCGTGAATTCATTGTCCCAGGAAGGCGAAACTTTATTGACACATTCCTGTGGTCAGATACATCACATGATCACACTGACAGAACCACAGGCACATAGACACAGGCAACAGAGCATGCACAATGTCGGCACTAGTACAGTATATAGGACCTTTCGCAGCAATGCAGGCTGCTATTCTCCCATGGAGACGGTCGTAGAGATGCTGGATGTAGTCCTGTGGAACGGCTTGCCATGCCATTTCCACCTGGCGCCTCAGTTGGACCAGCGTTCGTGCTGGACGTGCAGACCGCGTGAGACGATGCTTCATCCAGTCCCAAACATGCTCAATGGGGGACAGATCCGGAGATCTTGCTGGCCAGGGTAGTTGACTTACACCTTCTAGAGCACGTTGGGTGGCACGGGATACATGCGGACGTGCATTGTCCTGTTGGAACAGCAAGTTCCCTTGCCGGTCTAGGAATGGTAGAACGATGGGTTCGATGACGGTTTGGATGTACCGTGCACTATTCAGTGTCCCCTCGACGATCACCAGTGGTGTACGGCCAGTGTAGGAGATCGCTCCCCACACCATGATGCCGGGTGTTGGCCCTGTGTGCCTCGGTCGTATGCAGTCCTGATTGTGGCGCTCACCTGCACGGCGCCAAACACGCATACGACCATCATTGGCACCAAGGCAGAAGCGACTCTCATCGCTGAAGACGACACGTCTCCATTCGTCCCTCCATTCACGCCTGTCGCGACACCACTGGAGGCGGGCTGCACGATGTTGGGGCGTGAGCGGAAGACGGCCTAACGGTGTGCGGGACCGTAGCCCAGCTTCATGGAGACGGTTGCGAATGGTCCTCACCGATACCCCAGGAGCAACAGTGTCCCTAATTTGCTGGGAAGTGGCGGTGCGGTCCCCTACGGCACTGCGTAGGATCCTACGGTCGTGACGTGCATCCGTGCGTCGCTGCGGTCCGGTCCCAGGTCGACGGGCACGTGCACCTTCCGACCTTCCGCCGACCACTGGCGACAACATCGATGTACTGTGGAGACCTCACGCCCCACGTGTTGAGCATTTCGGCGGTACGTCCACCCGGCCTCCCGCATGCCCACTATACGCCCTCGCTCAAAGTCCGTCAACTGCACATACGGTTCACGTCCACGCTGTCGCGGCATGCTACCAGTGTTAAAGACTGAGATGGAGCTCCGTATGCCACGGCAAACTGGCTGACACTGACGGCGGCGGTGCACAAATGCTGCGCAGCTAGCGCCATTCGACGGCCAACACCGCGGTTCCTGGTGTGTCCGCTGTGCCGTGCGTGTGATCATTGCTTGTACAGCCCTCTCGCAGTGTCCGGAGCAAGTATGGTGGGTCTGACACACCGGTGTCAATGTGTTCTTTTTTCCATTTCCAGGAGTGTATATCAAAACCGACCAACTGTGCCAAGGTTTTTCGTATACCTCTCTGCATCCTTGTGCCCTCTTTTAATTACGTGTATCAGTCACTGAGTGATTAGAATCATATAAATGCGTCTAGCGATAAATCGGCTTACTACAGCGACCTTTAGTTTCACTTAGTAGCTTGATGGAAACCCTTATCTGTACTTATTTGTGAGTTGTGGTACTCAAGTTTTATGTTCAGCTGGGTCACTCCTGTGAATTCAGATAACCAATTACGAGAGTTATTCGTAAAATAACATCTGAATCACTGTTGCTAATCGAATGTCGCGTGAACATTGAAACCCGCATACGCACCGACTCCCGGCATACCGTACTCGTCAACCAATGTCATTTACTTTGCTATTGTCGCAGTTTTTTGTTTACAGCTACACTGTAGAGGAAGAGAAACGCACTTCGTCTTAGGGCATAGAACAGTACCGGTACACTTTTTCATCGCAGAGGGAAGGACGGAGATGTCTTCGGTTTCGACCTGATCACGTACATTTGGCTGAACGTATAATTCCCAGCCACCGCTACATCCACCGTCTTCAACTGAGCATCAGCAAAGTAGAAGGCATGAGCTACATTTGTGTACGTCGTAATGCCGAAGAGTCATTCATAGCCAGCTATCGGCACTTTCAGGGGTCTTCTCTTTAAGTTATAAACTTATTCAGCAATCATTGGCGATGTTCGTAGGTTCATATTTTATATCATTCTACACTCCTGGAAATTGAAATAAGAACACCGTGAATTCATTGTCCCAGGAAGGCGAAACTTTATTGACACATTCCTGTGGTCAGATACATCACATGATCACACTGACAGAACCACAGGCACATAGACACAGGCAACAGAGCATGCACAATGTCGGCACTAGTACAGTATATAGGACCTTTCGCAGCAATGCAGGCTGCTATTCTCCCATGGAGACGGTCGTAGAGATGCTGGATGTAGTCCTGTGGAACGGCTTGCCATGCCATTTCCACCTGGCGCCTCAGTTGGACCAGCGTTCGTGCTGGACGTGCAGACCGCGTGAGACGATGCTTCATCCAGTCCCAAACATGCTCAATGGGGGACAGATCCGGAGATCTTGCTGGCCAGGGTAGTTGACTTACACCTTCTAGAGCACGTTGGGTGGCACGGGATACATGCGGACGTGCATTGTCCTGTTGGAACAGCAAGTTCCCTTGCCGGTCTAGGAATGGTAGAACGATGGGTTCGATGACGGTTTGGATGTACCGTGCACTATTCAGTGTCCCCTCGACGATCACCAGTGGTGTACGGCCAGTGTAGGAGATCGCTCCCCACACCATGATGCCGGGTGTTGGCCCTGTGTGCCTCGGTCGTATGCAGTCCTGATTGTGGCGCTCACCTGCACGGCGCCAAACACGCATACGACCATCATTGGCACCAAGGCAGAAGCGACTCTCATCGCTGAAGACGACACGTCTCCATTCGTCCCTCCATTCACGCCTGTCGCGACACCACTGGAGGCGGGCTGCACGATGTTGGGGCGTGAGCGGAAGACGGCCTAACGGTGTGCGGGACCGTAGCCCAGCTTCATGGAGACGGTTGCGAATGGTCCTCACCGATACCCCAGGAGCAACAGTGTCCCTAATTTGCTGGGAAGTGGCGGTGCGGTCCCCTACGGCACTGCGTAGGATCCTACGGTCGTGACGTGCATCCGTGCGTCGCTGCGGTCCGGTCCCAGGTCGACGGGCACGTGCACCTTCCGACCTTCCGCCGACCACTGGCGACAACATCGATGTACTGTGGAGACCTCACGCCCCACGTGTTGAGCATTTCGGCGGTACGTCCACCCGGCCTCCCGCATGCCCACTATACGCCCTCGCTCAAAGTCCGTCAACTGCACATACGGTTCACGTCCACGCTGTCGCGGCATGCTACCAGTGTTAAAGACTGAGATGGAGCTCCGTATGCCACGGCAAACTGGCTGACACTGACGGCGGCGGTGCACAAATGCTGCGCAGCTAGCGCCATTCGACGGCCAACACCGCGGTTCCTGGTGTGTCCGCTGTGCCGTGCGTGTGATCATTGCTTGTACAGCCCTCTCGCAGTGTCCGGAGCAAGTATGGTGGGTCTGACACACCGGTGTCAATGTGTTCTTTTTTCCATTTCCAGGAGTGTATATCAAAACCGACCAACTGTGCCAAGGTTTTTCGTATACCTCTCTGCATCCTTGTGCCCTCTTTTAATTACGTGTATCAGTCACTGAGTGATTAGAATCATATAAATGCGTCTAGCGATAAATCGGCTTACTACAGCGACCTTTAGTTTCACTTAGTAGCTTGATGGAAACCCTTATCTGTACTTATTTGTGAGTTGTGGTACTCAAGTTTTATGTTCAGCTGGGTCACTCCTGTGAATTCAGATAACCAATTACGAGAGTTATTCGTAAAATAACATCTGAATCACTGTTGCTAATCGAATGTCGCGTGAACATTGAAACCCGCATACGCACCGACTCCCGGCATACCGTACTCGTCAACCAATGTCATTTACTTTGCTATTGTCGCAGTTTTTTGTTTACAGTGACAGTAAAAAATGTTTAAAACAGTTAAGCAGCCCATAAACTGTGAAATACTGCTAGTGATTCGGTTTCTGACAGCAAGAAACGATGCATCATCAGAAACTCATCGACTGATAAGTGAGGTGTATCAACCAGTGCTGTGAGTGACAGCGAAGTTTACAATTTCGCCAACTCTCCTCACGTTGGATGGATAACCAGGCTGCCTGCTAAAAAAAAAATATCATGAGTATGGTAATCAGCTTTAGAGAACATTGTCACAGTGAACGAGACGTGTGTTTTCACTTGACCACAGTCTAAACGTCAGTAGTGGACACGGCATCACCAGCCAAAGACAAGCCACAGACAATTTCAACACGCAAACTTATGGCGACCTTGGTACGGGATTGACGTGGAGTCTTGTTAGTCGACTTTGTGCAGCAAGATACGACAACAAATGCAGCAACTTGGTGCTGTACCCTAAAGAAACTTCGATTTGCGATGCAGTATGAAGAGACGTGGCCTTCTGACGTCAAGAGGGTTACTGCTGCCATTTACACCCAGAAAGTGATCAGATCTTTTGGAACGGACTGTCTACCCACCGAACAGTCCTGACTTGGTATCGAGCGATTTTCACTTGTTCCGCTACCGAAAAGAATTACTCAGCGGCAAGCATTTCGCTAAACATGCCGAGGTGAATGAAGCAGTTGATCACTGGTTAGCCTGACAGGCGTCAGCCGTCACAACTACATTAACGAATTGAAAATAGCTTTACATCTATGCAGAATGAGCTGACGAGAGCCTGCAACACTCGAGAGCGGTGAGACCCCGAGCTCCTCACGGTCTTTGGCTACATGGGCGTCATTTTGAGCTTGTCCTGGGGAAAACGTACAATACGTAGTGGCGCTGAATTTAGGATCCCTTCAATTTTGTGTTGACTGTGTTGCACTTTTGATCCCTACTCTAATAAAATAACTCTGAAACAAAGCAATTTCAGACGAAACTGTATTCAACGTTCCACTCTTATTCTGTAGCATACGTTAAGCCCACGAAGTGTGTACAGTTACTCCGTAATCACCCTGTATAGAGGAGCACAGATAATTGTCAACTTAAACTCTGGAAATTCCACCCAAGGAAATATTAATATTGGTGTCAACTATGCTTTTTAATTTACGCACACGATGTTTGGAGGGAATGGAAACACCTGATAATATTTGGTTGTTGCATAAGTTCGTAGCGTTTTGGTTTTGCATGTTGGCATTCCGATTGTTATGGGTTTCCATCTTTTGTTATGCAGCTCCTTGTATTGGCCGTGCTTGCAATTAAAAATTTTTGGATGTGAGGTCCGCCAGTTATGCAAAACACCGTTTTCCCTCAGTACCCAAACATGTTTCGTCACCACTGTGCCATCATCAGTGCGTTTTCGTATTTTTATTTATTCTGCAATGTGAACATTTTGTTAAATGATTATAAAATAATGTGCTTTTTTACTTCAAACAACACATTATTTCTTTTTATAAATAACTTTACATTTGAAACTTCCTGGCAGATTAAAACTGTGTGCCGACCGAGTCTCGAGCTCGGGACCTTTGCCTTTTGCGGGCAAGTGCTCTACCAAGTTTTAATCTGCCAGGAAGTTTCATATCAGCGCACACTCCACTGCAGAGTGAAAATCTCATTCTGAAAACATTCCCTAGGCTGTGGCTAAGCCATGTCTCCGAAATATCCTTTCTTTCAGGAGTGCTAGTTCTGCAAGATTCGCAGGAGAACTTCTGTTAAGTTTGGAAGGTAGGAGACGAGGTACTGGCAGAAGTCAAGCTGTGAGGACGGGGCATGAGTCGTGCTTGGGTAGCTCAGTTGGTAGAGCACTTACCCGCGAAAGGCAAAGGTCCCGAGTTCGAGTCTCGGTCTGGCACACAGTTTTAATCTGCCAGGAAGTTTCATATCAGCGCACACTCCGATGGAGAGTGAAAATCTCATTCTGGAAACATTCCCCAGGCTGTGGCTAGGCCATGTCTCCGCAATATCCTTTCTTTCAGGAGTGCTGGTTCTGCAAGGTTCGCAGGAGAGCTTCTGTTAAGTTTGGAAGGTGGAGACGAGGTACTGGCAGAAGTAAAGCTGTGAGGATGGGCCGTGAGTCGTGCTTGGGTAGCTCAGTTGGTAGAGCACTTGCCCGCGAAAGGCAAAGGTCCCGAGTTCGAGTCTCGGTCCGGCACACAGTTTTAATCTGCCAGTAAGTTTCATATCAGCGCACACTCCGCTACAGAGTGAAAATCTCATTCTGGAAACTGTACATTTGGTGTTAATGAATATTCTGGATCACTTTTGTGTTAATTACTACAGGTAGCTTGTCATCTGCAACCAAACGATGTTGATGAGAATGTTTTTTTCTGGGAGTTAACCTATCTTCTAGAATGTAATTTAGTTTTTCACGATGTTTTCCTACCTATTTTCATATTTACTTATGTTTTCGTGTGGTAAGCGCTCCCATTCTTCACATCATGCTGAGATGTTGTGATACATACGTAACTATAACAATGAAAATACTTGGAAAATACTTCTTATAGTTACGTATGCATCACAACATCTCAGCATGAGGTGGAGAATGGAAGCGCTTGCCACACGAAAACGTAAGTAAATACAAAAATAGGCGCGAAAAAATCGCGAAAAACTAAATTACATTCTAGAAGATAGGTTAACTCCCAGCAAAAAACATTCTCATCAACATCGTTTGGTTGCAGATGACAAGCTACCTGTAGCAATTAACACAAAAGTGATCCAGAAAATTCATGAACACCAAATGTGAAGGTATTTACAAAAGGAAATGATCTGTTGTTTGAAGTAAAAAGCACATAATTTTATAATCATTTAACAAAATGTTCACATTGCAGAATAAATAAAAAAACGGAAACCCACTGATGATGGCACAGTAGTGACGAAACGTGTTTGGGTACTGAGAAAAACGGAGTTTTGCATAAATAGCGGACCTCACATCCAAAAATTGTTATGGGTTTATTTACTGGCTGTAATTTTTTTCTGCTGCATGACATTGTCAGACGCATTTCTGCCATTTACACCCAGAAAGTGATCAGATCTTTTGGACGGGAACGGACTGTCTACCCATCGAACAGTCCTGAAATGGCACCGAGCGATTTTCACTTGTTCCGCTTCCGAAAAGAGTTTCTCGGTGGCAAGCGCTTCGCAAAACATTACGAGGTGAATGAAGCAGTTGATGACTGGTCATCCTGACAGGCGTCAGCCATTTGTGACTAAGGGATACAAAAGCCTATTGAACCTCAAGACAAGAGTTCAAATAAATAATGCATCAGTGTAGAAAAATAGAGAAACGTACAATAAAATAAAGAAAACAGTTTTTAAAAAAATATGTGACGGCTTGTGTCTTAATAGAAATCTAATCTTCCTTTCAGAATAGCACTCGTAGTTATCCGTTGCGTGGCTCTACCGTCTCATTTCACTTGATCTCTAAGGGAGACTCATTTCACCGTGTAGGCTACGTGGCTAAAATCTCTTAGCATCTTAGGGGTCTGCTGAATCCTTAACTGAAACCTTACACAATAATGCTGAAAATTACGTGAACTGGCAAAGAAAGCAATGGGGAGATTCTTAGGAAAATTGGGTAAGGAAGGAACGTGTGGAAAACACTGACAAGAAAAAGGGACTGGATGACAGCGCATGTCTTAAGATATCCGGCAATAACCTCCATGGTACTAGAGAGAGCTGTAAAGGGTAAAACCGCAGGGGAAGACACCGATTCGAATATATACAAAACTAATTGTTTAGTTATTTTAGATTGACGCTCTAATGTTATACATTTTAACTGTTGTTGTTGTTGTGGTCTTCAGTCCTGAGACTGGTTTGATGCAGCTCTCCATGCTACTCTATCCTGTGCAAGCTTCTTCATCTCCCAGTACCTACTGCATCCTACATCCTTCTGAATCTGCTTAGTGTATTCATCTCTTGGTCTCCCCCTACGATTTTTACCCTCCACTCTACCCTCCAATACTAAATTGGTGATCCCTTGATGCCTCAGAACATGTCCTACCAACCGATCCCTTCTTCTGGTCAAGTTGTGCCACAAACTTCTCTTCTCCCCAATCCTATTCAATACTTCCTCATTAGTTACGTGATCTACCCATCTAATCTTCAGCATTCTTCTGTAGCACCACATTTCGAAAGCTTCTATTCTCTTCTTGTCCAAACTATTTATCGTCCATGTTTCGCTTCCATACATGACTACACTCCATACAAATACTTTCAGAAATGACTTCCTGACACTTAAATCTATACTCGATGTTAACAAATTTCTCTTCTTGAGAAACGCTTTCCTTGCCATTGCCAGTCTACATTTTATATCCTCTCTACTTCGACCATCATCAGTTATTTTTCTCCCCAAATAGCAAAACTCGTTTACTACTTTAAGTGTCTCATTTCCTAATCTAATACCCTCAACATCACCCGACTTAATTCGACTACATTCCATTATCCTCGTTTTGCTTTTGTTGTTGTTCATCTTATATCCTCCTTTCAAGACACTGTCCATTCCGTTCAACTGCTCTCCCAAGTCCTTTGCTGTCTCTGACAGAATTACAATGTCATCGGCGAACCTCAAAGATTTTATTTCTTCTCCATGGATTTTAATACCTATTCCGAATTTTTCTTTTGTTTCCTTTACTGCTTGCTCAATATACAGATTGAATAACATCGGGGAGAGGCTACAACCCTGTCTTACTCCCATCCTAACCACTGCTTCCCTTTCATGTCCCTCGACTCTTATAACTGCCATCTGGTTTCTGTACAAACTGTAAATAACCTTTCGCTCCCTGTATTTTACCCCTGCCACCTTTAGAATTTGAAAGAGAGTATTCCAGTCAACATTGTCAAAAGCTTTCTCTAAGTCTACAAATGCTAGAAACGTAGGTTTGCCTTTCCTTAATCTTTCTTCTAAGATAAGTCGTAAGGTCAGTATTGCCTCACGTGTTCCAGTATTTCTACGGAATCCAAACTGATCTTCCCCGAGGTCGGCTTCTACTAGTTTTTCCATTCGTCTGTAAAGAATTCGTGTTAGTATTTTGCAGCTGTGGCTTATTAAACTGATTGTTCGGTAATTTTCACATCTGTCAACACCTGCTTTCTTTGGGATTGGAATTATTATATTCTTCTTGAAGTCTGAGGGTATTTCGCCTGTTTCATACATCTTGCTCACCAGATGGTAGAGTTTTGTCAGGACTGGCTCTCCCAAGGCCGTCAGTAGTTCCAATGGAATGTTGTCTACTCCAGGGGCCTTGTTTCGACTCAGGTCTTTCAGTGCTCTGTCAAACTCTTCACGCAGTATCGTATCTCCCATTTCATCTTCATCTACATCCTCTTCCATTTCATTTTAACTAACTCCTTAAATTATCTTAGAAAATCACTTGATAAACAAATTTACTGAAGTTCTTCCAATTACAATTAGTATAAATCTGTGGTTTGCTCCACAAATGTCTGAGCATAGATTGAAAAATAGTCCAGGCCGATTTCTATATTGAGTTTATTGGTTACGAGTGCTGTTCGAAGAAATTACAGGTCATGTTCGGTTTGGTTACATTAGGTCATTAGCACAGGAGATCTATTTCTGACCGGGCGCAAGGAACCAGTCAGAAAATTTACGACTCAAGAAAAGAAAAAAAAGTAATAGGAATCACTATAAACTTTCTTCCCCAGGACGAAATCTAATTTATTACTTGGAAATGCCCGCAAATTTTCACTCTGTCTTTATCTGAATTTTTTTATGTCTTGTACCCTATTCAGAATCCCAAACGAATAATTTCTCTGTTTAAAACGTCATCTTTCCCTTATTTTGCTTTGTTTGTGGAACATTATGAGTGGATTGTGCTTAATTCTTGCAAAGACAGAATTTTAATGCAATGTTTCTTGAATGTGCCCACCTGGTTGGGATGTTATAGTGACTGGGTTCAATGACAAGTGTGTCATCACTTCCACATTAGTATTAAGATGCGGAGAATAAATGTGCTAAGTTCTACCTCTGCCTTATGAATAATCATACAGAACAAATGGCAAACTTCCTCTCCTTTCGTTAATGATGACCGAACGGAGGTCAAACCGGTTATCATCGTGAATCTTGCTTTGATTATATGTATTTCTCTCCAGAACTACGCCATGCAGCAACCGAATGAACATGAAAACACGTGTAACGTTTCAGCTTGGAAAGTGTGTTTAAAAAGTGTAATAAGTCTACAGCCTTGTTGATTTCCTTACACCGCATTCAGTTGCCATTATCTTAATGTACTTAGGCAATAACGGGCAGTACATACAGTCTGTATAAAATAACAATATGCATATTATCTAACTGGATTGAATTGGCCACTTACATACACACTGGTTGGAATGTAGTCGAATTGAGTTACTTTCTGTTATTAATTCCTGAATACTAAGGGTTATGTATTTCAGTTTGTTTGCAGTAAGAGATTAAATGTTCACTTGCTCGATCCTACCAAGATACAAAAGCATAAATGTTTCAGTTTTTCGACCGCCAAGGAAATAGATAATGTTTCAAATTTATTTCGAAAATCATTGCATTTTTTTTCCAGGTCCGATATAAATCAGTGAAGTTCATAACGGACTTGACGAGTATTAAATGATGTAGGTGGGAGAAGTTGTTACCATTGATGGGTTTCTAGTCGCCTCAGACACATACGTGTGTTTCCCTTTAATGTGAGAACTGACATTTAAATTGGTTTAATATGTTGACTTTTCCTGCGTCAATGACGGAGAGGAAACAACATAGCAGTTACGCAGACTTTCCGGTCCGTGTGCTGAGGAACAATTAATGGTTCTCAGTGCCACTGACCCAGCAGGGAGCCGAGCTTATTGAAACAAACCAAACTGAATTTTGAACCGGCATAAATGATGTATTGCTTTGTATATTTCTTCCCTTAAGTCCTCAATATTCAATTCCTAATACTGTATCGACATGTTTACCATCTCTGATATTCTAGTGGATATTAATTTTCGAGCCCATAAACTAGCAGCTCGGAAGGAAACATTACATAAACAGGCAATAATGCTAGAAGGAACTGGAATATAAGAAGTAAATGCAGTAATATTGCGATTACATCGATTGAAGTACACGGGGGCCTAATGTTAGAGTCAGACTTTGACAGCTACTTGGTAAAAGTTGTGTTCAAACAAGGGAGAAGGGATAGACACCATCCCCTCGGAATTTGTAAAGTGATTGAGGTAAATGGCAACTAAAAGACTGGCCAAATTAGTGTGTGGAATCTATCATACTGTTGACGGATTGTCGCACTTTCGAAAGAATGTCTTCCAAAGACTCACAAAAACAAGAAGGGCAAATAAATGCGAGTAATTTTATCCAATCGCCGCGACGTATGCTGACCAAGACAGAATACAAAAGAATGGAAGAGAAAGTCGAGGATGTGGCAGAGGACGATTTTTATTTCAGGAACGTTGAAGACACCAGAGCGGCAGTTCTGAGTTACACTTCGTAGTGGAAGGCATACTTAAGATGAATCGAAACACTGCACTACGATTTGTCGACCCAGAAAAACTGTAAGATAGTGTGATACAAAATTAAAATACCAGATGAACTTGTATCAAAGATTTTCCGACGATATTTCTACCCTGATGGAAAGTGAGGAAGTATAAATAGAACTGTTGAATGAAATGAACGGTTTGCTGACGAGGAGAACATGGGAAGAGCCATAACCCGACTCCCCATAAGCTTCGCTCAGCGGAAGAAGAGTCAAAATAAGCTAGCACGTGTCTCCGCTTATCCGTAGATACTGAACCGTTTCTAAAAAGACGTGTGTCGAAGTTTTCAACGTATTTTCGAAGTACTGTATCTGCCCTTTACGGCGTAATTCCCCTCAGGCGAAAATTGCTTAACGTCCCGCATTTTTGATTTTCCGCCCTGTCTTCGAAACCCCATTATTACTTTTATTTTTTGTTTTTTTCATTTTTATAGCCATAATAGATTACTGCATCAATGTTTTCCATTGTGTATTCCTATAACGTTGTCATTATTCGTCTACTAATTGTGTTTCTGATGAGTGAGTTAAAAAAAGAGTGAGAACATTTCTTTAAATAGTTTTCGGTGAAATTCCTGTAGTGATCCTTTACGCATGGTTTGGGCGAAATTATTGCCAACAAGTGAAATCGTCACCAATGTTAACGATGTTTCTTTCCCGAGTGAGATTCGGATGAGGAAATATCACTGTGGCAAACCTGCTGCCGAGCAATGCTCGTGGTGTTTGGATAGCTGTCTTTCGAATGTTTCTACGATCGGTATCATCCAAGACGATACATCAAATCTTCCTGAAAAATAAATGTATTAATAAAATGCAAGACTTAACATAAGAACTGATATAAGAGTGAGAGAGTGAGATATCAGAATATGAGAATTTAAAAAGATTGTAACCCCTCGACATATCACACACACGCACACACACACACACACACACACACACACACACACACACACACACACACACACAGTAGTGAAAGTGTGACACTTATTGTCAAATCCATGTGTAATCTTACAGTTGCTATATCGCCCTTGTATCCCCTAATTTGATAAGAAGAATTCGTGTAGTAACGTTTGAGCCCTTTGGGCTCGATTCTCAATCGATTTCCTGTCTTTGCCCCTTAGCTTTGGACTTCTCGAATGGCACCCTCGCTAGCGATAAAAGTGCAATGTGGAAAGGCTTCGTGATCAGTGAGGTCGGTGAGTAACTGGAGTATTTGGGAAGTGTGAGCGGCTCGAGGCTTTTGATGCTGCGATGCCCAACGGTCAAGCCCTATGGCAAAGCGTCTGGTTCACAAGCGGTCACTGTCTGTCCCGACATGTGGTTTCTGTTAGTGGGCATCCTAGCGTGGTCTGAAGCTGACGGCTGTTTGGAGTTGCTTTTGACCGATTAGACGCTAGCGGAGGCGGCGCGGTCTCTTGACGTCTTAAGGTGAGGAAGAACGGCTCCCTCCTGTCCAAGCTAAGTGAATTGCCTCTCGCCTCGCCTCTCCTCTTGCTCTCTCTTTTTTCTGGAGGCTTTTGCGTTATCTTCACGAATGATCTATTCCACTGTGATAAGGTTATTTGCTATAGCCGTTCATTGAAGGCTACTGTCTTGCCTCTCCTTTTAAAATAGTTGTTTGTTGCTTATGAAAACCTGTATTTGGTTTCAACGTCTGAAAAGAGGTTTTACAATTAATGGCAGCTGTGTGTGAGATATTATCCTAAATTTACCTAGAAAAGTTAACTGTTTGTTATTGTCCATTTAGTGGTCATTGATCTTGTCTAGAAATCCTACGTCTTGGCTGCTTGATAAGGTCATTTTTTAAAACAGTTTATTGAAGGCTACATTCTTACCTGCCGCCCCCCACCCCCACCCACCCACCCACCCACCCCCACACACACACACACACACAACAACCCCATGTTTTGAAAACAGACGTTTCTTCCTTACGAAAGCCTTTTCTTGGTTTCAACGTATGAAAAGATGTTTTACAATTAATGGCAGCTGTATATGAGGAATTTTGCTAAGCTGACTTAGTGCTTTAAGTGGTTACCGATCCCTCCCCCACCCCCACTCCCACAAAAAACTGTAACCGGTAGTTTAACAATGTAACTAGGTAAACGCGTTTGTTGAAAGCTGCTGTCTTGCTTGTCTCCCCTTAAATATCATTGTTTGCTGCCTACAAATGTCTCTACTTCTGATGTCAGTGTAACGACAGATAGTTTTGTAACTTTTGTAATTAATGGTAGGTGTATATGTGAAACTCTCCTAAACTTCAGATCCTTTAGCTGACTGTAACTGTGCATTAAGTGACGACCGATTTCAGTTCGTTAAAACTGTTTATTGGAGGCATTAGTCACACCTGCCTTCCTTTAAATATTATCGTTCGCTGTTTGTACAGAAAACAAAACTGTTCTTGGTTTCAGTGTAATGACAGGTGTTTTGGCAATTAATAGCATCTGTGTCTGAGACATTCAGTTAACTTCTCTGTGAACTTACCACTGCAGCTGGCTACTCAGTCAGCGTTGGTTGTTTGTTGGAGATGTCCACCCTGACATCTATTTAATGATAATTAATTAAAATCTTGGTAATTGTTTAAATAGTATTTGTTTCTTATTGGTCTTAACATTTTTTTGTTTTTTTGTTTTTTTCTCTAAACCCTTTGAACGCTTTCGCAAAGACATGGGGCTCCATTCCGTCCATGTTGGGACAATTCCTGAACCTTCCCACCTCTGTTTCACCTAGCAACATTCTACATACCTTGGCAGATAAATTAAAACTATAAAAATCGGGTTTAGAACAAGGAGCGCATTCCCGAGGGAGGACTCGAACCTCCGGCGGGGGTGGGGTACGCGAACCGTGACAAGACGCCTCAGTTCGCACAGCTGCCCTGCGCGCGAACAAATGAAGTCTGGTAAATACATAAACTAAAAAGAAATAAAAGAATGAGTCTTATAGAAGGACAGAATAGCCAATCTTGGGAAAGATTTATTGTTGATGTTGAACATGACATTCACAAAAGACAGAATATAGCGTTTATACTTATGTAACATATGAATAAAACGGATGAAGATACTGCAAACTAAATAACACAAAATCAGTGGATAGACTATGACAGAGCTTCGTGGTATGATAAAGACAATGAAGATACATGTTCTATAAACATTAATAACAAGTTTGTAGATAAAACAGACATAAAAGAATTAAAAGCAGTCTTATATGTAACAAAAAATAGAAAAGGTCCTGATATAGGTGGCATTACTCAAGTATAAATGAACCATTTTAGAATTTAGCTTCCTCCAATTTTTTAAAATATGTGTTGGAAGAACCGTTCTGTACCTGAAGAATGAAACACAGCTAGAGTACATTCTATATTTGTTTTAAAAAAAGGCAGTAGGAAAGACACAGGAAGTTATTGAGGATTTAGTTTACTAAATGCACGGTATAAAATTAATACGACAGTTGCTAATCAAAGGGTACAAACTATCCCTGATGCAATAATATCAGAAAAAAATCAGGCTTCGGAAAGGGTTGTTGGTGTAAAGATAATATATTAATAATGAGACAAATAAGACAAATTATTGATAAACTTCCGGAATTTAGCTTAGAAACGCGTTAAGGGTTTATTGATTTTGAGAAAGCCTTTGATAATGTAAAAAGTCCCCTTCTGAGAAAAACATTGGGAATAAAAAAGTTTTCTAAACATCATATTAATACCACTAAGAGTCAATATGTGAACAGAAAAAAGTTATAATTTCAGGTTCAAAATAATTTAGGTTAATGAGTGTGTAAGCATAGGGACTGATGACCTTAGCAGTTAAGTCCCATATGATTTGACATACATTTTCAACATTCACTCTGCAACAATTGTTCACGATTGGTTTGAAGAACATTCCGCACAATTCGAACGAACAATTTGGTCAACCAGATCGCCCGACACGAATCCTATCGTACGTGTATGGGACAAAATCGAGAGATCAGTTCGTACACAAAATCCTGCACCAGCTACACCTTCGCAGTTGTGGACGGCTATAATGGCAGCACCATGGCTCAATATTTCTGCAGGGTAGTTCCAAGGAGTTGTTGAGTCCATACTAAGTCAAGCTGCTGCACTGTGCCGGACAAAAAGGAGGTGCGACACGATATTAGAAGGTATACCATGACTTTTGGCACTTCGGCGTATATTGATTGAGCAATAAAAGAGAAGGGATTAGAGCCCTCGGTTGGAGTAACGGAGACTACAGGGAGGAGAAAACGAAAAATCCCCAATGGGAAAGTCAAAAAATAAGAAGAAGAAGAGAAAGAAATTTTAGGTCGTCTGTTTATTCAGAGCAGAAATCGCATCCCAATCGTTATCATACCTTGACACATGAGCTGACAACGGCGACCAGCAACTCCGCGCCTCGGCCCCCGGCGTACCGACGTGTCGCAGGTCGCCGTGCCGTTCTGCGTCGCCCCCCACCCCCCCTTCTCCGTGGCTGCTGGTGGTCAGTCATTAGCCGCCAGGCGTGGCGCCCCAGGGGTAGCCTGCAGCAGGAGTAGCGAGGAGCTGGCATCAGCCAGACCGTGCTAATTGCTGCCTACCCAGCCACGCCGCCAATCCCTCACCTCGGGCTGCCTGCGGCGCAGCCCAGAGCCACCTGCCGAGGTTCCCACCTGGCGCGTTCCCGCCTGGTGCTATTGTGCACAAGGGGGTAGATTACAGCGCTAAATCTGCCAATATTGTGCTTCCCTTTGGCTCGATTACTTATATTACAGGTCCCCCTGGACCTGCTCTTACTGTAGCATTATCAACTGTCACACACGTAAATTACTATCACTACATTTATTTTTCTACTAGCTTTCTCACTGTGGCTTTACTGTGTACTCACTCGACACTTACATTGTGTACATATCCTCCCCATTCTCTCTATCGCTCCAACTTCTACTTCTCCTCTCTCTATACCTGTCTCCTAATCCCACCTCTTTGTCCATCCATTTCCTGCTCCACCTTCCTCCATCAATCTCGTCGGCCCCCTCTCACTATCCACTTCCTCCAACCTCCTCTCTCTGCTCAGCCACGTCCAGCTGCCCATGCATACCCTGCAACACACACCAGTACTACCGGCACAACACATCTTGAAGGGCACTGTAGATGTCAGTGCTTGAAAATTCTTTTTACACATATACAAAGTGATTCTAGCCCCCATATGTTGATTCCCAGGTAGCAATTTCAGTTGAAATCGATCTGTTACTTGAGGAGGAGCTGCTGGACATACACTCAGTCACATTAGCATACATACATTTATGTAGAGGGAGATTCAGCTTCCTCTGCATATGGGTCCTACACAACCAAAAATGTCTTCAACTATCATGTCCAAGATTTTCATATTCTCCCGCACACTAAGTACAAAATGAACAGGATCTGCTTGTAAAAACTTAAATGTAGTTAAATTTCAGAGCAGAGTAGGCTTTTGCTAGAGGTCATAGTTTTCGAATTACTCAGGAGCGATTTACAAAACTGACTTTCAGACGCGTTTTTATTGAATAATCTGTAGCCTCCAGCAAAAACATATTTCCTACAAAAAGGTCCTGTTCTCTTTTTCTGCAGTAGTAAGTTTTCATATCACAAGAGAGAAAATATGAAAATCTTGTGCATTGTTTTTGAAAGCATTTCAGGTTGCATTAAACCAACAGATTTGGGGCAGCTACATTACCCTGTGTATACTAGGCTTCCCCCCACAGCTTCACACCATCATTCCTCCCCTTCTCCATGTCACCTCTTCCTCCCTCTATTTATTCACCTGAATCTCCCACCTCTGTCTATCTTCTTCTCCCCACTCTCTCTTTCTCTTCATCTCTTTCCCCCCTCTCTTCGTCTATTTCCTCCAACCTCCCTCTCTGATTATACTTCACCCCCTTTTTATGACCTATAATCTCCTCTCAATCTTACTTTTCATCTCCATCTCTCCCTCTTCTTTTCCGCCTGCCCACTATCGCTCTAGACTTGCAATCTGCCTCATCCATCTCCCTCTCCTCTTCTACCTCTGTCCATCTCATCCTCTCATTCCGCATCCATCTCCTCCTCTATTCTTCTCAACCTGTCCCCAGCCATGCTCATCGAGGATGAATAAAATAAGCCCATATTACTCCTGTAACACATCTGCTATGCATGCAGGTTACATATCAGGGGCTTGAAAACCTTTTATTTTCCCCTTTCGCCGCCGCCATGCAATGAAGGTCGATAAAGCAAGCCAATACTGAAACACAACACAGCCCTCATTTAGAGTTGCTTACGTGTCTGGACCTGGAAAACTGTTTCTAGATCCTGATATGAGGCTTCACCGCCAATCAGAGTCATTTGGCAGGCAGATACTGTTCCCACACAACTTGCCTATCATAAAGGACAGCCTATATCCCAGGGGCTGAATTTTTTTTTTGCCCTATCTACTCTCCTATTGGAGCTAGAAGCCTATATGCCCCACTGTGTTATTTCTGAGCCACACACACACACTGGTATGGGCATGCATATTAAAATAGAGACATGTAAACAGGCAGAGTACGGCGCTGCGGTCGGCAACGCCTATATAAGACAACGAGTGTCTGGCACAGTTCTTAAATCAGTTACTGCTGCTACAATGGCAGCTTATCAAGATTTAAGTGAGTTTGAACGTGGTGTTATAGTTGGCGCACGAGTGATGGCACACAGCATCTCCGACATAGCGATGAAGTGGAAAATTTCCGATACCATCATTTCACGAGTGTGCCATGAATATTAGGAATCTGGTAAAACATCAAATCTCCAACATAGCTGCGGCCGGAAAAATATCCTGCATAAACGGGATCAACGACAACTGAAGAGTATTGTTGAACATGATGGAAGTGCAACCCTTCTGCAAATTACTGCAGATTTCAATGCTGGCCCATCAACAAGTGTCAGCATGTGAACCATTCAAGAAAGCATCATCGAAATGGGCTTTCAGAGCCAAAGGCCCACTGGTGTGCTCCTGATGACTGCATGACACAAAGCTTTACCCCTCGCCTGGGCCCGTCAACACCGACTTGGACTCTTGATGACTAGAAACATGTTGCCTCTTTGGACGGATCTCGTTTCAAATCGTATCGAGCGAATGGACGTGTACGGATATGGAAACAAACTCATAAATCAATGGACTCTGCATGTCAGCAGGGGACTGCTCAAGCTGGTGGGGGTTCTGTAATGGTGTGGGGCGTGTGTTGGAGTGATATGGGACCCCTGATACGTCTAGATACTACTCTGACAAGTGACACGTACGTAAGCGTCCTGTCTGATCACCTGCATCCATTCATGTCCATTGTGCATTGCGACGGACTTTGGATTTCTAGCAGGACAGTGCGACATGGCTTTCTGCTGGCCACCAAGCTCCTCAGACATGAACATTATTGAGAATATCTAGAACGCCTTACAACGTGCTGTACAGAAGAGATCTCCTACCCGTTGTACTCTCACGGATTTATGGACAGCCCTGCAGGATTAATGGTGTCAATTCCGTCTAGCACTACTTCAGACATTACTCGAGTCCATGCCCCATCGTGTTGTGGCACTTCTGCGTGCTGGAAGGGTCCCTGTCGATATTAGGCAGGTGCACCAGTTTCTTTGGCTCTTTAGTGTGTGTGTGTGTATGTGTGTGTGTGTGTGTGTGTGTGTGTGTTTGAGTGTGTGTACTAGACGTCTCCTAATGGCTTCACTGAACTATAGGGTCGGCACATATATTCCTCACATCCTTTTCTCTCTCCTCTCTTGTTCCATCTCCCCTCTGCTCTCCCCATCTGCCCTAATGCTCCTTCTCACATCTCTCTGTTTATACCATTCCCTCCCCCCCCCCCCTCTATAGGGTCGGCACATATATTCCTCACATCCTTTTCTCTCTCCTCTCTTGTTCCATCTCCCCTCTGGTCTCCCCATGTGCCCCAATGCTCCTTCCCACATCTCTCTGTTTATACCATTCTTCCCCCCCCCCCCCTGTCTGCCCATCACCACCCTGTCCCCCGATCCTTTATCTCTCTCTGCCGAGCTCCCATCATGCCCCTGTCTCCCCATCTGCTCTTCCTCCTCTCTGAGCACCTTCTCCTCCGCCTTCTCAGCCTACCTCCTTCTTTCTTTCTCTGCACAGCTCCTACTACTCCCTCTCTGCCCTTCTCCTGTACCTCTCGCTATGCACACCCTCTTGCCACCTCTTCCTAGCTCTCCTCCAACACCTCTCACTACTCATCTCCTCCCACCCATCTCTCTGCCACTCCTCTACTTCCCCTCTTCTCTCTGTCCTTCTGATTATGGGATCCTTCTGCTGCATTCTCTCTACACATACGCCCATGCCCCTTCTATCTCTACATTCCCTCCTACATCCATCTTAACCTTCTCCCATACACCCTACTCCACATGTGTAGCTTATGCATAACATGGCGACAAAACAGGCCAATGATACTCCTACAATATGCCTGTCGTGAAAGGCACCATACGTGGCAAGAAGTTGATAACTATTTTTTGCATTTGTGGGTAGACTGCAACGCAAAGCATATTACTAAAGCAGGACGATGCTCTCGGAGGCTGTAAAACATTTTATTCTGCATTGTGTGAAGGCTGTCCTGCAGAGTAGGTCGATAACCTCACTAGGCAGTACAGTTGAAGATGAATGGACATCTCTAAAAAGGACAATCACTAACGCTGAAAGAAAAGCGTAGTTGCAAGGAAGGTAACATTGAAGAAACCATGGATTACAAGAGAAATACTTTAGTTGAGATGGAAGTACAGAAATGTTCAGGGAAGTTCAGGATTACAGAAGTACAAGTAATTATGGAATGAAATAAGTAGGAAATGCAGGGAAACTAAGCCGAAATGGATGCATGAAGAAATTAATGAAATCGACACTGAAATGATTGTCGAAAGGACTGACTCAGCGTATAGAAACGTCAAAACAACATTCGGTGTAATTAAAAGGAAAGGCGGTAACATCAGGAGGGCAATGGAAATTCTACTGTTTAATGCAGAGGACAGAGCGGCTAGGTGGAAAGCTTACATTGAAGGTGTCTGTGAGGGGGAGAACTTCTCTAATGACGTGATGGAAGAAGAAACAGGAGTCAACAGGCAGGAGGTAGGGAATAAAGTATTAAATTCAAAATTTAAGAAAGTTTTCCACAGCTTCAGATTAAATAAGGCAGAAGGGATACATAGCATTATATCGGAATTTCTAAAATCATTCTAACAGGTCTATTCATGTTCACCAACCTGACTGTCGGGCGCCATACCGCCCGACAAGCAGAAGTGTTTGTCTGGGGTGCCATTCTTTCTATAGCAGGACTATTTTTTCTTACAGCCCAGTGGTACGTCAACGATATTCAAAGCCCCGTTTTGTTACCATTCATGCCAGCCCATCCAAGTCTTACATTTCAGCAACACAACGTCTGCCCGCAGACGGCGAGAATCTACATTGCCCAGCAAGGTCGCCGGATCTCTCCCCAATTGAGAACGTTTGGAACATCACGGACAAGGCTCTCACACTTTCTTGGAATTTTGAAGATCTGTTCCACCATCTGGAAAGATTTGACTCGGTATCCCTCAGGCGGACACAACATTCTGTCTATAAACGGCAAGCCGAATAAATGCTTGCTTAAAGGCCAGATATGGACAATCGTTGATGACTTGCTCAATGTGTGAAGCTTCTTCTCTTCAATAAATCATCGTTTTCTTATGAAATCGTATTTTTTTGTCTCTACATGTAAATCATGTTTACCCATTTCCGTCCCATTCTGATAATTCCTTTCGTGGTGCGTCGTTTTTTGTTTTCGTTTTTTACTTGTCTTAGAGGGTATAGTAAGTAATCCTCTTGTTATCCATAATCACTTGTTCCACACGCGAGTAGTTAGTTGAAATACTGTAATAAACATTGAGTTAACATGTGCGACGAATATGGAGCACAGAAGTAGTAATCTTACTAAAGGCATTAACGTAAGCACTGTACAATTGATACGAATAAATGTTAAACTGCTTCGACTTCCATTCTTTTATTGGGAAGTTAAAGATAGTATTACCTCTTTTCATAATTAATAACAATGAATAAATTGAATATGCACAGGGCTGGTCCGTTATTCCGCTACACCGTAACTTAGATGCTTCTCGATCACGTGTGTGAGTATGTATGTTTTGAACCGGAGACCTAGAAACAACGGAGAGGCTTCGTTCCGCCATAGCTGTCAGTGGTTCACAGCCTCACAACAGGCTACAGCAGTCCACCTGCCCCACCGCCGCCCCACACCGAACCCAGGGTTATTGTGTGGTTCTGCCCCCAGTGGACCGCCCCGGGAATGTCTCACACCAGACGAGTGTAACTCCAAATATTTGCTTGGTATGGTGTACGCGTATGTGGAGACAGTGTTTGCACAGCAATCGCCACTGGCGAAACTAAACTCTTATCATGCAAACTTATTCCCTGACGTCTTAACTCTTGTCGTTACTTCATGTCTTTTCTTGTCATGTTTTCCATGTATCTCTATCCTCTCCGTTTCTGCCGAGGAGCTTCTCATTTTGAGAACCCTGCTATAGCACCACATCTCAAAATCTTGTATTCCCTTCTTTTCCGGTTTTCATGTACTCCGTGATTCACTACTGGTCAATAATGTGCTCCAGAAGAACATATATCAGAAAATTCTTTCTTTACTTAAGACACGTGTTTGACCCTAGACACTTCTGTAGAACAATTTTGCCCTCTTTGCCTTTGGTAGTCTACTTTTCATGTCCTGCTTGCATCATCCGTACTGTATCTAGCTTCCAATGTAGTAGTATTCCTCATCTTCGTCTACTTGTTGGTCCCCAATTTTGGTATTAATTTTATCACTAATTTCTATTTCTGCTTCCCGTCATTACTTTTCACTTTTTCGCTAGCAGTGAGATTATTAATGTCATCAGTGAATCTTTTCGTTAATATTGTTCCACTCTTAATATAATTTCACTCCAGAGACTATCTTTTATTTCCGTCAGTATAGGTTGAACTGGAGGCTGGTGGGTGGAGGGGAGGGGGGGGGGCGGAGAAATACACCCCTCTCTTAAACCGTTTTTAATCCGAGCACTTCGTTTTTGCTCTTCCATTCTTGTCGTTCCTTCTCCGTTCTGATACATACTCTGTTACCCGTCATCCTTAAAGACTTTTCTCTGGGAATTTTGAACATCTTGCACCATTTTAGATTGCCATATCATTTTCTTAAGCCTTGCTTCCAGTGTCAGTCACAATCTGTTTCTCTCTCTCTCTCTCTCTCTCTCTCTCTCTCTCTCCCTCTCCCCTCTCCCCATCCCGTGACCCCCTCAGCTACATGAAACTCCGCAGCTACGTCTGCTAGTTGAAATATCAATGCACGCCCCAGGATAAGGAAACAACTATGCGGGCACAGAGAAGGTACGGGATATTTATCACAAGTCATTCGTTACTTCACAAAAGCTCAACAATCTTTTATTACACAGATCACAAAAAAACACTTATAAAATACAAATGATTCAGTCAGTTACTCCAAAATTTCTTCAGTTGAACCAAATCAAGATTAATTAGTTAATTTAAGCTAATGAAATGCACCAACTTAGGAAGTTCTAACAAGCAAGCAGTACATTCAAAGACAACTTAAAGACGCGCTTAGCGCTGGCAAACAATGTCACCAATGATGTTAAAGATTAAAATTCCAACGTTTGGCTGGCCAAAGGGGGTGCTGGACTTCGATGAATATAACTTAAAAAACGCGTTGTGACATACAATTATGCAGGTGTGATATCTCACGAGCTGAGGCCCGTTAAATACTAATATTTTATGCAACGAGCACCAAAACAAATCTCAATAAAAATGTTCAATATTTTATCAATGAGGGAAGCCAGTTGGGCATAATCAAGATACTGACGTGGAAAAATAAAACACCGTTCAACAAATTGACCTTTAGACCAATATTAAAACTATTACGTTAATGTCAAACCACTAACACGGAAGACATGGAAGGGGCAGGCGAGGTCTGAATAAGACGTTCCAGAATAACAAGCACTATTGTCTAAATTAACGCCCGATTGTCACGAGATAGAAAGTCAAATAGTGAAGGATGCGGTAGCAGAGGACATACACGGTCGACGACGACAGACTACGCCAGATGAACCAGAGGTAACAGATAACAACCAGGGACAGCGCCTCCAAACGCTACGAACTGCTCGGAAAGCCGAGAGCAAACAAACAAACATATAATTGGTCCATAATAATCATAGAACGTATGAAAATGCTCAGACCAAGACAAGATACTCAATGTAAGCGTGGCCCCAAGCCCTAACTAAACCTTACGTATTACAACAAGAATATTAGAATAAAAATTACTAAGAGGATTAACCGGTTAATGTTAGAATAAAATATGACAACAAGTTAATGTAATAATCAAGAAATCAAACGGTGCTCAAACATATTAATTTAAGGTAACAGACAAATGTTGAGAGCTAACACTCAGAAAACTACAATAGTAATTATGTTTAAAATAATAAATATTAATTTTTTGTAAGGGGAAAAATCTCACCGAAGTGGAACTTATTTATCCCATTCACTCAAGATTCACTGGGTCGCTAGAGTTGACCATAGGCATTTATGTAGTCATTGCATCAAGACTCAATTTCGACCTCAGTGGTCACTAATACTCTTAGCGGCCTAGAGCATATGACACAATTTCATGCACGAATGACAAGACAAGCAGACACTGAACAAGTTGCAATTAAAAGAAATTTTATAGTGCATCAAATATGGAATAGTTTCAACAGAGGCACCAAAAGGTAAATTTAACACTTGAGATAAAGTGATGGAGAATCACAGTCCAGAGTAACGGGAGCAACTTCAACACACGAGCACATGTGTCAATCACGCAACGAGTACCTTACCACCAAAAGATGAACAGCACTCCAACACTCACCTCAACAACTATGCGTCCTTAATCCAGTGAAAACCGGCTGCATCGACATTAGGTCCAAGTATTGCCGATCAACACAACGCTATCCACCACCGGCCTCATACAGTCGTGCACCTGTAACCTCTGCGAACAGCTCACTGTACGTCACGTGTGACCCTCATCTCTCTCTCCCTGTCTGCGACCCACTGTCTGCTCATGTGGTAGCAACCCGCTCCAAGAAACTACAACCAAAGACACAACTAACGGTGACCGAAGGGCCATCCGGATTGCGCCAGCAAGCGAAGATGTAAAAACATAGACCGAGCCGAGACGGCTTACTAGTTTACGTCAGTTTACAGAGAGAGAATACGTAGCTCTCATGTTATGGTTTATGCAGATTTTATATTTGTAGTGAGAAAAGATGAAAAATTAGATTTCTGAATACGCATCTTCGGCGCAAGCAGCGATAGGTAGACATTATTCCACAGTCTACTAACAACAATATTATGAAATAACGGTGCAAACTAAGACCTCTCAAAACACTGTGTACTCTAAATTCCAGCAGCGAATTGGTTTACAATAGAAACTTTCGTACTGTTTCACTGACTGTTGCATGATGCTGAAACAAGATAATCAGCCACGCCACTACTACAAAATGAACTCTGAGGACAGACTGTTAGACTGAGTGATAATAAAATGAGTTATCGAAGTGAACATCTGTTAGTTAAAAGGAGACTTCTTTTTATATCTCTGTTCAATACGGATACTGAATGGTTGTGATAATTCAGTTTAATCACAGCATCTGTGACAGAATGACTCGCTCGAACATCGGTTTTCAATGTACGTATGACCAACCAGTAAACCAATCGACAGTCCCACTGTGCTCCATGTGGAAGAGGTCACGGCAGATAGGAACGTGACGGCTACAGCCGGAGGACCCACCTGGAGCACAGCCATCCAGTTCGCCGCCGTAACACAGGCAGCCGCTATCTCTGACAGCTGCCACGTCCGTCCTGTTCGGTCCTCTGGCGTCCAACGCTTTTGTCTGCGAGGTCCGTCACGTTCCGACGCCCCGCTTCGAGATAATGGATCAGAAAAGAAGGTACAGCATGCCGGGCTACCTCTCCTACTTGACAGACTGGTACAACACATCTCCGTTGTTTTCTGTATCAGCGATATCCTAAAACAAGAATCCGTCCCAGTGGCTGTATCTTATCGGAATCAACTTCTAAGAAAGCTACAATTCGATGTTGCACTGTTGGACGCTTATCAGAAAATGTGTGATTCTATAAAATCCCAGCTCAAACATTTACAGTACACTAGCCGTACCTGCCCATGTGATGGTGTTGCTCAGTCTGGTTAAACGGAAAATTGCTAAATATATATCGGAATTCGATACACCTCCTAATCTCCTACTCCCCATTGTCTCTGTCCACCTCTTTCTCCCTATCTCTTTGTCCACCTCCTCCTCCACTTCTCTTTCTCCATCTCCTCCTCGTCCCTCATCTCTCTGTCCACCACTTCTCCCCCCTCCCCCCCTCTCATCTTCTCCTTCCCTCTATCACCTCCTTCTCCATGTCTCTCTCCTTCTCTCTGTCCACCACCTACTCCCTCCTTTCTCTGTCCATCTTAACACACCACCCCACACTTCTCTCTCCATTTCCTCCTACCCCCTCCCTCTACCTGCCTCCTCCTTTCTGCTCTCAATCTCCATTTCCTCCTACCTGACTGTTCATCTCCTCTTCATCCCTCTCTCTGGCTTTGAGCATTTCCTATTTTTATTACAAATTCAGCTACTGTAGTCTGAATGATTACTAGAGTATCGTGTACAATTTGAACTAGTTGGTCAACAACTTTTCGAGGTTTTTGCTAACCACATTTCCTGTATTCGTCCAAAGTAAGGTGTAAAAATTTGAGAAATCCTTTCTACGACTTTTTGAGGTCTTTTTGTAACAAATTTTCCTGTTTCTATATTTCATATACATTTATACATCGCAAATATTACAAATTTATAACTTATGTCCGTCTGAATGTTTATTAGAGTAGTGTATAAAATTTCACGTAAATCTGTCAAGAACATTTCGAGACGTTCGGTAACAACGTTTGTCCTTTATATATTAAATTTTTTTAATATGTTACGTATATTAAAAATTTTCACCGCATGATTGTCCGAATGTTCATTAGAGTAACGTGTAAAAATATGAAGCAAATCGGTCAAGAATTTTTCGAGATGCTTATTAGTAACGTTACCTCATTGGTGTATCATATATTATTTTATGTATTAGCTTTGCGCCCCCAGCTTCGCTGTCTTTGACCGAACGGTGTGCTCATAATTTTTGTTATTTTTGTCTTTAGTCGAGTTTTCGTATTGTTCACAAACTGCAACACCTTCTAAACTTTTCAAGCTAATTAGGGACCTAGAAACATTGTCTTTTTCGATAGTACTTCTGACAAAAAAGTGATTCTGGCAAGTGAAGTTAAATTTTTTGTAGATCATGATTTTTTACATTCTTGTGGTGATACTTCATACAGACCTCTATCCCCTAAAACATATTTCTTTGTTTCTAACCGAGAAGTAAAATACCAATTTTCAGAGATTAGTGTTAATAATTTTGTAATAGAGTGAAAACTTTTCTTAGTAATTTTCAGTCCCTGTTTCACCCCATTCGGGGTTGAATTTCCAAAATAGTCAGTCACGTTTATTTTTAATTTGGAATAGAGAAGCCAAAAACAAAATTTTCGTAGATTTAGCTTTCACTTCTTACGATGATTACTTTCCAAAAATATGACATATGTATGTTTTTTAATTTCTAACTGAGATGTCAAACACTAATTTTAATAGGCGTGGCTTAAAATGATTTAGTACTGTTTGAGTAGTGATCCATTTTGTAAGAACATTTTATCCATTACTATACCCCCTTTGTTGTTGAATTTCCAAAGATGCTGCAACATATAGTTTTTCTGATTTGGCTGAGAAGCCAAATACCAGTTTTCGTAGCTCTAGCTTCAAAATTGCCTTAACAGCGACATAGTTTCAAAAATCGTTTCATCTCCAATTTCAGCCCCTTAGGAATCTCGAATAGTCCTTTCTGAAACGTTGCCAACAGTATAACATCCACTTCCTCTCCAAATTTGTAGTTTCTATCCTTAAAGACTGGGGCTGGGCGATGATGAGTAAATCAATCAGTCTCACGCATTTAGGGTTCCAAAACCAGTGAAACACGTATTTTTCTTCTCTAACCGAGAAATTAATTACAAATACCAATTTTCAAAGATTTATCTTTAAAAATGTTGTCACAGTGAAATATTTTCATAAAATACTTCACCCCCTATTTCTCCACCTTAAGGGTTGAATTTCCAAACAAGGAAATGTGTATTTTTCTTATCTCTAACAGAGAAGAGAAGTAAAATACAAATTTTCATTGCTTTAGCTTCGAAAATACTCACGTAATGAAATACTTCCATAACAACTTTCATCCGCTATTTCACCGCTTAGGTGTTGCATTCCAGAAACGGTGAAACACTTCTTTTGTTATTTGTAACACAGAAGCCAAATTCAAATTTTCATAGATTTAGCTTTAAAATGTCTTCGTAACGAAGTATTTTCATAAGGCATTACATCCCCTATTTCAGCCCTTTACGGGTTGAATTTTTAAGAAGTCAAGTACCGATTTCAATAGACGTAGTTTTAAAAATATTTTGGTTGTTCTTTAATAATGACTTATTTTCAAAAAATACTTTCACCACTATTTCAACCCCACAGAGGTTAAGTTTCCAAAAAAAGATGAAACTTATATTTCTTTATTTCTGACTGAGAAACAAAATACTAATTTTTGTTGGTCTACATTTAAAGTAGCCTTAATAGCGACATATTTTCAAAAAACATTTCATCCCCTGTTTCACCCTGTTAGGTGTGGAATTTCGAAAAATCCCTTCTTAAACTACGACTGCATTATAACATCAACACCCTCTGCAAATTTGTATCCTTAGTTATGTGGGCTGGGTAGTGATGAGTCATTGAGTCAGTCAGCCTTTTATATATAGAGATTACATAACTACATTAAAAAATAGGTTCATAAAAACATGCGCGCCTGTGAATGCAACGTTGTGTCAAAATTTCAAGTCGATCGACCGATTTCCTTTCGAGTTTTGCGAACACACACACACGCAGGCTGAATTGTTATATAGTAAGATAATAAAGAGTATATATCAGGTTTCTGTAGAAATTTGTGAACAGAAGCCAGAGCTCCGCAGGCCTGTTTGAACGTACATAGGTAAGGACGGGCTCAACGCTCACTCTAAGATTTGGAGATTTTCTGACAATTGTTTGTGTTATAATCGATTTGGGAACTTCGAAATCATAGGCAGTACAATCAGCCTATTCTCCCACCTACTTGAATTTTTTTCGTTCTCGTTGGACAAAATAAATGCACCTAATTAACGAATAATCTGAGAAAGTAACCGAATGGCCGCTGTGCTCGACGGGGTACGGTGTAATGGTCACGTAGCAACTAAAGGCTATATAAACTGAGAAAACAAGGTTTAATTTTGAAATAGTACGTTGAGAGAAAAATAAATTATTTACACTATAAATTACCTGGTAACAGTAAAAAAATAATTTCTTCGTATAGTTATTATCTATTTTTTCAAGAATAATTCATTGTTGCTACCGATAAAAAGTAAAATAAAGTGATACGAAAAATCTTAGGCACAGTTTTTGCGCAAATAGTGAGTTTCGTCCTCAGTAACAGTCACGCACTGTTCGCAGTCCCGGCACTGAGTACAACCACTATGTGGGAAACCTTTTTCAGAAACCAGCGCTTTGTCATCTTCCAGCCATTTTCGTCTCCCTATTAAAATGATGCGTAAGATTATCACTACCCAACAGTTAAAATACTGGGCATCATAGATCCGTAGGTGTCATACCGAAAAATACCCAACAATCGTAAATTTGCTTTTCTTGTTTTGACGTAAAAGAAAGGCTGGAACGCTCCATAAACTACCTTCTGGTCAGTATTCAGTATTTGTACTCATAATTCACAGTAAAAAGTGAAGAAAAAAGTTTTAATTCAGGCAGAATTTATTGGCCACTGGCTACCGATTGTGCCCGCCTAGACGCCATTTAACAAAAGTTGTGGCTTCAAATGGTTCAAATGGCTCTGGGCACTATGCGACTTAACTTCTGAGGACATCAGTCGACTAGAACTTAGAACTAATTAAACCTAACTAACCTAAGGACATCACGCACATCCATGCCCGAGGCAGGATTCGAACCCGCGACCGCAGCGGTCGCGCGGTTCCAGACTGTAGCGCCTAGAACCGCTTGGCCACTCCGGCCGGCAACAAAAGTTGTTTTTAGTTGGAAACAGCCTCCGATGAAGTAATCGTCTACAAGCGAATTTGTCGTGAAATAACCAGTCCGTGTTTTAACACATTTATTTTACATGAAACTTACTTCTTAGATAAATTAGCAATGACTGCGTGAAATGAGAGCTTAGGTCATCTAATTAGAGAATGGCCATTGACAATATTTACTGTGTGTACTGTGAGCTTATGTTGAAATGGTTTTGAATCCACACTCAAATACACAGTTGTGAAGTTAATGATTTTTCGAGAAAGGCAAGAGGCTGTCGTCTGCGGTAAATCATTTGCAAGTAAAGCATGACGGCCATTTTAATTTATGATTCCGTACAGTGCTACAACCATGTGGGTATTTGCATGAACGTGTCACTTGAAACACCCTCAGTTACACACAGCCATTTGAAAGAGCTAGGATACTGCGTGTCTCGCTGTCACATTTTGTAAAGTTTTGGGGAGTTATCAGAACTTATGTTACAACTGAAAGGTTCTCTATATAGTAATACAAAATAGTTTTTACTGCTTCACGATCTGTCAGGGATCTAATATTACCATTCTGCCACACCTCTGATTAATCTAAATCTACATCCGTACTCCGTAACGCATAGTATTATGTGCGATGAAAAGCACTTTGTCCACGTCATACTCCAGCGACGACTAGTGCGAAGAACTGTTGCTCTCTTCCGCCTTTTGTTTTATGTACTGTTAATTTTTTATCTATACGTGATATGATTTTCCACGTGTTCAATCTGCCTGTCCTACAACGATGTTAATCCCACAGCTACGTCCCCAGAATCACAACGAAAACATCACGGAAAACGACTGCCGATAGGTCACCAATAGCCGCAAATGTCTCTCATTAACCTGTCATGGCTATTACGTGCGATATTACTTGACAAGTTTAGGAACATACATCTAACAGCAAGCCTATAGGCGGTGCACAACCTTTCTTAAGCGGGGTTTCCGAAAAGAGTTGTTTTGCGTTTCTATGACGATATTGCACTGAGAAGAGAAGATACAGTTATTTTGACGTTTACTTCTGACATCTTAATTCTCGCAGACACGGCAAAACACTTGGATTATCAGTAGAACGAAATGGAAAAAAATGTAATAAAGAACCTGCATGGGGGCTTTATTAAATATTAATGAAAATATTTTTTAGTAGCTGTAAGTCCGATTACGCAAGTCTCGTAAACGGCTGGCCCTGACTAGTATTAGTACGCAATCTGACTGCATAGAACAACAACAAAGAATGAAATGAAAATTTCAGTTAATACAATTAATTAATTAAGTCCCCAGCAACTATAAAATCTACGAAACAACAAACACAAGTGTAGCTGTTCTGTATGTGGTAGTATGACTCAACGCACATCTGGCACGGTTCTTCTTCAACAAGATAAGAATTTTTAAATACCAATTATACTGACGTGATAAAAGATAATTGCGCAAGAAAACCTGAATTACGCTCTAATACAAGAACACACGCCAGATGCTTTGTTGACTGAACCTGTAATGACACATTATTCAGGTCACTGAAAGAATAAAAGAATAAAAGAAAATACCTCCATATATATTGACGAAATGCACTCTGACCATTACAATATCTCCATCAGAACAACATCTGCTATCTCTCCCATCAAACCACTGCATAAAACATGGAACAACACTCACCACTACCACATCTCACTCTGACTTCAGCTACAAGCAGTGTCCACCACAACTTCTCGGTAAGAACTGCTTGCCGCTACGTCTCAATAATCACTGCCAGTGGAGGCGGCGGAACAATACTCTCTGGCGCGATTTCTGGCGCTGTGGCTCAGTGTAGCCACCTTTCATATGCCCCTCCTCCACGGGCTAGAATTTGATGGTATTTTTGCCAGCATTGGTGGTGAAAATACCACCAAATTCGTCAAAAAAAATACAGACAAAAATAAAAGATAATATTAATACGTAAGTATCATATAACTAGATAAAATTTTGGCTTTGCACTGAACTTACAATAGCCTAATATATAAAATACAGTAAGGAATACAAATTCTTTCATACATATGACTTTACATAATAGTTTACACAAATATCATGTGGTTAAACAATTCAATCGATAGCGTCAGCAATGACGAATATGAGCAGGTAAGAGTCTTATAACTTTTCACAAACAGTAATACACAAAAAATCAGTTTATACAAATATTCACATAAAATGTTTTCATAACAAGTGGTTGACAGTTCCAGCAGTAGCACCCAGCAATGTTGAGTAGGTGCAGACACCATCAGGTGACATCATTTCATTAGAAGCAGTCCATCAGTGGCACCCAGCATTGTGGAACAGCTGCAGACTCCAACAGGTGACATCATTTCAGTGGAAGCAGTCCATCAGTGGCACCCAGCAATGATGAGTAGGTGCAGACTCCAACAGGTGATATCATTTCAGTAGAAGCAGTTCATCAGTGGCACCCAGCAATGTTGAGTAGGTGCAGACAGCAAGAAGTAACATCATTTCAGTAGAAGCAGTTCCATCTGTGGTACCCAGCAATGTTGAAGAGGTACAGACAGGAAGAAGTAACATCATTTCAGTAGAAGCAGTTCCATTTGTGGTACCCAGCAATGTTGAAGAGGTACAGACAGCAAGAAGTAACATCATTTCAGTAGAAGCAGTTCCATTTGTGGTACCCAGCAATGTTGAAGAGGTACAGACAGCAAGAAGTAACATCATTTCAGTAGAAGCAGTTCCATTTGTGGTACCCAGCAATGTTGAAGAGGTACACACAGCAACAAGTCACATTTCTCAGTAGAAGCAGTTCATCAATGGCACCCAGCAAAGTTGAGTAGGAGCAAACAGCAGCAGGTGACATCATCTCAGTAGAATCAGTCCATCAGTGGCACCCAGCAATGTTGAGTAGGTGCAGACAGCAAGAAGTAACATCATTTCAGTAGAAGCAGTTCCATCTGTGGTACCCAGCAATGTTGAAGAGGTACAGACAGCAAGAAGTAACATCATTTCAGTAGAAGCAGTTCCATCTGTGGTACCCAGCAATGTTGAAGAGGTACAGACAGCAAGAAGTAACATCATTTCAGTAGAAGCAGTTCCATTTGTGGTACCCAGCAATGTTGAAGAGGTACACACAGCAACAAGTCACATTTCTCAGTAGAAGCAGTTCATCAGTGGCACCCAGCATTGTTGAGTAGGTGCAGACACCGACAAATGACATAATTTCCATAGAAGTAGCTCCATCTGTGGCACCCAGCATTGTGGAGTAGGTGCAGACTCCAACAAGTGACATCATTTCAGTAGAAGCAGTCCATCAGTGGCACCCAGCATTGTGGAACAGGTGCAGACTCCAACAGGTCACATCATTTCAGTAGAAGCAGTCCATCAGTGGCACCCAGCAATGTTAAGTAGGTGCAGACAGCAGTCCATAATATTCACTATCACTGATCACATAGTTCATCAGCAGAAATTAAACATGTCCTAGTGGCACCAATCATGTAGAAAAAGTACAGGTAACAGTCCATAATATTTACTATCACTAATCAGACAGTTCAAGCATGAACAATAGTTTGAATGCACATACAAATGCTTTTACAATGCTCTTACACTAAACATACAAATCATAACAAGCACACAAATGATATCAGATAATTGTCATATTACTATTACAAATACACAAACATCAGTAAACCTATAATATTTATGGGTGTCAGTGCAAGCCACTACAAACAAATAAAATAATATTTAGGAGATAGGTGGGTAGGATTAGGAAAGGAAAACACACAAAACACACTCACTCATCTTTCATCCAATTTAAGTACTACTGTGTAATTGAATAGTGTTAACTGTGTGAATCCACTTCTGTCAAAATTTCATGTTCATCATGTGTATCAAGTAGTAGTGACAACAATGTATAACAGTCAATAATACACCCCTGGAAATGGAAAAAAGAACACATTGACACCGGTGTGTCAGACCCACCATACTTGCTCCGGACACTGCGAGAGGGCTGTACAAGCAATGATCACACGCACGGCACAGCGGACACACCAGGAACCGCGGTGTTGCCGTCGAATGGCGCTAGCTGCGCAGCATTTGTGCACCGCCGCCGTCAGTGTCAGCCAGTTTGCCGTGGCATACGGAGCTCCATCGCAGTCTTTAACACTGGTAGCATGCCGCGACAGCGTGGACGTGAACCGTATGTGCAGTTGACGGACTTTGAGCGAGGGCGTATAGTGGGCATGCGGGAGGCCGGGTGGACGTACCGCCGAATTGCTCAACACGTGGGGCGTGAGGTCTCCACAGTACATCGATGTTGTCGCCAGTGGTCGGCGGAAGGTGCACGTGCCCGTCGACCTGGGACCGGACCGCAGCGACGCACGGATGCACGGCAAGACCGTAGGATCCTACGCAGTGCCGTAGGGGACCGCACCGCCACTTCCCAGCAAATTAGGGACACTGTTGCTCCTGGGGTATCGGCGAGGACCATTCGCAACCGTCTCCATGAAGCTGGGCTACGGTCCCACACACCGTTAGGCCGTCTTCCGCTCACGCCCCAACATCGTGCAGCCCGCCTCCAGTGGTGTCGCGACAGGCGTGAATGGAGGGACGAATGGAGACATGTCGTTTTCAGCGATGAGAGTCGCGTCTGCCTTGGTGCCAATGATGGTCGTATGCGTGTTTGGCGCCGTGCAGGTGAGCGCCACAATCAGGACTGCATATGACCGAGGCACACAGGGCCAACACCCGGCATCATGGTGTGGGGAGCGATCTCCTACACTGGCCGTACACCACTGGTGATCGTCGAGGGGACACTGAATAGTGACGGTACATCCAAACCGTCATCGAACCCATCGTTCTACCATTCCTAGACCGGCAAGGTAACTTGCTGTTCCAACAAGACAATGCACGTCCGCATGTATCCCGTGCCACCCAACGTGCTCTAGAAGGTGTAAGTCAACTACCCTGGCCAGCAAGATCTCCGGATCTGTCCCCCATTGAGCATGTTTGGGACTGAATGAAGCGTCGTCTCACGCGGTCTGCACGTCCAGCACGAACGCTGGTCCAACTGAGGCGCCAGGTGGAAATGGCATGGCAAGCCGTTCCACAGGACTACATCCAGCATCTCTACGATCGTCTCCATGGGAGAATAGCAGCCTGCATTGCTGCGAAAGGTGGATATACACTGTACTAGTGCCGACATTGTGCATGCTCTGTTGCCTGTGTCTATGTGCCTGTGGTTCTGTCAGTGTGATCATGTGATGTATCTGACCCCAGGAATGTGTCAATAAATTTTCCCCTTCCTGGGACAATGAATTCACGGTGTTCTTATTTCAATTTCCTGAGTGTAGTTAAGTCAACGTCATAGTCATCATGTCAAGACCAATGTTTGCCAAGCCAGATCAAAATGTACGGTTGCTGAACAACTGTCAGTGTGCCAAGATATGCAACTTCCTCTCTCCAAAAAAAAGTACATACTGCTTAGTGATTTAACAAAGTGTGTGTAGACAATCTTACTTCCATTTTAGTGTTCTAGTCTGCTATCTTCATCCTCCTTGTTCCATATAGACCAACAAAAAAAAAAAAAATATATGCACCTCACTTATGTTACCTCTTATACACCATAACTCCAATCAACTTCATATAATCTCAATACCTCCATAATACCTCTTCAATACGTCGATACTTATAAACCTTATTGCCAGTATCATTTCACTTCCATAACAACTCTTTCCTCTAGTCAGTCTCCTCGATCGAGTACAGATAAAATCCTAATGCAAACCTCCTCATCCCATACAATCCGAAGACACACTGTCAACACACAACCTCTGTGTAATCCATCTGACCAAAATCTTCTACTCATTATGAATTATAAACAAAGAATGCTTACATGACCTCTAACAGACTTAGTTCGAATAACTCTCAGTAATTAAGTACGATTACGGAGTGTGAATGATCCTAATATTTCACAGTGTGTACACCACTTCAAGAATTATGGCAAACAGAAGCAAACATGTGGAGTATTTCTTGTGTCAAGTGTCACTTCCTATTTCAATTGCTCACGAAAAATGCAGTGTAATAACTGTGTTGGTAGGTCATGTCGTTAGCTTCCTTCCTATTGGCACACATTTATACAGCTTTCATAAAACCTCCAGCTCATGTGACTTCTATGATGTTTCTTGTACTAAAGTCGCTCGTCGAATTACTGCAGTTCACTTTCTTATGTTAAAATATAAAGCACTGAGCGTAAGCAAAACAAGCAACAGCGAGTAAATATACCAGTAGTGAACAGAATGTCAACAAGTGGATGCAGCACAATTCTTACAACGAGGCTCTGCCAAGCGAACAATCTGTAACTAGTACCATAGTGTAACCTAAACTCTATGTTTGTACACTGTACATCAGCATTGCTATATACCAAATTAAAGTATAGTTATGACAACAAGCAGAAATGTGTAAATGTGCAATCCATACGCATAGCAGTAAACATATATCTTACGTACTAAACAGGTCATTAGCATCGTATCTTAATAAGTAAACATGAAGGCGCAAGCAGATAAATCACAAAGTATAACTTACATACCTAACCACATCAGCACAATTAATCAGGTGACAATTATAATTTAAATAAATAGGCACAGCAGGCACATAATTAAAAATATGACATCAGTGAAAAAGCAGTGCAGCCAAGCGATGCATAATATACACAAGTAACAATCCAGTTCATTAATAATCATTGTCAAAATCAGTTAACGTACGCAAGCACGTCGCTTCACAAGTAATTTCATTGAACATGTAATTAGCACAAAGTATGAATCACGTAATCGCGAGCAGCAAATTACGTCTAAAGTACGTACCTAAGTGGAAATATGTTACCTGAAAAATAAACTCAATTAATAATTACCTTTTTAGTTTATTACTTTTCTTCTTCGAAATGACATTTTTCCTGAAATTTTCTCGATAGCAAGTCGTCTTAACGTCGGACACGCATAGAATTTACCTGAAGTTCTTAAATATTTTATAGAACCGTATCCTGAAAAACACTGAATGTTAATAACAGAATTCATCAAGTCACTATAGCTTTATACTGAATTTAGTCGGAGAAATTAGACTGTGTATTTATTTACGGCTGTCAGTGCATTCGCACTGAGCGCTCGATCAGCTGTAGGCGCGTGACGTAGGAAGTGATTGTTTGCGGTCAACGACTGCTTTGTGCGGCGCGCAGACTTGACTGTTGCTTTGAGTATATGCCGCCGCCAAAACACAGCGCGGTATCCTTGTACTCTCCGTGTGTTTACATACAACTGTTAGTTTCTCAAAAGTATGTCATTCTACAAAAATTTTTCAAAAGTATATCATTCCACAAAAATTTTAACGTTAGATATATGATGTATTCCCTTAGAGCGTCGTGATTTAAGAGTTTCTACTTCGACAGTGTTATCATGAATAATTTTGCGAATTCTATATGGACCGTTATAAAGGAGAAAAAATTTGCGACACAAGCCTTTTCCTTTGTGAGACAAACGGTGAGACTTAATTAACACTTTCAACTGACAAGATTTTTAAACGACCAGGACGCTTAGCTGATTTCTCTCTTCTAGCAGCCGCAGATGCAATATTTTGGAGAGCCAGGTTGACAACTTCAGAATGCCGCAGTTTCCGTGTAGGCGGAAAAGGAACGATTTCAGAAATGCGATTTGTCGGTGCTTCGTTTTTTAATATCAGTATAGGTGGTAAAGAAGTTGAGTCGTTAGGAAGTTCATTCAGAATGTTTTGAAAAATATGAAGATACTGATCCCAAGTTCTGTGATTCTGATGACAATAAAGACGACACAATTTATTGATTTCCTTCATCCATCTCTCTGAAGCGTTAGATTGAGGGTGAAAAAGTGAAATGAAAATTGGTTTAATTTTACGACGCCGTAGAGTACGAAGCCAAATTTTAGAACGAAACTGTGATCCATTATCTGATATAACCTTATCAACATGACCAACTTCTTTAAGAAAATGTTTGATGAAAGCGTTAGATACTGAACGAGCTGTTGCTTTGCGTAACGGTGTAAAACACACATATTTTGATGTCAACTCCACTGCTACAAAAATGTAAGCAAAACCATTAGTAGAACGAACCACTGGACCGAACAAATCGACTGCAGCCATGTCCTTTAATTTCGCTGGAATGATAGGAAACAACGGTGCTCTGTGAGAAATTGTTGGCGGCTTAGCCTTTTGACATAATTTGCATTTGGCAAGAACAAATCGAATACGTTTTTCCATATTATTGAAGTAGCAATTTTCTCGTAATTTATGAAAGCATTTTCTGGGACCAAAGTGTGCATAACTGAAATGCGTATACCAAATCAGCTTATTAACCCACTCATCAGGAATACAAACTAACCAAACAGAGTTGTCGACCGATTTTCGTTTAAAAAGAATGTCATTGCGAACTAAATAATGCTGTCTAATCGCTACGCTTTCCTTTCTCCTCCACTTCTCCTTAATGTCCTTCCAGATTGGATCCTTATTTTGCTCCTTAGCGATGTCCTGGAGCGAAGACGAAATAAAGTTCTCAAACGCAACACCTTGAATATACATCAAACAATAATTGTTTTCCTTGCAGTCCTCTTCAGCACTTTGTTTCAAACCCATAGGTGCACGTGATAAAGCATCAGCAACAATATTTGAAGAACCCTGTATGTAAACAATACTAAAATCAAATTCCTGTAGGTACAACGCCCATCGTGACAATCTGCCATGAGTTAATTTTGTCGACATAAGAAACTCCAGAGCTCGATGATCGGTGTAAACCTTAGTATGTTTGCCCAACAAAAATGTGCGAAATTTTGTAAAAGCCCAAACAACAGCCAAAGCTTCAGGTTCCGTAATCGAATAATTCTTTTCTGATTTAGAGAGAACACGACTTCCGAATGCAATAGTCTTTTGTACTACAACGCCGTTTTCTTCTATCTCTTGAAATAAATGTGCACCTAGGCCTTTGTATGATGAGTCCGTCGCCAAACAAAAATCTTTAGATAAATCCGGGTGTGAAAGAAGTGGAGCAGCAACTAAAGCATCACGAAGTTGTTCAAATTCTGACTGAGCTTCCTCATCCCAACACCAATTAGATTTCTTTCCAGATAGTTCATATAAACGAGGTGTGGCCAAATCGTCCAATCTAACAAAGCGCCTAAGAAAATTACAGACACCAAGGAAACTACGAACATCACGTTTTGTGGTAGGAACAGCATAATTACGAATAGCGTTTAGTTTTTCTGGATCAGGAAGAATACCTTCTGTAGAAATAATGTGACCAAGAAATTTCACCTGAGAACGACCAAATTCAGATTTTTCTAAGTTCACCGTAATGCCAACTCTTGCAAAAATACGTAATAATGAATCCAAAATTTTGTTATGCTCACTCCAAGAACGTTTAGCAATAAGAATATCGTCAACATATGAAGTAATGTTGTCACGAAGATAAACAGGTAAAATTTCGTTTAAGCTACGAATGAATGCTGCTGAAGATACAGTAAGTCCAAACGGTAATTTCCGAAACTGGTAACAGTTACCAAAGGCTAAAAAGGCAGTATATTTTCTACAATCAGGGTGGAGTTCTATTTTCCAAAAACTTGAGCGCATATCAATCGTGGATAAAACTTTAATTCCATGAAAATGTTGAAGAAGTTCATCTAAATTTTGTGGACGGTCAGTTTCAGGAATGATGATATTATTTATCTGTCTGGAATCCAGAACCAAACGAATTGACCCATCCTTTTTAAGAACAACGTGTAATGGGCTGGTATAAGGACTGACTGCAGGCTCAATAATGCCCTGATCTAACATGTACTGAAGTTCATTCTTAACCTTGTCTCTGTAAGCCAAAGGAATAGCGTACGTTTTCCCCCGAAATGGTGTGTGTTCTTTTACTTTAAATAAATATTGTAAGTCTTGTATAGTTCCCGTGTGATGACTTAAACACTGTAGCATGTGAAGTCAAAATTTGGTGCAGCTCTTGTCTTGCAACGTCATCTGGCACTTCAGCTTTCTTAACCTTTTCATTAATCAGTTCTTCGCTATTAACTATATCATCCATCGCGTCTCTGTATCTAGTGTCATTGTCATGAATAAACACATTGTCGTCATAATGCTCAACGAAAACATCAGAAGTAAGAAAGCTTAAACATTTTGTATCTGACTCAGATCATGTTAAACACTCGAAAAATTTCAAACATTTCGGCATTCTGGCAACAGTCAAATTCACACTTCCTTCTTTAAAGTTCAAAATTGCCTTATGTGCGTTAAGAAACTCCATACCTAATATAATTTGTATACTGAGTAATGGAACAATAATAAAATTAGCAGAAAATTCGTATCCTTGACAATTGAAATTTAGGTTGGTCTGTTGTTTAACTTCTACACCTTTTCCAGAAATCGCTCCTCGAATTGTAGTTTTAGAAATAGGTAACACAGGACAGGCAATAGTCCTTTCACATATACGAAAAACTGATTCACTAATGACGTTCAATGGGCTCCCAGAATCTAAAACTGCAGTGAACTTATTCTTACCCACACATACTTAAATAACAGGATGTAAAAATGCGTCTACATTATTTTCCTTTTCGTCTAACAAAATGCCTCTCATGTCTTCCAGGCGTACGTAGTGTAAAGTCGTAGTGTCATTACTTTCTGAACCGTCTATATTGCTGCCAGAAGCCGAAGCTGCAAGTCATTGTCGATTGTTTGCGTCACGTCTTTGATTACTCGCGTCATTTCGCGGATCAATTTCTACGATTTTCACTTGTGTCTCTGAATTTCTGTCACGTGGAGGATGCCAGTTAGATCGCTCCTGTCTGTTACATGTAAATTCTTGGTTGTGTCTGTTATTAAAATTTCTATCTTTCTTGCTATCTGCATGATTACTTATTGTGTAATTTCGACTTTCACTTCTGAAATTATTGTTATATCTACTACCCTGGTTATTTCTGTAGTAAGAATTTCCATTATTGTATGAATAATTTCTGTCTTGATGATATCGATTACTGTTTCCGTATGATTGATCATTCCGGTAGGAGTTTCCGTTATTATAATTGTCTGTGTAATTTCTGTTAGAACGTCTGTTATTGTCATAAGGCTGGTATCTATTGTCCTGTCTGTTTCGTCTGTCATTCTCAAAATTACCGCTATAACGTCCGTTCCGATCCCTATCCCTTTTCTCTGAAAATCTATCATAATTACTGTTACTGAAAAAATTACAGGTAGTCCCGTCGTCATTGTCGCACTCGAGTTCTTGTAGGAAAGTCTTAAAAGTCCCAATGTCGTCTTTACATCTTCCGGCTAAAGCAATTTGTCTTATGGATTGTGGCAGCTTGGTTAAACAAATGCGAATTAATTCAGTCGGGCTATAAGGGTTGGAAAGGAACTGATTCTTTCGAATCATGTCTTCAAAATATTCCGCTGGCGTACGGAATTCAGACTGTTTGAAATTACGCTGCATGATAAGACTGTGTTTGACTCTGTCTTGCGTGTTTTCGGACCAATATGCCGATAGAAATGCATGATAAAAATCATTCAGATTATTACAATCTCTAATGAGTGCGCGCATCCGCGTCGCCGGTTCGTTTTCTAAATATCCACACATAAATTCCAGTTTGTGACTTAGTGGCCAATTTGGTGGGAGTGCGTACATAAATTGATCTAACCATGCACATGGATGTATGTCATTCTTAGAATTGCGGAAGATCTTAAATTTCCGAACAGTCAAAAAGTGTTTATAGTCAAAGTTTTCGCCTCGTGGCGACAAAGACCTACCGTGTCTGTCCCAATCCCAATGTCGATTATTGTCAAGTTCGCGCACCTGGCGCTCTCTTGTTGCATCCCGTAAATGAAACAAATTATTTTCTTCAAACCCCTCTGGTATCTGTGATTCTAAATTTCTTTTGCCGTCTTTTCCTACGATATAGCCTTCAATTTGTTTGATTTGCTTTTTTAATGCCCCAAATTCCCTTTTAACGCGTTCATTAAATTTTCCCTGATTTTCAACATGCTTATTTATGTTCTGGTATTCTTCGGTTTCTGCAAATGGCAATGGTGCTGTATCATCTGAATCTCTGTTCCCACTTAAACTAAGATTTGTCAATTTGTCTGAAATCTCCTCAACTCTTTCCGATAAATCACCTATTTGTTCTTTCTGTTTATTTACGTCTTCCGTAAGTGTCGCGACTCGGGTTTCAGTATTGACACATTTGGTAGTTAACTGTTCATATTGTTGTGTTAAGTTATTTAATCTGTCATTTGGTACGGATTCCTCGATTCTCTCAAATATTTCTTTCTTATCGTGTGCACGTTGTAAATTTAACTCTGAAAATTTCTGTACTATCACGCGATCTCTTTCTTCCTGTTCTCTATCCTGTTCCCTTTGTCTAATCTCTACTGCAATTAATCTATTATTGTGAGAATTCAAAATCGGTTGTACTTCTTCTCTGATTTCTTTCTTTAATTCATCTTTCATATTTTTGAAACATGTCCCTATTCGTGAATCTAACCGTGTTTCCAAAGTTCCCATCTCTGTTTTTAATTCAGATCCTAACTGTGATCCAAGTGAGTCTAACCGTGTTTCCATTGTTCCCATCTGTGTTTTAAATTCAGATCGTAACTGCTCCATTGTTCCCATTTGTGAGTCTAACCGAGTTGCCATTGTTCCTATCTCAGTTTTAAATTTAGATTCCAACTGTGATCCCAGATTTAATATTGCACCCATCAACTGCTCCATATTAGCTGGTTCGAAATTCTTTTCGCCCTTAACATTTCCCGCAAAACTAACTTCCTTCTGCATAGCCATAAAACTATCTGTGTTCGATACTATTTCAGAATCTTCTATCGTTAATCTTGTATTCTGTGAATTTTCTGATTGAGAAAAATTTTGAAATGGTTCCGGACTGTCTTCCCGACTTATTACATTGTATTCCACATCATTATTCATCACACTGTTCTCCTGTATTGGCGAGTTCGCCATGTTAACAATTTCGTCCTTCTCACTATTCATCATTTTTGCCTTTTTCATTGATCGCGTAATCATTTACAAAACACACAAAACTTATCACTGTACGAAAATTACACACAATGCCTCCTTATGTCCAACAATACCATTCACTCGAAATTTCCCTCAAACACGATTGACGAACAATTGAAATAATTGCACAAAAGCGTCAAACGCGTATACAAGACAACAAATCAAATTCTAAAAAAAAGAAAATACCATTAGAAGAATGACAATTACCAAATCTACACATGCAAAATAGACTACAATTACTAAACTACAAATTACTACAACAATGCTACGGTCTACTATTTTTACAATCAGAAGATTCCAAGAGACGATCCGAAGCAGCGGTCGCCACGTGCATGGGGGCTTTATTAAATATTAATGAAAATATTTTTTAGTAGCTGTAAGTCCGATTACGCAAGTCTCGTAAACGGCTGGCCCTGACTAGTATTAGTACGCAATCTGACTGCATAGAACAACAACAAAGAATGAAATGAAAATTTCAGTTAATACAATTAATTAATTAAGTCCCCAGCAACTATAAAATCTATGAAACAACAAACACAAGTGTAGCTGTTCTGTATGTGGTAGTACGACTCAACGCACATCTGGCACGGTTCTTCTTCAACAAGATAAGAATTTTTAAATACCAATTATACTGACGTGATAAAAGATAATTGCGCAAGAAAACCAGAATTACACTCTAATACAAGAACACACGCCAGATGCTTTGTTGACTGAACCTGTAATGACACATTATTCAGGTCACTGAAAGATTAAAAGAATAAAAGAAAATACCTCCATATATATTGACGAAATGCACTCTGACCATTACAATATCTCCATCAGAACAACATCTGCTATCTCTCCCATCAAACCACTGCATAAAACATGGAACAACACTCTCCACTACCACATCTCACTCTGACTTCAGCTACAAGCAGTGTCCACCACAACTTCTCGGTAAGAACTGCATGCCGCTACGTCTCAATAATCACTGCCAGTGGAGGCGGCGGAACAATACTTTCTGGCGCGATTTCTGGCGCTGTGGCTCAGTGTAGCGACCTTTCAAACCCTGTATGAATAATATACAGGAAAGCATGATGTCGTCGGAAATGGATGAAAGTGTTCTTTCAAGAAATAGCTACGACTGTTTCAAAGACACGAAATCGCGCAAATGCCGCTGGCGATCGCAAGAGCCACACTTGTGCAAAAGATTTTTTCCAGGTATATTATTACCTGTACCAGACAACACACTACTGATTATGCACATTTCCTGAAGACTAAGAAGAAACTAATCACACTAGCTGCACCGGATTTTTATGCTGATGTGCCTCCATAGCCGCATCAAATGAAAAAAAATTATTGTTCCGGAAAGTGAAAGTCAGTCTAAAAATTACTGATTCTGTAATCAACCGACACCTTAGCTTTGTTTAGATCCAAAATCTTATACATTCGAACAAATTCATTTCTGGAAGTGTACTTTTATTTTCGTTACACCATTTCATATGTTTAGCACATTGTCCAAGTTTCGTCACATCAGGAAAATGATGACTCGAAGAATCTGTACTTGCGTGATTTCTGAGTAATTTGCTAAATCAATGTGGTACCTATACAGTAATCCATCAGAAAGATATTTGTAACCGTTTCTTGCTGATCACTGGACGTTCATAAGTCATATTTTATAATTATGTCATTATGTTACTACGACACATTTTTCACATTGATTAAACTTATCTTCTCTTTTCTCACTTAAATAGATGCCTAAGATTATATCTCTGTTTACTTTCAATCTTTGTTTCATTCCGTGCTCAAAGCGAATTTCCTACTGAGCGAAGTAACTTATTTTTCGTGGTAGGTTACCAGATAACCACGGCAGAGAATGGAGGTTTAGTTAAAGATAATTCTTTTCTGTTATTCTTCATTTGCAAAGAAGAAATGCATATCTGGATAAATAAAATTTGATATAATTTGCAATCATATCTTCTGAGCTTCTGTATAGGCTTTTCTGATTATGTTACCAAATTTCTGGGAGAATGGCACCTCTGTTAATCATTACCGACCTTCTTTTGTAATATTTGGGTTATCCTGAGACATGGAATACACTGGTAAAGGCAGACTGTTGGCATGTTGAGACTTATTGGGATACTAAAACTGAGCGCCAGACCGAGCTGGAACTGGGAACTTTCACTTAGTGGGGAAATTTCTTACCTAGTGAGCTGTCCAAGCACGACTTGCGATCCCCCTCACCGATTTCGGCAGTATCACTCCCCTGCCGTCCGAACTTCATCCTGGAAAGACGTGTTGTACACTCTGTTACAGGATTCCCAGAAAAGTAACTAATTCCTCACCTTTTCTTTTATTCCGGCCATTCTTCCGTGTAATCTTAATGAGGACATTCAAAAGCTGAAAGAACATCCTATAAACTTTCGCTATCCTTACCTCTGTCAGTAGCTGGAGAGGGTTACTTTCTGGAGCATTATACGAAAACGACTTGGTAATCAGATAACCAGTAGAGCTGTCTCACTTCCTTTCTCATTTTCACTCTGTCTGTGCCGCCTGTTGCATTCAGTAACTAAGCACACCAGAAGCTGGAAAAGCGTGTACACCTATATAAGGTAATTCCATTCTCGTGTTACGATCTTTCGGGGATGATAGAGAAGGGAAATGTATCAGTTATAAGCGAAAATCTTTCTGCTAACTGTGACAGCGGACTACATGTACTGGTAATGTTGTTGATAAGACTGTAGGGTAGGCAACTTTCGGCGGTCATTTAATGGACCAAAATCAGAAAAAAGTCTAGTAAATAACAGCTGTAGAATGCATACCTTAAGAGTCAAGAGCATTTGTTCATCTTCACTACTGTGAAACACTTCTCTTCTACTGAACATCCATACAACTGACCACTGCTTTTAAGGTATGTATATTAGAGCCCATGTTCGTTAATCCATTTGTTCTTGTTTGATCTATACCACCACCTGTGAAAGTTTTTTTCCCTACAGTCTTAGCAACTACTGTACCGCTACCTGTTTTCCAGTATCAGATGTATCAGAACGATTTTCGTTTATAAGTTTCGGCTGGGTCGTTTCCGGACCATGGTCTCTCAACCCAAATTGACACACTTATCCTGCTCTATAATCTCTGAAAGTCTGTTACATCACTACGGAATAACCCTGTACATACACGGAAGCACATATAAACTGTTTCTGGGATAATTAGCTAAAAGAAGTTTCGAACATGGTACGTAGTTCTTTCACATTGCTGCTGATGCCAAGGAGACGGATCAGTTGTACACAGTCATGACTGTACACGGAGTGGCCACCCATGCATCAGTGTTCCTCTCCCACCCCTCACCCCTCCCCTCTACCTCAAACATACACACACACACACACACACACACACACACACACACACACACTCGCATGCACACGCACACTCACAGAGGACACCCCTCCGCCGAAAGGATACTCCATAAATTAGCATCGTATTGCAGGCTAATTGCTTGTTTGCATCTCCGAGACTCGGACGAAAATTAAACTACGCGCCGGTCCCGGTCCCCCGGCACACACAGCTAGTCAAGTCTGGCCGTGGCCCACGCCCGCTCTCCACATCTGCCTTCCGTCCTCATTCTGGCAGGGCATAATTCATTTAAACACTTCCCAGCCACGGGCCTCGAATTTAAGCCGTAAGGAGACCCGACCGCATTTATTCAAAACAAAATTTACTGCGTGTACACTCAAGGAAAGATCTGACGGGCTCGCTTCCCGTGTCGTGTAACCATCATCGCTGCACTAGTATCTTCACAGAGTAGCTGAAAATGCCATCGAGAGCAATCGCTACACGAGTCCGTTTCCCATCAAATGCAATGATTCAGGCACTGTGCCTACCGTGCAGAACAAAGTGCCGAAAATCCTGCTGAATGGTCCATATGCAGCGCTATTTCACTAACCCACTCAGACGTATGTCGTGACTGTTCCTTCAGCTAGACATCACCGACACTTTCCCTATTAGTCTGCTATAGATGGACGTAAGGTATGAGTTGTTTATCTTTCTCTCAGAGACGCATAACTAATTACAACTGGAGAAATGTGAGAACCGAAAAATTCCGTGTCTGTTTTGGGATAAAGCATCTGACAATCTACCTTCCGCAATTTAGAGTAGCCACAGAAAAACTAAATCAGTGTAGCCGAACGGGAATTTGAACGCCACTACTCCAGGACGTGAGACCAGTCCCTGAATCATTGCACAGCCTCGGTAGGAAACAAAATCGTTACTATTCTAAGCTGAATGTGGGCGGATCGTTAAATTCAGTCAGATGAACTGCAGCTGAATTTTATGATTTGTTTCAAGTTTCGCATACGGTTAAGCTTCAAACGTTGCTACGCTCTTCTAAGAGCAAACGATTGGGAACACGTACGTATAATGGCTCTGAGCACTATGGGACTTAACATCTATGGTCATCAGTCCCCTAGAACTTAAAACTACTTAAACCTAACTAACCTAAGGACATCACACAACACCCAGCCATCACGAGGCAGAGAAAATCCCTGACCCCGCCGGGAATCGAACCCGGGAACCCGGGCGCGGGAAGCGAGAACGCTACCGCACGACCACGAGCTGCGGGCGTACGTATACTTAATAATTACCTCATCGACCAGTGTTCTCGTTAAGGCGTACAGATACAATCACTATGAAAGCCTTATGACACGGAAACTTTTATTTAAAAAGGAAAATAAAAACAGTCTGGTTACTTTGCAGTCAACCAACAGATCTTCTCGTGTTTTTCGTTGTAAAGGTTCTCATAAAAGCGTAACATTCTGAGCCTCTTGCCAATATAAAGAAACTACACTCGCATTTGAGAGATGCACGTTGTCAGCCACCATATATTTTTGAATTTTTGTGGTTTTTCCCAAATCAGTTAAGGCTAAAGTGTGCCTAAACACCTGACGTGGCCCCAGTTCCCTATCACGTGGGAAGAAATTCCTTCATATGCGATCCAAGCGTAAATCAGGCAATGAACTGTTATAGTGATTAATAGTGGCTCTGTTAATGAACAGAATAGGAATCGATAATTGAAGTGTATAGCACCATAAAGATTTAGATTTACTCTACAGTTCTTATTTGACTAGCGTTTAGTGTGTGCTAAGCATTCTTCCTTCACCAGGAATCGAATCGGCTATTTCCGAGAGGGACGCCACCGGATAAAAGTGCTTTAGCGACTTCAGCTTGATAGCGACTTGTTGCTTCAAACTTCTAGTCAAGGTCGTGACACTTACTCGGCCGAATCCTTATTGAACCGGTGTACGTTGTACATTTTTTTCCAAATGTATCCTAATGAGCACGTTGCGAAAACGCTTCTGATGTGTGGACTCGCAAATTGAAATGAATCTGAAGGCAGACGTTTGTTTGCTGGAAGATTTCGTAACATATATTTACCAAACAATTAGACCTTTCAAAGAATACATGAACGTCTCAGGGAGACAACCGCACTTTTGAAAAACGTCATTTCATTATGGAAGAATAAATAATGTTCGAAAATCTGTTAATGAGGGAAATAGGGGCAGTAATACCTGATAAATAGCATAAACTGAGAATGTGAGTCATGTGGCAGTGTGGACGTCTTCATCCTCACAATCTTGAGGTCTTACTGAAACATTTTCAATGCAGAAAAGCTTTTCGTCCTTTGTTACTGCAGATGTGTGCTCAGGATCAATACTTTCTGCCGACCATACTGTTCACTGATGAAGCATAGTTTACCAGGATTAGAGTGCAGGAATTTCATAACACTCATGTATCCGTGGATGAGACTACTTTTGCAGTTATGGAGGGGACTAAGGACCTCAGATGTTAAGTCCCATAGCGCTTAGAGCCATTTGAATCATTTTGAAGTTATGGAAACAACGCTTTACCATGTTTAATATTTGGGCTGACGTAATTGGAGACAGATTAATTGGACCTTTCATTTTCCATGACTTATTGGAACATCATGTACCGAATTTTTAATGGAACATATAAATGTTTTACTCGAAGACGGTCCACTACACTTCTCAGGTCACAATAGACCACTACTTCAGTTTGCTCTGCAATCAAGTGTTTCCAAAATAACTGAATAAGTTGAGGGGCCGCAACACATTCGCCTGCTCGATCTTCTCCTCTCAGTTCATTGGGTTTTTTATTCTTGGGGGCATTTAATGGACCTAGTACGAGGGCGTGATGTCAAGTTTTGTCTCCGACTATTATACACGAAAACAATTAAAACTCTTTAAATGAAACAAATTTTATTAACATTCCTCTTCTTTATGTCTACATATTTATTTCTCGAACTGTGGCTCTGGCGAGGAAGACATTCCTCCCAACGAGAGACCTGTTTGTTGATACCGTCCATGTAGAGTGTTAAACTTTTATGACGGATCCACAATTTCGCCTCCTCTTGCACCGCTTCATCACTATGAAAATGAGTTCTTTAAGTTTGGGAAACAGATGAGAAGCGGATGGGGCCAAGTCGGGACTGTACAGTGGATGATCGATGACATTGAACCCAAGGCGTCAGATTGTTACAGATTTCGCGTCACTCGTGTGTGTGGTGTAGCTGTGTCAAGCTTAAACACAGGGTGCTCCCTGTGTGGATGAACTCATCTACGGCTACAAACTCGATTACAGCACGCTGCTTCCCACACACTGGCTTCGTTTCGTTACATGTCGCCGTATCACTCTACTATTTGGAGCCGTCTAGCGGCGGATAGCTACAAAGTCGACCGATTAATATGCATTACGTGTAATACCTTAACCGATATTGAGGATAGAATAAAAAATTCGGGGGCATTACTTTTCAGCACGTGCTCGTATATTCAACATCTATTGAGAATGCTGAAATTCTTGGCTAGCTTGTTCAGAAGAAGGTAGTATGGTGCGAGTAAGACAATTCACGATGCCGCGTTTAAAATGTTGTGCATGAGCTAATGGAAGACTTTTTGAGCATTTAATTTTGGCACCTGAAGACAACATTTCAATAGAAAAAATATCTGTAAAACTAAACAGTAAATTTTGAAAATAGAAGGACGGAAACGAAGCTAACATGTAATAATAAAATTTGTTATGAGGAAAATTAGAAAAAAAGTTAGTCATACCGATAAAATATGAACATTTTTGCTTCTTATTGAATCTTCTATGCATTCCCCCGAGATTTCTCAAATATTAATTAACAATTTGCATATTATGTTTTGTTCTCATAAATCCATCTTTTCGTTTGCAAAATGAAATTACATGAAAGGAAACCTATTTGTTTTCATACAGTTCAGTACAATGTACAGTTCTTTTTATTACTGCGTGAGTCTGAGACAGTAACTTCCTCTTTTACTTACGACTTGGAATTCTTTGGTTTGGTCCGCGGCGCCCGTAGCGTCCTGAATGCTGTCAGATGTGACTTCTAGGTATCTATTTATGAATCGTATACAGATAACTTCAACTTAACACATTTTCTTATTTTAGGCCAATTACAGATTTGGTGCATCCGAGCAAAAAAGTTATTACTGAGTTTTAGCGCTCGGTGTATGAGGACATTCGACCACATTTAATTAAATTCAAAATACAGAGGTTCAAATTTACCCTGCTTGTACACGTTATGTTCTATATACGTAAACGTAGTTAATAAAGTGAGTAGCAAGGAGAAATATGCTGCAGCGTGCATCCGTTATTATCACAAGGGTTGTGGGAACTCCTTGCTGTAGTACTGAAGCGCATGCAAAATTTCTATGCAAATAAAATCCGGTCTGAGGTATAAAATTATTTTTGGCGTTATTTCAATTTCACGTAAGTAAGGCATCAAAAGTTTAGTAACTCATAAAGATGTTTTTTTGTTTCTCTCATAAGAGTGACATGGCTTGACACAGCAGGAAAAAGAAGGGAACCAGCAGAAAAATTATCCTAAGGGAGCAGAACACAGGGCGAGTATGCTCCTGTTTAAAGACTCTGACTGAAAAGAAGGGTACAAACTGCCTCATTCTATTCTCGTCAGCAGTTTTAAAAATTTTGTGATGAGAAAATATTCGCTATTTTTTGTGATAAGAGGGAAGGAGACACTGGCTGGTGGAAACAGACAGAAAGTAATGAATACTACAAGAATAGCAGACACTGGCTCTGGTATAGAAAGAGTGGCAATGTCAGAGAAGTAGTGGCGGTGGAACATAGTTGAAAGTGACAGAATAGTGCTAGGAAACAAGTGCCAGTGGAAGAGGGATAAAGGGAAAGAGAGAGTGTAAGTGGGTGACCAGTGATAATGAGAGACAGCGTCTTTGACAATGACAACGGGGGAGAACGAGTTAGTGACAGTTACAAGGGACCGGTGCAGTGTGATGGAATGAATGAGGTAGTAGCATAAAGAGAGAGAGAGAAAGAGAGAGAGAGAGAGAAAGAGAGAGGGAGACAGTAGTAATAGGAAAGAACGAAGGAGACTGTGGCTGTGAAACGGGAGACAGTGACAGTCAGAGAGCCATTAAGAGATAATGACAATATGCCGGGCTGAATGACTAAGTGACAGTGCGAAAATAGGAGTGGATGAATGAGAGAGATCTACAGTGACAGACAAGTGAGTATGAGAGAGATTGTGGGAGTGATAGTGGAGTTGCATGTCAAAAGAGCACGAGTATGTTCATACGCCAAAATGTTTGGGGAAAATATTAAGGTGCGGTGGAAGGTAGAATGTGGCATCTGGTATCCAACTTTTCAGTCAGAGTCTTTTAAACGGGAGCATAATTATTCGCCTTTTTGAGCTTCGACAGAAGCGTTTTTCCTCTAGTTTATAAAACATTCCAAGTTACAACCTTTGGAAGTGATAGTTGGACTCTATGGGCATCCTGTACATCGCGGAATCCTAAAGCCCGATGCTGACTTTACGTTTTGCTGAAGGCGAACATGTCGTTGTGCAGCTTCCTTCAGGAAGCACAGACTCTACGACACGAAATAAACCGATATACGGCCTGAGAAAGGTTTCCAAACGACGATTGTCAAGCGGCGTGCGTACAGAAAGCCGATTACGATCTCTCATAGGACTTGCAGGACGCAGTTCGCCGTTAACTGCGGTGCTTGTAGCTGTCCGCGCCGCTGTGACCGTACCTCGAAACGGCCGTCCTGTGGATTAATGCAGCGTTGCTATGATTCGGCAGGAGGTTCGGCGGTGCGGGTGCGGTGTGCGGTCTGGTGTATCACTAGCGGGCTACGGCCACCACAATGGCGGCGAGGACAGAGCGCGCGCCGCTTTATCGGCGCCGCGCCGCAGCAGAGCAGATATTGCGCCGCTGTCGACCGCAGCTGTTAACGGTTACGGCGGCAGCAGCACAGCATCGGTACTTGCGGCCGCGGCGCCAACGGGGAATCCCCTGGGAAGGAACTGTGGGCGGCGCGTGCCGTGCCTGAAGCCTGCAGGGGACGTGACGGCAGTGCGCTTACTGACAATGGCGCGTCGTCAATAAAGGGAACTGAGGCCTCTGGGAGCAAGGGGAGCGCATTCGCATTAGAATTTTATTGTTGATGGACCACACAACCGATTTACGTGTTTGAGAAATACACTGCCTGACAAAAATAAGTGAAGTACGCAGAAGACATGGCCAGATGTCAGAGTAGCTTCGTACGTGTACCCACAATCGGTGAGTATGATTGGAGTCAAGTTCACTGAGACAGCTAAAGGCCACCACAGAGCATTAGTGTAGTTCGTGTACAGTGTTGTTACCAGGCCTGGTGGGTATACGAGGTACGACAATAAAGTAATGAGACTGATGTGAAAAAGAAAATGTTGCTTACCGTTTTAGTTAAGTTTAGTGTTGTCTCCTTCAAAGTAGTTCCCTTCTGATTGCTCATACTTTTTTCCAGGGCTTCTGCCATTGATGGTAAGATTTCTGGAACCCCTCTTCTGTAATATCCTACAACACTCTCGTCACAGCTTTTCGGACATCTTGTGTTGTTTGAAAATGGTGACCCTTGACCGCCGTTTTGACTCTTGGAAATAGAAAAAAAGTCGCACGGAGCGATATCTGGTGAATGAGCTGGCTGTGGTAGTACTGAAATTTCTTTTGAGGTTAAAAAATGCTGTACTGACAGAGCAGTGTGGGATGGAGCAAAATCGTGATGCAGAATCCAATTGTCAGCAATGTTGGCACGGACACGAAGAACTCTTTTACGAAGTCTTTTTAAAATTTGTTTGTAGTACGAGGTGCATTCAAGTTCTAAGGCCTCCGATTTTTTTTCTAATTAACTACTCACCCGAAATCGATGAAACAGGCGTTACTTCTCGACGTAATCGCCCTGCAGACGTACACATTTTTCACAACGCTGACGCCATGATTCCATGGCAGCGGCGAAGGCTTCTTTAGGAGTCTGTTTTGACCACTGGAAAATCGCTGAGGCAATAGCAGCACGGCTGGTGAATGTGCGGCCACGGAGAGTGTCTTTCATTGTTGGAAAAAGCCAAAAGTCACTAGGAGCCAGGTCAGGTGAGTAGGGAGCATTAGGAATCACTTCAAAGTTGTTATCACGAAGAAACTGTTGCGTAACGTTAGCCTGATGTGCGGGTGCGTTGTCTTGGTGAAACAGCACACACGCAGCCCTTCCCAGACGTTTTTGTTGCAGTGCATGAAAGAATTTGTTCTTCAAAACATTTTCGTAGGATGCACCTGTTACCGTAGTGCCCTTTGGAACGCAATGGGTAATGATTACGCCCTCGCTGTCCCAGAATATAGACACCATCATTTTTTCAGCACTGGCGGTTACCCGAAATTTTTTTGTTGGCGGTGAATCTGTGTGCTTCGATTGAGCTGACTGGCGCTCTGTTTCTGGATTGAAAAATGGCATCCACGTCTCATCCATTGTCACAACCGACGAAAAGAAAGTCCCATTCATGCTGTCGTTGCGCGTCAACATTGCTTGGCAACATGCCACACGGGCAGCCATGTGGTCGTCCGTCAGCATTCGTGGTACCCACCTGGATGACACTTTTCGCATTTTCAGGTCGTCATGCAGGATTGTGTGCACAGAACCCACAGAAATGCCAACTCTGGAGGCGATCTGTTCAACAGTCATTCGGCGATCCCCCAAAACAATTCTCTCCACTTTCTCGATCATGTCATCAGACCGGCTTGTGCGAGCCCGAGGTTGTTTCGGTTTGTTGTCACACGATGTTCTGCCTTCATTAAACTGTCGCACCCACGAACGCACTTTCGACACATCCATAACTCCATCAACACATGTCTCCTTCAACTGTCGATGAATTTCAATTGGTTTCACACCACGCAAATGCAGAAAACGAATGATTGCACGCTGTTCAAATAAGGAAAACGTCGCCATTTTAATTATTTAAAACAGTTCTCATTCTCGCCGCTGGCGGTAAAATTCCATCTGCCGTACGGTGCTGCCTTCTCTGGGACGTATTGGCAATGAAGGCGGCCTCATTTTAAAACAATGCGCATGTTTCTATCTCTTTCCAGTCCGGAGAAAAAAAATCGGAGGCCTTAGAACTTGATTGCACCTCGTAATATTGGTTAACTGTTTGTCCTGGAGGCACCCACTCTTTATGAACAATTCACTCAATCAAAGAATCACACAAGCGTGCATTTCACATTTGACTTTGACATGCGACCTTTTTTTGGTCTGGGTGATCCCTTTGAGCACCATTGCGAACTTTGACGTTTTGTCTCTGGATCGTACTGAAAAAGCCAACTTTCATCACCAGTGATAATAAGGCTCAACAATTCTGGATTGATTTCCACTTGCTCTAACAGGTCGGCTGCAGCGTTTTCCCGTGTTTCTCGCTGTTGTGGTGTGAGATTTTTGGGGATCATTTTTGCACAAATCTTTCTCATGTCAACGTCTTCAGTTATTATTAGACGAACCGTTTCTCGATTGATATTCAGTTCTTCTGCAATGATTTTCACAGATAATCTTCGATCACACACCCTGGGCAAGTTGACATCTGTCCATGAGGTTGATGATCGTCCACTGCGCTCTTCATCTTCAACTTTCGTTCTGCTTTCACTAAACATTTTATGCCAACGAAAAACTTGAGCTCTTGACATAACCTCCTCTCCAAAACCCTTCTGAAACTTACCGTAAGTTGTTGTCGCGTTTTCACCCAATTTAACGCAAAAAGAAATGGCATACCATTGCGCAATATTATGTCGTTCCATTACCGTGACGAGAGACACAAACACGTGTTAACTTATTACAGCACAAGTCATGACTGAGCAGTTGCATCGATGTGCCACTTGGACTAGAAGCAGCTTATAGACCAAGGTCAAAGATATTGTGCCTACACAGGCCTGCAGGGTTCCCACATCCTGCAAAGAAAATCAGTCTCATTACTTTATTGGCACACCTCGTATAATGGGCGTGAACACATTCAGATGTTGAATGATCACTGTGAACATATCGAGGAGGCCGTGTACCTGTATGATACAGCGTTATCAGCACCTGACTTATTTTGAAAGGAGCCTTGTTCTGGGTCTCTACTTGACCGGCAGGTCGATTGGTGCAGTACCCAGATTTGCCGCACACTCTTATGTAACACTGGCCTCTTTTTTGGACTGTGAAGGCAGGTCTACTCGTCGTTCTCAACGACCATATTTGACCACCACGTGGGAATACCAAGCACATTGTAGCGTCGTAGCTCCTTCACTTCGTAACCTGCCATCCAAGAAATAGGAAGGAATTCTTTAAACCTTTCCACACTACTGGTCAAAGATCAGCAGTGCCCAAACTGAGGAATTATTGTCAACGCGGCGCTGCAACGCTGCGTTTGGGGTGGTGCCATGGACAGCTGATTAATACCTTTGCATTGTGTGCAGCGACGATTTGCGATGCTGCACAACTCATATGACCATCGTCAGCGAGTATGGTGGCGTCGTGGGGAGAGTTTCCACACTTCCATGTTTTCAAGAGGCACACCAGTGTTATACCTAACTTCATGCTGTGGGGAGCTATTGAGTTGTCACAACTAGTGGGGAGTGAGGGAGCCCTGATGGCACAACAGTAAGTCACATACATCCTGCAATCCTGTGTGCTGTGGTGTCACTTTTCAACACGACTGAAGTGGTAAGGAGCTGGTTGGGGAGAGGAAAGTTATTGGTACCCCAACGTAAAGTATATTCTAACAACAGTCTCTTAAATACAATCAAACTCTTTTCAATTAGAAAAATGCAGGAGTGATGGAGTGACAGGAAATAAAAAGATCACCAAGAACAACAAATAAAAAAAGTGTTAAAGGCAAGTGATATGTGTCTTCCATACTTACAGTGCATCTGAGTTATAAATCAAAGCCAATGACACCCAAATTACTCAGCAGTGGAAGTCAAATAGAGAGATTTAGCAAGTGATAAACTGGCTTGAGGCCCAAATAAAGGTATGTTTCTTTGGTTATCAAAAATAATGTAAGTTACAGGTATATCCAGTACAGTTAATGAAGTAATGGCGAAAGGCAAATCCAAAAAACAAAGAAGAATTACACATTTAGAATACAGATGATGAAACGTGGCGATTTTGAAAGTTAACACTGTTTGGACTATATAAAAAATGTGATTGAGAATGTGTGCAAATCTAGATTACTGACAACATTTATTTTCCAAAAAAAAAAAAAAAAAAACGAAATAAGCTTATGGCATTGTGGGCCGGAATTCCCCCATTCGGGGAAGCTCCACCGCCGACGGCCAGTACTTACTGCAGTCGACGCCACATTGGGCGACTTGCGCGCAGGAGATTGGGATGAAATGATGATGAAGACAACACAACACCAAGTCACTGAGTGGAGAAAATCTCCAGCACCTGCCGGGAATCGAACCTGGGCCCCTTGGCGTGGCATTACGCCACGCTGACTACTCAGCTAACAGGGGCAGACCATTTTCCAAAAACCAAGACAGACATAATTTATGCTAAACACATTATGATAGAATATCGTAAACAACTAACAGGTGGTTTAAGACCACAATGGACAAGGATCCTGGGTGGCAGAAGTGAGTCAAGTACTCTGGTCCTACAAATGTGGATACTGCAATCCGAATTGATCTGACGCTGAGCAGACTTTGATCGATAATCTACAGAAGTCTACATAGGTGTAGCTGAGAGCAAGTGGCGATTGGGATTTTTACGCCCCGACAAGGCTGGAGCAACAGTACGTTACACTGTTTGCTTCGTGCAGTGATGTAACTAGCAGCTGGCGAGATGCGTGTGGCAGAGGCGAGGCGTAAGGCGACACTTTGAATCGATTGCAGCCATGAAAGAAATGCACAATCTCACGGTTTAGCGATCAGACAGATGGATCACAATGTCCTATCTACCAGAGCCCTGAAATTAGAGTAGATTTCAGTGTGTGACACACCTGTTTGCTGGTCATACCAAGGACCAATCTGGCTCACTTATACGACAGTGCGCACAAGGATACCAAACGCCAAGACTGGTAAACCAAAAACAAATAAGTGTGCCCATGGCAAACGAGAAGCCTGAGACATATGAAGTCACACTGTCAGTACAGTAAGAATTTCACCACAGGCTCCCCAGTCTAATTACTCGCAAGTGAAGTCAGTCTTAGGACAGGTCGCAAGTACCAACCATACAGGCCAGAGTTTCGACCAGAAGTTGTTTCCAGACCGAAGTCCAGAACCCGAGTGCCTCGCACTTCTCCAGATAAAACAATCCGGCGAAGTGCATGAACGACACTGCCTTCACCCCATCTTGAGTCACAGGGCTTTAGAGGCGCTAAACCTCCCCTCCTACACGACAGCACAACCTCTTTTCAAACCAGCACAAGAGTTAAGGAACCTGTGTCTCCGAAAAAAAAATTGCCAATTACTGGCCCGTTTAAGTTTTCACAGTGGGTGAAGATGTTTTTCTCTGAAGTCGCATCACTTCCCACGGCAAAAAGTGAACAGATACAATCTTAAAGATCTTTATATAAATCGCCTGTGCCTTGGAGTATATCTGTTCTAGCTTTGGGGTGGCAAAAAGATTCTAATCGTTTCTCAGATGCCAGAGTTTTCTATACGACCGAGGCGGCCGATGGAAGTGGGTCACAGGCCTATTTGCAGTATCAGCGAACACGAAAACTTGTGAATTTTTATTTGGCGTGGCACTGCACACAATGGCCTTCATGACTTCACTGTGTAGACACATCCGTTCAGTCCGTCGGCCCCAGCACAGCCTTCGGCTGGTGCCAATGCAGATATAGCGGCATTCGCCTGCTGGAGACCTGTCTCGACTAAGGGGTGCTCTGTCTGCCCTGTATGGCGGTGGGCCTGTCCGGCAAGATTTACTGAGGGATGGGCTCGCCGCCACTTGCTTTCAACTTCCGACATGCCGCTTCTACGAACTAAGAACCATAAAAATACCTCAAGCTTTTAACGCCCTACCTGTCTCCATCAACGTCTGCTCAAGCCGTTAACTTTCTAGAGTCATGCTCAAGGTGTGTAGGTTGTAACAGACTCTTTACTAATTTTTCGTATACAAGAAAAGATGAGAGAGCAACTTGTTCTCTCTCAGCATCACGAAATGGCTTATTAACTGTGTTAATGCCAGTACCAAATTTTAAGGGGAATGAAAATTTTACATACACTGAACATAAATAGCCGGCAAGTAGGCTACAGCATTAACAAATAAAATAAATTAACAGCTGATTCCCATGTAAACAAGTTTTAAAAGCCACATTGAAGTTTTCCTGAAATTAACCCTAAAATGCTAGAAATCTATTAGTAACTATAGTAAAATTTACAGCAAAATGGTAAAGGAAACAATAGCCAGAACTTCCCTTACTTAAACAATTGTTAAAAACTATATTTTCACATAACAACATACAATTTAGACCACTGAAAATTTTCAAGCTAGGTAAACTGCCAGCCTCGATGCAACAAGGATGAAAAAAAAGGCAATAGCCGATAAAATGCACAAACGGAATGGGTAAGGCCTGGTGGACAGCAAGGTAAATGCAAACATGAAAAATAATTTCACCTATGCGGCTGGCTTAACAAGTTTCGAAAAACTCATGACACTAAAACGCATTAGCTGGATTTTACTAGTACTACCAGTTTCGGCTATAAGCCTTCTTCTGGTACGAAAATCACTTAAAACATTTCATTTGTCATGAATATTGAAATATAAAGCACTGAAAATTTTAATCCATATAAAATAAGTAATAAAAAACTCATTCATAGCAATTGCAAGTGCAGCAGTCGTCCTTTCATATGAGATGACAACAACAAATATTCGTCCTACACATATGAGATGACAACAACCACAAGTATTTGTTGTAGTCATCTCATATGACTAGGACGATTTCTGCACTTATAAATGCTATGAAGGAGTATTTTATTACGTGTTTCACTTGGATTAAAGTATTCAGTGCCTTGTGTTTCAATATTCATGACAAATGAAATGTTTTAAGTGATTTTCGCACCATGTTGTGGCTTAAGGCCGAAACTGATAGTATTAATAAAAGCTAGTTAATGCACTTCAGTGTCATGAGTTTTTTGAAACGTATGTCGACTGCTGAAAATTGCCTGAAATACTTATGAAAGTCTTAAAAGGTAGCTAATGAGAAGTAATATAGTTTTTATGTGATCTCCTTGACAGTCATCTTACCAAAAATAGATACATTTTATCAGTCTTGTTGGAGAACTAATTGGTAAGTGTCATAGTGAAGTCACTGGCGAACAATTCATTAAACAATGTAGAATATGCAACATATCCATACGAGTGATTTAGATGACTCTATCAATGGATTTTATGCAATCTGCAATGCCTCAAAATATCAAGCATAATCTTTTCATGATCTCTCGCTCAGCGCACACGAACAGTTAGTCCTAGAGAAGGATGTACAGGACCTAAACTCCTAGGACATTTAATGTAGCTAAATTTTGTCTTGCCACACGTTTGCTCTGTGGGTTTCGAATTATTAAACAAAACGTGACCTTCAAAAGAGTTTTCCTTGAATAACTCAAAACCGTGGCCTCCTGTGAAAATGTATTCCAGTACAGAATTACACTACATTACATTTTTTACAACAAGATCCAGCTAATTTTTCTGTGGGGCTAATAATTTGCACAAAGAGGACAAGAGAATATCAAAATATTGTAAGTGATTTTTGAAGGGGTGATTTATATAAAACCCACTAGTGGGGGCAGCTAAATCGTGAAACATTACTCAACTTAGCTATAACCCAATACTGAAGCTTCATTAAGCCAAAATATAAAATCAGCTGGATCACCATTAAGGACTTGTAGTATTTAAATGAAATCCTTGGCTACCTTAACATCATTTTCGCTAAAAATGCAAGACACTAAACAACAGGCAATAAAATAGAAGGTACATGTAAGAAAACTGCGGAAATTGACAAAAATTACGACAAGAAATTTACAGAGTGAAATTAAGAAAAGGGTCTGAAAGACACTATAAGCTGCTCACACCACTCAGTAACATGGCGAGTACACAACTGACTAGATGTACATTCGCGATAGTTTGCTAAAACGTGCATCACACGAAAAAAGAAGATACCAACAAGCACCTTTGGCCCACAATACTGGCCCAAAGCAATGACACGATTATCAAAACGGAACGAAAGAAACTTGGATGACTAAAGGTAAATTTTTTTATTGAAGCACCACATTTTACACTGGGCAGCAATGCTTCGCCTGGCCAGACGTGCTTCCTTCAACTCTCGAGTAGCTGCCAGTTATATTCCCAACTGCTGTGATGACGCCGAAAACACCTCACAGCCGAGGCCACTGCGCTCCGGTAGTGTTCCGACAGGCTGGCGTATTCGAATGTCTGTGGTAAACACGGTCCTTCAAATACCACTCCTGGCAGCCCGTCACTGCCCTATAGCAAGCCGAGAACGGGAATATATCCAGTCGACAGCCACTCACACAGGTACTCTTCGGGCCAAGCATCCACCAGTCTCCCAGCAACGGGATAGAGGCAAACTTACTGCAAGTACTATCTGTACCAGCAAAGATATCACGTGTGCACAGCACGAGAACAATGCTCGACCGCACATAGGACATGTCACTATGAATAGTCTAGGTGATTTTCAAGTCTTCCCATACCCTGCAAGATCCCCACATCTGTCCCTGATACAACATGTGTGAGACCAGCTCAGACATCAAATTTGTCCCAGTACCAGTATCCAGGATATCAAGTACCAGTTCAGTCAGTTGTATGTAGCCTACCTCATGAGACGATGCAACAGCAGTATGACACACTTCCCAACGCTTTATGAGCTGGGTTACAACCTGTAGTTCATCATAAAGAGTCATACGTTATTTTGGGCGATAGTACCCCGTACTTTATGAGAACAATGAAGTATGTGAAAATACTTTATTTCACACTGTTTCATTTTTTTCTAGGAGTCATTGTTAGTAGGAAGGTGGCGGTGATGGCACTATTTTGATATCCAACTGATGTTAATAGAATGTTCTGCAGGAGAGTGAACTGATGCCAAATATACAACTTTAATTGTGTGAAGGATTTATTCAAGAGGTGTGGTGTTAGGAAGAAATGGCTACATTATTCTACACAGGAGCAAAACTACCAAATATCAGATCAGGACCTCTTTGTTTAAGAGGAATGCTATCAAAGCTGTAGAGATGGTACTGTACACTGCAATAAGACTTACATCTCCTTTGGTCACTGATCGTGAAGCTTACTCCCCTGTAGGAAGTTGCTGCTTCTTCACGTGCATTATTGTGCAGCAGGGTGTAGGTGGTACCCCAATGTATCAGCTACTGAAAATATTTTTTCCTTGCTGTATTTCCTAGTGACACATAGCTGCATCTGTCAGAACTGATACTACTTCTGCTAATGATAAGCTTGACTAGTCTAGGTGATTTTCAAGTGAGGATGCATATGTTCCCAACTTAAAAAGATGTGTAAAATCCATTAATTTCCAAAAAGACATAACAGCAGTCTCTTGACTTCATACATTGTTTATAAGCAGCTCAAACATCAAATATACACTGACTGAGCCTTCCTAGGACTCCAGAATAGTGTAGAGGCAAGCAGTTCTATCACTTTAAAAATTGTGAGCATAGTGTCTGGGGCAGGAAAGTTGCAGGGTAGTAGTATGTCTGATAGAATTTTTAGGTGCAGAACCATGTAAGCATCGGAATGGGTATTTATGATTATTTACCCCATGCTAGAACCCTCCTGGCACTAACTTCAGACAGTGGAATAATGCTTCAGAATTGATAGCACAGTTGATTTATGTGAAATGTTTCAAACTCCATCCATCTGGAGCTCCCTCACCTATAAACCACATGTTGCTTCTTCGCCATCTGTTATATCAGTGCAACACTCTCTTGGCTGCTGTGCTCAAATAAGAGGTACTACCCTCCACAACATGCATGCATGTGGAAAGATCTTCTGGATTTGGATGGGTGCCTTGGTTAGGATTGGTGTTGCATAGCAGATTGGTCAAGGAAAATGTCGAGGGATCTGTCAATCTCCGAATTTATCCTCGGAATACGAGAATATTCTGTAACACGAATCCATGCGGGTATCATGCCAGTTGTAATCATAAATTCTGCGCTGTGATCAATGCACTGGAAATATGTAGATAACCGAATTGCATCGGTATAGGACGCTGTCTGGTATACTTTGCTGTATATGGCCAAATGTATGTACTGCACAGTCATCTATATGCATTTAAAATTTAGTATATGGTGCCTGAAAGGTAGTGGAGGGGTGGTACAAAAACTGGGAAGCTTTCTGCTGTGTCATGGGCTGGTGTTGAAATTATGGAACAACTGGTAAAATTACTAAACTCGATTCTGCTATCAGCTACACGGCATAGCCCATACCAATGGTGACTTTCTCATCCCATATATTCACCAGTATGGTGTTGATTACCGCATAATGACTGACTGACACCATGTGGCTGAGATGGAGAGAGCCTTGGCAGAATACGGGATATCTGCTATTTGTTGCTGTGGATCATGCGATTAAATGTAGAGCTCATCACCTTCATACCCTTGTTTGGAAGTATTCCTTATGCAGCAGACTTGTCTTATTTCCATATGCGACAATGCCCTTCACATGTTATTTCTTCTCAAGAAAACAGTACCTCTTTTTACTTTTTATTTCTACTACATCACACGTGTTGTGAACAGCATCTTCCAGCGATGGTCAACACCAGAGAAGTAATCAGGTACATGAGTGCTAAATCAGGAAACAATTATCTTCGAAATGCAACACTGAAACATCCAGTACCCTTTTTCTGCAGGAGATGAGATTAACTCTATAGGTCATCACCTTCTGCCAGGTGTTGGAAACGCTCTTCAATGCCGCAAACTGTTCCAGTTTCCATACATTGCTTTGTCTTGCACATTTTTGATACTAAGAAACAGATCATCTGTGTTTTGTTTCTACCAATTAGTGTGTTATGGTAGCTGCATAGGTCACAACATGTGATGTTCACCCTTCTGTGAGAGCCATAGGATCGAATCATGTTACTGCTCATTTAGCACCTGACACAGACCTCAGAATAATGATAGAAAAAAAAGTATGTGATGCTCTAAAAGGCTGTAGTCATACACTGCTTGGATGTGTTGCAGCCACAAAAATTATATATTAAACTGCTTATGAAGGAACAGTATGGGAACTCTCTCATGTGACAGACAGTCTGTTGCATATAGTCTTCCTCCACTACAGTCAATAAAATTTTATGCAGGTTCTTGCAAGCGACTTTGACCACCAGTCGCCTCCTCCACTGGAGCGATACAAGCATATGTAATATGCTGGATGTGAATTTGCAGACAGTATTTGTTTTTCGATGTATTGGAGTGAGAGATACAGTAAAATCTTATGAGAGATTCAATTAAATGACGTGTTAATAACTGGTTAAAGGTTTCAAGCAGGTTATTCTCTCAAAACTACACCGATTTCTCTCATAAAACTAGTATAAATCGACTGTACCTGATCTCGTAGGATCCAGACTGTTTTTATTATTATCATTACAAATGTGTGTTTAAAAAGAAGATGTTACCACAAGATCTATGTTATTTCATACTTCATAAACCCTAATTATAAAGTAGACATGACTTGAATTATAGTTCAATGAGGAACCTAGAAATGATAGTGTTGTTTCCTGACATATGAGTAGATTGTGTGAAACAGGCTGTGATGATAAAATTGCTTAGAAAACTAAAACGCAAGAATCTGTTGTATGATAGAAACTTCACAGACATGTCGGTAGAGGTGAGTTATGGATTAAAATGTCAAATGTAAGCATGCAGATGGTATTTCATTTTGCCATATCAGAAGAGAGAGGCAGTAAAGTCTGATAGGAGGTTAAGTTACATGACAGGCTCTCACGATTTGTTTTGTAAACACTAGTGTCATATAGCATCGCATTAGTAAAACAGGACCTGCCATTGTGTGCAAATCAGAAATCTCCTCTTGAAATAAAGCTTGATGTTGTCAAATCTAAAACGATGGTGTTTTTTCCACATGTGACCAAATGACGTTCAAATTTTCAAATGGCTCTGAGCACTATGGGACTTAACAGCTGTGGTCATCAGTCCCCTAGAACTTAGAACTACTTAAACCTAACTAACCTAAGGACATCACACACATCCATGCCCGAGGCAGGATTCGAACCAGCGACCGTAGCAGTCGCGCGGTTCCGGACTGCGCGCCTAGAACCAAATGACGTGAAAGATTGTATTCTTTAATGCTATTTCATGTATCTGAAATGTTTGTAATACACATGCACACGACAGTTTATTTGCAGACACTGATTTGAACGCAAGAGACGCTCTCAGGTCCTGTAATTTATCCATAAACCTGAAAGAAATTAATATACATAGTTTTTCTTTGGAGATTATATTCTCCTTTTTTTTTTTTTTTTTACTTTGATCACTGTTTCGAAATAACGAGGACATTCTGTGACGATAGGTAATTTTCACAGCAAAATAGTGGAAGTGTTTTTCGAAAGGGAGATTAGGTTAGTATTAGCACTGCCTTCTGGTTTATTGTATTGCTCGACACAAGAATGCCCAATTAGGCTGGCGACCGACATTAGTATGTAACGTTACAACTTGCTTCTGTGTCGGGAGAGCGTCTGTTGGTGACCCACTTGATTATTGCTAGTTATACTCTACTGGACTGTTTCGGAAACGAATACCAGTTTGATTGTTCTTTTTCCGCTAGGTTGTATCACGGTCACAACTTCTCAAAAATTCGTCGCACAGGTATAACGTTAGCATCGATTGCCGTTTTAAGACGATCGGTGTTACCATTAAAAACTATATCTTCCCGTGCGAGCTTTGATTTGCATTATTTTACTATGGTGATCGTTCTCCCTTTATAGGTCACGGACTCCCTTGATGAAATATCTCCTAACAATGTCACTTAAGGACTCACATACCGTACCTTTATTAATAGAATGCATTTGTCATTTAATTAAATTTCGTTTCTTAAATATTTATGTGAAAATAAAACATGTGCTGTTAAAAGTGGCATTGCGATCGATATTAATGACAGCCTCTCTAAACTTTCCCCACACGTCAGTTACTTATGGACGTTAAATGCCCAAGGCCAAACAATAATAATAATAATAATAATAATAATAAATGGACAAGTGTGAGTAGAAATTAAGGTCTGAGGAATCCGTACAAACTTACTTATGTGTATTGTTAATAACAATAATTTAGTGTGGAGCAATGTCCTAGTGCAGGCCTTCGTAATGGACGACACTTACGGGGCTTGCGTGTCCCTAAGTAATGCCAGTTACCCAACTGGGGAATGGGACCTAGAGTTTTAAATGAAATCTAAATCGCTTGTTCATCCCGGCAACTCTTCAGATCTAGAAATGTGAAGGATAGGCTAAATAGAAAGCCAAAACACCCGTCGTCTGACCGAGATTCGAGTCCGCGCTTTATCATTGGACCATCAGGCCACACACGTATACGGATGTTTCGTTTATACGTTTCGATGAGTGAGTTTTCGAACGCGACATATCAAGCAGTATCTTTTCATAACTTTTACTTACAAGCTTAAATTATTTTCACTACCAAGGGACCTAAATTGATACTCTACCTCTTCCTCAGGAAAAGGGATCTCAACAGACGGACAAAATATGAAATATTTTTTACGTGTTGTCCATTTTTGTAACACAACCTACGATCAGCTTAGAGACAGAAGTGATGACACTTTCTGCTGGATCTGATGATCATTTTGCAGCACAATGCTCAAGCACATACAGTGAAAACTGTTACTGATTTGTTTGAATGTTGGGGCTGCTAAGTGCTATACCACCTACTGCACTTCCCTGACTTAAGCCCTCATGCCTTCAACCCGATTTCTGAGCTGAAAGAAACACTTCACGGCATTCGCTTAGAACTGCTGCAGATTCGTCGGGCAATTGACCGTGCCGCTCTAACTGTCAACACAACTGGCACTGTGTAAGTAGGCTGTTTATGTTTTCTTTATGCAAGTAGGCTGTTTATGTTTTCTCTATGTAAGTAGGCTGTTTATGTTTTCTTTATGTAAGTCTGCTGTTTATGTTTTCTTATTGGCAACGTTACGTAGCGCTCTGTATGAAAATCACTGGCTGTGCTGTGTGCAGTCTGTGGCTAGTTTGCATTGTTGTCTGCCATTGTAGTGTTAGGCAGCGGCAGCTGGATGTGAACAGCGCGTAGCGTTGCGCAGTTGGAGGTGAGCCGCCAGCAGTGGTGGATGTGAGGAGAGAGATGGCGGAGTTTTGAAATTACATATATTATGACTTTTGATGATATTAAGGTAAATACATTGTTTGTTCTCTATTAATATCTTTCATTTGCTAACTATCTCTATCAGTAGTTAGTGCCTTCCGTAGTTTGAATCTTTTATTTAGCTGGCAGTAGTGGCGCTCGCTGTATTGCAGTAGTTCGAGTAACGAAGATTTTTGTGAGGTAAGTGATTTGTGAAAGGTATAGGTTAATGTCAGTCAGGGCCATTCTTCTGCAGGGATTTTTGATAGTCAGATTGCGTTGCGCTAAATAATATTGTGTGTCATTTTAAGCACAGTTTTGTATAAATTGTTCAAAGGGGACGTTTCATAACTGTTAAGAGTATGCTACAACTACCACATCTCTGGCAACGGGTTATACACAATGCTGGTGACTACTTTGAAGGTCAGTAAAACTTTGAAACACGTTTCTTTATTCTACGAGCTATAAATAAATAGTTGCTACTATTTAAGTTCCATCCCTTGTACATCACCGCTGTTTTGTATAATCTCAGTTATTTTATGTATTGGGTACTGGTATTCCTGTAGTATATTATACGAGTATTACGCTTTATGTATTATAATTTATTACGATTACTTACGATACATTATAGATATGGAGCTAAGTATAGGAAACCGCTAGGCTTATGGACATAATGCAAAAAAGGGAGGAATAAGAGGGGGCTGTCATTACTTTGGAGGACGATGATGGGGTCGAGGAGACTGAGGGTCAAATTTCAGAGAGTGAACAAGTCACTGATCCAAGTGAGGACACTAGCGAAGAAGAAATCGACGGACAAATCTGATGCGGAGATATCTTCCTTGGAAAAGATGGTGGTCACTAAGTGGACAAAGAAACATCCAGGCCCGAAGAAGGTCCAGATCAGGTCACAGAACATAATCAAACAGGCTTCTGGACTGAAGAGAAACACAAAGAATGCAAAGATTCCCAGGGAATCTGTCAGCCTTCTCATATTGCCCCCAAGACTGTCCACATCATCGTAAACTGTACCAACAAGAAGGACCGATACAGAGAGCCTGTATAGGACGGACAAACCTGAATCTGAGTCCCCGCCGACTGGATCCATGGACTAAGGCACAAACATAGAACTTGCAGTTTTTACTGTAAGTTAGATGTATTATGTAAGCAGTATTTTGTTCCTTGTGATGATGATGATGATGATGATGATGATGATGATGATGATGATGAAGCCCCATACTCCTTGATAGAGCGTAGGCGAGAGTGCGGAAGACCCACACCGCTGTACTAGGCAAGGTCCTAGTTGAGGTGGTTTTCCATTGCCTTCCTCCGACCGTAATAGGGATGAATGATGATGATGAAGGCGACACAACAACACCCAATAATCTCAAGGCAGGTGGAAACCCCTGACCCCGCCGGGAATCGAAACCGGGACCCCGTGCTCGGGAAGTGAGAACGCTTACACACACAGAACAGTTACACGTTTGCTTTGTTGTTTCGTAGCTTTTATAGTTGCTGGGGACTTAATTAATCAATTTTGTTAACGGAAATTTGCCTTCATTCTTTATTGTCATTTTATGCAGTCAGATTGCGTACTAATACTACTCAGGGCCAACCGGTTACGAAATTTCATAACCGGACATACAGCGACTAAAATTATTACATTCTACATTTATATAATTAAGCCCCCATGCACGTGCCGACCGCTGCTTTGGATCGTCCCTTGGGATTCTTTTGATAGTAAAAATAGCAGACAGTAAGTAGTATTGTTGTAGTAATTTGTAGTTTAGTAATTGTAGTCTATATTTCATGTGTAGATTTGGTAATTGAACATTTGTAGTTGTCTTGTCACTCTTCTAACGGTATTTTTGCAGAATTTAATTTTTGATGTCTTGTATACGGATTTGACAATTTTGTGCAATTATGAAGATTTCAATTCTTCGTTAGTCGTGTTAGTCGGGAAGCATTTCGTGTGAATGGCATTGTTGGTGATAAAGTGTTATATTGTGTGTAATTTTCGTATAGTGACGAGTTTTGTATGTTTTGTAAATGATTACGCGATCGATGAAAAAGGCAAATGTGATGGATAGTGAGAATGACGAAATTGTTAACATGGCGAACTCGCCAACACAGGAGATCAGTATGATGAATAATGAAGTAGAAAACAATTTATTAAGTCGGGAAAATAGTCCGGAACCAGTTCAAAATTTTCCACAATCAAAAAATTTTCAGAATACGAGATTAACGACAGAAGATTCTGGAATATTATCGAACACCGATAGCTTTACGGATATGCCGAAGGAAGTTAGTTTTACGGGAAATGTTAGGGGCGAAAAGAATTTCGAACCAGTTAATATGGAGCAGTTGATGAGTGCAATATTAAATTTGGGATCACAAACAGGAACAATTAAAACTGATATGGGAACATTGGCAACACGGTTAGATTCACAAATAGGAACAATTAAAACTGATATGGGAACAATGGAAACACGGTTAGACTCACGAATAGGGACATGTTTCAAAAACATGAAAGATGAATTAAAGAAAGAAATTAGAGAAGAAGTACAACCGATTTTGTATGCTCACAATAATAGATTCATTTCAATAGAAATTAGACAAAAGGAACAGGATAGAGAACAGGAAGAAAGAGATCGCGTGATAGTACAATAATTTTCAGAGTTAAATTTCCAACGTGCACACGATAAGGAAGAAATATTTGAAAGAATCGAGGAATCCGTACCAAATGACAGAATAAATAACCTAACACAACAATATGAACAGTTAACTACTAAATGTGTCAATACTGAAACCCGAGTCGCGACACTTACGGAAGACGTAAATAAACAGAAAGAACAAATATGTGACTTACCGGAAAGAGTTGAGGAGATTTCAGATAAATTGATAAGTCTTAGTTTAAATGGGGACAGAGATTCAGATGATACAGCTCCACTACCATTTGCAGAAACCGAAGACTACCAGAACATAAATAAATATGTTGAAAATCAAGGAAAATTTAATGAACGCGTTAAAAGGGAATTTGAGGCGTTACGAAAGCAAGTTAAACAAATTGAAAGCGAAATCGTAGGAAAAGACAGTAGAAGAAATTTAGATTCACAGACAGCAGCGGGTTTAGAAGAAAATAATTTATTTCATTTACGAGATGCAACAAGAGAGCGCCAGGCGCGCGAACTTGACAATAATCGACAATCGGACTGGGACAGACGCGGTAGACCTTCGTCGCCACGAGACGAAAACTTTGACTATAAACACTTTTTAACTATTCGGAAATTTAAGATCTTTCGCAATTCTAAGAATGACATACATCCATGTTCATGGTTAGATCAATTTATGTACGCACTTCCACCAAACTGGCCACTAAGTCACAAACTGGAATTTATGTGTGGATATTTAGAAAACGAACCGGCGACGCCGATGCGCGCACTTATTAGAGATTGTAATAATTTAAATGATTTTTATCATGCATTTCTATCGGTATATTGGTCTGAAAACACGCAAGACAGAGTCATACATAGTATTATTATGCAGCGTAATTTTAAACAGTCTGAGTTCCGCACGCCGGCAGAATACTTTGAAGACATGATTCGAAAGAACCAATTCCTTTACAACCCTTATAGCCCGACTGAATTAATTCGCATTTGTTTAACTAAGCTGCCACAATCGATAAGACACATTGCTTTAGCCGGAAGATATAAAGACGACATTGAAACTTTTAAGACTTTGCTACAAGAACTTGAGTATGACAACGACGACGGGACTTCTTGTAATTTTTTCAGTAACGGTAATCACATTAGATTTTCAGAGAAAAGGGATAATGATCGGAACGGACGTTATAGCGGTAATTTTGAAGAGGACAGACGTAACGGACAGGACAATAGATACTAGCCTTATGACAATAACAGACGTTCTAACAGAAATTACACAGACAATTATAATAACGGAAACTCCTACCGGAATGATCAATAATACGGAAACAGTAATCTATATCATCAAGACAGAAATTATTCATACAATAATGGAAATTCTTACTACAGAAATAACCAGGGTAGTAGATATAACAATAATTTCAGAAGTGACAGTCGAAATTACACAAGAAGTAATCATGCAGATAGCCAGAAAAATAGAAATTTTAATAACAGACACAACCAAGAATTTACATGTAACAGACAGGAACGATCTAACTGGCATCCTCCACGTGACAGAAATTCAGAGAGACAAGTGCAAATCGTAGAAATTGATCCGCGAAATGACGCGAGTAATCAAAGACGTGACGCAAACAATCGACAATGACTTGTAGATTCGGCTTCTGGCAGCAATATAGACGGTTCAGAAAGTAATGACACTACGACTTGACACTACGTACGCCTGGAAGACATGAGAGATATTTTGCTACATGAAAAGGAAAATAATGTAGACGCATTTTTACACCCTGTTATTGAAGTATGTGTGAGTAAGAATAAGTTCACTGCGGTTTTAGATTCTGAGAGCCCATTGAATGGTATTAGTGAATCAGTCTTTCGTATATGTGTAAGAAATATTGCTTGTCCTGTGTTACCTGTTTCTAAAACTACAATTCGAGGAGCTATTTCTGGAAAAAGTGTGGAAGTCAAACAACAGACCAACTTAAAGTTCATTTGTCAAGGATAGGAATTTTCTGCTAATTTTATTATTGTTCCATTACTCAGTACACAAATTATATTTGGTATGGAGTTTCTTAACACACATAAGGCAATTTTAAACTTTAAAGAAGGAAATGCGAACTTGACTGTTGCAGGAATTCCGAGATGTTTGAAATTTTTCGAGTGTGTAACGAAATCTGAATCAGACATAAAATGTTTTAGGTTTCTTACTTCTGATGTTTTCGCTGAGTATTATGACGAAAATGTATTCATTCATGACAATGACAATAGATACAGAGACGGGATGGATTATGTGATTAATAGAGAAAAATTAATTAACGAATAGGTTAACAAAGCTGAAGTGCCAGATGACGTTGCAAGAGAAGAATTGCACCAAATTTTGACTTCACATGCTACAGTATTTAGTCATCACACAGGAACTATACAAGGCTTGCAATATTTATCTAAAGTAAAAGAACACACACCATTTCGAGGAAAAACGTACGCTATTTCTTTGGCTTATAGAGACAAGGTTAAGTGTGAACTTCAATACATGTTAGATCAAGTCATTATTGAGCCAGCAGTCAGACCTTATACCAGCCCATTACACGTCGATCTTAAAAAGGATGGGTCAATTCGTTTGGTTCTGGATTCCTGACAGGTGAATAATATCATCATTCCTGAAAATGACCGTCCACAAAATTTTTGATGAACATCTTCAACATTTCCATGGAATTAAAGTTTTATCCACAACTGATATGCGCGCAAGTTTTTGGCAAATAGAACTCCACCCTGATTGTAGAAAATACATTACCTTTTTAGCCTTTGGTAACTGTTATCAGTTTCGGAAATTACCGTTTGGACTTATTGTATCTTCAGCAGCATACATTCGTAGTTTAAACGAAATTTTACTTGTTTATCTTCGTGACAATATTACTTCATATGTTGATGATGTTCTTATTGCTAAACGATCTTGGAGTGAGCATAACAAAATTTTGGATTCATTATTACGTATTTTTGCAAGAGTTGGAAAAATCTGAATTTGGTCGTTCTCAGGTGAAATTTCTTGGTCATATTATATCTACAGAAGGTATTCTTCCTGATCCAGAGAAACTAGATGTTATTCGTAATTATGCTGTTCCTACCACAAAGCGATGTCCGTAGTTTCCTTGGTGTCTGTAATTTTCTTAGACGCTTTGTGAGATTGGACAATTTGGCCACACCTCGTTTATGTGAACTATCTGGAAAGAATTCTAATTGGTGTTGTGACGAGGAAGCTCAATCAGAATTTGAATAACTTCGTGATGCTTCAGTTGCTGCTCCACTTCTTTCACATCCGGATTTATCTAAAGATTTTTGTTTGGCGACAGACTCATCATTCAAAGGCCTACGTGCACATTTATTTCAAGAGATAGAAGAAAACGGCGTTGTGGTACATAAAACTATTGCATTTGGAAGTCGTGTTCTCTGTAAATCAGAAAAGAATTATTCAATTACGGAACTTGAAGCTTTGGTTGTTGTTTGGGCTTTCACAAAATTTCGCACGTCTTTGTATGGCAGACACACTAAAGTTTACACCGATCACCGAGCTCTGGAATTTCTTATGTCAACAAAATTAACACATGGAGGATTGTCACGATGGGCGCTGTATCTACAGGAATTTGATTTGAGTATTGTTTACAAACAGGGTTCTTCAAATATTATTGCTGATGCTTTATCACGTGCACCTATGGGTTTGAAACAAAGTGCTGAGTAGGACTGCAAAGAAAACAGTTGTTGTGTGATGTATATTCAAGGTGCTGCGTTTGAAAATTTTATTTCGTCTTCGCTCCAGGACATCGCTAAGAAGCAAAACAAGGATCCAATCTGGAAGGACATTAAGGAGAAGTGGAGGAGAAAGGAAAGCGTAGCGATTAGACAGTATTATTTAGTTCGCAATGATATACTTTTTAAACGAAAATCGGTTGACAACTCTGTTTGGTTAGTTTGCATTCCTGATGAGTGGGTTAATAAATTGATTTGGTATACACATTTCAATTATGCACATTTTGGTCCCAGAAAATGCTTTCATAAATTACGAGAAAATTGCTACTTTAGTAATATGGAAAAACGTATTCGATCTGTTCTTGCCAAATGCAAATTATGTCAAAAGGCTAAGCCGCCAACTATTTCTCACAGAGCACCGTTGTTTCCTATCATTCCAGTGAAATTAAAGGAGATGGCTGCAGTCGATTGGTTCGGTCCAGTGGTTCGTTATACTAATGGTTTTGCGTACATTTTGGTAGCAGTGGAACTGACATCAAAATATGGGTGTTTTACACCTCTACGCAAAGCAACAGCTCGTTCAGTATCTAATGCTTTCATCAAACATTTTCTTAAAGAAGTGGGTCATGTTTATAAAGTTATATCAGATAATGGATCACTGTTTCGCTCTAAAATTTGGCTTCATACTCTACGGCGTCGTAAGATTAAACCAATTTTCATTTCACTTTTTCACCCTCAATCTAGCGCTTCAGAGAGATGTATGAAGGAAATCAATAAATTGTGTCGTCTTTATTGTCATCAGAATCACAGAACGTGGGATCAGTGTCTTCATATTTTTCAAAACATTCTGAATGAACTCCCTAATGATTCAACTTCTTTACCGCTTGTATTGATATTAAAAAAATAGAGCACCGACAAATCGCACTTCTGAAATCGTTCCTTTTCCACCTACATGGAAACTGCGGCTTTCTAAAGTTGTCAACCTGGCTCTACAAAATATTGCATCTGCGGCTGCTAGAAGAGAGAAATCAGCTAAACGTCCTGGTCGTTTAAAAACCTTGTCAGTTGGTCAAAAGGTGTTAATTAAGTCTGAACGTTTGTATCACAAAGGAAAAGGCTTGTGTCGCAAATTTTTTCTGCTTTAAAACGGTCCATATAGAGTTCGCAAAATTATTCATGATAACACTGTCGAAGTAGAAACTCTTAAATCTCGGCGCTCTAAGGGAATGTGGAATGACATACTTTTGAGACATTAACAGTTACATGTAAACACACACAGAATATAAGGATACCGCGCCGTGTTCTGGCGGCGGCACATACTGGAAGCAACAGTTAAGTCTGCGCGCCGCACAAGGCAGTCGTAGACCGCAAACAATTACTTCCTACGTCACGCGTACCTACAGCTGATCGAGCGCTCAGTGCGAATGCACTGACAGCCGTAAACAAATACACAGTCTAATTTCTCCAACAAAGTTCAGTATAAAGCTATAGTGACTTGATAAATTATGTTATTAACGTTCAGTTTTTTTTCGGGATACAGTTGTATAAATATTTACGAACTTCAGGTTAATTCTGTGTGTGTCCGACTTTAAGAGGACTTGCTAAGGAGAAATTCTCAGGAAGAATGTAATTTCGAAGAAGAAAGTAATAAACTAAAAATGTAACTATTATTTGAGTTTATTTTTCAGGTAACATATCTCCACTTGGGTATGTACTTTAGACGTAATTTGCTGCTCGCGATTACGTGATTTATAGTTTGTGTTAACTGATTTTGACAATGATTGATTAATGAACAGGGTTGTTATTTATGTATATTATGCATCGCTTGGCTGCTCTGCTTTTTCACAGATGTCATATTTTTTTATTATGTGCCTGCTGTGCTTATTTATTTAAATTATAATTGTCACCTGATTAGTCGTGCTGATATGGTTGTGTATGTAAGTCATACTTTGTGATTTATCTGCTTGCGCCTTCATGTTTACTTATTAAGATTACTTATAAACATTTATTTGCTTCTGCTGAAATGATGCTAATGACCTGTTTATTATGTAAGATATATACTTGCTGCTTTGCGTATGGATTGCATATTTACACATTTTTGTTTTGTTGTCATAACTACTCTATAATTTGGTATATAGAAATGCTGATATACTGTGTACGAACACGGAGTTTAGGTCACATTATGGTATTAATTATAGATTGTTCGCTTGGCAGAGCCTCGTTATAGGGATTGTACTACATCCACTTGTTGACATTCTGTTCTCTACTGGTATATTTACTCGCTATTGCATGTTTTGCTTACGCTCATTGCTTTATATTTTAAAGATAAGAAAATGAACTGCTATAATTCCACGAACGACATTGGTACAAGAAACTGCATTGAAGTCACATGAGCTGGAGGTTTTATGGAAGCTGTGTAAATTTATGCTAATAGAAAAGAAGCTAACGACATGAAATACCAACACTAGGTTTAGACCATTGACAGTTATTACGGTGCATTCTTCGTGAGCAATTGAAATAGCAAGTGACACTTGACACAAGAAATACTCCACATGTTTGCTTCTGTTTTGCCATGATTCTTGGTGTACACACTGAAATATTACGATCATCAACACTCCGTACTCGTACTTACTTACTGAAAGTTATTCAAACTAAAGGCTGTTTGAGGTCATGTATGCATTTCTTTTATTTAATGATGGACAAGGTAACCAAAATGTATTTTATAATTGATAATGAGTAGAAGATTTGGGTCAGGTGGATTACACAGAGGTTGTGTGTGGACCTTGTGTCTTCGGATTGTATGGGATGATGAATTGAAGTTTGCACTAGGATTTTATCTGTACTTGTTCGAGGAGACTTGACTAGAGGAAAGAGTTGTAATGGAAGTGAAATGATATTGGTGATAAGGTTGATATGTATCGACATATTGAAGAGGTGTTATTGAGGTATTGAGATTGTGTGAAGTTGATGATTATTGGAGTTTTGGTGGACAAGAGGTAAGGTAAATGATATTGATAATAAGGTTTATATGTATCGACGTAAGAGGTATTATTGAGGTATTAAGATTTTGTGATGCTGATGATTATTGGCATTTTGGTGGATAAGAGGTAAAGTAAGTGAGGAGCACATTTTTTTTTTTTGTTGGTTTATATGGAACAAGGAGGATGAAGATGGCAGACTATAGAAGGAAGATTGTCTACACACACACTTAGTTAAATCAATAAGCAGTATATACTTTTTTTAGGAGAGAGGAAGTATTTGCATATCTTGGCACACTGACAGTTGTTCAGCAACCATACATTTTGATTTGGCTTGGCAAACATTGGTCTTGACATGACGACTATGACGTTGACTAACCATTATTGACTGTTATACACTGCTGCCACTATTACTTGATACACATGTTGAACATAAAATTTTGACAGAATTGCATTTACACAGTTAACACTATTCAATTACACAGTAGTACTTTATGTGGATGAAAGATGAGTGAGTGTGTTTTTCCTTTCCTGATCCCAAATAATTGGTACCGATCTATCTCCTAAATATTATTTTACTTGTTTGTTGTGGCTTGCACTGAAACCCATAAATATTATAGGTTTACCGACATTTGTGTATTTTTAATAGTTAATATGACAATTATCTGATATTAATTGTGTGTTTATTATAATTTGTATGTTTAGTGTAAGAGCATTGATAATAATTTTGTAAAAGCAATTATGTGTGCATTTAAACTGTTGTTCGTGCTTGCACCTATCAACATTGATGGGTGCCACTTGGAAATGTTTAATTTCTGCTGATGAACTCTGATGAACTGTTTAATTAATGATAGTGAATATTATGGACTGTTACCTGCACTTGTTCATCATTGATGGGTGCCACTTGGAAATGTTTAATTACTGCTGATGAACTCTGATGAACTGTTTAATTAGTGATAGTGAATATCATGGACTGTTACCTGCACTTGTTCAACATTGATGGGTGCCACTTGGAAATGTTTAATTACTGCTGATGAACTCTGATGAACTGTTTAATTAGTGATAGTGAATATCATGGACTGTTACCTGCACTTGTTCATCATTGATGGGTGCCACTTGGAAATGTTTAATTACTGCTGATGAACTCTGATGAACTGTGTAATTAGTAATAGTGAATATTATGGACTGTTACCTGCACTTGTTCAACATTACTGGGTGCCATTGATGGAACTGCTTCTACTGAAATGATGTCACTTGTTGGTGTATGTACCTGCTCAGCATTGCTGGGTGCCGCTGATGGAACTGCTTCTACTGAGATGATGTCACTTGTTGGTGTCTGCGCCTGCTCGCCATTGCTGGGTGCCGGCCGGTGTGGCCGTGCGGTTCTGGCGCTTCAGTCTGGAACCGCGTGACCGCTACGGTCGCAGGTTTCGAATCCTGCCTCGGGCATGGATGTGTGTGATGTCCTTAGGTTAGTTAGGTTTAAGTAGTTCTAATTTCTAGGGGACTGATGACCACAGATGTTAAGTCCAAAAGTGCTCAGAGCCATTTGAACCATTGCTGGGTGCCACTGTTGGAGCTGTTTAAATACTGCTTTTGAAATGTTATGAGACTATTTGCACCTGTTGACCATTGCTGGGTGCTACTGTTGGAATTGACAACTACTCTGAGGAGTGCTACTTGTTTATTGAACTGCTGTAAAGATTTTATGTGAATATTTGTATAAACTGATTTTTTGTGTATTTACTGTTTATGAAATGTTATGAGACTCTTACCTACACCTATTCGTCATTGCTGCCGGCCGCAGTGGCCGAGCGGTTCTAGGCGCTACAGTCTAGAACCGCGCGACCGCTACAGTCGCAGGTTCGAATCCTGCCTCGGGCATGGATGTGTGTGATGACCAATAGGTTAGTTAGGTTTAAGTAGTTCTCAGTTCTAGGGGACTGATGACCTCAGAAGTTAAGTCCCATAGTGCTCAGAGCCATTTGAACCATTTGAACCATTGCTGGTGCCATTGATTGAATAATAATTATGTAAACTATTATTTAAAATCACATGTATGGAAGCAATTGTATTCCTCACTGTATTTTATACATTAGGTTATTGAAGGGCCAGTGCAAAGCCAAAAAATTTATTTAGTTATGTGATATTTACTTATTAATATCATCTTTCATTTTTGTCTGTATTTTTTTTGTTGACGAATTTGGTGGTATTTTCACCACCAATGCTGGCAAAAATACCATCAAATTCTAGCCCGTGGAGGAGGGGCATATGAAAGGTGGCTACACTAAGTCACAGCGCCAGAGATTGCGCCAAAAAGTATTATTCCGCCGCCTCCACTGGCGCAGTAGTTGTTGTTGAGAGAATGTCGAGGGCAGTAGTAGTTCAGAGGTTGCCGTGGGCAGTACTTGTTGAGAGGATGTCGAGAGCAGTACTAGTTGAGAGCATGTCCTGTGCAGTTGTTGTTCTGTTGAGCGAGACAGCAGATGCTGTTCGGTTGGTGTAATGTATAGATGGAAGATGTTGCAATGATCATAGTGTATTTTTCGTCAGTATATATGAAGGTAACAAAAAAAATTTTTATTTCAAATTTCCTAAATAACATTGCCTCTTGGTCACAGGTTCAGTCAACAAAGCATCTGGCTCGTGTTCATGTATTAGACTGTAATTTTGGCTTCTATGTGCAATTATAGTATTTCTGGTTTTTTAAATTACTTCATTGTAAATGGTGTTTAAAATATCTTGTCGTATTGAGGAAGAACCGTGCCAGATACACGTACGTTGAATCACACTATATTTCACATTTATATAATTTCTTGATCACCACACCGCCACAACGGCAGCTGTGAGCGAAGACACTGGGAATGGCAAGCCCGTGCCCCGTGCCGTGCTGCGCGGCGCGGTACCCTGCTGGTTCCGTTTTAACAGCACTGTGTTCCCTCTGCCGGGACCTGCCATTACTCAGACCATCTCATTTTCGGAGAGGCACTGTTCATTGGTGCCATCAACCGGGCCTACGGAAATTTATAGGTCATTAGCCTAACATGTTTGTTGCTGCGTCGTAAAAGCGTGAGTGTGCCATTAATTAGTCCCGATCCCTCGAGAGCTGCGTATTTACATAATAGGCTGCCAGTAGAAGAGAGGAAGAAGGGGTGAAAGAGACGCTGTGTTCTAAAATACGTTCAAAGGCGCGCGCGTATATCTCTGCTTTAAAGTATCAGTGCTTTGTTGTAGTGCAAACGAGGAGAAGCGGAACTAAGTTTCGCTTCAGCCACCACGGTTTCAGCGCTGGCGCTTCAGCAGTGATACCAACACACGCTTCAGTCTTCGTAATTGTAGTAAAGGCTGTCATAATTACATATCATGAATGTCTTGAACGTTATTAACTCCTACAGCCAAAACACTCTGACAACACGTTGCTAGCACGTTAAACAATGGAAGAGATTCTTCCGTGTGTCACAGCGTGTATGTGAAATCATCTGCAAAGTTTGCTTTGCTGTCAACGTATTCTTCCACAGAGAACGCTAATTTCAATAAAATAATTCCGCGAGTTTGGTAGTTACTGCTCCAACACTTTGATCGCTACTTTAAGTGGCTTTCACAGTTACACACGCATGATGTGCTTTCTCTCTGTTATGATGACCCTCTGCAATAATTATCTAAACTTTGTACGGCCTGAGACTGCCAGTTAAGGAGACATGCGAAAGAGAATAAACTTCTGACATAAAATGGCTCTGAGCACTATGGGACTTAACATCTGAGGTCATCAGTCCCCTAGAACTTAGAACTACTTAAACCTAAATAACCTAAGGACATCACACACATCCATGCCTGAGGCAGGATTCGAACCTGCGACCGTAGTAGTCGCGCGGTTCCGGACTGAGCGCCTGAACCGCTAGACCACCGCGGCCGGCACTCCTGACATACCCTCAGACTTTAAAAAGAGTATAATAATTCCAATCCCAAAGAAAGCAGGTGCTGACAGGTGTGAAAATTACCGAACGATCGGCTTAACAACTCACGGCTGCAAAATACTAAAACGAATTCTTTACAGACGAATGGAAAAACTAGTAAAAGCCGACGTCGGGGAAGATCAGTTTGGATTCCGTAGAAATATTGGAACACGTGAGGCAATACTGACCCTACGACTTATCTTAGAAGCTAGATTAAGGAAAGGCATGATGTAGCATTTGTAGACTTAGAGAAAGCTTTTGACAATATTTACTGGAATACTCTCTTTCAAATTCTGATGGTGGCAGGGGTAAAATACAGGGAGCGAAAGGCTATTTACAATTTGTACAGAAACCAGATGGCAGTTATAAGAGTCGAGGGGCATGAATGGGAAGCAGTGGTTGGGGAGGGAGTGAGACAGGGTTGTAGCCTTTCCCCGATGGTATTCAATCAGTATATTGAGCAAGACGAAAGGAAACAAAAGAAAAATTCGGATTAGGAATTGAAATCCATGGAGCAGAAATAAAAACTTTGAGGTTTGACGATGGCATTGTAATTCTGTCAGAGACTGCAAAGGATCTGGAAGAAATTGTCCGAATACTATTCGATATTTTTGGGAACAACGTTGACCGATGACTTGTCTTTACATAGCAGTGTAGATATCACCAACATGTTACTGTAACTGTTGTATTAGTCATTGGTAAGAAATGTGTTTGATGCAGCTACTGATACTAATATTGAATTAAATGTTAGAGTGAATAATTAGGGTAAACTATCGCGTAGAATTTTAAGTTCCTGATGATTTGGTAAGAATATTAAACACCGCATAACTCATGGTGGACCGGAATACACAAAAAAGCGAGAATTTTTCATTTCCTTTTTACAAAAAGTACACCTACATCTTGGTTATGGGTTGTGCAGGATAAAACACTTTGTCACTTAAAGAGTTTAGGGCCGTACTGTAACAACATGTCATCAACAGCTGAATTTAGCGGAGGTCATTCACTTACTCTCTTTCCTTATATTTTTTTTTATTGAATCACTAGCGCTACACTCTTAAACAGTGACACACGAAAAGTGAAAATACAAGTTCTCAGAGAGGGGATCATGTATGTCATGCACCTACGATCTGACTGTGACCAGCTCACCATACGCTCGATTAGTAATCCTACTGTGAGTGCAGAATACGAGGGCATCCCAGTCGCAACACATGCCTTAATGTTCCAATCGCCTGTATTTTTTTTTTGGTGCTTTCGTTCTGAAATTTGTTAGTTAAATATTTTATTATTCTCGCTTTCCTCCCTGTTAACAAGTTCTATACATACTATGTCTTTTGTACGAAATAGCATCACCGATAATAGAGCCGTAGTGGGACAACAAACTAAATAAGTACATATTAATTTAGTTTTGTCTCCGACATGTAATACATGTTTTAAAAGACAGAAGATATTTACAAAGAGGTAAAAGAAAGTAGGAAAAATCTGAATGAAGAGATACAGCTTCGGCTATTCATGAACGATGCAATCATTTTATCCGCTGTGCCCTACTGAAAGGCCTGCCAATACGCCACAGCCCGCCTGCTTTGCGACCATTCTGTTTACAAAGGGCCCTCTGTTTCTGCCTTCTCTTATCTTTTCGGGCTCTTCTCTACACGCACGAGTCGAAACAGAGCGTAACAAGTTGTTTGTCATATGAAAACCACCCTGGAGCTATACGGCGGCAATATCTTGAGTTGTGACCGCCTTCTTGTGGGCTCCAGCCAAGGGAAACTCATCCAGTTCTTCAAAACACTAGCAGCCACTGTTCAGCCCTGGTGCAACCCTCTGCAATACACATGAAACTTGTCCACTATCAACCGGATAATTACTTTATTAGTGATACTATGCAACAACTCGGATGCGTACCAGCTTTCTGACAGACAATCCACGACTGCAACGAAAGTATCAGTATCTTAAACTTTTCATCATTCACAAATAACTTCATAGATGTCAGCTTTGAAAGTAATACTCATTCATCATTGTTCGGAAAGGTATATTTACGGGATATTTATTAACTAAGCACAAACAACAGATGAAAAATTAACGTTGTTGCTGAGACGCTATTTTCAGCACCTGTTGTCAAACATCTAATCCAAATCAGAAGACGGCTTTTAGGTCCGTGTTACGAATAATTCTTAGTGCTCCGTTTGAAGTATGTGATGAAATATCTCTACCGACTGTCTCGAATCTTTTAACCAGTATGCAGCACAATTTTGTACCTGTGGTTTAATGATTTCTTTCGTCGCAGTTTCCAGACAGGGTAACAAAAATAAACAATATGTTTATAAGTTAATTTACCACATTTGAAAAGCGGAGGAACGTATAAAATGGTGCAGTGAGCTAGTAGTCAGGAATTCGTGAGAGGTGGACGGCCTTTCTCCCCTGCATGATGATGTCTCACGTTACAGGCTCTTTTCTTTCTTTTTATGACCTGATTTCATTCGGCCCGGCGTGAATCCCTCTCTTGTGCCAACGTCTTCATCTCAGAGAAGCGTTTGCACCCGTCACACTCATTTATTTGTTGGATGTATTCCAATCAGTGTCATCCCTTACAGTTTTCACCGCCTACAGCTCCGTATAAAGCGTGACTTAGTCCCTGATGTCTTAACACGTATCCTGTCATCCTGTCCTTTCTCCTTGTCAGCGTTTTCTGTACGACCCTCTCTACCAGCCGATTGTGAGGAGAACCTGCTGATTACTCATCTTTTCAGTCCACCTAATTCTTAACATCTTACTTCCCAGTTTTTCTACAATCGGTGATGTACTGCCATACAATGCTGTGCTCCAAACGTTCATTCTCAAAAATTTCATTTGTCCAGGAAAGTCTCTTTTCCTGCATTAGTCTACATTACGTATTAACCATGGTTCGTCCGTCATGTGCTATTTTGCTTCCAAGGTGGCAGGATTCTTTAACTTCATCAGCTACGTGTTCACCAATTTCGATCTCATTTCTGCTGTTTCGCATTACCTTCGTGTTCCTTAGATTTACTCTCAATCTATATTCTTCACTGACTACACTGTTGATTCCATCCAACACACACAGTAATTCTTCTTCACATTCACTAAGGATAGCGATATCATCAGCGAATTTCTTCATTTGTTTCTTTTCACTCTGAAATTCAATCCAGCACCCGAACCATAGTTTTATTTCCGCTAATACTTCTTCACTCTATAGATCGAACAGTTGCGGGAAAAGACCGCACCACCCCTCTCTTACACACGTTTAATCCTAGCTTTTTGTTTTTGGTCTTCCATTCTTATTGTAACCTCTTAGTTCTGGTAGATATTATACAACACTCGTGTTTCCCTGTGGCTCTCTCCTATTACTCTCGGAATTTGGAACACTTTGCATCATTATACATTTTGGAACACGATATCTTGATTTTTCTTAGGTCTTGCTTCGGTTAACGAGCAAAGTGGCAGAACTGGTGCTTTTGCGTTTCTTAAACCCGAACTGTTCATGTAACTGATACTCAGTTTTCCATTCTTCTGTACGTTGTTTTTCTAAGTAAGTCGGATGTATGAACTGTTAACATGATTGTCAGATAGATGTGGCAGTTATCTGCCCTTGCAAATACAGGAATTGCTTGGATAATAATATTTCAAGTGTCTGGTGTTACTTCTCGAAATTCTGCACAACAATCTGAATAGTCGTTTGGTCGCGAGAGCGATTTTATAAATTTTGGAGGTATGTCATCTGTCCCTTCTGCATTATTTGATTTCGTGTCTTCCAGATATCGGTTGGACTTGACTCTAAATTCGATCGCCAACGTCTTCTCACACGTCATGAGACAAGTCCTCCCCCTCTTCAAGGCCTCCAGTGTGTGCCAGTGTAACGGATCGGTAATCGACCGCGATCTTCGGCTAGTGCTGACCGCAACTGTGACCGACAGCGCCGGTTTGCAGTGTCTGTGGGACTGCAGTTATTCATCAGTGGGTAATCCTTTGCCCCGGCCCGACTTCAAAGGCGAGTGTTTTTGCCACACTATAACTGGCGTTTCCTGATACCCTTTGCAAACAAACTTCCCAAAGTGCCTGCAGGCAGCAGCACTTTACAGATGCACTCTGAGGATTAGCAGGAAATGGTCTATCGCCGCCGGCCGGAGTGGCCGTGCGGTTCTAGGCGCTACAGTCTGGAGCATGCCTCGGGCATGCATGTGTGTGATCTCTTTAGGTTAGTTAGGTTCAATTAGTTCTAAGTTCTAGGTGACTAATGACCCCAGAAGTTAAGTCGCATAGTGCTCAGAGCCATTTGAACCATTTTTTGTCTATCGCCTTGACTACTTTGTGCTCTGCAGCATGATTGGTCGAAATGTCGGCATGTGAAAATGCCGTAGCGATGTGGCCAGCTCGGTATATCTGGGCATCGGTCCTTGGCCCTTGTAGGGTGCAGGAGACGACTTCGAGCGCTCCAGACGTGGAAAGTTGAGAAGTGCTCGAAAGTACGTTCCCTTTCGCTCTCGTGGTAAACGTCTTAGTTTACTGTTGGTTGGTGTTAACGTTAGCGAGCGTACACGGACTGTTACGAAAGAGAACGACTAATAAACTGTGGAGCAACTGGGTTGCTGGAGGCATTGTCTAACGAAAGAAGCGATCTTCCGAACTCCCCCAGGATTATTAGGAGTAGAATAAACTGAGTTTTACTGCAAACAGAAGTATAAAATGTTACTATTATCACTGACCAGGTCCGCTACCTGGTACAATGTCTGTTCCATAATGGTGATGCTACGTTCCAAGGCGAGAGGCATCTGTTCGTACGGCTCGAATTGTCCAGGACTGCTTTTGTGAGCGTCTACTTTCGCGTACACCCTGGCCACCACAGTCACCAGATCTCAGCATTGTTGAGCCTTTGTAGTCTACTTCGGAGAGAAGGGCGAGTGATCGCTTGCAACTTCCATCATTATTAACTGTACTTGCCATTACTTTTCAGCAAGTCGACAATGGCAAAACACGAATTTAGATAAGTGAAGCGTACTGGAGGTTTTCTGAGTGTCAAGACAAACTTTTAAAAACATTTGGTTGACATCAGTAGCCCAAACAAGGTTCAAATATTGCTGGAAAGTTGTACCGTGTTCTATCGTATTACTATATTCTCAGAAAAAATATTAACTTTCAAAATATTGTCTACAAAATTAAATTCTCTATTCATTTTTATGTAGAAGATCATTTAATAAAACCTTTATATGTTGTAAACTGACTTACCAGGATTTTGCAAATCATGCGCGGTCTAGGCGCCTTGTCACGGCCCGTGCGGCTGCCCCCGTCGGAGTTTCGAGTCCTCCCTCGGGCTAGGGTGTGTGTGTGGTGTCCACAGCGTAAATTAGTTTGAGTTAGCTTAGGTAGTGTGTAGACTCAGGGACCCATGACCTCAGCAGTTTGGTCCCATAAAACGTTACCACAAATTTCCAAATTTTGTAAATCACAGCTGATTTTGGAAAAACTACGCTCTAGACACCTGTTTCATATTAAAGCAGAAAATTTATGTAGTTTCTCTTCTCATTAGCAAGGATTTATACTCACTTAAAAACCATATAAAATAAACACTCAACACTTACACTTGATAATTAAATGCAATTTAATTCTTTTAGCACAACCCACCTCTTTCAACGATCTGTTTCTGAAAACGTCAGACAACGTTACTCTTTTTCTCTGAATTTACATGAACAAGACAGCAGCACTGAACATGGTGTACCAGATTAGCATTCGTCAACTATAGTAAAGCAAGAGTTCTACTTCCTTGGCAAACAGATTCTAACTGTATTGAACAGAATTGCAACACAATTTAATTATAGTCGCTAGCACAGTCACGTGCTAAAAACGTCACTATACTGGTTATTAGATCTGTCGGTTCCCTAGACTCATGTACCGTCTGTCTTAGCACGTAGTCAGACATCAACTGCACGGTCCTCTGTCCTCGCTGATGCCTTGCCAGTCCACGCACGGTAATACAGGACAGTCGAGCAGCAACTAACGGATATGACTTCCGTCCCCGAGCTGACCACGTCGCTACTAAATGCCAAGTCCAAAGCTCTTCCTGCTGCGTGTGCCGCTGGCTAGCGGTACAGTACTGCTCGGCTCAGCGAGCCCTCTCTTGGTGACCACAGTTACTCGCAGACAGCCATGCCTCCTTCTTACTCGCCCCTCCTTCCGTATTTCAGCTCACCAACTCAGCTCCTTCTGCTCCGTCCCTAAAACAGACAAACATTGACTGTTTAGAACAGCTGCTTAGCTTATGTCTCTGAAAAACAGCCAAACACGACAGCTCGACCCCGATCTAGCAAGATACTTCGTTACGGCTTGGGAAACATGGTGTAATAATCATTTCAAATACATACAGGATCTCCATTTAACTATTCCGAAACGACTGGAACATGTTTCAATGCCAACGGGTTTGTTGCATCGTGTTAGATGTTGTGTTTCCGTATTTTTGGCCACCCTCCCGTACTTACACAGGAGAGTCGTGGACAGCCAACCTTCATACTGACGACCACTGAAACCTGGTTTGTAGGCACTCAGAGAGCGCACAGGATAAGGTTACGGTTGTTGATGGAGCCGAAACAGTTACTTTGAGTTGCACAATCAAACACACAACTTTATTTTTCTAAGAACCACTCATTTACACATTGCTTTAAAAGATCACAACTAAACAATACGGCTGAAGATCTTAGTTAAAGAACTTGAGATGCTTTCTGGGCTGAAAGCCCAAAACTACACCAAAAACAAGAGTGGTCAAATGCAATTAAATATAGAAGGTAATGTCTTTTCCTTTTTTAAAAAAAAAACAATTGAAAACATTTAGCGGCTGAAGGACAACTATAATTAAAACACATTAATAAACAATTTTTCCAACCAAGAAATTTCTTTTTTAACCTACAACAGAACGGTCGAAAGCCTAATTAAAGAAATATTAGCTTATTGAACGACAGAAGGCCACAAACAAATTTCAAGCAACAGCTGAAGGCCTTAACAACAAGTCAGACAAACAAAATAAACCCCTTTCTTCTTATAAAAAATTTTTCCTTTAAAGACTGCACACAGCTGAAGGCCTTATTAAAAGGGAATCACGTAAATCCTCGGCTGAAGGCCACACATGACACATCGAACAAGTAACGGCTTAGGGCCTGGATTACAAACCATTTCAGAAGGAACACATTTTAAGGAAAACTTTTTTAACATAAAAACAATCTTCAAAATTTAAATTTAGCATGGCAGAAGGCCTCTATGCAAAATTTAAAAAGGACTGAATTAATACATGGCTGAAGGTCTCGCACAATACTCCAGAATTAAATGAAAACACAACCTAAAGCAAATGGAACGAGTGGTGCTCAGAAGTGTTCCAAGGATCGGCATGAGAAGGTAGCTAAAATGCGAGGTGAGGTGAGACAGGCAACTGAAACTGGGGATGGCCCAATGGACCGACCAACAATTTAACCAATTCCCTTCCGTCCGACCAACGGCACAATGATGGAAAATATCGGCTGAGGACGAGGATATGAACAGCACTGCATCTTCAGAAATTGGCGTTTAAAAACAGCCAAGAGAACAATAACCACCCTAAGCAAATATGAACCAAACAACGTCGAACTACACACCGTGCTGAACAGCATCAACACAACGAGGAAAGGCACACTGCTGGAAAAGTAGGCTAATGACCAGGGCAGGTAACTGGAGCGTTAACGTCCACAGGGCAGAAAATACCGCTGGTGCGCTTCACTGGTAAGTAACAGTCAGTTTAATAATTAATTACAATACAGGAAGACAGCTGCAAGATTTGACCGACTCCAAAACATCATACGTTGGTGTTAGCCCGAATGGCCCCTGGAAGCAACAACCTGCATATGAACAAAGAGATGAAACAATAGTTGAGGTTTCATAACAGGTTAACTGATCACTCAACTTCAGCGTCCAGGTTCGGTGGGCAACGAGCTTTGTCGCTGTTGCAGCTAATGCCTCACGATCCGACAGCACGTGCACGCCGCCAGTGGTCCCGGCTTGGCCTCACCGCGCGGAAACTTCCTCGCTGCTCCATCCCAACCGACTGACTACCCGCATGCAGACAGCATTAAAATAACTGCTCAGTCAAAACCACATAAGCTATACGCGGTTCCACGAAAAGACTTTCAAAGACAACTCGAACAATACTAAAACCAGTCACAGTGGAACAAGGACAAATCACAAGTCGATATACACAAGGAACCCAAAAGCGGTCGGTGACCAACTACACGTCGTCCGATGAGACGACCGACCGACCGACCGACCAACCAAGGTTGTCCCCACTGAAGTCATGTTTGTCGGCAATGGTCGGGCGAGTCATTGCTGTCCGGACCTCACTTCTGCTCCGACCCAAATGAACTCCCGACACACAACGACCCGGATATACCAGCAGTCGCTCCAAAGATAGTAGGACAGTGCTCTTGTCGATAGGCGCTGCTGGTGCCACTCACGAGCAGGCAAGCCAGCAACTTAATGACGCCAGTGAATTGAATAAGAAACGGGACGGCAGTACCGCAAAGAAAAGATGTTAAGCAATAAACGGCACGAACACGAGCCGCGCACGGCTCAACCACAGCAACAACAACAACAACAGGTACTTATGACTGATTGGTTACTTTTATCCAGAGCATCATGTTCTTTCTCTGCCTCTTGCCACTGTGCCGCGGGAATCTCTACATACAAAGCTCGCGTTTTGTTCGCGTTCGTAGGTAGCACAAGGAGACTGCAGATGCCTTCCTCGGCGCCTGCAAGTCTTTCCCTGCTGCAGGAGATAGTACGAAAGTATTTGCCGGCAGGATCGCCTCGGGGCGTCGTATATCTCTCCGGGGAGAGGGGGAGTATCTGCGCGGGGCGATAAGCGCACCAGAAGCCATTGCCGCCGTGCAGCTGCCAGCGGCGCAAGACAAACGGCCGCGCTGTCTGCCGGCCCAGGCGTGTCTGGGCTGCGCTACACTGCAGCCAGCAGGAAGGCGCCGCTACTGTGCGCCAGCCCGGTGCAGCGCCGACTCCGGAGGATATCGCCGTTCCTGCGCACTGCGACGGCGTTTATCGAACACACCCTAGGATAAAATGTTAGCCATCCTCTTTAACAGCTTCCTCTCGCTTTATTTGCTCTACTTCTCACTCCCAGCGTTAGGAAACATGAGAAGCTTGTCAGAACGTAGCGACACTCGTTGCTGTGTGATATCAATTTTTATTTTTTCACCTTCGCTACAGATATTTTTCGACTGATTTACCAATTATCGACTGACATGCGATACGATGAGGGTGACAATATTTTCGTTATACACTGATCAGCCAAAATATCATGACTACCTACCTAGTAGCCGGTGTGTCCACCTCTGCACAGATAACAGAAGCGACGCGTCGAGGTACGGGAGCAGTGAGTCCTCGATAGGTCGCTGGAGGGAGTTGGTATCACATCGGCACACGCGTCATCTAATTCCCGTAAAATCCGGGGAGGGAGGGCAATGATTTTTGACGCCTCGTTCAGACACATCAGAGATGTGTTCCATCTATTTCCGATCTGCCGTGCTGGAGGGCTGGCATATCAACTGGACTTCGCCACTGTGTTCCTCGAGCCACTACATCACACTTCTGGCCTTGCAACATGGCGCATTACTTTGTTGAAAAGTTCCACAGCCATCGGAAAACACGAGCGTCACAAAGGGGTATATGTGATCTGCAACCAGTGCACGATAATCCTTGGCCATCATGGTGCCTTGCACGAGCTCCACTGGACCCATGGATGCCAACGGGCATGTACGCCAGAGGATAACATAGCCGCCACCAACTTCTCTCCACCCCATATTACAGGTTTCAAGGAGCTGTTACCCAGGGAAAAGACGGATTCGCGCCGTCCCATCGGGATGAAGAATGTATCGGGATTTATCAGAACATGCAATGCTCTGCCACCGTGCCAGCACCTAGTGCCGATAGTCACGTACCCATTCACGTGCCCATTTTAGTCGTAGATGCCGTTGTCGTGGTGTTAACGGTATCACATGCATGGGTCGCCCGCTGTATGGTCCCATCCTTAGGAGCGTTCGGTGCACGGTGTGTTGTACTTTGCCCAGCATTAAAGTTTGAGTTCCACCACAGTTTACCACCTGTCCTGTTTTACCAGTCTACCCCGCATTCGTCGTCCGACATATGTAATAAGGGGTGGCCGCTCAACACCGCGACGTCTGGGCGTGGTGTGACCTTGGTTTCATCACATATTGAAGTTAGTCACCACAGCACTCCTAGAACACCAGACAAGTCATGCAGTATTCGAAATGCATCTGTGGAGCCTCCGGTCCATCAAACTCAGTTAGATCGCACGTCTTTCTCATACATTACACGGACAGCTGACAGTACGGGTAATGTAACTGATAATGATAAACAGAAGGCCGAAATTCTAAACATGGCTTGTAAGAGGTCCATGATTACGGAATTTGTTGCTAGTGCACTCAAGCAGATGTAATTTCGATGGATTGCTCACGCGCTGCCTGCGATATGTAAGCTATAAGAGAATCTCAGACCAGAGAGCAGTGTTGTCAGCAGTAGGAACTGTGTGTCAGTAGGAGTAGTAGTAGCGATCAGTCTGGTGTATCGAGTTGGCTGGGCCGGTCGTGTGGAGCGATGGCGGTGTCTGAGGTAAAAGCAGCCTCGCGCATATGTACTATTTTAATATCAAGTCCCATGTAAATGTTTTTCAGATAATCTCTTAATAATAATCTTTCTTATAAAAATTAACTTTTGACAATCATTCATCTCAATTTAAAGAATTTACTAATTTCTCCAATCCATGGTCATCTTGATTATTGTAAAGAAAAATCAGTTGTTTCCTTTTATACCTGACAATCACAGTTTAGTCAACAATCAACCGCCTTTAGTGAATTAGCAGTCTAGTTAAAAGTTGATTAACTCTCTACAGTAAATTGATTCCTTAGGATGAATAGGATGTGTGACTGCTGTGTACGGACGCAGGAGGAGCTGGCCACTGTTCGCGAACAGCTGAGCGTGTTGATGGCCACGGTCAGTAGTCTTCAGGCTGCTGCCTCGGAGTGTAGCGGCTGTGGGGAGTCTGGTGCGTCGCATGGTACACCCCAGGTGTTACATTCTTCACCCACTGTCCCTGCTGTCGAGACATCTTCGCGGGTACCGGGCGCGGTTGGGCCACCCTCTCCCCAAGGGGAGTGGCGGGTTCAGCGGCGTTCGCGGCGCACGAGGCGGAGGGTAAATGTAGAGGCTCGCCGTGTGGCATCGCTCGCTCTGCCTGTGAGTGGACATGTGGCTGCTCCTTCAGCAACGTCCGAGCAGGCACACGGGGGGAGGGGTTTATTAGTTATTGGGAGCTCCAACGTTAGGCAGGTGATGGAGCCCCTTAGGGAAATAGCGGAAAGGTCGGGGAAGAAGGCCAGTGTTCTGTCTGCTTGCCGGGAGGTCTCATCCGAGATGTGGAGGAGGCCCTGCCGGCGGCAATAGAGAGCACTGGGTGCACCCGACTGCAAATTGTTGCTCATGTCGGCACCAATGCCTCCTGCCGTCTGGGTTCAGAGGTCATCCTCAGTTCGTACAGGCGGTTGGCGGAATTGGTGAAGGCGGAAAGCCTCGCTCGCGGGGTGGAATCAGAGCTAACTATTTGTAGTATCGTTCCCAGAACCGATCGCGGTCCTCTGGTTTGGAGCCGAGTGGAAGGCTTAAACCAGAGGCTCAGACGATTCTGCGGAGATCTGGGGTGCAAATTTCTCGACCTCCGCTATCGGGTGGAGAAATGTAGGGTCCCCCTGAATAGGTCAGGCGTGCACTACACGCCGGAAGCGGCTACAAGGGTAGCGCAGTACGTGTGGAGTGCAAATGGGGGTTTTTTAGGTTACAGAATTCCCTCCCTAGGCCCGACAAGACGCCTCATGAGACGCGGCAAGGTAGGAGTAGGAAAAATGCAACAGGGAATAACAATATTAATGTGCTAATAATAAACTGCAGGAGCGTCTATAGTAAGGTCCCAGAACTGCTCTCATTATTAAACGGTCACAACGCCCATATAGCATTAGGGACAGAAAGTTGGCTGAAACCAGACGTAAACAGTAATGAAATCCTAAACTCAGATTGGAATGTATACCGCAGAGACAGGCTGGACAGTGAAGGGGGAGGCGTGTTTATAGCGATAAGAAGTGCAATAGTATCGAAGGAAATTGACGGAGATCCGAAATGTGAAATGATTTGGGTGAAGGTCACGGTTAAAGCAGGCTCAGACACGGTAATTGGATGTCTCTATAGGCCCGCTGGCTCAGCAGCTGTTGTGGCAGAGCACCTGAAGGATAATTTGGATAATATTTCGAGTAGATTTCCCCACCAGGTTATAGTTCTGGGTGGAGATTTTAATTTGCCGGATATAGACTGGGAGACTCAAACGTTCATAACGGGTGGCAGGGACAAAGAATCCAGTGAAATTTTTTTAAGGGCTTTATCTGGAAACTACCTTGAGCAGGTAAACAGAGGACCGACCCGTGGCGATAACATATCAGACCTTCTGGTGACAACCAGACCCGAATTATTTGAAACAGTTAACGCAGAACAGGGAATCAGCGATCATAAAGCGGTTACTGCATCGATGATTTCAGCCGTAAATAGAAATATTAAAAAAGGTAGGAAGATTTTTCTGTATAGCAAAAGTGACAAAAAGCAGATTTCAGAGTACCTGACGGCTCAACACAAAAGCAAGCACTGATAGTGTTGAGTATCAGTGGACAAAGTTCAAAACCATCGTACAAATGCGTTAGATGAGTATGTGCCAAGCAAGATCGTAAGAGATGGAAAAGAGCCACCGTGGTACAACAACCGAGTTAGAAAACTGCTGCGGAAGCAAAGGGAACTTCACAGCAAACATAAACATAGCCAAAGCCTTGCAGACAAACAAAAATTACGCGATGTGCAAAATGTGGTGTGAGGAGGGCTATGCGAGAGGCGTTCAACTAATTCGAAAGTAAAGTTCTATGTACTGACTTGACAGAAAATCCTAAGAAATATTGGTCTTATGTCATGAACCATGGACCTTGCCGTTGGTGGGGAGGCTTGCGTGCCTCAGCGATACAGATGGCCGTACCGTAGGTGCAACCACAACGGAGGGGTATCTGTTGAGAGGCCAGACAAACATGTGGTTCCTGAAGAGGGCCAGCAGCCTTTTCAGTAGTTGCAAGGGCAACAGTCTGGATGATTGACTGATCTGGCCTTGTAACACTAACCCAAACGGCCTTGCTGTGCTGGTACTGCGAACGGCTGAAAGCAAGGGGAAACTACAGCCGTAATTTTTCCCGAGGACATGCAGCTCTACTGTATGATTAAATGATGATGGCGTCCTCTTGGGTAAAATATTCCGGAGGTAAAATAGTCCCCCATTCGGATCTCCGGGCGGGGACTACTCAGGAGGACGTCGTTATCAGGAGAAAGAAAACTGGCGTTCTACGGATCGGAGCGTGGAATGTCAGATCCCTTAATCGGGCAGGTAGGTTAGAAATTTTAAAAAGGGAAATGGATAGGTTAGAGTTAGATATAGTGGGAATTAGTGAAATTCGGTTGCAGGAGGAACAAGACATTTGGTCAAGTGAATACAGGGTTATAAATACAAAATCAAATAGGGGTAATGCAGCAGTAGGTTTAATAATGAATAAAAAAATAGGAGTGCGGGTTAGCTACTACAAACAGCATAGTGAACGCATTATTGTGGCCAAGATAGACACAAAGCCCATGCCTACTACAGTAGTACAAGTTTATATGCCAACTACCTCTGCAGATGATGAAGAAATAGATGAAATGTATGACGAGATAAAAGAAATTATTCAGGTAGTGAAGGGAGACGAAAATTTAATAGTCATGGGTGATTGGAATTCGTCAGTAGGAAAAGGGAGAGAAGGAAACATAGTAGGTGAATATGGATTGGGGGGAAGGAATGAAAGAGGAAGCCGCCTTGTAGAATTTTGCACAGAGCATAACTTAATCATAGCCAACACTTGGTTCAAGAATCATAAAAGAAGGTTGTATACCTGGAAGAATCCTGGAGACACTAAAAGGTATCAGATAGATTATATAATGGTAAGACAGAGATTTAGGAACCAGGTTTTAAATTGTAAGACATTTCCTGGGGCAGATGTGGATTCTGACCACAATCTATTGGTTATGAACTGCAGATTGAAACTAAAGAAACTGCAAAAAGGTGGGAATTTAAGGAGATGGGACCTGGATAAACTGAAAGAACCAGAGGTTGTAGAGAGTTTCAGGGAGAGCATAAGGGAACAATTGACAGGAATGGGGGAAAGAAATACAGTAGAAGAAGAATGGGTAGCTCTGAGGGATGAAGTTATGAAGGCAGCAGAGGATCAAGTAGGTCAAAAGACGAGGGCTAATAGAAATCCTTGGGTAACACAAGAAATATTGAATTTAATTGATGAAAGGAGAAAATATAAAAATGCAGTAAATGAAGCAGGCAAAAAGGAATACAAACGTCTCAAGAATGATATCGACAGGAAGTGCAAAATGGCTAAGCAGGGATGGCTAGAGGACAAATGTAAGGATGTAGAGGCTTGTCCCACTAGGGGTAAGATAGATACTGCCTACAGGAAAATTAAAGAGACCTTTGGAGATAAGAGAACCACTTGTATGAATATCAAGAGCTCAGATGGCAACCCAGTTCTAAGCAAAGAAGGGAAGGCAGAAAGGTGGAAGGAGTATATAGAGGGTTTGTACAAGGGCGATGTACTTGTGGACAATATTATGGAAATGGAAGAGGATGTAGATGAAGACGAAATGGGAGATAAGATACTGCGTGAAGAGTTTGACAGAGCACTGAAAGACCTGAGCCGAAACAAGGCCCCGGGAGTAGACAACATTCCATTTGAACTACTGATGGCCTAGGGAGAGCCAGTCATGACAAAACTCTACCATCTGGTGAGCACGATGTATGAGACAGGCGAAATACCCTCAGACTTCAAGAAGAATATAATAATTCCAATCCCAAAGAAAGCAGGTGTTGACAGATGTGAAAATTACCGAACTATCAGTTTAATAAGTCACAGCTGCAAAATACTAACGCGAATTCTTTACAGACGAATGGAAAAACTGGTAGAAGCCGACCTCGGGGAAGATCAGTTTGGATTCCGTAGAAATGTTGGAACACGTGAGGCAATACTGACCTTACGACTTATCTTAGAAGAAAGATTAAGAAAAGGCAAACCTACGTTTCTAGCATTTGTAGACTTAGAGAAAGTTTTTGACAATGTTAACTGGAATACTCTCTTTCAATTTCTGAAGGTGGCAGGGGTAAAATACAGGGAGCGAAAGGCTATTTACAGTTTGTACAGAAACCAGATGGCAGTTATAAGAGTCGAGGGGCATGAAAGGGAAGCAGTGGTTGGGAAAGGAGTAAGACAGGGTTGTAGCCTCTCCCCGATGTTATTCAATCTGTATATTGAGCAAGCAGTAAAGGAAACAAAAGAAAAACTCGGAGTAGGTATTAAAATTCATGGAGAAGAAGTAAAAACTTTGAGGTTCGCCGATGACATTGTAATTCTGTCAGAGACAGCAAAGGACTTGGAAGAGCAGTTGAACGGAATGGACAGTGTCTTGAAAGGAGGATATAAGATGAACATCAACAAAAGCAAAACGAAGATAATGGAATGTAGTCAAATTAAGTCGGGTGATGCTGAGGGAATTAGATCAGGAAACGAGACACTTAAAGTAGTAAAGGAGTTTTGCTATTTAGGGAGTAAAATAACCGATGATGGTCGAAGTAGAGAGGATATAAAATGTAGACTGGCAATGGCAAGGAAAGCGTTTCTCAAGAAGAGGAATTTGTTAACATCGAGTATAGATTTAAGTGTCAGGAAGTCGTTTCTGAAAGTATTCGTATGGAGTGTAGCCATGTATGGAAGTGAAACATGGACGAAAACTAGTTTGGACAAGAAGAGAATAGAAGCTTTCGAAATGTGGTGCTACAGAAGAATGCTGAAGATAAGGTGGGTAGATCACGTAACTAATGAGGAAGTATTGAATAGGATTGGGGAGAAGAGAAGTTTGTGGCACAACTTAACTAGAAGAAGGGATCGGTTGGTAGGACATGTTTTGAGGCATCAAGGGTTCACAAATTTAGCATTGGAGGGCAGTGTGGAGGGTAAAAATCGTAGAGGGAGACCAAGAGATGAATACACTAAGCAGATTCAGAAGGATGTAGGTTGCAGTAGATACTGGGAGATGAAGAAGCTTGCACAGGATAGAGTAGCATGGAGAGCTGCATCAAACCAGTCTCAGGACTGAAGACCACAACAACAACATGTCAAAGCGGTAGGTGGATCAAAACAAAATGTCCAGACATTCGGTGACCAAAATGGTACTGAAACAGAGGATGACAGACTAAAGGCCGAAATACTAAATGTCTTTTTCCAAAGCTGTTTCACAGCGGAAGACTGCACTGTAGTTCCTTCTCTAGATTGTTGTACAGATGACAAAATGGTAGAAATCGAAATAGACGACAGAGGGATAGAGAAACAAATAAAATCGCTCAAAAGAGGAAAGGCCGCTGGACCTGATGGGATACCAGTTCCATTTTACACAGAATACGCGAAGGAACTTGCCCCCCCTCTTGCAGCGGTGTACCGTAGGTCTCTAGAAAAGCGTAGCGTTCCAAAGGATTGGAAAAGGGCACAGGTTATCCCCGTTTTCAAGAAGGGACGTCGAACAGATGTGAAGAACTATAGACCTATATCTCTAACGTCGATCAGTTGTAGAATTTTGGAACACGTATTATGTTCGAGTATAATGATTTTTCTGCAGACTAGAAATCTACTCTGTAGGAATCAGCACGGGTTACGAAAAAGACGGTCGTGTGAAACCCAGCTCGCGCTATTCGTCCACGAGACTCAGAGGGCCATAGACACGGGTTGACAGGTAGATTCCGTGTTTCTTGACTTCCGCAAGGCGTTCGATACAGTTCCCCATAGTCGTTTAATGAACAAAGTAAGAGCATATGGACTATCAGACCAATTGTGTGATTGGAATGAAGAGTTCCTAGATAACAGAACGCAGCATGTTACTCTCAATGAAGAGAAGTCTTCCGAAGTAAGAGTGATTTCAGGTGTGCCGCAGGGGAGTGTCATAGGACCGTTGCTATTCACAGTATACATAAATGACCTTGTGGATGACATCGAAAGTTCACTGAGGCTTTTTGCAGATGATGCTGTGGTGTATCGAGAGGTTGTAACAATGGAAAATTGTACTGAATTGCAGGAGGATCTGCAGCGAATTGACGCATGGTGCAGGGAATGGCAATTGAATCTGAATGTAGACAAGTGTAATGTGCTGCGAATACATAGAAAGATAGATCCCTTATCATTTAGCTACAAAATAGCAGGTCAGCAACTGGAAGCAGTTAATTTCATAAATTATCTGGGAGTACGCATTAGGAGTGATTTAAAATGGAATGATCATATAAAGTTGATAGTCGGTAAATCAGATGCCAGACTGAGATTCATTGGAAGAATCCTAAGGAAGTGCAATCCGAAAACAAAGGAAGTAGCTTACAGTACACTTGTTCGCCCACTGCTTGAATACTGCTCAGTAGTGTGGGATCCGTACCAGATAGGGTTGATAGAAGAGATAGAGAGGATCCGACGGAGAGTAGCGCGCTTCGTTACAGGACCATTTAATAATCGCGATAGCGTTACGGAGATGATAAATAAACTCCAGTGGAAGACTTTGCAGGAGAGACGCTCAGTAGCTCGCTATGGGCTTTTGTTAAAGTTTCGAGAACATACCTTCACCGAAGACTCAAGCAGTATATTGCTCCCTCCTACGTATACATCTCGCGAAGAGACCATGAGGATAAAATCAGAGAGATTAGAGCCCACACAGAAGCATACCGACAATCCTCCTTTCCACGAACAATACGAGACTGGAATAGAAGGAGGAACCGGTAGAGGTACTCAGGGGTACCCTCCGCCACACACCGTCAGGTGGCTTGCGGAGTATGGATGTAGATGTAGATGTAGATGTAGACAAATCTATCGCCCAGCATTGCACTGGGCTGTGCCAGAAAAATTTCTTATAGGAGCAGATATATATGCGTTATCCGGCGACTTGATTGAGGTAAGAATTTTCAATTTATTCAGTATGATCTTTCAGGGCCATGACGCACTGCTGACGTCCAAACTTTACCACTTTAAAATCACAGTCAATTATTGAAAGCTTATAAGTGAGTCACATTCTGTATTGAGAGATTAGTCACATTTTATTATTGATAGGTTACGCAATTTTTCTGTTGGTAGGTTAAGCTAAAATGTGAATGTTATATAATTATTTTTTAATGTTGGGAGGTTACAAGCTCTCAAAAACTCGTTGACGTAGAGGACTGCAGCACCATTCCCCATTTCAATTATCGAACAAACGCAAGGATGGCTGACATAGTGTTTAGTGCATCTGCGCTTGTAAAACAGTCAAGATCCTTAGACGCCAGGATGGCATCTGTCCCAGACGGCATCCCCGTAAGATTTTATATTGACTATGCTACAAATATAGCACCATTCTTACACATCATCTATCAGAGATCATTGGAATGGCGGAAAGTTCCACGGGACTGGAAGAAGGCCCAGGTCATGGCAATCTATAAAAAGGGTAAAAAATCGGATGCACATAATTACCGTCCAATTTCACTGACATCGATTTGTTGTACAATCATGGAACATATTTTGTGTTCAGACACAAAGACCTTTCTAGACTCCGCGAAGCTCATCTGCAGAAATCAACACGGTTTTAGGAAACAGCGGTCATGCGCGACACAGGTGGCCCTCTTTGTGCATGATATAAAACAGGCTCTAGATTCCGGCTCCCAGGTTGATGCCATAATTCTCGACTTTCGAACAGACACGGAGCAATGCCCCAGAGCATCGTAATAGGTCCGCTGATTTTTACGATTTACATAAACGATCTGGTTGGTGGTATTGACAGCAGCATTAGACTGTTTGCTGAGGAAGCTGTAGTCTACAGGAATGTAGTATCACACGAAAGTTCTGAACAAATCAATGAGGGATTTGCAGAAAATAAATGCGTGGTATAATGACTGGCAGTTATCTCTCAATATTAGCTAAGTATAACCTTCTGTGTATTACAAGGCGAAAATCCCCAATAATGTACGAGTACAAAATAAATGACCAATCTTCGGAAACGGTAACAACCGTCAAGTATCTGGGTGTGGGTATTGAAATGATCTCAAATGGAGTGATCAGATTACACAAGTAACGGGCCAGGCGAACTCTAGATTGTGGTTTATTGGTAGAATCCTGAAGCGATGCAGTCCTTCAGCAAAGGAAATAGCTAACAACACGTTAGTTGGTCCAGTCTTAGAGAATTTTTCGTCTGTATGGGACACTTACCAGTCGGATCAGACTCAAGAGTTTGAGACGGTCCAAAGAAGAGCGGCAAGATTCGTGACTCGTACAGTTAGCCATCGCGAGAGCTTTACAAAACTCATAGAAAGTTTGAAGTGAGGCACATTTGCAGATAGACGGCGCGCTAAGCGGAAGGGGCTGTTCACTAAATGCCGAAATCCGATCTTCGCCGAGGATGTAGAGCGTATATTATTACTATCAACATTCAAACTGCGCAATGATCACCATTCAAAGATGAGGGGAATTAGGGCTCGTACTGAAGCGTTCAAACAGTCGTTTTTCCCTCGCGCGATCCGCGAGTGGAACAGAGTTTGGCGCGAATTGTGACCTCCGTCACCCACCGCTTGGTGGCTAGCGGAGTATATATGTAGCTGTAGATGTAGGCAGCATGCTGTCTGATACTACAGGCACCGTGCGCGTGTCTGACTAGCAGTCCTATTCTGTATCGTTCATACCGATCGGTATAGTAGGTTAGTCTCGGTAGTGACGTCATTTTCGGTTCTTTATCGAAATATCCTATTCACTAAGCGTCTGAGACTTGTTACCGAACGGTCCTCCCACCGATTTTACGACAATTGTACCGAGAGGTTTTGGATTTTTGGATTTCGGTCGCAGGTTCCAATCCTGTCTCGGGCATGGATGTGTGTGATGTCCTTAGGTTAGTTAGGTTTAAGTAGTTCTAAGTTCTAGGGGACTGATGACCTCAGAGGTTAAGTCCCATAGTGCTCAGAGCCATTTGAACCATATTTATCGGTTTTAACTTTGCATTTAGTGTTTGTGTTACTAAAGAATCACCAGAGGACGCATCTGGTTGGAAAGTGAGTTCATAATAGACGCTGCTATCGCCTGGACGGTTTTATGTCGATAGTATGTCGGTGGTCCTAATATTCTGGCAGATCAGTATATATTGGCTGTGAGGGGGCATTGCTTTTATAACGATGGGGTAAACTGAAAATTTATTTCGGACCAAGGTTCGAAATGGGGTCTACACCTTATTAGGCAGATGCGCCGACCAATGCGACATCCGGACCCAGTGGTCTTGAGAACTGCAAGGGCTACCCTATCACACCTACCATCAGAACCAAATTCTCAACTTATCCATACACTACCAATGTCCGAAATAACAGACAGCATTTTGATCCAGCAAATGCATATAAGCCTCGAACTCTTGTCTGATGGGAGGCAAGTTAGAGTAGTTCGTGCAGAAACACTAACCGCTGTGTCTAGATGGCGCAGTGATCAACTTATCTGCCTAGTAAGCAGGAGACGCGGGTTCTAATCCCAGTCCATCGCAAATTTTCGACTTCCCCATTGCTTTAAAACCAATGCCCTTTATTCTACTTTCATTATACATTTTTTATGTTACAGCAGACCATTGAGCGTGGATTGCTACTTACGTATGAATTGTCTAGATGGACTGACACACATATAACATCGTTGGCAACAGTATTTTGACTGTCTGCTGAATTACGCTTGTAACTAATTTGTCATGACAGTAATGTGACAATTTTGCAGCTATGATGTCATATGTTTACAAAGTATAAGCACTGCTATACACATGATATACACATCATTTGGTTGCACGAATATCTGTAGTTGCTGTATCCTCGTAGTAGTCTATGTTTATATCGACCAGAGTGACATATTAACTTATGGTTATTTATTTTGAGAGGTTCTATATTTGAGGTGCATGCTTTGTTATCTATTTGCGATAATTTTTTTGTAAACTGTGACACGCTGGAGACGTAATTAGGAGACGAAACGATAGTCACAGCAGTGTGCCTTAGACTACGGCCTAATGCCCATATAATTAAAATCAACAAGGACATAAAGAACGGTCGTGAAAGCCGGTATTGTATCAGGTGTTTCATTTACCTGATGAACACACGCGCGGGTTATTGTCTGGCGACCACTGGAGCCTCACAGTACGGTGGAATGGGTCTATCGCTTCCCTGTTAATGCTACACTACGTGCCTTTTCAGCCATTGTCATTCAAAAAGTTAAACAGACAAGTATAACAGTGAAGCCTGCGAACTCCACAGCGGAAAGACCGAATTATTCCACTCCACAACGAGTGCTCATTTAAGATTGGTATGTGCGTACGAAGTCCACTTGTGTAGTCTGGAGATTGTTTGAACGGAAGTGATCAGGTATCGTGATGCAATTCAGAAATCAGTGACCGAATTTCATGAAACAGGAAGCGTTCATGACAAGAAGCGCAAACGAGGTTCAAATGGCTCTGAGCACTATGCGACTTAACTTCTGAGGTCATCAGTCGCCTAGAACTTAGAGCTACTTAAACCTAACTAACCTAAGGACATCACACACATCCATGCCCGAGGCATGATTCGAACCTACGACCGTAGCGGTCGCTCGGCTCCAGACTGTAGCGCCTAGAACCGCACGGCCACTACAGCCGGCCGCAAACTAGGATGTACAGTGCTCATCTCGATCGCAATGCATACTACCTGGAATATTTTCCAAAAAATTTCTTACACGGCTTTCACAGGAAACACTATTTGTTTGCACGTCTGTACAAAAATATGCTAGGTTACGTGGGATGACGCCCTACATGGTAACAGTTGTGCAAGAACTTAAACCTGGTGATGCTGTGCTCAGGATTAGGTTTCACGGATGGAATTTGAAACAATTTCTTGACAGTGAAATTAATCCTTGCCTCATATTGTTTTCAGACGAGGCTCGGTTCTCGTTACACGGGTATGTTAATTCCCAAAACTGTTGATACTGGGGCCGCGCGGGATTAGCTGAGCGGTCGAGGGCGCTGCGGTCATGGACTGTGTGGCTGGTCCTAGCGGAGGTTCGAGTCCTCCCTCGGGCATGGGTGTGTGTGTTTGTCCTTAGGATAATTTGGGTTAAGTAGTGTGTAAGCTTAAGGACTGATGACCTTAGCAGTTAAGTCCCATAAGATTTCACACAATTTTCTTTGTTGATACTGGAGCGTCGATAGACCTACTGTGCTTGATGTGGAGACCATTCACGACAAGAAAATAGGAGTATGGTCCTCAGTGACAGAATAAGTGGCCGAACATTTTTAATGACTCAGTTAATAGTGAAAGATATATGCAAAATATGTTGCAACCATTTTTTAATCAATTGAGTGTTTGTGAACGAATCTTTGCGTTTTTTCAACAGAATTCGGCAAGGGCTCATACAACCTACTTTCTTTTCAAGCAATTCAAGATGTTTTCCATGACAGAGTCATTAGTAACAATATCTGGCGTCCCTACGACTCGATTTAGTCCCTTACGATTTCTGTTTGTCGGGAGCAGCAAATGATAAAGTGTTCACAGCAAATACGCACACGTTACAGGAATTCAAGATAATATCTTAGATCCAGATAAATCAGTTCCTCATAGAGAATTTTTTGAGTAGATGTCAGAAATGCATGGAAAACAATGGCATTCAGTTCAACCATCTCCTTGCATGACGTGGGTGAGTACAACATTTATTTGCATATAATTTAAGTTTAGCACCGCGGTACTATATGACCGACACGGCTTCTAATTCGCTGGCCAAAGGAATGCTCGCTGCCTACCATCTACTGCGCCTTGATTGCGGTCAAGAGGTACGTGGAGCACCCTGTATTATCAAACCCCTTTACGGGGAGGATATGTCGGGAAATGCTAACCTCTTATGATGTTTTCTGTATTAGGAGACGAAACATTAATTAGAGCAACATGCCTCACACCTGCAGGGTAATATGCATATCACTAGGGCCGTGGATAATTTTTCCTCCCGGAGCGGGGGTTCAAGATGTTCATTCAGATCAGTATCCCACAATATCAGGAGACGAAATCATAAACTGTTTCATTGTTTAAAATATATCACAGGTGGCATCACCTGAAAATTCTCGGACATATAAATGAAAATGAAACATTATAGTAGAAAAATTGCGATGCGTATTGCTCTTGACGTAAATCGCGAGTATTTAATGTATACAAGCCGCATGTTATGCGCTGATACTCTTCAAAGACCATATTTCTCAGCTTAGTTAATTTGGAAATAAAGCACTTTACTAAACATGACAGACATCTCATTATATTAACAAATCGTTTGTCACCCTGATTAAGATTGCTAAGGAAAGTGTTTATGTGTTCACTGTGTGTGAATTGCTAAGGGACCAAATTGCTGAGGTAATCGATCGCTAGACTTACACACTACATACACTAACTTATGCTAAGAACAACACACACGCCCATGCCAGAGGGAGGACTCGAACCTCCGGCGGAAGGGGCAGCGCAACCCGTGACATGGCGCCTCAAACCGCGCAGCCATTGGGCACAGCCCGAAAAGTGTTTATCAGAGAAGTGTTTTAGGTCTAAATGTAAGGAGCATTCTACGAAGGATCGAATGATATTCATACCGAGTATGTTGTTCTAGAAATGGATAACTAAATAAATCATGACTAAATATAACTGAAAGTAAAACAAAGACAACAGCAAATAATTAGCAAAATTTTCAAATGTGTTTGATATCTTATGGGATTTAACAGTTAAGGTCATCAGTCCCTAAGCTTACACACTACTTAACCTAAATTATTCTAAGCGCAAACACATACACCTATGCCCGAGGGAGGACTCGAAGCTCTGCCGAAATAATTAGCATCTTCAGGGTGTAATGATATATGCAGTTACTTCTTTCGCTTGACGAAGCTGTCTATCTCCTCCAGTGGTGTAATAAACACCAAACGATGAATGGGAAAGAGGGCTAATCCATTTAATGTTCTCTGAACGAATAAAACGCAATTATCAACTTAATTGAAATGATACAGCAACACATATAACTTATCTTTAGAAATCTTAGATATTAATAATTGATTATTTGTTGACTGTTCTATGATTTAATGTGAGACAAGAAACTTCAAAACTTAGTAGGTGAATTACCCAGATATGTCCTGCTTCTCTTTACAGCGGAGAACCATCTTCCTGGTACGTCTGTAGTTACAGGAAATGTAGGTGAGCCGTGGTCGGCTAGCGCTGATGCCGTTTTCCTTTTTTTTATTTTTTTTTGACATTTCGTCACCTTCCTGTGGCGTCTTATTGCTCCCTCAGTTACTACCTGAAAGGGTTGCTCACTTGCCTCTGTCAGTGGCAGCAGCAGCGTTTATCGGTACTGGCACTGGTGTACCTTCTTTGGTGTGGCCGCAATATTTCCGTGTCGTGGTGTGTATGAGGCAGTTGGTCGGTTGCCACGGAGCAGTGAGGAAGTCTCCGCAGCGTGAGGTCAGGCCAGGGCCGGGGGCGGCGTGCACGCGTGATCGGAGTTGTATGGCACTAGCTGTGAGAGCGGCAGAGTTCCCCGCCCACCGAACCTGCATACTGGAATAGAGTAATCAGTGAACCTGTTGTGAAACTTCAACTGCTGTGACATCTCTTCATTGATTGCTTCCTGGCTCAGGAGCCAGGAATGTCATTCTCCGCTGTAAAGAGAAGCAAGACATATCTGGGAAATTCACCTACTAAGTTTTGAAGTTTCTTGTCTGACATTAAATCATAGAACAGTCAACAAATAATCAATTATTAATATCTAAGATTTCTAAAGATAAGTAATATGTATTGCTGTATCACTTCAATTAAGTTAATAATTGCGTTTTATTCGTTCAGAGAACATTAAATGTATTAGCCCTCTTTCCCATTCATCATTTGGTGTATATCACACCACTGGAGGAGATAGACAGCTTCGTCAAGCGAAAGAAGTAACTGCATATATCATTACACCCTGAAGATGCCAATTACGTATTTCGGCAGAGCTTCGAGTCCTCCCTCGGGCATAGGTGTATGTGTTTCCACTTAGAATAATTTAGGTTAAGTAGTGTGCAAGCTTAGGGACTGGTGACCTTAATCGTTAAATCCCATAAGATTTCAAACACATTTGAAAATTTTGCTAATTATTTGCTAGTATCTTTGTTTTACTTTCAGTTATATTTAGTCGTGATTTATTTAGTTATCCATCTCTAGAACAATATACTAGGTATGAATATCATTGTTCCTTCCTGGGCTGTTTCAGCAAGCAGCAATGTGATGGTGTGCTGGAAAGAGTAAAATTTTTCAGCCATCTTCCTATATTCTGTTTAACTTTGAAATGATTATAATTTGTTAGTGAAGTGTACCAGCGGTATCTCCCGCCTTGTGGCCGTTAACGTTCCAGTTACCTGCCCTGGTCGTTAGCATAGTTTTCCGGCAGTGTGTTTACCTCGCTGTGTTGATGCTGTCCGGGATGGCGTGTAGTTCGACAGCTTGATGTTGTTCTCCCTTTTTCTTTGAGTGGTTATTGTGCATTTACTGTGTTTAAACACCAATTATTAAGACATAATCCTACTGCGATCCTCATCCTCGGTGATATTTTTGTTTGTTGTGCCATTGGAAGGGAATTGATTAGGTTGTTGGTTGGTTCTTCAGCTGTCCCTAGCTCGTTCTTCCACCAGATTTTTAGTGTTAGGCTTGGCTGCCTGTCTTACCTAAACTGTTGTTAGAGTTTCCTCACCAGGCCGACCCTTGGAACACTTCTGAGCACCACTGTTCTATTCTTTGTTATTGTGCTTTTGTTTTGTGACAAGTACTATGCCAAGCGTATAGCTGTGTATTAATTTTGTCTGTTCTATGTTCAGTATATGGCCTTCAGCCGAACCTTATGTGAAGTATTTTAAGATTAGACCTCCAACAATGTTTTATTTGAAATTCATGTTTGCTCTTTATTTAGGCTTTCAGCCACATTTGTTTTAAAATCTGTGGCTTTCAGCTATAATGTGTAAATTCCAGTCTATAAGGTTTCTCTTTAACTATCTTGAATTCTTAAAATGGCCTTCAGCTATACTGTGTAAATACTTATCTTGAAGTTTGTCTTTAATTATTCTGAATAAAGGTTCGGCCCTTCAGCCGTCAAGATATTTTAAGTTATCTTAAGATGGTTTATTTTTCTACTGTATAAATGCTTGTCTTAAAGGTTGCCTTTAATTATGCTGAAAAATTATTGGGCTTTCAGCTGAGGAATTAACTTAAATTTTCCTTAATATGGCTTTTAGCTGAGATTTGTAAATGCTTGCCTTTTAAAGAATTTCCTTTGCTGATCTGAAATATTATTTGGGCCTTTAGCCAAGAATATATTTTAACTTTGCTTAAGTAAGGCCTTCAGCCATTTGTTTACACACTAGTGCCTTAAAAGGAATTATTTAAGGATATTTTAATTTTACTTAAGTAAGGCCTTCAGCTGTTTCTCTAAATCCTTGTGTTTTAAAAGGAATTATTTAAACTTTATTATTGAGAAGTTACTTTGGCTTTCAGCCATGAATTGATCCTTGTTGTTTTAAAAAGAAAACTGAGCACTGGTTTTCGAGGAATAAAGCTGTGTGTGTTCCTGTGTAACTAACAGTAACTGATCTTGGGCCCTTTCCACTACCTGAACCGCTCTGTCCTGCCAAATCAGATTTCAGGAGCCAGTATCGTCAGACGTTTGCTGACATTTGTAGCACAACTGCAGTGCTTACATAGCAAATGTATGCCTGGAATTGTTCTTTCATAGATTTTCTTCTCGGAATCTTCTTTCACGGATTTTCTTCTCTATGAACGTAATGCAGCTAGAACATCTTCAACTTCACAGTTCGTATCTTCACCATAGAATTCAGTTAACTTTCTGAACTCCTCTAGATTTTCACTACACTAAGGTACTTCACTGATTAAAACTGAGAAGGGAGAGGAAAATCCTGAAAACTCTTCCTTATTGTCCGTAAACTAAGAAGTCTAAAACTGTGATACAGACCGCCTTTCGGTAGAACTCTTCAGAATCACGCTTCTGGCTCTTCACTATATAAGGGTACATCTTCGTTGCAACCAGGAAGAGTGACGAAACGCTGACAGCACTTTCTTATGTCCCACAAACTTTAACTATGTTCTAAAAAATCTAAAACTGTGATAAACTCCGCCCCTTTGTAGTATTCTTCAGAATCAAGCATCAAATATGTTCTTTTCGATCTTAAGGACCCATGGAACCAATACTGGGATATCTAGCCGTTGACAAATTTCCGTTGCCCTTTAAAAAACACTCCTGAATGTTTTTGTAGTATCACACCACAGAATATCCAATCTTCTGTATTGTCTTCAGCTACTTTCAGGACTCTCTCAAACACAGTGTTGGATTCTGAAGAACTTAGCTTTATGTACGACCATATGCAAACACCTTACCTATCACTACGTGAGGGATGACAAATTCACATATAAAAACAGAATACAGTACAGATTTCGCTTCTGTAACTGTGCCTGAGGTACCATTTGGACTACTAGACATAACTATCAACGCTTCAACCAACAGCAGCTTCAAGGGATCAATGGCAGCATCAGATCTCCCAGCGCACAGATTTGGCCAAAGCTTTGTCAGAGTTTTAGCCGTAGGCGATCCATCACAACAACTAATGCAATCAGAAAGGATGCACACTCGTTAGGCTATTTATTTTTACTTGACCCACAACATGAAATCGCTGGCCTACTCCACGCAAATACCTTCAGAAAAGACTCCTGACACTTTAATCTACCCTCGATGTCAACAAATTTTTCTTCTTGAGGAACGCTTTCCTTACCATAGCCAATCTACATTTTATATCTTCTTTACATCGACCATCATAAGGTATTTACCGGCCCAAATAGCAAAGCTCATTTACTACTTTAAGCGTCTCATTTCCTAATCTAATTCCCTCAGCATCGCCTGTTTTAATTAAACGACATTCCATTATCCTAATTTTTCTTTTGTTGATGTTCGTCTTATATCCTCCTTTCAAGACACTGCCCACTCCGTTCAACTGTTCTTCCAAGTCGTTTGCTGTATCTGACAGAATCACAGTATCATTAGCAAACCTCAATATTTTTATTTCTTCTCCCTGGATTTTAATTCCGACTCCAATTTTTTCATTTGTTTTCTTTACTGCTTGCTCAATATACAGACTGAATAACATCGGAGATAAGCTACAGGCCTGTATCATCCCTTCTCAATCACTGCTTCCCTTTCGTGCCCCTCGACTCTTATAATTGCCATCTGGTTCCCGTAAAAATTCTAAATAGCCTTTCGATCCTGTATTTTACTCCTGCCAACTTCAGATTTTGAAAGAGAGTATTGCAGTCAACATTCCCGAAATGTTTCACTAAGTCTACAAATTCTATAAACGAAGGTTTGTTTTTCCTTAAACTAAGAGAAGTCGTAGGGTCAGTATTGCCTCGCGTGTTCCCCGTTTAAACTAATCTTCCCATGGGTCGACTTTTACTAGTTTTTCCATTCGTCTGTAAAGAATTCGTGTCAGTATTTTGCAGCCGCGAGTTATGAAACTGATAGTTTGTTAATTTTCACACCTGTCAGCACCTGCTTTCTTTGGAATTGGAATTATTATATCCTACTTGTAGTCAGAGGGTATTTTGCCTGTCACACACATCTTGCTAGCCAGAAGGAAAAGTTTTCTCGCGGCTGGCTCTCCCGAGGCTATCAATAGTCCTAAGGGAATATTATCTAATACCGGTGGCTTGTTTCTCCTTAATTCTTTCAGTGCTCTTTCAAATTCCTCACGCAGTATCGTATCTCCTATCTCATCTTCATCTACGTTCTCTTCCATTTCCATAAAAACACTCAGAAAACTTCTTTGTCATCTGACTCTGGCCGCGGAAACCTACGCAATTATAAAGTTTTCCTTTTTGTATTTTTAAACATATTGTGAAACACATCAACAACACAAATAAGTAAGTGACATATGGTACATTAGTACAAACCATACATACGTGTTGCAAAATGTTCCTTTTTGTAATTCAGCATATTGTTGATAGGTTTCAAATCAGTTGTTAATGATTAAGTTTTTGTGACGATCTCTGGATGATCTCGTCATTCTGTAATGTACAGTGGATCAACACAACTACGCATCTATCCTTGAGGACCATGTCCATCTCTACATGCAGTTTGTTTTTCTTCGGCGCGATTGCATGTAGCAAGCATGAAAATGCAACGTGCCACAGAGCCCGCAGTGTACGTGCGTATCTGAAGAGCTCTGGAAGGGGTCTACCGTACTGCCCTGGCCGCCACACTACCCGGATTTAAATCGAGTCTAGAATCTATAGGACCACATCGATCAGAATCTTCGATCCAAGGACACTCAACCGAGAAACCTAGCGCAGCTGACCACCGCAATGGGGTCGGCATGGCTCCACGTGGCTGTCAGTATGTTCCAGAACCACACTCACTGTCTTCCTGCGCGTATCGCAGCGGTCCTGCGAAAAGAGATGATTCAGCCTTTTGACAGGTTGTCATATTTTATATGGCTGGACACTGTATTAAATAAGCGTGCCTTAGGTTTTTAATTACTTCAGTTATTTGTGGTGGGATCGCGTTTTCAGTTGTGCACAAGGGTTGTTGTTGTTGTTGTGGTCTTCAGTTCTGCGCCTGGTTTGATGCAGCTCTCCATGCTACTCTATCCTGTGCAAGCTGCTTCATCCCCCAGTACGTACTACAGCCTACATCCTTCTGAATCTGCTTAGTGTATTCATCTCTTGGTTTCCCTCTACGATTTTTACCCTCCACGCTGCCCTCCAATACTAAATTGGTAATCCGTTGATGCCTCAGAACATGTCCTACCAACCGGTCCCTTATTCTCGTAAAGTTGTGCCACAAACTCCTCTTCTCCCCAATTCTATTCAATACCTCTTCATTAGTTATGTGATCTCCCCGTCTAATCTTCAGCATTCTTCTGTAGCACCACATTTCGAAAGCTTCTATAGTCTTCTTGTTCAAACTATTTATCGTCCATGTTTCACTTCCATACATGGATACACTCCATACAAATACTTTCAGAAACGACTTCCTGACACTTAAATCTATACTCGATGTTAACAAACTTCTCTTCTTCAGAAACGCTTTCCTTGCCATTGCCAGTCTACATTTTATATCCTCTCTACTTCGACAATCATCAGTTATTTCGCTCTCCAAATAGCAAAACTCCTTTACTACTTTAAGTGTCTCATTTCCTAATCTAATTTTCTCAGCATCACCCGACTTAATTCGACTACATTCCATTATCCCCGTTTTTCTTTTGTTGATGTTCATCTCATATCCTCCTTTCAAGACACTGTCCATTCCGTGCAACTGCCCTTCCAAGTCCTTTGCTGTCTCTGAAAAATTATAATGTCATCGGCGAACCTCAAAGTTTTTATTTATTCTCCATGGATTTTAATACCTACTCCGAATTTTTCTTTTGTTTTCTTTACTGCTTGCTCAACATACAGATTGAATAACATCGGGGAGAGGCTACAACCCTGTCTCACTCCCTTCCGAAACACTGCTTCCCTTTCATGCCCCTCGACTATTATAACTGCCATCTGGTTTCTGTACAAATTGTAAATAGCCTTTCACTCGCCTTTATTTTTACCCCTGCCACCTTCAGAATTTGAAAGAGAGCATTCCAGTCCACATTGTCAAAAGCTTTCTCTAAGTCTACAAATGCTAGAAACGTAGGTTTGCCTTTCCTTAAGGTCAGTATTGCCTCTGGTGTTCCAACATTTCTATAGAATCCAAACTGATCGTCTCCGAGGTCGGCTTCTACCAGTTTTTCCATTCGTCTGTAAAGAATTCGCGTTAGTATTTTGCAGCTGTGACTTATTAAACTGATAGTTTGGTAATTTTCACATCTGCCAGCACCTGCTTTCTTTGGGATTGGAATTATTATATTCTTCTTGAAGTCTGAGGGTATTTCGCGTGTCTCATACATCCTGCTCACCAGATGGTAGAGTTTTGTCAGGACTATCTTCCCTAGGCCATCAGTAGTTCTGATGAAATGTTGTCTACTCCCGGGGCCTTGTTTCGACTCAGGTCTTTTGTGCTCTATCAAACTCTTCACGCAGTATCGTATCTCCCATTTCATCTTCATCTACATCCTCTTTTATGTCCATAATATTGTCCTGAAGTACATCTACCTTGTATAAGACCCTCTATATACTCCTTCCGCCTTTCTGCTTTCCCTTCTTTACTTAGAACTTGGTTTCCATTTCAGCTCTTCATATTCATACAAGTGGCTCTCTTTTCTCCAGAGATCTCTTTAATTTTCCTGTAGGCAGTATCTGTTGTACCCCTAGTGAGATAAGCCCCTACTTCCTTACATTTGTCCTCTAGCCACCCCTGCTTATCCATTTTGCACTTCCTGTCGATCTCATTTTTGAGACGTTTGTATTCCTTTTTGCCTGCTTCATTTACTGCATTTTTATATTTTCTCCTTTCATCAATTAAATTCAATGTTTCTTCTGTTACCCAAGGATATCTGCTAGCCCTCGACTTTTTACCTACTTGATCCTCTGCTGTCTTCACTAGGTCATTCCTCAAAGCTACACATTCTTCCTCTACTGTATTTCTTTACCCACTTGCTGTCAACTGTTCCCTTATGCTCTCCCTGCAACTCTGTACAACCTCTGGTTTAGTTAATTTATCCAGGTCACATCTCCTTAAATTCACACCTTTTTGTAGTTTCTTCAGTTTTAATCTACAGTTCATAACCAATAGATTGTGGTCAGAGTCCACATCTACCCCAGGTAATGTCTTATAATTTAAAACCTGGTTCCTAAATCTCTATCTGACCATTACATAATTTATCTGATACCTTCTAGTATCTCCAGGATTCTTCCATGTATACAACCTTCTTTTATGATTCTTGAACCAAGTGTTAGCTATGATTAAGTTATGCTCCATGCAAAATTCTACCAGATGGCTTCCTCTTTCACTTCTTACCCTCAATCCATATTCACCCACTATGTTTCCTCCTCTCCCTTTTCCTACTCTCGAATTCCAGTCACCCATGACTATTAAATTTTCGTCTCCCTTCACTAACTGAATAATTTCTTTTATCTCATCATACATTTCATCAATTTCTTCATCATCTGCTGAGCTAGTTGGCAAATAAACTTGTACTACTGTAATAGGCATGGGTTTCGTGTCTATCTTGGCCACAATAATGCATTCACTATGCTGTTTGTAGTAGCTTACCCGCACTCCTATTTTTTATTCATTATTAAACCTACTCCTGTATTACCCCTATTTGATTTTGTATTTATAACCGTGTATTCACCTGACCAAAAATCTTGTTCCTCCTCCTACCGAACTTCACTAATTCCCACTATATCTAACTTTAACCTGTCCATTTCCCTTTTTAAATTTTCTAACGTACCTACCTGATTAAGTGATCTGACATCCCACGCTCCAATCCGTAGAACGCCAGTTTTCTTTCTCCTGATGACGATGTCCTCTTGAGTAGTCCCTGCCCAGAGATCTGAATGAGTGACTATTTTACCTCCGGAATATTTTACCCAAGAGGACGCCATCATCATTTAACCATACAGTAAAGCTGCATTCCCTCAGGAAAAAGTACGGCTGCAGTTTCCCCTTACATTCCGCCGTTTGCAGTACCAGCACAGCAAGGCCGTTTGGGTTAGTGTTACAAGGCCAGATCAGTCAATCATCCAGACTGTTGCCCGGGCAAATACTGAAAAGGCTGCTGCCCCTCTTCATGAACCACACGTTTGTCTGGCCTCTCAACAGATACCCCTCTGTTGTAGTTGCATCTACGGTATGGCCATCTGTATCGCTGAGGCACTCACGCCTCCCCACCAACGGCAAGGTCCATGGTTCATGGGAGGGGCGGGGGTTCACAAGGGTATAAACATTTGTTTAATACGGGATAGCTCAATAGATGAGGACTTTGTCCAATTACTCATTACAATAGCTCATTTCTCCGACAGAACACACCACTTACCAACTTGATCGTGACTCTGATCCTCCAGCTATTATACAACTCTCTCTTATGAGGGGAGAAACCACATTAGGAGGCTGTATGACACTGACTTTTTGGGGGTTTTTTAATGGTAAAAACTAATTAAAATTTAATCAAATTTTGACATCATTTCATTCATGTACAGAACGGTTTTTGTGAATTTTTTAAATGTTTTCTGCCAAAAATAACAAAGTTACTCTGTGATATCCTCTGTAGGTTGAGAGTATATTTCTCTAATCGCATGCAGTGTAGCCATTCAGATTATCATCTGAAATCAAAAAGGTTTTCATTTTACATTAATAACTTATTTTTTTCATTTTACATTAATAACTTATTTTCTATGAATATGGACCTCAATGCAGGTGAAAATATTGAAAGTTAAAAATATTGCAGGTGTTGGAAAAATTAACTTAGGTTTTCGCTTTTCTTTCTCTAAGTTTGCAAAGAAAAATACTCTTAAAATAATGATACCATTCACAAGTTGGTTTATATAATTTGTAATTTTATAGATAATCACACTATTAATTTTCATAATGATCAGTTCTATTCTATTTGGGTTAGACTGCATGCAAATGTAAAAAAAGTTTTTTCAATGTGTTTCAAAAACAAATTCCCAGAATCTAGAAATTCAAGGTATTTAACAGTGTTGTAAAATGCTTACTGATTAATTAACTATTCCAGTGAGAGAGGGCAAATTACTCCCTCACCTATTTTCCGCATATAGAAAAATATTAAAGATTTTATTACAACCTGACGCACCTTGAGTGAGACTCTAGAAAGTTAATGGTCTGAGCAGATGTTGATGGGGCCTGGTAGGGTGCTAAAAGCATGAGGCATTTTTATGATTTTTAGCTCATAGAAATGGCATGTTGGAAGCTGAAAACAATTTATTGCGAACCCATCCCTCAGTAAATCTTGCCGGACAGGCTCACAGCCTACAGGGCAAGCAGGGCAGCCCCTTGTTGAGACAGGTCTCCAACAGAACAATGCCAAGCTACCTGCTACGGAGCCAGTGGAAGGCTGGGCTGGGAGTGACAGGCTGAAGGAACATGTCTATACAGTGGAGTCATAAACCAGGCATTGTGTGCAGATCCACGTGTAATGAAAATTCACAAGTTTTCCTGTTTTCCGATAGTGGCCAATAAACCACTTCCGCAGCCACCTCAGTTGTATAAGAAAAATCTGGCGTTTGAGAAATGGTTGGAGATAGAATCTTTGTTACACCTCATAGCTAGAACTAACAAGCTCCAAGGCACAGGCGATTCAGATAAAGATCTTTAACATTGTATCTGTTCGCTTGTTGTAGTGGGATGTGACATAACTACAGAGAAAATCACCTTCCCCCTCCACAAAAACTTAAAAAGCCAGTTATTGGCGGTTTCCTTTTTTCCCACAGACACAGATTTCTTAACTTTGGCCCTGGTTCGACTTGAGTTTGTGCTGTCATGTGAGAGGGGAGGTTTAGCTCCCCTAGAGTCTTGGGATTGGCGCAAGATGACGTGAAAGTGCTGTCGTTCGTGCACTTGGTGGGAAAAAGGATTTCTTTTCTGAAGAGGTGCAAAGCACTCAGGTGTGGAACTTTGCTCTGGAAGCGCCTTCTGGTTGAAGCTCTGGCATATGTGGTTCGTGCTTGGGACCTGTCCTGAGCCTGAGTTCACTTGCGAATAAATTAGACCGGGGAGCCTGTGGTCAAGTTCTTACTGTACCAACAGTGTGATTTCAAACGTATAGGACTACTCATTTTCCGAGGGTACACTTATTCGTTTCTGGTTTACCAGTCTTGAAGTTTCTTATTCTTGTGCGCTCTGTTGCATAAGTGAGCCTAATTGGTCCTTGGTACGACCAGCGAATGGGGGAGTAAATACACTGAAATCTTCTGTGATTTCAGGGCTCTGGTAAGATTAAATTGCGATCTGTCTACCTGATCGCTAGAGCGCGAGATTTTTGCATTTCTTTTGTGGCCGTGGCCATGGTCGATTCACAGGTGCCCTTCACGTCTCACCTTCAGCGCACACGCCTCGCCAGCTGCAAGTTACATGGCCGCGCGAAGCTAACAAGGTAACGTACTGCATTTCCGGGATTGTCAGGGCGTACAGATCTCAATCGCCACTTTCTCTCAGCTGCACCTATGTAGTGAAACAACGGTAGATTTGATCAATCAAAGTCTACCCAGCGCCAGATCATTTCAGACTGAGTCATTCACATTTTTAAGGCCAGAGTTACACCGTCTTTGCCAACCCAGGATCCTTGTTCAGTGTAGCCTTAAACCAACTGTTAGATGTTTACAGTACTCAATCAGTAACTTGTTTAGCATAATTTATATCTGGCTTAGTGAAATAAATGATGTTAGTAAATTTTGCTACATTCTCATTCATTTATATAGCCCCCACAGTGTAAACTTTCACCGGCACCATAAAGTAATAGGCTTCGATTAGAGCTTTCAGCAGTGCTTTCCCAGCTTTCCGACCTTCCTTCGATTCCAATGACCTATGTCGAATCTGTTGGCTCACACGCTTGTTATCCAATTGTTCTTTATAACCGAGGCTTTCCGTGCCTACTACGATTCCTCCCTCGTTCACGACCAACAGAAGGGATGAATTTTCTTCATTGAATAAACCCACTGCTAAATACGATGCCAATTCAACGACTTTTAGTCGAGGGTGGAAATGCCGTATGGCTAGAACCTCCTGTCAGGTAGGCCGCTCGCGTGGTGCAAGTCTTTCGAGTTGACGACACTTCGGCGACTTGCGTGTCGATGGGGATGAAGTGATGATGATGAAGACAACACAACACCCAGTCCCTGAGCGGAGAAAATCTCCAACCCAGCAGGGAATCGAACCCGAACCGTTAGGATGACATCCCGTCGTGCTGACCAATCAGCTATCAGAGGCGGACAGAGTGCAAGTGTTTGGGAACTAATCGCCAAATACTGGAATTCAAACATTCATTCGCATTTTGTGTGTGGTTGCCTAAACATCTTTCCAGTAATCCACCCCTTGATAGATATTCATATATTGGAATAATTGCAGTCGGTTATATGCTCGTAAAATCTAAACGAATGAGAATTTCGATTTGAAATTTTGACAGCGTATTCTTGGATAGTTAGACTAATGATTTATGCAATAAAAAATCGGATTGTTTGAGTCTCCTAGTGTGGTTTCCAGCCTTAAACTATTGAATAATAATGTAACGGTCGTCGCTATATCTAGAATCGCAGTCTACAGTAATATGTCAGAGTGTCAGAAGAGTCTCTCTCTCTCTCTCTCTCTCTCCCTCCCTCTCTCTCTCTCTCTCTCTCTCTCTCTCTCTCTATCTCTCTCTCTCTCTCTCTCTAACTTTCAGGAAACATTCCTCATACACAAAAAAAGAAAATATGTTATGTGGACATGTGCCCGGAAACGCTTACTTTCCATGTTAGAGCTCATTTTATTACTTCTCTTCAAATCACATTAATCATGGAATGGAAACATACAGCAACAGAACGTACCAGCGTGACTTCAAGCACTTTGTTACAGGAAATGTTCAAAATGTCCTCCGTTAGCGAGGATACATGCATCCACCCTCCGTAGCATGGAATCCCTGATGCGCTGATGCAGCCCTGCAGAATGGCGTATTGTATCACAGCCGTCCACAATACTAGCACGAAGAGTCTCTACATTTGGTACCGGGGTTGCGTAGACAAGAGCTTTCAAATGCCCCCATAAATGAAATTCAAGAGGGTTGAGGTCAGGAGAGCGTGGAGGCCATGGAATTGGTCCGCCTCTACCAATCCATCGGTCACCGAATCTGTTGTTGAGAAGCGTACGAACACTTCGACTGAAATGTGCAGGAGCTCCATCGAGCATGAACCACATGTTGTGTCGTACTTGTAAAGGCACATGTTCTAGCAGCACAGGTGGAGTATCCCGTATGAAATCATGATAACGTGCTCCACTGAGCGTAGGTGGAAGAATATCAAGACATCACCAACAATGCCTGCCCAAACATTCACAGAAAATCTGTGTTGATGACGTGATTGCACAATTGCGTGCGGATTCTCGTCAGCCCACACATGTTGATTGTGAAAATTTACAATTTGATCACGTTGGAATGAAGCCTCATCCGTAAAGAGAACATTCCCACTGAAATGAGGATTGACACATTGTTGGATGAACCATTCGCAGAAGTGTACCCGTGGAGGCCAATCAGCTACTGATAGTGCCTGCACACGCTGTACGTGGTACGGAAACAACTGGTTCTCCCGCAGCACTCTCCATACAGTGACGTGGTCAACGTTACCTTGCACAGCAGCACTTCGTCTGACGCTGACATTAGGGTTATCGTCAACTGCACGAAGAATTGCCTCGTCCATTGCAGGTGTCCTCGTCGTTCTAGTCTTCCCCAGTCGCGAGTCATAGGCTCTAATGTTCCGTACTCCCTAAGACGCCGATCAATTGCTTCGAACGTCTTCCTGTCGGGACACCTTCGTTCTGGAAATCTGTCTCGATGCAAACGTACCGCGCCACGGCTATTGCCCCGTGCTAATCCATACATCAAATGGGCATCTGCCAACTCCGCATTTGTAAACATTGCACTGACTGCAAAACCACGTTCGTGATGAACACTAACCTGTTGATGCTACGTACTGATGTGCTTGATGCTATTACTGTAGAGCAATGAGTCGCATGTGAACACAATCACCGAAGTCAACATTACCTTCCTTCAATTGGGCCAACTGGTGGTGAATCGAGGAAGTCCAGTACATACTGACGAAACTAAAATGAGCTCTAACTTGGAAATTAAACATTTCCGGATACATGTCCACATAACATCTTTTCTTTATTTGTGTGTGAGGAATGTTTCCTGAAAGTTTGGCCGTACCTTTGTGTAACACCCTGTATAAGACGGGCAGAGAGAGACAGCAGTCAGTAATCAGTGTGGAAACTAGCCAGTGCTGCCCCTGCAGGGAACCTGCAGTACTGCGCCCTCGTATCGTCCCTTAGACGACAGATGGCTCGGCGCCGGGTCCGGCGGTGCGACTGCTTGCACAGCCGCTGGTAATGCAGTTATGGTTCGTTAGTGGTGAAGCCCGGTGTTGGTACAGCGGCACTTTACCCTCGGCAAACAGCGGACCGAGGTGAGAGTGCTGCGAATACCGAAGGAGACTGGCGCGGCTCCCTCGCCAAACTCACTCTCAGCCGACGCACTTCGCTTTGCTGGTTCAAGCAAGTGAAGTGAAGTACTGGTGTGCAACACTCACTTTCCACCGGCGGCAGTGTGGCTTTTCGAAGGAAACATTGTTAAACTGTATCTTAATTAGCCGTGTGCACCAGTATTTCCGAGATGAAGCATGCATAGTGATGATTAAAAACAGATAGAGAACAAATGAAAAAAAAAATTATGTAATCAATAGATGTACGACAACTACTTGCGTAAGTTATGCTACTGAGCTCTAGACACCTGAAGCGAAAAGATAAGACAAAAAGGTTATAGAGGGTGTAATTGTGTAGCAAGTGGTTCCTGATATACTATTTTATTTGCTAAACCAAAAAAGAAAAGATGTAAGTTTAAAAGAACAGAGGGAAGATAGTTAAATTCAATGTTATAACAGGTAAGAAATGAAAACAGGAAGCCGGCCGCGGTGGTCTAGCGGTTCTGGCGCTGCAGTCCGGAACCGCGGGACTACTACGGTCGCAGGTTCGAATCCTGCCTCGGGCATGGGTATGTGTGATGTCCTTAGGTTAGTTAGGTTTAAGTAGTTCTAAGTTCTAGGGGACTTATGACCTAAGATGTTGAGTCCCATAGTGCTCAGAGCCATTTTTTGAAAACAGGAAACGTGTTTATTCTCATTAGGGGTGAAACTATAAATGTAGAGCGCTACCGAGCAAGGAAGTTGACCAACCTTTTCATTTTTATCAGACAGAAGTGTCTTCCTTCTCCTGAAAATTTCATCTTCGAGTAGAATTCAAAACTATGTTTTAATTCAGAAGTCCCATAGTTCTTGTATCTAAGAGCACTTTCAAGGATATTGGATAGACGTTTCGAACCATTTACTTTTCTTTCGTATATTTCTTGTTGAATACAGTTAATAATACATGCAAACATAAGAGACAGTTAACTCGTCAGTTATGATATTACAATAATTTTTACTGTATAACTTTCTCAATTTCTAGAGCACAACTACCAGTCGTCCTTTTCTTTCAGGTTTCATGCTGCAAATCTAAATTTTGGCTAGTGTGTTTGTGCGTGCGTGCGTGCGTGCGCGCGCGTGCGTGTGTGTGTGTGTGTGTGTGTGTGTGTGTGTGTGTGTGTGTGTGTCTGTACATTCCTAAGGATACAAACTGTTGCGGTTATCGGTCCTTAGACTTACACACTACCTAAACTGACTTGAGGTAAATTATGCTAAGAACAACACAAACACACACACACCCACGCCCGAGGGAGGACTCGAACCTCCTGCGGGAGGGGCCGTGCAATCAGTGACATGGCGCCTCTAAACCAGCTAGTGACTATCCATTAGCAGTGCACTGTTTCATAATATCTATGAATGCGCTACTGCGTCGGTCCCCTGTTGTTCGGTCTTCTGTCAAAACTTCTGTCAGATTTTGCCTAGCTGGGCCATCTCTGCCTTTTACAGGTACAATAAGCTCAAAGTGAAGCTGATGGTCAGCATCCAGCATACAGCAATCAAGAAAATGGGCATTTCTAAAAAGTTCATGCCAAGGTACGTACAGTCACAGTTCAACAATAAGAACAACCTGCGACAGAAGCCCGAACAGTAGGGGACTGACGCCCTAGGACGTGCATCGTTACTATGAAATAGTCCATTGGCAATGGCTAGGCAATAGCAGAAATCTAGATTTACCGAATAAAACCTGAAAGAAGAAGTCGACTGACTGCTCTGCTCTGTCATTTGAAACTTGTATCACAGTCGTTGAGTGCACTCATATTCCTAAAGGAAGGTAATTTTATGTATAACTTTAGTTTCGATCTCATGTAAAATAAGGAATTATTTAATATTACATGGAGAAGATGACTTGCTATAAGAATTTTTTACAAGAAATCGGTACCTCAAACTCACTTTGAGTTTTGGTACGTCTGTAACTGAAGCCCGCTACTTTAATCGTATCGCTTTCGTTGTCTAAAATAATGACTCACGCAACTTTGTGGAATCGAAAAGCGATTTTATGATGCTTCTTCTTGTGAAATGTCCAGCACAATTAGATGTTTGAAATTATTACAAGTCCTTAAAATATTAAACCCCGTTCACTGAGTCCCTGAGTGATGTCTACGTAGAGTCCAGAGCTGGGTTACGATGCATACGGAGCGTAAATCTCGGAGACGACGAACGGACACTGCAGCTTTTAGACTGTACCCGGAGACCGTACACGACACGGCGCACTGAAGATTACTGTCCGCCGTAGGTCACAAGAAGAAGCTGAATATTTGTTCATACGTAATAAATATTATCTTATTATCAATTTTGGGGAATCTTTCTGTTTAAAGGTAACCTACACCACCCTCCCGCATTCCCAGCAAAATGATGCAGTCGACAGTGTGAAACACGTTATTAGGACCGCGGGGCGTACGGCGGGCGCGCGAGGAACTCGGCACCAGACCGGAAGTGACATGTCTTTTTTCCCTTTCCTCCCTGAAATTCTGGAGAAACTTCATTCTGCTCCCCAGTGGAGCGCCGCGACAAGCCGTATTTCTCGCGGATCCCGTGGGACGTGAGCGGCATTAGTCACGGCGCGCAGAGGAGAGGAGAGAAGGGCAGGCTGGTAGCGGGCTGCTAGCTTCTGCCTGCTGGCCGCTGCCGGCGCCCACTTGCGATGCCGAGCCCCGGCCGATCCATCCATCACCTGCCGGCGCGGCATGGCGCGGCGCGGCCCACCGTACCGGCCACTCCTCCTGTACACACGGCACGGTGGCGCGCCAGCACCGCCCGCACGGAACACGAGGCGTGCCCCTGCTAGACTCCGAATGTGTCTGTGTTGAAGACGGCCGGCCAGGCTACAGACCGATCGGAAGTATCCGTGAGCCGTGGGGGACTCGCTGGCGCCAATGATTCTCTTATCTACGAGGTGCATTCAAGTTCTAAGGCCTCCGACTTTTTATCTAATTAACTACTCACCCGAAATCGATGAAACTGGCGTTACTTCTCGACGTAATCGCCCTGCAGACGTACACATTTTTCACAACGATGACGCCATGATTCGATGGCATCGGCAAAGGCTTCTTTAGGAGTCTGTTTTGACCACTGGAAAATCGCTGAGGCAATAGCAGCACGGCTGGTGAATGTGCGGCCACGGAGAGTGCCTTTCATTGTTGGAAAAAGCCAAAAGTCACTAGGAGCCAGGTCAGGTGAGTAGGTAGCATGAGGAATCACTTCAAAGTTGTTATCACGAAGAAACTGTTGCGTAACGTTAGCTCGATGTGCGGGTGCGTTGTCTTGGTGAAACAGCACACGCGCAGCCCTTCCCGGACGTTTTTGTTGCAGTGCAGGAAGGAATTTGTTCTTCAAAACAACGGTAGATTTGATCAATCAAAGTCTACCCAGCGCCAGATCATTTCAGATTGAGTTATTTACATTTTTAAGGCCAGAGTTACACCGTCTTTGCCAACCCAGGATCCTTGTTCAGTGTAGCCTAAAACCAACTGTTAGATGTTTACAGTACTCAATCAGCAACTTGTTTAGCATAATTTATATCTGGCTTAGTGAAATAAATGATGTTAGTAAATTTTGCTACATTCTCATACATTTATATAGCCCCCACAGTGTAAACTTTCACCGGCACCATAAAGTAATAGGCTTCGATTAGAGCTTGCAGCAGTACTTTCCCAGCTTTCCGACCTTCCTTCGATTCCAATGACCTATGTCGAGTCTGCTGGCTCACACGCTTGTTATCCAATTGTTCATCATAACTGAGGCTTTCCGTGCCTACTACGATTCCTTCCTCGTTCACGACCAACAGAAGGGATGAATTTTTTTCATTGAATAAACCCACTGCTAAATATGATGCCAATTCAACGACTTTTAGTCGAGGGTGGAAATGCCGTAGGATGCACCTGTTACTGTAGTGCCCTTTGGAACGCAATGGGTAGGGATTACGCCCTCGCTGTCCCAGACATGGACACCATCATTTTTTCAGCACTGGCGGTTACCCGAAATATTTTTGGTGGCGGTGAATCTGTATGCTTCCATTGAGCTGACTGGCGCTTTGTTTCTGGATTGAAAAATGGCATCTACGTCTCATCCATTGTCACAACCGACAAAAAGAAGGTCCCATTCATGCTGTCGTTGCGCGTCAACATTGCTTGGCAACATGCCACACGGGCAGCCATGTGGTCGTCCGTCAGCATTCGTGGCACCCACCTGGATGACACTTTTCGCATTTTCAGGTCGTCATGCAGGATTGTGTGCACAGAACCCACAGAAATGCCAACTCTGGAGGCGATCTGTTCAACAGTAATTCGGCGATCCCCAAAACAATTCTCTCCACTTTCTCGATAATGTCGTCAGACCGGCTTGTGAGAGCCTGAGGTTGTTTCGGTTTGTTGTCACACGATGCTCTGCCTTCATTAAACTGTCGCACCCACGAACGCACTTTCGACACATCCATAACCCCATCACCACATGTCTCCTTCAACTGTCGATGAATTTCAATTGGTTTCACACCACGCAAATTCAGAAAACGAATGATTGCACGCTGTTCAAGTAAGGAAAACGTCGCCATTTTAAGTATTTAAAACAGTTCTCATTCTCGCCACTGGCGGTAAAATTCCATCTGCCGTACGGTGCTACCATCTCTGGGACGTATTGACAATGAACGCGGCCTCATTTTAAAACATTGCGCATGTTTCTGTCTCTTCTCAGTCCGAAGAAAAAAAATCGGAGGCCTTAGAACTTGAATGCACCTCGTAGTAGGGGCAGTAATCCAGCTCGTTCTTTCAGGCGCGTTTCCTCTTTGCTCCACCTCTCCTGGCTGCTATTTAAACGCTGCGCTTCCGGCAATGGCTCTCTTGGTTTTCCACTACGAGTCCCTCGTGGTCGTGTTTCTCCGTTGCTTGGTCTTATGTTGTGTTGGCGAGTCTTGGAGTGACCTTACGGAGGAAGGTTGGTTGCTCGCGGCGCAGTGTTAGCATTTGAGGAGTGTGTCGGCGGCGGGCTGGTGGTGATGGCCCCCAATGCACTATCGTACTACCTGATGGTGGATACCCATGTAGGCTACGTGGATTCTCGTTGTTTGCTGCTACTAACAGTGGCCATCTACTACTTCTTTGAAGTTGTACTTTGTGACCAACCTGATCGTCATTTGTGTTCGCAGCCGGGAACAGTGATTCCCATTCTGACTGAAATAAAGAATTCACTCTCGGTTCCGGTATATGTTGCGTAGCACTGTTAAAAGTGTAAAACACTGCTCAGTGACGGTTGTACTAAGCATGAGTAGTGTGAAGGCTGCAGGAGTCATTCTAGGATAGTGCGCTGGCCATGTTTAGTGTTAAGACAGTGTACTTGTAATGTTACGTATCTTATTATTTATTCTGTGGACTCCGTTTGAAGGGGGCCATCACTTTGGTGTTTTGAATTATGAGTTTTTGTGCTCTTCGATCGGCAGGCCGTTAATTTCTCCAGACTTTAAGCTCGTTATTGTGGTCTGCTGTAAGAGTAAATAATTATGAACTGTAAGAAGTGAATAATTTGTTTGAGGTATTGCATGTGTCAACGGTATAACTCTGAAATAAGAGGGTTTGTGTTGTATCTTTGGTTTGGTTGTCTATCCTTTGTTTTTGTTTTTTATTTATTTATTTATTTATTTATTTTTTGCTTTAGAGTGCTCTACGAGCGGCGAGCACAATCACATCAGGATTGAACAATACAGGAAGCGGCGTCTTGACTAAAATATGTTCGGACGGCGTTAGCTTGGCCAGCAACGTTCCGGTGACGCTCGGTGCTACTTGACTGTATCCTGTCAGAGTCGCTGCGCGCCCCAGTAGTTGACAGAAGCTGACTATTCTCGCACGTAATTATCTGGAGATTCCTCTCGTTAATGCGTTCGGGCTGCGCCAAGGTGCGTCGCCCGTTCCTAGTAGTTTGATCACCCTTGTTTTCGAGTGGGTCATCCGTTCGGCTGTGCCGGCTTTTGCGTGGAACTTAAACTGACTATTATGATATCTGTCTTTTCTGCCTAAATATTGTTGTTCAGTGGAATAGCTCACTATATAATTGATGGAATTACGTTGTTCTCTGATCTGTGTATTGGTCTAAGGTTCCCGTTGGGGATTTTGCTCTTTTACTTGAAGTTTGTTATTTAATATTCTGTACTGTTGCTTGTTTCACCAATGAGGCTTTAGTCCCGGTAAATTCCTGTTAAATTTGTGGGAAATTATGCTTGTCATCTGTATTTATCTGGAACTATTTGTTATTTACTTAAAAGGAAAGATCTTTATTTAATTTGTTCATTCTGTATAATCTTATAAAGACTGTATAAGGTTTTATTTATATTTGTTACTGGTGACTACTGGAAGACCGGTTTGTAAGAGGTTTTCTACAACTGTGTTTGTAGATACGTGTAATAAAGCTTTATGAACTACAACAAGGCTCTGTTTGCGTTTTCTTGTGACTCACGTCCAAATCCGGACACCCCTAAGCAATGCGGCATTGTAAAGTATAAACTTTCACGGTCGGAAGTGTCACAATTAAAAAAAATATTCCGTGATATTACGACTTAGTCGCAAGGATTTTCCTCTGAAACTCGACGTGAAATTTTCTTAATGTGTTAGTTTTCAAGAAAGAAGATGGTAGCCTAGGCTACACAGTTTACCGGAAACCCACGCACACAGACCGTTACCAACATCGGGATTCGAAGCACCATGTACAACAACAGCGAGGCATCCTAACATCTTTGGCGGATATATGTCAACCAGAGCTGTTTGACGCGGAATTAAAACCCCTCACCAGTGCATTGCTTAAGAACAGTTATTCGTCCTCTGGGGACCGCACAAGAATCATAGCGACGCACAAGCGCTCGTGCAATCGAAAGTTTTCCTGCCATTCTTAACGACGTAACTGGCTGCGTAGGAAAAATGTCGGCAAAACGGAACAGCGCAGTAATCTACAAACCCAACCCGGAAGATGCAGGATCACATGAAACTGACCAAGGATGCTCGCAAACCACTGGAAATAGCAGGAGCTTACACGATTCCGTGCAGTTATGGGGGAGGTGTATGTTTGCTTTACAAAAGAACGATCAGAAAACTACTAGAAGAGCACAATGGTAACTGTAGGAGGGTAGAAACTGACAGAGAAGCTGTTGCAGAATATGCTTTGCAGGCAGGAGACCATCACATTCATCTGTATAGGGCTCAAGTACTGGCAGCCATAGGCGGATACCATGAAAGACTCGTACAGAGAGAACATGGAGGTTGCTAAACATCCCAGGAATTTCAGTAGGAAAGAGGAGGGGGTGAAACTGAATGACATGTGGATCACGGTGCTAAAGAAAATGTGGGGCGTCTTCCAACAGTGGACAAAGGTAGCCGACAAAGGCCGACTGCGGTCGGGTATTTAAAGCATGTGACGCCACGCCACTGTACGGGAGCACGCGTAAACGGAATTCTGCTGCAGTCAGTAGTGAGCCAGGATGTGAATCAGACATTCAAGATAGCTACGATGCCCCTTGAAAATGTCGTTCGCAGATGAGGACGAAACGTTGGGTTTTAATGGAAAATCCATTCGACTAAGACTTAATAGCCCGGAATATTTTATTAATTCTGAATGCGTAATTGATCAGTAGATGTCACAAGAGGTGGATCCGCAGGTTTGAAAAGAGGCGGTGAGTATTGTGTTGTCAGCAGAGGAACAGTAACAACAGAATGAGTCGATCAGTCATTTCGGCCGTGGATTAGGCACTAGATATTGTGACTTTATAGATGTGGTACTGACAGATATTTCAAGGTTTCGTATATCCATCTTCACTGGGATACGGGACGACCGCTGTTCAGTATTTAGTACTGAAGAAATCACCTTCAGCCATGTATTTTTAAAGTTTCTTTGTTCATTGAAACCAGTTTCGGTGCTACAATGCTACAATTCACCATCATCAGGCCTATACACATCGATGTGACAACAACATTTAGTCATACAAGTCACGCAGAGACATTCTTACAATCAATGCTATCGAATACTCTTTCCCTGATAAACAATGATACCTCAAAACATTTAGCACCTTTCCATTAGACGAAGAAATTCATACTTCGTTGTAACTGTAAATCTCATACCTTATTTATATGTAGAATAAACCACTCAATAATTAAATTAGTCTTCGAGAGTATGTCCTAACGGTAATTGTGTATTCAAACAGGTCACAAATCAGGACTGCTGCACAGCGACAGTAGTAAATCGCGATAGAGGAACGATTTACGATACAGCCGCAGTCGTTACACCACTGCATGTACCATGTTCAATACCGGCGACAGCTGTAACTGTGACTGCCCCATATAATTGGGTCCGGCTTTAACTAACACTCATTTTGTCCCCATGGCCGTTCTCGTTTTAGCGCGTCTGAAAGACAGCAGGATTACATACATGAGATCGCTTTTTGCGTGTTTGCATTTGTCTAATACGCTCACTTATGACCAGTACTAGACGTTGCTATGTTCATTTTATATGTTGCTTGCAGCAGCCATCTATTGCCAGATCGGTTTTAATCTGTGTGATCGATAGGCACTGTGAGGACGTGTCATTTGCTTTTCCTGCCAATACTACGGTATTGTTGCCTTAGAGTCGTATGACAGTGCTTCATGCGACACGTGTGTGATTTCCTGCCCATGAACATTTCATTCATTTTATCTAAGAGTTTCTTTTCCTCGTATTTTGTATGCATTGGCGATACTGTTTTCATTTTATGCATAGCTTGAAATATCCGTCTATTGCCAAGATGTCTTTCGATTAACATATGTTCATTCAATATTCTCTTTTGTGTGATAGGTTATGTGTTATTATGCATATCCACATGAACGTTCACGATACTTATGGTATCTTGTAAAGTGAGGCAACAAACAGCTTCAGGTAAGATTCGAGTTTGATTTCTTACTACGTTGTAATATCACGGGGTTTCAAGGAAAGGATTTGTTTTGTGACACCTTTTTGCAATAACTGCAAATGCCATACCTGTGATAAGCATGGAGTGTGGGACGTTTACAATGGACGGGAGGGCAACACTGTGAAGTTGTTAGGGCTATTTGCTTATGCTTGTTGTTATTACAAAACATTTCTTATATTTTAAGTATCAGACACAATGAGTGGAACTCCATAGACAGTCAATGAATTTTCGACAAACTCATGATTGCTGCAGGGCATTATTGATGGTGAGATACTTTGAACATGATAATTGAGGTCGGCTTTTGTACGCAGTATATTAGTTTTACTAGTCTTCCTTAGCAACAGTCCTGTTTTGTGAATTATCTGAATTCAGAATTACGGTTACGACTACTTTCTATGGTTCATGTATTCAATGATTAGCTAATCCTACTACGCAGTAGCCTTATTTTGTAAACGTAATAGATTTACGAGTATATATTTAGGTGTCAGGTAGTCTTTTCTGAATGTATTTGTATGGAGTGTTGCCATGTATGGAAGTAAAATGTGGACAATAAATATTTTAGACAAAAAGAGAATAGAAGCTTTCGAAATGTGGTGCTACAGAAGGATGCTGAAGATTAGATGGGTAGATCACATAACTAATGAGGAGGTATTGAATAGAATTGGGGAGAAGAGAAATTTGTGGCACAACTTGACTAGAAGAATCGGTTGGTAGGACATATTCTGAGGCATCAAGGGATCACCAATTTAGTATTGTAGGGCAGCGTGGACGGTAAAAGTCGTAGAGGGAGACCAAGAGATGAATACACTAAACAGATTCAGAAGGATGTAGGTTGCAGTAGGTACTGGGGGATGAATAAGCTTGCACAGGATAGTGTAGCATGGAGAGCTGCATCAAACCAGTCTCAGGACTGAAGACAACAACAACAACAACAACAACATGTGATGCGGGTTGTAAGTTCACTTACATAGATGATGGGGCATACGGAAAGTGTAGTGACTCATCTGTTTGAAGGAATCAGTTTTGCACGAAAAACTCAGGAATAAAAATTTACTATTACCGGAGGAAAGCTCGGTATCAAACAACTGCTTTAATGCGGTACCTATTTACACTGAAATAAAAATTATTTCCAGTTTTGGCTACTAGGTGCAAATCTGCCGTTGTACGCTGTCTATATGACAGTTTGACATCCACCATTCACACTGTCATTTGACAAGCTATAACGTGTGTGAACAGATGGCTACCGAGAAGGGAGACCGCGTATTGTTAGTGAAAGAGCTTTATGTGAGCGGCAACAATTACAGAGCTACATTGGGAGAGTATCGCCGACTGAATGGCCTGAGGAGAGCCCTGTGTCATAAATGGCTTAGAGAAGATGACAAATTCAGAAACACCAGTGAGCTGTGTGTGACACCTCAAAGAGGAAGGCGTCCTCTACCGGTGGAAGTTATTGACAGGGTAGCTGTTGCTGTAGCTGACCACGCAGCACGTGCATCTGGTACTGCTAGTGCTCGTGAAATGTACGAGAATGGTCCATCCCGGTGGTTAACAGTACGCCAAATTTTTCGCTCTGTTTTACACTGGAACCCGCACAATATCAAGACGGTGCAGCAACTGAAACCTCATGATCCGCAGCGACGCTCTGAATTTGTTCTTCTGTTTCTTCTGGTACTGTTATACCGCGTGTTGTGCACGAACAACCATTGCGTTCGTCATATGTCACTATTTTGTTTGAATTCACATCACCTTTATTTTCGGTCCGTTCTTCTTTAAAGGATCTGTCAGGTGTACTGTGACGCCTGTGCGTTACCACAAAACCTCCTTCTACAGCATGTGACTCTTGCTCTGTAATAGCACAACTATGTGGAAACCACTCTTTTCGTGCAATTCTGTGCAACGCCTTACGTCGATAGCCAAGTGTAATATCTGCTTAACGCAGCCTTTCACGAACGTGCTATCTCCAGAGGTTTTCCAGGTATATGATCCGCAAGATCATCTGATATGAACCCATGTGACTTTTGGCTCTGCGGATATCTGAAACGAACGCGTTTACCAGGAACATGTTCGGTGTCTGCCTGATCTGAAGGCCAGTCAGTATACAGGAACACGTTGCTCAGATTCCTCCGGAACTGCCGCGAGCAAATGCTGATCGTGTCGTTTTATGGATGCACCTTCGAATCAACGTCTCCAGTGCTAATATTGACCAAACTGTATAGGCGGTGGTTAATAATATAATCAGTATAATGCCTTTCTAGCTTTGTTTCTTTTTTCTGCCTATGTCCCACTCTTAATCCATTGTATGTGGAAACATTTCTATACGTCTTTCTTGCATTCACAGCGGAAGATGTGCCCCTGGTGGCCGAGACTGGAACTAATTTTATTCCACTTTAAATCGGTTCCGCATTAACGCATTAGGATATCTACCAACTTACGCTGCCCCACGGCAATTACAGTCCACACTGGACCACTGTGATTTGTTTCACTTACTATGCCACAATTTTGGTGAAACACAGTTGTGTGACACGCAAGGTGTAACAGGAATAAATGAAGAATTTTGTGTAGGTGGCTGAGGACGGTGTACTGAACAGTATTAACCAGTATTTACGTCATTTGTAGACTAATAATTACAGCTGTTGTACTCGTATGTTTTTATGTTGTGCAGTATCTCCAGATACATGTAGCCAGAACAAGCCATTAATACTTATTTTCCCCTGGGCAGCGAGTCAGTTATTACAGTACGGACGCGTGGACGCAAAATAGTTAATCTATACTGCAAGGTGTACTCCACTTGGTCGTGCAGTTACGACCCTGCAGAAAGCATCAGGTTGTAAAGTTTGTGACGTGTTTCTGGAAAGACTGATCGATGCATAGAGAGAGAGAGAGAGAGAGAGAGAGAGAGAGAACACACTATGGTGTGTACATATTAAGCTGTCACATATAAATACACTATGTGATCAAAAGTATTCGGACACCCCATAAAACATACGTTTTTCGTATTAAGTTCACTGTGCTGCCACCTACTGCAAGGTACTCCATATCAGCGACCTCAATAGAGCAGAATGGAGCTGTCCGCGGAACTCACGGACTTCGAAGGCGGTCGGGTGATTGGGTGTCACTTGTGTCATACTTCTGTACGCGAGATTTCCACACTCCTAAACATCCCTAGGTCCACTATTTCCGATATGATAGCGAAGTGGAAACGTGGAGGGACACGTACAGCAGAAAACCGCATAGGCCGACCTTGTCTATTGACTGACAGCGACCGCCGACAGTGGAAGAGGGACGTAATGTGCAATAGGCAGACATCTAACGTATGCCTGCGAGAGTGGAAGCTGTCATCAAGGCTAAGGGTGGGCCAACACCATACTGAATTCCAGCATTACCGATGGAGGGCGCTACGAACTTGTAAGTTATTTTCAACCAGGTGTCCGGATACTTTTGATCAAATAGTATATATCTGCTCTTACACCCATTACGGCCTATATAATTTTGTAATTGTAGACAATATTTTCCAACGTTTGCATCGTACATTCCACTAAAATTCAAAAACATATTATTATACTACGATACAAAGTAAATATTGAAATAAATATAGTGTAACATGTGATTGATGGTGGTTAAGTATGTTTCAGTAGGATCACGGTCATTATCCTTAAGCCACAGTGTAGTCACAAGAAACTACTCATAGGAACCCCTCCTATTTGATGGGATAGCCACCGATATGCATATGTCGTATTTTACTAGAAACTGTCACCAAGGCTACTTGAAGCGACATAAAAGATTGTGTGCTGCACGATCGTAAGAGATATTAAATAACAATGAGTGACGATGGTCGTAGTTCTCCAGTACTCTCTCCGGAGAGCGTGTTTTTTTTATTTATTGGAGAGTCTGGACTCAGGCAATACTTCATCCACCTGTCACAAAGCCTACGTTAATTGCTTTACAGAAAATCTGTGCACAAAAACTCATATATACGTGAACACTCTGACCCTCTCTTTCACACACACACACACACACACACACAGACATAGTGATAGGTTCGGGCATCCTGACAACCTCATGTGCTGAGGGTGGATGGAGAAAGAGAAATAAAAAGAGGGAAAGAGAAAGCAGATGAGAACTCTGAAATTGCGCCAGTGGAATCCGCCGGAGATTGCCATTCATATTGCAGGGCTGGGAAAGGGCGAGGGGATTGCACGCTGGGGGTGCACACTCTAAATACCGATCCAGCGAGTGTCGACGAGCGGGTGCGTGCGAGGCGGGCTAAATTACCGCAGGACGTCGGCCCCGCGCTGACATCTCATGAGCAACTTTCAAGGCCATAAACCTGGGGTAATTTTCTGTGCGCCACGAGGATTGGAGTTGTATTTAGCAAAGAATATGTAACTGAATATGTAGACAGTTTATACACATGTGTCGTATATCATATAAGACGAAGATTCTGACACTATGTAACTTACATTAACGACTACATTAAGCAGTAGAGGCAATCAAAATACTGCACTTATTGAAATTATTTGTCTAACAAGGGCTTTGTTTGTTTCAGGTTTCGACAGATTGTGGAAACCTGAATGTTGGGCTGCAGTCAGAAAATCTCGCATCTGTAAGAGTGTAAACGTAATCGGTGAAAGGAAATCACACAGTTACGATAGCATAGTTAACGTAGTTGACAATACAAGGACGTCTCATTCACGATTTTTCTATAGTATAATTTAACTACATTTGCTTCACCTTCGGTAATTGTGTTCAGTATATGCGACAAAATCGAATCTCTTTTTGTTGGGAAGCGGTATAGAGTACGTATCACACAACACACTGTGTCGCCCACGAAAAGTTAAAAAATTTCAAATATAAGTATTTGTAACGATAGCTATATGTAAGTTTCAGTGAAATTTTCGGAGATATTTATTCGCTAGACAGAAGATATTTTTCTGGTGCGATACCTTACATGAAGAAACGTTGCCACCGAAAGGCTACGATTGGCATTGAAGTTAACGTCCAAGATTTCCTTCCTCAAAGAGCATAGATATAGACTGTCACATCGCTAAATTTTTTGGGTGCGCTAAATATGATGCGTTGCACTATAATAGTATAATTTTCACATTGGTGGCGCTAGCTTCAGTAGTTGGATTTAAATTTAATAATTTACTAAGAAAATTTTAGCATACTTGTGTTTATAATAAGTTTAAAAAATTTTCTTTTTCTTTTGTAACTATGTTTGTCACTTATTTAACGATACTGTCAAAGTAGTTACCTGGAGTTTTGTAATGATATAACTCAAATATCGTAAATAGGTTTAACAAGGTTTCGTAGCGGCATTGTGTCATGAAGAAATCATCAAAAATGTTTCACAAACATTTCAGAATGTGTTGTATATGTACGTTTGGAACCATGGTTATTTTTAAATTATGTATTTGACTTTTACTGATAGAATCTATGTACTGCAGCGACACCTGTTGTGCTTGTGGTCAGTTCAATTCATGTGTTGGCTATAGACAGTTAGACTTGTGGCGCCCTGGTAGCCGTGACATTTTATGAGAATTGTGATGTATATAGTAATTTGAATTTTGACGTGTCAACTCATCGCTCATTTAATATTTTATGCATTTCCACGAACAATACGAGACCGGAATAGAAGGAAGAACCGATAGAGGTACTCAAGGTACCCTTCGCCACACTCCGTCAAGTGGCTTGCGGAGTATGGACGTAGATGTAGATGTAGATATAGATCCGGAAAATCAAGGGAAAGATTTTGTTTGTAGCTAGCACAAGATGTTAGTAATAACCTTTATAAAGGTATGTTGTCATTTGGTTCTTCTATGGATTAATGTTGCATTATTTGTATAACAGTTCGTAACACTTCTTGTAATTTCATTACAGATCTCAGGATGGTAACTTAGTTTAATCGAAACCGGTTATCTACAATAAAGTTTTTTAAGGTGATCTCGGCTACGAAGTTCTTCTTCTCCTAAATAATACAGAAAAGTCAAAACAACATTAAGCGATATTAAAAGCAAGTGCGGTGACATTAAGACTGTATGTAAATTCCACAGTTGTATGCTGAGGAGAGAGTGAATGGATGAAAGGAGTAATTTGAAAGCGTCTTTGAGGGGGAAGACTTGTTTGATGACGTAAACGAAGAATAAATAGGAGTCGACAGGGAAGAGATATCAAAACTAGACGTGATTGTCTCAATGGGAATTCCGCGATCGTTCATTAAATAAAATATGGCGTTTCAGTCTTCGATCGCTATTCTTTATTTTCAATTACTGGTTTCGGGCTAGCTGCCCATCTTCAGATCTGTTAGACAAAGTTAAAAATGTAATTAATAAGAGAGATACAGTTAGTAATAGAAATATCTTAGTTTACAAAAAGAACGAAGGGCAAATGGCACATAGACTAAGACATAAACCAGCAACTACAAAACAAATGAAATACAGTAATTCCGGAGTATATAAGATTAAATGTGCTGAATAGGACAAGCAGGGTGGAATTTTGAAATTTGATACAGGGAACATTGCAGTCATAGCAATCGAACAGCATTTGGAACACATGTAAAAGAGAGTAGACATGAAGTGAGTAATATAAATGAACAAATGGAGGTGCTACATAAAGCTCGAAAAAGTCTCTACCTCAACGTGCTCGAAGAGATTGAAATACACGCACATCAAAGGAAAACCCCAGGCCTACTACTTAATGAGCAAAGTGATTTAATGCACAGGAATTATTATGAGATTTTTAAAGATCTATTTTAGGCTTACTCTTGAATGCAACAGGACGCCCCAGTAAGAAACAGCTGCAGCGGAACGGCCCTCAGCGTACTGGCGGCGAGGTGAATTGGGCGCGGAGGAAGAGGACTCGGCGTAGCGTTGTATACGTTCTGACGTAGGGAAATCCACTCCACCACCAATCAAAACAAAGAGGAGGAAACGCACATTTTCGGAAGAATATCTACATTTATAAAGAAATTTTAAATTAATGTAAATTTTTCGTTTCATGGTCCACTCAGAAAAGATTATTCAGATGTTATTACCTTAAAAATTGTTTTATTAAAAAGAATATTCGCCATTAACATATACGGTGAAATAATAACAGATGCACAATTGTTATAGGTAGAGGGCACTTTTTACTGTTACCAATCAGGTTACTCTTAAAAACTGCGATATAATGTTTTAACAGATTGAAATTTACTTTACTTATGACAGTGAACCGTGTGTTCTGTACCGACAAGTTACTTTGTAACTACAACATATAGTATGTTGGCATTTAATACGTTCCAAAATTTCTTTTTGTAAACTAAGATATTTCTATCACCAACTGTATCTCTCTTATTAATTACATTTTTAACTTTGTCTAACAGATCTAGCCCGAAACCGGTAATTGAAAATAAAGAATAGCGATCGAAGACTGAAACGCCATATTTTATTTAGGGAAGAGATAGGTGATCCAGTATCAGAATCGGAATTTATAAGAGCTTCAGAGGAATTTAGATCAAATCAGGGAGAAGGGATGGATAAAATTCCACCATAATTTCTAAAATCATTTGAGAAAGTGGCAACAAAAGGACTATCCATGATAATGTGTAGAATGTATGAGACTGGCGATGTACTGTCAGACTTCCGTACAGACATCATCCACTCCGTTCCGAAGATTGCAACAGCCGAAAATTGCGAGAATTATTGCAAATTCAGCTTAACTGCTGAAGCATCGAAGTCGCTGACAAAAATGAGACTTTAATAAGCAAAGCCTTAAGACCACTGGCCACCGTGACGTTGGGTGACGCCTGGTGCCGTGGTGGACACGTGGCGCGGTAACAAGAGTATGTAAGCGTAGCAGACACAGAGGGGGGACTAGCGAAGATATGGGCTGCAAATGGCGAAATACATTGAGATAAGCGACTTCGACAAAGGGTAGAACACTATTACGCAGTGTAGCTCAAAAACGGCGAAGCTGGTCGAATGTTCAGGTGCTACTGTCGTGAGCACAATGGAAAGAGGTAGAAGGACAGTGAAACTACCACTATGCGTTAAATGATTCGACGTCCACGGCTCTTCACAGAATGTGGGGTTCAGGGCTTGTCTGATCTGTAAAGTAAGAGACGGTGATCTGTGGCATCTCTGCCGAAAGAGCACAATGCTCGCGCACGCCCAAGTGCTTCGGAGCACGCCGCTCATCCTACATTGTTGAACATGGAGTTCCGCTGCAGGCCACGCCTACGTGTTCACAAGTTAGCCCACCGACTTAGTTAATTACGAGTGCTGTGGGCATGAGACGATCGGAATTCGACCGTCGATCAATGGAAACGTGTCGCCTCTTCAGACGAATCACGTTTTTCCTACACTAGGTAGCTGGTCGTTCTCTCAAACGACGTCATTGAAGCGGTGGCTCGAAACGTGCAGCACGTGTTGGTGGAAGCAGTATTATGTTGTGGGCGCTTGCTTGAGACATTTGGTAGTAATCGAAGACATGCTGACAGCTGCGAACCACCTACATCCCATCATGCCTGATGTCTTCCCCGACGGCGTTGTCATCTTTCAGCAGTATAACTGTCCGTATCTCGGAGCCAGAACCGTGCTACAGTGGTTTTCGGAGCGTTATAGTCAACTCACGTTGATGTCTCGGGGCCAAATTCTCCCGATGTAAAGCCTATGGAAGCCATCTCTGTCGCTATAGGGCGCCATCACTGCGTACCCAAATCAGCGGACAGTTATTAATGCGAATTACATGAGCTGTGCGTAGACAAACCTACCAACAAACTGTCGGATACCTGAGACGCAGAATCAGTCATGGATGTCGTTCCAAACGCGTACAAATAAGCTATTATTCAGGTGATCATAATGTCTTAGCTCAACAGTGTATGAAGAAGAACAGAAAAGAAAACTGAGGACCTTTTAGATGATCAATTTTACTCTAGGAAAGGTAAAAGGCATCACTGAGGCAGTTCTGCCGTTGCGGTTGATAATGGCAGGAATATTGAAGAAAAATCATGACACGTTCATTGGATTTGTCTGCCTCGAGAAAGCGTTCGACCGTGTAAAAATGGTGCAAGATGTTGGCAGTTCGGGGAAAAACAGCGATAAGCTACAGGGGAAGAGTGCTGATATACAAATTTACAAGTACCAAAATACAAAATAAGAATGAAACTGCAAGAACGAATGCTCGGATTAAAAATGGTGTAAGACAGTGATGTAGTGCTTCTCCCTCCTGTTCAATCTATTCAGCGACAAAGCAACCAAAAAAATAAAGGAAAGTTCAAGAGTGGGACTAAAGTTCAAGGTGGAGTGATACCAATGATAAGATTTGCTGGTGACACTGCTGTCTTCAGTAGAAGTAAAGTAGAATTACAGGATCTGTTGAATGGAATGAACAGTCTAATGAGCACAAAAGACGGATTGACACGAAATCGAAGAAAGACGAAAGTAATGAGAAGAAGCAGAAATAAGAACAGGGAGAAACTAAACGTCAGAAATTACGGGGATCACGAAACAGATGAAGTTAAGGAATTCTGCAATCTGAGGAGTGAAATAACCTTTGATTTACAGAGCAAGGAGGATATAAAAAGCACAGTAGCACAGGCAAAAAGGACACCTGCTGAGATATCAGGTATTAATTTCCATGGTACTGTAAGGAGTTGTAGAGGAAAAAACTGTATGGGAAGACAGGTTGGAAAATATCCAGCAAATAACTGAGCACGTTGTGTTGCAGTTGTTAGTCTGAGATGTAAAGTATGGCACAGGAGAGGAATTTTTGGTGAGCCGCATCAAATTAGTCAGTATACGTATGATTTAAAAAAAAGTTCGGCCAATCAGTTGCCTAAAATTTATTGAAGAAAGGCTGGACAAGGTTTCAATCAGTAATAGTATCGTCTTGAGAAGTAATAATCACATAAATCACATTATGTCGGTATTACAAGCATACAGTATGAGCTAAGAAGCTCAAAACAGCTGTAATTGACTTGATAGTCTTAGCTCATAACGTACTGGAAATATTTGGTGTGCCCATACAATAAATCGTTTTAGTCCAGGTGACATTGTAGTATAAATTATACCTAACGTTCCAAATGATTCAGTTTTTCCTCTTTCTTGACATACAATCTATGAAATATTACCAAATCCTTGTAAAATTAAAATATAGCCCTTTGGGTGTACGAAGAATCAAAAAAATGTTGATATCGAATTCTTTCGAACTTATTTTCCTTGTATCCTTACAATTTTGACGTAGTGTGATACCCTTTTCATTCTTTTTGAGTCATCAGCCTTCTGACTGGTTTGATGCGGGCCGCTACGAATTCCTCTCGTGTGCCAACCTCTTCAACTAAGAGTAGTACTCGGTACCTACGTCTTCAATTATTGGCTTCGCCTACAGTTTCTTCCCTGATGTCGTAACAGATGTTCTGTCATGCTGTCCCGTCTCCTTGTCAGTGTTTTCCACATATTCCTTTCCTCTCCTACACTAAGCAGAACATCCTCATTCCTTACCTTATCAGGCCTCCTAATATTCAACATTCTTCTGTAGCACCACATTTCAAATGCTAATATTCTCTTCTGTTCCGGTTTCCCACAGTCCATGTTGCACTACCATACAATGCTGTGCCCCAAACGTACATTCTCAGAAATTTCTTCCTCAAATTAAAGCCTATGTTTGACACTACCAGACTCCTTTTGGCCGGGAATGCCCTTTTTTACCATTGCTAATCTCCTTTTGATGTCCTCGTTGTTCTGTGCGTTAGGTCATTTTGCTGCCTAGGTGGTGAATTCCTTAACTTCACCTATTTCATGAACATCGATCTAAAGTTAAGTTCTGCTGTTCTCATTTCTGCTACTTTTCATTGCATTCGTCTTCCTTCGATCTATTCTCATTCCATATTGTGTACTCATTAGACACTTCATTCCCTTCAGCAAATCATGTATTTATATTTCACTTTCACTCAGGATAGGAAAGTCCTCAGCAACTCATATCATTGATATCCTTTCACCTTTAATTTTAATTCCAGTTTTCTTTTACTTCCATCATTGCTTCTTTTGTACAGATTGAACAGTAGGGCCAAAAGACTACACCCTTTTAATCCGAGCACTTCGTTCTTGATCGTCTACTCTCATTATTCCATATTGGGTCTTGGACACGTTGAATATTACCCGTTATTACACGTTTCTCTCTATAGCTTACCGACTGTGTATTGATTTTTCTTTAGTCTTACTTCCATTGTAAACAGCAACGTCAGAATTGTCTCTCTAGTGCCTTTACCTTTCCTAAAGCAAAACTGATCGTCATCTAACACATCCTCAATACTCTTTGCCATTTTTCAGTATGTTATTAATGGTAGCAATTTGGATGCATCAGCTGTTAAGCTGATTATGCGATAGTTCTCGCAATTGTAAGCTCTTCCAGTCTTCGGAATTGCGTGGATGATATTTTTCCAAAATTCAGATGGTAAGTAGCCAGACTCGTACATTCTATACACCAAATTGAATAGTCGGTTTGTAGCTACTTCCCCCCAAATTGAGTAGTATGGTTCCACTGGTACAGTCACTAGAGTACAGAAAAATTCTGTGCACGTTGGGTGCCTAGATTATTGACATGAGAAATGAAAACGATGAGGAAGAATGTGTGCGAGGGTCTTTCATGAAGACCTTTACTGAAGAGTGGAGACAGTGTTTTGACGGCGTAATTACGCAGGATGAAACATGGCTGTTTTTGTCCGAACCTGAGAGCAAAACCCAATCCATGGAGTGGCGTCATCCGGGTTCCCCTCGGAAGAAGAAACCAAGATTTTCAGGAACAGCAGACCGAAAGGTGATGGCCTCCTTCTTCTGCGATCAGTGTGGTGTCATTTTCATTGATTTTTTGGAACCTGGCTCCACAATTAACCGGAACCGTTACTGTTTGTCATTGGACAAGCGGCGACGTGTTATCAAGACCCACAGACCACAGCTTCAGGGTCAGCTCATCAGACTACACCATGACAATTCCGAACCCCATACAGCCCTTATGACGCAGGAGAAAATCAGGGAAATGGGTTGGAAAATTTTTCCTCATCCTCCTTACAGTCTGGACTGGGCTCCGTCTGATTTTTACCTCTTTGGTCGTCTGAAGGCCCACCTGCGTGGTAAAACATTTGATAGTGAGAAAGATCTTATTTCCTCTGTCAAGCGATGATGTAAAAGTCAATCCAAGGATTTTTTCGAAGTGCATTTACATCATGGAAAGACCGTTGGGCTAGATGCGTCACAGCTGATGGAGGCAAACTGATTAGGCTCAATGTATAGCTAAATGTTCCAAGTATGTTCACAAAAAATATCATTCTCGTCCCGCAGAAAATAAAAAACAATTAGAGACGACTGTGCGAAACTTTTTGAACGTCCTTTGTACCTACTGATTTTTGCTCTTTTATCAGATGGTAACTGGTTGTCGCGGGGCACTATCACAGTCGTGATTTATGTACAGAACCTTCACTGTCACTAATCGTGTCTTTTCCTATGTGCAATAAAGGCATGTACGCACACACTAATAACGCACACAGTCGACTGTCATTTTACCGGGTTCCACCCTCTGCCACCTGAATCGTTGATGTCGGCTTACTAGATTTCGTACTGTTGCATATATATTTTGCACAACTGTTCCAACCGGCAATGTAAATTTTTCCTGCAAATGTCCACGCCACTATACTGACTTGCACTACCGTATACCACACGCGATGACATTAGTTGACCGTCATGGCCGGCGGCAATTGGCGACAAGAGTGTAGCGCACAGTGCAAGCCCAAGGGGGAACTCGGCAGTAGACCGTAGACTTGAGCCACGGCCGCAGCGTGTGGGGACTGTGCGTCAGGCTGCTGAATATTCAGTGAGTTGTGCGCGCTGTATAGGGTCGCCGTAACGGCCGTGCTTAGGGTGCTTAGCCGGTGTTTACCGCGAGGGGCCGCTGGCGGTCACCTGGGCAACTTAACGTGGTGCTCGGTACTGCGTTTCAGGACTCTCCAAGCGAGCGTCCGCAGCCAGTGGATATATTCCCTGTCTCCACCTGTTTTATATACATTTATGAGCCGGAAAAATTACGACCAATGCCGACCACAAGTGAGTGTCGCCTGGTGGTGTTGCAGAAAGTCACATGGAAAGTAGGCGATTTTCATTAATGTTACTATTATTAATTTTTATTTTTTTAGGGTTCCGTATCTCAATCTGTAAAACAGGAACCCTTGTTATCTGTTTGTCTGTCTGGCTGTCTGACTATTAAGAATCATTTTTCTCAATAAAGGGTTGTCGTATAAAATTGAAATTTATGTCACATAATGAGGCCTGCGGTCCCTTCCCGGTGTAAAACATTTAAGATTCTCAATACAATCAAAACATACGGCTACTTACAGATTTTTATGCTCAAATACTTACTCAAAAAGTGGCTCTGAGCACTATGAGACTCAACTGCTGTGGTCATTAGTCCCCTAGAACTTAGAACTACTTAAACCTAACTAACCTAAGGACATCACACACACCCATGCCCGAGGCAGGATTCGAACCTGCGACCGTAGCAGCAGCGCGGCTCCGGACTGGAGCGCCTAGAACCGCACGGCCACCGCGGCCGGCAATACTTACTCATGAAAACCTGCAATGTACTCCTCATTGACCTATAATTATGAAATCTGAGAAGAAGTAACGGTCCACGGTAGGCCTACAAGTAAAGGAAATATCTGAAAATGATTAGCCGAGCGGCAGCCGGCACGGTAGCTCAGCGTGTTCAGTCAGAGGGTTTAGTTACCCTCTGTGATAAAAAAAAAACTGAGTAAACGGATCAACGAACAACATGAACGGGTATCACGAGACGTCCGCCCCGATCATATACAACGAACAAGATAGAACAAAACGATATCAACAAAGAATTAGAAAAAAAAGCTGTGTAACGCGCTTCAGTCATGGACTGTGCGGCTGGTCCCGGTGGAGGTTCGAATCCTCCCTCGGGCATGGGTGTGTGTGTTTGTCCTTAGGATAATTTAGGTTAAGTAGTGTGTAAGCTTAGGTACTGATGACCTTAGCAGTTAAGTCCCATAAGATTTCACAAACATTTGAACATTTTTTATACAATAACTTTACGTACGTTCTGTGGTTACTCAACCATTACAAATTATCAGCCAACTCATCTATACTAAAGCTCTGGCAAAAAAAAAAAATAAATAAATAAATAAATAAAAATCATATTTATTTAACATCTTTGGCTTGCTTCCATGAAGACTTCTGCTTCCAGGTTCAACTATATTGAGATAACTAAATTAATCTAACATTTGAGGCCGTCACACAGCACGCCACGAAAACTGAGTACTCCATCGTCTTTCGCTCGCAGCGCCAAGCGCTCTCTTACTCCAAAACTACTATCTCAGACCAGAAGCAGTATCTTTGGCTCTGCGGTCGAACACAGTCAGCGATTCGCAATATAAACCCTATCAGAAACATACATCATTTATCGTATACTAGTTTCACCTTAATTTACATTAATATTCTTATCATTCGGGTCCCAAATACAACTGTGCCCCAATATTCTCCTTTCAGGGGAACTCCTAAAATTGTGAATTTGTAATTATATCACAAGAAAATATAATTGGTCGTTTTTTTATCCGACGTCAAACTTAAAACATTCTCGGAAGCAAAGGACTGACATCTTGCCAGTATCAACGTCGACAACAGCCGCAATTCGTCGAGACGCTCGACTCCAGGATTGGAGGAACTGTCTACATACAAATTAAGTTTGTACGGAACCCTCAGTGCACGAGTCCTACACGCATCTGGTCAATTTATTTTTGAGTCAACAGTCTTCTGAGCTGCCCTTGATGCGACCCGATACGAATTCCTTTCCTGGGCCGATTTCGTCATTCCATGCCTCCTGACTCTTCTTATTTATCAACGTTCTTCTGTAGCACCACATCGCGAATGTTTCGATTCTACTCCTTTCCAGTTTTTCCACAGTCCATGTTTCACTACTGTGCTTCGAATGTACATTCTCAGAAATTTCTCCCCCATATTAAGACATATGCGTGGTAACAGTGATCGATACCTACTGTGAGTGGGCTGCTTCTGAGTTGGCGCTTTACATTGGATCTCTGACTGCGCTTTCTTTGTAAGAGACTCTGTGGTTGGTTGGACTCGTTGTTGGAAGTTACTCGCCAGCAGTGATGTAAATAGTTTAGGGAAGTTGGAGGTGAACAGCCAGCAGTGATGGACGTTAAATCTGAGAAGTTTACATTGATGGAGGATAAAGATCTGAAGTGTTAGCGTAGGCTAACGATCTGGAAGTATCCGACTTGGAGATTGAAAATTATTCCTGTCCTGATTTTGCACTAGATGTCAATGACGATTTATATACGTGTCTGAATTGGTTGCCACATTATTAAGGTCAACAAATACATTATTTGGTTTGCAACAAAATCTTTCCTTTGCTAACCACATGCCTATTAGTAGTTAGTGGCTTTAGTAGTTAGTATCTTTTATTCATCTGGCAGTATTGACACTCGCTGTATTTCAGTAGTTCAGGTAATGAAGATTTTTTGGAGGTAAGTGCTTAATGAAATATATAGGTTATTGTTAGGATTTCTGTTTGGTCAGGGCCATTCTTTTCAATTAATTATTTGAAGTCAGGTTATCATTTTTTAGCACTCAGATTGTGTTGGGCTAGAATATTGTGGGTCAGTGTTGACATGATAAAAAAAAGTAAAGAGAAAGTAGGCTCCGTACGTTCAGTTTTACTCAGCAGTTTCAGAAACAAATGGCGTAGAAGTTTCAGCTTCCCATTTCACCCCGCAATAGAAGCAGAAAACAATTTTAATAAAGAAGTTTCACTACTCGTCCTTCAACTACACACCCTTTTTGAAAGTTTAAATTTAAAGCGAGCCCAATGCTCTTTTGCATAAAGTAAGTCGCTATCATTTAATTTAAAAATTGACTAATACTCAAATGGACTATATTTATATTGAATAACTGGACTGTTATCTCCCTGAATAGCACTAGATTAGGTTCAAGTAAGACACTCGTATGGACATCAAACCATACTACAACACGACAGCCAGACTAAAAGTAGGACGCATTGCACAAGTAACGTTACAAACACAATTTAGTACCCACTTAACATTATACTGACAAGTGAAATCGCAAGAACATCATGTTGCAAAAAAAAAAAAAAATGCTTGGTACCTTCTACATGACACAGTGACTACTGATGACTGATTCTGGACACGTGGAAAAAGCATCGGTTTGGTATAAGGAAGGATTCGTCTAATCTACAAGCGCAGCACATTCATTCGACAACACACACAGAACATAAGTAACAATTCGTACACGCAATTGAATCACGCAGGACCAGAGAAACGTTAGCTCTACTGATCAAGCACGAGGTCGGTAGAAAGTCTCCTAAGGAATGAAATCAAATTAGCATTTCAATCGAATACAGTTGAAGGCCCTCCGTGTGGTGAAAAGTCGTGTGGTCTTTTTTATCTATGCGGCACAAAGAAACAGGAACTAACGAATTGAATCTGGAATTAAAAAAAAAAAAAAAACAGAAAAGCAACCCTAACACGAGGAATGGATAAACACACACAATGTCTTCACTATCTGACACTCACACTAACTGAAACAAGACATGAGTTGAACAAACCGCACTCCCATCCTTAAGCAGAGGCAGGTTAAAGAACCGCTGAAGTTAATTGAAATATCAATAAGCAACGTCGTACTACCTAACTGCATAGATACATAGGTGTGATTCACCTCGATTATACTCCTAAGAAACGCATTACTAGGTCAAACTCAATAAAATCCGTACATATTCCAAATACCAAACTCCAACTATAGTACAATAGATGTCTGGGTCAGGCAGCCTCAACTTCGGCGTTGCAGGGAACAGTGCTATACCATTCTACCAGACCGAAGTCTCCAGATAGGAGCCGATATGGGCAGAGACAATACATTCTGGCCACCTGTACCAGTTATACAACAGCTGCTGACCAGTCTCCCCTAACGCGTCTATAGACCAGCAGTAGCTACCTTGTTTCTACACAAAAGTTGGTTATACTACCACCGCCACTCAAATAATCCCTACCCAAGAACTGAAGTACGTGGAGGCACCACACACAGACGTTCACAGAGTCTCTCTAGCTGACGACACAAGCAATGACAAACGGAAACAAATAAATGTAGCGTGGAAATGTAGTACACTAAGTGGAAAAGGAAACACAGGACTTTATATGCACCTAGCATATCTACAGAGGTACGAAATGTAAAGCAGAAGCTGATAAACTCCCACTGTGGTTGTCTAACGAAACATTCTGCTGCTCTCCCCAGAATCGTAAATACAGATGTTACTGCCAACAAAGGTTTAAATAAGTACAGAAAGGCCGAAGGCAGGTCAATAGAGCCAACGGACCGGCTTACGTTGAGATGACTCACTAACAGATCTCTATCGGCCAGGAATGCCCTGTTTGCTGGTACTAGCCGGATTTTTATGTCCTCCTCGCTCCGTCCATCATGGGTTAATTTGCTATCTAGGAAGAAGAATTCATTAACATCGTGTACTTCGTGATCCCGAATTCTGATGTTAAGTTCCTGCTGTTGCATCTACACGGGATGGCTTTGCTGATTAGGGAGAAACTGCGGAAAATAATCTCAGAGTAAGAGCAAAATTGTCAATATGCGTTCCAATGGGGGGTACACCAACTTGAAGGCGGAGATCAAAGATCTTTAACAATGTTGGTTTTAATGATTGTAAGCGCACGTGCTACATTTGCAAAACTACCATAGGCTTCCTTGGACTATCATAAGTAATCTTAGGCTGCTGTGGTTCTCCTAGTAGGTTTGGTCAGTTAATGTCTTACCTGCAATTTCTGTACGTTGGGTGTGTTCCATACATATTGGGCGTTACCTCATAACAGTCGCTTTCTGTATCTATGCGAACAGTGTCTTACTAGAGTCCCCTAAAAACCGGAAACGGTGAACTGTCTGGAAACTGATTAAGGATATGTAAACGTCCGGGTACCCTATGGAAAATTTTTCTTCTTTATAGTTATCCTCACGCCTCTTGCTTAAAAATGAACAGCATATATAGCGAAACTGAAATTGTCAATATTTAATCCAGATTTTATTCGAAAACTTTTGATTTGCGACGTGAAATTGATGGATGTCATAGTAAAACTAAATAAAATAATACAGTTTTATAGCAAAGCGCTATAAAACGCAGTTTCCTCAACAAAACGATAATAATTATAAAAAACACATATAAAATATCTCAGACATCGCTTCGGTACTTCGTGGAACTTTTATGAAACATATTTTTCTTATTCATTAGCAACTTTCACATTTTTCAATAATAACACTAAACTCTTGCCATTGATCATGACGAAGATCGTTCGATTCAGTAGAAAATAAGAACAATAATTATAAAGTTTCTTTTATGTTTGTACATGTAAACTGTACTTGCATCAGAAGTAATTGCTTTGGTTGCATATGAACTGTGAAGTTACGCAATCAACTAATTTTTGTTATTTATAAAATGAAATTTGCGTTCCGTAAGGATATAAAATACACTGAGCATTAACACTGGACGATGTGCGATTCTAATTATGTGCAAAACAAATCAAAAAGAAAGAGAAGTCGTCGCTTCCCAGTTTCTCTCTTACACATTGATTTATGTGCCTTTTTTCCTACTCTACCAATACTACCGAAAATCCTACCATTTACCGCGTCAGGTATGTGGTGTACCAAAAGTACCGAACTATAGGTCCGGTAGAGCGTAACTCGACACACATGAGAACACAGCAGGGCTTCTGTCCGTGCTAGTGGTCTAGCTCCGCACTCAGAACAGTAGTGGTGCCGTCCACGACGGAGCAGCGCTCACACGTTGGTGCTAGCCAGAACCCGCTTCACTGCTGTTTGAATTTTGGCGTGGAAGTGTGTCGCGCAATGCAGCGCAGAGAGAGGCTGGTGCGGTGAACCAATCAGGAACAGGTCGACATAATCTTTGCAAGCAGAGAGAGAAATGGCTGTGGGCTGGCGACAGCAGAACTGTGCCATGTGAGACAGGTTCGTTTACGGGAATGGGTAACCATGAGAAAATGGGTGCATCCCGCATGTAAATAGGTCTTGGTGAAACAGGTGTCGAACACAGCAGAACATGACCAAAGTATCAGCACCAGGCGGGTGGCACGCCACCATGGGGCAAGCCAGACGACCGGATGGAACATTCCCCAGGACAATGAGATTTCTGTCGTCAATCCCATTTACGGACGAAGCTACCTTTACGAAATTCAGTACTGTCAACTTTTCCAGCACCCACCTTGGTGTTAAGGAAAATCCCCTTGGTAGTGAATAATAACCACGGGTTCCCCCTCAGTGTGTGAGCTGGGGTTATCATCGACCTCCTCGTGGGACCACTCATCCTTCCACAGCGCCACCCAGACGAGGTATTACGTGCACTTACCTCGGCTGAATGTGTCTCCACTGCTGGAAGACGTCCCTTTGGTATATGGTGTTGCTCCAGTCCACTTCTGCTTTTCAGTGCGAACGCATGACGACAGTATCTACCATGGCCGCTGGATCGGCGGATTTGGTGCAGTCACTCCCCATCGGTGGACTTCCGCTTGTGAAGGAACTTGAAATAATTCGTGTATTCAGAGTCAGTCTCTGTGCAGACACTGGAATGAAGCATTAATGCTGTCGTTCGAAGTCGCTCGGTTGGAGAATGGCACGTCTGAACGTGTATTTCAATGGCTGCTGCGTCCTGTTCGTGCATATGTGGGGTTCTGTGGAGGCCACTTCGAACACGTACTCTGATGGTTGTCTCATCGCAACGCAACACTGCACTATGCTGTACATATATAACGAATTAATATTATAAATAACCTGCAGCAATGACTACATGCATTTCCGACATGTCCATAATGTCTCCACGATCGTTTCCTGCAGTTTAGCTCTATTGAACATCATCATCCTGCATAAGTGGAGTAGAGACGAATGGCGAATCATTCTAGCGACGACCTCGGCCACAAAAAGGGATATCCACTGAGGTTGACAAAGAGCTGAATCTTAATGTTCAGCGCCTGGAAACTGACATGTCAGAAACAGCGAACCTTGTTGGCTACACGCGTGCAAGTATCGTGGACACCTATGTGAAGTTCTTAAAGGGAGGTGAAACCACGAGTAGGCAACAAGGCGTTTGAGTTGGGTTGGGGTCGATTTGGGGGAGGAGATAAAACTGCCAGGTCATCGGTTTCATTGGATTAGGGAAGGATGGGGAAGGAAGTCAGCCGTGCCCTTTCAAAGGAACCATCCCGGCATTTGCCTCAAGTGATTTAGGGAAATCACGGAAAATCTAAATCAGGATGCCGGACGCGGGACTGAACCGTCGTCTTCCCGAATGCGAGTCCAGTGTGCTAATCACTACGACACCTCGCTCGGTAATGCGTTTGACATTTGAACCCTATCACGCAGTGAGGCTATACATCTGCTATCGGCGAATGAGATTCAGACCAATACAGTGACACAATATTTTGTTCTTGGAATGCACAGCGGCGAGCGAGACAACTCAGTGCGTCTGTCGCTATGTACACCGGCCTACCTATTAAGCCGTGGACGAGGAGCTGATGACGTCAAAGCGTGGATCTCCACTTTCCACTACACTGTAGAGCACGAAATAAAGAATCTGAAATGTCACATATTCGCTTCTATGTAGTATGAGTATAACTTGTTTCGAAGTATCAGAAAATTGTGGATCTCTCGAAAACACGTAGTTTTAGCTAAGATTAGCTATAAGAAAATGACATCAAACTACATATTATTGTTTCTAGTGTTAAAACTTGTGTGTTACTGAAATATACCGTTTCAGTGCTACGGCACAATGATGATCTATCAAAAGCGCGTCTTTTTGGTACTATTTCCATATTAAATTTCAAATAATAACATAGACTTATGTAGGTGCATTCGAAAACTGGCGTTAGACCGGATCCTTAACTATGTTCACTTGAAAACCGAAATCAGGAATGTGATGAAAATTCAACTGAGTTAATGAATAACTACGACTAACAAGCATCTCTGATCATTATACCTCATGTGGTGTTCCTCTACCAGCAATTCGCTGTTCAAGCAATCGACGAGCCGAAAATCTAAATCTTCGCGTTTTTCGCTTCGCGTCTTCGACAATCGCTAGCGGGGTTAATGCAGCTATTTTACTCCTATTCATTTTCGTAAAGACACTGTGTGGTGTGGGAGCCAAATAAAGCCGACAAAGGCCGAAGGAGAGGCCTGAGAGTGCGAATAACGTTAACCAACCTGTCCCGCTTTCCGACGGTTCTGTCTTCCGTGAGGTCGGATATCCCGTCCGTGTCCACGTTGGCGTTAATTGCCTCGTCTCGTGTGAGGGTGGCTTTAGGTCAGCCTAGTCAACGCTATCAGTCGGCTCGTAGACTGGCTTCTGGAAGGCAACACGATGGGAGCCAATATATGTCGTCGATCTTCGTCTTGGCAGGTTGCTTCACTATTTCACCGTCAGTCGTATCTTACTGAGTCAAAGAAACTGTTTAGCGGGTACGCGAACTTCTTAGACCCGTATAGTTTTGCTCTGTTCATTATGATGCTACGTTATCGATGACTGTCTGGCTTGTCCGAGCCGTAGGTACCTCTCGTGTTCGGTTAGATGATGATGGTGTTTGGTTTGTGGGACGGTCAACGGCACGGTTATCAGCGCCCGTACAAATTCCCAACCTCTGCTCAGTCCAGTCTCTCCACTTTCATAAATGATGATGAAATGATGAGGGCAACAGCCATTAATCTCGAGGCAGGTGAAAATCCCTAACCCCGCCGGGAATCGAACCCGGGATCCCGTGCTCGGGAAGCGAGAACGTGGCCGAGACCACGAGCTGTGGCCGTGTTCTGTTAGGCTTATGATAATACATCGCCCGTCTGACCTGCCTACACTGCTCGAAACTCGCAACTGAGTTCGTAGACTCCAAGTGTGCACAGCTTGTCGACAGAATTCCTCGTGGAGGCTACTTCGGTAGAATGGACTGATACACCCTAGGTGAACTTCATTCACCCCTTCATCGATGCCCTGCATTTACAAAAAGACTGTGATGTGTTTTTTTTTTCCATTTCCTCCTCCCTTCTGATATTTTGTATTTCCAATTTGATGCTGTAACCATTGATTCCGAAATTAAGTCGTAATTTCTGCTATTTTGTCTCCCATTGCTCTGCTACGCTATTACAGTGTACTTTTTTCGTTAACGTGAGCTCAAAGGAAATTTTCGGCGAAGGTGGGGTTGGTGTGCAGATAACTGTTGATAGAGTTAGTATTTGCGCTCTGCAGTCGAATGAGCCACCAGGTGAGGAAGGGCTGCCCATCATTTTGCCTTGAAAGACCGACAGAAACTGGATGGAATAAGGCGTTATACGACTTGAAACGAGGCTCTTATTTACTAGTAAACATGCGACTCAGATAAATGTCATTCGGAACAGTGGCAGAACGTTTATCTGTACAAAAACGTGACGACGCGGTCGCATATCCACAAAAGAGTTAATGAAGATGACAGTAGCCAGCAAGAAATCTTAGCGCACTGTACATTCTCCAATTGCAAATAGATGATTACGGTTGTCACTGATATTCCTCACAACCAAGTTTTAAATTCGAATATTTTTATTATAACTACAATAGTAACACAATACATTATTTCCCTTTTCCTCACTTTCTTCCATTTAATGTTACTGTATTTTTATTAACTGAACTCTATCAGTGATATAAACAACTGTTTCAACGCCCTGTTAGTGCTTGCTGCAAAATACGCGTTGAAAAGCTGAAAGAAGTTGTACCGAGTAATTTGCTATACATAAATTTTAAATTTGGAATTGTGACGATGGGGGGTATGTACCGAATCCGCTGTATAACATGATATACGGTAAATAAAAGCTTTTCCTTCAAATTAGGAGGTTTCCGTTGAGCTACAATGTCCACAAACGTCGAGAAATGAATACCGCCGGCCTTTTCAGTTGCCTTATTTTATTAACTGATCGACCTTAATGGCTATCAGCCTCGCAAGAATGAAGTGTTTTCTAAATTATTAATAAACGTATTTCCGCATGTACGTGTTTTGTTCAATTTTTGCTCTTTATCATTTCCAGTTAGATAAAAATGCGATTTTACGGAAAAACTGTGAGGGTGAAATATTTCCTAGTGACATATGAAATGGAACGTAACTACGGAACGGTTAGAGTATTTCAAATCCAAACTGGTCCATATGTCTTACTGTCTAAATAGTTACTACCGAAGAGAGCTGCCCGTACCTCCTTTATGGACTTGAATGGATAATAAGAGCATGCCTCTAATCATTCTAGTTACCTCCAAATACGTGTAGAACTCTGTAGCTGTTTCTGCAACAAATAGAACGCGCGAGAAATATTTAATTCTGGCTTTAACAAAAATGTTGTGAGGTTTTATGGTAGCATTACGATTCACTTTGCCTGGTCTCACTTTCGGTTGCTAAGTGCCAAATGAAATTTGATCTGTAAGTAAAACTGCTGCTGTAGGTACCTTAATGCTAAATGTTGGTGACAAAATTCACCTGCGAGAATGCATTTTTTATACTGCGCATCATCGCAGGGAAAAAATCATCTCTGACTCAACGTCTGTCCAGCGCAACATCTTTGTTGAGGCTGCGCGCACATGTCTACGCACGTCAAACCTCATGAGCACGATTTCAGACATCTTAAACAAGAAAAATTCCTACGTAAATATTAGGACTTGAGATCGTTAATTGTTTCCGATGGACACCGTTGTATTATTTACAAATTGGTGGTTCTGTCCAATAGCTTACTCAAGCTCCTGAAGGGCAAAATAAAAAAGAAATGTGGAAGTGTGACGAGGGGGGAGGGGGGGGGGTATGTACCGAACTCGTGTAAGATTTTACTTAATAACACGCATACTGTAGTTATACGTAGGTTTCGATTTTACATTATCAACTGATTTGAGCGGTTTTCTGTCTTATGTAAGACTTGAATATACTAGTAAAAGAAACTGGTCAACACTGCTAATCTGTTACATGTAGGAAAAGGAATTAGTGGCGCTATTTTGCCGAAACGAGGTGCCATGTCGTAGAATGTTTTGACTGAAGCGTTCTGGAGCGTTCATTTCACATCCTACCATACCACAGAATTCAAGCAGTGTTTTCTTTAGGATATCCTATGCTGAGGAGGGCATCGGCGTCCTGAACGAAAGCCGATATGATTTGAATTATTTGAATTCACTACCTTAAAATTGTATTACTGTATTAGCCATATGTTTCAAATTGACACGTCCTTTCCAGAGGTGATTTTAATTGTGAAGTAAGCAAAATTTCTATAGAATTATAGAGTACATTCTTTTCGATCGAGCTTCAGAACAGCACAGTATAATAATTAATGGATCAACGGTTTTAGCGTTTCGTTCCGCATTTTCGCCATATCTTTCAATCATTTTTAAAAAATCAAGTTTTCGAATGACTATTACTAAATTTTTATCGTATATTTGCATTTCTAAGAAAAAAATGAAGAAAAGGAGCAATCGGGAGACGTTCTTTTGCTAAGCGTGGTAGCCCATCGCGAAAAGCATGCCCAAGCGGAGCACAACCTATTTTAGCCGACTAATCAGTCTGATTGCTTATGCAAGAGCTGTCCGTGTCCCGCTTTGAAGTAAATTAAATAACCGCGTTGCACCATGAATATTTATTGAGAGCGGATGTTTTCTTTTTCTTTTTTCCTTAAAAAAACGATGTTGCATGTGTGCGTTTAAAGGTAGAGAGACTGCTGCACACAAACGAGGTAACTTTACAGATGAGATAGTATGGTCCTACAGCAGTCGTTCACTTCATGCACCTGTAAAATTCCCAATTGTTTAACGAAATTTATTCATTCGTTTTTTAAGCTAAACAACACATTCCAAGCACAGATAGCGATTAAGCTTAGAGAGATGGCTAAGCACTTTAGAAGCACGCCTAAATAACTATAGTTAGCACATATCGGAGTGTTGCATTGGCATGGCAGCGTGAAGGTTAGCAACACCTTCGTTAATTTATTTATCCGGAAGCTAACGTAGCTTAAATTTCTAGGCGAGGAACGCAATGGAGATAGAACACATCCTCGACTTCTGTGTTTCGCTGAATGAAAATGGTGATTTAAACAATTTGTCAAGAACGCCCTTAAATGTGCAGTGTAACGTAATAATTTATCACAGTTTCTGCTGTACTCGACAAACGACGTTGTTTCCCGCTCGCAACATGGATAACACAGGCTCGAAAATGACATTTAATGAAAATGTTACGATTATTTTCTTTTTAAAAAAGGATAAGCTTCTAAAGGAAGTAATGCCAATTATGTAAATAGGGTACTTGTATAATACGTGAACTGATCGACCAGTTTATAATATTTGTCACCAGTATCATGAAACAATTTTGAAGGAAGAGATCATAAAACGATCAAATTTTACTAAAGAAAATCTACACCATATACCTAAGTGAAATAAGGGTCATGAAAGAATTATCCTTCTCGTAGTGAAGAGCGTACGTAGTAGTTCTGCTATTGCCCACGTAAGTCTCAAATACAGGGTGGTTCATTGATCGTGACCGGGCCGAACATCTCAGAAATAAACGTCAAACTAAAAAACTACAAAGAACGAAACTTGTCTAGCTTGAAGGGGGAAACCAGATGGCGCTATGGTTGGCCCGCTAGATGGCGCTGCCATAGGTCAAACGGATATCAACTGCGTTTTTTAAAAAAATAGGAACCCCATTTTTTTATTACATATTCGTGTAGTACGCAAAGAAATATGAATGTTTTAGTTGAACCACTTTTTTCGCTTTGTGGCAGATGGTGCTGTAATAGTCACAAACGTATAAGTACGTGGTATCACGTAACATGCCGCCAGTGCGGACGGTATTTGCTTCGTGATACATTACCCTGAATAGTTTAGTATAGTTTAAGGAATTTATTTATGTTCCATAGATCACAATTGGGTTCCCTTATTATGATGTGAAACGAGGAATATGCACCACGCAAAAGAAAAACAAAAGAAAAAGAAAAAAGAGTGGCAACTTGCTAACAATTTCAATTATCATTCTTTAATGACAAACAGTAATTTAAGGTTAACTGTGTTCAGTCTCTATCTCTCTCTCTCTCTCTCTCTTTCTCTCACTCACTTTCTCTTGTATACACACACACATACACACACACACAGATTCTTACACGCGAGCTAGCTGTCACACATATACATTCCTGTACAATCACAGATGGAAGCATGTACACAAACACGACCACTTTTCATTTATACTCATAATACACTCCTGGAAATTGAAATAAGAACACCGTGAATTCATTGTCCCAGGAAGGGGAAACTTTATTGACACATTCCTGGGGTCAGATACATCACATGATCACACTGACAGAACCACAGGCACATAGACACAGGCAACAGAGCATGCACAATGTCGGCACTAGTACAGTGTATATCCACCTTTCGCAGCAATGCAGGCTGCTATTCTCCCATGGAGACGATCGTAGAGATGCTGGATGTAGTCCTGTGGAACGGCTTGCCATGCCATTTCCACCTGGCGCCTCAGTTGGACCAGCGTTCGTGCTGGACGTGCAGACCGCGTGAGACGACGCTTCATCCAGTCCCAAACATGCTCAATGGGGGACAGATCCGGAGATCTTGCTGGCCAGGGTAGTTGACTTACACCTTCTAGAGCACGTTGGGTGGCACGGGATACATGCGGACGTGTATTGTCCTGTTGGAACAACAAGTTCCCTTGCCGGTCTAAGAATGGTAGGACGATGGGTTCGATGACGGTTTGGATGTACCGTGCACTATTCAGTGTCCCCTCGACGATCACCAGTGGTGTACGGCCAGTGTAGGAGATCGCTCCCCACACCATGATGCCGGGTGTTGGCCCTGTGTGCCTCGGTCGTATGCAGTCCTGATTGTGGCGCTCACCTGCACGGCGCCAAACACGCATACGACCATCATTGGCACCAAGGCAGAAGCGACTCTCATCGCTGAAGACGACACGTCTCCATTCGTCCCTCCATTCACGCCTGTCGCGACACCACTGGAGGCGGGCTGCACGATGTTGGGGCGTGAGCGGAAGACGGCCTAACGGTGTGCGGGACCGTAGCCCAGCTTCATGGAGACGGTTGCGAATGGTCCTCGCCGATACCCCAGGAGCAACAGTGTCCCTAATTTGCTGGGAAGTGGCGGTGCGGTCCCCTACGGCACTGCGTAGGATCCTACGGTCTTGGCGTGCATCCGTGCGTCGCTGCGGTCCGGTCCCAGGTCGACGGGCACGTGCACCTTCCGCCGACCACTGGCGACAACATCGATGTACTGTGGAGACCTCACGCCCCACGTGTTGAGCAATTCGGCGGTACGTCCACCCGGCCTCACGCATGCCCACTATACGCCCTCGCTCAAAGTCCGTCAACTGCACATACGGTTCACGTCCACGCTGTCGCGGCATGCTACCAGTGTTAAAGACTGCGATGGAGCTCCGTATGCCACGGCAAACTGGCTGACACTGACGGCGGCGGTGCACAAATGCTGCGCAGCTAGCGCCATTCGACGGCCAACACCGCGGTTCCTGGTGTGTCCGCTGTGCCGTGCGTGTGATCATTGCTTGTACAGCCCTCTCGCAGTGTCCGGAGCAAGTATGGTGGGTCTGACACACCGGTGTCAATGTGTTCTTTTTTCCATTTCCAGGAGTGTATTAACAGTAACAATAACATTAATTGTTACATTTATTATTATTAATAAAACATTCTCGGATTTCAAGGCGCCCCAAGTGGTTAACAACCACGAGCTGTCGGCAGAAATCTCCTCTGCCGTTGTCAACTGGTTGACTGTCGTCCGAGTGTCGCTGCCGTGCTTGCGGTATACGGCCACAGCGCCGTCTGTGACGCCGCCGATGCCTAGTCCCGCACCACACACCATGTGGCAATCTTTTGATTGCGCGACCGACGCGCCCACATCAACTCCCCGATCACGGGATTCCAGATCGTACTCAGCTGCAATACACTGCATTTATTGAGGGTGTTGTCCAATATTTTGATCTCTGTTGCTTCATGTCTTACTCTATCCCAGAAGACGTTGGTCCGCTTAATAATAGAAACACCCTCGAACGCAGTTCGGTGTCCGTTTTCCAGTGCCTGCTCCGCTTCAGCTGATTCTTCGGGATAGCGTTGGCACAAACACCTTTCATGTGATATGCGACGCACTTCAATATTACGGACAGTCTGGATGACATAAAAACCGCCCGCACCCTCACGGTATTTTGTATGTTCCCGGTGTTCTGAGGCCTACATCGTCTTTCACAGGCTTCTTTGGTAGCCGGATGTTCACTAGGGGCCTGAAGACTGAACCGAATTTTTTGTTTCAGGAGCCGGCTAATCTTCGTCATGAGCCATAAAAGTTAAACACGCAACCTTTTTCCTTTCTTTTTCGGAAGTCTTCTGCTTTCGCCGTTCAGCAGAAACTACTTGCGAAATTTGTTTGTTGTTGTAACCGTTTTCATTGAAAATTTTACGTAAGTGGCTCACTTCCCTCGGCAAGTTTCCGGCGTCTTAGACGGTTTCAGCTCGCTGTACCTAGGTCCTCAGAACAGACTGTTTCTGTTGTGTCTAGACAAGACAGCCTAGACACAATGAGAGGAAGCCGAAAGGCACGCGCTTAAACTCACGCAGGCTGGCGTGAGGTCTGAAACAGGATACGTAATGAATGCTATAAAGAAAAGTACGTAGCTTCTGGAATACTTAACTTTAATTCAAATTTGTAGAACATCGCTCTTGATGATACATTAATAGAATCTCAATATCAATTGAATACGGCGCCTTGCTAGGTCGTAGCAAATGTAGCTGAAGGCTATGCTAACTATCGTCTCGGCAAATGAGAGCGTAATTCTCAGTGAACCATGGCTAGCAACGTCGGCTGTACAACTGGGGCGAGTGCTAGTACGTCTCACTAGACCTGCCGTGTGGTGGCGCTCGGTCTGCAATTACTGACAGTGGCGACACGCGGGTCCGTCGTATACTAGCGGACCGCGGCCGATTTAAAAGCTACCACGTAGCAAGTGTGGTGTCTGGCGGTGACACCACAGTTTCTGTGCTGGGTAATGGTAGCTGGTGGCGTGGGCTTCCGGTAAACGCTATGACCGAGACTCGGCGGACAAGGACGGCCAGGAATGGCAAGCAACCATCCTTTTCTACTTCCATCATGAACTTTATGTGGTCGTCGATGTTGTTGATGTGTTCCAGGAACTCTTTGAGCTTTACATGTCCATGGAAATGGAAATGAGCGTTTGGCGTCATTGGCCGGGAGGCCCCTCGCGGGGCAGGTCCGGCCGCCTTGGCGCAGGTCTTATTTCATTCGGCGCCACATTGGGCGACCTGCACGCCGGATGGGGATGAAATGATGATGAACACAACACAACACCCAGTCCCTGAGCGGAGAAAATCCCCGACCCAGACGGGAATCGAACCCGGGCCCGGAGGACGGCAATCCGTCACGCTGACCACTCAGCTACTGGGGCGGACTACATGTCCATGAGGCCACGTGATGAAGGCATCGTCGACGTAGCGATAAAAACAAGTAGGCTTTGCAGGAGCTGTGTCCAAGGCGACATTCTCAAAATGGTCCATGAAGAGGTTCACTACAACTGGGGCTAATGGACTCCTTATCGCGACGCCGTCCGTCTCGCTGAAATTTTTTCCACCATGTAAAAAATACGATGACGTCAGTGTATGTTTAAATAAATCCACGGTGGTGAAAAAAGAATGTGGTAAGGTCTCGTGGGACCAGACCGCTGAGGTCATCGGTCCCTAAGCCTACACACTACTTAATCCAACGTAAACTATGTTACGCTATGGACAACATACACATCCATTCCCGAGGGAAGATTCGAACCTCCGACGAGGGGAGCCGCACAGACCGTACAAGGCGCCTCAGACCGCGCGGTTACCCCGCGCGGCTCCACATTGGTGTCGTCAAAGAGCCGGTACAGAAAGTCTATAGAGCCTGTGATGGACACACGTGAATGGGAAAACTGCATAAAAACTGACCATAATATCCCATCACCAAGACGTAGACGTTTATTTCGATCGATGAAGTCTGCCGTATTCTTTATATGGTGCGCACGGTGTACAGCGTGAATCGACAGGAGGCTGGCCAAATGCTTTGCAAGTCTCTAGGTCGACGATCCGATGGTGCTCACTATAGTCCTTAAAGGTGTATCCTTCTTATGCACTCTTACTTATAGCGACGACCGTTTGAGAAGCTCCGAAGTTCCCCACTATTCAGGATGTGGGGTCCCGAGGTAGTTTTTAATATTTACCTTCCTGCAGCATCCGTCGGACATTCGCGTCATAGTTGACTCGTTCCATTAAGGTGCGGCATTGCCCTTTGTCATCTGGCAATACGACAGCGAGAAGATCGTTGCGGAGAGCTCGGAGACCATTGCGTTCGGCTCTAGCCATGTTTGGTGCTGACGGATTGGATTTTAAAAGAACGCGGTTCATTTTTCTACGAATTTCTTCCGCAGTTTCCGTGGGAAACTTACGAACTGCATGTTCAACTACACTTGTTATGTCAAAGAAAGGGAAGCTTCGTAATGAAGGACTTTCTTAAGTGCTGAGATGGCACCGTCGTCGAAGTTTCTTGCTGTCACGTTGATCACGGTGCGTTCCGCAGTTTTTCGTTCTGCCCCGTGTTGTTGTAATGACAGCAGACAGGATTTCCCTTTCTGTTTCTTCGTGGCTCTCTGTCTTGATGATGTTAGTGGGGCGACCGTAGCTGCGTCGATTCAGTCTTAGTCTAAAGCTGAAAGTGACCGCGTCAGTAGCAGGTGAACGGCCAAAAGGTCACGGCCGTTTGTGCCCAGCTGCTTTTTGTTGAAGTGTATCTCCGTCAACAGGGCGAAATATTCTTCTGGTTTCTCCGTTGTGATAGTTAATGACGGCAGATCTTGGTATCGTATTTTCACCACGGCAGTGTGCTGTTGTAATACCATGCAATTCAATGGCCTGGTGCGATTTCCGATTGGATGCCATATCGGCGTATGTGCCTTCATGGAGTAGAGGTAAGAGATGTTTTAGTAGCCGGCCATTTGCAGCAGGAGTTCATCGCATATCACGCGTCTGTGATGAATTAATTTTTTGTCTACTAACTAGGTCATGAAACTTCAGATCACGTGTATACGTTATTCATTTTAACAAAACCATTTAACAAGCGTAATTTGTTTGTTTTGAAGGGATTCGCCTTGAGCGAAACACATTTTCCTTTCTCTTCTTTATCCAGACAATTTTCGTTGAAGTTTCAAAATCATCTGTTTGTTACCATTTTCTTTTTGTTAAAGATGAAAAATGGTCTTATAAAATTTGAGTTTTTGAGAAAGTATTTACAAATTTGGAAAATCCTATGGGCTGTCTGGCTTTTTTGTGTTTTGCGTTATACTTACTTTCCTTTCACAGACTGGCATCTCTAATCACACAAAAATTAACGTAGAAAACTTACTTACTTAGAAATTTTGTTTTGTGTGTGTGTGTGTGTGTGTGTGTGTGAGAGAGAGAGAGAGAGAGTGTGTGTGTGTGTGTGTGTGTGTGTGTGTGTGGATGTGTGTGTCGTGTGTGTGTTTTTGCTCCCTTTCTCTAGTTTCCCCACCATCTACACTGTGAAAAATTGCACTACGTAACTTTCACTGACACAGTTTAGAAACTACAAAAAAAAAAAAAAAAAATATTATCTCCCATTGGGTAAACGGATCTACTCGCAGCAAAATAGCCTTGCCATGGGGTGACCAGTCGGTGGACTCCTAGTCGCTACCTTCCTCACAGTGAGAACAAAATATTTGTAACAATAGTAAGACCCAAACAATATAGGTTAGTACATTGGATAGCTATATAGGTGACATCTTATGCTTTCCAGAAGGAACACACAGTCGCATCCAGCAAATCCATATCCATAATGACGTAAACACAGTTCGCCCAAAGATAAAATTCACCATTGAAACAGAAAATGATCAAATGTTTAATTTCCTAGACCTCACAAGACACAAACAACAAACAACAATTCTTCATGTTAAGGAAAGTCGCCATCACCAGCAGAGCCTACACAAATACCCTAAGCATCTGATTGCATACAAAACTAACCAGTTTCCAGTATGTGCTGTACAGACTGGACAAAACTCTTCTGAATGAAAACTATTACAAACACCAATTACAGATAATCGAACAAATAGCTACAGATAATGACACAAATATTCTAAAGGAACTGAATAACAAAATTAAAACAAAAACAAGACGGTACCTAGGACACAAAAATTAACAGCTCGTCACCAACATACAAGTACACAGTTAACATTAATACTCAGAACACAAAAACACAGATCACACACACAAGCACACATGGAAAGAAATACCCATAACACCAATATAGTGGTACAGTCTCACAACAACAAAGCAGCTTACGGAATAGGAAACATACTCAAACAAGAAGAGCCAGACAACTGCCTAAAGAACAGATAAATCAACACAGAGGAAACTAAGAGCCACTAATACAAACACAGACAAATACAACACATCTGGTATTTACCAGCTGACATACCAGAACGGCAGATCAGTTCATATAGGACTAAGAAGCAGAAACTTTATTACATGTTACACACAACACAGAGGAGCATTAAAAAATAACAAGTGTCGTTACATTCGCTGAACATGTTATGGACATGCAACACAGCCCACCGGACATCAACACAGACCTGAAAATTCTCAAATGCGGTAACAGCCCCCCCCCCCCCCCCCATACACACACCAAATGGCATATCCACTTCACAAAGATTGAAAACTCCGCCCAGAGCACGTTCAGCTATTCCTCTGTGAAGTATCTTGTTTCCGTAGTTCATAAACAGTAACTGGCAGTGAAAGTTACATAGCGCAGTTTTCACAATGAAGACAACAGGGAAACCAGGAAAGTAAGTGAAACACACTGCAAACACATGCAAGAACACACAGACACACACATTCATACACACACACACACAAAATACCCACACACACACACACACACACACACACACACACACACACACACACAATGATCTTCCACATAGAATTAATTAACATTAAGCCTAACCAAAACATTCCTAGTCGTAAACTTTCGAAGTAAATAACTTTTCTGTGTTAATTTCTGTGTGGCTGCAGATGACAAACCGTGAAAGGAAAGCAAGTATAACGCAAAACTCCAAAAATCAGGATTCCCATAGCATGTGGTAGCAATGTATATATCTACGTATAAAATGGCCTGTTTTCCAGATTCCCATGTTTTTCCGTAAAAACACTAATTTGTATGTGTACAAGTAGTGAAAAATATCTTACGTCTCTAATAGAAGGAAGATAAAAGCCCACTGATTATGCCGACATTTCAGCGAAACCTGTGTAGGTATATAAGAAAAAGAAAAGTAGTGTGATTTGCTCAAGGCAGATCCCCTCAAAAAAACAAGTTTATTTACAAGTAAAAACGGATAGAAGATCTTCACCGTCGAGATGAAACGTAATTTACATTTATAGCTTTTATAACTACCACCAGAGGTCGAAAATGGTTGGATTTTTATTTTATTTTAATTTCCTGTACTACTGTACAAAATCTAGTGGCACACGTTTTAAATCGGCGATAGTGCATGGTCTTCCTGTGCAGCAACTGCATATGAGAATTTTGTAATCGCATCATTTTAAAATATGGTTTGCGTTTTACACTTTACACGAAATACAGATTTTTACTTTTAGATATAACGAACGTTTCAAACGGCTATAGCCAATCATCTGCCAAGATAAATGTGGTTGCGTCAGAAAATAAAAAAAAGAAATATATTTTAACTAAAATTTAAAGTTATTACTCCATGTTGGAAGGAAAGTGTTTATCTAAACGAAACGTGAGAGCCATCATGTTAAACATGTAGAATGGCCTACTTCTTCTGCTTCGGCTATAGTGTAGTATATTGATTCTGTCACATTCAAAATCTCGTTGTAGTGTACATTTCAGCCGCCATGATGCCTAGTTTAGGTGAGCACACCATGTTGCTAAGTTTCGAAACTGGGTACTAGCCAATGCGCATGCGCGGCCCGCAGTGGCGAAAGTCTTTGACGAAAGCATTCAGTTTCGGAAATTTCTAGCTTTCACGAACGGCCCTGATTAACACGAAAGTAGAGGATTATCCTATGGCTTGTATGCACCACGAAATTGTCTTTCTATATTCAAATAATATGTGGTTAACTAATTACCGAGATGATATCCTGAGGAATTCGTTTACTGGACATTTATTTGACCAAGATCTACACACATGAAGGAAACTAAACATGTTTTTGTTTAAAAATAACAACAAACACATGAGCATCCAACTGTCTCAGCTACAAGTGAAGCACGTATTGTGAGTCTGCAAGGTACTGGGAAATCAGTGCAAAAAAGTCGTTGCTTCCTGAGACTTACTGGCTCGTCTTCGTATGGTGTAGCAAAAATAACTGCATTACTCTTGGTATTAACGAGAGATCACACTTACCAGAATTTATACGTGTACCAAGCAAACTAACGAATAAGTCAGAGCTAATTTCTGATTCACTGCAAGGAATGTTGAGTCCCTTATCACGAAATAATTGTAATGAAAAATTGAAAATCATGACCACCGCTGTGAAACGATTCAAAATTGCTCGCAAATTTCCTTAATTCCACACTACGCCTATCTCAAGTTAAATAGTAAATCTGCAGCATGAATGCTCAACATTCTGGCTGCCGTCCCGGATCTTTAATGAAGAACATCACTCTTACATCGGTCTCGGAAACAGGAAGCTCTTCTCTATATCGCCTTCCAGAACAGAATTCTCTCCGTACTCATCACCGAAAAAGAATGATCTCTCTGTTCTTTCGTTTTTCTAACTCTGGCGCCTCAACAAAAATAATTATGCCAAAATCTGGCTACAGAAAACCAGCGCTGGTGCTTATTTCTTTGACGTATCGTAAGGAGATTTTCCCACACAATTCTCCTCGTCTCATCCTACAAGTCCAAGAAAGATAATGCCACATATTAGCAGCCAGTGAGAAATCTAGTCTTAGCGTTAGCCTGTGAGACATGAACAAAGTCTTGTATCTTCTCCTACCATTTTTAATACTCAGGTCAACCAACGGTTTCGGAAAACATCCTTGGTGTCAGTACGTCTGCTGGCGGCATAAATTCCTGCTTTTCTGGCAAATTGTCAACTTTCTGCTGGCGGCAGGATGTCGCCTCGTAGCCTCCCCCTTTCTAATCGGCCCAGTGGATTGCGGTATAGCTGACCGTGACCGCATATGCCTAATCAAATTTTACAGTGAGTAGGACTATCGCTACCAAAGGAAAATGACACCAGTTAGGTGGAGGAATGTGTACAACAGATTCTTCTGAAGGAAGAATCTATTCCTAAACTTAAGCTGAATACTGATGACAATTATGAAATGGGTGGAATACGTATAATGCAATCGCACAGGAGGACGGGAGGGAGGGGGGGAGGTACCACGTAATATCTACTACCAAAAATCACCGATAAGACAAGGAAAACACTGATTAGCTAAAAAGATAAAAATAAGGGATAATTAAACGTTCGCCAGCCCACTAGGGCACTGAATTTCCAGAATCTTGAGAAAGATAATGGCAAGGAAGTTTTAAGTAAAAATCACTAGTGAGGGAATGGAAAGTTGTCACATTTTCCCACAACAAAACAGTTCACGAGAAAATAAATCAATCAGAAAGCACTGAGTTTGCAGTTACTTATTCTGAAATACTAAATTTTGAAAGTAACGTTAAATTAAATTACTGGCTTAACATAAGCACTGCCATGTAAAATAAATAAAAAAAGCTTTTATCAACCTCAGTACTGTAAAATTTAGAAAGTGGAAACAATTTACTTTTGATTATTGTCAGACTGAATTCAATTAACTTTAAGCAAATGAGCAATTGATTTCACTTTTGAAATAAAAACAATAAAATAAATACCAAGCCAGCAGGAGTCACTTGCCAAGCTAAATGCAGAATAATTGAAATTGCGCACTCTCAATTTATGCTGTATTTTTAGTTATTAGTTTTGACAGTGAAATTTTACTTTACTTTAAGTTTTTTTTTTTGTCATCAGTCTACTGACTGGTTTGATGCGGCCCACCACGAATTCCTTTCCTGTGCTAACCTCTTCATCTCAGAGTAGCACTTGCAACCTACCTTCTCAATTATTTGCTTGACGTATTCCAATCTCTGTCTTCCTCTACAGTTTCTGCCCTCTACAGCTCCCTCTAGTACCATGGAAGTCATTCCCTCATGTCTTTGCAGATGTCCTATCATCATGTCCCTTCTCCTTATCAGTGTTTTCCACATATTCCTTTCCTTTCCGATTCTGCGTAGAACCTCCTCATTCCTTACCTTATCAGTCCACCTAATTTTCAACATTCGTCTATAGCACCACATCTCAAATGCTTCGATTCTTTTCTGTTCCGATTTTCCCACAGTCCATGTTTCACTACCATACAATGCTGTACTCCAGACGTACATCCTCAGAAATTTCTTCCTCAAATTAAGGCCGGTATTTGATATTAGTAGACTTCTCTTGGCCAGATATGCCTTTTTTGCCATAGCGAGTCTGCTTTTGATGTCCTCCTTGCTCCGTCCGTCATTGGTTATTTTAATGCCTAGGTAGCAGAATTCCTTAACTTCATTGATATCGTGTCCGTCAATCCTGATGTTAAGTTTCTCGCTGTTCTCATTTCTACTACTTCTCATTACCTTCGTCTTTCTCCGATTTACTCTCAAACCATACTGTGTACTCATTAGACTGTTCATTCCGTTCAGCAGATCATTTAATTCTTCTTCACTTTCACTCAGGATAGCAATGTCATCAGCGAATCGTATCATTGATATCCTTTCACCTTGTATTTTAATTCCACTCCTGAACCTTTCTTTTATTTCCATCATTGCTTCCTCGATGTACAGATTGAAGAGTAGGGGCGAAAGGGTACAGCCTTGTCTTACACCCTTCTTAATACGAGCACTTCGTTCTTGATCGTCCACTCTTATTATTCCCTCTTGGTTGTTGTACATGTTGTATATGACCCGTCTCTCCCTATAGCTTACCCCTACTTTTTCAGAATCTCGAACAGCTTGCACCATTTTATATTGTCGAACGCTTTTTCCAGGTAGACAAATCCTATGAAAGTGTCTTGATTTTTCTTTAGCCGTAACGTCAGAATTGCCTCTCTCGTCCCTTAACTTTTCCTAAAGCCAAACTGATCGTCACCTAGCGCATTCTCAATTTTCTTTTCCATTCTTCTGTATATTATTCTTGTAATCAGCTTCGATGCATGAGCTGTTAAGCTGATTGTGCGATAATTCTCGCACTTGTCAGCTGTTGCCGTCTTCGGAATTGTTTGGATGATGCTTTTCCGAAAGTCAGATGGTATATCGCCAGACTCATATATTCTACACACCAACGTGAATAGTCGTTTTCTAGCCACTTCCCCCAATGATTTTAGAAATTCTGATGGAATGTTATCTATCCCTTCTGCCTTATTTGACCGTAAGTCCTCCAAAGCTCTTTTAAATTCCGATTCTAATACTGGATCCCCTATCTCTTCTAATCGACTCCTGTTTCTTCTTCTATCACATCAGACAAATCTTCGCCCTCATAGAGGCTTTCAATGTATTCTTTCCACCTATCTGCTCTCTCCTGTGCATTTAACAGTGGAATTCCCGTTGCACTCTTAATGTTACCACCGTTGCTTTTAATGTCACCAAGGGTTGTTTTGACTTTCCTGTGTGTTGAGTCTGTCCTTCTGACAATCATATCTTTTTCGATGTCTTCACATTTTTCCTGCAGCCATTTCGTCTTAGCTTCCCTGCACTTCCTATTTACTCGTATTTCATTCCTCAGCGACTTGTATTTCTGTATTCCTGATTTTCCAGGAACATGTTTGTACTTCCTCCTTTCATCAATCAACTGAAGTATTTCTTCTGTTACCCATGGTTTCTTCGCAGCTACCTTCTTTGTACCTATGTTTTCCTTCCCAACTTCTGTGATGGCCCTTTTTAGAGATGTCCATTCCTCTTCAACTGTAGTGCCTACTGCGCTATTCCTTATTGCTGTATCTATAGCGTTAGAGAACTTCAAACGTATCTCGTCATTCCTTAGTACTTCCGTATCCCACTTCTTTGCGTATTGATTCTTCCTGACTAATGTCTTGAACTTCAGCCTACTCTTCATCACTACTGTATTGTGATCTGGGTCTATATCTGCTCCTGGGTACGCCTTACAATCAAGTAGCTGATTTCGGAATCTCTGTCTGACCATGATGTAATCTAATTGAAATCTTCCCGCATCTCCCGGCCTTTTCCAAGTATACCTCCTCCTCTTGTGATTCTTGAACAGGGTATTCGCTATTACTAGCTGAAACTTGTTACAGAACTCAATTAGTCTTTCTCCTCTTTCATTCCTTGTCCCAAGCCCATATTCTCCTGTAACCTTTTCTTCTACTCCTTCCCCTACAACTGCATTCCAGTCGCCCATGACTATTAGATTTTCGTCCCCCTTTACATACTGCATTACCCTTTCAATATCCTCATACACTTTCTCTATCTGTTCATCTTCAGCTTGCGACGTCGGCATGTATACCTGAACTATCGTTGTCGGTGTTGGTCTGCTGTCGATTCTGATTAGAACAACCCGGCCACTGAACTGTTCACAGTAACACACGCTCTGCCCTACCTTCCTATTCATAACGAATCCTACACCTGTTATACCATTTTCTGCTGCTGTTGTTATAACAGCATATACAGTATATACTTTAAGTAGCCTCTGCTATGCAATACAAGAATTAACAGTTACTGAGGTAGAAAATTTAGACTGAAACTGCTTATTAGCGAACACACAAAAATGGCAGTAAATAGTTAATCAATTTTCATATTCTACGACACACTGTGATTGCATGCCAAGGAAAAGGGATCCTACTTGGCATAATTATGTCTGAGGACAATGACAACACAGGTGCCCTACAGATACTAACTATTGCAAATTATTTTTCATGTTTTTCACACTCTATGAATGAAATGTTGCTGGGCAATGCCTATGTAAATTTATAATTTTTCAGTTAACAGTCTTAAAATGCTGTGTCTGTGCAGACGACGAAAAATGTAGCCGACGACAGTGCTGAGCTGCCGCTGTTGTTGTTGTTGTTGTTGTTGCTGCTGCTGCTGCAATGAGAACCCCGTGTCGTCTATAGAGCCACGGATAATTGTGGGACAGGCAATAGTTGGAACTGCAGCTTCCTCCGCCTGTTCGCTCCAGCTGTGCGCTCAATACTAGCGGGTTAACAAGTCAGGCGCGCCTGCACTGGCGCAAGCATACCTGCACACCGCGGCGGGTGCGCCCAACAAACTCTTAAGTACACTTCCATGGCTCATGCTGCTCTCTTCCTCTCTGCTTGCAACGCGACAGAGACTGTCCATCATACGCAAAGATAAACAACGGCACAGCTACTATCATTTTGTCTTTGCTTTTGATACATTTCAATAAAGTTCCCTTGGCTTTACCCAGAAATTTACAATGTTTCCATTATACTTGCAATTAATTATATACAGTCTAAAAGAAGTAATAAATCGGTTACATATTAAATACGGTTCCTATAATACAGCTTACAGCTTCAGAATCAAAAGTGTAGTGGAAGATATCAGAGGATATTAAATGGCGAAAATTTTGGATGGTGCAGAAGGTATTTTATCTACATTTTCGGTGTGACAGCCTCTGGGTGTAACGCGGTTATTAGTTTCTCAGCTCTGTTTTGGGGCTGGAGCAAGCGAGTCTCCACTGTTACACAAGCAGCGACACTGTCACAAATACTTTACATCTATGATCACAAACCTTTTGTTAACGCAAAAAGTTTGTGACCATAGACGTAAAGTAAATTTATGCTCCACCATTAATCAGAGAAGTGTCGTCCGCGGAGTATACCACCTGGAATAAATCTTGACGAACCCCGTTGGGGTTGAAAAGCTACCGTACCTGGCAGTGGCTCTGCTGAATATGTCCGAATGCTTAGCTGAGTGGTAACGTGTTTACCTACCGTGTAGCGGGCACGGGTTCAGTTCTTGGCCGGGTTCGACGTTTTCTCCACTCGAGGACTGAGTGTTAAGTTATCCTCGTCATCAGTTCATCATCATCATAGTTGGCGTCACCTAAAATAAGATTTGCAACCCAGCGGCTGGATGGGGTCTCCCCGCCAACAACGTGACATAATTTCATTGCTGATAAATACTGTCTTTGAGTATCCATTGTCCACAAGGAACAATGGTACCGCTTCGCTGGAAGTAGTGTGCGACTCGCGTGTGAAATCCGCCTATCCGAAATTGCTTCATACGAACGAAAAACTAATATGTCAGTAAGAAGTGACATGCTTGTTTCTTGACCTATTAAAAAGAGCCAATTGCAAGAGTGGCTGCAATCATTTCTGCTCTGATCAAACTAAAATTAATTGTGGAAACCGACTTGGTTTAATTAGTGCAGAAGGATGCCTCGTTCAAATTACAATACGTGCCAGTATCTTCGCATGTCCCTTTTATTAATCTACCTGAAACTTCCTGGCAGATTAAAACAGCATGCCGGGCCGAGACTCGAACTCGGGACCTTCGCCTTTCGCGGGCAAGTGCTCTACCACTTTTTTTTTAATCTCATTTCGTTCGTTTTCGTTTGTTGTATCTGCTCCGGGCGGACGTCGCAATACACCCGTCTCAGTTCGTCCTTGATCCATTAACTCAGTCTTCTTATTACAGAGGGCAGCAAACCCTCTGACTAAACACGCTGAGCTACGGTGCCGGCTTTCACTGAGCTAGCCAAGCACGACTCACCCCGCGACCTCACAGCTTTACTTCCGCCAGTACCTCGTCTCCTACCTTCCAAACTTTACAGAAGCTCTCCTGCGAACCTTGCAGAAGGCTTAGCCACAGCCTGGGGGATGTTTCCAGAATGAGATTTTCACTTTGCAGCGGAGTGTACGATGATATGAAACTTCCTGGCAAAGTCCCGAATTCGAGTCTCGGTCCGGCACACAGTTTTAATCTGCCAGGAAGTTTCATATCAGCACACACTCCGCTGCAGGGTGAAAATCTTGTTCTATTAATCTACCTCTTTGTCATCAGTTCTCAGGTAGAGTTATCACATTAGTTGGATTAGGAATGGAAGCGAGGAGCGCATATTCAGATTGTCATGTAATAAACATGTAAGCCTAAAGGAAACAGTGGCACACTTCTTTTCGAGAGACTGGTTTTATTCGCAAACGTTTAGGAAATGCAAAGGCCAATGGGGAGTTTATAAAACCAAAAGGAAGTAAGAGGGATCTGTCAGATGTTCCCCAACACTGATGTCGCCGTACTGATAGCCGATTAAGAAAATATTTTCGCAAAGCTGGTTTCAAGAAACGAGTTTCGCAACTGGGTGTCTCTGGGTAAGCCAGGCTCAAAGGCTTGACTAGAGATACCACGCATGGCACAGTGGTGGAAAGCAACCGGTCAGACGAGCTTAAGGAGCGGGCTGCCTCGGCCTGTGCTCCTCCAGGTTTCCCGCCAGGCACTCGCCGCCGGGTCGCGTGTGCTGCGGGGGCCTTCGTGCCCGACACACGCCCCCTGGCAGGTGTGGCCGGCTTATCTGACGGCGGCTAAAACCGTCAGCCCTCTGCTGCGCGCCGCCGTGGTGGGCCCTCGATAACAACTTGATGGCTCAATTTGGCACACTCGCCACAGACCCCTGCAAGCAAGTCCTAATTTGGAGGGAGCAGCCTTTCGTGGTACGTTGTTGGTCACGAAGGCAATAGTAGAGCGCATTTTATACTACTTGCTTTGTTTACTACACCTACCGAGTAGAGCGTATTTTTTCCTGCGTCGACCACTCAGTTACTGCCGCGCTCGTGAAACGCTGGAAACAGTTGTTCGCGCCACTTAAAAGTCTCACGCAACGTTTCTACTACTACCGGACTGCAACGGTGGTTCACTTCCTCAGGTTCTGAGGAAGTGAAGAGGATATTCCTAGCCACGTCACAAAGGCACATACAAATATTACTTTTAAACTTTGCGGTTAATCGTGCACGTATTAATTGCGTTTAATAGTGCACCTATTTCTAGCTTCTTGCCTAACAGCTAACGACATTTTTGTTTTCTTCCTTACAGGTTGTAGTGCTACACTTAACATTGTAGAACAGTGGTTCTCAGCCTGAGTGGGCAATTGTTCGGTGAGGAGTAAAATGTGATTGTCAGAGGGATGAAAACAAGAGGATCCAGTTGTGTTTCGGTCACGAAACTACATTACTTTTACAAGCGTATTACTATTATCCGTGAAATACTGATTACGTAAGTTCCCAACAACTATATTTATTATTCGAACAGGCCTACTAGCAATAACGCAAGAGCCAGTGTTGCGAGGGTTACAGGTTGTGGAACGAATGTGTGAACATCGTTCTCGTGTAGTCTCCACAACACACACATATTATGTACCTTATACCATGCGTCTACTCACATGTGGGACACACACCTCACATGTCCTGAAAAATCTCATCAAAACACCATCTGCTGTTTGGTAGTTCCCACAACAGACTACAAATTGCTTCACAGTTCAATTCACAACAATAAATCAGCTAACTGACAACACAACGGAACAGCAACTATGTTACAGCTGTAAGTAGGCTGTTTAGTTTTTTTATATTGGTAACGCCACGTAGTGCTCTGTATGAAAATCACTGACTGCGCTGTGTGCAGTCTGTGGCTGGTTGGAGTTATTGTTGAAATATTCACTAGTGTAGAGTTGTGCAGTTGGTGGTGAGCCGCCAGCAGCGGTGGAAGCGTTCTGCTGTTGGATGTGGAGAGAGGGATGCCCGAGTTTTGAGAGGTTACTATAAGCGGACGATCTGGACGTGTGCCCGCCAGAAAAAGGAGATTTTTGAAGATGGTTGTCATGAATTGATAGATATGTATGATGACTTTTGAACATTATTAAGGTAGATACATTGTTTGTTCTCTATCAAAATCTTTCATTTGCTAACTATGTCTACCAGTAGTTAGTGCCTTCAGTAGTTAGAATCTTTTATTTAGCTGGCAGTATTGGCGCTCACTGTATTGCAGTAGTTCCAGTAACGAAGATTTTTGTAAAGTAAGTGATTCATGAAAGGTATAGGTTATTGTTAGTCAGGGCCATTCTTTTGTAGGGATTTTTGAAAGTCAGACTGCGTTGCGCTAAAAATATCGTGTGTCAGTTTAGTGATGATCAGAATAAGTAAAGAGAAAACTGTTTGAGAACGTTGACTTTTACTCAGCTGTCTTTGTATTAAATAACGTAGAAGTTTACCAGCACAGTCATTCATAATTTTTCCTAGGGGACGTTTCACAGTTACTACACAACTGTAGGATCTACATCAAGGTGTTCAAGTTTTTAGCTTCCCTGGGTCACATTTGAGGAACCAAAGTATATTTGGATCGCACATAATAAACTTAACACTAACAATTATAGCTGGGAAAAAGAGAAGGCTGTGGGACAGTCGGAGGTACACATACTTAACACATATTAGTAGTTTATAATTTATTAATTTCTGATTTTCTGAATTCTAATTAAACAAAATGGAATTAATGTGACACTTCACACATGAGATTTCATTAATAATTTTACATACAAGTAATTACAAATCACAGTATTAATATGGCATTTATTTTGAATTTGGTAAACTAGTGTTTTAGTGTCAAGTTCGATCTAAGTGGTTCCAATCATCAGGATGTTCTCGGTGTGTGTACGGAGATTTTGGTTAAATGTTTCACCATTGAAAATAGTTGTTCACAATCGTAGTTGCTTCCAAGGAAAGATGGCACATGTAACGCATATCTGTGCACCAAAGGATGTTTGTCTCTAGGTGGCTATCATTTGTAAAAGTCCAACCAAGACACTGTTAGTTCGCATAGGTTGACAGCAGTTTGAAGTCGATGACTTCCGACAACTATCGACAAGTGCCGACCACAGACAATAGTCAAGCAGACAGTACAGTACACCCACGTAATAAAGAACTTTTTTTTGCTGTTGATAGGGTGTGAAGGGAGTAAGGATGATAACAATTGCGGGGTGGCGAAGGGCAAGAGAAGCAGCTTCCTACATCACCTGCAGTTCTAACGTATTTTGATTTGTAATGGTAACTGGCTGCGATAGAGATTCCACACGAAAATAAAAAGATTTTGTGACAGCCCATTACAGAGACGTTCATGTTCAAATGCAGTTCTTCTTTGTAGTAATGGGTATGATATCAAATTAAAAATGTTCTAACAGAATTACTGTGCTGTTAGATAGCAAACTTCGGCAGCAACTGCAGTCCACATGAAGATTTCTAGCGCCTACCGACTTGTAGCTGTCAGAACTACGATTCTTTAACACAGCTATACAGTAGTAAGACAGATTTTCCATGTATATCCATAAATTAATTTCATTATACTTCTCTAAATCTCTAGTTTCTCAGTTGCAACCGAAGTAGCGGCAAGATAATAGACCAGCGCGTCTGACGGATTGGACGGTTATAACAAGACTCTGGGGGTTCAAGTACAGTAGGAGCGGCAATGTTATGGACGGGATGGACCAATGGGAGAGTAGCATCGTGTGGTGGGAGTTTCACATTGAAGATGCATACGGCCTGTGGGTAGCGCGTTGGACGCCCTTGGCCTGAACAGTGTTATTATTATTATTATTATTATTATTATTATTATCATCAATTGCGGTAGTCAGATACAAAGGATCGGTGGACTGAAGTCTTCAAATTTTTACCAGTTCTAAAGTAAAGAGTCCAGCTGTCCAGGATTTTCTAGGATTAGTTCTAAATATAGAGCACACATTTTAAATTGGTTGATTTCAAATGGGAGTGCAGGATATCTGTGAAACAAGCACTGATAGCAACAGAAGTAATGCAGAGGAATGATATTTTGTAAGAAGTGTCTACAATCAGTGTGGGTAGCTGTCTTTCTTTTCTGAGAAGGAGTTTTAGGTAACACTCACGATGGACTGAAAATAGGTTGAACATGCTACAAAAAGTTGTTAAAATTCGCCGTACAAGTTGTCTCACTGACTCATTAGCTCGTGGTATAACAAAGTACATACGAAAACTATATATTATTTACCATTCGTCTTGTTCAAAGTGAAAATGATCATTCTAAACTTTATAAAGATCTTAATTATGGTCAGGGAAGGAGACGGGGGAGGGTACCAGCTAATATCTGATTTCACTCACGGGAAATGGCTCAGAAAGGTTGAGAATCATTGTTACGGTACCTGCATAGATATTGTCAGATCATAACTTTTAAAAGCGAGGCGAAGATTCGCAACTTGCTACATATGTTCAGACATGTAAAATAGTGCTCTTCACAGAACGGAGAAAAGTGGTATCATATGACTACGATATCAGTGAGCCACAACTGGAATCAGTCAACTCATACAAATATCCACGTGTAAGAACATGCGTAATAACTTCGGTCGTAGTTTTAGCAGGTGGCAGACTTCCGTTCATCAACAGGATGCTCGGAAAAAGAACAGCTGCGGAGGAGATGGCTTGTAACACAAACAACGAGCGAGGTGTCGCTGTTGTTAGTCCACTGAACTCGTGTTCGAGAGAACTAAGATTCAACCAGTGCCCGGCCATCCTGATTTAGGTTTCCTGTGATTTCCCTAAATCGCTTCAGGCAAACGCCGGGATGGTTCCTTTGAAAGGGCGCGGCCGATTTCCTTCCCCGCCCTTCCCTAATGCGAACTTGTGCTCCGTCTCAAAAATGGTTCAAATGATTCAAATGGCTCTGAGCACCATGGGACTCAACATCTGAGGTCATCAGTCCCCCTAGAACCTAGAACTACTTGAACCTGACTAACGTAAGGACATCACACACATCCATGCCAGAGGCACGATTCGAAACTATGACCGCAGCGGTCGCGCACTTTCAGACTGAAGCGCCTAGAACCCCACGGCCACTCCGGCCGGCTGTGCTCCGGCTCCAATGACCTCGTTGTCGAAAGGTCGCTGAACACTATACCCCTCCTTCTTCCTATAACACACACATGCGAACCATTCTACAATACTGCTAATGTATGTGAGACCCACACCAAATAGGAGTAATACGTATATACGGAAAGGTGCTACAATTGGTGGCCAGTTTACTTCAGCCACAGGAGAGTATTCGCAGAATTGCTAAAAAGCAAGGAGGTAGACGTCAACTTTCCTCCGAAAGTCTATTTACAAAGTTTCGAGAACCAGTTGTAAGTGTAGAATGTAGAAATACACAATCCCCTACGTGTAGCTCCTGTAGCGATCGCGACGTCAAGATTACGTGAATTACAGTAAATACAGGGTTATTTAACACTTTGAGTGCCATTCCCATATCAATTTTAAGGCAAAAACGAAAACGACGCACGACGAAGGAATCATCGGAATGAGACAAAAATCGGTAGATGTGAAGTACGTGTGTAGAAAAACAAATGATTACCATTTCAGAAAAACTGGATGATTTATTCAAGAGAAAGAGCGTCACAAATTGAGCAAGTCAATGACGCGTTGGACGGCCTGTAGCCCTTACGCAAGCAGTTATTCGTCTTGGAATTAATTGACAGATTTGTTGGATTTCCTCCTGAGGGTTATGGTGCCAAATTGTATCCAACCGGCTCGTTAGGACGTCAAAATCCTGAGCTGGTTGGAAGGCCCTTCCCTTAACGTTCCAAAAGTTATCAATTTGGTTGACATCCGGTGACTTTGCTGCCCAAAGTAGGGTTTCGTAAGCACGAAGACAAGAAGTAGAAATTCTCGCCGTGTGCAGGCTTGCATTATCTTGATGAAATGTAAGCACAGGATGGCTTGCAAAGATCAACAAAACTGGGAGTAGAATATCGTTGATGTACCGCAGATGACAACCAAAGAGGTCCTGCCATGAATAGAAAAGGCACCTCAGTCCGTCCTTCCTGGCTGTTGGGCCGTATGGCAGGCGACAGACGTATTGGTACACCACCGCTGTTCGGGGCGTTTCCAGACACGTCTACAGCATGGAAACTAGCCAACTGTAGTAGAATTGTTTTCAGTGATGATTCCTGCTTTGCACAGAGCCCCTATGACCAGCAAAGAGGCGTTTGGAACGCCCCAGTGAGATACCAACCCCACTGTCTCTCGCCATCTGGCCAGACATCCAGGAGTAACGGTCTGGGGTGCCATTTCATTTCATAGCAGGACTTCTTTGGTTGTTATCCGCGGCACCCTAACAGCAGGGTGACTTGTCGACAATATTCTAAGCCCCGTTTTGTTGCCCCTCAAGGCAAGCCATCCTGGGCTTGCAGTTCAGCAAAATAATGCCAGGCCGCACACGGCGAAAGTTTTTAATTTTCTTCGTGCTCGCCAAACCCCACCTTGGCCCACAAGGTCACCGGATATGTTCCCAATTGAGAACGTTTGGAGCATCATAGGCAGAGCCTTCCAAGCAGCTCGGTCGGATAGAATCTAGCATGATATCCCTCAGGACATCCAACGACGCTATTAATCACTACCACTCCGAATGCAAGCTCGCTTAAGCGCATGAGGTGAACCAGTGCGCTATCGAGCTGCTTACGAGTAATTTGTGAAGCTCTTTCTCTTTACTAAATCACTGAATCTTTCTGAAACTATAATCATTTTTTGTCTGTAGATATACCACACATCTAATGGTATCCGCCTCATTCGGATCATTACTTCATGGTGCGTTTTGTTTTTTTTGTTTTTTTTTCTTCTTTCTATTTTTGTCTTAGAGCGTTTTCAGTGGCTGGAGAACATGCCACTCCGCTAATATTAGCGGTAGCATTTCTCATTCAACTGTTAACTGTGATGAATAATGTGGTGTCACCGCCAGACACCACACTTGCTAGGTGGTAGCCTTTAAATCGGCCGCGGTCCGCTAGTATACGACGGACCCGCGTGTCGCCACTGTCAGTGATTGCAGACAGAGCGCCACCACACGGCAGGTCTAGAGACACGTCCTAGCACTCGCCCCAGTTGTACAGCCGACTTTGCTAGCGAAGCTACACTGACTATTACGCTCTCATTTGCCGAGACGATAGTTAGCATAGCCTTCAGCTACGTCATTTGCTACGACCTAGCAAGGCGCCATTTATCCTTTGCTATGTATCTAATGAAGCATGTACAGTAACGAGAGATGTACACCAATTATGGATTAAAGTTAAGTATTCCAGAAGCTATGTACTATTTTTGGCTACTATAATTCCTTGTCATTTTCCAGACCTCACGCCAGCCTGCGTGAGCTTTAACGCGTGCATTTCGGCCTGCTCTAGCTATGCGGTGTTGGCTCTTCTGCCAACACATCAAATAATATTAGTCGTCTAGCTGAAAACAGAAGGCACATAAATACTCCTAGCCCTTAACTCATTAGGTGTGGTCTCTTGGATCGCACGAGAATTTTTAGACTAGTTCAAAGTTAAGTTCTGGCGCAATGCTTCTAAACCTCCCCTATCCTCCTTAAATGGCAAATCCCACAATGTTTTACTGTCTGTTACATTATCGCCTTCTTTGTTGTTGACATGTGTTGGGGACACATATTCGAGTTGTAAGAGGTCCATGATTAAGGAATTTATTGCTAGCGCACTTGAGCAGATGTAATTTCGATGGACTGCTCACACGCTGCCTGCGATATGTAAGCTATAAGACGATCTCAGACCAAAGAGCAGTGTTGACTGCAGTAGGAACTGTGTGGCAGTAGGAGTAAGTAGTAGCGAGCAGTCTTGTGTGTCGAGTTGGCTGGGCCAGTGGTGGGGAGCGACGGCAAAGCCTGAGCGATGTAGTATAAGGTAAAAGCAGCGTCGCGCATATGTAGTATTGCTTTATCAAGTCCCATGTAAATGCTTTTAAAGAGAAATAATAATCTTTCTTATTAAAATTAACTTTTGACGATCATTCATCTCAATTTAAAGAATTTACTAATTTCTCCAATCCATGGTGATCCCGATTATTGTAAAGAAAAATCAGTTGTTTCCTTTTATACATGACACATCTATCGGCCAGCATTGCACTGTGCTATTGTAATCTCCCCACGGAAAATTACCCTCTACCACGCACCAATTAATCATTGTCAATCAAATCATCCACATTTATTCACTTTTGAAAAGTATCTGATCGGATTTTCTAGTAATACATACGCCGACAGCTCGTCGACGCCAAAGTATTTTCTAGTACGTTTATTCTTTGGAATAACAGAGATACATGTATGTATTCTCCATGGTTGTTAGACTGGTAACTAGGACAGCTTCGGAAGTATCTGTTAAAAGATTGACGGGATTCTAAAAGAGACATATTTGCTTTTCTTCTGGCTAAAGCGAGCTATTAACATTTGTGCCACTAGCGGGTTGTTTGAAGAGAAAGAAACTGTAACGGAAAATAATTAAGACTTGGAACCAACAGAGATCTGGACATGTAATGGAGATGGATTGAATATACAATTTCCTGCATAAATAAGGTTTGTGACCCCTTTTATTCTGGAGTGAATGAACGAATGAGTTCTTTGTCTGAATCATTGATGATCGCGTTGGCCCTGTAATTAGTGGGGAAGTTTCAGCTGTGTCGAAGAGAGCCTGCAATCACCGAGTCTTTGTTAAATCGTCCAAAAAGGCTTCGTACACATCTGGAATTCGTAATCTTTCGTAAAAGGAACGAATTGTTCAAATGATTGATTTTCCCAACTGAATGCAGCGCTTAACAATAATAATAAATGTAAAGATCTCTTACAGCAAGCCAGCCGCTGAATACTAAGACGAAGGGCTCCACCAGAGATTCTATTTGGCTGATTTCACGTAATGAAATATTATATCAAAAACTGTACACAGATAAAGGAGAGAGAGAAAGAGAGAGAGAGCGAATGAAAATCAGAGAAGATACTAATAATCCTCCATTAGTCTAATTTTTCGCCTGTCTTATCACGGATCAGCCTAAAGACAAAACGGGAGGCCCTTACTTTACTGTATAGATTTATGTGTGAAAGTGAAGGTATCTTAAAGGCAACAGATACACGTCTATACAGACAAGACATTACACAAAGTTAGCGGCAAGCTGCATGCATTCATCATTCAGCATCTATTCTTCTTACATAAATACATTATACTGTGCCAGAAAAATTTATTATAACAGCTGATATATATGCGATATCCGGCGACTTCATTGAGGTATGAATTTTCAATTTATTCAGGGCCATGACGCAGCACTGCTGACGTCCAAAATTTACCAGTTTAAATTCACAGTCAATTATTGAAATGTTATCTATGAGTCACATTTTTTATTAGGATATTAGTCACATTTTATTGTTCCAAGGTTACGATATTTATTTGTGAGAGGTTACGCTGAATGTGAATGATACATCATTTTTACTGTTGGGAGGCTATGGAATTTTTTCTGTTGGGAGGTTTGGGAGGTTACAGAGTGTCCTAAACATAACCTCGTGAGCTACGTACCTGTTTTGTTCAGTGTAGCACAAAATGTGCTCGCAGGAATGGGTTAATTTTATCTTAAATCTGCTGAGACTGTTAGTTGGTTGGTTGGAGGAAGATATGAGTGATATAAATCAATAAATAGACGAATAAGGAGACGACTTCGCAAAAGCCAGTGATCCAGTTCCCCTTGAGAACAGAGTGATCATTCAGAAGAAGAACGTCATGGCAATGGTGACAGGCACCTTGTTGTTTTTCTAATAAGACACGTCTTGGCGTTAGTTATAATCGAATGTATTCTGAATGTTGTTAAAGAGAAATGTAGATCGCAGCAGTTAGCTGCTATCTTTGCTGACATTTTCATTAATTCTCTAGAAGAAAAGCTTTTCAGCGGTTTCTTAGCTACAGCACTAGGCATTTTCTCCTATTTCAGATATGTTGATGATATTTTAGTCATCTACAAAGGGACCTGCTGATGGCATTGACCGTATTTTCAATCTCTTTAATGTACTTGAGAGCCGTCCGCTGTTGCCGAGCAGTTCTAGGCGCTTCAGTCCGGAACCGCGCTGCTGCTGCGGTCGCAGGTTCGAATCCTGCCTCGGGCATGGATGTGTGTGATGTCCTTAGGTTCGTTAGGTTTAACTAGTTCTAAGTCTAGGGGACTGATGACCTCAGATGTAAGTCCCAAAGTGCTTAGAGCCATTTGAACCATTTTTTTGTACTTGACGAGAAAATATCCTTCACCTGTGAACTGGAAAACAAGGCCCGTCAATTAAACTTTCTTAACTTGATGCTTACAGTAGAAGTAAATAAAATCTCATTTAATGCTTTTCGTAAAGAAATATATTCTGATCGGGTCGTACGTGCGTCTTCCATGCACCCACAATCTCATACGAACGCTTTCTTTCACTCTGCTATTCATAGAGCTACTTCTGTCCCACTCTCGAAAAAAAAAAAAAATTTGATGAAGAAATTAATGTAACCAAAACTATAGCAGTTAATAACGAATATGAACCTGGCATAGTGGATGACATCCTTAAAAAGAAAACTGTTATAAGAGTTACTACACTCAGCACCTCTATCACTGAATCCTACCCAAAAATATTTTTTTTCTCTTCGTTTCTTGGGACCCATCTCCTATCAGATTCAACACCTTCTTCGTAATAAATAAAACTGAAATGTCACCTTTTCAGCCAATAATAGTCTGAAAAAATTTTGTACATGATTTGAAATCGAGTCGTCCTCTTTGGAAAACTCTGGCGTCTATAAAATTTTCTGCGACACCTGCTGTTCTTACTACATAGGAGAAACAGGTTGTACCGTTACAATCAGATACAAAGAACATCTTTTAAGAAAAAAAGACACTAGCGCCAAAAATTCGTCTTTTGTCGACCACCTTTTGATTACAGGTCACGCGCCTAAAGCTGTTCACGATATCAACATTTTGCCCACCGAGAGGAAAGGTAGCAGATTAGATATTCTCGAAGAATTAGAACGGTTTCTCGAAATGATGGCCTTTGTTTTAGAACAGGCTGACATTGAAACAAGTCTCCTCTATTGAACGTGTACATGTACGAGGGCGTGCTGGACAGTGATGTTTCCGAATTTTTTCATATGAACACAAAGCTATTTAAACAAGACAAAACGTTCTACATCCTTATTTCTCAGTCTACATATTTGCAGCCCTCTGCCGCTAGAGAGATCCGAATTGTAGAGTGTAGCATGGCGGTATGAAACGTAACTATATCGGTGTATGAGAATCATCGCACAATAAACCACACACACTGTTATCATTCTCCATGCAGTCCCGACTTGGCCCTTTCCGATTTTCATTTGTTTCCAAAAGTTAAAAAATACCTTAGAGAAATTCACTTTGATGGTGACCAAGTGCTGTAAGTAGGGGTGACGTTGTGGCTTTGTCAAGGTCGAACATTATACAGTGGCGGTATGAATAAACTTGTCTCTCGCTGAGAGAAATTTGTTCGTCACCAGGGTGATTATGTTGACATATATATATGTTGACACGAAGAATAAAGATGTAGAATATTAATAACGTGTGATTTATTCCGGTTGAAGCATTCCCAAAAAAAAAAAAAAAAAAAAATCGGAGTATTGCCTTGCAGCACGCCCTCGTAAGTATTGAGCCTACTACGCTTGCCTAAATGTGGAGTGGAATGAGCTACTTTACTAATTCACATTTTCACTGAGCCTACTACGCTTGCCTAAATATGGACTTGAATGAGCTACTTTACTGATTCACATTTTCAGCTCTATGTTCATGTTTGCATCTACCCAAAACTAGAAAGTTAAAAAAACTCTACTTTTACACTTTACAGCTACCCAAATGACTTGCCATCCACAAAAATCGTAGGGAGGATACGAAATCACCTCCAATGGTGTTTTGAAACAAAGTCAGCACTGAAAATTCGTAAAAATGCCCTCTTCAAATTGTTAGCTCAGTTAAACAGTTGCTCAAGAATCTGTTATTCTCTTCTGTAACAGGTTTCACTAATCACCGAACTTGTGAAGTGACCACTACAATACACGGCAACCGACATCACCTTTTCGGTACCTAATCCAGGGATAGCGTCTTTTATTAGTAAACAAAACGTCCTCTGTCACGATTTAGAAACCCGCCACTGCTTAAATTTTGATTAATAATTAACATTGGCAGCCGAAGGCTTCCGGCATAAGAAGTCACCCCTACCCTGTCAACGGCCTTGTTAAAGAGGCCGGAGGAGCGGACAGAGGTTCAGGGCACTCTCTTGTCTTTGGGGTGGGAAACTACCCCTAAAGGCGGAAGAGTCAGCAACGATCAACGGCATGAGGATGCAGAAGACAAAGGAAACAACAGAATTAAAGACAGATAACGTGTATTCACAATACATGTGGCCTGTAAGTGTCATAATGGTCTCTCCATTAACAAAAGATTCCGGAATAGTCTACCATTCGGATCTGCAGGAGGCGACTGCCAAAGAGGACGTGACCACGAGAGAAAGATGGAATAATCAACGAAACGATAACATTCTACGAGTCGGGGCTTGGAATATCAGAAGGTTGAATCTGATAGGGAAGCAAGAAAATCTGAAACGGTAAATGCATAGGCTGAATCTAGATATAGTAGAGTTACGTGAAGTGACACGGAAAGAAGACAAGGATTACTGATCAAATGAGTATGTGGTAATATCAACAGCAGCAGACAATTTTACAACGGGTGTAGGATTCGTTATGAATATTAAGGTAGGACACACAGTGTGCTACTGTAAACAGTTCGGTGATAGGGTTGTTCTTATTTGAATCGACAGGCAACCAACACCGACTACGATGATTCATGTATAAATGTCAAAATTAAGCTGGAGAGATAGAGAAAGTATATGAGGATGTAGGAAAGGTAATACAATACATACAGGGAGATGAGAACCATAGTCACGGGGAACTGGAATGCAATTGTAGGAGAAGGAGTAGAAGAAAAGATTGTAGGGGAATGTGGGATTGGGACGACGAATAAGAGAGGGAAAAGACTAACCGAGTTCTGTAATAAAATTCAGCTAGTAATAGCGAATACTCTGTTCAAGAACCACAAAAAGGTTTGGTATTCTTGGAAAAGGTCGAGTGATACCGTAAGATTTCAATTAGATTACATCATGGTCAGAAGTAGATTCCGAAATCAGCTACTGGATCGTAAAGCGTACCCAGGAGCAGATATAGACTCAGATCAAAATGTAGTAGTGATGTATATTTGGCTGAAATTTAAGAGATTTGTCTGGAGGAATCAGTGCGCAAAGAAGTGGTACACGGAAATCCTAAGGGATGAGGAGATACCCTTGAAGTTCTCTAAGACTATAGAAACAGCAACAAGGAATACCTCAGTATGCAGTACAGCAGACGAGGAATGGACATCTCTAAAAAAGGTAATCACGGAAGATGAAAAGACAAACAAAGGTAGAAAGACGGTAACTCCGAAGAATTCATGGGTAACATAAGAAATAGTCAGTTGAGTGAAGAAAGAAGGAATTGCAGAAATGTACAGGAAAATTCGGAAATACAGAAATACAAGTCGCCGAGGAGTGAAATAAATAATAAGTGCAGGGAAGCTAAGAGAGAATGGCTCCGGGAAGAATGTGAAGAAATCGGACAAGAAATGACTATCGGAGGACTGAGAGCATATAGGAAAATTAAAATAACCTACGGTGACATTAAAAGCAAAGGAGGTAACATTAACAGCGCAACGGGAATTCCACTGTTACATGCAGAGGAGAGAGCGGATTCGTGGAAAGAATACACAGAAAGCATCTATGAAGAGGAATATTTGTCTGATGTGATAGAAGAAGAAATAGCAGTCGATTTAGAAGAGATAGGGGATCGAGCATTAGAATCAGAATTTAAAAGAACTTTGGAGGCAGGAGGGATAGATAACATTCCGTCAGAATTCCTAAAATTACTGGGGGAAGTGGAAAAAAAAACGACTGTTCACGTTGGTGTGTAGAATGTCTGAATCTGGGGACATGCCATATAACTTTCGAAAAAGTATGATCCTCACAATTCCAAAGACTGAAAGAGCTGACAAGTGCGACAATTACGCACAATCGGATTAACAGCTCATGCAACCAAGCATCTGACACAAATGATATACAGAAGAATGGAAAAGAAATTTGGTGATATGTGAGATGACGACCAGTTTGGCTCAAGGAAAGGTAGAGGCACCAGTAACGCAATTGTACCGGGTGGGTTATAATGGAAGTAAGAGGAAAGGAAAATCTGGACACGTTCATAGGATTTGCCGGCCTGGAAAAAGCATTCGACAATGTAAAATTATGCACAATGTTCGAAAATCTGAGAAAAACAGGGGTAAGCTAAAGGGAGAGGCAGGTAAAATACAATATTTACAAGTTCCAAGAGGAAATAACAAGAGTGGGTGACCAAGGAAAAGGGATGTTGTCGTTCGCCGCTGCTGTTCAGTTTCTACATCGGAGAAGCAATGATGGAAATAGATGGAAGGTTCAGGATTGGAATTAAAATTCAAGGTGAAAGGATATCACTGATACGATTCACTGATGACAATGTTGCCTGAGTGAAAGTGGAGAAGAAGTACATGGTCTGTTGAATGGGATGAACAATATAATAGTGCAGAATATGGGTTGAGAGTGAATCGAAAAGAAGGTGAAAGTGATGAGAAGTATCAGAATTGAGAACAACTAGGAACTAAACATCGGGACTGATGGTCACGTGGAATTTTCTGCCTAGGCAGAAAAATAACTAATGACGGACGGAGCAAGGAGGAAATCAAAAGCAGACTAGCACTGACAAGGAGAGCATTCCTGGCCAAGAGAAGTCTACTAGTATCAAACATAGACCTTAATTTGAGGAAGGAATTCCTGAAAACGTAGGTTTGGAGCACAGCATTTTATGGCAGAGAAATATGGATAGTGGGAAAACCAGAACAGAAGAGAATCGAAGCATTTGAGATGTCGTGCAACAGACGAATGTGGAAAATTAGGTGGATAGATAAAGTATGAAATGACGAGATTCTGTGCAGAATCGGAGTGGAAAGGAATATGTTGGAAACACTGAAAACACTGACAACGAGAAGCGACAGTATGATAGGACATCTGTTAAGACATCAGGGGATGACTTCCATGGTGCTTGAGGGACCTGTGGAGAGAAAAAAATGTAGAGGAAGACAGAGATTGGAATACATCCAGCAAATAATTGAGGACTCAAGTTGCAAAGTCTATTCAGAGACGAAGAGATTGGTACAGGAGAAGAATGCGTGGCGGGCCGCATCAAATCAGAAGACTGAAGACAGCAAAAAAGGACCTACTTCTAAATTTTGTAAACGAAGCCATACTGCTCCACTACACTACCAACAGATGCCAAAGTAAAACTTCGACCACCAGCTTAGCCACGATGGACTGTGTTCCGTCAGCCTTCAGATAAACAGCTTTTCAACTTCAAATCGTACGGTTTCTCATTCTTGATGTAGTTATTTACAGAATGTTGCTTTTTCGTATAATAGTTGTTTTCTTGTAACGGAGAATTTCATCGACCTGAGATATTATTACCTTGTATAGGGTTCTGTTTTACGGTATACTGTTCTTAAGAGCAATCTTAATTTATTTATGTAAAAAGTCCGCCTCCGTAGCGCAGCGGTAGCGTTAGCGCCTGTCACGCAAGGGGGCCTGTGTTCGATTCCCGGCAAGGGAATGGGTGTTGTGTGCCCCTAATATTATTCTAATCATCACTGACACACAGGTCACTTAAGCGGGGTCAACTAGAAAGAGTAGCAATACGGCGGCCGAAACCCAAAGGGGATATCCCGGCCAATAAATGCTATGCTGTAATTTCGTTTTTCTTAATGAAAATTAAAAAAAAGTGTAGATCACCAACACCAAACGAATTATTTTAAGAACCAAGAACAAATTATATAAGCCAACGTCAGCTTGTGCCTAGTAAATAAAAGATATTAAATAGTATTTCATTCTACAGGAGTTCTAATTACTTCAGTTCTAGAACTAAAACCTGAATTTTACGTAACGGCATTTTCCATTGTATCTTTGTCTGTTTCCCGTTTGATGTGCAGTATTTCTGTGCCCATTCATTACTTTCGTGTTGCTAACTATTTGCAAACAATATTCTCAAAAGGGAATTAATAATTATGGGTATAATAAGAAAACTAAATCTCAGAAGGTATGTATGGATTCATTGCTACATCACTGCATTAATCCACTATTATTATATTTTATTGGTTTCTAAATTATTCAAAATGGCTCTAAGCACTACGGGACTTAACATCTGAGGTCATCAGTCCCCTAGACCTACAACTACTTATACCTAACTAACTTAAGGACATCACACACATCCATGCCCGAGGCAGGATTCGAACCTGCGACTGTAGCAGCAGCGCGGTTCCGGACTGAAGCGCCTAGAACCGCTCGGCCACAACGGCCGGCTTAAATTATTAGTCAAAGTGGTTTCGTGTAATTAAAAATCGTTATCAGCAGTGAAATATTTTTGCCATTACGCATGTAGCGACATTACATAGTAATAGTGCAGCCCATTCCGTATTCTAATCTTTCCTCTAATTAGTTTCGCAGTGATCTATGCCTTAATAAGCTAGCGACCATTTTATTTCGAAATTGTTCATATAGTTCTGTTGAAACATTCTTATAACCAATTCAACTTCAGTTCCGTACATGATCAACACTACAAATTAAATACTTATTACTACAAAACTCTACATAAAAAAGTTCCTGCCCGAGTGTAGAATGAAGGCTTTCACGACCGGTTGACATGGCTGTTGATATACTTTCGGGGATGTGAGGTCGTGGTCCAAGAACTTTTCTTGGACCACGACCTCACATCCCGGAAAATATATTCCTGTCTGAGATTGACTTAGTAGCTGTTCTATGGCTGTGAAAGCTCACTTTTTCCACTTCGATTCCGCTTTACTCGTAACCGACGACGTAATTCTCAGAAAGTGCAGGGTGTATGACCACACAGTCAAGTAATACCGTGACATTCAACTCAAAGACAGTTTCTAATGTCAGAATTGAAACTTCTGCGATAGTGTTCTGGTCGTTGACTTCTTAATTCGGCTTTGTACTGGTTCAAATGGCTCTGAGCACTATGGGACTCAACTGCTGTGGTCATCAGTCCCCTAGAACTTAGAACTACTTAAACCTAACTAACCTAAGGACATCACACACACCCATGCCCGAAGCAGGATTCGAACCTGCGACCGTAGCAGTCGCGCGGTTCCGGACTGCGCGCCTAGAACCGCGAGACCACTTTTGTACTGGCCTCAACGTGCGCATGTCTACAGGGTGCTTCACTATTATATGAACAGGCTGAAGGACTGAGCTGAGAACATTCCAACAAGCAAATAGTCCTAATAAATACAAGTGCGGAAACAAATGCTTTCTCTGACACAGTCACATTTCACATTTGCGTAACTTCGTAATACAATCTAATCAATTGTTTGCATGATGTTCCTTATGGAGAAAGTATGCTCGTATGGTGCGCATATCATGGTATACAGGTGCACATTCATTTCGCTGCACGAATATTTGACGAATGTGTACCGGTCGAGGTTCGCCGATACGATGGCCTCCTGGGTTCCACGATTTGTTCCCATGTAATTCAAATCAGGATAACACCAAGCCCACATATTCCTTACTGAATATCGCTACTGCGTTCCATATTGAACACTGTAACCTACCGTGATATTGCTGCATTTATTTCGATTTTTCGTTGGGCGTGGCACCAATGCCTATTTCCCTAACTTTTTAAACGAGACTGGACTTGCTTCTGTGCGGCTATTTAGAAACTCTGGCGTATTCCGGCCCTGCTGATAATATCGACGAACTCCGTTAACTTATTGTGGATAGTTGCCACTGCATTACGAACAGCCGGCCGGTGTGGCCGTGCGGTTCTAGGCACTTCAGTCTGGAACCGCCTGACCGCTACGGTCGTAGGTTCGAATCCTGCCTCGGGCATGGATGTGTGTGATGTCCTTAGGTTAGTTAGGTTTAAGTAGTTCTAAGTTCTAGGGAACTGATGACCTCAGAAGTTATGTCCGGTAGTGCTCAGAGCCATTTGAACCATTTTGAACCATTCCGAACACGCCTGGGATATTTGACCATGTGCGGACATCGATAAGGGGACGAGCACAGGCCTACCTCCAGATAAAAGGTGACCGTGTAGAACATCTTAAAGTGCGTGTCCTCAAGTGTATATCGGCAGTCTGGATCCGCGGACACTCAGCTGTTATGTGTTCATGCAGCCACTCACAGTATCTCAAGGTGGAGAAACTATTACCATCCGGACCTTATTCGGAATATTCTCTTGCTTCATCATTCTGTACTCCCCGCTTTTATTTGTATCTACAGTGGCTAAATACCCTGTATATTACAGACTAAATATTTCTTACACAGGGATGGAATCCCAGCTTGTCACCTAAATGTCGAGCAAATAACATGATTATTTTTGGTTGCCCGTGAGTTTTCGTGTTCTCTAAACTTTTTTTTCTTGAGTTTCTGTAATTATCTCATGGACAAGGCCTATTTGCCTCACCACGTTTGTGCTCCGCTGCCACGGCGAAAATTTTATTTACCTTTATAGCGTATTGTAGTCAGAGGTTGATTATTTGTGGTTTCACAGGCATGGGGCAAAAGTACTGCGTCAGCACATTCCTACATTCTGTATCTGGAGATGGACGGAGGTGTAATGGAAATACCTGACAAACATGTTAATGTTTTTTCTTTTGTTTTTCACTCACGGAAACAGGTCCGGGGGTACTGCAGTCGTGTACCCCTGGTGAGCACCTTGCAATTGTTGGGAGCGCCCGCCGTGTTCAAGAGATGAGCGCCACTGTCAACCTGACGGAAGAGTAATTACTCAGGCTGACAGGTCGACAGTGAGAGCAATTACTGCGGACAAAGCGCCACGAAGAGGCAATTAGCTAAACCCATTAACGGCTGTCCAATGGCGGGCCAAGTGATTTCCCTGTCGATGGAGATAACATTTCGGACTGCCGAATTGACGGTCGCCGCTATCTGCGGCTTCCTTTGCGAACTGCGGGCCGCGATACAACTGTAGCGCCATTATCAGCTCGGCCACACAGGCGACGCAGGACGAAAATGGCTGAAACTTTTTTTTTCCTAAATCGATTCTGTGAACTGTATTGGGCCCCCACTCAAATTAAACAAAAAGAGAACTGCCATGTACGAAACAGACAAGCAGACACGCGGAAATGCGTACTCGAATTGTGGTTATCGCAGACGTGATAACAGCAGCTACCGTAGGAGGTGTTTCGGTACCTAAAGTTTGAGAGGAAAATGTTTTGGGTAGTGATATACTTTATAGGTCTATGAGCAACAAGTTATGCATAAACCGAGAAGATATTAAGCTACACTACTGACCATTAAAATTGCTACACCAAGAAGAAATACAGATGATAAACGGGTATTCATTGGACAAATATATTATACTAGAACTTACATGTGATTACATTTTCACGCAATTTGGGTGCATACATCCTGAGAAATCAGCATCCAAAACAACCACCTCTGGCCATAATAACGGTCTTGATACGCTTGGGCATTGAGTCAAACAGAGCTTGGATGGCGTGTACAGGTACAGCTTCCCCTGCAGCTTCAACACGTTACCATAGTTCATCAAGAGTACTGACTGGCGTATTGTGACGAGCCAATTGCTCGGCCACCATTGACCAGACGTTTTCAACTGGTGAGAGATCTGGAGAATGTGCTGGCCAGTGCAGCAGTCGAATATTTTCTGTATCCAGAGAGGCCCGTACAGGACATGCAACATGCGGTCGTGCATTATCCTGCTGAAATGTAGGGTTTCGCAGGGACCGAATGAAGGGTAGAGCCACGTCTCGTAACACATCTGAAATGTAACGTCCACTGTTCGAAGTGCCGTCAATGCGAACAAGAGGTGACCGAGACGTGTAACCAATGGCACACCATACCATCACGCCGGGTGATACGCCAGTATGGCGATGACGAATATACGCTTCCAATGCGCGTTCACCGCGATGTCGCCAAACACGGATGCGACCATCGTGATGCTATAAACCGAACCTGGATTCATCCGAAAAAAAATGACGTTTTGCCATTCGTGCACCCAGCTTCGTCGTTGAGTACACCATCGCAGGCGCTCCTGTCTGTGATGCAGCGTCAAGGGTAATCGAAGCCAGGCTCTCCGAGCTGATAGTCCATGCCAATGCAAACGTCGTCCAACTGTTCGTGCAGATGGTTGTTGTCTTGCAAACGTCCCCATCTGTTGACTCAGGGATCGAGACGTGGCTGCACGATCCGTTAGAGCCAGGCGGATAAGATGCCTGTCATCTCGACTGTTAGTGATACGAGGCCGTTGGGATCCAGCACTGCGTTCCGTATTTCCCGCCTAAACCCACTGATTCCATATTCTGCTAACAGTCATTGTATCTCGACCAACGCGAGCAGCAATGTCGCGATACGATAAACCGCTATCGCGATAGGCTACAATCAGACCTTTATCAAAGACGTAAACGTGATGGTATGCATTTCTCCTCCTTACGCGAGGCATCACAACAACGTTTCACCAGGCAACGCCGGTCAACTGCTGTTTGTATATGAGAAATCGGTTGGAAACTTTCCTCATGTAAGCACGTTATAGGTGTCGCCACCGGCGCCAACCTTGTGTGAATACTCTGAAAAGCTAATCATTTGCATATCACACGATCTTCTTCCTGTCGTTTAAATTTCGCGTCTGTAGCACGTCATCTTCGTGGTGTAGCAATTTTAATGGCCAGTAGTGTATTGTCAAGTGATGCAAGATGAAATGATACAGACGTGCATAATGCCAAACCCACACGTGTCCTCTTGGATATTATCAGCATATTGTGCCGTGTAATCCATTGTGATATTGGTGTATTTATCTAGAACATTCCTATCGCAAAATACTAATGCCAATTTTTCTAACGGTTTTCATTGAGCACACCACATTAAGCGTTTTGTATCTTTTGTGCATGGTCACCAGCCAACTTTTCTTATACATGACAACTGAATTTCTGGAGTTATTCACCAATATTTGTAGTTCAGTTTACACAATAGGATTAGCTCTTATCAAACAGTCTAATGCAAGGCATCATTATATGTTAGGCTTTTGTCTCACTCACGGATCCTTGTATTTAAGTTCATATTATTGAATTTTTTATTTAACAGCCTCAAAGAAGAAAGAAAGCTGTTAATTGTTAGACTTTTTATTGATATATCTTACTTGAAATACTCGACATTTCTACTCCACTTAACGGGAAGAGAAGCAGAAACAGTTTAGTCACCGTTACAAATGCGCTTTTCGCGCCCCAACCCGCCAACAGAATACTTTACAGTCATTTCCAGTCCTACAATGCCTCACAGGTAATTTACACGAATAAAGTAATACTAAATCCATTTCCTACATGAGCATCAACTCAAAGAAAGTGTATCATAAAATGAATCTAACTGTAAGAATTTACTACCATAGATTTATTTATTTGGTTGTTTACTTATCAGCATAAAATGAGATCTGTATCTCGAGGCCTGATACAAATAAAATTTAAGCAGACGTGTTGCTTCTGTATATATTCTAATGTCATTTCACGACCTTCCGTTACATGGTCGTTTATGTCTTTTCTTAAATCTTGAAATGAAGCGAAGGAATGCTTTGCAGAACTTTTCAAAGCGCCGATGTTACATTTCCTGGCCTGACTCCTCTTTTGGTTCCGAAACTCTCATATCCTTTCAGTCCTAAGTAAGCAGTTACACTCCATATAGGTTAAAATGGTTGGATCAACCCTTGTTATGTTAAAACTGAGTCAAAACCTACTATGTAAACTATGAATATTAGACAAAGATCATTCTTACTTATTGCTCAGTTCTATAATTTCGTACAAATTTCAGATTAAAATACCCATAGTTCAGATAGAAAAATTTCGTTTATACTCTGAACGACATTTAATTAGTGGTAACCTTCATCATGCCAGTACTATTTTAACATGTCCTCTAAAATGTTAGTTTTATTCCACTACTCAAAACATACTACAAATATATTTGGTTGATGATATGTGAACCCATGTGAAACTAGATCAGGCCATGAGTATGGTTTACGCCATGAGTCAACTGAATGTTGGAGTAATACACGCAACTTAAGCAGTCTCAGTTCTTTCTTTAGTTTCTAACTTCTCGCATTGTTATTTTTCACTTCAACTTTTGTGATAAGTTATGTAGGCTCGCTCTTACATTTAACCTGGCAACATTGTTACTACAGGTAAGGACAGAATCTGGGGGCTTACCCGACGACTATTACCATACCAGACAGAAAAGTGTGTGTGCCCGAATTATATGCATTTCCATACATTCCACTGCGAGAAAGCTCATCTCTGACACGGAAGTGGCACGGAAACCTTAGAATATGTGCTAACAGCCTTTCCTTTCATATTGTAAATGATACAGATTTCTTCCTTCAGTTTCTAAATCTCTTCGTCTAACTGTCCACTGGACTATTTCTTGTGCTCATTTATCACACTTACGAAAACTTTCTCACTCTCTTTATGTATTTATTTTTTATGGAGAGAGCAGTAATTAAGCTATAAAGTTTCAGAATAATATTTTTCAGTTCATGGTCAATACTTCAAGTGAATAGGACTTTCCTTTGCAGTTTTTTAAAGCATTCCTTCTTAGAAAAAATCATAAGGAACATCGCAATACTAGGGCGTGCTGAAACGTAATGCCGCCGAAATTTTTATTCTGTTCCTTGAATCGGCTGAGGCATTGCATATCAAGTACGTTATTATATCGAGTTTCTCACTTCCCTGATTATGGTTGCAACCCCCTTCCTCTAGAGAACTCCGAAACGTGGCGTGTAACATGCGGTTTGTAACGTAACTATGTCGGTGCGTGAGAAACACCGTGCTCCACACATGGAGCACTTTCTCCTTTAAGACGACAATGCCAGACCACTAGTGGGTGAAACAGTCCGAGGCCTTGGCTTCATTATCAGTGATCATTCTCCATACAGTCTCGATTTGGCCCCATTCGGTTTTCATCTGTTTCCAAAATCTGACGAACAGCTTGAGGACTTTACTTTGATGGTGATAAAGCGGTGGAAGTAGAGGTGAGGTTGTAGCTCCATCAACAAAATAAAACATTCCACAACTGGCCTGTCGCTGGAAGCAATGTGTCCGTCGCGAGTTACTACGCTGAGAAATAGGGCGTAGAGGTGAGAAAGAAACATGCAGAAAGGTAAAGTTTCCTTTACTTAAAAAACTGTAAGAGCTTTTACATTCGGAGGCATTACTTATATACCACCGAATGTTACCCCCTTCATCCCACTGAAACTCACGCATTTGTAACTTACACGTATAGAATCAAAATACATGCCTAATCAACAGATTTGTTTGTGTGTGATGTGTGTGAAATCTTATGGGACTTAACTGCTAAGGTCATCAGTCCCTAAGTTTACACACTACTTAACCTAAATTATCCGAAGGACAAACACGCACAACCATGCCCGAGGGAGGACTCGAACCTCCGCCGGAACCAGCCGCACAGTCCACGACTGCAGCGCCTGAGACTGCTCGGCTAATCCTGCGCGGCTCAAAAGATTGGTCTAATTTCTGATTCAATAGCCGCGCGGGGTAGCCGCGCGGTCTCAAGCGCCTTGTCACGGTCCGTGCGGCTCCCCCCGTTGGAGGTTCGAGTCCTCCCTCGGACATGGATGTGTATGTTGTCCATAGCGTAAGTTAGTTTAAGTTAGATTAAGTAGTGTGTAGGTTTAGGGACCGATGACCCCAGCAGTTTGGTTCCATAAGAGCTTACCTACCTACCTTGTTGATTCAATAACGGAAAACCAGAATTTCATACTTGTGCATTCGTCAGAGTTTGGTAATGTTCGTTTTGGACCACTGCAATCACCAATCGCTTAAGTTGCTACAGCATCTCTACTATTGTTTCCTTCCGCTCTAATTTCCAGTTTCACGAGGATTCTACATAGATTATACAGGTTAGCGTCAGCGGACCATCAGAAAGTTTACGGCGAGCAAACTGCTCAGGACACCTTCCCACCTTTCGAATACGGAAACGCTCCCACTTAGCCACAAAATTACCAGTACGTTACAAACCGTCTGAAACTTTTCACTCAAATATGTTGATCTAATTTCAGACGGCGGAGAGCTTCGGAAAGCGTCCTAGACGAACTCCACTTGCCAATAGGAGTGGGGCGCTAGAACTTGCACACGCAAAGTTGGGCAGAGCTCAGAAGGAAGCCCGAGTCGGCGGTGATCAATGTTTGCCCCAGAGGGCCCTCGGCGCCTCAACTTTAAGACCGCCGCTCTGCGCTCCCGCCGGGATCTGCGAATTGCCCCGAGTCGGCGGAGTTGCTTCAAGTTGGCCATTAATTTAGAATGGCCGCGCTCTCTGCCGGGAAAGCAAGTGCACTCCGGAAGTACACGCCCCATTATATTTACTCCCCGTGGTAGGCAGCCTCGCGGTGATTGGCCAAAGGCGAACAGCCTGTTCGGAAATGATGTTCCACTTCTCCTTTAATCATTATTAACAACAATAAGAGAGTAGATACGAAGTTTTAATTGTTACCTCGAGAAAACAATGGCGCGGTGACCAGTTGGTGATGATTTCAGTCCTTCTCTACATATTCGTCCTTCAGTGTGACATGTTTTCCCCAACAATGGATTATTAGGTGGAAGCCTTGGTTGGAGTACTTTCCATTATGGAATATCACACCGCTATCGATTTGGAAGTGCTGGCCAGGTATTCTTTTGCCCATCTGAGGAAAGAGAAAGAAGTCACTTTGAGGCATGTCAGAGAATATCAGGACTTGAGAAAAACGTGGACTGTGGGAAAACCAGAACAAATTAGAACCGAAGAACCTGAGATGTAATGGTAGGGGAAAATGTTGAAAAGTAGGTGGACTGATAAGGTAAGAAATGAGGAAGTTCTCTCCATAATTGGTGCGGAAACAAATATACTGAAAACGCTGGCAATAAGAAGGGTCAGGATGGTAGGACATCAGTTAACACATCGAGGAATAACTTCTGTGGCGCTAGAGGTTCCTGTAGAGAATAAAAACTATAGAGGAAGAAAGGGATCGGATTATTTCCAGCAAATATTTGGGGACGTATGTCGAACTGCTACTCTGAGATGAGGTTTGCACAGGAGAGGAATTCACAGAAGCAGCATATCAGTCTTTCTCAATAGGTACCTTTCAGAGTATACTAATAAAATAGCCCCATACTTAGCAATCATATACATTTACTCTCTCGATGAAAGATCCGTACCAAAAGACAGGAAAGTAGGACAGATCACACCAAAAATCAAGAAAAGAAACAGCAATAATCCGCTGAATAATGGACCCTATCACTGTCGTCGATTTACAATTAAGATTTTCGAACAATATGAGTTACGTCGAAGGTCAGGGTCTGCTGAGACGTACAATGGAGTCCGGAAATGTCGTTCTTGTAAAAAAAAACTAGCTCTTTATTCCCACGAATGAATGCTGTCGACAGGGGATCTCAAATGGCTTCCATATTTCTAAATTTTCGGAAAGCTTTTGACACCTTTCCTCACGAGAGATCTCTAATCAAATGCGTGCCTCTGGAGAATCGCTTCAGTTGTGCGACTAGATTCGTGCTTTAGTGTCTCAAGGGTTGCTAGATCTAACAAGTTTGACAGAATTAATACAGGCAATGAAGGAAAAAAAAAAAAAAGAAACAGCGAGACGGCTTCCGCAAGGACAGACTTGTGCCGACGATGTCTCCACTATGAAACAGACAAAAAGAAAAGAATTCATTGGAGATACACCCATCACTTATGGACTTTGTGAAGGCATTTGACCACATTCGTAGAAAAAATAACGGAAATTAGAGGTTTCCCCCGACAGATGATATGAGTACGCAAACATTTGTACAAAAACATCAAAATAAGAATAGATACAGGCTACAGGTAAAGAGCTGTCACCATAAACAGGCATAAACCAGGGAGTAAGGCAAGGCTGTAGTATGTCAGCTGCACCGTTCATTACCTACATTGACGACCTAGTCAGGTAATTCAGGAAGGGCAGAGTACTTGAAGGTACAAGAAGTGGGCTAGGCAAATTTCTAATTACGATGCTTTTTGTCCAACAAGGTAGTCATACAGGACAGTGAAGACAAACTAAAAATTGCGGTACACAGATTAAACAAGTTATAATCTAAAGATATCAACAACAAAACAAAATCAATGGCCTTCCTAGGAAAATACCCTACGAGGACTAAGATAATCATCAACAATATAACAATAGAACAGATGTCCTACGGGGCTGTACAAGCAATGATCACACGCACGGCACAGCGGACACACCAGGAACCGCGGTGTTGGCCGTCGAATGGCGCTAGCTGCGCAGCATTTGTGCACCGCCGCCGTCAGTGTCAGCCAGTTTGCCGTGGCATACGGAGCTCCATCGCAGTCTTTAACACTGGTAGCATGCCGCGACAGCGTGGACGTGAACCGTATGTGCAGTTGACGGACTTTGAGCGAGGGCGTATAGTGGGCATGCGAGAGGCCGGGTGGACGTACCGCCGAATTGCTCAACACGTGGGGCGTGAGGTCTCCACGGTACATCGATGTTGTCGCCAGTGGTCGGCGGAAGGTGCACGTGCCCGTCGACCTGGGACCGGACCGCAGCGACGAACGGATGCACGCCAAGACCGTAAGATCCTACGCAGTGCCGTATGGGACCGCACCGCCACTTCCCAGCAAATTAGGGACACTGTTGCTCCTGGGGTATCGGCGAAGACCATTCGCAACCGTCTCCATGAAGCTGGGCTACGGTCCCGCACACCGTTAGACCGTCTTCCGCTCACGCCCCAACATCGTGCAGCCCGCCTCCAGTGGTGTCGCGACAGGCGTGAATGGAGGGACGAATGGAGAAGTGTCGTCTTCAGCGATGAGAGTCGCTTCTGCCTTGGTGCCAATGATGGTCGTATGCGTGTTTGGCGCCGTGCAGGTGAGCGCCACAATCAGGACTGCATACGACCGAGACACACAGGGCCAACACCCGGCATCATGGTGTGGGGAGCGATCTCCTACACTGGCCGTACACCACTGGTGATCGTCGAGGGGACACTGAATAGTGCACGGTACATCCAAACCGTCATCGAACCCATCGTTCTACCATTCCTAGACCGGCAAGGGAACTTGCTGTTCCAACAGGACAATGAACGTCCAAATGTATCCCGTGCCACCCAACGTGCTCTAGAAAGTGTATGTCAACTACCCTGGCCAGCAAGATCTCCGGATCTGTCCCCCATTGAGCATGTTTGGGACTGGATGAAGCGTCGTCTCACGCGGTCTGCACGTCCAGCACGAACGCTGGTCCAACTGAGGCGCCAGGTGGAAATGGCATGGCAAGCCGTTCCACAGGACTACATCCAGCATCTCTACGATCGTCTCCATGGGAGAATAGCAGCCTGCATTGCTGCGAAAGGTGGATATACACTGTACTAGTGCCGACATTGTGAATGCTCTGTTGCCTGTGTCTATGTGCCTGTGGTTCTGTCAGTGTGATCATGTGATGTATCTGACCCCAGGAATGTGTCAATAAAGTTTCCCCTTCCTGGGACAATGAATTCACGGTGTTCTTATTTCAATTTCCAGGAGTGTATTTCCATTACCTAGGATGTGATATAACTTTTGTAGAAAAGAAAGAGATAAATAAGAAAATTAACACTTATTAACATATATGTGGCACGATAAGAAGAACATTGGAGGGTAGAAAGAGAAGAGGAAGCTGAATAAAACTGTATACAGTCGTGGCACTACCCGCAGAGGTTTGGACATCAAGATCAAAAAACCTCAGACAACTTGAAACATCAGCAACGAAGTTCCTTAGATCAGTGAAAGGCTGCACAAGAGAAGACAGAATAAGAAATGAACAAATAAGGAAAAAACTGGGAGCACAGCCGTTAACTAAAAATTTAATCCAAATAAAACATTATTGGAAAGAGTGTGTACTGCGCACGTCACCAAGACTAGCAATGGCATACAATTCTATCGGAAGAAGGAGTGTGAGGAGACCGAGGAAAAGATGGTGAGGCCGCAACACGCCATGACGCCTTATCTTGGAATGGCAGAAGAAGAAGAAGAAGCTAAAGGTCACTTTGTTCAGTAATCGATGGAAAATCGTATAGTGAAACACAAGTGATATCAGGCGTTCCCCAAGAAACTGTTGTACGTCCTCAGCTGTTACAAATATGTTTCGACCATTCATGATACAAAGTGAGCAGCTCTCTTGCATCGTCTGCAGATGAAGCTGTCATGTACAATCTAATAAAGTCATCAGAAGATCAAAATTAATTGCAAAACGACACAGACACGATATCTGAACGATTCGAGAAGTGGAAATTGTCTCCGAATAAGAAAAAGTGTGAGGTCATCCAAGTGAGTGCGAAAGAAAATGTGTTAAGTTTCGGTTAAACGATGTGTTGTTGTTGTTGTTGTGGTCTTCAGTCCTGAGACTGGTTTGATGCAGCTCTCCATGCTACTCTATCCTGTGCAAGCTTCTTCATCTCCCAGTACCTACTGCAACCTACATCCTTCTGAATCTGCTTAGTGTATTCATCTCTTGGTCTCCCCCTACGATTTTTACCCTCCACGTTGCTCTCCAATACTAAATTGGTGATCCCTTGATGCCTCAGAACATGTCCTACCAACCGATCCCTTCTTCTGGTCAAGTTGTGCCACAAACTTCTCTTCTCCCCAATCCTATTCAATACTTCCTCATTAGTTATGTGATCTACCCATCTAATCTTCAGCATTCTTCTGTAGCACCACATTTCAAAACCTTCTATTCTCTTCTTTTCCAAACTATTTACCGTCCATATTTCAGTTCCATACATGGCTACACTCCATACAAATACTTTCAGAAACGACTTCCTGACACTTAAATCTATACTCGATGTTAACAAATTTCTCTTCTTTAGAAACGCTTTCCTTACCATTGCCAGTCTACATTTAATATCCTCTCTACTTCGACCATCATCAGTTAATTTGCTCCCCAAATAGCAAAACTCCTTTACTACTTTAAGTGTCTCATTTACTAATCTAATGCCCTCAACACCACCCGACTTAATTCGACTACATTCCATTATCCTCGTTTTGCTTTTGTTGATGTTCATTTTATATCCTCCCTTCAAGACACCATCCATTCCGTTCAACTGTTCTTCCAAGTCCTTTGCTGTCTCTGACAGAATTACAATGTCATCGGCGAACCTCAAAGTTTTTATTCCTTCTCCATGGATTTTAATACCTACTCCAAATTTTTCTTTTGTTTCCTTTACTGCTTGCTCAATATACAGATTGAATAACATCGGGGAGAGGCTACAACCCTGTCTTACTTCCTTCCCAACCACTGCTTCCCTTTCATGTCCCTCGACCCTTATAACTGCCATCTGGTTTCTGTACAAATTGTATATAGCCTTTCGCTCCCTGTATTTTACCCCTGCGACCTTTAGAATTTGAAATAGAGTATTCCAGTCAACATTGTCAAAAGCTTTCTCTAAGTCTACAAATGCTAGAAACGTTTGCCTTTCCTTAATCTTTCTTCTAAGATAAGTCGTAAGGTCAGTATTGCCTCACGTGTTCCAGTATTTCTACGGAATCCAAACTGATCTTCCCCGAGGTCGGCTTCTACTAGTTTTCCATTCGTCTGTAAAGAATTCGTGTTAGTACTTTGCAGCTGTGTCTTAATAAGCTGATTGTTCGGTAATTTTCACATCTGTCAACACCTGCTTTCTTTGGGATTGGAATTAAACGATAAATCACACAAATTCATGGTCTGTCAACCCACCTAACGAACTACTTCATTTGGAACGATCACATAGATATGTTGAGGGGAAGGCTAACCAAAGAGTGTGTTTTATCGCCAGAACACTTAGAAGAGGCGCCAGGTCTACTAAAGAGATTGCCTACACTACGATTGTTCGTCCTCTGCTAGAGTAATGCTGTGCGGTATGGCAGTGTTTTCCAACCCGTGGGCCGCGACCCGTAAGGGAGTCACAAAGTCTTGCTCGGGGACTCGCGGTCGCAGGAGTGACTTCTGTTTAATCGTTTTAAATGGTGCAAAGAGAATATGCAACATGGGTGCTGACGTATGATTCTTGACGATCATCTGCTGTGGCAGAAATGTCACACGGAAGTGACAAAAGTTTCGTGAAAGCACATTGTAAAGCTGCTCACGTTCAGATGTGGTACTGACTCGTAGTAATGAACATGAATTTAATTGAAACCTGTTGAACACTTCAAATACATAAAGACTTATAGCGGTGATAAGTGACACGATGTCTGCCAAACTCTTCCGACATTTGCGGAACGGAACAAGGGCGACCAAGCCCTACACAGACTGTATTCGCGAGATCACCATTCAGAGTTTTGCGGGCAGAGGTAAAGGATCCCTTTAACTTCCTGGTGGGAATGGCGGTACGGGCACTTCGCACCACGGTTACTTGAGTGCATTTCAGTAACCATGCTTCAAATGAACAATAGTTCGTTAGAATTGGCAGCAGTGAGAAAAGGCACGAAGTACAGCGATTTATGCCGAGTGGATCTATGACGCTTGAGTTCACCTAAGATTGTAACTAAAGTTGTATCTAGTTTCGCAGCTCTGTGGGTTGATCGGGATTCCTACAAAATAGTCGTTGCTTGTCATCTGGTTCATTTCTCGTTTCTTTCGTGCTGTTAATTGTGACTGGGGTGAATTCACTGTTATTCTGGTAGTGCTTTTTAAGAGCTGAGAAAGTCTTCTAAACAATAGTACAATAATTTGCAACAAAAAATACATCAAATATTCCCGCAATTAATTAAAAAGGTAAGTAGGTGTCTAATAATAGAGATTCCACAATACAAAAACCTAAGCCCAAAAAAATGAAATTTATTTTTTATTCAGATTGCGTAAATCCTTGTTTAATCTTAATTCTGAATTCAACAGAACGTAGATTGTCATGGAATAAATGCACCGTGTTAACGATGAATAAATGAAAAACATGAAAAATGAGTTCAGGAACCGATCGATAAGAAACTGAAAAAGAGCTAACAAAGAACTTAGAGAAATTCGAGAAAAAAAATCTGCTCTTTACAAACTGACTATACAGTGGAACCTCGCTTCAATAGCTTAATTAACTTCTGAGCCTTACCTGCAATGCAAAACACTAGTGATGCGAAACATATTTTTCACTAGGAATTCTCGTAAAAATAGGGTAATGGGCTTCCATTCCTAAAAAATACTGAAACAATGTACAAAGTAGAAGTATAGTTTATAATATTGCGCATCCTTTTTGATAAGACATTTGTCTAAAGACGTTTGTTTCTGTCTACTCTTCAAAATGTATGCTAAACGCAGAAGACGGCTAGTAGATTGAAACTATTGAATTCGTGTTGCTTAACGACAATAAATGTAAAATGGTCTCATAAATGAATATTTACAGGCAATGATTTAACATGAGTTTTTGCAGTAGGAGAGCTTGCAACATCTTCACAGAAAATTAGCAACATCGTCGAGGAGGCCGAGGTAGAGGTAGCGGAGACAATTGCTACGTGAGGCGTGTCGCTAACAGTTCAGTTCAATACTGCGCAGTCGGCCTCTTTGTCATTTGACGGAGCTTCTACTGTACAAAGCGGAAGGTCAAAGAACAGAGAGTGCTTACTGCCCAACTATAGCAGCTGAAGAGGTCTGTCTAGCCTACATCATTTTGAATCTGCTTACTGCATTCATCTCTTGGCCTCCCTCTACGATTTTCAGCCTCCCCACCCCGACATTTCGATCCAATACTAATTATGTGATTCCTTGATGTATCATAATTTGTCCTATCAGTCGATCCCTTCTTCTGGCCAAGTCGTGTCACAAATTTCTTGTTTCTCCATTTCTATTCAGTGCGTCCTCATTAGTTACTTGAGCGACCCATATAGTCTTCAACATTATTCTGCAACACCATATTTCGAAAGCTTCTATACTCCTCCTGTCATAACAGTTTATCGGCCATGTTTCTCTTCCATACATATCTGCATACCTTCAGAAAAGGCGTCCTAAAACTCAGATATATATTCGACGTTAATTCATTTCTCTTCTTCAGAAATACTTTTCTTGCCTTTGGCAGTCTACATTTTATACCGTCTCTATTTCGACCATTATCAGCTATATTGCACCCCAAATAGCAAAACTCATCTACTACATTAAGTGCCTTGTTTCCTACGCTAATCCCTCAATATCAGCTGATTTCATTCGACTACATTCCATTATCCTTGTCTTCCTTTCGTTGATTGTCATCTTGTATCCTCCTTTCAAGACATTGTACATTCTCTTCGACGGCTCTTCCAAGTCCTTTGCTGCCTCAGACAGAAACAAAGTGTCATCGGCAAACGGAGAGTTTTTATTTCTTCTCCCTGACCTTTAATTCTTACTCCAAATTTTCTCTTATATGGTTCAGTGCTCATTGAATGTACAGATTTAATAACATTGAGGATAGTCTGCAAGTCTCACACCCTTCTCGGCCACTGCTTCCCTTTCATGTCCCTCGACTCTTATAACTGCTGTCTGGTTTCTGTATGAGTTATAAATAGCCTTTCGCTCCCTGTATTTTATCCCTGCTACCTTCAGAATTCCAAAGAGAGTATGTCAGTCATCATATTCAAAAGCTTTATCTAAAACTACAAACGCTATATGCGTAGGTTTCTCTTTTCTCAACCTATCTTCTAAGTCATAGCGTCAGTATTGCCTCGCTTGTTCCTACGTTTCTCAGAAATCAAATCAAATGGTTCAAATGGCTCTGAGCACTATGGGACTTAACATCTGTGGTCATCAGTCTCCTATAACTTAGAACTACTTAAACCTAACTAACCTAAGGACATCACATAGATCCATGCCCGAGGCAGGATTCGAACCTGTGACCGTAGCAGTCTCGCGATTCCGGACTGAGCGCCTAGAACCGCTAGACCACCGCGGCCGGCCCTCAGAAATCCAGAATGACCTTCCCCGAGGTTGGCTTCTATCAGTTTTTCCTTTCTTCTGTAAGGAAGTCGTGTCAGTATTCCGCACCAATGACATGAAATGGTTGGCGATGACTAAAACGAAAAGACACTGAAGAGACTCATCATGTGATACATTCCTTGTTAAGTGATTCAACGTTTTGCAGAATTACGTAGTGTACTGCTCGTTACGCGAAGCACTCTTTATAAAAGGTGCTCATTAAGTGAGATCTGACAGCAGTTTTTACATTGTAATAATAGTACTGACGTAAACATTAGGCTATTTATTCATCCACTTTTTCTGTTGCCTCACTGTCATTTCTTTCCCATGGAGCATAATCTATACTGTCAAGAGTGAAGTCAACTAACACCAATGGTACGATTCAGCAGTTACCTACAATAGCACATTATCAGCACTTCGCAACTTGATGTACACTAATGGTACGATTCAGCAGTTATCTACAGTAGCACATTATCAGCACTTCGCAACTTGATGATTAGTGAATAATGTATCTCATTTGTAATATTTAAAATCATACTTGACGTTTATCAGGATTGTGTTTACCAGCTTTTATTCGTAGCGTGACACCAGCGATATCACTGACGACACTTAGCCAGATAAAATTAATAAGGGCTATTGGTCCTGTACTACAATAAAAATACAGTAAATTCAATGAGAAGGCTGTGCCTGGATATCTATTAATAATTTGTCGAATCGTTGTTCTTTTCTTGAGACACTAGTACACAAATCATTTTCTAACTGAAGCCTATTTCTCCTCTTAACTTTTATGTTCACTATTGAAGACTGCGCTGACATTGGTAGGAAGTGGCGAATGGAATTCATAATTTCAAAACTTTTCTATACATCCAGAAGATGTCAATGTTTTGCGAATTAAATCCTATTTTAATCACCCCAGAGCTCAGATCAGCCAGTTGTAGTTACATATTTTAAAAAAGGACTTATCTATCTATGCCCACTGTCAGCTTCAGAGTTCAGTGCTGGAAAGTAACTTAATAGCTTTTCTTTCAAATTATACACGCTCTTTGTCATTCAAGACATTGAGAACTTATCACCGACTAATCCATTGCGATTTCTTCGAGAACCTTCTGAACGCAAGGAAAAGACTCAAAATTCTCTTTTGTAAAGATACTGACCGCAAACGAAGTTTTGTGAGCAGTCCTTTGATTTTGTCTTTGGCCGTCATAATACTATGTTCTTTCCCTTAGAGGTTCTTGTTTAAAATAAGTAGGTGGTTAAAAAGATAAGCGAGGAAAGCCAATTGTAATAATCAAACAGTATCGCAGAAATAATTCTCATGTACAAATTTAGAAGCTTCTAAGTACGTTAACAATTCAGCTTTTACTTCCAGGTCTCGTGTCAATACCTTTCCTTTGCAAAGCCCTCAGACGTCGGTGTCGTATAGGAGATTTTGATGGAGAGGACCCATATCTTCTCATATGATTCAAAGTAGTTGAATTCGCAACGGCTTACCTTTAATAAAATTCACAACTTTGACCAATTCTTTAAGCACAGCAAATCGGAAGGTAAAATCGTGGCTCCAGAGCTTATCGGTGACGAAAGCAGAGTGTCCATCAATCACATGGAATTACTGATTTTAATTTCGCAACGAACCCTCCTTTATTATCAGTATTTGTTGTGGCACCATAACTAAAAATTCTGATACGATTTGTTCAATCAGTCTCGTAGTTGCGAATGCTTTCTAAAAGCATGTCGTACAAACACTGGCCAGAATCTTTTGCAGGAACTGCTTTGCAAAATAAAATTTTCATCTGTTTCAAAGCGCACAAATACCATAAATTTCGCACAATATGAGACATCAATAGATACGTCAAACTAACTGTTCTAGAATGTCACCGGCCATATCGTTTATTCTGCGATCAGTGGTATCATCAGGAAGCAGTATGCTTTTTAGCTTGTTTGCCTTCTGCTTTCCTAACTATATGCAGGGTTGCTGGCAGAACAAGATTCTCGGCATCTGAACACGGCTTCCCTGCTTTAGCGAATCGGTAACCATATAATAAACTAGGATGGGTGACTGTCCCGTCTGCCGAGCACTGTTGGCAAGTGGGGAATATTCAGCCCCTGTGAGGCAAATTGAGAAACTACTTGATCGAGAAGTTGCGACTCATATCTCGTAAACTGATAACGACCGAGAGAAAGGTGTGCTGTCAACGTGACCCTAAGCACCCGCATTCAGTGACGACTGAGGACTGAGAACGACATGGCGGTCGGTCAGTACCGTTGGGTCTTCTGAGGCCTATTCAGAGAGAGTTACCTAGTCGATAACTCTTTCTCCTTGACACGGGATGCCTAAAATGACACAAAAAAATTGTTAAATCAGAAAAACAAGTAAATAATCAATAATATAATTTTATTTTAGTTATCAAGTAACACTCCTATTTTATTATCCAGTCATAATAGTTTGCTGCTACTTAAGTGTTTTCAGATTCCTTTCGAAGAAATCCAACGGTTATCAGCTTCCCTGAAATGTTTAGTTGAGGGTGACGCGTAAGCTTTAATGGTTCCATACTCAAACCTAACAATATTACGCTGAAAATGACACACTGGCGTTTATTATTCAGACTGATAAACCATACATCAAATAACTGCCGTAATAAAGTCTATTTTTTTATTCTGATTCGCTTCCGCACTGCCACTTGTACCAGACGAGAAAGGCTGCGCGCATCTTTTGAGAAAATTCTTCACTTTATGCGCGCTTGGAGTGCAGCGCGTGGACACCATACTTATTACGTCCGTACTCGCTCGCGTACGTGGACAAGTGCAGAAGCGGGTGAAAACGCACACCTGTATGACCACTGAATGTTTCTCGCCTCTACGCCTCCAGCGGCAGAGAATTTAACACTGCCTGCAGAGAGCTGTGACTACCTTGCACAGTGCACTTGATTTCTTGATTAGTATCAATTTCTCGACCAGTATAGTATCAATAGAAAGAAAATTAAGTACGTTGCCTTTGACATTAGTGGCGTACCGTAGTTTTATTGTGGTACTGGATGGGGTCGCCAGATTTTTTTTTTTTTTTTACTTTGAAAGGGGTCACGTATTCAAACAGATTGGAAAATACTGCGGTGTGGGATTCTCACCAGATAGGATTGACGGACCACATCAAAAAAATCCAAAGGAGGGCAGCTCGTTTTGTAATATCGCTTAATAGGGGAGAGTGTGACGGGATGGCGGTCATTAAAACAAAGGCGGTTTTCGCTGCAGCAGTATTTTTCACGAAATTTCGATCGTCAAACTTCTTCTCTGCCTGTAAAAATATTTTATTGTCGGTAACCTACACAAGGAGGAATGATCATCGTGATAAAATAAGATAAATCAGAGCTGGTACAGGAGGATGGAAGTGGTTTCATTTTTTTCATGCGCTGCTAGGGAATGGAACAGTAGAAGAAGGGTTTGAATGTGGTTCGAAGAAACCCCTGACATGTTCGTCAGAAAAGTTACCACGGATTCATATAATCGATTCGCCTGGATGAGTAATTAATTCACACCCTTCAGTGCGGATCCACATTTGCGTTCGACTTGCAGTGGGAATCTCAAATTGGTGAGCGTGGAAGACATGGACGATGAGAGCAGGTATGTGGCGATAGGTGGGAGTGTGAGTCGACCGAGGGGTGCGCCGAGGCAGTCCGCGCACTTGCGATAAACACAGCGCTCCGGGTGGAGCAGTGGTTAACGTAACTATATATTAAGCTGGAGGTGCGGGTTCAAATCCCCGTCCGGCAAACTTTACTACTCATTGCCGCTGATTCCGCATAAAGCCCAATGCAGCAGGTATCATTAGTTCCTTCCCTTTTCTTTTCTTTCTCACCCTTCCACTCTCACTTTACATAATATATTTCACAGCGTCAGATTTCGCAAGGTGTCTGTTCTTTCGGACATGTTTCAAAGAACAAATACCACCCATTCATATAATCGACTCTCCTCGATGTCCACTGAATCCACAAATTTCAATGCAGATGCACATTTTCGCTCGACCTTCAGGCGGAATCTAAAATTAAGGAGCATGGAGAACATAGACTGCGGATAGGCGCCACTAGGTGGGTATGTGCGTTGGCTGGGGGGTGTGGCGAGGTAGTCCGCGCATTTGTAGTAAACACTGTGTTCCAGGAGGCGTAGTAGTTAACACAACTCTCTAGAAAGTAGGAGATCCGGGGTTCGAGTGGCGGTCCGGTACACATTTTCACTCGTCGCCGCTGACACCGCATAAAGCTCCTATGACGTTCATATCACTAGTACCTTCTCTTTCCTTTACTTTCTTCCCTTCTTTCTTCAGTTTCCACAGAAATCGATTACCGCACAATATTACTCTTAATAAAGCACTATGCCATTTCATTTTGGCTCTTCCAGCGGTGTCCTAGATACTACATCACCTGGTTTACGAAGTCTGCCACGATTAAGGCCATGAACACAAACAAAAATTTCATTATCTTAATTATATTTTGGGGAGATAAGTGAAAGATGATAACCATCTTTCGCAACAGACTCTTTGTTTCATTTCTACGGACGCGTCGAATAATAGACCCTGTCTTGGACTGTTACCGTTCATGAAATGAAATATCACATGTGCTCCAAGAAAGAATGATATACACGCTTCTATTCTCTGGGTGCATAAACGATCTGATGTATAATGTGGCAGTATTTCAGAGGACATTGATATGTATAGGAGTGTCATCGTTTAATGACAGAACAGAGACTGACATGCATGGAATTTCTTTCTCGCAGTGAAAGAACGCTCGATTTAAACCTGGATAAATGTGGGTGTTCAGGAGTGATGTTGGAATACAGTGTTAATATTAAGTTGCAAGACTAAGTCACGTCGGTTGAGCATCTAGTCACAGAATTACGAAAGCGCATGATGTGGAACGAGCACTTAAGGTCAGTGGCAGAGAACAGGAGTGATTGACTTGGATTCGGTAAAAGAGTTGTGAGAAACTGTAGTGCATTTGTAATGGCGACGGCGCGTGAAACGCATATCTGACCAATGCTGAAGTTCGGCTTGAGTATTTAGGAACACCAACAGGTCGAATTAACAGAATAAATCGAAACAATTCATAATGTGCTACTACATTTGTGACCAGTCTAGTTCGATCAGCTCAACACAGAAATGTTTCGTGAGCTTAGATGTGAATACGTGAAGAGAAGAACACTTTCTCGAAATTCAGTCGAGCATCTTCGGAGACTACCGGGCGTTACCTCCAAACATCCACCAGTAAACCGCAAGCATCCGCCCACACAGGTGCGGGCGCTTCTAAGGATATTTTAGGCTGCAGGCCGGCTGGTCACGTATCACCGTCACAGACTGAAACTTCAGCTGTGATTGATTGCTTCGAGGGCACTCATCACTTCACACCAATGAAAGTAGCGTTTTCAACCGACCGACAGTGACGTGCCAGCAGCTAAGCTGCAGCATAAGCGTTGACTAACACCAGGTTTCTTGTTACTGGAATGTTGTCTGTCTGTCAGTCATTGCCTGCTATCAACATAACATCATCCTACACCTGTCTACTGACTTCGATTTCAGAGGTACTAATCTACTACAAAAAGTTGATTTCCTGCCTGTTATCTTCCGTGCGAGCTCTGATTGTGAACTGCTTTCTTTCTCCACTGCTGACGACTAGGCTAGTAGGGGGGGCTACTCCGATGTCGCCCCATATTCCATTGCTGACAAATTTATTCAAGATTCCTTCTCTAGATTGTCGCACAGATGACAAAATGGTAGATATCGAAATAGATGACAGAGGGATAGAATAACAATTAAAATCGCTCAAAAGAGGAAAGGCCGCCTGACCTGATGGAATACCAGTTCGACTTAACACAGAGTACGCGAAGGAACTTGCCCCCCTTCTTGCAGCGGTGTACCGAAAGACTCTAAAAGAGCGTAGCGTTCCAAGTGATTGGGAAAGGGCACAGGTCATCACCCTATCCAAGAAGAGACGTCGAACAACGTGCAGAACTATAGACCTATATCTCTAACGTCGATCAGTTGTAGAATTTTTGAACACGTAATATGTTCGAGTATAATGACTTTTCTGAGACAAGAAATCTACTCTGTAGGAATTAGCGTGTGTTTCGAAAAAGACGATCGTGTGAAACCCAGCTCGCGCTATTCGTCCACGAGACTCAGAGGGCCATAGACACGGGTTCCCAGGTAGATGTCGTGTTTTTTGACTTCCGCAAGGCGTTCGATACAGTTCCCCACAGTCGTTTAATGATCAAAGTAAGAGCATTTGTACTATCAGACCAATTATGTGATTCGATTGAAGAGTTCCTAGATAACAAAACGCAGCATGCCATTCTCAATGGAGAGAATTCAGGTGTGCTGCAGCGGAGTGTCGTAGGACCGTTGCTATTCACGACATACATAAATGACCTTGTGGATAACATCGAAAGTTCACTGAAGCTTTTTGTGGATGATGCTGTAGTATATCGAGAGGTTGTAACAATGGAAAATTGTACTGAAATGCAGGAGGATGCAACGAATTGACGCATGGTGCAGGGAATGGCAGTTGAATCTCAACGAAGACAACTGTAATGTGCTGCGAATACATAGAAATAAATATCCTTTATCATTTAGCTACAAAATAGCAGGTCAGCAACTGGAAGCAGTTAATTCCATAAATTATCTGGGAGTAGGCATTAGGAGTGATTTAAAATGGAATGATCATATAAAGTTGATCGTCCGTAAAGCAGATGCCAGACTGAGATTCATTGGAAGAATCCTAAGGAAATGCAATCCGAAAACAAAGGAAGTAGGTTACAGTACACTTGTTCGCCCACTGCTTGAATATTGCTCACCAGTGTGGGATCTGTACCAGATAGGGTTTATAGAAGAGATAGAGAATATCCAACGGAGAGCAGTGCGCTTCGTTACGGGATCGTTTAGTAATCGCGAGAGCGTTACGGACATGATAGATAAGCTCCAGTGGATGACTCTGCAGGAGAGACGCTCAGTAGCTCATTACGGGCTTTTGTTGAAGTTTCGAGAACATACCTTCACCGAGGAGTCAAGCAGCATATTGCTCCCTCCTACGTATACTTTGAGAAGAGACCATGAGGATAAAGTCAGAGAGATTAGAGCCCACACAGAGGCATACCGACAATCTTTCTTTCCATGAACAATACGAGACTGGAATAGAAGGGTGAGCCGATAGGGATACTCAAAGTACCCTCCCCCCACACACCGTCAGGTAGCTTGCGGAGTATGGATGTAGATGTAGATGACGTCATGCAAGATGGCGTCGTAGCGACTTGGCAACAGCGCATGACGTCATCCAAGATGGCGGATAGTTTGAATTTTGGTGGGTAGATAGGTCAACTGGGCTACCTCCACTAACCTAACCTTCCAGAAAAAAACTGGCGGGAAATTCAAATTCCAGTAGGATAATGCATCACACCACGAAAATGGCGGGAAGATAGACCAATTGGGCTACATCCACTAACCTAACGCCCCTCCCTGAGAAAATGGCGCCAAGTTCAAATTCCAACACGATAATGGCGGGAAAACCGGACTTTTCTTCACTATCATTTAAACAATATCATGCAAGTGTGTTCGCCACGAGTTCCGGACTCCAACTCGCTTAGTTCATATTCTCGTCGGCAGAGGGTGCCACCCTTACATCAGAACATGACGCATGTACCGTTATTGAAGATGGCTGCACCCACTGTGTCCACCACCATGAGGTCCAGAGTCTTGGCTTCAAATTGCTCTGAGCACTATGGGACTTAACATCTGAGGTCATCAGTCCCCTAGAACTTAGAACTACTTAAACCTAACTAACCTAAGGACATCACACATATCCATGCCCCAGGCAGGATTCGAACCTGCGATTGTAGCGGTCGCACGGTTCCAGACTGAAGCGCCTAGAACCGCTCGGTCACATTGGCCGGCGGTCCAGAGTCAACTTCATATCGCCTGCACCAGAGGACGCGACCGTGACGTCCGCTTTCTCTCGCGCCGCCTCACCGGCCAGCGACCGTCCGACCGCTCTCGTCATAGCCTTAGGTCTGCTGATGCCAAAGTTGTTTGCTGGACACTGGAATCTGCCCTGACGTCACACAACCACCGGTCCACCACGTGGCTTGCTCGACTAAGAACGGTCTCGCTAAGTTAACTGACACAAGATCGTCTGCTCTCTCGCGCGCACGTTATATGTGGATACGCACTGCGCCGCCGCCCCGAGAGCTGGACATAGTCTTATGTAAATATATTAACACCCACATCGCACATCTAATCTATCAATTTCCTACGTACTTAATTGCATTTCAGTATTAATCATGTGAAATAATTCAATTTACAATTACAAATAAACGTGAAAAGGCGTTCAACTATCTAATTTCAATTACTTTTCAAGGTCCACACTGCCTAGGAACTGGCGCCGAGTTTGAATTCTGGCAGTAAAGAAAGGTCACTAGAATGAAATTTTCACTCTACAGCGGAGTGTGCACTGATATGAAACTTCCTGGCAAATTAAAACTGTGTGCCAGAGCGAGACTCCCGAGTTCAAGTCATGCTCCGGCACACAGGTTTAATCTGCCAGGAAGTTTCAAAGAAAGGTCACTTGTGCTTTCTCTGCCAACCTAATAAAGTTGTGGGAAAGAAGGGACACTTGTACTAACCTCAGCCACCTGACTGCCACTTCCTCCTAGGAACCAGCGGCAAGTTTGAATTCTTCCAGCATAAGAAAATTGCTGCAAACGAAGCTCACCACCACCACCACTAACCGAAGTCGCCAGACCGCCACCTCGTCCTAGTTGCAGGTGGTAAAATGACTTACCCCCCACTAGGCTAGTGGAGAGAGGAATGAGTGTGCTTAATTTATTTGGGGGCAGTTTATTTATGTATAGAGTATAAATATCACAGAACACATGCTCTGACATGCCCCACAGCATACAGACATGCAAACTAGTCCTACATAACTCATGTATAAGGCTCTACACAAACCCTTGCTAATTGTAAACTGTCAAAAATAACACACTGCACAACCTACAGACATGCGAACCACTCATAAATAATGCAACACATTTACGTCCAGATAGCCAAACAACTCTTAAATTCTCAAAATAATAATCCAACTGAAATTCTCTGCTTGCTAATCATCAACTGTCGAAATCATACAACAGACCTTATTTAAACAATTAGAGGCAGCAGCACCACCTCGTGTATTCGCCACTGAGTCCATAGCCCAACTGATTTAGTTTATATCGACGCCACTAGAGGACGCTGTAGTGACGCAAGTACCATAATCTAAGATGGCGCCACCTTGTGGGTTCACCACAAGCTCCAGACCCCAACTGGTTTTGTACATTTCGTCGCCATCAGAGGACGCCAATGTGACACCAACTGATGACACAAGTACTGTTATCCATGATGGCGGCAAACAGTGTGTTCTCCACGAGGTCTAATACTCAGTACCACCAGCAGAGGACGCTGTTGCCCCTTTCCTGACGTAAACCAAGATGGTTACGGAAAACGACTCAGCCTGCTCTGGGCTGCTGTGGAGAGTAAAGAATGACTGCACTCTACTTATTTTCGAACATTTTATTTAGGCATGGATTATATTTGTCACACTATCTCAAACTACCCACCCAAATGTGCCTGGGGTCATGTTACATAGCCCATTGACGCGCAAACAACTGCTAATTTCAGTATACAATAGCAAACTGCTCCTAAATAATGCAGTACACATATCTTCAAACAAGCTCAGTACTCATAAACTGTCCAAATAATGCATGGCACAGCCTACAGGGATGCTCGCAATGTAAAGCAACAGATGCACGCAAGAACCCTCCACCATACCATGTTCCCTTTACATATTTCTTGAGACAGTCACGGTCAAAAAATAGTCAAAATGGCTTCAGATTCATAAATAAATTGACGGAGAGCTGCGAGACGTAACTCATTTTGAGTATGACTGACAATCTAACTAACGAGTGTATATGTAACTAAATGAGGGTGTTTGCCTAGGTGAACTACCAAAAAGACACCACTAATCCACATTCCGACCATCAACCCATTACCAAGTTCAGAGACGAGTCCGAGGGAGGAACACATGTCCCATGTCATGCAGAACCCTTACGCCGTGATTTCTTGCGCGAGACAAGGGGCACAGGTTGAACACGTGAGGGAAAGTAGCCTCAGCAGCCGGAAGAATGGAAGGATCAAACACCAAGGTATGAATCTGCCAGCGCTGGACAAGTGAAAGTAAGTTGCTCCACATGGTAATCATCCGGCATGACAGACAATGATGGGGCAGTTGGCTCAGCATGAGCCAAGACTAAAACAACCTGCTGTACAAGGGTCAATGGCGGAAGCTCCTAATTTGGGGTAACCGAAGTTCTGCCGATGGCCATAGACACGGAGGCTTCGCTCTTTGCCCGAGTGCGATATCTCGCATGGGGGCTACGGGTGGGGGCCGAGTACGATGAATCAGACGTATCGCATCCTTGGCGCGACTCCAAAAGATCCACGACAGATGTCGAAGGAACGTCCAAATCATCTGCGGCCGTAACCTCCCCATGAGAAGTGGAGGGTGCTATGCAGATGGTGTCAGCTAGTGGTACTCTTGACGTGGGAGCAGATTCCATGGGGAGTCCACGTTGGAAACATCTACATCCTGAGTATGACGTCCCTTTTGTTGCAGGACCTGAACATCGACCTGGGGAGCAGATGCAGAATCTGTTTTCGGTTTTAACGGATGAAATTTACCCGAGGATACACTCAAATCAGGCTTTGGACTGCAACTAGATTTAGCACCAGACGGAACGAGATCTGTTACCGCCAATTTCCTTTGCTGTTCAAACAATTTTTGAAAGCAAAGACACATTTCAGACACATGAGATGTCGTTGACCACGCTCATTACATACAAAAGTTCCTACCTTATCGCTGTCAGCGACATGGACCCAATAACCAAAAATCTGGAGACATGATGGGATGTACTGTTCAAAGTGCATATCGAGGGCTTGTGTACCGCTATAGCATTGAGGATGGTGTTGACTTGATCACCAGATTTAAGCAACACAGCCTTAAGGTACTGGTCACCTACATCCAGCAGTAAGTTAAAAACCTGTATGTTGGTATATTCATCATCAATATTATCAAGCAGGACAATATTAATTGAGCCATCCCTATAGCAGAAAGAAACGTAATTGCTATGCTTCAGTAAAACCTGTCTACTTGGAGAGAATTCATGAATTTTACAAAGAAGACGAACTCATTGTCAAAATAAGTGGTGTTAACTTGATCTGTAGTAATACCAAACGTTTCCATTAACTCATCATGAACTGCAAAAGGACTTGATTGCACATTACAGGTGGAAATGCAAAACTGATTGTACCTTTAAGTGGAATCATCCTGACGCCATGTTCGTGGCAAAAGTGGATGAATCTGCCACCAAACAAAGCACCACAAAAACCTAAGCAACGACGACTCTTTGACTCAAGTATGCTCACAAATGAGCACATGAGAACAAGAGATAACTGGAATATTCGAAACGCTATGGAGGAAGAAAGAGTAAATACGTTCAACTACTGTCACTGCTCGAGCAGAATTAACTGCCCACTGAAGGAATGAAGCCACTTATGGAAAGTATTCAAGGATAATGGCTACAACAACAGCCAGATTTCGCAAGCCATCTTTCTGAAAACACAGCAGCAGAACGACCCCTAGGAGGACTCGAAGAAATTTGCATTTTTGCTGTTGTGTGGTTCAGTAACAGGAAAGATTAGTCAGCTCCTAAAGCCATGAGATCGATTTGGTCTTCAGGGCTCCAACAAAAATTCGACAATTCATGCGGCCTGTGAAAGACGATGGAGTTTATAAAGTACCGCATGGGCGTGGATAGTTCTACGTCAGACAGACTACTCAAGGGCGTTGCGTAGAACACGAGAATTGCTTTCGTCTTCAGTATCTGAGAAATCAGCGATAGCAAAGCATGTTCCAGAAAACGGAGATCGTGTTGCATTCGAGGAGACATCTGTTATTTCATGTAGTTATCGCGACGGCGTAATAAAAGTAATGATCGAGATAGAAATTTGTGTCAGGAGCCTCCATAGAGACGACGGCCTGCAGCAAAGCACAGCTTGGCACGATGGCTGAAGCGGGCGCGCTGGTGCGCTTTGAAAACACTACTTTATATGGCGCTGAGGCGAGCACCAGTGACGTCACAGAAGGCAGCGTGGCTATATATATTGACGGCAGCAGCAACCAAAACACAGTCACCACTTGACAATGGTAGAGGAGTTTCGGCCGAAAGCTGGTACATTTTCAACGACTTGACGCAGCTGGAAAGTCGAGAGAATTTTATCGTTGGATTGACAGTTCCCATAATTGTACTTCTGTAAACGAATACTTTTTGTGGGCCATTTTACCTGTGCCGTCGAGCGGTCTAAGGCGCTGCAGTCATGGACTGTCCTCCCTTGGGCATGGGTGTGTGTGTTTGTCCTTAGGATAATTTAGGTTAAGTAGTGTGTAAGCTTAGGGACTGATGACCTTAGCAGTTAAGTCCCACAAGATTTCATACACATTTGAACATTTTGAACCTGTGCCGATTTACGTGTGGCTTTCGTTGGGGAAAGTGCTGTGTACCACCTATTTCTGCGTGATGAATTACCAGCGCTATTGTTAAAGATTGCTATTGAGGATTATGCCCAATGGTGCACCGCTCCATTTACTACGAAACGTGCGACTTTACGCCACCGCAACGTTTCACATGTGATGTATTGGTCAAGGAGGTCCAGTAGCATGGACACTGGACTTCAATCTGTTGGATTTGTGGCTATGGGGGCATCGGTGCATTCTCGACCAAAGGATAGTGTGTATACGTTACAGAAGCGTGTCACCATTGCTCGTGAATCAAACTAGATGGAGTCTGATGTGTATGAATGAGTGCAAGATTCATGTCGAAAAAAGAGTTGAAAGGTATGTCTGAATGCGCGGTAGCAATGTGGAGCACTGCCTATTGTGTCTGTTTCCACGCAAGGGACAGATGAGAATGAGAAGACGATTGGCCCATATTCAAACAGGTGTTGCCTCCTGGACATAAGATTTCAGAGGCTTACCTTTTAGTGAAAGGGTACAGTACCGCCCGACATTGAAAATAGGTACAACATACTTCATTATTTTTGTCAGAACAACACTTTTTTTTGTAAAATAACTCAATTTCAATTAATACAGCGAAGCCGGATACCAGTGTGGGAAAGAATGAAAATTTATTTATTTAATTGATCACATGTGCACTCCCACAAAATAAATCCCTACATCCAGTTTGGTGAAATCTGTGAAATGAATGAATGTATGGTCGTCTGCTAACCGCAGATAGTGAATGTGAATATATGATCATCTTTGAGACGATCCTTTGGCCACCTTTGGTGGGACCAAAGAGATGAAATTTACCTGAGCTTTGAGCGCCTGAAATGTGGCTGACCAATATGGTAGCATGGTCTTCCCCCACCTCGGCAGAGGTGCGAGAGGACCTGAAGAACGGCCATGTTTCAGCACTCTGCCGCTGGATCTTGTGCTGTTAAGACCTGTCTTAGTTGTGCTCCGTAAAGACAAAGGAGTGGAGACATGGTATGCATGTGGAATATTTAAGAGTAGTTTGAAATAATAATTTCTCTATTTCAGGAACTTTTGTGGGGAGAATTAAATGTCAGGCAGGTAATATTAATGGGATCGTAGTAATCTTTGGAAGCGACCAACGGTCACAATGAAACCACGTGTAGCAATAAGTTGAAATACTTCCGTGTGCTTAAGTTAAACTGAATTAGTAGCGTGTGTACAATAAGTTGAAATACTTGAGAAATAGCGTGTGTACCATAAGTTGAAATATTTAAGAAATGGCGTGTGCAGGACTTGAAATTAGAGACGAGTACTTCCACGTGGTGAGTACTGTGTGAGTCTCAATCTGTGTATGAGACAAAGGATAAAGTGAAGTACTCGTCCATGGTATCAGTTGAGGACTCACGTGTGTGATGAATATGTTCTTAATATTACTTTGCGTGATATGATTCCGTGTGACGCTATATTCAAACTCTGAGAGAGAAGCAATGTGAGTCGGCCGTCTATCCAGCAACGCCACTTGGCTTGCATTGCACAGGAAGACGTGCATATATCTCCAGAGTTCATAGTAGGAAAGTAGAATTACGAAGTGGGGCAGTGTCGTGTGAAACTGGGATAAATATTAATTGAAGTGGGAAAGCGGAAAGTGATAATGTTGTGCCTATTCCCTGTCTTGTATTTCATGTTGCAGTGTGGTGTATGTCATGTAATTTAAGTATGTGTGGGTTGCATGGGAGAGTAGCAAGGTAGTTTCAGAGGTAGTGGGTATGCATGTTCCTTTTGTACCGCTCGGTCTGGAGGAAAGTTTCCTGATGATGGTTGTGAGAGTCGAAGTGTGAGATATAGCAAAAGACCCACCATCCTATCCAGAAAGTGCACTGTAGCGTTAAATAATTACGAGACCATAAGGTAGAGAACCACCAATGTTAAGCCATGCCCACTGGGCGGAATTTCTCATGTGTTATTGTTGTAGGTTATAGAATTTGTGTGTTTAGGTTATAGAATTTATCGGAATAAATAAGATAGTGAAAAGAAAAAGATTGGTGGCCTTTTCCGTCGAATTGTATGTTGTCATGATATCCAGAATTTATAACGTGTGCGCCACTCATATTCAGTGCGATTTCCACGTGCTGATAAAAGCCGTTAAATAAAAAAAAAAAAGGAAAGAAAATGTGGTACTGCCAGTGCGTAGTGAACAGTCAGAGTTCTGTAAATTACTGATAGTCAGATGTGCGTTTCCGTTGCGTATTATTCATATAGGAGGATAATTTGTAACTTAGTTGTGAGTACTAGAGTTCATGTTACTCGACAGATAAGAATGAATCCACTCGGTTGGCAGACCACTTATCTTGCAGGCCTGACTGCTTGATGCCACAGTATGAGCAAGGCATGTGGGTGCCTCTCATTAGTTTCGCCCAATACTACCTCCTGTATTAACAAGTGACATCTGTTTTTATACTACCAAGATAAGAGGATTTTAGAAGATAGCCAGTAAATGGAACTAAATGCTAATGAGCCACATCGAATACGTGCTCCACCGTGCCCGTCGGTCTAGGACACTGTACGCCACTTCCCCCCTTATACCCGTCCCGTCGCGTCGCGACTTTTCCAGCTGCAGACTGTTAGCAGTCGGTCCCCGGAGCTCCAGGCCACGCCACTTTCCCAGGTGTCATGCCTGCGCCGGCGTAATATATATTCAGGACGCTTGCTCCTGAATTGCAAATTTGCTTCCCCGCGACGTCCACCGAAGAAGACACCGGCCCCGCAGAAGACGTCCCCGCAATATGTCCACCAGTTGGCTCTAAATTTTCCGCCGCGAGCGACGCCGCCTTGATAGGCCGCCTCAGATAAATCTCCGCGCCTGACTGCTGCATTATTCACGACACACCGAGTCGGCCTCAGGAGGAACGCCGCCGCGTCTCTGACTCAAATAAATCAAACTTTTCCCCTCCGCGCTTTTTGAGATGTGTGTCGGTTTACGACGTGACAGAGTACCGTATTGCTATCTGATTCGAAAAAGCTCTCTCGCGAAATTCATGGGGCAGCGTTAATGTGAACTGAATAACAAAAATATATTTGTACAACGACTGCAGAGATATTACGCCGAGATCGTCTCTGGCAAGTTTTAAGTAAGATACTCCACTGTGGCGTTTATGTCACAGTGGGTATCATTAATTTCAATACAAAGGTACATTCACTGCTATAGCAGTGCATGTCAGGGCAGTTTCGTATGTTACCCACTCTAGTATGAGAGATGGCCGAAACACCTTCACACGGAGTGTGGTAAAGCCTTAGTCGTCAGAAGACATTGGCCTTGAGGTACGGCAAATCGTAGAAAGCACCGTAAAATCGGAGGTGCTATTTGTTATTTCTGCTCATACCAATAACTAATAAATTATGAAGCAACCAAGCCGACGATACTGGAATCCTTAGTCAAAATGACACTTCATAGCTGCTCCATTACTTAGCAAACAGAACTTGTATATAAATGAATCAAATTAAGGGGACGAATGTTCACGGATATGGTCAATATCTCATGCAAATATGTTTTGCATGAGGAGGTGAGAAAATGTTAGATGTGGTATTTAACCTGTCCAGCTCGTCGCTAGGTGACGTTAATAAGTAAAAGTTGCAGTCGAACAAGTAATCCATTGCTCTGAGGTTAAAGGTGGTATTGATTTGATTTAATTTATTGCTCATTCAGAGACCTGTTGCCTTACATTTTATAACAGGTCATTCATTTTACAGCATTTGATATAGATTTCAGAACGTATTCCATATTACAAATGGCGATTACAGTGGAAGTAATAATAAATTAAAAATACATTATAAACTGAAAGGAAAAAGCATAAAATGTTGTGAAGTGGTGGAATAAATGACGGTCAGATTTGCACCTTATGTGAGAGCTTTATACATCGCAACGGGAAGGTGAATATGACACCTGACTTAATTTGGCAGTAACGAGCAAATCTGCTTATCAGTATGTAAAGCAAAAATCGACAGCAATTAACACACCGTTCCTAACATGCATGTTTGAGTGCAAGGTGAAACAAGCAGCGAGAGGCGTTTTATTTTGTAATTCAGAGGGACGAAGGCAGAGGCAAGGCCGCACTACTGGGGGTACCACGGAAACCACTTAAAGGGGTGTCCCAGGAGGAAAGTCAGCGACCGACCACGTGACTCAGATGGGGAGAGCGAGTTTAACGGCCCATCTGATGGAGAACTGGAAAAAAAGGTTTTAGAAAACTGTGTTTTGGAATTCCAAATGTATACGAAACAAGACCAGTGACGCATTTTCGATGGCGTTTCCAACGAGTGGTACACACGTGAGAGAGTCAATGTATGCATTTAGGCGTCTGGAACGGGTGCCAAATGTCCGATTGGCAGAAACGCGCTAGGAAGGAGACAGAGTGTCGACGCAGTTTAATGGTAGGGACCTTCCGATTGGTACAGCGAGTTTCCACAAAATAAGGCGAACGCTCCTATTGGTAAAAAAAAACCGTGACCTGAAGAACGAAAGAACCCAGGTGGGGAGACAGTTTGGCTATGAGTAAGAGAAGATGGAAATTTAGGGGGACTCTTCTCTGAACTGGTGTCAAGTGCAGAATGGAGTGCATAACGCTCTGTACGATGCAGAGGAGTAATTTGTGTGAATACTGCATTCACAGCGACTGATATCCAGCTAGAAGTTAGTTGTAGCATCTTTTAGCTCCAACTGTGGAGAAACAAGCCAGCCAATTAATTGTTCTTGTGAGAACTGAGAGGGCATTATAATATGCATGCTGCTCCAACCATGGGCGTGTATATCGCCACATTCTAAGACTAGGGATGAGTACATGTTCTCTTGCATAACGAGAAACACAGGGAAAGTTTCTGCTGGAAAATTCAGCAAAGGTGTAATTAGTTTTACAGGAATGTCAGCGGAAGAGAGTGGTCTAGCAAACGACAGCTCGTTGTAGCTTAAGGCAAATACTGCGTGCAGAGGCGTAAACTTGTTGGTTTGCCAGCGTGCGTCCACTGTAAACTCGAGCGACCTTGGGTAATCTTTTGCTCAATTTGTCACATAACTGGCCATCCACCGTAGACTTGATTGCCATCCTAAAAATAGTAGCAAACTTTGAACCGGAATCGGACGATTTTCGTAGTACTGACCAACATCATAACGTAAATGTAGGAACAATGTTGTAAAGAAACTTCTAGTTAAACTTTAATACTGTCGTGTTTAGGATAATTCAACCTTCTGAGAGTTGATATTCAATATTGTTGTGTTTAGGAGGATTTCACTATTTGATGTTGACGAGATGCGTTATCCTGACAACTGTTTTATGTTGTCACATTGAAAAATGTGTAAAAGCGTATGTTTTGTGCTAATATTGCAACATTAAACATGTCGCTTCAACTTAGGAAGTTGTCTTAAATCCTAGAATAAATAACCACAAATATGGCGCTTTACAAAGTGATAGGAGAGACTTGAATAGAAAGAGAGGGAGAGAGAAATGTTCCCCTACTCTGAGCCAGCCTGCTCTGAAAGCCTCGGAACTACTTCGACCTTGCAGTCCCGGTTCGCTACATTTTAATTTACGGATTAATATTTCTGAACTATGTTCACGAAAACACTATTACTGTTATGTACATTGCGCAAATGGCAGCGGTGTCTGTGTAAAGTATGTTATACTTACAAAGGCGATATATCAGACGTGTTCAATAAGTAATGTAAAACTTAGATTTCTAAAAGCAGCTTGGTTTTACTCGAGATTCCCGTACACCATATTATTCCCCATTTTTTAACCTTCGTCAAGCCTTGTGTCAAGCCTTGCGTTATCACAGAGAAGAAGTTCTTTTACGTTTTTGTGGCGATCAACACGCTGACGTTGCTTCTTCAGTTTCCTGAGGATAGCACAATGCACTTCGAAACTGATCTTAGCACCATGAGGGAGAACATCAGAATAACGCTGAACCGTGATTTACTTTATTTACTAGCGGTTCATCAAGAACATTAACACATTTAGTCACACAATGTGAGCGTGGAAGTAGTTGCCAATTGGTAACTGATGAAACAAATTAAAAAATGTTTTTTTTTAATAAATGGAAATTTTATTTTTTTATGGTATGAACTTTCGGGCTGAGAACCTTGCCGCTCTCTTTTAACACAGCCGTAGTCACGACCGCTCACAATAACCTCTGAAATATTACACTGGTGCAAATCTGCAACACACCAGATTACTTTAAACTAAAACTAAAACTACTCACAGAAACACATAAACTATGCACCCCGTAGGAGGGATGGATATGGTACAAAACACTCACATTAAAAATTATTTGCCACCGAAAGTGCAACTTCTTGTTAAAAGAACTCTTACGGTGGATGCGTGGCAACTTTATGTACTAAAATGATCATTAAATAAAATCCATGACATACAGTTTTACATAAAATGTACCAACATGCTCTACATTACACATATACCACCTCGCAAGATGACAGGCAAGATAAAAACATATATCAGGAATTCGGCCTTTACACCTTAAGCAACAAATTCCTTGACACCGAATCCGACAAACATGACAGAGGCAGCTATTAACGTACGGCAGACCGACAGACAGACAGACAGACACCAACTGCCTAACAAATGCGGACGAGAGACAGATGAGCAAGCTGGGAACGAGAGACTGACCAAGAACACAAGTAGAATTTAACAAGTAATGAAACAACATATCACGAATCACATAACTTTTAATAAACCAGCGCTACAGTCTGAAACCGCGCGACCGCTACGGTCGCAGGTTCGAATCCTGCCTCGGGCATGGATGTGTGTGATGTCTTTAGGTTAGTTAGGTTTAAGTACTTCTAAGTTCTAGGGGACTGATGACCTTAGAAGTTAAGTCCCATAGTGCTCAGAGACATTTGAACCATTTTTAAATAAACCGCGATGTCTGGCGAAGACCTGGCGCAGCACCCCGAAAACGCTCTCCCGAACCGTCCGCTGCCAGCCGCTTCGACGGACGCAGGAAGGCGCGCCGATCTCCCGTCTCACGGCGTCGCAACTCGCGCCGGTCAGACCGATGTCGTGGGTTGACTCCTGTTGCTCTCGTGTCGGCTGCGAAGCCACTACCCCTCGCTATACTGCGCGGCCCACTGGACTGACGTGGCCACCTCACATGCGCCGACGCTCAAGACGGACAAGTCATCTTGTGTCCCAGTGCGCGACCGACCGACCGATCGATCCAACCGCCAATGACCGTTGCCTGAACAAACTCGAGCAGACTGGCGGCCTAACACATACTAGCACTCCAGACGACAGACAGACACTGACTGCCCCACACTGAGCCGGTTGACCAACTGACTAGAGTCGCCGAGACTGACAGACTCCACCTCACTCCCCAACTGAATGACTGGCGAGCTCATGGCGCCCCTTAAATGCACGTGAACAGGCAACCTTTTCCCCTTTCCCACCAGAGGGAGACACCGAAGCTGCGATTGCCACAGCGGCACAACCGCCAGAAACGGAGAGCGACTGCTTCACACTACGCGCTGCGGTGCGCTATTCAAAACAGAAATTTTTACCACGGCTCAAACTCCTTTAGAATCTCAGAACACAGTCGCCATTAATTTACCAGCTGAGTCTTCTGCTTTAAAGTTTTTCTTCGGTGGGAGAGACGGTGTGACGCCACTCCATAGATTGTCGTTTTGTTTCCGAGACAAACCAAACAAGAGATATCCAAAGCGGGCTGCTTTCGCGGATTTGCATTCAATTCGTGTCAGAGACTTCACGCACGTTCTGACGTACACCGTGTCTTATACGGAGCCCATACTCAACACTTGTAATGGAGTTAAGAAGCTGAAGGGATACTATCTTTTGAGATATGTCTATTTTACGTATATGTTGTAAGAATGCAGTCGTCTAACGAAACACCGGAAGTACTTACGAATTTTTTTGATTCTCACCAACAATGACAGAACAGATATTCGTGATGAACCGAGATAAATCATACTTTGTAGGGAATGATTTAGATGTTCATTTTTCCTGTGTACTATTCGAGAGTGGAACGATAGCGAAATAGTCTAAAAATGGTTCTATTAACCATCTGACTAACACGTAAATATTAACTGTAGAGCAGCCGCATGTATGTAGAGGTAACTGGAAATATTGTAACCAATTCCTGTAAGCAGCGAGTTGTTAGAGTTCTACACGTATATCTTTTAAAGTGTAACTAACAAAATTAACACCATTGTCCAAAGCGAAAGACAACGTTACAAAATTACAAAAATGATTTCTTTCTAGATCGTAACGTGACCCCGTCCCCCATTTAAAAAACTGTAACAATTGGAAATTTTCTGTGTCACTCATCTAGCTAATATACAGAAATTAAAGGACAAAAGCACGCTAAAAAGAGTAAGGCCAAGAGACAAATTATTAGACGACGCAAGAAAACTTTAGCCGCATTTGCAAATAAATCCACTGCAATTGACATTAGACTATTACGCTGCCCATAAAGTGCTAAGCAAGGAGGAGGAAGAAGAAGAAGGAGGAGGAGGAGGAGGAGGAGGAGGAGGAAAAGAAGAAGAAGAAGAAAAAAAAACAGTTCTAGTCTAAACAAAAGCATGATTCATATTCGTTAAAGGTTCACTTTTGCTCGTTCTATAATTTTTTTCTCATTTACCAATCCTTTCTTCACCCACAAACCGAAAATGGAAGCCTCGTGCACTACCAGACTGTCCTTTTTTATTGCAAGCATTTCAGATATTTTTTCGTATACATTTATTACAATAACTTTTCATTTCATTTTTACACTTGCAACCTTTTGTTTTCCAGTTCCATTTACGCACATACGCAGTGGAGCTGGGGTTCGAACGCAAAAAATGAACGAAATGCAGTAAAATTACTTCGTGGCGTTGAGTTAATTATTCCAGTCGAGAAGTTTTTATTTACTTTAGTCTATATGCGCAATTATTTTGCCAAAGTTTGTTTGTTATCTTTATGATATTGCAATTGGAGCGTGTGTTTTTAGAGTACAGACCAATTGTGAACGCTTTAATTTCGCTACGGAGCGTTTAAACAAAAGCATCGCTACATTTGACAGTATAGTGCGGCAGCAGTTGTGTGTATTGCATCTGTCACTCGATTTAGTCTCCGCGGGTCGCTACCGCGGTTGAACGTAGTTCCAGGCATCAGCGTCGGCCCAAAGATATCGGACATGTATTTGTTTCATAGGAAACTCATTTTCTAAATGCGACTAAACAAACACCGCAAACAATCAATCGCTGTGTTCAGGACGGTAAACTGAATTCGTCAACTTCATTATGTATTACTGAAGTAATTTAACCCCTGCTGCATACATGGAACAGCTCTGTTATCAAGTTTTCTCTAGTCTGAATGGGCCAGAGGGTTCGGATGCAGTTCAGTACTAAGTGCTACTTCGATAAACACACACAGCTACCGAAAAGAGCGATCGTATAAGTCGGAATATACCACATTAGCAGTAAACGTCAAAAGCCGAATTAAAAATACTGGGTTAAGGAACAAACGTCAAGGAAAGTTAATGCTGTATCAGTACTGAGTACAAACACTTTTCTGATCACTGTATCGGAGGACTAAGGAAATTCTGTTGTAACCAATTTGTATGTTAGAGAAAAAGACCCAAAATGCGTTCCACCTTCGCAAATATCGACGTGGCCAAGCCGTCGGGAGGATTTCATTGTATCTGCAAGCTTTCAAAGAAGCCATATGGTAACAACTTGAGAGATGGCATGAGCCCCCTCTCATATTTCTCTCTTACGATTCTCCTCTCTAATTGCATGTGGTGGAAAGTTGCTATTCCTTCACACACGGACTTCCCACGCAGCGTCTCTCGTCACCCGGGTGGTCCGGTAGGCGGGCTCTGCTGATTTTGAAAGGGTAAGCCGACGGCTGTGAGGGAGTCGAGTGAATGCTTTCCAGACGCCGACATTGTCAAGAGACACGCCCGTATGGGCCTGAAGTAGTGGCTGGGTTAGAGGTTCCGTTACTTCGCAGAAACTTGGCGAAAACACTTTCTGGCAGGCTACCAGCGAGGCGTGGGAATGACTTGTGTACCCAGGCAGTTGTGGCGGGAAAATTCCCGCGCTTTCTGCAAAATAGTAACTGTGATTGGCTTGCTCAGGGCATAGCTCCGTGACGTAGCCAAATCAGCGAAGAAATTGGGGCCAAGAATCTCCATTGGTGGAATGGTAGTGTTCCGGCAATAGAGTGGAATTCTCCGCCGGTTTTCGAGTTGCTGATTGGAACGGTTAACCACGGCCACTGTCGTGGGGGCGGGAATGTTCTGTGTTCGGTTTTTTACGGGTGCTCTTGTGGGTAGTCGGCTCTCGCCTGTCGGTCAGAGTAGGTTGCAAGACTGAGCTCTCGCTGCGCAGGACAGCCTGCTTTCCGTTGGCTGTCTAATATACTTTTATTTAATTGTAACTGTTTGACGAAGTTGCTGAAGTTTCGACTTCAACATAACTTTCCGAGTACAGTTGGCAATTGAGCATTCTGCGTACAAGCAGCCTATGTTGTCTGTCTTGGGCAGTTTTGGCTAAAGTTGACAGTATCGGAGTTACTGTGTGACTTCACTTGTGAAAATCTATCACTGTACCGTCAGTGATTGTGTGGCGAGCCTCCTTCGTCTCCCTCAGAGGCGCGTTTTTATTGATAGGAAGTCTTTAGTCTGGAACAACCAGACCAGGACAATTTGTTTCGGGCTATACTCGTGACATTATCGTCACCACGACGGGACGTCGAAGCAACCAGCCATCGCTTCCAGTACGCCAGGTCGTGTCCTTGCAGCTAAGAAGACAGCTTGGTAATGTACGTCCGCAGCACCGGCAAAACAGGCATTTTTGCTAGGCGATAATCAGAGCTCAGCAGAGCGCGCCTGTTCGTCTTTTCTAACTTTGTTCTATCTTGGGTGTTCCTTGTCTGAGTTCTCACTAATGTAGCAGCAATTAATGTTGGGTTAGCTGTGTGTCTCTCTTAAGATTTGAGTTGCAAGGAATTGGCTCCACATACCACTTCGTCATAAAAGTCACAATCTAGTTTAGGGACAACTTCACCTTCACAGCGTTTGTTTGAGTATCCAATTTGAGCCAATTTGATGTATTGTAAATGTATCACGTGTTTTTGTTTATTATTTTGTGTTTAGTCTTAATAAATCATATTGTTATCTTGGACAGAACTTTCATTCTGTTAATCGGTAGAGCAACCCTATCACTTCTCACTACGTTAATGAAACCTTCCTTTATTTAACTTATTCATCAAATTAAATTATTGCAGGTGCCAAACTCTTCTCTACTCCACTTGCAGGGTTGATTACAGTCAGTTTGCGTATCTTTTTAATCCATGTGCAACAGCAAAAGTCGGAGTTAGAATAGGGGGGGCTTAGAGCATCATTTACATATGTAGATTCTAGAAGAATTTATTGTTAAATACACTGCTAGCCCCGGCACCTCGCAAACTGTTATTCAGATAGTATCCATTGTCCAGAAACATCATCCAACGACGCTACCGAGCGTTGAAATTATAGGCGTCGGCGACTGCCGCTAAGCTAACCCTTCCGCAGGAAAGGTGACTCTGTACGCCGACGCAGTTTATTTTTCTCTTGTATACCGAAAAAACTTGGAGATTTTATAGGATTCCCGGATAAAAGTACACCGCAGAATGAAACCCATGAGCAAAACAGTTTTCCAGCGAGGCGACAGAGCACCACCGCTTTCGTAGGAGAGAAAGCCGTCCCACGCAACAGTTAGCTCCATCTTCTTCACTGGCGATCGTGGCAATCAGTCGCGATCACTGAATAAGAGACAACACAATGTGAGACGTCCCGTCTACGGTTCGTCAGCGTACAGCGTCACGTTTACTGCAAAAGGGGTGGCCTAGCTGCAGGTGCCAGCACCTGTAACATCGACGGTCTGTAACTTCGTTAGATGACATTCCCAGATATGGGTTCCTATCCTCGATTTGTTTCTCGAGACACCCTCTTAAACTCATCGAAGTCTGTCGCCACTTTTCTGGCACTCGCTGTACAATTGAGAGAAACGATAATACTGAAACACTTGCATACTCCATTTATGAAGGAATAGCACAGTGCAAGTCGGAGATCGATGAAGTTTTAGAGTTCTTTACGCTGCTCGTTTGTGACAAATTATTAACTACGTTATTAGCCCAGAGGTTTCGTCACCAAGGGTCAACAACACTGGAGCGGCTGGAGAATTAATGGTATTTTCGTTTTCAAAATGTATTTTCTCACAGAAGGTAACAAATAAAAGCTAGGATGATTGTTAAATGATGTAGGGAAGACCAACAGCATCGGCCATCTTTTCGAGAAGTGAGTAGTTTATGTGGCGAAACTTCACCAAAAAATTTTCATCAGTTGTCAGGTATCATCTTGCCGTTGGAGAAACAGACCTATTACGTTTTAAAATACCGTCTCAATGAGGGCTAAGATCATTTCGACTTCCATATGTAAATGCTGTTTTGTATCAAATAAACTAGTGTCCTCTCACGGTGCCTAGAAAAATAACAGGTGTTACCAAAATTGAAAAGTGACCCGATTTTCATGAAGTATCAGTTGAAAAATGACGACTAAGGTTATCTTACGAGTTTTCTAAATTAGTAATAAACTGCTGTGACAGTAAGTATGAGCCATGCACGGCACGTGTTCATCCCATTAATTGTTTGTCGTCTTCTATTACGGTAGTCCCGCCTCGATTTATTATTCCATTTACTGGAGTAACTAACTTCCTGCCTTACTTGCTGAGTGGCAGCAGCAGCGCGTATCTATAAGCGCACTGTCGTACCATCTCTGGAGCGTCCGATAGTATTTCCGGGTCGTCGTGTGTTGGGTAGTCAGTGGTTGGGAGACGCACCAGCAGTGCAGTCGCGACGGAGCAGCAGTCGCGGACGGACCAGCAGTCCAGTCGGTCAGTTGGCATGGAGCAGCAAGAAAGCCCTCGTCTTGCAGAGACAGGCTGAAGCCGCTTGTGGCGTGCAAGCACGGTTGGAGTGTGCGGTGCTGCTTGCGTGTGCTACGAAGTTTGTCGCCAACCGATCTTGGACATGAAAGTTGAGTCCTCACTTAACTTAGTATCGAGACTCAGCTGTTTACATTTCTTCGTTTGATCCTGGTTGTCGCTTTCGGGACATTCCCGCGAGCAACAAGGTGTGTATTTAAGTCAGCTAAGATTCCAGACGTCTTCCTGTGATATTTAACTAAATTTATTCCCTGTTATGGAAGCTCACTAGTGGTATCTTCTGCATTGTGGCCGTTGACGTTCCGGTTACCTGCCCTGTTCGTTGACGTAATTTTAGGCAGTGTATTTTCCTCGTCGTGTTGTTGCTGTCCAGCGTGGCGTGTAGTTCAACAGCTGAGGTGTTGTTGGTCGTCGTGGGCACCAATATTCTGTGTGTCGTGTATTGAAATCTTGTGGTCGTGTTGCTGGTTGCGTGGAGCGAAACTGATTTGGTTGATTGGTCGGTAGACTGTCGGTCGGTTGGGTTGCCTCCAGATTAAGAAGTCGCTGGAGAGGCTGCCTGTCTCACCTAAACGGGCGTTAGTGTTACAGTCCCAGGCCGACGCTTGGAAACTTCTGAGCGCCGTTCCTTGTGCGTTATGTAGTAATTTTCCTGTTTGGATTTTAGTTATTTGGTTGATGTGTGGCTTTCAGCCGAGTATCAATATCTCGTAAATTAATGTTCTTGTCTTGCCCTTAAGGCATGAGATTGTTATATTTTTATATGCGGTCTTCAGCCGAATTTTACTGGAGAATTTTTAAGATAAGGGCTTCTGCCTTTTAGATTGAAACTCTTTCTAGGCCTTAAGCCGTTAAATATATTTTTTTGATATGTGGCCTTCATCAGAGTATTAATATCTCTTAAATTAATGTCCTTGTCTTGCTCTTAAGGCGTGAGATTGTTATTCTTATTTTATACGAAATGTTTTAAGATAAGGCCTTCTGCCCTTTAAAATTGAAACTCTTCTTCTAGGGCTTAAGCCGTTAAATTATTTGTTGGTGAGCAGCCTTCAGCCGAGTTTTAATATCTCTTAAATTAATCATCTTCTCCTGCCGTTATCGCATAAGATTGTTACGCCTTTGAATGGGGCCTTCAGCCAAATTTGCATGAAATATTTTGAGATAGCGCCTTCTCTCTTTGGATTGGAACTCCTCTTATTGCTTCCCTTTACGAAAATGCGAACGTTCCAATGTGTGGCCAGAGCCAGACGGAGCGTAGAAGACAACGAAGGTGAGGTTAAAAAGTCTACAGTTTATCCCCGTGCCTTACTCAAGTATCTCTACCTCAGCAATGGGAATGAACTTCCCGTCTAAAATTCGGACCCCACATTAACAACAGCTCGAAATCCAGGGAGTAGGAAACTAGTAAAAGAAAGTCTTGGAGGAATACGACCCTCGCACAGGAGCCATATATCAACTGACGCGGCGAAGCGAGGCACTGATACCACTTGGTTAACATTTAGTGTCAAAAATGTGTATGCTTGAGCCATCAGTCAAAAGAAAAAAAACACATAAATAAGAACAGAGGAGTCACCTGCCACAGTCCGTCGCAGAGTTCAACGACGAATCCGGGAGCGGGAAAGGGGGGAAGTGGGGGGCAGTACGGGCCCAACTGAATGTTTACACTTGGTTGTTTAGCGACTGTGCACACTATTTAATTAGGTTACGAGCATTACAGCCTCTGTAGTCGGCGTATCACTTCAATATCAGTCTGCGACTTCCCACGGCCAGAGGCCTGCGCCACAGAAGGGTCACTCTGCAAGACATGTCTACTCACTAAGGGAGGGAACTCAGAGTTAATCTCAGAGACAGCGGGAGACAACTCTGGGATAAAAACTTCCGCAACAGGAGTCACAATAGGCGGCAAAGCACGATTCCCATCGTCGAGAGCAGGTGGAGTAATAGAAGGGCGTTGTTGTATTACCGGCTATACTCGTGGTGAAGGATGCGAAGGAGTCGACTCCGAGTCACACGCCTCGCTCCAAGGCGGCCCTATAGAAGCCACCTCTGCAGCAGCGGGAATACCAGGAACTGCCTCACTGATCGCCACGTCGTCAGAGCTAAATGGTACCTCACTGCTCATAGTAGTAACAGACAAAGTGCCCTGCCGCACTGGGATGCCTCGGCAGCTCTGCTGGCAGAGACGCCAGACAGAAATATGGGACGGAATGGAGCCTCCCGCACCTGTCATCTACCCGCCGCTCACCCGTATCTGCTTATTTTCACCCCAGCGCTGAGTATAGGTGTCATACCGAATCTCTTATCTGCGAGATTCAGGTGTGATCAGCAACTGCAGACATTCCATATGAGGACTGCTCAAAACGCAAAAAAGAAATCATAAAAGAAGCAAAGGTCAAAGAATCACGGTACAATCACGTTCAAACCACTTGTAACAACGCGAATTTTGGATTATGGCTGGCTGGAACTACTGGAAACTATCGATCCTCTGTTTCCTCACAGCCCGTTCCTGACGCCCCGTCCGCAGTTCGTGGTCGTGCGGTAGCGTTCTCGCTTCCCGCGCCCGAGTTCCCGGGTTCGATTCCCGGCGGGGTCAGGGATTTTCTCTGCCTCGTGATGACTGGGTGTTGTGTGATGTCCTTAGGTTAGTTAGGTTTAAGTAGTTCTAAGTTCTAGGGGACTGATGACCATAGATGTTAAGTCCCATAGTGCTCAGAACCATTTGAACCTGATGCCCCACGCCAATCCCATGAACTTCACACCACTGACGTATCTCATATTAGTGTATGGGCTATGAAAGTTTTCTTCAAAATCTACTTCCAAACCCAAATAGCACAGCTACATCTCCAGCTGCAGAAAGTGACGCTAATATGTCCGACACATCAGAAACGCTAGTATTATTTTAAGATATAAGATATGTAAACACATGAGGCGGTTTCCCTACTTTCTGCGAATTTCAGTCTATAACAATGTACTTTTCAAATAAAAACTGAAAAATCGCTTTACAGTCACAACTAAAACGGTCAGACAACAAATAATTACCTGCCGATTAGGCAAGTTACCAACTTCTTTTCCTATAGTGGGGCTACTTTCCTTGAAGCAGTCTCCTTTTTCGTCAGTCGATTTCGGGAGATCTCTATTAACTCGTCAAGTAAACGTACTGACATTCTCACGAAATTTGAAAATTTAGCACTGTAATTTCTTAAATCATTATACTGCGTGCGAAACATCCCGCTGACCAGCAATGAAGGGAAGTACTCGGATCGTCTTTTCCTGTATTACCTTTATACGAGGGCAGTTCAATAAGTAATGCAACACATTTTTTTTCTGAAACAGGGGTTGTTTTATTCAGCATTGAAATACACCAGGTTATTCCCCAATCTTTTAGCTACACAACACTATTTTTCAACGTAATCTCCATTCAATGCTACGGCCTTACGCCACCTTGAAATGAGGGCCTGTATGCCAGCACGGTACCATTCCACTGGTCGATGTCGGAGCCAACGTCGTACTGCATCAATAACTTCTTCATCATCCGCGTAGTGCCTCCCACGGATTGCGTCCTTCATTGGGCCAAACATATGGAAATCCGACGGTGCGAGATCGGGGCTGTAGGGTGCATGAGGAAGAACAGTCCACTGAAGTTTTGTGAGCTCCTGTCGGGTGCGAAGACTTGTGTGAGGTCTTGCGTTGTCATGAAGAAGGAGAAGTTCGTTCAGATTTTTGTGCGTACGAACACGCTGAAGTCGTTTCTTCAATTTCTGAAGAGTAGCACAATACACTTCAGAGTTGATCGTTTGACCATGGGGAAGGACATCGAACAGAATAACCCCTTCAGCGTCCCAGAAGACTGTAACGATGACTTTACCGGCTGAGGGTATGGCTTTAAACTTTTTCTTGGTAGGGGAGTGGGTGTGGCGCCACTCCATTGATTGCCGTTTTGTTTCAGGTTCGAAGTGATGAACCCATGTTTCATCGCCTGTAACAATCTTTGACAAGAAATTGTCACCCTCAGCCACATGACGAGCAAGCAATTCCGCACAGATGGTTCTCCTTTGCTCTTTGACAGTCTTGCTTGACCTTGCGGCGATGATGACACACGCATTGCCCAACGACTCACCGTGCTTTTGTCCACTGCCAGATCACCGTAGACATTCTGCAAGCGCCTATGAATATCTGAGATGCCCTGGTTAGACAACGAGGGACCCAGCGGGAACAAACCTTTGAATATCCCAACTGGTGAACAATTGTGACAGCACTACCAACAGAGATGTCAAGTTGAGCACTGAGTTGTCTGATGGTGATCCGTCGATCATCTCGAACGAGTGTGTTCGCACTCTCCGCCATTGCAGGAGTCACAGCTGTGCACGGCCGGCCCGCACGCGGGAGATCAGACAGTCTTGCTTGACCTTGCGGCGATGATGACACACGCATTGCCCAACGACTCACCGTGCTTTTGTCCACTGCCAGATCACCGTAGACATTCTGCAAGCGCCTATGAATATCTGAGATGCCCTGGTTTTCCGCCAAAAGAAACTCGATCACTGCCCGTTGTTTGCAACGCACATCCGTTACAGACGCCATTTTAACAGCTCCGTACAGCGCTGCCACCTGTCGGAAGTCAATGAAACTATACGAGACGAAGCGGGAATGTTTGAAAATATTCCACAAGAAATTTCCGGTTTTTTCAACCAAAACTGGCCGAGAAAAAAAATGTGTTGCATTACTTATTGAACTGCCCTCGTATTTCGAACTTGCGCACAAGGCCATTAGCTCTTCTACTGAGCGCAGACTGTAAGAACTGTGGCGTCTCTGCTGGCGCCTCGTACTGCCCCACTTGGGCGCTATCGGCAGAGCGGCAAACAGACCTGCCGTGGCGTCCCAGTGCGGTGGGACCCAAACACTCCTCAGGAGAAGGTGGAACAGAGCAGGGCACAACTGGTTCATCACCATCGTAAGTGCAGCACCGGTTATTATCAGTCGCACACTTTGCCATCCAAGCAGTTGCAGGAACGAGGCAAGTCTTTGCTTACAAAGGCATAAAATTACCCACAGTGATACTGGAAACCGTCAGGTGATTACTAAAAACAAGGAAAGGTGTAGCTTCAAGTTCCTGACCGGGAGTTTGCCGGAATAAGGTCAGCAACCGCTAACTTAAGGCGCTATTCCAACGAAGACCGTGAAACAAAAACTTTCCGCGAGCAATTGGTTTGAAGACCGTCACTTCCGTTGCAGAAACACCTCCACACCTGTCTGCTGTACGTGGCATGAATACGATATCCATAAAATTGTAAATTAGACAGAATTTTCTTTTTGGTTTGCGTTTCCATCGAATGTGCGCCGCTATAACATTGGAGCCAGTCTTGACTTGACCAGTGTTCACCGCGTATACCTCTCGTGTCACCATATTGCGTCTAAACTTGCTTTAGATAAATATGTTCTATCTCCGGAGGAAGACTGAATATTGGAACACTGGTATATTTGATGTCTGCATTCGCAAGGAGCACCATACTGACCGAACCATTTCTGTAACGGAAGGGAAACTGATTACTATGCTTTAATGAGAACCTACCTGCTTGAAAGGGATCCACAAATTTCACAAAGAATACATAAATCTCAGTGTCGAAATAGGCGGTATGCGCTCGGTCCGAGGTAACATCAAAATGATCAGCCAACTAGTTATGGATTTCTAAGGTTCCTGGTTGGACGTTACGCGTCGATTTATCAACTGAATAATACACAGTATCTTTAGCGGAACAGTTTTGGACGCCATGACAAACAGCAGAAGTGGACTACGCCGCTGTTAGATACGCTCCGAAGGAAGGACGAGTAGAGACAGTGATGATGTCACACACACAAAGGCGCAAACGTCTCTGAAATTTTAAACACTCGAACACTCGCGACGCTGCGAGGGAGCGGATGAGTAAACATCTACCAGCTCGCTAGGTGCAGCACAAGGGAGAACTACCACTAGATGACAACCTGCGGTTACTGGAGAATCAAATCCATTGTCCCAGAGCTGCCCGAACAGCGCATAACCTCTAGACGAAGACAGCAATGGTATATATTCAACAAATACAGGGTGTAACATAATTAATGGCGTAAACGCATAAAGTTGAAAATACACGATACTAGAATCAAAATAAGTCTCAGTAAACACTGGGTCGAAAATGTAAACCACAAAAGCTACGGGCAATTTTTTATCTTCGATACTGTGAAGCAAATCTCTTCTTCTGCAAGCTCCTTACTTTCCACATTTTGGAAAGTAACACTATGGACCAAAACAAGAAAAAATGTCCAGTACACATTTGCTCTAAATTGCATACCTTAAAATTTATTTGCAATTCTTCATTAGAGGAGTTGTGTTTCCAAGTAGCGAAGATGAGCACGTGCTCATAGCTCTTAAGGTTTGCGTTTTACAGCACATGTTTACTGGACTTTTTTTTTGTTTCAGTCAACATTGCCATTTCCCAAAATATGGAAAGCAAAGAGCTTGCAGTAGAAAAGATTTGCTTCACAGTATCGAAGATGAAAAATTGCCCGTAGCTCGTAAGATATGCATTTTCTATCCTATGTTTACAGAGACTTTTTAGCTTCTTGTATCGTGTACTTTCAACTGTATGCGTTCACGCCATTAATTATGATACGCCATCTATTTGAGGGAATTGGCTCTCAGTGCTATCTTAGATGAATGAGATAGAGGAGGAAGTCGTAGTGAGCCGCCCCAACCCTCCCCCCCCCCTTCCCATGCCTACCACCGCTTCCCCTCAAATAGGAAAAACAACCTACACAATTACAGTGATAAAAATGGTACATATTTATAGACAGCCAGTGCTGTTTTATTAATAAGATTTTGTGCAAGTTCAGATATCAGAACACGTGGTCCTCTCCCTTGAAGCACACCTTTTCCATCGTTCTCCTGTCGTATTAACTTAAACAGCGTTTTAGCATTTTAGACAGTCTCATGCTTTTCTCTCCGAGGATGACGAATATAATATCATCGCCGGGGCTATCAATATTTATCAGTTTTATCATTTGGAAACCTGTATACTTTTTAGTATACGTGTTATATTCTATGTGCACAAGAACAAAGAGGGAACAAGACAGATGACCAATAATAAGCTGCTCGAATTAAAAAGTGATTAAGACAGGGATGTAATCTTTCGCCCCTGCTGTTCAATCCGTACATCGAAGAAGCAATGATGGGGGTAAAGTTAAGGTTCACGAGTAGGATTAAAAATCAGGGTGAAAAGATATCAACGGTCGTGATAACGTTGCTGTCGTCAGTGTAAGTGAAGAAGAACTGCAAGATCTGTTGAATGAAATGAACTGTCTAATGAGTACAGAATATGGGTTGAGAGTAGCAGAACCGAGAATGACGAGAAAGTTAGCGTGAGAACTGATAGTCACGAAGCAGACTTAGTTACGAATTTTGCTACTGTGGAAGCAAAATAGCACGTTGGAGACAAAGCCAGGATGACATAAAAAGCAGGCTGGACTAGACAAGCAGGCATTCATTGCCAAAGAAGTCTTATCAAACATACGCCTTAATTTGAGGAAGAAAATTTTGAGGATATACGTTCGGAGCACAGCACTGTATGTAGTAAATCATGGACAGTGGTAAAACTGGAACAGAACAGAATCAATTGAGATGTTGAGCGACAGAAGGATGTTGAAAATCAGGTGGACTGATAAGATAAAGAATGAGGCGCCCCTCCGCAGAAACGGCGAAGAAAGGAACGTACTAAAACTACGGAGAAGAAGAACAAACAGGATGTTAGAACTGTATTAGGACATTGAGGAAGAACCTCCATATGCTTTCTAGCACTAGCGGAAACCAGAAGATCCTGAGGAAGATCCCAGCAGAGGGGTCGAAACGTCGGTCTTCTTGGAAGAAATATGACGCGACCTAATAACCCAGAAGATTTTAACTTCAATTTCAACCTCCATAGTAGTAGAGGGAAGTGTAGAGGACAAGAACTGTAGGGGAAGACAGAGATTGGAATACATCCAACAAATCACGGAAGAGTAGGTTGCAAGTGCTTCTCTGAAATCAAAAGGTTGGCGCAGGAGCGGAATTCGTGGTGGGCAGCATCAAACCAATCAGAAGACTGATGGCTCAATAAAAAACAATGTTGTGATTCTCACTGTGATCAAAAAATCTGAAAATATTTGAGCGATGGTTTTGATCCCCTTGCTGTTTTTATCCGGTTCACTAATATTAGTCCAGCGAGTTATTGACTGATGAAAATAGTTTTGTGTGATCATTACCTTCCAGAGTAAGCTAGACCTATGGAAGAAACAAACTGGAGTTTACACCTACAGCAATGATAAATATATGAAAAAAAACATAGGTACATATATTGCGTGTTTCAAACTGATACATCCGATTTTGTAAGACTATATATTGTACATAAATGAAAATCAACACTTAATTTTAATTTGCGTCTCGAAACTATAGGACTACGTCGCTAGCTCGCTCATTAAGCTATGTGATGGTGATAACACATAAAAAGACTTTCTCCGTTCTCTGTTTCAACAAGTGCAGTTCAATTACAACAGTGTGCCTTCATTTCGTAACGGTGATCTGCAATTATGGTAGTTTGCACGTCAGTTGTTTCATGGTTGTCTCATTGCGTCACTGGCGGTGACTGTCACCTGAGCGCAAGGTACTTCAATTTCTTTGAAAGAGTTTGCGAAATATACAGTTTATGTGGCTTCATTTCCAACAACTTTGTCCGACTTCTGACGCCGTACAGGAACAGCAGCGAACGAAGTAACTCTAGATGTGCTCGCCAAATAGTCGATCGAGTTTTACTATGTTCTGGAAGCTTTTTGTGTGTCTGCTGGACGGTACTTACAAGATTTGTGATGGATAAATAAGAGCTTTGATCATAAACGTTACTGTAGGAAGAACTTCGATGCTCTGCTTGCGTGAATGTAAGGCGGGTGGTTACTTCGAGAAAACAAACTTTGTAGTCGTATGCATAAGTTGAAATTTACTCCACGTTCTTACGTTGATTCATGTAGCAGATGTAGCTTGCGAAATAGAATGCGTTTTTCTTAAAAGACCCTGTATTGTATAAAGAAATGAGATGTAATTTGTTACAGGAATGTCTCTCTTGTTTTTGTGGCTGAGAGGAAGACCTAGACGTGAAAGGTCCGTCGTTTTGTCTAGCAGCGAAACACTGTATGAACCTCTTGCTGTTCATTCAGTGTTACGGCCAACGCAGAAAGAGGACAACACTCGTCGCCAAATGTAAGTAGGGTATCATATCTTGGCTGGTACATTTCCCTCACTGACAACGACGGAAAAAGTCCGCAGCATTCTCGGTTGCAGCAGAATGTGGTCGGTAAGGACTTGGGGAGACGTTGTAGACGTCCGGACTCGAGAGGCAACAGCGTACTCCAAGTGAAGGTGCGATGTGCCGTTCTCCTTGTGAGATGCGTACCTTGTTCGAGTACAGCATACATGGTTATCCTCAAAAACATCAATATTAAGAGAACGTAACTACTGCTACTTTCAGAATGAGGACATATAATTATCTACCACATCTACAGGTTGTTTCAAAAATGACCGGTATATTTGAAACGGCAATAAAAACTAAACGAGCAGCGATAGAAATACACCGTTTGTTGCAATATCCTTGGGACAACATTCCTTTTTCAGGCGGACAAACTTTCGAAATTACAGTAGTTACAATTTTCAACAACAGATGGCGCTGCAAGTGATGTGAACGATATAGAAGACAACGCAGTCTGTGAGTGCGCCATTCTGTACGTCGTTTTTCTGCTGTAAGCGTGTGCTGTTCACAACGTGCAAGTGTGCTGTAGACAACATGGTTTATTCCTTAGAACAGAGGATTTTTCTGGTGTTGGAATTCCACCGCCTAGAACACAGTGTTGTTGCAACAAGACGAAGTTTTCAACGGAGGTTTAATATAACCAAAGGACCGAAAAGCGATACAATAAAGGATCTGTTTGAAAAATTTCAACGGACTGGGAACGTGACGGATGAACGTGCTGGAAAGGTAGGGCGACCGCGTACAGCAACCACAGAGGGCAACGCGCAGCTAGTGCAGCAGGTGATCCAACAGCGGCCTCGGGTTTCCGTTCGCCGTGTTGCAGCTGCGGTCCAAATGACGCCAACGTCCATGTATCGTCTCATGCGCCAGAGTTTACACCTCTATCCATACAAAATTCAAATGCGGAAACCCCTCAGCGCCGCTACCATTGCTGCACGAGAGACATTCGCTAACGATATAGTGCACAGGATTGATGACGGCGATATGCATGTGGGCAGCATTTGGTTTACTGACGAAGCTTATTTTTACCTGGACGGCTTCGTCAATAAACAGAACTGGCGCATATGGGGAACCGAAAAGCCCCATGTTGCAGTCCCATCGTCCCTGCATCCTCAAAAAGTACTGGTCTGGGCCGCCATTTCTTCCAAAGGAATCATTGGCCCATTTTTCAGATCCGAAACGATTACTGCATCACGCTATCTGGACATTCTTCGTGAATTTGTGGCGGTACAAACTGCCTTAGACGACACTGCGAACACCTCGTGGTTTATGCAAGATGGTGCCCGGCCACATCGCACGGCCGACGTCTTTAATTTCCTGAATGAATATTTCGATGATCGTGTGATTGTTTTGGGCTATCCGAAACATACAGGAGGGGGCGTGGATTGGCCTCCCTATTCGCCAGACATGAACCCCTGTGACTTCTTTCTGTGGGGACACTTGAAAGACCAGGTGTACCACCAGAATCCAGAAACAATTGAACAGCTGAAGCAGTACATCTCATCTGCATATGAAGCCATTCCGCCAGACACGTTGTCAAAGGTTTCGGGTAATTTCATTCAGAGACTACGCCATATTATTGCTACGCATGGTGGATATGTGGAAAATATCGTACTATAGAGTTTCCCAGACCGCAGCGCCATCTGTTGTTGAAAATTGTAACTACTGTAATTTCGAAAGTTTGTCTGCCTGAAAATGTACTGTTGTCCCAAGCATATTGCTACAAACGGTGTATTTCTATCGCTGCTCGTTTAGTTTTTATTGCCGTTTCAAATATACCGGTCATTTTTGAAACACCCTGTATTAGCTCTACACTGATAAGCCTCAACATTATGACCACCGACCTACTATCGATAAAAACCGGTCCAGGCGATAGCAGTATCACCTGGCGACGAATGACCGCTAGTCAGACACATGCACGGTGCATGTAGCGTGAGTGAGCGCGGTGTCCGTGTGCAGAAACGTCCAGAGGCTCGTCAAGGGCATTTCGGAAACTGCACGACTTCCCGGATGTTCGAGGAGTGCCGTGGTGAATGTCTTCAACATGTGACGAAACCAGGGTGAAACCACGTCCAGACGTCGTGGCGTCGTATGGTCACCCCTCATTACTGATGTCGGATGTCACACGCTGGACAGATTGGTAAAACAGGACAGGAGGCGAACTATGACAGAACAAATATCAGACTTTCATGGTGGCCAGAGGACAAGTGTGTCTGAACACACAGTACACCAAATACCCCAAACGATGGGCCTTACGGCTGACTGCCCATGCACGTGCCAATGTTAACACCACGACATTGGCAACTACGACTGAATTGGGGACGTCACCGTCGGCATTGGATGTTGGCGCAGTAGTGGAGTGTTACATGGTCTGTTGAATACGGACACATTCTTCATCATGCCGATGGGAGGGTGCGAATCCGTTGTCTTCATGGAGAACAGCTCTTTGACAGCTGAACTGCGGGACAGAGACTAGCAGGCGGCGGCTCCATTATGCTCTGCGGAATATTGACATCGGTATCTATGGATCCTGAGGAGCTCGTGCAAGGCACCGTGACGGCCAAGGGGAATAGTAAACTAGTTGCAAACCACGTACACCTATTCATGACGGTCATGTTTCCCGACGGTAGTAGCACTTTTCAGCAAGATAATGCGGCATGTCACCAGGCCAGGTGTATGATGGAGTGGATCGAGGAATACGGTGGCGAGTTCCACTTGATACGCTGCCCCCCTCCCCTCCCCCCTCCGAGCTTACTAGGCCTGAACTCGATCGAACACATCTGGCATGTGATTGAGCGTGGCGTCATATCTCATGGATCCCTTCCCCGGAAATTAAAAGAATTAGGTAGCTTGTGTGTGCAAATGTGGTGCCAACTCCCTACAGCGACCTACCAAGGCCTCATTGCTTCCACGCCAGCTTGCAAGAGTGGCCGAGCGGTTCTAGGCGCTACAGTCTGGAACCGCGAACCGCTACGGTCGCAGGTTCGCATCCTGCCTCGGGCATGGATGTGTGTGGTTCCTTAGGTTAGTTAGGTTTAAGTAGTTCTCAGGGCACTGATGACCTCAGAAGTTAAGTCCCATAGTGCTCAGAGCCTTCCATGCCACGACGCAGTGCCGCTGTTATCCGTGCCAAAGGTACAGCTACTACGTCATATTGTTCTCACTGAACAATATACTCCTATATTGCTTACTTTTGTTACGGTCTTAAAGAACAAATGACAAAAATTTGATAATGCAACACTGAAAGCACTCTTAATCCTAGCAAAAACAAAGCATTTTTGGAACGTGTATTACGAGAGGGAGGGAGCGGGTGGGAGGGGCGTAGGGAGAACGTTATGACTGCAGTAAAAAAAAATGAAAAATATAAATTTCTTTAATTTGTGTGACTTTTACTCACAGCATCGGATACCGAATATCACATTCGTTGTGAAGAGTCGCTGCTAAGACGTAAATTTTGGATGAAGTTTGTATGAGAAATGTGAAACATAATTGGACTCTAGTAGAATTCCTTAAAAAACAATAAATACTTTTCAAAATTTTCAAATACAGGGATGACCATTTTAATCCGTAATGGAAAATTTGTATTTTATAACCGCTGCTCCGTTCCGAGCTAATCCCTACTAGTACTGAAAATATATTTGCTTATTTGACCGTCGTTGAACCTTGCCATAACCTTGAGTAATTTGCAGATCTTGTCAAACATTAAATCATATATTAGGGTTCCCATTAAAAAAAAATCACTTTAACTTCCAAATCACCTTGAAAACCATGTTCAAGGTCACGACCAGTCGCAGCAATTCGTGACCCTCTTTGCCGCCTACAACTTTTATCTAAAACTTTTTTCTGTATCTCATCCATATCTCGAGTTATTCCCAATTTATGGATTAAACTGGTCCACCCTACATGGAAACTCTGTGATAATGCGTGGTAAAGTAGTCTCCAACATGGGTTTAACTTTCAACATTCCGACTCTTTACTGGACATGGTAATGTTAAAAGTGTAATTAGTCTGACTTTTCTGGTCTATATATAGCATCAATAAATATGAAATTATCACGTAGAACTTCAATACGAAAAATCTGGTTAAGAGTGCTGTGAGTTGCCATGGAGAGATTCCAGAGATTCAACTTAAGCCCCCGCAAACGAGCAAACTTGTTCGTCAAATTCGCCCTTGTCTAGCCGCGGGTTTGGCAAACAAGCCCTTGCACACACAAAAATGTTTGTAAGTTTAACCGCACTTTGAAGCAGACGCTGCTCATATTTGTATTTTAGCCGCAGTGACAATGACCACAAATGCAGAAAAAGCGCTTCTGTCTGGCAGTGTTTTTAAAGAAGAAGAAGAATACAAGACGTCGGAACGGCTTAAAATGAAAGGGAGATTTATTGTACAACTCTGCTAAAGGAAATACTACTCTCAGAAACGGATGATTACTTCAACATTCTTCGTATGGACAATGTAACCTTCAGTAACTTTGAAAGGCATTCGTAAAAGAGCTGCTTGTTTGTCAAATTCTCTCTTATCTAGCCGCAGATGTGTCGAACAAATACATGCACGTACCAGCGAAGTTTTCAGTTTAGCCCTACTTTTGAAGCAGGGGTGTCCGTGTATGTTGTATTTTTGTCATTAGTGGGAATGGCTACAAATGCAGGTATGCATTTCTAACACTGAGTCTAGCATTGTGTTTAAAGAAGAAGCAGTAAACAAGTCGCTGATCCATGGAATGGTTTAAAATGAGAGAGAAATGTGTAGCAGTGAAACTTGTAATAACTTGTACAGACGTTACTCCATTCCATTTGGGCCGTAAGCAACAACCGTAGTTGAATGTTTCACAAACAGAAAAGAGTCTCTACAGCAAATGCTTTATTAACCTCTGCAAGACTAAGGGGGGGTAGAGTTACTTTGTGGCTAACTTTCGAAAACATTGTATTCTAGTGAATTAACAATTTATAATTTTGAACAAAAAGGTATTTATTGTTTTTGGTGAAGTTTTTTTTTTACCGTATTCCATAAATACTTCAAATTTTTTAGTTAAAATTAGTCCTCTAAATTTAAGTCTCGGTAGTAGGTGCTACTTTTCACAAAGATTGCATAATCAGTTTTCCGGTTCAGAATTCCAGTTGCACACAAACATCTGTTTAAAAATTCTCTTGAGAGTAAAAGTCAACTATAATTAACGAAATTTATATTTTTAATTTTTTTTGTGTCCAAAAATTGCCTTTCTCTTGCTAGTACGCGTTATTGAAAGTTGCACTGGTGTGTAGATGACGTTTGCAAGTTCTGGACCATACTTACACATCAGTATCATTTTAAAAACTATTTTGTTAACACAATTCAACAACAATTAAGAAAGTTGTGTTTTCTCTCATTTTTTTAGGGCACCAAGTCCCTCCTTGGTAACACGAGTTACTGAACATACATTGGTTTGCGAGAGTTAAAAATGACGCGTTTCGCGCGGTAAACACATTGCATGGGGGCTTAATTAAATAAATATTATACAAATATTTTTTTTAGTAGCTGTATGTCCGATTACGCAAGTCTCGTAAACGGCTGGCCCTGACTAGTCTTATTACGCAATCTGACTGCATAGAACAACAACAAAGAATGAAATGAAAATTTTCGTTAACACAATTAATTAATTAAGTCCCCAGCAACTATAAAACCAACGCCACAACAAGCACAAGAGTAACTGTTCTGTGTGTGGAAGTGTGACTCAACGTACACATCTGGCACGGTTCTTCTCCAATAAGACAAGAAATTTCAAGTACCATTTATATTGAACTAAATAAAAAAATTAGAAATACTATAATTGCGCAAGAAAATCAGAATTACACTCTAATACAAGAACACAAGCCAGATGCTTTGTTGACTGAACCTGTAATGATGCATTATTTGAGACACAGAAATAATAAAAAGAAAAAAAAACAGGGAATTTGTTACCTTCATATATATTGACGAAATGCATTCTGATCATTACAATATCTCCATTAGAATAACATCTGCTATCTCTCCCATCAAATAGCTGCATAAAACATGGAACAAACACTCCCTACTACCACATCTCCACAACTCTCCACTACATCTGAACAAGAACCGCCTACCACAACTTCTCGGCAAGAACTGCCTGCCGCTACTTCTCAATAATCACTGCCAATGGAGGCGGCGGAACAAAACTCTCTGGCGCGATCTCTAGCGCTGTGGCTCAGTGTAGCCACCTTTCATATGCCCTTCCTCCACGGGCTAGAATTTGATGGTATTTTTGCCAGCATTGGTGGTGAAAATACCACCAAATTCGTCAAAAAAAAAATACAGACAAAAATAAAAGATAATATTAATATGTAAATATCATATAACTAGATAAAATTTTGGCTTTGCACTGACCTTTCAATAGCCTAATATATAAAATACAGTAAGGAATACAAATTCTTTCATACATATGACTTTACATAATAGTTCACACAAGTATCATGTGGTTAAACAATTCAATCGATAGCGTCAGCAATGACGAATATGTGCAGGTAAGAGTCCCATAACTTTTCACAAACAGTAATACACAAAAAATCAGTTTATACAAATATTCACATAAAATGCTTTCACAACAAGTAGTTGACAGTTCCAGCAGTAGCACCCAGCAATGTTGAATAGGTGCTACAGCAACCAGTGACATCATCTCAGTAGAAGCAGTCCATCAGTGGCACCCAGCAATGTTGAGTAGGTGCAGACACCATCAGTTGACATCATTTCAGTAGAAGCAGTCCATCAGTGGCACCCAGCATTGTGGAACAGGTGCAGACACCAACAGGTGACATCATTTCAGTAGAAGCAGTCCATCAGTGGCACCCAGCAATGTTGAGTAGGTGCAGACAGCAAGAAGTAACATCATTTCAGTAGAAGCAGTTCCATCTGTGGCACCCAGCAATGTTGAAGAGGTACACACAGCAACAAGTCACATTTCTCAGTAGAAGCAGTTCATCAGTGGCACCCAGTAGTGTTGAGCAGGTGCAGAAAGCAGTCCATAATATTCACTATCACTCACCACACTGTTCATCATAGTTTATAAGCAGAAAGTAAATATGTCCTAGTGTCACCAAACATGTAGAAAAAGTACAAGTAATAGTCCATAATATTCACTATCACTGATCACACTGCTCATCAGAGTTTATAAACACAAGGTAAACATGTCCTATTGGCACCAATCATGTAGAAAAGTACAAGTAACAGTCCATAATATTCACTATCACTAATCACACTGTTCATCAGAGTTTATAAGCAGAAAGTAAACATGTCCTATTGGCACCAATCATGTAGAAAAAGTGCAAGTAACAGTCCGTAATATTTACTATCACTAATCATACAGTTCATCAGCAGAAATTAATCATTTCTAACTGTCACACATCACTGTTGAACAAGTGCAGGTAACAGTTCATAATATTCACCATCACTACTCAGACAGTTTAGGCATGAACAATAGTTTGAATCCACATATAAATGCTTTCACACTGCTCTTACACTAAACATACAAATTCTAATAAACACACAAATGATATCAGATAATTGTCATATTAACTATTACAAATACACAAACATCAGTAAACCTATAATATTTATGGGTGTCAGTGCAAGCCAACACAAACAAATAAAATAATATTTAGGAGATAGGTGGGTAGGATTAGGAAAGGAAAACACACAAAACACACTCACTCATCTTTCAACCACATTGAGTACTACTGTGTAATTGAATAGTGTTAACTGTGTAAATGCAATTCTGTCAAAATTTGATGTTCATCATGTGTATCAAGTGGTAGTGGCAGCAATGTATAACAGTCAATTATAGTTAGTCAACGTCATAGTCATCATGTCAAGACCAATGTTTGCCAAGCCAGATCAAAATGTACGGTTGCTGAACAACTGTCAGTGAGCCAAGATATGCAAGTGCTTCCTCTCTCCAAAAAAAGTACATACTGCTTAGTGATTTAACAAAGTGTGTGTAGACAATCTTCCTTCCACTTTAGTGTTCTAATCTGCCATCTTCATCCTCCTTGTTCCATATAGACCAACAAAAAAAAAAAAAAAAAAATATGCACCTCACTTACTTTACCTCTTATCCACCAAAACTCCAATAATCATTAGCATCACGTAATCTCAGTACTTCAATAATACCTCTTACATCGATACATATAAATCTTATCATCAATATCATTTACCTTACCTCTTATCCACAAAATCTCCAACAATCATCAACTTCATATAATCTCAATACCTCAATAATACCTCTTCAATACGTCGATACATATACACTTTATCATAACCTCTTATCCACCAAAACTCCAATAATCATAGCACCAATATCATTTCACTTCCATAACAACTCTTTCCTCTAGTCAGTCTCCTCGAACAAGTACAGATAAAATCCTAATGCAAACCTCATCATCCCATACAATCCAAAGACACACTGTCAACACACAACCTCTGTGTAATCCATCTGAGCCAAATCTTCTACTCATTATGAATTATAAACAAAAGAAATGCATACATGACCTCTAACAGACTTAGTTCGAATAACTCTCAGTAATTAAGTATGATTACGGAGTGTGAATGATCCTAATATTTCACAGTGTGTACACCACTTCAAGAATTATGGCAAACAGAAGCAAACATGTGGAGTATTTATTGTGTGAAGTGTCACTTCCTATTTCAATTGCTCACGAAAAATGCAGTGTAATAACTGTGTTGGTATGTCATGTCGTTAGCTTCCTTCCTATTGGCATTAATTTATACAACTCCCATAAAACCTCAGCTCATGTGACTTCTATGAAGTTTCTTGTACTAATGTCGTTCGTCGAATTATAGCAGTTCATTTTCTTATCTTAAAAATATAAGGCACTGAGCGTAAGCAAAACAAGCAATAGCGAGTAAATATACCAGTAGAGAACAGAATGTCAACAAGTGGATGCAGCACAATTCTTACAACGAGGCTCTGCCAAGCGAACAATCTATAATTAATACAATAGTGTGACCTAAACTCTATGTTTATACACAGTATATCAGCATTTCTATATACTAAATTGAAGAGTAGTTGTGACGACGAACAGAAATGTATAAATATGCAATCCATACGCATAGCAGTAAACATATATCTTACGTACTAAACAGGTCATTAGCATAAGCAAATAAATGTTCATATGTCATCTTAATAAGTAAACATGAAGGCGCAAGCGGATAAATCACAAAGTATAACTTACATACATATCAGCACAACTAATCAGGTGACAATTATAATTTTAAAAAACAAGCACAGCAGGCACATAATAAAAAAAATAGACATCAGTGAAAAAACAGTGCAGTCAAGCGACGCATAATATACACAAGTTACAACCCAGTTCATTAATAATCATTGTCAAAATCAGTTAACGTACGCAAGCACGTCGCTTCACAAATAATTTCATAGAACATGAAATTTAGCACAAAGTATGAATCACGTAATCGCGAGCAGCAAATCACGTCTAAAGTACGTACCTAAGTGGAAATATGTTACCTGAAAAATAAACTCAATTAATAATTACCTTTTTAGTTTATTACTTTCTTCTTCGAAACGACATTTTTCCTGAAATTTTCTCGATAGCAAGTCGTCTTAACGTCGGACACGCACAGAATTTACCTGAAGTTCTTAAATATTTTATAGAACCGTATCCTGAAAAATACTGAATGTTAATAACATAATTCATCAAGTCACTATAGCTTTATACTGATTTTATTCGGAGAAAGACTGTGTATTTGTTTACGGCTGTCAGTGCATTCGCACTGAGCGCTCGATCAGCTGTAGGCGCGTGACGTAGGAAGTGATTGTTTGCGGTCAACGACTGCCTTGTGCGGCGCGCAGACTTGACTGTTGCTTTGAGTATGTGCCGCCGCCAAAACACAGCGCGGTATCCTTGTATTCTCTGCATGTTTACGTATAACTGTTAGTTTCTTTAAAGTATGTCATTCCACAAAAATTTTAAAGTTAGATACATGATGTATTCCCTTAGAGCGTCGTGATTTCAGAGTTTCTACTTCGACAGTGTTATCATGAATAATTTTGCAAATTCTATATGGGCCGTTATAAAGCAGAAAATAATTTGCGACACAAGCCTTTTCCTTTGTGAGATAAACGATGAGACTTAATTAACACCTTCTGACCAACTGAAAAAGTTTTTAAACGACCAGGACGTTTAGCTGATTTCTCTCTTCTAGCAGCCGCAGACAAAATATTTTGCAGAGCCATGTTCACAACTTCAGAATGCCGCAGTTTCCGTGTAGGCGGAAAAGGAACGATTTCAGATATGCGATTTGTCGGTGCTTTGTTTTTTATATCAATATAGGCGGTAAAGAAGTTGAATCATTGGGGGGTTCATTCAGAATGTTTTGAAAAATATGAAGATACTGATCCCACGTTCTGTGATTCTGATGACAATAAAGACGACACAATTTATTGATTTCCTTCATCCATCTCTCTGAAGCGTTAGATTGGGGGTCAAAAAGTGAAATGAAAATTGGTTTAATTTTACGACGCCGTAGAGTACGAAGCCAAATTTTAGAACGAAACTGTGATCAATTATCTGATATACACTCCTGGAAATTGAAATAAGAACACCGTGAATTCATTGTCCCAGGAAGGGGAAACTTTATTGACACATTCCTGGGGTCAGATAAATCACATGATCACACTGACAGAACCACAGGCACATAGACACAGGCAACAGAGCATGCACAATGTCGGCACTAGTACAGTGTATATCCACCTTTCGCAGCAATGCAGGCTGATATTCTCCCATGGAGACGATCGTAGAGATGCTGGATGTAGTCCTGTGGAACGGCTTGCCATGCCATTTCCACCTGGCGCCTCAGTTGGACCAGCGTTCGTGCTGGACGTGCAGACCGCGTGAGACGACGCTTCATCCAGTCCCAAACATGCTCAATGGGGGACAGATCCGGAGATCTTGCTGGCCAGCGTAGTTGACTTACACCTTCTAGAGCACGTTGGGTGGCACGGGATACATGCGGACGTGCATTGTCCTGTTGGAACAGCAAGTTCCCTTGCCGGTCTAGGAATGGTAGAACGATGGGTTCGATGACGGTTTGGATGTACCGTGCACTATTCAGTGTCCCCTCGACGATCACCAGTGGTGTACGGCCAGTGTAGGAGATCGCTCCCTACACCATGATGCCGGGTGATGGCCCTGTGTGCCTCGGTCGTATGCAGTCCTGATTGTGGCGCTCACCTGCACGACCATCATTGGCACCAAGGCAGAAGCGACTCTCATCGCTGAAGACGACACGTCTCCATTCGTCCCTCCATTCACGCCTGTCGCAACACCACTGGAGACGGGCTGCACGATGTTGGGGCGTGAGCGGAAGACGGCCTAACGGTGTGCGGGACCGTAGCCCAGCTTCATGGAGACGGTTGCGAATGGTCCTCACCGATACCCCAGGAGCAACAGTGTCCCTAATTTGCTGGGAAGTGGCGGTGCGGTCCCCTACGGCACTGCGTAGGATCCTACGGTCTTGGCGTGCATCCGTGCATCGCTGCGGTCCGGTCCCAGGTCGACGGGCACGTGCACCTTCCGCCACCACTGGCGACAACATCGATGTACTGTGGAGACCTCACGCCCCACGTGTTGAGCAATTCGGCGGTACGTCCACCCGGCCTCCCGCATGCCCACTATACGCCCTCGCTCAAAGTCCGTCAACTGCACATACGGTTCACGTCCACGCTGTTGCGGCATGCTACCAGTGTTAAAGACTGCGATGGAGCTCCGTATGCCACGGCAAACTGGCTGACACTGACGGCGGCGGTGCACAAATGCTGCGCAGCTAGCGCCATTCGACGGCCAACACCGCGGTTCCTGGTGTGTCCGCTGTGCCGTGTGTGTGATCATTGCTTGTACAGCCCTCTCGCAGTGTCCGGAGCAAGTATGGTGGGTCTGACACACCGGTGTCAAAGTGTTCTTTTTTCCATTTCCAGGAGTGTAACTTTATCAACATGACCAACTTCTTTAAGAAAATGTTTGATGAAAGCGTTAGATACTGAACGAGCTGTTGCTTTGCGTAAAGGTGTAAAACACACATATTTTGATGTCAGTTCCACTGCTACGAAAATGTACGCAAAACCATTAGTAGAACAAACCACTGGACCGAACAAATCAACTTCAGCCATGTCCTTTAATTTCGCTGGAATGATAGGAAACAACGGTTCTCTGTGAGAAATTGTTGGCGGCTTAGCCTTTTGACATAATTTGCATTTGGCCAGAACAGATCGAATACGTTTTTCCATATTACTGAAGTAGCAATTTTCCCGTAATTTATGAAAGCATTTTCTGGGACCAAAGTGTGCATATCTGAAATGCGTATACCAAATCAGCTTATTAACCCACTCATCAGGAATACAAACTAACCAAACAGAGTTGTCGACCGATTTTCGTTTGAAAATAATGTCATTGCGAACTAAATAATGCTGTCTAATTGCTGTGCTTTCCTTTCTCCTCCACTTCTCCGTAATGTTCTTCCAGATTGGATCCTTATTTTGCTCCTTAGGGATGTCCTGGAGCGCAGAAGAAATAAAATTCTCAAACGCAACACCTTGAATATACATCAAACAGTAATTGTTTTCTTTGCAGTCCTCTTCAGCACTTTGTTTCAAACCCATAGGCGCACGTGATAAAGCATCAGCAATAATATTTGAAGAACCCTGTATGTAAACAATACTAAAGTCAAATTCCTGTAGGTACAACGCCCATCGTGACAATCTGCCATGAGTTAATTTTGTCGACATAAGAAATTCCAGAACTCGATGATCGGTGTAAACCTTAGTATGTCTGCCAAACAAAAATGTCCGAAATTTTGTAAAAGCCCAAACAACAGCCAAAGCTTCAAGAAGTTCCGTAATCGAATAATTCTTTTCGGATTTAGAGAGAACACGACTTCCAAATGCAATAGTCTTCTGTTCTACAACGCCGTTTTCTTCTATCTCTTGAAATAAGTGTGCACCTAGGCCTTTGTATGATAAGTCCGTCGCCAAACAAAAATCTTTAGATAAATCCGGGTGTGAAAGAAGTGGAGCAGCAACTAAAGCATCACGAAGTTGTTCAAATTCTGACTGAGTTTCCTCATCCCAACACCAATTAGATTTCTTTCCAGATAGTTCACATAAACGAGGTGTGGCCAAATCGTCCAATCTAACAAAGCGTCTAAGAAAATTACAGACACCAAGAAAACTACGAACATCACGTTTTGTGGTAGGAACAGCATAATTACGAATAGCGTCAAGTTTTTCTGGATCAGGAAGAATACCTTCTGTAGAAATAACGTGACCGAGAAATTTCACCTGAGAACGACCAAACTCAGATTTTTCCAAGTTTACTGTAATGCCAACTCTTGCAAAGATACGTAACAATGAATCCAAAATTTTGTTGTGCTCACTCCAAGAATGTTTAGCAATAAGAATATCGTCAACATATGAAGTAATATTGTCACGAAGATAAACAGGTAAAATTTCGTTTAAGCTACGAATGAATGCTGCTGAAGATACAGTAAGTCCAAACGGTAATTTCCGAAACTGGTAACAGTTACCAAAGGCTAAAAAGGCCGTGTATTTTCTACAATCAGGGTGGAGTTCTATTTGCCAAAAACTTGCGCGCATATCAATCGTGTATAAAACTTTAATTCCATGAAAATGTTGAAGAAGTTCATCTAAATTTTGTGGACGGTCAGTTTCAGGAATAATAATATTATTTATATGTCTGGAATCCAGAACCAAACGAATTGACCCATCCTTTTTAAGAACAACGTGTAATGGGCTAGTATAAGGACTGACTGCAGGCTCAATAATGCCCTGATCTAACATGTACTGAAGTTCATTCTTAACCTTGTCTCTGTAAGCCAAAGGAATAGCGTACGTTTTCCCGCGAAATGGTGTGTGTTCTTTTACTTTAAATAAATATTGTAAGCCTTGTATAGTTCCTGTGAGATGACTAAACACTGTAGCATGTGAAGTCAAAATGTGGTGCAGCTCTTCTCTTGCAACGTCATCTGGCACTTCAGCTTTCTTAACCTTTTCATTAATTAATTCTTCGCTATTAATTATATCATCCATCGCGTCTCTGTATCTATTGTCATTGTCATGAATAAACACATTGTCGTCATAATGCTCAACGAAAACATCAGAAGTAAGAAACCTTAAACATTTTGTATCTGACTCAGATCTTGTTAAACACTCGAAAAATTTCAAACATTTCGGCATTCCGGCAACAGTCAAATTCACACTTCCTTCTTTAAAGTTCAAAATTGCCTTATGTGCGTTAAGAAACTCCATACCTAATATAATTTGTGTACTGAGTAATGGAACAATAATAAAATTAGCAGAAAATTCGTATCCTTGACAATTGAAATTTAGGTTGGTCTGTTGTTTAACTTCTACACTTTTTCCAGAAATCGCTCCTCGAATTGTTGTTTTAGAAACAGGTAACACAGGACAGGCAATAGTTCTTTCACATATACGAAAAACTGATTCACTAATGACATTCAATGGGCTCCCAGAATCTAAAACTGCAGTGAACTTATTCTTACCCACACATACTTCAATAACAGGATGTAGAAATGCGTCTACATTATTTTCCTTTTCGTCTAGCAAAATGTCTCTCATGTCTTCCAGGTGTACGTAGTGTAAAGTCGTAGTGTCATTACTTTCTGAACCGTCTATATTGCTGCCAGAAGCCGAAGCTGCAAGTCATTGTCGATTGTTTGCGTCACGTCTTTGATTATTCCCGTCATTTCGCGGATCAATTTCTACTATTTGCACTTGTCTCTCTGAAGTTCTGTCACGTGGAGGATGCCAATTAGGTCCCTCCTGTCTGTTAGATGCAAATTCTTGGTTGTGTCTGTTATTAAAATTTCTATTTTCCTGTCTGTCTGCATAACTACTTCTTGTATAATTTCGACTGTCACTTCTGAAATTATTGTTGTATCTACTACCCTGATTATTTCTGTAGTAAGAATTTCTATTACTGTTTGAATAATTTCTGTCTTGATGATATCGATTACTGTTTCCGTATGATTGATCATTCCGGTACGAATTACCGTTATTATAATTGTCTGTGTAATTTCTGTTAGAACGTCTGTTATTGTCATAAGGCTGGTATCTATTGTCCTGTCTGTTACGTCTGTCATTGTCAAAATTACCCATATAACGCCCGTTCCGATCACTATCCCTTTTCTCTGAAAATCTATTGTAATTACTGTTACTGAAAAAGTTACAAGAAGTCCCGTGGTCGTTGTCATACTCAAGTTCTTGCAACAAAGTCTTAAAAGTCTCGATGTCGTCTTTACATCTTCCAGCTAAAGCAATTTGTCTTATGGATTGTGGCAGCTTAGTTAAACAAATGCGAATTAATTCAGTCGGGCTATAAGGGTTGGAAAGGAACTGATTCTTTCGAATCATGTCTTCAAAATATTCTGCTGGCGTGCGGAACTCAGACTGTTTGAAATTACGCTGCATAATAAGACTGTGTTTGACTCTGTCTTGCGTGTTTTCGGACCAATATGCCGATAGAAATGCATGATAAAAATCATTCAGATTATTACAATCTCTAATGAGTGCACGCATCCGCGTCGCCGGTTCGTTTTCTAAATATCCACACATAAATTCCAGTTTGTGACTTAGGGGCCAATTTGGTGGGAGTGCGTACATAAATTGATCTTACCATGCACATGGATGTATGTCATTCTTAGAATTGCGGAAGATCTTAAATTTCCGAACAGTCAAAAAGTGTTTATAGTCAAAGTTTTCGCCTCGTGGCGACAAAGACATACCGCATCTGTCCCAGTCCCAATGTCGATTATTGTCAAGTTCGCGCGCCTGGCGCTCTCTTGTTGCATCCCGTAAATGAAACAAATTATTTTCTTCAAACCCTTCTGGTATCTGTGATTCTAAATTTCTTTTGCCGTCTTTTCCTACGATTTCGCCTTCAATTTGTTTGACTTGCTTTTTTAATGCCTGAAATTCCCTTTTCATGCGTTCATTAAATTTTCCCTGATTTTCAACATGCTTATTTATGTTCTGATACTCTTCGGTTTCTGCAAATGGCAATGGTGCTGTATCATCTGAATCTCTGTCCCCATGTAAACTAAGATTAGTCAATTTATCTGAAATCTCCTCAACTCTTTCCGATAAATCACCTATTTGTTCTTTCTGTTTATTTACGTCTTCCGTAAGTGTCGCGACTCGGGTTTCAGTATTAACACATTTGGTAGTTAACTGTTCATACTGTTGTGTTAGGTTATTTATTCTGTGATTTGGTACGGATTCCTCGATTCTCTCAAATATTTCTTCCTTATCGTGTGCAAGTTGTAAATTTAACTCTGAAAATTTTTGTACTATCGCGCGATCTCTTTCTTCCTGTTCTCTATCCTGTTCCCTTTGTCTAATCTCTACTGCAACTAATCTATTATTGTGAGCATTCAAAATCGGTTGTACTTCTTCTCTGATTTCTTTCTTTAATTCATCTTTCATATTTTTGAAACATGTCCCTATTCGTGCATCTATCCGTGTTTCCAAAGTTCCCATCTCTGTTTTAATTGTTCCTATCTCTGTTTTTAATTCAGATCCTAACTGTGATCCAAGTGAGTCTAACCGTGTTTCCATTGTTCCCATTCGTGAGTCTAACCGTGTTTCCATTGTTCCCATTCGTGAGTCTAACCGTGTTTCCATACGTGCTCCTAAATTTAATATAGCACTCATCAACTGCTCCATATTAAATGGTTCAGAATTCTTTTCACCCCTAACATTTCCCACAAAACTAACTTCCTTCTGCATAGCCTTAAAGCTATCTGTGTTTGATACTGTTTCAGAATCTGCTATCGTTAATCTCGTATTCTGTGAATTTTCTGATTGAGGAAAATTTTGAAATGGTTCCGGACTATTTTCCCAACTTATTAAATTGTTTTCCACTTCATTACTCATACTGTTCTCCTGTGTTGGCGAGTTCGCCATGTCAACAATTTCGTCATTCTGACTATCCATCATTTTTGCCTTTTTCATCGATCGCGTAATCATTTACAAAACATACAAAACTCATCACTATATGAAAATTACACACAATGACACTTTATCACCAACAATATCAAGCACACGAAATGCTTTCTTCAAACACGATTAACGAACAATAGAAGAATGACAATCACCAAATCTACACATGCAAAATAGACTACAATTACTAAACTACAAATTACTACAACAATACTACTGTCAATTATTTTTGCAATCAGAAGAATTCCAAGGGACGATCCTGGCAGGGTCGCCACGTGCATGGGGGCTTAATTAAATAAATATTATACAAATATTTTTTTAGTAGCTTTATGTCTGATTATGCAAGTCTCGTAAACGGCTGGCCCTGACTAGTCTTATTACACAATCTGACTGAACAACAACAAAGAATGAAATGAAAATTTTCGTTAACACAATTAATTAATTAAGTCCCCAGCAACTATAAAACCAACGCCACAACAAGCACAAGAGTAACTGTTCGGTGTGTGGAAGTGTGACTCAACGTACACATCTGGCACGGTTCTTCTCCAATAAGACAAGAAATTTCAAGTACCATTTATATTGAAGTAATTAAAAAATTAGAAATACTATAATTGCGCAAGAAAATCAGAATTACACTCTAATACAAGAACACAAGCCAGATGCTTTATTGACTGAACCTGTAATGATGCATTATTTGATACACAGAAATAATAAAAAGAAAAAAAACAGGGAATTTGTTACCTTCATATATATTGACGAAATGCATTCTGATCATTACAATATCTCCATTAGAATAACATCTGCTATCTCTCCCATCAAATAGCTGCATAAAACATGGAACAAACACTCCCTACTACCACATCTCCACAACTCTCCACTAAATCTGAACAAGAACCGCCTACCACAACTTCTCGGCAAGAACTGCCTGCCGCTACTTCTCAATAATCACTGCCAGTGGAGGCGGCGGAACAAAACTCTCTGGCGCGATCTCTGGCGCTGTGGCTCAGTGTAGCCACCTTTCAACATCTTCAGATTGTCAGCGGTCTCAGCTGTTCAAGATGATCTGTAGATGCGCTAACCATGTGAAGTGCATTATTGTTACTAAAATTTTTGCGAAACAGGCCGTTTTATAAGTTTCGAATTTTGATAACTTATTTACAGATCTTCACCCTCAGACTGAAAAAGATGACACAAGCACGCTAAAATTTATTCTCTTCTACTAGGTCCTCTAATGACAGTTCATTGAAGTAGCGTATCGTAGATACAGTAGCTCACATCGTCCGAGAAAGAAAAGGATATCTTCAGTTTTTTTTTATTGCATTGCATTCTCGCTTGTATGTTACGTGTAGACTGTTGGTTTTGATCAGAATCTCTTCCTGCGTAATACTCCTATATGGCTGGGAAAGATGTGACGCCGCTAGCAGTTTGGTAACTGACAGTGCTACTGTATTTTGTTTTTATCCTTGATCGTAGTTTACACTGTTGTGGATACTCACGGTACTGTGAGATACAATGTAGTGAAACTATTTTTCACTAAATACTGTATATAAAGTGAATTATCCACACGAATGACGTCCTCAAGCTAGTCACATCGTCCGTTAATCAAAATTCCTCGCAAACATGTCAAATTCATCTAAGCATGGCAAACAGCACCATGTCCAGTCAAATTTTGTTTGATTGTGAACGGTGGACGTTACGGACGGTACTAAAATCGTGTCACACTGCCTAACAAGAATTTGTAATATTGATATGCGCCATTTGATGATAAAGATTTTTCTCTCCAGAGATACGCATTCATTGATGTCGACATAACGGCATGGCACGGCTCCTGATATAAATTGCAAGTACCTACCTAACAGCTCTCAGGCGCTTTAAAAATTTGATTTTCAGTGTTTCACATAAATTGACGTAATTAAAAATTTCCAATGCTGGCATAATTACTCATTAAGAAGTGTAATCTCGCGTTAAAGGTTTTACACAGTAAGACAAGTTCACAATTATAAACTATGTTGAAAGGTCTCTGTTGGATTCCTTTCATGTTTAATTTCTTAAATCTGTTGCCATTTATGGAATAAATTCCTCTTCTAAATGTACTGTGGCGTTTCTGACTATCTGGGAGGAGACTGAGCAATGGAACGTGTTACTTTTACACATAAACAAGAACGATCTGTCACACTACTACACTTTAAGGCACAGTTTATATGTAATTCGTATATGTAATTCATGTCACACAGTCTCATATGGAACCTACATCCGCTTTCTTTTATATACTGTATATGATAAGATACTTTTGTGTGAGAGGATGAATGAGCATATGTATTTCTAGTTGCATGCTTGAGGGTAGCAGACAAGGCTGTCTGCTAGAGAACAGTAGGACCAACGTCGGAACAGGTAGCTACGCTTCCTAAAAGCAAAGAGGTTTCTATCCTTAGTATGGTCCTGTCCGTCCGTTGTCATGTTGGTATAGGAAGCTGCCCCTCTGGCCACTTCCGTTGGTCTTTGTGAGCCACCCTCAGGAAGCACGCTCGGCAGTAGGGCAGTTGCAGTGTGGCCGTGGCGAGCGTCTGAAGTGGTAAGATCTCCGGCTAAGCGCGTGTCTGTTAAGTCCGTAGGACAATGGATTTCTTAAGTTCAGCCTAACTGAAAATTTAATCACCTTTATTTCGGGTTTAGGTCTAAAATATCCGATGTTATCTTAAATTGCAGCACAATATAATTCTCGTGGGAAGTTCACATTATTTTCCGGTAGTTGCTTTGTTACTACTTTGTGAGTAAAGTGGAACTACGTGTTGATCAGTAACTCTAACTAAGATCAATCTTAAATGCGAATGCTTGTGTGATTATAACGTCTCGTCTTGACTATATTTTCAATATAGCAACTTTTCTTTATGTTCAGCCCACGTGGGGTGTACTTTGCGAGACCACTACCACGTGCTTATATAACTGTTTGACCCATCAGGTTAATAGTAAGATGTTAGTAACCAGTTCAAGGTTTTTCTTTTGTCAATTGCTTTTCGATCTAATGTATTTTAATTATCAAAATTATTGTGGAGTTGTACGCTTTGTGTAAACCAAGTTGACCACGTGAAGCATGTGGTGTAATCATCGAAGTAGCCCTCAGCTATTCTTTTTGCGAAGACTTCACAAAGAGTTAATATGAATTTAGTATACCAGTGTGTGGTAATTACATGACGGACAGGATTGTGGTATGAACGTAATTTCTTTGGGTAAAAACTGAATCTGTTGGTTGTGGTTAATTTCTTCTTGCTTATGTTTCAATGTTCTTCGTGTGTGATTTTATGAATGCAGTGTTGTATACAGTCTCCCAATCTTGGCTCCATATTTTATGTGTTCCGTAAGATTACACTCTCACATTTTTTCAATCTTAAATAAGGCGCCAGCTCAGTTATAACTCACGTATAATATGCTGAAATTTCAATGAACAATCTTAAAATAAATTTCCAAATATAAACTGATTTCTTTCTTTTTATTTAAATTCTCCTTTTTATATATATATATTACCGGTTTTGTATGACTATTAAAAGATTATCATTAATGTTAGTCTGCTTGGTAAACCTAGACTAAATATCTGATGAAACAGTTGCCCAGTAATCCACGGTTAACGTCCCCAGACACATCACGGCTTTTAACCCACTTTCATTGTCAATTAGCACCGATTTCAGTATACCAAAATTAAAGTAACAATATTACACTTCAGCATACAAAAATAAGAGTTACAACATTACAATGTATATAGCTTGACGAAGTATTAGCTCTCGTAGCGTTAGCTCACGTCGCAGATAATTCCAAGATTATATTGGTCCATTATTTGAGAAAGAGAGTACTTAGCGACTTCCAACTAACTTTATACATAATTTCAAACCTTAACGAATCATTTCCTCGCAGACATTCCCGAAAAAATGATGTAAGGAAAAAGTTTATCGCATATTACTTTTTCGTTGCTCATGCCCTAGAACTTCGGCATCGGGCATAATGATTTTATTACTTCTTGACTGCTAACTGTTTTCGGAACACATTTTTGCAGACAGTATCCACATATCTCACTGAATGCACCTGCAAAATTGTATCACTGTACGACACACAGTTCAGGAGATACAACGTCATAAACATTGAGGTTGTTGAAAAATTAGCTTCTACTTGAATACGAGCGCAAATTACTCAGAGTATACTCATTACGTATTTATAATGAACGCAGTTACAGACTTCCAACAAACTTTAAACATAATTGCAAACTTTTTCTGCACTTTTCTTCGCTTACATACTTAACATCATATATTTAAATTAACTCATCTCTAAAGTAATCACACGTTTGAAGCTGTTTGACGTATGGGAGTTCGATTGTTTAACGAATCTGAAGTTTACTGGAATGTAACTAGCTTCAAACTTAACCTCTAACGTTTGAAACTAACAGTAGCAAGAGGTCATATATGTTTGACGTTCCGGACCCCGCATTTATGCAGTATTAATGAGCGTAATTACGTTGTTAGCAAATTAATTAAATCTGTTATGTTTGCACGCTGACAAAGACACGTCATTTCATTCAGTTAATAGGAATGCATAAAACAAAGAAACCAAATTACACAAACGAGAACATTTACCATAAATATCCATTGCTTTCCATCTAGGCATTCTTCTGACGAGGCTACTGCAGCAATATCATTTCATTTGTTTAATGCCTATTCATATTTTTGAGAACAGTCCCATCAAAATTTTTGTAACATTTACACTGTTTTGCCTTCACAAAAATTGTTGTCCGACTATCAGTTTCAGGTTGTGGAGACCATCTTCAGATCTGTTTAACAGATATCCTAACATAATAAAGGCAGAAACAAAAAGCTAGGTATCGCTAAACAGAATTAAAAATTTGGTCATCGCCAGATAAACGTCTTCCCAGCGCATAGTAAATGTCTGTCAGTCCAGAAGCGCCAGAGATTAGCAGTCAGCTTCAACCACAGATTAGGCAGTAATTTCATTTCACACGTGGCAGCTATCATTGTTGTCGCATCAGTGAGTATTTACCTCAGAACTGGACATTACGTATGGACATTAACTTAAGTTAGACAACAAAGAAACAAATTAATAATGTAGACAGTTATTTATATTAATAACCATAAAACTGAATATATTATATTTGATTTTCAAACATCGACTCAGTTGAATGCTCACAAGGGAAACTCCCCACCGCAGCCTCTAAGATTTAGTGGTAAGTTGGACGGTTGGGTAGCCCGTCGAAAACTGAACACAGATCAAAAACGAAACGAGGAAGAAGGTTTACTGAGCTGTGGAAAAAAAAAGCGAAATAGAAACAATGAACGGTTCAAATGTAATAAATATCAATCGAAGATAACGACAGTCGTGTTGCGGTTGGGTGATCACAGTGAAAGCGGATATCCGTGTTCAAATCATGCCCTATAATGCCGCGTAGAACTCCCGCAGAAATAAAAAAAAATAACAAATAAAAAAAAGACTTAAAAAAATCGGTTATGAATTACGTTACAATGAAGGAGTTCAGGAGTCAAAACTTCCAAAACGGAACGCAAAAGGCGTAACATGTGAATCTGTCTATAACAAATAGGAGGCACGTACTTCTGGAGGTCCCTTCGTTACACGTCGCTGTTGCAGACGAGGATTACCCCACGACACGTACACAGATTTGAATACGGACGCGTCATTGACTGAACGGACAGTTCGCAATTTAGTGAAAAAAAAAGGGGGGGCACAAAGGAGATTTGGACTCGGATCTCCCTTTTCGCAATCTAACACCGTGAACACACAACCACGACACGACTTTGGACCGTTCAGTGTGTCTGTTTTGCTTCTTTTTCCCACAGTTCAGTACACATTCTTTCTCTTTTCATGTCTGATCTGTGTTCAGTTTTTGACGGGCTATCCGATGGGCCTACTTCCCACTAAGTCTGAGGGGAATACGATGGGCTGCTTTCCATGTCAGCCACAGTCTAAAGTAACAGTCGCGACACTACGTCTCTTTTTTGTTACCCACTGCGACTGCAGAGCGCCAGGCGTCCAGGAAATTAGGCTGTTAAGTTCGACGAGATCTTCTGAAACCTAAAGAGCAACTTAACTGTCTCTCTCGGTCTGCAGAACTGTTTTTACAAACGGGAGCGTCTGTAGCGCAATAAATTGCAGCAACAACAAGAAGAGAACATCACATTTGTCTTTTTGCAGGTTTCCCTGACGATCCTAGGAGGTGTGAACTGCTACATTAGAGAAAAGTTTATTTATGATTTTCTTGTAAGCTACTATATTTACTGCAGAATATAGTGCCCTTTAAGAACAAAAAAAATTGCAAGCAAACAGCGCAAGACCTGACCTTTTGCTGACATGCTTCGTATACCTAGACAGAAACGTAACATTTTCTTCATTCACTTCTAGTGTATGGAATGCAATACCTACTTTATTCAATGTAGCTGACAAGCTACCATATCTGTAGCTGAAGGAAAAACCACACACACGTGATAATAAACGAAGGGAAGCAATAAAACTGTTTTCCAACACAGAAGAAACCCAATTAACAATTGTTGCTGCCTCTCAACCACAAACTGAAATAATTTTCAACACATTCGCTTTTGAAAAAACAGTAATGACATTTACAAAAATATTTGTGCATTAGAAATTCGTGTGAAGTGTAAGACTAGACGAAAAATTAGGCTCCCTACAGAGTGATTAAGGCCAAGCAAAGTGCCTGTCAGTCAGCCGGTGTGACCGAGCGGTTCTAGGCGCTTCAGTCGGGAACCGAGCGACCGCTACGGTCGCAGGTTCGAATCCTGCCTCGGGCCTGGATGTGTGCGATGTCCTTAGGTTAGTTAGGTTTAAGAAGTTCTTAGTTCTAGGGGACTGATGACCTCAGATGTTAAGTCCCATAGTGCTCAGAGCCATTTTTTTTTAAAGTGCCTGTCATAATAAGAAAAAATGTTCAAATGTGTGTGAAATCTTGTGGGACCTAACTGCTAAGGTCATCAGTCCCTAAGCTTACACACTACTTAACCTAAATTATTCTAAGGACAAACACACACACCCATGCCCGAGGGAGGACTCGAACCTCCGCCGGGACCAGCCGCACAGTCCATGATTGCAGCGCCTAAGACCACTCGGCTAATCCCGCGTGGCTGTCATAATAAGAACAGAAGACGGAAGAAATACATTTTTCTCCTGCATAAATCTGTGTTTTTATTGTGTTGTTTTCAATGGAGTATGCTGCAGCTATGCACATATTCGAAAGTGTTTCTTCATCATAAGTTGTAGCTCATTTCACTGAATGAGTGAGATTCGGCTGTTTTCGCATATATTCATGATCATTCATGTTTTCTGATCGCCGGCCGATGTGGCCGTGCGGTTAAAGGCGCTGCAGTCTGGAACCGCAAGACCGCTACGGTCGCAGGTTCGAATCCTGCCTCGGGCATGGATGTTTGTGATGTCCTGAGGTTAGTTAGGTTTAACTAGCTCTAAGTCTAGGGGACTAATGACCTCAGAAGTTGAGTCCCATAGTGCTCAGAGCCATTTGAACCATTTTTTGAGCAGTTGCTACTGCTGCTGCTACAATGGCATGTTGAAACGTCCCCTTAGAACAATTTATACACGGCTGTGCTTAACCTGACACACAATATTTTTAGCGCAACGCAATCTGACTTTCAAAAATCCCTACAAAAGAATAGCCCTGACTAACATTAATCTATGCCTTTCACAAATCACTTACCTCACCAAAAATCTTCGTTACTCGAACTACTGCAAAACAGCGAGCGCCACTACTGCCAGCTAAATAAAAGATTCATACTACGGAAGGCACTAGCTACTAGTAGGCATAGTTAGCAAATGAAAGATTTTAATAGAGAACAAACATTGTATTTACCTTAATAGTCATAATATATATAGTAGTTCATAACATCCATTCTTACAAATATCAGAACTCCGCCATTTCTCTCCCCACATCCACCACTGCTGGCGGCTCACCTCCAACTGCGCAACGCTACGCGCTTTTCACATCCAGCTGCCGCTGCCCAACACTACAATGGCAGAAAACAATGCAAACTAGCCACAGACTGCACACAGCACAGCCAGTGATTTTCATACCGAGCGCTACGTAACGTTGCCGATAAGAAAACATAAACAGCCTACTTACAATGTTATCAACATTTAAGTGAATCTGAACGTGGTGTTATAGTCGGTGCACTAGCGATGGGATACAGAATCCCCGAGGTAGTGATGAAGTGAGGATTTTCCCGCACGACCATTCCACGAGCGTACCGTGAATGTCAGGAATCTGGCAAAATATCAAATCTCCGACATCGCTGCTGCCGGAAAAAGATCCTGCATGAATGGGACCAACGACAACAGAAATAATAGTTGAACGTGACAGAAGGCAGCCCTGATGCCGATTTCAATGCTCGGCCATCAACAAGTGTCAGTGTGCGAACCGTTCAAGGAGACATAATCGATATGGGATTTCTGAGGCAAAGGCCCACTAGTGTAGCCTTCATGACTGCACGACACAAAGCTTTACGCCTCACCTGGGCCAGTCAACACCGAGATTGGACTGTCGATGACTAGAAACATGTTGTCTGTTCGGACGGACCTCGTTTCTAATTGTATCGAGCGAGTGGACATGTACGGGTATGGAGACAGCCTCATGAATCAATGGACCCTGCATGTCAGCAGGTGACTGTTCAAGCTGGTGGAGGCTCCGTAATGGTGTGGAGCGTGTGCAGTTGGAGTGATATGGGACCACTGATGCGTCTAGATACGGCATTTGCAGGTGACAATTACGTAAACATCCTCTCTGATCACCGGCATCCATTCATGTCCAGGGTGCATTCTGACGGACTTGGGCAATTCCAGCAGGACAATGTGATACCACACACGTTCAGATAGGTACAGAGTGGCTCCAGGAACACTCTTTTGAGTTTAAACACTTCCACTGGCCACAAAACTCCGCAGACTTAAGCATTATTGAGCGTATCGGTTTGCCGTGCAACGTGCTGTTCAGAAGAGATCTCCACCCCCTCGTATTCTTACGGATTTATGGACAGCCCTGCAGGATTCATAGTGTCAGTTTCCTCCAGCACTACTTCAGACGTTAGTCGAATCGACGCCACGTCGTGTTGCGGCGCTTGTGAGTGCTCGTGGGGGTCCTACACGATATCAGGCAGGTGTACCAGTTTCTTTGGCTCTTCAGTGTATATGCATCCGCACACAGCGGTAGTAATCTCACAGTAGGCGTTTCACGTTTCAGTTTCTGTTCAGTCATCACTTTCACGTACAATTAATCTTTCTTAACGTCATAGAAGAAAATATACTTCAGTTACAATAACACACAACCACTCAGTTACAATCAAAAAGTAATTTATCAACATAAACAGTTATATAAATATTATTGTGATTGTATTTTTGTAATTATTTTCATGTAAGTGTGACTGGAGTTACGTCACCGCAGCATCCACAACAGCAACTTTATTTTTATTCTACTGACAGAAAACAGCGGTTACCCTAAGGAGAGAATAGTTGTGTGTGCTGTATGTGTGATAATTGTGTGAATTTTGTTTTCTCTGTATTTGTATTGCAATTACTTTGTGATTTTGATGTGGATATGGGGAAGAAGCCCTCCATTTGCTGAGTGAGATGTCTAAAACCGGAAATACGTCCAGACTAAAGAGCATTGCTATAAGATGTCGTCGATGCTTTTCCGTCTGACGTCTCTGTCGACAAAGCTAACGTTCAACGAATGAAGCTGTTTTAGGAATTGGCTTAGTGAAAATGTCATGAGGAAGTGAATCAGAAACTAAGCTGACGGATTCTAGGGAACAGTAACCATTTACTGTTACCAACATTTATGTATTCCAACACTGGTTTCGAGCGTAAAAGACAATTTAGAGATGTTGTGCGTTCTTTGTTGTACAAATAGGTTAACATACTGGAACGAATCGAGTGTGAGGTAACAGTAAAATGTTTAAGAGCGCTTGTGAGGCACTTCACTCGTCCATTAGTGATGTTCACTAACAATGTGCCTCGTGTCTCTTCGAAGAGTCATCATGTGCATTTTGTCTTGTGTTTCGGCAGATATTTGCAATTACGTTTTTGCTTTGTGTAGCTGGAGTCAGCCCAAACAATTACTTCTTGTCACATATTCCATGCGATGCCCAATGTCAAAAGAAAGAATAGTTTTGTTTCCCATTACAAAAAAAAGTATTTAAATCGGAATTTTACGTAACCATTAGTCAAGTCCGATACTCGTTTTACCGATATGTCTTAAGAGGGACAGTAAAACTTGAAGAATAAACAGAAATCCAGCTACACTGAAAAGCCAAAGAAAGTGGTACGCCTGCCTACTATCATGTAGGTTCCCCGCGAGCACACTGAAGTGCCGCAACACGACGTGGCATGGACTGGAGTAATGTCTGAAGTAGTGCTGGAGGGAATTGGCACCATGAACTCTGCAGGACAGTGTAAATCCGTAAGCATGTTGCAAGGCATCCCAGAAATGCTCAATAATATTCATGTCTAGAACTCTGGTGGTCAGCGGAAGTATTTACACTTAGAAGAGTGTACCTAGAGCCACTGTATAGCAATTCTGGACGAGTGGGATGTTGCGTTGTGCTGCTGGAATTGCACAAGTCCGTTGGAATGCACAATGGACATAATGGATACAGGTGATCAGACAGGATGATTACGTACGTGTCATCTGTCAGACTCGTATGTAGATTATCGAGGATCCCATATCACTCCAACTGCACACGCCCTACACCATTACAGAGCCCCCAGCAGCTGAAACAGTCCCTTGCTGACATGCAGGGTCCATGGATTCATGAGATTCTTTCCATACCCGTAAACGTGCATCCGCTCGACACAATTTGAAACGAGATTCGTCCGACCAGGCAACATATTTCCCGTCATCAACAGCCCAGTGTCGGTGTTCACGGGCTCAGGCGATGCGTAAAGCTTTGTGTTGTGCAGTCATCAACGGTACTCCTGTAAGCCTTCTGCTCCGAAACCCATATCGATTATGTTTAGTTGAATGGTTTGCTTCCTGACATTTGTTGATGACCAGCATTGAAATGTGCATTAATTTGTGGAAGGGTTGCACTTTCGTCACAGTCAGTCGTCGTTGGTCCCGTTATTGAGGGTTCTTTTTCCGGAGGCTATGAAATGTGGATTTAATGTTTTACCGGATTCCTGATCTTCACAGTACACTTCTGAAATGGCCGTATGGAAAAATCCCCACTTCACCGCCATCTCGGAGATATTGTGTCCCATCGCTCGGCCGGCCGCGGTGGTCTAGCGGTTCTAGGCGCTCAGTCCGGAACCGCGGGACTGCTACGGTCGCAGGTTCGAATCCTGCCTCGGGCATGGATGTGTGTGATGTCCTTAGGTTAGTTAGGTTTAAGTAGTTCTAAGTTCTAGGGGACTGATGACCACAGATGTTAAGTCCCATAGTGCTCAGAGCCATTTGTACCATTTGAACCCATCGCTCGTGCGCCGACTGAAACACCACGTTCAAACTGACTTAAATCTTGATAACCTGTCATTGTAGCAGCAGTAACCGCTCTAACAACTGCGCCAGACACTTGTCTTATGTACGCATTGCTGACCTCAGCACCTTATTCTGTCTGTTTACATATCTCCGTGTTTGAATACAAATGCCTATACTAGTTTCTTTGGCGCTTCAGTGTAGGTAACCCTGCAGGCTTGGCGGTACTAGTCAGTGCGGGCCAGGTTTCGCTGACCCTTTTAATAAGTAATGATAAAAAAATAATAGACTAATGAGGAACCGCAGAATGAAATGGTCATAAAAATTCCACTTTGAAACTAGTTTTTCTTGTAACTGGAAACTAACTGACGCTTTCAGTTGAAAGAGCAGTATGTGTTGGAGATGACTCCACCTACACAATGCAAAAACGAAACTGCAGTAATCTGTCGAAACACCAGTGAAAAAACTCCTGACAACTGTTAGGAGAAACACCCTGAATACAAATATGAAACTATTTCCGATAAACATTACTGCAAATATTTTTGGAATGATATTGTAATTAACACCTTCAGCTGCTGAATTTAACAAAATTAATACAGTTCTTTCTGGTAAACTGTAAATGGCTTTAAGCCATCCTTTTGGCCATCACCACCGTTTCCACCCGACACTTTATTAAAAGACATAATATTTAACTTAAACCCGCGTTGTTGAAGTATGAGCTACAGAAGGTTAATGGCACTACGGTAATGCAGTCAATCGCGGGCTACTCTCAAAAACTGTGGCGTAGCGCTACCGAGTTTGAAAAAGTTCTTTTCTGGTGGTTATGTACCAGGCTCCCTATATGGCTTCAGCTATTAACCAGGTCAAAAAATTGTAGCCTAGGTTGGTGCATGTGCCGTGCTTGGTCAGTATTCTTTAAAAGGTTTTGAATCCATAACGAACGAATACGACATCGTGGATCATTTCAGCCCTGAAGAAGATTCTGGTGAAAGCCTCCAGTCGCGTTGTTGCCTACAGGTAAGTCATTGGATAGCCCCTTGCAAATTATCCTTCTCACAGGGTGTTTTGGATTCAGTATGCTGCTATGTAGTGTGAAATTTTCGATCAGATTAAATAATTTGTGATTTTTTTGGATCCAGCCTGCGTAGCTGCTATTTCCAAGACACAGCAACTTCTGCTACCGGAGAAAATACAACCTTCACAGAGAGAACTGCTTCGTGTCTGTAGTTACAGGTATCTGAATACAGCTATTAAACGATTTGAAGAACAAGGCCTTGAAAAGAAAAACACAACGGGATATTATTACTTCCGTGAGAGAGCAATTAGATTGTTCTGACAAAGACTAACTTGAGTCTAGTCTTCAGAACAATCCGGATGTTAAATAATTTAGCACTTCTATAGGGTTGTCATTCTGAATGACTACGAAATTTGCCATCAGTTTCTGTGGATGCCTAAAGAAGCTTTAGCATCTGCAAAGTTACCCTATCTTTTAATAGCAACGGGCTTATTTAAAAAAAAATTAGATATGCTTGATATCTTGGAGTACAAAAGCTTCATGTTTTTTTTTTCCTTTCCTTATAAAAATAGATATAAGCAGTGGGAAGAAAAGGGCCATATACATTAAGAACGAGAAGGAAGTGAAAAAAGAAAGAACGGAAGACGAAGAGAGAACTGGGCGGATGAATAAGGATGTAAGACAGGGATGCAGTCTTTCTTCCACTTGTTCGTCCTGCATAATCGATGATGCAAATAAAAGAAAGGTTCAAGAACGGGGTCAAATTCAGGGGAAACGGCTCAATGACAAGATCCGCTGCTGTAATTGCTATCCTTTGTAAACGAGAGATAGACTTACTGGTCCTGTTCAATGGAATGACCGTCTAATGAGGACGGAAAATGAACTGGGAGAAAAGCAAAGAAAGATGAAAATAAATAGGATTGGCCGAAACAGAATGAGCTTTATGTGTTACATAACTACCTCAGAGAGGCAATTACTGTGACTGGGTGGTTTTCTTTACATTCGACAAGAAACGAACGCCGACACTAAGAGTTGACGTATACATGCTGCCGTCGCGAGCAGAAGATGAAGTACAGAAAGTATATGAGGTTATTAAATTGGTAATTCAGTATGTAAAGGAAGATGATACTCAAACAGTCATGGGGGATTGAAATGCGGTTGTAGGGGCAGAAGTAGAAGAAAGAGTTGCAGGAGAATATGGGTTTGGTATTTGGAATGAGAAAGGAGAAAGGCTAATTGAGTTCTGCTATAAATTTCAGCTAGTAACAGCGAACACAATGTTTGAGAACCGCAAGAGGAGGAAGTATACTTGGAGAAGATCCGGAGACAGTGAAAGATTCCAGTTGGATTACTTCATGATCAGATGGGGATTCGGATGTCATACACGAAACTGTAAAGCGTACCTGGAACAGATATACACTCCGATCACAATTTAGTAATCTTGAAGAGTAAATTGAACTGTAACAGAATCGTCTGGAAGAACCAATGTGGAAGGAAGTGGGATACTGAAGTGCTAAGGAATGAAGAGGTACGCTTGAAGTTCTCTGAGGGTGTAGATACTCCGCTAATGTATAGTTCAGTTGGTAGTTTAGTTGATGTGGAATGATCATCGGTAAAAGGTGTAGTCAAAGAAGTTGGAAGGAAAACTATTGGTACAAGGAAGGTAACTGTGAAAAAACTTTGGCAGCAGGAGAAATACTTCAATTAATCGACGAAAGAAGGAAACCCAAAAAATTTTCAGAGAGAGTGACAGGAATAGAGAATTATAAACCACTTAATGGTGAACTGAATAGGATGAGCAGGCAGCCAGGGTGAGAGGGCTACAAGAACAGGGCGAAGAAACCGAAAAAGAAATGATAATCAGAAGGACTGTTTGAACAAGTAGAAAAGTCAAAATAGCCTTCTATGAGATTAAACCAAGGATGGTAACATTAAGAGTGCAGTGGCATTACCCCGTGTTAACGCAAAAGAGAGAGCGAATAAGCGGAAAGAGTTGATTGAAAGACTGCATAAGGGGAGGAATCGTCTTATGATGTGACAGAAGGAACTGGAGTTGATATGGGAAAGATAGGAGTCCGGATTTAGTCAAAAATTAAAAAATCTGTGAGAGACTTGCGATGAAATAAGGAAGAAGGGATCGCTAACATTCCAGCGGAATATCTAAAATCATTGGGAGAAATGGCAACCAAACCATTATTCAAATCGATATGTAGAATCTATGAGACAGGCGACTTGGCATCGGAGCTTCGGAACAGTATAGTTTACAAATCTTCGAGGACAGCAAGTGCAGGAAAGTCCGAGAACTACCGCACGATCACTTTAACACTCCTGCATCCAGGACTGTTACCAAGAGTAATACATAGAAGAGTGGAAAAGGAAACTGAGAATCAAGAAAGGTAACGACAACGTACAGAAAGTTCTCACGTTGCGGCTGATAATGGAAGCAAGACTGAAAAAAAAAATCAAAACACGTTCATAGGATAGTCAACCTGGACGAAGTGTTGGAAAATGTAAAAAGAGGCCAGATGTTTGAAATACTAAGAAAGCTATGGGGAAAGAGGGGTAATATACGAGGGTTGGAACTTTAAATAGTGGCGACTATTTATTCACAGATAAATAGTTTGGACAAGAAGAGAATAGCAGCTTTCGAAATGTGGTGCTACAGAAGAATGCTGAAGATTAGATGGGTAGATCACATTACTAATGAGGAAGTATTGAATAGGATTGGGGAGAAGAGAAGTTTGTGGCACAACTTGACCAGAAGAAGGGATCGGTTGGTAGGACATGTTCTGAGGCATCAAGGGATCACCAATTTAGTATTGGAGGGCAGCGTGGAGGGTAAAAATCGTAGAGGGAGACCAAGAGATGAATACACTAAGCAGATTCAGAAGGATGTAGGTTGCAGTAGGTACTGGGAGATGAAGAAGCTTGCACAGGATAGAGTAGCATGGAGAGCTGCATCAAACCAGTCTCAGGACTGAAGACCACAACAACAACATTTATTCACAACCGATACAAAATAGTCACATGTTTGCACCTGTAACTGTCCTTCAAAGTAGTCACCAGCGTTGTGTAGAACGCGTTGCCAACCATGTGGAAGGCGTAGTATACCGTTAGCAGAGCCTGTTCTGCTGATAGTGCGAATGGATCGGTCTACTGCCTGTCGAATCTCTGGAACAGTTCTGAAGCGAATGCCACGAAGTGGTTCCTTCATCTTCGGAATCAAATCAAAGTCACAGGGACTTAACTCCGGGGAGTATGGTGGATGGTACAGTACTTCCCAGTCCCATCGACCCAACAGAGCAGCCACAGCTTGCACCGTATGCGCCCGCGTATTGTCGTGCAAAATGATGGGTGGGTTGCGCAGAAAGTGTCGCCGCTTCTTTCGCAAAGTTGGTTGCAGGTGATACTACAAAAACGGTTTGCCGTGGAGGAACGTAATGCGTTAGGATAACACCACCACAGCCGTACACAAGAATCCCCATAACTTTAGCCTGCTCCATTCGCACCATCAACAGAACGGGCTCTGTTAACGGTATACTACGCCTTCCACATCGCTGGTAAAGGGCTCTACACAAAGCTGGTGACTACATTGAAGGACAGTAACAGGTGCAAACACCTAACTCTTTTGTGTCGGTTATGAATAAATAGTTGCCACTATATAAATTCCAACCGTCGTACAATATGAACTAGAACGAAGAGGGAACAAAAAGACTTTAAAACGAAGAACGAAGCGCTAGGATTATAAAGGATGTAAGAAAAAGATGTAGACTTTACCACTTGTTCTTCGGTCTACACATCAAAAAAGCCATGACGGAAGCAAAAGAAAGGTCCAAAAGCGGGATTAAAATTCAATGTGAAAGGATATCAGTGATAAGATTCGATGATAACATTGCTATTCTCGTTGAAAGTGAAAATGTATTAAAGCATCTGTTGAATGGAATTCACAGCCTGATGAATACAGAATAAGGAACGAGAGTAAAACGAAGAAACACGAAAATAATGAGAAGTAGCAGAAATGAGAACAACGAGAAGCTTAACGTTATAAATGATGATCACCAGGCACCCGATGCTAAGGAATTCTGCTTCATAGGCAGTAAAATTACCCATGATCGACGGAGCAAGGACATAAGAAGCAGACTAGCACTGCCAAAAAGGCCATTCCTGGTACTTCAGAAGAATGTTGGACATTAGGTGGACTGATAAGGCAAGGAATGAGGAGGGTCTTGGTAGGATCAGCGAGGAAAGGAACATATGGAAAACGCTGACAGGATGAAGAAACAGAATGGTAGGTCATGTGGTAAGACATCAGGGAATAACTTCCGCACTACTCGTGGGAGCTTAGAAAACAAAATCTGTAGAGGGCGCTGGAGTAGGTATAAATCGAACCTGTAGCCTGTGTTTTAATCACTGAGATTAATTGTTTGGGGGAGAGATTGGTCTGGTAAGGAAATGACATCATTTCCTCGTAAGGAAATGACGTAAGCTATCAGTAGTGACAGTGTCTGTAGCCGAGCGGTTCTAGGCGCTTCAGTCCGGAACCGCGTTGCTGCTCCGGTCGCAGGTTAGAATCCTGCCTCGGGCATGGATGTGTGTGATGTCCTTAGGTTAGTAAGGTTTAATTAGTTCTAAGTGTAGGAGACTGATGGCCTCATATGTCAAGAACTATTTTTCTTTCAGTACCGGTGCACTGAGTGTTGGAAAGAAGTCGATGTGGCATAAGAATTCCCAGGTAAAAAATGTGGCACACAGTTTAGAATGAACTATGCTTCAGAAATACGAAAGATAACAAAAACGGTTCCAGGGAGAGAGGTGAAAGAGTACAATGTCTAAATAAAGTTTTCCCGTGGAAACCAGACGCTTTGGACCACAATGTTCTTTACGATCATTGAGTCTAACGCTTACACTAGAGACAAAGGGCCGACAATAAATCTCTTGTGATGGCGGCAACAGTGCGGCGGTGAGTCAAAGACAAGCGCTTCTGGAGAGTCCCTATGCATCCCAGGAGACGTGACGGCCAGCTAACTGCCGCGTGACAAATTGTTTCCTCCCGCTTGCAGGTGCCGCCTCCTGAACAGCCGTGAAAAGACGCCATTGAAGCGGCTGCCTGTGGACACAAATGGACTCCTCATGGCGGATCCTTAGGAGCCTGGAGCCTGGCGTGCCTCCTACCGCCGCACGCTGCTTTCACGAAATGTCCCCTGGGACCACCCAGTGTGAGAAGGGACCGAGAAAGTCTGTCACTTACGGGGTGTCGTCCGTCACCTTTCTACTCTCGGCACACCTCTGAGCCGGGTCCAAGACGCGACAAAGCGCTGGTACCTGACGAAACACGCCGTAGGTTCGACATATTAGGTTGGATCGCATTGGGGCGGTCGTATAAGAGGGAGTATCTGAGTTGATACATTCAAGTAAGCTTAAAAATGGTTCAAATGGCTCTGAGCACTATGGGACTTAACATATGTGGTCACCAGTCCCCTAGAACTTAGAACTACTTAAACCTAACTAACCTAAGGACATCACACACATCCATGCACAAGGCAGGATTCGAACCTGCGACCGCAGCGGTCACACGGTTCCAGACTGAAGCGCCTAGAACCGCACAGCCACACCGGCCGGCAAGTAAGCTTATAACGTATCACTGTTCTTTAATCATCCCCTTAGAAAAATGTATAAATGAGAGTGCTGGAAAACCTCTACATTATTTGATTTTCAAACAGCTGAGCAAAAATGAACGTACTAAGACATTTCTCTCTTTACTTATTCTGATCAACACTAAACTGACACACAATATTTTTAGCGCATCGCAATCTGACTTTCAATAATCCCTACAAAAGAATGGCCCTGACTAACAATAACCTATACCTTTCATGAATCACTTACCTCACAAAAATCTTCGTTACTCGAACTACTACAATATAGCGAGCGCCAACACTGCCAGCTAAATAAAAGATTCTAACTACTGATAGGCATAGTTACCATATGACAGATCTTGATAGAAAATGAACAATGTACTCGTATTTACCTTAATAGCGTTCAAAAGTCATAAAATATATAACTTGTGACATCCAGTTTGACAAATTTCCTTTATCTGAAGGACATACGTCCAGATCGTCCGTTCATATTAACATCTCTAAACTCTGGCTTCTCTCTCCCCACATCCACCACTGCTGGCGGCTCACCTCCAACTGCACAACACTACGTGCTATTCATATCCAACTGCCCAATACTACAGTAGCAAATATTCCAAGAACGCAAACCAGCCACAGACTGCACACAGCAGTAAATGATTTTTATGCAGAGCGCTACGTGTCGTTACCAACATAAAAACCTAAACAGCCTACTTACATTCTTATCCGCAAATTTCCATTATCATTCATTATTATTATTTCTTTAACGTGCGCCATTGCCACAAGCTGTGGTGCTGGCTGGTGTTGTGGCTTAGAGTGCTATGGTAATGACCTTCATCAGTGTGGGCGGAGTTGCTTAATGAATTTGATCTACGTAAGAATAATTCTCGACAGGATTCGCTGTTCCACTGAAGCACTTTACCGTCATCCGACAAACTCTATTACTTTGACGCCCCAGGTTGGTACCCCTCTTTGGGTGAGACTGTGGGCAACAAAATCTTTTCTTTATACGTTAAATCGTGGAAAAAATTGCCAGCATCTGGAGGAGTGGCTGATCCCGCAAGAAGTTCTTCCCCCAGGCCACACAGAGAAATGGTCCACATGGAAATCACTCAACCGCCTGCGTTCTTCTGTCACAAGATACAAGAGTAATCTGGAGAGGTGGGGCTTCCAGGTGGACTCTCTCCAGTGTGACTGCGGAGCTGCCGTGCAGACATCGACACATCTACTACAATGCACATTACCTCCAACTGTGTGCACCATGAAAGACCTCGTAAACGCTACACAAAGTGCACTGGACGTTGCAAATTTTTGGGCATCCACTGTATAGATTAAAATCACCTTATGTTTGACAACACAGTATGTGTCTAATCATTTATTTCATTCTTGACTAGTTTAATTTATAAACCATAATGTATGTATGTATGTAGTAATGTATCTAATATTGTTTTTTTTAAGCTTGCTTCTGACACGATAAATAAATAAAAAAAATGATGGGACTGAAACTGCAGCGCGTCAGAAGCGTAGTTGATTTCGTTACTATGGTAATCAAAGGTAGTAGATAATTGATGAGGGGGCGAGTATAATAATCACTGACTGGCGAAATACGAGGGCAGTTCAGTAAGTAATGCAACACATTTTTTTTCTGAAACAGGGGTTGTTTTATTCAGCATTGAAATACACCAGGTTATTCCCCAATCTTTTAGCTACACAACACTATTTTTCAACGTAATCTCCATTCAATGCTACGGCCTTACGCCACCTTGAAATGAGGGCCTGTATGCCTTCACAGTACCATTCCACTGGTCGATGTCGGAGCCAACGTCGTACTGCATCAATAACTTCTTCATCATCCGCGTAGTGCCTCCCACGGATTGCGTCCTTCATTGGGCCAAACATATGGAAATCCGACGGTGCGAGATCGGAGCTGTAGGGTGCATGAGGAAGAACAGTCCACTGAAGTTTTGTGATCTCCTCTCGGGTGCGAAGCCTTGTGTGAGGTCTTGCGTTGTCATGAAGAAGGAGAAGATCGTTCAGATTTTTGTGCCTACGAACACGCTGAAGTCGTTTCTTCAATTTCTGAAGAGTAGCACAATACACTTCAGAGTTGATCGTTTGACCATGGGGAAGGACATCGAACAGAATAACCCCTTCAGCGTCCCAGAAGACTGTAACCATGACTTTACCGGCTGAGGGTATGGCTTTAAACTTTTTCTTGGTAGGGGAGTGGGTGTGGCGCCACTCCATTGATTGCCATTTTGTTTCAGGTTCGAAGTGATGAACCCATGTTTCATCGCCTGTAACCATCTTTGACAAGAAATTGTCACCCTCAGCCACATGACGAGCAAGCAATACCGCACAGATGGTTCTCCTTTGCTCTTTATGGTGTTCGGTTAGACAACGAGGGACCCAGCGGGAACAAACCTTTGAATATCCCAACTGGTGAACAATTGTGACAGCACTACCAACAGAGATGTCAAGTTGAGCACTGAGTTGTTTGATGGTGATCCGTCGAACATCTCGAACGAGTGTGTTCGCACGCTCCGCCATTGCAGGAGTCACAGCTGTGCACGGCCGACCCGCACGCGGGAGATCAGACAGTCTTGCTTGACCTTGCAGCGATGATGACACACGCTTTGCCCAACGACTCACCGTGCTTTTGTCCACTGCTAGATCAACGTAGACATCCTGCAAGCGCCTATGAATGTCTGAGATGCCCTGGTTTTCCGCCAAAAGAAACTCGATCACTGCCCGTTGTTTGCAACGTACATCCGTTACAGACGCCATTTTAACAGCTCCGTACAGCGCTGCCACCTGTCGGAAGTCAATGAAACTATACGAGACGAAGCGGGAATGTTTGAAAATATTCCACAAGAAATTTGCGGTTTTTTCAACCAAAATTGGCCGAGAAAAAAAATGTGTTGCATTACTTATTGAACTGACCTCGTACGTAGTTTGAACAAAGTATAACGTAACAGTGCTTATAATATTACTGCTCAAAGAAGAAATTAATGTTTTTCAAGCTGGTTCAAATGGTTCAAATGGCTCTGAGCACTATGGGACTTACCTTCTGAGGTCATCAGTCCCCTAGAACTTAGAACTACTTAAACCTAACTAACCTAAGGACATCAGACACATCCATGCCCGAGGCATGATTCGAACCTGCGACCGTAGCGGTCGCGCGGTTCCAGGGTGTAGCGCCTAGAACCGCTCGGCCACCCCGGCCGGCTTCAAGCTGGTAATATTAAACTCGTTGTCACTGAACCAGTGTATGTAGTGTTTCTGTTTGTATGTCTGTGAAGGGCAATATCCCGTGCGAAGTCAACGACCTCACGGCGTACGTAATTTTGTACACGTAGACAAGTCACTCTCGTGATGGAGAAGTGGCTGGGCTGCCTACTCCGACGGTTGCCTGTAAAACTCCAGAAATGTAGTACAAAGAAAACTTCTATAGGACCTTCTCGAACTGGAACACTGCCATTCGCATTTGGTCATTCGATTATTGTCTGTGTGTGAAATGAGTTCTTTTTAGCAGAGAAAACTTTCTCTGTGCTTTTGACCGTCTGATTGAAGCAGGTTTTACAGTAAACATCGACAACCAAATGCTGGAAATCCTATACAAGCTTATAGTACGTAATAGTTCATCACAGAAGCCGTTGATCAAAATCAAATAGCGCAATTACCTTTGAAATGCAACAGACTGTTTTATGACCGTTACTAAACTCCACATTAATAGTACATATCACTTGTGAATCTCAAAAAATACAAATTATACAATATGGCGGCTAACAATGATTGTTTCACTGCAAACACTTCCTATACGAGCTCTTGTTATCCTGTCTCATCACAAAGTCCTCCCACATTCCGATTTTCTTACTTTACCTCGCTCGTCGTGAAGCAACGCTAATTCAAGTAATAACTGTCCCGCTCGAGCAAGCGAAACGCACCAGCTGGCGATATATACTCACTTTAGACCAATAACTACTTCATGGTCATTGATTCTTGCCGGCCGCGATGGTCTAGCGGTTCTGGCGCTGCAGTCCGGAACCGCGGGACTGCAGCGGTCGCAGGTTCGAATCCTGCCTCGGGCATGGGTGTGTGTGATGTCCTTAGGTTAGTTAGGTTTAAGTAGTTCTAAGTTCTAGGGGACCTATGACCTAAGATGTTGAGTCCTATAGTGCTCAGAGCCATTTGAACCATTGATTCTTTCCTACGGAGTAGAGTTAGGCAACACGATTCTTTTTCCCGATTCGATTCCTTCAATTCAATCTCACACTGCGAATCGATTCCTACGATTCGTTCACGATTCTTTCAGTCAAGTCTGCGATTCTTACGGAATGCAAAAAGTTCTTCATCTTACTCACAGATGGCAGGACATTTCTGAAATTTTCAATGGGGTTAGAATCGAACTGTGTCATGATGAGATATTCCAGAAATAGTTTATTTGTGAGTAAACATGCATATAACGTTACAAGTGTGATTCTCGATTTATACGTGTAAAGCCTTAATTGATGAAAGGTCACGTTTGATTTGATTGCATCTATTGTTTTATTTCAGTACGCCTGGAAAGAGGAATCGATTTGTGCGAAAGGTGGAGCAAAATTGCTTCCTTCGTTCACACGCATCCTCCACTTGACTGCCATCTGGCGGTCGTAATCATTCGGCACGACTCGGCATGATTCGGAAGTTACCTTCGAAGCATTGCGTACTAAGAATCGATGAATCGTTGGAACTTGGAATCGTCACGACTCGAAAACACGCAATCGTTCTTACGATTCTTTTGAACGACGATTCGTCCGTATCACGATTCGATTCTTACAATTCTTTATTTACAGTCGTTCAAATGAACGACTCATTCACGAATCGCCACAACTCTACTACCATGGGTCAAGGTATATTACATTGTAATACTCCCTGGTGTGAAAATTGTTGCCGTTTGACCTGTGGAGCGAGCGTCTCTAGAGCTACGGCTGGTGAGAACGCAGTTAACTGCTTGTTTTTAGTTACAGTCAAATAGCATTGATTCGATGACATAAAACACAGTTTACTCATAAACAAATGCTTCCAAATATCTGTATAATTGTAGTTTGCAATGAGGAAAGCAAGAGAATGTAATTACATATTTCACACATGAGCAGCATATACACTGAAGAGCCGTATTCTGTCTGTTTTACATCTCTCTGTATTTGAGTACGCATACCTATACCAGTTTATTTGGCGCTTCAGTGTAATAAACGCGCTTTCAATGACTTGTAAGGATTGGGACTTGTACATGGTTATGAAATGTCATTGTTTGGTGCAGCCGAGAGGTGCGTTGTAACATGTACATCACCTTGATTCCAATTAGTCAATGTACACGGAACGCGGACATGCATCAGAATACAAACAGCACATCACACCCAAGTCAATATGTACAGAATACCAACGGATTCCAAAAGAACTATAATTCGGCTCCACTGAAGGCATCCTTCACCGTTTCCCGGAGTCACCGGTCAGGTTCCGATGAAACGTGTGAATGGATTCGACAGTCTCAAAATACATTAGGTAGGATGACGTATTTCAGTAATGTGAAATTTCGTTTAGGCGGCACAGCGCAGCTTTAGTTCGAGAACAACGAAGAGAAGCCCGATAACTGAGGCATACTCCAGGCAAAACAGAACAAAGAATTTGGTAATAATTAGCCACAAGTTCGCTTAGCGGTAGTACAATTGAAGTAAAGAGCCCAACGTCATGGGAAACAAGCACAATCCTTTATACAGAATGTTTTAGTCTTATGACACATTGTGGATTCGAGAATGACAGAAGCCAACAAAATCTCACTCGTGATGACAGCTGTCATCCTGTAAGAAACAAGAAAGTTCCCTCACCTAGCAGGTGAATATCACCCTCCCTCACATCTTAATTCTGTTTGTTTACCTTTTATTCCACTACTTAGGATAAACCTTTCATGTTTCGAAGACATCTATTATGAAAAGATATGTATATGCAGTAAAATTCTGTTTAAAGAAGGTCATATTCATGTCTAAGGAAGGCAAACGGTTAGCGGGACATTTTGCCTCGAAGATGGAGCTGTGAGGCGAATCAATGTGGGGTTATGTTATTCTGACGTTTGCCTAAAAAGTTGTTTTAATTAGAAATCACATATCATGGGTGCCTCAAATCGGACCCTCTTCTGATTTCCAAATCGGACCCCTTATTTTGTAATGTGTCCCTGTGGATTTCTGTTCCAGAATCCAAGGGAATAAAATGGTGAAAACGAAGAGGAAGGAGTGGAGTCCAACCAAAATGAAAGAGGCTATAGGTGTTATTCGAAGTAAAAAGATGGGATGGAAGAAAGCAGGTAAGCATTACAATGTCCCGAGAACTACGCTAATGAGATTATTTAACAAGAAATACTACACTCCAGAGGAAGCAGCGAATGTTAAAGGGGGCACACGTACAATTTTAGGCAGTACCCTTGAAGATGAGCTTGTCAATTATTGTCTTGCAGTGGATGCTTCGTTTTTCAGGCTTACTCGGACTAACCTGAGGAGAATGGCTTTCAGTTGGCAGGAAACAGTGGCCTTGAACATCCTTTCAATAATGACATCGCTGGAAGAAAGTGAGTTAGACTTTTTTTAAAACGTCATGATGCTAAATTATCAGAAAGGAAACCTACTCCTACATCTCACAGCAGGGCCTTTGGTTTCAGCAAAGAAAATACACAGAAGTTCTACAAACTTCTAGAGGAAGTTTACAATAAAGGAAAGTTCATCCCAGACAAAATGTATAATGTGAACGAAAGCGGAATCTCTGTCGTACAATCCAAAGTTGCGAAAGTAATAGGCCCGAAGGGGAAAAACCAAATAGCTACTTTAACATCATCTTACATATCGATACAGAAAGGAGAAAGAGTGGCAATTATAACTATAGTCTGCTGTATGAATGCTGCTGGTTCATTTTTATCTCCTCTGGTAATTTTTACGCGCAAAAATTTGAGTGACCAATTGAAGAAAGTGGCACCGCCAGGCACAATATTTGCAGTGCATCCTTCTGATGGATCCAAAGCAATCTATTCACTCAATGGTTCCAACACTTCATTGAAAACACCAATCCTGCAAAGGAAAAGCCTGTGCTACTTATCTTGGATGGGCACTTTAGCCATACACAGAACATTGATTTGATTTGGCACAGCTTATGTCAGTTGTCCAACAGCTCAAATTGCTATCAATGGTTTTAAAGTTATAGGGATATACCCCTTGAACAAAACGCTTTTCTCGGATGCAGAATACATTGACGAAGCAAACAACCTCTTTTTATGAAACCACTAAGAGACAACCGTTGCGATCAGAGAATCCATCAACTTGAAACTTCCTGGGAGATTAAAACTGTGTGCCGGGCCGAGACTCCAACTCGGGATCTTTGCCTTTCGCGGGAAAATGCTCTACCAACTTAATTACCCAAGCACGACTCACGCCCCGTCCTCACAGTTTTACTTCTGCCAGTACCTCGTCTCCTACCTTTCAAACTTAACAGAAGCTCTCCTGCGAACCTTGCAGAACTAGCACTTCTGAAACAAAGGATATTGCGGAGACATGGCTTAGCCACAGCGTAGGGGATGTTTCCAGAATGAGATTTTCACTCTGCAGCGGAGTGTGCGCTGATATGAAACTTCCTGGCAGATTAAAACTGTGTGCCGGACCGAGACTCGAACTCGGAACCTTTGCCTTTCGCGGGCAAGTGCACTAATTGACTGATTGGGAACAGTGACCGCGACACGTCTTTCCTTTTGTCCTTGACCACGTCTCTGTTGCTTTGTAGCTTCTTTTTCCTTTCAACCAGTTGTGTTTTGTAGGGCGAGGAAGTGATCATAGTAGAACTACAACCTTTTCGTCCCTTAGTAGAGCTCCGTTTTTTGATATGCGGGACATCAACTATGTCGAATGGACTTTTAATCTGCAAGGAAGTTTCATATCAGCGCACACTCCGCTGCAGAGTGAAAATCTCATTCTGGAATCCATCAACTTGTTTGGTAAATCAGTCGAGTCATTCGATCTAAACAAGTCATCGACATCTTCAGCATCTCAGCCAGAGCAGACTACGGGTTGACTCCACCACCATGTGATGCATCACAAGAATTTAGCTCGCCTACCACAAAAAGTCCATTCGACATAGTTGATGTCCCGCCTATCAAAAAACGGAGCTCTACTAGGGGACGAAAAGGTTGTAGTTCTACTATGATCACTTCCTCGCCCACAACTGGTTGAAAAGAAAAAGAAGCTACAAAGCAACAGAGACGTGGTCAAGGACAAAAGGACAGACGTGGTCGCGGTCACTGTTCCGAATCAGTCAGGTCTTCAGGAAAAGGAAAAGCACCAGTAAGAAAGCGATTTCATTTCAAGAAAAAAGACGATAAATAATGCAATGAAGATGAACATGCCAGAACCTCTAGCGGAACGTCTGAATTAGAAGTCATTCCAGGAGTTAAACCTTCCCAAGATGATGAACACGCTGAGTGCATCTTCTGTTCCGAGAAGTTTTCAGACGACACAAAAAGAGCTTTATGGGTCGTGTGCCTGATGTGTAGCTTATGGGCACATACAGATTGTGCAGGGACTGAAAAAGACAATTTCATTTGTGACTTCTGCGATTTTTGTTTCATTTTGTAATTTTTTCTACTTCAAAATACGTACTTGGTTTCATTAAAGCAGTACTTCTAACCTTAATGGTGTCTATTTCGCTGTGACATCTCTGTGACTTATTCTCACTGCTATTTAAAATATTTTAAATAGGCGCCAATTTTCCAAAAAGAAAAATGTACGCGTTTTTTGTAATATTTTTAGAGTAAAAAATTATTTCAAGCTGTTTAAAATTTCACTTAAACAAGTTCACAACTAAATGAAGTATATATCGGGTGCACATAAAGCGTAAATTTCGGATATTATATACTAAAATAAAAATAAAAATAAAAACAAAAGGGGGTTCCACTTTTGGCTACTTTCCTCTATAGGTCATCGTTGCTTATACTTAGTTGCCACATTGTAGACGTTGTTGTCTTAAATTTGCGCGGATATACTGAGTATTTTCCGAAGATTCAGATAATTTCTAATTGCCCCCTTCCATTTTCTGCTTCTGTCATTAATTTCCCTGGTGCATGAAGGATATCACAAGAACCGAGGAATCCACCGCGTGGGACAAGCCCATCGGGAAAATGCAATAGAAAAAGAGTCGCACGAAAGAAATTTGATTGACTCCAGAATGTCGTTCCTGTGACACCTGTGGAAGACCACCACGACCTACCCTCTCTCACACACCATGCAGTTTTATGGCAACCAAAACTGTCGAGTCAAATAAGCAAGAGACAGCATTCGTGAATGTTGATCTTGAGCATCAGTTTCCGCCACCCTACAGAAGCGCCATCGCAAATCGGACGTACGTCGCAGTTTTCAAACGATAACACAGCACCCATCCAACGTAGGTACAATCATCTCCTCCGCTAAGTACAACGCCTCGCAGAAAAAGATACATTTAGAGAAAAGAGAACAACACGCCGGTGTGTTTCCACTCTCATACCCTGAACACATACTGCTTAGAAAGAACACGTGTTTTCTACAACTACTACGCTGCCAGACAACAATCAGCACAACAGCTCTATTCAAGCCATTCAACTGCAGACGCTTATAGCCGAATGGACGAATCCCATCACCGTATCCTACCCGCGGGCGTTCCCAACACGCCATAGCCGTTCTCTGTCGTCGTACAGAGGTACCAGAGAGCCGCCGAGTTCAAGACACTATGCGGGACGACCGTCTGTGGAGGTGAGGTCGCTGGAGATGAAGTCAGCAAGACGTTGGGAAACCTCACTGACCTCATCATCGACGACCAACTTTTCTGTCCACTAGCCCATTCAGGGGCTTCTTCTTGTGTAATGTCGAATTCTTATCGTCTTAAACTAAAGAAGACTATGTTCCGTGACCCGAAACCGATTGTGCAGAAAGTTGCAAATGGGAAAAACGTCCAGCGACGGGAATACGTATTGCAAGGGTAATATTAGTGACAGAATACAAGAAAATGTACTGCATTGAAGAACTGTCAACGATAGAACACTTCTCCTCGAATCTGTAGAACAGTGGCGTAACAAAGATTACACAATGAACTTGATACATCAGGTCTAGATGTTTCCGGTTCAAATGTAGGGGAGAGTGTTGTACCAAGAGGATAGAGTACATAGGAACATTTCATGTTTTATGGACGGCTTTTCAGTCTAGTGATTCATTTTAGAATCACATGAAGAAATGCACACTAGATACTGCCATTGGCAGTTTTGTCCATTTCCTGCAACTTTTGTCGTTGTTGTCGTGAGGTTTCGTTTTTTTCTACATATTTAAGTTTTTTATAATATATGAAAGCTTTTTGAAATGTCTTTTTGCTTCTTCAATTACAGAATTTTATGATAAGTAAAATTTTATATATTTTTTAAATTACCGGTGTAATCTATAGACGTTTAAGCCATACATCGTCGGTTGTGCACCATTTTGAATGTTGAAAGAGACTACGGTCTCCTACAAAGCGACGTGTGATATTTGCAAGTTAACAGAGTTTCATTAATTTCTCGACAATTTTACCTGTCTTGAAACTGGAAATTTCTTAGGTTCCAGTAGCTTCGGTGTCAAAATCTACAGGGCTATTACAAATGATTGAAGCGATTTCATAAATTCACTGTAGCTCCATTCATTGACATATAGTCACGACACACTACAGATACGTAGAAAAACTTAATAAGTTTTGTTCGGCTGAAGCCGCACTTCAGGTTTCTGCCGCCAGAGCGCTCGAGAGCGCAGTGAGACAAAATGGCGACAGGAGCCGAGAAAGCGTATGTCGTGCTTGAAATGCACTCACATCAGTCAGTCATAACAGTGCAACGACACTTCAGGACGAAGTTCAACAAAGATCCACCAACTGCTAACTCCATTCGGCGATGGTATGCGCAGTTTAAAGCTTCTGGATGCCTCTGTAAAGGGAAATCAACGGGGCGGCCTGCAGTGAGCGAAGAAGCGGTTGAACGCGTGCGGGCAAGTTTCACGCGTAGCCCGCGGAAAATTGACTCATGCCACAACTGGAGACCGACAGCGCCGACTTCATCTTTCAACAGGATGGTGCTCCACCGCACTTCCATCATGATGTTCGGCATTTCTTAAACAGGAGATTGGAAAACCGATGGATCGGTCGTGGTGGAGATCATGATCAGCAATTCATGTCATGGCCTCCACGCTCTCCCGACTTAACCCCATGTGATTTCTTTCTGTGGGGTTATGTGAAAGATTCAGTGTTTAAACCTCCTCTACCAAGAAACGTGCCAGAACTGCAGGCTCGCATCAACGATGCTTTCGAACTCATTGATGGGGACATGCTGCTCCGAGTGTGGGAGGAACTTGATTATCGGCTTGATGTCTGCCGAATCACTAAAGGGGCACATATCGAACATTTGTGAATGCCAAAAAAACGTTTTGAGTTTTTGTATGTGTGTGCAAAGCATTTTGTCAATATCTCAAATAATAAAGTTATTGTAGAGCTGTGAAATCGCTTCAATCATTTGTAATAACCCCGTATTTAACTTGTAACTGTTTCTTTAAAATAGTGCTGTTTTATTTGATTACGAATCCAAGACATAAAGGAGTTAAAGACACTAACTGCCAGTGAACACTGCTTTATATCATTGGGTTAAGCTAAAAACTTGTGCCGGGTCGAGATTCGATCCCAGATATCCTCCTTACTAGGCAGATACGCTGACCACTATGTTATCTGTACACAATAGGCAACGTAAATGCACAGAATATCTATCGTATCGCATGTGCACTGAGACCCAAATTGTCGACTTATACCACAGACTACCGATGTAATGTGGGGTTTAGCCTCATCATTCGCGGCATCTCGCCAATTCCCGTAAGAGTTCGAGCTTGTGCGTATGCACTGATGGGATTATTGGCCGTCATCGCCTTAATTGGATATAACTGGTGTATATTCTTTCGAACACATCCACAAGAACAGACACCACACATATAAAAATTTTACTATCTTAGTGCCCGCCCCCACAGATTTTTGCATTTTTCTTTAAGCGAATTTTTATTTTGTTCACAAATTGCAACAGCTTCTAAGCCTTTCACACTAATTAAGGCCACAGAAGCGTAGTCTTATCCGAATGAACTTCTGGGAGAAAGGTAATTCTGGTAACTGGAATCCTAGGCTTTTGTTAATCATGCCTTTCTCGTTTTTGTGGTGATTTTACCATAAAAACTTTTATCCCATAACACAAATTTCCTAAATATAACCGCAATGTAAAATACTAATTTCCATAGATTTAGCCTGAAAAATGGTTTCATAGTGACATTCTTCCTTAAAAACTTTCATTGACTGTTTCACCTACATAGGAGTTGAATTTCCAAAAACTAAGCGAAAAGCTAAATATAGTCTTTTATAACTTTAATTTTCAAAATTCTTCAATGATGATATAAATTCGCAGAATTATTCATCCGCTCTTTCACATCCATGGAGGGCTAAATTTCCAAAAACACAGAAAAACACCTAGACACCAAATATTAATTTTGGTACATGTAGTTTTAAAAATAGTTTAGTAGCTTTGTAATAATGATTAATTAAAAAAAAGTTTTTCACACACTATTTTACTCCCCTAGTAGTTGAATTTCCAAAACTGCTCAAACATGCATTTTTTTCATTCCTGACAGAGAAGCCAAAATCCAATTTTCGTTGTTCCACCTTCAAAATTGCCTCAGAAACGACACATTTTCAGAAAGCTTTTTATCCGCTATTTCACCTCCTTAGAAGTGGAAGTTGGAACAGTCTGTTCTTAAAAGAAGCCTGAATTACAAGATCCACACCGCTCTCTAAATTTCAAGTTTCTGCCCATAGATATTTGGGCTGGGCGGTGATGCGTCAGTGAACCAGTCAGGCCCTATTTTACCCCTTAAGGGCTGAATTTCCAGAAACATTGCAAGACGTTTCTGTTTTTCTTATTGAGAAATCAAATACTTGTTTTCATAGATGTTGTTGTTGTTGTGGTCTTCAGTCCTGAGACTGGTTTGATGCAGCTCTCCATGCTACTCTATCCTGTGCAAGCTTCTTCATCTCCCAGTACCTACTGCAGCCTACATCCTTCTGAATCTGCTTAGTGTATTCATCTCTTGGTCTCCCTCTACGATTTTTACCCTCCACGCTGCCCTCCAGTACTAAATTGGTGATTCCTTGATGCCTCAGTACATGTCCTACCAACCGATCCCTTCTTCTAGTCAAGTTGTGCCACAAACTCCTCTTCTCCCCAATTCTATTCAATACCTCCTCATTAGTTATGTGATCTACCCATCTAATCTTCAGCATTCTTCTGTAGCACCACATTTCGAAAGCTTCTATCCTCTTCTTGTCTAAACTATTTATCGTCCAAGTTTCACTTCCATACATGGCTGCACTCCATACAAATACTTTCAGAAACGACTTCCTGACACTTAAATCTATATTCGATGTTAACAAATTTCTCTTCTTCAGAAACGCTTTCCTTGCCATTGCCAGTCTACATTTTATATCCTCTCTACTTCGACCATCATCAGTTATTTTGCTCCCCAAATAGCAAAACTCCTTCACTACTTTAAGTGTCTCATTTCCTAATCTAATTCCCTCAGCACCACCCGACTTAATTCGACTACATTCCATTATCCTCGTTTTGCTTTTGTTGATGTTCATCTTATACCCTCCTTTTAAGACACTGTCCATTCCGTTCAACTGCTGTTCCAAGTCCTTTGCTGTCTCTGACAGAATTGCAATGTCATCGGCGAACCTCAAAGTTTTTATTTCTTCTCCATGGATTTTAATACCTACTCCGAACTTTTCCTTTGTTTCCTTTACTGCGTGCTCAATATACAGATTGAATAGCATCGGGGAGAGGCTACAACCCTGTCTCACTCCCTTCATATTCACTGCCTCCCTTTCATGTCCCTCGACTCTAAAAACTGCCATCTGGTTTCTGTAGAAATTGTAAATAGCATTTCGCTCCCTGTATTTTACCCCAGCCAGCTTCAGAATTTGAAAGAGAGTATTCCAGTCAACATTGTCAAAAGCTTTCTCTAAGTGTACAAATGCTACAAACGTAGGTTTGCCTTTCCTCAATCTTTCCTCCAAGATAAGTCGTAGGGTCAGTATTGCCTCACGTGTTCCTACATTTCTACGGAATCCAAACTGATCTTCCCCGAGGTCGCCTTCTACCAGTTTTTCCATTCGTCTGTAAAGAATTCGCGTTAGTATTTTGCAGCTGTGACTTATTAAACTGATAGTTTGGTAATTTTCACATCTGTCAACACCTGCTTTCTTTGGGATTGGAATTATTATATTCTTCTTGAAGTCTGAGGGAATTTTGCCTGTCTCATACACCTTGCTCACGAGATGGTAGAGTTTTGTCAGGACTGGCTCTCCCAAGGCTGTCAGTAGTTCTAATGGAATGCTGTCTACTCCCGGGGCCTTGTTTCGACTTAGGTCTTTCAGTGCTCTGTCAAACTCTTCACGCAGTATTGTATCTCCCATTTCATCTTCATCTACCTCCTCTTCCATTTCCACAATACTGTCCTCAATAACATCGCCCCTATATAGAAACTCTTTATACTCCTTCCACCTTTCTGCTTTCCCTTCTTTGCTTAGAACTGGGTTTCCATCTGAGCTCTTGATATTCATGCAAGTGGTTCTCTTTTCTCCAAAGGTCTCTTTAATTTTCCTGTAGGCAGTATCTATCTTACCCCCCCCGCGAGATAAGCCTCTACATCCTTACATTTGTCCTCTAGCCATCCCTGCTTAGCCATTTTGCACTTCCTGTCGATCTCATTTTTGAGACGTTTGTATTCCTTTTTGCCTGCTTCCCTTAGTGCATTTTTGTATTTTCTCCTTTCATCAATTAAATTCAGTATCTCTTCCGTTGCCCAAGGATTTCTACTAGCCCTCGTCTGTTTACCTATTTGATCCTCTGCTGCCTGCACTATTTCATTCCTCAAAGCTACCCATTCTTCTTCTACTGTATCTCTTTCTCCCATTCCTGTCAATTGTTCCCTTATGCTCTCACTGAAACTCTGTACAACCTCTGGTTCTTTCAGTTTATCCAGGTCTCATCTCCTTAAATTCCCACCTTTTTGCAGTTTCTTCAGTTTTAATCTACAGTTCATAACCAATAGATTGTGGTCAGATTCCACATCTGCCCCAGGAAATGTCTTACAATTTAAAATCTGGTTCCTACATCTCTGACTTACCATTATATAATCTATCTGAAACCTTCTAGTATCTACAGGGTTCCTCCATGTATACAGCCTTCTTTCATGATTCTTGAACCAAGTGTTAGTTGTGATTAAGTTATGCTCTGTGCAAAATTCTACCAGGCGGCTTCCTCTTTCATTTCTTAGCCCCATTCCTTATTCACCTACTACGTTTCCTTCTCTTCCTTTTCCCACTGTCGAATTCCAGTCACCCATGACTATTGTGGCTGGGTGTTGTGTGCTGTCCTTAGGTTACTTAGGTTTAAGTAGTTCTAAGTTCTAGGGGACTTATGACCACAGAAGTTGAGTCCCATAGTGCTCAGAGCCATTTTGAACCATGACTATTGAATTTTCGTCTCCCTTCACTACCTGAATAATTTTTTTTATCTCATCATACATTTCATCAATTTCTTCATCATCTGCAGAGCTAGTTGGCATATAGGCTTGTGCTACTGTAGTAGGCGTGGGCTTCGTGTCTATCTTGGCCACAATAATGCGTTCACTATGCTGTTTGTAGTAGCTGACCCGCACTCCTATTTTTTATTCATTATTAAACCTACCCTTGCATTACCCCTATTTGATTTTGTATTTATAACCCTGTATTCACCTGACCAAAAGTCTTGTTCCTCCTACCACCGAACTTCACTAATTCCCACTATATCTAACTTTAACCTATCCATTTCCCTTTTTAAATTTTCTAACCTACCTGCCCGATTAAGGGATCTGACATTCCACGCTCCGATCCGTAGAATGCCAGTTTTTTTTCTCCTGATAACAACGTCCTCTTGAGTAGTCCCCGCCCGGAGATCCGAATGGGGGACTATTTTACCTCCGGAATACTTTACTCAAGAGGACGCCATCATCATTTAATCATACAGTAAAGCTGCATGCCCTCGGGAAAAATTACGGCCGTAATTTCCCCCTACTTTCAGCCGTTCGCAGTACCACAACAGCAAAGCCGTTTTGGTTAGTTTTACTAGGCCAGACCAATCAATCATCCAGACTGTTGCCCCTGCAACTACTGAAAAGGCTGCTGCCCCTCTTCAGGAACCACACGTTTGTCTGGCCTCTCAACAGATACCCCTCCGTTGTGGTACGGCTACCTGTATCGTTGAGGCACGCAAGTCTCCCCACCAACGGCAAGGTCCATGGTTGATGGGGTGAGGTTTTCATAGATATAGCTTTAAATATCAAAGTTGTAACTCTCCACTGGCATCTTACTTTTCACTGAGTGGCAGCCTATGGAGGGTTACTCACTTTCACTAGCAGGAGCTTCTTTTGATTATTATTATTGCTTTTGTTCCAGCCTTCTATTAAGGCATATCCTGTCCACATTTGCTCTTATTTTTCTTTGGTGTCTTAACCTCCTCTTAATAGTTTTGCCCGTTATTTGAAATAGATTTAGGCCCATCTAAATTTTAGGAACAATTCCTTCACTGATTGAATTTATTAAGTTCGCAACGGATAACGCAATGGTATTCTATGGGGCAGTCAGAGAAAGCTACGTAGCGTTAGCTAAACTTGAGCCTAGCACTTTGGATTTTAGAAGCGTAATCATCAATACTAGAAATGTGACAATATTTTCAGTAGTATTGAAAATAGATTAACGATCACTGAAATAACTTCAAATGATAAAATATTTATTTTTGACTAATATTTCGCATGTTAACAGTAATCTTTTTGTAATTAATAGATGGACAAAATATTCCTGGTACATTTGTACACGATCCTATGGCTTTCTCATACGAAAATAACAAGCCACGTTGGCCTTAATCTATGGAGTCCTGTGGGGTGGGAAAATCTCGGGAGTACGTGGTCACTGTTCAAGTTTGTCACACAGACATTCACATGCACTAATTCACATGGCAAACAACCGAACTGTACGTACCTCGTGGCTGACGTCGAGCAGGATTTTGGTGGGTGCAGATCTTTGCGTGAAGCGCTTGGAATCAAATCGATTCATCTTGCCGAATATACGCTCGGTACGCTTTTATTGATAATTTAAAATGTCCCACACAAATAAAATAAAATCGCAGACACTAACTTTTAAGGCTTGGGCTGGACTTTGAATCTGTAGACCGCGTGGTCGCGCCTAACGGAAATCACACTATTATGACACTGGTTAGCTGAACCAAAAATTGTAACCAGAACCTAAATGGTAATTAAAAAAAATGGCTAGGAGAGAAAATTGTTGAGATTAACTAATTCTTATTAACAGATTGAAATACTTTTTGTCCCTTGTTCGAAACAGACGTTCTGAGGGATCTTCTGGCCGCTTACCTGTCTTCAGAACGACTCCACATGTAACCGTGGCGCGTAGCTCTCTCCGAACCGCCCGAGATGTTGGGGGAGGCCCAGGACCAACCTCTGCTAGGAAAACGTTTTGCTTTACTCGTCTTTGTCCAAGCCTCCTGTTCCACCTCTCTGCCTTCCACCGACACCGTTTATGTTGGTAGAAGAGTAAGAAACCCACCATTTCTCTGGTTCGTCTGTTACGGCATTCAAATCATTCACACTTGACCACACATTTTCAAGAAGGGTGAAAAATGGAAATCAGGACACAGGACGTGCACATAAGAATAAAAAGGAAATTTGTAGACCCATATTCCTTCTACAGCCATGCAGTTGTTGGGGCTGAGATTAATTAGTTGCATCACTCATTTTTTAATCATGTAACGACACCTCTTGTGATGTTACAAAGTAATACTTCAGTAATGATTTATTTTCAAAAACAAACTTTCACTCTCTATTTTACCTCCTTAGTGGCTGAATTTCCAAAAATGCTTTAAGACATGTTTCTTTATTTCTAACCGAGAAAACAAACACCTGTTTTCGTAATTCTAGCTTCAAAATTGACTTGAGAGCGACACATTTTCTAAAAACCTATCATCCCCTATTTCACGCCCTTAGTGGTGGAAACTCGAAACACTCCTGAAACGACGCCTAAGGCTTAAGGTCAGCACCCTCTCCAAATTTCAGGTTTCTGTCCTTAGCGGTTTGGAGTGAACAATGATAGGATATTGCCTTACTGATTGTTGGTGTGTCGTAAAGTAATAATGTAACAGACAAGCGACTAAATACAGTACTGATAATATTTTATCGATTTCAAGAGAATATTTGTTCAGTCTTAGATATGTTGGTGAGTGAATATTGGCCCTATGTTCATACATTTGTCCAGACCCGAAACAGATCTCCCACGAGGTAGACTTCTTCCAATTTCTCCATTATTCTATTAATAATTCATTGGTGCAATTTTATGTGAACAGTGTGTAGGTGAAGGGATTTCGAGAGAGGAAAAGAAACTGAAAATCTGATTTAAATCTAAAGAAGGATCTTGAGAAAAATGAAAGGAAAAAGAATGTCGACCGAGAATCCAAGCAGGATTCTTCAGATTAACTCGTTTCCTTGTTCACCCCGGCTTTTGATTATTACGGCGGCTCGCTGGATCAAAGAACTCGTCCAGCCGTCAGCCGGCTGGTTGTATCCTCATTTCTGCCGCAGTAACGTGGAAATAACGCTAGGGCCCACCTTGCTGGCGCCCCTCATCTAGAATTCATTCCGGGTAAGCGATCAGCAGGATGAACTTTTAGTTCCGTAGTCTGCGGTACCGGATGCCGGCCGAAAAGCACGGCCGCCATTAGCGCATCTCGGCGTAATGAATACAAAAATCCGGAACGTGGCGCCGGCGCCGGAAGCAATTACCAGCCGGCGCCGCGACGCTGTGTAACGCGGTAATGGACGCCAGCGTCGGAAGCGGAATGGGGAGAGGGACAGAGAGAGAGAGGTTGGGGATGGGAAAGGGAAAGGGGGGGGAGGGCCGAAGCGACGCGACGTTGGGGACAGGACGGCAGTGGCGTCGCGCTGCGGCTGGGCCGGCGCCGCACCGTGGCCAGACACGGGGCGCTAAAACAGGTCACTGCGGGCAGCGGTTGGCAGCCCTGCTAAAACCACGGCGGCGGCGACAGAACACCGTCGACCATATCTCTGCCGGCGGGCTGGCGCGCCCGTACAGTGTGGGCGTCCTGTTTACGTGCAACGAATGACTGAGTACCGGTAGTACAATAACCAGGCTCCGCTTGCCAGCTTGTCTGGTACGTTTTGACACGTAATGGTCCCAATTTTTAAAACCGTAATAAAAGCCTAGTGGCAGAAGTGACGCCTTACAGCACCACGATAACACTACTATTCATTGGTACCACACAGTTCACCATTTCTTGAGTCATCCAGACATCCTATTGGATCAACTTTCTCTTGAGATGAGAAAAATAGAGTAGAAATTAATAATGTCGTACGATTTGGAAACCGTAAGTAAATTAGATGCTAGGAAGCTGGTATATGTAGTCTGATTTATGGTCTGCGGGACTTTGGCCTTTCATTTACGCACTAGAATGAAACACCTGCAGACGTCGGTTTGACATTATTTCACTATACCGAAAGCAGTATCGGTGACTAAATACACGATCTTCAGGCTTCAATTGACTCAATGGAGTTGAACTCCAATCTTATACACCGGTGGTCCCCAACATTTCTTAAACCGTTACTCCTGAGTGCAATTAGACATTTGGTGGTACCCACGGCTTCCTTCCTCCGCGTCGCTGCCTTCTTTGCCCCCCCCCCCCCCCCCCCGCCTCTCCCACATTATCACAAAAAGTTTGCAAATAAATGAACCGTGGGGCGAAAGACATTTTTTGGAACGCTGTTCTTCTTCAAATGATGAAAAATGAACGATAATTATCTTGTGTGTGTGTGTGTGTTAAAATGAAAACCATCCACAGTGAAGGTAAGCACTTGTTGCATTACTCCTCTCCACTGCGGAACTTACTTAACCTGTATACTGCAACCCCATTTAAAATCAGCCAAGCAGAAATGTGTACACTATACTTGTTCGTAAATCACTTGGTTTGCAACACGCCGTTCTTCTGAACTGAGAGAAATTGGAAGACTCCAAGCTCTTAATGCTTTGTGTCTGACCGCAGTCACTAGCAGTAATATTATTATTATAATAGCATATCGTGTACAGCACTATAGTAGCACTTGTGTAGTTACTGCCATGTCGCGCTGTCAATTCATTTATCTGTTCAAAACAGTAATGTAGTAATTTCTGAACTGCTGCGGTTACATCTACAACTTGGAGAAATGACTTTTTGAAAACAATTTGGTTTAGCATTTACTGAATTTTCCGTCGACGCTTGGCAGTACACGATAATAATATTAAAGACGAAATGCAAAATTATATTTATTTTCTCGTGAACGGGCTTTCGGCTTCTCAGGCCCTCTTCAGGTTACAACTGAATGTCACAAACACAGACAAATATTCAGATGTCACCTGAAGATGGCCGGCCGCTGTGGCCGAGCGGTTCTAGGCGCTTCAGTCCGAAACCGCGCTGCTGCGACGGTCGCAGATTCGAATCCTGCCTCGGGCAAGGATATGTGTGATGTCCTTACGTTAGTTAGGTTTAAGTAGTTCTAAGTCTAGGGGACTGATGAGATCAGATATTAAGTCCCATAGTGCTTAGAGCCATTTGAACCATTTGAACTATCACCTGAAGATAGCCTGAGAAGCCAAAGGCCGGTTGGTGAGAAAAGAAAAACAATTTTGCAGAACGGCAGGAAGTATTCTCCTCTTTAATATAACTTAGTTTCGTGGCTGAAACAGAATCGAATCGTTTAGTTTTTACGCTTCAGAAAAACTCGTTTCACCCCACAGGGGTAATTACCCCAGGTTGGAAGCCACTGTTGTACACGACCCCATCAGTGGCCAACATCTGTGAAATAGCTTCCGTAGAATACTGTAAAAAGCGATGTTGTGTCTGCAACAGTCAATTAGCTGGTAGTAAAAAATGCTTTCATGCAGGTTAGTGTTTTACATTATATGCACTGAACCAGAAAGATATATAATATGCATTATAAGTACATGAATTCATGATATTGTAGTGAGAAAAAAATCTTCAAAATATGCATTTACATTCCAAATGGCCAAACCACGCTAAGAAGTGTGCAACATACATTTGCATGGAAATCTGGACTGTAATTATTACTGTTAACAGTAAATGTAAATAGAAATGTGGAAATGTTGCTACCAGTGGGTTTCTACAAAGTCTTCAGTTACAATGAAAGACGGGAACATGTTAAAAAGGTCAAGGTTCATGATGAAGTATTGATACAAAATCAAACGACTCGTTCGCACTTTATTTATCCACCCCGGTTAAGCGTTTCGGGATATGTATGTGCTCTCTTGTGGCCACTTTCTGTCTTGCTGCATGGTGTCATAATTTTGCCACCGCGTATCCTACGTTGATTCCTAAAAGTTTTATCTTATGTTGTTAACCATGAACGTTCATACAAGCCGTCGTGCTGACCGTGCAGCTGCCGAGGCAGAGCACTCGAAAGCTAGAATTAAAATCGCTCGGAACCCCTCTAACAGAGGACCTCTTTCACTACAAGCTCTTGGCTTCCTGTATGTACAATAAACATCGGTTATAACATGCATAGCTTAAGAGCCATGACCGCTTGTTCATCTTTCCTACTACGAATCAAATCTCTTTTAGTGTTTCTACTTGGAAGTCGTAATAGTTATCAAGAACAAATGTTAGTACAGTTCAAAAATATTGCAAATATTTGAGGTAAAATTCAAATAACCTACTTAATACACTTAATGGAAAAATGATTCATCGCTTTCATCGGAACCTACTTCACACACACTTTATTGTTGGGATTACTTCATGTTGCAATTGTTGAGGATCATTGTTGTTCATTTTGCTGTACGTTTCTGATTTTGACAGGTTTCACTAGTATAGAAGTGAAATCTACCTGTAGTTCCATGACCTTCCCTTGCACCGACGTTGTGCTTGAAACCAAAGGCCGGCCGGAGTGGCCGAGGGGTTCTAGGCTCTACAGTCTGGCACCGCGCGACCGCTTCGGTCGCAGGTTCGAATCCTGCCTCGGGCATGGATGTGTGTGATGTCCTTAGGTTAGTTAGGTTTCAGTAGTTCTAAGTTGTAGGGGACTGATGACCTCAGAGGTTAAGTCCCATAGTGTTCAGAGCCATTTGAAACCAAAGAGAAATTATTCTTCTGCTAAGAACGCAGAGAAATTTGATGGGTAGAGGTGTCTTCTATTTCACAACACTATTACTCGTTGAAAAAGACTTTCATTGTAAAAAAGACCGTATCTGCAACTAATGGTCGCGGGGGGGGGGGGGGGGCTTATGGAGTTTATGACAAGCTCAATTGGACTTAAATACTTTGATAAAATTTAGAATATGTATAGAACCTAGTAGAAGAATTTATTGAAAAGAGTAAATAATTTTTCAGAATTTTGAAATATAAAGTACACGAGTGGATTACTATATATACAAGAGATGGACACAAAGAAAACCACTCCCTCTTCCCCCTCCCCACAATTATTTCTGGGGTTAGTTTTCGTCCGAAGAAATACTACGCAATTCGGGGCCCGTTGGTTGTGTGCTGCAACGTGCTGTGTGCGTAAACAGTCTCTCGTCGAACATCTTTTTTATGTATAAAATCGGCTAGATCGCTAAATAAAATCTATTTATTGTAACGTTTCGGTGTTATTCATCATCAGATGTCTAAAAGCTTCGAACTTGCTAAACATGATTCATTGTTAATATTAAGAGCTGCACCTAACCGGGGCGTCAAGAAACAACTAGTTTCGCAAGTCCAAAGTGTTTTCATGTCGGACGATGGCAGATGCCCAAGTGTCATAATAAGTAAAGACATTTTGTTTAGCGATCTAGAGAGTTTTATTCATTAAATATTCATGATGCTCGCGGAATCGTATTGGAATTTAATTTCCTTTATTCACATCTTGTCGAATACTCGTTTTGCTGTTCCTAACGGCTTCAGAATTCGATATTATGCGCACGTAATCTGGCGGACGCACGGCCAAAACAATGGCCACACGTGCCCCGGCCCTCTTCTGTTCTTCCCGCTGTTCCCAGGGAGCGGAAAGAGGCAGCGATGAAAGCGTGCCGCCACGCACGCAGTGTCACCTGGAGGCTGGTCCTGGAAGCCGTTGGTGCCGCCTCTGGAGACCGATAGCGGTAATTCAGAAAATTAAGTCGTTGAGACGCTATCGGCCGCATAACGCATAGCCCCAAACGGGCGCCGTATTTTAGGTCTGTCGAGATAGCGCGGCCCCGATTGGAAGCTAAGTGCGTGTCGCCGGTACTCTGCCGCCCGGACACACACGCTCCGTCTTGGCTGCCACGAGACGTATCGTGACGGTCGGAGCAGGGAAGGTGGCGCAGTCTGCAAGGGACATTCGGATCCTTTGCTGACCTGATAAGGCTGTAGGGCGGGCACCATCCTGTGGATATTATTATCGACATATAATGGAGAGTAATTTGAAGAACGGCTTCTTTCCATGAGGATGTATTTTTAAATAAGTACCTTATTCAGCACTACTAACAACAGTATCTCATTAAAAGCACCCACACACCCCCACGTAATGTGGAATTGAGCTTTAGGGGTCATGGGAGGAGGGCCCCAACCAACATAAAACAAGGTGAAAACTGTTATGTTGTCAGCAAAGAAGCAGTAACAGCAGAGAGCTGACTGACTTCGAACGTCAGCTAGTCATAGGACGACGCCCGAGTAACAAATACATGAGGCACATCTCAATCCTTCTAAAGCTGCCCAAGTTTGACTGTCTGTGACGTGATTGTGAAGTGAAAACACGAAGGAACAACTACAACTAAACCAAGACCAGGCAGAACTCATGTACTCGCGCGCTGGACTGCCAAGCATTGGCGGAGGTGATTACTAGACAAAGTCGCATGAAATCATTCGTGAGTTCCAAGAGCTACCAGCTGTCCAGGTAGAGCAGTGATTGTTCGTAGGGAGTTGAAATTAATGGGCAGTATAGCCGTACAGCTCCCCATAAGTCACACGTTTCTGTAGCCAACGCAAAGCGACCCTGTGCTGTAAAGAGCAACGCAGCTTGGTAGGAGATGACTGGAATTGAGTGATTAGGAGTGATGAGTCACGTCCTACTCTTAAGCAATCCGATGAAAGGGTCTGGATTTGGCATATGCCTGGAGAATGTCACTGCCATCATGTTTAGCGCCAACACTGAAGAGCGTACGAGGTGTTATTATGTTATAGGGTCGTTTTCATTAGAAGTATGTTGTTCTCTTATAACCCCTAAGAGAACTCCAAATGTGATACGAATACATGTTACAGCATTGCGCACGGCATACAGTAGAGGAACATTTCGGAGACGACTGTTTGAATCACCATGTGAAAGCACCCTGCCATGATTACATTAGATTAGATTCAGTTTTCGTTCCATAGACCCAAAAAATGAGATGATTCTCGTGGGTGTGGAACATGTCAGAAAGTATGACATAAAAACTTAAAACATTTGAGTATAATATTTACTATCCTGATCATTTGTCAGGAGATAGTCGAAAATAAGCTAATACTACGCAGTAAACTGGGACAGCTAATATTTACAGAATTAACACACTGTTAGAATGAAACAGTTTTATCCACTATTAATAAATTTATCATACACAAAATACCTAATATTGACTGATGTGACGAAGTGTTGTCAAAACTGAAATCTAACACATATTTTTACTTCAGCTGACTTAACAGTCTCTGTTAAGATATTCATCTATGGAGTAGAAGGAGTTGCATATCAGAAAGTCTTTCAAACACTGTTTAAACCGTGCTTTATCTTTAACCAAGTTTTCATTTGTTGCTGGCAATTTATTAAAAAAGTGTGTTCCTGAATATTGGACCCCTTTTTGGACCAAGGTAAGTGATTTTAGGTTCAAATGGTTCAAATGGCTCTGAGCACTATGGGACTCAACTGTTGTGGTCATAAGTCCCCTAGAACTTAGAACTACTTAAACCTAACTAACCTAAGGACATCACACACATCCATGCCCGAGGCAGGATTCGAGCCTGCGACCGCAGCGGTCGTGCGGTTCCAGACTGTAGCGCCTTTAACCGCTCGGCCACTCCGGCCGGCCAGTGATTTTAGGCCTTTATATAGGTTCTTCTTATTCCTAGTATTGATACTGTGTACTGAGCTATTGGTTGGAAATAGAGATGTATTACTTGCAACAAATTTCATTAATGAATAACTACACTGACAAGCAGTGGTTAGAATACAAAGTTCCTTGAACAGGTTTCTACAAGATGTTCTTGAATTTACACCACAAATGATTCTTATCACACGCTTTTGCACCCTAAAAACGTTTGCTCGGTTTGATGAGCTGCCCCAGAATATGATCCTATGCGACATAATAGAATGAAAGTAAGCAAAGTATGCAAGTTTTTTTATATTTATATCTCCTACAACTGACATCATGAAGCAGCATCTGTGACGTAATGGTTTGACGTTGACTTCGCTCCAGATTCCATCGTCCGCCATCACTACCTTCGATACATATTCCGTCGTTGTGTCCACTGACAACCATAATTATCTAAACTGTGCATGAGGCTTCATTTCTGTTTTACACTCGGGGAATATGATCACAGCCATTACGCATCTGATAATGAACACACTCTGGAAACTATCTGAGAGTGCTTGACAGAGACCTCATTTAAAATGGAAATGCCTGGTGGAAAGTTATCGAGAATGTACTGCTCACTCAGAAGAAGTAAAAGAAAAGAAAACTGACCAGATTTTAAATCTGTAAACTACATCTTTAATCCACTAGCCACTGCACAGTGTCCACAGCTCGTGGTCTCGCTGTAGCGTTCTAGCTTCCCGAACACAGGGTCTCGGGTTCGATCCCCGGCGGAGTCAGGGATTTTCACGTGCCTCGAGATGATTGGGTGTCGTTGTGTCGCGTTTATCATCATCATCATTCATTCCCATTACTGTCGGTGGTAGGCAATGGGAAACCACCTCCGCTAGGACCTTGCCTAGTACAGCGGTGCGGGTCTACCCTATCGTTCCCTACCCTCTGTCAAGGAGTACTGGATTTTTTCATCATCACTGTACAGTGTATGGCGGAGAGTGCTTCTTACCAACATCAGCGTATTTGTCTTCCATGTGTTTGTGCGCTCTCCTGATCCCTATATTAAGTTTACAATGGTGGCAGCAGAACTGTTAAGCAGTTTTCGGTGAATAAGGATTTCACAATTTTTTTTTATCCGCCTTTCGCGACAGCATTGCAGCTTTTCATCCAACTGTTCCTGAGCATCTCCCACATATTTCCGTAATACCGCACCTGTCACTGCGGCGGTGAATTCGTTTAACGCCTTTAAGTCGTCTCTGCTAGATATTAAGGTCTCTAAACGCTGAAGTCGTACTCGGGCCACACTGGTAACTTGTACTGGAATCCCTTTCGTGAAGAACCAGAGCTTCCGAGAACCCTTCCAACAGTACTAAGTGTATCGATGTCCTTCCTATCACTGATTTTGTTTCCGCCCAGTGTCGCATCTTGAAAGCGTGTAGTTTAAGTTCACATACTAGTGCAGCTATTGTGACAGATTACATGCACTCCTATTAAGGATATTTATGCCAAATGTACAGCTTGATTGCCCCTGCTATCCTTGTCTTAAGCCATATGGAAAAGGTGGAACGCTACGTTAGAAAGGATAAGCAGTTGACAGTTGGAAGAAGCTGGAAGCATATTTATTGTGTACATAGTTCCGCATAGTCAGCGCGTACACAACGTTTCCTTGATTGGTGACTCCATGTTGTCTTGTGCACTACGACCAGATAACAGGTATACTTGATAAAAGAGACAGCATTGGTCGTATATTTTTTACTATCGCAAAATCGATTTTCTGTCACTGAGTGACCATCTTCAGTGCTATATTGTATAACTAGGATGCACTGTTGTCACTAAGCTTACGGCAATCACATAGCTATGTGATTGCCATAAGCCTAGTGACAACAGTGCATCCTAGTTATACAATATAGCACTGAAGATGGTCACTCAGTGACAGAAAATCGATTTTGCGATAGTAAAAAATATACGACCAATGCTGTCTCTTTTTTCAAGTACACAACTTTTCCACTAGAGCACGTCTCGCTAAGCACAATAGCGCAGGCGCAGCGCTCGTCCATCTCCGCACTACGAGATGGCGCTGCCATAGAGACGGACCAAATTCTGCTTCCGCCGATCCGCGTATTAATATGTAATGCAGCCAATGAGATTGTTGCTAATGTAGAACCTTTTCTCCTCGCGGATCACACTCGCGCAGTGATACATGAACCCGCGAGGTATTATAACGAGTGTACTGACCTCCGATTAGTCAGTCTGCATTTGTCTGCACCAGTCTGTACCAGTCTTCATCAGTCTGTACCAGTCTGTATGAGTTCTATATTAGTCTTTACCAGTCTATAGTCAAGTTTCAGTCTGCCCCTAATAAGATTACCATATTCCTGTACATAGCCATGAAGATAAATGTACAGACAATTTTGTCAAGTATCTGAGATATATGTGAGAATAAGATTAACGTGCCAATACCAAAGGAACTTCAGATTGTCAATTGTAAATAGCATTCAGAACCAAGTTAAGTAATTTTTATGCTTGTTATTATTTTAATAAATGTGTGTGAAATTTAATCAAGTTATGTTTAAAGTTGGTCACTGTCAATATGCTACTCTAAGCGTGCAAGTGGCACTTCTATCGTCTGACCTAACGGCAGATGATAAACACGCCACGATAAGACCACGAGCCATATTGCTAACACTCGCCTACTTCGTTAGAGCGACAAGTCAAATAATCTGATGGTGTGTGTAGTGAAGGTCTTACAGTTCGCACACCACAATATTAAATGTTGCAAAGCTGAATAGCAGTTACGCAACATATGCATCAACATATATTATGAAGTTCCTCGACACATTTTTCTGTCTGTTGGTGAAGGCTAATCTCAGAAGCTACTTCAGGGATTTTGATACCGTTTTCACTATAACATAAATTGATTCACGAGGAGGGTCTGAGTAAATAATTTATAAACACGAGTATTTAGCGCTAATTGGTTGAAATTAAATTACTTAAAGTCCCATTGCACGTTTTTTTTATATAAAGGATAATTTCAGGAACTACAGTAGGGATTTTTATACGGTTTACACTAATAGACTGATTCACGAGGAAAGTTGGTACATATAATTTACAGGTCGTACGGCCGTAGATACTTACAGGGTAGGTGTTTCAACTGTATGAGTCATATTTTGGTGGAACATACGTACTGGGTTCGGTCTGTGTCGCTGACTGCGGTTGTGGTTGTCCCTTGTTGAGAAAATGCCTAGTTTTCTAATTATAAAGAAGTATGACTTGTGAAATATATGTCCTTGTTGCCTGACTGCGTCACTGCACCGATTACAGTCTTGTATTCTCAGATGGGGCATTTACAGTATGTTCATTCGGGCAATTCCCACTGCTGTTGTCTTGCAGAACGAACTGACTGTTGTGCACTCATGCATATTTACAATCATTGACCTTTCTAGCTTCATGCTTATAAAAATTCAGGTATGTTTAAAGTATAATAGCGATGTATTCACTATCGTACCATTACTACATTTATTCGTCTATTTAAAAGTTTTCACATTAATATTTTAACCTTTTTTTAAGCCAGCATGTATCACATAAATCCCATTTAAGTTGTGAACATTCTACGAAACTATGTGGCACGGTAAACCGTGTAGCGTAATGCAACAGAAGGTAGAACTGAAGGCCTTCCTTTTGCTAATACACTATTAGAGCTCATTATAAGTTCTTAAGCAGAATATCTCTAACTGTTAACCGTTTAGGATGAAAGTGTTGATGGGAGCCACAACAATTGAAAATAGGAATCAGGAATTTTTTCTACAGACGAGTATGAACTATCATCACCAGACAGAGCTAAACGAAACGAATTGACAGAAACCACTGTAGAGAGACATAAGAACATACAGGCATATGCATAAAACTTTAAAAAAAGAAGTGCAGTAGGAAATATGTATCAGCGACCGAAAAAAAATTTACTTGTACAGTGAATGTAGTTAATAAAGCGATAAGATTTTGCAAAACATTTTCAAAATTATATCGGTATTCATTAACGAAAAAGGAAATATTAGAGGAAATTACAGAACAAAGAGGTAGCTGTCTGAACGTACAACAACACAATTTAAGTATTTGGAATATCGTTTCCGCAAAAAACAGCGCAACTGCAAATACCTTGCACTGAAATATTTTATAGACAGATTGAAAAGCGAAAGTCGCATTCGTTTTCAAAAAAAATAACAAGATTTTTTTTTCTACGAAAGAATGGAGGACGAAATAGAAATAATGGAGTCTGCTCCAGCATTTGTTCACAGATTCAAAGCCTATGTTGCAAGCGAGGTGTATTTTCGATACTGAGTAATCACTAAATATCAGATGGGAAGTGAACGAATTTCGTCAAATGTAGGTGAAAAGCACATGTATGGTGTGGCGAAACCTATGTCATCTGTAACACAACACTCCAACTTCTTGGCAGAACGAAGTGGACCCTTCTGACCCGGAAATTTGGAAATTTATGGTAAGTTCATATGAGATCAAACTGCTGAGGTCATCGGTCCTTAAGCTTACACACTACTTAATGTAACTTAAACTAACTGACGCTAAGGACAACACACACACCCATGCCAGAGGGAGGACTCGAACCTCCGACGGGGGATAGCCGTGACCGGGAGCCCCAGACAGCGCGGCTACCCCAGGCTGAAGCGCCTAGAACCGTTCGGCCACCCCAGCCGGCCAAAACAGATAAAATACACCGTGTATGTAGCCTTTCGTAACCGGCGCAATCAGTGCGCGGAGCCCTTGTAAGGGCAAGACATATCTGCCGTCAGCTGCAGTCTAACATAGTGATGGAAATGAGCGCATGACGTTAGTGGCCGGGAGTTCCCAGGCGAGAAGTTCGGCAGCCAAGTGCAAGTCTTATTGAGTGCAACGCCACATTGGGCGACTTGCGCGTCGACAATGGGGATGAAATGATGATGAGGAGAGCACAACACCCAATCCCTGAGGGGAGAAAATCTCCCACCCCAGCCGGGAATCGAAACCGGGCCCCTGCGCTTGGCATTCCAACGCGCGGACCATTCAGCTAATGGGGCGGACCAACATAGAGATGCTAACGGGCTATAAAGAGAAAACTTCGCCCATCACTCGGCGCCTGATCAAAGGAAGACCCCGAAGAGTTAAGACGTACCTTATAGTGTGTGCATAATTATAAAAGCTTCATGTAGTAAATGTGTAAGATTACAACGTCAATTGCAAAGGACAAAAACATTTAAAAGGACGGGTAATGATTAAGTATTAGGGAAGCCAGTAAGTGGAGGCTGAACCATAATGAGATGAGATGAAACTAACTGGTCGCGCATATCTTACCAAACATTGAGGCCTAGGCAATACAGACATCTATGCAAGGATATGTAGAGAAATAGGCCGCTGGTTACCTAGCGACGAACGTTCGCTATGCCATAATCTTTGGCAGGATATGCACTATCAAATAGTTTCATCTATTAGGCATACCTCTATGCTCATCCTATTTTAGCCTCCACTTATTGCCTTCTGCGAGATTTAACTTCTTTTTTCAGTTATTTTACGATAGACTGCTGAAAACTGATGCCTACGAATTATTTACATGATAATTCTTTAGGCTTTTCAAATAAAAAGACCATATAAACATTCTAGATCTTCATTCTTCATGTCTGCGTATTTATTTCTCAACGTAATTACCCTGACGATGGACACATTCTTCCAACGAAGGACCAGTTTGTCAGTACCGTCACTGTAGAATGTTTGACTTTGTTGACGGAGCCACAACCTCACCACTACATGCTCTAACACCAAAGTGAAGCCCTAGAAAGTGATTTTGAGGGTTTGGAAGCAGGTGAAAATCGGATGGAGCCAATTGGGGACTGTATAGAGGTTGATCAATGACGGTGTATCCAAGGCGTCGAATTGTTGCAGATTTCGCAGCACTCGTGTATGGTCTGGCATTGTCATGCTAAAGGAGAGATTGCCCTAAGTGTGGACAAACTTTTCCAGTTCGTTACAACATGCTGTTTCTCACCCACCGACATCACTGCGTTACACACCGCCATGTTACACGCCGCAATGCCGGGCCCTCTAGTGGCAGAGGGCTGCAAAGCCATAGACATGAAGAATAAATATCTAGAATATTAATAATGTTAGTTTTGTTTAGAAAGCTTTAAGGGTTTTCAACCAAAAAATTCGGGAGCATTGCTTTTCAGTACGCCTTCGTAAGTCTGTTACAATTTTCTTTTGTCTTGTGTAACTAACGTTGTAACCTCACTTACAAACTGCATTAAGTTTTTATAACTACACACACACTATCATGTGTGTAATAAAATAATTTTTTGTTTAATAGACCGTCTCTATCTATAACTCATTGGTATCCCTGTACTAGCAAGGAGATGCCGACAGGTGCTTCTTGCACTTAACAACGGCTATGCTCATCGACTCCACCAGTCACCACACGGTAAATAAACTATGTATTTTTATTTATTTTGTAACTATGTTGTTTATCTAAAGCTATTTAAAGTTGACAATGTTGGCTGGAATACTCTCTTTCAGATTCTGAAGGTGGCAGGGGTAAAATACAGGGAGCGAAAGGCTGTTTACAATTTGTACAGAAAGCAGATGGTAGTTATAAGAGTCGAGGGGCATGAAAAGGAAACAGTGGTTGGGAAGAGAGTGAGACAGGCTTGTAGCCTATCCCCGATGTTATTCAATCTGTATGTTGAGCAAGCAGTAAAGGACACTATAGAAAAATTCTGACTTGGAATTAAAATCCATGGAAAAGAAATAAAAACTTTGAGATTCGCCGATGACATTGTAATTCTATCAGAGACAGCAAAGGACCTGGAAGAGCAGCTGAACGGCATGGACAGTGTCTTGAAAGAAGGATATAAGATGAATATCAACAAAAGCAAAACGAGGATAATTGAGGATAGTCGAATTAAATCGGCTGATGCTGCGGAAATTAGAGTAGGGAATGAGACGCTTAAAGTAGTAAATGAGTTTTGCTATTTGGGGAGCAAAGTAACTGATAATGGTCGAAGTAGAGAGGATATAAAATGTAGACTGGCAATGGCAAGGAAAGCGTTCGGTCGAAGTAGAGAGGATATAAAATGTAGACTGGCAATGGCAAGGAAAGCGTTCCTGAAGAAGAGAAATTTGTTAACATCGAGTATAGATTGAGGTGTCAGGAAGTCGTTTCTGAAAGTATTTGTATGGAGTGTAGCCATGTATTGAAATGAAACGTGGACGGTACATAGTTTAGACAAGAAGAGAATAGAAGCTTTCGAAATGTGGTGCTACAGAAGAATGCTGAAGATTAACTGGGTAGATTACATAATTAATGAGGAGGTATTGAATAGAATTGGAGAGAAGATAAATCTGTGGCACAACTTGGCTAGAAGAAGGGATTGGTTGGTAGGACACATTCTGAGGCGTCAAGGGATCATCAATTTAGTATTGGAGGTCAGCGTGGAGGGTGAAAATCGTAGAGGGAGACCAAGAGATGAATAAACTGAACAGTTTCAGAAGGATGTCGGTTTCAGTAGGTACTGGGAGATGAAGAAGCTTGCACAGGATAGAGTAGCATGGAGAGCTGAATCAAACCAGTTTCTGGACTGAAGAGCACAACAACAACATTTAAAATGAATAGCTGTAGTATTCCTGGCCCACTTTATTAATTTTAGAGAAATTACTGGTCTGAAGATAGTCTTTCTACGACTGAAACCGGTTACCATAGCATAAAAATAAACAGAATTTTTGTTACTTTACGACATAAAGCCGCTGGCGTTCGAATGATAAATTAAAATTGTTTTACTGTGTTTTTCTGACTAACTGTTGACTCATGAACAGTGCCGGATTCGCTGTTGGCAGCAAGTATGATCGACCAGTGAATGGACGCCATTTCCTGGTTTGTATGTTCTCCACAGGAGTCAGACCACAAGAGCATAAACATGGCATGCCCTCACGCAAGCAGTTGAAAATTATCCGAACACAGCTTCTAGCTTACAGAATTGCTTGCCGTTTCGAGGTCTGTTAGTTGTATTTCTACTTTATTTTCTGTATATTTTCTGAGAACCTTGAAACTGGTATAAAGATTGACTATTATAGGTACAATCGACGGGAGAGTGGATGACAATGAAACGGGCAGATAATGCTAATAAACATAGGTTCGGAAAGCAATGGTTCTGTGGCGGCTCTTCGGTCTAAGGATACGTTCCTAATTCGCTACGTCCGTCTATTACGGCAGCGAATTTTTTACCAAATTGTTAAGGCTTTCGTGGCCACTTGATGACAAACTGCCTATTGGCTTCTGTCTCGGGTTCTTCGGTCGACGTTCATCTAATATGAACGTCGGCCGAAGAACCCGAGACAGAAGCCAAAAGGCAGTTTGTCAGCGAATTTTTTGTTCGTGTACCTACTTCCGCCCCAAATTGTCGATTCAGTTGTCGTTAGGGACAGCTCGCCCCGAAACAAGAATAACCAATAGTATTTCGGTTGGGTCACGTGACGTCTATCGCTTGTTATTTCGGAGACACATCATGTGGATTTCAAAAATGGTTCAAATGGCTCTGAGCACTATGGGACTTAACTTCTAAGGTCATCAGTCCCCTAGAACTTAGAACTACTTAAACCTAACTAACCTAAGGACATCACACACATCCATGCCCGAGGCAGGATTCGAACCTGCGACCGTAGCAGTCGTGCTGTTCCGGACTGAAGCGCCTAGAACCGCTTGACCACCGCGGCCGTCATGTGGATTTCAGAGCATTGTTTCTGTATTATGGTTCAAATGGCTCTGAGCACTATGGGACTTAACATCTTAGGTCATTAGTCCCCTAGAACTAAGAACTACTTAAACCTAACTAACCTAAGGACATCACACACATCCATGCCCGAGGCAGGATTCGAACCTGCGACCGCAGCGGTCACACGGTTCCAGACTGAAGTGCCTAGAACCGCACGGCCACACCGGCCGGCAAGTAAGCTTAGTCTCATAGTCTCATAGGCAAATATAAATGGTTAGGGTGTCGAAGGAAGTATGGTTGCATCCTGCTCCGACCAAATTTTTTTTTCCATTGTTGCGTTTGTAGAAGGTCCTAGTTATTTCTCATTCAGCTAACAGAATGATGCTCTGCAACTTTCGGTATTATTTTCATACAAGAACGAGGTCTCTCAGGAACGAGTTTCTTAGGTTTTGTGACTTCAGTCTGATTAAAAAACGAAAGATGAATCTCCAGGAAGTGAAACGGCCAGCAATGATATTTGTACTCTAATTTGTTACCAATGCTTTGCTGTTTATTCCGAATATTTGGCAGTTTCTGAGGGTATGGATAGGCAGGAATCTAAGAGGACAGCTTGAACTGCTGCCAGAAAAACGTGCAGAACTGACATGTATATTCTTGCTTGTCACTTATTTTAGTTGCCATCAATTCGTTAACAACACATTCGTGAATTCACCTGAGACGACGAAGATTGCGCGCGACAGAGAGTGATAATGAACTTCAGTGCAAGACAGAAAATGGACATTGACGCCGTGGTGCCCGACTGTGATTTGTATCATAATTTCCGTAATTCAAGTTTTAAGTGTTAATTAATCATTTATTGGTCAAATGAAGATTTAACTGTAGCAAGTAACACTACTCACCACAACTATTAAACAAAAATTGTGCTACAAATTACAAAAACAGTCTTCGGTGAATCTTTATAAAAGGTCAGTGTTCCAGGGGCAGAAACAGCAACACGAGAAGTCACATACTGAAAATATGGACAAGTTTTATTTCCCTCCCGTTTTCCACAAAAATAGCTGCACTGAGTGAATTTTCTCATTATGAGAGTATTGAAAGCTGACCTGTTTTAACCGATAAAAACCATTTAGCAGCCAAAATCACACGAAACATTTTTTATTCGAAACAACCTGTTTCATTAGTATTAACGTTCAGGTCCCAAACGCCTTTTTGTAGTAAAACATGTTCCTTTTACGCTTAACCTGAGGTTTAACGTAACCTGAGGTTCAGCGTTAAATGAACGTGTTTTACTACAAAAAGACTCTAAAGACCTGAAGGTGTAAGCAAATACTAAAGAAACAGGTTGTTCTGAATGAAAAAAGTTTTGTGGAATCTTGGCTTTTGAATAGTTTTTGAGAACTGAATCTTTTGTCGGCGAATTGTTTCCGCAATGTTTCACATGCAAACATTCAGCTTTCATTATATTTGCCATAGCGCCGACAGATCACCAAAGATGAAAATGTCACCGCCAGACCGCACAAAAGCTCATCCGAATGATGCAGCTCTCCATGCTGCTCTTTTCTGTTCAAGCCTCATCATCGTCGGGTAACTGCTGCAACCTACATCCTTTTGAATCTTCTTAGTGTATTCATCTCTTGGTCTTCCTCTACGATTTTTATTCGCCACGCTTTCCTCCAACACTAAACTGGTGGCCCCTTAGTGCCTCAGTAGCCTATCAACCGATCCTTCTCCTAGTCAAGTTGTGCCACAAATTCCTCTTCTCCCCAGTCTATTCAGTACCTCCTTATTAGTCACGTGACCTGCCCAAACAATCTTCAGCATTCTTCTGTAGCACCACATTTCAAACACTTCCATTCTCTTCTTGTCTAAACTATTTATCGTCCATGTTTCACTTCCATACATGGCTACACTCCACACAATTACTTTCTGAAAAGACTTCGTGACACCTCAGTCTATATTCGATGTTAACAAATTTCTCTTCTTCATAAATGTTTCCTTGCCATCGCCAGTCTACATTTTACATCTTCTCTACTTCGACCATCAACAGTTATTTTGCTTCCCTAATAGCAAAACTCATGTACTACTTTAAGTGTCTCATTTCCTAATCACCTTATTTAATTCGAGTATACTCCATTTTTCTCGTTTGAAGATAATGTCCATTCTCTTCTACTGCTCTTCCAGTCCTTTGCTGTCTCTGACAGAATTACAGTGTCATCGACAAATTTCAAAGCTTTCATTTCTTCTCCCTGGAATTCGGTTTCTGCTACCAATTTTTCGTTCGTATCCTTTACTGCTTGCTCAGTATACAGATTGAATAACACTGGCGATAGGCTATAACCCTGTTTCACTCCCTGCTCAACTACTGCTTCCCTTTCGTGCCCTCTCGGCTCTTGTAACTGCCATCTGGTTTCTGTACAAATTGTAAATAGACTTTCGCTCCCTGTATTTACCCCTGCTAGCATTAGAATTTGAAAGAGAGTATTCCAGTCAACATTGTCAAAAATTTTGTCTAAGTCTACAAACGCTACAAACGTAAATATGCGTTTCCTTAACCTGTCTTCTAAGGTCAGTCGTAGGGTCAGTGTTGCCTCGCGTGTTCCTGCATTTCTACGGAATCCAAACTGATCTTCCACGAGGTCGGCTTCTACGCGTTTTTGCAATCGTCTGTAAAGAACTCGTGTAAGTATTTTGCAACCGTGACTTATTAAATTGATAGTTCGGTAATTTTCTACTGTTGTCTTTAGAATTGGAATTATTGTATTCCTCTTGAAGTCTGACTGTATTTCGCTTGTCTCATACATCTTGCTTACCCGATGGAAGTGTTTTGTTAAGGGTGGCTTTCCCAAGGTTATCAGTAACTCTACTCCCGGGACCTTGTTTCGATTTAGGTCTTCCAGTGCCCTATCAAATTCTTCACGCAGTATGATATCTTCTATCTCATCGTCGTCTATGTCCTCTTCCATTTCCATAATACTGCCCTCAAGTACATCGTCCTCGTATAAATCCTCTGTATACTCCTCCCACATTACTGCTTTCCATTCTTTGCTTAGGACTGGTTTTCCATCACAGCTCTTGATTTTTATACAGGTAGTTCTCTTTCCTCCAAAGACCTCTTTCATTTTCCTGCAGGTGGCATCTATCTTACTCCTAGTGATAAATGTTTCTGTATCCTTACATTTTCCCCCTAGCCATTCCTGCTTAGTAATTTTGCCCTTCCTGTCGATATCATTTCAGAGACGTTTGTATTCCTTTTAGCCTGATTCATTTACTGAATTTATGTATTTTCTCCATTCACCAATTAAATTCGAGAGCTCTTATGTTACCCAAGGATTTCTACTAGCCCACGTCTTTTATCCACTTGATCCTCTGGTGCCTTCAATGTTCCGTCTCTAAAAGCTACCCATTCTTCTTCTAATCTATTGCTTTCCCCTCTGCTCGTGTATCGTTTCCGAATGCTCTCTCTGGAACTCTCTACAACCTCTGGTTCTTTCAGTTTATCCAGGTCCCATCTCCTTAAAGTCCCCCTTTTTTGCAGTTTCTTTAGTTTTATGTACAGTTCGTAAGCAAATGGAAATGTGTTACAGTTTAAAACCTGATTCCTAAAACTCTGCCTTACCACTATATAATATATCTAAAACCTTCCGGTGTCTCCACTTATGGAGTCTTCTTTCACGATTCTTAAACCAAGTGTTAGCTATGATTAAGTTATTCTCTGTGCAAAATTCTACCAGGCGGCTTCCTCTTTCATTCCTTACCTCAGTCCATATCTACCTACAACTTTTACTTCTCTTCCTTTTTCTACTATCGAATTCCACTCCCGCATGACTTAAATTTTCGGCTCTCTTAACCATCTGAATAATTTCCTTTATCTCGTACTTCCTGAATCTCCTCCTCATCTGCGCAGCTAGTTGGCATACAAACTTGAACTACTATTAGTGGTCTAGGCTTCGTGTCTATCTTGATTGCAATAAGTGTCCACTACCCTGTTCGTAGTAATTTATCCGCGTTCTTATTTTTTTGATCGTTGTTAGACCTACTCCTGCGCACCCATGTTTGATTTTGTATTTATAACTCAGTGTTCATCTGACCAGAAGTCTTGTTTCTCCTGCCATCGAACTTCACTAATTCTCACTATATCTAACTTTAACCTATACATTTCCCTTTTTAAATTTTCTAACCTACCTGGTGCATCTGACATTTCACGCTCCGTAGAACCTCAGTTTTGTTTCTCCTGATAACGACGTCTTCCTGAGTACTTCCCACCCCAGATGCGAATGGGGGGCTATTTTATCTCAGAAATATTTTACCCAAGAGGATGCCATCATTAGTTAACCATACAGTGAAACTGCATGCGACGGGAAAAATTACAGCCGTCGTTTCCCCTTGCTTTCAGCCGTTTGCAGTACCAGCACAGCAATCCTATTTTGGTTGATGTTGCAAGGTCAGTTCAATCAATTATCCGGATTGTTGCCCCTGCAACTACTGGAAAGGCTGCTGCCCCTCTTCAGGAACCATACGATTATCTGGCCTCTCAACAGGTACCCCCCCCCCCCACCCCGTTGTGGCAGAACCTACGTAGGGCTGTCTGTATCGTTGAGGCACGCAAGCCTCCCCACCAGCGGCAAGGTCCATGGTTTATTGGGGATGACTAAACTACCACGCGAAAAGCACGAAATGGTTCCAGAAGTAATGGCAATAGGTGAAAGAGACAGCGGCGCGGTGAGAATAGCGGACAAAGTCACTAACTCGTCCCCGAGTATCCACCAAAGCGACACCGATTTTGCTGACGCGAGGCACGGGATTAATCGTCTCTCACTGGAGAAATGGCCGGGGCAACATCCGAATGAATGGTAAACAGCTATCACACGAGAATACCGGTTGCGACGGATGGAGCTCGGAGCGATGACAGCACAGATTTACACCTGCCGGTCGGCATGTCGTCCGGCGCGAATCACTGAAGACCACAACAACAACAGTTTAGTCGTGTTAATAAACGTTTAGCCACGTGTGGATATTGACCTTTTTGCAATACCTGTCATGTCTTATTCCTCAATTTTCTAATAATTTCAGTAACTTGGATAGGATAACGTTTCTACAGTTTCTCTGATGACACCTGCGTGCTGGTGCAGTGTTGCCAGTGTTAAACTACTGTTTATGTCTAACGCTGCCTTTTGAATGATGCTCCATATGATGGAAAGACGCGTATTTTGTTCTTGCATGATGGTGCAGCACCAGCACACTTTTACGTGGCTGGTCTGAATACATAGAACGAATTTTCAATAAGTGTGTCCATCGAGGCTCGCCTATACCATGACCTCAGAAGTCTGCTACCTTGAACCTGTCGGACTTTTTGTTTGTGGATATTTAAAAGCTTTGGTTTGTTCCAAAATTGTTTACACTGTCGATCAATTCCTGAAGCTTATTGTCGATGGTCCTCAATGCATTCAATACATGTTTGGTAGGTTTGGATTTGTCTCGGCATTGATGAGGAGGCGTACTGCGGCCTGCCTTCAAGCGACCAGTGGCCGTGTGAAAAACTTGTTGTGAGGTGTTTGTCGTCTAGCGCATGTTTTGCAAATTGGAACCTAGGGGATTTTGTTTTAAGGCGGTCACGTACGTATTCGTTCAGAAACCACTAGTTTTTGTAAGCATGTTTTTTAATGTTATTTGCTTATTTCGTTGGTCTTCACTCGAGCATTCGGTTTTTGTCCCTTTAATAGTCAAACACTATGTATAAAAATGAAGTACAATGTTCCGCGGGCAGGGGGGGGGGGGGAGGTTTAAGGGTGATGACAGCCTTCGATAAACCCCCCGCCCCCTCTCTCTCGTTGTAAGAGCATCTTGTTGATTCTGTGAAAACACACACTCTAAGACAAAAAAACAAAGAAAAGGAAAGAAAGAAACGACGCAGTATGAAGGAATTATCCGAATGGGACGGAAATCGGTAGATGTGAAGTACATCTACAGACAAACAAATGATTACAATATCAGAAATATTGATTCAAAGGAAGAGGTTCAAAAATTGAGCAAGTTAATAACGCGTTGAAACTTCCTGGCAGATTAAAATTGTGTGCTGGGCCGAGACTCGAACTCGGGACCTTAGCCTTCCGCCGGCAAGTGCTCTACCAACTTTTTTTTCTTCTTTTATTTTGTTCCGAGTCGTTCGTTGCGTTTGGTCTGGGTGGCCGTCACATGACATCCGTTCAAGTTGATCGTTGATTCCTTTACTCAGTTTTTTTATTACAGAGGGCCACTGCTTCTCTGACCGATCACGCTGAGCTACCGTGCCGGCAAGCAACTGAGCTACCCAAGCACGACTCACTCCCCGTCCTCACAGATTTACTTCTACCAGTACCTCGTCTCCTACCTTCAAAGCTTTACAGAAGGTCTCCTGCGAACCTTGCAGAACTAGCACTCCTGAAAGAAAGGATATTGCGGAGACATGGCTTAACCACAGCCTGGGGGATGTTTCCAGAATGGCATTTTCGCTCTGCAGCGGAGTGTGCGCTGATATGAAACGTCCTGGCAGATTAAAACTGTGTGCCGGGCCGAGACTCGAACTCGGGACCTTTGTCTTCCGCGGGCAAGGACCCGGGTTCGAGTCTCGGCTCGGCACACCGTTTTAATCTGCCAGGAAGTTTCATATCAGCGCACACTTCGCTGCAGAGTGAAAATCTCATTCTAATAACTTGTGCCCCCTCTGGTCATAACGCAAGCAATTATTCTTCATGGTACTGATTGAGTGAGTTGTTCGACGTGATCCTGATGGTTATAGTTCCAAATTCTGTCGAAATGGTGCGACAGATCGTCAAAATCCCGAGCTGGTTGGAGAAACCTGCCCAAATCGGTCCAAACCTTCTCAGGTGGGGAAATATCCGGCGGCCTAGCTGACCAACGTAGGGTTCAGCAATCACGAGGACAAGCGGTAGAAACTCTTGCTGTGTGCGGGCGAGCATTATCTTGCTGAAATGTAAGTCCAGCAGGCCTGACATAAACGTCTACCAATCGGGGCTTAGAATATCTTCGACGTACCGCTGTGCTGTAATGGGGCTACGGAGGTCCTGCTAAGAAAAGAAATGGTACTCCAGACCATGAGGTGTCGAGCCGTGTTCTACGCGCTACAGTCTGGAACCGCGCGGCTGCGACGATCGCAGGTTCGAATCCTGCCTCGGCATTAATGTGTGTGATGTCCTGAGGTTAGTTAGGTTTAAGTAGTTCTAGGTTATAGGGGACTGATGACCTGAGAAGTTAAGTCCCATAGTGCTCAGAGCCATTTGAACCACTTTTGTCGAGCCGTATGGCGAGCGACAGTCAAGTTACTTACTTCACCGTCGTCCTGGGTGCCTCCAGTAGCCACGTCTTTCCTGGCCATCGGGGCAGAAATATGAGAAGCGGGACTCGTCACTGAAGACATATCTTCTCCGCTGAATAGGGTTCCAGGCAGAATGTGCCGGACCTCATTGCAAAGGGGCTTCTTGGCGTACAGTGGTCAATGGTAGTTGGCCTAAGGGGCTCTGTGAGCACAGCCTCCTTTCTGCGAGCCGCTTATTGATGGCCCTTTGGGTCACTGAAGCACCAGTTGCATGTCGGATCGATGACAATAATAAATCCGTGGCTCTAAGGACCCCTCTGACGACTGCTCGGACCTCACGTTGAGCTGTCTCTCTACGTCGACGATCTGCTTCTTGACTCTGTGTTCGGCCATAGTTCAGCCATATCTGCCGACACCGTCGAGTAGTTACATTGCTTCTGGTTAAGTGTCAAGCGATTAACCGATTACTCCAACCAGCAAAGCTAAACGTCCTCTTCTCAAATATCTCTAGTTTCCACGAGGCTGTCGTCGAGGCACATTTAGTGTCCACATGAGTCTATGGAACGAAATTCGCGAAGACTTAAGACGTGGTATCAACGTGTTCCCTGTTTACTACTCTTGCCAGATGCATTGTGTCATCCATCAGTTGACAAAATTTATATATTTGGATTTCCAGTCGATACCTGTATGAATGTCAATGCGTGTGTAATTTGGATAATTCCTTCGTGGTGCATCGTATTTTCTTTTCTTTGTATTAGGGTGTATGAACGGTTTCAGTTAAATGTTTTTATGGGAGAGATATTATGTCACCCATTCCCCACCCCCACCAACTCACCCTGCCCTCTTGTAACCTCAGCTGTTTGACTCTGGGAAAACATATTTGGCTGCAGAGTAGTGAAGTGCAAGAGCCAAAGTCCTTATGATGGTGGGGCATGTTGCTGTTGAGGTACTGACTAGACTACACAGTAGGTTGTCTCTTACCTCAAACCTTTTCTTTTTTTTCTGGGAAGATCACTTCGTTTAGGAACTCTACACCTTACGGCTTACTTTATGTCCGCCATACTATGAAATATTTATCGGCAACGTCGCTTCATTATATTAATTATGGAGGAATCTGACCACTCCTGTCTTCCAATCATTCGTCAGAAGCTTCATTTCCATATTTTAATTATTTTAGAAGAAGGCCGAGGCGTCCCCGCTAGGTGGGTGGATTCTGAGCGGTACCGAGAGCACGGAAGGAGCCTTCGAGCAGCTCCCGAGACTGGAAGACGGCCCTCCCGCGCCGCGCGCAGGACGTGCGTGTGCCGGGGCGCTTAATAACGCAGCCGCTGTAATTGGGCAGCGGCCGTCTTTAATTTTCCTGACAGAGCCGCGATTTACGTTCTATTAATGGAAACATGGCTGTCCGGTCCGGCCTGGCACGGCACGGTCGGCGCTAGTCCTGGGACCGCATCTCTGGCGGCGTGCGGCGATCCTTCACCGGCTCTGGAGCTGCCACCAGTTTCCAAACACACACACACACGCGACACGCACACAAACGTAAAAGAAACAACTGACAGGCGTACTAATGAAATGGCTGGCACATGGCATGTCAGTGAGTTTCCTGACCAGGACACGCAGTGTTCAAGAAATAAACGCCCAACCTCATTTTGTCCACCTCTTTCACCGCCATCTATCTTACTTCCTCCTGACCCCTCTTTCCGTCCTTCTTCCCCATTGTCCTCTATATATCCTTCTCTTCCCCCCTCCCCCTTCCTCTGCCACTCTCCTGTTACACACCGTCTGTCTGACCTTGAGTCTTGTTTACTGTTATCGCCAAAAGAACCTTGATTAGGCCAGTTGAAATGAATGCGGAAGTCGGTTGGGGTCATTAGCGTACAGGATATGAGAGACTTCTCCTGCTGCTATATCTGCGAGGATAGTAGCTTCAGTGACAGTATTTCGCACAGTTTTAATCTGCAAGTTCATTTTATTACATTCATACGAATGGGATTCCGTAGTAGTATTCTAATCGTAATCTGATGAGTCATACACAGTTTGTGCATAGAGCTTTTGTTTAATATATATATATATATGTGTGTGTGTGTGTGTGTGTGTGTGTGTGTGTGTGTGTGTATTTGTGTCTAATCGTATAAATATCGGGCTATCACAGTCAAAACTGAATGTGAGAAGCAAAACGAATACCGCATGTTTTCACAGCACATTTTCTTTCTCGTGGTTACGTATATCCCTCGGCATGTTTGTTAGAATATTGTGTACAAGTGTGAAGTAACTCGGTCAAGAATGTTCCGAAACTTGATTCTGCTAATAACTTTTCCCTATTACGTATTTAGTATATTTACATATTATATTTATTAAAGAAATACAGCATATAGCAAATGTCCGTCCAACTGATTTATTAAAGTTTCGTGTAAAAATTTAAAGCAAATCGGTCGAAAAACGTTCGACGTTTGTGCTGCTGTGACTATATTACCCTTTCACGTTTTTATGTACACACTTCTATAACGTATATATACTAAATAAGTATCCTAAGTCTGTCAGAATATTTACCCTAGCATCGTGGATGTCTTCGAAATAAATAGGTCAAGATATTTTCGAGACTTTTGCTTACAACGTTTCCTCTTTACATAGGATATACATCAATGCATAGACTGTATAAATTTTTTAAAAAAAATGTCCTAATCTGTCTCTCTGAACGCTTGTTACAGTATTACGTAAAAATTTTAAGCAAATGGGTCAGTAACGTTTCTAGATTTTTGCTAACTATATTTCCAGTAAAAAGTATAGCCTACGTCTACCCGGACGTTTATTAGAGTACCGTGTAAAAATGTAAAGTGAATCGGTCAAGAACTTTTGAAGATATATGACAACAAAGTTAAACGACTACTTGTCTTTGTATCTCAGTATAGGTGGAAGCTAAGGATCATATTACAAACTTCCTTGATACATTTCATTACGAAGATCTCCTGATAATCACTCATTTCTTGTTATGAAAATTACATCTGAAAAATTTACTAGTCACACCTCTCATAGACTTATGCCTAAAATGTAATCTACTTGCCGGCCGTGGTGTCCGAGTGGTTCTAGGCGCTACATTCCGGAACTGCGCGACTGCTACGCTCGCAGGTTAGGTTTGAATCATGCCTCGGGCTTGGATGTGTGTGATGTCCTTAGGTTGGTTAGGTTTAAGTAGTTCCAAGTTCTAGGGGACTGATGACCTCAGGTGTTAAGTCCCATAGTGCTCAGAGCCATTTCAACAATTTTTTATCTACTTGTAGTCTCAGCGTGACACTACGGTACGAGTGCGCAGTGCACAATACTGGCTGAAATTATCGTGTTATATTTCTTTGTGGCAATAAGTTTTGTATGTCAGATACAACACTGTGTTGTACGTTTTTTCGAATACGTTTTGTGAAAACCTGTTCCCAGACCAGAAAAGATTAACTCTCAAGGTTACTTATAGAGGTACCCCAGGGTGACGCTCGATTCTGTAAACGGTAGTCATGATTTTTTCAATAAAAAAAATCACAGAACGGACCAGACCTTTATTATATACTCTTAAGACTATATTATGTATTTTTGTGTATAAATCTTGCACCCAGAGGACACTGTACACATTGACCCCTTCGCGAAGTGCAAGGGTGGTTGATGGGAGCTCTGAACGCCACGACTTCTAACCTTGAATAAAATTTCAAAAACTGCTTTGAACCTAATGATATTGTCTATCTCAGTACGTACGGGTATATTTAAAAATAGTATTTCACAAAATGGTGACACTCCGAAGAAAAAGTCAATTCTTTCGACGAAAATGTCGCTATAAAAATGTGCACCAAAAACCGAAATTAAAATATATGGCAAAAATTTTACTTACTACAGTAGAAATAGCGCCGAATCACAAATTAAAAAAAGAAATTATATAACTTCATGTTCATTTCATGAGCTAAAGATCCTGTCAAATTGAAAAATATTGGTTCGAAGAAACAAGCGTGCAAGTTTCAACTTTTTTGTTTCTGCGTTAAACTGAACAAACCTTATTGAAACTAAGCAAACCTCCGATCAGCAATGGCAGTACCGTAGAGTTGCCTCTTTTTTGGCCACTGTCTAAACAGTCTCAATTTAACGAACTTATATCGATTAACTGGCTCCCGCTTGCCAATCTAAGCGTTTTTTCACAAGTGAAATTACTTTGCAATCTGTATAAATACGATTGTTTGTTATTTTCAAGCACCCAAGTTTTACGTTTTATAAAAAAACAAGTGAAATGACAAGCTAACAGATGCGAGACAAGCATATGCTTTCAGTCTGTGTAACATAAACGAATTACGTGACGGAGCGAAATCTTGTTGTGAATAGTATTTTAGTTTATACTAAAGCCCTCTGTGATATTACACGAAAGTAACAGGAACCATGTTCCATCAGTAAATATTACAGAATTACATAATTTGCGTTCGAGCGCTCGGATGCACCAGACCCCCATGCTGCAAATCAAGGTTGTAACATGTTTTAAAATTTATGGCAGAATTTAAACGAATGAATCTCAAAAAATTACCCTCTAAGAAATATTTTAAGCCAGTAAAAAATTAGGGTAAGAAAATTGGTAGTCTGGTCTACTCCCTTAAGGAAGAGTGGTGACTTAACTTATGCATCGCTGTACCTATTATAATACAACTTGTCAAAACAACAATGATTATGCACATAAGAAATAACAGGTCAATAAAAAAGAAAACACATGTATCTCTACTATGTAGTAATTATTTATGTTTCCAACATGAAGTTAAGAGTACTTTCACGTTGCCTTCTGGTGAATAAAACCACCACCAATACAACGTGGACACATTTTTGTGCTGCAATTTAAAAAGTCTTGACGGTCAGGAATCTAAACCTTGACCTGCTAACTGCCCGACGCAGATCCGATACGTCAACAAATAGCAGTCCATTATATATGAAGTCATCACGGGTTGTCAGCCGAGTAGCATCGTCATCTCGTAGGAATGTTTCGATGGAATGCGTCTCCATCATCTTCAGGCGAAGTGTCGGGATATCGTCGGTCGCGGGCTTATATCTCTGCTGGACCGTTCTCCGCTTCCGGCGGGCGACACTTTGCCTGAAGACGATGGAGACGCATTCCATCGAAATCGTTGCTACGAGACGACGATGCTACTCGGCTGACAACCCGTGAAGACTTAATACATGAAATTCGCCGAGAAAGCCTGCACTCGCACTAGTCAATTAGATTAAAAACTAGAAAATAGCCCAATATATTCATCGTGTAAACGGTAACAGCATAAAAAGTACCACAGTGATGTAGGTGAAGCCGAGACGAACATACTGTTAGTGGACGCTTGACAGTGTATTAGGCCTGGAAACAGTCTTAAATTGGCTTACATAAGACACCTAAGCTATAGGGCACGGCCGCTGCCCGAGATTTTGGGTAAAACTGTCCGTCTTAATTTTAGTAACCCCTTGTCCTTGCAGTTACAAAACGTAAAACTGAAGTTTGTTTAGATTTTATCTTAAAATAGTGTGTATTTTATCACTATAAAATTACCGCTTACATCACGTTGCCTGTCTTGCCAGCTTACTACGAAACTACTCTGTTGATAAGGCTTAATTTCAGAGAAATACAAAGTAGCTTCTCTGGAGAGCGAAAGTCTTTTCTATTAAACGATTTAAAAGCCAAAATGTTGAATGTAAGCACGTTGATGTGCATGTATTGTGTTGTACAGGTGCCGAATGTTAGTATGTGGGACGAAGTTCCATGCCTCTTGGACTTGTCGATCAATAGAGTGACGGTTAATGCTGTTTGTGGTTGAAGCTGGAGTTGTCCGATGATGTCCCCTATGTACTCGATCGGAGACAGATCTGGTGACCGAGCAGGCCAAGGCAACATGTCGACTCTTTGTAGAGCATATTGGGTTACAACACTGGTATGTGGGCGAGCATTATCCTGCTGGAAAGCACCACCGGGAATGCTGTTCATGAATGGTTCCACAACGGATCGAATCACCAGACTGACGTACAGTTTTGCAGTCAGGGTGCATGGGTTAGCCACGAGAGTGCGTCTGCTGTCATACGAAACCGCATTCCTGAGCACAACTCCAGGTGTAGGTCCAGTGTGTCCAGCACGCGGACAGATTCGGGGCAGGTCCTTAACTGGCGTCCTTATAACCAACACACGGCTATCACAAGCACATTGGCAGAAGCAGCTTTCATCAGAAAACATTACGACCTCCTCCCTGCCCTTCACTGAGCTCTTGCAGAGTGTGTTTAAAGCAAACCTCATTTGCATCCTCATATTGCGCTACTGGCGCCACGCAAAATTTAAATAGACATCACCTTTTAGATGTACACTACTGGCCATTAAAATTACTACACCATGAAGATGACGTGCTACAGACGCGAAATTTAACGGACAGGAAGAAGATGCTGTGCTACGCAAATGATTAGCTTATCACAGCATTCACACAAGGTTGGCGCCGGTGGCGACACCTACAACGTGCTGACATGAGGAAAGTTTCCAACCGATTTCTCATACACAAACAGCAGTTGACCGGCGTTGCCTGGTGAAACGTTGTTGTGATGCCTCGTGTAAGGAGGAGAAATGCGTACCATCACGTTTCCGACTTGGATAAAGGTCGGATTGCAGCCTATCGCGATTGCGGTTCATCATATCGCGACAATGCTGCTCGCGTTGGTCGAGATCCAATGGCGGTTAGCAGAATATTGAATCGGTGGGTTCAGGAGGGTAATACGGAACGCCGTGCTGGATCCCAACGGCCCCGTATCACTAGCTGTCGAGATGACAGGCATCTTATCCGCATGGCTGTAACGATCCGTGAAGCCACGTCTCGATCTCTGACCCAACAGATGGGGACGTTTGCAAGACAACAACCATCTGCACGAACAGTTCGACGACATTTGCAGCAGCATGGACTATCAGCTCGGAGACCATGGCTGCGGTTACCCTTGACGCTGCATCACAGACAGGAGCACCCTCGTTGGTGTACTCAACGACGAACCTGGCTGCACGAATGGCCAAACGTCATTTTTTTCGGATGAATCCAGGTTCGGTTTACAGCAGCATGACGGTCGCATCCGTGTTTGGCGACATCGCGGTGAACGCACATTGGAAGCGTGTATTCGTCATCGCCATACTGGCGTATCACCCGTCGTGATGGTATGGGGTGCCATTGGTTACACGTCTCAGTCACCTTTTGCTCGTATTGACTGCACTTTGAACAGTGGACGTTACATTTCAGATGTGTTGCGACCCGTGGCTCTATCCTTCATTCGATCCCTGCGAAACCCTACATTTCGGCAGGAAATGCACGACCGCATGTTGTAGGTCCCGTACGGGGCTCTCTGGATACAGAAAATGTTCGACTGCTGCCCTGGCCAGCACATTCTCCAGATCTCTCGCCAACTGGAAACTTCTGGTCAATGGTCATGGACTATGCGGCTGGTCCCGGCGGAGGTTCGAGTCCTCCCTCGGGCATGGATGTGTGTGTTTGTCCTTAGGATAATGTAGGTTAAGTAGTGTGTAAGCTTAGGGACTGATGACCTTAGCAGTGAAGTCCCATAAGATTTCACACACATTTGATTTTGACTGCTACGTTGGAAGAATGACGAGTTTGTCTCGGTAAACATAAGCGCTAACGTATTCAAAGAAATTTATTGTTACACCCTACAAGACTGACTCTTACGTCGTAAAACAGCTTTTACGAATTTTGGTGAACGTAATTATTGGATCGCCGAATGTTGGGGACGACTCGGAGTTGCGTTGCAGAGGACCCGAAATTGCATTTCTGAGGTGGCCTTGAGGAAAAAAAATGTGTTAGTTACAACACAGAAGGAGAATTTCAGTAGTCTGACACTATTAGCAAGAGTTAAAATGGTAGTGCCCCTTGACACTCTCGCTATAGATATTGATGAACGTAGAGAGCTATAGCTGTAGGGGTAAATGGATGCGCACAAATCCTACTTGCATCTGCTTTGTTGGCGAAGAGCAGTACATACATGAGGGCGAAGCCGACATGTGGTCTGCACTGAACAGAGTGCAGGGTGTATTAAACTTCAATGGCCTCCAGGGAACGGCAGCCAGAGAAGCGACGGCGATGTCATCGCATCAAAGAGAGAGCTCGAGGTGTGTGGCTGATGAAACTGTGACGTCAGTCCGCAGTGCAGCTAGTCTGCTTCGCCTGATGCCCTGCGCTGCTGACAACCCAACACACACACACACATACACACACACACACACACACACACACAGAGAGAGAGAGAGAGAGAGAGAGAGATACTCACGCATACTATGCATATAGCGCACAGAGCCTGACACTCTTTGCTGTTAACGGATTTGATTTTTTTCTGTAGTCTTCAGCGACTGTAAATGACAGAGAGAATATAATACCTGTTTTTGCTTTATAAATCACTAACCTGCCTCTCGATATATTCATATTTCTCTGGTTAACTGCGAATTGTAAGCAAAGCATATTTATTGGGTTGAGGACAGGGAGACACCGAGGTGAAAACAAGAGGTACTGGGAAGAACATGTGAAAAGATTCCTTGGATAACCCATGTCAGAACAATGGATATGTCAATAGCACGTGTGTTAAGGTATAGCTAACTAGTAGATTAGAAAAATGTTGAGAGTAGATTGAGATTAGAGACAATAAAAGAGATCTTTGAGCGTACTGGGTGTAGACAATATGCAGAGTAGAAATGCTAATAAAAGATAATACATGCAGAATGGTTTCAGTTCTGTTCAAAGAATTTAAAAACAAAAGAAGATAATGAAACACATTCTAAAAGAAAAATAACAGTACTTGTACTGAAGACCAAAGCCCTTGGGAATAAATTATGACTTACTGATGAGTAACGGAAAAAAATAAGAAAAACGAAAATGTTAGTTGTCATAAGAAATAACGCTATTTTTACGGCGGAAATATTGACATAAATTTTCGACAGGTAAATGAGAGAAGCATAGAAGGTGGAATTACAATACGTACAATAGCCGAGAAGGAATGAAAAAAGAAATATTACTTTCAGAAGTAGTGTATGGATCATACAGCTGTTTAAGCAGTAGAGAGAAGGAAACAGGGAATTAAGGGCTTGCAAAACTAATGCCTATCCTTATACTACCTGGTACCATAGACACTAAGGAAGACTTCATGTAGTAAGAATGATATGACGTCTTCTCAAGTGAATCATTAAAGCGTAATAAAAGTGGACCGGAATCGAAACAACTATAAAGTCCTGTTTCCTTCACAGCCGCTGTTTATACAACATAGTGGAAGAACTGTAACGTCTGGATGAAATCATCATAAAACACAGCATTGAGGGCTATCATATGTAAGCAAGCAAGCAAAACAAGTCAATTGCTGAAATGATTCGTGTTGAATTGAAGAAGACGTTTCAGCAAGCACATTCACGGCTATATGGACGTTGACAGCACATAGGAAGAGAAACGTAAATGGATGACAAATGCAGCGGTGATGTGTAACATACCACCTTTGGGAAGGTGATGCGTTGTTTAATTGTGATCTTTGCGAGTACTGTTTCGTGTTTGTTAAGCATACTGTGAGAAGGTTTCTGTTTCTTACGTACTTGTCCAGGAATTACGATGTTTGCCGGTCAGGAGTCGAAGGCAGTCTGTCCGCATTGCGGCACTTGCTGTTCCCTTGATTTCTCCGTGCCGTCACCGTCCTACCTAGGAGGGGCACTGCGGACCATAGCTACGGCAGCACCAACGTCACGTGAACGGAAATTGAGCTAGCATTACGTATGATTAATTACCTGCTTGTTAAGGAACTGTCAAACTCATGTTTGCCTTGCGTGTATACGCCGTTGTGTGAGGTATGACGAATTATAACTGTTAGCACAATCCATACATATTATAAAAACTGCCGCATCGTGCATGACATTTAAATGTATTACTTCTGTGCTACTCAGTGCATTCGCTATACGTTTCGCAAGCAGTATCCGCATGTTCCACTAAATGCTCCTACAAAAGTGGCTCATGGTACTACATACAGTTCAGGAGATACGATTTCACAAACACAGAAATGTGAATACAGCCGCATTGTACATGATATTTAAATTTATTAGTTCTTTGCTATTAACTCCATTCACAACATACATCGCTGACAATATCCACGTGTGCCGCTGAATGTATCCACACAAATATATCGTTGCACCACACATAGTTCAGGAGATATCACATTATAAACACTGAGATAGGTGAAAAATGCAGCATCATGCATGAAGTTTTAATACGTTAAATGATCTTTACTACTAAGATAATCCTACAGTCGATTCAACTTAAGGAAGTCCCTGACACCTGGCAGCGCTTGTGGAAACTTTCAGTAGCTAAGTGCAAATGGTTGCAAGTGAAAACGACAGCCATCTATAGAGCTACCAACATGTGCTCCCATAGAGACATTTACAAAATCTCGTTGTAGACACGCGAAGCAGTTGCGAGCAGAGTACAGAAACTGCCCGGGATCGTGTTCCTTAATTTGGATATTGTACTTAGACAGTAGTGTAGTATGCATATTTATTTGTAAGAATATTTCGTAATTTCGAAGGTGTTTGACCGAACTCAAGGAAATGAAATTTTTTCGATACCTAGCTACAAACACTACTGAGTTTTGTTTTCGTAACTGAAGAAATTTACAAAGACGAGTTTTGGGAATCCAAGAGTCGGAAGAATCAGCGGCGGCTGAGGGTTGCAACATCGCTGACATCCTAGCGCAGTCATCGGAAAACCGCGGCTCGCGGACCACATGCTACTCTTTGGCCCCTTCAGTGCGACTCATGTACTCGTCAAATTTACCATGTGCATTCGCGTACGTACCAGTCCAGAGTGACTGAGACTTCGGGACTTACGTAAAGGGTCGGTTTTCGGCCTGGGTGAGAGTATTTTGGAAAACTGGCGTTAGACAGTGTGTAGGTGAAACTGCCGTTTTCTCTCGGGAGTCAGACCACATGCACTCGCTGCCAGTCGCACTACTTTTGCTACTTGTGACAGTGTCTTCAAAGGTGAAGAGCCGACAATGTCTTCAAGATCAGATGTGTGATACAATTTATAATATGTTGAAGTTCATGCAAAATGAAGCAATGAAAGAAATATCTGTCCCGTTGAAGACTAGGATTGTTTCTCCTGAAGTCAGGAAGAAAGCTCGCGATCGGGCGAAAAGTTAGAGAATTATGTTAATAATGAATAACGATTACTTTTTAAAGGGCTTTAATTACACCTCTGAGTCGTGAATAAGTGAAACAGCCGATGAGGAGACCTGCTGAATATTTGAAAGAAAAATATTTCTGAGAGGCTTCGCTATTAGTGAATTTTAGGCTACGTTTCTTTACTGCTACTCATGAGTGGAAGGTGAAAGGATATCAATGATAAGATTCGCTGATGAAATTGCTATCTTCTGTGATTGTCAAGAATTACAGGATGTGTCGAATTGAATGAACAGTCTGATGAGCGCAGAATATGGACTGAGAATAAATCGAAGAAAGACGAAAGTAATGAGAAATAGCAGCAATGAGAACAGCGAGGAACTTAACATCAGAACTGATGGTCATGTAACAGATGAAGTTAAAGAGGTCTGCTATATAGGAAGCAAAATAACCCATGACGGACGGAGCAAGGACGACACAAAAAGTGGTCTAGCAATGGCAGAAAGGACATTACCGGCCGGAAGTGTGCTAATGTCAACCATAGGTCTCAATCTGAAGAAGAAGTTCCTGAGAATGTACGTTTCCAGCAGAGCATTGTATGTTAGTGAAACATGGACTGTGGGAAAATTGTAAGAGAAGAGAATCGAAGCAATTGAGACGTGGTGCTATAGAAGAATGTAGACTGACAAGGTAAGGAATGAGGAGGTTCTCCGGCGGAGAATCGACGAGGAAAGGAATATATTGAAAACACTGACAAGAAGGGACAGGATGGCTGGAGATCTGTAAAGACATGACGCAATAACTCTGATGGCGCTAGAGGGAGCTGCAGAGGGCGAAAAATATAGAGGAAAACAGATTGGAAGACACGCAGCAAAAAACCGAGGACGTAGTTGCAATGATACTGCGAGATGAAGAGGTTGACACAGGAGAGGAATTCGTGACGTGCCACATCAAACCAGTCAGAAGATTGCAGACTAGGAAAAATACTCTTTTAGGGGTCTCAGAGGGACTCCCCGTATACGTGACGTGGCTTTTGTAACTAATGTATGCTACTCCATAACATAAAATCGCATCATGTGCGTTCACGCGACATCCTCTGTTGAAGAGCGACGTTAAATTTATTAATCAACGCAAGTCCAAATAGGGCCCCGCTATGCGGGATTTCAATTTTCCATCAACAGCTTTGACTTTGTTACTTATTGTCTTTCGCGCAACGCATAAAAGCTAATATTTTATACTTTCATACCTCGCAGCCTGATACGGGACAGTTCTTCGAACAACTCTGTATTTACTTTAACCATGTCTGAGTCGCTGTCAGTGATGTTCAATGGCTGACCTCTCGTCCGCTATCGTAAACGTTTGCTCGGGGCAAGTAAACAGGGCGGCAAAATGGGAATGCTACTAAATTATTAATACTGACAAATTCCGATTTCAGAATAATCCAGAAGTTAGCTTTATAACTCCTTTATCTAACTACTAACACTTTCTTTCACTTCTGGTGCTTTCGTTTCATGCAACACGAGGCGGTCGTGGTCAGATATGATTCACTAATTGTAAGATATAGTGTAACATGAAGCGTCGTCGATGTATCAAAAACATTTACCAAACTTTATGGCCCGCCCGGTTAGCCGTTCGGTCTAACGCACTGCCTTACAGGAGGGCGTGCCGGTCCCCGGCACGAATGCGCCCGGCGGATTAGTGTCGAGGTCCGGTGTGCCGGCCTGTCTGTCGATGGTTTTTTAAGCGGTTTTCCATCTGCCTCTGTGAATGCGGGTTCGTTCCCCCTATTCCTTTTCAGTTCCACTATGTCGGCGATTGAGCGCAATCATTTTCTCCACATATGCGTACACCATAATTACTCTACCACACAAACACTGGGGCTACACACGTCTGGTGTGAGACGTTCCCGGTGGTCCACTGGGAGCCGAACCGCACAATAACCCTGGGTACGGTGTGGGGCGGTGGGAGCAGCGGGCTGCTGTATCCCGTTGTGGGGTTGTGTACCACTGCGGGCTACGGCGGAGACGAAGCCTCTCTGTCATTTCTAGGTTTCCAGTTCCATACAATACAATACCTAACTTTATTATATTAATTAATTTAGTCCTAACATTAACTATGGTCTTTTCTTTATTGTGAAATCAATGTGCACGTGGGACAGGGTACGACTGTGCTCTCATAAACTAAGATTTAAACTGTTTTCAACACCCCACAAACCGAATCATTTACACTCATGCTCCAATCTCACACATATGTGAACAATGAAAGTATGGCCATGCTATTAGCAACTGCTCAAGTGACTATGAAATTGCTTCTTCGGGAATATGGGAAATGATAATGACGAAACTACGTGAAACGATTCTATTGCTTAAAAAATCTGCACGCATCTGTTCCTAGTACTTAAATTACACTCTTGGGATCTAAAAAGCACATCGTTCAACGGGGCCATGCGGCCATTATCGGACCGTGGATGCATGGCATATGTTCTTGCCGGCGTACATTTTCAAATCTGCTCACGGAAATTTCTGCCGTTGTGTAGCCTTCATTGACTAATTCATACACACATCACAACCTACAATGAACACCATCACATTTCACTCTTATTGTCTTGTAATTCCAGCAATAAATGGCATAGAGACGGTTACCGGATATGTTCTAATTCCAATTCAATATCTACATTAGCATTCCCTCACCTTACGATGTGGCTCAAGCACCTGACATTTTCTTTACTGGCATGTCAGTTCAAATGCGGTACATATCTCGCCGAGGCGTAGGATCTAATTCTACTCACCACATAACGTGCTTTGCCACTGAACAGTGCATCACACACAAAATGAAAAAAAAGTATCTTCCATTAATGTATTGAAATTATTACATCTTAAAGTTAGCACATGTACGCAAATATTCCAATTATATCTAACAACTCTGTAATCACAGCACTAAACGAAGTAAACCTGCCCTGTTGCACTACCAGCGTCCCATCTCCAGCAGTCTTCGATCCGCAGTGGTGCTAACCAGCACTCCCTTCCACTTCCGTGCAGTGATGCGGACGTCTGCAAAGCCAGTCTAGCCATCCCTGGCTGATGTAACCTCGCTATCTACATCTTTGTTTCTTTTATCTAGTTGCTGAGTATCGAGCTAGTAAGCTTCTGCCTACATCTGTACCATCTTCGCCGAACCCCATCTCACCAGCAGAAAACTCACACAGACCCGAACATTCAAACACACATACATAATAAGAAATGAATCGCAAACGTCCATTTCTTCTCTCGATGCTTAGGGTGGCGCCAAATGTTCTTCTGATGTCATTGCAAAAATGACTTAATACCAAGTGAATACTGCATTACTTCAAATACCTGAAAGGGATCATACAGTGCCCTTTCAATCTTCTTCTTTTGCTTGTGTGTTTGTCCCTCAGATTTCGCATGGTCAGCATGCTGACTAACGGATTTGGCATGGTTAATTTGAAGGGGAGGCCGGATGTCCTTCCTGCCACCACCCCGTACCCTCCGGGACAGAATCAGTGTACCCCAGCTGTCTGCGCCTAGGGTAAATCATGAAAGAGTGCAAATGTGCCTCAAATATCTGAGAGTGGTGCAAATGAGGTGGGAAATGGGGACCAGCTCGATATTCACCTAGTGGGTTGTGGAAAACCGCCTAAAAACCACATCCAGGCTGGCCAGGACACCGGCCCTCGTCGTTAATCCGCCAAGCGGATTCGATCCACGGCCGGCGCTCCTACCTGCGTCCAAGTAGCAGCGCATTAGCGCTTTCGGCTAACCTGGCATACAGTACACCTTCGATAGTGGAAAAGACATATAAGCTTGGTTAATAACGAAAGCGAGTAGTTGTAGATATGTCTGGTTTTTTTACATTCGTTTTTACATACTTCGTTGATGTTTAGGCGAGTGCTCTGAATCAAGGATATATTAATTTTCAACATCTGGAATAACATTCCTGACTCATTATCAGCTGAAGAAACTACAATTTCCTGTTCTTTACTTATTTGGTTCTACATATACATGCAAACATAAATTTTCAAATATTAACCTTGTCAAGAGTAAACTGATAAGTTTTACAGTTGAGAACCTGTAATTGTGCCTAAAATTAAAATCTAAAAGAGACAAACCTGAGTTACCGATACTTTCCAAGGAGATGCAAGGGCACTATTCACGTTAGTTGTCAGTCATTGTCAAGGTATAATTTTATGGAAGCTTGGCAATTTAGTTTCGTCAACAAATAATACCGTTGTTAGGTATGATACAATGATTTATTCAACATAACTAAAGTATAACTAAGACTTAAAACTTTACTTAAAATTTATTAAGCTATTTTTAGAGAGCATGGTGGAGTGAAAAAAGATGTAGTGTCTATTACTGAGAAAGATATACTGAAATGGTTCGGATACAGAGAGAGGATGAACGAAAGGAGACAGACAAAACAAATGTACGGCTGTGAATGGGAGAGTTGGAAAGAGTCGACCTCATCGAAACCACCTCAGTCAGAACCACGGCGTTCTTAGCGAAGGCCAGCTTACTAATACGCTAATTAATTTAATTACAATACACCTACCTACATAGTTTAAAAAATTTGTTTCTCATAAGACATTTTAATCTTGTATTGACGACATTTAAGAGTTTTGACTAACGATTTTGTTGAACCCTGTCACAGAGGGCCGACAGCTGTTACACATCCGGCTCGTTACGTCCATCATTGGACACGCACCAGCGTACAGAGCTACAACATACCCAAGTGGTTTAAATTGTGCAGTGAAATTGTTAATATTAAACTGGTTGCAAATAATAAGAATATAAAATCTGCACGAGCATGACGAAAAAATTAATTTAACTTTATACTGTCCATTGCCACTGCAATGTGTCAAATATTTACAAAATTCAAAAGGCTCTGAGCACTATGGGACTTATCATCTGAGATCATCAGTCCCCTACAACTTAGAACTACTTAAACCCAACTACCCTAAGGACATCACACACATCCGTGCTCGAGGCAGGTTTCGAACCTGCGACCATAGCGGTATCGCGGTTCCAGATTGAAGCGCCTAGAACCGCTCGGTCACACAGACCGGCAAATATTTACAACTGTCTCTCAACAAGAAAGCTTTACTTCATGCACACAATTACAAAGTCTTCTCTTGAAGTACAAGTACAACATTTACAAAGTTGCAGTTCCATCTGAGACTTCTACAGCACTTTTTTCCTAACTAGATGATTTTGATTGCTTAAACGGGGGTAACGAGGTGGGCAGGGTGGGTTCACACTTGGCTGTATGTGGACCTCCGTTCGATGGCGCTGCGGTGCTGACAGAGTGTCTCTTCAGAAGTGCCTCTAATTCATCGTTCCGGATTGCAGCGAGATATTGCTGATGTATGTGGTAAAAATTTAAGTTGCTGCCTTTGGTGTGGCAGCGCGGTCTTTGTATGATACCACAGCAAAGAAGACTCATTCAAATAAGCTGCTAGCTACTAGATTAGACAACTCTGTTACTGAGTTAAGTACTAAAGTAGAAACGACAAGTATTAGTCTAGAGATATACAGTACATTATGGAATTCCACCACCAAAACTGAGAAATAATTATTTGTTAGACATAGAGTACAAGGTGTGGCCAAAAAGTAACGTGAATTTTTGTTTTCTTAATCTTTATATTTTATTCATCAACAACAGCTTTGTTCCCTTCGTAACAATCCCCTCAGATACAATACGCTTGTGGCAACACTGTTTCCAGTCTTCTTAGCACTTCTGTACCTCACTTTTCGTTATGGCATTCAGCGCCTTTAGCGGTAGCAAAACTACGTCCTTTCATATTCCTCGGGAATAGTAAGAAATCACATGGGGCCATGTCCGGTGAACACGGTGGCTGAGGAAACATACTAGTTTTGTGATTTGTCAAAAAAAATCGCGAAAAGGAGTACAGATGTGAGCTGGGACATCATGGTAATGTGAATTCCCAGAGTGGTTTGACGACAATTCTGGTCGTTTTCTTCGCATTGTTTCACGCAAACGGTACTTATCTTCCAGGTAGTACTCATTATTGACCATACGACCACAAGACAGGAACTCATGACACACTAGCCCATTGTAATCGAAGACAACAGTGAGAACAACCGTCAGATGTGATCGATCTTGTCGAATTTTTTGGTCTTTTCTATTCAGGCAGTTTCCTTTGGTACTGGTATCGACGTCATACCCGTATACCAATGATTCGTAACGTTTTAAAAACGTCTTAAGAAGTTCTCGATCGTTTATTCAGCAGTTTCTGAGGGACGTCTACGAGAGGCATTTTTGGTTGAAACTGAACAATTTCGGAAGAAAATTTTCTGCTACAGGTTTCATGCCAAAAACACCCCAAAAAATTGCTTGGCATGAGCCAAATGTTGCGCCTACATCATCTGAACTTCTTCGGCAGTGTCGTCCATAATTGATGAGTTACGGTATCCAGGGCGGTCGTCGTTTTCAATTACTTCTCAAACCTCTTTGAAACGAGTTTTTTTATTGAGTCATCCGTCTTCTGACTGGTTTAATGCGGCCCGCCACAAATTCCTCTGCTGTGATAACCTCTTCGCCTCAGAGTGGCACTTGCAACCTACGTCCTCAGTTACTGGTTCGATGTATTCCAGTCTGTCTCTCTCTACAGCTTTGCCCTCTGCAGTTCCCTAGAATATCGCGGAAGTCATTCTCTGTTGTCTTAATAGATGTCCTATCACCCTGCCCGATCTTGTCAGTGTTTTTTTTACATACTCCTTCATTTTCCGATTCTGCACAAAGCCTCCTCATGCCTTACCTTGTCAGTCCACCTAATTTTCAGTATTCGTCTATGGCACCACATCTGCGATGCTTCGATTCTCTTCTGTTCCGCCGGCTGGAGTGGCCGAGCGGTTCTAGGCGTTACAGTCTGGAACCGCGCTACCGCTACGGTCGCAGGTTCGAATCCTGCCTCGGGCATGGATGTGTGTGATGTCCTTAGGTTAGTTAGGTTTAAGTAGTTCTAAGTTCTAGGGCACTGATGACCTCAGAAGTTAAGTCCCATAGTGCTCAGAGACATTTGAACCAATCTTCTGTTCCGATTTTCCCACAGTCCATGCTTCACTACCACATAGTGCTTTGCTCCAAACTTATGTTCTCACTAATTTCTTCCTCGATTTCTCTTGGCCAAGAATACCCTTTTTGTCTGTGCTAGTCTGCTTTTGAAGACCTCCTTGCTCTGTACGTCAGTGATTATTTTGTTGCCTACATAGTAGATTTCGTCATCATCACTTCCAATGTTCAATTTCTCAGGATTTCGAACGTATTACACCAGTTTACATTACCGAATAATTTTCCACGTTAACAAATCCGATGAATGTGTCTTGATTTTTCTATAGTCTTTCTTCCATTATCAACCGCAACGTCAGAGTTGCCTCGGTCGTGCCTTTACCTTTGCTAAAACCAAACAGATCGTCAACACCCACCAACTCATTTTCTTTTCCATTCTTCTGTATATTATTCTGTCAGCTACTTGGACGCGTTAGCTGTTAAGTTGATTCTGCCATAATTCTCGCACTTGTCCGGTCTTGCAGTCTTCGGAATTTTTCTGAAAAGTCAGAAGGTATGTCGCCAGACTCAAACATTCTAAACGTGAATGTGAATAGTCGTTTGTTGCCACTTCCTTCAATGATTTTAGAAGTTGTAATCGAAGATTTTCTGTCCATTGTCCCTTATTTATCTTAAGTTCTCCAAATTTCTTTTAAATTCTGATTCTGATACTGTATCCTCTCTCTTTTCTAAATCGTCTCCTGTTTCTTCTTCTATCACATCAAACAAACCTTCCCCCTTCATAGAGGCCTTCAGTGTACTCTCTGAACCTATCCGCTCTCTCCTCTCCATTTATCAGTGGTATTCCCGCTGCATTCTTCATGTTACCACCCTTGTTCTTAATTTCACCGAACGTTGTTTTGAGTTTGCTACATACTGAGTCTGTCCTTCGGACAATAATTTCTTTTTCGATTTCCTCACATTTTTCTTACAGCCATTTCGTCTGAGCTTCCCTGCACTTCCTCTTCATTTCATCCCTCGGTGACTTGTATTTGTGTATTCCTGAATTTCCCTTAGCATTTTGGGACTTGTGCTTTCATCCAACAACTGAAGTATTTCTTCTGTTACAAATTGTTTCTTCGCACGCACCATCATTGAACCTATGTTTTGTCCTTCCAACTTCTGTGATTGCTCTTTTTAGAGATACCCATTCTCTTAAACTTTACTGCCTACTGAGCTATTCCTTATTGCTATATTGCTATATTTATAGCCTTAGAGAAGTTGAATCGTATTTCGTCACCCCTTAGTACTTGCATATCCCACTTCTTTGCGTGTTGATTCATCCTGAGTAACCTCTTAAACTTCAGTCTACTCTTCATCACTACTACATTGTGATCTGTGTCTATATCTGCTCCTGGGTACGCCTTAATCCAGTACCTGATTTCGGAACCTCTGTCTGACCATGACATAATCCTACTGAAGTCTTAACGTATCGCCCGGCCTTTTCTAAGTGTACCTCCTCCTTTTGTGACGGTTGAACAGTGTATTCGCTCTTACTAGCTGTAATTTATTACAGAACTCAATTAGTATTTCTCCTCTCTCATTCATTTTCCTAAGCCCATATTCTCCTGTAACCATTCCTTCTACTCCTTCCCCTGCAGCTGCATTTCAGTCCCCCACGACTATTTGATTATCATCTCAATTTACGTACTGAATTATCCTTTCAATATCCTCATATATTTTTTTGTCTCTTCATCTTCAGCTTGCGATCTTGGCATGTATACATGAACTATCGTTGTTGACATTGGTTGGCTATCGATTCTAGAACAACCCTATCACTGAACTGTTCACTGTAACACACTCTCTGTCCTACGCTCCTGTTCATAATGAGTCCTAGACCTGTTATGCTATTTTCTGTTGCTGTTGATATTTCTGACCAGAAATCCTTTTCATATTTCCATTTAACTTCGTTGGCTCCTACTACATCTAGATTGAGCGCTTGCATTTTCCATTTCAGATTTTCTAGTTTCCCTACCAAATTCAAGCTTTTGAAATTCCACGCCTCGAATTGTAGAACGTTATCCTTTCTGGGTTATTCAGTCTTTTTCTCATGGTCACCTTCCCCTTAGAAGTCTCCCACCGAAGATCCGTATGGGGGACTATTTCGCAACCTTTTGCCAATGCAGATATCATCTTGACTCTATACAGTCCCCATGTCCTGTGAACACAGGTTATGTGCTTTAAGGCACTGGTTTCCATTGCCTTCTTCATCCTCATACCTGATCACTGTTGATTCTTTCGCCTTTGCGCAGTTTCCCACCCCAACAAGAGTCTGCCCTGAACCTCAGTCCACTCCTCCGCCCTCTTTGACTAGACCGTTGACAGAATGAGGGTGACATCTTCTACCGGAAGTCTTTGGCAGCCAATGATGATTATTAATAAAAACATAAATGGCGGCGGGTTTCAAACGTCGTAGCGACGAATTTTGGAATTTTCATCGAAAACGCTACTCCTACAGCACGGTTATTACACTCATAAACCATTCTCTCACTCAGAGTACATTCGGCAAACAACACAGTCAACATTTCTAATGAGGTGCTGCACTTTATTCCGTCTTCAAGCACACTTTAATGCAAAGTCTTTGCACTATGTCTTTCGAGAGTAAAAGTTTACCGAGCACTCGAAAACACGTATCACCTTTTCGGCTGTCAACAGTAAGCTAAGTATTCAAAATAACTGAAAGTGCAAGCATACATTAGGAACGTATGGAACAACAAAATACCAAAAAATTTGTATATCGGATGGATAAAACCCGTTAAATTAAATTTTTTTCGTTACTTTCCGATCACACCTCGCACACTATCATTAATATCTGACGTAATTAAACCGGCTGATTCCTCAACAGAATTTTTAGAATTAAATGGCGGTCTAAAACAAAACTCAGTCACTGACATCTGTTTAAATGTTTCGTAGCAGAAACATATTTACGTCAGGCAGAAGTTTCGGTTGTGTTGCAGTAAATTCGGAGTGATGTAATCGTGTTACATTTGAACTGAAGCTTCAACCCGGGGAGTTACCTAACGACACACGTCTTTCCCCAAAAATGGTGGTTAAAAAGTTGATTACGGAAAGAATATCGCATTTAGGTGCAGAAATGCTGTTGAACTGGTAGAATGCATATCTCACAAAATTTTGTCGTTAGTTTCATAGTGACTGAGTAGATTGAAATTGTCTACCTGTCTACATGCTAGAGACACTGGGCGTACACCTGAAGTTACGGTCTGAGGTCTGGTATCTTATGACAGGAGGACTACTGTCGTTGTTTCCCCATGCAATCCTGTCTGCAGATTTGTACAACAGTGAGCTGATTCGGCCAGTTGCTGCCAATCGTGAACAGCATTCGCGTTGGTTTTTTCCAACACGATAACGCTTGTCCGCACACCGCTGTTGTAACCCAACAAGTTCTACAGAGTGTCGACATGTTACGTTGGCCTGCTCGATCACCATATCAGTGTCCAATCGAGCACATACAGGACATCATCGGACAACAACTCCATGGTATCCAGAACAGTAGTAGCCGTCATTGTATTGACAGACCACGTGCAACAAGCATGGAACTCTATCCCACACGCCAGGCGGGGTGGCCGATCGGTTCTAGGCGCTACAGTCTGGAACCGTGCGACCGCTACGGTCATAGGTTCCTATCCTGCCTCGGGCATGGATGTGTGTGATGTCCTTAGGTTAGTTACGTTTAAGTAGTTCTAAGTTCTAGGGGACTGATTACCTCAGAAATTAAGTCCCATAGTGCTCAGAGCCATTTGAACGATTTCTATCCCACAAACTTGCGTCCGACAACTGTAAAACACAATGCATGCACGTCTGCATTCTTGCGTTCAACATTCTGGCGGTTACACAGTTTATTATGGTACCACCATGTCACACTTTCAATGGCTTATCTTGCGCTTAAATATACCTGCCAGTCTAATCATTTAATATATTACCTAGACATATGTATTCCCAAAATTTCATTAGTCTACATTAATTATTTCTTAGTGTTGCGATGTTTTTCCCGTCATTGTATTTTGTAACGGTCTACGTATGTTTCACAGTGTTAAGGCTAATCCTGTTAGCGAAGTAATTCATAAAGGTAATTTTTGTACAATTTGTAGTGATGGCATTATTTTATAATGTTATGAGGAGGCAATATAGACGAAGTGAATTTTCGTATTCACTTGCATAAATATAGCAATGTTTGTTTTTAATTAAGGTAACACTTTTTTATTTAAGTTATGGCATTGTCACATTCCTCATCTCAGTGGGGGGGTATGATATATTACGTATCACGTTGGGGAAGTTTTTTTCTACTCCCAAGTGTTTCAAACCGATGAATGAGGTTCGTGATCGTTGAGAGTGTTCTTTCGTGTTTGTTGACTATAGCGTTTCGAATAGCATAATGTGCGGAAGTTACTGTGTCTTATGCACATTTTTACGAGTTAAGATGGAAGCAAAACTTCTGACATTCAGGGCAGCGAAGGCAGTCTTTCCGCGTGTTGCGACACTTATTATATGGATGGTTATTGCGTGCCCCCGCAGTCCCGCTTAAGAATTGTACTGCGGGCCGTTCATGAAGAGATAGTTTCGTCAGCACCACTATCAAGGGAACAAAAGCTGAAGCCGTCATTAAATTCCATTAGTTGTCTGTGCCCTGCTTGATAAATAACTGTCGAACGAGCGGTAATAACTGTTTGAGTTGCAAGTGTGTTGCGTGTATACGCAGTTGTATGAGGCTTGAAGAATGGTTACTGATGTTGTATACACTGTTCAAAAGAATTAGTTGAACATACACATCAACTTCTGGTACTTTAAATCTTCACTGCCATAAAATATAGTAGATCCTTTTGAAAGTGTCTTATTCATTAAAGATTTATTGTTGCATCAATTCGTATGGAGTACATGAAATGATTACATTTACAGTTCAATAGCACTAGCGGTTCTGAGAGATAGCAGTTAACGTCCCATGCTGAAACACCAATTTTAATACGTAGTGTAGCCTCCACGGGCGGCAACGCTGGCGCTTATTCTGTTGTCCACTTGCTCGTACAGGTGGCGAATATTGTCCTGGGATACGTTATGCCACGCCTGCTCGACCTGTTCACGTAGTTCTGTAAGAGCTCTTGGCTTTACAGTCTCTCTTCTCTTCCCATCATATCACACAGGTGTCGATTTGAGACACGTTCGGAGATCGTGCTAGCCTGGAAAGTTTCTACATGTCTTGGAGAGAACGTTGAGCTACACATTCAGTGTATGAGAGAGCATTACCTTGTTGGAACAACACATGGTCTCTAAGTTTACAGATCACAAGAGCTGCAGATCCAAAACGTGAATATGTATCTTGCTGTCAGAAGAACGGCAAAAGAACGGGTCTACGAACATTGGCACATTCTAAGTGCTGATTAGCGTCCCATGCACGAAAACCAAAGGTGGACGAAAGTTGTTAATGTATCGCATTCCAGACGATAAGACCTGGGATGCGGCCAGTGTGTCTTGGAAGAAAGAACTCTACGAGATAGCGCTCACCAGGTCTATGGTATATGCCCAAACGACCATCATTTGCGTGCAGGTAGAATCTGCTTTCATTGACCGCGGGACGCCATTTCACCTTCCAAGTGATGCAGTCCAGGAGTGCGCTCTAATGCTGTAACGTGTGTGGAAGGCGGGTTATCAGTGTGCGTGCCTCTGATCTCACCGCTAATGACCGCTTTGCCACAGTTCGCGCTGTGGTAGCTGTACTGTACTATCTGCCACTACTGCCCTTACAATATAACGATCCTGGTGGGCGTCTGTGCTGCGTGGACGTCCATAACCTCGTCTACGTGTGGGAGAAAGTTCACGTGACGACAGACAGTAGCATCGTTGCACATTTGACGCAGCACGTCGAACTTGTAAGCCAGTTCTCCGAAAGTACAATTTCGCCACTCGGAAGGCCACAACTTGAAAATTGCTCAGTTGACTGTAGGCAGCACGAATGCATTTTCGTAGCGTGGTTACCTACTTGCTTCACAAGTTTGCACCACATCGACCCTTCTGGCTGTGAGCGTTCCCTATTAAAGGGTGGACAGAGGTGGTGCTCTTGTAGTTGTGCCATTACGCTATCTGTTGGCGGACGATGTTGAAATCATTATCAGTACGTCTAATAGTCGCCAGGTCATTGGATCTAATCGACATCTTTCCGGATGTACTAATTTCTTTCTGGCAGTGTATTGTGCTATAGACGGTACTTGTGGCCTTATTTCACGGCTTGAGATCTTCACTTTTAATGTCGACAACAAAATGATTCACCATACATTGGATGTACACTCCTGGAAATTGAAATAAGAACACCGTGAATTCATTGTCCCAGGAAGGGGAAACTTTATTGACACATTCCTGGGGTCAGACACATCACATGATCACACTGACAGAACCACAGGCACATAGACACAGGCAACAGAGCATGCACAATGTCGGCACTAGTACAGTGTATATCCACCTTTCGCAGCAATGCAGGCTGCTATTCCCCCATGGAGACGATCGTAGAGATGCTGGATGTAGTCCTGTGGAACGGCTTGCCATGCCATTTCCACCTGGCGCCTCAGTTGGACCAGCGTTCGTGCTGGACGTGCAGACCGCGTGAGATGACGCTTCATCCAGTCCCAAACATACTCAATGGGGCACAGATCTGGAGATCTTGCTGGCCAGGGTAGTTGACTTACACCTTCTAGGGCACGTTGGGTGGCACGGGATACATGCGGACGTGCATTGTCCTGTTGGAACAGCAAGTTCCCTTGCCAGTGTAGGAATGGTAGAACGATGGGTTCGATGACGGTTTGGATGTACCGTGCACTATTCAGTGTCCCCTCGACGATCACCAGTGGTGTACGGCCAGTGTAGGAGATCGCTCCCCACACCATGATGCCGGGTGTTGGCCCTGTGTGCCTCGGTCGTATGCAGTCCTGATTGTGGCGCTCACCTGCACGACACCAAACACGCATACGACCATCATTGGCACCAAGGCAGAAGCGACTCTCATCGCTGAAGACGACACGTCTCCATTCGTCCCTCCATTCACCCCTGTCGCGACACCACTGGAGGCGGGCTGCACGATGTTGGGGCGTGAGCGGAAGACGGCCTAACGGTGTGCGGGACCGTAGCCCAGCTTCATGGAGACGGTTGTGAATGGTCCTCGCCGATACCCCAGGAGCAACAGTGTCCCTAATTTGCTGGGAAGTGGCGGTGCGGTCCCCTACGGCACTGCGTAGGATCCTACGGTCTTGGCGTGCATCCGTGCGTCGCTGCGGTCCGGTCCCAGGTCGACGGGCACGTGCACCTTCCGCCGACCACTGGCGACAACATCGATGTACTGTGGAGACCTCACGCCCCACGTGTTGAGCAATTCGGCGGTACGTCCACCCGGCCTCCCGCATGCCCACTATACGCCCTCGCTCAAAGTCCGTCAACTGCACATACGGTTCACGTCCACGCTGTCGCGGCATGCTACCAGTGTTAAAGACTGCGATGGAGCTCCGTATGCCACGGCAAACTGGCTGACACTGACGGCGGCGGTGCACAAATGCTGCGCAGCTAGCGCCATTCGACGGCCAACACCGCGGTTCCTGGTGTGTCCGCTGTGCCGTGCGTGTGATCATTGCTTGTACAGCCCTCTCGCAGTGTCCGGAGCAAGTATGGTGGGTCTGACACACCGGTGTCAATGTGTTCTTTTTTCCATTTCCAGGAGTGTATTACGCACTACAGTGTCAGTTGAAACCCCAGGAAGAAGTGAGTGCCTATGACCCAGTTTTTTTTTTACAGATGTCAGTTGTCATTCATGGACGTTGTATTTAACCAAGCAAATGCAAGGCGACATTTTACTGTAGTGCAGCTTGCAAGGGCGGTCTCTCTGATCCAAAAAGGATGGACTTTCGGTCGTGGTACTGCAGATGTCAAAGGCTCTCCATGTGTCATCCATTCGTGGTGGACACACCACCGGGGGACAGGTCAATACAAGGCGAGTTGGGCAAGTTTCCCAACACTTTACAACCCCCACCTGAAAAACGATACCTGGTCATTTCCGCATCGCAACGATACCGCCAGAGACGATATAAGAAGCCTCTGACTCTAGTCAGACTGTAATAGCCATATGACCCAGATGTCCTGTTCGAGTACTGCGCTTCACATGGCAACATCTAGCAGCTCACCTTCAAAGACGAGTCCACGTATCCTCTGAAGCGAGGTAATGGTCGTGTCCGTGAGCGGAGAGCCGTGAAGAGCAATACTTAACAAATGTTATCCATGAAATAGATTTCCCAGGGTTCGTGATGCTGTAGGGTTGTGTTGACAGCAATATGGATCTAGTCGCTGTCTATAGTCGCCTTAGCGCCAGGAAGTACATCAAATAGGTCCCGTTGGACCGTGCTGCGGCTGCTGAATAAGGTAGTGGTCCTGAATTCCTTCTAATACACACATGGCGGGCGTCACTGTGATGACTTTCAAACCCTTGACATCGAGGTAATGGCCGGCCGGGGTGGCCGAGCGGTTCTAGGCGCTACAGTCTCGAATCGCGCAACCGCTACGATCGCAGGTTCGAATTCTGCCTCGGACATGGATGTGTGTGATGTTCTTAGGTTAGATAGGTTTAAGTAGTTCTAAGTTCTAGGAGACTGATGACCTCAGAAGTTAATTCCCATAATTCTCAGAGCCATTTCAACCATCGAGGTAATGGAATGGCCGGTGGCGAGTCCCGACCTAAATATCTTTCATACAATTCATACTGTGAATCACTCTAATATTCGGACACTATGATATGTTAACCTTGTAGCATCACATCTTTATTCGTAACAAAACATATGTTGTTGTTGTTGTTGTGGTCTTCAGTCCTGAGACTGGTTTGATGCAGCTCTCCATGCTACTCTATCCTGTGCAAGCTTCTTCATCTCCCAGTATCTACTGCAACCTACATCCTTCTGAATCTGCTTAGTGTATTCATCTCTTGGTCTCCCTCTACGATTTTTACCCTCCACACTGCCCTCCAATGCTAAATTTGTGATCCCTTGATGCCTCAAAACATGTCCTACCAACCGATCCCTTCTTCTAGTCAAGTTGTGCCACAAACTTCTCTTCTCCCCAATCCTACTCAATACCTCCTCATTAGTTACGTGATATACCCACCTTATCTTCAGCATTCTTCTGTAGCACCACATTTCGAAAGCTTCTATTCTCTTCTTGTCCAAACTAGTTATCGTCCATGTTTCACTTCCATACATGGCTACGCTCCATACAAATACTTTCAGAAACGACTTCCTGACACTTAAATCTATACTCGATGTTAACAAATTCCTCTTCTTGAGAAACGCTTTCCTTGCCATTGCCAGTCTACATTTTATATCCTCTCTACTTCGAACATCATCGGTTATTTTACTCCCTAAATAGCAAAACTCCTTTACTACTTTAAGTGTCTCATTTCCTAATCTAATTCCCTCAGCATCACCCGACTTAATTCGACTACATTCCATTATCCTCGTTTTGCTTTTGTTGATGTTCATCTTATATCCTCCTTTCAAGACACTGTCCATTCCGTTCAACTGCTCTTCCAAGTCCTTTGCTGTCTCTGACAGAATTACAATGTCATCGGCGAACCTCAAAGTTTTTACTTCTTCTCCATGAATTTTAATACCTACTCCGAATTTTTCTTTTGTTTCCTTTACTGCTTGCTCAATATACAGATTGAATAACATCGGGGAGAGGCTACAACCCTGTCTTACTCCTTTCCCAACCACTGCTTCCCTTTCATGCCCCTCGACTCTTATAACTGCCATCTTGTTTCTGTACAAACTGTAAATAGCCTTTCGCTCCCTGTATTTTACCCCTGCCACCTTCAGAATTTGAAAGAGAGTATTGCAGTTAACATTGTCAAAAGCTTTCTCTAAGTCTACAAATGCTAGAAACGTAGGTTTGCCTTTTCTTGATCTTTCTTCTAAGATAAGTCGTAAGCTCAGTATTGCCTCACGTGTTCCAACATTTCTACGGAATCCAAACTGATCTTCCCCGAGGTCGGCTTCTACCAGTTTTTCCATTCGTCTGTAAAGAATTCGCGTTAGTATTTTGCAGCTGTGACTTATTAAACTGATAGTTCGGTAATTTTCACATCTGTCAACACCTGCTTTCTTTGGGATTGGAATTATTATATTCTTCTTGAAGTCTGAGGGTATTTCGCCTGTCTCATACATCGTGCTCACCAGATGGTAGAGTTTTGTCATGACTGGCTCTCCCGAGGCCATCAGTAGTTCAAATGGAATGTTGTCTACTCCCGGGGCCTTGTTTCGACTCAGGTCCTTCAGTGCTCTGTCAAACTCTTCACGCAGTATCTTATCTCCCATTTCGTCTTCATCTACATCCTCTTCCATTTCCATAATATTGTCCTCAAGTACATCGCCCTTGTATAAACCCTCTATATACTCCTTCCACCTTTCTGCCTTCCCTTCTTTGCTTAGAACTGGGTTGCCACCTGAGCTCTTGATATTCATACAAGTGGTTCTCTTCTCTCCAAAGGTCTCTTTAATTTTCCTGTAGGCAGTATCTATCTTACCCCTAGTGAGACAAGCCTCTACATCCTTACATTTGTCCTCTAGCCATCCCTGCTTAGCCATTTTGCACTTCCTGTCGATATCATTTTTGAGACGTCTGTATTCCTTTTTGCCTGCTTCATTTACTGCATTTTTATATTTTCTCCTTTCATCAATTAAATTCAATATTTCTTCTGATACCCAAGGATTTCTACTAGCCCTCGTCTTTTTACCTACTTGATCCTCTGCTGCCTTCACTACTTCATCCCTCAGAGCTACCCATTCTTCTTCTACTGTATTTCTTTCCCCCATTCCTGTCAATTGTTCCCTTATGCTCTCCCTGAAACTCTCTACAACCTCTGGTTCTTTCAGTTTATCCAGGTCCCATCTCCTTAAATTCCCACCTTTCTGCAGTTTCTTCAGTTTCAATCTGCAGTTCATAACCAATAGATTGTGGTCAGAATCCACATCTGCCCCAGGAAATGTCTTACAATTTAAAACCTGGTTCCTAAATCTCTGTCTTACCATTATATAATCTATCTGATACCAACTAGTATCTCCAGGATTCTTCCAGGTATACAACCTTCTTTTATGATTCTTGAACCAAGTGTTGGCTATGATTAAGTTATGCTCTGTGCAAAATTCTACAAGGCGGCTTCCTCTTTCATTCCTTCCCCCCAATCCATATTCACCTACTATGTTTCCTTCTCTCCCTTTTCCTACTGACGAATTCCAGTCACCCATGACTATTAAATTTTCGTCTCCTTTCACTACCTGAATAATTTCTTTTATCTCGTCATACATTTCATCTATTTCTTCATCATCTGCAGAGGTAGTTGGCATATAAACTTGTACTACTGTAGTAGGCATGGGCTTTGTGTCTATCTTGGCCACAATAATGCGTTCACTATGCTGTTTGTAGTAGCTAACCCGCACTCCTATTTTTTTATTCATTATTAAACCTACTCCTGCATTACCCCTATTTGATTTTGTATTTATAACCCTGTGTTCACCTGACCAAAAGTCTTGTTCCTCCTGCCACCGAACTTCACTAATTCCCACTATATCTAACTTTAACCTATCCATTTCCCTTTTTAAATTTTCTAACCTACCTGCCCGATTAAGGGATCTGACATTCCACGCTCCGATCCGTAGGACGCCAGTTTTCTTTCTCCTGATAACGACGTCCTCCTGAGTAGTCCCCGCCCGGAGATCCGAATGGGGGACTATTTTACCTCCGGAATATTTTACCCAAGAGGACGCCATCATCATTTAATCATACAGTAGAGCTGCATGTCCTCGGGAAAAATTACGGCTGTAGTTTCCCCTTGCTTTCAGCCGTTCGCAGTACCAGCACAGCAAGGCCGTTTTGGTTAATGTTACAAGGCCAGATCAGTCAATCATCCAGACTGTTGCCCCTGCAACTACTGAAAAGGCTGCCGCCCCTCTTCAGGAACCACATGTTTGTCTGGCCTCTCAACAGATACCCTTCCGTTGTGGTTGCACCTACGGTACGGCCATCTGTATCGCTGAGGCACGCAAGCCTCCCCACCAGCGGCAAGGTCCATGGTTCATGGGGGGGTACAAAACATATAACCAAACATTATATTCAGTGATGCGTCTTGTAAGTAGTATCATAAACTTAACTGAGATAACGTACAAAAGTTCTTTTATAATACTATTTAAATACAACTTGGTCCTATATTTACGTTACTTTACTATTCGCAAACCTTGCAGAACTAATCATTTCAAGACAAGATTTTGTGGAACATTAAATGTTTCAATATTTTCTCGGGCAGGCTTTCTGTTTTATCACTTCTTTCAAACGCTGCGGCATACTGCAAATGATCTTTTTTAAATAGTTCGCATGTAGACTGTTCCATTCTTCGTTTAATGGACACTTCAGAGTTTCCTTGGACGATACTGGTGTTTTTCTAATACGTCGCTCCAGTTGTCCTCACACATTCTCAATGGGGATGAGATTTGGTGATTGAGGTGGTGGTCATTATCCTGGTAAAACTTGAACGTGTTTGGTATCCCGCAAATTGTTCTTCAATATGTTTAAATAGACATATTTATCGATCATGCTGTCGATGAACATCCATTCGCCAGGTCCAAATATTGATATACAGTCCCAGACAAGAAAGCTGCAACCTCCATGCTTTACAGTCGGTTTAATATTAGTGAGTGTAAATTCTTCGTTTTTCGCCCGCCACAACGTGCTTCGTCCATCCGACCCAAAAACGTTAGATTTATTTTCGTCGGCAAAAATCGCGACGTTCCGCCATATTTCAGCCTTCACAATAAACTCCTTGGCAAAGTACAATCTCTTCTTTCGATTCTGTTTATTCACATACGGTTTCTTCCTGGCCACTCTTCCATTTTAGCCACTTTCATTCAGTGCTCTACGAATCGTTTGAGGATGTATCTTCTTGCCAGTCTCGTTTAGCAGCTCTCGTGCTAATCTGGGTGCACCGAGTGTAGGATCCTTCTTTATTTTCCGTATTAGCTGCCTCTTGCCACTTTCAGAAATGGCTCTGAGCACTATGGGACTTAACATCGTAGGTCATCAGTCCCTTAGAACTACTTAAACCTAAGGACATCACACACTTCCATGCCCGAGGCATGATTCGAACCTGCAACCGCTGCGGTTGCGCGGTACCAGACTGAAGCGCTCAGAACCGCTCTGCCACACAGGCCGGCTTCTTGTCACGTGCATACAGCTTCGGTGGCTGGCTCTTTTGCGGTTTAGAGTCGATACGGTCCTCATTTTTGAATCATCTGACGATATCTGTCACAGTACTCTTACTTATGTTGAGTGTGGCAGCAATTTGTCTATATGATTCTCCTTTCACGATGTGATAAATCACAAGCTGTCGTATCTCAAAACTTGTATTAGGTGTGCGTGGCATCGTACCCTCTGGACAGTGGACCGCGCAGAACTCACACTTGTCTTCTGACTCGAAGTATTTAACCCGATTTGAACGGTGAAAACAAGTGCGACACTGCCACCTGTCGGGATATTAAAGTAACATGACCATAGAAGAATGCTTTATTTCAATCGTATTATTTAACACGCGGTATACGTTGTGTAAACATAATTCATACCATTATTTAGTAGACATCTACCTTCATATAATATGTGGATGTACGAGGGCTGTTCAGAAAGTAGGGAACGTTTCTGTCTGACGCCGCTAGGTGCGCGCCGATCGCGTTTATTTTGGTACGTGCATGCTCGGCAGCTCAGTCGGCATCCATCCGCGACAGCGGGAACGTCTCTGCCCGTCTGGCTTTTTCGATATTCGAATTTTAAATGTGCGCTGCAATCGAAAATCCCGCCAGTTGTGAGGTGCGGTCTGCGATACGGTTTTTGTTGGCAGAAGACCTAAAACCTACAGAAATTTATCGTGAACTGTGCGAAGTGTGCGGAAACAACGTAATGAAAGAATGTTCCGTCCGGAAATAGTGCATTCGGTATAAAAACGGCCGAACCGACGTTCATGAAGAAGAGAAAAGTGGCCGCGAGAGCATTGTGACCACTGACGATCTTGTCGCTAAAGTTGATGAAACGATTCGTGAAAACCGTCGCTTCGCAGTAACGGGGCTTTCGCATTCTTTTCTACAAGTTTCAGGGACTTTGTTGTTTTAAATTGTCACTCAAAAGCTAGGCTACCACAAACTTTGTGCACGATCGGTTCTCAAAATGCTTACAGAGCACCATAGAGAACAGTGAATGGGGGCAACGTTGACATTTCTGGAGGCCTACCACAAACACGGTGAATCATTACCGGATCGAATCGTAACCGGTGGCGAAAGTTGGGTGAAACACGTCAATTTCGAGACAAAATTACAGTCCATGGAGTGGAGATACGCGAAGTCCCCCCCCCCCCCCCCAAATAAAAACGAGAAAATGTTTCCACACCTTGTCAGCTAGGAAGTTGATGGTGACAGTGTTTTGGGATAGGCAAGGTGTGCTTCTTATTGATTTTCTCGAACGCAGAGCAACCATTGATTCTGCCCGGCACTTCAGACTTTGCACAGCTTGAGAAGAGCAGTTCAATACAAATGCCGAGGAAAGCTGACGCCCACAATTTCGTTTTTGCACGACAATGACCGAACTCACACCGCAAACTAAAGAACTCCTTAATTCATTCAAATGGGAAATTTTCCCTCATCTGCCCTACAGCCCTAGATGAAGAACCGGACTTTCAACGCAGTGCTTCGATGACGACGCGGAACTCCAGGCGGGTGTGACTCACTGTCTAAAGCCTCAGGCGGCAGAATTTTACGACGAAGGTCTTTCAAAGCTTGTCCACCGCTATGATAAGTACCTCAATGTGTTTGGTGACTATGTGGAAAAGCGGTAAGTCAGTTACTCTTTCAGATGTATATAATAAAATGTATTTCTTGTCCGTAGCGTTTTTTAATGCCAAAACTTTCCCTACTATCTGAATAGCAATAGTATTATATTTTTCTTTTATTCAGAATACAGTTATGATGCAGCAAAGTAAGAATCTCTTAGTGTCAGAATATTAAGGTTATTTACTGTTTGTGGAACACGTCTGACAGATGTGTTCGTGGTCGTCCTGTTCCACCACAGACTTTCAAAGAACTCTCATAGGCTCTGATTGAAGAACGGGAACGGAGACAGGGGGGTGATCTCCGCAGACTTACATGGAACATGCAATGTAGTGGTCTAGGAGTTATAAACGCTCACGAGAGGGCAGACACGTTATTGGAGTTTTCCACCCGGAATAATGGGGCGGATGATCGCTTCCACTTTATTTTCAGTAATTGCCGAACGTTTCAGTTCTTTTTATGCAAATGCTCCAGGATACAACGATGTTTTTTGTGTAGTTATTTTGTGAAAGTAAAGATATGATTTGCTAACGTCAGTGAAGTATGGCAGACGTCTAACATCATGTTCATCTAATTATTTTGAGCAATGTATTTACATGTGAAAAGAATTTTTCTTTTTATTATTCAGTAGCGTGTTGATGAAGCAGATGAGCAGTCGTTTCCAGCACACAGTACGTAGAAGAAGTGCACCAGTAGAAGATTACACGGTTTAATGCAACAGGAAAACCAAAAGCTACTCTGCGAGATGACAGTCGTTAGAGAACCTACGTGAAACCATCGTAAATGAGGCGACAGGGAAGAAGCTATTAGCACGGCGAGTAGAGACTTGGAAATGGGATACAAAGTATCTGCAATACTGTTTAATATATACTGTACACCCACATTAATGTGACCAGCTGTCAAAAACCTGAATAGCCACCTTGGCAACGAGGACCGCTGCGAGACATGCAGGAAGAATGTGAATGAGGTTCAAGAAGAGACCGACAGGGATGTGGAGTCATGCCGCCTCCAGCGTCGTGACCAGCTGCACGAAGCTTCTAAGTTGAGGATCCACGGCGCCAACAGCACGATCGAGGTGGCCCTATAGTTGAATGAAATGATCGTGTGGCACGTTGGCAGTGAGGCGTCGTCCAGAAAATTTCGGTCTCGGGTGCAAGTCTTATATCAGGTGACGCCTCAATGGACGATATGCGCGTCGGAGATGATGAGATAATGGTGAGGACAACACAACACCCAGTCAACGGGCAGAGAAAATCTCTAACCCAGCTGCGAAACGAAGCAGGGCCCGTTGCATGGTAGGCAAGCACGTTACCACTCGGCTAAGCTGGCGGACTGACCCTGTAGGTTATCGAGTGCGATTAAATCCGCGTGGTTGGTGGGCAAGTGAGTACGGCAGACTCCTCCTGGTGCTCTTCGAACCACGCAAGTACACTACTAGCTGTGTGACAAGTTGCATTGTCCTGCTGGTAGATGCCACCGTGGAGAGTAAAAAACAGACTGCATGTAGGTGTGGATATGGTGCCCGACGAAGATGCACACTTGCATACCCCAAAACATAACGCTCCTTTCTCTGGCCTGGACCCTTTAGTTGATTGCTCCAGGGTGTCTTTTTTTTAATTGCAGATGTACGAATTATGCAGCCAACTGGTTACCAATAATTATTTTGTATATTGCTGTATGTTTCGACACCTCTAATGATGTCTTTATGGGAATGAAATTTTGAGAAACTGCAAAAGTACACTGCGAGAAGGCCATCGTCAGGGTCTGGAGCAGATATGTTCAAGTCAAAAATAAAATAAAACACGTTCAGCCATTGGCCCGTATGCATAGCTAGGAACAGCATCAGTAAACTCTCACCATTGCCGTCTCACAATGTAATTTTACTATCTCTCAAAGCTTCATATTGATGAAGCCATCGTTAGGGTGTCGGAACCTGCATCACTGTCAGAAACATTTATTTTCAACCGGATGGCTGCATGATTCCTATGTCTGAAACTTTTATGCAGTTGCTGAGAAACAGCCATGTTTAAAACTGTGATTATTTTCTTTCAGACGTTTCACGTGATACACGCCAACGGCCATCTGTCATTTGAACCTGTCGCCCCTAAGTGGATTTCCACTTGTAGTAATGGGGTGCAAATTCGTCTTCGTCGCTGGTAAACTGCACTTAAAATGGCTGCATGAACTGCGCCTGCTGCGGAGGTCTATGAACTGGAATGTTTCCTGAACAGTCGTTGATGAGACACTGTTGGTGGCCCCCTGCTTCATCTGCGCAGTCAGTTGTTCTACGAGGTGCATTGAAGTTCTAAGGCCTCCGATTTTTTTCTAATTAACTACTCACCCGAAATCGATGAAACTGGCGTTACTTCTCGACGTAATCGCCCTGCAGACGTACACATTTTTCACAACGCTGACGCCATGATTTCATGGCAGCGGCGAAGGCTTCTTTAGGAGTCTGTTTTGACCACTGGAAAATCGCTTAGGTAATAGCAGCACGGCTGGTGAATGTGGGGCCACGGAGAGTGTCTTTCATTGTTGGAAAAGCCTAAAGTCACTAGGAGCCAGGTCAGGTGATTGTGGAGCATGAGGAATCACTTCAAAGTTGTTATCACGAAGAAACTGTTGCGTAACGTTAGCTCGATGTGCGGGTGCGTTGTCTTGGTGAAACAGCACACGCGTAGCCCTTCCCAGACGTTTTTGTTGCAGTGGAGGAAGGAATTTGTTCTTCAAAACATTTTCGTAGGATGCACCTGTTACCGTAGTGCCTTTTGGAACGCAATGGGTAAGGATTGCGCCCTCGCTGTCCCAGAAAACGGACACCATCATTTTTTCAACACTGGCGGTTACCCGAAATTTTTTTGGTGGCGGTGAATCTGTGTGCTTCCATTGAGCTGACTGGCGCTTTGTTTCTGGATTGAAAAAATGGCATCCACGTCTCATCCATTGTCACAACCGACGAAAAGAAAGTGCCATTCATGCTGTCTTTGCACGTCAACATTGCTTGGCAACATGCCACACGGGCAGCCATGTGGTCGTCTGTCAGCATTCGTGGCACCCACCTGGATGGCACTTTTCGCATTTTCAGGTCGTCATGCAGGATTGTGTGCACAGAACCCACAGAAATGCCAACTCTGGAGGCGATCTGTCCAACAGTCATTCGGCGACCCCCCAAAACAATTCTCTCCACTTTCTCGATCATGTCGTCAGACCGGCTTGTGCGAGCCCGAGGTTGTTTCGGTTTGTTGTCACACGATGTTCTGCCTTCATTAAACTGTCGCACCCACGAACGCACTTTCGACACATCCATAACTCCATCACCATATGTCTCCTTCAACTGTCGATGAATTTCAATTGGTTTCACACCACGCAAATTCAGAAAACGAATGATTGCACGCTGTTCAAGTAAGGAAAACGTCGCCATTTTAAGTATTTAAAACAGTTCTCATTCTCGCCGCTGGCGGTAAAATTCCATCTGCTGTATGGTGCTGCCATCTCTGGGAGGTATTGACAATGAACGCGGCCTCATTTTAAAACAATGCGCATGTTTCTATCTCTTTCCAGTCCGGAGAAAAAAAATCGGAGGCCTTAGAACTAGAATGCACCTCGTGAAGTAGCACTTCTGATAGCCCGTGCACTTGTCAGCCACAGTAATTCACCAGTGTCATATGTGACTCGTGGTGCACCACAGTTGTCTGGGGATTGGTTTTAATAGTTCTTTAGAACTTCTATTTTATGTTTATTACAATATGTCTAAAGTTCTTTGTAATTAACATAATACAATGCATCAACCAAATAATACATATATCAGTTGTGAACTGTAAACAAACTGTGTGTATTATTTGATAATAATCGCTTCATTCACAAATATATATCATTTGCACCAAATATTTTCTCTAAATGTTAATATGCAACAAGAATTTTACGGAAAGGAAATAAAGTAATCCACTGAAGATAGCACAAAAAGTGCTGAAACATGCCTGGGAAAACAAAACTCCAAAGGTGTTTTGTATAACGCGGAATTCGTCATCCAGTTTTCTTAGTAAGCATGGAAACAAGAATAACTGCGACACCACTAGATGATTGTTAATAGCGGCATTTCGTCATGCACGCTATACTTTAACCACGGTGGCATATGAACGGCTTACAGACATAGCCCGTTCGGAAAAGCCTCACCCTTTGCTTGAAAGGCAATAATGATACTCTTTGAATGTAAAGTAAACAACTCCGTTTCCGCATTACGACAACGACAGCACGGTTCCCGCGTTCCCTCGACATGCCTTGTATACCCTCCGCTGCTAGTGCTGCCGCTTGAGTGGTTATCGCACGTTGACGTCAAAGATATGCTGTAGTCCAGTTAATATGGCTGGATCGTGTAAGTTATAGGATTTGCCTCTATGCGTATCCTTTCAGCGTGCACTAATTACTTTTGCTTCTCTTAGCTCTGCAATGCTGCAGATAGAGTAACTGCTTAGACCGCTGCAAACGGTCACGTGTTCGGCGTGGCCCCAGACGATATTTTCACTATGACCTGAACATCGCTAAGGCCCTTGTCACGTGGCAAGCCTTGATTGGCCGCCCAGAACAGTGCCGAGTGGCTTTCCGCTTGCCCCTACTGGAGCCACCATGCTGCCGCGCTGACCTCTGGAGTGGGCGGCTGTCCGTGACAGCGTCGGCTTTATGTTGGCAGCCCCGAGGAGGGCGTCGAGTGGTCGTCCACCACGCCGCGACCAAGGGCTCTCATCGGGAGTCGTTACCAACCTCACGACAGACCACCGCAGATCTCTTGCAGCCACTGGCCTCAGCCCACTCTCTGACTTCTAGATACAGTGCCTTCTACACGTTAATCTGAGTTCAATAGCTGTGGGAGGATACTTGTAATGAGATGCAATAGTAACACATTTCCGTTTATGAAGGCCGAAATATACTGTTCTATTATTTTTTGTGATCTCACTCTGACGGCTGGTTTGATTGAGCTCTCCATGCTGGTCTTTCCCGTGCAGGCCTCTTCATCTTTGCATCACCACTGCAACCTCTTTACTGTAGTCAAATGGTGGTTTCCCTCACCAATTTTTATCCCTCCACTCTTTTCTCCATTACTAAATTAAGGATTTATGGTGCGTCGGGAGGTAGTGGCCTTACTTTTTTCATCTACACGAAATTGTGACGGGAACATTTGAGAGTTTACTTTCAAAACGAGATTAATCAAACATGTTCGGCAAGGTTTCTTAAAACTGAATACCGATGTATATGACAAAATCATAACTTCTATGTGCCTTATTCTTTTTTTTATCCCGAAGATCGATATAAGATATCAAAATAATTTTAATACCATCACCAGTTTTATTATATATTTTATTTTCAATTACTACAAATTAAAAGTTTGTATTGCAGTTATCGACAGTTCTACGGCTGATATTTACTCTTCACAAGAACATGTCCGATGTGGAATCTGATACTTCTGAGGCAGCCTAAAACACTTCATGCCACCATCTTTACGTGCTCCATTGCTAACTTGAAGCTGTCTTCCCTCCACTGGCCTCTACTTCTGGGCGTCCTATATAAATAAACAAATGTATAAAAGAGAAATTACGAGTGTCCATCTTACTCCGAAGAAAATAGGGCGTATTTCCCAGGTGTTGGGGCGAGATGTAAGTTCAAATTGTGTTCCAGTGCGGCAGCCAACGGGAAGTAACTGGACACACACGTACTTCGAGATACAGAGTACCTGATAAATACACGATTAGAACTGGTAAAAATGTACGGAAATGCTGTTATTGCTTTTAAATAAATCAGCGATAATTTAACAGCGTAAATTTTAGTACATACTACGTTTATTTGTTCCCAAGGACAAAAAATACCCATTCCAAAGACACATACCACATGTTGCTCGACACTTGGACTTAAGGAGGCAATGGACCACCGACTGCTGTGATCTCTTAACACAGTGAACTAACACGAGTAAGTAGGCATCATACCGTGATTACCATCTTTCTCCGATTCACTGTATTAAGGTCTCAGGAATCGATCCCCTTCATTCATTCATTCATTTCATTGTTGCCCTTATGGACAGTGTTTGAACTCGAAAATCACATGATGACACAATTTTCACTTCTTTCCTTTCTTCCTCTTCTCTTCCCAAAATCTCTTCATCCTTTGGCTGTGCTCCTGTTTCCTTTGCTCTGTCCATAATGTTCCTGTCTTCTTTCTCTCCTTTACAATAAATTTTGCACTCCTAACTTTGTTTCTGAAGTATTTCCTGTCTCCTATCATTTGCCTGTTGATCCCTATCTGCCTTAAGTCTTCGTCTATTTCATGATACCAATTTGTTTTCTTGCTTGAGCTGTTTACTACATCAAAAATTTTCTTTGTAAGTCGGTTGTTGTCCATTCTCTGTATGTGCCCATAGAAAGTTAATCTGCGTTTTCTGATCGCGTCTGTTAGTCTGTCAGTGTACTGGTACAGCTCTTTGGTAGGTCGCTTCATCCATATGCCATCTCTGTGAATTGGACCAAATATTTTTCTGAGAATTTTGCGTTCTATTTTTTCTGTGTCTATGATGCCTGATGCTCCAATTGTGGTTGTTTCTGACGCGTACAATGCTTCTGGTAATACAACTGTTTTGTAGTGCCTAAGTTTGGCCTGCCTGGATATGCTTTTCTTATTATAATGTGACCATGTGAGTTTGTATGCCTTCTGGAGTTTCTTCGTTCGTTCCATGTTAGCCGCCTTGTTTGATCCTCCCATTTCTATGTACTCCCCTAAATACTTAAATTTTTCGACTCTTTCTACGGATCCATATACAGTATGCATGGTGTGTACATTGTTGGTCTGTCGTTCCGTATTCCCCTTATTTTAATCAAGTTCCATTCACTAACTCTTCGTGTGTTATCCGATCTTCCCATACAATATTTAGCTTTGTTCTGCAACATCGTATTTCTAGACCTTCTGTTCTCTTTTCTGAACTGTTTATCATCTACGTTTCAGTTCCGTTCGAGGCTACGCCCCCAAATCTAAATTCCCTTTTTCATAAATGCTTTTCTTACTATTGTCAGTCAGCATTATATAGCCTCGGGTACTTCGGCCATCGGCAGTTACGAGTACACTGCCGCCCGAATGCTGAAACTAACATATTACAATTATCGTCTTATTTATTGGTTTAATTCCCTCAGAATCTTCTGATTTAACTCAATCACATTTCATTATTTTTTTTTACTTTTATTAATGTTCAGATTCATTTCAAGACACGATTCATCACATTTACTGATCTTCCACTCCGTTGCCTTCTACGACAGAATTAAAATGTTTCCGTCAAAATTTAAAGTACTCTCTAGCACAAACTTAAAAAAAAGTAAAAGAAGCGAAGCCATATGCGGGAACTGGGGACGGAGGGGTCTTGCTATGAAAAGAAATGGCACGTCTGGTAGTAGGGACGTATGGCGGTCGACAGGTCGATATCCCATCGCTGTCTGGAGCGTCTCCACACACGACAGCACATGACATCGGAACTCAGTTCGAAGCCGGAACCATCACTGAAGTCAATTCAACTCGAGTCAATCAGATACCAAGTCCAAGACGAGTCTTCTGTAAATAATTGGCATCAGTATTTTGTAACCATGACTTATGAAACTAGTTGTTCGATAATATTCACACCTATAGCATCTGCTTGCTTTGACAATGAAATTATTACATTCTTCTTGAAATCTGAGAGTAATTCGATTGTCTAAGTTACCTTTCGCACCATCTCGTATTCTCCTATATATTCACATAAAATAAAAGAAGCGAAGTAGCTTTTATGTGAAATTAAACAAACGTTGTACCTTCCCTACTAACAAGAAACATAATTAATTCGAGTATACTAAGGGTGCTGGAGACTACTCTTACAGAGCTGCCAAATGACTATAGGTGACATATTCCTGTGCCCAGAATTCATGTGGTATTGCACATGAACTCCCCACACCATACCCCTGCAAAAGTTCTATGGATTGATGAGTTTCTAAAATACCTCAAATTTAGAATTTTAGCTTCATGTATAAATGAGAAATCTAACAGGCAGGCCACTGTACAGAGATAAATGATGCTGGAGTAGTTTCGTACAGTGACAAATAGCACGACCAGGTCCTAGAGCATGCCTTTCTGAACAACGTAATGTCACAGATGTATTTCTAATGTTACATGCTACTGTACTTATTTACTCTCTTTTCGTATTATATTCACGTGCTCAGCTCTCTAAAACGACTACCATAAACTTCTACATGTATTATGGTCTCTAAATATTATCATACTGTGCGACATAGTTCGTAGACCAGATTGTGAGGATAGATTTTCCTAATTCCTCACTACGTCTTAGCCGTGTCGACTCTTTTGGGAACTTATCCCTTTCACCCAACAACTCCGCGTTGTATCGAGACATTAATTACTTCACTCTTTCTGACTTGAAAGACAAAGAGTGCACTTGAATGTGTCCTGATAACAATATTTTTCTTAGGAGAGTTAATCTCTCCAGGATCCTATGACGGAAGTAGAAAAGCCTCAGGCGACTACTATATTTCAGAGACATTATCCATTTAAGACTAGATGTCTATTCTGTTATGGTAGAATCGTCGTTGAATTCAAACATCACAATGAAGAAAGTTTCCTGTGTCCGTCATCAAACTTGGGATAATACTCTGGGGCACATACTAATCTGCTGAAATTATCGAGTGGGACTGAAGTAGACCTAGGTGCCCACGAATTCCACCTCATGAAATAGCGTCTAAATCTTTTTGTGTCATCATCTACTAAATTTCACCAAAGCTATACGTTCTGTTACAACTTAGTGAAACCACGATCAGAACACTATGAGGCATAACGCACTATTTTACTTTGCCTTAATGTTTCACATCTAATCGAAACATGAGGTACATATATTAATTATAAACTTCTTGTAATTTGCTTACGTGACCACAATCATATCTACGAAGCTCATGCTAAAAGAAGTAATGCGATCTTCATAGAAAACTAATATTCCGAATTTATAATTTGAAACTGGCTAGTCGACAAAAGGTTGTTCGCTCATAGGTTTCGAACGTTATAAGCAACAGTTTAACTGTCAAATTTTTATGGGCCTCTTGCTTTTGTAAACGCAATTTTTTTTTTTTTTACGTTAATTTTCTTACTCATACATTTCAGCACATCGGTGTCCTCATCAGTAGATTCTAGTTTTACTGACGATGAAATTCTGAAATTACAGTCTGTTCACTGTTAACATTTGCAATGAAAGCAAGACTAAATCATTTTGTTGAAATATCTTGTACTTCATGATTTTCAGCCCCGTTAGAACCGAAATGTACGCTGAAGCATTGTGTTGTCAAAAAATTCTTACTCAAAAAGAGTCTATGATTTAGGAAAACGGATGAAACCCAATCCCATACTTCTTCATAACACTATCAGCCAATGGATGGTAAGGAGTGAGCGGAGAAAGAAGAGCAATGCGGTCTCACAGTTTGCTTACTCTGATGAATGTTCTACATTCGCGTTGCTACAAAATTTCCCAGTCTCATTTTTGAAGAAACAAAGGTATTTGGGTAATAAAGTAAAAATATTACAATTTCATTACTACTCTGTAATGAGCCACCACAGAATCGCGCTGCTGCTACGGTCGCAGATTCGAATCCTGCCTCGGGCATGGATGTGTGTGATGTCCTTAGGCTAGTCAGGTTTCAGTAGTTCTAAGTCTTGGGGACTGATGACCACAGATGTTAAGTCCCATAGTGCTTGGAGCCATTTGAATTTTTGATCAAAAATAGCAAGTATCTCTGAACCACTTCAGAAATTTTGACTGTTGAGTTCCTATATTTAAATAAATTCTTTTTTTAAATCATCAGTCTTCTGACTTGTTTGATGCGGCTAGCAGTGAATCCCTCTTCTGTTAACGTCCCCAATCAGCTGTTGAATATATTCAAATATCGTATTTTTTACCGTCTATAACTCACTAAGATATCGTGGAAGCTATTCCCTCGTATCTTAATGGATATCCTGTCATTTGGTTCCTTATTCCTGTACATGTTTTTCACATGATGCTCTTCTCACCGGCTCTGTGGAGAATCTCCTCATTAGTCCGTCTAATTTCCCTTCTATAGCACTAAAATCCAACGCTTTGAAACTTCTTTTCAGGTTTTCGCACAGACCATGATACACTTCCATAAACTGCTGTGCTCCAGACATACATTCTCAGTCATTTCTTCCTCAGAATATGGTCGATATGTGATACTAGTAGAATTCTTTTGACTAGAAATGCCCCCTGTATGTTGAGAAGGCCAAATTTCCTGACAGTAGAGCCAAAGTAGGTCGTAAACTGGTATTTTTTTTAAGTACACCAACTCTCGCGTCCACTTGCTTTGCCAAGTACATACATCGAACCGATGTCAATTTCCGACAAGTAGGTTGGACATTTTCTCCTTTGCGCACCAACACAGGCGGTGGTTTCAGAAGAATAAGTTGTCAAGATGGTATCAGAGCGTAATATGGGCCGCGGATTACCTGCACAGTATTGCAGAGGGGCTGCCGTGATGTCGTGACGGCAGCCTCAGTGGGCCTAAATGCATGTCGCCGGCGATAGCCGCGCACGGAAGGGGCCACTGGGTAGCGGGCTGGCCGCGCGACTGTCGGCACAGCATGGAGGTCGGCGTCCGGACACGCGACGCCAGCATGAATATTTCCACACTTACTTGTCGTTTCTCACTGCACAGTAATCGTCTTCTGTGACGCAATGCCCACATTTGAAATATCGTTTCATGACGCTAATTGGGGGGTTACAAAGGCGTTTGTAAGGCAGACCAGACTATCACGAACTTCACACAAAGCCATAAAGAAAGAGAGAGAGAAAGAGAGGAAAAGCACGCCCAGAAAACCCTCATTTTCAGTTTACGGCGGAGCAAACGGCTTCCTGGAGCTTGAAAGCAGTCCACAGTAAGGAGTGCTTGTAAAGAGCATTAAGCGAAATACTTGTAGACAGCGATCCTAGCTCACAAACTTCAACATGGTTCAAAGAAAGACAGAAATAATGGAGAAAAATACCAAATGGCACCACGGCTTACAAAGCAAGAAGACTGAGAGAAGACACTATAAAAGTGGAAAAGTAATGGTTTCTAGAAAGAATGATTACTCGAGGATGAATGAAGAGAGGTAGACGTCGAAGGTTAGATACATGAAATATTTTCGTTCTTCTGGTAGTGGGAAGTAGTCTAAGGAGGCTCTGAGGTAAAGAATCTGCAAGTACAGTTAGTTCTACGAGAAACTGTACGCCATAATTTAAATTGTAACGTCCACAGCGACATCTCTGGTAGTGGTCTCGAATTGGTAATCAATGCCCTTTTGCACAGTGCAGAGATAAACAGTGTGAGGGTTGAATGTTTTGTTTTGTCGGTTGCCGTTTAAAACGAGTACAAGATATCTGAAGTGTCACGAGGCATCCAAAGGGACCAAAGCTTTTATGTGGAGCTGCTGATAAAATTCTTAGAGAGTGAGAGACATTCGTTTCGAAGTGAGTCAGACGTTATTTAGTGGTTGGAAACGTTGATGATTTACCAGAGAGAGAGGCTAACGTGCCAAGCTATAATCTATAATGGCGGCGACTGGATTAACTGCTAAGTAATTGTGAAATTGGTAATAACATGTATTTTCATTGAAATAATTATAATAGTGTCTGTGTGAAATAATACAGATAACGGCGTACTCTTTTTTGTGGAACTGACTGTATTTGACACATGGCGCAAAAGAAAAGCGTAAAACCGTAAGGAGATGTGATTAGGGAAGAAAGGATGTTAAAAAATTAGCGAGGAAAGGAGGCAACCGAAAAAAAGAATCATTGGTATGTTTGTCGTATATGTGCAACGAAACTGAGAAATTGCTATGGAGCACAAGTACTTGCGAAGGGCACATAAAGATTATGCCAGGTGTGCAAAATAAAAAGGCCCCAGAAAACATTTCGTGCGCTTTAAGATGTGCAACCAAACTTAAGTCTTCTTCACCTGCGGCAGATGAGGTAACTGCGGTTGCTGGTCTTAAGGTGCATGAAATGTCTTAACGGTCAGTTTCATTTTGCTAACATTATACTATGTAAAATGGTTGACCAAAAATGCTAGTGAAAAGTCCTACTCTACTAGCACAAACCTTAGAACTTCAACTCTCATAAGTAAAAGTCAGGTAGGAAGTACTGAAACATCACAAGGACACATTAGAAGAAAGGGGGATATAATACAAGGAGAGTAGGAAGGTCAAGTGCACAAGCTAACTGATCGCCGGAGGCCATAAGTCTTACAAACTCTCATTTCATTATTATTAAAGATTCACAACAAATAATCAAAATATTCTACAGTTCAAAGCAGTATTTACATTAATCACAAGCGTTTACCATAAGCCCCGTGAACAAGAAGCCGACAGCGGCCGCCCCACAGGTAGGTAACATTGGAACAACCTCAAAATAGCAAGTAGTCTATAGCAGACACAAGATACCATTTACACTCTTGAACATACAAAAAATTTTACACATCAGTTACTTATATGAGTTTAACCCCCGAGCGAATTATGTGAATTTTATTTTATTTTACGAACTGACCCAAAAATTAAAAGAACAGGGGAAAATACACTAGCCACTGTTCATGAAAACAATAAAAGTGCTTAACTGAAATAAAATCGAAAAGGGGCAACTGTACTATTAAAGATGAACACACCTTAAAACTTCGTATCGAATAACAGACTGACATTTCATAACTGAACATTGCAGTGCTTTTGCTTTGAGGCAGATTAGATGACAAAGACAATGTTTCGTTTAGAAATACACTCAGATTAGAAAATACAGTTGTCGCTATTTAACCAACTGGCGCTATAGGGGCCCCTGAAAGTCCCTAGTAAATAGGCATCACCCATTCCCTCCCGCGAAATTACAAGAGCAGATGCTCACCATAAAATCCAATTACGTAGGAATTGCTTGGTTTTAGTTCCCGTATTTACCCCTCCGCTGCGAAATTTTTGGAAATTTGTGGTAACGTGTTATGGGAGCAAACTGCTGAGGTCATTGGTCCCTAGGCTTACACACCACTGAATCTGACTTAAACTAACTTACGCTAAAGACAACACACACACACCCATGCCCGAGGGAGGACTCGAACCTCCGACAGGGGAGCTGCGCGAACCGTAAAAGGCGTCTAAGACCGCTCGGCTACCCCGCGCGGCACTGCGGAACTAGGGAGAAATTTCAAACATAGAATCAGTACCGCCTTCCGTTAGCACGGGAGTGAAATGTCAGGATTGTTGGTTGATGTTTCACTGGGGTGATTGTAGCGAGGAAGCTTTTATAGTGCCAGATGAGGCTCGGCAATGGAGTTATAGGTTATGTAGCCGTGACAAGAAAATCGTGGAACTAGGAAAAAAGATTTGTGCCCTTCAGGTAGAACTAGAAATGGTGTACTTGGAATTAGACAGGTTGAGGGGGAAAGAGACAATGGGAGCTGGGATCAGGTAAAAAAGTCGCAGTCGGAAGGAGAAAACCCCCAGAAATCACTTTTCAGATTCCAGTAAGCAATCAGTTTCAGAAATGGCTCTGAGCACTATGGGACTTAACATCTATGGTCATCAGTCCCCTAGAACTTAGAACTACTTAAACCTAACTAACCTAAGGACATCACACAACACCCAGTCATCACGAGGCAGAGAAAATCCCTGACCTCGCCGGGAATCGAACCCGGGAACAATCAGTTTCATTTGTTACCTGAAACAGAAGAGCTTCAAACAATTTTTGAGCAAAGTAGGGTGCAGCAGACTCGTAGTAACAATTGCAATGCTAGGTCGGGAGTAGAGTGAAGCAGAAAGAAAAGATTCCTGCTGTTAGGTAGCTGTCATTGGAGAGGTGTAGGCCAGTTGCTACAGGATAGGCTAGGAGTCGAGTACCAGGTCACAAGCATTCTGAAACCTAGTGCTAAGCTTAGCCAGGTTACAGAAAACCTAGGGGCCTTGTGCAAAGATTTTGATCGTGGGGACCATGTTCCTACAGTAGGAGGAGTAGGAAACAGCTTGGCTAGCAATTCGGACTTTAGTAGTAGGTGTGACCTGGATGTAACAGGAGCAGCAGCAGCAACGGCTCTCACTCGTGTGGTTGTTTTACAGCGCCATGACCAGCCCTGGGTTAATACGGCTGTCAACCATGTTAACAGAGAGCTGGGGGGAGGGGAGGGGGGGTTACTGTTGGCAGACACTAAATCTCATATCTGTACTGTGCCTGTTGATGCAACTGCGAGGCGGGGTTACACTAGTCATGGCCTCGACCTGTGTAGGAGGGGGCAGGATAGATTAGTTGATCTACTTGCAGAAAATATAAGTGGGTGGGGGCACATGCACACAAGATAAAATACCTGTGATTACTGGAGTCAGAATGACACATTTTTAAGGTTAGAGTCAGGTTACAGAGAGAGAATATTGAAAGAGATTCAAACAGAACAGTGCCATAACGTCTGTAGCAGTGTCCAAAGAAATCAAATTTGTGTGTTTCATCAGAACATTAGAGGACTGAAAAATGAGATAGATGAGCTTCTTGTATGGCTAGAAAATGGGGTAAATTCTGAAGGTATGGACGTTTTGTGTCTCTCTGAACACCATGTAACCGCAGGGATGGAGAAGATAAATTTAAGGGACTACAGATTAACATCTTATTCATGTAGAGTCAACATGGAAAAAGGAGGGGTTGCTACTTATATTAAAGACTAGACACAAAGTCAAATATATTGAAACAAATACTTTTTGTGTAGATCAGATCCTTGAAGCATGTGCTTGTGAGTTGCTACTGCAATATACTTCTATAGTAATTGTAACAATCTACAGATCCTCTCAAGGTAAAGTTCAGCTATTCATGAAAAATCTAGAGGCATTCTCGAGCTACCTGTTAGACAAAAAGAAGCAGTTAGTGGTTTGTGGTGATTTTAATGAAGATATCTTAAAAGATACGGATGGGAAAAATGAGCTAGAATCTATGTTTGCTTGTTTCAATCTATTATCTGTCGTAAACTTTCCAACTTCTGTGCAGCAGGATAGTAGGTCACTTATCGGTAACATTTTCATAGACATTGCTCAGGCAGAAACTATTAATGTGTACCCAGTTGTTAATGGGCTATCTGATCATGAGGCACAGTTAATGGAAATAACACATCTAGCACCTTACGGGATTCTGGCAGGTTCATACAAGGCACAGAGGCTTATTGATGCGAACAGGATACAGTTTTAAGAGCATCCTAGAAGAGGTACAATGGGATGAGGTGTACACAGAAAATGATGCTGATGCCAAATTCAATTTATTTCACAGTAAATTTGACTCAATATTTGAGAGTTGCTTTCCTGAAACGTTATCCAAAAAAGCCATTACAAAGTGAAGTAAGCCAAGGATTACTAAGGTAATTAAAATATCGTGTAAGAGGAAGAGGGAAATATATGGACAGGCGAGAATAAGTCAGGACCCAACGTTACTTGCTTAATACAAAAGAAACTGTAATATTTTAAGGAAAGTCATTACGAAGTCGAGAAGCTTATGTGTTCTGACAGAAATTAATAATGCGGATAATACGATTAAAACTATATGGAATATTGTCAAATGGGAGACGGGGCAGCCTGACAGTGCACAGCATGCCATAGCAATAAAGCAAAATGATAATGTTGTGAGTGATAATTCACAGGTAGCAAGTATTCTTAACATTCACTTTCTGAATGTAGCAGCAAAAATGGGGTTAAAGGGTTCAGCTGAAGAAGCAAAAAAATATGTTAAAAATGTCATTCCCCAGTACCATAGGTCTTTAGAAATAGCGCCAACATCCCCATGAAATTAAGGGCATTATAAATATTCCTGAAAACAAGAGCTCATGTGGTGTTGATGTAGTCTAACAGAATTTTGAAGAGTTGGTCTAATTTAATAAGTGGAGTCCTTAGTAATATATGTAATGCTTCGCTGGCACAGGGATTTTTTCCAGACAGATTGAAATACGCAGTTGTCAAACCTCTTCATAAGAAAGGGGACAAGAGTGACTTAAATAATTATAGACAAACTCATTGCTGACTTCATTTTCTAAAATATTCGAAAAAGCTATGTATCCAAGAGTAGTCCCACATTTAAGTGAAAATAATTTACTCAGCATGTCACAGTTCGGATCCCAGAAGGGTTAATCGATTGAGAATGCTATCTACACATTTACCCATCAAATAGTACATGCCCTAAATAACAAATTATCGCCAATTGGTATTTTTTGTGATCTTTCCAAGGCATTTGACTGTGTGGATCATGTCACACTCTTAGAAAAACTTAGGTTTTATGAAACTGAAGGCAATACACACAGCTGGTTTGAATCATACTTAACGAACAGAAAGCAAAAAGTTGTGCTGAATAACACAAGTAATGTTAAGAGGGTGGTAAAATCTAGTGAATGGGGAGTTAACACAAAGGCAGTCCCACAGGGTTCAATTTTGGCTCCTCTGCTGTTCCTTATTCATGTGAATGACCTCTCACTTTACGTTCACCATGCATAACTGGTACTTTTTGCAGATGACTCGGCTGTTACAATAAATCCCATTCCATAAAAATCGGATGAAGATATTGTTAAGGATGTCTTTCAAAGAATTATTAAGTGGTTCTCAGAAAATGGACTCATCCTCAATTTTGAAAAACTCACTATCTCCAGTTCTGTACACCGTATAGTCATTTAGCATATGAGCAGGGCTCAGTTAACAGGGTAAACTTCTCCAAAATATTTTGGGTGTTCACATTGATGACAACTTGAACTAGAAGAAGCATATTACTGAGGTTCCCAAACAATTAAGTTCAGCTTCTTTCGCTCTTCGTATAATAGATAGTGGTGGTAAGAAACAGATCAGTCTCCTAACGCACTTTGCATATTTAAAATAAAATAACGTCTTTTAGCATATTTTTCTAGGGTAACTCACCACTTAGACATAAAGTATTGATTGCACAAAGGAGAGCAGTGAGAATAATTAGTGGTGTTCACCCAAGGACGTCATGTAGGCATCTATTCAACGAGTTAGGTATTTTAACTGCACCATCAGAGTACATATATTTGCTAATGAAATTCATCATAAATAATCCATCTCAATTATCGAAGAATAGTGATGTTCATACGTACAACACTAGACGGAAAAAATGACCTTTCCTATCCGTTATTGAAGCTGTCAGTTGCTCAAAAAGGAGTACACTACTTAGCAAAAAAAAAAAAAAAAAAAAGTCGTTGATCATTTGCCCAACAACATAAAGTGTCTGGCAGGTAGCAGATCAAGTTTTAAATGTAGCTTAAAATAATTTCTTTTGGACAACTCCTTCTGTTCCATGGACGAGTTTCTGTTTCATAACTGGTAAAAAAATTGTACCTCTAAATGTAGTTGCATGTGCAGAACTAAAACTTTCATTAATATTAATATTAGCACTATTCATGTGTGTATATAAATCTTGTAATCTGACTTGTTCCACATCATATCGATGAAATAATCGTGAAAATAATCTACGGAATATGGCAAAACTAAACTAAACTAAACTACAAATTCATCTGAATGCTTTTTTTGAATCTCCTTTGATACTTACCTCTATCCACACTTTTTCGCAATTGGAATGTGTAATATGCTGACTAGATACTATAGAGATTTTTACAACAGTAAATACCCCGCCACCACTGACGCCGATCCTATCTTAGTGATGTATATTCCAATCCGAATTTTGTAATTCGTTGCTGTTGTCTGTTTTTAATACTGTCTGGGCATTCCCACCTTTAATAAGCGAGAATAATACTGAGACCTTACCATTTATGCTCTTATGGTTAACTGACACCACAACTGAATTTTATTTTTAATTATCTGATCTGCGTGTCAGGCAGATCTTCTCCAAAAGTAATGGAGTCTAAATCGGTAGGCATTTCTTCACTGAAATGAATCCTCTGACCTAAGTAACTTCCACGTGCACGAACTTTGCTATCTGAGTACTCACATTCTTTGCGTAGTGCACTCCTGACCTACTTAGATGGTGGAGGGGTGGGCTGTAATTCTCTACCTAATAGCAGAGGTCGAGGTCGTCGCAAAACCGTCAGCGCATCTGATTTAGATCTTCCACTTAGCCTCTAGCCAGGGAACCGCGATCTGCTCTGGGAACGATGCTGCAAACGAGGAGCCGCGCCTACACTCAGCGTGTGACATAGCTCGCTGCACCAGTCCAGAAAATCGCCGAAAGGGTCCTACGATGCCCTCAGAATCCTGGCAGCAAGCTTCAGCTTTGGTGACGCGGGCCGCCATCTGTACCCGGTCGCATCCAGTCCTTTCAATATCCATCTGTAAAGCCTCCTCCACATATCGCACAAGACCTCCTGGCAAGCATATGTACACCGGCATTATTTCCCGGCTTGACTGCTATATATAAAACTGTTAATGGGAAGTGCTTTCATTACTGGAACAAAGTGCTTAAAGAAGTGACACAAAACATTCGTTTTACCTAGTTTCTTAATGACTTCTTTCCTTTGGTGCTCTATGCAATAGTCCTTTTTCGTAAGCATCTATGTCCCTGGCGTAGCAGAATTATGAAGAGGCCTATAATTGTCATAAAATGAGATCCTTAGGGAGCAATGGTTAACTCCGTGTAGGTCACAAACACGCTTAAATGTGGACAGACCATGTGAAGTGCATCGAAAGACGCAGTGACGTAGGGATTGCCAGGAAATTCCAGCGGCGCCAGTGTGTGGCTGCTTTCACCACTGGTACCTCAACATCGCCGCAGCTTAGGGCAGCAGCCAGAAGCCTGTCGATCGCGGCCAGCGCAGTTTCTAGAGTTTCAGATATCGAACAATTCACCTTTTGCCCGTACACGACAAGCATGGTCCCTAGAATTTAACACTGTGTAGAAACTACATCAACTTACAAACAAACTTAGTAACCTATGGCAGAAAGCTGCATTACATTGTTAACTCACTCTACACTAATAATATAATAACCGTGGAAGTTATTCCTTGATGTCTTAACACACATCCTATTATCCTGTCCGTTCTTCTTGTCAGTAAGTTCCACAATTTCCTATCCTCGTCGATTGTGCGGAGAATCTTCTGTTTTTGTACCTCATTCTACCTACGACCTTGTCAAAGAGGGCGAAGGAGTGGATAGAGGTCCAGGGCACTCTCTTGTCCTTGGGATGCGAAACTGTCCCTAAAGACGGGATAGTCAAATGGTTCAAATGGCTCTGAGCACTATGGGACTCAACTGCTGAGGTCATTAGTCCCCTAGAACCTAGAACTAGTTAAACCTAACTAACCTAAGGACATCACAAACATCCATGCCCGAGGCAGGATTCGAACCTGCGACCGTAGCGGTCTTGCGGTTCCAGACTGCAGCGCCTTTAACCGCACGGCCACTTCGGCCGGCGGGGATAGTCAGCAATGATCAAAGGCATGAGGATGCAGAACGCAATGGACACCATTGCATTAAAGACATATGTCGTGTACCCACAGGACTTATGGTCTGTAATTGAAGAAGTGTCATGATGATCTCTCCATTGGCAAAAGATTCCGGAATAGTCTACCATTCGGATCTCCGGGAGGGGACTGCCAAGGAGGAGGTTACCATGAGAAAAAGATTGAATATTCAACGGAAGGATAATGTTCTACGTGTCGGGGCGTGGAATGTCAGAAGCTTGAACGTGGTAGAGAAACCAGAAAATCTGAAAAAGGAAATGCAAAGGCTCAATCTAGATATACTAAGGTTCTTATGAAGTGAAATGGAAAGAACACAAGGATTTCTGCACAGATGAGTACAGGGTAATATTAACAGCAGCAGGAAATCGTATAACAGGAGAAGGATTTGTTATGATTAGGAAGCCAGGGCAGAGAGTGTGTTAATGTGAACAGTTCAATGATACGGCTGTTCTTATCAGAATCGACAGCAAATCAACATCGAAAACGAAAGTTTAGATATACATGCCGATGTCGCAAGATGAAGCTGAAGAGATATAGAAAGTGTTTGAAGCCGGCCACTGTTGCCGAGCGGTTCTAGGCGCTTCAGTCCGGAACCGCGCTGCTGCTATGGTCTCAGGTTCGAATCCTGCCTCGGGCGTGGATGTGTGTGATGTCCTTAGGTTAGTTATAGGACACTGATGACCTCAGATGTTAAGTCCCATAGTGCTCAGAGCCATTTCAACCATTTTTTGAAAGTGTTTGAGGATATTGAAAGGGCAATACAGTACCTAAAAGGAAATGAAAGTCTATTAGTAGTAAGGGACTGTAATACATTTGTAGGGGAACGAGTAGAGGAAAGGGTTACAGGAGAATATGGGCTTCGGACAAGGAATGAGAGGCAAGAAAGACTAATGGAGTACTGTAATGAATTTCAGTTGGTATCAGCGAATACTCTGTTCAAGAATCACAAGAGGAGGAGGTATATTTGGAAAAGGCCGGGTGACACGGGAAGATTTCAGTTATATTACTTCATAGGTAGACACATTTTCCGAAATAAAATACTGGATTGTAAGGTGTACCGAGGAGCAGATATAGACTCAGATTACAATTTAATAGTGAAGAAGAGTAGGTTGAAGTTCAAGAGATTACTGAAGCAGAATCAATCCGCAAAGAAGAGGGATACGGAATTACTATGGAATGACGAGACACGTTTGAGGCTCTCTAAGGCTGTAGATACAGCAATAAGGAATACGTCCGTAGCCAGTGCAGTCAAAGAGTACTGGACATCTCTAATAAGGGAAGAAAGCTGTAGGTACAAAGAAGGTAACTGCGAAGAAACCATGGGTGACAGAAGAAATACTTCAGTTGGTCTATGAAAGGAAATACCAAAACGTTCCGGGAATTTCAGGAATACAGAAATACACGTCGCTGAGGAACAAAATAAGTTGGACGGGCAGGGAACCTAAGGCGAAATGGCTGCAAGAAAAATGTGAAGAAATCGAAGTAGAAATGATTGTCTGGAGAACAGACTCAGCGAATAGGAAGGTCAAAACAACCTTCCGTGAAATTAAAAACAAGGGTGGTAAGATTGAGAGTGCAGCAGGAATTCGACTGTTAAATGCAGAGGAGAGAGCGGATAGGTGGAAAGAATGCAATGAAGGCCTGTTTTTTGTCTGGTCTGATAGAAGAAGAAATAGGAGGCGATTTAGAAGAGATAGGGCATCCAGTATTCGAATATAAGAGAGCTGTGGAGGTCTTAAGATCAAATAAGGCAGAAGAGATAGATTACATTCCATCATAAATTGTATAATCATTGGGACAAGTGGCAACAACACGATTATTCACCTTGGTGCGTAGAATGTATGAGTCGGGCGACATACCATCTGACTTTCGGTAAAAATATCATACAGTCAGTTCCGAAAACTGCAAGAGATGACAGGCGCCAGAATTAACGCACAATCAGCTTGACAGCTCATTCATCCAAATTGCTGTCAAGAGTAATATACAGGAGAATGGAAAAGAAAACTGAGTATGTGTTAGATGAGGATTAGTTTGGCTTTAGAAAACGTAAAGGCACCAGAGAGGCAATTCTGACGTTGCGGTAAGTAATGATACCAAGAATAAAGGAAGAACAAGACAAGGCCATGGGATTTGTTCACCTAGAAAAAGTGTTCGACAATGTGAAATGGTGCAAGATGTTGGAAATTGTGAGAAAAATAGGTGTAAGCTATAGGGAGAGACGGGTAATACACAATATGTACAAGGGCTAAGAGTGTACGACACAGAACGAAGTGCTCGGATTAAAAAGGGTATAAGATAAGGAAGTAATATTTTGCACCTGCTGTTCAATCTGTACATCGAAGAAGCAATGACGGAAATAAAAGAAAGGATCAGGTGTGGAATTAAAATTCAAGATGAAAGGATAATAATGATACGATTTGCTGATGAAATGGCTATACTGAGTGAAAGTGAAGACGAATTACATGATCTGCTGAACGGAATGAACAATCTAATGAGTACAGGACATAGATTGAGAGTTAATCGAAGAAAGACCAAAGTAACGGGAAGTAGCAGAAATGTGAACAGCAACAATCTTAAAATCAGGCTTTGATGGGCACAAAGTAGATGATGTTAAGGAATTCTGCTACCTAGGCAGCAAAATAATCAATAGCGGACGGAGGAAGGAGGACATCAAAAACAGACTAGCACTGGCGAAACGGGCATTCCTGGCCAAGAGAAGTCTACTACTATCAAACATAGGTCTTAATTTGAGGAAGAAACTTCTGAGAGCACAGCATTGTATAGTAGCGAAACATGGACTGTGGGGAAACCGGAACAGCAGAGAATCTAAGCACCTGATATGTGGTGCTACGGATGACTGTTGAAAATTAGTTGAATTGATAAGGTAAGGGATGAGGAGGTTTTGCGCAGAATCAGAGAGGAAAGGAGAATGTGGAAAACGCTGAGAAGGAGAAGAGACAATATGGTAGGACATCTGTTAAGACATCAGGGAATGACTTCCATGGTACTGGAGGGAGCTGCAGACAGCAATACTGTAGAAGACGACAGAGACTGGAATACACCCAGTAAATAATTGAGGATGACAACAGAGATTGGAATACATCCAGCAAATAATTGAGAACGTTGCTATCCTGACATTAAGAGGTTACACACGAGAGGAATTCGTGGCGGGCCGCATCAAAATAGTCAAAAGACTGAAGACTCAAAAGAAAAAAAAGAAAAGAAAAGAAACGGAGGGTGCATCTCATATTCAACCTCCGCCTATATCACCACATATTAAATGTTTCGTTTCTCTTCTTTTACGGTTTTCCCATACTCCATCACCCACTTAGATACAATGCTGAGCTGTAAACATATATTCTCTCAAATTAACTTCCCATGTTGTGACCAGTGTTTCATACTGGTATACTTATTTTGGTCAGAAGAGCGCTATTTGCCGTTGTTAGTCTGCTTCTTACGTTCTCCCGGCTTCATTCGTCGAGTGTTATTCGGATTTTAAGGTAGCAGAAATACTTAACGTCGTCTACTGTTTCTGTACTTCACACGTTTGACCATCCTCGTGTACAATGAAGTTGATTGGCTGATATTTAAGCAGAAAAAGAACCGTTAAAGTTTGAGCTCATCAAATCATTTGGGGGCCAACATCTCCGGGACATGTATGATTATTAGAAGTGCATCACCTGTATTAGGTATATAAGATATATAAGATGATTTAGCTCCCCCATTGCAACGTTATACCAGACCTTCAGAAACCAAGAGCGACATTTTCCTAACCTCGCGAACTATTAGTCCTACAGAATAAATGAGCACGTCCTTTCTGTAGGATATTTAATGTAGGAAAATTTTTAATGAGATACGTTTTCGCTGGAGGCCACGTTTTTCGAGGTTATTAAAAAAAGGACAAAATTTAACTTCAAACGCATCTCCACCCCACACTCATCCCACACCAGTCAGGATTTATAGTGTGTTGTTCGTGGCACTCCCTCCTAGTACTGAACAAAAATTTCCAACTACTCAAACTATATCCGTCCTTGTAGATTTTTTGGTCTCCATGGACTGCGCTATTACGAGGCCAGCATAGTCGGCAGCTTCGTTAACGTTATTAATTCAATCGTCCCCGTGGCGGTAATGAACGAAAAGCGAGTTTTGTAAACGCTACACTAAAACTAACTACGTTCACAATTCCATTCAAACTTAACCCTTACAAGCACACAAATTTCATAGTCAGATGTTCTGACGAATAAAATTATGTACTTGCTTATTTTATACTCTAAATTCACAAAACTGCTATGTAAAATTTATGCAAAGGTCAATTTTACGATTCGTAAGTGATCGAATAATCCGGTGGCGTGATAAGTCCAGCCAACGAAGACTAGAAAAGGTCGAATGAGTGAAATAATTCGTATAGTCGCAAATATTTGTTCAGTGACAGGAGCGAGTGCCATGTACAACATACTAGAAATGCAGGCCGGTGGGAGCTGAGTCTGGGAGTAGGTGTGCGTTCGAAGGTTACTTTTGTACCTTTTCATTGAAAAACTCCAAAACTAAGGGCTCTAGCGAAAACGTATTCAGTTGTATTAAATTTCCTAGAAAAAATTCCTGTTCATTTTTCCTTTGGAATTAGTAACTTACTCATAGCGAACGACAGAATATGAAACTCTCAATCGCGGTTTATGAATGCCAACAAATAACTCTGTGGGTTGTGTTAAACTACAACACTATTGACAACTGAATGGCTCAAATGGTTCAAATGGCTCTGAGCACTATGCGACTTAACTTCTGAGGTCATCAGTCGCCTATTACTTAGAACTAATTAAACCTAACTAACCTAAGGACATCACACACATCCATGCCCGAGGCAGCATTCGAACCTGCGACCGTAACGATCGGTCGGCTTCAGACTGTAGCGCCTAGAACCGCACGGCCACTCCGGCCGGCCGACAACTGAATCATCCTGTATATCTCCACTTGTACTCACCTACAGAAATTGTTTTTTTTTTCTGAAAATAAGGAATACCTGTCAGAATTGTATGTCGTTCAACAGGTGTATGTCATGAATTTAGGATACGAAAACTGAAAAAAAAAGAGAAAAAGGAAGACTGAAGTAGTTATAGTGAACCAAGCGTCTAAATATCTGTAGTTAGGAGGTTGCAGAATGAGAATCCAATGAAATATTGACTTGGGAAACCACATCGCACAAGATCAGCGGAGTAAGTCGATTTAAAGAGCACAGTTACATGTTAAAAAAAAGGAAAGATGTTAAAGGAAATACAAGACTGAAACACCAACCTAAAAGTGACAAAAATGTATCTGAAATTATATTGTTGGTACTCATAAGTCTTCATAAAAAAGAGGGAGAAGGGTAAGTTTTGTTATAAGTGTTAAACTGAAATACCTGCGTGACAAAATTGAAAAACAAAGTAAAGTTTCAAATATGCATTCCAGATTTTCGTGTCGCCGGATACGAAGATTCTGTTGATGAAAACGTGACGTTTAGAATACTGCAGCAAATCAACAAGACGTATCACCACACAAGACTGGAATTTGTCACACACGGCGTCCCACTGACAGATTCACCTTTTTCTGAGATGTGAAAGTTTATGTCCCACAAACATTTCTGACATGTGCAATATCTCTCTCCCATTGAAGCAGAAGTAATGCATCCCCCGTGGTACCACTACTATAGCAACTGGAAACGACTTTCGGGTATATTAGTATTTACTAAGGAGTTACAAGAACCTGAAAGGCGTCCCTTAGCAGCGGACTACACCACTGGCACCGGTAGAATGGTAAATGTGAATCGTCCCCGTTTTCTTAAATGAGATAGAGTTCACTTTGTAAAGGCTTTGTCCCGTGCCCAAGGGGCGCGCCAAGTCCATCTTCCCGGTCGGTGCAAAGAAGATGAAGTGACTGCGAGGAGATGAGCGCTTCTCTATTCAAAGACGGGAGGGAAGCGAGATACAAGAATTTCCATTTTCATGAGCTCCAGGATCGAGGCAATAGAGGGTAACTTCGGCAGATACCGATCTACGCCATCCTGCTTCTTCCTCGCTGTGGGATAAATGTTCTCCATTTTCAGTCCGTTAACGCCGCTGTGCGCGTAACAAGACGATGTTCTTCCAGCTTCAGTAATTTAGCAGAATTCACACAATCTCCCTCTACATCCCACGCAAGATGGAAAGGGGTAATTTGAGCGCCGACTTTGGATACCTCGTATATTTTTCTGAAGCACTGCTCTAACCATGTCAAGAAAATAAGGAAATTAAGAGATAGAGATGTTCCGTAAGAACCATACGTGATATACCTTTGGGTAACACTTCTCTACTAAAATAGGCTTCAACTAAGATATTCTGAAGAATAAGGACGATAATCTAGACTGCCAAATGACATTCATTTTATGTTGCTATCTTGTGGAAGGAAGCCAAGACAAAATGGCTGCAAGAAAAATGCACAGAAAAGGAAAAATACATGGTCATCAGAAATACTGGTTCAGCATGAAAAGTTAAAGCAAGCTTCATTGAAATTAAAAGCCAAGGCAGCAACAGCCAGAGTGCAAAAGAAATTGCACTGTTAAACAGAGAAGAGCGAATATGTGGAGAAAGTACTCTGAAGTAGTAGAAAAAGAAGGGGGTCACTTTCGAAGACATAGTATCGAGTATTAGAGTCACAGTTGAATAGTGCTTTAGAGGACTTGAGATCAAATGTTGCGGAAGGAACAAATGACATCGGGATTTCTAAAATCAGTGGGAAAATTGCAAAGAAATGACTATTCAAAGATGTGTGTAGAATCTATGGGAGGGCAGACGTATCATCTGACTTTCTGAAAAAATATAATCCACACAATTCCAAAGACAGCAAAAGTAGGTAGTGCAAGAAATACCGAGTGTGCTGCATAACAGATAATCCATCCAAAAATCAAGACACTTTCTTAGAATTTTTAGACTCAGAGAAATCGCTCAACAATGTAAAATAGTGCAAAATTCCCAGTTAAATGTGTGTAAGCTGTAGGAAACCAAAGGTAATATAAAGTATGTACACGAACCAAGAGGGCACAATAACATTGCAAGAATGAAGTGGTCGGATAAATCTTTCGCCACTGCTGTTCGGTTTACACATCGAAGACTCAATAAAGAAAAGAAAAGAAAAGAAAGGTTGAGAAATGAGACTAAAATTCAGGGTGAGAAGATATCAAAGGACAGATTCGCTGATTACATTGCTATCCTCGGTGAGAGTTAAGAAGAATAATAGGCAGTGTTGAATCAAATGAACAGACAAATGTGTACAGTATGAGGATTCAGGGTAAACCTGAGAAAGGTGAAAGCAACGAGGAGTAGCAGGAACGAGAACAGCGAGCAGTTTATCATGAAATTGGAGACAACAAACTTGAGGTTTCTTCTACGTTGGAATCAAACCGGACGACGCAGAGAGGACACGAAAAGCAGTCTTGCACAAGGAAAGAAGGCATTCCTAGCCAAAATAAGTCTATTAATATTAAACATTGACCTAAATTTGAGGAAGAAATTTCTGAAAATGAACGTATGAAGTACAACATTGCATAATAATTAATCACGGAGCGTGGGCAAACCGGAAAAGATAAGACTCGAAGGTTTTACAGATGTGACGCTATAAAAGGACGTTTGAAATTAGATGGAGGGATAAAATTAGGAACGAGGAGGTTCTCCGCAGATTTTCCGAAGAAAGGAACATGTGAAAAATACTGACATGAAGAAGGGACAGGAGAACAGAGCATATGTTACACCTTCAGGAAACAACTTTCATGCTACTAGAGGAAGATGTATCTGGCAAAGATTGTAGGAGAAGACAGAGTTTGTTAACATCTGACAAGTAATCTGGGGTGCAAGTGCTACTCTGAGACGAACAATTTGGCACAGGGAGCAATTCGTGGCGGGACGCGTTAAACCACTCAGAAAACAAATAAGGAAAAAAAATTTTCACGTTGTAACGGAATTACCAGTTTTGAGTATGTTGCTGTGGAGTTTGTTGAACAAAAGGTTTCAGTCACATTACTGTAAATGTGAGTTCACCCATTCATACTGAAAGATATCTGTTACTTTTCGAAGTCGACATCATTAACGACTGTGAAGGAGAAAATGCGTCCTGTTTGCTATTATTTGTTCATATCTAGCCAAGATACGAAAAGATTAGCTTCTGCTCGTCGAAACATTCAACTGCCCTGCTGAGGGAGCCACATTTTCCACGATACTGAATGGATTTTTTTTTAATAACTGAGGTTACTCAGGCGATGGTGATAAAATTCTTTTCTTTCTTTAATCTCATACAAACAATATCATCGCTCACCGTATGAGCAAGGGTTGTACCGAACCACATTAAAAGAAAAATTAAGCTCTAGTTAATTTGGTATAAACATATTAAGTCATGCAACGTACAGAACCCTTGGGATTTCGTATGATCGTACTGTAGCTACCATTTCTCTATGTACTCATTTCTTATACTAACAGGCAATGTATTACTAGGATACTTTTACTACCACAGCATTCTGAAGTTGCGGTTTCCTGTTGCACAGCCACGGCAGTCCCTTAGCCCAACGTACACGCTTTAGATGCAAAAGTAACTCTTCAGCATGGTGTCAGTAAGAATCCTGCCTTTCTGTTTGTCCGCAGCTCGTGATCTAGTGGTTAGCGTTGCTGCCTCTCCTTCACGGGGTCCCGAGTTCGATTCTCGGCCATGTTGGGGATTTTCTGTGCCCGGGGACTGGGTGTTTGTGCCGTCATCATCATCATTCGTGACAATGGCTAGATAGGGCTGTGTAAATGTTGTAGTGTGTCAAAATTGGGACTTTGTACGGGCGCTGATGACTGCACAGTTGAGCGCCCCACAAACCAAACAACATCATCATCATCATCAGCCTTTCTGTTCCAACGAAATGTCAGAAATTTAGCTGCATCTCATGTCTTATTAGACAATCCTTGTTAGTGCCACCTTTTCTAGACACTGTTTGTGCTACGTCCTCCAATAGTGGAAGACCATTCAAGCTCTATATCAGCCGTAATTTGTTTATAAGCATTCATACGCCACGTCAGGGTAACTTTTGCTGTGTTCCTCTCTGTTCCAGTTTTGCGTTCTTCACATTGGATACAAGCATTGCAGTCGTCCCTCCGATGGAGTCTGCTCTGAGAACAGGGAACTTGGAATTCCTGTCGTCGTTCCCTGGCGTTCTGATGATTCGCTTATTGGTTGTCGTACTGTGAGGGCTGCGCAGTTTGAATATGTTAAGTGCCGCTTTTTGCTACAGCATTTCAGTGTTCTCTGTCTGGTCAGTTCTCATTTGTATGGTCGATTGTGCATCTTGGATGCGGAGTTTACTGAGTTATTTACGTTGTTAATTTTGAAAATGTGAGTTGTATTTTTGTTCTTCTTTCTTCGTAACTATGTGAGTCTAAGGACTACATTATTTGCTCCAGTGTTTCACTGTTAACTTTCTGCGTCTTCATTTCCTGAGAGTAATAGTGCAGTAACATTTCTTGATGTTTTTAAATTTGAATAAAATTCTAGTAGCTTCTGCAATCGTCTTGCATTTACGAACACTACTTCCTACAACTTCTTTCCCGATTAGGTCTCTTATATGACACACAAAATGTGAAGGGGTTTCCGTTATGCGCAGTGGCCAAGTTATTAATGGAATGTTGCATAATGCGCGTGTCTATTGGTTGTAGTAACAACTGGATAGCACTCGCATGCTTTTACTTCGAAGCTATGACTAGTTACTAATGCGGAATAGTTTCGAGTTGCCTCAGCTACCTGTTGCTTAATTAACTCTGCCACTGTTGTAACCTGTTGCTGGACTGCAGGTACTCTTACAGTTCCTTTTCTCATTAATATCTCAACAGGAAAATGAAAAAGAAACTTTTATCTTAGTCTTGTATACAGTATGATGGACTCAGATTCCACTATGAAGTTGAGAGGCGTCTTTCCGCATTGTTCGTGAAAGCATTGTGCTCAGAGCTAAGGTCAATTAAGAACAGTGGTATGTATTGGACATGTTTTTCTTTGAGACGATTCAGTTTCGTCCGACACGGCCAAGAGTGGGTAAAGACAATGATGGCAGCATGCTGGACTATTGTCAGGGATAGACAGTTTTTTGTACCGGCCTTCACGACCCTGAGGTTAGCGAAAACATTTAGTTTCAAAAAAGGAAACGGAATTCATACAACAGTCCCAAATCCAATCAGTATTACATTGCACATCTAGGTAACAGCTGTCGAACAGCTATAGCCAGTGCGCTTAAACCGAGTCATATACACTATTCAAGCCAGTTACAGCCAGTACGCCTTAATAATAACGCGTTTTGTCACAAGCTTGACGAGTCTGTACGACTAGGTTTAATGGTACTGGCTATAGCTGCTCGATAGCTGTTATCTAGATCTGCAATAAAATACTTATTGGATTTGGGACTTATTGATGAATTACTTTTTTGAAACTTACCTCAGTCGCTGCGCACAGCTGTTTCGAAGGAATCAAACTTGGGAATAGACAGTACCAACTGTATACTTAGAATCCACATTTCTATCATCAATAACTTTTGATTTTGGATATTTTATTATTGATTCCGACTCGGTACGGTAATCAGAATGAAGTTGAAACTTTCCCGTCTCCTCTATATCTCTTTCGTTGCGCAATAACCGTCTCCTCTGTATCTCTTTTGTTACGCAACCTTCCCTTCTACCTATGAAACCTTCCCTTAGGATTTCTATTTCTTGCTTAATAATAACAAACGAAATCTTCGCTTTGAAATTAATTCTCTTTCTCAATCTTCGCACACAAATTTAAAAGCTGCTTATTGAAAATTATTTTCTGATTATTTCGACGAAACATAGAATGTGTCGTCGTCGTGGCCTTCAGTCATTACCTGCAATAACCCAAAACTGTTCCTTACCTTTTTTACTGTTACTGGATCGTCATCTGACTGCTACATCGAACTGCGACATGAATATACTTACTCTGTTTTAATCTACTCTATTAGCTGCTGGTGGGCTTTCATAATAAGTGGCTGTATTTATTACCAAAGCTGACGTTATTCTTTAATAGCAAAGCTGACGTTATTGTTTAATTAATTTGACTGAAGTTACGTAATTCATAGTTAAACTTTTTCTTCACAACAATAAAATTTTGCAAAGTTTTACGTTGATGATTTCTGGGATGGATTATAATCAGATATGCAATATTGCTGGCAAAAATTAATTATATTCTGAATGAAATGATTTTCCAAACGTTCAAATGGGACTTACTTTTTACAAAAATCTTACAACTAGCATTGCGAAAATATACCTTCAGTAGTCTTGAGTTTCTCAAAAAGATAATTCAATAATATTAGTTCCCCTTCGACCATCATCAGTTATTTTGCTGCCCAAATAGCAAAACTCCTTTACTACTTTAAGTGTCTCATTTCCTAATCTAATTCCCTCATCATCACCCGACTTAATTCGACTGCATTCCACTGTCCTCGTTTTGCTTTTGCTGATGTTCATCGTATACCCTCCTTTCAAGACACTGTCCATTCCGTTCAACTGCTCTTCCATGTCCCTTGCTGTCTCTGACAGAATTACAATGTCATCGGCGAACCTCAAAGTTTTTATTTCTTCTCCATGGATTTTAATACCTACTCCGAACTTTTCTTTTGTTTCCTTTATTGCTTGCTCAATATACAGATCGAACAGCATCGGGGATAGGCTACAACCCTCTCTCACTCCCTTCCCAACCACTGATTCCCTTTCATGCAATGGCAAGGAAAGCGTTTCTGAAGAAGAAAAATTTGTTAAGATCGAGTATAGATTTAAATGTCAGGAAGTCGTATCTGAAAGTATTTGTATGGAGTGTAGACATGTATGGAAGTGAAACGTGGATGATAAATAATTTAGACAAGAAGAGAAAAGAAGCTTTCGAAATGTGGTGCTACAGAAGAATGCTGAAGATTAGATGGGTTGATCACATAACCAATGGGGAAGTATTGAATAGAATTGGGGAGAAGAGGAGCTTGTGCCACAACTTGACTAGAAGAAGGGATCGGTTGGTAGGACATGTTCTGAAACATCGAGGGATCACCAATTTAGTATTGGAGGGCAGCGTGGAGGGTAAAAATCGTAGAGGGAGACCAAGAGATGAATACACTAAGCAGATTCAGAATGATGTAGGGTGCAGTAGGTACTGGGAGATGAAGAAGCTTGCACAGGATAGAGAAGCATCGAGAGCTGCATCAAACCAATCTCAGGACTGAAGACCACAACAACAACAGTTCCCCTTATGATAATAGTTAGCTGATGGCTCTGTAGATCCGTTTATAATCTCTTGTAAATCATAGCTGGTGGCTGGCAGGCACATCGCTCCTCTCAACCTCTCACTTCAGACCTGCTACCGACTCGTTTCACTTCTCGCTTACTTAGTACTGACTTCCTACGAACGCTAAATTGCGGTCTCTCCTGCCAACAATGCTTTCTGGTGCAGACAATCCCTGCTACCATTACAAAATGTTTCAATGCGCGGTCTTTCCCGCTCTTTTCTTAAAATGTATCCATACGCTGTCTCTCCCGCCCTTTTTAAAATTATTTCAATGTGCGGTCTCTCTTGCCACAATACTGTGGTGCAGACATTCCCTGCTACCACAATTATTTCCAGCATGAAAATATTAATTATTCCTACTTAATCCTATTAATAAAATATAAACATCTTTCATAAATTGTGGTTTGGCAATAGACAATAGAAATACACACATCTTACAAAGTTTAGGAGCCAAAAGCTATTGTGACGTGAATAAAAAGGAAGTTTTAGTGACAACCAGTGATTGAAGCATAAAAGGGTCGTGATTTAAATATTCCAAGCGTTAGCGAAAGTTACAGTGTCATGAAACGCGCCCAGCTCTTTCTGTTCTAACTGGGCGCGTAGAACACAGACATGGAGAATTAGACGGGTGTCGCGAATGTGGAGTACAAAAGCCTTGACGGTTAGTTCGTACAGTCAAGAGTTTTCATTACGGGTGCTGTGTCAGGCTACATCTGCAAAGTGACTGCTTGCACACGTTTAACTTCCACGTACTGTGGACACATTTTGCGAAACTTCTTGAAGGACTCAGAGTGCGCCACACTGTGTGTGGAGACATTAGGATAGGAAAAAAAAATAAAACATTTAACGACGCTTTTCCGCAGGATGTACTTTACTACAGGGGATTTTTAGCACTCCCGCGCTTGGCAGCCGTCACCGGACGCCGCAGCGCCTGGCGCGCATCGCCTGCTGAGTGTTGGCCAGGAGGGCGCTGCTCGCTTCCACCAACGCCGCTCAGTCCACTCTGCTCCTGTGGCCACTGGGGAGCGGACAACTCGAGCCGACAACGGCAGTCCGGTGAAGCGAAGAGGCTAAAATTTACGGCATCTTTCAGCAAATTTCACGACAACGCCGCACTAATGTAATTTGTAAGTTCACTCCTGGAAATGGAAAAAAGAACACATTGACACCGGTGTGTCAGACCCACCATACTTGCTCCGGACACTGCGAGAGGGCTGTACAAGCAATGATCACACGCACGGCACAGCGGACACACCAGGAACCGCGGTGTTGGCCGTCGAATGGCGCTAGCTGCGCAGCATTTGTGTACCGGCGCCGTCAGTGTCAGCCAGTTTGCCGTGGCATACGGCGCTCCATCGCAGTCTTTAACACTGGTAGCATGCCGCGACAGCGTGGACGTGAACCGTATATGCAGTTGACGGACTTTGAGCGAGGGCGTATAGTGGGCATGCGGGAGGCCGGGTGGTCGTACCGCCGAATTGCTCAACACGTGGGGCGTGAGGTTTCCACAGTACATCGATGTTGTCGCCAGTGGTCGGCGGAAGGTGCACGTGCCCGTCGACCTGGGACCGGACCGCAGCGACGCACGGATGCACGCCAAGACCGTAGAATCCTACGCAGTGCCGTAGGGGACCGCACCGCCACTTCCCAGCAAATTAGGGACACTGTTGCTCCTGGGGTATCGGCGAGGACCATTCGCAACCGTCTCCATGAAGCTGGGCTACGGTCCCGCACACCGTTAGGCCGTCTTCCGCTCACGCCCCAACATCGTGCAGCCCGCCTCCAGTGGTGTCGCGACAGGCGTGAATGGAGGGACGAATGGAGACGTGTCGTCTTCAGCGATGAGAGTCGCTTCTGCCTTGGTGCCAATGATGGTCGTATGCGTGTTTGGCGCCGTGCAGGTGAGTGCCACAATCAGGACTGCATACGACCGAGGCACACAGGGCCAACACCCGGCATCATGGTGTGGGGAGCGATCTCCTACACTGGCCGTACACCACTGGTGATCGTCGAGGGGACACTGAATAGTGCACGGTACATCCAAACCGTCATCGAACCCATCGTTCTACCATTCCTAGACCGGCAAGGGAACTTGCTGTTCCAACAGGATAATGCACGTCCGCATGTATCCCGTGCCACCCAACGTGCTCTAGAAGGTGTAAGTCAACTACCCTGGCCAGCAAGATCTCCGGATCTGTCCCCCATTGAGCATGTTTGGGACTGGATGAAGCGTCGTCTCACGCGGTCTGCACGTCCAGCACGAACGCTGGTCCAACTGAGGCGCCAGGTGGAAATGGCATGGCAAGCCGTTCCACAGGACTACTTCCAGCATCTCTACGATCGTCTCCATGGGAGAATAGCAGCCTGCATTGCTGCGAAAGGTGGATATACACTGTACTAGTGCCGACATTGTGCATGCTCTGTTGCCTGTGTCTATGTGCCTGTGGTTCTGTCAGTGTGATCATGTGATGTATCTGACCCCAGGAATGTGTCAATAAAGTTTCCCCTTCCTGGGACGATGAATTCACGGTGTTCTTATTTCAATTTCCAGGAGTGTAGTTTATTTTTATGCGGGGACAAAGAAAGAAAAAGAAAAATCCAGGTTTTATTCGTAGACTTGTAGCTTCTCGACTGTTACGAGGGGTTATGACAAAAATTTTAATTATTACATCGAATAAATCAAGATGTGACCATGAAACTTGATGAATGCGTTAGATATACCCTACATATATATCAATCAATGCGGTACTGTTTTCCCATCAATTGTTAGCTTGGCGAAGACCTATGCTGCAGACATCTCCGTTGTTCGTATTCAGCAAACGTTACACTTCAGAAATCACCTTCATCTACTTCTACATCTACATACACACTCCGCAATCCACAATACGGTGCGTGGCGGAGGGTACCTCGTACCACAACTAGCATCTTCTCTTCCTGTTCCACTCCCAAACAGAACGAGAGAAAAATGACTGCCTATATGCCTCTGTACGAGCCCTAATCTCTCTTATCTTATCTTGGTGGTCTTTCCACGAAATGTAAGTTGGCGGCGGTAAAATTGTACTGCAGTCAGCCTCAAATGCTGGTTCTCTAAATTTCCTCATTAGCGATTCACGAAAAGAACGCTTTCTTGCCTCTAGAGACTCCCACCCAAGTTCCTGAAGCATTTACGTAACACTCGCGTGATGATAAAACCTACCAGTAACAAATCTAGCAGCCCGCTTCTGAATGGCTTCTATGTCCTCCCTCAATCCGACCTGATAGGGATCCCAAACGCTCTAGCAGTACTCAAGAATAGGTCGTATTAGTGTTTTATAAGTGGTCTCCCTCACAGATGAACCACATCTTCCCAAAATTCTACCAATGAACCGAAGACGACTGTCCGCCTTCCCCACAACTGCCATTACATGCTTGTCCCACTTCATATCGCTCTACAATGTTACGCCCAAATATTTAATCGACGTGACTGTCAAGCGCTACACTACTAATGGAGTATTCAAACATTACAGGATTCTTTTTCCTATTCATCTGCATTAATTTACATTTATATATATTTAGAATTAGCTGTCATTCTTTACACCAATCACAAATCCTGTCCAAGTCATCTTGTATCCTCCTACAGTCACTCAACGACGACACCTTCCCGTACACCACAGCATCATCAGCAAACAGCCACAAATTGCCATCCACCCTATCCAAGAGATCATTTATGTAGATAGAAAACAAATCAATGGTTTGTTTATCCGATGAAATAGAATGATATCATTGTGTATCATGTCAGGAGAAAAGGGAGTAAGTCTGTAGTGGTAGGAGCGGGTAGAAAGTGATAAGGCGCTGGGCCGAAATTAATTTTCACGTTTAACCAAAAAATTATTCATTACACGAAAATTGGATCCTAATATTAAAGCTCAAAACTTAGTTTTCCTTCGCAATCAAACTTCATACAACCTTACTTCATCTTACAGTTTCTAATGACACCATGCTACAAGAATAACAGCTTCATACTTTGATGGCAACACAAATCATATAAACCTCATATTACAAGTTTTACACACTGACTGTAACCCAGGAAAACAAAGTCTCAAAATTGACACCAGTTTCACAAAGCTTACGTAACAGCTATATAAGTTAAACCCTGAGAAAGAAAATTTAGCTGCGCTCTCGCAAATTTTGACGCAATACAATTCCAGAAGAATGAACTTGTAATTTCCAAATAAACTGTTAAAACTTGTAAAAGGTATTATAACAAAGTTCACTGCAGTGAACAGATTTTTGAAAGAACAACATTAAATTTCCTGGCGGATTAAAACTGTGTGCCGAACCGAGACTCCAACTCGAGACTCTTGCCTTTCGCGGGCAAGTGCTTTACCATCTGAGCTACCCAAGCACGACTGACGCCCCGTCCTCACAGCCTTACATCTGCCGGTACCTCGTCTCCTACCTTCCAAACTTTACAGAAGCTCTCCTGCGAACCATGTAGAACTAGCACTCCTAAGAACAACATTAATTACATAACTTCAGCTAGTTAACACTTTAAAAATTTAAGCTTGAATAAATAAATACCAAATAACGTAATTCTCAGGCACACAGCCGTTTCGAACAGTATCTTCCCCCAGGAGCTGATGTATGTCATTAGAAACATTCTTGGTTCCAGGAGAACAGCAGTTACACCTTATAATAAAATCGCAATTTTCTGTAACCAGTATCAAATAATAATTATATTTATCCATTACGGATATTTTAAAACCGTGACTTTATATTGAATGTAAATAAGTTATACAAAACTGCAACCAGTCACTTTTTTTGAATAATTATGTTTTATTCAAGAAAGTGACTGGTTGCAGTTTTGTATAACTTATTTACAACAAATAATAATTGCCACTGACTAGGTTAGAGCATGAGAAATTTAAAAAAAAAATGGGTTGCTTACAACCCGACAAATTGAAACCGAGATTACTTCCGTGCCAGGCTCCAAATAATGACACAGAGCTACAAACCGCATTGTAAAATGGCTACTTCCCGGGTTTTCAACAAAATATCAGTCATCAAGATGGCCTTTACAATGCGTTAACAAAGAAGAACGTTTGGGTATAAATACTTGAAACGTAATTTGTTACCACGAGCAAACCAACATAACTAAAACATAAGGGATGGCCCTTATACAAATGTTACGTGTAGTAGCTATTAATTCCAATGTTAACAAACACTACCAGCTTGAGGTCACAGCACTGTTCAGATGTTGATATGAGAATAAATATAACTCGGCTTTCAGATGTAAACAAGGCGCGGAAACAGCGTAAGTACTTAAAAAATTCTAACTTTTCTGGAAATCTGGGTATGAGAAAAACATCGACATATAGCTTAGCTCCCTAAACCAGCTAAAATGAACACGGTGAAGACGGATACAAGAATAGGGGTACCTCCACAATAGTCTGCCACAGTTCATCAGCTCATTGCAGACTCGACAAGAGTCCGCTCCACAGAATTCCAAAATAGCACACTGTCTTCAGAGCTGTTCTTCAGGATACTAATAGAGCCCTTCGACTCACACACATGTGCCTCTGGCAACATGAAGCCGGAACACTCTACTAGACAGGTAACAGCCACTTTAGACACACCGCTGCTGACTGCCCCGCCGTCTGTCTTCACAGTCCACGTCACTCGAGACATCTCACGGGGAGCCTCCACCCAACCCACGGCGCTGTTCTCGAAGCGAAACCACGGCAACGCGCTCGAGCCCAAATTGCCTCCCGCTCGCTGCTCAAGACAGGAAAATTTCGAGAGAACAACCAAATTATCCAAGAAGTGGGAGCTCGCAGCAAAATCATAGCAAATGAATTTGATAAAAGTGAGCCTAATAGGTGAAAGGAAAATTCTGATAGGACGAAGCAGCAGTATGAGCTGGAGCGTTGCCGTGAAGCATCTGCCCGTGACACATTATCTTCACAGCCCCCCCGAAACCCTGTCAGATGACTTCAGCCACATGCTCCTGTGGCGATACGCTCTGTACGAGTGTAATCTATTGACACCACGTCATGTTAGTCGCAAAAACCACACAGCATCGCCTTCGCGATTTCGGAATGGTAGATCAACCTATATCTACTGAATAATTGGCTCCTTTGTCTCGAGGTCATACCAATAGACTCAGGACTTGACCAGTGTGCATAGGTGGCTAAAGAAGTCATCTGTTTTACCCACAGAGTCATTTAAGAATTGTTGTATTGCCGAATGGAGTAATACACAAATAATGTAGTCGTAACTATTAAAGAATAATTAAATGCACACTGAACATCATGAAAGATATAATACTATACCAAAAGCTGTTACGCTGATGTTCTTTAATTAGGCAACTAGCATCGACGTTCAATCCACGTTATCTTCAGGCCTGACAACAAGTACTCTTGTGCATGTATAAGACAATGCACCAATGCTCGTATCTGGTTTCGTAGATATTAAAACTTCAGCAGCAAGTGAACTTTTCACACATTTGACAGCAAACATGCTCTTGAAGTAAGGATATCTGCGGAATCGGATACGAGGGTTGGTGCCTAAACTTATACATGCAGGAGTGGTAGGTACTTGGTGTCATTCATGCGAAGGGCATGAAGATGAGATGTCTCGAACGTCGAAAGTGGTTGCCTAATAAGACAGTGCCAATATAACGGCTGTTGGTAAAGTATTATTATATTACATCAACTAGCCGCTGTCACATGCTCCTGAACCCAGGATGGAGCTGTATTTCCTTTCTATCATAAAAACGGCACTGTTGTGTCAACGTTCGATACCACACTTGTTACGGGTTGCAGTTATCGACCGCGGTCGGTATTAGTATCGTTGGGCCCGGGAGTCACGACCAGCGCCGCTAGCGCAGCTCCGCGGCTTGTATCAAGTCTCTAGCGAGCTCTCGTCCACTCTTGCTCGGGACGTCAAGTAGTAAATTAGGATAGCCTTCTGCAGCTATGAAGCAACCTCTAACAAGGCGCTTAGTAACGTCTGGCCTAAGTGAGGCCTCAATAGCTATCTGTTTATAATTATATGTATGCAGCTAAGAAGAATCCTGTACAGCCAGTTAAGTACAATATATATTATTTTTTACGAACGACTTTTAATTATTTTAGTCATTACAGATCCAGACCATACAGCCAGCACCTTATCGACATTACTGATAAACCTGTTATGATTTATATGTTTCTGTTTAGCATTGGCCACCAGACAACATTGGCGATGACTCGTTCGTCGTAATCATAACAGGCACACTATATGTTTATAAAAATACATACCTTGTGAATACCCCTCTGGGCTGACGAACTAGGTTTCATACTTTTTCTTGACACTCTGGACCTAGTACTTCAAGGACCCCCGTCATCCTAGTGGTAACAAACTGCCGTACACAAGGAACGCTACTGAATCCCAACTTGACAATTGAACAGTTAAAAAAGTGGACGTAACAACTAAGTTACGGTGGTAGGTTCACTGGCGCATAATTGGGGTTGTCACAGTATTTTCGAATGAAAATCAGTGATCGAGTAGTATTAATTTATTTATAAAAACGCCAGAAAAACAGGATCGCCACAAGCGACAAACACGCTTCAGAAAACTATACTGAACTCTCTAGTGCTAGAAATGACACAGCACTAATCACGAACAACACGTAACCTAATGTTTCTGTGTAATTTGTGGAGAAAATATCGTGGTGGTCATAATTAAAGACTCAAATAAAATTACCTCTCTCATGACTTACCGACAAGTATTTCTTCCATTTTAGCTATCAAGATGAGTGATTAGTTGACTCAAAAACTATTACTATTAATCAACCCTCCACATTACGTAACCGGAGATATAACCATCTACCCCCTTATTTCTAACTCAAGACTCCACACTGAATGCTGTTCTCAACAAAACTGGTTCAGCGATTACAACTGCAAATAATGCGATGATGCGAGCAGAAAGCCTGCTTTGCTAGTATGCCTCGGCAAGCAATCGAAAACGATGGTTGAAGTTCGCTGCTCAGCCCAGTCCAGGGTGGAAGCCAGGGTGGAAGGCGTCTATCTCGAATCAAGGCGAACTACAGACTGCCAAAAACTTCCTAACTTCAAATACGAACAACTGTTCTATACCAAAGAGACTGTAGATCTCTCCGCACAACAAGAATGAGTCCCTCGCCATTGTTCGAGACCTGATCCCGGAGCAATGCACACTTTCCACCCCGATGACAAATTTCGAAGCAGACACAACACAACTGAAATTGATATTTAATTCTCAAAGGCTTAGTGAGCACAGAAGAGCCAATCGAATGTGCTTCCGCCTGAGGCAAATGCCCACCTAAACTCACCCCCTCGAGCTTCTCACGCAGCTGTCGAGTTCCTCCCCCACAAGAACTCGGTTCAAATCCCAAATACGTAACTTTAAGTTCTCTGTCGTTCCATGAGACTCTGGAAGAGTTATTCTTTGTCCTGAAACCCTTGCAGCCGCATCCCTAAGGATCATATTTTTAGCGAACAGTTTTCTATCGCACCTTCAGCCGGCTGAGTGCTGCTGAAATCTCAGTTTTACCTAACCAAATGAAATCACATGGTTTCAGAGATCTGTTTCAATTGTTAAGCATCTAACATGTATATATGCAGTCTGATGGTTCAAATGGCTCTGAGCACTATGGGACTTAACATCTGTGGTCATCAGTCCCCTAGAACTTAGAACTACTTAAACCTAACTAACCTAAAGACATCACACACATCCATGCCCGAGGCAGGATTCGAACCTGCGACCGTAGCGGTCACGCGGTTCCAAACTGACGCGCTTAGAACCGCACGGCCACACCGGCCGGCGTATGCAGTCTGAAGTGACGAATGAAAATCTGTACCAGAGCCGGGATTCGAACCGAAATCTCCCACTAACCACTACACCACACTGACACAGTGGTTTTGCACAGACTACCCCAGCACGCCTCCCTCAACAATTCAAATTCTCATTCTCACTGAGGGGGCTAAGGTGTGAATGGCAGTTTGGATTGAGGGGGGAGGTATGGTAGGGTAGTCCACGCAGCTGTGCAAAGCCTCTGTACCAGGGTGCCAAGTTCGCGTAGTGGTTAGGGCATCTGCTTAGTGAGCAGGATACGTGGGATCGAATCCCCGACTTGGTAAAAATTTTCACTCGTCGCTTCAGTCTGTGTACATAAGTGAACTTTATCACCCTGAATGTCGCCCTCCTGCAGTGTTCATTTCCCGTTTCTAATGTATAGACATTCTCTTGCGAGTCTGCAGAACACAGTGTAACACCCGCTGCCAGTTTCAGACACAGGTAGGCACCAAAGTATGCCACTAATTGACCCGACCAGATACCATCTGCCACCCAGTGCCACAGGCTCCTACAGGCCATAAGAAATGCCCCTCGTCAACTGCTCTCCTTCCACCAGCGTGGGACAACAGAACTTTCTACAAACGCTAACCTGCCGCCTACTGTACCAGATGCACTGATGTTATACCAAATGCCAGAATAAAGTGAGGAGACGAAATCAGTAGAACAACGCACTATATGTGAACTGCGTAGTCATTTTTTATCTGTTTGTAAGTTAACCTGACATAAAATAAGAACAATCTCACGTAAAATCACTTGTTTTGCACCTCGCTTGCAAACTTGTTATTCACGTAGAATCGATTTTAACTTAGTGAAATGCAGATTCAAGAGTGAGAGGAGGAGGCACAGACGAGGCTGACGTGTCACATCATCTTGCCGACCCATTGGAAAAGAGACATGCCAAAACTGCTAATATGAATGTGTTTACTACACTAGTGGCTATTAAAATTGCTACACCATGAAGATGACTTGCTACAGACGCGAAAATTAACCGACAGGAAGAAGATGTTGCGACATGCAAATGATTAGCTTTTCAGAGCATTCACACAAGCCTGGCGCCGGTGGCGATACCTACAACATGCTGACATGAGTAAAGTTTCCAACCGATTTCTCATACACAAACAGCAGTTGACCGGCATTGCCTGGTGAAACGTTGTTGTGATGCCTCATGTAAGGAGGAGAAATGCGTACCATCACGTTTCCGACTTTGATAAAGGTCGGAGTGTAGCCTATCGCGATTGTGGTTTATCGTATCGCCACATTGCTGCTCGCGTTGGTCGAGATCCAATGACTGTTAGCAGAATATGGAATCGCTGGGTTCAGGAGGGTAATACGGAATGCCGTGCTGGATCCCAACGGCCTCGTATCACTAGCAGTCGAGATGGCAGGCATCTTATCCGCATGGGTGTAACGGATCGTGCAACCACGTCTCGATCATTGAGTCAACAGATGGGTACGTTTGCAAGACAACAACCATCTGCACGAACAATTCGACGACGTTTACAGCAGCATGGACTATCAGCTCAGAGACCATGGCTGCGGTTACCCTTGATGCTGCATCACAGACAGAAACACCTGCGATGGTGTACTCAACGACAAACCAGGGTGCACGAATGGCAAAACGTCATTTTTTCGGATGAATCAAAGTTCTGTTTACACCATCATGATGGTCGCATCCATGTTTGGCGACATTGCAGTGAACGCACATTGGAAGCGTGTATTCGTCATCGCCATACTGGCGTATCTCCCGGCGTGATGGTATGGGATGCCATTCGTTACACGTCGCGGTCACCTCTTGTTCGCATTGACGGCACTTTCAACAGTGGACGTTACATTTCAGATGTGTTATGACCCGTGGCTCTACCCTTCATTCGATCCCTGCAAAACCCTACATTTCAGCAGGATAATGCACGACCGCGTGTTATAGGTCTTGTACGGGCCTTTCTGGATACAGATAATTAGATTAGATTAGATTAGTACTTGTTCCATAGATCATGAATATGACACTTCGTAATGATGTGGAACGTGTCAGGTTGGTAAAAGGTGTCTATACAAGATATTACATTAGACAAAATATTACATGACACTCAATAATTTTTTTTTTTTTGTGGAGGTTGGGAAATTACGCACTTACCATATCCAAAAATTCATCTAATGAGTAGAAGGAGTTGTCATTAAGAAATTCTTTTAATTTCCTTTTAAATATGGCTATCTGTCAGACTTTTGATACTATTAGGTAAGTAACCAAAGACTTTGTGGCAGGATAATTTACCCCCTTTTAAGCCAAAGTTAGATTTAACCTTGAGTAGTGAGGATCATCCATTCTCCTAGTGTTGTAGCCATGTACACTGCTATTACTTTTGAATTCGTTCGGATTGTTAATAACAAATTTCATAAGTGAATATATATATTGTGAGGCTACAGTGAAGATTTCTAGTTCTTTAAATAAGTGTCTGCAGGATGAGCATGGATGAGCTCCAGCAATTATTCTGATTACACGCTTTTGTGCAATGAACACTCTTTCACTCAATGATGAGTTACCCCAGAATATCATGCCATACGAAAGCAGAGAATGAAAATGGGCGTGGTAAGCTCATTTACTCAGATGTATATCGCCAACATTTGCAATGATCCTAATAGCATAAGTAGCTGAACTCAAACGTTTCAGCAGATCCTCAGTGTGTTTTTTCCATTTCAACACCTCATCAATGCATACGCCTAGAAATTTAGAATATTCTACCTTAGCTGCCGATTTCTTTTCGAAGTCTATATTTATTAATGGGATCATTCCATTTACTGTGTGGAACTGTATATACTGTGTTTTGTCAAAGTTTAATGAGAGCCCATTTGCAGAGAACCACTTAATGATTTTCTGAAAGATTTCGTCCATCATTTGCGGTCGTAGCGGCTGTCTGAGGCCCGTCCTGCGTCGGGAGTTGCGTTCGCGGTCCGCGCCCGCCTGGCGCTGCTCCTGCTGCGGTGTTACTACTTCTTGAGGAGTTTCTTGGTTCCAACCAACGCGGGTCCGGCCCCAGACAGTGACAGTGACAGTGACAGCAGCGCCAGAAGGGCTCGAACGGCAGAGAGAGCACCCAGCGCCCTCTGAGCGTAAATACTGCACAAGATCCTCCAATACGGCAGTCTCAGGTAGCACCTGAAGAAGGCAACGAGTTACGTGGCCGAAATATTGTGCCAGAGCGACACAAACATCCGGCAGTAGACCCGATTATTCCACATGTCAAGATCTTGCTGGGAAAGCTTGAAGAGTTACACATAAATAACTATTTATTCTCCACTACACCAGGAACCAAATTACAGATAGAGTCGGCAGAATTCTCGTGAAGATCAGCATCATAATACATTAATACAGTGCAGGATATGCCTATCGGTCGATCGCGATAAACATGGCGATCACGGCTATTAGTCCAGTAGATCGTGCAAAGGCAAAAAACATGTAAGTTTAACATAATTGATAATAATAGTTATGTATAAAAAATACGTCGAACACACTGCGCAACGTAATCACCAACTGCCGTGCGCATAATCTTGTATCATTTTTCATTTGCTGTTCCTTCACATTCTTCATCCTCTCGTCCATACATAGCTGTCTTTTGTTTTCAGCGAGTGATGGAAATAGGCGGGAAGCGTATGGACCGCAGGGCTGGGGCTGGTGCAATCCGTCAATTGACGACAGGAACTAGCGGAGTTACGACTGCCGATGTAAATTAGGATTAGACTCTGCATAGAGCCACATACGCTATGGGTAAGTGGCGAAGAGAAACGCTGAACGAACTTCAAATGAAGGAAGACTTGCCTATGACGGCTCATCAGATAGAGTGAGATAATACTTTCAGTATAATTTTACACAGTGTATCAAGCAAATTACCCACGTACTAAGTCGAACTGGGTGATTTCGGACGGCTTTGGGATTATTTTCGCCACAGCTTTAACAGGTTGTGTTGGATTCAATTGTTTGTTACAGAAGCAATGGGTTATATGTATAACAAGATCACCCCACAGTACACAGTTTTGTAGAAACTTCCATTCTTTTGTAACTTTACACGAAATTCTTGACAAGATTGTACAGCAATTGTCACAATGGCATAGGCTACTGATCTAGTTGACAACTGCGGCTGCAATACTTTTCAACCGGTCACAACAACAGAAAGTTTCCGCCTCATAATAGTGCGTGACATTTCCATAGTTAGACTACTTATTTAGGTAAACAACTGAGCCAACGTAAAAGTCGCGGAACGTGGGAAATGCAGTTCCTGCTTAAAATAAGCAGCGCGTGGAGGTGACAGCGACAAGTCGCTGCTACGCAGCGGGAGAGAGAAGGTGAACTATACTGTCCGAAATCCCCCGTTGTATGAAATCATCCTGCTTGACCAAAAGCGCAAATAGACTTAGCAATAATGTTCACTCGCAAACTTTTTGCCGTCATTACAAAAATAAATGTAATGCACATTTAGTGGTAGGATGTCTCTACTTTTATTACTATACAAATTATGTTACTGACGTTTCAGTTTACTTTCATAGATCCTTGAAAAATGTTCTCCGCAGAAATTAAAAACTTATTACTTTCACAAAGAATGGGAAACAGTCTATTTCTTTACTATGGCGAAAGAAAACTGTTGTTGCTTATTATGCAGTACACCTGTGGCAATACCGAAAAAAGGAAATTTAACATAGTTCATACTAAATATCAAACAGACTTTCCACCTAACAGCGAAATAGGAAAGAGTAAATTGCGAGTATTAAAATCGCAATTAACAGCCCAAGAAAACGTTTTCTAGGCCTACTGAGCAAAGTAAGGTTGCAACTGAAACTTTTTCCCGAATAAGCTACAGACTTTCACTAAAGTGCAAACCTTTTTCAAATGCAGAATAACTCAAGGAAATTTTCGAAGAAATGCCAGGTTCGTGAATTTCAGAAGTGAATATGAAATTCAAAAAGCGATTCATGGTTTACAGCTGTCTCGAAATACTGTGATACGCCATATAGAAACGATGAGTGAAAACATAAACAAAGAAGTACAAATAGATGTCGTCCGCTGCATGGCTTTTTCGCTACAACTTCATGAGTCAACAGACATCACTGATACCGCACAATTACTTATTTTCATTCGGATGGTTTTTGAAGACGCGCCAGGGTAGCCGAGAGCGCTAACTCACTGCTTCCTGGACTCGGGTAGCCGCGCCGGCCCCGGATCGCATCCGCCCGGCGGATTAACGACGACGGCCGGTGTGCCGGCCAGCCTGAATGTGGTTTTTAGGCGGTTTCCCACATACTCCTAGGTTCATACCGGGCTGGTCTCCACGTCCCGCCTCAGTTACACAACTCTCAGACATTTGAAACACATTCACACTATTTCACGATTTACACTATACGCAGACCGCTGGGGTACACTAATTCCGTCCCGGGGGTATGGGGTGGCGGCAGGAAGCGCATCCGGCCACCCCTTAAAATTAACCATGCCAAATCCGTACTTAAACCTGCCGACGCTGCGCACACTGCAGGATAAAGGCAGTAACAAAGAAAGAAAGATTCGAATGGTTTTTGAAGATTTGTCGACGAAAGAAGAACTGCTGAATATGATTTCCTTACAAGGGAAAACTCTTGGCTTTCATATATTCAAGGAATTCAAAGCATATTTTATCAAGATTAAGCTTCCTTCGTACAAACTCGTATCAGTGACAACTGACGGGGCTCCTGCAATGATAGGTATTCATAATGGTTTTATTGCTCTTTGTCGCAAAGACGTACACTTTTCTGACTCCATTACCTACCACTGATTATGTCATCAACAATTACTGGCTAGTAAGAGACTAAATACAAAACATGGTATGGATATTTGTTTCAAGATTGTAAATTCCACAAAAGGAAAATCTCTCCAAAAGTTGTTATTCAAGCAGCAATCAAATGAGAAGAAACCATATTGGGCACTGCACACTGACGTGAGGTGGCTGAGTCGAAGCAAGTTTTTGTAAAGATTTCGAGATCTACGGTATGAAATAATAGAATTTCTTAAAGAGAAAGGTGATGATCATCAGCATCAACTGCGTGATTGAGACTAGCAATATGATTTAGTATTTTAACAGATTTTACCAGAAAACTGAGCTCATTAAATAGAAATTACAAGGCAAGATTAAAACAGTAGCAGAAATGATGAGTTGTATTGCAGCATTCCAAAGTCAAACAGCACTTAACGATAGTCGATATCAACAAGACAAATTTTCACCAATTCGTACAGTTCAAGGATCATATGGAAGAACATCCTACCTACAATTTCATACCCGACAAGAACACGGTAGCAATTAAAGCAGTGGTATAAGACTTCGAAATATGCTTTCGTGATTTGAAAAGAAATTGAGAAGTTGGTGTAATTCATCACCTATCAGTCGGATAACTCCATTGATCATAGTGACATGTATAAAACGGCTAAAAGTTTGCAGATACATTTCCAATGGACCACATGATACTGCAAAGCGTAGTCTGCGCTGCGATGTATTTTTAAAAGCAAAGTTATCCTTTGGTCTAGATTTTTGGGCATTGGTTTCCAACGAGAAATATCCAAATCTGAAGAAATAAGTTAAATAACTGCATTCGTGTTTGTGAATCAGCATTTTCCTACTTAAAACAAACAAACAATAAACACCGTTCTCGATTGACGGACGCTCGTGCATTGGATTCTTTAAGATTGGAAATTTCAAGCCACAGATCTGACGTTGCTAATCTAGCAGAAGATATTCAGATGCAGTGCTCACACTAATATGAGTAAATAGTTAGTAAGAATAATTTTCTGTTTTATGTTTTCCTCTTAATAAAATAAAACGCCACATATCTGTATACTGAACTATATTGTTTCATTTAAAATTTCATGAAATATGTGATACATCACACAGGGTTTCGTCAATAAACAGTAGATCATCGGTATAATCAAGTTGGCCACCCCTGCCACAGATCATTTGAACCATTATTTTTATCAAAATTGTGTTAAACGAGTCACTTTACAGGATACGTGATTAGGGTTAAACATTAGTCAACCACTGTTATTTGTAGTCCTACTAGTGCAACTACACATTTTTTTGAAGCTGTCAGCCAGTTGTTAAGTAGACATTTATCACTGGAATAGAAGGAGCTGTCCAGAAGAAATGATTTTAAGTTACATCTACGTGATTACTCTTCTATTCACAATAAAGTACCTGGCAGGGGGTTCAATGAACCACCTTCAAGCTGTCTCTCTACCGTTCCACTCTAACGGCGCGCGGAAGAAACGAGCACTTAAATTTTTCTGTGCGAGCCCTGATTTCTCTTATTTGACCGTGATGATCATTTCCCCTATGTATGTGGGTGCCAACAGAATTTTTTCGCAATCGGAAGAGAAATCTGGTGACTGAAATTTCATGAGAAGATCCCGTCGCAACGAGAAACGTGTCTGTTTTTAATGATTGTCACTCCAGTTCACGTATCATGTCTGTGGCACTATCTCCCCTACTTTGCGATAATACAAAACCAGCTGCCCTTCTTTGAACTTTTTCGTTGTCATCCGTCAGTGCCACCTGATGCTGGTCCGACAGCGCACAGTAGTACTCCAGAATAGGGCGGACAAGCGTCGTGTAAGCAGTCTCTTTACTAGACCTGTTGCACCTTCGAAGTGTTCTGCAATGAAACGCAGTCTTTGGTTTGCTCGACCCATAACATAATCTATGTGATTATTCCAATGTTGGTTATTTGTAATTGTAATCCCTAAGTATTTATTTGAATTTACAGTCGTCAGATTTGTGTGGCTTATCGCGTAATCGAAATTCAGCGGATTTCCTTTAGTATTCATGTGAATATCTTCAAACTTTTCTTTATTCAGGGTCAATTGTCACTTTTCGCACCGTACAGATACGTTATTTAAATTGTTTTGCAATTCGTTTTGGTCGTCTGATGACTTCACAAGACGGACAATGACAGCATCATCCGCAAACAATCTAGGACAGCTACTCAGATTGTCTCCTATGGCGTGAAAATAGATCAAGAACAATAGAGGGCCTATAACACTTCCTTGGGGAACGCCGGATATTACTTCTGTTTCACTCGGTAACTTTCCGTCTATTACTACGAACTGTGACCTTACTGACAGAAAATCACGAATCCAGTTCCACAGCTAAGGCGATATTCCATAGGCGCGCAGTATGGTTAGAAGATGATTGTGAGGAACGGTGTCCAAAACCATCCGGAAATCTAAAAATATGGAATCAATCTGATATCCCCTGTAGATAGTACTCATTACTTCATAAATATAAAGAGCTACTTGTGTTCCACAAGAACGATATTTTCTGAATCCGAGCTGACTATGTGTCAATAAATCGTTTCTTCCAGGTGCTTTACAATGTTCGAACACAGTACATGTTCCAAAACCCTACTGCAAGTCGACGTTAGTGATGTGGGCCTGTAATTTAGCGTATTACTTCTGTGACCCTTTTTGGATATTGGTGTGATTTGAGCAATTTCCTAGGCTTTAGGTACGGATCTTTCCATGAGCGAGCGGTTGTATATAATTGCTCTATATGGAACTATTGTATCAGCATACTCTGAGAGGAACCTGACTACTATACAGTCATGACCGGAGACCTTGCCTTTATTAAATGATTCAAGCTGCTTTGCTATATCGTGGACATCTACTTCTACGTTTCGCATCTTGGCAGTTGTTCCTGGTAGGAATTCCGGAATACTTACTTCGTCTTCTTTGGTGAAGGAGTTTCGGAAAACAGTGTTTAATAACTCTGTTTTTGTGGCACTGTCATCAGGGGCTTCACCGTTGTTATCGCGCAGTGAAGTTATTGATTGCTTCTTGCCAATTGTGTGCTTTATGTATAACGAAGATCTCTCTGGGTTTTCTGCCAGATTCCAAGACAGAGTTTCGTTGTGGAAATAATTAAAAGCATCTCGCATTGAAGTAAGCGCTATATTTAGAATTTCTGCAAAACTTTGCTAATCTTGCGGATTTGGCGTTCTGTTAAATTTGGCGTGCTTTTTTCGTTGCTTCTGCAACAGCGATCAAGCCATTTTGAGTACCATGGGGGATCAATACAATCACTTATTAATTTATGTGGTATATATCTCCCAGTTTCGTCGATATTATCTCTTTGAAATCATTCCACATCTTTTCTACTCTTACATGTTCTAATCGAAAGGAGTGAAGACTGTCTTTTAAAAAGTCGTTAAGGGCATTTTATCGGATTTTTTAAAATAGATATACTTAGCATTTCTTTTTGATGGTAGTAGGTTTTACGGTATTCAGCCTGGCAGCAACTGCCTTGTGGTTACTAATCCCTGTATTCGTCACGATACTCGCTATTTGTCTCGGGTTATTTGCTACTAAGAGGTCAATTATGCTTTCACAACAGTTTACGCTTTGTGTGGGCTCGTGAACTAATTGTTCAAGATAATTTTCTGAGAAGGCATTCAGTATAATTTGGAATGACGTTTTATGCCTGCAGCTGGCTTTAAACGTATAATTTTTGCAACACATCGAGGAGGAGGTGGATATTAGTGTTTAACGTCCCGTCGACAACGAGGTCATTAGAGACGGAGCGCAAGCTCGGGTGAGGGAAGGATGGGGAAGGAAATCGGCCGTGCCCTTTCAAAGGATCCATCCCGGCATTTGCCTGAAGCGATTTAGGGAAATCACGGAAAACCTAAATCAGGATGGCCGGAGACGGGATTGAACCGTCGTCCTCCCGAGTGCGAGTCCAGTGTGCTAACCACTGCGCCACCTCGCTCGGTGCAACACATCGAGGGTAGATTGAAGTCACCACCGACTATAATTGTATGAGTGGAGTACCTATCTTAAATGAGACTCGGGTTTTCTTTGAACTGCTCAGCAAATATATCCTCTGAGTCAGGTGGGCGATGGTCCATAAAACAATCCACTTAATAGTTTCGACCGATCGTCAAGTATAACCTCTATCTATACTATTTCGCAGGAACTATGTACTTCAATTTCACTACAAGGTGAACTACTTGTGACAGCCATAAATACTACACCAGCAGGATATGCCTTTCTGTACAATGTTAGATGGTTTGAAAAGATTTCGGCTGAACTTATTTCCGGCTTTAGCCATCTTTCTGTACCTATAACTACTTGGACTTCAGTGCTTTCTATTAGGGATGGAGCTCTGGACTTTTCCTAACACAGCTACGATAATTTACAACTACAATACCGATCATTTCTACAACTACCTTGTAGTGTTTTACCTGACCCCCTTTTAGACGGATGCCCTTTCTGTGGTTTCCCGAGACCGTCTAAACTAAAAAACCGCCCAGTCCTTAACACACAGCACCCGCTGCCCGTGTTGCCGCTTCCTGTGTGTAGTTGGCTCCTGAGTCTCTGATACAGACACTCCACTCGGCTCTGCACCAAAGGACCACAGTCGATTCTATCGATGATGCGGCAGATAGTGAGTAGATATGGGTTGTTCGCGAACTAATGGGTCCAAAGGAACAGTTCACCGAGATGAACGGAAGGTGAGAGGAACGAATTCTAAGCAACGACCTTTCATAGTTCGCTTCGGTCGCAGCTTTCTACTTGTAGTTCCCGGGAACGGGAAACGGCCGGTCTCGTTCCCCAACGGCACGTCGGTCGGTCTCGTTCCAGCCTCGGTCCAGTTCCCGTCGGTCTCGGTCTCCCTCAGCCGGACTCATCCTCCTTCGCGTGGCCACTCGTCGCAGTTCCACTGACGACTACTCCTAGTTAGTTCAGTATCGAGTTGTTGTTCGTTTCGTTCGCTGCGCACGCCCATTCTGGATCTGTTTCAAACCTTTTTTTAACTCTAAACTTCTGGCTCTTTTCGTATTCTATTCAGCGTCCACGACCGGTAGTTAAAATGTATTTTATAATTACATAAATTACATAAAATTACGTTGTATGTAATAGATATATCTTTTCAGGTAACAAAAGGGCGTGTCAGCCTACTTCACTATTTCGATAGTCATCAGAAGACATACTTATGAAGAGGCAAGTTTTTTTTGTTATTACACATGCAAAGGAAGTCGGCATAGCACACATGAGGTGCCCTTTTTCGTCTTTTTTTGATCCAAGATGAAACAGCATGTTCTTTGTTATAGAAGGCTAACCGACTTACAACCGAATGAAGCCCGCGCTCCAAAATCGACTGTCTGGTGTCACATTTTGTAAAAAGAATATGATAACTTCTACAATATTATTTCAATGGTAGAGGATGGCGCACGAAAAATCGGCCCCGAGTACTAGAGTGCACATTGTCACCCAGCAATCATTATCTATTGTTTCGATGTTTCGAAGTTGTTGTTTGCATTAGCTTATTTGTTATTTCTTTAGTGCCTAATTGCTACATGTTTATCTGTTCTCAACAAATCGTACGTAATTGGCTAGCAGTCTGAACTCGGGGTCGGTTTTTTATTGGGAGGGAGGGGGGGGGGGCTTATATTATTTCACTGCGATCAGCCACATAACGTTACAGTTGGCTAAACGAGAGGTTTTGCAGAATCACGAAAATTACTTCTACAAGTGTGTGAGAATTCTGTTTTGAATAAAAGTTCTTTCCTCCGAGGGGGAGGCAAGTGCCCCCTCTTGGCGCCTTTCTTCTTCAGTCGCTGTTAATGCACATATGAACGGTGAACGAGTAAAAATGAACGGTTCCCAAAAAAGAGCGATGACCAGGGAACCAGTTCCCAAGGATGAACGAGTTTGTCCATCTCTAATGGTAAGCTCCGCCTTAATCTCTCAAGCAAGACTGGCAGTGTTTACCATTTCCGCTAGGCGACCGAAACTAGAGAGAATCTTCTTCGATCCAAAGCGACACACGTCATTGGTACCGACATGAGCCACCACCTGAAGCTGGCTGCACCTTGTACTGTTCATGGGATCCGAAAGCACCCTTTCCACACACAGAGTGAACACTGGCAACCATGTTCCTAAGGGGCCCTATAATGCCTCTAGTGTTGGGGCTCCCAAGTACAAGTTAGTTGAAACCTAACTTCCCTATCTGCCAAAAATTTTATGTTATAGGGCAAATGATCAAAAACTTTTGTTGCTGCATATTCAGCTGATCTATGAGCTACTGACAATTTAACGATCGGTAATAAAGGTCATTTCCCCGTCTAGTTTGTAGGTATGGACATTTGTGATGGACTATTTATGACGAATATCGTTAGCGAATATATGTACTGCGAAGGCGCTGTTAAAATACCGGTCTGGTTGAAGAGATACCTACGTGATGAAGTCCATCGGTGAACACCACATAATTCTCTTACTGCTCACTTTCGTGTAAACAATACTTTCTTTCTCAAGTAATGAGTTAACCCGGAAAATTTTCCGTACGACGTTATTAAGTGGAGTGCTGCAAGCGTAGATAATCGACGAGCCTAGAAACTTTTAGCAGCAAGTCTGTATTGGTGTTTCATGCAAACAGCTTCCACTAATAATAAATAAAATAATTAATTAACGAGAATAGAAAACCCATAGGAAACTGATGTAGAAGCTTCAACTGATGTAGAAGCTTCGCTTAGCGATCCGTGCCATTATCCTGACTCGGCAATACGCATTTCAGTCGATTTCTTTTGCATGGCAGCAAATTTCCGCGATTTTCATTCTCGTGGAGATAACAAAATTTCGTGTGACGTGCTGAATAAGTCAGAAGACTTTTTTGTAGTTTCGACGAGTGCCGACTTCGGCGGAAATCGAATGCAGCGTGGAAGTGACTGGCGGGCGCTCGTGCGAGAAACGTGAGCTTCCTTCCTTCCTTCCTTATCCTAGAGACGTAAAGCGGTCTGCCTCCCTCCGCACTCATCCGCCAGCGGACGCTGCCTCCCCCTGTCTCTCAACGCTTATTGTGTGCACCCGGGAACCACTTCGTCTCCGGGCCATGCCGACTGCACCGCGAAGTACTTTAGAAAATTGGCTCTCGCGTCCCAATGGACGCAACAGGAAAGCTGCTGAAAGTTGGCCTCAGTGCACACATCGCCCGACTTAACACCACTGGATAGCAGCTCTACCTTTTTTGATCATCTCAGAGGCTGATCGGGACTTCAAACTTTTTCGCATAATGAATGACAGGTTCAGAATCTGAAGATGTCACCCCAAAAACATATTGTAGGAACACTGCTGTTCCCAACATATATAAATGGTCTAGTGACTCATGGTGAACGATGCTACTGCATATGAAAGGCTTATTTCAATAGTGGTACAAGTCCATTTTTGTTCATTTTGAGATACAGAATCCAGAAGTTAAATGAGTTAAATGAACGCTGAAAAATCTGCAGTTGAGATAGCAGAAAGATAGCCCTCATACACTCCTGGAAATGGAAAAAAGAACACATTGACACCGGTGTGTCAGACCCACCATACTAGCTCCGGACACTGCGAGAGGGCTGTACAAGCAATGATCACACGCACGACACAGCGGACACACCAGGAACCGCGGTGTTGGCCGTCGAATGGCGCTATCTGCGCAGCATTTGTGCACCGCCGCCGTCAGTGTCAGCCAGTTTGCCGTGGCATACGGAGCTCCATCGCAGTCTTTAACACTGGTAGCATGCCGCGACAGCGTGGACGTGAACCGTATGTGCAGTTGACGGACTTTGAGCGAGGGCGTATAGTGGGCATGCGGGAGGCCGGGTGGACGTGCCGCCGAATTGCTCAACACGTGGGGCGTGAGGTCTCCACAGTACATCGATGTTGTCGCCAGTGGTCGGCGGAAGGTGCACGTGCCCGTCGACCTGGGACCGGACCGCAGCGACGCACGGATGCACGCCAAGACCGTAGGATCCTACGCAGTGCCGTAGGGGACCGCACCGCCACTTCCCAGCAAATTAGGGACACTCTTGCTCCTGGGGTATCGGCGAGGACCATTCGCAACCGTCTCCATGAAGCTGGGCTACGGTCCCGCACACCGTTAGGCCGTCTTCCGCTCACGCCCCAACATCGTGCAGCCCGCCTCCAGTGGTGTCGCGACAGGCGTGAATGGAGGGACGAATGGAGACGTGTCGTCTTCAGCGATGAGAGTCGCTTCTGCCTTGGTGCCAATGATGGTCGTATGCGTGTTTGGCGCCGTGCAGGTGAGCGCCACAATCAGGACTGCACACGACCGAGGCACACAGGGCCAACACCCGGCATCATGGTGTGGGGAGCGATCTCCTACACTGGCCGTACACCACTGGTGATCGTCGAGGGGACACTGAATAGTGCACGGTACATCCAAACCGTCATCGAACCCATCGTTCTACCATTCCTAGACCGGCAAGGGAACTTGCTGTTCCAACAGGACAATGCACGTCCGCATGTATCCCGTGCCACCCAACGTGCTCTAGAAGGTGTAAGTCAACTACCCTGGCCAGCAAGATCTCCGGATCTGTCCCCCATTGAGCATGTTTGGGACTGGATGAAGCGTCGTTCACGTGGTCTGCACGTCCAGCACGAACGCTGGTCCAACTGAGGCGCCAGGTGGAAATGGCATGGCAAGCCGTTCCACAGGACTACATCCAGCATCTCTACGATCGTCTCCATGGGAGAATAGCAGCCTGCATTGCTGCGAAAGGTGGATATACACTGTACTAGTGCCGACATTGTGCATGCTCTGTTGCCTGTGTCTATGTGCCTGTGGTTCTGTCAGTGTGATCATGTGATGTATCTGACCCCAGGAATGTGTCAATAAAGTTTCCCCTTCCTGGGACAATGAATTCACGGTGTTCTTATTTCAATTTCCAGGAGTGTATAAAGTAGCGCAGAGCTAGAAAGCTGTAACACCTGCAGAGGATCGATTCTTGGTCCAGACATTGCCTGTGGACCTCACAAAAAAAAAAAATAAAAAATAAATAAATAAATAAATAAAAAGTCAAAACTACGGGGCCCTTACAGTAGGGGAATATTAGACACTGCCGAACTAACACTGGAAGGATTCACCCATTGAATATCCAGGAGATAACTACGGAGCCATTCAAAATGGAACGATAAAATAAAGTAATTAGACACACTTGAAGGAACAGGAAAATACAGTGTGTGTCAATCAGTGAGCAGTTACGATGCACTGTCATGGTGTTCTTCGTTGTGACATGGCCCGCGGACAAAACATGGATGATTTCGCATGCGGAAGAATCATCGGGAAATTGGATGAAGAAAAAAGGAGATAAATGACCACGGACAACTACAGTAGTAGATGGCCACTACATTGCGCAACAGACAAGAAGAGATCTGTGTCAAATAACAGGGCAATTTCAGCCACCTTATACAGGTCTGGAAGGCACGCTATATCATTCTCCACGGTGGCACGGCGACGCGTGGGTGTGGTCTCTTGATTGAAAGACCAGTATGTTGCGTTCCGTTGACAACTACGTATCGACGACACCATTCAAGATGGCGCCAAGAGCACAGGGACTGGAGTGGGGTCGTGTGCTCTTCTCGGACGAGAGATAATTCCGTGTGAGTAGTGATTCTGGAAGTACTCTCATGCGGCGAGAGGTGCGAACACATAATGCATCCAGGGACATTGAGGAAAATTATCGTCATGGTGATCCAGGTGTCGTGGTGCGTAGAGGCATAATGTTGCACTGTTGTAGTGACCTCCAAACCTCTGAACACGATGCACTCACAGGTGAACGTGATTGTGACGCTGTACTCCTTCCCGATATTATATCGAACACACTGCATGAAGAACACAAGCGCCAAAACCCATATGAAAGGAGTCGCAGACAAGCACAAACAACACACAAAACCACGTGGGATGACATAATCACGACCACAGACTCTGAATTCGAGGAAAGAATCAACACACTAAGTGAACATTACTGAGAAGGGATCAACTCGCAAGGGACCCACACCAAAAACGCATGACACTGCATGCCACAACACAAAAGGCAGTAACAATGATAAAACAAACGAACACCGACATCACTTACTAAGACTCTAGGAACAAGGTAAGGTCGCTTGGGAGGAAAAGTCTCGAAAAATTTTTATTCCGAGGCTCCTCCTCCCGAACGACATATTGCATAGTGCTTAAAGTATACTGCACACAAGCAGTAATGTATTGTTCTTCTTATTCTGTGTAGACAAAAGTATATTCTCTTCTCTATTTAAAGCTACATTCAATGAATTTTATATATAAACTTTATTTTCTGTATGAAAATATGTGTAAATCTGAAAACATAATGTATTAAGTTATTTAAGGAATAATGCATTCAAGTAGCAATGAACTACATCCTATGTCTAACAAATTTACAAACAAAAGTGTATTTTTAATGTAAAGCTAAAATTCATGTATTCCATGAATAAAATGCTCAGTCAGTATTTAATCTGTATAATAATTGGTGTGTATATCTAATGCATCACATAGAATATACCACAACTACCAAAAATAGGAGAAACAAACTGCTGCTGAATGTCATGTATTGTCCTGGCTTGCAACACTCCCAGTGATATACCAATACACACAAACACAGTAAACATACATAAGCACAAACCGTTTCAGATGAGAATAGCTCGAGGGTCTACCGAGACCTTCCCACCTGCCTGGAATATGTAGAAATAGGCCATTATCAACTAACATGCTACTTACAGTATATTACACATCCAAATATAGTATATCACTTGTTCTACATATTGCAAATTATTTTCACCACACTCATTGTATTACATATTTTTCTTTGATATTTGCATTATGTAAATTATATTCTCATCAACTAGCCTGTAACAAATGATTTTGAACCATTTTTACAATGGTTAAGCATTCAGTTCGCTGTAACCTTAGATAATCTTTTTATATATTACGTTCTTTATTTTAAAAAAGCATTAACAACTGTATACCAATAAGATTGTAGTAAAGAGAAGTCTTTGCTGTTAGATTTAGAAGCATCCGAACCACCTTACATTTCAACGCTGTGGGTAACTTTTTACTGTTAACGAAATAAATAAATAATGAACTCCTCCCCATGTCCGGTTGTTCATGGATTCATTCGGCTCTGACTTCATTTTTATGGATGACAATGGGCGGTCGTATCGAATAGTGCAGGTGGAGGAGCTTTGGGAACGAGAGGATATTTGGAGAATGGACTGGCCTACTTGTTCCCCTCGACTGAAATCCCACGCTGGGACTGGTCGGGTAGACGCACAATGTCCACGTGCACCAATGACCGTCCAGCAATTTCCCTGCTACACGAACTCCTTAACATTCCTTGCATTGCTGTCCTAGACGATTACACATCTTATTAAAGACCATATCCCGCATTTGGAATGTTTAGAGGACCATTATAAAATGTTGTGGCTTCGGTGTAATTATTGTCTTTCATTTAAAGTGTCGTTTCCGTTCACCACGTTGCGTTTAAGGCGCTGCAGTCATGGACTGTGCGGCTGATCCTGGCGGAGGTTGGGGTCCTCCCTCGGGCATGGGTGTGTGTGTTTGTCCTTAGGATAATTTAGGTTACGTAGTATGTAAGCTTAGGGTCTGATGACCTTAGCAGTTAAGTCCCATAAGATTTCACACACATTTGAACATTTTTGATGTAATTGTTCATAAGTACGCACCATACACTAACCTGTGAACTGCCTCTCTCCATTTAAGGACGTCTTGATTCCAATATATACGAAAGTTATGACAGTTCAACTGCCTCATAACAGAAACGAATATATTCCAAAAAGTTAGCCGGCCATTGTGACCGAGTGATTCTAGGCGCTTCAGTCCGGAACCGCGCTGCTGCTACGGTCGGAGGTTCGAATCCTGCCTCGGGCATGGATGTGTGTGATGTCCTTAGGTGAGTTAGGTTTAAGTAGTTCTAGGTCTAGGGTACTGATGACCGCAGATGTTAAGTCCCATAGTGCTGAGAGCCATTTAAACCATTTGAACCAAAAAGTCATTGTTTGCATCATTATTGGGTAACATAACCACGCCAAACGTTACGAGTTGAGATTGGTCTGTTGGATTTGGTGCCTGTAGCAGCTTCACCTTTTGCTAATAAAGATGTAACCTCTTATCCAAGATTAAGTACACAGTTGCTTGTAGCGTTTTTAACTCTTCCTCAGCCGTAAGCGCAGACTTTTTAGGACTCCTTACAACCGCCTGCAAGGTCGGCGTCTAAAACGGGTGGCCGACACACTGTTTATGAATAACATACCCTGATTAAAAACTGACGTTTGCCAAGCCCGAATGGTTTTTTGGACGAGGGTTTTCTTTCGTAATGTGTACGAAGTTCCGTTACTGTTGGATTCTAAACTCCATCACTATGAACCAGGCTACACGCTAAGCTTTCTACTGTGTCGACCTCATCCTTCCTCGAATACAGGAGTTATGTTATCACTCTTGAAACCCATTTGTTACTATCTAGCAGAGTTTTAAGGTTATCGAAGTATAAAGATGTGAAGATAGTTTATGGATCCATCTTCTTCTGTTCCCTACGTATATCTTGCGAAAAGATCGTGAAGGTAAAATTAAAATGTTTCGAACTGACACGGTGGCTTACGAACAATCGTTTCTTTCGCACCGCTTTCGGCACTGCAATAGGAACAAGAAAATCATTGTGGTACACAAAGTAACCTCCACCACATACCACGAAGTGGAGTGTGAAGTATAGATGCAGTTGAAGATTAAATGTTCTCTGAACAAATGAAGCAATGTGAAACAACCATCACGAGCCTAGCAGATGAGGCTCCAAACTCGTAGTTGGTGAGTCGTACTTCTGCAGTACAGCGAGCGCCAATATTGCCAGCTAAATAAAAGATTCTAACTACTGAAGGCTCTAATTACTGATCGGCATAGTTAGCAAATGAAAGATTTTGATAGAGAACAAACAATGTATTTACCTTAATAATATCCAGTATTACAAATTTACTCTTTCTGATGGACTCATGTCCAGATCGTCCGCTCTCAAAATTCTGCCATCTATCTCCCCCCATCCACCACTGCTGGCGGCTCACCTCCAACCGCCTAACAATACAATAGCAAGTATTCCAACAATACAAACCAGCCACAGACTTCATACAGCACAGTCAGTGATTTTCATATAGAGCGCTACGTGGCGTTATCAACATAAAAATCTGAACAGCCTACTTACAAGGTGTGCATGCTCAGAATGAGGAAGAATGGTACTAAGGAAGCAGGGAGAACAGGCAAAAGCTAAATCAGGATAGTAGGTTGCTGACTTTAAGGCCATGCTCCAGAATCTCTTTTTGTGAGAGAAACAAGTCCGAAGGAAACTACCACTGGTTTGTGCTGTAGAAACCATGTCACCATTCACTCTCCAATATTAACGAATCCACATCTCCCCATGGGGGCAGTATGTTTCTGTGTAGTGGCGATGACGTGATGCTTTGGTCCTGTGGTATCGTCCAAAGTCCACAGTGTCATAACAAAGCTGGCAGCTCGTACCAATACAACAGAAGTTTACGATGTCTCGCTGTATTCCGCAACGATGATGGCCTTCATCATTGTGCAATGATCAACTGTGAACTGTATTGCGCCACCGGCAGGAAACTGAAGAGACTACTTTACCGTGTTCGTCATCACAAAAATGCAAATGAACTTCTCCTTCTCCACGACAACGCAAGCCGACACACAATACTGCGCAACCGATAGGGGCTCACAAAGCTCCATTGGACTGTTCTCCCTTATCCGCTCTACAGCCCAGAGCTCGCACCTTCCATGTGTTTGGCCCAATGATGGACGCACTCGGTGGGATGCAGTTTGTGGATGATGGGGAGGTTATTGATGTAGCAAAACATTGGCCCCGAGGTCGACCAGTACAGTGGTATTATGTGGGCACACAGGTCCTCCCACTAAGGTGACAAGAGGGCTGTCGCATTTAACGAAGACTAGGTTTAAAAATAAGGTTTATGTTGAATAACTTAATGTATTGGAATCCTGAATAAAGACAACCTGCTTTCACAAAAAGAACATGTGTTGCATTACCTACTGAACATCCCTCGTACGTGTTCTATTTTCCTCATGTTTTGCTCTCGGAGCAGGTGAACAACCCAGAGCTGCGCTGCCGATTGTTTCCCCTTCTTCTTCTTCTTCTTCTTCTTCTTCTTGTTTCTGAAACGTCTCAGCTTCTGCAAGTCGTTCACAGAGCCTCTTGCAAGTTTATTTTTGATACCCAGTCTCTCATTTAACATCTCCTACCATTGCAGTCCTCTTTGGTTCCCATCATCCTTCACTTGGTCACTCCATCTTGTTGGTGGTCTTCCAGTTTCTTTTCGTCTACATTCCGTCCATTCAAAGTCTCTTCTCGGAAGTCTTTCCGATTCCATTCTATTAATATGGCCAAAATATTTAAGGCTGTTACTCTCCATAGTTTCTTCCAGGGACTTGATCTGCAGGGCGGTTTTCATACTGTTTTATTTCTTATCGTTTCCCTTCTCGTTTTACGCAGTATCCCTCGTAGAAAGCGCGTCTCTGTTGCTTGTATTTTGCTCAGCTCTTCCTTTGTCCAAATCCAACATTCTGACCGACAGGTCTAAATAAATATGTCTGATACACACTAATAAAATTTCGAAAACTTTCCTTTTCTCTCTCTGAAATTTCCTCCTTGATGTTTCCTTCCTCGGTGCCTTCAAAGCATCGTCTTCTTTAATAGTTTTTCTACGTGCAAACTATATCCTTCAGTGTATCATTTTTCCCTGCTGATTTTCATTACCTATCTTTTTCTTGAGCTTACATCCATGCCTGCTTCTTCACTTACTCTATGCCAGGTATTTAGCTGTTCTTCCAATTACTGCTCATTTTCTTCTCAAATCATTACGTAGTGTGCATATACTATGTTTTTCATTACATCTGCTGTTGACCTTTGATGAACTTACCTTATGATACCACCCACAACTACATTAAGAAGCACTGATAAGAACGCCCTTCTTTGCACCGAACAACTCTGTCCGTAATAAGCCATTTTGATTTTTTCCCGTCTGTTGTAACATAATTAAGGCAATTTTTGTACATGTTTCTGATTATCAGATCCATTCTTTCTGACAGTTTCAATCTGTTCAGACCTTGCCATGTCTCTTCGCTTCTAACAGCGCCATAAGTTTTTTTATATCTGTAAATGCAGCTACTACGTCAATTCCCAAATTCCCATTTCCTTATATTAGACAGAATTATTTGAGATGAAACAAGGTGAAACTAATGTTGTGTTAAGATATACCATGAAAAACTGCTGTCTGTGAGGTACTGCTGCAGCCTGTGTCCCAGGTCTGTTGGCATTTCTCTGTCCAGGATACCGAGTCGAGGCTCCTGTTAGCAGCGCGCTCGGAACGCCCGGTCGGCCAGTTGACACAGGGCCTAACAGAGGGCGATCGGCGCTTTGCCGGCGCCTGGAGCTGTCCGCTGCTCTGCCAGGTCAGCCAGGCCACTGTCATCCTTTGTGTCGGCCTCTGGTCCAGAGAGGAGCGCCAGCTAGCAGCTAGCTACCCCGTGCAAACACGGCGGCCCGCCGCACTTAATTCCTCTGCAAATACTGAGTGAGCTGTGCAGAACCGCGCCGTGCTGCGTCGGCTGCACTAGAGGAGCCTTCTGGAACACCAAGTAGTGGTGGCCTTCCATTGTCTACTGAGCAGGTAATTGCACCCTAATCTACTTCCTCGAGGAGGAGGGTGCCTTACTTCTGAAGTATGCTACTCTTTCGGTACGAAGAAAAGTTGTTTCTGCTGTTCGTAGGCCTCCTTGAAGTTTTAAGATCTTATGTAAAATGCATCAGCAGGTCAAACCTGATCTCTGCTAATATAATTTTTTACATAGTTCAAGGATTCAAATACAAGGGCATCGTGGTCACTGGATACTCTTTATAGAGTACTATAATAATGGTCCTCTTTTCAAGGCTTTTGGCAGTGTATATTATGATACTCTCATATTGAAACTTAAGTTTAATGAAAGTAACGGCCTTATGCCCAGTTAGTTTGAATCACACTTCTCAAACAGAATGCAAAAGGTTGTGCTCAATAATTGAGACATTACCGGAAAGATAGAAGGTTTTAGTGACTGGGAAAAAAAAACTAAAATACAAAGGAAGTCCCACAGGGTTCAGTTTTAGGTCCTGTTTTTTATACAAGCGAATGACCGTACACTTGACATGAAACCAGCAAAACTGGTACTTTCTGCAGACGATACTAGTAGTGTCGTAATAAATTACATTAGAGTGGAAGCACCCGACGTGTTGGCAAACAATATTTTATAAGGAATTTTTGGGTGATTCTCGGAAAATGGACTCTCACTAAATTTTGAAAAAAAAAAAGACACTGCATCCAGCTCTGTACAACAGATAGAGTCATAACATCAGCTGATGAAGCACATGAGCAGGAATGAGAAAGTTCAGTAGTATGCCCTGGATCTTTGCGTGTACATTTGATGAAAACTAGAACTGGAAGAAGCATATTACTAGGCTTCTCAAACAATTAAGTTCAGCTACTTTTGATCTTTGTATAGTTGCTAATCTTAGAAACAAACGTATCAGTCTTCTGACATATTCGGCATAACATAATATCATACGGAATAATTTTCTGAGATAGCTCGTCATTTAGAAAGAAAATATTGATTGCACAAAAGCGAAAATTAAGATAATTGAAAGGTCTCTGTTGGATTCCTTTCATGTTAATTTCTTAAATCTGTTGTCATTTATGGCATAAATTCCTCTTCTAAATTTACTGTGGTGTTTCTGACTATCTGGGAGGAGACTGAACAGTGAAACGTGTTACTTTTACACATAAACAAGAACGATCTGTCACACTAAAACACATTAAAACACAGTTTATATGTAATTCATGCCACACAGTCTCATACGGAACCTACATCCGCTTTCTTTTATATACTGTATATGATAAGATACTGTCATCCCCCTTCCCTTCTGCGTGAGAGGATGAATGAGCAAATGTATTTCTAGTTGCATGCTTGATGGTAACAGACAAGCCTGTCTGCTAGAGAACAGTAGGACGAATGTCGGAACAGGTAGCTACGCTTTCTAAATGCAGAGAGGTTTCTATTCATAGTATGGTCCTGTCCGTCCCTTGTCATGTTGGTATAGGAAGCTGCCTCTCTGGTCACTTCCATTTGTACCTGTTAAGCACGTTCGGTAGGGGCCCAGGTCAGTCTGTCTGCGGCGAGCGTCTGAAGTGGTAAGATCTCCGACCAAGCGCATGTCTGCTAAGTCTGTAGGACAATGGATTTCTTAAGTTCAGCCTAACTGAAAATTTAATTACCTTTATTTCAGGTTTAGCTCTAAAATATCTAATGTTATCTTAAATTGCAACACAGTGTAATTCGAGTGTGAAGTTCAGAATATCTTCCGGTAGTTGCTTTGTCACTACTTTGTGAGTAAAGTGGAACCACGTGTTGATCAGTAACTCTAAGATCATCAATCTTAAATGCGAATGTGCGTGAGATTATAACGTCTCGTCTTGACAATATTTTGCAATATAGCAACTTTTCTTTATGTTCAATCCATGTGGGGTGTACTTTGTGAGACCAGTACCACGTGCTTATACAATTGTTTGCCCCATCAGGTTAATAGTAAGACGATAGTAACCAGTTTGAGGTTTTTCTTTTGTAAATTGTGTTTCGATGTAATTTATTTTAATTTTCAAAATCATTGTGGAGTTACACTCTTTGTGTAAACCAAGTTGGCCACGTGAAGCATGTGGTGTAAGCATCAAAGTAGTCCTCAGCTATTCTTTTCGGGAAGATTTCACAGAGAGTAGTATGAATTAAGTATACCAGTGTGTGGTAATTTCGGACAGACAGGGTTGCGCTACTAACGTAACTTCTTTGGGTGAAAATTGAATCGGTTGGTTGTGGTTAATTTCCTCTTGCATATGTTTCAACGTTCATCGTGTGTTATTTTATGAATGCAGTGTTGTATGAAATCTCCCAATCTTGGCTCCCTATTTGATGCGTTCGGTAAGATTACAAACTCACATTTACACAATCCTAAATAAGGCACCGGTTTAGTGATGAATCAAATTTGATATGCTGAAATTTTAACGGAACAATGATCAATGTTAAAATAAATGTCCAAATATAAACTGATTTATTTCTTTTTATGTAAACTGTCTATATATATATATCACCAGTTATCGTAAGATGACTACTAAAAGATTATAATTAATGTTAGTCTGGTTGGGAATTTGGTAAGCTAGACTGGATACCTGGTGAACCAGTTGCACAGTAATGCAAGGTTAACTTCTTCAGATAGCTCACAACTTTCAACCCACTTGCATGGTCTTGAATATCAGCACCGCAATCAGAACAAATTAATGCATACAACATTACACATGGCGACCCTGTTCTGTGATTCCTCTAGACTCTGGAATCTCTGAAACATTAGATTGCGAGCGTTGTATAATCTTAATTTTTTTCCCTGCAGCGCTCAAACAAATTCTGCGTTTTTTCTGAGCAGACTTTCAAAAGATTCACGGCGTTGTTGAGCGGCGTTGTGTTGTTTGTCTTTATTTTGTTTTCCATATTTGTGTGTTTTATATGTATGTGTTTTTTTTCTCGCTTGAAAATTGCACTGACTTCGATCAAAGATATAAATTTGTTTTGCGTGTGAAAAAGTGCGTACTAGGTTGGGTACCTTTTGTGTGACTGTCGTACTTTTTGGGGGATACATTTATTCTGATTAGTGTGTTGCGTACTGGGTATAAATTGAACTAATGCAGACACGTAACCAAGCTAAAAGTAGGCAGTCCAATAACTTAAGCATCATGGACCAAGGGGATAATTTGATTTCGAATATTAACGCGTCGGACGGTTCCGAAAATGCATTGGGGAATACTTCAGAGGAAATGCAAAACAGGACGAACGGGCTCACATCAGAGCCAGAAATTAATTTGCCTCTGACTAACCAAATTGATTGGCAGAACTCATGAAAGCCTTATTGCAACAAAATAAAGAAAACGCAGAGAAATCTGAAAAATCGATCTGCGAGCTAGGCGAACAAATAGACGAAAAACTAATCCAGCAGACAAATAAAGTCGACAAGTCGATGCAGAGAGTCTCACAAAGAAAGGGAATACCAGCAGGTACTCTCCAGGGTCCATGAGGCGGAAACGCATTGTCCCGCGTCCGTTAGCAACACAGTAGCGGACAACATTCAAGCGATTCACGCACTCGAACAGCAAGTAGAACAATTGAAGCAGACTGGGGCGGAGGACAACAGACAAATACATGATAAGATTGCGGCATTAGCGGACATCGTAGGCACGATGAAGGTGACGGAGAGCGATAACAATACTACACTGGTAGCGGTCGTAGAGACCGAAGAAGTGCTTTCGCTTCTTAGATTTCAGAAGGGACAATTCAAAGTGACAGGCGGCACAAAGCTGTAACAGGCGAATTACAAGGACGCGTGGCGCATCTGGAAAGCCGCATGGGGTGTGATTCCGAATTCGCCAATAGCACTAAATATAGCTGTACGAACAGTGCAGAGAGGGACTCCGGCCACGAGGGAGATTTTGACGACAGGGAAGAATGTATTTTGAGGGGCAGACATGAGAAAAATAGAAACATTCAAGGGCCTCGCCGGGAGGAAATGCGGCGATTTGATTTCAAACATTTCCTTACGGTGAGAAAGTTTGAGATATTTCGAAATTCGCAAAAAGGAATACGTCCACGAGCATGGCTCGAGCAATTTGAGTTCTGTCTTCCCCCCCCCCGACTGGGCAAGTTCACATAAGATAGAATATATGTGTGGCTATTTGGAAGGCGAACCGGCGATTCGCATGAGGTCGGCAGCGCGTCACTGCAACTCCACTCGGGAGTTTCGACAAGCCTTTCTGTCCGCCTATTGGTCGGAAGCGGCACAAGATAGGGTCAAGCATGGCATAATTATGCTGTCAAATTTGAACCAGTCTGGTTTCGGCAGCCCAGCACGCCTATTCGACCACATGCTGCAGGCAAATCAATTTCTATTCGACCCATACGGGCCTGCGGAACTAATTAGGATATGCATCACCAAATTTCCGATGCACTTGCCCCACGTCATTCTTGCGGGACGATGCAAAGAGGACGTGGAAACGTTTAAGACACTTCTCCAAGAGTTAGAATATAATACAGCAGAATGCCCGCCTAATCAGGCACAAAGTTATTACGGGGCACAGCAGCGCGATCGCAGTCGTGGCCGTAGTACTAATCAACGACGTGACTGGTCGTCGCGACGCGAACGGAACAATAATCTGGACCGGCCGTATAGAAACTGGGGTAACAGTCGCGAACACAGGTGGAACAACGGAAAAGATCGAGGACGTGGGCAGGATCGTGAACGCAACAATTACGTCAACCAGAATCGATACTACGGTGAACACGGTGGGAATAGGACTGTAGGCGGAGCATCTCATGATGTTGAAATTCGGCCGGCTAACCCTAGACATAATCCAGCAAATGGAAATGAACAAAACCGGCAATGACAAACGATCAGCGCAGAAAGCGCCCAGTCGGAACAAATGAGCGACATGGCAAATGAGTGCATACGGTATATAGAGAGGGAAGATATAGAGAGGATTTGTTGCAAGAAACTACGAGTGCTAAAATTTCGGGAATAATTCCAGTCGTGACAGTTGCAGTAGACGAAATATGTTTTGAGTGTGTCATTGACACTGGAAGCCCTTTCTCCATAGTGAGCGAGGCAGCATTTCAAAAATGCGAAGGGACTGGGACTTGGCCCGTTTTTCAAGTGCGAGGAATAAAGGCGAAGGGCGCAATCTACGGTAAGAGCGTAGAAATCCGAAGGCAGACTCGGCTTAATTTTACCTGCCAGGGAAGAGAGTTTGAGTACAACTTCTTTGTGCTCCCAATGCTGAATGTGGCAATGATTTTATGAAATGACTTCATGAATGCCCACCATGCAGTAATTGACATGGGTGGAGGAGTAATGACAGTTCAAGTTGGGGATCAGCCAATTAATTTTGTATTTGATGAATGCATATTACGTGCCGAGTCAGAAATTAGTTGCCTAAAATTTCAAGCTCAAACCGAGTCGCAACCCAGACTGGAGCTACTCGTGAACTATGTAAGTGAGTCGTGCTCTACGTCTGGTGAGCAGAGGAAAGAAATTGTTTTTGCTGATGCACTGAGAAAGAGCATCGTGGGTGTCAGAACCACGGACAGGGAAAAGGAGAAATTGTATTACCTACTTAGGAATCATGAACGGGTATTTTCTGAGACTCCGGGGGTGATGAAGTGTTTTACTTACCAATTCAGAGTACGTGACCATCAGAAGTTTTCTGTTAGACCATACCTTATTCCCGTGGCGTATAAAGTCCAGGTGGAGAAGGAAATAAACAAGATGTTAGAACAAGGAATAATTGAGCGGGCAGTAAGCTCGTACAACTCACCCTTGCTTGTCGTACCAAAACACGACAACTCGGTTCGTTTGGTACTAGACTCGAGACAGATAAACACAATTATTAATGGTACTATCATCTGTCGACCTCCGTTCGAGTATTTGGCAAATCGTGCTACACCCATCTTGCAGATTATATACAGCGTTCCTGTGTTATGGAAATTGTTTCCAATTCCGGCGTCTCCCGTCGGACTAAACGTCTCATCAACTGCTTTTATAAGGGGATTAAGTAGCATTTTGCCTGATGATTAAAAACAGCGAGTGACAATTTACGTGGATGACATATTAATTGCGGTAAAGTCGTGGGAAGATCATAATGACGTTCTGAACAGACTACTGGATCTTTTTGAGAAGGCAGGTGTAACAGTCAACTTAGATAAGTCACAGTTAGGACGAGAGAACTTAAAATTCTTAGGCCATATTGTCTCAGCAAATGGAATACAACCTGACCCGGAGAAATTTGCGGCGATAGCGGAATGTGCAATGCCGACAAATAAAAAACAGTTGCGTGCATTCTTAGGCCTATGTAATTTTTATAAGCGATTTATAAATTTCAGTGTACTTGGTACACCCCGTCTATGTGGACTAACAGGGAAGAACGTTTTGTGGGCCTGGGATCAAGAGGCACAGCATGAATTTTATAAATTGAAAAAGGCATTGGTAGAGGCTCCCATCCTCGTGCATCCCGACCTGACACAAGAATTCTGTTTAATGACGGACAGTTCCTTGTCAGGATTAGGTGCGGTACTGTTTCAAACGGAAGGAAATGATGATATTACTACTTGGAAAACAATCTCGTTTGGGAGCAGGGTGCTATCTCGATGTGAAAAAAATTATTCCGTGACAGAACTCGAAGCACTCGCGATAGTTTGGGCATTCTCAAAATTTAGGTATTTCTTATTTGGGAGGACCACCAGGGTTTACACTGACCATCGTGTACTCCAGTTTCTTATGAACACAAAAATCACGCGTGGGAGACTAGGACGCTGGGCACTATACCTATAGGAATATTATTTCACTGTAGAATACATTCCGGGACAGAAAAATGTAATTGTTGACGCTTTATCGCGCATTCCTATAGGTTTGGTTCACACAGAAGAAGGGGAACTCGGTGAAAATGATTTTAGCATCCTATACTTAAAGAATGTAGCGTTCGAGAACTTTGTTACCACCTCTTTAGGGAGTATAGCGGACGAACAGGATAAGGACGCAGTATTGAAAGATATAAAGAAGAAGTGGGAGGACAAGGAGAATGTAGGAATACGCCAGTACTACTTAGTGCGCAATAGAATACTATTCAAGAAACGAGCCCCGGACGACTCCAGATGGGTGTTGGTGATTCTGGAGGAACTCGTAAACAAAATTATATGGTACATACATTTGAGTTATGGTCACTACGGAGCACAGAAATGTTGTGAAAAACTAAAGGAGACATGCTATTTTAATAACATGCTACGGCGTATTCGTTGTGTACTTAGAGTGTGCGGACCTGGTCAGCGAGCAAAGGCGGCCACAGTGACGTATGCTGCATCATTGCACCCGATAATACCAAGCAAATTTTGTGACCTCGCGGCCGTGGATCTATTTGGGCCACTAATACGATCTATAGCAGGTTTTGCATATGTTTTCGTAGCGGTGAAGCTAACCTCCAAGTTTGTGTGTCTGACTCCGTTGAGGCGAGCTACAGGAAGGGCAGTGGCAACTGCATTTGCAAAGCAGTTTCTGCATGAAGTTGGGCGTGTGGAAAGGGTTATCTCGGATAATGGACCACAATTTAGACACTGCGAGAGGGCTGTACAAGCAATGATCACACGCACGGCACAGCGGACACACCAGGAACCGCGGTGTTGGCCGTCGAATGGCGCTAGCTGCGCAGCATTTGTGCACCGCCGCCGTCGGTGTCAGCCAGTTTGCCGTGGCATACGGAGCTCCATCGCAGTCTTTAACACTGGTAGCATGCCGCGACAGCGTGGACTTGAACCGTATGTGCATTTGACGGACTTTGAGCGAGGGCGTATAGTGGGCATGCGGGAGGCCGGGTGGACGTACCGCCGAATTGCTCAACACGTGGGGCGTGAGGTCTCCACAGTACATCGATGTTGTCGCCAGTGGTCGGCGGAAGGTGCACGTGCCCGTCGACCTGGGACCGGACCGCAGCGACGCACGGATGCACGCCAAGACCGTAGGATCCTACGCAGTGCCGTAGGGGACCGCACCGCCACTTCCCAGCAAATTAGGGGCACTGTTGCTCCTGGGGTATCGGCGAGGTCCATTCGCAACCGTCTCCATGAAGCTGGGCTACGGTCCCGCACACCGTTAGGCCGTCTTCCGCTCACGCCCCAACATCGTGCAGCCCGCCTCCAGTGGTGTCGCGACAGGCGTGAATGGAGGGACGAATGGAGACGTGTCGTCTTCAGCGATGAGAGTCGCTTCTGCCTTGGTGCCAATGATGGTCGTATGCGTGTTTGGCGCCGTGCAGGTGAGCGCCACAATCAGGACTGCATACGACCGAGGCACACAGGGCCAACACCCGGCATCATGGTGTGGGGAGCGATCTCCTACACTGGCCGTACACCACTGGTGATCGTCGAGGGGACACTGAATAGTGCACGGTACATCCAAACCGTCATCGAACCCATCGTTCTACCATTCCTAGACCGGCAAGGGAACTTGCTGTTCCAACAGGACAATGCACGTCCGCATGTATCCCGTGCCACCCAACGTGCTCTAGAAGGTGTAAGTCAACTACCCTGGCCAGCAAGATCTCAGGATCTGTCATCCCATTGAGTATGTTTGGGAGTGGATGAAGCGTCGTCTCACGCGGTCTGCACGTCCAGCACGAACGCTGGTCCAACTGAGGCGCCAGGTGGAAATGGCATGGCAAGCCGTTCCACAGGACTACATCCAGCATCTCTACGATAGTCTCCATGGGAGAATAGCAGCCTGCATTGCTGCGAAAGGTGGATATACACTGTACTAGTGCCGACATTGTGCATGCTCTGTTGCCTGTGTCTATGTGCCTGTGGTTCTGTCAGTGTGATCATGTGATGTATCTGACCCCAGGAATGTGTCAATAAAGTTTCCCCTTCCTGGGACAATGAATTCACGGTGTTCTTATTTCAATTTCCAGGAGTGTATATATATATATATATATATATATATATATATATTTTACCCCAGCTCGAACCCCAGTGAGTGTATTATGCGTGAATTAGGAAAATTATGTAGGTTATACTGCAGTCGTGATCACCGATCGTGGGACATACACCTAAAAGGATTTCAGAACATAATTAATGAGTTCCCTAATACGTCAACAAAGCTTCCGCCAATCATTGTGCTAAACAACAAGGAGCCCCAGAGCAAAATCAAAGAGGTGGTGCCTTGGCCACTAGAGCCGAGACTACGCCGGAACGCAATTGTTGACTTAGCTTTACGCAACATCAAGCGTGCAGCAGAAGCCAGAGTCAAGGCATATAAGAAAAAAGTGAGAAAACAGTGTTTCATGTAGGAAAACAGTTCTTATAAGATCACACAAGCTGTCTAACAAACGGTCAGGTGTTTGCAAGAAATTTTCTAATCTCTTTAACGGCCCGTATCCGATCCGATAAGGAAGATTCCCCATGAAAACGCCATAGAAGTTGAAACTCTTCGATCGAAGAAACCAAAAGGGCTACACCATGTGTCAAACGTAAAACCATACATTGAGTTGAAAGGACAGTGAGGATTAGAGAGGACGGTAAAGAGAAACAATTGTTTAGTTTATATTTGTGATAAATGCATTTTGAATAACACGTTGGTAAAAATAATGATAAAGATGTTTCTATGTGATTGATTGAAATGATGTTTATGGTTTTTTTTTTTTTTTAATTGAAAAGAGTCGCTCCTGAGGGAAGCAAGATCTGTGTTGAATTAATCCAAAACTCAGGGGAATATCCGAGCTGTGGGTATTATGGGTCTGGCAAACCCATGTCCCCAGCTGTTAGTAGCCTTGTTTCCGATTTTCTGCTTTCAGTGCTACTATCTATCTATTACTATTCTACACTCCTGGAAATTGAAATAAGAACACCGTGAATTCATTGTCCCAGGAAGGGGAAACTTTATTGACACATTCCTGGGGTCAGATACATCACATGATCACACTGACAGAACCACAGGCACATAGACACAGGCAACAGAGCATGCACAATGTCGGCACTAGTACAGTGTATATCCACCTTTCGCAGCAATGCAGGCTGCTATTCTCCCATGGAGACGATCGTAGAGATGCTGGATGTAGTCCTGTGGAACGGCTTGCCATGCCATTTCCACCTGGCGCCTCAGTTGGACCAGCGTTCGTGCTGGACGTGCAGACCGCGTGAGACGACGCTTCATCCAGTCCCAAACATGCTCAATGGGGGACAGATCCGGAGATCTTGCTGGCCAGGGTAGTTGACTTACACCTTCTAGAGCACGTTGGGTGGCACGGGATACATGCGGACGTGCATTGTCCTGTTGGAACAGCAAGTTCCCTTGCCGGTCTAGGAATGGTAGAACGATGGGTTCGATGACGGTTTGCATGTACCGTGCACTATTCTGTGTCCCCTCGACGATCACCAGTGGTGTACGGCCAGTGTAGGAGATCGCTCCCCACACCATGATGCCGGGTGTTGGCCCTGTGTGCCTCGGTCGTATGCAGTCCTGATTGTGGCGCTCACCTGCACGGCGCCAAACACGCATACGACCATCATTGGCACCAAGGCAGAAGCGACTCTCATCGCTGAAGACGACACGTCTCCATTCGTCCCTCCATTCACGCCTGTCGCGACACCACTGGAGGCGGGCTGCACGATGTTGGGGCGTGAGCGGAAGACGGCCTAACGGTGTGCGGGACCGTAGCCCAGCTTCATGGAGACGGTTGCGAATGGTCCGCGCCGATACCCCAGGAGCAACAGTGTCCCTAATTAGCTGGGAAGTGGCGGTGCGGTCCCCTACGGCACTGCGTAGGATCCTACGGTCTTGGCGTGCATCCGTGCGTCGCTGCGGTCCGGTCCCAGGTCGACGGGCACGTGCACCTTCCGCCGACCACTGGCGACAACATCGATGTACTGTGGAGACCTCACGCCCCACGTGTTGAGCAATTCGGCGGTACGTCCACCCGGCCTCCCGCATGCCCACTAAACGCCCTCGCTCAAAGTCCGTCAACTGCACATACGGTTCACGTCCACGCTGTCGCGGCATGCTACCAGTGTTAAAGACTGCGATGGAGCTCCGTATGCCACGGCAAACTGGCTGACACTGACGGCGGCGGTGCACAAATGCTGCGCAGCTAGCGCCATTCGACGGCCAACACCGCGGTTCCTGGTGTGTCCGCTGTGCCGTGCGTGTGATCATTGCTTGTACAGCCCTCTCGCAGTGTCCGGAGCAAGTATGGTGGGTCTGACACACTGGTGTCAATGTGTTCTATTTTCCATTTCCAGGAGTGTATATCTTGAAACGTCCCCTTTGAACAATTATACATGACTGTGCTTAAACTGACACTCAATATTTTTAGCGCAACGCAATCTGACTTTCAAAAATCCCTACAAAAGAATGGCCCTGACTAACATTAACCTATACCTTTCACAAATCACTTACCTCACAAAAATCTTCGATACTCGAACTACTGCAATACAGCGAGCGCCACTACTGCCAGCAAAATAAAAGATTCAAACTACTGAAGGCACTAACTACTGATAGGCACAGTCAGCAAAAGAAAGATTTTGATAGAGAACAATCAATATATTTACCTTAATATTGTTCAAAAGTCATATTATATATACCAGTTCATGACATCCAGTCTTACAAATGTCCAAACTCCGCCATCTCTCTCCCCACATCCACCATTGCTGGCAGCTCAACTCCAACCGCGCAACGCTACGCGCTGTTCACATCCAGCTGCCCAACTCTACAACGGCAGAGAACAATGCAAACTAGCCACAGACTGCACATAGCACAGCCAGTGATTTTCATACTGAACGCTACGTAACGTTGCCAATAAGAAAACATAAACAGCCTACTTACATAGCTCCCATGCTCCCCACAATTAATTTTACAAATTCTTTTGGGCACTGGCCAATACAGATTTGAAAAAAAATTTCATAATTACAGTAAGAAAGATATCAAATGCACACACTTATTAATACAATGTTGATCAAAAGCAAAAATTTTCTCACAGTCCATAAAGACAGTCCTGATCATTCATCACAGTAAAACTGCCGTTTCTTTTCTCAAAGTCTGAACAGTAAAAGACAATGCACACGGAAGTAGTGGATTTCCATGCAGTCTTGTAGCAGTAGTGCTGTCCTTCCAACAGAAAGACAATGCTGACTCTTGACATGCAGACAGGTAATGGGTCACAACAGAGCAAACCCACAGCAGAGTCAGTCGAAGTTTTGAAGAATATTGGTAGGTAGGTCATCACAGAGCAGACCACTGTAGTCCTGTTAGAGATTACGGTATTGGTGGGCCACCAGAGGTGCAGAGCCACTGCAGTCCTTGTAGAAATAATGGTATTGGTAGGCCATCAAAGATGCAGACCCACTGTAGTCCTTGTAGGGATGGCCAGCAGCCATCTGTTGCGACTGTGCAGGTGCCACAATCACCATCGAAGAGTCTTGTGGACAATATAGCAAGTCCATGAACCACCACTTGTGCACTCACAAAATTTTTTTTTAAATGTCCTTAGAACCAGCAATGCTGTTATCCAGTCCCTTGCAGAATTATTAACACACGTGCAAACACTAACAGTCCCAACTTCTCACATATTGTGCATTACTATGACCAACAGAAACGTGTGCAGTGAAATGTAACTTAATTTGAAGAACTGGTGTCTGTATTATTATAAATTTACAACATAAGAATACAATTACACAGGTACAAAAAACATCATTAAAGAACGTAATAGTACAGATAATATTTGTAGTAATACAGGCTTTACAAAAGAATAGAAATAGACATATACATCAGTGTTACAGGAATTATGACATAAGTGAATATATAAAATAATGAGAATAGTTTTCGAAACATTAATTTCACACATGAGCATTAAAACACAACAGAATAAATAATGTCTAAACATCTTTACAAAGAAAGTAACATAGTATTTGAAAAATTTTACAACAAAAATCTTTTTAGCTAAACACATAAAGACAGGAAAAAGACAAATACACAAGGATACATAAACACATAGCGGAATAATGCGAAATGAAAGACAGGGTTCGTTTTCAGGGTAACATTTGGTACTGCAGTCCAACCCAAAACTTCATTCCATAGATCTTTCGTCTTATTTCAACATTTGTTTCCACCAAAAAAATCTTATCCAAGCATGCTTTCTGTACTTATATGTTCACATATTTCTTACCTCATTGTTTATTTTCCATTATCTTAGCTCATCATTTATTTCCAAGAAAATCCTACCTTAACCTGTTGTTCCTAAACCCTACATTTTTGTTCATATCCTCTTTCAAAGTACTTTTTTGGCCAAACCATTTTCATATAGCTTCTCAATGCATTTCTTCCAATTCATCACCACTTGTTCTCTCATATAGCCTACCCCCTCTTAAGCTAACTTAAATCTACTGAGCTCAGATGCTAAACTAAGGGATGAGGCAATGCAGCAACACAAAACAATTAACACAAACAGCAACGACAAAAAAATGCAAATTGGCAAAGCTAGCTGCAGTAAATGTAATAACTTATTTCTAAACATGACAAACCTCAAGCAGAAAAAATATTACAGTAAAAATGGCCATGTTTAATACCTATGTCACATCTTTATAACACTAGAGTGATGCATCACGAGAACTTACTCTAGCAGACAAGTTACCAAATCGTAAAAAAATTATTTATGCAGTTCCTGTGAAGGAAAATGGTTACTTGTGCTCCCTTTTCTAAGAAAGTACATCATAAACGTATTCTTTACTGGGTCTGTAGACAGAAAATAGTGATATTAGTACATCTATTAAATTTTATTTTAACCAATCCTGCAGTGCAGCTAGAAACTAGATGTTAAACGAAATGAGCAAATATATATATAAAGCAACATATGAAACGTGATTCACTAGGCAAATGGCGTCTCCAAAGGCAAAAAAATTCTCTCAACTAGAAAGACAATAGATGTAAAATGTTTCTCATCATTTCATTAGGAATTTTAGTAAATATAATAAATTAAGAGCTCCACAGTGTAATCATATGTTTTCAAGTTTGAGTGTGTCGTATTTGCAATGCTTTCTACAAAGGAATGTCAATAGCAAGGATAATGGCTCCCTTTTTTTTTCTCCACCTGTGCCTCTGAAAGGCACACACTAATGGCTTTTTTCCAGGCAACTGTCGCGCAGCTGGGTGCCCATGACTCATTACGTGAAGGTGGTCACTTAACTTTCTTACTGAAATATTTACGACACCAGTTTGCATTACAGTGACAGTCTCATATAAAAAATTTCACAGGTCGAGAATTTGCATTGCAAATGTGTAGAAACAAAATCCTGTGAATATAACAGTGTCCAAAAAATTTTCGCCAGCATAGTGATACATTCACGCATTTACACACATTTCATAACTCTTAAAGTACAATTCTTGGTTTCCAACATCCTTTTTCACAAGTCAGAGTCCCTAACCACTACTCATTATTCCTTACCTTATTACACACATACACACACACACACACACACACACACACACACATATATATGTATATATATATATATATATATATATATATATTCGTCGACACTCCTTCAATATTTCATCTTAATAAATACTTAGCATAATCAAATTCCTCATATAACATCAGCTTATTGATCATAAACATACCTCAACAGCATAATACACATTGTCATCATAATAATAACATCATAACACCTCAGTCAACTCAAAAACGTCGTAGCTTCCTGCAATAATGTCAAAACCTAAATAAAAAACCTCTGCTCATTACAACAGTGTCATCTACCTCCAACGTACTTTGAAAGTCATGATCCCATACCAAATACATTATTCAGAGCTCTCATAGTATCACAATGGTTCCGAAAAAACACGAGCAGTTCACAAAGTACAGACGAAACACAATTTAATAAGTGTGAAGTTATCCATCTGTGTAATTGCGTAAACATCAGTCACTGATGTAGTAAAAAAATGTTTGTTTCTCAGTTAAATAATCAGATAGCCGTGTAATTTATGTGTTAGAGAAATATGGTACCGATGTGTAAAGTTGTATAAGCAAATACCATATTAGCTAGTGCTCCTTGTGCTTGCCAAACACATGGTACACAAAGTAGGCATGTACCCCCTGAGGATTAATGTAATTATACCCTCAGGTGATACAGATTACAGCAATGGAATGAAATTTATCACGGAAAACTTTCTTTGTAATTCAAAAATCTTGAAAAATAATTGGTTTAAGTACAAAATTAATCACTCAAATGCGTCTCCTGTAGCGCTAAATGTGCGTCTTCTAGGCACACAGTCCGGAACCGCACGACTGCTACGGTCACAGGTTCGAATCCTGCCTCAGGCATGGGTGTGTGTGATGTCTTTAGGTTAGTTAGGTTTAAGTAGTTCTAAGTTCTAGGGGACTGATGAAAACAGCAGTTGAGTCCCATAGTGCTCAGAGCCATTTAAATGTGCGTCTTGCTCTAAAATAATTCTGTGGAACTGTCGTAGTTATCGTCCGCTGTAAGCAAAGTTCTGCTGAAGTCAATGTACTTACCTCATCATAAACGAAAGTGAAATGCTTTGCTTATAGATATCTTAGTTATTACGCTTATTGCTGTGATGAAGAAAGTACTATGCTGTAACATATTGTTGTGCTATGGAAAAGGCTGTCTCATTGTAGCTATACCACAAAAGTTACTACTAAAACATGTTTTACTTTCCAGAATAATTCAGAAAAACTGTGCAGATATAAAACAGAAACACCGCAAAAGCAACATTGTAAATTGTCACACATTGGTAGTGTCGTGATAAAATCGTGTAGCTGTCACATAAACTAACCACTGTGTTATCTGGTATCTCACAGAAAGTACTTTAAATCCAGAATGTATTTTCAAGTAAACCAAAATGTTGCATTAAAATCTCATTAGCAGTACTGGTAAATGTTCTAAGTATGTGAGCCTTATAATCGTTACGTAATCGTGCAACTAGCAAGCAAGAATGTACAAATAACAACACTGTGTCGTCTGTTCACTATAACAATGCATTCGTAATTTCTGTTGAAATAAGTTCTCTTGGTTCTAGACTGGATATTTAACTTCAAACATTGTTGCATGTTAACAGGTTCTAAGTCTAACAAAGCATACTAGTAATGTAAAGTGAAAAGGTATATGGCAAAGACAAAGCTAAAAAGCAGATTGTCTTTCAATAAACGGTTTTACATGTGAAATATGGTGTAAAACTTTACTCTTCCTAGTACACAGAGTTTCAGTTTAAACGCAATTATCATGAGGTTACGTCGGTAAGGAACACTGGAATTTTTCTCAAGGTTAGCTTATGTTATTTTTCTCAAGCCCAGCCTTCGCACGTGGCTGCCTGCCAGTGCGAGTCATTGTTTCTTTGTTGGCGCGCGTCGTTATTAGGATTAGGAGACCTAACTTCTACAAATTCACCTTGTCGAGAGTGACCTGCTCTGTTTGAATCTCGCCAGTTCTGATGCAATTCAAGTCTGTCGTTGCTATTATATCGTCTGTCGTCATGTAGGTTGTTCCTGTAGTTTCTTTCTTGTCGGTTAAGTGGTGGAGAATTTCTCCCTGGATTACCACTGTACGGTGGACCATTGCGTCTGAAGTTATTTTGTCTCCCATGATAATAATAGTTCTGGTTGCCATATTGTCTGCTTCTATGTTTGTCTCTGTTACATTCCTTACTACGGAAATGCGATATTTCTCTGTAACTCTTACTACTGTGCCAATGGTTGTCATACGAGTGGTGTCTGTTTTGGTCACGATTTGTGTTGTGAGAATAGCCTTGTCGTGTCCACTTATTATTTCTTTCATTGCGGAATTGTGATGGAAGTGACCTGTAATTGTTGTCTTCCTGTTTCCGCATTCCGCGATTGTCAGTATCAATTTCCAATTCTTGTACCAGTCCCTGAAAAGCTTCAATGTCATCTTTGCAACGTCCTGCCAAAATAATATGTCGTTATGTTCAGGCAATTTGGTTAAGCAAATGCGTATGAGTTCTGAGGGGCTGTATGGGTTTGAGAGGTACTGATTCTTGTGCAACATGTCTTCAAAACATTTCACAAGACTGGACAATTCAGATTGTTCGAAATGTTTCATCATTATGATGCTATGTTTTACTCGGTCTTGTGTAGCGTGAGACCAATACGCTGAGAGGAAGGCATGATAAAATTCTCCTTCACTGTGGCAATCGTGAATGACCGATCGCATTCTTACAGCTGGTTCATTCTCTAAATAGCCACACATAAATTCTAATCTGTGCTCTAATGACCAGTTGGGAGGAAAACAATGAGAGAATTGATGGAGCCACGCTTGTGGATGAATGTCGTTGCCAGAATTCTTAAGTGTTTTGAATTTACGTATAGTAATGAACAGCATATAGTCAAAATCATCGTGTCGGCGAGTAGCATATCGGTCATTGTTACGTCGTGTCGGCGGTTCAATCTCAAAATTCGGTGCACCTTGCCAATTTCTTTCGTAATTTCTGAAATGCCTTGTGTTATTATTTTGTGGCTTTTCCGTATTTCTAAGTCCCTCTTCCCGTGTTGGAGCGCGACCGTCCTCTGAAATATGTAATTTTTGTATTACTTGTGCCAACTGATCTTGTACTTCCCGGATTTCTCTTTTGTGTTGCGTATTAATTTGATTCTGATTTTGTTTGAATTTCTTAATTTGTTCATACTCTTCTGTGTCAGTGATGGCTACAGGTCTTGTGTCATTCAGATCATCATCTTCCTTTGCAGATAAGTTAGTGAACTGATCTGAAAGTTCAGCTACTTTCTCCGATAGTGTACTTATTTCCTCAGTGTGTTTTTCTGAACCAAGTTTCAGAGTGTCCATTTGTGTTGAAATCGTATCTACTGTGTCCTTTAAGCTTTCCTGAGTTTTTGCAAGTAGCGTAACCGAATCGGTAGATGCAACTGAGTCAATTTTAGCCCACAAAGTCTCATAATTTTCTTGAACAATGGTTTGCAGTTCTTTTATGGCTGCTTCGTGATTCTATAATGTATTTTCATGCCGCGAAAAAATAGGTTGAAAATGCTCACAAATTTGTGTTTTTACGTCATTACAGACTTGTTGACATTTCGATTCAATGTTATGTAACTCAGTAGTTAAATCTTCACGTGTTTGTTCACGTGTGGTGTCTAACTTTTGAAGCTTTTGCTGTGTGTGTCTCTGATTTTGTTCCATTGTGTCTAACTTGTGATCATTTTGTTCCATTGTGTCTAACTGTTGCTGTGTTTGTCTCTGGTGTTGTTCCATTGTGTCTAACTTTTGAAGCTTTTGTCCCATTTGTTGCATTAATTGTAATAACAATGCACTGGAGTCTGAAACATGTTCCTCAGTGCTTTTTGGCAGTGAATTTGCACCGGCAACATTCACATTTTGACAAGCGGAAAATGTGTCTTGACTCATTTGAGAAAACGGTGAGGACACAAAACCTGAATCTACAGTATTTGCAAAATTGTGTCCTATCATTTCGGATTCCTGAGGCGAGCTGTTGCCGACTGATCGATAGATAATGCTTCCCTGTTCACTAATTGTTTCACTGCCTACACCATTATTTGCTGCCCGCTCCATTTCCCTATGCACAATTACAAAATTACTACTTTCAACAGTAGTTAATTCATTACATGGTGGCGCTAACACACTGCTTTTGTCTTCACTGTCATTTCTCAGTTTACTTTGGAGCCTAGTATTACGTTTTTCACACGCCATTATTGTCACAATATTTCACATGACAACACAGAAAAGCACAATTTGAAGAGCAAAGTAAGAAAACACATTTACATAGCATTGAAAATAATATCTCGTTAATTGCAAGTGCAGCTGCGAAATACTTGGTGCAAATCTACATGGATGTCATAACTGTTTTACTGTACAAGAATGAAAAAATACAACTACAAAGGAAACTCTCTCTACAATTATGCACTAGCAATAAACAAAGGCTGCACTAATTGCACAAACTACAAGAAAAAAATCAGAAGATTCCAGTGAGGTATCCTGGCACGGTCGCCATATGAAACATCCCCTTTGAACAATTATACATGACTGTGCTGAAACTGACACTCAATATTTTTAGCGCAACGCAATCTGTTTTCCAAAAATCCCTACAAAAGAATGGCCCTGACTAACATTAACCTATACCTTTCACAAATTACTTACCTCACAAAAATCTTCGTTACTCGAACTACTGCAATATAGCGAGCACCACTACTGCCAGCTAAATAAAAGATTCAAACTACTGAAGGCACTAACTACTGATAGGTACAGTCAGCAAAAGAAAGATTTTGATAGAGAACAAACAATATATTTACCTTAATATTGTTCAAAAGTCATATTATATATATCAGTTCATGACATCCAGTCTTACAAAAGTCCAAACTCAGCCATCTCTCTCCCCACATCCACCATTGTTGGCAGCTCACCTCCAACTGCGCAGCGCTATGTGCTGTTCACATCCAGCTTCCCAACACTACAATGGCAGAGAACAATGCAAACTAGCCACAGACTGCACACAGCACAGCCAGTGATTTTCATACAGAGCGCTACGTAACGTTGCCAATAAGAAAACATAAACAGACTACTTACAATCTATCAGTATAAATGAGGATCTCTTACTATAGTATGCGTGCTGTATGAATATTTTAAGATAGGAGAACCCTGAGAAAGGAATGAGTAAGTATGGAATCTTGAAAACAGGATGCGATAATACGATTGTTTAACCAATGGCTTCCCAATATGCGCTAATATGTTAATATTGAAGATATATCTTTTTTGTTCTTTATAGCTGAGTACGTAAATTGCCGTGTGTGGATTTCGTAAGTAGATTGATTCCCTTCAAGGTGAAAGAAGAGTTGTGGTTTGTGTAATTTACATGGCCCTGAAATAGTATTATGGCAGTCAAATGACGAGCAGTTTTCCAGCAAATGGAGAATGGAATGGAAATATGGATCCTTTTTGTAGTATTGACTGATGTTGAGCCAGAGCCTCAAAAATTATTCAGCTTTAATACTTGTCCTAGAAAAGTGACGTTTATGTGTTTTGCTGATGCTGTGAGCATTACAGCTTACTGTTTTCGCTGGTGCGGGATGCACTGCAGCCTATATGAGTTGAACTGAAGAAATGTCCCTCTTGAAGGTAGAGGAAGATTAAATAATTTTGATTATGGGACCAAAGGAAAGCTTGGTTTAAGAATAGAGTAGACCACAATTTTGCCATTCATGAGAAATGAATCAAGAATAACCACCACAGGCGAAATAACTGATTTGGAAGCGAAAGGTAACTTAAAGAAGAGTCATCTGTGTGATTAATTCTTGTGATAACGTAATCTTAGTTGAAAGTGTCTTACTGTTTTATGTATGAACATATGAGTATGATAAATGTATAATTGCGAGTCTCTTATCAGGTGTGTCAACTGGTATAAATGTTCTGGCGTGTAAATAACCATTGTTCTTTTTACTGTGTATGTTTAAGAAAAGTTTCTCCATATGTATCATGTGACAAGACAAATGCCGCCAGCGTCAGGAAGAGGACTTCGGGAGCGCGGTCGACAACAAAAGAAGTGTACGGGACAAACACTTTCCCTTGCACACAGAGCTAATGGCCGGCCGCACCAGTACGACCCTTCATGGAGGCGATGACCTGAGATGGCCGAGCGGTCCACCGCGCGGAAATCCATCTGCTGGCAATGAACCACACGCATGCGACCGTGACAGGGACAGGGGATAAAGGGGTGCGGAGCCTTTTGACAGGTACTGTCCAGTGAAACTTGCAGGCGTCAACAACGACTATCAACATTTCTTGGCGGAAGCCCATTGTCAGGCGACAGTAAATCATGGTTCGGTGTTATCTGGTTGCTAAGGGTGGCACAAAGAAGAGCCACTAAGTGTCATCCTTGCCCAGGAATATCAAACTGGAGAGCCAATTGAGGATAACTCTAGAATTTAACAACACAAGAGGCGTGGAGCCTTTTTACATGTACTGTCCAGAGAAATTGGCAGACTTCAACGACACCTATCAACATTTCTTGACGGATGCCCACTGTCAAGCGACAGTAAATCATAGTTCGATGTTTTCTGGTCGCTAAGGGTGGCACAAAAAAAAAAGCCATTAAGTGTCATCCTTGCCCAGGAATATCAAACCAGCGAGCCAATTGAGGATAACTCAAGAATGTAACAACACAAGGGGTGTGGAGCCTTTTGACATGTAATGTCCAGAGAAATTGGCAGACTTCAACGACGCCTATCAACATTTCCTGGCGGATGCCCACTGTCAAGTGACAGTAAATAATCGTTCGATGTTCTCTGGTCGCTAAGGGTGGCACAAAGAAGAGCCATTAAGTGTCATCCTTGCCCAGGAATATCAAACCGGCGATTCAAACGAGGATACCGCACGAATTTGACAACACAAACATGCAACCAAATCGAGATGTACATGACACGGGCCACTAAGAGAAACTTCATGAGAGGGCAGAGACGGCGGGATTGTATGCAAGATATGGACCAAAAATCCCTACTGACAGCTGCAGCGACGAACCCCCTCCCCCTTATTTTGTGCCTCCGTACAGTGGAACTACTGAGTGTGCCAGTGAACAGTGATTATACGGTTCTTAGTCCAATGCATATACGTGTGTTCTTTCAGAGAAACTTTGATTGTGTGTTTTGCTGGGGTTCGATTTATTGGTGTTTATTAGACTGACTCTGGTATTTTGAAGGTGTTCTATTTATTGTTTTTTTAGACTTTGAGTCTTGTATTTTTCAGGTGTTTTATTTATTGGCCTTTTTTTAGACATTGACTATTGTACTTTCAGAGCTGTTTTATTCATCAATGTTTGTTCTTGTGTGATGTATTAGATTTGTGATATTTTGTTTCGTAAATTCATTCCTGTGGCATTGCTTCATTTATCAGTCAGATAGCCGTTCATTCTCGTTGGACTGTAATCTATTAGCCTTTGCATGGGGCATATTTATAGTGAGGAACCCAATAAGGGTAACAATCACATAATTAATTGTAGTTTCAGTATAATGACACAGTGATCATTGTTTGCTAACTAACTGAAATGTAGTAGAGTGATTAAATTAGTGCCACAAAGTTATTTTAACTTTACAAATTATTAGTTTTATAAGATATAGATTTTTTTGCGATAACCACTTTGTAAAACATGTTTTTTTGTCTCTCATTATTTTTTTGCTTTTGTGGATTGTGCATTGTAATGTTCTGCATTATAATACTGATGTTATTTTCATATTGTTTTAAATTGCTGTGGCACCTATGCTATTTTCATACATTTTACTTGTTAATAAACAGTCATAAATTTCCCTGTAATCAGTTGGCTCTTGCAATGAGCAAATACTGGTGAACTCCATATGGCTAACAACCAGAAATTGTTTTCATATTAATGACACAAGGACCATTGTTTTTACTAGCTGACCAAATTAAGTCTACACTATCTTTTAAATAGGTGTCACAGATTGTTTTTTTCTCTTTGAAATTGGTAGGTTCTAAAGATTGTGTTTTAGCAAGTAGCTGGTGACCTTTTGCCTTTTCTTTACATTTTTGGTTTAAGTTGGGTGTGAGAAGCCTGCTTGGGAATGTCCTAGCTTGGCCAGAAAATTCCCTGCACAGTCTTTTCCCGGAGCGTTGGGGTTATGAAAGGTCTCTGTTGGATTCCTTTCATGTTAATTTCTTAAATCTGTTGTCATTTATGGCATAAATTCCTCTTCTAAATTTACTGTGGTGTTTCTGACTATCTGGGAGGAGACTGAGCAGTGAAACGTGTTACTTTTGCACATAAACAAGAACGATCTGTCACACTACTACATTTTAAAACACAGTTTATATGTAATTCATGTCACACAGTCTCATATGGAACATACATCCGCTTTCTTTTATATACTGTATATGATAAGATACTGTCATCCCCCTTCCCTTCTATGTAAGAGGATGAATGAGCAAATGTGTTTCTAGTTGCATGCTTGATGGTAGCAGACAAGCCTGTCTACTAGAGAACAGTAGGACCAACGTCGTAACAGGTTGCTACGCTTACTAAAAGTAGAAAGGTTTCTATTCATAGTATGGTCCTTCCATCCCTTGTCATGTTGGTATAGGAAGCTGCTCTCTGGTCACTTCCGTTTGTATCTGTTAAGCACACTCGGTAGGGGCCCAGGTCAGTCTGTCCGTGGCGAACGTCTGAAGTGCTAAGATCTCCAGCTAAGCGCATGTCTGTTAAGTCCGTAGGACAATGCATATCTTAAGTTCAGCCTAACTGAAAATTTAATTAACTTTATTTCAGGTTTAGCTTTAAAATATCTAATGTTACCTTAATTTGCAACACAGAATAATTCGAGTGTGAAGTTCAGAATATCTTCCGCTAGTTGCTTTGTCACTACTTTGTGAGTAAAGTGGAACCATGTGTTGATCAGTAACTCTAACTAAGATCATCAATCTTAAATGCAAATGTGCTTGAGATTCTATTGTCTCGTCTTGACAATATTTTTCAATATAGCAACTTTTCTTTATGTTCAACCCACATGGGGTGTACTTTGTGAGACCAGTACCACGTGCTTATACAATTGTTTGCCCCATCAGGTTAATAGTAAGACGATGGTAACCAGTTTGAGGTTTTTCTTTTGTAAATTGTGTTTCGATGTAATTTATTTTAATTTTCAAAATCATTGTGGAGTTACACTCTTTGTGTAAACCAAGTTGACCACGTGAAGCATGTGGTGTAAGCATTAAAGTAGCCTTCAGCTATTGTTTTTGGGAAGATTTCATACAGAGTTAGTATGAATTAAATATACCAGTGTGTGGTAATTTCATGACAGACAGGATTGCACTACGAACTTATATTCTTTGGGTGAAAATTGAATTGGTTGGTTGTGGTTAATTTCCTCTTGCATATGTTTCAACGTTCTTTTATGAATGCAGTGTTGTATGTAGTTTCCCAATCTTGGCTCCCTATTTGATGTGTCCCGTAAGATTACAAACTCACATTTACACAATCCTAAATAAGGCACCAGTTTAGTGATGACTCAAGTTTGCTGAAATTTTAATGGAACAATCATCAATGTTAAAATAATTGTCCAAATATAAAATTATTTATTTCTTTTTATTCAAACTGTCTTTATATATATATATATATATATATATATATATATATATATATATATATATATCACTGGTTATTGTAAGATGAGTACTAAGAGATTATAATTAATGTTATTCTGGTTGGGAATTTGGTAAGCTAGACTGGATACGTGGTGAACCAGTTGCGCAGTAATGCAAGGTTAACTTCCTCAGATAGCTCACAACTTTTAATCCTCTTTTATGGTCTCGAATATCAGCACCGCAATCAGAACAAATTAATGCATACAACATTACATTATGATGTGTTGTTCACCCAAAGACGTCATGTAAGTACCTCTTAAATGACATAGTCAATTTAATAGCGTCGTCCCAATACATGTACTCACTAATGAAATTCGTTAATAATAATCCATCACAATTTGAAAAGAACAGTATGTGCATATATGCAATACTGAAGGTAGAAATTACCTTTGTTACCGTTTGTTAAAGGTGTCTGTGTCTCAGAGAGGAGTTCAATATGCAGCAACAATAATTTTTGATCATTGTCTAGTAACGAAAAATGTCTGACACCTAGCAAAGTAAGTTTTAAATTTAATTTAAAATCAATTTTCCTGGACAACTCCTTCTACTGAACTGCAGAATTTCTACTTAAAAACTGACAGCCAGTGAAAAAGAAGAGTTAAACGTATTGCATGAGTAGTTCTAAAAATAGTAATGTGTTCATGGTATACATGTCCTGTAAACTGGCTCGTTCAAATGATCCATGGAACATGCAACTAACTAACGTACTCACAATTTACTCAGTTAGAAGTATGAGTATAAAATAACGAGACTTTCTTTCTTGGGCATTTGTCCTGCTTCATGCAGGGTTGGCCTCGTTATTACGGATTTGGCAGTGTTAGTTGCAGAGGGTGGCAGGATGCCCTTCCTGCCGCCAACCCGAACCCCCAGGATGTAAGTAGTGTATCCCAGCTGTCTGCATCTAGTGTAAGCCGTGGAGTAGTGAGAACGTTTTCAAATGTCTGTGAGTCGTGTAACTGAGTCGGAACGAGGGGACCGGCCCGGTATTCACCTAGCAGGATGTGGAAAATCGCATAAAAACCACATCCAGGCTGGCCAGCATATCGGCCCTAGTCGTTAATCCGCTGGGAGCATTCGATCAGGGGCCGGCGCGCCTACCCGAGTCCAGGAAGTAGCGCATTAGCGCTCCTGGCAGAAAATAACGAGACTGCTCACGTAAAATATTTTTATTTCCTAACCATACATATTTAGTGAATGTCTCCCTCAATTTACTACCCTTCTCTGTCCCAATAACGCTGCATGGGAGTTTTTTTCCATTGATGGAAACATTGATGGAAGTCTTCCTCTGTAAGCTGCTTGAAGACGCTTGTCTCTTTTTGTTTCACTGCTTCAGTGAACTGAAATCTTACTAGTTTTAATGGAGATTGGGGAAAAGGTAAAGGTCACATGGTGCTAGGTAAGGCGAATAAGGTGGTTGGTATAACATTGGGATACTGTGCTTCGCTAGAAACCTGCAAGCCATGTGAGCCTGTAGGTTGTCTTGATGTAGAGCCTATGACTTCTTCTTTCAAAATTCGGATGGTTTTCCATTATTTCTCACGGAATTGACCAAGAAACTCAAGGCAGTAATAGCGATTAATAGTTTCTCCTCGTGACCCCATTGCTGATACACAGTTTCATGAATATCGAGAAAAAAAAAACCATTCATCAGCCCTTTGAAACTTGATTTGCTCAGTCGAGCTTATTTCGCTTCCGATGAAGTGGCTTGGCGCTTGTTTTATGGATCATAAGTGAAAAACCTAAGATTCGTCTCAAGGTATCACTCTTTCCAATAAATCTGGATCATTTTCAGTGGTATTCAAAGCGTCAGTACAGACATTTCCACGAGCTTCTTTGTGTTCGATTGCGAGAATTTTTGTCGCCAGTTCCGCAGATAATGTTCTCATGTTAAAATAGTCATGTAAAATATGCCTTGTGCGTTATTTGTCGATTCCTACAGTTTCAGCGATCGATCGAATACTTAGCCGGCGATCAGATCGAGTCAGATTACCTCCTTTTTTTATATTTTTATCCGTTTTTGATGTTGAGGGGTGTCCCAGCGGGTGTGAGTCATCTTCAGCGTCCTCTCGGCCATCTTAGGAACGCTTGAAGCACTCACAAGCTCGGGTAAGTGTTAAACAGACTTCGCCATACATTTCTCTGGTGAAACATAGGTTTCAGTAGCAGTTTTTCCAAGTTCCATGTGAAACTGAAATTCATTGCTCCCTCCCTCCCTCCCTCTCTCTCTCTCTCTCTCTCTCTCTCCCTCCCTCCCTCTCTCTCTCTCTAGTTTTACCCTCTACAGCTCCCTCTAGTACCATAGAAGTTATTTCCTAGTGCTTAACCGATATTCTGTTATCCTCTCCCTTCTTCTTGACAATGTCTTCCATATACTGCTTTCATCGCTGATTCTGCGGAGAACCTTCTCATTCTTGCCCTTATTTGTTCATCTTATTTTCAAAATTCTTTCGTAGCACCGCATCTCAATTGCTTCGATTCTCCTCTGTTCCCTTTTACCACAGTCCGTGTCTCAAAGTCATACAATAGTGTGCTTCGGTTATACATTTTCGCATTCTCAGAAATTGCTTCCTCAAACTAAGACCTGTGTTTGATACTAGTAGACCTCTCTTGGCCAAGAACGCCGTTTTTTGCTAGTGCTGGTGTGCTTTCCATGTTTCCCTTGCTCCTTTCGTCATAGATTGTTTTCTTCCCAGATAACAGAATTACGTAACGTTTTCTACTTCGTGTAATACAGTTATGATGTTAAGTTCCTCATTGTTCTCGTTTCTGCTAGTTCTCATTACCTATGTCTTTCTTCGATTTAAAGTCATCCTATATTAGAAAGTCCATCTCATTCAGTAATTTCTGTAACTCTTCTCCACTTCACTGAAGAAAGCAATGTTATCAGGGAATCTTATCATTGATATCATTTCACCTTGAATTTTAGTCCAACTCTTCAACCTTTCTTTTATTTCCGTCATCGTTTCTTCGACATATAGCTAGAACACCAGGAGCGAAAGACTCTATCTCTTGTCGTACACCCTTTTTAATCCGTGTACTTCATTCTTGGTCCTCCACTCTTATTGTTCCCTCTCGGTTCCCAATAGCTTACCCCTGTTTTTCTAGAAATCCGAATATCTTGTACCATTTTACAGTGTCGAACGCTTTTTCCAGGTCGACAAATCCTATGAACCTTTCTTGATTTTTCTTCAGTCTTGCTTCCGCTATCAACCGCAACGCCAGAACTGTCTCTCTGGTGCCGTTATCTTTCGTAAAGATAAACTGATCACCGTCTAACAGATCATTAATTTTCTTTTTAATTTTTTTGTATTTTATTCTTCTCAGCAACTTGGATGCACTAGCTGTTACGCTGACTGCGCGGTGATTCTCGCACTTATCGACTTTTCCAATCTTCAGAATTGTGTGGATGACGTTTATTTTTCCGACAAAAAAAAACAGCTCTTGCACAACAGAAGGTGTAGGCCACACTGATTCGCCTACAGGCAAGAAAGATGCTACATTCGACTGATAACGCTTCGCAGCTACTGGTCGTTCATGTTTGATACATACTTGCTTATATTGCACTGTCATCCATAGAAATTTGGAAACATAAAGTCATGAATGGCTGCAAATAGTCTCCAAGAAACCGAACACAACCATTTAGAGTGAATGATAGGTCCAGTTGGACCAGAGGGCCTAGTTAAAATGGCTCTGAGCACTATGGGACTTAACTTCTGAGGTCATCAGTCCCCTAGAACTACTTGAACGTAACTAACCTAAGGATATCACACACATCCATGCCCGAGGCAGGATTCGAACCTGCGACCGTAGCGGTAGCGCGGTTCCAGACTGTAGCGCCTAGAACCGCTCGGCCACCCCGGCCGGCAGAAGGCCTAGTTCATCCCCTGTAAATCCAGCCCACACCTCGTATGCTAACCAAATTACCTTTGAATATGCGGAAATACTTTCTCAACAGTGAAAACGTCTGTAATACGGAATGGTAATAACGTAGCACATAAAACACAGAAAACGCAAAAGTTACCAGTTGTAGTAGAACTGCGCTGTGTCCGCCGTCACTGCACTATCATTTCAGCATAGCGTAGCGCTCTGCTATTCCATTGCATTCAGTTAATCCATAACTTTTCCTTCTTCTTCTTCTTCCTGGCCTTTATGCCGCATCAACATGATGTCGGCATGTTAATTGATGGATTTTTCTATGTGAATATTACTACAAACTAGTACGGATGCCACTCTCCTCCCAATCCCCTTTCCCCAGAGGACTGAATTTGTATTCCCCAACTCCCAGCTGTCAACGTCTACTGTTATTCATGTGCAAATATGCAGACATGGTTCGAATCCTGCCTCGGGCATGGATGTGTGTGATGTCCTTAGGTTAGTTAGTTAGTTAGTTCTAAGTTTTAGGGGACTGACTACCTCAGCTGTTAAGTCCCATAGTGCTCAGAGCCATTTGAACCATTTTTCGAATCGCGTATGAAGCGAGACGTAGGTACTAGCCCAGTACTTATCTATTCGGATGTGGGAAACCACCTGAAAATCACGTATGGTCTGGCTGGCACACCTACCCTCGTCATTAATCCGTCAGGTAGATTCCATCCACGGTCGGTGCGCTTTCCTGAATCGCCGAGCTAAAGAATTTGGAAATTTGCGGTAAGATCTAATGGGACCAAACTGCTGAGGTCATCGGACCCTAATCTTACACACTACTTAATCTAACTTAATGTAACTCACGCTAAGGACAACACATACACCCATGCCCGGGCGAGGACTCGATCCTCCGGAGCGGGGGCCGCGCGAACCGTGACAGTACGTCCGAGACCGTGCGGCTACCCCGCGCGGCGCCGCGCTGAAGAGCGCGTCGATCTGGGCGGGATATTCGGTGAATCTGTACATTAAGTCCCAAATTTGTATCAGTAAAGCCATCCTAACGAATGTGCACTGAGGCGACAAAAGTCTTTAGATAGCGAATATACATATGTACAACGTATAAAACGGGAACGGACTGTCGGAGCTATCATTTGTGCTCGGGTGATTCATATAAAAAGGTTTCCGACGTGACTATGGTCTCACACCGGGAATTAACAGACTTTGAACGCAGAATGGTATTTCGTTCTAGACGCATGATACATTCCATTTCGAAAATCGTTAGGAAATTCAATATTCCGAGACCCAAAGTGTCAAGAGCTTGCCGAGAATTCCAAATTTCAGGAATTAACTCTCACCACGAAAAACAAGTGGCTGACAGAATTCACTTTACGATCAAGGGCAGTGACGTTCGCGTGGAGTTGTCAGATCTAACATACAAGCTACACTGCGTGAAGTAACCGTAGAAATCAAACTGAGACAGCGCGGCAAAATTCGGAGTTAATGGGCTACGGCAGCAGACGACCGATGCGAGTGTCTTTGTCAACAGCATGACATCGCCTACAGCACATCTGCTGTGTTCGTGACCATATCGATGGGACCCTAGACGACTGGAAATCCGTGGCGTGGTCAGAAGCGTCATGATTTCAGTTGCTAAGAGCTGATGGTAGGATCCGAGTGTGGTACAGACCCCACGAAGCCGTGGATCCAAGTTGTCGACACGTCACTGTGGAAGCTGATGGTAGCTCCATAACTGTGTGGGCTCGGTTTACATGGGATGAACTGGGCCCTCTGGCCCAACTGAACCGATCATTAACTGGAAATGGTTATGTTCGGTTTCTTGGGGACTACTTGCACTCATTCATGACTTCATGTTTCCAGTTTTTATAGATTACAATGTACCAATGTCACCGGGCCACAGCTGTTCTTGATTGGTTTGAAGAACATGCTGGACAATGCGAGCGAATGATTTGGCCACCCAGATCACTCGTAATGAATCCCATCGAACGTTTATGGGACATAATGGAGAGATCGGTTTGCGCACAAAATTCTGCACTGGGAACTCTTTCGCAGTTATGGACGGCTGTAGGGACAATATGGCTCAATATTTCTGCAGAGGACTTTCAACGACTTGTCGAGTCTACGCCACGTCAAGTTGTTGAACTATGTAGGGCAGGTCCGGCAGGATATTAAGTGGTACCCCATGACTTTTCTCAGTGATTCAGAGTACATCAGTGTTATCGGGCATCTAAAACAACAGTAAAAACAAATTCCAAAAGAGGCGAGGAGTACCGAATGCACCATTGAAGAAGAAGCATAATGCAGGCATTACTCTGGTCTGCAGCAAGTGAGCGAATTTAACAAGACTCAGTGCATGTCGCCGTAGTTTTTACTGTTGTGCTCACATTTTCAAAACGATACAGATGTGAAGAAATTATTACAATGATTTCCGAAATTTAGTTCATTGTGTTCGAATTTTCCCTTTATGAAGTATACGGTGTTAAAACTGAGACAACAAAGTTAGGCGGGAACTATTTAAAAAAATTAAAATTACGTCCATGCAGGTGTCAATGACTAAAGCTAGGAGCAAGGCAACAGCACGTACCACTTCCCAGTTCTGAGCACGCAGTGAGCACTTAAAGATGCTTATTCCTGCTGAGGTTTTTTGCCTGATTTCATTCAGGCCACATAAAGTAACTGTCACTCATTTCCTTCTTCGTGGCAACTGTTGGCCGCACATTGTAGGGGCTCCTACAGGGGTTTCAATGGGAAGTGTGTGACTACCCTCCCCTTCGCCCCCCCCCCCTTCCAAAGCTTCCATAGAGCCTGGACTGGGCTCACTCTGATTTTCATTTCTTCGCTCACGCGGACCGCTTGCTATGAGGACAGCATTACAGCACAGATATCGGGCAGCAGACCAGCGTAAGGAACTGGAGGAAATCACTGGCGGCTGTCGTCCATGACGGGGTTCCCTATTGGAAAATAGGTACTACGACGTTAGGACATAGTTCTATGTCGGAGCGGCGACTATGTAGAGAAGTAGCTGGAAGTTACAGCTAAATGTTGCATATAATTTCTTTTTTATTTTGCCTGTGATTTCCTTACCGCCACCGATCGGAGGCTGAAAGAAAATAGAACACAATGGCCCTCATGTAACATCACACTCTTATATTACAACTTTGCTGACAAGATGCCCTTTCCTCAAATGAAATGTTTCGTGCCCGTATCTCATCAAAAGGAGTTAGCAGATCCTTAAGACAGCTATTTGTTATTTCTTGGTTGGCTGGTTGATTCTGGGGGATAAAGCAGCTAGGGCACCAGTCCCATCGGATTAGGGAAGGATAGGTAAGGAAGACGGCCGTACGCTTTCAAAGGAACCATCGCGCCATTTGCATGAAGCGATTTAGACAAATCACGGAAAATCTAAATCAGAATGGCCGGAGGCGGGTTTGAACCGTCGTCTTCACGAATCTAGGTCCAGTGTGCTAACCACTGCAGCGCCTCGCTCGGTGTTCTTTCTTCGAAATGTGCGAAGTGTTCTGGGTTTATATCGGCTGAATATTATTGTATTTCGATTGTTGTGCAACGTGAAGCCGTGCGCCAGTAACAAATGTTAAAATTCTATGCCTCACTACCTGCTTCCTTTTCTTACGGATATTTTGCCTGATTTGTTCTACTTGGAACGTTTCTGAGTCAATACAGATATTAAAGAAATATTATTTTGTCGAGGACCATAATACATTTTTAACAATGTATGGAGTAATCTGCTCTTTCTGCAATTGGTGCGAACTCGCCTTTCCCGAAGGCAAGTTAAAACGTCACTAATTGCTGGGAGAACATGATTTAAACAACTTCTTGCCGTGTGTGAACTATGAATATGCTAATGGAACGAGTGGAGGCATGTCGATATTTCATGTATTCGTAACAGATGACCTTTTTCATCCAGTTTGTTCTAATGAAATGCATTTTCCTACGTTGAAAGAAGCGAAGACGCGGGAAGTATGTTAAGTAGATCGGTTAGTTTGACACTTCTTACTTGCCTTTCTGGCTGGCCTGCGGAGGGAAGATTAATTAAACCAGAAGCGGCGGAGTTCGCTCTTGTCTCAGAGGACGTTCGACACGCCCTTAATGAGTTCCGCTATCAGCGAAAGCCCTCGAGAATAGTTCGCCGAACGTTACCTCCCGTTCATAATTCTGGCGTTCGTTAAAAAAGGAAATTAGACAAGGGCACACAGTACCCCATCTTTTCATTTCACTTATTTTAGAATCTACGTTTACGTCGATCCTTTTAGCCGTGCTCTGTAATCCAAGTTGAAAAACAAAGGCAATTCGTGCCTAGATTACAGGAGATTTTTTTTTTAAGAAAAAATCTTATATCTTATTTCTGTGTGATATCAAATGGTACCTACTAAGGCTGGGGTACAGTAGTGATGTCTGTGTCGAATCGATGTACACAAAACTAGTTTTGTAGCAGGAAACGACGACGCGTTTTGGCGCATAACTACATCAAATTATAGCAGTCAAATGAAAACAATACATATGGGTAAAAAATAAGTAAACCGATTATTATTTCAACAGCAATCGCAGAAACTGTTAGCACATTTATCACACTGTGAGACAAGGCTTTCATGGAAAAATAGTTTGCGGTTGCCTGCGGAGCAATGATTGCTCCCGGGCGTGCACCTCTTCGTCCATATCAAATCTACGATTACGAATTTCTTCACGATTCCAAAAATGTGGAAATCACGTGGAGGATATGTAAGAGTTTCACTGTGAAACGTCTGCAGCATAGTCGAAACAACCTCGGAATCATGTGGACCGCCGTTATCCATCAACAGAATGATCTCGGCCGTCAACACTCCTGGGCATTTGAACTTGAAGACGTGCTTAGATCTTTGCAAAGTGTCCACCATGTACCGCTGTGTGTTAATTGTGGCGCCGTGATCCAGAAACTCAATGAACAGTGGGTCCTTGCGTTCAAAGAAAAGAGTCATCAAGTTTTTCCTGATTTAGCGTATACAGCTCTGGATTTCTTTGGTGGGAGTGAAGCCAAAATTATCAGCTCAAAATGATGCCACCATGTTTCATCTCCTGCGAGTATAAGGGGCAGAAAACGATATTCATTGTCGTGATACCTTCCAGGTGCCGCAGAGATGTCGAGATTCTGCTCCTACGTCAGGCTGTGGGGAATCCACTGCGCTTAGACCAGTATTACACTATCAAACTTCTTTGTCATATATCTTTGACAAAGAAATTTGATGGTATAATAGGGAATTTCTAACATTCTGCGTGGCGTCTGTTTGTTCTATATCGTGTCTCCCTACCAATTTCGCGCAACGACGCTCTGAGCGTGTTTTTTAGGGAATTGACTAGTTTGAATCTGGGACCTGTTGCTGGTAAGGAGACGCCAGACCACACATGACATGTAGAGTTCAGAAGAGTTCAGTGAGACTAGCGATGATATAACCAAATACTTAATGATATCAGCGTCAGCTCCAATGCACTCCCTGTAAAAGAATCTTAATACTAACTAAATTTAGTGGAAGGGGTTCAAGGCTTTCCTATTTTTAGTTAGCTGGTAAAAAACGTCGAAAAAGCAGTTAAGTTTACCATTGGAAATTTTATTCTACTCACAAAACATTGTTTATAAATTGCACTATTGATAAAAGGAAATGTTTTAATATAGGGTGGTAAAAACCAACTGCGTTCAACAAAAATGTGAACGAATATTCCCTGAATGGGTTTCCAAGTTCTACAATGGATCGAAGGATGGCCTATGCCATATCACACCTATAATCTAGGTTTAAATTAAGTTTCACAAAAGAGAAAACTATCAAAATGGTCTACAGTGACCTTCTATTATCTTTAATTACTTATCTAACTTGTTGTAAATTACAGTGGCTGATAGAAAAATCATCACGTTTCAGATTTTTACTTCAGGTGGCAAATGTGAACACCATGAGCTTTAATTGACGATCGACACTAGTATTACGCAAAAAGGGGGTGTAACAGATGAGACTTCGGCAGTTCTGAGTGAAGCTTTATGCGCTCTTAAGCGACACCGCGTGCGTTCATTACCTTGTCGGTGTTCGTCAGGGGGCGGTGGACAGCACAGCTCCGCTCATCTCGCTGTCTCGGAAGCAACTCTGTCCTACCTTCTCCTTACTACAGTTTACCGAAGTTGGTTTAAAAAAACTATCTGGCTGTGTTTTCATCTGACCAGTCAGGGTTAACTTGAGCTCCGCCTACAAAAATTCTGTCTATCCAATGAGAAACGTTATACTTTTCGTGGTGGAGCAATGTTTTTGAAGTTTTCAACGTAACAGAGACGCGAAAAAGTCTCACGCTAAAACTTGCAGCTGGTGTGGTCCTTTTAGTGTTATCGTAAGATCTATACTGTTCTTCTGGCGGGCTCTATCTTTTAACATGGGTTGGGGGGTGGTCCTGACTTAACAGAGACGCGAAAAAGTCTCACGCTAAAATTTGCGGCTGGGATGGCCCTTTTAGTGTTATCGTAAGATCTATACTGTTCTTCTGGAGGGCTCTAGCTTTTAACATGGGCTGGGGGTGGTCCTAACGGTTAGCTGGCGACGTGGGTGTCTGTCCCTTATCATAGAGCCTTCTAGCTTAACACGGTTCTGCTCTCGGCTTCTGTTCTCGTTTCTCCCCTCGGAACCCTGCGTCTGTCTCACGGTGGGAAGGTATGACATACATTTAGGCATTCTTGTGTTAGTCTGTGGTATTCCATTTGCTCACTCGTTACTCGTATTACTTTGGTTGATTTAATGTCACGATTTATTCGGAGCTATGTGACATACTACTGGATTTGCTTATCATGTCAGGGTTTTCATGGAATGTGTTGGATTTGCCTGACACCTTACAAACTTTGTCAAATATCGTCTGTCGTCAAATAAATTTGATCAAATCTAGGGCCTCGCTGTAGATCTGATCAAAGAAGACGCTTGTCTTCTGTTCATTGCAATGTGACATGTTACCAAGTGGAGCACTAGCATCACTGCAGCGTTCTGTCATCTGTAGTGTTTTTATAAACATTGACGGTAAATACAACTGGTGTGTACTGACAACTACAAAACTAATAGAGATGTATGAAGCTGAAGAGGCGCTTTACAATGTGAGCGACCTTGAATACAAAAATAGAATAAGAAGATTGGAGACCTGACCTCATCTAACCTAACCTAACTCTCTCCCGTTGCAAGGAATCGGAGTGTTGCAGTGAACCTGTCTTCTGCAGATATAGCAGTTCTTAATTGAGTATTGTGCTTCGTGATATGAGGATACATTTCACTGAGCACATACTAAAATGTATGCTCATCCGTTCTTAAGTAACTGATGTACGACTTGACGTCCTCCACTATAAGGCCATGTAACAAGTTTTGCTGAATGCTTTTATTGTGTCGTCATAAAACCCACGGCTTCACCCAGGTACGTTTCCTGTTTTTCCCCCGCTTCACTTCCGCATGTGCACACAGAGCAATTGTGGTACATGAAACTGCTAGGGTTAACAACAAGTTGCTGTTGTCAGTTATCTTGAACTTTGACGAAAAATATGATGACACTGTAATGCCCCTTTTTAGCGCTACGTCAAAGATCGTTGTCAAATACAGTATATTTGACGAATATTTGATCAAATCTTTGAAAAAGAAATTTGACAGTGTAATACCGGCCTTAGATTCAGATGCTCTGTCGTGATTGTGTGATCGGTACCGTGACTAATGCCCAACAGTATCGAACGTCTTGCATCCTCCGCTCCCGGTCATTTCTGTTGGCGGCATCCACCGCAGCAATGACAGAAGTGTCAATGGTACGATAAGCTGGTCCTGACCGACTGCTGTTTTCCAGTGACATCCAACCATCTCAGAATCTTTTATTCCACGTGACGTACTGTGTTCGCTGTATACAGTAGACATTCGGGCATAACACTCCTTCTGCAGTCAAAAACGGTACTACGCCTCTCTGTTCCTCTCTACCGACTTCTCCATTGTGAAGTCGACGCGCACACAACTCGCTTACCTCACTTCGATCATGTTTAACGAATAAATGGCACAGCGGTGAACATTCGCACTCTTCCTTCCTGATTCCCAATAGAAGGCAGTTCTATAGAAAGAAACACCTACCGACGTTCCCAAAGTCCGCACCATGCCCGTTATACAGGGTGTTACAAAAAGCTACGGCCAAACTTTCAGGAAACATTCCTCACACACAAATAAAGAAAAGATGTTATGTGGACATGTGTCCGGAAACGCTTAATTTCCAAGTTAGAGCTCATTTTAGTTTAGTCAGTATGTACTGTACTTCCTCGATTCACCGCCAGTTGGCCCAATTGAAGGAAGGTAATGTTGAACATGTGCCCTTACATGTACGACACAACATGTGGTTCATGCACGACGGAGCTCCTGCACATTTCAGTCGAAGTGTTCGTACGCTTCTCAACAACAGATTCGGTGACCGATGGATTGGTAGAGGCGGACCAATTCCATGGCCTCCACGCTCTCCTGACCTCAACCCTCTTGACTTTCATTTATGGGATCATTTGCAAGCTCTTGTCTACGCAACCCCGGTACCAAATGTAGAGACTCTTCGTGCTCGTATTGTGGACGGCTGTGATACAATGCGCCATTCTCCAGGGCTGCATCAGCGCATCAGGGATTCCATGCGACGGAGGGTGGATGCATGTATCCTCGCTAACGGAGGACATTTTGAACATTTCCTGTAACAAAGTGTTTGAAGTCACGCTGGTACGTTCTGTTGCTGTGTGTTTACATTCCATGATTAATGTGATTTGAAGAGAAGTAATAAAATGAGCTCTGACATGGAAAGTAAGCGTTTCCGGATACATGTCCACATAACATATTTTCTTTCTTTGTGTGTGAGGAATGTTTCCTGAAAGTTTGGCCGCACCTTTTTGTAACACCCTGTATAGTCTGTCTCGTTTCCACTTGACTACCCCTTGTAGTATATTTAAAATCTCAAAATATCTATGCTGTACATAAGCAACATAGTGACGAATGAAAATTTGTACCAAGGCTGGGAATGCAACCCAGGTCTCTTGATCACAATTAGCCATACATTTAGACATAAACAACTCCATCGAGACACATTCTACACGATTACATAATTTGTTTTGGTGTAGAAAGCTACATGTGATTAATGTTTCTCGGTGCCTTACAGTTTTACGGAAGGACATTACCTTCACGTTTGTGTTCGCATTTACTACGCAATCACAAAAGATGACAAATGCTTCCTAACCAGAAAAGACATTAAAGAAACACTTTGTTTCTACTTGTGTCTGTACACGTAATCTTACAATGGTACACTATATAGCGATTTTCTTATTATGCTGTATATTCGTAAACGAAAGTAATAAAAACAAGGCTGGTTACGTCTATTGCCAACATGTCAAGATATCTACACAAAACATTTTGATATAATATTTCCTTTAGTAAACGTCTGGATGGCTTATCTCGTTTCGTGTACAGGCGCCTGAAGGTGGTGCCAATGAGGTACCGAAACTGGTACCGTAATTACGTTACTCCTTCAATATACGGCTGTTTTCTGCAAGTTGATTGGTAGTTCACGGCCAACACCTCAGCAACGTAGCCTGGTACCTTTTAAGAGATTAGACTAAGCTTTCGTCTGCCACAGATTGTCTCCAGCGTTTCTAAATTCCACAGAAACAGTGACGCAATATAATATTATACATAAATACTGAAAGTAGCCTACTGCTATACGAACATTTCATTTTTTTGTGACGTTGGATTTGTATTTGAGACGAAGTATGTTCTTTTTGTTGTATTTCTATTAACAAGTGTTATCTGATGCAATATCTGCATGTTCTTAAAGGCGCGTCTGAGCATTTCGGTGAATGAATATTAACGTCTTCTTCTATTTGCTAGCTTTTATCCCGTCTAGTACTAGATCTGGTGTTTGTCGTATTCCCTGAGTGGACTTTGGGGCCAGCCCAACATTTGCCTAAACGAGCATGGGAAACCGCCTAAAATCTGCAATGAGACTGGTCGGTGCACCAGCCCACGGTCGTAAATCTGCCGCGTGGATTCGATCTGGACCTGGATCACCTCCCAGTCTCAAAAGCTAAATAGTTCTCTGAACGTTACTCTGCACAAGCAGGTCGCGTGACTGAAAAGCGCATATACTTGAATGTCCCTGTAGAGAATTCTAATGCAGCAACAAACGAAGGACGTTTAAGGATGTAAATACCTTACAGCGCTCGTTGTTTAGATTTAATACAGGGTGGTCCATTGATAATGACCGGGCCAAATATCTCACGAAATAAGCATCAAACGAAAAAACTAAAAAAGGACGAAACTCGTCTAGCTTGAAGAGGGAAACCAGATGGCGCTGTGGTTGGCCCGCTAGATGGTACTGCCATAGGTCAAACGGATATCAACTAGGTTTTTTTAAAATAGGAACCCCCATTTTTTATTTCATATTCGTGTAGTACTTAGAAAAATATGAATGTTTGAGTTGAATCACTTTTTTCGCTTCGTGATAGATGGCGCTGTAATAATCACAAACGTATAAGTACGTGGTATCACCTAACAATCCGCCAGTCCGGACAGTGTTCGCTTCGTGATGCATTACCCGTGTTAAAATGGACCGTTTACCAATTGCAGAAAAGGTCGACATCGTGTTGATGTATGGCTATTGTGATCAAAATGCACAACGGGCGTGTGCTATATATGCTGCTCGGTTTCCTGGACGACATCATCCAAGTGTCCGGACCGTTCGCCGGATAGTTACTTTATTTAAGAAAACTGGAAGTGTTCAGCCACATGTGAAACGTCAACCACGACCTGCAACAAATGATGATGGCCACGACCTGCAACAAATGATGATGGCCACGACCTGCAACAAATGATGATGGCCAAGTAAGTGTTTTAGCTGCTGTCGCGGCTAATCTGCACATCAGTAGCAGACAAATTGCGCGAGAATCGGGAATCTCAAAAACATCAGTGTTGAGAATTCTACATCAACATCGATTGTACCATATTGCACCAGGAATTGCATGGCGACGACTTTGAACGTCGTGTACAGTTCTGCCACTGGGCACAAGAGAAATTACGGGACGATGACAGATATTTTGCACGCGTTCTATTTAGCGACGAAGCGTCATTCACCAACAGCGGTAACGTAAACCAGCATAATATGCACTATTGGGCAACGGAAAATCCACGATGGCTGCGACAAGTGAAACATCAGCGACCTTGGCGTGTTAATGTATGGTGCGGCATTATGGGAGGAAGGATAATTGTCCCCCATTTTATCGATGGCAATCTAAATGGTGTAATGTATGCTGATTTCCTACGTAATGTTTTACCGATGTTACTTCAAGATGTTTCACTGTATGGCAGAATGGCGATGTAGTTCCAACATGACCGATGTCCAGCACATAGCTCGCGTGCGGTTGAAGCGGTACTGAATAGCATATTTCATGACAGGTGGATTGGTCGCCGAAAGACCATACCGTGGTCCCCACGTTCACCGGATCTGAGGTCCCTGGATTTCTTTCTGTGGGGAAAGTTGAAGGATATTTGCAATCGTGATTCACCGACAACGCCTGACAACATGCGTCAGCGCATTGTCAATGCATGTGCGAACATTACGGAAGGCGAACTACTCCCTGTTGAGAGGAATGTCGTTACACGTATTGCCAAATGGATTGAGGTTGACGGACATCATTTTGAGCATTTATTGCATTAATGTGGTATTAACAAGTAATCACGCTGTAACAACATGCGTTCTCAGAAATGATGAGTTCACAAAGGTACATGTATCACATTGGAACAACCGAAATAAAATGTTCAAACGTACCTACGTTCTGTATTTTAATTTAAAAAGCCTACCTCTTACCGACTGTTTGTCTAAAATTGTGAGCCGCATGTTTGTGACTATTACAGCGCCATGTATCACAAAGCGAAAAAAGTGGTCCAACTAAAATATTCATATTTTTTTACGTACTACAGGAATATGTAATACAAATGGGGGTTCCTATTTAAAAAAAGTCGCAGTTGATTTCCGTTTGGCCTATGGCAGCGCCATCTAGCGGGTCAGCCATAGCGCCATCTGGTTCCTCCCTTCAACCTAGACAAGTTTCGTTCTTTGTAGTTTTTTTCGTTTGACGCTTATTTCGTGAGATATTTGGTCCGGTCACGATCAATGGACCACCGTGTATAGGTGTTATTATTATAACTATTATTATTTTACAGTGCATCTCAAACTCTGTGGTTCAAACTGAAACAGTTGCATACATACACAGCGTACGCCACATAGCAACACCGTCGCTTATACTATAGTAACTGTTCAAAGTGGTGAACGCTGCTCTCAATACATGTACTGCAACGGCGCACGCAGTTCTGGCACACTCTTCCAAGGATCCCGGGTGTCTGTTGTACACTGGAATGGGCAGCGGGTGGAAAATAGCATATACTCTTGCCCACCAAACACATACACAACTTAGCTAATAGTATGTGTGTCGTGTGATGATTGCGTTCTTCTCACTGGCCCATTAATCTGTTCCGCACACATACAGTTACCCTAGGTGTCAGTCATCCATTGTATCAAACGGCTGGTGACATGTCCATGATGAGGTGTGTTACTGTGTACAGCGCATGACGTGTAGTAAAATATGGAACGTTACTCGTCACAAGAATTGGTAGACATGCATTTAATAAACGGTGCGGCTGGGTTTGCTGCACGTAAAGAATATAAATATGGAACATTACTCGTAACAATAATCGGCAGAGATGAATTTAATAAACGGGGCAGCTGGATTTGGTGTACGTAAAGAAGAACAAATTTACGAAGAACGCTACCACAACAGGTGTCATCCTAATTGGATGAAGTTTACCTCCATGAATACGAACGTACGACACATGGAGTCGTTCACGTTACAGAGAGCCGGCCAAGATTCCGTCCAAAGACATGTCCGAACACCAGACTTTGAGGATATGGTGTTGGCTGACCACTCAGCAGTAAGCATCCGTCAGTTTGCCCGTGAAACGTGCACTCCGAAGAATACAGTGTAAAGAGTACTAGAGGAATAAGTATTAACACCCCTATCATAAATAACAAGTGCAACCACTGGGACTAACGGATTTTGGGCCCCGAGTTCATCTCTGTCAATGGATTATCCAACGCAGTGCTGTAGAGCCGTACACTGTTTAGTTTGTATTGTTCACGGAGGAGGACTCATTCATCCGTGATGGTGTTTTCAATAGCGGCAACAGTCATGACTGGAGTGAGGTCAATACCCACGTCACCCACATCGATGGCGACCAGCAACGAATCTCTGTCAACGTATGGAAGGGCAATGTCCAAGATCACCTAATAGTGTCTTATTTGCTGCCTCCCCGTTTGACTGGTCCACGTTATGTAGTGTTCCTGCTAGATGTGCTGCTACAGTACTTGGAGACTATAGCCCTTGTTGTCCACGACAGGATGTGGTTTCAACACGACGGTGCACCTGGTCACTTCGATGTTAATGTCTGTTAACACCTGAAGAACACCTACCCAGATGATTACGATGAATAAAATTCGCCGGTCTGGGTGGCCGAGCGGTTCTAGGCGCTACAGTCTGGAACCGCGCGACCGCGACCTGCCTCGGGCATGGATGTGTGTGATGTCCTTAGGTTAGTTAGGTTTAAATAGTTATAAGTTCTAGGGGACTGATGATCACAGAAGTTAAGTTCCATACTGCTCAGAGCCATTTGAACCATTTGGAATAAAATTTTTTTGGTTGTTGCACTGCGTCATGGAATAAAATACCTTAATTATAAACTTAATATCTACGTTTCTACCGTATTACAACTGCCTTCCTCAGGACGTGTGCCCTCATCGCTAGATTGGAGGGAGAGGTCCTGCCCATGGCCAGTGCGACCGCCAAATCTCACACATTGTGCTTTTTCCTATGGAGTTACGTCAAGACGTTGGTGTATGAAAGATAAAACCTTTTTGCGGAGCCTAGCTGCCTGTCTCCTTGTACAATAGACACAAGGGATATCTGAAGAGAGTGTGGCAGAGCTTCACGCGCCGTTTCCATGTATTCATTAAGACTTGCGGTCGTCACTTTGAGCAGTTACTATGGACTACATTGTTGTTATGCAGTGTACGCTGGGTATGACCATAACACAGCAAGTATGCATTTCCGACCATTGGTTCCCCATCACAATATAACTGGTTGTGGACCCACTATCACCCGTTCTAGTTCGACCAATAAGTTTTGAGGCGACCTATATAGTCAAAATAACTGCATAGAGAATACAGTAACTCTGCATTATGAAATTAGTGCTTTATAATTCCTGGTGTTATTCATGATAGTAAGATGCAGTGGGATAGTCTGTTCCAAATAATTGCTGCCCAGACTGACTGGCAAGCAAAACGTAAAACGGAGAGGAAAAGTTAGTTATCGTGTAAACGTATGTTGGCTGTATACCTTTTCTGGAAACTTATCCTCATATGGTGCGAAACCCATTCTATCTGTCCGATCCCTCAGCAGAGAACACAACGAGCGTTGTAGCAGCTCACGCCTTCAGGGAGTCTCAGATCTACAGCGACGAAACTGTAGAGATGTTAGGATATTCTAAACACTTTTAGGTCTGGAACTAAAGTTCGGAAAATTATTTAATATTTTAGAAAAAAAAATTACAATGTATAGCAACAGCTTAAGCTCATGGCAACAGTTCATCCTGAATGCAACTGAACAGTAGGTTAAAAATGATTTGGTCCTATTGCATGTTCGTAATAGTGAGGTACTTACTGCTCTATTCTCCATATTCTTCAAAGAGTGCATTTCACGGCAGGTGTTAATTGACGAATCTATCACAATACCATCCTCTCAAATAATTCTTTGTCGATAATCTAGGACGTCTCTTTGTGGCTTCATCCATACAGTTTTTTTGTAATTTTTTACTTACGGTAGGAACTACATCTTGTTGGGATGATGTTAGCTGTGAGTAACTTCCCTGCACATTCGTTAGACTGTCTAAGAAGCTGCCAACCACTCCATCTTCGACAGTCAACCATTAATTGTCAATGCTAATAAAACTCCGCCGTGGACCCATCACATAGGATTTTCTGTAGGTTTTCATAAACATGAGCATTTTGCAAATATACGTATCATGTGCATTTCTACGCTGTCTCAAATATTTAATCCCGATCTTTGGCTTCTTTTTCAAAATGGTTTAGTAGTGTACTTGGGGGTGCCTGTATCTGCATCGTATTTTGACAAACAAAAAGCCATGACTTCCTTAGAGGCATTCCTAATCAATATAAAAGCGTATTTTGGCAAAGGGAAATTAAATTAAGGATGAATATGCAGTTTTGGTTCTATTTATCGTCTCTTTGTCTTATGGCAGCATTCGAAATAGTCTCCGGAAGCGCGTTTGTGAACCACTTTTCAATATTTTTAGCAATTCTGCCAAACCTTATCCTGTACGTCATTTCGTTATATTCGCATCTGTATTTTAATTACTGTCTTACTGTGTGTGTTGAATTAATCGTTTCTCCCACACGACTTAATAAATCCCAAAGAAAACTAGGAAAGGTAAAATGTAAAACAACTTAGCGGCTATGTTTCCAGCAAGTAACACCTCTACGTATAAGAAAAGCGAACGTCTCTAAACCTCTCCTCCCTCTCTATCTTTTCTGATTAAACTGTACCGTATGGAATTTGTTAAGTACAAATAATGAGACACGGAAGGAAATGAAGTGGAAAGTTAATAGTCCACTGTTGCATTTTCTGTTACGTAGATAGTAGATAGAACGTCAAGAATAATGTATGAAAGTATTGTCTCAGCATCATTATATGCAGAAGAGCCAAAGAAACTGGTACACCTGCCTAATATCGTATAGGGCCCTAGTGAGCACGCGGAAGTGCCGCAACACGATAGGGCATGGACTCAACTAATGTCTGAATTAGTTCTGGAGGAAATTGACACCACGAATCCTGGAGGGCTGTCCATAAATCCGTAAGAGTACGAGGGGTGGAGACCTGTTCCTAACAGCACGTTGCAAGGAATCCCAGATTAGTTCAATAATGTTCATGTCTGGGGAGTTTGACGGCCAACGGAAGGGTTTAAACTCAAAAGAGTGTTCCTGGAGCCACTCTGTAGCAATTCTGGACGTGTGGGGTATCTCATTGCCATGCTGGAATTGCCCAAGTCCGTCGGATTGCGAAATGAACATGAATAGATGCTGAATGCCTACGTACGAGTCACCTGTCAGAGTCGTATCTGGACGTTTTTCGGATCCCATATCACTCCAACTGCACACGTCCCACACAACTGCAGAGCCTCCATCAGCCTGAACAGTTCCCTATTGACATGCGGGGTCCATGGATTCATGAGGTTGTCTATATACGCGTAGCCGCTCGATACAATTTGAAACCAGAGTCGTCCGACCAAGCACCGTGTTTGTAGTTATCAACAGCCCAATGTCGGTGTTGATGGGCGCAGGAAAGGCGTAAGGCTTTGTCTCATACAGTCATCAAGGGTACACGAGTGGGCTTTCGGGTCCGACAGCCCATATCGATGATGTTCCGGTGAATGGTTCGCACGCTGACACTTGTTGATGGCCCAGAACTGAAATTCGCAGCAATTGACGGAAGGGCTCCTCTTCCGACACGTTGAACGATTCTTTTCTGTCGTCGTTGGTCCGGTTCTTGCAGGATCTTTTTCCGGCCGCAACGATGTCGGAGATTTCATATTGTACCGGACTCCTGATATTCATGGTTCACTCGTTAAATGGTCGTAAGGGAAAATACCCACTTCATCGCTGCCTCGGGGATGCTTTGTCCCATCACTCGTGCGCCGACTACAACACCACGTTCAGACTTGATAACCCGCCATTGTAGTAGCAGTAACCGATCTAACAACTGTGCAAGACACTTGTTGACTTATATAGGCGTTGCGACCGCAGCGCCGTATTCTGCCTCTTTAGATATCCGTGAATACGCGTGCCTGTACCAGTTTCTTTGACGCTTCAGTGTGAGACCCGAGCTTAGCGGCCGCTCCTTCTCTCGCGTAAACAGTTTGATCTGCACGGTTTATCTTATTTTTATACAACTGAATTATTACGTTATTCACAAAATACCGCATGTTCTTGAGTTTACACGCCAATTAAAGCCTTAGAAAAATGGTCTTTTCCGAATGTACTTCTGACCAAAATACGAGTCTGATACCTGGAGTGTTCGTTCTGCTGGTTTAGTTTTTGGGATGATATCTGCATTGAAACTTTCATCCCACAACACATATTTCTGTAGAAGTCAAATACCAATTTTCATAGATTTATCTTTAAATATTTTTAACATAATGAAGTATTTTGATATAAATCTTCATCCCCTAGTTTCCACCTTAAGCATTGAATTTCTAAGATACTCCGAAACATCCTTTTGTAACCTAATTGCAAATACCAATTTTCATAGATGTAGCTTTAAAATACTTTTGTAGTTCTTCAACAATGATTTACTAAAGCAAAATTCATACGGTACTCAAGCCCCACAGCGGCTAAGTTTCCAAAAATGCTGAAACATGTATTTATTTCAAATCGATGGACCAATATCAATTTTTATATTTCTAATATAAACATTGCCTTAATAGTGACACATTCAAAAACCTTATCATCCCCTATTTCACCTCATTGGGGCTGGAATTTGGGAAAAACCGATCTTAAACGATGCCTACAGTATTTGATCAACGTCCTGTCCAAATTTCAAGTTTCTGTAGCGGTTAGGGGTGGGGGTTGGCAATTCAGTCAGTCAGGACATTTCGTTTTATGTATAGAGTTTATGGGGAACGTTGAAGTTAGTTTTCTGAATTTTCGCAGAGAACTGTTGCTCCCGGAACTTCCGCCTATATGGTGTTCCTTTGCCTCATGACAATAAGTGTGGAGAATTTCTGACGCAAGCTTTGGGGTCTTATGTATAGCGTTCACTGGGGTTCCAGACGAGAAGACGGAGGCGGTTTTCCAAAACAGTGCTGGATGCCGTAAAGTGGCGAAGAATGGAAGCCATAAACTGCAGCGTATCCTGCAGGTCGCAGAGCGCACGTGAGGAGCGTACCGAGGCGACTTGGAACGGCCACCGCAGAAAGCAAACGGAAGAAAGGCAAACATAAGGCAGGCGCCGCTGAGCCAGATAGTTACCACGCGTGACTTGCCAGTAGCTTCTTCAAGTTTTCGGATGACACGCTTCATGTTGACAATCATTTTCTATTGTTGTTCCTGTGGACTTCCGTCTGAAGAATGGTTTCATGCAGATACTCTATCCTATGCTAGTCTCGTCTGTTTACAAGTATTGCAACCTATATCCATACGAAACTGCTTAATTTGTTCAAGCTTTGGTCTCCATCTACAATTTTTATCCCCTCACCCATACTTCCCTCCATTAGAAAATTGACGGTACCGTGATTTCTCATGACACGTCCTACCAACCGATCCCTTCTTGTTGTCAAAGTAAGCCATACGTTTCTTTTCTCCCAAATTCGACTGAGTACCTCTTCATTAGTTACCCGCTCTACCTATCTAATCATCAGCGTGTTTCTGTAGGATCACATTTCGAATGATTGTTTCTCATTGTTTAATTGACATATTAAGATGACACTATGCTGTCATATCCAAAGAGGCACAAACACAGAAACGCTTTATCGATGCTACATTGTCTTGCGTAGCTCTTTGGACTAGCAGGTTCCCAGACGCATGAAATATCTCTCGGGAGACTCTGTGGCTCCGGCGGCCAATCAGACGCTTTGCCATGCTACAGAAGTTTGCTTTTCCTGCAGCAGATTTTGGCTTTTTGTGATTTCGATACTTTTGTGTCCGCCTTGGTTACGAACGGCCGCATGGTGGTCGGTTGCTGGTCGCTGTACTGCATTTATGTTGCTACAAATCCATTGGTGAAATCTGTGCATGCTTTTGACTTAAGCAACACATCACAAGTACAATCGGTTGCATTCTTGAAAGACGCATATCTTTTACCAATGTTACGATTATGTATACAGAATTTTCCACTTTTCTCTGGCTTTCTGATTGAAAACGAAAGGTAGTTCTTGTCGATGGGCTTAATATGAGTGCCTACGTGAACTGGGATGTACACGTATTCTACCGGCATCCATGTTCACCTTAAATACTAAATCCTCTACTCATTTGGTAACAAATCAGTCAGACTTTGTGGCATCATTATTTACGAACACTATAAAGCGAGGTGTATTTCGTATTTTGTTTGGATTTCGATGTTGATCTCACTATAAAAGGAGTGGTTTTCCTAACAGAGAAAATTGTTGTATTAGCAAACCTGGTGTCCATATAACGTTTCCCCCAAAGCTCCCCTTGTTTTTCCTCCAAGGATGTGATTAATGAGTTACTGCAAATAATGTATTGTGGTGTCAGCGATCAGATGATTTCAGCAAAGGCAAAACACGATATAACAACCACAAGCACGTTATAATCAGCACAATATAATTGTGAGCACTTCGCTTTGAAAGAAAAGATTATCGATGTCAGTTACGTGCGTTGATACATGGACGCCATAGCTTACCTGTCCTGTAATCGACTAATCTGTTACGTATCCGTTGAAATTTATACCGCATAGCGCATAGGAAATATATTTTAATGCGTTAGAAAGGAAGGAAGGAGCATAGAATGAAGGAAAGAACATAGATATTCAGAATGTATAGGTTTGTAGCTATAATCGCCACAATCACTAAATAACTTCAGTAATCTTGTGAAACAGTTTTGTGTGTCGCTGGAAAGCTTGCCAAGAAAACAACATATTTTAATTACCAAACACCAAACGTAAAAGGCACACTGGTTCATAAACAAAGAACTGAAGCCGTCGTGCTTTTGCCTTTTGGGAAAGTAGACTGCAGTTGCTTCATTCTTCGCTAAAGGCAGCGTTAGACGACGGCGTTAGTGTTGATAGGTAGTCAGCACACCGTTCTCCATTCCGTTAATACCTGCTGTCAAGACCAGAACTTCTACATCCCCGTCGAGCAGATACTGAGCATTGCTAACGCGGCTAAGTAGACCATTTTAAAGTAATTCCAAAAGAGAAAACTCACCGACGATGTCAGGAAACAAGGCAGTAAGCACATAATGACAGCTCATACACCACAGCGAAATAGCTTCATTGAAAAATATAAATAATAATATATGAAAAAATGTAAATGGCCATTCGAATAGGCGTTCCCATGCACCCAACTACGACAAAGGCACCCATCCACACTTTTCATCGAAACATTTATAACTCTTTAATAAAAATAGTTTTAATTTCACTATCCGCAAGAGACAATTTAAAAAATACTTACAGGCAAATGTCATAACTTCCAAAGATCGATTTATCAAGTCCGAAATACTTTAAAAACGTTATCACTTCTGTGGCTAAAAGTGAAATCTGTATACACTTTTTTTTTATTTGCTTCAGTAACGGTTATTTCTAACACGACAGACAGGATTAAGTTTAATTATAAGCTGTTTGTTTCTTAGACGGTTTGGTGGCACCCTTTATCGCACTTACTTTGTGCTCATATCTTCATACCGACTGTTCCTAAGATACTTGTAAATTAATCTTCTTCACTGCTCTTCCCGTCCCAGATTAGCTATCTCTGGCTGCCTTTCTAATTCGCCCTTCGATGTAGCATGAGCCTCCCTCATCTGCTCTTACTAGTAGTACTTAATTAGATTTTACGCTCGCATTTTCGTCGTACTTCCGTAACATCACAATTCACTTGGTTCCATTTGTTTCTTCTGCAGCCGATAAATAACTTCCCATTCAACTCTACGCTGCTGTCATCTGCAGAAAGTTTCCTCCGTTAAACAAATTATAGTACCAGAATCTGTTACCTCCTCCGAGAAGAATCTCCTACGATAGCAGAAACTGGCTCCTGACTGCATCTGCTTTCATAAACATTGTTTAATGCCGTTGCCTAGTAACCGTAATTCTTTCATTTCCTACTTAATAGTTCATGATAAAATGAATCAAATAATTATTATTACTTCTACTTCAATCACTAAAACAGGTTTTCACGCTCGAGCTTACGTAGCACTGTATCTGACAAGAGATGAACAAAAAGCCAACGTAACTGTCGCTTTGCTAGTTCTGTAAGTATTTTTATATTTGGTGCAGAGGAGTACAACGATTGTTGATAATGAAAATGAGAGAATGGTATGTGGAAAACCCATCACTGATTCACTGTTTACTTTTTTTTTCTAAGCCTCCTGAGCGGACGCTTGCTAAGCTAGACACATCAATGCCATGTGTTTATTCTCTCGTTGTTCCGAAGAGAAGTGAAGAGAGAGACAGACACTATGAAACCCTCGAGCAACGATGTGAAGCTAGATGTTTCAATGGTTAATCACGCCAGGCTCTTATTCTGGGGGAGCGGAATTCAAATCTTTGTCTGTCAATCCAAATTTGAGATTTCTGTGGTGTTCCTAAATCGATTAAGCAAAATTCTCCGATGGTTCCTTAAACGTCGTTGGGTCAACATGGGAACGCGTAGGGTTCATCTGTTGCAGAGCTCCATGTGCAAAATCGTACGCTGAAAAGTGTGCTCCGAGCTACTTGTGCCTGCATCAGCAGTGTGTGTGTGTGTGTGTGTGTGTGTGTGTGTGTGTGCGTGCGTGCGTGCGTGCGTATGGCACATTAGACAGGTAATCTAACTCTGAGGACTGTCCGTCTAGTGGAAGTCTATATATGACGCCTCTTCGGCGAAGGGCGCTTCCGCGCGCGCTAACACATGCACGCACTAACACTCACAGTCCGGAGCGGAGAAAATTCCCGACCCGGTCGGGAATCGAACCTGAAGCCACGTGCTCAAAAGTTAGCAACGCTAACCACAAGACCACCGCCTGCTTCTCTGCAGCAGTTTTATACTTTTTGTCAGATCCACCACAGATAACCGCCTATTCTGCTTTACGACTATAGAGTGGGCTATCCTCCGACCTCCACGCTCTTTGCGTCACAGATCTTCGCCCACTTTCTACACAGATACAGTGGCACGCGAACAGTCGACAACCTTCGACGTTGCCGAGATGCACCTTCGTAGGTACCGGTCCATGACAATCTGACCTTTGTCAGTTTCAGTCTCCAGACTGCAGGAGAATGCGGACTCGTTTTATGCTCTCGAATTATTACCTTTCACGAGTCAGAATATCTTATCCGTACGAATGAAAATGGATTCCATAAGCAACGATCGTGTGAAACGCAGCACGATATCTTTGTTCGCGATACACTTCCATACAGTCGGCTAAGGCTCAAAATACAGTCTTACGGAATATCGTACCACCTTCGTGGTTGCGTTGAACAGTTCCTTGGAAATGTAACACTGCTGTTCGTGCCGAGAGACATATATGTCAGGGAGTAGTGTAGCCACATAACTATTAAGAGTTCATACACGGCCCAGTCAGATTAATGTGAGCACCACCTACGTTCGACGTCACTTTGCAATAGCAACTCACAGACGGCAGTTGGCACCATCCGCAGTGGAGGTTTTATAAAGCGGGTCTGGGGAAAGCGGGAAACAGTGCTGTCTTGTCGTAATGCGGAAAGAGGGCGGCTCGCCAAGGCAACTCTGGTGCGCCACCTGCCATAGAAGACGGAGGTGAACGACGGGTACAGAGATATGTACGGGAGAATAGACGTGCAACTGTTGAGCAGTTATTGGCTCAGATGAACCAAGGGGCTACCGACAGTGTCCCATCAACGTCCGTTCAGCGAACGTTGCTGATTGTGGCTCTCTGCAGCTGGCGCCTGGTTCATACACACTTGCTGACTGCTATTCATCGGCGACGAAGACTGGATATCCACTGAGCGATGACAGATGGTCATTAACGATGACTCACGTTTTACGCTACACCAGGTAGATGGCCGTTGTCGTGTACGGCTTGAAACGTTTGAAAGCAACCGTTAGAAGGTTTATGTTCTGGGGAATGTTACTGTGATCTCGTGTGAGTGATCTCGTTATTCTGGAAGGCACAACGGATCAACACAAGTATGCATCTATCCTTGGGGACCATGTCCATCTCTACAGGCAGATTGATTTTTCTCGGCACAATGGCATCTGTTAGGAGGACAAATCAATGTGACACACAGCTCGCAGTGTACGTGCTTGGTTCAAAGAGCACCAGAATGAGTTTATCTCATTCCCTGGCCACCACATTCCCCAGATTTAAGCCTAGTACAAAATATGTTGGACCACTTCGATCGAGCTGTTCGCACAATGGATCCTCAACTGAGAAACCTAGCGCCGCTGACCACATCCTGGTCGTTATCTTACAGAACTTCACTGACTCTCCTCTTGCGCGACTTGCAGCGCTCCGTGATGCAAAAGGTTGCTATTCAGACTCTTGACAGTCAGCCACATTTTGTGTCTCGACAGTGTACGGTGTAATGGATAACGTCGAAAGCTCAGCGAAGCTGTTGTGTAGACGTGAATTTCAACGCTAGGAAATTGTAAATAAATGCAGAATCGCAGAGAATCAACGATCGGTACAGTGACTGACATTTGACCCGAATCATAAATGCAACGTATTACGTGCAAACAGGCAGAAAGACCATTATATCGTAGCGAAACGATACCGAACAATGGATGTTTTCATATCCATTAAATATCTGCGAGTATGTGTACAGAGAGATATAAAGTAGAATGACCACATAAAACTAATCGTAGGAATGGCAGCCATACAGGTTCGTTGGTAGAATCCTCAGGAAGTGCATTGCACCCGCGAAGGAGGTAGATTACAAACCCGTTGTTCGAACGATAGTTAAGTATTGCTGGCCATGTGGGATCCTTGCAAGATAGCACTGACAGGTGAAATGGAGATCATCCGATGAAGAGTATCGTGTTCCACCACGGATTGGCTTAGTAACAGTCAAAGTGTCACAGTAATATTCATCCAACTCTGGTGCAACACGCTGCAGGAGATCCTGTTTGTGCCGTCTCAGGTCCCATCAACATCGTGTGTGGTTAGACTGACTGTTGAAACAAAGACTTCGTGCCTGGCGCCACAGAGAGCGTGTGAGTCGAGTTCCCGGCATTTTACAGACGTATCGCACTATCGAACTGGGGTCTTGGTCTGTCGGTCAAGAGACAAGCTAGCGATTGCCAAACAGAGCGCCCTCTCTACTCCTGGCGGGTAAGCTGTATGGTCGCCTTCAGAGGAGTGCGTGGCTGTTTGCATGAGATCGGCGCCGGCAGCTGCTTCCGCAAGCGCGCAGGAGGTGAAATGGACATCGGACGAAGAAATCTCCTGGTGTTGGGAGGTGACCAGAGCAATAATGGTGTTATACATTTTTGGAAGGTTACTCAACTGTGCGTGGCTCATGTTCCCGCCATCTTGGATTTTACACCCTGTTTTTAACGTACTTCCACCTCACTACGTTAATTTAAGTTACTGGTGTCACTGAGTTGCTGCTTTGCCTGACAGTGAGCGGCGCTAGCAGTGCGTATCAACATATGCGCTCTCGTAGTATCTTTGCTCGACTGCTATTACTTCTTGGTCTTTGTCTGTCGTCAGCAAGTTCGGGTCGCGAGTTCGGGCTGCCAGTCAGTTGGAACACGTCTCGAGAGCAGTCCGGACTTGCCAGTCGGGGAGTTGCAATGCAGCACTAGTGCAGTCGGGTTGGAGCTGTGAGGTATGCGTCCACATGGTTCGCCTGACCATTGCCGCCACGAATCACTTGAACCGGGCCACGGTCTTGGTGGATCGTCGGTCGGTCGTCCTACCGGACGACGCGCTTTGCCTCGCCGATAGTTCATGAGTCGGCTGTGTGTGTGTGTGTGTGTGTGTGTGTGTGTGTGTGTGCGTGCATCGGCTCCCGATTGGTCTTCGTGTGTGCGTAGTTACTGTTGGTATCGTTCAGGTCTTTGTGCAAGTGTTTGTCAGGTTGTGTGTGTAGTTGCTGTTATTTCCACTGACGACTATTTTAGGTGTCGTCGGCATTCTCAGAGGAGTCGGTCGGTTGGTGCGGACCAGGAAGCATATCTCCGTGTGGCGCAGTCGGCTGGGCCTGCTGGCGGTCACTACGCAGTGTCGGAGCGTGTGTGGAGCTGTCCGATCGCTACGAGCTTTGTGGCTCACCGACCTAGGACGTCAAAGTTGAGTGGTGTCTTAAGTATCCAAGTACCCAAGCCACTTCCGTTCATGCCGTGCCGTTCGTTTCTGTAGTTCACTTTTGGGGGGCTTTTCCTGTGAGCAACACCGAGTGTTTGTAGTGGTGAAATCGATCCGCCGTGCGGTGGAATTAACTATATTGGTTCACTACAATTCGAGTGCACCAGTGGAATTTTTTGCCTTTTGGCCGTTAGTCTTCGGTTACCTGCTCTGGCCACTGACGTAAATTCAAAATGGTTCAAGTGGCTCTGAGCACTATGGGACTTAACATCTGAGTTCATGTCCCCTAGAACTTAGAACTACTTAAACCTAACTAACTTTAGGACATCACACTCATCCATGCCCAAGGCAGGATTCGAACCTGCGATTCAGGTATTTTGAATTTCTGGAAAATTAATTGTGGGCCTTCAGCTGCTTCAAACCTTATTCTTAAATTTAGTTATTGTCATTTCGTTGCTTTTTCATTTCGCAAGCTTTTGGCCACATAAAAGATAAAGATTAAGGTATTTTTTGAATTTTTGGGAAATCAGCTGTGGGCCTTCAGCTGCTTAAACCCTTGTTCTCAAGATTTCCCCTTGGGGCGAAAAGATTGCGGCCTTTTGCCTGAAAAGATTGTGGTAATATATTTTAAAATTTAGAAATTTAATTGTGGCCTTCAGCCATTTGTATTGCACCTTGTGTATGTTTGTTCTATCCACTTTTGCCTTGAGGCTTTCAGCCTAGCATGCCTCCCTAGGGCATGGGTGTGAGTGTTGTCCTTAGCGTTAAGTTAGTTTAAGTAGTGTGTGTAAGTCTAGGGACCAATGACCTCAGCAGTTTGGTCCCATTTTGACACTCCTCAGTTTTCATATTTTATCTTGAACTCTCTTTAATCTGATTGACGACAACAGATGTCCGCAGTTTCTTATTTTTTGTCCTCAAATAGGAAGTCTGTGGTGAGCGCGTTAAAATGTGACTCAAAGAAATATACTGGTGCAGCCAAATTTGGTATCAATTACTTATTCTATTTAATTACAAGGAAATGGGCTAATAAACATGTGAAACTATTCCCTGGTCAGAATGAATTTTTCCTTGAATTTACGTACTCATTAGCGGCTGATTTCGTTTTCACATAGGTACAGGCAATACTTTTACTTTCCTTAAAACACGTTAACACTTATTGAGTAAATGTTTCTTACACTTTTCAAAACAATTCGGTGTTTTAATTTGTCCAATTTTTTTCATTTTTTCTCCTCATTTACTTAATCTTTCCGTTGTCTGAATTGAAATTAATTTTTTTCGTCCTTTTCCGCCTCTAAAATTTTACCGACCTAGACGGCCACCTAGTCTTGCCTAATGGTGGAAACGGCCCTAACGTTGTATACGCGATACTACCGCCATCTGTATGCTGTCCATGGCTTGTGGAGTACACCTACATCTACATGGGTATTCTGCAAATCACATTTAAGGTCCTGGCAGAGGGTTTATCGAACCACCTTCGTAATAAATCTCTATTATTCCAATCTCGTACAGGGTGCGGAAAAAACGAACACCTGTACCTTTCGTGCGAGCTCTGATTCTCCTTATTTTTTTATAATGATCGTTTCTCCCTATGTAGTTCGTCGTCATCACACATCTACTGATTTAGATGTTGATTTCACGGAATTAGACTCAAAGAATATCGATTTTTTGCAAAGCCTGCTGTGTAGCATCCCGGATATTCGGTCTCACTTCTAATAATCCCACACAGGAAATTAATTGCCTCGCTGTACAGGGCAGGCCTGCAGTGTGACGCTAAACATGTGACAGGGGAGCTTTCCGCTTCCTATCGTCAGCGAGTTTCTTGCTCCATATAGGTTCATAGCGCGTGCCGCGTAGCTTTTCACTCGCGCTGAAGTTCCACTGCCCCCCTGCTCGTGTGTTATCTATGACAGGTGCCAGTTGCAGCTGTCGTCCCAGAGGACTACGGACAAATTGGGGGGAGCGCACTGTCTAACAGCACGCGTCGCCTATCAGCTTTGGGCTCATACCGAGGGCAGCTGCTACCATCTCCCTCCCACTTGCCGCGGCACTGTGTGAAAGTTCAAATCGCCCTCCTTCTAATTGTAATGTCCCGTTTACACCTTGTGACATGAGAACGATTTGAACGCACGGAAAGGATTTTGAGATGCTGCCTTAGATATTCGATCAGAATAATCCAGCTAATTCTTTAAGCAGTTTGTTACTCGACGTGGTCAAATTGCATATACGCGATCTGTTATTGTTTACATTTATTGGACTCAAAAATCGTTAATTGAGTGGTGTAGAGCCTATATATCACAATACTTACACAGTGGTTACGACGATCTGATACAGCTGAGTGAAAATTACTTATTGTCTTTTGACGTTATGCCTCTACAATAACGTAGTGTGTTAATTGTGATATCACCCTGCATATGTTATAATTATATGATATAATGTTATTAAACAGTAGATGCGACGAAGCCTTAGTTTTGGGTGATTTTACACTAATGATTTATTGAGCTGTATAATAAGACTGAGCTGTGCAGCCTGCTGAAACTTTATGACGATGTGTCCTACCAGATGGTGATCGTACAGGGAAAAAAGTT